>NC_090934.1:227333230-237333230 GCF_040938575.1 Ambystoma mexicanum
TGGGGACATGAGTTGGACATGGGTGGGGGCCTGCTGGCAGGTGCCCCACAGTGCTGGGGGGTGGGGGTGGTGGGGAACATGAGTTGGACATGGGTGGGGGCCTGGTGGAGGGTGCCCCAGCACTGCTGGGGGTGGGGGTGGTGGGAGACATGGGTAGGGGCCTGCTGGCAGGTGCCCCACAGTGCTGGGGGGTGGGGGTGGTGGGGAACATGAGTTGGACATGGGTGGGGGCCTGGTGGAGGGTGCCCCTGCACTCCTGGGGGGTGGGGGGTGGTGGGAGACATGGGTGGGGGCCTGCTGGCAGGTGCCCCACAGTGCTCGGGGGTGGGGGTGGTGGGGACATGAGTTGGACATGGGTGGGGGCCTGGTGGAGGCTGCCCCTGCACTGCTAGGGGGTGGGGGTGTTGGGGACATGCGTTGGACATCGGTGGGGGCCTGGTGGAGGCTGCCCCTGCACTGCTGGGGGGTGGGGGTGGGGGGGACATGAGTTGGACATGGGTGGGGGCCTGGTGGAGGGTGCCCCTGCACTGCTGGGGGGTGGGGGGAGACATGGGTGGGGGCCTGGTGGAGGGTGCCCCTGCACTGCTGGGGGGTGGGGGTGGTGGGGACATGAGTTGGACATGGGTGGGGGCCTGCTGGCAGGTTCCCCACAGTGCTGGGGGGGTGGGGGTGGTGGGGAACATGAGTTGGACATGGGTGGGGGCCTGGTGGAGGGTGCTCCTGCACTGCTGGGGGGTGTGGGTGGTGGGAGACATGGGTGGGGGCCTGGTAGAGGGTGCCCCTGCACTGCTGGGGGGTGGGGGTGGTGGGTGACATGGGTGGGGGCCTGGTGGAGGGTGCCCCTGGTGGCTGGGGGTACAGGGGGACATGCGTTGGTGGGCAGTAGTGCAAGTTGACATGTGGGTTGGCTGGGGGGCATGGCCATGGTGGATGGGGTGCCTGCAGGACATGTGCAGGGTAGGCCCCTGTGATGTGAGCCACCTGCAGGGGCCGTGGAGGGTGTAGAGGGAACACCTGGGAGGACCCACACGTGCAATTCACGTGTGGTGCTCCCCGCGCACCCCTGTAATACACGTACCCTGATGGAATCACGTGTGAAACTTCCCGCGCACCCCGAAATACACGTAGCCTGGACATTCGCGTGTGGAACTTTTCACACACCCCTGTAATACACGTACCCTGATGGAATCGCGTGTGATACTTTCCGCGCACCCCTGATATGCACGTACCCCGCTCAATCGCGTGTGTAACTTTCCGCGCAACCCCGAAATACACGTACCCCGCTCAATCGCGTGTGTAACTTCCCGCGCACCCCCGAAATACACGTACCCCGCTCAATCGCGTGTGTAACTTCCCGCGCACCCCCAAAATACACGTACCCCACTCAATCGCGTGTGTAACTTCCGGCACACCCCCGAAATACACGTGCCCCGCTCAATCGCGTGTGTAACTTCCTGCGCAACCCCAAAATACACGTACCCCGCTCAATCGCGTGTGTAACTTCCCGCGCACCCCCGAAATACACGTGCCCCGCTCGCACAGGCCCAATTGCTGTATGTTGCCACTTTTGTAATGCGCAGGGACGCTACCGCCTGCCTTTGTGTGGGGGACTTGTTTCGGCTTGTGCGTGTCTATGGCTGTGCGTGGCTTTGCCCTATTCGATTCCATGAATACGTGTGGTTCGAGTGCGTGTGGGCGTTCCGTCTGCTTCCCTGCAGTACATCCCCAGTTACGCCCTTATTTTCGCGCGTTGTTCCCCATTCTGCGCGTTACGCCCCGTGTTCCGCCCACTTTCTGGTGTATGCGCCGAGGTTGTGCGCTTTCACTGTGCGCGTCGCGCACGCCTTTCGGGATGTTGCAGTGACATGTGCACCATGCACGGGTTTGGCGCACATCCCGAGGAAAACACGCGCAGGGACTTCCATGAATCGGCCCCTAAGTGTCTACTTGACTTCAAGTTATTTGTCAAGTAAGTTCTAAATACAACATGAGACTCTTTCCTACTCATATTCACCACTGGGTGTACTGTCGAAGACTTTGTAATTAGTCAGCCTTTCACGAGTTGGGATTATAGGACTATGTGTTCTGTGTTTTCTTGTCTACAGGGACCCCCTAGGACTGCTACACTGAGAATCTATGCAACTACCTAGGAACACTTACTGACACTAAGAGACGGTAAGCCCCCAGAGTGAAATTAACTAAAATAATTATCATTGCACTCTATATAAACAACCACCCTAATCTAATTGTGGTCTGTTTCCGTAATTAGGTTTGACCTGGATTTTTCTCCTTGCACCAAAGTCAGGAGCCTGTGGAATATCAACTCTATACGATTGTCCACTGATAAACATTATCTAAACCTTCACACTGCAACAACTTTTTCGACTTGCCAAGTCAAATTTACAAGAACACTACGAATTGGCGCACAGACTTTGGTCTAGCCCAATTCACACATTCCCCTGAAGAAGTCCTGACACTAAACCCTAAGGGACATAGGAACGAAACATGTTGGGCATTTATAGATACTAATGTAAAGTATCTCAAGGAGTATCAAAAATACTAGAGAAGATGCACTTTAGGTACTCTGAAGACTAAGGCATCTAGGTTTGAGTAACGTGTGAATGAAAGTCTCAGATGTTGTAATTGTGTGGCCTGTTCTAACCAAAAAAAACAAGGTATTAATAACCTGATGTCATTCTTGTATATATGTACATTTGATGTAAACAAAGTATCTATAAGAGATAGATACAGATTTACAGCACATTTTGCACATTGCCAATTGTTGTTGATTAACATTTAGCACTTTTTTTAACACTAGTCACTTTGTTTGTTTTTATATGTCAGTTTTTATATATTTGTTTTTAAACATTACATTTTCTATTAAATATTACCTGTTTTAACAGCATTATTTATGAAGTCAGGTTGTATTTTCCTTGAACTTCGACTTGCTACTGTTTGAACTGTTCTTACAACTGTGATAACCCTAACACTATCCAGCGAATTACTTGCACAAACCGATCATAGGTGTGGGAGCCTTGTTGTTTTTGTTCTTATTTAAGATATCCCAGGTTTGCTCCCTCTGAACCTTTAGCTTTACCTGATTTCCCCCTAATTATTGTTGAGCGCCCATGCTCACACCTTTGGCCTGTTTATACATTTGCTTCCGGAACAAGAAGAAATTCTCAGACATGGCAAGTATAACACACTCAAGGATGAAATTAGTTGGGGTAGAGGTGGTGTCTTCCCTTAAATCGAGGAACATTTTGAGAGCTTCTAAGCCTTTTTGCGGTGGTATGGAGGTATGCAACGCCTCCACATCCATGGTGGCTAGGATGTAGTCATCTTGTATGACCAGGAGCCCTTAGTATTCTATATGGATGAAAACATGAGAGATGGGGAATGACATGTTAGAAAAGCGCTCAACTCCTTCTAATTATTGGTAGTCAAATGCAGCAGAAGCTACACAGGAGGTTCCCCTAGGCTCCTCCACATGTTACTGGTAAACAAGTGTGAGTTTGTGTAGCTGTTCTGCGCAGTAGACTCTTAATTCAAATATTCAGTTCCTTAGTTATGATACGAGCACTAAAGTATGCTTGAATAAGTAGAATCTAGCCTTCCTAAAGTGAGAAAGGTCCCTTCCTAGCGTCTGCTGGGGTGCAGCTATTTCCCTACTAATGCCAAATCACCAAGAACTTTTCAGAACTTACTGTACTTAGCCACGTGATGCTTATAGATACCTCTTTTACCCCTCATCTGTTCCTGTCCCCACCTGATTGTTTCTGGAAATGTTGTGATTTGAGTATGTACACCCTTATTATTATGACTTGTAATTTGTAATAACCTTTTATGTTTTGATGTATGTAAATACTGAACACATGAACAACATGTGTTCTATTTGTGGGTCTGTATCCACATTATGTGATGATATGTATTATGATTTCTTATTTTGGTTTTGTTTATGTGCATATTTTTTATCGTTTTCATAATGGGGCAATTATGATCATATATAACAGCCTTGAGGACGACCGAATGGTCGAAATATGTGTCGGCATGACAAGAATAAATCACCTTTCTCACTTTAGGAAGGCTGGATTCAACTTATTTAAGCTTACTTGATCGCTCGTGTAATAACTAAGGCACTGAATATTTGAATTAAGAGTCTGCTGCACAGAACAGCTACACAAACTCGCACTTGTTTACTAGTTTTCTATATGGTTGACCCAGGTGCAACAAAATCATACCTAAAGGAAGGGTGCTTACCCTTTTCAGGAAAAGTAATGGACATTCAGGGGTTCTCTTGGGAAATAAAATCAGTTCTGTTCACAGAATATTTACCCTTCAAGGTAGGTACTCAAGAGGTGTTATCTCCGCTGTTGTTTTCCTCTGAATTACCAGTGAATTTGTTAGGCAGGGACATGCTGAGAAAGCCAAATATGACAATCTGCTTCACGGAAGAAGGGTATGTGATGAATCCCAGGGTATTATCACTGCTCCTATGGGTGGAGCCCCTTCTCATGAGGCCAGGGAGGTGAGGCTGCTACCCGATAGTCCCCCTTGACGTGGTACTCAGCAGTA
Organism: Ambystoma mexicanum; assembly: GCF_040938575.1. Taxonomy (NCBI): domain Eukaryota; kingdom Metazoa; phylum Chordata; class Amphibia; order Caudata; family Ambystomatidae; genus Ambystoma; species Ambystoma mexicanum. Next base: position 227,337,806 of record NC_090934.1, read on the forward strand.
GAATCTCATGAGGGAAACCCCTTATGGTACCAATGAAAATTATTATGGGAGAAGGCTGGTTTTCCACCCTCAAGAGCACACCGCGGAATCAAGGTACACACTCCATTCAATGTGGAGACTTTAAACATATAAAAGGGGAAGAAGGACTGCAAAAGGTATCCGATCCTCCCTGGAGGAGCCGCGAGAGCCAGCACGGCCCAGGAGGGAAGAAAGCAGACTGGGATGCCGCAAAGAAAGCAGGAAGTTCTGGAGCCGGGCTGGAGTATGAAAACCACTCGACAGTCCCACCAAGAGAAGTTATAGGTAATCCTTACAGCTGGACGGCGAAACAAGGGAGTACTGGACCACCCTAAGGAAGTGTAGTGATGTGCAGCCGCTGCGGCCCGAAGAGAAACCATGAGTGTTGGAGAAGCCCCAAAGCCGATCGCAGACACCAGAGAAGAACCAGGGCAATTGCGGACAGAGCAAGAAGATACACACATCACTGGGATGGCGCTGGGGTCCTGAGAAGATGGAGAGCAAGTCAAGAATACATGTCTGGGACCCTAGCTAAGCAGGAGAGGCATTGGCCTACCTTGGGTTGCACAATAGTATTTGGCAGGAAAGTGAACCAAGTCTTTCAGAAGAGAAAGCCACACAAGAAAAGCGAGTCTGGGTCCCGCACCCACTACACAGCGGAAAATATAGGTTGTGGGACCCTGACCAAGGGGGAGAGACGTTGTCATACCTTGCGTTGCACGATAGTACTTGGTAGAAAAGTGAACCAAGCCTATCAAGAAGAAAAGCCACACAAAAGAAGCGAGCACCCATAAAATGGAAGAAAGATCATCAGAATTTCTTCATAGTGACAGTACCTTGTGCAGATGGGCCTCTAATCACCTTAACCCAAAATGGGCACACAACGTAAGAAGCAAGTGCATGTTTGTCTGTAAAGCAAGTTTATTGTATAAACAGCTGGAAGGGGCTAGATGACACTTGTAGAGTCAAACTAATCCAAGTCTCCCTGAAGCACACAAACACTTCACATTATATACATTTTGCAACGGTTAAAACAATCTTACATATTTCAGTACAAATGATCCCCCACACATTGATTAACTGCCATCATCAGCTCATATTTACAGCACACCCATCATCACACAGTTACACATTTAAACACAAACATAATTAATTATAGTTTCCAGCTGGCCTGGGACCTTCTAACACCAGACGTAATGTGCATGGTCTGTAAGGACACTTCAAAAAATATGCAGAATGGAAGAATAAACAGGTTCAACAAGCATGGCCTTCGGACAAAATTTGAGAAAATAATCGAAATTCATAAAGTATCGGTCAACTCTGCCCTTATGTGTCTCTTCACCCCCAGTTTATAACTCAGTCCGCGAACAGATGGCTGGATTGCCCTGGACAATAAGTAAAAACCTCCCATGCACTTAAAAAGATTGCATCTCCTTTGCGCAATACTGCCAAGTCATAACACCCCCTGGCCTTTACCAGTTTTCCCAGTCACACAGAGTTCACCTCACAAGCGCTGGTTGCAGAGCCTGCCCAGAATACGAAACAGCACGCGGAATACAGATTTGTACATTTTCACCATATACCCCAAACTCTCCTTAAACCCATGTTCCCTGAGATCCCCATGTATGTATGTCGGTGCATGCACGTTTTAAAACTACTGCATCCTCTTCACCGTACCTATATTGCATTTATATTTAATCAGTGGTTTTGACATTTATCTTGCCGCGTGTGTGCAATCTAAAATGCATCAAATGAAACACAAAGTAACATTAAAGTAACACATATCCCATTCCCATTAACTATGCTAAATACATGTAAAAATGCAACATCGAGTCAATACCGCCATTCCTCCAGTTACCAATATGGCTTGCACAGTGTGAACCCCTCTTTCTCACTGGGATTTTTATCGACCACCCCAACATCCCGGCAGAGTGGTAAGTCAGGTGAGCTGTGCCTAACGAAAGCTAAGGAAAACCAGGGGAAGAAGCCAACCCCCAGACAATACAAACTGCCAAGAAGCCTGAGAAAGGCCAGGGGAAGGGAGACATTCCATGCACCAAAACTGAACTATCTGCAGAGCCTGAGAAAGGTGAGGGGAAGGAAGACATTCCCCTATCAAACAGTGTTTTATTTAATATTCTGGAGATAAGCAAGGGGAAGGGAGACATTCGCCAACAAGCATTGTCTTATTTCAGAAGCCTGAGGAAGGCCAGGGGGAAAGGAAACATTCCCTCCTACAGAGAATTGAATAATCACTAACCTGTAAAAGGTTAAGGTGAGGGAGTTATCCCCCTAACACTTTGAACTGGGGCCAGTGGGGAGGGAGTCATTCCCCTGGTCAAGAGAACTAAAGAAACATATATCCCCAAGATATCGTAGTGAAGAGAAATACTATAAAGGAACATTTATTGTGAACTGTGTTTTGAGAAACCCGGTGAACCTGGAACTTTGTGTTTCTTCCAAATGAGACTATAACCCGAGGAATACACATCCACTCAGACCACAAACTCAATTTGAAGCTGTTCAAAATCCCTCAGTTATTTAGTTAAGTTCAAATCGTAAGGGAAGGAAACATGATTTTGATACAGGACGGTGGACTCTTTATCTCGGAATCAGATTCCGTAGTATTTTTAGTTGAGGTAGGGAAACCCCTCTTTGTATTAGAGATAGTTAGAGTTGTCCTCCTTTATTTTCATCTAATAAAAGTCTTTGTCAGTCACTAAACCACTGTTGTGTCAGACTCATACTTCTGCACGCTTACAAGGGGTAGTGTTTGCCAAACCAGGAATTTGTTATGCTAGGGTCCTGACAGTCACACAAGCATTGTACAACGATGGCGCTACTAGAGGAATACCTTTGCACCCTGATTTGTTTATGTATTGAGAAACCATGTTGTTGAGTTGGGTGCTGGTCATCAGAAACAAACCATGGAGAGTGCCGTCTGAATTTTAGTTTGGGCCATCAGTTCCCCAAGTCCATGATTTGGGTATAATTATCACACTAAACTTGGAGGGTTGCTGATCGCTGACTATAAGATAGTGTTCATAGGGATTGATGAAGAAGAGATGAGTGGCATACAATTTTGTGTATCGACCGGGTACAACCACTGAGTGGGGTGTCAGATGGACAGCAGTTTGAAGAGGCTGATAATGATGGTGAGATGATACTGGAGGTGTGTATACTTTGTCAGATAATGATCCAGTCTAGGAATGTACCTTGTCCCATACTAATTGCCAAATCTATGCCAGCGTATTTACAGGACGACTTGGTAAAGGTCACCAGTACCTTATGGACTGACAATCCCCATGATGTAGGGTTCTTGAAGAGCAAAGGAGCATTGCGTATCAAGTTGAAGCAGGGAGCAGTGTTACCCAGAAAGCGACAGTATGCATTGTCGAAAGAAGCAGATGAGGGAATATATGACACAATTGTGGTATTATGGCAGTGGGACATCACAGTAACTTCAGAGTCCCTGTGTAACACAGCGATACGGCCTGTCAAAAAAGCAAAAGTGTCAAGTTGGAGGATAATACAGGACTTATGCCCATTGAATAATATCGTAGAAGCTGAGTTCCCAGCAGTACCGAATCCCACCATGATCCTTTGCAATATACCTACTGAGGCCACATATTTCACTGTCATTGATTTGAAAAATGTGTTCTTTTCCTTTCCATTGTACCCTGATTCTCAATACCTTACCACATTTACCGTTCGCAGGCAAAGGTTCCAACATACCAGACTTTCTCAGGGGTACCGTGAGTCCCCCAGTATTCTCAACAGAGTACTCCACATGTATATGGGTAACATACATGTATAGAGAACTATCATTCAGTATGTAGATGACCTCCTAATGTGTAGCCCAACAGAAGACATATGTAGAGGAGATTCAATAATACTGCTAGAAGGAGGTGGTGTATTTGGGACAGATAATATCATCTGCAGGGAAAAGAGTAGCACCCGAAAGAGCAGCTGCAGTACAGAACACAACACAGCCAACTACAGTTAAAGAAATGCAACCATTTTTGGGGTTGTGTAACTATTGAAGAGGATGGGTTTTCGACTATTTCAGTTACCCAAACCCTCTGTTGCAGTGACTTAAGGAATCACAGAAAAGAAAAGGAACACTCACATGGACAGGTGAAATGATTACATTTCCAGGAACTCAAAAATGCCATAAACAATGCACCAGTATTAGCGACCCCTGATTACACGAAATAAGTTTACTTGTTTTCACAGTCTAATGGCCAGGTCATGACTGCAATATTGGTTCAACACACATCCATGGGACACAAACCCCTAGCATATTATAGTCGTGATGCAGTGTCAATTTCCTTGTGAACAGGCACTGGCCACCGTAGCCTTAGCCATTGAGCAATCCTCAACAATAACTATGGATTGCTCAGTAACAGTATATGTAGAGCATGCAATGTTGGCAATTCTTTAGTGCTCTAAATCCACTCTAACCACACAAAGGGCCGCTGCATATGAAGTAATTCTGTCAAGACCATCAGTTCACTATGTGAGGTTTCGCACAGTGAATCCTGCTATGTGCATTGCAATGACTCTCCAGCCAGATGAGGAAGTGCATGATTGTGTTACATACAAAGGTCCTGAAGATGATTTAATATGAATAAGGTGGGATGCACTTGAAGAAGGGGAGGTCCTCTTCATTGATGGGTCATCAATGATTGATCAGGAGACTGGCCAGAGACATACGGGTGCAGCAGTGGTGTGCCTTGTGGACGGGTAATATGAGGTTGCAGTTCAAAAGAGGTTACTAACACACTATTGGGCACATGCAGCAGAACTGATTGCATTGATTGAAGCATTAGAAGCATACCAAGGATGCTTGATGACCATACATTTGGACTCGGCATACGTGATCACCACTGTACATTCAGGACTGTCTAGATGGAAAAGGAGAGGATTTAGGAGGTTAGATGGAATGCCTGTGCAGCATGCGGCTTTGTTAGAGAGATTAGTCTATGCCTTGTCCCACTTAACACTAGTGGCAGTGGTTAAATGTGCTGCCCACAACCAAAATACAGACATGGTTTCACTTGGAAATGATGCAGCAGAGAAGGCTGCCAAAGAAGTGGCATATCACAGGGAACCAGATGTCACTGCATAGCCTGAGGTGGAAAACCAACAGTTAGAGCTAGCAATCACATACACTGCAGTACCACTCACACATAATTGAGCTCCAAGGTCAGGTGGCCCAGGAAGATATCGAGTTGTGGGTTAAAAGGGGGTGCTCACTGTTACTGACTGATTTGATATGGAGACAAAACGTTTACAGGTAAAGTAGTAATGCCACAGGAATTGCTCATGGTTGCTCTTGAGAAACTGCATTACCCAGCGCATGCTCCGAAACAGCATATTGCAGCAGATGTTCTGGAGGACTGGGTTGTCTCCAATCTGCAAGAATATGTCAATAAGTGTGTGGCAAATTGCACCACGTGTCATCTTTATATCACTGGACACACTCTTAGTATGTTGCACTGCACATTGCCCCATCCAACTGGACCCTTCCGGAAACTCCAGATTGATTATGTGGACATGCTTAACAGGTGCAGTAATTACTGTTACCTTATTGTTGTAGTGTGTCCATTTTCCCGTTGGGTTGAGGCTGTACCTTGTGCCCAACCAGATGCTAAATCGGTGGCTTCATATGATATGATATGATATGATATTTTATTCATATAGCGCCTATACACAATGTGTTTCAAAGCGCTTCAAGGCAAGGTAGGGAACAAGGGAAAATACAACAACATTCTTACAGGCTATGAACAGTAAGGATGTGAAATTAACTATCGTACTCGGCCTGACGACATTTCAGATAGTCCAAAAGCTAAGAAGTAGATAAGGAAGGGGGGAGAGTGGGAAGGAAATGGAAACAGACAGGCGACTACCGTACTAGGCCTGACAACATTTCTGGTAGAGCTGGAGAAAAACAAAAGGTGAGGGAGAGGGGTGCAGAAAGGGAGGGGAGGAACAAAACAAGCGACTATCGTACTAGGCCTGTCAATGTTTCAGATAGTGCTGGAGGGAGGAGGGGACAGTAAGGGGAAGGGGAGTGACAGACGAGGTTGTTATCATACTAGGTCCAGGGACAATTCTGATAGAGTAAGTCCATAGAAGAAAGTAAGGGGAGGAGGGGAGGAGATAGGGAAAGGGGAGGGAGGAGAGAACTGAGAGTAAGCAGTCAAAAAGAGTGAAGCAAGAGCGAATACAACTGCAGAAGTCAAAGGTAACACATAATGTTGCAAGCCAGTATACAAGATGAAGATGGGAACAGCATGATTCAGGGCCACCATGAGTACAGGATGCAAAGGAAGTCCAGCATGAGAGTTGAGAAAGGGTGACGTACCAAGAATCAATGAAGTCTTTAAAAGTAAAATCCAGCACTGGCCACAAGACAGAAGTCTTAACTGCTTATGCGTGAGGTGTTCCCTCGCTGGGCGGAATTTGAGGTCCTGAAATCTGATAACAGAGCTCACTTTTTTAATACATTGTTTAAAGAAAAAGCGTCCCTATTGGGGATATGTCATACACTGTGTTCGATCTACCACCCGCAGGCCAACAGAGTTGTTGAAAAATGAAATGGATTTATAAGTTATCCAAACTATGTACTACTTTGGGGAGCAATTGGCTGCACAGTCTCCCTCTGGCTCTGTTTAGCCTGAGGATGCTGCCAAGTTTGCCCCTGCATGAGATAGTGATGGGGAAAAGAATGCATACACCTCTCACATCTAGACGCACTGCATCAGATGCTCACAAAACAGCAGGAATATTGGGGGAGGATATACAGGGGTATTTGAGGGAGATAACAAAAAGCGTAAAGATTTTGTTTTGACAGATTGCTCCTAGAAAAGAAGATGCAGCTGAGAGGTCATCAGTGGATCCAGCAAACTTGCCATCACCTCAACTATATCCCGGGGTTCAAGTGTTTGTGAGAAATTGTGTCCGATGTTGGAATGATCAGTGTTTCCAGGGCCCATTCACAGTGGTTTTTGCCACCCCATTTGCAGTTTGTGTAAAGGAGTTGCGGTACTGGGTCTTCTTATCTGATGCTCGGAAAGCACCCTGTATTGCTCCACCTTCTTGCGAGAATAAAGCAATTACTGAATAATGTAAAAGTATACTAAGTTTGCAGCAAGTTTTATCATGATGTTACACCTGATCAATCCCTTTACTATACTGAAAAGTATGAATTTGTATGTTTTTCTGTTTTTTCTACCCCTCTGCCGGTCCAACACTACAAGTGTCCTGTAAAATATATGTTATGTTGCTTATGTTGTTTTTTTTGTGTATTTCTATTGTATTTTGGTGGTTAATTTATATGGTTGGGGAACATAAAGGGGTGTATAGGAATGACAGATGGGAACGACACAGAGGAACATTTTTAATGATACGAATAAGGAGGGAAAATGAGATAGAGATAGGATATAATCAGTAGAAGGTTGTAATATTAGATACCATGGCAGATGTGCACAACCCCGAGATGGATAACATGTGAAATAATCACACGCGCATGTTGGGGAGGTCAAGGTCAAATGAAAGCTGCTACGTATGATCTTTGATACCTCATGCAACGGGCGCACCCAGGCTGTTTATACCTCAAGAAATTCTGCCTCTTACAGCCCAATGTTTAGCACGCCTGGCCCTATGCAAAGTAAAAAGTATTTTCCAGGGGCACACGGTCCAAGCAGTAAAAATGAAATGACAGAGATGATGAATAGTGTGCCAAGAAGAACAAGCTCGTTGCAAAATAAGACCATTGCTCAAAATGGAAGGAGCACTTTTTCCAATGACAGATGGGTGACAAGAGTAGTGAGTTGTGCAGCAGGGGGCCTGCTGGGGTTCTGGGAGGATATAGTGGCACACGTCAATCAGAACTACGGCAAGACATGGGGAACCTATGTGCCAAAATTGATGTGGATCGAGTTAAGTGAGAAGCCAGCAAAAGTGAAGATGCCAGTGGACTATTCCTTTTGCTTCTGAGGAAATGGCACTATGCCTGTAGGTCTGAACATTTGTTGTAATAAAACACTTTTCATCCCTGACCTAAGGCACAGCAGCTTTAATGGATGTCTACTGGGTGTGTGGACAATACACATACCTACACCTCCTGCCATCATGGAGGGGCGTATGTTCACTGGTCACCTTGGCATCAGTAGTTCTGGTAGTTTCTGATGGTCATAAATGTGCTGCCCCCAGAAACAACTAAGCCCCCACCGACAAGCGTGTCCGTCGCTTACCACAGCTTCGTTGCCAGAACAGATCCAATTACTTGTCCAAAGACTCATCTGATAAATTGTAGGCGATCCCAGGCCAGTTAAAATTGTTTACCAAAGCAGACATTTGTTTTACCTCCCTCATGGTGCCAGGTATCCAGACTGCAGCAAACACCAAGTGGCTGCAGATCACGAGGTGGGAGATGCTTCAGTTGGCAAACCAAACCGAGAAGGGTCTTAATTCCATGAAGACTTAATTATGGGCAATCAGGCTCATGACACTCCTGGACAGATACGCTCAGGATTTGCCTACGGCTATGGAAGGGGATATGTGCAAGAAAATGGTCTTGTCTTGTTGCATGCATATCCCCCCAAATGAAGAAGACAACGGGTCCTCAACCCATGCGATAGGGACCCTTTATAATTTGAGGATTGCCATGGAGAAAGAAGTAGGAGTAAACACTGATGACTGGTTCCATTCAATGCTCTTGTGGGTCCTGTCCTGTGACGAATCTGGGGGTGTCGTCCCTTCTCCCTAGGGGGAGACCTTTCACATGGGGACAGGGTGGTGCATCCATAGTACAATAGTCCCATTGGGGGTGGGGCACCGGGGAAGGATCACATGGGGAAGGAATCCCCCTATGGAATTGGGGACGACCATCACCAGAGAAGGCAGTATGACCTTGCGTCAATACACTTAAATCCTTCTCCAACCCTAAATTCCCCTTCCCCCACTCTAGAGAGAGTTCATGTATTTTGTTGCCAAGTCAGTCAATCCAACATACATAACAATACTGAAAGACCAGTAAGGACAAAGGATTATACATATGGTTTGGGGACTGTTACTGTGAAGAAGATGATCAACTTGAATCCAACGATCACTATAGAGAAGCAAAATGAGCTGTCTAGTTTCTCAAAAGAAGTGATTGGCCCAAAGCGATGTAACTATCTCACACAGGAGTTTGAAAGCAGCGCAGCTGGAATACGGACAGGAGACAGCAGTCCTTGGAGGAGGAACAGCGGGAGCCATGCAGGGAAACAGCAGACATGAGCCGCAAGGGAAGCTGTACAGTGAAGAAAGGGAGAATCCAAAAGTGTTCCGCCAGGAGAGGACTACTAGGGTTGCTACCAAGTGAATCCTCTAGGCATTCCAGACTCTGGTAAAGTGCGTGAAAAAGAGAACGTGCAGCTGATAAGCGTCAGAAGACTGCAGAGCTACTGCAGATCCCGCTGGAAGGCCGAACGCTACCAGAGCATTGCAAAGCGATGCAGCTGCCCAAGAACCATTGATAGCTGTTAGAAGACTGGAAGCAGGTACGCAGGTTGCCTGGGAGGTGCTGGAGGTCTGAGGAAGCAACTGGGTGAATATAAAGTTGGAAGCAGAGGGTGTGGGACCCTGAATGAGTATATTTGGCAGGAGAGTGAACCAAACGGATACAACACAGCAGTGCGAGTCTTGGACCCGCTCCCAAGTAAGAAAATAAGAGGGTCTGGGACCCTGAATTATTTGTTTACTTGGCAGGAGAGTGAACAAAGCTGATACAATGCAGCAATGCACGTCTGGGTCCTGTCCCCAAGTAAAAGAATAAGAGGGTCTTGGACCCTAAACAAGTTGTATACTTGGCAGGAGAGTGAACCAAGCATATACAATGCTGCAGTGCGAGTCTGGGACCTGCACCCAAATAACAGGTCATGAATAAGAGGGTCTGGGACCCTGAATGCTAATGAAACAAACTAGAAAGAGTTGTATGTTTGGCAGGAGAGTGAACCAAGCGGATACATCATACCCGTGCGAGGCTGGTACTCAAACCCACATGGGACCCTGTGAAAGGGAGAGAGACAGTCTATGAGAAAACACTGGATTGGCAGGAGAGCAAACCAAGCCTTGCAAAGTATTGTGAATCTGGGACTCACACTCACATGAGAGATTGAGAGAGCAAGGGGGTAAAGAACCCTGGATCTGACAAAAGGAATCCTATGCTTGTTAGCGAGCTGTACCAAGTTGCTAGGATAAAAAGGGACAAACACAAGACACATTACCCAGTGACATTTTATCTGAGTGAAAAGGGGTTCAGGAGTCCTAACAAGATCGGCATAAAAGAAGAAGTAGTCTTGGAGAAAGGAGCACAAACATTGCATTAGAATCCTGTATTTTGGAATTGTTTTGCATCACTTTTCATTACCAGAGAGACTGGGAACTTATCTGTTGGTTGAAAGCACAAAGAACACTTTTTACTTTAAGAAGATGTAGAGGAGAAGCCAAGTACCCCCACTCCCACTGCCCCGCCTACATTACCTGAAACGTATGAACTAAGGTACGTGATGTATACTGAACAGCAAAGAGAAGAGCGTGGACTCTGTGCAGTACCGATAAGTATACTGATACCTAAGAGAATATGGGAGGTAAAGTACCCATTGAGGAAACCATACTTGCATTCAAGACAATATGATGGCCATTTGAACGAAATTCCTGAAGAAGCAAGGAAACTAAATGACAAGGATGAATGAGGGGCGCTGTTGCGCGGCTCGTGTGATGGCCGCAGCCTGAGAGTGCTCCGGCAGAGGCTCAACTATATGGCTTGATATCCTGTGGTCCAGCTGTGAGTTTTGGAGGGAGACTGCATCGCACGGTGTTGGAACTACTGTGGCACAGAGGAACTCAGATTATAACCACTGCGAGTGTGTGGATCCCGGATTATGTGGCCGATTCCCTCGGGGACTGCTGCGACATGGTTGGACTTGGTGGGCCACCCCTCTCCCACCAAGGGATGAAGTAATACTCCAGGGCTTCAGCCTGAGCCCAATCGAGTTCAGTGGCTCCCCCTCCTTGCTGTGTGGTCTTCCGCCATCTGCAGGGGCAGCGTGGTGGCCCCTGCCTGCCCCCCCTTGTCTCCTGGATCATAGGCTGTTGGGGGGCGGCCTGGGCCGGGGCTGGCGATGCGGGCGCTGCCGTCTGCCCCCCCGTGGTTCCCTGGACCTGGCTGCACTGCGGGAGGGGCTCTGGCTGTCCACCTGCAGATGCCCGGAGGGACGCCACCCCCTGGATCACCTACTGCTGGGGGAGGCTCCGGCTGGGACTAGCGCAGCGGGCGCTGCTGTCTGTCCCCCTGCGGCTCCTTGAATCTGTCCGCGCATCTGGGGGAGCCTCACCATTACCTGCCCGTGAGTGCTTGGTGGGCTCCAAGACTTGTAGGGGGGGGGCTGGACCATGCCTTCCTACTTCCTTCTTTGCCCTCTGGCCCCACAGGACCATGTAACGCTCACCTGATTCCCACGGAGGCGCTGGTCTTGGCAGGAAGGTGTCTGTGACCCGAAAAGTGATGTGCAGGACTCGATTTGCTTCTGGGGCCGAACCTCTTCGCACTGTGTGTCGAACTCGAAGAGTGAGATTTCTGCAGGTGAAAGAATATGGGGGTTAATGATCTGGGTTGTTGAATGTCCCTCTCCCTCTCTCTCTTCTTAGCTTCTCCGTAGAGCCCCCAGGTCAACGTGCTCACCTTAGATAGGTGAATGCTGGACTCTCCATCTGCGTCTGGTGCAGGGTGCCATTGCCAGTTCCTTCACTGGTGAAACATAGGCCTCTTGACATCAGAGGATCGCTACCGTCGTTAACTGCACGAGCGGTGAGTTTCTGGACACCTTTTTAGTCCTTTTAGTCTTTAGGTGCGTGGGCACGTTAATATAGAACAGGACTTTGTATAATGCTTTTTCCTATTTGTCTTGCAGGGCTCTTGAGATAGGAGATGGTGTGAAGAGAGCCGAAGTTGGAGCCAGAGCCTTGGAATGAAGCGCTTGGAAATGCATAAGTAAATGCAAGCGCTCTAACTGTCTCTTTTCCCTTGCAGCTGTGAGTTCGTGCTGAAGAGATGCTGGAAAACGCCGGAGTATTTGCAGGCGTTCTACTAGGGCGAGCGCGATGGACGTGAGTAAATACCTGTCTAATGTCTCTTCGTTTGTCTTTCAGATGCTGGGTTGCAGCGTTGAAGAAATCCGGAATTCGCGGAGGGCCGGTAAGTAATAACAATGCTTTTGTCTTCACAGGCGGAGGTGCAGCGTGAAGAAATGTTCGCTGCCGATGGATCAGGTGAGGAAAGCGCTGCGTGTAGAGGTTGCAGTGCTAACCTGTTGTTTCTTGTCTTTGCAGGTGCTGCTGAATACTGGATACAGGAGGGGTAAGTATTGTTCTTGCAGGTTCAGGATCGGAAGGAAGAAAGGCTGGAACAGACTCGGTGAGCGTTCTGCTGCAGATGCAGAATAACGCGAAGCACGTTTGTTCAATCGGGTGTGGTTTAAATAGCCTTGGAGTGATGAGGCGTCTTCCTCCACGGCCCCGCCTAGGTAAGAAAAGAGTTCCAGTTCCAGAAGAGTTCCCGTGTTGTATCCAGGGAGTGGAGCTTGCCCCACCCAGGTAAGAAAGTAGGTCCTGTTCACAGAGGATTCCTATGTGGCTGGTAAGTAAGCAGCATGGTCTGCTGCAGGTAAGTCCACCCAAGCATCTTCATACATATTATGAGCCCGGCGCTTCCAGTGCCGGGACCGATGGCTTTGATGAGCCTGGAGCCACCGGCGCCAGGACAAGGTCCAAAAGGTCCCAGTGGGGACCGGCTGGTGCCTAAAATAACGGTTAGGGGCCTGCTTCCAAGGACGTTGGGCTGTTCCTGACTCCTTGGAAGCAGTGATCATGACAGCACCCCCCCTCAAGGCCCCTCCCAAGCGTGTCTTCTCCGGGGGTTTTGGCTTGTCGGGGTGATTCAAATGGAATTTCTTGACCAGACGAGGTGCGTGGACATGCTCTGAGGGTTCCCAAGACCTTTCCTGGGGGCCGTATCCTTTCCAATCAACCAGGTAATATAATTTAGATTTGGAGATTTTGGAGTCTAGGATGTTCTTTACTTCGAACTCAAGTTCTCCATCTACTAAAACAGGTTCCGGGAGTTCGGTCAATCGGGTTCCTGGTTGCACTGGTTTTAGTAAGGAGACATGGAATACTGGATGTATTTTCATATGCGAAGGCAATTCCAATTTAACAGCCACCGGATTAATTATGGTAGAGATAAGATAGGGTCCAAGGTATCTCGGGATGAAAGTGCGGGGTCCTTTTAGAGGTAGGTGCTAATGGATAACCAGACCTGATCTCCCACTGCGTAGTGAGGGGCCTCTTTACGGTGCTGATCTGCTCCTTTCTTAAATTGAGCTTTAGCTCTTTGCAGATGGGCAGTGGCTTCCTTAAAAGCACGAGTGATCTCCGAGTGCAAGTGATCCACAGCAGGTGTTTCGAATTCTTGGGGAGGATCCAGGTTAGAGGTTCTAGGATGGTGTCTGTATAATAGGAAGAAGGGAGTCTTCCCGGTTCCAGAATGAGTTGAATTGTTATAGGCGTATTCAGCGATCCAAAGAATGTCCTTCCAGGGGTTTTCAGTTTGTTGGAGCATGCAACGTAGATATTGCTCTAGAGTTTGATTTGTCCTCTTGGTTTGTCCGTCAGTTTGGGGATGGTGACTGGTAGAAAGTCTCACATCAATTTGGGCTAAACGACAGCAACTTCGCCAAAAGTGGGAGATGAATTGACTTCCCCTATCGGAGACCAAAACCGAGGGGAAACCGTGTAACCGAACGATGTTTTCTAAGAATTCTCGGGCTAATACTGAAGCTGAAGGTAGGCCCTTCAGGGGAATGAAGTGAGCCATCTTGGAGAATAGATCCACGACTACTAAAATGGTATTATACCCTGAGCATGGAGGTAAGTCCGTGATGAAATCCATGGACAGGGTATGCCATGGACAGGGAGGGATGTCTAGTGGGTGTAAGAGACCGGCTGGTTTCTCCTTCTGACTCTTATTCTGGGCACACACACCGCAGGAGATTACAAAGTCTCTAATGTCCTTCTTCCATGATGGCCACCAGAAATGTCTTTTGACCTTTTCCATGGTTTTGGTTATGCCAGGGTGACCCTCCATTAGTGAATCGTGATAACAGGAGATGACCTGTTTTTGTATTTTCTCACTGGGCAAGTACAATCGTCCTCGGAAATATGGTAGGTCTCGATCCACTGAGAATTCTTTTCCTTTTAATTGCCAGTCCTGTAAGTCGACCGGAGTTAAAAGTGATTTGACTGTAGTCTTAATGTCTTCAAAGGATTGAGCGCTGACCAAGCCCAAAATCCTTTGTTCTGGGATTATGGGTATTGGTTCTGGATTGGTCAAATGTTCATCTATTCCCATCCGGGAGAGGGCATCTGCTTTTCCATTTTTACTGCCTGGTCGGTAAGTAATTATAAAGTCAAACTCAGCCAAAAACAGAGCCCAGCGAAGCTGCCTGGAAGACTGAGCTTTGGCTGTCTTCAGATACTGTAAGTTGCGGTGATCAGTCATTACGGTGACTGTGTGTCTGGCTCCCAAAAGATAATGCCGCCAGGCTTTAAAGGCCGATCTGATAGCTAAAGGTTCCTTGTCTGTAATTGAATAGTTGATCTCGGGAGCCGAGAATTTGCGGGACCAAAAGGCTACAGGATGTAATTGGTGTGTGACCGGATCCCTTTGTGATAAAACTGCCCGCATAGCAAGACTAGAAGCATCTGTTTCTACGATGTAGGGGAGTTCTGGGCGAGGATGTTTTAGAACAGGTGCAGAAATGAATTTAGTCTTTAAGTCCTGAAAAGCTTGTTCTGCCTCGGTAGACCACTCAAAACGTTTGTTTTTCTTTAACAGAGCGGTGATGGGCTGGACTATTCGAGAGAATTCAGGGATGAATCTGCGGTAAAAGTTAGCGAAGCCTAACATGCTTTGGACTCCTTTTACAGAGGTTGGTGAAGGCCACTTGATGATTGCATCGACTTTCTTTGAATCCATATGGACTCCGTTAGTTGACAATATGAATCCCAGGAACTGAACTTCAGTTACGTTGAAAACGCATTTTTCGAGCTTAGCAAAAAGGTTATGTTGACTTAATCTCTCGAGGACCTCTCTAACGTGTTTCCGATGTTCTTCTTCAGATGATGAATAGACGAGGATGTCATCAATGTAGACAACAACACACACATCAATGAGTTCTCTAAGGACATCATTCATAAAATACTGGAAGGCGGCAGGAGCGTTGCAAAGTCCAAAGGGCATAACTTGATATTCAAACAGCCAATACTTGGTGCAGAAGGCCGTCTTCCATTCATCGCCCTCTTTTATTCGTACCAAATGGTAGGCTCCTCTGAGATCCAACTTTGTATATATACATGCGTCATTGACTTGGTCCAGGAGTTCAGGGATCAAAGGTAACGGGTATCTGTTTTTAACAGTGATTTGATTCAGGGCGCGGTAATCTATACAAGTCCTAAGGTCTCCTTCCTTTTTCGGAACGAAGAACAAAGCTGAGGAAGCTGGAGATTTTGAAGGACGAATAAACCCGTTAGCTAGGTACTGGTCCAGATATTGTCTGAGGTGAAGATTCTCTGGCTCGGTGAGGGCATAAATTCTACTGCAAGGAGGAGTTGTTCCGGGTATCAGATCTATTTGACAGTCGTAAGACCTATGAGGAGGCAGGGTGTTAGCTTGGTCCTTCCGAAAGACGTCTTGGAATTCCTGGTATTCGGGAGGTAATTTAGGAACCTCAGAAGAGATTGCCACCAGTGAAACATCAGGCCGAGGATAACAAGTGGTAAAACATTCTGGAAACTGAACCGTCTTTGCTCGCCAATCGATCTGAGGATTGTGCTTCTCTAACCAAGGGATTCCCAGAATGATCTGGAACTGAGGGGCCTTGATCACATCGAACACTATTTTCTCCTGGTGTCCATCTTGGCTCACTAACGTCACTTCTTGGGTGGCGTGCGTTACTGGTCCGGAGGCTATCTCCGTGCCATCCACTGTAGTAATGACGTCTTTTTACTGCCTTAGGGACAAGAGGTAGATTCATCCTTGATACCAGTTCACGGTCCACATAATTACCGATTGCTCCGCTGTCGATGTAAGCTTCAATTGCATGCAAACGATCCGGACGTTCAGGACTAATGAGGACCATAGGCACCACGAAATGCGAGGTCACGGGACAGATTTTAACGCTCGGCAAGAGGACCTCTACACTTGTCGGGCTAGGTCGTTTCCCTGCTCAGAATTTGTGGTACAGGTATCTACGGCTCCTACAGCCTTCTTAGCTGGTTTCACTGGACAGTCTCGAAGAAAGTGCCCCGAGTTTCCGCAATAGAGGCATAATTGCAGCTGTCTTCTTCTTTCCCGCTCCTGTTGGGTTAAAGGTCCTTTCATGCCCCCTATTTGCATGGGTTCCACAGTGTCAGCTCCCCTATTAGAGGTCTGTGGTTTAGAAAACATTCAGGTATCAAATTTGGAACGATCAGCCTTCCTGTTCTGTAATCTGTGGTCCAATTGGACAACTAAGTCAATATAGTCTGAGCATTCTTGTGGAGGATTCACGACTTGAGCTAACACATCCTTGAGCTCTCCACGCAGGCCTCTGTAGAAGAGCGTTATTCTCTTATCCTCAGGCCATTGAGTTTCCACTATAAGTCTGTTGAATGAGGCTATATAAGTCAAGAGGTCTTGATTACCCTGTCGTAACGAAAGAAGTTCATTGTCCAAGGCCTGCCCTTGTGCATGTCTTGCGAACCGTTTCTCCATGCTGGACTGGAAGGCCTGGAAATCATGCAGAACCGGATCATCCTGAGTGACTAAAGGGATCGACCAATCTGCGGCGCTGCCACTGAGATAAGAAAGCACGAAAGCCACCTTGGTCTGATCTGTTGAGAAGGCAGCTGGTCGACATAAGAAGTGTAGGCGGCACTGGTTAATGAACACTGCAAATTTCTTTGGGTCACCAGAAAAGCGTTCGGGCGGAGCCAAGGGCACATTGCCGGGTAGATTGATTTGCACTGGATTTAAGGATGATGCAGAAGGATAACTTCCTCCTGGAGCGGGCAAAGGTGTCTGTCCTGCCTGCGTTTGTAGCAATTGCCTAGCGAGGTCCTCTGTTCGCTCCTTGGAAATTATCAGCTCTCTTCTTAGAGAGTTTGTTTCCTGACGAGCTGCATGTACTTCTGCTCTTAGTTCCCCAAGCAACTGGGCTAATTGATCAGTGTCTGAGGTTTTCATTGCCCCTGGGTAGGAGTTTTGCGGTGGGCTTCGCGTTCTGTAACGCTCACCTGATTCCCACGGAGGCGCTGGTCTTGGCAGGAAGGTGTCTGTGACCCGAAAAGCAATGTGCAGGACTCGATTTGCTTCTGGGGCCGAACCTCTTCGCACTGTGTGTCGAACTCGAAGAGTGAGATTTCTGCAGGTGAAAGAATATGGGGGTTAATGATCTGGGTTGTTGAATGTCCCTCTCTCTCTCTCTCTTCTTAGCTTCTCCGTAGAGCCCCCAGGTCAACGTGCTCACCTTAGGTAGGTGAATGCTGGACTCTCCATCTGCGTCTGGTGCAGGGTGCCGTTGCCAGTTCCTTCACTGGTGAAACATAGGCCTCTTGACATCAGAGGATCGCTACCGTCGTTAACTGCATGAGCGGTGAGTTTCTGGACACCTTTTTAGTCCTTTTAGTCTTTAGGTGCGTGGGCACGTTAATATAGAACAGGACTCTGTATAATGCTTTTTCCTATTTGTCTTGCAGGGCTCTTGAGATAGGAGATGGTGTGAAGAGAGCCGAAGTTGGAGCCAGAGCCTTGGAATGAAGCGCTTGGAAATGCGTAAGTAAATGCAAGCGCTCTAACTGTCTCTTTTCCCTTGCAGCTGTGAGTTCGTGCTGAAGAGATGCTGGAAAACGCCGGAGTATTTGCAGGCGTTCTACTGTGGCGAGCGCGATGGACGTGAGTAAATACCTGTCTAATGTCTCTTCGTTTGTCTTTCAGATTCTGGGTTGCAGCGTTGAAGAAATCCGGAATTCGCGGAGTGCCGGTAAGTAATAACAATGCTTTTGTCTTCACAGGCGGAGGTGCAGCGTGAAGAAATGTTCGCTGCCGATGGATCAGGTGAGGAAAGCGCTGCGTGTAAAGGTTGCAGTGCTAACCTATTGTTTCTTGTCTTTGCAGGTGCTGCTGAATACTGGATACAGGAGTGGTAAGTCTTGTTCTTGCAGGTTCAGGATCAGAAGGAAGAAAGGCTGGAACAGACTCGGTGAGCGTTCTGCTGCAGATGCAGAATAACGCGAAGCACGTTTGTTCAATCGGGTGTGGTTTAAATAGCCTTGGAGTGATGAGGCGTCTTCCTCCATGGCCCCGTCTAGGTAAGAAAAGAGTTCCAGTTCCAGAAGAGTTCCCGTGTTGTATCCAGGGAGTGGAGCTTGCCCCACCCAGGTAAGAAAGTAGTTCCTGTTCACAGAGGATTCCTATGTGGCTGGTAAGTAAGCAGCATGGTCTGCTGCAGGTAAGTCCACCCAAGCATCTTCATACATATTATGAGCCCGGCGCTTCCAGTGCCGGGACCGATGGCTTTGATGAGCCTGGTGCCACCGGCGCCAGGACAAGGTCCAAAAGGTCCCAGTGGGGACCGGCTGGTGCCTAAGATAACGGTTAGGGGCCTGCTTCCAAGGACGTTGGGCTGTTCCTGACTCCTTGGAAGCAGTGATCATGACAACCAACATTCACGCAATGCGGTGAGTTGGGCGACCGTGGGAGGGAGTGACTTGTGGGTGTTGCCCCCCTAGCTCAGAGGTGGGTGTGGTGGGGAGCCGGGGCTCACCCTACCTGTCCTGCCTACCTGTGCAGCCTCCTGGACCCTGCCCCCCCTCCTCTCTCTTAATACAGTGGAGCTCTTCGGCTACTGGAGGTGCGGTGGCTCTGAACTGGGGGAGCCTTGCGTTAAAAAGTCCTACGCCAGCGTTGTTCCTGGTCCACATCTTGCTGTGCTCCCCTATCTCTGCAGTGCTGGGCTCGTGGGGGGACTCTCTGGGAGTGGAGGCCGGTAATTACAACTGCCCTTTGCGGACATAATGCCCTTGGGGGTGCGAGAGGGCTGGATGCTTCTCCTGGGCCAGGAGGCCCCATAGATTGGGACTGGTGGGAGGCTGCCCTGTGGGGTTGCACCACCCATCTTTAGCAAGCATTCTGAATCAACACGCTTTACCCTGCACTGCCCCTCTGGGGCCCATAGAGTGCTGCCTGCTCTGCAGGGGTCGCCAACCCGCTCTGCCAATCTCTTTTACCAGGGTCATCTTTCGGCTGTGATATTAGGGGCCCCCTGCCCATTTTACCTCCGGCTGCCCTCCTGGAGATACTGTGATAAACCCCTCTGCCGTTGGATTGTCCCACATGCACCTCCAGTCTATAACCTGCGCCCGGAATGGGCAAACAGAAGAAACAGGCAAACATAGATCAGTATGCCAGGTCGGACTCTTCGCAACAAGACACTGAGCCTGGCCCGGCCCATCCCAATTTGATATTACGGCTCTCAACCAAACCCTGTTAGCGCTGAAAGGCAGTACCAACAATTTGGGTGCCAAAATCGACACGCTGACGTGCAAAGTAAACATGTCAACAGTACAAATTGAAAAATTGTGCGGCAGGATGTCGGCGGCGGAGCACCGGATCGGGGAGGGAGAGTACAAGATTGCGGTAGTTCAGTGAGAGGTGGAGTCTCTTCAACAAACGGTGAAAAGAGTGGTTGCCAAGAACGACGACCTGGAGGTAAGGTCTAGAAGAAACAACATAAGGATCACAAGGGTCGCTGAGTCCACCCCCATTGACAATATGGAACTATTTGTAGAAAAACTGCTTAAAGAGGTTCTTGACGACCCTCCCGTTACGAACATGTTCATGGTGGAGCGGGCCCACCGTTCCCTGGCGGTGTTACGAGTGGATATGGTTACAGATCCCAAAGTTGGTCGCTATGGTGACGTTGGTGTCATATTTCCACTGTCCATATCCTCTCCCCTAAGATGGCGCCAGAAGAGCATGACACTGTTCCATTCATTCAAGCTGAGTCTGAGGAGGAAACTCCTCCCTCTTACACAGAAGCAGTACTTCATTGTCTGTTCCACAAACCGTGTCGAGTTGCTACTGTTTACAGAGGCTACGCTTCGTAAGTTTGTTACTTATACTTCTTTAACTTTGCCCAATGGGTTATTCTACTTCATCTTGAAATCCGTTCTGATATCCTTTACTTATTGCACTAACTCTCTTCAACCCCTTGGATTTCCCTCTCTATCAACAATCATACGCGTCCCACTCAGCCTTTCGGATTTCCAATTCTACGTAGGTTTCCAGTCATAACTTACCTTCTTTTGGCTTTGAGCTTCCTATTTCCAAACTAACATCTAGCTTTTCACTTTAGAGACAAGGAATCATTATTCTGACCGGACTACAACTCCCTGCGTGCACCGCGGTTATTTCCAAGCCTTTGATTCAAAACTATAATTTCTACTCGGCAAGCCATCCACTTCTGGTAGGTCCCGACATAGAACTGATTCTTTCTCCCATATACTTCTTGATTCCATCTAATTTCTAACTCTCTTCCTAAGGTTACACAATTACCATTCCAACCGGAGCGAACTTGCTTTACATCTCCTCCAGAACACCTTCAAGCTTCTTGAAAGGTATGCCTCCTTGTCAGTATTCCTTCTCCCTTTGTGTTTCCCCAGTTAATTGTTCTCTTCTTTTTAAAATAGCTTCCTACAAGCCCCAAGAGGCAAAGCTCTTCATAAGCCTGCGGTCTCCACCTACGCAACCACATCAGCCGCTCCTGAAACACCAACATCAGCACTCCCTAGCTGCGCAGGGTTTTTTCCCCACAAGGGTTTCCCTGGGGCTTTCTCCAGGCACTTGTTCTACACGGTACAGCGAGAGAGTTCCAGGTGAGCTTTACGTTCTTCTTTCACCAACCGAAGAACAGGTCAGTGATCTTATACTCTACTATACTATTGTGGTCGCAAGAGAGGCTGTGCATTTCTAAGCCAGATTAACAGGTGCATAGACCCCCTCCCTGGGGGCACCGGAGAAAGCAATTATTGCTTGCATATTCAACTATCTGGATCGGGATGTCCTGCTCCGCACCGCTAGGGAAAGGAAGTCTCTCCGCTGGGGCTCTGCTTCAATTAGACTCTTCCCAGACTTTAGTCAACAAGTGCAGGACCAGAGGAAGCCCTTTCAAACAGTGAACAACATCCTGAGAAAGAAAGACATTCGCTACTCTATGATGTACCCCGCTAAATTCAGGGTCGTTTACCAGGGGAAAACATTATTCTTCACGACTCCTGAATCTGCGGAACGATTTGCTTCTGAAATCCCGGACCCGGGGGCCTCCCCTCGTCATCCATCCTAGCCTGACTTGGTGTGGATGGAAATATCTTGCAGCTGTGACCGGCTTGCGAGGACTCTGATGAGCCCCAAGGACCTGCTTTGCAGTTTCTGGAACCACTTACTAAGCATGTTAATTTCAATGTAGTAGCTTAATGTGGTAAATGAGCCTCTTGCCATTGGGAGGCACAGTGGCCGCCAGCACCCACCATGCCCAGTGGCACCTAAGCAAGTTGAAGTTTAATGGTTGGTGTTAAGTGGGCGGGGGGAGGGATTTGCTGGCCGGTAAGTTGGTGTTTCTGACGTGGGTGGAGGGTGGAGGGGGGTATTCATAGTTCTCCACCTTTTGGTGTTCCATGTATTGCTTTACTCAGTTTAAAGGGATGGGGTGGGTGGGTCTTTCATTCTGGGTCTATAACGCTTTATGCGCTTCATGATTTGGTAAAATGTCCCTGTAGTCCTACACCAGATGATATCTCTGTGGCATCAGACTATCCAATTACTGCCAAACCAGTCATAACGTGGCTATCCCCCAGGGGCTTCATGCTCCCATCAATTCTGACGTCATTCTGCTTACATGGAACATTCGGGGCTTCACTAATGCAAAAAAGACACGCCTCATCTCCAACTATGTGCAAAATCACCATGTTAATGTCCTTTGTATACAGGAGACTCACCTAGGGAAGGATCACAAACTCCCTGCTCTGTCAAGTTGGGGTATCCACAGGTACGGGTCCTCCTACTCAACACACTCCCGGGGTGTGGCAATCTACATACACCGCTCTCTGGAATTTAAACTACACAGACAGGTGTCGGATAGTGAAGGCGGGCTATCCTGGTGGCTGGTGAGATCGCGGCCTGGTCCGTTTTATTCATAAATGTTTACGGCCCGAATTATGACTCTCCCGATTTTTTCAAGGCATGCTCGGAACACCTACAAACATTCCCGGGGTATGAGGTGGTTTGGGTGGGAGATTTTAACTTAGCCTTCTCCTCAACATTAGATAGATCTACACCGGCCCAAAGCCCACTCACCCGTGCTGCTCAAAAATGGCATTCCATTGCATCGGATTACTCCTTGTTTGATATTTGGCGATGGCATCCCCCTAACACTCGGGAATTCACCTTTCATTCTAGTGAACATGGGAGTTCCTCCAGAATTGATTATATCCACCTGTCTTTAGACCTGTCACGCGTGGCGGATGGGGCGGTGATTCTCCCCCGTACCTTGTCGGATCACTCCCCGGTGCTGGTGAAGTTCAAGGGCCCACCATCCCCTCCCAAGAAACTCAGATGGAGGTTTTGGACTCGGGCCCTGGAGGACGTGGCGTTTCGGGAGGATTTGCGCCATGCCATTGCAGAATTTTTCCAGCTGAATGCGGGATCGTCCCTAGCCCAGGTGTTGTATGGGAAACTTTTAAGGTGTTTTTGTGGGGTTGGTGCATGTCACAAGAGGGGTGGGGGGGGGTCCTGAATGGTATTCATAGAGCAATTACTCTTAAAAAGAAAGACATTAAAAATATGGAGCTCCTTCAGGAAAGGATGAACTCCCCCTCGCTTCAAGCCGACTTGTCAGCGAAAAGATGAGAAATCTGTTCTCTAATGGACGGGGAGGAGAGATTCTTGGGCGATCCAGTGCTGGCGGCGAGATATGGGGAGGGAGATCGTCCGATTAGAACCCTTGCTTGGGCCATTAGACAGGAGAATCGCCTGGAACCCATAGTAGAAGTGGAACCCCCCGTGGGCGAGGCTACCAGGGACACGGTGGAGATAAATGGGGTATTTCGCTAATACTACGAGAAGCGGGGCATGACAATATCACCCAATACCTCAATAGGATTGCCCTGGGATGGCTTGATTCGGAGATTGGGGGCTCCTTAATGATCCCCCCACAGAAGATGAACTTTGCAAAGTGATAAAGTCCCTCCCAAACGGTAAGGCTCCGGGAATGGATGGGATTACGGCTGAACTATACAAGGCTGTCCCTGATCTGCTTATGCCCCATTTATGCAATATGTTTGAACAGTCGGCTTCCTCTGGGGTACTTCCGGAATCCACTCGGACTGCCTTGGTCACGGTACTGCTCAAGCCTAACAAAGACCCTAAAAAATGTTCATTTTATCGCCCCTTGTCACTGATAAATACTGACAATAAAATGTTTGCGAAGTTGCTTGCGGACTGGCACCTTCCCCACATGCCCGCTCTGATCCTCCCAGATCAGGCAGGATTTATTCCGGGATGATCTACTCAGAATAATCTGTGCAGATTATTCACTCTGATACATAATGTGAACCTGGACGTCCCTATTGCTGTGGTGGCTTTGGACGCGGAGAAGGCGTTTGATTCTGTTGAATGGCCTTTTCTGTTCAAAGTCCTCCAACACACGGGCCTAGGTACCACGTTTCTTCACTGGATCCGGCTCCTCTACTCAGCTCCGCGTGCTCTGGTGTACACAAATGGAATCCAATCTGCTCCTATTTATCCAACTCTAGGCACTAGGCAGGGGTGCCATTTTTCCCCCCTCTTATTCGCCTTGGCCATTGAACCGGTGGCTTGCACCCTGAGTGAGTTTCATTCCCACCGCCAAGTGACAATCCGCTCACATGTATCTCTCGTCTCCCTCTATGCAGACTATATGTTGTTGTGCATAAAACACCCTCTGACCAATTTATGGCCTGTGATGGAGGAGATATCCACATTTGGTGCCTCATCTGGCCTACAAATAAAGTGGTCTAAATCTGAGGTGCTTCTGCTCACAACATGGTTCACCCTGCAAGATGTGGGGGAGGCCTTTGCTTGGTGTCCACAGGGAATCCGCTATCTGGGTATAAGAGTGTCCACTTCCCCTACAAACCTATACGAGGAGAACTATATCACCGCCCTGCAACACTTGGAACACAGAGTAGACACATGGACACTGCTCCCTATTTCCTAAGCGGCCCGCATCTCTCTATCGAAAATGGTTATTCTACCGAAACTACTATACATCTTCAATAACGTCCCGATATGGACCCCTGTATCCTTTTGGAATCGCATAAAATCACTGATGTCTAGGCTGATCTGGGCAGGGAAACGACCCGCATCTCTTTGCGCACAATGTGCTGCCCGTATGCTCAGGGAGGTCTGGAGGTCCCCAATCTTTTCCTTTATTATCTTGTAGCTCCGACCCAATATTCAACCTGGTGGTGGTCCCCTATGAATAATTTTCCTCATTCACACCTCGAGAGGTCGATCGCTCAGACTGACGAATTTTGAGGCTTCTTATGGGCTGTTCGGGAGCGGCATGTGAGGGCAGAGGTCCAACCTCTGGAGATCACACTGAAGGCTTAGGATCTTCTAGCGAAATGGGATGGGTTGGGACAGTGGTACTCTCCAATGATGGCCATATATAGGGTCTGTGGGATTCCTCTTACATATGAACACATCTTTATTCAACACTTTCAGAATCTGCAAATCCACACATTAGGGGATGTAGCTCCGCATGGCAAATATATAACTTGGGAGCATCTTAAGGCCAACGGCGACTGGTCTCCAATCACTCTGCTGCTGTACTTCCGCCTCCGTGAGGTGTTGAAATCAAGATGGCCCGCCTTCCCAAATGCTCCTGAGGTTTCCCCAATATTGGAGTACGTCATAGCCCTGATATCCCTTAGTAAGGTGGTTTCATCCCTGTACGGCATGGCTCGATTACTGGTGTTCCCCTCCTCACTTCAATACAAGGTCAAATGGGAAGACAGTATGACACGTTCATTGTCAGAGACTCAATGGGGTTCCATACTTGCTGAGACCAAATTGATCTCCATCAATAATACATTTCCCTTGATCCATTTTAAATTCCTACATCAACTGCATTATTCTCCTCTTTCTCTGCACAAACTGTTCCCACTCAGGTCCCCGAACTGCAAGAGATGTCAACAGGCCCCAGCGGATTTCTACCATTTAGCCAGTCTCTGTCCTCATATTCAAACCTTTTGGGTGGCCATTGCAGAAGTTATGGAGAAGTTGGTGGAGGACCCGATTCCATTTACCCGCGAAACCTGATTGTTGGCATTGGTGGAATTGCAATCATGTAGTGATAAACGCTTGGTTGGCATGGCCTCTGTGGTCGCTAGATCATTAGTGGCGCACACATGGGCGGCGGCTGCAGCCCCTACATTACACCATTGGGTGTACTCTATGTTGATATGTGAACGGAGGGAGACGCAGTACAATCAGACGATTCCCCTTAACAGCAGACCCAGGGACTATTGGCTGGCCGGCCTTCAGGAGCTACATGTCTAACGAATTGAACTGGTAGAGCGTCTCATTGTCACAAGATAACCTGGAGGATGCTCCCACAGTTAATCAAGGGTCTTCGACCCCATGGACTGAATAGGGACCTCGTCTTGGTGTGGGTTTGCTTTGGGGTTTTATCCTTTATAGTATTAGGGCACCTTAGGTCTGGGGACTCTTGTTATGGTATGGGTACACTGACGCGTTATTGTGGTATTAATGCATAACCTGGAAGGGGTTGGGTGGAGGGATTGGTGGGGAGGGGTTGTTGTCCTATGATAGGGCATTGTTAAGTGTTTTTTTCTCTTTTTCCTCTTTTGGTCTATTGTACGAATTGTACTGTAAACATTAAATAAAATGACCAGGATGAATGGTGACATCATACAAAGTTGAATTGACACCCATATAAAAAGATAACCAGACCAGAGAGACAGACAATTCATAAAGCACAAAGAAGTACCAATGATAAGTAACATCTTGATCAAGATGAAGAGACTTATGCCATAGACCTGATGAAGATACTTAGTTTAAACGTGTACAGATGCAATGAAATGCAAGCAGCAAAGCAATCATGAAGCTAGCCACATGCTTTTAAATAGATTAGACCGCAGCAAGTACCAACATATACATTTATACCTCTATAGATACAAATGGACTAGTAAAGGATGAATGTTTCCACTACGTATATAAGCAGTGCTGAACAAAACAGAAGGCCTCATTTTAGTGTCGTAGTTAAGAAAAACAATTCAATTAAGCAATTGAATTAAACAGAATAAAAGCTCAGCTAAGGTGTTCAACGAGCCAAGAAAGCCAAGGTCTTACCAAACTGGAATTGGCTGACATTGGATACAATTAACGTAAAAGAACAGAAGCTCCTGCCCAGAGAGGTCAAGCAAAAACAAAAGACATCAGAGGACTATTGAGAATAAAATCAAATACACGAAAAGGCTCAAATTCCTGGTGTCCAGTCATGGGATAGAGGGAAGTTGGATGAGTGAGATGATCACACCTACGCACGGAAGCCGGGTAGTGCCCATACACACGGAAGCCGGGTAGTGCCCATACGCCTTAAAAATTCTCAGAGAACAGTACAAAATCAAGGCCAAATTCAAAGTACTAATTGTCACTGGACCATTGAGGTCATGATGGATGATATTTTAATTGGTGGGAAGCTGGTGCAAAGACGAGCTCACCCGCACCTGGTTGTTCAGTCTGCGTGCTGCTTATGTAGGTGAAAAAGTACTGACGGGGGCTAGAAGCCAACCAATTGTAGGGGACCACATAGTTGGAGGTAATATAGTGTGTTTAGCCAATGGGACGTCGTACATTTAGTGACGTTCGTAGTGGCCATTTTGAAGGGAGGGCTTAGTTGCCCCACCTGGTGTTAACTATCCAATTACCTCTTTCTGTTACTCCATACAGATATAGAACCTATGTTTAGTTATTCACTTAGAACCAATCCCACCTCCCAATAGGTTTTTGTAGTTTGCCACGTAGGATGACGTTGGTAATGACAGAGGTCAGCACGTTAGTGATGACCACTTTTGGGTACAAAAACCCAGCTTTTTTATAAAGTAGTTAGAATCAGAGTATCGAGCGATTGCTGATGTTCGTTGTACTCCCTATTTTCTATACCTGATATTAAAACAGACAAACATTTGCCAAACTATTTGCGTCATCTTGATTATTGATGTATGATTAAAATCTGCATCCCCATCTATCTCCAGGGTACTGCTACTCATCTTAAAGGGCTGGAAGGAGCCTCCAGTTCACTTGGTAGCAGAGGATGGTTAGATGACGTCAGAGTTGAAAGAAGAAAATGTTATGTAAAGACGAAGTGTGAAGTTGAGACGCGAAAATTGATTGTTTTATAATTGAACTTTGATGGTTGTTTTCTAGCAAGATTAAAGTAAAAAATTGTGTTGTGATGGGATTGGAGATTGCAACGATTGGTGCTCGCTCATAAGTGTATTTTGATTGAGACGTGAACGGGAAACTAACTAAAACATAAGCGGGTGGTAGCAAAAAGAAAATCGAAGGTTAGAAATGGAAGAGATTACCCCATTAGTGCATCTCTGCAAACAGCTACCGAAACATGCGCTTAAGCTTAAACAATACAGTGTTAAGGGGACCCTTGTGGGTTAAGGGGACCACAGACAAAATGTTTATGCCATGGCCACAAGGCGGATCATTATCGAGAGCAGTTCTGTAGCATATGACAACATATTTGCATGCTGCGTACACAGGAAAAATGTTAGAAAAGCAGCTAGCGAGTTTAGAACTTTGGAAAATGTATGACCACAAAAAGGAGGAGGATCGGATACTCAATATATGCAAAGAGGGGGGTGAAGAGCATTCTGCTCCACCCGCCCATCTGAAATAAAAGACAAAATTAAAAATGACAAAGGGTTCTACCCATTTAGGGAACTTAAAGCAGCAACAGGATATAGAAATCCGTCATATGAGTCACCGATGCAAAGTAGTGACGAGGGCCCAGAGAAAGATACTGAGAAAGATATAACCTCCAAAGTCCCAAGGGACAAGGAGAGACGCGATAAGGAGAGAAGTGATGGAGCAAGTACATCTCTAGATATAAGGAAAGAAATAAATAGATGGAAAGGAGACAAGGATAAAACTGATAGCGCTCTTAAGGAACAAATGGATGGGAGGTCAGATTTCACTTAAACTCGATGGCAAAAGCATCGAAGATGTAAGACAAAGGGGAGATCAAGACGAACAAGACAGAAAAAACAAAGAAAGGGTGGAACAATTTAAAGATGAGGGAGCGAAAAAAAAGATAAGATAGACAAAGACGAGAACAGTTATATCAAGATGAGCAAGCTAAAAAGCAGGAGAGAGCAGAAGAGCAAAGAAAATGGGACAACAGAAAAAGAATTGAAGATAATGAATAGGAAAGTATAAGAGAGAAAAGAATACAGAGACGAAGGGATATGAAAAAGAAAGAGGAAGATAGAGTAAGAGAAGAAGTGAGAAAGCGTAGAGAAGTCGATGACGACATGGTATGTAAAAGAAGACAGAGAGCATGTAATCTTGAGTATTTGGAAAGGGAAGTAAGAAATCCCAATCCACAGGTAGCATGGGAAGATATAGAAGAATTATTTCCCAAATCCGAGCCATTACCAGGCACGTCTAGAATAAATCTAGAAGATGAATTTGACTCACGGAAGATTGCGGAAACGATTGATAAAGTTTACCACAAAATGCAAGCCCACAAAGAATCGCAAGGGCAGGGAAAAAATGATCGCCCTGAAAGCACTCAGTTGTATGACACGGAGGAAGCCTCCTGTAGTGCGAGACATAAGGAGCTGTCTTTAGACAGAGATGACGATGAGAGAAGTCGCATGAGTTGGGCACAAGAAGTATCAGACAAAGAAAGGGAAACCTTCCCAAGGGAAGAGAGAAGTGATATATGTGACCCAGAGGGATATTCGCCTTTGGATAAAGGAGTTACATGGTCAGTTTTAAAAATACCTATGGCTAAGGCATCAGAGCACTGACAGTCAGTCCGACATAAGGGGCAACCCCACGGTCAGAGGGGGGAGTCCCCGCCTTATGTAAGCAGGCTAAGATCATTACCAGGTAGACGGCGATGTGGGATTATAACCCCTGTGGCTGATAGACAAATGATGAGAGATGAGAATGAGTTTGGAGCGTCACAGTTCCCCTTGTTAGAAAAAGGGGGGGGGGCCAGGCTGCAGTATATACCATGGTCCCAGATGGACAGAGATCATTTAAAATGTAAACTCCTGAGTTTAACTTCCGGCGCTGGAAAATGGATACATGAGTTAGAAAAAATGACGGGAAGGAATATATTAGCTATAGGGGATATTAAAGGTCTTCTAATCACATGAAAGAGCTGATGACATATGGACACGGACAGGTTACCCCGGTGTGACTACAGTCAACAATGGGCACAATGGAGCGCCATTTAACAATTGTAAAGCAGCAATTTGGAAAGCGCTTTGAGTGCCATATCCGGACATGTCTGATGTGGGAGCTATAATGACAAGAAAGATGAAAGAGGGAGAGGATCTGTTGCTTTACATTCAAAGTTTTCAAGACACTTGGACGCTTGAAACTCGCGAGGCTTGGGGGAAGTCTATACTTGTGTTTTACCATATATTATGCCAAGGGCTGCCAGAGCAAGTACAGAAGCAGCTCAAGACATTAGTGGGGATTGAAGCCAAACCGTGGTCGGAAATCCAGTTAATCATTGCACATTACTGCAGACTCCTGCAGGAAAAGAATCTCAAGAAGGATAATGCGCAAAAACGTGAGGAAGCAAAATTAGTTCTGAAAAAACTGTCCAAGTACGCCATTGAAGGGACAATGTTAACTAGGGTAGGTAGATTAAATTCGCAGCAGGTAATGAACATTCCACAGGTAAATAACCAAAGACAGTTTGATCAAACAAATAATCGATATGCTCCATGAGGAAGGGGATATCTAGGAAGAGGTTGGCAAGGCAATCAAGGGAAATGGCAGAATAATCAGGGAGGTTTTCAGTATATGCAAAACAGTAATCAAAATATGCAATATGGCCAGATGGGGAGACCACCGCCCATATGTTGGACATGTGGAATGACAGGGCACATGGCTCAAATGTGTAGAAGCCAAGGGATTGTGCCGAACAATCAGTTTTCTAGACAGGGAATGCCAAATTCACCTGCATATTCGCAGCAGAGCGGAAATGGATTTGCACAAGATCAAACAGTGCAGCAGCAATCGCCGAGAGTGCAGCAAGGCTTGCAATCACAGCAAGTGACAAGTAAACAACCACAAGGATAATCGCAGCAATCTCCTTTGCAACTTCAGCAGAACACAAACACATAATTGCTTATGACGCAGAGAATGTCACTGTTGATGGAGGAAATCCATTCACGATTGATGGAGTGAGACTGTAC
The DNA here is from genome assembly GCF_040938575.1 of Ambystoma mexicanum. Lineage (NCBI taxonomy): Eukaryota > Metazoa > Chordata > Amphibia > Caudata > Ambystomatidae > Ambystoma > Ambystoma mexicanum. Next base: position 227,368,484 of record NC_090934.1, read on the forward strand.
CTGAAATAGGACAGCTCAATGGGAGACCTGATGTGTTCAGTCCTATCTGTAATGCCGAATCCTCATGAGGAACCGAGGATAGACATAAATATAGTCGGTAAAGCTTAAACAACCACGGGTGCAACGCGATCGTGTATACGTGAGGGCAAATTTTCAATGTCTGGCAATGCGATGAATACTCAGGGCTTTGAGTCGAGTTACTTTTACTGAAGAATTAACAGTCTCCATAGGAGAATACGATATGAAGGTGCCACTGCTTTATTCGAGGCAAACACCTGTCAACATATTAGGATGAGATTTGAATATGACCATTTCATTTACAGACAAAGGCATATGCATTATTTAAACATGTGTGAAATGATCATGGCATTCGCAGGGCAAATATCACCCGAGGTTTTCCATTATGGGATACATATTCTGTTAATATGGCTACCAGGTCTAGTAGGCAGAACCATGAGAATACCAGATGAGTTTTTATTCAGGCCTCAGATACCCATGGATGAAGAGGAGGGGTAAATATTTCCTTTAGACATAGAAGCAGCTATAGTCCGAGGAAATATGGCTTTGCTTGATGCAACTGATGATAAGGGTAGATGATGGATCACAATAATTGCCATTAAGGAAGGCTGCAGAGTAATTGACGTCACTGATGATGAATTGTTTGGAGATGACCAATCTGATGATTTTGTAATATTTTAAATGTGCATTAGTTACTGGGTAAAGGCAATCAAGAGAGAAGTTCCACAGGGAATGATGCTAGCAAAGAACCGTCCTGAATATGTTGATGAAGATATGGTGAAAGTGCCAGTTTCATTATTGTCCACTGGCCCCTATGACGTAGGCATACTGAAAGGGGTTGGGGAAGTGAAGATTAAATTGAAACCAGGAGCCATTTTACCTGGAGCACGGCAATATCCCATGTCTCGAGAGGCAGATGAAGGCCTTTTTAAGATGATTTCCTCCATGTGCTCGACTTGGAAACAAGACGACACGGAGCAACACAGGTTGGATCCCTGGGTCCGCGCTTAGAAACCTCTGGGTATTAAGCACATTATAAATAACCTATCATATCATATCATATCATGATGGACCAAGGTATTTTAGTGATGTCAGAATCACCATATAATACGTCAGTTTATCCTATCAAGAAATCTAAGGGGGGGTCTTGGAGACTAATACAAGACCTTTGCCCAATAAACCAAATTGTAGAGGCCGAGTTCCCTTTAGTTCCGAACCCGTATGTAATATACATGTTAATGCACGATATTTCATGGTGATTGACTTGAAAAATGCGTTTTTCTGAATCCTCTTGCACAAAGACTCACAAGATTTGACATTGTTTACCTTTAGACAAGTGCAATTAAAAAGCACAAGGCAGCCCCAGGGGTACTGTGAGTCCCCATCAATTGTCAACAAAGTCCTGAAGATGGACTTAAGCAATATTGCTTTAGAAAGCGTTGTGCTGCAATACGTAGATGACATTTTAGTTTGTAGCACCACAGAGGAAGAGTGCAGACGCGATTCTGTTCAGCTGATGATTATACTTGCTGACAAAGGATATAAGGTTGACAAGAAAAAGTTACAATATTGTCAACAAGAAGTGTTGTATATAGGCCAATTGAATTCGCATGAGGGAAAGAAGGTCACTCCTGAAAGAGCTGAGGCTATTCTGAAAACAGCAAAGCCACACACGATAAAACAGATGCAGAGTTTTCTAGGATTATACAATTACGTCAGGGCATGGGTCTTTGACTACAGCTCATATACATGGCCTCTCTTACAGGCCTTAAAGAAAGCACAGGCAACGCAAAAAAAATTGTGTGTACTGAGGCAATGGAAGAAGGATTTGATGAATTGAAAAAAGCTATTTGCACAGCCCCAGTTCTAAGGATCCCCAATTATGCAGAGGAATTATTTTTATTCTTGCATACAGATGATACCTTTATGACAGCAGTGCTCACACAGAGAACCACATTGGGGTACAGGCCACTTGCATTTTACAGTGGAATTTTGGACCAAGTGATGAGAGGTCACTTTCCATGTGAACAAAGTTTGGCAGTGGCTGCGTTCGCCATAGAAAATGCTACAAGCATAGTGATGGGATGTACTATGACTTGTTTGTTGAACATGCACTATTTGCCATTTTGGAAAAACCGAAAGGCACGTTGACTTCTCAAAGGGATTCTGCCTATGAGGCAGTCATATCGAATCCAGCGATTAAAATAGTTTGATGCAAAATAGTGAACCCAGCTATGTTTATAGCTGACCCAATCACAGAAGGAGAACCTGTACATGATTGCACAAATTATGAAGAGTTCTGTGATGAGCTCCCTAGAGTAAAGAAGAATGCACTTGCAGGGGGAGAGATTGTTTTCATTGACGCATTTTCTAGAATCGATCAAAATGATGGGCAAAGATATACAGGTGCCGCGGGGCTACCTCCGAGCGGATGGCATGCCAGTGCAGCACACAACCTTATTGGACAGGCTTATTAAGGCACTACAACTCCCAGTCGGCCTAGCAGTCGTTAAATGCACAGCTCACACAAAAGGGACAGATTTTATCTCGCGCTGTAACCAAGCAGCAGATGCCGAAGCCAAGCGCATAGCAAATACAGATACAGGGATGATGAATATTGAAACCATGGATGTGAATAAAAGGATGAATGTGATGATGATTGTGAGGGAGGGATATAATCATATGCCAATAATACACCTAGTGGAGCTCCAAGGGGAGGCACTGCAAGAAGAAAAGAATTTGTGAAAGCGAAGAGGGTGTTCTTTAAACCCCTCTGACACATTGTGGCAACAAGACAGCACTGGTTAACCAGTGATGCCTATAGCCTTATTAAGGGTAGCACTAGAACATTTACACTACCCAGGGCATACAACTATGGAGAATCTTGCTGTACCTATTGCTGAGGATTGGTTTGTACCGAACCTAATGGAGCATGTTGCATTTTTTATGTTAAATTGTATTGTTTGGAACTAGGGGGAGGGTGGGCACCACTTTTGCTTTAAATAGTTCACATTTATTTCTTATTCTACACAATTATTATGGGAACTCACCCTGTTGCCTCGGCACAAGGTAATAACAATATCAAAAAGATGGAATGGGTAGCTTCCGTCCCTGGGTGAGCTCACTCAAAGAACCCTTTCCGGGGTTTCAAAGTAATGTTTCAATCAATTCATCACTTTCATGCCAATGAAACACAGTAGCGTATTTCTGTATGTTTTTTTGATATTTTTCAAATCTCCTTATTTATTCCTGACCCATCAGTGTTATGCAGTTCTTAGCCAATGCATTTTGGACCTCCATCCATCGTCAGGGCTATTAACACTGTTATGTATCAACCGTAAATAGTCCCATCAACATGTTATGATACATATATCAATTCGAACAGTTCATCATCATAAGGTGCATCCCACAATACGAGCAAAATGTAAAGTATAAAATATACATTTCACATACCAGTTGATAGTTGCAGTCCACGTACAATTCAAGAAAATAGAAAAACATACAATAAGCAAAAGGAAGTTCATTGCAGTGCATTATTCAACTATCTACTTAACATTTTGTTTAAAAGATATGTCTCACTACCTGTGTGTCTTTTTCTCCCAGAGCGCTGATCCACTCTGCTATGTTTTTCAGAGCAGCCTGTATTCACTGTGAAATAAAATATACATGTCGAGTTCCCCTCCGATTCAGTTCGAATCTGTGTGATCATCCCTCCTGTTTGTTCGCTTACCTTGCGTCCTACGGTCTGCAGTGCTGAGCTGCCTCCCCGAAAAGAGTTGCTGCCATCATTGCAAGCGTATATAAACACTATTTACCCTTGTGAATGGGCGTGACTTACTATCTCTCACTTATATGTACTCTGTTAACATTCTCCGTGCACTGCAGTTCTGGGATGTGTAACTCTTTAAAGATCATGGGCCTCATTACAAATCAGGCGGTTGAAGCTTATTTTGAAAAAAAGGTGGTTGCATTGCCTACCACTGGCATTATATGCACTAAGGAACCAACCAGGTTCTGACCACCATCTTACACCGCAATAAATCATGACAGGAAGGTGAATGAGAAAACCCTTAATGCCTCCATCCCGAGTTAGAAGTGATGGTCAGCCAACATCAGAAGTTTTAGGACTTGAATTGCAAAACTATTTGAACTGTTTTACATCCAGTTTTTCTGTAATTTCAGGATAGTTGCAGAGACAAGGGTGTAAGGCAGTGCAGAACACAGAAGGAGATGCTTCAACAACCCAACCTGCTGAATTTCATCTTTCCCAATTATACCCTGGAGATGCGGTCTTAGTTCGTAACCACTCAAGGAAAAAGTGGGACGAGCCCAGGTTCAATGGCCCTGTTGTCGTTGAGGACGTAACGCCATCTGCTTTCAAATTGCAGGGTATGCACGCTTGGGTCTTCCTGGGGGATATCAAAATCCATACTGGAGAAACCCCTCTGCCTACACCCCACCGCAAAGAAGATACAATTATCGCGGAAGAACCACAGCACCTACAGACGAGATCTATGACGAAGAAGAAGGAAGCATAACCTGACAAGTGGAAAGTGTGAAGAACTCTTTAGTGTACTGTGGCTTGATTTTGGACACTCCCTTTTGAGCTATAAATAAAAGGGTAAAAGGACACATTCGAACATTCTGTGCATCTTAGTTTCAGGGTTAAGTGAAGATGTGCATTCTTAAAGCCACAGTAGCTTATGGACTGAGGCATGCTTAAGCCTTGATAACAAGAAAATTCAGAAAGGTTTATTGACTTTGGACTGAGGCATGTTTAAGCCTTGATAAAAATAAGGATATGCCAGATTCTGATCGTGGACACATCAATTGGAAGAGAGTACAATACCCCGATTCCTTGGTGTTACCCTCATGGTGTTACGCAGTGATGACCTTTCTAGGCACATAGTTACGTATTTCGAGTTGGTGTTACGCTCTTATCCTACGTTGGTGGGGAGAACTTGCCGGATTCCAGCTTCTATTCAAAATCCTGACAATGAAAAGCTCATAAGAAGACTGCTCATAATCATTAATGAAGAATTTTTTAAGTTGCCTGTGTTCCAGTAATGAAACACAAATGCCTTTATCAAACGACGCAGCACATAGACTGGTCAGTGTGGTGTTCTTTCATGTAATCAAAGAATACCCGCATCTCGTTGGAAGACACATGGATGTGGTAACTTTTCTGAGGGATCCAAGAAACACTGCAAACTTGAATGTGATCCTGGAAGGTATAATAATCCAGGTGAGAATCTATGAAAGAAATCACAGAGCGGTGTAGAACCTTTCCGCTGAGGGACAGATCGAGGAAGAAAATAAAAGACAAAACCTTTGTTCATGCTGACATGCTGACAGGGAAGCAACATGTCATCTGGACGGAAGCAGATTTGAGGCATCAATTGGGACCTGATATATGAAGCATGGCTCGTATAAGGCTTGCAGAGGACATTTTTCTTCAAGATAAAGGAACATTTGCATTCCGATTGATGAACAGATTGGTTCCAGAAAGAAAGATAAAGTCATTTTTCTTAGCATCCAGAAAGCAGATAGTTGATCGAGGACGAATGCTGAATGAAGACAACAGCTTTCAGAAAGCAATCTAAAAAATGGAGAGCCATTAAAGTTTGTTTTACCTTCCTTAGCATCAAATGATCGAGATATAGTAACGTTGTGTTTCCCCATGAGAACAGACACACACATTGTCCAAGAAGTAGATGCTGTAAACTCACACACCACTGCAACATCTACACATGCATTATATTCATACTCATATTGCTTTCCCTGACAGTAAGAACTGCATTTTATATAGGAACATGGGGCAAAGACTCCTGTATATGTTTCTGAGCAAAAGGACCAAGTAAGTGTAGCAACTACAAGGCAGCCTAGACCCTACGTAGTTATTCCTATCCCAAGAAAAAATGTGAAGATACCTGAGCTTGAAATGGATGTTGTTGGTAACCAATCACACACAGCACTTGTTTCAGAAATCGATTTTAAACGCCAGAGACAGGGTTGGCGGATCAGGCCAAATAAGGGGTTAATAAAGGTTGGGCCTTCACAGACAATATATGCAGACACACCTGGTTCAGTGACAAAAGACCCAAGCACGAGTCCCAAGGAAAGGTTACGCGCAGAGATTAAAGCATAATCTTTATGGGCGTTTTTAGCTGTTGCTAGAAAAAGACAGATGGATAAAGAAAAACTTGCTGAACTTTCGTCTACGCAGGGATCCCGGATGGATGTTCCTGCAAACAAACTAGCCAAAAGAAGCTATGTTGATGCATTTAGAAATGTAGTGATAGACAACTACATCAAGAGTTTGAGAACCAAACGATGTACCCAAGAAGATAATTATAAACTGAATGATTATCTGGACAGCACAGCACACTTGGGAAATAACATATGGTACCAACACACGAAAGAAGTTGAAGAAGGACGTCAGATGAAGAATGCTTTGTATGTGCACTCCTGCCATACAGCATGGGGAACTCGAAGATCTTCATAGCTATTGAATTAGGTGTCTTAACTGCACACTGCATAGTCCACTTGGCTTTCTGTAGTACAAGAGGCCAGTTCATGGGTCGAACAGCCTCTCTCAAATGGGCAACTGAAGGGACAGATCCAAATGAAGATGACTATGTTCAAGACATAAAGAAAAGACATAATGCTAAGACAAAGAATATTATGTTCAGATATGAGAAGCCTGGAGTAAAAGAAACTGCAGTAAGAAGCGAATTAAATAAAAAACTGAAAGTTCCAGGACACTCTACAGAAGACATCCGTAGATGGAAAAACAGAGGCCAGATGCAGATTTGGGGAACTGTCCTATCACCAGATGTTTGGGAAGAAGGAGTAGTAATCTGCAGAGACTGGGTAATAATGGGTCACTACCAACCAACAATCGAGAATGCACAAATGTTGTGTAAACCATTATGGCCAAAACTTGCTAAACTACTGACATGGGTCAAAAACAGAGGAGGACCCCTGCAGATAGTACCAATGGAAAGTTCTAAATTATCCTTCTGGAACAATGGTACAAGAAAAATGGGGGGGATCAGAACTGTGAACGAATCTTCGCTGCACCATGAATTAATATCGGAACAGCACTAATCATGGATCATTATTGGGCTTGTGGATCCAAGGCCTACATCAGACTGCCTAAAGATTGGGGAGGAATCTGCACATTGGTGAATGTCCATGTTCCTGCATTGGTAATTCCTCAAAGTGACCAGAACATTGATAGTTTCCTGAAAGCAGATGCTCATCTAAGAAAGAAGAGATCTGTGGAGCTGATAAAACGAATGAAGAGAGAGAACTACTTTTCAGCCAAATCAATAGAAGCTTTTGACTCTATTCTGTATGACTCCTCCCGTGTTCACGTTGATCTTCATGCCAAGGATCCAAGTTGGAGCAAATACCAAGTGGCTACAGATCACCAGATGGGAATTGCTGCAGACGATTAATACGACTATAAGGGATTCAATGCCATCAGAGAAGAATTGAGAGCTGTAAGATTGATGACCCTCCAGAACAAATACGTCCTGGACATGATCACAGCTATGGATGGAGGTGTTTGTGCCAAAATCGGAGAATCATGTTGCACATTATACCTTCTCATGATGACGAGAACAGAACCTTGACAGAGGACATAGACATGCTGACGAAGCTCCATGGCCAGATGACAGAAGAAGTTGAAGACATTGCTGATGACAGCTGGTTTGGATCACTCTTCTCATGGGTTCCACAATGGATGGCAGATATGTTCAAATTTGTTGGAGCTTTGTTATTATTAGTGATGCTTGGATTCTGTGTGATCAAGATAATAATCTCACAGTGTAAGACAGCAAGGAAAGCCATAGGGATGAAGATCATGATTGATGTTGAACCAGGATGGAAGCCCAAAGATCTGACTGATGAAGAAATCAGAGAATTCGTGAAGGCCAGTATCCATGCACCCGAGGGAGCAAAGTTCCTGTATCCAAAGGACCATAACAAATATTTGGGAAAAAGGATCTATTGCAGTCCAAGTGGACAGTGCATGCTCATGACTTGGAACAAGGATGAGCATGTGGAAACAGCTGGATGCTTGAAGGGAGTCATAAAAATATGGATCCCTAAGAAGCATGTCTTCAGACCGGGATGTCTAGACATAGAAGATGATGTGAGAGTGGTCGATAAATCTTCCAGAGGGGGGAGTGTAGAGGAGGAGCCAAGTACCCCCGCTCCAACTGCCCCGCCCACATTACCTGAAACAAATGAACCAAAGTATGTGACATATACTGAACAAGTAAACCAGCAAAGAGAAGAGCGTGGACTTTGTGCTGTAGCCATAAGAATACCGATACCTAAGAGAATGTGGGAGGTAAAGTACCCATTGAGGAAACCATTCAAGACAATATGATGGCCATTTGAACGAGATTACTGAAGAAGCAAAGAAACTAAATGACAAGGATGAATGGTGACGTCATACAAAGTTGAATAGACACCCATAGAAAAACATAACCAGACCAGAGAGGCAGATGATTCATAAAGCACGAAGAAGTACCAATGATAAGTAACATCTTGGGATCAGGATGAATAGATTTATGCCATAGACCTCATGAAGATACTTAGTTTAAAAGTGTACAGATGCAATGGAATGCAAGCAGTAAAGCAATCATGAAGCTAGCCACATGCTTTTAAATAGATTAGACCGTGGCAAGCGCCAACATATACATATATACCACTATAGATACATATGGACAAGTAAAGGATGAATGTTTCCGCTACGTATATAAGCAGTACTGAACAAAACAGAAGGCCTCATTTTAGTGTCGCAGTTAGGAAAAGCAATTGAATTAAACAGAATAAAAGCTCAGCTAAGGAGTTCACTGAGCCAAGAACTTATCAAACTAGAAGTGGTTGACATTGGATACAATTAATGTGAAAGAACAGAAGCTCCTGTTCAGAGAGGTCAAGCAAAAACAAAAGACGTCGGAGGACTATTGAGAATAAAATCAAATACACTAAAAGGCTCAATTTCATGATATCCAGTCATGTGATAGAGGGAAGTTGGACGAGCCAGATGATCACACCTACGCAAGGAAGCCAGCTAGTGCTCATACGCTTAAAAATTCTCAGAGAACAGTACAAACTCAAGGCCAACTTCAAAGTACTTATTGACACTGGACCATTGAGATGATGATGGATGATATTTTAATTGGTGGGAAGCTGGTGCAAAGACGAGCTGACCCACACCTGGTTGTTCAGTCTGCGTGCTGCTCACGTAGGTGGAAAAGTACTGATGGGGGTTAGAAGCAGCCAACAAATTATAGGGGACCACATAGGTGGGTGTCCTATAATGCGTGTAGCCAATGGGACGTCATGCATTTAGTGACGTTCATAGTGGCCATTTTGAAGGGAGGGCTTAGTTTCCCCACCTGATTTTAACTATCCAATTACCTCTTTCCATTACTCCATACAGATATAGAACCTATGTTTAGTTATTCACTTAGACCCAATCCCACCTCCCGATAGGTTTTTGTAGTTTGCCACGTAGGATGACGTTGGTAATGACGCAGGTCAGCACGTCAGTGATGACCACTTTTGGGTACAAAAGCCCAGCTTTTTTATGAAGTAGTTGGAGTCAGAGTATCGAGCGATTGTTGATGTTTGTTGTACTCCCTGTTTTATATACCTGATATTAAAACAGACAAACTTTTGCCAAACTATTTGTGTCATCTTGATTATTGATGTCTGAATAAAATCTGCATTCCCATCTATCTCCAGGGTACCGCTACTCATCTTAAAGGGCTAGAAGGAGCCTCCAGTTCAAAGAGATCATACTTGCACAGTTACTTTAGATTGTTATTATTAGGGACAGAGGTAGGTTTTTCAGTTTCGGACATCCTGAGAATTTCACTAGTTTTCTTTGAGGTAGGAACCCTCTCTTAGTTTTAGGGAAAGAGGTGCATTTTTACAAACTTTTAGTATTAAATAAACCTTAATATCCAAAAACATGCCACCACTGTGTCCGAGCCTTACTTCTACACCCTTACAGTTCCTATTGAGGTTTTTCTGCTTGTGCTTTTTTGTTCATGTCAGATGATTCTGAGATGTTGCACGAAGACAGTGACGAAGAGCACAACTATGATGGTGTCAACAACAACGGGTAGAGCTCCTCCTCTAACAAAACACAAGTACACCCAGACTGACAGATGGGATGAGGTTGGAAGACCAAGGTTGGTGAAAATAGAGCAGGATTTCAAGCCTACGGGTACCTGACCACACCCCCACCACACCCGAAGAACTATGCAGAGCACTGGGTTGATTTAGCAGGAGATGGGGGATGTTACTTTATGATGGGTACTCTGGATGAATATGCCAGAGGGGGAGGGGGGAGTTTACATCATGTGTTTAGGGTACAGGTACCCAAAGATGATGACTTAGAAGGAAGCAGGCGCAGGGTTTGTTAATGGAGTATTAACTAAATGGGGGAATGTTGGGATGCATTTACAGTGTCCCAGCCAGGCAAATCGGTTCAGGCTAAGAAAAACCTATTAGCACGCATCACAGTGTGAGCAGGGTGAGTTTTGCGTGGTAGAAGGCACACGTAGCACTTGTAGTTAGTTTGACACATATTAGATACTCACATTTAGCAACAAAGAAGGAGCAACAATATAATAATGTTGGAGTTGCAGATGTTATAGATAGGGCAGTGTTATAGGTTCCATGTTTAGGAGTTGTATGCAAAGTTATGTTTCTTAGTGAAGTGCGAGGAAAGAGCTGAAGCAGGTGGAAGATGGAGTCAGAAAGATACTGTGGCAGTCCGAGGTCAGCGTGTTAACATAATGTACAAAAGGTGCTACCAGTAGCAATTGAATTCTAAACACTTTGTTTGTGCATCATGTTAAACCAGTACACTATTGCTGTATTTCTTCGATCAAGCAATCTCAGACTCCATATTGTTGATGGGCATTTCAAAATGCTATTTTTCTTATTCTATTTTTTAAGAACATAGACAAACAACAATTGTAATCCAAAATTGGACTGCAGTCAATTTCTTGTGTTTTGAACTACATTAATTTATGAAGAGACACATGGAATGAAAAAGAATAGAAAGGAGTGTGGCCATATTGGATTTTAAGGGCTAGTACACTATGAACAGAATAGAATGAAGTCCTGATGCAGTGCTGCGGCTCTATGTAGCTGAATCTTAAGACAAATCTCTTTTTCATCCCCCAGGAGAGAAGCCGTGGTCAGAGGCACCCGCAGTGCACAGATAAACGCTAATTGTATCCAGCTGCAGAACTCAAAAGTGGTGGGAAAAGAATGTTAGCTGTAGGGAGGACCGGTAGAGATTCGCCCCTCGAAAGACACATTAATGAGAATAGGGGATGAGGTTTTATGATGCAAAGATGCCAGGCAAAGATTTAGAGCACTACTGCCCTCACCCAAGGAACAGTCATCCCATTTGAATTACAAGTAGTTGTATAACTAAAGCAAATAAATCCATGAAATTCGGACTCAAGATTTGTGCCCTGGTCACGTCATTACTGGGCAACTTGGATCTGAAGGAGATGAGGGGGGAGTAGTGTTTGGAACGTTCTGTGATTTGGGATAGGAAGCGCAGAGGTGATGCCAATAAATTAAGTTCAAGGTTGGGGGTGCAGCTTTTGAGCCGCGGTGTCTGCGTTAATATGATATGATATAATAGGTTATTTATAATGCGCTTACTACCCAGAGGTTTCTAAGCACACACCCGGGGATCGAACCTGTGTTGCTCAGTGTCGAATTGCTTCCAAGGCGAGTATGTTGCCCCTGAGCTATCCCCCCGAGACAATGAAAAGGCCTATTGTCTTTTCAAAGCAGAGTTGGCCTCGCCAGTTTACTTTGAACGTGTCTGGATCGGAGGGAGTACACATCACGTGATGGTCACAATTTATGATTGTAACAATTTACTTAGTAGCCAATCTCATACCCGGATTTAATGGTGACGGAGCAGTGGGCATGAATGGGGGAGTGGCTTTAGTTATAGTGTGGTCAATCGGTCCAAGGAATATAGGGGGGCATTAGCATGTTCTATAGGTGGTAGCCAATGAGGGTGGTGGGATAACATTGTAACCTATGTATGCAGATTTGCAGTGCGAGTACAAACAGTGGTAATGCGGCAGTAATTCTGTTACCACCGCATTACCGCACTTCAGTATTACTATTACAAGTTTGGTGGTAAGGTGGAGGATTTACCTCCAGCAAAAATGGGGATGTAAATCTTCTACTTTACCACCAAACAAATCAGCAAAATTAATGCCAGCAGAATTACTGCTGGCGGTAATTATGCTGAAATCCCCAGGGAGTCCTATGGACTCTTAAAATGGGGATTAACAATGCCCTACCACCACTTGTAATAATGTTGTAACTCTGTGGGACCAAGTGGCAGTAACAGTAATCGTTTGGCAGTAATTCAGTGGATTTATGCCGAATTACTGCCAAACACATAATGAGGCCCATAATGTATGCTTTGGGTTTGGTTAGTGAGCCTAAGATAAACCTATCAGTGACATTCTGAATTCTGTTGGGGACTTTTGATTTGGTAAGCAGATGCCCTCATAGAGGGCATTGCAAGAGTCCAGTCTTGATTTTTCAAGTGTTCTTACCACCATTGGGTGGTTTTCTGTTGGTGTGTATAGTAAACATTTTTTGAGGAATTTCATTTGAAAGCAAGCCAAGTTGACCACTGTGCTGACCTGCCAATTTGGCTTCCCAGGTGGCTTTGATATGTTTAACAGGATTGCAAATTGTCTTTGTTGGCCCGTGACGCTTCAGTCGATTTGCATGCCAAAAGTGTAGGAGATGAAATGCTTAAAGTACCTCAGTGCAAGAGAGGAAATGTTGTCCAGTTGTAAGCAGCATAGAAGAATGGTGTGGTCCACTGCATCGAAGGCAACGGATAGGTCAAACATGTTCAACATGTCAAGGGATTTAGTTCTGGAGGGTGATCACATGTTGATTCAGGTGCAGTTTATGTTCTGTTGAAGGGGCGGACTACAGACTGGCACGTGTGCAATGTCATGTTGGATTTCATTTGTGCCTGGAGTTGTAGAGTGATGATGTTCTCTAAATATGTGATTTCCCACTGTAGCCTTACTTTGGGGGCAATAACTGCTGAGGTGGGTGACCATGGAGTGTTTGAGGGCTGTAGGTACTTTTCCGGTCTGTAGTGAGCTGTTGATGAATGCATTGATGGGTTTGGACAGGATATTGGTGTGGGCTGCTGCAGTGGTTGCAGGGCAGGGTTCCTGCAAGCGTTTGAAAAATTTGAAAAAGCAGGGCACCCAGTGGCACGTGCTTCTGAAAATGAGAAGTCATTTTACTGTGTTGTCTACTGGGTCGGGTTCTTGGGGGTGGGAGTGGTCATATTTCTAGTTACTCAGAGCAGTTGATTCCTAATTTTCTAAACATTTTGTGTGAAGGTGCAGGTTCGACTGTTGCAGAGGTCTTATATTTTTGGATGGAGGATGCCTTAGATTGTGGTGAGATGAATATCAGCAACACTATATCCAATAGCTGCCTGGGCTATTGCTGGCCTTTTTTATTCGACCAGAGAAGTGATCTTCCTTTGGCATCAACGATTGCATCACAATATGTTGTTTTGGGGGGTCTGAGATGAAGATGAGCCTGGGTATCCTTGGCTTTCTGCCACCAGGGCCACAAAAAAAAAAGACAAGAGGGAAACATAAGCAGCATCACAATAGATCTAAACAACAAAGCTTCCCTACGGGCTGTGTATAACGATTCAGAAAAATATTTAATATTTGTTCCAACCAAACGTTTTATTGAATGTACACATATAGGCAAAATTGAATACAAAGCCCTACTCGAAATACCTTTGAGAACACATATATAACATACTAGAACACAAAAATACCAACTTTTAAATTTCAAATGACAATTTGAAGTTTTGAATACAATGGTCCAAATGTGATAAGCCCTAGTGGAATTCACCCTATGGAGGGGTCATATAATATTTTCTGGCACGTCATTTGCAGACAAGAAATGTTCTAGAGAAAATTCCACCAAGAGGAAGATCACATCACCTCATCACCTGGAGTACGTCCATTCAGCATGCAGGACACTCATCACAGTGACAGCAAACTACTGCGCAACAACAATTGTAGATGCATCCAATGAAAACAAAAATTCGTCATGAAACACTGCATGACACACTTGCCAGACCCGGCAATACCGCACGAGACTGAAAAATGCAACACATTTCCAACTTCTTCACATAGAAGATAAGGCAGCTCATTGACAGCTCCAAACCTGCCACCGGTTTATCACCCATACATACCCATTCTTGCCTGCAACATATCAAGATGGACCGAATTCAGGACAATTACTCCATAAGACCTGACCAAAACTCCTGCAGCCCTCAAAGCCACCATTTGGAAAGACTCAATCGTCCCCATCGCCAAGGTCATCACAGGTTAGGAATCAGCATAAGTATTCTTGCAGATTACTGGCTCCACAGGTCTGGTGCTCTCTGAAGATACCGCAGGGGTTAGCGCTCCATAGCTTTATTTGCCTAAGCCCAGCTGTCAGCTAGAAGATACGGCCCACCATTATATGTAGCAGCCTACAAAACCCATGTCCTCTACTTGCAACATCACTCATCATCAATATCTTTTCGACCTACCGTAATTCCAATGAAAGTTTTGGTCTGCCCATGCTTCATGTCTGTGCCTTGTTCCTGTTGCTGCCTTCTGCCAAGATTCTCTTGTCGCACAACAGTTCCCGCCTTCCAGCCCATGTTTTTCTTTAAGCAATGTGTTTGCTTGCCACACTGTCCAGTGAGTCTGGGGTCTGTGAGGGGCCTGTGCATCTGGGTGGTGGGAGGACTATAGGAAAGAGAAAGAAAAATCCAGCTTAGCTGACTGGAGCCCAGCAGCACAGATCTGGGTTGTTTGTTTGTGCCGCAATTGTTCGCGGCCGAACTGGCAGCAGCCTAATTGCGTGAGGCCCGTTTTTTTCGTAATCCCCCTCCCACCACCAATGCTATGGAAGCAGGAGACCCCGCCACACCCCTGAAACCCTGAAATACCAAACATAGGGAGCGGGGGACACCCCCGCAGCCCCACTCCTCATGTGCGGTTATTTTGGTCTCGATCAAATTGGTAACACCCAATTCGATCAAAACGGCCATAGAGACAGGTTTTTTTTTCGATCAAATTGGATGTTACCCAGCAGCACACTCTAAGAGGAGTGTAACTTTGCTCACCTATTACAAGCATCTTTTTTCAAGAAACCAATATCTAGACCTTTTGTGGATTAGAGAAACAAAAAAATAATGAGGGTGATACATAAGGTCATCCATTCATTTGAATGACACCTTTAAGGGACATTTTCTAAACAAAAAGAAACCATCCACAAAAAACAATATATCAAAAAGAATGATTGCCAAGATAGGACCAAGTATCTTTTCGCAGTCCCATTGGTGTTCCACTGCCCAGCTGCTGCCCAGCCCCTACTACTGCTATACCCCCCACAAGGGAAGAGGCCCTGCTTTTATGTGTCCAGTCCAACAGTCGTGGCCCGCTTATCTTTCTGACACATGTCATTATCCCTTGGTGGAGTGCTTGGAAGCTGTGATGGTCGTTCCTGGTTCACATCAGTTCCTGTGCAGTATCAGTGAGTCAAGGCCTGACACTCACACCATATCTCAACATCATCAATGCATCCCTCACACAAGGCACCTTCCCGAGAGGCGCTGAAAAGAGGACAGCTTTGTCTCTTTTGAAGAAAACCCACACTGAACTCGGGTGTCCTAGTTAACTATTGCCACATCAAGCATCTACTGTCCTTGGCAAAGTGACTGAGAAAGCCGTCACTATCCATCGGCACAAAAGGATCACTCTGCACCATCTTCCACAAGGCTAACAATCTGGTTTCAGACAATGATGCAGCACAGCAACGACTACCATTCAAGTTATTGATGATGCTCGAAACACCCTGAACAAAGGGGATCCCTGTTTACTGATCCTTCTTGAACATTCTGCCAACGTTTAATACTGTTGATAATAAATCCCTTCTCAACATCAAAGTCATGTGCATGAGCTTCAAAGGAACAGTCTTTTAGGGGTTCACCTTCTATCTCTCCAACAGAGACCAACTCATCCTCATGGGCCCAAAACGATCGCACCACCCGCCAGTAATCCCAGAGTTCCACAATGCTCCATCCTGCCCCCACTCATCTTCAACTTTTTTATGGAGGAATTTTTCACCAGCACCCATTAAAAGAGAAATCAATAGAGAGATGATGCCCAGTTTCCCTTAAAATCAATGTCATCTTTGACAACCATCAACTAAAGCACTGCCTGTCCCTCAACCAAGCCTAGATGTTAAGTGCCTGCCTGAAGCTTAACCCAAAAAAGACAGAATTCCTTCTCCTAGGAAACCCCACCAAGCGTGCCCAAGTGCAGAACTACCCAACTTCAAACTCAACAGAGAGGTGCCTCAGTTCTTCCCCAGTGTAAAACCAATCAGTTCCCAGGACATTTTGAGCATTTGTTTATTAAAGAATAAAAAGAAGGCCTATCGTTCCCTTTCCTAGGTGTGTTCCCTATCTATTTTACTAACTAAGGTGCTCGTCAGTCGTGAATAAACAGCCAAAGAAATCAGTCTGCTGTCCAAAACTAACCTAATGGAACCTACCATGATTATAATCAACAAAGGCCAGGAGAATGACTCCCTTCTCCTGTTGGCTGTGCAGTTGCACTGGTGTGCTTCAATTTCAGAGTTCTGTTCAGTATACAATGTGTAAAAAGTCTCTTGTTATCCTGTGTAAATCTCTGTAGTTCCCTTAGGGGTTTGCAGTCTTACTCTCCTCTTTTGTTTCTGGGGATTTTCTTGCTCTTGTGCGACTCCTCCTCTCTTTCTTAGAGAACTCTATGTATACTTGTATAGCGTCTCGTACTCTGGACCTTTTGTTGTCCAAATCGTTATATTTCACCATTTCTCAGGGCACTAGTAATCCAATTCTACTTCTCTCACTCTCTGTGTTCTCTACGCTTCCCTTTATTGCATTAACAGTGTTCAAAGTTATCCTCTTGCTTTCCATACTTTCAATATCAGTACTGGGACGAGTTTCTCTTAGTCTATAACAAGTCCCTTTTGGCTTCCTGGTATTCCCATTCGCCCTATTACCTTCTGTGTTGCAGGGGAACGTCACTGGGGCCTGTGGGTATGGGAATCCTTTTTCTTCCTTTGGTTTTTTTCTTGCTTCGCTCTCTGTGACGTCTGCTTCGTACACATTCCTGTCTACTTCTCGGCTTCTTTCTACCACCACAGGTAACCGATTCAGGAGTTGCTTTCTCCCTGAGGCGGTGTTGGCATAGTTGAGATGGTGACCTGCCCATAACGAGTTCTCTGTGGTCACGCCACCACCGAGCTCTGTGGTCCACCCTTGCCAGCTTTCTGTTCCTCACACACGCTGGGTTTCAATCGTTCCTTGCTCCAGATCGGAGCCATCCTGAATTTCGTGTGCTCCCCGGTCTAATTCAGCTCCGACTCCCGCAAGTGATTTATGCACAGGGGGCTTCCCTTGTCTCTCTCTGCCTTCCGCTCCCGTACTCTGGGTATTTGGTATGTCATCCCTTTTCAACCAACTCGGCTCAGTCCATTGGAGATTTGGATTTAAAGGTACAGTTTCATCTTCTCTTTGGGAATGGTATACGTTCACTTTATCTTCATTCAAGTCATGGCATTTATGATGTTTGGGTGTATTGGATAGCTCAATATAGGCCATCACATGGAGGGCATCAGGGAGTTACTTATGGAAACAGGACTCCTTGTCCCCTAAGGGGAGTCTCTCTGGTCAGGTCCCATTTGCCTCGACCCATAGGGAGGGTTTTGCAGAGCAGACTCACCTCTCTAGCCTCACAATGCGGGGCTCCCCCTTGGGGGGAAGGGACATTCCCTCGATTCATTACACCTCTCATTCAATACACAAATTGCCAGGAAGCCCTAAACAGTATGATCTCAGCTTCTGCTCCTCAACATAGGGCCTCGTTACACGGACGGCGGTAAGGGTTAACGGTCACCGTTAATGGCAACGGTGACCGTTAACCCTTACCGCCGTACTACGAGGTCCCTTTGCGGGTTGGGGAATTTAACGCCTGCTTTTTGCAGGTGTTAAAAGCAACCCGCAAAGGGACCAGGGAGCTAATTACGGTACCGCAATTTTGCGGTGCCGTAATTAGCACCTTCCCCATTCCCATTATGCCCGATGGGGCAAAAATGGGGAAGGGCAATGGTGGAAGGGGGAATTACCCCCCTGCCAACCTTGGAATAGGGTGGTAATTCCCCTTTCCACCAAGGCGGTGCCGGTATTTCACCGGCATGAACCATGGCGCTAATAGCGCCATGGTTCACCGCCTTCCGTGTAATGAGGCCCTTAGTCACGTTTTGTATCCATGCCACAAGTTTCAGAACAGCTATCATAGCCCTGGGCTTCTTCCACCTGGATGGTGAAAATGCCTTACTCAGAGGAGTCGCATATGCAACCTATGTCCCTCTGAAAGCTGTTTAGCACACCTCACCACAGGGCTAGGAAACTTTAACCCCATCAGCCCCATTATAAAGGAGCTATACTGGCTAATCATTCAAGCATGTATCAGGTCCAAGACTGTCTGCATCACCTTCAAAGCAGACCCAACTAAACCACCACTCTACCTGGCAAACTCTCCGTCTCCAGAGGCAAGCACACCACCAAATGCTGCAACATCACCAAACTGGAAACAAAGAACTGCAAGAGGGTGAAAACAGGAAACAGACATTTTCCTGTGATGCACCCTGCTTCGGGAACATGTTACGAATGCAGATAAGACTGGCCCCCTCCATCCTACACTTCAGGGAGGAGATAAAGACCCTACTCTTCACAGAACATCTAGCCAATTGCTGATCCCTCCATACAACCCTATTTCTCCCCACCAGAGCTCTCTCTCTCCCCTACCACCTCTACACATCCCAGCTTCTCTGATATGCTTGCATCCTAATTGTGATGCCCCAGGTGCCTCCCCTACGTACAGAGCTCCATTGCTTCCCAGCTAGGTTTATGCTGTATAAATCCAATACATACATACATACATACATACATACATACATACATGCATACATACATTCTGGCTCATAGATGTCTCAATGCAGCACCTACTGCTGCAAAAATGATTTCCATTAGAGTGTATGAAGAGGTGAGACGGATATGAGGTTGGATTCACAGCCTAAGTGTACTGCAACGCTACAGCAAATAGAATGGCAATGTTGGCAGGGAGACTTTCAAGGCCTAACCCTGTGAGGGATTCGCTATCGTTAAGCATCTAACACAAAAATGTTATTTGTTTTGTCAAGATCATTAACATTTACGTTATTTATTCTAACAAAGTGCAGTGGAAGCATCTACTGGGTTTATGCTTCTTCATTTCCCATCATGCCATGTTTCTCAAATTCACGCAGGACTCTTGGAGGCAGGAAATCATTTCCAGACAGTACGGTCACTAGGGTCCTTCGCACAGCGTCAGCCCAGGGTTTAGTCTGAAGGAATGACTTTAGACACAAACATTAGCAACATCAACAGTTTGGGCTTTTATCTAAGTGGTTGAAAGGCACTAGAGAACCACTGCCATGATATGACCAATTGCTCACACCATAAGCCAACTGTTGCGCCTACAATGTCTGCAACAGTGATATTAGAAAGTCTGAATACATAGACCTTTGACGGCATTACCTAGGAACGATGTTAGAAGCTGGTCAAATGGCACCAGATATATGATCCCAATACCTACCATGTCCTATTCCATATAATATTAATATCTGAGCATATCATTTCAACTCATGGACAACGATAATACCCATAAATGGCAAAAGATGATTTATGGTGTAAGCACACATCATAGCTTCTATGTGTTTTAAAAGACTGTCCTTTGAAAGTCTGCATTTTGGTCATGAACTTTTGGTAGACCTGAATTTGAACCATTTTATTTTGTTATGGGTGAGTGGGATCCACCCATGCCCTCCCTTCTTACTCTTACCCCACGCCCCCAACCCTGCATCCACTCATACATATGCAATTAGTCAATTCGACCAAATGGGCACAACCAAAATGCAAACTTTTATTATTTTAAAAAATGTATTTTAAACAACGGGATACCCATATCATATAATACCAAAACGGTTGGCTTTGCCAACACTTGTTTTTTAAATGTTGCATGAATGTGCTTTCTGCGCCACTGGCATCAGTGCAAGATTCTGCTCTGGGATAGGCTCTGCCTCTTGTTTCTGCCCTGGGTACGTCAGTGCAGGGTCCTTGGTGAGAGGGAGATCAGTCCAACCTAGGGCTATTTGACTTCTTTGTACCTATAGGGACCACCCAGATAAAACTGGAGAGGGTAGGTTCCAAGCCGTCTATCTCCCCAATGCTGCAGACTGCTCTACATTCCTATGCAAACAGGTACAGGCAACCAGTCCAGGGCGTAGGCATGAAAAACACATTCATGCCTGACCGCTTCGCCAGCTCAAGTTTTCTAAATAGAGATTGATTATTTATATGCCCGAGCCCATCTAAATCATAATGGCCCACCCCATTCGGAGCAAGGAGTTTGCTAGTGGGGCTTGCATGAAAAATTGATTTAAAGAGCGGAAATTCCCATTTGAAACGAGAATAGTGAACCCTCCAATCAACAACAATATCCCTCCAATTAACAACAATATCCCAGACATCAAAGGCGCCTTAATCAACGCCAGATCCTTAGTAGCACGTGTTACAGAGATAGCGGACTTAATACAGGCAAAAGATTATGATTTTCTTGCTGTAACTGAGTCATGGCTTCATGCAGCTAAAGGCCCGGCCCTCATGCTCGCTGCACCAGATAATTACACCATCTTCAGAGCAGATAGGATCGATTCGAGAGGAGGAGGAATAACCCTTATAGCCAAATCCAATTTAGCTATAAGACTAGCCCCAGCACTTGACATCAAATCTGGTGAATTACTCACTGCTAAACTCCCCATATCTGACTCCCAAATGCTGACTATTCATCTTATCTATAGACCTGCGGGGGGCCCATCGGTGCATTTGAGGAAGATATCTCTATAATATTACCCAACAATATGAAAACTACTTCTCAAACACTATTATTGGGGGATCTCAACCTGGGCTTTAATGACCCAAGTGACCAGCAAGCTACAGATATAACCAATGTGCTCACTGAACTCGGCTTCACCCAAAGGGTGACCATGCCCACACACAATAAAGGCAGAAAGCTTGATTGGGTGGCAGAACTTAATTGCAATGCCTTAATCACCTCTATACCTCGCCACTATGGACGGACCACTACCTCCTATCTTTTAATCTTGCAGTCAAAAATCTCACCCCTAAATATAATTCAATGGCTCTTCCAACCTTCATCAGGAATAAAAAGAATATTACAGTGGATAAACTCATACCTCTCATAACACCTATCCTCAACTAATTGCCAGATACAAATGACCCCGGCTACTTTAGTAGACGAATACAACAATGCTATGACCAAAGCTTTAGATATGATTGCCCCATTAAAAATTAGGAAAAGCAAACCCAGAGCTCACCTAAACTCTTGGTTTACACCGCACCTCAAAACCTTGAGAGCTAAAAAATAAAATGCGAAGTCGCCTGGCGACACCTACCTAACGATTAAAACAAAACTAACCTCATCAATATCTCAGCCTTAAATAAGAAATAAATAATTCACACCAAAAAGGAAGCCTACAATAATAGGATTCTCCAAGCAAACTCAAGTACCAAGGAATTATTTGTTTTCTTAAAAGAGTTGGAAGCCCCTGTTCCCACCACAGATAACTGCTTGAAGGACACACTTTGGTGCTCAAATATACAGAATGCCCTAACCAATAAAATCACCCTTCTTCAGAACAAGATAACTGATTAAAAAAAAGAAAATATTCCTAACTTAGACCCACCTGCTAATACCCCTGTACATACTACTGACACCACCTCACAGCCTCAACGTTTCAGTTTCTCAACAGTCTCAATCCTCGAGGTTGAATGAAAAAAATCGGCAAGAGACCTATCACCATTCATAACCAAACAAATTAATGCCTCTTTCCGATCTGGTACCATCCCAAGCAACTCAAAAGAGTCTTGGGTCCTCCCCCTCCTCAAAAAACAATCATTATACCCATCCATACCGACCAACTACAGGCCTATTACAATTGTGCGACTCTTACTTAAAATATTAGACCGAGTGTCCTACTTGCAGATTCAGGAGTACTTAGAATCCAATCAGCTTTTGGGAATCCGACAGTCCAGTTTCAGGCCCCAACACAGCACTGAAACGACACTGATTGATCTTAAAACCCTGATCGAAAAACTTAAGGACATGGGGAAAACAGCCTTGCTACTTTTACTTGACCTTTCGGCCGCCTTCGATCTGGTGGACCACAAAGTACTGTGCAATCACCTGGATTCAGCAGCTCACTTTGCCCAGGATGCCATATTATTGGTTCAATCGTTCTTGAGCAACAGGACTATCAGAGTCTTCTCGCCATCTGCGGCGGCTGATCCTATTCCTATTACCTGTGGTGTGCCGCACGCCTCATGCGTTTCCCCCACAATGTATAATATTTACTAAGCCCCTATTTGATGATCTGGATGGTCTGGGTGTCACCTACACAAATTATGCAGATGATACCCAGATTCTCATACCACTTACTGGGGATAATGACAAAGATATGGCCTTAGTAAATAGAATATACCTCATCATCCAAGCATGGATGGCCGCCCACGGATTATGCTTGAATGATGACAAAACGGAGATCCTCATTCTAGGGACAGCTCTCAACCTTAACAAACTTGGACCTAAATATGCCTCATTTATCATTGATGGCAACATTATCAAAGTTGCCAAAGAGGTAAAAAATCTCGTTTTTACCTAGACTCCACCCTCATCTATGCGAAACAGGTCAATGCCATGGCTTTGGCTTCGGCATACACCTGTGAGCTGATCAGAGCTGGTGAACCCTTTCTTTCTAATGACAGCTGTTCCATACTTGCTAGAGCCCTAATTTTGTCCAAGCTGGACTATTGTAACTCACTGTACTTGGTTGCTAGCAAGCAAGTTGTTAACAAGATCCAAATTCTCCAGAACAACGCACTGAGAACGGCACAAGGCATCGCGAGAAGAGAACATATTTCTGAGACAAGGAGGCAAAACAAATAGAGGTCTATCAATGACAGAATCTGGCTCAAAACTGCCACTTTGACTTACAAATGCCTCAACAATGCTGTCCCCCGCTATCTCGTGGAGAGAATCAACAGAAGAATGAACAGCCGACCCACTAGGTCTGCTAACCTAGATTGTTTGGTAGTTCCAAGGTTCAAACTCACAAAGGCTGGTGGGACTAGCTTCCCGGCCAAAGCAGCGCAATTACGGAGCTCCCTCCCACCCTTGCTGAAGGCAGATCAAACCTTCCCTAACTTCAGAGGTAACCCCATGAAATGGCTCAGACAAAACCACCACTAATATCTCCCACTGATTGTCTGTAATATGTTTGGACCATGGTACGACCTATAGCTATGACCGTAGAAATGTTCTGCAAACGTTTGTCTATGTTATACCCTACCACTGGAAATATGTAATCTTGGACACTTTGACCTCTCCTTGTATGTATTTATTGTTTATAGTTGCTTCAAATTCTTGTATGTATATGTCGTTTATACATGTTTCAATTTCACTAGGGTACCGTTGTACACTCACTGTAACCCATTTATTTTAAGCTGAAAGTACTCTTGTATCTTATTGCTTTATGCGCCTTGATACCTCCGGGTCTGGTGCGCATTACAAATAAACAAACCAACAGAAGCCCACGCATTGCCAAGGAGCTGATGTGCTGCAAACCCTTCCTAATTGTCTATCTGGGGCCTTGCACTAGATCATATTTTCCTGGCATTCCTTACATGAGATAATAAATGAACAGGATCTTCTGGCGAAACAGATCATAATAAACAATACTATTCATAAGAAAAGGCCTTCGCTTTTCGTTGCCTGGTTAAGAGACTAAGGGCCTCATTACACGGTAGGCGGTAAACCATGGCGCTATTAGCGCCATGGTTCATGCCGGTAAAATACCAGCACCGGTAAACCCTTACCGCCTACCGTGTAATGAGGCCCTTATTCACAAAGGACTGAGCATTTCTGAAATGGACAGAGCAGTGCATTTCCGAGATGCCCCGTTCATGTAAAGATGCCTGTCAGCGACGGTCAACACATTCACAAAGGTAGCCTGTGCAATACCGGGGGCCGTGCACCAGTGCACAGGATCCTTGGGGTGGCCACAATGAATAGGGACATTGAATACTAATATGTTCATTCCCTCTCAGCATTAACGTGGGCGATGCGAGCGCAGTTCAGGAAAATGTGCAAAGAGAGGGAAATACATGTCTACCCCAGTGAAATGTGCAGAAATTGATTGGGGTCTTCAGGTCAAGCAATTTCCATCAATGCATTACTTCGACGTTATCTTCGGTTTTTTCATATCCTCTTCACCGCCCTCCTTTAGCCCCTTACCCCAAAAATACATACATCATTTCGAAGTACTAGTATCGAAGTAAATTACGTGTTTGTTATCTGCAAAACCACGGGATACCCGTGAGACATCAGAGTTTTAAATGCACAGAACAGTTGCAAAAACAAGCCTTGGCAATGCCAACAGTTTGGGCTTTTATGTAATGTAGGCATGGGAAAGGCCCTTGTCAGGCCCTGCCATAGTGGGATTAACTTGCCGTTGGTGGTAGCAGGGGCAAAATGGTGCGAGTACCAGGGCATCTAATAGCAGTGCCTGGAAAATGACTAATACTTATACACAAGCTAAAACTTTTGGCTTTGCGAATGCTTGTTGTTCAGGACTTCAGTGAAGGACACACATAGTGCTTGTAAATTGAGTAGCTGAAGGCAGACCTGGTTAAGACATGTTTATTACACCAGTAGCTTTTTACTGCTCCAATTAAATCATTAACTCTCAGAAGGCTGCTTTGAAAAACCACTGGCAAGTACTTTGAGTTCAAAGTTTGATGGTAAGGCTTGATTAAAGCGAGCTCAAACGAATGTTTATTTGAAGAGAGAAGTTGGGTAAGGGTGTGCAGTGGAGGCAGACTTCCTGCTTGAGGCCAATAGTTCCATGAACCGGAAAGAAGGGGGACAGGAAAAAGGAATCATGTGTTGCACGAAGTGTGTAGGGGGACCATGCTGGTTTAGTTGTTAGAGAGGTTCATGGCTTGGCAGTGATGTGGTGTCCAAAGCAGAGGAATTTCAATGGAAGTGCTGAGAGAGAGAATGGCATAGCAGTTGGGAAGGGCTGCTTACATTAGAACATGCTGAATGATTGCTGGAAGCTGGGATGATCAGTCTATAGTTCTTTGACAGGTCAGAGTTCAGATGCAGCCAGGTGGAAATAGCTGGTTTGTGGCTTTTAAACACATGTCTGGGAGCCCCTCTACTGAGAACTGAACACGGCCGAATAACCTCTTCTATGGGTAGGTTCCCACTCTGGAGGGTCTACTACCACGTTTTAGCTCACTGTACCCTTCACAGAGGAGAAATACCCATTTGCCCACCTCTGCAGTCCAGCACCAAAATGCCAGGCAATTCTCCTCTGAACAAGAGTACCAACATCTACCCCAGAGTGTTTCAGCCTTGTTGGGCCTCATCAGTGAGGGGAAACGTTGCCTCTCTTAGTTTAGTTTAGGGCACATGGAAGGCGGGGAATGGGAGACAGTGTACTGGACAGCATGCCCCTCACAGGGGTTTGTTCGGTAATGAGTATCTGGGGACCCTTGGGGGAGTGGGAATTACGGTAGGAAAATGCTTCCCTCGTGCAATATAGGAACCTGGGGGGTGGGGGAGGGTAAGGGCGAGTGCCGTGTTGTGCACTCACACGAGCACTGGACCGCTGCAGGAGCTTGGGGGGAATTTAGGATGTGAATGGTGTCGGATTGAGGGCCTCATCGCCGGGTTGAAGGTTCTCGTAGGACGCATCCCAGGTCCCTCGAGCCCCTCTGTTACCTGACTTCAGTGCTGATGAGGTTTTTCCCTGCAATGTGTGGAGATGCGCGCTCAGTCCACGACGGGGAGCTGGGACTCTGCACACGGTGCAGGTTTGGCGGGCCCCCGCCGCGCTGACTGCCAGCTGACTTATCTGATTTTCCTCCCATTTATCCCACACGGCCTACCTGCCAATCATCCGCGGATTGCGCGCAGACACATCTCCAGCCCTACAGGCCGTGAAAAACGCCTCTCTTCGCGGATCTTTCTGTCGCTGCCGCAGTGACAGTTTCAGCAGTGGGGGCGCCCTCGGTTACGCCCATACCCACGCTCCCTGGCACCGGCTTTGATTTGCCTGGTGGCACCCGTCATTACAAGGCACAGGGTGTGCCACACTTTCAGCACTGCACGATTTGTGAAGAGGGAGACACTATAGCAAAACAGTACCAGACAGCAGCCTACGGCACCTACAGAACCTACACAGGCTGTGGAAGCGTGGCGGTGTTGCCAGTGAAGGAGAGGGAGCAGGGGCGGGCGTGGAGTGTCACTGTGGATGGTAGTGGAGAAAATCCTTCCACCCCGTACCAGCCAAGGACGCTCGGGAATGCCACAATCAGAACTGCATGTATCTACTGGAAAGAGAAGTGTGGTGGGGGAAGAACTGGTTCCAATCTAGAGGAGGGCGCCCCCCCTACCGTTGGAGAGGATGGACTTGGGGACAGGTTACAACGTAAGTGGGTTCGCGTGCTGACTGGCGTGTACAGCACTGGTGGCCCCTTTTATTAACCACCATCATGTGACGCGTATGTCACACTTCTAAAAGGGACACACACCACACTCCTCCTTTTTCATCATTAATAAAACAAAGCCTGCCACACTTACACTGGGCAATAACATGGTAAAAACATAACAACTGCACCAACATTGCATTACACCTGGAAAAGGTCTGGTGGTCGTGCCGGTCGTCGTTTAAGGAGGGTTGGTCACAAAGTCCTTCAGATATTCCAGTGGTCTGCGTTGAACCCGCCTTGGGTAGCACCTATTCGCCTCCCTTACATCTGGAGGCATTCCTCCTCCTTGGTACGCAGGGCCGTTTTAATCATAGCTGGGCACCGATTCCTCTGCATCTGACTCTTCGCTGTCAAACCCCTGCCATCATGGGGATGGAGCAGTCTGCCTTTCCCCGTTTCCATGATCTTCCGACTGCCCCACCCGGCGGAAGAAACTGGAATTCCTTATCACCTTTGCCATGCTGTTAGAGGCCGTGACCATGGTACCTTTCTTGTCCACGATCTCCATTGGATTGGGCTCATGAGGCAGATCCAGCTTCACTCTCTGGTGTCTGGTGCGTACCAGAACCCGGTTGCAGACTTCCAAACAATGATTCTGCAGGCCTCTCCTGACACACTCTCGCTCGTTGGCTTTCCTCCTTTGTTCAACCAATCGATCACCCCCGGGATGCGGCTTGAATGTTTTCGTATTAGCCCTCTCGGGCATCAAAGGAATAGGGCTTTGGCTGGGGAAACCCCGGTCGAGCAGTGGGGCGTGGAGCGGTATTCGGCTAAAAACTGGTATAGCGCGCATTTCTCACACTCTCCTCGTCCCTGTGCAATGCGGAACACATTGGTGAGGGTTCTCATCATTCTCTCAGCATCTCCATTCGTACAAGGCCATACTGGCGTTATCCAAACCACTCAAAACAACTCCTTCAGAGCAGCTCTCAGTATTCCTAAAAGAAACCACATCTCTCAAGCAAGAAAAAACGCTCACTGGCTACCAGTTGAAGACCGAATCACCTTCAAGATTCTCTCCACCGCACACAAATGCATCAACCTAACCGCACCCTCTTACCTATCAGACACTCTAGTCAGAACACAATTCACTAGACCCACTAGACTGGAGTACACCAACCAACTCACAGTGCCCCGAATTACCAGGGCTAAGGCAGGAGGACTAGGATTCCCCTACCTGGCACCTAAACTCTGGAACACGTTACCCACAGCCCTCAGAACTGAAACCTCTCTCCAGGCCTTCCGCAAAAATCTAAAAACAACACTCTTCAACTAGCTGTTAGCTCACTGTATGTACTTGCGCACTGCTATGCTTTCTGCACCTATGTACTACAAGCGCCACAATGCCACTTCATGCTGTATGTATTTACGTGACTACTGTAACTAAGATATGAACATCTACTGTAACCAGTGCCACAATGCCCACGGGCTGCTGTGCGCTTAACAAATGTGAATAAATAAATACATCTTCCAATGACGAATCTGCAGCCCCATGAGATATTGAGAGAATCCTCTGCCCTGCAATGGCAGGGAAACAGGACCTAGAACTGCTCGTCGACTTCCTGGTACGAGAGAGACCCCATCTAGAATCCCCATGGGCCAGATGAGTCTTTTTCTGCCCATCAGACAGAAGGGTTGTAGAGCCACTTGCAGGGTTCTGACACTTCCAGTTAGCAGGGCCCTGGGTACCAATATTTCAGCTGTGTTAGGCTTGTCCAGCCGGCTGTGTTACCAGACTGTTCTCTGGGGAAGGTTACTCACCTCTGCTTTGAAAAATTCTGTGTTAATCTCTTTGGCAAAGGACTTTGGAATAGAGTGTATCCCTAACAGAGTTTCAGATGAACCTTCTTGCAGAGTGCAAAGAGGAATCCCTAAGGAGAGGGCTTCCCCTCCTTATAAAGGCCAAATATCAGAGAGGATTGGTCCAATATATGCTTGCTGTAAGGGATTCAATCCAGGCTGTTGTAACAATTGTCCTTTGCCTTCTAACATCATCCCCAAAGTGCCTTTTATGCAGGAAATGGGGAGGACAGTAAGTCGCAGAGAGCACTAGCAAAAAACAAGATTGTAGAACCCCTCTCTCAGACTGACCGCAATCCTATCGCTACTGTAACTCAGCCCTCTTTGTGTGCCTGATGACTTTGCAGGGACTCCCACGGTCAGCACCCTGGTTTCAGCACCTATTTTATCCTGGAAAGCATGTATTTGAAGCAGGACCCCAGACTATCCCCATGGGGGATTTTGTGCCCTGGGAAAGAAATGCCACCTATTCAAAGAAACATAAAAATTGGTAAGCTTCCTGGATCTAGGCCAGACAATCTTAATCCACATATCCCTGCCATGGATAAGGGTATGGTCCAGGTTGACAACTATATGACACCAACGTGCTTTGTTGCTGTATAAATGTGTGATTTGAAGATCCACCCTGCCAAGCCAGGCTCGGCTTATCTTCACAGTTTATCATGCCACTCAGCCCTTTTGAGACACACAGTTGAACAAGTTACTTACCCCTGGTAACATTCTTTCAATTGGATGTTCCTCCCACGTATTCCTCATTTTATGATAATTATCTCCGCAGCTTCAGCTGCATTGGAATTTATTTTCGACAGGGGGCGCTGTGTGCCGTCTCGTCGAGTCGATGTCCCGCGAAGGCCTCTGTGCAACTGTCAACATCATCATCAGTTTAAGTAGCCCATGCAGCACCCATTGGCTTAGGTCCTGCCCCCGCCCCCTGAAAAGGAATTACCAGGCGTACCATAGACCGGAAAGAAAGAAAGCATAGAGTGTAAGAACACTTAAATTGTACAGCGGGGAAGGCTGGGAAGGGAAATGAGGAATACGTGGGAGGAAGATCCAATCAAAAGACCATTACCAGGTGTAACTTGTTCTTCAAATGGATTTTGTCCTCCCACGTATTCCTCATCTTATGATAGACTCCAAAAGCCGTCATAATTTGGTGGTGTGAGTACGAATTACATTTTGTTCTAATCATGGACTGAGTGAAGGACCGCTTTTGCAAATTGTCCTCCCTGACTGGAAGAGGAATCCAGTCAGTAATGTCTCACAAAATTGTGAATAGACGACCAAGTGGCCACCGATCAAATGTCTTTGATTAGGACACCTCTTTGAAGAATGGATAGGAATGTGCTCTTATGCCTTCCAGTGGGTCCTTACCCGCTAATATGTAACATTCATCAATAGCCAGGATGATCCATCTGGATATGGTTTGTTTTGTAACAGCTAGACACAATTTGGGGCTAGTATAACCAATGAATAATTGGTAATTTTGGCGGAATTTAGCCATTCTAGATATGTAAAAACTGAGAGCCCTGTTTGGGTCCATTCTATGTAATCTTTCCTCCTGCTTTCCCGGATGGGGAGGTGGATAGAAAGTTGGTAAAGGGATTATTTGCGACAAGTGGAAGTCAGAGACTACCTTAGGTAAGAGAGAAGGTTTCACCTTGGGAATAACCTTATCTTTATGGAAAACTGTATGTGGAGGTTTGCAGGAAAGAGCCTGCAACTCACTTACTCTGCAGGCTGACATTATTCCAATAAGCAAAACTTATTTGAATGTTAAAAGACTTAATGGGCATCAGTGTAAAGGCTCAAAAGGAATGCATGTTAAACATATTAACACCACATTGAGATCCCATCCAGGGACATTGAATGGAACTGGTGGAAATACATTACTAAGGCCTTTTAGGAATTGAACAATCAGAGGGATTTTAAAATATGAATACTCCTCTGAAGAGCGCTTGAAAATATATAGCGCTGCCAGATAACCTTTAATTGTTCCAATCTGGAGCCCCAGATTTGTTAAATGTAACAAAAAGGAAAGCACCATAGGTGTGTCACATAGAAAGGGATCCACATTCTTATCCCTGCACCAGCCGCTGCACTTGTTCCAACAACAGCGGTACAAAGATTTTGTTGCTGGCCTTCTGGCTGAAAGCAAAATCTCCATTATGTCATCCGAGAGGTCCCAATTCTTGTATCTCAGCCTTTCAGAAACCATGCATGAAGGATGAGTGTCTTGACCTCTGGATGGAGAACACGACTTTTCTTTTGCGAGAGGAGATCCTCTCTTTGTCGAAGACGCTTTGAAGGGCAGATGGACATGTCCAGAAGGTCCGGGTACCTCGTCTTCCTGGCCCAATCTGGAGCAATTAGGATCATGGATTTCCCAAACGTTCTCAACCTCTTGATCACGTGAGGAATGACGAGGACTGGAGGAAACATGTACAGGAGTGGAAAACTCCACCACGAACACGTCTCCTAGAGCTCCTCTTGGAGGAAGTTCCCTGGAGCAAAACAGTTTGCACTTCCGGTTGACACTGGTCGTGAACAGATCCACTTGAGGGGTTCCCCAAAGGGTGAAGATCTCTTGAAGGACTTCCGGAGCTAGTTCCTCCTCGTGGGAGACTGTGCTCTGCCTGCTCAGAGCGTCCACCGCCATGTTCTCCTCTCCGGCTAGGTGAACTGCCGATAGGGAGATTCCTTCTTGTATTTCCCATAACCAGAACTGCATTGCCTCTCTGTACAGTGGTAGTGACCCTACACCTCCTCTCTTGTTGAGGTAGTACATGGCCACTGTGTTGTCTGTCATTATCAGGACATTCTTTCCCCATACAGAAGCCAGAAAGGGTTGATGTGTAGTTTGGACTCCGTGAGTGAGGCGTCCGCCACTACCGTTATCTCTGGCCATGGCTGCCAAAAAGATTCTCCCTTGAAAATGTTGTCCTTGTAAGCTCACCACAGACGGTCCAGAGAGACTCTACTTTGAACTTTCAGGTGGTCTGACATTCTGCCTGCAAATTGGGACCATTGAGTCCTGAGAGCCCTTTGGAAGGATCTCATTCTCAGGCGAGCCTCTGGAACCAGGAAAATGCAGGATGCCATGAGACTCAGCAACCTCAAAAAATTGAAGGCCGGAAGATGCTGGGCACTCTGGAATTTGGTAACCATCTGCAGAATGTGTTCAGCTCTCACTTCGGGTGGCAAGGCTTTCCCCAGGGAATCATCCAGGACTGCTCAAATAAATTGGATTCTTTGAGATGGTATCATGTGGGACTTCTTATAATTGAGGCAGAAGGCCAGTCTGTGGAGAGAGTGGCAGGTTACGCTGAGATGTTCCTGGGCTTCTTCGGGTGAACGAGCCCTGATCAATCCAGGTAGGGTGTTGTAATATATGTTATGGAGTAGTGTGGAATCCGACTGCGGTAGGATTCCACACCTGCTGACACTCTTGTTTACTTACGTGGTGGGTGTTCTTAATTCCAGTTGGAAATCTTATGGAGATTATGGCAGAGTCCTGCTGTGCTCAGGTTGGCTACATTAAAGCTACCGTTTAACTCATCCAGTGTACAGCCTCTCTTTTCTACATAGGGGTAGACATGAATCCCCCCTCTTCTAAGACTTGCCGCCACCACCGTCATCAACTTGGTGAAAACCCTTGGGGCGGAGGTCAGCCCGAATGGCAGAACTCGAAACTGATAATGGGAACCATCAACCACGAACATCAGGTACTTTCTGTGCTTGGGATCGGTAGGCACATGAATGTAAGAATCTGCAAAGGTCCAATGATACCATCCAGTCTTGGAGTTGGAGGGCCTGAAAGATCTGAGAAAGTTTAACCATCTTGCACTCGTCCTTCCTGAGGAACGTGTTAAAGTTACTTAAGTCCAAGATGGGTGTCAATCCTCCGTCCTTTTTGGGAATCAGAAAGTATGGGGAATACCAACCCTTGTTCCTTTCCGTTACAGGTACATGTTCTATTGCACCTTTCTCTAGCAGGATCAAAATCTCCTGCACAAGGAGCAGATCTGGAAATTTGAAAACATTTGAAAGAGTTGTTCTCTGGTGGATGACCCTGAGGCCTTTTTTGGAAAGGGAGGCAGTAACCTTGGGCTACAGTTTCCAGTGCCGAAGCATCTGTAGTAATGCCTTGCCATTTGTTCAGATGCTGAGTAAGACTGCCCCCCCCCGCCGGGTCTTGTGAGTCAAGGCCTGAGAGTGGTTTTGAGGCAGCTGATGGTAAAACTGCTGTTGCTTGGGTTGGCTTAGCACCTCTCCCTCGTGCAACAGGAGGGAATCTTCTCTGACCTCTTTGACTAGCTTGTCCTCTTCCTCTTCCAATTGACGAGTGGAATCGAAAGGACTTACCCCTCCAGGAAGATGAGCCAGAGTAGGGGTGTTGAGGCTGTCTGATGGCGGCGCTAAGGGATATAGCCGCTGTCTTCGAGGTCTGCAGCTTTCCCAAACTCCCATCGCCTTGCTGCCAAACAGTCTCGAGCCGTCAAAGGGCATGTTGCGTAGTCTAGCTTGTACATCTGGAGCAAACCCGGACTTCCTCAACCACGCAAATCTGTGTAACACTGTGATATGATATTTTATTTATATCGCGCCCATACACAAATGTTTCAAGCTGTGCTAGCTGCCATGGATCTGCTGATGCTGTCTGCAGTACCTAGACCTGACTGGAGACATTCACCCATTGCCTCCATACCATCCTGGATGATTGCCAGGAAGCCGTCTCTTTCCTCTCCTTCTGGGATGTGGTCAGCCGCCATAGCTACACAGTCCCACAGGGTAAACATAAACCTTGACAAGGTACAAGTTACATTAGTTGATGTTAATGCCATACTGCCAGCAGTAAATACCTTTCTTGCCCAGGCATCCACTCTCTTATAATGCCTAGCAGGAGGGATGGATGGGTATGCTGACTGCTTGGTAGATGTGCGGAGGGTTGTAGATGCACTCGCCAAGTCTTATGTGATGTTAGTGTGGTGTGTAAAAGTATTATATATTGTTTTAAGGTGTGGGGAAGGAAACGTGACCCTGGCACAAGATCACTATTATCATTTGTTAACTTTAAATTAACTAAGGAAATGTAGAAGATTAACATCAGACTGAGGTAATTTAATCCGAAGTAATACACTAATTCACAGTGGAACAATTGTTAAACTAATGTAAACCCGGGTCTTGTCAACCGGCCCACTGACCTTATGTTAAATTGCATGGAACATCTTTTTACGAAGTAATCATTGTTTTTTCAACATGTAGCCCATCTCACTGTGACCGTAATGCAATTTACACAGACGCTTCTATCTACCTTTAACTGAACGCTTGATCCAGGCTATCTCCCCTGTCAATGTACGTATAAAATGGGGTTTAGGTAACTTGTGTTTTTCCCCCGTTGTCTTTTATCATTCACGACCTCATGTCAATATCGATCCGTATTCTGGATAGGTAATGTGACCACAGAACCACTCTAAGATGGCGTCCACTGTACTCATTGCCCTCACTACATCCCACGGACCTTCTAAATAGTTAGATTAGTCCTTTCTCTATTTCCATGTGAAAACGTAATTGCTACAGTAACCCGGCACACCCCAACTTTCTAGCGTGCTGCTAGGTTTCCAGGGAGACGCCTCTAACTCACTAACTCACAGCAGTTCACTCCTGGAACGCTTTGCCCGCTTTGTGACACGCGCGGCCACTGCAAACCCGTTCTCTCAATCGATAACGTTCGGATAGCCAGAACGAGGTGGACTCGCTTCAAATCCTGCAACCGCATCTGAAGGTAAGAACAGGAAATGATGAATACACATCGTTTACAAACGGTTATGCGCTCATGTTGAAACGCTACAATAGCGATTGTCACTGTGTTTTTACACTTTCCAAACTCTGGGCAAAAGATGACCAGGATACCCATTTTAACTGAAGTAAAGAAGCGGTGTTCTTCTTGATCACCAGCACACCCATCTCTGAGTAAGCGCAGCTAACCCCACGGACTATATCTCGTGACTGAGAATAAGTAAGCTTATATTTTTCACATTTTATATACTTTACCTCACATGCCAAAAAAAATATTTTGGTAACTTAGACCGGAGGTCCATAGGCCAATATAGAAATGCTCTGTAGAATAGCAGTCAGATTATATTTGTTACTCCATAGTTATAGGTCATTCTTGGCTTCTATGGTAGTTTAGAGCACAGTGGTTTCTACTCGAGACAAATCAGTTAATTATGAACATGACAGGGTCTATTAATTACTTTCGACTGTATCACCCGTTTTAAATGATGTTATAGCTATAACTAGAATTCTTACTTAATAAGTATGCTATTTGCCTCCATTTAGGTTCCTTACCTGTAAATAGGAAAGCCCTATACCCCAGAATCCTCTATGGTTTCGGCATCCAATGACAAACACATTACTTTGCTTGGGCAACATAAGCGTCTTCACCCCAAGATTAAAAGGTACGCTCATTTCTTCTTTTTTCCTGCTACTATGCAAAGATTGTCTATATATGGCAACACACAATCATCAGACACTTACTAGTGAATTATCTTAACATAGGGAACCAAATTGCATGATGGTCACATTGGCTGCTTCCTGTTGATTCCTTTTGATACTTTAATAAGAAAATAAGCTTCCTTGTAAGATCAGAAACCTATCTCTGAATGTTTTTACATAAGGACCAGTTGTATTCATTGAAATCAAGTCAATTCACCATGGTTTGCAATTAATGCTTTTTCATGAATTCGTTGTCCTCAAACAGAAAACTTATGTCCATCCTATTTAACAGTAGCTTGACATATCCTTTATTTATTTTCACTGTTTTTCAGTTCATACCTCTTTGGCTCAAGAAGAAGGGATGTTGATCCCGAAACGCGTCAGCCTTTCCATTTTGAACTGTCTGCATACATGATTGATACTTATCTATACAGCATTGACTTCTTGACATTGTGCTTGGTAGATGTAGTAGCCTGAACCACCACTCTTTCTGGTGTTGCATGTTTAGTCAGATACTCTGGGTCGCTGATGGATGGTCTGTATTTTTTAGAAAAATGTGTATTCACTGCAGCCACAGTTTCTGGTGTGTCCCTATTTGTGGAGACCCTTTTTGGTAATGCAGTGTGAAATGGCAAAATCGGATCTTTCTGGGGACCCTGGTCTAAGATGTCTGTCATGTCATCCTGCTCAAAAGAAGCAGTGGGCCTGCTCCAGCCTAAAAACTCTATAACCTTACTCATTAGTCTGCTATATGAGGAGTCAGCATATTCAGTAGTATCTGGATTGCCAAATTCTAACTCAGGAGAGGTATCTAACCCACTGGCTGACTTAAGGTTGTCATATAAATCCTTTAATCTAGACTCATCAAAGATTAGTTCATCGCGCACATTAGGGGTGCCAAATTGTAACCCAAATGGTGGTTTGTTATCATCTGAAGGTTGTTCATCTTCATAGATGGCTGATAAAGACTTAAAAAGGTCTCTTTTAGGCAAAGGTTTCAAAATCTGTTCCTGGATTACCACTGGCTTCGAGAATTTCGAAGTAATCATCTACAATGACTTCGAAGTCGGGATCGCCTTTGTCGCGTCGCCTTCGAGACTGGTGTTGACCGCTCTGATGCTGACTGTGTCAGTGAAGTCGTCTTATGTTTCTTCGATGGAACCCTCGATGGGCTGGGTTCCTGTCTCATCAAAACCCTCGACGATTTCTCATCAGATCAAGATTTTTCTCGATGCAGAACCGGTTTAAGGCTCGATTTTGAAGATTTTGTCTTCGACTTCCCTTTGTCGTCTTTTTGCAGATCCATATGGGCATGGGCTTTCTGCTTGTCCTTCGAGGGGGTTGAGGCCGCATTCTCGAAGATTTGGAGAATTTCATTACGAAATGCATCCCACTTTGCTGGAGAGTCCGATCTAGTTGAACACTTGATTACCACAGCCGAGGAATCCCTGGCAGTCGAAGGTGACCTTAAATGCTGTTTCTTGGCCTTCTTCGAAGAAGATGAGGAAGAATGGCATGATCGACTTCTCGATCGAGACCATTTAGAACTTTTACATCGAGAAGAATCCCTCGACTCATCAGTCTTTCTTTTTGAACTCTTCGAAGGAGACTTGGAAGGCAACCTCATTAAGGGAAATATAGAGAACCAAAGGAGAAATGGACACCTTTGCACACCTAAATATATCTAGACTTTTGTGTAAGTTTTTTATATATTGGCCCTCATTACGACCCTGGCGGAGATCCATGGTGCAATTTGCACCATGGACCATGGCGCAGAGCTGCCAACTCCGCCATGGGGGTTGGCGGACTTACCGCCCCATTCCGACCTTGGCGGGGCGGTAAGTCCCCAATCCCCATTTACCCTTCCCCATTCCCATTTTTGCCCCATAGGGTATAATGGGAGTGGGGAAGGCGTTAATTACGCCACCGTAGAATACGGTGGCGTAATTAACGAGGGGTCCCGTAGCGCCATGGATTTTTCCGCCCGGAAAATCCGGGGGTAAAAATCACCATGGCGCTATGGAAAGTCCTAATCTGGCGGAGAGGTACGCCATGCATTACGCTGGCGTAAACCCCTCTCCGCCAGGGTCGTAATGAGGGCCATTGTGTTTCTGTAACGTTATCTAGAGTCAAGGTTACTCACTAAGTGGACCATACCCCCCCTTTTTTTAAAATATCACAGTAAAGTCCTTGGTGTAGTGTTGGCACTTTGCCAGCATACTCTAAGTGGATCACGTCTTAAAATTTCATATTTGAAAATATCTGACGAAAGATTTAATTTCTGTTTCCACTCCTCAAATAACATGTTTACTCTACATGATGCTCCCGCATTTCCCAATAAACTCTGTTCGAGTTTACTGCATTGCTATATAGCTCTCCTCTCCTCATGACAAGGCTACTACAATGAACTTCTTCATATCTAAGAGTTGGTCCTCTTCATCTAAGAGTTGTATCTCAGCAGACTATGTCCGCCATTTTTTACCTTCCTTTACCTTTGTTTTTAATGTTCATTTATTATAGACCTCCTTATTTCGACACACACCATAGGGTCGTATCCGATCCTATCTGCAAGTTACACCACGGTATTAAGATATTAATTTAATAATTGATTCGTTAAATCCTTGCTTAACGTCACGCACCCGTTTCTCTGTTTACATTTGTGACGTCATGCACGCATGCCGCGTGATGATGTCATGTTTACATTTTACACAAATATGGCCATCTTGTAGCTAGGACTCCCACTCTGGATTTCCTAGCGTACGGAGCCGGACGGTACTTGTTTCCAGTCGAGTCACACAGCCAGAAACCTGTAAGTATGCTGATAACGGCCCTCAGCCAGAACTTTTCACTTACCTTAAGAGAATCTTTTGGATCCTAACTGGGTTTCTTTGATTTCCCAGATTATTGAAAAAAAAGCCACACCAGCATTTCTCTCCTCCTAATGGGGAATCCGTGGATACCACGGTAACGTGGCAGTATGCCTACAGACCTCGAGCACAACCATCTTTCCCACATCTCTAGAGATTGAACTCCATTAAGTAAGTTTATTATGTATCCCCATTAGTGAACATCTCAGCTTAGACTGTTCGTTTCTTTAATTATTCCGATATAATTAGACTGGTCCATTACTTTATTTTACACAGGCTAAAACACCGTATTGACTCCTGATGAAACTGTTGATGTGAAACTTTTTACAGACCCATAATCGTGGATCATCCTTCTTATTCTAATGTTTAAAACATAAAAAACAGGGTAAGCTAACCACTATTCCTTACCACCTCGAGATCTCATGTTGAAATGATAAAAAATGTAATTAGGAATTACTCTATGTCCTCCTTTCTGAAAATGGCAAATAACTAGTGCTTTCTCTTTCTGTTACTTTAATATTAGCCAAAAAACCATTAGGTTTCAATAAAAAAACTCCTTCTTTTCCCATAGGAATTATGGACACCTCTTTTTGTTTTATATGGTTTAAATTTCCCAAATTGAGAACATATCTGACAGTGGGATCACGTTACACGATAATCAATGCTTATGCTGGAATTTTAAATTATGATGTTTTCTATCATCTATTGAATATCTTCTTGTAAAAATGAATATTGTAACTGAATGTAAATCATGAATATCAATTATTCAACTAATCTAGAACATTGTTTACCTTTTCTTGATAGATTTAAAGTTTTGAATTGCATATAGCCCCTGAAGAAGAGAATAACTCTCGAAACGCTTTGGGCAATCCTGTTTGGACCAATAAATCCTGAACTAAAGATCAAGTCACAAGTTGTCTTTTGTACTTAAGTGAATATTCAATCTACTATTGTCTCTATGTTCTAACTATGTTAAAAAAAACACCTGCTTCAATTAACGCATGGTATAAGTCCAACCAAAAACCATAATAAATATCTATATCAGATACTCTTTGAAAACTTTGGCTCTATAAGCCCCAGATAGTGTGCAGGGGACAGGAGTTCCCTAATAGGGAACTTATTCTGTTCTCAGGCAACCTCCCGACCGCCAATTTACCTTTACGCTCTCTGAAAACCTTTTCGCTCATCGCCTGACAGGAGCCACAGTCGGAGGTACGGTGACCGCTAACAAGACACCACAGATATAGGTGGTGGGGGTCGATGATCGACAAGTTGCTGGCATTTAGAAGGTCATTGATATGTAATGTCTGCAGACAGATATTTTAGGATTGGGTGCACACAGATTATTTAGGATTGGATGAAAGGCATTTTCTATAGTGGCCATAGACCAACATTTCAGAAGCAGACCACCACTGGCCACTGACTCCACTGTTTACGGAAGAGTGTATGAAGGAGAAGATCTTGTCACAGGTCACCCAATTCATCCCAGCGGAGAGTGGCGGATAGCCATGGAAACCAAGCCACAATCATTCTTTCCTTCAGCAGAGCTGTATTGACAAGGATACATTATGTCACTCCATGCAAAAGCCTAGGTGCTCTGAAACTACAACAGCAGTGATTTGGTGCAGTATAAAAGCCTATAAACATAACATGAGGTGGCAGTGGAAGGTTTTCTGCGTGCGAGTGCACAGACAGCAGGATGCCTTTATGATAGGTGGGCGCCCAGAGTAGGCATGTGGAGGGTGTTCATGATAATAGGAGTGGGCATACAGTATCCATGCAGAATAATGTGCTAACGATAGGAGTGTATTGACAGCCGATAACCAGAGAAGTTTACAAAACAGATGTGCAGAGGAAGATTGTCATATTAGCTGAGCAGACAGTAGATATGCAATGGTAGGTGTTTACAAAAGGTGTGTACTAAAAAACATGTTCACAAAAGGTGCGCATAGCCAGTAGACATACAGCAAAGGGTAGTTAACATTGCCGAAAGAAGATAAGGGACAATTAATGGAAGGTGCAGAAGCGCGCAGTGCATACACTGACACAACGCAGAAAGCCAGTTGCTTCCTGGTGCCCTCAGTTGCAGAGGTTGATCTCATGGAGTGAGCTGTTCCCAAGAGCCTGCGAGTACACAAGATAATCTCAAGCAGAGAGTGGTTCCAGAGTGCCCTGCGTTGCACGGGGCGGTCTCAAGCAGTGAGTTGCTACCAACTGCCCTCAGTTGCACTAGGCAGTGATTTGCTACTGAGAGTGCTGGGATACAGAGCTTCTCTAAGGCAGCGGATTGTTCAGGCCGGTGACAGCGCCAGGCTCTGAAGATGGATGGGCACCAGGCATGAGCCTCTCCAATAACAGAAAGGCACTGATTCAGCAAAGGCTGCCCGCATGGTGAAGGCGAGGGGGTGAGGGCTGCAGGGCACAGCGACCTGGCACGACCAGCCTCACTGCATTGGATGGTTCACCTTCGGTTCAGTTGTTTTTTCTTTGCAACGGTTTCCATAAGCTGTGGAACCGCTAGTACTAAGGGTCATGGATTCTGTACAGTAAATACATAAAACAATACACAGAAACTTGTTTTGTGTTGGCAATAAAAAGGCAGTGGCTTTCTATTAAACATAATACTAATAAAAACATAACTTCGTACTATGGGTATTCCCCAATAAACAAGTATGCAGTGTTTTCTTAGTTCTGTACTTTTGGCCACTTGGGCCAGGAACTGGAAGTTGCCCTTCTTTTTTCACAGGGTGCCCCTAGCGTGAGATCCCAGGTCTATGTGTTTGGGGCCTGTGAATTGGCTGGTGGGCACTCCTGTGCCTAATGGCAGATTCCTTCCAGGCCCATGCCGCCTTCTCTGTTCTTGTTCCACCACTTTCAGACAACAACCGTTGTCCTGTGCTGCGCAAATGTACCTTTTCCAGAGGTGGGTGGAATCTGGGTAACCAAAAAGATGAATCCGCGAGCGCAAATAATCAGATGCACTGCGAGCGGTGTGTTCTTTCTGCAGGGCTGCTCCTGCCTACATGGGGCAAATGTGCCCCGGGCCATGTCAGCATATGGCTACTGGCCACCTATTCTATACAGTAAAAACATAAAACAATATGCATAAACTTGTTTTGTGTTGGCAATAAAAGGGCATTGGCTCTTTATTAAATATAATACTATTAAAAACATAACTTAATATTATGGGTATTCGCCAACAAACAGGTGTGCAGTGTTTTCTTAGTTCTGTACTTTTGGGCACGTGGGCTAGAAACTGGAAGTTGCCCTTCTTTGCTCAAAGGGTGCCCCCAGCTTGAGTTCCCAGGTCTGTGTGTTTGGGACCTGTATGTTGGCTGGTGAGCACTCCTGTGCCTGATGGTATTTTCCTTCCAGGTTCATGGGGCAACAACTGAGTGGGTTCACGGCCACTCTGGTTCCCCCAAAAGACCCTTGCTCTATTTACCTCCCCTTGTTTAAAAAATGTTCTGGATCCCTGCGTGGAATAATTCCATCCCTTTTACTGCCAGGTAGATTCCATCTCTGTGGAATAGGTCCGGGTCAGGAAACCAAATATACCCCCGAACTTGATGAAATTCAGCCCGTTTGTGCAGAATTATTCTACGCTTTTTTTGAAACACCGTGATGTCCAGCCCCCTATTTCTTTGGATCCTTGTGGCCCTATACCCCTACTCCATGCAGATGTTGCTGCACCTATTCTGAAGGAGTGGGTTCCATATTCTGCGCTGTTCCAGCCAGCCATAGCGATAGCTTTTTGAGGATGGTCGGGAACTGAAAACAGCTCAAGGCCTTGCCTTCCCTGTGTATTAAGAACTAGCCACAAAGGTGAAGGCCAGTTGCAAAACAATCATTTGTGATGCATAATGGGCAGCTTGGCCCT
The DNA here is from genome assembly GCF_040938575.1 of Ambystoma mexicanum. Classification (NCBI taxonomy): domain Eukaryota; kingdom Metazoa; phylum Chordata; class Amphibia; order Caudata; family Ambystomatidae; genus Ambystoma; species Ambystoma mexicanum. Next base: position 227,410,404 of record NC_090934.1, read on the forward strand.
ATCGTCAATGCAGTATAGATTGATCAACCTACCTTTTCTTGTTTTTGTTTTTCTTATCTCTATTGTCGTGCAGTCCTGCCCCATGCGCATCTCTAACGTGGCCAAACTATCATTGGCCCTTCTATTAGAGGCTATTTGCTCACTGACCCTACAGCCCCAAGGTAGACTAGTGCAATGCTGCCCTAAATACTTGAGGCCTCATTCCAAGTGTGGAGGTAGGGGGTTAACGGCACCGGTAAGGATGCCGGTGCCGTTAACCCCCTCCCGCCACATTCCGAGGTCCCTTAGCAGGTCTGACCAGCCGTTCTTAGCGGGACCCGTTAAGGGACCTTGGAGCTAATAACGGGCCCGCAATTATAAGCTCCTTCCCCATTCCCATTGAGCCCTATAGGGGCTCAATGGGAATGGGGAATGGTTTTCTGAATGGGGACTTACCGGGTCCTCCAAGGTTGGAATGACCCGGTAAGTCCCCATTCAGAGACACCGGACCCGGACCCGGAGCACCATGGCTGCCTCCAAACTCGTAATGACCCTCTTGGTCTCATATATGTGTGAACACATTTCACCCAGTTTTAACATTGTTTTTTAGCTTTTCAAACTGCAGGGACCGTCTTTTGTCTTTCGCCTTTTGCCTTTCGCCTTTCGCTGGTCCTTCGAGTTTACCCCACCCTTTAAAAGCATAATTTATTAGTGCGCAGTGGTTTGGTTCTTTCCCCCATGCTTTCTTTTTATTCTGGCTACAAGCCCATTTAACACATTTGTTAAACCCCCCATCTCATTTAAGTCTTGCAACATATGTAATTTCTTTTACTGTAGCCAGGCACTTACTGGGCTTCATTACGATCTCGGCGGTAGCCATGCCGCTTTTAGCGGCATGGCTTCCGCCGAAATCGCGTCCGGGCCCGGGTTCCCAGAATGAGGAATTACCGGGCCATTCCGAGTTCGGAGGGCCCGGTAATTCCTCCTTCTAGGAACCCGGGCCCGGACCTTCCCCATTCCCATTTCAGCTCCCATAGGGCTGAATGGGAATGGGAGAGGGAGCAAACAACGGGCCCATTACGAGCGGCCCGTTATTTGCTCCCTCCTCCCCTATCAGGACCCGCTTTGCACGTCTGGTGAAACCAGACGTGCAGTCCGGGTCCCGCGAGGGGACCTCGTAAACAGGCGGTACGGGGTTGACGGCGCCAGCACTTGTACCGGCGCCATTAACCATGTACCGCCTAGGTTATAATGAGGCCCACTGTATTGCTTGGATGTCTTTTCTGCCAATGCCTTGTTGGTTAGCTCCATCCAAGACCCTCGTGGGGACCTCGGGGTGCCTGACAGGGAGTGGGCCTCGGTAGGTACCTTGCTCTGAGGTGCGTTTGTCGCCTGCTGATTTCTTCTCCTGGTTTCGGCCGTTCGGCGTGTACCAATTAGCTGTTCTCATGAGTTCCTTGTCAGAACCTCCCAAACCTCTTTTGGCACTTCTGTCATCAGCTAGTAAGCGAGATAAAGCGGCAGCAACATCATTCTCTGCTCCTGCAATGTGTTTTGTCTTCATTCCTATGCTGTTGTTCAGAGAAATTGTGGTAATTGCCCTTAGTTCTTTCAGCACCCATTGGCATGATGTTGTTCTTTTGTTGATGATGCTAACTGTTGCCATATTCTCCGACCACACTACCAGTTCTTTTATTTATTTATTTATTTATATTTTAATCTTTAAGATTTTTACAAAAGAGTGATTTTCTGTTTATCTCTGTTTGTCTATCTTCCTTTCTTGAGTCTCTATAGAACTGTCAGCAGAGCAGTTTGTTTATTGTAGTAAGGCAGTTGGTGAAGTACAAGACGCCACTAAGTCTGTTGAGTCCTGGAAGGTTTCTTGTAAGCTGCGTAAAATGTTGTAGGATGCCAACAGCCATGGGGTCTTGTCACCCGCTATTAGCCTTGCCCAGCAAAGTGCTTCATCCTGCAGCACGAAGTCCGAAAAGATGTGTCTCAGATACAGTGATCTTAACTTCAAAGTTCCAGGACAAGAAAGCAGCAGGTGGCGAATGGTTTCCGTTACTTCCGTTTGTCCACAAAATCTGCAGGCATTTGTTGTCATGCGCCCCCGTATGAATAAGATCTTGTTTGTATGTAACAAATTCAATCTTGCTCTTAATAGCAGGGACCTTGCTTGCTTGGACGGGAACTGTTTGATGAACGGTTGAAGCTTGTTCAATTTGCAAATGTTCACGGGCAGGTGTCTCGTTAGCTTGTTTGAGGCGGCTTTCTCAGCTGTTTTCATCCAGTCGAGTTCCTTCACTCTGTTCAGTACTTTTACTGGGTTGTTATTGAGAGTCTCTACATCGGATGAAACTTCTCGGATGATTTCCTTGATCCGATTTGACCAGCTGTTTAACATCTAGCAATTTTGGTCATTTGTTTCTTGTAGGATCAAATAGTATACTGAAGGATTTTCCGCAAGTTGGCATTTGCGGTAGAGCATTATAGAGTTGCATGTTACTGATCCCTCGAGGGAGAGTAAGCTGTGTTCTTGTCTTATACAAGCTATGGGCAACCATTTTGGAAGCGCCAGGATAGCCCGCCAGAACGTTGCCTCTAGGGCAGACCAAAGAGATGAAGGAATGTTGGGCATAGCGTCTGCTCCGTAAACTAGGGTTGGGACCACCTTCATTTTATAAAAGTTGATCACCGGGATCAAGGAAAATCGACCAAATTTTCTATCAATGGCTTTGCCTTGTGCCGTAAGTTTTCTTATTTTTTCTTTTAGGAGATTTTGCATTCCTATCTCGTTTTTGGAGTTGTCCAGAATCACGCCCAGGTATTTAAATTCTGCCACGTTTTCAATCTGGTTCTTGTTCAGCACTAGTTTCATCTTTGCGTTGATTTTGGCGTATTTGGACAAAGACATGAGTTTGGTTTTCTTATCGTTTATCTCCAGATTGTTTTTTTCCATATATAGCTGGAGGTTGCTCAGCTGACGTTGCAATCCTATTGGTGTATAATCTAGGAGTATCACGTCGTCTGCGTACAGGAGCCTTCCCACATGCGATTTTCCAATTTTTGGTGCAGAGCTTCGAACGGTTTCTTCAGATGTTTTGATGTCTCCAAGGAATGCCAAAAACAATGCCGGAGCCAGAGGGCATCCTTGTTTGACACCCCTTTGCGTGGGGATCAGAGTAGATAAGAGTCCTTGTTGATCCAAGCGCACCCTCATGTTGGTTTCCGAGTACATCGCTTTGATGGGTTCTAGGATAGAAGGAGGACAGTTCCATGCCTCTAGCTTATTCCATAGCAGTGCCCTGTCTATATGATCAAAGGCCTGGGTGAGGTCCACGAAGACGATGAAGATCCTGGGGCCTCCCTAGAGCACTTTATGTTTCATGATGTTCATTATCAGGATATTTGCAGATGTGCTGAAATTTTTCTTAAACCCTGATTGTAAATGGTCCTCGCAAAGCACAGTTTTTGCCCATGCTTTAAATTCATTTAGAAGGAGGGACCCAAACACCTTGCCTATGCAGTCTAGCAAGGCGATTGGCGGTAGTTTGCCGGATCACTCTTGTTCCCTTTTTTAAAGATGGGCACCAGCGTCGCTGACTTCCATGAAGGCGGGATTGATTTTGATTGGGCACATCTACGGAAAATTTCACACAGGAGCGCTGTCCATTCTTCGGGGTGTGCCTTTAGGTCCACGTTTGTAATCCCGTCAGGGGCTGGAGCTCTGGAATACTTGAGTGACCTGATCTGGCGGCTTATGTCTTCTCGGTTATCCAGAATGATCCATTGTGCTGTTTCAGAGTTCTGCTTAATTGCCCTGGTTGTTTCTGGTGGTGCAAAAAGAGTTCTGAAGAAGTTCACCCAGACAGATTCTCCTACATTATTGATTATGGTTAATTTCTCTTGTGGTGTAGCTGAATTTAAGAGCGACCAGAATTCTCGGCTTTTGGTCCCTCCTATTGCTGTTTGGATTTCCTCGGCGTCTTGCTGGTATAGTGTCGCCCGATGGTGTTTGAGCTAAGATTTGTATACCCTGGTGGCCTCTATAACTGTATTGTTTGTTTTTATGGGGCCTTGGGCTAGGGCTATCCTCTTCACTTTTCTTAGAACTTTCCTTTTTTCGACCAGAAGTTTGTCATACACATGCTTCCTAGATTCTACGTTGTTTTTAGGTCCCCTCTTCTTTTTGTAGATCTCTAAGAGTGGTAGGTAGTCAATCTCATTTACTAGAGTGCCGTAGTTTTGTGCACAATACTTTTGTTTGAGGTCGATTATTGCTTTAGCTGGCAATTTTATTTTTGTTCCTCTAGTGTTTGTTTCCAAGAGCCTGGTTGACTTTGAGGTTAGGCTCAGATTTATGGGCCAGGTGACGTGCAACAAGTTATGGTCGCTTTTGCTGGTCCGTGTCACCCTTAATTCCGTAGTTAGTCTGGCCCGACTGTCGGAAACGTAAATATAGTCAATCGTTGCGCTGGATGAACCATTTTCCCATGTGGGGAGGAAGGTTTCTTTAGGTAGGACCTCGCTCATGTTGTGTAGTTCTCTAGATGACATCAGTTTTGTCCATACCATCCCTCTTGAGGCTGTGGATGAGGCTTTTTGAGTTGAGTGTTCTTTTTGTTTTTCCTGGCAACAAGAAGCATTGATGTCACCGCACAACACTAGGTGTGAAGCAGCGTGCGTGGCAGTAGCCATATCGATGGCTTTTTCATTCGATCTCAAAAAATTACTGGCTTCAACGGCAGATGGATTCCAGTAAATATTCATTATGACTATTGTCGATTTTGCATTTTTTACTTTATTTGTTTTAGACTCGGCCAGCTTTGCGCTGATCATAAGTAAGGATTGATTACTTCTCAAGTAAAACAGACCACAATTATGTCAAATCGCTGTCAAGATTCCCGATGAATGACGCCCCAGCGGACCCTTTTTGGCGGGTGCCAGAAAAATTTCATACCCGTCAAGGGAAGGCGACTTTGTTAGCCAAGTCTCCGGGAAACAGAGGACATCAAATTCTGTTAGTTTTACATCACTAGGTGCCGTGAGATGACCATGGCCTCTTGTATTCAGGAGCAAAGCTTTAATCCACCTGTAGCTGGCTTTGCGTCGCGTTGCAGTTGGTCGGCTGGCTCCAGGGTCAAGGGTTGCTAACATTTATGTTGTTTTTGTAGCATTTTAGGGAGCCAAGCCCACAAGTTTCTTGCCAGAGGTTTGCTAGAGAAAGCCACAGTCTTGGCTGGTTTCACATCTCGTCCACAAGTGTTTGACCTCGATAAATCGTGGTGAGGCTTAGCGGAGGGTCTCTTTGCGGCTGTGTGCTCTCTTTCACAGCACTTTCTGTACCTCGTCGGTGTCCTGGGGTAGTGTCCTTCCGACGCTTGTCCTGGAGATTTTTCCAGTCAGCTATTTTCAGCTCGACTGCAGTTTTTAGTTTCCTTAAAGTGGTCCTTAGATTTCTCCCTTCGGTCTTGAGAATGGTTTGTGACCTCCGTGTCTCGTTTCTGGCTTGGGGCACGCTTACATAGAGATGGAGCTGCACCGAACCTTGAGGTGATCTCTCTCGTTGACTCTGTTAGGTCGTACCCCATGTTGAGCAGTTTGTTAGAGTCTTTTTCAAGTTGACTTTTAATGTCCTTGGAAGCAATATAGAGGTGAGCCAGTGCCTTTCCCCGTTTGTGACGGGTCAACAATTTTTAAGTCTTCAGACCTTATTTGATTTAGTGACGGGATGTAACTGAACAAAGCGAGCACTGACCCACGATTTAACATGATTTCTTCGTCGTGGCCCACGATCTGTTCTAATGTCATAATCCACCTTGTGGTCTCTTTTTTGGTGTTTACTTTATTGTACTTTTCCGTTTTTGAAACCTAATGGAGTTTAAAAGGCCCGTCCGCTGTTTCACTTTGCTCTGGCGATGTTTTGTGCCTTTTAGTTGCTCTCTGGGGAGAAGACGATCTATCGTACCTCTTGTATTGCTTCCGCAAAGTACCCGTGTCATTTCATGGTTTTGCAATGTTTGTAGACCCTTTTTCGATTTCCATGTCTGCTGTTGAAGAGTTGTGGTTATTGACTCCTTTCTTGATTTCTCAGCTCTTCTTTTTTCCAGGACTTCGTAAACTTTTTCTTCTTTTTTGTTGAGTTTGTTTTGGTTTTCTAGATGTCGAGGAGTTACAGTCACTAACTCCTTTCTTGTTTTTTTTTTATGCTCTTATTTTCAGCGGAATTTCGTTGTCGGAATAAGTACTCAAGTTTATCAAGTCATCGTGCTGCAAAAATTCTTCTGTTGTCTTTGGTGACTTGTTTGTACTCAAGACTTCAATTGTTGTTGCTATTTCCGCTGGTGCCACCGAGGATGTTTTTTTTCCATGCTTGTTTCTCGGCGTTTCGTTTTCTTTAGATATCCCTTTGTTCGTTTTGTTTAGCAGAAATACTGGCTCTATCGTTGGTGTAATTTTGCTTGTCTCAGACTTTAGCTCCCCTTTGGAATTGGCCTTTGGTGCTGTCGGCGGCGCATTTGAGCTCTCGGATAGATCGATCGTGAGGGCTGTTTGGGTGCCAGCTACTTTGTTAGAGGGTCTTTTGGGGTACTGGTCTGGCCCAGTCCCACTGGGCCCGAGGCCCTCGTTAGGGCTTCAGTTGCTTTGGTGTTTTCCTGTGATATGATGTAGGCTTCCAAGAAAGACAGTTTAGTCAATAACGATGCTTGAATTGATGTGTGATCTTTCAATGTGTCGCTTATCCCTTCATACAACTTCATAAATGGACAGAGGGCAATTGTCACTGTCGACATTATTGCAGGCATGTCCAAGTTGTTTGCCGTAGAAGTTCTCAGGTTCTGCTCTGTGGGTACAGATGTTCTCCCTTTCACCAAAGGGTTGAGCCGGTCAGGCGGGGACCCTGTTTGGAACGGGCAGCGTGGTTTAATAAATAAAGTTTTCTGCATGATTTGTGTGCATTTAGGTCGTCGCAAAGCTCTTGATCAGTACTAGATGATTGGAAGTTGTTTTTTTTTATACGTGATGGTATGCCATTTGTCTGTAGACTGAAGTTTTGCACCAACTTATTTTGCGCATTTTCCAGAGGATATTTATCAATATCTGTGATTGTATTGTCGTTGTTATCCCCTTGCATCAGCGTTGTCTCTTGCCCCTCCATTTGTCCGCCACACTTTTCTTGATCCAGGAACAGCTTTTCCGTAATGTTAGTAAGTGTAGATGTTGGTGGAGGAGTTGTGTCTAGATCTATAGTGGTGATTAAGTCTTTGGTGGTTCATTTTGGGGTCGTCGCCTGCTTCAAAGGATTGGGTTCCGGATGTGGAATGATGGCGTTAGGTGCCACTGAGGTTTCTATTCATTTTAGAGTTTTAGTCTCCAATAGTGAGGAGAGAGGCTGGTTGTTTTCCTTCAGACTAGGAGATTTGCTCACAATCTTTTGTACTATAGTGGGGCTCTCTGACCCCTCGGCGGGCTCTAGGTTCAGAGATTTCCCAGTGGGTGGCGCTGTTTGATGAGCCATCCGTTTTTGGGGACTTAGGGCTCTGTTGTTAGAAGGCAACTGCTCTTTGCTCGACTCAGCTGGGTCAAAGACCTCCTTTGCCGGATTTGGAGGAGCCTGTGGTGTAAAGTGTTCAATCCGTCTCTGTTTAGAGACCGGCATACACTCATTCAGAGCCTCTAAGATTTCATGGTCAGTTAGTTCGACCCTTCTGGCATTAGTAATTACTGGCTTAAGGTTAAAGAAGTCTCTCAAATTTGTGGCGCTGCCATCGGTGTTTATGATTTTTTTCCGGGCTAGACCTTTTCCTTTGGTCGATAGCCCCTTTGTTAAGCTTTTTGCGTTTTTCTTGTTGTAAGTACTCCCCGCTTTTTGGGACTGTACAGGTCTTTGCCGTTTTCTGTCGTTTGTCGTCAGGGCCTCATGTGTTTCGTGACTCAACTCACCCAGGGATGGCAAAGTTCCTGTGCTCGGCTCCACATGGATCTGAGCCTGCACATTGCGGATGGTTTCCGGGGGAGGGGCCTCAACCGCCTCCAGGGCTGACTCTAGTCGCTGTATTCCAATCAGCAAGGAAGCCGATGGCAGGGCAGACACTCCCCCCTCATGGTCTCCCCGCAGAGCTCGTCGACTCCCCCTCTTTCCCGGGGCTCGTGGTCCAGAGCTGTCGCTGTCGGTGGCATCCTGGCCCGCACGCTCCCCCCCCCCTTCCGCAACTCCTTGCTCCCCATCCCCAGGGGCCGACTCAGGAGAAACCGAGGGCGGAAGGCCAGGACCTGGTGCGTTGGAAGATACCGAGGCTCCGCCTCCCGCGGGCGCCTCTCCCGCTTCATCCTCGCCGCTTCTAGCCGGCGAACACGACTGGCCCCACGCTGCCTCCCCCACCCTAGCCAGCAGCGACCCCCCTCTGGGAGGCGATGCTGGCAGGCGAATGGGCGGCAAGCCAGGGGCAGGTGCGTCAACGTCGACTGCCAATGCCCGGGTTTCAGGCACAAGCTCCACGGACGCCGCGTCCACAAGCTCTTCACTGTTACGCCCCGTCACAGCGGTCGGTGGCTCCAGGTTTGTCGATTCAATGAGGATGGTGTTTGTCTGGGATGTGTTGGCGGTTTAATGGCCTTGGGCTTCCCTTTTGATTTTGGACGTGATGGCTGGTCCAACTTTATATTGATTAAGTCTTGCAAAATTATTGTTTTTTTTGTTGGTGTAGAGGCTGTTGTATGCGCTCTAAGGCAAGCGCTGCGAAGGCACCGTCCATCGTCCTCTTCGAGGAGGGGAGGGGAGTCCATAGCGGCCCTGGCTCTGGCAGCCTGGCCTGCCAGGACTGCAGGACTGTCACTCTACGTCCACTCTGTGGCCGCTCCGCGGCGCAAATGTTCTTTTGTACTGTGGGTCCACCCACCAGCACAGCGATGGTAAAGAGACTCAGGAAGCAGGTAGGAGGGAGAGCAGTCCTCTCTAGCAGGGCAGGGCTGTCACTCTACGTCCACTCCGCAGCTGCTCCGCGGCGCAAATGTTATTTTGTACTGTGGGTCCACCCACCAGCACAGAGATGGTAAAGAGACTCAGAAAGCAGGTAGGAGGGAGAGCGTCCTCTCTAGCAGGGCAGGACTGTCACTCTACGTCCACTCCGCTCTTTATTGCTCAACTGTGCGACTCCTAGCTTTAAAGCAGACCACGTGGAGAAGATTTCCAGCAGCGCTACTACGCTCCTGGTCAAACCATGCTTATGCCATGCCATCGGCCAAGGGGCCGGAAACTAAAAGTTCTTCACATTTTGGGGCCCCTAGTTTTTTAAGGCGTTTTCTATGGGAAACGTTTCCAGTATTGCCATGGTTCTGGCCCAGCCGTGTTTGTGCCAAGCCTTTGGCCAAGGGTCACCACCAATTTTAATAGATCTCTGCTGCTTAACTGTGTGGGGAAGGTTTGCACTATTGGCATTTTCTGGGCCACCCGTATTTACCATATTTAATAGCATGTGCCATATGCCTGACCCATTGAAAATCGTCTTGGCCTCTATCCTTAATTGTATTTGTAGTTATGATTTTCTGACCCTTAGTCTTAAGCTCTGAGCTTCTGGAAGAGTACTTTCCTTGGGGTATCATCCCTGCTGTGAAGTTGGGCCTGGCAGTCAGAGACTGTAATGCTCTGACTGTCCCTTCTCTTTCTGCTTTGAAGCACCTGATTGTTTCTCCTTCCATTTTGGCTTTTGAAAATCCTGTATCCCCCTAAGCTACCATTTGCACGGCATATTCCACCATTCACTTGTGTTGTTTAGTTAAATAACTTCCACTGCTTAACGGGGCGCATGGGACAGGGCCTTTGGACTCCAAAATGTGAAACCATGTGAGAAGGTCACCCATCTGGGCCCAGCAGGGCCCCTGGTTGCCCGCCCTATTTCTACCTCTTTCTATCCTACTGTTACTGCTGGTGTCATGCCAGCATATGACTACTGGCCACCCAAATGATCAGCCTATGCCGACAGCCATTTTGCACCTGTGTGTGTGGCTTCCTGCATCTCCCCTCTCCTATTTTTAGAGCATTTTATCCCCCTTTGAAGAGGGGGTAGAGACACTGGGGGTTTCGTGATGTGCCGGTCACCTATTAGCACCTTTTGTTGCGGCTCACGACGCAAGTGAGCCGCAAGTGTACGCAGAGGCCCCAGAGGGCCCAACAGACGTTAACCAGCACCAATATTCAAGGACCCCACACAGATCTATACTCATCCACCTTGCTAAAGACCCCTGGTCAAAACACGTGTTGGCTTTTTTTCATGCAAATGTCAAAATACTTGCTCGCAAGACCCTGGCAACCGTATGCCGATTAAAAAACAAGAAAATGAACAACCTAATTGTTTCCAGAAGTGATTAAATTGACCAAACATGGAGGCACCACTGTAACAATTGGCAATGGGCTGATCCAGCACCAATACCACCAGGGATCCAACACAAATCACTATTCCTTCTTACCCGACGGGACTCTAGGAACTTTGTCCCGCAGGAACCCTGAAACGCTGCAGGAAGCATCATACATAGACTAATTACTAAGCAGATCAGCGCAGGGATCTGTTTTTCCAACAAGCTCCTTCCTTCCTTTGTCTACATTTATACCCACCATGGACCTGCTGGAAAATTAAGATGGGGTGTGCTCCTCAATCACAAAATCCCATATGTTGATCCTCGCCAGTCGGGCGGCTTGCAGACTCCGAGGGCCACGAGAAATCCACAAATATTCACTGGTAATCCTGTAGCCAAGTTCGATGTCACTGGGGTCCCCTGCCACTTTAGGAGCCCATTGGGATTTATGGGTGGAGTGCCTTGAGATGTTTTTTCATTGCACCGCGCAAAGATAACAACAAGGTATAAAGATATAAATGCTGCTGTCCTACGCCAGCGGAGAAGTCCAACAGAATTTCTAGACTTTACCCGCACAAGATGACTAATACTACGATGCCAATGAGGCCTTGCAAACATACTTTCCCACTTTGGGTCAACAGGGATTAGGAGAGGTTCTGTCTCTGTGCATAAAGTACCAGCTGAATCTAGACGGATATCATGCCCAGCACCACCAGCTAGCTGTATCCTGTCAGCTGAAGGAGGATGGTGATAAAAATAGGGCGCGAATCACCCAACATTGTGCACAACTGTGACATGGGAAACTTAAAGAACCAAATGGCGAGAAGCCGCTGTGGACGATGACCAAAGTTCTGTGCTGTCAAGGCCAGATGGAGAAGACGTTGTTGAGAACTTGTTCTTCATTTCTGCAGTGAGCTAGGATGCCCAAGGAAAGCGCAGACAGCCCCACCTCTGAGTCACCAGACTGTCAACTGTAATGCCAATCCTCATAGACATGGAGGCATGGGTACATGTTATGCCATCATCCCAGTTTCACAGGTTGAGACCGTCCCCGAAACATGCTCGGCCTTGCATCTGCATCTTCACATGCAACGTGACATCACCCCTCCACTGGATGGCGTGTTCTACATTCGGGTTGAGCATGACCAGGTGTCCATTCCCACCACTTTTTGTTTCAAGTACCATGCATGTTGGAAGACTACAAAGATTTGTTCAAAGGCGTGGGCTGCCTTAAGGGCAAGGAGGAGGTTTGGCTGCACATTGACCTGTCCATATAGCTGATTGTCTATGCTACCGGTGGATTCCTTTACACCTGCGGTGTAAGGTGAAGGATGAACTCTGCAAGCTGGAGATGGGAGGAACCCACACCATGGGTCTACTTGATTGTCGTTGTAAATAAGCTAAAATGCCCTGGGGAGGTGAGGATATGCATCGACATGAGGCTCCCCAGTAAGACCATCTTGCATGAAAGATATCCCAGCCCCACTCTCGTTGATATCCTGTAAGATTTACAAGAGGCGAAGGTCTTCTCGACCATTTAGTTGAAACCGTGGTACAATCAGGTGCTGCTGCATGTTGACTCAATGGCCACCACAGTCTTAACATTGCTCGTGGGGCTGTTTTGCTATAAGTGGCTCAGCTTTCATGTGTCCTCCGTTGCTGAGGTGTTTCAACACACCATCAGAGGTGTGCTGGCAGAGCTTCCCGTAGTATCAAATGTGAGTGATGATGTCCTCATCTTCAAAGCTTTGGAGCAAGAACACATGAGCAGGTTGTCAGTGGTATTCAGGCGCCTGAAGCAACATGGTCTGACACTTAATATAAGGAAATGCCATTTTATCTAACCGAAGGTGGATGTCTTCTGTTTGTGTTCCACAAGCACGGCATCACCAGACCCTTGCAAGGACAAAGACAAAAAGGAGGAAGCAAACTCTTGCATCCCTGTGAGACGTGTGCAGCTTTCTAGGAATTGTGAACATTTGTGAAAGTTTTGTTCTCAACCTAACTACCCTGACAGAACCACTCAGGGTATTGACCAAAAAGGTCCACGATTAGGAGGGGGACCAGGAGGAACAGGATGCTTTCGGCAACACAAAGTCCGCCTACATTGCTGATGCCATGATGGCGTACTTTGACCCATCCAGCACCACCAAGCTCTGGGTTTGAAATTAAGATTGGATAAGTAGGATCTACAAGCAGCATCTGGGTATCCAGCAGTAACCAGTTTCCAGGAGCTGCCCAAATGCACAGAGTTAAATTCACAGTTATATTTGTTTTCCATCATATGGCCTGGAGAGCCAAAAGTAGCTCCCGGTAACTGCTGATTTTAAGCTAACCAGGCTCTTCTGGGCTATATGCAGGTGCTAAATATCTTCCAGCTCTCCTCTATTTCGAACCCTACGAGCTGGTGGTGGATGCCAGCCCAGTTGGACTGGGGCAGTTTTTATCAACGTGGATGCCCAGGATGACAGGTGCCCTGTTGCCTATGCAAGTAAGGCCCTCGCACCAACCAAAAGGAGGTATTCACAGATGGAGAGGGAGGCCCTGGTGGTTTTGTATGGCAGTAGGCACTTCCACCTTTACATCTTTGGTCACCCATTGACAGTCCACACTGATCACAAGCCTTTGGTCTTGATCTTGCAAGAGCCTGCCATTCGACTGGGCCAGTGGTGTTTGCAGCTCCAATATTATGGGGTGACCCTACTGTTCAGAGCTGGGTCAGATAACACCACTGATTATTTGTCACCCCACCCTCTGCAACTGGTGAAGACAAAGAAGTTGACAAGTACGTCAGAGGTTTTGTTGGAATGATCACGAGGTCGGTCATCCCCAAGTCTATGTCCCTGCAGGACGTTGTGGATGCTACAAGACCCTCATTTATTCCCAGCCTGACATAAGGCATGCCCCGCCATCTGGCGACGTCCATAAAATAGTTCTCAACCTTTAGTTGAAGTGATACAATTACTCTTCACAGAAGTGTCAGAAGTGTAGACACTAACAGCAGTCATAAAAGAAACACGAGGGGGTGGGGGCAGGGGCGGATCAGCACGAGCACCCAACACCTTTGGCTAGGGTGACAAGATTTTAAAAATAAAAAACCGGAACACGGCAACTAATATAAAAGTAGGACTAACTCTTGAAAGTGGCTGTCAAGGCATTGCACTTCAGTAGCGTTTGTAGGAGAAGGCGGTTCAAGTGTTACTGTTCAAAGAAACAAATATTATAATTCATTTATCACAAACTAACACTATCTTAAGTTGTAAAATGCAGCATTTCTCCTGCTCGAGATTGTGCATTTCTGCCTGACAGCTATGAAGACCGACTGCAAAAAACCAGGACCACTGTAGTTTCCAATGGGAACATGATCTTGAGAAAAGTGAACAGAGCACCAAATACCGGGACAGTCCTGGCAAAACCGGGACGTCTGGTCACCCTACCGTGAGTCACAAGCCGACACCCACTATCTGGTTCACACCAGGGAGGCCAATGGCAATGGAAAACGGACTGTGGTGTTCGGGATCCAACAATTTCCAAATGGGTACATTACAGCATCACAACTGACTTAGAGAGACCAGAGGTAATTTTTAACGACCACTTGTGACCAGCCCTCTATCAAAAATTTTTTTTTGTTTTTTTTTTTTTTGTTTCGCAATACACTATGTTCACCCGGTCGCTTGCTTCCCCAAATCCTTTCGTGGTTATTTCTTTTTACATTTATGATTAATAATTGATGAATTCTCATGTACTACACCAATTCATATCAAAAATATTTATTTTTTTAATAGCATTTCATCAATTACATTTTTTTACTTTATCACATCTACAAATATAGAAAAATATTTTTTACAAACTTTCTCAAGTAATTTTTAGACAACAAACAATTTTTCAATAAATCTCAATTAAGTTATGCACATTCAATATCCTGTAGTAATCAATTATTAAACACTTTAGAAAGATGATAATATCATCAGGATCTGTAGTTTAATCACCTCTTTCATAGAGGAGTAAATCTCAGTCCATAAAACTTTTTCTTTGTACTCATTCACACATGCTCACTTTCATACTGCATTCATACCGTACCCGACATGTTTCATTCCTTTCACACTTTCACGCTATTCACAAGGAAATTCTTCAGGGGTAAAAAATTCTACCACATTCTATTGACATGTACAATTATGTTTGTCTTCTTGTTGGTGATTTCTCTGGGATCAACTGTCAATGAGGTCCCTTTCGTCTTTTCTTACAGTCCAACCATCAGGCGGATAGCTATGGGAAGCAAGTGTGGGATAGTCGAATATTAATGCTCGAGCATCTCCAAGTTGACATTTTTAATACGTACAACATTCTGCATTTCGTGGCAGCAAAAAGGAGAAGTTGTTACTATTAACTCTTTCTCCACATCTATTCTGACATCATCTGTCTGTCTTGCTGAGTGCAGGGTTCACATGAATAATCGCTAACTGATAAATCCTTTATCCTCCTTCATAAGGTCAGTCAATTGACAATGTCTAAACTTATGGCTTTCTCCATGCAAATAATCAATTGTAATTACTTTTTACCCTCAAATTCTGTGTCCACTTTGCCAGGAAAGTCTAATATCTCGAAGGGAATGTTCAACGGCTTCTACCTCTCAGGGACCAATAAAATCTGCCCCTACTCAGGAAAATTGGATTGTTAATAATTTGATATTTTTCCCATTTTCATCTATGATTACTGTCACATGGATCGAATTGTTGCCATACTTATCATACTGACCTAGTGATTGTGTACATCCGATCCCTGATCTTGATAATGATTAGCTGTTCCCGCAGTGCATATTATTGCTTGTAGGACCGGATCAAGTATTTCAACATTGTTCGTGATTGAGGTCATCCACATGTGTTTTTCTAAAATGGAAAAACACAACGGACACGATACTTTAATTTTTTAATTTTTTAAGTATTCGAGTCATTTAGTACAATTTAGCTTGCTCTATTCATTGGTCTACTCTTACCGTTGTATTCTCTTTTTTCGTCTTGCTCTGTCCAGAGCTCGAGATTTAGATCCTCTTTAGTACATCCACTGTTTGCCCCGCCGATGGCGTCTCTTTCTCTCTTCGTTTTTCAACTGCTTTCCTTTATGTTGTCCATCATCTCTTTTTATTATGTAAGACCTGCCATGTGACCTCGTTGTCACGTGATTCTAAGGCGCAACGTCGTTAACTACCTTTTGTATTTATTCCCCAATTGTCATATCCTGCCTTCGGCCCCCAGTAGGCCTACTTGATGACTCTACCACTCGACCAGACCTGCACGATACGACCCCGCGGAACACTGCGCGAACAGACACCTGAGTCCGTCATGATCTCCCCACAGGTTTCTCATGCTTCTGTGTTAATCCAAGTTTTATTTGTCCACATAGTTTATAATTTTTAGTAAATTATTAGTCTAAAACTGAACCATCCATTTCAACGATTACAGCATCAGGCATCTATATAGGGCCTGAAGTTCCTCCCTCAACCAGGGAGGAAAGGAACGTCATGGTAGGAGCAGCCCTGGCCAAGCCACACCCACCGGAATGATTTCGAGATGATCCACGTTGCTCGGTGGTGCTCAGAGCCTGGGGTGCTGTCCATGGCAGAGGCGTGGCTAGGGGGGGTGTTAGGGGTCTTATGGTTGTAGCCCCGGATAGAATCTCAGGGTCTACAACCAAAAGGCTGGCTAGCCCCGAGTCCCGATAGTTCTGACATTTGTGTAGCCACAGATCTTTTGCAGACCTAGCAACACCCCTGGTCCATAGGGACTGGAGAGGGATCTGCTCCCTCTGGTCCCAATGAAGAGTTGAGTTAGAGAGCTCACCCTAATTTTGTAGAGAGCTGAATGCGGCGCGCGGGGAGGCTGGAAACCCTCTAACCCCATTATGTGTACTGCGGCGGGTTGCTGCACTGACAGGCGCAGAGTCAGGGATGTTATTTCACCAAAATGCCTGGGTTAGCGGAAGTGACATCACACAACCCTTGACCTCCGATGACATCACGGGAAGTGATGTAATTTGACCCCACCCAAAAGTAACATCACGGGAAGTGATGGAACATGACCTTTGACCCCTCGACAAAACAAGAAGTGGCATCACATAGCATTGTTTCTAAGTACACTACGAAAAATATGGTTACGCTATCACTGTAAAGTGATATACATTTCATACAAGAATGGATCAGCTTATGTATTGTTAATATCTGTGCATATAGGCCCATATTACCAAATCACGGTGAATGCAAACAGACATCCAAGGCCAAACGATAATTATGTGTTATTATATAGCACTTACACTTAAGCCTTCATATATAACAAATACACATACAATATCACCCAACCTGTGTTGGTACTCATTTATCAACCTCAGCAGGATGAAAGGCTGTGTTGACCTTCCTGGGAGTCGAACCTGCAGATCACACACACTTTGCAGCAGCCAGCGCTCAACCCACTGAGCTATCCTACCGGCTATAGCTATCAGAAAACCAGCGACTCCAGATATATGTATTTCTATGTTTAGAAAAGATGGCTTGCAAAGAACACAAACCATAGTAAGGTACGCACACAGGTATATAACATGCATATATATGTGTGTGTGCATACCTTACGGTTTGCCTACTTTTCAGGCCATTTTTTTAAAAAAACATTTCGGTTTTATAAAAGATGGCTTTGAAAGTACACAATTCAAGCCATCTTTTATAAAGCTTTGACTACGGACAAAATTGTCCGTCGGCAAAGCTTTATAAAAGATGGCTTGAATTGTGTACTTTTCAAGCCATCTTTCATAAACCTCGAAAAATATCAAGGAATCCCCAGGTTCGCCGAGGGTTAAAGACGCCTCTGCGACCTGGGGAAACAAAGGGATAGTAACTGCCTATGGTGACCCCTCGCGCGAGAGGTCACCAGAGGCAGTTACTATGATTTACAGAAGTGGCAGCCAGGCACAGCATTGCTGTGGCTGGCTGCCACTTCTGTCAGATCGCCTGACTTCATGGCAGGCGCATATCCTGTCGCGGCTGCCGCCGCGACGGGATAATGCATCCCGCCAATGTTGCGTGTGGTGGGTCGGGGGCCCCGGCAGGGCCCCGGCTCAGTCCCACTTTTTGGAGACTGCCGGGGCCCGGCCCCGGCAGGCCCCGGCCCACTTAAAGCCCTGACTGGCACTGCTGTTAACGGTGCCGGTGCTTCAGTGAATTATCTGCTGGTAGGGGCTTGAACTCCCGGCAGGTCAGGCCTTACCGGCAGACGCAGCGTATGCCGGCCAGGAGAAGGTGTAACCAGCACTTTTTTCCTCAGCGGCATGGCCGTAATGAGGCTCCTAGTACAGATGCTCGTAAACAGAGCTTGATTAAAAGCCTCCTTGAAGTACCATTGGCTCACATTTAAGAGAGGGCTTTCAAAGTGCTGAAGTTAGGCTGCAATTCTGCCGAACCGGGATCCATCAAAAATGGTCAGCACTGCGCCCCTGGGGATGCAATGTGAGGAAAACAGCAATAACATTTTGCCAACTTCCAGGGCAGTTTTTGTGTTCGGGTGAATCAGTTGCTATCGTACACTCAGGGTGCAAGATCGACTCTTCTTAGCCATCCCAGGACGTTGATTAACTTCCAAGCTCGGACTAGAAGAGCTCTGCTCTTGTCTCTTTGCGCTTGGTATGAAAAGTATCCTGCAGAAGCAACCTTGAGTTGAGACAGGCTGGTTCATTCAAGTCACTCTAGCATTGCTATTCTGGAACAAACTGATACATTCTACTAATCCCCACATGACATCACACACATCCCTGCTAATGAAGCACAAACAAAGAAACAGGATGGCACAGGCCTCACACTGGGCTCTGTCAAATATCTGTTGGTTACCAGCAGAGCATTTAAAACAGGAGGCTATAAATGGGAGATGGCTGCAGGCACAACAGTGAGTCGTTACTGCGAATTACAGTTGTCTGTAGCAGTTTCCTAATAAGTGTGAATGTTGGGGGATAAGGGTGTGCATGCTGCATGAGACAACGACTCTAAACAGGTGAGATTATCATGTACTTCTTTCACTTTGTTTCTTCAAGTAGTCTTCACAATACGGGTATTATTTTGCATGCTGGTACTTGTAGACTTTAATTTGGAATGGGGAAAATAAAACTACAACCATACTCTCTTTGCTCAACATTTTACTATAACTATTTACATAGTGTCAGGTATGTGAATTGTGTACTTTTCAATTCCTCTCTAAAACAAAAATCAAGTGTCATTTTCACTCTTTATACACATGGGTATCAACTGGTAAGAGATGTGGTCAAATTCCTAAACTGCATATGGAGTTAAAATCCCAAGGTCAAGACTTTACTGAAGTGTGTGATCCTGGGCAAATCAGTTAGTCACACTGACCTTTATCTGCGAAGGTTAGGAGTACCCAGCTGCAATTCAGTTTGTAGTGCAACCTGGAGCATTGACAAAGCCAACAATTACCACTAGTGAAAATGTTTTCCTTGTTGCATCATATTGACCATGCAAAGAACCATTTGGTGTGTCCAAAGGTGTGAGTCGCCCTGAGTATCTTCGTGGCATTTCCAGTTGCTGGTGCTTATTGTGAGAGACTTACACATATTCGCAGTCATTAATGGCTCAAGGCATGCTCTTTATTGGCTCTTTTTATACTTACACTTGAAAGCAAAAGGATAGAGGCAATGGATAGTACAGCTTCAACGTTGATTTCTACTAAAAACAGCACTTGTTGGTATTGTAATGTTGTTATACTGTTGAGGTGGGGCTGCAGTGCAGGGTTTGCAGTGTAGAGGTGGGGTGTATTCTAGTGTTTTGCCCCAGCCTCTACTTCGCCTAGAAGCTGCCCTACCCACCTCACATTCTGGGTGGGCCAGATCAGTGGCAGCTGGCACCGAAAGGACATTGGACAATGCCACGGCTGCCAGCAAGGGTTTGGTGTAAATTACTAACGGCTTTCGGGCACGCAAACTTGAAAGGATTATTATGGCTGGTGCTGTTGCTCCTGGGCCATTCTGCGAGATCTGCGGATCGAGGCAGCATTCTGCCTGCTTTGCTCCTTTTGTTTAAGGGGAAACAAGAGCTGAATCAATTAGGGGCATTACTAATCCATGATTGGTTTTGCAATTCGTCAAGCAGATTGGTCAAACAGCCATGCATTTTACACTTTTTACTAGCCTATTACTTGCCTGCCTTACATCAACCATAGCATTCCCCCAGTACAGCGCCATTGATCAGCTGCAAGGTGCATCAATCAGTTGCAAGCTGAAGATTAACAACATGCAAACTGGGTTCTTTAAATGGGAACGAGGAGTGAGCCAATGGTACAAACTCAGCCCAACGCTGTTCAATCTCAATGACCTCCCTGCATTGCTAGATGAATCGCAGTCCCCAGGTCTGAGGCTGAAAATCATGAAATGCTAGCTATATGCAGGGGATCTGCTCATTCTGGCACCCACCAAGCTAAGACTCTAATAATCATGGTAATCCAGAATAAAGCAAAGAAAACCACTCCCAGAAAAAGCACCCTCTGCCTTCTGTGCCATCAAGGAGCAAATGTACTACAATCCACCAGTAAAACGAATGCTAAAGCTTTCTGCCGGCACCATCACCCCTATACAACTTTACTGGAGTGAGGCGTGTGGTCCAACATTTAAAAAAATGCAGAAGGGGAAAAATCTCGCAAAGGACTTCTGCACATCCAGTTCTGCAAACAGGTACTTTTTAAGCATAGAAACTCCCCAAACCATTGTTGGAGAGCATCCCTAGGAAGATGCCTCCTGCTGCATTCTAAAAATCTGGTGCCATATCAAGAGCAGTGACCAGAACTCCCTCCACTAGGAGGTGCACTTAATAAGACCCCTTCAGTAGGGGTGATTGAAAGCAAGCTGGGAGCTATAGATCAGACTATGTCCGTAGTATCAGGATCATCAATCCAAATAACTAAGACTTGCTAGTTCTAGGAAGAGAGCTGTATTCGCACCCACGGAAGGACCATTGGCCTATCAGATGGCTGGAACGGCGGGCGAGACTATACATTCTCTGCCCGCTGTTCCAGTCACCCGAGGCCCTTCCCCAGGTGGTGCTATTGTTTTTTAAAACAAATGTATGTGGGGAGCAGGCCCGGCTCCAGAAATTTGCATCTGGGGGGGCCAGGTTTGTTGTCAGGGGGTCCCGATTTCCATTGGGTGTTGCAATACCCTAAACAAAGTGCTGACATTAATCCAGATTTCCCAAATCTGTGATACAGAAAAAAAAATTCCCAGGTCCGTAAAAATGCATTTGCACAGCTCTATAAAAAACAGTACAAAGCAAAAGAGAAAATAGTGTTGCAACATCAATCTACCTATCCTACCTTGCCACCTGTTCTCTCTTTTCTATTATATCCACTTCCCCTTCACCTAACACCCCGTCACCTTCCATCAGCTCCCCCTGACCACCATTCCCATTTATCTCGACTCCCACCTACCCCCAAAGCCCCCCACCATGCCTTTCTTAGCCTGGTTGGGGAGAATCGCAGGTGATGCTTCCGCCTCCTCCGCGAGGGCTGAGGAGTGACACTGACACACCTAGTGTTTGTTCCATCTCAGATGGTGTGCTCTCAACAATGCCTCCCTGAACACTATGGCTACCCCCAGCGGGCCTTGAAGGATGTGCCTGTGGTCCCGTCACTAAAAACGGTCTTAGATCAAGGGGAATAAAAACTCTGTACCTTGGAGTCTCGAAGTTGGGTGAAACGCACAAAACATTAACCATGAAGTATATGGTTCTTTTTATGGAATAACCATTTCTACAGATTCAGATATTTCACAGTAATGCACTATTTCTTGCAATAACTGTTCTTTACTTTATCTATTTGCTTTCCCCTTGTTGGCATTGCAATTTGCGAACCACTTTTATGTTATATCTATGTACTTTTTCTTTTAAGGTTATTGCAACATGCTTCACCAAAACTGGTACAATGCCACAAAGATTAATACGTTGCAGATGTTAGTTTTGTTTCTGCACTTTGTATTTGGGCTTGTTAGGCATATGTCTTGGTTCGTTTCCTTATTTTAAATACCTTGCATAATTAAAATCCATTATGGCAAAACCCAACCAGTAATATCTCACGTTATCCGTTTCTTTTAGATCATGACGCCAAAAATGCTCCACAGGATATCTGTTGTGGACACCCGTAACTGTACGCTTTAATCTATTAACAAGTGTGAATTTGTTTCTCCTTTCCCATGGTGCAACCCACTTGTATGTTTAGGACTCTCTGGATGTCACTGGCTACATTACGTGTGGACAACTCACCCCATTCCCTGGATTTCAGCCCCTTCACACATGAGATGGTTGCCTGGAAGCGCTGAAACATCAAGGTGATCGTAGAAGGACCAGACAAAGCTAATTTCAAGTGTATAGACACGAGAAACAGCTTAAGGCCCTTGGATGCACCATTTTCAAAATATCTACATGACAATGCACCACAGCATACTGCACCACGCCAGGGTGAGGTGACAGGTGGGGAGAGCGCACAGAACGTCCCATTATGCTGCTCCCCTCTGCGTCTGCTCTGCGATTGTCAACAATTGATGAGAGTGTTATCATGTCTGTCTACAGGACCCGTGCGAAGTACAGGCACTTTTTGCAAGTTGCTTATAAAATCAACTGGCTAAAGAAACACAATAAGATTTTTATCACACCAGGAGCTCATTTACAGAGGCAATTAAGAAATTAAACACTCAAAAGAATTCTTAGATATAACACTGGCAGGTCCTAAACAGCACAAAGATTGATCTTATTTTGTGATAGTTTGCTCAAAGAGTTCCCAAAAGATACGTTTTGGCAGTGAGGGGCGGGTAATTGGTAGTTTTGCCATAGGCATTCACATAGCTATGTCTAGTCATTGGGTGGGTAAATGACCAAACACGCCCAAAGGATGTGTGTTTCTCCTCATATCTCCATCCTATCTATGTTCCACTGCAAGAGTTCTGGCTTACGCCTAGTAGGCAAAACTAAAAAACAGATGTATGTATGTCTCTGAATCAATCATAACCACCAGCATTGCTCTGGTCAGCCTTCCATACGATTGACTGCAAATCAGCCTTGGCCCTGCCATTGAGGTGAGCAGCCCTGCCCAAACCACTAGACTGCTAGACCACACGGCCAAGTGGGTGCTTGCGTTCCAGTGCAGAGGGTACATGGCCTAACAATTGACACTGAACTGCACCTTTTGCCAATGGCTTGTCCCCTTCTGTAATGGTACAGACACACTAATGAATTATGGCATGGAATGTTGTGCAGAGCAACGATAGTGGTAATGTTTAATTCAAAGCCTTGCATCCATCACTTTTTCAATGTACTACTCTCCCCTCCAGAATTACAGTGTTGTTACTACCAACCTTATTTTTTAACTTCTACTCAAGTAGTCAATGCAGCAGAATATGAATTTTCAAAGTCATTTGTAAGGGTCCCCAGTCAGTTGATGCACCTTCTGCAGAAATCTGTGTGCAATCAACATCACCTGCCATTTATTGTTTGATATAGTTAACAATTTTATTAAGCATGATGTGAAAAAATGCTATAATCCCACAAAAATAAACATACTTTAAATTATAGAAACGTTGGGATTTTAGGTTTTGAGAAAATATTTGTATGCAGACTTCATGAGTAAGTGTTGCCTTACTTAGAAGTGTGAATGGCCCTTCATCTTCCTGGTCATTTGTGCTTTCATGGCTGTGGGACATGGATCATTGTTAGGTCAAATCCTGACCGGGCCTTCTGCAGTGCAGCAGCTCAGAATGCTAATCTCTCTGCATTGCCGCACGTTTAGAGTGAATAGCCCCCCCATACCCCAATGCCCCCACTCCCTCAGCTCCCAATTGCAATGCCTCCTTTCTAGGGGGTCAGGGGGCGGCCTTGGGGGGGAAGCTGGCCTCCCTGGTCCCCCTGCTGGAGCCAGGCCTGGTGGTGAGGCCTCACACCTCCCCAAAATCAACAAAGCCCCTTCCTCACCCCCTCCCGACCTTCCAAGTTACCTGCAGGACTGGAGCTTTGAGCTCCGGTACCTTATCGCCTTCCAATCCCGGCCTTCATAGAAATGGGAACGGGACTTAGTCCCTGTTCCCCATGAAGGCGGCCATCTTTTTTTTCATTTTATATTTCTTCCTTGGGACATGTGCACCCAGATGAACACCGGGGACTTTAGGCCTCTGGTCCTTTTACCTAGAGTATACAATAGGGAACAACTCTGGCCCATGAGATTAGGAACATTATCACAGATTTAATATTTAACATGTCCCTTTGCACTGGTCATATAAAACCATTCTCTACTGAGTAACACTCCTAACTTGTAGGTTATACTCTAGCCCACTCACTTGATACCTTTAATAAAAAGTGTGAAACGTATGTTGTGTTGTGTTTTCTGAGGCCACCATCCGTAAAATGATGGTGAGGGATGTAAGCAGTGCTTTAAATGGGATTAGAAATCGAGGGGGGGTTCTCGTTAGGGGGTTGTGGCCTAAGTACGGGTGTACATCGGCCATGGCCCCTATCAAGAGCCCCACCCTCGCCTAAGGGATGGGGGCTGCTAAAAGAAAAGTAGAGCTGGGGTGCACTGGCATTATTACCTTTGATGCACCCATCCCCATCTTTTAAACAAAAGAAGGGGCTGGGCGCATCAAAGGTGTGACAGCAGTGTGCCCCAGCTCACACCCAGCAGGCAGCCTTTTCATTCAAGGAGCCCTGTGGTGCACCACTTTAACCACAGCTCCTTGAATGAAAGGGCTGCCTGCTGCTGATGGCTCTGTACTCTGAAACAGGAGGAGGGCCGGACTGCCCATATCTCCTTTTATTTCCGAGTAAATAGCCATCACCGAGCATGAGAAGCTCAGGGGCCTCATGCTGGCTGCTGGCTATTTACTCGGAAACAAAAGGAGGACTGGCCAGTCCTTGTCTGCACTCAAACATAAAATATTGTTTTGCGTCGTATTAGGGATCTAACCTTGACAGGGGCTCCCTAACACACAAAAACACAGAACCCTGTGTAGGAACCCGATTTAGGGAAACATTTAATCTACCTCACACAGGGCTAAACACAAGCAGTCTTCGTCATATTTTGTGCTTGACAAAGAAATATTCAGAACAATAAATAAAATGCCCCTCCCCAGAGGAAGCTATTAACAAAGTGAAACACAGGTTGGGGTTATATTGAAGAAGCAGAGTGAAAACAAATGTTTTTTTTCCATTGAATCTAATGAGAAAATGAATTTAGGGATAATGCTTCTCAATTAGATGAAACAGCAAAAATTGAAAGTCAAATTTCATCAAATGTAAGAAAGACAAATTGAAGCAAAGAACAATGATAGAAAATAAAGCATATCTGTATGAAAAAAATATCAAGAGCAACGAAATTGTATGTATGAAGCAACAGAATTGTAACTGTGTAACATTAAGAAATGCGCCCAGATGCCTCAGGGCTTGGCGCGCTTTACAAATAAACAAATACAAATACAAAAGACTGTTTGCAATATAGAAACGAGAAGTACCGGTGACCCACCATAAACAGTTACCAATCAAACAATTCAGAAGGAAGCATATGCAACTAAATTTGTATGCAATTTTTAAAGTAATGAAAACCAGTACCCTTATATTAAATTCTAAATCTTCTCTAATATACTGTTATGTGTTCATAAACAATTATGTTTCCTATCAGATATAACAATCAATGCACTCAATGTCTGTTTATCTCTATTCTATTTATTTAGATAGACATATGTAAAACAAATGAGAAACAATCATATATTTGTGTCTGTGAGTCTTTCGGGTCAATTACTGATCCCAATAATCTTACCAACTGATGAGGCCTTTGGACATGTATGCATGATTCTTAGGCCGTTCAATCCTATCAAATTCTGTGTAGCACACATGTATAATATATGATAATAAATAGAATCATATGTCTAAGCTCCTGTGGTATAATTGATACACGAATCCTAAGCCAACACCTGTTTCATACTGTGGAAACTACAGTCCCACTGCAAGTGCTTTTGCAAGATCTTTGTGTTTACTATGAATCTGTATGCTATGTTCTATTAGTTCCTTCGTAATCCAATTAAGTAGTTTACCAAGGAGCTAATTTTCTATGAGCCGTAATGTAAATTTGATGTGTAAAAGTCATGCGTAAGACTTTTACGATTTAATTGTACGTTGCATATCATAATTATTCATTTGTATGGTGGAGAAGCTCAGATGGTAAGTTACGATTCCGCCTCCCCTGTACTTTCTGCCATTAAATACTCAGGCATTTGTGGAAGCATGTCATTTCATGCTGGGGCAAATGCTGTAGATTTCTATGGCATCTGCCTGTATTTTAAACCAGCTAAAAACAGGCTGATTCCATAGGAATCCATTGGAAACGCTGCTTGACATGCGTAAAAGGCAGACAATGTTTTTTTCATTTTGCACGTACAAGCCCAAGTGTAACAGGTCCCCTCTGCCCAATTTACAAGGTAAATTAGTTCCCGTGCCTCTCAAAGATTTGTTAATGATTCTCCAGAGTCTTTCAATGTTTCATTAAATAAAAGCATTGTCTCTTATGATCTCGCCTTGGTTAGTTGGAGGTGTTCATTTCTTCAATTTGTACTAGTAATCTTGACCTATGTGTCTCAGGATTGCCGCGGTCCAGTTGCTGCATGCTTTTAGCATCCATTCATACAGTAGAGAAGGAGTATGTTGCTTACCTGTAACTCCTGTTCTCCAGCATTGGTATATTATTTACTGAACGGCGTGACTGTCATTAGGAAAGCCACCTTCCAAGACACATAATTAATTTCAGTGGTAGCCTTAGGTTCAAATGGCGCCTTCATCAGCGCAGTGAGGGTGGTATTCAGGCTCCACTCTAGAGGCATTTTCTTTTGAGGAGGGTAGGTTTCGAAAAAAAGCCTCACATAAAATATTTCAGCATCCGTTCACCATAGAGAGGGGGTTTTCACCTCCCTTCTGTTAAATCTTCAGATTGCCTCTAGGTGTACTTTGATGGAGGAGTGCGACAGACCATCGTTGGCCAGCTCTATCAAATATGGTAGAAGGTCATGAGGGGCGATGTTAAGTGGGTTCTGTTGTTGTTGGATACACCACTTGCAAAAGCAGTTCCATTTACTCCCATATGACTTGTTAGTAGAGTCTGCCCTGGCAGCTGCCAGAATGTCTGTGCATTCTTGTGAAATCGAGGCGTGACGAAATTCTACAAAGTCAGGAGCCAGGCCTTTAAGTTGAGGGGCCCTGGATCATGGTGCAGAACCTGCTGGTTGCACATCGAGAGCAGGTTGGGATCCTTCCCTAGGGGAATTGGTTGATCTTGAGACACATCCAGAAGTTTTGAGAACTAGGGCTCTTTTGGCCATACAGGCACTATTTGGATGATTCTGCATTCGTACATCATCGTCATTTGTAGGACTTTGCGTATAACCAGGATTAGTGGAAACATGTAGGCAAACAGTCCTTCCCACGACAGCGTGAAGGTGTCCCCTAGCGGCCCTGTCTGCGGGTATCTGATGGCAAATTGTGAACACTTTTTATTCTTCCAGGTTGCGAACAGGTCGATGGATGGTATCCCCAACCGTTGGAATATTTTCTCCAGCTGTGTGTTCGCTAGTTGCCATTCGTTGGATTGATTGATGGCTCTGCTGAGGTGATCCGCCGTTTCATTTTGCTTTTCTTGGAGCTGTATTTGGTTGCGGTTCGCCCAATGCCACAATTGTTGGGATTCTTGTAATAATGTCCTGGACCTCGTACCTCCTTGTTTCTGTATGTAATACATGGTGGTGGTACGTGGTAGTGGTGTTGTCTGTTAACACCCTGACCACCTTATTTTTGAGCACTGGCTGGGATGATTGAAGAGCCTGGAACACTGCTTTCAGCTCCAGGACATTTATGTCCAGTTTGGACTCTTGAATATTCCATAGGCCTTTTATGGATAGGTGACTTACGTGAGCGCCCCATCCTGTGAGTGAATCATCTGTTTACTGAAAAGGTAACTCTCGGAGAGGAATCCCGATCGGGATGTTACTGGATTCTGCCCACCATTGTAGCTGGTGTGCTAAATTAGATGTTATTAGCAACTTGTCGCTCCATGACCCGCTTGTTTGTGAACATTGGTCCACAAGACATTCTTGGAAAGGCTGCATGTGCAGCCTGCAGTGCGGAATCAGCAAGATACAGGAGGACATTGTCCCTAAAAGTTGCATGTATGTTCTTACTGACACGCTGTTCCCTGGCTGGAATTTCTTTAGCAGATGGGGAATTGAAAGTGTCCTTTCCTGGGAGGGGTGGACCCAGCCTGTGATGGTGTCGAATTGTGCCCTTGAGAACATCAAGGTGTTTGATTGATTGAAGCAAGTTTTGTCAGAGTTGATTCTGAAGCCGAGGTGTGAGAGAATGTGTATAACGCGCTGGACAGCGACTTGCACCATTGACTCTGTGGATGCTCTTATCAGTCAATCGTCGAGGTAGGTGCTATGCGATACCTCTCCCTACCTAGGGATGCCAATAGTGGAGCCAGGCATTTTGTGAATGTCCTCAGTGCTGAGCATAGCCCAAATGGCAGCACTTTGATTTGGTAATGGTTGTTTCCCACAACAAACCTTAGAAACCGCCTTTGAGCACTGAGAATTCTGATGTGGAAATATGCATCTTTGAGATCTTGTGATGCTAAAAAGTCTCCTTACTGTACCTCCTTTATTACATCGGACAGGGTGGCCATTTTGAATTTTTGTTTCTTTATGGACTTGTTGAGACCTCTCAGGTCTAAGATTGGTCTCCACTATGTGTCTGTTTTTTTGTATGACAATGAACCGGGAATAGATTCCCTTGCCTAGTTTTTATATGGCCCTTAATTTGTTTCCATTGTTGCAAGAGGAACTGTAGATTGCCTCCCACTTGTGCTTGTTGTTGAGTTCTTGAGGGGGCTTAAAAACTGTGCAAGTCAGGCTTGTTTTTATATGGCCCTTAATTTGTTTCCATTGTTGCAAGAGGAACTGTAGATTGCCTCCCACTTGTGCTTGTTGTTGAGTTCTTGAGGGGGCTTAAAAACTGTGCAAGTCAGGCTTGTTTCTGCTGTCTCCCTTTTTGGGCGGTTGGCCCTTGTTGCCTCCATGGTGCCGCCTTATAATCCTTCTGCTTATGTGGGTATGATTTTCTGTACCCTTGGGAATACCCTTGAGTAAGGGATGATCTGTCTGAAGTCAGTGCACTTTAGCCAGGCCTGTCTTCGTAAAACCACTCCATTGCCGATCTACGGCAATGTTTATGGAATGATTTGATGCTGCTTCTCCCTCGCACAAGATGGACATAGCTTCCTTGCATTTGTCGCCTGGGACATTTTCAACAGTGGTGCCATTCTATTCCACACTTCTCGATTATATCTGAATATGATTACCGGGGAATTTGCTGCCTTGACTGTAGTGGCCCCTGTAGCTAAGATCTACTATCTGAATGCCTCCTGTGTTCTGTTTCATTGGCCAGAGGGACAGCACATTTTGACTGCGGGGTGTTTTCACCCCACAGTGGCCGAGAGTACGGCATCAGGAGTGGACTGAGATGTTAATCATTTAGGGCAGGGGTGCACAACTAGTTTTTGCCGGATGGCCGAATGTACCTTACAAGCTGTCTACAAGTGGCTGGATTGTTTGTGTGGGGTAGCCAGGCGGGACATGTGGTGAATTTACGACACCCCCTTAGACATTTTTAGTAAGCATGTGGGGGAAACAAACAGGCATTTTGAGGTGTACTTCTTGTCTTTATTGCTATTTGTGCTTTCAATTCTGTAGTACACGTTATTACCAATCCAGAAGAAAAACTGATTTACCTCTGAGCTTCAACATGTTATCAATAGTGTGAGAAGAAAATCACACCTGCGTCCCCAACAGCAATAATAATAACAGATCTAGCTGCCCTACAGGTGAAAAAGAGATGCGCAGATGTGGCTGACGAGTGATCTGCTCACATTAATGACTTCATGAGGAAGCTTTGCCTCTGGATCTTAGAAGAGAATGTAGCCTCCAACCGTTTGCACATTACAAAATTGCAGTATAGGCAGACTGAGAGGCCACCGGCATCATAGGACACCATCACATGTAAAGAAAAACATTTACATTTGCATCCTCCACCCGCCACCACAAAATACCTCTGCATTCAGAAGTACTTCCACAAAACACTTCATTCAATACCCACTGTCAACACTGCTTTGTCACCAGGGCAATAAATTAATGTTCTCTTTACAATACTTTGCTCTTACGCATCATACAAAGATGGTGTGTACAGGCCATGGAAAGAAAATATAACCAATATAGTTTCTTTTCTATACTGCTTATTACCATGCTTTACAGCACTGGTGTTGGTAAAATTGTGTACTAAATTGGAGGAGCGTACATATTTCCCCAAATATGCCAGTGTGATGGAACATAGCAAGGGGGCCCCAACCAATCAAGAAGTGTTGGGGGGCTTACTCCCAACCTCCCCGAGAACATTTTTAAAACACAAGCATACACACTGACATACACATATTTAAATTAAAGTACCTTCTGCCCTGGTCCTGATGTTTCCTGCTCCACTTCCTGGTTCGTGCACAAGAGCCGGAGCGCTGATGACGAAGAGCCCTGCTTCGTTTGTGTGTAGGAGGAGGCGCAGGAGCCCCTCCCTCGCACATACAAACATGCAGTTCCTCAGCCAGCATCCCCAAGGTTGGGGAAGCAAAACACCCTGGCTTTACATGGCTCATTGGATAAAATCCAATGAGTTGGGAGACTTATCCGTGCCCTGAAGCCCAGGCACAGCATCACTCCAGCCATAAAATCTCTCCACTGGCTCCCGGTTGCTGCAAGTATCAAATTCAAATCCATCTGCATCATCCATAAGGCTGTCTGGGTGCAGGGACCATGCTATCTACAACTTGCTCTCACCAAATATTCTCCCTCCAGATCTCTACGCTCCTCCGGCGCCAACGTTAAACGTTAAGCGTTAAACGCTTCTCTAAACAGCAAGCTGGTGGCCAATATCTTTCCTCGGCTGGCTACCTTCTCTGGAACAGCCTCCACCTTCCTCTCTGCCTTGAGCTGGATCTCCTCAAATTCCGCAAGCTCCTCAAGACTTTCCTTTTCACCTCCTCCTTCCCCCACTCCCTCCCTTGCTAAACCCCACAGTCGCCTTCGCCCACTCCCAGAACTTGCCCTTGGGCACCCACTGGCCTGTGATGTCTCACAAGCCTGCACTTATTGTATTGGCAGCTGACCACTCTTACCAAGGTATCTCTGTCAGGGACTTTACAGCTGCTTACAACTCACTCCCTAGCACTTCACTCTGTTGAACTTGAACTCCTAGCACTTACACCCCTCCCTTGTCCTTTCTCTCTTTCTGCACTTGCACGTTGTGAATGCTCACAAGGCCCAGTAGGACCGGCTCTCTCTTTCTCTTCATTGTTGTTATATTTGCCTTTCATTCCCATGTTCCCTCCCCTTTGCCCTGTGGGCGCTTTGAAACACAATTTACTTGATGTTTAAGCACCTTACAAATGCAAAACACAATAAATGAATATGCGAGATTGAGGAACAGAACTGTCAAACGGAAGCCGTGTTTCCCTTTGACAGTCAAAAGACAGCCGAGGAGCGATTCCTCAGCTGCATTAAGCAGCTGAGGGAGTGCTCAGTGTTTACAATGGGCTGTCTCCTCCTTTATGGGAGAGGGTGTCCGTGGGTTAGTGCAACATTGCCCATAATGGAGAAGCGCCACTGGTACACTGTCAAAGAATGTATGCACAGGGTCAGTCTAGCTGAAGATGAAATACTATTGACTTTGAAGTCATGTACACGAACTACACTGTTGGTAATACATTGATTTTGAACGGATTAATGGAGTCATAGACATGCCCTACAGAAGAAAGCTACCAGGGTAGCTCAGCAGGTTGAGTGACTGTTGCTAAGATGTTATATATGTAAAACTGGCTGAAAAGCATATGACTTTTTGCAATTCCTTATAAAACAAGTGCTTTAAAATCTGTTCGGCCTGGGGATTTGTTGGACTGGTAGCTTGCTTATATTCAGGATGAGGGTGGGGGAATGTCTGCCCACGTAGTGAAAATCAAAAGTTGGCACACATGAACCCACAGTTTAATTTCCTGATAGCTGCTGTCAGTGCAATAGAAGCATTTATTTATGATCAAGCAGTTTGACAAGCATATAACAGCTTTAGAAATATATCCTGTGAAAAAACACAAAACGAAAGAACACAAAAATCACAGGGAGTTTATTTGTGTGGCAGTCTGACCAAAAAATAAACACATTTCAAACAAAACTAATGAATGTAAGTTGAAGAAGCATGTTTCAGCTTGGAAATGTCTTGGTTTTTTTTCTAGACAAGTAAAAGCTGCACATTTGGAAAACCAAAGTGTGCCCACCATGTAGGTAGCCTGCGTTTATCAGTGATGGCCCCCCCAGTAATATTCATGGTCTTTTGCTTCCAGTGGTGTCCCTTTGAGGCCAGAAGAAAGAACACAGGATGTGCAAATAGAGCTTGCTAACACGCGAATGATGGTTGAGGCGAAGGAGCATCTTTAAGGACCCTGCAAAGAGTTCTTTGCCGGAGGGGGTGGGGGACAGGCCATCAATAAGGGAGCAATTACCCCCATCTAGGGACGCCTATGCCAGCAATGTCTCGAGCTTCAAAGAACTTTGTAATGAAGTGCAGCCCACTTTGTTTTCTGTTGCTTGAAGTGGCCCGCACTTCATTATGATTCAAGCGCCCTGATGCCCTCGGGCTACCGGCGCTTTATAAAAATATATACAAAAAAATATATACATATGAAAATCCTGTCCTTAGGGGGCTGCAAAGCACAATACCGTGGGCCGCATATGGCCCACGGCCCGTATGTTGTGCACCCCAGATTTAGGGGATGCGTAAGGTGCTCCTTTCTTGTCTTCCTTTCAGCATTGGCTCAGAAAGCTGCTTTTTCATGAGTAGCCAGCCCTCTTCCCAAACATGGTCTAGTATGGGTGTAGACATGGTGTTTTCCTTTGCTTGTGCATTAGATCAGAGCGAAAACTATCTTTTTACTGTTCTGATGCTACTAGACTGAATTCTTCACACGCCTTTTACATTATAATATGGAATGTGCCTACTTCATCAGGAGGAGACTGTTTCCTAGGTTCCTCCCATATTGGGTCCATCCCTGCATCGCTGTCATCCTGGGGCGGAGAATGGGTGGTTGTAGAGTCCATATCTGGATTGTTTTCATCTGTGTCTGCTGTCTGCAATTCTCCTTCTTCTTGTTCGTGATATGAAGAATCAGCTGGCCCGAGAGGTGAAACTCCTGGGGCGCATTGTGGTGCTTTTAATGGGCTTCTTGATGCAGCTCTGTAACGCGGGGCCAAAGGCCTGAGTGGTGACTGCCTGGGAGGAGATCTACTTCTTCCCTGAGACTTTGCACCTCTGCGCACCCAAATCCTCTCTTTGCTTCCCGAATGCTGTCCTTTCCTTATCCCGATAGGGAATCGAAGATCCTTATATGAGGTATCCTGTGCTCCTTGCTCCTGTATGGAAGGTAGCCTTTTATCTAGTTGCACCACTAGTGATTGCAGTGAGGCCAACGCCTGGAGGGACAGAAGCGCCTGCAGGTTGATAGCAGGTGGCTTTGGAAGCTTAGGCCCGACGGGTGGCTGCTGCTGTGGAATTGGTTGCGGCAGTGCCAGTAGGATCGACAAACATGGTGTAGGAAGCACCGGTGAGTGCATTGGCACTGGTATTGATTTTCTTCATGGAGATGGAGGACTTGGGTGTGAATTATTATCTTGCAAGAATTTGGGGGAAAAACCCTGCTCAAACTCAGAGTCTATGTTGTGCTCAAGGATTTCTTCCGGAGGCACTGATGAGACTGTTGAAATAGAAGGTGACTCCTTACTGTTGGTTTGGGTTTTCATGACTGCTTCTTTAGTAGGTTGCTGTTGATCCTTACAAGTCTTTCTAGGCTGTAATGCGTTCAGATGGATTTTAATCACTATGTCCTCGTCAGAAGCGGTCTCCTTCCTTCTTCCCTGCCTTCCAGAAGATTCCTCACCTGGAGATGTTGCCAATGGCTGCTTTGTGGATGGTTTCTAGGATTTTGTATGGTCCATTGATGTTTTTATCGATGGGGACCCGATTGCCTTTTTTATGCCGTCAACACTGATTTTGCTTTTCTCCATTGCCATTGACGAGGTCATCGTCATGACACCTTTTTTGTGGTTGACGAGAAGGTTCCCGGCGATCATCTTTTCGTTGATGGCAATATTCCATGTACGGTGGGCAACAGTCATTGGAATGCCTCCTGTCATCGAGGTCTTTGTAGATGGAGTTGTCATCATCCTAGTCGTCGTTCGAGGTTCTTCCCATCATCGTCGACAGGGTTGTCGTGGACGAGGTTTTACTGTCATAGTTGACGAGGCTGTCATGGATGGTATAGTGTTTGTGGTAACTGTCTTTGACAGGGGTTTTGCCATTTTCTGTTTTACATCGCTCCTTGATGGTGGTTTCGTGGACAAGCTTTTCAGTGATGCCGTCAACGACAGTCGAACGGATATGACAGAGAGACTATATTTTTCTCCTTTGTCTTTTTAGACAAAAATTGGCAATCTCTCCTCAGACCTGGTCGCCCTTTTAGGGGATTGGGTTTATGAGCTTTGACAGCCACCACGCTTCTAAAGGACTCAGCCTCAGAAGGGGGTATTTTCCCTCATTTAACCAACATACCAAGCACCTTTTCTCATCTCAAGGAGTTTTTGTGCTAAAAGTAGCACACATCTCACAATCGTCCTGTATGTGGTTAGGAGACAGGCAATAAATGCACTCTGTGTGCGTATCCCCCTTCATATACGTTTTTGATGCCACATGTCTGGCATGCTTTAAACAGGTATTTCTTTGCCTTTTCCTCCATGAACGGATACCACACTTATCTGTTAGTAGAAGCCTTGAAGAAATGACCTCTGTAGGATGACGTCCGTCCTTGTAGGATGTTTTTTTTTAGCAAAAGAAAGTTTCTCTCAGGAGAAATGGTTCCGAGTACTCCTCAGTACAACATGAGGTTAGAATCTGAAGATGGCTTCTTTGGTGGGGCTAGATACTTGACGTCCCATTGGGTGGGGCACAATACACCCAAAAGAACAGTGATGGGCTACTAAAGTGAGTTTAAAGTTTTATTATATAGTGTAATACTGAGATTACTGAGGAATACCAGCCTGTCGGCTTTTCAAATTTTCAAAGCATGTGAATCCATGAAAGATCCAATGCTGGAGAAGGGGTGCATATGGATGGGGCAGAAAGACATTTAAAAAGCAGTACAGGAAAGCTGACATGCTCTGTATTGCACACTGCTGCTGGGATGGCTTCAGACAAACCTGTACCCATTCTCCCTTTTGAACTGCATGGCTATATTTCACCTATCTTGCTATCTTGCACATACAAACTTGCTATCTTGCTATCTTGCACATACAAACTTGCTATCTTGCTATCTTGCACATACAAACTTGCTATCTTGCTATCTTTCTGAAGTATTTTCTCAGGGATTTCATAGCAGTTGCATGGTGTCCATAAGGAGTCATATGTTTATATACACAATGGCATTCCAGGGTGCACGATCGTGAAGAATCCTGGGGGCGTGGGGAGTCAAAAAGAGCTATGAGGCATTTGAAGCCCTAAATCAAATGCTTAAAAGTGGAGCAGGTAGACATGCGAGGGGAAGAAAAATGAGAGACAAAAAAGATGTTAGTGCCAAAAAACGAGGGTGCATTGGAACAAAAGGAGTCATCGAAACCAAAGTGGAAACTCGAGGACCTGCGGAAGGAATAAGGATTCCTTCCTCTGGGTAAACTTTGCATGCCAGCTCACCTAATGGCATGAGGCTATGCCATCATTTCAGATCACCTACCTGTAAGTTAACGCCTGCCAACAAAGCAACTGCGGTCTTCGTATTCCAATGAAAATAGTTATGTTGCCATTTGGTGGAACACTGGGGAAGGGAAAGGCAGGTTTGTAGAGGGCAAACAAAAACGTTACACAGACTGGAGCTGTTTGAGGCAATGCACCATGACCCAGAAAAACTAGCCAAAAAATTAAAGACTAAAATATCTTCCACAAATTAACCTAAATCACATCTACAGGCACATTCAGACTTAAAAACATAGGGCCTCATTCCGAGTTGGCTGGTACGGAATTAAAGTGTCGGCATTCACAAATAGCAGCACTTTACCGAACCAGCCGACTACGAGTTTGCCGGTGGGGCACCTGGGGTACCTCCAGCTAAATGCTGGAGGTAAGGCAGGTGCCCTACTGGGAAAAAAACCCTCATTATGGGCACCGGTATTGCCAGTGCCAAGAATGACGGCAAATCCCCTCATGCAGTGCTATGGGACTCCATGAATGGGAATTTACGTTGTCACTCCAGCACTCATAATCCAGCAGCAATGCCGCCACCAAGTGCCGGAAACGGTAATAGCCTTTGCCAGTATCCTGGCTGCTTTACCGCCAGGATACCAGCAGTGTTATAATGAGGCCCATAATCTTCAATTACCACAAGTTTGATTATTTTTCTTTTTTCTCCAAAAGACATCCGAAACAAACAACTTAAACACCTTTTCAGTCCTAACCCATTCCAACACCCTGTAGCACCACCCCATAATACCATGCATCAGCTCCTCGAACGACTTGTGAATTCCCAATCCCAATGGGCGTGCCTCAATCATATCTTAACCCATTTTGCTCTACCTCGAAAAATCTGCGGTATTACCACCCAGTTATTCCGCCAGAGTTAATATCGCAAAACATCCCCAATGCAGTAATGGGGATTTACAACGCCTACCACCACTTGTAATCCCATGGTAAACCAAACCCACGGGACCAAGTGGGCGTAGCGGGAATACTGTTTGGCGATAATCTGGTAGTATCAGCACTGAATTACTACCAAACTTGTAATGAGGCCAACAGAAATTCCTAGAAGCTAAATATATTAGAGATTTGGCAAGGCTGGCATGATTAGCCAAGATGAACTGTCTCAGCTATATATTGAACACCTGGCTTTTCATACTATACACATTACTGAAATATTCATAATGCTGCCCAATGGTAAAGCTATTGTTTCATGCATTCACGGCCCCAGTGAACACATTTTGAAGCCATTGGTAACCACTTTACCTTTGCATGTAACAGCCACTGCAGACACCCTCCAACACCTTCAAGATGCTACCTCCATGGGAGCATGGGTTCATTCAAACGATTAGGGAAGTAACATTCTTGTTTACTGCCATTTCGCATATCTTCGACCGAGGGAATTAGAAATTATTTGCCTGCTAGTTCTACTATTATTTTTAAACCACAGTGAAATACTGATTGATCTGTGACACTTCATTCTCACTAACCTCTTTAGGTGCAATTCTGCATTCCATTTGTATATTGAAAGTACATAGATTGGGGACCGTCTTTGCACAAACTTCTCATTGAGAAGGCAGAAGCAAAGAAGACGGTCTTGAGTTGCTTCCGGAACCAGAGATGCGGACAATGCAGAGGGTCTTGAACTTAATCCTTGCAGCCACTGGGAGCCAATGCAGAGATTTCAGTGCTGCAGAGATACGATCCCGAGGCCAAGGACGAATCTCGCAGTCCTGCTCTGAATGAGTTGCAGAGGGTGGAGAGTTGAAGCAGGCAGATTTAGAAAGAGGCTGTTGCAGTAGTCCAGCCTAGAGAGAACCAGATCTCTAAAGACAGTGAACTTCTGGGAGAAGGGGAGAGGAAAGGAAGAATACCTCTGAGGAGGTGCAGTTGGTAGTTTGACTTCTTAGAGACGTCAGAGATGTGAGTTGAAAAGGAGAGTGTGGAGTCGGAGATGACCGTGAGGTTCTTAGTCTCACAGGTAGGAGCAGGAGGAGGGCCAAGGGAGGCCGGCCAGAGAGTGATGGGAAAGGAGGGTCCAGGTGTGCCGATGACGATAATCTCAGTCTTACTGGCATTAATACAGAGATCGTTGGTGGCACACCACTCCTAGATAGCAGACAGACAGTCAGAGATGAGAGAAGGAGAAGCGGTGGCAGAGGGAAGCCTGTAAACAAGCTTAGTGTCATCGACAGAAAACTTAAAGTCGGAACAGCGAGCAGCAATGCGGTGGGCGAGAAGTGTCAAGTATTGGTTGAACAGCCAGGGAGAGAGGTTAGACCCCTGGGGAATTCCACAGGTAGAGAGTGAGATAGAGGAAAGGAAGAACCCAGGTTGGACCTGGGAGGGTCGATCAGAGAGGTACAAGGTCAGCCAGGCCAGGGCCTGATTGTCACACCCCACTGCTGTTTCCTGCTTGGTCTACCTTCTGCTGGGCCACTCCACTACCTAGGCTAAATGGCGAATGTCACTGGCACTGTACATTTCACCTGCTACCAGTTTGAACCTCTTCCAAGACGTTGCCCTCAATCCAGGACATCGTGAAGGGACAAATCCCAGAAGAAGGGCTATTGCTTCTGGGTTACGGGAAGTTACTTTGCACAAGTATGTCGTAAAATGTTTTGTGGCAGGAAGTTGGGTGTATAACAAAGATTCATGCATTGCTGAAATCCCATCATCAACCTTCAAGTTATGTTGTGTCCTCTCTGTCTCTGCTTTTC
Source organism: Ambystoma mexicanum (assembly GCF_040938575.1). Classification (NCBI taxonomy): domain Eukaryota; kingdom Metazoa; phylum Chordata; class Amphibia; order Caudata; family Ambystomatidae; genus Ambystoma; species Ambystoma mexicanum. The sequence goes on from NC_090934.1 coordinate 227,448,390, forward strand.
TACTCAGTGTTCTCTTGAGTTTCTTGCAATTCTGGATTATTTATTGGCAGTTATCTTACTTTTTTTCCTGCTTTGACGCTTTCCCATCTGCCTCCTGGAAACTCTCTATAAAGGTCAGGGCTGAAGATGATTGACACAACCTGAGGCAACCACTCCAACATGTCCTTCTATTGACAGTCTGAAAAAAGTACAAAATAGTCAAACTTATACCTCGTATTTTAGGGCGCTCGCTTGAATTTATTTTTATTTTACAGAATAAGAGTGCTCAATCATGTTCGTTAGTAAACAGAATTCAATATGGAGAATGTATGCATTTATGATGCAATTCTAAAGGTACTTAAATGTGCAACAATACGTACAGGCCAAAAGTACACAGCTCATGTCTATCCTCGTAAAGTTATCTTATAAACTCTCTTTAAGGTGGATGATGGTGACAGGAACTAATTATATGGATTTGCCTAATGCCCAATAGACGCATTAGAGAGTTATATGGACCTAGAAGAGACAAGGTATGAAATGGTAATAGCTTGACATTTATGACAAGCTTTAATTCATCAAACGATTAGGAATATTTTACTTCACCATTGGCACGGCGGAAGATTTAAGCTACCCACGGATTACTTTCAGGGAATTCCCAGCTTTTGCCAACACACTTAGTGCCAATCTCTATGTACCACTTTCCTCTAATGCCATCAGGTTACAAAATTTAATTTAAATGGGGTACATTAACTGTATGTAATTTGCGTTTCAACTAAAACCAAATTTTTAAATCTAGTCATCCATGGTATTAATAATTAAAAGTATGATTAACCGTCTTTCTGGCTTATAACTAGGTTATGTGGGATCAACCATACAAGCATTGACAAAGGGGTACAGGGAAATGTCAGGACTATGCCACAGCCCATTGTCCCTAGTCTGTGACACCATCCCATAGTAGTGACAGTATGGTGAATGCATATATATATATGTATCTGTTATGGCCAATAGAACAGCCCTGTGTAACCACAGTCTCAAAGCTAGTGCTTCAGAACGGTGTCTAGCGTGCCCATCTCTCTTTCAAAATACTTGAATTCTTTACATGCCCCGAGCATCTCCCCCATTCCCTGCACTCACCGCCCCCACTTCTAAAACCAAACCCCAGATACACTTTGCTATCCCCGGGTTTCAGTTTTCTCTGATCATCTGTGTGAGATAGTAAGATTTTCCACGCATTCCACTGGACTTTGTAATGTGATTTTGAGCTTGTGTTGTGTTGAGGAATGAATGTGTGTGGAGGAATGAATGGGACTGTGGTGACAGACATACCTCTACGTGGTGCCACAGAGATCAACCTATTACTATGCTGTACCAAGTGTACCAAGTTGCCTAATTTATTTGAATGTTTAAAATTTGGTATTGCACGTGTTTTTGTGTGTTTATATACACATATATATATATGAAAACATGTTAAGAGACAGCTAAGGTGATCTGATTTAGTGCAACAAACTCTTGAAATTCAGCAGGTGTTGAAAGTGATGAGCATCCTTACATGGCTGAGTTAAGATACTCATCACTTCTCGCACCCACTGAATTTCAAAGGTTGTGTTGAGAGAATTCAGTTCACCTTAACTCTCACTTAACTCATTTTGAAGGGTTTTGTTATATCATAGATTCTGCAGGGATCCCTGGTCATGCCGGTTGTTGGCCATTGCCAGGCTGAGACCCATACCCCATCCCTACTACCTAACCAGATCCCACTAACTATAGGTACGTCCATAGCCAGCAGCCTCAGAGTCCACTGCCCATCGGCTTTTGACAGTGGTCCACTAGGAATGGCTAGTGCTCAAGGGTCTTAGCCGTGCCCACTGGCCATGTTGCCCCAAATGTTAAAAAACAGAGCGGAGCTTAGCCAGCGGCCTCAGGGTCCACTGGCCACGGCCTTCGGCCGTAACCACTGTACAAGTTCCACCAATTATTAAAAAGACCTGTATCCCCCTGCATACTAGATCTGATTCAACATGCATGTGTCAAAGACTATCGCCAAGCCACAGTGGTCCAATTGATTATACCCTTTTTCCCCCTCTTTTTGTTCCAGTGATAATAGAGAGAATGTCCATCCCTGCGGTAACGTAAAATGTGCCGATTCCCACGGTATCAAAACGTTTGCCTATCCCTGCGGTAATGGGGCAACGATTGAAAATGAAAAAGTCTTTCCCATTCTCCTTGACTCTCACCATGTGTCGTCCTCCTCTTTTGTTGGATCCCCCACTCCCCCCCCCCACTGTGTTTTACTTCTCTGACCCTCTCCCATTGCCCCCTTTCACTCTTTGGTTCATGTGACACATCTACTTTTCTGAGCGGGAATTCCTGCGGGAATCTCGCATGGTCACCATGGCCTCCCCGATAATCCAAACATGTTCTCCCCCAAACGGGCTCACCAGCCTACCCCACACTCCTGCACTGCATAGGTGGTCCTCTTTACTCACGCCCACCTGTAGTCTGATATGAAGTCACCCCTTTTCCTCCTACAAATAGCATTTTGAGCACTTTTCATTTTTTTATTTTCGCAGGATTTCTTTGGGAATTGCTCTCAATGAGTAACAAATAATATGGTGGCTTTTGATTTAACATAGGGGGTATATAAAAGTTATCCGGGAACAGGGGGGCACTATACCGCTAAACAACCAAAAGGCACACCTGCAATGCACTGTGCCCAACCTGTTACTTATTTGGTGTAAATTCATCCAGGGTTTTTCGATCTACAAGTGTTCTGTTGGTGCACCTTTCTCTATGTGAAAATGAAGGGGAGCAAGCAGAAAACAGTGGATTTTTTTTGCTTTCTTAACAACCTTTTCTCCTTTTAGCAAATACCCACCAAAATGTTTAGGTTGGAGAAGCCCAGGAAAAACGTATTTGGAAAATTCCATCCAATAAGTCGAAAAGATATTTGCAATAGGATTTTTGGAAAATTCTATGCACATAGGAAAGCTGTCCTATAATATATATGACTGAAAATGGTGCAACCAACATATCTATGAAATCGCTACTTCTCCCAGGATAATATACGATATAGTCGCCAATCTGCATATTGGCTCAACTCACAGTCAGGGTACAGGTCGGGTTTAGATATAGTCATCCTCTAACATAAACTATCTGGCTATTCAGATATGTTATCATCTTAACAGAATGACAAGATACATATATCGTGTCCTTCTGTCCCCAAGATAGTATTCAAGTCTGACAAGAAAGTTGCTCACTGTTGAGACTGCTATACTCCTAGCCCATAGGTCCCATTCAACCATAAATATCGGACTTCCCACTAGCAGGGACCGACCGGAGCAATTTGGTGCCTAGAAAAATGTCCCTAGGGTGAATAAACACACCTGTACATATGCAGCCTCACCTCTTAAAACGCCACCCTAGCCACGCCCCACCAGTACTTTTCCGCCACCTAGACTGTTCCTAACTGACAATAGATTAGCAGAGAAGAAGGGAGGGTGTATGGAGGAAGGGGGACAATGGACTTGAAGCACAGTAGGCACTATAGTGAGTATCATTTTTTCTTACTTCTATGTCTTGTTCCCATTCTCCATACTTCTGTGAGACTAATCGGCACACACAAAGTGCAGGGGAACTGACACTAACTTATCCTAACAGGTTTTGCAGGACTACTTCACCAAATCGAGTGTCCGCTCTGGAACTGAAATCCAAGCAGTAATGCTGGTAAAAAGCAGAAGGCAGTGTGCTCTAGCACCTTGACGCATCTCATGTGCTAGATGGAATTACTAATATTGATTTCGGACCCAAATAATTGGACAGTCTCAAAGAATATGGCAAAGTACAACTTTATTATCAACATAAAATAAGGTAGGGCAATCTGGCGAACAACAAACTGTAGTCCACGCACTCGCACTTCAATTTTGATTATACAAAGGTTGTATACCTCAATGTAGGTCAGCTATGATGTCATCCTAGGTGGAAAACTGTAAAACCCATTGAAGGGAGGGATTTGTTAAGGGAACATATGTACACTACATATCATATAAGTATTAGTAATATCACTGGATGCCCCTTATCTAGTCGGCACGCCTTTAACCACCTTTAAATACGTATAATACAGATTATAGCAGAATAACAGCAGTGGATTGGCCTGTGCAACACTGTATAGCATGTTGCTACATAGACACTCTGATTGGTTGGCATTCTCTCCCAACCTCGTACTCTCGGTTTGTTTAACAGCACGTAAGCAAAACAAAACTCAGGTGCAGAGAGCAACATCAGACTACTATCCACTTGCCCAATCAGTGCATTATTTCTCATCCGTCTGGCCACAAGCTAAGGCTTCTTCTTTATAGTTGACCTTGCAGCATGTTCTCTGTTCTGGGATTTTCAAGGTAGTGTAGGAACACCTTATCTTGGTCTGGAGCTTAATGAATAGTCCTTGTGAGGAGACCACGATTTTGTCCATTTCGTCCTTTTATTTACTGCTATTTGATTTAATTAAGCTGGGTGTCATTACTCCTCTAAGCCTCTGGAGACATGCTCACTCCACCTTGCATAGGCTTTTCACATCGTTGATTGTCCAATACTTGGCTCTTGTAGATGTTTTCTTCTTCGCTTAATCTAAGAGAAATATGTCTTACGCACATGGCCTATCCTTTTGACTACCTTTGAGCTTTGCAATTGTTCCTTGATGTGGCATCCTTGATCCCAGGCCAATAGACTCCTCTTCATTCCTCACACAAAGCTGTTTTCCAGCATCTTTGGATTCCGCAGCCCTGGTCTGTCTCTGAGGTAGCTTGATTGGTTTCAATACAAGTGTGATGTCCATCTTTCTATCATGGCCGCCTTAGCCACGTTATGTTTTCTTCTGCAGCAAGCTTCGATATATTTTAGCTACCTTGCGTTTCTGCGTATGTACATTCACTTCATATCTTCTCATTTATTTCTTTGGTGCATATGATTTCTTCGTCTTCGATTACAGGTTTCTCTTATCACTCCAGTTACATCTTATCCATTAAGTATTTGTATATTGTTTCAGTGCGTCTTCGTATCCTTCCCTCATGATGTCACTGTGCTCTCGTCAGATTTCACTTATGGCTCTTCGATATCCAATGGTGTGTGCAGACATCCTTCCAACCTTTCAATGCAAGGGCACATGCGATACGGTTGTCTGAGTGCATATCATCTCTCCTATACTTGATGCAGTATTGAGACAATACCTGCTGTCCCACATAGAGCTCTTCTCCTGCTAGTTCAATATGATGGAGGTGAAGGATGGGAGTACCAGGCGGGGTGAGGGCACCTCACCGGGGAACGCACATTTTACGTTACCGCAGGGATGGACATTCTCTCTATTATCACTGGAACAAAAAGAGGGGGAAAAAGGGTATAATCAATTGGACCACTGTGGCTTGGCGATAGTCTTTGACACATGCATGTTGAATCAGATCTAGTAGGCAGGGGGATACAGGTCTTTTTAATAATTGGTGGAACTTGTACAGTGGTTACGGCCGAAGACCGTGGCCAGTGGACCCTGAGGCCGCTGGCTAAGCTCCGCTCTGTTTTTTAACATTTGGGGCAACATGGCCAGTGGGCACGGCTAAGACCCTTGGGCACTAGCCATTCCTAGTGGACCACTGTCAAAAGCCGATGGGCAGTGGACTCTGAGGCTGCTGGCTATGGACGTACCTATAGTTAGTGGGATCTGGTTAGGTAGTAGGGATGGGGTATGGGTCTCAGCCTGGCAATGGCCAACAACCGGCATGACCAGGGATCCCTGCAGAATCTATGATATAACAAAACCCTTCAAAATGAGTTAAGTGAGAGTTAAGGTGAACTGAATTCTCTCAACACAACCTTTGAAATTCAGTGGGTGCGAGAAGTGATGAGTATCTTAACTCAGCCATGTAAGGATGCTCATCACTTTCAACACCTGCTGAATTTCAAGAGTTTGTTGCACTAAATCAGATCACCTTAGCTGTCTCTTAACATTTTTTCATATATATATGTGTGTATATATATATATATATATATACACAAAAACACGTGCAATACCAAATTTTAAACATTCAAATAAATTAGGCAACTTGGTACACTTGGTACAGCATAGTAATAGGTTGATCTCTGTGGCACCACGTAGAGGTATGTCTGTCACCACAGTCCCATTCATTCCTCCACACACATTCATTCCTCAACACAACACAAGCTCAAAATCACATTACAAAGTCCAGTGGAATGCGTGGAAAATCTTACTATCTCACACAGATGACCAGAGAAAACTGAAACCCGGGAATAGCAAAGTGTATCTGGGGTTTGGTTTTAGAAGTGGGGGCGGTGAGTGCAGGGAATGGGGGAGATGCTCGGGGCATGTAAAGAATTCAAGTATTTTGAAAGAGAGATGGGCACGCTAGGCACCGTTCTGAATCACTAGCTTTGAGACTGTGGTTACACAGGGCTGTTCTATTTGCCATAACAGATACATATATATATATGCATTCACCATACTGTCACTACTATGGGATGGTGTCACAGACTAGGGACAATGGGCTGTGGCATAGTCCTGACATTTCCCTGTACCCCTTTGTCAATGCTTGTATGGTTGATCCCACATAACCTAGTTATAAGCCAGAAAGACGGTTAATCATACTTTTAATTATTAATACCATGAATGACTAGATTTAAAAATTTGGTTTTAGTTGAAACGCAAATTACATACAGTTAATGTACCCCATTTAAATTATATTTTGTAACCTGATGACATTAGAGGAAAGTGGTACATAGAGATTGGCACTAAGTGTGTTGGCAAAAGCTGGGAATTCCCTGAAAGTAATCCGTGGGTAGCTTAAATCTTCCGCCGTGCCAATGGTGAAGTAAAATATTCCTAATCGTTTGATGAATTAAAGCTTGTCATAAATGTCAAGCTATTACCATTTCATACCTTGTCTCTTCTAGGTCCATATAACTCTCTAATGCATCTGTTGGGCATTAGGCAAATCCATATAATTAGTTCCTGTCAGCATCATCCACCTTAAAGAGAGTTTATAAGATAACTTTACGAGGATAGACTTGAGCTGTGTAATGTTGGCCTGTACGTATTGTTGCACATTTAAGTACCTTTAGAATTGCATCATAAATGCATACATTCTCCATATTGAACTTCAGAACACTCTTATTAACTTTAGTTGGAATATTTCAGAGTTATTCTAATAAATACTTGGCTATTTGTTGGCCTGTGATAGTGTGCAGGGGATGTGAGTTTCCTACTCTTGGCAACTCTTCTTGTTTTCCACAGTCAGAGAGAGGCCAGGCGAGATAGAGAGCCTGAAGACCAGAGATTCAAAGGATGAATAGGTCTGCGCAGGGATGACTGAAACAGGGACCCACTCTAGAAAGATCAAAGCTACTCTCCCTCTGGGACAGTTGGTTCTGGTTAGGAGAGGATCTTGTAGCCACCATGGAGGAGAGTCAAAACACATGACAGAGCTGGCCTTGAACCATGTCTCGGTGAGAGCGAGGACATCCAGGTCAAGTTCTTAGTGGAGGTGGGCGATGTCAGAGGAGCGTTTGACAGCAGAACAAGAGTTGAGAGTAGCAACATGGAACAGGTAGCCACATTTGAAAGACTTCTGTGGTGGGGTACAGGCTAGAGGTACTCCCTGCAGAGGTTGTAGAGGGGCCGAGAGTGCACAGAGGTGGTAGAAGGCAGAGGCATAGTAGCCAGCGAGGAGGAGGCGGATGCCAGAGAGGCAGTGGAAGAAAGATGTGGCACAAGAGCCTAGAGGTGCTAGTGGAAGTAATAGGTTTAGGAAGGAAGTTGTTGAGACCTGGGAGACGCCTATCGAAGAGTAGGAGAATGGGCTGATGGCCCTGGACCAAGATGGTGCCATTCAGATATACATTTATGATGGTCTTGGAGGAGTGGAAGTGGCCAAGAGGACCTCCCACTGCGTGCCACTATTAATGGGAGCACAGGAGAAAGAGAGACTACAGAGACCATATGAGGGTTTCATAGGTCAGGAGAGGGAATGACAAAGAGGATGTCGGTGAGAGTCTGTCGGGAAGAAGCACTGATGTAGGTATCAGCGATAGGGAGGCCTGGGTTGAAGACCAAAATGTCCCTCTTGAGCTTCTTCCTTCCCCACTTAGTGAGAGGGATAGGATGGGAGATAGCGTAGCAGTTAGAGAAGATGGGGAGATGGAAAGCACCATAGAGGGTGCGAGGAGGAAGTAGGAGGAGGGAGTGTAGGAGAGAGGAGGGATGCACAGTCCAGCGCCGCACAGCACAGTATGTGCAGAAGTGGTTGAGGGTGGTCACACGGTAGGGAACACACAGAAGGAGCATATAGGAACACTCAACAGTTAACGGTACTCGCAGATGGGAGGAGGAGAGCCTAATGAGACACAGTTAATAGTACCTCAGTGCAAAACAACCAGGTACAACTTTCCTAAGCGGGAAAGGCCCAGTTTTTAACACAGCAGCAATGCAACAACATCCAGATCCAACTTTCCTAAAAAGAGGGAAAAGGCCTAGTTTTTAAACACAGAAACAATGCAAAAACAACCAAATTCAACTTTCCTAAAAAGATGGAAATAGGCCTAGTTTTTAAACACAGCAGCAATGCAAAAACACCCAGATTCAAGAGGGAAAAGGCCTAGATTTTTTAACACAGCTGCAATGTACAAAACCCAGATTCAACTTCATAAAAAAGAGGGAAAAGGCTTAGTTTTTAATTACCGAACGGTAGTGCTGCACAACGGGACTCGCTTTTCCCAGATGGTTGGCTGACATTTAAGTACACACACCAGTGACTGCTGACACCTTGAGTGTGAGACACTGTGCACATCCAGTGTTTTCCTCTTTTTGGGAAGAATACAGGGATCTTGTGCCATTGGCTTCGCGCACTCGAACCAATTGGCCTACAATATATCCAGCGGGGAGAAAACAACACCTCTGCGAATCAAGAAGCTGTTTTCGAAAAAATCGTATTTGGATTACCACTATTGAACACCCTGTGAAGCAAAAGAAACTGGCTCTTTGAAATTGAATGAACTTTGTCAATTCACATCAATTTGAATTCTGTTTTTAGTAATTGTGTCTTTGTTTGTAATATATACGTCCTGATGAGGTGCACCAGACGGAAGCTGTATAGACCGCTCTGGTAGCCCGAAACTTGAGTCGACAATACCACAGAGCCTACTCCTCCCAGAGTTGGCTCTAACTTGGGTTTTTTATAGACAAATATGGGGATTAACATGGGTCCATGAATTATTAGCCTTGGAATACCCACCCAGTGTTCTTACATCTTTTGATGGAAAAAATATTGTTAAATAGGCACTTTTGGAAATAGTAAAATATCAAACCCATATGGATGGGATGTTCTGAGTCTCAGAACAAAAGTACCAGGATTGCGTTTTTTGCACAAGTATGAGTGATCTTTGTATGTATGGGGATGAAAGAGTATGGAAGGTAATGATATTTGAGATGTGAGCTTTTTTGTTGATGTGATAAAATGTGTGTTCTTGACAATTGGTTTTTATAGATGTGTTATTAATATATTTGATATGCTCTTTTGTAAAAATTTTCTATAATTAAAAATGATTCAATTAATTGGAAACAAATGAGTTCTGGCATGCTGTCTTACATCTAAAACATACACTCTTTAAGTAGGGTTGTTGTCTTGGAGGGGATTATGCAGCGTTTTTACACATAAATGTATATGAATTAATTATAGGAGGTTATGCAGTTTATCCAAGGATAACTGCAGTTTTTGTTTGGGCTAGTTTCTAAACACAGCAGCAATGCAAAACACCCAGGTTCAACTTTCCTAAAAATAGGAAATGCCTAGTTTTTAAACACAGCAGCATGCAAAATGTGACTTTCCAGGAGAGATGTGAGGGAAGGTTAACAATACAATTTACTGGGATTCCTATGTGTGGTGTGTTAACGAAGTAGGAATGATTAGAGGGGTCTGGGGGTTTGTTTGCTAGGGTACAGTGACTACTGCCCCTCTGACAGTACCTACCTGGTCAGTCGCAGCAGGTTGACGGCTGGAGGCTTCCCCGGTGGACACTGGCTGACATCACTGGAGCGGCCCTTTGCCTCGGGTCCTTAGCCATGGGAGCTGCCATGTAGGGGCTGTCTGAAAAGCTGATGGATCAGGGCCCAGTTCACCAATGGGAGCGTGGTGGGTGGGAGGCAGGAAGGAGGGTTAGGAACAGGGAAATATGCTCAGTGTGGGTAGGGACAAGGACACCAGTCTCAGCAGTGCTTGGAGTGCGTCAAAACCAAAATAATTACATTTAATACTTGTCAGGCAATGGGTCCTGACCCAGGTGCATGAGAGCTGGGAAGCGACACAAAAGGTAATACAGTTAGAGCCAGGTGACTCCAAACACACAGCACTTACCACAGCCAGGAGTCAGAAAACGCCATGAACGATACCCGGAGGGTTAGTCCTTCGCAGATAGCAAGACGCGTTCAACAGAGGGAGCGCGGTGGGCGGGAGGGATGGAGGTAGAAGGGCGAGGAACAGGGAAGCGTGGTAAGGGGGGAAGGGAGAAGGACGTCAGTCTCAGCGGCACTCAGAGCACAGTCAAAACAAAATAATTACATTTAATGGAATTCTTGTCAGGCAATGGGCCCTGGCCCAGGCACAGGAGTGCTGGGAAGTGCCACAAAAGATAATACAGTTAGAGCCAGATGGCTCCAAACACACAGCACTCATCACAGCCAGGAGTCAGGAAATGGAAGAGTCCAACAAACCCAATAGAGAGTGTCCATATTCATACTGATGAAGACGATGTGTGGAGCCATGAAGAGTGCCCCGCAGAACCAAAGTAAGCATTCCAGTCTATATGGACATTTTGGCAGCATAGAAAATAAGGAAGGACTCAGGATAGAGTCGAGCCGTCCCTGGAGGAACTGTGAGAGCAAGCACAGAACAGAAGCAGACTGGGATGTCGATCCAGAGCCGGTCCAGGGCGAAAGGACCAGACAGTGAGTGGGCAGGTAGAGGAACCAGGTGTTCTTAAAGCCTGAGAAGCACAGGGAGAGAGTTTTGTGCCACCAAGAGGAAGATTTGTACGACGGATCGCCGCAGACCGAAGGAGGTCTCTAAATGCCACAATAAACCTGCAGCTGAGTGCTGACGCCCAGGAAGGGTCGGAACCCACACGGACCAAGAACACATGTACACGGGTTGCCAAAAAGGTTCTGGAGACCCGAGAACGCAGTGGCAAGCCGGAAGGGGAAAGAGGAGCTGAGAATATAGGGTCTCAGACCCTGACAGTCGCAAAGAAACCTTATCAACCATTGGGCTGTATGATAGTACTTGGCAGGAGAGTAAACCTAGTCCATCAAAAAAGAAGTATAAGCAAGAGAGGCGAGTCTGGAACCCACACCCAGAAGTCATCATATATGATCTTCATAGTCACAGTACCTGGCAGAGTAGTGAACCAGGTTGGTGTGAAACAAAGTCTAAAAAAGGCAAGGAGAAGGGAGACATTCCCCCTGGCATTGCAAACTGTATAAGAAAGCTTGAGAAAGGCCAGGGGAAGGGAGACATTCCCCCTGGTGTTGATGAACATTGTGAAAGAAGCCAAGAGAAGGGAGTCATTGGGCCTCATTTCGAGTTCGGAGGTAACCACGCCGCTATTTGCGGCATGGCTGCCTGCGAACTCGTCCAAACTCCGGCCTGGTGAATGGAGTAATTACCGGTCCGTTCCAAGGTCGGAGGGACCGGTAATTCCCCATTCACCAGGGCCATTCCCCATTCCCATTTGAGCCCCCATAGGGCTCAATGGGAAGGGGGAAGGCGGCAATAACGGTACCGTAAATTACGGTACCGTTATTGACCCCAGAGTCCCTTTGCGGGTCCCGTCCCGTCCCTTAACGCCTGCTAAAAGCAGGCATTAAGGGAGGACCCGCAAAGGGAACTCGTAGTAGGGCGGTAAGGGTTTAATGGCACCGGTCTTGTTACTGGTGACCGTAAACCCTTACCGCCCTACTCGGAATGAGGCCCATTCTCTTGGCATTGTAAAGAGCCTGAGAAAGGCCAGGGGAAGGGAGTCGCTCCCACTGGTGTTGATGAACATTGTGAAATAAGCCAAGAGAAGAGTGTTATTCTCTTGGTATTGTGAAGAGCCTGAGAAAGGCCAAGAGAAGGAGTCATTGGCCGTCATTATGAGGTTGCCAGTTGGCCGCCGGTGCTACCGGCCACCTACCGGCAACCTCGGCTTCCCGTTTTGACACCCAATATCCTGGTAATACTGGAATATTACGGGTGGCAGAGGAACGTAAGTTCCCATTCCCATAGGACTCAATTGGAATGGGAACACTGAAGCACCGGCACAGTTAGTAATGGTGCCGGTGCTTCAGTGAAAAATCTGCCGGTAGGGCCTTGAACTACCAGCAGGTCAGGCGTGCCAGTAGTTCACTGCCCCTAATGATGGCATTGATTCTCTAGGCATTGTGAAGAGCATGAGAAAGGACAGGACAAGGGAGTCATTCCCCCAGGTGTTGATGAACATTGTGAAAGAAGCCAAGAAAAGGGATTCATGCTCTTGACATTGTGAAGGCCAGGGGAAGGGAATCGTTCCACCCTGGTAGTTGTGAACACTGTGTGAGAAATCAAGGGAAGGTAGTCATTTCCTTTGCATTGTGGGAAACTCAAGAAAGACCAGGGGAAGGGAGTCATTCCCCTTGGCATTGTGAACTGCAGAGTAAAAGCCAGGAGAAAGAAGTCTTTTGTCCTGGCGCTGTGAAAGGTATTGAGAAACCTGTGGAAGGTTAGGGGAAGAGGAGGTCATCCCCCTTACCCTGTGAAGGTATGAGACCTTTTACTATGTGCGCTTGTGGAGCGCCAAGTCAAGCAAGCTTTTGAGACTTTTGGGTTTTTACCTTTTTTGAAGAACATTTCCTTTTCATCACCCGAAAGTGAACTTTGATCTATCATCCAGAAGAAGAGAGCCATTCTTCTGGACCAAGAAGAAAATCACTTTAAAATAGGTTTACACACACAACGGTGGACTACTTGTTTTGGACAGACATCCTGATGAAATACTTAGCATTTGGTTGAGTTAAGATTTTCTCATTTATTTGACATAATAAAGGGTTCCATGTAATAATGTCCCTGCAAAAATGTCTCCTGACAAAAAAGTTGTTGTTTTTTGCAGAGACATTATTAGATTGAACATGCAGAGGACACCCCTGCAACCCCTGAATTCTTTTTTTGTCTACCCTTTCCCATACATAATGTCACCATATACAATGTCGCCAAGGGCTTTTCCCGGGGACATTATTACCTGATACCTTATAAAGGCATGTAGCCAAAGGAATGCCACTTGTGTGTCAGTCTCCTACTTCTACACCCTTACATTTCCTACCTTTTTATTTTTCTTCATTCAAAGTACTCCATACTTCTGTGAGACTAATCGGCACACACAAAGTGCAGGGGAACTGACACTAACTTATCCTAACAGGTTTTGCAGGACTACTTCACCAAATCGAGTGTCCGCTCTGGAACTGAAATCCAAGCAGTAATGCTGGTAGAAAGCAGAAGGCAGTGTGCTCTAGCACCTTGACGCATCTCATGTGCTAGATGGAATTACTAATATTGATTTCGGACCCAAATAATTGGACAGTCTCAAAGAATATGGCAAAGTACAACTTTATTATCAACATAAAATAAGGTAGGGCAATCTGGCGAACAACAAACTGTAGTCCACGCACTCGCACTTCAATTTTGATTATACAAAGGTTGTATACCTCAATGTAGGTCAGCTATGATGTCATCCTAGGTGGAAAACTGTAAAACCCATTGAAGGGAGGGATTTGTTAAGGGAACATATGTACACTACATATCATATAAGTATTAGTAATATCACTGGATGCCCCTTATCTAGTCGGCACGCCTTTAACCACCTTTAAATACGTATAATACAGATTATAGCAGAATAACAGCAGTGGATTGGCCTGTGCAACACTGTATAGCATGTTGCTACATAGACACTCTGATTGGTTGGCATTCTCTCCCAACCTCGTACTCTCGGTTTGTTTAACAGCACGTAAGCAAAACAAAACTCAGGTGCAGAGAGCAACATCAGACTACTATCCACTTGCCCAATCAGTGCATTATTTCTCATCCGTCTGGCCACAAGCTAAGGCTTCTTCTTTATAGTTGACCTTGCAGCATGTTCTCTGTTCTGGGATTTTCAAGGTAGTGTAGGTACACCTTATCTTGGTCTGGAGCTTAATGAATAGTCCTTGTGAGGAGACCACGATTTTGTCCATTTCGTCCTTTTATTTACTGCTATTTGATTTAATTAAGCTGGGTGTCATTACTCCTCTAAGCCTCTGGAGACATGCTCACTCCACCTTGCATAGGCTTTTCACATCGTTGATTGTCCAATACTTGCCTCTTGTAGATGTTTTCTTCTTCGCTTAATCTAAGAGAAATATGTCTTACGCACATGGCCTATCCTTTTGACTACCTTTGAGCTTTGCAATTGTTCCTTGATGTGGCATCCTTGATCCCAGGCCAATAGACTCCTCTTCATTCCTCACACAAAGCTGTTTTCCAGCATCTTTGGATTCCGCAGCCCTGGTCTGTCTCTGAGGTAGCTTGATTGGTTTCAATACAAGTGTGATGTCCATCTTTCTATCATGGCCGCCTTAGCCACGTTATGTTTTCTTCTGCAGCAAGCTTCGATATATTTTAGCTACCTTGCGTTTCTGCGTATGTACATTCACTTCATATCTTCTCATTTATTTCTTTGGTGCATATGATTTCTTCGTCTTCGATTACAGGTTTCTCTTATCACTCCAGTTACATCTTATCCATTAAGTATTTGTATATTGTTTCAGTGCGTCTTCGTATCCTTCCCTCATGACGCCACTGTGCTCTCGTCAGATTTCACTTATGGCTCTTCGATATCCAATGGTGTGTGCAGACATCCTTCCAACCTTTCAATGCAAGGGCACATGCGATACGGTTGTCTGAGTGCATATCATCTCTCCTATACTTGATGCAGTATTGAGACAATACCTGCTGTCCCACATAGAGCTCTTCTCCTGCTAGTTCAATATGATGGAGGTGAAGGATGGGAGTACCAGGCGGGGTGAGGGCACCTCACCGGGGAACGCACATTTTACGTTACCGCAGGGATGGACATTCTCTCTATTATCACTGGAACAAAAAGAGGGGGAAAAAGGGTATAATCAATTGGACCACTGTGGCTTGGCGATAGTCTTTGACACATGCATGTTGAATCAGATCTAGTAGGCAGGGGGATACAGGTCTTTTTAATAATTGGTGGAACTTGTACAGTGGTTACGGCCGAAGACCGTGGCCAGTGGACCCTGAGGCCGCTGGCTAAGCTCCGCTCTGTTTTTTAACATTTGGGGCAACATGGCCAGTGGGCACGGCTAAGACCCTTGAGCACTAGCCATTCCTAGTGGACCACTGTCAAAAGCCGATTGGCAGTGGACTCTGAGGCTGCTGGCTATGGACGTACCTATAGTTAGTGGGATCTGGTTAGGTAGTAGGGATGGGGTATGGGTCTCAGCCTGGCAATGGCCAACAACCGGCATGACCAGGGATCCCTGCAGAATCTATGATATAACAAAACCCTTCAAAATGAGTTAAGTGAGAGTTAAGGTGAACTGAATTCTCTCAACACAACCTTTGAAATTCAGTGGGTGCGAGAAGTAATGAGTATCTTAACTCAGCCATGTAAGGATGCTCATCACTTTCAACACCTGCTGAATTTCAAGAGTTTGTTGCACTAAATCAGATCACCTTAGCTGTCTCTTAACATTTTTTCATATATATATATGTGTGTATATATATATATATATATACTTATATATATATATATATACACAAAAACACGTGCAATACCAAATTTTAAACATTCAAATAAATTAGGCAACTTGGTACACTTGGTACAGCATAGTAATAGGTTGATCTCTGTGGCACCACGTAGAGGTATGTCTGTCACCACAGTCCCATTCATTCCTCCACACACATTCATTCCTCAACACAACACAAGCTCAAAATCACATTACAAAGTCCAGTGGAATGCGTGGAAAATCTTACTATCTCACACAGATGACCAGAGAAAACTGAAACCCGGGGATAGCAAAGTGTATCTGGGGTTTGGTTTTAGAAGTGGGGGCGGTGAGTGCAGGGAATGGGGGAGATGCTCGGGGCATGTAAAGAATTCAAGTATTTTGAAAGAGAGATGGGCACGCTAGGCACCGTTCTGAATCACTAGCTTTGAGACTGTGGTTACACAGGGCTGTTCTATTTGCCATAACAGATACATATATATATATGCATTCACCATACTGTCACTACTATGGGATGGTGTCACAGACTAGGGACAATGGGCTGTGGCATAGTCCTGACATTTCCCTGTACCCCTTTGTCAATGCTTGTATGGTTGATCCCACTTAACCTAGTTATAAGCCAGAAAGACGGTTAATCATACTTTTAATTATTAATACCATGAATGACTAGATTTAAAAATTTGGTTTTAGTTGAAACGCAAATTACATACAGTTAATGTACCCCATTTAAATTATATTTTGTAACCTGATGACATTAGAGGAAAGTGGTACATAGAGATTGGCACTAAGTGTGTTGGCAAAAGCTGGGAATTCCCTGAAAGTAATCCGTGGGTAGCTTAAATCTTCCGCCGTGCCAATGGTGAAGTAAAATATTCCTAATCGTTTGAGGAATTAAAGCTTGTCATAAATGTCAAGCTATTACCATTTCATACCTTGTCTCTTCTAGGTCCATATAACTCTCTAATGCATCTGTTGGGCATTAGGCAAATCCATATAATTAGTTCCTGTCAGCATCATCCACCTTAAAGAGAGTTTATAAGATAACTTTACGAGGATAGACTTGAGCTGTGTAATGTTGGCCTGTACGCATTGTTGCACATTTAAGTACCTTTAGAATTGCATCATAAATGCATACATTCTCCACATTGAACTTCAGAACACTCTTATTAACTTTAGTTGGAATATTTCAGAGTTATTCTAATAAATACTTGGCTATTTGTTGGCCTGTGATAGTGTGCAGGGGATGTGAGTTTCCTACTCTTGGCAACTCTTCTTGTTTTCCACAGTCAGAGAGAGGCCAGGCGAGATAGAGAGCCTGAAGACCAGAGATTCAAAGGATGAATAGGTCTGCGCAGGGATGACTGAAACAGGGACCCACTCTAGAAAGATCAAAGCTACTCTCCCTCTGGGACAGTTGGTTCTGGTTAGGAGAGGATCTTGTAGCCACCATGGAGGAGAGTCAAAACACATGACAGAGCTGGCCTTGAACCATGTCTCGGTGAGAGCGAGGACATCCAGGTCAAGTTCTTAGTGGAGGTGGGCGATGTCAGAGGAGCGTTTGACAGCAGAACAAGAGTTGAGAGTAGCAACATGGAACAGGTAGCCACATTTGAAAGACTTCTGTGGTGGGGTACAGGCTAGAGGTACTCCCTGCAGAGGTTGTAGAGGGGCCGAGAGTGCACAGAGGTGGTAGAAGGCAGAGGCATAGTAGCCAGCGAGGAGGAGGCGGATGCCAGAGAGGCAGTGGAAGAAAGATGTGGCACAAGAGCCTAGAGGTGCTAGTGGAAGTAATAGGTTTAGGAAGGAAGTTGTTGAGACCTGGGAGACGCCTATCGAAGAGTAGGAGAATGGGCTGATGGCCCTGGACCAAGATGGTGCCATTCAGATATACATTTATGATGGTCTTGGAGGAGTGGAAGTGGCCAAGAGGACCTCCCACTGCGTGCCACTATTAATGGGAGCACAGGAGAAAGAGAGACTACAGAGACCATATGAGGGTTTCATAGGTCAGGAGAGGGAATGACAAAGAGGATGTCGGTGAGAGTCTGTCGGGAAGAAGCACTGATGTAGGTATCAGCGATAGGGAGGCCTGGGTTGAAGACCAAAATGTCCCTCTTGAGCTTCTTCCTTCCCCACTTAGTGAGAGGGATAGGATGGGAGATAGCGTAGCAGTTAGAGAAGATGGGGAGATGGAAAGCACCATAGAGGGTGCGAGGAGGAAGTAGGAGGAGGGAGTGTAGGAGAGAGGAGGGATGCACAGTCCAGCGCCGCACAGCACAGTATGTGCAGAAGTGGTTGAGGGTGGTCACACGGTAGGGAACACACAGAAGGAGCATATAGGAACACTCAACAGTTAACGGTACTCGCAGATGGGAGGAGGAGAGCCTAATGAGACACAGTTAATAGTACCTCAGTACAAAACAACCAGGTACAACTTTCCTAAGCGGGAAAGGCCCAGTTTTTAACACAGCAGCAATGCAACAACACCCAGATCCAACTTTCCTAAAAAGAGGGAAAAGGCCTAGTTTTTAAACACAGAAACAATGCAAAAACAACCAAATTCAACTTTCCTAAAAAGATGGAAATAGGCCTAGTTTTTAAACACAGCAGCAATGCAAAAACACCCAGATTCAAGAGGGAAAAGGCCTAGATTTTTTAACACAGCTGCAATGTACAAAACCCAGATTCAACTTCATAAAAAAGAGGGAAAAGGCTTAGTTTTTAATTACCGAACGGTAGTGCTGCACAACGGGACTCGCTTTTCCCAGATGGTTGGCTGACATTTAAGTACACACACCAGTGACTGCTGACACCTTGAGTGTGAGACACTGTGCACATCCAGTGTTTTCCTCTTTTTGGGAAGAATACAGGGATCTTGTGCCATTGGCTTCGCACACTCGAACCAATTGGCCTACAATATATCCAGCGGGGAGAAAACAACACCTCTGCGAATCAAGAAGCTGTTTTCGAAAAAATCGTATTTGGATTACCACTATTGAACACCCTGTGAAGCAAAAGAAACTGGCTCTTTGAAATTGAATGAACTTTGTCAATTCACATCAATTTGAATTCTGTTTTTAGTAATTGTGTCTTTGTTTGTAATATATACGTCCTGATGAGGTGCACCAGACGGAAGCTGTATAGACCGCTCTGGTAGCCCGAAACTTGAGTCGACAATACCACAGAGCCTACTCCTCCCAGAGTTGGCTCTAACTTGGGTTTTTTATAGACAAATATGGGGATTAACATGGGTCCATGAATTATTAGCCTTGGAATACCCACCCAGTGTTCTTACATCTTTTGATGGAAAAAATATTGTTAAATAGGCACTTTTGGAAATAGTAAAATATCAAACCCATATGGATGGGATGTTCTGAGTCTCAGAACAAAAGTACCAGGATTGCGTTTTTTGCACAAGTATGAGTGATCTTTGTATGTATGGGGATGAAAGAGTATGGAAGGTAATGATATTTGAGATGTGAGCTTTTTTGTTGATGTGATAAAATGTGTGTTCTTGACAATTGGTTTTTATAGATGTGTTATTAATATATTTGATATGCTCTTTTGTAAAAATGTTCTATAATTAAAAATGATTCAATTAATTGGAAACAAATGAGTTCTGGCATGCTGTCTTACATCTAAAACATACACTCTTTAAGTAGGGTTGTTGTCTTGGAGGGGATTATGCAGCGTTTTTACACATAAATGTATATGAATTAATTATAGGAGGTTATGCAGTTTATCCAAGGATAACTGCAGTTTTTGTTTGGGCTAGTTTTTAAACACAGCAGCAATGCAAAACACCCAGGTTCAACTTTCCTAAAAATAGGAAATGCCTAGTTTTTAAACACAGCAGCATGCAAAATGTGACTTTCCAGGAGAGATGTGAGGGAAGGTTAACAATACAATTTACTGGGATTCCTATGTGTGGTGTGGTAACGATGTAGGAATGATTAGAGGGGTCTGGGGGTTTGTTTGCTAGGGTACAGTGACTACTGCCCCTCTGACAGTACCTACCTGGTCAGTCGCAGCAGGTTGACGGCTGGAGGCTTCCCCGGTGGACACTGGCTGACATCACTGGAGCGGCCCTTTGCCTCGGGTCCTTAGCCATGGGAGCTGCCATGTAGGGGCTGTCTGAAAAGCTGATGGATCAGGGCCCAGTTCACCAATGGGAGCGTGGTGGGTGGGAGGCAGGAAGGAGGGTTAGGAACAGGGAAATATGCTCAGTGTGGGTAGGGACAAGGACACCAGTCTCAGCAGTGCTTGGAGTGCGTCAAAACCAAAATAATTACATTTAATACTTGTCAGGCAATGGGTCCTGACCCAGGTGCATGAGAGCTGGGAAGCGACACAAAAGGTAATACAGTTAGAGCCAGGTGACTCCAAACACACAGCACTTACCACAGCCAGGAGTCAGAAAACGCCATGAACGATACCCGGAGGGTTAGTCCTTCGCAGATAGCAAGACGCGTTCAACAGAGGGAGCGCGGTGGGCGGGAGGGATGGAGGTAGAAGGGCGAGGAACAGGGAAGCGTGGTAAGGGGGGAAGGGAGAAGGACGTCAGTCTCAGCGGCACTCAGAGCACAGTCAAAACAAAATAATTACATTTAATGGAATTCTTGTCAGGCAATGCGCCCTGGCCCAGGCACAGGAGTGCTGGGAAGTGCCACAAAAGATAATACAGTTAGAGCCAGATGGCTCCAAACACACAGCACTCATCACAGCCAGGAGTCAGGAAATGGAAGAGTCCAACAAACCCAATAGAGAGTGTCCATATTCATACTGATGAAGACGATGTGTGGAGCCATGAAGAGTGCCCCGCAGAACCAAAGTAAGCATTCCAGTCTATATGGACATTTTGGCAGCATAGAAAATAAGGAAGGACTCAGGATAGAGTCGAGCCGTCCCTGGAGGAACTGTGAGAGCAAGCACAGAACAGAAGCAGACTGGGATGCCGATCCAGAGCCGGTCCAGGGCGAAAGGACCAGACAGTGAGTGGGCAGGTAGAGGAACCAGGTGTTCTTAAAGCCTGAGAAGCACAGGGAGAGAGTTTTGTGCCACCAAGAGGAAGATTTGTACGACGGATCGCCGCAGACCGAAGGAGGTCTCTAAATGCCACAATAAACCTGCAGCTGAGTGCTGACGCCCAGGAAGGGTCGGAACCCACACGGACCAAGAACACATGTACACGGGTTGCCAAAAAGGTTCTGGAGACCCGAGAACGCAGTGGCAAGCCGGAAGGGGAAAGAGGAGCTGAGAATATAGGGTCTCAGACCCTGACAGTCGCAAAGAAACCTTATCAACCATTGGGCTGTATGATAGTACTTGGCAGGAGAGTAAACCTAGTCCATCAAAAAAGAAGTATAAGCAAGAGAGGCGAGTCTGGAACCCACACCCAGAAGTCATCATATATGATCTTCATAGTCACAGTACCTGGCAGAGTAGTGAACCAGGTTGGTGTGAAACAAAGTCTAAAAAAGGCAAGGAGAAGGGAGACATTCCCCCTGGCATTGCAAACTGTATAAGAAAGCTTGAGAAAGGCCAGGGGAAGGGAGACATTCCCCCTGGTGTTGATGAACATTGTGAAAGAAGCCAAGAGAAGGGAGTCATTGGGCCTCATTTCGAGTTTGGAGGTAACCACGCCGCTATTTGCGGCATGGCTGCCTGCGAACTCGTCCAAACTCCGGCCTGGTGAATGGAGTAATTACCGGTCCGTTCCAAGGTCGGAGGGACCGGTAATTCCCCATTCACCAGGGCCATTCCCCATTCCCATTTGAGCCCCCATAGGGCTCAATGGGAAGGGGGAAGGCGGCAATAACGGTACCGTAAATTACGGTACCGTTATTGACCCCAGAGTCCCTTTGCGGGTCCCGTCCCGTCCCTTAACGCCTGCTAAAAGCAGGCATTAAGGGAGGACCCGCAAAGGGAACTCGTAGTAGGGCGGTAAGGGTTTAATGGCACCGGTCTTGTTACTGGTGACCGTAAACCCTTACCGCCCTACTCGGAATGAGGCCCATTCTCTTGGCATTGTAAAGAGCCTGAGAAAGGCCAGGGGAAGGGAGTCGCTCCCACTGGTGTTGATGAACATTGTGAAATAAGCCAAGAGAAGAGTGTTATTCTCTTGGTATTGTGAAGAGCCTGAGAAAGGCCAAGAGAAGGAGTCATTGGCCGTCATTATGAGGTTGCCAGTTGGCCGCCGGTGCTACCGGCCACCTACCGGCAACCTCGGCTTCCCGTTTTGACACCCAATATCCTGGTAATACTGGAATATTACGGGTGGCAGAGGAACGTAAGTTCCCATTCCCATAGGACTCAATTGGAATGGGAACACTGAAGCACCGGCACAGTTAGTAATGGTGCCGGTGCTTCAGTGAAAAATCTGCCGGTAGGGCCTTGAACTACCAGCAGGTCAGGCGTGCCAGTAGTTCACTGCCCCTAATGATGGCATTGATTCTCTAGGCATTGTGAAGAGCATGAGAAAGGACAGGACAAGGGAGTCATTCCCCCAGGTGTTGATGAACATTGTGAAAGAAGCCAAGAAAAGGGATTCATGCTCTTGACATTGTGAAGGCCAGGGGAAGGGAATCGTTCCACCCTGGTAGTTGTGAACACTGTGTGAGAAATCAAGGGAAGGTAGTCATTTCCTTTGCATTGTGGGAAACTCAAGAAAGACCAGGGGAAGGGAGTCATTCCCCTTGGCATTGTGAACTGCAGAGTAAAAGCCAGGAGAAAGAAGTCTTTTGTCCTGGCGCTGTGAAAGGTATTGAGAAACCTGTGGAAGGTTAGGGGAAGAGGAGGTCATCCCCCTTACCCTGTGAAGGTATGAGACCTTTTACTATGTGCGCTTGTGGAGCGCCAAGTCAAGCAAGCTTTTGAGACTTTTGGGTTTTTACCTTTTTTGAAGAACATTTCCTTTTCATCACCCGAAAGTGAACTTTGATCTATCATCCAGAAGAAGAGAGCCATTCTTCTGGACCAAGAAGAAAATCACTTTAAAATAGGTTTACACACACAACGGTGGACTACTTGTTTTGGACAGACATCCTGATGAAATACTTAGCATTTGGTTGAGTTAAGATTTTCTCATTTATTTGACATAATAAAGGGTTCCATGTAATAATGTCCCTGCAAAAATGTCTCCTGACAAAAAAGTTGTTGTTTTTTGCAGAGACATTATTAGATTGAACATGCAGAGGACACCCCTGCAACCCCTGAATTCTTTTTTTGTCTACCCTTTCCCATACATAATGTCACCATATACAATGTCGCCAAGGGCTTTTCCCGGGGACATTATTACCTGATACCTTATAAAGGCATGTAGCCAAAGGAATGCCACTTGTGTGTCAGTCTCCTACTTCTACACCCTTACATTTCCTACCTTTTTATTTTTCTTCATTCAAAGTACTCCATACTTCTGTGAGACTAATCGGCACACACAAAGTGCAGGGGAACTGACACTAACTTATCCTAACAGGTTTTGCAGGACTACTTCACCAAATCGAGTGTCCGCTCTGGAACTGAAATCCAAGCAGTAATGCTGGTAGAAAGCAGAAGGCAGTGTGCTCTAGCACCTTGACGCATCTCATGTGCTAGATGGAATTACTAATATTGATTTCGGACCCAAATAATTGGACAGTCTCAAAGAATATGGCAAAGTACAACTTTATTATCAACATAAAATAAGGTAGGGCAATCTGGCGAACAACAAACTGTAGTCCACGCACTCGCACTTCAATTTTGATTATACAAAGGTTGTATACCTCAATGTAGGTCAGCTATGATGTCATCCTAGGTGGAAAACTGTAAAACCCATTGAAGGGAGGGATTTGTTAAGGGAACATATGTACACTACATATCATATAAGTATTAGTAATATCACTGGATGCCCCTTATCTAGTCGGCACGCCTTTAACCACCTTTAAATACGTATAATACAGATTATAGCAGAATAACAGCAGTGGATTGGCCTGTGCAACACTGTATAGCATGTTGCTACATAGACACTCTGATTGGTTGGCATTCTCTCCCAACCTCGTACTCTCGGTTTGTTTAACAGCACGTAAGCAAAACAAAACTCAGGTGCAGAGAGCAACATCAGACTACTATCCACTTGCCCAATCAGTGCATTATTTCTCATCCGTCTGGCCACAAGCTAAGGCTTCTTCTTTATAGTTGACCTTGCAGCATGTTCTCTGTTCTGGGATTTTCAAGGTAGTGTAGGTACACCTTATCTTGGTCTGGAGCTTAATGAATAGTCCTTGTGAGGAGACCACGATTTTGTCCATTTCGTCCTTTTATTTACTGCTATTTGATTTAATTAAGCTGGGTGTCATTACTCCTCTAAGCCTCTGGAGACATGCTCACTCCACCTTGCATAGGCTTTTCACATCGTTGATTGTCCAATACTTGCCTCTTGTAGATGTTTTCTTCTTCGCTTAATCTAAGAGAAATATGTCTTACGCACATGGCCTATCCTTTTGACTACCTTTGAGCTTTGCAATTGTTCCTTGATGTGGCATCCTTGATCCCAGGCCAATAGACTCCTCTTCATTCCTCACACAAAGCTGTTTTCCAGCATCTTTGGATTCCGCAGCCCTGGTCTGTCTCTGAGGTAGCTTGATTGGTTTCAATACAAGTGTGATGTCCATCTTTCTATCATGGCCGCCTTAGCCACGTTATGTTTTCTTCTGCAGCAAGCTTCGATATATTTTAGCTACCTTGCGTTTCTGCGTATGTACATTCACTTCATATCTTCTCATTTATTTCTTTGGTGCATATGATTTCTTCGTCTTCGATTACAGGTTTCTCTTATCACTCCAGTTACATCTTATCCATTAAGTATTTGTATATTGTTTCAGTGCGTCTTCGTATCCTTCCCTCATGACGCCACTGTGCTCTCGTCAGATTTCACTTATGGCTCTTCGATATCCAATGGTGTGTGCAGACATCCTTCCAACCTTTCAATGCAAGGGCACATGCGATACGGTTGTCTGAGTGCATATCATCTCTCCTATACTTGATGCAGTATTGAGACAATACCTGCTGTCCCACATAGAGCTCTTCTCCTGCTAGTTCAATATGATGGAGGTGAAGGATGGGAGCTAGGACTGATGTGTCTACCTGGTCCTCTACAGCGGGGCCCAAACGGGGGCTCTAGCTATGATCTTCCAGGTGACACGCCTCTGAAAGGCCACCAAGGCTGCCTTGTCACAAACCACATGAGCATGAAGACCCATAGGAATCTGTAGCCCTTAACATCTGTAGCTTTCTGCAATGCAAGTTACTATACAGCGGATGACAGTGACCGAGATCTACCCCCATAAAGTACAAAAAGCCTGTTGGAAGAGCTGGTCTCTTGTGTCCTAAAAAGGTCAAATTATATTGGTTGATGGACGTTGAGGCTGGGAAGAATCGTTTCCCTCTCAGATGTGGGGTTTTGGAAGAACACTGGCAAGAAAGAACACCAGCCAGGAGATCTCCTGATTCATGTGAAACTCCAACACAATCTTGGGTAAGCAGATAGGATGGGTCCGCGTCACCACCTTACTCTTATGGAAAGTTGTGAATGGATAACTAGCTGACAGCACATGTAGTTAGACTCGGCAAGCCAAAGTGACCGCCATCAGGAAGGCTATATTCCAGACCACACTGCAAGGTTTTACTTTGGCCATGAGTTCAAAGGGCTTGTGAGCCAATGCTGTGAGGACAACATTGCGGTACCAGGCGGGGTGAGGGCACCTCACCGGGGAACACGCATTTGTAGACAGCGAGTGAGCGCATAGACAGATACAGGCAGCGGCCCCACCGATGTTCCGGGATCAAACGCGGCAGGAGGGGTGAATGAGTATCGGCAGTAAGGACCTGCTTCTAGCAGCATGTGTAGCATGTAAAACTGGAATGAACTGGTGTAGAGGAGGGAACAGAAAGCCACGAGGGCCCAGAGGAAGAGTAGTGTACTTTGAATGAAGAAAAATAAAAAGGTAGGAAATGTAAGGGTGTAGAAGTAGGAGACTGACACACAAGTGGCATTCCTTTGGCTACATGCCTTTATAAGGTATCAGGTAATAATTTCCCCGGGAAAAGCCCTTGGCGACATAGTATATGGTGACATTATGTATGGGAAAGGGTAGACAAAAAAAGAATTCAGGGGTTGCAGGGGTGTCCTCTGCATGTTCAATCTAATAATGTCTCTGCAAAACACAACAACTTTTTTGTCAGGAGACATTTTTGCAGGGACATTATTACATGGAACCCTTTATTATGTCAAATAAATGAGAAAATCTTAACTCAACCAAATGCTAAGTATTTCATCAGGATGTCTGTCCAAAACAAGTAGTCCACCGTTGTGTGTGTAAACCTATTTTAAAGTGATTTTCTTCTTGGTCCAGAAGAATGGCTCTCTTCTTCTGGATGATAGATCAAAGTTCACTTTCGGGTGATGAAAAGGAAATGTTCTTCAAAAAAGGTAAAAACCCAAAAGTCTCAAAAGCTTGCTTGACTTGGCGCTCCACAAGCGCACATAGTAAAAAGTCTCATACCTTCACAGGGTAAGGGGGATGACCTCCTCTTCCCCTAACCTTCCACAGGTTTCTCAATACCTTTCACAGCGCCAGGACAAAAGACTTCTTTCTCCTGGCTTTTACTCTGCAGTTCACAATGCCAAGGGGAATGACTCCCTTCCCCTGGTCTTTCTTGAGTTTCCCACAATGCAAAGGAAATGACTACCTTCCCTTGATTTCTCACACAGTGTTTACAACTACCAGGGTGGGACGATTCCCTTCCCCTGGCCTTCACAATGTCAAGAGCATGAATCCCTTTTCTTGGCTTCTTTCACAATGTTCATCAACACCTGGGGGAATGACTCCCTTGTCCTGTCCTTTCTCATGCTCTTCACAATGCCTAGAGAATCAATGCCATCATTAGGGGCAGTGAACTACTGGCACGCCTGACCTGCTGGTAGTTCAAGGCCCTACCGGCAGATTTTTCACTGAAGCACCGGCACCATTACTAACTGTGCCGGTGCTTCAGTGTTCCCATTCCCATTGAGTCCTATGGGAATGGGAACTTACGTTCCTCTGCCACCCGTAATATTCCAGTATTACCAGGATATTGGGTGTCAAAACGGGAAGCCGAGGTTGCCGGTAGGTGGCCGGTAGCACCGGCGGCCAACTGGCAACCTCATAATGACGGCCAATGACTCCTTCTCTTGGCCTTTCTCAGGCTCTTCACAATACCAAGAGAATAACACTCTTCTCTTGGCTTATTTCACAATGTTCATCAACACCAGTGGGAGCGACTCCTTTCCCCTGGCCTTTCTCAGGCTCTTTACAATGCCAAGAGAATGGGCCTCATTCCGAGTAGGGCGGTAAGGGTTTACGGTCACCAGTAACAAGACCGGTGCCATTAAACCCTTACCGCCCTACTACGAGTTCCCTTTGCGGGTCCTCCCTTAACGCCTGCTTTTAGCAGGCGTTAAGGGACGGGACGGGACCCGCAAAGGGACTCTGGGGTCAATAACGGTACCGTAATTTACGGTACCGTTATTGCCGCCTTCCCCCTTCCCATTGAGCCCTATGGGGGCTCAAATGGGAATGGGGAATGGCCCTGGTGAATGGGGAATTACCGGTCCCTCCGACCTTGGAATGGACCGGTAATTACTCCATTCACTAGGCCGGAGTTTGGACGAGTTCGCAGGCAGCCATGCCGCAAATAGCGGCGTGGTTACCTCCGAACTCAGAATGAGGCCCAATGACTCCCTTCTCTTGGCTTCTTTCACAATGTTCATCACCACCAGGGGGAATGTCTCCCTTCCCCTGGCCTTTCTCAAGCTTTCTTATACAGTTTGCAATGCCAGGGGGAATGTCTCCCTTCTCCTTGCCTTTTTTAGACTTTGTTTCACACCAACCTGGTTCACTACTCTGCCAGGTACTGTGACTATGAAGATCATATATGATGACTTCTGGGTGTGGGTTCCAGACTCGCCTCTCTTGCTTATACTTCTTTTTTGATGGACTAGGTTTACTCTCCTGCCAAGTACTATCATACAGCCCAATGGTTGATAAGGTTTCTTTGCGACTGTCAGGGTCTGAGACCCTATATTCTCAGCTCCTCTTTCCCCTTCCGGCTTGCCACTGCGTTCTCGCGTCTCCAGAACCTTTTTGGCAACCCGTGTACATGTGTTCTTGGTCCGTGTGGGTTCCGACCCTTCCTGGGCGTCAGCACTCAGCTGCAGGTTTATTGTGGCATTTAGAGACTTCCTTCGGTCTGCGGCGATCCGTCGTACAAATCTTCCTCTTGGTGGCACAATACTCTCTCTCTGTGCTTCTCAGGCTTTAAGAACACCTGGTTCCTCTACCTGCCCACTCACTGTCTGGTCCTTTCGCCCTGGACCGGCTCTGGATCGGCATCCCAGTCTGCTTCTGTTCTGTGCTTGTTTTCACAGTTCCTCCAGGGACGGCTCGACTCTATCCTGAGTCCCTCCTTATTTTCTATGCTGCCAAAATGTCCATATAGACTGGAATGCTTACTTTGGTTCTGCGGGGCACTCTTCATGGCTCCACACATCGTCTTCATCAGTATGAATATGGACACTCTCTATTGGGTTTGTTGGACTCTTCCATTTTCTGACTCCTGGCTGTGATGAGTGCTGTGTGTTTGGAGCCATCTGGCTCTAACTGTACTATCTTTTGTGGCACTTCCCAGCACTCCTGTGCCTGGGCCAGGGCCCATTGCCTGACAAGAATTCCATTAAATGTAATTATTTTGTTTTGACTGTGCTCTGAGTGCCGCTGAGACTGACTTCCTTCTCCCTTCCCCCCTTACCAGGCTTCCCTGTTCCTCGCACTTCTACCTCCATCCCTCCCGCCCACTGCGCTCCCTCTGTTGAACGCGTCTTGCTATCTGCGAAGGACTAACCCTCCGGGTATCGTTCACGGCGTTTTCTGACTCCTGGCTGTGGTAAGTGCTGTGTGTTTGGAGTCACCTGGCTCTAACTGTATTACCTTTTGTGTCGCTTCCCAGCTCTCATGCACCTGGGTCAGGACCCATTGCCTGACAAGTATTAAATGTAATTATTTTGGTTTTGACGCACTCCAAGCACCGCTGAGACTGGTGTCCTTGTCCCTACCCACACTGACCATATTTCCCTGTTCCTAACCCTCCTTCCTGCCTCCCACCCACCGCGCTCCCATTGGTGAACTGGGCCCTGATCCATCAGCTTTTCAGACAGCCCCTACATGGCAGCTCCCATGGCTAAGGACCCGAGGCAAAGGGCCGCTCCAGTGATGTCAGCCAGTGTCCACCGGGGAAGCCTCCAGCCGTCAACCTGCTGCGACTGACCAGGTAGGTACTGTCAGAGGGGCAGTAGTCACTGTACCCTAGCAAACAAACCCCCAGACACCTCTAATCATTCCTACATCGTTACCACACCACACATAGGAATCCCAGTAAATTGTATTGTTAACCTTCCCTCACATCTCTCCTGGAAAGTCACATTTTGCATGCTGCTGTGTTTAAAAACTAGGCATTTCCTATTTTTAGGAAAGTTGAACCTGGGTGTTTTGCATTGCTGCTGTGTTTAAAAACTAGCCCAAACAAAAACTGCAGTTATCCTTGGATAAACTGCATAACCTCCTATAATTAATTCATATACATTTATGTGTAAAAACGCTGCATAATCCCCTCCAAGACAACAACCCTACTTAAAGAGTGTATGTTTTAGATGTAAGACAGCATGCCGGAACTCATTTGTTTCCAATTAATTGAATCATTTTTTAATTATAGAAAACTTTTACAAAAGAGCATATCAAATATATTAATAACATCTATAAAAACCAATTGTCAAGAACACACAGTTTATCACATCAACAAAAAAGCTCACATCTCAAATATCATTACCTTCCATACTCTTTCATCCCCATACATACAAAGATCACTCATACTTGTGCAAAAAACGCAATCCTGGTACTTTTGTTCTGAGACTCAGAACATCCCATCCATATGGGTTTGATATTTTACTATTTCCAAAAGTGCCTATTTAACAATATTTTTTCCATCAAAAGATGTAAGAACACTGGGTGGGTATTCCAAGGCTAATAATTCATGGACCCATGTTAATCCCCATATTTGTCTATAAAAAACCCAAGTTAGAGCCAACTCTGGGAGGAGTAGGCTCTGTGGTATTGTCGACTCAAGTTTCGGGCTACCAGAGCGGTCTATACAGCTTCCGTCTGGTGCACCTCATCAGGACATATATATTACAAACAAAGACACAATTACTAAAAACAGAATTCAAATTGATGTGAATTGACAAAGTTCATTCAATTTCAAAGAGCCAGTTTCTTTTGCTTCACAGGGTGTTCAATAGTGGTAATCCAAATACGATTTTTTTCGAAAACAGCTTCTTGATTCGCAGAGGTGTTGTTTTCTCCCCGCTGGATATATTGTAGGCCAATTGGTTCGAGTGCGCGAAGCCAATGGCACAAGATCCCTGTATTCTTCCCAAAAAGAGGAAAACACTGGATGTGCACAGTGTCTCACACTCAAGGTGTCAGCAGTCACTGGTGTGTGTACTTAAATGTCAGCCAACCATCTGGGAAAAGCGAGTCCCGTTGTGCAGCACTACCGTTCGGTAATTAAAAACTAAGCCTTTTCCCTCTTTTTTATGAAGTTGAATCTGGGTTTTTTACATTGCAGCTGTGTTAAAAAATCTAGGCCTTTTCCCTCTTGAATCTGGGTGTTTTTGCATTGCTGATGTGTTTAAAAACTAGGCCTATTTCCATCTTTTTAGGAAAGTTGAATTTGGTTGTTTTTGCATTGTTGCTGTGTTTAAAAACTAGGCCTTTTCCCTCTTTTTAGGAAAGTTGGATCTGGGTGTTGTTGCATTGCTGCTGTGTTAAAAACTGGGCCTTTCCCGCTTAGGAAAGTTGTACCTGGTTGTTTTGCACTGAGGGACTATTAACTGTGTCTCATTAGGCTCTCCTCCTCCCATCTGCGAGTACCGTTAACTGTTGAGTGTTCCTATATGCTCCTTCTGTGTGTTCCCTACCGTGTGACCACCCTCAACCACTTCTGCACATACAGTGCTGTGCGGCGCTGGACTGTGCATCCCTCCTCTCTCCTACACTCCCTCCTCCTACTTCCTCCTCGCACCCTCTATGGTGCTTTCCATCTCCCCATCTTCTCTAACTGCTACGCTATCTCCCATCCTATCCCTCTCACTAAGTGGGGAAGGAAGAAGCTCAAGAGGGACATTTTGGTCTTCAACCCAGGCCTCCCTATCGCTGATACCTACATCAGTGCTTCTTCCCGACAGACTCTCACCGACATCCTCTTTGTCATTCCCTCTCCTGACCTATGAAACCCTCATATGGTCTCTGTAGTCTCTCTTTCTCCTGTGCTCCCATTAATAGTGGCACGCAGTGGGAGGTCCTCTTGGCCACTTCCACTCCTCCAAGACCATCATAAATGTCTATCTGAATGGCACCATCTTGGTCCAGGGCCATCAGCCCATTCTCCTACTCTTCGATAGGCGTCTCCCAGGTCTCAACAACTTCCTTCCTAAACCTATTACTTCCACTAGCACCTCTAGGCTCTTCTGCCACATCTTTCTTCCACTGCCTCTCTGGCATCCGCCTCCTCCTCGCTGGCTACTATGCCTCTGCCTTCTACCACCTCTGTGCACTCTCTGCCCCTCTACAACCTCTGCAGGGAGTACCTCTTGCCTGTACCCCACCACAGAAGTCTTTCAAATGTGGCTACCTGTTCCATGTTGCTACTCTCAACTCTTGTTCTGCTGTCAAACGCTCCTCTGACATCGCCCACCTCCACAAAGAACTTGACCTGGATGTCCTCGCTCTCACCGAGACATGGTTCAAGGCCAGCTCTGTCATGTGTTCTGACTCTCCTCCATGGTGGCTACAAGATCCTCTCCTAACCAGAACCAACTGTCCCAGAGGGAGAGTAGCTTTGATCTTTCTAGAGTGGGTCCCTGTTTCAGTCATCCCTGCGCAGACCTATTCATCCTTTGAATCTCTGGTCTTCAGGCTCTCTATCTCGCCTGGCCTCTCTCTGACTGTGGAAAACAAGAAGAGTTCCCAAGAGTAGGAAACTCACATCCCCTGCACACTATCACAGGCCAACAAATAGCCAAGTATTTAATAGAATAACTCTGAAATATTCCAACTAAAGTTAATAAGAGTGTTCTGAAGTCATAGTAAATACATCAATCATTTCAACATGAATTCATAGTACATTGTTAAAAATAAACTTTTTTTAATATAACGTGACTAACGCATTTCGAGAAAACGTCTCTTCATCAGGGGTCCAGGTGGGAAGTTAATTCAACAAATAATCAAAGAAAAAGTGATCTTATAATTTCATCAATAGCATCCTTAATTGTTGCAAGTAAATCTGCTATGTAAAAACTCATTTAACCAATATCATTCAAGTTCCTGTCTACCTTCTAATTTTCAAAGTCCAGTTATGGATGTCCTAGAAGGGCTCACCACAGGGATGCAAGAGTATATGGGCCTCATTAGGACCCAGGCGGTAAGGGGTTTACGGCGGCGTAAACAGCGCCGACCCTTACCGTCTGATTCCGAGGTCCCTTAGCGCCATGGAGGTTTTAACACCTGCTTTTAGCAGGTGTTAAAATCCATGGCGCTAAGGGACCTTGTTGTTAATTACGCCACCGTAATTTACGGTGGCGTAATTAACGCCTTCCCCACTCCCATTATGCCCTATGGGGCAAAAATGGGAATGGGGAAGGGTAAATGGGTTAATGGGGACTTACCGCCCCACTCACCTCGGAATGGGGCGGTAAGTCCGCCAACCACCATGGCGTAAACGTAGTTTACGCCATGGTGGTAAAGGTACGACCCAGGCGGTAACTTACCGCCTGGGTCGTAATGAGTCCCTATGTGTGTAGGGTTCCGTTCCTGGTTACCTAAAAGATAATGATTTGATGAGGTTACTAGTCCTCTCTAGTTATTCCCTTCGAAATAGCATATAAAAAGACATAAACTGTCTCACCTTATTCGGTTTACTGATGCTTACTAGACCCTCTAGTGTGGCCGTGTGTAGGAAATGGAGTCATCATCATCCCATGTTCATGATATGTGAATAATCTTCTACCTATGGGTGGAATTCATGTAAAAAAAAAGTACGTATTAATGACAATGTGCTACATAATCCGGTTCTCTAGCTATTGAAAATGGCCCAGAAATCATTCAGACCAATGAGGAGTCCACAAGAGAAAGTACATACACGTTCTAGTTGTTTTGATAATTCAAAGATAAAAACCACCAACAGACTCACCAAAGAGAGAAATCATCCCTGAAGGAACAGCGAATGAGGAACCAATTTGTCGGAGCACCGGGAAGAAGCGAGAGAGTGCGGCTGGAACGAGGGAACCGAGACATCCCTGTTTACTCCAGCGAGTAGGAACAGGTCGAAAGCCTGGCTGGGAGAGGGTTCGGGCGCGATGAGAAGAACCCAATGGTGCAAGAAAACCATAACATGCACGCAGAAGGAAGAGGCACACTGTGGGAATGCTGCAGCCCCCTGGAGAGCTAGAAAGAGCCAGGGGAAGACCAAAGCTCTGAGACCTCCAGACCAACTGGAGGAAGCCAGCAAGAACCCAAAAGGTATCTGGGATGCTGGGAAGGTTGGTGAGGGTGCAAGGCAGCTGTGTAAAACTCCAAGAGTACCGAGCAGGGGTGAGGAGGGAAACCCTGGGAAAAAACCCAAATACGGGACTTGGACCCGCACCCAAAAAGCAAGACGAGATACCCAAGTCATCTTCTTTGTGAAGTATTTGGCAGGAGAGTGAACCAGGTCTGCAAAAAACCAGAGGAACTTTTGCCATTCATCTTATTTGTGGCAGCACCTGGCAGGAGAGTGATCCAGGGCTTCAGGGGAGAAGGACACCAGTCACAGCGGCGCTCGGAGCGCAGCAAAAATAAAATAATTTAATTTAATTCTTGTCAGGCAACGGGCCCTGAACCAGGCGCAGGAGCACTGGGAAGCATCACAAAAGGGAATACAGTTAGAGCCATTTGACTCCAAACACACAGAACTAACCACACCCAGGAGTCAGGAAATGCTGTGAACGGAGCCCAGAGGGTTAGACCCTCACAGAGAGCAGGGCCCGTTCACCAATGGGCCTAGAAGAACTTTTGAAAACCATCTTTTTTGTGGCAGTGCATGAGTGAGAAGGGCCAGGTAAGGGAGGGATTCCCCGGGCTGTTGTGAACTGTAACAAGAAGCCTGAGAAGGGCCATGGAAAGGAAGGTATTCCCCCGGCTATTGTGAATTGTAATAAGAACCTTCCTTGGACCCTCTTCTTCCATCCCTCCTACTCTCCTCCTTCTCTCCCATAGCACTGGATGTGGTTACCAACACTGTTTGCTCTATGAAAGTCTCCTCCAAAAAGGTGCATCGCTGCTGCTCTATAACTATCAAGGACAATATTGCCACCCTTAGTCCCTCTTTGGCTGATTTCTGCAATCACTCTTTTGCCACTGGCGCCTTCCCCTCTCCTCTTGAGCACTCCCTTGTGCAGCCCCTCCTAAAAAGGCCGCCTGCTGCATTTCCTGTGTGGCTAATTACTGCACTATCTCAACTGCCCCTTCTTGGGCAAACTTTTGGCGACATTGGTCCTCCCCCAACTAATCCATCACACGGAATCTGTTGGTTGTCTCCACGACCACCAGTCTGGCTTCAGAGCAGCCCGAAGCATGGAAACTGCTCTCCTGATCACCCGTGAAGACATGCTCTCTAACCTCGATTCCAACTCTCCTTCTGTTCTCATCCTTTTTGATCTGTCCTCTGCCTTAGACACTGTCAATCATGCCATACTCTTAAATTGCCTCTGTGATACCCTGGGCATCATTGACCGTGCACTGGCTTGGCTGGCCTATTTCCTTTTAAATCGGCCCTCCCAGTTTCAACTCCCTCATGCACCTCACTCTTTACCTGAAGCGCCCCTTCCGGGGTCTCTCCTCTCGCCGTGGCACTTCAACATTTACCTTGACCTTCTTGCACAGCTGATTTCCACCCTCTCTCCGCACTTCCAGTGTTATGCGGATGGCACTCCGCTCTCCGTTAAGCTTCCCTCCTCTACCTCATCTCCTTACTCTCTCATTCCTGATTTCCTGACTGCTATTCAGGCATGGTCCAATGTCAATGATCTCTCTGTCTTAACGCCAGTAAGACTGAGATACTTCTTCTTGGAACTCCACCCCCTTCCTTACCTCCTACTCTCTGGCCGCCCTCCCTGGCCCCTCTCCTCTCATCCTCTTGTGAGGCAAAAAACGTGGGTGTTATCTTCAATTGCTCCCTCTCCTTCTCACCACATATCACTGACCTTGCCATCTTGTGAGGCAAAAAACGTGGGTGTTATCTTCGATTGCTCCCTCTCCTTCTCACCATATATCGCTGACCTTGCCAAGAAGGCTTATTTTCAGCTTAATCTCCTCAGAGGTATCCTCCCTTTCCTCACCTTCCCCAAGAAACCCAATGTCTCTAGAGCTCTGGTTCTCTCCAGGCTGGACTACTGCAACAGCCTCTTCCTCAATCTACCTCTCTCCTCTCTTCGCCCTCTTCAACTAATCCAGAATAGGACTGCAAGACTTATCCTTGGCCTCAAGCCCAGGGACTGCATCTCTCCAGCCCCAAAATCTCTCCACTGGCTCCCGGTGGCAGCAATGATCACATTTAAGAACCTCTGCATCATCCACAAGGCTTCCTAGGACCGCATTACATTCAACTTTCCCTTCCTAAATACCTCCCTGGTAAAGTCCTTTGGTATTTTAGCTCTAACGCTCTGCAGGTCAGATGCTTCTCCAAGCAAAGAGTGGGGGTAGATCTCTTTCGTCGGCTGGAGGCTCTCTCTGGAATGGCCTCCCCGCCCCTCTGAGACTTGAGCCGGATCTCCTTAAGTATATGAAGCTTCTGAAGACCTTCCTTTCCTCCTCCCTCCCTCCCCCCCTTCCTTGCCAATCCCCCCCTTAATGCTGTGATCGGCTATCTGGTCCCCTCTGAGTCAAACATGGACTAGGCCCTTCTCAGACCAGTCTGCCTCAGTATCCCCTTCCAGCCTTTGCCTTCAGCCCCTTCCCATGAAGAAAGGGAGGTGAGGCTGCTACCCGATAGTGCCCCTGGTGGTGGTACTCAGCAGGTGGATCTCATGGGGAAGGAAGCCATATATGGGAACATTGACTATGGGCTTGGGAGAATGCAGTTTTCACCCTGTCAATTTCTGTCCTCTCTTCTCTCTCACGCCATTCAGCCCCCAATGGTCCTCCACACGTCTAGGTATCTCTGTAGCATAGAGGACGCCATTTATACAGATCATACTGGTAGGAGGAAGAGTGAGGCTTACCGAGGTGAACTGCATACAGTCACCAACAGAAGGAAGATCAGGCAAGGAGACAAAAGCCCACTGCAGAACCAACATATGTGCTAGAGTTTACTGGAGGCAGCCCCAGCGATAAAAAGCAAGGAAGAACTGTGTACCTTGTCTAGCCAGCCTTGCAGGAGTCAGGAACTGCATGCCGGTTCCATGGCGATAGACCCAAGGAGAAGAGAATGAGATACTGCAGATGAGGATTGAGTGTGTCCAGAAGTTCCATCGAGCAGGAACCGGACCGGTGACGGAGAAAGAGGAAACCCGACCGGCAAAGCCAAAACAAGCAGAAGGCATGCAGCCGAGGATGTGAGAGAGAACATATTGCTGCAGAGCCGCCGAGGACGGGACACTGAACGCTGAAACAGTTTAGAAGCCCATTCTACTCCCAGGACAGACTGAAGACTGTAGAGAAAGGGTTGAGCCGGCTGGTGGAACATGGAGGGGGCCAAATAGATTAAAGAGGCACTTACCAATATCCCAAGAGCCAGAAAAGGATAGCGAAAGAACTGTAAGAACTGAAGCAAACTTTATGAAATATCCTATGTGGAATAGTTCCTGATAGGAGAGTGCACCAGTAGGTTCTCTTTCCCTACATTTTCCAGGTACTTCACAGCTCACAATTACAATTCGATTTCCCAATATGCAATTGTCCAATCCAGGGGGTATGGCTCTCTTCCCCTGGATTCCACAAAACTCAAGGATTCTCTGTCGCTGCTTTATTACCCAATTTACTAAAGTTCCTTGATCAGGGGGTATGCTCCCTTCCCCTCGAGTATATACAATCTTAAGAGGTCACTCTCCCTCTTCCCATTTCTCACAGTACTTTTCACATTGCCTGGTGTACTCTCCTGCCAACTTCTCCAGCACTGGATCTTTCATAGATTCACATGCTTTATTACTCCCCATCATCGGACTGGGAATCCGCAGTAATTTAGACAATTAAAATGATATCAAAACTTTTCCTTAAGGAAATGCTACATACCTAGTCCTATAGAGCCTGCGTTGCCTCTCACGTGTGCAGTCCCTCCCACCAAAGAGTGGATGTTTAACTCCTCTTCTTTGTCTTGGGGAGGGGAGGGACTCTGTCCTATCCACTGATGAAGCTCTCTTCTTTGGAGCTTGCTTCTCAGTCAGCCTGGTAGAAGTTGAAGGTGCAGTCTTCGAAGATTCTTCATTAGTAGATATTTGCTTGCTTTCCAGTTGTAGCAGGAGGCTTCTATGTCTGTCCTCCACAGTCTTTTTGGAGAAGGTCAGACAGATTTCGCAGTACTGGATTTCATGAAGATAAAGGCAATAAATGCAATATTTGTGAGGGTCACCAATAAAAATGACCCTTTTGCCACATTTGCTGCAGTCCCTGAAGAGGGAGGTTTTCTCCTTGGCAGCCTGCATTTCTGACTCTGCCATGAGGTGACAGTTAGACAGGCCGACACTCAATGTTTTGGAGGGAAAGGGGAGTGACCTGAGTCCAGGAACACCCATCCAGTGAAGGCACACTCCCAATGAGGCTACCTCACGCTGGAACCCGAAGACTTGCGCCCCGCCTGTAAAAGTCTCGGACAGTGAGAAAAAAGGAAGTTGCAGCCAAGAAGGTCACAAGCAAGGAAAAACAGGTGAGAAAGAGAGAAACTTGTGACAGATTGAGACGCCTCAAACCTGATACAGAAACAGACATGGAAGCCGCAGTTCAAGACCTCATGAGAGGTATGCAAGAATTAACCACAGAGGTTCAAAACCTCAAGGCTGAGAATGCAGCATTAAAGCAGCTTGTCTTGTCCCGAGATTCTGCGGTCAAAGAAAGGGCCCTGGTAGGGGGGGTAGTGGACAAGTATGATGGTTCCTTCCTTGATTCCTGCCTAGTACATTTCACCTTCAAACCCTACTATTTTTCCACGCAACGAGCAAAAGTCGGATTCCTGATATCTCACCTCACGGGCAATG
Source organism: Ambystoma mexicanum (assembly GCF_040938575.1). Classification (NCBI taxonomy): domain Eukaryota; kingdom Metazoa; phylum Chordata; class Amphibia; order Caudata; family Ambystomatidae; genus Ambystoma; species Ambystoma mexicanum. The sequence goes on from NC_090934.1 coordinate 227,486,573, forward strand.
CCTTAACCTGGGTGACTCCCTTAGTCAATTCGGGAGACCCGCTCTTGGATAATTACGATTGGTTTGTGGAAGCCCTTAAGGCCAAGTACGATCGACCAGAACTTGTCTACAGTGCACAAGAAAGACTTCTCGAATTCCAGCAAGGGAGTCAGGATATGCTCACTTATGTGACTTGATTCAAACAGCTAGCTAAAGAAGCCGATTGGTCTCAAGAAGCCAGTTTCACTCTCTTCCGAAGAGGTTTAAATGATGAGATAAAGGACGAACTAGCCAGAGTAGCTCATCCGAGTTCCTTCCAGGCTCTCATGGACCTTTCCCTACAGATAGATTTCCGGATCCAGGAGAGGAAGGCAGGGAAAAGGAAAACAAAGACAACATCCCCAAAAGCAACCGCAGATTACCCTTGACCAAAAGAAGCATGTGCTCCACGTGCCTCAGATCCAGACCTATGCAATTTGGTGCCTTCTGTGGACCAATTTCACCACAAGAAAGGATCCGTCGGATTAATACCGGCCTTTGCATGTACTGTGCCTCTGATAAACATCTTGTGAGAGAATGCCCTATAGCACCACCCCGGCGTTCAGGAAACACCAGCTCCCGATCCTAAGCGGAGCACAGCTTCGGCAGAAAGATGCCTGCTCTGCATCCATTCCTTCCTTGAACACTCCAGGACAGAACACTTTAGAGATTCTTCAGACATTCTTGTCACCTACCAAAAAATAATGTTACCCCATCCTGGCCCTAGTGGACTGCAGTGCAATGGGTATTTTCATAGATCACGACTGAGCTGTCAGTCACCACATTCCTCGAGAACCCAAAGAGGTAATACAACCCGTCGAAGGTATTGACGGTAGACCATTGTCTTCAGGACCCATTAGTCACCAAACCAAGGAATTACTACTATCGATAAATGACTATCAGGAAAAGCTCCGATTTGACATCACCCCATGGTTCTAGGCATGCCCTGGCTTCAGAAGCACAATCCCTACATCAACTGGGCAGCAGGATCCCTGTTTCTAGGTTCTGAATTTTGCATGTCCCACTGTTTGTCTCGAAACACATTGCAAGACCCTCCAGTGACCTCCCAGAACCACAAGCAATCATGCTTAAGTGTATCCAACATTATTCAAGTACCTGGGATCTATCAAACATACTCAGATGTGTTTTCAACAGCCATTGTTCAAACTCTTCCACCCCATAGGCCTAAGGATTGTGCCATTGACACAGATGCCTCAGCAGTGATTCCATTCGGGAGGATGTTCATCTTATCCGAACCCGAAAAGAGGGCTCTACGAGAATACCTGGATACCAACCTGGCAAATGGTACTATCCGGCCTTCAAATTCTTCAGGCGGTGCTCCCCTATTCTCCGTTCCTAAGAAGGACACTAAAGAACTTCGGCCTTGTTTGGATTTCCGTGGTCTCAACCAATGGACCCTCAAAGACCACTATCCACTACCACTTATTTCTGACATCCTGGAGGCAGTACGAGGTGCTGTCATCTTCACTAAACTTGATCTTAGGGGTGCTTACCATCTCATCCGAATAAGGGAAGGCAATGAATGGAAGACGGCCTTCAGAACTCCCTTTGGCCACTTTGAGTATCTGGTAATGCCCTTGGGTCTCGCCAACGCCCCCGCGGTTTTTTAGCGCTTCATGGATAGAGTTTTCTCTGATATGCTGTCTCTTTTCGTCATTGTGTACCTGGATAATATAGTGATTTACTCCAATGACCTCCAATCCATCAAGAATATGTGAAGGCAGTCTGACAACGTTTTCAAGAACACAACTCCTGGCCAAGCCAGAAAAATGTCTCTTTCATGTCCCAACCGTTCATTATCTTGGATTTGTGCTTAGCTCCAAAGGAATCGGAATGGATCCTTCCAAGGTCGACTCCATACTTTCTTGGCCAGCACCCACCACTGTGAAACAGATTCCACCCTTCCTGGGACTTGCACATTTTTACAGAAAATTAATTCCCGCATTTTCTGACATAATGCATCCCACTGTAACACTCTTAAAGAAGGATACTCCATTTAAATGGTCTACTGCTAAAGAGACAGCTTTTCAGCAACTGAAACAAGAATTTACTCATGCCCCTATCCTGGCCCAGCCCGACATAGACCAGCCTTTTTTGGTGTTAACAGAAGCTTCAGACTATGCCATTGGTGCGATCATAAAACAAGAATTTGAAGACAAAAAGGAACATCCTATTGCATATCTATCCCGCACTTTGACTCCCAGTGAGAGCCACTATTCCGTCCTGGAGAAGAAGTTACTGGCCATCCGACAAGCCTTCACCGACTGGCGCCACCTTCTCTTGGGTGCTAAACACCCAGTGCAGTACGAACAGATCATGAAAACTTGCAAGTCCTACAGTCCGTGTAATGCAGAAACAGTCCACAAGCGCGTTGGGCCTTCTTTTTTGCTCCGTACCAATTCCAAATTAATCACTTTCCTGGAACGAATAACATTATGCAGATGCCTTATCTAGGCGTCCTGATTACGAGTCTGTCGAAGCCCGGACCTTTCCGAAGATGTTCCGTGATACCGTGTTTGTGGCACAAGCCATTTCTCTCCTGGAAGACATCCGTGCAAGAACACCTTCTTCCGATCTCTGGAAGGAATACATCAGGAATAATCCACGGAACTTAGTAACAAAAGACGGCTATCTCTTCAAGGAAAAACGTCAGGCAATACCCACACAAAAACTGAGGGACAAAATCATGAATCTCTGCCATGACACCTTCCATTCAGGACATCGAGGCATCACTACCACACTCCGTCTTATACAGAGGCAATTCTGGTGGCCAAAGATGGTAGCTGACATAAGAACCTACATTCAATCCTGCGCAGTGTGCAATCAGAATAAACATGATAACAGAAAACCTGCAGGTCTCCTATAGCAACCCGCACTACCAACACAACCTTGGGAAATCATCGCCACAGATTTTATTGTGGAATTACCCCCTTCCAGAGGATATACAACCATAATGGTTACCATCGATCTGTTTACCCATATGGCTCACTTCACACCCTTGTTCAAACTACCATCCTTGTTTGAATTGGCTGGAATATTCCTAAAACACATATTTAGACTTCATGGATTGCCTTCCAAGATCATCCCCGACAGAGGACCCCAGTACATATCCCAGTTCTGGAAACAACTATGCCAAATATTAGGCATCCAGCGTGCATTATCTTCAAGATATCCACAGACAAAAGGGGCAACTGAGCGAGTCAATCAGACCCTAGAACAATACCTCTGCTGTTTCGCAACCAAGGTCCAGGATGATTGGTCACTTTTGATTCCAGTGGCTGAATTCGCTTACAACAATTCTGATCATTCGGCTATCAAGACAAGTCCATTCTTTTGCAGTCAGGGATTTCATCCTTCAGTTCTACCATCTGTCCTACCACATCCTACCCTGGTCCAGGCAGTTGATTCCTGGATTGAAACACTGGTATACGTACACAGAGATGCTAAGGAACGACTGGAAAAGGCCAGGCTAGAAGTCAAACGATATGCAGATACCAAGTGGAGACCAAGACCTTCATATGCAGTTGGGGATAAGGTTTGGCTATCCTCAAAACTTCTTCCTCGACATCTGCGGCCAAATAAACTGCCTCCCAAGTATTATGGACCCTTCTCCGTTAAGGAAATCATTAATCCAGTGGCCTTCTGGCTCCAGCTTCCAGAATCATGGAAAAGTATTCATCCGGTCTTCCACAGTTCCTTATTTAAACCATATGTACAGTCCACCAGAACTACTCCTAGACCTAACCCTGTAATCATCAATGACCAGCTTGAATTCGAAGTCTCCAGGATATGTGATTCCAGATACAGACGGGGTCAGCTTCAATATTTGGTAGAATGGTAAGGATACCCACCCAGCGAGCGCACGTGGGAACCTGTCTCAAACATGAACGCCACCCGTCTAATACAAAGATTTCATCGAGTCCACCCAGGCAAACCTGGTGGTGCCGGTTTTAGGAGGAGGCATACTGTCATGAACCACTGAATTCGCCCTTTTTGGACTTCATGGTCCATGATGCACCGCGGCATGAATTCAGTGATCCTTCCAACATGGCCGACGGCCCTGAAACGCTGCGCTCTAGCCTTTGTGCGCAATGCTCGGCTTCCTAGAAAACAGACACACCCACGCGGCTCTGTGCGTATCAATGCAACTGCTTGGAGTTGCTAGATGTATTTCGAGTCCGCTTCCCGTGCTATCTCCAGTTCCTTACTTTTCCTTTTTTTCTTTTGTTTCCTGGAATCCTGTTCGAATCTCTCCTTACCCGCTAGCCCGTAGCCTTTTCCCGGATTCGTCTTGTGCTCGGTCCTGCGGTGTCCCGGACACTCTCCGAGCGTGGGACTCTTACCTTCTTCCTGGATTCATGAATACATTCCTGGATACTGAACGCCATCCGGCTAAGGACAGCGGCTACCTCACACTGGAACTCGAAGACTTGCGCCCCCCCTGTACAAGTCTCAGACAGTGAGAAAAAAAGAAGTTGCACCCAAGAAGGTCACAAGCAAGGAAAAACAGGTGAGAAAGAGAGAAACTTGTGACTCCCCTTTACATAAATGCTTAGGTCCTGACCCATGTGTGGCCAGTAAGCACCTCACGTACGATCTCCCCTGTCCTTTGAAAACCCTGATGACCAGCTGTTACTGCATCATGGGCATGATTTAACATTGTACTTCGGAATGAGGTAGGTAGCACCGACTGATCATAGACAGTTTGGGATTTCCTAACCATACTCCGATTTCCTAACCTGGCCATATTCCAGCAAGCGTTGCTTAAAATCTGATGGGAGTCGGCGGGGGCGGGCTACATACATGATGTCCCAGTGGTGGGGCACATTAGCACCCATAACAAAGTGGATGGGCTGCAAAAGGTGTTAACGTTTTCCTTAAGGGTTTAAATAATATAGGTAACCGAGGATTCCCATCCCGACGACAGGGAATACTCACAACATGCGCGTCTATGAAAGATACCAATGATAGAGAAATGGAGTTACAGGAAACAACATTTCCCTTGCCCATTTTCTATGGTTCCAGGTCACTGCTGTGATGCCCAGAAAAATCAAAGGAGGAAGGAATTACCCCTTTGTTTAGGGGTTTCTATTGAACTTGTTGCATTTTGTTAATCTTTGGTCGCATCTACAGGTTTCTTTTTTACTTTTTCTTTTCATTCAGGTTTGTTCTTGGACTTTTTAACTCGGTTTTACTGTTCTTTTGAAGGGGGCATTACACCTGGGAAAGAAACAAGGCTGGGGTTCACCTCCACAGAGCTCTCATCTTTTTCAAATATAATTGTTGCATTTTTCTCCTCAGTAAAATTCACTTTCTTATTTTTCTCTGGTTTCATTTCAAGAAATAAATAGGGTTCCCTCTCGGCCTTTGCTATTTTTTCAGCAAACTCAAGGGTATTTTCACATGAGGTAAAAGAAGCTTCCATTATGGCATGGAATATTTTTTCTTTTGCCCCCACACCCTCTTTCCTCTTTTCCTTGAGTATTTTTAACTGGTACAATGTCCTCTTGTCATTGTCCACCCTGACATGTTGATCCATTCTGGCCAAGGTTTCTGTGAGCATTAGCATTGGGATTTCCCTCCTGTTGGGATCTCATGATTTGGCCAATGCTCGAAGTCTCGGTTTACATGTTGCTCAAGTTGGGGAATCTTTCTCCACTCTCTGGAGCGAACCGCAGGACCGAGCACAAGACGAATCCAGGAAAAGGATACGGGCTAGCGGGTAAGGAGAGATTGGAACGGGATTCCAGGAAACAAAAGAAAAAAAGGAAAGGTAAGGAACTAGAGATAGCACACGAAGCGACTCGAAACACACGTCTAGCAACTCCAAGCAGTTGCGTTGAGACGCGCAGAGCCGCAGGGGCGTGTCTGTTTTTTAGGAAGTCGTGCATTGCACGCAAAGGCTAGAGCGCAGCGTTTCAGTGCCGTCACCTGTCAAATTCACCATGGAGCTGCCACCAGCCCATACCCTGCTCTGTGGGCCACACACAGGTGCCCAATAACATACACTAGGGGCACAGGGTTGCACCCCCACCCATGGGTGCCATAAGAGTATCCCATGGGTCTGTTCACCAAACCAAAAGAGAGAGCTGAACCACCAGGAGTCCCACATGAACTCCTGCGCGGAATACACAACAGAACGCACGATAGAAACAGTAAAGGACAAGATACGGAGGCCCTGTCCCTCTGATGCATTTCCAAACTATGCTGAAACATTCCTTTTCAACAGTAGCCCACCTAAGTTCTCTACCCTTGATTTGTCTACTGATGAATATGATCGGATGTTCCCTCCCTTTGTCATCTAAGTGGGACAAGACAGCTCCAATTCCGGAGTCGCAGGCGTCAGTCTGAACGATAAAGGGCTTGCTGTAATCAGGTGCACACAACATAGGTGCCCTACACAGACTTTCTTTCAAGCCATCAAAGGCCTTCTGACAGTCTTCAGTCCAATTAACCTTTTTAGGCTGTTTGGTTGAAGTCAGAACTGTCAGGGGTGCAGCTATGGTTCCATAGTCTGCCATGAAATTGCGATAATACCCAGTGAGACCCAAAAAGTCTATCACCTGGGTTTGAGTAGTGGGAGTCTCCCAGTCCTGTACATCCTGTACTTTACTGGGGAGAGGTTGGATTTGACCCACTCCTACCTCATGATCAAGATATGTGATTTTCCCCTGAGCTATCTGGCACTTGCTGGCCTTGATAGTGAGGTTAGCCCTTTTCAAGGCCTGGAACACCTTATCCAGATGTGTCAAATGCTCCTCCCAGGTGGAACTGTAGATGGCAATGTCGTCTAAGTAATCCACATAAAAGGCTATCAGCCCACTGAGCGCATAATTGACCAATCTCTGGAAGGTGGCAGGGGCATTCTTCAACCCAAAAGGCATGACCCTAAACTGGTAGAGTCCCTCAGGTGTTGAGAACGCCGTCTTTTCCTTGGCATGGTCCGTCAGAGCTATTTGCCAATAGCCTGAGGTGAGGTCAAAGGTGCTTACAAATTTGGCAGCACCTATGGTGTCCATGAGCTCATCAGCCCTTTGGTGACAGCATAGGCTCCTCGGTAGTCCACACAGTACCTCCAATCCTTGGTATCTGCCTGGGAACTTGCCTTGGGGACAAGGTCCACGGGACTGGACCAGGGACTGGTTGAGGGTTCAATAACACCCAGATCCAACATCTTGGCGACCTCAGACTGGATGTGGTTCTTAACGGTATCTGACCTACGGTAGCACCTGCTTTTGACAGGCACACTGTCACCAGTGTCAATTTCTTGCCTACACCACGGTGTAAGGCCTGGAGTCAGTGAAAACAGAGAGGCATACTGCCGTAGAAAAGCCCTGCAGGCCCTCTGCTGCTCTGTCGTCAGATCGGGATAGAGATGTACTCCCTCCACAGAGCCATCCTGAGAGTTGCTATGCAGCAAATCGGGAAGGGGCTCTCTCTCATCCTCTTCTTGCCCTGAAGCTAGCAAGAGACATGAGACTTCTGCTCGCCTGTGGAAAGGCTTGAGCCTGTTAACATGGAATACCTGAGGGGCTACCCCAGGGACTCCCATGTCAACCAGATAATTGACTTTGCCCATCTTGGAGATGATCCTGAAGGGTCCAGTCCACTTGTCTGCCAAAGCTCTAGGCTTGGTAGGCTCCATCACAAGGATTTCCTGTCCCGGAGTCCAATCCACTTGCGAGGCTTTAAGGTAATGCCAGTACTTATTCAATTTCTGGCTGGCCTTGAGATTTGCTGTCACCTGACCCATCATTTGTGTCATCCTCCGTCTGAGGCCTAACACATAGTCCCCCACTTGCTTGTCAGGACCTCGAGGGGTGGCCTCCAAACCTTCTCTGATCAAGGCAAGGGGCCCCCTCACAGGATGTCCAAAGATTAACTCAAAGGGGCTGAAACCAACACCCTCTTGAGGTACCTCTCTGTAAGCAAACAGCAGGCATGGCAGGAGGAGATTCCATTTCCTCCTTAGGGGCTCTTCCAAAGTGCCTCGCATGCCCTTGAGTGTTTTATTAAATCTCTCAATCAGACCATTGGTCTGGGGATGGTAAGAGGTAGAGAACTTGTAGGTTACCCGCACTCTTTCCAAATGGTTTTCATTTAACTAGACATGAAGTTGGATGCTCTGTCAGAGACAACCTCCTTAGAGAATCCAACACGGGTGAAAATGCCAAGGAGAGCCCTGGCAACCACCTTGGCAGTAATAGTCTGAAGGGGTATAGCCTCAGGGTACCTGGTGGCATGATCAACCAAGACCAGGATGAACCGATGTCCACCTGAAGTGGGAGGGTCAAGGGGACCAACAATGGTGATGCCCGCCCTCTCAAATGGTGTGCCAACCACTGGCAATGGTTGCAGTGGGGCAATGACACTGCCTCCAGTCTTGCCAGACAACTGACAAGTTGGGCAGGTCCTGCAGTGGGACTCCACTTCCACTCCCATCCGGGGGCCAGTAGAAATGGGCAGAGAGCCTCTGCTTAGTCTTCTTGATACCAAGATGACCAGCCAAGGGCACCTCATGCGTCAACTCCAGCAGGAAGGGCCTGTAAACCTGGGGTACCACCAACCTCTTGAGGGCACCAGGTTCAGGCTTAGTGGGCTCACTAACAAGGATCTCAACCTCCCAATAGATATGGAATGTCCTAAGTACTTCTCCTTGTGCCTGGGACAGGGCCTGTTTCCTCAGACCCTCGAGAGAGTGGCACTCTCTCTGTCCCTTACAGAAGTCCGCCCAGGAGGGTCCCTCTTCAGCCAACATGCATTGAAGGTCGGGGTGGTCCTACGGGTTGAGAACCTCTCCCACAGGAGAGTCTTCTGTTTCTTCTCCCTCAGGAGTTGAGTTTGGGTTTTTCACTGGACCCAGCCCGTCCGGAGCATGGATCCCAATGGGTGCTGTAGGAACAGCAGGAAGAGAAGGAGCTCCCTTTGCAGAGGTAGCCTTCTTGTTCTTCCGTCTTCTTGCCTTAGGCCTCGCCTTTGGCTCGGGTACCTGACTTACAGTCAGACCCTGTGTCACCTGTGACCTACTAGCAGCAGCAGTTAGGGGTAGACCATCCGAGATCAAACCCAACTCTACTAGATAATTACCTAACAAAATATTAGCAGGGACATTTTCCTGAACCAGGACAGGAAGCTTTGCTATCTTGTCTCCAATCATGAGTGTGACTAAGGCTACAGGCGATAATTTGGGAGGCCCACCAGCTAACCTGGTGGTTCTCAGAGGAGCATCTACATAGTCCTCTGGCTTAAGCAGGGTCCTGTCCACCACTGTCATGCTTGCCCCAGTGTCTCTCAAGCCAGTAGAAGGCTGGCCAGTCAAGAGGACACTTCTCAAAAACCTACGGGTATTCTGTGGGACAGTCGCCAGTACTTCTACGTACTGGCCCAGGCCCCAAGGGACACTAAGGAAATCTCTACAGGAGCACCAAATGTGATCCCTGTAGAGGGGGGGAGGACAGTGGCCTCCACCTCAGACATGGGGTAAGGGTACCTCAGGCTGACAGCCTGGACTCCTAGTGCCTTACCTTTACACTTGGGGTCACCCCTCTTGTGATCCAGAGCCCCACAGCCCCAACAAGTGCCAGGAATGCGGGGTACGGTACTGGAACCACTGGGAGCCTGCTTTGAAGCAGGTGGACCACTACTCTTATTCCCACTCACAACAGATTTATCCCCACTAGGTTTTTGGGTCTTAGGAGAGGAAGGTTTTGGTTTACCCGACTATGATTGCTTCTGGGACTCCTCAACTTTCTGAGAGGTCCCCTTTTCTTTGTCCTTGTCCTTCCCACTGGTGTCCTTAGGGGACACCCAGTGGAAGACCCACTTGTCAGCCAACCTAGCCAACTTAAAGGGATCCAAAATATTCTGGTCAGCAACATACTGATGCAGCTCTGGTGAACAGGATTCAGAAAAATGCTCAAAAAACAAAAGGTGAGACAATTCAACAAACATTTTCACTTTGTAACCATCAATCCACCCCATCATGTTCATGTGCGCAGCACTCACCCAGTCAACCCAAGACACATTCTCTCTTTTCTTAAATTCCCTGAACCTTTTAAGGTATTGGGTAGGTGTCTTGCCAAACTTGGCAATTAAAGTAGACTTCATGCACTCATACTGACCCCTTTCTTCCACACTCAGTTTCAGAATACAGTCATATCCAGTCTGAGGCACTCTGCTTAACAAACACTTAGCCCAATCTCTCTTATCAACATCATGAATCGCACACGCCATTTCAAACGCTTCAATCCACTGGAGGATATCTGAGCCCTCCACAAACATACCAACTAAATATTTCATAAACTTGGTAGCTGGGGACCTGACACTCTCAACTGGTTTAGATGAAGTCTCCACTCTAGCTTTCTCTAGCTGGATTCTCTGACATTCAATGTCCTTGTCTTTGAGTTCAAGATTCCTATTCCTCCTGTGCCAGTTCCACTTTCTTAAGCTCAGCTTCTATTTCCAACTTCCGGTATTCAAAGGCCAATTTCATCCTTAATAATTCCACTGAATTTCTGGGGTTTGGAACAGAGGCAGCAGGAATGATGGCATTTCCCAGAGACAGATTCAGCAACCACCCCAGGGGCAGAGTCCTCATTTGTTGCATCCCCGCTTCAAGAGTTTCACCATCAGTCTGGTAGTCCTCCAGGGCAGCTATCAGCTCAGCTAGACTTATCCACAAAGTCTAACTCCCTGGCTTCACAAGCAGTCTGGAGAGCCTCTAAGCTCATCCTAGTCAATTTACCATTTGCAATAGACTCTATTGCTTGTAATGCAGTTATCTTGTACACAACTGCAACTCAATTTAACAAAGTGCAGATATTTGGTAAGTGGCACGGTTATACACTGATTCTTAAAACCATAAGCATCCCACCGCTGCCACCAGTGTAAAGACCAGAGGGGGGTGTCTGTACTTCTGCTCTCTATATGGCAGAGGAGAGGCACAGAGGACCCCAGCCAAGATTCTCTATTATTGGTACGTGGTCAAGCAATCAAGGCCTAGCTTCTCAGGAGGTGATGCAGACTGGTTCTTAACTACAGTGCAGTCCCCAAGCACCCACAAAGGAATGTCCGCACACTGTATTAGTTAAAAGACAGTCTTTAAATAATTAATATTCAAGGTTATGTACAATAACACAATAACTCACTTTGTACTCGGTTTTCTATAATGGCAAATATACAGTTCTACGTGGTACCACTATTACTATTAGATCTCATTAAAGTGTATCAACTGTACGGTTAAATGTCACACAACTCAGTTTGTAAAGGAAACCAACAATAGATATAAGAGAACATCAGTTGGTTGGAACAATAGGCAGAATGCTGGCCCTGCTACCTAGACACAGCTCTGTGTGGAGATCCCCCCAACTGGGCCCTGTAAAGTAAAGATATATCACAAGCCCAGTCCATACATTGTTCACAATAGTTCAGCAACCCCAAAGTATCTGGTGTTGTAGAGTTCCTCGTCGAGGAATCAACGGCCCTTCTTGAGTGTACTCCCTTTAAGGCAGGAGCCACGGGTCGTTGAATGTCCGGCGATGAACACAGTGAAGTGGCAGCTTCGTTCCTAACAGTGCTCATCGACAGGGAAGTGGAAACGTCCTGCAAGGAAGAGGCGTGCGGCTGCACCTCGATGTCGATAGTTCTGGACCGCAGAGAGTTTGAAGAACTGTGGCCGAGCAAGGGCGTTGAGTCGTCGGCGTCTCTGTGGTCTTTGGGTGGCGGGAAACCCACCGGCGGGTGCTCCGCAGCGCATCGACGGCCTAGCCTTCTCCGGCGGGATCAGGCGAGCCACGGTGCGGGCGAGCGCGTCCGTAAATTGAATGTTCTTAGGCAATGGGAGCACAGTCCGGGCGCTTCTCTTTGGGATTCCGCGGCAGTCCCCGTCTCCAGTCGGCAGCCTGTCGTAATTCTGTCTGAAGCTTTGGCAAAGATCAGCTGGTGCACGATGGTCCCTCTTAGCTCGGGAAGAGGGCGCCTTACCAGGTCCTCCCTGGGTCAGTCCTTGGAGACACAGCAGCTTTCAGGTTGATGACGAAGGGCAACAGCAATTCTTCTCTTCCAGCAGGGCTTCAAGGTCAAGCTTCAGTTTCACTCCAGTTACTCTTCAGCTTCTGAACACGAATTCTAGCAGTGAGAAGCCCCCAGATATACTAGTTGATCTCCCATTCATTCTGCTGCGTCACACTTAGGCAACCAATCGGTCAGAAGGGCATTCATGCAGGCAGGCAGCCAATCAGGATGCATAGTGCATTTAGGCCATTTACTTCTCTCCAGACACTCACAACAAGTTATGTGTATTGGGACAAGTACCCAGCCATTCAACACTCCACACTGCATTCATACCAGTTTCGGGCAGGGCTGTCTCAGTCATTGTGTCAAACACCAGAAACCAGACATCCACAACAAGAAGTGCATCTTGGTCACACACTCCATTCACCCAGGTCCCACCCTCATGGCGTACCCAAATCATACAGTCACTGGGAAGGCTCCAGCCAGTCTGGCCTGGACTTCACAACAACACCATATATGGAACTTCCACCCAACAGCCAGTCCGGAGGAAGGGACCGAGTCAGGGCTTCCCAGGACTTTGGGAAAACAAGGTAACAGGCAATAGAAAGCAAAAGGCCACATGGGCCATCTTGTTTCCTATCAGGAATCAACTGATTCCAACGGCAGGGCCTGGGTATCCCGAAATGGAGGATACTCAGAGCACCTGTCAAATTCAGCATGGAGCTGCCACCAGCCCATACCCTGCTCTATGGGCCACACACAGGTGCCCAAAAACATACACTAGGGGCACAGGGTTGCACCCCACGCATGGGTGCCATAAGGGTATCCCATGGATCTGTACACCAAACCAAAAGAGAGAGCTGCACTGCCAGGAGTCCCACATGAACTCCTGCGTGGAAAACATAACATAACACACGATAGAAACAGTAAAGGACAAGGATACAGAGGCCCTGTCCCTGCATTTCCAGCATCACAACATCGAAGAGGATTCATCACACTCTGGGACAATATATCAGCCACTTTTTAAAATTCTGTCCACCTCAAAAACAGGTCAACCAATACCAACATATAACTACCTCGTCCTCGCCCCATGTCCATGGGGCTCAACACATCCAACCCCATTTCACTCCACACTCTGATTAGATTACTTACTTTCACCTTGTGCTGTTCCTTCACCATCACATTCTTACCTGTTATCTCACACTCAATAAACCTTCCAATCATCTTCTCTACATCTCTATCAAATCCTAGCCACCAGTAATGGTTTCTCAAAATCCTCCTTTGGCCTTTGAAACACCTATGTGCCCCTCATGGGCCGCCTCCACCAACCTCGTCCTCAAATCCTTCGGCACTACCACCCTATCATATTTATATAACAAACCTCCTTCTACATGCAACTCCATCCTCACCTCCCATAAAGCTCTTTCCTCACCACTTAATCTTTTTTCAGGCCATCCTTCTTGCACGAATTGCATCTTCCTCATAACAGTTTCATCTTCTCTTAAAACTCTCAACCACTCTTCCCTGATAATTATACCTTCATGATTTACAAACACAGTATCCATTCACCTTTCTTTTCATTTTCTCTCTCCCGTTCACTCACAACTAACCTGGAGATGTGATCCACAAAAACATTCTCCCTTCCAGATACTACTTCTGTACTGAATTTATGTCCCTGCATCTTCGCAACCCAACATGCTACTCTCCTCTACACTTTTTCCAATCCTTTCCTTTCAAAAATATCTTTAAGAGGCTTATGGTCAGTTCTAATCACAAATTCAGCTCCCCAAATGAAATTCTTGAATTTCTCTACTGCCCAGTGGCAGGCCAGGGCCTCCTTCTCAACACAGAATAATTCCTCTCAGACCCTCTCAGCATTCTGGATGCATGCATGACAATTAGCTCATTATTCTCTTCCCCCACCTGAGACAGCACTGCTCCTATGCCATAATCACTGTATCCACTGATATCACACCTTTTCTCCTGGTGTCAAACATCACAAGAGCCTTGGCCATATCTATTTCTCTCTTTTTCATTTGAAATTATTTCTCGCATTCCACGTTCCAAATTAATTGCACTCCTTTCCTTAAGAGATTCCTCATACTCATAACTTTATCAGCAAACCCTCCAACACATTTCTGGTAAAATTCCACTATACCAGAGAAAGGTCTTAACTCAGCTCTCCCTCTCGGAGACCTGACTTTCTTAATTCCATCTACTATATCTTTCCTTGGTTTCAAACCCTCTCCTGATATTTGAAGACCTAGATGCTCAATAACTTCTTTACCAAACATACATTTCACCGCCCTCAGTGTCACTCCCCTTTCACCCAATATCTTCACCACTCTCCTAAGTTTCACATCATGACTTTCCTGATCATCACCAGATACAAGTATGTCGTCTTGAAAGCAAAACAGCCCAGGCAGACATTTCAGTAGCTTGTCCATCACATTTTGAAATACTGAAGACGCTGATATTAGCCCAAATGGCATTCTACAATATTGATATAGCCCTTCCTGGGTAATGAAGGCAGTGAGTTTCTTAGATTCTTCATCTAATCTGATTTGATGGTACGCTGTTGACATATCTAACTTGGAAAAGATGTTTGCTTTCCCAACTGTGGCTAACATCTCAGACATTTTTGGCAGTGGATGTCTCTCAGCAACAACACATCGATTTAATTCTCTTAAATCAACACATAATCTCAATTCCCCACTACTCTTTTTCACAATTACGAAGGGAGACACCCATTCTGTACTTCTCACCTGCTCAATTATAACTGCTTCTTTTAATAATAATAATAATTTAATTTCTGAAGCTCTTCTCTTACTCCATCTCTTAGTACCATGGGTACAGGAAGTAATTTCAAAACAATTGGTGTATTTTATGCAGCATGCCACTCACATATCCCATTTTCTTGGAAATTACTTTGGGATTCTCCTCAACTATTTGTATATCGTCACTTACATGTAGCACCTATTCTACTGTATTTGGATCCAATCTTATGTGCGGACCCTTCTGTTCTCTCCATCCTAGTAACGTCTCCCCACTCTTGGTGACGTACACTTTCCCTTGTGTCTCTCTCTCTTTAAATCTCAATGTAGCCATGAAATATCCAATAACATCTATTTTACCTAAATTTATCCACTTGGTCTTTTATCTCATGGCAATGAATCCTTAACATTCCCTTCAACAACATTTTCATAAATCTCTTGCAACATTAGAGATAATTTTGCACCAGAATCTGCCATCATGTTCACTTCCTTACCATTTACCCATATGTCTGCATATGGATTGTAACATGCATTTTCTCTTCGCACATCACCATATTCACTATGACAATTTCAACATCCTCCTCACCAGATGATTGGTGCTTCTCAAATGACACATATAAAACTTTCTTCTCTCTGGGTATAGACTAGTTTTTGCAACAAGTGGCAAAGTGCCCCCACAGTTTACATTTGTTGCATACTACCTTCCTCCCTGGGCATGCCGGGAAACCTGCAAAATGTGACACACTTGCACATCTGAAACACAGCCTTTTCTCACGCTTGTATGTTTTTGACTTTTCAGACTTCACTTCCATATTATCAAACCCACTTTGATTATCTACTCTCCCACTTTTCTTCTTTATTTTCTTAATGTCTCTATTCCCATCACTCACTCTCAGTATTTCAGTGGATCCTATCAAATTGTCCCTCATATCCAAATTGGCAACATATGCCATTGTGTGCTCAACCCTCTTGGCTCTCACAGTCACCTCATCCAGATTGGGATCATCTTTCAACCATACCTCTTCCCTAATTTTATCGTTGCATCCATAGATCATAAACTGGTCCCTTACATGTTTGTCAAAACTTTCTCCAAATTTACAATTTATGGCCAACTGTCACTGTGCAGTAATGTACACTTCAGCCAACTCACCCTCCCGTTGATGTCTTGTCCCAAAGTTATACCTTTCTAATACAGTGCTCATTTTGACTTCAAAATGGCAATCCAGTTTCAAAAGTGCTACATCAAACTCATTAGAATCACTCTCCAAATCTATATCAGGAACATCAGGAAGTGTCTCATATCTGCTGCCCTTTCAAATCCTAAGAAGTGCATCAATAATGAAACTTTCATTCCCGCTCAAATAGAGTTACCACAGGCAGCCTTTACGTAATGAAGAAAGCCTTTTTTCCATGCTGCCCACTTGATCTTTGTGGCCCATGGACTTGCCAGAAGCACTGGTGGTCCTGGAACCCCTGCCACAGCCATTTATATACAAAGTGCACTCTTCCCAATGCACTTACTGCCAATTAAGACCTTTTCTTGGTCGCAGATGAAATTCACAATCAATAAATTTAGTTGCAGCTAATTTAGTTGCAGCATGTGCGCCCCTCCCTTAGGCCCCAGGCACACTCATGCTGTTTTCTTCTACACTCCTCAACGTAGTACATATAATTGCTAATAAAAGCATTCAAATTTACCTTTGCGTGTATAAAGAACCAAAAATAAAACGATCCGGAAAGTCGCTGGCCCTTCAGCAGCCTTGGTGGCACCTCTGTGTTGTTTTCTAGCTTGAATCTGTCATTGTTTTGTTACACCGTAACGCTAAGCCTCGCGTGCGTGTTTCTCTGCTGACACTGCTTTAGATTAGCAACACATGATATCATGTTATGCTTTTCTTTTTCTGGATTGTATCCATTGTTGCTTAGTTACACCGTACCGCTAAGCCCTGTGTGTGTTACCTACTGACATAGCTTTATATTAGTAACACGTGATTTCATGGGAAACGTTTTAGGTTTCACTGTTCGTACACCAATGTAGATCGCTCTATACGCCGAGAACTCCAACAGTTCCAATGCCTCCTGCTGTCGGACGAAGTCCGCTTCTGCTCTGTTGTCGTGTAACGCTACGTGTAACGCTACGCACTCTGTGTGTTGGTTCTCTCAAAAGTAAACGCTGTGCGTGTAATCTCCTTTGCGGTCCCTATAACTTATTTAAATGTGGATACATGCTTTTATGGGACCCCTGCCTCTGTGCACAATGGTCGCTTAACCCTTTCTCTTCATCCAGCAACTACGGATGTTAGCTATCCTTTTCACAGACGGTAGTAGCTCTGCCCAACTAGCTTCTGCATCGGATGTTCCACAACTCACCAGTAAAATGTGCCGTAATATATTGAAAACTTGTAGTATTTATGATCCGGTGCTCCACGACAATTTCCAGCAGGGAAGAGTCCAACGGTTAAGTAGCTACACTGCTCAGGGCCGGATGCTGGATGGTGGGGGTCAATCCTCGTCGTCAATGTAATATGGCTGCTCACACGACTGGTTGTAGCAGAATACCCTGTTTATTCCTTTAAGTGCAATCCTCAAGACCACCAGCACATCCTCCATACCATCATCAACATCTAACTGATTTCTAGCTTGAGGGAAAACATTCTATCCCTGCCAAGCATTCTGCATGACATGGTGGAGGTTCATATTTCACTCTACAGTTCCATGTTCCATTGAAGCAACTATACAACAGGATCCTTGGTCCACCACAAACTCCCTCTCGTGGTGTCGCCACAACCTCTTATTTGGCTCCTGTTCTTGTGCTTTGTCTCAGTGGATGGGACCTTCTGATTTAAAGAGACATGATTAATTCCATAAAGTACGCATCTATTATGAGTTTCTTCGTCCCAGTACTGATACTCTGTTATCATGGTTTCTTCTTCACAGTCCTGATAACTCACAGGTTTTGGTATATCAAAACATTTCACATAGGCCACAATATGTGTAGCCTGAGGCAGTTTCTCGTGGGAATGGGAGTCCGTGTCCCCAAAGTGGAAGTCTCTCCCTGTAAGGTCCCACTTACCTCTAACCCAAGGGAGGGAATTACAGAGCAGACTCACCTCCCTAGGCTCCCAGGAAGAGGCTCCCCCTTGGGGAAAAGGGATGAATTCCCTCAATTTGTCACAGATTACTAACATCACTCCTGTTGCCTACAAAAGACAACTTGCATAAGTGGAATAGACGCAGGAACATTGGATCCATGTGGACCAGCTAAAAACAGGTCACCCTCAGAATGCCCTTCAACCGACTGAGGAATCAGTTCCTCCTTCCGCTAAGATGAGTTCTGACCAAGGAGAGGAATCTGCATGAAGAGGTGAGTACAAATGATTTTGATGCATTTAAAAAGCAATGATGTGCCTCATGTTGAAATGCTTTTGTGAAGTTAAGGATTTTTTTTTGGATCACTTTATTTATCATTTGAGAACTAAATCATACAAAAGAAAGGTAACATCTACATATCCTTATATCAGAGATTTGCATTCAAATTGTAAAATACATGTATTTGCTAAGTGGCCAATTGTAACATTACTAAAATTCATAAAATTAAAACCTTAATGATCCACTACAAACCTCTATTCTACAGTAGAATTTCAAATATCGAACAACAACAGACAATACAATACAGACAAACTGAATACACAACACCATCTAAAAATCACAAAACCCCCCCATCTACTTCATTCAGAAAATAATGCATTTGGCAACTGAACATCAGCTGTATAATTCATTAAAAGAACCCCCAAATTCTAAGATAATGCTCCTCTCGCTTCTTTTTCGTTGGCATTTCTTTCTCGTAGTTAGACAAGGTGCAGATATCTATCAGCCAATCATCTACATTCGGCTTTTTCCTCGATTTCCAGACTTTTAATATTTGTTTAGCCGCTACTAACAATACCCTATTCATACATTCTGTTCTCGCTCTGGCCCTGTCTCCTCTCTCTCTGTTTGATAATAAAATCGTCGAGTAAGATGTTCGTGGCAGTGAGCCCCCATTATAAGGTCTAATCTATTCAAGACTTCACTCCAAAAGGTAGATACCCTTGAGCATGTCCATAGCATATGGATTAAAGTGCCCCCATTAAGACCACAACCCCAACAGGTATCATTATCCGACAATCCTAGCTTGGTCTTTCGAGCAGAGGTCCAATACAATCTACAAAGGATTCTTTGCCTATTATACCTTAGTCCTAGATCAATTTTTGACTGAACACCTATGCGAAGCAGGCTTTCCCATTCCTCATTAGGAATATCCATACCAAGTTCCTTGATCCAAGCCAGACGTAGTATTTCCCATACTTCTACATGTGAGTTATCTATCGGCATTAGTTTCATGTACGTTGACACTGTACATGGGAGAGAACAGATAACATCACAGACAGTGGGTCTCTCTCTCTCTCATGGGATCCCCTAGCATTCCCTGTCGTTCTGTCAAAAGAGACTTCAGGTCCTTATAATGTGTACGTTCCCTACCCACAATCCTGAAAGATTCTCTGAGACGTTCGAAGGAGATCATATGATCACCTTCCCAGACATCACATATCCTAAATATGCCTTTTTTGATTCAGGTTTGCCAGTATAAGGATTTTAAAGGTCATTTATTATTATGTGGTGACCAGAAGGAGGGGTCGGACACAAGCTAGACATTTCCATATTCTTTTATTTAACCAATATAATAAAATCTCTTTCTTGCCCTATGACTTATGGAGTTTTTCCATACCTAATCAAATTAACTAATGGTGCTCATCAGTCGGCAGAAGTCAAAAACCAAAACATTCTCCAACAACCTAACCCTATTTGACCCTACCACATGGAACTAACAACTGACAGCTTGCCTTTAGCCGAATCTCTTGACTTTTTTTCAGGCCTTCCAAGATACAACAGTTCTCTTAAGTATTATGAGGTCTGTATTTCTTAATTATCTGCGTCCCGTAAACCCTGTCTGATGAGTGTTTTGTAGTTCTTGATTTATATTTAAACTTTTGGTCTCCTTGAGCTCAAATCTCTCTAGTCTCTCTCATCAGTTTTTTCTTAGCAATTTGAACCCTTTTACTTCAGGGGAGGTATTTTCCTCTCTGTTGGGGTATCTTATACCCTTTTCTTGAGTTTGATAACCCACCTCCTAGGGACTTTCCTCTGGCTTCAAATGTCTTTGACTTCTATCACAGCTATGTGGGCTTAACTCAATATCTTTAGCCCAGTCTTTCATCCAAGAAGGCCAGTAATCATCATAAATTATGTAACTCTCTTCAAATATGGGGCTTCCTGTTCTCTTAGATTTTCAACCTCAATATTGCTATCTATTTGGTTAATTTCATGTGGTCCTCATGGCCTCCCCCTTATTAGATGCACCCTTTTACCTTCAGTCATTATGGGTTGAATCTGCAAGGGCTCGACGATAGGACGTATCTGCTTTGTCTGCTTTTTGCCTCCGGTTTCTTGCCTCTTTCCAGTCTCTTCCTGCTTGTTCCACTAACTTGCGATGGTCGGCAAACTTTTGCAGATGGGAGGATTTGTTCTTCCAGCTGGTACGGGTCTCAACCTTGTTAGGCAGGTTACTGACCCACCACGATCCTCTCGTAGTCACGCCAACTTTCAGGGCGGTCTCCTGGACCCCGTCTACACAGCAGTTGCTCCGCTGTATGTTACGGCGGGCCTCCGGTGTCTCACTTCGGTGTTCTGCTTTGCTTAGGCTGCTGCTAGCACCAAGGCTCAACCCTGCTCCGCCTCACCTATGAGTGCATGCGTACACTTTCGTGGGCCCATCATCAAACGTTTTGTGGACAAATCCATTGCCCATGCTCTATACTGCTCAAGGTTTCATGCAGCGTATGCACATTGGTTAATTGACCAGAGGATCTGCTGATCACATTTCCTCCCATCCTTTTGCTCCCTGGGGCATCTGGGGAAGTGCAGGCAGGGATGTGCAAGTTGAGTCGGCTGTGCCCAACTTGGCTACATGGCTGCGGTTTCTGTTGTTAATCAATTGGTCCATAGCCCCCCTTCTGATTCTGGACTTAATACCCCCCCTACTCTCCAACACTGTGGTGTCAATGGCTACGATCTGCCAGCTGAGACTAGAGATAAGGAATACGAGACGCAGTGCTAAGGAATATGGGCCTCTCTGAGCAGGGGTTGGACTCTGTCCTTCTATCCAGATTCCTTTCCACAAGACTTTCATATAGCCATCACTGGGTATATTTTCAGCATCAGTGTGGGTCCAAGGGTATTAAGGCCCCATCCACTTCCCCTATGGTGGCATTAGATGTTTTACTGGGGGGCTTTAATAAAGGACTAGTGGTCTCCATTCTAAAGGCTGTGAACCTGGTCTTTAGGAAACGCTGGACTGGGCTAGATCTTGTAGAATCCATGGTACATAGGCTGTACAAATCCTTAATTTAACTGATTTTCTTCAAGTTTGGTCATCAGCTGTTAAGACAGTTCTTTTACAACCCTCGGTTGAGGGATCCAGAACCACTGACCTCAATAGGGGCTAACACACCTGAAAAGAAAGGGAAGCCAAACACTTCTTAAAGGTAAGCACCATGGACGGAGCGAAAAATGTACCTCTCAGGTATTTTATTTATTTTATTTATTTATTTTGACATTTATATAGAGCACAAAACCGTGAGGTATCTAGGTGCTGTTAGCTTAAGAATATGGTTACATTAAGTGCTTGTGCATGGAGCATTACATTAGATTGTGTTACATTTGGTTACATTTTTTAAACAAAAGTTAGGGCAAGCAATACATACAGTAGTAGTCGCGTCTGTTGCTGTGGGGGGCTGCGACTGGTATGTGATCAAAGTCGTAGGTACAGTGAATACATAAAAGGTAGCCTCTTCAAATTTGCAAAGGCTGCATCAGGCATGTAAACATGGGACATCTTAAGAAGGTGGATACAAGCTATTGGAAATCCTACTCTTATTTGAGGAGCTACAACTAGCATACATTTTGAGACATAGTAGGTTAAGTGTTAACAAGAGAAGCCAAACCTCTTGTTAATGGGATTACAACTAGCATACATCATGGGGCATAGTAAATTAAGAGTTAACTACAGAAGCCAAACCTCTTGTTGCAGGGGCTACAACTAGCAAACATCATGAGACATCGTAAGTTAAGAGTTAACTAGAGAAGCCAAACCTCTTGTTGGGGGGCTACAACTAGCAAACATCATGAGACATTGTGCCTCAAATAAGTTTGGCGGTTGCTTTGCCGGTGTAGCGAAGGACCCAAGTACAGCCTGCACTCCAGTCGTCCATTTTAAGGTGCCCGGATCGTTCACGCCAGAGGCGTAGGCAGGGTAGGGCCTGAGGGGCAAGGCCCACCCAAAATATTTTTCAGTGCAGTGGGTCCAACTACATTAGCTTCAGGCCCCATTTGCTAGACAATCCTGGCTACGCCTCTGGTTCACGCCGAAGTATGTGACGCACGAGGAGCAAATAAACCAGCAGAGAACCGCAGTAGGGCTATGTCCAGTACCAATTAGAAGAACCACACCCATTGAGGTACTTACAACTAAGAAAACCTGGACAGTAAGGTATCCATTTAGGAAACCATATCAACAAATGAAACGGAATGAAGATCGTCTGAGTACAGTCCCTGAAGAAGCAAAAAAGGTCCTAATGGAAGACGAATGGTGATGTCACAAGAACCCGGACTGACTCACAAATAGAAGATATGACGACCTGCGAATGACGAAAAAAGATGAAACGCCATGGATAAGGGACATCGCGAATCTAAAGTGAAACGACAATGTCAAATTTAAGAAGCATTACGCCATGAGCACGAAGAAGATATTCAGTTAGTTTACGCATGTACGTATGCTTGGAACCGGAAGAAAGCTAAGAAAATTGTGTGGCTTGCTATGCTTAGTAGTAAGATAGATTGCGGCAAGCGCCATCTATACATATCTAAAGAAGCACTTATATATATTACATGGCCACGGTAGTGGCCATGTAGTTATGGTTAAGTTGCTGTTTCCATAGGAAGAGCACTTTTTGGGCGGCTTATAACTCGGCTCCCCCTGGATGAATCCTTACCAAAGTTTGCAAAACAAGTGCCTGGGCCACTCTGAATTGTTTTCCAAAGTTTGGTACGGATTCGTCCAGGGGGGGCAAAGTTATAGGGGGGGTCCCAAAACATCTTTTTTTCCCATAGACTGAATGGGGCAAAAACTTTGCACACGCCTACAGGCCAAACCAATGGACGGATTGTCACCAATTTTGCGGCAGGGGCATGGGCTTGTTCCACAAAGCGTGCTTTTGTAAATTTTGTGAGAAATCGTCCAGTAGTTTCCTTTAAAACGATCAAAAAGTAGCACTTTAAGAATTAATGATATCTATGTCTGCTCCGCGGTCCCACTTCCCTGTTCGCTCGGTGGAGAAGATTTCTATTGGCTAATCTATGGCATGCTGTACGTCAGGATTTTGCGCTTTCACCGATTGGTTCTGCCGCAGCGTCAAGTGCATAACATTCTTTTGATACGGCCGTCATGGTCATTTCGTTTTTGTGTTGTACGCCGAAATCCCAGCAAACAAACCCTTATGGAACACTGTGTAGAAGGTAAGCATTACTTATATGTGGCAGTAGGAAGTGAAACCGTGCTTTATTCTTGTTACCACTATCATACCGTACACTGAAACTTGGTAGGCTATGTACGACAAGTCCTTACTGCGTCTATGTAAGAAGCCACCACCAAAACTACTGCGGTTAGACTGGCGTCCTATAGTTTGGAATGTGAGGCAGCCACCTGCACGGTTTCGTAAACACAGCGCATCTGCACGTGGTCGGGAGTAACGGTTCTCATGATTGACTGCTGCTATGTTGTTGCAAAATGAGAATGTATTTGCGTTCTGAGTGAAGGTCACTTCATTTCATTTCATTTTTTCACTAGGCGCTCAGTATGGTCGCACATGTACCAAACCTCATAAGGGTCAATTGTTTTTCGACCTTGACGTACAGGGCAGAGACAGAAAGAATGTAGGGAGTCACAGTTTGTGAAACATTCCCTTTCATAAGTTATGCTTCAAAAAGGTTTGTGAAGCACATGAAATATCAGGACGTCTTCTTGCAAACAACTACTGTGTGACTGTGGAGGCCGAAAAGGAGGCGGTGCATATCATTTAAGCTTATTTTTCAGGCTTGTACACCAAACAGGCATTATTTACTTAGTCTGCAAAAAAAAAAAAATATTACTAATGCATTTGGAAGTTTGTGTGCCATTGAAATTGCAGATTGCCCATTACCGCCGTCCGTACGATGTCACTACAATTCCCACTATTACCTACGAAATTTATGTGGCATTGATATTTTTTTACCTATTACCTAGATTGTACATTGTCGCCGTTTGTAAGGAGTCAGTACATTTCCCCATATAACATTCATTGTTTATATAAATGTTATGTGTTACACCTTACATTTCCGCAAAGGCTTCCTATTGATAGATTTATTTGTCATTTTCCCCTCAGCTACTTCCTTCCCTATTGCGAATGTCATGGATTGCAGCATCCGAGTGATGTTTTTTTAAATTGTCAAGTGCAGCTATTCATCACCGGTTGCATGTGTAGCAGTAAGAAGCAACATACCATCCTTTCTGGTGTCATAGTTTGCAGCAATTCACATCGCCTTGTAAATCACTGTGACAGGAATACGACTACTGTGTCAACAACGCATAATTTCTGTGTGGTTAAACAACAACGTCACCATTGCCACTAACATTATAAGTAACATACCATACTTTCTGATGGACTACATCACAGCGATTGACGCTGTCTTGGCAATGAAAGTGAGAGGAAACCGACTACTGTGTCGCCACTGCATAATGTGTGTGTGATAAAAACTGTGGCACCAACGCATGGTGACTGTGTGGGAAAACATCAACGTGACTGTCAAAATTAACATTTTCATTGTGCAGCAGAGACACAAACTTCCAATTTCTTTGCAACTGAGAAAAGGGCGATGATTTAGCGGTGTGCATTTTGAAATAAAAGTACCTTACTACTTCTTACATGTTAGTGTGTTCTATAACCATTTCATGTTCCCCTTCACAATCTGTCATGCTACGTTGCAGTATGTTCTTTAATAGGTGCTGTATCACGGTACGTAAGTCTTTATGGAATCTTTTTTGTTACGCTGCCAAGGTACATTATCCAGAACGCTATTGCACACCACTTGCTTTGCGAACGTAAGGCTCCGGCGCCTCTATTATGCTTTTGTGCCATTAGGGTACTTTCTGTTACCCTGATGCCCCAATTACCAAGATTAGTTCTGCATGAAGACACTATGTTGTCAGATTTGGTATCTTTTTAAAAGTGGAAAAATGAGATCTGGTGCAGTGAAAGTGTTTGCTGTACAGAAAGGTTTCAAAAGCAATGATTCCTTATATCTTCTCACTACACATTTCTTCACCCTTTTCACCTTGTGGCACTTACACAAAAATGTGTGCACAGGTCAGTGGTAATGGTGTTGCTTGTTGTGTTGTTTGTTGTGATTTTGCCCACACATTAGAAGACTACTTTTTTGCCTTCTGTACGCACATTTATGCCAAACATATTCACTGTATGTTCCACACATTTATGTAAAGGTCATTGCGCACAAACAAACACCTTTGTGTTTTACATGTGGTAGTGTTTTCATACTTCACAAGTGTCGACATGTACATAACAAACCAACGGTAAGCCTTTCGTCTCTGAAGGGTATGCTGTAGGTATGCTTACTGACCACAATGTCGGGGACGTAAATACCGGCATTTACTGGTTGGGACTAAACATTGTATTGCAGTCGCCATGTCCACCAGGCACTGCCTTTTTGTTAAAGCTGTTGCTGATAACCACACATTTTAGAACAAATACAAATCTTCTTCGCCCATTACGGTCACACGATTTCCTTTTTTACCTTCTGGCAGCTGTAATAGAAAGCGCAAAAAGACTTTCTATGCAACGCCTGCCTTCCCTTTCAATGTTGGCCATCTTGGAAAAGGATTTGTTTTCTTCAAACGGGAACGCCGGATGCATTCCGGTTGAAGATAAAAAAAATCCTTTTTTTTGCTGCAATGGGTTAGTGCCGTAAAATCTGTATTGGTAATGGCATTCATCCCCCATTTTCCTAGGGTGGAATGGGGTTTACTGATTCAAAGGCCTCGGTATGCACTCTTGCTTCTATTGTGGTGCAAACTTGCCCTGTTGAGTTGTGAACGGGAAGTGTTGCAGTTACAAGTTCGTACAACAATATACAATGTCCTTCCGCACTATCGACAACTCACCCATATTATTGTGAAGTGTGTATGAGTTCTGCACCATGTGGCCATGCTGTGCAACAGTATATGCTACTGTGCAATTCGTAGAAAGATGGGCAGTAAAGTCAAATGTTGCTTTACAGTATGCTTATGTGTTACTATTGGAATCCTTCTAAATGCTCAACAAAAATAATTTTGGTCAATTTATGTTATGAATCACTTACAGTACTGCCAACGTATGAAAATCATTAAAACAATGTTTGTCAAAGGGACAGTTACGTTGCCCTACTAAAAACGTCCAAAATACACTATAAAAAAACTTTGTTAAAGGGACGTTATGGTTAAGTTGCCCTATTAAAAACCTATGCCATTCTGTACAAAAACTTTGTAAAAAGGACGTTATGATTACAAGTAAAATCTAAAAACCCCTATAATTCGGGAGTTACATTATAGCAGCATATATTCCACATCTCTAAAGTGACTAGTACTATAAATAAAGTGCAAAGTGCACCACAATGATCATTCAGCTGTCTTCATTACTTGAAACACCTCTTTACCAGAAGAAAGTGCTTGATGCTCACAATATACAAAACCATTTGATTGACCCCAGTCCTCTCAATTTTCGAGTATATGAGATGTTAAAAGAGGGAGAAGGGAAAAAAGTATAGCATATTTTACAAGTGTTTAAAAAGAGCCTGTAACAGATTGACAAAATGCAAACATGTTCAAAATTATATGTGTATGAATTTAAAAAGCTTCCTACATGTTAAGAAATGTAAAAACGATTATATAAAAGTGTGCATTAAAAGAAAGTATATCTCAAAGATAAGCAACACTACAGTAACCTCCTATTTTTAGGTAAAGTATCCATACTATTTTTCATTTTTTGTTTTAAGTGTGTATGTGTTACAAAAATACTCAAAAAAGGTTCTAGTTTCCCACAAATGTATAACGTTCCTCGTCCTTGTTATGACCTCCTGGAATTTTTTGTCTGGTAGTCGACGATGTATTTGCATTCAGTTTGTCTCAGCTTTAATTCTCGATTACCTCCTCTCGGGTGTGGTAAGATTTTGTCTATGCCGAAATATTTAAACGATGAAATATCTCCATTATGCTTTTCTCCAAAATGCTTGGCAAGGGGGTAAGTTGGATCTTTGTTTTTGATGGCTCGAAGATGTTGCAATATTCGAAGTTTTACTTCTAGTTTTGTGCCGGCTACATACCAGAGGTTACAGCCACATGTGATTACGTAGACTACATAAGTTGTTACACAGGTGATATGCTTAATAATCACTTTCCTCTGGGTTCGTGAATGTACATAGTGTGCATTTATAACCCCACCCCTGGTTATTTATTAACCATTGATTTGTTGTCTGTGTCGGGGTCGAGAAGAGACTTGGTGACAACTCTGATTGTAGCGATTTAGCTTTTCTGAATGTCTCACTGGCATTTTTCTGAATGTGTCCTGCAATATCTGGATCTCTTTGTAATAGCGCCCATCGTTAAGCCAGAATTTACTGGATGTATTTTGCCCCATTATTGTAAGTTGTAATGAAGCGTATATTTTCAGATTTCGTTTCCTGTAATCTCTGTTCATTCTTCTCTTTGTTTTTTATGAAAATATCGGCTCACGTTTGTTTGGCGCATTGATTGAAAGCACTATTAATGGTCAACTTCTTGCAGCCTCTTGCCATAAAATTGATCACTGTTGTTTTGGCATTCTTTTCAAAAGTTTTATTTTCGCTACAATTTCTTTTCATTCTTAAAAATTCACCATAAGGTATACTGTTTTTTAGACATTTCGGGTGTGCACTTTCCGCATGAAGCAATGAGTTTGTACTTGTTGGTTTTCTATAAGTTTCAGTCGTCAGTACTTCATTTTTTACCATGATCTTGATGTCCAGAAAAACCACCTCTGTTCGGTCATGTTCTTCGGTGAATTTAAGATTCGTATCATGTGCATTCAAAATGTTAAAAAAAGACATCCATTCTTGTTCACTGCCCTCCCACACTATAAACAAATCATCGATATAGCGACGCCAAAGGGCCACCTTGTTGGTATATGTAAAAAGAGCTTCTTCAGAAAACAACTTGGCTTCCCACGCCCCCATAAAGAGGTTCGCATACGTGGGTGCTACTGTCGTGCCCATAGCGGTTCCACACAATTGTTTATAATGTTGACCGTCGAACATGAAGGCATTGGGCCTCATTAGGACCCAGGCGGTAAGGGGTTTACGGCAGCGTAAACAGCGCCGACCCTTACCGCCTGATTCCGAGGTCCCTTAGCGCCATGGAGGATTTAACACCTGCTATTAGCAGGTGTTAAAATCCATGGCGCTAAGGGACCTTGTTGTTAATTACGCCACCGTAATTTACGGTGGCGTAATCAACGCCTTCCCCACTCCCATTATGCCCTATGGGGCAAAAATGGGAATGGGGAAGGGTAAATGGGGATTGGGGACTTACCGCCCCACCAACCTCGGAATGGGGCGGTAAGTCCGCCAACCACCATGGCGTAAACGTAGTTTACGCCATGGTGGTAAAGGTACGACCCAGGCGGTAATTTACCGCCTGGGTCGTAATGAGGCCCATTGTGTGTAAGACAGAAAAAGAGCATGTCCAATAACATATGTGAGTGGTCTCTAAAACGTAATGTAATATATATATATATATATATATATATATATATATATATATATACACATTATATAAAGAAGCACTTTAAATAAGTATACTTCCACTATGCACAAGGCAGAATCAACCAAAGGTTACTGGAGGCAGCATGAGGAGAGTTTCATAGTTAACAAATCAAGAATAAAAGGCAGAAGTGAAACTCAGACAGAGACAGATCGTGCCAAAAAGCCAAGGTTGTAGCAGCTAAAATGGACGTACAGGAGCTACAATTAATGAAGCAAAGAACATAATATCCTGCTCAGGAAGGTCAAAATAAGAAGCCGAAGGCAGGAGGTGGGCAAAACAAAAATCAAATACATGAATTACATGAAAATGAGGCGATTTCACGGTGTCTGAATCACGTGACCAGCCGAGCAAGAAGGGGGACTTTCACACCTACGCATTGCAGTGGGCTTTGCAAAGATATCAGAACTTTTCTAGACAAGAGACGCAATCTCGAGGCCAACCACAATGAATTAATTGACACATGACCACTGAAGTGATGATTGATTGTAGCAATAAGTGGAGGAAGGCCAGGGGAGCTGACAAGCACTCTGCACCTGGCCGACCATTCTGCATGCTGCTAGGCAAAGTGGAAAAGTATGAGTGGGGTTGGTTCCAACCCAATCATAGTGGACCAAGTAATATAGGGTCCTATAGTTACTAGAATTAATGGGACGTCGTACTTTTAGTGACGTCTACAGTAGCCATTTTTAAGGTAGGGCTTAGATGCCCCACCTGACAATGTTTACCCAGTGCCCTCACTGGTTACCATATACAGATATATCACCTGTACTAAAGTTACCTTCCAAGAACCAATAGTATTGCATGCAACGTTTTAAGCATTATACATCAGTGATGAGGAGTTTTTAGTATTAATGATGTTTTTTATTAAATTCGTTGAAGTTGTGAAGCGAGAAGGAAGATCAAGCAACCGCTGATATTCATGAAACTCCCCATTTTTGTACTTGTCATAAAACGGACTCCCTTTGCCAAACTATTGAGTTGTCATTATTGATTTGATGCTAGAGTACGAATCTGCATCCCCATCCATCTCACGGTGGTGCTGCTA
The DNA here is from genome assembly GCF_040938575.1 of Ambystoma mexicanum. Lineage (NCBI taxonomy): Eukaryota > Metazoa > Chordata > Amphibia > Caudata > Ambystomatidae > Ambystoma > Ambystoma mexicanum. The sequence continues at coordinate 227,516,427 of NC_090934.1, forward strand.
TTCCATCTTAAAGTGCCAATGGGCAACCCCCAGCTTTATGGCCCGGTTGGGGCCCCAGTGCACGCTTCATAGCAGAGACAGGATGGTTTATCGATTATCGATTAGACAAGACACCAATTGACCATCGACATAAAGTAACTCTAGGTCCTCAGCAATATCACAAGTCCTTTGCCATCCGGCTAAGTAGACCATGAAGCTCCCCATAGACAGTGGCTAGAATAAATAAAAAACCTGCAGGTCAAGGACTGAAGGGACCTGTGTTTTCCCCACAAAACCCCTTCTCACTTCTACGAGCAGCTGATCGGGTGAATGGCAGGAGAGGCGGTGACAAAGGCGATGATCCCGAGCATCCAGAGAGGAAATATGCGAACGGTGAGTGAAAAAGACTGAACGCTTTGGCAAAAAGTGCATGCCTTAGAACATGTAGGGAAGATAACGGAGGGGTGGCGGGAAACAAAAATACAGTTCGAAGTAGAGTAGAATATGTATATATGTAAGGGGAAGAAAATAGAGATACTAGGGGGATACCGGAGAAGAGAAAGATACAATGGGGATACCTGAGAAGAGAGAGATACCGGGGGGGACACCCGAGAAGAGAGGATACGCCCAAATTCCTACACTTAATATAGCAGTTAGAAGAAGCCTGCATCCAAAGTCCTAAATAAAATAGGAATAACTAGGAAACCGAAGCAGTTAAAGCCACTTTTCTCAAAAGGGATGGGTTTACACCTCATGTCTGTGTAAAATTTAGGGGGCGAGATTTGTGTAGCCGGCTGGTGTTTGTCTAGTCTTTCAACATCTGTCGTATGTGTTGTTTGTTGTGACGTCATAGAATTACATTTTTCCTTTGAGGAATTAGCATAAAAATTATGCGATTGTTTAGCTGAGACGATGTAGAATACAAATTGATGTTTGTTGTTTGAAAGCCTTCTTGCCCCTGCAGGGACCTATGCGTGTGCAGCAGCTGGTGGGCGTGGTAGCGTGTCGGGTCTCCCTTCCGCTTTACACTCGCGGGAGATTCTCCTCGTGCTGGGGGGGCCCCCGTGCTGGTGCTAGCTTCCGTGTCGCTACACTGAGCGTGGCTTTGTCCGCGTGTAGCGACCGCAGTGTGTAACTCGCGTGTCCCGCTGCGAGTACTCCGCTGATGACACATGTCCCTTCCGTGTCTGCGTAGACAGGCCGGCTTCTGCTGCGATCCGCTCGAGCAGGGGAGGCACGCCGACGTGCTGTACTGCCCGACGGCAGGCCTCTCGCCTAGGCACGAGTGGGTCGGGCACCCCTCGTCGCCATTGTTGGGTATTAGCGCAGTGCGTGCAGGCGGCTCGCACATAAACACGGAGCCGAAGTATCATTCAACTACTCTTTATTCTCTACAACCGGCAACTGCCGGAAACACGTACCCGCCCCCGCCCTAACCCCAACGTCATGAACTCTTGTCCTCTGCGTTCGGGAGCCTCAACTAGGCTCTGCCCCCATAACGATGTGGACTCGCGGACAGCGACGATTGTTGCTCGCACATATTGTTGAAGTTGTTTAAAGAAACGGAAAAGCATAACAAGTGTTATATAAAGAAAAGCTGAACAGATTTAAGCATGGAAGACATGACACCATTAATACACTTGTGCAAGCAATTGACAAAACACGCACCTAAAATGAAAACGTACAGTGCAGAATGTGTTAAAGGAACGCAAACAAAATATTTATGCCATGGCCCCAGGGTGGATCGCTGTCTAAGACGGTCCTGCAGCATATGACGACATATTTGTACGCCACATGCATTGGCAAAAAGGTGGACAAACGCCTAGCTAGTTTAGAGCTTTGGAAGATGTATCAAGAGGATAAGGAAGAGGAGCCGCCATTAGATTGGATACTTAACGTATGCACGGAGGGGTGATGAGACGCCTTCTGCGCCACCCGCTCCATCTGAAACGAAAAGCGAAGTCAGTAAAGATGAGGGATTATACCTTTTAAGGGAACTCAAAGCAGCCACGGGGTATATCACCCCGGCATATGAGTCACCTACGCAAAGTAGTGATGAAAATCCAGACAAAGACAGAGATAGAGATATCACCTCCAAGGTCCTAGAGAGAGGGAAAAAGATGGAAAGGAAATGAGGATAGGACTGATGAGATAGCATTCACACAGAACGAATGGATGGGAGGTCAGATTTTATTGAAACTAAATGGTAAAGGCATTGAGGACGCAAAACAAAAAGGGAAGCTAGACGATTTACAGAGAAAGGAGAAGCAAAAGGAAAAAGGAATGAGAGATGAAAGGATCAGGAAAAAAGATAGGCCGAGACGAGAGCAGTTGTATCGTGAAGAGCAAGAAAGACAACGCGATCATAAGCAGAAAGCAGCTAATGATCAGAACAGGCAGGAGAAGCAGAGAATAGAAAAGAAGAGCAAAAGATACGGGAGAAAAGTATAAAGAGATGATGGGATGAGGAAATACGAAGGGCAAATGAACGAAGAGATGCAAAGAAACAGTAAGAAGATAGGATCAGAGAGGAAGCGAGGAAGTGCAGAGAATTTGATGATGACATAGAACGCAAGCGAAGACAGAGAGCACGCAATCTTGAATGTCTGGAAAGAGAGTTTAAGAAAGCCGACCCAGTAGTAGATTGGGAAGACAGTGAAGAATTATTTCCTGAGTACGATCTAGTATCAGGCACGTCTAGGGCAAATATCGAGGATGACTTCGATACCCGAAGCATCGGAGAGACTATCGACAGAATATATGATGAAATGGGGCTAGAACAAGTACAACAATGGACGGGGGAGGACGAGCTTCTAGAAAGCACTCAGTTGTATGACACTTAACGCCTCCCGAAGTAGTAGAAATAGGGAACTGTCCCCAGACAGGTTGACAATCAATAGGGACGAGGAGGATGAGAGAAGTTGCACAAGTTGGGCACAGGCAGTATCAGATGCTGAAAGAGAGGAACAAGGGGGAAAGGAGGAAGAGAGAAGACACGAAAAATGCTTCTCCAGGGGAAAAGGGATAAGATGGTCAGATTCTAGTGGATGTGCACCTAGTGCATCAAAGTCAGCCACACAGTCAGACCAACACAAAGAAGTATCTTACGGCCAGAGGGGGGTGTCTCCACCACCCTATGTGAGCCGACTAAGGACATTGCCAGGTAGACGGCGGTGCTGAAATATTACTCCTGCAATAGACAGAAAAATGATGAGAGAAGCGAGGAAGGACTATGCATTACAATTTCCGTTGCTCGAGAAAGGAGGAACGAGACCACAGTATATTCCATGGCCACACTTGGATCACGAAAACCTGAAAAATAAGCTTCCAATGTTGACATCGGGAGCCAGAAAATTGATACATGAGCTAGAAAAAATGACGGGAGGAAACACGTTAGCTATAGGGGATATCAAAGGCCTTTTAATCGCCATACTTGGTGATAGAGCTGACAATGTGTGGACACGTACAGGGTACCCTGGCATGAATACAGTTAATACTGTGCATGACGGAGCACCATTTAACAACTGCAGAGCTGCGGAGTCGAAAGCAGTACGATCATCGCTATATCCAGATACTTCCGACATGGGAGCTATAATGACGCGTAAAATGAAAGAGTCAGAGGATCCTTTGCTTTACATTCAGAATTTCCAAGACGCATGGGTGCTCAAGACTTGTGAATCTTGGGGTAAATCCATACCTGTGTTGTACCATATATAATGGCAAGGCTGCCAGATCAGGTACAGAAACAGCTCAATAAATTGGTGGGAATTCAGGCCAAACCATGGTCTGAAATACAGTTGACCATAGCGCACTATTGCAGACTGCTGCAGGAAAAGAATCACAAAAAAGGGGCTGCACAAAAAGCCGAAGAGGCAAAATTAGTGCAGAACCTGTGTTTTATTCTTCTTATTCTCCTCACAGGCCGCTGTGGTGCTGCGAGTGAATGAGAGCGCGATGAAAAACAGGCCCCCGGAATCTGTTAAGGTAAGTACAGCGCTGTGCGGTTGTTTAATATTGAAAGCGAACCTGAATATGTCTCTTTCCCTTTGCAGATGTTGCTGTGGTGCTCCGGATGGAAGCGTGGCATAGCGCGATGGAATTCAGGTAAGACTGATGGAATTCGATGTTTTGGAAGCACGCATTCTAATATTATTTTTCCCTTTCTCGTTATTGCAGGTTGCAATGTTCGAACAGCAGCTGTGGTAGTGGTTCGCCGGAAGTCCTTAAGCTACTACTCACAGGTGAGTGATGTTTCTTCTTCTCTCGGTTTCCACAGATTCCAGCCCAGTTGAGATGTTGAGTGCTGGATGCTGTTTTCTCAGGTAAAACAGAATAATCTTGTTCTTGTAGGATTACAGGAAGATGCTGAAGACCAGGAGCTGGACACGGTGAGCGTCACGCTGCTGGTTGCAGAATAACACAAAGCGTGTTCTGCAGTCAGGGTTTGGTTTATATAGCCCAGGTAAATTAGTACCAGGGGAAGTAGTTCCAGGCCTGCCACACCCAAAACACTAGACCGCATGGCTTGGTTCTTAGAAGTAGACTGTGTGGGTGCTTCCATGTTGGATTTAAAGGCCCAGGTACATAAATGGGACCTAGTTTGAACAGCCCTTCCTTCCTACATATGAGCCTGGTGCCAAAGGTGCCAGGACTGGCTCCAGGAGCCCTTTTGCAGTTGTTTTAAGGCCCTCAGGGTTCTGGTGGGAGCCTGCTTGTGGCACAACTTGTGCCCCCTCACAGTGTTCATGACAGCACTCCCCGCCCCCCCCCCCAAGACCCCCTCATGGTATCCTTCCTGTCCGGTCTGGGTTTGGTGGGGTTATCCAGGTGAAACCTCTTAATCAGATGTGGTGCGTGAATATGTTCACTTGGTTCCCAAGTTCTGTCTTGAGGCCCGTACCCTTTCCAGTTCACTAAATAGTATAGCTGAGATCTGGTATGTTTTTTCGAATCCAGGATGTTTTAAACTTCAAATTCAGGCTCTCCATTAACCAGCACAGATTTTGGTGGTGTTAAGACTCGGGTTCCTGGTTGTACAGGTTTTATAAGTGACAGATGGAACACCGCATGAATTTGCATGCTTGGTGGTAAGGCTAACTTGACGGCCACTGGATTTATCACCGATTCGATGGTATAGGGTCCTAGCTATCTTGGACAAAAGGTTCGGGTACCTTTTATGGGCACATGTTTTGATGCCAACCAGACTTCGTCTCCAACTTGGTAATCGGGAGCTTTCTTTCGATGCCGGTCCGAGAATTTTTTTTGTCTGTCTTTGGCTTGCAGTAAATGTTCATTTGCCCTTTTGAAGGCTTGGGTTATGCTTGTGTGTAGACCGCATTGCATTTCCAAGGTCGTGGGGGAGTCTAGTTCAGAGGTACATGGATGTCTTCTGTATATTGTGTAGAACGGGCTTTGTACCGTGCTGGTGTGTATGGAGTTATTGTATGCGTATTCCACTATCCATAACAAGTCTTTCATATTCTCTTCCACTTGATGCAGCATGCAACTTAGATACTGTTCTAATGTCTGGTTTGTTCTTTCTGTTTGTCCATCCGTTTGGGGGTGATGGCTAGTGGATAATCGAACATCGATTTGTGCCATGGTACAACATTTGCTCCAGAAGTTGGATACAAATTGGCTTCCACGATCTGAGATTAGGTCTGATAGGAAACCATGCAGTTTTATAATCTGTTCAACAAATGCTTTTGCCAGACTGGTAGCATTAGGAAGTCCTTTCAATGGAATGAAATGTGCCATTTTAGAGAACAGGTCTACAACCACAAGAATGGTATTAAAACCTTGACAGGGAGGTATGTCTGTAATAAAATCAAGAGAATGAGAATGCCAGGAAGCCAGTGGAATATCCAGTGGTTGTAGGAGGCCAGCTGGTTTCTGTTTTTGTGATATATTCTGTGCACATATCCCACAGGATAGAACAAATCGAGCAATGTCCTTACGCCAGGTTGGCCACCAATAATTTGGTTAAACCTTGGCTAGAGTCTAAGCAATTCCGGGATGGCCTTCGATCAGGGAATCGTGATAACCTGACATGACCAATTCTTGCGGATCTTTACTTGGTAGATATAGTCGTTCCCTGAAGTACTGTAATCCATCCAGAACCGTGTGATGTTAATTTTAGGAATTCCATTTCTGCAAGATCTCGGGGTTCATTAAGGTTTGAATCTTATCTCGAAGTTCACTCAGAGTCAATGTGGTGGTGAGTCCCAGTAGTTTATCACTTGGGATGACGGCAACAGGTTCCAGTGTACTGTTGATTTTCTCTTCAACACCCACACGAGACAAGGCATCGGCCTTCCCATTCTGAACTCCCGGTTGGTATGTTATTACGTAATCGTATTCTGTGAAGAATAGAGCCCACCGCAACTGTGGTGACGATTGGGCTTTTGCTGACTTTAGGTATTGAAGGTTTTGGTGATCTTTGATTACTGTGATAGTATGTCTGCCACCTAATAGATACTGCTGCCAGGCTTTGAAGGCTGATTTTATTTTCAACAATTCTTTGTCTGTAATTGCATAGTTAAGTTCTGGTGGTGAGAATTTACGTGACCAAAAGGCCACGGGGTGTAATTGGCCTGTCTCTGATCTCTTGTAGAGAGAACTGCTCCCATAGCTACGCTGGAAGCATCAGTTTCCACTACATAGGGGAGATCAGGGAGAGGATGTCGTAAAATTGGCGTGGAGGTGAATCTTTTCTTGAGTTCTTGAAAGGCCTGTTCCGTCTCTTCAGTCCATTGGAATTTTTTGTTGTTTTTTTTTCAGTAACAATGTGATTGGGTGGACTATCCGTGAGAAATCTGTAATAAATCGGCGATAGAAATTCACAAAGCCGAGCATGCTTTGGGTTCCTTTAAATGAAGAAGGTGACGGCCAAATAAGGATGGCATCTACTTTGTGTAAATCCATCTTGACTCCCTTTGGCGAGAGAACAAAACCGAGGAACTCAACTTCGGTGACATGGAAGGAGAATTTCTCGAGTTTGCATACAGTTTGTGCTGGAGAGGTTTTGCAAGGACTGAGCAAACATGTTCCACATGATCTCTTTCAGAGGGAGAATACACCAGGATGTCGTCAATATAGACCAGGGCACAGACATCGATTAATTCCTGTAAAACATAATTTATGAAGTATTGCAACGCTGGGGCAGCGTTGCACAGCCTGAAAGGCATTACCTGATATTCGTACAGGCCATACTTGGTGTGAAACGCGGTTTTCCATTCATCCCCTTTCTTAACACATACAAGGTGGTATGCTCCTTGAGGTCTAGTTTGGTTTAGATTCGGGCATCCTTGACTTGGTCCAACAGTTCCAGGATAAGGGGCAAAGGGTAGCATTTTTTTACTGTGATTTGATTAAGTGCACGGTAATCGATGCAAGTCCTGAAATCTCCTTCCTTCTCGGGTACGAAGAATAAGGGAGACGCTGCCGGTGACTTTGACGGGCGGATAAACCCATTAGCCAGGTATTGATCCAGATAAGACTTCAAGTGGAGATTTTCGGTTTCTGTAAGTGCATAAATTTGACCACAAGGAACCTGTGCGCCAGGTATCAGGTCGATCTGACAGTCATAGGGCCTATGTGGCAGTAATGTGTTGTTTTCCTTCTGAAAAACATCTTGATAATCCTAATCATTTTTTGGTAAGGGGTCCATTGGTTCCGTGATCCCCGATGCTATTCCATGAACAGATTTCAGGTTTGGCTGTGGTATAGATTTCGGGTAGCAAGCGTGGGCGCATTCGTCAGAAAAGGTCGGTCTCTTTGCACACCAGTCTATGTGGGGATTGTGAGTTACTAACCATGGCATCCCTAAGATCAACCGGAACTGAGGAGCTTTGATATATGATATGATATGATATGGCATTTGTAACGTGCCTATACACAAGGGTTTCAAGTGTTTCAAGGCGCGAAGAGGCAGGGAAGGGGGAACAGGGGAAGACAGACAACGATCCTACTAGGCCAGGTGTTATTCAGATCGCGCAAGTGCAGGGGTAGGGGGAAGGGAGAACATGCAAGGGGAGGGGAGGGGGAAGTGCAGTACAAGGTAAGTAGAATAAAATAAATAGGGCCAGCTGGTGGCAAGTGCAAGGTAAGTGCAGACAAGTGCTGGGAACGGGGGCTGTAGGGATACAGAGACAGTCCCGCAGTGCAGGGGTTGCCAGGGAGGCAGTGCAAGTGGAGAGTGGCTGGGCCCAGGACCAAGGTCGGCGAGAGTGGCCCAGTTGCAGATTCGGTGCAGATTCAGCAAAGAATTAGCAGGGGAGAGGGAGAGAGAAAGCAGAAGCAAAGAGGAAGGTTTTGAGGTGCTTCTGGAACCGTAGATGGTTCTCCTCAAGTTTCAGGGAGGCAGGAAGGCTGTTGCAGAGGGAGGCCCCTGCCGCGGAGAGAGATCTACCCCCAGCTCGTTGCTTCAAGAAGCGGCTGACCCTGAGGGAGTTGGAGACGGATGAGCGAAGGGCTCGGGAAGGAAGATATTTAGGAAGAGAGAGTTGAAGGTATTTAGGCCCCAGGCCCCAGAAGGCCTTGTGGACAATGCAGAGGGTTTTGAACTTTATCCTCGCAGCCACTGGGAGCCAGTGTAGAGACTTCAGTCCTGGAGAGATACGGTCCCTGGGCTTGAGGCCAAGGACAAGTCTCGCAGTTTTGTTCTGGATGAGTTGCAGAGGGCGAAGAGTGGAGGCAGGCAGATTAAGATAGAGGCTGTTACAGTAGTCCAGAATTGAGAGAACCAGGGCTCGTGAGACAGTGAGCTTCTGGGGGAAGGAGAAGAAGGGAAGAATACCTCTGAGGAGGTGCAGCTGGTAGTGTGACTTCTTAGAGACGTCAGATATATGAGGAGAGAAGGAGAGTGTGGAGTCGAAGATAACCCCGAGGTTTTTTGCCGTGCAGGTAGGAGCAGGAAGAGGGCCAAGAGAGGCCGGCCAGAGAGCTGCAGGGAAGTGGGTGTGCCGATGAGTAGAATCTCAGTCTTACTGGCATTAAGGCAGAGGTCATTGGCGGCACACCATTCCTGGATAGCAGACAGACAGTCAGAGATGAGGGAAGGAGAGGAGGAGGCCGAGGGTAGCCTGAAAATGAGCTGGGTATCGTCCGCATAGCACTGAAAGTTGGGGCAGAGAGCGGCGATGCGGTGGGCAAGGAGTGATGAGGTCAAACGTGATTGCTTCTTGATGTCCATCCTGACGCAGAAGGGTTAATTCTGTTGTGCATTGGGTTACTGGTCCCGAAGCAATTTCTGTACCGTCAACAGTAGTTACCTTTTCAGTTGTTGGTTTTGTGCATAAGGGAAGTCCCATTTCTGTTGCCAGATCTCGATCTATGTAATTAGCAACTGCTCCGCTGTCTATATATGCCTCTCTGGCATGCATCCATGATGGTTGTTGGTGATTGATCAAGGTTACTGGTAGTGCGAAATGTGAGGTCTGTGACTCATCCTTCTTGCTCGACAAGCGGACCTCTACGCTTGCCAGGCCTGGTAGTTTTCCGATTCCTTTCCATCATCTTCTTTCTCTGTAGCACCTACCACCTTCCTTGGAGGTTTCACTGGGCATTCTTTGAGGTAGTGACCCGAATTACCGCAGTAAAGGCATAACTGTAACTGTCTCTTTCACCCTTGGTTAAAGGGGGTCATACTCCTCCAATCTGCTTGGGTTCTGTGGTATTTTCTGATGGACGTTGAACATTATCTTTTGAACGTACGTACATGGCATGATTTTCGAGTCTACTTCGGTCTGTTCTTCGATCCTGTAATCTGTGGTCCAACTGAACTACCAGGTTGATAACCTCTGCACAGTCTTTAGGTGGGTCTACCACTTGAGCAAGTACATCCTTCAGGTCTGCTCGTAGGCCCTGATGAAACAACATGGTTCTTTTATCTTCTGGCCACCCTGCTTCTACAACCAGTCTATTAAAGGTGGCAATATAAATCAGCAAATCTTGATTCCCTTGGCGGAGGGACAGGAGTTCGTTATCAAGAGCTTGTCCATGCAAGTGTCGAGCAGATAACTTTTCCATCTCCTGTTGAAAATCCCTGAAGTTCTGTAGTAATGGGTCATCCTGGCTCACTAAAGGTACAGACCAGTCTGCGGCACTTCCACTCAAATATGATAACACAAAGGCCCCCCCCTCGCCTGGTCAGTGGGGAAAGCCCCAGGCGGAAAATGTAGGTGGCACTGGTTCATGAATGTTGCGTACCTTCTGGGGTCTGCCAGGGGTACTGCTCCAGGCAACGTTATCTGTACTGGATTGACTGATGATGGTGTAGCGACGGATGAGGCGAATCCGGGCAATGGAGCCTGCCCCGCCTCTGTTTGTAGTAGCTGTTTGCTTAGTTCATCAGTACGGTCTTTTGTGACTATTAAAGGAATGGTTCGCCCAAAATTTTTTATTTAAAAAATAGATAGGCAACATAAAAAAAAATGATTGCCGTTTCTTTTTTTCGAAGTCCCTATGTAAAAGTTTGAGCAATTCAAGCTCAAAAATTGAAAAAGCAAGCACATGGACGCATCCATTTTGTGAAATGGCTGCCCACCTGTGCTGGCTTTTGTGGCACTAATGAAGGAAAAGCCAGCCAGCTGTAGTAAACAAAAGCTACCACTGGGTGGCTTTTCCTTCATTGGTGCTGGGAATCGGAGGACGCGGACCGGAGACTACAGGCAGAAAAGCTGCAGCTGCATCTCGGTAAGTGCTATTTTTTTTTTTTTTTTAAATAAGCACTAGCTGCGGTTTTTTTTCTACGTTTTCCGGGCTGTAGGAGCCCAGAAAACTTAGAAATAAAACCGCAGCTTTAAAACGTTGTATTTATGTTTGCGGTCGCTTTTGATGCGATCGCAAACATAAATACAACGTTATTGTGTTTGAAAACACTGCAGTTTTTCTTTCTAAGTTTCTCAGGCTCCTCTGAGCCTGAGAAACTTAGAAAGAAAAACCGCAGCGTTTTCAAACACAACCGCTTTGTGTTTCTGCCTAAATCTGCTTTCCCATTTGGGGCTTTAGGGCTCCCCACGGGGAGCCCTAGAGCGCCAAATGGGAAAGTAGATTTAGGCAGAAACACTGCAGCATTTAGCATTGCGGAAAACAACCGCGTAGTGTTTCTGCCTAAATCTGCTTTCCCATTTGGGGCTCTAGGGCTCCCCACGGGGAGCCCTAGAGCCCCAAATGGGAAAGCAGATTTAGGCAGAAACACAGCGGCATGTAAACACAACCGTGTTGTGTTTCTGCCTGCCTTTGATTTCACTTTGGGTCTCCGGTGCTCTCCTGGGGGAGCACCGGAGACCCAAAGTGATAGCCACGGCAGGCAGAAACACAACGCGGTTGTGTTTGAAAACGCTGTGTTTTTTCTTTCTGAGTTTCTCAGGCTCCTCCGAGCCGGAGCAGCCTGAGAAACATAGAAAGAAAAACTGCAGCATTTTCAAACACAATAACGTTGTATTTATGTTTGCGGTCGCTTCAAAAGCTACCGCAAACATAAATACAACGTTTTTAAAGCTGCGGTTTTATTTCTAAGAAAAAAAACGCAGCTAGTGTTTATTTTTATTAAAAAAATAGCACTTACCAAGATGCAGCTGCAGCTTTTCTGCCTGTCGTCTCCGGTCCCCGTCCTCCGCGTACAGCACCAATGAAGGAAAAGCCACCCAGTCGTAGCTTTTTGTCATGATCTCTGCTTCCAAAAGGTCAGGGTTTTCCCAACTCCCTTGGAAGCAGATCCATAACCCAGGTTCCGAGTGCCAACCAGTCCCAATTGGGACCTTTTGGACCCAGTCCTGGCGCCAGTGGCACCAGGCTCATAAATATGCCCAGTCCCAGCGCTGGAAGCGCCGGGCTCATAATGCTTGGGTGGACTTACCTGCAGCAGACCATGCTGCTTACTTGCCTGCCAGTTGAGCCTCTGATCCTCTTCTGTTTGGAACTACTTTTCCTGTTGGGTGGGGCAGGAGCCACTCCCTAGATTCAGAACACTGGAACTCTTCTGGAAAGCAGGAACTCTTTTCTTACCTAGGCGTGGCTGTGGAAGGAGACACCTAAGCACTAAAGGAGGCTATTTAAACCACACCCGATGGATGAATCTTGCTTTGCGTTATTCTGCATCCTCTGCAGCAGAACGCTCATCGTGTCTTCTGCATCTGATCCTGGGCCTAAGGAAAAAGGCTTACCATCCTGAATCCAGTCTTCAGAAACACCTATAAAGACAAGAAAGAACAGGTTAGCATTACGGTCTTCAGTGACAGCTCTTCACTTACCTGGTCCATCGGCTGTCACCAACGCCTCACGCTGCATCCGGCATCTGAAAGACAAAGGCTTACCTACTCTTCGTGCGCTCCGGAGGTCTTCACACTGCATTCCGGCATCTGAAAGACAAAAGCTTACCAACTCTTCGCACGCTCCGGAGGCCTTCGGCGCTGCATCCCGCATCTGAAAGACAAAACAAGGTGCGTTTAAAGACATTGGGGAACTTTAATACTCACGTGCCATTACTCCTTTCCACATCTAACCCAGTGGGTATTCCGGCACCCTGCAGCCGCTCCGAACTTGTACCTGCAAAATAAAAAGACAGTTAGAGCGCATCGTGAAGCAGGCAACAAGCGCTTACTTACGTGCTTCCAGGCGCTTCTATTCATCACACGGGCTCCATCTTCAACTCACTTCAGCCCGTCATCCGCCATCGCCGGAACCCTGCAAAACAAGAAACATCATTACTAAAGACTTTAAAGACATTAGAATTACTCGAAACTTACCGTTCGTGCAGTAAACGACGGACAGCAGTCCTCTGAAGTCAAGAGGCCTGCTCCCCTTATCCAATGAAGAAACTGGTTACAGCACCCTGCCCCGAGGCAGATGGAGAGCACGGCATTCACTTACCTAAGACATCTTACCCTTCGAGTCAGACATACAGTGCACAGAGGTCCAGCCCAAAGAGCTAGCCGTGTGTTACACATCACCTTTGAAGATACGGTATACGCCCAGTCAAGACCGGCGCCTCTACGGGAATCAGGTGAGCGTTACAGAACGCAAAGCCTACCACAAAACTCCCGTCCAGGCGCTATGGAAACCTCGGATACCGACCAGCTAGCCCAGTTACTTGGGGAACTAAGGGCAGAAGTGCATGCAGCCCGTCAGGAAACGAACGCTCTAAGAAGGGAACTGATTATTTCCAAGGAGCGAACAGATGATCTCGCTAGACAATTGCTACAGTCACAAGCCGGACAGACCCTGTTACCCGCATCTGGGGGAAATCTTCCTTCTACATCCTCTATGAATCCAGTGCAGATCAACCTACCTGGGAATGTACCTCTGGCTCCGCCCGAACGATTTTCTGGTGACCCAAAGAGGTTTGCAGTATTTATCAATCAGTGCCGGTTGCATTTCTTATGCCGGCCAGCAGCCTTTCCAACTGATCAAGCTAAAGTAGCTTTCGTGCTTTCGTACCTTAGTGGCAATGCGGCAGACTGGTCGATCCCTCTAGTAAATCAAGATGATCCGGTCCTCCATGATTTTCAAGCTTTTCAGCTCAGTATGGAAAAACTGTTCGAAAGACATTCACAGGGGCAGGCCTTGGACAATGAGCTTCTTTCGTTGCGACAAGGTAATCAAGACCTTTTGGCTTATATTGCGTCTTTCAACAGACTGATAGTGGAAACTCAATGGCCTGAGGACAAAAGGATTACGCTGTTTTATAGGGGTCTACGTGGAGAGCTCAAAGATGTGTTAGCCCAAGTAGTGAATCCCCCACAAGATTGTTCGGACTATATAGACTTAGTCGTTCAAATAGATCACAGACTGCAGAACAGGAAGGCCGATCGTTCCAAGTTTGATGCTCGAGTATTTTCCAAACCGCCAACTCCTTCCAAAGGAGTAGACTCCGGGGAACCCATGCAAATAGGGGGTCTGAAAGGTCCTCTAACACAAAAGGAGCGGGAAAGGAGAAAACAGTTGCAATTATGCCTCTATTGCGGAAACTCAGGGCACTTTCTTCCAGACTGTCCGGTGAAACCTGCCAAGAAGGCAGTAGGAGCTGCAGTTACCAAAGTTACAAACTCTGAGCAGGGAAACGACCTCGCCCGACAAGAATAGAGGTCCTCTTGCCGAGCGTGAAAACCAGTTCCGTGACCTCGCATTTCGTGATACCTATGGTCCTCATTAGCCCTGATAATCCGGATCGATTACATGCAATTGAAGCTTACGTCGACAGCGGTGCCATCGGCAATTATGTGGATCATGAAATGGTTTTGAGGATGAATCTAACTCTTTGTCCCAAGGCTGTAAAGGAAAGGACGTCATTACTACGGTGGATGGTACGGAGATAGCCTCCGGGCCAGTAACGCATACCACTCAAGAGGTGACGCTAGTAAGTCAAGATGGACACCATGAGAAGATCGTGTTCGATGTGATCAAGGCCCCTCAGTTTCAGATTATTCTAGGAATACCTTGGTTAGAGAAACACAATCCTCTGATCGATTGGCGAGCAAGAACGGTCCAGTTTCCAGAATGTGTCTCTACTTGTCACCCTCCACCTGGTGTTGCACTGGCAGCAATTTCTTCAGAGACTCCCCAGTTACCTCCCGAATACCTAGAATACCAAGATGTTTTCCGGAAGGATCAGGCTAACTCTCTACCTCCTCATAGGTCTTATGACTGCCAGATAGACCTGATACCTGGATCTACTCCTCCTTGTAGTAGAATTTATGCCCTCACCGAGTCTGAGAACCTTCACCTTCGACAATACCTGGATCAATACCTGGCAAATGGGTTTGTTCGTCCTTCCAAGTCCCCTGCTTCTTCAGCTTTGTTCTTCGTTCCAAAAAAGGAAGGAGACCTTAGAACTTGTATAGATTATCGCTCCCTGAACCAGATCACCGTTAAGAATAGATATCCGTTACCTTTGATCCCTGAACTCCTGGACCAAGTCAGAAAAGCATGCATATATACAAAGCTGGATCTTAGAGGAGCTTACCACTTGGTACGAGTAAAAGAGGGCGATGAATGGAAGACGGCCTTCTGCACCAAGTATGGGCTATTTGAATATCAGGTCATGCCCTTCGGACTTTGCAATGCCCCGGCCGCCTTTCAATATTTTATGAACGATGTCCTCAGAGAGCTCATAGATGTGTGTGTTGTTGTTTACATTGACGACATCCTCGTTTATTCTTCATCGGAATCTGAACATCGGAAACACGTGAAAATGGTCCTCGAAAGATTGCGTCAACACAAACTTTTCGCTAAATTGGAAAAATGTGTTTTCAACGTGACTGAAGTTGAATTCTTGGGATTCATATTATCACCTGGCGGAGTGCGTATGGATTCAAAGAAGGTCGATGCAGTTCTCAAATGGCCATCACCATCCTCCGTAAAAGGTGTGCAAAGCATGTTAGGCTTCGCTAACTTTTACCGCAGGTTTATCCCCGAATTCTCTCGAATAGTCCAGCCCATCACTGCCTTGTTAAAGAAAAACAAACGTTTTGAATGGTCTACCGAGGCGGAACAAGTTTTCCAGGATTTGAAGACTAAATTTATCTCTGCACCAATCTTAAAACACCCTCGCCCCGAACTCCCCTACATCGTGGAAACTGATGCTTCAAGCCTTGCCATGGGGGCAGTTCTATCACAAAAGGACCCGGTAACCAATCAGTTGCATCCCGTGGCATTTTGGTCCCGCAAATTCTCGCCTCCTGAAATCAATTACACGATTACTGACAAGGAACTTCTGGCTATCAAGTCTGCCTTTAAGGCTTGGCGGCATTATCTGCTGGGGGCCTGACACACCGTTACTGTGATTACGGATCACCGAAACCTGCAATATTTGAAAACCGCAAAAGCCCAATCCTCTAGACAACTCCGTTGGGCATTATTCTTTGCCGAGTTTGACTTCATAATTACCTATCGACCTGGTAAAAAGAACGGTAAAGCTGATGCCCTTTCTCGGATGGGAGTGGAAGAACACTTGATCAACCCTATCATTCCCGAACAAAGAATTCTGGGTGTAATCGCCACAGAATCCATAGAGGAAGTTAAGGATAAAGCCAGGCAACTTGTAACTCCAGCAGACATACAGAATTGGCATCTGCAGGGAAAGGACTTTGCAGTAAAGGACAACTTATTGTATTTCCAAGAACGATTATACCTACCCAGCACAGATTTACAGAAAAAAGTAATCTCTTGTTATCACGATTCTTTAATGGAAGGACATCCCGGTATGGCCAAGACCTCAGAAAAGATCAAGCGCTACTTCTGGTGGCCGTCTTGGAAAAAAGATATCAGAGACTTTATAATGTCCTGTGGAGTATGCGCCCAAAACAAGAGTCAAAAGGAAAGACCAGCAGGCCTCTTACGCCCTATTGACATCCCACCTTGCCCTTGGCATACGCTTTCTATGGACTTCATCACCGATCTACCTCCATGCTCCGGATACAATACGAATCTAGTAATCGTGGACTTATTCTCCAAGATGGCGCATTTCATTCCGCTCAAAGGCTTGCCAACAGCAGCAACTCTGGCCCGAGAATTTCTCGAAAACATCGTCTGACTGCACGGTTTTCCTTCGGTTCTAATTTCGGATCGAGGTAGTCAATTTATTTCTCATTTTTGGCGAAGTTGCTGTCAGTCGGCTCAAATTGATGTGAGACTATCGACCAGTCACCACCCTCAGACCAACGGACAAACCGAGAGGACCAATCAAACTCTGGAACAGTATTTACGCTGCATGCTGCAACAAACTGAAAAAACTTGGAAAGACATCCTTTGGATAGCCGAATATGCCTACAATAACTCTGTCCATTCGGGAACTGGGAAAACCCCGTTTTTTCTTTTGTACGGCAGTCACCCTCGAACCTCGGAGTTGGATCCCCTCCAAGATCTTGAAACACCAGCAGTAGACTACCTGCATTCTACAATCACCCAAGCCTTTAAGGAAGCTGTTTCTCACCTTCAAAGGGCTAAAGAACAATACAAGAAAGGAGCAGATCAACATCGGAAGGAAGCCCCTCAATATCAAGTAGGGGATCAAGTCTGGTTATCCACCAAATATCTACCTCTAAAAGGGCCACGCACATTCAACCCAAGATACCTTGGTCCCTATTCCATCACTACCATAGTAAACCCAGTAGCGGTCAAGTTGGACTTGCCCCCGCACATGAAGATACATCCGGTCTTCCACGTCTCTCTATTAAAACCCGTGCAACCTCAAACCCGACTAACTAAATCTCCAAAACCTATCCTAGTTGATGGAGAACTCGAGTTTGAAGTCAAAAGCATTCTGGACTCCAAGATCTCCAAATCTAAACTATTTTACCTAATTGACTGGAAAGGCTACGGCCCCCAAGAGAGATCCTGGGAACCTGCTGAATATGTCCACGCTCCTCGCCTAATCAAAAGATTTCACCGAACATTTCCTGACAAGCCAAAACCCCCGGAGAAGCCCGGTTTGGGAGGGGCCTTGAGTGGGGGTACTGTCATGATCTCTGCTTCCAAAAGGTCAGGGTTTTCCCAACTCCCTTGGAAGCAGATCCATAACCCAGGTTCTGAGTGCCAACCAGTCCCAATTGGGACCTTTTGGACCCAGTCCTGGCGCCAGTGGCACCAGGCTCATAAATATGCCCAGTCCCAGCGCTGGAAGCGCCGGGCTCATAATGCTTGGGTGGACTTACCTGCAGCAGACCATGCTGCTTACTTGCCTGCCAGTTGAGCCTCTGATCCTCTTCTGTTTGGAACTACTTTTCCTGTTGGGTGGGGCAGGAGCCACTCCCTAGATTCAGAACACTGGAACTCTTCTGGAAAGCAGGAACTCTTTTCTTACCTAGGCGTGGCTATGGAAGGAGACACCTAAGCACTACAGGAGGCTATTTAAACCACACCCGATGGATGAATCTTGCTTTGCGTTATTCTGCATTCTCTGCAGCAGAACGCTCATCGTGTCTTCTGCATCTGATCCTGGGCCTAAGGAAAAAGGCTTACCATCCTGAATCCAGTCTTCAGCAACACCTATAAAGACAAGAAAGAACAGGTTAGCATTACGGTCTTCAGTGACAGCTCTTCACTTACCTGGTCCATCGGCTGTCACCAACGCCTTGCGCTGCATTCCGGCATCTGAAAGACAAAGGCTTACCTACTCTTCGTGCGCTCCGGAGGTCTTCACACTGCATTCCGGCATCTGAAAGACAAAAGCTTACCAACTCTTCGCACGCTCCGGAGGCCTTCGGCGCTGCATCCCGCATCTGAAAGACAAAACAAGGTGCGTTTAAAGACATTGGGGAACTTTAATACTCACGTGCCATTACTCCTTTCCACATCTAAGCCAGTGGGTATTCCGGCACTCTGCAGCCGCTCCGAACTTGTGCCTGCAAAATAAAAAGACAGTTAGAGCGCATCGTGAAGCAGGCAACAAGCGCTTACTTACGTGCTTCCAGGTGCTTCTATTCATCACACGGGCTCCATCTTCAACTCACTTCAGCCCGTCATCCGCCATCGCCGGAACCCTGCAAAACAAGAAACATCATTACTAAAGACTTTAAAGACATTAGAATTACTCGAAACTTACCGTTCGTGCAGTAAACGACGGACAGCAGTCCTCTGAAGTCAAGAGGCCTGCTCCCCTTATCCAGTGAAGAAACTGGTTACAGCACCCTGCCCCGAGGCAGATGGAGAGCACTGCGTTCACTTACCTAAGACATCTTACCCTTCGAGTCAGACATACAGTGCACAGAGGTCCAGCCCAAAGAGCCAGCCGTGTGTTACACATCACCTTTGAAGATACGGTATACGCCCAGTCAAGACCGGCGCCTCTACGGGAATCAGGTGAGCGTTACACTTTTGTTTACTACAGCTGGCTGGCTTTTCCTTCATTAGTGCCGCATAAGCCAAAGCGAGCACAGCGCGGGCATCCATTTCACAAAATGGATGCCCCCATGTGCTATCTTTGAGCTTGAATTGCTCAAAATTTTACATAGGGACTTTGAAAAAAAAAACGCCAATTATTTTATGTTGACTATCTATTTTTGAAATAAAATTTTTTGGGCAAACCATTCCTTTAACTCTCGTCTTAAGGCATTGGTTTCCTGCCGGGCTGTGTGTACCTCGGCAAGTAATTGTCCCAAAAGCTGGGCTAACTGATCAGTTTCAGATGTCTCCATGATGCCCAGGTGGATAAGGTTTAAAGGGTTTGTGTTCTGTTACACTCACCTGATATCCCCGGTGGCGTCTGGACGGCTCTGAGATCTGGAACCCTGGATGTGTAGTTGCCCAGTGCTGAATAATGAATCTGCAATTACAGAAGGGAGGATTTGTGATAACTGTCTCTAATGGGTGAATTTCCCACCTCCCTCTGACCGATTCCCTTCCCACTAGGTTATTTTCTCACCTTAGTTATTGGTAGGGTGAGCGATCCGTCCTGCGTTTCTTGTGCAGGGGTGCTTGATGTTTGTTGGCGAGCTGCCCGAGTTGCTTCACTGCTGCAGTACGCCTTCCTTGGGCCCATGCCTGCTGTGATCCCGAATCTGCTGGTAGGCAGGTAGGTTTGTTAATTGTAAGTCTTTGTTCTGTTTATGGTGGGAATTCGTTAATGTCTTTATCTCCTCCTTTTCAGGTGCGAAGGTCTTGATGCTGGCGTGCCGGATGGAGAGGCACGTTTTCTAGGTAAGAGAAAGTGCGAAGCGCAGCACCTTTATTGTCTTTTAAAGCTAACCTGTGTTTTCTTCTTCTTCACCTCATAGGCCACTGTGGTGCTGCGAGTGGATGAGAGTGCGATGAAAAACAGGCCCCTGTAATCCGTTAAGGTAAGTACAGCGCTGTGCGGTTGTTGAATATTGAAAGCGAACCTGAATATGTCTCTTTTCCTTTGCTGTGGTGCTCTGGATGGAAGCGTGGCGTAGCGCGATGGAATTCAGGTAAGACTGATGGAATTCGATGTTTTGGAAGCACGTGTTCTAATATTGTTTTTCCCTTTCTTGTTATTGCAGGTTGCAATGTTCGAACAGCAGCTGTGGTAGCGGTTCGCCGGAAGTCCTTAAGCTACTACTCACAGGTGAGTGATGTTTCTTCTTCTCCGGTTTCCACAGATTGCAGCCCAGTTGAGATGTTGAGTGCTGGATGCTGTTTTCTCAGGTAAAACAGAATAATCTTGTTCTTGCAGGATTACAGGAAGATACTGAAGACCATGAGCTGGACACAGTGAGCGTCACGCTGCTGGTTGCAGAATAACACGAAGCGCGTTCTGCAGTCCGGGTGTGGTTAGACCAGGTAAAGTAGTACCAGGGAAAGGAGTTCCAGGCCTGCCACACCCAAAACACTAGACCGCATGGCTTGGTCCTTAGAACTAGACTGTGTGGGTGCTTCCATGTTGGATTTAAAGGCCCATGTACATAAACAGGACCTAGTTTGAACAGCCCTTCCTTCCTACATATGGGCCTGGTGCAAAGGTGCCAGAACTGGCTCCAGGAGCCCTTTTGCAGTTGTTTTAAGGCCCTCAGGGTTCTGGTGGGAGCCTGCTTGTGGCACAACTTGTGCCCCCTCACAGTGGTCATGACAGTTCCTTTTACAGATATGCTTCATGTGATATGAATGTACCACTGTTATATTCTAGACAATCTCCAGTGAATATATTGCGACGAGACCTAATGACAAAGTTAAACATGACAATCTCGTTCACAGAGAAGGGCATATTATGTTCAACTCCAGGAATGCACTATTTGAACGTATCCGAGATGATTACAGCATACGCGGGACACACAGCTATGAGAGCTATCCCATTAGAGCCAGAAATATTTGTGTATGGAGTACGCATACTAATGGCGGGGCTACCAGGCCTTGCAGACAAAACTATGAGGACCCCAGGATTTAAGGCCAATAAATGATATAGCAGAGGCCGAGTTCCCTTTAGTCCCTAACCCGGCCACAATCCTATGTAATATACCTGTTGAGGCAAAATATTTTACAGTGATTGACTTGAAAAACGCATTTTTCTCAATTCCATTGCACAACGACTCACATAATTTGACATCATTCACGTTCTGGCAAATGCGTCTGAAAAGCACAAGATTACCCCAGGGGTACTGTGAGTCCCCTTCGATTTTCAACAGAGTCCTACAGATGTACTTAAGCAATACTATTTTAGAGAGTGTTGTCTTGCAATATGTGGATGACATCCTGATTTGCAGCACTACAGAGGAAAGATGCAGACATGATTCTATCCAGCTATTGACTATATTGGCTGAGAAAGGATAAAAAGTTGACAAAGAGAAAATACAATATTGTCAGCAAGAAGTGCTGTACATAGGCCAACTGATCTCACACATGGGGGAAAGAGTTAACCCTGAAAGGGCTGAAACCATACTGAACACAGCTAAGCCACACACGATAAAGCTGATGCAGAGCTTTCTAGGTCTTTGCAATTATGTCAGAGCTTGGGTCTTTGACTGTAGCTCATATAGCAAGCTGTTACACTCACCTGGTCTCTGCGCAGGCATTGGGGCACGGTTGCAGTCATCCCGGGGGTGAGGTCGCTTGGGTCCGACTTCGCCCCCTACACTTATGTGGTGACTGGTGGTAATAGGTGATGCTGCTCGGGACTGCTCCTGCATGGAGAATAGGGGTGTGAGTATGCCAGCTTGTGTGCCTGATCCCCTTGCAGAACCCTTCTCCCAAACCGTGGTACCTGTGGGATGTGCTGTCCCTGGAAAGCTGGTCTGTTGATTAGTTTTGGCGAACACTCCGTCTTGCTGCTTCTGGCAGGGGTGCTTGTATGATCTGGACCGAGTTCCTTCACTGGTCCCTTGCACGTCGTAGTCCAGTCTTGCTGCGACTAAGCCACTATACTTCAGGTAAGTGTTCCTGTTTGCCTTTGTCTTTCCTCTTCTGTTTTTGTTGTATTGTAAAGTTTGTTGTCTTGTATTGCTGTCCGTTCCAATTTTGATGTTTGCTCTTTTGCTTTCTTCCCTTGCAGGTGATGTTGCCGGCCCGGCACAGGCTGTGGAGCTTGAGGCGGCAGCAGGAGGAAATGAGGAACGAAGCTGCAGCGGTACAGTAGCTGGTAAATTGTTAACTAGGGGGTGCGCAGGGTTCAAATGCGGCGCGGCCCTAGGACAGATGTTCTAACCTTGTCTTTCTACTTCTTCACAGGGTCCGAGTTTGTGGATGCAGAGTGCAGTGTTGCAGCATCGGGATCAAGATCATTGGATGTTAGGAGATGAGTCTGCAAATGAAGCGATGACGCACCGGTTTCCTGGAGGTGAGTATGCAGGAGAATGCCTGCTTTCAAAGGTAAGTAAACTACTCCAAGCAGCGGTGAGTGTCACGTTGCACGCGAGTACACAGTAAAGCGAAGCACTAGCCTTAAGGATGGAGCAACTTATATAGCTGAGCTTCTGAAGCCACGCTCACCAGGTTCAGCCTGCCTGCCAACCATGCCACACCTGATAAGTCAGCACATGAACACCAGGCCTAGGGAGGCACACCCAATGAGTCAGCACATGAGGATGTTCTCTATAATAAAGGCTTTCAGCTCCTGGAAAGTTCTTGTAAAATAAAAGCACTACTGCACTGAAATAAAGTAAAAGTCCTCCTGCACTGGAATAAAGTGTTCCTGCTCACATCTCTATATGATCCTGGTGCCAAAGGCGCCAGGACTGAGTCCAGCCAGGGCCCCTGTATTTATGGGACCCAAAGGGACATAAGTGAGTCAAGTGACCCATTGCCCCCATCACTAGATGGTGTGCTTTTTGTGTTCTGGGGCCTGTGGCCATGACACGAGCCCTTGTTGCAAGCTCTAAAGAAGGCAAACGTGATGAAAGGAAAAATTGAGTGCACTGAGACCATGGAGGAAGGGTTTACTGAACTCAAGTGAGCCATTTGCATGGCACCAGTTTTAGGGATTCCCAATTATGCAGAGGAATTCTACCTGTTTTCACACACGAACTGCAGCGTTATGACAGCAGTGCTCACAAAGAGAACCACGTTGGGAATTTGGACCCAGTGATGAGAGGCCACTTCCCCTGCAAACAAAGTTTAGCTGCCGCAGCGTTCGCCATAAAGAAGGCTACAACCATTGTGATGGGATGCTCCATGACGTTCTACGTCGAGCATGCGCTATTTCCTATTCTAGAGAAACCAAAAGGCACATTGACATCTCAGAGAGCTTCGGCTTATGAGGTGATCACATCAAATCCATCGATTAAGATAATTCGATGTAAGATAGTGAACCCAGCAATGTTCATAGCAGAACCAGTCACTGAAGGAGAGCCAATACACGACTTCGCGAATTATGAAGAGTCTTATGACGAGATCCCCTCAGTGAAAGAAAATGCATTGGCAGAAGGAGAAATTGTCTTCGTTGACAGTTCTTCGAGAATCGATCAAAACGATGGGCAAAGACATACAGGCACTGCTTTAGTGAAGCACACAGCAAACAGAGAATTTTGAGTACTCAGTGCAAGATTACCATCTCATTATTCAGCACAGGCAGCAGAATTATTGGCATTGATACTCGTGATTGAGAATCATGCAGACCAGGAAATAACAGTGTACAGTGACTCCGCCTATGGGATGTCAACAGTGCACGCAGGCCTAGTGCGCTGGAAAAGGAGGGGCTACCTGTCATGAGCGCTACTCCCAAGGAGCCAAGACTGGCCCAGCGTCCCCGGAAGCAGGCTCATCATCCACACCCCCGGTTCCAGCAGACCCCTACAGGGGCCCTTTGGACCATGTCCTGGCACCTCTGGCGCCAGGCTCATAAGGAACCACAGTCCTGGCGCCATGGGCGCCGGGCTCATACTCTTAAAGTGTGCATTAGTGATTGGGTGGACTTACCTGTGGCAGACCATGCTGCATACTCACCTAGAACAATCCAAGCTGGAAGAAGTCCCAGCCACTGGCTGGGAGGGACCAATCCTCTGTTACAGGAACTCTTTTCTTACCTGGGTGGGGCTGCTGCTAATCCTCTGACACTGGAACTCTTTTCTTACCTGGGTGAGGCTGGAGGAAGAATACGCACCAAAGCACTTCTCCACTATTTAAACCACGCCCGATAGAATTCACGTGCTTCGCGTTATTCTGCAACAGCAGCAGGACGCTCACCGAGTCGGCTCCTGCATTCCAGGTCCAGACACACCGTCAGCTTCTCGAGCAGCAACCTGTGGATGAAGAAAAGGCACAGGAACATCTACTCACCAGAATTCAGCCACAAGAGTCCAGTCTCCGACAACCTGCAAATAAAGACATAAGGTTAGAAAACGGGCAACACGCTCGCAGCTGCGCTCGCTTACCTTATCCATCTGGGATCACACCGGAGTTCACCGCGGCCTTCGCTTCGGCAGCATCCCAGCACCTGGAAGACAAAAGACATTGTTAGTGGTGTCCGAGCCGAAGGGTCCACAATTCAGTAATACTTACACGCTTCTTCACGCGCAGCAGCGGCAGCATCGCCCTCAGCATTTCGGCACCTGAAAGGAAGGAAAAGACATTATCAGAGGCGCCCATTTGAAAACGGCCACAATTCAGTTATACTTACGTGCCACCGCACGTGCAACAGCGGCGGCATCGCCCACAGCATCTCGGCACCTGAAAGACAGAAAGGGACATTATAAAAGGGTGCTCCTTCAGAAGCGGCCTCAGATCTTCTATACTCACGAGCCTCTTCTTGCACAGCAGTGGTGGTGTCGCCAACAGCTCCTCGGCACCTGAAGGACTATTACAAGCCACAAAAGGACACTGAGCCTAAACACTGAAATCATCCAGTGACGTAACTGGATTCCACGCGCCCCTGCACCAGAAGCAGGATGGAGAGCTCGGCTTTACTAAACCAAAGGTGAGAGTTCGTGGAGACCAGTCGAGAACCAAGAAGTGGGAAAAGCAGAAGATTGGTGGGAGAACTTATCCAACCAGCTTGTAATTACCCCTTTTTCTTCCACCTGCAGAAAACTCACCTTACAAGCCAGACAGTCAATATTCGGAGGTCCTGCCCAGAGCGTCTTCCGAGTTCTACGCCTCATCATAGTCATAGAAGCAACTGTAGCAGTCCAGTTTTGGTCAGTGCCTCCGTGGGAATCAGGTGAGCGTTACACTACCTCCGAGCGGACGGCACACCAGTGCAGCATGCAGCCTTATTGGATAGACTCATTGAGGCACTACAGCTCCCAGTGGCCGTAGCGGTCGTGAAATGTCGCCGCCCACATGAAGGGGACAGATTTTATCTCATGAGGAAATCAAGCAGCAGACACAGAGACGAAGCGTATGGCATCCAAGGGCGAGACCATCATGGATGTGGAAATCACTGATGTGAATGAAAAACTGATTGTTGTACGAAGTGAACCTGAGAGCTATAATAACATGAAGAGGAGCAAAAAAACCACCAGGGCACACCTGTATTAAATAGATTTAGAATAAGGTCTCAGTAAGGACCTAAAGAGGTTTTGGAGGATATTTTACAGGGTTTTTGAGGTGTGGGGGAGAAAGGCTCAACCTTGGCATCTAGGTTGGATATTGAAGAAAAAAGGTGGTTGTTCCTAAAAGATTATTAGGAACTCCCGTCCCCTGCACACTATCTAGTATCTGAACAACAGATTAACCATTTACTGAAATGGTCGAAGATTCATATGAATGGTTTGGTATAGTTTCTTTAGTAATCAACAATTAAATCTGGAAGATAGTTATAAGAAATACCATCTCTCAATTTTCAAATAAAAAAAAATAATATTTTATTGTACAAAGTCAAGCCCAACGCGTTTCGAGTTCACACTCTTCTTCAGGGGGAATAT
Organism: Ambystoma mexicanum; assembly: GCF_040938575.1. Lineage (NCBI taxonomy): Eukaryota > Metazoa > Chordata > Amphibia > Caudata > Ambystomatidae > Ambystoma > Ambystoma mexicanum. Next base: position 227,542,157 of record NC_090934.1, read on the forward strand.
AACAATTCTTCAAATTTTCTAAAAAATACAAAAATAGAAAAGAACACATCTTAGTTTCTACTTGTAACTATAAGAATAGCAAGGATCATTTTTGATAGTCATAGATATATTTAATTCCCAAATGCATACACACTTTTGTGCATCTATAGACAACAAAAAGTAAATGAGATTAGAGCCACTCCTACTCAAGGAGGTCACCCCTACTTAGGGTAATCATGAAAACAAGCATCATTTAAGCTCATGGAAACAAGCAACATTTTAACAACATTTTAACAAGCATTGAATTAATTTACAATTCAATGCTCACCTATGGTCTTTTTTTCAAACAAAAAGCAAATGAAGGAGGCCACCAGAGGGCGCACAGGTAATGGCTGCCTGATCGCTGGCTTCCCGCCGAGGCTGGGCCGCCTTTTCAGGAGAGTGAGCCCCCCAAGGACCGCCAAGGCGGATTCAATCTATGGGACCGTGCCAGTGACCCCCCCTTGACGCATCTGTGCGAAAGAGCGAAGCTCCAGGACCCCGGGAAGCCGGTTTACGAGCGGAGACGGAGGAACGGCGGTGCGCGCGTCAGACCCGGCGCTGGTAAATGAGGAGCGGCCCGCCGAGGTGAGGAAGTCCAGGCAAAGGGCCCGGCCGCCTCTCATCCAGCCACCGCCGGAAACCGGGCAGCCGAGGCATCGGGGCCTGACGCCCTCAGGAGGCGGTACAAGAGGACAGACGACATCGGAAACGAGGGCTCCCCGCAACGCACCACACCACGGACGGGTTGAGGCGGCGCCGCCTCATCCCTGTGGCTGTGGTCCCGCCCCGGTGCAGGGCCGTCAACGACCACCAACGGACCACGGCAATCCGGTAGTTGGAGCGGAAGCGTGCCCCGCCTCTTCCGAGAGGGCTCCAGGGCCTCAGTGGCCGCTCCCGTCCCGAAGACAAGCGAAGGGACAGCACACACCTGCATCCAACTCCAGCAGGTGGAGGCCCCTGTGCCCGGCCCCAGGGCGTGACCGCCTGGCGACGAAAGGCTTTGGTCAGAGGTAGTGGAATGACAATAGCGACTCACTCACCCAGAGAAACATCACCAGCACCGAGGAAAGACCCAGGTGAGAGGCCCCCATCCAGAGTTGGTCGGGCGAGTGCCCGCCTGAAGGCTGCCCCCCCCCACAGAGGAGCGCATACTATTCTTAAGCTCCCCCGAGACGCTCCATCCAGGTTCCTACAGGGCGGGGCGGTACCGCCGGTGGGCCCACCAGCCCGAGGCAGACCCCGCGGTGGTTGTACAGTACGACTATATGAGCTGGCAAGAAACTCTGCAGGCTTTCCGCTACAGGGAGATGGAGAGCAACACCAGTGGCCCTACTCGCACCGGGGACATGGCTCACCCAGAGGCCTCGACACAGTCCGCATTGACGATGGAGAGGGGCTTTGCCTCCATCCTCCAGAAGATCAGGGAAATGCGATCTGACATCGCCCAGAAGTTCGAAAAGATGGACCAAAGGGTGGACAAAGTCGAGGACAAACTCCTACAAGTGGAAACTAACCAGTCTTCCTCGGCTTCCCAGGAGATTCAACTCGGTATGCGGCTAGCGGCCTTGGAGAAGAGGGACGAGGAAAGAGCCAGGCAGATGGATGACTATGAAAATAGGGAAAGGAGGAACAACCTTAGATTTTTTGGGGTCCCGGAATCGGAGGGCGAGACGGAGAGAGATTTGACCCGAGTCGTGAAGGACATTATTACTCTACTGTTTGCAGAGGAAATGACTACTGAACCCACGTTCGACCGGGTGCACAGGGCAGGGGGAAGGGCAGGGAGCCCTAGATCGGTACTTGTTCAGTTCCACTACTATACCGAAAAAACTAAGTCCTGGAAGAAGCGAGTTAGGCGGGAGTGATTACTTACAATAACGCCCAGATCACCATTTTTCAGGACCTCTCTGGCTACACCTTAGCCAAACGCAGAATATGCCGCCCCCTAATACAACTACTGAAGGAGAAGGGAGTGTGCTACAGATGGGGATATCCCTTCTCCCTGTCCTTCGAATACCTGGGCCAACGAACAATGCTGGTTGCAGAGGAGGACATAAAAGGAGCCATCCAGGATTATGTGGTGGAACCTACCCCCCGGAGGGGCCAGTAGGTCCAGAAGCACTCGGTAGGGGCACCCCCGGCCAGTCGGGTGCCAGGAGGAGGAAAACCACTTCGAGGAAATTCCGAAAATTGAACAGACCGCCGTCTGCAATGGAGGAGGAGCATATCGACTCGGAGGGCTGATGACCAGGGCTCCCGGATCTGCAGTGGAGCGGAAAAGGAAGACATGAAGGACGCTCCGAGGACAGTTTCCCCATGAACAGCAAGTACAATGGGTGCAATTGAAGGGGCACAACTATGGGAGGGAGGGGAAACGATATACTGAGGTCCTGGCAGGGGACGGTAGGCTGGAAATCCAGTCTAGGGGAGTGGATGACCACAGAGGCACGAGGAAGTCCTGACCATTCATAGTTCGGGACCCCAAGAATCGGGGGTTAAGTCAAACTTAGAGTCCCTCTGAAAAGCGATCAATGTAGGGTGGACCGAGGGGACGAATCTGGGAGGAGGGGGGCTCACGAAATCGAGCTTTGCAAACAACGCCTGGCCGAAGGGGACAGGCTGGTGGTCCGGCCAAAATGCCAGAAATGGCAGAACTAACTGGCTGGACGCCAGGGTGGGGGTGGGGGTTCACAAATTAGTTGGGGTTTGTTTGTTGGGAGGAAGTTGGGGAGACAGTTGGGGAAACGTTCTAAAAGTGTCCAAACGAGGAAACAGAGGAGACAGGGAGAGAGTAACGATGCAACGTTGCTGACCACTAGAAAGGGAAACATAGACTATGGCTGATGACTGACCGGCCCTGGGAGTGGGTACCCTGAATGTGCGGGGCCTGAACACCCCTACGAAAAGGTCCCTGATCTGTAGGGAATTTAGGAGGGTGAAACTAGACGTGCTCTTCGTGCAAGAAACACACTGGGTGTGGGGGAAAGAGCCCAAAATGCGAGGGGGAGGAATCGAGGAGGTATTTCACGCATCCCATAGGGCAAAGAAAAGAGGGGTGGCCATCCTGGTAGCCAGGGGCGTAGATTTCGAGAAAGAGTCAGTTCTGAAAGACCCCGAGGGCCGTTACCTGTTGGTGAGTGGTTCCTTACAGGGCTCTCCCCTAACCTTGGCGGTAGTGTATGGCCCGAATGAAGGTCAAGCCCTATTCTGGGAAGGGGTAAGGGACAGGCTCAAACTGTTTGTGCAGGGGCCCTTGGTGGTGGGAGGAGATTTCAATATGGTCATGGACCCATCCAAGGACAGAAAGCAGATAGGTCCCCAAAACCCTAGACCCGCAGACTAAGCCTTGGCTTGAAGCTTTCAGAGGGCGAATGAGTGCTTGGGCCTGGCAGACACGATCCCGACCCCCCGAACAGGGGTTCCCTCCTTTTCTTACTACTCCACCATCCACAACGCGTTCTCTAGGATAGATTATATACTGGTGGATGAGAGCCTTCGCCCATATGTCGCAGGCTACAGGATAGACCCGGTCCCCTGGTCAGACCATGACTTGGTCCGAGTCGCCTTAGCGGTAGGCTGGTGTAGGGAACGTAAGGGTCGCTGGAAATGTAATGACGCCCTACTGAGAGACGAGGCCCACGCCGAAGCTGTCCTGGACGCTATAACGGAATTCTTCGACCTCAATGATAACGGGGAGGTGGGCACGCACACGCTCTCGGACGCATTTAAGGCAACGCTAAGAGGAGTACTTATAAAAATGGGAGCCCAGAAGAAAAGGGAGAGGGAGGCCCAGGAAAAAGAAAATAGCCCGTCTCCAACCGGGGGGCTCACCGGAACAGGCCTTAGGGAGTGACCGGGTGGCTGCGCTGGAGGACTACAGGCTCCAGCTAAAAGACCAACTCCTACACAAAACAGAGAGGAGCCTCCAAATGGTAAAACAAAAATACTATGACAAGGGGGACAAAGCAGATAGTATCTTGGCCTGGAAGCTGAGAGAGGTCCAGAGAAGCAAAAGGCTGAAGGAGGTAAGGGAAGGCCGGGGGTCCCTTGGCTGCGACTCCCCCCACATAGGAGAGGCCTTCCGCCAATACTACGAGTCACTATACCCATCTGAATATAACGGGGCGATTCCCAGATAGAGGACTTCCTGAACTCCATACAAATCCCGTCCCTATCGAGAGAGATTTCAGAGGGGTTGGAGGGCCCGGTCACGGAGGAGGAGGTGGATAAGGTGATCAGTGGAATGAAGGTGGGAACCTCCCCCGGGGAAGACGGCTTTTCAGTTTATTTCTACAAGAGATTTCGTTCCTCCCTGATACCTTACCTAGTGAGAGTTTTCAACGCCGTGCTGGAGAGGGGCTCCCTCCCCGTCTCCATGATGGGGGCCATAATAGCTGTTTTACCCAAGGAAGGAAAGGATCCAGCAGAGTGTGCCTCCTATCAGCCTTTATCATTGTTAAACATTGATGTCAAGATCCTGGCCAAGGTGGTGGGGAGGCGGATTGAGGGGATTGTGCCGAAGCTAGTCCATGGGGATCAGGTGGGCTTCATCAGGGGCAGACAAGGGTCGGATAACATTCGTAAAACATTAGACCTGTTCCACTTTGCCCAAACATCAGGGCTTAACGCATGTGTCCACTCGCTAGACTCAGAGAAGGCCTTTGACAGGGTCGAGTGGAGATACATGGAACTCCTTCTCCAGAGAATGGGCTTCAGGACACACATTATGAGTTGGGTGGCTGCCCTTTACAGAGCCCCCACCGCAAGGGTTAGGGTGAACGGGTCGCTGTCCGAATCATTTCCCCTCTCCCGGGGGACAAGACAGGGCTGTCCGCTCTCCCCCCTAATTTATGTGCTTACATGGAGGCACTAGCCATAGCTATTAGATCTCACCCAGACATCAACGGAATTAGAAGGGGGGAGGTGAAATTTAAGCTTTCCCTGTTTGCGGATGACATCTTGGCTTATTTGGTGGACCCTGGCTCCTCGACCACCCCCCCTCCTGGCCCTGGTGGACACTTTTGGGCGCTTCTCGGGGCTGAATATTAACACGGCTAAATCTGTCCTGCTCCCAATGAGACCAGTGGACCCGGTGTTAGACCCCCTGAGCAGGTTTCACAGGATTGCTGTGGGGACAGACGCCATAAGATACCTGGGCGTCCTTCTAACTAGGGACTTATCGAAACTAGGACCCACCAACTATGACCCCATATTGGCAGAGATCACATCTGACGTGAGGAGGTGGGGCAAGATGATTCTCTCGTGGTACAGCCGGATGACTGCAGTAAAGATGAATATACTACCACGGCTTCTGTACCTTTTCACTGCGCTCCAAACCAGTGTCCCCGCTCAGACTTTCAAGGACCTACAAAGGGAGGTCCGGGACTTCGTGTGGAAGGGGAAGAACCCGACTCTACCAAGGGAGGAGGGGGGATTTGGGCTGCCAGACTTTCATCTATATTTCTATGCCGCCCAATTGCGCGTCCTCCTAGAACATATGAGAGAGGGCCTGGGAACGTACTGGACATACTTAGAGGATATGGTTGTCCACCCTTTAAAAGGTCTGTGACCTCTTGTGGGCCCCGCGCAAGACAAACCCGAAGCATGTGAGGACCCACCTGACCCTAGGAGTTCTCTGGGACATCTGGAGGGAGGGCACCTGGACAACACACCTAACCTCATGGCCGTCCCCGATGACCTCCCTATGGGGCCACCCCCTCAAACTGGGTGGCAGGGGGTACCGGCATTCCCAGCAATGGTCGGATATGGGACTGGAATGGGCAGGCCAGATGTTCAGGGAGGGCGAATTCCTATCCTATGAAGACCTGAGGGAAGCTCTGGGGGGTGGATCGCTTTCCATTTTCGAATACCTCCGCCTTAAGGGTATCCTCTGCGATCAGTCATGGGGGCCAAACTTGAGGAGACAACTGACCCCTTTCGAGAAGCTCCTTGACTCAGCGACCTCCAGAAAGGGTGCGGTGTCCAATATGTATAAAATCCTGAATGCTTACGACCTTCAGGGTAGGAGGAGCTTCCACACGTTCTGGAATGACCTGGCAGGCAAAGAGATCTCAGGGGACGCCTGGGCCAGAATTTTCAAAATAGCGTTTCATGGGAACCTATTCACCTCGGATATGGAACATAACTTTTAAATTCTGCAGGGGTGGCACAGTGACCCAGCAAAACTGTCAAAGATGGTTCCGGGGGTGTCACCAAGGTGCCCTAGGGGTTGTGGTCAGACAGGCTCCAGAGGCCACATGTGGTGGCATTGCCCGAAGGTCCAGGCCTACTGAGGGTCAGTGAGGGGCTGGATAGTGGAAGTAACAGAGGAACTCCTACCACATAATCCCCTGACCATGTTGTTGGGACTCCCCCCGGAGGAAGCAGAACTATACCGTTACCTAAGGATGTGGGAAACCATGCTGATGGCAGGCAGAGTGGCCCTCGCTCAGAAATGGAAGAGCCTGGAAACTCCCTCCAAGGAAGAGAGGATGAAAAAGGTGAAAATATGTTTTTGATGGACAAACTGACTGCCATGGTGAATAAGGACACCAGCTCTTTCCTCACAAACTGGTATGGGGTACACCAAACTTAGGGTTGGGATGTGCATTGACTTCAAGGGTAAGCCCCCGATCTGAGAAGGGTGCGAATGGCCCCGAAAGGAACAGCAATAAACCGGGGTCCCACGGCCCGGGGAACGACGGCACCAAGCTAGTCGACGAGTTGGTCACCTATCGCATTGCCTCTGAGGCACAGGAAACGGAGTGAGCATTACGAATCTCCTTTGTCGAACACTTTGAACTGGACACGGGGAAGGGGGGTGGGTCGGTGTTGGGGAGGAGGGTCAGAAGGGGGGGCAGGGTTTTTTCTAATGTTCTGTTTGTATTACAAAATGCTAATAAAAACTAAAGTTAAAAAAAAAAAAGCAAATGAACTTGGAGCCGCTCTAACTGAAAGAGGACAGCCCTGCTTAGAGTACTCATCAGAACTAAACACAATAGATGTCTATGGATGCACAAAAGTGTGTATGCATTTGGGAACACCTTATCCATCGCACCACTAGCCTGGATGGACCATTACCTTGTGTCCTTTATGCTCTCCACCATTAGACCTCCATCTACTACGGCCATGAGAGCTCCACCTACACTAACCAGAAATAAAAAGGGTATTACTGTGGATAGTCTTATCCCGCTACTACTCCCCACTCTCAACTCACTCCGTGACAACACTAATCCTGAGAGATTGGTCGAAGAACACAACAAAATCATGACTACTTCCTTGGACCAAATCGCCCCTGCGAAACTAAGACCAAGTAAGCAGAAAACTCATTTGAATAAATGGTTTACACCTTTCTTAAAAAATGTAAGACAACAAAAAAGAAAATGCGAGGCTACATGGACAAAATATCCATCCGAAGCTAATAAGCTCAAATTGACTACACTGTCCTCCCTTTACAAAAAAGAAATATGCCTAGCAAAACGAATATCCTTTGATACATGCATATCTAACGCCAAATCCAACACAAAGGAACTTTTCACCATTCTTAAAGAAATTGAGACCCCAATAGCACCACCCGACACATGCACGAAAGACAAACAATTGTGTGAAACGCCTTAACCAACAAAATAGCCACTTCACAAAATAAAATGTCATGCAAAAGAACTGCCTTAAATGATCCCCCTGCCGCCAATACTACTGGAAAGGCGACCATAGTTAAATCTACGCGATTCAACTTTACCAAGGTCTCCATCCTTGAACTGGAAATAATTATTCTATCCCTTAAACCTTTGAATTGTCAGGGAGACCTATGCCCTGCGCAGCTTATCAAGGATGCTGCCCGCAACCTATCTCCATTCCTCACCAAACTCATGAATGCGTCCTTCACTACCAGCATCATTCCTACCAACCTTAAACAATCATGGGTACTCCCACTCTTAAAAGAAAAGAATCCGACCCTCGACCCCTCTATACCAACTAACTATAGACACATAACTACTGTGCCCTTCCGTCTAAAAATCCTGGATAAGGTAGCGTACACTCAAATTCAAAAACACCTAGAACAACAACACTTGTTAGGAACCAGACAATCAGGTTTCCGTCCCCAGCATGGCACAGAAACTGCCCTCATCAATTTGAAAACCCAAATCGATGAGCTCAAAGACAGTGGTAATCAGCATTACTCCTCCTCCTTGATATCTCAGCTGCTTTCGATCTAGTCGAGCACACCATCCTCTGCAACCATCTAAACTCAGCAGCACACTTTTCTGATGATGCTGTTACTTGGATCAGATCCTTCTTAAACGGCAGAAAAATGAGGGTCTTCTCACCGCTAGCAGCTGCAGACCTATACCCATCACCTGCGGTGTTCCCCAGGGTTCATGCGTCTCACCCACTTTCTACAATATTTTCACTAAGCCCCTTTTCGATGATCTGGATCATCTCGGTATCACCTGCACTAACTATGCAGATAATACCCAGATCCTCCTCCCATTTTCAGGGGATTATGAAAAGGATTTGGCCTTGGTGAACAGAGTGTATATTATTATCCAGGCATGGATGGCCACACATGGTCTATGCCTGAATGATGATGAAACTGAACTCATCATCCTGGGCACTCCGTGCAATTTAAAAAAAAATTGGGCTCCAAATACTCATCATTCATAATCGATGGCAACATCATAAAAGTAGAACATGAGGTGAAAACACTTGGCTTTTACCTCGATTCAAACCTCTCATTTACTACACAGGTCAACTCCCTAGCATCTTCCACTGCCTACACGTGCAAATTGATACGCCCTGGCAAGCCATTCCTCTCGGATAGCAGATGCATTATATTGCCAGAGCCCTCATCTTGTCACACCTGGACTACTGTAATGCCCTTTACCTAGGATCGTCCAAAGCTACCATCAAAAGAATCCAAATGCTACAAAATAATGCTCTTGGAGCGGCCTTAGGCATATCCAGAAGAGACCACATTTCAGAGACTTGTCGACAGAATAATTGGCTCCCAACCTACAACAAAGTCCTCCTTAAAACTCTATCGCTGACTCACAAATCCCTCAATAACGCCACACCCATCTACCTGGCTGAGAGATTTCATAAGCAAACCTCCACGAGACCAGTAAGACTTGCCAACAGAGATCGACTATCCATTCCAAGCTTTAAACGAGTCACTATTGGAGGCAATAGCTTCCCGGTGAAAGCACCCAAACTATGGAATACGCTGCCCCTAGTCTAAGAACAGATCAAACTTACCATAAGTTCAGATCCAATACCATTACATGGCTGAAATCCAATAACCCGCATTCATAACCACCATCCAGCAACTGATCGGCCTTTCGCCCTGGTAACTACCACATGACCTAACATGCCTTCTGCTTTAACAGTATCCTTGTAATTATCCCTGTACCTGACTCTTTTTGTATATTCCTTTTTGGGAACAGTCCACTCCTTCCCCTGATGCTCACTATGCCTGTAAATTTGCCCTCTTTGTATATACACTGTGTAATTTCTACATGTATGTAATTTGTATATATCCCTGTGCAACCAAGCTTCTCATATACTTGTAACTGCTGCGCCCTGTTACCCCTGGGTAGGTTGCGCATTATAAATAATAAACAAACAAATACGAGAAAGAAGTGGGACGAGCCAAGATTTAATGGTCCCTTTACAGTGGAAGACGTCACTCCCTCTGCAGTCAAGTTACAAGGAAGAAGAGCTTGGATCTTTCTGGGTGACATCAAGCCATATATCAGAGAAGGCCCCCTGCCCGCACCCCAATGCGTAGAGACTACAGGCGACGGGGAATAACCACAGCACGTGCAGACAAGATCCATGACTAGGAAGAAGGACGCAAAACCAGCAAAGAAGAACTTTTGTGCAAGGTTGTGGCTTAATTTTGAACATTTCCTCTGAGCAAAAAAGAGGATAAGGACATAAAAACAGACACTATGTGCATCGCAGTTGCAGGGTGAAGAAGAAAACTGCACGTATAAGCCACAACATAATTTGTTGACTTTGAACTTTGGACGGAGGCACACTAAAGCCTTGATAAGAAAGAATATGCCAAACTTTGATCGAGGACTAATTGGAAGAAAATACAGTATCCAGACTCATTGCACACGGAAATATTGTTCAGACTCACTTATGGTGTCTCACAGTAGCGACATGACCAAAGACGTTGTCAGTTATTTTGACCTAGTCTTAAGGTCATATCCATCATTGGTGGGGAGGCTCACCAGCATCACTGAATTTCTTCAAGATCCTGAAAACGAAAAGATAGTAAGGAGGCTTCTCACTGTGATTGCCGAGCAGTTCCTCCTGCTTCCGGAGTACAGCGAGGAAAAAACAAATGCCCCAAGCAGAGGAAGAATCTAATAGGCTTATCAAAATGCTGTTCTTTTGCTTAATTGAAGACTGTCCAGATCTTGTCGGGAGAACCATGGACGTTTTGATATTTCTTCGAGATCCAGCAAACACACGCCACACACATCGAGATTGCAGAAACTGCTCACAGAGAGTGAAAGCCAAACTTTAGCAAAGAAAGGACAAATGTCCCTGTCACCAGAAGATAGTAGGTTGGCGAGCAACGTCTTCTTTCACCTAATCGAGGATTTTCCAGAACTTGTGGGGAGGCCTGCCGATGTTGACGTCCTCACATTCATCAGAGACCCAGCTAATTCTACACAGATGAGCATGCTCTTGCATGGTATTGTGATGCAGGTCGAACTTTCTAACCATCAACAGAACTATCTGAGAAGATTTTAAACTTTCCACCGAGGGACAGATCGAGAAGGTACTGCCAGAGACTTCACTTTTGTTATACTGACAGGAACGACATGTCTTCTGGAGTGAAACAGATAAGAGGCATTGACTGGGAACTTGTGTACTTTGAACACGCACAGTAAAGGAGACTTGCTGGATGTATTACTCGATTTTGAAATTTCCTCATATATAGAAAAAGGAACAGCATCCAGAGACAATAGACAATCCATCGTCCAGGCAACAAGGGACTATTGTTCAGTACCTGCAATCCACAAGAAAAACAGCAGAATCCAGAGACAATATTGTCTAGAGTACATTAAAAGTTTGTTTTCTTTCCTCAGATGATCGAGATGGGAAAGCCAAAGTAGCAATCTTGTCATCCCTCAGGAGGAGAGACACCCTTATTTTTCCAGAACTAAATGCTGTAGATTAACCTATATGGGTGTCATGTACCTGTGTATTGCATTCCTCATTGTTTTACTATCACTGATGATTAGAACTGCATTTTTTATTGGTGTTCAAAGTGTCCGATTCCAGTGCACCCACCTAATGATGCACACTTGAAGCCCACAAAGGCAACCAGACCCTATACAGTCATTCCAGTCCCTAGAAGGTCTGATGGCAGAATGAGTGAACTTAAGATGGATATGATTAGCAATGACACACACACACCTATGGTGTCAAGCAAATTGAAAAGCCGGAGACAGGGTCGGCAGAGTAAGAACGAAAGAAGGTTACTGATAAACACACGCATGCAAACGATGAATGCACACACCCCAGGTCTATTGTCAATAACTACAGAACCACAGGTCAAAGAAGAAGGGAAGGTTAGACAACCTGTCAAGTGAGTAGAAAGACAGTGAATATGGCAAGGGAAATGTGCACAAGATTACACAGTTAATAGCTTTGAGTCAAACAACATGCACACAGGAACCAAGACACATTTATACTAAAACCCAGGAGTGTAAATAGAGTGTGACAACAATACAAATATATGAAAAGGGATGCGGGGTAAGCACTTAGAATGGAAGCTCCTTATGGTTACAAGGAAAGTCGGCAATCTCCTTACCCACAATTGCTGTTACAGGTACTGACAGCGCTAAGCCCACATACAGGGCAAGCAACGACAGGATCTGTGAGCTAACAGTCTTGATGGTATTGAATAAGGTAACTTAAAAACAGTACTCACGAGGACGGGAAATAGCACTTGAATGTCAGCAAGCCCACTAACCCTGTTGATCAAACAGGGACCCAGAAAGGCTATAACAGCAATGGAGGGATAACTAAATACATAAGACTCAAGCCAAGAGGCAAGTAGGAATTGAGATTACAGAATAGTGAGGAAAACATAGGCATTCACACAGGAGCTAGCTACAACAGCACACCACACCTAATAATATAATCATAAGGAATTAAATGCAGAGGTGCAAGGGAAAACCTGGAATGGATTCCAAGAGAAAGTAAAGGTACAGGATCAGAGAAAACGTAATTACAAAGGCAAACCTCCCCCACCCATCCAAGGGAAAAGGAAGGAAGTTAAATCAATAAAGAGGATAGACTAAAGCATCAAGGTTTACAGCAGAAAGGGGAAAGTCAAAGAAATATTGAACACAGGCAAGCTGGGCTGCACCAAAAAGAAAAGCACTGATAAATGCTGCCTGGAAACAGAAGAAGACAGAAAGGGAATCTAGGAAGCAGAAATCAATTAAGCACATTAAATCGAAATCCAGGGATAAGGAACAAGAAATAGAAACTAGGAACTAGGTACAAAGCCAAGAACCAGGAACAAGGGACCACTCACAAACAGGAACACTGCATCAATTCCCAGCGCTGGACTGAGGCTTTTAAAGCTTCTTAACAAGCACACACCTCAGGTGTGCTGCTTGCAGCACCTGCAGCCACAGGTGTTGCCTAACCTCCACCCAACCTTGTACTGCAAGGGTGGAGATGAAGCAGGTGGCCAGGCATTCTGGGAAGCATAGTCATTTGATTAAAGCAGCACGCTGGCTGCCAAAAACTTGGAATGGATCTCGAAGGGAAGTAGCTTGGAAAATAAGGATTTAAGGCTCCCACTTCATCACAGCACGGTAGCATAAGGTTCGGAAGGAAAGACCAGTAGGGAATAAATCCCAAATCATGCCCCCAAGTGGTGGGAATGGGAGCTAAAAGAGCGAATCGTGACACAACCAACAATGAGAAGCTCTACTGTAAGTGAAGTTAAAAGCCAAATGAAGACAGGTGAGCTAGTGAGGAAACAAAAGGAGTTGGAGAAGAAACCAACTAAGACAACATTAATGAACACCCTTGATCCAGCACTGAAAAGGGATACTGCAAGCCCAGAGAACATCTCCCAGGCACAGATGATAGCAGAATCAATATGGTCGTTCATAACCAGAGCCAGGAAAATACAAGAGGACAAGGAAAGGATTGCCAGACTTTCCTCTACTCAACTGGAACAGATGAAGATGCCTGCACCATGGATCAGGATACCTGAGAATCCTCCAGCAAGAATAAGCCATACAGATGCATTTAAGGATGTAGTTATAGCAAACTACATGAAAACCTTAAGAATCAAGAGAAGTATACAAGGAGATGACAATGAGCTAAACGACTACCTGGACAAAACAGCACATTTGGTGCCAACATATCAAAGAAGCTGGAAGACGGAGTTCAGAGGGGGAATGCTTTGTTTGTGCACTCCTACCTTACCGCATGGGGAAGACAAAGATCTTTGTAGCTGTAGAAATGGATGTCCAGACAGCGCACTGTCTATCACACGTAGCAATGTGCAAGACCAGAGGCCAGTTCATGGGAGGTGATGCTTCACTGAAGTGGGCAACTGAAGCCACTGATCCAAACAAAGATGATTATGTCCAGGACATAAAGACAAGAAACAATGGAAAGACGAAACACATTGTGATCATATACGAGAAGCCTGGAGTTAAAGGAGCAGAAATCAGACGAGAAGCAAATCACAAACTAAACATTCAAGGAAAGATGCCAGAAGAGGCTCGAAAGTGGAAGAACAGACGCCAAATGCAAATTTGGGGAACAGGGCTTTCACCAGACGGATGGGAGAAAGGAGTGGTGATTTGCAGAGCATGGATGCTCTTCGGTCACTACGAACCCACCATTAACATGTGCAAAATGAATGCAAGCCATTGTGGCCGAATCTTGCAAAACTGCTAACATGGGTCGAAGACAGAGGAGGGCCCTTGCAGATAGTGCCATTGGAAAATCCGAAACTCTGCTTCAGGAATAATGGCACCAGGAAGATGGTGGAGAATCAGAACTGTGGACGAGTTTTTGACGCTTCGGGAATGGTACACGGTACTGCAGTGATCATGGATCATTATTGGGCATGTGGATCCAAAGCATATATCAGACTGCTGAGAAACTGGGGAGATATATGCACAATAGTGAATGTCCACGTTCCAGCATTGGTGATTCCAAAAAGTGACCTGCATATTGTCAGTTTCCCAAAAGCAGATGCTCACCTGAGGAAGAGATCTGTGGAACTGATGAATTGAATGAAGCGAGAGAATTACTTTTCTACCAAATCCATAGAAGCCTTTGATGCTATCCCTTATGAACATAGGCTATTCAGTCACACTTCCTCAGTATTCACGACAATATTCATGCCGAGAATTCAAGTTGGAGCAAATACTAAATGGTTGCAGATAACCAGATGGGAGTTACTGCAAACCATCAACACGTGTGAAAACATAATCAAAATATCGAGGCTGAGTACCACAAAAGGAAATACACCGAACACGGTTTACAAAGGAACATACAAAGTACTTTATTTTATACTGAGTCCAGTTACAAAACAGAGCAAAATCAGATAGCTATCGGCCCTCAGTACAACACAACGAACTCCAGCGTGGGTCAGTGTGTTCAGTGAGAGACGTCGTACATTCGAATGCATTCACTTTTTATACACTTGGTGGGCGGGATGTCCAGCCCCACTTCGGGTTAATATTCCTTTTGATACATCACCGATCTAGGGTTCGTGCCAAGTCTCAAACAACCGCATATAACTGGTTTGCCTTTAATACATGTATCAACAAGCCTATGCAATAACTGTGTATTCTAAGATTTTCCATGCAAGGCCTTCTTAAACATTAATACAATGTAGTTAAACAGATGTTCTTCGTTCAGTATTTGAATACATTGTCTCAACATATGCTCATGGATTAGTTTCATTGCACGAGTAATCCTTCTACACATAGGTCAACAAAGGACAAGGTCTCAGTTCACGACCTCAACAAGTGGCCTGCAGGCAAGTTACACATTAGCTAGGTACAGAGGTCAAGACGGCCATGTTGTATTCTGGAATGACATCGTCCACCATTTTAACTCACAGGGTGACTTTTACACAACGAATCCTAAAATGGCGTTTGACCTAAAATGGCAGCTTACATGGATTTAAGGTCAGGACCTTGCAACACGGATTTCTTTCGCAAGCGACTTTCGAGCAGCTTGGCGTAGGCCAATATTAATATATTTATTACAATAGGAGGCACGATATACTTTCTCTTTCGACACACGACCATAAAAGGATTCAATGCAATCAAAGAAGAGTTAAGGGCATTCCGACTAATGACTCTTCAGAACAGATATGTCCTTAACATGATCACAGCCATGGATGGAGGTGTATGTGCAAAAATTGGAAAATCAAGTTGCACATGTATACGTTCTCACGACGACTCTGACGGAGGCCATAGGTATGCTGACGAAATTACAGAACCAAATGATTGAGGACGATAGTTGGTTTGGATCACTATTCTCATGGGTTCCGCAATGGATGGCAGACGCATTCAAATTCCTAGGAGCCCTACTAGTGATGATATTGCTCGGATTCTGTGTTATCAAGATAATAATATCTCAGTGTCAGAAGACTGCAAAAAAAGCCATAGGTATGAAGATCATGATTGATGTCGAACCAGGGTGGAAGCCCAAAGACCTGACGGATGAAGAAATAAGAGACTTTGTGAAAGCCAGCATTCATGCACCAGAAGGAACTAAGTTTCGATATCCCAGGAAGCATAGAAATTATGTGGGAAGATGGATCTATTGCAGCCCAAATGGACAGTGTCAACTAATGACGTGGAACAAAGACGAACACGTAAGAACAGCGGGAGGTCTAAAAGGAGTCATAAAATATTGACTCCAAAGAGACTTTACTTTAGACCATCATGTATAGACCCAGAAAATGAAGAGAAAATGGACCCAGAAGATGGAGTGAAAGTGAATACAGAGGAACCAAAGAAGATGGATACAAAGGAAGAAATTAAAGTGGTCGAGTAATCGCCCAGAAGGAGGAGTGTAGCCGAGGTCCCAAGTACAGCCTGCACTCCAGTCATCCATTTTGAGGTACCAGGAATGTTCATGCCGAAGTATGTGACGTACGAGGAGCAAATAAACCAGCAGAGAGCCGCAGTGGGGCTCTGTCCAGTACCAATTAGAAGAACCGCACCCATTGAGGTACTTACACCTAAGAAAACCTGGACAGTAAGGTATCCATTGAGAAAACCATATCAAGAAATTAAACGGAATGAAGATCGTCTGAGTACAGTCCCTGAAGAAGCAAAAAAGGTCCTAATGGAAGACGAATGGTGACGTCACAAGAACCCAGACTGACTCACATATAGATGATATGACGGCCTGCGAATGACGAAAAGAGACGAAACGCTGTGGATAAGGGACATCGCAAACCTAAAGTGAAAAGACAATGTCAAATGTAAGAAGCATTGTGCCATCAGCACAACAAAGATATTCAGTTAGTTTACGCATTTACATATGCTTGGAACCGCAAGAAACCTAAGAAAACCGTGCGGCTTGCTATGCTTAGTAGTAAGATAGATTGCGGCAAACTCCATCTATACATATCTACCTCAAAAGAAGCACTTTATATAAGTATAAGTGTAAGGCCGCATAAGGAGAGTTTCATAGTTAACAAATCAAGAATAAAAGTTAGAAGCAAAACTCAGACAGAGACAAATCGTGCCAAAAAGCCAAGGTCGTATCAGCTAAAATGGACGTACAGTAGCTACAATTAATGAAGCAAAGAACAGAATATCCTGCTCAGGAAGGTCAAGATAAGAAGCCGAAAGCAGGTGTTGGGTAAAACAAAAATCAAATACATGAATTACATGAAAAATCAGGCGATTTCACGGTGTCTGAATCACGTGACCAGACGAGCAAGAAGATGGGGGACTTTCACACCTACGCATGGCATTGGGCCATGCAAAGATATCAGAACTTTTCTAGACAAGAGATGCAGTCTTGAGGCCAACCACAACGAATTAATTGACACATGACCACTGAAGTGATGATTGATTGTAGCAATAAGTGGAGGAAGGCCGGGGGAGCTGACAAGCACCCTGCACCTGGCCGACCATTCTGCATGCTGCTAGGCAAAGTGGAAAAGTATGAGTGGGGTTGGTGCCAACCCAATCATAGTGGGCCAAGTAATGTAGGGTCCTATAGTTAGTAGAACCAATGGGACGTCATACTTTTAGTGACGTCTACAGTAGCCATTTTTAAGGTAGGGCTTAGATGCCCCACATGACAATGTTTATCCAATCCCCTCACCCCGTTACCATATACAGATGTAGCATCTATACTAAAGTTACCTTCCTAGAACCAATAGAATTGCATGCAATGTTTTAAGCATTATACGTCATTGATGACGAGTTTTTAGTATAAATGATGTGTTTTTTATGAAGTTTGTCAGAGTTGTGAAGCGAGAAGGAAGATCAAGCAACCGAAAACCATGAAACTCCCCCTTTTTTGTACTTGTCATTAAACGGACTCCCTTTGCCAAACTATTGAGTTGTCATTATTGATTTGATGCTAGAGTACAAATCTGCATCCCCATCCATCTCACGGGTGCTGCTATTGCATCTTAAAGTGCCATTGGGCAACCCCAAGCTTTATGGTCTGCTTGTGGTCCTAGTGCACACCGGTAAAACCGGCAGACTGCTGCCAAACATCTGAAATTACCAGGGCACTCCGGCCCCCGCTGGGCCCGGTATTTGCCAATTCCCAGGCGCCGGAAAAAAGATGCTCCCCATTCGGCCCCATAACGGTGCTGGTGAATCCAAAATGCTGTGCTCGCGGGTGCCGCTCTGCTGCCAGGTCCAACCTGGCGGGCAGAAAGGCACCTGCGAGCACAACTCGTAGTTTGCCGGTCTTGGAACTACGGTACCGGTAAGCTTACTGGTACCATAGTTCCCAGACCGGCAAACTTATACTGAGGCCCATTGTAAGTTAAGAGTTAACTAGAGAAGCCAAACCTCTTCTCTAGTCCTCTCCTCTACAACTAGCAAACATCAGGAGACATTGGGCCTCATCACGAGTCTGGCGGTAACCCTTAAATGCAGTGGTAGCGCTATTACCGCTGTATTTAGGGATCCGCCAGATCATGGCTTTGGTGGATTTCCCCCCAGCTCTGAGCTGGGGGGAAATCCGTGGCAAAATTGCCGATTTTCAGCACAATTACCGCTAGCGGGAAATCTGCCGGCGGTAATAGCGCACATTTTCCCCATTGGGCCCAATGAGGAATGAGGAATTCCCGAATGGGCCCAATGGGGAATGGGCAATAACCCTTCCGCCAAACCCGTGATCCGGCGCTAATAGTGCCGGGGGGTTTGGCGGTAGGGCTATTATCGCCGGCGCCAATAGCGCCGGCATTACTGCCCAACTCGTGATGAGGCCCATTGTAAGTTAAGAGTTAACTGGAGAAGCCAAACTTCTTGTTGCAGGGGCTACAACTACCAAACATCATGGGGAGAAGTAGGTGAAGTAGTGAAAACTGTAGGGGCCAGAAACTTTAGTAAAGGGTTACATAAAGTAGTAATAAGCAGGTATGGGTAGCAGGCAGCACAAAGGTACAATTACTCAACACACTTATCCATAGAAAATACACCACGCTGATAGATTTTGATTATGCTACACGTATACAAATCTATCAGGTCAAATCATTACTCCACACATAACATACAGTATTAAAAACATACATATAAATACTATAAAAATAGTAAATGTCTAAAAGGATTCCCCTGACTCAAATGTATATATGTGAGTCCACTATCTCGGACAGGCACCCAACATAAATTAACAAAGATGGGGGGCAAGGGACCCACACAACTTGGCAAAGCAGGTAAAATCGGCCAAAGGGCCTATACAATTAAGTACAATGTCCTAAAGAAACAAGACACCCCTCTGGGGCGTTGCTAGGGAGGGGGCTAAGAGGGGTATAGCCCTAGGTCTTTTGGTTGTAGCCCTGGATGGAAGCTCAGGGGTTAGAACCAAAAAGGCTTGCTAGCCCCCAGTCCCGACAGTCCCAAAATTACCATAGCCCCGGATCTTTTCCAGATCTAGCAACACCCATGCCACCCCTGATATACATGCTGGGTCCTATATTAGCGGTCAGGATCTAACACATATAGGTAGGGAATGGGAGGAAATTGGACCTAGAAATTTTGAACAGGAGGATAAATAGCATAACAATCCCGTTTGCCAACACTTGCACACCACATTATTACTCTCCAGAGCATAGTAATACAAATATTACAAATGCACACACAGTAATTAAACATAGCGATAGAGAGTAGGAAAACATTTCAAAACCATAGCCAAAGTCCACCAAGAATTAAAGACACATTCTGGAAACATTTACCCTTCCAATACACTCCAGGGAAAAATATTTACGCAATCACCAATATGAGGTACAGGGGAATAATGCATTCACAATAAGAGAAGTGCAGAACATGACTTTAAAAATACATTACAAGTCAAAGGTAAGTCCTAAAATTCTAGCTCTTGGTCCAGAACTCACTGAACCCCTTGTGGGTACAGGAAAAATGGCCATGGGCAGGTAAGTACCCCAGAGTCACTTAAGGAGAGTTCCAGAACAGATAGAAAGTATTATAGGAATCAGTGGGATAATTGTCAATGGGCCATCCACTTTAATGTAGGCAACTCCATCATACCTCGCAGGTGCAGATTCCACTGCACCCGACCCTAGGGACGACCAGAGGAGACCCCAATGAAGAGATTGAGAGGTTGGAGGATAAACGATGAGGCCCAGCAGAAGATGCAACACAGGAGGACCCTAATATAAGTTGACTGGAAAAATGGGTGGGACTCGCTTCAAAAAATCTCCACACTAGATCGGGAATCAGGTGTAGGCACAAATGTTGAATTTTTGGCTAAACCGGCTTCAATGCAGCAAAACAATCCAGGTAAGTACAGGCTTCTTTCCTAGGTGTGGTTTACAGGATTGGGTGCCCAGGAGCTTGCACCCTGAGACAGCGACGCCCCTCATGACCTAGAAAAAGTAGGAACAAACAGCCGTCCCACAATTTCGTCTTTCAAGCCTGAAGTGAAGAACCTGGAAAGGAAGGTGAAGGGAACCTGCAAAGTTGAATTCGGCACCTCGGAGCAGTGGTGGGAGGTATCCTCTGAGGTCAGAAGCAGCTGATCAGGTGGGGTGTTGGTGTCCCAGCACCCTTCTACGTGACTGCAACGACCCACAGCCAAGTGGAAGATACATGTGGTAAATGCTGGGATGCAGTGGTACACAGCCCAGAAAATGGTTCTAGCATGAACGGCTCGACCTGGCAGATGTGAGGAGGCAACAGGAGAATTCAGGAAGCTCAGATTGGACCTCCAGCGGCAGATAACCAAAACTAGAATAGAATATGCCAGTGTGGTCAAATAAGGGTTCAAAATCAGCATAAACTGTGGAAATCGTGTGGAAACTCCTCTTCCATGGTGCAGAAGCAATAACAGCAGGAGAGTGAAGCACGGACCAGGGAGAGCTTTAAGTACCACTGCAAAAAGGGGGTGGCCAAAGGCCAGCACACTAATCAATAGAGGGGGCTTGTGGCAAATGGTCAGAGGATTAAACATAGTTGTTGTTCGATAGGACTGCCACTCAGCCTAGACCACCCCCACAGAAAGTGAGCCTGACATCGAAGAAACCTACAGTAGCCTACCCAGGCTAAACCACAATGGAGGCCTATGCATGCTTTCCTCGTGGTTGCCCTGAACAAATGGAGCGCTACAATACAAAATGGCAGAGCACAGGATTTTCTTTTTAAATGCATTGGTGCCCTGATTGCTAATAAAAAGGCACATTGGGCTACCAACATGATGAAATGGCTTGCACCCTGGTGAGAAAAAAAGTATAGCTGCCACCCTAGGTCAAAAATGGGACGCCTGAAAGTGGCAGCTCAAAACCATACACCTTAAGTAAGGTAAAAAGGGTAGCAGTGGCAGAGGGACTTCAGGTGAAGTCCCTGTGACATCAATAGGTAGTCAGTGATCACAACAAAGAAAGGGAAAAGCAACAACTCGAGGGGCCCTAAAAAGTGGCCGTAGAATCCCCAAAAATAGAAATGTGGTCTTAGTATCACCCGTGGCATCTACCACTAGTCCTGCAGTGCTGGCAACTCCGCCCTTTGAGCCTTTAGATTTGGCAGAAATCGAGTGGCTAGCAGGCAAGACCTTGTTTCTGGTGGGGATCCCTTTCTTTAGGAGGTTGGGAGAAACTGAGCCTCTAGTATGTAGCTTTCCATACCTTCAGGTATCGCTCCAAGGCATGGATCCTCCACCGGGTACAGGGATCTTACTTGAGGTTTTTATTTGAATTTTACCGTGGGTTCGGAAGTTAGGCTTCTAGCCATCTCCCATATGCCTTAATTAGGCAAAGCATGCCGGTACTGACCTAGGCGGATAGAAAGCCTCTGTTAAGCAAATGTGATGATGTTTCTGTGACCAATGGAAAATCCTGCAAAGGCAAAAAGCCTTCTTTTACCCCAATAGGTGGATTTGCCTCACCATTGCTAATGCATATGACATGCAGGGTGTTCCCCTCCCCCCTCTTGTACAGTGTAGAATAGATCAATCAGGGGTCTGGCGTTGCATGCGCGGATGTTTTTAGTGTATCATTGGTCGATGTCCGTAGGGAGGCCACCTGGGCTTCGGCTTCTTAAATTTATTTGCCACAACAACATTAACATGGGAATGTTGTCTGGCCGTGTGGTGGGTACCTGTGTTCTTCAAGCAGCAGTAATTCCTTAATGAAGTGACACTATGAGAATATTAAACACTGGTTTTGCATTAAATCCTGTTGTTGTGGGCCTTATGTACTATGAGGCAGAACCCGTTTTGACTAGTCGGTGGCACTGTATGCAATAACTATAAGCCAAGCCTATTTGCATGGGAGGTGAAGATGGAAAACAGATGGTATATGAGTGGAGACATGCAGGCTGTGAGTGTTTGGCTTTTTATCCACTGAAAAGGTGTAGAAGTAGGCGATCGACACATATTTTTGGGAGAAGACTTTTATTCTTTAAAGAAATAAAGAGAAATCCTATCTTTCCTTAACTCCAAGAGGGGTTTCCCTATCTCAACTAAAACACAAAGAAATATGTCAGGAAATAAAGACTCCACCGTCCAGTGCCAAAAAAACTACTTCTATCCCTTGCATTTGAAAACAAACTAATGTGGTTTACTGTGTCGCTGACCAAGACGTGATATTCATCAAAAACAATGAGGCAACGAGTCCGAGCTCTGATTGTTTACTAGATCAAGACGATCTTAACGACTTACTGGAAGCACTAAAGGACCAGGAAGAGAGACAGAATCTCCAACCAGAGGAACTAAGAGCCTTCGAAACGTTAAATTGCTCACCCCGCCCTGCAGTAAAAAGAAACATTCCCCTGCCTGAACCATCACTGGAGAAAGCAAGGAGATGGCCAAACTGCCCCAACCAAAGAGGCAGCTTTGTGACCCTGGAAGAAAGGCGAAAAAACGGATCCTTGCACCACCCCATCTGATGAATGAGCATAAAGAGACCCCAGATACACAGACACTAACAGCAAGAGATGGGTCAAGTTTGTTAAAAACCAACCTAATAACCATGGAGCGAATCCTCCCAGAGATGGACGGTTTCATCCTAAACTGTAGATATATAACAAAAGACGCAATAGAGATAGTACAATTCATTAATGAAACGAGAATGGACTAGGTGGTTCTTCACTTGAATTCCATGCTAGTGAAAGAGGCTTTGTTAGAGAGAGCCAAGGACTTTGCATGGCTGGGTTTCAAAATATCAAACTACAACGTTCAGACTCACAAAATCGGACACGCTGGATCAAAGAGTCAAGGCACCCTCACCTGCCATAGCACCTGAGATCCCGAAATATAACAACCACCGATCAGAGATGGCAAGCTATATTCTGTTGAATCAGCATTAAACAATCAGCGTATCCCTCACCAGACCATTGCCAAAAAAGCTGCTACTGATAACATGGCACACAAGACCGAAGACTGGTCTTGGTTGGCTATGGCGCTAATGCCATCATCTCTAACAAACCATTAGAGTGAGGATCTGTGAGCGAAGGATTGTTTGATGATCGGTTCATGGAACACACAAAGCTTCTAACATCTCTTTAATAGTCGAAGCCTGGGGCTAGAGAAATATGATGTACTATGATTCCAGGAAACCTGGTTGAGAGACACTCCTGTGTGTGTTGATTACGACTGCTACTTGAACCACGCCAAAAAAGGAGAAAGAGGTCGCCCCTTTTTAGGCCTGCTTACCCTTGTGAAAAGATGCAAAGGATTAATCATGAAAAATGTCCAGAACCCGAACCCCTACGTACAACTGCTGTCCCTTGAAAAAAACAGTGACAACAGGTCTCAGAACATAATGATGAACATCTACAATGTGTATAATAGCGTGGACAAGTTCAGTTACGATCAATTTGCTGATGAAATAATAGAACATGTGGACACCTCCCGACTAGATAATAAAGACCTCCACATTCTAGTGTGCAGTGATCTAACCATGCGGCTCATAGATGACCACTGATTGACCACCAATAAAGAGTTGCTGACCAACAATGCACATAGTTGGATAGTTGCAACTTCAATTGTGTCTTACACATGCTGAATGCGCAGACTGAAGGAGACACGCTGGACGACACACATGGCACAAAGGAGGATTTTCGGCCTGCATAGATTATGCATTCGTATCTCTAAACCTCCTGCAACTAACATCAAATTTCCAAATTAGTCAGATGCCAACCAGCAACCACAACCTCCCGGAAACATCCTGCACGATTCCAACTACAACTCATGCGAATAAGCTCATTTGCAACTTGCAGGTGGGGCAAGGAACAAATAGACTACGTTTAAAAGGACAAGACATTGCTAATATGATCACCAAACTGGAAAGTTACATTAAAAAAAGGACACATGGAAACTAGAGTCCTTCAAAGATCATAGAACACCGTAATTCAAACTGCCTCCTGAGTCCCGTCCTCTGAACAACCCGCAAAGCATTGAAGCCAAAAAAATGCTTTGAAAAGACCTGAGGAAAATTAATGCAAAAAAGGACCCAGGAATGTACCAGCAAAAATTGGTTAATTGCGTCGAAAGCGATGAGGGCCCAACATGACGCAGAATCAATGCTGATGACCATTGGAAACAAAAACACCAAAGGCCTATGGGAGCTGATCTGTAATGACAGCAGGTTCCAAACAGCCGTACAAGCATCAAATGTATCAGAGGAGTCATGGATAACACACTTTACAAAGCTCTTTGCCCCACTACACACGGCTGAGGCCGGATGCAGCCCGATAATTAAACAACCGTCGTCCTTTCAGTGCTCAATCTGGGACATTAAAACTGCAATCAAGAAACTAAACTCATCCCGTGTGCCAGGCCCCGATGACCTGACCAATATCATGTTGAAAGAACGTAGCGAATATTGGGCAGAATTCATATTCCTTCTTTTTAATCAGATCAAACACTCAGGAGTGATCCCAGCTTCCTGGAAACGGGCAATCATAATTCCCATTGTCAAAAAAGGGAACAGAGAAGACCCACAGAATTACTGACTGATCGGCGTGTTAGACATCATAGGCAAAATCTTTGGGTTCATCCTCTTACGTCAACTCACTAAATGGGCAAGTGGCAGCGGTAAACTTGATAGTAGACAACCCGGTTTTGTGAAGGGAGTTGGAATATCTTTAAATCTTTTCATCTTTTACTTAAACTCCAAGCAATTAAACAAAAAGCTTACCACTGCCTAGCCTTCATGGACCTGGAGCAGGCATTCAACTGCATTAATAGAGAGAAGCTATGGAACAAACTAAACACCCAAATGACCTTCTCACAGCAATTATGGCTATGTACTCCGATACCACGATTGAAGTGAGATTATCAAAGAACAGAGATTTAACAAAACAAATACATACACATTGCAGACTCAAACAGGGCTGCTCACTAGCAGCGACGCTATTCAACTTATACATATCCGATATGAAAATCGCTCAAAAGGAGGTCACAGCTTTTCCACCAAAAATTCAAGAAAATGGCGTGCCCTTGATACACTACTCAGGCGACCTGGTCTTCATCGATAAAACACTGATAGGCCTACAGTGTAGATTGAATAACTTCCGACAATACACTGTTGATAACGGCCTAAAGAAAAACGTTAAGGAAACCTACATTATGGAATTGGCAAGCCTTGCAAAATGGCCACGGAAAAGGAAGGGAGCCTTTAAGTGGAAACTAGCAGAGGAAAAGATTGAAAAGGTTAACTCTGTGACATACCTGGGAGTGCTTCTCAATAAATCAAGAAACGATGCAGAATGAAACATTGTGTTGAGAACAAAAATCAAGTGCCTATTAGCCCAGGCGAAAAGCCATACTTAGTTGTTTCGGAGCCTACGTGATAACACCAGTGTTAATATTCTATAAGCAATATATTAATAAGCAATAAGCAAGTTATTACCGATAATCACATGTGGAACAGAGACTGCTCTAGATCTACCATGGCAACCTGGGACATTTTAGAAGGCACATTCTGGTGAGGGGTGTTAAAGCTGCCGAACAGCTTGCCAATAGACTCGTTCAGATACGAGCTTGGACTCCAATCAATGGAATCTACTGTATGATGGAAAGCAACGTCCCTCTACAGGAAAGCCATGATGACCAACAATGTTCCAGCAATGGAAATCATCAGAAACTCGGGGAAATCAAGTCAACCAGACAATACAAGAATGGAAACAGATCTGTGCCCTTTGGCTAGAGAGAGTTGGAACAGCACTCTATATGCTGATCACTAATCCTGATGCAGTTAAAAAGAGACTAAAAGAGCACGACTGGACATCAAGTCAAGAGCAGAGACTCAAATACAAATTGTCCATCACTCGCAACCTGGAAAGGCAATTGTTTAATACCATACCTTCCTATCTGTCCAAATTACTGTCTCAACACTACAGAGATCTATTTCTGTGATTTCGACTTAACATTTTGCTAACGGCTGAAGTTCTCCAATACAGAGACCAACAGAGGACGCAAACATGGTGGTGTCGATTTTACAATGACGGACTTACCATAGAATCCTTATTTCACGTGACAGCAGAATACAAACAGCTGCTTGACAGCAGAACAAAGCTCCTAGCGGAGCTGGTCAAAAATCACCATCCTTATCGGCTCTAGAATGGACCTGCTCTGTTTCGGAAGAAACATACCTTTGATACTAGCCACAATGAAACGTATGGAAGAAACTGTGCTAAAGCTCGCCCAGGACAGCCAAACATGGTCGAAGAAGGGCACCTTTCCCTACGATAATCAAACAAACATAGGATGAAATCTGATGCTTAACTGTGTTGGCTAAAATGTGCATCTTATACTTGAAAGGTTTGATACAAACCAATCAATTAATAAAATAAAATGTTTTAAAAAAATGTGGTTTACTGTCCTCTTGGTCCAGAAGAATGACTCCCTTCTTTTGGACAAGTACAGTTCCATATAATTGGCAATTCACGGAAGTAGGGAGAATGTCTCCCTTCCCCTGGCCTTTCTCAGGCCTCAGATGAGCCCCTCCAGTGACTGAATTGGGTAGACCAGGTATTCATCATTACCAGCTACTGCAGCGAAGAAGGCAGCTTTTGGAGGACCTTGTCCTCATACAAGGTTGGATTCTTGACACTGTGTAGACTTTTCTGGATTCTTTACAGTATATCTGGTAGACTCCCCTGCCAGGTATATTGTCTCTCCTCTAGAGGGTCCTCGACCCTGTTGTCATGACTTATTATTCTCTGGTCCCCGACCCCTTCACATTGGCTTTTCCTCCTTGGTTCCCAGACCCCTTCACATATGTTTGTTGGGTTCTATACTGGTTTCTCTTTCTTGGGTCCCAGACCCCTTTAAATGTGTTTCTCTTTCTTGGGTCCCAGACTCCTTTGCATTGGCTTCTCAGGTCATACACTCCTTTGCATTGGTTTCTTGAGTACCCGCGAAGTCGTCGGGCTTCTCATCTACCTTCTGTATGGGCTCCTCTTCTCTCATCTCAGTTTTGGGCCTCTCTGCATCTTCCAACTGTTTTTCTGCTGCGTTTCTTGTATGCGCGCTGCCGTACGTGGCACCCCACACTTATTGGGAGCCTGGCTGTGCGTACCTGCTGGACGGTCTTCCAAGTCACTCTTCAGCATCGGGTGTCTCGGCCTCTTCTGGCTTCAGTCGTCTTGAGAGAAGGTAGGGACGCCGTCTCTCCTTCCGCCACGTCCCGGTCAGCAGCTGCAGGATCAGCTCTTCCATCTGCGATATGATTGCTTTGTTCACTGTGCCTCTGACTGATTACACTGTCAGTCCTTCTTCCCTTTTTAAAACAAAAAGCTAGACTGCTCAGTGAGATGGTCTTGTGGATTCTTTCTGGTTCAAAACTTCTTCCTTGTCTCCCTATGTTGAGGGGATAGTTCAGTGGAGCCAGCCCTGATCTTTATCATGCCAGTATTAGTGGTACTGTTTTTGTAACATCCATAAATGGGAGAACTTATATGATATGGGGAAGGTATAGAAGATGAGGGGAGAAAGGTGGGTGAGGGAGGATTATACTGCGTTATCCCATGATTTCCCCCCTGTATCCTAGAGGGGGAATCCCTCCCCATTAAATTCCCCGGCTGAGTACCACCCCCAGGAGGACTATCGGGTAGTGGCCTCCCCTCCCTGGCCTCATGGAAAGGGTCTCCCCCTCAGAGAGAAGGGACGACAACATAGGATGCATCCCACCACCCATTGATTACCTATGGCATGCTAGTCCCTAAGGCCATTCATATCAACTAACTGCCCCTCTCCACCAAAAACAGCAAACCTGGGATCTCTGTGCGCTAACACTATACTTTAAAGATGCCAGTTATTTTTTTGTGTTATTTTTCAGCAGTTGCTTGAAAGATAATAGCTTAATTAGAGGATTAAACCAGATTCTGGTGTTATAAAGATGTATTTACCAACTGTGTATTCACTCACCTGATTTATAAGCAATATATGTGTCCTTGAATCTGTTCCTCGCGTTGAAGACTTGTTCAAACCAAGCATGGGCAAAACCAACAGTTTTGGCTGTAGTATGTGTATTAGGTAGGCACCTGCCAGGTACAGAAAAATATTTGCCAGCTGTTGCCATCTTAAGGCCATGCAATACTATTATGGCAATGCCTATCCCATGCCTACACAAAGGCCAAAACGGTTGGCTTTGCCAGTTCATGAGAAGAGGGGTGGGCATCCTGGAGGCAATGCCTGGATTACAAATGGCAATTGTCATCATGCCTGGTCTCCCCCATTGTTCCAATACTCACAACCCTCCCGACCCACTCGGGTAGTCAATTCATTTGGTTGGTATAACTCAAGAGGAGGCTGTTCCATCTAATCCCTTTGTCACCCGTCCCGGCCTGGCAAGGGGTGCAGTCTGAGAGAAGCTGGAATGATTCCATTAGATAGAGAAATGGCATATGAGGAGGGACACTGCTTGTAGTTGTTTGGTAAATTGCCCACCCATTGACTGCTATGGCCATGCTAATCCCTATGGTCATTCCCATCCAGTTCCTCCCCATCCAAAACAGCTCCCCATGGAACTCTTTGAGCTCACTTTGGTCTAGCCTTACCATCAAACGTTACAGTGAACGTGCCTGTCAGTTTTATCTCAAGACAGTCTTCTGAGAGTCAATTACTTAATTGGAGTTGTAAACATGCT
This sequence comes from Ambystoma mexicanum, assembly GCF_040938575.1. Classification (NCBI taxonomy): domain Eukaryota; kingdom Metazoa; phylum Chordata; class Amphibia; order Caudata; family Ambystomatidae; genus Ambystoma; species Ambystoma mexicanum. The sequence continues at coordinate 227,571,000 of NC_090934.1, forward strand.
ACTGGTGTAATAAAAAAGCCTTAACCAGGTCTGCCTTCGGCCACTCGAATTATTTATAAGCACTATGCGTGTCCTTCACTGAAGCCCTGTAAAAAACAAGCATTGGCAAAGCTAACAGTTTTGGATTGTGTATAAAGTATTAGGCGTTTCCAAGGCACTGCTATTAGAAGCCCAGGTATTCGCATCATTTTTCAACTGCTACCATCAATACCACTCCGGCAGTGCCTAGCAAGCGTATTTCCCACATCTACTCTAAAGCCCAAAGTCTATTAAAAGATGCCAGCTCAAACGCTGGTAACACAAACGTTGTACAGCGCTTCGCTGCTGAAGTAGGTTACAGCTTTAAACAATAAAATAGAAAAACTAAACATTGGCATTGCGAATGCTTGTTTATGTTCTGGGCGAGGTGCAGAAACCTCAGGAAATGACTATTGGAAGGAGGAAGAAGACTGTGTAATGAGGCTTAGCCATTTAACTCCTAACGTTCCGACCCCACTCCAGCATTAAGCTGGACAGCTGGAATACTAAATCAGGCTCCTCCGACCACGGATGGGCAGTCACTGGTCCCAGGACAAAACTGCCTTGGGCTAGGAGGGTTCATTCGTACAGGGCAGAGCCTCATAATATGAGGGACAGCAGCTGCAGCAGAACCCGATTCTGAGCCTGTCTCCTTAGAGGGAGGGGTTGAGGGGGTGGCTGCCCGGCTCAACATACAATTTGACACACTAGGCTCTTATGTAGGCACGTGAAGGGGTGGTGCTGGCCAAGCCCCCAAATCGAGGGTTGGGCTGGTGCAGTCTAGGCTCCTCAGACAGGAGGGTGGGAGGAGGCTCGGCCCCTCAGACTCAGGCCTGCTCCCAGCACTCCCCGCTTCCTGTAAACACCAGCTGTGTCAGGAGTGTGCGGATTCTGCTGGGTCAACAGACAGCTGTGCGGTTGCCAGGCAACGGCTCGGCTCCAGCCCCCCAGGCCTGGCAGTTCCTTTTCTACCTGGCAGCTTCCAAAGCCTCGGCCCCCCAGCGCCGAGTGACTCACGGAGAGTGGCTAATGAGCGCCCGCGGGGCCGACGCCAATTACCGGCCGAGGCCAGTGCGGAGGGATGGGGGAGGTGGCTAGGGTTACCGGGGGGTAGGCGGTGGAGCGGCGCGGGGGGAGGCTGAGGATGCTTATGGGTTCCCTGGCGTAGGAGGCGACGACAAGGACTGGACAGTACCGCTGAGGTCGGGTTCCCACCACATCTTCCGTTGTGCGTCGATTGCTGGGGTTTACTAGTAAGCGCAGAGTCTCCAAGGCTGGTGGTGACACCGAGGCAGCCAGACTTGGGAGGCAGGCCCTTTGGCAAGTACATCACATAACCTAATGGGGGCGGCCGGAACCTTGTAGCGAGTAGCGTCCTCCTCTCTTGCACCGTGTATGAAGGAGGCATTACTTTATCGGCTGTCAGCTGGGAGACCCGTGACACTGCATAAGACACCGGAAAGAAGACAGATGAGGGGCTGGGGCGGCTATAGCCCACTGATAGAATAAACAGAAAGAACCTTGCTACTAAACCAAACAAACGTACATCCAACTGGTAAACCTCCCTCGTGAATATATTAAAAAATATCACGTAAAACTGAGCTTCGGCAATTAGGTCACGTTAAGAAAGCATTTTGCTAGTGTATTTTAAAAGTCAATGCTCTTATCTCACAGACACATTCTCTGGATAAGAGCGTTCGTGGGTGCAGGAGAATGGCCTGCCAGTATGAAAGGCAGACTTGCATCTCACCATGGCTCTTAGCGAACCAAGGGGCGAGTTCCAAGCACGTATACAATGCACCATTGAAGGATTCGCAACACATAGCGGGGACATCCAACAACTTCGCCTCGCATGGCTGTGGCATCCACCACCTTATTCATCCCCCTACCCTCGACCAGCCCCGTCTCCCGCCCCCACCCCCGCACCCTACTGCAAGGACCTCTTGAGGATTCTCCCCAAATAAAGAGGCAGGACCAGTTTTCAAAGGTGGAAGTCACAAATGCCAGGAGTTATCTTACACTGCTTTCCGCCACACCTCAGGAACATTCTATGCTGGGTGTGGCTTCTTAAGAACCTCCTCCCCGCCCCACATCAGTGTCCAGAGGACCCTGCAGGGTAGACCCATCCCTTCCTAATCATTCGCTCTTTACCCATGGCCATTCTTTATTTACTTTTACTTTTCCATTTTGTTATTTTCTTTTCTTCGATTTATGAACTTTTTTCCCATTCTATCTTTCTATTCATTTGTTCTTTCTTCACATTCTATCATTCTATTTCTATTGCTTAGTTTCTTTCTTCACATTCTACCCTTCTTCATGTTCTCTTCTCTTTCTATTTCCCCATTTCTTCTTTCCCCACTCGGTGCCCCTTCCCCCTGTCTAACCCATCCCCCCCTTCTGTCATTCCTGAGTCTCTTCTTCCTCCCCCAGTGCTTTCACATTCACATTGTCTGCCTGACCTCCCCTGCTTTCATGCAGACAGCTCCATGAATATGTTTTGACCTAACCGTAGTACCACAGGTAGAAACTAATATTACAGCCTGATTAGTAGAAAAACATTTACGTTTTCAAGTTCAAACCTATTTTTGCTCGCTGATAAAAATTGGAATTTGGACTTATATTTTACTTGCTAAAAAATCATTTTACTCCCAACTTAAAAAAAATAGGGAGTACAATACTCCCTCCTCCAAATCCTATCTGGAGCACTGAGTACTACAATGGTGATTTGGCACAGTACAAAAGCATAATAAGACATATCTATACCCGACAGAGCTCACGTTAACCCTGACCAAGAATCAATCACCATCCCAAGCTGGGCTTCTTACTTTTTTACTGGATTAGATATGCTGACAATTTAGTACTACTTGGCCTTACCCCAGTTTGTCTGCAGGAACTACAGAATCCTCTACTAGAATTCTCCACTGAGCATGCCCTAGCCCTGAACCTGAATAAAAGCAAAGCTATCTCCTTTCTGGGTCCTAAAATCCGCAGCATTAACATATTCTGATGGTCACTGAATGGCAAACATCTAGAGGAAGTCAAAGAATACAAATATCTTGGAGTGTGTCATGTGATTCCAAGTTGAACTGGCAGGCCAGATAGAAGAGCAGAAGAGGGAACTCCAGCAGCAATTGGGGGCTATTAACTACTTAGCACTACCCACGCCGGATACTCGCTAGTAGCTCTTGGGACAGTGTACCTAATGACGATCTTGACGAAATTGACATATTTGGGCCTTGTGTGGGCATGGAATAAGGAGCATGCAGTAAAGGAAATGGACAGCTACTGTTTAGATCTATGCTCCATCTGCCTCAAATAATCATCCTAGATTTGATCCGCTGAGAGTTAAACACAGGGGTGCAACTATAAAAGGATTACGCCGGCCCAAAGGGAGGAGTGGGAAGATGCCTTAGTGGCAACGTGTAAGAAGTTGGTGGCAGTGAACAAGTCATGTGCACGCATAAACATGTGGAAACTAGAGCAACGCTAGAAGGTATTCGAGCAAGGCGCAAACCTGAGCTGAAAATTACAGACGACAGTTTAACACACATACATAGAACATCTTGACAGAGAACAGACCTGGCTGGACTTGGCAACAAAAAGCTCCAGTTAGGAGTACATCAAAGCGCAAAGCCTGGGACTACGCATGGGAGTCTATGCACATGAGTTTCCGAACTTGAAAATTAGAGAACTGTACATCAGAGTCAAATACAACATGGTGGAGACACGGGACAGATTTGGAGTCTGCATGGGCACTCCCAAAGAAGAAAGCACATGCCGATTTCGTTGCACCGCCAGTATCGGAACAGCTAAGCATTTACTCTGCTTGTGCCCCATGTTCTCTGCGGACCAAAGGAGGGTATGGTGGGCAGTAGGAAGATACTTACAAGAAGGTGAAAATGTTCTATGGCAGGCTTACCTCGAGGTTAATGACATTCCCCTGATATATCACCTGACTAGACTATGGACGACTATTAACACTGACTTGGAAAATGTGCCTGTACACAGAGAATAATGATGGAACAGGGTACATTGTGAGACTGAATGTATCTGGAGTCGATATGAGGTTTACGTTTTATAAAAAGCCAATTACTGGCTGCATGATAATAAATAAAATATATTTTTTTAACATACAACATCTTCCACTAGGGTTAGTCAGGGTAGAGATGAGGAGAGACTGGGAGCTGTAAAGTATGGTGCCACATGGCTTTAGGCATGGGCAACCCTGGCAGTCGCCTGGGGGCGCCACATTAACCCCCTGCCGCACCAGCTCGGGGAAGCTTTGCTGCCCCCTGCTGATGTGGCAGCGACGCCAGCTCAACCACAAATTTGGCACACCACCCACCACCTTGGCGGAGGCAGGAGGTGCCAAATTTAGTTTCGCCCCAGGTGTTGCCAGGGCTAAGGCCAGACCTGGGTACCACAGTGCCGTGTGCTGTGTCTTCACCTTGTGGAGGCCAGCGGCCCCTGTATAACTTGGGGTTGCTCCTTGTGTCATGGACAAGCAGGCTTTCAGGAGGGGCACTTGGCTGGCTCAGCTAATGATTAGGATGTCTGGGGGTCAGGTCCCCCTGCTCATGGCCTTAGGGCAGACAAGCAAGTCCTGCTAGTAGGGGCAATGATGAAGGAGCAATAACCGGGGCACACTCGCAGTACCTGCGTCCTTTTATTAATGAAGTGACAACACACATACAGTATTTTGCTGCAATACCACCTGTATCCTCACGTGATTGGATGGGTGCAGGCTAGTAGTGCGCATAGCTCTCCTCCCAGCGTATACATCCGACACCACATCCCTCCTCTCCATTAAAACAATTGCCCAAATGTTCAAAGGTAGCTCATCTCACCCCATTATGAAGAACTTGAATTTACTTGGTAACCTGATAGTTCTTCATTCTGTAATACTGCTCACCCTCGGTTCTTCTCGGACAAGGTTGGTGACATCCTAATCATTGTGGGGCATAACTTCCTTCAGCGGCTTCTCAGCAGTTGTTGCGCCGCCTGTCGTAGCTGGGTTGTCTTCTACTAGCAATTGGTCACCTTCCTGGTGGGTAAGGTCATGACCTGCGTTGCAGGTTTCCCCACCACTCTCCAGTTTTTGAAATGTGACACGTTTATCCTAATGGATGTATGTCCACAAGAAGATGTGACCATGCAGTCACCCTCTGCAGCTGCTGAATCGAAAAGCAGGTTGAATTTGCTTTGGGGCATGAATTCTTAACCAGGAACGTGTCCCCCACACGCAGTTCAGGTTCCTTGGCTCTTCTGCAAGTGCTTTTAGTTTGGTTGTGCTTCACCCTTCGTGCTGCAAATTTCTGCACATCTACTAACATTGCGGGCTCCCAGTTGGGTGCTGTAAGAAATGTGGTTTACGTTGCCCTCCCGAGTAAGAGGCAAGCAGGGACCACACCTGTTGCTCTGTCAGCAGTGGACTTGTATTCTCTTAGGAATTGGAAGATGGCTCCTTCCGGGTCTTCTACAGCTATCCTTAAGGATTTGTTCAGAGTATGTATAAAGTGTCCCAGGTCTCCATTAGCTTGGGGCCAGCATGGCATTCTTCAGTGTTCTATTCTTAGGTCGCTCAGGCCTTTTCTAACTTTGGGAAGACTGCACTAGCCACGTTGGAGGTGACCAATTCTACCTCTGGGTCTGAGAATTTGTCCATTATTACCAGGGTGTGGCTTCTGTCGGCATGAAGCCGAAGTCTATGACCAGATTTTCCCATGGCTTTTCTCTTCTGAGTATTGAATGGAGAGAGGCTTGTATCCTGTCGCTTGGCAAGGTATACATCTTGAGAAGAGGCCTAGATAGCCGGTTTGAGCTCAGGGAACCATATTTTCTTCCTCAGGAGTGCCTTAGTCTTGCAAACACCTTGGTGGTCAGCATGTACTGGATTGAACACTTAATTTGTTAAAGAGACCGGGATCACAATTTGTGAGGCCCTGTAATGCCTGTGCGAAATGTGAGCTAGAACAACATGGCGTCGGTTCAGTCATTTTGGACACTCATCTCCCATCACGGTAATAAAGCCTGCGTCTCCGCGGGCCTCGGATAATAAACGAGCATTTCAGTAGCGAAAGCAGAGCAAGGTCACATAGCTACATAAATATTATTGCTGAGTGGACTTACTGTGGAGAATAGTTATTGTATTGCCCACTGAAGGATGAATAGGAGGAAGGAGTCGGAGCGTCCTGCAGGTGCATGATAAGGGGTTCTGGGAATGAATGCCAGGAGAGGGGCGCTGGGTTTTCCACTTCTAACTGTTTTTTTCCACCCTCTGTCGCTTCGACTTGTGATTTGCTCTTCGGCGGAGGGCAGACACAACTAAGCATGGGCGTAATTTTAGGGGGGACATGGGTGTTTGCCCCCCCCAACTTTCATGGCACACCATTTTGTCCCCATTCATTTGGCTGGGGCACCTTTTCTTCAGATGTCATGTCCCCCCAAACCTTTTCAGCAAAGTTACTCCACTGCAACTAAGAAGGGCAGGGATATGCCCCTATAAAAGAAAAAGGGCATTGCGTGGCAGAGTTAGAATTTTGGACCCCCGGGTGATGAAGTCTCGCTTAGAGGGAGGACGCTTTGCCTCAGACCCTGTTAGCATGAGTGATCTCTTCGCCTACCTGCTGAGGGAGTAAGCAGTGTCGTAGTGGCCAAGATGAAGGTGTCTTCTGCTGCCTTGTTAACGGTGATGCCATTTAAATCTATCTTTTTATATGTCAAAGATTATGTTTGTTTATGTATGCTAAGTTCATATATACCTATATTGTGTGAACAAAGGGCCTGTAATGAGCCATTTTTTTTATTATAACAATTAGCCTATGTGGGATTTCTTGCATCTCTGAGTCCAATAACTTGTTTTGCCAGGGGCCGGGGAAACATAAGTGTAAAAGCAAAACAGGCCCACAGAACAAGACCTTCTTCTGACACAGAGTTCCATCTATCCTCATAAAGAGGCTTTTGAGAAATCTTTGTGCTGAGACTGTGCCGGATTGCTGTGCCTTGAGAAATCCGTTCCACCAGGCAGACATTAGAGCTGCCTTTATTGCTGCAGTGCACAAATCTTCAACTGTGGCCTCATTGATCTCTTCCAGTTATAGCGCATGAGAGACGTGGTCTGCCACCACGATATTGACGTGGCTCATGGTGGGCTGCATTTCTTCCTTCCTTGACACTTGCGTCACGCAGGTGCAGAGAGAGAAAATTCACCGGGTTCACAGATCCGGGGAAGTATTCAAGTGTGAAGTCAAACTCATTAAGCTGTAGCATCCACTTTTCAATGCGCAGGGGTGGGAGAAGGGACGATCCCTTTAAAATGGGAATGAGCGGTTTATGAACTGTCACCACTTTGAATGGTTTCCCTAGATTGAAATGCTTGCACCTTTGAGAAACCTGAAGGTGTCTCGCCCGCTAGACCCTGGGGATCTGTCATCCAGGCAGCCAGAACACGGCCATCGCTTTTGGATCCAGTTCCTGTGGGTGGACCAGTGCGGTAGGATCACCTGGATGAGGGGTCCTCGGATAGTGGAAGTGGGACACAAGAAGCTGAGACGCAGTATCCCCTTCCAAATAACACCTTTCCCCCATCCTACCAGGTAGGATACATAGGAATTCAACCCCTTTCTCCTTTCCGACACAAACACTTTCTCACGGACAGTTCATCGTGAGCGACAACCGCCTAACACCAGAGGCATATACCTGACATGTCCCAACACCATGGTCAGGCAATTACGGATTACACACTCCTGACTTCCATTACACTTCCCCACACGGATAAAAAACGGAGCACGAAAACACACTCTGAGCGAGGCAAACCACATGAGGAAACAGCATTTCCAAGATGGCAGTTTAATACAAGGAGAAAGACGGCGAGACCAGGGAGAGTTGCAAGATTGGAAATAGCTGTGACCTCTAAAAACGGTTACTTTGGTGAGCCTTGGAAAGTAAGAAACCAGAGACCAGGAACCAAGGCTGATCAGGAACTAAGGCTGATCAACCTGCACAGTGCGTCATAGGTACCCGGGGCCCTCCCACGTCGATCGCTACGGCAGGGGGGAGCGATTTCCGCTGTGGAACTGTCCTTCGCTCCTACAACAAAGCGGTGTCAGAAAAGACAGCACAGCCAGTGAGTCAGAGAGACTGATACCAAACAAGCTTGTGTTTTGATACCAAGGTTGCAAGCGGCAACATTGTACAAAGAGAAGAGTGTGTGAGGCATTTGCAAATAGCGACGCAGATATAATTGGAAACCAAAAGGAATAGTTGAACTTTATAATTGAACTTTTGGAGGCCAAGAAAATATACCATAAACAGAGTGGTCCGACGCCACGTGGGTGCTCATTCGAAAGTCTCTGTTAGGTATCCAACTGATACTGAATGTGAGAAAAAGGAATATTGAGATCGAAGTGGTCATGCAATGGATCAAGCTAAACCCTTGCACATTAGTATGTTTTTTCGATAGTTTAAAGTGCATCACAATTGGTCCGAGCCCAGCTGAGGGAGACTAATTGAGTGAAGAACAAGTTACTTCTTACCTGGTAACATTCTTTCGATGGGATGTTCCTCCGACGTATTCCTTATCTTTGATAATTCGTCTCCAGCTTGCTGGCCTCGGAAATTATTTCTCTGTAGAGGGCGCTGCGCGTCGACGTCTGCCGAGTTGATGTCCATCGACAGCCACCGTATCAGCGCCGATGTCACCATGCCCATGAATAGCCACGCGCGGCGTCCGTTGCTCAGTTCCGTTTTGTAGCATAAGATAAGTCATGCCTGAATTGGTTATTGACCTTGAAGGAGCGTAAGCTGCAACCACAAGGGAATTATTACTGCGGGTATGGATGGGAGGGGCGATAAGGAATACGTCGGAGGAACATCCCATCGAAAGAACGTTACCAGGTAAGAAGTAACTTGTTCTTCGAAGGGATTGTGTCCTCCGACGTATTCCTTATCTTTGATAGAGTCCCATAGCAGTGGCATGTAATTGGAGGTGGGAGTAATAATGTCATGTATCCCTTTTAGGAATGAACCGAATGTAATACGGCTTTGCCAAATCTGGTCTCTTGACTAGTGGAGGAATCCAGGTTGTAAAATCTTGTGAATGTATGTGCGGACGACCATGTGGCAGCCGCACATATATCTCGGACCGGTACCCCTCTTTGGAGGGCCGAAGAGGCTGCGATACCCCTGGTTGAATGAGCCCTAAGATTCTGGGGTGGCTCTTTCCCTGCCAGTTTGTAACATTCCAGAATGGCCAAAATAATCCACCTGGAAATGGTCTGTTTTGTTATGGGTAGTCCCAACTTGTGACCTGAGTAGCCTACAAACAGTTGGTCTGCTTGCCTAATCCTAGCCAGTCTGCTGATGTAAAAGCGTAGAGCTCGCCTTGGGTCCAGCTTATGTAGCCTTTCTTCCTCTTTCCCCAGATGGGGAGGAGGGTAGAACGAAGGTAAGGTAATTTTCTGAGTGATGTGAATTTCAGAAACCACCTTTGGGAGGAAATTAGGCTTCACCTGTAGGACAACTTTGTCCTTATGGAAAATTGTATGTGGGGGGGGTTTACAAGATAGAGCTTGTAATTCGCTCACCCTCCTAGCAGATGTTAGTGCTACTAATAGGACAGTTTTAAGAGTGAGAAATCTCAGCGAACAAGAGTGGAGTGGTTTGAAGGAAGTACCCATTAGGAAATTTAAGACTAAATTTAAGTCCCATAAGGGAACTTGGAATGGTCTTGGAGGATAAACATTAGTTAATCCCTTGAGAAATTGTATTACTAAGGGTAGTTTGAAATACGATGGTTCCTCCGCAGTACGCTTGAAGATTGATAGCGCTGCAAGATAGCCTTTTACAGTGCCAACTTGAAGGCCTGAGTTTGCCAAGTAGAGTAGAAACGATAACACCGTTGGTGTACCATATGAAAAAGGGTCGATATTCTCTTCTCTACACCAGCTGCAAATTTTGTTCCAACGGCAGCGGTATAAAGACTTTGTTGCTGGCCTTCTGGCCGAAAGAAACACCTCCATGACGTCATCAGGGAGGTCCCAATTCTTGTACCTCAACCTTTCAGAAGCCAAGCGTGAAGGTTGAGGGTTCTTATGTCTGGATGGAGAACCTGACCTCCCTTCTGCGAGAGAAGATTCTCTTTGAGTGGAAGACGGATTGGAAGGCAGATGGACATATCCAGAAGGTCCGGGTACCACGTTCTCCTGGCCCAGTCCGGGGCAATTAGGATCATGGTTTTCCGGAATCTTCTCAACCTCCTGATCATTTGAGGAATAACAGGGACTGGTGGAAACACGTAAAGGAGTCGGAACTTCCAATCCACTACGAACGCGTCCCGTAGAGCTCCTCTCGGGGGAAATTTCCTTCAACAGAACAGATCGCACTTCTTGTTGGTGCTGGTGGTGAACAGATCCACCTGAGGGGTTCCCCAAAGGGTGAAGATCTCTTGAAGGACTTCCTGAGCTAGCTCCCACTCGTGGGAGACTGTGCTCTGCCTGTCCAGAGCATCCGCTGTCAAATTCTTCTCTCCGGCTAGGTGGACTGCCGATAGAGAGATTCCTTCCTGAATTGCCAAAAACCAGAGCTGCATTGCCTCTCTGCACAGTGGCAGTGACCCTACGCCTCCTCTTTTGTTGAGGTAGTGCATGGCCACTGTATTTTCCATCATTATCAGGACATTTCTCCCCTGTACTGATGGCAGGAAAGCTTTCAGCGCTAGTCTGATCGCTCTCAGCTCTAATAGGTTGATGTGTAGTCTGGACTCCGATGGAGACCAACGACCGCTGATGGTCAAGTCGTTGGCATGGGCACCCCACCCCATGAGTGAGGCGTCTGCAGTGCTTTAAGTGGGGTAAGAAATTGAGGGGGGGCCCTCGTTTGGAGGCGTGGCCTCCATTGTGGGCGTGGCCTAAACGTGCACAAATCATAGTAAGGTGCGCAAACAAATATATAAATGTATTTGAGCATTTATATATTTGTTTGCGTATTACTATGGTTTGTGTATTTTTCAAGCCTTCTTTTATATTCATAGCAATGTTACATATTTCTATGTTTATAAAAGGTGGCTTGAAAGTGCACACACCATAGTAAGTTACGCACACTTGTGTGCTTACCTTACTAATGTTTGTGTACTATTCAAGCTGCCTTTTATAAACATAGACATTTGTAACATATGTCTATGTTTATAAAAGACGTCTTGAAACGTAGGCATCTTTTATAAAGCGTTGAGGACGGACAAAACCCAAGGTGGCTTTGTCCGTCGACAAAGCTTTATAAAAGTTGCTTTGAATTGTGTACGATTCAAGCCATCTGTTATAAACATAGAAATATTTCTACGTGTATAAAAGATGGCTTAAACGTACACAGTTGAAGGCATCTTTTATAAAGCCTTGCCAAAGGAGAAAGGCGCCTCGTGCTCAGTGATCTCTGCTCAGAGCACTGACCCCGAGGCGTCTTTCACTCTCTGCGAACCCGCGGGCTCCGTGATCTAATCTACATATTAGATCATGGAGCCCGCGGGTTCGCTGAGGGTCAGTGACCTGGCGAGGGGAACTAAGGGACTGTAGCTTGCTCTGATGGCCCCTCAGATGAGGGGTCATCAGAGAAAGTTACAGAGACTGACGGAAGTGCCAGCCAGTCACAGCGACGCTGTGGCTGGCTGGCACTTCTGTCAGCTTGCCTGACGTTTAACTGGCGGGCGCATCTCTTGTTGCGGCTGCGGCCGCGGCGGGATAATGCGTCCTGCCATGGCGTGGTGGGGCTGGGGGGCCCCGGCAGGGCCCCGGCTCAGTCTCACTTTTTGGAGACTGCCGGGGCCCGGCCCCGGCAGGCCCCGGCCCACTTAAAGCACTGGGCGTCTGTGACTACTGTTATCTCCGGCCATGGTTGCCAAAACAGTTCTCCTTTCAAGATGTTCTCTGGATAGGCCCACCATTGAAGGTCGTGGGCTACCTTGTCCGGAATCCGGAGGAGATCTGTCATTCTTCCTGAGTATTGAGACCACTGGGTTCTTAGTGCCCACTGGAGAGATCTCATTCTCAGGCGAGCCTCTGGCACAAGGAAGATGCAGGATGCCATGAGGCCTAGCAATCTCAAAAAGTCGAAGGCTGGGAGATGTTGGGCATTTTGAAACTTGTTGACCATCTGCAGAATATCTTGAGCCCTCACCTCTGGTGGCGAGGCTTTTCCCAGGGAAGTGTCCAGGACCGCTCCGATGAACTGGAGTCTCTGTGATGGTATCATCTGTGACTTCTTTAAATTGAGGGAGAAGCCCAGTTTGTGAAGGAAGTGGCAGACATAATCTAGCTGGATCTGAGCTTGTTCTGAAGATACAGCTCTGATCAGCCAATCGTCCAGGTAGGGGAAGACGTGGATCCCTTCCCTCCTTAGACTTGCAGCCACTACCGACATTAGCTTGGTGAAGACCCTTGGGCGGAGGTCAGCCCAAATGGCAGAACTTGAAATTGATAATGAGAGCCGCCAATTGCGAACCTCAGGTATCTCCTGTGTTTGAGATGGATTGGCACATGGAAATAAGCATCCTGGAGGTCCAGAGATACCAACCAGTCCTGGATCTGGAGGGCCTGAAGGATCTGAGAGAGAGTTACCATCTTGAACTTGTCCTTCCTGAGGAACTTGTTCAATTCTCGTAAGTCCAAGATGGGTCTCAGTCCTCCGTCCTTCTTCGGGATGAGAAAGTAGGGGGAGTACCAGCCCTTGTTCCTCTCTGCTACAGGTACTGGTTCTATGGCACCTTTCTCTAGCAGGTCTACAATTTCCTGCAAGAGGAGCGGATCTGGAACTTTTAGAGAGCTGTGTCCCGGTGGATGACTCTGAGGGATGTGTAGAAAGGGTAGGCAGTAACCCAGGGCAACTGTCTCCAATGCCCAAGCATCTGACGTAATAGCCTGCCATTCCGTCAGATGGTTAGTTAACCTGCCCCCTACAGGTGTTTTGTGTGGAAAGACCGCAGAGTGGTTTGGGGCGGCTGATGCAGATATCGAGGGTAAAGAGGCACCTGCTGCTGCTGCGGCCTTAGTACTTTTGACCCGTCCACCTCGGGTGGTTCTCATTTGGCCTCTTTGAGCCGGCTGTCCTCTGCCTTTCCCGAATGCGGAATAATAGCGAAAAGACTTTCCTCTCCCAGAGGTTCCTGAGGGGCGAAAAGGAGTTTGGCGGATAGCAGCTCCTAAAGATTTTGCTGCTGCTTTAGATGTTTGCGACTTTTCCAGACTGTCATCAGCCTTTTTACCGAATAAAGAAGAGCCGTCAAAGGGCATATTCAAACGTCTGGCCTGTACATCTGGAACAAAGCCAGACTTTCGTAACCACGCATGCCTGCGGATTGTAGTACTTGCCGCCAGGGCCCTGCTGATACTGTCAGCGGAATCAATGCCAGTTTGAAGAGATTCACACATGGCATCTTTGCCATCTTTAATGATGTTAAGGAAGGCTTCCCTTTCCTCTCCTTCCGGCATGCAGTCAGCCGCTGATGAAGCACACTCCCACAGTGTGTGCCTGAACCTGGCGAGCGTACAAGTGGCGTTGATGAACTTCAACGCCATACTACAAGCAGAAAATACTTTTTTGCCATAGAATCGTACCTTTTGTCATCTCTATCTTGTGGGACAGTAGGGTAAGCGGATCTGCTGCTTGATGAAGTTGCCGCTTGAACCACCAGGCTCTCTGGAGTCGGGTGTTTTGATAAATATTCAGGGTCAGCCGCAGCTACCCTATACTTGGCTGACAATCTTTTATTGACTGCAGGGATAACCTCAGGAGTTTCCCAATTTGATGAAATCTTCCTTTGCAAAGCTGTATGGAAAGGGACCACAGGATCCTCCTGTGGACCTTTGTCTAGTATGTCTGTAAGGTAATCCTGTTGAAAAACAGGTGAAGGCGTAGACCAACCCATGAATTCAATAATTCTTGCCATCAGGGTTCTATAGGGGGTTTCGGCATGTTCCCCTATGTCTGGTTTGACAAATTCCACTTCTGGAGAAGTGTCCTGCCCACTTGCCTCATGTAATGATTCCTGTAGGTCTTTCAACCTTCTTTCCTCAGAGGTAAAATCCTCTGAAACAGGTGGTGTGGTCCTCTGCAGCCCGAAGGGTCTTTCTTGGTCAGAATCCTCCCCTTCTTCATAGATTTAAGGTAATCTGCAGTACTCTGACCTCGGAAATGGTGTAAAATCCATTTCTAAAGCAGAAGGAGGCAAACTTGTCATTATTGGGCGAGAAAACGTCGATGTCGTCGACGCCGATGTGAAAGGCTTCGAAGGTGCCCAGAAAGGCGTCGAGAAAACTGGAAGAGGCCTCGAGGAACTCGAGAGGGTCGGGATCCTACTCGAGGATGTCGATGACGTTCTCAGCGTCATGCTGGAGGCTCTGGGTATAACCGTTGACTGTGAAGTAGCCGTGGTTTTTTCTTTTATCGGCGTCGATGTCGGCGACGATTCGATCGACTGATGCGTCAAAGAACCCTTCGACAACAGCGTCGATGGCGCCGATCCATGCGTCGAAGGGATCTTCGACGAAGGCGTCAAAGATGGTGCCTTCCTACCTGATGGCTCGTGGCGCTCTCGGGTGGACTCTTTCGGCGGGTGCAACGACTCGCGGCATTTCGATTTTTGGGGTTTTTCACCCAGGGTATCACCCTCAGCTGTCTTTGAGGGGGTCGAGGCCGCTTTCTCGAAGACGCTTAGCATTTTCTTCCTGAATTCCTCCCACTCAGCCTGAGAGCTGTGTTTTGTGGGGCAGGAGACCCTTTCTGGGGAAACAGAAGATGACGAGGAAGGGGATCTTCGACCTCTCTTCTTTGAGTGTCTAGATCTCGACGAGTGGTGGGAGCTACTTGGAGACCTAGAATGGGAATGCTTTCGACGGCGAGGAGACGAATGCCTCGACTCGGCCGAAGAAACTTTCGAGGAGGTTTTGACTGACTTACCTCTCTCAAGCTTCCACTTGTGCTCCATCAAGGCTTTTCGCCATCATGGACATGCAGTCCTCACACTCTGAACAATGGTGCTCGACTCCCAAGCACCACAAACAGATCCTGTGAGGATCCGTTATCGACATTTTCTTTCCGCAGTCTCGACATTTTTTGAAGCCGGACCGCGGAGTCGTCGGTTCGGATGAAGAAGCCATCGAGGACGAGTTGGTTTTATCGAGGAAACATAAGAGGTTTATCTGACTGAACTGAGCAACGATATTCCGAGGCCCAACGAAGCGCGGAAAAACGGAACTGAGCAATGGACGCCGCGCATGGGTATTTATGGGCATCGTGACGTTGGCGCCGATATGGTGGCTGTCGAGGGACATCAAGTTGGCGGACGTCGACCCGCAGCGCCCTCTACAGAGATAACATTTCCGAGGCCAGCAAGCTGGAGACGAATTATCAAAGATAAGGAATACGTCGGAGGACACAATCCCTTCGAAAGAAAGGGATCTGAGCCCGGTTCAGAGGGATCCAGGGTGAACCGGGAGTCACCTGAGAAATAATTCTCGGAATATTGTTATGAAGGGATCTGAGCCTGGAAGAGGGGGATCCAACTTTGAACTTTGTTTTTGGAGGGGATCTATGCCCGGCTGAGGGGGATCCAGAGCGAATACCCAATGAGGAAAAGAACGTTTACGTGTTGTTTTGTGTACACCAAGCCCCCTGAGTCAAGAGACGTGCAAGAAGGAAAGAGACTTGGATTTAGGAGGTCCTGAACTGTGAAAATATAACTGTATCCTCAAGCCGCAGAAGCCAGAGTGTGTATATGGCTTGAGTAAACCGCCTTGCCCTGTACTGAAAATGTGGGGAAGGAAGGCCAACGGCCCAATCATCCTGACTTTTTTGTGAATACTTCTTTCCTTTTCATGAACTTCACCCCACATTATTTGTAAATTAATAGTAAGGATTGGCAATAGGTTATGTTAGTATAGGCCCTTTTATTTCACAAGACTCTACTAGGACTGTATTATTATTATTTGGTGGTTGTAGCTTGCTCCCATCTGTAGATTTAGGTTTAGATAGGAGTTTATCTCACCCTTGTGAAAGTTCAATAAACACCCTTGAACTGTGGTCACTTGTGTCTGTCTTACGGTTGATACCATGTCTTCCTTACACCCCAGACGACAGAGATGACTTCTTTTTCGATTTGGTAGTAGCATTTTTTAGGGGGGAAGAGGCCAACACCCTTATTGCAAAAGCCACTGGGTAACGTCCCCTGCCGGTATCCCTTGGGTGAAAACACCCTTTGTGGTGTCACCCGGTGCAGACCGCTCCCCCTGCACCCCGCTAGTGACGCCATTGACTTAAAGCTTTCAAGCACATTGAAGAGCTCTGCACAACTAAAGTTTAAAAGGCCTATGTTGCAATGACACTAGTTATCCCAGAAATCAGATCTCAGTGGGACCTTGCAGTTTTGTGGGATGTTTTAATTGGACAACATCTAATTCAGGGGAACTTTCCACCCACCCCAAACCAGGCATGCACAATTTTCCTTTATCTGATAAAGTTCTTTTTAGAAGTCTAAGACCCCCAATTTAACAGTATTGATTCCGTACAGCCTCCCTCCCCTTTCTGGACAAGAAACAAACAGGGTTACACAGATGGTCGATTTATTAACAAAATACATTATTCCAAAGAGAGAAACATTATTCTCTCATCGAGCTAGAAGCTCCTGCTATAAAATGGGCCATTATCCACCTAAAGTACTCTCTGTTGGGGTGGAAGTTTAGACTAGTTACTGATCATTCACCTCTGGTATGGAGTAGCCAATGGAAGGAGTCAAATCCGCAAGTTATGCAGTGGTTTTAGGATCTGCAACCATACTGTTTCACAGTGGAACACCGAAAGGGCCGAGATCAAGGAAAAGTCGACTTCCTTTCTCGATTCCCCTGTGAAACATCCAGATCTAACCCGCATAGTGGAAGGGTATGTAAGGTATCTGAGGGTGTCCTCACTTCTTTCTTCAGGTGGCCAGGGAAAGGCTGTCACTATCGGTTCCTGACCCTGGGAGTGGATATGCAAGGGAGGATCACCTGGGTGGAGGAGACCTGGGGAATGGAGATGTGGTACCCTTGGGTGAGACACAGTATCCCCCATTTCCCTTTTGGAATTAGCCTAATATCCCCCAGGTTTTTGTAGGTTATTTCCAGTCCCTTCCCTATCTTTCCCATAAAACATCCCCCAGTAATCATCAGCCAAGTACTGGGACTAGGAAGACACACATCAGAGCCATACATCCTCTCTTTTTTATTCTTACTCACATGAACACCAGGTACTGAGACGAGTATTGTTAGGGAGAATTCTCATTTATGGCTAATTTCCCTTACCTAGTGAGTCCCTCAGCAGCTTTGCTGGATTTCTGGGGTTTATTGTTTCCACCTGGTAAGAGTGTGAACCTTTTTCCCACTCTTACATGTGTTTGCCATGTGTATTTCTACTTTTTGTGTGATCTTGGGCTCTGGAGCCAAACCACTCCATGAGCCCAACTTTTTGTGTGTGTTACATAGCACCTTCAGTGCCATGACACAGGGTTGTCTCTAAGACTACCCACTGACTCCATTTTTCTGGGGCTGACTACTATCCCGCAGAAACAGGTAAAGTTGCCATTTACTTTATGTAGTCATTTAACCTACAGACCCAGTACACCCCATTTTACATGGAGTATTGGAAAGGGTTAACTCTGGTCCCTTTTTGTCTGTACCTCCTGGAGCCTTGTTTCGCTCCCTTAACACTAAGACTTGGCTGGTGGCAGTGGTATCTACCCTAAATTTTCTACTGCGATTATAGTATATAAACGTGGTACTGTTTTGGGCTATTGTGTTAGCCTCGAACATAAACCCGCTTGACCAAATATATTTTATTTTGCCTCCGGTCGGATTTAGTCACCATTTCTTTGTGTTAACATCCTTCTTGTGTTTTACTTTGTGCGGCAAACCAGGTTTGCCTTCTTTGTTTGCCGTCCTTTGGTGGGCTTCTACGAAGAAGCCCTCCTTTGGCGTCTGGGTGTCTAGGTGGGCTGAATATGAGGGAGGGGTTTAGTAACCCCCTGCACAGGGTCTCCTTGGAGACCCAAGTCGCACTTTCTGTCCATTGGCTGAGGTGGTTATCCAGGCTGGACAACCCCCCTGCCGTGTGATTGACAGCCAGGCTGTGTGAATGGGGGATTTTGGCATAAAAGGCAGGACTCTTGGGCTGGAAGTCAGAGTAACCACTGGAACTACAAGAACTGAAGAGAAGCAGAGAAGAAGACGGCTGCTGCAACTCCCGAGTCCAGGTGAAGCCCTGCTGCAGTCCTGAGCTATGTACCCTTCAACGACAGAGAAGATCCAGTCCGGAGTCTTCTTCCCTTGAGCCTGGTGGGATCAACCGGCTCACCTTTCTACAGCCAGAGAATCCTCTCCTGGGTCGAAATCACTGCACGAAACTGTAGTGGTCCGGATAGCCATCAGAAGAGCCCTCTCCTGTTTAAAAGGAGCGCACCTTTTATTCACCGTTGCTTTGCTGCTGCTGGTCTCATCCCTGGGAAGTGCAGATCGCTCCAGACGTCCTCCTTCTTGTACCCACGACTGAAGCTTCAGGAACCATGAGTCTGCAGAAACTATCAGGAACAACTGTCGTGGCACCAGCTTTCTTCATTTGAATAAGGTACTGTGTCCATTTGGTCGTTCTCTCCGTCTGACCTTGAGGAATCGGGGTGAACCCTTTTCCTTGCCGAAGGCTTGTCCTTTCTTCCTTCCCTCTTAGAACTTTTGCCTCCCTTTGACAATATCCAAGTACTCCTGGCAACGTTAATCTCGAAGTGTTATAATCGTGTGATCCTCGACAACAGAGCCCTGCTCCATTTTACACTGGCGCAGGCCTATTAACTTTATCTTTCTCTTAGAACACGTCCTCTGATTTGAGTGCCTTGACAAACGTATTGCCTATGATTGTTATCCCCTATTCCTTGGTTTTTATTCAATGTGCTAAATGTGTTTTGACTATGGTTACAATTCTTCCCACGGGTACGCTTTTCTTTCGTAAGACCGAACTGTCATTACTGTCAAAAAGTGAGCGCTGCTTAAACCCTGGTAACGTCTTTTGTTTCACAACACTGGTCTGTCAAATCCCAATGTCCTTACCTTGAATTGACCTGAACCAAAGGAATTGGTTGTGTGTGGTATATTTAGAGTGTGGCTTTGTTTAATAGAAGTGGAGTGTTTTGTGAACAGATGGTTGAAAAATAAATGTACTTATATTTTTCAACCTGAAACCTTGAGTCAGTGTTTGTTTGAGTGACAGTAATTGTAGTACTTGGTGTAATCCCTATTACTGCTCATTTGCTCTTGAGATAAGTCTGGCTGCACCGCTACTGCTACCACTATAACTGTGTAGTACAGGCTTTGACCAAAGGTGAAATTGTACTACCACTTGTGGACTTAATTGTCTGTAGTGTTCCCTAAGGGTACTGCAGAGGATTCTGCCCAACACTGGTGTACAGCAGTGGGATTTTTAAGTATAGAGACTACACTTGAAGTGCTGCTATTACCTTGGGTCAACTAACCACAAGGCTAAACACCACAGAAATCTATAAACTGAAAAATCATGTCAAATATGGAAAACTACAGTGAAGAGAACCTCTTAAACTACTCTGCTGAGGTTTTGAGAACCATGTGGAAAAAAAATCTGAACTGGTTGCTAAATTATTGGGAAAACACAGTCTGGAGAGTGGGTCAGAAGGACCTACCCCTCCAGCAAATGTGGGTAATGATGTTTCTGAGTCTGAGAGTGTTGGATTAGAAGAAGTAGATGAGTCTTTGTTAGGAGGCCCTACAACTTCCTTGCCTGCTCAGAAACCACAAAGTTCTGTCCTCAGGGACCCCATCAGGTCCTACACTCACTCCTGAATTTATTGTACTTGAGAAAATGAGACTTGAGTTGGAAGTGAAACGCATTGATGCACAAACTGCCATGAAACATCAAGAATTAAGGCTCAGAGAAATGGAGATGACTCATGCTTTAGAGATGAAGAAATTGTCTGTAGAAAATGCTTCTCTCCCAGGATCTTCTAGGTCTTCCAGTCCTAAGAGACCCTGTATGCCAAAGGAAATGATTGGTATGTATGAGACTAAACTTGATGTTTTGGATTGGTTTGTAATGTTTGAATACAATCATGGGATTCAGGGTATCTCAGGGAATCAATTGATTCCTTGGCTTTTCTCTAGGCTCCCCCCTGTTGCATGTGATGCTGTAATGGAGTTGAGGGAGGTGGATAAACAGGATAATTATTATTATTTTCTTTTATTTGTGTATGTTCCAAACTGGAACTTTACAAAAAGCTGCGTTTGTGTGCGAGGTGATTTAGCAAGGCGGGACCCTGATTATATTAATGATTTCATTGTCTGTTCAAGGATATTTACTGTCGCTAAAAGCCAGGTTGTTCGATCACCTCCTATCAATCTATGCCACCATTTTTCTTCGTCCCACCCGCGTTCCTCAGCTAGTAGGTGTTTGAGGTACGTAGATCTGAGTTGCTGGTTTTTAGGACATGACAGAAGCAGGTGTCAAACTGTTTTGGTTTCGAAGTCGCATAGGCAACACTTGCTTGTTTCTGAAAGACCTCTAATGACAAAGATTTAATTTGTATGCAGTAAATTTAACCTTGCCCTTAACAGGGAATTGCATGCCGACCTGCTGGGGAATTTTTTTAGATATCTCATTGAATTATTTAATTTGCAGTACGATTGGGGGAGTTAGTAGAGCAGTTTGTTTTTTGTTGCTGTCTCTTGTGTTAGTATCCAATCTAGCTCTTTCAATTTCTTGGTCACTCTTACTGGGTTGGTGATGAGGTCTTCTTCAGAGCAGGCGACTGACAGTAGTAAAGCCTTGTTGGTGGATTTCCAAGCTGATAGCATTTTCACCTCATCTGCTTGTATTTCCTTTTTAGCAGACTGTAGATTTCCTGGCTTCCTTCAATAATGCATTTTCGGTATAGGCATATGGTGTTAATATTGACTATTGCCGTGAGGGATAGAAGGCTAAATTCTCGCCGTATTGCTGCAATGGCCGTAGATTGTGGAAGGGAGAGAACCGCCTTCCAAAACTGACCTTCTAGCTTTGGCCAGATTTTTTTGGTATCATAGGCATGGCCTCTGCGCCGTAGGTGATTGAAGGGACAACTTTTTTCTTATAGAATTCGATAACTGGAATGGTTGAAAATCTCCCAAAATTCGTATCTATCGCCTTTTCTTGCGCTGCCGGCTTTTTTATTTTCTTTTGGAGATTTTGCTGCATAGAAATTTCTTGTTTCGAGCTGTCCATTATCACTCCAAGGTATTTGTACTCTGTTAACTTTTCAATCTCTGTAAACAGGATTATGAGTGTGTGAAGCTAGCTTTGATAGCTAGATTTGGAAAGACCCTTTCCCAGTACCTTCAGAGGTTTAGGACCCTCAAAAAGCATGATGGTACCCCTTGGGCTGCCTGGGTGTGTGACTGTTTGAAAAACCTAGATGGTTGGGTTAAGGGCTACAAAGGGAACAATTATGAAGGTTTGATGAATCTTGTTATGTTGGAGTCAATTTATGATGCCTGCTCTCCTGAGCTTAGACAGCACTTGGCTGATTCAAAGGAGATATATCCTAAGAAGTTAGCTAAGGCTGCTGACTTGTGGGTTGCCAACAGGGCTACTCACAAGGATTCTGGGGCAACTCAGAAGAAGGATGAGGGAAAGCAGCCAAAGAAAGATAACAAGGATAATTCCAATATTTCTAATCCAAGAGAGGGCCTCAAACCGGACATGGGTAAGCCACAAGGGAAACCGAATCAGGCTAGTGTACCATCTGGTGCTAAACCAGGTGGAGGTCAGAGTAAGCTTCCATTCAATAGAACATTTGGTAAATGTTTTGTTTGTGAAGCTACTGACCATGTGAAAGGGGATCCCAGATGTAAGGGTAAACCTTCAGGGGTGCACACTGTCTCCGTAGCCTTCTCCCAGGTGGAAGAAGTACCTATGGCAAGTGGAAACTTTCAGTTACTGGCTGATGAACCCATGAGAGTCTCAGCTAGAGTTTTCTTTAGTGTCCTTGGGTCTTTGGTAACAACATAACTTAGATGTCTATAATTCAATCCCAGATAATACTAGAGTATTATAAAGATAGTGTTCCTGTGAATGGTCAGGAGACCCCTGCCATCAGAGACACTGGATCCAGCATAACTGTGGTTGATGAATGTTTTTTCAAGGTAGAGGATGTTGCTAAGGCACCCAAATACCTAACCAAGTTAGCTGGAGGCCCTGTGCAAATGGTTCCCCAGTTACTATCTCTCATCCAGTGCAATGACATGACTGTCAGAATACCTGCTAGTGTGCAGAGTGAAGTACCTGGGAGAGTTCTGCTGGATAATGACCTGACAACTCTTGGAGTTGTGTCTAGTACCCCCAGACCTCCCAGTAAGAGGAAGCAGGAGCTCACAAGGCCTGCAAGGGAGAGAACCTTGAGAGGCTCTCCTGGGGATTTGATAGAAGAAACTATCACCCCAAGTCCCCAGGACTTACTTACTGCTATTGCAAGACAAAAAGAGACAAAGGGGAAACCCAAGTCTGCCAGCAAGAAAACAGGAAGCACCCCTGTGCCCACAAGGACATCACCGAGACTGTCCATAGTCACACCTGTGACTCCTCCACCAGCTGAGGCTGAGTGTGAGGTCCAACCCTGTGTGGTTCAACCAGAAAGTGAGGAATCAGATCTGGAAGAAGATCTTACTCTGGTTGGATATCTTGACCCTGTTGAACATCCTGAGCTGCAGTCTGTACTGGCAGAAGGTGGACCCAACAGGGCAGACTTCAGTAGAGGATAAAGAAAGTGTCCCACTCTTGAAGGTCTTCACCTACAGGCAGCTTCTCGGCTCGATGGGAAAGAGTCTGGGAAGTATAGGTTACACTGAGAGGATGGCCTCTTCTACAGTGAACCGACTGAGTCAACCCCTGGAGACTGCAAAAGACTTGTAGTACCTCTAGTGAACCGACTCCAGTTCCTACAGTTAGCCCACGAGATACCTTTGGCTGGTCACTTAAGTTTTAAGAAGACCAAGGAAAGGCTCTCAATTTACTTCTACTGGCCTTAGATGGGTTCAGAAGTAGACACATTCTATAGGAGCTGTCACACTTGCCAAACCTCTGGCAAGAGTGGAGCCAAGAATGTAGCACCCTTAGTGCCTCTCGCAGTGGTGGGAGTTCCTTTTGAGAGGGTCAGGATTGACATTGCTGGTCGTCTTGATCCTCCCACATCTTCAGGTAACAGGTTTATCCTGGTGGCAATAGGCCATGCTACTAGGTATCCTGAAGCCATACCTATGAGGACTGTTACGGCTCAGGCTGTGGCTTAGGCCCTACTTGGTATTTTTACCAGGGTAGGTTTTCATAAGGAAGTGATATCTGACAGGGGATTCAATTTTATGTCCCATTACATGCAAGCCATGTGGAAAAACTGTGGAGTCACTTACAAGTTATCTACTGCCTACCATCCACAAACAAATGGACTGGTGGAGAGGTTTAACAGAACTATGAAGAGTATGCACTTAACCTGCATCTGGGCCACTCTGTGACCTCGGCCCAGGGCCCAGCCACTCTCCACTTGCACTGCCTCCCTGGCTCCGCCTGCACTGCGGGACTGTCACTGCATCCCTACAGCCGCCTTCCCAGCACTTGCTCTGCACTTACCTCGCACTTGCCACCAGCTGGCCCTTTTATTTATTATTTATTATTTTATTACGCTACTTACCCTGTATTGCACTTCCCCCCCACCTCCTCCCCCTGCACTTCTCCTTTTCCCATTACCTCTGCACTTGCGCGATCTGAATGACACCTGGCCTAGTAGGATCGTTTGTCTGTCTTCCCCTTGTTTCCCCCCCTCCCTGCCTCGTCGCGCCTTGAAACACTCGTGTATAGGCGCGTTACAAATACCATATCATATCATATCATATCATGATAGGTGCTTTAGAAGAACCCCTTGAAAGAAAGTGGGACCTTCTACTGCCATGCTTTCTCTTTGCATATAGAGAAGTCCCTCAGGAGGGAGTAGGTTACAGTCCCTTTGAGCTTCTCTATAGCATCCAGTCAGAGGTCCATTGGCCCTGATTAAGGAGGGGTTGTAGAGTGCTCCTTCCCCAAAGCCAGTCAGAGTGACTGACTATGTGATAGGTCTCCGGAGAATGTCACATATGATGGCAGAGGCAAGTGATAACTTGAAAGCTGGTAAAGCTCTGGTCAAGCATTGGCATGACCAGAAGGCTAACATGGTTGAGTTTACCCAAGACCGGCTTGTTCTTGTTATGGTGCCTACAAGGCAGAGGGCCTTGCAGGACAAGTGGATAGGACCCTTCAAAGTTGTGGGTAAACTTGGAGAGGTAAACTATCTGGTGGACTTGGGCAATCCTAAGGTGGCTCCCAGAGTCTTTCACACCAACCGTTTAAAGGCTTATGTCTCTAGACCTGAAATAGGAGCTGTGCTCCTAGCTTCAGCTCAGGAGGAGGAGAGCGAACCTCTATCTGACCTCCTCAGAGGCTTACCTTTAGATGAGAAAGTGGAAGGAGTTAATGTCTCTTCCAGTCTAACATCTGACCAGCAGGATGAGTGAAAATTACTGTTGAATCAGTTTGCCTCCCTGTTCTCACGTTCACCAGGCTTGACCCCTTGGGGCCAGCACGATATACTCACTGGTGGCTCTTTGCCTGTGAAAAGCGGGGGGTACAGAATGTCAGACAATGTCAGAACCCACATAAGGAATGAGGTCAACAAGATGCTTGATCTCAGGGTTATAGAACCCTCTACTAGTCCATGGTCTAGCCCAGTGGTGCTTGTACCAAAGGCAGGATCCAAGGAGTTGAGATTCTGCGTGGACTATAGAGCTCTAAATGTAGTCACTGAGACTGATGCCCATCCTTTACCTAGGACAGATGAGCTGGTGGATAAACCTGGTGCAGCCAAGTACCTCAGCACATTTGACCTAATCTCAGGCTATTGGCAAATAGCTCTGACAGACTATGCCAGGGAGAAAACTGCATTCTCCACCCCAGCAGGCCTCTACCAGTTTAAGGTAATGCCTTTTGTACTAAAGAATGAACCTGCTACATTTCAGAGGATGGTCAATCAAGTTCTGAATGGGATGGAGGACTTCAGCATGGCATACTTGGATGACATTGCGGTGTTCAGCCACTACATGGAAAGAACATATTGATCACCTAGGGTATGTTTTGCAGGCTCTTGAGCAGGCCCATCTGACCATAAAAGCAAGTAAATGTCAAATTGGCCAGAGCAAAGTGGTCTACCTTGGACATGAGGTAGGAGGAGGTGAAATAAGGCCATTGCCTAGCAAAGTATAGGCTGTACAAAACCGGGCCACCCCTACTACTCAAACCCAAGTGAGAGCCTTCCTAGGTCTTACTGGGTACTACAGGAACTTCATAGAGAACTATGGGTCCATAGCTTCTCCATTGAATGTCATCTCCTCTCCAAAATTTCCTAAGAAGGTCAGATGGAATGAGAAGTGCACTCAAGCCTTTGAAGGCCTGAAAAAAGCCCTTTGTCAAGCTCGAGTCTTAAGAGCTCCTGACTACCACCAACCCTTCATTGTACAAACCGATGCTTCAAATGCAGGTATAGGTGCAGTCCTTGGTCAACTGGATGAGAAAGGTAGAGAACATCCCCTTTGTTTCATCGGCAGGAAGTTAAAGGATCCTGAGACAAGGTGGGCAACAATAGAACGCAAATGTTTTGCTATTGTGTGGGCACTGAAGAAGTTTAGACCATACTTGTATGGATCTACTTTCCTTATTCAGACTGACCACCAACCCGTGAGATGGCTGATGCAAATGAAAGGGGAAAACCCTAAACTACTGAGATGGTCAATCTGCCTTCAAGGGTTAGATTTTACCATTGAGCACAGAGCAGGAAGTCACCACCAAAACACTGATGGTCTCTCTAGGATGTTTATAACCAACTAGAGGTATGAGATCCATCCAGGGGGGGATTAAATCCTCCAGTTCCTTAGTCTGGGGGGGCGAGTGTTATGGAGGATTCTCATTTATGGCTAATTTCACTTACCTAGTGAGTCCCTCAGCAGCTTTGCTGGATTTCTGGGGTTTATTTTTTCCACCTGGTAAGAGTGTGAACATTTTTCCCACTCTTACATGTGTTTTGCCATGTGTATTTCTACTTTTTATGTGATCTTGGGCTCTGGAGCCACACCACTCCATGAGCCCAACTTTTTGTGTGTGTTACACAGCACCTTCAGTGAAGTGACACAGGGTTGTCTCTAAGACTTCCCACTGACTCCATTTTTCTGCGGCTGACTACTGTCCCCCAGAAACAGGTAAAGTTGCCATTTACTTTATGTAGTCATTTAACCTACAGACCCAGTACAACCCATCTTACATGGAGTATTGGAAAGGGTTAACTCTGATCCCTTTTTGTCTGTATCTCCTGGAGCCTTGTTTCACTCCCTTAACACTAAGACTTGGCTGGTGGCAGTGGTATCTACCCTAACTTTTCTACCGCGATTATAGTATATAAACGTGGTACTGTTTTGGGCTATTGTGTTAGCCTCGAACATAAACCCGCTTGACCAAATATATTCTATTTTGGCTCCGGTCGGGTTTAGTCACCATTTCTTTGTGTTAACATCCTTCTTCTGTTTTACTTTGTGCGGCAAACCAGGTTTGCCTTCTTTGTTTGCCGTCCTTTGGTGGGCACGAAGAAGCCCTCCTTTGGCGTCTGGGTGTCTAGGTGGGCTGAATGTGAGGGAGGGGTTTAGTAACCCCCTGCACAGGGTCTCCTTGGAGACCCAAGTCGCACTTTCTGTCCATTGGCTGAGGTGGTTATCCAGGCTGGACAACCCCCCTGCTGTGTGATTGACAGCCAGGCTGTGTGAATGGGGGATTTTGGCATAAAAGGCAGGACTCTTGGGCTGGAAGTCAGAGTCGCCACTGGAACTACAAGAACCGAAGAGAAGTGGAGAAGAAGACAGCTGCTGCAACTCCTGAGTCCCGGTGAAGCCCTGCTGCAGTCCTGAGCTATCTACCCTTCAACGACAGAGAAGATCCAGTCCGCAGTCTTCTTCCCTTGAGCCTGGTGGGATCAACCGGCTCACCTTTCTACAGCCAGAGAATCCTCTCCTGGGTCGAAATCGCTGCACAAAACTGTAGTGGTCCGGATAGCCATCAGAAGAGTCCTCATCTGTTTTAAAGGAGCACACCTTTTATTCACTGTTGCTTTGCTGCTGCTGGCCTCATCCCTGGGTAGTGGAGATCGCTCCAGACGTCCTCCTTCTTGTCCCCACGACTGAAGCTTCAGGAACTGTGAGTCCGCAGGAACTACCAGGAACAACTGCCGAGGCACCAGCTTTCTTCATTCGAATACGGTACTGTGTCCATTTGGTCGTTCTCTCCGTCCGACCTTGAGGAATCGGGGTGAACCCTTTTCATTGTTGAAGGCTTGTCCTTTCTTTCTTCCCTCTTATAACTTTTGCCTCCCTTTGACAATATCCGAGTACTCCTGGCAACGTTAATCTGGAACTGTTCTAATCGTGTAATCGTCGACAACAGAGCCCTGCTCCATTTGACACTGGCGCAGGCCTATTGACTTTATCTGTCTCTTAGAACACGTCCTCTGATTCGAGTGCCTTGACAAAAGTATTGCCTTTGATTTTTATCCCCTATTCCTTGGTTTTTATTCAATGTGCTAAATGTGTTTTGACTACGGTTACAATTCTTCCCGCGGGTACACTTTTCTTTCGTAAAACCGAACTGTCATTACTGTCAAAAAGTGAGCGCTGCTTAAACCCTGGTAACATCTTTTGTTTCACAACACCGGTCTATCAAATCCCAATGTACTAACCTTGAATTGACTTGAACCAAAGGAATTGGTTGTGTGTGGTATATTTAGAGTGTGGTTTTGTTTACCGTCCATTGATCCTCCAGATGTATGGGTTTGGCCAGCTTCACAGAAAAGTTGGATATTTTCTTCCCTGGAAATGTCTCTGCTGAAGCATTGCTGGGAAGCATGATATAAAAAGATGCAGACTCCATTTTGACCGCAGCTACAGCTTCACAGAAAAGTTGGATATTTTCTTCCCTGGAAATGTCTCTGCTGAAGCATTGCTGGGAAGCATGATATAAAAAGATGCAGACTCCATTTTGACCGCAGCTACACGCCCATGGTCTCTAGGGATCCAGCAGGTACCCAACTGTTGAATTTATCAGGCCATCCCAGCCATTGAACTCAAAGAAGCCTGGGTACGCCCGCTCTTGAAGAAACCTGCACTGGACCCAACCGTCCCAGGGAACTACAGACCCATTACTACAGTCCCTTTCTTATTAAAACTCCTAGACAAAGCAGCTTATCTGCAGGTCCAAAACTTCCTTGAAGCCAATCGCCTTCTTGGTCTGCGCCAGTCAGGCTTCCGTCCAGGCCATGGGATAGAAACTGCACTTCTAGACCTAAAAAATTAAATCGATGATCTCAGAGATGCTGACAAACCGGCTCTCCTCCTACTACTCGACCTACCAGCAGCTTTTGATCTTGTAGATCACAAAACCCTCTTCCACCTCCTGTCGCCCACTGCCATCTTTTCCTCCAAGGCCACAGCTTGGATCGCTTCCTTCCTCCAGGGCAGAGTTATGAAAGTCTTCTCGGACCAATCTTGTGCCAACCCAGATATTATCAAATGCGGTGTACCCCAGGGCACCTGCATTTCTCTTACACTGTA
Organism: Ambystoma mexicanum; assembly: GCF_040938575.1. Classification (NCBI taxonomy): domain Eukaryota; kingdom Metazoa; phylum Chordata; class Amphibia; order Caudata; family Ambystomatidae; genus Ambystoma; species Ambystoma mexicanum. The sequence continues at coordinate 227,599,754 of NC_090934.1, forward strand.
CAACCTCTTCATGAGGCCCCTATTCAATTTCCTGGATCAGTTAGGCATTTCATATATCAACTAAGCAGATGACACGCAGGTGCTCATCCCCCTCACCAGCGACTATGACTCTGACAGGGAAAAGCTAAACTCCATTTATTTCAAAATTAAAACTTGGATGGCAGAAAATTGGCTTTGCCTGAACAGTGAAAAAACTGAGCTGCTACTTATTGGGGCCCCGGCAACCCTAAAGAAACTTGATGAAAAGTACAACTCCTTTACCATTGACAATACTCCTATCCCTGTGTCGCAGGCGGTCAAAACCTTGGGGGGTCTTCTTAGAATCCAATCTTACCATGAGCAGCAGGTGAACGTGATTGCTTCCGCTGCGGCATACCATTCAAAACTGATCAATGCAGCCAGACCCTTCTTGTGTCAACAGAACTGCCTCACTATAGCAAGGGCTATAATTGGATCCCGGTTAGACTACTGCAACGCCCTCCTAATAGGCACCTCCACAAAAAACATCATAAAACGTCAGACCATACAGAACAATGCCCTCCAGGCTGCCACCGGCATCTGAAAGAGGGAACATATCTTTGCTACTAGGAGACAAGTCCACTGGCTCCCCATCAAGGAACGCATCACCTTCAAATCCCTTGCCATCACACACAAATGTGTCAGCAACACGCCACCCCTGTATCTCTCCCAGACATTTGCTAAAGCTTCCTCGGACAGACCTTCAAGGATGGCTTACACCAACAGGATCATTGTTCCCAAAATCCTGAGGTCTCACGCAGGAGGTTCTAGCTTCCCTTTCATCGCTGTGTCCCAATGGAATCCCCTACCAACGCACCTAAGGAGCACTGAATCACACACAGCCTTCAGGAAAGCCATCAAAACGTGGTTGTTTGTATAAAAGGGCCTCATAGATTACTGTTGCCTCCCTTTTTCTTTAACTCAGCATCCATGCACTGTAACCTCGATGGTATGATATGAGTTATGTTATCACATAATTTTTCTTTTACCTGCCTCCGGTTCTTTATGCCTAGGTTTTGCTCTCTGTAACTCACGAACAATCCTTCATAATATGTAACTAAGACATCTGCTTGCAACAGCGCCACGATGCATTTGGGCTGTAATGCGCTTTATAAATACAAAGTCAGTAAAAACCAGCAGTGCATTTATAGAATCTAAAATACCATAAAAGTTAAAGGCTCCTTGGCCTTTAACTTTTATGGTATTTTAGATTCTATAAATGCACTGCTGGTTTTTACTGACTTTCTAGATCTCATCCTTATAAAAAAGACCCTGAACACCCTCCCCCGAATAATCATTTAATTTATATATATAAACACGCTCCCTTTGAACCACGCCGTCTATAGTAAAGATCTTGTCGCTGTAGTTCTGCTCATACCCCTTTGTGAAGACGGCCTTCTGTTTCGAGATCTGCACATGATCCCCCTTTTTCAGGGGTATAACATTTGACTTTTTAGAAAGTCTTTCGCCATACAGTGTTTTCCAGACAGCAGGGAATTCTGCGGTCTTACACCTGCCGGTATGGTTTTAATAGATCTATGACGCGTGTTGTTATACACATTTATAAATGTGGGTAGCACCTCGAACATATCTGCGGGTGTTTTTAGCTGTAAAAAAGTGCCAGAGTTGTGTTTTAAAACATTCTACAATAGAGGCTTTAACTTCAGAGTGTGTTACAAAGTGGTGTACACTCTGCTGCTAAAGAAGGTTTTGCAGCAGTTTAGTTAAAAATTCTTTACCGGCATCCGTCTGTAGTTTAGTAGGGACTTTGCCATTGTTAAATATGTGCTTAAAAGCTGCTGTTACGCTGTGCGCGGTCTTGTTCTTCAAAGCGTATTTTGATACGTCGATGACGGCTAGAATATAGCGGAAACCATCGTTGTCTTCATGGAGCTGGCTCAAATCCATAATATCTGCCTGCCATTTTTGATCAACGTCACATACCATGGTCATTCGCCATTTAAAATGTTTCTGGGCCGGCTTATGCAACGCAAAGGCCTACTGCTCGGAAAGCCACATCTTAACAGCCCCCTGTGACACCTTCTCACCATCGGCTCACATTTTATGATACAGGCTGTCAACCCCGCCATAACTGCCGACACTTCCTTCATCATAATGGGCCTCATTACGAATCAGGCGTTAAGGGGTTAACGGCGCCGTAAACGGCGCTGACCCTTAAGGCCTGATTACAAGGTCCGTTAGCGCCATGGTGATATTAACGCCTGCTTTTTGCAGGCGTTAAAATCCATGGCGCTAAGGGACCATGGTGCTAATTACGCCACCGTAATTTACGGTGGCGTAATTAGCGCCTTCCCCATCCCCATTATGCCCTATGGGGCAAAAATGGGAATGGGGAAGGGTAAAATGGGAAATGGGGATTTACCGCCCCACTCACCTTGGAATGGGGTGGTAAATCCGCCATCCACCATGGTGTAAACTTAGTTTACACCATGGTGGTAAGGGTACGACCCAGGCGGTAACTTACCACCTGGGTCGTAATGAGGCCCAATATTTTTGACAACTTCAGGCCGGACATGTCTCGCCGTAACAACTCAACATAAAGACACAGTCACTTTTTATAAACAACGTTTTTTATTCGCATTTGAAAATTACAATTTTATACAAAACATATTCACATTAAAACATTCACATTAAAATAACACCTGTGAATACCGCACAACCACATTGTATGCCGCCACTTCATTAAGCGCTCATGTTACACTCGATTTATATATATTTTATCCCCGCCCAGTCGGGGATTGTTTTTTCAGTGTTTCTAACGCACAATCGGACAAAAGCGGGTTATTCGCCAATTCTTTAGCCCATAATGTTTTAGATACACATCGCTCAGTCCCCGCTCCTATCCTTATCTGTGTCAGCAGTTGTGGCAGTCGCAACAAGTCTATAATGCGTTTTGGGCTCAACACAAAAGATATTTTATGTAGCGAATTATCCACGTAAGCTTTTTCCAAACACTTGTGAACATCCTACTGTGGATCATTAATTTTATGTCTGTAACACCACCTGTAAAAGTGTTGTTTTACACATGCCCCCGTTAGGATGGCCATAAACCCCCGGGTGGCACGAATATCAGTGCGAAGAGGGCTCTGCGTGTCCATGTCGAATCCTTGCACAGATTGATATCCGACAGGCTTTCAATTTGTTTTGAACAGCAAACGCATTGAATAGTGGATTGTCTTTAAGGCCGTCGGTCTCCAGCAATGATAGACATGCCTTTCACAGGCTACTTTCAAAAGACCCTGGGGTTTCAAACCGGCTGGAACAGCAACTGCAATACATATTAATAGTCTATGCTGTAGTCTGGTTCGCCCCACCCCCGCACACTTGGCTCTGTTTTTCATCAGGGTTCCGGGGGGCGGAAGGGGTCTTCGTCGTCATTGCTACATCGCCATAGCTTCGCAGTCCTCATCTTCAGGGTTTGCGTCGACTGGAAATGATTGCTCATTGTCCCAAAACTCTTCGGGTTCATACCCGGCCATTTGATCCTGAGCATCCTTCATCCCTTTGTACACCAGCAAATCCACTGGACTTCCCGGGGGTGTTCGGCCCTCACCATAGCTATAGCTGTTCGTAGCAGCTGCTTCCGGAATAGTCCCTGAAAAGCTCAAAAAGCGCAGTGTTTTCCAGCCCATCGCAGAGCGGTATATATCTGTGTTGTCCGACCCTCCCCCAGGTCACCATCGTGGTCTTAAGCCGGCCCTTTCAATCAAATTTTATATTAACATTATATGAAGTTTATAAAAAAAGGTATTATTTTGATATTGAGAAAGTCTGACATCAAAAACTTCATTGCAATATAAAAATGAACAATAATAATTTGATATAAAAAATGATCAGATATCAAAAAACATCGGCTATTAAGTGTTGTAAAATTATATCAAATTCATATAAAATCATGTCGGCGATCCCCCTAGAATTATATTCAAACTCTCTAAACCCCCTATTAAGTAATGACGTCATTTAGCGCACCTAGATTTATATTCATAAAACACTTAGCACTGCGTGACATCACCCAATCTGCCTAGCTTTATATTCCATCTCTATCAAACTCTCACACACGCAGCACCACCCACGCCTGCGTCATCGCCGCGTCACCAAACCCTAACACTCGCCGTCTAACTCCTCACAACTCCCTTTGGCCTTGAACCAAGCAACAGCGCACAGGCGCTCTTCCATTTAAAAAACATTTTGATATACACTTTATATCATTTTGATATAACATTTATAGCAAACCGTATCAAAGTACACAAGGACACTTTATGTAGCCGTTTATATAAAACGGATATCAAATCGATATCACATATTTTGTTATAAAAAATGTGTTGATATCAAATTCCATATCAAAAAGAAATCAAACCCATATCAAAAAGGGGCGGGAATAATGACAAACAGGGAGCATTCTCACCTGTCAAAAATGTTACATTGGAAAAAAGGGGCCCCCTATAACTACTAAGCGAAAGTCATGGGTTGTTTGAAATGGCTTTAAAGGGAAACTAAATACGTAACTTTAAACTACTAGCTAGCCCTCCAAAGTAGCAGTGCTTAAATTACAGCATCTCCTCCAAGGTAAGCGTGCACAAGGCGAACGTGTGTAGGGTGGAAACAATATTAACATTTAAACACTATACACGTGCTGCCCAAGCCCAGTACTAGGTATGACATAGCCAGATCTCGAAGATCCTGCAGCACAGGAAAGACAGCCTTCCAGAGCTATGAGCAGAGGTGGTTCAAGGTGGGAGCTACAATGGCCCCTACCAATCCTATGGCCATGTCCTGACTTGAGTGATGTCACCTCAGAGCTAGGAGGCTCAGAATACAGACCTAAAATGAAATCTATTGTGATCGCCAGTGCCTAGATTCTATATGAAAGTTTGAGTGAAAGCTAACAGAAAGGGACACTTGGGAGCAAATTGTGCTTCAAATTGTAAATTGGCGGCAGGGAACTGGTTTGTTTGCATTCAGGCATGGCCAGGTCCCCACCACCAAATGTTCATCATTTGCACGGCAGAGTGCAAATGTGCAGGGCAATAAGCATACATGCATGTAAGCCACCTTTTGCCCTGCACTTTGGCACTCTGCCGTGAAAAGTAAGTAAACGCCCCCTGGCATGCTCGCATGCCACGTAGCGTTTACTTTAAATTGTGAACGCTGCTGCGTTGGACCCCATAGGGATCTCCAGCAATTGTGCCAGCATGAAAATCCATGCCGGTGCAAATGCTGTGGCATTTGTATGGTGAAGAAGAAGGAAGGCCACAGAAACGCAAGTTGCACCTTCACCCATTCTTTCTGCCATGCAAATGATTGGTGTGGTGTGAATGAAAGGTGTAAAAGCTTTATTATGCAAGGTTTTTACACCTTTCATTCACGTTACGCCACTTTAGAAAATGAGCTATATGCTTTGATGAGGGAGACCATAAAACCCAGAATTTGCATAGTGTTGACTCCTAGAAACTAATAGCAAGATAGCCTGATTTGTCTGGACAGACTCTTGTAAATGATGCTGCTTGTAAGTGAGCAGAACGGGACCCTGTATGCCAGACGAGTCCCAGCAGCCAAAGGTGAATCAGACAGAAGGTAGTGAGCAGAAATCTGAAGGAACGGAGCTGCCGCCTAAGATACTGGGCCTCATTACAAGTCTGGTGGTAGCCGTGGCGGTAAAACCAGCAGGCTGCCGCCGGATTTGCAAGATTTACCAGCACCTGGCTTGCCGGATTTACCAGGGCATCACAGCCCCGGCGGTCCTGAACGTCAGGCACCAGTAAAGGTAATGGGAATGGGGAGCATGGAAGCACCAGCACCGTGTGCAACAGTGCCAGTGCTTCCATGTAAGTCTGCAATCGGGTGCCGTCTCGCCCGCCTGGTCAGACCTGGCGGGCAGAACGGCAGCTGCTCGCAGATTCGGAGTGTGCCGGTCTGGTATCAACGGTGCCGATGGGCTTACCGGCACAATTTTTCCAAGACCGGCACACTCGTAATGAGTCCCACTGTCTCCGCTGGCGAAGTGGCCCACTAGATTTTACACTAAACATTCCTGCATTGATGAGTTTAGAGACCACGGGAACACAACGGAAGCAAAACCGAGTCTTGTGGAGCCTAGGCTGATAACCCAAGCAGAAGACACAGGGGCCATACAGGTTGCTTTCCCTGGGGGAGAGCGGGCGGGTTGGCACCATCTCCCAGGGCCAAGATGGTGGTGTAACCATACAAAAACACACGGGGCAAGGAAAAGCCAATTAGGAGTAATGGGTCAGGGTTAAAAATGGGTCCAATAGACAAAGCTATACTGAGTAACACAGGCGCTGTACCCGGCCAGGCTCCAGACAGCCAGGACGGGGGTACATTCATGACAACATTTGAGAGAATATCAATGGAGACGGACGTGCACAGGAGAAAAAAAGACAATGGCATGGCACATAGAGAAGAAAGCGAAGATTAAAATCTGGCGCAAAGAGTTGATAGAGATTGGCCTCATTACAACTCAGGCGGTCTGTAAATAACGGTGGCTGTAAACCCGCCGCCACCGTTGTTTCCGGACCGCCTGATCCCGACTCCTGCAGGCGGGAGGTGATGTTCCCGCCAGGTCTGACCTGGCGGGTTTAACACCGCCCACCTGCAGGCAGACGAGGAAACACCGGCAACATTACGAAATGCTGCCGGTGTTTCCATGATCCCCCTTCCCATCGAGTCCCATAGGACTCGATCGGAATGGGGATTAACACCATTCCGCCTCCGTGATTCCCGGAAAACCGGGGTTGTAATGCCCCGGTAATTCCGGGAATCACGGAGGCGGAATGGTAATACGAGTCCGGCGGTAACCAGGCGGTTTTACCACCTCGGTTACCGCCGGGCTCGTAATGAGGCCCTTTCTCTTTATTGGAATATCAGAGGAAGGGCTATGAAGTTTGTAGGGACAAGAAGAAAGAGGAGGAAATAGGGGCCAGCAGAAAAATGGCGGTAAAACAGACCTTTGAGAATTGTATGTCGGCATTCCACATCCTATCCACCACTATAACACAGAAATATCTAGAGGAGGCAATAGCATTGGTAGCCTGTGAACAAAGGGTTTTTAGGATTTACAAATCCTTTGGGTGGGGATGCATGGTGGGAATATGATCATGAATTTCGCATGCAAATGGATTGTTACCCAGACGTGGGGTGGGATGAGGAAGACGGCAACATTTACATTTTAATATACAAAAAGAGGAATTGGAGCAGTCACCACAGAACACAGGCAGCTAACAAAAGAAACCATATTGGCAAAGCAATTGGAGGGGAAATGATAACGGGTAACATATGTCAAGGGGACAGCCCTTTAAGAGGAAGCAGTACGGGGGCCAAAAGAGCTGGCAGTGTAGCATGCCTCCCACAGCTCAGGACAATGGGGGACATGGGCAGCCAGGGGACCCCCACACAATTTTCTGGAAATCTGAAAAAGGTTCAGGCAGCTGGGGGAAGGACTGTAAATTCAGATATCAATGTAGTAGGTGCATCATGGATCACAGCAGTACCAAGTGCACCAGGCCCACCACACCCAGCGCAAGACAGACTGAGGGCAAATGCCCATGTGGGGCTGGGAGTGAAGGGAAGGTCACCTATGAGGGTAGAAAGGATGGAAAAGTGGCTGCAGGCCTTCCCAGACAAAGAGAAGGCCAAACATGTAAAATACGGGTTCTCTAAAGGCTTAACCATCCCATTTAATGGGCAGTGCACACAGGACATACCACAAAACCTAAAGTCAGCAAGGGAAAACCCGAAACTGGTAGGATAAAAAATACAGAAGGAGATAGAGCTGGGCAGAATGGGAGGCCCATTCAAAGAAATGACATTCCACAAATTCATCTGTTACCCCCTGAGCCTAGTGCCCAAGAGGGAAAAAGTGGAATTTAGGTTGACCCACCAACTATCATCCCACTGGGCAGTTCGGTGAACAACGGTATTTCCCTACTAGAGGCAGCAGTAACATACACCGACTTCCAGGAGGCGAAGGAGTTGGTCGGGGGGGGGGGGGCAGGCAGAGGGCAGTGGCTGGCAAAGGCAGACATTAAATCAGCCTTCTGGCGCCTTCTGGTACACGGGTCCTCAAATCCATCGTTATGCTTCCAATTTGAGGACAGTTACAGTTACAACAAGTGCCTGTCGATGGGGTGCGCAATCTCAGGCTTATATTTTGAGAAGCTAAGTTCATTTATAGAGTGGACAATCAATATGCTAATGCCGGAGGCACGCGTGGTGCATTATCTGGATGATGTTTTATTTGTTGGGCCATAGCACTCTGTGCTATGCAAGAAAACTCTAGAAAGCTTCATAGGTTTGACAGGGGATTGGGTCATCCCACTAGCACAAGAAAAAAACAGTAGGCCCGGCCCAGGCAATTCAATTCTTGGGCATAGAAATTGGCTCGAGAAGGGGTGTGCCCCATCCCAGAAGACAAGGTGGCAGAATTGGCCAACATCATTAAGGGGATGAAGGCGAAAAGTAAAGCAATGGTGAGGGAGCTACAGTCACTCGCAGGAAACAAACTTTGCAGGCAGAGTGATACCACAAGGGCGAGTATTTCAAAGAAGCATCGAGCTGAGAACAAGAGGGGATTCACAGAAACACCACAGGGTCAGGCTGGGTGTGGGCCTTAAGAAAGACCTAGCAATATGGGAGACATGTCTGAGGGATTCCAATGGCACGGTTATCTGGCAAAGGCCTATTGACCAAGAGAACAAAAGAGTACTGTCTACAGATGCATCAGGCACAGGCAGTTTTGGTGCAATACTAGGAACAAAATGGTGTGCGCAAAGATGGCCAGAAAGCTGGCAGACCCTGGGCTGGACCAAGAACATCACACTGCTGTAATGATTTCCAATATGGGTAGTGGTATGCGCTTGGAGCCGAGACCTGTGTAACAAAGAGGTGGCCGTGTGGTCCGATAATGTGGCAGGGGTGCATGTGCTCAACGAAGGGAGCATATCATGCCCATTGGTGTTGGAAGTATTAAGGGCAATAACTGTAAAAACACTAAAAGATAACATGGTGATAAGAGGTGTAGGATGTTGCTGAGGCACTGTCTCATTCGCAGTGGGGTGCTTTCAGGCAACTGAGGCTGGATGCAGACTGGCAAAAGACAGCCACGCTGAAGGAAGCTTGACCGCGGCTGGACGACCGGCTAAAGAAAGAAACCACAGCTCGAAGCAGAACGCTTGAAAGGGAGACGGAACCAGCAAGGAGATGAAAAGGTCGGAGAGAGGGCAAGGCCATGTTATAAGGGACCTCGGCAAAAATGCTTCGTCCCAAAAAAACAGGTAAGCAGTACTATAGGTACCTACACATTTTTTTAAATATCATTGAAAAGAATAACGAGTTGGACATAAATAAAAGTGATATCAGCAGATTTTTGGAGTTGACGTTCACACAGAGGAAAAGACAAAGATGGGCAACCGCACACCTAGCGGCAGTAGCACATGCGGTAAAGGTGGCCGGGGTAGCCCCCTGATAAGATACACACTCAATGGGTGGGCCAAGATCAAAGGGAGCAGGCCGGGCACCGGGAGACCCCTACATTTTGGGTAAATGGAATGCCTGATGGCGGCACTCGAAAAAAAATGCACCAACAGTTACGAGGCAGCATTGTTCAGGGCAGCATTTGCCTTGACATACTTTGGGGCTTTCAGAATAGGGGAACTGGTAGCAAAGAATAAATCTGCAGGTGATGGGCTAGCCCTGGGGGATGTTAGCATGGGGACTGAATGCATGACGATGTGCCTGAAAAAGTTACAAACAGACCAGCTGGGAAAGGGGAGGTTGATAGCCCTGCAATGCATTAGAGAGAATGGCCTTTGCTCCATATGCACTACACACAGTTTTTTAAGGTTGTGGCCACTGTTGGGGGGCCAGCTGTTGATACAGGAAAATGGAAAGGCCCTTAGCAGGTTCTGATTCCATGCAGTGCTGAAAAAGATGATTAGTAAGGTGGGTTGGAATCCAGCAGAATTTGGCACGCACTTATTCGGATAGGGGAGGCAACGTCTGCTTGGACCGGGGGTCTGGGAGCCAGAGGGATAAAAAAGATAGGGGGTTGGAAGTCTAGCTGTTTTAAAAAATATATTAGGGAAGAACTGATTTAATTGCAGCACATCTCCCCTGCAGATGACAGCCCTTACAGATCAGCGTGGATATTCGGCCACTCGTTCGTGACACGGGCAGGGAGATGGAAAGAAGACGTAAAACAATTGCTGCACTTTCAGAAAACAATCACCTCCTGGTGGGGGACACCAGGGATGCGATGGGAGGGCATCCACGAAAGATTTTCTGACATGATCGGTTTCAGGGACCCTCCAGAATACCTGGTGATACATCTTGAGGGTAACGATTTGACGTAGATGGGGAGAGGTCAATTACAGAGGGACATATGTGAATCTTTGAGAAGCATATCCCACTGTTGGAGGAATACTGAGATATGTATGTCACAGGTGGTACTCAGGAAGAAATGGCACGGGGCAGAATGCAGAAAATCAGTAGACACTTCTAGGAGGAAGCTGAGTAAGGCTCTTGAAAATTTCTGCAGGAGCACAGGGTAAAACTTTATCAGGTACGGATTGTCCCAGAACAACCCCACCTATTTCACCAAGACAGTGTACATCTATCACAGTAGGGGACAGAGGATATCACAGACAGCAAATTCATGGCTCTAGCGAATGGGGGTTGCATATAAGGGTACTTTTAGGGGGAACCTGAGCGGCTGGTGCTTCCACTCAGGGGTGGCAGCACTTGTCAAAGGAGAGAATGCCAGGTGGATTGGTAAGAGGCACCAGCCAAAAATGGAAGGAAAGAAATCTGGAGAGGCAAAAGTCCAGCTTGCAAAATGCAAAAAAGGGTCTTGCCAGCAGAGCTCAAGGAACAGTGGGAAGGCCACTGTTAAGGATCAAGCAAGAGCTCTGGAGAACAACATGGCTGGTGGCGGACATCACACCCCTTGGACACAAGGTGCCCAAAAGCACACCTCTGAGTTTGATTTGAGCGTGTTGTAAATAATAAAACCTACAGCCAATCTTTATTCCACACAAACTATAGTACAGCATGTTTATTACCAGTGTAGGAAGTGGGGATTAGGGAGCAATGATTGCCTGCTCTACTCAGCCTAACTACAGATCAGCAGAGAGACGGGCAAAAGAGATGTTTAACGAAACCAACCAATGTGAAAGCCCCATACAAAAAGTAATTAAGACGGACCAATCAGAAAAAAGAAAAAATGATGGCTTTGAGATCCAGGGTTTATGACATATAGGAGAGCAGTCGAGGAGGCTGCAGGGAGAGAGCAGCCCGAGAGACAAGCAGGGGAAGCAGTCTGACAGGTGAAATCCACACACAAACAGTGAGCGAGCCAGAGACCAGAAGTCTGGCAGGACAGCTTGACACTAGACCAAAAACCCTGGTGAAGAAACGTCCTTGCGGTCACATACCAATTGGGGAGGCTGACCCAATTGCTGTGGCTTAACTGAGCCAAAGTGTTAAAAGCTGGACCTACTAACCAGATATAAAGGGGAGTAAACTGCTTGCCGGTCGGAATGGCACCATATCCCTTACTAGTAAGATAGACACTATGGGCCTCATTACAAGTTTTCTGTTAAAACGCTGGTAATTCCGTTACGCCAGTATTACCGTTTCCAGCAGTTAGATCGGCGGCATTACAGCACATTACAGGTCCTCTGGCGCACGCACATCTCCCTGCTGGAAGACGGTAATACCGGCACGTCAGAATTACAGGTATCCACAGCAAATCGCCTGCGTTTCCGGCACAAATCTGCCAGAAATAGCCTTACCAGCACCTACACTGCCCGAATTACCGTTTCCGGAAATAGCATCATCACAGGAACGGGAAGCTCGCCTGGGGCCATTTTGAAAACAAAATCAACTTTAAATCCCCCACTTCCTGCTGCCATCCACGAGAACTGAATGCTAAAGCATGTCTCCGAGCCGGAAATCCAGAGTACCAGAAGTCCGGCTGAGGAAGACAGAGTTCACCAAACTGGAGCTGGCTGCATGCTCTGGCTGCACTTGCAGGCACAGTGCTGCATTCAGAGGCCCTCTTTCGGCTGGTAACTGGAGGACCAGCCAGAGGAAGAAGACGACCATCTGGCAGACAAGGTCACGGCTGTGGGGACTGTCCCACGCACACCAAAGGCCTGTCCACAAGTGGTGGGACAACTTGCAGCTGAGGGCCTGAAACCTCCTGCCCACTCACAGGTGGGAATCTGCTGCCACAGGAGGTGGGGCGGTGGTACCTCTGATCCTCATGCCCTGGGAGGAGACGTGCAGCTCCATCATGCACATGGAGGGAATTGAGGGAGTCGGTGCAGCAGAGGCCAGAACTGGGACCCAAGGCGATGGTGGCAAGTACAAAAACACCATGTAAATGCTAATGTTGAGTCCAAATACATGCACCCCCAGGCAGAGAAACAGCAAATGGACAAGGGAGCAGTTCCAACACTTGCCTGTCACAGCAAACGGCCCAATCTCACACACATGCCAGGGGATGCAGGCAGATGTAGCCATGCACCAGCACCGTAGCCAAAACCCCTCACATGGACACATGACAAGCGCCCATGTGCCAAGGGAGAACAGGACAGGAATCGTAGGCCCACCGCACACACACAGCGACATTCTACCTTGGCAGACCCACGGCCAATGTGCACTCCCACCACCCACATGTAGAAGCATGCATAGGAGCAAACAGACCAAAGAAACAGCATGACAAGAGCTGGACACACACAATGTAGCATGCACGTAATGCAAGCCTGCAGATGTGACTCCCAGAAGACTAACAGCATACTTATCTCACCTCTAGAGGCACATCCTCTGACAGCGATGCGCTGGGCTGGACCATTGTCATGGCCAGCACGTGCAGGCAGACCTGGGAAGGCCGCACCACCACCCCCTGCTGCACCAGTACCACCACCTCCCGTGCCAGTACCACCACCACCAGCTCTACCACCACCAGCTGTGCCACTACCCCCACCAGCTGTACCACCACCACTGCCACCAGCTGTGCCACCACCACCACCGCTGCCTGCTGTGCCACCACCACCACCGTCAGCACCCCACCCCATGATGGAGCTGCACGTCTCCTCCCAGGGCATGAGGATCAGAGGTACCACCGCCCCACCTTTGGTCAGTTGCCCCACCATCCCTCCTGTGCCCTCCACACCATCATGGGCACACCAGCCACCCGGCCATCATGGCAGGTACAGCACGGAGGATGACGACAACCACATTCCCTACCCGACCCAGTCTTTCAGCCCGGCAACACTGCACAGTCCCCCTCTACCCATGCCCAGCATCTGGGACATGGATGCACGACTACAGGAAATGGAGGACAGGCAGGGGCAATGACCACACTTGCGCAGTAGCAGCTCACTGAGTTGAGGCTGCTGCGTGAGTGCACCCGTCCAGCAGCCGCAAGAGTGCACAAGCACAAGGCTTTACAACCGCTGCCCTACTCATCAAGGGTCTACAAGGGGAAATGATGGGATCCCAGCAATGTCTGAGTCCCTCTCGCACACACCACAAGTTACTCTTGCGCACTCGCAGGCCCAGGGATCTGACCCCCCATCGTCCACTACTATCTCAGGGAGCTTGCAGCAGGGCATCCCAAGGCGCTGCTCCCAGCGACTTTCGTTGACACTTGGGCCAGCCAAGAGCTCCACAACGAAGAGGCAGCGCAAGTGGCACTTAGCGCAACACTTCATCCCTTTGTGACTATGGGGTTTTGGGGGTTGTCTGGGGAAGGGGTGTTTAGGGAGGAGGAGAGGTGTGTGTGTGTGTGTGTGGGGGGAGGGTGGGGGAGGTGTGTGGGGGTGTGTGTGGGGAGGTGGAGGCAGGCATAGGGAGATGGATTTTGGACTTTTTTTCAATACAATAGTTTCCACTAGAAGAAATGAGTGAACATTTCTTATTTTGGTACAAGTATTTATTGTGTGTGTGCATCATATGCAGTAAGGTGCAAGGGAAGTGCAGAGTGAAAGGGGTACTTGACGGGCCATGCGCCCATCCCAGGCCTTCATATGCACATGCATGGGCCTGGCTGGTGGTGCATCATCAGCACCATCCTCTGGAGGAGGAATGTCCAGATCTGGGGCATGGGGTATGTTGCGTCTGACGCAGATATTATGCAACATTGCACAGGCCAGGACTATCTGCCCCACCTTCTCTGGCCTGTACATGAGTGAACCCTGAATGGTGTACGCATCAGAAACGTGCCTTCAAGACCCCGAACGTCCGCTCAATGGTCACCCTGGGCCTCACATGCGCCCTGTTGTGACACATTTCCTCCTGCATCTGGGGATTTCTCAGAGGGTTCATCAGCCATGGAAGCAGCGGGTATCCTGAGTCACCTGCAAGGGGTAATGCCACATTTGTGAGTAACATTGCTCGGTAGTGGTGTTTATTTATTTTATTTCATTTATTGAGCATTTGTTAGGTGCCCATACAATAAAATTATGTTTTCAGGCACCACATAGCAAACTGGAGAGGGAGCAAGGGGAGTAAATATTAATGGCAAATACTACTAGGCCTTATGGCCTTCAGGTAGGGAAGGGAGAGTGGGGAGGGAGGGAGCAAGGTATGGGAAAGTGCTGATGAGAGCCTGGAAGGGAAGTACAGAGGGGTGCCAGGGAGGAGGTTGCTGGCTAAGCGTGAGGTGGAGCTCAAGCATGGGATGCAAACCGTCAGTTAGGGGGCCCGCAAGGGCAGTGCTGTGGGGGGCGGAGGGGTGCTGGTGTCGACTTGGCAGGGGCCTGGTGACTTGTAAGATTCATGAAAGGCCACGCCGCCAGTCTCAGTGGCAGTGGGTGATTCGCAGGGAAGGGAAAGAGGGAGAGAGGTAGAGAAAAGCAGAGTTTTGAGGAGTTTCCAGAATTTAAGGAGTCCTGACTCAAGTCTGAGATAGGCAGGGAGGCTGCTCCAAAGAGAGGAACCAGCCGAAGAGAGAGACTTGCCCCCCCCCCACTCTCTGCTTGGAGAAGCATTTGACAAGCAGAGAGTTGGCGCTAGAAGAGCGTAAGGTTCTAGCAGGGAAGTATTTAGGGAGAGAAAGCTGGAGATAGCATGGCCCCAGGCCCCAGAAAGCCTTGTGGATGATGCAGAGGGTCTTGAATTCGATCCTTGCGGCCACTGGGAGCCAGTGGAGAGATCTTAGGCTGGAGAGATATGGTCCCTGGGTTTGAGGTCAAGGATTTCTTAAAAAAAATATTTGTATTGAAGTTTTACTAACATAGTTGAACTCGTTTGATCAATGTTCAGATATATAGCAGCTGTCAAACTTCCCTTACCCACCCTGCTCCATTACCCACCCTAACCCCAACTTAAACAGTAACTGTGTCCATGATCTATATTGCGTAACATTACACGTTCCTTGGGTCAAATAGTCCTTTAGGCTGTCGTAGGGTGTCAGATGCCAGGCCTGCTGTTTTTCTGTAGATCTTTCGTCCATTTTTTTTCACAGATTGCCATATTCAAGGGGGTTTGTCATCTGGCGAGTTGAACAGTTCTTGCACAAGTACTTTCCATGATTTGATGTCTGCATAGCTTTCTGTTCTTCCCATTCTTAGTGCTTCATACCATACTGCTGTCTCCGCCATAGTCCATCTTTTCAAATCTTCCCACCATGTTCCTATGCTTGGTCCTTCTTTGGCTTTCCACGTCATTGCTATTCACAGTTTGGCCAGTGCCTACGCTAGATCTATCATCGTTCTCATTGCTCTGTCTTTCCCTGGATATTTGTATAGTCCTAGGATGCAAGCCTCTGCTGACCATTCTTGGCCTTTTATTCCATTCTTCCGCAGCCGCTGTTCAATCTCTCGCTAGTATGTTTGTATCGTTGGGAAATACCAGAACATATGTCCCACGTCTGCTTTCTCTTCTCTGCATTTTGGGCAGCTCTGTGTGTTTTCTCTTGGGAAGTGTGATATCTTTTTAGGTGTAAAGTATGCTCTGTGAAATATGTAGAATTGTAATTGTTTCAGCCTGGCGTTTCTGGAGACCTTTTTGGGGTATAGCATTGCTTTGGACCATTCTTTTTCTGTGATTTCTCTACCTATTCCTGCTTTCCATGGTCGCTTTCTCTTATGTAGATCTTCAGGTATCTCCTCTAAGAGCGCTCGGTATATTCTGAAAACAGTGCGCCTCATTACGAGTATGGAGGTAGTCATGCTGCTTTTAGCGGAATGGCTAACCCCATACCGGGTACCGGGTCTGGGTTTCAGGAATGAGGAATTACCAGGCCATTCCGACCTTGGATGGCCTCGTAATTCCCTTTCCTGGGACCCGGACCCGGAGACCTCACCCCCATAGGGCTCAATAGGAATCGGGAGGATGCTCACAACGGGCCTGTTAATAACAATGACGGGCCGTTGTTAGCATCCTGGTCTGCTAGCAGGTCCCGCTAAGGATGCCTGGTTTTACCAGACGTCCTTAGCGGGACCCACAAGCAGACCTCGTAATGAGGTGGTAGAGGGTTAACAGCGGAGGCAGCTCTACCGGCGCCATTAACCTTCTACCGCCTTCCTCGTAATGAGGCCCCATGTGTCCTCCCACGGATACATCAGAGATGGCCATCGGGCTTTCAAGAGTCTTATGAGTCTTGCATATGTATTTTCCCTGGCGTATTCCACGTGTTATAACCAGGTCTTGGAATTCTAGTATCGTCCCCGTGGGGGTGAGATCTCCTGCTGTGATCAGTCCTTTGTCTTCCCAGTAAATTCTGCTTTGCTTGAGGTGTTCTCTGCTGGTTCCGTGCAGGGCCGCCAGTGGTATCTGGGGGGAATATGGCTCTTCTACTTGTACTCTCTTTGTTCTATTCCATATCTGTTGGCCTAGTCTTAGGAGCGTTGGAGGATGTGTAACTCTCGCTCTCTCCAGCCATAGCTCTTCCTTGAGGCGGTATGGGCTATATTGGCCCTCAGCAGGGCATGCTCCATCATTTCAGCGGCTGATAGCCAGCTCGCTATATGTTGGAGTTGTCCAGCTAGATAGTATAGCCCAAACTTTGGGAGGCGCACGACTCCTTCTAAGAAGTCTCTGCATAATAGCTCTATGGCAACTCTCTTCCGGCCTTTTCCCCATATAAAGCTGCTTAGTACTGAATTTAAGTCTCTAAAGTAGGCCTTTTGTATGAGGTAGGGTACATTTATAAAGTGATATAGTAATCGGAGGAGAGCTATCATTTTCACCATTGAAATTCTCCCTATCACCGACAGGGGTAGTTTTTCCCAGAATTTTATGGAGGCTTCTAGGCCCTTTTTAGCCTTTAGCGTGTTTGTAAAATGAGTGTTTTCAATGTCATTGCATATATTTATGCCCAGAAAGCAAAATGTATGTGGGTTCCATTGAAGGCCGAGGCGGGGAAGTCGATCTTCTACTATCCCTGCCCACCCTGCCAGGGGAAATAAGCAGCATTTATTCCTGCTAATTGAGACTCCTGATAGCCGTGCAAAATTTTCCAGTACTTCTAAATATGTCTCTAGAAGATTGTCCTCCGGATATTATATGTATGGTTCCATCTACTAGTAGCCCTGTTTCTATAAATGATTTCCTCATGTAAATCACTAGGGGTTCAAGTGCCAGGATGTACAATAGGGGCGACAGAGGGCAGCCCTGCTTAGTGCCCCTACGGATCGGAAATGGGTCTGATATGTGTTTCCCGGTGCAGACTCTTGCTGATGGTTTTGCATCATAAATCTGTGTCCTATCCCATACTGTTCTAGGGTAGCAAACAACCATTCCCATCTCACAGAATCAAATGACTTGGTGGCATCTAATGCCACCACTGCACTGCCCTCTGGTCTGCTCTGTGTCCTATCTATGACTGGCTCAAGTTTTCTGTTGTGGCTCTACTCGGAACGTAACCTGTCTGGTCAGGGTGGACTAGTATAGTGATTACTTTCTTGAGCCTTTCCGGTAATACTGCTGTGAGAATTTTGGTGTGTTGATTCATCAGTGCAATTGGCCAATAGGATTTGCACAATGTTGTTATCTTTCCATGGTTTTAGGATAGGGATTATCACTGCATGTTCCATTATATTGGGTATGGCACTGGTCACATATGCCTCTTCTAGGACGGAGTCATTGCAGGGCTATTAAATCAGTGTATTCCTTATAACATTCTGCTGGAAGTCCATCGCTTCCTGGTGTCCCCGTGGGCAGTGTGGTGATAACTCCTTGTATTTCCTCTATGGTGAGGGGGTTAGCTAGCATCTCTCTCTGTTCTACTGTTAGTGCGGGTAGTCCTGTGTCTTCAAGGATTTCTCTTATTTCTATTTCTCTAGATTGTGTGTTATCTTCATACAATCTACTGTCAAAGTCTTTAAAGGTGTTGTTAATCTCTGTCTGCGATCTCCACATATTTCTGCACTCATATGCTATTTCCACCGATTCTTCTCTGCTGTTCTGGCTCTGGACCAACCAGGCCTGAAGTCTGCCTGGCTTATCGCCCTGCCCGTGTATTCTTTCTGTGTATTTCGAAAAAGCAAAAGTTGCCTAACTTTTCCCATTGTTCTATGCATTTTTGTCTTAATTCTATAAGGGTACCTTCTTTTTCTTTTCCTATTGCTTCCATTCCCTCCAGTTTTTTAATCTCAGCTTCTACCCTTAATATTTGGGTTTCCAGGTCACATTGGACTCCCCCTGCTTTGGTTATGGCCGCCTGCGTATGACTACCTTGTAAGCCTCCCACACTGTCTCTGTGTTTTTACCATTTCTGAGATTGTGCTCAAAATATTTTTCTGTTTGGAGTCTTAGTTCTTCCTTAAAATTACTATCTCGCAGTTATTCTGCTCGTAGTTTCCATGTGGGAATAGGTGCTGGAAAATCTGTGAGTGCCCATTTTACTATCATGGGTGAGTGATCAGATAGTGTTCTACCTTCATAAGAGGCTCCTACTATGCTCCCCAGATGTTCTCTCCCCGTGCATGCATAATCAATTCTCGTGTAAATCTTGTGCACGCTTGAGTAGAACGAGAATTCTCATTTGTCTTGATGTAGCCTTCGTCATATTTCCTAGAGCTCTGAGTCGAATCTAGTACACAATTAAAGTCCCCATCCCAGAACCATTGCATGCCCTTATATGGAGTCAAGATGGAGTATAATGATAATGATATGTTATTTATATAGCGCCTTTATCCAAAGCGCTTTACAGAGCACATATTTACATACAATATCACCCAACCGAAACTGGTACTCCTTTATCGACCTCTGAAGGATGAAAGGCTGAGTTGGCCTTGCCTGGATTCAAACCTGCGACCGGGCATATGTATTGATTATGCAGAGTTCTTTCTTGTCCACGAATCCATGTAATAATATTACTCTCCCTTCCTGGTCAGAGTGTATGTTTAATATTTGGAGCGGTATTCCTGGGGCAACCCATATGAGTACCCCTCTTGCGTAGTTGGAATATGCTGAGCCAAACCCTCTACCTCTCTATTTACTAAATATACGTGACTGCTTGTCTGGTGTCAAGTGTGTTTCTTGAGGCAGGGCAATGTGGATAGCTTTTCAGCGAACGTATGTCATCACTCTCATTCTTTTAACATTGTTGTTAAGGCCTCGTACGTTTCACGTGGCAATTTTCAAGGTTTCTGTCATCTGGAACGTGTTATTGGTTCTATGTCTCTATTTCTGGTCGATGGGCTTTTCGCACAGTTTTTTTACGTTAAATTGGGGTATATTTGTTCTCTCCTGTGTGTTTTACTGTTCTCCTGGCAATTTTCATGTTTTATTTAATTCTTCTTTATTGGCAATTTGCCGAGTCGTTCTGTGATCATTCCACTTTACATCCTTTGTGACCTTGACCCTTGGACTTTTCGTAGACAACATCTTCTAAGGCTGCTTCGGTTGCGGTGTGTCCATAACTGTGTCGTTAACAACTGAACTTTAACTTAACATTCAACTTGATGCCCACCAGCTTAGTTCCACAGAGGCAACACCACCATTGACTCCTGATGCATCTTGGGAAGTCGGTGGTGGAGTACTATAGAGTACTCTTAGTCCATTTGAATGTGGGTGTGGGGCTGGGCGTCCAGGCCGGTTGAACAGGCGATTAAAAAAAAGATGGATGTAGTGTAGTTTCTGTATTCGTGGTCCTTGGGCTGGCCTGGGGTTTTTGTGAGTGCTGTAGACCTGAGGTGCAGAGTTTCTGCTTACATTGTCCCATTTCGTTGTGTCGACAGTGTTTCCTTTATGTTCGTTTTTGTTGATTGTGTCATTTGTTGCAGTGAGTCGCATCTGCTTGTGTTTCCGGGTCTGTCCAGGTTTTGTTCATCCATCCATTCATTTACTGTTTCTGGTGATTCAAAGAAAAGTGATATTCCTTTATATAATATGTTTAATTTAGCAGGGTAAAGGAGCATATATTTGATGTCTTGACGTCTGAGCCTTTCCTTAGTAGGTACATATTGTGCTCGCCTTCTTTGGACCTGAATTGTGTAGTTTGGACATATTGCCAGAGTTGCTGAGTCCATTTGGATCACTCCACCCGATCTTGAGTGGGCTAGGATTGTCTCCTTGTCGCGATAATTAAGAATTTTTGCTATAATTGGTCTTGGAGGGGTTCCTCAGGAGAGAGGGTTCTCGTGAGGGCTCAGTGGGCTCTTTCTACTGTGAATCCTTATGATAGGGTTCTGGGTCCTATCTCTTGAAGGAGTAGATTTTCAATAAAGTTCGTAGGGTGTCTTCCTTCTGCTCCTTCGGGTAATCCCAGTATCCTGATATTACTACTCCGCGCCCGTCTTTCCACGTCTTCTGCCCTCTCTTATAGCATTCTGACTTTAGTCGTGGATGCAGTTGCATCTAACTTTTGCTCTGTTTCTCCTACTCTGCTGCCAAGGTTACGCACGTCTTGGCGTAGAAGGCTCACATCACATTTGCTCACATCACATTTTATCTCACCTATGTGGGTTTCCATGGAGGAATGCATGACCGCAATCGCTTCTAGGATCTTGTTTTCGTCAGCCATATGTTGGGGTTTTGAGTCGTTGCTTCCTAGGTGCTCTCCCAGATGCGTGGGATCTGTCCTTGGTTAATTTTTCTTTGTATAGATATCCATAGTCGCTTACTTAGGCTGTGCCACTGTTTTCCTCCTCCCCTCCGACATTTCGGATTTTGGCCTTTGATCTATTTTGATTTCTCTTGTTCTAGCAGCTGTTTCTCTTGTGGGGGATTTGTGTATTCAGTGGTAGCTCTGTGGTTGTCATGTTTCTGTTCTTGTCTGTCCATGCACTGGATATGCTTATCTTCTTGTTGGCGATATGACCTGTGTTTCTAGTAATGCGGGAGGTGCTGAGGTGCACTTTGTCTTACTTGCGCTCTATTTGAGTTTAGTTAGATTCCGTACGTCTCGACAATTAGCAGTCTTTTCAGGATTTAATGTCTTTGTGGGATACCTGTGCGGTTTCATATGCTCTTCGGTGCTATTTTCCCCTTCCTCCCCTTTTTTCTTTTCTCCTCTCTTCTTCTTGGGTCCTTGGGATGAGCGCTTTCACCTGTGCTGTAAGTGCCTTGATATTTATATTAGTGGATTTGGTATCTCCACTGTGATTGCGGTTTTTATTCCTCTCTAGTAGCGTGTTGCAGCCCGGGCTGCGCAACGTTCCGGTTTCTCTATCTCGTTCTTGATTTATCTTCGCCCCCGTGGTCCACGGCTTGTTCCTCAGCCTTTGATTCCTGGGGCTCTGTTGTGCGTCTATCCTCGCTTCTGCTTTTCAGTGAGTTAAACGTGTGGTATATACGGGGGGTCCTCCGCTCATTCTCTGGGCTTTTCATTCCCTGCGGATGCACTTGGGGTTATCAGAGGAGCTTCCGTATTGTGGCACTGTCTCAGTGTTAAGGCATTGTGCTCCACTGGGCAATCATGAGATTACGGATCTCCTTGTACTCCCGCTCGACCGCGTTCTGTTCTAACACGTGTAGGGGGCGGGTGCGACTTCCCGGCTCCCATCCACCGCTATGCCCTGCCTTGTTGTGTCTCGCGGGGAGCCAGGTCTGCAGCGCTGCCATTCGTCCCTTTCGTCACCTCACCCCTGCGCAATATCTGTCTTTCCCGCTATGCAGACTTCGCTCTAGCTACGGCTGGTGCGTTTAGCTCTTACCACCTATTCCTTGTCAGCAGTGCCACTGCTAGGCTCTTGCAGGCCGTTAAAAGGGTCGGAAGGATCTTTAGTTATGGATCGAAGGTCTCTGTGTCTTCACTGCTTCTTGAGGTTTCCGGGCACCATTTTGCGGGCTCCTCTCTGTGGCCGTCTCGGTGGCGTTTTCCGCACACACTCCTTCGTTCTCAGTAAAAGGTAGTGCGTCATGCTTTTCATGGCTTCCTGGATTTACAAGGATCTTATCCGCTGCAGCCAGATTTCTATGCCATACATAGGATCGCTGTATGTCGGATCAAGCAGGAAGCTCATTAGAAACACGTTTGTCTCATATTGCAGCTGGCCACGCCCCGCGGGCTTGAGGCCAAGGATAAGTCTTACAGCCCTATTCTGGATTAGCTGAAGTGGGCGTAGGGAGGAAAGGGGGAGATTGAGGAAGAGGCTGTTGCAGTAGTACATCCTGGAGAGGACCAGAGCTCTGGAAACATTGAGTTTCTGGGGAAAGGTGAGGAAAGGCAGAATGCCTCTAAGGAGGTGAAGCTGGAAGTGGGCCTTCTTGGCAAGGTCCAAGATGTGAGGGGTGAAGGAGAGAGAAGAGTTGAAAATGACCCCAAGGTTTTTGGCCTCACAGCATGGCGAGGATGGAGGGCCCAAGCAAGGCGCCCAGAAGGTAAGAGGGAAACAAGGCACAGGTCTCCCATTTTACTGCCATTAAGATAGAGGTAGTTAGCCACACAACATTCCTGGATAGCGGTCAGGCAGTCGGGGATGAGAGAGGAGCAAGAGGAGGTAGAAGTGGGAAGCTTGAAGGAAAGCTGTGTGTCATGAGCATAACACTGGAAATTAGGTGGGGGCGTGGCCAGCAGCCATGCAGTCAAGTCACACTCATACTGCGCTCCTGTGGGATCCAACAACGATATGCCTACATTGCAGCCGAAATTGACATTAAACATCAGAGACAGGTGGTGGAGAAGCCATGCCAAACGGTGAGCGAGAAAGGAACACTGACGCACCGAGAGAGTGTGAGGCAGTGCAAGGAAGAGCAGGTGAGCGGGGACACGCTTTGGGGTGCTGAGAAGGTGATCACAACAACCGAGGCTGCAAAGCAGGTTTCCCTTGCGCTGGTTCTGGGAGCGCTCAAAGGCTCAGAGCAGTACTCAGCCCCCTACAAGCTAGACAGCATCCGCTCCTCAACACCAACAGTTGTCGGCTGGCAGCCGCGACCACCAACAGGAGAGAGAGGTAGCGGTCCGCGACAGGGCCTGATAGTGCAGCATCGGGAGAACGAAACCCGGAAAAAAAGTCTGCAGAGGGCCCTGCAAGCCCAGCCCGGGTGACAGGTGGTTAATTATGAAAGAAAATTGAAAAAAGTGAAAAGGCCTAGACTGCGACGCTTGGTTGGGGCTGGAGTGAGGCACCCTGATCCAGCCCAGCTGAGAGGTGGTATGCTGGGAGAAGACAAGCAGGGGAAGCCTGCAGCGGCGTAAGAGAGTGGCCCTGAGGTCCTCCTGGGCCATGGACATTAGGGGTTAACAGCAAAGTAAGAGCAGTGCCTGGAGGTCGGCAGAGGGAGTAGCGCTGAGAACGGTTGGTGCTAAAGGACGCTGCACCAGCATAGTTCCCTGCAGCCCTACATACCTGCCGTGGGCGGCTGGTGAGTTCCCCTCTTGCTGTGGTGCTTTGGAGCTGCTGTGGAAGAGATAGTACAAGGGCCCACAGATTGCAGCGTTTTCTGGGCACATGCCTGGCCGGTACGGACAAAGGAGGGCCAAACAGACCACAATGGAGGCCTACGCCTGGGGCGGGGAGAACAAGACGGTGCCTCCGACTGAGCACAAGCCGGCGCCAGTACCTGAGTCGCCAGTACAGCAGAGCAGAGGTGAGCATTAGGTCCTGTCGGCCATGGCTGCCCTGCAAACATGCCTGGAGTCTAAAATTGATGCTGTCATGATATACGTGGATCTGCTTCAGCAGGACGTCCGTGCCCTAGCTGATAGGATGGGAAAGATTGAAGCGCAAGTGGATGGCAACACAGCAAGTATCCAGAACATACAGGCCGAGGTCAAGGAGCTAAAGCAGAAGGTGAAAGTGCTGGAAAATAGAGCCGAAGACGCTGAGGGCAGGGCCAGAGAAAATGACGTATGAATATTGGGCCTGCCGGAGGGGGCAGAGGGCACAGACCCCACAACGTATGTATAGAACATGCTTAAACAGGCGGCGGACCCCGGGGTGCTCACGCAGGGCTTTACAGTACAGCGAGTGCAAAGTTCCTCAAGTAAGAAGCCCCTGCCCGGGGTGCCCCCGAAATCAACTATTGCCAGGAATTATAAGGACAGAGAAAAGATCCTGGCGTTTGAGGGACAGGGCGTGATACAAAGAGCATCTGCTAAATTGGCTATATACCCTGATGACACACTTCAAGTCCAAAGGCGCTGGGCTCAGTTTGCCCCCAAGAAAGAGCGACTCCAACGGGCTGGACTGAAGTATATGCATGTTCACCCAGCTCGACTCAAGGTGCTACATAACAGCCGACCCGTCTCCTGTGACAGTCCTCAGGAGGCACACACATGGATGGGCATTACGAAAGTGGCCCTGCTGGTGGAGTAACACCGCCATGGAGGAACAGAAACTGAGGGAGACGGTGGACCTAATTGAATGTGCCCCACGACAATACAAGGTCTAAGTTACTTACCTTTAACTATTGTTCTCCAGCCTCCAAAAGAGTACCTTGACAGTTCCTCATGCATCTACATTAATGTATGCTGCCCTTAATGTGTTGCCTCAATCGTGTAAGGTTGCCACATGGGGTCTGGCATGGATTCACATGCTCATGAATATTCCCCATCGTCAGGCTGGGAATCCTCAGTAAAAGTAAAAAACGTTAACTTTCACTGTATTTCTCCTCTAAACCAATCATTGTCCTCTGGGTCATACTTCCCCCATCCAATAACTGTCCTCTCACTAAGCCCCGCCTCTGGCAGCCATCTTCAGATTTGGTAAGCATGTAAAGTGGCAGTATGATCAAGAAGAACCGCAGAGGTGCTGGAGGGAGGGTTCACATGTGAATCCATGCCAAACCCATGCTGGAGTTACAGGTAAATAACTTAACCCTTCTATAGTATGGGGTCTGGGATGGATTCACATGCTCATGAACAACTAATACAGAGAAGTACACATTACAGAATCACGGGAGGTGGCAAGGCTCAACAGAAGCAATCAACACATACCCCTGGAACAGACTCACCTCAAGCGAACAGGTTGCATAGCACTGCCTGGCTGACTCTGGACTCCTCCCTGGAATCTCTGTTGGTGCAGTCGAACCTCGTGAAGATATGTGTGGACCTCCACATCGCAGCCCTGCAGATGTTGAGCAGGGGTACACCACAAAGGAACGCTGTCGTCGCATGTGATCGCTATGGTTAGCCAGCCGATAACAGTGCATGATGCAGCCGGACAAAGCCTTCCCATTATTCACAGGACCAAAGTTCAAAACAATTGAGAAGTCTTCATAAAAACTCTTCATGCGTGCCACGTAGAACTTCAAGGCACAAGAAACATCCAGCAAAAGCAGGGTCCTCTTTGCTGGTTACTAAGGTTTTGGGAAGAAAATTCTGACAGAACCTTCGGCATGAAAGAGGGGTGCATACGCAGCACCACGCTTGATTTGTGGAAAGTCAGATATGGCTGCTTGCAGGACAGGGCCTGGATCTCAACCACTCGGCTGGCTGAGGTGATGGCCACGAGGAACGCCATTTTCCATGAGAGAAACTTAAGTGGGGCTTGACGCATAGGTTAAAAAGTTGCCCCCATAAGTCTTGTCAGGACTACGTTGAGTTGCCATGCCAGGGCAGGCACCCTCACTGGCAGGAAAGATTAAAAAAATACCTTGAGAAACTCTTTGATGAGTCTGTGGGACCACAACGAGGATCTTACCAGGGATCTGGTGTAGTGTGAGATGGCTGCCAGGTGTACCTTGACGAACGTGTGAGCCAAACCAGCTTTTGCCAAGGAAAGCAAGTATGGAAGAATCTGGGGGTCCGTGACCCTCAGAGGGGTAGTCCTCTGCGAATGATGCCACGTAGAAAAACGCTTTCACTTATGGCCGTAGCACTTTAGTGTCGATGACACCATGGCTTTGACGAGGACCTCCCTGCAGTCCACTGGCATCTCATAACCTCCAAACTTTAAGGCTGCAGGAGCAATGCCTTCAGGTTCAAGGATCCTGGGTTGTGATGAAGGATTGTGCCTACCTCTCTGGTGAGCAGATCGGGAAGTATCAGAAACTTGACTGGAGGTGACGCTGACAGGCGGAGTAAGTCCGGATACCAAATCTGCCTTTGCCACGCCAGGGCGATGAGTATCATCTTGCACTGACACCGTCTGAGTGTGTTGATCACACGTAGCAGGAGAGGAAACGGGGGGGGAAAGCGTACAGAAGCAGACCTTCCCATTGGAAGGAGAACACACGCCCCAAGGTCCTCGGTTGGTGGAATCTGCTGGCAAACTTCTGGCATTTGGAGTTTGTTCCGTGGCAAAAAGATCAATCAGTGATCTGCTCCATTTGACAAAGTTCCCACTGGTGGCAGGAGCACAGTTCCATGCTGAGGGAGTCTGCAATGGTATTCTTGACGCCTGCCAGGTGGAGAGCAATGAGGAACATCCCCTGTCCGATGGCCCAGTGCCACAAATCCTGAGCTTCCTTGAAAAGTGTTGGGGATCGAGTGCCCCCTTGCATCCTGATGTAGAACATGATGGTGGTGTTGTCCGTGAATATCCTCACCACCTTGCCCTTTAGAGATGGTAGGAAAGACTTGAGGGCCCAGAACACTGCCTGTAGCTCCAGGATGTTGATGTGCAGATCCTTCTCCTCTGGAAGCCACAGACCTCTAGCGTTTAGACGTCCGGTGTGAGCCCCCCAACCTTCCAGCGAGGCATCCATGGTGACCGTCTCCTGGTATGGCAGCGTTTAAAATCCTGTCCCCTGTGTGATGTGGGAGTGCACCCCCCACCACTCTATCACCCACCGGAACACCTTGTTGAGAGGGATCTTGTCTGCAAAATTCCCGGACACTTGTATCCAACGTGCATCCAAGAATTCCTGTAGGATTTGCATCTGCAACATGCAGAGACAGACGAGGTAGATTAAGGACGACATCATGCCCAGCAATGACTTGATGGCCCAAACCGTGGCAGTCTTCGCTGATGATAGTCGCTGCACCTTACCCTGAAAGGCTGCTAGCCTCTCCTCCAAGGGTGACACCAGGCAAGCCACCGTGTTGAGTCTGGCATCAAGGAACAGAGCATTCTGCGATGGCGTTAAGCAGGACTTTGGATATTGTACGGAAAATCCCAATTCTGTCAGTAGTTGGACCGTCTCTGTGTGCTCATCGCCAGTTAGCAAGAGCAGGCGTGTATCAGCCAATGAAAGGGGCCCCTGAGGGACCCTCACATGTGGAAACAAGGCACAGTCACCACACTCGAATAGATACGCCAGACACGAGGTTCCGTTCCCAAAATCTAGGGTTTATTGCAATACAAAGAAGTCCAAGTTGGCCAAATGGTCCCACGCCCCACGACGTGTGTCTAACAGACCTCGGGGGGCGCAAGAGAAGAAAAACGTACATCAGTTACATATATACAAACCAAGCACCTTACAATCAGCAATGACACAGTATGACACATTTGATGCCGCCCTCAATTCATTTCCCTTTGAATTAGAGGCGATTATTGACCAGTATGACAAATATGACACCTTAGACCACCATATTTAGTAACGGTTTGCAATCTTCAATTTTACAGACACCATTCTTTATTTGCGAGAACACAGCGTTTCTGTTTTTCATGGGCAAGCTGCACGTTGGAGACTGGCACATACCAGACCTCACTGTCTCTTAGTTTCGATTCTCGCTCTAGAGGTCAGCCCGCTCTCCGGGGCCTCACTGGGCTCAGAAAGGGGGGCCGTAAAGAAGATCATAATTCAACTCTTTAAATGCTAGTTTCGTACATTGCTATTCTTTCAGGAGACTCGCTGGCATTCGTGTACTGATTAAATGCCTTGCTCCCTGTCTTCAAGGATATGTGAGGATGGGAATCGGGCATTTCTGTCTGGCTCTCCAGTGTAATGTTTCAACATGTTTCTTAGCCTTGGACCATTGAAGCGAAATAATATCTACAGCAAAGCAGTTTTACATGAGGCAAAGTGGCAACGTTAGAGAGAGCACAGAGAGAAAACAAAATGGCAATTCTGGTCATCTTAAAATGGCCTCACTCTAGTTGAACTAGTTGAACTAATAGCTACGTAATAACTAATGAATATATATTCTTAACACTGTAAATGAAGCGGTTGGTCTTCGGCCAACCAATTATCATTCATTTCCGGGCCCTCAAGGGGTGTTTGGTTTTTCTGGACTGACACCAATCGTCCAGGTATGGGTATATGTTTATGCCCTGCAGACCCCAATGGACCGCCACAAGGGCCATGCATTTTGTAAACACTTTTGGGGCTGATTTCAAGCCGAATGGTAGGGCCTTGAACTGGTAGTCTTGGACTTGCACCACAAACCATATTAACTTTTGATTTTTCCAGTGGATGGGGACATGGAAGTATGCATCCTCTAGATCCAACAATGTCAAGAAATACCCTTTCTCCAGTTGGCAGAGCATGTTCTACAACGTGACCATCCTGAATTTTTGGGACTTAGGCATTTGTTCAGACGACACATGTCCAGGATGGGTCTCCAACACCCCCTACATCCCCGGTCTTCTTTCTGACCAGAAAGTATCTGGAATAGACTCAGAAGCCCCGGAGCCATTGGGGAACGAGCTCCATTGCCCCTTTCCATAACATGGCTCGCAATTCTTCCAAGAGCTGAGGGATGCGCCGCTCCTGACAGGGAACCAGTGAAATACGAGGGCACCTGCAATGGAACTCCAAGGTGTGTCCCTGGGCGAGGGAGTGCAACACCCATCTGTCGTTGGTGATCTTCTTCCACTCCCACCGGGGTGCACGAGTCGGGGCACAATGTCTTGGCCGGTTCAGGCTTGCTTGGGTGCCGGCACCCTGCCCTCCGGCGACACTGACCTCTGCTGCCATAGGCCTGGGAGCGACCCCTGTAGGCTTCCTGCGTGAAGGATCGGGGAAGTCGCCTCTATGATGTGGAGAATCCTTTGGATGATCTGCTTGATTTTCCCCTGGAGGAACAAAAAGACGAAAGATGCTGCTTTAGAGCGTCAAGGGAATGTGCCGTCTCCGTATCTGTTTTGTCTGTCAGGATGTGGAGGCGTCGAATGACGCTTACTCGTCCTACGCGGAGGCTGATCAGGGGTATGTGGTACCATGGGTGCTGGGGACAACCTCTTCTGGACCTCTGTCAATAGGGGTGGAGAGTCGACAGTATGTCCATGGATATGGCCCTCGACTTTGGAGGGAACGATGGAGCACTAGGCCCTGCGCCCTGCGGACTCTTGGACATCGTTGTCTATGGATGAGGTGTCCATTGGTTGAACGGAAACCTTGGAGGGCTGTTTTGGGGCCTCATCGCCCCCCTTTTTCCTCCCTGAGGGTTTTGAACCAGGATCTGGACCGGTGTGTTTCCCCTCCAGGGGTGCTTGCAGCCTTCGCTGCTGCCTCGGCGGCCGTGTCGTGCCTTGGAGGCAGGGATACCCTCTGCGCCATGGGAGCCGCCCTCATCAGATCAGCACCTACCGCTGCCTTGTTTGTCACAGAAGATGTTGACGAGGTGGTCGATGAAGATTTTGGCTGTGCCAGTAGAGCCTGCTTGGGCTGCGTGGCCTTCTTCTCTTCCTCTGGCCTTGGTTTTTCTAATTTGTCCCATAACTTGTCTGAGGTGGACGGCTTCCTCTTTGAGGAGGAGCTCCATGGCAGGCTGCTATGGAGGCGGACGGCGATGTTGATCGCTGCCTATCCAACCTTGGACATACATCCGAGGCGAACACAGTGGAATCAGACTTGCGGCTCTTGGCCTTATCTTGGACCCCATGGACGGGGTGACCTCAAAAGACTTTGACCTGTTCCCAGAGGGAGACTGCTCTTCGGACCGGCTGCTACTGGGCGAGGCATGACCCTGTTCAGAGCACAGGCAGAGGTCTTGCTCCAATTGAGCCATGCCACCAGCATGCTATGCCTGTCTTTCTTTGTCTTCTTCGAGAAGCCTAGGTATATCTAGCAGACATCCTCGCTGTGGTCTGGGTGCAGGCAGGAAAGACATTGGGTCTTATTACAAGTTTGCTAGTCCAGAAACAAGGGTGCCAGTAAGCTCACTGGCATGCTTGTTTCCAGACCGCCAAACTACGTGTTTGCCTGCCGTGGCAACATCGCCCGACAGGTCGAACATTCCCTGGCCATGGCCTATCGGACACTATGGGAATGGGGACTTACATTTTACTGGCGCCTGACTTCGCCCGGTGGCACCATGTAGTCAGGTGTCGGTAACATTTTACAAAGACGGTCTTTCCCTCCTTTTTCTCCTCCATCATGGTCGGAGGGCACGAAGTAGGCCCAATTCCACCTTCCAGAAACTTCGACGAACAACCGTCCTTGAGGGGCACCCAACTTTCCCCCACAATGGATCCCTGTTGTCAGCTGATGCAGATAGGAGCACACAGGCTCCGATCAAGCAAAAATAGAACTTTTCAGCGAAAAAACAGGGAAAATAGCTCAGAGAGGACGCCCAACACTGAAGCATACTATGCTGTAAAAATCTGAACATTGGCTGTCAGAGGCAGGGCTTAGGGAGAGGACCGTCATTGGTTGGGGGCAGTATGACCCAGAGGACAGTGATTGGTTAAGAGGAGAAATACAGTTTTAAAGTGAAAGTGAAACAGTTTTTTTCTTTTACTGAGGATTCCCAGCCTGATGATGGGGAATATTCATGAGCAGTGAATCCATGCCAGACCCCATGCTGGCAAATTGTATCGCCAACCTACACGGTTGAGGCAACACATCAAGGGCAGTATACATAAATGCGGCTGCATGAGGAACTGTCGAGGCGACAGTGAGTTCTTCAAAAAGCAGAGTTTCAATATCGATGAAGGTTCATGCCTTATCTCAGTGGGTCCGAACCGTGCAGTGGTGAAGCTGGTGGGACCCCTCCCCCCGTTGGAACTATACCTTAGGATACTAGTTTGACAGTATCCAGCCACTGCGCGCTAACCTGATTGGCTGTGGTGCTGTACGCAGGTTGAGTGCAAAAAGCAATTGCGCCTGAGCAAGATGTGCATTGCTGGGTGATTGTTGGGTGGGAGGCGGGTTTGAAGTGGCTGGGAGTTTGTTTATTTTGCCTTTAAAAAGGTCTGAGCTCTCCCCAGATAGCATTGTCAATCAAGGGAATACTTCAGGGAGACACCACCACCACATGGAGTGCACCCTTGTGTCCACAAAGTGACAGGTGAGAATTGTTGCCCCTGCCTGGCCTCCACTTGTGTCTGGAGAGCCCCGCAAACTCTACACATAATGGCGGGTGGCCTGAGGGTGGTAACCTGGAATGTGAGTGGCCCCAACAGTTTTATTAAAAGGAATAGAGTGCTATCATACTTGTGTAGACATAAGGTTGAGGTTGCAATACTACAAGAGACACACCTCACAGTAGATAGGCAGAACACACTGGCCAGGAAATGGGGAGGATACACTTTGAGCTCCACATACTCAGTGTACGCCCGGGGCGTCTTGATATCGGTGGCGCCAACAGAGGCTCAGAGTTATGCAGACTAAGACGGACGATGAGGGCAGGATGGCCCTTCTTCATGGTTTAATTGCGAACAGAGAAACGTGCATAATCGGTACGAATGCCCCAAAACCACCTTCTTTCACTCGTTATATTTCAGGCTCGGTTCCTTCAGAGGTTGCGTCTGGATATGGGGTGGTGACTTCAATTGCACAACCCTGGATAGGTCGGATAGTAAGTTTCAGAGACTGGCCCTACCTGCTAAAGCGCATACTTCTCTCTTGGCGTCCTTTCATCTGACTGACATCTGGTGGGTTATACATGGGGAAACCTGAGGTTACTCGCTCTATTCTGCCCCGCACGCAGTACACATTCAATGTGATTATGTGTTTACAGTGACCGAGCACGTAGGAGAATTCATTGAGGCTGATTATAAGGCTTGTGTCCTGTCTGACCATGCCCCACGACTCCTCACATGGCAGAATATGCCACCCAGGCCGCCGATCCCCAGGTGGAGACTGAGAGGGGAGACGTTGCATGACCAAGCATTTAGGGTATACATAAGTAGGCTATTAAAAATTACTTTGAGAACAACACTGGCAGAGTACCCGCAGCCAGCACGCTTTGGGAGGCCTTTAAAACTGTGGTCCTGAGGGGAGGCTATAAGCAAAATGGGTAGCATGTAAAGAGATATAGTGCTAGACCTATCCAGGGCGGAGGCTGATCTGGAGGTGGCAGAGCGAAAAGGTCATGGGAGCGGGAGCGATGGACCAAGACCTGACAAAGTTGAGGCAGAAGTGTATAGCAAGTTGGGAAAGACAAGGCAGGTTCAATTACGCCAAGTACACCGAAAAGCTACATGAAGGAAGGAACAAACGAGGTAGACTTCTGTCCTCGCTCTAACAGAGTGAGGTAAAGCGGGGCATTAGTTGCTCTATCAGGGACAAACGGAGCATAACTCGGAGAACACCACGTGAGATCAATGACACCTCTCTTAAATAGTATAGCTCTTTGTACTCTGAGGATGCCCCTGCCGGGGACTCCGATCTCGATGAGGCCTTGTCTCTGATTAAGCTGCTTTGTCTGGGCAGGAAAGCGGCAGAAGAGTTGGACGCCCTTATAACTGTTAAGGAGTTGCAGGCTCCGATTATAACATTGCCTATTGGCAAACGCCCCGGGGTGCACAGCTGGCCGGGCAAATTCTATAAGGAGTTTGTGGATGAATTGGCCCCGACACTCCTTGAGATGCTGCGAGAGGTGTGTCAGGTGGGCGTGCTTCCCCTAAGCTTGAGGGAGTCTGTCATAATACCTATACCCAAACCAAATAAACTCCAGATGGAACGTGGATCCTATAGACCCGTCCATGGTAAATCAGGACAGTAAAATATTCACTGCTTTGCTGGCAAACAGGCTGAGGGGTGCAATCGGGAGCCTGATACACTCAGATCAGACCGCTACGCCCCAGGCAGGAATGCCTCCTGGACCCTGCGACGCCTACACCACATAATCAATAGAACTAAGTCCCCGGGGGAGCATTATGCAGTGGCGTCACTGGACGCTATCAAGGCGTTTGACTCCGTCCGGTGGGACTGGCTGTACACTACTCTCCAACGGTTTGGTGTTGGGAAAGGATGCCTGCACTGATTTAAACTGGTGTACACTGCGCCCAGAGCCAGGGTAAAAACGGGCCAATGCATCTCAGAGCCATGGGATCTTAAAAACGACACCAGGCAGGGGTGGCCGCTGTCCCCAATGCTTTTTATTCTTGCAATGGAACTGAATGCAGCGTTCTTCAGAGAGGAATATGAAGATGCAGGCATACAAACAGATGGAGTGATACACATGATTTCCATGTATGGAGACGATATGCTGCTCTACGTGCGACGGCCATAGGTCAATCTGCAATACATGATAGATGTTCTGGACCGTTTTGCTGAAGTCTCAAGTATCTTTTTTTCTATTTTTATTTTATTTATTGTGATATAGCCAAAATATAAATCATGACTTTTTACACAGTAATACCTTAAACATTGAACAGAACTTATCTTGACAAAACATAAAATCCATATTTGTCAGAAATAAGAACAATACAGAGGAAAGCAAAATATATACTTAAACCAAAGAGAAAAGAAAATGCATAAAAGATTAAGGACAAAGAAAAACACACTACAATACTAGTATAAGGGAGAGAGAGTGAACAAATCACACATCCCTCCTTATCATCTTAATTATTTGACCATATCCACCGACTTTAAAACTTTTAAAATCCTCACTATTTCAACAGTCAAAAACACTTAATTGTCTGAGGCCAGTCTCTCCCAGAAGGCACCAGAGTCCAAAGAATCAATGTTTCGCACAAACCTTTGCAAGGTATGTACTCTTAAGTCTTTCGTTCCTGAGCAAATTAACAGCCAGTGTTTTAATGTCACATTTTTGACAAATATCAAACAGGTACATTTTCCTATCCCTGATATGTAGGATTTCGAGTGTCAAAATTAAATTCAATCTAAATCTTCAGAAAACCGCCCTAACTCTTGGGCCGGGGATTTCATTAAGTAGGCAGGCAAAACAGATCTTGGTTTATCCAATATTGAGAACGAGCGAGATAATTTGACTGTCCTCATTTTCCCAATTGTTCTAATCCAGTCCCATGTCTTAATACACTCCTTTACCTTGGTCGGATTTTCAGTTAGAGTTATAATGTCAGTATTGGCATTTCCCAATATTTCAATACATTTCTTTTTCAGATGTTTGAGGAAAATATTATCCTCCTTCTTCAATTGTACCACCACATCCTCATATAATGATTTAGCCAGGGGATCTAAAATTAGTCTGTATAGTGAAACCCAACGCCATTCCATCCATGCAAGGAAAGATGTTAATCCCAGTTCGTATCGAAGAGATACCATTGGAACACAATTAGGAAGGGTTAGTGCTCTCTTCCACATTTTAGACTCAAATTTTCCCCAATCAAGATCAAAGCTAGAAATATTACATTCCAGGCCAAACAATAGCGACGGAACCACTTTCCCCATATAGTATTTTAATAGCGGTAATACGGAAAACTTACAATACTTCGGTTGGATCTTAATCATTTGGGAGCCCCAGTTCAAGATCTTAATCTCCAAGCTATCAATCAGCTCTCCCATGGAAGGACTACTAGTGATCTTAACGCCTAATTATGTCAAATCCTTTACCACCAGAATTACCTGGTTCTCTATCCGCCATATAAAGGGTTTAGCTTTGACCAGAGGACGGTAGAATACCATTATCTTGGATTTGTCTGGATTTATTGTTAAGCTATTAATGTCGGCATAGGCCATCAAAGGCATCCAGAAGTCCCATTTGGATATAATCCAAAATAACGATATCGTCAGCGTATGCTAACCACAGAATTTTTGTTTCTTCTAGTTTGGGACTTGCCACTAAGAGATCTAGGAACCACTCATACAGGTCTGAAAGATACAAGTTAAAAAGAAAAAGGGCCACAAGACAACCCTGACGTACACCCTGTTCAATCCCGATTGATTGTGACAATTCCCCAGACTTAGATAATCTTACTCGCAGAGAGGAATTTGATGTAATTCTATCAGGATTGCTAAGAGGTGGTCAGGCAGGCCCCAGCTCTTCAGCTTCCCGCATAAACGGTCTCAGTGGAATGTATCAAATGCCTGGGATTGATCAATCCAGGCACCATAAAAGGGTCTGCCTTCTTTCATTACTAAGCCTGAGCTCAAACTACTCAGGATCAGATTATTAAGAGAGGTCAATAAACCTCTTCTAAAACCTGTCTGAAATGTAGAGATAATTCCCTTTGTTTTAGCCCACTCCTCCAAGTCTGTCAAAACTAACCCAGCAAAGATTTTTCATTGAGTAAAGAAATGGGGCGATAATTAGAAGGCACCATACGATCCCCCTGTTTATAGATTGGAATTACCACAGAGATACGCCATGAATCCCACATGCTCGGATTAGATTTCAAAATGGCATTGCTGAGGCCATTAGGACCCGATGCACGGGATGCTGATGATTTTGCAATTGTGTGCATTATATCTTCTAGGGTGCAGTTTAGGATCTAGGGGGAGCTCAAGGAGATCTCAATCGTCTTTTTATGGAACGGCCCATGCAGCTTCGAGAAATGATCCACCCAGGATTGTTCCTGGATAATCACGTCTCAAAGCTGAGACGCCTTCCCCTTAATGAGAGACCAAAAATTGCGCTAATTCTTCAGGCATAGGGTTTTTAGCATGGCTTCGCCATCCCTGTGTAGCATTATAGAGCTATTTGATCTTAACTAATTACTAAAATAATTCTTAATCAATTTGGACTCCTCTGATTGTTTAACCGGATTTGCTATAGATTCTTTTAGGACATTCAACTTTTTTCTTTTCTCTCTTTTTTTACCAATATTTGGAGATCAAAAGAATATATAGGGAGACTTCCAAATCAAGGAGCCTGTAATAGGAGGGTCTACTTTCCACAGCAAGTCCACAAAATGCTGTGGGTTACATTACAACTGCAGATCCTGATCAGTCCATATATTCAGCGATCTTTCCATGTTAAGGTTCAAGTTTCAAGTTTCAACCACATCTAGTAAATCTTTTTAACCTATTACCTTCTCTATTTATACTGCATTCTTGCTTATAGGTTGGGCCAGAGGGTCGAAGACCCAGCTCAAAAGAGGACTCTATTATCGCATGGTCACTCAGAGGTTTGTCTTTTACCTTAAAATCTCTGCATCGCTCAAACAACCCTCTCGAGACTGCAACACAGTCTATGATAGTGTACGAATTACCTTGTCTCCAAGTGGGTTCTGGGTGAATATCGCTACTCATACTTCCGTACAGAATTTTTCAGATCCCAGTCCTCCAAAAATTGGAGCCACACCTCACCATCTGTAACGCTCACCTGATTCCCACGGAGGCGCTGATCCCGGCTGGGCTGCTATCGTTTCTTCAATTGAGAAGCGTAGAGCTCGGACGACTCTCAGGACTGGGCTTCCTCTTATCGAATGTCTGACTTGCAGGGTAAGTTTTCTGCAGGTGGAAGAAAAAGGGTTAATCACCGTTTGATGGGATTCCTTCTCCCACCAATCGCCAGTTTCTCCCACAGCCTAGCTTTCTACTTGTCTCGGCGAGCTCTCACCTTAGGCGTATAAATGCTGAGCTCCCCATCCTGCGTCTGGTGCAGGGGTGCGTGGATTCAAGTTACGTCACTGGATGAGTTCAGTGTTGAGGCTCAAGTCTTTTGCGGCCTTAGTTGTGGCACTGGTGCTGGGATGCCGAAGAGCGATGCCGCCGTTACTGCACGAGCGGATGCCTGTAAGTATACTGTAGTCTTTAGGCTTTAAAAGATGGGCACCTCAATAATGTCCCTTTTCCTTTGTTTCAGGCCTCGGGATGCTGTGGGCGTAGTTTTCTGTTGCCGCTGCACGTGCCGATGCACGTAAGTATAATGTTCGTTGGCCGCTTTTAATGGCACCTCTAATAATGTCCTTTTTCTAGTTTTCAGGTGCCGGGATGCTGCGGGCTTTATATCCGTTGCCACTTCACGTGCCGATGCACGTAAGTATAATGGTCTTTGGCCGCTTTTAATGGCACCTCTAATAATGTCCTTTTTCTAGTTTTCAGGTGCCGGGATGCTGCGGTTGATGCGGCCGCTTCTGCGCGTGCAAAAACTGGTAAGTTAAGATGAATGCGACTACCTTCGCCCGAACCCCTTTTTAATTATGTCCTTTGCCTTTCAGGTGCAGAGAAGCTGCCGAAGAGAAGGCCGCGGTTAGCTCCGTTGCAATGACGGATGGATCAGGTAAGCGGGCGCGGCTGCGAGCGAGTTGCACTTTTC
Source organism: Ambystoma mexicanum (assembly GCF_040938575.1). Classification (NCBI taxonomy): domain Eukaryota; kingdom Metazoa; phylum Chordata; class Amphibia; order Caudata; family Ambystomatidae; genus Ambystoma; species Ambystoma mexicanum. The sequence continues at coordinate 227,637,441 of NC_090934.1, forward strand.
TAACCTTATGTTTATTCTTTGCAGGTTTTGCCGGTGACTGGATTCCGGGATCTGGTAAGTATTGTTCTGTGTCTTTCTTCATCCACAGGTTGCTGCGCGGAAGCTGAAGATGACTCTGGACCTGGAATGCAGGAGCCGACTCGGTGAGCGTCCTGCTGCTGCTGCAGAATAACGCGAAGCACGTGTTTTCCATCGGGCGTGGTTTAAATAGCAGAGAAGTGCTTCCAGTGTGTGTTCTTCCACCGGTTCCACCCAGGTAAGAAAAGAGTTCCTGAATGGAGGGAATAGTTCCTCCCAGCCCTGATGGCTGGGGACTTCAACCAGACTGGATTGTTCTGGGTAAATATGCAGCATGGTCTGCCTCAGGTAAGTCCACCCAAGCATTATTACACTGTTTATCAATATGAGCCCGGCGCCTATGGCGCCGGGACTGAAACCCTTCATGAGCCTGGCGCCAAAGGCGCCAGGACACGGTCCAAAGGGCCCCTGTAGGGGTATGCTGGGTCCAGAGTAGTGGAAGACGGGTCTGCTTCCGAGGGCGCTGGGCCAGTCCTGGCCCCTCGGGAGTAGCACCCATGACAGCACCCCCCCTCAAGGCCCCTCCCAAACTTGTCCTCCCCGGGGGTTTTGGTTTATCGGGAAAGGTTTGGTGAAATTTCTGGACTAGACGAGGAGCATGGACGTGGTCATAGGGTTCCCATGACCTTTCCTGAGGTCCGTAGCCTTTCCAGTCGATTAGGTAGAATAGCTTCGATCTGATGATTTTAGAGTCCAAAATGTCTTTTACTTCAAGTTCGGGCTCCCCATTCACTTGAATGGGCTCTGGAGGATTGGTCAATCTGGTTCCAGGTTGCATGGGTTTCAAAAGAGATACGTGAAATACAGGATGTATTCTCATATGGGTTGGCAATTCTAATTTAACGGCCACTGGATTAATTATGGCCGTAATTGGATATGGTCCCAGGTATTTGGGGTTGAAGGTGCGAGTGTCACGATGCCCGCTCCCGGGGAGCCGGCTCAGGCCCTGCATCCCCGAAAGCGGACATCAAGTCCCCGGGGAAGGTCCCAGCAACCCCTTATAGGGGCCCTTTGGACAGCGTCCTGGCGCCTATGGCGCCAGGCTCATAGAAAACGTCAGTCCTGGCGCCATAGGCGCCAGGCTCATTATGAAAGTGTTTGGATGCACTCACCTGATGCAGACCATGCTGCAGAACCCCGGCCTCCTTGAGGCCTGAAAGGAACTACTTTACCTGTGGGACTCATTTACCACCCGGGCGTGGTCGGGGAAGGATACATACCTGATTGGAGGAAGGACCCATTCTAGGAACTTCTTCCAAGGCTATTTAAACCACACCCGATCAGCCACACGTGCTTCGCGTTGTTCTGCATCTAGCAGCTGGACGCTCACCGTGTCTGCTCCTGCATCTTGACTTCTGCCACACCTGCCAGCATCCTGAATCACCTTCAAAGGAAGGGAACAAGAGAACAGAAGAAGGAAAAGGCCTCACCTGCTAAATCTGCATCCCAGAGACATTTCGCCGACAATCCTGAAAAGGAAGACATTTATTTTTAAAAGCACATCGCATCGATCGCTGCAGCGCCGCATTCTACTCACCTTTACAGGGCACCTCCATGTTCAGCAGTGACCATCCGGATTCGCAGTCGCGCCCCCATGCCTAGGGAGAAAAAGACAAGAACAAAGGTGAGAGAAAGAAGGGAAAAGGGAAGCTAAAACTCCATGTCAAGACTTACCTGTTGGGTCATTCCCTTTTCATTTCGGGTCCGCGTCGCATCCAGGCATTTTCAGACCCCGGCCCCGAAGGGGAAAAAGACATCAGCGTTAATGAGTGAATGAAAAGACATTACCAAAACACTCATTAAAGACTTACCTGATTTCCACAAGGATTTCACCGCTCACCTCGGGTCGGTGCCTGTTCCCCGGCATTCCGTACCCCGGCCCCTATGGGGTAAAAGACACTAGCATTAGAACATTGATGCATGGACACAAGGGGAACCACTTATAGAAAAACTTACCTGGAAGCCAAGCAAGTTTGGTTCTCACCCATCCGAAAATCCAGTGACGTAACTGGATACCAACGCGCCCCTGCATCAGAATCAGGATGGAGAGCTCGTCCTTCCAGACCCTAAGGTGAGACGCTACGGGGAAGCACAGAAGGGTTTTGAGGAGGGTGAGAGGGGTAAGTGGGAGGCCGATTGCATTACCCCGCAGACAGTTAACCCCCTATTCTCACCTACAGAAGGATACTTCTGCAAGTCAGACAAGCCAGATCTGGGGCCCGGTCCAGTCCGTCTTCCGAACCCTGCGCATCACCTTAGACGAGGTCACAGCAGCGCGAACCAGGCCAGCGCCCCCGTGGGAGTCAGGTGAGCGTTACAGAACGCGAAGCCTTCCTACAAATTCCCACCCAGGCGCTATGGAAACTTCTGAGACTGATCAGATGGCCCAATTACTGGGGGAATTACGGGCCGAAGTACATGCCGCTCGTCAAGAGACTAATACCCTCAAGAAGAAATTAATAATATCAAAGGAAAGAACTGATGACCTGGCCAGACAGCTTTTGCAAGATCAAGCTGGACAAACTACTCTACCCTGTTCCGGAGGGAACCCCGCTCCTGTGGTTCCCAGTAACCCTGTGCAGATTAATCTACCTGGAAACATGCCGCTGGCCCCACCTGAACGCTTTGCTGGGGACCCCAAACGATTCGCCGTATTCATGAATCAGTGTCGTTTGCACTTCCTATGCAGACCTGGGGCCTTCCCTAATGATCAGACCAAAGTAGCCTTTGTATTGTCATATCTCAGCGGCTGCGCTGCCGATTGGTCAGTTCCACTGGTTACTCAAGATGACCCGATTCTCCGTGATTTTCAAGGATTTCAAGCAAGCATGGAAAGGTTATTTGCTCGACACTCTCAGGGGCAGGCTCTGGATGACGAACTTCTATCCCTGCGACAGGGCATTCAGGACCTCCTATCATATATTGCAACCTTTAATAGACTAATTGTGGAAACGGGATGGCCAGAGGATAAAAGAGTCACGTTATTTTATCGAGGTCTACGCGGAGAACTTAAAGATGTCTTGGCCCAAGTTGTAAATCCGCCCCAAGAATGCACAGAATATATAGACTTAGTGGTCCAATTGGATCACAGACTTCAAAACAGAAAAACAGATCGGTCCAGGTTTGAGCCCCGGGTGTTGGTCAAGACCCACGCTAACCCCAAGGGAGTTGATGTCTCTGAGCCTATGCAAATTGGAGGGGTTAAAGAACCCTTAACTCAAAAGGAACGTGAAAGGAGGCGGCAGTTAAAATTATGTTAAAAAAGTTACAAATTAATGTCTTTATTGTGGGAACACTGGACACTTTCTATGAGATTGCCCGGCAAAACCGCCCCGAAAAGCGGTAGGAGCCGCTGATAAAAACCATGAAGATTCTGTTTCGGGAAACGACTCAGCCCGACAAGCGTAGGGGTCCGCTTGCCGAGCTTGAAAACTAACTCTCAGACCTCGCATTTCATTGTGCCAATGGTTCTCGTAGATCCAGAAAAGCCTAAGCGGTTGCATGCAATAAAGGCATACATCGATAGTGGGGCTATTGGAAACTATGTGGATCGTGAATTGGTCTCTAGGATTAACCTCCCTCTCCGTCCTAAAACCAGCAAAGATGTCATCACCACAGTCGATGGAACTGAAATTGCCTCTGGACCGGTAACACATTCCACTACTGAGGTGACTCTTATTGGTCCTGACGGCCATCGGGAGGCAGTTGTGTTTGATGTAATCAAGGCTCCACAGTTTCAGGTTATTCTTGGAATTCCTTGGTTAGAGACACATAATCCTCGAATTGATTGGCGAGCTAAGAGAATAACCTTCCCGGATTGTGCACAAACCTGCTACCCAGAAAACCTGAAGATTAATCTAGCATCTGTAACCTCTGCCTCCATGCAATTACCTCCGGAATACCAGGACTTTCAGGACGTCTTCCAAAAGGAACAGGCCAACACGTTACCTCCTCACCGATCGTACGATTGCCAAATCGATCTGGTGCCCGGTGCACAACCCCCTTGTAGCAGGATTTATGCCCTTACCGAACCTGAGAACCTGCATTTGAGACAATATTTGGATCAATACCTCGCCAATGGTTTTATTCGCCCGTCAAAGTCCCCGACATCCTCGGCTTTGTTCTTCGCGCCTAAAAAAGAAGGCGACCTTAGAACTTGTATCGATTACCGCGCATTGAACTAGATAACGGTTAAAAACCGTTATCCTCTGCCTCTGATTCCTGAACTCCTTGACCAGGTGAAGGACGCTTGCATATACACCAAGTTAGATCTCCGCGGGGCATATCATCTGGTGCGAGTAAAAGAAGGCGACAAATGGAAAACAGCCTCCCGTACAAAATATGGATTATTCGAATACCAGGTAATGCCTTTCGGGTTGTGCAATGCGCCTGCTGCCTTCCAATTCTTCATGAATGATGTCCTTCGGGAACTCATCAATGTTTGTGTTGTCGTCTATATCGATGACATTCTAGTGTACTCCTCTTCGGAATCTGATCACAGAAAACACGCTAGGGCATTCTGGAAAAACTGCGCCAACAGAAACTATTTGCTAAACTGGAGAAATGTGTTTTCCATACCACAGAAGTTGAGTTTCTCGGTTTCATCCTGACACCCAAAGGAGTCCGAATGGACTCAAGAAAAGTGGATGCCATCCTCAAATGGCCATCACCTAGCTCTGTAAAAGGGGTTCAAAGCATGCTCGGCTTTGCCAATTTCTATCGCAGGTTTATCCCGGAATTTTCACGCATAGTACAACCCATTACTGCACTCTTGAGGAAAAATAAACGTTTTGAATGGTCTGAAGAAGCCGAGCAGGCCTTCCAGGATTTAAAAGCTAAGTTTACCTCCGCACCTATATTGAAACACCCACGTCCAGATCTCCCGTATGTCGTTGAAACTGACGCATCCAGCCTAGCCATGGGAGCAGTTCTGTCTCAAAGAGATCCTGAAACCAACCAACTGCATCCCGTAGCATTTTGGTCCAGAAAATTCTCGGCACCAGAGATTAATTACGCAATCACTGACAAAGAACTGTTAGCCATAAAGTCCGCTTTTAAAGCCTGGCGGCATTACCTGCTTGGCGCTCGACATACCATCACGGTGATCACTGATCACCGGAATTTACAGTATTTGAAAACCGCCAAAGCTCAGTCAATCACGGCAGCTCCGATGGGCTTTGTTTTTCGCTGAGTTTGATTTCGTGATTACCTATCGACCTGGCTGCAAGAACGGCAAAGCAGACGCCTTATCCCGAATTGGAATGGGAGAATCTGATACAAACTCAGAACCAGTACCAATAATTCCCGAACAGAGAATTCTAGGCATGACTTCGTTACAGACGCTTGAAGACATTCAAGTCAGAGTGAAACAACTCCTGGACCCTACAGTCCTACAGGATTGGATACAAAAGGGATCAGACTTTACCATAGATAATGGTTTACCTTATTACCAAGGACGCTTATTCCTGCCGCACAAGGATTTACACGAACTAGTTATTTCAGGTTATCATGATACATTAATAGAGGGACACCCTGGTATTGCCAAGACAATGGAAAAGGTGAAACGATAATTCTGGTGGCCCTATTGGCGAAAAGATGTTAAATCTTTTGTGATGTCCTGTAGTGTTTGGGCCCAAAATAAAGGTCAAAAGAAAAGACCAGCCGGTCTCCTTCAACCTCTAGACATACCGCCAGCACCCTGGCACACCCTATCAATGGATTTTATTACAGACTTGCCTCCTTGTTCGGGATACAATACCATTCTGTTAATTGTGGATTTGTTTTCCAAAATGGCCCACTTCATTCCTTTGAAAGGTTTACCTTCAGCTTCTGTCCTAGCCAAAGAATTCCTCGAAAATATTGTTCGGCTACATGGATTCCCATCTATACTAATCTCTGACCAAGGAAGCCAATTCATTTCCCACTTCTGGCGCAAATGTTGTCAAATGGCACAAATCGACGTAGGATTATCGACCAGTCACCACCCTCAGACCGATGGTCAGACCGAGAGGACAAATCAGACCCTTGAGCATTACTTACGGTGTATGTTACAGCAATCTGAAAGCAACTGGAAAGACATTCTTTGGATAGTCGAATACGCATATAATAATTCGGTACACTCTGGAACTGGCCATAGTCCTTTTTATACCTTGTTTGGACATCACCCTCGAACCTCAAACCTCGACTCACCTCAGAACCTCGGAGTGCCCGCAGTAGAACATCTGCATTCTACCATTACCCGAGCCTTCAAAGAGGCAACCACGCATTTACAACAAGCCAAGAGAAAATACAAGGAGAATGCTGACCTACATCGGAGTGAAGCACCTCCGTATCAGATTGGGGATCAAGTGTGGTTAGCTACCAGACATTTACCACTCAAAGGGCCTCGAACTTTTAACCCAAAATATCTGGGACCTTATTCTATTACGGCAATAATTAACCCAGTAGCGGTTAAACTTGATTTACCAGCTAATATGCGAATTCACCCTGTGTTTCATGTGTCACTTCTGAAACCAGTGGTACCCGGAACCCGACTACTCAAACCTCCAGAACCTATTCAAATAGATGGGGAACCCGAATTCGAAGTGAAGAACATTTTAGATTCAAAAATGTTTAGGTCAAAGCTTTTCTACCTAATTGATTGGAAGGGGTACGGACCTCAGGAGAGGTCGTGGGAACCCAGTGACCATGTGCATGCACCTCGATTAGTCAGGAAATTCCACCGACTCTTCCCAAACAAACCAAAACCACTGGAGGGAACAACCTTGGGAGGGGCCTTGGGGGGGGGAGTGCTGTCACGATGCCCGCTCCCGGGGAGCCGGCTCAGGCCCTGCGTCCCCGAAAGCGGACATCAAGTCCCCGGGGAAGGTCCCAGCAACCCCATATAGGGGCCCTTTGGACAGCGTCCTGGCGCCTATGGAGCCAGGCTCATAGAAAACGTCAGTCCTGGCGCCATAGGCGCCAGGCTCATTATGAAAGTGTTTGGATGCACTTACCTGATGCAGACCATGCTGCAGAACCCCGGCCTCCTTGAGGCCTGAAAGGAACTACTTTACCTGTGGGACTCATTTACCACCCGGGCGTGGTCGGGGAAGGATACATACCTGATTGGAGGAAGGACACATTCTAGGAACTTCTTCCAAGGCTATTTAAACCACACCCGATCAGCCACACGTGCTTCGCGTTGTTCTGCATCTAGCAGCTGGACGCTCAGCGTGTCTGCTCCTGCATCTTGACTTCTGCCACACCTGCCAGCATCCTGAATCACCTGCAAAGGAAGGGAACAAGAGAACAGAAGAAGGAAAAGGCCTCACCTGCTAAATCTGCATCCCAGAGACATTTCGCCGACAATCCTGAAAAGGAAGACATTTATTTTTAAAAGCACATCGCATCGATCGCTGCAGCGCCGCATTCTACTCACCTTTACAGGGCGCCTCCATGTTCAGCAGTGACCATCCGGATTCGCAGTCGCGCCCCCATGCCTAGGGAGAAAAAGACAAGAACAAAGGTGAGAGAAAGAAGGGAAAAGGGAAGCTAAAACTCCATGTCAAGACTTACCTGTTGGGTCATTCCCTTTTCATTTCGGGTCCGCGTCGCATCCAGGCATTTTCAGACCCCGGCCCCTAAGGGGAAAAAGACATCAGCGTTAATGAGTGAATGAAAAGACATTACCAAAACACTCATTAAAGACTTACCTGATTTCCACAAGGATTTCACCGCTCACCTCGGGTCGGTGCCTGTTCCCCGGCATTCCGTACCCCGGCCCCTATGGGGAAAAAGACACTAGCATTAGAACATTAATGCATGGACACAAGGGGAACCACTTATAGAAAAACTTACCTGGAAGCCAAGCAAGTTTGGTTCTCACCCATCCGAAAATCCATTGACGTAACTGGATACCAACGCGCCCCTGCATCAGAAGCAGGATGGAGAGCTCGTCCTTCCAGACCCTAAGGTGAGACGCTACGGGGAAGCACAGAAGGGTTTTGAGGAGGGTGAGAGGGGTAAGTGGGAGGCCGATTGCATTACCCCGCAGACAGTTAACCCCCTATTCTCACCTACAGAAGGATACTTCTGCGAGTCAGACAAGCCAGATCTGGGGTCTGGTCCAGTCCGTCTTCCGAACCCTGCGCATCACCTTAGACGAGGTCACAGCAGCGCGAACCAGGCCAGCGCCCCGGTGGGAGACAGGTGAGCGTTACAGAACGCGAAGCCTTCCTACAAATTCCCACCCAGGCGCTATAGAAACTTCTGAGACTGATCAGTTGGCCCAATTACTGGGGGAATTACGGGCCGAAGTACATGCCGCTCGTCAAGAGACTAATGCCCTCAAGAAGAAATTAATAATATCAAAGGAAAGAACTGATGACCTGGCCAGACAGCTTTTGCAAGGTCAAGCTGGACAAACTCCTCTACCCTGTTCCGGAGGGAACCCCGCTCCTGTGGTTCCCAGTAACCCTGTGCAGATTAATCTACCTGGAAACATGCCGCTGGCCCCACCTGAACGCTTTGCTGGGGACCCCAAACCATTTGCTGTATTCATGAATCAGTGTCGTTTGCGCTTCCTATGCAGACCTGGGGCCTTCCCTAATGATCAGACCAAAGTAGCCTTTGTATTGTCATATCTCAGCGGCTGCGATGCCGATTGGTCAGTTCCACTGGTTACTCAAGATGACCCGATTCTCCGCGATTTTCAAGGATTTCAAGCAAGCATGGAAAGGTTATTTGCTCAACACTCTCAGGGGCAGGCTCTGGATGACGAACTTCTATCCCTGCGACAGGGCAATCAGGACCTCCTATCCTATATTGCAACCTTTAACAGACTAATTGTGGAAACGGGATGGCGAGAGGATAAAAGAGTCACGTTATTTTATCGAGGTCTACGCGGAGAACTTAAAGATGTCTTGGCCCAAGTTGTAAATCCGCCCCAAGAATGCACAGAATATATAGACTTATTGGTCCAATTGGATCGCAGACTTCAAAACAGAAAAACAGATCGGTCCAGGTTTGAGACCCGGGTGTTGGTCAAGACCCACGCTAACCCCAAGGGAGTTGATGTCTCTGAGCCTATGCAAATTGGAGGGGTTAAAGATCCCTTAACTCAAAAGGAATGTGAAAGGAGGCGGCAGTTAAAATTATGTCTTTATTGTGGGAACTCTGGACACTTTCTACGAGATTGCCCGGCAAAACCGCCCTGAAAAGCGGTAGGAGCCGCTGATAAAAACCATGAAGACTCTGTTTCGGGAAACGACTCAGCCCGACAAGCGTAGGGGTCCGCTTGCAGAGCTTGAAAACTAACTCTCAGACCTCGCATTTCATTGTGACAATGGTTCTCCTAGATCGAGAAAAGCCTAAGCGGTTGCATGCAATAAAGGCATACATCGATAGTGGGGCTATTGGAAACTATGTGGATCGTGAATTGGTCTCTAGGATTAACCTCCCTCTCCGTCCTAAAACCAGCAAAGATGTCATCACCACAGTCGATGGAACTGAAATTGCCTCTGGACCAGTAACACTTTCCACTACTGAGGTGACTCTTATTGGTCCTGACGGCCATCGGGAGGCAGTTGTGTTTGATTTAATCAAGGCTCCACAGTTTCAGGTTATTCTTGGAATTCCTTGGTTAGAGACACATAATCCTCAAATTGATTGGCGAGCTAAGAGAATAACCTTCCCGGATTGTGCACAAACCTGCTACCCAGAAAACCTGAAGATTAATCTAGCATCTGTAACCTCTGCCTCCATGCAATTACCTCCGGAATACCAGGACTTTCAGGACGTCTTCCAAAAGGAACAGGCCAACACGTTACCTCCTCACTGATCGTACGATTGCCAAATCGATCTGGTGCCCAGTGCACAACCCCCTTGTAGCAGGATTTATGCCCTTACCGAACCTGAGAACCTGCATTTGAGACAATATTTGGATCAATACCTCGCCAATGCTTTTATTCGCCCGTCAAAGTCCCCGGCATCCTCGGCATTGTTCTTCGCGCCTAAAAAAGAAGGCGACCTTAGAACTTGTATCGATTACCGCGCATTGAACCAGATAACGGTTAAAAACCGTTATCCTCTGCCTCTGATTCCTGAACTCCTTGACCAGGTGAAGGACGCTTGCATATACACCAAGTTAGATCTCCGGGGGGCATATCATCTGGTGCGAGTAAAAGAAGGCGACGAATGGAAAACAGCCTTCCGTACAAAATATGGATTATTCGAATACCAGGTAATGCCTTTTGGGTTGTGCAATGCGCCTGCTGCCTTCCAATTCTTCATGAATGATGTCCTTCGGGAACTCATCGATGTTTGTGTTGTCGTCTATATCAATGACATTGTAGTGTACTCCTCTTCGGAATCTGATCACAGAAAACACGTTAGGGCAGTTCTGGAAAAACTGCGCCAACACAAACTATTTGCTAAACTGGAGAAATGTGTTTTCCATACCACAGAAGTTGAGTTTCTCGGTTTCATCCTGACACCCAAAGGAGTCCGAATGGACTCAAGAAAAGTGGATGCCATCCTCAAATGGCCATCACCTAGCTCTGTAAAAGGGGTTCAAAGCATGCTCGGCTTTGCCAATTTCTATCGCAGGTTTATCTCGGAATTTTCACGCATAGTACAACCCATTACTGCACTCTTGAGGAAAAATAAACGTTTTGAATGGTCTGAAGAAGCCGAGCAGGCCTTCCAGGATTTAAAAGCTAAGTTTACCTACGCACCTATATTGAAACACCCACGTCCAGATCTCCCGTATGTCGTCGAAACTGACGCATCCAGCCTAGCCATGGGAGCAGTCCTGTCTCAAAGAGATCCTGAAACCAACCAACTGCATCCCATAGCATTTTGGTCCAGAAAATTCTCGGCACCAGAGATTAATTACGCAATCACTGACAAAGAACTGTTAGCCATAAAGTCTGCTTTTAAAGCCTGGCGGCATTACCTGCTTGGCGCTCGACATACCATCACGGTGATCACTGATCACCGGAATTTACAGTATTTGAAAACCGCCAAGGCTCAGTTATCACGGCAGCTCCGATGGGCTTTGTTTTTCGCTGAATTTGATTTCGTGATTACCTATCGAACTGGCTGCAAGAACGGCAAAGCAGACGCCTTATCCCGAATTGGAATGGGAGAATCTGATACAAACTCAGAACCAGTACCAATAATTCCCGAACAGAGAATTCTAGGCATGACTTCGTTACAGACGCTTGAAGACATTCAAGTCAGAGTGAAACAACTCCTGGACCCTACAGTCCTACAGGATTGGATACAAAAGGGATCAGACTTTACCATAGATAATGGTTTACCTTATTACCAAGGACGCTTATTCCTGCCGCACAAGGATTTACACAAACTAGTTATTTCAGGTTATCATGATACATTAATAGAGGGACACCCCGGTATTGCCAAGACAATGGAAAAGGTGAAACGACAATTCTGGTGGCCCTCTTGGCGAAAAGATGTTAAATCTTTTGTGATGTCCTGTGGTGTTTGCGCCCAAAATAAAGGTCAAAAGAAAAGACCAGCCGGTCTCCTTCAACCTCTAGACATACAGCCAGCACCCTGGCACACCCTATCAATGGATTTTATTACGGACTTGCCTCCTTGTTCGGGATACAATACCATTCTGGTAATTGTGGATTTGTTTTCCAAAATGGCCCACTTCATTCCTTTGAAAGGTTTACCTTCAGCTTCTGTCCTAGCCAAAGAATTCCTCGAAAATATTGTTCGGCTACATGGATTCCCATTTATACTAATCTCTGACCGGGGAAGCCAATTCATTTCCCACTTCTGGCGCGCAAATGTTGTCAAATGGCACAAATTGACATAAGATTATCGACCAGTCACCACCCTCAGACCGATGGTCAGACTGAGAGGACAAATCAGACCCTTGAGCATTACTTACGGTGTATGTTACAGTAATCTGAAAGCAATGGGAAAGACATTCTTTGGATAGCCGAATACGCATATAATAATTCGGTACACTCAGGAACTGGCCATAGTCCTTTTTATACCTTGTTTGGACATCACCCTCGAACCTCAAACCTCGACTCACCTCAGAACCTCGGAGTGCCCGCAGTAGAACATCTGCATTCTACCATTACCCGAGCCTTCAAAGAGGCAACCACGCATTTACAACAAGCCAAGAGAAAATACAAGGAGAATGCTGACCTACATCGGAGTGAAGCACCTCCGTATCAGATTGGGGATCAAGTGTGGTTGGCTACCAGACATTTACCGCTCAAAGGGCCTCGAACTTTTAACCCAAAATATCTGGGACCTTATTCTATTACGGCAATAATTAACCCAGTAGCGGTTAAACTTGATTTACCAGCTAATATGCAAATTCACCCTGTTTTTCATGTGTCACTTCTGAAACCAGTGGTACCCGGAACCCGACTACTCAAACCTCCAGAACCTATTCAAATAGATGGGGAACCCGAATTCGAAGTGAAGAACATTTTAGATTCAAAAATGTTTAGGTCAAAGCTTTTCTACCTAATTGATTGGAAGGGGTACGGACCTCAGGAGAGGTCGTGGGAACCCAGTGACCATGTGCATGCACCTCGATTAGTCAGGAAATTCCACCGACTCTTCCCAAACAAACCAAAACCCCCGGAGGGAACAACCTTGGGAGGGGCCTTGGGGGGGAGTGCTTTCACGATGCCCGCTCCCGGGGAGCCGGCTCAGGCCCAGCGTCCCCGAAAGCGGACATCAAGTCCCCGGGGAAGGTCTCAGCAACCCCTTATAGGGGCCCTTTGGACAGCGTCCTGGCGCCTATGGCGCCAGGCTCATAGAAAACGTCAGTCCTGGCGCCATAGGCGCCAGGCTCATTATGAAAGTGTTTGGATGCACTTACCTGATGCAGACCATGCTGCAGAACCCCGGCCTCCTTGAGGCCTGAAAGGAACTACTTTACCTGTGGGACTCATTTACCACCCGGGCGTGGTCGGGGAAGGATACATACCTGATTGGAGGAAGGACACATTCTAGGAACTTCTTCCAAGGCTATTTAAACCACACCCGATCAGCCACACGTGCTTCGCGTTGTTCTGCATCTAGCAGCTGGACGCTCAGCGTGTCTGCTCCTGCATCTTGACTTCTGCCACACCTGCCAGCATCCTGAATCACCTGCAAAGGAAGGGAACAAGAGAACAGAAGAAGGAAAAGGCCTCACCTGCTAAATCTGCATCCCAGAGACATTTCGGCCGACAATCCGGAAAAGGAAGACATTTATTTTTAAAAGCACATCGCATCGATCGCTGCAGCGCCGCATTCTACTCACCTTTACAGGGCGCCTCCATGTTCAGCAGGGACCATCCGGATTCGCAGTCGCGCCCCCGCGCCTAGGGAGAAAAAGACAAGAACAAAGGTGAGAGAAAGAAGGGAAAAGGGAAGCTAAAACTCCATGTTAAGACTTACCTGTTGGGTCATTCCCTTTTCATTTCGGGTCCGCGCCGCATCCAGGCATTTTCGGACCCCGGCCCCTAAGGGGAAAAAGACATCAGCGTTAATGAGTGAATGAAAAGACATTACCAAAACACTCATTAAAGACGTACCTGATTTCCACAAGGATTTCACCGCTCACCTCGGGTCGGTGCCTGTTCCCCGGCATTCCGTACCCCGGCCCCTATGGGGAAAAAGACACTAGCATTAGAACATTAATGCATGGACACAAGGGGAACCACTTATAGAAAAACTTACCTGGAAGCCAAGCAAGTTTGGTTCTCACCCATCCGAATATCCAGTGAGGTAACTGGATACCAACGCGCCCCTGCATCAGAAGCAGGATGGGGAGCTCGTCCTTCCAGACCCTAAGGTGAGACGCTACGGGGAAGCACAGAAGGGTTTTGAGGAGGGTGAGAGGGGTAAGTGGGAGGCCGATTGCATTACCCCGCAGACAGTTAACCCCCTATTCTCACCTACAGAAGGATACTTCTGCGAGTCAGACAAGCCAGATCTGGGGCCCGGTCCAGTCCGTCTTCCGAACCCTGCGCATCACCTTAGACGAGGTCACAGCAGGGCGAACCAGGCCAGCGCCCCCATGGGAGTCAGGTGAGCGTTACAGAACGCGAAGCCTTCCTACAAATTCCCACCCAGGCGCTATGGAAACTTCTGAGACTGATCAGTTGGCCCAATTACTGGGGGAATTACGGGCCGAAGTACATGCCGCTCGTCAAGAGACTAATGCCCTCAAGAAGAAATTAATATATCAAAGGAAAGAACTGATGATCTGGCCAGACAGCTTTTGCAAGGTCAAGCTGGACAAACTCCTCTACCCTGTTCCGGCGGGAACCCCGCTCCTGTGGTTCCCAGTAACCCTGTGCAGATTAATCTACCTGGAAACATGCCGCTGGCCCCATCTGAACGCTTTGCTGGGGACCCCAAACGATTCGCCGTATTCATGAATCAGTGTCATTTGCACTTCCTATGCAGACCTGGGGCCTTCCCTAATGATCAGACCAAAGTAGCCTTTGTATTGTCATATCTCAGCGGCTGCGCTGCCGATTGGTCAGTTCCACTGGTTACTCAAGATGACCCGATTCTCCGTGATTTTCAAGGATTTCAAGCAAGCATGGAAAGGTTATTTGCTCGACACTCTCAGGGGCAGGCTCTGGATGACGAACTTCTATCCCTGCGACAGGGCAATCAGGACCTCCTATCCTATATTGCAACCTTTAATAGACTAATTGTGGAAACGGGATGGCCAGAGGATAAAAGAGTCACGTTATTTTATCGAGGTCTACGCGGAGAACTTAAAGATGTCTTGGCCCAAGTTGTAAATCCGCCCCAAGAATGCACAGAATATATAGACTTAGTGGTCCAATTGGATCACAGACTTTAAAACAGAAAAACAGATCGGTCCAGGTTTGAGGCCCGGGTGTTGGTCAAGACCCACGCTAACCCCAAGGGAGTTGATGTCTCCTAGCCTATGCAAATTGGAGGGGTTAAAGATCCCTTAACTCAAAAGGATCGTGAAAGGAGGCGGCAGTTAAAATTATGTCTTTATTGTGGGAACTCTGGACACTTTCTACGAGATTGCCCGGCAAAACCGCCCCGAAAAGCGGTAGGAGCCGCTGATAAAAACCATGAAGACTCTGTTTCGGGAAACGACTCAGCCCGACAAGCGTAGGGGTCCGCTTGCCGAGCTTGAAAACTAACTCTCAGACCTCGCATTTCATTGTGCCAATGGTTCTCCTAGATCCAGAAAAGCCTAAGCGGTTGCATGCAATAAAGGCATACATCGATAGTGGGGCTATTGGAAACTATGTGGATCGTGAATTGGTCTCTAGGATTAACCTCCCTCTCCGTCCTAAAACCAGCAAAGATGTCATCACCACAGTCGATGGAACTGAAATTGCCTCTGGACCGGTAACACATTCCACTACTGAGGTGACTCTTATTGGTCCTGACGGCCATCGGGAGGCAGTTGTGTTTGATGTAATCAAGGCTCCACAGTTTCAGGTTATTCTTGGAATTCCTTGGTTAGAGACACATAATCCTCGAATTGATTGGCGAGCTAAGAGAATAACCTTCCCGGATTGTGCACAAACCTGCTACCCAGAAAACCTGAAGATTAATCTAGCATCTGTAACCTCTGTCTCCATGCAATTACCTCCGGAATACCAGGACTTTCAGGACGTCTTCCAAAAGGAACAGGCCAACACGTTACCTCCTCACCGATCGTACGATTGCCAAATCGATCTGGTGCCCGGTGCACAACCCCCTTGTAGCAGGATTTATGCCCTTACCGAACCTGAGAACCTGCATTTGAGACAATATTTGGATCAATACCTCGCCAATGGTTTTATTCGCCCGTCAAAGTCCCCGGCATCCTCGGCTTTGTTCTTCGCGCCTAAAAATGAGGCGACCTTAGAACTTGTATCGATTACCGCGCATTGAACCAGATAACGGTTAAAAACCGTTATCCTCTGCCTCTGATTCCTGAACTCCTTGACCAGGTGAAGGACGCTTGCATATACACCAAGTTAGATCTCCGGGGGGCATATCATCTGGTGCGAGTAAAAGAAGGCGACGAATGGAAAACAGCCTTCCGTACAAAATATGGATTATTCGAATACCAGGTAATGCCTTTCGGGTTGTGCAATGCGCCTGCTGCCTTCCAATTCTTCATGAATGATGTCCTTCGGGAACTCATCGATGTTTGTGTTGTCGTCTATATCGATGACATTCTAGTGTACTCCTCTTTGGAATCTGATCACAGAAAACACGTTAGGGCAGTTCTGGAAAAACTGCGCCAACACAAACTATTTGCTAAACTGGAGAAATGTGTTTTCCATACCACAGAAGTTGAGTTTCTCGGTTTCATCCTGACACCCAAAGGAGTCCGAATGGACTCAAGAAAAGTGTATGCCATCCTCAAATGGCCATCACCTAGCTCTGTAAAAGGGGTTCAAAGCATGCTCGGCTTTGCCAATTTCTATCGCAGGTTTATCCCGGAATTTTCACGCATAGTACAACCCATTACTGCACTCTTGAGGAAAAATAAACGTTTTGAATGGTCTGAAGAAGCCGAGCAGGCCTTCCAGGATTTAAAAGCTAAGTTTACCTCCGCACCTATATTGAAACACCCACGTCCAGATCTCCCGTATGTCGTTGAAACTGACACATCCAGCCTAGCCATGGGAGCAGTTCTGTCTCAAAGAGATCCTGAAACCAACCAACTGCATCCCGTAGCATTTTGGTCCAGAAAATTCTCGGCACCAGAGATTAATTACGCAATCACTGACAAAGAACTGTTAGCCATAAAGTCTGCTTTTAAAGCCTGGCGGCATTACCTGCTTGGCGCTCGACATACCATCACGGTGATCACTGATCACCGGAATTTACAGTATTTGAAAACCGCCAAGGCTCAGTCATCACGGCAGCTCCGATGGGCTTTGTTTTTCGCTGAATTTGATTTAGTGATTACCTATCGACCTGGCTGCAAGAACGGCAAAGCAGACGCCTTATCCCGAATTGGAATGGGAGAATCTGATACAAACTCAGAACCAGTACCAATAATTCCCGAACAGAGAATTCTAGGCATGACTTCGTTACAGACGCTTGAAGACATTCAAGTCAGAGTGAAACAACTCCTGGACCCTACAGTCCTACAGGATTGGATACAAAAGGGATCAGACTTTACCATAGATAATGGTTTACCTTATTACCAAGGACTCTTATTCCTGCCGCACAAGGATTTACACGAACTAGTTATTTCAGGTTATCATGATACATTAATAGAGGGACACCCCGGTATTGCCAAGACAATGGAAAAGGTGAAACGACAATTCTGGTGGCCCTCTTGGCGAAAAGATGTTAAATCTTTTGTGATGTCCTGTGGTGTTTGCGCCCAAAATAAAGGTCAAAGGAAAAGACCAGCCGGTCTCCTTCAACCTCTAGACATACCGCCAGCACCCTGGCACACCATATTAATGGATTTTATTATGGACTTGCCTCCTTGTTCGGGATACAATACCATTCTGGTAATTGTGGATTTGTTTTCCAAAATGGCCCACTTCATTCCTTTGAAAGGTTTACCTTCAGCTTCTGTCCTAGCCAAAGAATTCCTCGAAAATATTGTTTGGCTACATGGATTCCCATCTATACTAATCTCTGACCGGGGAAGCCAATTCATTTCCCACTTCTGGCGCAAATGTTGTCAAATGGCACAAATCGACGTAAGATTATCGACCAGTCACCACCCTCAGACCGATGGTCAGACCGAGAGGACAAATCAGACCCTTGAGCAGTACTTACGGTGTATGTTACAGCAATCTGAAAGCAACTGGAAAGACATTCTTTGGATAGCCGAATACGCATATAATAATTCGGTACACTCTGGAACTGGCCATAGTCCTTTTTATACCTTGTTTGGACATCACCCTCGAACCTCAAACCTCGACTCACCTCAGAACCTCGGAGTGCCCGCAGTAGAACATCTGCATTCTACCATTACCCGAGCCTTCAAAGAGGCAACCACGCATTTACAACAAGCCAAGAGAAAATACAAGGAGAATGCTGACCTACATCGGAGTGAAGCACCTCCGTATCAGATTGGGGATCAAGTGTGGTTGGCTACCAGACATTTACCGCTCAAAGGGTCTCGAACTTTTAACCCAAAATATCTGGGACCTTATTCTATTACGGCAATAATTAACCCAGTAGCGGTTAAACTTGATTTACCAGCTAATATGCAAATTCACCCTGTTTTTCATGTGTCACTTCTGAAACCAGTGGTACCCGGAACCCGACTACTCAAACCTCCAGAACCTATTCAAATAGATGGGGAACCCGAATTCGAAGTGAAGAACATTTTAGATTCAAAAATGTTTAGGTCAAAGCTTTTCTACCTAATTGATTGGAAGGGGTACGGACCTCAGGAGAGGTCGTGGGAACCCAGTGACCATGTGCATGCACCTCGATTAGTCAGGAAATTCCACCGACTCTTCCCAAACAAACCAAAACCCCCGGAGGGAACAACCTTGGGAGGGGCCTTGGGGGGGAGTGCTGTCACGATGCCCGCTCCCGGGGAGCCGGCTCAGGCCCAGCGTCCCCGAAAGCGGACATCAAGTCCCCGGGGAAGGTCTCAGCAACCCCTTATAGGGGCCCTTTGGACAGCGTCCTGGCGCCTATGGCGCCAGGCTCATAGAAAACGTCAGTCCTGGCGCCATAGGCGCCAGGCTCATTATGAAAGTGTTTGGATGCACTTACCTGATGCAGACCATGCTGCAGAACCCCGGCCTCCTTGAGGCCTGAAAGGAACTACTTTACCTGTGGGACTCATTTACCACCCGGGCGTGGTCGGGGAAGGATACATACCTGATTGGAGGAAGGACACATTCTAGGAACTTCTTCCAAGGCTATTTAAACCACACCCGATCAGCCACACGTGCTTCGCGTTGTTCTGCATCTAGCAGCTGGACGCTCAGCGTGTCTGCTCCTGCATCTTGACTTCTGCCACACCTGCCAGCATCCTGAATCACCTGCAAAGGAAGGGAACAAGAGAACAGAAGAAGGAAAATGCCTCACCTGCTAAATCTGCATCCCAGAGACATTTCGCCGACAATCCTGAAAAGGAAGACATTTATTTTTAAAAGCACATCGCATCGATCGCTGCAGCGCCGCATTCTACTCACCTTTACAGGGCGCCTCCATGTTCAGCAGTGACCATCCGGATTCGCAGTCGCGCCCCCATGCCTAGGGAGAAAAAGACAAGAACAAAGGTGAGAGAAAGAAGGGAAAAGGGAAGCTAAAACTCCATGTCAAGACTTACCTGTTGGGTCATTCCCTTTTCATTTCGGGTCCGCGTCGCATCCAGGCATTTTCAGACCCCGGCCCCGAAGGGGAAAAAGACATCAGCGTTAATGAGTGAATGAAAAGACATTACCAAAACACTCATTAAAGACTTACCTGATTTCCACAAGGATTTCACCGCTCACCTCGGGTCGGTGCCTGTTCCCCGGCATTCCGTACCCCGGCCCCTATGGGGAAAAAGACACTAGCATTAGAACATTAATGCATGGACACAAGGGGAACCACTTATAGAAAAAGTTACCTGGAAGCCAAGCAAGTTTGGTTCTCACCCATCCGAAAATCCAGTGACGTAACTGGATACCAACGCGCCCCTGCATCAGAAGCAGGATGGAGAGCTCGTCCTTCCAGACCCTAAGGTGAGACGCTACGGGGAAGCACAGAAGGGTTTTGAGGAGGGTGAGAGGGGTAAGTGGGAGGCCGATTGCATTACCCCGCAGACAGTTAACCCCCTATTCTCACCTACAGAAGGATACTTCTGCGAGTCAGACAAGCCAGATCTGGGGCCTGGTCCAGTCCGTCTTCCGAACCCTGCGCATCACCTTAGACGAGGTCACAGCAGCGCGAACCAGGCCAGCGCCCCCGTGGGAGACAGGTGAGCGTTACAGAACGCGAAGCCTTCCTGCAAATTCCCACCCAGGCGCTATAGAAACTTCTGAGACTGATCAGTTGGCCCAATTACTGGGGGAATTACGGGCCGAAGTACATGCCGCTCGTCAAGAGACTAATGCCCTCAAGAAGAAATTAATAATATCAAAGGAAAGAACTGATGACCTGGCCAGACAGCTTTTGCAAGGTCAAGCTGGACAAACTCCTCTACCCTGTTCCGGAGGGAACCCCGCTCCTGTGGTTCCCAGTAACCCTGTGCAGATTAATCTACCTGGAAACATGCCGCTGGCCCCACCTGAACGCTTTGCTGGGGACCCCAAACCATTTGCTGTATTCATGAATCAGTGTCGTTTGCACTTCCTATGCAGACCTGGGGCCTTCCCTAATGATCAGACCAAAGTAGCCTTTGTATTGTCATATCTCAGCGGCTGCGCTGCCGATTGGTCAGTTCCACTGGTTACTCAAGATGACCCGATTCTCCGCGATTTTCAAGGATTTCAAGCAAGCATGGAAAGGTTATTTGCTCAACACTCTCAGGGGCAGGCTCTGGATGACGAACTTCTATCCCTGCGACAGGGCAATCAGGACCTCCTATCCTATATTGCAACCTTTAACAGACTAATTGTGGAAACGGGATGGCAAGAGGATAAAAGAGTCACGTTATTTTATCGAGGTCTACGCGGAGAACTTAAAGATGTCTTGGCCCAAGTTGTAAATCCGCCCCAAGAATGCACAGAATATATAGACTTATTGGTCCAATTGGATCGCAGACTTCAAAACAGAAAAACAGATCGGTCCAGGTTTGAGACCCGGGTGTTGGTCAAGACCCAGGCTAACCCCAAGGGAGTTGATGTCTCTGAGCCTATGCAAATTGGAGGGGTTAAAGATCCCTTAACTCAAAAGGAATGTGAAAGGAGGCGGCAGTTAAAATTATGTCTTTATTGTGGGAACTCTGGACACTTTCTACGAGATTGCCCGGCAAAACCGCCCTGAAAAGCGGTAGGAGCCGCTGATAAAAACCATGAAGACTCTGTTTCGGGAAACGACTCAGCCCGACAAGCGTAGGGGTCCGCTTGCCGAGCTTGAAAACTAACTCTCAGACCTCGCATTTCATTGTGACAATGGTTCTCCTAGATCCAGAAAAGCCTAAGCGGTTGCATGCAATAAAGGCATACATCGATAGTGGGGCTATTGGAAACTATGTGGATCGTGAATTGGTCTCTAGGATTAACCTCCCTCTCCGTCCTAAAACCAGCAAAGATGTCATCACCACAGTCGATGGAACTGAAATTGCCTCTGGACCAGTAACACTTTCCACTACTGAGGTGACTCTTATTGGTCCTGACGGCCATCGGGAGGCAGTTGTGTTTGATTTAATCAAGGCTCCACAGTTTCAGGTTATTCTTGGAATTCCTTGGTTAGAGACACATAATCCTCAAATTGATTGGCGAGCTAAGAGAATAACCTTCCCGGATTGTGCACAAACCTGCTACCCAGAAAACCTGAAGATTAATCTAGCATCTGTAACCTCTGCCTCCATGCAATTACCTCCGGAATACCAGGACTTTCAGGACGTCTTCCAAAAGGAACAGGCCAACACGTTACCTCCTCACTGATCGTACGATTGCCAAATCGATCTGGTGCCCAGTGCACAACCCCCTTGTAGCAGGATTTATGCCCTTACCGAACCTGAGAACCTGCATTTGAGACAATATTTGGATCAATACCTCGCCAATGCTTTTATTCGCCCGTCAAAGTCCCCGGCATCCTCGGCATTGTTCTTCGCGCCTAAAAAAGAAGGCGACCTTAGAACTTGTATCGATTACCACGCATTGAACCAGATAACGGTTAAAAACCGTTATCCTCTGCCTCTGATTCCTGAACTCCTTGACCAGGTGAAGGACGCTTGCATATACACCAAGTTAGATCTCCGGGGGGCATATCATCTGGTGCGAGTAAAAGAAGGCGACGAATGGAAAACAGCCTTCCGTACAAAATATGGATTATTCGAATACCAGGTAATGCCTTTTGGGTTGTGCAATGCGCCTGCTGCCTTCCAATTCTTCATGAATGATGTCCTTCGGGAACTCATCGATGTTTGTGTTGTCGTCTATATCGATGACATTGTAGTGTACTCCTCTTCGGAATCTGATCACAGAAAACACGTTAGGGCAGTTCTGGAAAAACTGCGCCAACACAAACTATTTGCTAAACTGGAGAAATGTGTTTTCCATACCACAGAAGTTGAGTTTCTCGGTTTCATCCTGACACCCAAAGGAGTCCGAATGGACTCAAGAAAAGTGGATGCCATCCTCAAATGGCCATCACCTAGCTCTGTAAAAGGGGTTCAAAGCATGCTCGGCTTTGCCAATTTCTATCGCAGGTTTATCTCGGAATTTTCACGCATAGTACAACCCATTACTGCACTCTTGAGGAAAAATAAACGTTTTGAATGGTCTGAAGAAGCCGAGCAGGCCTTCCAGGATTTAAAAGCTAAGTTTACCTACGCACCTATATTGAAACACCCACGTCCAGATCTCCCGTATGTCGTCGAAACTGACGCATCCAGCCTAGCCATGGGAGCAGTCCTGTCTCAAAGAGATCCTGAAACCAACCAACTGCATCCCATAGCATTTTGGTCCAGAAAATTCTCGGCACCAGAGATTAATTACGCAATCACTGACAAAGAACTGTTAGCCATAAAGTCTGCTTTTAAAGCCTGGCGGCATAACCTGCTTGGCGCTCGACATACCATCACGGTGATCACTGATCACCGGAATTTACAGTATTTGAAAACCGCCAAGGCTCAGTTATCACGGCAGCTCCGATGGGCTTTGTTTTTCGCTGAATTTGATTTCATGATTACCTATCGAACTGGCTGCAAGAACGGCAAAGCAGACGCCTTATCCCGAATTGGAATGGGAGAATCTGATACAAACTCAGAACCAGTACCAATAATTCCCGAACAGAGAATTCTAGGCATGACTTCGTTACAGACGCTTGAAGACATTCAAGTCAGAGTGAAACAACTCCTGGACCCTACAGTCCTACAGGATTGGATACAAAAGGGATCAGACTTTACCATAGATAATGGTTTACCTTATTACCAAGGACGCTTATTCCTGCCGCACAAGGATTTACACAAACTAGTTATTTCAGGTTATCATGATACATTAATAGAGGGACACCCCGGTATTGCCAAGACAATGGAAAAGGTGAAACGACAATTCTGGTGGCCCTCTTGGCGAAAAGATGTTAAATCTTTTGTGATGTCCTGTGGTGTTTGCGCCCAAAATAAAGGTCAAAAGAAAAGACCAGCCGGTCTCCTTCAACCTCTAGACATACCGCCAGCACCCTGGCACACCCTATCAATGGATTTTATTACGGACTTGCCTCCTTGTTCGGGATACAATACCATTCTGTTAATTGTGGATTTGTTTTCCAAAATGGCCCACTTCATTCCTTTGAAAGGTTTACCTTCAGCTTCTGTCCTAGCCAAAGAATTCCTCGAAAATATTGTTCGGCTACATGGATTCCCATCTATACTAATCTCTGACCGGGGAAGCCAATTCATTTCCCACTTCTGGCGCGCAAATGTTGTCAAATGGCACAAATTGACATAAGATTATCGACCAGTCACCACCCTCAGACCGATGGTCAGACCGAGAGGACAAATCAGACCCTTGAGCATTACTTACGGTGTATGTTACAGCAATCTGAAAGCAACGGGAAAGACATTCTTTGGATAGCCGAATACGCATATAATAATTCGGTACACTCAGGAACTGGCCATAGTCCTTTTTATACCTTGTTTGGACATCACCCTCGAACCTCAAACCTCGACTCACCTCAGAACCTCGGAGTGCCCGCAGTAGAACATCTGCATTCTACCATTACCCGAGCCTTCAAAGAGGCAACCACGCATTTACAACAAGCCAAGAGAAAATACAAGGAGAATGCTGACCTACATCGGAGTGAAGCACCTCCGTATCAGATTGGGGATCAAGTGTGGTTGGCTACCAGACATTTACCGCTCAAAGGGCCTCGAACTTTTAACCCAAAATATCTGGGACCTTATTCTATTACGGCAATAATTAACCCAGTAGCGGTTAAACTTGATTTACCAGCTAATATGCAAATTCACCCTGTTTTTCATGTGTCACTTCTGAAACCAGTGGTACCCGGAACCCGACTACTCAAACCTCCAGAACCTATTCAAATAGATGGGGAACCCGAATTCGAAGTGAAGAACATTTTAGATTCAAAAATGTTTAGGTCAAAGCTTTTCTACCTAATTGATTGGAAGGGGTACGGACCTCAGGAGAGGTCGTGGGAACCCAGTGACCATGTGCATGCACCTCGATTAGTCAGGAAATTCCACCGACTCTTCCCAAACAAACCAAAACCCCCGGAGGGAACAACCTTGGGAGGGTCCTTGGGGGGGAGTGCTGTCACGATGCCCGCTCCCGGGGAGCCGGCTCAGGCCCAGCGTCCCCGAAAGCGGACATCAAGTCCCCGGGGAAGGTCTCAGCAACCCCTTATAGGGGCCCTTTGGACAGCGTCCTGGCGCCTATGGCGCCAGGCTCATAGAAAACGTCAGTCCTGGCGCCATAGGCGCCAGGCTCATTATGAAAGTGTTTGGATGCACTTACCTGATGCAGACCATGCTGCAGAACCCCGGCCTCCTTGAGGCCTGAAAGGAACTACTTTACCTGTGGGACTCATTTACCACCCGGGCGTGGTCGGGGAAGGATACATACCTGATTGGAGGAAGGACACATTCTAGGAACTTCTTCCAAGGCTATTTAAACCACACCCGATCAGCCACACGTGCTTCGCGTTGTTCTGCATCTAGCAGCTGGACGCTCAGCGTGTCTGCTCCTGCATCTTGACTTCTGCCACACCTGCCAGCATCCTGAATCACCTGCAAAGGAAGGGAACAAGAGAACAGAAGAAGGAAAAGGCCTCACCTGCTAAATCTGCATCCCAGAGACATTTCGGCCGACAATCCGGAAAAGGAAGACATTTATTTTTAAAAGCACATCGCATCGATCGCTGCAGCGCCGCATTCTACTCACCTTTACAGGGCGCCTCCATGTTCAGCAGCGACCATCCGGATTCGCAGTCGCGCCCCCGCGCCTAGGGAGAAAAAGACAAGAACAAAGGTGAGAGAAAGAAGGGAAAAGGGAAGCTAAAACTCCATGTTAAGACTTACCTGTTGGGTCATTCCCTTTTCATTTCGGGTCCGCGCCGCATCCAGGCATTTTCGGACCCCGGCCCCTAAGGGGAAAAAGACATCAGCGTTAATGAGTGAATGAAAAGACATTACCAAAACACTCATTAAAGACGTACCTGATTTCCACAAGGATTTCACCGCTCACCTCGGGTCGGTGCCTGTTCCCCGGCATTCCGTACCCCGGCCCCTATGGGGAAAAAGACACTAGCATTAGAACATTAATGCATGGACACAAGGGGAACCACTTATAGAAAAACTTACCTGGAAGCCAAGCAAGTTTGGTTCTCACCCATCCGAATATCCAGTGAGGTAACTGGATACCAACGCGCCCCTGCATCAGAAGCAGGATGGAGAGCTCGTCCTTCCAGACCCTAAGGTGAGACGCTACGGGGAAGCACAGAAGGGTTTTGAGGAGGGTGAGAGGGGTAAGTGGGAGGCCGATTGCATTACCCCGCAGACAGTTAACCCCCTATTCTCAACTACAGAAGGATACTTCTGCGAGTCAGACAAGCCAGATCTGGGGCCCGGTCCAGTCCGTCTTCCGAACCCTGCGCATCACCTTAGACGAGGTCACAGCAGGGCGAACCAGGCCAGCGCCCCCATGGGAGTCAGGTGAGCGTTACAGAACGCGAAGCCTTCCTACAAATTCCCACCCAGGCGCTATGGAAACTTCTGAGACTGATCAGTTGGCCCAATTACTGGGGGAATTACGGGCCGAAGTACATGCCGCTCGTCAAGAGACTAATGCCCTCAAGAAGAAATTAATATATCAAAGGAAAGAACTGATGATCTGGCCAGACAGCTTTTGCAAGGTCAAGCTGGACAAACTCCTCTACCCTGTTCCGGCGGGAACCCCGCTCCTGTGGTTCCCAGTAACCCTGTGCAGATTAATCTACCTGGAAACATGCCGCTGGCCCCATCTGAACGCTTTGCTGGGGACCCCAAACGATTCGCCGTATTCATGAATCAGTGTCATTTGCACTTCCTATGCAGACCTGGGGCCTTCCCTAATGATCAGACCAAAGTAGCCTTTGTATTGTCATATCTCAGCGGCTGCGCTGCCGATTGGTCAGTTCCACTGGTTACTCAAGATGACCCGATTCTCCGTGATTTTCAAGGATTTCAAGCAAGCATGGAAAGGTTATTTGCTCGACACTCTCAGGGGCAGGCTCTGGATGACGAACTTCTATCCCTGCGACAGGGCAATCAGGACCTCCTATCCTATATTGCAACCTTTAATAGACTAATTGTGGAAACGGGATGGCCAGAGGATAAAAGAGTCACGTTATTTTATCGAGGTCTACGCGGAGAACTTAAAGATGTCTTGGCCCAAGTTGTAAATCCGCCCCAAGAATGCACAGAATATATAGACTTAGTGGTCCAATTGGATCACAGACTTCAAAACAGAAAAACAGATCGGTCCAGGTTTGAGGCCCGGGTGTTGGTCAAGACCCACGCTAACCCCAAGGGAGTTGATGTCTCCTAGCCTATGCAAATTGGAGGGGTTAAAGATCCCTTAACTCAAAAGGAACGTGAAAGGAGGCGGCAGTTAAAATTATGTCTTTATTGTGGGAACTCTGGACACTTTCTACGAGATTGCCCGGCAAAACCGCCCCGAAAAGCGGTAGGAGCCGCTGATAAAAACCATGAAGACTCTGTTTCGGGAAACGACTCAGCCCGACAAGCGTAGGGGTCCGCTTGCCGAGCTTGAAAACTAACTCTCAGACCTCGCATTTCATTGTGCCAATGGTTCTCCTAGATCCAGAAAAGCCTAAGCGGTTGCATGCAATAAAGGCATACATCGATAGTGGGGCTATTGGAAACTATGTGGATCGTGAATTGGTCTCTAGGATTAACCTCCCTCTCCGTCCTAAAACCAGCAAAGATGTCATCACCACAGTCGATGGAACTGAAATTGCCTCTGGACCGGTAACACATTCCACTACTGAGGTGACTCTTATTGGTCCTGACGGCCATCGGGAGGCAGTTGTGTTTGATGTAATCAAGCCTCCACAGTTTCAGGTTATTCTTGGAATTCCTTGGTTAGAGACACATAATCCTCGAATTGATTGGCGAGCTAAGAGAATAACCTTCCCGGATTGTGCACAAACCTGCTACCCAGAAAACCTGAAGATTAATCTAGCATCTGTAACCTCTGTCTCCATGCAATTACCTCCGGAATACCAGGACTTTCAGGACGTCTTCCAAAAGGAACAGGCCAACACGTTACCTCCTCACCGATCGTACGATTGCCAAATCGATCTGGTGCCCGGTGCACAACCCCCTTGTAGCAGGATTTATGCCCTTACCGAACCTGAGAACCTGCATTTGAGACAATATTTGGATCAATACCTCGCCAATGGTTTTATTCGCCCGTCAAAGTCCCCGGCATCCTCGGCTTTGTTCTTCGCGCCTAAAAAAGAAGGCGACCTTAGAACTTGTATCGATTACCGCGCATTGAACCAGATAACGGTTAAAAACCGTTATCCTCTGCCTCTGATTCCTGAACTCCTTGACCAGGTGAAGGACGCTTGCATATACACCAAGTTAGATCTCCGGGGGGCATATCATCTGGTGCGAGTAAAAGAAGGCGACGAATGGAAAACAGCCTTCCGTACAAAATATGGATTTTTCGAATACCAGGTAATGCCTTTCGGGTTGTGCAATGCGCCTGCTGCCTTCCAATTCTTCATGAATGATGTCCTTCGGGAGCTCATCGATGTTTGTGTTGTCGTCTATATCGATGACATTCTAGTGTACTCCTCTTTGGAATCTGATCACAGAAAACACGTTAGGGCAGTTCTGGAAAAACTGCGCCAACACAAACTATTTGCTAAACTGGAGAAATGTGTTTTCCATACCACAGAAGTTGAGTTTCTCGGTTTCATCCTGACACCCAAAGGAGTCCGAATGGACTCAAGAAAAGTGGATGCCATCCTCAAATGGCCATCACCTAGCTCTGTAAAAGGGGTTCAAAGCATGCTCGGCTTTGCCAATTTCTATCGCAGGTTTATCCCGGAATTTTCACGCATAGTACAACCCATTACTGCACTCTTGAGGAAAAATAAACGTTTTGAATGGTCTGAAGAAGCCGAGCAGGCATTCCAGGATTTAAAAGCTAAGTTTACCTCCGCACCTATATTGAAACACCCACGTCCAGATCTCCCGTATGTCGTTGAAACTGACACATCCAGCCTAGCCATGGGAGCAGTTCTGTCTCAAAGAGATCCTGAAACCAACCAACTGCATCCCGTAGCATTTTGGTCCAGAAAATTCTCGGCACCAGAGATTAATTACGCAATCACTGACAAAGAACTGTTAGCCATAAAGTCTGCTTTTAAAGCCTGGCGGCATTACCTGCTTGGCGCTCGACATACCATCACGGTGATCACTGATCACCGGAATTTACAGTATTTGAAAACCGCCAAGGCTCAGTTATCACGGCAGCTCCGATGGGCTTTGTTTTTCGCTGAATTTGATTTCGTGATTACCTATCGAACTGGCTGCAAGAACGGCAAAGCAGACGCCTTATCCCGAATTGGAATGGGAGAATCTGATACAAACTCAGAACCAGTACCAATAATTCCCGAACAGAGAATTCTAGGCATGACTTCGTTACAGACGCTTGAAGACATTCAAGTCAGAGTGAAACAACTCCTGGACCCTACAGTCCTACAGGATTGGATACAAAAGGGATCAGACTTTACCATAGATAATGGTTTACCTTATTACCAAGGACGCTTATTCCTGCCGCACAAGGATTTACACAAACTAGTTATTTCAGGTTATCATGATACATTAATAGAGGGACACCCCGGTATTGCCAAGACAATGGAAAAGGTGAAACGACAATTCTGGTGGCCCTCTTGGCGAAAAGATGTTAAATCTTTTGTGATGTCCTGTGGTGTTTGCGCCCAAAATAAAGGTCAAAAGAAAAGACCAGCCTGTCTCCTTCAACCTCTAGACATACCGCCAGCACCCTGGCACACCCTATCAATGGATTTTATTACGGACTTGCCTCCTTGTTCGGGATACAATACCATTCTGTTAATTGTGGATTTGTTTTCCAAAATGGCCCACTTCATTCCTTTGAAAGGTTTACCTTCAGCTTCTGTCCTAGCCAAAGAATTCCTCGAAAATATTGTTCGGCTACATGGATTCCCATCTATACTAATCTCTGACCGGGGAAGCCAATTCATTTCCCACTTCTGGCGCGCAAATGTTGTCAAATGGCACAAATTGACATAAGATTATCGACCAGTCACCACCCTCAGACCGATGGTCAGACCGAGAGGACAAATCAGACCCTTGAGCATTACTTACGGTGTATGTTACAGCAATCTGAAAGCAACGGGAAAGACATTCTTTGGATAGCCGAATACGCATATAATAATTCGGTACACTCAGGAACTGGCCATAGTCCTTTTTATACCTTGTTTGGACATCACCCTCGAACCTCAAACCTCGACTCACCTCAGAACCTCGGAGTGCCCGCAGTAGAACATCTGCATTCTACCATTACCCGAGCCTTCAAAGAGGCAACCACGCATTTACAACAAGCCAAGAGAAAATACAAGGAGAATGCTGACCTACATCGGAGTGAAGCACCTCCGTATCAGATTGGGGATCAAGTGTGGTTGGCTACCAGACATTTACCGCTCAAAGGGCCTCGAACTTTTAACCCAAAATATCTGGGACCTTATTCTATTACGGCAATAATTAACCCAGTAGCGGTTAAACTTGATTTACCAGCTAATATGCAAATTCACCCTGTTTTTCATGTGTCACTTCTGAAACCAGTGGTACCCGGAACCCGACTACTCAAACCTCCAGAACCTATTCAAATAGATGGGGAACCCGAATTCGAAGTGAAGAACATTTTAGATTCAAAAATGTTTAGGTCAAAGCTTTTCTACCTAATTGATTGGAAGGGGTACGGACCTCAGGAGAGGTCGTGGGAACCCAGTGACCATGTGCATGCACCTCGATTAGTCAGGAAATTCCACCGACTCTTCCCAAACAAACCAAAACCCCCGGAGGGAACAACCTTGGGAGGGGCTTTGGGGGGGAGTGCTGTCACGATGCCCGCTCCCGGGGAGCCGGCTCAGGCCCAGCGTCCCCGAAAGCGGACATCAAGTCCCCGGGGAAGGTCTCAGCAACCCCTTATAGGGGCCCTTTGGACAGCGTCCTGGCGCCTATGGTGCCAGGCTCATAGAAAACGTCAGTCCTGGCGCCATAGGCGCCAGGCTCATTATGAAAGTGTTTGGATGCACTTACCTGATGCAGACCATGCTGCAGAACCCCGGCCTCCTTGAGGCCTGAAAGGAACTACTTTACCTGTGGGACTCATTTACCACCCGGGCGTGGTCGGGGAAGGATACATACCTGATTGGAGGAAGGACACATTCTAGGAACTTCTTCCAAGGCTATTTAAACCACACCCGATCAGCCACACGTGCTTCGCGTTGTTCTGCATCTAGCAGCTGGACGCTCAGCGTGTCTGCTCCTGCATCTTGACTTCTGCCACACCTGCCAGCATCCTGAATCACCTGCAAAGGAAGGGAACAAGAGAACAGAAGAAGGAAAAGGCCTCACCTGCTAAATCTGCATCCCAGAGACATTTCGGCCGACAATCCGGAAAAGGAAGACATTTATTTTTAAAAGCACATCGCATCGATCGCTGCAGCGCCGCATTCTACTCACCTTTACAGGGCGCCTCCATGTTCAGCAGCGACCATCCGGATTCGCAGTCGCGCCCCCGCGCCTAGGGAGAAAAAGACAAGAACAAAGGTGAGAGAAAGAAGGGAAAAGGGAAACTAAAACTCCATGTTAAGACTTACCTGTTGGGTCATTCCCTTTTCATTTCGGGTCCGCGCCGCATCCAGGCATTTTCGGACCCCGGCCCCTAAGGGGAAAAAGACATCAGCGTTAATGAGTGAATGAAAAGACATTACCAAAACACTCATTAAAGACGTACCTGATTTCCACAAGGATTTCACCGCTCACCTCGGGTCGGTGCCTGTTCCCCGGCATTCCGTACCCCGGCCCCTATGGGGAAAAAGACACTAGCATTAGAACATTAATGCATGGACACAAGGGGAACCACTTATAGAAAAACTTACCTGGAAGCCAAGCAAGTTTGGTTCTCACCCATCCGAATATCCAGTGAGGTAACTGGATACCAACGCGCCCCTGCATCAGAAGCAGGATGGAGAGCTTGTCCTTCCAGACCCTAAGGTGAGACGCTACGGGGAAGCACAGAAGGGTTTTGAGGAGGGTGAGAGGGGTAAGTGGGAGGCCGATTGCATTACCCCGCAGACAGTTAACCCCCTATTCTCACCTACAGAAGGATACTTCTGCGAGTCAGACAAGCCAGATCTGGGGCCCGGTCCAGTCCGTCTTCCGAACCCTGCGCATCACCTTAGACGAGGTCACAGCAGGGCGAACCAGGCCAGCGCCCCCATGGGAGTCAGGTGAGCGTTACAGAACGCGAAGCCTTCCTACAAATTCCCACCCAGGCGCTATGGAAACTTCTGAGACTGATCAGTTGGCCCAATTAATGGGGGAATTACGGGCCGAAGTACATGCCGCTCGTCAAGAGACTAATGCCCTCAAGAAGAAATTAATATATCAAAGGAAAGAACTGATGATCTGGCCAGACAGCTTTTGCAAGGTCAAGCTGGACAAACTCCTCTACCCTGTTCCGGCGGGAACCCCGCTCCTGTGGTTCCCAGTAACCCTGTGCAGATTAATCTACCTGGAAACATGCCGCTGGCCCCATCTGAACGCTTTGCTGGGGACCCCAAACGATTCGCCGTATTCATGAATCAGTGTCATTTGCACTTCCTATGCAGACCTGGGGCCTTCCCTAATGATCAGACCAAAGTAGCCTTTGTATTGTCATATCTCAGCGGCTGCGCTGCTGATTGGTCAGTTCCACTGGTTACTCAAGATGACCCGATTCTCCGTGATTTTCAAGGATTTCAAGCAAGCATGGAAAGGTTATTTGCTCGACACTCTCAGGGGCAGGCTCTGGATGACGAACTTCTATCCCTGCGACAGGGCAATCAGGACCTCCTATCCTATATTGCAACCTTTAATAGACTAATTGTGGAAACGGGATGGCCAGAGGATAAAAGAGTCACGTTATTTTATCGAGGTCTATGCGGAGAACTTAAAGATGTCTTGGCCCAAGTTGTAAATCCGCCCCAAGAATGCACAGAATATATAGACTTAGTGGTCCAATTGGATCACAGACTTCAAAACAGAAAAACAGATCGGTCCAGGTTTGAGGCCCGGGTGTTGGTCAAGACCCACGCTAACCCCAAGGGAGTTGATGTCTCCTAGCCTATGCAAATTGGAGGGGTTAAAGATCCCTTAACTCAAAAGGATCGTGAAAGGAGGCGGCAGTTAAAATTATGTCTTTATTGTGGGAACTCTGGACACTTTCTACGAGATTGCCCGGCAAAACCGCCCCGAAAAGCGGTAGGAGCCGCTGATAAAAACCATGAAGACTCTGTTTCGGGAAACGACTCAGCCCGACAAGCGTAGGGGTCCGCTTGCCGAGCTTGAAAACTAACTCTCAGACCTCGCATTTCATTGTGCCAATGGTTCTCCTAGATCCAGAAAAGCCTAAGCGGTTGCATGCAATAAAGGCATACATCGATAGTGGGGCTATTGGAAACTATGTGGATCGTGAATTGGTCTCTAGGATTAACCTCCCTCTCCGTCCTAAAACCAGCAAAGATGTCATCACCACAGTCGATGGAACTGAAATTGCCTCTGGACCGGTAACACATTCCACTACTGAGGTGACTCTTATTGGTCCTGACGGCCATCGGGAGGCAGTTGTGTTTGATGTAATCAAGGCTCCACAGTTTCAGGTTATTCTTGGAATTCCTTGGTTAGAGACACATAATCCTCGAATTGATTGGCGAGCTAAGAGAATAACCTTCCCGGATTGTGCACAAACCTGCTACCCAGAAAACCTGAAGATTAATCTAGCATCTGTAACCTCTGTCTCCATGCAATTACCTCCGGAATACCAGGACTTTCAGGACGTCTTCCAAAAGGAACAGGCCAACACGTTACCTCCTCACCGATCGTACGATTGCCAAATCGATCTGGTGCCCGGTGCACAACCCCCTTGTAGCAGGATTTATGCCCTTACCGAACCTGAGAACCTGCATTTGAGACAATATTTGGATCAATACCTCGCCAATGGTTTTATTCGCCCGTCAAAGTCCCCGGCATCCTCGGCTTTGTTCTTCGCGCCTAAAAATGAGGCGACCTTAGAACTTGTATCGATTACCGCGCATTGAACCAGATAACGGTTAAAAACCGTTATCCTCTGCCTCTGATTCCTGAACTCCTTGACCAGGTGAAGGACGCTTGCATATACACCAAGTTAGATCTCCGGGGGGCATATCATCTGGTGCGAGTAAAAGAAGGCGACGAATGGAAAACAGCCTTCCGTACAAAATATGGATTATTCGAATACCAGGTAATGCCTTTCGGGTTGTGCAATGCGCCTGCTGCCTTCCAATTCTTCATGAATGATGTCCTTCGGGAACTCATCGATGTTTGTGTTGTCGTCTATATCGATGACATTCTAGTGTACTCCTCTTTGGAATCTGATCACAGAAAACACGTTAGGGCAGTTCTGGAAAAACTGCGCCAACACAAACTATTTGCTAAACTGGAGAAATGTGTTTTCCATACCACAGAAGTTGAGTTTCTCGGTTTCATCCTGACACCCAAAGGAGTCCGAATGGACTCAAGAAAAGTGGATGCCATCCTCAAATGGCCATCACCTAGCTCTGTAAAAGGGGTTCAAAGCATGCTCGGCTTTGCCAATTTCTATCGCAGGTTTATCCCGGAATTTTCACGCATAGTACAACCCATTACTGCACTCTTGAGGAAAATTAAACGTTTTGAATGGTCTGAAGAAGCCGAGCAGGCCTTCCAGGATTTAAAAGCTAAGTTTACCTCCGCACCTATATTGAAACACCCACGTCCAGATCTCCCGTATGTCGTTGAAACTGACACATCCAGCCTAGCCATGGGAGCAGTTCTGTCTCAAAGAGATCCTGAAACCAACCAACTGCATCCCGTAGCATTTTGGTCCAGAAAATTCTCGGCACCAGAGATTAATTACGCAATCACTGACAAAGAACTGTTAGCCATAAAGTCTGCTTTTAAAGCCTGGCGGCATTACCTGCTTGGCGCTCGACATACCATCACGGTGATCACTGATCACCGGAATTTACAGTATTTGAAAACCGCCAAGGCTCAGTCATCACGGCAGCTCCGATGGGCTTTGTTTTTCGCTGAATTTGATTTAGTGATTACCTATCGACCTGGCTGCAAGAACGGCAAAGCAGACGCCTTATCCCGAATTGGAATGGGAGAATCTGATACAAACTCAGAACCAGTACCAATAATTCCCGAACAGAGAATTCTAGGCATGACTTCGTTACAGACGCTTGAAGACATTCAAGTCAGAGTGAAACAACTCCTGGACCCTACAGTCCTACAGGGTTGGATACAAAAGGGATCAGACTTTACCATAGATAATGGTTTACCTTATTACCAAGGACTCTTATTCCTGCCGCACAAGGATTTACACGAACTAGTTATTTCAGGTTATCATGATACATTAATAGAGGGACACCCCGGTATTGCCAAGACAATGGAAAAGGTGAAACGACAATTCTGGTGGCCCTCTTGGCGAAAAGATGTTAAATCTTTTGTGATGTCCTGTGGTGTTTGCGCCCAAAATAAAGGTCAAAGGAAAAGACCAGCCGGTCTCCTTCAACCTCTAGACATACCGCCAGCACCCTGGCACACCATATTAATGGATTTTATTATGGACTTGCCTCCTTGTTCGGGATACAATACCATTCTGGTAATTGTGGATTTGTTTTCCAAAATGGCCCACTTCATTCCTTTGAAAGGTTTACCTTCAGCTTCTGTCCTAGCCAAAGAATTCCTCGAAAATATTGTTTGGCTACATGGATTCCCATCTATACTAATCTCTGACCGGGGAAGCCAATTCATTTCCCACTTCTGGCGCAAATGTTGTCAAATGGCACAAATCGACGTAAGATTATCGACAGGTCACCACCCTCAGACCGATGGTCAGACCGAGAGGACAAATCAGACCCTTGAGCAGTACTTACGGTGTATGTTACAGCAATCTGAACGCAACTGGAAAGACATTCTTTGGATAGCCGAATACGCATATAATAATTCGGTACACTCTGGAACTGGCCATAGTCCTTTTTATACCTTGTTTGGACATCACCCTCGAACCTCAAACCTCGACTCACCTCAGAACCTCGGAGTGCCCGCAGTAGAACATCTGCATTCTACCATTACCCGAGCCTTCAAAGAGGCAACCACGCATTTACAACAAGCCAAGAGAAAATACAAGGAGAATGCTGACCTACATCGGAGTGAAGCACCTCCGTATCAGATTGGGGATCAAGTGTGGTTGGCTACCAGACATTTACCGCTCAAAGGGCCTCGAACTTTTAACCCAAAATATCTGGGACCTTATTCTATTACGGCAATAATTAACCCAGTAGCGGTTAAACTTGATTTACCAGCTAATATGCAAATTCACCCTGTTTTTCATGTGTCACTTCTGAAACCAGTGGTACCCGGAACCCGACTACTCAAACCTCCAGAACCTATTCAAATAGATGGGGAACCCGAATTCGAAGTGAAGAACATTTTAGATTCAAAAATGTTTAGGTCAAAGCTTTTCTACCTAATTGATTGGAAGGGGTACGGACCTCAGGAGAGGTCGTGGGAACCCAGTGACCATGTGCATGCACCTCGATTAGTCAGGAAATTCCACCGACTCTTCCCAAACAAACCAAAACCCCCGGAGGGAACAACCTTGGGAGGGGCCTTGGGGGGGAGTGCTGTCACGATGCCCGCTCCCGGGGAGCCGGCTCAGGCCCAGCGTCCCCGAAAGCGGACATCAAGTCCCCGGGGAAGGTCTCAGCAACCCCTTATAGGGGCCCTTTGGACAGCGTCCTGGCGCCTATGGCGCCAGGCTCATAGAAAACGTCAGTCCTGGCGCCATAGGCGCCAGGCTCATTATGAAAGTGTTTGGATGCACTTACCTGATGCAGACCATGCTGCAGAACCCCGGCCTCCTTGAGGCCTGAAAGGAACTACTTTACCTGTGGGACTCATTTACCACCCGGGCGTGGTCGGGGAAGGATACATACCTGATTGGAGGAAGGACACATTCTAGGAACTTCTTCCAAGGCTATTTAAACCACACCCGATCAGCCACACGTGCTTCGCGTTGTTCTGCATCTAGCAGCTGGACGCTCAGCGTGTCTGCTCCTGCATCTTGACTTCTGCCACACCTGCCAGCATCCTGAATCACCTGCAAAGGAAGGGAACAAGAGAACAGAAGAAGGAAAAGGCCTCACCTGCTAAATCTGCATCCCAGAGACATTTCGGCCGACAATCCGGAAAAGGAAGACATTTATTTTTAAAAGCACATCGCATCGATCGCTGCAGCGCCGCATTCTACTCACCTTTACAGGGCGCCTCCATGTTCAGCAGCGACCATCCGGATTCGCAGTCGCGCCCCCGCGCCTAGGGAGAAAAAGACAAGAACAAAGGTGAGAGAAAGAAGGGAAAAGGGAAGCTAAAACTCCATGTTAAGACTTACCTGTTGGGTCATTCCCTTTTCATTTCGGGTCCGCGCCGCATCCAGGCATTTTCGGACCCCGGCCCCTAAGGGGAAAAAGACATCAGCGTTAATGAGTGAATGAAAAGACATTACCAAAACACTCATTAAAGACGTACCTGATTTCCACAAGGATTTCACCGCTCACCTCGGGTCGGTGCCTGTTCCCCGGCATTCCGTACCCCGGCCCCTATGGGGAAAAAGACACTAGCATTAGAACATTAATGCATGGACACAAGGGGAACCACTTATAGAAAAACTTACCTGGAAGCCAAGCAAGTTTGGTTCTCACCCATCCGAATATCCAGTGAGGTAACTGGATACCAACGCGCCCCTGCATCAGAAGCAGGATGGAGAGCTCGTCCTTCCAGACCCTAAGGTGAGACGCTACGGGGAAGCACAGAAGGGTTTTGAGGAGGGTGAGAGGGGTAAGTGGGAGGCCGATTGCATTACCCCGCAGACAGTTAACCCCCTATTCTCACCTACAGAAGGATACTTCTGCGAGTCAGACAAGCCAGATCTGGGGCCCGGTCCAGTCCGTCTTCCGAACCCTGCGCATCACCTTAGACGAGGTCACAGCAGGGCGAACCAGGCCAGCGCCCCCATGGGAGTCAGGTGAGTGTTACAGAACGCGAAGCCTTCCTACAAATTCCCACCCAGGCGCTATGGAAATTTCTGAGACTGATCAGTTGGCCCAATTACTGGGGGAATTACGGGCCGAAGTACATGCCGCTCGTCAAGAGACTAATGCCCTCAAGAAGAAATTAATATATCAAAGGAAAGAACTGATGATCTGGCCAGACAGCTTTTGCAAGGTCAAGCTGGACAAACTCCTCTACCCTGTTCCGGCGGGAACCCCGCTCCTGTGGTTCCCAGTAACCCTGTGCAGATTAATCTACCTGGAAACATGCCGCTGGCCCCATCTGAACGCTTTGCTGGGGACCCCAAACGATTCGCCGTATTCATGAATCAGTGTCATTTGCACTTCCTATGCAGACCTGGGGCCTTCCCTAATGATCAGACCAAAGTAGCCTTTGTATTGTCATATCTCAGCGGCTGCGCTGCCGATTGGTCAGTTCCACTGGTTACTCAAGATGACCCGATTCTCCGTGATTTTCAAGGATTTCAAGCAAGCATGGAAAGGTTATTTGCTCGACACTCTCAGGGGCAGGCTCTGGATGACGAACTTCTATCCCTGCGACAGGGCAATCAGGACCTCCTATCCTATATTGCAACCTTTAATAGACTAATTGTGGAAACGGGATGGCCAGAGGATAAAAGAGTCACGTTATTTTATCGAGGTCTACGCGGAGAACTTAAAGATGTCTTGGCCCAAGTTGTAAATCCGCCCCAAGAATGCACAGAATATATAGACTTAGTGGTCCAATTGGATCACAGACTTCAAAACAGAAAAACAGATCGGTCCAGGTTTGAGGCCCGGGTGTTGGTCAAGACCCACGCTAACCCCAAGGGAGTTGATGTCTCCTAGCCTATGCAAATTGGAGGGGTTAAAGATCCCTTAACTCAAAAGGAGCGTGAAAGGAGGCGGCAGTTAAAATTATGTCTTTATTGTGGGAACTCTGGACACTTTCTACGAGATTGCCGGGCAAAATCGCCCCGAAAAGCGGTAGGAGCCGCTGATAAAAACCATGAAGTATCTGTTTCGGGAAACGACTCAGCCCGACAAGCGTAGGGGTCCGCTTGCCGAGCTTGAAAACTAACTCTCAGACCTCGCATTTCATTGTGCCAATGGTTCTCCTAGATCCAGAAAAGCCTAAGCGGTTGCATGCAATAAAGGCATACATCGATAGTGGGGCTATTGGAAACTATGTGGATCGTGAATTGGTCTCTAGGATTAACCTCCCTCTCCGTCCTAAAACCAGCAAAGATGTCATCACCACAGTCGATGGAACTGAAATTGCCTCTGGACCGGTAACACATTCCACTACTGAGGTGACTCTTATTGGTCCTGACGGCCATCGGGAGGCAGTTGTGTTTGATGTAATCAAGGCTCCACAGTTTCAGGTTATTCTTGGAATTCCTTGGTTAGAGACACATAATCCTCGAATTGATTGGCGAGCTAAGAGAATAACCTTCCCGGATTGTGCACAAACCTGCTACCCAGAAAACCTGAAGATTAATCTAGCATCTGTAACCTCTGTCTCCATGCAATTACCTCCGGAATACCAGGACTTTCAGGACGTCTTCCAAAAGGAACAGGCCAACATGTTACCTCCTCACCGATCGTACGATTGCCAAATCGATCTGGTGCCCGGTGCACAACCCCCTTGTAGCAGGATTTATGCCCTTACCGAACCTGAGAACCTGCATTTGAGACAATATTTGGATCAATACCTCGCCAATGGTTTTATTCGCCCGTCAAAGTCCCCGGCATCCTCGGCTTTGTTCTTCGCGCCTAAAAAAGAAGGCGACCTTAGAACTTGTATCGATTACCGCGCATTGAACCAGATAACGGTTAAAAACCGTTATCCTCTGCCTCTGATTCCTGAACTCCTTGACCAGGTGAAGGACGCTTGCATATACACCAAGTTAGATCTCCGGGGGGCATATCATCTGGTGCGAGTAAAAGAAGGCGACGAATGGAAAACAGCCTTCCGTACAAAATATGGATTATTCGAATACCAGGTAATGCCTTTCGGGTTGTGCAATGCGCCTGCTGCCTTCCAATTCTTCATGAATGATGTCCTTCGGGAACTCATCGATGTTTGTGTTGTCGTCTATATCGATGACATTCTAGTGTACTCCTCTTTGGAATCTGATCACAGAAAACACGTTAGGGCAGTTCTGGAAAAACTGCGCCAACACAAACTATTTGCTAAACTGGAGAAATGTGTTTTCCATACCACAGAAGTTGAGTTTCTCGGTTTCATCCTGACACCCAAAGGAGTCCGAATGGACTCAAGAAAAGTGGATGCCATCCTCAAATGGCCATCACCTAGCTCTGTAAAAGGGGTTCAAAGCATGCTCGGCTTTGCCAATTTCTATCGCAGGTTTATCCCGGAATTTTCACGCATAGTACAACCCATTACTGCACTCTTGAGGAAAAATAAACGTTTTGAATGGTCTGAAGAAGCCGAGCAGGCCTTCCAGGATTTAAAAGCTAAGTTTACCTCCGCACCTATATTGAAACACCCACGTCCAGATCTCCCGTATGTCGTTGAAACTGACACATCCAGCCTAGCCATGGGAGCAGTTCTGTCTCAAAGAGATCCTGAAACCAACCAACTGCATCCCGTAGCATTTTGGTCCAGAAAATTCTCGGCACCAGAGATTAATTACGCAATCACTGACAAAGAACTGTTAGCCATAAAGTCTGCTTTTAAAGCCTGGCGGCATTACCTGCTTGGCGCTCGACATACCATCACGGTGATCACTGATCACCGGAATTTACAGTATTTGAAAACCGCCAAGGCTCAGTCATCACGGCAGCTCCGATGGGCTTTGTTTTTCGCTGAATTTGATTTAGTGATTACCTATCGACCTGGCTGCAAGAACGGCAAAGCAGACGCCTTATCCCGAATTGGAATGGGAGAATCTGATACAAACTCAGAACCAGTACCAATAATTCCCGAACAGAGAATTCTAGGCATGACTTCGTTACAGACGCTTGAAGACATTCAAGTCAGAGTGAAACAACTCCTGGACCCTACAGTCCTACAGGATTGGATACAAAAGGGATCAGACTTTACCATAGATAATGGTTTACCTTATTACCAAGGACTCTTATTCCTGCCGCACAAGGATTTACACGAACTAGTTATTTCAGGTTATCATGATACATTAATAGAGGGACACCCCGGTATTGCCAAGACAATGGAAAAGGTGAAACGACAATTCTGGTGGCCCTCTTGGCGAAAAGATGTTAAATCTTTTGTGATGTCCTGTGGTGTTTGCGCCCAAAATAAAGGTCAAAGGAAAAGACCAGCCGGTCTCCTTCAACCTCTAGACATACCGCCAGCACCCTGGCACACCATATTAATGGATTTTATTATGGACTTGCCTCCTTGTTCGGGATACAATACCATTCTGGTAATTGTGGATTTGTTTTCCAAAATGGCCCACTTCATTCCTTTGAAAGGTTTACCTTCAGCTTCTGTCCTAGCCAAAGAATTCCTCGAAAATATTGTTTGGCTACATGGATTCCCATCTATACTAATCTCTGACCGGGGAAGCCAATTCATTTCCCACTTCTGGCGCAAATGTTGTCAAATGGCACAAATCGACGTAAGATTATCGACCAGTCACCACCCTCAGACCGATGGTCAGACCGAGAGGACAAATCAGACCCTTGAGCAGTACTTACGGTGTATGTTACAGCAATCTGAAAGCAACTGGAAAGACATTCTTTGGATAGCCGAATACGCATATAATAATTCGGTACACTCTGGAACTGGCCATAGTCCTTTTTATACCTTGTTTGGACATCACCCTCGAACCTCAAACCTCGACTCACCTCAGAACCTCGGAGTGCCCGCAGTAGAACATCTGCATTCTACCATTACCCGAGCCTTCAAAGAGGCAACCACGCATTTACAACAAGCCAAGAGAAAATACAAGGAGAATGCTGACCTACATCGGAGTGAAGCACCTCCATATCAGATTGGGGATCAAGTGTGGTTGGCTACCAGACATTTACCGCTCAAAGGGCCTCGAACTTTTAACCCAAAATATCTGGGACCTTATTCTATTACGGCAATAATTAACCCAGTAGCGGTTAAACTTGATTTACCAGCTAATATGCAAATTCACCCTGTTTTTCATGTGTCACTTCTGAAACCAGTGGTACCCGGAACTCGACTACTCAAACCTCCAGAACCTATTCAAATAGATGGGGAACCCGAATTCGAAGTGAAGAACATTTTAGATTCAAAAATGTTTAGGTCAAAGCTTTTCTACCTAATTGATTGGAAGGGGTACGGACCTCAGGAGAGGTCGTGGGAACCCAGTGACCATGTGCATGCACCTCGATTAGTCAGGAAATTCCACTGACTCTTCCCAAACAAACCAAAACCCCCGGAGGGAACAACCTTGGGAGGGGCCTTGGGGGGGAGTGCTGTCACGATGCCCGCTCCCGGGGAGCCGGCTCAGGCCCAGCGTCCCCGAAAGCGGACATCAAGTCCCCGGGGAAGGTCTCAGCAACCCCTTATAGGGGCCCTTTGGACAGCGTCCTGGCGCCTATGGCGCCAGGCTCATAGAAAACGTCAGTCCTGGCGCCATAGGCGCCAGGCTCATTATGAAAGTGTTTGGATGCACTTACCTGATGCAGACCATGCTGCAGAACCCCGGCCTCCTTGAGGCCTGAAAGGAACTACTTTACCTGTGGGACTCATTTACCACCCGGGCGTGGTCGGGGAAGGATACATACCTGATTGGAGGAAGGACACATTCTAGGAACTTCTTCCAAGGCTATTTAAACCACACCCGATCAGCCACACGTGCTTCGCGTTGTTCTGCATCTAGCAGCTGGACGCTCAGCGTGTCTGCTCCTGCATCTTGACTTCTGCCACACCTGCCAGCATCCTGAATCACCTGCAAAGGAAGGGAACAAGAGAACAGAAGAAGGAAAAGGCCTCACCTGCTAAATCTGCATCCCAGAGACATTTCGGCCGACAATCCGGAAAAGGAAGACATTTATTTTTAAAAGCACATCGCATCGATCGCTGCAGCGCCGCATTCTACTCACCTTTACAGGGCGCCTCCATGTTCAGCAGCGACCATCCGGATTCGCAGTCGCGCCCCCGCGCCTAGGGAGAAAAAGACAAGAACAAAGGTGAGAGAAAGAAGGGAAAAGGGAAGCTAAAACTCCATGTTAAGACTTACCTGTTGGGTCATTCCCTTTTCATTTCGGGTCCGCGCCGCATCCAGGCATTTTCGGACCCCGGCCCCTAAGGGGAAAAAGACATCAGCGTTAATGAGTGAATGAAAAGACATTACCAAAACACTCATTAAAGACGTACCTGATTTCCACAAGGATTTCACCGCTCACCTCGGGTCGGTGCC
The DNA here is from genome assembly GCF_040938575.1 of Ambystoma mexicanum. Lineage (NCBI taxonomy): Eukaryota > Metazoa > Chordata > Amphibia > Caudata > Ambystomatidae > Ambystoma > Ambystoma mexicanum. Next base: position 227,680,415 of record NC_090934.1, read on the forward strand.
TGTTCCCCGGCATTCCGTACCCCGGCCCCTATGGGGAAAAAGACACTAGCATTAGAACATTAATGCATGGACACAAGGGGAACCACTTATAGAAAAACTTACCTGGAAGCCAAGCAAGTTTGGTTCTCACCCATCCGAATATCCAGTGAGGTAACTGGATACCAAAGCGCCCCTGCATCAGAAGCAGGATGGAGAGCTCGTCCTTCCAGACCCTAAGGTGAGACGCTACGGGGAAGCACAGAAGGGTTTTGAGGAGGGTGAGAGGGGTAAGTGGGAGGCCGATTGCATTACCCCGCAGACAGTTAACCCCCTATTCTCACCTACAGAAGGATACTTCTGCGAGTCAGACAAGCCAGATCTGGGGCCCGGTCCAGTCCGTCTTCCGAACCCTGCGCATCACCTTAGACGAGGTCACAGCAGGGCGAACCAGGCCAGCGCCCCCATGGGAGTCAGGTGAGCGTTACAGAACGCGAAGCCTTCCTACAAATTCCCACCCAGGCGCTATGGAAACTTCTGAGACTGATAAGTTGGCCCAATTACTGGGGGAATTACGGGCCGAAGTACATGCCGCTCGTCAAGAGACTAATGCCCTCAAGAAGAAATTAATATATCAAAGGAAAGAACTGATGATCTGGCCAGACAGCTTTTGCAAGGTCAAGCTGGACAAACTCCTCTACCCTGTTCCGGCGGGAACCCCGCTCCTGTGGTTCCCAGTAACCCTGTGCAGATTAATCTACCTGGAAACATGCCGCTGGCCCCATCTGAACGCTTTGCTGGGGACCCCAAACGATTCGCCGTATTCATGAATCAGTGTCATTTGCACTTCCTATGCAGACCTGGGGCCTTCCCTAATGATCAGACCAAAGTAGCCTTTGTATTGTCATATCTCAGCGGCTGCGCTGCCGATTGGTCAGTTCCACTGGTTACTCAAGATGACCCGATTCTCCGTGATTTTCAAGGATTTCAAGCAAGCATGGAAAGGTTATTTGCTCGACACTCTCAGGGGCAGGCTCTGGATGACGAACTTCTATCCCTGCGACAGGGCAATCAGGACCTCCTATCCTATATTGCAACCTTTAATAGACTAATTGTGGAAACGGGATGGCCAGAGGATAAAAGAGTCACGTTATTTTATCGAGGTCTACGCGGAGAACTTAAAGATGTCTTGGCCCAAGTTGTAAATCCGCCCCAAGAATGCACAGAATATATAGACTTAGTGGTCCAATTGGATCACAGACTTCAAAACAGAAAAACAGATCGGTCCAGGTTTGAGGCCCGGGTGTTGGTCAAGACCCACGCTAACCCCAAGGGAGTTGATGTCTCCTAGCCTATGCAAATTGGAGGGGTTAAAGATCCCTTAACTCAAAAGGAACGTGAAAGGAGGCGGCAGTTAAAATTATGTCTTTATTGTGGGAACTCTGGACACTTTCTACGAGATTGCCCGGCAAAACCGCCCCGAAAAGCGGTAGGAGCCGCTGATAAAAAACATGAAGACTCTGTTTCGGGAAACGACTCAGCCCGACAAGCGTAGGGGTCCGCTTGCCGAGCTTGAAAACTAACTCTCAGACCTCGCATTTCATTGTGCCAATGGTTCTCCTAGATCCAGAAAAGTCTAAGCGGTTGCATGCAATAAAGGCATACATCGATAGTGGGGCTATTGGAAACTATGTGGATCGTGAATTGGTCTCTAGGATTAACCTCCCTCTCCGTCCTAAAACCAGCAAAGATGTCATCACCACAGTCGATGGAACTGAAATTGCCTCTGGACCGGTAACACATTCCACTACTGAGGTGACTCTTATTGGTCCTGACGGCCATCGGGAGGCAGTTGTGTTTGATGTAATCAAGGCTCCACAGTTTCAGGTTATTCTTGGAATTCCTTGGTTAGAGACACATAATCCTCGAATTGATTGGCGAGCTAAGAGAATAACCTTCCCGGATTGTGCACAAACCTGCTACCCAGAAAACCTGAAGATTAATCTAGCATCTGTAACCTCTGTCTCCATGCAATTACCTCCGGAATACCAGGACTTTCAGGACGTCTTCCAAAAGGAACAGGCCAACACGCTACCTCCTCACCGATCGTACGATTGCCAAATCGATCTGGTGCCCGGTGCACAACCCCCTTGTAGCAGGATTTATGCCCTTACCGAACCTGAGAACCTGCATTTGAGACAATATTTGGATCAATACCTCGCCAATGGTTTTATTCGCCCGTCAAAGTCCCCGGCATCCTCGGCTTTGTTCTTCGCGCCTAAAAAAGAAGGCGACCTTAGAACTTGTATCGATTACCGCGCATTGAACCAGATAACGGTTAAAAACCGTTATCCTCTGCCTCTGATTCCTGAACTCCTTGACCAGGTGAAGGACGCTTGCATATACACCAAGTTAGATCTCCGGGGGGCATATCATCTGGTGCGAGCAAAAGAAGGCGACGAATGGAAAACAGCCTTCCGTACAAAATATGGATTATTCGAATACCAGGTAATGCCTTTCGGGTTGTGCAATGCGCCTGCTGCCTTCCAATTCTTCATGAATGATGTCCTTCGGGAACTCATCGATGTTTGTGTTGTCGTCTATATCAATGACATTCTAGTGTACTCCTCTTTGGAATCTGATCACAGAAAACACGTTAGGGCAGTTCTGGAAAAACTGCGCCAACACAAACTATTTGCTAAACTGGAGAAATGTGTTTTCCATACCACAGAAGTTGAGTTTCTCGGTTTCATCCTGACACCCAAAGGAGTCCGAATGGACTCAAGAAAAGTGGATGCCATCCTCAAATGGCCATCACCTAGCTCTGTAAAAGGGGTTCAAAGCATGCTCGGCTTTGCCAATTTCTATCGCAGGTTTATCCCGGAATTTTCACGCATAGTACAACCCATTACTGCACTCTTGAGGAAAAATAAACGTTTTGAATGGTCTGAAGAAGCCGAGCAGGCCTTCCAGGATTTAAAAGCTAAGTTTACCTCCGCACCTATATTGAAACACCCACGTCCAGATCTCCCGTATGTCGTTGAAACTGACAAATCCAGCCTAGCCATGGGAGCAGTTCTGTCTCAAAGAGATCCTGAAACCAACCAACTGCATCCCGTAGCATTTTGGTCCAGAAAATTCTCGGCACCAGAGATTAATTACGCAATCACTGACAAAGAACTGTTAGCCATAAAGTCTGCTTTTAAAGCCTGGCGGCATTACCTGCTTGGCGCTCGACATACCATCACGGTGATCACTGATCACCGGAATTTACAGTATTTGAAAACCGCCAAGGCTCAGTCATCACGGCAGCTCCGATGGGCTTTGTTTTTCGCTGAATTTGATTTAGTGATTACCTATCGACCTGGCTGCAAGAACGGCAAAGCAGACGCCTTATCCCGAATTGGAATGGGAGAATCTGATACAAACTCAGAACCAGTACCAATAATTCCCGAACAGAGAATTCTAGGCATGACTTCGTTACAGACGCTTGAAGACATTCAAGTCAGAGTGAAACAACTCCTGGACCCTACAGTCCTACAGGATTGGATACAAAAGGGATCAGACTTTACCATAGATAATGGTTTACCTTATTACCAAGGACTCTTATTCCTGCCGCACAAGGATTTACACGAACTAGTTATTTCAGGTTATCATGATACATTAATAGAGGGACACCCCGGTATTGCCAAGACAATGGAAAAGGTGAAACGACAATTCTGGTGGCCCTCTTGGCGAAAAGATGTTAAATCTTTTGTGATGTCCTGTGGTGTTTGCGCCCAAAATAAAGGTCAAAGGAAAAGACCAGCCGGTCTCCTTCAACCTCTAGACATACCGCCAGCACCCTGGCACACCATATTAATGGATTTTATTATGGACTTGCCTCCTTGTTCGGGATACAATACCATTCTGGTAATTGTGGATTTGTTTTCCAAAATGGCCCACTTCATTCCTTTGAAAGGTTTACCTTCAGCTCCTGTCCTAGCCAAAGAATTCCTCGAAAATATTGTTTGGCTACATGGATTCCCATCTATACTAATCTCTGACCGGGGAAGCCAATTCATTTCCCACTTCTGGCGCAAATGTTGTCAAATGGCACAAATCGACGTAAGATTATCGACCAGTCACCACCCTCAGACCGATGGTCAGACCGAGAGGACAAATCAGACCCTTGAGCAGTACTTACGGTGTATGTTACAGCAATCTGAAAGCAACTGGAAAGACATTCTTTGGATAGCCGAATACGCATATAATAATTCGGTACACTCTGGAACTGGCCATAGTCCTTTTTATACCTTGTTTGGACATCACCCTCGAACCTCAAACCTCGACTCACCTCAGAACCTCGGAGTGCCCGCAGTAGAACATCTGCATTCTACCATTACCCGAGCCTTCAAAGAGGCAACCACGCATTTACAACAAGCCAAGAGAAAATACAAGGAGAATGCTGACCTACATCGGAGTGAAGCACCTCCATATCAGATTGGGGATCAAGTGTGGTTGGCTACCAGACATTTACCGCTCAAAGGGCCTCGAACTTTTAACCCAAAATATCTGGGACCTTATTCTATTACGGCAATAATTAACCCAGTAGCGGTTAAACTTGATTTACCAGCTAATATGCAAATTCACCCTGTTTTTCATGTGTCACTTCTGAAACCAGTGGTACCCGGAACTCGACTACTCAAACCTCCAGAACCTATTCAAATAGATGGGGAACCCGAATTCGAAGTGAAGAACATTTTAGATTCAAAAATGTTTAGGTCAAAGCTTTTCTACCTAATTGATTGGAAGGGGTACGGACCTCAGGAGAGGTCGTGGGAACCCAGTGACCATGTGCATGCACCTCGATTAGTCAGGAAATTCCACTGACTCTTCCCAAACAAACCAAAACCCCCGGAGGGAACAACCTTGGGAGGGGCCTTGGGGGGGGAGTGCTGTCACGATGCCCGCTCCCGGGGAGCCGGCTCAGGCCCAGCGTCCCCGAAAGCGGACATCAAGTCCCCGGGGAAGGTCTCAGCAACCCCTTATAGGGGCCCTTTGGACAGCGTCCTGGCGCCTATGGCGCCAGGCTCATAGAAAACGTCAGTCCTGGCGCCATAGGCGCCAGGCTCATTATGAAAGTGTTTGGATGCACTTACCTGATGCAGACCATGCTGCAGAACCCCGGCCTCCTTGAGGCCTGAAAGGAACTACTTTACCTGTGGGACTCATTTACCACCCGGGCGTGGTCGGGGACGGATACATACCTGATTGGAGGAAGGACACATTCTAGGAACTTCTTCCAAGGCTATTTAAACCACACCCGATCAGCCACACGTGCTTCGCGTTGTTCTGCATCTAGCAGCTGGACGCTCAGCGTGTCTGCTCCTGCATCTTGACTTCTGCCACACCTGCCAGCATCCTGAATCACCTGCAAAGGAAGGGAACAAGAGAACAGAAGAAGGAAAAGGCCTCACCTGCTAAATCTGCATCCCAGAGACATTTCGGCCGACAATCCGGAAAAGGAAGACATTTATTTTTAAAAGCACATCGCATCGATCGCTGCAGCGCCGCATTCTACTCACCTTTACAGGGCGCCTCCATGTTCAGCAGCGACCATCCGGATTCGCAGTCGCGCCCCCGCGCCTAGGGAGAAAAAGACAAGAACAAAGGTGAGAGAAAGAAGGGAAAAGGGAAGCTAAAACTCCATGTTAAGACTTACCTGTTGGGTCATTCCCTTTTCATTTCGGGTCCGCGCCGCATCCAGGCATTTTCGGACCCCGGCCCCTAAGGGGAAAAAGACATCAGCGTTAATGAGTGAATGAAAAGACATTACCAAAACACTCATTAAAGACGTACCTGATTTCCACAAGGATTTCACCGCTCACCTCGGGTCGGTGCCTGTTCCCCGGCATTCCGTACCCCGGCCCCTATGGGGAAAAAGACACTAGCATTAGAACATTAATGCATGGACACAAGGGGAACCACTTATAGAAAAACTTACCTGGAAGCCAAGCAAGTTTGGTTCTCACCCATCCGAATATCCAGTGAGGTAACTGGATACCAACGCGCCCCTGCATCAGAAGCAGGATGGAGAGCTCGTCCTTCCAGACCCTAAGGTGAGACGCTACGGGGAAGCACAGAAGGGTTTTGAGGAGGGTGAGAGGGGTAAGTGGGAGGCCGATTGCATTACCCCGCAGACAGTTAACCCCCTATTCTCACCTACAGAAGGATACTTCTGCGAGTCAGACAAGCCAGATCTGGGGCCCGGTCCAGTCCGTCTTCCGAACCCTGCGCATCACCTTAGACGAGGTCACAGCAGGGCGAACCAGGCCAGCGCCCCCATGGGAGTCAGGTGAGCGTTACAGAACGCGAAGCCTTCCTACAAATTCCCACCCAGGCGCTATGGAAACTTCTGAGACTGATAAGTTGGCCCAATTACTGGGGGAATTACGGGCCGAAGTACATGCCGCTCGTCAAGAGACTAATGCCCTCAAGAAGAAATTAATATATCAAAGGAAAGAACTGATGATCTGGCCAGACAGCTTTTGCAAGGTCAAGCTGGACAAACTCCTCTACCCTGTTCCGGCGGGAACCCCGCTCCTGTGGTTCCCAGTAACCCTGTGCAGATTAATCTACCTGGAAACATGCCGCTGGCCCCATCTGAACGCTTTGCTGGGGACCCCAAACGATTCGCCGTATTCATGAATCAGTGTCATTTGCACTTCCTATGCAGACCTGGGGCCTTCCCTAATGATCAGACCAAAGTAGCCTTTGTATTGTCATATCTCAGCGGCTGCGCTGCCGATTGGTCAGTTCCACTGGTTACTCAAGATGACCCGATTCTCCGTGATTTTCAAGGATTTCAAGCAAGCATGGAAAGGTTATTTGCTCGACACTCTCAGGGGCAGGCTCTGGATGACGAACTTCTATCCCTGCGACAGGGCAATCAGGACCTCCTATCCTATATTGCAACCTTTAATAGACTAATTGTGGAAACGGGATGGCCAGAGGATAAAAGAGTCACGTTATTTTATCGAGGTCTACGCGGAGAACTTAAAGATGTCTTGGCCCAAGTTGTAAATCCGCCCCAAGAATGCACAGAATATATAGACTTAGTGGTCCAATTGGATCACAGACTTCAAAACAGAAAAACAGATCGGTCCAGGTTTGAGGCCCGGGTGTTGGTCAAGACCCACGCTAACCCCAAGGGAGTTGATGTCTCCTAGCCTATGCAAATTGGAGGGGTTAAAGATCCCTTAACTCAAAAGGAACGTGAAAGGAGGCGGCAGTTAAAATTATGTCTTTATTGTGGGAACTCTGGACACTTTCTACGAGATTGCCCGGCAAAACCGCCCCGAAAAGCGGTAGGAGCCGCTGATAAAAAACATGAAGACTCTGTTTCGGGAAACGACTCAGCCCGACAAGCGTAGGGGTCCGCTTGCCGAGCTTGAAAACTAACTCTCAGACCTCGCATTTCATTGTGCCAATGGTTCTCCTAGATCCAGAAAAGCCTAAGCGGTTGCATGCAATAAAGGCATACATCGATAGTGGGGCTATTGGAAACTATGTGGATCGTGAATTGGTCTCTAGGATTAACCTCCCTCTCCGTCCTAAAACCAGCAAAGATGTCATCACCACAGTCGATGGAACTGAAATTGCCTCTGGACCGGTAACACATTCCACTACTGAGGTGACTCTTATTGGTCCTGACGGCCATCGGGAGGCAGTTGTGTTTGATGTAATCAAGGCTCCACAGTTTCAGGTTATTCTTGGAATTCCTTGGTTAGAGACACATAATCCTCGAATTGATTGGCGAGCTAAGAGAATAACCTTCCCGGATTGTGCACAAACCTGCTACCCAGAAAACCTGAAGATTAATCTAGCATCTGTAACCTCTGTCTCCATGCAATTACCTCCGGAATACCAGGACTTTCAGGACGTCTTCCAAAAGGAACAGGCCAACACGCTACCTCCTCACCGATCGTACGATTGCCAAATCGATCTGGTGCCCGGTGCACAACCCCCTTGTAGCAGGATTTATGCCCTTACCGAACCTGAGAACCTGCATTTGAGACAATATTTGGATCAATACCTCGCCAATGGTTTTATTCGCCCGTCAAAGTCCCCGGCATCCTCGGCTTTGTTCTTCGCGCCTAAAAAAGAAGGCGACCTTAGAACTTGTATCGATTACCGCGCATTGAACCAGATAACGGTTAAAAACCGTTATCCTCTGCCTCTGATTCCTGAACTCCTTGACCAGGTGAAGGACGCTTGCATATACACCAAGTTAGATCTCCGGGGGGCATATCATCTGGTGCGAGCAAAAGAAGGCGACGAATGGAAAACAGCCTTCCGTACAAAATATGGATTATTCGAATACCAGGTAATGCCTTTCGGGTTGTGCAATGCGCCTGCTGCCTTCCAATTCTTCATGAATGATGTCCTTCGGGAACTCATCGATGTTTGTGTTGTCGTCTATATCAATGACATTCTAGTGTACTCCTCTTTGGAATCTGATCACAGAAAACACGTTAGGGCAGTTCTGGAAAAACTGCGCCAACACAAACTATTTGCTAAACTGGAGAAATGTGTTTTCCATACCACAGAAGTTGAGTTTCTCGGTTTCATCCTGACACCCAAAGGAGTCCGAATGGACTCAAGAAAAGTGGATGCCATCCTCAAATGGCCATCACCTAGCTCTGTAAAAGGGGTTCAAAGCATGCTCGGCTTTGCCAATTTCTATCGCAGGTTTATCCCGGAATTTTCACGCATAGTACAACCCATTACTGCACTCTTGAGGAAAAATAAACGTTTTGAATGGTCTGAAGAAGCCGAGCAGGCCTTCCAGGATTTAAAAGCTAAGTTTACCTCCGCACCTATATTGAAACACCCACGTCCAGATCTCCCGTATGTCGTTGAAACTGACAAATCCAGCCTAGCCATGGGAGCAGTTCTGTCTCAAAGAGATCCTGAAACCAACCAACTGCATCCCGTAGCATTTTGGTCCAGAAAATTCTCGGCACCAGAGATTAATTACGCAATCACTGACAAAGAACTGTTAGCCATAAAGTCTGCTTTTAAAGCCTGGCGGCATTACCTGCTTGGCGCTCGACATACCATCACGGTGATCACTGATCACCGGAATTTACAGTATTTGAAAACCGCCAAGGCTCAGTCATCACGGCAGCTCCGATGGGCTTTGTTTTTCGCTGAATTTGATTTAGTGATTACCTATCGACCTGGCTGCAAGAACGGCAAAGCAGACGCCTTATCCCGAATTGGAATGGGAGAATCTGATACAAACTCAGAACCAGTACCAATAATTCCCGAACAGAGAATTCTAGGCATGACTTCGTTACAGACGCTTGAAGACATTCAAGTCAGAGTGAAACAACTCCTGGACCCTACAGTCCTACAGGATTGGATACAAAAGGGATCAGACTTTACCATAGATAATGGTTTACCTTATTACCAAGGACTCTTATTCCTGCCGCACAAGGATTTACACGAACTAGTTATTTCAGGTTATCATGATACATTAATAGAGGGACACCCCGGTATTGCCAAGACAATGGAAAAGGTGAAACGACAATTCTGGTGGCCCTCTTGGCGAAAAGATGTTAAATCTTTTGTGATGTCCTGTGGTGTTTGCGCCCAAAATAAAGGTCAAAGGAAAAGACCAGCCGGTCTCCTTCAACCTCTAGACATACCGCCAGCACCCTGGCACACCATATTAATGGATTTTATTATGGACTTGCCTCCTTGTTCGGGATACAATACCATTCTGGTAATTGTGGATTTGTTTTCCAAAATGGCCCACTTCATTCCTTTGAAAGGTTTACCTTCAGCTTCTGTCCTAGCCAAAGAATTCCTCGAAAATATTGTTTGGCTACATGGATTCCCATCTATACTAATCTCTGACCGGGGAAGCCAATTCATTTCCCACTTCTGGCGCAAATGTTGTCAAATGGCACAAATCGACGTAAGATTATCGACCAGTCACCACCCTCAGACCGATGGTCAGACCGAGAGGACAAATCAGACCCTTGAGCAGTACTTACGGTGTATGTTACAGCAATCTGAAAGCAACTGGAAAGACATTCTTTGGATAGCCGAATACGCATATAATAATTCGGTACACTCTGGAACTGGCCATAGTCCTTTTTATACCTTGTTTGGACATCACCCTCGAACCTCAAACCTCGACTCACCTCAGAACCTCGGAGTGCCCGCAGTAGAACATCTGCATTCTACCATTACCCGAGCCTTCAAAGAGGCAACCACGCATTTACAACAAGCCAAGAGAAAATACAAGGAGAATGCTGACCTACATCGGAGTGAAGCACCTCCGTATCAGATTGGGGATCAAGTGTGGTTGGCTACCAGACATTTACCGCTCAAAGGGCCTCGAACTTTTAACCCAAAATATCTGGGACCTTATTCTATTACGGCAATAATTAACCCAGTAGCGGTTAAACTTGATTTACCAGCTAATATGCAAATTCACCCTGTTTTTCATGTGTCACTTCTGAAACCAGTGGTACCCGGAACCCGACTACTCAAACCTCCAGAACCTATTCAAATAGATGGGGAACCCGAATTCGAAGTGAAGAACATTTTAGATTAAAAAATGTTTAGGTCAAAGCTTTTCTACCTAATTGATTGGAAGGGGTACGGACCTCAGGAGAGGTCGTGGGAACCCAGTGACCATGTGCATGCACCTCGATTAGTCAGGAAATTCCACCGACTCTTCCCAAACAAACCAAAACCCCCGGAGGGAACAACCTTGGGAGGGGCCTTGGGGGGGAGTGCTGTCACGATGCCCGCTCCCGGGGAGCCGGCTCAGGCCCAGCGTCCCCGAAAGCGGACATCAAGTCCCCGGGGAAGGTCTCAGCAACCCCTTATAGGGGCCCTTTGGACAGCGTCCTGGCGCCTATGGCGCCAGGCTCATAGAAAACGTCAGTCCTGGCGCCATAGGCGCCAGGCTCATTATGAAAGTGTTTGGATGCACTTACCTGATGCAGACCATGCTGCAGAACCCCGGCCTCCTTGAGGCCTGAAAGGAACTACTTTACCTGTGGGACTCATTTACCACCCGGGCGTGGTCGGGGACGGATACATACCTGATTGGAGGAAGGACACATTCTAGGAACTTCTTCCAAGGCTATTTAAACCACACCCGATCAGCCACACGTGCTTCGCGTTGTTCTGCATCTAGCAGCTGGACGCTCAGCGTGTCTGCTCCTGCATCTTGACTTCTGCCACACCTGCCAGCATCCTGAATCACCTGCAAAGGAAGGGAACAAGAGAACAGAAGAAGGAAAAGGCCTCACCTGCTAAATCTGCATCCCAGAGACATTTCGGCCGACAATCCGGAAAAGGAAGACATTTATTTTTAAAAGCACATCGCATCGATCGCTGCAGCGCCGCATTCTACTCACCTTTACAGGGCGCCTCCATGTTCAGCAGCGACCATCCGGATTCGCAGTCGCGCCCCCGCGCCTAGGGAGAAAAAGACAAGAACAAAGGTGAGAGAAAGAAGGGAAAAGGGAAGCTAAAACTCCATGTTAAGACTTACCTGTTGGGTCATTCCCTTTTCATTTCGGGTCCGCGCCGCATCCAGGCATTTTCGGACCCCGGCCCCTAAGGGGAAAAAGACATCAGCGTTAATGAGTGAATGAAAAGACATTACCAAAACACTCATTAAAGACGTACCTGATTTCCACAAGGATTTCACCGCTCACCTCGGGTCGGTGCCTGTTCCCCGGCATTCCGTACCCCGGCCCCTATGGGGAAAAAGACACTAGCATTAGAACATTAATGCATGGACACAAGGGGAACCACTTATAGAAAAACTTACCTGGAAGCCAAGCAAGTTTGGTTCTCACCCATCCGAATATCCAGTGAGGTAACTGGATACCAACGCGCCCCTGCATCAGAAGCAGGATGGAGAGCTCGTCCTTCCAGACCCTAAGGTGAGACGCTACGGGGAAGCACAGAAGGGTTTTGAGGAGGGTGAGAGGGGTAAGTGGGAGGCCGATTGCATTACCCCGCAGACAGTTAACCCCCTATTCTCACCTACAGAAGGATACTTCTGCGAGTCAGACAAGCCAGATCTGGGGCCCGGTCCAGTCCGTCTTCCGAACCCTGCGCATCACCTTAGACGAGGTCACAGCAGGGCGAACCAGGCCAGCGCCCCCATGGGAGTCAGGTGAGCGTTACAGAACGCGAAGCCTTCCTACAAATTCCCACCCAGGCGCTATGGAAACTTCTGAGACTGATCAGTTGGCCCAATTACTGGGGGAATTACGGGCCGAAGTACATGCCGCTCGTCAAGAGACTAATGCCCTCAAGAAGAAATTAATATATCAAAGGAAAGAACTGATGATCTGGCCAGACAGCTTTTGCAAGGTCAAGCTGGACAAACTCCTCTACCCTGTTCCGGAGGGAACCCCGCTCCTGTGGTTCCCAGTAACCCTGTGCAGATTAATCTACCTGGAAACATGCCGCTGGCCCCATCTGAACGCTTTGCTGGGGACCCCAAACGATTCGCCGTATTCATGAATCAGTGTCATTTGCACTTCCTATGCAGACCTGGGGCCTTCCCTAATGATCAGACCAAAGTAGCCTTTGTATTGTCATATCTCAGCGGCTGCGCTGCCGATTGGTCAGTTCCACTGGTTACTCAAGATGACCCGATTCTCCGTGATTTTCAAGGATTTCAAGCAAGCATGGAAAGGTTATTTGCTCGACACTCTCAGGGGCAGGCTCTGGATGACGAACTTCTATCCCTGCGACAGGGCAATCAGGACCTCCTATCCTATATTGCAACCTTTAATAGACTAATTGTGGAAACGGGATGGCCAGAGGATAAAAGAGTCACGTTATTTTATCGAGGTCTACGCGGAGAACTTAAAGATGTCTTGGCCCAAGTTGTAAATCCGCCCCAAGAATGCACAGAATATATAGACTTAGTGGTCCAATTGGATCACAGACTTCAAAACAGAAAAACAGATCGGTCCAGGTTTGAGGCCCGGGTGTTGGTCAAGACCCACGCTAACCCCAAGGGAGTTGATGTCTCCTAGCCTATGCAAATTGGAGGGGTTAAAGATCCCTTAACTCAAAAGGAACGTGAAAGGAGGCGGCAGTTAAAATTATGTCTTTATTGTGGGAACTCTGGACACTTTCTACGAGATTGCCCGGCAAAACCGCCCCGAAAAGCGGTAGGAGCCGCTGATAAAAACCATGAAGACTCTGTTTCGGGAAACGACTCAGCCCGACAAGCGTAGGGGTCCGCTTGCCGAGCTTGAAAACTAACTCTCAGACCTCGCATTTCATTGTGCCAATGGTTCTCCTAGATCCAGAAAAGCCTAAGCGGTTGCATGCAATAAAGGCATACATCGATAGTGGGGCTATTGGAAACTATGTGGATAGTGAATTGGTCTCTAGGATTAACCTCCCTCTCCGTCCTAAAACCAGCAAAGATGTCATCACCACAGTCGATGGAACTGAAATTGCCTCTGGACCGGTAACACATTCCACTACTGAGGTGACTCTTATTGGTCCTGACGGCCATCGGGAGGCAGTTGTGTTTGATGTAATCAAGGCTCCACAGTTTCAGGTTATTCTTGGAATTCCTTGGTTAGAGACACATAATCCTCGAATTGATTGGCGAGCTAAGAGAATAACCTTCCCGGATTGTGCACAAACCTGCTACCCAGAAAACCTGAAGATTAATCTAGCATCTGTAACCTCTGCCTCCATGCAATTACCTCCGGAATACCAGGACTTTCAGGACGTCTTCCAAAAGGAACAGGCCAACACGTTACCTCCTCACCGATCGTAGATTGCCAAATCGATCTGGTGCCCGGTGCACAACCCCCTTGTAGCAGGATTTATGCCCTTACCGAACCTGAGAACCTGCATTTGAGACAATATTTGGATCAATACCTCGCCAATGGTTTTATTCGCCCGTCAAAGTCCCCGGCATCCTCGGCTTTGTTCTTCGCGCCTAAAAAAGAAGGCGACCTTAGAACTTGTATCGATTACCGCGCATTGAACCAGATAACGGTTAAAAACCGTTATCCTCTGCCTCTGATTCCTGAACTCCTTGACCAGGTGAAGGACGCTTGCATATACACCAAGTTAGATCTCCGGGGGGCATATCATCTGGTGCGAGTAAAAGAAGGCGACGAATGGAAAACAGCCTTCCGTACAAAATATGGATTATTCGAATACCAGGTAATGCCTTTCGGGTTGTGCAATGCGCCTGCTGCCTTCCAATTCTTCATGAATGATGTCCTTCGGGAACTCATCGATGTTTGTGTTGTCGTCTATATCGATGACATTCTAGTGTACTCCTCTTTGGAATCTGATCACAGAAAACACGTTAGGGCAGTTCTGGAAAAACTGCGCCAACACAAACTATTTGCTAAACTGGAGAAATGTGTTTTCCATACCACAGAAGTTGAGTTTGTCGGTTTCATCGTGACACCCAAAGGAGTCCGAATGGACTCAAGAAAAGTGGATGCCATCCTCAAATGGCCATCACCTAGCTCTGTAAAAGGGGTTCAAAGCATGCTCGGCTTTGCCAATTTCTATCGCAGGTTTATCCCGGAATTTTCACGCATAGTACAACCCATTACTGCACTCTTGAGGAAAAATAAACGTTTTGAATGGTCTGAAGAAGCCGAGCAGGCCTTCCAGGATTTAAAAGCTAAGTTTACCTCCGCACCTATATTGAAACACCCACGTCCAGATCTCCCGTATGTCGTTGAAACTGACACATCCAGCCTAGCCATGGGAGCAGTTCTGTCTCAAAGAGATCCTGAAACCAACCAACTGCATCCCGTAGCATTTTGGTCCAGAAAATTCTCGGCACCAGAGATTAATTACGCAATCACTGACAAAGAACTGTTAGCCATAAAGTCTGCTTTTAAAGCCTGGCGGCATTACCTGCTTGGCGCTCGACATACCATCACGGTGATCACTGATCACCGGAATTTACAGTATTTGAAAACCGCCAAGGCTCAGTCATCACGGCAGCTCCGATGGGCTTTGTTTTTCGCTGAATTTGATTTAGTGATTACCTATCGACCTGGCTGCAAGAACGGCAAAGCAGACGCCTTATCCCGAATTGGAATGGGAGAATCTGATACAAACTCAGAACCAGTACCAATAATTCCCGAACAGAGAATTCTAGGCATGACTTCGTTACAGACGCTTGAAGACATTCAAGTCAGAGTGAAACAACTCCTGGACCCTACAGTCCTACAGGATTGGATACAAAAGGGATCAGACTTTACCATAGATAATGGTTTACCTTATTACCAAGGACTCTTATTCCTGCCGCACAAGGATTTACACGAACTAGTTATTTCAGGTTATCATGATACATTAATAGAGGGACACCCCGGTATTGCCAAGACAATGGAAAAGGTGAAACGACAATTCTGGTGGCCCTCTTGGCGAAAAGATGTTAAATCTTTTGTGATGTCCTGTGGTGTTTGCGCCCAAAATAAAGGTCAAAGGAAAAGACCAGCCGGTCTCCTTCAACCTCTAGACATACCGCCAGCACCCTGGCACACCATATTAATGGATTTTATTATGGACTTGCCTCCTTGTTCGGGATACAATACCATTCTGGTAAGTGTGGATTTGTTTTCCAAAATGGCCCACTTCATTCCTTTGAAAGGTTTACCTTCAGCTTCTGTCCTAGCCAAAGAATTCCTCGAAAATATTGTTTGGCTACATGGATTCCCATCTATACTAATCTCTGACCGGGGAAGCCAATTCATTTCCCACTTCTGGCGCAAATGTTGTCAAATGGCACAAATCGACGTAAGATTATCGACCAGTCACCACCCTCAGACCGATGGTCAGACCGAGAGGACAAATCAGACCCTTGAGCAGTACTTACGGTGTATGTTACAGCAATCTGAAAGCAACTGGAAAGACATTCTTTGGATAGCCGAATACGCATATAATAATTCGGTACACTCTGGAACTGGCCATAGTCCTTTTTATACCTTGTTTGGACATCACCCTCGAACCTCAAACCTCGACTCACCTCAGAACCTCGGAGTGCCCGCAGTAGAACATCTGCATTCTACCATTACCCGAGCCTTCAAAGAGGCAACCACGCATTTACAACAAGCCAAGAGAAAATACAAGGAGAATGCTGACCTACATCGGAGTGAAGCACCTCCGTATCAGATTGGGGATCAAGTGTGGTTGGCTACCAGACATTTACCGCTCAAAGGGCCTCGAACTTTTAACCCAAAATATCTGGGACCTTATTCTATTACGGCAATAATTAACCCAGTAGCGGTTAAACTTGATTTACCAGCTAATATGCAAATTCACCCTGTTTTTCATGTGTCACTTCTGAAACCAGTGGTACCCGGAACCCGACTACTCAAACCTCCAGAACCTATTCAAATAGATGGGGAACCCGAATTCGAAGTGAAGAACATTTTAGATTCAAAAATGTTTAGGTCAAAGCTTTTCTACCTAATTGATTGGAAGGGGTACGGACCTCAGGAGAGGTCGTGGGAACCCAGTGACCATGTGCATGCACCTCGATTAGTCAGGAAATTCCACTGACTCTTCCCAAACAAACCAAAACCCCCGGAGGGAACAACCTTGGGAGGGGCCTTGGGGGGGAGTGCTGTCACGATGCCCGCTCCCGGGGAGCCGGCTCAGGCCCAGCGTCCCCGAAAGCGGACATCAAGTCCCCGGGGAAGGTCTCAGCAACCCCTTATAGGGGCCCTTTGGACAGCGTCCTGGCGCCTATGGCGCCAGGCTCATAGAAAACGTCAGTCCTGGCGCCATAGGCGCCAGGCTCATTATGAAAGTGTTTGGATGCACTTACCTGATGCATACCATGCTGCAGAACCCCGGCCTCCTTGAGGCCTGAAAGGAACTACTTTACCTGTGGGACTCATTTACCACCCGGGCGTGGTCGGGGAAGGATACATACCTGATTGGAGGAAGGACACATTCTAGGAACTTCTTCCAAGGCTATTTAAACCACACCCGATCAGCCACACGTGCTTCGCGTTGTTCTGCATCTAGCAGCTGGACGCTCAGCGTGTCTGCTCCTGCATCTTGACTTCTGCCACACCTGCCAGCATCCTGAATCACCTGCAAAGGAAGGGAACAAGAGAACAGAAGAAGGAAAAGGCCTCACCTGCTAAATCTGCATCCCAGAGACATTTCGGCCGACAATCCGGAAAAGGAAGACATTTATTTTTAAAAGCACATCGCATCGATCGCTGCAGCGCCGCATTCTACTCACCTTTACAGGGCGCCTCCATGTTCAGCAGCGACCATCCGGATTCGCAGTCGCGCCCCCGCGCCTAGGGAGAAAAAGACAAGAACAAAGGTGAGAGAAAGAAGGGAAAAGGGAAGCTAAAACTCCATGTTAAGACTTACCTGTTGGGTCATTCCCTTTTCATTTCGGGTCCGCGCCGCATCCAGGCATTTTCGGACCCCGGCCCCTAAGGGGAAAAAGACATCAGCGTTAATGAGTGAATGAAAAGACATTACCAAAACACTCATTAAAGACGTACCTGATTTCCACAAGGATTTCACCGCTCACCTCGGGTCGGTGCCTGTTCCCCGGCATTCCGTACCCCGGCCCCTATGGGGAAAAAGACACTAGCATTAGAACATTAATGCATGGACACAAGGGGAACCACTTATAGAAAAACTTACCTGGAAGCCAAGCAAGTTTGGTTCTCACCCATCCGAATATCCAGTGAGGTAACTGGATACCAACGCGCCCCTGCATCAGAAGCAGGATGGAGAGCTCGTCCTTCCAGACCCTAAGGTGAGACGCTACGGGGAAGCACAGAAGGGTTTTGAGGAGGGTGAGAGGGGTAAGTGGGAGGCCGATTGCATTACCCCGCAGACAGTTAACCCCCTATTCTCACCTACAGAAGGATACTTCTGCGAGTCAGACAAGCCAGATCTGGGGCCCGGTCCAGTCCGTCTTCCGAACCCTGCGCATCACCTTAGACGAGGTCACAGCAGGGCGAACCAGGCCAGCGCCCCCATGGGAGTCAGGTGAGCGTTACAGAACGCGAAGCCTTCCTACAAATTCCCACCCAGGCGCTATGGAAACTTCTGAGACTGATCAGTTGGCCCAATTACTGGGGGAATTACGGGCCGAAGTACATGCCGCTCGTCAAGAGACTAATGCCCTCAAGAAGAAATTAATATATCAAAGGAAAGAACTGATGATCTGGCCAGACAGCTTTTGCAAGGTCAAGCTGGACAAACTCCTCTACCCTGTTCCGGAGGGAACCCCGCTCCTGTGGTTCCCAGTAACCCTGTGCAGATTAATCTACCTGGAAACATGCCGCTGGCCCCATCTGAACGCTTTGCTGGGGACCCCAAACGATTCGCCGTATTCATGAATCAGTGTCATTTGCACTTCCTATGCAGACCTGGGGCCTTCCCTAATGATCAGACCAAAGTAGCCTTTGTATTGTCATATCTCAGCGGCTGCGCTGCCGATTGGTCAGTTCCACTGGTTACTCAAGATGACCCGATTCTCCGTGATTTTCAAGGATTTCAAGCAAGCATGGAAAGGTTATTTGCTCGACACTCTCAGGGGCAGGCTCTGGATGACGAACTTCTATCCCTGCGACAGGGCAATCAGGACCTCCTATCCTATATTGCAACCTTTAATAGACTAATTGTGGAAACGGGATGGCCAGAGGATAAAAGAGTCACGTTATTTTATCGAGGTCTACGCGGAGAACTTAAAGATGTCTTGGCCCAAGTTGTAAATCCGCCCCAAGAATGCACAGAATATATAGACTTAGTGGTCCAATTGGATCACAGACTTCAAAACAGAAAAACAGATCGGTCCAGGTTTGAGGCCCGGGTGTTGGTCAAGACCCACGCTAACCCCAAGGGAGTTGATGTCTCCTAGCCTATGCAAATTGGAGGGGTTAAAGATCCCTTAACTCAAAAGGAACGTGAAAGGAGGCGGCAGTTAAAATTATGTCTTTATTGTGGGAACTCTGGACACTTTCTACGAGATTGCCCGGCAAAACCGCCCCGAAAAGCGGTAGGAGCCGCTGATAAAAACCATGAAGACTCTGTTTCGGGAAACGACTCAGCCCGACAAGCGTAGGGGTCCGCTTGCCGAGCTTGAAAACTAACTCTCAGACCTCGCATTTCATTGTCGCAATGTTTCTCCTAGATCCAGAAAAGCCTAAGCGGTTGCATGCAATAAAGGCATACATCGATAGTGGGGCTATTGGAAACTATGTGGATAGTGAATTGGTCTCTAGGATTAACCTCCCTCTCCGTCCTAAAACCAGCAAAGATGTCATCACCACAGTCGATGGAACTGAAATTGCCTCTGGACCGGTAACACATTCCACTACTGAGGTGACTCTTATTGGTCCTGACGGCCATCGGGAGGCAGTTGTGTTTGATGTAATCAAGGCTCCACAGTTTCAGGTTATTCTTGGAATTCCTTGGTTAGAGACACATAATCCTCGAATTGATTGGCGAGCTAAGAGAATAACCTTCCCGGATTGTGCACAAACCTGCTACCCAGAAAACCTGAAGATTAATCTAGCATCTGTAACCTCTGCCTCCATGCAATTACCTCCGGAATACCAGGACTTTCAGGACGTCTTCCAAAAGGAACAGGCCAACACGTTACCTCCTCACCGATCGTAGATTGCCAAATCGATCTGGTGCCCGGTGCACAACCCCCTTGTAGCAGGATTTATGCCCTTACCGAACCTGAGAACCTGCATTTGAGACAATATTTGGATCAATACCTCGCCAATGGTTTTATTCGCCCGTCAAAGTCCCCGGCATCCTCGGCTTTGTTCTTCGCGCCTAAAAAAGAAGGCGACCTTAGAACTTGTATCGATTACCGCGCATTGAACCAGATAACGGTTAAAAACCGTTATCCTCTGCCTCTGATTCCTGAACTCCTTGACCAGGTGAAGGACGCTTGCATATACACCAAGTTAGATCTCCGGGGGGCATATCATCTGGTGCGAGTAAAAGAAGGCGACGAATGGAAAACAGCCTTCCGTACAAAATATGGATTATTCGAATACCAGGTAATGCCTTTCGGGTTGTGCAATGCGCCTGCTGCCTTCCAATTCTTCATGAATGATGTCCTTCGGGAACTCATCGATGTTTGTGTTGTCGTCTATATCGATGACATTCTAGTGTACTCCTCTTTGGAATCTGATCACAGAAAACATGTTAGGGCAGTTCTGGAAAAACTGCGCCAACACAAACTATTTGCTAAACTGGAGAAATGTGTTTTCCATACCACAGAAGTTGAGTTTGTCGGTTTCATCCTGACACCCAAAGGAGTCCGAATGGACTCAAGAAAAGTGGATGCCATCCTCAAATGGCCATCACCTAGCTCTGTAAAAGGGGTTCAAAGCATGCTCGGCTTTGCCAATTTCTATCGCAGGTTTATCCCGGAATTTTCACGCATAGTACAACCCATTACTGCACTCTTGAGGAAAAATAAACGTTTTGAATGGTCTGAAGAAGCCGAGCAGGCCTTCCAGGATTTAAAAGCTAAGTTTACCTCCGCACCTATATTGAAACACCCACGTCCAGATCTCCCGTATGTCGTTGAAACTGACACATCCAGCCTAGCCATGGGAGCAGTTCTGTCTCAAAGAGATCCTGAAACCAACCAACTGCATCCCATAGCATTTTGGTCCAGAAAATTCTCGGCACCAGAGATTAATTACGCAATCACTGACAAAGAACTGTTAGCCATAAAGTCTGCTTTTAAAGCCTGGCGGCATTACCTGCTTGGCGCTCGACATACCATCACGGTGATCATTGATCACCGGAATTTACAGTATTTGAAAACCGCCAAGGCTCAGTCATCACGGCAGCTCCGATGGGCTTTGTTTTTCGCTGAATTTGATTTAGTGATTACCTATCGACCTGGCTGCAAGAACGGCAAAGCAGACGCCTTATCCCGAATTGGAATGGGAGAATCTGATACAAACTCAGAACCAGTACCAATAATTCCCGAACAGAGAATTCTAGGCATGACTTCGTTACAGATGCTTGAAGACATTCAAGTCAGAGTGAAACAACTCCTGGACCCTACAGTCCTACAGGATTGGATACAAAAGGGATCAGACTTTACCATAGATAATGGTTTACCTTATTACCAAGGACTCTTATTCCTGCCGCACAAGGATTTACACAAACTAGTTATTTCAGGTTATCATGATACATTAATAGAGGGACACCCCGGTATTGCCACGACAATGGAAAAGGTGAAACGACAATTCTGGTGGCCCTCTTGGCGAAAAGACGTTAAATCTTTTGTGATGTCCTGTGGTGTTTGCGCCCAAAATAAAGGTCAAAGGAAAAGACCAGCCGGTCTCCTTCAACCTCTAGACATACCGCCAGCACCCTGGGACACCATATTAATGGATTTTATTATGGACTTGCCTCCTTGTTCGGGATACAATACCATTCTGGTAATTGTGGATTTGTTTTCCAAAATGGCCCACTTCATTCCTTTGAAAGGTTTACCTTCAGCTTCTGTCCTAGCCAAAGAATTCCTCGAAAATATTGTTTGGCTACATGGATTCCCATCTATACTAATCTCTGACCGGGGAAGCCAATTCATTTCCCACTTCTGGCGCAAATGTTGTCAAATGGCACAAATCGACGTAAGATTATCGACCAGTCACCACCCTCAGACCGATGGTCAGACCGAGAGGACAAATCAGACCATTGAGCAGTACTTACGGTGTATGTTACAGCAATCTGAAAGCAACTGGAAAGACATTCTTTGGATAGCCGAATACGCATATAATAATTCGGTACACTCTGGAACTGGCCATAGTCCTTTTTATACCTTGTTTGGACATCACCCTCGAACCTCAAACCTCGACTCACCTCAGAACCTCGGAGTGCCCGCAGTAGAACATCTGCATTCTACCATTACCCGAGCCTTCAAAGAGGCAACCACGCATTTACAACAAGCCAAGAGAAAATACAAGGAGAATGCTGACCTACATCGGAGTGAAGCACCTCCGTATCAGATTGGGGATCAAGTGTGGTTGGCTACCAGACATTTACCGCTCAAAGGGCCTCGAACTTTTAACCCAAAATATCTGGGACCTTATTCTATTACGGCAATAATTAACCCAGTAGCGGTTAAACTTGATTTACCAGCTAATATGCAAATTCACCCTGTTTTTCATGTGTCACTTCTGAAACCAGTGGTACCCGGAACCCGACTACTCAAACCTCCAGAACCTATTCAAATAGATGGGGAACCCGAATTCGAAGTGAAGAACATTTTAGATTCAAAAATGTTTAGGTCAAAGCTTTTCTACCTAATTGATTGGAAGGGGTACGGACCTCAGGAGAGGTCGTGGGAACCCAATGACCATGTGCATGCACCTCGATTAGTCAGGAAATTCCACTGACTCTTCCCAAACAAACCAAAACCCCCGGAGGGAACAACCTTGGGAGGGGCCTTGGGGGGGAGTGCTGTCACGATGCCCGCTCCCGGGGAGCCGGCTCAGGCCCAGCGTCCCCGAAAGCGGACATCAAGTCCCCGGGGAAGGTCTCAGCAACCCCTTATAGGGGCCCTTTGGACAGCGTCCTGGCGCCTATGGCGCCAGGCTCATAGAAAACGTCAGTCCTGGCGCCATAGGCGCCAGGCTCATTATGAAAGTGTTTGGATGCACTTACCTGATGCATACCATGCTGCAGAACCCCGGCCTCCTTGAGGCCTGAAAGGAACTACTTTACCTGTGGGACTCATTTACCACCCGGGCGTGGTCGGGGAAGGATACATACCTGATTGGAGGAAGGACACATTCTAGGAACTTCTTCCAAGGCTATTTAAACCACACCCGATCAGCCACACGTGCTTCGCGTTGTTCTGCATCTAGCAGCTGGACGCTCAGCGTGTCTGCTCCTGCATCTTGACTTCTGCCACACCTGCCAGCATCCTGAATCACCTGCAAAGGAAGGGAACAAGAGAACAGAAGAAGGAAAAGGCCTCACCTGCTAAATCTGCATCCCAGAGACATTTCGGCCGACAATCCGGAAAAGGAAGACATTTATTTTTAAAAGCACATCGCATCGATCGCTGCAGCGCCGCATTCTACTCACCTTTACAGGGCGCCTCCATGTTCAGCGGCGACCATCCGGATTCGCAGTCGCGCCCCCGCGCCTAGGGAGAAAAAGACAAGAACAAAGGTGAGAGAAAGAAGGGAAAAGGGAAGCTAAAACTCCATGTTAAGACTTACCTGTTGGGTCATTCCCTTTTCATTTCGGGTCCGCGCCGCATCCAGGCATTTTCGGACCCCGGCCCCTAAGGGGAAAAAGACATCAGCGTTAATGAGTGAATGAAAAGACATTACCAAAACACTCATTAAAGACGTACCTGATTTCCACAAGGATTTCACCGCTCACCTCGGGTCGGTGCCTGTTCCCCGGCATTCCGTACCCCGGCCCCTATGGGGAAAAAGACACTAGCATTAGAACATTAATGCATGGACACAAGGGGAACCACTTATAGAAAAACTTGCCTGGAAGCCAAGCAAGTTTGGTTCTCACCCATCCGAATATCCAGTGAGGTAACTGGATACCAACGCGCCCCTGCATCAGAAGCAGGATGGAGAGCTCGTCCTTCCAGACCCTAAGGTGAGACGCTACGGGGAAGCACAGAAGGGTTTTGAGGAGGGTGAGAGGGGTAAGTGGGAGGCCGATTGCATTACCCCGCAGACAGTTAACCCCCTATTCTCACCTACAGAAGGATACTTCTGCGAGTCAGACAAGCCAGATCTGGGGCCCGGTCCAGTCCGTCTTCCGAACCCTGCGCATCACCTTAGACGAGGTCACAGCAGGGCGAACCAGGCCAGCGCCCCCATGGGAGTCAGGTGAGCGTTACAGAACGCGAAGCCTTCCTACAAATTCCCACCCAGGCGCTATGGAAACTTCTGAGACTGATCAGTTGGCCCAATTACTGGGGGAATTACGGGCCGAAGTACATGCCGCTCGTCAAGAGACTAATGCCCTCAAGAAGAAATTAATATATCAAAGGAAAGAACTGATGATCTGGCCAGACAGCTTTTGCAAGGTCAAGCTGGACAAACTCCTCTACCCTGTTCCGGCGGGAACCCCGCTCCTGTGGTTCCCAGTAACCCTGTGCAGATTAATCTACCTGGAAACATGCCGCTGGCCCCATCTGAACGCTTTGCTGGGGACCCCAAACGATTCGCCGTATTCATGAATCAGTGTCATTTGCACTTCCTATGCAGACCTGGGGCCTTCCCTAATGATCAGACCAAAGTAGCCTTTGTATTGTCATATCTCAGCGGCTGCGCTGCCGATTGGTCAGTTCCACTGGTTACTCAAGATGACCCGATTCTCCGTGATTTTCAAGGATTTCAAGCAAGCATGGAAAGGTTATTTGCTCGACACTCTCAGGGGCAGGCTCTGGATGACGAACTTCTATCCCTGCGACAGGGCAATCAGGACCTCCTATCCTATATTGCAACCTTTAATAGACTAATTGTGGAAACGGGATGGCCAGAGGATAAAAGAGTCACGTTATTTTATCGAGGTCTACGCGGAGAACTTAAAGATGTCTTGGCCCAAGTTGTAAATCCGCCCCAAGAATGCACAGAATATATAGACTTAGTGGTCCAATTGGATCACAGACTTCAAAACAGAAAAACAGATCGGTCCAGGTTTGAGGCCCGGGTGTTGGTCAAGACCCACGCTAACCCCAAGGGAGTTGATGTCTCCTAGCCTATGCAAATTGGAGGGGTTAAAGATCCCTTAACTCAAAAGGAACGTGAAAGGAGGCGGCAGTTAAAATTATGTCTTTATTGTGGGAACTCTGGACACTTTCTACGAGATTGCCCGGCAAAACCGCCCCGAAAAGCGGTAGGAGCCGCTGATAAAAACCATGAAGACTCTGTTTCGGGAAACGACTCAGCCCGACAAGCGTAGGGGTCCGCTTGCCGAGCTTGAAAACTAACTCTCAGACCTCGCATTTCATTGTGCCAATGGTTCTCCTAGATCCAGAAAAGCCTAAGCGGTTGCATGCAATAAAGGCATACATCGATAGTGGGGCTATTGGAAACTATGTGGATCGTGAATTGGTCTCTAGGATTAACCTCCCTCTCCGTCCTAAAACCAGCAAAGATGTCATCACCACAGTCGATGGAACTGAAATTGCCTCTGGACCGGTAACACATTCCACTACTGAGGTGACTCTTATTGGTCCTGACGGCCATCGGGAGGCAGTTGTGTTTGATGTAATCAAGGCTCCACAGTTTCAGGTTATTCTTGGAATTCCTTGGTTAGAGACACATAATCCTCGAATTGATTGGCGAGCTAAGAGAATAACCTTCCCGGATTGTGCACAAACCTGCTACCCAGAAAACCTGAAGATTAATCTAGCATCTGTAACCTCTGTCTCCATGCAATTACCTCCGGAATACCAGGACTTTCAGGACGTCTTCCAAAAGGAACAGGCCAACACGTTACCTCCTCACCGATCGTACGATTGCCAAATCGATCTGGTGCCCGGTGCACAACCCCCTTGTAGCAGGATTTATGCCCTTACCGAACCTGAGAACCTGCATTTGAGACAATATTTGGATCAATACCTCGCCAATGGTTTTATTCGCCCGTCAAAGTCCCCGGCATCCTCGGCTTTGTTCTTCGCGCCTAAAAAAGAAGGCGACCTTAGAACTTGTATCGATTACCGCGCATTGAACCAGATAACGGTTAAAAACCGTTATCCTCTGCCTCTGATTCCTGAACTCCTTGACCAGGTGAAGGACGCTTGCATATACACCAAGTTAGATCTCCGGGGGGCATATCATCTGGTGCGAGTAAAAGAAGGCGACGAATGGAAAACAGCCTTCCGTACAAAATATGGATTATTCGAATACCAGGTAATGCCTTTCGGGTTGTGCAATGCGCCTGCTGCCTTCCAATTCTTCATGAATGATGTCCTTCGGGAACTCATCGATGTTTGTGTTGTCGTCTATATCGATGACATTCTAGTGTACTCCTCTTTGGAATCTGATCACAGAAAACACGTTAGGGCAGTTCTGGAAAAACTGCGCCAACACAAACTATTTGCTAAACTGGAGAAATGTGTTTTCCATACCACAGAAGTTGAGTTTCTCGGTTTCATCCTGACACCCAAAGGAGTCCGAATGGACTCAAGAAAAGTGGATGCCATCCTCAAATGGCCATCACCTAGCTCTGTAAAAGGGGTTCAAAGCATGCTCGGCTTTGCCAATTTCTATCGCAGGTTTATCCCGGAATTTTCACGCATAGTACAACCCATTACTGCACTCTTGAGGAAAAATAAACGTTTTGAATGGTCTGAAGAAGCCGAGCAGGCCTTCCAGGATTTAAAAGCTAAGTTTACCTCTGCACCTATATTGAAACACCCACGTCCAGATCTCCCGTATGTCGTTGAAACTGACAAATCCAGCCTAGCCATGGGAGCAGTTCTGTCTCAAAGAGATCCTGAAACCAACCAACTGCATCCCGTAGCATTTTGGTCCAGAAAATTCTCGGCACCAGAGATTAATTACGCAATCACTGACAAAGAACTGTTAGCCATAAAGTCTGCTTTTAAAGCCTGGCGGCATTACCTGCTTGGCGCTCGACATACCATCACGGTGATCACTGATCACCGGAATTTACAGTATTTGAAAACCGCCAAGGCTCAGTCATCACGGCAGCTCCGATGGGCTTTGTTTTTCGCTGAATTTGATTTAGTGATTACCTATCGACCTGGCTGCAAGAACGGCAAAGCAGACGCCTTATCCCGAATTGGAATGGGAGAATCTGATACAAACTCAGAACCAGTACCAATAATTCCCGAACAGAGAATTCTAGGCATGACTTCGTTACAGACGCTTGAAGACATTCAAGTCAGAGTGAAACAACTCCTGGACCCTACAGTCCTACAGGATTGGATACAAAAGGGATCAGACTTTACCATAGATAATGGTTTACCTTATTACCAAGGACTCTTATTCCTGCCGCACAAGGATTTACACGAACTAGTTATTTCAGGTTATCATGATACATTAATAGAGGGACACCCCGGTATTGCCAAGACAATGGAAAAGGTGAAACGACAATTCTGGTGGCCCTCTTGGCGAAAAGATGTTAAATCTTTTGTGATGTCCTGTGGTGTTTGCGCCCAAAATAAACGTCAAAGGAAAAGACCAGCCGGTCTCCTTCAACCTCTAGACATACCGCCAGCACCCTGGCACACCATATTAATGGATTTTATTATGGACTTGCCTCCTTGTTCGGGATACAATACCATTCTGGTAATTGTGGATTTGTTTTCCAAAATGGCCCACTTCATTCCTTTGAAAGGTTTACCTTCAGCTTCTGTCCTAGCCAAAGAATTCCTCGAAAATATTGTTTGGCTACATGGATTCCCATCTATACTAATCTCTGACCGGGGAAGCCAATTCATTTCCCACTTCTGGCGCAAATGTTGTCAAATGGCACAAATCGACGTAAGATTATCGACCAGTCACCACCCTCAGACCGATGGTCAGACCGAGAGGACAAATCAGACCCTTGAGCAGTACTTACGGTGTATGTTACAGCAATCTGAAAGCAACTGGAAAGACATTCTTTGGATAGCCGAATACGCATATAATAATTCGGTACACTCTGGAACTGGCCATAGTCCTTTTTATACCTTGTTTGGACATCACCCTCGAACCTCAAACCTCGACTCACCTCAGAACCTCGGAGTGCCCGCAGTAGAACATCTGCATTCTACCATTACCCGAGCCTTCAAAGAG
This sequence comes from Ambystoma mexicanum, assembly GCF_040938575.1. Classification (NCBI taxonomy): domain Eukaryota; kingdom Metazoa; phylum Chordata; class Amphibia; order Caudata; family Ambystomatidae; genus Ambystoma; species Ambystoma mexicanum. Next base: position 227,708,227 of record NC_090934.1, read on the forward strand.
GCAATCACGCATTTACAACAAGCCAAGAGAAAATACAAGGAGAATGCTGACCTACATCGGAGTGAAGCACCTCCGTATCAGATTGGGGATCAAGTGTGGTTGGCTACCAGACATTTACCGCTCAAAGGGCCTCGAACTTTTAACCCAAAATATCTGGGACCTTATTCTATTACGGCAATAATTAACCCAGTAGCGGTTAAACTTGATTTACCAGCTAATATGCAAATTCACCCTGTTTTTCATGTGTCACTTCTGAAACCAGTGGTACCCGGAACCCGACTACTCAAACCTCCAGAACCTATTCAAATAGATGGGGAACCCGAATTCGAAGTGAAGAACATTTTAGATTCAAAAATGTTTAGGTCAAAGCTTTTCTACCTAATTGATTGGAAGGGGTACGGACCTCAGGAGAGGTCGTGGGAACCCAGTGACCATGTGCATGCACCTCGATTAGTCAGGAAATTCCACCGACTCTTCCCAAACAAACCAAAACCCCCGGAGGGAACAACCTTGGGAGGGGCCTTGGGGGGGAGTGCTGTCACGATGCCCGCTCCCGGGGAGCCGGCTCAGGCCCAGCGTCCCCGAAAGCGGACATCAAGTCCCCGGGGAAGGTCTCAGCAACCCCTTATAGGGGCCCTTTGGACAGCGTCCTGGCGCCTATGGCGCCAGGCTCATAGAAAACGTCAGTCCTGGCGCCATAGGCGCCAGGCTCATTATGAAAGTGTTTGGATGCACTTACCTGATGCAGACCATGCTGCAGAACCCCGGCCTCCTTGAGGCCTGAAAGGAACTACTTTACCTGTGGGACTCATTTACCACCCGGGCGTGGTCGGGGACGGATACATACCTGATTGGAGGAAGGACACATTCTAGGAACTTCTTCCAAGGCTATTTAAACCACACCCGATCAGCCACACGTGCTTCGCGTTGTTCTGCATCTCGCAGCTGGACGCTCAGCGTGTCTGCTCCTGCATCTTGACTTCTGCCACACCTGCCAGCATCCTGAATCACCTGCAAAGGAAGGGAACAAGAGAACAGAAGAAGGAAAAGGCCTCACCTGCTAAATCTGCATCCCAGAGACATTACGGCCGACAATCCGGAAAAGGAAGACATTTATTTTTAAAAGCACATCGCATCGATCGCTGCAGCGCCGCATTCTACTCACCTTTACAGGGCGCCTCCATGTTCAGCAGCGACCATCCGGATTCGCAGTCGCGCCCCCGCGCCTAGGGAGAAAAAGACAAGAACAAAGGTGAGAGAAAGAAGGGAAAAGGGAAGCTAAAACTCCATGTTAATACTTACCTGTTGGGTCATTCCCTTTTCATTTCGGGTCCGCGCCGCATCCAGGCATTTTCGGACCCCGGCCCCTAAGGGGAAAAAGACATCAGCGTTAATGAGTGAATGAAAAGACATTACCAAAACACTCATTAAAGACGTACCTGATTTCCACAAGGATTTCACCGCTCACCTCGGGTCGGTGCCTGTTCCCCGGCCCCTATGGGGAAAAAGACACTAGCATTAGAACATTAATGCATGGACACAAGGGGAACCACTTATAGAAAAACTTACCTGGAAGCCAAGCAAGTTTGGTTCTCACCCATCCGAATATCCAGTGAGGTAACTGGATACCAACGCGCCCCTGCATCAGAAGCAGGATGGAGAGCTCGTCCTTCCAGACCCTAAGGTGAGACGCTACGGGGAAGCACAGAAGGGTTTTGAGGAGGGTGAGAGGGGTAAGTGGGAGGCCGATTGCATTACCCCGCAGACAGTTAACCCCCTATTCTCACCTACAGAAGGATACTTCTGCGAGTCAGACAAGCCAGATCTGGGGCCCGGTCCAGTCCGTCTTCCGAACCCTGCGCATCACCTTAGACGAGGTCACAGCAGGGCGAACCAGGCCAGCGCCCCCATGGGAGTCAGGTGAGCGTTACAGAACGCGAAGCCTTCCTACAAATTCCCACCCAGGCGCTATGGAAACTTCTGAGACTGATCAGTTGGCCCAATTACTGGGGGAATTACGGGCCGAAGTACATGCCGCTCGTCAAGAGACTAATGCCCTCAAGAAGAAATTAATATATCAAAGGAAAGAACTGATGATCTGGCCAGACAGATTTTGCAAGGTCAAGCTGGACAAACTCCTCTACCCTGTTCCGGAGGGAACCCCGCTCCTGTGGTTCCCAGTAACCCTGTGCAGATTAATCTACCTGGAAACATGCCGCTGGCCCCATCTGAACGCTTTGCTGGGGACCCCAAACGATTCGCCGTATTCATGAATCAGTGTCATTTGCACTTCCTATGCAGACCTGGGGCCTTCCCTAATGATCAGACCAAAGTAGCCTTTGTATTGTCATATCTCAGCGGCTGCGCTGCCGATTGGTCAGTTCCACTGGTTACTCAAGATGACACGATTCTCCGTGATTTTCAAGGATTTCAAGCAAGCATGGAAAGGTTATTTGCTCGACACTCTCAGGGGCAGGCTCTGGATGACGAACTTCTATCCCTGCGACAGGGCAATCAGGACCTCCTATCCTATATTGCAACCTTTAATAGACTAATTGTGGAAACGGGATGGCCAGAGGATAAAAGAGTCACGTTATTTTATCGAGGTCTACGCGGAGAACTTAAAGATGTCTTGGCCCAAGTTGTAAATCCGCCACAAGAATGCACAGAATATATAGACTTAGTGGTCCAATTGGATCACAGACTTCAAAACAGAAAAACAGATCGGTCCAGGTTTGAGGCCCGGGTGTTGGTCAAGACCCACGCTAACCCCAAGGGAGTTGATGTCTCCTAGCCTATGCAAATTGGAGGGGTTAAAGATCCCTTAACTCAAAAGGAACGTGAAAGGAGGCGGCAGTTAAAATTATGTCTTTATTGTGGGAACTCTGGACACTTTCTACGAGATTGCCCGGCAAAACCGCCCCGAAAAGCGGTAGGAGCCGCTGATAAAAACCATGAAGACTCTGTTTCGGGAAACGACTCAGCCCGACAAGCGTAGGGGTCCGCTTGCCGAGCTTGAAAACTAACTCTCAGACCTCGCATTTCATTGTGCCAATGGTTCTCCTAGATCCAGAAAAGCCTAAGCGGTTGCATGCAATAAAGGCATACATCGATAGTGGGGCTATTGGAAACTATGTGGATAGTGAATTGGTCTCTAGGATTAACCTCCCTCTCCGTCCTAAAATCAGCAAAGATGTCATCACCACAGTCGATGGAACTGAAATTGCCTCTGGACCGGTAACACATTCCACTACTGAGGTGACTCTTATTGGTCCTGACGGCCATCGGGAGGCAGTTGTGTTTGATGTAATCAAGGCTCCACAGTTTCAGGTTATTCTTGGAATTCCTTGGTTAGAGACTCATAATCCTCGAATTGATTGGCGAGCTAAGAGAATAACCTTCCCGGACTGTGCACAAACCTGCTACCCAGAAAACCTGAAGATTAATCTAGCATCTGTAACCTCTGCCTCCATGCAATTACCTCCGGAATACCAGGACTTTCAGGACGTCTTCCAAAAGGAACAGGCCAACACGTTACCTCCTCACCGATCGTAGATTGCCAAATCGATCTGGTGCCCGGTGCACAACCCCCTTGTAGCAGGATTTATGCCCTTACCGAACCTGAGAACCTGCATTTGAGACAATATTTGGATCAATACCTCGCCAATGGTTTTATTCGCCCGTCAAAGTCCCCGGCATCCTCGGCTTTGTTCTTCGCGCCTAAAAAAGAAGGCGACCTTAGAACTTGTATCGATTACCGCGCATTGAACCAGATAACGGTTAAAAACTGTTATCCTCTGCCTCTGATTCCTGAACTCCTTGACCAGGTGAAGGACGCTTGCATATACACCAAGTTAGATCTCCGGGGGGCATATCATCTGGTGCGAGTAAAAGAAGGCGACGAATGGAAAACAGCCTTCCGTACAAAATATGGATTATTCGAATACCAGGTAATGCCTTTCGGGTTGTGCAATGCGCCTGCTGCCTTCCAATTCTTCATGAATGATGTCCTTCGGGAACTCATCGATGTTTGTGTTGTCGTCTATATCGATGACATTCTAGTGTACTCCTCTTTGGAATCTGATCACAGAAAACACGTTAGGGCAGTTCTGGAAAAACTGCGCCAACACAAACTATTTGCTAAACTGGAGAAATGTGTTTTCCATACCACAGAAGTTGAGTTTCTCGGTTTCATCCTGACACCCAAAGGAGTCCGAATGGACTCAAGAAAAGTGGATGCCATCCTCAAATGGCCATCACCTAGCTCTGTAAAAGGGGTTCAAAGCATGCTCGGCTTTGCCAATTTCTATCGCAGGTTTATCCCGGAATTTTCACGCATAGTACAACCCATTACTGCACTCTTGAGGAAAAATAAACGTTTTGAATGGTCTGAAGAAGCCGAGCAGGCCTTCCAGGATTTAAAAGCTAAGTTTACCTCCGCACCTATATTGAAACACCCACGTCCAGATCTCCCGTATGTCGTTGAAACTGACACATCCAGCCTAGCCATGGGAGCAGTTCTGTCTCAAAGAGATCCTGAAACCAACCAACTGCATCCCGTAGCATTTTGGTCCAGAAAATTCTCGGCACCAGAGATTAATTACGCAATCACTGACAAAGAACTGTTAGCCATAAAGTCTGCTTTTAAAGCCTGGCGGCATTACCTGCTTGGCGCTCGACATACCATCACGGTGATCACTGATCACCGGAATTTACAGTATTTGAAAACCGCCAAGGCTCAGTCATCACGGCAGCTCCGATGGGCTTTGTTTTTCGCTGAATTTGATTTAGTGATTACCTATCGACCTGGCTGCAAGAACGGCAAAGCAGACGCCTTATCCCGAATTGGAATGGGAGAATCTGATACAAACTCAGAACCAGTACCAATAATTCCCGAACAGAGAATTCTAGGCATGACTTCGTTACAGACGCTTGAAGACATTCAAGTCAGAGTGAAACAACTCCTGGACCCTACAGTCCTACAGGATTGGATACAAAAGGGATCAGACTTTACCATAGATAATGGTTTACCTTATTACCAAGGACTCTTATTCCTGCCGCACAAGGATTTACACGAACTAGTTATTTCAGGTTATCATGATACATTAATAGAGGGACACCCCGGTATTGCCAAGACAATGGAAAAGGTGAAACGACAATTCTGGTGGCCCTCTTGGCGAAAAGATGTTAAATCTTTTGTGATGTCCTGTGGTGTTTGCGCCCAAAATAAAGGTCAAAGGAAAAGACCAGCCGGTCTCCTTCAACCTCTAGACATACCGCCAGCACCCTGGCACACCATATTAATGGATTTTATTATGGACTTGCCTCCTTGTTCGGGATACAATACCATTCTGGTAATTGTGGATTTGTTTTCCAAAATGGCCCACTTCATTCCTTTGAAAGGTTTACCTTCAGCTTCTGTCCTAGCCAAAGAATTCCTCGAAAATATTGTTTGGCTACATGGATTCCCATCTATACTAATCTCTGACCGGGGAAGCCAATTCATTTCCCACTTCTGGCGCAAATGTTGTCAAATGGCACAAATCGACGTAAGATTATCGACCAGTCACCACCCTCAGACCGATGGTCAGACCGAGAGGACAAATCAGACCCTTGAGCAGTACTTACGGTGTATGTTACAGCAATCTGAAAGCAACTGGAAAGACATTCTTTGGATAGCCGAATACGCATATAATAATTCGGTACACTCTGGAACTGGCCATAGTCCTTTTTATACCTTGTTTGGACATCACCCTCGAACCTCAAACCTCGACTCACCTCAGAACCTCGGAGTGCCCGCAGTAGAACATCTGCATTCTACCATTACCCGAGCCTTCAAAGAGGCAACCACGCATTTACAACAAGCCAAGAGAAAATACAAGGAGAATGCTGACCTACATCGGAGTGAAGCACCTCCGTATCAGATTGGGGATCAAGTGTGGTTGGCTACCAGACATTTACCGCTCAAAGGGCCTCGAACTTTTAACCCAAAATATCTGGGACCTTATTCTATTACGGCAATAATTAACCCAGTAGCGGTTAAACTTGATTTACCAGCTAATATGCAAATTCACCCTGTTTTTCATGTGTCACTTCTGAAACCAGTGGTACCCGGAACCCGACTACTCAAACCTCCAGAACCTATTCAAATAGATGGGGAACCCGAATTCGAAGTGAAGAACATTTTAGATTCAAAAATGTTTAGGTCAAAGCTTTTCTACCTAATTGATTGGAAGGGGTACGGACCTCAGGAGAGGTCGTGGGAACCCAGTGATCATGTGCATGCACCTCGATTAGTCAGGAAATTCCACCGACTCTTCCCAAACAAACCAAAACCCCCGGAGGGAACAACCTTGGGAGGGGCCTTGGGGGGGAGTGCTGTCACGATGCCTGCTCCCGGGAAGCCGGCTCAGGCCCTGCGTCCCCGAAAGCGGACATCAAGTCCCCGGGGAAGGTCCCAGCAACCCCTTATAGGGGCCCTTTGGACATAGAAAACGTCAGTCCTGGCGCCATAGGCGCCAGGCTCATTATGAAAGTGTTTGGATGCACTTACCTGATGCATACCATGCTGCAGAACCCCGGCCTCCTTGAGGCCTGAAAGGAACTACTTTACCTGTGGGACTCATTTACCACCCGGGCGTGGTCGGGGAAGGATACATACCTGATTGGAGGAAGGACACATTCTAGGAACTTCTTCCAAGGCTATTTAAACCACACCCGATCAGCCACACGTGCTTCGCGTTGTTCTGCATCTAGCAGCTGGACGCTCAGCGTGTCTGCTCCTGCATCTTGACTTCTGCCACACCTGCCAGCATCCTGAATCACCTGCAAAGGAAGGGAACAAGAGAACAGAAGAAGGAAAAGGCCTCACCTGCTAAATCTGCATCCCAGAGACATTTCGGCCGACAATCCGGAAAAGGAAGACATTTATTTTTAAAAGCACATCGCATCGATCGCTGCAGCGCCGCATTCTACTCACCTTTACAGGGCGCCTCCATGTTCAGCAGCGACCATCCGGATTCGCAGTCGCGCCCCCGCGCCTAGGGAGAAAAAGACAAGAACAAAGGTGAGAGAAAGAAGGGAAAAGGGAAGCTAAAACTCCATGTTAAGACTTACCTGTTGGGTCATTCCCTTTTCATTTCGGGTCCGCGCCGCATCCAGGCATTTTCGGACCCCGGCCCCTAAGGGGAAAAAGACATCAGCGTTAATGAGTGAATGAAAAGACATTACCAAAACACTCATTAAAGACGTACCTGATTTCCACAAGGATTTCACCGCTCACCTCGGGTCGGTGCCTGTTCCCCGGCATTCCGTACCCCGGCCCCTATGGGGAAAAAGACACTAGCATTAGAACATTAATGCATGGACACAAGGGGAACCACTTATAGAAAAACTTACCTGGAAGCCAAGCAAGTTTGGTTCTCACCCATCCGAATATCCAGCGAGGTAACTGGATACCAACGCGCCCCTGCATCAGAAGCAGGATGGAGAGCTCGTCCTTCCAGACCCTAAGGTGAGACGCTACGGGGAAGCACAGAAGGGTTTTGAGGAGGGTGAGAGGGGTAAGTGGGAGGCCGATTGCATTACCCCGCAGACAGTTAACCCCCTATTCTCACCTACAGAAGGATACTTCTGCGAGTCAGACAAGCCAGATCTGGGGCCCGGTCCAGTCTGTCTTCCGAACCCTGCGCATCACCTTAGACGAGGTCACAGCAGGGCGAACCAGGCCAGCGCCCCCATGGGAGTCAGGTGAGCGTTACAGAACGCGAAGCCTTCCTACAAATTCCCACCCAGGCGCTATGGAAACTTCTGAGACTGATCAGTTGGCCCAATTACTGGGGGAATTACGGGCCGAAGTACATGCCGCTCGTCAAGAGACTAATGCCCTCAAGAAGAAATTAATATATCAAGGGAAAGAACTGATGATCTGGCCAGACAGCTTTTGCAAGGTCAAGCTGGACAAACACCTCTACCCTGTTCCGGAGGGAACCCCGCTCCTGTGGTTCCCAGTAACCCTGTGCAGATTAATCTACCTGGAAACATGCCGCTGGCCCCATCTGAACGCTTTGCTGGGGACCCCAAACGATTCGCCGTATTCATGAATCAGTGTCATTTGCACTTCCTATGCAGACCTGGGGCCTTCCCTAATGATCAGACCAAAGTAGCCTTTGTATTGTCATATCTCAGCGGCTGCGCTGCCGATTGGTCAGTTCCACTGGTTACTCAAGATGACCTGATTCTCCGTGATTTTCAAGGATTTCAAGCAAGCATGGAAAGGTTATTTGCTCGACACTCTCAGGGGCAGGCTCTGGATGACGAACTTCTATCCCTGCGACAGGGCAATCAGGACCTCCTATCCTATATTGCAACCTTTAATAGACTAATTGTGGAAACGGGATGGCCAGAGGATAAAAGAGTCACGTTATTTTATCGAGGTCTACGCGGAGAACTTAAAGATGTCTTGGCCCAAGTTGTAAATCCGCCCCAAGAATGCACAGAATATATAGACTTAGTGGTCCAATTGGATCACAGACTTCAAAACAGAAAAACAGATCGGTCCAGGTTTGAGGCCCGGGTGTTGGTCAAGACCCACGCTAACCCCAAGGGAGTTGATGTCTCCTAGCCTATGCAAATTGGAGGGGTTAAAGATCCCTTAACTCAAAAGGAACGTGAAAGGAGGCGGCAGTTAAAATTATGTCTTTATTGTGGGAACTCTGGACACTTTCTACGAGATTGCCCGGCAAAACCGCCCCGAAAAGCGGTAGGAGCCGCTGATAAAAACCATGAAGACTCTGTTTCGGGAAACGACTCAGCCCGACAAGCGTAGGGGTCCGCTTGCCGAGCTTGAAAACTAACTCTCAGACCTCGCATTTCATTGTGCCAATGGTTCTCCTAGATCCAGAAAAGCCTAAGCGGTTGCATGCAATAAAGGCATACATCGATAGTGGGGCTATTGGAAACTATGTGGATAGTGAATTGGTCTCTAGGATTAACCTCCCTCTCCGTCCTAAAACCAGCAAAGATGTCATCACCACAGTCGATGGAACTGAAATTGCCTCTGGACCGGTAACACATTCCACTACTGAGGTGACTCTTATTGGTCCTGACGGCCATCGGGAGGCAGTTGTGTTTGATGTAATCAAGGCTCCACAGTTTCAGGTTATTCTTGGAATTCCTTGGTTAGAGACACATAATCCTCGAATTGATTGGCGAGCTAAGAGAATAACCTTCCCGGATTGTGCACAAACCTGCTACCCAGAAAACCTGAAGATTAATCTAGCATCTGTAACCTCTGCCTCCATGCAATTACCTCCGGAATAACAGGACTTTCAGGACGTCTTCCAAAAGGAACAGGCCAACACGTTCCCTTCTCACCGATCGTACGATTGCCAAATCGATCTGGTGCCCGGTGCACAACCCCCTTGTAGCAGGATTTATGCCCTTACCGAACCTGAGAACCTGCATTTGAGACAATATTTGGATCAATACCTCGCCAATGGTTTTATTCGCCCGTCAAAGTCCCCGGCATCCTCGGCTTTGTTCTTCGCGCCTAAAAAAGAAGGCGACCTTAGAACTTGTATCGATTACCGCGCATTGAACCAGATAACGGTTAAAAACCGTTATCCTCTGCCTCTGATTCCTGAACTCCTTGACCAGGTGAAGGACGCTTGCATATACACCAAGTTAGATCTCCGGGGGGCATATCATCTGGTGCGAGTAAAAGAAGGCGACGAATGGAAAACAGCCTTCCGTACAAAATATGGATTATTCGAATACCAGGTAATGCCTTTCGGGTTGTGCAATGCGCCTGCTGCCTTCCAATTCTTCATGAATGATGTCCTTCGGGAACTCATCGATGTTTGTTTTGTCGTCTATATCGATGACATTCTAGTGTACTCCTCTTTGGAATCTGATCACAGAAAACACGTTAGGGCAGTTCTGGAAAAACTGCGCCAACACAAACTATTTGCTAAACTGGAGAAATGTGTTTTCCATACCACAGAAGTTGAGTTTCTCGGTTTCATCCTGACACCCAAAGGAGTCCGAATGGACTCAAGAAAAGTGGATGCCATCCTCAAATGGCCATCACCTAGCTCTGTAAAAGGGGTTCAAAGCATGCTCGGCTTTGCCAATTTCTATCGCAGGTTTATCCCGGAATTTTCACGCATAGTACAACCCATTACTGCACTCTTGAGGAAAAATAAACGTTTTGAATGGTCTGAAGAAGCCGAGCAGGCCTTCCAGGATTTAAAAGCTAAGTTTACCTCCGCACCTATATTGAAACACCCACGTCCAGATCTCCCGTATGTCGTTGAAACTGACACATCCAGCCTACCCATGGGAGCAGTTCTGTCTCAAAGAGATCCTGAAACCAACCAACGGCATCCCGTAGCATTTTGGTCCAGAAAATTCTCGGCACCAGAGATTAATTACGCAATCACTGACAAAGAACTGTTAGCCATAAAGTCTGCTTTTAAAGCCTGGCGGCATTACCTGCTTGGCGCTCGACATACCATCACGGTGATCACTGATCACCGGAATTTACAGTATTTGAAAACCGCCAAGGCTCAGTCATCACGGCAGCTCCGATGGGCTTTGTTTTTCGCTGAATTTGATTTAGTGATTACCTATCGACCTGGCTGCAAGAACGGCAAAGCAGACGCCTTATCCCGAATTGGAATGGGAGAATCTGGTACAAACTCAGAACCAGTACCAATAATTCCCGAACAGAGAATTCTAGGCATGACTTCGTTACAGACGCTTGAAGACATTCAAGTCAGAGTGAAACAACTCCTGGACCCTACAGTCCTACAGGATTGGATACAAAAGGGATCAGACTTTACCATAGATAATGGTTTACCTTATTACCAAGGACTCTTATTCCAGCCGCACAAGGATTTACACGAACTAGTTATTTCAGGTTATCATGATACATTAATAGAGGGACACCCCGGTATTGCCAAGACAATGGAAAAGGTGAAACGACAATTCTGGTGGCCCTCTTGGCGAAAAGATGTTAAATCTTTTGTGATGTCCTGTGGTGTTTGCGCCCAAAATAAAGGTCAAAGGAAAAGACCAGCCGGTCTCCTTCAACCTCTAGACATACCGCCAGCACCCTGGCACACCATATTAATGGATTTTATTATGGACTTGCCTCCTTGTTCGGGATACAATACCATTCTGGTAATTGTGGATTTGTTTTCCAAAATGGCCCACTTCATTCCTTTGAAAGGTTTACCTTCAGCTTCTGTCCTAGCCAAAGAATTCCTCGAAAATATTGTTTGGCTACATGGATTCCCATCTATACTAATCTCTGACCGGGGAAGCCAATTCATTTCCCACTTCTGGCGCAAATGTTGTCAAATGGCACAAATCGACGTAAGATTATCGACCAGTCACCACCCTCAGACCGATGGTCAGACCGAGAGGACAAATCAGACCCTTGAGCAGTACTCACGGTGTATGTTACAGCAATCTGAAAGCAACTGGAAAGACATTCTTTGGATAGCCGAATACGCATATAATAATTCGGTACACTCTGGAACTGGCCATAGTCCTTTTTATACCTTGTTTGGACATCACCCTCAAACCTCAAACCTCGACTCACCTCAGAACCTCGGAGTGCCCGCAGTAGAACATCTGCATTCTACCATTACCCGAGCCTTCAAAGAGGCAACCACGCATTTACAACAAGCCAAGAGAAAATACAAGGACAATACTGACCTACATCGGAGTGAAGCACCTCCGTATCAGATTGGGGATCAAGTGTGGTTAGCTACCAGACATTTACCGCTCAAAGGGCCTCGAACTTTTAACCCAAAATATCTTGGACCTTATTCTATTACGGCAATAATTAACCCAGTAGCGGTTAAACTTGATTTACCAGCTAATATGCAAATTCACCCTGTTTTTCATGTGTCACTTCTGAAACCAGTGGTACCCGGAACCCGACTACTCAAACCTCCAGAACCTATTCAAATAGATGGGGAACCCGAATTCGAAGTGAAGAACATTTTAGATTCAAAAATGTTTAGGTCAAAGCTTTTCTACCTAATTGATTGGAAGGGGTACGGACCTCAGGAGAGGTCGTGGGAACCCAGTGACCATGTGCATGCACCTCGATTAGTCAGGAAATTCCACCGACTCTTCCCAAACAAACCAAAACCCCCGGAGGGAACAACCTTGGGAGGGGCCTTGGGGGGGAGTGCTGTCACGATGCCTGCTCCTGGGAAGCCGGCTCAGGCCCTGCGTCCCCGAAAGCGGACATCAAGTCCCCGGGGAAGGTCCCAGCAACCCCTTATAGGGGCCCTTTGGACATAGAAAACGTCAGTCCTGGCGCCATAGGCGCCAGGCTCATTATGAAAGTGTTTGGATGCACTTACCTGATGCAGACCATGCTGCAGAACCCCGGCCTCCTTGAGGCCTGAAAGGAACTACTTTACCTGTGGGACTCATTTACCACCCGGGCGTGGTCGGGGAAGGATACATACCTGATTGGAGGAAGGACACATTCTAGGAACCTCTTCCAAGGCTATTTAAACCACACCCGATCAGCCACACGTGCTTCGCGTTGTTCTGCATCTAGCAGCTGGACGCTCACCGTGTCTGCTCCTGCATCTTGACTTTTGCCACACCTGCCAGCATCCTGAATCACCTGCAAAGGAAGGGAACAAGAGAACAGAAGAAGGAAAAGGCCTCACCTGCTAAATCTGCATCCCAGAGACATTTCGCCGACAATCCTGAAAAGGAAGACATTTATTTTTAAAAGCACATTGCATCGATCGCTGCAGCACCGCATTCTACTCACCTTTACAGGGCACCTCCATGTTCAGCAGCGACCATCCGGATTCGCAGTCGCGCCCCCGCGCCTAGGGAGAAAAAGACAAGAACAAAGGTGAGAGAAAGAAGGGAAAAGGGAAGCTAAAACTCCATGTCAAGACTTACCTGTTGGGTCATTCCCTTTTCATTTCGGGTCCGCGCGCATCCAGGCATTTTCGGACCCTGGCCCCTAAGGAGAAAAAGACATCAGCGTTAATGAGTGAATGAAAAGACATTACCAAAACACTCATTAAAGACTTACCTGATTTCCACAAGGATTTCACCGCTCACCTCGGGTCGGTGCCTGTTCCCTGGCATTCCGCACCCCGGCCCCTATGGGGAAAAAGACACTAGCATTAGAACATTAATGCATGGACACAAGGGGAACCACTTATAGAAAAACTTACCTGGAAGCCAAGCAAGTTTGGTTCTCACCCATCTGAAAATCCAGTGACGTAACTGGATACCAACGCGCCCCTGCATCAGAAGCAGGACGGAGAGCTCGTCCTTCCAGACCCTAAGGTGAGACGCTACGGGGAAGCACAGAAGGGTTTTGAGGAGGGTGAGAGGGGTAAGTGGGAGGCCGATTGCATTACCCCGCAGACAGTTAACCCCCTATTCTCACCTACAGAAGGATACTTCTGCGAGTCAGACAAGCCAGATCTGGGGCCCGGTCCAGTCGTCTTCCGAACCCTGCGCATCACCTTAGACGAGGTCACAGCAGCGCGAACCAGGCCAGCGCCCCCATGGGAGTCAGGTGAGCATTACAGCGAGGCCCTTTAAGCGATAAATGTTTGATGGACAGCCAGACTTGATCCCCAACCTGGTATTGATGGGCATTGCTTCGGTGTTGATCTGCTCCTTTTTTGTACCTCTCTTTAGCTTGTTGTAGATGTGCAGTCGCTTCCTTAAAAGCTTGGGTAATAACAGTGTGCAATTGATCCACGGCGGGTGTTCCAAGATCTTGAGGTGGATCAAGGTTGGAGGTTCGAGGATGAATCCCATACAAGATGTAGAAGGGACTCTTCCCGGTACCCGAATGAACTGAATTGTTGTAAGCATATTCAGCTATCCAAAGGATGTCCTTCCAGTTACTCTCCGACTGTTGTAGCATGCATCGTAAATATTGCTCGAGAGTCTGGTTTGTTCTCTCGGTTTGCCCGTCGGTCTGGGGATGATGGCTGGTCGAAAGTCTTACATCGATTTGAGCTAATCGACAACAGCTACGCCAAAAGTGGGAAATAAACTGGCTCCCCCTATCTGAGATTAGTACTGACGGAAAGCCGTGTAGCCGGACGATGTTTTCAAGAAATACTTTGGCTAGGACTGATGCTGAAGGTAAGCCTTTTAGCGGAATGAAGTGGGCCATTTTAGAAAACAGGTCCACAATAACAAGAATGGTGTTGTACCCGGAACAGGAGGGTAAGTCTGTGATGAAGTCCATGGAAAGGGTATGCCAGGGACACGGTGGGATATCTACTGGTTGCAGAAGACCAGCCGGCCTCTTCGTCTGACCCTTGTTTTGAGCACACACACCGCAGGACATCACAAATTCCTTTATGTCTTTTCTCCACGGAGGCCACCAGAAGTGTCTCTTCACCATTTCTGTGGTTTTGGCAATGCAAGGGTGACCCTCAATTAATGAATCATGATAGCAGGAGATTACCTGTCTTTGTAAATCGGCGTGTGGTAGGAACAATCGTCCTTGGAAATAAGGCAAGTCATTGCTTACTGTGAAATCTTTTCCTTTTTGTAACCAGTTCAGTAAGTCTGGTGAGGTTACAAGTTGTTTAGTTTTTTCTTCAATATCCTCAATGGATTGTGAAGAAATCAGACCCACAATCCTTTGTTCAGGAATTATTGGTACAGGTTCTGGATTGGCAACGTTATCTCCCATTCCAATTCGGGAAAGAGCATCCGCTTTGCCGTTCTTGTTGCCGGGGCGATAAGTGATCACAAAGTCAAATTCAGCAAAGAATAGAGCCCAGCGAAGCTGTCTGGAGGATTGAGCCTTGGCGGTTTTCAGATACTGCAGATTTCGATGATCGGTGATCACTGTGACAGTGTGTCTGGCCCCGAGGAGATAATGCCGCCATGCCTTAAAGGCTGATTTAATCGCTAGAAGCTCTTTGTCTGTGATGGTGTAGTTGATCTCAGGCGCCAAGAACTTCCGAGACCAGAATGCCACAGGATGCAGTTGGTTAGTCTCTGGATCTCTTTGTGATTCGACTGCTCCCATTGCTAAGCTGGAGGCGTCGGTTTCAACGATGTAAGGGTGGTCTGGGTGTGGGCGTTTCAGTATTGGCGCCGAGGTGAATTTAGCCTTTAGCTCTTGGAAGGCTTGTTCTGCTTCTGCGGACCATTCAAAGTGTTTATTTTTTCTTAAGAGGGCGGTGATGGGTTGTACCACTCGTGAAAACTCTGGAATAAATCTACGGTAAAAACTGGCAAAGCCTAGCATGCTTTGAACGCCTTTCACGGAAGTAGGAGACGGCCATTTGAGGATAGCGTCTACTTTTCTCGAGTCCATGTGGACTCCTTTGGGTGTCAGAATAAATCCCAAAAATTCGACCTCAGTGACATGAAAAACACATTATTCGAGCTTGGCAAAAAGTTTATGTTGGCGAAGTTTTTCAAGGACCGCCCTAACATGATTTCGATGGTCAGCTTCTGAAGATGAGTACACACGAATGCCATCTATGTAGACGACAACGCAGACATCAATGAGCTCTCTGAGGACATCATTCATAAAATATTGGAAGGCGGCCGGTGCATTGCATAGTCCAAAGGGCATCACTTGGTATTCAAATAGCCCATACTTAGTGAGAAAGGCCGTCTTCCATTCATCTCCTTCCTTGACCCGTACCAAGTGATAAGCTCCCCGGAGATCAAGCTTAGTATAAATACAGGCGTTTTTTACCTGGTCAAGGAGTTCCGGGATCAGAGGTAAGGGGTACCGGTTTTTTACTGTTATCTGGTTCAGAGCACGATAATCTATACAGGTTCTGAGGTCACCTTCTTTTTTTGGTACGAAGAACAGAGCCGAGGATGCAGGGGACTTTGACGGACGGATAAAGCCATTGGCCAGGTGCTGGTCTAAATACTGTCGCAGATGAAGGTTCTCAGGCTCGGTAAGGGCGTAAATCCTACTGCAAGGGGGAGTTGCACCGGGTAGCAAATCTATCTGACAATCGTATGACCTGTGGGGTGGCAAGGTGTTAGCCTGTTCCTTTTGAAAAACATCTTGGAACTCTCGATACTCTAGAGGTAATAGTGGACCGTCAGCCGTTACTGACGCTAGGCCAACGTTGGGTCGTGGATAACAAGTTGGTGTGCACTCTGGGAACTTTATCGTCTTTGCTCGCCAATCAATCTGAGGATTGTGTTTCTCCAACCAAGGAATCCCTAGAATTGCTTGGAATTGAGGAGCCTTGATCACGTCGAACACAATTACCTCTTGATGCCCGTTTTGGCCTTGTATCGTCACTTCAGTAGTGGTATGGATCACTGGTCCGTAGGCGATTTCCGTCCCATCCACCGTGGTAATGACGTCTTTAACCACCTTTGGACAAAGAGGTAAGTTCATCCTGGAACCCAATTTGCGGTCCACATAATTTCCAACTGCTCCGCTATCAATGTATGCCTTAATTGCATGCAAACGATCCGGTTGCTCTGGGTTTACGAGGACCATTGGCATTATGAAGTGCGAGGTCAAAGAACTGGTTTTTACGCTCGGCAAGCGGACCTCTACACTTGTCGGGCGAGGTCGTTTCCCGGCTCAGGCTTTTCAGAACTCTTATCAGAAGCTCCCACTGTCTTCTTAGGTGGTTTCACCGGGCAATCTCGAAGAAAATGTCCTGAATTTCCACAATAGAGACATAGTTGCATTTGTCGTCCCCTGTCGCGTTCTTTCTGGGTTAGGGGACCCTTTATAACCCCAATTTGCATAGGTTCGACGGCTTCAACTCCTTTGGTGTGACTTTGAGGCTTAGGGAACACTTGTGTTTCAAACCTGGATCGATCCGCCTTTCTGTTTTGTAGTCTGTGATCCAATTGGACCACCAAATCAATGTACTCTGAACAATCCTGAGGAGGATTCACTACCTGGGCAAGGACGTCTTTGAGTTCGCCACGCAAACCCCTGTGAAAAAGCGTGATTCTTTTGTCCTCAGGCCATCTGGTTTCCACAATTAGCCTATTGAATGATGCAATGTAGGCCAAAAGATCTTGATTGCCCTGTCGTAGGGAAAGGAGTTTGTTGTTCAGGGCCTGCCCCTGGGAATGCCTTGCAAAAAGTCTTTCCATATTTGCCTGGAAGGTCAGGAAATCACGAAGGATCGGGTCATCCTGTGTAACCAGAGGGATCGACCAATCAGCGGCACTGCCGCTAAGATACGAAAGCACAAAGTCTGTTCAGTCGGAAAGGCTGCAGCAGGTCTATAAAGAAAGTGCAATCGGCATTGATTTATAAACACTGCAAACCTTTTAGGGTCACCAGAGAAGCGTTCAGGCGGTGCCAATGGCACATTTCCGGGTAGGTTGATTTGAACAGGATTGGCTGAAGCCGCTGGGATATAGCTCCTTCCTGAATTAGATAGCGGGGTTTGCCCCGCTTGTGTTTGTAATAACTGTCTGGCGAGGTCATCAGTTCATTCTTTTGATATTATCAATTCCCTCCTAAGGGCATTCGTTTCCTGGCGGGCAGCATGAACTTCAGCTCTTAATTCCCCTAATAACTGGGCCAGTTGGTCTGTGTCGGAAGTTTCCATAGCGCCTGGGTAGGAGGTTATTGGTGGGCTTCGCGTTCTGTAACGCTCACCTGATTCCCACGGAGGTGCTGATCCCGGCTGGGCTGCTATCGTTTCTTCAATTGAGAAGCGTAGAGCTCGGACGACTCTCAGGACTGGGCTTCCTCTTATCGAATGTCTGACTTGCAGGGTAAGTTTTCTGCAGGTGGAAGAAAAAGGGTTAATCACCGTTTGATGGGATTCCTTCTCCCACCAATCGCCAGTTTCTCCCACAGCCTAGCTTTCTACTTGTCTCAGCGAGCTCTCACCTTAGGCGTATAAATGCTGAGCTCTCCATCCTGCGTCTGGTGCAGGGGTGCGTGGATTCCAGTTACGTCACTGGATGAGCTCAGTGTTGAGGCTCAAGTCTTTTGCGGCCTTAGTTGTGGCACTGGTGCTGGGATGCCGAAGAGCGATGCCGCCGTTACTGCACGAGCGGATGCCTGTAAGTATACTGTAGTCTTTAGGCTTTAAAAGATGGGCACCTCAATAATGTCCCTTTTCCTTTGTTTCAGGCCTCGGGATGCTGTGGGCGTAGTTTTCCGTTGCCGCTGCACGTGCCGATGCACGTAAGTATAATGTTCGTTGGCCGCTTTTAATGGCACCTCTAATAATGTCCTTTTTCTAGTTTTCAGGTGCCGGGATGCTGCGGGCTTTATATCCGTTGCCACTGCACGTGCCGATGCACGTAAGTATAATGATCGTTGGCCGCTTTTAATGGCACCTCTAATAATGTCCTTTTTCTAGTTTTCAGGTGCCGGGATGCTGCGGTTGATGCGGCCGCTTCTGCGCGTGCAAAAACTGGTAAGTTAAGATGAATGCGACTGCCTTCACCCGAACCCCTTTTTAATTATGTCCTTTGCCTTTCAGGTGCAGAGAAGCTGCCGAAGAGAAGGCCGCGGTTTGCTCCGTTGCAATCACAGATGGATCAGGTAAGCGGGCGTGGCTGCGAGCGAGTTGCACTTTTCTAACCTTATGTTTATTCTTTGCAGGTTTTGCCGGTGACTGGATTCCGGGATCTGGTAAGTATTGTTCTGTGTCTTTCTTCATCCACAGGTTGCTGCGCGGAAGCTGAAGATGACTCTGGACCTGGAATGCAGGAGCCGACTCGGTGAGCGTCCTGCTGCTGCTGCAGAATAACGCGAAGCACGTGTTTTCCATCGGGCGTGGTTTAAATAGCAGAGAAGTGCTTCCAGTGTGTGTTCTTCCACCGGTTCCACCCGCGTAAGAAAAGAATTCCTGAATGGAGGGAATAGTTCCTCCCAGCCCTGATGGCTGGGGACTTCAACCAGACTGGATTGTTCTGGGTAAATATGCAGCATGGTCTGCCTCAGGTAAGTCCACCCAAGCATTATTACACTGTTTATCAATATGAGCCCGGCGCCTATGGCGCCGGGACTGAAACCCTTCATGAGCCTGGCGCCAAAGGCACCAGGACACGGTCCAAGGGGCCCCTGTGGGGGTCTGCTGGGTCCGGAGTAGTGGAAGACGGGTCTGCTTCCGAGGGCGCTGGGCCAGTCCTGGCCCCTCGGGAGTAGCGCCCATGACACCATCAACCCATTTCCGTTTGCCCAGACCCATTTGGGGTAGGTCCACCCCTAAGCATTGCGAGTCCAAGACCCCCATCAATAGCAACTCATGCCTGAGGTATTGATTAGTGGACAGAGTTATTAAATCCCACAAATTCTGAATGAAGTTGACTAGAGAAATACTAGCGGGGTTCCAGTAGATGTTAATCAACAACCAACCATTCTCTTTTCTTGTGCCCTTTAATATTACTCTAACAATCATTATTCCAGCAACCTCTCTTGCAATCAACAATGAAGATGGAAAAATCTCATTTCTACACATAATACATAAACCTCCCGCCAGACGACCTACAGACTTTCCAGTAGCCAACTGATTGTATGATGAAAACCCATCTACATCAAAGGAAGATCTTAACCAAGTCTCTTGGTAAAAATCATATCAAAAGAATCAAAGATGTATCGTTTCATCTCATTATTGGTAAAAGAGTTGAAACCCCTCGAGTTCCATGAGAATGAACGGATCACATGGTTAGCTAGAGATGCTGCTTCATCAGCCCCAATTTATGGAGAATTTGAGCCACTAATTCAGGCACCATTTCCAGAACTCTCACTGATGTAGATGGAGTCTTCATTAACAAGGTACCCGAGGACTGAGGAGCATGTGTACATTGTTGAACTGTGGGTATATCCTTCAGGATTGGTGGATCAGTTGTAGTTAAATAACCCCGCTCACACCATTCTGCACTTGCTCCCAAAATCGTCTCCAAAGCCATATTTGACTTTAAAGCCAGTTTGGCAATGTTTGTATTCGGGAGACAAGGAAAGCCAACTCGATCAATATCCATCACTGTAATATATTTCAGTGCAGGCATGGTGTTAATCTCTGCCAAAATAGCAGAACGATTCAAAGGTGAAATTCCTACAGGGATTGGGTTGATCTGTGATAAGGATAACGTCTTATTTTGTTGCACCTTCTAGAGGTTAATATCTTCCTGAATTCCTTTTGATCCGTTACTTTGGTGCCCCTCTTGTTGTTTACCACGTGTCAAGGCCTTTGGTAACGGTTTGATCCAAAGCCCAGACTTCTGGGTATCGGATCCCTTTTCACCAATTTGCTTTTCATTTGAAATTGCCATTTTAGCATTGGATTTTAAGAAAATTGGGGCCAATTACAAAGGTGGCTTAACAGATAACTGATTTAAGAAAATTGGAGCAATTTTCAGGGCAGGTTTCAGTATGACTCCCCACGGTTATCTTCCTAGGGATTGTTTCCAATAAAGAGGGAATGGATAAGGAGGAGGATTCCTGTACCTTGTACCCTACCTTCTTTTTTCCAATGTTATCTGCCCTTTGTGCTTTTTTTTTGGTCAAATACCTTTTCCCTTGAATTTCACCTTGGGGGTCTTTTAATTGACGTATAAAGCGAGATGTAGCGCTTGCTTGATTTTTCTTCTTATATTTCCCTCCTTGGGTTTCCTTTGCTTGGTGTTCTGGAGTCTCTTCTGAGTCCAAAGACACTTCTAGGGGCTGTTGTAATCTTTGCCGTCTTTTTTTTCTTTGTCTTCCCATTCGATTTCATACTAGCTTTATGCAAAGTTCTATTCAGCCTTTGGACAGGGGCTGATTTCCTTTCCCCGCTCCTCCGTTAGAATCTGGGCTGCCTCTTTAAAGTCTGCCAGTTGGGCTAACCTCATGAACTCATTCACTTTTGAGGTGGACAAAGGTGTATCGTCCAATTCTTGGTGAGATATATCAACAATAGATTGATGTTATAAGCAACTTGGGCATAAAGTATGAGGATTTTCATCCAAAACTGATCTACATCTAGCATTCAGTGATGACAAAACCTCCTTTGTTTCTTCCCAGTTAGTTGCCAACATTTGTATTTTTTCTGATTGCAGAGCAAACAATTGACGGAATTCAGAAACAGTCTCCCGGTGTGATTCATTCACTGCTGTTTTTAAGGCAACCAAGGAGCTATCACTGATTTCAAGGTCTTTTGTGATTTCCAATAAGAAGCCCGAATGTTGTTGGGCATCTGCTTTAATATTCTCAAAAACCTTTACCAGTGAGCTCAGAACGAAATTAAGTGCGGCCATCGATGAAATAATTGGTTGCTCTTGGGAAGGGCTATCCACCTTCTTCTCTTCCACTGATGATCTCTGCTCGTTCGTATGCACCTTTCCTTGGAAGTCTTTTGCTATTTTGGATATCTCCATCAGTGCAGGGATCGCATTATGTTCAAAGGTGAAATCTAGGTTTGGGGGGAGGTCCATAGCCACTAGATCTTCTTCCCTCTTATCAATCCCAAGAACCTCCCTCACACCACCCTTTATACAGAACATCGAGAGGGGCTGCTTTGTTTGTTTATCTAATTCTGTTTGGAAGGACTTTATTGAGTTAGTTTCTCGAGGAAAATAATTCAAAATGGTATTCGTAAGTGAAGTCGACGTCAAAGTATAGTCCTGAGGCATAAGGGCGCATTGCTTTTGCGGCAACCGCTTAGGCGTGGACTCGCTCAACTCGCCACACGTTGGAATATTCATGGCAGCCAAGCCTGACCCACCAGGTTTCTGGTCATCCATGGGAAAAATGCTCTCTGTATAAAAAAAAAACGACGCCTCCCCCCCTCGGGGGGCGTAGCAAAGATCGATCAGTTTACCCACGCCGGGTTTCCTTTTGGCACAATTGGGTCTTCCATTTCGGGGGCTCCAAAGTCCATCCCCCCAACAGCACTCCTCAGATTATAAGCTTTCCTCACACCAATTTTACAAAGTTTGTGCGCTCAGGGTTTGTAAAACCAAAATATAATCTTAAACTTCCTTGGGGGTTAATACTTTACAGGCCAAACTTTAGGATCGTAAACACCACAAGGGGAAGACAAGTGGAATAACGCAGGTCAAAGGCACTAAGCCCACAGTCCCTGCACTATCCCCTTGGTTGTGATAGTCTCTTAAACAAACAGCCTGATTCCAGGTCAAAGGGAGAGACCGTAGGTCACTCCCCACAGTCCCTGGGAGCGGCGTTACTAAGATGAGTCCCTACCTTGTTTGGGACTGGTGCCAGAAGATCCTTGTAGAACGCAGTGACCCTCATACAGCCGCGTTGTATATGCACCCTTCTCAGCACTTCCTTCCTAGCAATCCGTATTGTATTCACCCGGGGTTCGTTACTAATGTCCTCAGCCTGGTGAACCAAAGTTTCCTGCAGTTACAGCTTACTGATAACTGCCAACTGCAAATACAGAGTCCACTTATCGCTCCACTCACAGGTGTCACCATTAGCCGATGGAAATAGTGTCTGTTCCGGCTGGCAGGTTTGAGGGGAGGGGAAGTGAGTAACTTCCAGCCCTAGAATTAAAGTGGCCAACTGACACCTTCATATACTTGGGTATTGACGTCCCTCATGATGTCAAGACTAAG
Source organism: Ambystoma mexicanum (assembly GCF_040938575.1). Classification (NCBI taxonomy): domain Eukaryota; kingdom Metazoa; phylum Chordata; class Amphibia; order Caudata; family Ambystomatidae; genus Ambystoma; species Ambystoma mexicanum. Next base: position 227,730,784 of record NC_090934.1, read on the forward strand.
CACAAGCGTAATACGCAAGGTGCCCTAGACAGAGCGACAAAATCAAGGGATTTTTGGGGTAGGCTGCCTCTATCGATGATGGGTAGGGCAGAGCTTTTAAAGATGGTGGTTCTCAGATTGAGAATAGGCAAAGGTAATCCTGTACCCAGAGCAAGTCTCTACGAATGCCAGGCTAAAACTCATACAGGTGCATATAACCCACAGAGAATACTTGACGTCCTGCAAGATCTCCCAGTTTAAGGGAGCGGTTAGACAACCTTTCCAACGATGCACGGAGGAAAATGTAGACATGTTGCACATGTTCTGATCTTGCTGGAAAATACAGGAATACTGGGTAGAAATTGCAAACAAAGTTTCTAGGAGAGGGATAGGCTTGGATATAGGGTCTCCAGAGGCATGTCTGTTGGGGGTGTTCCCGCACAATCACGGTGCAAAGCACATTGCTAAAATAAAGGCCCTTGTCTACGTGCTGGGCGAACACAGAATTGCGATGACCTGGAAGTCTGCAGATGGCCCTAAAGAGGAAGCATGGTGGAAGGATTTGCAGAGGTGGACACTAGCTGAGACTGTGGTCTGACATAGGGCAGTGTCCCGGGGAGTCAGGAAAATGAGTATGGATAGCACATCTTGGAACGTGTTAACACAGACAGTGTTTATGCCCCTAGATAATGCACCTGCAACGTCTAGACCACTTTGAATAGAAACGGTTGCGCAGAAACATAACGGCTGGAGGGCAATGCAATGGGACATACACGGACAAAGGGTTTGGACAGGACGGAAATGCAATGTTTACAGGTTGTGGGGGGTGAGATTACACATCAGAAGGGGTTAGGATGTTTTGGTTTAACTACGTCATATATGATGTTGAACACTTTTATGCATATGCTGTATCAAAAATGGTTTATAGAAATAGTTCATAAAATAGAAAATACTGGAAATGAGGAGATCAGGAGAGCAAGAGAGTTGAGATAGAAATGTAAGAGTCATGGTGATAGGATAGAGGCCTGGGGGATCCCGGCGGTAGGGAGTGAAGTGGTGGAGGAGAAAGGGCCCAGCTGCAGATGGGAAAGGCGGTTAGTGAGGAAAAAGGTCAGCCAATCCAGTGGCCGGTCCATGATGCTGAGGGTATCCCGGAGCCGTTTTATGAGGATAGAATGATTGACTGTGTCAAAGGCAGAGGAGAGATTGAGGAGAATGAGAACAGCAGGAGATTTGCCAGCATGTCTTCACGGGTGTTCAAGAGAGCAGATTCCGTGCCTCTGAATGCCTGGAATCCAGATTGATGGTCATGGAGGCAACCAACAAGTTCAGTATGAAGTATCAGTTGGGGGAGGACCAACTTCTCCAAGAGTTTACCCAGAAAGGGGGTGGTGGAGATAGGGTGATAGTTAGCCGGGAAGGGGGGGTCAGCAGGCAGCTTTTTTAGGAAAGGGTGCACAAGGGAGTGCTTGAAGGATACAGGGAAAGAGCCAGTGGCGAAGGAGTGGTTACAGAAATCGTCAAGAGTCGTGGCGAGAGAGGAGATGTTGCCCTTAATGGTTATAGAAGAGCATGGGAACACCTGTTTGGATGAGACGTTCATAGACCGGACAGCTTTAGAGACCTCATCAGGTGCTATGGACAGGAGGGAGGGAAGTGCAGGGGTGGAGGGAGGAGAGTAAAGGGAGGCTGGAGAGCAGGAGTGGAGGTGGAGGAAAGTGAGGGCAGGATGTCTTGAGTTTTAGATGTGAAATGGGAAGCCAAAGCAGTGCAGAGAGCCTTGGTAGGAAGGGGAGAAGTGGAGACTGCAGATGGATTGGCGAGTCCCTTGCACATTTTGAAAAGTTTAGCCGTGTTGTTAGTGGCTCCAGAGATGCAGGCTTGGATGTGGGCCCTGTTCTTGGAGCAGACAGAAAAACGATATTGCCTTTGGAGCAGGCGACAAGCCAGTTTGTCAGAGGATGAACCTAAGGTCTGCCACTTCCTTTCAGCAACTCTGCACTTGCGCATCATGGATGCTAGATCGGAGTCATGCCAGCCATTGCACTTGGTGTCAGGCTTCAGGCTGATCCTCATGACAGGGGCAAGAATGTCGAGGATGTTGGAGATGTGAAGGTTAGCAAGGACAGAGTCAGAAGCAGGGATGGGAGGGGAATCAACGTGGAAGCAAAGCAGTGACTGACACTCACTACACCGGTTGAATGACAGCAAAGGAGGCTGGCAATGTGGCGGCAGCTCAGACAGAGGGCCGAGGGGCCCCAAGTGGGTGGAGAGGAGAGAGTGGTCGGAGAATGAGGGTGGCGGTGACCGGGTTAGAGGTAGGGATGTCTCCAGAGATTAAGGCATTCAGAGTGTGTCCGGCTCAGTGGGTTGGACCGGAAGGAAGAATAGTTAGATAGAGGGAGTTAGAGAGGTCATGGAACAGTGAGGTGGCTGGTTCAGGAGAGGTTGAAGTCCCCGAGGAGGAGGAGTTTGGAGGAAGAGGTCAAGAGGGAGGAGGTGAGGTCAGCCCATTCAGATAGGAAGGGAGAGATAGAGCCGGGCGGGCCTGTAGATGGTAGCGGAAGTGAGTGAGAGAGTAGGAGAGAACCCGAGCCTGCAGACAAGGCATTCAAAAGAGGAGTAGGATTGAGTAGGTATGATAGAAGCAGGGACCCACTCAGGGTAAATCGGGGCCACTCCACCCCCGGGCCTGTTTGATCTGGGTTTGGGGAGGATTTTGTAGCCCTCACAAAGGAGAGTGTCAAGAACAGTGACAGAGCTGGCATTGAACTACGTATCGGGAAGGGCGAGGATGTCAAGGTCAAATTCTTGAAGAAGGAGACAGATGTCAGGGGAGTGTTTGACAGCAGAACGAGTATTCAGAGTAGCTAAGTGAGGCTGATTACCACCTTTGAAAGTTTTACGAGGAGGGGCACAGGTGCGTGGTACTCCAGTCGGTGGTGGTGGAGAGGAAGAGGGAGGAGTAGAAGGAGAAGGGAGGAAGTTAATGAGAGAGGCCAGACGCCGGTTGAGAAGAGTAGGTTGGGAACCTTGGCCCATGATAGTGTCATTGTGATAGACATTAATGGTGCACCTAGAGGATGAGAAGTATGCCAAGGGTACTTCCAATCTAGTGCCACCATTAATGGGTGAGGAGAAAGGGGAGAGAGTGGAGACCAGATGGGGGGTCCATATGTCGGGAGGGGACAGAGTAGAGGATGTCGGTAATAGTCTGTCTGCAAGTAGCATTGACGTAGGTGTCAGCAATAGGTAGGCCTGGATTAGAGGCTAGGAGAGCTTTTCTAAGCTTTTTTCTTCCACACTTCGTGAGGGAGATAGGAGAGGTGATAAAGTAGCTGTCAGAATAGAAAAGGGAGATAGAGAGTGCCATGTGAGTAGCAGAGGAGGGAGAGAGGCAGACAGGGGAACTGCACAGAGCACACATTATTCACCAGGTGACCCAACAGCCAGGCAGGCACAGATGAAGGAGGGGCTTTAAGCAAAAAATAAACATGGTAGCAGAATTTTAAGTAACCGGCTGGGTGGGTGCTACAGTGCAACTGAAAACATCTAAATTAAACTTTCCACCAAAGCACTAAAATAACCAGAAAACAATCAATGGGCAGGTTTAAAAGCACATCCAAGTTCAACTATCCAGCAAAGCACTAAAATGCAGTAGAGAACAATCAATGTGCAGGTTAAAAGGCATATCTAAATTCAACCTTCCAGCAAAGCACTAAAATGCAGTAGAGAACAATTAATGTGCAGGTTAAAAGGCATATCTAAATTCACCTTTCCAGCAAAGCACTCAAAATGCAGCAGAAAACAATTAATGTGTAGGTTTGAAACACAGAAAGATTCAAATTCCAAGTGGTGCAGAAACTACAGGAGTAGGGAGGCTTCATGAGACAGAGCAAACAGTCAGATTTCATATATGGCATCAAACTTGGCATTTAAGATAGCAGGAAAGGGAGGCATAACATTGCATGTTGGAGTGGTAGAGGAGAGAAAGACACCCATGTGGCAAGTACTTCGGAGCAGGCCAGTGAGCAGCCAAGGGTAGGGAGCCCAAGGGGAGGAATCTAGTCCAGTGGCTGATGGCCAGGAATGAGGAGGAGAGTTATTGGTGCCTGGCCCTTCTATTCAGTTCAGGTGGGAGGAGATGGAACTGAGGAGGACCCTGTACAGGAGCACACAGATGCAGCAGAGATAGGTCCCTCTGACAGCGGAATCTCAACCGTCAGTCTATGCATACATGTACCATGTCTCACCAGATCATACATCTCATTACCCTTGGTGGCATAGTCTACAGATTCACCTGCATTAGAGGGAGGGAGTTGTTGCTTTCTCATACCTGTAGTGCATTACATGTGAATGTCCTTTTGGGTTTGAAATGACCCGATCCGTGACAGCTGCACCTCCAGTCAAGTGCTACTCCTTCATGTTGTGGCCTGTCAATTGAGGCATGCTCTGGTTGGTCCTGCATTGCAGGGTGCTTTCCGAACATGCATTTGTGACATAGTCCCACCCAACCCCCCTTTGCCTGTAAATCATGCTGCAATGTAGGGGTAAATGTTCATGTACTCGCCCAACATCCAGCTCCTTTTACTATGTGATGCGTCATGTAAGCCGGCAGGGTGATGTTCCACAGGACCATTAAGTCGTGGGTTGAGACTAGGAACAGCAGTGCGTGATAGTCAGGTCAACGTCACAAGTCACCTGGACATTGAGGGAATGGAACTGTTTCCGGTTCCTGTAGACCAGCTCTAGCTGCGCACAGTCCATCACCACCAACACATTGTGCATGCCTGCAATCGTATAGAAGCAGGCCTTGGTGGAGTTTAACTGTGCCTGGGTGGTGGGGAGGGAGATGTGCTGGCCCACATGGTACAGGAGGACCTCCAGTACCTGCACTAGCACCCTGGAGAAGGCAGGCTGCGAATGCCATGCAGCCGAGCCACGGAGTGCTGGAAAGTGCCACTGGCCAGGAAGTGCAGGACCAACACCAGATTCATCAGCGGTGGTATGGCTGTTCTGATGAACATCCTGCTCCCAATGTCCTCCTGGCTATGGGTCAGGAGGACATGAATGGTCTCCCTGTTTAGCCGTTGCACGGTAAGCGTCTGGCTGTCTGTTAGGGTCCAGGGTATGGCCCTTGTGAAAGGGAACATGGCACGCCGCCGCCTTGCCACCTGCATAAACTGTTTCCCCATCTTCCTCCTCTATCCTCGGCCTCCTGTTGCCACTGCTGTTGTTCCAGCACCAGCAACTAGATATTAGCATGGAGCACTTCTAGGTCCATGGTAGTGGCAATGAGTGGCAGCATGATTGTGTTGGAAAGTGTTCTTGGGGAAGGTGTGGTCCTAAAGTACTGTTCCTGTGCACATTGGGTGGGCCTGGGTGGATTGGGTACACTTGTGACCTTGTTTCCTCACCTGTGTCCATTTGCCAGCTGCTCTGAGATGATGTTGTCTCTGCCTTGTTTTTGGTCAGTATTACCGGTAATCCATTCTCGTGATATATCGGTGATACCATTGTGCCGGTATTACTGGCGCAGTTTTACTGCTTTGACGGTATTTACTTTGTCAGAATTTCTGACGCCAGTAATTCTGGGTTTGGTGGTATCGGCCACAGAAATTCCAGTGATTGTGTTCCACATCCTCATACTTTGCACGACCAGTAAAAGGGCCAGTAAATAGTATTACCACCACTTTTACTGTTTACTGCCAAAGTTGTAATGAGGGTCTATATGTCTTGTTAATGGGAAGGGCTCCAAATTCCTTGAGGGTAAAAAGGGCTGCCTGATGACAGCGGCGAAGGCAGGGACTCTCCACCGATTCCAGAACATTTGGGGTCCATTTCTTCACTATGACCAAACGTTCCCGGCTCTCACTTACAAGGCCCAACAAGCCAAACGGATTCTGGACAGTGGTGACACTCCCGATAAGGGGAACGAGGCGTGAGGGGGAGGGGAAGGAGCGCCAACCTCCGGGAGTGTACCCCAGACAGGTGTTCGGGGTGGAGATGGGGGGGAGGAGGGGAGATAGAATGTTCGTAATGTGATTGATAATTCCCGGAAGGTCACAGCAATGTACTACTGTATTTGTTATCTGCCTTGTTCAAAATAAACACATAAAAAAAAATTAAAAAAGGGCTGCCTATCCCTCAAGAGTGAAACGGGCATGATATCCCGTATTAGTGGGAAGAGCAGCATAACCCTTAGGAGTGAGAAGGGTGCTACATCCCTGTTTGGTGAATTGGGGCTCTATATAACCTGGATCAGGAAGGGACCCGGGCACTGCCCTCCTATCTGGATTAAAAATATTAATTTGGGCACTACATCCGCGGGAAAAGGAAGTGCAGCAAATAATTGCCTGGGTGCATTATCCCTAGAGTGTAAATTGCGGGGCCGGGAACGGGAATCGAATCCATGTTGCTCAGACCGGTCTTGTTTTCCCTAGACAAGCACGTTGGTCTGAGACAATCCTCCTGGTCTGTGTAAACTGGGTAATGATGCAGCTGGGCGCCATATCCCTATAACAGTTAGAGCCAATAAGCATCTGGGCACTATATTCCTGTGATTGTATTGGAGAGAAAGAAGCAGCTATTTACTATACCCTTGAGATTGTACATAAACTAGAGAACTTGGGGGTGATCCGTATCCTCCCTATAGGAAGACTTGTGATACTTTTTGGTTAGTGCAATCCTGATTCCTTTTGACTTAAAGTAGTTCCAGAGGGAAATAACTTGTTTCGTTGGAGAGCCAGAACCCCTAGGATGCTAGATCAATTCCCCAGACCCCCTGCATATTGTACTTAGGCAAGAACATAGAAGCACCTAAGTAACACGTCTCGAGGACAGAGGCACCACCTAACTTTACAATGGAAGTATAAAGCAACCTTGTTAGGGACTATTACAGGGTTACCTGGTATCAAGATGGGCGCCAAGACCATATGCTTATGCTCAATTTCTCTATTTTGGCATAAGTTACAACAAGATCCAACTAAAATAGAAACATTGAGTTTCTCAACCGAATCACCAGAAAACCTCTCCTTCTAAACAGATACCAAAAGTGTGGGGGAGTAACTGTGAGTAGAGCGCTCAACTTCCTCGAGTTTTGTAAAAACTGCAGCAGAAAATACACTTGGGGTTCCCCTTAATGCCTCAAAGGTAATGGACAATAACAGTTGGCGTGTGTATTTATACAGCGCAAATAGACCAAAATTACAGTAATCAATACTCAAAGTTAAATCTCAAAACACATGAATATCAGAGAATATATATGGATAAAGCCGTTGGATATGTGAAAGGTGATTTATGCAAAGTACAGCCCACACGTGTTTCGACCCATCGGTCGTTCTCAAGGCTGTTAATGATGTAATTACAAAAATTTGATCATAATCCACAGCAAGAGCATGTGAACACATATGCATATTTGTGTCAAAATGAATTGTAGACATCAAAACATAAGTGATACAATCATAATGTGCAAAAAAGAATTTAAGAAGGTATACATACAAGATAAATGGGTGTACATACCCAAAACCAGGCCCAGATAATCATGAGGGGCGAGAACAAGAGCAAGGGAATAAGACGTGAAATATTTCAGCACATGACTGAATTTCATTTGCTTTATATAGTCAAATTTTCGCTATGGTGGAATAGTTTGGTTTAGCAATTAAAATTGTTGCTACAATTCGCCACAATCTAGATGAACCGTATGTTAGTTGGTGCATGAATACCACTACTTGTAGGCATTGTTGAGACCCATTACCTAGCAATAAAGGCCCCCCAATAAAGGCCCCCCATAGTCATGCAAATGGGAGAATGCTGGTGACTCACCAGTTAGATAAATCTGGGGATGAATCCTACAGATTAAGACATCAAATAAAGAAGTAGACCCTAAGTATACGTGATAGGTATTCAGTAAGGCTGAATAATGCCTCTGGGTTTTATACTCTCTTCCCTCCTCCCTGGGATGGGATTTAGTAAATGTCTGTACCTGTGGTGTGTAATTGGGAAAGGGCTGGGATTTAGGAGTGCCTGTGGGGCTACTTTGGGTTAAGCAGGTCATTACCAAGTGTTTGCAAGTGGTCTGTCCACAATCCTGGAATTTACTCTGCAGTCCTTGATCCTCTCTTGTGCTGCCTGTGTGGTCTAGGCCTGCTGTTCCTTCAGTGATTGGATTAAATGCTGCATAAACAATTGGTAAGCGGTTCTTCTTGGTTGTGGAGAAACTGGGCCTCATTACAACCTGCCAGTCCGGGACCGTGCAAAATCCGTGACGGCGGTAAAAATGTTTCCGTGTCCGCAAGGTTGCGGAAAAACCGTCCGATTACACGCTGTCGGTCGCGCGCACCACACGGACTCGGAAACGTTGTTACCGCCGTCACGGAAAACCCCACGGAAATGGAAATAACGAAGCCACAAGTGGCGCTAAACCCGTTTCCGCCTCCGCCACCACGGACACGGAACCGGAAATACCATGATCGCCAAAACAGGAAACAGAGAGGCGGCCATCATATAAAAGCACAATCCATTGCCATCCAGAGCCAGCACAAGCACAATCCTAACTCTGAGAAGCCAAAAGGGACCACCAGCATGTCGGCCAGGATTCCTGCTCAGAGGCAGCGCAAACAGCGCTTCAGCGAGGCGGAGCTAACCGTCTTGGTGGAGCACATTGTGGACAATGCTGAGATGCTGTTCAGCGCCGACCAACGGCGTGCCACACAGCAGCGGAGGAAGGAGGTGTGGGCCGAAGCTGCACGCAAGTGCACCGCCGTGGGCGTGGCAGTGAGGAGCGTGAAGGACTGCCACAAGCGTTGGAACGACCTGAGGCTGAGGGTACGCAACCTCATTTCCACGCACCGCCAACGCAGCAGTGGGACAGGCGGAGGACCCCCTTCCCCACTGAGGCTGCAAGCATGGGAGGAGCGTTGCAGCAGCGTCCTCCACCTAGAGGGAATCCATGGGATCAGGCAGGCTGAGGCAGGAGTGAGCCCACCTGCAGATGCCGGTAAGTGCCCAAACATGAATGCCACATGAAAATATGCAGTTGTGAGTACTGGGCCAAAGGACCCATTAACATCCCCCCCCCCCCAGGCAGTGCATGTGTGGGCCAAAGGACCCATTAACAACCCCCCCCCCAGGCAGTGCATGTGTGGGCCAAAGGACCCATTAACAACCCCCCCCCCAGGCAGTGCATGTGTGGGCCAAAGGACCCATTAACAACCCCCCCCCAGGCAGTGCATGTGTGGGCCAAAGGACCCATCATGATCCGTATGGCAACCAATATCACTGAATGCAGACACCAGCAATCAGATGCATGTGACTAACACTATTCAATGTACAATCTTAATGACGCATGTGATGCACCCATCTGCCACCACAACAACACTAATTGCATGCCCTTTGTGTCCCCAAAGCCGTTTCAAGTGACAGTGATACTGCACAACAGGCCAGCCAATCTGCATCGGCAAGTACACTAGCCACCGCCACCACACAGGAGGATGCTGCCGGCAGTTCTGCACCTCTGGCCACATTACCAGCCACTACAGATGTGCGGCACACCACCACCACCGACATCCCCACCGTCTCCACACTGGCTGAGTCTAGACAGGTGCCACGGGAACCTATCATGGACACCCAACACAACACCGAAGGCAGCAGCACTGCTGAGGGTGTCGGCCTGCAGTGATAACAGTGCCCCGCAAGAGCACTCGGAAACGGGGCCACAGGGGGAGATGCCCACATTGGAAGACCTGGGCTCCTTCCATGAGCTGGGGTTCAGCCCCACTTCACTGGGGAGTCCCATGAGGTCGCAGACCCCATCCATGGCCGAATTGAATGCCCGCATGCAGCGGATGGAGGACCAGCAGGCTACCCTCACCCAGCTGGTGGAGAGGCAGCTAGAGGAATCCAGGCTGCAGAGGGAGAGCTACAGCGCCTCAGTGCGTCGCCTGTCGAGGTCCATTGGACGCTTTGCGACCACCATAGTGACCCTTGCACGCCATGTGCGGGAGGGCAACGACCAAACCTCCAGGCTTGTAGAGGCCATGTTGGTTGGCCAACAGGCAAATCTGGCACGGATGCCCTCAATCCCAGATTCTGGGCCATCAAACACTACCATCCCATCCAGCTCCACTACTGCCAGTCCAAGGAGGCGCTCGAGTAGGCTAACGGGTCCTTCGGGCAAGGTTGCACAGGCACAGAAGCGCACGCGGAAGTGATGGCATGTGTGTGGGGCAGTGCAGGACACATGTGGACTACAAGGGTGTCAGAGGGGTGGGCACATTTGGGTGGTGGGGTAGGTAGTTTTGGGGGTTTGGACAATGGGCTCTGGGTGGGGGTGGGCACGTTTGGGTGGTGGGTGGCCCCGGGTGTACAGCTTCCCTAACCAATGCACCTTCTTCCCTGTTGTTATCACATCAATACATCACCATTTCAAATCAAGACATACATGTGTGGACATTGATCATTTATTTTGCAGTGCAACTATTAATTCATTGTCGTCACCATGTTTGTGCATTTCTGTGAATGTGCTGTGACTCAAAAGTAAATGCCAATCAGGGCATCCCGTGCTCTCTGGCCATCATGTGGACCCCCAGGGGGAGGCGGTGCCATCCCATCCCCATCTCCATCCCCATCCTCATCCCCATCCCCATCCCCATCTCCATCCCCATCCCCATCTTCCTCATCTGCGTCTGGTGGCATTGGGATGTTCCTGCGCAGGCATATATTGTGCAGCATGGCATATACGAGCGTGATTTTGCCCGTCTTCACTGGGCTGTACAGCAGTGATCCGCCAGATCTGCTCAGACAGCGGAAACGGGCCTTCAGCAGTCCAAATGTCCTCTCAATCATTCCACGTGTGCGGATATGTGCCCTATTGTATGCCTCTTCATGCCTGTTCCTTGATCTCCGTACAGGTGTCATCATCCATGGCGTGAGTGCATATCCCGCATCACCTACATGGGATGTAGATGGGGGAACATGTCAGTGTTTGTGGCATCATGTCCTCATCTGCTGCTGTGCATTCTTGTATCATCATTCATTCATGCATATGTACCATGCAGCTTCTGGAGGTATGTTTCGGCCATCACGAGGTATGTCGCTGACTGCATATGGGCCTACACATTAACTTGCATGTTTACTGTGCCCTGCGGGTGAAATTTGATTGTGTGCATGTCATGGTGCAGTGCTGTCCACACATGGCAGAGTGACTCCACTGTACGGAAGTAGTTAATACACGTCGTCTCATTTACATGCCTCCTGTGCTTTTTGGGGGAGTGTTTCAATTGAGGGTGCGTGTCTGCAGTGGCACAGGGTTAATGGGACAGTGACGGGATTGGCTGTGGCAGCGTGTGCACGGGCACATTGTGGTGCCCTGTCATGTCTTCCTTCATGATGTTTGGCATCCGCTGTGTTTTTGGTAGATGGAAGGGGGGTGATGCATGTGCGGTCACAGCGGCACACTCACAATGCTCATTGGCCTGGACACACACACACACCACTCCGACAGGGTTGTAGCATCGTCAGCTGTACTCACCCAATAGCCACGTGCTTTGTCCGGCATAGCGTTCCATGTACCGTGGCAACGTGGAATTCCGCAGTACCATTGAGTCATGTGATGAGCCTGGGAAACGTGCACAGCAGTGTGTAATCAGTTGCATGGCATCACAAACCATCTGGACATTCAAAGAGTGATACTGTTTCCTATTGCGGAACACCGCCTCAATTGCATGTGGTACTGTCAGCTCGACGTGGGTGCAGTCAACTGCGCCTATGCAATTTGGCATGCCTGCTATGGCATGGAAGGCCAACTTGGTGGCAATGACCTCGGGGAGGGTGCGGGGTAGGGCTATGTGTTCCGACACATGGCGCAACAGGGCATCCAGTACCTGTACCAGGATTTTTGAGAAACACGGTTGTGATATGCCGTGCAGCTCACCAACCGTGTGTTGATAGGTGCCAGTGCCAAGGAAATGCAGAACTGAGACAACCTTCAAGAGGGGGGGGATGGCGGTGGGGGTGTCAATTAGGCTGCTGATGTTGTCCTCAATCATGGCGGTGATGTGCAGGATTGTTGCACGGTCCAGCCGGTATAGGGTGTGGATCTGTCCTGGGGTGAGGTTCCAGGGTGAGGCCCTGATGCGTGGTATTGGTGGCTGGCGGCGGGGTCGGGCTGGCTGGGCAATGGGGTTTGCCATAGCTGCAGGGTTGGCTGGTTGCCGCCTGCGCCTCCTCCGCCTACGCCTCCTCCTCTGCGCCATTACTGCCACCATGTGCAGTACTGCCTGTTGGTTGAGTAGGCCCAGTCCCAGTGCTACTAGACCTGCTGCCTGCATGGTTCTGTGTTGTGTTGGGCTGGGTGTGGCCCTTTTGTATGCTCCCAGTGGCCTGCTAGGTCCAGCTGGGCTGATTTGGTGCACCTGTGCCCTGATTCAGTTCAGCAGGCAGTGTATAACGCCATGTTCGCGGTGGCGGCGGTTCCGCCACCGTGATCACGGTATTTACGCCATTTTTTTCCCGGTATTTCCGTGTCCGCGCTAGTTGTGATGCTCACGGTGTTTAGTGTTGCCGGTAACAGAGGGGTTTCCGTGCAGACGGACTTAAGGGGAACCCTATTTCCGCGGTGGTGGTTTAGGGTGGTGCTATTACCGGGGCCGCGGGTCATGATTGCGCGGACATGGAAACGGTGCCGGTATGGTTTTACCGGCAGTGTTAATTCCGGACCGGAGTACTTGTAATGAGGCCCACTGTGTGTTACCATGAAATTGTGACACTGTCTTATCGGGGAGAGAACCCAACACACGGAGACAACGCTTTGGTAACTTTTTTTGGTACGACGTTCATTCATTCTCCGTCTTCTTTTCGCGGCACCTTTTGCAGGCATTTGTTGGTGGTCGGGCAAATAAGGGGTAGGGTGGGTTGGTGTATAGGGATACATAATAGGGGTGGGGGTTTGGAGGGACCCCCTAAACAAAAATTAAAAATCAATGATTTTTTTCGCCAAAATTCCTTTTTTTCTTGTGTGATACAATTTTCAGTCGAAACACCACAAGCTTACAACACTGTATCTGTGGGACTTCTTGGTTCCTCACACCCCCTCTAAAACTATCAAATTACTTCACTGATGTTGAGGGCCTATTTATAATAATGATAGAACCCTTGCTACTAATGCCAGGTAAATGAGATTGAAAGCAGTTAATGGGACAGGGTATCTGGTATTTCCATCGAATTCATATCCATTGACTGCTTATCCATCGAAATGTATTCATGGAATTGCTTTTCCATTGAAAAGCATATTCATTAAATGGATTTCGATGGATAATTTCGATGCATAATTTTGATGGATAATTAGGGTTAGGGTTAGATTTAGATTTTGGGTTAGAGTTAGGGGTGGGGTAAAGGTTAGGGTTAGAGTTGGAGTGAGGGTTAGGGTTAAGGAGGGGTTTGTGTGGGGGTTGGGGAGATGGGGGTCACTCCCCCAATATACAATAAACACTAAAACATCACAAGGAGCTGGCCAGTGCCGAAATTCCAGCACTGGACAGATCCATGTAAACATTTTAACATGAAAAATAAATGCATCGAAATGCTATCTTTTGCATTTAAAAGTACATATCCATCGAAACTTGCACATTCTTATATTCGATGGACAAGTTTCGATGGATATGTACTTTTAATGTAAAAGATAGACTTTTGATGCATTTATTTCCGTTGGATTTTACTCAATGAATTGTCTTTTCGATGCATTATTTTCGATGAAAAGACCATGGTTTATGGGACAGGTATAGCAACCAGCTTTTAGTGTGTGGCTGTTTAGAGTGAGCTTCAGGCTCTTATTGGGGAAAGGGGCGGGGAGTTGATTTATCAGTGCCCTGCATGGTCTTGCTAGGGGGCTGTGCAGGGCAAAGGTTTTCTGAATTGGCTTGCCATAACTGGCTGGTGGAGTCCGGAGGGTCAAGTCCCTGCTATGTGCCAGAACCAAAGGACTGTGAACCACCCCCAGGCCCAGCTTCCACTGGCTGGGGTTGCAAATAGCCTCACAAGTCTGCCCCTAGGCGGTCCCCTTGGGGGACCTTTGAAACAGGCAGAGGACTTCATTATTTTACAATTTCAGACACTGTTAGCTTAAATCAGGGGGATGTAACCTGCGGCTCGTGGACTAGGACTCCCATGATCCCTCAGCATAAACTGCATTGATTAGGGCTGATGGGGAATGTAATACAAAACAAATGGAGGGACAAAAGGTTGCAGACCTGTAGAGGAGGAGCCAAGTACCCCTACTCCACCTTCCCTGCCTACATTACCTGAGAAATATGAACCAAAGTATGTGACGTATACTACACCAATCAGAAAGCAGGAAGAAGAGCAACGACTCTGTGCAGTACCCATAAGAATACCTATACCTAAGAGCATATGGGAAGTAAAGTATCCATTAAGGAAACCATACCTACATCCAAGACAATATGATGGTCATTTGAATATGATTCCTGATTAAACAAAGAAACTGAATGATCAGGATGAATGGTGACATCATATGAAACTGAATCGACCCCTTATTGAGGATAATCAGATCAGAGAGGCAGACTATTTATGAAGAACGAAGAAGTACCAAGGATAAGTGACATCTTGAGATCAAGATAAAGAGACTTATGCCACAAACATAATAAAGATGTGTAGTTAGCTTAAACGTGTACAGATGCAATGAAATGCAAGCAGCAAAGCAATCATGAAGCTAGCAAAATGCTTATAGTGAACAGATCGCGGCAAGCGTCAACATATACGTATCTACCTCATAGATACATATGGATTGTTTAAAGAATTAATGTTCCACTACGTATATAGCAGTCTTGAGCAACAAGGAAGGCCTCAATTCAGTGTCGCACTTTCAAAAGCAATTGAATTAAACAGAATATATTTCAGCTAAAGAGTTGGAGGAGCCAAAGAGCCATGGGGCCTCATTAGGACACTTGCGGTCCCGTAATGAACGATGCCGGTACGGTACCAGCACCGTTCATTACGGGCTGCCCTATTACGAGGACTACTGCGGGACCCGCTAAGGAACGCCTGGTCAGACCAGGCGTCCTTAGCGGGTCCCGCTAGCAGTCCAGGATGCTAACAACGGGCCCGTCATTAACGGGCCCGTTGTTAGCATCCTCCCCATTCCCATTGAGCCCTATGGGGCTCAAATGGGAATGGAAATTCATTTTTACCAGGTCCCAGAAAAGGGCAATTACTGGGTCCGCCAAGGTCGGCATGACCCGGTTATTGCCCTTTTCTGGGACCTGGTAAAAAATAATTATCACCAGCTACCGCCTGGGTCGTAATGAGGCCCATGGTCTTATCAGAACTAAAATTGGCTGACATTGGATACAACTAACGTAAAAGAACAAAAGCTCCTGTTCAAGAAGGTCAAGTCAAACAAAAGACGTCAGAGGACTATTGGGGAATAAAATCAAATACAAGAGCAGGCTTGCTTCATGGTGTCCAGTCACGTGATGGAAGAAAGTTGGGCGCATGAGGGGATCACACCTACGCACGGAAGCCAGACAGTACCCATACTCCTTAAAAAATCCCAGAGAACAGTACAGACTCAAGGCCAACTTCAAACACTAATTGACAATGAAACATTGAGGTGTTGATTGAGTGTGCTTTTAATTGGTGGGAAGCTAGTATTGAGACAAGCTCACCCGCACCTGGCTGTTCAGTCTGCATGCTGCTCACGTAGGTGGAAAGTTATTGATGGGGGTTAGAAGCCAACCAATTGTAGAGGACCACGTAGTTGGGGTCCTATAGTTTGTGTAGCAAATGAGACGTACATTTAGTGACATTCATAGTGGCAATTTTTTAAGGGAAGGCTTAGTTGCCCCACCTGATATGAAGTATCCTATTATTTCTTTTCTTTACTCTATATAGTTATAACACCTGTGTTTAGTTACTCACTTAGAGCCAATCCCGCTTCCAGATAGGTTTTAGAAGTTTGCCATGTAGGATGACGTTGGTAATGACACAGGTCAATAAGTCAGCTACGACCATTTTAGGGTTTAAGAACCCAGCTTTTTTAGGAAATAATTTAGAGTTGAGTATCGAGCGATTGCTGATGTTCGTTGTACTCCGTTTGACTTTCTTATATTAAAACAGACAAACGTTTTGCCAAGCTAGTTGTGTTGTCTGAATGATTGATTTTTGATTAAAATCTGCATCCCCATCCATCTCCAGGGTACTGCTACTCATCTGAAAGGGCTGGAAGTCCCAAGTTCACTTGGTAGCAGAGATTGATGGTTAGATAAAATACTATTGACCCCGTCGACATAAGTTAGGGTCTCGGCAATATTACACAACCTTTGCCATTCGGCTGACAGGACCTGAAGCTCCCCGTAGATCGTGGTTAGAATAGGACCCAAATCTTGCAAGAGGGTGTGACGGGACCCCTATTTTTATATAGAAACCCCTCCCACACCTACATGAAGTGGATCGAAAAGCAGCTCAAAGAGGTGGTAACGAAGGCGGTGTTCCTCAGAGTCCGAAGACGAAAAACATGCAAACAGTGATTGAATAAGACCAAAGAGAGTGGCAAAAAGGATGCATGCGTAGTAAATAACAGAGAGTAACAGAGGGAGGCGGGATAAAATATAATCTAAGAGTAAGAGCGTAAAATATATGTATATGGGGAAAGATATTGACTTGAGTGTTGCCAAGTAATATATGAGGAAAATAGTCGTGAGGTGTAGCCACGCTATAAGGATACGCCCTGTTCCTAGATTTTAAAGAATGCCAGCAGAAGCCTTAATTCAGAACCCACTTTTATGAGGGACATATAGGAGATGAGATAAGTTTAAAGACTTTCTTAAGGGAATTGGCTTAAGTTCAAGTCGGAACAAGAATTGTAGAGGGTAAGACGAGTCCTAAGGAAAGGATCGTGAGGTGCATGTATATGTGGCCGGCAGGTCTTTCTGTTTTATGTGGTTGGAAAGTGAGATGATGATAGAGCTGGAAAAATAAATGTTTTAAGTGATAGAGAAACGTGAAAGTTAAGACGCGAAAAGCGATTATTTTAAGATCAAACTTTGATGATTGTTTTTAGCAAGATTAAAGTAAAAAATGGTATTAGACGGGCTTGGAGCTTGCGACGGTTGGTGCTCGCTCATAAGTGTATGTTGATTGAGATGCAACATTGAGAACTGTAACTAAAGCATAAGTGAAGTGGTAATAAAAGGAGAAGTAAAAGTTAGAAATGGAAGATGTTACGCCCTTAGTACATCTTTGCAAACAGCTACCAAAGCACACGCTTAAACTTAAACAGTACAGTGCAGAATGGGTTAAAGGGACCGCAGACAAAATGTTTATGCCGTGGCCCCAGGGTGGGTCATTATTGAGAACAGTTCTACAGCATATGACGACATATTTGCATGCTGTGTGCACCGGAAAAAAGTTAGAAAAGCGCCTAGTGAATCTAGAGCTTTGGAAGATGTATGAACACGAGAAGGAGGAGGAGCCTCCTTTAGATTGGATACTCACTATATGCAAAGAGGGGGATGAAGAGCCTTCTGCTCAGCCCGCCCCGTCTGAAATGAAAGGCGAGATTAAGAAAGATGAAGGGTTTTACCCATTAAGAGAACTTAAAGCAGCAACGGGATATAGCAATCTGTCATATGAGTCACCTACGCAAAGTAGTGACGTGGGCCCAGAGAAAGACAACCGAGAAAGATATCACCTCCAAAGTCCTGAGGGACAAGGAGAGACGCGATAAGGAGAGAAGTGATAGAGCAAGTACTTCTCTAGACATAAGGAGAGTAATAAAGAGATGGAAAGGAGACAAGGATAAAACTGATGAGATAGCGCCCGTACAGAACAAATGGATGGGAGGTCAGATTTTACTTAAACTCAATGGGAAAGGCATCGATGTTGTAAGACAAAGGGGAGATCAAGACAAACAAGATAGAAAAGACAAAGAAAGGGAGGAACGATTGAGAGATGAAGGAGCAAAAAGATAGACAAAGACGAGAACAGTTATACGAAGATGAGCAAGCTAAAAAACAAGAGACAGCAGAAGAACAAAGAAAGCGTGATACTAAAAGAAGAACAGCCGAGGAAAAAGAAAGGCTAAAAGAGAAAAGAATAGAAGATGATGAACAGGAAAGGACAAGAGAAACAAGAATACAAAGGCGAAGGGATGAGGAAAAGCAAATGGCAAATGAATAAAGGAATATGAAAAAGAAAGAGGAAGATAAAATAAGAGAAGAGGCGAGAAAGCGCAGAGAAGTCGATAATGACATGGAGCGCAAAGGAGACAGAGAGCACGTGACCTAGAGTATTTGAAAAGGGAAGTAAGAAATCTCAATCCACGGGTAGACTGGGAAGACATTGTGCAATTCTTTCCTGAGTCCAAGCCATTTCCAAGCACATCTACAGAAAATCGGGAAGACGAATTTGACTCGCAAAACATTGGGGAAATGATTGATAAAGTATATCACGAAATGCAAGCCCAGAAAGAAGCACAAAGGAAGGGAAAAAATGAGCGTCTTGAGCGTACTCAGTTGTATGACATGGATAAAGACTCCTATAGTACGAAACACAAGGAGCTGTCTTTAAACAGGTTAACATTAAATAGAGATGATGACAGGAGGAGTTGCACGAGTTGGGCATAAGAAGTTTCAGACGAGGAAAGGGGAACCCACTCAAGGGAGGTTAGGAGTTTTATATGTGAACTAGAAGAACATCTGTCTTTGGATAAAGAAGTAAGATGGCTGGATTTAAAATTACCTATGTCTAAGGCATCAGAGCCACTGACACAGTCAGACCGACACAAGGGGCAACCCCTGGTCAGAGGGGGGAGTCTCCACCCTATGTGAGCAGGCTAAGGTCATTGACAGGTAGACAGCGATGTGGGAATATAACTCCGGCAGTATATAGGCAAATGATGAGAAAGAAGAATGAATTTGGAGCATCGCAGTTCCTCTTGTTAAAAAAGGGAGGAGCCAGGCCACAGTATATACCATGGCCCCAGATGGATAGAGAAAACTTAAAATGTAAACTCCCGAATTTAACTTCCGGTGCTGGAAAATGGATACAGGAGTTAGAAAAAATTACAGGAGGGAATACATTAGCTATTGGGGATATTAAAGGTCTACTAATCGCCATACTTGGTGAAAGAGCTGATGAAGTATGGACGCAGGCAGGTTACCCTGGTGTGACTACAGTCAACACCACGCATGATGGATCGCCATTTAATAACTGTAGAGCAGCGATTTGGAAAGCGCTTCGAGTGCTATACCCGGACACTTCCGATATGGGCGCTATAATGACAAGAAAAATGAAAGAAGGAGAGGATCTGTTGCTTTATATTCAAAGTTTTCAAGACGCGTGGGCGCTTGAAACACGGGATGCTCGGGGGAAGTCTATACCTGTATTTTATCATATATTATTCCAAGGGCTGCCAGAGCAAGTGCAGAAGCAGCTCGAAGAAATTAGTGGGGATAGAAGCAAAATCATGGTCGGAAATTCAGTTGACTATTGCACATTATTGCAGACTCCTACAGAATAAGAATCGCAAAAAGGACGATGCACAAAAAGGTGAAGAAGCAAAGTTAGTGCAGAACAAGTTATCCAAGTATGCCATTGAAGGGGCAATGTTAACTAACGTGGGCGGATCAAACCCGCTGCAAGCAGTACCTATGCCACAAATAAACATTCAAAGACAGTTTGATCACACTCATAATGGATATGCTGCAAGAGGAAGGGGATATAGAGGGAGAGGTTGGCAAGGTAATCAAGGATATTGGCAGAATAATCAGGGAGGTTTCCAGAATAACCAACAAGGGTTTCAGAATATGCAAAAGGGTAATCACAACATGCAAAATGGGCAGATGGGAAGACAACCGCTTGTGTGTTGGACATGTGGAATGACAAGACACATAGCTCATATTTGTAGAAGCCAAGGGATGGTACAGAATGCCCAGTTTTCAATACAGGGAATGCCAAATCCACCTGCATATTCGCAGCAGAGCGGAAATGGAGTTACACAAGATCAAATAGGGCAGCAGCAAGCGCAGAGTGCAGCAAGGCTTGCAAACACAGCAAGTGACAGGTAATCAACCACACGGACAATCGCAGCAATCTCCTATTCAACTTCAATAAAACACCAAACACAGAGCACCCTATGACGCATAGAATAGAGGTATCACTGTTGATGGAGGACCTCCATTCAAGAGTGATGGAGTGAGACTGTACCCGCAATAGGACAGCTCACTGGGAGACCTGATGTGTTCAGTCCTATCTATTACGCCGAATCCTCATAAGGAGCCAAGGATAGACGTAGTTATAGGCGGCAAAGCTTACTCCTTCTTAGTGGACACAGGTGTAACACGCTTTTGTATACGTGAGGGCACATTTTTTATGTCTCGCGAGGCAATGAATACTACGAGTCGAGTTACTTTCACAGAAGAATTACCAGTCTCTATAGGAGAATGTGATATGAAGGTGCCACTGCTTTATTCAAGGCAAACACCTGTCAACATATTAGGACGAGATTTAATGACAAAAATGAATATGACCATTTCGTTTACAGCAATGGGATAATATGCTCAACACTGGGAATGCATTATTCAAACGTGTGCGAAATGATCAGGGCATAAGCAGGACAAATAGCGCCTAGAGCAATACCGCTTGAACCCGAGGCGTTCCATTATGGAATATGCATTCTGTTAACATGGCTGCCAGGTCTAGTAGGCAAAACCATGAGAATACCAAATGAGTTTCTATTTAGACCACAGATACCTATGGATGAAGAAGAAGGGCACAGTTTCCCCTTAGCCTTAGAAGCAGCTATAGTCCTAGGAAATATGGATTTGCTTGATGAAACTAATGACAAAGGTAGACGATGGTGCACAGTAATTGCCATTGGGGAAGGCTGCAGAGTGACTGACGTCACTGATGAAGATGTCACGCCCCTTCGAAGGCGGTGGTCCTTGTGGCATCGCTGGACCTTAGGACGGCGGGTGTCAGCCGTTTTTACTAGCAAGATGGCCGCCACAACTAGAGATGCGGGTCTAGCCTCTGCACGACTCGGTATCCAGGTAGTGCTGTCTCCCTACCCGAGTGTAGGTATATCTGTTCCTGTGATCAGCACACGAATGCGTGGCTACTCTGCTTCAACAACACTACGTAAGTTCGCATTTAGGTATCCTGATACGGCTTGCTAAACACTAACCTTTCAGCCTTCTAAACTTTCTTGCTCTGTCTCTGTTCAGTGCATTCCTCACCGCCTCTCTGTCTCCCGATTCCACGGACTCCATCTCTTTCTCTCCCAAGTTTGCCCACCGGTCTCGTTCCGGAGCGCGGTAAACTTCATTCGGGATTCTCCGGCATATTGAATTCCCGTTTCTCTACCTTTCCCAACTCACTATTCCATCTTCCTTCGCATAGTTACAGGCTTATGGCACACCGGTATTGCGACCGCCCGTGCAAAACTCTGCACTATCAAAACAACTCCTAGCTCCGCCCTTCATGCCTCTCAGGTAAAGATTCCCCGTGGCTTTCCCCTATTCAATCTAGTTATCTTACTAGTTCTAATCTAAACCTTTTCTACTATCGTAGAAGTTTTCGGAAGTTTCTAACTGGCACCTTTTCCCACACATCGTTCCTGTTTAAGGGTAATCAACATTCCTAAACATCTTACATTTCCATATTTCCACTTACCTGTTTATACTTACCAGTCTCTTTCTCTTTAAAGACGAACGTCCTCCGGACTTCACCTGAATCTGCGCCTGCAATTGAAGACATCTTTCCCGCAACCTTCGGTACAGGGTTTTCTTCCCCAGAGGGTTTCCCTGGGACATCTTCTCCTACCTGGTTTATCTGGGAGGGGGAAGAGGTACTTGGGAGGCTTTCGCTTTCATCTCCCCGCTTGGAACAAGGAGAGTCTTCCCCTGCTGGAAGGTGTCAGTCACAGGACAGGAAGAGAGGTAACGGTGAGACCTTGGGGTAACCTGCCAGTTGTTAAAATTGTAATGATTAATGTGACAGTTAGCAACACCAAAAATATCATTGTTTTCGAAATTTAACCTGAGTTATCAGGAATTCTGAGCAGGTTATCTCAGGGGTTCAGGGTTACAAGGAATATGGACGCAGCCCAACAACAGCAATTAGTTACTGCTGTACAAGCATTGACGGCTGAAGTGCAGGCTTTAAAACAGGAGAATGCCTATCTCCGACAACAGGTAGGCAGAGTCCCTCGTTGTTCTGAGATACCTCCTGGCCCAATTCCGGGGGGTTTATACGATGGTAATCCTCATAAACTCAAGGCCTTTATTGAGGCTTGTACAGTTCAGTTTTCATTCAAGACAGCCTTTTTTCAAAGTGACCGTGATAAAGTAGGACACATGATTGCAAATTTAACAGGTCCCGCTTTAGCATGGGCCACACCTCTTGTTACTACAAATAATGCCTTGCTAGATTCTTAACCCGCCTTTTTGAACAGTCTTAGAGCCATGTTTAGCCGTCAAGAAATCACGGTTTCAGCCCAAGAACAGTTATTGGATTTCAAACAAGGATCCCAAGATCTGTTGTCTTATATCACCAATTTCAAGCAGTTAGCAGCTGGCACGTCATGGGCTGACGATGCTCTGATCACTATATTCCGCAGGGGATTAAACGAGGAGTTAAAGGATGAGATCTCCCGAGTCCCCAGACCTCCAAATCTGGCAGAATTAATAACCATGGTCATGCAGATGGACTACCGATTACAAGAAAGATTAAAGGAACGGCGTCGCGGCCGTCCAGTGAGACAACCTGTTACTTACTCTCCTAGTTTAGGGAAATCTCAGACTGAAGAACCTATGCAGATAGGAACTACCAGAGGTCGTCTTACTCCAGAAGAGCGCAATAGACGTCGAGTCAAGGGGCTGTGTATGTATTGTGGTTCCAAGGAACACACCATTCAAGATTGTCCTCTCATCCCAGTCAAAAGACAGGGAAACGCCATTTCCCAACCGCAAGGGGAACCGCGGCTAGGGAATCAGTAACAGGTTCCTCATCCTCTATGATACCATCACAAGTAACAGAGATCCCCGATCTTACTATGCTGGCCTTGCAAATCCAAGTCAAATGGGGAGATTCTGATCCCATTCCGGTCACGGCCTTAATAGACTGTGGGGCCGCAGGGTGATACCCTCTGGAAGACCACTCATAACATCCCATGTTCAGTTAAGACCTTGGCAATACCAGTTGAGTCGGTGGATGGTAGTCTGTTAACTTCAGGACCCATAAAGGAACAAACAATACCCTTACGGATGAATATTTCCTCCCATCAAGAATCTATTGTCTTTGATGTAATCCGTACAGCACACTATCCAGTAATTTTAGGGTTACCCTGGCTTCGAGCCCATAATCCTTATATCAATTGGAAGGCGGGCACTGTCTTTCTGGGCTCTGAACATTGTTTGACGCACTGTCTCTTGGACGGAGCTGTTGGTTTTCGTCCTACTATCTCCATGTTGGAAAATACGGGTTCCATCTCTATGTTGAACCATATTCAGGAATTACCCCTCGAATACAGGCAATTTCAGACAGTATTTTCCGATTCAGAATATGCCGAACTACCCCTACATCGGAGAGATGACTGTGCCTTGGAACTAGTCCCAGATGCACCGATTCCTTTCGGTCGCATGTATGTCCTATCTAAACGAGAACGCGAAGTCCTTAAGGAATATCTCCAAAAGAATCTTCGCAATGGACTTATTCAAGAATCCACCTCACCAGCTGGAGCTTCCTTATTCTTCATCCCCAAGAAAGAATCCACGGAACTCAGACCGTGTATAGATTTCCGGGGCTTGAATAAGATCACAATCCCTGATCGCTATCCTATGCCTCTCATACCAGATATACTCGAAGCCGTTAAAGGAGCTACCATCTTCACAAAACTAGATCTCCGCGGGGCTTACCATCTCATCCGTATATGAGCTGGCGATGAGTGGAAGACGGCGTTCCGTACTCCTTTGGGACATTATGAATAGAAAGTAATGCCTTTCGGTCTGTCCAACGCCCCCGCTGTCTTCCAACGCTTTATGGACCACATATTTTCAGACATTCTTCTTCACACAGTTATTGTCTACTTAGATGATATTCTGGTTTTCTCTACATCCCCATCGGATCACCGTCAGCATGTGAAGGAAGTCCTACGGAGACTGTTTAACAATCATCTCTATTGCAAACTAGAGAAATGTGAGTTTCACAGGAACCAGGTTGCCTATCTAGGATACATAATTTCTGCAAATGGGGTAGCCATGGACCCAAAGAAAGTTTCAGCTGTTACTGACTGGCCTATACCGATGTGCATCAAAGATCTGCAGAGATTTCTGGGCTTTACAAATTTTTATAGACGTTTCATCCCACATTATTCTCAAGAAATTCTCACACTGACGGCTCTTCTTAAAAAGAATGTACGGTTCTTTTGGTCAGAGGAGGCACAACTAGCATTTGAGGGACTGAAGCAACATTTCCTCACAGGACCCATCCTGATTACTCCAGATCAAGCCAAGAGATTCATTATTGAATCTGACGCGTCTCATCAGGCAATTGGGGCCGTTCTGCTTCAAGAAAATGATCAAGGAATAGAATGTCCTATAGCCTATCTTTCTAAGACACTGTCTCCCTCTGAAATAAATTATTCAGTGCTTGAAAAGGAACTGCTGGCTATAAAAAGGGCATTTGAAGAGTGGAGACACCTGCTATTGGGGGCAAGACACCCAGTTGAGGTCTGAACAGATCACAGTAATTTACGCGTCTTACAATATTCTCAGACCCGAAATAGCCGACAGGCACGTTGGGCACACTTCTTTTCACTGTATGAGATTGTATTCACCTTTATTCCCGGAAGAGCCAATCTCAAGGCAGATGCTTTGTCTAGAAAGGATTATAACTCCTCTACGCCCTTCCGAACAGAGCCTCTGTTTCCCAGAGCCACAATCGTGCAGGTAGTTACCACATTTCTTCAAAACGTGGCTAACTCGACTTTGCAATTTATCCAGTTGAATCCAAGATTTCTGGCAACCTGGAAACTTACCTTGGTCCACGGATGTGCTTATAATAACAAAAAGCTCTTCCTCCCTTCAAGTGAACTACGAAGAGCGGTTCTGAATCTTTGTCACGACTCTTACCTAGCTGGTCACAGAGGTGTGGCTAATACTAAAGAATTGATCCAGCGTAATTTCTGGTGGCCGAAAATGACTCGAGACATCATAGATTATATTTACGCTTGTGCCATCTGCTTGCAATCTAAATGCTCGCGATCTGCCCCTTCAGGTCTCCTCTCAGTAATGCCAGTTCCTAACCGTCCTTGGCAAATGATTTCAACAGATTTTATTGTAGATCTGCCAATCTCGGACGGTTGCACAGTAATCATGGTAACAATCGATTACTTTACAAAATTGGCACATTTTGTTCCACTTCCGCGGATTCCTACCGCATCCCAGATGGCAAGGATTTTTCTTTCACGGATTTTCTCTCTTCACGGACTTCCTGAGACCATCGTTTCTGATCGAGGTTCACAATATACATCTCGATATTGGCAGCAAGTATGCAAGAGTTTGCATATCTCCCGAGCATTGAGTTCAGGATTCCATCCACAGACAAATGGTCAGACAGAACGTCTAAATCAGACCCTGGAGGGTTATTTGTGTTGTTACATCTCTTCCTCGCAAGACAACTGGTGTTCCTTGTTACCTTTGGCAGAATTTGCATATAATAACTCTCGACACTCAGCCTTGGGGTTCAGCCCTTTCTTTTGCTCCTACGGATATCACCCTCAGTGTTTTCCCAGCGGTCCAATCTCCGCATCTAGTTTTCCCGATGTGGACGATCTCATAAATGCTATTCAGATGGGACATCGATCAGCCAGGACCTCTCTTCTGGAAGCCCAGGCCCGTGTCAAACGCTCTGCTGATAGACATCGCACTCCAGCTCCGAGATTGGTGCCAGGAGATTTAGTTTGGTTGGCTTCCCGATTTTTGCCTCGTCATCTGGTGCCGTCCAAATTGTCCCCGAGATACTTCGGTCCCTTTCCTGTGTTGCAACGAATGGGGTCGTCTGCTTACAAGCTCAAGCTCCCTCCGTCTTGGTCCAGGATTCATCCTGTTTTCCATGTGTCGCAATTGAAGAAGGATGTGGTGGATCGTTTTTCCCGAGTACGGATGGGTGCACCCCCTCCTGTCATCACCCCGATGGGTCCCGAATATGAAGTGGCTGGTATTTGTGATTCTCGTCTTTTTCGAGGACGTCTGCAGTTCTTGATTGACTGGAAGGGGTATTCTCCGGCTGATCGCTCATGGGAACCTGCATCGGCTGTTCATGCTCCTGCTCTGGTCCGCCGATTTTTTCGATCCCATCCGAATAAACCGGGTGGCCCGGGGCATTTGAGGGGGCATACTGTCACGCCCCTTCGAAGGCGGTGGTCCTTGTGGCATCGCTGGACCTTAGGACGGCGGGTGTCAGTCGTTTTTACTAGCAAGATGGCCGTCGCAACTAGAGATGCGGGTCTAGCCTCTGCACGACTCGGTATCCAGGAAGTGCTGTCTCCCTACCCGAGTGTAGGTATATCTGTTCCTGTGATCAGCACACGAATGCGTTGCTACTCTGCTTCAACAACGCTACGTAAGTTCGCATCTAGGTATCCTGATACGGCTTGCTAAACACTAACCTTTCAGCCTTCTAAACTTTCTTGCTCTGTCTCTGTTCAGTGCATTCCTCACCGCCTCTCTGTCTCCCGATTCCACGGACTCCATCTCTTTCTCTCCCAAGTTTGCCCACAGGTCTCGTTCCGGAGCGCGGTAAGCTTCATTCGGGATTCTCCGGCATATTGAATTCCCGTTTCTCTACCTTTCCCAACTCACTATTCCATCTTCCTTCGCATAGTTACAGGCTTATGGCACACCGGTATTGCGACCGCCCGTGCAAAACTCTGCACTATCAAAACAACTCCTAGCTCCGCCCTTCATGCCTCTCAGGTAAAGATTCCCCGTGGCTTTCCCCTATTCAATCTAGTTATCTTACTAGTTCTAATCTAAACCTTTTCTACTATCGTAGAAGTTTTCGGAAGTTTCTAACTGGCACCTTTTCCCACACATCGTTCCTGTTTAAGGGTAATCAACATTCCTAAACATCTTACATTTCCATATTTCCACTTACCTGTTTATACTTACCAGTCTCTTTCTCTTTCAAGACGAACGTCCTCCGGACTTCACCTGAATCTCCGCCTGCAATTGAAGACATCTTTCCCGCAACCTTCGGTACAAGGTTTTCTTCCCCAGAGGGTTTCCCTGGGACTTCTTCTCCTACCTGGTTTATCTGGGAGGTGGAAGAGGTACTTGGGAGGCTTTCGCTTTCATCTCCCCGCTTGGAACAAGGAGAGTCTTCCCCTGCTGGAAGGTGTCAGTCACAGGACAGGAAGAGAGATAACGGTGAGACCTTGGGGTAACCTGCCAGTTGTTAAAATTGTATTGATTAATGTGACAGAAGATTAGTTTGGGGATGACGGATCTGACGATTTTGTGATATTTGAAATGTGCATCACTTATTGGGGTAAAGCGATTAAGAGAGAGGTCCCGCAGAGAATGATACTAGCAAAGAAGCGTCCTGAATTTTTTGACGAAGATATGGCAAAAGTGCCAATTTCAGTATGGACCACTGGTCCCTATGATGTAGGCTTACTGAAAGGGGTTGGGGAAGTAAAGATTATATTAAAACCAGGAGCAATTCTACCTCGAGCACGACAATATCCCATGTCTCGAGAGGCAGATGAAGGAATTTTTAAGACGATTTCCGCCATGATGGACCAAGGTATCTTAGTGACTCAGAGTCACCATGTAATACTTCGATTTATCCAGTGTCGTGGAGGCTAATCCAAGACCTTCGCCCAATAAATAAGATTGTAGAGGGCGAGTTCCCTCTAGTCCCTAACCCATCCACGATTCAATGTAATATACCTGTTAATGCACGATATTTTACGATGATTGACTTGAAAAATTCATTTTTCTCTATCCCATTGCACAAAGACTCACAAGATTTGACATTGTTTACTTTTAGACAAGTACTATTAAAAACCACAAGTCTGCCCCAGGGGTTCTGTGAGTCCCCATCGATATTTAACAGAGTCCTCAAGATGGACTTGAGCAATATTGCTTTAGAAAGCGTTGTGCTGCAATACGTAGATGACATTTTAGTTTGCAGCACCACAGAGGAAGAGTGCAGACGCGATTCTGTTCAGCTAATGAGTATACTTGCTGATAAAGGATAAAAGGTTGACGAGGAAAAGTTACAATACTGTCAACCAGAAGTGTTGTACATAGGCCAATTGATTTCACATGATGGAAAGAAAGTTAATCCTGAAAGAGCTGAGGCGATTCTAAAAACAGCTAAGCCACAAACGATAAAACAAATGCAGAGTTTTCTAGGATTATGCAATTATGTCAGAGCATGGGTCTTTGACAACAGTTCGTATACTAGGCCTCTTTTGCAAACCTTAAAGAAAGCACAGGCGACGCAAGAGAAAATTGTGTGGACTGAGGCAATGGAAGAAGGGTTTGATGAATTGAAAAAAGCCATTTGCACAGTTCCAGTTTTAGGGATTCCCAATTATGAGGAGGAATTATTTTTATTCTCGCACACAGATGGTACTTTTATGGAAGCAGTACTTACAC
This sequence comes from Ambystoma mexicanum, assembly GCF_040938575.1. Taxonomy (NCBI): domain Eukaryota; kingdom Metazoa; phylum Chordata; class Amphibia; order Caudata; family Ambystomatidae; genus Ambystoma; species Ambystoma mexicanum. Next base: position 227,759,445 of record NC_090934.1, read on the forward strand.
AGAGAACTACATTGGGGTACAAACCCCTTGCATATTACAGTGCAATTTTGGACCCACTAATGAGAGGTCACTTTCCATGTGAACAAAGTTTTGCAGCTGCCGCATTCGCCATAGAGAAGGCTACAAACATAGTGATGGGATGCTCCATGTTGTTATTTGTTGAACATGTATTATTCACAATTTTAGAAAAAACAAAAAGGTACGTTGACTACTCAAAGGGCGTCTGCCTATGAGGAAATGATATCGACTCCAGCGATTAAAAATGTCTGATGTAAAATAGTGAATCCAGCTATGTTTATAGCTGAGCCAATCACAGAAGGAGAGCCTACACACGATTGCACAAACTATGAAGAGTTCTGTGATGAGCTCCCGAGAGTAAAGGAGAATGCACTTGCAGGGGGAGAGAATGTCTTCATTGATGGATCTTCAAGAATCGAGCAAAATGATGGGCAAAGATATACAGGCGCTGCAGTAGTGAAACATTTGACAAATGGAGAATTTCGAGTGCTTGTAAGTACTTGATTGCCATCACATTATTCAGTGCAAGCTGCAGAATAATTGGCGTTGATAGTCGCAGTCGAGAATCACGCAGACCAGGAAGCGACAGTGTACAGCGACTCCGCTTATGTGACGTCGACGCTACACGCAGGATTCGCATGCTGGAAAAGGAGGGGCTACCTCTGAGGGGCGGCACACCAGTGCAGCACGCAGCCTTATTGGATAGGCTCATTAAGGCACTACAACTCCCAGTGGGCATAGAAGTCATTAAATGACCAGCTCACACGAAAGGGACAGATTTTATCTCACGTGGAAATCAAGCAGCAGACGCTGAAGCCAAACGCATAGCAAATACAGATAAAGGAATGATGAATGTTCAAACTATTGATGTAAATGAAGGAATGGATGTAATATTAAATGTAGACGAGAGATATAATCATATGCCTAAAACACAGATAGTAGAGGGGAGGCACCGCAAGAATAAAAGAACTTGTGGAAGTGAAGAGGGTGTTCTTTAAACCCCTCTGAAGCATTGTTGCGATAAGACAGCACTGGTAAACCAGTAATGCCTATAGCCTTATTAAAGATAGCGCTAGAACAACTACACTACCCAGCACATACAACTAGGGAGAATCTTGCTGTAACCATTGCTGAGGATTGGTTTGTACCAAACCTAATGGAACATGTTGCATTTTTTATGGTAAATTGTATTATTTGCCAGCAGTTCACGACTGTGCATACACTACGCATAGTGAGGGGGGTGATCAAAAGACCCAATGGCCCTTTTCAGCACTTGCATATCGACTATGTTGACATGATACAAGTATGTAATGGATACATATACCTTTTAGTTATAGTATGCCTTTCTCCAGATGGCTAGAGGCAGGTCCATGTACGCACCCAGACTCTACCTGTGCAGCCAATTTTTTGTGTGGGATGTGTTTCCCAGATGGGGGGTGTGTTAAGTAATGAGATCAGATAATGGACCTCACTTTGTTAATGCAGTGTTCGAGCAGACAACTTTGCTGCTTGTAATAAAACATTTGTTTTCTTCGGCTTATCATCCGCAAGGAAATGGTGTCTGTGAAAAGCTCAATGGCCGGTTAAAGGAAAGAATAGCTAAATTGAAGTTTACTTTGAAAAAAGAGTGGTTGCACTGCCTACCACTGGCATTGTATCCATTGAGGAACCAACCAGGTTCTGACCACCATCTTACGGCACACGAGATTGTGATTGGCAGGAGAATGTGAACGCCTTTAATGCCTCCAGTTAAAAGTGATGCTCAGCCAACATCAGAAGAGTTAGGACTTGAATTGCAAAACTACTTGAACTGTTTAACATCTCGTTTTTCTGTGATTTCAGGACAGTTGCAGAGACAATGGAGTACAGCAGTAGCGAACACAGAAGGAGATGCTTCAACAATCCAGACTCCCGAATGTATACGTCCAAGAATTTACCCAGGTGACAAGATCCTGATTCGTAATCACACAAGGAAAAAGTGGGACAAGCCCCCTTTCATGGTCCTTTCATTGTCGAGGACGTCACGCCATCTGCTGTCAAAGTGTAGGGTAGGCGAGCTTGGATCTTCCTGGGTGATACAAAGATCTATGCCGGAGAGACGCCTCTCCTTACACCCCACTGCGAAGAACCTACAAACACCGGGGAAGAACCACAGCACGTGCAGACGAGATCCATGACGAGGAAGAAGGACACATAACCTGACAAGTGGAAAGAAAGAATACATTTTAGTTGGACTGTGGCTTATTTGGACACTCCCTTTTTCAGCTATATACAAAAGGGTAAAAGGAAACATTTGAACACTCTGTGCATCTTAGTTGCAGAGTAAAGGAAGATTTGCATTTGTGAAAGCCATAGTAGGTTATTAACTTTGGACTGAAGCATGTTTAAAGTCTTGATAAGAAAAAGTGAAAAAGGTTATTAACTTTGGACTGAGGCACACTTAAGCCTTGATAAGAATAAGGATATGCCAAACTTTGATCATGGACACAGCAATTGGAAAATAATAAAGTATCCAGAATCGTTCAATACAGAGCTCTTGTTCGGAGTTACTCATGGGAATATGGGAAGTAAAGTAACCATTAAGGACACCATACCTACATCCAAGACAATATGATGGCCATTTGCATACGGTTTCCCGATGAAAAAAAGAAACTGAATGACCAGGATGAATGATGATGTCATATGAAACTGAATCAACCCCATATAGAAGATAATCAGAGAGGCTGACGATTTATCAAGAATGAAGAAGTACCAAGGATAAGTGACATCTTGATGTCAAGATAAAGAGACTTATGCCATAAGCATAATAAAGATGTGTAGTTAGCTTAAACGTGTACAGATGCAATGAAACGCAAGCAGCAAAGCAATCATGAAGCTAGCCAAATGCTTATAGTGAACAGATCGCGGCAAGCGGCAACATATACATATCTAATTCATAGATATGTATATGTCTTGGGAGGATAGCTCATGGCAGCGTGCTTGCCTTGGAAGCAAGACGAAACGGAGCACCACAGGTTCGATCCCCGGGTCCGCGCTTAGAAACCTCTGGGTATTAAGCGCATTATAAATAACCCATCATATCACATCATATCATAGATAAATATGGATTGATTAAAGAATGCATGTTCCACTACGTATATAGCAGTCTTGAGCAACAAGGAAGGCCTCAATTCAGTGTCACAGTTTCAAAAGCAATTGAATTAAACAGAATATATTTCAGCTAAAGAGTTGGATGAGCCAAAGAGCCAAGGTCTTATCAGAACTAAAATTGGCTGACATTAGATACAATTAACGTGAAAGAACAGAAGCTCCTGTTCAAGAAGGTCAAGTGAAAACAAAAGACGTCAGAGGATTATTTTGGAATAAAATCAAATACAACAAAAAGCTCAATTTCTGGTGTCCAGTCATGTGATGGAAGAAAGTTGGACGCATGAGGGGATCACATGTGTGGTCAGCAGTGGATGACAGGTAGAAGACGGGAAGACCGAGGTGACATGCTGCTGGTTTACCGAGGATGTAGGGAGCATTGGTTCCGCCCCTTTTGGGCCCCAACAGAACAAAACAGGAATTGCTGTTTTCTTGGTCTGCCCTTCGCTTTGGACACCAGACAAGGTGCACCCTGCGATTTATGAGTTAAGAAAGGACGGAAAGGGGAAGTGCTAAGCAGGTGAGTGGGACAGAGATCACCTGACCTATTTCCACTTGTACCAACTGACCAACCACAAAGGAGAAGAGGCTTGGAGCCATGTAGGAAAATAAATGGGCAGGTTTAAGGAAAAGAGTACCAAAAAGAGGACATAAAAATGATTGGCAGTAATTAGCAGCTGGGTAGGGCAGAGGTCACGTAGCCTAGATCCACTTGTACCAACTGACCAACTTTCACAATCCCCGTTACTTGAGGATATAGCAAGTCGTGAATCTGGATATTTCCTCCTCATCCTCCCATGCTGGAAAACATTTTGGTAATAGAAGCAATGAGGTTATAGGACTACACAGGATTTACCAGTGATAGTAGCGAGACCTATGCTCTCTCCCTCCCATCCCAATAGTGGAGGAGTACAGAAAGTATTTCAATGCATTGGAATGTCTGTCTCTAATGGGCGATCACCCTCAAATATTAAATACTGTGACAAGCACTCAGTGAAGGTGCTCGATGTTGCAAGTGGGCAATTCTTTACAGGGTAGCACGATACTATGGCTTGAAATAATCCCCAAGCAAAACATGTGGGGTGTGTATTCGCACAGGGTGGTGGAGGAGTCAAGGAGGAGACTGAAACGCAAACTGGGAATATTCTTAAAGAGTATGGGCATGGGTTGGATTCAGCACCCCCTCATCATATTAAATACTTAAATACCCCATTGTCACAAGTCTCTCCCCTTCTCAGCTGTTTTTCTTGTTTGCTTGTGACCTTCTTTGGTGACTCCTTTCGCACGGTCCGGGATTTATATAAGCCCGTGTGCTGGTCTTCGGTTTCCAGCGTGAGAAAGATGTTTCAACTCCAGGATACGTTCAGAAGTCCAGGACGGAACCAGGAAGGAATAGTGTCCGGGCTCGGAGGCACGGAACGCCGTGACTCGAGAGCGGGCACAAATCCAGGAAGTTCGGAGGTAAGTTAGAGGGAAGAAAGGAAGAAGGAGGATTCAAGGAACTGGGAAACAGGAGTGAGGAAAAAGCCCTGAGCGAACTCCGGCAACAGACGTCCAACTACAGCGAGCGGTAGCGTTGAGACGCGGAGCGCCGCGGGGGCATGTCTGTTTAGTAGTGTGCAAAGCGTGGAGCGCAAAGACTGGCAGGCTGCGTTCCATATCAGGCGACCATGTTGGGAGGATTACTGTATTCAATCCTCTATGGGTCAGGGACCACGAAGTCCAGAATGGACGCAGGCGACGGTTCATGACACCCATGTTATTTCGTGAATAGGGTAACTTTTTCAGACATAGAGCAGGCAATCATGATTATGACTTTTAGGGGTGCAATACAGTCTGGGATGTATATAAAATATTTACTCCTGATTAGACGGAACTGGGGAAGATCAATTTATTGTACGCCAGTATTGACCAATTGTAATCCAGCCTGGGTCAGGATGGAGACAACACCTCACCCTAACTCCCCCCTGGGGCACAGGCCAGGGAGCTATTCCCCAACCACAACTTATATGCGCCACTCTTCAGTAGAATGGGGCCAGAGTGTTTGAGTTTACATTGGTATGTTTAATATCTATCGTCAATAAAGCCTACTGTTGCAATTGGTGTACCTTTCATTGTGGAGCAGGAAAGAGCGGGGGTTCAGGTTACATGGTTGGGAACTCACTGGAGGAAGGGCTAGAAAAAAAAACAGAAAACCAATAGAGATGCTAAATAGGGTTGGTTAGACGGGGAAGACTCAGCGGTGGATGAGGGTTACAAGGAAGAGGAAGAAGTAGAGGCAGAAGGGGAATCCTAGGAAAGGTTGGTGCTTGGGACATGCTGACGGGACTACCCAAGAGGTCGTATGGCAGAATGCCAGGGAAAGCAAGCATAGAGAAAACCAGATTATCAGGGCATAGGGATCCATACGTGATTATGTTCAGAGAGGGAATGGCTAGAAAGAAAGGATAAACAATGAAACTAAATCTAATGTGATTAAGGGGTACAAAGGGATGGATAGGTAGGCACACCCGGAACTTCAGCATCTGGTGGGAGGAGTTGTAGGGGGACGGATTAGGAAACCACGCCCAGCTGAGAACCCCGAGGCACTGGTGAAGAAACAGAGCACATTTACGATACCTACTGCTTAATAATGCATGCTGTAGCAATTTCTCTTTCCCACCTTATCAACAGGCCTTCAATCTACTTGCTGAAGATGAAGGGATCCCTTATGGGTGGGGGGAGTGGAGCATGGGTGAGGGGAGTGGAGCATCTGGGAGAGGGTTGGGCTAGGCTCGGGAATGGGTGGCTGAAGGGAGTATGTGTGGGCTATCAATGCTATGCCAGGTAACCGCGCTGACCTGTGTGGTAATTGTTGGGTGAAACCTTTATCAGTGGTGAGGAGGTTGGACCAGTGTGGTATGGCCAATCCGTTGGATGGACTGGTGGGAGGAAGTGACGGACAGCAGATCACCGGAAGGGGAGGGCCAATCTGGTGGGCTCAATGCAGAGTCACCCTCTTTGACTGAACCCTTTTTCCAGAACAAACCCGCCTGCCCCTGCCATTAGGTTCTGGCTCAGGTGCTTGTAATTTAGTTGTTTCTTCATCACTTTCAGGTTCGCCCAGCGGAAGGAACAGGATGTATCCCTTTTGGAAAGCATGGACAGAAACAACAAGGATACTGCTCATCCAACAGCTAAGAATTTTAGCGCTCAGGGGAACAAGACTTCAGGGGAGCCCTGTAGTTACAGGGGAGGGATAGAGGGGCTGGAAGTCCTTCCACCCCAATAACGCGGGAGGCGTGGGGAATCAAAGAACATTAGGATGTGATAAAGTACAACAGAAATTGGGAAGAAAACAAAGGCATGTGGAACGTAGTAGAGCAAGAAGGAAACAGAAGGGGCCAGATGCAAGAGGGGGAAGGGGTAGTAAATAAGAGGGAGAAACAATATAGGGGCCCTAAATGGGTGTAGACTGGGCAGAATCAGAAGGGGATAGCAATGCAGCCAAATGGTAGGATGGGGGCAAGACCACTGCTAGGAGGAATAGCTGATGCCAGGAACGCAAACATGGGGAAAACAGTAGTAACGAGGGGATGAGAATCAGTACAGGATTATGATCACAGGGAGAATGTCTAGAAAGAACGACGAAAAAAGCCGTTCCAAGGCCCCCTTCCTCTTGGCCCACGACAGATATTTACTTACCCGACTGAAGTGGAAACATGCATTGTGGTGTCTCCTATATGAGACAAGAGTGGTTTAGTGAAGGAGAAAGAACGACTGCTCTGCACTGGGGCGAGCACAGATATCTCAGCTGTGCAACTGTAGAGGGAGACAACAGAAGGCTACGAGCACTGGTATATGCTGTTACCAACACTATGCCCAGAGGCACAGATTCACAGCACTAAAGTGGTGCTATGCTGACAGGGCGCCCACAGACGCAGCCAAGCTGCTGTTAACACACACCCACGGCCAGGCAGCTGCAGATAACTCAAAAAGGTGTGCTTCATACTTATTCACACACCGAGTTTCACTCCTCCAGCTCTCAATACCATAAAAACACCCTTGAGGCCATGAGTAACATCACTCGAAACGTCTCTGCAGTTGTGTGTGGCAGAGACGAGAACATTACATATAATTTGCATTTAAAAATACAGAAGGTAAGGGGAATGTCTGAAACAGAAATGGGAAATATTTGGCTGAGGAGCCAGGCCCTGTGTTGTAAGCCCTCCTCCCCTTTCTTTAACCATGCCTCCCAGTCACACCTCCCAGAGTCTTTCCTTCGCAACTGCCCCGACCAGTGATATAGTGTATGGCGCAAATCCAAGTTCCACCAATCATAAGGAAGAACATCATTTCTGCACATGAACCCAGAGGTGAACCTTTAGGGAGACACTGGGCCTCATTACAAGGTTGGCGGTCCGGTAATAACGATACCGGTAAAGCATTACCGGCATCGTTAACGGGACTGGCCCATCACGACCTGCAATGCCGGTCCGGCATCGACAGGGACCCGCTGTGGCCGTGTACCACTGTACCGGCATACAGGCTTGCCATAAGGTAGAGGACATTATGAGTTGCACGGACATGCACATACCGGCATACAGATGCCGGCAGGAAGGGCCACCATTATGCTGGCAAAAACGGCATTGTGGATCATCCGTTAATAGGAAACTGCTGTGTTCCCAACTGCCACAGGCGCACACAATCAGCACAGGTGGAGGCAATGGAGCCTGGCCCTGCACAAAAGGAGCACACCCACCCCTTCCAAGACCAAAATGATACCACTTGCAGTCGCCATACTGGAGTTGCAGGACATGCCTGCATTGTTACTCCTTGAGCAGGCAGTACAACAGGCAACACAGAGGAGATGCAGGAGGAGAAGGAGGGCAATACTGGGCCAGCAAATCCCACCAGTGCAGGCAGTGGTTCCCCGCAGGCAGCCACCAATCCCACGTGTAAGGGCCAATCTATTCAACTTAACACCAGCACAGATCCACACCCTGTACCGCCTGGACAGGGACACCATCACCACCATAGTGGAACTAATACATGAAGACTTGGTCAACCTGATCAACATCCGCAACGCCATCCCCCCTCCGCTGAAGGTGCCATCTGTGCTCCACTTTCTGGCCACAGGCACCTAACAGCACACAGTGGGGCAGCTGCATGGCATATCACAACCATGTTACTCACGCATGCTGAACCAAGTGCTGGATGCCCTCCTGAAGCACGCAGGGGACTACATATCCCTACCACGGAGGTGAAGGACACAAACACTTGATTTCATGCACCGGCAGGCATGCCAAATTGCATTGGTGCCCTCGACTGCACCCACGTGGAGTTGGTGGTCCTGAATGCCATGGAGTAGGTGTACCGAAATCGCAAGCTATACCACTCCATCAATGTGCAGATGGAATGTGACGTCAGCAAGATGATCACTCATTGCTGTGCCCTATTCCCCGGATCAACGCACAATGCAATGGCGCTGCGGAACTCCTCGCTACCCCGCTAGATGGAGCGACATGCTGCACGACGTGCCTGGTTGCTAGGTAAGTCTGCTCACAGGCCCATGGTAGTGTTTGGGTGGGGGTGAGACATGCATATGCTACCTGGGTGTGTTTGGGGGGAGGAGACATGCATATGCTACCTGTCCATCCTCTGGCCCATGGGTGTGATTAACACTGTCATGCTGGCAAACACTGTGCCCCTAATCATCCCAACCTGAACATTACACTGACAATGTATGCCAACATACTCTGGCCGCACACCAATGTCAAAATGTTAGACTCTCAAGCAGCGCACAACCCTCATCATGTCCACTGCACATCATCAGACCGGACCCACAGCATCACAATGCACCAACATGCAGTCACAAAGCGTAATATACAAGACCGCATCGAAGCACTTCACAGGTCATGCATCCATGAGTGCGTTGAATCAAATCCCGCTCAGGGAATCAACTGTCATTGGCCCTCCAACACAGGGACAACGCTTACCACCATGGCAAAATGTGCAGATGAATTCCAACGCAATTATCTATTTGTGACAAGACTGCTAGAAATCCAACCCATCAAGTAGTCAACATCACCTATATGAGTGCCATTGGAGTGCTAAACATCCACTGCACATAAGTACCAGCATGCAAGTGGACACCCTGCATCATCAAAAGAACGCATCCCTACACTTGTGGACCATACCACCCGATACATCGTGGCATTATTACATGTGTGCAGACGTGTAGGGACATGTGCATGGCGTCATCAAATATCTGCAAGCATGATACTCCAAACAACATGTGACATGGTGTATATCAGCCTATATCATCAAACATTGGCCTACATGAATTTGGTCACATCACCTGCCACACATCCCTCACATGTGAGTACATCATGGTCCCTCTCACTCCATCTGGGTGAGTGGTGAGTCTGGTGTCAAGTCCCCTCAGCCCTGTATGTCACACATGCCTACTACCATGGTTTGGAAAACTGTGACCAGGCCAGATAGTTGTGCATATGTGTAGTCAATGGCTGCCATAGGTAATATCCTGCATATGAACATGAACAATGTACAGCACAGATGGAATTGAAGAATTACCCTCACACATACCTTATTGTGCTCCCATGCAGGTTATGCAGGCTATCCCCTGAAGCCGTGGCTCCTCACCCCTGTCAGAAATCCGTGGAACAGGCACGGAGAGTACTTCAATCGGGCTCATACACGTACCTGTGTCATGATGGAGCCGATTTTCGGCCTGTTGAAGACACAGTTTCGCTGCCTCAGCAGGTCGGGTGGGGCACTCCTGTACGGGCCTGAGAAGGTGGGAAAGATCATCATGGTATGTGCCATGCTGCACAACATGTGCATCCAACGGAACGTACCTCTGCCGCCTGACATTGACCAGCAACCACCAGGTGAAGATGAGGATGATGAAGGAGAAGGTGTTGCACATAAGCCAGGTGGCGATGCACATGAGGGACGTGCTGTGCGCCAGTCTGTAATAGAGCAATTTTACAAATGCACATGGATGCAGAGGGTGCCATGGGTGTGGGACTCTGGGCACTGGGTGTGGGGGTAGATGGACACTGTGCACTGTAATGCAATAAATTCGCACACACCCAATAAGCAATGTCCAGTCATGTGTTTGTTTTTTAACACAACGGGTGTATTTAACAGGTGATGATTACAACAAGCATAGACCCTCCACCTCACACACACCCCTCCCCGCTCCCTCAACACTCCCACACATCAAGTGCACAAAATGTTTCATGATGCACTTGCAGTCAACACATGCAGGGTGCCCCGGCTACCGCCTCCGCCACTTCGGGGAAGGGGTTTGCATTTCAGTGCGCTGCATGCTGCGCAGGGACCTGCACACAGGGCTGGTCTGCGTAGAGCTGGCAGGTGTGGCAGATGATGGGGTGGATGGTCGTGGGTTGGTTGGTGCTGGATGCCGCTGCTCCATGTTGTCAGCTATTCTGGGCAGGATCTGGGCCACTGCTGAAAAACCATCATGGACCCGCTTGCTGTTCCTGTTTATGACCTTGATGATGGCCACAGTGTTAGCACGCATTTCATGCCTTGTTGCCTCCCCATCTGCAAAATATTGTTTGACTAGTTCATGCATCGCCTGTTGCCGGCCCTCCATCCGTGTCATGCGCCCCTCAATGTCCTGTATCGCGGTGGAGGTGGATGGTTCATTTGCTGATGTGGCCAATATGGGGCTGTTCTCAGATGGGGGCCACTCAGCTTGTGTGCCCTCACCTCCAGACTCAGGCTGAGGGGTGCCCTGTGGGGTAACCTGTGGGGTGACCTGGGGGTTTGGGGTTTGCACAGCATCCTCAGACAGGGTGACTCCATCGTGAGTGTGCTCCTCATCATGGCCCTCTTCCTCATTACAACTAAGGGACGCAGATGCAACTGCCTCCCCGACATAACTCGTGGCAGCCGACTGTGTTCTGTCATGCTCGAATTCAATGGTTGTGGCCACGTGTGACGGTTGACTCCTGGGGTGTGGCGGCAGCTGTTTGTTTGTCCTGTGCTGGGGGCTCTGAAGATGTTGGTGCACTGGTGTGTGCCTTGTGTGTCACCTGGACCATCCGACTGCCCCTAGACATTTTGGCAGGTTTCCTAGCCTGGGCACATGCTTCATGGTCATCGCTGTCTGCATCCGAGCCTGTGGGGGACAGAGAGAGGCAGGGCATCAGTGATGTTAGTACTTGCATCATGCATGCATTGGTGTCTGTGCAGTTTGTGCCATGTAGATCGTTGCATGCTTGTTTTTGTGGCGGACAGGGTGTGTGCAATATTAGGGGGGGTGGAATTGGCATCCCTCAGGTTTTGATATGGTGCCTACTGTGGGGCCTACAGGTGTGTTGTGGCTTGCGTGCAGTGTGACAAATGCTGTTTATCTGTGCGTCGGTGTGTTTTGGGTATGGCTGCAGCATGCAGTATGCATGTTGATGTGACAGTGGTGGGGCCAGCATCTAGACAGGGATATGTGTATGTGTGAATGATGGGCCATGTATTGGCTTGCATCACTATCACATTTGCTGGCCAACATTGTACTTTGGATGTCAGTTGTTTGTGGGGACACTCACCTTCATCAGCCGATGATGGTACTCCAAATTCAGCTACACCAACTCCTTCAATACCCTCAATGTCGATTGTGGTCTTGCATGTCTCTTCCCACCTTGCAAGCTTTATGGGGGAGTGGGCATTGTCGCCTGTTGCCTGCCCCTGGCTGTGATTTGCCGACAGGATGTTTCTTACTCGTAGGCCTATGTCGTCCCACTTCTTTTTACAGTCCTTCACGGTGCGTGCAGTGGTGCCAACCGCACTGACCTTCTGTGCCACATCCTCCCAAATGTGCTTCTTCCAGAGCTGTGCCGGACGCCTCAGGCCTGCGCAGAATACCACGTCCGCCTGCTCCACTAATGTGTCTGCCAACATATTTAGTTTGTTGTCACTAAGTCGTGCCTTGAGCTGGCGGGGAGCACATTTCTGGGTGGCTTTAAACATCTTCTCCAAGGTGTGTATGGTATTTTGCCAGAACAGGTCCTGTCTATCAAGCATTGCAATGGATTTTGTTATTGAAGATGGCTGCCAAAGCATTTCCCGTTCCTGCGCAATGATGTTACTCCGGTTCTGGTAATTACGGACCCGGTAATAACGCCAATGTTATTAGCGGTACCGTTATTTAGGGGATGACGATGGAGAAGGAGGTATCAGGGGGTTTCATGATGCCGCTATCTGGTGGTTTGAGGGTTGTTACCGGCATGGCGGTACAGCCGTTACCGGCATGCAGGTATGCGCATACTCGCACACTCTTGATCAGCCGCTGTTTGCGGGATCAAGGCTACACGGACATGTTGTTACCGGCATGCCAGTAATGAATGATTTTTTGAGAAAATCTTGTAATGAGGCCCACTGTCTTTTAAGTGATAGCTAGTTGGGCCTACAAGGACTAGTGCAGAGAAATATCTATCCATGCGTGAAGAGGGAATGAAAAGCATGCCTGCATTTGCCAAGCAATGGGCCTCATTACAAGTATGGTGGTGCAGGAAAAAACGGCAGCAATGCAGTGGTAACTCGGTCACCACTGCATTACCACAGTGCTGTACTACAAAATGCTGGAGGTAATTCCACTGCCTTACCACCCAAAAGCAACAAAATCGGAAGATCGGAAGAAGTATCGCCAGCAGTACTTCCACCGAAATCCACATGCCACCAATCTGGCAAGTGGCGATAACAGTAATTCCGTTTGGTGGTATTCTGGCTTACCACCAGAATACCGCCAAACTTGTAATGAGGCCCAGTGTGAAGAGACAGAGTGAAAATGTAAAGCCTTTTTAGGCACTGAGGATGAGTAAGACCACACAAACACCATCCATTACACTGTTTTTAGCTTCTAACTGCAATTCAGAAGGGTAAAAAAAAGAAATATGCAAATAATTGATGTCCCACTCCAAAGGGCACAATTCTGTCCAGAAGGCAAGTGATTCAAAATAATATCAGCTGGCAAGGGATTTGCAATATTTATCTCTGGAGGCATTAATAATAATAACCATCAGGTGTGTTAGTAATACTGGAAGTAAATCTCCTATTATTAAACATACTAAAGCTAGAAAGTCTCAAGTCCAAGACCCATCTTTACTTGGCTTTCATCGACCTGAAAGGCGCCTTGACAGCATTAACCAAGATAAATTGTGGCAAAAATTGAATAACTGGAATTGCCCCTGCAATTTAATCGACCCTATAAAAGCTTTGCATTCCCAAACTGCCATCCGCATCAGGCTGAATGATCATGGCACTTTATCAAACCAAATACCTACAACCAAAGGAGTAAAACAAGGGTGTCCGTTGGCAGCCGAGCTGTTTAAAATGTTCCTTTGTGATCTACCAGATTTCAGGAAAAATCTAAGATGCTTTCCTCCCAAAGTCAACCAGAACGAAATCGGTTGCATAATCTATGCCGATGACGTGGTGCTCCTGGACCATACCCAAATTGGTCTTCAGCGGCAGTTAGCAAATTTACAAGAATATTTAAGTATCAATGACCTGACACTGAACATCGACAAGACAAAGGTTGTCATAATTGGCGAATGGGATCCCAAAAAACGAAAAGCTTTCTCATGGAAAGTCGATGGGAAAGCTCTTGAGATCGTCAACTCTATTCGCTACCTAGGAATCACGTTTAACAAGTCCCTACATGAACACCACTGGAAACTCGACATAGAAAACAGAATGACACAACTTACCATCCAAGCGAGGCTGCTGAACAGAAATTATGGCAAATTCACCCTTACTCCAGTTCTAACCTTCAATGCTTTAAAGGTTGTTCCTGCAATTACCTTTGGATCAGAAGCCGCATGTAATATCGACACCTTATTTTGGCAGAAGATGGAAGGCCTTTTTTGGCGGCGAGTTCTGAGGTTACCTTCATACATTTCGATGGTCCAAATTAGATACGAACGGTCCTTGAACTTGCTCCACACTTGTGTTTTGTGGAAATCACTAATGGCTTTGCGCAAGATGTGTCTGACTCCAGTGACACCAGCTTTTCAAATCTTTTGCACACAACCAGGCCAGAGTTCATTGAAGTTACTAGAAGAGTGGAAAGAGATGATGATCTCAATTCTAACAGCTGCCGATCTAAATTTGAATGACTTGATCTTGCGCCCCCAAGTAACAAAAAAGAAGTTCGAACTCTGGTGTGGATTCAGAACACTGACCGTCATCACCAAATGCCGACTACTTTAGACTCCGGACCTAGCGCCCATAAATTGAATGTGCCAAGCATGTATTTGACAAACTGTCCCTCTCGTCATCACAGGACCCAATTCTTGAGACTTTGCTTAAACGCGCTCAAAACAAAAGAGATGCTGAGGCAACGACACATCAATGAAGGAAAAGATAATATGTGTCGCTTCTGTAATACCGATACAGAAACAACCAAACACCTACTAACAAAGTGCGAGCAGCTTGTAGCACACCGGACACAGCATCTAAGTGAATTTATGCCTGCAGCAGAAGGAAATCGAGATTGGTGGACTTACGCCAGTGCTGGTCACTGCATTAAATTGAGTTGTGCTGTAGTTAACTTTTTATATTCACTACGACTTGACAAACTGTGACTGTCTAGTGATATACATACCTACTTGGGCGTATAACACCCTTTTTTTATGAACATGGATTTTTGTCAACATTGATGATCAACAACTTGTAACAAAAGCTTGAGGTCTCGATGTTCACATTGAGTCTATCAGGCTGAAGTTTCAATAAAAAAAAATACTGCTTATCAGGAGTGTTGCTATAATGATCAGCAGGTTAGTTAGCAATAAAGACCATCATCCTGCATGATCTCATGCAGGGTTATCTAGAATCAAACGTTATGCAGCACAGACAGCATACGCCCCCCACTCTCATTTAAGACATATCCCCATACCCCATCAACTGCCCCCATGCACATCTTACTTTATCCACCTCACCACCCACACAATCACATTCTTCACCCACTTCATTACAGGCTGTTTTCTACTCCCAACCAACCCTGAATCTGCACAGTCCAAGCACCACTCGTAGCCATACCCCCATATACACATCCTCACCCTACCACAAGCATGCCGAATCCACCACTTATGCATTCCACACCATCCATTTAGCACCAAATGTGCCCTCATACTGCACTGCTTTAAAGCTATTCTCCCACTGGAACATCTACAATCACCAAACGACACCACACCAAACATACGCATGAGGGTGGAAAGGACATTGGAACAGGGAAGAGGAAAGAGAGGATGGGAAAGGTACAAAAGAGGAAAGACCAGTTTAGTGCATACGTTACAAAATTTGGAACAGGAAGATCCCCACCTGATAAAAAATGTGTGATCTTGGGCAAATCACATAATCCTCCTGTCCTTCTGTTTATCTGCCAAATTTGGGAGTGCTTGAAAAAAGAACACCATTATAATGTGCTTTCCTAAAGCTTTGACCACAAAGGCTTCCTCTGTGGCGGTAGTGTACGGTAGTGTGGCTCTGCTCACGGACTGCTCCAGCAGCTCAGTTCGGGCCTCCGCTCTCTCTTCCTTTGCAGCAGCTGCGCAGTTAGGAAGTAGTGCGGGTCATGCCTTTGCCTGGCCCCTGGTTCTCCACCTTTCCCTCCCGTCTGCCATTGCATATGGCTTTGGGTTTTGGGTCTTCACCTGAGCTGCCACCACGTCCCGATCAGTCTTCTCCCTATGCCAAGCCGGACGGCAGCCTGGCCCTTGGCTCCTCCTGGGAGGATTTCTCTCTCTTAGCAGTCCTTCCTTCCGTTCTATTAGTGAGATGTCTCTATTGGGTCCTTTTTGTCTAGACCACTCATATTTGTTTTCACTAAAGTAGTCGTCATTACTCCGAACCGCATCCTCGTCTCAGTGGTTATCAATGTGTCTTTCAACTCCTCCATAGTCTTCTTCGTCTCAGTTCTTTCTACTTCATAAGTCTTATAGAAGTACATGGGATAGGAGGATAGAGATGGAAAGAGTGGGGATGAAGGAGAGGTGTAGGTGTTAGGCAGATACTGTGTTCTCCCACAGTAGTCGTCACTGGTCCCACAGGGGGTGTCCCTCGCCACGGGATCCACACGCTGAGTACCACCCCCAGGGGGACTAATGGATAGTGGCCTCACCTCCCTGGCCTCATGGGAAGGGACTCTCCCTATGGAAGCAGTGACAACATCCTGGGATTCATCACAGTATAGATATGCGCCATAAGGGGAAATGGGACAGTTGTTTTCAGATGTGCATATGTGTCCTAAGGACAGTAAAAGGATTAAATCAAAAAGATGGGTCAAGAGTGAAGGATCTGGTTCATCATATTTCAATTAGAGCATCTGGATTCTAATGCTGAATTCCCCTTCTCGACCAGAATTGTGTTTTCTTGGGCATATCACTTTAGTTCCTCGTATTGCAGTTTTCTTATATGCCAAATTTCGGAGTGTGGAGACATAAATAGAATACTGGTATGATGTGCTTCATTAAATCAAAACGTTTAAACAGGAAAGGAAAAGGGGGCACCTACAGCCTAGTACAGAAGTTGTGGACTTTGCATCCAGAAGATGGAGGTTCTAATACAGACACCCAAATTTAATCAAAACTTTGTAACTTGGGCATCTCGCTGAATACACCTTTAAAGTGCAATATTACACACCAAAATAAATACTGAGGAGGGAGGTGGCCTAATGGCTAAATTCATACAATTTAGAACCAGAAAGTCTGGATCATATTCATGACCTTAATTTTTGTATGGTAACCGTTACCCCTGTTTCGGCTTGCAAGATACATGGACTGCTTTACAAAGCTCCCTTTTTACCATCTGGTTACTGATCTGTTAAAAGTCAGTATGCCTTTAAAGTTGGTTAGGGTTAATGCATGTTGCCGCCCATTCCTAATCAACTAATCACTGTTTATCAACACACTGCAAACTCAAGTTACCAATAAATGTTTGAGAAAAACATACAGTGGCGGTCATCGGACTATAGGGTTATGGGATGTCCCTTAGTATGATGTCATTGAGAGGTAAAGGGTTCTGTTATGGTTCTGCAACAATTATGATTTTGAGGAAATAATGCCACAAATCCTGGTTTCAATGTATGTGAAAAACTGTGTGATCTTGGGCAAATATCTTTTTACATCAGCTTCAGTTTTCCTATCTGAACAATGAGGAGAATGATTAGAAATAAACTGGACACCAATAGTTCTATATCAAATAAAAAAGAAAAACAAGAATGCGAACTGCTGGTGTCTATGGAACTAGAAGATCTGGATCCTAATGTGGGGTCCATTCTTGACCAAACTGTTTTGACCACAGCCAGATCTATTTATCTCCATGTGATTTGAGGCAATTAATGTCTTCTGTGCACAGTAATGCTTGTTATTTCATTTTATTGTATTGCTTATAGCGCCACCCTAGCTTGAGAGAAGCAGAGCACTTTACAACGGGAAGGTGCCAGCTTCGGGCACAGCATTTTATTTATTTTTTATTTATTTGAATTTATAAAGCGCGCAGCGGCCCTGGGGCATTGTGGCGCTGTTACGGTATATTTTCTTAGGCGTACAAACAGTTTACATAGTATGCTCATACAATGGTGAGATACCTTCGAAGTGGTAGCAGTACGAAGACAGAATCCTGGTAACAGGGTGCATTTGGGCAGTGTGGCATATCAGGGTCAGCATTTACGGGTGTAGCATACTGAGCTGGTGTGGAAGCTAGCGGAAGAGTTGTGTTTTCAGTGCCTCGCGGAATGCTGCAAGGGAAGTTTCTTTCCTTAGAACAGGTGGTAGCGCATTCCAATTCTTTGGAGTTAGGGCCACAAAACTAGAGCCTCCTGCTTTGGATCTTGTAAAGGTTGGGATTGTGAGCTGGTTGCAGTGCTGGGCCCGTTTGTGTCTGTTGGAGGTGGCACGTGGATGGTTTATTAAAGGTATGGGGGTGGAGTGCGTGATAGGCAGGCGTGTGTGATGGAGAGGGTTTTAAAGAGAATGCGTTCCTTAACTGGGAGCCAGTGGGCGTCACGCCCTGCCTGGGAGATGTGCTCCCTTTTGGGGATGCTGAGGGGCGCTCCGAGGGCGTTGTTTTGAGTGGTTTGGTGTTTCTTCATGTTTTTGGATGATGTACCTAGGAACAGGAGGTTGCAGTAGTCCAGCCGTGCTCCTGCGGTAGCTCGGGCTACGGATAGCCAGTTCTTTGAGGAGAGGTAGGGTTATACAGTAGCGCAGTACTGTTGGTGGAGGGGGGGCAGGACTTTTATCCCTCAGGTGGATATTGTTAAAAGAGCAATGTTTTTAGGGCTTTGTGGAACTGGAGGATGGTGGGGGCATTTCAAGCCTCTGCTGGGATCGAGTTCCAGATAGATGGGGCATGGCAGGAGAAGGACTTCTTGTGAGTCTTCCCTTTACGGGCTAGCCGAGACTCCAACCATTTGGAGGGGTTAGGTAGAGATACGCTGGCTTCCACATCTGGCATTGTCTCAGAGCAGGGGCAGACTCGTGTAGTTGGAGCCCAATCATTAAAATGGATGCAAACTACATTTTGAAGTGCAATTTTCCTCATGTCTGGCCTGTGCTCTTTTGAACTCTGTAATACACAGATGGGCAAGCAGGAAATATTTCCCACACTGTGTGAAATTTGCCATGAACATTGCTCCCTGGTTGGGGCACATTTTGCACACCTGTATTACAGCAGGAGAAAAACTATACACCATCAGTCTTGTTTCCACCACAAATTGCATAATTGAGCCAGGTGTTTTCAAGCCTATGGGCCTCATTACGAGTTTGCTGGTAACCCCCCTGTACTACCGGCGGGTTACCAGTCATTTCTCTGCCGGTAGGTGCTTGGACTCCTGGCAGCCCATGTCTGCCGATAGTTCACTGCCCCTACCAGTAGACTTGGAGTGAGCCGGTACCACCATTTTTGTCTGCATTTTTACCGGACCGGCTCACCCGTAATAAGACCCTATAGCCTCTTAAAGCTGAAAAATGAGACAGACAACCAAAAACTGATGGAAGCCCTAAAGCGAGGTGATACCCATGTATTACTTGAGAGACCTTGATATTCGAAAAAAGGGACAACTTCTATTTAGAGGTTTTCAAAGAAGAGCAAAGATGGGGTGTACAAGTAGTAAAATAGATGCTTCTTTCTTAAAGTCCACGTTATGGTATATCATTTTCTTCAGAGCTGTAGAGTCCGAGCTAAAGCAAAAATCTGAACAAGGGCAGAGTTCCATTTAGCTTGGTGAGTTGGTTGCCACCTGAAGACAGACTGTATAACATGCAATTTGCAGGTTTGATAGCTGGACCCCTTCAGCCTCTTATTCACAAGAATGCATCTCAAGACTAAGGTCCTCATTACAAGTCCGGCGGTAGCCGTGCCGGTAAAACCGGCAGGCTGCCGCTCGACTCGTGAATTTTTCCGGCGCCTGGCTCCACGGAAACACCGGGGTATTAAGTCAGGTACCGAAATAATGTTAATCCCCATGAATGGGGATGACGAAAGCACTGGCACCGTTAATAACAGTGCTGGTGCTTCCCGGAAGGTCTGCGGGCAGGTGCCGTCTCGCCCGCCAGGTCAGACCTGGCGGGTTGGACTGCAGCCGCCCGCAGACTCAGAGTGTGCCGGTCCGGTACCAGCACCATTGTTACCGGACCGGCATGCTCGTAAAGAGGCCCTAAAACTCATTAAGAAACCTCCAACAGGCTTCATTTGGCAAAGCGTAAAATCCGAAAATTTGCTAATGCTAGAGGTAAGGTAACAGCAGAGGGCACAGCTTGACCGAAAAAGGGTTCTTCATTGAGAGAAGACCTAATCAGGTGTCAGTGCTTCTTTTTCCTACATTTTCGTCTGGTTCTTGCAACTAGAGAAAGAGTGCAATGACTCACAAGGTTTGCAAGGCTTCCCATACCTTCAAATAGCTGGCAATTACCACCCAACAAGACAACTGCTCTACTAAAAGGATCCCTCTGAAAGCAGTCTGCAGTGGCAATACATCAATGTGCAATTTAGAATGAAAGGCAGACTCTCCATTCTATCAGATGGAATCAAATTGATTGTGGTTGGATGCCGAGGCTTGCAAACTAACAATTTCTCAAAAATAGAAACCTTTAAGACTTTTGAAGAGCCCTCAACATATACTTACTTAGCAGCACTATAGGTCTCATTATAAGATCAGCGGTATGGGGAAAAAGTGGTGGTAATTCCGTTACGGCTACTTTTCCCGCACCCGTAAATTAGAATTTGTGACGGATTTACTGCCAGTGGAATTACCGAGCGGTACATCCACCAGCAGTAAATCTGAAAAAAATCCCCATGGGGTACTATGGACTCCAAAAATAGGGAGTTACCACCACCTGTAATTACGTGTTAACCGTATGGGACCAAGTGGCGGTAACTGTAATTGTGTTTGCCGGATTACTGCCAAACTCGTAATATGTCCTTACCGATGAACCGAGGGGTCGAGAGCAAAGTGATGTCTCAAAGAAAAACATTAGACAATTATAAACAGGCCAAGCAAACTCAGGCCGACCCTCAAAACCATCTACCAGGAAAAGAAAAGGTAGGCTATTTGGTTTCAAAGTGATGTGGTAGTCCTTGGAGTCTAGGACCACATTGTTGCAAAGACATCAAACACTGAGTGCATCAACCAGAAAGGAGAGTTGTACCCCCAATGTGCGGTGCTCTGTAAGCTCCAGAAGCAAAGCATTCTGCGTGCGTCAAATGTGCAATGAGCGCAATTTACACAAGCAAGACATCATGACGCTAAATAAACCCATGCACAACAACTGCCAAAAGAGCAACCCCATGACTAAAATAGGTAAGTTTTCAAAGAATGTTTGAAGAGTAAATGATTTTCAGTATCCCGGAGTGGCCTTGGAAGTTGATTCCATAAAGCAGCTGCGTCCTGCAATCCGGCAACATTTGAAACGTGGGATCTGAAAAAAGACGAGCATCTCGAGAGCTAAGAGCTTGAGGAGGAGTGTAAGGACAGAACTTAGATTTAAGATATTCTGCACCAGAAAAGGCACAGTGAACAATGAAGATTACCCCTGCTAGCTGCACAGGGAGTATTAATTCTATTGAAGACTAGGAGGCGAGCATTATGCTTCAACTTCGTTTATTACCACTCTTCAGCAGTTTCAACAAACTATAACAAATCAACAACTTCTGAAATGTCCAAAGTGACTTTTTCCTCTTTGAACTACACTCCCATAGTCTTTGTAGTCCTTCACCACTGTAGCTCGTCTATGACCACATCCTGTCCCTGAGCCCCTCCTCTTTTTTACATGCTCTGAATTGTCACTTAGAATCTACAACTTTGTCCCGCCAACAGTGCGAAGACTTCATCCACTCAAACTGGTTGCCGATACTCCTCCGGCTGCTTGCTCACGTCCTGGCAACTGGCCTCCTTACTCAACTATTCTTCTGCTCCTCTCGTAAGGAAGATACAAAGCAGAACATAAGGGTGGCATCTATGCATTGTTATCATATCACTAAACATTATAATGAACAATAAATGCCTGGGTAGGGAAATTAATGCTCGCCTCCTAGTCTTTAATAGAATTAATACTCCCTGCGCAGCTAGCAGGGGTAATCTTTATTCTATGGCAAGACTGGAGGCGAGCATTATGCCTGTTCAAAGCTTCCCCAATACTGTAAACGCTATACTCTTAGATGGCTTAAAGTAAAATTCTTTAAAGGTACGATCATTAGCCCAATCTGCTGTTAACATGATCTCTTGCAAGGATGCTCCTGCCATAAATGCTTTGGAAGCCATAGTTCCCCTTATGGAGTGAGCTCCATACTTCCTCAAGTCAATCCCCGCTGCTTGCATCACTTCCCTGACCCATCTAGCAATGGTAGCTGTCTTTACAGCATGAAACGGCCCTCTACGTGCAATCAGCAATTGGATGGTACTCGCTGCTCTGTTCTCCGCTGTCCTAGATTCATATTCTTCAATGCAGCTCGCTACGCACCCCTTGATATTATTCGGGAAGTATGGGTAGTGAACCGAAGAGGTTCCTATCTTAGTGCTCTTTACGACAGAGAAGGTTACTCCTGGCCCAAAAGTTCTCCTATTAATCTCTAACGCTCTGATAACTGACACACGCTTACAGGATACGAGACAAAGCTGCATCACTGGTTTTCCTGACAGCTGATTAAGGGACAAGTATCTGTCCGTTGGCCAGCTCTCCATCAGCCGCAGAACTAAAGTAACATTTCATAATGTATTATATTTAGGCTCTGGCGGGACTTTAAACTTAGTCCCTCTGGTCAGTCTAACTACTGCCGGATGATCCCCCGCGGGAGCTCCATCAATTGGCAGGTGTCCTGCTGAGATCCCTGATCTGTACACTCCTATGGTGCGGAATGCTTTCTCATCTTGTAGCAGCTGCGCTAGAACGTCTTCTCCCTTTACACCAACTAGTCCATTTGGCCCAAGCTGTGTTGTAGCTCCTCCTAGTGGATGGAGCCCAGGATTCTGCGATGAGTTCTGCAGCTTGCATTGAAATGCCTGGCAGCGCCCAGCGTCACCTGATATCCTGCACGCGATGAGCGGGAGTGTCCCTCTCACTCTCAGAGGATGACATGATCCAGCTGGGTTTTTGAGTAGTTGTTCTCCTTCGGGAAGGACTCTCGGCAGGTCTACTGCAAGCTCCATCAGCGCTGGGAACCACACTTGTGACTTCCATAACGGAGCCACTAAAATCAGCTCTGCTTTCTTCCTCCGACATTTCGCTAAAACTCTGCTCAGCATCGTGAAGGGAGGAAAAGCGTAATGGAGGCCGCTCGACCAGTCCTGTAGGAACGCTTCTGTCCCTTGGGCTCCTGGATCTAACCTCTAGCTGAAGTAGTCAGTTGTCTGTGTATTGAGGCGAGACGCAGACAGATCCATGTGTACTGAACCCCACCTCTGATCCAGCATTTGAAACACTGTCGGATCCAGCTTCCAGTCGCTGGAGTCTGTGAGGTATCGCAAGTTCCAGTCGGCCACTACGTCCAGTGCTGCGTGCAGTTACTCTGCTGTCACTGACGTCTCTGACTGAAGGCAAAAATGCCAAGAATCCTTCGCCAGCTCTGCCAGCATCCTGGATCTTGTTCCTCCTAGGTGATTTATGTATCGGACTGCTGAGATGTTGTCCATCTTCAGCAGGACGCAAGGCTTCACCCTGTCTCCCGTGAACGTTTTGATTGCAAAAGAACCTGCTAGGAGCTCTAGGCAGTTTATGTGGAGTCGAAGCTCTTCTTCGCTCTACTTGCCCCCTGTCTGCAGCTCTCTGCATCTTGCCCCCCAGCCCAGACAGCTAGCATATGATTCTATGATCAAGTCTGGTCGGTCTCCGAAAATGGCACGCCCATTCCAAGCGTCCATATTCTGCAACCACCATTCCAGTTCTGTGATGGACTCTGGGTCCAGTGGTATCAGCTGATGATACTTCAAGCCCTGTTGTAAGTGCCTTATTTTCAATCTTTGTAATGCTCGATAGTGCAAAGAACCTGGAAATAGGGCTTGAATGGATGCTGCCAGTAGCCCTACAATCATTGATAGGAGTCTGAGTGAAATCACTTGTTTCCTCAAACATGACCTGATGTCTCTCCTGATATCTCATATGTTCCGTGCTGGAAGCTCCAGAGTTAATACCCTCATGACTGTGTCCCACAATCAAAAATGCATCTACAAGCCAGCGTTGGAAAAATAATTCCAACACCAATATTAAGGTAAAACAATTGCTGGAAATTAGAATGATGCATAAAATAAACTTCACCATCAATGCTGTGGACGGGCTGAAGAGCAATGCACAGACAAATAAATTGTAGTTAACACGTCACCCGGCATTTAGGTACGGCAGCAAACTCCAAAATAAAACTGCAAGAAAAATGCTACTACGAACCCACAGACATGGTATGTGTGATGGTGCGTTCAGCGGGGCCCCTGATGAGATGCACACTTTGTTAAGTGGGCAGTACTCTCACTGCCTGCGTTTCCCAGGCTTTCCCCTGTATTTGTTTACTCGCAGGTACAGGCGTTAATGACGCTCCAATGAATCACCTGACAATGTCACATCCCTCCCCAAATTGGATGAAAGACAAACGTTAAACTGAGCATACAAAAAACTAGAATGACAAAACCCCCACAAGTATGTTTCCCAGTTTTGCATACCAAGTAACTTTGGGTCTCACCCTTAGTTACCAGGGGACTCCAGACGTGGACCCCTTCCTCACTTCTCTTAGAGAGACACAGCTTCACCTCACTGATGATGCCCAACGAGGTTGAAACACGTGTATGGAGTTGCTGTGGTACTCTTGTTCAGAGGTGAATTGCCTAGCATTTCGGTGCTGGACTACCCCTGTCCAGGACAAAGATATGTGGGGAAATGTATTCTCTGTGAAAAGAACAGTGAGCTAAAGACTTGGTTGAGACTCTCCCAGGGGCCATCCACCCAAGAACAAGTCAATGGGCTGTGTTCGTACTGGTAGAGAGTTTCCCAGACCCCCGCCCTGTTTTGCATGTAAAATAATCAGCAAGTTGATTTCATGTAGCACAAACACCCTGAGCCTGGTGGAAGGCCGCGGCTTGCTCCGGAGAGTGTATCAGTGTTGATCCTCCCTCCTCGGTGTTGGTTAAATCACACACAGGTGCAGACCATCATCTAAATAATTATATGAAAGCCAACCCAAACCTCACACAACACACAGCCCATCAAGCAGCAAGGCAGAGACCTGTCATTCTGCATTAGAGAGATTGTTATTCTTTTTGAGGCCATGAGATATGAAGGGTGGTCAGTCATAATATCGAGAAAAAACATTTCGAATTACAATAAATTCCAAAACGTAATGTCGAAAAAAAAATCTAATTCTTTATTTTTTTATTTATATATTTTATTGGAGTTCCGCATGTAAAAAAAAGGTTAAAAAAAGAAAAATAAAAAAAGGGAGGATGGGGGGGGAACTACCCCATTTCGAATAAAAAACGTATTAAAAAAGAAATTCGATTTTTTTTCCCACATTATTTTTTCAATTTTTTTACTTTCGACATTTTTGCATTCGATTTTATGACTATAAAAGGTTATGAAGCCATTATGCAACGGAGAGCCCTGTACTCGAGTAGTAGAAGGCAGAGGCCACCCCTCCCCAGGCTCGACATGCACAGTATCAAACAGCCAAATCTTGATGTTTTATCACCTGGATATACCAGCATCATTGAAGTACCACAGCTCATAGTAGGGGGCTTAAATACTCAAATCAAGATACGCATAATTATACTCCCTCTACTGAAGTTGAGGCTGTCCTATGTTTCCTTGCCTCTGGTACATTCCAGCACTCGGTTGGGATGTTGTATGGTAAGCCCCTGCCCACATTTTCACGTGTGCCTGGCCGTATATTATGTGCCCTTTTCCGTCATACCCCTGCTCAAATAGCACTACCTATCACCCCAGAAGCCATCAATTGTATAAAAGAGTGCTTCTCTCACATTGTCCAATTACCAAACATCACCTGTGCCCTGGACTGCACACACAGAATACACACCCCTTATTCAATCATATAAATGTGGGTGTTTCCTTGGTTAAACTCCCAGGAACATTTAACCTCGCCTGAATTAGGGTATCTGAATAAAAAATAAAACCATTTTAATAATCTTTCCGGGATTCAACAATCTTTATATTTGGACAACTCCCACTGCACCTGATCAAATGCTGATGTCAAATCTAAACATGCTACTTAAAGCGAGGAGTCGCCATTAATTTTTGCTTCACGTGTTAACAGGTTTAGATGTTGGCAATTAATGGAGGCAACCATACTTGTTTTAAATCCCACTTGAAAAATCTACTAATATGAGGTACTGCCTTTAGTAAGTTCTTCAATAGGATAGTGATAAATAGTTTACTGCTAAGGTCTTTTAGTGCAACTAGCCTATACTTCTTAGTATTCTCCCTGTTACCTTTCTTACGGATAGAAAACAAATATGTATGGCAAGTCTTGGGAATCTCCCCTGGATGGACTATATGTGAGCATAATATTACAAGTATTTCCATCGATATCTCATGATAGGATTTAAGGCTAACATTAGCTAGCCCATACGTCCGGTGCCCTCGAATGCTTTAGGCGTCCAATTTTATTTTCATTAGAGACCCTAAAAAACCATGATCAAATCCAGTTCTTGCCAACTTACTATATTATCAATAACTATATGGGCATATTTGGCAAGAACATATTTACACAAAACCTCTTCTGAGATAAGCTACTTATGTTCTATGTCTCGCAACCAATTTCCAGAATTCATAAAGGTCGCTCTTCCCTAATACTTTCTGCATAATTTGATACAATTTAATAAACAGAGTTTATTTATATATTTTTATCCAATTTTGGAATTTCAACTTAATTGCTGTCTTCTGTATCTTGAAATCGTTTTCATTGGAAGGTGTTTTAGCTTGCTGGTCCCTCTTCTGTATCTTGAAATCGTTTTCATTGGAAGGTGTTTTAGCTTGCTGGTCCCTCATTTCTGCTCTCATTAACCTTTTATTTTCTCTAATCCCAAAATCTGCATTACATGATCCACCCTTATATACAAATGGTTGTAGTCTATGACTTGTCTGTGTCACTAAATCTGTCCATGTTGTAATTATCTCAGAGAAATGAGACAGCAATATTTTTATCGCCTTAGGAGAATAACCCTCAATAAAATGAATTACAAGATTATCCAAATTCTTTACATTATGGCCATACCAAGAAATCCGAGTCTTAGCTTACTTCACCTTCAATTGCCCTAATGCTGCAATATACAGCTCATTTTTATACATAATATCCATGCTTAAAGGGAAGACTATGATTAATCCTCCTAGTCTCAATCACTTGCATATCTACCACCCACCAGATGAAACAAATCAGCAAAGACAAAAACATAATCAATAATTTAACTCACAAGTCCATTACTCCATGCATCTCTGGGTTATCTTTTTTTTAGTTCTGACCTTAATCATTATCATTCCGCGCAAGTGCAATGTGTATGCCCATACTATCCCACTTTAATCACTCTTATGATGTACTGCATTGAAATGTGCACTAAAATATCGATCCCTGTAGGTTCTTCCTTTGTCCAAAAATGTGGGCACCTCTAACTCATCTCGCTATGGAATATGAGTCTTCCCGCCAATCAGCCCTTCAGATTAGGTGCATATCTGGCCTTTTTACACATTGAATTCCTGTGACTACGGCACCTTTCCTTTTCCTATTCGTTTCCATTATGAAGCTATTTTTGGCAGCACCCCCGTACATCATGGAGTTCACTGCAGACATTCAACTGGGTGGAGTCATGGGAGGTCATTACGACTTTGGAGGTAGCCATGCCGCTATTTGCGGCATGGTTGCCCCCATTCCGGGTACCGGGTTCCTGGAATGGGGAAATATCGGGCCATTCCGACCTTGGAGGGCCCAGTATTTCGCCATTCCAGGAACCCATCCCCATTCGAGCCCCCATAGGGCTCAATGGAAATGGGGAGCATGCTAACAAGGCGTCATTAGCGGGTCCCACGAGCAGAACTCGTAATGAGGCGGTACGGGGTAAATGGGGCCGGCAGCTCTACCGGCCCGTTAACCCCCTACCGCCAGGGTTGTAATGACCCCCATGATCTGTTTATTTAACACTTCGCTCTGTTGGTTATTTCATCTAGTGAATATTTCTAGAGTCTGTAGAGTGTAACACTTGGAAATAAATTAGTATGTGTTTTTCAATGTTTTCAAATGCTTTGATTTTCTGTGTTGCAATGTTATTTAAGAATTCTGCATCACTAATGTGCATTGCAAATTGCTTTAACACTTTACGAAGTTTCATTAGAATTGACATTCTTATTGAGCCTGATTTTGAAGATTGGTGTAGTACAGTGTAAACGTGTGTTTTTTGAAGATTGGTGTAGTACAGTGTAAACGTGTGTTCTAGCAAGGGCTACATTTCTGTGTTTATCGTTGCTGTTTTCAATGGTTTTAATAGAGGCCGCTTTGCTGAAGTATAATTTGTTCAAGTTTTATTGTAATTTGCAGAGGCATTTCATACTATGTTGCACATCAACAGCATTTAATGGCTTGAGGTTTTTGGTGCGTTTAGTTTTATGAGAGCCTCTGAGCAATCAGCTGTTTGGCATTTCTTATTAAGAAAGGCTTTTGATGTTAAATGAGTGTATATGTTTGGTATAGTTTTAAAATAAGTGTTTGCATGTGTGTGTCTGTGTGTAAGTGCATGCAAAAAAGGGCATGGTCATTTGTTAGTCACAGCAGAGAGAGCAAGGAATGGCTGGACACGTGGTCTAAAAGTTATTTTTACTACCCCAACATCCCACTGAGCAGGTATAATTCATACAGATAGGGAGGGTTGAAAATCTACCTGCAATTCTTTGATTGACTTGTAAACAATTTGAATGGGACATGAGCAGTCCTTACTCCCATCAGGACTCGCTATTATTTAAATAAGACCAGGTCAACATTTCCCGACATTGCTGTATATATTTTTAGTAGGGTTGACTGTACTAGGAGTTCTCAACAGCTCTGATATATATTCAAGCACATTACCCTAGCTGCTCAGCAGAGCTGCCATAGGGGACAATGAACTATTCACAGCATGGCTAAAGCACCTTTAGTGGCATCATAACCAGATTTCTTAGCAGGACTACTATGTTTTTGGAACAGTACCGGAATTTTTCAACAGTGGCAATGTAATGACGCAGTACAAACATGTGTTTGCAGTTTCAATATGTAGCCAAAGCACTGAAGAGAGACAGTCTCTAAGATCTCCCCTCCATTCTCCTGAGGTGGTAGTATGCACACTGTTGGACAGTATGAGAAAATCTGCATTGCTTTGGTAGGCTTCAAGCCATCCTACTCTCATTATTACACTTTTCCTAACCTCTGATTTTCCCAGGTCTGCCAAATCTCTAGTACTTCTATGAATCTTCTGCTTCATTTGTAGGATTGTTCATTGAAAGAGGCATGAATCTTGGGATGCACCAGTTATGTCAGTTAAGCCATGCATGGGACTGCCGATGCCCCAACCCTACAAGCCTTTCAGATAAGCTAGTTTCCTGACTAAGCCTGTCAGGAAACTTGGTTCAGTGGGTTGATAAACCTGCCACCCAGATCAATGTTTCACCTGCGAGTTCCAAACCTGTCAATAGCTCAGTGAGCTCATGCATCTGCATGCGGTGATATTTGTTTAAGATGGAGATAAAAGGTTTGAATTGTAGCAGAACTAACTAAATGTTTGATGGTTCAGAACCCACACATCACATCAGTGTTGCCATACTTGACATTCATTGCAGGTAAAGCATTTGCATGGAAACAAATTTAGCATCTGCTGATAGGAAACTCTAAATCTGCAATTTCCAGACTAACTTCAAAAAGAAAGAGTGCATACATTCACAAGGATCCACCTGCTAATTTTCAAACTGAACTATATTCATAGATGGAAAATGCATTTTCAGCATGTATCACTTATTATTGCTATGCCAAATCCAAATAAAAAGGAGATGAATATAGAGCAGTTACAGGAGGGAGAGCCATAGTAATACAAAGTGAGAGAAAACAGAGAAATTAACATGAGCAAGAGGCACTGGTTTAGCACTGGTTTTACAGGGAATTACCCAATTTGATCCTTTTGAATTGATTGTATGGTACATCTGGCCGAATTTGATTCGAAACAATCAAAATGGGTAATCACTACCAAACATGGGGAGCTGGGGTTGCGGGGATGTCCCCCACTACCCAATGTTTGGTAGTGATGGCCTTTGGGGGTAGCAGGGGTGTCCCCCCTTCCAGAGGTTTGGAGGTGGGGGATGGGAAAAAAGAAGAAAAGCAGACCCTACGGCGTTAGATCCGACCCGCGTAGGAAGGACTGAACAGACACTGCAGGGTCAGAAGAAAAGCGGACGTCAAAAAGGTAAGTAGGGGGTAGGTGGGGGGATGTATTGGGAGTGTGGGGGGTTAAAGTTTTGCCAGATTGGGCCACGGCAAAATTGTCTTTGTGGCAAAATTGACCATGGTCAATTCGCCCATGAAGAATTATGCCACGGCTGTTAGGAAAGATTCTCTTTACTGCACCTTTCGTTCCATCTTGATGGAACCCCTAAACATTTTGCTTTTATTTTTTAATCTGACCTGTTCTTTTTGCAGTACAGTGAAGCCTTAAGCTTCACTGCACTGGCCTTTGCTCATATGTTATGGAGGAACTGATATGTCCTTCAGGATTCCTAGTCATTTCATCGAAACTGTAGCATCGAAATGCCACAGCATCGAAACCAAAGCATTGTTTACCAATGCATCGAACAGGCTATATATTACACGTAAAAGTGCTTCTCCATTATACCAGTCCATCGCAAATATCAATGGACTGGTTTCAATGGAAATGCACTTTTACATGTAAAAAATAGCACTTCAATGCATTTTTTTTGTAACGTTAAAAGGTCACATGGAGCTGTCCAGTCCCAAAATTTTGGCACTGGCCTGCTCCTTGTAACGTTTTAATTTTTTTTTGTATAAATCCCCCACGCCCACCACCCCTACCCTAACCATAACCCTGATGTAACCCTTAATCTAACCCTAGCCAACCCTAACTCTAGCCCCAACCCTAACCCTAACCCTAATGTAACCCTTAATCTAACCCTAGTCCCAACCCTAACCCTAATGTAACCCTTAATCTAACCCTAGCCCCAACCCTAACCCTAATGTAACCCTACTGCAAAAAATCAAATATTATTCATTTTGATACTACCATCGAATTATAGTCAACGAAAGGGTACTTCGATGATAAGGCTTTTTGTTGCATATAATTCGATGGTATGATGTTAGATGAAATTACATTTGATGGAATTACTAAATACCGTCCTTCAGGCTATCAGTACTGGAAAACAGTATTTCCTTTAGTCGTGTTACTATTTTTGGTTACTTTTGTATCACTTGTGGTAACTTTTTATCATTGCCCAATGCAGCTTAAACTGCAGTGCAATGGGGTGCATTTTTGTTTTGCCCTAGACTAACGCTCAGAGGATTTTTAGTTACTCTAGATGTGCTTAAAAGATGGGCTGGTGGCAGCAGTGACTTTTCCCCACTTTTTGGGGAATTTCATTTTAGCTTTACCGCATATACCGTGTTTGGCTACTGGCCAAACATGGCCTTGCCACAAGATTTTTCGCCTGTTCTTTTTCCATCTTATTGTTTAGCCTTCTTCCTGCCTCAGAGGCCAGGAAAATCCTTATAAGGAGTTCCAGTGCCTGGGAAAGCAAAAGCTTTTGGCGGGCTAGTGGAGGGCTATGTGTGATTGCAGGCAGGATGTGGGCTGGGTCAGTCTGGCTCCAATCCACATACTGGTTTCTGTGTGTCTGAGTGGTATGCATGAATGTTCCTGTCAGTGGTCCTGATTGGACCACTGATGGGGTGTGTGTGTGTGGGCTAGTCCTTCTATTGGCTAGTGGGAGTTTCAGCTCCTACCTGGCTTTTAGCATAAGAGGAACCCTGAACCCATTCTTCAGAGATCCTGGAGAAACCTGAAGGAGTCAAGTGTCCTGTCCAGCTGTGAGACCCACGAAGAAACCTGAAACCAGACTGAAGGATGCCTTGTGAAAACAAAAAGAAGATATCGAGGCTGAGTACCCCAAAAGGAAATACACCAAACGCGAGTTACAAAGGAACATACAAAAGATCTTTATTTTATACTGAACAGTTTCAAAGGACAAAGCAACAAATAGCTATCAGCCCTCAGTACAACACAGCGAACTCCAGCGTGGTTCGGTGTGCTTAGTGAGTGGGACTGTACATTAGAATAGTCACACTCTTTATACCCTCGAAATCACGATGTTCAACCCATTTCCCAGTTAATATTGGTTAATACATTACGGATCTAGGGTTCGTGCCGATTTCGTGCATCTGTACATTTAGGGTTTACCTTTAATGTATTCACTAACAAGCCTTAATGGCAACGGTATATCTTAGGATTTCATGTTAAACCTTCTTAAACAGTTTTTTACAATGTAGTCAAGCAAGTGTTCACATTTCAGTATTTGAATACATTGTGTTTAACATATGCTCGTGGATTAGCTTTGTTGGTGCAAGTAATCTTCTACACACAGGTCAGCGAAGGACAAGGTCTCAGTTCATGACCCCAACATGTAGCCTGCAGGTAAGTTATACATTAGTTTATACACAGAGGTCAAGACAGTCATGTTGCATTCGGAATGACATTGTCCACCATCTTAGAACACAGGGTGACTTCAGAGGGAGAGCCTAAAATGGCGGATAGATCTAAAATGGTGGCTTACACTGAACTAAGGCAACGCGGATTTCCTCACAAGTGGCTTATAAACAGCTTGGCGTAGACCAATACACATATATTCTTACAGTATAGGAGGCACGATGCAATTTTCCGTTCGACAAACCCTCCTTTTGCCCTATGCCAAGCTCTAAACTACTTCTGGTCACTTTACGAACAATTCCACGTCTAAACATCCATACACCCTGAATCACTGTCCGAAATATCTATTGCTGTTAGATCGTCTATCAAAATCTCTTCCAGCACATACTGTTTGGAACTCTTATCTGGCGCGTATACCTTGTGTCCTATTGTACCTATCGCCTGTGCGCAACATCCCCCTAGCATCGAACATATACTAGGTAAACACTGTATACAGCAACAAAGAAACAACAGAATTCCCAAAATGATCAGCAAGACCGAAAGCACCTTCCAACCCCAAGATCGCAAGAAGTCCCAGAACCAAGTGCTAAGATCCCAGTTTCCCTCAGGAACATGCACTTCTGAACTAAGGACGTGCAGATTTTGTATTGCCTTAAAGATAGTTGGGGAGGAATCTGGCACGAAAACCCAGCAAGCGGACCCCACTAATTTACACACTCCACCACGTTCAGCCAGAATGACATCTAATGCCATCCGGTTCTGAAGTGCTACTAATCTTATTGCTTTCTGTTCTAATGTCATATTGTCCGTGGTCCAGTTGATGGTTCTCTCCAGTACTCTCGCTAGTCTGCTGATGTCTTCGGAATTCGCAATTTGTCCCCAAAATGGCACGAATGCTTTCGCTACATCTCCCAGAACCTGTGCTCATTCTCGTCCCGCCATGGACAAGCCTTTGAAACCTCTACAGTACTAGCTATGAATACCCCTGGTAACAGGATGCCTAAATAACAAGTTCCCTGCCAATCCCTGGGTAACCATGGAAATGCTATATTACCGCAAACAAAGTAGACAGGGTCGCCTACATACAAAGGTCTGTATTCCCCAGTCAAATTTGCAACGTTGGCACAACCTTTAAAATTTCCCATTGACTGAGTACCATTCCTCTGCATGCAGAAAGAAACTGAATCGGGGCTATGGTTAACAGTGTACGAAGGAGGCATGGCATCCTTATTGCCTATAGGAGCCATCTTGAAAGAAATCAAAGATTGAAAAGGATGAGACAATCTATCAGAAGGCCTAATAGAAGCAACGTTGAGCTTGCTCCTATTCGTGAAAAGCGAGCATCCCAAGGGCGTAAGAACACGTTTCTCAAAATTATTCAAATTAGTACCATCAAAGTTCCCCGAGATGCTACTGTTCTATCGGCCAAAGAATAGTGCTCTAAGAGAAGCATAACAAGCAGTTGTTAAAGGTAAAGGATGAATATACCAACCTAGCCCCTTATCCCCGTGTTGTGGTAAATGTGAACAGACCCAACAGTTGGATTTATTAAAGATGGCATGTGTAGCATTCATGATAAGTAATAATGTGTTGTTATAGTATCTCTGTCTATGCTGAGAGTCTCTAGGAGATAAAGTATGCAAATGCACAAAAGGAGTAGGGACAGTGGGTACATTTTCAGTCGGTAACAAGGTTTCGAATGGATGCGCTAACACAGTTACTATTATAAAACCAATTGACATTATAAAAAGACAGCAGTACGTTTTTGGGGCCCAAACAATTTGTCCATTCTCACTGCTGGTCACAAGATCATTTATCAGTCCTGTACAAGCGGTAGTGGTTGCAGGCATTGCAGTCTTCAAACGGAAAACCCCAATGTTATTTGCTAGCAACCTCTTGGCCGAGCGACTTCTTAGTCCTTCCACAACGCTAGCTGACACAATCCCATTTTTCGAACAATTACTTGGGCAAAAAGCAAGCCCTTGATGATTTTCCTTTCTTCTTTGCATGCACAGCCGAATCGTGCCGTAAGTCTATTTTCTTGGACGCAAATTGTACCTTTTTGCCCCCGGTACTGATTGATCCGAGAACAATGTGTCGTCACTTCCCATTGGAAGCAGTGGTCGAAGTGTGCGAAAAGAAGTAGTGGAGCTATGTTCTCTGCTGGTCAGCCCCGCTCCCCACAAACCCCATCCCTGGCACCCTCCCACAGGCAATCCAAACCCTCAAACAAACACACCTGCTATTTATGGGGATGTGCAGTGCAGTGCACTGAAGTGCAAGCTTCAACTTCTTCCTACACTTTTATTTTAAAACTAAACCATTCCAGAACGGTTTCTTTTTAAAATAAAAGTATAGGAACAGTGAAACTTAAAAATAAAAAGTATGGGAGCACCGCTCCCGCGCCTCTATGACCTCTGGTTGGATGCGACGTATCAAGAGCAAGTGAAGATGCAAGATCCGGAACAACAGTTTCCGGAAACAAAACTTTTGGAGAGTGTGGAGACAAAATGACTGGTTCCCCAGGCCTCACGGGCTCAGAGAGGGACTCCGATGCACTCTTGTTGCTGTTTACTGCTTCGGGATCGTCGGTTGCAGTATTGGTGAGGGGTTCTGTTTCTTATGTATCGTATGGCACCGGGTGTGAAAGCCTCTTGACATGCGTCGCGTGGATCCAATGTTTTCTGCCTGCGACATGCACCGCAGTCTGTGTGACCACCAGGACCTGGAACGGGCCCCGCCACTGAGGTGCAAGGCAAGAGGATCGTTCAAATGCCTTCATTAATACCCAGTCTCCAGGCCGGATGCTATGACCTGGGCCCTCGTATCGTACAGGTAAAGCCTCTCGCACCTGGTGATAAATCAAATACAGGTTTTTAGTCAACTGGCTACAGCAATCTGAAAGAAGTACATTTTCAACATTCTTTAAGGACCGACATTTCGGAAGGTTCCAGATATTCGCAGGTCTCCCCATTACCAGGGGATGAGTGCGTAGATGGATGAGTAGAATGGATGAATACGTAGAGCATGGGGCAGAGAGTAGTGCATGCATGGAGCAGGCAGGAGTGCATGCATGGGGCAGACAGGGGTCCATGAGTGAGAAAGACAGGAGTGCATGCGTGAGGCAGACAAGAGTGCATGCGTGGGGCAGACAAGAGTGCATGTGTAGGGCTGACTGGAGTAAGCATAGCGGACTGGAGCGCGCAGAGCGGACTCGAACGGAGCTAACTGGGATGCATGGAGTGGATAGGAGTGCATGGAACGGACTGGAGCGCATAGAATTACGTGACGTATATAGTAGGGTTTGGAATACAGAGAACGTCTGAACATGCACATAACCCATTCATATCTCACCACCACGCTCACTCTCTCCTTTACATCACCACTCAACTAGAACACAGAGATGACACCATTCGGTATAACTGTTCTCATACCAACATCCGCCGCTCACTCCACATCATTCTAAGTAAACACTGCTGGTTACTGATCCCCCAGCCAGGCGTTCTCCTCAGGCCTAACGCAGCCACATCCGGTCTGGATAATTCCTGCCAGAACGAACACATACTCCTGATCTCTCAACCACCACACCTACCGCTAAGAAGCAGCTATTACACTGATACTGCACGAGCTGCACACATACCCGGTGCTCACACGCACCTTTTGACTCTCTCTACTCTCTCTACTGATCTGAACTTCGGTTCCCTAGGGCGTTCAACCTACCAGCGCCTTCAGACCATACCAATGGTATATAAGGCGCTATATAAATGCAAAATAGCAATAACAATAACAATAACCACCTCAAATGGAGAGAGCCCAATCTTAGTTTGAGGGGTTGTACGCATAGCTAGTAACATGATCGGTAAGGCTTCCGGCCATTTTAGTTTGGTGCTGGCACACATCTTAGCGAGCTTGTTCTTGATGATGCCGTTGTGTCTTTCTACTAGTCCGGCACTCTGAGCGTGTCTGGCCGAATGGAACCGTTTGTCGATTTGTAATGCCGCACATATCTGCAGAATTACAGCAGCGACAAAATGTGGACCATTGTCCGACCAGATGACTCTTGGTAGCCCAAACCTACGAAAATACTCTTTTAACATGGTTTTTGCAGTAGTCATGGCTGTTGGGTCTTTAACAGGAAAAGCCTCAACCCATTTGCTAAAAGCACAGATGACAACTAACACATATTTCAAGTTATTACACCGTTCCATTTTGATAAAATCAAAGTGGATAACCTCAAAGGGGACAGCAGGTGGACCAAAACATCCCCTGGGAGTTGATGTTCCCTTTCCCACATTATGCTATAAGCAGATCATACAATTCTGAACATAACGCTCAGCTATTTTAGAGATTTTGTCATTTGCCCAACATTTGTGTAAGCTTCTGGGCACATATATGGGTAGGGCCATGAGCCATGACGACCATCATCATCATCACGTATGCGCCATTTCCCTTCGACTATGTCCACCCAACACCCATCATCATCAAGTTTCCCCAAGCCTTCAGCCCATTTCTTGGACTCTTCTAATGTGGCATCGGCTTGGATATCCCTTACAGAATAAACAACCTCATCCATTGCATAGGCATTTACAGTCTACCTTGAAACATGCATTTCTGCAGAGAAATTGGTGGCAGTCTGCTTAGCTATCTGATCAGCGAAAGCATTCCCTTTTCCTATATCATTTATAATCTTTCGATGTGCTGCACATTTCACGACAGCTAACTGAGTAGGGAGCGCAAGCGCTGAGAGCAATTGTACTATTAGGGAGCCATGCTGAATCTTTGTACCATGTGAAGTTAAGAACCCTCTTTCCGAACAAAGTCTCCCAAAGTTGTGAACCACCCCAAAGGCATACTATCAGTATATATGTTTACTGTAAGCCCTTCGAAAAGTTCACAAGCTCGGGTCAATGCTATAATCTCTGTGGCCTGCGCAGAGTTATGTGTGATTCTCTTGGTTTCCACGACCGTGCTCAATGTAGTGATTGCATAAGCAGCTGTGGATGTACCATCCAGAGGTTTAAAGCAGGAGCCCTCGCAAAACAGCTCCCCTTGTGGATTATTCAAAGGAGTGTCCTTTATATCAATTCTACCCTTTGTCTCTTGTTCGGTAGTGTACAGACAGTCATGTGACTCTTCGTCACTGCAAGCAGTATCTTGCGGAAAAGTTAAGAGTTCAGCCGGATTAAGAACACAACACCTCCTAATTTGTGTGTGGGGAGCAAACAAGATCAATTCATATCTCACCAACCGTGCGGAAGTGAGGTGTTGTGTTTGAGTTCTGTTCAATAGAACATCTACAGAGTGAGGCACCATCAGGGTGAGAGGATGGCCTAGGACCATTCCCTCACTCTGTTTTACAGACGCAGCGACAGCTCGCAAACATCTTGGCAAAGCGCATGCTACAGGATCAAGGGTGGAAGAAAAGTAACCGCATGGCCTATTCTTCCCTCCATGTTCCTGCGTTAATACAGCCAAAGCACATCCATCACATTCATGCACAAACAACACAAAGGCCTTTTCATAGTTTGGTGTGCCCAAAACCGGTGCCGAGCACAATGCAGTCTTGAGCAGATCAAATGCTTGCTGGTGCTCCATGTTCCAAGGCAATGGTGAAGAAATGCCCTTCTTCGTCAAAGACAACATCGGCTTAATCACTAGTCAAAAGTTCAGGATCCA
Source organism: Ambystoma mexicanum (assembly GCF_040938575.1). NCBI lineage: Eukaryota > Metazoa > Chordata > Amphibia > Caudata > Ambystomatidae > Ambystoma > Ambystoma mexicanum. The sequence goes on from NC_090934.1 coordinate 227,797,471, forward strand.
TAACCTACAGTAAGAAGCCATTCCTATCAAGGCTCTAACTTCTTTCTGCGTATTTGGGACAGACATGCCAGAAATGTGTTTTATATGTTCAGGTGTCAATCTTCTTCCCTCCTTTGACAGGAGATAGCCTAAATAGGCGACCTCCTGACAACAATATTGAAACTTTTTAAGCAAAGCTTTGTGTCCATGTTTAGCCAGATGTATAAGTAATAACACAGTGCCTTCCTTACAAGCGCTCTCAAAATCGGCAGCCAAAAGCAAGTCATCAACATACTGAAGCAATGTACAAGTAGAGGGCAATTCAAGGATATCAAGCTGTTCTTTCAAAGCCCTACTATAAATGCTAGGACTTTCCGTGTAACCTTGCTGTGAATGGGTAAAGGTGAATGAGCGTCCCCCTAAGGTGAACGCGAACAAGTATCTACTGTCCTTGTGTATAGGAATACTAAAGAAAACATTCTTCAGATCCACAACACTAAAGTAAGTAGCTGAAGCCGGAGTCATAGTTAATATCGTCGTCACATCAGGCACAATTGGAAATTGCGGAGCGACGATCTTATTGATGGCACGTAGATCAATTATGAAACGAAATGGAATTGCATTATCGCCTTTCTTGTACACGGGCAAAATTGGACTATTGCACAAACTAACTGCAATTTCCTCAATCACCCCTCGATGCACAAAATCGGAAACAATGCATTTCAAAGCTTGCTCACCCTCAACTGAAATCTTATATTGTGGAATACATGGCAGCTTTATTCCATGTTTCAAGTCTATTTTAACAGACTCGATCTGTAAAACACCGACATCATTGTCATCAATTGCCCATAAACTCTCTGGCACATCACTGAATTCTGGCAGTAAGGGTCTGGTTAAGACTTGAGAGGCAGAAAGTTGCTGTGGTGAAATCGTCAAACGCACTCCGTCAGAAGAACAATGAATTACCGCATTTAATTCCTTCAACAGATTCAATCCCAGCAAATTCTCTCCACATTTCGAAGTCAAAAGGAATGGACAGTGGTCCGTAAAGGGACCCAAAGAAATAGGTACCAGCGAAGAAACTGGACAAACAACTGGTGTGCCAGAAAACCCTACAGAAACATTGGTTTGCCCTGACAGAGGAATGTTTGGAACCCGAGAATGATCAATGGAACACTTCTGTGCCCTTGTATCTACCAAGAATAGATGTTTCCTATTTCCCACGGTCATCTCAACGTAGGGACATTTCTGATTAACGGGAATAGACGTTGGTTCCAAACCCTGCTTCGGGCAATCCTAACGAATCATAATGTCATCAAATGGCAGTTCTTCAGAGAGGTAAGCAGCAGAAGGATGGTCGAATATGTTTCTAGTATCCACACTTGGTACCTGATTATCCTGCGAAAAAGGTTTCTGTGGATCTTGTGCAAACTGGCTTCTACCAGGGCCCCCTACACCCGGGCGACCTCTGGATCGTCTACCCATTTTTCCGAATGCATTATTCAACCTTTGTTGAAGGATCGGGCATTGTGCACGCCAATGACCCTCTTGCCTACAATAGGCACACTGGTTCATGTTTACAGGACCCAAGGGCATACTTCCTTGCAGTAAATACTGACCTCTAATCTGCGAACTACCCCCTCTAGGGCCCCTAACAATTTGCTGCAATAATACTTTTGTCTTCAAATCACCTTTCCTTTTTTCGACTCTTTCTTTTTCATTATTGACACGATTCTCATAGTACTGAGCCATGTGCAGTACTTCTGATTGAGACCTCACTTGCCAAGCGCTCTCAGAAGACATAATTTGCGACTAGATGTCAGGCAACAATCCACGCACAAATTTGTCTACAAATAATCTTTTCCCAGACTCTGTGCCTAAGTCTTGTCCACTGAAATCCGAGAATACCTGTTCGAACCGATTAAAGACCTCGGTAGCACCCTCAGACTTCCTTTGGACACAGGCCGTAAGCTTGTCCTAAATAATTCTCTTTTCGGGAATTATGGTTTTCAATTTAGCAATAATTCTGTCAGGTAAAGTTAGTATCACCTGAGGCGGTCTCTCACCAGCTGGCCTTTCTCCATCAAGTCTAATTATGTTAGCCCATGTATCTCCTAACCCTGCTACATCATCTATAGTCCTAACGTGCTTCCACAAATCTATGGCCAGGAGTACAGGAAATAACAGATCAATATCACCTAAAGTGAATACTGAGGACTGCAAGACAGACTCCATTTCTTTATAGAATCCTGTCGGATTTTTCCTAATGTCAGGAATAGTTTGTCTAATGGTGTTCACTTCCAGTCTTGAGAACGGGACGTGAACAAACTGCGACACATAATGTGCAGGAATTTCTCTAGCAGGTTTACCTGCTACAGCATTAGCCGCAATCTCAACTTTCGGGAAATATGTCGGAGGAACCTCTCTCATAGGCAACTGGGAAGTAGGCACCTCCGAACGCTTACTAAGCAACAGAGCCAAATCAAGGGCTAAAGCAGTCGAAGAAGTGTCAAGTGAAAAAGCTCTCTTATAAATACTTAATAATTTTGTGGGACAACAAATCTTTCTTTTCACACAATCATCCTGTAGGTACTCTACCATTACCTGTATCACCTTTCTCTGCATTTCTAGCGTATACTGACTATACGTGTCATATACTTCAACTGGCGTTATCGATATGTCTGAAATCCATCTAATCGCATCTTTCGTACAAATTCATGTATCGATTTATGGCAAGGAAGGAACTGTTTCTGTACATACATACTATCCTCATCATCATCCTCATTCTGTAACCTTTCCAACTCCTTCCTATACTCCTCATTCTGTAACCTTTCCAACTCCTTCCCATACTCAAATATCCTCTCAACATGCTCTTGTACTTTTTCCACAGTGTCTCTAGAAAGCGCTAAATTGTTCAGATCCCTCAACCCTTGTGGGAGATCTGTATTGTTTAGTCTGCCCCACATTACACATAAGTGTATCCCTAATCCCTCATTAGTTCCATCATCTCTCTCCATACAATGCTTAGCCAATGCAATCAAGTTCTGTTTTGTCTCTGGAGGTACAGTATTATGAGTAACAACCCTCGATCCAGCTCCCTGATCGACTACAAGCGGTGCAGGACCACTTGGAAGAGGGAGAGCAGGTAAATTCAATCGAGGTACTGCCACTGGTGCAATAGGAAGAGACGGAGGAACAGGTGGAGGAACAACGACTGGAGGAAGAGGAACAACAGGAAGAGCAGGGACAACAGGCACAACAGCAGGAAGAGCAGGAATAACAGCAGGAAGAGGCAAAGCAGCAGGAAGAGGAACATACGGAGGTGGCGCAGAGGCACCAGGCCTTCGTTCATTTAACAATTTGTCGATAAATTCGTCAGAAACATGAAAGTCTTTAGAAGGATAGATTTTCTGGATGCCAAGTGAGAAAGCCCTATCCATATTCCTAGCCGATTCAGACTGTTTATCTTGGTCATATAACAACGTCTTTTCGGCGTTCGTCTTATGACGGCACACATGTTTTTCTGTACTCTTAAGCTGTGACAAAGCTTCTTTCTTCCAATTCTGTAAAACATCGAATGCTGCAGGTCTAGCCTTTTTCTTTAACAAAATTGACTCTAAATACTCAATATGAGGGATTTCAAAACTACCATTGATTGGCCACTGAAGTTTGGAAGCATGTCTGGTTTGTCTGTGCCAAATATCATTAAACACTATACTACCAATGCCATGCTTACAGTACATAGTACAAGCCGGCGACCCCTCCTGTGGTGCCGGAGGGCTAAATTCCAAAGATTGCCTATCACTGCCGAATAATGCCCTGAAGCAGGTAGACAATTTCCAAGGCATATCAAAATATTGGTGTTACCTGGTCAATAATTGTATTTGCAGATACAATACGCCAAAACAAATTATCAGGATACTTAAGAATCGGGTCACGACTCACCTGATCAATCCTAAGGAGGTCCGATCGGATTACAAAGATTCTTTTCTAACTAATCTTACCTCGTGTTTGGTGATTTCGGCAAATCTGCCCGCCTCGATAAGTGGACCCTCGTCAAGATGCTGTCTCAGACCACAAGCTAATCGTCCAGGGATCGGGTCGTGCAGCGCTGCTGAGGTGTCGCGTCTCTTTCAGAAAGGGGCCCCTTTATTTTGTCACACCGTCCGATCCCGGTCCGATAGCGTGTGTCAACATTCGACATCATCAATCTTGTGGGTCCCTATTCAGGCTTCAACTGTGAAAACAAAAAGAAGATATCGAGGCTGAGTACCCCAAAAGGAAATACACCAAACACGGGTTACAAAGGAACATACAAAAGATCTTTATTTTATACTGAACAGTTTCAAAGGACAAAGCAACAGATAGCTATCGGCCCGCAGTACAACACAACGAATTCCAGCGTGGTTCGGTGTGCTCAGTGAGTGGGACTGTACATTAGAATAGTCGCACTCTTTATACCCTCGAAATCATGATGTTCAACCCATTTCCCAGTTAGTATTGGTTAATACATTACGGATCTAGGGTTCGTGCCGAGTTCGTGCATCTGTAAATTTAGGGTTTACCTTTAATGTATTCACTATCAAGCCTTAATGGCAACGGTATATCTTAGGATTTCATGTTAAACCTTCTTAAACAGTTTTATACAATGTAGTCAAGCAAGTGTTCACATTTCAGTATTTGAATACATTGTGTTTAACATATGCTCATGGATTAGCTTTGTTGGTGCAAGTAATCCTCTACACAAAGGTCAGCGAAGGACAAGGTCTCAGTTCATGACCCCAACATGTATCCTGCAGGCAAGTTATACATTAGTTTATACACAGAGGTCAAGACGGCCATGTTGCATTCGGAATGACATTGTCCACCATCTTAGAACACAGGGTGACTCTAGAGGGAGAGCCTAAAATGGTGGATAGATCTAAAATGGCAGCTTACACTGATCTAAGGTCAAGGCCTTGCAACGCGGATTTCCTCGCAAGTGGCTTATAAACAGCTTGGCGTAGGCCAATACACATATATTCATACAGTATAGGAGGCACGATACAATTTTCCGTTCGACAGCCTGGCAACCAACTTCTGCTGCAGCCCCGGTGGAGCCCTGTCTTGCTTGTGATCTTCAGTAGTCCTGCTAAAGGTGCTACGACCCTTGGAGCGGAGAGACCATCCATTCCCGACATCTGCTTGGTGCCCTGCCAAAGACAGCCTTCAGAAGTGTCCTGGAACTGTCCTGTGGCTGACCAGCTTCGTTTTTGGGCTACCGTCCAAGCGACGTCACCGCCCCCAGTTTTGGTCTGAAACTTGGTGGACCCTCAGCATCCACTGCAAGGCTCTCTCCTGCGAAATTCCTGCATCCTAGCACAACGGGGAACCGAGATTGACCGGAAAGTTCTACCGTGGCTACTGAGTCCCGTTGCATCGTTGTGAGCGGCGTGCGCCATCCGAAAACTGCTTACCTGACCCGAGTCCAGTCGTGAGACGGGTGCTGCTTTAAGTGTTTTTGTATTCTTCGACCGAGAGTCCTTGCACCAGCAAAAGACACCAACCGGAGTGAAGCTCAAACCTGCAAACCCTGGAAATCGAGGACCGCGGATTTCAGCGGGAAAAGCAATGTAGGACACCCTTCCTTTATTCTACCAAGTCTGGGGAAGATTTGGAGTAAGGTGGGTAAGTTACTGAGCTTTTAACCTACCCCTATACTCCCATTATAAGTCAATGGGCTTATAATAAACCTAATTCTAATACTTTTGTCTTTGCCATTACTTGCCTAGGCAAGACTTCTGACTGTTGGGGCTAATTTTGGGCATTAGTCTACATTGAACCCTAACTCTAAGAACCCTTCGCTGGACCCCAGAGACGCTACCTTCATTTATTCATGCATCCTAATTTCTGTGGAACTGTATCCTGAACAATAGGGCACAAGGCCCCAGGCAATTTAGGGCTGGACAATTTTAGCTAGTGATCATCTCTGTGGACCTTTTTGTGCATAATACTTGTCTAACCTTTCCCTTGCAGGAGTATCTGATTTGTATTATGCATTTGAACCAAGTGAATGTATATATGTATTTAGTTTAATAGTGTTGTGTGATAAGTCTACCTGTTTGGAGTCATTGATCTATAGTGTATTTTGGCCATAATTAAATAACTGTATTTCTATGCAGCCTGTCTGAGTGTAATTTGTGATGCCCATTATGTGACCTCATTGTGGACCCTTTACAAGCTCACCCCCTCTAAAGAACTTAGCCTAGACCGCCTGTCACTGCTACCTCAACTGGTTTGGCTACAGCTTCCCAGAGTTGTTCCTGTCACAATATAGTTTGGGCTTCTCTATACATCTGTCCACAAGGCCAGAGTATAGGAAATCAGTCCTAACAACGGCCAAATTGTATACATCCGTTTTAGAGCAATGGAGACAGCTAGACAGAGGAGAGAAACTGCAATAATAGTATTCCGAGACAGGATATGCAGAGCGATACAGAGCAAGAGACCACAACAACAAGCATGGAAAAACTCAATAGTGAGAGGCAGAGCAACAAAGTGGAAGACAGGGAGGGTACAGCCAAAACATGAGGAAGAGGCCATGAAACATAGGTAAAGAGGCAGCAACAGTCAGAAGGGAAAGGCATAGTAGTGGTGCAGGTAGAGAAAGGGATTTGGTCTTTATGTATGAATACCCAACTAGTTGGTATATGGTTCTGTAGCTATAGTAAATTCTTAAGAGGTCCTGTGTCCTAAGGTCATGAAGATGCAGCTGGATACCACACGACTACAATTTATCGTGTGAGAGAGCATTTTCCACAAGTGTAATACATTATTTGAAGGCAGATAACTTGAAATAAGAATATATGGTTTATAGTATTTTCCAAACGTTTAACTTTATGCACGCATTGGAGGGATGCCCAATACCTTTTATATATTGCAAAGGTGTGTACTCATTTTTACTGTCTTGAATTTGGATTTACTCTTCAAGTCTCAAAATTGGGAGTAAAATACTCCCACCACAAATTCCTATCTGGAGCACTGCCGTCAGTATTTAAAAAGTCTAACTAAGTGCAGGAGAAGATACGGTTTTGTAGCATATGAAGGGGAATTGTTAATAGTAATAAATAACCATTTGAGCTCTGAACACACACCCACCCAGGAGATTTCTAGAGCCGAAATCACATTAGAATTCATACCACTATTGGTCACACTGACCAGGAGGTTGTTTTTAATAGCAACAATAAGACCGCCCCTTTGGTCCACCTTTTGCACCTTGGATCGCCCTTGTCTGGTATAATGTATAACCATCAATGATGGCTATTGCCCTCAACCGGAACCCTTGAACAAAAAAAAGGATCGCACTGTTGTAAAATATGCAGAATCTCATTTGTCTTTAGAAAGCTCGAAACGCTCTAGATCCAAGGCTAATTCTTAGCAACAGTGTTTGGAGTTAAATTTCAGCATTGCTGGCAACTATGACCAGTGCTACCTCCCAACCACATTTCTACGTAAATCTAATTCCACCAACCTCATTCCTCTACTTTGTCCATCACACAATAGACACTAATAGACTCCTTCCTATTGGCAACCTCTCTCCCTATAGTATGCTGTCTGTTCTGTACCTCCCTATTCATATACATTTGTTCACACCTTTTTACAGACACACATTACACAGTTCAGTGCACTTCCTTCAAACCCCCCACATCCAACCAGTGAACTACCCCAACACATCACTGCAAACTGCTAAATGCCCCTATCACACCCCCACTGAACTATACCCACACAAATTCCTGTCATCCCTTCCAACCCACTGAACTACCCGAACACACCCTTCACCCTCCACCCCACCGAACAGAACACTGTTATAGAGTCTAGAGTCTTCATATCCAAGGTGGCCTTTCCCATGGACCAGGTAGGCTGAACGGCAAGACAGTTGCTTTGACCACCGTGGAGGAGGACTCCCTAGCACAGATTCCTCTGTTGGCATTCAGAGGTGAATAGAGTTGGCTCTTGAATAACAACAGCCCATACGTGGATAATGGACTGCTCCGCCCTCTCAAGGATTCCAGACAACATCTGGAATCAGTGTGATGTTGCCCAAGTGCACCCCTCTGGCTCTCAAGTGTGACTGCCAGAGTCAGAGAATCACTAGAGATATAAGGATGGGCATTGTGCTGAACTATCTTCTCCACTACGCCCTACCTTCAAACGGTATCACCCCATTATTTCACGGTTGAAAATCCCACGGACGAAAATGCCGAATTTTGAAGTGGGGGGTGGGGTAGGGTAATAAATATTGTAATGGGGAGTATGGGGGATGCAGGGTGCCTCCCCCGTGTGTAAGTGCTTAGAAATGTGTGGGGGGAGGAGGGGTGGTATTTTTCGGCCACAGGATTTTTTTATCACCAAAAAAAAGAAAAAAATCATAGGTCCCCTTCACACTTACACATGAACCCAATTATCCCTAAACTATCCCAGAATTCGTCAGCCAAAACTACTAGTAATTGTCAATAAAGACCCTTGGACTGACAAGCCAGTATCAGAGTGGTTGTTTGTGGTGGGCACTGTGTCACATAATGCACATATTGAGTACACAGCAGGGATTGAAGCAATGACTCTTAGCTGCCATTAAGGCAGGAGCCAACTATTTGTTCATGAGGTGTAGAATTGTTTGAGGTGTGGGATAGGGTTCACTGACAGTGGGGAAGGGTTAGGTTGGGGGGGGGGTTGTTTGCAATACAAAGGCATTTACTAGGTTCAGGCTGAAAAGCAAAATGTTTTGCCTCCACATAATGGATACTAAAGCACCCACAGGCACATGGAATACCTCTTCCATATTTGCTACAACCAATTCTGCTATGCTACATCTTCGGAATATGACATGGAATGCCAGAGGCTTTCTCAATCCAATATCTAGAAAAATCCCATAAGGTCTAGAAACATTTTAATCCTACCTTTCCATACCTACAGTAACCTTACTTATTGGAGACACCTCCAATAGTGACAAAGCAGGGTTGTTTCGAGAGGTCCTGGAGGCGTCACACGTATTTCGCCCACCATACATACCAGTCACTCACGAGGAGAAAGGGAGGGTCTACGGTTTTGATTCATTAATCGTTACATTTTAAAGTTCTGAAAGCTAATGAAAGTCTAAGGGAAGGTTTTTGGCGGGACATTGGGTGCTGTCAATGTATCACAGATCAATGTTTATGAGCCCTCATCGATGATCCAAACTTTATTGTAATCCGGCATGTAACTTGCATGAGCTTATCAACTTGCCAATCATATGGCGGAGAGTCATAAACATGGCTCTCAGCTCTGATCGAAATTGGTCAAGCAGCATAGGTAAAATGCACAAGAGGTTAGTCATTCATTTAAGACATTTTTGTTTATGTTAAAGGATGCTTGAGTTGGCATACATCCAGAGGGTGGGAGCTTTCATTCCATTCCACAGTGGACGATTCAGTTACAAGAATGCAGCAATCACCCACGCGTTGGGGGGCATACAGGGCCCATAATGGCCGCCAGCCCGAGCCTTGGCAAAGCAAGGGTGGTGGGTCGTTACCGGCCATGTACACACTCTGACAAGGGGGTGACAACTATTCAAACCCCAGGGTTCGTCCGGGATGCAAATAGTTTCTTTTTTCTTTTACGGCAGATGGACTCTCCAATCTCCTGTAAAACAACAAAAGACAAGATGTCTGCCGCCATAAGAAAAGGTGGTGGTAACTGGAGGGACAGCCCTGAAAACGGCAGAACAATGGGCTGGGAATACTAGGTAAACACAAGGGGTCTGTTCTGACGTATATAGTTCTGTGGACTACTTATTGACTGTAGTAGGCCTGGATTTTTTCTATTATGTCAAAAAGATGCAAAAACACTTTGAATGTGGAAATGCTCATAGATAAATTCAGACAAAAATAGATATCAATCTTACAGCTTTTAATTTATTTTGCTGTTGGATGCATTTCATAGTCATGCATTAGTAGTTTTTTTGAAGTATTTGGTAAACATACAATGGTTCACAGATTCAGTGTATACAGGGTAGTTAATTTATAGTCTTTACCAATCCCCAATACAACTGTTTGAGCAAGATTAATTGCCGATATCCAAAGAAAAAACAGGATAGTGCTTTGATAACACTGTGTAACCACCACCTATAGTGACAAGTGATTTACATGTATTTAATACACAACAACCAAACTGAAAGCAAAGAATGATGAAACACTTGGTTGTATATAGCCAGGCTGGAGGGTGACCTGATAAGCTCAAACAGTTGTATTAGGGATTGGTTAAGACTATAAATTAACTACCCTGTATACACTGAATCTGTGAACCATTGTATGTTTACCAAATACTTCAAAAAAACTACTAATGCATGACTATGAAATGCACCCAACAGCAAAATAAATTAAAAGCTGTAAGATTGATATCTATTTTTGTCTGAATTTATCTATGAGCATTTCCACATTCAAAGTGTTTTTGCATCTTTTTGACATAATAGAAAAAATCCAGGCCTACTACAGTCAATAAGTAGTCCACAGAACTATTTTTTTTAAAAAAGATTTTTATTTTGAAAGCAAATAAACAATACAAACCAAACTTGCAGCATTATTTACAACAGACTCGTGAACATCAATTAACGCTCATTACTGCTCCCCAAATCCCCCCCCCCCCTCAAGAGCTTATTTGCGTTTCTCGTTCTGTATCCGCTGCGTGTGGCTGGGTATCGCTTCCTTCCGAAGCTGCAGAATCCACTACTGTGCCAAACAGTCCTGTTATTAACATTCTCCAAGCCATCAGGTTACCCACTTCTTCTTCCCCGCACTTGCTACATGCCTTCTGCCACACCACCGTTTCAGCCTCTGCCCATTTTTGCAAGTCCCGCCACCATACCTCAACCCGTGGCTTGTGGCATTGCATCCAGCCCATGGCAATCCTTCTTTTAGCAAGCACATATGCCAGGTCCCTCAGTTTCCCAAGATGTTTAGTATTCCGTGGTCTGGGAAACCCTCCCAACAGGCAGGCCCAGGCCGTATCTATGTTGAGCGTGACCCCTTTATCCGCTAGTTTCCGTAGCACTTCCCCCCAAAAAGCTTCAATCCCTGGGCAAGACCAGAACATGTGTGTCATATCAGCATCTTCTTTATCGCATTTTGGGCATGCTTGTCTTCCGGCGTTTGCAAACTTAGATATTCTCTTCGGGGTCATATAGGCTCTATGCGTTATGTATAACTGTATCTGCTGCAATCTGGCGTTTCAGGACGCCTTCTTGTGGTATCCTATAGCACGTTCCCACATTCCATCGGTCATCTGTGCCCCCACCTCCGCTTCCCAGTCCAGCCTCAAATGAGTCAAATCCTTCCCCACCCGGGTTATCACCATCTCATACAGTCTAGAGATCTCGTGCCCTCCTTCTGATATGTCATATATTGTTCCCATTAGGACGTCTGGCTCCTCCGCCAGTACAGTCTCTGGTCAGGTTTTGCGAATAGTCTGCACTAGCCCAAGATACGTGACATATTGGCCTCCATGCAAACCTGTCTCTTCTCCCAGTTCTTCGAAATCTTTAATAATCCCTTCTTGCCATACATCTCCCAATGTGACCAGCCCAACCGATTCCCAATAGGTCCTGACTATCATCCTGAGTTGGTTGTCTCCCCCAGCTAAGGCGACTAGTGGCATCTGTGGGGAACAAGGGCACGGGTTCTCCATCAGTTGGCATACTCTGTGCCACATCTTCCACCCAAGCAACAGCATACCCGGGCGTTCTTTCATTTCGAGTCTAGGCACCCAGATAATCTCCTTTAGGTAAAACGGGGTGCAGTCCTGCCCAAACAGCCTAGATTCAGGAGTTTCTTCATCAGAGAGCCATTTGGTTACATATTGTAACTTACTAGCTACATAATAGGCCTCAAAATTCGGCAGCTTAATGCCCCCTCTATCATGGAAGTTCTGTAGCTTCCATAGCGCCACTCTATTGCGAATGCCGTGCCATAGGAAGTCCCTGCACATGCTGTTCAGTTTGACAAAAAACTTTTTGGGTATCAAGTATGGTATATTATGGAAGAAATGTAACAGCCTGGGCAGGACCACCATTTTGAGCATCGACCCCCGTCCCATCATCGCCAGCGGCAGCTTCTCCCAAAACTTCATATTTGTTCGGATTTTTTTCACAGCCACCTCAGTATTATGCAAGTGTTCCCCCTCCACCGTATGATACACATCTATTCCGAGGTAGCGGAAGGAATCAGCCGCCCAAGTTACGGACAACACTGGCAACCGTTCCTGAGGGGCACCTATGTAGCTCCCCAATGGGAACATGCTCGATTTTTGGGGGTTTACTGCTATGCCGGACAGTTCTGCATACTTTTCCATGACCTCTAGAATATACTGAAGATTTTCTTCCGGATATTTCAAATACAGTAGTAAATCGTCAGCATACAAGGATATTAGGTGTTTCTCTCCCCCTGCCTCAATACCGACCATGTCATATTGTTGGCTGAGGTACGCTGCCAGGGGCTCCAGGGCTAGAATGTATAACATTGGGGACCAGGGGCACCCTTATATGGTGCCTCTACTGAGTTGCCACCTCTCAGATATCACCGATCCTGTGCGTACTCTGGCCAGTGGTTCACTGTATAATAATTTTGCCCACCTAACATAACCCGGCCCCATCCCGTATTCTTCCAGGGCCGCCAGCAACCATGGCCACCTCACTGAATCAAAAGCTTTGACTGCATCTAGGGACACCACCGCCATTTCCCCATCGCTCCTGTTTCCCTCTTCAATCACCCGGTGGAGTCGCCTGTGGTTGTGGGTTATATTTCTGTTGGGGACATAACCTGTCTGATTTGCTAATAACCCTTCGCAGCCTATTGGCCAGGACCGCCGTCAAGATCTTGCTATCCTGGTTCAACATTGACAACGGCCTATAGGAGCCGCAGCTATGCCCTGGCTTGTTGGGCTTAGGGAGCGGCACAATTAGTGCTTCTCTGAGCGATTCCGGTAGCCGACCCTTCTCAAAAGACTCATTGAGCATCTCTAGCATAGGGGGGAGTACTTCCACTTTATATATTTTGTAAAACTTGCCAGGGAATCCGTCCGCGCCCGGGGTCTTGAAGGTGGGCAGCTGCTTCACCACCTCCTCTAATTCCTCTAAGGTAATCGGTGCGTCCAGCTCCTCCCTTTCTTCATCACTAATCTTAGGTAATTCCATGTCTTTTAGTGTTTCTCTAATCTCCTCTCAATTGTCCCCTCCTCTGTCCTCATATAATGTTCTATAATAGTCCAAGAATGCCTCGTTGACTCCTTCCTGGGTGTCAACCACCTCCCCGTCTTCTCTAGTTATTGTCCTAATCGGGGGCCTGGGGGTTTCGCTCTTATATAACCACGCCAACAAGCGGCCAGTTTTATCCCCACCCTCATGTTGCCTCTCAACATACTTCTTGTAGTTAAGGTTGCAGAGCCTTTCCCAAAGCTCTGCGCACCTTTGCTGCAACTCGAGTACAAGTTCCGCGTCCCCTCCCGCCCTGTTGCTTTCGCGCTCCAGTTTCTCTTCCGCTTCCTCTAGTTCCGTTAGGACCCCACCCTCTTAGCCTTTTGACTTAGCAATAGCAGCACCCCGCAATACCACCTTAAAGGCTTCCCAGAGCGTGCATGCTGAATCTACGCTGCCTGTGTTTACCTCAAAGTACTGTGAGATCGCATCCCTGATATCTTCCCTGAAGACTGGATCTCGGAGCGCTTCCGCCCGGAGGCGCCATGTCGGTATCCGCGCCCTGGGGCGGCAGCGCTGCCAGGTCAGCACCAGAGGCGAGTGGTCCGACAGGACCCTCGCTCTATATTCTATTTGGGTGGTCTCTATCACCACATCTGGCGTGGCAAAAAAGTAATACAGCCTCGTGTGCAGGTGCTGCGGAGCTGAGTAGTGCGAGTACTGTGTTTCATTAGGGTGTTTCAGTCTCCAAACATCCGCCAGCCCAAAGTCATCTAGTAATGTCTGCAATGCCCTGGCGGCTGGGGCGGGCCTATCAATCTTCCCATCAGATCTGTCTGCCTTTGGGTTGAGCACGCAGTTGAAATCCCCTCCCCAGATAACCGCTCCTCCCATACACGCGCCCAGATGAGTACACAGGGTTCTAAAATACGTCGCAGTGTTTTGGTTGGGGGCATACGTATTTATAATGCACACCTCTCTATTCTCTACCAAAGCCTTTAATATGACCAACCTCCCCTCCGTGTCCACCACCTCTTGTGTAAGTTGGAGCGGAACGTGCGGTGCCACCCAGACCAGCACTCCCCTAGCGTAGGCAGAGTACGGAGAGCCTACTACAGTACCTCTCCACTTCTTCCCCACCAGTTCCAATTTTTGTTGGGTCAAATGTGTTTCCTGCAACAACGCAATGTCAATCTTCTGTCTTTTTAAGTACATCATGACTTTGTTCCTTTTTAAGTAGCTGCTAAGTCCCCTGACATTCCATATTACGATCTTAAGGTCTCCCATGGCTCATGAGTGTCTTCTTGCCTTCCGTGTAGCGACTCCCCTTTGCCCACGTGATACAGATACAGCCCTCCATCTTTGCTTGTAGCTTCTCGTACCAGCTCAAACTCCCCATAACTATGTACACGGCAAATCCCCAACTTCCCTCCCCTGCCCCCACCCGTCCCTTCCCCAACATCACACACCCCAACTGCTGCCCAGCTCCATTCTCGGAACTCAGGCACCCCCACATCTAGCCCTGCAAGCACCAAACAATGCACAGAGCTCAGTAGGGTGAAGTCACCCTAATGGCCACTTAACTAAAATTGTTGTGGGGTAAAGAGAACCGCTCTGTAAGGCTCCCGTTAATTCAACATTAACTACAGTGCTTATAACATTTAGTGCAATAGTCTGACCTTCTCTACTGAAGGCTGCGCAAGCGACTATATTCAAGTCCCACGTGCCACGCCATCTTGTGGCACCTTCTTCGTGCATTACTTATCTCTTCCGTGCTCTTCCTCCGTCCGAACTTCTGACTTCTGGGGACATCCTTGCGCATCGAGCCATCCCATGGCATCCTCCGGGGTCTCAAAAAACAAAGTTTTGTGTTTATGAATGACTTTCAATTTTGCCGGATACAGTAACATATATTTGTGGCCCGCCTCTCTCAATCTCCGCTTTACCGTCCCAAAGTTCATGCGGCTATGCTGCACAGACAGGGTATAGTCCGGGTAGGCCGTGATGTTTGCCGCTCCTCGTGTGATCGTTCCTCCCTTACGAAAGTGTTCCAATATCCTCTCCTGATCTCGGTAGTTAAGAATTTTGGCTATCACCGGTCTAGGTGGGTTCCCCAGAGGCGGCCTCCTTGTTAGAGCTCTATGTCCCCTTTCCACTGCAAATCCTTGGGATAGGGCTCCTCTTGGTATCTCTTGCAGTAGCATGGATTCAATGAATTCCGTGGGATCGTGGCCCTCCAATCCCTCCGGCAGGCCCACAATATGGATGTTGTTTCGTCTGGCTCGTCCTTCCGCCTCCTCCGCTCTGCTCTCCAAGGTGCCCACTCTTTGTATCAGGGCATGCAATTCGGCCTTATGGGAGGCGCAATCCGCAGTATTCGGGCTAACTTCCTTCTCAAGGGACTCTGTGCGCTCCACCAAGGCCCTGACATCCTGTTGGAGTAGATTAACGTCCTCCTGCACCTCTCCGACCTTGAGGTCCAGCGCCGTTTTCAGTTCAGTGACGGCTAGTTCGGATTTAGATTCCCAGGCCGCCCTTAGGTCTGCAATCGCAGCTAGGACTTCTTGGTTAGCGCCCGAAGTCGTCATGCCGCTTGCAGGCGGCTTGTCCCTGCTCTTGGTATTGTCTTGACCCGGGGACGTCTTAGCGAAGTCGTCTAAGGTGGGCTGTTTCGCCTTCGGCCTCACCGTTCTATTCGACATGACCCAGAGGACCTGTATTTTGCACAAATGACAAATGTGCACTCAGTACGCCCCTTTCGCTAGGTCACCGTGCGGCCTGCTTCTTCCTTTGTTCCGGACATTGGTCGGCCATTTTGTGTCGTCTTTCATCTCCGGCGCTCCTTATCTTTTCCGCACCGATCTCTGCCGCCGTTCCTCCTGCACCATCCAGAAGTTCACCACGCGTGGCCCAATCATTCACACATCGACATGTGTATTTTCAGCGGTCGTCGGCCCATCATTACGCACTTTTTCGCCCGGGTCATTACAGGATCTCGGGAGCTCCTCCAGATCACGTCCTCCTACATGGCCCTCGTAGCCACGCCCCCATAGTCCACAGAACTATATACGTCAGAACAGACCCCCTGTGTTTACCTGCCATAAGAAAAGGGACTTCGGTCTTTTTATATTTCCATGGTGACCACAGGCAGGACGAGCAGTGGGACTGGAGCAGGTAAGTGGGGAGAGAGGTGGGTGGAGAAAAGGTTTGTGGTGTCCTTTGGGGGTGATGACGTGGGGAGGCAACAGGGAGAGGCGCTGCTGAACCATCTGTTGATCTGAATCCTGTCAGGTCCTGTAGAAAGTCACAAATTATGTTTCTAACCTACTGCATCCATCATCAAGTGTCCTCTAAATCTCATGAAAATACGATCTATGGACAAATTGTGTTAATAGATAAAAAATGTAGAAATCCTCAATTATTCCCAGTATTCTGTATGTCGTGAGAATACATCTGAAGTTAATATTGTGTTTTTTAAGTTTCTCTGCATTTAATGTAGGCTATAAATATGTGTAGAACAACTAACAGTATTCCTATGTATTCTACACACAATTAATGCTATGAGACTTCATGTATGTAGAGTACAATCATATAGCAATGGTTGTGAATCATTCTAACATGGCCGCTTTTAGACACAACTGACTGTCTGGTTGAGCGGGTCGGTAGGTGATAATACGTTATCAGAGCTGTGAAAAATGTAAATATTGCCTAAATGTTACATTACGTGTTAATGAAAAATGAAGTACTACATTGATTATCTGTAATATTGTTAGAGACATCAGGATTAGTATAGCGCTGGTAGGAAACCTTTCCAAGATGACAGCTCATCATAAAGTAGTGGCAAGACTGGCACTGAAGGCTGCGTTTAAAGCAAAACCATGCCAGCGGTATCGGCGACCACACCGGCTTAAAAAACGAGGAACCAGTGAGTAGAACCTGATCACCCACTACGGGAGAAGTGTTCACTGCGATAAATTATCAATCAGCTTACACGTTAAACAATAATGGGAAGATGTGCTTTGATTACAGTCTCATAGCAGTAAGCTGTAGCATTGCTGTAGCATTTTGCTGGTTCATTGATTCCTATGAGTATAGTAACGTTAATACCCATTACTCCATGGCCTAACTGTATTTATAGAAGTAGACAAGTGCACATACAGTCTGTAGTAGTTTCATTTCAGGCGTAAACAATATATTTGTGACAAGCTGTGTTGACTAGCTCTGTCATTTATTTTCATTACAGATGAGGGTTTCAATACATTTCACCCCTTTCCATGCTCCACTCTACTATAGCTGATACTCTCAATGTACTTGCCCCTGTCATGGGGATCCGCTTGAAGTCCAAAGCCAAGTGCAGCTCCTGGTACGACGCAGACCTATTCACCCTCAAATGCAAGTGCAGGGTGGCTGAGAGGAAATGCCATGCTTCTGGTACATCCTGTGACAAACTGACCTGCCACCTGCTCCAAAGGCAATACCGGCTCTCTGTCCGCACTAAGAAGAGAGCTCACATCCAAACCCGGGTCTCTGCGGCATCTAACAACTCGGCCGAACTCTTTAAAATCTGCAAGGAACTGGCCAATCCCGCTGCAGTCTCTACCTCTCCTGTCCCTTCCAAGGCCCTCTGCACGGCTTTGGCTTGTCATTTCATCTGTAAAACTCAGGACATCCTGTCCTCTCTCTCTTCCTCTTCCCCACCACCCTCCACTCCCTGCTCTTCCTCTGGCCCTTCTTCGGCCACCTCTCCTCTATCCTGCTCTGCCTTTCTCCTGTTCTCCCCAGATGAGGTTTCTAGACAAGTACGATCTATGAAAGTCGCGTCAAAACAGGTTGATCCCTGCTCCTCCAAAGCTATCAAGGACCACATTGACTCCCTGGCTCCTGCTATGGCCGACTTCTGCAACCGACTTCTGCAACCACTCCTTCGCCACTGGAGTCTTCCCATCCCCCCTGAAGCACTCTCTTGTGCACCCTCTTCTTAAGAAACCCCTGCAGACCCGTCCTGCCCGGCTAACTATCGCCCAATCTCCATCACTCCTTTCCTGGGCTACCTCCTGGAAAAGCTGGCCATCTCCCAGCTCAATCTCCACACTAAATCTGTTGGTTGTCTTCATCATCATCAGTCTGGCTTCAGAGCTGCCAAAAGCACGGAAACTGCTCTCCTGAACATCTGTGAAGACCTGCTCTCCAACCTTGATTCCAACACCCCCTGTGTCCTCATTTTGCTTGATCTCTCTTCTGCCTTTGACACAGTCAACCATGCCATCCTGCTCAACCGTCTCTGTGATAACCAGGGTATTACCGGTCAGGCCCTGGCGTGGCTGGCTTCTTTCCTCTCTGATCGACCCTCCCAGGTCCAACTTGGGTCCTTACTCTCCTCTATGTCCATCTCTACCTGTGGTGTTCCCCAGGGATCTAACCTCTCTCCCTGGCTGTTCAACCAATACCTGGCACTTCTTGCCCAACGCATTGCCGCTCTCTGCCCCAACTTCCAGTGCTATGCGGATGACACTCAGCTCATTTTCAGGCTACCTTCAGCCACCTCTTCTCCTTCACTCATCTCTGACTGCCTGTCTGCTATTCAGGAGTGGTGTGCCGCCAATGATCTCTGCCTTAATGCCAGTAAGACTGAGATTCTCCTCATCGGCACACCCGCTCCCTCCTTTCCTGCCACTCTCTGGCCAGCCTCTCTTGGCCCTATTCCTGCTCCCACCTGCAAGGCTAAAAACCTTGGGGTCATCTTCGACTCCACACTCTCCTTCTCTCCTCACATCTCTGACGTCTCTAAGAAGTCACACTACCAGCTGCACCTCCTCAGAGTTATTTTTCCTTTCCTCTCCTTCCCCCAGAAGCTCACTGTCTCCAGAGCTTTGGTTCTCTCTAGGCTGGACTATTGCAACAGCCTCTTTCTAAATCTGCCTGCTTCTACTCTCCGCCCTCTGCAACTCATCCAGAACAGGACTGCGAGACTTGCCCTCGGCTTCAAGCCCAGGGATCGTATCTCTCCAGGACTGAAATCTCTGCACTGGCTCCCAGTGGCTGCAAGGATTAAGTTCAAAACCCTATACATTGTCCACAAGGCCTTCTGGGGCCTGGGGCCTCATTACCTTCAACTCTCTCTTCCTAAATATCTTACTTCTCGAGCTCTTCACTCATCCGCCTACAACTCCCTCAGGGTCAGTCGCTTTTCCAAGCAACGAGTTGGTGGTAGATCTCTTTCCTCGGCTGGGGCCTCCCTCTGGAACAGCCTCCCTGCCTCCCTGAAACTTGAGGAGAATCATCTCTGGTTCTGGAAGCACCTTAAAACCTTCCTCTTTGCTTCTGCTTTCTCTCCCCCTCTCCCCTGCTGAATTCCTGGCTGTAACTGAAACTGCACTGGTTACCTGGCCAACCTTCTGATCTCGGGCCCAGACCCCGCCAGTTGCACACCTGCACTGCCTCCCTGGCAACCCCCGAACCTGGGGACTGTTTTTCTGTATCCCTACAGTCCCCTATCAGCACTTATGTCTACACTTACCTTGCACTTGCCACCAGCTGGCAGTATTTTTTATTTATCTTATTTATTCTATTATCCCATGTACTGCAATTTCCCTTTCCCCTTCCCCCACACACTTTTCCCCTTCCCCCTTCCCATGCACTTGTGCGATCTGAATGACACCTGGCTTAGTAAGATTGTTGTCTATGTCCCTCTGTTGCCGTTCCCTTGTCTCGTTGTGCCTTGTAACACTTGTGTATAGGCGCGTTATAAATGCCATATAATATCATATCATAAATGGATCATCAACCCGGTTTTCGAAATGGCTCAAAGCAATGAAGACGTCAGTAGTCTTCCTTTACGGAGAAGAAATACAAAATATAATTTTAGTAGAGTAGATGGAATACATTATATATACATATATATCCGTCGTTTTTAGATTTTTCCCAAACAGCAAAGATGACTGATGTGCAATGAAGATGATCTGACAGCAATCAGAAAATAAATTGCATGCAATCCACCCCACCCAGGCAGTTTCAATTACCGAGCAAGGTTAGTAGGGACATTTTGAAGTTCACGACGATACCTAAATCTTGTTGTGACTTCCTTAGCCTAAAATCATGTTTATTATGTTTCATATATAGGTTGTTTATAATCTGTCCGGGGTCGTGCTCGGATTTATGTATTTATTTATTTATTCGCATTTGTACAGCACGCAACTGACCGTAGGCATCGTGGCGCTTGTTACAGAGAATTAGCAAACTTAGTTACATGCAGAGAAGCATTTTACAAATTAAATATTCACATTTTTCATTACAAAGTACAATTTACATATTGAGGGCAGTAGGAGAAGAATGGTAAGGGTGAGAGCAGGTGGGTAGGTGTTAGTTGAAGAGGGAGGTTTTAAGGTTTTTCCGGAAGGCAAGGAGGGAGGTTTCAGCTCTGAGGGTGGTAGGTAGCGAGGTCCAGAGTTTAGGGGCTATGTATGGGAAACCAATTCCGCCTGCTTTAACCCTGTGGATGTGGGGGGTGTTTTGTAGGTTGGGGTATCAGGTTCTTGTAGGACGCAAGGAGGTGGTTCTAGATATGGTTTCTGATAGGTATGTGGGTGCCGTAAGGTTGAGGCATTTGTGAGTGATGGTGAGGATTTTGAAGGTAATGCAGTCTTTGACCGGGAGCCAGTGCACTGTCTGCCTGGCTTGGGAGATATGGTCCCTTCTAGGGATGTTCAATGCTGCTCTTACAACATTGTTTTGTGTAGTTTGAAGTCTGTTTAAGTTTTTTGTAGATGTGCCAGCTAGGAGAGCATTGCAATGGTCTAACTTGGCACCTATGGTGGCTCTAGCTATTGCAAGGCAGTTAGGTTTGGTGAGGTAGGGTTTTCTGGCATTTATGAGCTTTGTGCTGTATGCAGATGCCGATGCGATAGCACTAACTTGCCTGTTCATTGATAAGGTGGCATCAATGTAGAAACCTAAAGTCTTTACAGATGAGGAGACTGGGATGATGGAGTTGTCGATGTTAAAGATGGAGTGGAGGCAGTCTAGTTTAGCTAAGGTGGCTTTCTGGCCGAGAATAAGGATCTCTGTCTTATCCCTGTTGAGGCATAGGCCGTTTGCCACCATCCAGGTTTGGATTGTGGTATTGATTTGGTGTAGCGCATTGGCGTCTTGGTTGTAGGAGCCAGATAGTGGTAGGAGTACTTGAGTATTGTCAGCATAGTTAGTATATGCTATACCTAGTGCATCAAGTAGGTCGAAGAGAGGCTTTGTGAATAAGTTGTACAAGGTAGGGGCTGTACATGAGCCCCGAGGAACTCCACAGTGTATGGTAGTGGGGGCTGCATTCGCTATGTTAGAAAATACCTTCATTGCTCTACCCTTGAGGAAGGAGGTAATCCAGAAGGCTTCTTGTTTGGAAAATTGGGCTGCTTGAGTAAGGCGTATGGTAAGGGTCTTGTGATCTACAAGATCAAAAGCCGGCGAGAGATCTAGGAGGAGGAGGAGGAGGGCAGGCCTGCCTTTGTCCATGATTTGGGTGATTTGATTTTAATATTCAGACGACATCAGAGACTCCAGTAAACCAGCCCTGTTACTCCTCCTTGACCTGTCGGCGGCGTTCGATCTCGTCAACCACGAAACCCTGTGCCAACACATGTTTACTTCCGCCCAATTCTCACCCAATGCCACAACATGGATCATCTAATTTCTTAAAGGTAGAATTATGAGTCTTTTCTGATTTAGCATCTGCCCACCCCAGTACCATTCACTGTGGAGTTCCCCAGGGATCATGCATATCACCTATCCTCTACAACATTCTCACCGGGTCCCTATTCCGCATCCTCGACTCCCTAGACATCACGTATGCTAATTACGCTGATGATACAAAGATCCTCCTAACACTAACAGGCAACTACGAAGAAGACTACAAAACACTTAATGCCGTCTACACTGCCATCCGGACCAGGATGGCCCAAAACTGCCTATGTCTCAATGGAGACGAAACGGAACTACTCATAGTTGGCTCCTCTGAAACTCTATTGAAACTGGATGACCAATACACCAACTTTACAATTGACAACATCTTAATTCCAGTCTCCCAGTCCGTAAAAACCATGGGCATCTAATTGGAATCAAACCTCACCATGACTAAACATGTCAATGCCATTGCCGCCTCCTGGGCCTACTATTCCAAACTTATCACCGCCGCCAGGCCCTCCCTAACTAAGGACAACTGCCTGACACTAGCCTGAGCCATCATAGGTTCCCGCCTAGACTACTGTAACGCCCTCCTGGCGGGTACATCAAAAAAGAACATTGACAAACTGCAGACGGTGCAAAACCACGCACTCCGTGCGGCTTGCAATATCCCCAGAAGAGACCATATAACAGCAGACCGTAAACAAGTACACTGGCTTCCTATAAAAGAACGCCTTCTCTTTAAAACACTCTCCCTCACCCACATGTGCTTCCACCATGCAGCACCTCAATACCTCTCTCAGAGAATCACTAAACCATCCAGTGAAAGACCAACAAGAATCCCATACACTAACCTACTCGTAGTACCCAAGATCAACAGAACAAGGGCAGGAGGCTCTAGCTTCCCCTTCATTGCAGCATCCCAATGGAATGCCTTTCCTCCCACTCTTAGAAATATCTGTTCTCACATAGACTTCCGCAAGGAAATCAAAACACGCCTGTTTATCTGAAAACCCCAATGCTCACTCACCTCCTCCCTTAAGACTGTACGTTTACGATTGCTAACATTCTGTGCCATTTATGTACCTTTTATCATCATGTAATTCTCTACAACATTGCTACGCCTAATGTAACCAGTAAGCAATGACTTGTGCATGTAACCAAGCTCTCCCTATGTAACAGCATGTAACAGCACCTCAATGCCTACAGGTTGCTAGTGCGCTATATAAATATAAATAAATGAATAAATATGCAATTGAGTTGTTACAGCAATCGTGGTATTTAGTACTGCATTGGATTCATGCATTGAAACAAGTTCTGAGAATAAGACGGCACACATTAATTAATCTCAGGCAGTTATTGCTAGCTTAGTTCAATTCTGGTGAGTTAAATGCGTATTTAGCTGAAAGTCCTGTGAATGTCTGTTCACACTTTTCTCCAGTGTATCAATCTGCAAGAATAATCACTGCAGAGCATGATTGCATCATAGCCCCTGACATAAGTCATTCCTCACCCTACACATTTCCTAATCAATCCCTGATGTGTCAAACTATGCATATTAGCAATACGTAAACAGGTGGGGTCCAATCCCTCAATGTTATAGGGAAGCTTTGTGTTCACACAGGCTGTCCTGATCAGTGCTATGAGCATGCAGCGTACAATTGTATTGCTGTGGTCACACAGCTACAACCGTTGCACGGGGTATGCAGATTTGTTGGATGGCTACACTGGGCACACAGCATGTCGAAGGTTGCCATGGTCACACAGGCTCATGTTGGTGCCGGGGTCGCCCAGATTTATCAGCTTGGCCGTAGTCACACAGCTTAATGGTCGCCTGGGAGCACCCAGGCTCAGCATACAGAGCCGTGATTGCACAGATCAGCTGCAGCGCTTCAACACCGTAATCACACAGCGTCAACCTGCACACAATGAGAGGGATACAGAGACAGAAGTGCCATTCATGGAGTCTGCTGCCGTACTAACTTCACTTGCCAGCATGAGCTCCTTTTATTTGGAGCATGCCATGGCAGAGTCATGATTCAACACCTTAAAGGGGACAACACCACACTCCTCCTTTTCCATAACAAACAAAACAACAGTAACCCTATACATAAACCATGTGAACTAACATCACAGCAGTGGGTGCATTTAAGTCCTGGCACCCATTTTACTAACTATGTAGAACAATAATCCCACCATTAACCTGGTGGTCCTTGATTCCTGGGTCAAACACATTGCTCAGTTCGTCCCATGGAATCTTGACCCAGGCTTCTGGTGGAACTCTCTCTACAGAATGTTCAACCTGGCCATTGTCCAGTCCCTGGTGTCTTGTAACCCACCAAGCGCTCTTCATTAAGGCTGTATGTCCACTTGAGGATGTCACCATGGGCCCTTCAGCACTGATGGCCCGGGCAGCCCTGGTTCTAGCCGCTAGGGTCCCTCTCTTGTTTGGACTTTTCTGTACCCCTTTTGTACTCCCTCTGGTGAGGCTTGTTGGTGGTCTGGACAGGGCGGCCAGGGCCTTGTTGGATGCTTTGCCGCAGGTGGTCATTCCTAGTACTGTGGTTTTCAGAAACATCCTGTCAGGCTTTTCCCCACACTGTGGCCTTATGAGTGGAAGGGTCACCCTGACTTGATTGCTTGCAGTCAAGCTTCACTCCTGCCCCTCCCCTCCAGCCCAGGTGAGGCTGTGGAAAGTGGACATGAATCAGAAGCCATTTTCTACGCTAATGAGTACCCTAGAAGTTGACATAGCGCTTGGGACAACCTTTTCGAGTGTCTGTGCATTAGCATAAATTAACCTAACACAGCCAGGAAATTATGTGAAGTTCTTTGAACTCAAAGAAACGCCATTCTGAAGCATTACTCACAAATATGCAATTGACACTGAGGATAGAAGGTTAATATATGTTTTAATATTACAGCTATCTCCTACAAGCTCTAATTGGCATTGTGCAATCTATAACAAAAGCAGATATGACATAGCACATTACAATACATATGAAAACGACTGTTGTGTAAGCTAAGAGCATGGTTCACATTATTAGAGAAACGAATAAGTAACCATTTTAGTTTAGCAGCTTGAGTGACATGGGATTTATGGTATGTTGATCTATGCTATGGTACGGAGCAGTGTAACACAGCGAACGCCTTTAGTCTCACAATGCACACAGCAAGACTTCCACATTTCAAGTCACGCTTTAGGACAAGATGTGCGGCATACAAACCGACCACAGCTTCCTCTGCTCTGGGACCTGCGATGGCTATTTCGCCAGCCCCCACGACTTGAGCGCTGCTGATTGGTGGGTGAACCTCTGCTCTGCCCTGGCAGCATGTGCTTTTTGACTTAAGACAGGACTTGATCTGTCTAGCATCTGTGCGTCATTTCCGCCACCTGGAAGGTTAAACCCTAGTGCTTAAGATTGTTCCTTTGCTTTGCTCTGAACCTATGCCATACCTATGTGCAAACTCAAAAGACAGGCGTTGTCTGTTTCCCCTAGTTTACCATAGTAATTGGGCTTCCGTTTATTGACCAGACAAAGCATGGCAATTGCTTCCACAACGCTTCAACTCCATTATTTTACATGGGCTTCTGAAGAGGTAAAGCACATCACTCCTCACTACTCCTCCTCTTGGACTTATCAGCTGCATTCAACCTTGTTGACCACAAGGTCCTATGTAGGCACCTAGACTTGGCTGCCCATTTTTCTGATGAAGCCATAGCCTGGTTAAAATCCTTCATCAACAACAGGACCATGAGAGCCTTCTCCCCCACTGCAGCCGCAGACCCTATCCCCATTACCTGTGGAGTGCCCCAGGGTTCTTGTGTCTCACCCACCCTATACAATATCTTCACTAAGCCCCTTTTCGATGATCTGGATT
The DNA here is from genome assembly GCF_040938575.1 of Ambystoma mexicanum. Lineage (NCBI taxonomy): Eukaryota > Metazoa > Chordata > Amphibia > Caudata > Ambystomatidae > Ambystoma > Ambystoma mexicanum. Next base: position 227,823,206 of record NC_090934.1, read on the forward strand.
CTCTTGGTATCACCTACACTAACTATGCAGATGATACTCAGATTTTCCTACCTCTTACGGGTGATTATGACAAGGATTTGGCATTGGTGAACAGGGTGTATCTCATCATTCAGACATGGATGGCCACCCATGGATTATGCCTGAATGATGACAAGACTGAGATCATCATCCTGGGCACCCACACCACCCTTAAAAAGTTAGGACCCAACTACTCCACCTTCAACATTGATGATAACCTGATTACCACCGCTCATGAGGTGAAAACCTTAGGTTTTTATCTCGACTCTACCTTATCATTCAATAAACAAGTCAATGTGATGGCCTCCGCCACTGCATACACTTGCAAACTGTTAAGAGCAGGCAAACCATTCCTGTCCAACAACAGTTGCATCGCCCTTGCCAGAGCACTTATTCTCTCAAAGTTGGATTACTGCAACTCTCTTTACATAGGTGCCAACAAGACAACCATCAAGAGAATCCAACTCCTCCAGAATAACGCGCTCAGAGCGGCATTAGGTATCTCTAAGAGGGTCCATATTTCCAAGACCAGAAGAGCTAACAATTGGCTGTCGACTTATGAGAAAATCCAGTTAAAAGTTGCGTCACTTGTATACAAATGCCTAAACAATGCAGCACCTTGTTATCTCTCTGAGAGATTCTCTAGAACTAATTTCACAAGACCCACCAGATCCTCTAACACCAATTGCATCACATTACCTAAATTCAAACTCGCCAGAGTCGGAGGGTGCAGCTTCCAGGTCAAAGCAGCTCAACTTTGGAACTCCTTACCTCATCCTCTGCGAACTGATCAACCCTACCTTAAATTCCGACAGAACCTCATAAGGGGGATCAAAGACCTTGATAAGTAAGGGCAGGCATTTACACCTATCCATGACTGATCCCTCGTCTGCCTACCTTTGCCTGGCCATCCATGTATATTTGTATATACTCACCGACCCATAGGATTCTCTGCACTGGCAGGACTTCTTTTCAGTGTGTATCTTGTAATTACGTGTATGTATCTCTTTGATCTGTTCTGCCATGTACAGTTTTTGTATTTTTGTATTATGTATGGATCCAATCTGTTATGTAACCAAGCTGTAAGCTGTCTTATGCAATGCGCCCTGTTACGCCTGGGTCTGGTGCGCAATAGAAATAATAAAACAAACAAATAAACAAAACTTACTTATCAGATCTGAATGGTGCAAAAAAGCATCCCTTGAATTTGCTAGAGGCTGTTTAAGACAGGAAGTTGCCACTTGTGGTTAGGTTTCTCTGCTGGAAAGGGGAAGCTACAATACAATTTCCTACTCATCACCTTTCGCTGAAGTGAAACGACAAGCTTATGTGTGCGTTTCTAGTTTACAAGCATGTGCGTTATTTAGTCACTTAACTTATATTATCAGAGGCTAGTGTCTGTTTCTGTCCCTTGATAAAAGGCCGTACATTGTTGGACAGTATGTGCATTTTTATCAAGGAGCATGTGTAGCACTCTGACGGTTTCCTCTGCACCATGCAAAGTCGCTTAATGTGAGCCAAATTGTCTTCTCTGACTCATTATTCTTAACAACACACTAACGGCTCTTGATTTCTTTGCACAGCTTCTCCCTTCGGTTAGCAGCTATGATGCTCAAATGCAAGAGGGCTTTATTCAGCACCTCACCCCTGATTTAATTCCCCACCACCCCTGGGCTTAGTGAGCACATGGACGAGGTGTTGGTAACAACCAGAAGCTACATTTTCCCCAACTGTCCAGGGCGCACAAGCACTCCGCACCAAAGCTGCAACCCTTATAGGCCCTACTGTCTCTGTTATCTTGGGCCCTTCTGCTGTCCTCCCAGTAAGTGCAAACGTGCACTACAACTCTTTGCCTGAGGCGTATCCCATGGGGACAGTGCAGTGCGTGATGGCCCAGTTCCGGTGTGTAGCAGCGTTCCTGCAGGCTTTTACATGGCTCACCATCCACTTTGACTGTCAGGGGCCTTTGGAGGATGAATTGGCAGATTACTGTCAATCAGGGCACACAAGCGCTCCTTGGAGAGCCGCAACCCTCCGCCATTCCACACCAGCTGTGCGCTGATGATGGTGGGTCTTCAGCCAGCACTCAATGGTGGGTATCTGTCACTCAACATCAGTGCAGACGTACACTCTCCTGCTAATAAGTGCAAATGTGCACCATTTTCACTTTGTTTTGCTTCCGTTTACAGAGAACACGAGATTCACCACTTTTACTTTTCCATCAGCTCTTATCCCACCTTCTTCCATTTGGGTCTCCTGTGGCTCCTTGCACGGAGCGCACAGGATTAACTTCACGTGACAATCTTCATCAGTGTCCAGAGCTCTGACCATAGAGCATACCAAATACACTTTTTATTTTTTAAAAGAGCTCTGATCTCGGCGCGCACAGCGTTCACTTTTTCTCCCGCAGGCAGGAGCTGCTTTTATTTAATACCCCCGCTCTCAGCACAATGCATAGCGAGGGAAACCCCTTCTATGGTCAAATATTCAGCTCCGATCTTGGAGCAATAACTCACTGCTGTCGCAGCCCGGGATGAACAAAGGGGTCTTTCCACCAGTTTTGTCAATGGAGCGTATGCAAACCTTTTTGTGCTCTGACCACGGAGCATACACCCAGAGAGGTGCGCTCACTTCCGTATACGTCTGGATTTTTTTTGTTGTAGAGTTTCAGGTCTCGCAGCGCAATGATGGATTTTTTTTGTTGTAGAGTTTCAGGTCTCGCAGCGCAATGATCACACTGCGTGAGGCCAAGGTCTAACCAGGGAGGAGCTTCTCCCGCTCGGATCACTGCATCTCGAGGATATCTCTCTTTCTCCTTTTCTTTTGTTGGAAATAACTCTGATCCTGGAGCCAACACAGCCTGAGGCCCGGGAACACAGAGGAAGGATTGCAAGCTGCTGAGGGCAAGACAGGGCTGCCACGAGACAGCGCCGCTGCTCTCAGCAGTGGGCTCCCTCAGCCGTCTGAGAGCAGTGTGGACGAGCACCTAGGACAAATTCAGGCATTGGCAGCGCAGGTCACTGTGGAGCCGAACTCAGCTTTGCATGGTTCCTCGAAATCTTCCTCACAAGTGTTATAGGACAGACTCGTGGTCACACAAGCCAACCTTACCTGTGCTGCAAGCACGCAGCATACAATTATACTGCCATGGTCAAGAGGCTAGAAACGTTGCAGGGGGCACCCGGATATGCAGGATGGCTGCAGTGGGCACACAGCATGCCGAAGGTTGCTGTGGTCACAGGGGCTCCCGGCTCATGTTGGTTCTGGGGTCACCTGGACTTATCAGCTTGGCTGTGGTAACACGTTGTGTGGGGACGTCACGTGATTGCGGGAGCGCGATCTCGCGAGATCTCAATGCAACGAGATCTCGCGAGCCCGCGCTCCCAAGAAAACATCGGAGAGCGGTGCCGCGAGATCCTGGCAGAGCGCCAGACCAAGAGGTCGGCTCACAGCACTGCTCCTATTGAGGAGCCACTAAAAAGGAGGCACCAAGAACCCTCTGAGGGCCAGCTTCCAGGGCATAAATCCAAGGCCACAGGAGGCCACCTGGGGGCCCTGGAAGCTCACAGCATGCCATCCATGAGCACGCCTTGCCTCCAGTGAAGCAACTTGAAGGCCCAGACTGGAACTGTGAGTAACTCCCCTGCCCTACTCAAGTACAAGTTATGCCCACCATTAATAAAGACATTTAAGACCCACCAAAGCGTCCTGTCGTCCTTAGAGCCCACAACATAATTGGCGACGAGGATACCAAAAGACCCACGGGCCCACCATGCAAGGCGCCACACCACCCCCTGCGTTTCTCCCTTCACCTGGGACCCCGGCAATTCCGTGGATGCAATGGGAGCCCCTTTTCACCACGTATCTGGAGGCTGTGGGCGGCACGGGATATGCCCCCGCCAGGAAGAAGGCGATGCTGCTGAACGCAATGGGGGTTGAAGGTCAGCGCATTTTTGCCAGCCTAACAGCCATACCAGTAGTCGATGACGAGGACAACGTCTACAAGGAGGCGACCCGTCGCATTGTGAAGAGGTTCACCAATAAGGAGAACATGGTGCTACACCCGTAAACAGGAAGGGAGCGAACCCGTGGACGACTATATCACCAGGATGAGGGAGCTGGCTTCTTTTTGCGCGTTCGGCAAAAACGCAGAACAAGTTATCTGCGACATGCTAATCGTTCACACTAACTCCAGGAAAGTGCAGGACAAGTTCATCCAAGAAAAAGAAGTGACCAGGGCAGAGGAAGAAACCTCCAGCAGGCGCAAAGAGGCGGGAAGCCACCTGCCCGCACCAGAACTTGCGGCGCTGCAATGGAGAGGGCGCAGAGACAAGCAATCCCATGACAGCCCCAGAGACAAAGGCACCAGACAAAAGGATCTGCCAAAATGTTATAGGTGCGCCAGTACCAAGCACATGGCGGATGATCGTGACTGCCCCCCCAGGAATAAGGAGTGCTCCAAGTGCGGACGCATTGGTCACGTGGCTCTGGCATGTACGTGGCGGGAGAAAACCGTTTCCCGCGTCGATGGCGACCGCGCCTCAGCGATGATGACGAGCTACAGGGCAGACCCATGGTCATCATGGTAAATGCCCTCCATGCCGGGAGAGAAATGCCCCATTGCAACATAAAGTGGACGGAATGGAAACACATGTCATGGCAGATTCGGGATCAGACCTCACTATCCTCCCCATCGACACGTATAAGGAAATGATGGGCCAAGCACAAGTGGAAATCAGAACGACCAGGCAAAAACCGACGGTCTTCGGAGGTGCAACTGTCAACCTGCTGGGCTACATCCGAGCCCGGATTGATTTCAAAGGGAGGTCTACCACCACCAAAGTGTACTTCTCGCCCAAAGGTCCAGCCATGCTTGGATGGGATGATCAACACAGACTCAGCATTAAACTGGATCCCAGGACTCCGGAACAGGTACTCATGGTCTCCCTAGGAGCAGCGCAAAATTTCAAGGAGATGTTTCCTAGCCTGTTTTCCGAGAACCCGGGGAAAGTGAGAGACTTTGTCCACAAGATTCGTTTGAAACCCAATGCAGTCCTGGTGAAACCCAAAGTTAGAGCAGTACCTGCCACAGCGAGACCTGCATTAGAGGCCCACTTTCGGAAAATGGTCGAGGAAGGAACCATCGAGACAGTGGAATCCTCCAAATGGTTGAGTCCAGTGGTTCTAGTTAAAAAGAAATCCAGCAATGACCTCAGACTATGCATCGACTTGAGAAGCCTGAATCTAGAGGTGGTCACCGATAGCATTGCGCTCCCCAGGATCAGCGTTAATCTTTTAGAAGCTGGACATGCGTGACGCCTATCACCAGATTCCTCTACACAAGTCTTCACGCCCCATGACGGCGTTCATCACTCCTTTCGGCACCTTTCAATATACCCGCATGACTTTTGGATTGTCTTCGGCAGTGTCTGTATTCCAGAGGATGATGAATTCTCTACTTAAAGGACTCACAAATGTTTCATTCTTTCAGGACAACATCCTTGTGTATGCCAAGGACAACGAAACCCATGACAAAGCGCTCAAGGCAGTCCTGAGCAAGCTTCAAGAGGCAGGCATCCATCTACGCCACGAGAAATGTGTTTTTGGAGAGAGCAGGGTAGAATACCTTGGGTACTGCATCTCAAGCGAAGGGGTGAGCCCCAAGAAGAATATGATGGATGCCATTACAGGAACCCCGGCCCCGATGTCCAGAGAAGAACTATGCTCGTTCCTGGGCCTAGCCGAGTACTATGCAAAATTCGTCCCAAGGTTCTCAGAAACCACGTCCCCCATGAGGGAGCTTCTGAAGAAGGGGGCAGCCTAGTCCTGGGGGCCAGAACAAAATGAAGCCTTCGCTGAAATCAAAAGGAGAATTCTACACGCACCATGCCTGAAACCGTTCAACCCTCAATGGGACACCTGTATCACAACAGACGCCAGCGCGTACGGGCTGGGGGCCACCCTGACCCAGAAGAAGGGCGACACTGAAAACATTGTGGCGTTTGCATCAAAAGCCCTATCATCAGCGGAGAAGAATTACTCCACCATTGAGAAAGAAATGTTGGCATGTGCCTGGGCCGTCGATTACTTCAGATCTTAAGTTTGGGGCATGAAATTTAGACTGGTCACCGACCACAAACCCCTCATCCACATGTTGAGCCCGGGCGGAACCAAGACTGCCACCCCGAGACTGCCAGGATCGTTGCAAAACTGCAAGAGTACACATACAAGATAGCCCACATTGCTGGTTGGAGAAATGTGCAAGCGGACTGCATATCCAGGCTCCTCAAGCAAAACTTTTCTGGGACCACATTCTTGGAAGATGAATGTGTCGTAGCCTCCATAGGTGACTTGAGGAACGGTGAGTACATGGACCTAAGAGCGCCATTGGCAGGAAGAGTTTGAGCAGGACGATGCTCTAAGGCGCGTAGCAGCCTGGGCCCGCCAAGGGTGGCCTGACGAAAGAGCAATCCCTGAAGGCCTACGTCGATACTGGAAGGTGAACGACGAAATCACCACCATGAACGGTTTCATTCTGAGACGCGACCAAGGGATGCCGCCCAGCGGAATTCGCAAAGTGATCCTGTGCAGAGCACACTCAGGCCATCTGGAATGCAACATGACCCGACGCAGGATACGCTATACCTATTGGTGGCCAGGCATGGATCAGGACATACGACATATGGTCGAATGGTGCCACGAGTGCACCAACAGTGACAAGCGTCTGGCTGTGAAACAAGCCCCCATGCTGCCCACCGAAGTCCCCAAAGGAGTGTGGCGCAAACTAGGGTTGGATTTCATCGGGCCCCTGGACAGCATGCCCCCAGAATATAAATATGGGATAGTCACGGTCGAATATTTCTCCAAATGGGTCGAAGTCGACTTCACCTCGGACATCACCACAAGCACAGTCATCGAAGCACTCACCACCATATTCCAGCGCGTAGGCCTCCCTGAGGAAATTGTGACGAACAATGGAGTCAAGTTGGTCTCTCGAGAGATGGAGAAATTCCTCAACCTCAACAACATTCGGCAGCAGAGAGCAAGTCTCTGCCACCCACAGGCCAAAGGCCTGGTCGAGCGGGCGAACTGCTTCATCAAAGGGGCGCTGCAACTAGCGCATGCCTCGGGCCTAAACCCGTACAAGACGGTCAAGGAGGCTGTGGCAGCCCACCACATCACTCCCAACGCCATCACCGGCGGTTCACCTTTCCATCTGCTAAGGGTGAGAAGGGGAGCATCCACACTGGTACCACCTTGGCTCCATCAAGTGAGGGCTGACGAAGATGTGGACATGGAAGATGGTTTTCCGCATGCAGCGTAACAAAAAAGCCATGAAGGCCCGAGGGGACATGCGTCGAGCCGCTCGCCAGACAGCAGTCAACAAAGGCGACCTGGTAAGGATACGCCTCCCTCACAAAGACACTTCGACCGGCTCCAGATACAGCAGTCCCATAGAAGTCATTGAGAAGGGGTCAAACCACATCTGCACCAGCGACGGAAGGAAATGGAATCTAGAAAGGGTGGCCATGTACTGCAGAAAAGAATCCATTGAGCAGGGAAACCGGAGAAGACCCAGACCAACAAGAGCCATCCGAAAACCCTCACCAGTCAGGAAGAGATGCCTTGAAGTCACCCGACGGCGACGAGTTCTAAAGTGTACACTCCCCAACTCCACTCAGGGAGTCACAGCGAAGGGCAAGACAAGGAGAACCTGAATCACCCGCACCTCCCCAAGAGTGCTCCCGCAGCCCTGCCCTGCCCTGTTTCCGGATCAAGGCAGACCTCAAAGAGAGAAAAGGAAACCCAGAAAGTTTGCAGACTTTGTAATGGAATGACATCCTATCCTTTTCCCAGCAAAGGAGGTGTGTGGGGACGTCACATGATCGCAGCAGCGCGATCTCGTGAGATCTCGATGCAACGAGATCTTGCGAGCCTGCGCTCCCAAGAAAACGTCAGAGAGCGTTGCAGCGTGATCCTGGCAGAGCGCCAGACCAAGAGGTCGGCTCACAGCGCTGCTCCTATTGAGGAGCCACTATAAAGGAGGCACAAAGAACCCTCTGAGTGCTAGCTTCCATAGCATAAGTCCAAGACCACAGGAGGCCACCTGGGGGCCCTGAAAGCACACAGTGTGCCATCCATGAGCACGCCTTGTCTCCAGTGAAGCAACTGGAAGGCCCAGACTGGAACTGTGAGTAACTTCCCTGCCCTACTCAAGTACAAGTTATGCCCACCAGTTTGTCTTATTAATAAAGACATTTAAGACCCACCAAAGCGTCCTGTCGTCCTTACAGGCCACAGCACATGTTTTGATGGTTGCCTGGGAGAGCCTGGGCTCAGCATACAGATCCGTGATTACACAATCAGCTGGGGTGATGCCGTACTGTGCCAAGCATCAACCTACACACAATGAGAGACAGAAGTGCCATTTGTGGAGTCTTCCCCGTAGTAGCTTCACGGGCCAGAGTGAGCTCCTTCTATTTGGAGCATGTCATGACAGAGTCATGGCTCAGCACCTTAAAGGGGACAACACCACAAATAAGCCTTAGATTTGTTCAGATCGTAAGAATCCTCCTCAAACCTTCTGCAGTACTTATCTGTTTGGTGAGTAGGGCCCGGAATTGACTCTCTTTGGCGGTGGCCCCATTCGTGAGCTTGGGTATTAAGGAGCTGCGGGAAACTGCAACACAACACAAGCAACGAGTATCCTTTCATCACATGGGACGCTCCCTTTCAAGATGGCCATCAATGTCTAGTTCTTTTGCATGACATGACTGGGTATTGTAGTTCCCTAATGCTTACCTGCAGTCTTGAACCTAAACCAAATCAATAGTTGGTAGAGTCTGCACATTGGGCATGTTAGGCTGTTTAGCACTCCCGTTTCGTGTCCTATTCTTTTTTGTGCAGCAGTTTATGCTTACTGCACATGCACTCTACTTTCTTGGACCCTTGCCCCTGACAGTGCGCTTGGGAATGGGTGTGCATGGGTGTGCATTCCAGGGGGGCGGGTGTGGGAGGAAACGAGAAACACAGAGTTGGGAGCAGAAGCCAAAAGAAGGAATAATAGTAGACTTGGGGGAAAGATGGAGGTGGTGAGAATGGAACGCAGGCTTTTACTGACAGATGCAGCCCTCTTTCCACGCCAACTAATTGGCTGGTGACTCTCCCCCAGCTGCTAAAAACCTTTAAGCCCAGTTCCATAGTTATTACACCAATTACAGGGATGAGGGACCTTACAGATTATTTGAATGCTGTCGCTGGGGCCTGCATCACAGAGGGGGTGGCGGTCTACAGCTCTCAAGGCCGCCACAGTCATATCCTCCAGCATGTAACCTCACCAAAATGTCTAAATGATATTGCTCTGGACAGTTATTGTTCTATATCTTTGAGTGATTGTTTGCAATTTTTCATCACCCTGTCCTCTCCAGTCAAGCCCTTTCTCTTATCAGATTTATATAGGAAGGGGTGAGAAATACCTTCCTCTTCATGGTTAGACTTTTATATATAAACCTGTTGGCTGGAGTGTGCACACTATGTTTGTTATCTGAACCCTTCACCTGGAAAGGGGGCAAGTAAGGGACGTCCCTTTTCTCCATTTCTATTTGCATAGCAGTGGAACCCTTAGCAGAGATTCCTAGGAAATATCATGCAGATAGTGCTATTTCTTTCCATTCCCACAAAGTGTGCATCTTTCTATATGTGAACAGTATCCTGGCATACATAAAGAATCAAGTTCACAATCTCCCTATTATGCTAGCTGAGGTTTAAGAATTTGGTAGGCACTCTGAATTTTTGCTCAATAAGAACGAGCGTGTTTGAATCTACCAATCCATTGCACTCCTTTTTAGATTAAAATACCAGGCTGATGAGATGGAGAAGGCTATCCCTCACAAAGATCAGGCTGGAATGGGGATCACGGGAGGACTCTTCTTATAAAATGGTGGCTTTGCCTCCCTCCCTTTTTCTCAATGTTCTCATCTGCCCGGCAGAGTAATTCGCTCATCACTGCGATCACCTTTACGGTAGTTAGTTTTAGTTAGAGTAAGATGGGCTGGCGGTTCCTATCTTCTAGCTTATTAATTTGTTGCTCAATTACCTCTTCTATTTCCTCTACACTTGATCAACTCAACTTTCTCTCTTCCGCCCAACCTGGAAACCCTCTCAACCCTGGCTCACTCCTCAACTCTTCTCTATGCGGCGCCTTCTCCGACGTCTGGAGAGACTCTGGCTCAAAACTCCCTCGCTTTCCAACCAAACCTCCTATTTCTCTTACCACGCTCTCTTCGACTCTTGTCTTGCCTCGGCTAAATGCTCCTTCTACTCTAACCTTCGCCACTCCCAAGCTTCCCACCCTCACTGTATCTTCCAAACTCTCTCTCGACTTCTCTCCCCTCCCACCCCTGATCCCTCCTCCTCTTCTACACTTTCTCCCTCTGACTTCGCTAACTTCTTCTCCTACAAGATTCTTACCCTTCGGCAAAAAATCAACTGCTCCTTGGATTTCCCCTCTTCTCCTCCCACCACCCCTCCCTCATCCTGCATGTCCTACTTCTCACGTATCTCCCCTTCTGAAGTCTCCAACCTCCTCTCTAAAGCCCACCCCACGTCCGCCCCAACCGACCCTCTCCCATCCCTTCTTATCCCTAAGATCTACCCTCTTCTTATTCCCTACCTTACTTCCTTCTTCAACATCTGTCTTTCCTCAGTCACCTTTCCCTCTGCTTTAAAGCATGCCACGTTCATCCCAATTTTGAAGAAACCTTCTGCTGATCCCCTTCTCACCTCTAACTTCCGACCTGTCTCTCTTCTTCCATGCATCTCCAAGCTTCTCAAGCGCCTCGCTTACTCTCAGCTCTCATCCTTTGTCATCAATCTCTCTCTCCTACCCCCTCCCAATCTGGCTTCCGTCCTAAACTCTCTCCTGAAACTGCTCTCACCTATATCCTTAACTCCCTCCACTCTGCTCGACACTCTAAGCAATCTTCTATCCTTATTCTCCTCAACCTCTCCGCTGCCTTCGACACTGTCGATCATCCCCTTCTTCTCCACACTCTTTCTTCCTTTGGGTTCAAAGACTCTGTTCTCAACTGGTTATCCTCTTACCTCTCTTCCCACTCTTTTAGTGTTTCCTGGGGTGGCCGGTCCTCTCCAACCCAACCCCTAGAATACGGTGTACCTCAAGGTTCGGTGCTTGGACCTTTCCTCTTCTCTCTACACATCTCCCTCCTAGCCCCTGATATCTTCTCGTTTGGAATCTCCCCCATTTTTATGCTGACGACACTCAACTCTTCCTTTCTTTCTCCTCTTTCTCAACTGACCTCCACCTAAAACTTTCTTCCTGCCTTACTGCCATAAAGAACTGGATGTCTTCCCGCTTTCTTTCCCTTAACATGGGCAAGACTGAAGTCGTATTCTTTCCCTCCAACTCTCTTCCCCTCCCTCTCCTCCGCCTTTCATTCACTTTCCTCCCTCTAATCTCCCTATCTCTCTCCATGCTCATAATTTAGGCATTCACTTTGACTCCTCTCTCTCGTTCTCCCACCATATCTCTCTCACTTCTCGCACCTGACGCTACCACCTCTTCAATATTCACAAAGTCCGTCCCTCTCTCACCTTCCATGCTACCAAACTTTTAATCTCCTCTCTTATCTTCTCCCGCCTCTTCTATTGCTCTTCCTTATTCTTTGGACTACCTACTTCTCATCTCGCCCCCCTCAAATCTATCTACCATTCTGCTGTTCGTACCCTCTGTCTCCTTACCTCCCGTGACTCCATCTCTACTTCCTTCTCTTCCCTTGGTTGGCTTCCATTTCACTCCCAACTTAAATTTCACTTTCTCTGCCTTGTCTTCAAATCTCTCCATGGTCTTGCTACCCCTTATCTCTCCTCCCTCCTCTCTTTCTACTCTCCCTCCCGTTCCCTTCGTTCTGCTGACCATTTCCTTCTCACTATACCTCCGTCCCCTTGTGCCCCCTCTCGTTTCCGCTCCTTCCAACTCCTAGCCCCCCTGCACTGGAACTCCCTACCTCTAGCAATCCGCTCTACCCCACCTTCTCCTCATTCTGCACCTCCCTTAAATCTCTCCTTCTCCACTCTCGTCCTTGAAACCCCTTCCCCTTCCTGCCTCCCCTCCCTCCTTTATCTTTCCCCTTGATTATCTCCCTCCCCTCCCCAACCTCCCCACTCTCACCTTTTCCCCTTCGTTCCTCACCCATCTACTCTCCCTATTTCCTTCAGTTAACTGCTCTTCTTTCTGTTTTGTTGACTGATTCATATTGTAATTTGCTTCTACCGTTATATTGTTTATGTTTCATGTATTAAGTTATTCAATTGTACAGCGCTTTGGTGTAATGCGTTATATAAACCAATAAATACAAATACAAATTATTGTACAAGTCTTACAGCTTTGAGCCACCTCCAGAGCGATGACGTGTGTATTCGGAACGAGAAACGGTGGCCGCTAGTGAGATGTGTGAGGTGTTCCTGGGGAGGATCCCTTTGATTTCACAAGAAGTTTATGGTTTTCATTCTATGCATCGATTGTAGGTCAAGCTCCTGTGAAAGGGAGGCTTATAGACCCCATAAGAACTGTTTCTGCTTGTAAATAGAATTACTGAGTTGCCCATCAGAAATTATTTGGTATAGAGTAGGATAAGAAGCAAGTTCAAACATAGGAAGACTTTAAAAAAAAGAATTATTATCAAAATGTATTTGGTTTATTAAACCTTTACAAAACATGTAAAACAAATACCAATATACACATGAAAAAGAAGGTAAACAGCCATTTTCACTATCATTAAAATATTTACAATTTCAATAAATGCTCTTATTCATATTGCTATTCAGATAATTCCCAGGCACTAGCATTCAGTTAAATCTGACCCAATCAATAAGTACACAAGCGGATTTATAGAAACAAAGCAAAGAATACCAACAAGACATTAGACCATTTCCCAACCCATATAAAGCTCCAACAAATCACATCCTTCTCCGAACTGACATATATAAAGAAAGGAATTTAACCCCAACACCACTCAAACCGTCAAAATCTAGGCATATTATGATGGAGCACATTTCCGGCATTTAATCAAGTTTACATACATTTTTTATGAATGACAGAACTCTCAGCTTCAGAGACACAGGGGGTCATTTCGAGGTTGGAGGTAAGTAACTGTCCTTACCAGCATTGGAGCAAATACCGTATCCGTGTAGATAGAGGGCTATTACGACCTCGCGGGCACGAGCTTTGCGCCATGCCAATATCGACATTCCCGGCATGCTGCTAAAGTCCCGAAAATGGCCCTTAGTGGCATCAAGTAAAGTGCAGATTGCACTACCGGCATGAATCAAGATGGCATTAGCGGTCACCACTATTAGCGGTGAACGCTCACCGTAAATAAGTGGAACCGGAAGTAGCGTCATCACACAGGAACGGGAAAGAGCACAGCGACCATCTTTAAAAACACAATCCATTGCCATCCTCAGCAGCCAGGACCTGTAGGATATTGCTGTGTGTCAAATCCAATCCACAACAACACTACAATGCCCAAGGCTGTGAAAAAGGGCGCCTCGCGCCAGCGCAAGGAGCGCTTTGATGAAGACGAGTTAACCATGCTTGCGGAGACCCTGGCAGAAAATACCGATGTCATGTTTGCCCAGAGCCTCAAGAGGGAGGCTATAATCAGAAAGAAGGAGATCTGGGCACTAGTGGCGCAAAAGGTAAGCACGGTTGGCAACACCCGCCGCACAACCAAGGACTGCAGGAAGAGGTGGGATGACTCGCGCCTGCGAGTCCGCAACATCCTCTCGGCAAACAGGAGCCAGGCCATGGCAACTGGGGGAGGAGCAAACTCTCCCATAAAGTTGTTCCGGTGAGAGGACATATGTGCAAGCCTGATCGGCATGGAGGCCATTGAAGGTGTGGGAGACATGGAGCGTGGCACCACCTCATGGGCAGAAGGAGGTGAGTGTCTTAAGAAAACACTGTAATGCAGAGTCTGTTGATAGTCCACCAATATGTCTGTCTAAAGAGGCAAGCCATGGCCCAATATACACACATTCCCAGCATAGTTGTCGTACGCAGCACAGACACATGCAGATGCCTGCAGCAAGGCATTGCCATACCTTACACAAACCACACTAAGATGTCAATGGCATAAGCCACACTGCATGCAGGCCACAACAAATATGCATGTCACATAGCATACGTCTGCCCCAACATGAGTGACCCCGACGTATGCCTGCATTACCCACCCATATAGCAAGCAACGTGATCATCCAAACTGCCTATTACCCTCTATTGTGTAGATGAGCAATAATACAAATGTATGCATGATGCTTCTCAAACCATCACTCATGCCGTCCCTCTCTTCGACCCCCACAGGCTCAGACCATGACATTGAGGCCCGGAACTCACCCCCACAGCCAACCACACCCCGGTAGAGGGCCCGGGATGAGGGCAACAGGCCTTCAACCTCAAAAGCCCAACACAAGCCTCGCCATGCACCACAGAGGAAACCACCTTCGGATGCCACGGCACTCTCAGCAGAGTACCACAGAGGAAACCACCTTCGGATGCCACGGCACTCTCAGCAGAGTCCAGTTCAGTTGGGGAGGCAGCAGCTACAGCACCCCTGGCTGAGGAGGAGGCACAGGAAGAGGTGTGGGTGCCCGTGGAGGACGACTCCTCCGAACTGCCTCGCACACCAAGTCCGGCACCATCCCCTCAGCTCACATCGGTAGACTCCGACCACGCCACCACCCCGGAGCAGTCTGGGGGGGGGAGTACAACCAAGGGGCCATGAGTCCCATAGGGGAGCCAATAGAAATTGTGCAAAGGTGTACCGGCGGGGGTGCAGCGGCAGGAGGAGCTAACTGCCCTGGTGCAACAATTCGTAACTGACAATGCCCAAGCAAGGCAGGAGTGGAGCGAAAACACCGCCTCTCTGGGCAAGATCATTGCCGATAACACAAGTAGACTGTGCAAGGAGGTATCAGCCCTGCGGCAGGTCCTCAGCCGCATTGCTGCTGCAATGGAGGCTGAGCGTCCGGTCCCCCAAATGGAGCAGGCAGCCACCCCATCATCCTCGAGCTCCACACAGACTAGCCCATTACACAGGTCGTCGCGCACCCTGCGCCGCCCGGACATGCCGCCACCAGGTGCAGGGAGTGGCAGGAAGTAGACTGGCCAGCCTGATGAAGGCAATAGACACTTGTTGGGACATGTGTGGGGGAGTTGTGGAGGAGGCAGAGGGAGGTGAGGGTGTGTGGGGGAGTTGTGGGAAAGGGGGATGGGGTGAGGGTGGTGGAGGGTTAGTGCACTTTCATTTTCATTGGACATTTCAATACACCCGTTGTGTTAATAAAATAACTTGAGTGGACATTCATCATTGCGCATGTGTCATTTATTCATATACAGTGCATAGTGTACATGTACCCCCACACCCAGTGCCCTCTGTCCAACTATCATGTCACCCTCTGCAGCCATGTGTGTCAGAAATATTGTGCAATCACTGACTGATGCACAGCACGTCCCTCCTGTGCAGCGGCACCTCAATGTTGTGCAGCCACATCTTCTTCATCCCCTTCATCATCACCAGGTGGTAGCAGTTCAATGTCAGGGGGCAGGGGCACATTCCGTCAGATACACATGTTGTGCAGCATGACACATGCCATGATGATCTTGGCTACCTTCTCATGCCTGTAGAGGAGTGCCCCACCCGACCGGCTAAGGCAGCGAAACCGTGCCTTCAACAGGCCAAAGGTCTGCTCAATGACCACACGGGTACGGGTGTGGGATCGATTGTAGTCCCCCTCGTGCCTGTTCTGTGGGTTTCGGACAGGGGTGAGGAGCCACGGTTTCAAGGGATAGCCACTTTCACCTGCATGGGAGGCAATAAAAGGTATATGTCAGTCGATTCATGATGGACAGCTGTACTAGTCACACATGCCTGCAGATTATCGTTGGTCACAGGCACATGTCCCTGGTTGTATACACACCATTTTTAGGCCCTCAATGTGTCATGTGCCACGGAAGATTGGTGTTGGTTGTATCTTCAAGATGATACACGGTGTGCACTGCCGTCTTGTTGCTCATGCATTGTGTACGCACACAGCTGTGTTGGTGTCAAATTTGTGATGTGTTGTGTTCTGTATGATTTTCTGACTGGGAGCGTTGGCAGTAGGCTCTGCAATATTAGGCATTCTGCACTGGTTTTTCCCATGGTGACATTCAGCATTCCTGTGGTTGTGGCGGCCCTGTGACAGACAGTGGATTCCCTTGGTGGTTGTGGTGATTTGCTGGCGACAGCAACATAGTGCATATTCACTGCATGTTGCTGGATGGTGTTACAGAGGGTGAGGTCCGCTGATGAGTGGTGCACGTGTTGTGGGATGTGGGGTGGTTTACTGTTTGTCATGTTGTGATAGGTGTCGACCTTACTTCATTCCTATGGGATTTGGGTGTCATGTTCTGTTTGGGATGCTTTGGGGCACAGTGTTTAGTGATGTGTACATCGTGCTGTCTCATCAACATTGACACCAGGGTGGTGTGTGCATCTCTCTCCCCATTTCAGTGCCATGTGTCTGTCATGCAATTTACCAAGCAGCCAGGCACGTCGTCCAGCATGTCGCTCCATGAAGCATGATAGCGTGGAGTTCCGCAGGACCATATAGTCATGAGTTGATCCGGGATATCGGGCACAACAATGTGTGATGATCTTGCTGGCGTTGCATACCATCTGCACATTTATGGAGTGGTATTGCTTGCAGTTGCGGTACACCACCTCCATGGCATGCGGGACCACCAACTCCACGTGGGTGCAGTCACGGGCACGTATACAATTTGGCATGCCTGCCAGTGCATTGAAGCCAACTTTTGTATCAAAAATCTCCTGGGGAGTCCATGGTAGGGATATGTAGTCCCTTGTGTGCTTGAGGGGGCATCCAGCACTTGGCTCAGAATGCGAGAACATAAGGGTTGTGATATGCCATGCATGTGCCCCACTGTGCTGGTAGGTGCCTGTGGCAAGGAAGTGGAGCACCGACACTACCTTCAGTAGAGGGGGGATGGCGGTGCGTATTTCAATGAGGCTGACAATGTCGTTGTGTATCATGTCCACGATGGTGGTGATGGTGTCCCGGTCCAGACGGTACAGGGTGTGGATCTGCTCAGGGGTTAGGTTGAAAGGACTGGCTCTCACAGAGATCTCTCAAGATGGAGGCCGCAGCGTAGAGACGTGCGCGGCTCTCTCTCCCGCCGGGCCGCCTCATTAAAGGTGCAAAATACAGCCGGCAGCCAGCCCATTCTGCCGATCGCTTTCCTCCCACTTCGGCAGCCGGGGGAGTTGAGGTGTGTGGCCCTTGGGACCCGGGTGGAGCCCACGGGGGGAGCGGAACGAGGACGCATGATTCCCACCCCCCCCACTCTCCGGCACGGTGGAGGAATCCCAGCGCCGCGGCCCAGAGTACTACAGGGACCCCTCCGGCTGGAGGCAATCATCCTGGTGCGGAAGGGGGAAACGCCAGGAGCGGAATCGCCCACGGACGAGGCCGGTTCGGCCCGGAACGAACCCCGGGGGGAGAAACGGGGGCCGCCTCCCGACCAGTGGGGAGGCTGGGAGAGTCCCTCCCGCCCATAGACTTACGGCGGAGTGGCGGCGGGGATCCAGCGTGAGAAGCGCTTGGAGAGGTTTGGAGTGAGCTCCCCGCTGTGAGTCCCAGGAAGGGCCCGACGCTCGTCGGGATCTGAAAGGTGAGCGTGGACACGGAGGTGGGGCCCCCGATGCTTTCCTGGGCCCAGACTGGACGTGGGAGACGGCCTTCTCCCGCACACGTTAGTGATCAGTTGGTGAGGTGTGAGTTGGCAGAGACTCCCTGGATCGTACACAAGGAGCCGGTGCAGAGTGGATGGAGCCTGCCTCCGCACCCCCCATAGGATTGAGATCTCTCCCGACCGCGTTCCAGCCCTGAGTGCCGGCGGAGGGGGTCGGAGAACTCCCTCATTGTGACTAGAGTAAGCAAAGCCCAACCTGGTGGCAGCCCTTTGGGGGAGCTAACTTTACGCTGGGCCCCGGGGGATTGAAACTGGGGCCACGGGGGGACTGAGGTTGGTGGGGGCGGAAGAGAAAGAAGGATCATTACACCGGGAACCTTGGAGACCGGATTCCCTCTGCCCCCCCCGTACAGCATGTCAAGATCAAAGGGGAAGAGCGGGCCTCCAGCGGGACAATCCGCCGCTGCTAAACAGGATATGAGCCTGGTCCAGTTGTGGTCCTCGAATGCAGCGGTGCACCCGAAAAGAGCCAGAGCAGAGGGCCTCATGACAGGGGATCTGGGACCCCCATACGCCACTATCTCGAAGGACGAACTTCACGCCTGCTTCAAGGAACTACAAGAGACATTAATGTCCACTGTGAAGGAGCAGTTTAGCTCCCTACGAGAAGACATGAAGCAGGCGCTACAGGAGATTAGAGCGGACGTCTCCAAACTGGAAGAGCAGACGGATGCACTGGAGAGGTCGATACAAAGCATGGAGGAGGATTTTCTACAGAGCGGGCATGTGCTAGACCACCTGGCGACCCTCACACACAATTTGGAGTTGCAATGTGAGGACCTAGAGAACAGATCCTGGAGATCGAACATTAGAATTAAAAATGTAGCGATCTCAGTTCAGGATAAGGACCTCAGATCTGCGGTCCAGTCGGTCTTCCGGGACATCCTAGGGGCGGACGGAGGAGACGAGGTGGGAATTGATAGGGTCCACAGGGTGGGCCCGAAAAGCACAGGTGAGCCCGGGGAGCACCCCAGAGATGTTTTGGTCGCCCTCACCTCCTATCAGCAAAAGGAACAGATTCTGCGGAAGGCGCGGGATATTGAACATATCTGGATGAATGGTGTGGACATTCAATTGTTCCAGGACCTGGCCTCGGTCACGCTTCAAAAAAGAAGAAGGATGGCTACAGTGATCAAGGAGCTTCTCGCCCGGGGTGTCAGATACAGGTGGACATTCCCGTTCGGCCTCCTCTTCGCGTGGAATGGCAAGCAAAGGAAAGTGCAAACATGCGAGGAAGGTCTGCAGTTTATGGGACTGCAGGAGACAGGCGATGTGGAGGGACCTCGGCGGGGGGGCGAGACCGAGCGGAGGGACAGATCCGGATGGCGATCAGTACAAAGCAGGAACGCATCAGGCAGAAGGGGAGGTCGGAAGACAGGGCCAGAAATCACCTCCTGAGGAGTTGGACGGCCTTGGCCGTTGAGGGGTAGAAGCCTGCTGGAACACCGGAGTAGGTGCTGGCTGCTGTAGAACACGAAACAGGGGTTCGGCAGGGGACGGCAGTCGAGCTGGTATACGGAAAGAGTGGTATATGCAGGGTTTCGGAGCCCCCGCTAGGTTATTCCCAAGTATGCAGAGGGATGGAGCGAGGGGCGACACGCCCCAGCTAAGTTAGACACCTGGTCTCTCCTTGGGAAAGTTATGATTGTTGGGGGGAAGTTGGGAGGGGGGAAGGGAGGGATGGGGGTTAATGTTTATTCTTGTCGGGGGAGGTTTATGGGCGAGGAGGGAAAGGGAAGGGAGAGGGGGTTGCTGGAGGGTTTCAAGGAGCTGGTCAGGTACGGGCGCCTGACCCTTCCCAAGATTTCAGGCTCACGGATCCCCTGCGAGTGATTACATTCAATGTGAGAGGGCTCAACCACCCGGTTAAGCGGAAAAAGGTAGAGGGCCTTCTGAAAAGAGAGGGGGGAGACATTATCATGTTGCAAGAGACCCACATTAAACGGGGGGACAAGAACAAGCTGAGCTTAAAAGGATATGATCTGTTGGGGCAGTCCAATGCACTGGACAAGAGAGCAGGAGTCCTTATAGCGGTACATAAAGGCCGGAACATCCCTCTTCTTGGGTCACTAATAGATAAGGAGGGGAGGTATCTGTTTGTGAAGGTCAAGATAAACAAGACGCTCTGCATGCTGGCAAATATATATGTCCCAAATACGGGGCAAGACGGATTTCTGAGGGAGGTGATTGGGAGACTGGAAGGGTTTGCAGAGGGGGAAATCATCCTGGGGGGCGATCTGAACCTGGCGTGGCACCCGCCCATCGACAGGAGTTCGGGAGCTGGGCGGGGACAGGCGGCACCCTCGAAGCGTCTCCGACAGCTGATGAGTCACCTGTCGCTGATAGACGTGTGGAGGGAGCGTATGCCTCAACAGAATGGCTTCACCCACTACTCACACGTCTATAACTCGATGGCACGGAAAGATTATTTTTGGGTAACGGCAGGCCTCCTGGGGAGGGTCTCAAATATAGAAATTGGGCCGATATCGATCTCTGATCATGCCCCCTTGACGCTGGAGGTGAACTGGTCGCTCAGGAGATCGGGTCTTTGGAAATGGAGCCTCCCCCATGAGATTATGGAGGACCCGGTGCTGGGAGAAGAAATCAGGGGGGAAATTAAGGAATTTCTGGCCATTAACGATACGGGTGAGGTAAAACTGGGAGTTGTGTGGGACTCCCTGAAGGCCGTCTTAAGGGGGCAATTTATTGCAAAGAAGGCAGCGAGAAACAAACAGAGGCAGGCCTGGGAAAGGGAGCTGGAGGCGAAACTGGCGGATATTCAGAAGGAATGTGTGAAAACACTGACACTCCAACTGAGGAGGGCTATGAGACATGTGCAGGGCTAGATAGACGTTCTCTGCACAAAAAAGGCGGAAATGAGTCTTCTCCGCCTCAGACACTGGTATTATACTAAAGCTAATAAGGCGGATAAACTGCTCGCGAGACAAATACGGGCACTGCAAAGGAAGGGGCTGATTAAGACATTAACTAACAAGCGAGGGGAGCGGCTCTCTTCCACTTCTGAAATGGGGGAGGAGTTCAGGTCCTTCTATGAGGATCTTTACTCCTCGGACAGACCAAATGGGAAGGCTCAGGATGGATACCTGGACTCCCTCCCGCTTCAACAGCTGTCTGAAAGTGATAGGGCTCTGTTAGAGGGGGACATAAAGGAGGAGGAGGTGCGCCGAGCAATCAAGAGCCTCCAGACCGGCAAGGCACTGGGACCAGATGGTTTCACTGCGTCTTTCTATAAGACATTCGCGGAGGATCTGATTCCCTTCCTTACCAAACTGTACAACTCCTTTGGAGAGGAGGGTAATCTCTCCCCGACCATGAATGAGGCGAAGGTTGTGGTCTTTCATAAAGCTGGGAAGGACCCTAACCAGCCGGGATCGTATTGTGCAATAGCCCTGATTAACCAGGATGTTAAGATATACACTAAAATCCTTGCCTTGAGGCTAGCTCCACTGCTTCCTGATTTGATCGATGAAGATCAGTCGGGGTTCATCCCTGGCAGGCAGACTCACGATAACTTGAGACGCATGGCTCACCTGGTGGAGAAGGTGGGTATACATGACATTCCGATGACTCTTCTGGCGGTCGATGCCGAAAAGGCATTTGACCGAGTAGAAGGGTCAATGCTATTCAAAACTATGGGTCGTATGGGGTTTGGAGTCAACTTTCTCAAGCGGATTAGAGCGTGTTACAATACCCCCTCGGTTAGAATAATGGTCAATGGGGAACTCACGGACAAGATAGAACCTTCCCGGGGCTCAAAACAGGGATGCCCTCTATCGCCACTGTTGTTTGCTATCTCCCTAGAGCCTCTGTTAATAAAGATACGGGAATTGAGTGTAATAAAGGGGGTAGAGATGGCTGGGAGGTAGCACAAAGTGGTCGCTTATGCCGATGATCTCGTACTGACTATGGGGGACCCAGCCCACACTCTTCCGGAGGTTATTAAGGTATTAGATGAATTTGGGGCGATACCGGGTCTAAAAATAAATAGGAGTAAATCAGTGGCTCTACGGGTGATCGGAGACTCGGGGGGAGTAAAGGGAGTAGTGGAGACACTGGGGCTGAGCTGGGCGGACAAAGACATCAAATACCTTGGCATCCGCATGATGAAAGGGGTGGATGGCATGTATGGGGCGAATTTCCCAGAGCTCCTGGGAGAGATTAAGAGGGACCTCGAGCGGTGGGGACCATTGGTGATCTCGTGGTTGGGACGAGTGGCGGCGATCAAAATTCCATATTCCCGAGGCTTCTGTACTACTTCCAGGCCTGCCCTATAGAAATCCCCAGGTCCTTTTTCAAAGCTTTAACCAGAGTTGTCACCTCGTTCATTTGGAGGGAGAAAACCCCTAGGATCTCGAGGGCGGTGTTAACAGCCCCATTAGATAGATGAGGGATGGGCCTGCCGCACTTTTACAAGTACTACCAGGCGGCACAGTTGTGGGTACTCAAGGAGTGGATGGGGGAGACGCAGCGGAAGATTTGGGCCATGCAGGATAGGGTGGTAGCTCCCCGGCGGGACCTCCTGTGGAAGGATAAACGGCACAGGCATGTTAACCTGGGTTTGAGCGTGGTGATGGGAGCCCCCCTTCGAGTGTGGGACGACTTGGCGAAATGTGGTGTTTTGACAACAGTGCCGGGGCCATTTACCCCTATGTTTGGGAACGCAGACTTCCCCCCGGGGATGGAGAGGGGTGCTTATAGGGATTTAGGGATTAGGAAGCAGCAGGGTGCACGAAAATAGGGGAAATGATGGAGGACTCTGGAGTCCTCACCTTCGAGAGGTGTATGGAGGTACTGAGGGTAAATAAGGCGGATAGGCTCAGATATGAGCAACTGAAACACTGGCTGACCTCACCCCCGATAAAATGTGCGGCCACCCGAGACCTGTCACATTTTGAGACCTATGTAATAACCAATTCCAGCACGACGAAGCTGGTGTCATCCCTCTACAAGTTGATAATGGGGCACGAGGAAAGGGTCAGCTTGTCATATATGAGGAAATGGGAACAAACCCTAGGGGAGCCCATTGGCAAAGATCAGTTGGAAGCCCTATGAGTGATATTCCGAGGCTGTCCCGCTCAGTGCAACTGAGGGAAATGTGAGTTAAAGTGATGATGCAGTGGCACCTGACTCCAGAAAAACTACATGTAATGTTCCCTTGGGTGTCCAATCAATGCTGGAGGACTTGTGGGGAGGCGGGAACGTGGCAACACATTTGGTGGGACTGCAATAGGCTGCAAGGCTTCTGGGGGGAGGTACGGGCGCAATTTCAGAGGATATTTCCAGATGCAGTGTCTATGGGGAATAGTGTGTGGATGTGTGGACTCAAAGTCGCAACAGCCAAGGCGGTTACTAAGGCAGACTGGAGATGCTTTATGGGCCTGTTAGTGGCAGCCTGGTTGACAATAGCTCAGTGTTGGAAAAGCCCGGACCCCCCTCTGTTATCTAGTTGGCTACGAAGGGTCTGGTCGCTGATTACGATGGAAAAGCTCTCATACACCCTGAAGGGGCGGGGGGGGGGAATGGTTTTGAAAAAGACTGTGGCGTGGTGCTGGAATACCTCGAGTTGGACTATATGCTACAGTGGTGCCCGCACAATATAAGAATTTTGTACCTTTTTAAGGCATGAGATGTTAAAATGACTCCAAGGAGAACCTCCGGCGGGAATTGGGTGGGGGGAGGTTGAAGGGTTTTGCTTTTGTTATTTATTGAAAATGGATAAATAAAAATAAAAAAAAGAAAAAAAGAAAGGACTGGCTCTGATGCTAGGAATTGGGGGCTGCCTGCGTGGTACCGATGGCTGCACTGGTGGGGCATGCTGGGCCTGTCTCACCCTCCTTCTCCTCCTGCGTCTCCTCTGTGGTGCCTGCTGTTGCTGTTGTTGTTGTTGCTGGTGCGGGCCTGTTGGACAATTCAGAAATCAACGCTCGATCATCGGCTGCGGATAGGTGTGGGGGGAGGGAGGGATAAGGGTTATTGTTGAAGTGTTTTTTGGAAAGGCCTATGGTTGAAACGTCAGGCATGATGTAATAACCTAAAAAATGCCAGTAAAACTTTATTTTCAAAAAAAGAACAAAAACAGATTTTTCGATCTAAAAGCCATATCCACGGCCTAAATGAGCGGAGTGGCATAATGCCTAAGCAACCGCATTATGTTGGGTCATCGTTATATAATGAAATAATTTTTTGAAACTATGTACATTTTAAGCTTTGTATCATTCGGGAATCCGATGACTAATGTTTCTATTTGAATTTTTGTGTACACACATATTCGAGCTCCAGGAATATAATATGAGGGGTTTGAAGATGAGGTTAAGAGATTTGATCAGCTTATTATGGTGACACCATGCTTATGTCGATTTTAAACTGCTTACATGGATACTCCATTCTGAAATTTGATGTGTGTGAATAATTGCCTTTATATTGATTTATGGCAAAGTGGTTGGGTGTCTACAATGTTTGTCTTTTTCATACCATTGGTGTACATACACCCTAAATTTATTGATGACACCTTGTACTTTGATTATATAATTCCAACTGTCTAACCATATATGCTGAAATACGAGAGAATGTGAACACCCACTTTGGGTGACAAATGGTTGTTGTTATGGGATCCAGTAATGATATGCCACTCATTACATCTAATATGGTGAATAAAGGTATCCATATAATAGCCTTTAGATGCTATGCACACTAATGATGCAGGTTAAACTGCATTACCCAGAATATTTTTGCTTTGTGGCGCCTGCGTGTCGACGCAATGATGTCATCACGTTGTGGCGCGGTGACGTCATCGCGCACGTCGAGGCCGTGATTTTCGCTGTATTTTTAAAGGAAATAACAGGACAAACTCAGTGATTTATATAGAGACGCTGAGGGAGTTAGAGAAAGCAAACAAGTAAGCGCTTCTGAAAATAAGCATAGGATCCCAGAATAATAGGGCTTAGTCGTGAGTGGATGTTTAACATATCATAACCCTCACAGAGACATTGGTATTCTCTTTGTAGATTTGAGAGTCAAACGCCCAGATTTAAGATCTTTTGGAATTTGGACTCCACAGTTTTTGGAATCCTGTGTTCTGACACCAAGAGCTACCATTGAGAGATAAGTACGTGTTTTTTGAATAGAGATACTGTTCTTCTATCCAGTGTTAAGATCTAGCCCTTTGACTTAGGGCAGCAGTGTTTCTTCTCTTGTTGCAGGGACCTGCCTGTAATTCTCAATAGAGAAGAACTGCCATATGAAAATAGAGTGTACCCGGGTTTACGCCTGACTAATATCAATCAGACACTCCAAGTTCTGGGAACCACAGGGTAAGACACTAACCTGCCAGTTTAATGAGAGCACAAACTGTGCGGTATCCACATTAGTCTAACTTAAATTTATGTCATAAGTTTAGGTTGTAAAATAGAGGAAATAAGGCAAGAATTCTGGCAATTTATGGAATCTGCATGATAAAACCAGTCAAGGCTAGAAAAGACTCCAGGATATTAATCCCTTGAGTCAGCGAGGTATGTAATTTCTAACACACCTCACACCCGTATGGGGACTAGGGTGTATTTGCATGTAATAATAGATTAGTACTATGACACTGAGCATTAATATAGTGCCTTTTTTTTTATTAACAGGGTATATCTCATATGCTAGAAGACTTTTGTAATGAAATACAGACTCTTCGGGTAAAGAATCAACACAAGATACTACACACCCCTGATGAATGTCCTACATTGTTGTGTCTATAATTAGAGGGACACAATATAGAGCCTTTTCTAAAAATGGTGATCACATACAATACTTGGCAAGATACAGTGGCAGTCTTCTGTAGCACCACATCCCAATAGTGGATGTGAAGAGGCTTAGGCCATAAACCGACGTTTTGCTTTAATATCAAATAGGTCAAATAGTTGGGGCCTGCTGCTTTTTATGGTTTCTATTTACCTTCCTAATCCTAACAATGTTTTCAATGGAGATATCCACGTTGCATTTCTACCCATCCACTTCTGGCATTTCTACCACAGGCACTGGGACCTTATAAATATTTGCAAAATGGCAATAAGATTGATGATTAGCTGCACTTGTTTCACCTCTGTTTGATTCACTAATTCCCAGATATTGTGGGTATTGTTGCCCTTTAGGGATGCCATCATTTACTCCCCATCCCTTTGGTAAAGAACAGCCCGATAGAGCTTAAGCCAGTTCTTATGGGCTTGTCTGAGCTTCTTAACTGGTCCTTAATACATACATTCATATCCCCTCTTTTATAGATCTCTCTAACTTCTTTTTGAAGGACAGCTTTATGTTCTTTCGCCAAAAGGGTCTGAGAAATGTGTGTGTTTTACAACTCCTGCTCTGTTCTGCTTTGTAGACGGGTATAATGTAGACATATGTTAGTAGTTCACTACTTTGACTTCCAGAGTTGTGAAATTAAAATCATGCAGCATAATGTTAGGTTTCCTAGTCCTATCCAAGGCCCACTTTAATCTATTACCTCTGACATTTACTTCTACATTATTCCAGACCGAGGAAGAGTATGTAACCTTTGAAATCCATCTCAATTGCAGGCATAACATTGCATGATCACTGTAATTTGTGTGGTGTATCTTAAAGTCCTGTATTGCAAAGAACAGTTGCCTGGACAAGAATACGTAATCAATGATAGCACTAGATCCCCTTGCATGCCAGGTTGGACTATCATCCTCAACCAGTTCCAGCCCCTACTCCTCTGCAAAATTAAGCCACTGAGCTCCTTGAACATTTTTCCTCATACAAGGTGACTTAGAGGTCACAATCTCTCAAAGTGAGCGCCAGCCAACGCCAATTAGGGTCCTCTGAAATTGAGCTTTCCTGTTGCTCAATCGAGCCACCTTCCACCCCCTCATTTCTTCTGTCACTAGATGTAAATATTGGGCATTTAATCAACTACTTAGGCTGGGGATTGGCATCCTTGAATGTCGTAATATCATAACCATACTTTTGGAGACACTGCGCCTCATTGAATAATGTGGATCGAACAAGCAGGGAGGGGATGACCAGTCTGACATAGTCGTATCTCATCGAGTGCATGAAATCTACTAATTTGATGTCAGCTGAAGTAATTAGCCTAAGCTCTGGAATATCCTCAAAAAGAGCAAAAATTCAGGATCTATGAAGAGATTGTGGTCCCCTTCATCAAACAAGTAGTTCAAAATCAAGCTGGGCTCTTTTGAATAGGCGAGATCACGCAACCTAAGGTACTGATCCCCCTTCCAATGTTCCTCATCTGACCGAGGGAACCCCTCAAAGGTCTCTAGGAACACCTTCTGTGAACCACACAGATCCTTCTTATATATAGGTCCCAGATTGCTATTTCTTTGGCCCCTTAGCGCTCCTGAGATATCTCCCTTCACAGCTTCATCCCCGACGGGGTGAGCCGGGGCTACAGTCTTCCTTTCAGGAGTCAGGATGTTATTCACCAAGAGTCTCACCTCTGCATTGGTCATCACTTTAGCTTTATCCCCTTTAACTGGTTCTACGTCACCTCCCCACCTTGTAGAGGTGTTATTACCCCAGACCTTTGCAAAATGTTAGAGTCCGTGCTTCCAAGCCTTTACCGAAATGTCGAGAAGCCCCCCGTCGCCCCTCTGATCCAGGCACCCAAATAATTTTTTACCCACCTTGTTTCCCATCCCATCCTTAGCTCCCTTCTTTGAATGACTTAATCTTTCATCGTCTATATTAGAAGAACTTAGGGGGTCATGGGGGTGTTTAAAGATGCCATAAGTTTGTTTTTTTTCCATCCTTGTGACTTAGGGGTTACCTACTGTCTCTCACTATATCCAGGTATTGTTTCAGGATGTCCGACAGTCTGTTGGTGCCCTCTTCGTACTCAAGAGACTCCCCTTGTGAGGTCGATTGGCTTCAGCAGCATCTGGCACTGATCATCAACCTCCTCCTCCTCCCTCCCTGTACCGTCTCCGTGTCCGAGACCCCAGTGGCCACTCCTTCCTTCTTGTCCCTCATTTTCTGTTCCAGGTTCACATCATCGGCTACGAAATGCTCCTGTAGATTTTGAAAGGCGACACCACGCAAAAACTTCGGGACAATGCCTTGGAAGCCCTTAAATCAGCAGACCGCTTCCTTTTTAGTTCTTCATTGCAACATTCAAGAAAGGCCCTTGCAACGCATCCACCCCTACATTCATCTCTACCCCCCTTACAGGAGACGTCAAGACCTCTTCCTCATTCGGAGGAAATACACTCACCAGTTTGCCACCCTTCCAGGGGATGTTGGCCAAACCAGCGCTCAGGTGGATAGCACTGATTACATTGTCCACACTCTCCTTCAAAGAAGACATACAACAAGAGGTAATTACATTAATCGCTTTGTCAAATCACTCAAGAGGGATGTCTGCACTTTGGTTTCAGTCATTAACTTTCCCTTTAATTCCCAAAGAATGTTTACTAAAAGGTGTAACATCACCGCATCCACCCGACCTCTTCCTCATTGGGAGGCAACACACTCACCAGCTCACCCCCCCTTCCAGGGGATGTCGGCCAAACCAGCGCTCAGGTGGATAGCACTGATTACATTGTCCACACTCTCCTTTAGTGTAGTCATATAAGAAGAGAAAATTACATTCATCGCCTTCGTCATATCACTCAAGAGGGATGTCTGCACTTTGGTTTCAGTCATTAACTTGTCCTTTAATTCCCAAATCATTTTTGCTAAAGGTGTAACATCATTGGGTTTGATCGCCTTATGTGTGTCAGGACATATTGTATCCTTACTCTCATCCTCCCTCCCACTCCCTTCCAGGTGCAGAGACAATACCAATATGGTAATTTCCCCTGAAAAACAAATAGGCGGAGTATCCAAAAAAGAGCGCTCCAAGTCACCCCCCCTTGGTGCTGTTTGAGATGATTGAAGGACTCACAGCTTCATTAGTATTTCTCAAACAGTAGCAGATCAATATCCTCCACATAGGGGGATTGGGAGTGATCCTGACTTCGGGATGTCTGCAACAAATATTTCTGGGCTAATAGCTAAGCTACATCTCATCTCCTCACGCTCTTTTTGAGGGAGATGTAGGTAGGGGCAACACCATTACCCTTGTTATACTATCCCTTCTGTGAGTGAACACCAAAGGGGCTGACCACAGAGCAACAGTGCCGGGACAGTAGCAGTGAGGTTTCCTCACGCCGCCAGTGCCGGGGGCGCTCTTACGGACAGCATTGGTGGCCAGCTGCTTGTGAGGCGCCTTGCCTCTGGTGGACTTGCGGGCAGTCTGCTTAATACAGGCCACGGCAGTAATGCGCAATCTGCTTTCTCTTCAAGCAATTCAACAGAGGACTTTTGTAAATGGATAGTTTATGGCACTATAGCAGGGATCGCAACTTGTAGCTCTCCATATGTTTTGGACTGCAACTCTCATGATCTGTCAACATCGATTATGCTAGTGGGGATGAATGGGAGTTGTAGTCCAAAACATAAGGCGAGGCAAAGCTTTCAGACCCCCCCCACAACGGGGGATATTTCCACCAGACATCTTTGCCTACTTGTTGGTGAAGCACGTTCCGGTATTGCTATGGACAGAATTGTGCACACAGTCAACTACTTATGGACCGCTTGGAGTGATCATTACGATTGGGCAGGAAAGGAAGACTACTTGGAAGTCTTTAAACGTCTTTAGAAGTTAGTGATTGTATGGGAAGGATCCCCCAACTTGCAAGTGAAGGAGTCGTGAGAAGGTGATGTATAAGCCATAACCGACAATGCACAATGGATTTATGTTCGTCCTCAAACAAAAGAAATATGAACGAATGACAATCCTCAAAGCAGTAATTTCAAATGTGTACAGTCTAACCCACACCTCGTACCCTACATTATATCTTTCCAAAGGTGGCAGATAAAAGTGCTTCTTGTGCTGTGTCTGGCCCTACCTTTTTACACCTAGTTTGGAGGTGTTCTTTAGAAAAAGGGTTTATGGGACAGCCAAAGAAAGTGTGGTGGCCATCCCATTTACTTCCACATTGTGGGCCTCTTAGGTTTGACCAGTAGCTTACTTAAAACCATTGAAGGCTTAAGGGGCTTGGCTTCTTGTTGGTGAAGAGAAGGGGGGGGCATGTCCTGGTTCAAGAGACCATCTCCTAGCCATGAAATTTGGTGGAATGGTGTTCCGTTCTGCAACTATATAATAGAGACTTCCTGTGAATTGATACCATTGATTTATAAGGCAAAGGACAAAGTCTTTAACATTACATCCATTGTTGTAAATCATGATGAGTGCTCATTATAGGCGAAGTGGATACTGGCAGGGTACTGCATCCTGATGTGATCCCCATCAAAAGTGAGAGTGAGAATGCAGGGAAGGATTGAAGAATGCCAGTTCAGTTGGAAGGAGCTTCTGCATGGACCGGTGGGGTGTATATATGATCCAGTGTAACATAAATAAAGAAGTAATCCATCCGTACTTGTGTGGAGGATCATTTCAAAAAGCCTTGACTTACATGGGGAATTGGTGATTTGTTTGGGATGTTATGGATTTTGTGTTTGTTAGTACATCATACATTTGTGAGCGTGACAGAGAGCAAGTCACATGTGTATACCCAATTTAACATTCATAAAGGTTCACAAAATAGTGAGATTGGTGCAAAATGGTGCCATAATGAAACAAAGCCCTGGTTAGGACACAAAGCGCAACTACAAGAAAAAAAAAGCCTTTTTTTATCAGGAAAGCGCAGACAAGAATAGGTTACAATCTAAAAGAAATGTAAAAATAAGGGAACCACAAGGCATTTGAATTATAGCTGTAACTATCTGAACAGGGATGATAAAGTTGAGTAAACACTGTTGTCACTCAGCCCACTTATCTTAATACATTGTAAGAGAAAAAAAATCTATATTAGTGGTGAACTTCTGGGACACAAGCTAAAATGTCATACAGTAAATTATCATGTTTCTTGCTAGGGACACCTACTTTGAATCTTAAGACATGAATTCGAGGCGGTGAGTCGAAACTTCACATGCCATGAAAGGCAGCATAGCTGTCAAGTGGACCGATCAGTCTTTCATGACCTTTTAGCATATTGCACTTTGAATGCCAGGATGTAATTCAGCATGCACTGTGGCATTTTTGGAGATGTTATGTTAAGTTGATTTATACCATGGACCACTGCCATTTTCATGCATATCCAATCCTGTTTTCCTGTGTACTGTTGGCCTTTATGGTGTTGCTATTCCCATTATAAATCAAGTTCTACAAGTACCAAAATAAAAACACCTGGGGCAGGTTGGAATGTAAGCTAAAAGCCAGAACTGGCTCCAGTTGTCACTGGGCCAATTTTATTGAGGCATCTCGGATACAGAAATTCTTATCTAAGAACTTTGAATTGGCGTCCGTCCACAATAAGCATGCTCGCAGGTAGAAAGAGACATTTTGTTTTAAATATAAACGGTGGGCTGACTGATCCATTCAAAATGAGTCACCTGCGATGTGTGACCGAAATACAAGCGAACTTGGACTGTTGCTTATGAGTCCCTCCGCGCCGCTTGTCTGCACGAACAGGCCAGGCCAATCCATACAAATAACCCAGTCCAGTTTCTGCTCTGCCGCGGTCTCTGGGCCTCAACTGGGGCACGTTGTTGAGTGACGCATGTATCCCCGGTTACATGCCCGCTCTTCACAAGATGGCCAAAGATGTCTGAAGAGGCGCTTTGGTACTGCGGCCTGTGGCGAACTTCACCAGAACGCGTGCGCAAAAAGAACGGACAAAATGACGTAGGCGGCTAGTGTTGCGCATGTGCTGTGAGCATGCGCAGAGAATCCTCACAACACGTGCGCGGGATGCACAGTCGGTTTGCTGAGAGGACACTATTCATAGCAAAAGACGTAGCCTGGACCGATGTCAAGAACATTGTTGGAGAAAAGTCCAGGAAAACTATCTTCGCAGCCATTCCTGTAGCTTTGTTGGTAAGCTGTGCTCTGGGTCTGTGCCGGGCGTTGTATCATGCACGTCAACGTTATTTTTGGAGCACCTGGGAGGGAGATTTCATCACAGAAAGCTGGAGAAATGATTTTTTCCATGGGATTACAATAAGGTTAGAATTATTTTAAGCAGAAGAAAATAAAAAATAGCAACATTTTTAAATCAAAAATCTGGAGTCAACTGCCTAAATCAGCAGGGCTGGGATGTATGTATATGTATGACATATTGACTGTGGGCCTTGGACCATGCTCTGAACCTGTTCAGTGCTCAAGGTGAGTGGCGTTTAAATGTTTTTGGGATTGGACACTTGGAAGTCCATGGAAATTAACACTTTTTGTGGAGTGCTATGTCTGGAAAAGATCTGGGACTACGCTAATGTTGGAACTCAGGGCTAGCTAGTCTTTTGGTTGTAGCCCCTGAGCTCCTATCCGGAGCTACAACCAAAAGACCCACGGCTATAGCCCCCTCAACTCCCCATAGCATTGACTGTGATTGGATGGTTGATTGAATTTGAGTCTATGGTAGGCAATATACTTTAAATCAGTGGTCTTCATACTTTTTTGGCCGGGCTCCCCAAAAATGCCAGATGGACAGTACGTACAAATGGCAATGAACTATTGCATGCTGTCACCGCACCCTAATGCCAGTATAGTCCCTGGGCTCCCCCACCTGCTCACATCACAGTGGCTGGGCCCCCTCATCCCACTCCCATCTAGTCTCTGGGCTCTCCCCACCCCATCACAGACCCCGGGCTCTCCCCACCCTGCTCCCACCACTACCCCATGGCTCCTGCCCATCCTGCTCCACCACAGTCCCTGGGCTCACCCCCACCCTGTTCCCAACACAGTCCAAGGGCCAGTGGCGGCTGGTGAATTTTTTAAGTGGAGGGGCATACATTTTCTCCCAAAAAATGAACCAATCAATGGGGATTGGCAGGGTTTTCGAGCGTTAAATTTATTTAAAATAATGGGTTAAAATGTTGCATTGTAGAGCATACTTAAAACAAAAATGGGTAAAAAGCCAAACAGTTTGCAATTGGTGCTGGGGGGGGGGGTGCGGGTGCAGGGGGCAGGCATGACATTTTTTACTGAACATCTATGATAGATTGATAGATGTCCAGTAAAAATACCCATCTTTGACCCTTGGGCGCCACAGGGCCTAACACAATCAACATGATTATGTGTGTATGCAAGGTGCTGGGTTGCCAGGGGGGAAAGCATGGTATTTTTGACTGGACATCTATGATAGATATCCAGTAAAAAAAATACCATCCCTGTCCCCTGTGCTCCACAGCGCCTCAGAAGGAGAGCTGATGTTGGCAGGTGGGTACGGGGATTGTGCAACAAAGGCATTTTTAAAATGCATTTGTTGTACTAACCTTCTTCCTCCTCTACCCCCACTCGCCAAAATCAGCTCAACGGACCAAAACAAACACACACACACATTCACACAGCAATCACTCTATCATTCACACGAGCACCCATCACCATACACTCACTCATAACACAAGCATACATGCATCCATACAAATATTTAAATAAAACATAAATGAACATAAACGTACCTTCTGCAGGGGCCTGCATGTGGGTGCTGAAACACCCCGCTCCAGGCTGCTCTGTCCGTGTTTCCCTTTGACAGTTCAGCCAGCCCAGGAGCACTCCCTCAGCTGGAAAAAGCAGCTGAGGGAGTGTTGTGTTTCACTGGGCTGGCCCCTCCACTCCTCCATAATAGGTGAGAAGGCCACTGGGTGGCCTTCTCACCTATTATGGAGGAGTCGAGGAGCCAGCTCAGTGAAACACAACACTTACCCAGCTGAGGGAGTGCTAATAGGCTGGCTGAACTGTCAAAGGGAAACACGGTTTCACAGTTTGACCATTGTTGCTGAATAAATATTCTTTAAACATTACAATCTGATTACATTTTAACTACAAACACCCCATTGGATTCAATTCAAACAGTCTGTGAGTAGGCATTGAATATCCATTTGCAACTGCAGGCCACTTTTTCATTTATGCCTGAGACAGTTTCAAGCTCCAGTCCGACCATGTGAGCCAACCCGGGCCATTTCCTTCAATCTAAAAAAAAAAAAGAAAAAAAAAAATATATATGTATATGTATATACATATATATATATATACATATATTCTTTTTACATTACATGCTGGGCTCCCGTGCCCACTCGGGAATGTGGCTGTAGCCCCCAAAGGGGGCGCGACCCACAGTTTGAAGACCTCTGCTTTAAAGGTAGTTGAAGTGTACCTATAGTACGAGATTCCGCAAAGAGGGTACATGTGCAACCTACAACAGCACGCAGCCTTGGGACGTAGCCGAGAAGCAAGTATGAGAGGCACCCTGACTCTATTGAGAATGCTTTGCAATAGTGTCACATCGAGAGACCCGGCTCGCTCTCCCTGTGCGATCCAGACTTCGCTTCTTCAGCATGCCTCTAAAACCACAGTGTACTGCGGCCACCATGCTTGTGTCTCATAATTAGCCTGCTCAGTGGGACCCTCAACCCTCCTCATTGCAACATTCCATCTCAGTTTTGGTCTTCCTGCTGCCAATCACACTCCAGTCTTACAGCTTGCTTGGATGTCTTTTTCCCCGTCTTGCTCCTCCCCAACTCGCAGTACAGTGGGATGTATGGGATGTATGCCGCAGCACTTTTCACTCCTTAATCTATTTATTTATTTGTATTTGTATAGCGCAACATACAGCCCACAGGCATCGCGGCGCTTGCAAGTCAATGAAAGAAAGCTTAATTGTTAAAACAGTGATACAGTCTCAGTTACAGGCATGTTAAGTAAGCAAAAGATAGGCTGAGGTTTACAATTGACAAATCAAACAAATAGTCTGGTTTTAATGGCTTTACGGAATGCCAGATGGGAGTCAATCATCCTGAGGTGAGCAGGAAGGGAGTTCCAGAATGAGGCGGCCATGGAAGGGAAGCTAGTGCCACCTGCGCGCACTCTCCTACTTTTGGGAGTGGAGATCATGTTGGTGTAAGCCATTCTAGTAGGCCTTTAAGAAGAGAGTTTCTGAATTCTGGAGGCCAGGAAGGGAGGAGCTAGGTCATGGAGGCACTTATGGGCGAGTGAGAGGGTTTTGAAGATTATCCTTTCTTTAACTGGCAGCCAGTGCACCTGCCTTCTTGTAGTGGAGATGTGGTCCCTCCTGAAGATCCCAGTGGCGGCCCTGAGTGTGTTGTTCTGGACCACCTGTAGTTTGGCAATGTTTTTGCTGGAGGGCCCTGCCAGGAGGGCATTGCAGTAATCAAGTCGTGAGCCGATGATTGCCCTAGCTATGGTGAGGGAATTAGGCAGGGAAAGGAAAGGTCTTGCTGCATTGAGTAGTTTGGAGAAATAGGCAGATGAAGAAACAATGGCGCTAATTTGTCTATCCATGGTCAGGTCTGAAGGTAGACGCCAAGTGTTTTGATCGTTTGGGAGACGGCAATGGGAATATTGTCGACACCGAGGGTGGAGTATTGATTGCCTAGTTTGCTGAGGATGGAGGGGGATCCAATCAGCAGAAGTTCTGTTTTTTCGCTGTTGAGGCACAGCCGGTTCTGGGCCATCCAGGATTGGATCTTAGAGTAGATTGAGTTGAGGGTGTTGCTGTCGGCCTGGTAGTCACCCGAGAGGGGAATGAGTACCTGAGTATCATCTGCATAGTTAGTATATGAGATGCCAAGGGCATCCAGCAATTTGAATAGTGGCCTGGTAAACAGGTTGTACAGGGTGGGTGCAATGCAGGACCCTTGTGGAACTCTGCACTTGATAAGGCTCGGTGTGGCACAGGCTGAGTCGGAGAAGACTTTCATAGCCCTATCTTGCAGGAATGAGGTGATCCATTCACACGCTTTGGGGGAGAAGTTGGCCGATTTGGCAAGGTGGTGACAAAGTGTGTTATGGTCCACCAGGTTAAACGCCGCCGACAGATCAAGGAGAAGGAGGAGTGCAGGTTTGCCTGCGTCTCTAAGGTCGTCCATTTGATTCTTAAGGTCAAGGAGAGCTGTTTCAGTACCGTGGCGGGGACGGAATCCAGACTGCCGAAGACCTAGAAGGCAGTTGTCCTTAAGGTATTTCTGAACTTGCAGATAGGCTGCTCTGTCCAGAATTTTTAGGAGGAACGGGACTGTGGTGATGGGCCTGTAGTTCCCTGGGACCAGTGGGTCCCTTAAAAAACCAGCAATGGTTTTTTAAGGAGCGGGCAGACCCAGGCTTCCTTAAGGTTAGACGGGACATGGCAGGATTGGAAGGAGGCGTTAATGAACGCTGTGATAAAGGGTACTAAGGTGGGGGCACAGTCTGTAATGAGCTGTGCTGGACAAGTATCGCCTTTACAATTCGAGGGATTAATGGTTTTGAGGAGGGCAGCGACTTCAGTTTCACTCATTTCCTTGAATTCAAAGAGAATTGGTGATTTGGTTTGCATGGTTTCAGGAAGGTCATTTTGAGGCTCAGTGAGAAGGTGAGAAAGTGCTTTTTGATGGGCGAGGATTTTTAATTGAAGGGTGTTCAGTTTGTCGAGCATGGCAGATTGGATGTTGTTGCACCATTTGTCATCTTTCGAGAAAGTGGGGGGAGGGCATGACGGCTTTTCCAGCTCCCGAAAGATGCTGAAGATTTCTTTGGTCTCTGATTTAGCGTTGGATATCCTCGTATTGAAGGACGCTGCTTTGGCTTTTATGATGCTAGATTTGTATTCCCTAGATATGGCATCAAAGGCCTTTTTAGAGCACTCATTGGGGTTTGTTTTCAATGCAGAGAGTGCACGTCTCTTCTTAGAGCGAAGTTCTAGCTCTTGAGAGAACCAGGTATTGGAATGTTTAACTTTCTTAGCTTTCCTCATGGCAAAAGAGGCGATGGCGTTTACGGCCTGGGCAAGCGCAGTTTTGAAGGCCGTGGAGAGGATATCGGGGTCCTTTGAGAAGGGAGGCTGCAGTGTGGGCACTTCTAGGAGAGGGGATATCTTTTCTGCAGTTAGTTGGCGCGCGCTTCTGGTGAGGGCAGCGGGGAGTGGGATCACAGGACCGGGAGACCCTGTAAGGGTATTAAGGTCAAACTGTAAGTAGTGGTGGTCAGACCAAGGGATGGGAGTGTTGCCGGTGAGGTGAACAGAGCAGTTGTGGTGGCTAGCCCAGTCAAGGGTGCAACCTTTGACGTGGGTGGGTCCTGAATTGCATGGGCGAACCCAAGTGTGGATAGGGCTGGGAGTCGTTGGGGTCATTGAGTCCAAAGTTCAAATCGCCTAGGAGCAGGACCTTAGAAGTCTTTTTCAGGTTATCTGAGAGAGCGTGCAGCAGGGCATCATGGAAATCAGTGCTGGGACCCAGGGGTCTGTAGACTAAGTGCATGGCAATGGTGTGATTAGGGGATAGGTTAATTTTGAGTTGAAGGTAATCACAGTTGTTACCAATCTCCCTGTCAATCTTTCTGACATTGAGACAGTCTTTAGAAATTAGTGCAACACCGCCGCCTCTTAGATGGGGACGGTCTTGTCTGAATATGGTGTATCCTTCTGGGACAGCGAGAGCAAGGGCAGGGCCTTAATCTAGTCAATTAAACACTAAAAACACAGGTCTCAGACTACTTTTACCAGTAAAGATTCCGATTTGAAAACCCACTCCCTAAGGCTAAGACCATTATCAATCCAGTTATCGGAGTTACCCTAGCAGCAGTGGCAGATTTAAGGCAAAGAGCCCCATAACAAGCCTGACATAGGGCACTGGGTAGGCAGAGCTTAGAGTGGGAGGAGCTAATGACTATCGCAAGTGCAACATTAGTGAACTTTAGGTACAAGTGTTCCATGTATTGTAACCTGTTAATATCACTAATAACCTCCTATTGGAAATGTTCATGTTGCATGATGTTTCAAAGCAAGCCTCAAAATTACCTCAAGAAAGAGATCAAATGCTACAGCAAATCAGGAGGAAAACGGTCCTAGGAACTGCCCAAATCACTTACTATTGACAGCTCTGGATGTATAGCACAGAAACAATACAGTCCAAGAAATCCCATTACACACTCTGCATAGAGTCCGCACTAAGCTCCCACATGTAAGTGTTACAGTGAAATGACAACAAATTTACATGTGTGAAACCAAAATTACTGAACTGCATTTGGGCGCAGTGTCATGCTAAATATAGACCATACAGAGCGTTAGAGAAAAGCAGAACAAATACGATTTCAAGACCTTAAGAAAAGCTAATAATGTGGGAAATGATTAAATTCTGTAGGAGGCAGTGATTTACTGATTGGGGCCATTGGCTAAGAAGCTTCTTTTACCTCTATTTTACATCTGGTTTTAGAGACTGCCAGTAAGCAGGAGTTTTGGGAGCTGAGATCCCGTGTTGGTTGTTAAGGCAGAATCTTACTGGCAAGATAGTAAGGGGCTGGGGCTTGTAGACATTTTGATATTTTACAGAGTTTTCCGATACATATCCTCTCCTAAACTGACAACCAGTGGAAGGCTTTCTGACAAAGACACAGAGTGGGGCCTAAGAGGATTTAAAATAAGGTGAACCACTTCATTTTTAATATATTACTGGCATTCCGATTGATATTCTGTGACTCCAGGCTAAGAGCATTAGAGTAGTGAAACCTAGCACGCTCGTAATGACAGCTATGTCTGAATTAGTGAGAAAAGCACAAAGCAAAAAAAGCTGCTAAACCTAAAAGCCGAGGTCTTAACCACCTCTAATATTTGCTTGTTCAGATGTAAATCAGCCTTCCATAAAAAGCCAAGATGTTTCACAGATTGTGCAAAAACAGTGTCATTACTCCAAAGAGGGGGAGCAGGAGGGTGACTGGAAGGGTCAGTAAAGAGATGTTTGGGAGCAAACAGAATCAATTCCGTTTTTGAAGGATATAATTGTAGCTTGTATAGGTGAAGCCTGTTGATCAAATGTAAACGATCCTCTGAAGAAGTTTCAATTTTAATCTAAAACTAGGAGTCAACTGTATACTAATGAAATTGAAGGACCCTGTTTTTAAGAAACAATTCAGAGGGGTAAAATTAGTAAAGTAGAGGCGAAGGATACCCTGGTGGAGTCTGAGGAAAAGGCACTCAAGATTACATATTGTATTCTGTAAGATAAAAAAAGAACTGGGCCAAGTTGGGGCTGATTCAGTAAGGCGATTTAAAAGGATGCTGCAATCAATGTATTCAAATGCTGCTGTTAAATCAAGCATCACCAACTTTGATGGCCTTTTACGACATTTAAAAGAATGTAATCCCAAGCAGAGATTGGAGCTGAGTCAGTGCTAGGAAATGGGCAGAATCCTCACTGTAATGCATCAAGCAAACACATTTTTTTCCACATGATTTTGAAGTTGAAGTTGAGCTGCCACAATCATCTCAGTGATCTTAGAGAGCCATGGTAAACCGGATATGAGGAGATCATTTTTAAGGATAGGCGGATCTGTTGTTTCTTCTGTAAAGGGGCAATACACTCCTCATTCATAGTGAAAAGAACAAAACTTTCATAAAAAGACAGTTAACTAACCTAGCCACAAAATGAAAATTAATTGCAGAATGAGTGGAAGGAACTAATGTGGGCAGGGCATCATAAACCGCACAAGTGGGTACCAGTAAAGAAAGAAAAGGTTAATCACTTCGGAAGATGTGGGCTGAAGACAGAATGTTGTGATATCTCTAAGACGATAAGTATCCGGAAGCTGGCATATAATCTGGCATATAAATTGAGCGGTTAAGTGGATGCTCTCTCATTGGATAGCCAGCATTTATTAGAGACAAAATTTATTGATTTCATTAACTTTATATTGTGAACCAAGTGTTGATTTTGTAACCAAGGCGGGGTCGGGGGTGGGGATGCGCAATCTTAAATAACTCCTCTGGTTTATCAGTTTATTATTGACTTATGAAATGTGGTCCTTCAGGAACTCACTTTTAGACTTAAAGTTAGCTATCGTACAGATTTGCACATAGCCAGTGATTCAGCAATGTTCAGTTTCTGACAGAGTTTCTCCTTTTTGTGGTTGTCTGTTTTAAAAGCCTTAAGGTGAGGTTAAACCATGGCTGAGAGGGGGCTTGCATATTTGTCTGACACCAAGAGTAGCAGAAGCATTGTAGCCTGCCTTGAGGGCAAATTGATAAGAGTCAGTGTAATCAGAAGAGGAATCGCAGTGGAATAATGGAAGAAAACAGGGTTATAGAGTAACATCATTAATTAAAAGAATTTGTTTTTGTCCAGACAACAGACATACAGCAATTATGATGAATATGCATTTTAGCTGAAGAAGTCGGAAATATAAAAGATATTCAAAAGTGATCTGACCAAGTGATCTGGGAGCTATTATGCAGAGTTAGGTTTTATCATCTAGCGAATATGGGTCTAACTAGTGACCTTTTGTCTGGGAAGGGGCATAAAACAAAGGATTTAACTTGAGAGATTTACTAGAGTCAGGATTATCCTGACTGTCAATCAGAATGCTGAATTCACCCACAATTGATTAATGGTTAGATTTCAAGACAGAAGAGGATAGTCTGAGAGACCTTTCAGAAAGGGATGCCCCTTACCAAGTGGATGGTGACAGAGTACAATCTTCAAAATCAGATTATTATAGATGAGTGCCACGCTACTGCCGCCAATTAATGAGGAGGAATGAAAATTGACAAAACATGAAATCAGAAACAAGTACCTAAACTCCAAATAAACAAGACAGCAGCTCACTCACTGGTGGTGTAACACGCTGTTCCCTGGAAACCACAAATAGGATTAAACAGTCTTCCAATCAGCACTTTGCACTGTCATGATTCTTTGGAGCGCGACGGGTGCAGGCGAGTGATTTGATCTCACTACAATCCGTTTATCATCATCAAAGAATTCCAAAAAACCTTAAGCATTTAACACCATACCAATGACTCTACGCTTAAATCTCAGCACACCTCAACAACAAAATTGTACAGTTCTAACATCACTGGACAAAAAACGGCACAACAGCAACGCCCAACCAAATATTAGAGCCTTGAGCCAACAGAACCAGAATATTACCGTAGAAGCCATCAGCCCCTTCTTGATACAAAGTTTAGTAAGCACAATCAACACCAGCAACCCAAGTTATTTCACCCTAAGATCCTTTCCCTCCAAAATTTGACATACCAAAAATCCAACAATCCAGACTCACTACAATCTGTCAATCACTCCTCAGTAAAATGAAGTTTTGTTCTTCTAGACTTCAAAATCGCATACATCAAGCCAACGCTAAAGAACACCACAGCTAACCCCCAAGACCATGCAAGCTTCATCTTCACACACAGTTTACTGAAAAGTCTTCAAACAATCTACCAATAGATACGGGACTACATGGAAACCAATATCACTGTGCACAACATGGATTCAGAGGAATGAGGCAAACAGAATAATCCCACTAAAAACAACACGGATTCAATTCAGTATAGTGCTCTCGTCCTTGTGTACAACCTGACAGCCTTTAACACTGACAGCTAAAAAATTCTCCAAAAAGGACTTATGGACATCAGATTATAGCATAGGTCTTCAAACTGTGTGGCTGGCCCCCCAGAGGATGTCCAGGGGGGGATGGAAGGCACTGCAGAATAAGAGTACAGTGACTGCTTTTAATAGAGAATACAAGCACATGTGGCATCAGGAGGGACCATCAACGCTATTTCTAC
This sequence comes from Ambystoma mexicanum, assembly GCF_040938575.1. Lineage (NCBI taxonomy): Eukaryota > Metazoa > Chordata > Amphibia > Caudata > Ambystomatidae > Ambystoma > Ambystoma mexicanum. The sequence goes on from NC_090934.1 coordinate 227,864,699, forward strand.
TCAACAGGGGCTCTCCAACAATATTTTTACTTATGAGGGGAAGGCTCAACATAAAACAGTTTGAATACCACTGGATTTGAGAAATCTGCGCTACAGTGAATGACATTCTTTCTCTGAAATTACCTACATGTCCCCTTTCAAATCACCATTCACAACATCCTCTGTATCTGTAGAGGTACAGCCTATCATTACTAATTTTCAAAATATACTTGAAACCTCCCTTAAAGTATCAGAAAATGAGTTCTTGTCTGATACAACTATCATGACTATACTCAATTCAGCTACAAACGGACACAAACCTGTTTCCACTGCTCGCAAATGCTACGACGAGCCAAGGAATTAAGGACAGACAGTTTTTCTTTATTCACCCAGACACACAAGATGGTTCTCTCCCCTCTCAGTCCCCAGGTACAACTGTCAACATGGGAACACTGGGGAGGGTGCCTTCTAGTATGCAAAGCATTACACCAATGATATGGTTACCTAGCAGAACAACCATTGCAGTTTAAACAAATCACATACATGCACAGAGTAGTAGCAGCAGGATGCAACACCTCACTCCTTCCTGCTGAACCCAGAGGGAGCAGTTGACTATCAACAGAACCTCACAGCTTTGGGCACAAACCCTTCTGCTACATTTCAAACTACCACTAACTGAATAACCCACTGGCTCAAGAGCTTCCACAGAAGAGGCTGCTGGGTGTGGTACCTACTGCACTGTTGTACCACGTTTGTCTCTTCCGGGGCACTCACACCAACCACTCTGTCCAAGCTTCACACTCATCTAACGCTGATGGCAACAAAAATTCCCCACACTTTCCAGTCCTGTTGTGCGCCAGATGATTTCCTGTAGCTCTAATTGGCAATCTAGGAGCACACCATCTGGTGGCAGATCCACTGACATAGCTATAGCGGGCCAAAGTCGAAGTACTACAAAATGGTTTAACAGAGATATGGATAGGTGTATCCCTAATATATATTTATGATGATGTATTAGGCCAAATTGAGAAGATATGTGACAGTAATCTACCAAACTTGGAAGTTATACATGAATTTGATAAGAACCTGAGTGCCATATATCATATGTCACCAAACTAGGAGGCGTAGTCAAAATGTCAACTACTGAGCATGATGAATGGTATGATAAAGAAGGCAGGGTGGCCAAAATCCAAATTATTAGTCTGCCTAAAGCATGAGGCAGGGGAAAAAAGATAATTATGCAATTTTAGGAATGAATTCAAGCAATTAGTTAATGATGAAAAGAAAATCTTCCTAATGAATAAGTGGGATAACCTCCTGGCCGCAGTGAAGATGGGAGACTCGGGTTCCTTTTGGAAACAGATTACTGAGAGTAAAGAATCAAGTGATCCTAGTATCCAGAGTTGTATAACCAAGGACTTGTGTTTAATCACCTCCAAGGGCTTTGCAAAGAGATGAGAACCTTCACCATGAACACCCCATTACAACAGATGGGTTCCTGTGAAGCTGAGAATTTCTCTTTCTCCATCTCTGATATATGCGAGGCACTCAGTTTGCAGAAGGGCGGAAAAACACTGGGGCCTGACAAAATCCCGATTGATAATTATAAAGCAGCGCCAGTAATATGGGTGCCTATCTTGCAACGTTTTTTCAATCAGATAATCTCATTAAACAGAATCCCGCCATCTTGGAGACCAAATGGAAATAGTGCTCATTTATTAAATAAGGGGGGAGAGAGGGCCCAGCGAACTATCACCCGATATCTCTGATTGATGGATCAGGGAAAATATTTGCTAAAGCTGCTATTGCAACCTCTACTGATGTGGGCAGCAAATAATGATGCCATTAGCCACTTTCAAGAGGGTTTCCAGATAGGCAGGAACACAGTAGATCAAGGGTTCAGATTATCCTCTATTATTCAGAAATATGTCACCTTGAGGAAGGTATGCCTTTACACAGTTTTCATTGACTCCAAAAAACGTTTGATGGGGTAGCCAGGTTAATTCTTTCGGATGCACACAAGGGAAAGGGGATATCAAGATATAACAGATATAATCAATGTGAGAGCAAGTGGCCTTAAAACCCTTACAATACTGGATCCACTTATGGGCCTCTCCTGAACTCTCTAAACACAGAGAAGCATTGCGAGACATAATGGTACAGGAGGGCAGCTGGGCCCTTCCATGCTTACAGCTATAAAAGCCCTTCCAAAGAGACTTAACCTGGTACATTTCAGGACTATTCTAGAACTTATTAACTCAGAAGCTAAGAATGTATTAAAATGAGCTTTTTTGATTAGGTGTTGATAAAGGGAAGCAGAGTAATGCCTTACTCTATCGGTAGGCTATTGCTGCTGGTTTAGTAAAAGAGACTTTGGATATGAAGCCTACTTGGATTTTATTAACCCTGTATTTGGCTGATCCTTATAAATCAAATTTCGGTTGGGCACCCTGGATGTTACAAGATTCACAGCAGCATGGAATCCACTCAAGATACTATATTCCAGGTTTGCAGTGAGGTGGAAGAGACCCGGAACATTTTTTCTTAAAAACTTTTTTTGAAAAGAAAAACAGACAGACAGCGTATTGACATCATTGGCATGACATGCATAATGTACTCCTTTACTTGAAAAAAACATGTATTGTGCTTTGGTTATAAATATAGAAACCTTTAGTACATATCACAACAGCATATTACATGTATAAAATACAACATGAGTTAAAATGTGATCAATAAATAAAACATTTTCACACATGATACATTGCTAAAATTACAAAAGATAAATTAATAACAGATGAATAACAGAGTAGAACTAATGTTAATAGCAACTTAAGACTGGTATTAAGCTTAATATTTTGTTATAAAAATGGACAGTACAAGAAAGAGAAATTGTGCTTGTGCTAAAAACGCAAACACAGTATCTACTTGAGCACCAAAGGGGATACTAGAGGGAGGCAATTAAATTGAGGGCCTCTTTCCAAACATGATAAACAACTGCAGATATGACAATTGATTCTGCACCGGAGATCCTACTCCAGTTCAGCTCTGTTTCAATAGAGTTAATATTAATTATGTGACTGGAGTAGCTCTTTGAATAGTGTAGCATCAGTGTAGGGCATTTCGTAAGCAGGTGTCGTGCAGTTTCAATAGTCAAATTACAAAGCAGCAGGTCCTCTCCTTTAAAGGTAGTTTGTTTTGATCATCTACCTTTGTGCTCATGTGAAGGTAATATTTAAAACGTAAGTATGTGGTAAAGTGATACATTTGAGAGGAGCCATATTTAGTTAGATATGATCTAGGAGAGTTACGCTTAAAAACCTGTGTTGTGTATGTAGTATATATTTTCTTTTTCGTTAGTCTATGTTTAACATAATGTCGAAATCTCTAGTTTTATTCTTTAGAATCACAAGAAAATTAGGAGACTGTTTCAAATCCTCAAGCTCAATATCTAACTTTGAAAAGTGGCTAAGTGCTGTAGAATGTAGTGTAAACAGAAAAAGAGTTTAGAGGCTACTGAGAGTATTGGGTTGCCAAAAGGCCCATTAGTGAGTCTGTTGCAGAGAAAGAGATTATAATATTAAGAAAAAGACTGTAACATTGAAAGAGTCAAAGTGAATATATAGGGGGTACTCCTAATTCACACCGAAGAGCCTCAACTGGCACAGAAGAGGGCACTCCCAAAATCGAGCGCAAGAGCTTGCCTTGAAGCTTACTCACCACGTCAATTTGGCTTCCAGTAGTGCTGCAAGGCCAAAAAGTATCCCAGGGAGAATGATCTGTTGATAAATGAAAGTCAAACCCTCAACATTGTGTCCCCCTTTTTTATCAATACATTTCTTTAGATAAAACCATTTCTTTAGAATTTTTGGTCGTATACAGTCAATATACATGTGCACCTTTTCCAATAGAAGACGATTGAGTCGCCAACAAAACTTAGACTCTTTCAATTTCAATTTACCACAAATGGTCAGAACTGTTTGTTTTTGCAACATTGATTTTAAGATGGTTTTTGGTGGCATAAGATGACAAGGCATCGATCAAGTGCTGCAAACCAACAGGAGTGTGACCTAGCAGAATGGTGTGTTACGCATAGCCAAGCCACGAGACTGGGATGCAGGGGGGGGGGGGAGTTATGCACTGTATCAATAGCAGGACCCATATTAGCCACATATATGTTGTAAAGTAAAGGGGCTAATATGCAGTCCTGTTTCAAGCCGATGTTGATAGGAATTTTGCACGAAATTGTTTGCACCCGATTTGTGCGCACCACCACTGTATCAGAATATAAGGCATATATAAAGTACAGTAAAGAAGTTAGTATTTTATTTTTATTTTTTTATTTTTTTTGGTGACACAGTAACCTTTACAAAACAAAAATCAACAAAGTACATTATGCACAATCACATCCTAACAATACATACCTTACAATAAACTGACCTAAGAAACGAAAAAAAAAAAAAAGAAAAAATCACACAATTAACAATATTTACATGTTCAAAGTGCTTTGTTACAATAACTTATTTCATCGTTAAAATATTCCATATTACATATTTCAAAAGGTTTTACATCACAACCTTGAATGGTGTCCAGCCTAAATTAGTCACAGCCATAACTGCTCCAAGAAGAAAGAAATTCATGAATTCCCCCTTGTTAACATTCTACTATACAACCATGAGAAAAACGTTCTTCACCCAATGCATACCACAAAAACTTCGACCTTACAGTCCACATTGTATCTTTAAAAAACGAAGGACCGCCATTTGCAGTCTCACCCTGGTCGCATGAAGCATATCCAACCACAGTGCATTGAGATCTACACATTCTGTGTTAGGCACAAATTTAGAAAAACATTCAATGCGTGCTTGCCTAAGGCCCCCACATTCGGTCCATAAGTGTTGTAGAGTTTCGTCAACAGCATCCTGATGACAAAATCTGAATTCAGACGATGTTACACTAGCACCTGACCTGAGATTCAAAATCAGTTCAGTTTCCAACACAATAAACCTGAATCTCATGAAGGCCTGTCTCCAGATTGTACTCAGAAATTTTAATAAATAAGGCTCGGTGGTGCCTATTTTTTTGTTATGCGAAACCAAATGACGGTACAGTATTTTATTCTGCGTTTCACTGACCACAGTGTTCCAATCAGAATGCTGCAAAAGACGCTTAACCTTCATGGGATTCATAATCAGTAGTTCTTTAGAGACCCCTACTTTTTCTAAAGATACCAAAGCCTCCCTTTCCAGATCCCGAAGGACTATAGATGTAACTTCACCTTTGACAATTCCCCTGCCCAGAATTCCATACAGTGTGGTGTCCTTACCCACAAGCAATTTCCTATACAAGGAGACTTTTTGCCACTCGATAATATTAGATATAGAAAACAGCCCTAATTCATAGCGTAAAGCTGCCACTGGTACACATTTTGGTAAGCACCATACAATAGACCTTAACAAGCGAGCCTCATATTTACAAATTTCATTTCTGCACCAGCGGGGGGAAAATTCCAACCCATAGTAGAACTGGGCGACAGTTTTACATCTATACAAGTTAAGGCAAGGTAACAGTGAAAATTTCCCATATTTATTATCTGTTTTTCGAAGCTGCGAGAGCAGAGGGCTAGTTTTTTTGTCCAGATAATTGCAGCCCAATCGGTGTGTGGTCAAACAGTAATACGTCATCAGCATATGCAGACCACACTACCTAGGTACCCTCTACTTTGGGAGCTACAAAGGAAGCTCCTTCCAAATGGGGACCGACATCACAAAGACACAGATTAAAGATTGTCGGTACAAAAATGCATCCCTGTCTGAGGCCATTACCCGCCTTAATTTCCTCAGACAAAGATCCGTCGATACTGAGTCGAACCCTCATTTTCGTTTCCGCATGAATCTGGTACAATATTGAAAGTAACGAAGCAGGCATATCCAAAGCATATAATTTGTTCCATAGTATGGTTCTGTTTACCAAATCAAATGCGGAAGTCAATTCAATTGAAGCCACAAAAATTGGTAGACTGCCCTTGATCCTAGTCTGGTGCTGAAGAATATTGATCAGGAATCCCCCGGCATCCGTGCCTACTGATTTTCTAAAGCCGAATTGCATGTAAGACAAAACTCCTTGAGCGTCCATCCAAGTCTGTATGTGTTCGAGAATTAAAGATGCCAAAACTTTGGAGTCTGCATCCAACAGGGCGATAGGTCTGTAGCTAGTAGGGACAGACCTATGGGCACCACATACGACATGTGCCAGCTCAGCGGAATGGCCCTAGAAACAACGATATCCTTAAATAAAAGAAACAGAATCTTTGCCCATAAAACAGAATTACCCTTAAACACAACATTGGCAAGCAGGTTAGGGCCAGGTGCCCGCGAAGATGAACACCGGACAATGAGTCTTCGGATGTCACACAATGTAAATGGAATATTCCATTGACATGAAACAATGTCCTCCGGCACCAGCAATTTCATGGCTGCTGGACTGTAAAGGGTACCAAAATGCCCTTTTCAAACCGAAGAGGAAATACACACTGCTTGTTCTGTAACTAGGTCATCGCCTTTCTTATTAATAAGAGTCCAAAAACTTCTAGTATTTGCTTTAGATAAAGACTGGAGCATACTTTCCACATCACTCTGATACAGTGTGGCTCTCAAAACACAGGCTTTAATTTTCCATTTATTTTTGCCTTTGTTATATTACCTTTGCATTGATGGCTCAAAATTGTTTTTAATAAAAGACGGATCTCCCGATTTCTCTCTTTTTTAAGCAAGTACATGGATGGATCGAAAGCATGCCTATGGAATTGACCAGGTGTCTGAGATTTCTTGATCCCGTGAGGACCCAATATCACACCTTTAACATAACAATTAAAATCCTCATGTGTATACATCTTGATTTTTTTGATCAAAACCGTTCTTGTCATAGTCCTGAAAAAAAACCTTGTTCACTTTCACGATGTTGTCACTGTGACAATTCTAGTTCCGGAGTTGTTAGACTCCAGCACACATTAGTAAATAACTTTAGACGGGAAAGGGCAGCCTGCAAAGGGACTTTGAGCAGACGATGATCACTACCAGAAGTTGGCAATATTACAAAGTCTGAGATTGCCTTACATAAGTTCATATTGACAAAAATGTAGTCAATAACGGAATACTCAGACCTGTTTGTCCATGTAAAATAATTCATGCCCATACTCATAAACTAATTTACGCAATACAAGCCCCAATCAAACAAAAAATGATACCACACCTCTCCCTGCACTTGCTTGCGTGAAGGGCCATGGCCCGTGGAATTCATGAGTGGTCCCTCAAATGCTTCCATTGTGCCGGGTCCAACTTCGGCATTAAAATCACCCATGATTATGAAGTGTTTGGCACAGCATTTGGCATTCCTGAATCATATCATCTACCAACTTAATAAATTCATTAAGATCCAGATCAGGAGACCAATACACATTAACTATCAGAAGATGTCCCAATGGATCAGGAGAGGAAAAGTTCACCAACATAGCGATACATCCCGTATGGATAGAGAAAAGCTTAATTCACTTAAAGGCCAGGGAATTTCTAATAGCAATAAGCAGGCCCCCTGAGGGTCTACATCTCGATTTTCTGACAGCAAGCAATTGATGTAAACAGTAGCCGTCCAGCACCACTAGGGTAATTGCCCAGGTCTCCTGGAGACAAAAAATTCTGGCATCACATAAATGACTAGTGGCAAATTACCCCTGCTGCAATGCCTTATTTCCCCTTGAATTCCATGATACAATTGTATGCGGGGAACTAATCTATGGTTTCCCATTTAATGCTTGGATTTTTGCCAAAGAATCACTCAAGGTTTGTGCCAGCCATTTCAAGTCTGTTTCCTTACTGGAAATCTGTGGAGTAAGCCTGCTTATTTCTATGTTGGTGAACAACCTGGTGATAGTCTCAAAGACTCCTCCCCTCTGCCTCGACACCTTGGCTAATTAATCTATTATTAAAAAGTTCAAGGTCAAAGCCAAAACAATGAAGGGAGTCGATTTCCGATAGCACAAGTTCCATTATGGCATGGGAGAAAAAGACCAACCTTACATAGTCATATCTGTAAGGGTGCATAAAATCCACCAATTTGATGTCGCCCGATGAAATCATTGAGAGTCTTGGAATCTCGCCGAACAGAGAAAGAACCTTCAAACGATTTAGCGACTCCGGGCCTCCTTGAGGGAGCATAAAATATAACATAATACTTGGGAGGTCTGGAAAATGAGAAGCTCTCCAGTCAATTCTATTATGTGTTTCATTTCTTACTTCCCGTTCATCCGACCTGAGGGGAATATGATTACCCCTTCCGGAAGCACGTTCTACTCTAGGCGCGTCCTCCCACTCTTTATGAAGACGGGGATTCATACTCCTTTCGGATGTATGAATCTCTTCTTGCTGTTCCAGCATATGAGGGCGCAATTGTTTGGCATACGATGAACTGGATTGATCGTAAGAAGCAACCTGTCCCTCCATGGGTCGAGTGTATTGTAAATGGTGAGAAGACTGAACCTCATTCAAACCCCCATGCCTCAATGGGATGATAGAATTAGGAGCCAAATTAGATGGTTCCATCCCTGGCCCATCCATAATAGAGTGTTCTGATTGATATGCGACTGTTCCAGCAATATTGTTAGGCAGCCTATTTGGTATAGGAGCACTGGATAATCTTTCTATAATATCAATGTGATCAGGCAAATTAGACTTTGGTTCCATCAAGTTCTTCTAAAAGATTCTTCACCGCCTGTTGTATGAGGATTTTAATATCCTCACTCGGAACAAGAGTGGAAACCGAGGAGACGGGAGGAGCCCCCCCCTGGCCCACTTAACGATAACTCGCTAGCAAGGGCCTCCCCTAAATCAGAAACAGGAACACCCCCCTCAGAAGTCATTAAAATTTTAGAGGGTGCCAAAATATCCTTTTCTTTAATACCACTCCTCAAGAAAGCCTTAGATTTGGGTGTAAAGAAGAGCTTAATGTCCTTGCTATCAATGGAACCCATCTTTTTAAGATTATCCAGTTATGGATTACCCCTTTTTTTTAATAATTACTGGTACTTATTTGGGCAAACTGAGTGTCAACAGAGGACTTGGGGCCCTGGGTGAGTTTAAGCCCAGTCTGGCTATTTTAATTTTGGTAGGCGATTCCAGTTCTTTCAGTTCTAACGCTTTTTTACTTTCATTGTCCAACTGAGAGAAATCAATGCCGCCTTCAGACGACAAGCTACAGATGTCTCTTAAATTGGTATTGGTGTTGGAAATCTTTAAGGCGGGTAAGTTCTTACTTTTTTTGGTACAGTTTTTAGACAGGGCAGCAATACTGGCAGCCCTATGTTAGAGGGCCCTGGCCCTCATCTTGTTCTCTCTACGAAAAATATGCAGAATAAACGTAGATACTAAGTCCGCTGAGGAATCCCTATCCCTGTGTCCACCTTCTTCAGCTCCTTCCTCCAGAGCCGTTACAAGTGCTGAGGGGCTATCACAGTTATCGACATCTGAGCAGGCACAGTGGCAATATCGTTTGAAACCAACCTAACTTCAGACATAATGGGATTAGAAATCGCCAAAACCAATCTCTCCTCCATACTTATAATCCAATCGGTATTTACAGACACCATAGCCTTTAAATCCACTAAACTGCTAAGAAGGGCAGCGAAAATATCCTTATTCCCTTTCACCAAGACCTTTGCATATGATTTATGGCCCGCCGGAATGTCAAAATCAGTTTGCAAAGACTGATCATGACAAAAATTTCTGGCAGGGGTTGAACCATGTACCGCAAGCAGATCGCATCTCTCCATAGCAAACAGGAAACCCTCCAATTTACTGATGTTCTCTAAACTCTCCAAGATAAGATATCTAAGTTCTTGGATATCAATGTGGGTCCTCTCATGACCCCTGTCAAGGAGATTTAATATCCTTGTTAGTACAGGAAATGAGGCATATGTAAAGGCGTTATCCTCAGAATTAATACCTTCAAAAGGAGGACCAGTGAAAGCTACCTCGGGTTCCGGAGGGTGCAAATGAATAGGAGATGCAGGACCTGAACATTTATGTGGGCACGCAGAATGGGAAGGAAGCAAAAATGAGTGGGCACCACTGGAACATTAATCTCCTTAATGTCCTTAATACTTGGTAAATGAAGTCTCTGATGTATAGTTCTCAATAGCAGGGTAGTTTACTATGTGCAGGAGCCAGCTGTAAAAAGACTTGGAGACACCCAAGTCAAAAAATAACAGTAGAAGCAAGAGACTAGGTGCAATACCCAGTCATACAGCCACTCTCTGAATCCCAATCCGGGTTTTAATTAGTTACAATGTTGGTAAACACTTAATGTAGAGATAAAAAAATATTAGAAAAAAACTCAAAAGTAGTGTTGTTATTCAGTGATGATTTTATCTATCCAATCAAGGTTCATATGCAAAAAAATAATGCGTAGTCACTAATAATTTTTAGTGAGGAAGAGTTCTGCCACAAGTCACTCTTTCAACAGACTCAAAGTGTGCCAATGCATTTCGGAATACAAATTCCTTCATCAGGGCAAGTCTGAACAACATAATCATAACATATATATTTGAAAGTAACAGTCCCGTAAATATTATAAAACAAATACAAGCCCAAGGATATGACAATTATGTGAAACATGCGTGAAAATATGTCGAAATGGAATAAGCATCCAGTTAAATAGCATATGAAAATAAAATAAAACACATACCCAGCAATAATGTATGTAGAAGTAGAAGGTGGACCGGAAATTGAAAAAAGAATAAAAGCAATCAATCAGTGAAAAGTCATGCCTTCATAAAGTATGGCCATATAAAACGGAATGTTGTCAATTACCTGAATAAAGTAAATGTAATGTGGCAACTCAGCTAAGGGGCTGAAATCGTCAGAAAAACGAACCGCTCCCCGGATCCAATGTAGAGCAGTCTCTGTAAACATAGACACATATTGTTTAGAATCCCACGAGATTCACAACGTTGCAATTCGCAACGTTCGTGGTAAAGTGTATAGAATAAGCTTACCGTCACAGAGAGTATAGCGGAGCTGTTCTCTCTACGTCTGCCGGTAGCAGACTGACCGCGCTGCATCGGAGTGTTGCTTGTCAACCTAGCTAAATATGACACGTGATCGCGGCTCCTCGCTAGAGGGCGCGATGAAAGTGTCAAGGCTGCAATCAAGCCAGTAGGCTTGAATAAGAAGGATTAAACTTTTTTTGGAGCCTAATGGGCTCATAACTAGTAAAATAAGCCTATTTAGAAAATAAAATTGAAGTTAGTGAAAATCATAGAAAGTGAAGAAATACTCGATGCCAAAATTCCGGGTAATGTAACAAAGAAGATAGTAGCACATATAAGAGGGACAGAACAGAATTATGAAAAGGATGTAGCTATGTCAATATTTCGCATCATGCATCAAATCGTAAATATATAGATAGATGCTGCCAGTGGTGTCGTCATATATCTGAGAGGAGACTGAACAAGTCTGAAGAAGAGACACTTCAAAAAGGTCTAAGTTTCGTACCCACTTACGGAACCACCTTGTTTGATACAAAGATTGAACTGTACAAATTTGTTTGCAAGCTCAAACTAAAAGTTTTCTTTGAAGAATTAGAAACACAAGACAGTCCAGCCAAGATGCCAGATTACCAGGAGCTCAGGATCAAAAGTGGCTTTGTTCCACCAATTACGGTACCATCCATGGAAATTTTCCAGAAATTGGTTACTCGTGACCTGGAACGCATCAGCTACAAAACTCCTCCATACAGGAACCTCAAACCACATGAGATGAGATTAATCAGGGACTTGTTTAGTGACAAAAGTATCACCATCCGTCCGGCAGACAAGGGAGGAGCTCTAGTCATCCAGAATACAACTGACTATGATGTCGAGTGTATTAGACAGCTCCAAGATCATACCGCATATACCACTTTGGATCATGACCCAACCCTCTCTATTCAACAGAACTTGGAGAGCCTTTTGGCTAAAGCATTAGAATTGGAATGGATCAATGAGCATACACAGATATTTCTTTCCAAAAGTCATCCGAGAATACCAAATTTCTATACGCTGCCAAAGATCCATAAGGATGGTACTAAACCACCTGGCAGACCAATTGTCACAGGAATAGAGAGCCTTAACCAACCTCTAGGGATCTATATCGACTTCTTCTTACAGCCTCTAATCCAGAAAACTTGTACTTACACTCGGGATACCACCCACTTCCTTCAAAAACTCAACTCCTTGACACCTTTACAAGAAGATTTGATGTTCACAATTGACGTGAAAAGTCTCTACACCTCTATACCTCATGACCTAGGGATAGAAGCTGTGGAATGGCTTTTGCTTGAAGCACCTGAAATACGTGCCCAGAAGGAATTTATACTGGCCCTTCTACAATTTATCGCAGAAAACTCTTATTTTCAGTATGGCAATCAGTTCTACTTACAAACTGCAGGAACATCAATGGGTGCCACTATGGCACCCTCATACGCCAATAGTTTCATGCACAAATTTGAGACTGACCATGTATTGAAGAGACAAGAATGGAATAAGGACATTCGGATATCGACAAGATATATAGATGATATCTTTGGCGTTTGGAAGGGGACCAAAGAGTCTTTTGAGATATTTTTTGAATATCTAAATAGCGTTGACCAAAGGATGCAATTCACTAAGGAAACTTCATATGACACCATAACATTCCTAGATGTCCAGGTCAGAAAGCAAGCTAACAGCTACAGTACTTCTCTGTTTTGGAAAATCACTGATCGTAATAACCTCTTGCATCGTCTCAGCTTTCACCAGCCAAGTTTTCTCAAAAACCTGCCATACAGTCAGTTACTACGGGTAAAGAAGATAGTGAGTGATCCTGAAGACTGTAAAATGCAACAGATGGAGATGAAGGAGACATTTCTGGCCCGTGGATACAAGCAGGATGAGCTTGATTTAGCATCTGACAAGGTCAATGCCCTGTCACGAGAGACTCTATTATCAGTACAGAACCCCAAGGATAGGAGAGAATTGAAGTCACCAGTATACGTTTCCAAATTTTCAACTCAAAGTAATAAAATCAAGAAAACTATCATGAAGCACTGGGAGATATTCAAAAACGGCATTAGAGTACAGAATCTGTTTAATGAAAAACCAGTTTTTGCATATCAACGCAGTAGGAACCTAAGGGACGAATTGGTGCAAACTAAACCAGCAATAAAAGGACCTACAACCCAACGTACTGGTACATTCCCTTGCCTCCATTGTGTTAATTGTAACTTTGTTATGAAAGGTAACATCATCAACCATCCGAGAACAGGACAGAAGATTCTGCTGAAGACATTTGGGACTTGTGACAGCAGTAACATCATTTATGGGATCAAGTGCCCATGTGGGAAATTCTATGTTGGACAGTCGACAAGAACAGCCAAACTAAGGTGGGGTGAGCATCGGTTCTGTATCCGTAATGCGAACACCAATTCAGCTGTGGCACGACATTGGGTGGCTAATGGACATAATGTGACACAGATAAGATTTGTGATTTTGGAAGTACTTACCAAGAACAGTCCTCATGAGGATCTAAGCCAATGTCTAAATCGCAGGGAAACTTACTGGATAGACAGGCTTGGCAGTTTGGTACCTAATGGACTAAATGAGGAGATTAATTTTCATTGTTTTCTCTGATTGTATGTTATTTTCTGTTTGGATGGACCTGTTTAGAATTAAATTCATGTACTAATGGCACCATGATTTACATGAGACTATTGTTAACATGAACTTACAAATATGGTTGGTATTTTGAAATTTTACGGACAATGTGGATTTATAACACTCCCCATGGGTGTGACTTGCATGCTGCATATCCTGGATTTTTATCCAGGACCCAAGGTGCCGTCTTGATGACGGCACCACTGGCAGCATCTATCTATATATTTACGATTTGATGCATGATGTGAAATATTGACATAGCTACATCCTTTTCATAATTCTGTTCCGTCCCTCTTATATGTGCTACTATCTTCTTCGTTACATTACCCGGAATTTTGGCATCGAGTATTTCTTCACTTTCTATGATTTTCACTAACTTCAATTTTATTTTCTAAATAGGTTTATTTTACTAGTTATGAGCCCATTAGGCTCCAAAAAAGTTTAATCCTACTTATTCAAGCCTACTGGCATGATTGCAGCCTTGACACTTTCATTGCGCCCTCTAGCGAGGAGCCGCGATCATGTGTCATATTTAGCTAGGTTGACAAGCAACACTCCGATGCAGCGCGGTCAGTCTGCTACCGGCAGACGTAGAGAGAACAGCTCCGCTGTACTCTCTGTGACGGTAAACTTATTCTATACACTTTACCACGAACGTTGTGAATTGCAACGTTGTGAATCTTGTGGAATTCTAAACAATATGTGTCTATGTTTACAGAGACTGCTCTACATTGGATTCGGGGAGCGGTTCGTTTTTCTGACGATTTCAGCCCCTTAGTTGAGTTGCCACATTACATTTACTTTATTCAGGTAATTGACAACATTCCGTTTTATATGGCCATACTTTATGAAGGCATGACTTTTCACTGATTGATTGCTTTTATTCTTTTTTCAATTTCCTGTCCACCTTCTACTTCTACATACATTATTGCTGGGTATGAGTTTTATTTTATTTTCATATGCTATTTAACTGGATGCTTATTCCATTTCGACATATTTTCACGCATGTTTCACATAATTGTCATATCCTTGGGCTTGTATTTGTTTTATAATATTTACGGGACTGTTACTTTCAAATATATATGTTATGATTATGTTGTTCAGACTTGCCCTGATGAAGGAATTTGTATTCTGAAATGCATTGGCACAATTTGAGTCTGTTGAAAGAGTGACTTGTGGCAGAACTCTTCCTCACTAAAAATTATTAGTGTCTACGCATAATTTTTTTGCATATGAACCTTGATTGGATAGATAAAATCATCACTGAAAAACAACACTACTTTTGAGTTTTTTCTAATCATTTTTTATCTCTACATTAAGTGTTTACCAACATTGTAACTAATTAAAACCCGGATTGGGATTCAGAGAGCGGCTGTATGACTGGGTATTGCACCTAGTCTCTTTCTTCTACATGCAGAATGGGAACCCTGTCCTACCCCATCCCCACCATCGAACCCTTCAACCCTGTCCCCAGAAATTGGGTCAAGCAGGGGCTCTATGCGGTGGATGTCAGGAGGAAAGGAAGGAAAGGCTGAGGGAGGAACTTCATAAAGATGTACATTGTCGAAACCCCCCCTCTGGCCCTTGCTGCAGTGGACGGTCCCTTAGATAAACTGACTCTTTTGTCTAACTCAGCTAATACAACTGGAGCCAGAAGGGAGATGTCCGCCCCAGATTTCGGTTTAGTTCCCTCCTCCACCGTCCCAACTGATTGGGGAGTCAAACTGTCATGCATGCTTAATAAGGTCTTCTGAAGTGAAGCAATAGGAAGGACGGGGTTTGTGCGTTTGACCCCCGTGCCCTCGTCAACAGAAGATGTAAATGAAATACCTACTACTGTTACCCAAATTGGGCTGCTCATATAAATCACTGTGCTCCATTGAGGCTTTCCTTGGCGAACGAGGGGACTGCGCTCCTCCACTAGGGAGGCTGTCCATGTTATACACAAATACAGGTTTGGCCAAACAATACTTTTTTTTCGCCACTGCTAAAGGGCGGACCAATTTTCCGCTTCGGAGTGAACCAAAGAGATATGCACATTGTAACCACTGAAAATAGGAGCACGGGGAAAGAAAAGAAGGACAGAAAATTAATAAACAAAAAAAGAATCAGTTATCGTGGCAAAAAGCAGGCCGAACACAGCCTTTCAAGCTTAGGGACCCCTCAAAGTTTAAACAGTGAAATAAATCACAAATCCATCCTTCTGACAGTCGTGCACACTGAGATTGTGCTAATACTACCAATATCACTGCCCATTCGCAGAGTGGGTACATCCAGCAATATGTTTACCTCTTCAACGTGAATGCTACAAAGGACCCATTGTAGCCCTTCTCCATTACACAGTCCTTTTAGTCAGATGAAAAAATTACTGCCCCCTGCTTCCCCTGCTCCCGGGGTAACAGGCAAACATGCACTTCCACGGCCCTTCCGCTACGGCGTGTGCACTTGAGGCGTGCGGCCAGTGCCTAATGTAGCTGGGGCACAAAAAGGGGGCGGAGCCTAAGATCAATAGATAAAATA
This sequence comes from Ambystoma mexicanum, assembly GCF_040938575.1. NCBI lineage: Eukaryota > Metazoa > Chordata > Amphibia > Caudata > Ambystomatidae > Ambystoma > Ambystoma mexicanum. The sequence continues at coordinate 227,880,918 of NC_090934.1, forward strand.
GTGTTATTGAGACTTATAGGAGCACTATATTAACACTATATTAACGCAAAAAGTGTTAATTAAAAGTAAGAGGCAAATGTCCAATGCCGCCAGTATGATCTTCACCTTGAAATAAATCCTGAGTTAGTCCAAAGAATGGCTGGCTGCACCACAGGAGAAAAGGAGACAGCGTCCTCAGGCGAAGAGGCACTTCCACGGCACTTTCACTACGGCGCGCGCTTGAGGCGCGCGGCCAGTGCTTAATGTAGCTGGGGCACAAAAAGGGGGCGGAGCCTAAGATCAATAGATAAAATAGTCTTATTGAGACTTATAGGAGCACAATATTAACACTATATTAACGCAAAAAGTGTTAATTAAAAGTAAGAGGCAAATGTCCAATGTCGCGAGTATGATCTTCACCTTGAAAATAAATCCTGAGTTAGTCCAAAGAATGGCTGGCTGCACGACAGGAGAAAAGGAGATAGCATCCTCAGGCGAACAGGCACTTCCACGGCACTTCTGCTACGGCGCGCGCGCTTGAGGCACGCGGCCAGTACCTAATGTAGCCGGGGCACAAAAAGAGGGCGGAGCCTTGAAAATAAATCCTGAGTTAGTCCAAAGAATGGCTGGCTGCACCACAGGAGGAAAGGAGACAGCGTCCTCAGGCGAACAGGCACTTCCACGGCACTTCCAGCTACGGCGTGTGTTGTATATGAACACTTTGATGTACACCAAAGCAAGCAGCTTCAACGTTGCAGCAACGTTGAAGCTGCTTGCTTTGGTGTACATGAAAGTGTCCATATACAACACACAGGTGTATATGAACACTTTCATTTACACCAAACAAGTCTTCTTGTGGCACTCCTCCAGTTTAACGGCACCAAAAGGGTACTGTATACGTGCGCTAGTTTAGCGCACATTTTAAACTGGCGGAGTGCCACAAGAATAGGCTTCCAAAAAGCCCATTTACGAATGTGGCGGTTGCTAGCTTGGTTTCCAACCTATCCCAGCAACCGCCACAACTATTCCGAAAGTGGTGCATTCCCTCCAACTTCGGAAGAATGCGCCACCTTCAGAATAGGTCTTAAGTACCGAAAAGGTCATTAAGTCTTTTAACGTCCTTTTCAGTACTTAACACCTGGATGAGAATAGGGCCCTGAGAAACAAACTGCGGTAAGAAGAGGCTTTAATTGTGTCCTGTGTAGGCCCAGTTAGATGTACCCTGTCAACCACGGTTAGTCCACCCGATGGTATGGGGTTACGAGAGCATCCAATGTGCAACAAGGGTGGGGACCTTGGTGCCTCAGAGTCTTCCTGATAGGGCATGGCAGGGTTGGCGTTACTGTCAAGGATGATGTCCACCACCTTAGTTCACGCTGTTCCACTGCAAGGTTTGTAGAGAGGGACAGTAAAGCATCAATTTTTGAAAGAATTGTATTTGTCTGGGAGGAGAGACAGGGTTGATCCTCGTTGAACACAAGGGAATCTTTGTAGGAGGAAATGGGCAGATCATTCACACTGTCTGTCGCATTATGAGAGAGTTCCGATCGAGATACCAGCTGTTCAAAGTTAGGGCTAGCAGACAAATTAGAGCCAATAACATTATTAAAGCTGACGGATGTGGGTCGCAAAGAGTTTCTCCTTATAATGCGGCAAAGATTAAGTAATATACCGTTGTTATAGATGGAGGGAGAGCCAAAAGGGGAACTTTCCTCAAAAGTGAGGTTTTCCAATGGGCTTTCCCTTGCTTCAGGCAGGGCGGAAGATGCCATAAGAAATCCTGTAAATTTGGGTTGAGAGTATGCCGCCTTAGCAAAAGATTGATTGTTGTCTTTTTTAACTTTTCTGTCTTTCTTAGGACAGGGTGCTTCATTAGGACTGTCAGAATAGGTTGCAGGGCTGTGCGTGCGCTTTCCCAAGTTAGGGAGCCCGCTGCAATAGTCGTACCGGGTCTGGTTTTTAGTTTTCATATATAAGGTGGCAGTGGTATGGCACACAGGCAATCAGAGCCCCAATAAGGCGCTTACCACACCAGGAGGGACCACCAACTGTATGCTTTGCCCTGTTGGATTGGTAGTAGGATGCTTGTGTGGTAGGAGCCAGGGGGGCAAGAGTGAAGGATATTACACTAGCTATACTACAAGCAAGCCGGTCCTAGATAGCTAACTCGGCCACTCCTCACCCTCTTCTCCCTGCGCACCTAAATACCAACTTGGGTCCTTCCTCTTCTCTATCCCTATCTCTACCTGTGGTGTTCCCCAGGGGTCTAACCTCTCTCTCTGGCTGTTCAACCAATACTTGGCACTTCTTGGCCACTGCATTGCTGTTCTCTGCCCCAACTTTCAGTGCTATGCGGATGACACTCAGCTCATATTCAGGCTCCCTTCCGCCACCTCTTCTCCTTCTCTCATCTCTGACTGTCTGTCTGCTATCCAGGAGTGGTGTGCCACCAATGATCTCTGCCTTAATGCCAGTAAGACTGAGATTCTCCTCATCGGCACACCTGCTTCCTTCTTTCCTAACTAACTAACTAACTAACTAAATAGATTTTTGTATAGCGCAACACTCACCCAAAAGGTCTCAGGGCGCTCACAAAAACACAAAAAAAAATAAAATAGTCTCGGGAGTGGAGAGAGAAGTCACTAGGCATAGCGACTAGCAGAGTCCTTGAGAATGGCCGGATTATCCCATACTAATGAGTGAGTTTAGGCATCAAAAAGAAACCTCTTAAGTTTTTTTCTAAACTGCTGTAATGTAGTACATTGTTTAAGGTAGAGTGTAATCATATTCCAGCTTTTCGGAGCCCAGGCAGCAAAACTTGCTCCACCGAGTTTCCTCAGAAAGGTATGTGGTTGAACCAATAACATCAGGCTATTAGAGCGCAATGCACGCATTGGTGTAGCCGTATGGATCCTAGATTTCAAATATTCTGGGCCTTACCTGAAAGGCATTTAAAGACTATTTGTAGTCCTTTAACTTTCAGCTGCTGCTCAATGGAGAGCCAATGCAGTTTTTTTCGATGTTCTGTAATATGAGTTTGGTGGTTCAGTCCACAAACAGCCCGCACTGCTCCATTCTGTATGGTTTGGAGACTCCTGATGTTCCCTTTAGAGGTTCCTATCAAAAGACTATTGCAGTAGTTCAATTTGGTGTTGACTATAGCTGCTGCAATAGATGCTCTATTTGCTTCTGACAGATACCAACGTATTTGCCGTAAGAGGTGAGTAAAGAAGCTACAGGACGACTTAAGGTATGACAGATGTTTCTGAAAGGTCAAATGAGCATCAAAGAACACTCCCAAAGTCTTCACATATTCAGATGCTAGAATATTTTTGCCACCTATTTTAAAGGCCTTATAACATGCATCCATGTTTTTTTTTATTTTATGCAGTGTTCTAATGACCAACAACTCGGTTGTTTTTCTTTCATCGAGGGCAAGAGAGTTAAGAACCATCCACTTCTGGATTGCATCATATATTTCATTTATAGTAGCCAGATCATCTTTATAGACCCCGGTTACCCCAGATAGTTTGACAACTATCTGCGTGTCATCGGCATAGTTGGCAAATTGCATGCCCATAGATTTTAATAGGTCGCAAAAACATTTGATATATATGTTGAAAAGTAGTGGGGATAGGCATGATCCATGAGGGACACCACATGTAAGGGGAACTTTGAGCAACTTTGAGAGTCCCTTAGCAACACAGGCACTCCTAGGGCCAATAAATGATTTAAGCCAGAGGACTGCTTCTGGGGTGCATAGGCCTATCTTCTGAAGTCTTTCTGCCAAATGTTCATGGTCGACCAAGTCGAACACAGAGGAAAGGTCCGACAGAAGAAGGAGAGCAGAGTTTTGCACTGAAACCGAACTGTTCCTTAGCCAAGATGTTGTTGGTTTCAACAAAGTTCTGTAGTTGCATATAGGCTATCCTGTCCAGGATTTTAAGTATAAATGGAACATTATTAATGGGACAATATTTTTCAGGCATCAGGGGGTTGAGATTATCCTTCTTTAACAGTGGGGTAATCCATGCCTCCTTTATGCCGATAGGAACAATCGCCTCTGTCGCTCTCTGGCCAGCTTCTCTTGGCCCTCTTCCTTCACCCACCTGTGAGGCTAAAAACCTTGGGGTCATCTTCGACTCCACTCTCTCCTTCTCTCCTCACATCTCTGACGTCTCTAAGAAGTCACACTACCAGCTGCACCTCCTCAGAGGTATTCTTTCTTTACTCTCCTTCCCCCAGAAGCTCACTGTCTTCAGAGCTCTGTTTCTCTCTAGGCGGGACTACTGCAACAGCCTCTTTCTAAATCTGCTTGCTTCTATTCTCCACCCTCTGCAACTCATCCAGAACAGGACTGCAAGACTTGTCCTTGGCCTCAAGCCCAGGGATCCTATCTCTCCAGGACTGAAATCTCTGCACTGGCTCCCAGTGGCTTTGAGGATTAAGTTCAAAACCCTCTGCATTGTCCACAAGGCCTTCTGAGGCCTGGGTCCTCAATACCTCCAACTCGCTCTATTGGAGATAAAGTCCAAAGCTAGGCATTCAGAGCACCCTTTCCTCCTGAACACTGCGTGTAGAATGGAACCACCTTCGCAGAAGAAGAGGCTTTGTCAAGGCCAATTTCGGGCCACCTGCGGTAATAATCAATCAAAACAATTGCATATCTCAAATACATTATTTCTATAAAAAAAATTTTTTAAATAATGTATTATATGCATCCTTCACAAGAAGCACAAATCAAGATATAAATGTATTATTGGGAATTAGTTTCTGCCCTGCCCAAAGAATATTGTGGTGTGCAATGAGAGGTAATGAAGTAGCACTATGTTAGATGTAATGAAGATGATGAAATACGTTCATGGGCCTGATTTACAAAAACTCTTTTGAATGGGAAAACCCCATTGAAAAAGGCTTTGTAAATCAGGGCCTATATCTTTTAAAGCATTTGCACTATATGGGGAATGAGCTTCTTTTATTTCTTTTGAAAGGCTTTATCAGTTTTGCAATTAATAATAAAACAAAAACAAAGTCAAAAACGAAATTAATTAAGGAGCGCACAATAGAAGATGTACAATTACTAGGGTTACAAAGAGTCACAGTATGCAAGATCAAGCCATTCAGTGCATGCATCATCCCCTCCTTAACCCCGTCCCAAACCCAACTGAAGCCATGACTTTCAGAGGATTCTATATCAAAGAGAAATGTATTAGATTTTGTGGTTTAATGGAGCAAGCTGGATAGTTCTCGCAGAATTCATGCAACAGAAGCCTGATGGCGGAATATTTGGCAAAATCACCATGTAGCACCGCCCCCACCTTTTCTGCGTCGGCCACCTCCCAAATCGTATACCACCATACATTTATCAATGGGACCTCCTTGTTCTTCCAACTTTTGGCCAATGCTATGTAGCAACTGGGAAAGTAGAGTGGCCCAGGGCCTACTCATGCGATAGACCGACTCCACTGGTTCACCCAAAAGCACCCCCCCCCCCGGATCCAAAGGCTGGTGTGCCACTGATATCTCTCCTATGAGGGGCACCACTTCCCTCCCTCCAATAGGCCTGGGCCTTCACACACGACCATCAAATGTGTAAGTAGTCCCCGTTCCGAGCACAACTTCTCCAGCAGAGTGGAGAGGCTGTTGTATCAATCCTTTGAAGACGGATGGGAAATAGGTACCATCAATATAAGACTTTATAGGCATTTTCTTTATTGGTGACACAACGCAATGAGGTCATTGTCCTTTGCCATATCTGCCCCCAGGATTTCTCAGATATAGGGTGGCCCAGATCCTGTTCCCAATGATCCATGTATGTAAACCTAGGAGAAGGGTCACAGTCGGTACGCAGTGATTATTTGATTATATTGAAGAAACCCAAATTAAACAATAGTGAAATAAAAACAAAAGATAAATATATGGGGTGAGGGGGTGGTTGGGCGCATGGGGTTATAAAGTGTGGGTAGTGGTTTGGGCAGAGGTTGAGGCCTGTGAAATGGGGGGGTATTGGAGGGGTTTTGGGGGGGGGGCGGCCCCCTCAATTTAAAAAGAAAATCAATATTTTTGTTTTTCGGTATTATTTGATTTTTTAAAATTTGTTGTAATCACATGTAGGTCAGTCCTATCCAGCGATTTGTAAATCCTAAATAACCATCTAGTTGGGACACCCTCCTCCAGTGCAAGCTCCAGCGCCATCTGTGCTCTCGTTCTGCCCGCTTTTATCTCTGGGTTGGTAATTTAGTCACTGAGTTGACAGTAACGGAACCGCTCTGACTCAGGAGGCTGGAACGTCCCCTTGCAGTCCTCGAATGTCAATGGGGGCCCCTCTCAGTACAGCTGGTGCAAGTGAGCCAGCCCCCCACTCTTTCCAGTGTATGAAAGCATCCCTCGCCACATGAGGGGTGAAACGTGGATTAGAAAGAACCGGAGACAAGGGGGCCAACCTCCCTGCAGGCCCCTCTGGCTTTTCACTATATCCCAATAAGATAGGGAGGACTTAATCAACTGTAAATGAGGCCCAACATGCATGCGATCCAAGGTTACCATATGTGGGAGATTCCCAAAGGAGAGGATCATTACCGATTGCTCCATATCCACCCAGAGATGTCTCCCTTCAGACTCCTTCCATGAGAACATTCTGGAGATGTTGGCCACAGCCACATAGTTCTGAAGGATCGGGAGGCGTAAGGACCTGACTACCAATCTGGGGCCTGTGACCACCCCAAATGAATTTCATTACATTCTGATGTAATAAATGTAAAGCCGTCCTGAGGATGAGAACAGGGAGGGCTGAGGCTTGATAAAGCAATCTGGGGATTATGTTCATTTTAACCACTGTGCCTCGTCCCAGCCAGGATATCTCCTGGGCTGCCCATCTAGAGAGGTCTTCTGTCATGGAATGAAACAGTGGCACCAAATTAGCCCTCTATAAATCTGCGAACCTGGGGGTCAACTTTCCCCCAAGATAAGTGAGAGCCTTATTCCCTAAACAGAATCCAAACTCCATCTTAATCAGGGCCATGTTAGCTTTAGACTGTAATATTTACCCCTCAGATTTTTCCAAATTCACTGTAAAGCCGGAAACCATCCAAAAGCTCTCTAGCACCCCCATGGTGGCCGGAAGATACTGCCTTGTATGCGATAGAATTTGCAAAATGCCGCTTGTGTACAGGGCTGCTTTGTGTTCCTGCCCACCTGTGCTAATTCTCACTATCTTCGGTGAGGAGTGAATATAAGCAGCGAAGGGCTCCATTACGAGAGCAAAAATGAGTGGGGACAGGGGGGACCCTTGGCGGCTCCCCCTGAAAATGGAAATATAGCGTGAATACTGTTAAAAGAGGTTCTGGTCCTCAGGGAGTGGCAACATGCCTTTACCAGACAGATGAAGTTAGGCCCGAAACTGAACTCCATGCAAGGTTAGCCTGATAACATCCAGTCCACCCTGTCAAAAGCCTTGTCGGCAACCAACGCCAACCAAGTCATCGGGATTCCCTTCACTCATCCCAATTGGAATTGTCCAATTACACTGAAAAGAATTTACCTAATGATCGTATAACCAGAAAATGTGGTCAACTGGACCATACGGTTCCATTATAACGAACAAGGGGAAAGGGGGTTCTGGGGATGTCACCCTCTTCTGGGAAATTGGAAGCAGGGGAATGAAAAAAAACAGAGAAAGGGACACTGCAGCGTCAGTTCTGACCCGGGTTGCAAGAACTGAACTGACACCGCAGAGTCAGATGGAAAGCAGACGCTGATATTTAAGTTGTGGAAGGGTGGGGATGTATTGAGGGGTTGCAGGGGGTCATGGATTGGTATGATTTTGCCTGCAGCAAATTGGGTTCACAGCAAAATTGACTACGGTCAATTCCACCGCGTACAATTATGTCACATCAAATAACACCAATCCTCTCAATTCAATGGCATTGATGGCCCTTCTGATGTTATCTTGGGCACTTCTACCCATCAGGAACCCTGTCAGATCAGGATGTATTAAAGAAGGGAGACACTCAGACAGGCGCATGTCCAGTGCCTTTGCATACATTTTAGCGGCCGTATTCAGAAGGGAGATCAGACGGTATGAGCCACAGAGTGTGGCGTCCTTGCCCAGCTTCAACAGTAGTGAGAGATAAGATTCACGCATGGTTTGAGTAACTGCCTTTGACTCAAGAAAAAAATTAAACAAGGAGGTAAGAGGGCCAAGTTGTTGCGATGTGAAAGTCTTATAAAAAAAAAGCAGGTGAGAACCCATCAAGACCAGTGCCTTCTGAATGTGAAAGGAACCAATGGCACGCTCAACATCTTCCTTTATTATAGAATCCTCCTGAAAAATAACCTGATCCTCCGATAGGTGTGGTAAAGAAGCCTTGGCAAGGAATGAGACCTGACTATCTGAACGCAGACCATCGGACCTGAGAAAGTCTTCGTAAAATTCTGTGAAGACCTGGAGCGTCTGTGCCTCAGAGCATTTAATCGTTTCATTCCTATCCCCAATTATTTGGACACTGTTCCTTGTTTTCTGCTTCTTTAATTCATAGGCTAAGAACCTTTTAGCTTTATTTGACTGGAAGTAGTACAACTTTCTTCTCGTGTGAAGTAGAGATTTTGCAGTCTCTGTGGCCATAAGGGCTTCAAGACTGGAGAGAGCCAACCGCAGCTCCTGCAACTGTTTCCGTGAGTTGGTTCGAGCATGCTCTCCCTCTTGCTCTCTCACCTGCACCTCCGGCAACTTACTATTGCGAGACATAGAAGAAGAAGCAGTTGAATGACTGATGAACTCATCCCTGATCAATGCCTTCATTGTGTCCCATACTATCTCTGCGGCCAACCCAGCTCCTCCATTCTCCCTGAAATAGTTTTCTATAACCCCTGCTATCTCCAACTCTATCACACTATCTTGGAGAAGCAATTCATAGAGCCACCATTCATGTCTAATCAAAGGTGGAGGTCCTGGAATCTGATATCAAGAAGAATCAAAGAATGGTCTGAAAGTAATCTAGGACCTATAACTGTTTCTGAGATAAATCATAGTAGCGAAAGTGAAACCAACTGAAGGTTGATGCATGAGAACCCTTTATGAACATGTGAATAGAATGTGTATTCCTCCTTCATCCCATTGAGAAGACTCAAGACCTCGCCCACATCCTTCTCCCTTAAACACCTCATCACTCTCAGGGAGCAATCGTAGTCCCCTGGTGCTGGGGGTAGGGATTTATCGACCTCTTGGTCTGGAACCAAGATAAAATCACCACCCAGTATCAGTCCCCCAAAGCAAAACAAGGCAGAATTGGGAGCAAAGAGACCAGGTAGTCCTGTTGATTATTGTTAGAGAGATACAGTGAGCCCAGTGTCACGGGGATATTTATCAGCAAACCTTTTGCCAAGAGATACCTTCCATCCAGATCCTTGAGGGTACTCTCCGGCCCAAATGCAACCTCCTTTGATATCAATATAGCCACCGCCTTTTTTTTCTCTTTGGCTGAAGCAAAATACTGCCCAGGAAAGGATTTGTACCTCATATGGGACTCACCCGAGGAAAGCAGGTGAGTTTCCTGAAGCATGGCTATTGCAATCTCTGACATCTGTAGCAACCTCAGCATCAACCTCCATTTAACCCGAGAATTCAGGCCCTGCACATTGAGGGAGCCTATTCTATAACTCATTACCTCTTCCATATCCTTAAGTGGGAAAGGGCCTCATGTACGACTCCAGGTTAAGTACTCAATCTTATAGGCATCTTCAAGAACTCAATGAATGAAAGAATAGAACAGCATACTAAACCTCCCCACTTACCCCAAAACCAAAACCCCCATCTAACAGCCCCACCAACCTCCCTTCCCCAAAAATAGATGTAGAGGCATAGGCCAGAACCATTGCAGTCTGGGTGCAGACCCATGGCCAGGATTCATAGATTAAGAGAAAGAGAGCCGCTAACTTTAAACCAGTCGTCTCTACAGGAGAAAACCAAAACCACGGGACCCATGCCCAAAGAGTAATCAACACAGAATTAAAGAGCAAAGGGAGTGGAGACCTCAGGGATCACAACCAACAATCAAGTTGACGAGCAGTGCTCCAGAGCCGTTTCAACTTCGTAAAAGAAATGATTTAATCAGTCAGTGTCCATTCGTAAATACAGTTGAAGTAATGTATGTTCCCACATATCAAAAAACTACATTTCAACAGGCTTAATCACCCAGTTAAACAAAGCCTTGGAAATATGAATTTGTACTTTCGTGTTTCTGTCTACTGACCTTCTTCAGAAGCATCACCAGGCTACAGAAAAATAAGAAAAAAGAAAGAGAGATACCTTACATGCAGTAGGATACAGTAGAAAACATATGCATACATAACTAAATAATTGTTTGCAGAACTTGGCGTGCTGGATGTCTGCACGCACTTTTCACCAGAAAAGAAAAATAGAGTAGTGGTGCCGTACCACAACAGAGCACCAGCCGCTATAAACATAAAACAAAGCACCAACAGGAAATCATAGAGCGGCAGAATGAGAGCACCAAATAAGCCTAAATAAAGTCAAGTCAAAAATGTTTTAATGTGGACAAAATGTCAAAAACCGAAGGAGGAAAACAACTATGCGTTTCACACCCACACAGGGTGCTTGACGACACAATATAACTAAACAAATGTACATCTACGTAGTGTTTATAATTTCTACATTTAGATGTTATCATAGCACACCGCTCCACCCCAGATTAGGGTATTCGCAAAAAAAGTACCTTCATGTTGAAAATTATGTTCCTCAAATAGGATCGGGCTGGGACAAAAAGTAGGCATGGGCCACAAATTAAAAGTGGCCCACTGATGTAAGTTTCCCGGAGCAACTGTCAGGGAAGTGTTGCAGGGGTAGCATTTTCTAAAAGACGTGTGAAAAAATGTGCTTTTTAACATGTTGGAGTGGTAACATTGGCCAAAACTATTTGTTATAAAATAAACTAAGTCAAGCTGGCCCACAAAATAAACCCACATAGATTTAGTAAAGGATCTGTTTAGCATTGCACATAGGTCAGACTGAGGAATTGGACACATTGGGCCGAGCCATTTTTCCTGCGTCTGCAGTTTTCACCATTTACATAGATTTGCAAAAGCAGGCACCATGAACAAGTATGCCATTGTTAAGGTAGGATTTTTAGCCTCAGTCTTTGTCACTTGGCAGTACTGGTAAATGGAATGCAAGTACTTAACGCATTGCAATGCATCTTAGAGGAAATGCTAGGAATTTGTATTCAAGAAGTGATTATGTGACAAGACCAGGGGGGCATAGGCTGCTATCTGTTATAGCACCTTGACCTGCTTTTAACCCGAATAGAAGCATGAGTGAATAATGTTCTATAAGAACTCTAAAACTCTTCTTATATTTCCTGGGCTGCTATCTGCAATGTGCCACGAGTTAAGCATCATATGTACACCCACAGACTATACATATTAAATGGAATAATAAAATATCATATTTTAGCATCTTGAATATATCAGAATTTCACTTTTTTACATATTGAGCTCAGAGCCCTTCTTTCACTCGTGTTTATTATGCCACAATAGGATGTATTAGGATGTAATAGGATATACAGAGCTAATATTTACTCATAGGTTATAATGTAGATGCATATGTTTTTAACACATAGTTGGACTGCATGCTTGCTATTTTTCTCAAATCAGAGAAAAACTACCAGCAAACCCCGACCAGATAAAATTATTAACTTCGCAGAAACAAACCACTGATGTGATTTTGTTTTTATAGCACATACTAGCAAACTGTCCTTGCTCTCCCTAATAGATCCACATAGAAGCACATAGTCACGTATCTGTAACATCTGATATATCCTTCTGAAGGGTTCTACCCACACACGTGTCACAGAATTTTGTCAAGTGACAACCAACAAAGCCACATTTTTCTAATTTTCCAGCTGCATCCCCTGGTGCAAGGCACAGTTGAATCCTGCCACTGGAGTAAATTATGTGCAAGTGGCTCACTACACTATTAAACCCCCTGCCCCGACCCCCGAGTGCCCCTTTTTTCACACCCTCCTTTTCAGATCCGCCAGAGCGCCTGCGGACCACTCCGGTGGTGACGGTGCGTGGTACAAATATCTTTAACAGTAACATATTCATTTCTATGGTGTACGTGTATTGTAACAGTCACAACTTTCCTAAATGCTAATTTACATCCCATTACCAAATATTTACTCACCATGAACTAAAGATTGGATCAACTAATTGCATTCCAGAATCAATGTGTGTCTTCCTCCCTTTTCATGCCTCAAACGAATCTACGAGTTCTATTTTAAGGTTGCAATTTACCAAAAGGGCCACAAATAGACCAAAGAAACTCATCCATGGCCATAAAAAAGTGTCTGTGTCAACATAAACAGATATGACACATGAGAAGCTCATTTGGGTTTTTCTACCTGGTCTTCCAGTCCCCAGGCTTTCTTCCTTGGTATAAAAAGGTTGAGATTAGGGTATTACTTTCCAGCATTTCTCCCTGCCAAATATCTGCTCCCTGATCCACCTTCTTGCAATAAATGACCCATTTGTTGAGGCAAAAAACATCAATTCCCCCTCCTCGCTCTGTGCTCAACTTCAAATCCATTGACACCAAACAATCAGTGTGTCACACACGTGGAGTACTTGCAATTCCCTGTGAGCTGTGCTATGTCGCATTGGAGGACCATATGCCAACAGTCAACATATACATACCACCAGACAGAAGATTCCTCCATGAGTGTATAACAAGGGATACTAAACTGGTCGCAGTTATAGAGGTTTGGCAAAAAGAGGCAAATCATCAAAAAGGGCTGTTGGCACTCCTGCTTGAAGAGCAGCCCCCCAAAAGCCCACCACTCTTCGAAAACGAAATCAGTCCTCCAGTGTCACTAGGAGCCATACTGTCTTGATATTTCAATATATGTTATACCTATTGAAAATGTGACTAGTACTCTGTAGTGATCTGTCTCCCGAGCCTTCTCTTCTTGGAACCTAAACGCTCGGGAGACAGCATTTGAGGTTGTGAGACGGTTGGGGAGAGCTGTGAACGGCTCTATGGTCTCTGCAGGCCAGTTCAATAAAGAATCAAAATACTCTTACTGAGTTCGAGCGATCCTTTCAGTGGCGACGAGGATGGGATGGAGCAGTGAAGCGGGCCTATGGGGGACCTTGGGCTGATTCCTGCAGCACAGGAATGCCCCAGCACGAAAACCCAATGGAGGTGAACCCAATCTCAAACGGGAATGCTCCGGGGCACAGAGAGCACTTTCTGCGGCACCAACAACTTGTGTATAGGCGCGTTATAAATGCCATATAATATCATATCATAACAGGTTAGGGGGGCCTGAGGCTGAGAGGCAAGAGACAAGAAGCGGACCTCATTTGATTGGGCTAAATCCACATCATCACGCTCGCGGGCTAAAGGAAAGCACACACAAGAAACGCTCTATTCTAATATAGTCATGGCAGCTGCAAGTATGTCCCCACCCCTGCCCTTTTTGCCTGAGCCAGGAACACCGATTATCAGGTGGGATAGGTGGAAAATACTTTTTGATACATATTTAATAGCAACTGGAGGGGACAAGTTCACTCCTGGCAGGAAACAAGCTGTCTTACTACACAACCTTGGTGCAGAAGGGATGAGTGTATACGATGGCTTACCAGAACCAGAAGAGGCAGGCCAGGGTGATACTAATGAGATTAACATTGCAGAGAGAAAATAAGAGAACCACTTTGAGCCCTAAAAGAATGTTACCTTTGAAAGGCACAAATTCTTTGAAATAATCCAAGAACCACAAGAGCCGGTGGAAGGTTTTGTGGCTGCTTTGAGGATATTAGGTCATAACTTTGCAACATTAACCAACTCGTTGATAAGGGATCAACTTCTATGATGCACTAACAGTAGAGAAACTATTAACAAACGACTTGCCCTTAGAACATGCAGTAGAGGTTGCCAGGGGCATGGAGCAGACTACTGAATACATGAAATGCATGAAAAGTGAAAGACAAGGAAATGAGGTTGCAGCATTGAAGAGCATCAGGAAATGGAACGAAGGGAAGGAGGTGAAATGATACAGATGTGGTAGTAATCGGCACATTTCCTCAAACATCTTTTGTCCAGCAAGGAATGTAAATTGCCTGATATATAAGAGGAACGGTCATTTTACAAGAGTCTGTTGTGAGTCGTCTATGGTTGAACCAATTGAAATGGGGGTAAGACGACCAGAGCAAGAAGAGAGTCCAGTGAGTGTATCCATGACTCAAGCAACACATGTGCTGGAAGTGAGTGACATGTCTGGCAAAGGAAGAGGGCCGACTGATGTATTCCTAATAAACGGCAGAGTGGCGACAATGAAAGTAGACAGTTCTTTGCCTTGGCCTATAATGCCGAAGGAGACATATGAAGAATGTGTGGATGGGAAGGTAGAAGAGCTACTTAGACTTGAAATAGATACATATGCTTATGGTAATGTGAAGAATGACGTATTGGGGACATTTCAGGCGATTATCAAATGCAAAGGAAGAAGTTGTGAGGCTGAAATGTATGTGACTAAAGAAGGGTCAACGCTTCTAGGGTGGTGCGAACAGAGCAAGTTAGGCAATCGAATTGAAGCCAACGCAACAGTACCAGTTACCATAGTGGAGATAGGAGACAAATGGAAAAAGGAATTTCCGGAAGTGTTCTCCAAGAAATTGGGAAAGTTGAATGGGTTTGAACACAGTATAAAACTCAAGAAGGAAGCTATGCCGAGAGTGCATAAAGTGAGGACAGTACCTCAACAGCTGAAGGACAAAGTGAAGGTGGAACTAGAAACATTGCTTCAAGAGGGATAATTGAGAGAATTGAAAGCTCGGAATGGTTATCTCCGGTGGTAATTGTAGCTAAACCAAATGGTAACCTTAGGCTCTGTGTGGACTTAAGAGACCTTAACAAAAACATCAGGGTAGATCGCCATCCACTTCCAGTCATATCGGAAGAACTGCCGACTCTGAGCAATGCCAGGGTGTTTTATGTTATTGATTTGTCTTTGGCATATCACCAAGTACCCCTATCAGAGGAGTGCCAGCACCTCACAGCTTTTGTAACAGAAGGGACATTTAAGTGCTGTCAAATGCCATTTGGCTTAGCCTCGGCGGCAGCAGTGTTTCGGAGAGTTATGGAGAAGGTGTTGGAGGGGGTGTCAAAGATTATCATATTCCAGGATGACATTTTAATTTATCCTGAATTGAGTGAGAAACATGATGAGTTATTGAGAATAGTGTTGAATAACCTAAAAGATGCGGGGTTGGCCACGCAGAGGAAGAAGTGCAAGATTGCTGTGGAGAGTGTGGAGTATTTGGGGCATGTGGTGTCATGCAATGGCATTAAGCCTAAACCCAGTCTGGTAGAAGCCATAGAAAAACACCCAAGCCCTGTGGATAAGGATCAATTAAGATCATTTTTAAGCCTAGCTGAGTACTACCACAACTTTGTGAAGAACTTTGCTGTGATTTCCACGCCCTTAAGGTCATTATTGAAAAAGTGGTCAAGTTTGAGTGATGGGATGTGGGTGAAGAGGCAATTTTGAAGATAAAGAAGGACATAGTAATGGTGCCCTCTATAGGGAAGTTTAATCCAGGAGACAGGTGTGTTTTATCTGTGGATGCCATTATTTTGGGGATAGGGGCAACCTCACACAGTATGATGATAACAAAACGGAAAGAGTGATAGCATTCGCATCAAGAATATTGAAGGGTGCTGAAAATAATTATTCAGTCATTGAACGAGAGACATTGGCGATGTTTTGGACAATATGTAATTTCAAGTTTCTTGTGGGGCAGGAAATTTACAGTGAGATCGGACCATAAACCATTAGCCCAAATGTTTGAAAGTGGGAACAGAGCTGAAGGATCACCCAGGATTAGCAGGTGGTGTTTAGGTTTACAAGGATATAATTTTGGGGTGTGTTATTTACCAGGCAAGTACAATGTTGTGGCGGATTGCCTATCAAGAATGCCCACTACAGGGAGAGAGGAGGAGATGTGTGGAGAATGGAAAGAGGAAAATATTGTGGCAGAAGCTGATGTAGGATTTGTGGGACAAACAGAGTGGGAGCAGAGTGAACAAATGGATGAAGACATGCAGACTATCAGAGCATGGACAGTAGAGGGATGGGCCAGTAAACAATTATTAGAAAAGAAGTTTGAAGCATGGTGGGAAGTTAAGGAAGAATTAAGCATAATTGAGGGGAGGCTCAGGAGGGGTAACGTGTATTGTACCTCCTGAGGGAGTTAGGAGTATATAGGTGGAATTGGCCCATCAGGGACACTTAGGGTAAGGGGCTACAAAGAGGAAAATGAGGAACAGGTTTGGTGGCCAGGAATGGACAGAGTGGCAGAGAAATTTGTCAAGAATTGTGTTCCCTGTAGCCTGAGTGATAAAAACAAAGTTTGTACTTGACCAACCCTGGAAGAAAGTAGCTATCGATATAATGGGACCGATAACTGGGTTAGGTTAAGAGTTGAAATATATATTTGTGTTGGTGGATTTTCATACAAAGTGGGCAGAATGGAGTTTTGTCAGAGAGGCGACGGCAAAGGAATTAGTGACATTCTTGGAGAACGTTTTTCTGAGAGAAGGTTTTCCTTCAGAAATTGTTTCTGATAACGGTGTTCAATTTTCGTTAGATTTCATGAAGAAATGTCTAAATAGTTATGCTATTAAGCATACACGGACGGCTCTATATCATCCCAGGGCTAACGGGCTGGTGGTAAGGACCAACAGGTTCACAAAAGGGGATATTCAGTTGGCTTTACTTTCGGGACCATCATGGAAAGAGGTTCTGGATCACATGATGTGGGGCTATCTAACCACACCTCATTCTGTAACTAAAGTGTCTCTGTTTGTATCTCTAAAAGGGAGGGAACCGGGTATGAAATGATGCCCGGGGCAGGTAGCTTTAGCAGGTTCAGTAGTTGTGGACAGGAAGAGCATAATGAACTATGTTAGGCAAAGTCAAAAGTGTATAAGGAATCATTTGACATAAGGAGGGGTGTGAAGGATCTTGAGTGGAAGGTGGGAAAATGGGTACTCATCAAAAATCCCAGATTCACCCATAAATGTGTGGAAAGGCAATTCATTGGCCCTAACAGGATTTTGGCGTTGATGAAGAGGGTGGTCATAGCGGAAGGGGGTGAGGTGTGGTCAATGGGCATATTGGCAAAGGTTGAAAACAAAAGGTCAGGAAGATGGTTACAGTGGTGTACACAGGGAGAGTAGATTGGGTGATTGAAGGGTGTCGCCCAGTGGTGTACAAAGGAGTGGATTGGGTGATGGAAGGGTGTCACCAAAGAGATTGAAACGTGAACCCAGTTGGTTACAAGATTTTGTTCGTGGATAGTGGTAGTGGATGTCTGTGGAAAAATTGTAGCAAATTCATTTTTTTATCATACTGTAAAATAATTGTAGCTAATTGATTCAAAGTTGTTAATGTTTATTTTCTAAATGGTCCATTTTGTTTTACAATAACCCTGTGCAATCTGTGTTTTCATGTTCATTATTATAGCTGAGTTTAATCTGTTTTTAAATGCTTATGAGGGGGAAGATATGTAGTGATCTGTCTCCCGAGCCTTCTCTTCTTGGAACCTAGAAGGCTCGGGAGACAACATTCGAGGTTGCGAGACGGTTGGCAAGAGCTGTGAATGGCTCTATGGGTCTCCGCAGGCCCGTTCAATAAAGAACCAAAATCCTCTTACTGCGTCTGAGCGATCCTTTCATACTCCTTCTATTACCATTAGTCAGGGTTAAGAAAATCTGACTCAACGAGATCTGTGAGATAGTGATTACACACAGCCAGCTGCTAGGGCAGGTGTTCAACCAACTCGGCTATCCGACCATATACACTTACATAGGATATGGGGACATCTGTTGCTCCCCTTAGGCCTACATACAAGGAGTATTTTATGGATGTGGCTGTGGCGACGACCATGCATGAGAGGGCTGGCTAGCGAGAGTGTGGGCGAGCAAAGCTAGAGCACAACAGAATGGCCAAGACAGAGAATGGTCCCGGGTCTCTCCGTTCAAGCGCTATCCCTCAAGGTCAGTGACTTGCAGCAACTAACAATCAAGTGCTACTGCTATACAGCCAGCAGTGTCAGTGCGTGAACATAGACCTACATAGTGCATCAAAACCTCAGCAAGTCAAACAAAATGGACACATTATAAAATTCGTAATTTTCTGATGCTTACCTTTCCAGGAAGCTTACCATTCTCTGCGCTCTAGTAAGTGAAATAAAAGTGAATTATTATGCTTTTTCTAATTTGCTGCTCCTTACCTTAAGGCCACAGGATGCAATCCGAATCCATCTCCAGGTTACATTTCTCTATGCTCTGTACACTGAGCGCGTGTGTGCGTGCAGATCAGTGAATGGCCAATAGGCACATACCGCAAGCTGCAGATTTTAAAGTGGTTGTGGTGATGGTTACTGTTATCCTTCATTAGTGCTGGGTACAGTTTACTTGACTTAACTGGCATTTGTCATAATGTGTCCGCTTGCAGTGGCCTCTGCAATGCAGCACAAATGAAAGGAGTGCGTAGACTGCGCTTCTTTCATTTGTGCTGCTTTCAGAAATGCTCAGGTCACCTTATTCACAAAGTTGACCTGAGCATTTCGGGAGGGGCTGGACTGTAGCGCAAAGATGCACTGTCCAGCCTCCTTGCGTCTATTAGTGTCGAAAGCACATTTTACCGAGTCAGGCCATTAGAGGGCCCATCTTGGTGAAATGTCTGAAAACAAAAAGCATTTCCATCCCCATTTGGGGGATGGAAATGCTAGTGTGAGAGCAATGGTTTAACCAGAGGCTGTCACACTTCAAGAAAAATCATGACTTGAACAGAAATTATTTGCTTCTCCACCTTCGCCTTTTTCAAAAGGGTCCTACTGCAGCCTTTTTGAAAAGGTGCAGGGGGATGAACCTCGATCATGAGCATTTTAAAGCACATCCCATTTGTGAATTTGGGATGCGCTTTAAAATGGTCAGACACTCCACATTATTTTTTACGCAAATGCACAAAGGGGAGGGGGGGGAAACAAGGGCAGCTGAATGAGTGCATCTAAGATGCACTCGTTCTGATGCCCTTTGTGAATTAGACTGCTACTTTCTTTAGCACAATTGAGGAGATTCACTACTGCACCTCCTCACATGCGCAAGTAACATTTTGAGAATGTGGCCCATTGTGTATTTGAATAGTGAATAGTAGCACACATGTTTGGGATGCTTACTGCAAACGCCTGCATTGTTCACAATGTTGAGGAAGACATTTTAAAGTGCAAACCAGGAAGAGATTTACATTGCGCAAAGTGGATTTGATCCCAGTGTGGTAGAGTTGAAAGGTGATGTAGCCACTAAAACATGTGATTCAATGTAGCTAGAGGATTGGAGCTTTACTTTGTATTCACCGATTACAGTTACAGTAGGTAGTAACATTATTAGTACAATGTATTGCAAGATTGTACCATTTTTAGCGCTTAGAGGCACGAAGCAGGAAGCTCTGCACACATGGGAAACATGATGCTGGCAAAAGGAAGTTAAACTGGGATGATGCAGTAATTCAGAACATTGTACATGTGAGTGTTTGACAAAGGCTTACAATTGAAAAACATTATAATATGTGGAGATATTGTGGAGCGTGCAAGGCTTTTTCAATCCATTTAAAAAAGTCCATGTAGGCTGCAGAATTTGTTGGTTTGCAGAGAAAGGGATTTTCAGCTGGCCTAGAAGGCAGCATGACCGAGGTCACAATACGGGGATGGAAGCAAGGAGAGCAGGATGCAAAAAAATCTTTATGGTTGGATTGAATTGTAGATACAAGAAGCAATTTCCTTCGGAGCTAGTAGATTCCTGCATGGCATGGTGATGGAAGGGTTAGCTAATAAACCACATGCTGGGCCAGGGATTTTATGGGCTCTGAAGGACATAAGCAGGTTGTGGGTTAAAGATTATATGGTCTGAGATGGCAGTCGCAAGTAAGACTGTGAGGTAATGACCGAAAAATAATACAAAGACTCCAGCAGGTTTGAATTTTATTGTTCCAAAGGAAGAATAGCCCTGTACAATCACCATCTGAGTTAATAGGTTTTAGTCACATGGTATCGATAATAATAAACCTGGTTATTTATGAACAATATATGTATCATGTGGAAGTATGTCATGTCTGACGATGCAAGATGATTGGATGTCAAAAGGGGTGGTACCTTATGAAAGTATCCAATGGGAAATTTAGAGTTAGGGGGATTAAGTTGTATTGGTATTAGCCAATGAAGGGCTTAGACATGATTTTGTTACAGAATATTTGTAATTATGTAAATTGTTTAAACTGTATATAAGCTGATATTTTTTCATTGATAGGAGAACTGGGTTAGTTTTTCAGCTCTAAGGAACTGACTAGCACCTCCCGATCGTAAGCATGAAATAAACCTGTTTTCTGACAGAAGTGCATTCATCTCTTCATTGAAGCCGTACTTTTGCACTGAAAGTGTTCAGGTGCATCCCAACACCAGGAAGAGGCATTTTCAGTGTGAATCGGGAACTCAGCAGTGCTGATGACCTAAGTTTTATTGACAATGCCACTTTGAATGGTGGACGCACAGTATCATCACCAAGGCTTCTGGGGCCCACGCAGCGTAGTGCCGTTATATCTTCCTTACACTAGCATCCCCAATTGGCCTCTGAGGGTTTGTCTTGGCAAACCCTGGAACATGTGTCACCTGTTCCTAAGGTAATGTGAAAGATGGCTTCTGGGGAGCAAGATCCCTAACGCACTGGGAGGAGGTGCAGATGCAACATGGGTGGCCTGCTGGAACATGCAGAAGTGCACATCAACAGTGGCGGCAGAGTCCACTGGGAACTTTAACTTGTAGTGGATGAGATGCAACAGGCACGTGAATGTCAATGGTGGCGGGCATGGGGCAAAAGACAAGGGGCCTCATCATGAGTTGGGTGGTAGCCCTTAAATGTGGTGGTAACACTATTACCGCTGCATTTAAGGGTCCGCCAAATCACAAGTCTGGCAAAATTTAGCCCTAGATTAAAGCTGGGGGTAAATGTGCCAACTTAATGACCATTTTCGGGCGCAATTAGCACAGCGCTATTAGTGTGCGCTAATTGCGCCGAAAATGCCCCATTGATCCAATGGGCCCTATGAGGAATGGGGAATACCCATTACCGCCCAACCCGTGATCCGGCGCTAATAGCGCCGGACCAGGTGGCGGTAATGTAATTAGTCCAGGATACGGCCCAGCTCGTGATGAGGCCCATGGTCTGAACGGTGTGCACAGAAGCCACAGGAGGCACAAACATGTGCCAAGGGCAGTGATGACACATGGGAAATGCAGTAGGCCCCATATCTGGGGATTTGGAGACCTCACCTGGTGAGAGCAGGGTGGGTGATACCCGCTGTTGTTCTTTCTAGCTGGTGAGGAGAGATAGCAGTGATAGCTTGTCACTACTTGTTTTAGCCATGACTGGCCAACTCCACGCTGGCCAGGGAGTGAGGTAAGAAGGCTCTTCCTTATTGAACAAGAAACAAGAGACTTCTCTCTCTAGGATCCTGGTGCAGTTTACAAGCTGGGAACACAGAGAAGAGTATCTTGTAGAATGCAGAGAATTACAACAATGACATTAGTCTTAAAAACTTCCAGTCCTGCCCTATCTTATGATTACTAAGCATAACATTTGGTGGACGAGCTACACAGGCCAGCTCGTCTTTGATATCTTTGTTCAGCCCTCTGCGATAAAGGGTATATCAGGTGTCCTCCTGCCACCCTGTTTCCTTAGCCTACTGGCAGAATCTACTACTGTAAGACATCAGATCATTTGATCCTTGTTGTAAAATCAACAGAGTTTCCTGTGCAGTAAACCTGATATCGGGTTGATCAAACATGTTTCCACGGGCCTCATTCCGAGATTGGTGGCAGTCATGGCGCTATTTGCACCATGACTGCCACCAATAACGGGTCCGGCACCGGTGCAGTTCAATGGGGACTTACCGGTCTAGTCCAAACCTAGCGGGACCGGTAAGTCCCCATTGAACATGCCATTCCCCATTCCCATTGAGCCCCCATAGGGCTCAATGGGAATGGGAAGGGCGCTAATAACGGGCTTGCAACGTGCAAGCCCATTATTAGCGCCCCGGTCCCTTAGCGTGACCTGTAAGGGACTTGTGGTCTGACAACACATTCCTTACGGTCACCGCCAAGTGACCTCGGAATAGGGCGGTAGGGAATTACCGGCACCGGTCTCCTTACCGGTGCCCGGTATCCCTTACCGCCCTACTCGGAATGAGGCCCTAAATGCTGCCACAAAGCCGGCATAGTTATCTAGTAATGGATCGGATCCAGTCACAAAAGGTGTTGCCAAAGAATTGCCAGTTAGATGTGAGATCAGAAATCACACTTTTGCCTTTTTAGGAGTGTAGAAGAGGGGCCGGAAGTTGAATAGTGCAGGAATCAAGAAATGGTTGTAGTTTCTTTGGAGAGGCATCAAACCTTTCCAGGACAGCACCAAGTGAAGGATTTCCTTGAGTCAACACATCACAGGATGGGACCATTTGTTTAAGGGCTGCATTCTCAGCCTTCAGGCTTTGCACCTCAGCAGTTAATTCCTGCATTGCCCTGATTGTGTCCTGCATAGAATCCATATTTGCATGCACTTCTGGACGTCTCAAATTGTTAGGTTTATGGCTTACTTGCGGTTTGTAGACGGCTTGTCAGGTGGACTGGAGCATTGTTTGTGCTGCAAGTAGGATTCTTGCAGGTAGGAGCGATCCTCTCGGGACCCCACACCGTCTGGCAATAATTGCTACGGACAGGATTGCGCCCAGAGCGAATCTCCAAAAGGGAAAAAAAAACAACAATGGGGAAAAACCTTCCTCAGCAGAGATCATCTTGCAATTTAAGATGAGCAGGGTCTTTGGTTCCAGATAAATGACAAGGCAAGATTACCAGAGTACGCAGAAGGTAGAGCAAGAACAAGTTCCAAGGGCTAGCCACAGAAAGAAGCCAGGGAGAACAGGCTTGGGCAAGGAACCCTAGGAAAACAGGAATCGGGGCGGAAGGAAAACAAGGAGAGAAACACAGGGAGGACACCGAGTGAGAAAAACAAAAGTGTCAAACCAACAGGAAGAACGCTGAGCTATGGTAAGATTACCTTAGCGTTGAGACGCAACGCTACACGTACCTCCTCTTCTTTTAAAATTCCTTCCTGCGAGGAAAGCTGGCACGGATCAATGACCCCGGTATTGTTAGGCACCATGGAAACAAACAAGAGGCTACCCATGTGATGGGTGTCGGCGGCAATGCTGGAAGTATGAAAAAAAGCTGAAACCGTAGAACGGAGCGCATCAGCAGGACGGCGCTTGCAACCACCCCAAACAGTCCACTGCAGGAGGTGTCATAACATGACACCAACCAGGATGGAGATGGATGACCCACCAACAAGGAGGTCTGTTTTGCTGGCTGATCTGACGGAACTCAAGCAAGACATAAAAGACTGTGCAACTGGCCTCACCAAAGATATTGCGGATCTCAATAAGTATATGTTGGCGGTGGAGAGGAGGGTGGATGAGGTAGAGTCGGTGAATAGGGGCACCAACACGATGAACTGGCAAAACAGATTTGTACCCTGTAGCAGCGGATGGAATTGGTTCTCAACAAACAGGAACATGCCAAAAATAGATCCTGGCAGAACAACATCTGTATGCGACGGATCCCCAAGCGGGTACCAGATGTTGAATTATCAGGATATGTGGCAGTGCTGGTCCGCCACTTACTTGAAGCCCTAGCTGCAGAGGAGATCATATTAGACTGGACCCATTGCATTTATTCCTCCTACCAACTGAGCAAGAACCTAACCCTGGATTTCCTTGCCAGGGTCCATCTCTTTCAAGTGAAGGAAAAGATCATGAGATCAGCACAAAAGCGGGAACCGGTGCGGTTCTGGGACCCTCCCCCGGCTCTATTCCGGGACCTGGCCCAGGCAACACTGAACAAACGGAAGTGACTGCGGATGGTCACCATCTAGCCGAAGGCTAAAGATATTCATTACTGGTGGCCATTCTTGTGTGGTTTACTTTCGAATGTCAGGGGCAATCACACACTATCACTAAGGAGGAAGAGGTTGCAGACCTGATGGAGGGAGATGAAGTACCATGGCCCGTAGAAATTGCTGCTGGATGAGATAATAATACGAGCACCACACCATTGCCTAAGCGGCAGGGTTGGAAGCTGGGCCGCTCGCATCCTAAGGGAAGATGCAGTGGGGCCCGGGGCACGGCTCCGACCTGACTACAGATTACTGGAGCTCCTGACTGGACCGCTGAGGGCTGATGGCACCTTTGAAAAGTGGCTTGTGAGGCTGACCCACTCACATAACAACACATTGTCTATGACTCTCTAAAAGGTGCCATGGGTTATGCCAATGAGAGGAATTTGCGTGGAGGGAAAGGGTATTCTGATGGGGGCGCAGGGTGTAGGGGATGGATGGGTCATTGGAAATTAGCCCTATTAACTCCGGTTGCACTTTAGAACTGGGTAGCGGAAGATGTGGCATATCCTGTTGGGATTTTGAACGTTTGTGAAAGGTTGGCAGGGGTTATCTTGTTTTATATAGTTAATGGAATGGTGGCGTTTCACATGAGTCCTAAACGATGCTCTGGGTGGGGGTTGCAATCATCCTCAAGGGGACAAGACATACAGTGGCTAGATGAAGGCTGAGATGCACATGGTTTCCCTTAATGTCCAGGGCTTAAACACAATGGTCAAGAGATGCTTGATGCCTAGCCACTTAACTGAGCTGCGAGACTCCGTAGTCTGTTTACAGGAGACTCACCTGCTCCCAAAAGACGGGCCCTGCAGGAGGCATAGAGAATTTCCCTCACAGTACTTTGCCTCTAGTGGTACAAAAAAGAAAGGGTTGGCGAGATGAGCTTCACCAAACATTTTCTCCACAAAGACCCAGAGGGGCGCTATCTTGTTCTTAGTGGACTATTGCAGGGCCAATTGTTCACCCTGGTAGCGATCTACGCACTTAACGAGCGACAGGAACCCTTTCTAGCAGGCTTGCTGGGAAGGCTGGTAGGGTGGTGCATAGGGTAGATGCTGGTGTGTGGAGACTTTAATTGTGTGATGTACCCAACGCTGGATAAAACCCTCCCACCCACCTCCAATGATGGCAGGCACTGGCAGGCATTAGCGCGTTTCTTTCTTTTTTTCACCAGCAGGAGCGGGAGTACACATATTACTCAGCAGCACACAGAGAGTTCTCACGAATAGACATGATTCTGGTATCGGACACGTTGCTTCCCCAGGTAACAGACATAACTATTGGGGTGCGATACTTGACAGACCATGCTCCTGTCATCCTCTGGGCCGAACCATTCATGCCTCTCTTGAAAGAACATAAACCCTGGAGACTGAATGAGTTGATATTAAGGGACCTAGCATTAAGAACACACATGGAAATATCTATATGCCATTTTTTCCAAGAAAATGGCACAGATGACATGGACTGGAGAATGATTTGGGACACTAGCAAGGCCGTAATGAGGGGGGGATTTATTGATATGGTATGATATGATATGATATGGGATTTGTAACGCGCCTATACACAAGTGTTTCAAGGCGCGAGACAACTCCCTTATTTAGGGAAAGAGAACTCTAGCGTATTGCTCTGAAGCGGTATGTGAAAGATGCCTAGGGGTTGCACAAGTCCTATGGATCTCGGAAAGCATTACGGGCCCGATGAAAGCAAGATCAAAATTAGAGGCCCACCTAGCAGATAGGTCGGCACAGCTCCTTATTCAAACCAAACAATCTTACTATCTGAGGGAGGACAAGCCTAATCGTTTTCTGGTGGCAAAAGCAAGGAAGCAAAGGTCCAAAAACGATATAATACAGCTAAGAAGCCCAGAAGGAAACTTAAAAAGGGGGAGGCCACATTTATTTTTATTATACAGGCTTTTTCATACCCAGCTCCCGAAAGGGGAATATGATATGTCATTTATAACGCGCCTGTACACACGTGTTTCTAGGCGTGATAAGACAAGGGAGGAAAGATCTTACTAGGCCTTGTGTCATTCAGGTCGTGTAAGTGCGACAACCCAAAGTGCAGGGGGAAGGGAGAGGGCGAAGTGCCAGGGAGAGGAAAGTGCAGCCAGGGCAACACAGATCTGGGTAGGTGCAAGTAGGCAGGGACTGTAGGGGTAACAGTTACATCCCCTAAGTGTGCAATAGGCCAGGAGGCAGTGCAGCGAAGACTGATCATGGAGGAGCCTTGTACCCAGTGAGACTCTGAAGATAGCCAATAAAACATTCAGCGCAGCCGACAGGTAGGTCAAAAGAGGGGGAGAGAGAGAAAGCAGAGGAGAAAAGGAAGGTCTTGAGCTGCTTCCGGAACTCCAGGTGGTCCCTGGCAGGTTTGAGAGGGACAGGGAGGCCATTCCAGAGGGAGGCACCTGCAGAGGAGAGAGATCTCCTCTACATACAAAGAGTCGGCATACAAAATATGCTTCTGCTGGTACATGACTCCACAACAATTACATAACATCAACTCCCAAGTGTCCCCTCTGTATTGGCGAAACTGTGGGCAGGTGGGTGATCTAGGACATATGTGGTGGTCTTGTCCAAAGGCACAAATCTTCTTGAAAGACATTCTAAGCCATATTAAGCACATAAAGGGAATACAGCTCCCCCACAACCTGACAGTAGTGATCATGGGGGCGGTGATCAAGGGTCTGTAGGATAATAGCGCAGCACGGGCAGCACTCATTATACACTTGCTGACAGGGGCAAGGATCACATTAGCGCATGGATGGAAATTAGAACAGGGACCAATAGTGGCCATGTGGTGGGTTAGGATATAGGGAATTATGGCAATGGAGAAAGTATGTGCATTGGTCAATGGTATGTACCAAATGTTTTTTGGAGTATGGCTTCCATTTTATGAAAAGGTTTTGGGTAGAGAACAGAACTACTTTAGGCCTCGCCTACTGAGCAATTTCTCGGTTCTCTAAATGGATTAACTCTGATCCGGCCTGGGAAGACTTCTGAAGGAGGGACTGATTGTAAAACTCTATTATGCCACCATTGTTAAATTATGTCGAAGAAGATGCAGTTGAGGGAAGGGGGACGGGGGTACGATTTATAACTGTTGAAAATTGTTGTGATCTGTGATGCGTCAGAAATGCGAGATAGACAAGTAGATCGAGTTTTCTCACAAGTAGCCATTTTATTAAATAATAAGGGTGAGATAAACGCCACGCTTTCACTAACCTAACGATGATTTCCCTACCTGTCAAACTAAGACTAAAGGAATACACTCTAATATCAAAATGTATCTGTCCCTCACACTTGTACATACGAAAAAATCATACAGGTATCATATACTCAAACAAAATAAGTTATATTCAAATATAGCAAAATCATTTGAGTGAAAAGGTCAGTTATTACTGCCACTAATAATGGTGTTTACTTCCCTAATATGGTCGTATCAATTTTGGTTAAGGGATGTCCTTTAGCCTACCCGTGAACACAGCCCTCATTTCTCTGTCCTAGGACGGCCCATTCGGGAGGAAGAATGGAAGTTTTCACAGCAGATCCTTTACTTCCTGTGTCCGATTGGGCCCATATTTTCGTCCCCTGTATTATTACTGGGAATCAATCATTATTTCACTCCTATGTCCCGTCCCCTTTCCTCCATACTTGTGGGACATTCCGTCCTTCGGGACGGGACCAGAGCACTTTTGTAAAAAGCATAAAAAATTTCAAAATGTTGTCCTTCTTTTATTTTCATGCGGGGTACCGCACGTGGCCGTAACCCCGCCCTCATGAGCTCCACCCTGCACATCACCCTTCAGTCTGTTTCTCCACGTGGTCAGGGCTGGACGCACTAGCATCATTGGGAATTTATATTTTTATTCCCTTTGTCCTTCCATCTAGTCCTCTGTCTATGCCTGAGCGTCTGGGATTCGTGTCCTTCTCTTCATGCAAATTTTGTTTCGCTAGGGTGAATTCCCACTCGAGTTTGCTTGGAGTGTCTAAGCCCGGAACATCATTGGGATTTGTGCTTCTTATCCATCCGGCACTCCAACGTCGTCTTCTTCGGTGTGAGGAAGTGTTTCAGCGCGTTCCTCCACCTCATTTCCAGCTTTTCATCGACAAAAGGAAGAAACGCCCGGTAAGTTCTTTACTTTTTAGGGTGCCCCAGCCAGAGGACTCCTTCCCAGGGTCTTCCATGTTCAGGAGGGGCTCGTGTAGCTCTGTCACCAGGGGTTCCCCTGAGGTGTCCCAAGGGCCTAATAGGTGCACCAGAGTGTTGTCTGAGGGTTTCTGCAGCAGACCTGCCATTACCGAACACCGTTCTGATGTTCACCATTTGGGTGCTAAGGTTGAGCCCAGTTCGTCTGTGGTTCTGGGTACCGGGGTTTGTCCTGAGGTCTCCATTTCTGGAGATTTCCACACTGACACTGGGGTAGGCCCTGAGGCCTCAGTTTCTGGAGATTTCCATACCAAGTCACAGCTTGAGGCCACTCTTGAGGGAGCTATACGTCCTGGGTTAAAACCTGAAGTTCCTCTTTTTGGGGCTAAAGTCAGCACCGACAGATCCAAGAGATCCTCTTTGAAGGTCTTGTCGGTGAGGTACATCCCTCAAGCGTCCCACACTCAGGGTCATGGTGGTACTGATTCTGTCGAGGGGGCAAAGAGGGCGGTCAGAGACTATTACTCCTCCACTACCGGCTCTGCCGAGATTCCTCCACTGAAGGCTAATTTTGGGGCCGGTTCTAAGATGTCCAGTAAACATCCGAGACCACCCAGTACCGGCTCTGCCGAGGATCTGTGTGTCAACGCTAAGGTGTTACTTAAGTCCCCTGACTCCCCTGACGAGACGATTGCCTCATCTCCACATGTGACGCAGTTCTCCTCAGGTGTCGACAAAATAGTGGCCTAACCTCCATGGTCCACGGCGGCCATTTTGGATACCTCTCTTACACCGACGTTCACGCCGTCTGGTGCTGGGAGCATTCCTTTTGGGGACGAGCAGCCTTTTCATGCTATGTGGCCAACAGAAATCCGTTCCGCCCTTCATTTGACTGCTGCGCCTGGACACCGCTGCTTCATACAGTCTTGCTACCTCCTGCTTCCGCTGCACTGATTTACATGGATCCGGCTGGTGTTGGGCCTTTCTGGCAACCATCCTCCTTGCGTTCATGGGAGCATGCCCCTTACGAGTGGCCTCTTCCTGTACCGGAGCCAAAGCCCTCAGCTGAGGATGAGTTTTTTGGGGAGTTTCAGATGCTCATGCACCCTGACCCTATGAAGGCGTATTTCAAGCGTCTTTTCAGGGAAATGTACCCTGAGCCTCCTGTCCCACCTTCTGCCCCGGCTGTTCCATTGCAGGTTCTGGTTGTGACACTCCCTCCACCGCTCTTTTCGGGACCTCCTCCATCTTTTCCTCCTCTGCCCCCGTTGTCTCCTATAGAGAAGGCAACGGTGGACTGGAACAACACTTTAAAACCTGAGACGGTATGCGTGGTGGACCAGTCTTCTGTTCCCGTCTCGTTGGTTGAGCCTCAAGTGGATCAGGACAGCGATGAGCAGCCCTGCTTGGTGAGAGCATTCCATGACCGGATCCTGGATATGATGGCCCTCCTTGACATTCCAGTACATGAGGTCCCCACTCCTCAGGAGGAGGTGCTTTCAGGAGCCTTTACACTGTCACCTCAAGAGCGCAACCGCCTGTTGCTCCAGAAGGACGTCTTGGCTGAGACCCACAAAGTCTGGGATAAACCCCACACTGGGCTAAACATCAACGAGAGAATTGATACTTGATACAAGCTTCACATCTCTGAGAGATGGAAGCCTTATCGGCTTGTCCGCTCCCATCCTCAACGGTGGTAGCTGCGGCCACCCCCCAGTCCAAGCCGGCCTCTGCATCTTCAATGGCAGCAGCCCAAATTCTATCCAAGGAGGATAAACTTCTGGACTCCTTGGGCAAGAAGGTCTTTTCAATTAGGCGCTTCAACTACGTCAAGCGAACACCGAGCTCATCCTGGCAGCAGCCAATCTGAGGCTGTGGAAAGAGTTAGCCAATTTCCAGGAGTGCATTCCTGCAGATAGGCTAGAGGACTTTAAAGCCGGTTTGTCGGATGCCAGAGTGTTGGCACAGGATCTACTGGAAGCTGCGGCACACCACGTAGATACCTGAGCTCGAGGCCTTATGGTGGGGGTTGACACCTTCCGCCAGGTGTGGCTCCATGCGACAAAGTTTTCAAAGGAAGTGCAAGACAAAGTACTGGACCTTCTTTTTGATGGCAAGTAATTGTTTCATTCTTCTACCGACGAGGCGCTCACAAAGACCAAAGTGAGTACCCAAACCGCCAAATCTTTATTGATCTTGACGAAAGCTCCAGCTAAGGTCCCTTATACATAGAGGTCAGGGTCCCAGACTCGAGCCTTCTCTGGGCTCAGGGGGTTTCAGAATCGTTGTGCATGGGCGAACTGAGGCTTCAGTTGGTGGAACCCGCCCGAGAACAACTACGGCAGGGTTGTCTGTTTTTCTCTCGACCATCAGTCTCTTCTCCAGGGACAGGTAGTCTCCCTGCTGACAAATCAGCAACATGATATTTTTTGTCGGTCGCTGACGAATCTCATCTCATCTGGAGGCGTGGCAGACCATCACCGAAGACAGGTGGGTTTTGTCCATCGCTCAGGCGGGCTTTCGCTTGCCCCTCCCCCTTACTCCACCCTTCAACACTCCCTTCCAACAGATCGGGATGCCCTCCCTCAGAGCTGAGGTACAGAATCTTTTAGACCTCAGAGCGGTGGAACCTGTTCCCCTTGGGGAGCAAGGTGAGGGCTTCTACTCTCATCTGTATGCAACTGTCACGCTCGGCGACCGCGGCCGCGATCGCTGGTGCTTATGGAGACGCTGGCGCTGGAGCGGCCATTGACATGGCCGCTACACTGCCGCACGTTCTCCGGCAGCGTTCTAGCGTTCGGACGTCTTTCCAACGGCGCACCTTATCAGGAGCGCCAACCCGGAAGTCCGCGCGTTGCAACCCATTCGCGTTAGGCTTCCGGGTTAGTACGCTCCTGTCTCTGTCCTCCGTGTTCCACTTACCTCTCCCCGATTATCCCTTAGTCTTGGCTCTTCTCTACTAGCCTTGGCTTTGCTCTGCTTGCAGTCTAGTTCTTCTCCTCGTGGTATTCAACTCCCTCTCCTTCCCTTACCCTCTTAATCCTCCAAGCTTCTCTTCTTTCCTTGTATTCCGCTTCAGTTTGTCCTCAGCCATTCCACTGGTCTTCCCTTCCTGGTCGGATGGTCTTGGCCTGCATATCATTTCAATCCGGTATCCAGCCTGCGTACTCCATCAAAAGGGGGTTTTTTATGCCGGTTGGCTTTTTCCCCTGCATTGGTCTGCCCCGGTTCGGGGGCCCCCCTTAGGCCCCGAGTCAGAGGGGCAGGGTGGCTTCCTCTCGAGGCAGACCCCATCTGCTTTCCAGAGAAGAAGCTTTGAGAAGGAGGAGATTTGGACTCCAGACTAAAGAAGAGTCAGCAGGTGAGCAGGAGGGCATAAGGGACACCGTGGTTGGAAAGGAATCCGTTAATTCAGGGAGCAAATCTGACAGTTTGCAACGCTCAAGAAGCAATATGGCCTCCCCTGAGCAGATCCAAGAATTAGTGGCCGCGGTCCAGGCCATGAATGTGGAATTGCAGAATGTTAAAGCCGATAATGCAGTTCTGCGGCAGATGATCTCCAATCGAGAAGCTAGAGATTCCGACCTACCTCCTATGTCGTTATCCACAGGCAAATTCGATGGTACCCCCAAACGCTTAAAAGAATTCTTGGAAGCATGTTCCGTTTACTTTGCATTCCGACCGCTGATGTTTTCCAATGACCAGGCCAAGGTGGGGTACATGATATCTAACATGAGCGGAAATGCCTTGGCTTGGGCCACCCCCTTTGTGACCAACAATAACCCTATTATTAGAGATTATGGGGGTTTTCTGGCCTTATTGCGTCAGGCCTTTGAACAACCTGAAGTAACCCAAGTAGCTGCAGAGGAACTTTTGGATGTACAGCAGGGCCCCCAGGATCTGTTGACTTACATCTCCACCTTTAAACGTTTGGCCTCGGACGCTGGATGGCCAGAAAGGGCCCAATATACTATTTTCCGTCGTGGATTGAAGGAGGAGATAAAGGATGAGCTGGCCAGAATAGCCCGTCCTACTACTTTGTCAGACTTATTCTCAATAGTAACACAGATCGACTACCGCCTTAGTGAACGCAAGGCAGAGAAGAAAAAGCAGAAGGGGTATCACAACCCTCCATCCAATGCCTACCCTATGCCCTCACTGTCTCATTCCAGTAATAAGGAGGAACCCATGCAAGTTGGTTCCGCTCGGTCCCCGTTAACCTCCGAAGAAAGAAGACGTCGGAGAGATGCAGGTCTCTGCATGTACTGTGGATCCGGCTCACACTTGCTTCGGAATTGTACGGAAGTACCTCCTAGACGCTCGGGAAACGAACGACCTCGGAACTGAAGGGGACAAGTAACCGAGGTCCGACAACCAGTCCCTATGTTACAGTGACAGTAGCATCTCAGTCATCCACCATGGACTCTCGCCTCATGGCAATATCTATCCGTTTGGAAACCCCAACAAAGGTCTTCACCACTACGGCGCTTTTGGATTGTGGAGCCGCAGGAATGTTCATGGACACTGAGTGGGCACACGAGCATGGTCTCCCACTACAAAAACTGGATGAAGTCCAGAAAGTTGAAGGAGTGGATGGTTCTCCCCTGTCGTCGGGGCCCATCACCCATTCCACTATCTCCTTGAAGATGTGCATTCTTCAGCATACCGAACAGATCCAATTTGATCTAATTCGAGCAGCCCATTTTCCGGTTATCCTGGGTATTCCGTGGTTAAGGAGACACAACCCGCTCATCGACTGGACCCAAAATACCCTGGCTTTCACCTCCTCTTCTTGTAAGCAAAACTGTCTACTCCATGCCTCCGAAGAATTGGTACAGGTATTCACTCCTCAACAAGAAGGAGTACATGAAGTTTGTAAGATACCTTCGGAATTGGCCGAGTTCCAAGCTGTCTTCAGAGATAATCCGATTTTGGATCTCCCACCTCATCGCCCAGAAGACTGTGCCATTGAGCTGGTAGAGAACGCTTTAGTTCCATTTAGTCGGATGTTTTCCTTATCTCTGTTAGAGAAGAAGGCGCTCAGAAAGTACTTGGACTCTCATCTGACTAACGGTCTCATTCGTCCCTCTAAGTCACCGGCTGGAGCCTCACTTTTCTTCATACCAAAGAAAGATTCCTCAGAGTTAAGGCCCTGTATCGACTATAGAGGTCTTAATAAGGTCACGGTACGCGACCGATATCCAATGCCTTTAATAGCAGACATACTGGAAGCTGTACAAGGGTCAACCATCTTCTCAAAACTGGATCTCCGGAGTGCTTACCATCTTCTCCGGATAAGAGATGGTGATGAATGGAAGACTGCCTTTCGGACACCCTTTGGCCTTTTCGAATATCGGGTGATGCCATTTGGTTTGGTTAATGCTCCAGCCATATTCCAGCGTTTTATGGATCGCTTATTTTCTGATCTACTATTCCTCAATGTCATTGTCTACTTAGATGACATCTTGGTTTTCTCAAAATCCTTCTCGGAACATACCTCCCATCTTCAGACAGTGTTTCATCGTCTACAGATCCAACATCTATTAATCAAACCGGAAAAGTGCCTTTTCTACGCATCCTCTGTTCCTTATTTGGGATATGTCTTATCTCTGAAAGGCATAACCATGGATCCCAGAAAGGTGTCTTCCATTCTAAGTTGGCCAGCACCCACGTCGTTGAAGGAGGTCCAACGATTCTTGGGATTAGCCAACTTCTATAGGAAGTTTATAGGACATTTTTCTCAAATAGTACTGCCCATTACTTCATTGCTCAAGAAGGATGCCAAGCCTTTCCAATGGTCGGAAACGGCCAACCATGCCTTTATGGACTTAAAGAAGAGATTCTGTTCCGCACCTATTCTGGCACAACCTGATCAGCATCAGCCCTTTATAGTAGAGGCGGATGCTTCCGCAAGCGCCTTGGGAGCGGTACTTCTTCAACTCAAGGACGGACTGGAACACCCTATTGCATATCTTTCTAAGACTCTATCCGCGAGTCAACTGAACTACTCCGTAATCGAAAAGGAACTTCTAGCTCTCAAGGTGGCCTGCGAAGAGTGGAGACATCTACTTCAAGGCGGTTCACATCCTTTCACTCTACGTACAGATCATAAGAATTTAAAAATTCTTCGAAACATGGAATGTGTAAACTCCAGACAGGTTCGCTGGGCACATTTCTTCAGCCAATATGACTTTTCTATTTCCTATATTCCAGGCACTCAGAACAGCTTGGCGGACGCTCTATCGAGGTGTCAGTCCTCCGATTATCACTCTTCGTCTTCTGGTCAGAAGATGTTTTTTCGGAACCGAATAGTGGGAATAGTCTCGTCATTTCTTCAAGAAGTTAAGACCGCTACTCATCCCGATTTGGCAACCTCGGTGCCGGGCGTCTTACATCCTCAACTTCGTTGGTCTGAAGGACTTTTACTGGTGGGGCAACGGTTGTACATACCTTCTAAACCCCTACAATTGAAGATTCTGGAATGGGGTCACGACCATGTTACAGCCGGTCATAGAGGGGTCAAAGGTACATTGGAATTAATCTCTCGCTCCTTCTTTTGGCCTTCTCTTTCTCACGACGTGAAACAACACTGTAAGTCGTGTATGATCTGCGCCCAAAACAAGAACCCCACTCATAAGCCTTATGGGTTGTTGATGCAACCAGTATTACCAAGCCAACCATGGTCTCAAATATCCACAGACTTTATAGTTGACCTGCCCCGATCCCAGGGGCTGACATGTCTCATGGTAACCGTTGATTCATTCACTAAGCTGGCCCACTTCTCGGCACTTAAAGGAGTACCATCCGCTACAGAAATGGCAGAAGTATTCCTTAGGGACATATTCAGAATCCACGGACTTCCGAATAAAATTATTTCTGATCGGGGCTCTCAATATACCTCTCGATTTTGGGGAGCATTATGTCAACGGTTGGGTATCGAGAGAGCCTTGTCATCCGGTTTCCATCCTCAGACGAATGGTCAGACAGAACGCCTCAATGCATCCCTGGAACAATACCTTCGATGTTATGTCAACAAGAATCAAGACAATTGGGTGAGCCTTCTACCCACCGCCGAATTCGCGTATAACAACGCTGTACATTCGGCAACTGGACTCAGCCCTTTCTTTTGTTCTTATGGCTTTCACCCGAGAAGCATACTACCAGTCTTCTCTTCTCCCTCTAATATACCCACCATCGAATCCTCATTGGATCAACTAACTACAGCTCACTCTACCGCCCAACGAAGTCTGGTATCCGCCAGACGCCGGTATAAGGAAGTGTCTGATCGAGCTCGTTTACCGGGTCCTGATTGGAAGGAAGGAGAGCGAGTCTGGTTGTCCACCAGATATTTGCCTAAATGGGTCCACCCAACCAAACTTACACCCCGGTTTATCGGACCTTTCAAGATACTCAAGAAGATTAACCCAGTGGCTTATCGACTACAACTCCCCAAGTCCATGTCTCGGATTCACCCAGTCTTTCACTCCTCTCTCTTCCGTCTAGTGGACCCAAACACTCCTGTTAAAAGGACCACTAGACTTATGTGCAATCCACAGTCTATCCCTGAAGAATATGAAGTGTCTGACATATTAGATTCCAGATATCGCAGAGGCAGATTGGAATACCTTGTGTCGTGGAAGAACTACCCTAGTTCAGAGAATTCTTGGGAACCCTGGTCATATGTTCATGCTCCTAGACTGTTAAAAAGTTTTCACCGAACTCATCCGGGGAAGCCCGGTGGGTTGGGGTCTGGAGGGAGGCATACTGTCACGCTCGGTGACCGCGGCCGCGGCTGCGATCGCTGGTGCTTATGGAGACGCTGGCGCTGGAGTGGCCATTGACATGGCCGCTACGCTGCCGCACGTTCTCCGGCAGCGTTCTAGCGTTCGGACGTCTTTCCAACGGCGCACCTTATCAGGAGCGCCAACCCGGAAGTCCGCGCGTTGCAACCCATTCGCGTTAGGCTTCCGGGTTAGTACGCTCCTGTCTCTGTCCTCCGTGTTCCACTTACCTCTCCCCGATTATCCCTTAGTCTTGGCTCTTCTCTACTAGCCTTGGCTTTGCTCTGCTTGCAGTCTAGTTCTTCTCCTCGTGGTATTCAACTCCCTCTCCTTCCCTTACCCTCTTAATCCTGCAAGCTTCTCTTCTTTCCTTGTATTCCGCTTCAGTTTGTCCTCAGCCATTCCACTGGTCTTCCCTTCCTGGTCGGATGGTCTTGGCCTGCATATCATTTCAATCCGGTATCCAGCCTGCGTACTCCATCAAAAGGGTTTTTTTTATGCCGGTTGGCTTTTTCCCCTGCATTGGTCTGCCCCGGTTCGGGGGCCCCCCTTAGGCCCCGAGTCAGAGGGGCAGGGTGGCTTCCTCTCGAGGCAGACCCCATCTGCTTTCCAGAGAAGAAGCTTTGAGAAGGAGGAGATTTGGACTCCAGACTAAAGAAGAGTCAGCAGGTGAGCAGGAGGGCATAAGGGACACCGTGGTTGGAAAGGAATCCGTTAATTCAGGGAGCAAATCTGACAGCAGTGCCCAAACCCAAACAGGCTGGCCTGCGCACTATCCTCGATTTTTCCCAGTTAAATCTTTCTCTTCCCCGAGAAAAATTCAAGTTAATCACGCCTTGCCAAATAAAGTCCTCTCTTCGGAAGGGCGACTGGCTCAGTGTAGTGGACCTTCAAGACGCTTACATGCACATCCTGATATGGTGGCAGCATCGGAAATAAATGACGTTCTCTCTGGGAGGAGAACATTTTCACTTCTGTGTGCTCCCGTTTGGTCTCAGCTCGGCGCCGCGTGTCTTTATGAAGGTGATGTTGGTCATCGCAGCTTTCCTCCGGCTACAGGACCTTCATGTATATCTGTATTTGGACGACTGGATCCCACGCAGTCCTTGTCCACAGACGGCATTGAACAATCTCCAGTCTTTCCTCCAGCTCCTGTTCCTCCTTGGGCTGTCGGTGAACTGGTGGCAGTCTTCCATGCTGGTCTCCCAAGAGCTGATTTTCCTGAGTTTCAGTTGGAATACAATGAATACCAGGGTGTTCCTAACGGCGGACAGGATTGCAGATCTATCTACTACGTGTCAGCTCTTCCTCCAGTCTTCACACATGTTGGCTTGGTGGTTTTAGAGACTTCTGGACCTCATGGCTTCTTGCGTGCTTGCCCTTCCTCTTGCACGCCTGGAAATTAGGTGTACTGAGCTAGCTCTTCGGAGCGCTTGGTCTCAGGCTTCGGGCTCGGATCCCAGTTACATCCTGCATGACAACGGATCTACTATTGTGGTCCATGACCAACAACCTTGCTGTGGGGGTTTCATTTCAGGAGCCCGGCCCACAAGTGATGGTTACTACGGATGTTCACGAGGAGAGGAATTCACTGACGGGTCCATAGGTCAGCGCTCACCCTCTAGAACTTGTAAGACAAGATAGCTGCACCATGTGAGGACAGGGAGTGCAGGATTCACTTACTCCAACACGACTCAATAATGAGGACTCAGTAAATTGGCAAAGGGAAGTCTATTTAATGACAAGTACAGCAAACAGAGAAACACATGGAAATCAGCAGCATTGCGATCACCTGTCTTGCTCCGACCTCCTTGAACTTCAGTTGAACAGCAATTCTTATAGGCAATATTCGTCATCATTGATGTCTAACTCTACAAAAACTCGACATGAAATATAATTGGTTAGGAAAGGTATCTTAAGTATAGGTTCTATATCTGTATATGATAATAGGGCATGCGGATTGGATAACACTTATCGGGTGGGCGTCTACGCCCATCCCACTACACCACACATGATTGACGTCACTACAAGTATGACATCTTATTGGTTCTACTATCTATAGGACTCCAGATAACTTGGTCCATTGTGATTGGGCAGGTTACACCCCTAGACATAAATCCCCATTTTAATTAGCGGCATGCAGAATGGACACCCATGTGCCTGGTGTCCCAGGTTTCACCCTGCCTCCCTTCCATCAATCAGTATCTTAGGGCTATGTGTCAATTAGTTGGCTGGGTATTGCCTCGAAACTGAAGCCTCTTACCGGGAAAAGTTACGGCATCCACGGGTCCTGGATGACATGAGGCGGTGGTCCTTCTTCGCGCCTGGCTGATCACGTGTTAGTCCACCATTAATCTGCTTCAGTTTCCAGCTTTTAGTGCATTTAATTCTGTTTCAGCCTTGCCACCTGCATGGGCCCCCCTTATCTTGACCTTCATGGGGCAGGCTGGTATGCTCTGAAGTTTGAGTCTTGTTAGCTGACGCTCTCCTTCCTTTCTCTGGTTGACCTCGATTTCCTAGGCATGAGCTGCTCTTTGTTGAGTTTCGATTCCGCTCCTTTTCTTGCCTTTGGCTGGGTTACGAAACTTGGCCTGTCAGGCCTCTGGCAGCCTGGGTACATTTCTGCTTTTACAAAATGAAGTTGCACTTGTATAATGTGCCTTATTGAGGTAGATATATGGTTGGCGCTTGCCGCTCTGTTCATCTACTAAGCATTGCAGGCAATATTGTTTCTTTTTCCTCTTGTGTTCCAAGCCTATTTACACACGTTTGACAGGTCAGTTGCTTCCATCTTTTCTCGTAGCAACGTTTCCTCATGTTTTAACATCGTCTCTCCTCTGTTCATTACATTTATTTTCGTAGTTACTCGCACTGGCGTGCTATCTTTGATAGCCACTTTTGTTCATTCACAAGTCTGTTCAGGCCCTTGTGTCATTTCCACTGGCCTTCCATTAGGGCTCTTTGGGTCTCTTCATAGACCGTCTGTAGGTAGTCTTCGTTTCGTATCAGCAGCTGGTACGGCTGTCTGATAGGGTACCGTGCTGCCCAGGGTTGTCTGGTTATGGGCGCTTCAACAGGTATGGATCTTCTGATGTATACTGGGCAGAGTCCCAGTGCAGCTCTTTGTTGGTTCATTTGCTCCTCATACGTCACATACCTTGGCAAGTGCGCTCCTGGTACCTTGAAATGAGGGGATGGGGTGCAGGCCATGTCTGGGACCTCCTCTACACTCCCCCCTCTGGTTGGTTCATCGACCACTTCTGCAACCTCTTTTGCATTTATTTCTTTTGATTCTTCGGTGTCATGTTCATCGTCTTCAGGGTTTGTACATGATGGTGTGAATGTGTGAGCCTTTGGAGTCCATATTTTTATCACTCCTTTCAAACTCTCTGCTGTTTTCACATGTTCGTCTTTGTTCCATGTCATTAGCTGCCATTGTCCATTTGGGCTGCAGTAGATCCATTTTCCTTCATACCTTCTTCGTTTCTTAGGGTATGTGAACCTTGTTCCTTCTGGCGCAAATTTGCTGGCCTTCACAAAGTCTCTTATTTCTTCATCAGTCAGGTGTCTGGGCTTCCACCCTGGCTCGACATCAACCATTATTTTCATCCCTATGGCTTTCTTCGCAGTTTTCTGGCACTGTGTAAGGATTATCTTGATAACACAGAATCCTAGCAATACCATTGCTAAAAGAGCTCCCAGAAACTTGAATATATCTTCCATCCATTGTGGGACCCACGAGAATAGGTTTACAAACCAGCTGTAATCGTCCGCTTGATCGCTTTCATCGATCATCTGGTTTTTCAGGTTTGTCAACATACTTATGGCCTCTGTTAGGGTTCCGTTTTCTTCATCGTGTGATGGTAAAAATGTGCAACATGATTCTCCGATTTTTGCACAAACACCTCCATCCATTGCTGTGATCATGTCAAGCACATATCTGTTTTAGAGGGTCATCAGTCTGATTGCTCTCAGCTCTTCTTTGATCGCGTTGAATCCTTTTATAGTGGTAGCCTCTTCTGATTTGGGAGAAAAGTAATTTTCCCTCTTCATCCTGGATACCAGTTCCACAGATCTCCTTCTTCTTAGATGAGCACCTGCTTTCGGGAAACTGTCCAACTTCAGGTCATTCTTAGGGATCACTAGTGCGGGAACGTGGACATTCACTAGTGTGCATATGCAGCCTTATGTATGCCTTGGATCCACACGCCCAGTAATGGTCCATTAGGACTGCGGTTCCTTGTGTCATTCCTGGGGCTTCAAAGATTCGTCCGCAGTTTACGTTCTCTCCCATCTTCCTCGTGCCATTACTTCTAAAGCATAGCTTTGGGCTTTCCAGTGGTACTAGTGTTAGGAAAGATTTCGTAATTGTAGGTAATTTTCCTTCCATGTGGCAACCCCTAAACTTTTTGCTGTTGTTTTTCACCTTGTTCTTGACTTTGCCAGAGAAGTGCAGCCTTCTGCCGCACTCCTCTGGGCTTTCGCTCCTTTTCTTATGGGGAAACTGACATGCCCTTAAGACAGTCAGTACCGGGGAACGCTGTTTCCCGTAGTTTCTTTTATCATGTTGCGGCTTTAGTGCAACATGACACAAGAGGGCACTGCAAGCTAAGTTACAGCTCTCTTGGGTCTCTAGCCTTCTACAGGCCCTAGATACTCGTTTAGGATTGTATTTGATCGGTGCAAGTAATTCAGGGACGGGAATGGTGGCAGCGATCGTTTCTTTGTATTTTGAGCTCCTTTTGGCGTTCTAAGCGCGTTTTCTGCGCTTCACCCAAAATGGTGGCCTGGCTCCCAAAATGGCCAGACCACGAGGCTCCTTTGTCCTGTCCGCTGACCGTCTTGCTCCCTTCACCTTCCCCAGGTCGAGCCGACCCGGGGCCTTCCTTATTTGGGCATGTACTTTCCCGCGAAACACGGATGCTTTCGCGGGCTTCTACATGTCTTTTGTGTTCCTCCAGGGTGTGGGCTGGGATGTCTGGTCCCAATACACATCCTGGGTGCCAGAGAGTCTAGGGTGGTGTGAATGCCTGGGACCACCGTGGTCCGTGATTGGTCCACGTATGGTGTGTGTGTTGATGAGCGGATCTCCCATTGGGTCCCCTCCGTTTTGGTGCGAAGGGAACTGTGGATAAGAGGGGGCTGGAAACACCACTACCATGTCGATCTCCTGAGTGCTCACGAACGAAGGAATACAGGAGCCAAGTATCCTGCAACCAAGAGGCTGGACGGAGGAATCCCTGGTGACCCGCTGAAGGACTCCTCCTCTGCACTGCTGTCGCCTTGTGAAACCCTTTTCACCTTTGATCGAACCAGAAGGCCTGTACTGGTACTTCGACCTTTGGAATAGCGGGAACAGCTATTCTCTGCATCTTCACCATCTCCTGCCAGTAAGCCTTCGGAAGCGTCTCTGGGCCATCCAGTTGACTGACCAGCTTACACGGGAGTCTTGCTCTGTAACCGCCGCCAGGTTGTGTTGTATTTCGAGTCCTGGTCACTCTCACACGCTTCGTACACTTGGCGTTCCCAAGTCTTAAGTGAGTAGTGTACATTTGGCTCGGATACACACGGCCGCTCCGTTGCCCTGCTGTGGTGACAAAACTGTGCAGGTTTCTTCGATTGGGACGTCTTTTTACTCAACACGACGACGATGCGTTCCCTGCTCTTCTGAACCTGCCAGCTGCTGAAACTGACGCGGAGAAGCCTGGGTCTGCTTGCATCGGGGACCGGTGAGTAGTTTAGCTAGGATCTGGTCGCCCTCCTGCAGGAGCCCATTGCTTTTCCCCGCTGTGTAAAACAGCTCCCTTTTGCCGTACTCGCGCTCTGCTTCTGCCCACTGTGGAGGCTGCGCTTGAGTCGCGGAACTTGTTCTTCTTCTGTAAGCACTAAACTGAACTGCCTGACTTCCTTCGAAGAGCTTCTCCTTTGGCCCGTTGGCACCAGCGCGTGCAGGTACTTTGAGCACAAGGCTCCACTCTTCGCAGGGCTCGGACTTCCATCTAGTTAGGTGCCTCTGAAGGCGAACTGAGTCTAAAGCATTGTATCGCACTGCCTGTTTTCCTTCCCTTGCAGGTGGACTACACATTTCGTGCATATAACGCTTGCGACTGTCGTATTTGTATATATTTTTTTTTGATATGGTATGTGTTGGTTTAACATTGTGATATTGTGACTTTCTCGCTACGGTCGTTGTTTTAAAGGCCTTAAAATAAATGTGTATATATTTTTTATATAACACCTGTTTGGAGTAGTTTGTAAGTGATCTTGCTTTGTGTGCTCATTGCGGGCTTTCAGTCACCCTCACCCCTCTTGAGACCTAGTCTTGACCGCCGCGATCGCTACCTTGATTGGTCTGGCTCGTCCAGAGGTTACCCTGTTCCAAGTAATTAGGTTGGCCTTCTGAACTTCTGCGCCACCAGGACAGAGTTCAGAAATCCGTCTTAACAAATTGGTGTACAGCGGTGGGATACGACTGAAGGTATCCAGTGTTGCGCACGAACTAAGGCATTTCAGGTTATTCCAACCAGGACACGTAGTGAATTGTTGTAGTATAACTTTAAAAAGGCCATAGTCCTATCTAACAGTATGGAAACAAATACCTTGTTAACTTAAATGCTTCCAAATCAGAAACATTGAAGAAGATGTGTGCGGAGAGAGGTGTTTCCTCTCAAGGCACGAAATTGGAAATGATCCAAAGAATCGTGGCGTGGCAAGAAGCGCAGCTTGACGCTATAACTTCTGAGGACAGTGCGGAAGGTGGTGGGGCTGCTCTCACTGGTAGAACCGACGGTTCTGCCGCCGCACTGATCCATCGCGACCACGAGGACAGGGAGGACGAGATGTCTAATGTTTCCTCTGCCAGTGCTGATGGGGAGGCTATGCTTGAATTCAAGAAGCAAGAGCTGCGGTTTAGGCAGCAGGAGCTTGAATTCAGCATAGCCAAACTAAAAATCGAACAGGCAGAAAAACAAAAAGACAGGGATCACCAGTTGGAACTGGCCAAGCTTCAGGTTGCAAATGGGTCCAAGGGGCCTGGACATGGGTCTGGGGCCTCCTCTCATCCACGGTTTCCGAAAGATCTGCTCAGTGTGTATGAAGAAAGGAATGACATTATGGACTGGCTGAATGCGTTTGAGTATGCATGCGAAGTTCAACAAGTTGACAATGCTGATAAGATTGCCTGGTTACTCAGCAGACTGCCCCATTCTGGCTGTAGTGCCATCATGGAAATGTCGAAGGCTGAGCGAGCTGATTTCGCAATGTTAAAGCAAACTCTCATTTTAAAGTTTGGGAAGACTCCGGCCCAATATTTGAAACGTTTCAGAGAGTATAAGAAAAAGGAAGGTGGTACTTGGGTATCTTATGTCACTGAATCCTTGAAAAACTTAACTGGCTGGGTCGAAGGTTATAAGGTTTCTACCTTCGAAGGCATGATAAATCTTGTCATGCTGGAACACATTTTTGCTTCTTCTTCCCCGGAGCTTAAGCAGCATTTGGCCGATTCGAAGGAGATAGATCCTAAGAAGCTGGCCATTGCAGCAGACTTATGGGTGTCACATCGAGTGTCCCATAAGGACAAAACTCATCCTGGTAAGCAGGAGGAAGGGAAAAAGTCCAAAGATATGGAGGGTGGAGAATCTGCTAAATCTTCTTCTCATAAGGGCCACAAAAAGAAAAGTAAGGGTAAGACACAAGAGAACTCACAGGGTAGTGGAGTTCCGCCTCCGAAACAGAACTTTGGTTACAATAAGCCTCCCTATGTAAACAGACCCAATGGATCTTGTTTTGCTTGTGGAGCAACTGACCATGTGAAGGGGGATCCCCGGTGTAAGGTTAGACCTTTGGGGGTCCACTCCGCTAATCTGGCCTTCTCCTCCTACGAGGAAGAAGAGATTACAGGAGCATCCTTCTCCTCAGACTCATTTCCCAGCGGGATAGAGGCTGAGGTAGTTTTAGTGTCCCTGGGTTCCTGGGAGCCTAAAGTCGCAGAGGCTTATGCTAGGATTCCGGATAATACCAAGCACTACTTTAAAGACAGTGTGCTGATCAATGGAGTAGATACTCCAGCTCTTAGGGATAGTGGGTGCAGTCGCACTGTAGTGGATTCTACCTTGGTAGACTCAGAGGAAGTTGCCAGAGCTACTCTGATGCCCACTAAGTTGGCTGACGGCCCACTCCGTATGTTCCCAGTAATACCTGTAAATCTTACTTTAAATGGTACAGCAGTCAGGATTCCAGTGAGCATTCAGAGAAACATCCCGGGAAAGGTCTTGTTAGGTAATGATCACAGAGCTTTAGGGCTCGTAGGAGACACTGCCGAAAGACCCTACACACGGTCTCAAGCACGGGCAGCATTGGCCAAGTCCAATACGCCGCCCCAGCCGAAGGGGAAACCCAAGGCGAAAGGAGTCGACAAGTCAAGACGAGGGAAAGAGAATATTCCCCCGAGCTCGCCTACCACTGCGGTGGAGGAAGTTGGTCAATAGCCCGGGCCTGACGAGGAGGTGGCGATGCCTGAAGTATTTGACCCCAACGATCATCCTGAACTAAAAGACTTGTTAGTTGAAGGAGGTCCTGATAGGAACGAATTCAGTAAAGGCTAACGTGAGTGCCCA
The DNA here is from genome assembly GCF_040938575.1 of Ambystoma mexicanum. Taxonomy (NCBI): domain Eukaryota; kingdom Metazoa; phylum Chordata; class Amphibia; order Caudata; family Ambystomatidae; genus Ambystoma; species Ambystoma mexicanum. The sequence continues at coordinate 227,925,524 of NC_090934.1, forward strand.
TCTCTGGAAGGCCTAAGGAGACAGGCCTGCTCCCAGCTTGAGGGTGAACCTCCTGGGACGCATAGGATTTATTGGGAAGGTGGACTCCTGTATAGTGAGCCCACAGAGTCTACGGAAGGAGACCATAGGAGGTTGGTGGTTCCCCTTGCTGTTAGGCCCTTCCTCCTGCAGTTGGCGCATGAAGTTCCCCTTGCTGGTCACCTTGGTATGAAGAGGACCAAGCAAAGGTTATCCATGCACTTCTACTGGCCCAAGATGGGGGTGCAAGTAGAAAGTCACTGCAGGAGTTGTGCCTCCTGCCAGTTGTCTGGTAAGGTTGGCGCGACAATCCAAGCTCCGTTGGTACCGCTCCCAGTTGTGGGGGTACCATTTGAAAGGGTAGGGATCGACATCGTTGGTCCCCTTGACCCGCAAACATCCTCAGGCAATAGGTTTATCCTGGTGCTGGTCGACCATGCAACCAGATATCCTGAGGCCATCCCATTGAAAACTGTAACTGCCAAGTCAGTTGCAAAAGCTTTACTCGGCATATTTACTAGGGTTGGCTTCCCTAAAGAAGTTGTGTCAGATCGTGGCAGCAACTTTATGTCGAAGTATATGCAGGCTATGTGGAAAGAATGTGGGGTCACCTACAAGTTCTCTTCTGCATACCACCCCCAGACCAAAGGTCTGGTGGAACGTTTCAACAGAACGTTAAAGAGCATGATTGGGGCTCTACAGGAGCCTCAGAGAAGAAAATGGGATCTTCTGTTACCATGCTTACTGTTTGCCTACCGAGAGGTACCACAGGAGGGTGTTGGCTTCAGCCCCTTCGAACTTCTGTTCGGTCATCCCGTACGGGGACCCTTAGCCATCGTCAAAGAGGGATGGGAGATGCCCACTCCCCCTGTTACTACCAACGTAGTTGATTATGTGCTAGGGCTCAGAAAACGGATGGTACTTCTGATGGGCTTGGCTAGTGATAAATTGAAGGCAGGACAAGCGCTGGTGAAACATTGGTACGACCAGAAAGCTTCCCTCATCAACTTTACACCTGGTCAGCAAGTCCTGATCATGAATCCCATAAGTCATCGAGTTTTATAGGACAAATGGTCAGGCCCTTACACAGTGGTGGAGCCCCTGGGTGAGGTTAACTATTTAGTGGACCTTGGAAGGCCTGGACAGGCTCCAAAAGTGTTTCACGTGAATAGGATGAAGGCTTTCGTCCCAAGAGTCGAAATTGCAGCACTGCTACTGGCTTCAGACGTTGAGGAAGAGGAGTCTGAACCTCTCCCCGACCTGTTCCAAAGCGGTCCTTCAGATAGCTCCTTCGAGGGTGTCCGAGTGGCCCCTCACCTGACTTCTGATCAGCAGGCTGAGGTGAAAAGTTTGCTTAGGCAGTTTTCCCCCCTGTTTTCACAGTCCCCTGGTTTGACACCTTGGTGCAAACATAACATTGACACAGGAGACAGTGTACCTACCAAAAGTAGGGGATACAGGATGTCAGACAAAGTACGGTCTTATATTAAGACCGAGGTCAACAAGATGTTAGACCTTGGGGTGATTGATCCCTCTAGTAGTCCTTGGTCCAGCCCTGTGGTTTTGGTTCCAAAGGCAGGCACTTCTGAATTGAGGTTCTGCGTGGATTACAGGGCTCTGAATGCTGTCACCAAGACAGATGCACACCCCTTGCCTCGAACAGATGAGCTGGTGGATACTTTGGGTGCCTCCAAGTACCTCAGCACGTTTGACCTCACTGCTGGCTATTGGCAAATAGCTTTAGCAGAACATGCCAAGGAGAAGACAGCATTTTCTACTCCAGACGGCCTTTACCAATTCCGGGTAATGCCGTTCGGGTTGAAGAATGCACCTGCCACTTTCCAGAGGCTTGTGAATCATGTGTTGAATGGGTTGGACGAATTCTGTCTTGCATATCTGGACGATATAGCAGTTTTCAGTGCCACCTGGGAAGACCATGTGAAACACCTCGGGATTGTGCTCCAGGCTCTTCAGAAAGCCCACTTGACCATAAAGGCTAGTAAATGCCAGATTGGACAAGGCTCAGTGGTTTACCTTGGACATGAAGTAGGTGGAGGGAGGATACAGCCTCTACCCAGTAAAGTACAAGCAGTACAAGACTGGCCTACCCCCACTACGCAAACCCAAGTGAGAGCCTTCTTAGGACTCAAGGGGTATTACCGCAATTTTGTGGCAGACTATGGCACCATAGCTGCTCCTCTGACTGCTCTCACAACTCCGAAGAAACCCAAGAAGGTAACTTGGACCGACGAGTGTGAGAAGGCCTTCAATGGCTTAAAAGACTCCTTGTGCCAGGCCCCTGTCCTCAGGGCTCCTGATTATCAAAGACCTTTTATCGTGCAGACGGACGCCTCTGACACTGGGATAGGAGCTGTACTATCACAAGTAGATGAGAAGGGTAAGGAACACCCTATCGGTTTTATTAGTCGCCAGCTTAAGGACAGAGAGCTCAGATGGTCCACGGTAGAGAAAGAATGTTTCTCTGTTGTGTGGGCCCTAAGGAAGCTGAGGCCCTACCTCTATGGGACCCACTTCACTGTGCAAACTGACCATAAGCCGTTAAAGTGGCTAATGAACATGAAGGGGGAGAATCCAAAGTTGCTTAGGTGGTCCATAAGTCTACAAGGCTTCGACTTCACTATTGAGCATAGGCCAGGTGTCCAACATAGCAATGCTGATGGGTTGTCCAGAATGTTTAACCGACCTGAACAAGAGACTCATCCAGGGGTGGATTAGTTCCCCCTGTCCATAGTCTGGGAGGGGCGAGTGTTAGGAAAGATTTCGTAATTGTAGGTAATTTTCCTTCCATGTGGCAACCCCTAAACTTGTTGCTGTTGTTTTTCACCTTGTTCTTGACTTTGCCAGAGAAGTGCAGCCTTCTGCCGCACTCCTCTGGGCTTTAGCTCCTTTTCTTATGGGGAAACTGACATGCCCTTAAGACAGTCAGTACCGGGGAACGCTGTTTCCTGTAGTTTCTTTTATCATGTTGCGGCTTTAGTGCAACATGACACAAGAGGGCACTGTAAGCTAAGTTACAGCTCTCTTGGGTCTCTAGCATTCTACAGGCCCTAGATACTCGTTTAGGATTGTATTTGATCGGTGCAAGTAATTCAGGGACGGGAATGGTGGCAGCGATCGTTTCTTTGTATTTTGAGCTCCTTTTGGCGTTCTAAGCGCGTTTTCTGCGCTTCACCCAAAATGGTGGCCTGGCTCCCAAAATGGCCAGACCACGAGGCTCCTTTGTCCTGTCCGCTGACCGTCTTGCTCCCTTCACCTTCCCCAGGTCGAGCCGACCCGGGCCTTCCTTATTTGGGCATGTACTTTCCCGCGAAACACGGATGCTTTCGCGGGCTTCTACATGTCTTTTGTGTGCCTCCAGGGTGTGGGCTGGGATGTCTGGTCCCAATACACATCCTGGGTGCCAGAGAGTCTAGGGTGGTGTGAATGCCTGGGACCACCGTGGTCCGTGATTGGTCCACGTATGGTGTGTGTGTTGATGAGCGGATCTCCCATTGGGTCCCCTCCGTTTTGGCGCGAAGGGAACCGTGGATAAGAGGGGGCTGGAAACACCACTACCATGTCGATCTCCTGAGTTCTCACGAACGAAGGAATACAGGAGCCAAGTATCCTGCAACCAAGAGGCTGGACCGAGGAATCGCTGGTGACCCGCTGAAGGACTCCTCCTCTGCACTGCTGTCGCCTTGTGAAACCCTTTTCACCTTTGATCGAACCAGAAGGCCTGTACTGGTACTTCGACCTTTGGAATAGCGGGAACAGCTATTCTCGGCATCTTCACCATCTCCTGCCAGTAAGCCTTCGGAAGCGTCTCTGGGCCATCCAGTTGACTGACCAGCTTACACGGGAGTCTTGCTCTGTAACCGCCGCCAGGTTGTGTTGTATTTCGAGTCCTGGTCACTCTCACACGCTTCGTACACTTGGCGTTCCCAAGTCTGAAGTGAGTAGTGTACATTTGGCTCGGATACACACGGCCGCTCCGTTGCCCTGCTGTGGTGACAAAACTGTGCAGGTTTCTTCGATTGGGACGTCTTTTTACTCAACACGACGACGAGGCGTTCCCTGCTCTTCTGAACCTGCCAGCTGCTGAAACTGACGCGGAGAAGCCTGGGTCTGCTTGCATCGGGGACCGGTGAGTAGTTTAGCTAGGATCTGGTCGCCCTCCTGCAGGAGCCCATTGCTTTTCCCCGCTGTGTAAAACAGCACCCTTTTGCCGTACTCGCGCTCTGCTTCTGCCCACTGTGGAGGCTGCGCTTGAGTCACGGAACTTGTTCTTCTTCTGTAAGCACTAAACTGAACTGCCTGACTTCCTTCGAAGAGCTTCTCCTTTGGCCCGTTGGCACCAGCGCATGCAGGTACTTTGAGCACAAGGCTCCACTCTTCGCAGGGCTCGGACTTCCATCTAGTTAGGTGCCTCTGAAGGGGAACTGAGTCTAAAGCATTGTATCGCACTGCCTGTTTTCCTTCCCTTGCAGGTGGACTACACATTTCGTGCATATAACGCTTGCGACTGTCGTATTTGTATATATATTGTTTTGATATGGTATGTGTTGGTTTAACATTGTGATATTGTGACTTTCTCGCTACGGTCGTTGTTTTAAAGGCCTTAAAATAAATGTGTATATATTTTTTATATAACACCTGTTTGGAGTAGTTTGTAAGTGATCTTGCTTTGTGTGCTCATTGCGGGCTTTCAGTCACCCTCACCCCTCTTGAGACCTAGTCTTGACCGCCGCGATCGCTACCTTGATTGGTCTGGCTCGTCCAGAGGTTACCCTGTTCCAAGTAATTAGGTTGGCCATCTGAACTTCTGCGCCACCAGGACAGAGTTCAGAAATCCGTCTTAACAACTATCTGCAGGGGTCCTCCTCTATCTTCGACCCATGTTAGTAACTTTACTAGCTTTTGCCATAGGGGTTTGCACCGTTTTTGAGAGTTTTCTATTGCTTCCTTGCAAGCTCCAAGGACCATGCCAGCTCGGCAGATCACTACACCTTCTTCCCATCCATTTGGGGAAACCACTGTTCCCAGGTCTGCATTTGGTCTCTGTTCTTCCTGATTTGTGCCTCTTCTGCATTTTTTCCTTGAACATTCAGTCTCGGATTTGTCACCCATCGTGTTCCTGATCCTTTGACGTCAGGATTCTCGTATCGGATCACGTGATTCCTGGTGTGCGCCCTGTTTCTTGTTTTAATGTCCTGGACGTAGCCATCTTCGTCTGTGTAGTCCTTTTCAGTGGCCCATATCAGTGAAGCGTCTCTTCCCATAAATTGTCCTCTGGTGTTGCACATTGCTACGTGTGACATACAGTGTGCTATGGGGACATCAATTTCTAGTCTCTGTAGTTCTATTTTTCAGCTCCTCGTTCAGATTCTTTGCTCTGACTATGAATGGGAACAAATAATCTATCAGAGCTTGTGTTTTCTCTGTGAGTTCCTTTGTGGCTACTTCTGTTCTTTCGAGGGATTTTGCTATGCCCTCTCTCTTGGGTTTCTCACTTGACTTCTCTTGGTTACTTCCACTATTTTCTGGAACCAATTGCTCGGCAGGCTGTCTCCCCTTCTCTGCAGCCTTCGTTGGAGGCCCTGTAGCCATTGACACTTGCCCTTGTCTGTGTGCATCCTGTTTGTGGGTGTGTGCAGGGGTCAGTGTAGCGTTTTCATTCATTCCGTGCTGACCCTGTCTCCAGCTTTTCTCTTCATTTGTTACCTCAAATGTGTCTAAATTACTGCTGATTACATTTAATTTTAGTTTGTTACTTTTATCATCAGGTTTTCTTGGGACTGGAATGACTATATAGGGTCTGGGTGCTTTCGCAGGCCCCAGACGTTCATCTGGTGGGTGCACTGAGATTGGGATACTTCGTGCACCAAAAAAGAAGGCAGTTCTTATTGTTAATGACAGAAAAACAATAATAATAACTATGCATATACACATAATCGTTCGTAATTTGCAGCATTTTCTTCCAGGGAAGTGGGGGCGCCCTTCTGTTGGGGGTAAAACCAAGTTACTGTTCTGGGCCCCCATTTCGAATGAGTTCATAGTCAGTTATTTATTCCTCTCTTGCTCTAGTCTCGTTGTTCGAGAGTTCATTACTATTAAGTGACAAGTGCTTTCCAAATGTCCCCCCTCTTGTGGGTGATGACGGTAGTCTCTGGGTATGCAGTACAGTTCCTGTGCTAGACTATGGAAAAGGGTTAGGCTAGCAACTTTGGTACATCACACTCATTATGCATATCTATAGTAGGTAAGGTTCCAGTGCACTCCTCGAATTTGCTTTGGTCCTGAGGACATGCTGGAATCTGCTCAATGCGAAGGAATGAAAAAGATAGGACTGCTAAAATCACACAATAATAAAATGACAAGCGAACATGAAAAAAATAAAAATAAGGAACAGTAGAGGGAAAGTACAAAGAAAAAATAGGACGGTGTAGTTCTTGTCTTTGCTCTTCTCGATCTGCCCTGCGGCTGAAAATTGAAGAACTGTGTCTCTGTCCTCGGCTTGTTCCACGGCGGAAAGTCTTACTGGAATCTCCTAAGGTATTCTCGCTGGAAATTGGATAGATCCACCTGGAGCATTATGCCGTGGAGGAGTGTACCCATGTGTGGGGCATTGGCCAGATCTCTAAGGAAGGTGATGACTTCAACATCTGCAGGCCTCCCCATCATTTCCGGATAGTCTGTGACTAGTCTAAGCAGGACGTTGTGTGCCAGCCGGGTGTCCTTGGGAAATAGGGACATTTGTCCTGGTCATTAGCTTTTCTTTTGATTAGCACAGTATTTACACATTCCTGCTGCGTGGATTGCGATCACGTAATTTTGCTTGATCCACAATTGGTTCAGGTATTCATTGTTTCTTGGATCTCTAATGAATGTTAGGGTATCCGTGGTTCTCCCTACGAGTCCTGGGCGTTCCTCTATGATGCAAAAGAAGAGCGTGCATGTCAGCTCATCAATGATCACTTGTGGTGGAACCATCTGTGTCCTTATGACTGTACTTGGGCAGTACAATGGAGGCTTCAGCGATGACAGTCAGTAGTTGCCAGATTATTTTCTTGTTGGCTGGATCTTGGACAAAGTCTGTGATACTGGTAACTCTCCATACAAGCGATGGATATGTCTCTAGCACTAACTGAAAACAGTGCAGCACATCTCTTGTAATATTCCTGTTGGGGGATGTCATACGTTCTGCAAAACAAAGACTGGGTGTTGGTTGATTCAGGTGACTGTGTGATGTTCTTAACTTTTGCTCTTAGTTCATCAAAGTCTCGTTTACTAATAATGCTTCAGGATACCTTGTTACACTCTCAGAGAATATTCTGTTTACAGTATATCAGAGTCTTGATTCTTTGTACTACTTAGGCATGACATGCCTTCAAAAGTTCGTTTTATCAATGTTGTTGCGGCTTTGGATGTGCTTCTCTTTACCCTACAATTGGGATGCACAGAGTGTTCGTTTTATGTCCTTTATTATCTTTCACTGGTTTGAAAAAATGTCTTGTTTTAAGCCACAATTTAAATCAGTGTTCCTTTTGCCTTTATTGTGCTGCTCATGCGTCCTTCTTCCTCGCCATGGATCTTGTCTGCACATGCTGAGGTTCTTCCCCGTTGTCTGTCGTTACTTCGCAGTTGGATGCAGCAGGAGGGCTCTCCCCTATATACAGTTTAATGTCATTTATGAAGATCCATGCCCTTCTGCCCTGGAGCTTGATGGTGGAAGGGGTGCAGTCCTCTACGATGAAAGGGGCATTGAATCCTGGCTCATCCCACCTCTTCCTGGTAAAGTTCTTCACAAGCACGCTGTCACCAGGGAAGACGAGGGGCGCATGTAGACCTTGAGCGGGGTCAGCTTCAGCACTTCCTGATGTGTTTTGTGCTGCACTGTCCCCTTTTTGCCGTCGCTGAAGCTGGCCTGAAATGACAGAGACGCTGGGTGTCATACAGTTAAGGTACTCGTGCATCTCTGTTCCCAGAACCTCTCTAGTCGGCTGGGCATCACATCTAGCTCTATCTCGGGGGTGAGAGGGGTCCTCATCCTTCTGCCTGTAACTATCTCGTGCGGCGTAAGATGATGGTCGGAGCCGGGTTTGTTCTGAAGTGCATACAATGCCAGTGGTAGACAGTGCAGCCATCCCTTTCTTAATGTGAGCTTCAACTTGGCTATCCTCTCCTTTAACAGGCCGTTGAGCCGTTCACATATCAGATTTCCCTCCGGGTGATACACCGACGAGAACTTGTGCTTTATACCCAGTAATAAACTGATCTGTTCGAAAACTGCATTAACAAAGTGAGCCCCATTGTCTGATCTCATTACTTCAGACACCCCCCATCTAGGGAACACTTCCCTCACTAGAAATTTGGCACCACAGGTAGCGTCTGGGTGTGTACAGGGACCTGATTCTATCCATCTAGAGAATGGACACACCACCACAATTAAATACCTGTACCCGTTGCACACTTGAATCATGTCGATATGCAAGTGCTGGAATGGTCCAGGGCGAGGGGATAACTCCTCTCACTACTTTTAATGTGTGCCCAGCGGTGAACTGTTGGCAGATAATGCAGTTCACCATGAAAATGCAACATGCTCTGCCAAATTCGGTGTGAAGCAGCCTTCTGCGAGCGTTGCAGCTAGATTTTCTTTTGACATATGGATGGGGTAGTGTATTGTTCTAATGCTACCTTTAGCAGGGCGACAGGCATCACTGGTGTACCAGTGCTGTCTTGCCTCCACAACCCGTCAGAGGGGTTTAAAGAACACCCTCGACGCTTCCACACATTTTTCTCCTCCTGAGGTGCCTCCCCTTGCAGTTTCATTAGCTGAGTCTGCCCCATGTTACTATAGGCTTCAGGTGTGGCTTGCGCTACCATCATCCTCTCATGGGTACGTGCCACCTACATGTCCATGATTGTTTCAGTTTTGGATGCCATGCGATTGGCTTCCGTGTCCGCTTCATGGTTCCCACGTGACACGAAATCTGTCCCCTTAGTGTGAGCGGCGCATTTCACGACCGCTATGCCCACTGGGAGCTGTAGTGCTTTTATCAACCTGTCCAATAAGGCTGCGTGTTGCACTGGCGTGCCGTCCGCTCGAAGGTAGCCCCTCCTTTTCCAGTGCGCTAGACCTGCATGTACTGTGGACGTCACATAGGCGGAGTCACTGTACACAGTTACTTCCTCGTCTGCATGATTCTCAATGGCGAGTATCAGCGCCAATAGTTCTGCAGCTTGCGCAGAATAGTGAGAGGGTATTCGCGCACTGACGAGTACTTGGAACTCTCCATTCGCTAGGTGTTTTACCACGGCCACGCCTGTATATCTTTGTCCGTCTTCTTGATCGATTCTTGAAGAAGCGTCAATGAACACGATTTCACCACTTGCCAGGGCATTTTCCTTTACCCTGGGGGATTTCATCATAGAATTCCTCATAATTCGCACAGTCATGTAAAGGTTCTCCTTCTGCGACTGGCTCAGCTATGAATGTAGCAGGGTTCACAGTTTTACATCGGACTATTTTGATCAATGGGTTGGAGATAATCACCTCATAGGCAGATGCTCTCTGTGATGTCAGCGTGCCCTTTGGCTTCTCTAGTATGGCGAATAACGAGTGCTCGACGTACAATGTCATGGAGCACCCCATCACAATAGATGACGCCTTCTCAATGGTGAACACGGCAGCAGCTAGATTTTGTTCGCATGGGAAGTGGCCCTTCATGACCAGGTCCAGACTCCCGCTGTAATATGCTAGGGCTTGTATCCCAGCGAGGTTCGCTGCGCGAACACTGCCGTCATAAAATTACCATCAGAGTGTGAGAACAGGTAGAATTCCTCTACATAATTAGGAATCCCGAGGACTGGGGCCTTACAAATTGCCCCCTTAAATTCTGCAAACCCCTTCTCCATTGCCTCAGTCCATTCAATCTCTCCTTTTGTTGCCTGGGCTTTCTTCAAAGCCTGAAGCAGAGGCTTGGTATACGAGCTGTAGTCGAAAACCCATGCTCTGACATAATTGCACAGGCCTAAGCAGCTTTGAATTTGTTTTATCGTGAGTGGTTTATCTGTGTTCATGATAGCTTCAGCCCTTTCTAGGTTTACCTTTTTCCCTTCGTGTGAAATTAGCTGGCCTATGTACAGCACCTCTCACTGACAGTATTGTAACTTTTCCTTATCAACTTTGTATCCTTTCTCAGCCAGGATTGTCAGTAGCTGGACAGAGTCGCGCCTACATTTTTCCTCAGTGATGCTTCAGATCAGAATGTCATCCATATACTGCAAAACAACACTGTCTACTGCAATATTGTTTAGGTCCATCTGCAGGACTCTGTTGAAAATGGATGGAGACTCACAGTACCCCTGTGGCAACCTTGTGCTTTTCAGGTGCATTTGTCTGAAAGTAAATGACGTCAGATCTTGAGAGTCATGGTGCAGCGGGATTGAGAAAAACGCATTTTTCAGGTCAATCACCATGAAATATTTTGCCTCATTTGGTATGTTGCACAGAATTGTGGATGGATTAGGGACTAGAGGGAATTCGTCTTCAACCATATTGTTTAATGCTCGTAAATCTTGGATGAAACGCCAAGACCCTCCCTTTGATTTCTTGACAGGGTAAATAACCGTGTTGCAAGGTGATTCTGACGTCACTAGGGTGCCCTGCTCCATAATGGCGGAAATTGTCTTTGCGATCCCCTCGTCTGCCTCTCTGGACATGGGATTTTGTCGCGCTCCTGGTAAAACTGCTCCTGGTTTCAGTTTAATTTTTACTTCACCAGCCCCCTTCAGGAGGCCTACGTCATAGGGCCCTGTAGTCCATACCGCGGCAGGCACTTGGGCCATGTCGTTATCAAAGTATTCTGGATGTATCAGTGCCAACATCATTCTCTGTGGCACCTACCGTTTGATCATTTTGACCCAAAATGTGAGACTTACTTCCACCCTCGTCTCTTCCAGGTCAGGGTGTTCTTCAAACAGATCGTCATCGGTGACGTCAGTCACTCGATACCCTTCTTCGATGGCGATAATAGCACACCATTGTCTGCCTTCGTCATCATATCCTTCGACCAATACCACTTTCCCTCGCACTGCGGCAGATTCTATCATTAAGGGAAATGCTTGTCCCTCCTCTTCATGCATAGGTATTCTGGGTCTGAATAAAAACTCATCAGGTGTCCTCATAGTTCTATCTGCGAGGCTTGGTAATCCTGCCATGAGCACCCACACCCCATGTGCAAAGACTTCTGGCTCTAACGGTATAGCTCTCATGGCTATATGTCCAGAGTATGCTCTGATCATTTTGCACACGTTTGAATAATGCATTCCTGCATTGGAGCACACTATACCGTTCTCGGTAAACGAGATTGTCATATTCAACTTAGTCATTAAGTCCCGAACCAGGATGTTTACTGGGGTCTGATGTGAGTATAATAAGGGTACATTCATTTCGCGCTCTGCCACTGAGACTGGGAGTGCGTCTGTAAAGGGAACTCTACTGTGAGCTCCCGTGAAACTCTGAGTATCTATGGCCTCGCCAGACAAGGAAAACTTGCCTTCTCGTATGCATGAGCGCGTCGCACCCGTGTCAACTAAGAAGGAATATTCTTTACCCCCTATGACGACATTCACCCTAGGTTCCCTATTAGGGTCTGGTGTCACTGATAGGATAGAACACATCAGAGTCCCCCGTAAGCTGTCCTATTTCATATATAAGTTCGGCCCACTGTATACTTGTTGATTTCCCCCAGCCCTAGGGTTGACTCCCCCTCCGGAGCTTGTGCCCTGTGACATTTGCGGTGGTGCCTGCTGGGATTGTCCCTGCGGTACATTCCCCATGTGCGGGGGTTGAACCACTTCCTGTGCACCTTGCTGCAGGCCTGGCTGATTCACCATGCCTGCCCCTATCCCTTGGCTATTTTGCCACATGGCTTGGCTTCTGAACACGCGCGCCACATGTCCTGTCATTCCACACAGCCAACACACTGGCGGTGGTCGGGCCATCTGTCCATCTGGCATAACTGGACCGCCCATCTGCGCATTTTGAAAGCCACTTTACAACAATTGTCAACTGTATTTCAGCCCATGGTTTAGCCTCGACTCCTACTAATTTCTTGAGCTGTTTTTGCACTGGCTCAGGAAACCCTTCGCATAATATGTGGTAGAATACAGGGATAGATTTCGTCCAAGACTCATGCGTTTCGAGCAGCCACGCGTCTTGAAAATTCTGGATATAAATCAACGGATCCTCTGACTCTTTCATTTCCGAGTCATTATAGCCCCATATCAGATGTGTCTGGATATAGCATTCGCAGTGCTTTCCACACTGCTGCTCTACAGTTATTAAATGGCGCTCTGTCATGGGAGGTGTTAGTTAGGGTTACCCTAGGGTAGCCTGCCCGTTTCCATACATCATCTGCTCTCTCACCAAGTATGGCTATTAGGAAACCCTTAACGTCCCCTATAGCTAGGGTAGCACCCCAGTCATTTTCTCTAATTCATATATCCACTTCCCTGCTCCCGATGTCAGCATTGGAAGCTTATTTTTCTGGTTCTCTCGGTCCATGTGTGGCCATAGAATATATTGTGGTCTTGCTCCCCCTTTTTCTAGTAGCGGGAATTGGAATATGCAGTCTTCCTTTTCTTTCCCCATAGCTCTCTGGTCTATTGGGGTGGCATTTCCGCCTTGCCGTCTCCCTGGCAATGCCCTTAATCTATCTGAATAGGCAGGTGCTGATGCTCCCCTCTGACCGTGGGGTGTTCCTTCTTTTCGGCCGGACTGCGCGGCAGCCTTCGGTGCCCTACTTGTGGACCCGCTAGTGTCTGACCATCGTACCCCTTGGTCCCCTGGGAACCGTTTTTCGCACCGCCTCCCTTCCTCGAGTGCCACATCCTCCATTTCCCCACCGGAATCAGGTACTACCAGTTTACACAAATCCTTGCATCTTCTTCGTTCTGCCCAATCCCCAGCTTGTCTAGGGACAGTCCCCTGCTCCCACTACTTTGAGTGACATCCTCAGTGTCATATAGCTGAGTGCTCTCCAAGCGCTCATCTTCCCTTCCCCCATCGGATATCTGCTCTAGCCCCATCTCATCGTATATTTTATCAATCGTTTCCCTGATGCTTCTGGTGTCGAAGTCATCTTCAATATTTGTCCCACTTATACCTTGCACCGAGTCGTGTGCAGGAAAGAATTCTTCTATGTCTTCCCATTCTACAACAGCATTGGGTTTTTATTTTTTAACTTCCCGCTGGAGATATTGAATATCCCGTGCCCTCTGTCTGCGCTTACGTTCCATTTCCTCATTTACTTCCTTGCGCTTCCTCTCTTCTTCTCTAGACTTATCTACTTCCCGCATTCTTTCGTTTCTATGTTCCTTTGCCCTTCTAATTTCCTCCTCTTCTCATCTCTTCGCTCTCTTCTCACGTACCCTTTGCTCTTCTTCCATCCTTTGTTTATTCTGTCTGTACCGGTCGTAGGCTACCTCTTGTCTGTGATCGAGCTGTTTCTCTTGCTCTTCGCGATATAGTTGTTCTCGCCTTAGCCTATCTTTCTTTCTTGTCCTTTCATCCCTTATTTCCATCTCTTTCTCTCTCTCTCTCTCCTTTGCGTCTCATCAGACCTCTCCCTTGGCCTCAAGCCATCCCTTCCTTTTCCATCCAACTTCAGTAATATCTGACCTCCCATCCATTCATCTTTCGCGAACGCTACCTCATCAACTCTACCTTCATTTCCCTTACGTTTATTTCCCTCTTTCTCCTTATCTGGAGGTGCACAACTCTGTGCCCAATTTTTTCCTTCATCTTCGCATCTCTCTTTGTCCCTTGAGACGGCAGAGGCGATATTGTTTTCCTGTTCCTTTCCCTTATTATCGTCACTACTATACATAGGCGACTCATATGCGGGGTTGCCATACCCCGTGTCTGCCTTAAGCTCTCTTAGTGGGTAAAGCCCCTCTGTTTTACTCCCTTCAATGACTGGCTCAGGCGGGGCTGGTGGCACGGTAGGCGTCTCACCCCCCTCCATACATACATTTAGTATCCAGTCTGTGGGTGATTCTTCCACCTTGTTTCTTCAAACATCTTCCACAATTCTAGAACAGCAAGACGTTTCTCTAGCTTCTTGCCTGTATATGTGGCGTGTAAGAAGGTCTTCGTATTCTGTAAAACAGCCTTAGAAAGGGACCCATTCTGTGGCTAAGGCATAAACATCTTGTGGGCAGCACCCTTAACCCACTCTGTGCTATACTTCTTGAGTTTTGGTGCATGCTTAGGTAGCTGCATGCACAGATGCGCAAGTGGGGTGACCTCCTCCATTTTTGATTCCGCTACCAAAAATATTTATACAGTTTGTTATCCTTCTACTTGTATGAGCGATCACCAGATACGCGAGCTCCAATCCAATATCTTCCCGCCAAAATGTTACTATCAATTAACTCAAAACCATCAATTCATTGGCGATTCCCTCTCAGTTACAGAATCACGTAAAACCAAATTGCATTTCACACAATCAATAATACAATTATTTTACATTTGTCGTACAACAAAACACATATGACAGACACTTGACAGACTAGACAGACACCAGTTGCTCATACATATACCTGCCTTCTAATTATACCCCGTCATGGAGTTTAAACGAACTCCTTTGATGCGTTTTTAAACGTCACCGTAGTCTATTTGTCCCTTATTATATGGGCTATGAGTTCACGTTTCTTCTGACCGCTGTATTAAAGCGCAGGAATAAGGCGAATCCTTCGTTTTTATCTCAGGTGTCCCCCGGTACCCCTTGTTTTTCTCTCGGGTGTCCCCCCGGTGTCCACTCTTTATCTCTTATGCTCGAGTCATTACCCGCTATATATATACAGTCTTCTCTACTTCTGACTATTTTAATTTTTTCTCCGTCACCCTCCGTTACCTTTCCCTTACTGGCTCTAATGTCTACACGACATTTGCCAAAGTAACGAGTTTGTTGTTTCACTCACCGATCGCATCTTTTCCTCTCTGGAACTTCGGGATCACCGCCCCTTCCTCTTCCAGCCTTTCAAGGTTTTTTCATCCGATTGGCTGCCCGTGGGAATGAGAAGGGTTATGCTTGGAAATGCGGGTTCCTTCAGACCCACTGTATATTTTTTATGGGCTTACTCTATCATTGTCCACGGGGAGCTTCTCAGTCTACTCAGTCGGAATGGTGAAAGGACTGATATTGCCAAAGGCCCGGAGTTACTTTGTGCCGTCGGTCTAAGGTGTCTTAGTATTATATAATCAATAATTAATGTCCGAAACCATCCTCACGCTACCAAGTGTTCATGAGGAGAGGAATTCACTGACGGGCCCATAGGTCAGCCCTCACCCTCTAGAACTTGTAAGACAAGATAGCTGCACCATGTGGGGACAGGGGGTGCAGGATTCACTTACTCCAACACGACTCAATAATGAGGACTCAGTAAATTGGCAAAGGGAAGTCTGTTTAATGACAAGTACATCAAACAGAGAAACACATGGAAATCAGCAGCATTGCGATCACCTGTCTCGCTACGACTTCCTCGAACTTCAGTTGAACAGCAATTCTTATAGGCAATATTCGTCATCATTGACGTCTAACTCTACAAAAACTTGACATGCAATATAATTGGTTAGGAAAGGTAACTTAAGTATAGGTGCTATATCTGTATATGATAATAGGGCATGCGGATTGGATAACTCTTATCGGGTGGGCGTCTACGCCCATCCCACTACACCACACGTGATTGACGCCACTACAAGTATGACGTCTTATTGGTTCTACTATCTATAGGACTCCAGATAACTTGGGCCATTGTGATTGGGTAGGTTACACCCCTAGACATAAATCCCCATTTTAATTAGTGGCATGCAGAATGGACACCCATGTGCCTGGTGTCCCAAGTTTCACCCTGCTTCCCTTCCATCAATCAGTATTTTAGGGCTACGTGTCAATTAGTTGGCTGGGTATGGCCTTCAAACTGAAGCCTCTTATCGGGAAAAGTTATGGCATCCTCGGGTCCTGGATGACATCAAGCAGTGGTACTTCTTCGCGCCTGGCTGATCATGTGTTAGTTCACCATGAATCTGCTTCAGTTTCCAGCTTTTAGTCTATTTAATTCTGTTTCAGCCTCGCCACCTGCATGGGCCACCCTTATCTTGACCTTCATGGGGCGGGCTAGTATGCTCTGAAGTTTGAGTCTTGTTAGCTGACGCTCACCTCCCTTTCTCTGGTTGACGTCGATTTCCTAGGCATGAGCCTCTCTTTGTTGAGTTTCGATTCCGCTCCTTTTGTTGCTTTTGGCTGGGTTACGAAACTTGGCCTGTCAGGCCTCTGGCAGCCTGGGTACATTTCTGCTTTTACAAAATGGAGTCGCACTTGTACAATGTGCCTTATTGAGGTAGATATATGGTAGGCGCTTGCCGCTCTAATCTTCTACCAAGCATTGCAAGCAATATCGTTTCTTTTGCCTCTTGCGTTCCAAGCCTATTTACACACGTTTGACAGGTCGGTTGCTTCCATCTTGTGTCGTAGCAATGTTTCCTCATGTTTTAATATCGTCTCTCCTCTGTGTCCATTACATTTATTTTCGTAGTTACTCGCACTGGCGTGTTATCTTTGATAACCACTTTTGTTCATTCACAAGTCTGTTCAGGCCCTTGTGTCATTTCCACTGGCCTTCCATTAGGGCTCTTTGGGTCTCTTCATGGACCGTCTGTAGGTACTCTTCATTTCGTATCAGCGGCGGGTGCGCTGTCTGATAGGGTACCGTGCTGCCCAGGGTTGTCTGGTTATGGGCGCTTCAACAGGTATGGATCTTCTGATGTATACTGGGCAGAGTCCCAGTGCAGCTCTTTGTTGGTTCATTTGCTCCTCATACGTCACATACCTTGGCAAGTGCGCTCCTGGTACCTTGAAATGAGGGTATGGGGTGCAGGCCATGTCTGAGACCTCCTCTTCACAGACTCCTCCCTTTTGGGGTGGGGCGGAAAGCTGGATCATCTCCAGGTATTCGATCTGTGGACACTTCAGGACAGGCAGTTTCCTATAAATTATCTGGAACTCCTGGCTGTTTTTCTGGTGCTAAAAGACTTTCAACCGTCCATCACGAACAAGGTTGTCCGTATTCTCACGGACGAATCTGTGGCAATGTTTTATATCAACAAGCAGGGTGGCACCAAGTCACCTCTCCTAGTGGACCTTGCCATTCAAATTTGGGAATGGGCCATCCAGCACAACATTTGGCTGCTGGCTGTACACATTCAGGGTCACATCAATGTAACTGCAGACTCATAGCTCCTTGTTCATAGCTCCTTGGCGGCCAGCCAGATACTGTTTCTTGGAACTTCAGCATCTGTAGATTCTTCCTCCGATCAGATTGCTGTTGATTCTGGACCTGCTTCACCAGTGCGATCACCAGATGTGGCACCCCTCCCCACAATCGTTCAGCTTGGCGGCCTTGTGTTTGAATTCAGATTGTTAGCGCAGTTTAACTTGTCCGAGGACAATATTCGCATTATCCAAGAGGCCAGAAAACCTTCTACGAGGTCTCAAAATAGGAGCAAGTGGCTCTGTTTTTTCCACTGGTGTTTAGCTAAACAGCTCGACCCCAGGCACACTATGATTGACATTTTTCTTTCTTTCATATCTCATGTCGCAGCTTCAGGCATCCATGTCTTGTAGGACTTATTTGTCGGCTATTGGCGCCTATCTGTCCACCGACAGCTGTTCCTTTTCTTTGACTAATCCAGTCATTAAAAGGCATTTTGAGGGTCTATTACATCTTTTCCCACTGGTACGCAATCCTCATCCCAAATGGGATTTGAATGTGGTCCTCACCGCCTTATGCCATAAACCATTTGAACCCATGGCCACTACTGATCTCAAATACCTTTCTTGCAAGGTCTCCTTTTTGGTCGCAGTGATAGGCGAGGCGATTAAGCGAGCTCCAAGGTCTGGCTGTAGAACACCCGTTCCTCACCTTCAATAAGGATAAGGTTGTGCATCCTTCTTTCCTGCCCAAAGTGGTTACCAATTTTCATTTGAATCAATCAATCTCATTACCTGTCTTTTTTCCGAATCCGGCCTCAGATGCAGAGAGAGTCTTACACAGCTTGGATGTCAGGCGAGCCTTAAAGTTTTACCTCGACAGAACGAGTGAACTCAGGGGTTCCTCACAACTCTTTGTCACATTCAGAGACCCGAAAGGGAAACCTGCTTCAAAGACAATTATCTCCTGATGGATTGCCTCCTGCATTTCTGTATACCATTCAGGACCTTCAACCTCCGAGGGGCATCTTTGCCCATTTTGTACGTGGCAAAGCGGCTACTGTTGCCTTCCAAAATTATGTTCCTTGGGAAACCATCGCAAGGCGGCTACGTGGGCTTCCCCATCAGATTTTTCGAAGCATTACGGCTTGGACCTGAGCTCTAGGGCTGATGCCCAGTTTGGTCAAGCTGTCCTTAAGAATTTATTCCAGTAAAGGGGTTTTTCCATCGACCCGAGCTAACTGTGGTGCGTGCTTGGGAATCTCCGACAAGTATGGAGGAAAGGGGACAGGACGTAGGAGTATAATAAAGCTACTCACCGTAGTGACTACCTTACTCCTAGTCCATAGTCCCCTTTCCTCCATACACCCGCCCGCTGTCCCCTCTAATAAGTATCCTCTATTATTGCTTAAATGGTCACAGATCTGGCAAAAGAAAAGTACTGAAGGGCGATGCGTGGGGTGGAAGGCATCATGAAGCAAGACACAGACAACAGATTCAAAGTTCAAACATAAGTCTTAAACATCAGGATGGGTGAAGGCCTAACTTGCCCTATGCTAAGGTGGGATTTCCCTACCAAAAGAAACTAAGGAAAGTCTGTGTCAGTAAATTCAACTTAAATGTCTGTCTGTGTCCAAAGACTATACCTGCCCTCACAAATAAAGCTACCAATGTGTAGGGATATCAGTAACAACGTAATATTGTTCCAAATAAAGGTCTGAGCTCCTTCCAGCTCTTGGCTTGTTTTCCAACTACCCTCCCCCAAGTTCAGGACAGTTCCACAAAATCCCGGGGTTCCCTTCCCCAAGAAAACAACACACTTCCAAAAAAGGGGCATCAAGGTTCCTTTCCCTAAAGCAACAACAAAGTTCATAAGGTCTCAGGTTTCCCTTCCCCAAGATATCAGCGTTTCCAGCTTGCAAACTTAGTTTTAGTCTCTTAATATTCAAAACCAGTTCCAGGTCAACTTTACACTCCAGCAACAAAGTTCATAAGGTCTCAGGGTTCCCTTCCCCAAGATATCCCTGCTCCCCTTGTTCACTATAATGGAGCTGAATGGGATATTTATTTGACATTTTCAGCTGTTCGAAATTTTCGTTCAGCCGAAATTCGAATAAATATACCCATTTTTTTTGTTCTTGTTTTTTTCTACTGATTCCATGGGGTCATGGAAGTTGTATTGTAATACAAAAAATCTGGTGAGGTGCAGGTTGCCGACCACAATTTATATCACTATGAAAAATATATGCGTACTATACAGTCTGTCCATCAGGTAAAGGCCTTGTATCCCTGGGCTCGATGTCAGATGATCAATTTTAGAATTCCTTAGCTGGATTCTGCAAAATAAAGTTGTGCACACAGCATTTCTCTACTAAGCAGGGGAAATGGTGAAGCAGCATATTCTGCCTAACTTCTGTGAACCAAGCTACAGTAGTGTCCTAACTGCATGCACAAACTACAAACAGGTCTTGCCTAAGCAAATGTAGTACTGTAAATATTGAAAACATCCAGTTCCTGTGCCTGTATATAAGAAAGATTGATAATGGTCAAATGCCCATACCAGCTGCATGCTCGTAATGTGGGGTGCCCGTCCTTCATGAAGTGAGAAGACAAAGGCGCGCTGCCTCTTACAACCGCATTAAATACGCAACAGAACAGACACTGTAAGAAGACAGCCCCAACCAAATAAAAGGATGATTACTACACAGTCATTTCCTGCTTCAATGCCCCAACCAAAGAAAAGCAAGACCAACTAACAGGCATTCCCCGCATGGAATTTCTATTGCCCACCTGTAGAAACCTCACTTTCCACTTTTCCCACAAAAGGGGGGTGTCACAATAAGTATACAAATGGCTCCACAGCCCATAGAAAGGCTGTAGTGTGTTTCAGATCCCATTCAATAGACTAATGTATCACCATTCAAATGACCTCTGAAGCCTAGGCATGCCAAAAAGCTGGCTGCCAGACTTGCTAAGGGTGAACATCAGAATAGAGTGCTTGGCAATTAATACAGTAAGTACTGTACAGTACACCCAGAAAGCTCTCCTCCTCTACCTCTACTCGTTACCATTATTTTTCAATACAGTAGGGTACGATACTGTACAGTGTATAAGGCACACAGCGGACAACGAAAATCAATGTCAATGTCTCTATCTGTCTTTCCCTTTCTACTGAAACTTCCCACAATGTGTTGTTCTGCTATAGTATGTATGTGGTGATGCTCCCAATTATAGTAACATAATTGTTTCCCTAACAGAGGCCACCCAGAGTCCGCTATTGCCCACCTGCAGAAACGGACCCTCATAGGTAATGCAAATGGTATAGAACGGTTTGCCTTCTTTATATTCTGTCACTGTAAAGTATGTTATTGCGGAGCAATCCCAGGAACAGAGATGCGTGTCTCTTTTGATGCAGAAGACTCAGTGACGAGACAGACTTCAGTGGGGTTTTGTATTTAGTAGAAGTAGAGTATTTTTGATGCAATGCTGCTCGAGAGGGAGGTAGGCAAACTTTGGATGCAAGTGGGAAGTTGACCGAGTGGTAAGCTGGCTTTGGCCTTTGAATGTGAAGCTGGCTATGTGAGAGGCTAACTTCAGCGTCATAGTGGAAAGGTGGTTTGTGCGTGTTGCATCATGCCAATAAGTAATGATGTGAGCAAGTGTCATGGCCGCATGATGGCGAATAGAATATTGGCGGATAGAATATTGAGCTAGTGCCAAGAGTGAATGTTCTGGGAGCTGAATGTGATGGTGTGACTGGTGGGAGTTCCATTCTATGCTTTATCCTGAACATGTCCCTGACAACTGGATTGAAGAAAATTGGCCCAAGTACCTGGGGCTCTGTCCATAACCAGGCCTCTCTGGTTTGGATATTAGTAGGTTGTTCTGTCACTGAGGATGGAGCAGGAGTGAAATATTAGGCTGAAGATGGGTATTTACAATATTAAATGACTAAATCTAATGCCCAACCATCACTTTAATGCCAAAGCCAGCTAAATATTGGATCATCAAAATGAATGAGAATTTATTTCAAATGGGTGCATTGGAGTAATGCAGGAAACAGACATTGATTCGGCTGTCAACACGACTACTCATCTGCCCTGCTTGATACAGAAAAATATGGAACATCCTATGGGGTCACACACAGACTGGACTCTACTGTCAGATCTGTTCAGGAAGAAATACAAATATGTCTGCTGTGACAAACCTGAGGGTATCCTTACACCTACTCCCCTTGGTTCCTCTTCTCATGTGACCTTGGAAAGGCCATCGCTTTTGGATCCTGACCATGGGGGCGGAGTTGTGAGGGAGGATCACCTGGGTGGAGGGTCCTTGGGGATTGAGGAGAGGATGTCTGCAGGCGATACATGGTACCCCCCTTTTTCTTGAGAGAATCAACCTTACCCTCCCCCTGCCTTTATAGGCTGTTGCCAATCACTTCCCTTCATTTCCCCTCATTCATACCACCATAGTACTGGGAGGAGGAAGAGGGGACTGGGAGTGGTGCAAACCAACATGTCATTTCACCAATCTGGTTCTGAGACGCCGGAAGAGGCCTAGCAACTGTTTTGAGAGTCGGACATGTCCATAGAACTCTAATAACGATGGTCAGGCAATTGGGCATGAGGGCTCATACCTGCAATCTGTTAAATGGTTGCAGGTGCATCAAAGGCAGAGATAACAATCAGACCGGTCAGACCAGCAGGAGCGAAGCCGGGCTGAGCTTTTCGGGCCCAAAAGGAGAGACATTCTGTGGAGGAGGCTGCAGAGGAGGGTCCTGCCTGGAGGTCAGGACGCTGTCATTTACCCGAGAGATACTGTAGCTCCGAGACCTGGGCAGGCCGTGAGAGTGGCACAGTGGTGGGAGCCTCCCTGGTCGGGTGCCCGCAACAGGATCTGTGGGGCACGGGAGAAATCCAGTTAATGTAAGATACCGGCAGCGTCTGCGAGAGGCGAGCCGAGCTGTTGGCAACTCTTAAAAAGAAAAACAGAGTGCGAGCGGTATTTGCAATACTACGGAGACGTGTATGTGGAGCAAGAGAGAAGGAAAGCTGACACCCAGAGGAGCCGCCAGGGACCAGTGTGTGAAAACAAGGGAACACTCGTATCGGGGCACTCCTAGGGGCTGTTACAGGGCAAAAGTGATTGCTGAATTAACAAATTGAGATGTGTAAGCTGAAGCTAACCCAAAGTAAAGGCTTATGGTGAACAATAGGAACAAGATGAACTGCGATTGAAAGCCTAAGAGTTAAGAACTATTAAATACCGAACAAAAGGAAAGCCTTTTTAATAAGCCTGCGAATTGAAGGCAAGCTTGTCTGAAGTACATGGAAAATATATTGAAAGCAAAGACCAAATCTTATGAAATACAATGAAAAGCAAATAGTGAAAATTACTGAAGAGTGCGAAAGTAATGTGGTGAAGGAAAGAGAGCGTGTATATATAAAGAGAGACAAAGCTAAAGTGTAGATGCCAGAGGTACAGGAAAACAATTGATCACATCAGGGACCAATCCCAAATAAAATTAGAGTTTTAATAATACATCTTAGAAATTAAAACAACCAATTAAATGAAGTGGTCCACAGTACAAAACATACAATATTCAATAAAAAACAAACTAAAACAGAAGTTACGTGACAAACTAGTTCAGCTAGTTACAAAACCAGTGTGTTGAAAGAGCACAAGAGGGTACCTATTAAACAGATTGTGTAGTACCCTACTTCCGTTGGAATCAATGTATCATAAATTTAGATCTCTGGTTACAATACAGAGAGATATCTCGACATGTTTCTGTTCCTAAAACAAGTATGGAACATTCATCAGGAGGAAAATATTAACGTAACCCAGTTACAATTGAAATATAGCAAATAACAGTGAACACTCTCTAGCATCTGTGAGGATAAAACAGAAAAACAAATAGTCAGCTCATGAGTAGCAAGATGCTTTGAAAAGTTCCAAATCCATGAACAATATAGTGAACAAGGGGAGCAGGGATATCCCCAGCACCCTTGTTCACTACAATCGCATGGGGGGAAGCGGGGGTGTCCCACACTTCATTTTTTAAACAAAAGGAACCTCTGGAGCTGATTTCCCATGCATGTAAGTGAAGGGAAACGGTGTTTTAGAGAAGGGAGGAGTCTGTGGCACACTGCGAAGTGGGCCACCAAAAGGTAAGTAAGGGGTCAAGGGGGGCAGAGTTACCACAAATGTCGGCAGGAGAAAAAAACGAAAATCATATTCATTCAAATGACTTTCGTTTTCTTCTCTCTCTGACATTTCTAATTCGGTTAAATCATTTACAACCTGACCATATACCATTGACTATGCTGGCTGGGGCTGATGGGAGCTATAGTTAGAAACATCTGGAAAGCGGAAGGTTATATGATCAGTGCAGTGGCAAGAAAGCCCCTTCCTACTTCCTAGTGGCAAGGAAGCCCCTTCCCAGCCAGCTAGGGAATGTTTCTTATTATTTCAGGTATGCTCTTCCATTCTGTGAATACTGCTGTGGTATGGGCCAGATTAACATCAAATTCCACTATGTAGTGACAGTAACTCTGCCTTTGGGATTGACCATTGTAATTTTTCCTTTGACAGAACAGAAGTTATTTGTCTGAGAGTTCAGCTCACCATCATCACAGACTTTGTGGTTTTCAACGTTCAGTCCTGCGTTGTTCATTGTAAAAAGTAATGGTAATAAAGATTCCTTCAGGAAAACAATATTGTGGCATATAATTGTTCAATTTTTAATGTTGCATTAAACGTACATTGAATGTACATGGACATGGCTTGCCAGCCCACCATTCCGCACTTCAATCTATAACCACAGGCTCTGGCTGGGAGATGCAACCAAACATGCATTGGGGGTGCATTGTCAGTTGGAGCAACTTCAATGTCTTTAGGGACGGGGCAGGTGGAAGTGGGAGCCGCAAAGGTAGCAATGTTACCAATGGCATTAATGAGACACTAAGTAAAGTGCCGGAGGGGAGGGGCAAAGTTTATGGCATCGTATCAAATGGCCATTACCAAGTCTATGGCCGGGAAGCGGGTTTAAAGTTAGGTGTGAATATGCTGCTCTGCTGTAACAGGGAATTCAAGTGTAGGGCTGTGGGAGGGATAACGTTTTTGGTGCCTGGCACACCAATCACCTACTAACTAAGGTCCGTCAAGTAGCTATTACCAATTATCAAAGTCAATGGCAGGAACGTGGCTTAAAGTCAGGTGTGAATGAGCAGTCCAAGGAAGAGAGAGAAGAGTATACAAGGGACAAGAGAAAAGAAATGGACTGCTGCCTCCTCAGCCATGTTGTACTTAAACATAACACCCAAGCAGGGTGCAAAATGTGTATAATGTATCATAACATGGAGTGCTGGAAAGTGATTCTCCTTTCGTACCTGAGTCCGCTGTCAGTTTGTAGCTGAGTGCATTTTGACATATGGGGATGGGTTGAAGTTCATTCATGTTTTTGCAGGCTTAATCATCACAATGCTATTTGTGAAGCGGTGGAAGACTTCTCCTCTGGAGGAAATAAATTAGGTTTAATCCCCACCTTCTCCAATACCTTTCAGAATGGCCCTTTTTAACATTTATTTTGGTGCTTTTGTTTTTATGTCCTCTAGGAGTTAAAGTATAAAGAACAATGAGAAAATAATAATTGTTCTATTAATGCTGCAAGGTATCTGTGTCAGGGAGAGACAGATGGACAGGGGGAAGGAGCTTGTGCCGAAAACCACTTTTGAACAAGGTACTGTAGCGTAGTGGATTGAACAAGGTACTGTAGTGTAGTGGAGTGGGGGTACATCAAGCGCAGGCCATTATTTCTGTTCATAAATTGTTTCTGTTAGTAAATAAGAAACAAAAGGCATATATATATATATATATATATATATATATATATATATATATATATATATATATATATATATATATAACGTTTAGGAATATTTCTGTACTCAGCTGATGCAATTCATCAGTGTTAGGTTGCCCTATGCTGTCCAAATGGAAAGTGCACCTCCCATAGAATGAGCACAGTTCTACGTGGTCACCTTCCACTATCGCCAACATTCTGAATAATTTCACGTTACTTCTTTCCACCCCCACTTCTCTTCACACAGGGTACAATGGTTCCAATGTCAAAGAAAAGTTAATTACCGGCTCAATGTTTCAGTCTCTAAAGAACGAGAAACGCTGTAGGATGAATGCCTTCTCCCAAACTAAAACTGAAAGTAGGTACTGTAACTATGCTACTACGCTATCCTATTCCATCACAGGGACTCTTAAATGGGACAAGGTTGACAATTACACATCTACAAAGAGACATCATAGAGGCCTGTGTAATCGATGGAACTTAGATACTGTCCTTAGAACGCACTTACTTGTCATTTCATCTGATACAAATATGCCTTTCAAGTTCAAAAAGAAGACAGTTACCTATATGTTTAGCCTTTCCAATGACAATTAATCTCACAGGGACCTACAACCCATTCCTGGATGCGATCAATCAGTAGTAATTCCGATATTTAAGAAGATAGACAGGAGTGAAGTGACCCTATGAATTACCGACCAATATTGACCTTTAAGATATGCTAGAACGGCGAATGTTACCCTGCGAACGGCTAGTATTTAATACATTCTGCAGGTTTAAACAAATTAATTAAAGCTTTTAAAAAAATATACTTTGGTGCTTTTATTTTGATGTCATCAAGCTATCACAATACGCAAAATTACAAAATAAAATCTCTATAGAAAAAAATAAAAATGAAAAAAGCAGACGACAAATCAAAACCAGAAAACATTAAATACATTCTCAAATAATGGCAGGTACAAAATATACAAATTAACGATAGCATTAAATGTACCAACGGTCGGCAGTTCAGATCTTGGCACCTTGTTGATTGAGAGGTCATCCAATTGATGAGGCTCAAACAAGGTTTGAACTTTTCTCCCCACTCTATAATGGGTACTCAATGTAGGCGTTCCACCCCGCTGTCATTGCTGCTATAGAGAGCAATTAGTTTCAAAGGACGCCTACATCACTCTCCACTGATCGTCAGCACATGTGTGACCAGGGCAAGCACATTAAGGAGCAGGTGAAATTATAAACTGCGTCCGGAAAGCCTGTGTACCATCAATATCCATGATAGATTTGGGCCAAACCAATGCTGGGATATGTGGCCGAAGCGGCAAAATCAGCAGATAAAAAAAGCGATGCATACAGACAGTAGACCCACCAGAGCCATACCCTCACAAACAAGGATGAACTCAGTCTCAATCAGGACAGTCTCTCTGAAGCATGAAAACACACTGGCGAACAAATTCAAGAATGTGCCAGAGATCAACCTCAGATCGGGTCAGTCTCTCCAACTCTTCCACATCACGGATGGGCCTTTGGCTCCACCCTTATGCACTGTGACAGGAAAGACCATAACCTCGCCGACTCCCGCTATGGTTCCTCTGTGTGCCCTCCAGACCAAAACACAGGATTTTAATCCATCACCTCATCTAACTTAACCCTTATGGGATCAGTCTAACGGTACCATCCATCACAGAGATCGATTTATTAAGACCATCCAAACAACTATCACCCAAAAATCATACATGGAACCAACACAGCATGAACACACCAAGGTGTTTTATAACAGAGAAACTCTGCCTTCAGTCCAATGGCACACTTGTACCTGGTACCCCACTGGATTGGTTAAGTCTATGAACTCCAAACAGAATTTCTCAAGAGCCTCCCTAACTAAACTAGGCCTCTCCACTTTCACTACTTACATCTACACACTACACACACACACAAAACACAAACACACCAGTTGATCCCCATGCACAATGCACCTTTACGCCTGCTGGCAACACCATCATTGCATGACCTGCAATGTCTTTAGCCTGATCACATATCCCTCTCCCCAGACCAGCAGTTCTCCCGGTGTCCCAGTTCTGCAACTTGGATTTTTCCCTCAGGAGAATAGGTTTATCTAAGTGACACTGTCAAAAACCACAGAGATCATACCAGCAAACAAGACTCTAGCATGCACCTACTAACACCTCTGATTTCGCACCTCAAACCACATTTATGCTCTGCACACCCCACCTCCTTTCTCATTGTCAGGTTTGCCTACTATTTAGAGCTGTAAGTGATCCCTGTAAGCTGAAACCTTTGTCATGGGAAGGGAATATAGGAGGGATATAGGATGTTAGGATGGACGCTTAGCCTGTGGTTGTCGTTTGGCTTTTTAACCATCTACTGACCGCAAATGACCACGTTTGTCCCCATGGACATTCCCACCCATTACGAGGTTGGCGGTAACTCGCCGGTGCCACCGGTGGGTTGCCGCCTACCCTGTAACACTGTTTCCGCCACCTGAGATTCTGGTTCCACCGGGACATTACAAGCCTCGGGTGGCCCAGGATCTCACGTGGCAGGAAAATGTTGTTTCCCATTTCCATAGAGTCCTAACGGTGCCAGTACTTCAGTGACAACTGTGCCTACCTGGGCCGCTGAGCCCAGCAGGTCAGACCTGCTGAGCGCAGAGGCCCTGGCAGACACAGTTGTAGTCTGCCGATCCGGAATGGGCGCTGGTACATTGCTACCGGCACCCTTAATTCCGGACCGGCAGAGTCGTAAAGTAAGCTGTTAAGATAGCTCAGTGGGTGGAGCGCTCGGTGTTGCAATTGGAGCGTGATCTGCAGGTCGCAGGTTTGAATCCCGGGAAGGCCATCTCAGCCTTTCATCATTTTGAGGTCGATAAATGAGTGCCAATTTCAGTTGGGTGATATTGTATGTAAATATGTGCTCTGTAAAGCGTTTTGGATTAAGGCGCTATATAATTAAACACATCACATCATTATCATTGTCATTGTAATGAGGCCCAATGTCAGCAGATTAGGCACAATGAGATTAAATAATTTTCCCAGGATCACACATTTCGGTGAAGTGGTGAAATCAGTATTTGGACCCAGACTGTGAGTTAAGCACTTGACTACATATCTTCCCAGTAATGGGTCACACATATTTGTTATGGTTTGGTTTTGTAAGGGTGCAGGAGAAGGCAACTGACCAGGAGGTGTTATGGTGGTTGGTAAAGACTTATTGAATGAAAATAACTGGCTATTCCTAACTCTAACAGGAGTTTCCCTGCCTCCATCAAAAAACTAAAGGGTCTGTCAGAATGTCCGTAACTGAAGAAAGCACTGTCATAAGCCAAAACCGTACCTCTGTCCCTTACACTACAACTAAAGAGTCTTAATTAAAAGTAAAAGTAAAGTTCTCTCACGAGGAGAATGACTCCCTTCTCCTGGTATCTTAAAAGAAAGTCTCTTTAGGACTCCAATTGACACCAGGGTGAATGACTCCCTTCCCCTGGTCTTGGTTTCCACACAGTTCAGATATAGTAAGGAGGAATGACTCCCTTCCCCTGGATGTCAGTACCAACACAGCTCCAATTGTGTCCAGGGTGAATGACTCCCTTCCTCTGGATTTTAATTTCAACAAAGGTTCCAGTTAAGTTCTGCAGGAATGGGACCCTTCCACTATCTTCTTAGGCAACTTTCACAACAGTTCCAAGCTCTCCTTAGCCTGCCAGCAGTCTTTTCCTTGCCACTGTTTGGAGGGTTTCTCCCTCTGAATATTCACATTTTACTTATTTGGGTCCCAGACTGTGCTTGCTCCCCTTTCTTGTCTGACCCACTTGGTTCACTCTTCTGCCAAGGACTGCCATGCGGAGGTTAACTTGCATGCTGATATTGGTTAATGTCAATGGTTAGCGGTGTGGGTCTTAGACCCTAATATCTATTGTTCTTTATTAGGCACACTTGGTATACTCCCCTGCCAAGTACTGCCACAAGGAAGATGCTTCTTATCGTTATCGACTTCACCCTGGCTCGGGTCCCAGACCCTTCTTCCCTTCTTACTAGTCCCACTTGGTTGATTCTCTTCCCAATTACTGCCATGAGGAAGATGCTTCTTATCGTTATAGATTTCACCCTGATTTGGGTCCCAGACCCTTCTTCCCATTTCACTAGGCCCACTTGGTTGACTCTCTTCCTAAGTACTGCCACAAGGAAGATTCTTCTTATCGTTATCCTGTGTGGTTTATCGCTCTCCCGCACCTCCAAGCCCCTACCAGTTCCTGTGACGTGCCTGTTACCTTCGTTGTCTCTCTGACTCTTGGCCAGTTCTTCCAGGGTGCTTGCGTCTTCTCACCAGGCTGCATGGGTGTCTCTGGCTTCTGCTGCTCTCACTCCGTGGTCTCTTCACCGACAATGTAGGCGATGTTACTGCACTGCTCGTTCAACCTCCCAAAGGTCGTGCCACCGTCTTCCAGGTGCCAGCTACCTCCTTGACCTGCTCCACAACACCAGGCAAAGGATTCCTTTCGTTGGCCTCTTGCCTTTGAAAGCGGACTGCTCTCGGCTTTCCCACCACGTCCTCTGTTTCTGCTTAGAACTTCCTGGGCAGGACTGTCATTTGTGCTGGTCTGCGACTCCCTTGCTTGAATTCCTTTGTCAGGTTTTATGTATTTCTCAGGACGACTCCCCTGCAAAAGTTTATACCATTCCTGTATCTTCTCTGTGCCATTCTTCATTGCTCCTGATGGCCACCTCGTCTCAGTACTGGTCTTGATAGTAATCTTCATGCTTTGGATGATCTTTTTTGTGCCGGTACTGGAGTTAGTCATACTATCCGTATTGTTAGCAATCGTCTTCGTCTCAGTAGAAATAACTGGTATAATGTTACAATAACAAATAGAAGTGCTATCAAGGGGGTGTTGTTGGAAAGGTGGAAGCAGGCTTGAGAGGGTTAGGTTCGGGGCATTGTGCCAACTTTTACCCAGGTGAACGTCCTTATCCCCAGGAGGAGAGTTCCCCCCCCATGAGGTCCTCCAGCATTAAACCACCCCTATAGGGAATATTGGGTAGTGGCCTCACCACCCTAGCCTTATGGAAAGGGCCTCCCCTCTGGGGAGACGTGACGAAAGTAAATGAATTGTCACAGATTCCAAAAATGAAATCATTCATTTTTCCTATCAATGCCTTGTAAAGTATACAAATCACATAAGAAACCAACCTGACATAATATACACTGTTTTTGAAATAGGTCAAGCAAAAAAACATGTTTAGCTTTATTTTTACCACCCTGAATGCACAATTGCAGTAGCAGCCTAAAAAGGAATGTGGACCTAAAAACAATATAATTTGGTTTTAAAAAGGGTATTCACAGTGAAAGAGAATTCAGCCTCCATGACCCGCCCTCCTGGGGTGCTCTGTCATTTTGCCCATGGGGCCCTTTCCTTAAATCTGTCACTGCGGCAGGGCGTTCTCCCCCCCCAACCATGCCATATTATGAAATGTAAATTGCTATTGTCGACCTCATGGCACATGAATGTACACATAGGCATTGAAAGGAAAAAGATAGGTCACCTACCCCTTCTTTTAGTCCCTAAGCTGCAACAGATCAGAACCAACACAATCTGAGTAATTCACAAATTGTTACGACCACCACTCTATTATGGAAAAATAACATCTTCATGTATTGTACTGCATCTTATACAGCATAAAAAACCTTCTCTACTGGTGTCAGTGCACCATAATTTTGGCAAAAAGTGCCACAGGGAAAAGAAAGAAAAATCAAACCACAGTTATAAAAGTAGATGGAAAAAGGGAATACAGTCTGAAATGCAACTCAGATTGTGTTGGTTCTGATCTGTTGCAATTTAGGGACTAAAAGAAGGGGTAGTTGACCTATCTTTTTCCTTTCGATATATCAGTCTCCCTTTCGATAGTGTCACCCCCGATATCAAAAAATCCGGGAGTACCCAATTGTAAGCAGCACATAGGCATTGGCCAAGCCAACAGTCTTGTTTTTTGTGTTTGTGGATGCATGGGACCAGCCTTTTCCAGACAATGAGCCTCATTACAAGTCTGACGGTCTGGAATTAAGGGTGCCGTTATCAACGTACCGGCACCAATTCTGGACTGGCAGACTATACCTGTGCCTGGCGGAGCCTCTGTGCTCGGCAGGTCTGACCTGCCGGGCGCAGCAGCCCCGGTAGGCACAGTTGTCACAGAAGTACCGGCACGGTTGCCAATGGTGCTGGTGCTTCCGTGTCCTCACTCCCATACAGTCCTATTGGGCTCTATGGGAATGGGGAACAACATTTTCCGGTGCCTGAGATCCCGGACTGGGGGGCTTGTAATGTCCCGGTGGCACCCGGACCTCAGTTGGCGGGAACAGTGTTACAGGGTTGGCAGAAAGGCGTTGGTGGCACCGGTAGGTTACCGCCAACCTCATAATGAGGCCTATTGAGTGTCACTGGAAGTGATTTAGTTTGCAATTTTTACTATGAAGAAAAACCCTCATGGTTTGCTAAACGTAGTTGTTGCATATTAATAGTAGTGAATATTTATTGCACAGGACATTATTTTCTTTGCTTAAATATGAGCACTTCTTCTAATGTCTTTTTGAATGGTGTCCTAGTGTATGAAGACTGATATCACTGCTTGTAATGTTGTTTACTGTGATATCGCTTCTGATCATGCCAATCCATATCTTGCATGTTAGGGTTCTGCATATCTTTTGCTGGACAGGTCCAGAAGACAAATTAGAACACATCAGTCAGTGCCTTGTATAACAAACAGTCCCACAGTGTTGTGATTCTGTTGTTCTGTGTATGTGTTCAAGAGCCTTGGGGAGGGCAGGAGGGGCAAGCAGCTGCCCCTATTTTGGCAGTCTTACTACACAGCAACATATTTCTTTTTTATGTCATTACATGTGCACTTTGCTTTGTGTACATGTTACATTCCGCCTTTTTGATGCCTGCTATCACCGTTTTAAATGTGAGCTTTCCAGTAGGGTATAGACTGCCTTTGATAGCACACAGCATCCAGCAGTGTTATGACCTCTTTGCCTTTTACTCTGGTTTCATCTGCGTTAGCACTTTGCTGACAGAGCCATTAGTAACTTTTCAGTGTCTGTTTAGTGTTTCAGCTTCCCTCTGGCTGCCTTCCCCTAAATAGCAGTCCTTTGTATCCATTCTTATTCAAGCAGCCCAAGTGTGCCACAGACTCTGTCGACCCCCTAAGTGTAAGCAATGCGGAGGGGTGGGGGGGATCCAAAGGTCTAGCCGGGCCCTGTGAGTGAGCGCTAAAACAGCTCTTTGTTATTTCAATGTGCCTGACTTCCAGCAAGCAGGGATGGGGGCATGTGTGTGTTTTGTGGCTGATGTGAGGAGATTGGCAAGGTTGTGGACCAGGACAATGCAGGGCCCACTCGCCTTTTGTCTGTCATCCCTGTGTTAAATCCACTGGGGGAGACTAGAAGAGTAATGAAAAACTGCAGACGCTTCACAGGCTGCTCTTGAATGCACCTCGACCATGATACCCATCACAACTCCCTGTCATTGTGCACTTGCAAAGATCGCCCTCAGGCTGCACATGCACATTTTTCCCATATCATCTCCCCATCACTTGCTCCGTACATATCCTGCAAGAACCAACAGGTTGTACATGCCCAGATATCCCCACATGTTGAAATATTCCAAATCGCCCACAGGCTCCACATAAGCAGACGACCCCGCCCACACTGCACATCATGCAAAAGACTCTGCCCTTGCACACATCTCCCCAGGATGCGCATGCACAGATCTCTCCAACTTCACAGGCTGCACGTCTACAGACCTCCTCAGGCTGCACAAGCTCAAATCTCGCCAGGCTGCACATGCAAAGATATCCCCAGTCTCAGTCTCCCCTCCTCCTCCCCAGTGCTGGTGCTGTCACGAAGCAGATGTCTTTGAGAGCTGGTCCTCTCTCCTTGCCATCGGTATGCCGCATGAGGTGCCTTTCTCCATGGCAACCTCTTCTTTCCGACCCCCCAGTAAAAGCATAAAAAAAAACTTCCCTTTGCCTCCCCAGCAACAGCAGCCGTGGCCCTGAGGAGATGGCTAACCTCTTGCTACCCACAGGTATCTGACCTTGCAGCACTCTTCCCTTCCCTCGCATTCCTCTCACACTGCCTTCAAAAGGCTGTGTTTAATCAATGATTTCTCACTCCGGTTCCGGTGGCAGATTGCACTTGCGTGCTCTGCTCTCTTCCATATCTCAGTTCGCCTGCCTGCAGTACCGACTGCCTCCTCATGTGCTGTGCAGCGTCTTCTGCTCTGCTTTCTGCTCCATCCATGCTTATCCATGGCAATGTAAC
This sequence comes from Ambystoma mexicanum, assembly GCF_040938575.1. NCBI lineage: Eukaryota > Metazoa > Chordata > Amphibia > Caudata > Ambystomatidae > Ambystoma > Ambystoma mexicanum. The sequence continues at coordinate 227,959,016 of NC_090934.1, forward strand.
ATTAACAGAGAGACCGGGATGCAGTACCTACCTGACCCGGGGTCCTACAGTCGCCACAGTGAAGGGAACAGGGACTTCCTGTGGCAGCCTTTGACTTTTTTGGCCAGCTGCTGCCTCTGTGAGAGCCTTCATGCTGACTGCTCCGCCACCAGGCCTCAGAAATAGTGAACGAGGTCCTCTTTTCCCTGAGATGAAACAGCTTGTGCAATATGCAAATACAGTCCACAGTATGCATGACAGCAATGTGCATGCCTATGCCACACGGTGACTACAAGCACACGTCTCATCACGAAGCTCTGTGGCTTGATTCAGAAGTTCGTGCAAAAATAACACATTTCTTACCTGCACCATATTCTGACAGGGAATGAATGTGGTGCAGGCACATGAAAGCCTCGGATTTTGCATTAGCCTGATATACGGCTTGACAACAGCCCTAGCAACCATCAGGAATGCAGTGCAGCCACATGGAGGGGACTCTCCTCCCAGCAGCACTGGTTTAGCACATCAACAAAAGGAGGTAAAATACAACACCTCTGAGGTGCCGTTAAACTACACTGCGCGCTCCCCCCATCATAAACATAGCATTTCTTAGACTGCAGCATCACTTTTCTAGTTTAATGAAACTTTAGAAAACTTATGGTGCAGTTAAGAAATGTGTTGGATTGGAACAGCACATTCCTATTTTTACACGGACCTCTGAATCAGGCCCTGAGTCTCTTGAAAGTAGTAAGACCTATAGGACAGTTTACAGAGAACTCAAGTTGTCACATGTCAAGTCTTGGCGAATAACCCATTCCTGACTTACAAACACACCTGAAATTGCCTTATGGGATTTGTAGTCCTTCAATTATGTGTACCAGAATGCAAAATGGAATACACTGAAGCACCAGGACTTAACAAAACATGATTGAAACGTTGTGAATGATGGATTGATGTTAGGAAAAAAGGTGGACAGTGGTTTTGTTTTAGGTTTAGTGGATTTTAGAATGTTCACGTTTAGCAGTTTGTTTGTTTTTACTTTATTATTGTGCATCAGAGAAGGGGCATTTACTACTGCCAATGTAGTGTTAGGGGATCTCCGGCCCCCACCATGTGAGGATGCCCCGTCCGGCAGGGCGGGCTTGTAGGCCCGTTGTTGGCCCAGACTATGCTGACACAGGTCGCAGCTTCAAATGCCGAGCAGAAGTCCGCTCAGCACCTTTATTGATTCGGGTCTGATGCGTAAGCAATCACCATGAACACTTGATTCAGCACGAGCCCTGTGGCTCGTTGCTGACCTCACAACAATAACATCAGATGGCATGCGTAGGAATAACCGCTAAAACTCACACTGACCTCGTGGGTCATTTTTAAACACTACTATACGCATTCTTATTTAGGCACACTACTGTACGCATTATCTACAGGGGTACACTACCAGAGCCGGAATGACCATCCTAACAGACAGCATCGTATAGCATGCTGCAGAGCTGTTTGCCACTGACCACTGGCGCAGTACACAGCTCAGGAAAAATGCAATCTGGGAGGATCTGGCACAGAAGGTGTCAGCTGTGGGACCCGTGCCCTGCACAGAATCAACTGCCACTATCAATGGGATGACCTCTGCCAGAGGATCCGCAGCCTGCTGTCGGCCCACCGCAAGGGATGCCTGGCTACTGGCGGTGGGACTGCCTGACCAATCAAATTAATGCCATGGGAGGAGAACTGCAGCAATGTGCTGCACATGAAAGGGATAGAGGGAGTGGGAGCGGTAGATGCTGGCGCAGGGACATCTGGAGAGGGCGGTGAGTACAACGTGCAACACCAAAACAATGACAGCGGGCATGCAAATGTAGCACACAACACACAGACACATGTCCAACTGCACAACAACAGACCACATCCAACCCATACAGTGGTCAAATAATCATGGCCATTGGCCAAGGGTGCACAAACATTGCCCCACCAAACTTCAAAACAAACAAATGCCCACATGAGTACTGGTCATGTGCAGACATTGACGACATGAGAAGCAACACATAGACGAGGCACACATCCTCGAAGGAGCATGCATGCACCACAAGCAATCTGCCCCGGTGACACACTCACATGAATGCATGCATCCAAAGTGCCCTGACGTACTTGGCACTGGCATGGTTGACCGTTACCTGTCAGACCGACAACCCCAAGTGCAATAGTGCTCTTCCCACCCCTCCACCTTACTCCCCACCTGTGGCGTCTCTCAGGGCACCACTCAATCCCCATGGTTCCCCAATACCTACCTTGCCCCTCTGGCCCACTCGATCACCACCATTGCACTGCACTCCCAGTGTTCTGCTGATGACACACTGCCCACCTTCAGACTCCCATTCTGTACTGCCTCTCCATCCTCCCTCAAACATGAGTGCCTGACTGCTAATCATGCAACGTGCTCTGTTGATGACTCCTGCCTTAATCCCTGCAAGACAGAGAAGCCCCTCATTGTGAATGCTGCACCCTGTCACCCACCAACACCCCGGCCAACCTCTATAGGCCTCTTCCCCCCTTCCATGAGAGTCCACATACCCTACTGACACCCTTGACACATACCACTCCTCTTATCCGGACATCTCAAACCATGGCAAGAGGACCAACTCACATCACCACCACCTCAGGGGCACCCTCCACTACCTCACCTACCCCCTGAAGCCCAATGTCTCCAGAGTACTAGTTCCCACTGGGCTTGAGAACAGAAACAGCTGTCCCTCATTGTACCTCTTACCACTCTTTGCTCCCTCATACTTATCCAGAATAGTGTTGCGTGAATCATTCTGAGCCTCAAGCCCTGGGACTGCTTCCCTCCAGCCTGGTCCTGCGACCACTGAGGTCTCCCTTGCTACCCCTAAAAAAAAGAATAAATAACATCTCTTTTCTTTATTTTTTTAAATGTAAGCTCCAGGGCTGTGGCCAGTGCCATGTGGCTCTTTGGTTCTGTAGTGGCTGGCTTTCTGGTTTTCTTGCTCAGGCCTCTTAAAAGATCACGGGGTTCCAAAAGTGTAACACTTTGTGCAGTGACCCTAAATAAAGAATAGGAATAACAAATAATGTGTCCTTCTGGAATTCTATACAATAATTACTAGACTTATTAAAGGTTTGTTTCAGGCACACTTCAGGGGTGAGTCACTATTTAGTCTGTTCTTAAACACCTCAACTCAGCCTTTCATTCTTCTGAGTTCGCTAAATGAGTACCAACACAGGTTGGGTGATATTGTTTGTATATTTGTTCTATATAAAGCGCCTCAGCGTAAGTGCTATATAATAACACATCTTTATCATTTGGCCTTGGACGTCTGCTTGCATTCACAATAATTTGGTAATTTGGGCCAATGCACACTGATATTAACGATACAGATGGTGATCCATTCTTGTATGAAATGTATATCACATTATAGTGATATTGTAACCATATTTTTCGTAGTGTACTTAGGAACAATGCCTTGTGATGCCACTGCCTGTTTTGTCAAGGGGTGAAAGGTCGTGTTCCATTGCTTTCCGTGATGTCACTTCGGGGTGGTGTCAAATGACATCACTTCCTGTGATGTCATCAGAAGTCTAGGCTTGTGTGATGTCACTTCTGCTACCCTTAGCATTTTGGTGAAATGACGTCCCTGGCCCTGGAATCCCTGCACTGGCTCCCTGTGACGTCAAGGATCAATACAAAGACACCCTGCCCCGTACATAAGGCTGTCTGGGGCCTGGTCCTCCGTGAGTCACACTGGTGGCAGCCCACCCATGACCAGTCACCCCCAGCATCCCTCACAGGCACTTGCCTATGGCCGCCCTTCCCTGGACTAGCCCAAAGCTGGACCACCCCATCCTTTGCACTGTACTCCCCTTCCCCCTTTCAACCCTTGCACCTGCCTCTGTTGCTCCCATCAACATGTGCCCTTGTGGACCCCCCCCTGCACTACACCCCCTCCCATCCCGGTACCCTGACCCCTCCCTCCCCTGAACGACATTGTGCTCTACACCTGCACTGTAACAATGACACAAGGCCTAGTACGGCCATATCTCCTACTTTGTCCACCCATATCCACCACCATCTTGCTGGTGGTGCCTGGTAATACTTGTGTACGTGCGCCATACCATTTGGCAATGCAAGAACTTTAGACACCATGCACAGGCATCATGTCACTCGCTTTCTGAACCTCACAGAGGTGACCAATGGCATGCCCATCTCGCCCCCACTGGCACGTCATCTGACAGCAATCAAGGTGGACCAGCACCTCACAGGCAGCCACATGGAAGAGGAAAGGGATGCCACGCCACACTGCAACACTAGCACCGGCCATGCAAGGCACAGGCCCTTTGAACATGCTGCCTGCCCTGCAGCAACTCCTGCTGCCCCAACAGAGGCACAGCCTTCAGCCCCAGCAACAACTTCTGTTGCCCCAACAGAGGCACAGCCTGCAGCCCCTGCAACATCTCCTGCTGCCCCAACAGAGGCGCCAACAGGACGGCCATTTCCCCCATCCCCCACGAGCCACTCATGTACATGGGTGCATCTAGGGATGACAATGTGGGCAGGAGGCTGGGGACATGACCGAGGGGACTTCTGATCACACCCCCTACCACTGTCCCTCATTCAGTCCCTCTGACATCCAAGGCCACCTCCACCACCCATCCCCATCATCAGAGACATGAATGTATGCCTACGACGCATCGACGAATGACATTAACAGATGGTGGGACTCGTGCGCCAGCACCTGGAGGAGGCCATGTTGATGCGGGAGTAGAACGGGTTGAGCTGGGAGAGCGTGCAGGCTCCCAACCCACACTGTGCACATGCCCTGGGCCGATCGCCATGCGCAATGGTCCTGCCCGCACAGAGGGTCCGGGAGGGGCACAAGGCCGTCTTGGCACTGGCTTAGAACCCCACCCTTTCCCTGCAGGTGGCACTAGAGTTCAGGGACATGGCAGGTTCCGACCCACCTTCAACAATCACCACACCTGCCAGCTCACAACAGAGCAGCCCGAGGCGCTGATTCCTGTGCCTGTCATACTCTCCACAAAAGGGCAGGTCAGGTGCTAAAAAGCCAGAGAAGTGAGTCAGGCACAGACATGAAATGACACTGATGCTTACTAGGGGGTGTTGATGGGAGGACTAATCGGGGAGAGTCATTTGGGGGGATAGTTGGAGGGGTCGTGGGCCACACGTTTCTTGTTGTTTGTTCATGCTCAAATACACATGGTTCTGCATATGAATTCACGTCCGGACATTCACTTTGTGTGGTCGAGTTCTTTATATTTGTGCAGGTTCACATGCAGTGTGTGGCATGGGTTGTGTGTAGATGCTGTGTGCTTAGAAGTAGTTCTGTATGAGTTCCTGGCGCGTTGCACACCCATCCCTGTCATTCCTGTGATGGTGCATCTGGATGTCTGCAGCTGCACCCACTTCGCTGTCATCATCGTCTGCGGGAGGCATGTCCATGTCCGCGGCCAGGGAAATGTTCCCCCACATATTATGCAACATGGGACAGGCCAGGACTATCTACCCCACTTTCACTGTCCTGTACATCAGGGCCACCCACCCCGGGAGTGGTGAAGACAAAAAAAAGTGCCTTCAACAGTCCAAAGGTCTGCTCAATTGTCGCCCTTGTTCTGATGTGAGCACGGTTGTACATTGTTTCCTGGTGGCTATGTGGATGTCTCACAGGGGTCCTCACCCATAGTAGTAAGGGATAGCCGGAATCGCCTGCATGGAAAGGGACACATGGAGAGCCATGTCATTGAGGTGACTGGGCAGTGCAACATGTTGGGATGTGGATGTGTGACACATGCATCTGCTTCTGTGCGGTCACGGCCCATCGATCACCTTCCTGCACCCGGTGACAGTTACTGCGGCTCAGGAAATGTGAAGGATCAGAATCCCAAGGAAGGTTTGGTGGTGGGTGGGGTATAATGAAAATATGCTGTGCTTTGGGACATGTGAGTCATGCATTCTGGTACCTGTGGTGCATTACATGTGCCTGTTCAACTTTGCCCAGATTGTTCTGGTTTGTCCTTCCGTTTACTCATGTGGTACATGCCATTCGTGGGCACACACTCTTGCGTGCAGATTGTTTCCCTCCATTTGCATGTTGCCTCTGGGCCATGCACTGGTGTCGGTAAACACCCCCCCACATGTCCCAGTACACATGCAATGTTGTGTGTGTGTGTTCATACTTTTACTTACCCAATAGCAGGTCCGCTGTCCAGCGTAACGCACCCTGTACACAGGCAGCGTGCTATTGCGCATGACTATGGAGTCATGTGTTGATCCCGGGAGGCGTGCGCAGCAGTGTGTGATCATCAGGCCCACATCACAGATGACCTGCACATTCATTACTGGTATAGGTTTCTGCTCCGATATACCTCCTCTGTGGCGTGGCCTGCCACTAGCTCAATGTGTGTGCAGTCCATTGCTCCCAATACATTAGGCATGCCCGCACGGGCTTGGAAGCGGACCCTGGTGGCGTTCACCTAGGCCTGTGTCATTGGTAGATTGATGTGCTGGGACACAGTTCAGGAGGGCATCCAGGACTTGCACAAGCACTTTTTAGAATCCTGGCTGGGAGATGCCATGCAGCTCCCTGAATGTGTGCGGGAATGTGCCTGTGGCAAGGAAATTCAGCACAGACACCACCTTCAACAGGGGTGGTATGGCAGTCCGGATGCCAATGACGCTCTGGATGTCATCCCGGATGAGGTCCACTATTGCAAGGATGGTCTTCCTATTCAGGCGGTAAAGTGTGTGGATCTGCATGTCAGTCAGGGACCAGGTTGTGGCCTTTGTGTGGGATATAGGTGCACTCCTCCAGGTAACTACTTGCTGACCGTTGTTCCTCTGCATCCTCCTCCTCCTCCTCTGCCTATCAGCCTGTTGCCACTGTTGCATCTCCTGCTCATAGAGCTGCATTCCTGCATGCAGCACCTCCATGTCCATGACTGCTGCTATGAGTGGCAGCATGGTTGTGTTGGGAGGTGTGTGTGGTGTGGGTGTGGTCATTTTCAGCAGTTCCTGTGCTCTTTGTGTGCAGCAGGGTAAATTAGGTGCACCTGTGGCCTGTTCCTGCACACTGGGGGCCTGGTTACTGCCTGCTCTGTGGTGCTGGTGTTTCCAGCACGGTCTACCCAGTGGCACTGTCATGTTTGTGCTGGTGTTTCTGGGAAGTCTACTGTTGTAATGCTGCCTTCTATACGTAGTGCCATAGTTTTTGGCACTGGTTCACAAAGGTCCTGCAGTTTCAGTTACCTGTGCTACAGGCAACAGCAGCACAGTGTACGCTGTTACCGGCAATTTTGTTTCCAGCACCCCATCTCATAGTGTGGCGGTCTGGAATGAGTGCTGGAAATCAGAATTACCAGCACGTTGTTTCCATTCTGCCACACTTGTTATGAGGGCCAATGATTCAAGAGGTGTGTGACCCGTGAGAAGACCTTTGCCTTCACAGATCTACATTTCTCTCTCTGGTGTGCTTTGGGTGGGTGCTCTGGGTGCTCTCTGGATCACTTCTGGTCCTACTGCACCATTGCATGACATGTTGAGTCGTAGTCTCTCTGCAAACTTTGTCAAGGTAGAAAGAATTATCTGCTCTCTCTGCAGCCTTTGGACCATTTATCAGCAGGAAAATGTGAGTGTAGCACACCGCTTTTCACGATATCCCAAAGAGAAGACAAATGTATGCCCCCATCTTCGGAGTAGAACAATTCCACTGTCCTCTACCAGAGGTTTCTCAGAGGTTCTGAGTAAGTTTAATTCCGGCTCTCTGGCCGAGGTTCTCTCCAGGTCTAAATACAGGGAATGTCCTGAGGTGCCGCCTCGGGTGGCTAATACCGATTAGTCCTAGTATTCGATGGACAGTTGTGATTCTATTAATGGCACAGAGGCGTGTATTATGCACTCTCTTTTTCCATTTATTTAACAGTAGCAAGAAAGAAACATATAAAAAAAACAGAATTACTGCTACACGTGACTGAGCCAAATTAAACAAGGACTGGATCAACCCTGACACCCTTGTTCATGCATCCTAGTAAAAGGTCTGCCCATCCCGATCCCCCAAAACTACAAAAGGAGACAAAGATATTATGTACAGGAAGGGTTCAGCGAGGCATAATACTAACCTCTATGCCATTAACGGAATCACGAATTTGAAGTTCAACCCTTGGACTAATTTGTTTTCTAAGGCATGGTACGGAAGCTCCTATTCTACATATTTTAAAGCCGTGATAAAACAGCTGATGAAGCGTGCACAATAGACTTGCAATAGTACGTGTAAAAGGTTGACACAATGGCCCAATCGGCTGCCCTGAGAATATCCTCCAATCTTTATCCTGCTAAAAAAGCTTTGGAAGCCATGGCACCCTTTAATGAATGGGCCCCAAATAACTTTGCATTGAACCTGGCCTCCCCCGTGACTCCTTTTTAACCAGCATTGATCCTGGCCAAAGTGGGGGAAGAAGCGGGAGAAAAGGCTTTCAGAAGGATCGGACCAAACCCCCCAAGGATTTTCTCAAGCCAACCATTGCCTACCCGTAAAACCTTAAGCATTGCACCACGCCTAACTGCGGATATAGAAAAGCAGGGAAATCAATGACTTTTGATGCGGTTTTAGTGCAATGATATAAATAAAAAGACACACCATAGGAAGTAAATACTCAACCTTTAATATCCAGAGCACGAACATCTGCCATCTGCCAGAATGCAATCAGATGCATAAGAGTAACCAGTTATACAGAATGCTGTTAGAGTGACAACTTGGGTATTAACTGGCCACCTTTCAATAAGGCTGAGTACCAAATTCATATCCCAAAGGCAGGTATAACGCGAAGCCAGCTGTCTTGCCAAACAAACCCCTTATAGTAATGTGCAAACCAAAAGATGATCCCCAGAGGAAATCCTTCCACCAGATCATGATCGGTGGAAATGGCAGAATGGAATAGATTCACAGTACGGTAATAACCAGACTCAGCCCGTTCCACTAAAAAAGGAACAATGACCACTAAAGAGGCATGACAGGCATGCTAATCCCTTTGATAACACCAACGTACCCATGATTGCCCATGCTGACTTATAGGATTGCAGGGTGCAAGGGGCCCAAGAATGTGTGACCAGAGCTGCAGCTGAGCCAGAAATGCAGAGCGGATGTCTACGTCTGTCTGGAACAAGCAGGGTGTCAGGAGCATCAGGAGTAAGCGAGGGACATCCATCAGAAGGTATAATACCACTGGATACCATGGTTGTATGAGCCAAAACAGAGCAATTACAACTACTTCTGTGCCTTGTGAAAGGATCAATAGGGAACACAATGCCCCTCCCCCAAGTCTGAAGAAATGCGTTAGCTCCCAAAGCTTCTGGGGCTGGTCCCCAGCTGAAGAATTCTAGAAGTCGAGCCTACAGCCGGGATGCAAAGAGATCAATCCGAAACAGACTGCATAGTCTCTGCAACTTGAAGAATCCACCAGCAATATATACAAGTCTACTAGATTTAGCCAGTGTCGAGAGCACCAATCAGCAATCACATTGCAAACCCCCGCAATGAAGACCGCCTGTACCTTCAAATGCCGGAGCAGTGTGGCATGCTGGGGTGAGGAGTCATAGACGGAGGTGGCATTTCAATGTGATTTTTAAAGAAAGAAGAAAACACCTATCTTTCCCTAGTTTTAAAGGGTAGTCCCTATCTAACCAAGGAATATCTGGGGTGCACGTGATCAGCATGGCAGTCCAAATAAATATCCATCCTCTGTCCATAAACCTCCTCTACTCTAGCTCTACCACTAGACAACAGAAAGAAACCTAAATAGTACCAGGAGAATGACTCCCTTCGCCTGGTTCTACAGGAATCAGCCTTAGAGACAATGTTCAAGGATCTTTGTTTTAAATCAATTCTTCTTGAAGATAATATTCCAGGAGAATGACTCCCTTCTCCTTGCTTCACAAAGTCAACATTCTCTTAACAGTCTTTTACTACCTGTGGCTTTAGTTTCTGATTCAAAAAATGCAACCCCGGAGAATGACTCCCTTCTCCTGGTTCTTTGCCTCAAAGTGCTCTTCTGTCTGGTTTTCTTATAAGCCCTTCTAGTTCATTCCAGGCTTCTCCGAAGGCTTTTTTGAATGTACCACAGTCTTTATCTCTAACTTTGACAATCTTGTCCCACTTATTGAGACGAGGGATACTGATCTTGAGGCTCTCTTTTTGCATAGTTGTGGGACTCTGCTTCTCTCCTGGTTCGAAATCTACAGGGCTGGCCAGGTTTCGCAGGTTTTGCACCTGTTGCTCCCTTTAGTAAGTCCTTCTTTGCTTTTTATCCTGTTTGGTGGGGCCCTCCCCAGCTGAGTGCCATAGTCTGTTGTGGTTGTCAAGGCAAGAGGAGCAAAAGTGCTCCTCTTGCCTCCTTGGGGCCATCTCGTCCCAGTATCCAGAATAGCGCAGAATAGCACAGTGCGAGCTGTGCTTGGACTCAAGCGCAATATGCACGTCTCTGAGGCTAGGCGCAACCTGCACTGGCTGCCTGTTCAACAGCGGCTGCAGCATAAAGAGCTGTCCATTGTGTGCAAATGCTTGCATGGCAAGGCCAAGTCATATCTTATCGCTAGGATAAAAATGAAACCCGTTGGTCGTTTATTACGATCGAATTGTAATATTTCCTTGGTCCAACCCATGTCTACTCTGAAGTGATTTGGAGGAGCTGGTTTCAATTCCTGCGCTCCTGCCTTATGGAACTCCATGCCAAAATATCTGGCTGACAGCAGTTCAACTAAAAACTCTCTTGTTCGATATAGGCCATGGGTAATTCTCCCTCTTCTTATTTTATTGATATTCATTCCTACATTGTAAGATCACATGAGTTCTTCCTTCTTGTTGGCTTGTAGGATGATTATTGCCCTCCTATCATGTCTTTCTTGAATTTAATGTTTCTGTTGTCTGTTTTTTCCTTCTCCTGTGTGCGCCCTGAAGCCTTAGGGTTAGTGGCGCAGTACAAGAACATAGATAGATAGATGGATATATAGATAGAATCTTTCACATGAGAGTTCTGCATAACTGTGTGAATGTTCATCTTCTGCGGACTACCTTATTAGCACAAATCCTGTTTAGACTGAGCATTCATATTAAAGGTATTTCATTTTACAGGAAGAAGAGAAGGAGTATCACAATAGTACACAGTAGAACTGTCAGCCTGAACCTCGACCAATCTTAAGGGTTTCATAATCTCTAAGCAAAGAGAATTAGGGAGTTCCATCATGGAACAGGAGTCCCTATTCCCATAGGGGTAATCTCTGCCTGTGAGGTCCTCCTGCTTTTTTCCATCCCTAATGGGACTATCGGGTAGCAGCCTCACCTGCCTAGCCTCATAGTGAAAGGTGAAAAAGGAGGAGCTGGATATTGGAAATCAGTGCTCTGCCCTATTGGTTATCTAAAGACGATATTGTGAGCATTATATGATAAGTTAAATGTAGTTGTTAAAGAAATACAGATTTTCCAAGACGTTTTAATTGTCTCATTGGCTAAGTTTCTCAGCTTATGTTCTTTCTCTTCTCATAGGAAAAGGCTTCGCCTTGGGGAGAAGTGATGTGATCCCATGAATTGTCACAGCAGACAGAGGTCCCAAATGGTTATTGGCATGTCTGAGAGTTCCTTGGACTTTGTGCCTCCCCAGCTTGTTAATGTAAAGAAGTGCTGAGCGGCTGTACATACAAAAAGTGATGGTACAGCACCACTTGTCTTTTGCAAAACCTTTCACTGCAAAGGATCCTGCAAGCATTTCTAAACAATTGTTGTTCCTGTTTGACTCTGTGTGCAACCACCGACCTCTAGTGGAAGCACCACTGCAGCAAGCCCCCTACATATCGAGAGTGGCCTCTGATTCTAAGACAAGATCCGGAGAAGTACCGAAAATGGCCCAGTTGTTCCAGGCTTCTATGTGATGTAGCCACCAACGCAACTCCTCGCCCACTCTGAAGAAAGCTGTATCAGGTGGAATAATCTGCCTTTCCCGGGAGCTCTCAATTCTTCAATCTCTGCAGAGCCTTGTATTGATGGAGAGCCAGAATGGTCACCTTGGTGGATGCCGTTAGTAGACCTACAATTCTGTCAATCTGTTGCAGGGACAGGTAGTGTGCCTTCAATGCGCAGTGTAATTCTCACTGGATGTTGAAATGGAAGTCGGAGGGTTCAGGAAACACAGTCCACCATGAATCTGAGAAACTGGAGTTTACGGACTAGATGAGTTTCGACTTGTCCCAATTGATGAGAAAAACCTAAGGCAGTTAATAGATTGACGGTCAGGCAAGGATGCTTCCTGAGCAGCACCAGTGATGTTGCCATGATCATACTGTTGTCCAAATATATTAGTAATCATATCCCCCTCAGCTTTAAAAAGCCCACCACCGGGCGCAACAATTTGGAAAAACAAGAGGGTGTGGAAAACAGGCTGAAGGGCAGAGATGAGAACAGAAAATTACGGTGTTTCCAAAGAAAGCCAATATATCTCCTGTGTTTTGGGGCAATTGATATAGTAAGATAGGCATGCTTGATGCCTAGGCGAGCTAACTAATTGCTGGTCCTCAACACGTATTTCTCAGCAATACTATCATCTCCATCTTGAAATGACGATAAAGGCCGAATTAATTGAGGGATTGGAGTTTGACATCCGTTCAAAAGGATAGTTCTTTCTTCTGCACCAGCAATTAATTGCTGATAAGGTTGCCTGAGCTCAGAATCCCTGCTTCCACTGTCTTCTTTCTCAAAAGTTTAACGATTTCCCCATCTACTGCTCTCTCCGGTTCCTGATCCAATATGAGGGGAGGAGGGTGAAAAACCTGGTGGGGTTCCTGTAAAAAATTACGGTACCCTCTGACTGTGTCCAACACACAAGGATTTTTTGATACCTGTAACCAATTCTTGAAGAAATATTGTATTCGCCCTTCCACCGGAATATCTGCCAAAGGAACTAGTGGAATACTTACAATTGGATAACAATTGTCTGGTACCTCGTCTAGAGCCTCTTCACCACTGACCCCAATGGGAAAAAAATGCTCCTCTGCATGTTGACGAAAGGAAGGTTTGTTGGATAGGTCTATAAGTGCCTCGCATAATGGCTTGCTTTAGCCGGCCGAGCAACTCTTAGAACAGTCGGCCCAAAAGGAACCCCAGGGCTGAAAAAACATTTTAAGGAAACACTTTGCCTTATCAAGAGTGGTGAAAGTAGACAGTCCCATGAGTTTAGGGTTAACCTTAATTAGAACCCCTTTCCTCCGTTCTTGAATCGTGTCAGGTTTTGTGTTATGGATATTGCTCCTGTAAGAATACAAATATGACACAGAGCCATTTAACTGCGTATTCCTCAGTACAAAGTATCCCCTGAAGGTTATTCAGCCCTTGAAACAATTGTCCCAGACTTAGTAAGACAAGGGATAGTAGAAGAAATAACAGGGAGTGTGTGCATTAGCCCCATATTACCTGTTCTTAAAATAGGGGACTCAAATCTACAATATTGTCTTGTCATTGATTTAAGAGCAATCAAAACGATTGTAGTACCCCAGTTTACAATAGTTCCAGACATTACCACCATTCTTACCATGATACCACCATTTGCAGAAAACTTATCAGTGATCGACTTGAAAAATGCCTTTTTTAGTATACCATTACACCCGGAAAGCAGATTTTTATTTGCTTTCTCCCTCAGTGGGAGAGCATATCATTTCACTGGAATACTGCAAGGTTATACAGACAGCCCAACTATATACAATAGGGCACTTAAGGAACAGTTGGGTTCCTTGAAATTGCCTCAATCTGTTAAATTGATTCAATATATTGACGATTTTCTTGTAGCAACTCCCAAGGAGGAACTCTGTAAACATGCTACTGTATTGTTATTGTCATATCTAGCCTGCCATGTTCATAAAGCATCATTGAAGAAATGTCATTATTGTAGACAGGAGGTAGCATATCTTGGGTACCTCCTGTCTAAGGAGGGTAGGAAACTAGCACCTGATAGAATACAAGCGATTTCTGAAATGCCACAGCCAAAAACACAAAAACAAGTTAGAGCGCTTATAGTCGCTGCCTCCTATTGTAGGCAGTGGATACCCAATTTTTCTCGCTTATTGTCAAACCTTTGATACAACTTACAATTAAAATTTTACAGGATCCAGTGCCATGGAATGATGAACATCAAGAGGCATTGGTTTTGTTGCGCACAGAGCTTTGTTCTACTCCCGTTTGAGGGACTTTGAATTATAATAAGTAATTTGTTTTTTTTTGTGCATTAAGTTGATGGTTGTGCTTTGGCTGTTTTGATTCAGGAACATGGATGAAGGAATATACTGTGCGGCTATTTTTCCTCCACATTAGACCCCGTTGCATGTGCTTTGCATAAATGTTAGCATGTACTAGCTGCTGCAGCTTTGTCATTAAAACGATGTGAAGGTACCTCATTGAATGTCCTTTTAAATAGGACTCAGACCCAATATTTGACTATGGCCCGACTTGCCAGATATGAATTGCTATTGTTTGCACCACATATCAAAATCTAGCGCTGCAACACACTCAACCATGCTGAGCTATTACCCATACCAAATCAGGGTATCAGGGATAATGAGACAGCCGACCATGATTGTATCTTTGCAACTGAAGAAGACCAGGGCTGAAATGATTTGCGAGATACCCACCTTCCGCAGACGGAAGGAGAATTATATTGTGATGGATCGTGTTTTAAAATGCCTGATGGAACTACAAACGCAGCTTATGCATTTACTACTTTAAAAACGAAAGTAGAGACTAAACAAATACCCTTTAACTCAGCACAAGCAGCACAAATCCTAGGTTTGACTTGTGCTTGTGAATTAGCGGAAAACCTTTCTGTCAATATTTTAGCTGACAGTCAGTATGCTTTTGGAGTAGCTCATCATTTCAGAAAATTATGGCCGGAAAAGAGATTTTTGACTTCACATGGAAATAAGATATAGCATTGTTCCTTAATATTGAAACTGTTGTCATCTCTAATGCTACCAAAGAAACTAGCAATAGTTAACTGTGCTGCCCATCAGAAATTAGTGACTGAAATTCATAAAGGAAATGATTTTGCTGACTCCATAGCTAATCCCTTTTTGCAATCAAAAATCCTGTACTCTTAGTAACGTTTAAAAAGGGGTTGCACTTGTCAGTCATCGAGTAAAAACAAAATGGAAATGTGTTTGTGGCTTTTCTGTCAATCATTACAAGAAAAGACATGGTCCGTGTAGAGGGCATGTTTTAGCCACCTGGCCTTGACTGATAAAAATAGGTTAAATAACATTAAGGACAGGTTCTCCCATTCAGTGAAGTAAGAAAAGCTGTTCCATTATGGTTTCATTCTCTTAACTAAATGCTATGTAAAGACTGTCTACTCTAAGCAGAGGTTAGTTACACACTGAGTCATCGTGTTCAGCCCTTCCACTTTTGTTAAATGAACAAAAAGGTATCTTTTAAAGGTTGTGCAAATAGGGTGACCATTATTGAAACAAAGGGAAGGTGGATTCTGAGTTTAAGATTTCAAATATAAGTCACCGTCCGTGAACTGGGGGATGAAGTAGATGGTTAAGCTATAAGCAAAGCAGAGATTCTTGACCTAGCAAATAAACTCTGTTGAAAATGTAATTCGTCCTGTCCTCTTGGGTTTAGGTATATTATTGTGTATGTTGTTTAAACATATTTGCGTTATTATCTTTTGCAAATGAATAACAAATGACCTACGTTGATGCAGGCACCGTTTTTGTATAAATAGCGACACAGTGAACCATTCAGGCACTTCACTTCTCCACTCTCCTTGAAATACTGGTTGTGGATGAACCTGAAGTCTGCTCGAGTGTATGTTATGCACAAAATAAATCTTACCTTGCAATTTTGAAACTCTGTCTCAGATGCTCTACTTTGTTTGAATTATAGCGCTTAGAAGTCTCTTGTAAGTGAAAGGGAATTAAGAAAGATTTACGCATCACTGGATCCATGTGGTCTATAGTTGGAGGCCCTCGTTGGATGCCACAACAACTGGCAACAAAGAGACCACGACCCCACATGACCCTCTGGCCCTGCTGCGCAGCTACAGAGGCCAGACCCCCACGGCCCACGCGGAAGACGCCAGGACGAGAGATACAGGCCCAATCAGAACCACGATGGTGCAGGAGGTGAGCGGAACGTGGGGCAGCCCCCCCTATGAGTACAGAGACAGTGCTGAACAACTGAGAGACCCAGTTGCGTGTGTGAGCAGTAAACCGGGACAGCGACAGGAGCCCGTGATAAGCAGCGGGAGGGTGGGGGACGAGCGCACCATCAGGAAGGCGGTGCAAGGAGGCTACACAATGGTTGCCAGACGCACTAGACCACCAGGGAGTGAAATTCCCACCGCGAGTATGGTGGGGAAGAGAAAAGCATCAGCAACAATGAATACAAAAAAGGAGGCAATCAAATGGAAGAATGGAAGGACAGGTAAACCGTAGGACCCCATAATAATTCCGAGGTGGGCGGGAGAAGAACAATAGTAACATTTAGGATAACATCAAGCAAGATAGTACGACAGGCAACAGAGCACGAACAGAGAAGACAGAGAGGCCTCAAGCTCTGCTCAGAGTGATACCAGGAAGAAAGCAGACGCGAGCATGTGCATGAGCAGAGGTCCCACAAACGCTCACCACCCCAATAAAAGACAAGCAAACAGGCATACATAGCCACCCAACTTGGCTGATGAAGCACAGGTAGCCGTAGATGCAGGTGCAAGAGCTGGTGCCTTAGATAACATTGGAGCAGGCCTACTGCGACTTCACAAATTTCAACGACGAGGAAGCACTCAGACTCAGAATAATACAAGGATGCACATCCTCAATATTCATCAAAAATGTGCTAAAGAAACCACTCACTCCATGAAATCATAGACCTAGCCAGAGTCTATGAGAGAGTAGATGTGCAAGGAGCGGATATGGAAAACCCCAAGAAAAATGACAGCTTTGCAGTAATGCATACAGGACCACATGTGAAATTCCGGAATCATGGAATGCCAGGTCGACAGGGACCCAGAAGCCCGCACCAACGGCCCCAAGGGGAGAAGCAGTGCTATAGAGGTGAGTTTGAATACCCTCACAGAGGACAATGTCTGGCCATAGGACAAATGTGCATGATGTGTGGCCAGGAAAATCATTTCCAGGCAATGTGCAGAGAAAAGACACTGACACTCACAAGCTACAAAGCAACCATGATCACTGGGACAACTAGATGACAAGAGCAGCCACAGGTGTTCAACCATAGGATGCACCCCAACCAATACACCCAGAGAATGATCCCTGACAGGAATTCGCCACCGTTCCAGGCCGAGGCAGGGATGATAAGAGGAATGGACGACTTTGTGATACATCCATTGCCACACTACCTGCACGAATATGACTACTCACCCAACCTACCGGCATGCTACGACCCCATCCAAGACAACGATCAGTGACGTGGCTTGCGTCCAAACCCACCAGCATATTATAACCAAGACCCATGCGAGAACCCACCTACAGATAGAGAAGGGGAACTGACACATGAACAATATAGCCACCATGACAGGTACAGCAAAGAATCACAGAGACTCATCAACGATGCCACAGACGACAGCACAGCCCAGAAAGTCGCTGTCCAGATTGGAGGACTAGATCATCAATTCATTGTAGACACTGGGCCAGCCGTTAAAGTCATAAACGAGAGCCTGTACCAAACCATAAAATACATCTACCCGCTATGCCCGTCCCATGCTCAAATATTCCAGTGGGGTGCAGCAGACACACTCCAGTCAACAGGACAGTTTCAGTGCGACCTGTGTCACAAAGGTCGGAGAGTATCCATGACCATACACTTCATTAAAAGCCCCTCAACGGGACAATGCCTTCTCAGTTACCTCACAGCTCAAGCACTTGCACTGATCGACATACAGTACGACCTATCGGAAGTAGTCCAGGGTCTCCCACCACGGACGCAGGCTCTGTGCACAATATCACACCAGGAAATGAACATTGAAGCACTCAAGACTCTATTCCCGCACTATTCGAAGGGGTGGACATGCTCAAGGACTCCGTAATTTCCCTCCACATCGACCCAAAAGTCAACCAGGTACCTCAACAACTACGCCAAATTGGGTTCGACATGCAAGCTCAGGTCACACAAGAGCTGCAACTCCTCTACAATGACATTATTGAGAGAGTGAGCGTCCCGACCCTATGGGGGTTTCCATTGGTCGTTGTCCCAAAGGAAAACGTCTGACTGCGCCTCTGCATCAACATGCACATACCAAATGCAGCCATTCAAAGAGAGAGGCACCCAGGCCCCAATATTGAGGACATGATGGTTAGACTAAACCAGGGCACCCGCTTCTCCAAACTAGACCTTAACCGGAGTTACCATCAGCTGGTGATCTACCCTGACTTCAGACCCATTTTTTTTTCAAGTCATTTGTAGTGCGCCCCTTGGACCCATGGGCATTAGGGCACAGACAAGTTAACAAGACAAACAAAACAAAAAAGGATGTTCAGCAGTCTGAAGGGGAGCACTATGGGGCAGAGTTATTGAAGTTAACGGCACCTCTGAATTAAGAAAATAACAGTGTTTTTATGTCTTTCTTGAAAGCCGTCATGGAGGAGTAGCTTCTTAAGGCTGGGGGAAGCGGATTCCAAAGCTTGGGGGCTGCCAAAAAGAACGCCCCGTTCTCAGCTTTCTTTGTTCTATTGCATGGAAGAAACAGATAGTTTTGACCGCCATTGACTTTCTCAATAATGTGGGTTTGCAAATATGTTGGCATAAGGCCAAATCTACATTTAAATGTGATAACTAATAATCTGAACTTGGCACTAGCCACTACCGGAAACCAAAGCTGGGAGTGCCTGACCTCTGAAACATGATTGCGGCGGGATAAGCACTGTGACTGCCCCGTTTTGTACAATCTGTAGTCTGTTTGAATTCCGCATGCAAATACCGATCAAGAGACTACTGCAATAATCGATCTTTGTCCCGATAATGGCCCTAGCTATAGATTTCCTGTTGGCTTGTGAGGTAAGGGGTCTGAAATGCAACAAAAACTTAACATAGTAAACGGCAGCAGAAACTGCGCTGGCTACATAAAACCTCATGGACAATGTCTGATCAAGAATCACCCCTAGAATTCTTATTTTAGATAGGGGGGTGATATTATCATCCCCCAGCCTAAAGGATCTGTAAGCAGGATCAAGCCTGGCTATTGTAACTGAAATACCCACAATCATTCATTCTGTCCTCCCCTTGTTCATGGCGAGGTTGCTAAGGATCATCCATTTCTCAATGAGTGTAAAAACTCTATTCAATTCCTGTTCATCACACTTGTGATCGCCGGATAGGGGAACAACACACTGGGTGTTGTCTGCATAGTTTGAGAACATGACCTCTTCCTGCTCCAAAAAGGCGAAGAAAGGGGCCATGAAGATGTTATAGAGGTAGGGGGGAGTACTAGCCCTCTGCGGGACCCCAAAGAGGACCGGAAGAGGACCAAGATCAGGGTGGCCTCTGCCTCCTCAGAGCATACCCTGCTATGCCTTTTCTGTAAGAAAGAATTACCAGGTTTGCAATGCACAAGGGATTCTTCCGCTACAAGCGGCTTAATTTTGTGATATCCTCTGCCGCGGAAATATTCCAGGAGTCCATTCATAGGCTGATATCTCCGGTGCCCACTGCCCTCAACTACAGAGATGATATCTTGATCTTTGACACCACTCAAGACCTGCACGACCAAGCCCTGAGGACTGTTTGCGACATCCTACACAGGGTAGGCCTCACCCTAAACGGATCAAAGTGTGCCATCAACAAAAGGAGCCTGCGATTCTTTGACCACATCTTCTCGGACCAGGGTATCATGGCTGACCCTGAGAAGATCAGCACCATCGTCGACCTGGCATCCCCCACAGGAGTTGCGGAACTATGAATGTTCCTGGGCGTGGTGGACTATTGTGCCTGCTATCTACCAAACTATGTCACCCTCACAGATCCCCTCAGACAGCTGCTCAAAAAGGACACAACGTTCGAATGGGACGCAGCATGCCAGGAGGCATTCCACACCATCAAAACAGAGCTTGCCAACAAACGCTGGCTTGCTTACTTCAACCCGGAAAAGGACACTGAACTAATAGTCGACGCCAGCACCGTGGGGCTTGGCGCCATACTTGCCCAAACCGACCCTGCAGGACAAAAATAAGTGAGAAATCATTACATACACCAGCAGGGCCCTGTCACCTACTGTAAGGAACTCACGGTGGCAACAGTAAAGACAGACATGAGTGATCACAGTTCAAGGGTGTTTATTAAACTGGAAATGCAGGGTGGAAAAATGCCTACTCTAAACCTAAATCTAAGATGGGAGCAAGCTTCGACCATCAAATGAAAATTAAGGCAGTCCTAGTGGCATCATGTCAAAATAAAAGCCCTATACTAAGAAAAACCTTTTGCCAATACTTACGCTAAGTACAAAAAGAAGTGTGGGATAATGTTCTTAAGAAAGAAAGAAGTGTTCAGAAATAATAAGTCAGGATGTGGTACTTAAGGTCTCTCTTTCCCACATTTTCAGCACGAGACAAGGTGTGACTTTGGAGCACAGCACATGCTCGAGCTTTCCCAGCACGAGCTGACAGTTCCGTACCAGCTATCAGGTTCTTCGATGGTTAAGTCTCTTTTCAATAAAAAGGCTCTTGCCTTTGAGGGCTTGATATATTCAACAACAAACAACCAAACAGAGAGTTCCTTTCCAAATGGACTTTGGGTGGTGACTTTTCACCCCTGGATCTCCCTCAGCCGGGCTCGGACCACAAATGACAAGGGGGACAATTCACTTCCCCATCTCTTCCAATACCTCTTGTATTCACGAATCTTAATATCTTTATAAACAGTTCTTCAGGCTTTGCCCCTTTTGCCGGCTTCCCTCTGCCGGGTTCACTCTTGCCAACTTTTGTAACACACTGTTCATTGCTAATTTCACTAAGCGAGATTCATTTCCTTTCATTTCACAATCATCTGTCGGTCAAAGACCTTCGACTGTACATAGGATTTTGCAAGACCCCTGTATGACCACTTTGACCGCCTTTTCGCCTTCTTGCAAGGCCTTCTGGTTATCGTAGATTCAACAATCGGGTAATAGCCAGAGTTTCCTAAGTGAGCACCCACGTGGTGCCGGACCTGTCTGTTGCTGGTTTTCCCCCTCTAGCTTCAATAGCTCTTTATGTTTTCACAGTTCAATTAGCTCCTTCCTACTTTTCGTTCAACACAGTTCGGTTTCTTATCGACTCTCCCCTCGACTCACCGGCTGTTATGAACCGCTTGGCTTTCTTCTCCTTTGAGTCAAGGTTGGTACTACAGAGACCAGCGTCTCTCCCCGGCTTGGTTATCAGCGGAGGAGGATCTCATGTACCGTTGACATATGCTGCAACACACGCTGGCTATTGTTTGCGGTCTTATGATTCCTTCTACAGAGGTTTCACAGGTCTTGATCGAAAAAGGCAAGGTCGCTTCTCTCCTTTTCACCCTCTTGGTATGCGCCGTCTTTCTCCTCCTCTTGAACTGCCATGCTGAGTTAGCTCTCACATTGTGCGATCTGCCTTGCTCGTCTTTTGCTCTTGTCGTCCACCTTTTATTCCTGCGGGGAAGGGAAAGGGCAGTCAGGTGTGAGTGTTTCTGGTCAATTGTCTGACTTTACCTGACCCTTGTATGGGGACATGTCTGGTAAACAGCTTTGGTGTTAGTCCATTGTCTTTCGTGTTGTGCGCAAGTGTTTGTGTCGGAAAAGTGCGGGGGCAGTGTTTTGGAATATCCTACATAGTAGGATGGGGAAAAGGTATTGAAAGAAGGGGGATACTGCGTCTCATCCATTGGTGTCCCACTCCCACTCCCCAATTATCCCTCCATCCAGGTGATCCTCCCTCACTGGTCCACCCCAGGAAAACAGACAATGGGCCCCCATTCCAAGGCCAAGAGTTACATAAATTTGCGACACATCTGGGATTCAACCACCAGAGAATCACAATACTGTGGCAACAGGCCAACGGGATGGTGGAGCGATACATGTCCACCATCAGGCGTACCAGACAAAAAGCCACCCTCGACCAAACATCACTACCTCAGGCAGTGTGTCAAATGCTGAGGAGTTACAGGAACGGAACGCACAAAGCCACCGCTCAAATGCTGCTGGAGCTCACAATAAAGTACAAGCCCCGGACGCGTCACCTGCAAATGGAAGATTACATGGCAGAACAAGACATGGAAATCCAAGGAAGAGATGCCAAAGGAAAAGGAAAGTGGAGGAATAGGCAGATCAACGATGAGGGGCAAAGGAACCCCAATTCCCAGTCGTCTAAACCGTCCTGTTGCTACAAAGACAACATAGAAAGACTGACGCAGGATATGCCCCTGAACAATTCCTTGTGACAGAAGTAAAAGGATCAATGGTCACAGCGACAGGAGAAGGGCGGGAAATACTCCGGAATGCTGCATTCTTCAGCCGGCTATACGCACAAGAAACTGAGACTGTGGAGGTGACAACAAGAGATGAAGAGCAGGAAACATGAGAGGAACAGAGAGAAGAAAGTTGACCGCCGACTGAAGAAAGGCTAGGCGAGACCCCCGGACAGCCACACCGGGCAGTGAAGAAACCTTTGCGGTTGATTGAGCAAATGTGAGCCACGGAACTCCCATGATAAGCAAGCGGGAGGTGTTGCGACAGGGCAAATGAAGAGGCCCCTTCAAGAGGAGAGACATGGAACCCATGGAGGGAATGTGGGAGGGAGCCGGAAGGGGAGGGGAAACGGAAAGGGAAAGTTAGTCTGTAAGTGAAAGGGAATAAAGAAAGATGTACGCACCACTGACTCTATGTGGTCTATAGTTGAAGGCCCTCGCTAAGCTACAATAGCAGTTTTTTCCTTATTTGAAGGATAGAGAAGCAAGTGGGAGAGCAGTAGTTCAGATCGCTGCTCTATCACTTCAAATAAAATGCATGACAGGATGAAAGTTTCGGGCTAGCACATCTCGTCGCTTGCACTAAAAAAGATTTCAGAGTGCAAAGTGCATTTGAGAAAAACGTATTGGTAAATGATGGTATCACACGTGGCATGAGGACACTCAGCAACTATAGATGAGTGAGAAAAGAATGGTGTAAAGGCGGAGAATGGAGGCGAGGAAGGGTTGATGTAGGCACACTGGGGGTGAGGAAGAATAAAGGGAAAAAAAAGAGACTGAAGAAAGGCTATGTGGTGTGGCAAGAGGAAGAGCTGATGAGAAGTGGGAAATGTAAGAGAAGGTCTGTGTGAAAGAAAATGAAGTGGGGACAAAAGGTTGAGTTGTTTGAATGGGGGTGGGATTGTCAAGAGGAGTATCTTGAATGGAATTTCGCCATGCAGTCCTACTAAAGTAGAAATGCAAGCTAAATGTAGTCTGACCGCAAAGAATGAGAAGAGCTGCACAGAACCGCTTAAAATGTAATACAAATATTGACTTGAATTAGGAATTTGCAAAAATGCTTATAAAATAAACCATTTAACCACATACTTTTGTGAGTGCTTTTGTAAAGCACCAACTCTGAAAGTGAAGTGTAGTATTTGTGTGATTTAGATAGATTAGAGTGTATCAAACGTAATAATCTATACATCAAACCAATTGGAAATTAAACAGGAAAATAAAGAACACACTTCCCACCCTATTTCCAGGCAGCAGACCTGAAACATTGTGAGTGGTGTGAGGAGGTCTATTGTCTGGCTCAGGGGACATCTAGTATTGCGACCATGGGAGCCGGATCCTCCCCAAGCTAGTGCATGATGGGCCTGGGATGGGTATGAGGAGGATCCCCTGGTCACCCCCACTTTCACCTCCATCTCACAGCAGGGGATGGTCACAGTGCTCTTAAGAACCATATACCTATAAATATGGATTTGAGTATTAGTGAGATACAGTATTCCCCATGTCCCAACTCAGGCCATCTATCTCTTTCGGGAAATTCACCCACTGACTGACACTGCCAATTTAAGAGAATTAAGGTTTCAACTCACTACTAAATAGACAATTTCTAACTGTCATCTCTGACAGGTGGAAAAAATCCCCACTCCCAGATATAGAAATCCTGCAGGGCCCAGGAAAACGTTGGGGCTTTTCCTATGTGCCTCTGGCATTAAGCCATTGCAGGGAAACCAGAAGGAAGGAGAGGTTTGGCGTCATTCACTTTGAGAACCAACCCCAACAAACAAGCGGTCTGGTGGTCTTTCGCATTGCTTGACCATCAAGCCTGAGAACTGCAGAGACCCAGCATTCGTTCCTCAGCCGTACTGAACTACAAGGTGCACATGGTGAAACAGTGCCCCAGTTAAACATACTTCCCCTTTACTTTACCATAAGAGAGAGTTTAGAATTTCATGTCCCCAAACTCCAGCACCTTTCACTGTGTAGTGGCCAGCATGAGGCAAGAAGGTGGTAGGAGTAGAATTCAAAATTGGCGTTCACCCATATAAAGGTTTGGTTCAGCACCAAACAATCAGAACACCCACAGGGGAGGCAATTAGGCTCAAATAAATACAGCCCCTCACTCACATGCAAACTCTCAGACAGAGCGCAGCCTCAGGGGAGGGTCAGCCAGGCAGTATATGCCTGCAGAGCTAATCAAACCAGGAAGGTGTTTTGCGTAAGTACTAGTAGAAGGAGTTTGAAGAAAATTGGAGAGTAAAGGAAGAATTTGAAGAAGGTTGGAAAGCGGAGCGAGGTCTTGGTGGTAGTTGCGGAGGAAGGAGTGTGGAAGAGGAGGTTGTGTCATGATCCGTCGATCACGCCCTTTCTGGTCTTCCTGGTCCCTGGCACATCGGGGGTTACTCGCTGTAGTACACCCAACATGGCCATATACACAGAATGCGGTCTATCGACCTTTACGTCCTATACAGCACGTTCTATAAATTAGCCACTCCCCTGCGGTCCTGCGCGTCTCAACGCTACCGATAGCTGTGGCCTGACGTGCTCCGTAGTTCGTTCTCCTGAACTGTGTTGCTTCCTGGTTCCCGGACCTTCCTCCTTTTCCTTTCCTTCTACCTTCCTTGATCCTGTTTCTTCTGCGTTCCGCACTGACCGCCTCCGTGTGCTGCCTCCATTCCAAGCTTCCTGGAGTTTCTTAGATCCCGTATGAAGAAGCTGAACGAATCCTGGAATCCGAAGACGGCCAAGCGGACTTGTACAAGACCCGAACTGCTCGGAAGAAAACCCTGACAAAGGACTCCGCAAAACAGAGAAAACAGGTGAGAAAAGGAGAAACCTGTGACAGATTGAGACACCACCTGGCCGATCTCGATACAGACATGGAAGCGGCCGTCCAGGATCTTATGCGTGGCATGCAAGAGCTGACGACCGAAGTGCAAAACTTAAAGGCGGAAAACGCCACGTTAAAACAATTGGTGTTATCCCGTGATTCCGCCACGAAGGAGAGTGTAATTCTAGGCGGTGTCGTTGACAAGTCAACGGTTCAGCCAAGAGACTTTGTGGATTCCTAGATTCTTGTTTGGTCCACTTTACATTTAAGCCTTATTATTTTTCTACGCCCAGGGCTAAAGTGGGCTTTATTATTTCACATCTTTCCGGGAATGCCTTGACCTGGGCTACCCCATTGGTTAACTCTGGTGATGCTCTCCTGGATGACTATGACGGCTTTATAGAGGCCCTCAAGACCATGTTCGAACGCCCGGAACAAGTTTACAGTGCCCAGGAACGTTTACTCGACTTTCATCAGGGTACCCAGGATGTGCTCTCGTATGTCACACGCTTCAAACAGCTGGCTAAGGAAGCGGATTGGTCCTCTGAAGCTTGTTTTACTTTATTTCGAAGAGGGCTAAACGAAGAGATCAAGGACGAACTAGCCAGAGTGGCACGTCCGGGTTCCTTTCAAGCCCTAATGGATCTCACTTTACAGATTGACTTTCGCATTCAGGAGAGAAAGGCAGAAAAAAAGAAAACCAAGTTACCACTCCAGAAAAACCCCATTGGATGTCTGCTCCACCTCTATTCCATCCTTGAACTCTCCTGGACAAAATTCCTTGGTAATCTTACAGGCCTTCTTGACAACATCCAAGAAAGAAATATACCCCATCCTGGCACTGGTCGACTGTGGAGCTATGGGGGTATTCATAGATCATGAATGGGTCCTAAAACACCATATTCCTTACGAATCCCGGACTATCATGCAACCTGTAGAAGCAATTGATGGAAGACCCCTTTCTTCTGGACCTATAACCCTGCAGACCAAGGAGATCGAGCTTGCTATAAATCAACATCGAGAAAGGATAAGATTTGACATCATCAAGTCAGCCCATTACCCCATGGTTTTGGGAATGAACTGGCTTCAAAGACACAACCCCTATATCAATTGGGCAGCGGGATCCTTGTTCCTGGGTTCTGAGTTTTGTATGTCCCACTGCTTACATCCAGACCTTGATCCTACACCATCGAAAGGATTTCCTACCACTCATCAGAACACAATCTCAGTCTCAAAAACCATCCGGGTTCAGGAGGCTTACCAGGAATATTCCGATGTTTTCTCCTCTGCCATTGTTCAGGCCTTACCTCCCCACAGACCTGAAGATTGTGCTATTGAAACGAAACCTTCCGCTGTGATTCCTTTTGGAAGGATGTTCATCCTATCAGAACCTGAAAAGAAAGCCCTTCGTGAATACCTGGATACAAATCTTGCAAATGGCACCATACAACCATCTAAATCTCCATCAGGGACCTCCCTGTTCTTCGTTCCTAAAAAAGACACTAAAGAACTCAGAACGTGTCTGGATTATCGAGGTCTAAATCAATGTACTCTCAAGGACCGCTATCCGTTGCCCTTGATCTCAGACATCCTGGAGGCAGTAAGAGGCGCAGTTGTGTTCACAAAGCTGGATCTCAGGGGCGCCTATCATTTGATTTGTATTAGGGCAGGTGACGAGTGGAAAACAGCCTTTAGAACACCCTTTGGGCATTTTGAATACTTAGTCATGCCCTTTGGACTTGCTAATGCCCCAGCGGTGTTCCAACGTTTCATGGATCGAGTGTTCTCGGACATGCTGTTCTTTTTTGTGATTGTCTATCTGGACGATATTCTAATATTTTCGAAGGACCCTCTCAAGCACGAAGAACATGTGAAAGCAGTATTACAACACTTACGCGAAAATAAACTCCTGGCGAAGCCAGAGAAATGCATCTTCCATACTTCTACTGTTCACTACCTAGGGTTTGTCCTTACACCCAATCGTATCGGTATGGATCAATCCAAGGTTAAGGCTATTTTATCCTGGCCTAGCCCCGCCTCGGTGAAACAGATACAATCCTTCCTGGGCTTGGCTAATTTCTAAAGGAAATTCATATCTTCCTTTTCCGAGATTGTCCAACCAATAATTGCCTTATTGAAAAAAGATGTTCCCTTCATTGGACCATGGCCCAAGAGAAAGCCTTCCAACAGTTAAAGTCTGAATTTACACAAGCTCCCATTCTTGCTCAGCCTGATGTTAATCGACCATTCATAGTGGACCCAGACGCCTCCAATTACGCCATTGGAGCCGTCCTAAAACAGCAATTCGAGGAGAGCTTGGAACATCCCATCGCCTACCTTTCTCGGACATTAACTCCTAGTGAAACCCATTACTCCATCCTAGAAAAAGAGCTGCTAGCCATCCGTCAAGCCTTTACAGAATGGCATCATTTACTTCTAGGAGCCAAATTTCCGGTCCATGTCCGCACGGATCATCGAAACCTACAAGTGTTGCAAGCCCTGGAATGTAGGAATAGTCACCAAGCTCGGTGGGCCTTCTTTTTTGCCCAATATCAGTTTCAGATTCACCACGTCCCTGGAACCCAAAATGTAATAGCTGATGCACTTTCTCGTCATCCAGACTATGAACCTCCGGAAGATCAGACGTATCCCAAGATGTTTCCTCATACCATATTCGTAGCTCAAGCAAACAACCTCCTGGAAGAAATTCATATGCAAACTCAGACTTCGGAACTTTTGAAAGGAATTTCAGAAAGGAATCAATGGAACTTGAGAGTCAAGGACGGATACTTGTTCAAAGATACCAATATGGTAATTCCTACACAAAAATTACAACAAAGAATAATAAATCTCTGCCATGATACTCTTCATTCCGGTCATCGTGGTATTTCCAACATCTTCCGGCTAATACAAAGACAATTTTGGTGGCCCAAGATGAAGACTGATGTACAACTGTATATTCAATCTTGCTCCGTCTGTAATCAGAACAAACATGATAACTAGAAACCAGCAGGTCTCTTATTACAGCCTACACCACCAACCAGACCTTGGGAAAT
This sequence comes from Ambystoma mexicanum, assembly GCF_040938575.1. Lineage (NCBI taxonomy): Eukaryota > Metazoa > Chordata > Amphibia > Caudata > Ambystomatidae > Ambystoma > Ambystoma mexicanum. The sequence continues at coordinate 227,987,365 of NC_090934.1, forward strand.
CATTGCTACAGACTTCATTGTGGAATTGCCGCCTTCTAGAGGTTATACCACTATCATGGTCACCATTGATCTATTCACTCATATGGCTCACTTTACTCCTCTGTATAAATTACCATCCTCCTCAGAACTTGCTGGTATTTTCATGGAACACATCTTCCGACTGCATGGACTTCCTTCCAAGATCATATTGGAGAGAAGACCCCAGTATATCTCTGAGTTCTGGAAACACCTCTGCAGGATACTAGGGATTCAACGGGCTCTCTCCTCGGGATATCATCCGCAAACCAACGGTGTCACAGAACGAGCAAATCAAACCCTTGAACAATATCTTCGTTGTTTCTCTACCAAAGTCCAGGATGATTGGTCACTTTTAGTACCAGTAGCCGAATTCGCTTACAATAATTCGGACCATTCGGCTGTTAAGACCAGCCTTTTTTTCTGCAGCCAAGGATTTCACCCTTTGGTCTTACCTTCTGTTCTTCCACACCCTACACCTGTTCCTACTGTCGATTCCTGGATTGAAACACTCATAAATGTTCAGAGAGAAGCCAAGGAACATCTCAAAAGAGCGCAAATCCAAACCAAACACTATGCAGATTCAAGGAGAAGACCAGGGCCTTCATGCTCCATTGGGGATAAAGTATGGCTATCCTCAAAACTTCTACCCCGACATCTCAGACCGAATAGGTTGGCTCCCCGGTATTATGGACCCTTCTCTATAAAAGAGATCATCAATCCTGTGGCCTTTCGACTCCAACTCCCGGACTCCTGGAAGAAGATACATCCAGTTTTTCACAAATCCCTGTTGAAGCTTTTCATCCAAACTACCCGGACTACTCTTAGACCTAGTCCTGTGCTTGTCAAGGACAGCTGGAATATGAAGTTTCTCGTATTTGTGATTCCCGATATAGACGATGCAAACTTCAATACCTGGTGGAATGGAAAGGTTATCCACCCAGGGAACGTACCTGGGAACCAGTCTCAAATTTGAACTCCCCCAGATTGCTCAAAAGGTTCCACCGAATACATCCAGGTAAACCCAGTGGAACGGGTTTTAGAAGGGGGCATGCTGTCATGATCTGTCGATCATGCCCTTTCTGGTCTTCCTGGTCCCTGGCACATCAGGGGTTACTTGCTGTAGTACACCAAACAAGGCCATATACACAGAACGCGGTCTATCGACCTTTACGTCCTATGCAGCACGTTCTATAAATTAGCCACTCCCCTGCGGTTCCGCGCGTCTCAACGCTACCGGTAGCTGTGGCCTGACGTGCTCCGTATTTCTTTCTCCTGAACTGCGTTGCTTCCTGGTTCCTGGACCTTCCTCCTTTTCCTTTCCTCGTACCTTCCTTGATCCTGTTTCTTCTGCGTTCCGCGCTGACCGCCTCCGTGTGCTGCCTCCATTCGAAGCTTCCTGGAGTTTCCTAGATCCCGGACGAAGAAGCTGAACGAATCCTGGAATCCGAAGACGGCCAAGCGGGCTTGTACAAGACCCGAACTGCTCGGAAGAAAACCCCGACAAAGGACTCTGCAAAACAGAGAAAACAGGTGAGAAAAGGAGAAACCTGTGACAGGTTGGAGACCAGAGTGGAGGCAAGAGAGGAGGTTAAAAAAATAAAGAGGTGGAAGAGGAACATCTGAAAACGGGAAGAAATTTGTTGGAGCTGGTAACGGAACATCAGAGGGAGGTGGAGAGAGATTTGGAGGGAGTGGTAGAGGTACATCAGGAGTAGGTGGGGATTGATTTAGAGGAGGTAGTAGAGAAACATCAGAAGTAGGTGGGGGAGTGAACTAGGGGAGGGGCTTGAACAACATCACAAGATAGAGACACCAGTCAGATTTGGAAAGTTCAAGAGGACTAGCTTGGCACAAGGCAGGGTGTATGGTAAAACCCTGATAAAAAGGGATCAGTGGAAGGCGGGAGGAGGAACAATCACATGACATGGTGGTGAGGATGGGGAGGCAAGTCAGACGCTAGATCAGTGAGGTGGTGAAGGGGGCATGAGTCAGGACCCAAGTCAGCGGATGAAGCATGCACTCAGGTCCTGATGAGCAGAAAGAAGCAAGGGTGTGAGAATCCCTTAAATCCAGGAACAAAATTAAGGAAGGTAGCACAGCGGACACCTTGAGAAGGCTGCATGAAATCATTAAGCCTGAGTTTAAAAATTGAAAGGAAATTCTGCTACTTCCTGCAGCTAGCAGCAAAGACGCAACAACGCGTGATGGCCCAGAACTGCTTTTTGGGACTGTAAGTGCCACAAGGAGAGGCTCCACAAACCTTGTTGACTGTGTTTGAAGAAACTAAACTATACAGGGGAAGAAATGCATTATTGGGAGTTCGCAAAATGTTTGTGTTATTAAAACCCACTTTACCTGCTATCTGTGTTCAGCCTATTTGTGGATCCCACTCATCCCCTTGACGGGGGAGACTGCCCATTGGTGTGATGATCGCACAAAAACTGATCTTGAAGTGATTGATGTGAGTATTATCTTGACTCACATATATCTTTCACACTAATATGTTATAGTGAATATTTATCAATAATCAGATAGTCTTCAAGTTTAGTGTGGTATAGGAATTCAATGTTGACTGCATTAAGCTATTAGCCTTCGAAGGCCAGAAGTTAACAAATGCAATTATCCATCTTGCGATATCATGGTATTGAAGTGCCTTGCCCACTTGCCGTGTCCAAAAGCCATGAACTGCTGCTCCAACTTTCAAAATTCTTTTGTGTTGTCTGTATACTGTGACATTGGATTAATTATAACAATTCAAAGTTAATTCCAGTGGTATGCAAAATGATGGAAGAGATACAGTTATGCTGAAATTCCAATAGCACTTTGGGAATTAACTTTTTGTGTGTTCTTTGGGATCACATTGTCCACATAACCATGTGTTAGATTCATAAAATGAAACTACTTTAATCCAGCTCATCCTCGTCGTAATTTGTGATGGAGATTATGCAGTCATTCGGGATTGGTGTCTGCCATATGTACAGGTATGATGGACAGCATATGAGTGCAAGGAATTGCCATCTAGCAAGGGTGCAAAGCCCTGGCTTTTTTGATTTTTATTGAATAATAAAATGTTACAGGTAGTTCCATCTCTGAAATAGTAAGTGATTTGCAGCACCTGCTCTACCTGTGACACCAAAGCAGTCCAGAGTTCACAAATGCCCATTAGATGGCAGCAGTGACAGACAAGCCTCTACTGCACAGGGGTGGCATTTAAGATATGCACCCCTGTACCCAAACAACAATAATCATAAACCCATTATGGGGGCAGGATAATCTCTAAAATAAAGGTATGCCTGAGTTTAGGCATAGTGCATGGTACTACTTTTGATCACGTCCGCCACATCCTATTTTATACCACACATGTGTCAGTGGAAGGTGATGTGTATTCTGGTCACCAGGGTGTAGCCTGCCAAATGGCAGGTCAGGAATCTGGAGGGCCGCGCCTCCTCTTTGATCTCTTTGTGACGGTAGGTAGCACCCGATACAGCTGCACAGCACGTAGCTGTACTGAGCCTAGGCATCAAAGGAGCACACCCATTCAAAAAGAGCAGTCTCACACCAGGATGCTGCATCACCGAAGGCCTTTGTTCTCAGTGAGAAGGGAAGGAGGTGAAATTATGATGGGCAGGAGGGCTCCGGTCAATGGAAGGACACTTCCACCATCTTGATTCTTACTGTCACTCTCTATTTTTTCTGACTCCTCCACTTCCTCTGGAACAAAACACTTTGGGTGTGACATTGGAAGGACAAAGTCCACTTCGTCCAAGAGCAGGGATTGGACCACTAAAGCATGCGTAGATTTAGTCCAATCACCTGAGGACTTTTGCCTTTAAAAGAAGTCTGGAGACTCTATTAGATCTTCTCGGATCATTTAAGGCTGCAGATTCGCTCTGAAAATCTCACCGGACCTACTTTGGGAAGTTGTACATTCCACAGCCCTCAGCCTGAGGTGAAGAAGGAATCATCCAAGACAGAACGAAGATCTGTTCCCTACCCACTGCCAGGGCACATTGGGAGTGAACTCCGCTGTGGATCAGGACCTACCACTATGCACTGGAATCTCCTGAGCTTGGAAAGCAGACTGTGAACTGAACCATCCTATCCTTGAGTCCCCGTGAGTGGGCCTCAAAGCAACCAGAGGACCAGACCAGCCAATGCTCCCTGTTCTACCGCTCCAAACTGGTCGCTCTGCGTTTACCACACCTGGAACAAGTGGGAAGTCACCAGTGTTGGTTTCTGCGTTCCTACACCACTTCGAACTTGCTTTCACTTTGAACCAGCTTGACTGCATTATGTCCTAGCTAAAGCTCATAAACTGCTAGGCCTGAGGCGACTGCTCATTGCCAGGACCCAAACCAAATCACTGGAAAGTCACAGAAACTCTATCCGGGTATTACAACCACAGCCTGACCCAGCTAGCTCTTGGACTGCTGCCTCCACGATCGCACATCGACATACTCAAGATCATCACTTCGATTACCATTGCCCTCCGGCTTGAACAGCTGCAACGTCACTCATCAACCTGTATTGGGGGCTTAAGCCCGACTTGGCATGGCCAACTGTTAAGTATTACTGGGACCTCCCTGACCTGCATCCTTGAGTGCCTCCATTCTACCACACCCAGCAACTGCATACGCCCACTACTCGGCAACCCGCGTGCTGCTTGTGCCAGCACGACCCAATGTACCCGAACTGGGCTGTATCCACTTGCATCTATGTTCGACTCTGGGTCTGACTTTGTCAGTGCAGCAAGAACCCGAATCCATGTACTGTTGACTTCGAACTACCCCTTCAGTCCACTTGGATGCTAGAGACTGGTTTAGTCACAATCACTCCTGTTTTCATCCAAAATATTCTTTTTGTGGCTAGTGAATTACCTACCACCCCTGGAACTACTCTCAGAGTGCTACCTTCTCTAGTCTGTTTCATCATATTTGTTCTTCCTTTGGGGTAGGTTTTTGTACAGTATTCTCTATTCGTTCTACTTGCAAATGGTGTGTTTAATTAAAGTATATATATTTATTTGTATAGATCCTTGATTGGACATTCCCTTTATTTTGGTCTGTGATACTGTGTTCTTTGGGTCACAAATGGTTCACCTTTACACCCCTCTTAAGAGCATAGCCTTCCCTCGGCCCACGTTACTACAAAAGGCAAAGGAGGCCTATCTTTTAACTGCTTGTGTTTTACCTTTATTAATGCATTGTGTTTTGTTTTGTAGAAGTGTGAGGGCTGAGTGGGCTGTTTACCCCTACTCATCCTTGTACTCCTGCAGAGCAGAATGCAATTTGTCACAATGAGTCTCTGCAGAACAGTATTCAGTGCCCAAGCTGATTAAATCCTCACTCAGTGGTTCTGAACAGTTACCTGAGGAACTGCTTGATGATTGCCTATTTAAATAAAGAATGGATATCTTTGCATCTTCAAAGAGGGGTGGCCAACTACATGCCTAGTGATGTAGGCTAACGTTCAGAACTTATTAAAGATAGCAGATCAAGCCACTTGTTGGTGAGGTTGGCTTGTGATTCAGTGCAGTCCGTCTGTAAACCAGAAACAAGAATACCTGCACTTCCGGTGTGTGTTATGTGTTGATGCAGAGCTGCAATCAGATAGAACTCTGAAATTCCCCCAAAAAGTTTAAGTTGGCCAGAAATTGGGAAGGCAATGTTAGATTTGGGCACTGCAGCATCTACCACTGTTTATAGAGGGGCCAAGTGAATCTGAAGCCTAATTGAATCCTGCAGTGATAAGTGTATCCAGTCTGTATACCACTTCTGACTCACCCATGATGGTGACAGGTGGACCATGGTACAGGTCTAGGCTCTGAGCTTTGCTGTTATTCTGGCAATTGGAGATATCCAGAAGATGGTTTGAATGGATGCAGGAATTTCCCTAGCCAGGAATTGAAAATTCTTCCTTCGCAGACTTAGGTGAATGTGCTTATTTGCAAAGTTTTGTCAATATGAATTCTTTGTGCCAATCGTGTTTCATTTTGGGTCACTCCTTGTGAAGGGTCTTCTGCAACTTTGCAAGTTGGAAGTGATACATTGCCCACTCATGGCAGGATTGCCTATGCCAACTGGATGTTGTTGCTGGATGTTTTGCCACCATTCCGATGCTCTCCCCAGCTGAGAGTTACAGTTAGTGGGTTATGTTTAACAGAAATGTGTACATAGTTCCTCCTTGCTTTCTTATGTTATGTCATGTGTAAGGATGACACATGTCTTTCACAGGTAGACTAAATAACATAATATAAGTGTAAGGGTTTTAATAAGCCAGTAATAAAAACAAGGGCACCATATACTCAGGGCCAATCAGAATAACAGGGCTTATGCTATGGATACAGGGACATTGCTTGGGTGGAACACACATTCAAAGATGTCTTGAGGTGTGGGTTTTCTGGGGGGGGGGTCCCATATTCCCCATTTGTCTCCTCCCTACCAGAGTCTTGATTGTACACAAAGGTCTAGAAACTACCTGGTTCCACTGTAGACTTTGGTATTTTGATGGCATTTCTCCCCCTTGGGTCACAAGTCGATTAACAAATGTTCCTCGTCTTGCCCAAATATTCCTACCTTCCTTTGGAGGGAGGTCTCTGGTTTAGCAGAGTATACCTCTTCCCAATGTGGGATCCACCCTTTCTGATCAGTGTCTCTCCCCTCACCCAGCCCCTACCGACTGAACATTCTCCTTCTCTGCCAACTCTCCTTTTTTGCTCCCATGTCCTCAACTCGCCTCTGGCCTTTGAGGGTAGAGCTCCCATCCATTCTTCACACCTCTGACACGCATACCTCCTGTGTCCTCTTCCTCTGATGTCAATACTCCACCTACAACCTCTGTTTTAGCTGCCGTCCCCTTCTCCCCATCTGAGTTTACCCTTCCTACATCTCAGCCTCACCTTCCAACACCTCCTTTGACTGTTCTACCTCCTCCTCATATTCCCCTTCTACCTTCTTAGCTTCTTTAAATGCCATTTATTCAGAAATCATTCATTTCTGTTAAGGTAAGCAAATAATACTATTACATTAAAATCATCACTAGTAAATATTCAGCAAGCTTAAAAAAATACATCTCCATATATTTTAAAATTAAAATATCAAAATAATAAAATAAGCAGATTACATAACACCTAAAATATCTAAAATATGGTACAAAAGGTTCAAATGTTAACATCTAATGTACCATGCACAATCAATAAAATTAACAGCTGCTGATTATGAGGGGTCAGAAATATGAGGCAGACAACTTTGAGAAGCTTTTTCAAAAGATGCCATTTTATTAACTCAAAAGGTTGGATAAATGCCTCACTATCCCTCCCCTGACGAGGGTTTCCCTCCCTAAAATAAACTAAAGGAAACACTCTAACAAAAGGATTCTGTCCCTCACACTTTATCATACACAACTTAACGAGACATATATATGGCAGTTCAACAACAACAAACATTACCATTAAATTCACATCATAATAAATGTTTCTCCTTCTACTCTGGGTGAAATCCCCAGATTCACGTTCCAAAAAGGTTAAGAAAATCCTAAAGCGTAACAAAGTTCTCTTTGGTTCCAACTTTAAGAACACCCAGTTCCAATTTGATAACACCAAGTTCTTGAAATAGCTTCTGTTCAGCAACTCAGAATATTTCCATATGTCATTGGTTTTAACAATATGGTCTTTGTCAGGATATTTCTGCACCAGTTCACATAACCATTTTTGACAATAATAATGACTTCAGCAGCAGTTTACATAAAACTTGTTTCAATGGTATTAACTTATCAGGATGATTCTGCATCAATCAACAAAGTACTTTAGTGGCTCTTCAACTTCTTCTTCAAGGTTTTTAATCATACCACAGTACTTCAAAGGCTTCCACCTGGCCCATTCACCTTCCAGGGTTATTAAGACAGCGTTCTCTGTTCTGGTGCACTCTCCTGCCAGAACAGATCCAACTGTTACAACAATCTCTGACTGGTGTACTGCCCTGACAGGCCAGAGTAATCTACTACTTGCCAGTACTTCAGTGGTAAAGTTTGAACTCAGACAAAACAAATTAGCAATGTCTTCTTGCTCCACAACTTCAAATATAATAACCACTTCAAGGGCAAAAAGAACCACATTGATGCTATTCGTTACACCCGTGTGGTTGCCACATTCTCTGCAGGCTATGCTCAACTCCCTCTCAACGTCTTCCCTCAGAAGTCAGCCTTCCTGCCACTCTTGTTTCTTCCCTTTTCCAATAACCAACTGCGGATAAAGGTCGTGTTTCAGTTTCACACTTCTTTGGCTTTGGCAATGTGATTTAAATCCTTCTCTGGTAAGACCTCCATTTCATATGGGCGATAACTTTCATCAACATAAAAAAAGACCAACTGTCTTCTTTTGGCTTAGGTAATTATGGTTCTTTCTTAATTGCTTTGGTATATTTCTCTTTTGGCTTTGACAATAAGCGTTATCTTTTCTATCATAGATATTGCCCCTTTCTGTTGCTGGCTCTTTATGTGTCACACAGTGACACAATCACCTGCTTCTGATATGACAATCAGATTCATATATTGCCATTTGTGCTTTTTTAAATCAGCTTGGTTGTTAACATAAGTATTTACTTGGTTTTTATTAGTTCGATATTCAAAAAGGTTTGTTTTCACATGTTTCACTTCACTTTTTACTTTATTATAGTTGAGGCTCCTGGACTTGGCCATCATGTGAATACGGAGCTCTGCGAGGTCACTATCTAACAGTTAACTCACCGGTTCTGGCGTGCGCTTCCATTCACCTCGCTGCCTCCAGGTCCTCTGCTTCACCTTCCCATCAGTCTGGAAATCTCTTCTCCCTGGGCCTCTGCTGCGCGCATCTACTGTCTGCTGGGCTCTCCTGGCTCCAACAAACACGTCAGTGCTCGCCTGCAACCGGTACTTGCAAAACAAAGGGGAACATTTTCAAAAGGTGTGCTTTCCGCTGCGTGACAATTGCAGCTGCATTCCTCAGAAGGAGAGTCGTCTCGCCCAACGTTTCCTGCTGCGCCTGCTCTGAAATTTGGACCTTCTCAGGACGGGCATCGACCTCACACGACAGTGTGGTCCCATGGTCTCTGCTCTCTCACACCCTCTGCTTCTGCTGCTGCGATGTGAAGGTAGGAAAACTGGTTGACAGTCCTATAACACCTCCCTTAACATTAGTCACAAGTCTTTATTGGTTATATGGGGGCTAATCACAATACCAATGTGCAGGGCCCTTTACATGTTCCTGGTCTGATTGCTGACCCTTCCGTGCTGGTCAAAACTCAGAACCAATGGCCATGTGTCTCTCATTACAGAGACAGATGTAATCGGGCCGTAACTCTTATCTGAAGACGAGGAGCAGCTACAGAACGAACCAGCCACTGGGCAGGAGACAGCCTGAGCAACATTGCGCTATGCCTGCACTACCGTGCCTAGCCAGGACACCCTGGAGGTGGAAACACATCTTATTCGTTGTGGGCAGAGAGCCTGTGGACCATCAATGAGCTTAGGAGGCGGGTCGAGAGACCCATGACACAAAGTATCTGACACAGAGAGACTGAGCCAACATCGAAGCAGCATACCTGCATGCCCGAATGACGGTGCCCTCACAAAGGAGAACAACTAGGTAACCGCCAATCCGAGAAGCACGGTTCAGGTGCTACAGAAGTGACTGCCTCCCCTGCAGAAAAACACAGTGAGCAAGCATGACGTGTGTCATGCTGAGAAGAGTGAGGAGGGCAATCGATCTCTGCAACACTCCAGAAAGGAGTAAGAGTAACGAAAAACTAGATAGAGTATCTGAGGGCCCTTTGGGGTGTATAAGAACCCGGAGAGCAATAGGAGCATCCCGAGGGGTGAACCTGAACCCAAAAATCCATGAGGGGCTACCAGAGTTCGGAAAGCACAGGAAATTCTTTGAGGGGGTGAACTTGAATCAAAGGATCTGCAGAATAAAATTGTACACTAAAGGAACAAACTTATCTTGAACAAGGCTTTGTGACGAAGGGCTCAGGAGTCCCCTTCTGTGTAGAAAATCCAGGACATTTGTTGTGATCTGTACAGCTAAACATAGGCCTGGAAACCAGTAAAGAAAACCCCCAAATGAAGAGGATTATATGAAGAGGATTATAGAGAGACATTTTGGGAGGGGGTCATACACCAACCAGCACAACCTCTGCTTCTGCTGCTGCGACGTGGAGGTAGGAAAACAACTCCACCTTCTACTGCTACTCCTTTGTCTGGTCTGCATCTGAGGGGGCTTTGCATACCTCCCGGTCGTCCTCAGGTGTGGGTCCTTATTCCTGATTGACTTACACCTGCAGTCTTGTATCTCTGTAGTCCTCTTCTTCGTTCCAGTACTTTAAGATTTATGGGACTTGTAGTTCATAATATTAAATTCTGTTCTCTTCGTGAAAGTTTTATTATCACGGTCACTTTTCATCTTATACCTATTTCCCAAAGTGCTATGAGGATTCCAAATATTATTTGACTTTACAGAAGTGTATGGATTTTCAAGATTTAGATTGGTAACATTTAAAGATTCTTCTTCCTTATTTCTCTGGGACGCATATGGGCTTTATGTTTATAAATGTCAGTGATTGTAAGAGGGTTTTTCTGACTTCAGAATATTACTGCTTGTGGTTATCTTCATCTATATTCTGACAGTCATCTTGGGAAAATGTAAACTCTCTCTGACAACTAGCCATTACATATTCCGGCATTACAGATTTTCCGTTTTTTGAGGAAGACGAATACTGCGTTTCCTCCCATGAAGTCCTCTTATTGCCCTGGGGCCCTTCTCCTCCTCCCGTCTAACACTGCCCCTAGGGTTAGGATCAGGAAACGTCTGCCTTTGCCTGGCCACCTAGGAGGAGACTTTAGGTAGGGCTTTTGTGAGGACTCCATAGGATTCATCACATAATTGTCATAGATGGCCCCAAGAACACACCAACCCTTGAAGAAGGTTTTCATTTGAATTTCTGCAAACAGGCTCTCTCAGGGCCGTCCCTCTCTCTCTCTCATCTCCCATGGGCCTTCCCCTCCCTCACCCATGCATCCCTAAACCCCAAGGTTGTCACTATAGATTAGTAACCCATATTATCTGTAATCGGACTTGCTGGTTGTGAATGCATGAAGTCAAACTCTCTCTTCCCACTACTCTCAACTCAACTTTACATGTGCCTGGTTTGGTTGCTGACCCTTCTGTGCTGATCAAAACTCAGAACCAATGGCGATGTGTCTCTCATTAAAGAGACAAATGTAAAAGGGCCAAAGCTCTTACCTGAAGGCGAGGAGCAGCTATAGAACAAACCAACCACGGGGCAGGAGATGACCTGAGCAACATCAAACTATGCCTGCACTACTGTGCATAGCCAGGACATCCTGGAGGTGGGGCTACATCTTATACGTGGTGGTTGAAGAGCCTGTGGGCCGCCGCTGAGCTTAGGCGAAGGGCCGAGAGACCCCATACACAAAAGTATCTGATGCAGAGAGACTGAGGTGGTATTGAAGCAGCATACCGGCATGCCCGAATGATGTTGCCCGCACAAAGGAGAACAACTAGGGAACCGACGATCCGAGAAGCACCGTTCAGATGCTACTGGAGTGTCTGCAACTCCTGCAGAAAAACAGAGCGAGCAAACATGTAAACGGGTCACGCCGAGGCGAGTGAAGTGGGCAGTCGATCTGCAACACTCCAGAAAGGAGTAAGAGTAACGAAAAACTAGATGGAGTATCTGAGGGCCCTTTGGGGGTTATAAGAACCCAGAGAGCAATAGGAGCACCCCTGAGGATTAACCTGAACCCAATAACCCATGAGGAGCTACCAGAGTTCATAGAGCACAGGAAATGTCCTGAGAGGGTGAACTTGAATTAAAGAATCTGCAGATTCAAATCGTACACTTAAGGAACAAACTTCTTATCTTGAACAAGGCTTTGCGAGGAAGGGCTCAGGAGTCCCCTTCTGTGTAGAAAATCCAGGAACTTTGTTGTTATCTGTACAGCTAGACCTAGGCCTGGAAACTAGGAAACCAGTAAAGAAACCAAGAGTTGTTTGAACTTTGTTTTTGATCTGTACGAGCGGGATAAGGCCTGAAAAACCCCAAGAGAAGAAGATTATAGAGAGACATTTAGGAAGAGGGTTATAAACCAACCAGCTCAAGCCAAGAATTGGGAGTAAGAACACTTCATTAGGTCAAGTCTTTTTTGTTTCCTTTGTTACTGGTGGGAACAGCCAGTAGATAACGCAGGTTTGGATGGAGGCAAGGTTGATTTATGTAAGATGCCCTGACAAGCAACCTTTTGTTATTTTTCAGATTAGGGAACCATGTCCTTCGTAGGACTAGCTGAGGCATTTTCTTTTGCTTTAATAAATTGTTAAGTTGTCCATCTCCTGTGTCTAACCTACCACACACTACAGTTCACGAGGTTCCCCTCCTGCTACACTCCACTCGACTCTCCTCCCACTCCACCCAAAGCATCTCTCACAGACAACTTTCTATCACTCTCTATCACCATTCTCAACCACTCTCTATCACACCTCTTCTACACTTTACTTTAATCTCACTCACTGCCCTTTGATGCACTGACACCCAAATACCACTTTCTCACAACAACCAATACCTCACCTTGCATATGCGTTTTATAATTTTCCACCACACTCCACAGCACTGTTCTTCCTCCACCTGGTCTCTCAGTCCTTCTTCTCCTCCGTTCACGTCATCCAAACAACCCAAACTGATGTGGTCTCTCTGCCTACTTTTGTTCTTCCCTTGTCTTCTCCATTGGCTCCTCCGCCAGGTGATTCCCCGGACCAACTTCGCCCAGCTCTTCTGGGTGGCCTAGGTCTCTATGCCAGTTCCTCTTTTCTTGGGAACTGTCAGTTGGAATGGGGACAGGCTGGTCCTTGCCAGAAGTGCTGGGGTATGACACTAGGAGGACTAGATAATTGGAACACACTTGTATATGGAGATATATTGCTCAGTCCTGCATATCCACTCCAAGATGGGTATTCTCCACTAATAACCAGCTCCTGTTACCTTCTTGATCAGGTGCTCTTCTTTGTTGCCATCTCCTGTGACAGAAAATAAAATGTCCGCCTTCTGGCCTTGCACTGTCGCTGTAGTGTGGCTGATGAATTAGGAACCCATTAGGACTATGGCAGTTAAGTCTGAACCTTGGGGTTTGGGAAGTGCAGTGGGGTTACCCTTCTCTGCTGGAAACTAGATCAGGTAATTGGTCTAAATCCGTTAAGCCCACTCTGATATCACTTGTCAGGATGGCACCAGGATTTTGCAGATAGACTTGAGACCAGAATATATGTTGAAAGGTTTAACTAAGTCAGTAATAAACAGAAGCTTCCCCAATGCACAGGGTCAATCAAAATGACATAGAGAACAGTAGGGTTCAGGAGATGGATGTAGGGACATGCTGCGGGTGGAACTCCTTTGCTCCCAGTGTACTCTCACCACCTTGGTGGGATGATGCCAATTCTCCCCCATGGGAAACAGGTTGATGACAAAATGTTACTTGTCTTGCTCTGTATTTTCTTTGGTTATGTTGGGGTGGAGATCTCTGGTTTAGTAGAGTATAGGGCCCAACCCTAACATCTGCCTTACTTGCCACCCGCAACAAACTCGTACATCCTTCTACTTTGGGACCTGCCCCTTCATTTTGAAACCGCTCTCCTAACCCAGGCCTTGCCAACCAAGGTCACTCGTCCTCTGCCAGCTTTTCTCTAACCTTTAAAGGCAGACCACCACTTCCTACCGGCACCCTTCTCATGCTCATGCCTCCTTTTTCCTCCTCTGATGCCAAACTCTTTTTTAGCTGTTAGCTATACTCCCTATCTGAGCTTACTCCTTCTGCACCTTTTGTCACCATCTCATCCTCACCTTTATTGGGAAGGGGACACGATTTTCCCGCACCCCAAGTGCTTCGGAATAAGGCAAAGGCTGTCACCAATAACGTAAGGGACCAAGGGGAGGGGGCGCCCTTAAAGGCTTCTACACAATTACATTATTGCATGTTTTGTAGGTGCAGTGCACATGTGGGAATAGCAGCCATCTTAGATATTAGCAGCCATATTGGGACACAAAGCTTAAAAGTAGCATTGCAGCCAGCATCCCCGGCCGCAAAAATGAGCAAGGAATAGGTTGTATCCCGGGCACTGATGAGAAAGTCCAGAGCTACATAGATCCATAAACCCTTCATTGTCCTAAAATGTTGCCAGCCTTTGCGCCCTGGGAAGAATGTGCCCTGCAAGGCCACGGGAGGAGGGCTGAGCGTCTTTGTATGACAACATCACACGAGAAGGAGGGCACAGACCTCCAACCTCCACCAGTCCCAATTCTAATTTATAGTACCCAAATGCTCTGGCTGTAGGACCCATGATTTCCCTTTGGATCAGCCAGCTCCAGACCACTGACCATAAACCTCTTGGACCTTCAATCGATCAAGAAGATCAGAAAGCAGGATATTGCTGCCTTTACTCCCAGGTCAAGTGAATTGTACAGGGAGGGATGAAGTTATAGCCCATAATGAGGGTGGAAGACCTTGAAGAGGTGCCGGCTTGTCTGGAAGCAAGTGAAGTGTGTGTAAGTTAGTATGACCTTGGCTTTACCCTTGAACCCCTGCCTGCTTGTAACAGGTGCACTTTTACACAGATAGAGATGTATACGATTACCACATGGCTGCCTTCTGGCCGATGATGACTGCTGCATCACCCACGTGGAAGATGGTTGGACGGGGCTGGGACCAATGGCTTGGAATCCCCTATTGAGCAGGTAACCCATGTGTAGGGTTGCACCAACCAGCCACGTGGGTTTCTACTGTATCCAATGTCACTGATGACGCTGTGCACCTTTATAATGTGCTGCTCATGCAGATTTTCGTAGAACGTTCTGCTGCAGCAGAGCTCTCTGTTAGCGCTTTTCCTTTCTATATGGAAATAAACCTTGTTATCCTTGCAAGAGATGTATTGGGCCTTTTTCCCTAGTAGGTTGTATTTTTTCTCATGTGAGCGTCTAGGGGCTTTCCAACATTTGGTGACCCCACCGTGATTCTGTGACCCCCGTGATGACGGCCGGTTCCAGGCCACTTCTCTGAAGGGGCCCCACCATTTTTGCAGAATTCCTGCCTGCTCTTTGGAGTGGGGCGCGGCTCCTGGGAGAGAGCGGCTGTTATTGGGATCCTGTGGCGGGGAGCTCGGGTGAACACGCAGACATGAGTACACACCTTGCGAGGGATAACAATGAGGTGTAGCATGTGTGGGGGAGTGTGGCATGCATGAGTGAAAGTAAAGTGTGGTAAGGCCACGTGGTGAGATTTAGTTCTTTTTATAATTTTTTTGATAATTTAAGAGGATTTTACAGAGGAAAAAACAGGAGTGTAGGGAGCCTTTCCAAGTGAGGGAAGTATATGGTGCCATTTGTTTTGTGACAAGGAGATACAGGAAAAATACAAGCTCCATATAATTAGAGGGCTCAGTGGAAGTAGTGGTTGTTGTTTTAGCTTGTTTTAGTGTATTACAATTTTGTGCAAAGGGTGGGGGCCAGAGGTGGGCCAGTGTTGATAATCAGTTTCAAGAGTGTGCAGTGTGAAAGTGTTGCATATGGAAAGTGGGGAGACATAGGTGTTCACAGGGGGCGACGGGGAGGCAGGGACGGTGGACTGATAGTGACTTGTGTGATAAAAGTGCGAGCAGCACATATTTGTAAATGTTGGGATTATGGGTGAACAAATTGGGATGGTGGGAGGGGAACACATTAGAATACATTTATAGTGCATTACCATTACAAAGATAATATTTAGTAGTTTCACAAACAATGGGTGGTAGAGACACAAGGGCGGGGGAGCCCCACTCCCGGCCAGAGCAAGACACCCACAATAGAGGGATATTAGATCACACAAGCACGTTCTTAGCTGCTAAGTATAAGGGTAAACAACTACAAAAGATAAAAGAGAGACTGGAACTGTGAAAGATAATAGAGGATGTGGAGGACCTGGATGGGGTGAGACTCAAAATAATGAAGGACCCTAGATGCAATGTCTGTGACAATAAATGGGAATGGGACTATGCCCCAGCACACAGGGCTTTACCCACTCACCAGTCTGTCAGCCATGGCGTATACAAAACCGGTATATGTGCCCACCCAAGCAACTGCCCCACCTCCGTACATACCAAACCCGAGTGCTATCCCGGACAGTAAGGAACAGAAGGAGCTAAAAGGAGGTTATGCAGGTAGAATTAGCTAGACTGAGAGTGGCTCAGGAGGGAGGAGAAAAGAAGGGAGGTAGGTTGGATGAATGAAGAGCAGGAGATATTTTGTTTAGGTTAGATAGTATGGCTATAAAGGATGTGCCTATTGAGAAGGAGGGAGGTGGTGACGGTGAGCAGGAAGTATAGGATACTGTATAGTGTGATCTGACAGGGATGCAGACCGAGAGCGGAAGGAAGACAAATGGGACACTGTGAATGAGATGGAGGACGTTGAGGGGGATACGAAGCAGGATTCTGCAAATACCACCGCGGTTCGAACTTTGTGGGCACCACGGTTAAGGAATAGGTTCGACCGGGTGGCAGTAGCAAGGAAAAAGGGAAGTGTTGGACATAAAGAAGGGAGGTGTGCAGTTATACAGATGCTGTTGTTGCATAAAGTCCTCGCAGAACACACTATGTGCCCTGGGCACAAATGGATAAGAATAATCTGATCAAGCTGCTCCCGCCCCTTGCTTCCAGGGCTGGAAAATGGATCTATGCTTTCGAAAAACAGACAGCAGGGGTTCCCTTAGCTGTGCGGGATATGAACAGTTTGCTTGTTGCAAAAGTGGGGGATCAAGCTAGAGACGTGTGAGTTAAGGCAGGGTATCCGGGGTGAAGCTAGATGATGACGCACACAATGGCCTGCCCTTTGACAATATTAGGGTGCAGGTGTAGGAAGCACTTCGGCAAATGTACCCCGACACACCATACCTGCAGTTTATCATGCAGTTTACCATGGGGGACAATGAGGACTCAGCTCAGTACATTATTAAAGTTCAGGAGATGTGGCGTGTGGAGATGGGGGACCAGTGGGACCGATCATTTCCTCTTTTTTTATCTGGTCATTAAAAGGGGCTTGCCCAAGGAAGTTCAGAAGGTGCTAGACAAAATAGTGGCCATTGAAGTGAAAGGGTGGGCTGATATTCAAACGATAATAATACACCATTGTAAGAGGATAAAAGAACGAGAAAATGAAATGGCCCAGAGGCTGCAGCCTGAGGAAGTGAAACTAGTACAGAAAAAGTTAGAATAAATAGCAGTTGAAGGGGTGGTATCAGCGAGTGCAAACAACGGAGGTGGCGGAGCAGACCTTAGCACCCCCAGAAGTAAGGATAGCAGCATTTTGGCCAGAAAGAGGACAAGAACAAGGGGGTGTCATGGCCACAGGCCCCAGAACACAAAAACCACACCATCTAGTGATGGGGGCAATGGGTCACTTGACTCACTTATGTCCCTTTGGGACCTATAAATACAGAGGCCCTGGCTGGACTCAGTTATGGAGCCTGGAGATGTGAGCAGAAACACTTTATTTCAGTGCAGGAGTGCTTTTACTTAATTTTAGTGCAGGAGTGCTTTTATTTTACAAGAACTTTCCAGGAGCTGAAAGACTTTATTCCAGAGAACATCCTCATGAGCTGACTCATCGGTGCAGCTCCCTAGGCCTGGTCTTCATGTGCTGAATTATCGGGTGTGGCAGGCAGGCTGAACCTGGTTGGCGTGGCTTTAGAAGCTCAGCTATATAAGCTGCTCCATCCTTAAGGCCGATGTTTCGCTTTACTGGGCACTCGTGTGCAATGTGGCGCTCAACGCCGCTTGGACCAGTTTACTTACCTTTGAAACCAGGCGTTCTCCTGCATACTGATCTACATACAGGAAACTGGTGCTTCATTGCTTCATCTGCAGACTCATCTCCTGACATCCAGTGATCTTGACCCCGACAGCAGCGCACTCCGCATCCACGAACTCGGACCCTGTGAAGAAGAAGAAAGACAAGGTTAGAACATCTGTCCTAGGGATGCGCTGCATTTGAACCCCGCGCAGCTCCTAGCTAACAACTTACCAGCTACTGTACCGCTGCAGCTTCGTTCCTCATTCCCTCTGGCTGTCGCCTCGAGCTGCGCAGCTTCTGCCGGGCTGGCAACATCACCTGCAAGGGAAGAAAGCAAAAGAGCAAACATCAAAAGTGGAACAGACAGCAATACAAGACAACAAACTTTACAATACAACAAAAACAGACGAGGAAAGACTAGGCAAACAGGAACACTTACCTGAAGTATAGTGGCTTAGTCGCAGCAGGACAGGACTACCACGTGCGGGACCAGTGAAGGAACTCGGTCCAGATCACACAAGCGCCCCTGCCAGAAGCAGCAGGACGGAGTGCTCGCCAAAACTAATCAACAGGTGAGCTTTCCAGGGACAGTGCATCCCATGGGTACCACAATTTGGGAGAAGGGGTCTGGAAGGGATCAGGCGCACAAGCTGGCATACTCACGCCCCATATTCTCCACGCAGGAGCATTCCCGAGCAGCATCCCCCATTACCACCATTCACCACATAAGCGCAAAGGGCGAAGTCGGACCCAAGCGACCTCACCCCCGGGAGGGCTGCAAACGTGGCTAACGCCTCTGAAGAGACCAGGTGAGTGTAACAGAACGCTAAGCCTCTTTGAATCTCTGCCTGGGCATTATGGAAACTTCTGAAATGAACCAGTTGGCCCGATTACTGGGAGAGTTACGGGGTGAAGTTCATGCCTCAAGACAGGAAACCAATGCCCTAGGGAGGGATCTAATTGTGAACCGGGAGCGGACAGATGAACTAGCTATGCAAATGCTCCAGGCTCAGGCAGGCCATGTCCCACTGCTGGGGTATGCCCCTCCTGCCGCGCCTCCACAGCCCACGCCAGTACAGGTGGATCTTCCAGGGAGGGTTCCCCTGGCCCCACCACAACGCTTCACAGGCTATCCGAATAAGTATGCCATCTTTATGAATCAATGTTGCCTACATTTCTTGTGCAGACCTGGGGCATTCCCCAACGATTAAGCAAGAGTGGCATTTGTACTCTCATATTTGGGAGGTAGTGCAGCGGACTGGTCAATACCCTTGGTAAACCAGGATGATCCTTTGCTTCGAGGTTTCCAGTTTGAAATGGAGAAACTATTTGCGTGGCATACTCAAGGGTGGGCTCTAGACAATGAACTGTTATCCCTACGGAGGGTAATCAAAACCTACTGTCATATATCGCTTCCTTCAATCGTCTGGTAGCACAAACTAACTGGCCAGAGGAGAAATGGACTAAGCTCTTTTACCGAGGCTTGCAAGGGGAACTTAATAACGTATTAGCCCAAGTGGTAAATCCCCCAGAAAGATGTGCTGAATACATCGACCTGACAGTGCAGCTCCATCACAGATTGCAGGATCGGAAGATGGATCGGGTCAAGGCAGAGGGGCGGTCTGTCTACGTGCGACTCTGTGAGAATAAAAAAACAAATCACAGGATCAGTTCGAGCCAATGCAAATCAGAGACTTGCGGGGCCCACTCACCAAGGCAGAAAGGGAGAAAAGGAGACAAAAGCAGTTTTGTTTGTACTGTGGTAAGGCAGGTCATTATCTCCGAGGATGCCCAGTGAAACCACCCAGGAAAGCAGTCAGAGCAACTGACAAGGGTGAAGAAGAACAGAACTCGGGAAACTCCAACGCCCGGAAAGCATAGGGGTCCACTTGTCAAGCAGTGAAAAGGAACCTATACAGACCTCACACCTAGTCATCCCTGTGCTCCTGGTAAGCCACAAGCAACCGTCGTAAATACATGCCTTAGAGACATACATTGACAGTTGGGCTGTGGGAAATTACATGGACCAAGATCTGGCTACCCGGATAGGCCTTCCTCTCCGACAGAAGCAGGTTTAAGAAAAAGTCACAGCAGTTGATGGATCTCAGCTATCATCCGGCCCAGTGACGCATTACATCGAGAAGGTCACGCTGTCATGGCCACTGGTCAAGGGCCACTACCAATATACTCAAAAGGGTCCAAATGGACCCAGTTGTGGCGCCTTTGGTGCCAGGTTCATAAGCAAGTGTGTTCTGCACACTTTATGGTTAAGGCACGTGCTTCCAGGCCGGGCGTGGCCATAGGAAAGCATTGGAAGGCACGTGCAGAAGTCTGTAGGTGTGGCAAGGTGGAACCACAAGAAGGGGCTAAAGAGGAGTGGCTGGGGCCAGGCTATTTAAACCAGCCCCACCTGCATGCAGGCGCTTCGTGTTAGTCTGCTGTGTGCAGCGTAACGCTTACCGCCGTCTGAAGCTCTTACCTGTTCCCAGCTCAGCACGCTCCTCATCAGGTTCTGGAACATCGTCTTCAGCGCGCATCTTACCTGACACCAGCCATACCATCGCTCAAGCGCAGCTTATCCTATTCCAGCGCTGCATATTCAGCGCGCATCTTACCTGACTCTAGCCATACCATCGCTCGAGCGCAGCTTACCTGATTCCAACTCTGCATCTTTGGCATGCATCTTGTCTGACTCCAGCCATACCATCGCTCGAGCGCAGCTTACCTGAGACCAACTCTGCATCTTCAGGGCGCACCTTACCTGACTCTGCAAACCCATCACCTGCGGCATGTAGCTTCTTACCCGATTCCCGGAACCATCGGAGTCGGGCAGCATCCTCACTTGTTCCAGCATCCTCTTGGATCCATCTATCTGGCACCCGCCGACAGGTCCTTGGATCGCCGCTCTCCATCAGTCGCCGCCGAGTCATCCCTGCAAGAGAAAAGGAATGCCCAGGTTAGGCACTGCATAAACATCTTACACTTGGCCGCGCAACACATAAGCCTTGCGTGCAACTATAAAACCTTACTTACCTTCCAGTAGGGCCCACTCAATTCCCCTTTGGCACCGTTGGATCCGCTTCCAACACTGCGACACTGCGTGGCCATCTTTACATCTATTGGGGGAGAGAAAAGACATTGCAAAGGTCACGGACAATAATCATTGGGAAAAGTCATTGCAAAGGATACAAACAATAATCATAGTTACGAACACTTACCTACAAAGTGGATTGGTCACAGCCGGACTGGGCCGCCACGCACACGGACCAGGGAAGGAACTAGGTTCTCAGCGGCGCCCCTGCTGATGAGAAGTAGGACGGAGAGCTCATCCTTACAAAACAACAGGTGACCATATGGGAAAACATATGCTCATTTCACTCTGGAACGAAGGGTTTGAGGGGGATCACAATTCAACCGAAGCATTTTCACTGCCTCTTACCTTCTCCCAAGGGCATTGTCAGCAAGCAGAGCAATCCACATTACAGCAGCTGGGGGCAGAGACTAATCCAGGAGAGCCAAGTCCAGGGAGGGATCCAACTGTGCCCCAATGTCCCCGCAGAGACCAGGTGAGCGTAACACAAGCTTGTGTGTCAGGACATTCACCAAGAGGACATCACCTTCGATCTCATCAGCGCTCCTCAGTTCCAGATGATATTGGGAATGCTCTGGCTGGAGACCCACAACCCCAGATTGACTGGCGCAAACGAGTTCTGACCTTTCCCCAAGACTGTGCCGACACCTGTTATAGCAAGGGATTCTCATTAAAAGGTCTTACCAACCCAGGTTCGGCAAAGAAAGAAACCATACTGGGCCTCACCAGTTCACTACCACCTGATTACCTGGATTACCAAGATGTCTTTCAAAAAGAGCAAGCGAACACCCTACCTCCACACAGACCGTATGACTGCCAATTTGATCTGGTACCTGGAGCTCAAGTTCCCTGAAGCTGGATTTACGCCCTGATAGAACAGGAAAACCAGCATCTAAAAACCTACCTCGATCAGTATCTGGCAAATAGCTTCATTCGTCCGTCCAAGTCCCCTGCATCCTCGCTCCTCTTTTTTGTGCCTAAAAAGGAGGGAGACCTGAGAACTTGCATTCACTACAGAGCACTTAACCAGATCATGGTAAAAAGCCAGTACCCGTTACCGCTTATCCCTGAGGTCTCGGATCAAGTCAAAAAATGCTCAGATATATACAAAACTAGACTTACGAGGGGCCTACCATCTAGTAAGAGTCAAAAAAGGAGATGAGTGGAAGACAGCCTTTCGCACGAAATATGGCCTTTATGATTATCAGGTTACGCCCTTGGGACTATGCAATGCCCAGGCGGCGTTCCAATTTTTCATGAATGACGTGCTCCGCAAACTGTTGGACGTCTGCGCTCTTGTCTATATTGATGACATTCTTATCTATTCGACCACCAAGTAGGACCACGTCAACCATGTCTGGGCAGTTTTGGAGAAACTGCAGCAGCACCGGCTATATGCCAAATTGGAGAAATGCTTCTTTCATGAGGTAGAATTTCTCAGCTTTATTCTCACACCACGAGGCGTATGCATGGACACGCGCAAGGTAGACGCTATCCTTAACTGGCCCTCACCAACATCCATAAAGGGAGTACAGAGTGTACTCGGGTTCACCAACTTTTATCGCTGGTTCATTCCCGGGTTCTCCCAGATTGTCCACCCAATCACCTCTTTACTATGGAAAAATAAACAATTTAATTGTCCCGCAGAGGCAGAGAAAGCCTTTGAGGAGCTAAAACAAGCATTTACCACAGCACCAATTCTACTGCATCCTCGACCAGAACTACCATACGTGGTCGAAACTGATGCTTCCAACATAGCAATGGGAGCAGTCCTGTCACAACGAGACCCCAAAACAGGTCAGTTGCATTCTGGCCTCGCAAGTTTTCAGCCCCTGAATTGAATTTTGCAATCACTGATAAAGAACTGCTGGCAATTAAAGCACTGTTCAAAGTCTGGAGACATTATCTTCTTGGAGCTAGACATACAGTCACTGTCGTCATGGATCATCGCAATCTACAATATCTGAAGACCGCT
The DNA here is from genome assembly GCF_040938575.1 of Ambystoma mexicanum. Taxonomy (NCBI): domain Eukaryota; kingdom Metazoa; phylum Chordata; class Amphibia; order Caudata; family Ambystomatidae; genus Ambystoma; species Ambystoma mexicanum. The sequence goes on from NC_090934.1 coordinate 228,010,313, forward strand.
AAAGCGCAATGACCACGACAACTCCGCTGGGCTCTCTTCTTTGTGGAATACGACTTCGTCATCACCTATAGACCCGGAGTACGCAATGGAAAAGCAGACGCCCTTTCTCGCATGAGTGAGGGAGAAGAGGCATTCACTACTCCAGACCCTGAAGGATAAATCCAAGGCATGATTGCCGCAACCACCACTCTAGACAACTTAAAATCTGACCTGCAACACTTGATGAGTCCACCAGCGCAACAGGAATGGCTTGGGAAGGGAAACCGGTATACGATCGTGGACAACCTATCATACTACCAAGTACAATTGTACATCCCGGATAAGAAATTACAGAATCAAATCATCGCAAACTATCACGATTTATTAGTGGAAGGACATCCAGGAATAGCCAAACCTAAGCTAAAATAAAGAAAAATTACTGGTGGCCAACTTGGCGAAAGGACATTGTCCAGTTCATCGCAACCTGTGGCACCTGTGCACAACACAAGTCCCAAAAATAAAGTCCTGCAGGTCTGCTACATCCTTTAGAAGTACCCCAAGCACCTTGGCATACACTATCAATGGATTTTATTCCAGACTGTCCCTCCTGTAACAGATACAATACCATCTTAGTCGTCGTAGATATGTTTTCCAAAATGGCCCACTTTATTCCCCTGAAAGGTCTCCCAACTGCTTCTACTCTGCCTACCGTGTTTTTGGAACAGATTATCCATCTACACGGGTTTCCATCAATATTGATATCAGACCGAGGAACTCAGTTTGTCTCTGCATTCTGGAAAAGATGTTGTAAAATTGCCAAAATCGACCTATGGTTATCTACAAGCCATCACCCCCAAACCGACGGCCAGACCGAACGGACTAACCAGACCCCCAAGCAATACATGAGGTGTATGCTGCAACAAACCGAGGATACCTGGAAGGACATACTTTGGTTAGCAGAATACGCATATAACAACTTCATTCACACCAGTACGCGACAAAGCCCATTCTACATAGTGTACGGTTGACATCCACAGACATCCGTTCCGACCCACTCGAATCATTAGAAATGCCCGCTGTAACAACCTTACACAAAACCATCACCCAGGTTTTTAAGGAAGCAGCAGAGCATCTTGCCAGAGCCAAAGAGAAACAGAAGTAGGTTGCGGATTGACACTGAAGGGAAGCTCCCAACTACCAAGTCAGAGACAAGGTTTGGTTAGCATCCAAAAACATCCCCCTGAAAGGACCACAGGCGTTCCATCGCAGATATCTGAGACCCTACACTATCAAGGCTGTGATCAACCCTGAGGCCATGAAATTAGAATTACCGGCCCACATGCAGATCCAGCCAGTGTTTCATGTCTCCCTCCTAAAACCATCGAGACCAGGTACGCGGATCGATATTCCACCGGATCCCCAAATAGTTGAAGGAGAACCAGAATACAAAGTTAAAAGGATCCTAGACTCTAAGGTGGTCTGGTCCAAGTTATACTACCTTATAGACTGGAAAGGTTATGGACCCAAGATCGGACCTGGGAACTGAGCATGTCCACACTCCACGATTAATCAGGCAGTTCCACTGCAATAACCCCACTAAACCAGGGCCAGGGGGGAAACCACTCATGAGAGGGGCCTTGAGGGGGAGTGCTGTCATGCCAGAACACAAAAACCACACCATTTCGTGATGGGGCAATGGGTCACTTGACTCACTTATGTCCCTTTGGGACCTATAAACACAGGGGCCCTGGCTGGATTCAGTCCAGTTTGGCTCATATAGAGATGTGAGCAGGAACACTTTATTTCAGTGCAGGAGTACTTTTACTTTATTTCAGTGCAGGAGTGCTTTTATTTTAAAGAACTTTCCAGGAGCTGAACGTCTTTATTCCAGAGAACATCCTCATGTGCTGACTCATCGGGTGTGGCTCCCTAGGCCTGGTCTTCATGTGCTGACTCATTGGGTATGGCAGGGTGTGGCAGGCAGGCTGAACCTGATGGGCGTGGCTTCAGAGGCTCAGCTATATAAGCTGCTCCATCCTTAAGGCCGGTGCTTCGCGTTACTGTGCACTTGCATGCAACGTGATGCTCACCGCCGCTTGGACCAGTTTACTTACCTTTGAACCCAGGCGTTCTCCTGCATACTCACCTCCAGGAAACCGGTGCTTCATCGCTTCATCTGCAGACTCATCTCCTGACATCCAGTGATCTTGATCCCGACGCCGCAGCACCGCACTCCGCATCCTCGGACCCTGTGAACAAGAAGTAAAACAAGGTTATAACATCCGTCCTAGGGCCGCGCCGCATTTGAACCCCACGCGGCCCTTAGTTAACAATTTACCAGCTACTTTACCGCTGCAGCCTCGAGCTCCGCAGCTTCTGCCAGGCCAGCAACATCACTTGCAAGGGAAGAAAGCAAAAGAGCAAACATCAAAAGTGGAATGGATAGCAATACAAGACAACAAACTTACAATACAACAAAAACAGACACGGAAAGACAGAGGCAAACAGGAACACTTACCTGAAGTATAATGGCTTAGTCACAACAGGACTGCACTACCACGTGCAAGGGACCAGTGAAGGAACTCGGTCCAGATCATACAAGCGCCCCTGCCAGAAGCAGCAGGGTGGAGTGCTCGCCAAAACTAATCAACAGGTGAGCTTTCCAGGGACAGCGCATCCCACGGGTACCACGGTTTGGGAGAAAGAGTCTGGAAGGGGATCAGGCGCACAAGCTGGCATACTCATGCCCCCTATTCTCCACGCCGGAGCAGTCCTCAACAGCATCACCCATGACCACCAGTCACCACATAAGCGCAAGAGCGACTTCAACCCCGGGAGGGCTGCAACCATGCCCCAATGCTTCTGCAGAGACCAGGTGAGCGTAAAGAGGGGAGGGGGACCTCAGTACCCCTACCCGGAGTGGCAGCAAGGAAGTCAACAGCATGGGAAAGGCAGGTTTAGAGGGGGATTCGGAGGCATGGGACCTTAGGGAGCAAGCATGGGTCCCTTCCAATGTTGGAGCTGTGGGAAATGGGGGCATTTTGCAAGGGAGTGTAGAAGCAGGCAGGTGGAGGCATACAATCCAAATAGTAACTATTGTCCACCACCACCCCAGCACCGACCACAGGCACAACTCCAGAGGCCGACCTGCATACCCTATGAGATACACCAGGCCTACCACCCCGACCCCCAGGTCCACAAATGCAACAGCCTAAAGTGACGCAACCCTCGGTGCCCCAACAGAACACCATGTACGGGAATAACATGCCATTGACAGACGCGGTGGCAAATGGCACCGTTTTACCTTACTGAGGAGTGAGCGTGGTGGGAAACAACCCTTTCACGTTTCCTGACACCAATACATGTCCCAACTAAGACAGCCCGCAGAGAACTTTTGCGAGCCCAGTCCTGTCCATGACAGTCCATCCTGATGAGGAACTGTTGGTGGGCGCTGACAAAGGTAACAAGTAATTCATTTTCATGGTTGATACAGATGCCACTAAATCACGCATCAATGAGAAAAAACTTCCCATTATCAGGTAAAATTCTTGACACACAGGGCTTCCCTGGGGCTGTCACCATTGGTTCCTTACACAAAAGAACTTGATATACAAATAGGAGAAAAAAAGGTGTGTGCAACTCTGTTATATTCTGAAAATTCCATGATAAATTTGTTTGGTCGAGACCTATTCAGTAAATTGAATATGACTACCTCCTTCACAGACCAAGGAGTAGAGTGTGCCACCCTGGGCATGTGTGTCATGAAAGCAATGACCATAATACATAGAAGGGGAGGAGAGGCTGTGGATTGCAGCATCCCTGCAGTCCCTGATCTATTTGTGTATGGCATAACAGTGCTTCTCGAGGCAGTACCAGAGATTGGCAAGGCCTGATGGTGAGTGCCAACTGACTTCATTTTTTGACCTGTGGTTTCCCCTGAATTAGTGGCAGGAACAATATTGTCCCTAGATTTACAGGGTCTCATGGTGTCAGCTAAATGGATTGTTGTGATAGGGACTGATTCCTGAGGGGTGGGAGTGGTGCTCTGTGTTGTGTATTGATCCTACAATGATGGCGAGATTATGCTGCCGACTTACATTCCTTGTGATATTAGGATACAGCACCGGAAAGTGCATTGTCCTTTTATGGCTCTTGTAGCCCCCTCCCCCTCACTGAGACAGTCTTAAAACAGGTCTCTCCAAGGCTGTGGACAACAAATGCTAACAATGTTGGGCTCTTGCAAGAAGTGACCCCAGTTTGAATAACACATATGCCAGGAGCAGTGTTGCCCCGGGTGAGACAGTATCCCTTGTCAAGAGAGGCAGAGGAAGGAATATGGGACACCATCATTGCCCTACTAAATCAGGGGATAATTGTACCGTCTGCCTCACGATGCAACACATCTATATACCCAATTAAGAAGGCAAAAGGGATGAGCTGGAGAATGATTCAGGATTTGCGACATTGCAAAAGCTGAATTTCCAGTGGTCCGAACACTGCGACAATACTTTGTAACATCCCCAAAGAGGTGACCCACTTTACTGTGGTGGATCTTAAGAACGTCTTCTTTACTGTTCCCTTGGACCCTGATTCACAGCACCTCATCATGTTTTCACATGGGGGGTGCGTTTTGAACACAGAAGACTGCCTCAAGGGTACTGCGAGTCCCACAGCATTTTTTTACAGAATATTACATGTTGATCTATGTAATATTCAGGTACCCTGTACCATTGTTCAATATGCTGATGCTTTTCTGGTGTGCAGTGTCAGCGAGCAGCAATGCAAGCAGGACTCCATAACACTTCTACAACATTGGCCCACAAGGGATACAAGGTTGGTAAGGCACAATTGTGGTACTGCCATCAGGAGGCACTCTACTTCAGCCAGTTAATCTCTGTAAATGGCAAAAGAATCATTCCTGATCGCGCTGCCTCTGTGTGCGCCACCTCACAGCCCAAAACAGTGAAGGAAATGCAAATGTTTTGTGCGGCTATGGAATTATTATAGGGCATGGATACTTGATTATGTTGCAAGGCCGTAAGGAAGCTCAGAAAGGCGACAACAAAATAGTATGGACAGAGGAAATGTGTACCAATTTCAACAACCTCAAAGAGGTAATTTCCACTGCACCAGTGTTAGCAACCCCACTCTAACGGACAACTGATGACTGCGGTACTGACACAGAAATGCTACATGGACCAAAAACAATTGGCCTATTACAGCAGTATCCTAGATTTAGTGATGCAGGGCCAATTTGCCTGTGAACAAGCACTTGCTGATGCAGCATTTTCTCTTGAAGAGTTCAACTATCATTACGGTATACTTCATAAAACTGTACATTAAGCATGCAGTTTTTGGTATTTTAGAGTGCTGTATCCACCTTGAGCACACAACGAGCGTCTGCATATGAGAATATTTTATCAAGGTTAAACATTCACATTGAATGATGCAAAACTGTTAACCCAGCCACCTTTTTGACAGAAATGTGTTCTGATGAGGTCTTAGCCAATCACTTTGTGACTTTTGAGGTCGGGGAAGACGAAATCCCAAAGGTACATGATAAGCCACTTGAGGGGGCAGTTGTCCTCTTCATTGATGGGTCAGAAACTATTGACCAGGACATAGCCCTACAGCACACTGGAGCAACAGTGGTCTACCTTATGAATGGGGAATACAAAACGCTAGTGCAGAGGAGATTGCCAATGCATTTCTTGGCTCAAGCTGCTGAGCTCATAGCGCTTATTGAATCACTATACGTATCCGAAGGGTGCCACCTGACCATTTACTCTGATTTAGCATACGTCACCACCACTGTGCATGCTGGCCTTACACGGTGGAAAAGGAGTGGGTTCAGGAGAGCAGACAGATCTCCTGTGCAACATGCTGCATCATTAGATAAACTTATTCATGCATTGTCACAACCATCTGTAGTAGTAGTCATAAAATGCACTGCCCACACTAACAATACAGACAAGGTCTCACTCGTTAACGCTCCCACGGATGCAGCAGCAAAAACAGCAGCATATCTCCCAGAGCCACATGTTTCAGAGTATCCTGTGTTAACACCCACCATCGAATAAATTGCCAACCACATACAATGCTGTACCAATTGCGCAGTTGATCGGGTTAAATGGACGGACACCACAAGAAGAAAAAGATCTTTGGGTGAAAAGAGGGTGTAAACAGCCCCCAACCGATCTGTTATGGTGGCAAGAGATATCTGTGTCAGAATGCTGAAGGATTCGTGATTGGAGTTCTGCTCCAGCAGTTGAACCCGTTGTGTAGCCGACGAGTTCTTTCTGCCAATGTACCCCTCAGGGATGTCTAAACAATCGCCTGAGGAGTTAATTGACCCAAAGATGGATGGACGCCACAGGATGCCGCTGACCTGTAAAGGAAGGTCAAGATTAGTACCACCATATGCACTTGAATAATTGATAGGGCAAGATCAATGAATTAGTACCTTTGGGTTAGCAGGTAATGTTCCAATAATAAAATCTATGTTCTTGAAGATGAGTAACAGTCGTATCCTATGAAATGATAACAATATAATGAATGGGTAGTATTAACCAAGGAAATTAGCAGTATGACATAACAAGACAATGCCTCTTACCATATGTCCAAGGGTGGGGTACTGCAGGTAGAAGTAGGCTTGCAGAGGAATGGAAGATGGGGAGACCTAGCCTCTGTTACACAGTCTGTTGACGAGGAGAGGCAATTACTGACAGGCGCATTGGTCAGCACTCACCTTCGAAAACTAGTAATACAAGATAGCTGCACCATGTGATGACAGAGTGCAGGATTCACTTGCTCCGGCAAGGATCAATAATCAGGACTCAGTAAATTGGCAAAGGGAAGTCCGTTTAATGATACATACATCAGTTTATGGAAATCAGCAGCATCACGAACACCTGCCTCATCCCGACTTCCTCGAACATTAGTCCAACAGCCTCTTTTATGGGCAAATCCGTCATCATTGACGTCTAATTCTACAAAAAATCATCATGCAATACATTTGGTTGGGAAAGGTAACTTAAGTATAGGTCATATAACTGTATATGGAAATAATGCAAGTGGATTGGATAACTCTTATCGGGTGGGCCTCTACACCCTTCCCTCTACACCACACGTGATTGACGTCACTACAAGTATGACGTCTCATTGGCTACAATATCTATAGGACCCTAGATTACATGGTCCCTTGTGATTGGGTAAGTTACACCCCTAAACATAAACCTCCATTTTAGTTAGCAGCATGCAGAATAGACACCCAGGTGCCTAGTGTCCCAAGATTCATCCTGCCTCCCTTCCATCAATCAGTGGTTTAGGGCTATGTGTCAATTAGTTGGCTGGGTATGGCCTCGGATCTGTAGTCTCTTATCAGGAAAAGTCATGCCACCTTCTGGTTCTGGGTGACATCAGGCGGTAGTACATCTTTGCGCCTGTCTGGTCACGTGTTGGTCCACCGTGAATCTGCTTCGGTTTCCAATCTTTTGTGCATTTAATTCTGTACGCGCTTAGCCAGCTGCATGGGCCTCTCTTATCTTGACCCTCAGGGGAGGGCTGGCATGCTCTAAAGTTAGAGCCTTGTGAGCTCACGCTCACCTCCCCTTCTCGGGTTGACCTTGATTTCCCCGGCATGAGCCATCCTTTGTTAAGTTTCGATCCCGCTCCTTTCCTCAGCTTGGGCCTGGATATGAAACTTGGCCAGTCAGGCCTTGGCCGCCTGGGAGTACTTCTGTTTATACAAAATGGAGTCGCACTAAGACATGCTCGGCGTCTGTTTTACATACTCTGGTCCGCTTCCTCTGATACTATTTCTGGCCTGCTACCGCCGTACTGTTACTGTACACCCTAGGGTATTTCCTCTGTTATTCCTAGTGGCACTATAATCTATGTAATATATGCAACTAGAAAGATGGTTAATGTGCTGTTACTGTAAACTTTGTAATGTAATTTATTGCCTGTATTTTTTTCTGCAACTTTGTACAAATTGCGCCTTGATGCCCCCGGGCCTGATGGTTTGCACGTTATAAATAAAAAAATACAAATACAAATACGTGTACATTGCTGTATTGAGGTAGATGTATACAGTCGGCGCTTGCCGCTCTAACTTCTACTAAGCATTGCAAGCAGAATCAATTACTTAGCATCTTGCGTTTCAAGCTTATTTATACACGTTCAATAAGGTGGTTGCTTCCATCTTGTCTCATTGCAACATTCTCATACGTTTGTCACAGTGTCTCTCCCCTTTGTCCTTTACAATTATCCTCGCAGTTGTCAGTACTGGCATGCATGCTTTCAGTACTCCTTCAGTTCGTTCTTGGAGCTGCTCTGGTCCTTGTTTCATCTCCACTGGCCTTCCATTATGGCTTTTGGAGTCTCTTCATGGACCGTGTGTAGGCATTCCTCTTCGTTCCTTATCAACGGCTGGTATGGTTGTCTGATTGGGTACCGTGCTGCCCAGGGTTGCCTGGTTATGGGCATTTCAACAGGTATTGATCTTCTAATGTACACAGGGCAGCGGCCCATTGCAGCCCTTTGTTGGTTCAGCTGCTCGTCGTACGTCACATACCTTGGCGAGTACTTTACTGGCACCTCGAATCGAGGGGCAGGGGTGCAGGCCACGTCCGGGGTGTCCTCTACACTCCCCCCTCTGGTTGGTTCATCAACCACTCCTGCTTCCTCCTTTATATTCCGTTTCTTTGATTCCTCAGCTTCTTGCTCATCTTCTCCTGGGTTTACACAAGATGGCGTGAATGTATGCAATTTGGGTGTCCGTATCTTTATCACTCCTTTCAAACTTCCTGCTGTTCTCACATGCTCATCTTTGTTCCAGGTCATCAATTGGCATTGTCCATTTGGACTGCAGTAAATCCATTTGCCTTCATACCTTCTTCGTTTCTTGGGATAAGTGAATTTTGTTCCCTCTGGTGCCAATTCACTGGCCTTCACGAAGTCCTTTATCTCCTTATCTGTCAGGTCTCTGGGCTTCCAGCCTGGTTCGACATCGACCATAATTTTCATCCCGATGGCCTTCTTTGCAGTTTTCTGGCACTGTGTGATGATTATCTTGATAACACAGAATACTAGCAGCACCATTGCTAGCAAGGCTCCCATAAACTTGAATATATAGGCCATCCATTGTGGGACCATTGAGAATAGGTTCCCAAACCAGCTGTCATCATCTACTTCATCTGTTTCCTCAGTCATCTGGTTTTTCAGGGTTGTTAACATGCTTATAGCCTCTGTTAGGGTTCCATTTTCTTCTTCGTGCGATGGTGTAAAAGTGCAGCATGATTCTCCAATTTTTGCGCAAACACCACCATCCATTGCGGTGATCATGTCAAGCACATATCTGTTCTGGAGGGTCATCAGCCTGACTGCTCTCAGCTCTTCTTTGATTGCATTGAACCCTTTTATTGTGGTGTTGATAGTCTGCAGTAACTCCCATCTTGTTATCTGCAACCACCTGGTGTTTGCAGCAACTTGGATATGCGGCAAGAGTATTTTTGTAAATACTGATGAGGTTAGGCTAAACAGCCTGTGTTCATAGGGAATGGCATAGAATGCGTCCTCTGATTTGGCAGAGAAATAATTCTCCCTCTTCATTCTTGACTTTAGTTCCACAGACCTCCTTTTCCTCAGGTGAGCATCTGCTTTTGGAAAGCTGTCCAAATTCAGTTCACTTTTTGGGATCACTAGTGCAGGAACGTGGACGTTCACCAGTGTGCATATGCCTCCCCAGTTCTTTGGTAGTCTTATGTAGGCCTTGGATCCACATGCCCAATAATGGTCCATTAGGACTGCGGTTCCTTGTGCCATTCCTGGGGCTTCATATATTCGTCCACAGTTTTGATTGTCCCCCATTTTCCTTGTGCCATTACTTCTAAAGCACTGTTTCGGGTTTTCCAGTGGTACTATTTGCAGGGGGCCTCCTCTGTCTTCGACCCACGTTAACAGCTTTACCAATTTTGGCCAAAGTCTTTGTGAATTTTCTATTGTTTCTTGGCAGGCTCCAAGGACACTCCAAGCTCGGCAGATTACGATTCCTTCTTCCCAACCATCAGGGGACACTACTGATCCCCAGATCTACGTTTGGCCTTGGTTTTTCAAAATTTGAGCTTCTTCTGCCGTTTTCCCTTGGATGTTCAGTCTTGAGTTTATTTCCCACCTTATTCCTGACCCTTTGACGTCAGGATTTTCATATCTAATCACATGATTCTTGGTGTGCGCCCTATTTCTTGTTTTGATGTCCTGGACAAACCCGTCTTCATCAGGGTAGTCCTTTTCGTTGGCCCATATCAATGAGGCATCTCTTCCCATGAATTGTCCTCTGGTGTTGCACATAGCCATGTGTGACATACAGTGTGCTGTGGGCACATCTACTTCTACAGCCACGAAGATCTTGGACTTTCCCATGCTGTATGGCAGGAGTGCACAGACGTAACATTCTCCTTCTGATTGTCTTCGTCCAACTTCCTTCATGTGCTGGTACCATATGTTGTTTCCAAGATGGGCTGTGCTGTCCAAGTAGTCGTTTAGTTCATTGTCTGTTTTATATGGGCTTCTTTTGATTCTTAATGTTTTTCTGTAGTTGGCCATCACTATGTCTCTGAATGCGTCTGTACTGCTCTTTCGTTCAGGTAGTTTCTCAGGTATTATTCTTGGAGGGGCAGGTTTCATTTCCTGCCCTGCAGTAACAGGGGAGGTTTTGTGCTTCTTTTCCTTCCCTCTTGCATTCTTTTGTAGATTTCCTCCCACCACATTCTTCCAACACAAGGCAGTGTCGTAGGCTCGGTAGTTGCTTCTAACATTGGACCTGGTGTGCTCGCTATCATAGTTGTGGTAGTTGTCTTGCTCAGCTCCTCATGTAGCTCCTTTGCTCTATGCATGAGTGGTAACACATACTCAGCTATCGCATGTGTTTTCTTAGTGAGTTCTTTCATTGCTTCCTTTGTTCTATCGAGTAATTTTGCTATTTCACTTCGGTTTGGTTTCTCGCGTTGCTCCCTGCCTTCTGGAGCTGCTTGTTCCACAGGTGACTTTTCTCTTTCAGTTGGTTTAGCCTGCGTGTTCGTAGCCATTGACACTTGCCCTTGTTCATGTGCACTCAGTGTATGGGTGCGTGCCGTGGACAGTGCTATGTTATCATACATTCCATGCTGTCCCTGTCTCCAGCCTTTCTCACATTCATTACTTCAAGTGTATACGTGTTACTGCTAATTGCATTCAACTGTAAATCGTTTGCTTTATCATCAGTTTTTCTTGGAACAGGGATGACAATATAAGGTCTACGTGCTTTTGTGGGCCCCAGGTGTTCATTACCTGGTGGATGCACAGACATTGGGACGCTTTGTGCACCAATAAAAAATGCAGTTCTAATAGTTAACGATAAAAATACTACAATAATCACAATGCATATACATATGACGGCCTTGAAAGACAGCTTGCAGCATCTCCTTCCAGGGAACCGTAGGCGCCCTACTGCTGGTGGCACAACTAAATTAATGTTTTGGGCCCCCATCTCAAATACGTCCACAGTCAATAGTTTTTTTCTCTTCTTATTCTGTTTTCGTCGTTCAAAGTTCAATAAACACTAAAGTGACAAGTGCAGTTCAATGTCCCCCCCCTTACGAGTGATGATGATGATAGTCTCTGAGTATGGAGTGCAGTTCCTTTACTAGACTATGGAAATGGTTAGACTATCGTTTCCAACACATCACAATTAATTTTGTATTTCTATGATAAACGTAGTCCCAGGGCACTCTTCCAACTCGCCTTGACCCTGAAGACAGGCAGGAATCTGTTCATAGTGACACCATGAATGATGGCTTCGCTACACATCATGCATAGATAAACCATTGAAAAAATAAAAACAAAAATAAAAATAAAAGTGAACATATGAGGAGGTATGAAAAAATAAGAAAAAGGTTGAAAAAGGTAAACATGGCAGTGAAGTTCATGTCGCTGTTCCTTTCACTTGGTCGTTCAAGGTCGAGTTGAAGAACAGTCTCTCTCTTCCCCATTTACTCCACTGTGGAACGATAATGCACAAAATAGGGAAAAATACGAAAAATAGGAAAAGAAGTTCACGATGTAGTTATCCCCTTTCGATTCGTTCTACGTTGGAAGCATGAAGAACTGTGTCTTTGTTTCCTTGCTCTGCCCCAGGCTGGGGATTCTAAAGGGTTTTATCTTGGATCTCTCCTTTCTAAGGCTCGCCTCAGCAGCGGATGTCCATAATTGCTTCTTAATTGTGATGCAATAGCTCTTAGGAGCCTGTTCAGTTGGGCATTCTTTGCTGGATCATTAAGAAAAGTGGGCACATCAATGGTCTGCCCACTAGTTCTGGAAAGTTTTCAATGAGATGAAAGAAAACGCGAAATGCATACTTACTGTCTTTCGGTGTTAATGACATTTGTCTGGTTCTTTGGCTCTAAAGTCACAGGCCTTCTCTCGCAGTGTGCTTTCAGTTGGTCTTTCTTTTCGCTTCGATCTGTCCCTCGTCGGCTAGTCTCACTGAAATCTCCTCAGGAATTCTCGCTGGAAGTTGGACAGCTCCACCTGGAGCATGATGCCTTGGAGGAGTGCGCCCATGTGTGGGGCGTTGGCCGGATTCCTAAGAAAGGTGATGACGTCAACATCTGCAGGTCTCCCCACCATTTCCGGATAGTCTGTGACTAATCAAAATAAAACGTTGTGTGCCAGCCGTGTATCCTCCGGTGTTAGGGGCATTTGCCTCGTTTGCTGGGTCCTAATCACAGTCCCTTCTTTTGATGTGAACAAGTTTTGCACTTTCCTGCTGCGTGAGTTGCAACCACATGGTTCAGCTTGTACCACACTTGGTTGAGGAAGTAGTTGTTTTTTGGATCTCTAATGAATGTCTTTGTATCTGTAGTTCTCCCGATAAGTCCTGGACATTCTTCGATGATGCGGAAGAACAAAGTATATGTGAATGATTACTTGAGGCGGGAGCATTGGTCTTTGAGTCACTGTGCTCGGGCAACTCGGCGAAGACCTCTGCGATGACAGTCAATAGTTGCCAGATTACCTTCTTGTTTGCAGGGTCTTGAATGAATTCAGTAACGCTGGCTTCTCTGCCTATAAGTGAAGGGGAGGACAGTGCCACCAGTTGGAAGTAGGTTAGCACATCCCACGTGAGGCTTCTGAACAAAGTCTTGATCTTACTTTTACTTCTTATCAAAGTCTTAGGTTTTAAATGCTTTGTGTGGCTTTCAATGTTCATGAGATTAACGCTTTTACTGATATGAGTATGTGATTTTCTTCCTTTACCCTGCACCTTTGGCTGCACAAAGTGTTTGCTTTCTTAGTATTGTCTCTTTTAGTGTATATGAAAAAGTTCAGTCGCAGTTACAATTTTCACAATAGTTCTTTTGTTGGCTATACTGACTTGTTCGTGTAATTGTTCTTTTGACACGTTTCACTTGGCTCGAGGAAATGTCTTGTTTTACGAGTCTCACTTTCCTAAGGTTCTCGTTACTTGTCTGCTCATGCATCCTTCTTCCTCGCCATAGATCTTGTCTGCACGTGCTGAGGTTCTCCCTCCTTATCTGTAGGTTCTTCGTCGCTGGGTGCAGCAGGAGTGCCCTCTCCTATGAATAGCTTGATGTTGTTCATGAAAATCCAGGCTCTTCGGCCCACGAGCTTGACAGCGGACGAGGTGCAGTCCTCTACGATGAAGGGGCCGTTAAACCTCGGTTTGTCCCATTTCTTTCTCGTAACGTTTTTCAGAAGAACTCTGTCTCCAGGTAAGACAAGGGGTGTGCCAAGGCTGAGAGCTGCACCTGCATCAGTATTGTCTGTTGTGGTTTGTGCTGTGCTGTCCCCTTTCCGCTGTCGCTGCAGCTGGCCTGAAATGATAGAGGTGCTGGCTATGAGACAGTCTAGGTACACTTTAATCTCATCTCCCAGAACCTCCCTAGTTGACTGGGCATCACATCTAGCTCTGTCTAGGGGGGTAAGAGGGGTCCTCATCCTTCTCCCAGTGACTATTCTGTGCGGCGTGAGATGATGGTCGGAGCCTGGTTGGTTCCGAAGTGCATACAATGCCAGTGGTAGGCAGTGTATCCATCCCTTTCTTAATGTGAGTTTCAACTTGGCTATCCTTTACTTAAGCAAGCCTTTGATTTGTTCACATATCCCATTTCCCTCTGGGTGATACGCCGACGAAAATGTATGCTTTATACCCAGCAACAAGCTAATCTGTTCGAACACTGCGTTCACGAAATGAGGCCCATTGTCTGCTCTCATAACCTCACACACCCCCCATCTAGGGAAGACCTCCTCACCAAGAATTTGGCAGCACAGGCGGCATCGGGGTGTGTACAGGGACCTGCTTCTATCCATCTGGAGAAGGGACACACCACCACAAGTAAATACCTGTACCCATTACACACCGGGATCATATCGACATAATCAATATGTAGGTGCTGGAAAGGTCCATTTGGTCTGGGGATGATTCCTCTCACTATTTCAATGTGTGCCCAGAAGTGAATTGCTGGAAGAATGCAACATGCTCTGCTAAATTCAGTGTAAACCAGTCTTCGGCAAGTGTTGCGGCAAGATTTTCCTTAGTCATATGCATTGGGTAATGGAGCTGTTCTAGAGCTATTTTTAGGAGGACGACAGGCATTACTGGCTTACCAGTGCTGTCTTGCCTCCACAATCCGTCTGAGGGGTTTAAGGTACACCCTCAACACTTCCATAGATTTTTCTCCTCCTGAGGTGCCTCCCCCTGGAGCTCCATTAATTGAGTCTGCCCCATATTGCTTTAGGCTTCTGGTGTGACTCGCTCTACCATCATACGCTCATGGGTATGTGCCACATCCACGTCCATGATTGTTTCAGTTTTGGATGCCACGCGCTTGGCTTCCGAGTCCGCTTCATGATTTCCATGTGACACGAAATCTGTCCCTTTGGTATGAGCGGCGCATTTCACGACTGCTATGCCCACTGGGAGCTGTAGTGCTTTTATCAGCCTGTCCAATAAGGCATTGTGTTGCACTGGCGTGCCGCCTGCTCGGAGGTAGCCCCTCCTTTTCCAGCGCCCTAATCCTGCGTGCACTGTTGATGTCACATAGGCAGAGTCGCTGTATACTGTTACTTTCTGGTCATCATGATTCTCAATGGCGAGTATCAGCGCCACTAGCTCTGCAGCCTGTGCCGAATAATGAGATGGTATTCGTGCACTGACAAGTACTTGGAACTCTCCACTCGCTATGTGTTTGATCATGGCCACGCCTGTATATCTTTGTCCGTCTTCTTGGTCGATTCTAGAAGACCTGTCAATAAACACGATCTCCCCACCTGCCAGGGCATTTTCCTTTACCCTGGGGATTTCATCATAAAATTCCTCATAGTTTGCACAGTCATGCACAGGTTCTCCCTCTGTGACTGGCTCAACTATAAACATGGCAGGGTACACAGTTTTGCATCGCACTATTTTGATCAATGGATTAGAGATAATCACCTTGTAGGCTGATGCTCTCTGAGAAGTCAGCGTGCCCTTTGGCTTTTCCAGTATGGCAAATAGCGAGTGCTCAACATATAATGTCACGAAGCACCCCATCACAATGGATGACGCCTTCTCAATGGCGAATGCGGCAGCAGCTAGGTTTTGTTCGCATGGGAAGTGGCCCTCCATTACCGGGTCCAAACTCCCGCTGTAATATGCTAGGGGTTTATATCCCAATGAGGTTTGCTGCGCGAGCACTGCCATCATAAAGTTGCCATCAGTGTGAGAAAACAAATAGAAATCCTCAGCATAATTAGGAGTCCCGAGAACTGGGGCCTTACAAATTGCCCCTTGAGTTCGGTAAACCCCTTCTCCATATCTTCATTCCATTCAATTTCTTCCCTCGTCACCTGGGCCTTTTTAAGGTCCTGCAACAAGGGCTTGGTATATGAGCTGTAGTCGAAGACCCGAGCTCTGACATAGTTGCACAGGCCTAAGAAGCTTTGCAGTTGTTTTATTGTGTGCGGCTTGGCTGTGTTCATGATAGCCTCGGCCCTTTCTGGGGTTATCTTTTTCCCGTCATGATCAGTTGTCCTATGTACAACACCTCCCGTTGGCAGTACTGCAACTTGTCCTTGTCCACTTTGTATCCCTTCTCAGCCAGTATAGTTAATAGCTGGACTGAGTCATGTCGGCATTGCTCTTCAGTGATGCTGCAGATTAGAATGTCATCTACATACTGCAAAACAACACTGTCCACCGCAATATTGCTTAGGTCCATTTGCAGGACTCTGTTGAAAATAGATGGAGACTCGCAATACCCCTGTGGCAGCCTGGTACTTTTCAGGCGCATTTGTCTGGAAGTAAATGACGTCAGGTCTTGTGAGTCATGGTGCAATAGAATCGAGAAGAATGTATTTTTCAAATCGATCACTGTGAAGCATTTTGCCTCAGTGGGTATGTTGCACAAAATTGTGGATGGATTCGGAACTCGGCTTCGACTATGTCGTTCAGGGCTCGTAAATCCTGGATTAAACGCCATGACCCTCCCTTTGATTTCTTGACAGGATAAATCACTGTGTTGCAGGTGATTCCGATGTCACTAGAATGCCCTGCTTCATCATGGCGGAGATTGTCTTTGGAATCCCTTCATCCGCTTCTCTGGACATGGGATATTGTCGTGCCCGTGGCAGAATTGCTCCTGGTTTCAATTTAATTTTTACTTCGCCGGCTCCCTTCAGGAGACCTACGTCATAGGGCCCTGTAGTCCATACTTTGGCCGGCACTAGGGCCATGTTGTTATCAAAGTACCCTGGGCGCACTAAAGCTAACATCATCCTCTGTGGTACCTCTCGCCTGATCATTTTGACCCAAATTATGAGACTCACTTGCACCCGTGTCTCTTCTAGGTCAGGGTGTTCTTCGAACAGATCGTCATCGGTGACGTCAGTCACTCGATACCCTTCTTCGATGGCGACAATCGCACACCAAGGTCTACCCTCGTCGTCACATCCTTCAACCAATACTACCTTTCCTCGCCCCGCAGTGGATTGTATCATTAAGGGAAACACCTGTCCCTCCTCTTCGTGCATGGGTATTCTCGGCCTAAATAGAAACTCATCAGGGGTTCTCATAGTCTTGTCTGCGAGGCCTGGCAATCCTGCCATGAGCACTCGTACTCCATATGCGAAAACTTCTGGTTCCAACGGTACTGCTCTCATGGCTGCACGTCCATAGTATGCTCTGATCATTTCGCATACGTTTGAATAATGCATTCCTTGGGTGGAGCACACTATGCCATCCTCAGTGAACGAGATGACCATATTCAACTTCGTCATCAAATCCTGACCCATGATATTCACCGGGGACTGACGCAAATACAATAAAGGTACATTCATGTCGCACTCTCCCACTGAGACTGGGAGTGCATCAGTAAAGGGAACTCTGCTATGAGCTCCAGTAAAACTTTTGGTGTCTATTGCCTCGCCGGACAAGGAGAACTTGCCTTCTCGTATGCACAAGCATGTTGCACCTGTGTCAACTAAGAAGGAATATTCTTTCCCCCCTATGGTGACATTTACCCTAGGTTCCCTGTTAGGCTCTGGTGTCACACATAGGATAGAACACATCAGAGATCCCTGTGAGCCTTCCTATTTCATGTATAAGTTTGGTCCACTGTATACCTGTGGGTTTCCCCCACTAGTGTTAGTGCTCTGAGCCACTTGCAACAGTGTCTGCTGGGGTTGTCCCTGTGGTACATTCCCCAGGTTCAGTGGTTGGACCACTTGCTGTGCACCTTGCTGCAAGCCAGCTGCCTGCTGCTGCACGGTATAGTTTTGGGCATTGCCCTGTTGTATGGTAGCAGGTTGATTCACTGTGCCTGCCCCCATCCCTTGATTGTTCTGCCACATGCCTTGGCTTCTGCACATGCGTGCCACATGTCCTGTCACTCCACACAGCCAACACACTGGCGGTGGTCGGGCCATCTGTCCATCTGGCATAGCTGGACTGCCCATTGGTGCTCTCTGGATATCACCTTGAACATTTTGAAAACCTCCTTGGTTACCTCTAAAGCCTCCCTGATTGCCCTGCCATCCTCTTCCTCCAAATCCCCTTCCTCTCCGATAATATCCCGCATTACCCTGATTGTTTTGCGGCGGGTTAGTGGCACACTGCGCACTCGAATCGGCTGGGCATGTTAGCATGGCTCCCTCGAGCGCATACTTCGAGAGCTTCCTTTGCACTAGCTTCGCCTCTTCTCCCTTATGCGTTGCCTCTTTCTTTCGATTCTTTTCTTGCAACAGACTACAATAATGGGCAATTGTCAACTGGATTTCGGCCCACGGTTTGGCATCTATTCCTACCAATTTTTTGAGTTGTTTTTGCACCGGTTCTGGTAACCCTTGGCACAGTATATGATAGAATACAGGGATACATTTTGTCCAAGACTCATGCGTTTCAAGCACCCACGCGTCTTGAAAATTCTGGGTATAAAGCAACGGATCCTCCGACTCCTTCATTTTTTGAGTCATTATAGCTCCCATATCAGATGCGTCTGGATATAGCGTACGTACCGCTTTCCATACTGCTGCTCTACAGTTATTAAACGGTGCTCCGTCATAAGAGGTGTTAGTTATGGTTACCCTAGGGTAGCCTGGCCTTTTCCACACATCGTCTTCTCTTTCTCCGAGTATAGCAATTAGGAGACCCTTGATGTCCCCTATGGCTAGGGTGACTCCCCCTGTCATTTTTTCTAGCTCATGTATCCACTTCCCGGCTCCCAATGTCAACATTGGAAGCTTATTTTTTAGATTCTCTCGGTCCATGTGTGGCCATGGAATGTATTGCGGTCTTGCTCCCCCTTTTTCTAGCAGTGGGAATTGGAATGCGCAATCCTCCTTTTCCTTTTCTTTACCTCCTCGGTCTCTTGCTGGGGTGGCGTTCCCGCCTTGCTTTCTACCTGGCAGTGCCCTTAACCTATCTGTATAGGTAGGTGCTGATGCCCCCCTCTGACCGTGGGGTGTTTCGTCATGTCGGCTGGACTGTCCAGGGAACTTCGGTTTTTTATTTATGGACCCGCTCGCGTCTAACCATTGTACCTCTCGGTTCCCTGGGAGCCGCTTTTCACATCGTCTCCCTTTGTCATACATCACTTCCTTCGCTTCCCCATCTGAGTCAGACTGTGAATACTCCCAGTTCGCACAGCTTCTCGCATCATCTTCATTCTGCCCAACTTCTAGTCTATCTAGGGAACGTCCCCTACTCTCACTACTTCAGGTGATATCCTCAGTATCGTATAACTGAGTGCTCTCTAAGCGCTCATCTTCCCTTCCTTCTTGGGAGATTCCTCCCAGTCCCATCTCATCATATATTTTATCAATCGCTTCCCCGATGCTTCTGGTATCGAAGTCATCATCAATAATTGTCCCGCTTGTACCTGGTACTTCATCATTTGCTGGAAAGAACTTTTGTATGTCTTCCCAGTCTACAACAGGATTGGGTTTTTTCACTTCCCGCTGCAAATATTCGAAATCTCGCGCCCTTTGCCTGCACTTACGCTCTGCTTCCTCATCCATTTCTCTTTACTTCGTCGCCTCCTCCCTAGCCCATCTACTTCCCTCATCCGTTCGTTTCTACGTTCTTTTATCCTTCTACTTTCCTCATCTTCTCTCTTCTTCACTTTCCTTTCGTGCACCCTCCTTTCTTCCTCCAACTTTCGCATGCTCTGACTGCACCTTTCATAGGCTGCATATTGCGTGCGACTGAGTGGTATACCCTGCTCTTCGCGATATAGTTGGTCTCGCCTCAACCTATCCTTTTTTCTTGCCCTCTCGTCTCTCATAGCCATTTCTTTCTTCTTTTCCTTACTTTGCACCTCAACAGACCGTTCACTCGGCCTTGCGTCATCACTTCCTTTTCCATCTAATTTCAATAGTATCTGCCCTCCCATCCATTCTTCCTTTGCAAATGTTACTTCATCGGTTCCTTTCTGCTTCTTTCCCTCTCTCTCTCTATCGAGAGGTGCACTCATTTGTGCCTGGCCCTTTCTTTCTTCATCTTGCCTCTCTTTGTCCCCTGGGATCGTGGAGGCCGAGTCAATTTCCTGTTCCTTCTCTTTCGTCTCGTCACTGCTACACGCAGGTGACTCGTATACAGGGTTGCTATGACCTGTGGCTGCCTTAAGTTCTCGTAGTGGGTAAAGGCCTTCTGACTTACTTCCCTCAACAACTGGTTCCGGCGGGACAGGTGGCACGGTAGGTGTCTCACCCCATCCGTACATACATTTAATATCCAGTCTGTGGGAGGTTCTTCTTCCTTTACTTGTTCAAACATTTTCCAAAGTTCGAGAACGGCAAGGCGTTTCTCGAGTTTCTTCCTGCTATATGTGGCATGTAGGAACGTGGTCATGTGCTGTAAGACAGCCCTAGACAATGACCCATTCTGGGGCCACGGCATACACATTTTATTTGCAGTACCCTTAACCCACTCCTGGCTGTATTTCTTCAGCTTTGCTGCATGTTTTGGCAATCGCTTGCACAAGTAAATTCTTAATTTTGTCACCAACAATGATCACACAGTGTTTCAACTTTACACTATTACGAGCGAGCACCACATACACAAGCTCCAATCCAACTTTTGCGCAAACTTTTTACACCAACAGTTTTACTCAGAATCACATCAATTCAGTGGCGATTCCCTCTCATTTACAGAATCGAGAAAACCAAAATGCATTGCCATCATTTAATATCACAATAATTTCACATTCAGCATACACAGAACATGTAGGACAGATGCTTGACAGACTAGACGGACACCAGCTGGTCAACGTATACCTGCCTTCTAATTATCACCCCGTCATGGGATTTGAACTAACCTCCTTATGACTTCTTTAAACGTCATCATAGCCTAAAGTCCCCCCTCTGTGGGCTCTGGGTTCAAGTTCCTTCTGACCCTCTTTAAAGCGCAGGAACAAGGCAAATTTACAGTTTTCTCTCGGGTGCCTCCCCGGTATTCCTTACAGTTTTTAATCTCGGGTGCCCCCGGTATTCCTTACAGTTTTTAATCTCAGGTGCCCCCCCGGTATCCCTTACAGTTTTTAATCTCGAGTGCCCCCCCAGTATTCCTTACCCCAGTTCTTTCAGGTGACCAGGTCTTTTATCTATATATATATATAAAGTTTTTTCTGCTTCTCGCTGTATTATTTTTTCCCCGCCACCCACCGTTACCTTTCCCTTCTTACTCTAAGGCCTATAAGACCTTTGCCAGGATAACGAGTTTCGTTGTTTCACTCACCAATCGACTTTTTTCCTCTCTCGAACTTCAGGATCACCGCCCCTTCCTGTTCATGCTTTTAAGGTTTTTCGTCCGATCCGCTGCCCGTGGGAATGAGAGGGGTTGTGCTTGGAAAGGCGGGTTCCTTCCGACCCACTGCAGATTTTTTGGGAATGATTACACTATCATTGTCCACGGGGAGCTTCTCAGCCTACTCAGCCGGAATGGCGAAAGGACTTGTAATGTAACCGAAGGCCCAGAGTTACTTCGTGCCGTCGGTTTAAAGGTGTCTTATAACTATATTAATCGATTATCAATAATTGATGGCCGTAACATCCTCACGCTACCAAGTGTTGACGAGGAGAGGTAATTACTGACGGGCCCATTGGTCAACACTCACCCTCGAAAACTAGTAATACAAGATAGCTGCACCATGCAAGGACAGAGTGCAGGATTCACTTACTTCGGCAAGGATCAATAATCAGGACTCAGTAAATTGGCAAAGGGAAGTCAGTTTAATGATACATACATCAGCTTATGGAAATCAGCAGCATCACGAACACCTGCCTCACCCCGACTTCCTCGAACATAAGTCCAACAGCCTCTTTTATGGGCAAAATCCGTCATCATTGATATCTAATTCTACAAATAATCATCATGCAATACAATTGGTTGGGAAAGGTAACTTAAGTATAGGTCCTATAACTGTATATGGAAATAATGCAAGTGGATTGGATAACTCTTATCGGGTGGGCGTCTACGCCCTTCCCTCTACACCACACGTGATTGACGTCACTACAAGTACGACGTCTCATTGGTTACAATGTCTATAGGACCCTAGATTACA
The DNA here is from genome assembly GCF_040938575.1 of Ambystoma mexicanum. NCBI lineage: Eukaryota > Metazoa > Chordata > Amphibia > Caudata > Ambystomatidae > Ambystoma > Ambystoma mexicanum. The sequence goes on from NC_090934.1 coordinate 228,032,389, forward strand.
TGGTCCCTTGTGATTGGGCAAGTTATACCCCTAAACATAAATCTCCATTTTAATTAGCAGCATGCAGAATAGACACCCAGGTGCCTAGTGTCCCAAGGTTCACCCTGCCTCCCTTCCATCAATCAGTGGTTTAGGGCTATGTGTCAATTAGTTGGCTGGGTATGGCTTCGGATCTGTAGTCTCTTATCAGGAAAAGTTATGACACCTTCTGGTTCTGGTTGACATCAGGCAGTGGTACATCTTCGTGCCTGTCTGGTCACGTGTTGGTCCACCGTGAATCTGCTTCGGTTTCCAACCTTTTGTGCATTTAATTCTGTATGCGCTCAGCCACCTGCATGGGCCTCTCTTATCTTGACCTTCACGGGCGGGCTGGCATGCTCTGAAGTTGGAGCCTCGTGAGCTCACGCTCACCTCCCCTTCTCGGGTTGACCTTGATTTCCCCGGCATGAGCCATCCTTTGTTAAGTTTCGATCCCGCTCCTTTCCTCAGCTTGGGCCTGGATATGAAACTTGGCCAGTCAGGCCTTGGCCGCCTGGAAGTACTTTTGTTTATACAAAATGGAGCGCACATGTACATTGCTGTATTGAGGTAGATGTATACAGTCAGCGCTTGCCGCTCTAACTTCTACTAAGCATTGCAAGCAGAATCGATTACTTAGCATCTTGCGTTTCAAGCTTATTTACACACGTTCAATAAGGTGATTGCTTCCATCTTGTCTCATGGCACCATTCTCATACGTTTTTCACAGTGTCTCTCCCCTTTGTCCTTTACAATTATCCTCGCAGTTGTCAGTACTGGTATGCATACTTTCAGTACTCCTTCAGTTCGTTCTTGGAGCTGCTCTGGTCTTTGTTTCATCTCCACAGGCCTTCCATTAAGGCTTTTGGAGTCTCTTCATGGACCGTGTGTAGGCATTCCTCCTCGTTCCGTATCAGTGGCTGGTATGGTTGTCTGATTGGGTACCGTGCTGCCCAGGGTTGCCTGGTTTATGGGCATTTCAACAGGTATTGATCTTCTAATGTACACAGGGCAGAGTCCCATTGCAGCCCTTTGTTGGTTCAGCTGCTCCTCTTACGTCACATACCTTGGCGAGTACTTTACTAGCACCACAAAGCGAGGGGCAGGGGTGCAGGCAATGTCTGGGGTCTCCTCTACAAGTCCTTGTACCAATGGTGATGAAGAAGGCTCCTCCTAACACCCGCCGGCTCGAGGACACCTAGCAGATTTCCCATGAAGCGGTTCAAGTTCCAGCGAAGAAATGCTCCTCCTAACACCTGCCGGCACGAGGACGCCTAGCAGAGTTCCCAAGAAGCGGTTCAAATTCCAGCGAAGGAATACTCCTCCTAACACCCACCGGCACGAGGACACCTAATGTATTTCCTGAAGCAGTCCAAGTACAGGTGGGGAAGAGAGTCACAAGGTAAAGTAGCGCAGGGGTAGTTATTGGATGAGTGCATGGACAGCACGCTGAGCGGGCAGGAAGAAGGGTCAAGAGTTCTGGGTCAAAATCCGTGCGGGCAAAAGAAGAACCGAATCAGCAGGCGTAGCGGGTCAAAAAGCGTTCCAAGGTCGTAAACTCCAATTCGAGTACAGACAGACAGGGAGCAAGACAAGAAGAATCTGTGGGGCGTAGCCGGGTAGGTAATCAAGAAAACAGTTCTAAACAAAGTGCGATGGCCGTAGAAAACAAATTCAGAAGCAGTGATTCCAGGATGGGTGTGGCATAAGTAGGAACCATGAATCATGTGACAGGGGAAAACAAGGTTCAACGTGAAAAGACACGTGACTGAATGAACGCGGAAGGACCTTATTTCCATGGTAACTTCCAACACCGTTTTAGTGCTAAACGGCAGATGTTCATGGAGTTAGAAGTACTTGGCGCAGTTAACTGAGTGCGCAGATGGGAGGAGGAGTTATGGTTAGGAAATTTAGCCCGTAAATGAGTTATCTTCTTGCCCACGTGTCGGGACCAAAGCAGTTCCCTAACAGCATCCTCCCCCAATGATGACGCTCCCCTCTTTGTAGTAAGGAATTGGGACATGAAGAGCGGGGCATGGATATTAGAGGCGGGCTCCCAGGTCCGATCTGCCGGGCCATAACCTTTCCAGTCCACCAGAAATAGCCTATTGCCCCTGGATAACTTGGAGTCCAGGATGGCATTAACTTCGTACTCTTCCGAACCCTGAACCATAACCGGTGAAGGGCGAACAGGCAATATAGTGGATTCCACACAAGGCTTGAATAATGATACGTGAAACACAGGATGAATTTTCCATGATTTTGGCAACTCCAACCTGACCACTATGGGATTAATCAATGCCTGTACCAGAAACGGCCCCAAAGAGCGAGGCAATAGGCATCTATGACCCAGAATACGGAGGTTTTTTGTGGATAACCATACCTTTAAACCAATGGAATACTTAGGAGCATCCTGACGGTGTCGGTCGGCATAAGCTTTGGATATTTCCTGAGCCTCCATTAGATGAACACTGACTGCTTTATGTACAGCAGAGAGGTCCCGAAGGCAGGCATGCACAGCAGGGTTGGTACTGTCTGGGGCTAGGTCCATGGGAATGGTCCGTGAATTTTAGCCATCCATAGCATGAAAGGGTGTGGTACCGGTGGATGCATGGATGGAGTTGTTGTAGGCAAACTCAGCATGAACAAGAACGGAGAAGCAAGTTTCCTGGTATTGAAGGGTAAGACAATGCAGATACTGCTCCAAAGTAGCATTGAGACGTTCAGTCTGACCATCAGTTTGGGGATGATATGCACTAGAATAGCGGTCTTAAATAACAATAGAACTGGTAAGGTGTTTCCAAAAACGGGAGGTGAACTGCGTCCCCCGGTCTGATACTATCACATCCCGAAGACCAAATAAACGAAAAACATTGTGTAGGAACAGCTCCACAAGAGCAGAAGCGGTAGGCATTCCCTTACAAGGGATAAACAAACCAAATTTGGTAAAGTAGTCAATGACTACCCATATAGTGTCATAACCCATGACTGGAGGAAGTTCTACAATGAAATCCATTGAAATCATGCAACAAGGACGTTCAGGAACAGAAAGAGGCTGCAAGAGACCCATCGGTTTGGTTGTAGTACCTTTACACTGGGCACATATAGAACAGGAGGAAATGCATAGAAGACCACCAGCATCAACGTTGTAATAATTCCAGGGTCTTATGTTTGCCAGGATGTGCAGCCACCAAAGAATAGTGACAATATTGCAAGGCCACGTGTCTCGTAACCAGATCGGGAAATTAGACATGGCCTTGGACATATGGTAGTTCCTTGATCACATCCATGTTTATTCCTGGATTTCAATAGGTTCCTTAGCCACCCATTCCTGTATCAGTGATTTCAATGTAGGTTGCAAGGTGCAAGAACAGACCACCTGGTCATCAAGAAGGACAGTATCATTCCATGTCTGGGATGGAGAACCGTGAATCCGTGAAAGGGCATCAGCCTTCGAGGTGAACTGACCGGGAAGGTAAGTTAACACAAAATTGTACATGGAGAAGAATTTGTGCCATCTGGCATGGCGGGCTGTAGTGCACTTCAATGATTGTAATGCAAGTAGATTCCGATGGTCGGTGTAAACCTGTACAGGAGAAACAGTACCGAGTAGATGGTGTCTCCAAACTATGAACGTGTCCCTAACCGCTAGGAGTTCACGTTACGCATGTTAGTTTCCTTGAGTGATACGCTACTGGATGTAACAGACCAGAATCGCTGCACACTTGAGAGAGGACCGCCCCAACCGCAACTTCCGAGGCGTCAGCCTCCACATGAAACGGAAGTCCGGGATCCAGGTGTTGTAAGACAGGTGCCATTGTGAAAGCCACCTTCAAGGTCTCAAAGGCTAGTTGGACATGCTTACTCCATATGAACTGACGTTAATTGCTGGTTAACGCCGTCAATGGAGCGACAGTTTCTGAAAAAGACCGGATAAACCGCCGGTAAGAGTTTGGGAAACCAAGAAACGACTGCAAGGTTTTGACTGAGGTAGGGGTAGGCCACTCCAACACGGCCTTCATCTTGACATCACTCATCTTGATCCCCGTGTTAGTAATGTCGTAACCTAGGAACTCCACTTCCTTAACATGGAACAAACATTTATCAAGCTTGGCATACAACCGGTTTTCTCTTAACCGTTGTAAGACAGTGGATACATGTTTGACGTGTTCTTGGTATGATGGGGAATATATCAGGATATCATCCATATAAATCACTATGTATCTATCAAGCATTTCGGTCAGTACGTCATTTATGAATCTCTGGAAGGTGGCCAGGGCATTACAAAATCCAAATGGCATAACCAAGTAATCAAACACACCATATTTGGTCTTAAAAGCCGTTTTCCACTCATCCGCTGCCTTCATCCTAACGAGATTGTAAGCACCCCTTAGATCCAATTCCGTGAAGTATTCTGAGGTACCCAATTGGTCAAGCAAAACTGAAATGAGAGGTATCGGATATTGATTACGTATAGTCACAGCATTGAGTTCCCGATAAACAATACATGGAGGCATATCCCCCTCCTTCTTGGGCACAATGAAGAGAGGAGAGGTAGCGGGAGAATGAGATGGACGTATAAAACCGTTTCTCACGGCTTTGTCCAGATATTCTTTCAGAACCACATTCTCCTTTTGTGTCAAGGAATACACTCTTCCTGAGGGAATCCTGGCCCCTTCCACAAGATCGATAGGACAATCGTAAGGGCAATGCGGTGCTAACTTCTCTGCATCTACCTTATCAAAGACATCCCGAAACCTTTTCGTATTCCTTGGGTAGAGGGACAGAGGATGTGCCCCCAACCACTGATGCTGCATCAGTGGAAAACATGGACTGGACGTTTCGGATTCGGGACCAAAACAGTGATTTTCACAATGACTAGATGTGAACCTGACTACACTGGATTTCCAGTCCATCAAGGGGTTATGCAACACTAACCATGGCAAACCCAGAATGAGTTTGAACTGAGGTGCTGCAATGACATCAAAATGTATCTCTTCCACTTGACCTGAGGCGAGGGTCATGACAAGGTTGACGGTACGTTCAGTGACCAGACCTGATAACAATGAGGTACCATCCACGGCGCTGACTAGTTCTGGGGTGACCGGGACATTCCAGTCTTGTACATATTGTGCATCAAGGGGTAATTCCCGGTTGCACCAGAGTCCAAAAACGCCTGAACCGACCATGAATTCGCAGATGGAATAGTCAACTTGGCATGTAAAACAAAAGGTACTGATAAGCAGGAACCCTGATGATCCATGCTCGGCAAAGGGGCTCCCTCTATTGCCGGGCTTTGGCGTATCCCTGCTTCTTAGGTTTTTTCGGGCATTCCCTTAGGAAATGTTCCACGGAACCACAATAGAAACAAAAATTGTTCTTCTTGCATTGTTCCATTTCCTCGGAGGACAAAGGACCCCAAATAGCCCCAATCTGCATGGGTTCCCCCTCCAATGCGGATGGTAAAGATACATGAGGGTGAGCGAGGAACACAACTCTTTTTTCCCCTTTCCTTTCCGACCTCCGGGCATCTATTTGCAAAACAAGGTCCAATAATTCAGGGTTTGTGGAGGGCACCACCGGAACCGTGGCTAAAACATCTTTCAATGTGTCTGACAAACCCTTATAGAACAGAGAGGCTTTCTTTTCATCTGGCCACCCTGTTTCTGCGACCAATTGATTGAAACGAGCAAGATAGGCCAGCAAAGTGGTGTCCCTTTGCTGCAAAGACAGAAGCTCCAAATCATTAGCCTGGGTTTTGTATCTGGTATCGAATACCCGTGACATGGCTGTGATTAATGCATCACAATCATGAAGCAATTGGCTTTCTTGTTCCAGTAATGGATTAGCCCAAACCGCTGCTGTACCACCTAAATAGGACAGAATGAAAGCCGATTTGGTGGTAGAGTCTGGAAAGGAGGAAGGTCGACACAAAAAGTGTAGTTTACACTGATTAATGAAGGTACGGTAGTGCTTAGGGTCACCATGAAAACGTTCCGGTGGAGCAAAATGGGACTGAGCCACCATAAACATAGGGGTCCCCTTCTGTCTGTTGGAAGGACCGCATGAAGCAGAATCTGAGGGAGCTGTTGTCCCCGAGGTGCTTGCCCTACTAGGTTGCATACTGGCACAAAATTCAAGGAGATTTCGTTGAGTGGCTTCATGAGCGGCTGTCATATCAGCCCTTAGGTCTGCCACTATCTGGGCCAGGGTGGTCAACAGGTCTGTGGAAACGTCCATTCAGAAATATGGCTTCTGAATATGTCAGAACTCTGAAGGATTCCTGATTGGAGTTCTTCTCCGGCAGTTGAACCCGTCGTGTAGCCAACGAGTTCTTTCTGCCAATGTACCCCTCAGGGATGTATAAACATTCGCCTGAGGAGTTAATTGACACAAAGATGGATGGACGCCACAGGATACCGCTGACCTGTAAAGGAAGGTCAAGATTAGTACCAACGTATGCACTTGAATAATTGACAGGGCAAGATCAATGAATTAGTACCTTTGGGTTAGCAGGTATTGTTTCAATAATAAGATCTATGTTCCTGAAGATGAGTAACAGGCGTATCCTATGAAATGATAACAATATAATAAATGGGTAGTATTAACCAAGGAAATTTGCAGTATGACATAACAAGACAATGCCTCTTACCATATGTCCAAGGGTGGGGTACTGCAGGTAGAAGTAGGCTCGGAGAGGAATGGAAGATGGGGAGACCTAACCTCTGTTACACAGTCCTTGTGCCAATAGTGATGAAGAAGGCTCCTCCTAACACCCGCCGGCACGAGGAAGCCTAGCAGAGTTCCCAGGAAGCGGTCCAAGTTCCAGCGAAGAAATGCTCCTCCTAACACCCGCCGGCACGAGGATGCCTAGCAGAGTTCCCAAGAAGCAGTCCAAGTTCCAGCGAAGAAATGCTCCTCCTAACACCCACCGGCACGAGGACGCCTAATGTATTTCCTGAAGCAGTCCACGTACAGGTGGGGAAGAGAGTCACAAGGTAAAGTAGCGCAGGGGTAGTTATTGGATGAGTGCATGGAAAGCACGCTGAGCGGGCAGGAAGAATTGTCAAGAGTTCCGGGTCAAAATCCGTGCAGGCAAAAGAAGAACCGAATCAGCAGGTGTAGTGGGTCAAAAAGCGTTCCAAGGTCGTAAACTGCAATTCGAGTACAGACAGACAGGGAGCAAGACAAGAAGAATCCGTGGGACGTAGCCGGGTAGGTAATCAAGAAAACAGTTCTAAACAAAGTTCAATGGCCGTAGAAAACAAATTCAGAAGCAGTGATTCCTGGATGGGTGGGGCATAAGTAGGAACCATGAATCATGTGACAGGGGAAAACAAGGTTCAACGTGAAAAGACACGTGACTGAATGAACGTGGAAGGACCTCGTTTCCATGGTAACTTCCAACGCCGTTTTAGTGCTAAACGGCAGATGTTCATGGAGTTAGAAGTACTTGGCGCAGTTAACTGAGCGCGCAGACGGGAGGAGGAGTTATGGTTAGGAAATCTAGTCCGTAAATGAGTTATCTTCTTGCCCACGTGTCAGGACCGAAGCAGTTTCCAGACAATCTGGGAATGCGGTTATGCCCCATGAATTATTACTGGTTGCATTCGACCAGTTACATCATCCTTTGCACATTTGTAAACAGCACATTACAGCAGACATACAGGAGGACTGGTTTGTCCCCAACCTACAGGGAGAATTAACTAATGTGGCCATACGTTGCCCCATGTGTCAAAGTTATAATACAGGGCTCACATTAAGAAATATCAGAGGCATCTTGCCGCGCCCTACTGGGCCATTCCACGAGCTACACATTGATTATGCGGACATGGATAATACCTGTACCAGATCTCGTTATCTTATTGTGGTCATGTGCCCCTTCTCATGATGGGAAATATGATAAGTCATTAATAATGCGCATGCACACAATTGTTTCTAGGCGCGACAAGACAAGAAAGGGGAGACAAAGGGAGGCTAAAACAAATGATCTTACTAGGACTTGTGTCATTCAGATCGTTCAAGTGGAAGGAGGAAGAAGGAAAGGAGAAGTGCCTGGGGGTGGGAGGTTAGTGCAGTGGCAGAAAGCATGGTAAGTGCTGCCGGGGGCGTGACAAATGTAAGTGCAGGGAACTGTAGGGTTGCAGATACAGTTCCTAAGTGCATGGACAGCCCTGAGGCAGTACAAGGGGCTTCTGATCGTGCAGGAGCTTGGTGCCCGAGAGCTTCAGACGGTAGCCAAGTAACCAGTTAGCACAGCAGAGAAGAGCATCAGTAGGGGTGAGAGAGAGTGAAAGCAGAAGCAAAAAGGAAGGTCTTGAGTTGCTTCCGGAACCTTAGGTGGTCCTGCTCAAGTTTGAGATAGACAGGGAGGATGTTCCAGAGGGAGGCCCCACTCTCTGCCTGGAGAAGTGCTTGACCTTCAAAGAGTTGGAGGTGGATGAGCAACTGGAGGCGGGACTTTGTGCACATCCGGATGCTAAATGCGCTGCAAAGTTTCTGGTACGTGAGATTTTTCCTCCATGGGGCATGTGCGATGTATTAAGGTCAGACAATGGCACACACTTCTTTAACAACCTTTTTAAAGCGGTTTCGGCAATATTGGGCATCAGGCATAGGATGTGCACCATTTACCACCCCGAGGCCAACGAGTCATAGAGAGGATCAACGGACTGTTAAAAAGTAAGCTGTAGAAAAACTGGATGTACTGTTTACCACTTGCATTATTCAGTTTGTGCACACAGTCCTGTAAAGACCACCGTTTATCACCCCATGAAGTAGTAACAGGGTGCCGCATGCATACCCCGCTCTCACCTGTTAGACGAGTGTCAAACGCTCATAAGGCAGCGTCAATTTGTGTGAGCAGTTTAGCAGCTTTTTATCCTCCCTAACAAAGGCAATCAAATTTGTCTCCAAACAGATTGCGCCTCCCCGGACAGAGGAAACAACCGGTGTTGCAACAGACACATCAACAACGTCACCCCTTTGCAGTTTTTCCCCAGTGACTGGATTTATGTTAAAAATGTCATCTGCCAGTGGAAACAACCCAGATGTAACAGCCCCTTTCAGATCGTTTACGTCACTCCCCTTGCAGTGAACGTGCAGGAGCTACGTTACTGGGTGTACCTCTCTAACATTCATAAAGCACCCCTGCCCCAGCCTGCACCAGAAGATTAAACTGCCGCATGCCCACAACACTCCTGTCCCACCCTCCATTACAGCACATACAACCCCTTTAAAAAAGACTGTAAGCATATTACCCAATACTTTCACTCAACACTGCTACGGATTACATTTGTACAGGGATTGCACTCCTGCAGTTCCTCATACTCTTTTCTTTCTCTTTTCTAGTGTATCTTTTCTCTCTCTCTCTCTTTTATTCACTCTCTCTCTCTTGCTCTTTCTCTAACTCTCTCTTTCTTACTCAGACTCTCTCGCTCTCCTTTTTCCCTTGTTCGTTCCTCGACCTCTTATAATAGCAGTTCCTTCTTAAGTGATTTTCGCAATGCACCCAACTGGCTCTACTTATTCTATTTATATTAGGAAAAGTAATGTGTATGGTACCATGTCAAAGTTTTCCTATTCATATTCAGGCACACTGCATTATATTGCTGGACTGTTTGCAGTGTTCATGTTAGGCATATATTTAAGCTGTACTTTTATATGTGGAGGCCATATAATAGAGGGGGTGGGATATACAAACAAATGTACCAGTAATGGGTCTATTCAGGATGTAAATTCGACCAAAAGTATAAGCATGCATATGTTCCAATTTCTTTTCACACACACCACAGATCATCATGTTAATGATCAAGTAAAAAGTAACAGTACTGCTGATGACTGTATTGCTTTCTCCAAGACACCTTCTGATCTCACCAGGTCTTTTGCAAATGTATTCAACATAGTTTTAGCACGTTGAAAAGGCAACATAGGAAATATAAATATGATAAATACCACGGCGGTGGTCTAGATACAATTCCACCTCCTGCTTTACCCTTCCACATAACAATGATCTACCATAATTGTATATAGTATTTTATCTGTATCCCGACTATGCAACATCATCTTAACCTGGATTATGTACCTTGTATTATGTAAATGTACCTATGTAAATGTACCTTCTGTAACCAAGAAAGTTGTCTTAAGCAAAGTGCCCTGATACCCTCAGCTCTGGTGTGCAATACAAGTAATAAAACATAAACATACAATAGAAGATGTGCATCATCCCAAGCTCTAAAATAGTTGGTACACCAACATGAGCTTGGTGAGAAAGAGGAGAGTGAATGGAAGTTGTTATGCCTGTTCGTTGATACCACACGTGTCGGGAGTTAATATCACAATAATTACCGATTTTAGAAGCTCAATGCCTGGTTCATCCGGCACTGTGTAGGCTGCGAGGCACATTCCAGGCACAAAGTGTGCAATTAGAAACTATGGATCCTGACCAGCTGCAATGCACCCAAAATCCTAAAAACATTCAGTGTTCGCAGAGGCCAGACCTGAATTTACGAGGAGTAAAGTATGTGGACAGTAGATGGCAAGAAACATCAATGAGTTGCGCAGCAGGAGGGCTACTTGGATTCAGAGACAAAGCATTTGCCCAAGTGAACAAAATATGTGTGCAATTCTGAAACTAACATATCGCACAACTAACGTGGATTGAAGCAAACGAGAAGCCAGAGGTTCATGAACTGTGTTTTTACAATGAAGGAACTGTTTTCATAGGGACCAACATGAGATGCAATACAACCTTGTTCATTGCATACCTCAAAAAAGGCACTGCTGCAGTAATGGACTGCTACTGGGTGTGTGGACAGCAGACATTCTTGCACCTCCCGCCATCATGGAGGGGCCACTGTTCACTGGCCACGTTGCATTCAGCAATTCTCGTGATCCCTGAAGAACACCTTGCAGTTCGATCGAAAACCTTGTCTGTCCCAACTTGAGCTCCAGTAGTGGTGGGTCGCATCAAAAACCTGTTGCAGCCCCACATTCTGCGTCTTACCTATGAAAGAAAGGAACAATGAATTGCATAGAAAAAGAAGGTCGAATTATTTGTCTCAAGACTCCAAATGGTCTAAAGAAATACCCAATTAATACAGACCGTTTAGCAAAGAAGACATTATTTTCGCATCTCTACTTCTACCTGGGTCCAAACAGCCACAAATGCCAAGTGGCTCCAAATTGTGAGATGGGAGGTCATGGAGTTGGCGAGTGACACGGAACATAGCCTCACTGCAATAAAAGTGGAGATGCATGCTTTAAGGTTGATGACCCTTCAGAACCGATATATGCTTGACCTGCTCACAGCGATGGAGTAGGGGTTTGCTGGTTTGCTGGTGATTCTTGCTGCACATTCATGCCTCCAAACGATTCAGACAACAGATCCCTGACGCAAATAATAGGAGCACTGCACACTCTAGACTCGCAGATGCAAACTGAAGCTGGCATACATTAGGATGACTGGTTTGGCAACCTTTTTGCTTGGGCGCCATCGTGGATAGGGATGATCATGAAGATACTGGTGCCCATAATAGTGTTCATGCTGGTCCTCTTCTGCACCTAATTGGGAATCCGATGTTGTGCCAAAGCATTATCTAGCGGTGCAATGATGATGATGGGGTATCTAAAGCCCCTTGCGGTACTAAAAATGATGGTGTCCAAACAGAATATTCAGGTAAACCACGCATAGTGGTGATAGAGCAGTGCTTATACCCTCCCGGTACTATCACTACACCCCCACCTGACCCAGATCATTATACAGAGCATTGGGCTGATTTAACAGGGGATGGAGGTTATATATACATTAATTGCACCCCTGAAGAATATGCCCAGTCTGGCCAGAGTTTATGTTATGTATGCAGAGCATGAGTTCCAAAGGAAGGATCACTGCCTTGTTTAGAGGCTGAAAGGTTGGAGGAGGAACCCTGGCGAGGGACAAATCAAGATGGGCTCATAGGGGAGTGTGTTAATGAGGAATTAACGAAAAGGGGTAATGTTGAGAAGGGGACATAATCTTCCTGCACCCCCAAGCGCTTCAGAATAAGGCAAAGACAGTAACCGATAATGTAAGGGACCAGTGGAAGGGGAGTGCCCTTAAAGGCTTCTACACTATTACATCATTGCATGTTTTATAGGTGCAGTTCACATGCAGGAATAGCAGCCATCTTAGATATTAGCAGCCATATTGGAACACAAAGCATGGTAGCCAGCATCCCAGGCCTAGGCCGGCAAACATGACCAAGGAATAGGTTTCTATCCCGGGCACTGATGAGAAAGGCCAGAGATACACAGATCCATAAACCCTTCATTGTCCTAAAAGGTTGCCAACCTTCGTGCCCTGGGAAGAATGTGCCCTGCAAGGCCACGGGAGGAGGGCTGAGCATCTTTGCACAATACAATCTCACGTGAAGGAGGGCACAGGCCTCCAACTCCCACCAGTCCCAATTCTAAGTTATAATACCCAAATACCCTGGCTTTAGGACCCCTGAATTCCAATGGATCAGCCAGCTACTGACAACTGATCATAAACCTGTTGGGCCCTTGATCGATCAAGAAGATCAGAAAGCAAGACATCCATGTCTTCACTCCCAGGTCAAGTGATTTGTACTGGGAGGTGCTGGGAGGGATGAAATTATAGCCCAGACCGAGGGTGGAAGATCTTGAAGAGGTGCCGGCTTGTCTGGAAGCGAATGAAGTGTGTGTGAGCTTCTATCTGCCTATACCAGGTGCACTATTACATAGTTAGAGATGTATTTTTTAGGTTGTAATATGATTACCACTTGGCCGCCTTCTGGCCGATGATGACTGCCGCATCATCCACGTGGAAGAAGATGGACGGACGGGCTGGGACTGATGACCTGGCATCCCCTTTGGAGCAGGTAATTTATGTGTCGGGCCCCACCAACCAGCCGTGCAGGTTTCTACTGTAGACATGTAATGGTGTCACTGATGATGCTGTGCACCTTTATAATGTGCTGCTCATGCAGATTCTGGCAGAACTTTCCACTGCAGCAGAGCTCTCTGTTGGCGGTTTTCCTTTTTGCATGGAAATAAACCTTGCTATCCTTGCAATAGGTGTATTGGGGTTTCTTCCCTAGTGGGTTGTATTTTGTCTGATGTGAGTGTCTAGGGACTTTCCTACACCTTCAACCACCTCTGACCATTCTGTCTCCTCAACTTCACCTTCTGCGTCCTGATCTTCTTTGACCTCCTCCAACTCCTTCTCAGCTCTACCAACTCCCACTGCGTCTGCTGTTGCTACCTCCTCCAACTCTTTCTCAGGTCTAAAAATACCTACCACCTATGCTGCTACCTAATCCAACTCTTTCTCAGCTCTATCATCTCCCACTAACTAAGCTGCTACCTCCTCCTTCAACAGTATTTTGCTTCTAACCTCCTTAACCACCTTCTCCACCTCTATGTTGTTAACACCCCTCCAGACTCCACCTCTCTGCTCCTCTGCTCCACTTTGTCTCTCTCCAAACACTGTCCATCTCCTTCTCCAGCTCGCCACCAAATGAGCTCGGCTGTTGGTCTTTTTGTAGTGTCCCAGCCCCAAGCTGTAGGCTACGACTGTAACTTGTGGGGAGGATTAGCCTAGGATTGACTTAGGCTGTTTTTTTCAGGCGGCTCAGTTTGAGGTGGATATAGTTGGACAGAGGCTATAAGAAGGTGGGTGGCTATTTTTGCTTTTACTTAGCTTTCCTGCTGTGGAAGAACACAGAGACCACACAATACATTTGGAAAGTATAGCAAAGGTCAGTTTATTACATTGGAATACAATACAGTAACCTGCAGCATGCCCCCTTCTATACTAAAAGCAGCCGCCTCCTCCAATGAATCGACGAGTTCCGTGTATACACGTTTTGGTGCTGACTAAAGGCCTTTTATCAGAATTACTTCACTAGGCCTTGAGACTAAATATAACTCCTGGTAAGGTGCATTCTGTCACTTCAGGGAGGGAGCTCACACTTATTTATTTATGTATTTATTTGGTATTTATAATGTGCCTATACACAATGCGTTTCAAGGCGCAACAAGACAAGATGGTGGAGAAAACAGTGAGGACAAAGCAAAATGTATCCTACTAGGCCTTGTGACATCGGATTCTGCAAGTGCAGTAAGAGAAGTGCAGGGGAGAAGGGTGGGTGGAGTTCCAGTCAGGGGAGCAGGGCTTGTGAGAAAAGCAAGTGCCAGGGAAGGCCAGGTAGACAGAGCCAAGGGAAAGCAGAGAGGGCAGGGGAAGGAAGGTCCACAAGCTTAGTGCAAGGAAAGGGCTGGAAGGGCTACAGTGGTGCAGACCCAGCCAGGCTAGTGCAGCGGGAGCGGCCCAGAAGGGCAAGTGCAGGTTGAGGGGGTTCAAGGGTGTCAGGGGAGACCAAATACCGGGGAAGACTGGATTGGGGGGCCTGGTTCCCTGTAGGACTCTGAAGGAAGCAGGCAGCCAATCAGGAAGGAGACAAGGACATTAGCAGGGGAGAGGGGAGGAAGAAGAGGAAAGGAAGGTCTTGAGAAGCTTCCAGAACTTAAGGAGATCTGGCTCAAATCTGAGAGGGCCAGGGAGGTCATTTCAGAGGGAGGCACCTGCGGAGGAGAGAGATCTACCCCCTACTCTCTGCTTGAAAAAGGGACTGATCTGCAGAGAGTTAGAGTTAGACAACCGAAGGGTTCTAGCAAGGAGGTATTTAGGGAGAGAGAGTTGGATGTAGAGGGGTCCTACGCCCCAGAAAGCCGTGTGAATGATACAGGGGGTCTTGAACTTGATCCTTCGCGGCAACCGGGAGCCAGTGGATAGATTTTAGGGCTTGCGAGATGTGGTCCCTGGGCTTGATGCCAACGATTAGTCTTGCAGTTCTATTCTGGATTAGTTGTAATGGACGAAGGGAGGAGTTAGACAGATTCAATGTCTCTAACAACTGCCGCTTCTGATTGTCACATTGTGTAGTTCTTTCTGAAAGCACCCCGTCTCACAGGTAACCTTGAGAGCTATCTGCTGTCTTCTCTGATGCACAACATGCTGGGCTTTTCTGTCTATAAATGCAAATCCGACCTTAGTCCAGCCTCTCTCTCTGCCCAATGTACGGACTATGCTACTTACTGGTGCCAAAAATTACTCACTAGCAAAGTAATTACTTTTCATAGCATCAGAAGCCCTAGCAGCTGTGGCTTCATAGTAACACTTTCTGGCTACTTCCATTTTCTGTGTTACTCTCCATGCCTAAATCTGAATGCAAAGCAAACCATATGGTTTTATTAGCCCCCATTCCCGCCTTTACTTCTGCTTGTGTGACCATCTTCATTACACATTGTTATGCGTTTCATGCCCTGTTACAATGATGCTTTATTCATGGGAGCCTGGCCAATGCTGACAGGGCTTTATTAATTTCTTAATGAAACATCTAGCCATTTATTTTCATCAAGGCATTAATTCCAAAACATGCATTATCGTTGTGATCAATGCTTTCATCATTGAGAGACAAAACTTTATTCCCATGAGTTTCGGGTATTTTGGCAATAATATATACATGGACTGATGCTTTATTAGCCCATCACCTACAGCAGCATTAAACCACAATAATTATTACAATAAATGTTATCATGGCAGTTTCTAAGGAGTGAAATGGCATGTACCTTATTCCTTCTACAACTACACATAATATGTCAAAAGTAGTGCACATGGTGGCAGACTAGTATGCAGTTTCAAATTCATTTCTTTCGGTACCATAAATTGCTTCTAGAGTGTGGTCCTCATCACGAGTTTGGCGGTAACCCTTAAAATCGGCGGGAACGCTATCAGCGTGGTGGATTAAGGGTCCGTCGGATCACGAGTACAAATACAGCCGGCGCCATTACAGCCGGCGCAAGTACATCCGGCTGTAAAAGCGGCAGCTGTAAAAGCGCCAGTATCCATTTGCGCTAAAACATAGCAATCACGAGTCTGGCGTAGGCGCTATTAGCACCAGAAAAGCGGCGGAAAATCCGCTGAAAATACCCCCAGCAAAATGCTGGAGGTAAAACAACACAGGGTGCAGCAATAAGGGCCCAGGTGAAACCAATGCAAATGAGCGGCCTACAAAGGACCCACCCATGCACAACACACCCTACCCAACACCATTACACCAGCAGGACCAGGGAGGAGACAGCAATAAGGGCCCAGGTGAACCAATGCAAATGAGAGGCCTACAAAGGACCCACCCATGCACAACACACCCTCCCCAACACCATTACATCAGCGGGAGCAGGGAGGAGACAGCAATAAGGGCCCAGGTGAAACCAATGCAAATCAGAGGCCTACAAAGGACCCACCTATGCACAACACACACTACCAAACACCATGCTGCCATTTGGAGCCAGCAGCCTTGATGTGGACATTTACCTGCTGCGCCTGGAGCTACAGAGGCCAGCCAACCAGGCCAGGGCCCTGGGAGCGCAGGGGGTGGTGGTGAAGAGAAAAAGGAGGAGGAGAGCAGCACCAGCAAGGCGGCCAGCCATCCCTAGGTCCAGGCCAACACCCTGGGCCCTGACTGATGGCCAGTTGGTGAACGAATATAGGCTGGACAGGGCAACCATCACCCAGTTGCTGGACACAATCCAGGCTGCCATCGGCAGCCGTATAGCCATCAGCACAGCAGTACCCCCCCTTGTGAAGCTTGTGTCTGTGATACAATTCCTCGGGACTGGCAGCTACCAACACACTGTTGCCATGATGCACGGCATGGCCCAGTCCACCTTCAGTGTCATGCTGGGACAGGTGCTGGATGCACTGTTGAACCATGTGAATGAGCACATTGCATTGCCAGCCACACAGGCACAGGTGAACCAGCTGAAGGGTCAATTCCATGCCATTGCCCAAGTTCCGAATGTAATAGCAGCCCTGGACTGCACACATGTAGCACTCGTACCACCCCAGGCACATGAGGCAGCCTACAGAATCCGGAAAAATTACCATTCCCTGAATGTGCAGATGACATGTAGCCCTGACCTCACCTTCATCCACTGCTGTGCCCGCTACCCAGGATCCACCCACGATCCATGGTCCTGTGCAACAGTAGCCTGCCAGCGTACATGGAAAGGCACCGAGTGTTATAGTTGATAGGATTACAATACGGTATGGTTTATCTTAATTCCCAATAAGAGAACAATTTGGAATAAACACTAACCTGATCGAGCCTTAGCTTGACTGAAGCATCAACTGCAGAAAGAAAGAATCACCCGGAAGTCCCTGTCTCCCCTAACACTGGGAAGTAGACACCAGCGAAGGGTAACACGAACCCCAGGGAAACCCTCTGGGGAAAAAAACCTTGGGCGTCTGGGATCGGTCTTCTTGGAGTGGCGACTCGGGAGGTCTTGAACTGGCCTTCTCGGAAGGGTGACTCTTCTCAAAGCGGAGAATGAGGGAGGAGTCCTACAGGATGAAAGAATAACAGATAAGTGGGAGAAGGAGAGAGTGTGAAAATGACAATCTGGGAGGGTGAGAGCGCTTACTAATAACTGAGGTGACTGGAAATAAACTCTTTGCCTTGAGCAATCCGAGTGGCTGGGAGCGTTGTAATCCGAAGGGGGTAGAAATCACTGCCAAGGTAAGAATAATTAATGATAGCCCAAAGCAAGAAAGGAACGGAAGAATCAATAAAGGATCGGGACTTACTTCCGCAAAGCGGACTCTTTCTCTGACTCGGATTGGGTGTTTGAACCGAAACCCCGGCTCGAACGAAAGGGAGAAGTCAAGGGAATCACAGAGGGAACAGAAGCGGGAAGCTCGAAACGGGACATAATTCTATAAGAGAAAGTATGGGAGTCAGTAGAGTGAGTTAGGTAGCTGTCAAAGGTTTAGAACACAAGGATAGATTCTTCTGCAAACTTACAGAGCATCACATTCAACAGAAGCAACGCCTCAAAGCGATGTTCCGTATTCCTTAAGTGACGTCAGGTGATCAGTCACATGCTTCTGCCGGCAACGTGGAACAGCTAGTCTGTTGAAACAGTTCACTTTTGCCCTATCGGAATTACCTAGTAACACATCTCCACAAAGAGACCAATGACGCTGGATTTGCCATCGCAGGAAAGGTGTAACACTGAGGCCAAAACACATGGATGCTGGGTGAGTAAATACAAATGTAGTCCGTAATGCATGTTGAATCACATCTGATGGGGCTGGTCACGCAGAGTCAAATCCCTGCATGGCAATAGGCAGCACCATCACTCCAGCATTTCCATGCATGCACCTTGCACGAGAACCCTTGGAAATGTCCAACACAGCAGCACATACATACCCAGTCAGGATGTAAAAGACATGTGGGGGCACAGTCACATATGGACGGCCAACTACCACAAAGCCTCCTGTGTGTGTTGCACTATAGCTTCCCACCCTGACTCAGTACAGAAATCCCACCCTGGCCACCCGACAGTCATGCCAATGTTACACAAAAGTCGGCACATCCACAAAAGCACTACACATAAGTAGTCTGATTAACGACAATGTACATCCCTGAAACACTGACCCGATTGGCCAATCACATGCCTGGAGAATAGTACATAATAGTGGCAACCAGCAAATGCAACAGCAGCCAAAGGGAATGCCAATGACACATGGGATAATCACTTGTCGCATGCACAAGCAGATGGAAGGGTCCCCTCCTCCAGTGACAAGGGACAGAGTACTGTTACATTTCAAAACAGAGGCGTAGCAAGTTGTGAGTACTCCATTGATTCAATGCTGCTCCTAGCACAGCACACTCCACGATGTAAGTGACCAAATGATAAGTAGGCCACATGTAATACATGAGATGTGATGCACATTACAACTCACAAATACATAGATACATAGCTGTATGGCAACCTCACACCATGCATGTCTTGGAAGTCAAAGGTTGGATGCCAACATTGCAATGAGATAGCATGACCTACTCGACACAAACTTGATCCTGCTGAAAATGTCACTGATGACTGAGCCTTGTGCACCCACTGAACCTACCTTGTCCCCATACCTGCTTTCTCTCTCCTGCAGGTGATTCTGGATATCCCCAGTACACATGGCTCATGACCCCTGTGCGTCATCCACACACTGCAGCTGAGCGGGCATACAACATTGCCCATGGACGTACACGCATCTGCGTGGAGCGGGCATTTGGACTGCTGAAGGCACACTTCCGGTGCCTAGACCGTATGGGAGGGGCATTGATGTATGCACCTGAAAAAGTTGAAAAAATTGTACTGACATGTTCCATGCTGTACAACATATGCTGTCGCAGGAATGTGCCATCTGCCCCCCGACGCTCATGTGGAGTCACCTGAGGATGGGAGTGAAGGTGATGATGTGTCAGAAGGTGTTGCACGTGCACACAGAAATGGGCTGAGGGAGGGGAGGTTGGAGAGACAGGGCTTGATTGATCTTTTTTTTTTATACCGGTGACGGCTACATTTTGCACATGTCACTTGAACATTAAAGAGCACTTAATCACAATCACAACTGTCCATGCTTTGTATGAATTTTAAATGTGATTTATTCAAAAATTGTCTATCCCCCAACCCCCCAGTGAACACCCAGCACACAATCCCTCCTCCCCCAGTGAACACCCAGCACACAATCCCCCCACCCCCCAGTGAACACCCAGCACACAATCCCCCCTCCCCCAGTCAACTCCCCACAACAGTGCATTTAGGCGCATGTTCTCAGGGCACCCACAACAATGCCATGTGCAACTATGATGGTCGCGGGCACTTTCCATGTCCTGGCCCCTCTGGTGTGCACGATCTCAGGTGGCGCAATGAACGGCGCCCAGGAGAAGGCTCAAGGGAGCCCTCCATGGGTGTAGTGGAGGTTGATGGGACTGACCCGGTTGCCTGCAGATGCTGACGGAGAAGGTTGTTCGCTTTCCTTGTCCGCTCAGCGAGTGCAGATACTGCCTCGGACAACTCCTGTCCCCTTTGGCCAAAACCTGTCAGGGCTGAGGTGCATTGCTCCACCACTCTGCGTGTATGCCGTATGGATGCGCTGATGGCCTTGATGTGCCGGCTGTACACTTTGGCCATGGATTCCACTTTTGCCTGTTTGGCCTCAATTATGTCCAGACGTCCCATCACAGCTCCTCCCGTGACGAAAGGTACCCCTTGTGTGGCAGGTACCGGCCTGCCACTTGTGCGCTGTTGGGGGGGGGCTGCATGGGGACATGTTGGTGGCTTGGATGGGGCTGCCGGGCTCTGAGTGCCAGTCTTCAGGGCTGCAATATGATGGTGTGTCTACATCTGGCTCTGGTGTGCGGACACGACACGCATGCACACGTGGGGTTTGTGCTCCCTATGTGACTTGCCCTGGGGTCCCCTGTGGTGTGCTCATCCCTTCGGCGTCGCTGCTTCCAGGGGAATGCAAATGTCCTGCCTGATGCGCAGCTGGAGGTGTCACTCCCACATCAGGCTCTGACCCACAGGTGACTCCCTCTGCATCGGAAGTCTGCATGGTGGCTTGGGGTGAGTTAGGCGCTGACACCCTGCAGCCATGTGGGTGCTGCAGCAGTCTGGTTGGGCTGCGTTGTGGTGATGTGGGATGGGTCTGGCATCGGTTCCCTTCCGCGCGGCCCCTTTATGGGGTGGTGTTGCTGGTCGAGATACGCTGCCTCGGACGCTGTGATGGAGTGGCCTCCTCACCGTCATCGTCATCCCGTGAAGTTCTCCGTGTGCCTGTGGGGTACATAGGGCGTGGATTGAGTTCAAGGCAACCTACATGAGTTATAAGCAGTTCATGCCATCAAGTGGGATTGTAGGCAGTATCAATTATGCATGGCACTTGCATTTTGTTCAATCTCCATGTAGTAATTGGTGGAATGTATGAGTGTGGAGGAACACTGCATGGAAATGTTTGGGATTGGGATGCACCATGCTCAAGGTCCTGGGGGTGTATTCATGCACACTCACACTCTACGTAGCTGTCCCATGGCTATGGATGTCTGTCCCCTGCCCCTTGTATTGATGCACTGCACGTGCAGGGGAGTCTAGGCGGCACTACTGTTCAATGGTTCAATGGTTCAAGGGCTCAGTTATGGGTGTCTGCAGTGCCTCACACACATTTCATCACATTCTTTCACTCCGGGTCTGCATGTGTGGTCCTTTCAGATGCATGCATTCGGGGTGGGACTCACCTGCAGTCGGGTCAATACCAGTGCCTGCCTCCGCTCCACCAATTCCCTCTATGGTGCCCATGTCGATTAGGGCAGTCATCTTCTCCTCCCATGGTGTGAGTTCGGGTGGTGGTGACCCTCCTCCAGTGCCCCTGCTTGCACTCCTGTGCTGTGAGAGTATGACACGGACTCTCACACGCAAGTCATTGAGGTGCTTGCGACAGTCCTTGCCATCCCGGGGCACGCGCTGCTGCAGTTCATCATGTTAGATCTCTGCCTCCTCCACCAGTACGGCCAGCTCCTGCTCACTAAATTTTGACTTCCTGACCCTGTCCAGGGCTTGCTTGCCCCTAGTGTGCTTCTGTGACATAATTCACTCTTCCCAGGGTGGATGGCTTGCAGGTACTGTGATATCCAATGGACTGTGATTTCCAAGATGGCCGCCGCTTTATTTCCCATTCCGGCGTTGACGTGTTTCCCGCGCGAACTTATGACACGCACTATTAGTGCAGTATGGCGGTAGCGCACAGTGCGCTGGATTTACGGGTTCTTGGGCCTTTTTCCCGATGAGCGATATTTGCGCTACTGCCATGTCCCTGTGCGCGTGCACGCAAACTCGTGATCTGGTGGACTATCCGCGGGGGGGTTGGCGTTAGCGCTAATTACGCTTGACGGGAAAACCAACGCATTACCGCCCAACTTGTGATGATGCCCTTCTTAACCTCTGGCCTTGCTCTGGGCAACCCTCTAGACCATCGTTCTTCACCTGCCAAGCCATTACAAAAGGGGAAAGACCATATGCAAATCAGGATTGGTCCCAGCCACAAAGGGGTAGTCCAGCCTGAACTGCTAGGTCACATCCCTTCTGCACGAGACCACAAGTATCCCCAGACATGTTTCAGCCATGTTGGGCGTCATCAGTGAGCAGTAGCTTGGGTCTCTAGGCCCAGCAGGCACGGAACCCACGTCTGGGCATACCTGTCCCACTCGGGGTGACAATAGCAAAACAAAAGAGGTGATGGCTGGAAGGTTTAGAATAAATCTTAACCTCTGGCATTGCTCTGGGCAACCCTCCAGACCATCGTTCTTCGCCTGCTAAGCCATTACAAAAGGGGAAAGGCCATTTGCAAATCAGGATTGGTCCCACCCTCACAGGAGTAGTGCAGCCCGAACTGCTAGGTCACATCCCTTCTGCACGAGCCCACACACATCCTCTGGGGTGCTCAGCATGAATCTCATGGGCTCTCCCACAGTTTTTATTTAACTCACATCTCTGTGGATGATCTAGTCCCACACACAACCTGCCCAAGGTCCAGGCAGTATCTGTCGGAGCCCAAACTCCTTTGATTGGTCTACAAGAAGCACAGTAAACATGCTAAGCATTCGAGATCTAGACATTCCTCTTCTTTTTCATCAAGGAGATCTAAAAAAAGGCATCTTCTCTCTAGGTCATCCTCGTCTGATTCCTCGCCTGATAAGAAACGGGTAAGCTTTCCAAAAAAGGGGGCTAGTGCAGCAGAAATTGAAAAGTTTCATCTGCACATTTTAAAGATGTTTGAGAAGGGGGCAATATCAGTCCCCTCTATGAAGTCAAAACAGAGTCATGACCCCATTGTGTCATTGGCCAACGGAATCAGAAAAGACCTTTGACCGCGCACCCAAGAGCCCGGACAGCAGGTTGTCGAAAGGTCTCAAAAGACTGTAAGGCCTCAAAAGATTTGAGGGCATTGATCTATTCGAAGGCTTCGAAGGATTTGAAATCCTCAAAGGCACATTGTGCGCCTCTCATGCCTCAACTCCTCGAGGGGAAACGTCTCCTCCAATCCAATCAACTTCGTTGAAGCAATCGATGTAGTCGAAACCATGGATGTCCTTTTCAGAAAAGTCGAAGGTTTACAAGCCTCTGGAAAGAAGAGACTTTTTAAAATCCATGACCTCTATTTATGAGGAGGATGTGGAGGAGGAAAGTTCAAGTTATGGGTTTGGATTGCAGTATGGTACTCCTGGTGTTCCAGAATAGTTGATATCCCAAGAAAACAGAACAAATGTTTTGGTGGATATCTTAAAGGATGCCAGTGGTCTGGATACTTCTCCAGAAGTAGAATTTGGCGCCCCAGACAGCTCAGGGCATGCTGATTCTTCATATAGATCAGTAATGGCAAAGGTGATATATAATGTGGGCCGGGGTACTTCGACTGTGGAGTATGAAGAGGATGCTCTTACAGATATTTTGGATAAGCGGCCACCTAAAGACCCAATCCTCCCTTTTCATACTGCTGTCAAGACCATGCACCAGTCCTGCAGTCCACAAGAATTTCTCAAATAAATATAGACCATCTTCATTGGACCCTGATTTTCTTTCTAAACATCCTAGTCCACAGAGTCTTGTTGTACAAGCAGCCACAGCTGCCTCTAAAGAAGCGGCCTATCCTACGGTTCCTCCTGATAGGGAAGACAAAAGGCTAGACACTATTAGGTAGAACGTCTTCTCTGCAGGAAGAATGACGCTGAAGGCAGCCAATACAACCTTTGCATTGGCCAAGTTTACCTACACTCTGTCGGAGGTAATTGCTATGGCATCTGAACACATCCCAGAGGGTGAAGAAAGGTCTGGTTTCATGAGACTGGTTCAGGACAGGAAAGACGCTATTTGTCAATCTTTTGCAGTCAAGTTTAGACGCTGCAGACTGCATTTGCCGATCTATGGCTGCAGAACTGTACTCAGGCAATTTGGTTGGCTGAGGAAATCAGGATTTGCTTCCAATGTACAAGCCAGGCTGTTAGATTTGCCTTTTCAAGGATTGTCTTTGTTTGGCTATAAGGCAGATGAAAGCCTTGAGAAGTCTTCCAACCAGGGATGGAACAATCATTATTTTCGGTAATATTCCTCTGTGGAAAGAACAAGAGGACAGTTTTCACAGCGGGGACAGGCAAGGGAACCGTGGGGCGGTCGAGGACAGGGTGGAAAAGTAGCTGCGACAGCAGCTGCTTCCTTGCCTTCCACTGCAACCAGTGTCCCAAAACTGCTTCAAAGACTTAAAGCATCTGACTACAATCGGAGTCAGATTAACTCAGCATCTGACGGAATGGCATAGTATTACAACAGATGCTTGGGCTCGCCAAACTATCGTGCATGGTTACTGCCTTCCTTTTCTAAAGAAACCTCCAAACTATCCCCCGCAAAGCCAGTCCTTGAAAGAACCAGTTCCGCTCCTCCTACAGGAAGTTCAGACACTGTTGGAGAAAGGTGCAATCGAACAGGTACCTCTAGCGGAAAGGAATCAAGGCTGGAACTCCCCTTATTTTGTGATCCCAAAAAAGGACAGAAGGGTGTGTCCCATCTTGGACTTGAGATGCTTGAACAGTTTCCTCAGGACGTACAGGTTCAGGATGGTCACTCTTTCACATATCCTCCGCGCCCTTCAGTTTCAGGATTGGATGGTGTTATTGGATCTTCAGGCTAAGTATTTTCATGTGCCAATTCATCTCAAGCACAGGAAATACCTGAGATTCGTTGTTGGCAGTTCTCATTATCAGTTTCCTCCGCCCTCCGCCCCGAGGGTCTTCACCAAGCTGATGACAGTGGTGGCAGCGAATCTACAGAGGGGGGATTCACATCTACCCCTATCTGGACAATTGGCAGATCAGAGCTCGTTCACCCCAACAAGCTCTGGAACATCTGGACAGCACCTGTGACTCTCTCCATAGACTGGTCTTCTCCCTCAACTTCAAGAAGTCCCACATGACACCTTCCCAAAAGCTGCAATTCATTGGAGCGATCCTGGACTCTTTTTCGGGGAAAGCTTTGCCACCCGAAGGAAGGGCTATCCACATTTTGCAGATGATAAGCACATTTCAAAGTGCCCCAAGTCTTCCGGCCTTCAATTTTCTAAGGTTGCTTGGCCTCATGGCATCCTGTATTTTTCTGGTGCCAGAGACTCGACTGAGAAGGAGGTCTCTTCAGTGGGCTCTCAGAACTCAGTTGTCACAGTTCTCTGACAGAATGACGGATCTGGTACAGGTCCCGAACAGCGTCGTGCAGGATCTCCTATAGTGGGCCGTCAAGGAAAATGTTTTGAAGGGGGAACCCTTTTGGCAACTATGGCTGGAGATTACAGTGGTTCCAGACACCTCCCTCACAAGTTGAGGAGGTCACACAAATGGATTGACGATCAGTGGCTGCTGGTCATTATCGGAGTCCAAACTACATATCAACCTTTTGGAGCTGAGGTCAATCAGACTTGCTCTGATGGCCTTTCTGTCCTCTATACATATAGGACAACACAGTGGCCATGATTTACCTCAACAAGAGAGGAGGTGTAGGGTTGCTGCCACTGTGCAGAGAGACAATGCAGCTTTGGTTTTGGGCACTACAGGAAAACATCTCTATATCGTCTATTCTTCTGGCCGGAGAGGAAAACACGACGGCGGACTCTCTGAGCAGGCGGAGCACAGTCTCCATGAGTAGGAACTAGCTCAGGAAGACCTTCATGAGTTCTTCGCCCTTTGGGGAACCCCCCAAGTGGATCAGTTTGCATCCAGTGTCAACAGGAGGTACATAAACCATACATCAAGATACCGGAAGGAAGACCGATTGTTAGTGCAATTGGATGGATCAATGAACCAATGGCAAAATATGAGAACGGTGTCATAGAAAAGGAAGTCCCTAAGATTCCAACATACTTGTCGGATACCATGCACACACTCGCACTCCTGCAAGATGTGAAATGGAAACCTGGTTTCCTACTGGTGACATTAGATGTAAAGGCTCTTTACACAGCGATTGAGCACACACAGGCACTGGATGCAATAGACTATGCATTTTCACAGCATCAGCATCATACCATTCACACCTAACCATGACCAAAGCGATCCTGGAATTCTCATTCTCCAGCAGTATATTTCTTTTTGATGGTACATTTTATAAACAATAGAAAGGAATTGCAATGGGGGCAACATATGCTCCACCAATTGCCAATCTGTTTATGAACAGATACAAATAGCTCCATGCTTTCAGCGATGATAACTACAACAGACATATTCACAAATGGTATCGATTCATTGACAATATTCTACTGATTTGGACCGGTGGCAAAGATGAACTGCTTAAGTACAAAGCATACCTAAACACCAACAGCTTTAGAATAGAGCTGACTGGAACAGAGAATGAGAACACGATTGACTTTTTGGATATTAGAATCTCAGTCACTCCAGATGGCATAGAAACAAGGACCTGCAGGAAGCCAACCGAGGTTAACTCGGTCCTCTTTTCCACAAGTTGTATAAGAAAAAGGTGATTGAAAATATCCCGAAAGGAGAATTCATCAGGGCACGGAACTGTAGCACGATTGAAACATACCAATATGAATGCAACCTACTACAGGACAGATTTTTGGAGAGAGGATACAAGAGATCCAATATGAAAACTGCAATCAGCAAGGCCAGCACGATCCCCAGAGAGAAGCTTCTTAAACCCATGTCCAAGAATGACAGATCCCATTAGAAAGCAACATTAGATTTGTGACATAATACAATGCAGACCGTTATAAATTTCCAATAATTCTTAAAAAACATTGGCACATTCTTGGAGTGGACAAAGACATACAGGACTATTGCAGAGCACCCACCTTGAAAAGTCCCTCATTTATGGAACCACAGGCAACCGAAACAACAAATTGTCTAAAAAGGCAAACCAAGCCTGGATTCCATAAATGTGGCACATGCTCAATGTTTCTACATGCACTGACAACCAAAACTGTACAATTTGGCATGATCCATGGAAAAAGTAATGAGCAGGTCAAAATATGTAATCTACTTAATTATATGTATATGTGGTCTGAAATACACAGGAAGCACTATACGGGAATTACGAATGAGGATCAGGGAACACCTCAACTCGTTAAAAACAGCAGAAGCAAGGTATCCAGTATCCATTATCCATACACTGGCAAGAACGACATCAAATGGATAACCGGAAAGGGATCAAATTCGTCGGATTGTAAATGATCGGAAGCGAGGCAAGAGGAGGAAACTGGGCCCTGAGACTTCGTCAGAATGAAGCAAGACTAATCTGCAGGACAAGAAACACTGAACATTGCCTCAACACAGAACATGAGTGAAATGTATTTTTATGGTGAAATGACTCTTGTTTGGCACATGTTTTGTTTGACCCTGGCAGACTGTAATTGTACCCTCCCAATGGGACTGTATCTAGCAGCAACTGAGAATTTGGGGGACTATATAAAATACAGCACCCTGACTGCACATTTTCATTTTCTTTTCACCACCCACAGATTACCTACTCAGAGCCAACCCCTCTTGCACAACTATCATGCGAGGACTTATTGCTGCGTAGCCCTTGGCCACACCATTCCTCTGCATCCGCACCACTCAACAGAACTTTGGTCAACCTTTGTTGACTTTAATCTTAGCACAGGCACCTGCCCCGACGGATAACCTGACAGTGAACCCCTTGCAGACACACCCAATAGACCTATTTGACAAGCACAGTCTTGGTGAAGAGTCAAGCTAGGTGCAGCATGGTCTCCCTTCTGGATTTGTCATGCTTTCATTATTCTGAGTGTACAAGTATTCTGGTTTGTTTATTTGAAAAACATACAGACGGACAGTTTACCGACTATAATTTTCACGCTCCACAGTAAGCTAATTCAACGAGCCCAAGCGGTCTGTGGTGCGAACAAGCAGAGCCCATACAGCTCACACACCACTTACAGTGAGTGATATGTCTAAAAACATATCCCCACTGAGCCGAACGTGAGCAGCTGAACCACCAGACCTTATTTTTATTCTTAATAACCACTGATTAGGTGGTTATATCACCTCGGCCCTTTCTAGATGACAGTTATCACTCTCAACTTTAAAACGAGCGTTTCAGCGACACCTTGACTTCCAGCCGCAGACAGAGACCACGTGGCAGATCTGACCAACCACTGATCAGGACACCTTGGTCTATCCATGACCACCTGATGTAGCCTATCAGTGAGATCTTTGTATTATTCCGACCAGGAAATCCGGTCCAACTGAACGAACGGCAGACCTTACCAGTGTGTTAACAAGCACCGAAGGAAACAGGTAAGATGGACGCCATCCCAACCTTGGACCCCCCCGTCTGCATTAAGACCACGGGACTAGGCTCCCATTTCCATTGGCCCCTCCACAACCCGTAAGCACAGCAGCACTAGCGGTGAGGCCCCGGGCATACGCACCCTTTATTTTATGAGACGCTTTCACCCTCCCACATGGGATCACCATCCTTGCACACCTGCCCGTATACCATGCTTGTGCACCAGCACCGATCCCACTTCCAACCCCACAGTATCACAACACCAGCGGGATGATCACACTCGCAACTCGCTAACTGGCACTAGTTAGTTACTTTTGTGAACGCCTGCAATATTTATGCGTTGTGAGTAGTAGGGCCCATTTTTCCTCTCACCATGAATACTTTTACTGTGACGGATTCAACATCACACGCGCATCTGGTCACATATCCAGGACCAGCACTTGACAACTTAGTGATACCAGGCACTTGAACCATACTACTTTTAACGGCCATCCATTTGGCACATTGACGCTATAAATCTTCACATGCAACAACCCTTTATCTTTTTTCACGGCCCCAGGTCCTACGTAGGCTGACACTCTCGCTCCTGCAACACAACACGGGCAGCCAGGGTGTTACACAACCCTGCTACTTTAACACCACCACCCTAAAGGCACTACTTATGCGCCACATTTATCAAACCAATATCATTTCCTCCTCACCAGGAAGTGAACTTCAGCCAGAGGCTACACGCCTTTGCTATATTCTCTACTCAAGAGACACCTAAACCCTAGGTGAGCATGTCCACCCCTTACTGTACTCCCACACATTAATGTACCTACAGCATATAGCTCATAACCAAGCTAACCTACTCTCCTCTACCTCTTTCTTGCCTTGTGCCTCAGAAGAAATTCTACTTATTAAACACTGCACCACTGTCAACAATTGCATTAATTTCATGCTCATCTATAGACCTCCATCTTTGGAATCAGAGTTCAACGATGAACTCGCTATCCTTGCTGAATCTCTCACAGGTCTCAATAAATCCACGATCATCCTTGGCGATTTAAATCGGTGGCATGGAGACCCAAAAGACAAGGAAGCCATTTCCCTTGAAAAAACATTGGAAAAAATGCACTTCAATGTTATGAATCACGACCCCACCATGGCAACTGGCCACCAATTGGACTGGGTCATTACCAACAACATAGAGACCAGTAACTATGCTACCACCCCTTGTATATGGACAGACCATTACAAAATAGCGTTTGACCTGCATCTACCTTCCCCAGTAAAAAAAACTGGCAAATAAGGCAAGTAAAGTCCTTTCCAGAAACGTTACAAATATTGAAAAAGCAGACCTATAACTCTGCATTAACAGCATTCTAGCTGACATTAACGAAAAAGACTCTTGTGACACTATTATCAAAAAATATGATCAGCAGATGCTTACGTTAATCAACCAGAAAGGACATAATCGAGAAAAAACTGTTATGCCCAACCTTAACCATCAAAAATGGTTCACACCTGAACTTATCTCAAAAAAACGTAGTGAAGCAGAATGGATTAAAAACCAAACAAATGACCACAAAACAAGCTGGAAGTCACCAGAAAAATCCTACAAAATTAAGATTAATGAGGCAAAAAAGAACTATGTCAACAGTCAAATCGAAGCATCTTCCAACTCAGCCAGTAAGCTTTTTGACATTCTTAAATCCTTAGATAAGCCCAAGGTGTTGGCCCCTGAATTTAAACCATCACAACTTGAATGCGAAAACACCCAGGTTGCATTTGCTAACATAATTTCTAAAGCCAGAGAACGTATTGCACTAGCACAAGCTAATAAACCCCAACGTAACATTCCAGCAAAAGAACTAACAACAATTGGAAAGGAGAAGTTTCAATTTCAATCCATCTCCCTAGAAACTATGTTAAAAACGTTAACATCTATGAAGCCATCCTCTTGCGCCGAAAACATACTCCCTCCCAAGATAATCCTACAATATCCCGAAATCTTTGGGCCACTTTTTACTAAAATTGTCAACACCTCTTTTCGGGACCAAGTAGTGCCTAACAATATAAAAAAGGGCACCATCACACCTCTAGTAAAAAAAAACAATCCTAGACCCTCGCGACCCCAACAATTTAAGACCCATTACTAACTGTAATTTTACCCTTAAAGTACTGGACAAAATAGCGACAGCCCAATTCCAAGAATATGTGGAAAGCCATGGGATTCTACATCCTCACCAATCTGGCTTTAGAGCCGCTCATAGCACCGAGACTGCTATGCTGGACTTACAGTCCAGAATGCTGGAAACTATGGACAAGGGAAAGGCTGGCTTACTAGTCTTGTTAGATCTGAGTGCCACCTTCGACCTGCTTGACCACCAGCTTTTGCAGCAGGCACTTGAGAAGGTTGCTAATTGCTCCAAGGAATCAATAAGTTGGTTATCATCCTTCCTAGAAAACAGAATATCCAGAGTACATTGGGGTGATAAATTCTCATCTGAATTTAACATCTTTTGCGGGGTACCACAGGGAGCTAGTCTGTCCCCTCTGCTCTTCAATTTGTACATTCAATTCCTATGTGAGCTACTACAACAACTCCAGATATTTTTTACCAACTATGCTGACGACACTCAGCTAGTACTGGAACTGAGTGGGGATTACGCTAAGGATAGTACAATACTAAATACACTCTACGAAAACATCGAAGATTGGATGGACAATAACTGGATGTGCCTGAACGGCAATAAAACTGAATTAATGGTTTTTGGCTCCATCCAGGCTCGTGCCAAACTCCCTGCTGAATATCATGTCTTCCAAATTAAAGAAACCCTCATCCCTGTGGCAGATAAGGTTAAAACATTAGGCATGACTTTGGAAGCATCCCTCAATTCTGATGCTCAGTCTATGTATGTTAGTAAAAACTGCAACTATTACATCCGTCTACTTAGAGCCATTAGACCACTATTGAGTGAGAAAAACTGCCACAATAGCAAGAGCTACCGTCATGTCGCTTCTGGACTATGGTAACGCTCTCCTGGTAGGAGCTAGTAAGCAAAGCATCCAAAAATTTCAGCTGGTCCAAAATAACGCGATCAGAATTGTCAAAAAGAAAGCAAGAAACAAACACATCAATGAAGCTAGACGGGACCTTCATTGTCTGAAAATAGAGGAATGCATACAATTTAAGACTATGGGCCTCATTACGACCCAGGCGCTAATGGGTTAACGGCGCTGCAAAAGGCTACGGCGCCGTTAACCTATTAGCGCCTAATTACGAGGTCCCTTTGCGGGACCCGACCTTAACGGCTGGTTTTACCAGCCGTTAAAGTAGGGTGCCGCAAAGGGACCTTGGTGCTAAGTATGGTGCCGCAATTTGGGCACCATACTTAGCGCCTTCCCCATTCCCATTGAGCCCTATGTGGCAAAAATGGGAATGGGGAAGGGCCCATGGTGAATGGGGAATTACCTCCCCGCCAACCTTGGAATGGGGCGGTAATTCCGCCATTCTTCATGGCAGACCCCGGCATGGACCATTGTGCTAATAGCACCATGTTTAGCGCCGGGGTCGTTATGAGGTCCAATGTGCCTAACTCACAAGTGTTTATATGGCAAGGCACCAGCCTATCAGAAGTCCAAACTCACTTTCTACCACCCGTCCAGGGCATTAAGATCAGAAGCAAACGGGCTCATAACGCCCTTGAAACACAAAAAGGAACTTGTCATGGGCAGAGCCTTCCCTAACCGAGCGGCCTCTAATTGGAGCAAATTGCTGAAGCACCTTAGATTGGAGCCCAATCTTTTGGTCTTCCGCAAAAAACTTAAAACAGAGCTTTTCAAATAACCCCATGTCTAGGCCCCACTGAATCAGTTAACTGGAAACGTTATGTTTTTGTCCTGTCGCCTCTTTTTGGCTCCTTCTTGAGGTTTGTACATGTCTACCTGTAAGCGCCCCGATGCCTGCGGGCGGTCGGCGCTAAACAAATAAATAAATAAATAAATAAATAAAAAATCAAATTCTCTACTCTCATGAACACAATTGTAATGTACGGACCAAATTCCTTCTGTCACTAATACAACTATGATGTATGCTGTTACCATTTCGTACCTACTCTACTTTCAATGACAAAAACATTGTTACATCATGTGGATATCTGTGTCCTAATATTCCAATTGGAGTAACCCTCTGCTCTGATCAAATATTTCCCTCATGTCTTTTAAAAAATGTTTTTCCTTCACGCAAGCACTGAATCACTAATCACACTGCACATGTCACAACAATGTTTTTTTTTAAAAATGATACACTATAAACCGGTCAAACGACTGTAGCCTTGATAAAGACCCGCTAACGGTTAAAACACGTGCCTGCACTTTTGGTGAATAACACATTTTCAATAAATCACAATGGTATCCAAAGCAGAAAGTGTGGACTATAACTACTACGCATTTCAGTGAATGTAGCAAATGCATATAACTAAATGCACCAGCGCCATACAAGTAGAAACACCAACCAAATTGCATAGATCAACAGGAAGGGCGACTGGTTCTGCTCAAGGGAATTTCCTCAGACAGGAGCTCTAGGGGACGCGTTTGTAGTGGACCGGGAGTTTCCACCTCTGTACGCGTTTCCGCCAATCCCTGTCATTCCTCATGTTCCCAGGAGGCTGAGGAGGTATCAAAAATCCATAATTCTAATTGCCCCGTATTGGTCCACGAGGACATGCTACCCATAATCTCTGAATGTCCATCTGTCCTCCAATTTGTCTTCCACAAAGGGCGGATCTCCTCTCGCAATATGGAGTTCACATTCTTCCTCTAAGATCTGGACCCTTAACCTTCATGCATGGTTTCTGAGCGGTTGAGATACAAAGATTGGGACCTTCTGGAAGACGTCATGGAGGTGTTGTTTTCTGCCAGAAGGCCAGCAACTAAATCTCTATCAGCTGCTGTTGGAACAAATTCTGCAGCTTGTGTAGAGATAAAAGAATTGACCCATTTTCTTGTGACACACCATCTGTTTTGTCTTTTCTTCTACACCTAACCCATCAGGGACTACATGTTAATACGGCCAAGGGTTATCTGGTGGCGCTGTCTAATCTCAAGTGCTCTCCAGAACAAGGTTCCTATTTTGAGATTCTGATTGTCATACAGTTCTTAAAAGGGTTGACAAATATTTTCCCACTGGTGCTATTCATGGTTCCGGTCTGGAATCTCAACCGGGTTTTAAGCTTTCTGATGGCTTCCCCATTCGAACTATTACATTCTTGTCCACTTAGGATGTTGCCATTAAAGACAGTATTCTTAACAGCCATTAGCTCACAAAGTGAGCGAGCTTCAGGCCTTATCTTCCAAACCACCATTTACAGCCTTCCACAAGGACAAAGCAGTTTTGAGGGTTTGTCCCTCTTTTCTACCCAAAATAGTTTCAGAATTTAATTTAACACATAAAATGTTTTACCAGCTTTCTTCCCTCCCCCCCATCAATCTAAGGAGGAGGAGAGGTTGCACAGACTTGACCCTAGAGGAGCCCTAAGTTTCTATATTAACAGGGTCTCTAAGATAAGACTGGACAACCAACTTTTTGTTGGTTATGCGGGCCACAGAATGGGACAAGCGGTTACAAAACAAACGCTGTCTCTGTGGATCATACTATCTATTTCCGAATGTTACAACTTGGCTGGGAAAGAGATTTCTGAGGGTCTAAGGTTCACTCAACCAGAGGTGTAGCCAACTCGTCAGCCCTCCAGAGAGGGGTACCACTGCAAGACATCTGCAATATTGCCACCTGGTCTTCTGTGCACACATTTGCAAAGCACTACTGTTTAGATTTGCTTTCAGGCCGGGAATCCACATTTGGAAAAGCTGTGTTACACAGCATAAATACAAATGAAACTCTTCTCTTCACACCTCCTACAAAGCACTGCTATGGGAATATATCAAAGATGAGGAATACGTGGGAGAACAAATTCCATTCTGACCCCCTTTCTGCCTGTCTCCACGTGCACTTTCCCCCCGCTTCTTGGGTCCTTTCTCCCTTTTCTTCCTTGCCTATGCAGGCCCTCACCCACTGTGACCATTGTATTGTATATTTGTTGCATTGTTTGGATTTCTCTTCTTACTCTTCTAGGTCCCCCAGGATTACTAGTGTTTTGCATACTTTGTACTGTATTTGCATTCCCCTCTCACTCGCTATTGTACTGTGACTATTGTATTGTATATTTGTTGCATTGTTTGCATTTCTGTTCTTAATCCTCTAGGTCCCCCAGGGTTACTAGTGTTCTGCATATTTTTTACTGTATTTGCATTTCCTCTCTCACTCTCTTGTGTTCTCTAACTGCTGCTATTCTATCTCCTATCCGATCCCTCTCACTAAGTCTGGTAGGAAGAAGCTCAAAAGGGACATCCTGGTCTCCAACCCAGGCCTCTCTATCGCTGATATCTACACCATTGCTTCCTCCAGACAGCCCTTCATCGACATCCTCTTTGTCGTTCCTTCTCCAGAACTATGGACTCTCCATATATGGTCTCTGTTCTCTCTCCTTTTTCCTCCTCTGCCATTAATGGTGGCACTTAGTGGGTGGTCCTCCTGGCCCCCTTCCACTCCCCCAAGGCCATCATTAATGTCTATATGAATAGCATCGTCTTGGTCCAGGGCCCTCAGTCCAATCTCCTCCTTTTGGATAGATGCTTCCTGCATCTTATCAACTTCCTTCCTTCTCCTGCTACTCCTAACTACACCTCCCTGGCTCCTCCGCCAACTCCCTCTTCCACCTCCTCTCTGGCACCCTCCTCAGCTTCTCTGGCTGCTTTGCCTCCTCCTTCCTCTGCCACCTCTCTGGCACCCCCTTCTTCCTCTGCGACTACTCTGCCATCTCCCTCTTCCACCTCTGCCCGCTCTCAGGCACCTCTAACACCTCAGCAGAGCATACCTCATGCCTGTACCCCTCCACGGAAGTCTTTCAAATGTGGCAACCTGCTCCACGTTAACTCTTGCTCTGCTGTCAAACACTCCTCTGATATCTGCCGACTCCTCAAAGAACTTGATCTGGATTTCATCAATCTCACCGAGACATGTTGACGGCCAGCTCTGCCACAGGTTTTGACACTCTCCTCCCTGATGGCTACAAGATCCTCTCCAAACCCAGAACGAACCATCCAGGAGGTGGAGTAGCCCTGATCTTCCAGAACTTGATCCCTGCTTCTGTCATTCCTACGCAAGCCTACTCCTCATTTGAATGCCTGGTCTGCAGGCTCTCTATGGCCTCTCTCTTACTGTGGCCACCAGCTACTGGCCACCTAGTCAGGTTGCCAAATTCCACTCAGAGTGGGCTAACCTCTCATCCTCTCTCCTTGCCTCTACCTCACAATTCTCCTCCTCAGAGACCTCAAAATCCACTTGGATGCTTCTAGCCCCTCCTCTGGGTTCTTTCGCAATCTCTGCGACTTTCTCTCTCTCTCTATTCTTCCCTCTGGCCTTACACACTCTGCCGGCCATACCCGGGATGTCAGACATCCCCCTCTCCAACTCTCTCACTACTCCTCTCTCTTGGACGGACCACTTTCCTCTCTCCTCTCACCTGTCGCTCTCTGTCTCCCAGGTAAAGCCGACCCCAGCACTGCCACTCACCTTCCCGGTCATCCGGCCCATGAAGCATGTGTCAGTGGAAGCTTTTGCCACTACTTTCCCTCCTCCTCCTACACCTGCGGCTGACTCACACTCTGACACATCCCTCTCCAGCCTGCATCTCTCAATATCTAACACTCTTCATGTCCTTACCCCTATCATGAGGATCCGTCTAAAGCCCACATCCAAGTGCAACTCTTGGTATGATTTCGACCTCACCACCCTTAAACGCAAGTATAAGGTGACTGAGAGGAAGTAGAGGGCATCAGACTAATCCTCTGACAAACTGGCCTGCTGCCTGCTCCAGAGGCACATAGACTCTCTGTCCTGTCCAAGAAGAGAGCTAACATCCAAGCCCGCATCTCTGCGCCCCCTAGCAACTCAGCCAAACATTTCAAAATCTGCAAGGAGCTAGCTAATCCTGCTGCAGTCTCCACCTGTCCTGTTCCCTCCCAGGCCCTTTGCACGGCACTGGCTTCTCAGTTCACCACTAATACTCAGAACATCCTGTCCACTCTCTCCTCTTCCTCTACTTCTACCACTCCCGGCCCCTCTCCGGCCGTCTCTCCTCCTCCTTTCTCCTCCTTCTCCATGTTCACTCCCAACGATGTTTCTAGACAAGTCCGATCTGTGAAAGTCTTGTCAAAGTAGGTGCTCCCCTGCTTCTCCAGAACCATGAAGGTCCACATCGACACCCTTGTTCCAGCCTGGGCCGATTTCTGCAATCACTCTTTTGCCACTGGACCCTTCCCTTTACCCCTAAATCACTCCCTTGTGCAACCCCTCCTTAAGAAGCCCTCTGCCAATCCTTCCTCTCCGGCAAACTCCGGCCCGATCTCTATTACGCCCTTCCTGGAAATACTGGCTATCTCCCAGCTTACTCTCTATGCTTAATCTTTTGGTTGTCTCCAGGACCACCAATCTGGCTTTAGAGCAGCCAGAAGCACAGAAACTTCTCTCCTGAACACCCATGAAGACTTGCTCTCTAATCTCGACTCTAACCTTCCTTCTGTCCTCATTCTCCTTGATCTATCCTCTGCTTTGGATACAGTCAACCACGCCACCCTGATCAATCGTCTCTGTGACAACCTGGGCATTAAAAATCAGGTCCTAGCCTGGTTGACCTACTTTCTCTCTGATTAACTCTCCCAGGTACAACTTGGGTCCTTTCCCTCTGACACCTCTCTCTCTACGTGTGGTGTTCCCCAGGGTTCTAATCTCTCACCCTGGCTCTTCAACCATTACTTGGCACCTCTGGCCTACCGCATCTCTACCTTCTGTTGTAACTTTCAGTGTTATGCAGATGACACACAGCTCTCCTTCAGGCTCTGCTCAGGCTCCCCTGCCCTCTCGCTCATACCTGAGTGTTATCTGCGATTCAGGAATGGTGTATCTCCAACAATCTCTGCCTTCATGCCAGTAAGACTGAGATCCTTCTCATTTGGACCCCTGCTCCCGCTTTCACTCTTTCACTCTGGCCGCCCACCCTGTGCCCTCTACCCGCACCTTCCTGTGAGGTGAAGAACCTTGGTGTCATCTTCGACTCCACCTTCTTCTCTCCTCACATTTCTGGCATCTCTAAGAAGTCACACTGCCAGCTGCATCTCCTCAGAGGTATTTTCCTTTTTCCCCCTTTCACCCAGAAGCTCACTGTCTCCAGAGCCCAGGTTCTCTCTATGCTGGACTACTGCAACATCCTCTTTCTAAATCTGTCTGCCTCTACTCTTCGCAACTAATCCAGAACAGGACTGCAAGACTTTTCCTTGGCCTCAAGCGCAAGGATCATGTCTCTCTAACCCTGAAATCTCTCTGCTGGCTCCCGGTGGCTGAAAGGATCAAGTTCAAGACCCTCTTCATTAGCCACAAGGCTTTCTGGGGCCGGGGAGTACACTACATCCAACTCTCTCTGCCTAATTACCTTCCTTCTCGAGCCCTCCGCTCATTCATCTCCAACTCTCTGAGGGTCAGACGCTTCTCCAGACAGAAAGTGGGGAGTAGATCGCTGTCCTCGGCTGGGGTCTCCCTCCGGAACAGCCTCCCTGCCTCTCTCTTGAGCAGGACCAGCTAAGGTTCCGGAAGCAGCTTAAGACCTTCCTTCTGCTTTCTCTTTCTCTCTCTCCCCTGCTGATGCCTCTGTCTGCTGCGCTAACTGGTTACCTGGCCACCCACTGAACCTCACCGGCACCAGGCTCCTGCACGACTAGAATCCCTTGCACTGCCTCCGGGCCTTCCACCTACTTAGGGACTGTATCTGCCACCCTAGAGTCCCCTGCCTCCCTGCACTTACTTGAGCCACCACACCAGCAGCACTTACCATGCTTTTGCCACTGCACTCTACCCCCTAAACCCCTGGCACTTCTCCTCTTCCCTCCCCCTCGCACTTGCACGATCTGAATGATACAAGGACTTGTAAGATCATTTGTTTTGTCCTCCCTCTGTCTATCCTTCCTTGTCTTGTCACGCCTAGAAACACTTGTTTACAGACGCGCTATAAATGACTTATATCATATCATATCATAGGCATTTCTCAACATGGATCTATAATCAGCACCAACCTTATCAGGATTGCCCCACATAAGCTGTAAATTTAGTTTTGTTGACATTATTTTCATAAAAGACAACCTGGGGAGTCTCATTACCCCTTCTTGGTTTCAGAGTTTGTACAGGCCTTAACAGAATACCAAGAGTTCATTGGTGTTCCATAATTTTAACCAATAAAGCTGAGGTTTCATTTTTACCAAATACTCGATACTCCTCTAGCCTAGCTCCATTCTAATAGGTACATCAGGGGCACCATTTGGGAGATTCAAAAGCCTTTTAAGAATCCTATTTTCTTCTATTACCAGACTATTAGTACCTGCATCGCTCCAAATTTCTGCTTCAACAATTGGAACTGGGATGGCCTGCATCCTGTAAACCTCAATAGCATGTGAAATACTATGCCCTCCATAATGATTGGCAAAATGTATTACAGCCTGGCTAGCATGGTCACACATTTCTCTGCATGGCTAACAGGAGTTTTCGTCGCAGCATATTTCATCATGGAAGAATTCATAGGTTTTTTTACCATGAAGTTTGCCGCAAATATATGTGGGGGTGGGTTTAGGTGAATAATTAATATAAAGTGGTTAAGGGGGCAGCACATATTTGGGCAAATTCTTCCTATAAATTATTTCTACTGCGAAAAAATATAATCGACAAAATTACATCGAACCGGCTACCCCATTTGATGAGTTCTGTACTCATAGGTCTAAATAATCAAATCCCACCACGTCTTCTAATTCAGTATCTCCAATGAAAAACATGGGTTTATGACCTTTGGGCATTTTGTTTGAAGTAAAAAGCATTGTTTTGGATATAGTTATATTAATCCTAAATTATTTTGTGTTACACTTGGTTAAAATGGTACTTAATTGATTTTGGAGACCCATCACGGATTTTGAGACCAGAAATGTGATATCAGCATATAAAAGGATGCCTCATATTTTCATACATGATATCGGAGGATCTGCTTACAAATATTAATGGTGACCGCAATGTCATCTATGAATAGAGAAAACAGGGGCCATCACACTCACTTGTCTGAATCCTATTGTGATATTAAAAGGACAGGTATAGGCACCAACAGGACCCCAGCACACCACACCAAAGTTATCAGAATATCGTTGGGTCATTGCTCAGATCAGCGGCATTGGAACACACAGGCCTTCAAGTAATACCCATAATTGGTGCCTGGGGACTGAGTCGAAAGCTGTCAGCAGTTCTATGTATGCAGCATACAAGGGAATTCTACTAATGTCAAAATATTTATCTAGGAGGAAGACCAGTTTGAAAGACTGGTCAGTTGTTGAAATGGATTTATGGATCCCCACTTCTGCAGGTGATAAGATGTTATTTTCCTCACAACATTGTTTGAGTCTCGTAGTTAATACTCTTGCATCCAATCTCAAGAGGATGCTTAATAGGGCTATCGGTCTGTAGTTGTCAGGGTCATTACGATGCCCATTTTGGAATTTAGGGATAATAATTGAACCCTGCCAACCTCTCTGCAACTTATTAGTTGAGCCCACATCATTAAAAAACGTAGTCAGAAAAGGAACACAGATCTCTGGCTCACCCTTGAATAGATCAATTGGCATATGATTCGGGCTAGGAGCTTTGTTAGTTTTTTTCTGTTTTAAAGCAAACTGTACCTCTTCTAAAATAAATACTGTGCAGTAGCACCTTTAAGCAGTCTTATGCGCAGAATGGGATTACCATAGTAAATGATCTCAGGCCCAAATAAGCAGACAGACTCAAAGAATATGGCAAAATACTACTTTATTATCAGTTCAATAAAGTAGGGAAACCTGGCAAACATCAAATCGTAGTCCACATACTCTCAACTACATTTCAGTTATCCAAAGGCTGTATACCTCGATGTGTATCAGCTATGATGCCATCCTACGTGGCAAATAATAAAACCTATCAGACGGAAGTGATTGGTTAGGGGAACATATCTACTTAAAGAGACTATGGGCCTCATTACGACTTTGGCTGCCTCCAAAATCGGGTCCGGGTTCCCTGAATGGGGAATTACAGGGCCATTCCGAGTTTGGAGG
This sequence comes from Ambystoma mexicanum, assembly GCF_040938575.1. Classification (NCBI taxonomy): domain Eukaryota; kingdom Metazoa; phylum Chordata; class Amphibia; order Caudata; family Ambystomatidae; genus Ambystoma; species Ambystoma mexicanum. The sequence goes on from NC_090934.1 coordinate 228,072,820, forward strand.
GCTCGGTAATTCCTCCTTCAGGGAACCCGGCCCCGGACCTTCCCCATTCCCATTGAGCCTCATAGGGCTCAATGGGAATGGGTGCGGGAGCTAACAACGGGCCGATTACGACCGGCCCGTTGTTAGATCCCTGGTCCCTTGCGGGACCCGCTCTGGACGTCTGGTCCCGCGAGGGGACCTCGTAGGACCAGACGTCCAGATCGGGTCCTGCGAGGGGACCTCGTAGTAGTGCGGAGAGGGTTGAACAGCATCGGCACCATTTCCGGCACCGTTAAACCATTCCACACATCTTGTAATGAGGCCCTATAAGTGTTAGTAACATCACTGGCTGCCCTTCATCTGGTAGACATGCCTTAAACCTCCCTCTAACTACATATAATACAGATTATAGCAGCCCCTGGAACAATGTCTTTGGCATGCTCTCCCAACCTTGGACACTCGGCTCTTTAGCAGCACATACGCAAAACGAAACCCAGGTGCAGAGAACGACATCAGACTACTCCCACTTGCCCAATTAGTCTACCATCTCTCATCAGCCAAGGCTTTCCCTTTGTACTTAACCTTGCTGGATGTTCTCTTCTCTGGAACCTTAAGGGAAGTTAAGGGTCATCGTTATCTTTGTCTAGAGCTTATGAATATGCCTTTTTTCTGGTCTTGCACCACATGTGAAGAGACCATGATTTTGTCAATTGTGCCTTCTATTTCGTGCTATTTCATTCAATTATGTCAGGTGTCATTACCTTCTTCGGCCTCTGGATACTTGGTTGCTCCGTCTCACATATGCGTTCTGCGTCTTTGATTGTCAATACTTGGCATTCACAAATGTTTGCTCATTTAATTAATATATGAGAAATATATCCTGCGTATATTGCTTATCCTCATTGACTCCCTTTGTACCTTGCAATCGATTCTTGCTGTGGCATCATTGATCACTCGCCAACAGCTATTCTTTGTTCATGCACAAATTTGTATTTCCAGCGTCTGTCAGCTCTGCAGCCCTGGTCTCTCTCCTTTGAGCTTTTCGCTTACTATTATTCAAAGACGGCGTCCACCTTTTCAACATGGCCGCTTTCCCCATGTTATATTTTCTACTACAGCAAGCGTCTATGTGACTCATATACCTTGCGTTTCTGCATATAAACATTTACTACTCATATGGTTACTTATCTTCTATGTGTATATTATTTCTTCTCACTTATATGTAGGCTTAGTCTTGTTTCTTCAGTTATATCTTCCTTCTTTAAGTATTCTTTTATCGTTTCGGTATGTCATCGTGTTTTCTTCTTATGACATCACTTTGCACCTATCAGATTTTCCTCACAGCTCTTCAATATTCAGTGGTGTTTTCCAAATCTACTGCTACCACCTCAGTTCGAGGGTACATTCGGTACTGTTGTCTGAGTGCATAATGTCTCGCATACACCGGATGTGGTAGTGGAATGATACCTGGTGTCATTGACAGGGCCTTCTTACTCTTCATCCAATATGTCAGAGGTGAGGGGGCGGGCTCTATTAATGATGTATATGCCTGCTTCGCTACATTCCCCCCTCTGGTCGAGTCCTCGACCACCTCTTCCTTCTCAATTTTCTTTGTTCTTCCACAGAATTACTTATTTGGGATCCCTATCTTAATCACCCCCCTCATATCAACTGCATTCTTTATGTGTTCATCCACACTCCAGGTCATATGTCAGCACTCCCCAGTTGGTTGAAAGAAAACCCAAAGCCTTTCTTAGTTCTTATGATCCTTGGGGTAATTAAACATTGTTCCTTGGAGTGCCAGAGGACTTCCTCTCAGGTGCTCACAGGTGGTAATTTCAGTCTGTGTGTGCTTGTCAGTCACAGCATTCACATCAATCCTTATCTGCATCCCAATTGTTTTCTTTGCTGTATTCGTGCACTGTCCTATGAATATTCCTATAAAACAGAATCCCAGCAACACAAACACTAGTATTACTCCAAGTATTTTGAAGGCAATCGCCAACCAGGTTGGAACCCATGAAAACAGGGGTGAAAACCAATGTTCATCCTGGGTCTCGTCTACTTCTTCCAGCAACTTTGTATGCAGGTTTCACATAATAGTTATTGCTTCTGTCATGGTTCCTTTTTCTCCATCATCGGCAGGTGCGTATGTACAGCAAGCAGGCCCAATCTTGGTGCACATGCCTCCTTCCATTGCTGTAATTAAGTCCAGGACATACCTGTTCTAGAGGGCCATGAGCCTGATGGCCCTTAGTTCTTTTCTGATCGCATTAAATCCTTTTATTGTTGTGTTGATTGTTTGTAGCAGCTCCCACCTAGTGATTTGTAACCACTTGGCGTTGACTGCAGTCTGAATTCCGTGTTATGAATATAGCTGTAAATATCACTGCTGTTCTGCTGAACAATTTGTGTTCATCTGGAATGTCAGGAAAGGCTTCTACTGATGTTGCTGAGAAGTAATTCTCCCTCTTTTAAGGTTAAACAATCTTTTCTTTCTTAGGTGCGTATCCATTTTCGGGAAGCTGTCAATATGAAGATCACTTTGGGGAATCACTAATGCAGGAACATGTTTTATCACCAGGGAACACGTTCTTCCCCGATTTTTAGACAATTGCCTGTAGGCCTTGGATCCACAAGCCCAATAATGGTCCATCAGGACAGAAGTTCCTCCATTCATTCCTGGCACATAAATTATTTGCTGGCGTCCTTTATTTTCTCCAAATGGGATCAGGCTTCTGTTTTTGAAACACAGTGTTGAATCCTTAATTGGTAGTATGGATACTGGTCCTGCTTCATTTTCAACCCGTGCCAGTAATTTTGAATATTTGGCCCAGAACTTTAGGCATAAGCATTCACTATTTGCACTATCCTTACTGGTGTTGTTATCAATAAATGTGCACTGCATGCTAGCTTTCCTTCTTCCCATCCTGTATTGGTGACAACTCATCCATACACCAATAGCAGAGGTCTCTCCCAGCATTCTGGCATTCCTGGTGTTTCCTATGTGTCTGCTCATTTCAACCTGATTTGTTCAACAATCTCTGCTCTTGCACCTTGAAGTATCTGTTGTTCTAGATGGAATTACCAATAAAACATTTCAGAGCAAATAACCGGACAGACTGAAAGGAGATGGCAAAATACTGCTTTAATCTCAAGAAGTAAAGCAGGGTGAATAAACAGTCATCAATTCGACTCATGCAAGATCACAATGGGCCTCCATACGGGTCCAGAGGTAAGCCAGTGCTCCCGGGCTATTACAAGTCCGGCGGCTGGGAAGTCAGGCATTGGTACGTTTGTTAATCCCCATTCCCATATAGTTCTATGGGACTCTATGGGAGTGGGGACACAGGAGCACTGGCACAGTTAACAACGGTGCTGATGTTCCTATGGCAAGTCTACCTACCATGGCCACTGCGCCAAGCAAGGTCAGACATGTCGGCACAGTGGCTCCAGCAGGCAGACTTGTAGTTTGGTAAGCTCACTGGCACCCTTGTTTCCGGACCGGCAAAAATGTAATGAGGTCCAATGTCTTTTTGTTTGTATTTAGCTTACATAATGCTAGATGCGTCATCTATGAAGTGGCAAACTGCAAAAATCTATCCAGGGGTGGGATTGGATTAGGAGATCATGTCTACCTATAGAATATATGCGTGCTAGTCCCTCATTGGTGGTCTCTTATCTGTGAGACACACCCTGAGCTACATCTATACACGTGGTCTAAAGCTCTTGTCATCGCAGAGTATGTGGCAGCGTAATAATACTTTGCAACATTGTATATAAATGTGTATGGCAGGCTATTCTAATTGGTTGGCAACCCAAATCCAACCTTGGACATTTGGCTTGCTAGCAGCACGTACATAGAAATGGAACCCAGGTGCTTGGAGATATGTCAGCTTTCCCCTTGTTTACGCCAGTTAGTTTACCCTCTCTCATCGTTACACCTCATGCCATTGTCTTTTGCTTGAAGGTTGTCCTGGCCAGTCTGCACTGTCTCGGAACATTTGAGGGAGTGTATGCACACCACTATCTTAGCTTCAGACTTAATGAATAGCCCTTGTTTGCGAACTTTTCGTCACGTGTTACAAGACCATGAAATTGTCCATATCGACGGTGCATTTGACACCATTTGATTCAATTATGCTGGTTGCAGTTGCTCCTCTTGGCCTTTAGGGACTTGCTCACTCTATCCCATATTAACTTTATGCCCTTTTAATTGTCCAATATTTGGCATCCACAAATATTCTTGTTTCTCCTAATTGTTGAGAAATATGTCCTTGTACATGGTCTGCTCGTAGACTCCCTTTGTGCTTTTCCTTCATCTCTTGAAATATCATCCTTGGTTTCAAGCCAATTTACTCCTTTATTCTGCAAGGGAAAAACAACTTCTTCATCATCTTTCCATGTGAAGATCCTGGGCTCGTATTTTGAGGTAACTGGGTTGACTGACATGAGATGTCATCCATCTTGTTCTAATGGTTGTACAAATGTTTAATATATACCTCTTATAGGCAAGTTTCTACATACTCTCTCTATCTTGTATTTCAGCGTATTTACAGTTATTCACCAGTGAGTCACTTCATTCTTCTTTGTGCTCATAAGTACTGCATCATGAAGTACATGTTTCTCTTAGTGCTTTAGTTACATCGTCATTCTTAAGTATTTTCATATTGTTTCAGCATAGGTTCACATATCTTCTTTAGGACATTCTTTTGCTGTAATTAGACTTTGGTTAACGTACATCGCATGTTGCGCACCATTTTATTCATGGCTGCATTTCGGCAACTCAGCAGGGGGACATCCTTTTGGTAGCTTTCCCCCACTGTTTCAACATGAGGTTATCTTCTGAATGGCTGCCTGAGTGCATATCATCTTTCATCCAATCGATGTGTCATGGGCATGTTGCATAAACCTGTGCATGTATTCCCAATTGTGGCTCCTCCCCTCTCCATCCAATAAGACAGAGGTGGGGGAGTGGTGACTAGGGAGAATGTGTCCACTTGCTCATCTACATTCCCCCCTCCAGTCGCATTCTCAAGCAGAAACTTCGCCTCCTCTTCTGCAATTCCTGCTTCATCTTCGATCATCTCGTCATATTTTCTTTGCTTTGGAATCCATATTTTTGTCACCCCCTCAGGTAGCCAGCATTCTTCATATGTTCAAAGTGAATTTGGGTTGAAGAATAATAGATTCAATAAATCACCAACAAATATAAAGCGACAAGAATGCTCCAGTTCGTTGTCCAATCTGTATACAATCATACAAACAGTCATTACTTCAATGAACCAGCGCCTGGGTGACACCGGTTCCTCACCCAAATTCACTCTATCCCTCGCCAAGACAGAAGACCTCTGTCTTGTAAGAACACCCTCACCGGCCGCAGGTTCTACTTACTTTCATAAGATCAGATCAGGAATCTGCAAATGCACGTGCTCTACCCACCCTGCATTCTTTATATGTTCATCCACACTACAGGTCATCAGACGGCAATCTCCTGCTGGTGCACAGAATATCCATCACCCTACATATTGTTTCTTGTCCTGGGGAAAATAGAACTTCGTTCCTGGAGGTGCAAGAGAATTCTTCTTTATATACTTTCGAGTACTTTCTTCTGACTGTGTCTGTTCTCCAGTATGTCTGTTAATGTAAATCCTTATCTTCATTCCAATAGCTTTCTTGGATGTTTTCTGGCATAGTCTCACGATGATTGTTATGGGACAGAATCCCAACATTACTGATAGTAATATTGCTCCAAGTAGTTTAAAAGCATTTGCCAACCAAGATGGAATCCATCCAAACAAAGATGAGAACCAATCGTCTCTGGCTGTTTCTTCAGCTTCACCTTCCATCTGTGTGTGTAGAATTGTCAGCATCGTTATTTCTTCTGTCAGCTTCCCATTTTCTCCATCATGAGAAGGTATAAAATGTACAGCAAGATGGTCTGACCTTAGCGCACACGTCTCCTTCCATTGCTGTAATCAGAACCAGAACATACGTGTTCTGTAGAGTCATCAGCCTGATGGCTCTCAACTCTTCCTTTATTGCATTGAATCCTTTTATTGTTGTATTGATTGCCTGAAACAGCTCACATATTGTCATCTGGAGCCACTTGGGGTTTATTGCAGCTTGACATCCTGGTGTGAATATAGATGACATTATCATGGTGGTCTTGCTGAATAGTTTATGCTTGTCAGGAATGTCTTTGTAAGCCCTTATTGATTTTGATGAGAAATAGTTCTCTCTCTTCAGTCGGTGAAGATGAAAGGATCTATTCGAATAGATTGTGTGCTCCCGCATATTCCTCATCTATGATATCTCCTATATCCAGCATCAGCTGCTTCAGAAAAACCTTTTCGGCAGAGGGTGCTGTGTATCGATGTTGTCGACTCGATGTCCCTCGAGAGCCTCCATCACAAGGATGACGTAATTGAAGGTATATATGGAACGTGCAGCCAGGGCTGGACTTGGAACTAAAAAAGGCCCTGGAAATAAGTACTGGGGACCAAAAGAGGCCCTGGAAATAAAGTTCGAAGTGGCCCCATATGACACATTTTCAGCAAGCCCAATACTTTTCCTATGAGAAAATTTTAAAATAGCACAGAAATTAGGCCCAGGGTGCAGAGGCCCACTGGGAAATCTCCAGAGTTCCCTATAGGCCAGTCCACCCCCGTGTGCAGCGCCCATTGGCTTCAGTTCCGTTTTGCGGAGTAAGCTATTGCTTCAAGAACTACTATTGTTAATTCGTAGTTGTGAAAAGGTCTTTGCTGTCGGCTCCGACAACCTTGAAGACCGGATTTAACAAATTCCAAGACTGCAGCGCTGAAATGTTGCTGACAGACTCAAATTGGTTGTGTTTGTGGTATCTTGGTGTGGAGCACAAGACCTTGTCCTGTCAGTCGTGTTAATTGATGACAGGAAAAGCTCTGAAGAGGTGTAAAGGGAAATTGACTGTAGTTAGGCTCCTCAGAAATCCCCTTCGACTACCCCATCGAAAAAACATTCCTCTGACAAAGCGCAAGGTGACTCTCCTTGATGGAATAAAACTAAAAGGTCTAGGTCACAGAGTGGCTCTCACCACTCCTCATCGTTGACGAGAAAAATCAAAGAAAAGGCATTATAAATCACCTACTTCGTCTTTCTTGTCCAACTCATTTCCAGCGAGGAGTATATCTTGCCCTACTAAGGCCTCTACTCCGGCTGAATGGGAATCATTCAGGCAGGAAATTATTAAAATGTTAGAGAGACAGGCTACTTTAAAGCAAATAAGCCATTCTCCTACTGCGCCTTCTGAAGCTGGTAAGGAAAGAGCTAGAGCCAAACCCTGCAAGCCCTAGACCCCAGGACAAAGGCCAGATTTTCATCGAGAGCCGTTGGGGCCTCAACTCGATGAAAAATCATCGAAAACTCTGTCAAGTCATCTAAGTCCATCACGGACAATGTCCATGGACAAGTCAACGTCGAAAACCATTGACGCCATCAGCGTCCAAGACACAAATTTCATCTACGCCATTGATGCCAAAATCAAGTTTGGCGACGACTCCATCGGCATCTGGCATGAAACCATTGAAGCCTTTACTAGACATTCAAACATCCATTAAACCATTGCCAAAAAAGGATTTTTTAATCTCTTATGTCGATTTATGAAGACTATGAGCCTTCAGACGACAATAATCCTCCTTATGGTTTACAATATGGAACACATAATATTGGATATTGGCGGAGTCTAGGATGCAGGACCTGTGTGATAATTTACAATCAGTCAGTGCGGTGGACACCTCTCCAGAAATAGATTTTGGCAAGCCAGACCCGGCAGAACACGCGGATGCCTCCTACATGCAATTAATGACCAAAGTCACTGATTTTCTGGGATGGAGCAGGCATGCCCTCCCAATTGAAAGGATGACCTCACTGATATCCTGAACAAAGGTCCTCAAAGGGATCCAATCCTATCATTTCATGTTGCTCTACAAATGTATGCATTTGGCAACTGAACACGCCTTAAGCAATAAGTAAGTGCAAACTGTGAAACACCAGAATCAGTCAATAAATATTTGACAACAAAATATAGAACATCAAGTAGTGACCCCAGCTATTTGTCTAAACACCCTACCCCAGAAATCCTGGTGGTGCAAGCAGCAACCTCTACCTCCAAACAAGCTACCTATCCGACCATTCTACCAGATCAGGATGATAAGCGTGGTCAAAGACATTTTTTCTGCCGGGAGCATAGTTCTCAAGTCTGTAAATAAATGTTTTTTTTTTAAAAAAAGTCTGCCAACTCTATATGTGCCTTTGCAAAATGTACCTTCGCCCTATGGGACTGTGTATCCATGGCGGCTGAACATGTTCCCAAAGGGGAAGAAAGAGACAGCTTCCTGGCCATTGTAAAAGATGGCAAAGAGGCCATGCGTGAGTCTCTATAGTCAAGGTTTGGATTCTTCTGACAGTATCAGCACATCCATGGTGGCAAGCATCATGATACGCAGGTTTGCGTGGTTAAGGAAGTCTGGATTTGCACCAGGCATGCAGTCTAGACTCTTTAATATGTGTTTTGATGGATCTCATCTTTTTGGCAGCAAGGCTGACGAAAGCCTTGACAAGCTGGAGACCTTTAAGATGGCAGCCAAGTCTCTAGGTGCCGCCATTAGTCAGCCTCAGCCTTTTCACCTCAGTGGACTTTCTCAGAGGGGTAGATACTTTCGCTTCTACTCCTCAGTTGGAAGAGCGAGAGGAATGGCTGGTCAAAGTAGCCAAAGAAGATTCCCTTGGGGTGGACGAGGTAGAGCTGCAAAGCCTGCGCAGGCAGTGGCATCTTTACCGTCAGCTGCTGCTTCAGCCGCCTCTAAACCTCTATGAGGTCTTGACTCATGACACCCCGGTGGGAGACAGACTGTCTCAGCATCTGAAAGAATGGCGAGACATTACTTCGGATGCTTGGGCATTAGAAACCATAGCCCAGGGTTACTGCCTCCCCTTCATTCGGAGACCTCAGAATCACCCACAGGGAAACCATTCATTAAAGGTTCCAGATCCATTCCTTTTGCAGGAAACTTTGAGCCTGCTAGAGAAAGGGGCTATAGTGCCAGTACCTTTAACAGAGAGGAAAAGATGGTATTCTCTGTATTTCCTAATCCCAAAGAAGGACGGAGGACTGAGATCCATCTTAGACTTGAGATACTTGAACAAGTTCTTCAGCAAGGACAAGTTCAAGATGGTCACACTTTCTGAGATCCTTCAGGTCCTCAAGCTCCAGGATTGGAGGGTGTAATAGGACCTTCAGGATGCTTATTTACATGTGCCAATCCATCTGAAGCACAGAAAGTATCTGAGGTTCACAGTTGCTGGTTCTCATTATCAGTTACAAGTTCTGCCATTCAGGCTGACCTCCACTGAAGGGTATTTACCAAACTGATGGCGGTGGTGGCAGAGAGTCTCAGGGGAAGGTGGATTCACATCTACCCCTACCTGGACAATTGGTTGATCAGGGCACGTTCTCCTGAACAAGTTCTGGATCATCTCAAGTGTAACCTGCCACTCTCTCCACAAACTGGTCTTCTCCCCCATATGATACCATGTCAAAAGCTCCAATTCATCAAGCTGTACTGGATACATCCTTGGGAAAAACCTTGCCACCCGAGGTGAGGGCTCAACACATTCTGCAGATTGTCACCAAATTTCAAAGTGCCCAGCGTCTCCCGGCCTTCGACTTCTTGCGATTGCTCGGCCTCATGGCATCCTGCATTTCCTGGTGCCACAGGCTCACCTGAGAATGAGATCCCTTCAATGGGCTTTCAGTACATAATGGTCTCAATTCTCAGGCAACATGCCAGACTACTTCATGTTCCAAACAGGGTTGCACAGGATCTCCTGTAGTGGGCCTGCGAGGACAACATTCTGAAGGGAGATCCTTTTTGGCAACCATGGTCGGAGATAACAGTAGTTACGGATACCTCACTCACGGGGTGGGGCGCTCACACCAACGATCTGACAATCAGCTGTCGTTGGTCTCCATCAGAGTCCAAACTACATATCAACCTTTTGGAGCTGAGAGCAATCAGACTTGCGCTGAAGGCTTTTCTGCCCTCTGTACGGGGAAAGAATGCCCTGATAATGACGGACAACACAGTAGCCATGTACTACCTCAACAAGAGAGGAGACGTAGGATCACTACCACTGTGCAGAGAGGCAATGCAGCTCTGGTTCTGGGCTATACAAGAAGGAATCTCCTTATTGGTAGTTTTTCCTAGCCGGAGTTGAGAATATGGTGGAGGACGCTCTAAGCAGGCAGAGCACAGTCTCCCACGAGTGGGAACTAGCTCATGAAGTCCTTCAAGAGATCTTCGCCCTTTGGGGAACCCCTCAAGTGGATCTGTTCGCGACCACTGTCACCCTGAAGTGCAAACCTTTCTGCACCAGGGAATTTCCCCCAAGAGGAGCTCTAGGGGACGCGTTGGTAGTGGACTGGGAGTTTCCATATCTGCAGGCATTTCCTCCAGTCCCCATCATTCCTCACGTGATCAGGAGGTTGAGAAAGTTCGGAAAAATCCATGATCCTAATTGCTCTGGATTGGGCCAGGAGGATGTGGTATCCAGACCTTCTGGACATGTCCATCTGCCCACCAAAACATCTTCCACAAAGAGAGGACCTTCCCTCGCGAGAGGAGGGTCGGATTCTCCATCCAGAGGTCAAGACACTCAGCCTTCACGCATGGTTTCTGAGAGGTTGAGATTTAAGGATTGGGACCTCCCGGACGACGCAATGGAGATCTTGCTTTCGGCCAGAAGGCCAGCAACAAATTCTGCAGCTTGTGCCGGGATAAGAATGTGGATAGTTTTCTATCCAAATCACCAGAGGTGTTATCTTTTCTGCTGCATTTGGCCAATCTAGGCCTCCAGGTTGGAACCATGAAAGGTTATTTGGCAGCGCTCTTCATCTTCAAGTGCTTGTCTGAGGAAATGTCATATTTTAAAATAGCTTTGGTAGTACAATTTCTAAAGGGAATCATTAATGTGTTTCCTCCATCTCCTTTTCAAGTTCCTATTTGGGACCTTTAATCTTGTTTTGAAAGTTCTCATGTGTGCACCATTTGAACCACTCAATTCATGTCCTTTAAGACTACTAACATTCAAAACCATATTGTTAGTAGCATTAACATCAGCCCGTAGGGTGGGTGAGTTGCAGGCACTATCTTCTAAACCACCTTTTATTGTTTTTTAGAAGGACAAGGTTGTCCTTAAGGTCAAACCTTAATTCTTACCTAAGATTATATCAGATTTTCATCTGAGACAAAAGTTAGTATTACCTACCTTTTACCAACCACCTCATCCTGGCAAGGAAGAGGAAAGGTTACACAGACTTTACCTAAGAAAGGCTCTGAGTTTCTACATTTCAAAAATGTCAAAGCTTCATCTAGATGACCAACTGCTTATAGAATATACTGGTCATAGACTGGGATAGGCTGTAACTAAACAAACCCTGTCCAGATGGTTATATTAGCTATTACTGAAGGCTATAGACTGACCGGGAAAGATCCCCCAGAAGGCTTGAGAGCCCAATTCCACTAGGGGCATGGCTACTTCTTCTGCTCTGTAAAGAGGGGTTCCAATACAAGATATTTGTGAGGCAGCCACTTGGTAACCATTCACACTTTTACATTACTGCCTTGATTCCACCTTAAACCAGGATGGAAGCTTTGGGAAAGCAGTCCTTCATTCGGTTCATAATAAACCTTGATTACAAAATTCTTACTCCCTCTGTCAAAACTAATAATGCTTTGGGAGTCTATCATAGATGAGGAATACGTGGGAAGACACAATCCATTCAAAGAACAAGTTATTTACCCCTGGTAATGTTCTTTTGACTGGATTGTCCTCCCACATACTCATCGCCCCTCCCAGCCTACCCCGCAGTAGAAATTCTGTGAATTACAATTTACATTCCTTCAGAGTCTGGTATGGTCTATACCACATTAATGCTGGTAGTTCCATTGTAAGAAAAACACGAAAAAACAGAACTGAAGCCAACGGGCGCTGCACGGTCCATATATACCTTCAATGACATCAGCCCCGAGAGGGAGGCCCTTGAGGGACATTGGGCCTCATTACGAGTTTGGAGTCAGCCACGCAAAAGGGGACTTACTGGGCCATTCCGACCTTGGATGGCCCAGTAATTCCCTTTCGCAGGTCCCGGAGCCGGTACGTCCCCATTCCCATTGAGCCCCCATAGGGCTCAATGGGAATGGGGAGGATGGTAGCAGCGCTACCGTTCATAATGGTACCGTTGCTACCAGCCTCGTCTGTCCAGGCGTGCAGAGCGGCACCCACGGGCAGCACTCGTAATGTGGCAGCCCGGTATGAACGGTGCCGGTGCCTTACTGGCACTGTTGATACAGTGGCCACCACTGTTGTAATGAGGCCCATTGAGTCAACCGCATCGGCGCACATCGGTGTCTGCCAAAACAAAATTCAGAAGCAGCTGAACCTGGATATAGGAGATATCATAGATGAGGAATACGTGGGAGAAACATCCAGTCGAAAGAACGTTGCCATGGGTAAGTAACTTGTTCCTCTTTCTGTTATATTCATTCATTTTTAGGAACATTGCAATATGGAGGCATTTTGGGGAATCACTAGTGCTGGGACATGTACATGTACAATGGAGCACCCTCCTCACCAATCTTTAGGCAACTGCCTGTAGGGTCTGGGTATGCAGACCCAATATCAATCCATCAGAACTGCAGTTCTTCCATTCATTCTGGCATGTCAATTGTTTCGACACATCCTTTCTTCTTTCCAACATAGACCTTGCCATCGTTCTTGAAACAGGTTGTTGCATTCTTCAATTATAGAATATGCGCTGGTCCTGCTTCGTAGTCAACCCAAGTTAGTAACTTTGCATGCTTAGTCCATGATTCCAAGCATTCATCATTCACTTTTTGCACTCTGTGGACATGGTCTTTCTTCAGGAATTGTGCATGGCATGATATTAATCCATCTTCCCATCCATTTCTGGTTGCTACATGCCCATACACCAACAGCTGTGCTCTTTCCCAGCATCCGGGCTCCCCTGATTTTTCTTCCATGTATGAACTATTCATTCTCTTCATGTCAACACCTTGTATCTTCTCTCCAAATTTGCGATGGATACATACGTTTTTTGTTTGTCCACTCTAATCCACTCTCCATCCTTTTTTCCTTTACGTATGTATCTTCATATGGAAAAGTCAGTCTTGATCACCATCTTAAAGTTGCCCACTTCCCTTCAAATTGGCCTCTCGTAGGGCAGGCTACTAGATGGCTGAGATATTTTGCATCGTGTGGGGACATTTCTCTTGCAATACATTTTCTTGTCGCATTCATTACATACAGTATTAATGAGCGTACATAACAACTCTCCTCAGCATCTCTCTTTACTCAGGAAAACATTTTTTTTAATATCAGAACGTAATGGGGATTTTGGGTTCTTAATAGGAGCAATGGGAATAACGGGACTAGTGGCTCCTTGATGCTTATAACATGTGTGAATGCTAACATTATAAGGAGAATAGTCAAAATCAAAATGCCACAAAAAGCTCCAATAATTATTTTACGTTTGGTACATCTTGTTTGTGGAGCACCAGTTGTTACCTCTTGGAACATTTCCATTGTTACCACTTTATTTTTAATATATCAATTCTTATTGTTTTAACTGTAAGTCATACATTTATAACAAGAACTGTAAAATGATTGCCAAACTATTCTTAAAACTATGAAGCCATTCCTTAGCTCTCCGAAAAAATGTCACAATGTTCATAGTTCTTCCTATTAAAGCTGGATAAGACTGAAGTATATAAGAAAAAACATCAAGTAAAAATGTATGAACAATCGGCAACATAAAAGCTCAAATATTATTTTCCTTCCTTGATTATTTCATAGCCTTCTCTATCTCAGTCTAGGGAAGATGTTTCAAGATTACTGCAGATGAATTAGTCTAAAAGGTTCCATGTGTTAATACTCCCACAAAAATATCACCATACAAAAATATTGCCATATTTTTTCAGCAATATTAAGGCATGGAACCTGCGGGGGACCACTCCACAACCCCCACATTATTTTTAAAGGAGCAGGGGCCACCCCTGCAACCCCCGCTCCCATAAACCCCAAAAATTATCCCCTCAAAAAATATCACCTAGGGCTGTTCCAGATGACCATATATATATATACAGAAATATTTTTGGTGGGGATTATATGTAGTGAAACGGTCCATAAATGAATCTAAATCTAAAAGTGTTTTGCTTTCTTTATCCAAGTTCTTGACCATCGATTGTAAGGTAATCCTTTGTTGCTCTTCTCTTGCTTCACTGTGGGGACTTGCTTTGCTGGGGATACTCGTTTTCCTGTGGGCAGGTGCAGGAGAGTTCAATGTTGCTTCACTTTTATAGGGTTTGAGATCATGTACCCACGCCCTTCTTCCTTTCAGCTTTAGAGCAGTAGGGCTTATATCCTCCACCTCATGTGGGCCTTCAAATCGAGGGGTACTCCAGATACGCACAAATTTGCATACTAGCACCATGTCCCCTATATATACTGTTGGTGCCTTTAATGCATTTTCCAAATAAATACACAAATTGTCTTCTTTGTTTACATTTGACCCCTCCTGATGACGCTTGATCTGTTGAGAAATAAAATAAATAATTTTTAAATAATCATGCATTTAATTGCCTAGTGCAATCATTACCCTCGTTTCACCCTTACTACTGCCGACCCCGAATGCCTCATCCCAGTCTGCTGGTCAATTTTGGAGGAACCATCAATGAAAACAACTTTCCCTCTTCCTAGAGCATTTTCTCTAACATGGGGAATATCATTGTAACATTCAGTCTATGTAACACAATCATGCACATCATCATCTTCTCCCACTGGTTCAGCTATGAACATTGCTGGATTCACTATACTACACATTACAATTTTGATTGCAGGGTTTGAGATAATTACCTCATACCCCAGTGCTCTTTGAGTGGTCAACGTACTTTGTGTTTCTCTAGAATTGCAAATAATGCATTCCTCTACAAATAAAGTTAATAATGCATGCTCTACAAATAAAGTTACGGAACAACCCATAGTTAAACTTGAAGCCTTTTCTATGGCAAATGTAGCAGCTGCCAAAGATTGTTCGCATTGATAGTGTCCTTTCATAACTGGATCTAAGATCCCACTGTAATGAGCTAATGGTTTATGACATGTCCAAATGTCATCTTCTCTGTAAGGACTGCTGTCAAGACTTCTTCATTTGAATGGGAAAAGTACAATTCTTCACTGTAATTTGGAATCCCTAATACAGGAACTGTACTAATCACGTTGTTTAATTCATGAAATCCTTCAATTACATCTTCCGTCTACACTAATTTAGTTTTAGCCACCTGTGCTTCTTTGAGCGCTTTTAAAAGTGGTTGACTATATGTACTGTAATCAGAGACCCAAGCCCTTCAGTAATTGCATAGACCTAAAAAAAACTGCACGGTTGTGATAATGACTTCAGTTGTTTCAGGTGTCACTCTTTTCCCTTCATGCGAGATTAACTGTCCTATGTATAATACTTCTTCTTGACACTACTGTAACTTTTCTTTGTCCACTTTGTACCCTTTCTCTGCATGTATCGTCATACGTTTGACAGAATCTTCTCTACATTTTTCTCCTGTCTCACTGCACAATAAAATGTCATCCACCTGTTGAATTATGGCTCTTTTGAACTAATTTTCTACGTCCATCTGAAGGACTCTATTAAAGATAGAAGGGGACTCACAGTACCCCTGAGGTAATCTACTATGTTCAGCTGAATTAAGCCATATGAAAAGGAAGTCAAATCACGTGAGTCTTCGTATAAGGGAATTAAGAAAAATGTATTTTTTTAAATCGACAACAGTAAAATACCTGGCTCTTGACAGGATATTGCACAATATTGTCGCAGGGTTTGGAACTAAAGGAAACTCTGCTTCGACTATATGGTTAAAAGGGTGAAGGACCTGGATAAATCTCCATGACCCCCCTTTCGATTCCTTGACAGGGTGTTGCAGGAGAATCTGATGGTACTAGAATGCCTTGCTTCATTAAGTCGGATACAGTTTCTAATATCCCCTCATCCGCTTCTCTGGACATCGGGTATTGTGTTGCATGCCGGTCAAGTGGCACAGCGAGTAGGGCGCTCACTTTAACATCCGTGCAGAGCCTGCTAACGCAGGTTCGAATCCCGGCGGGGCCAAACTCAGCCTTTCATCCTTCCGAGGTCGATAAATGAGCACCACACATCGGGTAATAATAAGCAGCGCTCAGATACCTGAGGGTTCGTAGCGCTATATAAATGCCAAATTATTATTATTATTATGCGGCAAAATAGCTCCTGGTTTAAGCTTAATGTTTTACTGCTCCTACTCCTTTTAATAGACCCAAATCATATGGACTTGTGGTCCATAAGATACTTGACACTTTTTCCATGTCTTCCTGAAAAAATGATGGCTTTGTTTTTACCACTGCCATTCTCTGTGGTACCTCTATGCTCTCACCTTTAATCCAATAAGTGAGACTTATAAAACATAATAGTTTGTTATCTGAATAGTCATCCCTAAATAGTTCCTCATCCGTCAAGTCTGTCAGTCTATATCCTTCATTGAGGGCTATCACTGTTCTCCATCCTCTTCCCCCATCGTCTGTCCCATGAAGCATCGCCCTTTCTTCTCTTACCACTGCTGCTTCTAATTCTAATTGAATAACTTACCCTTCCTCGTCATCCATGGGAATTTCTGGCCAGAGCAAAAATGCATTTATTATTTTACCCGTCAATTTGGGTAACCATGATAATAAAAGTTCACTCCATACAACAATACTTCCTCTTCTAGAGGGACTCCCCTTAAGGCTTTCTTTCCTGCAAAGGCTAATATAAATTCTGTCACATTTATATAATGTATCCCTGGACTTCAACACACTATGCCTTTGTCGGTAAACGATATCGTCATGTTAAGTTTTGTCATTAAATCACATCCTAGTATGTTCACCTGTGTCTGTGTAGAATATAATAAGGGCATGGACATATCATGTTCCCTTATAGAAATGGGTAAGCCGCCTGCAAATGGAACTTAACTCCTCGCCCCAGTAAATCTCTGACCATTCATGGCAATGAACGGAGGATAGCGCAAGGGCAAAGCGCTGGTCTTGGAAGCAAGACCACGCAGAACAACAGAAGTTCAAATCCCAGATCCGCGCATAGAAACCGAACTCAGGTATGGTATTAGGCATGTTATAAAAGAAAATAAATGGGCACAGATTTGGGAACGAGTGGCTCCAGTGTCCACAAGAAATGAAAATGTCTTGACTCCTATCGTCACCTTGACTCTTGATTTCTCTTGGGGTCTGTTGTTACAGATAGTACTGAACACATCAGGTCGTCCTGTGGGCTGTCCTATTGTGGGTATGCATTCATCCCTGTGCCTGTGAGAGGATTCCCTCCCACCTCAGTCACACTCCCTAATTTGGGTTTAAATACTTGTGTACCTTCCGTGTCCATCTGCCATGGACCCACCGTAACATCTGAGGCCCCCTTGTCCTGTGGAATCCTCCTGGTGAGTTTGCCCTACATTGCTGTCCATTTTGCCAATTTTCAGTGCCCCAGCTCCAATCCATTACCCCCAAGGCCCTGTGTTCACCTCCCACAACCCTTGCTGTTTCCCCGCTTCCTGGTATACCCCCTCCCACCCCTCGATCCACCCACAGCGCCCCGATTAGTCCTACAGACACTGTTACCCAGGTCATTACCGACCTTCCCAGGACAGCCCTCTGCCCGTGCAGCCCCATCGGCCAAGGACCCCAACGCAAAGGACGGCTCCAATGAGACGGCTCCAGATCATATCTGCAGGTATCCGCAGGAGAAGCAAGAAGCCAGTAGCCAACCGTCAACCAGCACCAACAAAAACGCAAGTGTGGCAAGGGTGGGTCTGAAGCAATCACTTCACGGCAGAAAGCCCTACCACTCTTACCCAAAAAGTCTTACTGTATTACATCATTCAGTCACATATTAAGGTCCAACGATTATCTGCACCCTATTAGCATCACTGTGTTAGAGCTGAACTAAGATGGTATTCCCAACATCATTGAGAGTGGCCTAATAGCGTCACTGTGTTAAAACTGAACTTAGAAAGTGTGCCCTAATAGCGTCTCTGTGTTAATGTTGAATCTACAAGGTATTCTCAGCATCATTTTGTGCCCTAATAGCGTCACTGTGTTAGAGTTGAACTAAGATGGTATTCCCAACATCATTGAGAGTGGCCTAATAGCGTCACTGTGTTAAAGCTGAACTTAGAAAGTGTGCCCTAATAGTGTCACTGTGTTAATGTTGAATCTACAAGGTATTCACAAAATTGAGTGTGCCCCAATAGCGTCACTGTGTTAAATTTGAATTTAGAAAGTGTGCCCTAAAGCCTCACTGGGCTAAAGTTGAATCTAGAAGGTATTCCCAACATCATTGAGTGTGCCCTAATAGCGTCACTGTGTTAATGCTGAATTAAGATGGTATTCCCAACATCATTAAGCGTGCCCTAATAGCGTCACTGTGTTAAAGTTGAATTTAGAAATTGTGCCTTAATAGCGTCACTGTGTTAATGCTGAATCTAGAAGGTATTCCCAACATCATTGAGTGTGCCTAATAGTGTCACTGGGCCTCATTAGGACCCTGGCGGTAAGGGGTTTGCGCCAGCGTTAGCTGCGCCGACCCCTTACCGCCAACTACGAGTTCCCATAGCGCCATGGTCATTTTTCCGCCCGCTTTTTGCGGGCGTAAAAATCCATGGCGCTATGGGACCTTGGTGTTAATTACGCCACCGTAATTTACGGTGGCGTAATTAACTCCTTCCCCACTCCCATTATACCCTATGGGGTCGAAATGGGAATGGGGAAGGGTAAATGGGTCAATGGGGACTTACCGCCCCGCCGACCTCGGAATGGGGCGGTAAGTCCACCATCCGCCATGGCGTAAACGGACTTTACGCCATGGCCGGAAAGTCCGTCGATGGCGGAAAAAATCCGCCAGGGTCGTAATGAGGGCCACTGTGTTAAAGATGAATTTAGAAAGTGTGCCCTAAAGTGTCACTGCTAAAGGTGAATCTAGAAGGTATTTCCAACATCATTGAGTGTGCCCTAATAGCGTCATTGTGTTAATGTTGAATCTAGAAGGTATTCCCAACATCATTGAGTGTGCCCTAATACGTCACTGTGTATGTTGAATTTAGAAAGTGTGCCCTAATAGCGTCACTGTGTTAATGTTGAATCTAGAAAGTACTCCCAACATCATTGAGTGTGCCCTAATAGCGTCACTGTGCTAATGTTGAATTTAGAAAGTGTGCCCTAATAGCGTCACTGTGTTAAAGTTGAACTTAGAAAGTGTGCCCTAATCGCGTTACTGTGTTAATATTGAATCTAGAAGGTATTCCCAACATCATTGAGTGTGCCCTAATACGTCACTGTGTATGTTGAATTTAGAAAGTGTGCCCTAATAGCGTCACTGTGTTAATGTTGAATCTAGAAAGTACTCCCAACATCATTGAGTGTGCCCTAATAGCGTCACTGTTAAAGTTGAACTTAGAAAGTATGCCTAATAGCGTCACTGTGTCAGACGAATTAAGAAGGTATTCCCTACATCATTTAGCGTGCCCCAATAGTGTGACTGTGTTAAAGTTGAATTTAAAAGGTATTCCCAACATCATTGAGTGTGCCTGGTCGCATGCACTTTACTGATTACCCCAATATCACACTACTATGCTTACTCTCTCCTATATACCACCATTCAACTAGAACACAGCTGTACTATGACACATTCGGTATAGCTGTTCTCATACTAACATGACCCATCAAACTACCCATCATCCTAATAAAACACAGCTAGCTGAGCACATACCGGCTAGCTTAGGCGTGTCCTCAGGCCTAACGCAGCCAGAACTCAGTTTGGGTGTCCACCCTCCTGACTGAACACATTCAACTGATCCACTCAGCACCACACCTACCGCTAAGAAGCAGCTATCATGCAACAATCACACCAGCTGCACACATACTTGGTGCACCCACGCACTTTATGACTCTCTCTCGACTGACTTGAACTGCCGTTCCTGAGGGTGTTCAACCTACCAGCGCTTTGAGATCATACCAGTGATACATAAGGCGCTATACAAATGCCAAGTAACATAACATAACATAACATTGTGATGTGCCTGTCTGTTGCATTGGGATATTTTGTATCTATTGTGTGGGTGACTGTTGCATTTGCATAGGTGCTTGCTTTTGCTGCCTCTGCAATGACTGTGTCTGCATTGGTACTTGCTGACATTGCTGCGTTTGTGACCGTTCTGTCTCTATTGGCACTTGCTGAAACTGCTGTGGTTGTGGCACGTATGCCTGATTCTACGTGTGATCTTGGACATAATAACCTTGTGAATCTGTATTATATTATGAAGCATATCCTGTCCGCCCTCTTGGAGATTGCCAATTCTGCTGTTGCATGCCTCCCTGCTTATGCATAGTCTAGCCACATGTCCTATTTTTCCACAACTCCAACATATCAAGGCCTGTCTGCCATTAAATCCTACCCTTCTTTGAGGGTTTTGAAATCTGCCTCAACCTCCTCCTTGAGGCCCATTCCCTCTGCCTCTGGGCATATAATTATACCCATTCGGTATGTAATTATAGCCATTCTGATCTTGGGCATTGGCTATGTTATTTTGCCGTGAGAACTGTACTATTGTCATGAGCACTGCTCCCGAGAAGCCAAGTCAAGCCCAGCATCCCCGGAAGCAGGCTCACGACCCTCGTCCCCGGCTCCAACAAACCCCTATTGGGGCCCTTTGGAGCATGTCCTGGCGCCTTAGGCCAAGATGGACATCAGGAGGTAATCGTGTTCGATGTGATCAAGGCCCCTCAGTTCCAAATAATTCTGGGGATCCCTTGGTTGGAGAAACACAATTCTCAAATTGATTGGCGAGCAAAGACGATACAGTTCCCAGAGTGTGCACCTACTTGTTATCCTCGACCCAGTATTGGCCTAGCGGTAGCAACATCCGAAGGACCGCAATTGCCTCCAGAGTATCAAGAATTCCAAGATGTCTTTCAGAAGGAACAGGCTAATACCCTGCCTCCCCACAGATCTTACGACTGTCAAATAGACCTGATACCCGGGGCATCTCCCCCTTGTAGTAGGATTTACGCCCTTACCGAGCCTGAAAATCTTCATTTGCGACAGTATCTGGACCAGTGCCTGGCCAATGGATTTATCCGCCCATCAGTCTCCTGCATCCTCGGCTCTGTTCTTTGTACCTAAAAAAGAAGGTGACCTTAGAACCTGTATTGATTATAGTGTCCTAAACCAGATAACGGTAAAGAACAGATACCCCCTACCTCTGATCCCGGAACTCCTTGACCAAGTTAAGAACGCCTGCATTTATACAAAGCTAGATCTCCGGGGAGCCTACCACTTGGTACGGATTAAAGAAGGCGACGAATGGAAGACGGCATTTCGCACCAAGAATGGACTATTTGAATACCAAGTGATGCCCTTCGGACTATGCAATGCACCAGCCGCTTTTCAGTATTTTATGAATGATGTCCTCAGAGAACTCATAGATGTTTGCGTAGTTGTCTACATAGATGACATCCTTGTGTACTCATCTTCAGAAGCAGATCATCGGAAACATGTTAGAGCCGTCCTTGAAAAACTCCGCCAACATAAGCTTTTTGCTAAACTCGAAAAATGTGTTTTTCACGTCACGGAGGTCGAATTTCTAGGCTTTATTCTGACACCCAAAGGAGTCCACTTGGACTCGAGAAAGGTGGACGCTATCATCAAGTGGCCATCACCTACTTCCGTGAAAGGTGTCCAAAGCATGTTAGGTTTCGCCAACTTTTACCGCAGGTTTATGCCAGAGTTTTCACGAGTGGTGCTGCCCATCACCGCACTCTTAAGAAAAAACAAACGTTTTGAGTGGTCACCAGAAGCAGAACAGGCCTTTCAAGAGCTAAAAGCCAAGTTCACCTCAGCACCCATACTGAAACACCCACGCCCAGACCTCCCTTACATCGTTGAGACCGACGCCTCCAGCTTAGCAATGGGGGCGGTTCTATCACAGAGAGATCCAGAAACTAAACAATTGCACCCCGTGGTTCTCGGCGCCTGAAATTAACTACACCATCACAGATAAAGAGCTTTTAGCAATTAAGTCCGCTTTCAAGGCCTGGCGGCACTATCTCCTTGGAGCCAAACACACTGTCACGGTAATCACGATCATCGAAACCTACAATACCTGAAAACCGCCAAAGCTCAGTCCTCCAGACAGCTTCGCTGGGCACTTTTCTTTGCCGAATTTGACTTTGTAATTACTTATCGCCCCGGCAACAAAAATGGCAAAGCGGATGCCCTTTCCCGGATTGGAATGGGAGATAATATTGTCAATCCTGAACCTGTGCCAATAATTCCAGAACAGAGTATCCTGGGCCTGATTTCTTCACAATCCATCGAAGATATTGAAGCAAAAGTTAAACAACTTGTGACCCCTTCGGACTTACAAAACTGGCAACTGAAGGGAAAGGACTTCATCATAAAAAAAGACCTGCCTTATTTTCAGGGACGACTATTCCTACCACATGCCGATTTACAAAAACAGGTAATCTCTTGCTACCATGATTCCTTGATGGAGGGCCACCCAGGCATTGCCAAAACCTCGGAAAAAGTCAAGAGACACTTCTGGTGGCCGTCATGGAGAAAAGACATAAAGGAGTTTGTGATGTCCTGTGGTGTGTGTGCCCAAAACAAAGGTGAGAAGGAAAGACCAGCGGGTCTCCTGCATCCGCTAGACATCCCGCCACATCCCTGGCATACCCTCTCCATGGACTTCATCACCGATTTACCCTCCTGTTCCGGATGCAACACCATTCTAGTAATTATAGATTTGTTTTCTAAAATGGCCCACTTAGTTCCACTAAAGGGCTTACCTTCAGCTTCAGTTCTAGCACGGGAATTCCTTGACAATATTGTAAGATTGCACGGCTTCCCTTTGGTTTTGATCTCAGATAGGGGGAGCCAGTTTATCTCTCACTTTTGGCGAAGTTGCTGTCGTTTAGCTCAAATCGATGTGAGACTTTCAACCAGCCATCATCCCCAGACCGACGGACAAACTGAGAGGACAAACCAAACTCTGGAACAATATTTACGTTGTATGCTACAGCAGTCGGAAAGTAATTGGAAAGATATCCTTTGGATAGCCGAATATGCTTACAACAACTCGATCCATTCAGGAACCGGAAAAAGTCCCTTTTACATTTTATATGGGATTCATCCTCGAACCTCCAATCTCGACCCGCCCCAAGATCTTGGAACGCCTGCCGTGGATCAACTTCACAATGCTATCACTCAAGCTTTCAAAGAAGCGACAATCCACCTACAACAGGCTAAAGAACGGTACAAAAGGGGAGCAGACCAACACCGAAGAGACGCCCCTCAATACCAGGTTGGAGATCAAGTTTGGTTATCCACCAAAAATTTATCACTTAAAGGACCTCACACCTTCAACCCAAAATATCTGGGACCATATCCAATTACAGCCATAATAAACCCAGTGGCTGTCAAATTGGGTTTGCCATCCCACATGAAAATACATCCGGTGTTTCACATATCTGTACTAAAACCTATGCAACCTGGAACCAGACTGAATAAACCTCCAGAGCCTATTCAAGTAAATGGAGAACCTGAATTTGAGGTTAAAAACATCCTGGACTCCAAGATCAAGTCAAAATTATACTATCTGATCGACTGGAAGGGTTACGGATCTCAAGAACGATCATGGGAACCCTCTGACCACGTCCATGCTCCTCGTCTAGTCAGAAAATTCCACCGAACTTTTCCCAATAGGCCAAAACCTCCGGGGAAGACAAGTTTGGGAGGGGCCTTGTGGGGGGGTGCTATCATGAGCACTGCTCCCGAGAAGCCAAGTCAAGCCCAGCATCCCCGGAAGCAGGCTCACAACCCTCGTCCCCGGCTCCAGCAAACCCCTATTGGGGCCCTTTGGACCATGTCCTGGCGCCTCTGGCGCCAGGCTCATAAGGAACCTCAGTCCCGGCGCCAGGGGCGCCGGGCTCATAATTCTTGCAAAGGTGCTTGGGTGGACCTACCTGTAGCAGACCATGCTGCATACTCACCTTTGCAAATGCTGGCAGGATGAAGTCCCCACCCTTCTGCTGGGAGGAACTATTCCCTGAACTGGGACTACTTTCTTACCTGGGTGGGGCTGGTGACACTCCTTAGCTCTGGAACACAGGAACTCTTTTACCTGGGCGAGGCTGAGGAAGAAGACACCCAATCACTCCAACACTATTTAAACCACACCCGATTGGGAAAACGTGCTTCGCGTTATTCTGCATCTGCAGCAGGACGCTCACCGAGTCAGCTCCAGCATTCCTGTGACATATCCAGCTCAGCAACCTGTGGAAGAAAGACACGAGAACTATACTTACCATCCAGGAATCCAGACACCGGCAGAACCTGCAAGCAAAAGAAACATAAGGTTAGCAAGTTGCAACACGTTTGCAGCCGCGCTCGCTTACCTGATCCATCTGTGCTTTCACGGATTCTTCGCGGCCTTCTCTTCAGCAGCCTAACGGCACCTGTAAAGACAAAGAACATTGTTAAGTAGGAATCGGGTGAAGGCGGCCGCATTTACTTTTTTTTACCTGCTTTTGTGCGCGGATTACGATCTCTTCAACCGCAGCAGCCCGGCACCTGAAAACAAGAAAAGACATTATTTAAGTGCCATTAAAGACTGCAAGAAAGCCTAACACTTACGTGTTTCCCCACGTGCATCCGCGACTGGGAAAACGCCCGCAAGGTCCCGACACCTGCAAATAAGAAAAGAACATTGTTAGAGGTGCTATAATAAGGTCACAGATCATTATACTCACGTACTTCGCACGTGCAACGGCAACGGGCGAACAACGCCCGCAACATCTCAAGACCTGAAAACAGAAAACAAGGGACATTATTGAGGTGTCATTGAAATTCCCATACCTACGTACAACCGCACGTGTCGTGCTCTCAGTGACCACGCCCTCAGCATCCAGGCACCTGAAAAAGACAATGCAAAGACTTCATTAAAGGTGCCCATCTCTTCAAGACCATAAACTGTTTATACCTACTGGCATCCGCTCGTGCAGTAACGGCGGCATCACCTGTTGGCATCTCAGCACCTGTGCCACTTCTAAGGCCACAAAAGACTTTGAGGACCTCCAGTGACGTAACTGGAACCCACGCACCCCTGCATAAGTCGCAGGATGGAGAGCCCAGCATTTATACGCCTAAGGTGAGAGCTCACCAGGACATTGGACTTTCGGAGAGTTGGCGATTAGTGAGGAGGAAGTCCAGCCAAACGGTCATTAACCCTTTTTTCTTCCGCCTGCAGAAACCTTACCCTGCAAGCCAGACGGTCAATAAGAGGAAGCCCAGTCCAGAGAGTCATCCGAGCTCTACGCTTCTCAATTGAAGAGACTATAACAGTTCAGCCGGGACCAGCGCTTCGGTGGGAATCAGGTGAGCATTACAACTATTTGCGCTGTGTTTTCTTCATTAGTTGTCAACACTGCTCATTCTATGGTGAACTTTGATAATTCTTTCTGCACCAACTTCGCCTCTTCTTGCTTTCTGTCCTCAGTTTTCTTCTTGTCTTTCTCTATTCTACAATAAGGCACGATTGCCAGTTGTACCTCTGGCCATGGTTTTGCTTCCATTCCCACCTGTTACTTTAACTGCCTCTGTACTGGTTTTGGCAGTCCCTGACACAATATGTGGTAAATTAACGCTATTATTTTGTCCCACGGTTCATGTGTCTCCATTCTCCATCTATTCTGAAAATCCTGAATAAAAGCAATGGGGTCATCTTCCTAGTCATTATCGCCCCAATATCAGATATATCTGGATATTGTACTCTAAGAGCTTGCCATAGGTCTGCTCTACAGTTATTAAATGGCACCCCATTGTGCACTGTGTTTTGCGCAGTTGCTTTTGGATACCCTGCTCTTTTCCAAATGTCATCAGATCTTTCCCCTAGGATGGCTGATAATAGGCCTTTTATATCACCTACAGCGAACATCATTCCTGACGTCCTTTTCTCTAATTCCTTAATCCATTTTCCTGCACCGGAACTCAAACTCTGCAGTGTGCATTTTAAATTATCCTTATCCATTTGAGGCCATGGTATGCACTGTGGTCGACCCCTTCCTTTCTCTAATAGTGGGAACTGTAAAAACTGTGAGCCTTTGTCATACCTGAACACACTCCTTATCTTCCAGGCAGCATTATCATCGCTTGCTTGTTTTCTCCCTGGAAATGCACTTAGTCTGCTCACATAGGGCAGGATGCATCCCCTGTACTCTGAGATCGTTCTTGTGTTTGTTCCGTATATGGTATTGGCTCTGGTGTTCTTCTTATAGAGTCCTCTATATCTAACCAGATTACCCCTTTATCTACGCTTGATTCTCTTGGAAATCCATATGCGCCCTATTCCCGCGTCTTCTGATTTTGTTTATTTTCCTCGTCTAACTTTATTATGCCCCAACTCATATGGCTATTGACCTCTTCCATATCCTCAAGATCTATCCCACTTAAGGATATAGTTCTATGATAGTCTGCTCTGATGTCATTTAAGCTTTCTCCTGTTCCCCTAAAGCAGGGTCTTAAAACTTTTTTGGCCCTCGGCCCCCGTGTGCAAAATGTGGGCAGGCCTGGCACCCCCAAAAATGCCAAATGTACAGTCTGTCCACATGGCTTTGAACTATCACGTGCCATCACCACACCCTACTCCCAGTATAATCCCTGAGCTCCACCACCTGCTCCTCAAAGTGCTGGCACAAACCCTCAAACATATGGGGAATTCAGGCACAGTGAGAGAGGGTTGCATTCTTTCAGACTCATGCTCACCAGCCCGAGCTAAGCATCGTATTTCAGAGTTTGCTCTGTGTCTTTACATGGTCTCTTGGCTTGCGATGGGTTACTTTGGTGGGCCTTACTCCCAAGAATTTATAATATTCCCACCCACCTGGTTCAATTCACTATCAGCGATCCAGGCAAGATGCTTAAAGCAAATAAAGTGCACAGTGCAACGACGACTTGCAGAAGGCTACCGCCCAATCGCCAAAGTGAAGTGCAGCTTGCCTTTCCATGACCCATGAACCCGTGACCCGTGAAACAGACTCACCGCCTCTGCAGTGAGCACCGTGACGGAAAGTGTCAAGGGTTCGCCAGCGGGTTGTAGAGTTGAAGAAAAACGTTAACTGCAGGTGTGACAGTCTGTAGTGAGTCTGCAAAATGGCAAAGCTGGTGCGGCTTGGTCAATCACATACAAGTGCATGTAAAGACAAGTAAGCAAACAGCAGATTCTTCGGATCGCAAAGGATATCATTGGTGGTTTGAAAAGTACTGCAGCCGCATAGGGCAAGCTGATTGATTATCTTCCTGCTCCACGTAATTAAGGTGCGCTTCTCCTTGTTGTAAGCATTCTTGTATTTCAGAATTTATTAATATCTGTGAATGGTAGTCCTACGGCTAATGCCGTACCATGAAGTGTCCGTACTGCATGTGATGTGAAATGCAATCGAAACACAAGGCACCAGTGGCCATGTTACTGCCCTTCCAACAATGCAGTAGGTTAAATTCATGTACAGTATTGTCCACATCTGCTCCTGCCAACAACAGGGACACTCCTGTAGGGCAGCGGATCCTTAAAACATACTTGCAGACCATATGCTGCACTGCAGACCCTTACCTGGCAAAGGGCATTGTATTGTGAATGTACTGCGACACGCTACTCTACAGAGGGTGGCTACTTGGAAGTGCTTGGGAAGGTTCGGTCTGTGAGCATGACAATGACTGCCGCCTATTTAAGTGAGGGCCACCCAACATTTCCCTCTCTATGCACATGCCCTATGTTATCCCTGTAGGTGATGCCCCTTCCGTATCGGCCCTTCCCTTCCTTTCCTTCTGTGGCTAGTGTTACAATACGAACATAAATAGAAACCAACTGGAAAAGGAAAAAAGTTAAATGAAAAAAGCTCCTTCCAGAGTTGAAAAATGGAATTGCCAATGAACAGCTGCAGGGCGCCGCGCACCGTATACGTTCCACAGAAAGAGCGCTACAGAAAGGGAGGAGTGGCTCTGTGGAACACACTGTAGTGGAGTTGGGTAGAAAGGGCTGACTGTAAAAAGAGGTTTCTTTCCGCGTTGCTGTATATTTGGAAGTGTGCAAGAGCACAACAACTACTAAAAAAAATGTTCCTGTACTTCCAAGAGGGGCAGCAAGGCATTTTGGATAGGTCATGCAAAAATCGGAATGGCGGGAATAGTGAGATGGCTGCACGGTATTTGTGGGAAAAACTCTTTGTGCTGTGAAACATCATGTTCCCATTTCGGAAGTATGACATTGTCACATGTCGTAAAAAGGCACAGATAAACTTCTTCACAATGTACTGTGCTTTCGCCATTTCCATACCTAGTGAAAAATAATGCAGCCACATCTGTGTCTGTGTAATGCGATAAAGAATTATGCAGGAGATCGGAAACATACACATGACCTGGGAAAGTGCCCCCTTCATCGCAAACGGCACTGAAACTCTGGTAACATGTTGTGAACTTTTCCCTCCGCAATGAAGAACAATAATGTCAGCATGATTGTGCGTCACTAAAGTCTCACAAAGACAAACCAAAATCAGTCACTTCGTTGCAGGTACTCCATACCTGTACACATCCACATGATAGAATCCAAAATGAGCAGCCACTGCACAGTGTTTTCCATTCACTTTCAATCAATGTATTCAGAACTCCCCCAAAACCTGTACGCTGTGGCTCGTGAAACACACAGCCGTAACCGCAACTTCTGTCATTATGATGACAAATACACTGTGTACCACAGTCTCTGTGTACAAACCACACCCAGAAACCTTATTGCGCAATCCCGTAGCCTCCACAGGCCTATTTCTGTGGCCGCCATCTGCAAAAAGCCCGTTTGTGACACATGCAAGCCTGCAATGTCCGCTGATTTATCTTGCTGTGCGCGTGGGAGTGGGGGAAGAAATTTCAACCAGGGTAGGTGATTTGGTTTGTAGTGCTGGCTCTGAAAAGAGCCTTTTTTTAAAGCTGCTGCCATAGAAACACCTTTGTTCCGGTTTTTATGTTTTTTTGTTTTTTGTAGTTTGCCTCAAATTCTTACAGTAGCGTCTTCACTGCATCCTGTAGATTGTGAAACAAAATATCATTACCACTGGTCGTCAAAGAAATGCCATTTGCCTTGAAAAGGTGCACATATCGAGACCCAATGTTGTCATTCTCACAGGAGAACATTCCAGCAGCACTCAAGAAGTCACACATGCTTCTGTTGATAAGACCACTTCCGACCTCTGGCTGGTGACATCACTCATTGGAATAGTCCTATACTATTCTTGGTGGTATACAGGAAAAAAGCACCTTGGCAGTGGGAAAAATGCACTTCACTGCTTTCATCAACTTTTTCAGTTGACAGTACACACATGAATAAGGCATGGAACCCAAATGCCAGGCTCCGTAGTGTATGACCACAACATGTACAGTTGCGAATGTGGCCACTCGTCGACATTCTGCAAGCAAAATGCCCAAACTGCAGACATCTACACCGCACCACAAAGCCCCCACTTCCTTCAAATCGAAATTGCCATAAAAGCCTCTTTCGACGGCATACTGGAACAGATCTAGCACAAAGTCATCACCCACGATGAAAAATGCGTGTCTCTCCATCTCTGCCAGCCTCACTACACAGAGTAATGAAAAAAAATATTGCCACCCTTTCCTGTGACGCACTACCTGAGCACCTGATTGGACAATCCCCACAATCCCATTTCCATTGGTGAGCATGCTGAGAAACGCAGAATGTGGCACGTGCGCTTCCTCAAGAACCGCTAGGGTTGCAGGAGCAGTCCTTCTTCCCTTTCCACTATTTAGTGACCATCACTACCTCATTTAAATAGTCACACACGCATCCACCAATGGCATCCAATATGATAGCATCTAACACTGTCACTTCTGTACAACACTTCCTATGTACCGTTACACACTCAGCCTCCAAGTGTCGTGTCATTGGAAAGCACGTCCAGTAGAAAGTTCAGTTAACCCCTTAAGTGCCACCGACGAGCCGGCTCATCAGTGGAAACCGCTCCAGGTTGCCACTGACGAGCCAGCTTGTCGGTTTTGGCACTCTGCCCAACTCCCGGGCTATGTGAGGGGGAGGTCCACCATCACTGCCAGGGGGTTGGATTACCTTCAGTTTTACGTCAGCGTGCGTAAAGCACGTCGGCGTGAAAGGGAAAGTAATTTTCACTGCAGCAGCCATTTCGGGCTGCTGCGGTGAAAACAGAAGGTAAGTGTTCACCGTTCTCCGCCTCGATCTCTGGCTGTATTTCTAGACGGGGGATCAAGGCGGGAAACGTTGGAAAGGGGAGATTCTCCCCTTTACAACGATACCCATTGTGTGGCATTGCTGACTGCGGATCGGGCGCAGGGCGCGCGATCCGTGGGCAGCAATGTCACTGGATCAATACAGATCCGTTTGTGACGCAGGGGGGCTGCTTACTAGGTAATCAGCACCCTTCCCCCCGTGGCCCAAATCGAGGGAAGAGGGGAGGTGGGAGGGGGTTTGGGGCCCTAGGGCCCACTAGGCCACCAGGGATAGAGGAAAAAGTGGTGTCCCTGGAAAGGGGAGGTTCTCCCCTTTCCAAGGACACGACATATATGAGGCATTGCTGGTCACGGATCAGCGCAGAGCGCTCGATCCGTGACCAGCAACCCACTGGACCACCATGGATCCGTTTGTGACTTGAGGGGTGAGGGGGGCTGCTTCAAGTAAGCAGCCCTCTCCCCCCCGGCCCCCAAAGCATGGGGGCACATATGTGCACAACCCTGGGGGCAGATAGCTGATCATCTGCCCCCCAGGGAAGGGGACAAAAAAAATAATAATAAAAAAAAACGTGATGGGAACAGGGAGGATTTTGGGGGCCCTATCCACCAGGGATTGTTTGAGAAATGGTGTCCTTAGAAAGGGGAGATTCTCCCCTTTCCAAGGACACCCTGTGTGACAGCAATGCTGCCTGCGGATCGGGCGCAGGGCGCTCGATGCGCGGGCAGCAATGCACACTAGACAAAGGGATGTCTTTGAATGATGGGGAGGTGGGGGCTGCTTACAGTAAGCAGCCCTCGCCCCCCGGCCCTCAAAGCATGGGGGCACATATGTGTACAACCCTGGGGGGAGATGGCTGATCATCTGCCCCCAGGGAAGGGGGCAAAATAAAAAACGAAAAGCACAAAAAAAGGAATTTTGGGTGGGAGTGGGGGCCACTAGCCACCAGGGATATATTTTACAGAAAAGGGGGGTGGCCCTCTCCCCCTCACCCCAAGGGGAAATGGGGGCACTCCTTGTAGCCCTCCTTGGGGGCAGATATCTGCTCCTAGGAAGGGGCATCTGACCCCAGGGAGGGCTGCATGAGATGGCCCCCTCTTATCTGCCCCCAGGGAGGGCTGAATGAGATGCTCCCCCCTGTGTTTGGTGTGGGGTGTAGAGGGTCACCCCCATTACATTCGAAAATTACCTGGTGGTTTAGGGTGCCCCTCAGCCCGCCCTAAAGTGCAGTGTACCATTTTTCATTTTTTTCTTTGTTTACAAAACTTGCCTTGGCGCAGAGGGGCACATTGGTGTGCCAATCTGGTGCCGGGGTGCCCAAACCTTACTGCCCCACCCACTGGGGGGCCTGTCCCACCGTTTTTGGGGGCCCTTTCCCCCCATGCCAAATGGAGGGGTGTGTACCTCACGCAGCCATTTGTAGGAGGCCCAGGGAGGCCTGCATGAGGTGCCCCCGCCACCCATTTGGGGTGAGGGGGGAGAGGGCCCCCATAAATTGTGGGACAGGCCCCCCAGTGGGTGGTACAGTAAGGTTTGGGCACCCCGGGGCCAGATTGGCACACCAATGTGCCCCTCTGCGCCAAGGCAAGTTTCGTAAACAAAGAAACAAATGGAAAATGGTGGAACGCTTTTTAGGGGGGGCTGTGGGGCACCCCAAAGGGTCTGGAAATGTTCTAATGGGATAGGGCATTGATCCCCTTCCCCCCGCCAGCCGCAATGGAGTGGGTGCCATGTCATGCAGCCCTCCCTGGGACCAGATAACTGCTCCTAGGAACGGACGCCTGACCCCAGGGAGGAGTGCAGGACAGCCCCCCCCATTATCTGCCCCTGGGGAGGGCTACATGAGATGGGCCGCCCCTCCAATTTGGCCATGTATGGATTCCCACGGCTGTCCTCTTTTGGGAAATGCATGAGGTTCCCAGTTTCCCTTGCTGGCTTCGACACCCTAGGCCCAAATCTGTAGTTTGCCCACATGAACAAAATGGGCAGTTCTGAAAGACTTGGAGTTACCAGTGGGTTACCCTTTTCCTTTTGCACCCCTGGTAGGTGCACCCACACATGTGAGGTACCTTTTTCGTCGAGACACGTGTGGGGACGCGGGAAGGTAGGCCATGTGTTTTTGGAGGTGTGTTTCCAACGGGTGTCCTCTTTTCGGAAATGCATGGGGTTCCCTGTTTTCCTTGGTGGCTTGGACACCCGAGGCCCATATCTGTATGGTGTGCCGGTCGGCATAGAGTCTGAAATTCTGGTCTGAAAACAGACTTGGGGTTACTTGTGTTTTAGGCTTTCCACTTGGCGCCCAGGTAGGTACACCCACACATGTGAGGTACCGTTTTCATCGGGACACCTGTGGGAACGCGAGAAGGTAGGCCATGTGTTATTGGGGGCGTGTTTCAATGGGTGAGCAGAGCGAAATGTGCAGAAAATGCATTTTTTTCCCCACATTTCGGACTTTGCAGGGGTGTCTGGCTAATACATTCTGGGCCGATTTGCACAGATCATACCTCTGCGGATTCCCACGGGTGTCCTCTTTTCGGAAATGCATGGGGTTTCCTGGTTTCCTTGGTGGCTTGGACACCCGAGGCCCATATCTGTATGGTGTGCCGGTCCGCAGAGAGTCTGAAATTCTGGTCTGAAAACAGACTTGGGGTTACTTATGTTTTAGGCTTTCCCTTTGGCGCCCAGGTAAGTGCACCCACACATGTGAGGTACCGTTTTCACCGAGACACCTGTGGGAACGCGGGACGGTAGGCCATGTGTTGTTGGGGGCGTGTTTCGATGGGTGAGCCGAGCAAAATATGCGGAAAATGCGTTCTTTTCCCCACATTTCAGACTTTGCGGGGGTGTCTGGGTAATACATTCTGGGCCGATTTGCACAAATCATACCTCTGCGGATTCCCACGGGTGTCCTCTTTTCGGAAATGCATGGGGTTCCCTGTTTTCCTTGGTGGCTTGGACACCCAAGGCCCATATCTGTATGGTGTGTCGGTCGGCAGAGAGTCTGAAATTCTGGTCTGAAAGCAGACTTGGGGTTACTTGTGTTTTAGGCTTTCCCCTTGGCGTCCAGGTAAGTGCACCCACACATGTGAGGTACCGTTTTCATCGGCACACCTGTGGGAACGCGGGACGGTAGGTCATGTGTTGTTCGGGGCGTTTTCCGATGGGTGCGCTGAGCGAAATGTGCGGAAAATGCATTTTTTCCCCCCACATTTCGGACTTTGCGGGGTTGTCTGGGTAATACATTCTGGCCCGACTTGCGCTAATCATACCTCTACGGATTCCCGCGGGTGTCCCCTGTTCGGAAATGCATGAGGTTCCCTGTTTTCCTTGGTGGCTTGGACACCCGAGGCCCATATCTGTATGGTGTGCCGGTCGGCAGAGAGTCTGAAATTCCGGTGTGAAACCAGACTTAGGGTTACTTGTGTTTTAGGCTTTAATCTTGGTGCCCAGAGAGGTGCACCCACACATGTGAGGTACCGTTTTCATAGGGACACCTGTGGGAACGCGGGACGGTAGGCCATGTGTTGTTGGGGGCGTGTTTCGATGGGAGCGCCGAGCGAAGTGTGCAGAAAATGCGTTTTTTTCCCCCACATTTCGGACTTTGCGGGGGTGTCTGGGTAATAAATTGTGGGCCGATTTGCACAAATCATACCTCTGCGTTGTTCCCACGGGTGCCTTCTTTTCGGAAATGCATGGGGTTCCCTGTTTTCATTGTTGGCTTGGACAGTCAAGGCCCATATCTGTATGGTGTGCCGGTCAGCAGAGACTCTGAAATTCCGGTGTGAAAACAGACTTGGGGTTACTTGTGTTTTAGGCTTTCCCCTTGGCGCCCAGGTAAGTGCACCCACACATGTGAGGTACCGTTTTCATTGGGACACCTGTGGAAACGTGTGACAGTAGGCCATGTGTTATTGGGGACGTGTTTCGATGGGTGCGCCAAGCGAAATGTGCATAAAATGCGTTTTTCTTTCCCCACATTTCGGACTTTGCAGGGTTGTCTGGGTAATAAATTCTGGGCCGATTTGCGCAAATCATACCTCTGCGGATTCCCACGGGTATCCCCTGGTCGGAAATGCATGAGGTTCCCTGTTTTCCTTGGTGGCTTGGACACCCGAGGCCCATATCTGTATGGTGTGCCGGTCGGCAGAGAGTCTGAAATTCTGGTCTGAAAACAGACTTGGGGTTACTTGTGTTTTAGGCTTTCCCCTTGGCGTCCAGGTAAGTGCACCCACACATGTGAGGTACCGTTTTCATCGGCACACCTGTGGGAACGCGGGACGGTAGGTCATGTGTTGTTCGGGGCGTTTTCCGATGGGTGCGCTGAGCAAAATGTGCGGAAAATGCATTTTTTCCCCCCACATTTCGGACTTTGCGGGGTTGTCTGGGTAATACATTCTGGCCCGACTTGCGCTAATCATACCTCTACGGATTCCCGCGGGTGTCCCCTGTTCGGAAATGCATGAGGTTCCCTGTTTTCCTTGGTGGCTTGGACACCCGAGGCCCATATCTGTATGGTGTGCCGGTCGGCAGAGAGTCTGAAATTCCGGTGTGAAACCAGACTTAGGGTTACTTGTGTTTTAGGCTTTAAACTTGGTGCCCAGATAGGTGCACCCACACATGTGAGGTACTGTTTTCATCGGGACACCTGTGGGAACGCGGGACGGTAGGCCATGTGTTGTTGGGGGCGTGTTTCGATGGGTGCGCCGAGCGAAATGTGCAGAAAATGCGTTTTTTTTTCCCACATTTCGGACTTTGCGGGTTTGTCTGGGTAATAAATTCTGGCCCGATTTGCGCAAATCATACCTCTGTGGATTCCCACGGGTGTCCTCTTTTCGAAAATGCATGGGGTTCCCTGTTTTCCTTGGTGGTTTGGACACCCGAGGCCCATATCTGTATGGTGTGCCGGTCGGCAGAGAGTCTAAAATTCTGGGTCTGAAAACAGACTTGGGGTTACTTGTGTTTTAGACTTTCCCCATGGCGCCCAGGTAAGTGTACCCACACATGTGAGGTATCGTTTTCATCGGGACACCTGTGGAAACGCAGGACGGTAGGTCATGTGTTGTTCGGGGCATTTTTCGATGGGTGCGCTGAGCGAAATGTGCGGAAAATGCGTTTTTTCCCCCACATTTCGGACTTTGCGGGGGTGTCTGGGTAATACATTCTGGCCCGATTTGCACAAATCATACCTCTGCGGATTCCCACAGGTGTCCTCTTTTTGGAAATGCATGGGGTTACCTGTTTTCGTTGGTGCCTTGGACACCCGAGGCCCATATCTGTATGGTGTGCCGGTCGGCAGAGAGTCTGAAATTCCGGTGTGAAACCAGACTTGGGGTTACTTGTGTTTTAGGCTTTCCCCTTGGCGCCCAGGTAGGTGCACCCACACATGTGAGGTACCATTTTCATCGGAACACCTGTGGGAACGCGGGATGGTAGGCCATGTGTTATTGGGGGCGTGTTTCGATGGGTGCGCCGAGCGAAATGTGCGGAAAATGCATTTTTTTTCCCACATTTCGGACTTTGCGGGGTTGTCTGGGTAATAAATTCTGGGCCGATTTGCGCAAGTCATACCTCTGCGGATTCCCACGGGTGTCCTCTTTTCGTAAATGCATGGGTTTCCCTGTTTTACTTGGTGGCTTGGACACCGAGGCCCATATCTGTATGGTGTGCCGGTCGGCAGAGAGTCTGAAATTCTGGTCTGAAAACAGACTTGGGGTTACTTGTGTTTTAGGCTTTCCCCTTGGCGCCCAGGTAGGTGCACCCACACATGTGAGGTACCGTTTTCATTGGGACACCTTTGGTAACGCAGGACGGTAGGCCATGTGTTGTTGGGGGCGTGTTTCGATGGGGGCGTGCTTCGATGGGT
The DNA here is from genome assembly GCF_040938575.1 of Ambystoma mexicanum. Taxonomy (NCBI): domain Eukaryota; kingdom Metazoa; phylum Chordata; class Amphibia; order Caudata; family Ambystomatidae; genus Ambystoma; species Ambystoma mexicanum. Next base: position 228,109,132 of record NC_090934.1, read on the forward strand.
GCGCCGAGCGAAATGTGCAGAAAATGCGTTTATTTTCCCACATTTCGGACTTTGCGGGTTTGTCTGGGTAATACATTCTGGTCCGATTTGCACAAATCATACCTCTGCGGATTCCCACGGGTGTCCTCTTTTCGAAAATGCATGGGGTTCCCTGTTTTCCTTCGTGGCTTGGACACCCGAGGCCCATATCTGTATGGTGTGCCGGTCGGCAGAGAGTCTGAAATTCCGGTGTGAAAACAGACTTGGGCTTACTTGTGTTTTAGGCTTTCCCCTTGGCGCCCATGTAGGTGCACCCACAACTGTGAGGTACCGTTTTAATCGGGACATCTGTGGAAACGCGGGAAGGTATAACATTTGTTGTGTTTGTGTGGTTTTCATTACGTTTTGACCCATTTGCTGGTGCCCTTTGTCACACAACCCTTTGATTTCCCAAATGTGACCTACATTTATTCGTGGCTTTAGCCGCCATACTCTTTTGTAACCTGCACAAGTCAAAGGGACTGCCTGTGCTCTTTCAAAAAATGTATGCTTGCCTTTCCTCTCCACATTGGTTTTCCCGATTTACACATGCTAAGTGCGTCTGTTCAGGCTGTGAGCGTAAAACTCCTGTGTACCATAGCTCAGTGTTTGGCTTGTGGTATTTCTTGTTTTGTAAAACACTACAAAAAATGTGTGCTCTCCTAACTGCAAGAGTCGGGGGAATGTAGCAGAGCATTGCTTTTCTCAAAATTCATAGAAGCCATTGCCGTACCAAGCCAACCATGTCCAACACATACATTTTTTCCGGTCATTTTCCCGCTTTCCCCCCAATCTATGGCAGTTTCCCCTACATAGTTGTTGCCTGACCTATGCAAATCACCCCTTCCTAAACTTGGAATTTTGTCTACTTTTCAGAAATATATGCCTTTCGGTCCTCCAATTCGGCTCTCCTACCCTTTTCTTCCATTCCGTCCATGCATGTCCAATTGGCAAAAATGGCCAAAATCGCCTACCTCTCACAAAAGGGTTGATAACCACATCAAAATAATATTTTTCATTTCCACTCAACCTGTTCTTGAAAGCTATGAAATTGGGGAACTCAGCACAGCAAACCATTTGTTCCTAGCTCTTACAAGGAAAAAACCACAGGCTTCTTTGTACATCATTTTATTGGCATTTTTTGAAAAAACCCAAAATGTTTGCCCTTTTTGCTTATTTTCTCTCACCCCCCTACAGCAACCTAGGATTCCTGGGTGGCGTTACGACCGCCTACATGTGGGAAAAAAGCAGACAAATTTGGCCGATATATCTCATGTAACAAAAAAGTTACAAGGCATTGAATGGCTACATACCGAAATCACCAAAAAAGACCCTGGCACTGGGGAGAAATACCCATGGCACTTAAAGGGTTAAAGAATGCAACATTTGTGCATCAACATTCATCCACATGAACACCCATCACCACAAAGTGGAGGTATGAATACTTTTTGTGCTGTATGTTTACTGCTCCGTTATAAGTGCCTGTGCACTAAAGAACATTTTTGAAGGACTTACTACAGCATGTTTGTTGGAAATGTTTTCTAAGTCCAGCTACTCTGCCCATATTTCCCACAATCCTACTAAGTGCCTGTGCGCACGGTATCTGCCACTGAGCACCCATTATGTTCTTAAAAAGCTTACTGTTTTTTCTCCATTCCAGTACCATCAAGTGGCACTTCAATTATATATGCTTGCAACATTTCCATTTGCCCATATCACCCATTGTAATATCGAAACAGGAACTCTCTTCTTTCCTTTCAACAATACTAAACCTTTTTCCCCACTAACCCATTTCCTACATAAATTGTAAAATGATGGCACCAAAACCAGCACTAAATGTATGTTACCAACCTAAAGCAAGTTCTGAAAAGCTCACTGTCTCCACAGCTGAGGTTCTCTCTAGGCTGGACTATTGCAGCAGTCTCGTTCCAGCTCTGCCTGCTTCTACTCTCCGCCCTCTGCAACTCATCCAGAAGAGGACTGCACACCTTGCCATTGGCATTAAGTCCAGGGATCGTATCTCTCTGGGACTGAAATGTGTGCACTGGCTCCCAGTAGCTGCAAGGAATAAGGTCAAAACCCTCTTCATTATGCACAAGGCCTTCTGGGCCCTGGGGCCGCAATACTTACAACTCTCACTTCCTAAATATCTCCGTGCTCCAGCTCTTCCCTCATCCGCCTCCAACTCCCTCAGGGTCACTGGCTTGTGCAAGCAACCAGTTGATGGTAGATCTTTTTCTTTCGGCTGGGGCCTCCCTCTGCAACAGCCTCCCTGCCTCCCTGAAACTTGAGAAGAACCATCGTCGAATCCAGAAGCACCTCAAAACCTTTCTCTTTCACTCTGCTTTTTGTCCTCCTCTCCCCTGCTGACTTCCTGGCTGAAACTGACTCTGCACTGGTTACCTGGCCACCCTCTGATCTGGGACCCAGACCACCTCTCCCCCGCCAGTCGCACCCCTGCACTGGCTTTATTGCCAACCCTGCACTTGGGGACTGTTTTCTGTATCTCTAACAGTTCCACCACCACCTGATGTCTGCACTTATCCTTGCACTTGCCATCATTGGGCCATATTTTTACTTATTGTGATTTTATCTTCTTCCCATTGACTGCACTTTCTCCTCCCCCTCCCCATGCACTTGGGTGATCTTAGCGACACCTGGCCTAGTAGGTTTGTTGTCTCTGTCTCCCCTCTGTTCCCCCTCCCTTGCCTCGTGGCACCTTCAAAAGCTTGTCTATATGCCCACTACAAATGGCATATCATACAATATAATATCATGGACACATTGCATTCATAACAACATGATGCCTGCCACTTACCTTGTACACTTCACAGAATGGTTTTCCGCAGCACCCCACTTACTACAAACATATAAAAAATGATCGCACAAAAGCAACACAAAGTGTATGTAAGCAACTTCAAACAAGTGCATGCAGTGCATGCATGTGAACAGGATGCCTGCCCCTTACCTTGCACATTTCCATAATAGCCTTCTGCATATCTCTGTACAAAGAGTCCTTCTGCCACAGGTTTTCCGTACACCCCACAACTGGAAACCTTAATTGAACAATCCCTTAGCCTGCACAGTCCCATTTCCATGGCACCATCCTAAGAAGGGCCAGATATGACCCGTGTAATCCTGAAACTACAGCGGAATCTGCAGAGTTACCGTGTTATGAAACTGGTTAGGGGACTGGGTCTTTAGTGCTCCCTCTAAAAAGAAGTTTGTTTTTTTTTGTTTTTTTTTTCATGCATACAAACAACTTTTTTGTTTTTGCTCTTCATCTGAGTTTCTCTTTTGTTTGCCTGCTTACATTGTTACAGAATTGTCTTCAACACTTTTTGCACAGTTTAAAACAAAACAGCATTGCCAATGTTGGTCAAAAAATGCCATTTGCATGGAACCACTGCAAATTTCGCTCGTTGATGATGTCATAGTCGGTGGAGAACATCCCAGCAGTGGACATAAATTGACACATGCTTAATAAAACACCTTCTGACCTCTGGCTGGGGACAAATTATACCAGCATGATCCCATGCTCCTCTTGGTGGTATGCTTGAAAAAACCACCTTGGCAGTGGGAAAAACCTGCCTCACTTCTTCCATCAACTTCTTTAGGTGACGGAGCAAACGTCTACATGACATGTACCCCAAATGTAGAGCTCCATAATGTAGAACCGACAACATCTACAGTACCGACAGAGGCCACACATCTGCAAAGGTCACCCATACAGCCGAGACTGCCCTCATAGACAGTCTCCCAGAAAGCCTCCAATCCTTCCAACTGTACAGATCGTGCACAAAGGTATCACCCACTATTAGCACTCTGCGTTTCTCCATCTCTTCTTGCCACCCTCACTACACAGACTAATGGGGAAAAAGTAGTAGCTGCCATTTCTGTGAGGCACACCCTCAACACCTGATTGGCTAATTCCCACTGTTCCAATTCCATTGCCACCTTGCTTAAAAGGGCAGGGTGTGGCACGTGCGCTTTCCAAGATACAGCGAGGGCTGTGCCCCAGTAATTGGCTAATTCCCACTGTTCCATTTCCATTGCCACCATGCTTAAAAGGGCAGGATGTGGCACGTGCGCTTTCCAAGCTACAGCGAGGGCAGCGCCCCAGTAAAGCAGGGACAGTCCTTCATCCCTTTCCACACCAGCCATGCAGCCAAGGTGATAGGCCCTTACCACACACAACACAGCATAGTAGACCCCATGTTTAAATGATCATGTCATGTGCAATGCACTCCCCTTCTGCAAATGAGCTGCATAACGTTGCGTTGGGTGTGCTGAACGGTATGTAGGTGGCTGTGTACATTGTCCTTATTTTACATGTGTGATGCTCAGCACTTCCTTGCATTACGCAATATCTTAAAGCACTTCCTAAAGCAAGGGTCTTATAAGGGCCTAACCATAGCAAACGCAAATGGTCACATGTGGCTCCCTAATGTGCAACAGGTGCAATGATCTACACCATATGCTATTGTAAGCATAGCAGCTCATTTCTGCTGTTCTACCAAGTCTACAATGTCCTCCACAACCATTGTATAAAAGTCACCAACTTCAAATACATGCAGAGTTACACCTGCATGCCTGCATTATGTTGTGGTGGCTGTGGTGAAGGCCGAGACTCTTGGGTGTATGGCCTATGTCCCATGGCCTTTTCCCATGCATCCAACAGTCTAGGACTTGCTCACACCCACCACAACATAACAGAGCCATGCAGGCAAACATGTAGCCAGATTCCAGAATTCACAAAGGCAACATAGGCACCAGCACTTATACACAACCGCCGCCCCATAATACAGCGATGCATGCAAACATGTTCCAGTTACCATAATCCACAAACATACCACACTGTATGCCACCCCTGCCCACTACCATTCACATAGCATTGTATTATTGCCAACCAAGCCACAAAATCTTCACAACATTGGTCCTACTCTCAACACTCTAGTAACATACAAGCAATACTGCAGAGTGCCGTACAACACATACTATTCTGCGCAATGCAGACTACCTACCCAAGCACATATTAGAACCAGTTGACCAGTACCCTCTTCTGTATGGACACTATTCCAACACTGCAGCCAGTGGGCACACTACAGGACTGCTCACTGCAGCATTTCCAGCCATGCTCCGACAACTGTAAGATGTTCTAACAATCACCACACCCATGGAGTCAACAATGTATGCAATGCAGCCAAACCACACACACACAAACCTACAATGTCAAACCTACTTGCAACCAGTGGACATACTTGTCGGTGCAAGGGCTTCAGCCATGCATCCAACACAACGTAAGAAGGGTCTTATAAAGGGCAAACCCTAGCAAACAGAAATGGTCACATGGGACTCCCTAATGTGCAACATGTCCAATGACCTACACCATATGCTAATGTACGCATAGCAGCTCACTTCTGCTGTTCTACCAAGTCTACAATGTCCTTCACAACCATTATGTAAAGGTCCATGCCTTCGAAGACATGCAGAGTTACAACTACATGGCAGCATTATGTTGTGGTGGCTGTGGTGAAGGCCTAGGCTCTTGGTTGCATGGCCTACGGCCCAGGGTATGATTTAAATCAACATCTGTCATCAATACCTTCCAGTTTTTTTTGAGAATATTTCTCACTATCTTCGTTGATTCTCCATAAATCAATACGAGACGGGCTGTATCTCTTTCTTTATCGACACCTACTGTGTGAGTCTTTTCTAACAAGAGTGGCGATCTATCACAGATTTGTGCCTTTATATATGCACGCTCGATGACCCTTTTAGGGTAGCACTGTTGCTGAAAACCCCATGCTGTCAGTAGGCTCTCTTTATTGTATGTTTCAATATTTGAACAGTTCCTCCGTAACCGGATAAATTCACCATTACGTGATGCTCCAGATGAGATCGTTGGAATGTGCACTTCTTGCTTGTAGGGGAATATTTACTCCTGTTGGTTTCCTGAAGAGTTCACTTTTTAGTTGACCTTTTTCTACAAAGACCTTGACATCTAGGAAGACTACTTTTTCAGGACTGTGTGTTTCAGTAAATATCAAGTTGAAAATGTTCTCGTTAAGATGATGTACAAACTCGATCCATTTTTTTTAGCTCCCTCTCCATGTAACAAAGAGGTTGTCGATATAACGATACCACATTACTATTTTGCCGGTGTATTTGTCATTCTTTTCTTTCCATTCTTCATACTTTTTCCAGTATCCCATCAATAAGTTGGCGTAAGCCGGGCAAAAGTGGTGCCCATAGCTGTGCCTTGTTTTATTTATAATATTTATGATTGAAGAGAAACACATTATTCGTGAGGCATAGTTGGATCATGGTTAGGATCATTTCAGTGTGTCTTGTGTATTTGAGAGATCTGGTATTAAGAAAGTATTAAGAAAGTATGCACAAGCCTTAATGCCCCAGCCATGCTTAATTGATGTATACAGTGAGACTACGTCCATTGTGGCCAAGATGTTATCGGGTTCGCAAGGTAATTTGTACATTTTTGATAGAAAATCTTTCGTGTCTCTAAGGTAAGAAGGAAGTGATGACACAAAAGGAAACAATGTCTCATCGATGTATTTTGACATGTTCTCAAGGAGTGATCCTGTTAGTGTGACTATTGGTCTGCCGGGAGGTTTAATGATATTTGTATGCACTTTTGGCAGGAAATAAACCATAGGGACAGTTGAGTGAGATTTGTAGAGGAATTTTAAGTCTTGTTTTTCCAAAATTAATTTAGTTTCCCAATCTGATAGGAATTCTTGAACCTTCAGTTCCAATTCTTTCATAGGATTGTGAGCAAGATTTTCATAACAAGCCCTGCCATTTAATTGTCTATTGGCCTCATGGATTTAATTTATCTCTGTTCATGAGCATGATGTTTCGCCCTTTATACGAGGCTTTGATTATACATTGTGGCAATAGACTGAGTTCATTTAATGCTTTTGTATGTTTATTACATATGCTTGATTTGAACTCCTTGTGTTGCTTTTACCTAATCTTCTTCAGATCATTAATGACAAGGCTTTGGAATGTTTCGATAGAATTTCCTGCCACCATGGGTGGGTTAAATTTTGATTTAGCTTTCAGCTTGCTCTTTTTATACCATTCGGTATTTATATCTAGATCGTACAGATTAATCAATAGATTATCTGAGGTTACCCTTCCTTCTTCTTGCAAATGTAAAAGATTGGAAAGTGTACCAAGATCGCTTATGGTTACTTCAGTCTTACCCTCTTGTATTGTTTTTGGTCGTCCTTTATAAGAATTTTTTGGATATACTGATCAAATTCTATCTGTGTTCGTACATAGTCGAAATTTGGTGCTCGGCAGAAGTTAAGGCCAAGGCTAAGGAGCTGTTGTTGGTCATCCGTTAATACATGATTAGATAGATTAATCATAGTCATCTTGGAGCTCTCTTGTAGCGTGTCCTTGTTTATTTTCCAAAGCGCAGCAATCTCCCTGAGGCAATCTTTGTTGAGCTGACTGCCCCTCTACCCCCTCCTTGTTTTTTTCTTACTCCCTGTCCTTGTCCACGTTTGTTCTTTCCCCTCTTGTTTGTTTGCCCATTCTTCCATCCTGCATTGTTGGATCATTGTGTATTTGTCTCCCTTGGCTTAAAGTGCCACCTTCTTGATTTTACTCCTGATAGTGATTTTGCTCGAGACTTTGTTCTTGACCCTTATGTTTTTTTTTTTTTAGTCATCTTGGGTTCCTCTGAACATTGTAATTTTTAGTTGGTTGTAAGCTTAGTAGTTGATTTTTCATGCTTGAGGTAAACAATACTTTTGTGCCCTGGGCGTGCATCTCCACCATTTCTTGATTCTTATGTCTGGGCATCCTTGTTGGATTTTTAGGCACTCCTGTTATTAAACTATTCTTGTTGTTTGAAGTATTTGGAGTGAATTGATCCAGATGCTCTCGGGTGGATTGTCCATAAAGTCACCCAGGGCATCAACATAAATTGGTGAATCAACACTGTCAGTTTGTGCATGTTCTTTCCCATGATCTTTTAATTTAATGTGAGCAGGTTTTGAAGGTTGCTTCTTGAAGCGGAGTACAGAAAACCATCCTCTTCACACTCCCCGGATCCCTCAGCACCCCTCGCTCATCCCTCTGCAGCCGCAGGCCACGACCAACATCCCTCGCCCATCCATCAGCCCGCCGCACGCATGCACAGGCTCTTCTGCGAGCAACGGCTGCGGGGCTCCGGCATAATCCCCAAGGTTATCAAGAGGGTCTACGGAGGGGTTAGGCTACACATACTTTGTGCATTTTCTTGTTGATCATCCTGCATGGATCCAGAGGGACTCTGGTTGTTTGCCTCCAGATTGTGCGTTCTTAATACAGGGGCGTCAGGGTTTGGAGTGCTGTGCGAGTCAGACTGCTCTAGGCAAGGTGGAGATTGCTTCTCTCCACCCCGACAGCAACATCAGTACCGGCATCAGCACCTGATTGCTTCATGCGACTTTGTGTTCTTGGAGCCAAGGAGTTGGAGCTCAGTTCCATATCAGCCCTCAAAACCAGGGTCACAGGAACGTGGAGACGGACTTCTTCTCTTCAACTAGGATTGCTGTACTCTAACAACGCTCAGCTCTGTGTGCAATGTGCTTTTTAAGCAAATATCTTTGGTAAATTCAAAGTGAGCGGCTGCGGGTGCGTGTAATAAGGCTTACCCAGAGCTTGCTACTAGCGGGCTCAAAGTGGCATCCCCCAATAGTCTCCCGCTTGTGAACATTTCACAATAAAATATCTCTGTTTCTTTGGGTTTTTTGAGCACTCAGCAGGGAGCTCCTCCCGCACCACGTCGCTTCACGAAGACTCACAAAGACTCAGCTAGACTCTGCTCTGCTCCGTGGAAGTAGCAAGTCTTTAGCTGAAATGCTCCACCTCCTTCAATAAAGATGAAAAAAACACTTGATTCACGCAATGGAAAACCACACAAAGGTCAGTGTCTCCTGCTCGTTCTGCTTCCTCACAAAGACTCAGCTAAACTCCATGCCCCATTGGTGCCACTATCTGTTGTGGGAGTGCCATTTGAAAGAGTAGGGATTAACATTGTTGGTCCCCTGGACCCTCAGGCTTCCTCTGGCAACAGGTTTATCTTGGTGCTGGTCGACCATGCCACCAGATATCCTGAAGTCATCCCATTGAAGACAGTGGGTGTCAGGACCCAAGATTGGAAACATTGGTATCGCTGGCGGTTCCGACGGTGATCGGTCTAGTCCTCACCCAACATGGCGCCCAACATGATGCTGGAGCTTATATAATCTGGCTCCGCCCACTTTTCGGCGCGTTGTATCTGTTGTTTCACTCTCTCAACGCTCCGACTTTGGATTATCGCCATCCTGTGTATACCTCCTAGTCCTCATTTCTCCTTGTTCCTTCCCTTTACCCCTATTCATTACCTTTCTATTGGCTCCGTGCTCGCTACAGTTCTACCCTACGCTCACGAGTGCCGCTGTTACATCTGCTGCGGTACCGCTTCCCTATTTCTTACTTTGCTCTAAACTTCAACCTACCTTACTTCAACCTGGTACACCGGCCGCGAGGGTGCTTCTCGCACTGTGTTCCGCGTCCGGGAACAGGAGCTTCCTTACTGGACTTGCTATCGGCTGTTCTTTCAGCCCTTCGGACTGGTAATTTCTTTCTTTCACAGACACAGAAGCGCTGTGCTAGTCGCCTGGGCGATTCTTAAAGCCTTTGTTACTTTTCTACCTTTTTCTACCTTCTCGGTGTAATACCTTCTGGCGAGTTGTTCCTTTCCGTTTCGCCACGGTGGGTTAGCGCTGCTTCTGACTACTTGAGTCATTTCAGTTGCCTTCTCCCTGATTTGGTACAGTAGTCCTTTCCCTGTTGCTTCTAACTTCTTTATCCTTTTCTTTTCTATACCTTCCCTTTCCTACCCTATTCACAGGGTCTGCTACCCCTTTACTCCGTACCTTGGCTTTTCTCTCTTGGATTCCTGCCTTCAGCTACACTGACTACGTCATCACCCCTGACATCTTGGAACTGCAAATTAAAGATCTGTACCATCTAAAGGACCTACCTTCCGAACCCATCTATGTACTAGGGTTTTTTCTGCCTTCGGGCTTTTTCCCTAGAACTGAGGCTGGCCCCCTGGGGTTCCCCGGTGATAGGTCCACTCTTCTATCAAGGTCGCCTCCGGAGGGGCCAGACCTTATCTTCACGAAAAGAAGACCAGAACACAGAAAAGCAAGGTTCCAAGGACTAAGGAGAAGCCAGGCAAGGTTGAGACTGATCCTTGTGTACGTACCTCGGAGGAGTCAGGTGAGGAGAAAGGGGAGGTGGGCTCGGATCTGGACAGAATACAACGCCCGAACCCTAACATGGCTTCCTTGGAACAATATCAAGAGCTGGTGGCGGCAATGCAGAACCTCACAGTTGAAGTCCAAGCTTTGAGGACAGAGAACATAGCACTCCGACAGCAGGTAGTCCTACATAGAGACGACCGTGGAGATCTACCTGCGATGCCCCTTTCCTTTGGCAAGTACAACGGTTACCCGGGAGGAATGAAGGAATTCCTTGATGCCTGTGGTGTGTATTTTGCCTTCCGTACCCATGCCTATGAATCGGCAAGATCTAGGGTTGGATTCATCATTGCCAATCTCACAGGAAATGCTCTGGCTTGGGCCACTCCTCTTGTTGCCAGAAACGACCCTTCTTTGATTGATTATGATCGTTTTATAGAGGGCTTCAAGGAACGATTCGACAGACCAGAGGTATTCTACTCCTCCTTAGAAGCTATCCTGGATGTCGAACAAGGGAACACAGACGTCCAGACTTACATCGCCCACTTCCAGAGACTAGCAGCTAAAACAGACTGGCCCGATTCAGCTCAACAAACTATATTTCGGAGAGGACTCCACGACGAGCTCAAGGACGAGTTAGCTCGTGTAGCCCGACCAGTATCTTGTCATGAACTGATGACCTTAGCATTACAGATCGAATTCCGATTAACAGAAAGACGGCAAGAAAGAAGACGATTCAGGAGCAATCCTCAGTCTCTCAGTCTACCGAACCCTTCGCCAGCAACCCGGACCAACGCCCCTTCTGAAGAACCCATGCAAGTCGGAATTACCAGGGGACCCCTTACACCGGGAGAGCGTAAACGAAGAAGAGAGACCGGGTTATGTATGTATTGTGGTTCCGCCAAACACTTATTGAGAAACTGTCCGGAAGTGCCACCCCGGAGGAAGGAAAACTTCAACCCCTGATCTACAGCAGGGGAAGTCTCGGGGTAAGTGCCAAGTACCCTTGCAACCACTCAAGAACCATGAACAACCCTGAGGAAAACAACCTGATGGTGTTCCAAGTCACGTTATGGTTATCTCCTTCGAGTTCCATTGAGGTACTTGCCATGCTGGACTGTGGAGCTGCAGGTAACTTCATGGATGCGAACTGGGCTATAGAATATCACATAGCTACCAAACGTAAGATAACTCCCATTCCGGTAGAGGGTGTAGACGGTCGACCTCTGTCATCCGGTCCTATCACCACAGAAACAATACCACTAAGAATGGAGATGAGCCATCACTCGGAATTTCTGGTCTTCGATCAGATTAGAGCAGCCCATTTCCCTCTGGTCATCGGTATTCCATGGCTAAGGAAACACAATCCCCACATCGACTGGAAGGCTAATAGAGTGAGCTTCAACTCACTCTTTTGTAAGTCAACTTGTATGGGCAACATGGTTTCCTCCACTCATCCTGAAGCAGAACCACTTCCTACACAGAGTTCGACAGTCATAGCCTCAGTTCCACCTCAATATCACGAATTCTCAGAGGTATTCATAGACATTCAACCCCGTGATCTTCCCCCTCACAGACCAGAAGATTGCGGCATTGACCTAGTACCTGAAGCAGTGATTCCTTTCGGGCGGATGTACCCTTTGTCACTCCCAGAAAGGAAGGTCCTACGAGAATATCTGGACTCTAATCTCCAAAATGGGCTCATTCAAGAGTCGAGATCAGCCTGTGGAGCCTCCTTATTCTTTATACCAAAGAAAGACAGCTCCGAACTGCGTCCATGTATTGACTATAGAGGGCTTAATAAGGTGACGATCAGAGACCGGTATCCTATGCCATTAATCCGAGACATCTTGGAGGCGGTGCAAGGAGCCGTATATTTTACCAAACTGGATCTAAGAGGCGCCTACCATCTCCTAAGAATAAGAAAAGGCGACGAGTGGAAGACCGCGTTTCGCACTCCTTTCGGATTATTCGAATACCGGGTGATGCCATTCGGCCTGGTCAACGCCCCCGCTGTCTTTCAGAGGTATATGGATAAGGTGTTCGCAGACATGTTGTTTGTCTCGGTGGTGGTGTATCTGGACGATATCCTGGTATACTCTCGGTCGCTAAACGAACACAGGTCACTGGTGAGAAAGGTACTCCAACGTCTTCTTGAACACCAGCTTTTGGTGAAACCGGAAAAATGCAAGTTCGAGACCACTTCCGTATCCTACCTGGGATTCGTTTTATCAGGTGAAGGCATAGAGATGGACCCAGCCAAGGTTAAAGCTATCATGCAGTGGAGAGAACCCAGCACTATCAAAGAGCTACAAAGCTTCTTAGGGTTAGCCAACTTTTATAGAAGATGTATACCTACCTTCTCCAACCTAGTGCTTCCTCTCACATCCCTGCTCAAGAAAGGAGTCAAGTTTGCCTTGGGAGACAAACAAAGGAGAGCTATTCAGACTCTTAAGGAATGTTTCTCCTCCGCTCCCATTTTGATACAGCCGGATCAGACCATACCAAACATCCTGGAGACGGATGCTTCGATAGGAGCAGTAGGTGCCATCCTATTACAGAAGACAGCTGATGGCTATGAACACCCAGTGGCGTATTTCTCGAAGACCCTCACCAGTAGTGAACAGAACTACTCCGTCTTAGAGTGAGAACTCTTAGCCATCAAGTTAGCCTGCCAAGAATGGCGACATCTCTTACAAGGCGCAACCCATCCCTTCGTGATCAGAACTGACCACCGCAATCTCCGAGTTCTACAACAAATGGAGTGCACCAATGCCCGACATGCCCGGTGGGCATATTTCTTCCTACAGTTCGACTTCATAATAACCTATATCCCGGGCACAGAAAACAAGAAGGCAGACGCCTTATCACGAAGTATTGGGGACAGTTCAGGAACCTACAATGAACATGACCACCTTTTCCCAAATCTCAAGGTCTTAGCCTCCACTGTCTCATTTTTCTGAGATCTGATACCTCATTATCAGTCCGGTGCAAGACTACCCGCCACAGTCATCCAAGGCAAGGATGGACTGTACTATCATGATCACGCCCTTTTCATTCCCACCAAGGATCTCCAGAAGCTCGTCCTTTCGTGGTGCCATGATACCCCCTTGTCGGGTCACCCGGGCATCAGAAAGACCTATGAACTCTTGCAAAGAGGCTTTTGGTGGCCAAAATTAAAGACTGATGTATATCAGTATGTTACTTCTTGCTCAATCTGTGCCTCTAACAAATACCGAACCGGTAAACCGCTCGGACTCCTACAACAACATACCTTACCGTCACGACCATGGGAACATATCTCTACAGATTTCATCGTCGACCTTCCCCCTTCTGAGGGTATGACGGTGATTATGGTCACAATAGATTCATTCAGCAAACTGGCCCATTTTTCAGCTTTTAAACAAATTCCTTCTGCTTCTGAGACAGCTGATATCTTCCTCCGAGATATAGTCCGTCTACACGGTCTACCCCAGACCATTGTATATGACCGGGGACCTCAGTTCACGTCCAAATTCTGGGCGTCGCTTTGTCAGGCCCTGGGTATCAACAGAGCCCTTTCTTCGGGATACCACCCCCAGAGTAACGGACAGACCGAAAGGTTAAACGCAAACCTGGAACAGTACTTAAGGTGTTTCTGCAGCACACAACAAGAGAGATGGCATCGTTTCCTTTCTCAAGCTGAGTTCGCCTATAATAATACCCTGCATACCACTATCCAAATGAGCCCTTTTTTGTGCACTTATGGATTTCATCCCAAACACCTACCAGGGTTTTGCTCCCTAGCCACTAAGATTCCAGCTCTGGATGGCGTGTTACAGGAACTTCAGGAGGTTCATAATCTCGCCAAGAGGGCACACCAACTCAGTCAACAATCACAGAAGAGATGGGCAGATAGGAACAGAGCTTCCAATCCTACATGGGGACCAGGACAACTAGTCTGGTTATCTACTAGATTTCTTCCTAGATGGGTTCATGCTGGAAAATTCTCCCCCCGTTATCTTGGACCATTTTCCATTCTCCAACAGGTCAACCCGGTTGCCTTTCGACTCAAACTTCCTGACTATCTCAAAAGGGTTCACCCGGTGTTTCATGTTTCTTTGCTTCTTTTCCTTAGACCCATCCGCAAGAGTCGAGCCCAGGTACATTCCATTCCAGAAGAATACGAAGTAGCATACCTAGTGGACTCCAGATACCACAGAGGTCGGCTCCAATACCTGGTTCACTGGAAAGGCTATCCCGTGGAAGAGAGGTCTTGGGAACCAGTAAGCCATGTTCATGCCCCTAGGCTCTTGAGAAAGTTTCATCGCCTTCACCCGGGCAAGCCGGGGGGTACCCCGAGAGGAAAGGGGTATACTGTCAGGACCCAAGATTGGAAACATTGGTATCGCTGGCGGTTCCGACGGTGATCGGTCTAGTCCTCACCCAACATGGCGCCCAACATGACGCTGGAGCTTATATAATCCGTCTCTGCCCACTTTTCGGCGCGTTGTATCTGTTGTTTCACTCTCTCAACGCTCCGACTTTGGATTATCGCCATCCTGTGTATACCTCCTAGTCCTCATTTCTCCTTGTTCCTTCCCTTTATCCCTATTCATTACCTTTCTATTGGCTCCGTGCTCGCTACAGTTCTACTCTACGCTCACGAGTGCCGCTGTTACATCTGTACAGCTTCCCTATTTCTTACTTTGCTCTAAACTTCAACCTACCTTACTTCAACCTGGTACTCCGGCCGCGAGGGTGCTTCTCGCACTGTGTTCCGCGTCCGGGAACAGGAGCTTCCTTACTGGACTTGCTATCGGCTGTTCCTTCAGCCCTTCGGACTGGTAATTTCTTTCTTTCACAGACACGGAAGCGCTGTGCTAGTGGCCTCGGCGATTCTTAAAGCCTTTGTTACTTTTCTACCTTTTTCTACCTTCTCGGCGTAATACCTTCTGGCGAGTTGTTCCTTTCCGTTTCGCCGCGGTGGGTTAGCGCTGCTTCTGACTACTTGAGTCATTTCAGTTGCCTTCTCCCTGATTTGGTACAGTAGTCCTTTCCCTGTTGCTTCTAACTTCTTTATCCTTTTCTTTTCTATACCTTCCCTTTCCTACCCTATTCACAGGGTCTGCTACCCCTTTACTCCGTACCTTGGCTTTTGTCTCTTGGATTCCTGCCTTCAGCTACACTGACTACGTCCTCACCCCTGACATCTTGGAACTGCAAATTATAGATCTGTACCATCTAAAGGACCTACCTTCCGAACCCATCTATGGACTAGGGTTTTTTCCGCCTTCAGGCTTTTTCCCTAGAACTGAGGCTGGCCCCCTGGGGTTCCCCGGTGATAGGTCCACTCTTCTGTCAAGGTGGCCTCCGGAGGGGCCAGACCTTATCTTCACGAAAAGAAGACCAGAACACAGAAAAGCAAGGTTCCAAGGACTAAGGAGAAGCCAGGCAAGGTTGAGACTGATCCTTGTGTACGTACCTCGGAGGAGTCAGGTGAGGAGAAAGGGGAGGTGGGCTCGGATCTGGACAGTGGGCCTCATTACAGGTCGGGCGGTCCGGAAATAACAGTGGTGGTAAACCTGCCGCCACTGTTAATTCCGGACCACCCGATCCCGAGTCCTGCAGGTGGGAGGTGGCGTTCCCGCCACCGCCCGCAGGCGGACGAGGAAACACCGGCACCATCAACAGATGGTGCCGGTGTTTCCATGATCCCCGTTCCCATTGAGTCCAACAGGACTCAATGGGAATGGGGATTTACACCATTCCGCCTCCGGAATTCCTGGGACACCGGGGTTGTAATGCCCCGGTAATGCCGGGAATCACGGAGGTGGAATTGTAATACGAGTCCGGCGGTAACCAGACGATTTTACCGCCTCGGTTAACGCCGGACTTGGAATGAGGCCCAGTGAATGCCAAGTCAGTTGCTAAAGCTTTACTTGGCATATTTACTAGGTTGGCTTCCCTAAAGAAGTTGTGTCTGACAGGGGCAGCAACTTTATGTCGAAGTATATGCAAGCCATGTGGAAGGAGTGTGGGGTCATTTATAAGTTTTCATCAGCTTATCATCCACACACAAATACCTTAGTTGAGAATTTTAGTAGAACTCTCAAGAGCATGATTTGAGCTCTGGAAGAAAACCAATGGAGAAAATGGGATCTCCTGTTATCATGCTTACTCTTTGCTTACAGAGAGGTACCTCAAGAGGGGGTTGGCTTTATTCACAGTGTACCACCTGACCGCTCTGTCCTTAAGCTAGTGACTAATGAATCCAATCAGGTGTTCCTTGCCTTTCTCATCTATCTGCGATAGTACAGCACCTATCCAAGTGGCAAAGACATCTGTCTGCACAATAAAAGCATGTTTGTAGTCAGGGGACCTGAGGACAGGGGCACCCAGTCTCCAGTCTGTGCACCCAGAGGGAAGCATTCTGGGTGCACAGACTGGAGTCCTTGGTACCCCAGGGGATGAACGAAGGGCTTCTTTTACATTGCTTCCTGTAAACAAAGTCTAGGCAATCTGTTTTTATACCCTTTATATCTTGTTCCTAAGTGTGGTTTTAGATTTGCTTATCTTCTTGATAATATTATCTTTGTTGAATGCTCATACTGTACATTATCATTCTTTCATTTCCTTATTCACCTATCAGTGTCCTACTCACCTGTACTAGCTGCACTATACTTATGTAAAGATGTCCCCCTTGTGGGTCTTTGGTTTGTCTCTGCATTGGTGCTTCTTGTGACTGTTCGCAGTGGGTGTAGCTATCTCGTCATGGGATTCCCCCTTCTTAGTTATCATGGTTTGTAGGATTATTTGCGTTGGAAGAGTTTGGGGTTTGGTCATGCACGATAGAGATGTAGTGAACAAACTCATTGGCCATTTAACATTTGAAGCTAGTGCTGTCATAGCGTTTGATTGGCACAGTAAAGGCTACTATGTATTGACACAAAGAGATCGGCTGTGTGACACCATGTTATGATCTGAATGCAGGTTTTCATTATTATATCTTTGTTTCATCTTTTTTTCTTTAATGATTTAATATGTGCTACTGGCACTTGTATAGACAGCCTATAGGACCTTGATATGCTACATCATTCGACATTGGACATGCTACAGACATTAGTATAGCCAGTCGTAGGGGCCTACATGTGCTGAATCGTCCTAAACAGGATTGACACAGTCTTTGATTTTGGGACACGTGACCTGCATGTCACATGACGTTTTGGTTCCTTTTTTAGAATCAGTATGGCAGAGAGTCAGACAGAGGAGAGCAGATACCCATGTTTCAGGATATCTGGTCCAGGGAAGCATAGACACGCTCTCAATAGGAAACTTTATCTTGTCAGTTTCAGAAGGTAATTTTGGAGTTAAGCTGGCATTTTGCACTGGCTGTAGTTTGTGAGATGTGAGACTGCTTTTATTAGAGGGCAGCATCTATTTCTGAAATTGGCGCAATAATTGGCACACAATTATTGCACATAAGGCACCCTTATCATTGCATGAGCCAGCTTTGCCAGGTGAGAGGGTTTAATTTATTTGTGATATTTCACTAACAGTTGGTTGGTCACCTCTTCGGAGGTTATTTATTGCACATGGAAGAAGTATGGATATAACTGTAAGTGTGAATGTTGAGCCTGGGACAAACAGGTGTTGGTGATTTGTAATTTTTTAGCAACATCTAATTTTTCTTTTCATTCTTTTTTTATTTTTTCTCCTTTTTTTGCTTCTTATCTCACATTTATGTGTCAAATTGATTGATAATAATGTTGACTTGTGGATGTCAGTGCACCAATGGAACCTATTGCATAATAATTGGGTGCTCTCAACATGTACCACATTATGCTCATGATGGTGTTCTTCATGGACACTTTGTGCACACATTGCGCCATGCAATCTTTCTTTTTCTCATACACAAGTGTTTCAGTGTTGATGCTTATTGATGGATGCAATGTACATACTTATTCACCATTGTTTGTCTATGTTGGGTCCTTTGTGACCTGTTTATAATGTTTATATACTGAATGTACAGCTATTAGCCCTGATGATGGACATTGTCCGAAAGGCATTGGCAATATGGCATTTTGGCACAGGCCGCACAAAATTGTAATTGTAAAGCAAATATAGCTTGTTGGGGGGCGTGGCTTGAAAGCCATGTGAGAGGACGCGCTCTTGGAAGAGCTCCCGGAGATCCTACACTCATCCTGTGCAAAAGTGCATAAGCACTAACTCCTAGAAGCCAGAAACATGGGCACCCGTCCATGAATGTAAGCTGCACGGCCGCTGACAAGCTGGAACCTTCGTAAGCCTGGCAACAGCAGATAGATGTGACCGAAGTCCCCGGAGTCGCGGCCCTGACTGAGCGAAAATGGCGGCCATGCCGAACAAAGGAGTAGACACATACAGGATGACGGAGGCACCCCCGAAGTGATCGGCGGTTGCGCGGGCTGTGTGGGGGGCGATGCGCCTCTGGGAGAACATCGGCGCGTCTCTGTGGGCACTGATTATTCAGCACGGGCTCGGGAGACGGTAAGAGGCGGTCAGCGGCCGGCACTAGGACCCGCCCGGGCTGGCAGGCGAAACGGACCTCGCGACTTGAGCACCGAAGCGCCGTATGCATGTCACGCAGAAGCTCCGGGGCGAAGGGCTCACATATTGACGTTGCTGGCTGAGTTGTGCGCTTAGCAGCGCTGGCCTTTTGGGCAGCTGGCAGCCAACAGGAGACGCTCGAACTACGGCTGGTCCCCGGCACCACGCTGCGCCGCAGAGATACATTGTTGCGGGTAGCTGACTTAACGCCCGCGTGTCCCGACACGCGATCAACGCTCCCACTATTGTGGGAAAGGAGGGCAGGAAGCCGCATTGATGCATTGTTGCGGGCAGCTGATCACACCCCTGCGAGTCTAGACACGCAATCAGCGTCCTCGCTACAGTGGGAAAGGAGGGCAGGAGAGCCCTGCATACTGGCAGGAGACGAAGAACTGAGCAGGGCAACACCACTGAAGGGGGTATAACAGTGAAATAAGAGACTTTGGGTGCACTTGCATACTTTGAATGTATGGTTGGGTGCTGCGCAACACGACATAAGAGACTGTGCCCCAGGACAAGGCGGTAAAGCGGCTGGCGCAGACCATTGCGGTGCACTTTTGAGCGCAATTAAGGGGCACACTAAGTGGTACCTGCACAACCCTGAACATACCGGGGGCGTTACCAGAGGTACAAATACAACGGTGTCGCGCGGGACTTGGCGATGATCCGAATTGGCGACTCAGCCAGTGAATTGCGGCAGGAGCCCAGGAGTCCTCTGGTGGGGGGCCCGGATGAGTGGTGGAAGAGGCTGCTGCAGAGGGACATTTGAGGCGTGAGGAAGAACACGCTCCATTGCGGGCAGAAAGTAGGCCTCTCTCCCCCTTGGTAGTGGTAAAGTGGGAGTGGTGGACCCACGGCATACAGTGGCTGCGGGATGTCGAGTAAGCCCCTCAGACAGAGAGTGAAGCAGCCTACGTTGGATGAGTTCACCAGGACACCGACGGGCCCAGAGAGTGCTCGGAGCAAGGAAAAGCCACCCGCAGGCGGCATGGCCGCCGCTAGTCCAAATCAGGATGTGTTAGCTGCGATCGCTGAACTGAAAGCGGATTTGAAAGCCGCTTGGGAGGCCAAGCTTGAAATAGTGGTGGCGGACCTGAAAACAGTGCTCGACCTCAAAGTGGGAGAAGTTCGGGAGGAGGTGAATCTACTTCGACAGGACGTAAGGACCCTGTCGGAGCGCACGGAGAGCCTTGAGAAAGAGGGGAGTGCGAACACGGCGGATTGCGCCTCACACAAGGCCGACCTGCATGTCTTGGCGCAGAGAGTGCGCAACTTGGAGAATAGAGCTGAAGAGGCAGAAGTGCGCGCCCGGAGAAACAACATCCGTATTGTGGGCATCTCGGAAGGATTGGAGGGCCGTAACCCACGGAGTTCATCGAGAATATGTTGCTCCAAGAGATCACGGGGGGTGTGCTGTCGCAGGGATTTGCAGTGGAGCGAGCACATAGGGCATTGGCTAGGAGGCCTCCACCGGGCAGTCCGCCCAGGCCAATGATAGCCAAGATCCTTAATTACCGAGACCGGGAGAGGATTTTGGAGCATTTTCGTAAAGGGGGAACCATCAAGAGAGGGGAGGCAACTATAACGGCCTACCCAGACTACACCATGATGGTGCAGAGGAGTCAGATGAACTTCGGGGTGGTTAAGAGAAGACTGAGGGAGGTGGGGAAGAAATATATGCTCCTTTATCCGGCCAAATTGAAGGTGTTTCACAACAACAGATCCTTGTTTTTTGAGACGCCTGAGGAAGCCATGGGGTGGCTGGACATGCAGGGTAGCCCCCAGGAGCCGGATGTCCAAGCGGAAGAAAGTGGAAAAAGGAGATAAGTGATCAACGATGGGAGAGGGTGCGGCTAGAGACTATGGGACCTGACTATAGTGATTGTTACGGCCTAAGAAAGTCGGGCCCGGAACTGGATGGTTAATGCACTGTTTGCACTGTAATTGTTCTTTTATGAAGGAGCCTTTCAGGGCTAGTCCATACACCCCCGTTTAGTGTTTTTTAGTTAAGTGGCCGTTAGGGCGACTTTACCCTACTGGGCTCTGTGCGTATCAGCCAGAACTAGATGTGGGGGGGCCTGAGATCCAGGGATGGAGCTGGGCAACAGTTGGGGAGGGAGTTGGGGGGGAGGGACGGGAGGGGGGCGAATAGGGGGGGGACAGTTGGGGTGTATATAGTGTTGGGAAGTTTGAGTTTGATCGTGAGCCCTATGGGAGTATTTTTGACGAGATATCTGGACAGCATGGATGAGCGGGGGTGGTTGTGGGAGAGAGAGCAGGATACCAATGAACTATGGGGGAGCTTAAATTACTGACATGGAACGTCAGGGGGCTTAATAGTTCTCTGAAACGAAACAAAGTCATGCTATACTTGAGAAGACAGAAGATAGACATCGCATTATTACAAGAAACGCATTTGACCCGGGATAAACTAGAGCTGGTGAAGAAAAAGTGGAGAGGAACGGTGGTGGGATCCACGTACTCAGCTTATTCTAGGGGTGTGCTGGTCTGGGTGGCGCCGCACGTCCCGTTCCAGCTGAGGCAGGAAATGTTGGATACTGAGGGGCGTCTGGTTATGGTGAGAGGGGTGGTTGAGAACAAAGAGATGTGTATAGTCAATACGTATGCCCCTAACCAGGGCACGGCGGAGTACTTCCGGACCATGTGTACCAACTTGAGCTGGTGTGTTGGGAGTGCGGTGATATGGGGAGGGGATTTTAACTGTGTGTTGGACCCGGGGATGGACAGATCCGACGATAAGGTGGTTAGGCCCGCCCCGGCAGCCCGGGCATTGCAGATGTTGCTACGTGACTTCGAGCTCGAGGATGTGTGGGGAACCAAGCACCCCGACGAGAGACAGTACTCACACTACTCGGCCCCACAGCAGTTGCACACTAGACTCGACTACATCTTTGCCACATCGGATGTATTGGTAGAGGTTTCTAGTGTGGAATACAAAGCGAGGGTCCTATCAGACCACTCGCCTATGGTGGTAGAATTGCAATATGGCCGCCCCAGGGCACGGATCCCGACGTGGCGTCTGCGCGCAGAGGCGCTTAAAGACCCGGTTTTTAGGGAAGATGTGCGGGAAGAAATAGTTAGTTATTTCGAGACAAACACTGGCAGCGTTGACTCGGCGGGGACTCTGTGGGAGGCTTTTAAGGTGGTGGTACGGGGGGTGGCAATTGCCAAATCAAAAGGCTTGCAGAATGGGGTCCTGGCTGATCTACAGAGAGTAGAAAGCGAGCTGGAACAGGCATTGAAGAGCGAGCACATAGACAACAAGCTAGTGCTTAAACTGCAGCAGCAGTGTACGGAACATTGGGGGAGGCTCTGTAATCTAAATTACAAAAAGTATATCGAGAGACAACACGCGGGAGGAGATAAAAAGGGCCGTCTTCTGGCATGGCTATATAAAAGAGAAACCCCGAGACCCCCGATTAGGACGATAACTAGAGAGGATGGGGAGCTGATAGATACCCAAGAGGGCGTAAACGAGGAATTTGCGAACTATTACAGGGAATTATACGGGGATCTAGGAGGTGGTGGCCGGGAGGAAATGTTAGAGACCCTGCAGGACATCGGGCTGCCCAAGATAAGCATGGAAGAGAGAGAGGAACTAGATGCCCCAATAACATTGGAAGAGTTGGAGGCGGTCGTCCGGCAGTTACCCACTAGCAAGACCCCGGGAACGGACGGTCTGCCTAGTGAATTTTATAAAGCATTTGGGGCGGAAGTGCTCCCCCCGATGCTTGACATGCTTAATGAGGCGTTTGAGACGGGGAGGCTGCCGGAGTCGCTCAGAGAGGCGGTCATTATACCGCTCCCTAAGCCCAATAAACCTGGGCATAGTTGTGGATCGTATAGGCCATTGTCTATGTTGAATCAGGACAGCAAGATACTAACGGCTGTCCTGGCAAATAGACTGCGGAGAGTGATAGGCAAGTTGATCCACCCGGATCAAACGGGGTATGTCCCGGATAGAAATATCACCCAAAACCACAGGCGACTCCATCGAGTGATCGAATTGGGATGCAATAATGAGGGGGAGATGGCGATAGTGTCGTTGGACGCTGTGAAAGCCTTCGATTCAGTTAGATGGGAGTGGCTGCTGGCGGCCTTGGGAGAATACGGACTGGGACCGGGATACATTAGATGGGCGGAGTTGCTGTACAGTGCTCCATTGGCTAGAGTGCGGACGGGTACAATCATATCTGAGAGATGGCAACTTAGCAGAGGCACTAGACAAGGGTGCCCTTGGTCCCCGATGCTATACATTTTGGCTCTGGAACCTCTGGCACTGTACCTGAGGCAGAAGGATGATATAGTGGGTATTGAGGTAGGGGGGGGAAAGGCACCTGATATCCCTGTATGCGGACGACTTGTTATTGTACCTGAGTCATCCGGAGGAGAATTTACAGTATATCCTGGACGTGATGGGGAGGTATGCGAGGTTGTCAGGCATAGCGGTCAACCCCCAGAAATCGAGCATCTTCCCGTTGGGCAGCTATAGGGATGTTCCCATAGAAAGGTTGCCAGTGTTGCAGGTGCCCTGGTCAGTTAATACATTTCGTTACCTGGGGATAGATGTTTTTTCACACGGTGGAGGAAGAACATAGGTGTAACACTGAGATGGCTGTCGAGAAAATACGGGCATGCATGAGTTTTTGGGAGAAGTTGCCTTTGGCGATGATGGGGCGTGGGGCGATGCTTAAAATGGTGGTTCTGCCTAGGCTGCTACATTACTTTAGCAACATCCCATACATGATCCCTAAGAGTTTTTTTGCTAAAATAAATGGGGTTTGCAGAGAGTTCTTGTGGCATGGTACTCGAAACAGAGTAGCGCTTTGGAAGTTACAGAACTTTCATGAAAAAGGGGGAGTCAGACTCCCAAACTTCGAGGCTTATTACATAGCGAGCCAATTACAGTTCGTGACCAAATGGCTTTCCGACGAAGAAACCCCAGAACTTAGATTGTTCAGGCAAGATTGTGCCCTGTTTTATCTAAAGGAAGTCATCTGGTTGCCCGAGGCTGTCACAAAGAAGTATCCGGAGATGGTGAGGCTGGGGTGGAAGATGTGGAGACGAGCATGCAAAATGATGGGGGACCCACTCCCGTGCTCTCCGCAGGTGCCACTAGTTGCCCTGGCGGGGGAAGATGGACAACTGAGGGGGATTATCAGAACCTACTGGGAATCTGTGGGGCTGGTGACATTGGGTGACATGTGGCAGGAGGGCGCCATCAAGGGGTTTGTAGAACTTAGCGAGGAGGTGGGATTACATGGGGGCCAATATGTCACATATCACAGATTGGGGAGGAGAATTCAGGAACTATGGCCTGAGACTACCTTGGCAGATGAACCGGATGTTACTATGGGAGTGATATATGATACAACGGAGGGGGGACATGAAATATCTAGGCTATATGAGATGGTGATGTCGAAGGTTGGAAAAGAATTGACATATCTACGATCGGAGTGGGAGAGTGAGGTGGGGACCCAGATGTGAGATGGGATGTTGGAGCGGGTTCTAGGATATCACAAGAGGGTGTCTAGGAATGCTAGATTACAGCAAATACAGTTGTATGTCACGCACAGGGCGTATATGACCCCGTTGAGGATATCCAAATTCCGGAATGCCGGCAGACAGGCGTGCCCTAAGTGTGACGAAGAGAATGCGGACATGATGCATATGTTCTGGGCGTGCCCAGTGATTGAGGGGTTCTGGAGGGAGGTGGCGCGCAAGTTGAGAGAGAGAGGGGTCACGCTTGCTGTAGACACCGCCTGGGCATGTTTGTTGGGTGGGTTTCCCAGACCTCGGAAGCAGAAACATGTGGGCAAACTAAAAGACTTAGCGTATGTGCTAGCCAAACGAAGAATAGCCATGGGCTGGAAAAAATGTCACAAGCCACGGGTTGAGGTGTGGTGGAGTGACCTGCAGAAATGGGCAGAGGCTGAAACAACGGTGTGGCAGGAGGCGAGTTGTATGTCTTGGGAGGAGGAATTGGGCTCCCTGATGGCATGGAAGACACTGATATCCTGCATATTTGGGACAGGGGTGGATTCGGAAGAATCGGACGATAACGATGCCCATTCATGTGTGACAGATACAGAAAATGACATGGAAACAGGCTCGCGAAGGGGGGGGGGATCAGGGGAGCAGTGCGCACTAATGGTGGAATGTTAAATGTGATATTGCTAATTGCACTGCGGTTTGGTTTGTATTGTTGGTTGTTTTGAAAAATTACTAAAAATTCATTTAAAAAAAAAAAATATATAGCTTGTCCTTGTGTAAACAACAATTTTAGATGTCTTTTTCTTGGAACTTCAGCAAATTAATAATGGTTACATAGACAACCCTTATTAATGTATTTCTAGCTGGTTTAGCTAGACCAAGGGTGTTCCACCCTCACCTCCGGCTTTTTAGCCTAGGTCCACAACTCTGTTATAGATTTAATGCCCGGTGCGCAGGCATTCTTTACAGGGTCTGCATCCCAAACCTGATTTACGAAATTTCAACTCACTAAGTTAACTGGGTACATGAACCTACCGTAAGCAGTACCCACTCACCCACGTTGGTCACTTCAATTCCAACCTGTTTCTTCATCTGCTGTTGCACTGGCTCATGCAGTCGCTGACATACAATACGATAGAATAATGCCACTGTTTTATCCCATGGTTCTCTCGTCTTGAGGCACCAACGTTCCTGAATCTCCTGAATAAAAGCAACAGGGTCATGTTCTGTGCAGGTACACTTGCATATCCTGCTCATCTCCAAATGTCGACAGCTCTCTCCCCAGTAGGCCTTTTACGTCACCCACTGCATTCCCGCTGTCATTCTCTCTAATTCATAAATCAATTTTTCCACACAATAGATAATTTACATTTCAAATTCTCTTTGGCCATTTGTGATCACAGAATATTTTGCGATTGTCCTACCCTTTCTCTAATAACGGTAATTGTGTAAATCCTCGTCCAAATTAATATCCCCTTACACTTTGTGTCTTCCATGTGGGGCTAGTCTCGCCCGTTCGTCTTCTTCCTGGCAGTGAGCTTAACCTGCTTACCTAAGGCAGGGACATATCCCCTGCACTATGCAACCGTGCTGGTGGAAGTTCCGAATATTGTGTAGGTTCTGGTGTTCTTTCTTTCAGGTCTTCTAAATCTGATCATTTTACCCCTCTCCCTATCTTTTGATATATTGAAAAACCGCATGTGCCTTCTCTTTACGCTTTCTCATTTTCCTCTCTCTCTTCCCAACTAGAATGGCTATTATCTCTTTCCTTATCATCAAGATGTAGTTTATTTAGGGACAGCGTACTATTCTTGTCCATCAATGCGTTATCCACTCTATCGCCTGTTCCCTTTGGTGGAGATCCTGCGATGCTCTCCCCATAGCCTCATAACCACCCTTCTCTCTCATTTGTCTATACAGATCCCCCAACTTTTTTCCTATGCCTTATGCCTCATGCTCATCAGCCCATGTCTGTATTCATGGTATTCCTTGCAGCTCCATGCAGGGCTGTTGTGATCCTCTCTCTTCTTCTCATCGCTCTCATGTATCAATGGGTATCATACTTCGATTAACAATATGATCTATTTCATCATCTTTTTGTCCCCTACTCCCTCTCATTTCTTTTTCCCTTCTTCTCATCTCTCTGTTCTCCTCTTCCTTTTGACCTCTTTGCAAACTACATTCTTTCAATCTTTGGGCTTCTATTTCTTCACGTTTCTTCTCTTCTAGTCTCTCTTTCTCTTTTTCTGTTCTTCATACCTTCTCTGTTCCTCCTTTCATTTCATTTCTCTTTCTTTCTCTTCTTTGTATGCCCTTTCTTGTTCCTTTTCCTTCTTTTCTCTTCCCTCTCTTTAACATCGTCAATGCCCTTTCCATTTAATGTAAGTAGTATATGTCCTCCAATCCACTTGATTTGTACTATTGTCATTCCATTTATTTTGTCTTTCTTTTTTTCTTGTCTCCTGACTTCCTCTTCTATTTCTATCTGTCTGTCCCTTTTCTCATCACGCTCTTTATGTTCATAGCATGTGGACATATTTTAATTCCTTTAGAGGATAGATTCCGTGTTTGTCTTCCATTGTGCTATAATTTTTAGGACCAGAAAGAGGAGCTGAGGACGTGACGTCCTCCTCTCTATGTTGATTGAGCATTTACTCCTTCTCAGGCAGGTCTTGTCTCCCACTCTGAAACATCTTCCATAGTTCTAAAACAGCTAACCTTTTCTGTAGCTCTTCCCTCTATATGCAGCATGCAAGTATGTTGTCATGTGTCGCAGTACTGCTTTTGATAATGAACCTTCTTAAAGGCACGGCATGAATGTTTTATTAGCTGTGCCTTTTACCCACTTTGCATGGTACTTTCTAATCTTATGTGTGTATCTTGGTAATGTCCTGCATAGATGTAAAAGGGGAGTGTCCCCCATAATGATAAGCCATTTTTCACTGTCAATATGTATTATTAATTTAATCCCACTACAACAATCACTTTAGGGCAACACCATCAATCATTGCCCATTTCCAAAAAACAATTTCTTCAAACAATTTCCAAACCTATAAAACAATATCAATTTTATCTCTTCATTTACAGTTTTTATTAATTTGTACTCCTCTGTTATTATTTTTGATAATTTAACAATCTTATTTTATTCTATTCTTCCTCAAATACTATCCTCCTAGGTTTGATTGGCGCCAATTGCTTGCTTTTCTAGGGTTTAATAACTTTATCAAACTGTATTGCTATCCTTCTTATAGTGTGTAAGCTTTCAGTCTATTTTATTACCACTAGGACAAAACACAGCAATATATTTTTTACACTGATATTTTTTCAACAACAAAAAAACAAACACGTGTGCACATTTATCTACGATCGTCTTGTCCTATTCTCATCTTATTTCTATTTCACTCCATTTTGGAGTGTGTCGCGCACCATTCTTCGGCTGTAGCTGCAGGAATCCATTAAAGAATACTCTGTTCCAGAGTTTGGTGCGGTCCCTTCCCCATCCTTGAGGACAGGTATCGAGATAACTTATTTTGCCTAATGATACTGTTACGTTCCCCCACTATATATGCATGCAATTTGGCCCCTCCCCTTTTATTTGCCACTTTCGATGCTGCTACTTATGTCCGTTATTGAGTTTGAGCCCTTCGGTATCAACTTTTCCCCAATTGACCACTTCGCCTTCAGTTCACTGGGCGCCTGCAGGGACCTGACAGGAATTTTTTCAAAGGGGCACCTGCCAACTGTCTCAGGTCAAACATGTTGTACTACTGCTCTCCGCAGGAAATTCTGCGGTCTTCCGGCTAATGGTGGAAGACGTTGAGCATCTGAGGGTCTGGATCTGAATCATCCGCACCGCTACCAAAATGTGCACTAGTACCTTTGAGCGTTCTTATGCGTAGAATGGCATTACCATAATAAATTATCTCAGGCCCAAATAACAGGACAGACTCAAAGAATATGGCTAAATACTACTTTATTATCAGTCCAATAAAGTTGGGAAACCTGCCGAGCAACAAATCGTAGTCCACACACTCTCAATTTCATAACTACATCTCTGTTACACAAAGGCTTTATACCTCAGTGTGCGTCAGCTGTTACATTATCCTACGTGGCAAATAATAAAACCTATCGGATGGAGGGATTGGTTAGGGGAACATATCTACTTATAGAGACTAAGGGGGTCATTACGAGTTTGAAGGCAGCCATGGTGCTATTATCGCCATGGCTGCCTCCAAACTCGTGCCTGGGTCCGGGTTCCCTGAATGGGGACTTACCGGGTCATTCCAACCTTGGAGGACCCGGTAAGTCCCCATTCAAAATTCCTATCCCCATTGCCATTTGAGCCCCCATAGGGCTCAATGGGAATGGGGAGGGAGCTAATAACGGGTACGTTATTAGCTCCCTGGTCCCTTAGCGGCTCCCTCTAAGGAAGGCTGGTTTTACCAGCCGGCCTTAGTGGGACCCGCTAAGGGACCTCGTAATGCGGCGGTAAGGGGTTAACGGCACCGGCATCCTTACTGGCACCGTCAACCCCTTACTGCTGCACTCGTAATGACCTCTTAAGAGCCTCATTTCAAGGTCAGCTGTAACCCGCCAGTGCTACCAGTAGGTTGCTGCTGACCTCGTAACACTGTTTCTGCCGCCTGATATCCCAGTGCCTACGGGATACTATAAGTCCCGGCTGCCCGGGATGTCAGGTGGCAAGAACTGGAATGGGGACACAGAAGCACCAGCCCTGTTCCTAACAGTGCTGGTGCTTCTGAGAAAACTATGCCTGCAGGGGCTGGTGCTCCCGGCAGGACAGACCTGCCGGGAGCACCAGACCCCTGCAGGCATTCTCGTAGTCTGGCGGTCCAGAAAGAGTGCTGATACGTTGGTACCAGCACCCTTATTTCTGGACCGCCAGACTTGTAATGAGGCCCTATAAGTGTTAGTAACATCATTGGCTGGTAGGCATGCCTTAAAGTTCCCTCTAACTACATATAAAACAGATTATAGGAGCATGACAACATCGGATTGGCCACTACAACTATTGATGATCACCATTGCATAGGTCCTTATGATTGTTTGGTATGCTCTCCCAACCTTGGACACTCTACTCGTTAGCAGCATGTAAGCAAACCAAAACCCAGGTGTAGAGAACAACGTCAGACTACTGCCCACTTTCCCAATTAGTCTACCATCTCTCATCAGCCAAGCCTTCAGCCAAGGTTTTTCCTTTGTACTTGACCATGCTGGATGTTCTCTTCTCTGGAACTTTAAGGGGAGTTAAGGTACATCGTTATCTTCGTCTGGAGCTTATGAATAGGCCTTGTTTTCTGGTCTTACACCACGTGTGAAGGGACCATGATTTTGTCAATTCCGCCTTCTATTTCGTGCTATTTCATTCAATTATGTCAGGTGTCATTACCCTCTTCGCCCTCTGGAGACTTGGTTGCTTCGTCTCACATATGCTTTCTGTGTCTTTAATTGTCAATACCTGGCATTAACAAATGTTCGCTCATTTACTTAATCTAAGAGAAATATGTCCTGAGTATATTGCATATCCTCTTGAACTCCCTTTGTACCTTGCAATTGCTTCTTGCTGTGCCATCCTTGATTTCTGGCCCACAGCTTTTCTTTGTTCATGCATGAATTTGTATTTCCTGCCTCTGTCTGCTTTGTAGCCCTGGTCTCTCTCCTTCAAGCTTTTCACTTACTATTATTCAAAGCCGATGTCCATCTTTTCAACATGGCCACTTTACCCATGTTATATTTTCTACTACAGCAAGCTTCTATAATGCTCATCTACCTTGTGTTTCTGCGTATATACATTTAATACTCATCTGGTTACTTATCGTCTTTGCGCATATGATTTCTATAGAGCATCCTTCTGCTAGGTTCACTTCTTGCCAACTTTAACATACTGTTAATATGCTCATTAAACCAAGCAGGATTCATTTCTTTTAGCTTCGCTATCATCTGTAGGTCAAAGACTTTCGACGGTATAGAGGATTTTACAAGACCTCTGTATGACCACTGTGACCTCTTATTGCCTCTTCCCAAGGTCTTCTATTCTGGTAGTTTCTACCATTGGGTAATCACCCAGTGTAATCCACTAGTCTCTCCTCTTCCTCCGGCCCCCTGCAGCCACACCCCCTCCCTTCTCTGCCTTCCCTCTCTGCTCCCCTGATGAGGTTTCTAGACAAGTTCGATCTATGAAATCCTCTTCAAAACAGGTTCTTCCCTGTTCTTCCAAAACCATCAAGAACCACATTGACACCCTCGCCCCAGCCCTGGCTGACTTCTGGAACCACTCTTTCGCCTCCGGGACCTTCCACTCCCCCCTGAAGCACTCTCTTGTGCACCCTCTTCTCAAGAAACCCTCAGCCGAGCCCTCGCTTCTGGCTAACTATCGCCCAATCTCTATCACTCCTTTCCTGGGCAAACTTCTGGAAAAGCTGGCCATCTCCCAGCTTAATCTTCACACTGAATCGGTTTGTTGTCTCGTGACCATCAGTCTCGCTTCAGAGCAGCCAGAAGCATGGGAACATCTCTCATGAGTATCTGTGAAGACATGCTCTCTAACCTTGATTCTAATCTCCCCTCTGTCCTCATCCTACCTGATCTCTCTTCTGCCTTTGACATGGTCAAACCTACCATCCTGCTCAACCAGCTCCATGATAACCTGGGCATCACTGATCAGGCTCTGGCCTGGCTGACTTCTTTCCTCTCTGACCAAACCTCCCAGGTCCAACTTGGGTCCTTCCTCTCCTATATCTCTTTCCTCACCTGCATTGTTCCCCAGGGGTCTAAACTTTCTCCCTGGTTGTTCAACCAATACCTGGCACTACTCGCCCACCGCATTGCTGCTCTCTGCTCCAACTTCCAGTGCTATGGGGATAACACCCAGCTTCGCTCCCCTCTGCTGCCTCTTCTCCCTCTCTGATCCCTGATTGTCTGACTGCAATCCAGGAGTGGGGCACAGTCAATGATCTCTGCCTGGATGCAAGAAAGATGGAGATCCTACTCATCAGCACACCCGCAGCACTCTTTCCCGCCACTCTTTCCCGCCACTCTCTGCCCGTCCTCCCTTGGCCTTCCTCTTGCTCCCACCTCTGAGGCTAAGAACATGGGGGTTATCTTTGACTCCTCACTCTCCTTCTCTCCCCATATTTCCAACGTCTAAGAAGTCAAACTACCAACTGCACCTCCTCCGAGGTATTCTTCCTTTCATCTCCTTCCCTCAGAAGCTCACTGTATATAGAGCTCTGGTTCTCTTTAGGCTTGACTATTGTAATAGCCTCTTTTTCAATCTGCCTTCCTCTACTCTCGGTACTTTGCAACTCATCCAGAACAGGACTGCAAGACGTGTCCTTGGCCTCAAGCCCAGGGATCATATCTCTCCAGCACTGAAATCTTTCTATTGGCTCCCAGTGGCTGCAAGGATCCAGTTCAGGACCCTTTGCATTGTCCACAAGGCCTTCCGGGGCATGGGACCAAAATATCTCCAGCTTTCTCTTCTGAAGTATCTTCCTACTTAAGCACTTCACTCCTTGCCTCTCTGAAACTTGAACAGAATCATCTCCAGAAGCAGCTCAAGAAATTCCTCTTTGATTCTGCCTTCTCTCTTCCGCTACGTTGCTGATATCCTATCTGATACTGCACTGATTTACCTGGCTACACTCTGAACCACGAGCCCATGTTCCTGCCCTCCCAGTTGCACACCTGCACTGCCCCCTGGCACCCTGCACTTGGGGCTGTATCTTCAACCCGCAACCCCCCACACCCCGCTACTTGCACTTATCTATCACTTGTTTTTCTGCACTTAACCCTGCACTGCCACCTGCCGGTCGCACTTCCTGTTTTCGATGTTTGATCCTATGCCCTGCACTTGCTCCTCCTCCCTTTCCCCTGGCACTTCTCCCCTTCCCTCTCCCCTGCACTTGCGTGAACTCAGTGTCACTGGGCCTAGTAAGATCGATGTCTTGTTCCCCCTTGTGCCCCTCCCTTCCTCGTCGCGCCTTGAAACACTTGTGTATAGATGCGCTATAAATAAAATATCATATCATATCATCATATCATTATATGTAGGCGTACTTTTGTTTCTTCAGTTATATCTGAATTCTTTAAATATTCTTATATCGTTTCCGTATGTCATTGTGTTTCTTCTTATGACATCACTTTGCACCTATCAGATTTTCTTTACAGCTCTTAAATAGTCATCTGCAAATCTCCTGCTACCACCTCAGTTCGAGGGTACATTTGGTCCAGTTGTCTGAGTGCATAATGTCTCTCAGACACCCGATGCGGTATTGGAATGATACCTGGTGTCATGCACAGTGCTTTCTTAATCTTCATCCAAGATGTCGGAAGGTGAGGAGGTGGGTTCTATTAATGATGTACACGTCTGCTTCTCTACAATACCGTGGTAAAAGCAGAGATTTTAGGTCTTAGGCTAATTAGTTGGGAACATTGCATCTGGCCATTAGCCTCTCTTACAGTGAGGACATCGTTATACTGCTCATTAGAGTACAAAGTACGAAAGTGTGCAAACCATTCAGAGCCCACTATTTGAGTTTCTTCAGTCTTTGACAACATCCCTTGGGAAACTACTCTCTAGAGGTCACTCTGATTAAGTTCCTACTGCTCTTTTTAGAGTTTCCCATTGTTAATAGATTCTTATACTCTAATGGTTTTTTACTTATTTCATCACAAATCCTTCCCCCTTGGATTCTTCAATGCCAATAGTAACTTGGTCTTAGATAGCCTACATTCTTTGTCGTAAAATTGAGATTAAATTGCTTTTCTTATGTGAGTACTAGTTGCACAGGTAACAGAGCTTTTGACTACTTATGATGAGGTTATCATCTCCCACTCTGTCCTAACAGTAGTTTTCATTTGGGGCACTAGGTGTCTTGTTATTTGGCTTAAAAGCTGGTTATCCTGTGTTTGGTAATTGGGCAGATCTGGGGGTGGGGGCTGGAAAGTTTGTTGTGGTCTGTTATGGAATTTCTTTTTCCAATGACCAACCTGTTTCCAATAATTACAGTGTGTGGGCTTTCAAAATGTGTTCCCTGAAAGATGTATTGATCCCCTGCCTCTCCCTCTGCCCCAACATGTCTCACCTTCCTACTGGAAACCTCGCCCTCCTCCTCCTCAGCACGTCTGCCCCTGACGATTCTGCAACTGCAAAGCCATAATCTTACTCTGTGTGTTTTTGATTTCTGTTCTCAACATGCTAGAAAGTAATTTGTAAGCATAACTAATTCTAATAAGGTTTCTTTTCCACTCTATGCACATCATTTCCAGCTAGAGCTGCAGTTTTTGCAGTCATTTCTGAACCACAACATTTGATAGTGCCTTTTGAGAGGTACCTGCTTGCTTCTTTATGCCTTCATGTTGTGTAAATACGACTTTAACCCTGTCAGATAGTCTGCAAGGGATTCTTCTTTCTTTACCCAGACTGTATTTCAAGGGCAGAGAGTCAACACCTGCTTGTGCATTTTCATTGTTTGGCACCTGCTTCTTCCACTGGTCACATGACATAGGGCCTCATTACAAGTTCAGCGCTGCAGGAACAAACTTGGGGTAATTCTGTTACCGCCATTTTTTGTTTTTGTAAGTAAAGTATTTACTGCAATTTTTCATGCACCGCCGAACTACAAGTTTGACTTTGAAGTGGAGAATTTTCCTCCAGCATCATGCTGGAGGTAAATCTGCTGCTTTAAGGTAAATAATCGGCAGAGTTACCGCACATGGGAATTCTGCCAAATTCTGTCAAATTCATTAAAGAAATTAGTTCCCAGAATGGGGAACTCCCGTCCCCTGCACACTATCTTGGACTAGTCGCCAAATGGTTATATGTATCTAAACATAAGGTAGGAGAAAATATTCAGTAAACATTGGTATACATTTTAGAAGTGGTTTTCAATAATCCTGATATCAAATAACAAAAGTAAAAATGCGTAATGTTGCTATCACTTTAATTATAACAAAACATAAAAATGCCAAATGTCCCAATGCGTTCTGACAGTGGCCCTCATTACAACTGAGGTGCTAAGTGCACCAACATTACCACCATGGTGTAAACTACGTTTACACCATGGTGGGTGGCGGATTTACCGCCCCATTACAAGGTGAGTGGGGCGGTAAATCCCCATTTCCCATTTTCCCTTCCCCATTCCCATTTTTGCCCCTTAGGGCATAATGGGAGTGGGGAAGGCGCTAATTACTGCACCGTAAATTACGGTGCCGTAATTAGCACCAAGGTGCCTTAGCACCATGGAACTTAACGCCTGCAAAAAGCAGGCGTTAAGGTGGGAATCAGGCGTTAAGGGTTAACGGTGGCGTTAACCCTTAACGCCTGAGTTGTAATGAGGGCCAGTGTCTCTCTACACCAGTGGAATTTTCTTTCATATCCTCTACAAATAATTCAAAAAACATTGTCAGATTGAGTAATGTTCCCAAGTTCCAATAAAACAATTATTGTCATATTGTATCATTTACACGTTTATCGCAGTAAATACCTTCAATACTTTGTTGCTATCTGCAAAGACCAGATAATCTTGCTGTTCACATGGTGGCTTTTTTTTATAAATGGCCTATTGATCAGACAAACAGTTTTAAGTGACTCTACTGTTTCTAATGTACTAAAATCACCAAGAATTATTACTCATTTTGTATTATTGTCTCACCTGCCTGTAGCTCATGCATAGGTCTCAGAGTCCCATAAATGTGTGTCCCAACTATATCCCTTTTGGTTCTGTAAGAAAGTAAGTAAACAAGGGAAGTAAAAAAAGTGCCTCATTAAATGTAGAAAACTGTCTGCTTCTGTCACTCTATCCATTAATATATTCCCATGTTCTATGAGGAATCAGTGATCACTCACCTTCCTGAAAGGTTTAATCTGTCTGATGGCTGCGATGGGGGAATTCCCCAGAGTTACTTACGCTCCGCAATACTTCTTGTCCTACAAAAAATGATACCCCAACAGTGTAAGTGTAGTCGAGGCTGTTATGCTATTGTGGAAACAGTTTGGGGTCACTAGTTTTAATCAACCATAAAATTCTTAGACTCACCCACTTGATGGCAAATTCTAAGGTAAATTCAAGACCTAAGGGTAAGTAGAAGTATTTTCTAATGAGTCTGTCCACTCGTTCTGCCAAATTGTGAAAAAACATTTATCTGGGTCAGGAGTTGGTTAAGCCAGTCAAATGGAGCCCTACTGCCCACAAAGAGTGAGTAAATGTGCCGGCATGAATAGAAAGAGGTTCTACCTGTGCGTAAGATGGATATCTTGAGCCTTATGGAAGCATGTTAGTCTCAGAGATCTAACCTGTATTTGTCAAAATGGCCATTATTTAAACTTGCGTACCTATACGTGGTGATGTCATTGCATAATTAGGGCGATGAAGTCCCTTAAGTAAACAATGTTTTTTAAAAACAATTATTAAGCCGCTCGCTGAGCGGTAATGATGCAGAATTCACTATTCCATGTTTAATGGTACAGTGAATCTTAAAGTCCCCTAGGGGAAAGCTGCATTATATTTCCTATTTACGAGAAATAGAGCGAGTCAGATTGAAATCTAAAACACATTCTGTCATGTATATTCCAGTATAGTAGAATGGAGACAGGTAAGTTGTATGTGGTCCTAAGCACCACGGACTACTGTAACTCGCTATATCTGGGTGAGCCGAGCTACCTCATTAAGCGTCAACTGCTTCAAAACTCTGCGGCTCGGGTGGTGATTTGCCTCCCCCCGTGCTCCCATGACCCCGCTCCTCAGGCAACTTCATTGGTTGCCGATTGCGAAGCGTATTTCTTTAAATCTTTGTGTCTGGTACACTGCGCCTTCTATAAACAGGGCACCGAATACATACAAGTAAAATTCTCCTGTTATGTGCCATCCCGGCCTCTGCGCTCTCAGTCAGCTCTACTGATCTCTGTTCCTCGAGTTAGACGCTCCCGGATTGGCAGCCGCGCCTTTTCTGTGATGGCCGCGAAAATTTGGAACAGTCTTCCATTGCCTCTCCGTGCTATTGAAAATCCTCTGTCATTCCGCCGTGCTCTAAAGACACATCTGTACTAAGTCCTCGTGCTACTGCACCTTCTGCTCCACTCAGCGCCAAGATACCTCCGGGTGAACGCGCGCTTTAGAAGTTTATCTTTCATAACGTAACATAACTGAGTACTTACTATTTTGTCCAGTATGGCATATTACAATACAGCGTGATGCTCCGTGCCACTAATAAGACACGGAAGGAAAGATGCCTGCTACAAATAGTAGTGTATACTGGTGACATCATCATGCCGAATCGTGCATGACATCATATGTAAACAAAGACGTAATGTCACCTCTACTGCAATGTACTTCTAATGTTATTTATGTACAATTATGGTTGATACCCATGCTCTTCCTGTCAGTCAAATAAATGTCTTGACTAAATAGACATTCTGGGTATATTCCAAAAGGAGGATTGATATGATACCTTATAACGGCAAAACACCTTAAACGCAATACCAGAACTCGAGTACCCATGTAGAATATATCCACAGATAGGATAAAGTCTCAGGATGTTCAGATGGCCGGACTGGTCCTAGTGTACCTCGGGTCCTTTTATTTAAAAAAGACAGAGAAATGTCTTGTAACTGTCAATCCCAATATATCTTAATGGGATTAAGAAAAGTGAGTCTTTTTATAATGTGGCAGACTGATGGTCATTCATGTATCCAAGTATATTACTCATCAACATTTTGGAAAACAAATATGAATATGATTCATTCTATTGTATTGTCACAACAACATTTCCCAAGATATAATTTATAAGGGATATTGGAAGATGGCAATTTAGAAGCCCAATAGGAGAACCTGTTTTCTGTCTCTGCTGAGTTCCCATTCTAAATATTAACAATATATCTGGATATAGTATGCATTATGAGCTGAAACCTTACTGGATTTATAGTGCCCTGCTCAGTGGGCCAAATGCTGTCTCAAATTGAGTTCACATTCTTGTTGACAGCCATTTGGATTTTTGGCAAGCAATTTTGGCAAGCATGATTTTTTTGTCTCAGCTTCCCATTATCAAAGCCAAATCATCCTGGTTAGTTAGGTAAAGAGTACTTCCAATTTGTATGTTATCTAATGAGCTTTGCCCTACCAAAGTTCATAGACCATTAGTGCCCGCTCAGTTGACAACATTCTGTCTCTAATTGAGTTCACATTCCTGATTTTTAACAATATATCTGGCTCTAGCATGCCTTGTATCAACACATTATCAACACAGAATCATCCTGGTTAGTTAGTTAAAGGGTACTTTCAATTTGAATGTTATCTAATGAGCATTGCCCTACCAAAGGTCATAGACCATTAGTGCCCACTCAGTTAACAAAATTCTGTCTCTTATCGAGTTCACATTCTTTATTTTAACAATATATCTGGGTCTAGTATGCCTTGTATGGTGAAAGCTTAATAATCTAATAGTGCCCTTTTCAGCGGAACAGATTCTGTCTCAAATCAAGTTCACATTCTTGTTGACAGACATTTGGATTTTTGGTAAGCTCCTATGACAGGCCTGATATTTTGTCTTAGTTAGGTCCCTATTATCAACACTGAATCATCCTAGTTGGTTAGTTAAAGGGTACTTCCAATTTGTATGCTGACAAATGAGTATTGCCTTACCGAAGTTCATGGACCAATAGTGCCCTTCAGTTGAGAAAATTCTGCCTCAAATCGAGATCACATTCTTGAGTAAGACCTTTGGAATTTTGGCAGATGTGATTTACAGTTTCTATTGAGTTCCCATTGTGAACACAAATTGATCCTGATTAGTTAGTTAGAGACTACGTTGCAATTATCAGAGATAAGGGCCCAGATAGTACTCCTCATTATTCCCCAAAGGAGTCATGTCATCCAATTTGTGTATCCAATATAGCTCCCTTTGCGAGAGTCTTTTGGCTAGATCTCCCCCTCTTGGTAGTGGGTTCATACCTTCAAGTATGATAAATCTCATCTGTGCTATAATGTGACCGTTTTCCTTGAAGTGTCTAAACACAGGTGATTTTGTGTTGGCTGTTCATATACTGGACTTATGCTCTGGCCACCGCTCTTTGGCCCTCCAGGCTTTCTTGCCTACGTTATACTTGCCACATAGGCAACATAAAGCATAAATAATGTTTTTATTGTCACATGTAGCATAGTCCTTTAGAGGTATTTTTTGCCTGTATTAGGGTGTCTGATGTTGTCCCCCTTTATTATGCTGTTACAGTGCTGGCAATTGAAGCAGGCAAATGTGCCACATTATGGTTTGCTTATGGTCAACTGACCTTGTTTTTAGGTATTTCAGCTAATGAGCGTGTCTCTTAGGTTTTCCCCTCTTTTATAAGCGAGCATAGGTGGTTCCGGGAACAGTCGATTTAAATTTGGATTCTGATTTAATTAAATCCCAGTTTGTGTTGATGATTCTTTTAATTTGATAACTTTGACTTGAGAATTTTAATGAATGGATTAGTCTGGTGTTCTCCTTCTTCTTGTGCCCTTTAAGTAAATCTTCACGTTTTAGACCTTCGGTTCTAGCAATTGCTTTATTGACAATTTCCTCCGGAAAGTCTTTTTCTGCGAATCTAGATTTCATGTTGTCGTATTCCTTTTGTAGTATTGCTGAGTGAGATGCAATTTTCTTCATTCTGAGCAATTGACTGAAGGGCAGATTTTCTTTTAGGTGTTTTGGATGGAAGCTTTTAAAATGTAGAGTATTATTGACATCAGTCGGTTTCCTATAGATGCTCATTGTGAATCTGGTACCTGTTTGTACAACGTTAACATCTCGAAAATGAATTTCAGGTCGACCAATCTCTGTAGTGAATGTTATCCTTTCATGGGAACTGTTCAGGTACTCAAAGAATTGTAAAAGCTACGACTATATAGCTTAATGGGAGCAGTAGACCCTGAAGAATCACTCCTCTATATGCAGCGGTGGGAGGCGGATATGGAAAAACCAATCTCTAGCTAAACCTGGAGCCAAATCTGGCAAAGAGCTGCTAAAAGTTCCAAATGTACCTCCATTAAAGAGGCAGCATACAAAATGTGCTTAAGATGGTACATGACACCTGCACACATGCATTCCATTAACCCAGACGACCCCATGTCCTGCTGGAGAGGCTGTGGACAGCCAGGTGACTTAATGCACATGTGGTGGTCTTGCCCGCTTGCTGAAATGTACTGGAAAGAAATCGTGAGTCACATCAAGGAGATAACAGGGACACAATTACCATTTGACCCAATGGTGGCCCTACTGGGGGAGGCGGTGGAGGCGTGCTATGCTAAATCTGGAACAAACGCTCAAATCAGTACCCACATGCTAAGTGCTGCTAGAATAACTTTGGCGCATACCTGGAAGAATAAACAAGGACCGATAGTGGCCATGTGGTGGGTGAGACTATGGGGAATAATGGCCATGGAAATGCAACGGCTTTATCCCACGGCTCCTACTCAAAATATTTGAACACTTGGATGCCACTACACAAATTCACAAACGATAGAGAACAAATGTATTTTAAGCCGAGATTATTGCGCAGCATTTCTGTTTTTTAAAATACACACTTTGAATCGGAAGAATGGGTGACCCAGGAGTCTCAACTGTTGAAATATGCTACACCGCATCCAATGTTGGGGGGTGGGGGGAGGGAATGTTATGAAAGTTATGAATGTTTGTATTCATATTTGAAAAACCAAAATAAATAAAATTGGTAAAAAATAAGAATTGTAAAAGCTCTTCCTTCGTGCCTTGCCAGATTCCAAAAATATCATCAATATAACATTTCCACTATTTGATTTTGTTAATTAATTAATTAATTTTCATTTTTAAAGCGCACAACTGCCCTCGGGCATCGTGGCGCTGTTGCAAGAAGGTTTAACTGGCATAGGTGAATATTGCTAGGACAATGGGAACATAGTTACAGACATAGCTAAAGTTCTGAGGTTACATGGGAACAATGAGCATAGGTACAGTTGTATGTTATAGCCAATATTCATTGCAGTGGTGTTTTAAGTAGGAATCACTTAAATAAGATAGTTTTCAGTGCTTTTCTGAAGGCCATGATGGATGTTTGGTTGTTTATTCAATACATATGAATGTTCAAAGAAATACATAAATATATTGGCATATGATGGTGCCACAGAGGAGCCCATCAATGTGCCAGATATCTGTTGATAGTATTTAGTGTCAAACCTGAAATAGTTGTTGTAAAGTATTATATTTATCAGTTCAATTGCAAATACTTTGTGTACCAGAGTGTCTATATGTTTCAACAAAAACCATTCCATTGCCTCAATGCCCTCGTTGTGTGGAATTGATGTGTAGAGGCTGTTTACATCTAGTGTGAAGAGTATTGAGTTGGTTTCTTCAATTTGTACTTCTTCCTAGATCTGTAGGAAGTCGGATGTACCTTTTAAGTAAGTTGAAGTGGCCTGGACCAACGGTTGTACAGTTCTGACCAGATAAATGGCCAAAGGGTGGAACACACTCTCTGTCCCTGCCACAATGGGTCTGAAAGGTGGGTCTGTGACGCTCCTATGAATTTTAGGCAATGCATAAAATACCGGTGTTATGGGATTTTTTACCAGGAATTCACTGGTGTGCTCAGAGATCCATTCCATTTCCAGTGCTTTATCCACTCTGTCTTTAATTAATTCTTTAATAGAAGTCACTGGGTCATTGTCTAGAGTGAGATATGTTCTTCTGTCCATTAGGAGTTTATTGGTAACAGGAGGGACAG
The DNA here is from genome assembly GCF_040938575.1 of Ambystoma mexicanum. Classification (NCBI taxonomy): domain Eukaryota; kingdom Metazoa; phylum Chordata; class Amphibia; order Caudata; family Ambystomatidae; genus Ambystoma; species Ambystoma mexicanum. Next base: position 228,150,256 of record NC_090934.1, read on the forward strand.
CCCAATGATTAGGAGTTTATGGCAACCGTGATTATATAAAGTCGTATCCATAAGCACAAGTGCCCCGCCTTTATCAGCTGGTTTGAGTGTGATGGTATTATCATCAGCCAACTCCTTGAGTAGTTTTAGTTGGTGTTTTCTGATGTTGCTTTTAGGAATTGGGTCATAGAGAGAATCCAGGACCTCTAAGCACATCCTATTCAGAGATTCAACAATCCTAATCTATGAAGATCTGGCGAACACCATGCTCCTAAAAAGGAAAGCATTGAAATGCCTCACAGAGTGGCTATGTGAAAAAAAGATCACTTATCGCTGGAGCTTCCCGACTTCTCTAAATTTTACCTGGGAAGGAGGACAGAGCAAATATGCACCCTAAAAGAAGCAGAGACATTCCTGGGGGCAGGAGAGGTAAGTGGAGAATCAAAGATAGAATCAGCCTTCCAAGAACCAACAAAAAAGATCACGTCAGCCACCTGGATGAGAATTGACCTAAGGCGCAAAATTCGGGGGCCTCTCTGAAAGAATAAAAACACGGACTGAACTGGAGACGATGGCTTGCCATGATCAAGGTTAGTTACCCTTCGCCTTCTTTGGGTGCTCACCCCCCCGGCTTCCAACTCAGACCCGGGTAGGGAGTGACATGAGGAGAAACGACCAGTGGAACCCCAGCAGAGGGTAAAGGGAATCAACCTAATTCCTAAGGACAAAGAGTCTATGGTAGACATGAGGATAACCCCAAGCCTGCAAAGAGTAGCTAAAATGGTGATAATGACCGAATGATGCCGCTTAGCAAGCATCGGCCCTCTTGGCCACGAGTTAGGCCGGTGGTGGGGTAGAGCCGGATCCCCCGTTGGGTGAGGGTTGCTCTTATCAGTGGCAGTTATGGGGAAAGGAGGGGGCCGGAGGAGAGAGATATGGGTATGGAGGGAGATTCCCCTATGGATTTCCCAGGGGATTAAAGTAAAACAAAACATCAACTTTGAATGGATTGTGTCCTCCCACCTATTCCTCATCTTATGATATTCGTATCCTGCCAGTTGCACTGCTTCGGCAAAAAAAAGTCTCGACAGAGAGAGCTGTGCACGAGGTCGTGGCGTCGATGTCCCTCAACGGGCTCCGTACCGTGTCGACGTCACCATCAGAATAAATAGCTTGAGCTGCGCCCGTTGGCTTCAGTTCTGTTTTTCTGATTGCTTCGCTCTCGAGAATGACACGCTTCGAAATTTTCTTCAGAAAATGTCATCTTCTTCCACCCTTCTACTCCCAAGATGGGGTTAAAAAAATGTATCTCCTTTGGATCGAAAATGTTGATTACAGATCCTCACCGCGTTTGTCTTTAATGCCTAGCTTCAGACCATCGAACCGGCGACTGTGGCTCCTGCCAGTCGATGACAGAGAAGGCCTTTCGTGAGAGGAAAGGTAAACTGGCGGTGGGGCAGGAAGCTTCCAATGACTCCTAGAAGGCCTCATCAAAATAACATAGGAAATCGAGCGATTCGAAAGAATCGGATCGCCGTAAACATTCTAAGAGGTCTCAATCACGCAGTAGATCTTGACACTTTTCATCTTCCTCTTCAAAGAAGGTTAAGAAGAGACATAGATCTCCCTCCACTTCCTCTGATACGTCTACCGAATTGTAATGATGTCCGACTAAGTCGGATTCCCCAAGAAAATGCGATGAATTTAGAAGGAAGATGATGAAGGTCTTTGAGAATGCGGCCTCAACCCCCTCAAAGGAGCCTCAAAAGAGCCAGACCCCTGTTGCTCCATTAGATGACACAGGGAGGTCAGGAACTACTGTGGAAAGATCCAGTAGTAAAGGTGAAGCTTGAAAATCTGGAGTCGATGTCAAATCGTCAAAGATTCCCCAAGAATCGAGTGTTTCCCTGACACCGACTAAAAAACATAAGTCGTTGAAGCCCTCGATGATGGCGTCGACGGCTTCAAAATCGAAGCCAAAGACGTTTTCGACACCTTTGTCGAACATGTCATCGTTGTCTTCTAAGACTCCTTTCAAACCATCAAAGCTTCCTTTGATTCATTCGACCCAAACTCAAGTACAGGAAAAGAGATTTACTCCTTTACCTAAGTCTGACTTCTTTAAGTCTATATGTCTTCTATATTTGAAGAAAGTGTCTCTGAGGAAGAATTTTCTCCATTTGGAGTACAATATGGTATCAGAGAGGTCCCAGAAGAATTAATCGATCCAGAATCGAAAATAAGAGACCTGTGTGACACCCTTCACTCTGCTAGTCCATTGATACATCACCAGAGCTAGAGTTTACACAACCTGACCCTACAGAACATGCAGATTCAGGGTACAGGAGTCTAATGAATAGGGTTGTTGAATACATGGGCTGGGGTAGAGCCTCACCCACATTTGATCAGGATGATATGACTGATATACTTGACCAGGGCCCCCAGAAGGACCCAGTTCTCCCCTTTCATAGGGCACTTCAGAGAACAGTAGAAAAAACTGGGACGTTCCTGATACTGTTGCTGCAGTCAACAGTAATTTTCAGAAGATGTACAGAACTTCTAGTTCTGAACCTGATTATTTAAGTAGGCATCCCACTCCAGAAAGTCTGGTTATTCAGGCTGCAACTTCGTCAAGACAAACAGCCTATCTATCTATCGCCTCGGATAGAGAGGATAAGAAGGTGGATGCTTGGGTCCGTAAGTCACCTGTACCCTGGCCAGGTTTACCCATACCCTGTGGCACTGCATTTCGGCAGCGGCTGTACATATTCCGGAAGGCGAGGAGAGGGAAGGCTTCCTGAATATTGTCAAAGACGGAAAGGAGGCAATGGGGGAATATCTCCAGTCCGGACTGGATACTGCTGATATTATCATCAGATGCATGGCTGCAAGCACAGTGTTACGCAGATTTGCGCGGTTGAGGAAGTCAGGTTTTGCACCAGACGTGCAGGCCAGGCTACTCAACATGCCTTTTGATGGCTTGAGGCTGTTTGGTAGTAAAGCTGATGAAAGCTTAGAAAAACTACAGACCTCAAAAGCAGCGGCTAAATCTCTTAGCGCCTCTATGCGACAGCCTCAGAAAACTTATTCGGGCTCATCTTCCGGAAGAGGTTGTTCTTTTCGGTAGTAATCCTCTTTTGGTAGAGGAAGAGGACAGGCTATACAAAGATGCAAAAGAAATTTCGCTCGTGGTGGACGAGGAAAAAGTGCAAAACCAGCCTCAGGAACAACATCTTTGCCCTCAGCTGCTCTTGCAGCCGTCTCCAAGTCACTCTGAGGCCTTATCACACAAAACATGGTGGGAGGCAGAATCTCTCAGCATCTGAAAGAATGGCAGGGCATTACTTCAGATGCTTGGGCACTGGAGACAATAGCTCAAGGTTACTGCCTTCCCTTTCTGAAAAGGCCTCAGGACCATCCACCAGGAACCAACTCTGTCAAAATTCCAGATCTGCTACTATTGCAGGACATTTTAACCCTGCTAGAGTAAGGTGCAATAGAACATGTACCTGTAGCGGAAAGGAACAAGGGTTGGTACTCCCCTTACTTTCTCATCCCAAAGAAGGATGGAGGATTGAGACCCATCTTGGATTTAAGAAACTTGAACAAGTTCCTCAGGAAGGACAAGTTCAAGATGGTAACCCTTTCTCAGATCTTTCAGGCTCTCCAACTCCAAGACTGGTTGGTATCATTGGACCTTAAGGATGCTTACTTTCATGTGCCGATCTATCTATCCAAGCACAGAAAGTACCTGAGGTTCGCGGTTGGCGGTTCTTACTATCAGTTTCGAGTTCCGCCATTCGGGCTAACATGCTCCCCAAGGGTTTTCACCAAACTGATGGCAGTTGTGGCAGCGAGTCTCAGGAGAGGGGGGATTCAAGTTACCCCTACCTGGTCGATTGGTTGATCAGAGTGCATTCTCCCGAACAAGCTCAGGAACATCTGTCGATCACATGTCACTTCCTTCATAAACTGGGCTTCTCCCTCAATTTCAAGAAGGCTCACATGATACCATCCCAAAAGCTCCAGTTTATCGGAGCAGTCTTGGATACTTCCTCGGGCAAAGCCTTGCCTCCCGAGGTGAGAGCTCTCCGCATTCTGCAGATGGTAACAAAGTTCCAGAATGCCCAACATCTACCGGCCTTTGATTTTCTGAGGTTGCTTGGCCTCATGGCATCCTGAATTTTTCTGGTGCCACAGGCTCGACTGAGGATAAGATCTCTTCAATGGGCCCTCAGAACTCAGTGGTCCCAGTTCTCTGGGAGTATGTCGGATCTTCTTTAAGTCCCAAGCGCAGTTGCTCAGGATCTACTATGGTGGGCTTGCAACGACAACATCCTCAAGGGAGAATCTTTTTGGCAACCATGGCCGGAGATAACAGTAGTGATGGATACCTCACTTACCAGGTGGGGAGCCCACACCAACGATCTGACAATCAGCGGTTGTTGGTCTCCATCGGAGTCCAAACTACACATCAACCTTTTGGAGCTGAGGGCAATCAGACTAGTGCTGAAGGCCTTCCTGCCCTCTGTACATGGAAAGAATGTCCTGATAATGACGGACAACATGGTGGCCATGTACTACCTCAACAAGAGAAGAGGCGTAGGATCACTACCACTGTGCAGAGAGGCGATGCAGCTCTAGTTCTGGCCAATATGAGAGGGAATCTCTCCATCGACAGTTCACCTAGCCGGAGAGCAGAACACGGCGGCAGACGCTTTGAGCAGGCAGAGCACAGTCTCCCACAAGTGGGAGATAGCTCAGGAAGTCCTTCTGGAGATCTTTGCCCTTTGGGGAACCCCTCAAGTGGATCTGTTCGCGACCGCGGTCTACCGGAAGTGCGAACAGTTCTGTTCAAGGGAATTTCCCCCAAGAGGAGCTCTAGAAGATGTGTTTGTGGTGTATTGGAAGTTCCCACTTCTGTTCGCGTTTCCTCCAGTCCCAGTGATTCCTCATGTAATCAGGGGGTTGAGATAGTTCAGGAAAACCATGATCCTAATTGCCCCGGTTTGGGCCAGGAGGACGTGGTACCCAGATCTTCTGGACATGTCCATCTGCCCTCCAATACGTCTTCCTCAAAGAGAGGATCTTCTCTCACAAGAGGAAGGTCGGGTTCTCCATCCAGAGGTCAAAACACTCAACCTTCACGCATGGTTTCTGAGAGGTTGAAATACAAGGATTGGGATCTTCCGGATGACGTAATGGAGATTTTGCTTTCGGCCAGAAGGCCAGGAACAAAATCCTTGTACTGGTGTCGTTGGAACAAGTTCAGTAACTGTTGCAAAGATAAGGATGTGGACCCTTTCCACCCCAATGGTGCTTTCTTTCCTATTGCATCTAGCCAATCTGGGGCTCCAGATTGGGACAATTAAAGGATATCTAGCTGTGCTGTCCATTTTCAAGCGCTCCACGGAAAAGAGGTTTCCTACTTCAAAATTCCATTAATAATTCAATTCCTGAAAGGGCTTACTAATGTGTACCCTCCAGTCCCCTTTCATGTCCCAACTTGGGATTTAAATCTGGTACTTAAGTTTCTAACGTGTATACCTTTTGAGCCTCTGCACTCCTGTCCCTTGAGGCTTCTAACATTAAAAACGATCCTTTTTGTGGCCTTAACATCATATTTGCCCTCTCCATGGAGCTTTTGGATCTCAAAATCCAGCAAAACCTAAACGTAAAGGGGCTCAAAGTGGGGCAACGAGAGTACAAAGCAGCCATGTACACGGATGATATCCTCCTCACCATAACACAAATAGGCCAATTACTCGAGGCCCTCTGTAATTGAAGCATTTAGCAGGGTCTCTGGATTCAGAGTAAACTACGACAAATCAGCAGCACTGGCAACCAACATCTCACAGAAACATAGGGAATCATTCAACCCCAATGTCCCCATCCCATGGGCAGACACCTCAATTGCATACCTAGGAGTCCAAATCCCCAGGAAAATTGAACAAATTTACCAAAGCAACTTCCCGCAACTATTCAATGAACTAGAGAAAGACCTAGAACGCTGGCAGAAACAGGAGATCTCCTGGCTGGCAAGGATAGCCGCGGTAAAAATGAATATTGTACCAAGAGTAATTTATCACTGTGCAGCACTACCAATGCATGTCCCAGAGGGGGCTTTACTGAACCTGCAGAAAAACATAATGAAATGTATCTGGGGGAGGGAATGGGGGGACCACGCATAGCTAAACGTATTAAGCTCAGAGGGAGGGGTGGTGGTGGACTGGGGGTCCCAGATGTGGCCAGATATTGTCGGGCAGTGCAACTGTTGCACTCATTCGCGTGTGCGTCAACGGCGAACCAGCCCCTCTGGAAACAGATTGAGGAAGCATGGTGCTCGTCCCCACTCTCTGACCTCCCACACATCCGGCCCCATGAATCACAGAAACTTAGGACCCCTTACGTCCACAAAAAACACACTATCACACTGGAAAAATGCGGCTCGCAAATGGGGATGCACGGCCTCCCTGGGCCCCCTCATCCCAATCTGGAATAACCTGGACTTTACCCCAGGCATTTCCCCCAACAGCTTTGCAGTCTGTAGGGTGGCCGGCCTACAGAAGGTATTAGACTTCCTGGGTGGTGGCAACCTTCTCACATTCGAAGAATGTAAAGTGAAATTCAACATCCCAGAGGCAAAGCGCTTCCACTACACACAACTAAGACATTGGATATTGTACACGTCTATCAGGGAGAAAGGTAGGAGGGACCTAACGGCACTGGAACTGACCCTGACAATGTCCCCACCTAAGGGAACAATATCAACCCTATACCGTTTGCTAGACAAATCGGACCTGTCCAGAAAGGAAAAATATATGCTCAGCTGGGAGAAGGACCTGGGATGCACAATAGAAATAGAAGATTGGGACAGAATTTGGGTGAGATTGCACAAAAGTACAAGATGCATAACAAACAGTGAAGGGGGATACAAAGTATGCTACCAGTACTACATAACACCAGAACTCTGGCATAAAATCAACCCAGCGATTCCCTCCGATTGCTGGAGAGGGTGCGCAGGCACGGGCTCCCTTTTCATCTGCTGTGGACCTGCCCAAAATCGACGGAATTTTGGCGGGTGATGCTAGATCACATTAAATTGATCACAGGGTTATCAATCCCATGGGACCCATGGATAATACTTTTGGGAGACACTGGGGCTGGGGCATTTCCACTCACAGGTCAAAGAGCTCACCTATGCACTCACCTTCTTACGCCCGCCAAGATCGCCATTGCTCGGCTGTGGAAGCACCCTGAAGGCCTTTCAATACCCATATGGCGGACGAAATGTTGGGACATAGTGGTATCAGAAAAAATTACAGCGATCCACCTGGGAAACATTAGGCCTTCAGAAACACCTGGGCCGCACTCATGGACTATAAAGAGAAATTCCCAGTAATTGCCCGTCGTCCACCCATGACCTGCTGGCTCCAGTGAAAAGTCAGTATTGGAGAAAGCAACAACAAGCATCTGATTCCTCCAATATAAGACATTAGAATGCCCTGCTGGCAAAACCCACAAAGCAATCGCCTTGGATCACCCGTGTGCTTGTGAAACTTAATGTCATGAATGCACTATGTGATGTTGATGTATTTCTGTTAAAATGCATAATACAATGTTTTGTTGAATAAAAAGAATTGGGACATATTTTAAGGGTCTGAGATCCTTGGTAGTCTTGAGTTTAAACATATTGATTAGTGGATGGTTCACTTGTGGGTGAAATGTACTCTTATTTTTCATTTCTAGATACTCAGGTTGGGTGGGTTCTTCCGTTGACTCAGGGAGGGTATCAAAAAAGACTTTCAGTTCAGTTTTTCTAATTAGTTTAAACAGGTTAACTTCCTCCTCATAAATAGTGGTGTTGTTGATTGGAATGAAAGAGATCCCTAAGTTTAGAGTGTCCATTTGTGCTCTAGATAGTTGTTTGGACGAGATATTCAGTACCAGGGATTTATCTATTTGTTCTTTTGTCTTGGTTTTCTTTTTCCCTCTTCGGGTCTGCTTTTGCCTAAAAAAGGTATTTGTGAGGTAGTTGCCTTTGCAGATGTGCTTGGTTGTTGTGAAGGTACTATATCTTTGTATGTTTGGATTAGCTGTTGCTAAATTCTTACCTACAGTTGTAAATTGTGTAATATGTGGAATACTATGTTAACTGAATTCTAGAACTGATTTATTAAGTAGGAACAAAACTGATACAAAAAATCTTTTGTTGGTTATTCTTTTCGAAAATACAAAAACTATGATTGCTCGCCCCTGATGAAAAGAGTTTCTTGAAACGCGTTGGGCTATATGAAATAAGGAAAATAAATTTAGCTTGAATTACCAATTGAATGCTCATGTGTATGATATTTCTAAGCACATTTGTTGTTTAATTACCATTTGCTAACATTACATTATTTTGAAAAATCATAAACTTATTACCATCTGACAGCCTAAGTCCCACATGGGACTACACCTGTCACCCCTAAATGTTTGGCTCATTCTTTAGCACAGATAGTGTGCAGGAGACGGGAGTTCCCCCATAGGGAACCTTTTGTTAGTTTCTGATACATATCATAACCATTTGGCAACTAGCCCAAGATAGTGTGCAGGGGACTGGAGTTCCCCATTCTGGGAAATCATTTCTTTTCATGTATATATATCTGTCCATGTGCCAGGACATTCAATTATCCTCTGCACCCTTATTAACCATAAATTAACTAAGTTCAGATACTTCACAATTTTGTTATCATAACTTTCATACCATCGGGTGTGCTAAGTTTCACAACATAGAATTCTGCCAAATTCCTCCGGGAGTCCTATGAACTCCAGAAATGGGACCAAGTGGTAATAACGATAAGCGAGTTAGGCAGTAATTCGGCAGATTGGTAATGAGGCCCATAGTTCTTTTTGGAAGCATCCCATCTCAGAGGTAACGTTGAGGGCTACCTACGGCCTTCCCTGACACATGGCACACTGTCCTTTGCCATCTAGAAGTCCTGCCTTAGTCCAGCATCTTGCTGCCAAATGTTCTCACTGTACCTCTTACCAGTACCAAGACCCACCTTGCAAAGTCAGCATTTTTCATAGTGTCAGCAGACCTAGTTGATGTGACCTTATAGTAGCGCTTGCTAGATACTGCTGTTTTTTTAATTTGTATTATCCATTGTAAAATTTGAATGCAAAGCAAAGACTATGCACTGCATAATGGCTACAGACGATCTTGAGATCCGACGATACACGGGATTGCTACCAGCAACAGGTCCCCCACTGCTGGATGAATTGTGGCTTATGTAGTTCCTGCATACTATATAAAAGAGATGAAATGGGCTGTGATTTTCCTTTTTTCAACTATGAATTAAAGAAGGAAATGTGTTTTGCACCCCCACCCCCTCAGCCCCAGAAGTCTGCCTGGGGATTCCTGCACCTTGGGAACCCACAGTGGAGTTAGTGGTGAAAATGGGGTTTCAGTGGAATAGGGGTCCTGTGACTGTCTCCTGCTATGCAGAGGGGGCTGCAGTGGAAGTTTCAGCAAATCCCCAATGTACCTCCTCCAGGGCCACCAATCTCTAGTGTGTACCAAGTGTAGCTAACCTCTACGTTGAGGCATTTGAAAAATCTCATATCTACAACAGTAACAACCCTTTTATCAAGAAATCACTAAAAGGAGTAGATACATAGACGATATTCTGGTGGAAAGGTACCCATACAGAAGCTGATAACTTCTTCACATGGCTGAATGCTCTTAACCCCCACCTCCAATTTACCATGACGGCTAGCAATGTATCCACCAATTTCTTAGACCTTACCATCTTTCCCCAGAACGGTATTCTAAAAATCAAACCATACCACAAGCCTACAGACAAGAACCCTCTACTAGACTATTCCAGCCACCATATTAAACATCTGCGGGACAATCTTCTTTTTGGCCAATTCTTACACCTCAAAAGGAATAGCTCAGACAAAGTTACATACGAAGCAGAAGCCACTACCCGGAGTAAAAAACTAAGACAAAGAGGCTACCCCAAAAAACTAGTGAAGAAAGCAGCCAAAAGGGCCTTTAATAATAATCGAGAAGCCCTACTAGAACCAAAACCTACTAAATCTAAGGATGATCGCATTGTTTGTGTTAACACCTTTACGGACTAGAGTTTTAAAATCACCAATATCATTAAAAAACACTGGAAAATCTTTAATACAGCTACCCAACCTGTGCCCATACCGATATTTGCTTATAAAAGAAGCACTACTATAGGCAATAGAGTTAGTCACAGCAAATTGAAATGCATAACTATACTCGACCCCAAATTGACCACCCTATGGGGCCTCCCAGAAACCACCGGACACTACCCATGTGGCTCATGCGGAGTATGCAAAATCACTTCTAATACTAAAGAAATTCAAAACGCTGGATCTCAGAGTCCCATAAATGTGTGTCCCAACTATATCCCTTTTGGTTCTGTAAGAAAGTAAGTAAACAAGGGAAGTAAAAAAAGTGCCTCATTAAATGTAGAAAACTGTCTGCTTCTGTCACTCTATCCATTAATATATTCCCATGTTCTATGAGGAATCAGTGATCACTCACCTTCCTGAAAGGTTTAATCTGTCTGATGGCTGCGATGGGGGAATTCCCCAGAGTTACTTACGCTCCGCAATACTTCTTGTCCTACAAAAAATGATACCCCAACAGTGTAAGTGTAGTCGAGGCTGTTATGCTATTGTGGAAACAGTTTGGGGTCACTAGTTTTAATCAACCATAAAATTCTTAGACTCACCCACTTGATGGCAAATTCTCAGGTAAATTCAAGACCTAAGGGTAAGTTGAAGTATTTTCTAATGAGTCTGTCCACTCGTTCTGCCAAATTGTGAAAAAACATTTATCTGGGTCAGGAGTTGGTTAAGCCAGTCAAATGGAGCCCTACTGCCCACAAAGAGTGAGTAAATGTGCCGGCATGAATAGAAAGAGGTTCTACCTGTGCGTAAAATGGATATCTTGAGCCTTATGGAAGCATGTTAGTCTCAGAGATCTAACCTGTATTTGTCAAAATGGCCATTATTTAAACTTGCGTACCTATACGTGGTGATGTCATTGCATAATTACGGCGATGAAGTCCCTTAAGTAAACAATGTTTTTTAAAAACAATTATTAAGCCGCTCGCTGAGCGGTAATGATGCAGAATTCACTATTCCATGTTTAATGGTACAGTGAATCTTAAAGTCCCCTAGGGGAAAGCTGCATTATATTTCCTATTTACGAGAAATAGAGCGAGTCAGATTGAAATCTAAAACACATTCTGTCATGTATATTCCAGTATAGTAGAATGGAGACAGGTAAGTTGTATGTGGTCCTAAGCACAACGGATTATTGTAACTCGCTATATCTGGGTGAGCCGAGCTACCTCATTAAGCGTCAACTGCTTCAAAACTCTGCGGCTCGGGTGGTGATTTGCCTCCCCCCGTGCTCCCATGACCCCGCTCCTCAGGCAACTTCATTGGTTGCCGATTGCGAAGCGTATTTCTTTAAATCTTTGTGTCTGGTACACTTCGCCTTCTATAAACAGGGCACCAAATACATACAAGTAAAATTCTCCTGTTATGTGCCATCCCGGCCTCTGCGCTCTCAGCTAGCTCTACTGATCTCTGTTCCTCGAGTTAGACGCTCCCGGATTGGCAGCCGCGCCTTTTCTGTGATGGCCGCGAAAACTTGGAACAGTCTACCATTGCCTCTCCGCGCTATTGAAAATCCTCTGTCATTCCGCCGTGCTCTAAAGACACATCTGTACTAAGTCCTCGTGCTACTGCACCTTCTGCTCCACTCAGCGCCAGGATACCTCCGGGTGAACGCGCGCTTTAGAAGTTTATCTTTCATAACGTAACATAACTGAGTACTTACTATTTTGTCCAGTATGTCATATTACAATACAGCGTGATGCTCCGTGCCACTAATAAGACATGGAAGGAAAGATGCCTGCTACAAATAGTAGTGTATACTGGTGACATCATCATGCCGAATCGTGCATGACATCATATGTAAACAAAGACGTAATGTCGCCTCTACTGCAATGTACTTCTAATGTTATTTATGTACAATTATGGTCGATACCCATGCTCTTCCTGTCAGTCAAATAAATGTCTTGACTAAATAGACATTCTGGGTATATTCCAAAAGGAGGATTGATATGATACCTTATAACGGCAAAACACCTTAAACGCAATACCAGAACTCTAGTACCCAGGTAGAATATATCCACAGATAGGATAAAGTCTCAGGATGTTCAGATGGCCGGACTGGTCCTAGTGTACCTCGGGTCCTTTTATTAAAAAAGACAGAGAAATGTCTTGTAACTGTCAATCTCAATATATCTTAATGGGATTAAGAAAAATGAGTCTTTTTATAATGTGGCAGACTGATGGTCATTCATGTATCCAAGTATATTACTCATCAACATTTTGGAAAACAAATATGAGTAGGATTCATTCTATTGTATTGTCACAACAACATTTCCCAAGATATAATTTATAAGGGATATTGGAAGATGGCAATTTAGGAGCCCAATAGGAGAACCTGTTTTCTGTCTCTGCTGAGTTCCCATTCTAAATATTAACAATATATCTGGATATAGTATGCATTATGAGCTGAAACCTTAATGGATTTATAGTGCCCTGCTCAGTGGGCCAAATGCTGTCTCAAATTGAGTTCACATTCTTGTTGACAGCCATTTGGATTTTTGGCAAGCAATTTTGGCAAGCATGATTTTTTTTGTCTCAGCTTCCCATTATCAAAGCCAAATCATCCTGGTTAGTTAGTTAAAGGGTACTTCCAATTTGTATGTTATCTAATGAGCTTTGCCCTATAAAAGTTCACAGACCATTAGTGCCCGCTCAGTTGACAACATTCTGTCTCTAATTGAGTTCACATTCCTGATTTTTAACAATATATCTGGCTCTAGCATGCCTTGTATCAACACATTATCAACACAGAATCATCCTGGTTAGTTAGTTAAAGGGTACTTTTTTTTTTAGTTAAAGGCTATCTAATGAGCATTGCCCTACCAAAGTTCATAGACCATTAGTGCCCACTCAGTTAACAAAATTCTGTCTCTAATCGAGTTCACATTCTTGATTTTAACAATATATCTGGGTCTAGTATGCCTTGTATGGTGAAACCTTAATAATCTAATAGTGCCCTATTCAGCGGAACAGATTCTGTCTCAAATCAAGTTCACATTCTTGTTGACAGACATTTGGATTTTTGGTAAGGTCCTATGACAGGCCTGATATTTTGTCTTAGTTAGGTCCCTATTATCAACACTGAATCATCCTAGTTGCTTAGTTAAAGGGTACTTCCAATTTGTATGCTGACAAATGAGTATTGCCTTACCGAAGTTCATGGACCAATAGTGCCCTTCAGTTGACAAAATTCTGCCTCAAATCGAGATCACATTCTTGAGTAAGACCTTTGGAATTTTGGCAGATGTGATTTACAGTTTCTATTGAGTTCCCATTGTGAACACAAATTGATCCTGATTAGTTAGTTAGAGACTATGTTGCAATTATCAGAGATAAGGGCCCAGATAGTACTCCTCATTATTCCCCAAAGGAGTCATGTCATCCAATTTGTGTATCCAATATAGCTCCCTTTGCGAGAGTCTTTTGGCTAGATCTCCCCCTCTTGGTAGTGGGTTCAGACCTTCAAGTATGATAAATCTCATCTGTGCTATAATGTGACCGTTTTCCTTGAAGTGTCTAAACACAGGTGATTTTGTGTTGGCTGTTCATATACTGGACTTATGCTCTGGCCACCGCTCTTTGGCCCTCCAGGCTTTCTTGCCTACGTTATACTTGCCACATAGGCAACATAAAGCATAAATAATGTTTTTATTGTCACATGTAGCATAGTCCTTTAGAGGTATTTTTTTGCCTGTATTAGGGTGTCTGATGTTGTCCCCCTTTATTATGCTGTTACAGTGCTGGCAATTGAAGCAGGCAAATGCGCCACATTATGGTTTGCTTATGGTCAACTGACCTTGTTTTTAGGTCTTTCAGCTAATGAGCGTGTCTCTTAGGTTTTTCCATCTTTTATAAGCGAGCATAGGTGGTTCCGGGAACAGTCGATTTAAATTTAGATTCTGATTTAATTAAATCCCAGTTTTTGTTGATGATTCTTTTAATTTGATAACTTTGACTTGAGAATTTTAATGAATGGATTAGTCTGGTGTTCTCCTTCTTCTCGTGTCCTTTAAGTAAATCTTCACGTTTTAGACCTTCGGTTCTAGCAATTGCTTTATTGACAATTTCCTCCGGAAAGTCTTTTTCTGCGAATCTAGATTTCATGTTGTCGTATTCCTTTTGTAGTATTGCTGAGTGAGATGCAATTCTCTTCATTCTGAGCAATTGACTGAAGGGCAGATTTTCTTTTAGGTGTTTTGGATGGAAGCTTTTAAAATGTAGAGTATTATTGGCATCAGTCGGTTTCCTATAGATGCTCATTGTGAATCTGGTACCTGTTTGTACAACGTTAACATCTAGAAAATGAATTTCAGGTCGACCAATCTCTGTAGTGAATGTTATCCTTTCATGGCAACTGTTCAGGTACTCAAAGAATTGTAAAAGCTAAGACTATATAGCTTAATGGGAGCAGTAGACCCTGAAGAATCACTCCTCTATATGCAGCGGTGGGAGGCGGATATCGTAAAACCAATCTCTAGCTAAACCTGGAGCCAAATCTGGCAAAGAGCTGCTAAAAGTTCCAAATGTACCTCCATTAAAGAGGCAGCATACAAAATGTGCTTAAGATGGTACATGACACCTGCACACATGCATTCCATTAACCCAGACTACCCCATGTCCTGCTGGAGAGGCTGTGGACAGCCAGGTGACTTAATGCACATGTGGTGGTCTTGCCCGCTTGCTGAAATGTACTGGAAAGAAATCGTGAGTCACATCAAGGAGATAACAGGGACACAATTACCATTTGACACAATGGTGGCCCTACTGGGGGAGGCGGTGGAGGGGTGCTATGCTAAATCTGGAACAAACGCTCAAATCAGTACCCACATGCTAAGTGCTGCTAGAATAACTTTGGCGCATACCTGGAAGAATAAACAAGGACCGATAGTGGCCCTGTGGTGGGTGAGACTATGGGGAATAATGGCCATGGAAATGCTACGGCTTTATCCCACGGCTCCTACTCGAAATATTTGAACACTTGGATGCCACTACACAAATTCACAAACGATAGAGAACAAATGTATTTTAAGCCGAGACTATTGCGCAGCATTTCTGTTTTTTAAAATACACACTTTGAATCGGAAGAATGGGTGACCCAGGAGTCTCAACTGTTGAAATATGCTACACCGCATCCAATGTTGGGGGGTGGGGGGAGGGAATGTTATGAAAGTTATGACTGTTTGTATTCATATTTTGAAAAACCAAAATAAATAAAATTGGTAAAAAATAAGAATTGTAAAAGCTCTTCCTTCGTGCCTTGCCAGATTCCAAAAATATCATCAATATAACATTTCCACTATTTGATTTTGTTAATTAATTAATTAATTTTCATTTTTAAAGCGCACAACTGCCCTCGGGCATTGTGGCGCTGTTGCAAGAAGGTTTACCTGGCATAGGTGAATATTAGTAGGACAATGGGAACATAGTTACAGACATAGCTAAAATTCTGAGGTTACATGGGAACAATGAGCATAGGTACAGTTGTATGTTATAGCCAATATTCATTGCAGTGGTGTTTTAAGTAGGAATCACTTAAATAAGATAGTTTTCAGTGCTTTTCTGAAGGCCATGATGGATGTTTGGTTGTTTATTCAATACATATGAATGTTCAAAGAAATACATAAATATATTGGCATATGATGGTGCCACAGAGGAGCCCATCAATGTGCCAGATATCTGTTGATAGTATTTAGTGTCAAACCTGAAATAGTTGTTGTAAAGTATTATATTTATCAGTTCAATTGCAAATACTTTGTGTACCAGAGTGTCTATAAGTTTCAACAAAAACCATTCCATTGCCTCAATGCCCTCGTTGTGTGGAATTGATGTGTAGAGGCTGTTTACATCTAGTGTGAAGAGTATTGAGTTGGTTTCTTCAATTTGTACTTCTTCCTAGATCTGTAGGAAGTCGGATGTATCTTTTAAGTAAGTTGAAGTGGCCTGGACCAACGGTTGTACAGTTCTGACCAGATAAATGGCCAAAGGGTGGAACACACTCTCTGTCCCTGCCACAATGGGTCTGAAAGGTGGGTCTGTGACGCTCCTATGAATTTTAGGCAATGCATAAAATACCGGTGTTATGAGATTTTTTACCAGGAATTCACTGGTGTGCTCAGAGATCCATTCCATTTCCAGTGCTTTATCCACTCTGTCTTTAATTAATTCTTTAATAGAAGTCACTGGGTCATTGTCTAGAGTGAGATATGTTCTTCTGTCCATTAGGAGTTTATTGGTAACAGGAGGGACAGCCCAATGATTAGGGGTTTATGGCAACCGTGATTATATAAAGTCGTATCCATAAGCACAAGTGCCCCGCCTTTATCAGCTGGTTTGAGTGTGATGGTATTATCATCAGCCAACTCCTTGATTAGTTTTAGTTGGTGTTTTCTGATGTTGCTTTTAAGAATTGGATCATAGAGAGAATCCAGGACCTCTAAGCACATCCTATTCAGAGATTCGACAATCCTAATCTATGAAGATCTGGCGAACACCATGCTCCTAAAAAGGAAAGCATTGAAATGCCTCACAGAGTGGCTATGTGAAAAAAAGATCACTTATCGCTGGAGCTTCCCGACTTCTCTAAATTTTACCTGGGAAGGAGGACAGAGGCAAATATGCACCCTAAAAGAAGCAGAGACATTCCTAGGGGCAGGCGAGGAAAGTGGAGAATCATAGATAGAATCAGCCTCCCAAGAACCAACAAAAAAGATCACGTCAGCTA
Organism: Ambystoma mexicanum; assembly: GCF_040938575.1. Taxonomy (NCBI): domain Eukaryota; kingdom Metazoa; phylum Chordata; class Amphibia; order Caudata; family Ambystomatidae; genus Ambystoma; species Ambystoma mexicanum. The sequence continues at coordinate 228,167,168 of NC_090934.1, forward strand.
CCTGGATGAGAATTGACCTAAGGCGCAAAATTCGGGGGCCTCCCTGAAAGAATAAAAACACGGACTGAACTGGAGACGATGGCTTGCCATGATCAAGGTTAGTTACCCCTCGCCTTCTTTGGGTTCTCACCCCCCAGCTTCCAACTCAGACCCGGGTAGGGAGTGACATGAGGAGAAATGACCAGTGGAACCCCAGCAGAGGGTAAAGGGAATCAACCTAATTCCTAAGGACAAAGAGTCTATGGTAGACATGAGGATAACCCCAAGCCTGCAAAGAGTAGCTAAAATGGTGATAATGACCGAATGATGCCGCTTAGCAAGCATCGGCCCTCTTGGCCACGAGTTAGGCCGGTGGTGGGGTAGAGCCGGATCCCCCATTGGGTGAGGGTTGCTCTTATCAGTGGCAGTTATGGGGAAAGGAGGGGGCCGGAGGAGAGAGATATGGGTATGGAGGGAGATTCCCCTATGGATTTCCCAGGGGATTAAAGTAAAACAAAACATCAACTTTGAATGGATTGTGTCCTCCCACGTATTCCTCATCTTATGATATTCGTATCCTGCCAGTTGCACTGCTTCGGCAAAAAAAAGTCTCGACAGAGAGAGCTGTGCACGAGGTCGTGGCGTCGATGTCCCTCAAAGGGCTCCGTACCGTGTCGACGTCACCATCAGAATAAATAGCTTGAGTTGCGCCCGTTGGCTTCAGTTCTGTTTTTCTGATTGCTTCGCTCTCGAGAATGACACGCTTCGAAATTTTCTTTAGAAAATGTCATCTTCTTCCACCCTTCTACTCCCAAGATGGGGTTAAAAAAATGTATCTCCTTTGGATTGAAAATGTTGATTACAGATCCTCACCGCGTTTGTCTTTGATGCCTAGCTTCAGACCATCGAACCGATGACTGTGGCTCCTGCCAGTCGATGACAGAGAAGGCCCTTCGTGAGAGGAAAGGTAAACTGGCGGTGGGGCAGGAAGCTTCCAATGACTCCTAGAAGGCCTCATCAAAATAACATAGGAAATCGAGCGATTCGAAAGAATCGGATCGCCGTAAACATTCTAAGAGGTCTCAATCACGCAGTAGATCTTGACGCTTTTCATCTTCCTCTTCAAAGAAGGTTAAGAGGAGACATAGATCTCCCTCCTCTTCCTCTGATACGTCTACCGAATTGTAATCATGTCCGACTAAGTCGGATTCCCCAAGAAAATGCGATGAATTTAGAAGGAAGATGATGAAGGTCTTTGAGAATGCGGCCTCGACCCCCTCAAAGAAGCCTCAAAAGAGCCAGACCCCTGTTGCTCCATTAGATGACACAGGGAAGTCACGAACTACTGTGGAAAGATCCAGTAGTAAAGGTGAAGCTTGAAAATCTGGAGTCGATGTCAAATCGTCAAAGATTCCCCAAGAATCGAGTGTTTCCCTGACACCGACTAAAAAACATAAGTCGTTGAAGCCCTCGATGATGGCGTCGACGGCTTCAAGATCGAAGCCAAAGGCGTTTTCGACACCTTTGTCGAACATGTCATCGTTGTCTTCTAAGACCCCTTTCAAACCATCAAAGCTTCCTTTGATTCATTCAACCCAAACTCAAGTACAGGAAAGGAGATTTACTCCTTTACCTAAGTCTGACTTCTTTAAGTCTATATGTCTTCTATATTTGAAGAAAGTGTCTCTGAGGAAGAATTGTCTCCTTTTGGAGTACAATATGGTATCAGAGAGGTCCCAGAAGAATTAATCGATCCAGAATCGAAAATAAGAGACCTGTGTGACACCCTTCACTCTGCTAGTCCATTGATACATCACCAGAGCTAGAGTTTACACAACCTGACCCTACAGAACATGCAGATTCAGGGTACAGGAGTCTAATGAATAGGGTTGTTGAATACATGGGCTGGGGTAGAGCCTCACCCACATTTGATCAGGATGATATGACTGATATACTTGACCAGGGCCCCCAGAAGGACCCAGTTCTCCCCTTTCATAGGGCACTTCAGAGAACAGTAGAAAAAACTGGGACATTCCTGATACTGTTGATGCAGTCAACAGTAATTTTCAGAAGATGTACAGAACTTCTAGTTCTGAACCTGATTATTTAAGTAGGCATCTCACTCCAGAAAGTCTGGTTATTCAGGCTGCAACTTCGTCAAGACAAACAGCCTATCTATCTATCGCCTCGGATAGAGAGGATAAGAAGGTGGATGCTTGGGTCTGTAAGGTCTTTACCTCGGGTAGTATGGCTCTCAAGTCAACTAATGTCACCTGTACCCTGGCCAGGTTTACCCATACCCTGTGGCACTGCATTTCGGCGGCGGCTGCACATATTCCGGAAGGCGAGGAAAGGGAAGGCAAAGACGGAAAGGAGGCAATGGGGGAACATCTCCAGTCCGGACTGGATACTGCTGATATTATCATCAGATGCATGGCTGCAAGCACAGTGTTACGCAGATTTGCGCGGTTGAGGAAGTCAGGTTTTGCACCAGACGTGCAGGCCAGGCTACTCAACATGCCTTTTGATGGCTTGAGGCTGTTTGGTAGTAAAGCTGATGAAAGCTTAGAAAAACTACAGACCTCAAAAGCAGCGGCTAAATCTCTTAGCACCTCTATGCGACAGCCTCAGAAAACTTATTCGGGCTCATCTTCCGGAAGAGGTTGTTCTTTTCGGTAGTAATCCGCGTTTGGTAGAGGAAGAGGACAGGCTATACAAAGATGCAAAAGAAATTTTGCTCGTGGTGGACGAGGAAAAAGTGCAAAACCAACCTCAGGAACAACATCTTTGCCCTCAGCTGCTCTTGCAGCCGTCTCCAAGTCACTCTGAGGCCTTATCACACAAAACATGGTGGGAGGCAGAATCTCTCAGCATCTGAAAGAATGGCAGGGCATTACTTCAGATGCTTGGGCACTGGAGACAGTAGCTCAAGGTTACTGCCTTCCCTTTCTGAAAAGGCCTCAGGACCATCCACCAGGAACCAACTATGTCAAAATTCCAGATCTCCTCCTATTGCAGGACATTTTAACCCTGCTAGAGAAAGGTGCAATAGAACATGTACCTGTAGCGGAGAGGAACAAGGGTTGGTACTCCCCTTACTTTCTCATCCCAAAGAAGGATGGAGGATTGAGACCCATCTTGGACTTAAGAAACTTGAACAAGTTCCTCAAGAAGGACAAGTTCAAGATGGTAACCCTTTCTCAGATCCTTCAGGCTCTCCAACTCCAAGACTGGTTGGTATCATTGGACCTTAAGGATGCTTACTTTCATGTGCCGATCTATCTATCCAAGCACAGAAAGTACCTGAGGTTCGCGGTTGGCGGTTCTTACTATCAGTTTCGAGTTCCGCCATTCGGGCTAACCTGCTCCCCAAGGGTTTTCACCAAACTGATGGCAGTTGTGGCAGCAAGTCTCAGGAGAGGAGGGATTCAAGTTACCCCTACCTGGACGATTGGTTGATCAGAGCGCGTTCTCCCGAACAAGCTCAGGAACATCTGTCGATCACATGTCTCTTCCTTCATAAACTGGGCTTCTCCCTCAATTTCAAGAAGTCTCACATGATACCATCCCAAAAGCTCCAGTTTATCGCAGCAGTCTTGGATACTTCCTCGGGCAAAGCCTTGCCTCCTGAGGTGAGAGCTCTCCGCATTCTGCAGATGGTAACAAAGTTCCAGAATGCCCAACATCTACCGGCCTTTGATTTTCTGAGGTTGCTCGGCCTCATGGCATCCTGAATTTTTCTGGTGCCACAGGCTCGACTGAGGATAAGATCTCCTCAATGGGCCCTCAGAACTCAGTGGTCCCAGTTCTCTGGGAGTATTTCGGATCTTCTTTAAGTCCCAAGCGCAGTTGCTCAGGATCTACTATGGTGGGCTTGCAACGACAACATCCTCAAGGGAGAATCTTTTTGGCAACCATGGCCGGAGATAACAGTAGTGATGGATACCTCACTTACCGGGTGGGGAGCCCACACCAACGATCTGACAATCAGCGGTTGTTGGTCTCCATCAGAGTCCAAACTACACATCAACCTTTTGGAGCTGAGGGCAATCAGACTAGTGCTGAAGGCCTTACTGCCCTCTGTACATGGAAAGAATGTCCTGATAATGACGGACAACATGGTGGCCATGTACTACCTCAACAAGAGAAGAGGCGTAGGATCACTACCACTGTGCAGAGAGGCGATGCAGCTCTAGTTCTGGCCAATATGAGAGGGAATCTCTCCATCGACAGTTCACCTAGCCGGAGAGCAGAACACGGCGGCAGACGCTTTGAGCAGGCAGTGCACAGTCTCCCACAAGTGGGAGATAGCTCAGGAAGTCCTTCTGGAGATCTTTGCCCTTTGGGGAACCCCTCAAGTGGATCTGTTCGCGACCGCGGTCTACCGGAAGGGCGAACAGTTCTGTTCAAGGGAATTTCCCCCAAGAGGAGCTCTAGAAGATGTGTTTGTGGTGTATTGGAAGTTCCCACTTCGAAGATGTGTTTGTGGTGTATTGGAAGTTCCCACTTCTGTTCGCGTTTCCTCCAGTCCCAGTGATTCCTCATGTAATCAGGAGGTTGAGATAGTTCAGGAAAACCATGATCCTAATTGCCCCGGTTTGGGCCAGGAGGACGTGGTACCCAGATCTTCTGGACATGTCCATCTGCCCTCCAATACGTCTTCCTCAAAGAGAGGATCTTCTCTCAGAAGAGGAAGGTCGGGTTCTCCATCCAGAGGTCAAAACACTCAACCTTCACGCATGGTTTCTGAGAGGTTGAAATACAAGGATTGGGATCTTCCGGATGACGTAATGGAGATTTTGCTTTCGGCCAGAAGGCCAGGAACAAAATCCTTGTACTGGTGTCGTTGGAACAAGTTCAGTAACTGTTGCAAAGATAAGGATGTGGACCCTTTCCACCCCAATGGTGCTTTCTTTCCTATTGCATCTAGCCAATCTGGGGCTCCAGATTGGGACAATTAAAGGATATCTAGCTGCGCTGTCCATTTTCAAGCGCTCCACGGAAAAGAGGTTTCCTACTTCAAAATTCCATTAATAATTCAATTCCTGAAAGGGCTTACTAATGTGTACCCTCCAGTCCCCTTTCATGTCCCAACTTGGGATTTAAATCTGGTACTTAAGTTTCTAACGTGTATACCTTTTGAGCCTCTGCACTCCTGTCCCTTGAGGCTTCTAACATTAAAAATGATCCTTTTTGTGGCCTTAACATCATATATGCCCTCTCCATGGAGCTTTTGGATCTGAAAATCCAGCAAACCCTAAACGTAAAGGGGCTCAAAGTGGGGCAACGAGAGTACAAAGCAGCCATGTACACGGATGATATCCTCCTCACCATAACACAAATAGGCCAATTACTCGAGGCCCTCTGGGAAGTAATTGAAGCATTTAGCAGGGTCTCTGGATTCAGAGTAAACTACGACAAATCAGCAGCACTGGCAACCAACATCTCACAGAAACATAGGGAATCATTCAACCCCAATGTCCCCATCCCATGGGCAGACACCTAAATTGCATACCTAGGAGTCCAAATCCCCAGGAAAATTGAACAAATTTACCAAAGCAACTTCCCGCAACTATTCAATGAACTACAGAAAGACCTAGAACGCTGGCAGAAACAGGAGATCTCCTGGCTGGGAAGGATAACCGCGGTAAAAATGAATATTGTACCAAGAGTAATTTATCACTGTGCAGCACTACCAATGCATGTCCCAGAAGGGGCTTTACTGAACCTGCAGAAAAACATAATGAAATGTATCTGGGGGAGGGAATGGGGGGACCACGCATAGCTAAACGTATTAAGCTCAGAGGGAGGGGCGGTGGTGGACTGGGGGTCCCAGATGTGGCCAGATATTGTCGTGCAGTGCAACTGTTGCACTCATTCGCGTGTGCGTCAGCAGCGAACCAGCCCCTCTGGAAACAGATTGAGGAAGCATGGTGCTCGTCCCCACTCTCTGACCTCCCACACATCCCGGCCCCATGAATCACAGAAACTTAGGACCCCTTACGTCCACAAAAAACACACTATCACACTGGAAAAATGCGGCTCGCAAATGGGGATGCACGGCCTCCCTGGGCCCCCTCATCCCAATCTGGAATAACCTGGACTTTACCCCAGGCATTTCCCCCATCAGCTTTGCAGTCTGTAGGGTGGCCGGCCTACAGAAGGTATTAGACTTCCTGGGTGGTGGCAACCTTCTCACATTCGAAGAATGTAAAGTGAAATTCAACATCGAGGGAATTTTGGCGGGTGATGCTAGATCACATTAAATTGATCACAGGGTTGTCAATCCCATGGGACCCAGGGATAATACTTTTGGGAGACACTGGGGCTGGGGCATTTCCACTCACAGGTCAAATAGCTCACCTATGCACTCACCTTCTTACGCCCGCCAAGATCGCCATTGCTCGGCTGTGGAAGCACCCTGAAGGCCTTTCAATACCCATATGGCGGATGAAATGTTGGGACATAGTGGTATCAGAAAAAATTACAGCGATCCACCTGGGAAACATTAGGCCTTCAGAAACACCTGGGCCCCACTCATGGACTATAAAGAGAAATTCCCAGGAATTGCCCGTCGTCCACCCATGACCTGCTGACTCCAGTAAAAAGTTAGCATTGGAGAAAGCAACAACAAGCACCTGATTCCTCCACAATAAGACATTAGAATGCCCTGCTGGCAAAACCCACAAAGCAATTGCCTTGGATCACCCGTGTGCTTGTGAAACTTAATGTCATGAATGCACTATGTGATGTTGATGTATTTCTGTTAAAATGCATAATACAATGTTTTGTTGAAAAAAAAGAATTGGGACATATTTTAAGGGTCTGCGATCCTTGGTAGTCTTGAATTTAAACATATTGATTAGTGGATGGTTCACTTGTGGGTGAAATGTACTCTTATTTTTCATTTCTAGATACTCAGGTTGGGTGGGTTCTTCCGTTGACTCAGGGAGGGTATCAAAAAAGACTTTCAGTTCAATTTTTCTAATTAGTTTAAACAGGTTAACTTCCTCCTCAAAAATAGTGGTGGTGTTGATTGGAATGAAAGAGATCCCTAATTTTAGAGTGTCCATTTGTGCTCTAGATAGTTGTTTGGACGAGATATTCAGTACCAGGGATTTATCTATTTGTTCTTTTGTCTTGGTTTTCTTTTTCCCTCTTCGGGTCTGCTTTTGCCTAAAAAAGGTATTTCTGAGGTAGTTGCCTTTGCAGATGTGCTTGGTTGTTGTGAAGGTACTATATCTTTGTATGTTTGGATTAGCTGTTGCTAAATTCTTACCTACAGTTGTAAATTGTGTAATATGTGGAATACTATGTTAACTGAATTCTAGAACTGATTTATTAAGTAGGAACAAAACTGATACAAAAAATCTTTTGTTGGTTATTCTTTTCGAAAATACAACAACTATGATTGCTCGCCCCTGATGAAAAGAGTTTCTTGAAACGCGTTGGGCTATATGAAATAAGGAAAATAAATTTAGCTTGAATTACCAATTGAATGCTCATGTGGATGATATTTCTAAGCACATTTGTTGTTTAATTACCATTTGCTAACATTACATTATTTTGAAAAATCATAGACTTATTACCATCTGACAGCCTAAGTCCCACATGGGACTACACCTGTCACCCCTAAATGTTTGGCTCATTCTTTAGCACAGATAGTGTGCAGGAGACGGGGGTTCCCCCATAGGGAACCTTTTGTTCGTTTCTGATACATATCATAACCATTTGGCAACTAGCCCAAGATAGTGTGCAGGGGACTGGAGTTCCCCATTCTGGGAAATAATTTCTTTTCATGTATATATATCTGTCCATGTGCCAGGACATTCAATTATCCTCTGCACCCTTATTAACCATAAATTAACTAAGTTCAGATACTTCACAATTTTGTTATCATAACTTTCATACCATCGGGTGTGCTAAGTTTCACAACATAGAATTCTGCCAAATTCCTCCGGGAGTCCTATGAACTCCAGAAATGGGACCAAGTGGTAATAACGATAAGCGAGTTAGGCAGTAATTTGGCAGATTGGTAATGAGGCCCATAGTTCTTTTTGGAAGCATCCCATCTCAGAGGTAACGTTGAGGGCTACCTACGGCCTTCCCTGACACATGGCACACTGTCCTTTGCCATCTAGAAGTCCTGCCTTAGTCCAGCATCTTGCTGCCAAATGTTCTCACTGTACCTCTTACCAGTACCAAGACCCACCTTGCAAAGTCAGCATTTTTCATAGTGTCATCAGACCTAGTTGATGTGACCTTATAGTAGCGCTTGCTAGATACTGCTGTTTTTTTAATTTGTATTATCCATTGTAAAATTTGAATGCAAAGCAAAGACTATGCACTGCATAATGACTACAGACGATCTTGAGATCCGACGATACACGGGATTGCTACCAGCAACAGGTCCCCCACTGCTGGATGAATTGTGGCTTATGTAGTTCCTGCATACTATTTAAAAGAGATGAAATGGGCTGTTTCAGCAAATCCCCAATGTACCTCCTCCAGGGCCACCAATCTCTAGTGTGTGCCAAGTGTAGCTAACCTCTACGTTGTGGCATTTGAAAAATCTCATATCTACAACAGTAACAACCCTTTTATCAAGAAATCACTAAATGGAGTAGATACATAGACAATATTCTGGTGGAAAGGTACCCATACAGAAGCTGATAACTTCTTCACATGGCTGAATGCTCTTAACCCCCACCTCCAATTTACCATGATGGCTAGCAATGTATCCACCAATTTCTTAGACCTTACCATCTTTCCCAAGAACGGTATTCTAAAAATCAAACCATACCACAAGTCTACAGACAAGAACTCTCTACTAGACTATTCCAGCCACCATATTAAACATCTGCGGGACAATCTTCCTTTTGGCCAATTCTTACGCCTCAAAAGGAATAGCTCAGACAAAGATACATACGAAGCAGAAGCCACTACCCTGAGTAAAAAACTAAGACAAAGAGGCTACCCCAAAAAACTAGTGAAGAAAGCAGCCAAAAGGGCCTTTAATAATAATCGAGAAGCCCTACTAGAACCAAAACCAACTAAATCTAAGGATGATCGCATTGTTTGTGTTAACACCTTTACGGAGCAGAGTTTTAAAATCACCAATATCATTAAAAAACACTGGAAAATCTTTAATACAGCTACCCAACCTGTGCCCATACCGATATTTGCTTATAAAAGAAGCACTACTATAGGCAATAGAGTTAGTCACAGCAAATTGAAATGCATAACTATACCCAACCCCAAATTGACCACCCTATGGGGCCTCCCAGAAACCACCGGACACTACCCATGTGGCTCATGCGGAGTATGCAAACTCACTTCTAATACTAAAGAAATTCAAAACGCTGGATCCAAAAGAATTTAACCAATTGTAACACAGAATTTGTTGTTTACCTGATCACATGTAAATGCGGACTGCACTACGTGTGAAAGACCATCCGCAAAGTGAAAACCCGCATCATGGAGCACCGAAGCTGCCTAAAAAACAAAACTGAAAATGCCACAATGGTCAAGCACTTCATCCATCTGAAACACAACCATGAAGATTTTACATGGACTATATTGCTGTCCCTTAAAGGGACAAATCATGAAACACGTGAAAGGAAACTCTTGAAAATGGAGCAAAAAATGATTTATACTTTACACAGCAATGTCAAAGGTCTGAACGAATCCATCGAATGGTACAATATATAGTCTCCTACTAGGTAACTAAATCCATTCCACGCTTCTTCTATTTGCCTCTAAAGGGACCCTTCTCACTTTACATACATACATACTACTTAGACCCATACCTATACACATTTAAGTAGTACTACTCTTTCTATTTTCATTGACACTCTAGTCTCCTACTCCTCCTATAATGCACTACCTGGTTCTTTCACCTTGACTACTCCCCATTCGGCTATTGTTATTACACATCAACCTACTCCTTTTTTGATTGTTTTGCTTTTAAGCCTCTATTCCATTAACTAGTCCCTCCGTGCACACATATACTTTATCCTTTATGTCACATGATCCCATATGTGTGTTTATATATATATATATATAATATTATATATACCACACACCACACACCTCGTCTGCGAAACACAGTTCAGCGTGATCTTATCCGTGACTATGGTGTTTTCCTATACCTAGGGTCCTTTCCATCATGGCCGCCATTCCTTCGCCACTTTCACTGTTTTACTCGGCTATACTAACATGGAGAAAGGACTACCCGCGTCTCCATGACTAGCTAATGCATCGAGTCTCCAGCATTAGCAGTCGTCCACACGGAGCTCTGCTGAATCATTCGTGACACTGCACGGCACCATCGCTCATTCTCTGGTAAGCCCGCCCGATACGTGCGCATTCTTGCTTTCTTGCACAGATTCATTTCTGCCTCCCTTATCTAACTCGCTCCCTCGCGCTTTTTTACAGCGACGAGCCAGGGATCTATTCCCTTATTACTGCCATCCTGATTGTTCATAACTTTCAGAAACTGAGGTCTTTATCGTTACCCTTCTACGACCAGACACCTGATGGGACAGTCTACAGGTTAGACTTCTTTTACTGCACGTCCCGTATTTCTAAAAGGGCTATTATACTAATGATGTCACGAACGGGCAAGCTACATTTTCTTTAAAACTCTCTCCGCTATTCGCCTAACGTGCGCCATCGGCGCTCACTTTTATAACATGCATAATTATGCACCATTTATTTGAATACTTATGCATTAAGGGACCCTTAGGTCTCCCAATATGCCATTCTAATCAATACTAAGCTACTACACCACCTCTTAACCATAGGGATGTTCTCCACCCCGCTCCCCAGTTAAACTACTATAGTTGCCACACTATCCCACTGTCAACTATGCCTATCTGTGCGAGATAGTCTACTTATTCTGTTACTGTGTTTAGAGCACACATTAGGCTTCTATTTTTTCAAGCAATTTATAATGCTTAAAGTGTTAAATATACTTTATAGGACTGATTCATCCTCCTATACCTACTGACTGACAGAAGTAGAGAGCTCCCACCAGCACCATATAAAATAATTACCACCTATATATCGGTGCCCTAGTTCAATTGAACTCACCAAAGTATCTAGCTATTTATAAACTGACCCTTTGTTTTATGTGTTTTTAACCCCACAGATGCTATGAGACAGACGCTGATATTAATCACAATCCAATAAGAATTAGGTTATATCGTAATAACTACTTTCTGCTGATGAATGTTCTACACCTTTGTTTTGAGAACAGAAACATGTCGAGACAATTCTCTGGACTAAAAACAGAGACCTAAATCTAAGATACATTTAAATCTATGAGAACCTGGTACACTATTATTTGTTTTACTAGTACCAATTGTGTATGTTTTTTCTGTGAATTTGTTTTAACTTGCTATTCTAGCCTGTTACGTACCCCCTGTTTTATATTGGATGTTAAGTACTGAACTGTGGACCACAAATTTAATTATGTATTTTAATCTTTATAACTGACTATTAAAATTGATTTCTATCTTTTTAACTGCGACTGGTCCGTCCCCCACCTGACTCTAAAAGGTTTTTAAATCTCTAGTATCTGCATACTAGCTTTGTCTCTCTATATACACTGACTACTATCCACCCGGATATAGACAAAGTAAACACTGCTAACCTGTTTAAGTCAGTGCTTTACCGGGCTTCCTTCCCTGATAACTAAGCCCCAGAGCTTCATGGCACCCACACTTCAAGCTCCCAATGCCACCCAGGAGAATAAAGATTCCCCCTGCTAATAGCGCAGGGAGCTCTTTATTCTATTAAAGACAAGGAGGCGAGCATTAAGCATTAAGCATTTCTTATCTTTATTCTACTCTCCAGCAGTTTCAACAAAATAATGTAAATTTTAAATTTCTTCTTTTAAAATAACAATATATATATATTTTTTTTACAAAACTTCAAATCCTATCCTTTCTTGTAGTCTCAGTGTCTTAACCATGTGACCTAGTCCTTCCTCTTCCTCTGTTCCTCCTCTTCTTTGACTGCTTCAAACTACAATCTCTCCAAAACTGAATAACTTAGACTCTGAACTTCCTGCTTTATGCCGGATCGGTCTCTCACATTTCAACTTATGGACTCGTTCCATGCGACTGGCTCTTCTCTCGAACGATTTCAGCCGTTCTTTTGCTCATCTCCTAGTGTCAGAAATAACAATAGTACATGTTAGGGCAGGGGATACACACCCTATTCTGGAAGAAATGTTCATGTCAGTCATTTGCAATACATCACTTCATTCAACTCATTATTGGTCAAATCTCCCGTGTATCTGGGTTGGGAATTTAATTCTTGCCTCCTTGTCTTTAATAGAATCAAGAGCTGCCTGCGCTATTAGCATTGGTCGAAAATAAAACATTCTAAACGTTGTATCTCTAGCCTAATCTGCTGCTTTCATAATATCTTGCAAAGCTGCGCCTTGCCCTAGCGCTTTCAAGGCCATTGCTCCTCTAACAGAAGGCATTCCAAATGTTCTCATGTCTATGCCCTTTAGACTCATGATATCTCTGACCCATCGCGCTATAGTGGCTGTTGCTACTCCTTTGTGTGGTTTCCTGCGTGCTATTAACAATTGGGTTGTCCCTACAGGTTTTAGCTCTGCTGTTCTACTCTTGTACTCTTTTATGCACGTGGCTACGCACCACTTCGGATGATCTTGCATGTAGGAGTACGTGATCGTGGAAGAGTCTGTTTTATTCTTCTGCCCAGATTGAACGTTACTCCTTCTGGACCATATGTCTTTCTATTTACTTCTAGTGCTTTGATGTCCACCACTCTCCTGCATGACACCATGCATAGTAGCATAGCTAGTTTCCCCAAAAGCTTTCCTAGCGACAGATATCTGTTACTGGGCCAATCTGCTAGTAGTTTCAGCACTACTGATACGTCCCATAAGACTTTGTACTGTGGGATGTCTCAACCCACTAGTCCAAGCCCTGCAATATTACTGTGCATTGCTTGCAGGAGAAACAGCATAATAGCCGCCGGAAAGCATGCTGCTCGCTAGAAATCACCAGAAAGTGCGCAGTAAAAATCTGAAAAATAGGCTGCCATCTGGTAACACAGGAGAGCACTGCCAAAACCCACCATTGGGCTACCCACTAAGTAGCCTGAAATCACTTGAAAAAGCAATGCTGATTGCCAAAAAGAAACACAGAGCTGTTTGGAAAACCGTTTTCTTGATTGTCAAAAATGTGCAAAAATCATGGCTCACAAACCACCTAAAAGATCTAACCTCCTTGTTGGGTGTTCCACATTATTCTACTGCAAGAATCCACATAAATACAATGTTAGCAAGAATCATATGTTATCAGAACAAAATCCTCTTTTAAAGATTGCTTGCTGAAAGAAATCTGTAGTAGTACCGTTACTCACCTCTGTCACCTCTGTCAGAAGCCGGCGATTTAAAACCTATTATGTGTAAAGTGAACATTGAACTCAAACTATGCCAAAGAAGAGAGTTCCATCAAAATGCCATATAAGAGTGCCACACATTGATTTTCATGTTGAAAAAGGACTGGAAGTAAAGATGGGTTTGCTTATTTTAAATTTATAAATGTATTTATTTTCACAAGGAACTATGTTACAATTGACCAGAAGGTAACCTGATTCAGTTAAAACTTCCAAGAAGCCTTCTTCCCCTGGGAAACTCACACCTTGTTCATTCCCTCCAAAAGGAGGATATTGCATTGGCATGTTAATCAGGAGGGGAGGAGATTTCCCCTGCTGCCAGGAGAAAGAAACAATGGGTTCCTTGGGCTGAATAGGAATGCTAATTCGTGTGTAACTGACAAACAACTGCTCTAGCAGGAAGGCAAGCCATGTGACCCTCTGACTCAGCCCAACCTCTGGGGGCGGGCCAGACTAAAAATGTGGATTGAATTGGAAGTAAATGTATGTTTTATAAAAATGCTTATAGCAAAGTGTACTGAACTGACAAAAATGAAACTTAGAGATTGTTAAAATGGAAAATTTGCTCAGTTTAAGACTAAGCTGGAATCGGTGCGATGTTCTGAGACTGAACCCCTGAAATTATTCATATTGTAGCCATTGTGTTTATGTTAGGAACATGAAAAATTACAGAAATGTGCCCAGATGGGATGTGCATGTATAAAAATTGGTGCAGAACTAATATTGAGAAACCCACCAAAAGTGTGAAAAAGTCATTTATGAACTGAAGCTCGCAGGAAGATGAGATTTGCACAAAAATGTACCTTAGGCAATCTGTCATGTAATTATGTATTATGAACAACTTGTGTATCTTGGAAATATGTTTTTTGGGAAAAATAGAGTTTCTATGTAAAAGTAAAGGGGAGGGATTTCCTTTGGGCCATAAACACTGTGTCACTCTGACACATATGACACACTGTTCCTGTCTCAAATCAGGAGAGGGGAAATTCTCTGACCTATCAGATCCTTAGAGGGTTGGGCATAGATAATCAGCCTCCCCGCCCACTTTGGAAATGGATAAATAGGGACTGCTGAGGAGAGGCAGGGACACACACTTTTTCCACTCCTCAACTGATTTCTTGGCGAAGCACCCTGCAGGAAGATCCAGGCTCCAGACATAGATCCAGAGACCAGACTCTAGAACCAAACTCTAGAACTTTGAAGCAGAGAGGCCTAACCCAAGGAGCTGAACCCTTTTTCAGCAGGTCTCAGAATCTTTTGCAACCTGATTCTAATCCCTAAACTTCCCCGGGGCCTAACTAAACCATTCAACAGCCTGGCTGAGCTGTTTTGCTTCTAGCTAAGAACCCTGTGCTAGAACCAAGATTCAGATCCGTCCAGCAGAGCTGTATCGAGAACCCGTCAGATCCAGTCCAAGAGGCCGCGCAGACCAGAGTGCTGTGCTGAGAGCAGAGTCCAGGTGCTCTGAATCCTGTTCAGTGGCGAGTGAAGTCCAAACCTTTGACCAGATCTTTGACGGGCACAATCCATTCCAAAGCCATAGGAGTGAGTATTTAGTCTAGAACTATCTATAGTCATCTCTTAGTTTAAAGTAATCCTATTCAATCCATTTCAACCTATCCGGAACTGCATTATAGAACCTTGTGTCCATCCTGAATTCTTCTCATTTTATAGTCTGTGATAATTGTAGCAATAATCATCTGTGCGCTGATATTTTCTGAAGAAAGTCAAGTGTCCTGGCGCACAACAATCAGAGTGGAAGGCGCCCTGTTCTAGTGGTTGTCCCGTTGGGTATCTTGCACTTTCATAGTCCCTTAGTATAAATCCATATTGGTTCCGAATCTTTAAAGCGCAATCTTTCATTTTGAAGTCTTGACTCTGTTTCTGAAAAATCTACCTTCACAAAAACCTCTGTAACTTATGAACCATACGTCCTAGAGACAAAATTTAAATGTAATTTTGAAGCTAGCATCCTCAGCTTTCAAACACACCCAATTCCTTATAGTTTTACCATAATCATGTTTCCCGCCCGCGGAAAAGTTGCTGCAATTTCACATTTGGCTCAATTTCACCACATGTAAAAATAGCTATTTCTTGATTTCAACTTCTGAATTTCGTTTTCCATCTGCTAATCATTCTACAATCATTGCTAGTGTTGACCTGAACCTATCCAAAGCCACTCTCACAAGTTCTGAATCTTATTTAGCGAATTAAAATCATTTTTAGCATTTTTCCCATTCATTGCAAATTACATTGAAAAGCGATTGACCTGTTTTTAAAAGCATTCCTGTTCTCTCTAAGCTTGCTGGGGGAATCGGGATTGAACTGCATTATTGATTGTTATTCCTAAAACCTGTGTGCTCTCTTCCATCTCTTCATATTGCATAGTGGGGGGAGTGAGTAGTCACAGGGGAAAGAGTGATCATATTGTCTTTTGATTGAAGTCATATCAAGTTTATTTCTGTGTTGCATTCTTTCCTATCATTGCACTTTCTTGAACCATACAAAGTATTCTCTGATATATTATTTTTCCTATTCCTATTCCTAACTGATTAAAGAAATTGTTGATATTGTAATATTACCCATTGCTGATCATTGTTCATATTCATAAGTGTGATATTCAGATATTATTCATATTCATAAAAGTGTAATCTATATATTGTTCAATTCTTCAAATAAATCTTTTAATTTGCAAAACAAACCTATTTCTTGGTTCAGTGAGACCGGGGGAATTCAAAGAGAGGGGCGTTATATAAGGGTACATCATCCAGAATTAAAAGAACTTTGACATAAAAATATATAAATAAGGGTTTCCATTGGGCATCCCATGCTAGGCATTGACTTAGTTGGAGTGTTGGGTTGAAATCACTTACAGTACCTCGGCTGTGGTGGCTTCCTAAATCTCATTCCTTTTAGAAGTCTTATCACTGCTACGTTCTCTCCTACCGGCACTCCTTCCATGGGCAGGTGGCCTGCTGATATTGCGGATCTATACACTCCTATTGTTCTATATGCTTTCACATCTTGTTGGAGCTCTGCTAAAAAATTCAGTATTTCCACTAGAGGGGTAGAAACGGGATGAATACTTCTCCTTTTGCACCATGTCGACCTTCTGTTCCAAGCTACGTTGTAGCTCCTTCTAGTCGAAGTAGCCCATGACTCGGTGATGAGGCTTGCAGCCTGTGCTGAAATCCCAGGGAGATTACAGCATCTCCTGCTATCCTGCACGCCATCAACAGCAGCATTCCTTTCACTCTCAGAGGGTGATATGACCCAACTGGGTCCCTGAGAAGTTTCTCTCCTTGAGGTAGTACTCTTGGGTAGTCCGCTACTAGCTCCATGAGCGCTGGAAACCATACTTGGGATTTCCATATTGGAACTACTATTATCAAATTCGCTGCTTCCCTGCGTACATTTGCCAGTACCCTGCTCATTATTATGAATGGTGGGAAGGCGTAGAGTGTCTGCTCTCTCTAGTCCTGCAGGAAGGCATCCACTCCGGCTGTTGCTGGGTCCAATCTCCATCTGAAAAACCTCTCCTTCTGTGCGTTCAGTCTGGACGGAAACAGATCCCCAACGTTGTTCTAGCTGTCGGAATATCTCTCTGTCCAGCATCCAGTCGCTGGAGTCTGAAAGGTGCCTGGAGTTCCAGTCCGCTATTAAATTCAACGAGCCTGGCAGGTATTCGGCCACTACTGAGATCCCTGATTCTAGACAGGAATGACAAAAATCCTTGGCTATTTCCGCTACTAACTTGGCTGTCGTCCCTCCTAAGTGATTGATGTACTTGACTGCTGAAATGTCAATTTTCAGCAGAATACATGAATTTAATTTTTCCTTTTGTAAAAGCCTTGATCGCAAAGGATCCGGCTAACAGTTCCAGACAGTTGATGTGTAACCTGAGTTCTTACGTGCTCCACCTTCCTCCTGTCTGGAGGTCTCCGCACCGAGCTCCCCAGCCTGCTCGGCTGGCGTCAGATTCTATTATTAAGTCTGGACGGTCGCCGAAGATGGCTCTCCCGTTCCATGCTTCCATGTTTGCCAACCACCACTCCAGCTCTGTTCTGGATTCCTGATCTATGTGTACTAGTTGGTGGTAATGTAGACCTTGCTGAAGATGTCTTATCTTCAATCTTTGCAGGGCTCGGTAGTGTAGTGGCCCTGGAAATATCGCATGTATCGATGCTTATAGTAAGCCTGCTACTCGTGCTATTGTGCGAAGCGAGATAACTGTTTTGCGGAGGCATGTTCTTATTTCACTTTTTATGTCTCTTATCTTTCTGCTCGGGAGTTCTTAGGTTGCTGTCCTGGTGTCTATAATAAACCCTAGGAATTCTATCCTCCTCGTTTGTTTCATCTCTGACTTCTCCTGATTCACTAGAAAGCCAAGGGAGGTCAAGAGCTTCACCACCCAGTCGTTCTGGTAGAGGAGTGTCTCTCTGCTGTTGGCCATTAGCAGGATATCATCCAGATATATAATCATTCGTATCCCTTTCTCCCTGATTGCTGCTGCCACTGGCTTCATGAGCTTCGTGAATGCCCATGGCGCTGATGCCAGTCCAAACGGCATTGTCACAAATTGCCATAATTGCCCGTGAAAGTCGAATGCTAGAAATGGACGGAAATCGTTTTGCATTGGTATCGTCAGGTAGGCATCTTTCAGATCTATCCTTGCTAACCAGTCGCTCTGTCTGAGAGTGTCTCTGAGCTGATGGGTCCCCTCCATTTTGAAATGGTTGTAGACCACCCAGCTGTTCATGTTTTTCAGATTTATCACTGGCCTCACTTTGTCCTTTTGGTGGACCAGAAACATTATTGCTCACAAATTTTGGATGCGCTTTGCACCGTTCGAACGTCTGTTTTTCTGCTAGGCTCTGCAGCTCTGCGTGTGATAAATCTTTCTCTGTCTGTGCTGAGGCTATAGGAAGGGGCGCCTGATATTGGGTAGGGGTCTCTGTAAACTCTATGCGCATGCCTTTTGCTGTCTGCAGAACCCAAGCGTTGCTGGAAAGTGAACGCCAATTCTCCCAGAATAACGCTGTCCTCCCCCCTACTGGTGGGTATGTGAAAACTCTCACCTGTGGTGAAGTTCTGTCCTCTTCCCTGTCCTCTACTTCGCCTTCCTCTAGGGAAACAGCCTCTCGGCAGGAAGAAGGAGTCTGGCTGTCTGTTCTCCCAGTATTGGGTTCTATTGCCTTGAGGCCTTCTGAATGCCTGGTACTGACCGGTCGCTCGACCTCTGTACCGACTGGTCCCGCCAAAAACTCTTCCGGGGAAGATTTTCTTCATGGAGGCTTGTGCCTTCTCTAGGGATGTGTAGGTTCCTGCGAATCTCCCCATTTCTTTGCCTAAAGTCTCGCCAAACAATAGTCCCTGAGCTGCTTCGCCTGCTCCCAGTTTGTGATCGATCTTGAGCACGAGCTCTCTCCTGCATTTGGACGATATTGCACAATTGGCATTTCCTAGGAGACATACGGCTCTCTGAGCCCAGTTCGCTAGGACTCCTGGGTCCAACTCCTCTCCTGTTTCTTTAGCTCGCTCGGCTATGTCCATAATCTTAGCCAGAGGCCCAGCTAGGTCAAGGACCTTTTCCTGACAGCTTCTCCATGAGCAATCTATACCCTTCCTGGGGTCTCTGTTGGACTTGGAAACAAAAGATAACATCTTTGGATCTAGGTCTGGGGCTTCTGCTACTTTGCCCGGTAGTTCCGGTCTTGGAAACTCTGCTGTCATTATCTGTCTGACTTCCTTCTCCAGCGCTTTCCGCAGTCTTTGGGTCATGTACTTTGCGACCCTTGGTGATGGCACCCATTCCGAAGATTCCGGTTCCCTCATCCCCTTTGTTATCAGCATCCTCCTGTGTGGAGGTAGGGGATTCTGGTGGTTCCTCTTCTGGGAAACCTTCTTCTGTATCGCCCATATTATCGTCCCCTGGGTAGGGGGTCTCAAGGCTCAGCACCTGTGATTATTTCATGAACGCTTCTCTCAATCTATTGAAAGCGTCTGAAGCCTCTGGGGCCATTGCACCTGACCCTTCTGTTTGGCCCGGGGGGTCAAAAGAGTCTTTGCTCTTCCGGGCCTTATTACACCCCTTGGGGTCCTTTGGTGTGACGCGTGTGGACGTGCTTTCTTTCAGCCTAGTGCTCTTATCTTTCTGGCTCAGATACAACTTTATTGTCTGTAGTCTCTCCTGAAGGGGTCTGACCCCTTGAGCCATTGCCTCTGTGAGTGAATCCCCCAGCACTTCCTTGAAACTATAGGATAAGTCTTCTGGGTAGACTGCCTCGTGTTCTTCTTCACTCCATTCAAAGTTTACCATGCTTAGTGCTGTTAGGTGCCTTGACAATACCTTTTCAGGTGTAGTGGCACGTCCACTGATTCACTTCTGCTTGTTAGGCTGTACCTTGTCTGCACTGTGTATCTAGTTGTGCAGATCTGTCCAGGGACAGTTCTTGTATCCCACGTGTAAAAATACAGAGTTTATATGAGCTGTGAATCCGCTTGCGAGCGTAAAGAGCTTATAATAATGCTCCGTAGCTACGAGCACTGAAATAGGGTTTGCCTGCTGTAGGCGGCCCCGCCCTCGCAATGGTGGGGGCCGCTCTCCCGGCTCTGACGGGAGCTTTAACTTGCTTGCGTCGCTTGCTCCGCCCCCACAAGGGTGGGAGCTGCCAGCTCTGCGGCGCACATCCTCGTGAGGCGAGAGATTGAATTCCTGCTCCACAAAGTTAGGGGCTGTCGCTCTTCGGCGCGAACTCGGCGCCGCGAATGAAGGCGTATGAGGTGATCGGCAAGCCCCTGAGGTGCTGAGTAGTGCGGCACGGGGCCGCCGACCCCTCTTATTATTGTTTGGTCATTTCTAACGCTGCAACGCTGCACTTCTAAGGGGCCTACAAATAATCCCCACACATTCAATTAACATGTAACTTAGCTTGTATCCACATTTAATCTTACAATAAATACATGATATTGCGCAGCTAATGTAGGATAGTACTTATCTTCGCAACCAAACATCTTGCTCCTTTCATCACATCTCTCATCAACGCATCGTTCACATCCAGCACAGTGCCTAACAACCTCAAAGACTCTTCGGTTCTACCCCTTCTCAAGAAGCCCACCCTTGACCCCAGCGTCCCCACCAATTACAGACCCATTACGACTGTTCCCTTCCTCCTAAAAATCCTTGACAGAGCTGCATACCTACAGATACAGAACCACCTCGAGAAAAACAAACTACTAGGACTCCGACAATCAGGCTTCTGGCCTAAACACGGCACTGAGACTGCGCTAATTGACCTCAAGACACAAATGGACAACATCAAAGACAAAGGCAAACTTGCACTACTCCTTCTCCTCGACCTGTCGGCTGCCTTCGACCTTGTCAATCACGACATCCTCTGTAAACATCTAACCTCAGCTGCCAAATTCTCAGACAAAGCAATGCTTGGATCCAGTCCTTTTTGAACAACAGATCCATGCTAGTTTTTGCACCCACAGTCTCCGCCAAACCTGCCCCAGTCACATGCAGTGTCCCACAGGGCTCCTGCGTTTCCCCCACACTATACAATCTATTTGCAAAACCCCTCTTTGACATACTGGACCGCCTGGGTGTCATTTACACGAACTACGCAGATGACACCCAAATACTGATTCCACTAACAGGCGACTATTCCACTGACAGCACAGTTCTCAACAACATGTACTCCATTATTCAAGAATGGATGACCATACAAGGCCTCTGTCTCAACGGCAACAAGACTGAGCTACTTCTCCTAGGCTCCCAACCCAGACTCAACAAACTAGACAATTCATACCAGTCATTCACCATAGACGGCAACAACATCCCCATTTCCAATACCGTCAAAACCCTTGGGATCTACCTCGTCTCCCTCACACTGACAAGACAGATTAATGCCATCTCATCCGCCACCACTTACACCTGCAAGCTTATCAATGCCAGTAGACCGTACCTCTCACCTTCCAACTGCATCAAACTGGCTAGAGCGCTAGTTCTCTCCAAAGTCGATTACTGTAACGCTCTATATCTGGGTACCAGCCAAAAAAACATTAACAAGCTGCAAGTTATCCAAAATAACGCACTGCGAGCAGCTCTTAACATACCTAAACATGAACATATCTCTGATACCAGACGATCTTGCCAATGGCTCTCTATACCTCAGAGAATTGAACTCAAAACACTCTCGCTCACACACAAGTGCTTATCCAACCAAGCACCCAGGTACCTATCAGACAACTTCACACACCACATCCCAGCTCGCCCAACCAGATCTGCCCAAACACACTGCCCAACGATCCCTAGATACAAATTCCAAAAAGCAGGTGGATCAAGCTTCCCCGTGCTCGCCTCTAAATTGTGGAACTCACTACCATTGAACCTTAGATCTGAACCGTCCTTTCACCGGTTCAGACACAGCGCTAAATCCTGCTTACTGACCAAAGAAGTCTAGAATTCCAACTCCTACACTGTTAGCATGCTCACTGCCCGCAAACATGTACATTTTACTGTATTATAAATGACTTGCGTGTGCCACATCTTTGTACATTACCAGTAACTACCTGACAATGTATAACTTTCTGTATTGCTCACACACGGATCTGTTTTATTACACTGAAATGTTGTAATTTTTTTTCCAAAGCGCCTGGATGCCCCAGGGCCAGGTGGCGCTATACAAATAATAAACTAAACTAAACTAAACTTATCGAGAGCAGGAAAAGAAGGGGAGGAACAGAGGAAGAGGAAGGACTAGGGCACATGGTTAAGACACTGGGACTATAAGGAATGATGGGATTTGAAGTTTTGTAAAAAATAAATTATATATATTGTTATTTTAAAAGAAGAAATTTAAAATGTACATTATTTTGTTGAAACTGCTGGAGAGTAGAATAAAGAGAAGATGAAGCTTAATGCTCGCCTCCGTCTTCACATAGAATCCATCACATACGTTAATGTTTTATTAAGTGTACTGACACCGGGGCTTCATCATGCTAATAAGCAGGCTCCAGTAACTTTGAAACTCAAGAAGACAGGAGCAGGACAAAGGGCAATAGGTACACAGATATGTTTTAAGGCCTTCCTGAATTGAAGATGGTCTTTCGTAGCTTTTAATTCAACTGTCACAGGATTCCACAACCCAAGGAAAATTGCAGAGAAGACTCAACTTCCCAGTTTCTTACAGTGAGGAGCCTGAACAAGGCGAAAAAGCAGAGATTTATTTTTTGAGTTTCTGTGATAGAAACCAGGGACCCAAACCATGCCAGGCGGTACGGTCCATGATTAAAACCTTGAATCTCATTCTGATTACCACAGCGAGTAAGTGGACGAACCAGAGAGCTCAAGTGATATGTTCATGTTGTCTCACTCGCATTAGCACCTATGCAATCGTGCTCTGCACCATTTTCAGGTGATTAACAAGATAGTTGGGCAGGACAAGGTAGGTGCTATTTGTGAAGTTCAGTTGGGAGAGGATCAGGGAGATTGCAACTTGTACTATATCAGTGAAGTTAGATAGAAAATCCTCCTCATGGTATTTAAAGTGAAGAAACTTTTCTTCACAATCTCTTGTATTTGAGGTTTCAGGGTTAGTTTGTCATTCATGAACATTCTGAGATTTTTCACCTTCTTGGGTGGGAGCTGGGGGCAACACCCTAGCTTTGATGGTCGGAGATTACAAGATCAGCCATTGGTTGGATTGCCAACCACCATGATTTCTCCCTTTGTTGCATTTATTTTAAGGTTGTTGACATGCAGCCATTTATTGATGGCTAACAAATACCTCTTTTCAATGTCTGACATTTCTAGATTAGAAATCAGTTGAAAATCAGCAGCATAGTTATGTACCAAGACTCCAAAGCATTATATAACATGAAAATAATTGCAAACATAAATATTAAAAAGTAACATCAACAGTGCCATGCCTGTGGGATAGCATGAACCAGTCGATTATTCGTAGACTAGGAATAGGAAGTGAAATCCTGTATTGGCGCTTCACCAGAAATTAAATGCATCCATTCCACCGGTTTCCCTCTACATATAATGTCTGCTAATATATTTAGCATAATTGTATGGGAAATTGTGGATGGATCTAGGTGTACAGGTGATTTCTCAATCTGTCCGCAAATGCAAATCGTACAGAATGGTTGGAGCCACTGATTAGGTGCTATTTAGTGGTCTGATTCCTGACTGATCGTGGTCCCAAAAAGTATTTGCTTAAAAAACAAATGATGGCAACTGTTTAACCACCACATTTTCATTCATTTTAGCTATGTAAAGGATGTTTGAGATCTGACAAAAATGTGCAAATTCCATGTGTTTCCCAAAAAGTTCACTGCTTCAAAGTCAAATTTATTTGGGACCATGCCTAACTCCAGCGAAACATTAATAATATTTCTCATTATTTTTCCTAGGTTGTTTTAGAAAATATCATGTAGGTTGTCACTAATCGGGATCCTGACAATTTACTCTTTTCGACTAATTTTTAAAATCGATCTGATCTAAAGAGTAAAAATACATTTAGTTAAGTTACATAATAGCACCATCTGGACGGTGAACTATATCATTAGAGGGAACAGGGTCTGAGGATGCTGATATCACAGTGTTTTTATGTCTGTGTTGTAACTCAATTTGTTTTCAAAATAGTTGGGTATTCCATTGCAAAGTTCTTGTTATTAGTGGCCACATTTTGTGTAGCATTCCCAGTTTGGACGCCATGGACAATAGCGTACAGTTCTTTTTGAGATTTTCCTTCTATATCTCTGACGCCATGATAGTATTGCTGTTTAGTCTGCTTAATCATAAGCGTTTTCCTGCGTTCTGGACTTAAGTTGCATTTCCAAAGGCGGTGTGCCTTTGTAAAAAGTAGAAAACAATGTATTTTCTGTTATATTTCTTGGATTGACCTTGAGTCTTTAACAAGTTTTGGTAGTCCAAACTTTGCTCTAACCGGTCTACAAACATGTAATGGTAATTAAGGTTAAATGAGGGAACTACAACATGCAACTCATGTAGCCATTCGAGGATCACCAGAACAAACTCTGAAGACTTCCCCAAATATCAGCTGAGACATTTGTCAAGCTGGAAAGCAATAGCAACAAAGCATGCTCCCGCATGGATCCATACCCCCCACACATACACAAATCAATCCTCACACAAGGAACACCAATGGAATACTACAGAAACCTTTTCAACCAATCACTTTCAACAGGGAAAGTACCGCGATCATTCAAATTGGCATACATCAAGCCGCTCTTCAAGGACACAGCAGGAAATGTGGAGGACCTCTCCAACTACAGACCCATCACCAACATATCTTACCCAGCAAACCTACTCGAAACATATATCTATAGAATAACACAAGAATTCATAGAAGAACATCAACTGCTGGACCAAGCACAAGTAGGCTTCAGACCGACGAGGGGAACAGAAAAGGCACTGCTTTCAATCTAGGAAGATCTAAAGGCGAATGCAGACTCAGACAAAAGCACAGCTCTAATACTACTGGATCCCTCTGCAGAATTTGACATGTCAACCATGAAATCCTCATCAGGAGATTGGAAGAAATTGGAATCATTAACCTAGCCCTACTATGGATTAAATCCTTCCTAACAAACAGAACAGAAACCATGTGGATCAAACCTTTCAAATCTACTACAAGGGAATCCACCCGCTGAGTACACAAGAATCCTCCTTCTCCTCATTGCTTTTCAACCTATACCTGATGCCACTAATCAAGGTCATTAAAAAACATGGCCTCACATGCTACAACTACGCTGATGACACACAGATCATCTGCAAAATACAAGATACACAGGAAGGAAACACAACGCTGGAAGACTGCCTAAAATAACTCTGTAGCTGGGTGAACACTAACAGCCCAAAACTCAACCTGGGCAATACAGAAATAATGATCATATCCAAAAGCGGGGAAAACAATCACTATGTCCCATGGCCGATGGAACTGGGAACGTCACTGACTCCATCAACGATAGTAAAGAACCTGGAAGTTTTGATGGACAACGAACTAACATTTGAGACACAAGTAAACGCTATAATCAAGAAAAGTTTCTTCCTCATAAACGCAGTAAAAAGGACGCTACCATTCCTCTCTTTCACCCACAAAACACTCACCATCATCGCACTCATCATGTCCAGAGTAGACTACGCCAACAACCTATGCCTAGGGATGCCAGAACGACTGTTAGAGAAACTTCAGCACATCCAAAAAACGCTGTGGCCAGACTCCTGCTCAAACTACAATGAAGAGAACACATTACCTCAGCGCTGAAAATGGTACACTGGCTACCAATAAAATGGCAAATAAAGTTCAAAATAATGTGCAGAATGCAAAGAACAATCCATGGCCAAGTTGTAGACTTCCTAAAAGAGAAAATAACCATCTACCATCCGACAAGACCACTCAGATAAAGCAACGAAACGACCTTCGCTTAGCACCAAAATATTCAAGAAAAGAAAATTTGGAGGATCATCTTTCTCACACCTGGCAGCAATTACCTGTAATGCCATACCAAAAAACATACGCAACACAAGGGATCATCTGGAATTCAGAAAACTACTTAAAACGTGAGTCTTTGCTCCAGAACAAGAAGGAAACAACTAGGAAGCATAGACCCAGCGGGAAACGAGATCCCCAGGGGCCCCTAAGCCCCTAACTTAAACTTCAATTACCGGAGGGAGGGGGGATGCCCCCAACCACCCATACCCATCTACACCCAGTCCATTTAGGACACTTAGGTAGGTAAGGAGCCCTCACAAGATGGGCAAGGTGTGGGGTCCACCATCCTCTAACCCAAACATCGCCAACCGACAGGGCGGGGAACGCCACTGCATCAGCCAGATACACATACAACTAGATTAATACACTTCTGGTGGTAAGACAATTATCAGCATGGATTCTCAATTTGTATCAATTGAATCACATCCCACCCCTGGCACCATATGTAAGGAAGGCATGGTATCAATAGTAAGACAGACACAAGTGACCACAGTTCAAGTGTGTTTATTGAACTTTAACAAGGGTGTGATAAACGCCTATCTAACCCTAAATTTACAGGTGGGAGCAATCTACGACCAACACATAATAATAATGCAGTCCTAGTGGAGTCTCATCAAAATAAAAGAGCCTATACTAAAAGAAAACTATTGCCAATCATTACCTCTAAATACAAATACTATGGGGTATTTGTATTTTTTTATTTCTGTATTTATAGAGCACTGGCAGCCCGTGGGCATCGGGGCGCTACACAGGCAAAATCGAGAGTAAAAATTAAAACGGGACAATAAGAGTTAGAAAGTAGAGAGGACAAGGGTAAGTCATTTGAAAAGGAATGTTTTAAAGCTTTCCTGAAGATTTTTAAATCAGGTTCAAGCCTGAGAGGGGCAGGGCATTCCAGAAGCAAGCTGCTTTAACGGGAAAGGATCTACAGAGGCCTTTGATGTGTTCTGCTGTAGGACCTTGTATCATACATAGACTGACTGAGCAGCAAGATCTAGTGGGTTGATATAGCAGGAATAGTGGTTTGAGGTATTCTGGAATAACGCTGAAAAGACAGCGGTGTACCATTGTGCCCATTTTGAAGCCGATCCATTCTCGGATAGGCAGCCAATGTATCTTCCTCCTGTGGTCTGAAATGTGCGTTCTTCTGTGAGAGTTGGTTACAACACGAACCGCATCGTTTGAATCACCTGACATCTCTTAAGGTTGGAGAGTGAAACTCCGCTAAGCAGAGAGTTACAAAAATCTAATCTGGTCAGGATAGTAGCTCGTGCAATTATGGCACAGTTTCTCTGCAAAATGTAAGGGCAGATTTTCTTGAGGAGGCCTAGGTCGTAATTACATGACTGGTTCACATGAGGTATGTGTGCATCTGCAATTAAGGAGGCCTCTAATAGAACCCCCAAGGTTTTTACTTTCTGTTGAGTTTTGATTACAATGTCTTTTATTGGGAAGCTACTGTAGTCTAAGCTCAGTTTGTTCTGGGCCTGCTTGGATCCAAAGATCATTAGCTCTGTCTTGCTGCCATTCAGACATAGCCAGTTCTTAGACATCCAGCTGTCAATGTGGTTGTAGATGATCGACAAGGCTCTTGAGTCTGTGGCATAACTTGTAGTGAAATCCAGGACAATGTGGGTGTTGTCGGCATAATTTGTAAAAAATGACACCCAGCTAGCGTTCTTAAGTCAGGTGATTCACTCTTCACCCTGGATCCCCCTCAGTCAGGCATATATCCCTTTTTATACCACAATTGTTACTTTGGAACCCCTCTTCTGGGCTCAGATCACCTTCTCCAATGTTCAGAGAATATCCTTTCTCTGGTGACTCACGGTTCACCCCGGATCCCCTTCAGCCGGGCTCAGGTCCTTCAGCTGGTTACAGTTTCCGGCAAGGAGTGTCTGCTGCTTTAGAGTACGGCACTTCATTTACCGGCTCCAAAATTACAGTATCTGCAGGTTTCTTCCACCTCTCAACTTTGTATCGTCTGCTACTGCTACCAAAGGCACTCTCAGGATCCACACCTCCCCTCAGCAGGTGTCTCAGATCTGGCATTGTTAAAGGAGAGTCTTTCTCTTTTCAGCTTCCCGCGGCTTGCTTCTGTACACGGGCCTCAGATAAAACACAGGATTTCAGCTCTGCATTCACGACAATTAGGCGCACCTGGAGAGATTGGTAGCTTTTTCCAGTCTCTTCCAATACTGTCACAGCCAAACAGAGTTTTGAGCACAGGACCACCTCAGAGCCTGCAGGTGAAATCTGCTTTTCCTTTACTCCGGCGTACCTTCTGTGGTAACACTTCCTTGTGAACTGCCAGCCTCCTGTTCTTCTTCTTCTCCTACTACTGCCAACCTTCTAGCTCCTGCTCTAGCTTCTCTCTCTGGCTTCCTCCTTCAGCAGCCTTTTATGGCCCTCAGGTGTGTTCATTGGCTTTAGGTGCAGGCCCTTAGACTTAACTGCCTGTTCTTGCCATGGGCTATTAGGCTTGCCTGCCTGACTTCTACTCCTGCATGCCTCTTCCTGGTCATAGTCCATGGGGGATTCAGGGACATGTAGTCCCTTTTAGGAAATTCGGTTTTCTTACTGCTTTGATGTTTTTAACAACAGTTTCATTTCCCTTAATATTTTTAGAACAGGAATTATTCGTGTTGGCCTTTTTAGAGATAGCTGGAATAGAGAAGACCACATTTCCGTCATTCCTTGAGATATGTTTTTGAACTGGAAATGGACACTTACGTAGAATAAAGAATGGTTCTGGTGATATAATAGTTTTACACTTTTTTACCCTAAGTTATGTTGGCTTGGTCTTAACAATAAGCAGTAATTCATTACAATGGCAACAAGCTATAACCTCTCGCTGAATCTTCTTAAAATTATCTGTGGCACCATAACATGTCTCATCCTGTGAAATCACCTTACTGCCTTGGACCTTGTCTCCACCAAGGTGATCCTCCCGCAGTACACCACCCCCAGGATTGGGATCAGGAAGCATCTGACTTCTTCTGGCAACCCGGGACGAGACTTTAGGCAGGGCTTTAGTGGGGGATCCACAGGATTCTCCACACTAAGCACTCGAGGCAAAGACCATGGAAGTCTGTCACCACATAGTGTCTGTGGCAGGAAGATCATGTGGAAAACCCCATTACACTCATATAAAAATGAACAGGTGCTGCTGTGAGGTGAGGGCAAATAGAAAATGTAGGAAAAAAGCAGAAAACAAAAATACTTTACCTTGTGTCGTGGCAATGTGTCTAGCCCTATCTAAGGTGGAGAAAAGGTCTGATGGTTGTTGCCAGTGCGTGGGGTCAGTCGGGCTAGCCACATCCACACTACCTTGTCTAACCACGCAACAACATTTTTAAAGGGAAACTATGTTTTTGCTGTGCAAAAGGCTCTAATCCCGTGCCCTAGGGCTGACTCCAATAATTATAGAGGAAAGGTGATGGGACGTTGTAGTATGACCACTACAATCTGATGTTGTTTTAACTAATGCAACAGTTTTGTGTGTGACACACATTACATTTTCCACCAAAAGAGATCAACATCAGAGTTGCAGGGTTGTCAGTTTCTACAATGTGAGATGCTGAAAGATTTCCGAGTTTGACTAAACCTTGGAATTGTGAGTAGTGCTGTTTCTTAATGCAAATTTTGAAATCGGTGTGAAAAAATGTTTGTGGTTATGATTTCATTGTAGGACATTGGACAGTGGCGAATGGTATAACCAAATGACCTGTAAAGTGGCAGAAGTTGTCAACCTTGTGATCCCTTGGCTAAATGTGAGTAGAACATTTTTTCATGTGTGTCATTAGAACCTTTGTTTCTAAAAAAGGACAGTTTTTTCTTCAGAAACTATTTTGTAAACCGACTTCGGTTTGTCACTCTTCAAAATTCATTCTATGAAAGAGTTACCATCAAGCAATCAAGTTTGACATTTAGTTCACAATCTATATTAACTGAATTCAATACATATAATGTTGTATTTCCATCACAGTTCTGTGTCATATCAAAGCAGAGCCCCATCAGCAAAACTAAGTCTTCCTAATGTGGTGCTTCCTGTAGACACCACACTACATATTTCGGGACGTGCTGCCCCTTCTTCAGGTGTAAATGTTGTCTAGTATTACCAGAAGTCTGGGGAGGCGCGTGACACAGGAACAGGAATCACGCTTCACCAGACTTCTGATAAGTGATAACAGAAGACAGAGGAATTGCCTTGGTACATAAAGGCTGCTGCACAATGTAAATCATTGATGCCAACCTCCATCC
The DNA here is from genome assembly GCF_040938575.1 of Ambystoma mexicanum. Classification (NCBI taxonomy): domain Eukaryota; kingdom Metazoa; phylum Chordata; class Amphibia; order Caudata; family Ambystomatidae; genus Ambystoma; species Ambystoma mexicanum. The sequence goes on from NC_090934.1 coordinate 228,197,383, forward strand.
AGTAGAACCAACTGGTGAATAGACCCTGGGGGTTGATGAATGGACCAGACAGAATAATCAAGACAATTTACAATACTAGCAACAGTTACTCCTGAAGAAGGGTCAACACGTCCCAAAACATGTAGTGTGGTGCCTACAGGAAGCACCACATTAGGAAGACTTTGTTTTGTTGGTGTGGCTCTGCTTTGATGTGACACATAACTGTGATGGATATACAACATTATATGTATTGAATTCAGTCAATATGGATTCTGAACTAAATGTCAAACTTCATTGCTTGATGATAACTCTTTCATAGAATGAAGTTTGAAGAGTTACAAACCGAAGTCGGTTTAGAAAGTAGTAGTTTCTGAAGAAAGAACTGTCCTTTTTTTAGGAAAGAATGTATGAATTTGCTATTTGATTAATTATACAAAAGTGAAAAATGTTTCTTGCTTATCAGTAAGAAATACATTTGAACACGATACAGGAACTGGTCATAGTCTTGACCACTTTGTAGAGTGACTGGGTTATTAATCAGTGAGTCTGGTAAATTGTGTTGGTCGTTTACTTTTTCCCTCTTTGGCGAGGATTGGACCCAGGTCACCTGAAATTAAGGGGTCGATTCATGGAGCAAACGTGCGCCGAAAATCCCAGCGCAAGCAGGCGCAAGGTGGCGCAAGCGTGAGAAACCCAGCGCACGCGCACGTGTGCGATTCAAGGAAGACGCTGCGCGTGTTTCCCGCTGTCCGTGCGCCAAATCCTGCTATGGCGCACGCGGGCACACACGGTGTGCGCTATGCGCACCGCAAAAGCGCACATGGCGCGGCGCACACAACCAAAGTGGGCGGAACAGTGGACGTAACACGCGGAATGGGGAATAACGCGTGAAAAAGAAGGCGTAACTGGGGAAGTACTGCAGGGAACTACACGGAACACCCACACGCACGCGAACAACCCGTTTTCATGGATTCGAATACAGGAAACCCGCGCACGGCAAAAGACGCACACAGACATCAACGCGTCCGCCACAGGAAGGCAGGCGGAAGCGTCCCCGCGCACAGTATAAAAGTGCGTGCAAACAACAAACACGTATATACAGCTACGATGAATGCCCCATTTGTCGCAGCACTGATCGTGGGACACCGCAGGAGGGGGAGAATAGCCAGGGCACGCATTTTCGCACCACGGACAAGCCTTTTTGGGATGCCTGACGACCAGGTCTACGGCAGGTATAGGTTGCCACCCCATATCATCCTAGACCTGGTCAGGGAGTGGGAAGATAACCTTACATCCCCCACCCTTTGCTTCCAAGCATTGAGCCCCTTGGAGAAGGTGCTCAATGTCCTGCATTTCTTGGCCACTGGGTCATTTCAGTGGAATACTGCCATAGTGGGGGGGGGTCTCACAGGCCACGCAGTCACGCTGCCTACACCAGGTACTGGCAATTATGACAGCACGCCCCTCAGTCCGCAGGCACATATACATGCCCAGAACACCCGCAGAAAGGCAAGCCGTTGTCCTGGATTTTTACAGGGTGGCACACTTCCCCAAAGTGCTTGGTGCCATAGATTGCACCCATGTGGCCCTACGTCCACCTAGGGCCACTGAGCACATCTACCAAAACCGCAAGGACTGGCATTCCATCAATGTACAGGTGGTATGCGATGCAAAGGGAATCATCACCTCTGTCTATGCAAACTACCCTGGCTCCACCCATGACAGTTTCATATACAGAATGTCCGCCCTGAGCCGGGCCCTGGAAGCTGGACAGCATGGCGACACATGGCTCCTAGGTGAGTACAAATGCCCTTGCACATGCATGCATGTCACACACACACACAAATACACAAACCCCAATAATCGCAACCATTTACACCTCCCCAGGGGACAGTGCCTACCCTCTGAGCAACCACATGATGACGCCAATCTGGAACCCGACCACACCATCCCAGGTAAGATACAACGCTGCCCATATTGCAACCAGGGCCATAGTGGAGCGCACATTCGGAGTGCTCAAGTCACGTTTCCGCTCCCTTGACCGCTCTGGCGGGCAGCTACTCTATGCACCCCCAGTAGTGTGCAGGATCATTGTGGCAGCATGTGTCCTGCACAATGTTGCAACACGGCAGGGCAGACCAGTGTACATGGTGGTGCCCCCACATCCCCAACCACAGGCGCTGCCCATGGGAGGGGACAGGGCACGTGGCGAGGAAGCCCGGACCCAGCTTGTGGCCACATTTTTCACCTATACTCCCACCCCTGCGGAGTGCACACAGGCCTGGCACATACCAGGTGACAATCGATGAGGACAAAGAGACAGTCAACTGTCACAACCTTACCACCCTGAGATTGTTGCCATGCAAGTACCTCATTGTCTGCATCCCTAGCTACTTAAACACAAGCTATCCTGTGTGACCAAAAGGCACACATATGACATGACATGATATGGCATTTGTAACGTACCTATACACAAGTGTTTCAAGGTGCAACGAGGCAGGGAGGGGGGAACAAAGGAAGACAGACAACGATACTACTAGGCCAGGTGTCATTTAGATTGCGCAAGTGCAGGGGTAGGAGGAAGGGAAAAGTGCAAGGGGAAGGGGAGGGGGGGAGTGCAGTACAGGGTAAGTAGAATAAAAAACAAATAAATAGGCCAGCTGGTGGCAACTGCAAAGGTAAGTGCAGACAAGTGCTGGGAAGGGGGGGCTGTAGGGATAGAGAGACAGTCCCGCAGTGCAGGGGTTGCCAGGGAGGCAGTGCAAGTGGAGAGTGGCTGGGCCAGGGACCGAGGTCGGTGAGAGTGGCCCAGTTGCAGATCCAGTGCAGTTTCAGTGAAGAATTTCACAAGGGAGAGGGAGAGAGAAAGCAGAAGCAAAGAGGAAGGTTTTGAGGTGCTTCCGGAACCGGAGATGGTTCTCCTCAAGTTCCAGGGAGGCAGGAAGGCTGTTCCAGAGGGAGGCCCCTGCCGCAGAGAGAGATCTACCCCCAGCTCGTTGCTTCGAGAAGCGGCTGACCCTGACATGCAAGGTGTGAATCACACACACCTGCAGAACAGCCATGACCATCACTGTTATGTCACTCAAACCCTCCCAAATCACAACATGACATGGCAAGCAATAGCCATACACCAACACAGTACCAATAAGGTACACATTGCCATGTTAAAAATGTACATTGGCATCAGACAATGATGCCTGACATGGAATCAGATGAAATGACTGACCAACAACCTCCCACCCAAAATAAGTAATTCCCAAATGCATTACAAAAGTTGTAGACGTAACATAACAATGAATGCCTGTCTACATGCACATTGTGCATTGTAAAATCAACACTGCAGCTTCTGTGTGCTGTGTCCAACTCCTGCAACACACTGCTCAGCGCACAGCACAGTGAACAGCTATTATGTGTGATGCACACCCTGAGCATCACATCTAAGTGACAAACCACATCAAAAAGCAAACTAGGCATGTACAGGATCCATAATTGGTCACAGAACATGTGCTGCAGGGACACAGTGGGCACCAGAAGGCAAACAGAGTGTACACATGGATATCCAAGGGTGGTTGTACATGTAGTGCATCATAGTGCGAGTGTGTGGGTCAGTAAGGACATGCACTCAACATATGCATGTGCAATCAAGTGACCATCAGTGTCCTCTACACATAACATGTGAACATTCACCATGTGTACACCCCAGCCTGTCAAACCACAACTGTCCCCTCACACCTGAAAGGTAAACACAACACATGAACAGGCATTGATCAGCAGAACACAACATGTACATAGGATACCACAATTACAATGTCAGGGTTCCCATCACACTGCAGGGCAAGGCAACTATCAACAACAAAACACCCCCCCTCCCTCACAAATGACCATGACCCACTGAACAACTGCACCTGGGTCATGGAGCCTTCAACACTCAATTTCACCTGGCCACTGGATCACCCTTCCCCTTCGTCACCATCTCCCACCTTGTGTGTAAAAAGGTGCCTGCACCCTCAGAGTCCACCTTCATTTGCAAAATCACAAAATCCAAGGCAGAAAAACGAACCAGAACAGCCTCCAGTAGATGACTTGAAGTAGCAGTACCTCACAAAGGCCAAGTAATACCACAATGATGTAACAACCAAGGTAACACAGTAAAACAATGTCACAACAGGATGTGAACCATGTGTGGTACATAACATAGAATGATTCACCACAAACGGATGTGTACTGTCACAGGTCCCGTGTACAGGTGCAGGAGTGGCACGAACCAACCACCCCCACCGTGGCCCGGGTGCCTGCAAGGTCAAACTCACACAGGCCTCTGAGACCCTGGTGGGGAAGGAGGGTCAGGGATATGCAGTCGGGACAGGCGTTGGCACACTGGATAACTGGAATGAGTGGCAGGAGAGGGGAGGAGGAATGGCACATGAAAGTAGGGAATGCACGAAAATGTACTACCTGCATGAACACATACAGAATCCGAACAAACTTGTACATCATTGTCAGGGCCTTCTGGAGTCCAGGCTTAGGAGTGGCACGAACCAACCACCCCCTCTAGGGTTTCGGCGCCTGCAAGCTTGGGGCTTACACAGGCATCCGCAACCCCAGCGGGGAAAGAGGGTTAGGGAACGTTGATTGGATAGGTACGGGAAGCAGGAACACTGGGTAGAGGGTACAGGGTTTAGAATTGGATAGAACTGCAGGTGATTAGGGGAAAAAAACATACCAAATTGAATTACACATTCATCCATGCATTAGTGCACCCCCCAGCAAGCCTATGCAGAGCAGTTTGAAAGAAAAACAACAAGTCACTTAGCTCTGGTTTTGAGTGCTGGCCTCCTGCCTGCGCACTCTCAGGTCCGGTTACAGGAGCACTTCAATGCTGCAAAGAGAGCCACAGTTAATAATCTGTGCGTGCCCATAACACAAAAACACACCACCAAATATGCCCCATAGCAACAAACTACTCTACAAACAGACAATCTGGTGTGGATGCTTCATACCCATATGTAACATTACCCCTGTGATGGGTCATACACAGCCAATGCAGTAAGTCAGCCGCCGGTGGGTGCGTGGCAAATGGAACACCAATGTGTCACAATTCATACAACATGCAATGTTCCCTGGGTAAGCAGACAGACCCATATATCAAGGCATGACTTCAGAACAAGTCGTGTTCCACCATGACCGAAACAAAGTAGGCAGTGCATGTTTCAAAATGTACATGGAAATGAAATGCACTGCACCCGAGCATGTCCCTTGCTGTATGTCCCTGTGAGCTGCTCCTTTCCATGTTTCGGAAGGCTACATGGGTGATACAAGTGCCTCAATGGCCTTGGTGTACCGGAGGGTATGTGCCACTGCCCCTGCAGGTGCCCCAGACAACCTTACAATCAACAGCCATCAGTCCACCAACACATCTGAGCTGTATTGTGTGCTTCAACACCAATATTCGTCCAGGCTCACCCTCAGTGCTGCTACTAAGCCTGCATGTGCAACTGGCCTGGTGGAAGCTTTGCTGTGTTGTGGCCCCCCTGTGCTGCTCACCTTGCCAGGAGTTCCTTGGAACACGTCAATAGTTCTAGGATGTAGGTCTGCAATCCCTGTGCCTCTGCTTGCGCACACATGTGCATGTGGGCACCAACAAACGTGTCCAGAATCCAGACGTCCAATGAGCCATGTCTGCTGGCAAAGGTGGTCTGGAGGCTCATCCCCCTGCAGAAAGGGCATGAAACACATGAATAATGCTTTAAAGTAATCTGTGTGTGTCTCTTCAGGCATCTCATTACTGGACCATGTCAGAGACGTACATCAGAAATCACACCATCAGTCCGTCTTTCACATCCAAAGTGTGGAACACACTATCTATGGCATGAATTGCAACAAGCACGTGTACAGTAAAGATAAGAAACATACTACACAATGCATAGCAATGAATGTACACATTAATCATGAAACACCCCATCTAGCAAAAGCCGAACAGTGGTCAATAACACCGCAATCATCCCCACTAGGGGTGTTAACACAAGTTACACAGCATCGGACATGCCACAGATATGACAGTCCAAAGCCATTGTGTAATAGGCTGTCACACCGAACCATCCTTGCGAGCCCATGGATAAGGGAGGCAGGAGTGGCATATGTGAGTCAAGGACCCCAAGCAGCAAACACATATACAAGACAAGCCTGAAGGGCCCAGCTGGAACAGACAGTGGATGCTTTCAAAAGCCACAAAGCACCGCACCGTCACATGAAAGCACAGTAGACGAGCTATTTTAAACTATATTAACTAATTACACTAACTATGAAAAACCTACATTACCTAATTAAACTAACTATCAAACAGAAACTTAACTAACTAAACTAAAAGAAAAATCTAAAATGGCCACATACGACCCGGGGGGGAGGGGAGGCACCCAGGAGGGGGGAGGTACAGGGTGCTGCTCAACACCCACATGCGATGATGCTGAGCCAAAAAAAAAACCTCCATGGGCTCAATGCCTGCACAGCCGACTTATGTGGGAGATAGATGGTCGTCCGAGTCTGGCTCATCCTGGAAAGGAGGACGTGGCACAGTAGCCTGGCCACGCCTAGCCGCAGCTTGCCCCTCGTCGGCAGCAAGTCTGCAGGATGGGTGAGCCTGGTTCTGTGTGGCGATGTGACGTAGGTCTGCATGCAGAACCTCACGTGATACACGTGCTTCCTCTTGCAAGGTAGCACGTGTAACATGGAGTTCCTCCTGCAAGGCCTGGCTGGACAACCGCTGCACCTCCCGGCAAGCCTGTAGCTCAGCCGAGATGGTACGCTCCAGCTGTGCAAACCTCTCCTCTGCCCGCTGCCTCTGCGACATCATAAAGACACCCAGAGCGGATTTGAGGGAAGCATACTCCTCCCTCAGGGCATCCATGTGCGCCTCTGCGTGAGCAGCAATTGCTTTACGCAGAGACGACATTTCAGCCTGGCGTGCCCTGTCTGAGGCCGCCATGCCCAGCCTGAGCGAGCGGGCCGTGGACCGTGCCACCTGCTGATGGAGAAGCACCTGCCTAGCAGGGGGGAGCACAGATCGGGCCACACGCTCCATGCTCTCAGCGATGTTCTCCATTGCTGCCCCCTGCCGTTCTGAATTGACAGTCACTCTTGCTCCCACTCAGTATACAGCGGTTGCGCGCGGTGGCCGCGTTGCTGGGCTTGACCCCTGCGGGACCCAAGGACCGGGTGTCCTCGCTGTCTTGGCACCGCCCGCGGCTGCACGACTACATGCCCCCGTCAACATGATGTCCCAGGCACATCAGTGACTGGTGTGGAGGGTGACCCTGCGTCCCGATCCACCACAGGCGGAGGAACCAAGACTGTCTGAACCCTCAGTGCAGGTGTCACAGACAGAGGAGTGTCCACATCAGAATCACTCACCCCTGACACATGGACTTGATGCTCATCCAACTCGACATGGACGTCAGAGTCGTCATCAAAGCTGGACTCATAGGCAGCCAGAGACAAGATGGACTGTAGCACTTGGAGGTTTTCGTGGCCTACCACCCCACGACCCCAACTTGTGCTGGGTTGATGTAGTGGTAACAACCCTGTGTCTGGCATGACAACACCATCCTCTGCCTCCATTGCGTCATCACCTGAAAAATAGAGAGAAAAAAGGTCACTACACATGTCAGAAGCACACAACACACACCGACAACAAACACATCAGGCAGACATGTGACACACAACATAGAACCTGGCATGCATGCTGAGTCAACTTTGAATTGCTTCTGTGATCAGACCTGTTGAAAGGTGGCAGTTTGCATAGAAGTGGGTCTATGCAGTGCAGAAAATATGTATGTCACTCACTACCTACATGTACAAGGACTCCATGGTGTGTGTCAGGAAATGTGAAGGCAGTGCAAGGTCAAATTCAGGCATCACGTGCACTGTGCATTCAATGGGTAGCATATCTACAAGCAAAGCACCCCTCCACCCAAGTACAAAAACAGGGATGCCTAGCATGGTATCAAAAGGCTGACCATAGACCTGTGTATTGACAGGCAGTGTTGACTGGCATCAACAGCTTAATGTGATTCAAGTGACAACACTGCAAATGATGATGGGGCAGTAAGCAGGACACATGATGAAAACCCTGGAGGCCGCCCACGTGTGAAGAAGACACTACAACAGTCGGACAGAGTCATTGGCCATTAAACAGGCTGAGGCCTGTGAGCCACACAGATTGTCAGACCCTAAACATGTGTGCAACGCAGTACTGATCCACAGTTGACATGGGGAGGCTGATGAGATGCCATGCAATGTATGTCACCCAGGACTTGTATTACAGTGATCATCCAGTCAAGGACACATAGGGGCATGCGTGCAATGCACATGGAGCATGAATGGGCACTCATGTCCCTGCGGGACATCTGACCTATGCACAGTACAAGTGACATACCCTGCATCAAGTACTAAGGCTGTGCCACACAGCATATGTCTGGCAGACTGCACGCTGGAAGTTAGCATGTACATAGGACGCATGAACAGGAAAGTACACAATGGCAAGATTGAAGCAGACCAGTGCAAAGGTGGAACTGGGGTGCAGAGTGGCGGAGGAGGGGCAAGGGAGCATGCCTACATGGAGTACCCGCATGCAGGCAGAGGACACATGCACGTCAGTCATGCAATGACATTGTGCCTGGGCTGAGAGGAAGGTCACCCCATGCCAAATGCAGAAGGGTCAGTGAGCTGGAACATGGACCGGAGGGGCATACTTGTAACCAGCATGTGAGTAGGGTGCAAAAGTGGTAATGCAGATAGTCCCCATCTGCTCCACATGTCCAGCATCCAGCAGAGCAGACATGCATCATGGAAGTATTGCATTACTTACACATCAGATCCATGTACACGTCACATGTAGTGGCAATCATGCACAATACATCTCAAAAGTGAAACGCACACGTCCTCAACAAACACGCATCAACACTCACTGGACTGGGCATCAAAGTCCAGCATCTCTCCCACTTCTTCGACCAATTCAGTTGGTATGAACTCCTTAACGAGTGACTCATGCAGAGTGAGCTCTTCCTCCTCTGGTGCAGGCCCACCGCCAGTCACCAGAGTCAAGTTGTAATTTGAAGCACGCTTAGCCTTAGCGCTGCGTTTGAGGTAATTCCAACGCTTTTTGCACTCTTGCGCAGTGCGCACCTCATGGCCGAATGAACTGACATGTTCCGCAACATGCTTCCAGTGGGTGTCACGGTGGGCAGCCGTAGTCTGACTATTGGTACCCACTACCATGTCACGGCTGTTACCCCGCACGTAGTCCACGAGGAAGTCCAGTTCCTGCTTGCAGAAAGGCTTCTTCCTCGATGTGCAGGAGGTCGTGGCTGTGTGTGGGGTCCCAGCCTGTGCTGCAGGTGCAACCTTCCTCCTCTTGGACTGTGGCGCAGACCCTGGCTGGCTAATGCCGCCCTGATCAGTATGGCCAGTGGGTTCGGTGGATTGAGCCAAGGGAGTGGCAGGTGGAGGGACGACCAAAGGCCTGACTTGTGTCTGTGGCATCTGGGTGCCCTCTAATGGACCCTGCACAGCAACATCCGCTGTGGCAGGGTCATTGACCGCAACGGTCCTGGTTGGCAGACTCACAACCGGGGTGTTGTTGGGTGCATCTGCCCCTGCACTTGCCAACACCCGGCTGTTCGGGGCAGCAGATGACATAACTGCCCCAGGGACACATGTCTTGGTCAGAGCAGCCCTGCGTGCCCCTATGGTTTCCCTCCTGGCCTGTTGTAAATCTACCAAGGGCTCCTCAAGTGCCAACGCAGCCTGTGCTGGCAGACCCTGAGCCTGGGTGGCGATGTCCACAGCTGCACCTGCAGCTACCACTACCCTTGGGCCCGTGGCAGTCGATGGAACGGACTGCCGGGTCACAGGGGCGCCAGTGCCAGATGCAGAAGCTGCATCCCCCGGAACCACAGGGGGTGGTGGCATGACTGCACCAACACATGACACAACATTGTGCTCAAGTGGCGCACCCCTGCCTCTTCCCCCTCTGTGGCCGCCCTGGACACCCTGGAGTCCCCCTACTCCCTGGTCACCACGGCCACGTCCCCGACCACGCCCGCCATGAGGAGTACGCCCAGCTGAGGCGCCCCTCACCTTTGGTGTCCTCCCAACCATGGCACAGATGTAGTAGTGCCGGCACAGATGGAGTAGTGCCAATGAGAGGTGTACGCCACAATTGACCTGGGCAATGGGGGTGAAGGGGGTGGGAAGCATGATGTTAACAGCCCCTCTGCACCTGCAAGGCTGTATGTGACCCCGGTGATGTAGTGACGGGTCACGCAATGCTCAGGCACCCCAAAACTGCAGTAAAACCCTGCACGCAACCCTGCAGCCTACGTGCATGGAATCAACCTCCCGCAGTACGCGGTGGCACTCAGTAACACGAATAACACCTACACGTGGGACACGCAGGCTACTATGAAAATGGGTGCGATACACAGGGGCTCCCGCAGTGGGGAAAATAGCGTGTGCGACTCACCGTCTGACTAGCGCGATGCAGAAAAACACGCGTAGCCAATACCCCCGCCAGAAGAAGAGATACGTCCTTGATAGCTGTGAAGTTGTGATGGCGCGCGAAACAACAGGAAGCAGCAACACACGTCGGTCTCCACGAAAGGCACGTACAGCGAACTGCTGCCCCCGCTCACCTTTAACCCGTGCTGAGGGAAACGCCCGTGTGCGTCACGTCACTTATGCGCATGGGCCCTTTCCTCGGATTACACGCATTTCCACGCGGACGTGCAGTTTTTCACGCACGCTGAAACGCCCGTGCACGCCCGCGCGTGTCACGTCACAGAGGCGCTTACGCATGAAGGGCCTTCGGTCCAATGAAATTGCGTATGCGTGCAGACGCGCTTATGCGCTAAGGGCCTTTCCTCGAATTACATGCTGACGTGCAGAATTTTCACGTGCCAAATCACTCCGTATCAAGCTGGACACGCATAAGCACACGGAAGACCACGCTCCTGCTCAAAAGGCCGAATTACTGCCCCCCAGAGCCCCGAGCAGCCTCCCACAAGCCATCTTCTGCTGCCTGCCTGCCTGCTGCCACCGTGCCCTGCCATTTGGTGCCTGCACATCAGCCATCTGCAGGGGTCCAGTTGTGGTGCCCACCCCTGCTGGAACAGAAGACTCCCGACTGGGATACCATCGCTCCACAGCCCAGCCCCAGGACCCAGTTGCCCACCCATGCCTGCCTCGGGGGTCGCCATGTCGGGGCAAACACCATCTGAGACCACTGGCGACCCCCAGCCAGAGGGGCAGAGGGCCACCAGCTTCAGTCAGAAGGAAGTTGGTGTCCTGGTGGAGCTTGTCCTGGGGCATTATGATGCCCTCTTCAGATCATCACGCGCCCACAAGGAAGGACGGGACAGGATCTGGGACGACTTTGTGGTTGCCAACAACGCGGAGGGGGTGGCAACCCGCAACATCAAGCAAGTCAAGAAGCGCTGGGAGGACTTGAGGTCCAGGACCCTCATAAAGGCCCGGCGCCTCATGGAGGGAGGCCGGGGCAGCATGAGTACCATCCAGCTGAGGGTCCTGGAACGCGTATGCCCAGCGCTCCATGCCCAGATCCTTGAGAGGCAGACCCGTCTGGAGTCAAGCGGTAAGTGTCCAAGCATTGCTGTGTGAGACAGGGCATGTTGCAGTGTGCTGGTTGTCTGATACTTGCCTGTATGTGTGACATAGGCCATGTACGCGTGTATGTGTGCAGGGACATCATGGTCATGCATGTGAGACCAGTAATGTGTGAAGCACACGGTTGGTGTATGTGTTTAAATACTACATGGGGAGCCCTATGCGGAATGGACACATGAGAGCATGCCAGTCTCTGTTCCTGGACATGGGTGGGGGTGAGGGATGGGTGCTGATGCCATGTACATGTATGGTGTCCATGGCTGTGTGTCTGACCTGCGTGTCTGTGACTTGTGAATACCATGGATGCATGACACATGTCTGTGACAATGTTCAGAATCACTGATGCAGCCTAGTTATCCTTGCATCCACTGTGTCTGGGGTGTACGCGTCCAGATGGATGAAAGTACGGTCAAGTGTGTGCATGTGATAGGCATGACCCATGATGCATGTGAGTTCAAAAACAACATTGTATATTTCAAGAGTCCCTTGGACATGTTTGCTAAATGTCCATAGCATGCGCCATGCCAGTTACTGCATGTGTTTTGCCTGCACTGACCCATGTGTTGTGGAGGGACATGATGGAAGTGATCTTTGACAGTGCCACTTATCTGCTATTGCTTCCTGTCTAGGGGACCATTGTACAGTACCCTGATGCTTGTGTTCTATGTCTCCCTCTACACAGCGCAAAGTGAAGAAGAGGGCGGAGACGGCGCTGTGGAGCAAAGCGGCGGGGATGCCCCCACGGCTGCAGCGGAAGGGGTTGGTGAGCCCCCACAGGGGCTTGCAACGGCGGAAGATGGGGTGGAGCCATCCAGGTTGGTGGTTTCCACAGAGGAGGAGGAGGCCGCTACTGAGCCGCACATGGGGCCTGGTGGGGGCATCCCTGCTGGTGCAAGTGGTGCAGTCCAGGGGCAGGGGCAGGAGGCAGCACAGGTCGCCGTGGAGGTGCCTGTGCATGTCACTGTCCCTGACACTGTGACTGCGCCACCATGCACCAGCAGGGATGCCCCATCCCAGGCCCGTCCGCAGTTAGGGGGGATGTCCATGTCATCTGACTCCCCTCCACTTGCGGACGAGGGGACCCCTGGCCGTATGGAGAAGGTCCTGATATGTGTTGCGTTGCGCACAGGTGTCATTCGTGATGAGGTGCGTGCTTCCCGGGGGGAGCACGCACGTCATCACAAAGAGCACCGTGCCAACGTGGCCCAGTTGGGAGCGGCCGTGGTCGGGGGTTTCATACATGTATTGGGCACTCTGGCGACCCTCTCCTCCTCTGTGGAGGCTATGCGCCAGTCGTTCTCCATGCCGTTTTCCTGCCCAGATACCACCAGGGCCCCCTGTGGACCTGCCCCGACCAACGCTGCCAACTCGGTGGGGATCCCATCCCTGCCACAGTCGGGAGTCGGAGGTCCAGCAGGGGTGGACACACCAGCAACTGGACCCCAGCAGATGGAGGATGTGACGGCATCATCAGGCAAGGCACGTGCACGACGGCGTCGGTGGATTCCATCAGCCTGGATGCCGTCGTGCTGGCACAGGCAGTTGCGTCGGAGGCAGCGGCAGGCTCGACGAGGGAGGCATCATGGCTTGGGGCCATCAACATCAGGGGGGCAGGCATCGGCCGGAGGGCAGGAGAACCCTGGAATGGGAGTGTCTTCCGTGTGGGAGCGGTTGGGCCAGCAGATAGGTGCGGAGCGGCAGCGGGCAGAGGAGGAACGGCTCACAATGGTCAGGGCGGAGAACTCCATGCGGAGGGCGCTGAGGCGGGCTGAGTGCCTCGAGGGTATTCGCAGGGAGTTGGAGCTGGACACTGCATTATCCCTGCGAGACCTCGGGGCCAGGGAACATGCCCGCCTCCAAGCCATTGAACAGGAGTTTGATGATGCCCTGGCCCATGACAACAACCAGTGAGCCGTCGGACTAGCCCGCTGCCCTTGTAAATAGTTATGTAGTTAGTGTTAGGTTTCCTTTGCTTTTTTATTTATTTTGGACCTTTTGGACAATGGACCACATTTTTGTATATAGTTTTTTTATTAGGTAGTATTTTTAGATAGGTTTCATTTATTCAGTTGGGATCATGGACCCTGGATTGTTTATCTGTATATAGTTGACTGTTGGATTATCGTTTTTTTTTTTGGATTTACCCATGGAGCAATGGTTTTCGGTTTTGTTTTTCCCTTGGATATACTTTTTTGAACTGTGACTTTGGACACCTTTCCTTTAGATTATGATTTGTGGTTTTTCATTATTTTACGGACATGCTGCTTTTGGTTTTTAATTCCCATTGACGTTTGTTTATTTTTAATTCCATTTATGTTGCTTTTAATACATTTTTTTCATCAAACTTCAATGTGTAGTATCATCTCATTGGTTTCATGCATATCATGATATGGATTTTGACATTCACTTACACCCATTGTGTGTATGTGAGGGACATGTGTTCATTTACATACTTGACATTGGGGTTGTATCATGTAATTGGGATTTCTAAGTGGGTGGATGCAGTACTTGGGTGGGTGTTTGGCATGTGGAGGCTGCCCATAAAGGCCAGGTATCTAGATTGTGATGACATGTTGGCTGGGGGACATGTGTGGGGGCCTGCTGGCAGGTGCCCCGCAATGCTGGGGGGTGGGGGTGCAGGGGGACATGATTGGGACATGAGCTGGCAGGTGCCCCGCAATGCTGCGGGGTGGGGGTGCAGGGGGACATGAGTGGAACATGAATGGGGGCCTGCTGGAAGGTGCCCTGCAATGCTGGGGGGTGGGGGTGCAGGGGGACATGAGTGGGACATGAGTGGGGGCCTGCTGGCAGGTGCCCCATCATGCTGGGGGGTGAGGGTGCAGGGGGACATGAGTGGGACATGAATGGGAGCCTGCTGGCAGGTGCCCCGCACTGCTGGGGGGTGGGGGTGCAGGGGGACATGAGTGGGACATGAGTTGGGGCCTGCTGGCAGGTGCCCCGCAATGCTGGGGGGTGGGGATGCAGGGGGACATGAGTGGGACATGAGTGGGGGCCTGCTGGCAGGTGCCCCGCAATGCTGGGGGGTGGGGGTGCAGGGGGACATGAGTGGGACATGAATGGGGGCCTGCTGGCAGGTGCCCCGCAATGCTGGGGGGTGGGGGTGCAGGGGGACATGAGAGGGACATGAGTGGGGGCCTGCTGGCAGGTGCCCCGCAATGCTGGGGGGTGTGGGTGCAGGGGGACATGAGTGGGGGCCTGCTGGCAGGTGCCCCGCAATGCTGGGGGGTGTGGGTGCAGGGGGACATGAGTGGGACATGAATGGGGGCCTGCTGGCAGGTGCCCCGCAATGCTGGGGGGTGGGGTTGCAGGGGGACATGAGTGGGACATGAGTGGGGGCCTGCTGGCAGGTGCCCCGCAATGCTGGGGGGTGGGGGTGCAGGGGGACATGAGTGGGACATGAATGGGGGCCTGCTGGCAGGTGCCCCTCAATGCTGGGGGGTGGGGGTGCAGGGGGACATGAGTGGGACATGAATGGGGGCCTGCTGGCAGGTGCCCCGCACTGCTCGGGGGTGGGGGTGCAGGGGGACATGAGTGGGACATGAATGGGGGCCTGCTGGCAGGTGCCCCGCAATGCTGGGGGGTGGGGGTGCAGGGGGACATGAGTGGGACATGAATGGGGGCCTGCTGGCAGGTGCCCCGCAATGCTGGGGGGTGGGGGTGCAGGGGGACATGAGTGGGACATGAGTGGGGACCTGCTGGCAGGTGCCCCGCAATGCTGGGGGGTGGGGGTGCAGGGGGACATGAGTGGGACATGAATGGGGTCCTGCTGGCAGGTGCCCCACAATGCTGGGGGGTGGGGGTGCAAAGGGACATGAGTTGGTGATCAGTAGTGCAAGGAGACATGTGCCTTTGCTGGGGGGCATGCCCATGTTGGGTGGGCTGCCTGCGGGACATGTCCAGGGATGCAGGGTAGTCCCCTGTGGTGTGGGCTGCCTGCAGGGGCCGTGGAGGGTGTACAGGGAACACCTGGGAGGACCCACACTGCCAAATCACGTGTGGGACTCCCCGGCACCCCTGAAATACACGTACCGTGCTGAAATCGCGTGTGAAACTTCCCACGCACCCCAGTAATACACGTACCCCACTCGCACAGGGCCAATCGCGTGTGGAACTTCCCACGCACCCCAGTAATACACGTACCCCGCTGAAATCGCATGTGAAACTTCCCGCGCATCCCAGTAATACACGTACCCCACTCGCACAGGGCCAATCGCGTGTGAAACTTCCCGCGCACCCCAGTAATACACGTACCCTGCTGAAATTGCGTGTGAAACTTCCTGCGCACCCCAGTAATACACGTACCCTGCTGAAATCGCGTGCAAAACTTCCCGCGCACCCCAGTAATACACGTACCCTGCTGAAATCGCGTGTGAAACTTCCCGCGCACCCCAGTAATACACGTACCCCACTCGCACAGGGCCAATCACGAGTAAAACTTCCCGCGCACCCCAGTAATACACGTACCCTGCTGAAATTGAGTGTGAAACTTCCCGCGCACCCCAGTAATACACGTACCCTGCTGAAATTGCGTGTGAAACTTCCCGTGCACCCCAGTAATACACGTGCCCCGCTCGCACATGGCCAATCACGTGTGAAACTTCCCGCGCACCCCAGTAATACACGTACCCTGCTGAAATCGCGTGTGAAACTTCCCGCGCACCCCAGTAATACACATACCCCGCTCGCACAGGGCCAATCGCGTGTGAAACTTCCCATGCACCCCAGTAATACACGTACCCCGTTCGCACAGGGCCAATCGCGTGTGAAACTTCCCGTGCACCCCAGTAATACATGTACCCTGCTCGCACAGGGCCAATCACGTGTGAAACTTCCCGCACACCCCAGTAATACACGTACCCCGCTCGCACAGGGCCAATCGCGTGTGAAACTTCCTGCGCACCCCAGTAATACACGTACCCCGCTCACATAGGGCCAATCTAGTGTGAAACTTCCCGCGCACCCCAGTAATACACGTACCCCGCTCGCACAGGGCCAATCGTGTGTGAAACTTCCTGCGCACCCCAGTAATACACGTACCCTGCTGAAATCGCGTGTGAAACTTCCAGCGCACCCCAGTAATACACGTACCCAGCTGAAATCGCATGTGAAACTTCCCGCGCACCCCAGTAATGCACGTACCCCGCTCGCACAGGGCCAATCGCGTGTGAAACTTCCCGCGCACCCCAGTAATACACGTGCCCCGCTCGCACATGGCCAATCGCGTGTGAAACTTCCCGCGCACCCCAGTAATACACGTACCCTGCTGAAATCGCGTGTGAAACTTCCTGCGCACCCCAGTAATACACATACCCCGCTCGCACAGGGCCAATCGCGTGTGAAACTTCCCATGCACCCCAGTAATACACGTACCCCGTTCGCACAGGGCCAATCGCGTGTGAAACTTCCCGTGCACCCCAGTAATACATGTACCCTGCTCGCACAGGGCCAATCACGTGTGAAACTTCCCGCACACCCCAGTAATACACGTACCCCGCTCGCACAGGGCCAATCGCGTGTGAAACTTCCTGCGCACCCCAGTAATACACGTACCCCGCTCACACAGGGCCAATCTAGTGTGAAACTTCCCGCGCACCCCAGTAATACACGTACCCCGCTCGCACAGGGCCAATCGTGTGTGAAACTTCCTGCGCACCCCAGTAATACACGTACCCTGCTGAAATCGCGTGTGAAACTTCCAGCGCACCCCAGTAATACACGTACCCAGCTGAAATCGCATGTGAAACTTCCCGCGCACCCCAGTAATGCACGTACCCCGCTCGCACAGGGCCAATCGCGTGTGAAACTTCCCGCGCACCCCAGTAATACACTTACCCCGCTTGCACAGGGCCAATCGCGTGTGAAACTTCCCGCGATCCCCAGTGATACACGCGTTCCCCGCTTGCCGTGCTGGTACAGGGTTAGCGCAGCCCTTTGCGCTGGATTGGGGATTTTGATGGCTTTTCCCTGCGCGAGGGGCGTTCTTGGGGGCGTAACTGGCGCTGCTGCAGGGTCGCTGCGCCACTGTGCGCCACGGCTGGTTTTGGTAGCTGGAATCCATGAATACGCTGTGCGCGGAAATGTATTTTAGCGCACGCGGCTGGCGCAGGGATTCGCACGCGCACACTGTGCGCCAGCCGCGTGCGCCATTTGTGCGCTAAATTCTATGACTTACCCCCTAAATGATTTATTTACCATACTTACCAATTAATCTTTAAATTATGAGTATCAGTAGTGCACCCTAGTTAAACCCCTTTTGCATTTCATTAGAACCTTTGGCCATATGTGAATACATGAAAATTATTTTATGGTTATAATCAGGGATCATCATTTAAACCTGCTGCTCTATGAGAGAGAATCATTGGGTTGCATTTTCTAGGCACCATTAAGTATCATGCACAGATGAATTAAATTTGAATATTATAGACACATAAATATTATAATAATAAAGCTTGTCTTTATTGGCAGGCTCGTAATTTAAATTACTCAATACATGAGTGACATAGAGCCTGGTTTTGTTGTGTTTTGTAGGAATCTTCTAGATTAATGGTTGATATGCCATACTGCTTCTCACACATTCCGAATAATTATTTGGATTAAATAAGATTGTTTCACACATTCTGAATAATTATTTTGATTAAATAAGATTGTTCATGAGTGATTAGCATCCCGAAGAAAACCCTCAGGGATACACTTGCAAACAGGTTGAAACATGCATCTAGGAATGATTATATCATGATTACATAAAGAGGTTTTTTAAAGGTTTTTTCACTTCCCTTTTGTTGTTTGCACTAAGGAGATTGATGTTTAATCCTAGCATTGCACTATCCAGCATGCCACTTTCCCCTGAAATATTTGTGAAAAACAAGAAATTGGTATTTTTTTACAGAATGTGTATGAGAAATATAGAGCTGTGTAATGTTCAACACATTGAGAAATTCTGATGTGTAATACCCGGTTCTTATGCTTGAAGTAATTTGTCAATATGTCTGTGGAACACAGGAACTAGTAGACAATATTGATCAGTGGATCGCAAATTGCGGGATGGGCTGTAGGGAGCTATTTCAGTCATGAGATAGGCAGGAGCATGTCTACGGGGGTACTTCAAAACAAGGCAGAGAATCTTAAAGGTAATTTGTTGTTGAACTGGTAACCAGCAAAGATTTCTCTGATATCGGGAAACAGATAAAAATCTCAGGATCCGAATAAGAAGCCTCACAGTGGCATTTTGTGCTTTTTGAAGCCATGGAAGTTGAGTTGCCGAGATCTCATAGGGAAAGAAATTGAAATAATCTAGTTTAGAGTTAATTAAAGAGACCACTGCCATTGGTTAATCAGATTCTGGAAAGAGGCAAAGAATAGGTTTCAAAAGACGAAAAGTGAAAGTAAAAAGTCTTAATAACTTCCCCTATATAGTGGTCAAAGGAAAAATGTGATTGCCAAATACACCTCAGGTTCCTTACATGGCCAGCAAAAGATGTGGGATGGTCAAACAACATAGAGCAAGAGGCTAACTTGAATTGGGTATTCAGGATATTATTGGGGCCCAAAAGAAAAACCTCAATTTTTGAGGGATTCAGCTGTAGTTTATTTACCTGCATCCAGTTTCTAACCTCTAATGCACAGGCAACAATGGACTGAAGTTAAAGAAAACTGTTTTTTAAATCTAGTCAGTGCTTTTTCTTGTTTGTCTGGTAGTGTGGTTGACAGAATAGCCAAGCTGCTTGGTGTAAGGAAGGAATGGTATCACACAGTGAAGACAGACACAAGTGATCACAGTTCAAGGGTGTTTATTGAACTAAATGGTTTGGTTGAACGGCTATCTAATCCTAAATCTATGGGAGCAAGCTGCCGTAGTTCTAGTCGAGTCTTTCAAAATAAAAGGGTCTATACTAATAAACCTTTTGTCAATCCTTACTTCTAAATGCATAATGGTGTGGGACAATGGTGTATGCAAAAAGAAATAATATGTCAGGATATTTCAGCAGTTGGCTTCCCTTGCCCACGTTTTCAGCACGGGGTAAGGTGGCACGTTCGAGCTTCGCACACACTCTGGCTTCTCTGCCACGAGGATACTTTTAAAAGCATAGGTATCAGGGCCTTTTGGCAAAGCCTCCTTTCCAATAACATTCCCTTACTGCAGGGAGCATGCCATAACAAACAAGCACCAAAGTTCCTTTCTAATCAGTATTGTCACATGCACAAGTTCTCGTTTCCAGTATTCATCATGGGTCTCCGTCCTTCAGGCTTGGCCCCCTTTTTACCACAATGTTCACAACTGGTCTCCCCTGTTCGTGATCAGACCATGGATCTCCCTTGTTCGGGCTCAATCCCTTTAGCACAATATTCACATTTGGTCTCCCTCGTTCGAGCTCGGGCCATGTAATCTCACTTTCTCTTGATATCAAAAATCAAAGACTTTCAAATGTGCAACAGATTTTGCTTAAACCATCACAGGACCACTTCGGTTCACTTCACACAATGTTCTCACTTTGTTTTCTGTCACTTCTTGTCTGGATACCTTTACAGGGACCTTTGATTGAGCACCCATGCAGCGCTGGACCACACTGTCACTGTATTGTATATTTCTTCCATAAATGTTCAAACATCCATCAGCAATTAAGCTTTCCTCATGTCTTTCATCACACAAAATTTCAATCTTCATTCTTGCACTCTTTATACAGTGTTGCTGCTTGCATCCTTGACTTCAACACAGACCGGTCTTGTATCGGTCTCCCCAACTCACAGGCTCTTTGATCTTGGAGCCAAGGATGGTACCACAGCGGATGTTGATCCTCCCTGACTCGGTCATTCGTGAAGGAGGGCCCTGGGTATCTCTGACACACAATACAGGATTCTTCTGTTTGGTTTGGTTTCTGGGCCTTATGCTTTCTAATTTGAAGTGTTCTGGAGAGTAATGGTTTCTCACCGAAAGGGTCAAGGGTATCTCCCTCCTTGCGTGCCCTTCTTGGTTTGCCATCTTTCTTCCCTCGTTCAGCTGCCACCTGAAAAGTACTTTTCCTTCATGTGCTTTGCCTCGCTCAGAGTGCACTTTCATGCACCGCCTTTTATCTATGTGGGGAAGTTTAATGGAAGTCAGGTGTGAGTGATTACCAGTAATTGCCTGATCTTGACTGACCATAGTAATGCGACATGACAGGTACAATGCTTGGGTGTCAGTCTGTTTTCTCGCAGAGCGGGCTGTCTGTGTGAAAGTATTTGTGAAGGGAAAGGGGATGGGGGTTGAGTTCCTAAGTATGCTATCGGGTAGGATGGGATAAAGATGTTATAGGAAGGGGGATACTGCATCTCGCCATCAGGTGTCCCACTCCCACTCCCCGAAGACCCCTCACCCACCTGATCCTCCTGTACTGGTCCACACTGAGGAACTGGATCCAAAAGTGATGGCTGTGTCCTGGCCGGATCCCTGGGGACTAGCAGGTGAGACACCTTCTGGTTTCTCACACTGGATACAACCTGGAAGCTACCAGAACAACTTAATTTGTCTTTGGATGTCTCCTATGTCCATGTTTCTTCGGATGTCCCCTAGGCCTAGTACGTTTTGTCTGGGTGGCCTGCAAAACATTTTTTTTAAAATATATTTTTATTAGAGTTTCACAAGTGTAATTAAACATGTCTGATCAGTTTTCAGATATGTAGCAACTGTCATATCCCCTCCCTTACCCTCCCCCCATTATCCTCCCTAACCCCAACATGAACAGTAAATGTGTCCACAATCCATATCTGTATAAAGTCACAAGTTCCTTGAGTCAAACTGTCCATTTAGTAAGCGTGGGATGCCATATGCTAGTCATGCTGTTTTCCTTTAGATCTTTTGCCAAATTCCTTTCACAGATTTCCATATTCTGGGGGTTTGTCATCTGGCAAGGTGACCATTTCTTGTCTGAGTACGTTCCATGACGTGATGTCTACGGAGCCTTCTCTTCTTCCCATTCCTAGTGCTTCATACCACACTGCCGTCTCCGCCATGGCCCACCTTTTCAAATCTTTCCACCATGCCTCTATGCTCAGTCCCTCTTTGGTTTTCCACATCATTGCTATTCGCTGTTTGGCCAGTGCCCATGCCAGGTCTATCATTCTTCTCATTGCTCTGTCCTTCCCTGAGTATTTATATATCCAAAAGAGTCAGGCTTCGGTTGACCATTCTTGGCCTTTTATTCCATTCCTCCATAGGCGCTGTTCAATATCCCGCCAGTATGTCTGGATCGTTGGGCAAGACCAGAACATATGTCCCATGCCTGCCTTATCTTCTCTGCATCTTGGGGGCAACTCTGTGCATGTGCTCCTAGGAATTGTGATATCTTCCTAGGTATCATGTATGCTCTATGAAGTATGTAAATTTGTAGCTGTTCCAGCTTTGTCTTTCTGGAGACCTTTTTGGGCTATAGCAATGCTTTGGATCACTCCTTTTCTGTAATTTCTCTTCCTATTTCCGCTTCCCATGAGAGCTTCCCCTTCTGTAGATCTTTGGGTATCTCCTCCAAAAGCACCTGGTATATTCTGGAGACCATATGACCTCCCTCGGACACATCATATAACAGCCCCAGTACAGGGTTTTCGGTTTCCAGAGCTGGTGGGGATGGCCATCGGGGTTTCAGGTGTCTTATGAGTCTTGCATGAACTTCATGTGTTTTGACTAGTACTTGGAACTCCAGTAGTTTTCCCATGGGGGCGAAATCTCCTACTGTGATCAGCCCTTTGTCTTCCCAGTATGTTTTGCTTTGCTTGAGGTGTTCTCTAATGATTCCATGCAGGGCCGCCAGTGAAATCTGGGGCAATATGGTTCTTCTATCTTTAATACCCTCTTTGTTCTTTCCCATATCTGCTTACCAAGTTGTAGGAGCTATGGAGGGTATTCAATTCCCGTTTTCTCTCGCCATAACATTTTGTTAAGGACTTAGGGGGCTATGTAAGTACTCATCAGGGTATGTTCTATCGTTTCTGTGTCTGCAGCCAAGCCACTACGTGTTGGAGTTGTCCTGCTAAGTAGTAGAGCTCAATGTTCGGGAGGCGCACGCCTCCTTCTGAGTAGTCCCTGCTCAATACTTTCATGGCCTCTCTCTTCCGGCCTTTTCCCTATATAAAGCTGCTTAGTACTGAGTTTAGTTCCCTAATAACGTGTGCCCTCTTTTTATGGTTGGCTTTCATGTAAAAATCTTGACTATGTTAGATTAAATTTCAGGGTTCCCGTTAATTTTGCTTTCAAAGTGTATTTCTGTTATGGGTGGTTTTCACACAATTTGTTATTCAATATGCCTCTCTTCGATTCCATGTTGAAGTTCAGCATACAATGGTTTTGATTGGATTTAAAGTTTGTTGTTAAAGTTCCATTTTAGAATTCATTATATAGTGGTTTTACTTGAAATTAAAGTTCTGTTCCCTTTTAAATTCAATATGTCACAGTTCTGATTATTTATAAAGTTTTTATTCAGTTCGGTATTCAATAGGCACGGGTTGTCCTTGCAACACACTGTTGTGTTTAATATTCTTTTAATGTGCTTCAAACTAAATGCCCAGGACTCTGAGACTTTTTCAAAAATGTGCTTTTCTTCAACACACGACCACTCCGATACAAAGTATTACGGAAAGATTAATAGTTGACAAAGGTTTAACTCAGAGACCTTCGTAAATGTGTTTCCTGACACATGCAAACACTCCGATGCAAAGTATGGGCATCATGAACACAAGGGAAAGGGACAGCCTCTCCACACGGCTCCCTTCACAGCTTACTGTCTGCTCCATGGAGCCTCAGCCCCTATGATTCCCTGATGCTTGCACCAGCCTTCCTGCTGCTTCTCCTGCTACTCTTGCACAATTTGGTCGCTCAGCTGCTCACCCAGTGGTTCTCTTTGCTGCTGGGCTGGTCTCCTTTTATACCCCTGCAGCCCCTTGGCAGGCATGGAAGTCCAATTATTTTATTTTATTTATTGGACATTTGTATGGGGTCTATACACAAGTGTTTCCAGGTGCCACAAGGCAAGAAGGAGGAGGGCATGGGCAATCAAAAGAAAACATCAAGAACAAAAGAAACTGTTATATTGCCGTTGTGATAATCCTACTGGGCAAATGCATGACAAGGTGATAAGTGCGAGGGGGGTTAGGAGGAATAGTGCAATAGTGGGGAGCACTAAGGGTGGTGGCTGGTAAGTGCTATTCAGGCCAGGGTGGCAAGTGCCCGGGTAAAGAGTGGAGAGGAGAGGAAAAGTGCAGTGGACACAAGGACTGAGTTGGGATCGTGCAGGAAAGGATGTCTGAGGGAAAGTGCTGGCATAGGAAAATGGTGTGGTCTGATCCCTGTATGACTCTGAAGGGGCCAGGCCCAAGTCGAAGTGGCAGAGTGAGATCTTAGCATGGGAGGGGGAGAGTGAAGGATGAGGAGAAAAGGTAGGTCTTGAGAAGTTTCTGGAACTTAAGAAGATCCGGCTCAAGTCTGAGTTGGGGGAGTCGTGGGGGAGGCTGTTCCAGAGGGAGGTGCCAGCCAAAGAGAGGAATCCACCTCCCACTCTATGCTTGGAGAAACATTTGACCTGCAGAGAGTTGGATCCAGAGAATCAAAGGATTCTGGCTGGGCGGTATTTCGGGTTAGAAAACTGGATGTAGAGAGGTCTTAGGCCCCAGACGGCCTTGTGGATGATGCAAAAGGTTTTGAATTTCATCCTTGCAGTCACCGGGAGCCAGTGGAGAGATTTTAGGGCTGGAGAGATGCGGTCCCTGGGCTACAGGCCAAGGATAATCTTGCAGTCCTATTCTGGATTAGTTGGAAGGGGCGAAGGGAGGAAAGAGGAAGGTTTAGGAAGAGGCTATTGCAGTAGTCAAGCCTAGAGAGAACCTTGAGCTTCTGGCGGAAGTTGAGGAAAGGTAGAATGCCCCTGAGGAGATGAAGTTGAAAATTTGACACTGTGACAGGGTCCATGATGTGTGCAGAGAAGGGGAGAGAGGAGTCAAAGATGATCCCAAGGTTTTTTGCCTCACAAGTGGGTGAGGGGATGGGACCCAAGGAGTCTGACCAGAGAGTGAGGGGGAACTAGGAGCAGGTGTCCCAATAAGAAGGATCTCTGTCATGCTGGCTTTGAGGCAGAGATCATTGGCAGAATAGCAGTCAGATAGTTATTTATAAGGCGGGAAGAGGAGGAGGAGGAGGTAGGGGAAGGGAGCCGGAAAGAGAGCTGTGTGTCATCTGTGTAACACTGGAAGTGAGGAGAGTAAGTGGAGATCAGGTGGGCCAGAGGGGCCAGGTAGATGTTGAGGAACCATGGCAATAGGATAGAACCCTGAGGGATGCCACGGGTAGAGAGTGAGATGGGGGAGAGAAAAGGACCCATTTGAAATTGGGAGGGTCTGTTAGAGAGGAAAGAGGTAAGCCACACCAGTGCCCTGCCCATGAGGGAAAGAGCCTGTACAAAAGGAGTGGTTGCAGAGGTCAGCCAAGACAGGAGCAATAATGTCTATGTTGTCCTTGATGGTTCTGGAGGAGCAGGGTAGCACCTGTTTAGAGAAGACTTTCATAGAGCAGACAACTCTGGAGATCTCATCTGGTGCAATGGGAAAGAGGAAGGCGAGTATGGCGGTGTGGGGGGTCCGAAGAGGTGAAAGAAGGGGGAAGTGAGGGTAGGGAGCAGATGACAGAGAGGACAAGATGTCAAGAGTTTTTGCAGAAAAGTTGGAGGCCAGTGTGGTGCATAAGGCCTGGGAGTGAGGAGGAGAAGAAGAGACTGCAGTAGGATTGGCAAGTTCCTTGCAGATTTTAATGAGTTTAGCCGTGTTGTTAGTGACTCCAGAGATGCAAGCTTGAACATGAGCTCTTTTCTTGGAGCAGATGGAGAGATGATATTGCCTTTGGAGAAGGCCGCAGGCCAGTTTGTCAGGATATGAGATAGATGACTGCCACTTCTGTTCTGCCGCTTTGCACTTTCGTTTCAAATAGGCTACGAAGAGTTGCATTTGGAGGCAGGTTTCATGCAGAGCCTCATGACAGGGGCAAGCATGTCCAGGGTGTTAGTGATAGAGAGATGGAAGTTAGATAGCACAGAGTCAGGGGGAGAGTCCAGAGCAGGGGACGGGGGAGGGATGAAGGAAGAAACAAAGGCAGCGACTGACACACGCTTCATCAGTCGAATGACAGAGAAGGAGACTGGCAGTGTGGAGGAGGAGACAGTGAGCCGGGGATGTCAAGGAAGGAAGAGAGGATGGAGTGGTCGGACCAGGAAAGAGGGGTAGTAATGGGGTGTAAAGGGGGATGTCTGATGAGATAATGGCGTCCAGGGTGTGGCCTGCAGAGTGTGTTAGGCCAGAGGGGAGGATAGTGTGGGAGAGAGTGTTGCAGAGGTGGCGAAAGAGAGTAGCAGTCACATCATGGGAGCCGAGATGGATGTTGAAATCCCCAAGGAAGATATGTTTGGGGGAAGAGGCAAGAAGAGAGGAGGAGAGGTCGGCCCATTCCAAGAGGAAAAGGGAGGAAGGACCGGGGGGTCTGTAGATGGTAGCGAGAGTCACGGAGAAAGTAGGGGAGACAGCCTACAGACTAGGTTTTCAAAGGAAGAGTAGGCTTGAGTTGGGATGATGGAGGCAGGAACCCACTCAGGGAAGATCAGAGCCACTCCACCGCAAGATCAGGAGGATCTGGGGTTGGATATGATCTCGTAGCTTCAGGAAGAAGACTGTCAAAAGCAGTGATGGAGCTGGCCTTGAACCATGTCTCAGTAAGGGTGAGGACGTCAAGGTCAAGGTCTTCAAGGAGGCGACAGATGTGAGAGTTCAATGGCAGAGCAAGAATTGAGGGTAGCTAAGGAAGCTGGTAGCTAAGTGAACCTTTAAAAGATTTGCAAGGAGGGCTATAGGGGTGCGGTGCAACCCCTTGGATGGAGAGGATGGGGGGATGAGGGAAGGAGGGGTAGAAGGTGCGGGAGGGGAGTTGTAAAGAGGAGGAAGACACCAGTCCAAAAAGAGAAGGTTGGGCTTAGAGCCCTGAGCCAATTTAGTGCCATTGTGATATACATTAATGGTGCATTTGGAACATGAGAAGTGAGCTAAGAGCACTTCCCATCTAGTGCCGCCAGTAATGGGTGAGGAGGAGAAAGGGGAGAGGACAGAGACCATATGAGGGGTCCAAAGGTTAGCTGAAGGAACAGCAAAGAGGATGTCAGTGATAGCTTGTCTGGCGGAAGCATTGATGTAGGTGACTGCGATGGGCAGGCCTGGGTTGGATCTTAGGAGTGCCTTTTTTAGTTTCTTCCTTCCAGACTTTGTGAGAGAGGGAGGGTAGGAGATGAAGAAACAGTTTGAAAAAAATAGGGGAGACTGAGAGCACCATGGTGGAAGGGGAACAAGAAGGGGCGGGGAGAGGTCAGATGATAGGAGGGAAGAGGGTCTGAGGCACTAATCCACTGCTTATGAAGAGAGTGGCCATGATGTAGGGATTAGAATATGCAGCGAGAATGTTGCTGTTCACACGTGTTGCACACAAAGCAGCAGAGATCTGCTGCGTGATGGTAAAATACAAAAGTAGCAGCAACTCATAAGCTACTGCAGAGTTCACCAGCTCGATGTTGAATCTGCAGATCACAGCCCTACCTTCAGTGCTTGGGCTCCGGCCCAGCAGCATTGGAAGCACACGGCTCAGTGCATCAAGAAAGGAGAGGAGAAATGAGCCTCCAACTCCTTCAGCCATAGTACAATAAGGCATGCAGTCTGGAGGTGGCCTTGTGTGGGCCTTAGTGCTGAGGATCTGCGTTTCCACGTGCCGACACCCGGTAGGCCAGCTATTCAAGAAAAAGGATAATCACAGGGAACGCAACCCTGTTCCCATGTCAACCCTCTGAGGCTTTCCCGTGCTGAGGAAGATGACGGCCATGATGCAGGGATTAGATCATGCAGCGAGGATGTTGCTGCTCACATGTGTTGCAACACAAAGCAGCAAATATCTGCTGCGTGATGGTAAAATACAAAAGTAGCAGCAGTTCATGAATTGCTGCAGGGAGCACCAGCTGGACTTTGCATCTGAAGATTTGGTCACAGCCATACCTTCAGTACTTGTGCTCCGGCGCAGCAGCAATGGAATCAATAAATCAATCAGTCTGTTTCTTCTATAGCGCACTATCACCGAAGGCAACATGGCACTGTGGGGACACCGAAAAGAAAGCTTGGAAAGGTCATCTCACATAAAAAGAAAGGTCTTAAGCACTTGTTTAAATGATCCAAAATCTACTGTGGTTCTTAGCAGATAGGGAAACGATTTCCATAGCATGGGCCCTGTCACAAAGAAAGCTCACCCACCCACCCGCTCCTTCCTATATTTGGGCACACAGAGAAATGCTCCATTACAAAGTCTCAAAGACCGGCCTGGGGTGTAACAGTGTAGTTCTTTTGGATAGCTAAACCTCCTTTACCATTCCGTGCCCGATGAATCAGACATAATGCTTTGAAATTAACCCTGGCCTTGATTGGCAACCAGTGAAGGGATTGCCATGCCCTGGTCACCCCCATTCCAAATGGGATGTGTTTTACCAGATACACTGCTGCATTTTGCAGCACTTGAAGGTGCTGGATGAGGTAAGCTGGTTTTGCCAGGTAAATCGCTTAAACAATAATCAATTCTCCCATTGACACATGCTGTCACTGTCTGGTCATGGAGCTTTTTTTCGGGAACAAAAGGGAGAACCTTTTTCAACTGTTTAAGTTTGAGAAACCCTAGTCCACAGACTGTGTTTACCTGGGCCTCCATAGACAGTGATTTGGGTATTTTAATACCCATATTTTGAATCACTCTAGCTGGTTCTGGCAGAGGCCCAAGCGAAGTTGGCCAGAACTCAGTAGTCCAATCACTAGCCACCTCTGGCGAATCAGTGAACAGAACCTCCGTCTTCCCACCATTTAGCTTGAGCCAATTTGCCTCCATCCAACCCCATATGGCTGAGAGTAAAGTTCTTTGTGATTTCACAGATCTTGCCTGACAGAGCCTATCATTCAGTGAGAAATGCCCCCTTTATCTGGAGCACAACCTGAATATGGCTGGGCATAGCTGGGTCTCACTGAAACAAACTGTGTTCTGTTGAAAACGGTGGAAAAGAGCATCAGGGCGCAGTCATTTTAAATGTAGAATATTTCCTTTTTTTCAATGGGAAATTTTGAGCTAGCAGCAAAGCAGCGCTGCTTTTCAATTATTTTCTTTGGTGCACCTAAGGAAACACTGGAAGCCATTCTCTGTGTGTTCCATGTTCCCTCTTGTCCCATATGTGCTTGGCAAAGACAGTGCAGCCATCATTTTTATAGCTACAAAATGCAGTTTTGATGCAAGGCAATGGTGCTCAAAGAAGCCAGCGCAGCCATTCTGCTGGTACTGCTGAATTTTAGCTTGGTGATGGAGGGGAATTCTGCTGGGTTGGTAAATGTACCCCACAGTATCCCGCCTTCCCTTTCTCGGTGCATCAATGTAGGCCCCCCGTTAGTTACCCCAACTCCCACACCTCCCTATTCACCAACCATTCCCAACTTGTCCCCTGCTCCAACCCTGGATCTCAGGCATCCCCGCATCTCATCCCTTTCTCAGTATACGGCCGGTACTCAGAGCGCAGCAGGAGGATACCGCACTATCAGTATCCTAACTAAACTAACTACTGGGGTGATAGCGTGATTCTTAGCGCTGCTTACAATGGAGAAGCATCCGTTTCTCCTGCATTTTGACAACAATATAATGCACATTTATTTGAATACTTAAACGTATTTGTGAACACGTTATGTAACTTACAACTTATTCTGGACTATGCTTCTGTCCCCAGTTCAATGGTATTGATCTAACCATTACACAGTGGCAACTGCTCTGTCTGAAAGTACATTTTGGAAGAAATACAGGTTCACTTATCCTTTCTGCTCTTTTTTTGGTCATCTGCTTCCGACGATAATTTCATTGTGTCCATCCATTTAGTTGCATCCTCTAGAGTCTCGAAGAAGTGCGCCCTGTCTTTATGCAAAACCATCAATTTCGCTAGGTACAGCAACATGTATTTAAGGTTAGTTTTGCGTAACCTCCTCTTGACCAACACATAGCTCAGCCTTTGCTTCTGCACCAGGAAAGTGTAATCCGGGTACGCTGTGATGGTCGCCGATGCCCTTATTGTTCTGCCCTTTCGAAAGTGCTCTAGAATCTTCTCCTATCTTTGTAGTTCCGTATCTTGGCAATGATCGGCTGAGGAGGGGCCCCAGTGACAGCCTTCTAGTCAGGGCCCTGTACGCTCTTTCCACTCTGAACCCCTGTGTGAGTGACCCAGCGCCTATCTCTTGCAGCAGCATGTTCTTGATAAAATGTGTCAGGTCCGGACCAATCTCTCCTTCCGGGAGCCCCACAATGCGTACATTATTCCTGCGTGCCCGTCCTTCCGCCTCTTCCGCCCTGCTCTCCAGATTGCGCACTTGTTGTTGCAACATCGAAACGTCATTGGCGTTAGCGGTACAATTAATTGTGTTAGCCTTCGCCTCTCGTTCTAGCACTCCTGTGCGTTCAGTCAACGCCCTAACATCTTGTCTCAGGAGGTTAACATCCACACTGATGGCATCAATTTTGAACTCCAGTGCTGCCTTTAACTCTGCAATGGCTTCCAGGATTTGTTGGTCGCTACGTCTTAGGGAATTCTTCTCTCTGCGTGCTTTTCCCCGTCATTTTTGCAACTTCCACTGTCTGAGTTGGCTTGGCGAAAATGTCTATTGACGACTGTTTCCCCTGGATTTATTCAGTTTAGACGCCATTATTGCACGTACGTATTTCACACTTCTGTCTGTCGTTAGTAGCGGTTCCTCCATCTGTTATTCCTCTGCGCACTTCACCTTCTGCCCTCACTGCAGGCTATATGCCATGCACCCACGCCCGACGCTGGCTCACCCGTGTGCTCTGTATTACTGCCTCTGCTACTATTCCCCTTCCTGCGTGTGGTACAGTCAGCTCCGTAGGCTTTATGGGCGCTTCTATGGAGCTCTTTCACTTATTGTCCGGTTTGGCCCGCACCATCCCTCTGTTTGTGGCTTTGTTAAGATCCAGTCCTCGTTAATCTGAGTTGCTCTGTATTCAGGGGGCGCAGACTGTCCCAGCAGTATTCCACGTTTCCGCACTCTCTCACCGCTACCTCTTATGGGAACTCGTCACTGCCTCTTGCTTGTTCCGATCTTGTAGCTGAGTTGAATGTGCCTGCTATACTTTTGGAACCAGAAGCGCTGACAGGGGGAACGCTGTTCTCATAGTTCTGTAGCAATTGTTGTGCACCCCTGCAGTCAGTCACTGCGTGTGGTATTGGGGCCTCACTTCAGCTCCTCCAACGTCTTCGTACCTAGTGGTGCTTTAACTTAGCTAAGCACCTCACTTGTCACTGCAGTCCTCTGCATTGGTACGCATACGCACTGCCCTGCTCAGGTGTCGGACTTTGGTATCCGCTTATTCTTGCTCCCAATCCGTGTCCCCCTAACCTCTGGACATGCTTTTACAGTGCCTGTGCAAGTTTTGACTTTTGGGACTAATATCTACTTGCACCTCCGTGTGCAGGCTCCTGAGCTGGGCCTGTGTGCAGGTTTCCTTCGCGTTCTGTGGCCAGGTCTGATTGGGCTGTCTTGGCTCCCCTTCGTCGGGACGCAGATACAGTGTCTATCATTGAGGTGTGATTCCCCTTATATGAGTCGGAGTAGTCTCAAAGTGCGCCGCCAGGGTAGTCCTTCTTTCTGATGTTATCCATGGGTCTGATTTCTTTGTCTTGCATCTCTGCCCCATGTTGTGTATTTACTGAGTGCCTGTGTGCTTTGGAATCCACATGTTCTGATGCCTCATTAGTTTTCTTCCTTGGGAGGCTCGGGCTGCGCCTTCTCGAGCTGGTTACTGTTGCGTTCTGCAAATTCAATTGTAGCAACCTCCGTGTGTATAAAGTTCCATATAGCTCACCACTGTCTCTGCCAGTCCGCCTCACACCATAAGCCGTCCTGCAACTCACTGTCTCAGGCAGCTAACAGTTCAGCCACTAACGATGGTGCGCGACAGCTTTTTGCTCCGTCCTATTCTACTCTCTCCTCTCTCCGTATAATCAGATACGAGGACAGGCTTTCCGTCAAAGTGCGCTTCCTTCTCTCCATGTGGTCAGCCGCGAGAGCGGGCTTCTCATTGAGGTGCACTTATTGTATGGCTGCGGTCCCTCGGCAGCCTTAGTCGTAGGAAACTTAAGACCTCCTTCCTTGCACAATAATATGTGACACTCGCTAACCTATGTAAATATACTGCACTCTAAATTTGTACAAATGTCATACCTTCTCCTGTAAATTATGTATTACTCGTGTTTATGCAACTAAGATATGTCTGTAACAAGCGCCACCATGCCCCCGGGCTGACGTGCGCCCTACAAATCCGGATAAATAAATAAATAAATACATATGAAGGGATGTGTTACCTCTCATTTCTCGTGTGCGCCACTCTTCTGTGGCTCGGTCCGCTGCCCCGTTCATTCTTTTCCAGCGGTTTACATGACCATCGGAGCAGTGGGAATCAGCTTGCCTGCCACCTCTCGTTCCAATGCAGCGTCCCTTGACAGCTGCAGTCACACTCCGTCGCCTTAACGTTGCAGTCACTCCAAATATTCCCCGTGACTCGCTGGCACTTTCCTTTGTTTGAGGCCGGTCGCCATTTTGTCTCTTCCCCCACGGGACCCTTCCGTTCTTCTTTTGCCCGCAACTCCAGTTTCACACCTCGGTTCACTGCGAAAATGTGAGCATAACATTCCTTATATATTCACACAGCAGTAGCTTCATTAGTACTCCAAGTGCATGATTCCAAGCATATGTGCATGTCAGGATCAGCAGGAGACCCAAGGAAATACGTCTTATGCCATGGCTCTCTAGCCACGCCCCCTTGAATGTGCAGGTATAGCCTGTACCCTAGAGCATCAATGGATTTGTCCTTTTCTTAGTTTACGTTTGCTGCAGACCCTGCGTGGCAGGGGTAGAGGCATGCACTTCCCTCACTCACTGAAATCGTTGCATCCCGCCTCTTATTGGTGGGAGAGATGCCCTGCAGTGTCAATCACATTTTATGGGCTTCCAGCAACCTTACCCAATTGCAGCTCGGTGCCCATTTTGTCCACTTTGACCAGCAGAACCACTGCTAAAATTGGAGTTTCCACCTTGGCAGTATTGGGAACAGGGAGGCCAATAACTCCATTATACCTAGGACTAATTCTTAAAAGTCAGGCATTTATTTAGGGACCTCCTTGTACCCAAGTAGTGGGGTCATCCTCGGTGGACAGAGATTTACTGGACGTGTCTTCTGTGTAAGCCAGAGGTGGGTCCACGAGTGAGTAAGGAACTTTCAAGGCACAGGTGCCAGTGAAAGCACTGGCTGCAGTCCAGTTCGTGGCATTGGTGCTGGCTGTGAAGGTACTGATACCAGTGCCCGAACAGGATTTTTCCATATGGGGTGAGATAAGACATAAGAACGACTGGAAAAGGTGAGGACGGCGAGTCTGAGCCATCATAGCTCTGGCAAGAACTGTACTTTTCAAAATGCTGGGGCGTAACGCAGCGCTGCGTCAGGACGACACGTAACAATTTAACGGCATTACTAGGAGCGAAATAGGACAGCAGCGCTCCTCAATGGTTTCTGACTCAGAGCTCATTTTTGAGCTTTCTTCTTTGCGTTAATGATGGAATCTCTTGAAACACTAAAGACATCCTCTCAAGTGTTTTTCAAACGCCTTCGAGGGTGGATTTTTTAAAATGCACTTTGTGTTTCTTGTTTTCGTCTGGATATTCCCTACAGCATTCTGGAACTCTTTTTTTTGTCAAGCTGATATTTGGTAGTTCGGCTAATCACGACAATGACTCTGGTCCCCTTTTTCCTTTGTTGTGTTGGTTTCCCTTCCTCCTCTCTTCTAAACTTCTGGATTTTCCTGCTCTCCTCTGCAGAAGTTCAGGTCAGCCATTCCTTTAGCTTATTTTTCTTTTCATGACATTTTCTTTGTATTTTGAGAATCCTAAATCCAACGTACAGTGGGGCTCATTACGAGTTAGCCAGTATACAGAAAAAGTGGTTATAATACCAGTTACCAGCACTTTTACTGTACCAGCCAACCAGCCAATTACGGGTCGCTGGTAAACCCATGGTCAGTATTACCGTCAACGGTATATCTGACGATAGTACAACCAGCGATGGAATTGCCAGCAAAATGGTAAATGTCCAGAAGTGGAATCTCAGAGAGGAAAGCAGTAGTAGTCTCCACTGCCTCAGTGGAGTGAGCTCTGGGCCTGCCAAGAAGCGGCCTGCCAGCCTATTGAAGGCAGAAGGAAATACAAGCCGCAATCCACCTTGACATGGAAGGTTTAGACAACTCCTTCCCCGGTCCAGACAACCCATATGTTACAAACAGTTGGTCTGTGAAACGGAATGACTTTGTACATGCAACATAGTACTTAAGGGCACGTGCTATGTCTAAGGAATGTAATGACCGTTCGGCTGGCGATGCAGGCATGCCAAAGAACACTGGTAAGATCACTGGTTCATTAAGGTGGTAGGTGGACGGTACCTTAGGCATAAACATAGGGTTAGTGCGTAGTATGACTTTAGCCTTGTGGAATGTCAAATAAGGAGCTTCACAAGAAAAAGCGTGGATTTCACCCATTCTTCTGGCATATGTTTTGGCCATCAAAAAGGTGGTCTTCCAAAAGAGATGTTTGATCGATGCCCTGTGCAGAGGCTCAAAGGGTGGTTTCATCAGTTTCGACAGGACAACATTTAATTCCCATGTGGGTGCTGGGTGTTTGACAGGCGGGAAAGACCTGCACAACCCACACAAACATTCTTTCACCAGCCGGTGAGACCAAAGTGAAGGGACACCTGGAGACCGGTGAATCTGGAAATCGCAGCGAAGTCCACCTTGATAGAAGAGTGTGCCAAGCCCGCTTGAGCCAGGAATAGTGGATATGGTAAAATGTCCTGCAGCCGGATGACGTGAGGCCACAAACAATGACTCCTGCACCACACCTGAAAGTGCTTCCACTTACTTTTGTAACACGACAAAGAGGATGGCATAGTAGCACAAGCCAGAACCTCCTGGCAATCTTGTGGTAGCGACATGGATACAACCTCTAAGAACACAGGAGCCAGGCTGTCAGATTGAGTGAGGCTAGGTTTTGGTGCAGGACTTCACCCTGGTCCCTGGATAGCAGAGTCTGATGTGGTTTCAACTTGAGTGGAGCAGCCGACGAGAGGGCGTCCGAGTACCAGAACAGTCTCGGCCACGCATGGGCCACTAATATCAGTTTGCACTGATATAGTCTGAAAGAGTTGATGACCCGTGCCATCAATGGGATTGGAGGGAATGCATACAGGAACTTCCCTTCCCATGGAAACGCAAAGGCGCCCTCCAAGCTCACTGGATGGGGGAACCGGCTCGCAAAGCTCTTGCCCCATTATTTTTTGTAGATTGCAAAAAGGTCTCTGGCGTGCCCCAAGTCTGGAACAACAGGTGAAGTTGATCATCGTGTAGCTCCCACTCGTGGAAAGAGCAGAACTTTCTCCTGAGAGAGTCCGCTCAGGTGTTGTGGACACCCAGCAGGTAGTAATGGAAGCAGAAACATGCAGTGTTGTGAAGCCCAGTACCAGAGGGTCTGAGACACCTAGGACAGTTGTGGACCCCTCGTCCCCCCTGCTTGCGGACACAGAACATCAACGAGTTGTTGTTGGTAAATATGGCTAGCAAAGGGAGGAAAGACTTGAGGGCCCAGAAATCGCTCTCGGTTCCAGCAGATTAATGTGTAGCAGCTTCTCGTATGGCGACCATAGATCCCTTGAGTGTAGGTCTTGACAGTGGGCTCCCCAGCCTTCTAGTGAAGCATCCGGTGTGACAGTTGCCTGGTGGGCGGTCATCTGGAAGGGAGCATCCTCTACCACGTGGGCTTTGACTGACCACCAGTGAAGTTTGTGTCCGAACTCCCGTGTAAGAGTGATGTGATCATCCCAGGACCCTGACACCTCTAACTAACATGCGTCCTAGAATTCCTGCAGAGGTCGCATGTGCAGCCTGCAATGAGTGATCAGAGGAATGCATGATGGCATCATGCCCAACAGTGACTCATAACTGTGGACAGACATCAAAGCCCTGCTGAGATGATGCACCTTGGCGAGGAAGGAGGACACCCGCTCGTCTGATGGTCTTGCAGTGCAGGACACTGTGTCAGCCTTCGCTCCCAGGTAGAGTGCATGTCTTGCTGGTATTAAGCACGACTTTGGGAAATTGATCGAAAAGCTGAGGAACTGCAGACATTGAATGGTGGATGCTGTGTTTTTTGCCGTTACGGCATAAGACGGGATCCTTACCAGCCAGTCGTCTCAGTATGGGTAGATGTGGAAGCTCCTCCTCCGATGCAGGTGATCCACCACCAGAGCGAGGCATTTGGTAAAGACCTGTGGGGGTGAGCGAAGGCTGTAGGGTAAAGCCTTGAATTGGTAGTGCTCCCCAGCCACTATGAACCACAGGTAGCGTCTGTGTGAGCGGCGAATAGGGATGTGGATGTATCTGTCCTCAAGGCTAGGAAGTCTCCCTGTTGTAGTTGAGACAGGACCTGTTGTAACATCACCATACAAATTGTTTTGACTTTGAGGAATTTGTTGAGTACTCCTAGATCCAATATGGGCCTCCAACTCCCTGATGTTGTGCAATGTATTTTTCCTTACCAGGAAATTGCCTGAGTCGACTCCTGATGATAGTTCAGTCTTCGGCACTCTTTGCATTGCCCCTTTGGCCAGCAATGCCTGCCCCTCTTATAGGAGCAGATGGCAGAGATTTTCTGTCTTGCTTATGGGTAGAATGTCCAGCGGAATGCTCATGAATTCCAGCGAGTGGCCCTGCTGGAGAAGGGAGAGCATCCATTCCTCGTGATAATTTCCCTCGCCACTGGGGTGCTAAAACTGAGAGGAGCCACAGTGGCGCTATGTGTCTCGAAAGGACTGAGACGTCCTTCTATACTGATTGGCTGATGAATATGCCAGTGCCTTGTAAGAGGAAGAGGTTTGGTAAGAAGGATGGTTGTCCCATGTACTCCTGTTGAAATGTCCATTTCCTGTGCAAAAGGACTGACAATGTTGTTGCAGCGTGCCCAGGGAACGAGTGATCTAAGTGTCTGTCTTGATAGCGAGTAAGGTTTTGTCAATCTTTTTCCCGAAAAGATCAACGTTGTTGAGCGGCATGTCGAAGACTTTAGCCTGCACCTCCGGTCTAAAATCTGTTGCCTTGAGCCAACCCTGCCGGCGAAGCACTGCTCCATTTCCCAGTTGGCGGAATCCTGTGTCGACGATGTCAACCAACACTGAGATGGCATCATCTGATGTCAACTGACCCTCGCGGAATATGTCCAGTGCGTCTTGCTTCTTGTCATCCGGCAAAGATTCAAGGATAGGGCCCAGCTTGTACCATACCTTGCGAGAATGGCCATTGCATTTGCAGCCTTGATGGTAGTGGCTGTGGTTTTTATGACTTTCTTGCTGAAAGCATTGAGGTGTTTGGGGGTGGGCGTTACCAGCAGCCATGGAGTGAGGAGGCTTAACTGAGAGCTCCTGCTTGATCCGTTAATATCCTGAGAGAAATCACTGTTCTGCCGTGCAGTTTTTACAAATGAATGGATGCACAACTGCCGGAGCATTTACTGAGCGTGCTGGCCGCCTGAAGAAAAACACTCTGCCCTAGAGGTGTGTCGGATCGATGCTCCGAATGTTTGCCCAAAGGCTGCTGCAGTGCGAGAAAATGGCGCCTGTGGCTGCACCCCCCAACACCCTGCGTTCGTGAATACGCTCACAGCGAGCAACAAAGCAACTAAGATATCAAGTGAGTGCCCCATCAAAGCGGAATTGCTGCAACCTGTGTGAACTAACATCTGGGCATACGAAGGAGTGGCTTGTAGCCCAGACGCACCAGATGCCTTGAAGTCCTCCCTGGCAGGCCCGCACTTGCTTACTGCCACATTGTGCCCCGTACAACCCCGGTAACAACACACACAATAGGATAATACCTGGAGACCCAAAGCTAACAGAAGATCACCCTGCACAAGCCAGTGTGCCACTCACCCCGTCAACAGTGCTCCTTACCCACTCGCCGGCCCAAGAACTTCCCCTGCAGGCTTCCCTGAAAGCGAACACAGTGAGCCCCGCCGGATATTCCCGGGCCTCCATAGGTCAAAGTTTGAGGTTGTGCTGTAGGCAGAAGCGCAAACCCTTCTCGGCCAGCCTGCAGGCTACACTTTGTGGAACGCGGAGTTCGCGGACTCCTGCTGCGTCTGTTGTGCTTACCGGCAGACCCCGGAAATCCTGCGTGACACCTCCCAAACAGATCTCAAAGCTCCCCATATCACCTGAAGTGCACATAGCCACGTCAAACACCTGACAACCCAAGCACATGGCACGGCGGCCCAGCGAATACCGCAGTGAACATCACGTTGCCAGCTGCTGAAGCCCCGACTGCAGCGTCCAGCCAACATTAGTCTTTTTCAAGGCATGAAAACCCCAGGCCTACATGGCTGGATAACCACCCACAGAGTGTGGAAGAAACCAACGTGCTCACTGCCCACAGAGCCACTCTAGGGACACAGGAAGAAGGCTCAGATGCCCTAAACCTACAAGAAAGCCAGACTGTTACCCGGCACGAGCTTAAAGACCTCTGCCCTGTTGCGCTTGTTAGACCTAGAATAGCTGGAGCTGTAAATTGAGCACTCAATACTGTGGCCTTTGCTCAACCCCTATACACTGGCAATCTCTAGAGGCAGAGCGGGCAAACCCATACTACGTGAACACAGCGCATCACAGCAGGCTGAATGCCACCCAAAGCACCTAAAACCAAGGGAGGTCAAGCGACCATCGACAGCTACGCCTAAGTCCAACAGCAGCCGCCCACCGCACTAATGGCATCCACACAAGACAAAATCACAGCATCTGATGAGCCAGACAACCAAATACTATAAGCAATTGCTGAATTGAAAACCTCCCTGTGCTCCAAAATAGATGCGGTCATGGTTGACATAGGCCTACTATGCCAGGACGCCAGGAAAGTGGCCGAAAGGACCACTACCTTGGAAAAACAACTAACAGAAAACACTGCAAAGATCCATGAAATACAACCTGATGCTCACATTCTACAATAGAAAGTCAGGCTGCTGGAAGACAGGGCAAAAGATGCAGAAGAGAGAGCTCATTGCAACAATGTCCATATTATCGGCCTCCCAGAAGGCAAAGGGGGACCCGGCCCTACAGCTTATGTGGAGGATATGTTTTTGCAAGAAGTCAACCCAGAGAACCTCTCATAAGGCATTACAGTGAAAAGAGCGCATAGGGCTTAACTCGGAAACCACCACCGGGAGCTCCCCCAAGACCAATTATAGCGAACATTCTTAACTACAAAGATCGAGAAAAGATCTTATCCCATTCAAGGCAGGGAGGCACGATAAGAAGGGCGTCAGCGAGTCAAGCAGTATATCCCGAACATACTCTACAAGTTCAGAAGAGCAGAGCCCACTTCACTTCGGTAAAGGCCAGACTTCGGAAGGAGGATTTAAGATACATGCAGCTATACCCAGCACGCTTAAAGATCCTACATAAGAACCAAGCCCTGTTCTTTGACCTCCCAGAAGAAGGACACGCATGGCTGAAAAAGGAAAGAATCAATCTTCTTACAGAACCAAGCAACGCCTCGCTATAGTTTGCCAACGTCTCGAGTGACATAGCACAAACGGGTGAACGAAAGTACTGAGGTCAACTGCACTTGCCCCAGACCTATTACCTATCATATGGACCTAGCGAGGAACACAGGAACACCGGGTGTCGGCTAAATAGCCTGCCCCACCGGATTGCAATCAAGATTAGAGCTATGACAAGAATAGCAGGACCTACCCTAAATGCACAACCATGACACCAGGATGTAGAGGTCCGATCCCGGGCTGCTGCCAACCCGACCCCAAAGTTTTTCTTTTCAGATGCTAGTTTCTGTGCCCACCCGCTGCTCGTGAGCCCCTGGTACTTGCACCAACGGCAGACGTGAAATGCGGCTGCGCCTGAGCATAGGTAACAATGCTGGGCGATTGTTTCTCAGTTAATATAGTTGGAGAAAATTAAAGTTTATTCCACCTTGCCTGCATCAGAAATGGAATCACCAAGCTGCATGGCGCTGTTCACCCAGTTTTTAGTGCATAGGAGTGGAAAGATGCCCACACGCCTAACATACAGAGCCTAGTCGACACACAAGAAACGCCACCTACACACACTTAACGCAGGCGGAGGAATTAACATTGGGGACCCTGCCAAGACTAATAGCCCAACATGGCTGGAGACTTGAGACTGCTCACTTGGAATGTCTGTGGATTGAATAATTTTGTGAAAAAGAACCATGTGCATACATACCGCCACAGGCATAATATAGATATAGCCCTACTTCAGGAGACTCATCTTACAATAGACAAACAAGCGGTAATCGCTAAAAAATGGGGAGTGCACACTCTGGGCTCTCCCTTCTCAGCATATGCCCGAGGGGTGCTCATTTGGATAGCCCATTCTGTGCCCTTCAAGATGATCCAGCATAAGTCGGACAACGAAGGCAGAATGGTACTAGCAAGGGGGCTCTTGGCGAACGTAGATATCTGTTTAATTAATACATAGGTCCCTAACCACGACACAGCCACCTTTTTTCAGACACTGTGCCCTCGCACTATGCCATACCGGGAGGGCAAGATCATATGGGGTGGAGAATTCAATTGCGTTATAAATCCACAGATAGACAGATCAGACACCAAATTCCATAGACCCACTCCAGCAGCCTGGTCCCTGACGGCTCTTTTATCATCCTTGGAACTGCAGGACATATGGAGAATGCTCCACCTGAACTCTAGGCATTATTCACACTTTTCGGCACCATACGTGGTACACACCAGACTTGATTATTTTTTTTCGTAGGAAAAGACCTGGCCCCTGAAATCACAACAGCAGAATATAAGAGCTCGGTTTTATCAGAGCATGCCCCTCTCATGGTGAAATGGCAGTACCTGCCCCTAGGCCTCCTACCCCAGTGTGGAAACTTCGATCTGGAGCGCTACAAGACCCCCTCTTCTGGAGACATCCCCAGGATAGCATTACTGAGTACTTTACATTTACTTCTGGCAGTCACTAGTGCCGGCACCCTGTGGGAGGCTCTGAAAGTGGTCATCAGGGGCGTGACCATTGCCAAGTAAGGAGGGATACTAGCCTCAATACGTAGAGAACTCACCTCATTAGAAGCAGCAATACAGAAGCTTGAACAGTCAGAACCATGCCAACAATACAGTGACGCCAAAATAGCCACTTTTCGTCATAAGAGCTCAGAATGCTGGGCGCGATTAGGCAAACATAGCTACACTAAATACATTGAAAGACAACATGCCAAGGGAGACAAACCTGGATGGTTGCTTGCCTAGGTATACAAAAAAGAGGAAACACGCCACCCCATCTACTCGATACAAACACAGCAGGGAGCCGCATGCTTTACCCTGGAGGCGATAAACGTGGCCTTCCAAGCATGTTACTGTAACCTATATCTAGAAGAACCTATGCCCCAAAACGCTGATATCCATGCAGTGTTCGCCGAGATACACCTCCATCACCTAGACGCGGCAGCAGTGGGTAGCTTGGAAGCTCCCATTACGCTGGATGAACTGATAGGCATAATTAGGTCACTGTCCTTAGGAAAAACTCTGGGCTCCGATGGTCTGCCCGGCGACTTTCATAAGGAATTTGCAGCAGACCTGGCGCTCCATCTCTTGACCACAACAATGGAAGCATATGAAACAGGCACCCTCCCCCCCAGCATGAGGGATTCGTTTATCATACCCCTCCTCAAGCCACACAACCCACCAGTAGAGTGCAGCTCTTAAAGGCCACTGTCTATGCTAAACCAACATGGCAAATCCTGACAGCATTGCTCGCCAATACATTGAAAAAGGCAATCCTGGTGCACCCCAACCAAACTGGTTGTGTCCCCAGCAGACATATGTCCTCGAACCATAGGCACCTGCACCACATCATTGATAATACCAAGACATGGGACACTCCCTGCGCGGTAGCCTCGTTAGATGCCATAAAAGCATTTGACTCCATTAAATGGGATTGGCTATACGCTACAATGCGCCGGTTCGGCTTTGGGAACACATTCATTAAGTGGGTGAGGCTAATAAACACGAAACCAATGGCAAGAGTTAAAACTGGGAAACATTTTTCACGACCATGGGAACTGGAAAGGGGCACGAGACAGGGCTGCCCGCTGTCACTACTGCTTTATATTTTAGCAGTAGAACCGGTAGCAGCATACCTGCGAGCTGAATACAGAGATGCATTCAGATATCTTGGCTCAACATATATCATGACCCAGCGTACGAACACGCCAATAACACGTTAAAAGCACTAGACAGCATAAAGAACTCAATGATATTCTGGACTAAACTCCCCCTCTCGCTAATGGGCAGAACAGCCCTATTTAAAATGATGGTGCTCCCAAGGCTCCTTCACCACTTTGCAAATGTCCCACATAATATACTGTGATTCCCTATGTAAAGAGTTCATATGGCATGGCGGAAGTTGTAGGATAGCGCTGTCCTCCCTACAAAGACAGCACGACGAAGGCGGCATGAGGGCCCCATATTTTGAAGCATATTAAATTGCAGGCCAACTACAGCACATAGTGAGCTGGCTCGCAGATGAGCCTACAGCAGACAATAAATTACTTCAGTCCCAGCGCCTATTTTGCTTTCTTAAAGAACGATTTGGTATGGGAAACCCCTGCCCACCCATGACTCACACTTAATAATGTTATGTATCCTAATATGGGATCAGGCACTCAAAATGATGGGATTATCTGACCCATTCTAAGTACAAATTCCTTTAGCCTCATTAGTACCGATGACATCTCAGGCTCGTCTAGGCATCCGCACGCACTGGGAATCTTTTGGCATCGCCACAATAGGGGACCTCATGAACGGTACCTCCTTCGTACCCTTCAAAGAACTCGTAAATAACACTGGAATACACCATGGCCAATACTTGCTGCACCGCACCATCCAGAACAGGATATTGTATAGACACAATCTGTAGTTAACACCCTATATGATATAGCAGAAGGCGGTCATGCAATATCGAGGATAAATGACATCTTGCTAAAAGGGGGTTCCCTCCGGGAGCTCGCGATTAGGGGAAAATGGGAAGCGGACCTAGACAGCTCTTTTCCAGACACAGGCTGGACGAAGATATTGTGTTATCACAAGAAGGTATCTCGCAACACCACACTGCAGTTGATCCAGTTGTTTGTCACTCACAGAGCATATCTGACGCCAAACAAAATATCCACCTTCCCCGTGGCCACCGCACAACACTGCCCCAGATGCAAAGCTTTCGATGCCGGTCTGCTATACATGTTTTGGACGTGCCCAACAGACACAGAGTTTTGGAGGGGGTAGCGTCTAAACTGGGCAAAGCAGATATTGCTACAAATCCGCTGGCGCCAGCGGTCTGCCTATCGGGACACTTCATGCACCCCAAAACTACTAGGTGCACATCTAAAATGAAGGATCTAGCATACATCCTAGCCAAACGAAGGATAGCTTTGTTGGGGAAATCTCCTCGAGGCCCTAACATATCGGGCCCATATTCTGAACTTGGCGCAGTGAAGGTGCTAAACAGCACGATTCACTGCGCCAAAAGAGGACGCCCAGGCACCACTATTATTCTCAAGTTGGCCTGGGCGTCCTCGTAGAGCATGACAGTGCACTGTGTGGATTGCGCCTGTTTTTAGTTGTAACAGGCGCAATCCAATCTCAGCACCATTTTTGTAAAATAACGACATATTCGTTGTTTTACAAAAATGCTGCTGAGAACACAGTTT
This sequence comes from Ambystoma mexicanum, assembly GCF_040938575.1. NCBI lineage: Eukaryota > Metazoa > Chordata > Amphibia > Caudata > Ambystomatidae > Ambystoma > Ambystoma mexicanum. The sequence continues at coordinate 228,240,981 of NC_090934.1, forward strand.
CTATACACCAAAGTGAGCAGCTTCAACATTGCAGGATGGAGCCAACAAATTACTCATGTGCTTTTGGAAGACTTTTTTAATCAATTGCAGGATGTTGAAGCTGCTTACTTTGGTGTATAGAAAAGTGTTCATATACACCCGTGTGGTGTATATGAACACTTTCATTTAAAGCGCAACGTTGAAGCTGCTCGCTTTGGTGTAAATGAAAGTGTTCAGATACGCGGTGTATATGAACATTTTCATTGACACCCAAGCGAGCAGCTTCAACATTGCAGCAACGTTAAAGCTGCTTGCTTTGGTGTACATGAAAGTGTTCATATACAACAGGAGTGTATATGAACACTTTCATTTACAACAAACAAGGCTTCTTGTGGCACTCCTCCAGTTTAGCGCCACCAAAAGGGTACCGTATATGTGCGCTAGTTGAGCGCACATATTAAACTGACGGAGTGCCACAAGAATAGCCTTCCAAAAAGCCAGTTTACGAATGTTGCGGTTGCTAGGTTGGTTTCCAACCCATCCTAGCAACCGCACATGTATTCCGAAAGTGGCACATTCCTTCCGATTTAGGAATAATGCGCCACCTTCAGAATAGGCCTTAAGTACCGAAAAGGTTGTTAACCCTTTTAACATCCTTTTCGGTACTTAACACCTTGATGAGATTATTGGCCTCGGAGTGGTGGCGTGATCTTCAGAAATGGGCAGGGGCCGAGACAGCTGCTTAGAGGCGCGCATTACACTTGTGTTCTTCGGACTACGGGGACGAGATCACAGCATGGGTAGCATTAATATGTTCCTTATTTGCTCCAGCACCGGATGGCGCTGAAATAACAGAGATTCCGCCAACAATGATACAAGTGACTCAACCCTAATGCACTTCAAATATATAGTTCAATCATCTACCTACATAACGGGCAACTCGGAATAAGGGAATGTTGGGTTGGGGTTGGGAGGGAAATGTTAAAGGAACAGTTACAATTATTCCCATACATACCACATCATGCGTAACAGACAGACATTGGCCCTCATTACGACCCTTGCGGAAATCGAAAAACGATGGCGGAAATGCAATACCGCCATCGAATAGCGCTCGGTGCGACTATGACCCGTCACCGCAAAGTACGAAGCCATTAGCGACAGCGTAGTGAACGCCAACGCTAACTGCACCAAGCACGCGCGCGCGCGCCATGCCAAACCGCAAACACCACCATGGTGCAACGGTACGCCAATTCCGACCCTAGCGGACATGTACCTAACGCCATCAGGCATGGCGGAATGTACCATTCCGCCATGGCGAGAAGTACGGCATCGCGAATCAACCGTAAACGGCCCCACTGAGTGCCTGTACACCGCTCCCTGCCCACAAAGTACAACTCCCGGTAGGTGCAATGAAGTCACAATGCAACCATTGAAATGCACAAAGCACCCATGCATGCCAACAAACAAAAGAAACACAAGAGGGGCCAATGGGAGCTGCAGGGCACAGATGGCACGAATACAGAAGCCATCCCAATGGACATGACCGCAGTCCCCCACCAAGAAACGCACGCAAACACAGGCACCTGTGCCCAGCAACATTCCGAAAATCACATCATTCCACCAGTCCACCTGGCTGACCGGCATCTGTTACACAAAACCCAATCCCCCGCCCCTGAGCATGACAACATTCAAACTGTCATATAGGCATCCCCCATCCCTGACCTCACGGGCTCAGTAGGCAAACGCGCCCAGTACAGTACCACGCAACTAAACCCCGAAGCTGGAACCCAATGCAGATCTCCTCACAATACATCGCCCCCCAAATAGGCATATGCCACATCACTTGCAAAGAAAAACGCTACACGGGCCAAATCAGAATAGCAATTTATGCACATCAAAGACACCAAGCCCATACAGCCATCAGGCCATGAACTCCAGAACACTAATCACCATTGTGGGCTGCATCCGCAAGAAATGACCAGCCACTACTTGTGTGTCGCCCTGTACCCCCATGGTACACAGAGCCACATTCACGTACGAAAAGGCAACATGGAAGCGCACAGAACCGCAGGGCTGTCCCAATGGGGAGGCACTAGTCCAGCTGAAAGGCCGAAATGTTGCTCCGAGACACCAGTACTGCGTAAGGACATGTGGGCCATTGGCGATCGTCCCATAAGATCGTAATGCTGCTCCACCGATTAACACGAAGCAGCAGGTGTCGGGAGTAAAATCCATCTGCAGGCGTGGCATACAGATGGCAGTGGCAAAAGGGGAGGAGATACCTGTCAACCAAAAGAAAAGAAAAAAAACAGAATGGCCATCAGAACTACATTCGAACAACTCACTTCAATGATCACACGAAATCCACAGCCATATGCATGCTAGCCCACTCAAAAGGATCATCACCACCCCAAAACCACTTGCGACTCATAACCATCTATATCGAGGTGCAAACACCATCACAAACGAGTGTACCTGTGCATGCGTCTGTCAAAACAGAATCCATCAGATGGGAATGTCAACGTGCATGGACACAAGTGTCTGAGGGCGCCTCGAGACAGGGAGGGCTCAACAAGGCCAGATAGACGATGGTCCCACTATGGCAGGCCTGCATCACATAGCGTAGGGGAGGCGGATAGATCCCAAGAAGCCCTGTACATGGCAAACTCTGTATCAAATCACCTGCCCATGCATCCATTCATCATTCCCTCATCCCGGGATCAAAACGCCTGAATAATTACTCACATGACATTAGAAACATCCATTGAGTCTGTGCGTTATGCAGCCTGCAAAATCCACAGTGCCCCAGCCCGTAATTCCAGTGTTGTGAAGTAACATGTATTTGGGAACGGCCGGCCTCATCGCCCACGTAGCTAATGCGCATCCCAAACTATTCATATCAATCATTGCTCCCTCGCCATGGGCCCTGTCTCAAGGACATTGAACAATAGAACGTTATATTTGCAGTCAGACCTGTGGGCATCTCCTCGCCGCCAGCTGATAACCGAAAGCGCCGCCCTTCGAATTCTTCATTTGCAACATCACGTCGAAATGGCATCTATGGCCGTTTGAAATCACTAATTATTCCATCGAGTGCGGCTGTGTGTGAAAATGGCAACTGCCTTCACCCACGAATGGGACGCCCCGCCCATCGTTGCAACTCGGTACAGTGATGCATGAGGGCCCACCGTAACTCGAGTACTATGTTCCACTGACCCTTCACAAGTCTGTTCGCGACTGCACAGATAGAATGGGAAACAATGGGACCATAGCCGAATGAACATAACAACCAATCCAACACGCCCATCGGGTACAAATACATGATAGCAATAGCAAGATACCATTCCCCGATTTGCAGCGTTGTGCGCGTGACGTGCCGGCCAAAGGGGAGGGCAGTTTGCACAGGTGGAATGAATCACCACAGGTGAAGGCCATACAGCCTGAAAACACATGAATTGCACAGCCAGTCTCCTCCCACAACCACACCGAAATGCTACCGGCAGGACTCGCGATGTTGGCCCTGGGGGACCTGATAGCACTGCAAGTGCTCCAACTCCAAGAGGTAGACGAACACCAACTACAACCGGCCGCACGGAGGAGACGCAGGAGGAGGAGGAGGGCAAGGCAGGGCCAGCAAGGCCCACCAGCACAGCCACTACCACCACGCAGGCAGCCCGCAATCCCACGCCTCCGAGCACATCCGTTCAACCTCACTTATGAGCAGATCCACACCCTCTACCGTTTGGACCGTGACACCATAGCCGCCATTGTGGACATGACACAGGCTGACCTTGTCAGCATGATAGATAGCCCAACCGCCATCCCACCCCTACTGAAGGTGGTGTCTGTACTCCACTTCCTGGCCACAGGCACCTACCAGCACACAGTCGGACAGTTGCATGGCATTTCTCAGCCACTGTTCTCACGGACACTATTGCAAGTGCTCGATGCCCTCCTGCAGCACGCAGACGACTACATCTCCCTACCACGCTCGGAGCAGGAAATTACAAACACGAAAGTGGGATTCCATGCACTTGCCGGCATACCGGGTTGCATTGGTGCCATCGACTGCACCCATGTGGAATTGGTCGTCCCACATGCCATGGAGGCCCAGTACCGCAACCGAAAACAATTTCATTCCCTGAATGTACAAATGGTGTGTGACTCCAACAGGATCATTACACATTGTTGTGCCCGATTCCCTGGATCAACCCATGATTCTATGGTCTTGAGGAACTCTACAATACCACGCTACATGGAGCGACACGCAGGGAACAGATCCTGGCTACTCGGTGAGTCTCATTACATGCATGATGATGTGGGGTATGTGAATTGGCAATGACCTGGCAGGAAGGGGGGGGGTGTGCGTACGTATCAATGGCATTCCACATCATACGTTTCTCGTCCACATACAGGTGATGCTGGATATCCACTGAAGAGATGGCTCCTCACACCAGTCCGGAACCCACGGGACCAGCATGAGGAGGACTACAACCATGCCCACTCACGTACCCGTGTAGTCATAGAACAGGCATTCGGCCTACTGAAGGGCCGTTTCCGCTGCCTCAGCAGGTCTGGCGGGGCACTCCTGTACCGCCATGAGAAGGTTGCAAAGATGGTGATGGCATGTGTCATGCTCCACAACATGTGCGTACGTAGAAATGTGCCCATGCCCCCTGACGCAGAACTGCAAGCACCTGATGATGGTCATGATGAGGGTGGGGATGTGGCAGCACCTCATGGAGTCTGCGAGGCACCGGAGGCCCGTGACATTCGTCAGCATCTCATTGATGTATGCTTCTAGCACTCACGCCTGGTGGCTGATACATGGACACGGGACTCGTGGCACTGCGTGTGTCTGGGACAAGCGCAATATGGACTGTACGCCTATGATGGCCTAGTACACAAAGATCAATGTCCACACATCTCATTGGTTGATCGTGCACTTTTTATGGCATATGTGATGTCATGTTGAACACCCTATCGACCCGCCACCCAAGTGAGCCCAACACACCCCCTCCACCCCCCTACCTCCCCCCCGAACACCAGTGTCCAAAGATGCTCATTGTCAGTGGGCTGTCGCTATTGCAAGCCCCCTCTGCGGGTATCAGGGGCACCCCTGCCTGTGGAGCGCAGGTTCCTTCCAGATCTACGTTGGGGGCTGCCCTGGACGGAGCTTGCAACGGATGATGTGTCTGCCTGCTCACGTCCATGCATGTCCCTAAGGGTTTGCGAGAGCTCAGTGAGCACACGGCGCACTGCGGCAAGTTCGGCACATACGTCCTTGGCCGTCGCATGCAGTTCCCCCCTGAGGCTCTCGGTGCTTCTCTCCATTTGGACTCTCAGGCTCTCGGTGCTACTCTCGATTTGTGCCCTAAGTGTCTCAGTTGATGTTTCTATGTCTGCCTTAGTGCCCCCACATTCATCAGCATGGTCCTTGAGGAGCGTGGCCAGTCGCTGCTGTTGTTCGATCAACTGGTCGAGGGACTGTTGCCTCTGCTGGGCCAAGGCCATTTGCGGGGGTGTCACAGAGGGGCTGTTGTCCTCATGTTGCATTGCCACAGGGCTTGTGGGGGATGTCCAGTCGTCGTCTTGTGGGTGCCCCTGCGTGGTATCCTCATGTTGTACGGGATGGGACAGACAGGGGGATTGGGACAGGTCATGGATGGATCTGACTTCGGCATCCCCGTTTTCTGTGTCGGAGCATGCTGCCATCAATGGGGTGTCACCTATGGTGCTGCTGCCACCGGAGGCAGTGCCTTCTGTGGCATCCATTGGGGGGACCTGTGGTGGTGGTGTTGTGGGCATGCTGGCTGCTGGGGTGCCTGTTGATGTTCCCTCCTCTGTGCTGCCACCTGATTTGTGCAGCTGCCGTGTCTTGATGTGTGCAGCTGAGGTGGAGGGTCTCTGGCCGTTGGTCTTGGCCCTCTTTGCAGGTGTGCTGGTAGGGGTGTCCTGTAGCTCGTCGTTTGGATCGGACCCTGTGGTGGAGTAGAGGAGGGCGAGGGTTATTGGTGGGTCTGTGGGATTTGGAATTGCATTGTGTCACAAGCATTGGGGTGGTACCTGAGGGTGATTTGGGCCGGGCCCTTGGAGGTGCTTTGATTTGTGTGTGGAGTGAGGGTGCAGTTGTTTGGCAGCCTGCAGTTAGGGTGTGCCTGCTGCACGTGTAGTGCGTGTATTAGGGGTTTTTAATTATTTATGTATTTATTGTGGGTTTTAACGTGCGCTATCAGGCCGATGTGTGTGGACGTTCTCCTGGACATGTGTTTCTGTTGCACTATGTGGACGCATGGTACTTCACATGGATGGACTGTGTGGATTTGGCATTGTTTTATCTGGCCCACCTACCTGAATCTTCGGATGTCTGCACTCCTTTCTCCATCCCTCCGACTCCCTCTATGCTCTCCATTCCGATGGTGGAGGCACAGATTTCTTCCCAGGGGGTCAACTTGATGGGTGATTCAGGACCTCCCCCGGTGGCTGTGGCAATGTTGCGGTTGGCAGAGAGTATGCTGCGGACGCGTATCCGCAGGTCGTCCCATCGCTTGCGGCATTGCTGTGGGGTGCGGGGTGCGGTCCCCACCGCACTTACCCGCTGTGCCACCAGAGCCCATATGGCCTTCTTGTTTGCAAGTGCCGTCCTGGTCATTTGCGTGCAGAAGACGACGGCAGCATTCTCCTGGAGGGTCTCTGTTAGCACGGTGAGTTCCTCACGGGAGAAGTGGACCTGCCGCTTGCGGTCGCACGCTTTCTTCGCTGCTTTTCCCATTATTCTTGGTTTCGCTAGGGTGGTTGACGGGTTGGGGTGTGTTTCAGGGTAGTGATTTTAGTGGTTGTGTGGTTTTAGTGTATTTATAGGTGTACGCCGGGATGTTTCCCGTTCCGGGCCCATGTTTTAACTTCCGTTTCCGTATATTTCCGGCCACCGTACTTTCCGGTAGGCGCACACTGCGGTGACCGCTAAGAGGGGTGGCGGTATTGCACCTGGGGCGCCGTACGGCGGCGGTGTGGGCCGTTTTGGGGTCATTTCCGCCATCGCGGACTTTGCACTTCCGCCATGCCGTGGTGCTCGTGCCCGATGGGTCGGAATGGGCCGCACTTTGCTCCTTCGTGCAATGGCGGAAACGCTATTTACGCTGTGGCGCTCCGGTCAGTCGCTTTCCGCCAGGGTCGTAATGAGGGCCATTGTCTGAAATAATAGAAATGTGCAATATATCAATGTGCTGTTTGTGTTCCCTTGTTACATTGAAAAATGAATAAAACTGTGTTTAAAAAAGAAAGCATCTAGGTGTTGGCCCTCTCTGTGATCTTTTCATGGCAACGGCAGAGACCACTGAGTTCGGCATTGGCTGTGTGCAGAGACAGACAGGAGCGCTTTCAGGGACTCTGTATTTCTTAGCAAAACAGTCCTTTTTCACTGAGCTGTAGCGGGATGCACCATGGTAACAAGGCCATTCTCCCAGATATCATCTAGGAGTGGGATGGACATCATGGATTTCGTCTGATGTTGTCTGCAGTGGTATAGGAGGATTTCCTTGCGCTGCTCCTCCCAGGCAAAACCAAACATCTTGGAAGCCCTTCCTATGAGCGCATGGAATGAGCCCACTTCATCCCAAGGAGAGGCTCTAGGAGGGACCTCATCTGGCTCGCCATCCGCTGGGACGAAATCATCAAACTCATCAGTAAACAATGTATGAGTGGAAGCCACATCGTCTTGCTGGTCTGGGCCTGTGCCCATCCCAGGGTTGGACAATTGTAGAGGCCTTGTTAGGCGTCTACCTTCCCTGGAGGGTTGTGAATGCCTTCCTTCCTGGGGGGATGTGAATGGTCAGGGCTGCCTCCAGAGTGCTGGCGCCAGGGTTCTGGGGCCAGTGACCGATCCGGTAGCCTTTGTTGCAATGTGGACACCATTGTAGTGAGGGTTGAGAGTTGAAGGCAATGGCGGCAAAACTTGTAGTCTTATAAGGCTTGCCTTTCCATGTAGCGACACCGGCTTTGCTGGTGTTGCTGGTGCCCTAGCTGGACTTGGCCTCCAGACTGTTGAGGCAAGGCGTGATGGTGGCCTGAAAGGTTTGTGTGGAGAATCAGGGGGGACATTTGAGGAAGATAGACTTGGTTTCACCACTATTGCTGGTTGTGTCGGCAGCCTAAACCGTACTAGGGGGCATGAGGGGTGTGGAAGTGCCACAGGCGCAGACACAGTAGAGTTAGAGGTCGACAACAAGGTAGCAGGAGCCGACAGTGCGATGCTTGAGACCTCTTTCAGTGCAGCCACCTGTTTTGTCATCGACTGGACCATGGATGACCTCTTCAGCAACGCTGTTGGTACAGTACCTGTCGACAGTGTAGTTGTCGATGCAGTCATCGACAGGGTTGTAGTCTGCTTGATCACTGTGGTCGTTGACATTTTCATTGTTGACTGAGAAATAGTCGATGGGGTAGTTGGTTTCTGTGTGAAAGAAGTCGGGGACGACTTCGTTGTGGAAGTGTTGTTTTTTTATTTTTTATTTATAGTGTATTTGGTTAATTAAAACCTTAAACACTTTTCACAATATACACAATATACATAATTCATTATACACAATATAGTTCAGTATTACATATACAGTCAGTATAAATCTATACCTTTATATCTATAGCTAATTTCCATTATAACTAATTACAGTTTAAATCTTTACCTTAAAATAAATTCATTCTCTCGGGACTACCTCTCTACAATTGGTAAAAAAGTGAGTATCCTCAATTATTTCATTACATATGGCATTCCTTTTACAAACTTCAATACCAAACAGGGCCTCCCACCGTTCATAGCAAAAATAGTTAATTCATCATTTAATCACAAATTTAGTAACTATTGCATGCTTTTCTGTACACATAGTAATCAATGTGAGTTTTTCTTACTCTAACCAGATCCTTTTCCAAATTTAAAATGCTGCGCCAATATACACAATAGGAGGTGCCAAATAAATTGTACTCCAGAACTGGTCAGAGTTAATGCTACTATGATCTGAGACTAGATCCCTATAGCCTGCCTCATATCAATTGGTTAAATTATTACATGCCGTGAGTAGATGTCTAGTAGTCTCCACCTCTGCTTTACATAATCTGCATAATCTTTTCTCCCTAGCAATTCCCTTCCATGCTCCAACACATACTAAGCAAGGTAGTATATTAAACCTGAGAAGCGAAATAAATCTATTAAGCTCTCTATTACTGATCTTCAACAGGTAGCTACAAGGTACATTTGGAGACAGTGCTTGCAGACTATAAGTTGCAACCTGGTCTTACTCCCCAAACTATCCAAAGTATTTATTAAATCCCATTGGATAGCTTTCTTCTTTTAATTTCATATACACGAGATTTAAATTATCAGTTTAATTCGGCAATTTAAGGTTGATTAATTCCAGGAAAGTTTGAGCAGTGTTAGTTAGATCCTTAATGGCATCATTATTAAGATCACCATTAGTTATTATCTCCCCCAAAATACTGATGAAACTACCAGCCTTATTTGTGTCCAGAATCATTTTAATATATAGTTTACAGCACCTGATTTTCCAAAGTGTTGCCACGATGTGAGACCAAGTTCGCAACGAATAGCTTCTATAGGAGTTGAATTAGCTACTCCCAATGCTGGTCTCCAAATCCTGCCTTCAATTTTATCTAAGTTTCTCATATATTTGGCTGCTACCATCCCTGATGCATATATGGCACACAAAATGATACATGACTTATACATTACTTGCAGACCTTCCATGAAGTACTCTCCTTTTTGATTTATATATGATCTCATAATATTCCATTTCGTATGTATCGTTTTACCAATCATATCCACATAGTGATCAAGGTAAGGAAGATTTTTAACTGTCATACCTAGATAAGGATATGAATCCACAACTTCTATTTCTTGGGTATCTATACACCATCTATATTTCACTGTTTGCTTCATTGTGCTCTTTTTCCCAAATATCAAAATCTTGGTTTTATTTACATTGATACTTAGACAGTTTTCTTTAGAATAACTATACAGTTCTTTTAGCAGTATCTGTAGCCCTATAGGTGCCTTGTCTATCAAAATCGTATCGTCGGCATAAGAGAGCCAACAGATACATAAGTCACCAATCCTATGAGGAACTGTATTAATATTATCAAATCTTTCTCCCATATTTGATGCATACAAATTATAGAGGGTAGGGGATCTTACACAACCTTGTTTAAGCCCTATATTAGTTTCAATGGGTGAAGTTGTTCATTTCCTTTTTTTAAATACATAACAACAGTAGTTTTCCTATACAATTCTCTAAGAAAGTGGAGCACAATAGGGCTAATCTTCCACTTTTCTAACTTGCCGCACAGTCTCCCCCTATTGACACAATCAAAAGCCCTAGTGAAATCGATAAAACAAGCATACAGCTCAGTTTTCTTTTACCGTTTCCGCCACTAGAACATTTAATATCATGACTGTATCGATAGTACAATACCCTGCTCTAAAACCCGTCTGCAACAGGGGGATATGGTTATTCTCCCCACTCCATTTATTGATAATTTGCAAAAGTAGAGTAAAGAAAATGTTTCCTTTGCAAGGAACCTGTAGTTTTTCAGACAGGTTCTTCCACCTTTTTTATACACAGGAATGAAGATAGCTTGTCTCCAGCTATCCAGTATCACTCCTGTTTTACAAATATGAGTAAAAAGTTCAAGCAGAATGGCAGCCCATTTTTCCGGGTTACGCTTTAATACAATATTTGTCAGATGATCAAGCCCCGGTGCTCTCGACGATTTCATGTTCTTTATAATATTGAGCACCTCAGTCCAACCAAATGGGAAAAACAATTAGTCATTTGACCATTTTAACTCAACCAGAGGGGTCCCTTTCTCTTCTTTAAAATATAGAGAGGTTACAAACTCAATCTAAACCTCAATTGGTATAATATTAATATCAGTGTTTTCTTCTTCTATTATATGCTGTCGAAACAAATACCAAAATCTCTTTACATCCTGTGTTCGACACAGTTCGAGAATAATTTTCCAGTTGGCATTATGGAGAGTATGTTTGTAAGCCTTAAGCCAATTCTTAAATTTCGTACGGATCTTGGTTATATTTAGTAGACAATCCTTCTTAGTTACATTTTCGTCCTTCTTTGCCATCCTAATTTCACCATTTCTTTCTTTCTTTTTACTGGCAATCATGAAAAAAGGTATGTTTTTCTCCTTTTGTTTATTGATTGTAATTCTACTTTCGGTCATCTGAATCATACCTAAAGGATTACCAATCACCAGGGGACCATTAAGTACCAGATCTTGTCCATTAATAGGCATTATATTAAATACCTCATCGAACTTTATCAGATTATTTTCCGTCCAACAAATCCTACTACCACTAGTATTTGTTTGTAAATTTAGTTCCAAATGAAACCTTCTCATCGATTTCAAACCTCCAAAAGTGCATTTGAGGATGAGATGGTCACTATGAGGGGTAGGCACATGCTCGTACTCTTGTATCAGGTCTCCCCATCCCCTATTCACAAACATATAATCTAGTCTATAGGAGGCACTACCATTAGTCCATGTAGGACCATGGACATCCAGGTTAATGGGTTGTAGAAAATGTAATCCCCAACTATGCATCAAATCCAACCAGATCATTCCTGTGGAGGTGTGAGAGAGAATATGTTTTCCCCTATCCGTAATATTGTTTTCGAAGGGATATGGCAATTCATAATCCCCACACAAAACTTCCCATGCATCAATTCTTAGCATAGCAACATCACACAGTGAATTAAAAACTCCCACTATTATGACATTCGCTTTTGGATCTTCAATATGCCAACCCTCCAGGGTAGCCCCAATCACCTTGATCACTTCCGTAAAATAGGCCCCCAGCTGTTCTAGAGTATATATTTATCAACAAAAAGTCCTCCTATGTGTCTGATTCATCAATTATCACACACATCACAGAGTCTGATTTCCCAAATTTATCATAATAATTAACCCTTAGTGTGTTTTTCACCCCCACACATAAGCCCCCGTTCGGTCTTCTTTGAGGCCCAATGCTTGCAGGATTGGTTAATACATGACACCATCCAATAATATGGTTCCCTGAATCCATGTTTGTTGAATTGCAAATATATCACAATTATTGAGATTAACTATACTTTCTTTATGTAATAACGACCAGAAACCTCTGCTGTTCCAAGATATGATGGATCTACTCTTAAATTCCAACTCAGTTCAGCCATCCATTAGATAGTTTTCATCCGGTATCCATCTATCCATACATGTTTGCTGTTGCTGGGGATAATCCAACCTCCCATTTACTAAAGGACGTGGGATTACCCACATATTATCTTTCCCAGCACTGTAACATATAATTAGTTCAAAATCATTACCCCAAAGTTTGCTTGAGTTTTCTTTGATTAATTCAACAATAACTGCTGTTCCAAACTGAACTATGGACCAATTATCCCAACTGCCAACTTCAGGTAAAATGACTCAGTTGATATATGAACTCTTAATGCCTTGTGGCTTGGTAACCCGTCGTAAGCGGTCAAGCAACCAACCACGATTTGAGAAAGGACTGTTTTCTTTAGGTCGTTTCTCTACAATCTTAATACTTTTACCACATCTGATACTTTTATTAATCAGTTCCGCCTGATAAGGTTCCCTTCTCTCACTTTCGAATGCTAATTCCCACACATAGCTAATTTTTCCATCCCTCTCCTATAAATCTCCTTTTCTCTTACATTTTGGTCAACCTTTACATCATTGTAATTAATATCAATATATGTGATTCCAGTTTCCCTCATAGACTGGTGTTCACTATTAACTGCGATCTCGGCAGCCTCACTTACTTCATCTTTAATGTTGTTAGCTAAACCTATACTAATTACTTCCTTCTCAGCATTCTCTCTTGAACTGCTAACTTTGACCTTACCTTTAAGCCAATCTTTCAGACCCCCTTCCTGCTCTTTTCTAGGGCTACCAGGATGTAACTCAAATCTATTTACTACTTCGATGCAATCTACAACATCCACTGAAATTTTAGCAAAAGCTGAGCTATTCTTTTTAAATAAATTCTTCTTTTTAGATTTGCCCGTACCTCTTTTAATACCCTTTTATAGTTCCTTTTATAACAAGTTCTTCTTTTCTGACCCTGAGAATATTCCTTTCCTTCTTCCCTCTCTAATTCAGCTATACTTACACTATCAGGGTCAATTGACTTAGCATGTGTGGTTTGTAGTACCTCTTCTACATCCGTCATCTCTACCTGTTCTTTATCAATCAATAAACATAGATCACTCAGGTTGTCTTTCTCAGTTTCCTGGGAGATGATTTCTATTTCTCCTACATCATTAACCTTATATATTTCATTCAGAGGGACTTCTCAATTTAACACTTTCATTCAAAGACAACATCAGATCTTTCAGTGATAATTGCTCATTCATTAATTGAGTGCAAATGCCTAATAGAATGTCAACGGTCGTGGTTAGCACATCCATTTTTCCTTTTAAACTAACTGAACTGTCTATTTCTGATGGAGCTTCTGACCATGACACATTTTCATCATCATCATACAGAGTATCATCTTGTGCTTATCTCTCTAAGTCTGGTGTTACAGACAGATTAGTCCCTATAATATTATCCATTCCCTCAACATTCTCTAAACTATTATGGGATGTGTGAAATGTGTGAGTAGACTGTATATTAACAAGTCCCATGGCATGTCTAAGGAAATCATGTTGTATATTGGACACCTGTACCTTCTCAATCGGATGGGAGTCAGCTACAGAGGAGACCCCCATAGAGTGTCTCCTAAAGTCCTTACATAAGTTGAGTAAAGAATTTGTGTCCACTGTAAAACGTGTATCTGAATGTGAGGTCATTTCCTCAATAGAATTATTAGCCCCAACTTTCTTAAGAGTAAGAAAATCGGAAATTTTAGATTGCTCCAGCCCAGGTTTCTTAGCTTTTTTTTTTTTAATAACAGTCACACCTGGATCTATTGCATTTTTATCTTTGCATGGTGTGGAACCTTTGTTACCTTTACCACTTTTATTCTTGTTTCCTTTATAGGATCTAGGTGTGGGGGCCATAGTCGAGTAACTATAGAATCCCACCCAGGATACCGTCTCCCACTAATTAATCCCTAGTATCAGGGTTATATAGTATATCTGGCCTCAAAACTTTACCCCAAATAATAGGTAAAGGCTGTAACTAGTAGTTATACCAATTTCCAAATTATTACTGTTGATACTCACTTCATAAAAAAAATCTTTTTTTTCCCTAGCAAATATAAGGTCCCGACCCTAAATAACTTAATGTAACTACCTAAAAAACATTTAACTTATACCAATATAAGAATTTAAAAGAAGAAAATTTGGAATTCAAATATATAAAAAAGAGTCAAACTCCACTGCAGTACTACAGCAACTAAGTGCACTTTACCAGAAATAACAGAACATGCAATAAGGAGAGCGTGAGATAAACAATTCTGATTAGCAGGCTCCAAAGCGTAATTAAACACTGAATCCAGTGGTCTTGACGCAAGTACATCCGGCCAGTAAAAGAGGAGCCTAGTAAACCTGGATTGAGAACAAGCCCAGGTTACTAACTGATAAAATAAATGTCAAGAAGTTTATAGTAATAATCCGTTCTAATAGTCAGTGCAGCCAGCAATTTCCAGCAGCCTTATGTCTCAAACGCCTTTAACCACAAAGCAGGAGGGGGAACGCCCGACAGCTTGTGGAGCTGCCAGAGTCCGTCTCTCCTCCCCCGCACCTGAATCCTTCAGCCCTTGGATAGTGGTCAACCAGGCACTGAACAAGTTAAGTCAGGAACCCCCAATAAGGGCAGAGTTACTAGAATAGATAATAGTTCCCAGGGAAAACAATGGGTCTAGAGAGTAATTAAGTACCACTTTTCCAGTTACTTACATTACAGTTAGCACTCACTCGCCAACAGCCAAACAGCTCCAAAAGGCTGCACCTCGCCCTTTACACCTAAAGGCTTAACGCCGCGAGGGCGGCTGGACTTGTCTTTTAACTTCCTTATAGTCTCACGTGACCCGAGAGACAGCTGATGCATGGGATTCAAGCCTCTTTAAAGAAACAGGAGCGCTACACTGAAAACAACACTCGCAATGTTTTCTTTCAATTTATCTCAAGTTGAATGCCAAATTAAACAGCACTGCGCAATCCAAATACCACTTCCACAGTCCATGGCTTAACCTGGAAGTGTTGTCCTTGAGGGCTTAACAGTGGACGACGAAGACTGTCTAACAGCTTTTAGCAGCTGAGCCGTCTTGGTAAATATCGACAGTTTTGGCTCCACTGATCGGAGGAAAGGGGCTGGCATGCCCCTACCCTCAGGAGCAGCCGAGGCACTGACCTTAGGTGCACGGGATCTATTCGGCCTCTTGTGAAACCGTTTTGTCTTGTCTGATGAGGTCTCCCTGTGCACCTTTTTCCTCCTGCTGGAGGACATTTCGTGTGACGTAGACATCTTACTGGAGTTTGTTCTCTGGGCTGTACTGCCCTGCTGAAGTGAGGCATGGCTCCCTACAGAAGTAGAGTCAGAGGCCCTAGCGGCCTCATCCACGACCAGATGTCGATGAAGATCACAGAGAGTCTTATTAGAAAAAGACTGACAAATCTTGCATTCCTGTATACGTCTTTCAGGCCGCAGTGCACATCCTTGAAAAGACTCTTCCCTCTGGTCTCAGCCATGATTTAGGTCCAAATCGCAGATGATGGAAACGTATGGTAATCGTTACCGGGAACGAGTCACTGGACTATGTACTGTACTTGTGTGCGACGGTTGTCAACAGGAAATCGAAAGATGGATTTATCTTCGTTAAATATGTCTTACTGATATAATATTTTACAGATATAAGTAGAAAGAGATTGGTGAGGACTCCCAACACGAATGTGCCGTAAACAAATCTGAAGATGGCCGCTAGGGGATGTGATAAGGGAGATGTTCCAATTGGCTGTGGGCAGAATGACCCAAAAGGGACTACACTAGAGCACAAAAGAGACTGAACGTTTCAGTTTATATTTAAAATGCTCTATGTTACAGAGGATTCCCAGCCTGACGACGGGGAATACTCATAGCATGTGAATCTATGAGAGATCCAATGCTGGAGAAGGGTATATAAGGGCCACACCCACCCCAAACACACTTCCCAACAGTAGCATACTGACACTGGTCTGTGTGAGGGTGAACATGCAGCTGGTCCAGTTGGACACTGACCTGTAGGAGCATGAGGACCATCAGAGGGATCATGCAGCAGAGGAGAGGAGGAACAGGTGGATGGTGAGGAGGAGACAACAAGCAAGGAGAGCGCCCATACTAGATTTACACAATGGCACACATGCCCAATGTACTGGCTTCCCTGGATTGCACCCATGTGGAGTTGGTGGCTTTGGAGAAGGTGTACTGGAACCGCCAGCTGTACCACTCCCCTCAATGTCCTGGTCACCTGTGACACATCCTCACCATCACACACTGCTGTGTTCGCTTCCCGGGATCTTCCCATGATGCCATGGTCCTGCAGAATAGCACGTTGCTGTCGTTCATGATGAGGAACAGAGGCCAATGGACCTGGGTGTTGGGTGAGTAAATGTTATATAACATCAACCTTGTTGTTCAATTGGCATGAATGATATGAGGGGGAGCACAGAAGGACATTGTATGACCTATCAAGGCACTGTACATGCCTAATCAGCCCACACAGGCCACACATGACAGACTGCAACCCACTGCATTGTGACATGATGCTGCAGAAAATGGCCAAGTCATATATCCCCTCCATCAGGTCAGCCACACACACAGGACTACAAATACCATAATGCAACATCACATATCCGTAAACATACTTGGTCACCAAACTGGGGGGCTAACCCACCTAGGAGTGCACAAGGCATGTCCAGGGGGCTGCCCCAGAGTCAGCAAAAGAGTAAAAAGATGACAGCAAGATTACAAATGACCAAGGTGACCATTCATTCAATGGAAAATGACACAGTACAATGATACACATGAAAAGAAGATGCACTAACAACTCTCTGCTTCTCCGGACAGCCAGCCCCCCTCCCCACAAGACATCTTTTGGGTGGTGAACCACTAGGAGGGGGGCCCACAGACACCAATCGAGCGCGGGGGAGAGCGCACGGAGTACGGAGTGGGGTCATCCGGCATGTTAATGTACCAAGACCACTGCCATACATGGAATGCATGCTGCTAAAATACAACTAAGGGACATGACATTGGCAGATGACATGGCATGTACAGAGGCTACCGTGGACGTCGACCCATCATGGACTCCACACAGACGACCTGAACAAGACATCCAGAAACACTACTGGCACCAATCAGGGAACATGCATGAGAGCAATGCGCAGGCACAAACCACCCACCATGGGTTGCTGCCTTTTCAAGCACAGACCTTGAAAGACACCAGTGTTTGCTGTGAGCAAGAAGTACCATATCAGACATAACACCCCACAAGTGGTTGACTACACATGCAAGGACTGGAATGTGAGTTCATGATGAGTGATGAGACACATGAAATGCATGTAGAAACTATCTATCAACATGCTGTTGATGGGTCGACGTCCACGGTAGCAGACCACTGTTGTTGATACCAGTGTACTTTGCCCTTGCAGGTGACTCTGGATACCCCCAACTCCCATGGATAATGACTCCAGTCAGAAATCTCCAGATGGCACAGGAGGTCACGTACAACTGGGCACATGTGCGCTTCAGGGTGTGTGTTGAGCGCACCTTTGATCTCCTGAAGCACGCTTCCGCTGCCTGCACTGCTCTGGAGGTGCGCTTATGTACAGGCCATAAAGGGTGGGACAGATAGTACTTACATGCGTTATGTTGCACAATATACATATACAGAGCAACATACAGACATCCGGTGTCAAGTGCTGGTAGAGGGACTGAACGGATACAGTGGCAGTTCAGAGTGCGGGGGTTGCCAGGAAGGCATTGCAGGAGTGTGACAGGCGGTGGAGGGGACCTGGGCCTGAGATCAGCGGGTGGCCAGGTAACCAGTGCAATTTCAGCCAGTGGCTCAGCAGGAAAGAGGAGGAGAAAAAGCAGAAGCAAAGAGAAAGGTGTTAAGGTGCTTCCGGAACCGGAGATGGTTCTCCTCAAGTTTCAGTGAGGTAGGGAGGCTGTTCCAGAGGGTGGCCCCACCCGAAGAGAGAGATCTACCGCCAACTCATTGCTTGGAGAAGTGACTGACCCTGAGGGAGTTGGAGGCGGATGAGCAAAGAGCTTGAGAAGGAAGATATTTAGGAAGAGAGAGTTGAAGGTATTGAGGCCCCAGGCCGCAGAAGGCCTTGTGGACAATGCAGAGGGTTTTGAACTTAATCCTCGCAGCCACTGGGAGCCAGTGCAGGGATTTCAGTCCTGGAGAGATACGATCCCTAGGCTTAAGGCCAAGAACAAGTCTCACAGTCCTGTTCTGAATAGGTTGCAGAGGGCAGAGAGTAGAGGCAGGCAGATTTAGAAAGAGGCTGTTGCAGTAGTGCAGCCTAGAGAGAACCAGAGCTCTGGAGACCGTGAGCTTCTGGGGGACGTAGGGGAAAGGAAGAATACCTCTGAGGAGGTGTAGCTGGTAGTGTGACTTCTTAGAGATGTCATAGACGTGAGGAAGGAAGGAGAGTTTGGAGTAGAAGATAACCCCTAGGTTTTTGGCCTCACAGTTGGGCGCAGGAAGAGGGCCAAGAGAGGCCAGCCAGAGAGAGACAGGAAAGGAGGGGGCGTGTGTGCCGATGAGGAGAATCTCAGTCTTACTGGCATTAAGACAGAGATCATTGTCAGCGCACCACTCCTGGATGGCGGACAGACAGTCAGAGATGAGAGAGGAAGAAGAGGTGGCTTTTCATGCAACTGCTGGCCTGCAAGTGCCTGTATGGATGCCTAGTGTTGCCCAATGGCCTCCAGCCTCGTACACACTGCTGCCATTTAAGTCACATGCAGAGGTGGTGGCCTGCGTGGGTTTTGTGGTGACTCTGGGGTGAATCATGGAGATCTATCAGCCATGCCACTCTCCCCCTCCTCCACCTCTTCCTCATCGGTAGTAGGAAAATGAGCCCTGCCACGATGTACCAGTGGCTGTGCTGCACGTGATGGAGATTCGGGGGCGTGCCCGAACCCTGATGACTATGCACCACTGGTGGGATGTCTTCGGTAGGTGCCGCAACAGGTGATGGCTGTGGCATGGCAGTGGTGGCTGCAGTGACAGCTGTGTCACCTGGCTGGCTGGTGAAGGGGCCACTCTGCATCACCATAGGTTTGGTGTCTTCCTCAATTGAAGATGGTGTTTCCACTGTGGTCTTTGGTGGGGCTGGAGAAGGTATTGGTGGCGGTTGCCTTGTAGCCCTGCTCTGATTCCTGCTACCACTGGAAAGGCGTCTAGCTTGTGCAGGGGTGGTGGCAGCCTGAAGTGGAGGGTCCTGTCTTGTCACTGTCCGTGGACTGTGTACCTGTTTGAAATAGCATGGCATGCTTTCAGTCATCTTGCAGACTTGTTTGCAAGCTTGAAGGACACTCATACAAAATGTTTGTGTGTTCCAGGGACACACTCTTTTTATGATTGGCATGGGTGGTATTGGTGCAATGGGTGCTGCCATTTCCGCATGGTGGTAGTGCCTGCTGAAGGTGTGCATGCATGTGCTCACTATCTGTTCGGCTGCCAAGGCGGCATGTTTTCGTTAGCGATGTGCGGCATCACTTGGCAACATGGACGTACATAGCACTCATGGGTGGTTCTCATGTGTCCCTGAATTGGTATACACGTGTCGCCTACTGTGCATATGGATGGCTATGTTTCCCCACATCCCCAAGCATATGCATGTCCTCACTGTGCATTTGCTCTGATGGCCAACGTGTATGTGTCTCCTGGGGGATGCTTGCTTATGGTCATGGCATTCAAATGTACATGGGGTCAGATGGACTCACCTGCATCACTGTGGGAGCCAACTCTGTCCTGCGCACTGCATATTCCCTATGTGCAATACAGGTGGAGGATGGAGCTGACTGTCTCCTTCCATGGCATTAGTTTGAGGGGTTCCACCGTTCCACCTCCTGTTGCAGCACTCTCCTTCCTGTGTCTGGCTAGTAGGCTGCGCACCCTCACCTTTAATCATCCAACCGCTTGTGGCAGTTCCTGGCAGTGCAGGGTACGGTGCTCCCTGCTAACACCCTTGCCATGATCTCGCCCCATATGGTGGCCTTCCTCTGTGCAGAGGTCCTTCGCTATCTGCACCCAAATAGATCCTGGGAATGCTCCACGACAGCATCAGCGAGGGGTACGAACTCTGCCTCAGTGAACTTTGGCTTACGCTGGCACAGTTCGGGGAGGCGTGCCTTCTTTTGTTGTGCCATGCTGCTGCCACAAGAATGTGGATTCAGAATGGATTGTCTTTTTAAAGATGGCCGCCGTAGCACTTACATTCTAGTGGTGGCAATATTTCTGCTTCTGGTAATACCGCCAACGGTAATACCAGCTGATATGGCACCAGTATCTGCTTATATGACAGTAGTACCAGCAATCTAGTCTTTTTAACAGTAATACCGTTAAGGTCGTAATGCATAATTCTACTAGTCACCCCACCGGTAACAGTAGCACTGCCTTACCGGTATTACTTCTTTTTTTCCCAAAGTGTCATTTTATTGTAATTTTCAACAAAGTTTACATTAACATAAACTGACAAAAACAAACAAAATCGAGAGGGTTACAGAGGGGAGCAGCAGACAATTTTCGACATCGAGGCAGTATTGCATTCTTAATCTTAGTTGCAGCATTTAATGGCCTCATTTTCACCGGCTGTGTCGTAATGTCGTAATGAGCCCCAGTGTTCTCAATATTTAATATTTAGATTGCACCGTAAATCTTGTCTTCTAACATCTCTTCCGTTTTCTGTTGCAGCTTACAAGGAAAGGTGCAGGGATACTTGATCTGCCTCAACTTGGAAAGTTTACATTCGATTGTAGTTTTTTTTTACTTATATTGGCGTTCCCCTACTCATTTTGTAATAGATTGAGGAGCCACCTATCATGAATCAGGCACCTGGCCCTGTTTCTGCCGTTATTCAAGCGTTGACTGCATTTCGTACCAATAATCAATGCTACATGCACATGCCTGAATCAAACACAGGCAAATCAAATCTGTCTCAGCCCCTGAATTAAAGGATGGGGCGCTGTGGCCCATGCATTTAACAGTCCAGCTATATGGTTCATAGGGATGGGTCAGGGTACTTTTGCCCCATTTCCAGTAGCCCCACCTTGTTAGGGAGAATTTTAATTTCTGTTCTAATTTCCTCCCACCTTAGAGACCTCCAGCTCTTTTGCTGGACTTAGGACTTTTTTTATTTCAACTCGTGAGTGAGTAGGAACTTTTTCTCACTCTCTCTCGTGTGATTTCACAGTTTTTGGAGTCTGACAAAATCCATAGGCATCTGCTGTTGTATAGTGACGCACAGCACCCTCAGTGCAGTGTCACTGAGAAGTCCTTTGGATTGCTCTTACGGATTAAATAACTTACTACTTTTCCCAAGAATAGTAAGGTGAAATTGATCTTACTTACCTTTTTTCTTTTGTAGATCCAGAACACACCATCTTATATGGAGTGCTGCGGGGTTATTTAGTAGACCCTTATCTTACTTTCTCATGTAAACATTTTTTGTTACCCTCACTTCTTTAAATGTCTGGTGCCAGTGGTTTAATTTTTACCACTAGTGTGCTTTTATACTGCAGGATATACCCTCAGCTGCAGTACAGCATCCAGCCTTAAGATCTAACAACACCAATCAACTAAAGATCCCACGGTGTAAAACTACCAAATTCCTCACGGCAGCCTTTGCTAATGCTGCTCCAAGGGCTTGGAATGCTCTTCCGGCAGATCTCAGGGAACTAAACTTAGTTGAAATCTTTAAAAAGAAATTGAAAACACTTCTCTTTTATTAAACTGTTTTCTCTGGGTAAGTTTGTAAGTGCACTCACGTTTATATAATTCTTCTTGGCGGCGTTAGTTTTGTTTTCTGTTACCTGTTTGTTATTGTTGCGCACGTAAGCCCACGGGTCATTGAAGCGTGTTACAAACACATAAACGTAAACATGGGTGTCCATTTTGTCAAAATGGCCCCTGTCTTCTTTTTTTGCCATTTTCTGTTTGTGAGGTCTTTCTTGGCTTTTACTCTGTGCGTTGAGACAGATTTGAGCCCTTTGTGTGTTTTGCCTTTGGCGGGCTTCAGCCCTAAAGGCTGCCCCTGGCTCCAGTTTGTCTGGAAGGGCAGGAAGTGAGCGATGTTCCCGAAACTCCCCTGTCCTGTGTCTCTGAGAGTGCTTGAACGAAACTAGGACAGCCACCCTGCTGTATGATTGACAGCCTAGGCTGTGAATAAATGGGAAACTTGCTTAGCAGGCGAGGGTTTTGGGACTGGAGGCAGAGTCGACCACTGGAAGAAACATCCAAAGAAGAAACCATGAAGAGAAGGCTGCTGCAACCTCCTGGATCTTGAATTGCCCGGTGAAGCCCTGCTGCTGTTCTGACCTCCTTTTTCACCTCGACAGAGAAGCTCCGGACGGAACGACTTCTCCCCTTGGGCTGGTGGGACCAACTAGCCCGTGATGAACTCCACTTTGGTGCAATCCCCAACTTGTTGTGCCTCTCCAGTCTTCCAGAAGCCCAATGCCAGGGGTCAAGGGTCCATGTCAGGGGTAAGGGGATGCATGAGCAGGCCAAAAGGACAGGGACACAACACCATCAGTATTCTCCACATAGAAAGCAAAAGAAAAAGACAAACAAAGCAAGCATGCCTAACTAGAAAACCCATCAGGCCATTACAAAGGCCTGTTTCCCTCTTTGCAGGGCCCACGCCTACAGGACTGCATTTGCCAGGAGCTCCTGGGTTAAAAACTACAGATTACAGGCCACGTTGGGAGTGGCTATGCATCAAGGGTGTGCACAACAGGGAGCATGGGGCTTGTGCTCGAGACTTCACGCCAGCAAGACGTATCATCAGGAGCTTCTGGCACCAGACCCACATGGGAGAGTTCAGGCCTCACCGGATCGAGAGCCCAGCCACTTGTATGCCTCAGATAAGTCCTGCAAGTGTTTCAGCCACTTCGGGGAAGCAGTGCAGGGGGTCGGGCAGAGGAGCCAGCCCCACTCAAGTACTGGCCCGTGCCTCCCACTGAGATAAGTGCTGGTTGCCGCTGCATGCCACACCAAGCAAGCGAAAAGCCTGGAACGTTGTGCACAGACCCATTAACCCCCGCACAGCCCCCAGTGCACGATTAACAGTGCCTACACATCGGTGCGCCCTATCAGATCACCCTGCCACGCACATTGCAAAGACAACAGTAGCAATTGCTACAAGCGGTCAAGCCACGTGCGGCTGAATTAAACTGCATGTTTATCAGCCACATGCGGCCCCCGCGAGCCACACATATTTAGCACGTGAAGTAGCCACATTCGGCCATCCAACAGTTAACGCTAACCTATGCATAGTCCACGCACGTGAAGTCATGGGCGGCAGTCACATATAGCAGCTGTACTAATTGCATTGTTTTCTTGCCGTATTGAACTGCTACTGCAAAGTGATTAGGATGGGACTCCGCAGGAGACACCAGGGACACTCCGTCTCACCACCACTCAAAGCTAAGCGTTTGGATCCTTGAATCTTGCCTCTGCCTTTCTTGTAGTGCTCTTGTTGAGGGGTGGGCTTTATGAGAGAGTGTTATGTATGCGGGATACAGTACAGTACAGAGAGAGGATGTACAAATATAAAGTGGCCCTATGTCCCCTTTCCCATCCATAACATCTCCCTAACCCTATTACCAGTTTCCCTCACCCCCGTTCCTATCCAGCAGCGACTCCCTAACCCTCCTGCCCTGCTGGGGTTCTGGAGCCCTGTGTAAGCCACGACTTATAGGGCACAAAATCGCAGAGGGGGTGGTTGGTTAGTGCCACTTCTGCGCCTTGGAGCTGTGGACACTGTCAGTCCATAACCAAGTGCAACTTCGTCCGCAGAACAAATCCGGCCAAAAGCTCCAGGAGTCTCCTAAGGACACTCCAGAAGCTGGAATTTGGATCCAGAGTCCTCTCGCCAGAGTCCAGGACCGAGGGAACAAGGAAAGTCCAACCAGAGATATTCATTCTGCATCAGTGCTGTTTGCGAGGCGCTGAAACCGTGAAGTGCTGCTGAATCGAAGAGAGCCCGTAGCTGCTGAAGTTCTTCGTGAGTACTGCTGCAGGAGCCCTCCAGAAGTCCTCCCTCTTGTCCCCACGACTGAGGCTCAGGAACCAGGGTCTGTTTGGCTGTAGCAAGACAGAATCCAGCTGGACCACTTTTCTTCTACTTGGGGGCACTTACCTTCACGCCTTAAGTCGTGCTTTCTCAGCTTTCTCACTTGAAATTGCACTTGCTTAACTTTTCGAGTTGACTTCAACTCCCCTTGCACATGCTTAACAGCTTGCATTCCTTCAAATTTCTTGAACTAACTAACTTTGTGAAAGACTGTATCCAAGATGTGCATCATAATAATTGACTTTGTCTAATTAACTTTGGCTATCCTGTATCCCTAAAGGCACCCTTCTGAATCAATTGACTTTGGCATTGCTTGTACCTCATAGGTTGTAATTTGTTGAACACTTTTACTGCTGGGAAAGGCTTACCTAGATTTCATTGGAGGATTCAAACTGTCTTTACTTTATAAGAAAGTATGTTCTAACCTTGCTATGTTTTCCTTAATCCTTCCTTTCTGAAACTCAGAGTCTAAAGAGTATATTGGTGTTATATATAAATGCAATACTATCATTATTGAAGTCCCTTCAGGGTGCAGGAGAAATGTATTAGCATATCCAAAGAGTACTCACCAACTTTATTGACTGTTGAAAAGTTATTCCAAAGTTTGCTTGACTGTTGCAATCAATTGCCTTTTTAAAGATTGTTTAACTAAAACTAATGCGTAAATAAATAAATATTTATAACGGAAAATTTGAGTGCAAGTGTTATTTGGGTACTTGTATTGACTGATTTAATCTGTACAGCTGTACAGCTTACATTTACCCCTCTTGAGATAGGCCTGGCTGCTCAGTCACACTACCAACTTGTTTAGTACAGACCTATACCAAAAGGTGGGTTACCTAATACTAAGCAGATAAGCTTTGTGTAGATCCCCCTTTTTTTTGCATAATTTAAGTAGCTTTGGGTCTCACTATAAGTTACTGGGGGAATCCAGACGCGGACCCCTTGCTCACTATTCTTAGGGAGGCACAGCCCCACCCTACTGATGAGGTTCAACCAGACCGAAACATGTGTCTGGGGTTGTTGTTGGTACGCTTGTTCAGAGGAGAATCGCCTAGCATTTCGGGACTGGACTGCCCCAGGGCAGGACAAAGATTGATAGGTTTTCGATATTTATCCTCTGTGAAAGATAGTGAGCTAAAGAATCTGGGTAAGGCTCTCATAACCAGGACTAATCTCTGGCAGAGGGATTTCCAGAACCCCCCTGTTTTTAGTCTCACACAGTGTTACTGCACCATTTCTTACCTAACACTGGTGGCAGGTGGTGGGATTGACGTATAGCGGTTACAGTGACTATTGGTTGTATTTGTGCCCAACTAAACCAGCCACAAGGCTAAGCTCCACCAAAAACATAAGCAACTTGTAACAATGCCTAGTATGGATTACCTTTCATGAGTCAGCCCTTAAAGGCATGGTCTAGTAAAACATTTTATTTAAAAAATAGATAGGCAACATGAAAAAACAATACTAGCATTCTCTTTTTTAAAACTTCCTGTGTAAAATTTTGAGCTATTCAAGCTCAAAATTCGCAAAAGCAAGCACATGGGCGCATCCATTTTGTGAAATGGATGCCCCCCTGTGCTGGCTTTTGCTTTTGCGGCACTAATGAAGGAAAAGCCAGCCAGCTGTAGTAAACAAAAGCTACCGCTGGGTGGCTTTCCCTTCATTAGTGCTGTACGCGGAGGACGGGGACCGGAGACCAGAGCAGGAAAGCTGCAGCTGAATCTCGGTAAGTGCTATTTATTATTTTTTTTAAAATAAGCACTAGCTGCGGTTTTTTTTTCTAAGTTTTCCGGGCTGGAGGAGCCCGGAAAACTTAGAAATAAAACCGCAGCTTTAAAAACATTGTATTTATGTTTGCGGTCGCTTTTGAGGCGACCGCAAACATAAATACAACGTTATTGTGTTGGAAAACGCTGCGGTTTTTCTTTCCAAGTTTCTCAGGCTCCTCCGGCTCGGAGGAGCCTGAGAAACTCGGAAAGAAAAACCACACCGTTTTCCAACACAACCGTGTTGTTTCTGCCTGAATCTGCTTTCCCATTTGGGGCTCTCAGGCTCCCGGGAGCCCGAGAGCCCCAAATGGGAAAGCAGATTCAGGCAGAAACAACGCGGCATTGCGGAAAACAACCGCGTTGTTTCTGCCTGAATCTGCTTTCCCATTTCGGGCTCTCGGGCTCCCCCCGGGGAGCCCGAGAGCCCGAAATGGGAAAGCAGATTTAGGCAGACACAAAGCAGCATTTAGCATTTCCCATTTGGGGCTCTCGGGCCCCCCGTGGAGAGCCCGAGAGCCCCAAATGGGAAATCAGCTGTAGGCAGAAATACTACGCGGCATGTAAACACAACCGTGTTGTGTTTCTGCCTGCCTTGGCTTTCACTTTGGGTCTCCGGTGCTCCCCTGGGAGCACCGGAGACCCAAAGTGATAGCCACAGCAGGCAGAAACACAACACGGTTGTGTTGGAAAACGCTGCGGTTTTTCTTTCCGAGTTTCTCAGGCTCCTCCGAGCCGGAGGAGCCTGAGAAACTTGGAAAGAAAAACTGCAGCGTTTTCCAACACAATAACGTTGTATTTATGTTTGCGGTCGCTTCAAAAGCGACCGCAAACATAAATACAATGTTTTTAAAGCTGCGGTTTATTTCTAAGTTTTCCCGGCTCCTCCAGCCCGGAAAACTTAGAAAAAAAACTGCAGCTAGTGCTTATTTTTTTTTTTAAATAAATAGCACTTACTGAGATTCAGCTGCAGCTTTCCTGCTCTGGTCTCCGGTCCCCATCCTCCACGTACAGCACTAATGAAGGGAAAGCCACCCAGCGGTAGCTTTTGTTTACTGCAGCTGGCTGGCTTTTCCTTCATTAGTGCCGCAAAAGCAAAAGCCAGCACAGGGGGGCATCCATTTCACAAAATGGATGCGCCCATGTGCTTGCTTTTGCGAATTATGAGCTTGAATAGCTCAAAATTTTACATAGGAAGTTTTAAAAAAGAGAATGCTAGTATTTTTTTTTATGTTGCCTATCTATTTTTTAAATAACATTTTTTACTAGACCATGCCTTTAATAACCTGACTGTAGATCAATTGAAAAATGTATGTAAAGCCAGGGGTCCGCCTCTGAAAGGAAGAAAACATGAACCTGAAGAAAACATGAACATGAAGAAAACAGGCCTCGCCTGCCTAAAGAAGCTGTAAATATGTATGATCCTAAACTTGATGTGTTGGATTGGTTGAGTATGTTTGAATATACCTATAGTCTACAAGAGATAAGAGGGAATGAATTGATTGCATGACTCATGTCTAGGCTCCCCCAGAATGGTTGTGATGCTGTTACGGAGTTGAGTGCCAGTAACAAAAAAGACTATGGGGGTCATTACGACCCTGGTGGTAGGAGGTTAACCGGGCCGGTAGAGCTGCTGGCCCCATTAACCCACTACCGCCTCATTACAAGGTCTCCTCACGAAACCCGCTGAGGACGCCTGGTTTTACAAGGCGTCCTTAGCGGGTCCTGCAAGCAGACCAGGATGCAAACAACGGGCCCATCATTAACAGGCCTGTTGTTTGCATCCTCCCCATTCCCATTGAGCCCTATGGGGGCTCAATTGGGAATGGGGATGTAGAGGGTCTGGTTTCCTGGAATGGGAAAATACCGGGCCCTCCAAGGTCGGAATGGCCCGGTATTTCCCCATTCCAGGAACTTGGACCCGGTACCCGGAATGGGGGTAGCCATGCCGCAAATAGCAGCATGGCTACCTCCAGCATCGTAATGACCCCCTATGTGTTAGTTAAGCTGGCATTAATAGCCAGATTTGGGAAGACTACTTTGCAGTACCTTAAGAGGTTTAGGACCCTCAAAAATACTGATAGTACCCCTTGGGCTACCTGGGTATGTGAATGTTTGAAGAACTTAGATGATTGGGTTAGGGGTTACAGAGTGAACTCCTTTGAAGGAATGAGAAATCTTTTTTTACTTGAGACTATTTTTGATGTCTGCTCTCCGGAGCTGAGACAGCACTTGGCTGACTATAAGGAACTTGATCCTAAGAAACTAGCACAAACTGCTGATTTATGGGCGGCCAACAGGGCCACTCATAAGATTTCTGGGGTTACTCACAAGAAGCAGGAGGGAAGACAGCACAAGACTGAGGAGAAAGACATTTCTAATTCCAACCACCCAGAAGAGGGTAACACACAAAATAAGGTTAGCTCCCATGTGAAACCTACCTGTGTACCCTCTGGTGCTCAACTAGAGGGAGGTCAACAGAAACCCCCCTACTCAAGAGCATTTGGTAAATGTTTTGTATGTGGGTCTGTAGATCATGTGAAAGGGGATCCCAGAAGTAAGGGTAACTTTCAGGTGTCCACACTACTTCCTTAGCCTTCATCCCTGAGGAAGAAGTACAAATGGCTAGTGCACACTTTCATTTACTGGCAGGGACGTCATTTCACCAAAATGCCTGGGGTAGTGGAAATGACATCACACGACCCTTGACCTCTGATAACATCACATGAAGTTATGTAATTTGGCCCCACCCCGAAGTGATATCGCGGGAAGCGATGGAACGCAACCTTTCACCCTTTGAAAAAACAGGAAGTGGCATCACATAGCATTGTTCCTAAGTACACTACGAACAATATGGTTACGATATCATTATAATGTGATATACATTTCATACAAGAATGGATCGCCATATGTATCGTTAAGATCAGTGTGTATAGGCCCATATTATACAATTACTGTGAATGCAAGCAGACGTCCATGGCCAAATGATAATGAGCTGTTATCATATAGCACTTACGCTTAAGCGCTTTATATAGAAACAATATACATACAATATCACCCAACCTGTGTTTGTACTCATTCATCGACCTCAGAAGGATGAAAGGCTGAGTTGAGGTGTTTAAGAACAGACTAAATAAGTGACTCACCCCCTGAAGTGTGCCTGAAATCAACTTTTAATGAGTCTAGCCATTATTGTTTAGAATTCCAGAAAGACACATTATTTGGTATTCCTATTCTTTCTTATTTAGGGTCCCTGCTGAAAATGTTAGACTTGTGGAACGCCTGTTCTTTTTTTTTTCTTTTTAAGAGGCCTGAACAAGAAAGCCCGCCTCTCCAGAAGCAAAGAACCACATGGCACTGGCCACAGCCCCGAAGCTTGCATAAAAAAAAAGAAAGAGACATTTTGCTTTTTTTTTAAGGGTAGCAAGTGAGACCACAGGGGTAGCGAGGGAGACCTCAGGGGTCGCAGTTGCAACCCCTGGCAAACCCCTAAATGACGGCCTTGCCGACTGGCTGAAGAACCCATTGGCGTTTAAGCCAGTGTATCTTTAGTGTCCTTGGTTCTGTGTGAACAGCAGAATGTGGATGTTTATAACACCATCCCAGATAATTTATTTATTTATTGGTCATTTGTAAGACACTTATACAATTAGAAAAACTGTTTCAAAGCGCCCACAGGGCAACAACAGGGGAAGGTAAACATCTAATTTCTCATTGAATTACAACAAAGATGAATAATTGAATTAATAGTACAAACAAATAATCAGAATAACAGGGAGGGGAGACGAACCTACTATGCCTTGTGAGTGTTCGGAACGTGGTTTTAAGAGACCGAAAGCCTTCATGACCTTTCTGAATCAGTGCAAGCTGCATTTTGTATGCCGGCAATCTACATTTTCCGTACAGCCTCCAATGCAACCTTTCTATTGTCTTGCCTTGGAGGGGGGCCACTGCTTGGCACAACCTATTACTCAAAGGGAACGATTGTCTGCTTTATGATTTTGAAGCTGTTTGACAAAAGTACTAGCCTGAGTTTCAGATACGCATAACTTACTCAGGCTGCAGACATGGAATTATTGGAATTATGACAAGGAGGATGGGATTTATACCAGTATTTGGTGCTCTTTAGTCAGCGAACTGCTGCTACGAGATGACTGGAAATCAACAAAAGGGTTGTTTTATATTGCGGGCTAAAAGAGGAACTCAAAGATGTACTGGTCAAACTTGAGTTCCTGGATATTCTGATTCAGGTTAATAAATGAATGATGGATAGACGTGGAGTGCGTCATCTACTAGAGTTCAAACCTTCTGGGACTTCATGTCCTGTGGGTTTTGGGGAAGAAAGTGTTATGAATGAGGACTTGGAAGAACCCATGTAATTTGGAGGAACCCACAGTCCTTTATCTCCATAGGTAAGGGAGGGACACTGTGGGTTATGTCTTCCCTGTTACAAGTTAGGACACTTTATCTGGGACTGTCCCAAGAGATCTAAATGGTGGTCGGGAAACACATGCACTTGCCCCTAATAGGAACAAGGGGTGCGAGTGATGCTATTGGTTGTTCCCAATTTACGATTAACACCTTGCAAGCATCTGTACCTTATGTGACCCTGAAGATCACTCTATCATAGCCTGGTTCACCACCAGTGGAAACTGCAGCACTGGTAGACTCAGATGCTACAGAAAACTACATGGACATTGCATATGGTCGGTCCTTGCAACCATTAGGAAAGAATTGCCTGAACCCATGCAAGCTGTAGATGGCACAAATGTATCCTTGGCCAGTGGTGGAACATACGGTTGACATTTGTGTGTCTTGCAATGGAGGACATACCGTGGATATGGCCTTTGATCTCATTAATGCTACACACTTTGGCGTCATTCTCTGAATGCTTTAATTAGCACACCACATTCTGACTCGAACAGTTGCTTTCGAGTCGAAGTGTGCGGGTAATCCTATCTAACGGGGAGAAGTAACAGAGGTCCTTTCTGGATAGCTTTCCTTTAACTTCATAGCTTCACATCTGCTGGTACCTAGTATCTCTTCCTCTTCGAAGGGGTACAGTCATGTTTTTAGTAAAGAAGCAACAGCTGTTCTGCCTTCCCAGGAGCTAAGATCTCATGAAGACGCATCTATGCTCTCTCGGAGAAAGAAGATGCGCATCTGTGTCATTGTCTAGATGAGTGCATATGGAACAGGCTTATCCGTCACTCACACTCCCAGTAGCTTCTCCTTTATTCTTTGTGTCAAAAAAGTTACAGATGAACTGAGACCATGTATTGATTAACATGCATCATGGTAAACAATCAGTACTCGTTTTCGCGCAACTCAGTTTTGTTGCTGCAAGTAAGGCATGCCCACATTTCTTTCTAAATTAGATCTATGGAGCATGTAAAATCTCATTCGCATATGCCCAAGCGATGAGCGGAAATCTGCATTACATATCTGATATGGACCTTTTAAATATCAAGTCATGGCGTTTGGGCTATGTAACGCCCCCGCCACGTTCCAACATTTTGTGAACAATGTCTTCCGGGAGGCATTGGATCGATTTGTGGTGATTTATCTTGACAATATTTTGGTTTCTTTCACCTCTCTTCATGGGCATGAAAGGCATGTTGTTTGGGTCCTGATGAAACTCCAGCAAAACCACTTGTATGCCAAACCAGAATATTGTGTGTTCCATCAAACTACAGTGGATTTTCTTGGGATAATCCTGTCTCCCCAGCGTATTCCATTGGATGACAAAAAGGTCATGAATGGCTGATACCCAAAACCCTGAACACTGAAGGTTTTCTGCGGTTTTCAAATGTCTATCACTATCATTCTCACTAATTTGACCCAGATGGATAACCCCCATCGTTGGAATCCAGAAGCTCGAAAGGCCTTTCAGACTTTGAAGTAGGCGTTTACTTCAGCTCCGGTCATGAAACGTGCAAACCCGGAACTCCACTTTATGGTGGGAACAGATGCCTCTTCTTTCGCCATTGGTGCAGTAGTGTCACAACATTGCAAGGCCACGAATAAAATGCATCCCATGGCATATTATTCCAGGAAACTACTGAACGTAACTACATGATCACAGAACGAAAACGCTTTGCTCTTAAAGATGCCTTTGGTGAATGCGGCAGCTTCTTTCAGCGGCACAACATCATATCATTGTGGACACCGATCATAAGACTCTAATTGCTCAACAGGTGCCAATGTGCCAAAGCATGACTGGCCTGTTGGCACCTATTCTTCTCTGAATGTAACACCATTGTAACATGCTAACCAGGACCAACACATGCGAACGCAGATGTATTATTCCAGTTTTTGGGTGAAGCAGACACCACAATCGTGTGAGGGGTCAGAGTAATGAGACACTGACAACAGGTAGTGGTTTTGCCAATATGCTTTTTTCAAATAATAAAAGGGCTGTGAAAAAGGGTTCACTATCCCAAAGTCTGTGAGGGGTTTCCCTGCCTCAAAAAGCTAACTAATGTGACAGTCGTCAGGATGTTAAAATAAAGTTCACCGTCCTTTGTCAAAACCTAATCTGACCCTCACATTCCATGTTCTACAAATCTTACTACAGGGGAAAATAAAAATCTACTTGGCTGCTTTCCTGCAGCCCTTCTTCATTTTGATGCAACAGGTTAAAATCTGTAAAGTAATGCCAACTTACACTTTGGGGAAGTGTCTTCCACTAGATGATGGCAGCACAATGCCAAGAGGACAATCCACTTCCTTGGACTTTCCTTTAAAACTCAAATTGCTTATTCATTAGCAGTCCTGATCTTTGGCAGTTTTGGTTGTCACTCCTGTCAAGTGGTACCATCTGTGTATTCCAAAAATAACTGGGACTTGGAAGATTAGGGTAACGTTATAATATTTTTGTTTTAACCCAAACTAACAATTCCCTTCATTGTCTGTTACTGCTTTCTTATTCTTCCTTTCTT
Source organism: Ambystoma mexicanum (assembly GCF_040938575.1). NCBI lineage: Eukaryota > Metazoa > Chordata > Amphibia > Caudata > Ambystomatidae > Ambystoma > Ambystoma mexicanum. The sequence continues at coordinate 228,273,996 of NC_090934.1, forward strand.
ACTTGAGGTTTGATTTAGAGTTTGTTTCCACTTTCATAAGTTAGGCTTTAGAGGGGGTTTGGAAGTTGGCCTCTTCTCCCTCTTCCCACACCGTACCTTTGCTTTCAACGCCACAGCCCGTTTCGTCTCTCCGTTGTATGTCGGTCTTGGTTGTCCCAAAGGATGACGCTGCCTCCTTCCAGTATGGCGCTGCAGGCACCAGTCACGAAAGCGCCTATCTTCTGGTTTCCGCTGGGGACTTCATGTCAAAAGTGTTACTTCGGCATAACGTTCCACACTCGTTAGAGGGGTTTTCACTCCTCCATTTGTCGGTCTCCGTCCTGGTTCATGAGCACCGCCTGCACTCCCACATTGATTCCCCGACACTCCATGGGGTCGTCGCTTCAGCTGCTCAGCAGCGTCCGTCACACCAGCATACTGCCAGCCCAGGTTCCCGCAAGACAGTGGACGGATGGGAAGCCCTCGGCTTTGGGTTTCGAGGTTTGGTTTCCACGTCTGCCACTTGGGGGAAACCACACCGCCAATGCCTTGCATCTCTATTTACTTTTCGCTCCCCTGCATTCATACTTGCCATTCCTACCGATTTGGCCAGAAGGCTACAGCTTTATACGCAGTCCTACCGCCTACAGCTTTCAGTGTCCAATCCTACGGATCTCGGGGCCTGCCTGCCCCAGGCCAAGCTAGCCCAAAGTCCCCCGGAATACAGAAGGTGGGCGTGTTAAATGGGCCATTAATTTTATGGATGTATGCCTGGCGTGAAACAGACTTGCTGCACACAAAGAAGTTAAACCAAAGAACGGATCCAGGAAGGGAGGAACAAGAAGCTAATGTGTCAAAGGCAGGGACAGCTTCAGGGCCTTTCAACCTTTTCAGTTAAAAGGGACCATGAGTCTCAGGAATGCCCCAGCAACTTTCTCATGTTGCCAGTTAACATTCGTATAACACAGAAATATATTTCTCCCTATATTACTTTTGTTCTGGGGCTTGCGGCCATCACTTCCCTTGGGGTATACCGAAGTGTTATGCCCTCGTTGCCTTTTCACATCGGTTCCTCCACAGAGGCACTTGCTGACATAAAAGGATTTATAGCTTTTGAGTGGGTATTTCTTATTTCAGCTCCCTGCTGCCTGGCCATCTTGTGATAATCGGCAGCTATTAACTCCCATATATATTTCTTTGTCATTTCATTTGGTAAAATTGATGTGACAATTTCCTGTGATGTCATCATTATACTACTTACTATTTTTGAAACGTTAAAATTCCTACAGATTTTTGGTCACACAGTGTTGGCATGCAAGCAAATTGGTGTTATGGGACTCCTTGTCGGCGGGGTTGCTGCCTAGGGGAAAGATGAACCCTCTGAACTCCCTTTCGGACTTCCCATATTAATCAGATGTTTGGAGCGGATGTTCCTGCTCTCTACCTGTATGAGTGCCGTTTGCATTCGTTGCAACGAGGCAGCAGACCAACAGGCAATTTGTGCCTTTGGGTTACGATTTGCTCATAAGCTTTCTCCTTCAGTCGATTTCTGCCGCTCTTCCACTTCAACTCCATCTGCTTCCTCACAACTTCTTGCTCCTTTAGTCTGTTCCTCGTTCTCCCATTTCCACGCCCTCTACACTTCTGATAACCACTGGTGCCACCACATCCACTACTTCTAGCGCCACAATGCCTTCAGGCTGTTGCGCGCTTTACAAATTTGAATAAATAAATACTTCTACAACTAAAAGTACTTTGTCCTCCTCTTTTATGAATGGGAACTTTGTCAAACATAAAGTACTAAACCGTTGTGCATAGTTCTGCTCCTTCTTTCGTGGCTTCCACGATTCAGTACTAGTTATTCCAGTGTTGATGTTTCTTTACTGAGGTATTGTCAAGAAAAAGGATGACACATTTCGGTTCATCACACATGTCCTTCTTCCAAGCCGAATTGTGTGACTCTATAACGTGTCTAACACTGACCTACAGGAGATAAAACGATGGGGTAAGGAACACCAACATGATGCTCAATGGGCTTGTTTGCTATTCCAAAAAATGCCTACCATACTATCAGGGTCACATAATGCTTCCATCCGCTCAGATGTGCACAAAGGAATTGTAAAAGTGCCATTATAATAAAACAGCCAGACATCTGGTAGTAATCAAGACGACACAGTTTGTCCAAAGGTGTTGTTGGTGGCCTGGTCTGACTAAACAAGCCAGAGAATATGTGTTGGCTTGTCCTACGTGTGATGAAGCAAAACCTATCACAAGTAAGCCCCCATGGCTGTTGTGTCCATTGCTTGTTCCAACCGGTCCTTGGCATGCTCTGAGCCTTGACTTCATCGTCAAACAAGCCAAAGAACATTCATGTTCAACCAGTTTAGTGGTAGTGGACTATTTTACGAAAATGGGGCACTTCATTGCATGTATGGCAATTCCTTTTGCTGCTTAAACAGCAGCCCTTATGTTTCACAATGTTTTCAGGTTATACGGTTTGCGCTCTACAATTGTGTCAGACAGAGGACCACAATTCACAGCAAAGTTTTGGGAAGCATTTTTCCATTTGTTTGATATCAAAATATACTTATCTTCTGCCTAGCACCTGCAGATAGAGGAATAAACTGGACGGTTCAATTATACTATGGAAGTTTATCTGCTGTGCTATTGTATCCAACTTCCTGACCATTGGAATACCTTGCTTGCGCTCACTGAATTTGCATACACAAACTTACCTCATGTATCCACAGGGTTATTTCCTTTCCTGGTTACCGATGGGATACAGCACCAAATCATCCCAATTACATTACCAAACCAACAGGAGGCAACTCAGGCTTATGGCGCTGCCAAATACACGACATTGATAGACAAAAAAGTGCACAAGCATCTTGAAATGACACACACATTTTACAAGGCCCAAGCTGACGAGCACAGTCAATACCCCTCCATTTACTAAAGGAGACAAGGGGCCTCATTATAAGTCAGGCGATAAGGGGTTAATGGCGCAGGTAAACCCTGTACCGCCTGATTACGAGGTCCCTTCGTGGGACCCGCTCTGCACGTCTGGTTTTACCAGACGTACAGAGCGGGTCCCGCGAGATGAAGAGGGAGCAAACAACGGGCAACTCGTAATCGGCCCGTTGTTTGCTCCCTCTCCCATTCCCATTCAGCCCTCTCGGGGCTGAAATGGGAATGGGAAAGGTCCGGGCCCGGGTTCCTGAAGGGAAGAATTACTGGTCCCTCCGAACCCGGAATGGCCCGGCAATTCCCCATTCTGGGAATCCGGACCTGGACCCGATTTTGCCACCAATAGCAGCATGGCTACCGCCAAAGTCGTAATGACGGCCAAGGTGTGGTTGTCCACCAATACCCTAGGTCTTGCAGGATCTCAGAAGTTAGCACCTTGATTCTTTTTATTTTGTGGTTACCAGAGCCATAAATCAAATAACCTATGCCTTACGGCTTACAAAGGATTTGGCGTTTTCTCAAACGGTGCTGGCAGGTACCCAATCAACACAGCCAGTTGCGGATCGCACTGTAGCCCTGAGAAAGAGTGCGAAGTGGAAGACAGCCACAATTTCCATATCTATAGGTGCCACTTGCAGTATTTCATGGAGTGGAAAGGATAGACTACAGGACCGTTCATGGTAACCTGCATCTAATGTGCATGCACCTTTTCTAGTGGCTCATTTGCATCGTCGTTTGCCATTCCGCCCTCGCTTAGCACAGGCTTTGAGGGAGGTTATGGTCAGGACGGCAAGACTACAGTGCCCAAACAGAGTCTCTCCCATATGGGGTGAGATTAGCCATATACCTGCAGAACCACCTTACTGCCCAAAAGGCGGTGGGGACGGATCTGAGCCATCATGGCTCTGGCAAGGACTGCATTTCCCAGAACACCTTACTGCCATAACAAGGAATGAAACAGGCAAACAGTGCTCCTCAAGGGTTTCTGACTCGTAGCTCATTTTCAGGATTTTTATCGTGTTGCTCCCAGGATCCTTTGGAACCCCTAATAACTTCCTCTTGAGTGTTTCTCGAAGGTTTTCTTTTTGTAGATGGCCATTTTCTTTTTTTTGTATAATCATTTTTATCAGGCAAATTCATTAGCAAGTAAAAATGTTAACAAATATGTGATGTAGCCATTTAAACATTTATGCCTTCTTGGAGCATTACAACTATAAAGTTTGATGAAACAAATTAAAACAAACAAACTATGATATGATTGTTTTCATGAATAGATATTGAGACAGACACGGGAAGACAAGACAGAAAACAAAATGGAAATGAGCATTAATGATCAAGAAATTGATTAAACGTATTCATAATTATGAAGTTATTGAACAAACAAATTTCATATTTTGTTAAATTTACATAAATGATCAACAGAGAATGCATGACATTTTCCAATCCGATGAGTGGAGCAGATAGAATTCCGCCAGATATAGATTAAATTAGAAGTTTTTTTTCCAATTATAGGTAATGTTATAAAAAAGCAACAAACAAATTAAACAATGTCGGAGATTCAATTTGTTGTATAATCGGGTTCACAATAGAGCCAATCATAAGATTAGACAGTGACAAAGGTTCAGTGAACTGAAAGATCTTTTGCAGGCAAGACCAAATCTTTGTGCAGAAAGCAAAAACAAATTTACATTTGAAAATTAAATGAAGAAAATCGGCTTTAGATTCATGGCAGGACCAGCAATTATTGGAAGAGTTATCCGTCACTTTGGAAATTCTTAGGGGGGTAAGAAAAGCATGGTGTAGAATGAAGCAGTAGGTTTGGGTAAGATTGGCATCAATAGATGTTGAGTGACACAATTTCCAGATTTGGGCCCACAATTCAGAGGTAATTTGAAGATTCCAATCGTTCTCCCACTACCTGGCAATACTGATATTCAATAGATTGGGAGAGGGTGATCATTTAGAGATGCATGCAACTTGGATGCTTTGATAGAGATTATTGATAAGAAAGTTCAGGAAAGGGGTCGGGATTTTTGAGTTAGTGAGGGCAGGGATTTAACTAATGATTTGAGGATTGACGTGTGGAAGGGGAGATCTGAATCAATGATATTGCATTGTATACAGATCTGTGCAAAGGGGATTTCAATGGAATTGTGGATTAATTGTTTAACAGCTTTAATGCCTGATGAGTGCCATCTATGAAAAATAGTGGGGTTCGGATTGTTATAGCATTGTTTGTTGAACCAAAGAAGGAGATCTTCTGAATTAGTTTCGGAGAAGGAATTGGAAGGGGGTTTATAGCAAATAGATTTGAAAATGTGTAGTGTGGAAAATAAAGTAATATTAGGCCAAGAGGAAGTGGTTAAGAAGTGAGAAAGGGAGAGCGGGGCAATACTGCTGGTTTCTATATTGATCCATAAGGGGGCATTTTCACGATGGGTTTCATAGTGTTTGAAAGTAGACAATTGTTTTAGGATGAAGACTTTATGATACAGCTGAACATTGGGAAATTTAACTCCACCTAAAAGCTTAGGGAGCCTAAGTTTGTTGATGGCAACTCTCTGCGTTTTATGATTCCATAATAATTTAAGATGTAAGGGGCCAAGTTTTTTTGTAGAAAGTGGAATGAATTGCTACAGGGATCATGGATAAAGAGTAGAAGATAATGGGGCTGATCATCATTTTGATGGAGTCAAGACAACCCCACCAAGATAAGAAAAGAGGTGACCAACTCGAGATCATTTTCGTTACTTTTTCTAGTAAGAGGTTGGTGTTGAGATTAATGGTGGTATGAATATCCTTATCAATATGGAGTCCTTAGTATTTAATATGCGTGGCTTGCCAGGACATACCGAATAGTGGGGCATTGGTAGGATTACAAGCATTAGTGAGGGGCATTACCTCTGATTTATCAATATTTAATTTGTAGCCTGAAACAATGGAAACATTATTTATAGTAGAAATTAGATGTTGGATGGAAGAGGCCGGGTTTAAAAGGTAAATAAGAATGTCATCCACATAGGCAGATAGTTTTATTTCTATTTTGTTAATGAAAATACCTTTGATGTTGGAGTTGGTTCTAATATTTTGTAAAAGGGGATCTAGTGCAATATTAAATAATATTGATGCATGCCTCTTAATTTGGAAGGAAGTGGAAAGGGAATTATTAATAAGAAGTCGTGTAGTGGGAGAGGACTGTAGGACTTTGATCAGATTAATGAAGTAGGCAGAGAATCTGTGCCATTTTAAGGAATGAAACTTGAAGATCCACGTTAGGCGGTCGAAAGCTTTTTCAGCATCAAGTTCCAAGAGTGCTAGAGGGTTGTTGTATTTCTGAGAATGAGATAGGGTGTTGAACAAAAGTCTAGTGTTAGACGAGGCATAATGATCTTTGATAAAACCAGATTGGTCTTTGTGGATAAGTTTAGGGAAGTATTTTTCTAAACGTTTAGCCAGAGGTTTAGCATACATTTTGGAGTCAGAGTTCATAAGAGAAATAGGTCTCTAGTTTTTGACAGAAGAGGGATCCTTATCAGGTTTGGGATATAATACGAGAAGCGCTTCACAAAGGAGCTGGGGCTTTGACCAATTTGTGCAAAATATGAATATAATTGTAATAGTCTAGGAACAATAGGATCACTGAACATTTTGTAAAAGTCAACTGAAAAACCATCAGAGCCAGGGGCTTTATTGGGTTTAAGGTCTTGTATTGCTAGTTTAATTTATCTTAAGGATATAGGAGTGTTAAGAGGGGAAAGGTCAACTGAGTTGAAAGAGTTTTTTTATATTTACCTTAAAGAAGGAATGGATTTCAGAAGTCTTGATAGAAGAATCATAGGAGTATAGAGTTGGGTTAAAGTCTAGGAAGGCTCCATTTATGTCTTTCTGGTTGGTTAACCTATTTCCATGAGGAGAAATTTAATGGGTGATGAGCGTGTTTTCTTCTTCTTTTTGAGATAGGATGCTAACATTTTTCCAGCTTTATTGGACTCATTGTAAAGTTTAGATTGGGATCGTAGTATGGAAGCTCTATCAGTGCATAATTTGTTTAGTTGGATGTGCTTACTCATGAGAGCTTTTGCAACATTAGGATCAGGGTTAGCATAATACGATCTTTCAAGATCTTTGATTGAGGTTAATAGTGTATTGTGAATAGATTTGGTGTCGTTTTTTTGGCAGCAGAGAATTGAATTATAAACCCACAAAGGGAGGCTTTGAAGGCATCCCAAATGTTATGCATAGAGGTATGCTCTGGACGAATAAAGAGAAAGAATTATTCGATAAAGGAATTGGTCTTGTCAATGAAGGATTTGTCTTCAAGAATAAAAGAGCTGAATTTCCATATGGGGGATAGTTTAGGAATGGGGATCCATTCCAGAGTAGCAGTGACAGGTGCGTGATCAGAAATGGTAATGGGACCAATCTCAGAATTAATAATAGTGGGGGATTAGCAAAGGGTTAACAAAAATATAATCTAAGCTAGAGAAGGATTGGTGAGGGGGAGAATAGAAAGTATAATCTTTTGTGTCTGGATGGCAAAAGCGGCAGGAGTCAACTAAATTGAGATTTTGTTATAGGTCGAGGAAACTACTGCGAGATTTGGAGTTTACAAAACTTGAGGTGGATTTGCGATCAAGAGTAAAGTCAAAAACCTGGTTAACATCCCTGCATAAAATGAGTCTATCTTAATTCTTTTGGGTAAACTTAGTATTAAAGTTAGACCAGAAAAGGGGGTTATGGGCATTGGGACCATAGACATTGAATATAGTCACTGGTAGGTTGTTAATAATCGCTTCTATAATGATCCACCGACCTTCATTTTTCAAGACAGAGACACCGCATTTTTTTGTTAAGAGCATTGGAGGCTGACCCAAGAAGCTCTAATGTTGAGGTTTTCGTTGTCAGAACGCAGATGAGTATCTTGAAAACATGCAATATCTACTTTCATTTTGGTAAATTAGGTAATTATCTTGTTGAGTTTAATGGGATGATTCAATCCTTTGACATTCCACGTAACAAACTTAATAGACATTTGAAGCAAAAAAGGTAGATATTAACAAAAATATAAAGCGCAGTGAAAATTGGAACAATAACGTGAGCTAACAAATGACATTTTAAGATACAAACAAAATCAATGGAGCAATAATTTCCATAGGTAGTGGTTTCATTGGGGTACAAAGGGAAGAACAAAAGGGTAGGATTATGACACGAAAGTAACAGACAAATGAGGGTAAGAACAAAAGTTATTAGTGTTCAATTAAGCAAACCTAAAGGAGAAAGTGATGAGATGAGACTAGCTTGAATGGAAGTAAGGCAGAGTATCATGGAGGATACCAGAGAACAGAGACATGAAAGCAAAAACGAACAGGAGTAATGAACAGGAGATGTGAGTACAGTCAAAAATTTGGAAAACATCAACTGAAAAAATAGCAGATGGCACAACTGTGCAAAAGTATCATTTTTAACCATGGGGTGAATTGTAGATTTGATAGAGTAATGACGAAGAACAGCACAGGTGAAAGGTTGATCAGGTTTGTAAAGTTGAGAGAGTGGGATCAATGGATTTGATGGGAGATCTCGATTTATCTCTCTGGTGAATAGTAGAAGAAGAAGAGTCAAAAGGAACTGAAGATGTAGATCTGCTACGTTTAGGCTTGAACTTGATGTATTCATTCTTTGGTTTTCTGAAAGCAGGTATTTGAAGTTGTGGATTCAGCTTGGAGGAACTGATCGAAGAGTCTAAGGGAGTTGTGTCCATTGGCATAGCTTGGAGGGATTGAAGCAAATTGAGGAGGCCATTTGGTTCTGTACATTCTTTGATAGGAACATTTGGAATGGTAATTATCATTTTTGCAGGATCCAGCAGGCCATATTCGATATCGAGGAACTTCAAAAGGGGTCTCATATCTAGAAATCTTTTACTTTTGGCTTGATTGATTTTGGAAAAATCAGAAGAGATGAAGATTTTATTGCCCTGGAACAGAATTGGGGAATTCTTTCTGGCAGTTAAACGAGTTTGGTGCGCTTGTCTTAGGAAGCAGACAATGAAAGGTCTAGATGAAGAATTGTTGTTAGAGAAACAGGGCCTGATACGATGAGCGCGTTGCAGTTCCAAACTAGGTGTAAAAGTGATGCTTAGGGTGGAGGGGATCCAAATAGTAAGAAAATGAATAGTGGCGTCTCTTTCCAATTTTTCAGGGATCCCTTAAAAGCGCAGATCTTCTCTACGATTTCTGTCTTCTAAATCTGTGACTTCACATTCTAGTCGTGCAAGTCTCATTTGCATGTTTTCCAGACCTTCCACCCTATCTTCCACAATAGCCACTCGCTCCTCAGCTTCATCAAGTCTGCCACAGAATAATTTAATATCATCCTTGAAGCCTTTAATTTCATTTTGTATGCTGGAGGACCGGGAGTCAAGTGTAGAGAAGGAGGATCGAATCTTGCACAGTTCCTCTAAAATCTTTTCCATGCAGGCACTGAAAGGTGAATTTTCTGACAAAGGTGCCGTTTTGGAATTATTAGTAATATTTGGATGTAAATATGATATTTGTGCGGTCACCCTACCCTCCCCAGTCTGCACATCTGCTTCATTAATGGTCATGAGCATTACATCTCCCTCCTCCCGTTCTTGCTCCTTTCCTTGAGGTTCCCTGTTCGCGAACAGTGTCAGCGTCAACTCTATCCATCTCTGTAAAGTTATTCCGGGCTCTACCGTTTGCGCTCTAAGCGCTTTCTCCCACACTCCTGACTCCGCTGTGCACCATTTCTCCAGGTCCGCCACCATCTGGCTATACTCGGTGCTCTCGTATCTTTCCATCCGATGGCTATGCTACGCTTAATTGTGATATATATCAGGTCCCTTAGTTTATTCATCGGTTTGTCTTTCTTATTTCTTTTAAATCGTCCTAGCATGCAGGCTTCCGGCATTTTGACATCAATGTATATACCCCCCGAACTACCTTCAATGCCACTTCATCCCAAAAACCTTGTATCACCGGCCATCCCCAGAACATGTGTGTGACCCCCGCCCCCTCCCTCTTACACTTGGGGCACACTTGGTTCTCGGCTCCTTCCAATGTGGAAACCACCGTTGGTGTAAAATATGCCCGTTGCACAATATACAATTTTATCAATTGCAGCCTGGCGTTTCTGGAGACTTTCTTATGGTATCGCTTGACCCCTCCCTACTCCCCCTCGTCAAATGCCCTCCCCAGGTCTCTCTCCCATTTACTTCTACAATGCAGTTCGGCCCAAGCAGTATAGCTCAACAACACGTCCTAAATCCCGGACACCTCATGCCCCCCTTCTGCTGCCGTGAGAACCATCTCAACATTTACATTCTTAATTTCCCCTTCTATGGTACTAGGCCATCTCCTATGAAGTAATCCCAGGACCATAATATTCAGCAAGAATTGGCCTGCCTGTATCCCGGACCCCTCCCTCAATTCCTCAAAGGTTTTCCACCTCCCTACACCCCTCAGGTCACCCACCGTGGCCACTCCATACGTTTCCCATCTTGCATCTATTGTGCTCCTGTCTCCGGCTCTCTTTCCCACCACTGCCACTATCCCAACCACCCTACAAGCCCTGCGGCAGATTCAAATACCCAGTTTCACCAGGTAGCAGCTTCCCATCTGTGTCCCCGCAGGGGCCCAGAGGAGGTCTCTGAGGCGCCATCCTCCTAGCGTGGGCTGCAGTAGCGTTGTATCAATCTTGGCTTCATCGGCCATCCATTTCACCACATGTTGCAGCTGACTCGCCAAGAAATACAGCTCAAAGTTTGGCACCCGCAGCCCCCCCTGGTCATACAGCCTCTGCGATGTGTGGAGAGCCACCCTATGCCGCCCTTCCTGCCACAGGAAACCTTTGCATAATTTCTCCAGTTCCATGAAAAAGCGCCCCGGAATGTCGTATGCGACATTCCCAAAGCAGTGCATGAGGCACGGCAAAGCCACTATTTTTAGTAGTGCCACTCTCCCCATCACCGACAAGGCAGTTTACTCCAGAACCCCATAGAAGCAACTAATACTGCTTTGGCCCGCACTGTATTGTGTTCATGCTCTTGGGAAGGGTCCCGGTGGATGGTAATGCCCAAATATCTAAATGTAGTCTTACAACAGGGTAGAGGGAGGGCTGGCAGTTTATGCTGCCAAGGGGAACAGGCACGATTTTGTCTTGTTCACTTTAATACCTGTAAGCTTGCTAGAGTTATCCAGCACCTCCAACATATATGGCAAGTTCACTTCGGGGTCCCGCACATATAATAGCACATCATCTGCATACACCGATATCACATGGCTGCTCCCATCTAACTCTATGCCTACATCCCCATATTGCTTTCTCAAATATGCTGCAATGAGTTCTGCTGCTAGTATGTATAACATCGGGGACAGCGGGCATCCCTGCCTGGTGCCTCTGTATAGTTTCCAAGCCACTGAGTACCTCTTACCTGTCTTGACCCGAGCGATTGGTGTTGTATATATCAGTCACTCCCATCTCATGTACTGCGGCCCAGTCCCCATTTTTTCCATTGTTGCGTAAAGCCAGTCCCAGTGTACTGAGTCAAACGTCTTAACAGCGTCTAGTGAGGCTACAGCCCCGTGGTCGGGACTGTCCGCTGCGCTGTGAATAACGTGGTGGAGCCGCCTCGGATTCTCCGTGATCCCTCTTCCGGGCACATGCCCCGTTTGATCCGGGTGGATCAGCTTGTGTATCACCCTCCGGAGCCTGTGTGCCAGGACTGCAGTTAAGATTTTGCTGTCCGGACAATGGTCTATAAGAACCTCAGTCCTTACCATCCTTGTCTGGTTTAAGCAACGGCATTATCAAGGCTTCTCTCATACTTGCGGGTAATAACCCGGTCTCAAACAACTCATGGTACACCTTTGTCAGCAGTGGGGCCAAAATATCTGCATACTCCTTGTAAAACTAACCCGGGAGACTGTCTGTACCTGGTGCTTTCCCTGTGAGCAGAGATCTAATAATGACTGTCACCTTCTCCGGTGTTATGGTTGTCTCTAGTGACTCCGCCTGCGATTCCTCTAAGTCTATCTGCTCAAGTATATCCTGTATCTCCTCATCCGTGCTGTCCTGGGAGCTGCATATAAACGCTTTGTAGTATTCAGAAAACACTTCATATATACCTTCTTGCGTCCCTACTTCCTCCATCCTCTCATTTCTAATTACACAAACAGGAGGCCTAATGGTCTCTCGCCTGCACAGCCACGCCAGCATCTTCCCTAGCTTATCTCCTGACACATGGCTCCTCTCCACATGTTTGGCATAATTGAACTTCCCAAGCCTATCCCATTGTGAGAGGCCAGTTTGCCTTAATGCTATCGTCTCTTCTAGCTGCTGCTGTCCCATCGAGGCCTCCCCCTCCCTCTCCTTCAATTCCCTTTCCGTATTCTCCAGTTCCCTCACCAGTACCTTTTGTACTCCCCCTGATTCGGCTATCATCACGCCCCTAATTACCACCTTATATGCTTCCCAGACTGTGCTCATTAACTTCCATGTATCCTATGGGTTTTTTCCTGACATGTTCGGCAAATGCGACATCCTGCAGCGTCTCACTCCTCAGTCTCCACGTGGGGATCAGTGGTCTAAGGGCTGACACCCTCCATCTCACTACCAGCAGAGAGTGATCTGACAATATTCTGGCGAGGTACTCCATATCTGAGAATTCAGGGCCACTCTCTTCTCCTGTGAACATATAATCTATCCTGTGTACACCTTTGCAGCGCTGAGTAATGGGAATATCCTCTCATTTCACTGTGTTCTGCCCTCCATTAATCACGCAGTTTAAAGTGTTTTACTAGTGAGTTCAGTTCCTTAGCTGCAGGGGGGATGGCCTCTTATGCTTAGAGTCAGACCTGTCTAGGACCGGGTCCCTGGTACAATTATGGTCCCCACCCCATATCAGAGTACCACTTCTGTACAACCCCAATCTTGCGTGCAACAATCTAAAAAAACACTGTGGCATCGTGGTTAGGTGCGTATGCATTTACCATGCAGACCTCACAGTTCTCTATTAACCCATTCACCATCACCATCCTCCCTTCGTTATCAGTTTTCACTGTCAATACTTTGAAAGGTATGTATGGAGCTATCCAAATAAGAACTCCTCTTGCATACGTTGAATATGTAGAGCCCACCAGCACCCCTCCCCACACCCTCTCTAGGTTCTTTTGCTTCTGTCTTTCTAAGTGTGTCTCCTGCAATAACGCAATTCCCACTTTGTGGTGCTGGATATACATGCTCACTCTCTTACGCTTCACATAATTATTCAACCCCCTCACATTCCAGGTCATAACTCTTATCATGTCAGCCATCATTGTTTATGTTGGAAGGCATGTGTGGCCACCACCCAGTGGCAAGACTAAGGAGGAGTTCGATGCACCTTGTCATTATTCGTGACAGGCCCCCCGTAACCCTCCCGCTCCGCAGCCTCCCCTCCCCCACACCCAACTACCACTCCTACAACCATTACAATAACTACAAACGTAACTAGTCCCGCTATGCAGTGCACACTCTCGTAACTTGTTTTTGCTGTATCATCATGTATGTAACCATCTTCTAGAAACTGTGCGCCCGAATGCCCCAGGGCAAGGTGCGCAATACAAATAAACAAAATACAAAAAAAATACTAATGTTGCGATGATCCCATTTCCGCTCCTTTCCACCTGTCATAGGACAAGTTTTCTGGTGCCCTATGGGTGGACCCTATAAGCACGGTCCTTAACTACTCTAAGGAGGGGGTATAGGGTCTGCTACTGTATTTCCTCTACCGCACTTCCGCAATTCCCGTTATGCTCCTGCACTATTAACGTATCATACTTAGTTATTGCATTCTATTGGCAAAGTTAGCAGCAATATAAGGTCCACATCAGCACAAAGGCGCTTGGTTGGTTTTGATGCCGATACGGCATGCAGCGCTGCTCTGGCACTATCCTGGTCCCTGGCCGGTCTCAGGTTCCTCCAGCAACTGTGTCCTGTCCATCCATTCGTACGCTTCCTCCGGCGATTCAAAGAAAAGGGATTTGCCATTATGAATCACCTTCAGTCTCGCAGGGTATATGCGCATATACTTGAGACCCGCCTTCCGTAGCCTAACCTTTGTAACAATGAACTCCGCCCTCCTTTTCTGAACTTGAAATGTATAATCCAGATACACAGCTACTTTCGCTGAATCTCTTTGTATCCTTCCACCTGCTCTGGAGAAGGCTAGTAAAGCCTGGTTACTACCAAGCTTTACTCCTTGTGGTCTTATTCAGCACATTCCTGCTCTTCTGCAACTCCAGCTCGTGATATTCTCCAGAGATCTGATGTTCGATCTCCACTGCATGTCAAGCAGTACCCTGCTCCTGCTTCCCCAGCTCCTGCTCACAGCCGTGCGTAGCCTGCTGTGTACTTTGCCCTGTGTCTACTGCGAGCAGCTTTAATTCCTTTTTCTCCGCCTTTATCTGTCCATGTGTCTTGGGTGGCTGGGTCCGTTTGTGCAGGGGCAATGACACTTTATTTCCGCCTATGTAGCAATTCTGCAATGTTTTGTTTGGCTTCCCTGCAAGTTGGTCACAAACTCATGGAACACTCCTCTCCATCTGCCGGTGTTACACTGTATCCCATGTATGGCCGAGGTGCCAGTATGCTGCCGGCTGCATGTTCATTCCTGCAGCCTTCATCTCTCTGCAGCAGCGCCTCGATGAATGTGACTATTCCGTGGCGTGATTTCCCTTTTTTAGCCGCCCGCTTAGTGTTCGGGCTAGCTGCCTGCCTTCCAATGTGCACGCCTCTCAGCTGGCAGCTCCAAAGGTCCGCTGGCTCCAAAGTTCTTTGAACCGCTCAGCAGCTGCTACTTCTGTACTGCCTGTTACCCCACAGCAGCCATGCTCACCGCCGCGTTTACTTGCACAGCACCATTTCAACTCCGTCCGTCTCACAGAGGCGGATCAATGCCCAGGCCCTCTGTTGCCTTTGATATGTGTGTGCGTCACTCACTGGCCAAATAAAGGTCCCCCTCTGCGGGCTCCACCATGTCATGACGCTGCACCAGTAATCCCCAGGTGCTAGCTCTCTGCGTGTGGCTACCGGATTCAGTGCACCCGCTGGTTTCGTGCTCAGCTGCACTTTTCAAAAACAAGTATATCATAGCAGCTCAGCGATGCTGAGGGCAAGCCATTGCTTTGCATCCCTGGGTACAGCGTGCCATGGCAAAACGCATGCGTACTTAGCATGTTCTTATTGGTAGCTCTGTGGGTAGGGAGCCATGCCATGTGCGGCGCGTCACAAGAATGACATAACTGCCGGGGCAGGGAGGGTTTAATACGCGTGGTCTTTTCACCCAACTGCTATTAACAACAATGAAGTGCTACCAGAAGAAAGCTGTAGTGGCTTCACCATGAACGTTGTACCGCATCACTGGCGTGAGCTGCTTTTTCGTCTTGCCATCTGCCCCAAACTGAAGCATTCCCAGTACTACGGCAATCCCGTGGGGGGAAATCAGAACATGCTGCTGTGGGTTGTTTCTGACTACTTCATTGAGTATCTGTATTCCTATGTTCGAGCCGAACTCCTCAAGGGTGGAGCTACTGAGTGGAGACTCCGAGCACAAAGTCATTGAGATCAACAAAGAAAAAGCGAAAAGTCTCTCCATTATTCCGTTTAACAACACAGTCTAGAGAGAAGTGAGAATCAATCAGCGTTTAGGTCTTAACAGTAACAGGAGAAAAAGTGTTGCAAAACAGCAAAAGGTTCAGTGTTAATTTAGCAGATGTGTCATTTGATATTTCTTACTGTCTGGTAGTTTGCCATCCTACATCCATACTTGCCAACCCTACAGAATTAGACAGTAGGCTGCTGTTTTTTAAAGCTGTCCTACCACCTGCAGATTGCAGAGACAGATCCGACTGCTTTTACCGTTGCAGGTACTTTATGTAACTCTAGGGCTCTGTCCTGCACTCTGGCCGTTACAACCTTCACATGAACCACCAGTGTATGCAAGTGGCAGACCGTAATACCATCACACGGCATCGGCCTATCAGACTAAAGGGGGTATCAGTCTCCATGGTGTTCAGGGTTCAACCTGCACTGTAGGTACACATATGTATTGCCCAGGCTGCTGCTACAGAGCAGTGGCAAACGATGCCTACCAACCCTGTGCGATTACCTTCTGTGAAATGTACCCATACACAAGTGTCCAAGGAAAGCGTATGCACATTAAGGTCATTTATAACGTGCCTATGCATGAGTGTTCACAGGTTAAGGCATGCAACATGGTCATCGATAACGCCCCCATGCACGAGTGTTCACAGGATAATGTAGGCACTTTATGGTCATTGTTAAAGCGCCCAGGCACGAATGTTCACGCGATAAAGGATGCACACGATGGTCATTTTTCGCGCACCCATACCCGAGGGTTCATAGTAGAAGGTAGGCATATCATGGTCGTTTATAACGCGCCCATGCATGAGTGTTCCCAGTCACAAGGGTTCACTTAATATTGTAGGCACATTAGGGTTGTTTATAACACACCCTTGCACGAGGGGTCACAGAATAAGGTATGCACACAAGGGTCATTGGTAACGCTTTCATGCACAGAGGTTAGCAGGATAAGTCGAATGCCCCCGCCCACGAGCACCTGCTCTGCCGAAGACGGGCGATAGCATGGGACAGCAGCCTCACACGGGCAGCGGCACAGGGAAAAAGTGCGCCTGGGGGAAACACGAGTTTCTCCGTTCTGCGGTTGGGGACAGGCGCCTTTGATTGGTTACAAGTTTGATCAGGTTAGTTACAGGAGGGCAATTTTGTTTTCAAATATAATGTGCAGCACAGACATACGAGATGGCGCGGGCGATGTGATCCTTTGTCTGAAGTGTGCCCAGTGACGAAAAAAGACGGAAACACATTTAATGCATGAAAGGACTCTGGTTGTAATGTTTAGCAGAGAGTCAGCTCAGCATCAGGGACTCCTTGCGGGCTCCAAGGTCGCTATTGTTAATGTGTTCACGATGGTTTCAGACTTAAGAAGAAGAGGCGTGCTGATTAACATAACCTGATCGGGTACGGCTTGGGGAGCCTTTACAATGGCTAGGAGACAGGCGCTGCTCTTGTTAGGAGGTTATCGGGTGTGCATTAATTGTCTTGGGTTGGAGCCAGAATACAGTTAGCAAAGGAGGCCTCGTTGGCAGGGTACAAGCAATGGCAGCTTTGTGTTTTGGTATTAGGGGACGTTGATGGGGTATGGCCCGGGTGTAGGACCGGTGGTACATGCATGTCTCATGGCGGATACACCGTCGGAAGCAGATGCCAACAGTTGTCTGCATCGACTGCCCTATTTGGATTATCCATATGCCCACGTTTCGACCAGGCGCAATATGCATTTATTGTCACGTGGAAATTTCCTGCAACAAAGAACTAAGAGTGGTTCACATTCCCTAGTTGGCTCCATGCATTTTCACAAGTGCTGCTACATATGGCTTGCACACTATTACCCAATATAAAGTGGACCTGCATCATGCTATTCATGTACTTTAGAATGCTCACCCAGAGGAAGGCGCCCCACATCGCTAAGTGCGCTGATTGTATAAAATGCAAATTGGCTCTGCCGGAAGGGTAGCTGCAGTCTTACCGCTTGTTATGATGGTGTGGAACATTTGGGGCTCCTCTCTTTGTACTGTTGGGCTACGGCTTATTTAGAGTTTTTTGAGGGCTTACACGTCGTCCCATCTGGGTGGGTTAGGCCCAGGACAGGTGGACTTAACAGGCATGTTTGTCGCAGAGGTACAGGTTGTACCTGCGGGGACTGCAAAGTATCCATTGCCGCGGGCCGATGGTGCAGCTTCCGTCGTTAGCCACAGTTTGTTAACTGAGGAGGGGTGAAGAGCAGAGTTCAGGTTGGACCCGCAGCGGGCCTAAGGCAAGCAGGCTTGGGGATGGTCTGCGGGTGGGGAATACAGCTTTGTAGCTCAAGGCTAATTGGACAAACTGTGCCCCATACACCTCACTCGGGGGTGGAGTGGGAAGGGACTGATACTCAGAATCTCTCTACACCTGGAAGGAGGGTAGATCTCCACATTGCTTTGCGGGCCGGTGCCCTCCAGTGGTGGCATTCTAGAATCAGTGGCGCTAGGGAGCCACTCGGCTGCCTTTATGGGGGCAGGACAGGATAGCCGGACACCTCAACTACCGTTCGTGGCCTCCCAATTTCAGAAAGTGGCAAGTGGAGGACACAGGCTAGTTATCGGGGTTCCAAAGGTTTAGGAACGCACGTCACAATTGATGGGGGCTCATTGTAGCAGTAAGGGGTCGGGGCTTGGCAGCATGATCACCCTTTGAGCAGGAGGAGAGGGAACAGCACATGTGCAGACACCGAATAAGCTCGGTGAAACTTCTGGGTATTAAGCATGTTAAAAATAACGCAGCATAGCATATACCGATGAAGTTCAGTTAAGTTGCGGTTAGTGCTTTTGCTTTCTGGGCCCTTCCTTCGCTCCACCCGCGCCCGGGGAGGTGATAAGGGCACGGAGGTAGATGGATACCTTTGTAGGCGGTCATACTTGAGCAGAAACTGGTGTTCTCGGTATAGGGTATATTTTAGTTGACCAGGGGGTAAAGGCTGCTGGGGCGCTCAGGTCAGTTGCGGGGCTACCGACGTGGATGCTCAAGAGGGCATACCCTACAAGGCAGGTTGGGGGCATGGTGGGGTACCTTATCACGGCATGACCTATGACCTAGTAGTTGATGCACAGGAGGGCATACCCTACAAAACAGGTTGTCCAGGTGGGGTCATGGTGGGGTACCTTAGCACTGCAGGGCCTGGTAGTTGCAAGGGCATTGATGCGGGGGAGAGTGCTCAGGCTATCCATTGGGCTGCAGAAAGTGGCCACGAAAGTTACTAATACACAACGCAATTTATTGGGCTGGCGCACATGGGTCAGTTCGGTGGAATCAATAGAACATCAGTAGTAGGTAGCAAAAGGGGGATAAGTTTTGAGCCAAAAGACAAGTCAGTATGTACAGTAGCTTCGTGTATAGACTCCACTACTCGGGAGTTGGACCAGCGCCTCTTGGGAGCCTAACACGGCAGGGGCGTCTGGTGGTGGCAACGAGGGCTCCGCTTCCTCGAACAAATGGCTTTCTCTCAGCCCGAAAACACCTGTAAGGGCAGGGAGGTATCAGGCACGGAGGGTTGAGAGAGTTGTGTCCACGAAGGAGATGGTTGGATAATGCAAGGAACGGAATCGGACCAGCGCCTCTTGGGAGCCTAAAAACGGCAGGGGCGTCTGGTGTTGGCAACGAGGGCTCAGCTTCCTCGAACAAATGGCGCTCTCACACCCCTAAAACACCTGCAGGGGCAGGGTGTTACCAGGCACGGAGTGTTGGGAGAGTTGTGCCTAGTAAGGAGAAGGTTGGAAGAGAAGGAGGCAGTTGGCTTCAAAGCAGTGGTAGAACCAGGAGCCGGTGGTGCGAGAGTAGGTCAAGGAGGATGGAAATGTGGGGTGGGACTGAGGTACCCCAGGATCAGGCACAACTGGCAAAGGTGACATCCCTGGTCAAAGAAGGATAGAAGGACTGGCACAGGGCAGCAAGGTGTACACAAAACTTCTAGAGCTACAAAATAGGAAAAGGGGGAGCCACGGTGGGCGGTAACCCACCTTTGGCGTGGCGGGTTGTGGCAACCTATGATAAGACAAAGACTCCGAATGAGCCATTGCTAAACCGGAAGGGGCTTCGCCCATTCTAGACAGCGCCTCCTGGGAGCCTAAACGGCGGGGGTGTCTGTCGGTAGCAATTGGGGCTCAACTTCCCCCCAACAAACGGCGCTCCCCCAGTCCGCAAAGACCTGCAGGGGCAGGCGGTTTCTCAGACTCGAAGGCCTTGGGGGAGTTGTGCCTGCAATCAATATGGAGGTAAAGGGGGAAGCAGGACGAGGAGCAGTCGCCACACCTTTTGGAACTAATTTTTAATACCTGTTTGCAGTGGTTATGTATATGTAAAAATAAATCTGCGGCCTTGTTATGCCAAACCAAAGGAAATGTCTCATGCAGCACCTTACTGGAGGGGAAACGAAAGGGGCTGACAAAATGAGTAATGTTGGATACAAACGGCATAGCTAATGGACAAATGCCCAGGTTATGAAGGTGATGAACGGGGAGCACAGCGAGTGGAGGAGGCACCCCGATAACCGGGGCAGGGGCCTTCCTCCTTTACGCTCTCTTGCCCCTCCCCCCCCCAGGGGCAGGGGAGAGGGCGGCAAAGGAGCCAGAGGAAAGGGCGCCAAGAGCCCGGGAAAGCCCGCGAAGGGCAACAAAGGAAGGAGGCGGGGCTGGGGACATAAAAGCGGCGGGCGCCCGGCGCAGGAGCACTTGCAGCTCTTCCAACAGCCGGGCGCCCGCCAAAAGTGGAGGACTTCGTTTTCCCACCCTCCCACCCTACAGTTATGACAGAGCCTGGACGTCGTTGTCGCAGGATGGACAGGCGGGTTGTGGCAACCTATGATAAGACAAAGACTCCGAATGAGCCATTGCTAAACCGGAAGGGGCTTCGCCCATTCTAGACAGCGCCTCCTGGGAGCCTAAACGGCGGGGGTGTCTGGCGGTAGCAATTGGGGCTCAACTTCCCCCCAACAAACGGCGCTCCCCCAGTCCGCAAAGACCTGCAGGGGCAGGCGGTTTCTCAGACTCGAAGGCCTTGGGGGAGTTGTGCCTGCAATCAATATGGAGGTAAAGGGGGAAGCAGGACGGGGAGCAGTCGCCACACCTTTTGGAACTAATTTTTAATACCTGTTTGCAGTGGTTATGTATATGTAAAAATAAATCTGCGGCCTTGTTATGCCAAACCAAAGGAAATGTCTCATGCAGCACCTTACTGGAGGGGAAACGAAAGGGGCTGACAAAATGAGTAATGTTGGATACAAACGGCATAGCTAATGGACAAATGCCCAGGTTATGTATCAGTCCACTGGATACAAACTTGCCAGGTGCTCGTAACTCCGCTTCTTCAGAACGTTCTGTTTCCTCCTCACACTCACATGCGCCCAACATACTCATCAATATATGCTTACGTCCATCAGCTTCAGGGCTCGATATTTTCTGTTTTCATCAGGATCACTTATGGATCGGCAGGAGCCATGGAGGAGACATGTTTTACTCCATGACCTCTTAGCCACGCCCTAGGCACTCCTGTTCAGTCTAATGCCCGATTAGAGACCTATGTTCTTCAGTATTTTTGTCCGCATAGCTGATTTTTGAGTGCTGCCCTGGATTCTCCTCCTCACACACCCCCAATGCTTTTTGTCTTGGTTGTCTGTATTTGTTTTCTTGTGTGCGCCCTGAGGCCTTCGGGCTTGTGGCGCCAAGTTATACGATTTTTGCAATGAATAAATAAATAAGGGATATCAAAAGGCCCAAATTGAAAGATAACGTACCAAAAGGAGGGACCCAGCTCCCAAAGGTAAGCACGTTTCACACCGCCACATCAGGCGCAACACGGCCGGGTAGGGTGAGGGCAAGTTTTCTCTGGGTGTTCTCTCGGTGAACGCAGCAGCTGATTACAAAGAAAAAACTGCATCGGAGCGCGACCAGATAAGCATAAACGTAATGCCGCCTCACACAGACACTATCGGTTTAACAGCTAGAGCTCAAACAATAACGCCCTACTGAAACAATCACCAAAGAAAGTGCTGAGAAGTTGCAAAAGTCACAATTATTCATTCATGTTGTAAGGGCAATCTCACTGCTCACGGAGCTTCGCGTTCAAGCAGCCATCACCGTTGCGCGCAGGCCATGCCCCAGTAGATATGATGATATGATATGGCATTTATAACGCACCTATGCACAAGTGTTTCAAGGCGTGACAAGGCAAGGGAAGAGAAACAGAGGGAAGACAGAGATAACGATCCTAGTAGGCCAGGTGACATTGAGATCGCGCAAGTGCAGGGAGGGGAGCACGGGGGGCAAGGGGAGGGGGCAGTGCAGTACATAGGATAGCAGTAAAATAAATAAAGACAATAAATAAAAGTGCAAGGGTAAGTGCAGGCATCAGGTGTCAAGTGCTAGCAGGGGCTGTAGGGATACAGAACCAGTCCCCAGGGGGCAGTGCAGGTGTGCAGCTGGCAGGGAGGGGACCTGGGCCCGAGATCAGAGGGTAGCCAGGTAACCAGTGCAGTTTCAGATTCAGCCAGGAGATCAGCAGGGGAGAGGAGGAGAGAAAGCAGAAGCAAAGAGGAAGGTCTTGAGGTGCTTCCGGAACCAGAGATGGTTCTCCCAGAGAGGCAGGGAGGCTGACCAAGTGGGAGGCCCATGGGGGAGGTCCCAGCAGAAGAAAGAGATCTACCACCAACTCACTGCTTGGAGAAGTGACTACCCCTGAGGGAGTTGGAGGCGGATGAGCGAAGAGCCCGAGAAGGAAGATATTTAGGAAGAGGGTTGAAGGTTTTGAGGTCCCAGGCCCCAGAAGGCCTTGTGGACAATGCAGAGGGCTTTGAACTTAATCCTCGCCGCCACTGGGAGTCAGTGCAGAGATTTCATTCCTGGAGAGATACGATCCCTGGGCTTGAGGCCAAGGACAAGTCTCGCAGTCCTGTTTTGCATGAGTTGCAGAGGGCGGAGAGTAGAGGCAGGCAGATTTAGAAAGATGCTGTTACAGTAGTCTAGCCAAGAGAGAACCAGAACTCTGGATACAGTGAGCTTATGGGGGAAGGAGAGGAAAGGAACAATACCTCTGAGGAGGTGCAGCTGGTAGTGTGACTTTTTGGAGATGTCAGAGATGTGAGGAGAGAAGGAAAGTGTGGTGTCGAAGATGACCCCGAGGTTTTTAGCCTCACATGTAGGAGCAGGAAGAGGGCCAAGAGAGGTCAGCCAGAGAGTGACAGGAAAGGAGGGAGCAGATGTGCCGATGAGGAGAATCTCAGTCTTAATGGCATTAAGGCAGAGATCATTGGCGGCACACCACTCCTGGATGGCGGACAGTCAGAGATGGGAGAAGGAGAAGAGGAGGCTGAAGGGAGCTTGAAATCTGTCAACATCATAACACTAAAAGTTGGGCCAGAGTGCGGCAATGCGGTGGGCAAGAAATGCCAGGCATTGGTTGAACAGCCAGGGAGAGAGGTTAGACCTCTGACGAAAACCCCAGATAGAGATAGAGATAGAGGAGAGGAAAGACACAAGTTGGACCTGGGAGGGTTGATCGGAGAGGAAGGAGGTCAGCCAAGCCAGGGCCTGATCGGTGATACCCAGGTTATCACAGAGACGGTTCAGCAGAATGCAATGGTTGACCGTGTCAAAGGCAGAAGAGAGATCAAATAAGATGAGGACACAGGGGGTGTTGGAATCGAGGTTGAAGAGCAGGTCTTCACAGATGTTCAGGAGAGCAGTTCCCGTGCTTCTGACAGCTCTGAAGCCAGACTGATGGTCATGGATCCAACCAACAGATTCAGAATGAAGATTAAGCTGGGCGATGGCCAACTTTTCCAGGAGTTTGTCCAGGAAAGGAGTGATGGTGATTGGATGATAGTAAGCCGGGCAGGAAGGGTCGGCAGAGGGTTTCTTAAGAAGAGGGTGCACAAGGCAGTGCTTCAGGGGGGAGGGGCAGACTCCAGTGGCAAAGGAGTGGTTGCAGAAATCTGCCAGAGCAGGAGCCAGGGTGTTGATGTGGTCCTTCATGAGGAACAGGGGTGAACCTGTTTTGACAAGACTTTAATAGATCAGACTTGTCAAGAAACCTCATCTGAGGAGAACAGGGGAAAGGCAGAGAAGGAGGGAGGAGGAAGAGCAAGGAGTAGAAGGAGGGAGGGAGGAGGGGGAGAGGAAGAGCGAGAGGAAAGGATGTCCTGAGTTTTAGAGATAAAATGAGAAGCCAGGGCCGTGCAGAGGGCCTGGGAGGGGACAGGAGAGGTAGCGACTGCAGCAGGATTGGCCATTTCCTTGCAGATTTTAAAGAGTTGAGCCGAGTTGTTAGATGCAGCGGAGATGCAGACTTGGATGTGGGTTCTCTTCTTGGTGCGGACAGAGAGCCGGTATTGCCTTTGGAGCAAGTGGCAGGCCAGTTTATCAGAGGATGTACTGGAAGCACGCCATTTCCTCTCAGCCACCCTGCACTTGCGTTTAAGCGTGACGAGGTCTGAGTCGTACCAAGAGTTGCACTTGGCTTTGGGCTTGAAGCAGATCCTTATGACAGGGGAAAGAACATCGAGAGTATCAGATATAGCAGAGTGGAGCATGGAAAGGGCTGTGTCAGGGTGTGAGTCAGCCAAGGGGGGAGGGAGGGTGAGAAAGTGGCAGCGAAAACCTCAACTGACACACGCTCATGGGTCGGATATCTGAGAAGGTAGGTGGCAGTGTTGGAGTTGGCTTGGCCTGATGGGTAGAGAGGGTGAGATGGGAGGAAAGGAGAAAGTGCTGGAGTTGGCTTGGCCTGTGGCGTAGAAGAGGGGTAGATGGGAGGAAAGGAGAAAGAGATGAATATTTTAACTGTACTTTGTGTTTTATTGTTTTTTTGTAAAATTATTTCTATTATTTTATAATAATGTTAAATGTTAATGCTGGAGGTATTTGTACCGTGTACCATCATCAACTGAGTTGGTCCCCGGGCGCTCTGGCAGGTCTGCAAATGAGAAGGTGGGATGGGTTAGTAGGGTGAAGAGGGAGTAGGATAGTGAGAGGGGTGGTGTTCTGTTGGCAGCTTCATTTCGGTATACACGGTGGGATGAGCTTTTGCTGCCAGTATCGGAGCGATGTCAGACCTTGTGTGCTGTTGGTGCGGCTTATGTGTTGTTGCGGTGTGGTGAAGTGTATGCGGCTTGCAGTGCGAGAGGTGGTTGTGCGAGTTTATATGTGTGTTAAGTATGCAGAAGAGTTTGAGCGTATTGGTTAGTGGGCCAAGTTTTGCAGCTAGACCTCACAGTATGGCCGGATGCCTAGATTTCGGGGCTCCTGTCTGGTGCGAAAGTAGTCATACATGAGAGTAATATATGGTGGGAGAGGCCTATGCCCAGCGGAGCAATACTGTGTGGTACCATACACTGCTGGATATAAGAAGCAATTGAGCGGTTCAGTACAATCTCAGAACACTGCTAGATCCAGTGGGCCTGCGCAGTGGGAGGAAGGCCCGCGCCTGACAGATTAATTAAGATTTTGGCGTTGACGACTTCTTGTTGTTTGTAATGACCTATCTGTGGATTAGTATTCTGATGAACTATGTATAGTGGGATTCGAGAGTATGTTCTTTCCTTGGATCTGGGTCGGGTTGTGGTGTCGTCTTTCCCTATTATCTGAGTGAATTTGTCTGCCAGTGCTTCTGGTATGGTGCAGGGGGGTGCTGAGGATGAATCGTCTGAGTGCTTCCGTTTTGGTCTGTCTATATGTTCAGATTTTAGTGTCCACCTCTTATGTTATCTCTCATTTTCTCTTATGTAATGTCGTGGAGTGCGTTCGTTCGGTCCTGTTCGTTGCTGATTGTTTGGTGCGGACCGGGGACGGTATCATTATTCATCGTTGTTTTAGCAGTGTGGCCGTTCTTGTGGGTGGTCTTCTAGTTGCGCAGTGAAGAGCCAATATTTGAGCAGTTTCCTGAATACTAGGAAGTTTCTTGTGTTCTGTATATTGTTTGGTAGGTCATTCCAAGTTTTTGGTGCATAGTGAGAGAAAGAGGATCCTCTGAGTTTTCTTCTCTTGTAGGGCCTTGGTTATAGGCAGATGTCGTTGGTTGATCTGAGCGTTTTTGTCGGCTAGTGCAGGAATTCTGCGCATTGGTTGCGTATTGCTCTGTGCGTGATGCACATTGCTTTGAATTTTATTCGTTGTTTTATTGGTAGCCAGTGCAGTATTTTTAGTGCAGGTGTGATGTGTTCTCTTCGTGGTAGTTTGAGAAGAAGTCTTGCTGCTGCATTTTGTATGCGTTGTAGTTTTTTTAGGAGTCGTTCAGGCATACCCAAGTATAGGCTGTTGGCATAATCTACTCTGGACATGACCAGGGCGATGATGGTAAGTGTTTTGATGGCGAATGACAGGAATGGTAAGATTCTTTTTGCTGCTCACAGAAGAAAGAAGCATTTCTTGACTAGAGCATTTACTTGTGGCTCTAGAGTGAGATTGTTGTCCATCAGGACTCCCAGGTTTTTTACAATCGGCGATGGCGTAGGGGTCATGCCGAGTTCTCTTGGCCAGGGGATGTAGTTGGTGTCTCCTCCGTTTTTTGTGACAATCATTATTTCTGTTTTAACTGGGTTAATTTTGAGGTTGTTTAGGTTCATCCAATTGAATATATTGCGAAGGCAGTTCTCTAGTGTTGTGTTTCCTTCTCTGGTGTCTTGTATTTTGAAGATTATTTGTGTGTCGTTGTTGTAGTTGTGGCATGTGATGCCGTATCTTCTAATGATTTTGAGTAATAGGTACAGGTAGATGTTGAATAATAGCAGGGAGAAAGATGATCCTTGTGCTACTCCGCATGTGGAGTCTCTTGGGTTGGACTTGAAAAGTTTTATCCATACAGTTTCCGTTTGATTTTTTAGGAAGGATTTGATCCATAGTAGGGCGGTGTCTGTTATTCCCAGCCCTTCTAATCTCGTTACAAGGATGTTGTGTTTGACTGTGTCGATTGCTGCGGATAGGTCTAGAAGTATCAAGACAGTACTGTTGTCTGAGTCTGCGTTCGCTTTTACGTCATTCCATGTCATCCCATTCCCTTGTCTGCCGACTCTCTCTCTCTCTTAGCCATTCCCTTACTGTGGCTACTATCTATCGGCCACCTGGTCAAATTTCCGCCTTCCTCTCTGAGTGGGCTGACCTCTCCTCCTCACTCCTGTCCTCAACCACTCAACTCCTCTTTCTTGGAGACTTCAATATCCACCTTGATGCCTCCTGTCCTCCCTCTGGACTCTTTCGCGACCTCTACGGCTCTCTCTCACTCTCTAGTCTCCCGTCTGGGCCGACCCATTCTGCAGGGCACACTCTCGATGTTCTGATCTCTTCTGACCTTCCCCTCTCTGTCCCTCTCTCCACTCCTCTCTCCTGGAGTGATCACTTTCTCCTATCCTCCAACCTCACCCTCCCTACCCCACAGGCAAAGCCACCCTCATCACTGCCACCCACCTTTGCGGTCATCTGACCCATGAAGCGCGTGTCAGTCGAGGCTTTCGCTACCACCTTCTCGCCCCCTCCCCGCCTTCGGCTGACTCCCACCCTGACACAGCCCTCTCTACTCTCCACTCTGCTATATCTGATACCCTTGATATCCTTGCCCCTGTCATGAGGATCCGCCTGAAGCCCAAAGCCAAATGTAACTCCTGGTATGACTCAGATCTCGTCGCCCAGGGTGGCAGAGAGGCACAGAGGAAATGGCGTGCCTCACGTTCATCCTCTGACAAACTGGCCTGCCGCCTGCTCCAAAGGCAATACCTGCTCTCCGTTCTCACTAAGAAGAGAGCCCTTATCCAAGCCCGCATCTCTGCGGCATCTAACAATTCGGCCGAACTCTTTAAAATCTGCAAGGAGCTGGCCAACCCTACCGCAGTCTCCACCTCTCCTGTCCCCTCCCAGGCCCTCTGCACGGCACTGGCCTCTCACTTCATTTAAAAAACTCAGGACATCCTGTCCTCACTCTCCTCCTATCACTTCCCCCCCTCTATTCCCTGCTCTCCCTCCGGCCCTTCTGCAGCCACCCCTCCTCCCTCCTTTTCTGCCTTTCCCCTTTTTTCTGCTGATGAGGTATCGAGACTAGTCCGATCTATGAAAGTCTCCTCAAAACAGGTCCACCCCTGTTCCTCCAAAACTATCAAGGACCACATCGACTCCCTGGCCCCTGCCCTGGCTGACTTCTGCAATCACTCCTTCGCCTCTGGAGTCTTCCCATACCCCCTCAAGCACTCCCTTGTGCACCCCCTTCTTAAGAAACCCTCTTCCGACCCCTCCTGCCCAGCTAACTATCGCCCAATCTCTATCACTCCCTTCCTGGGCAGGATCCTGGAGAATCTGGCCATCTCCCAGCTTAATCTCCATGCTGAATCTGTTGGTAGTCTTCATGACCATCAGTCTGGCTTCAGAGCTGCCAGAAGCACGGAGACTGCTCTCCTGAACATCCGTGAGGACCTGCTCTCTAACCTTGACTCTAACACCACTTGTGTCCTCATTTTGCTCGACCTCTTCTGCCTTTGACATTGTCAATCACACCATCCTGTTCAACCGTCTCCGTGATAACCTGGGTATCACTGGTCAGGCTCTGGCGTGGCTGACCTCCTTCCTCTCCAATCGACCCTCCCAGGTCCAACTGGGTTCCTTCCTCTCTGACATCTTTTTCTCTACCTGTGGTGTCCCCCAGGGATTTAACCTCTCCCCCTGGCTGTTCAACCAGTATCTGGCACTTCTTGCTCACCGCATCGTTGCTCTCTGTCCCAACTTTCAGTCCTCTTCCCCTTCCCTCATCTCTGACTGTCTCTCTGCTATCCAGGAATGGTGTGCCGCCAACGACCTCTGCCTTAATGCTAGTAAGACTGAGATTCTACTTATCGGCACACCCACTCCCTCCTTCCCTGCAGCTCTCTGGCCGGCCTCCCTGGGCCCTCTTCCTGCACCTACCTGTAAGGCAAAAAACCTTAGGGTCATCTTCGACTCCACACTCTCTTTCTCTCCTTACATATCTGACGTCTCCAAGAAGGCACACTACCAGCTACACCTCCTCAGGGGTATCCTTCCTTTCCTCTCCTTCCCCCAGAAGCTCACTGTCTCCAGAGCCCTGGTTCTCTTGAAGTTGGACTACTGTAACAGCCTCTATCTAAATCTTCCTGCCTCTACTCTCTGCCCTTTGCAACTCATCCAGAACAGGACTGCGAGACTTGTCCTTGGCCTCAAGCCCAGGGACCGTATCTCTCCAGGACTGAAATCACTACACTGGCTCCCAGTGGCTGCGAGGATTAAGTTAAAAACCCTCTGCATTGTCCACAAGGCCTTCCGGGGCCTTGGGCCAAAGTACCTTCAACTCTCTTTTCCCGAAATATCTTCCTTCTCGAGCTCTTCGCTCATCCACCTCCAACTACCTCAGGGTCAGCCGCTTCTCCAAGCAACGAGCTGGAGGTAGATCTCTCTCCGCAGCAGGGGCCTCCCTCTGGAACAGCCTTCCTGCCTCCCTGAAACTTGAGGAGAACCATCTCTGGTTCCAGAAGCACCTCAAAACCTTCCTCTTTGCCTCCGCTTTCTCTCCCTCTCTCCCCTGCTAAATTCACTGAACCTGCACTGAATTTGCTACTGGGCCACTTACCGATCTCGGTCCTTGGCCCAGCCACTCTTCCCTGCACTGCTTCCCTGCACTACGGGACTGTCTCTGTATCCTTCAGCCCCTTCTCCCGGCACTTACCTTGCACTTGCCACCAGCTGGCCCTATTATTTATCTTGTATTCTACTAACCATGTACTGCACTTTCCTTGCACTTGCCACCACCTAGCCCTATTATTTATCTTGTATTCTACTAACCATGTACAGCACCTTTCCCCCCTCTCCCCTTCCCCTTGCACTTTTCCCAGTCCCCTTACCCTTGCACTTGCGCGATCTGAAAGACACCTGGCCTAGTAGGATCGTTGTCTGTCTCCCCTTGCTCCCCCCCTGCCTCGTCGCGCCTTGAAACACTTGTGTATAGGTGCGTTACAAATGCCATATCATATCATATTGAGAGGAGAGCTGATTCGGTTCCTCTCATTGGTCTGAAGCCAACTTGTGCCTGGTCTAGTAGGCAGTGTTCTTCTATAAATTCTTGGGTAGTTTTGTTGATGTACGTTTCTAGCAGCTTGGCTATGTACGGGATATTGGAGATGGGTCAGTAGTTGGATAAGTCTTCTACGTTTCCTGCTGTGTCTTTAAGTAGCGGCATGATGTACCCCGATTTGAAGGCCCGTGGTACTTTACCTGTTGAGATTGAAAGGTTGAGGGCATTCCTATGATATTCCATTGGAGTTTCTTGTTTGAGGATAGATTTGTATATGTCCGGGGTTGATCGAGGGTAGGGGTCTTTGGGAGAGCCTGAATTGTTGCTTTAGTCTACCAGTTTGATGCAAGTCTCCACTGATATTTAGGGAAAGCTTTGTAGTTTGTTCAGGTGTTCCTCGTGGGGATGGGTCGGTTCTGTGGTGTGGTCGGATGGTCTGCTTTGTATTCTTTGTTGGATGTTGATGATTTTATTTTTGAAGTGGTCTCCTAGGTCGTTGCATAGTTTCCTAGATGGGGTTGGTGTGTTGTTGCACCCCGGAGGGTTTTTCATTTCATTTATGATTTTGAAGAGTTCTTTTTGGGTGTTTGGTGCTTTGAAGATTCGGTGTTCATAGTGTTTCCTCTTTGATTTTTGTATTTACTTTTTGGAAGAGAGGATCTGTTGCAGAAATTTCAGTTTGTTTGCAGTGTTGTTGTCCACCCTCCATTTTGAATCTAGTGTTCGTTTCTTTCTTTTCATGGTGCTGAGTAGTGTGGTGAACCATTTTGCCATTGTTTTTTTACGTGAGTGGGTGAAGGGTTTTTCTTTGCCGATGTCATATGGAGTTGTTGTGATCCAGGTGTGGAGTAATGCTACTTTTTTGTCCAAGTCAGCTTCTTGTGGTTTGCTGAGTTCCAGGAGTTCAGTTAGGTTGGAATTTTTATGGTTCACTGTTTCTTTTCATGATGATCAGTGGTTTGTCTTTTTATTTGTTTTTTGGAAAGGCCATAGTGATTATGAATGGGATGATGAGGTGGTCACTCCAGAGTATTTGAATTGGTGGTGCCGTGGTAATGAGGTCTTTGTTGGCAAAGATTGCATCAAGTGTATGCCTTGCCGAGTGTGTAGCTCCTTTCACTAGTTGATTTCGGTTCATTGCTGCTAGTTGAGTGGTTAAGGATTTTTGTGTGGTTGAGGTTTCTTCGTCGAACCAGATGTTGAAATCTCAGCGGATGAGCAGATGATTGTGCTTGACAACTAGGATGGTGATTGCTTCCTTCAAGGCATCTACGAAGTTGGCATCGTAGGTTGGTGGTCTGTATATCAGTATGAATTTCACGTTTGTTTTGGGGTTTACTGATGGGCGTAGTATCAAGGATTCACATTTATCAATGTTTAGTGGATCTTCTAGTTGGATTGCCAGGTCTAGCTAAGTTTCAGTTACAAATAGGGTGTTCATGCCTCCGTCGGAAAGGAGGTCGTAAATTTCGATTGAGTAATTACAGTGGATTTTCTTGGTGTGGTTTTGTTTATTGGATGTTCCTTGTTCTGGTTTGTAGTTGTGCCGTCGTGGTGTTTCTGTATTGCTGTTGTTTGGATGAAGAACGGCGACAGCTGCTTCTTCATTGAAGCGGTCCACCTGGTTGATAGCATGGCTATTCATTTGTGGAGCTTCACTAGTTATGACGATTGGTTGAAGATCAGTGATAGCTTCTTCTGCATTGAATAGATCTGTTAGGTTAATGATAGGATTGTTGGTCGTCAAGGCTTCGTCGTCTTGTCTAATGGGTTGCCGGTGTTGATGGTGACCCTCTTCTTGTGTTGTATGGGGTAAGGGGGGTCATGATCGTCCCACTCTCTGGTTTAGTGTTCCCTCCTTTTCTCCGGGTGTATCAGGGGTATCTTTGTATATGTTGAGATTTCAGTGTTGTTGAGGTATCGACGTTCCGTGGTTGCCGCGAGGTAGGGTGCGAGATATAAGAATATTCTCTTAGATGGTTTGTTCTGATGGTTATCGTGTTGATCGGGATGT
This sequence comes from Ambystoma mexicanum, assembly GCF_040938575.1. NCBI lineage: Eukaryota > Metazoa > Chordata > Amphibia > Caudata > Ambystomatidae > Ambystoma > Ambystoma mexicanum. The sequence continues at coordinate 228,305,647 of NC_090934.1, forward strand.
TTCCTGAGATTGGGGCTGCTTTTTCTGGGTGCTGTTGTCTTTGTGTGTTTGTGGCCATGTTTGCTTGATCTTGCTCTCTTTCTCAGTGTCCCTTTCTGGATCGAGGCCTTTCGGTTGACGGTGCAGAGGTAGCAAGGTAGGTAGTCTTCTGTGTTGTATTGTGCGAGCACAATATTGATGTTTCTTTAGTCTTGATATGCTTGGATGCTCTCAGGTTCAGTCTGTCATTCCTGTTGAAGGTTTGGGAGTGTATCCTATGGGTGGACTGTCAGGGTTTTAGGAAGGTGGGTGCTTGTCGTGTGGGTTAGGACTCAGTTAAGGTGAACACTGATAGATCACTGGGTATAGGCAGGAGGTTAGGGCTGGTTTCACCCGAGTGGGTGATCTAAATGGCAGGTGGTGCTTGGCGCTTAATAGGCGGCTGGGCAGGGAGTCAATCAACAACAATCAAGACAGCATCCCGATAAAACTTGGCCAGTGACAATGCAACAACACAATACTCCGGTGATACACGTGCATTTTCATACATTTCCAGGGTCAGGATTAGTCATCCAAACTGGGTTGCGTTCTGGAGAGCAAGTACAGTTTGTATGGGTACCAAATGTCTCTAGGCCTTACACATTCAGGTGCCAAATGACTGTATTTTGATTCCATATCATGACAGTACATAATGTCCCTGAACCATCTATCCTTCATAGGAGGAGGACCTCTACCCCAGGCCGTCTCCACTCTCCTCCTTGCTAGGACAAACCTCAATCCTGCTAGTCGTCTAACATGCCCTGGAATAACTTTTGTATATCCCAGCAGTGCAACCAGTGGTAATACCTCCATCTGCTCACCTATGATCTCACCTACTATAGAAAAAACTTCATTGCAAAAACCCGTCGCCAGTAGGCACAGCCATTCAAGATGGATAAACGCTGCTGGCATGTGGGCACATCTCAAGCATTCTTTCGAGCTACTCTGGGAACATTTGTGAACGGATGTTGCTGTGTAGCAGGTTTGGTGTATGAATGTAAAGTGAAGGTGTTTGAAATCATTATTGAGTGCAACCTTTCTGGTCTGTCTACAACAATAACGCCAAGTTTCAGTAGGTAGAGAGTATCCCAATGAGTTCTCCCATTTGCAATGAGCTTATTCCGACCATCCCACAGTGCCCTCTATAATCTTTTCATACAGGCTCGAGATTAATTCCCCCCTCCTTCAGGCATTATAGTTGAGTGGAGTAATAGTGAGGTCTCCGGTGATTTAGGGAAGGAGACAAACATTCCCATGGGCATGTTTCGGAGCTTAAAATATAAAAATATATCTAGAATTGATGTACCTCCTAGCTCTTTAAAGCCATCCAATGTCATGAATTGGTCTTGGGGGAACAAATCCTGAAACCTAGTCTCCTCATACATTGCACATAACCTTTCTCTTGGGTGAGCGTTCCCCAGGCATGTATGCAATGGGAAGAGGTGGTGAGTAGAGAAACTCTGCACCCAATTTGCTTTCCAACTTCCACCATGCTGTACATGTGCATTCAACTATATTTTATGTGCCAGTCGTATGAGGAGGGGCTGCGGGAACCACCACACATAACAGGTACGGCGCTGCGAGACCCCTTAATGTCTGAACATGTGATGTATCTGGTTTTGGGACGTAACAATAAGACAAAAAGTGGGCTTGGGCTGCTAAATAGTAGGACTCAAAGTCGGGGAGTGCCAAGCCCCCTTTATCCAAGGGGGCAATGAACCTTTCCGGGCATACCCGAGGGTGCCTGCCAGCCCATATAAAGAGTGTGACAATCTTTTTCAATACCTTAAAAAAGGACCTCTGGGCCACATTGAGAAAAACATTAAGAAATCTAGGCAACACCATTTTGACCAGAGAAATCCTACCGTATAGAGAAAGGGGGAGAGTCGTCAACTTATCAACTGCACTGTACGCTCGTTCAAGCTTTTTACCATACTTTTGTCTCCATAAGATTTCAGGTGCTCTTGCAAGTTCATCTCCATCTTCTAAATACTGTGTATTCAACATGTGCCATTGAAATTCTAACCCTTCCGGGAACTCCACTACTTGCTCTTTGAGCAGGAATAGCACAGATTTGTGGGGGTTAATTTTAAGACTTGACAGGCTCCCAGAGTCCAAAATGTCAGACATAATAGGCCTCGGATTAACTTTGGCGTCCTTTAAATATAAGATCATGTCGCCTGCAGCTGCACCCCGCTATGTATATGCCTGTCTCATATTAATTCAGCCAGTGGTTCAATTGTTATAGCAAAAAGAAGAGGGGAGAGTGTGCACCCCTGTCTTGTGCTTCTGACCATGAACACCTAATCTGACAGCTGTTCAGTCACTCTAATTCATGTCACCGCTTGTGTATACAACAGTAAGACCATCGATAGGAACTTCTCCCCAACCACCATCGGCCTCAGTACCGCAAACAGAAATGGCCCCTCCACACAGTCAAAGGCCTTCTCGTCATCTAGCAGGGCTGCCACCACTGGAATGCTCTGGTTCACTGCTGACATCAAACCAAAAATATGCCTATGTCCATATGACGTTAATCTCCCGGGTATAAAGCCTGCTTGTTTCAGCCTTCACACCATTCCGACATTAGCGGTCCCAGCCACGTGGCCAACACCCTGGACAGGATTTTATTATCAATATTAATAATTGAGAATGACCGGTAGAGTCTTACCCTGGTTTTAGTAGTACTGTCACCACCGTCTCGCACATTGTTGCTGGGAGTATCCCTTCCTCTAAAGCCTGCTGGTACACCTTTAAAAGATATGGAGCCAAACTTGCTGTATATGCCTTCTAAAAGTCAGTGGTGAGACCATCGGGTCCTAGCGCATCTTCGGAGGGTGGCGATCAGATCACCTGCTATTCTTCCTGCAATGTAATTGGGCCACAAAGCCAATCCCTCTCATCCTGACTGAACCAATACAGTGTCACCTGATCTACAAACTTGTCAATTTCTAATTGTGAGGCCTCCAAAACCGATGAGTACAGAAATCCGTCAATGTGTGTGTGATCTTGCTATCAGTGCATTTCACCTACCCGCTATTGTGCTTAATAGCAGTAATATGTCTCTCTGGCCACCCACCCTGGGGCCTCTTCCTGCTCATTCCTGTCAGGCTAAGAACCGTGGTGTCATCTTCAACTCCACCCTCTCCTTCTCTCCTCACATCTCTGACCTCTCTAAGACACACTATCAGCTGGTATTCTGCCTTTTCTCACTATCCCACAGATGATCACTGTCTCCAGAGCCCTGGTCCTCTCTAGGCTGGCCTATTGCAACAGCCTCTTTCTAAATCTGCCTGTCTCTACTCTTCGACCTTTACAACTTATTCAGAACAGGACTGCAAGACTTGTCCTTGGCTTCAAGCCCAGGGATTGTATCGCGCCAGCTATGAAATCTCTTCACTGGCTCCCTGTGGTGGCTGCAAGGATCAAGTTCAAGACCCTCTGCATCGTCCACAAGACTTTCTGGGACCTGGGACCGCACTACCTTCAACTTTCTCTTCCTAAATATCTTCCTTCACGAGCTCTCACCTCACCCACCTCCGACTCTCTGGGGGTCAGACGTTTCTCCAAGCAGAGAGTGGGGTGCAGATCTCTTTCCTCAGCTGGGACTTCCCCCTGGAACAGCCTCCCTGCCTCTCTCAAACATGAGCAGAGCCACCTCTGGTTCCGGAAGCAACTCAAGACCTTTATTTTCGCTTCTGCTTTCTCTCTTCCTCTCCCCTGCTGATGTCCCTGACTGCTCTGCGCACTGGTCACCTGGCCACCCACTGAACTTGGGCCCAGGCTCCTGCATGCCTGGTTGCCATCGCACTGCATCCGGCCTCCACTAGAGTCTGTATCTGAAACCCTACAGTCCATTCTCTCTGCACTTATGAGTAACCCTCCAGCAGCACTTCTTGAGTTACCTGCTCTCCTCCCAGACCCGTCCCCTTGCACTTCTCCCCTCTCTCTTTCCCGCACTTGTGCAATCTGAATGACACAAGGACTAGTAAGATTGTTGTTTTGTCCCCCTTCTGTTTCCCCCTCGTCTTGTCGCGCCTAAATGTGTACAGATGCGTTATAAATGATATATGTGCTTTTGGGGTCTCGACCCTTGCTGCCCATGCCAAAAAATGTCCTGGTCTCTGCCCTTCACCAACTGCAGCTTGCCTGCCCAGAAACGTAACCTCTCTTTGCGCCACCTGGTGAAAGAAAGCGCTCCAATTTTTCATGAATTTTTGCCTGTACAATAGGGTCATCTATACCACCACTATTCGCTTCCAGGCCATGAATCTCCTTTTGCACTTTCTTCTAGTACCTTTCTGATAGTCTTCAATATGCCACATTCCTCCACTATACAGTCTCTCCTAATGACCCTTTTAAAGGCCTCCCACAGTACTGCATATGAGGAGACCGTCCCTTCATTCCCCTTAAAAAAATGACCAACACGTTCTAGAACGGCATGGTAGCCTCCCTGGTATGTCTAGGTGCACGCTAACAGGGGCGTGATCGGTTACTGTTCTGGCAAGCATTTCATACTTTGTAATCCAGCCTGCCTCGCTATGTGATGCCGGGATATAATCAATGCGTGAAGCATGTATCGCCGAACAAAACGTGAACCTCTTCTCCCCATGTCTGTCCGTCCACACATCCATAAACTCAAATGTTGTGCACAGCTGTCGCAACTGACTTATATATTTGGGGATCGTCTTAGGTATTGCAACTGTTGTATCTGATTTGGGATTCAACACTGCCTTGGAAGTCCACGGCCCAGATGATCATGTTACTGGTATATTTCTGTAGTTCTTGACTAATCCATTCCAAAGTCTCAAGCATGTCAGTATTTGGACCATAATAATTAACCAATGTCACTATACAATTGTGTATATTCCATCAGGGCTCTGCCATCCGAATTCCTAGCTACCTCTGTGAGGTGAAAGCCCAGATATCTATGAATTAAGTTGCAAACCCACCTAGAATAAGAAGAATAAGAGGAACAACAGCGATGGCAGCCCCATGTCTTGGCAAATTTCGTTTCAGCATCGCAATCAGGTGTGTTTGTAGAAGAAACACAAAGTCTACCTGGTGTCTTGCTAAGTATAATTAAATCCTACATGCTTACAAGGGGGAGTTAAGACCCCTAATATTCCAGGATAGTATATTCATCCCTTTAGTTATTTGCATTGCAGGCTATCACGCCTCGTCAGGCCACCTCTCTATGACTCATCCCTCAGTGTGTGATGAAAACCCCAATCATCACTTGCCCTGTCCTGACAGTCCACAATTCCTACCCAGTGTATTGATCTTACTGTATCTCTTCTCACAAACCATGGCATGCCCTTGTCACTTGTGCTGTCAATTAACTGAAAGAAACAAACATCGCCTAAGTAACATTTCAACATATCCCATGCTCAACCCCCTACCCCGGGCAACCGCAAACTGCAGATTGTAAATTCTCCTCCCCTGGCTCCTCTTATAGAATGTGTATTTCTCTCCGGAGGCCGCTCTAAGCAAGGAGCCATCACCTTCAACAAAGGTATATCTCATCACTGCATATGCAAAATCAAAAAGAGATTAAACAGCGAGCATACTTGCTGACCCCTGCTGCCTTATTGAAAGCGTTTCAAGGAGACTCAATTTGGTTCTTGGTGCAGCAATTTTTGGATGGATTTCTACCTCCATAGGTGTGCCCGCCGGGCCCGGTGGCAGAGTATCCAGGAAGTCCCTAGCTTCTTCTGGCATTGTGAAGAACATGGCTTTCTCTTTATATTCCACGCGTAACTTCGCAGGGTACAGTATGGCATATTTCATGCCCCTAGCTCTCATCGCCTGCTTGAAGTCAATGTAGGTTTTCCGCGAGGCTGCACTCGGTTAGAAAAATTCGGGAATCGTATTTGGTTGCTCTCGTACACCAGGTAGCCCTTTTCTCGCGCCAGTCGTAATACGGTGCCACAGTCTCTGTAATTAAGTAATTTGGCTACGATTGGCCTTGGTGAACTCCCAGGGAGAAGTGAGCATCCGGGGATCCGATGCATTCTTTTCACCAGAAATACTGAGAAACTTCTTCAGGGCCAAACAAGTCCTAAAGAAGTGTCTCAACAAAAAGCTGTGCAGGCCCGGTAACGTTGGTCTCAGGGACACCCACGATGCAGACATTATTCCTTCTGGATCTTGACTCAAGGTCATCCTTTTTGTCTGCCAACTCTTTCAGTGTTTTTTACCTTTCTCATGTTTTCCGCCCATTACTTGCGCCCCATCTTCTAAGGATGATATTCTTACTTTAGCCTCATCCAATCGCTCACTGAACTTCATGAACTCTGGAACTTCTTGTTGCCTACCTTACAGGTGAGTGGGTCCAGTTTAGACTCTAGGGCAGTTATGCCCACCTGCAGATGCAAAAACATATTTTTAAAGTTCTGAGGTCCATTGAACCACCTTGTTGTTTCGATGATGGTTCACCTTGGTTCTGACTCCCTGACTTACTATTCTTTCCTGGAGGGTTGGCGTCAAAGATCAGCTTAGCTTGTTGCCTCTTCATCTTCCATGATTGCCTGGCCCTGCCTGTAAACCACTGGATATACTCCCTTTGATGGGGGTGTCCAAATCTCCAAGTCAGCTAAGCACCACCGGGCAGAGCATCCCGCTATCATTGTTAAAACTTTATGGCTAGGATGTCAATCAACACTTACAAGGGTGGCTGTTGCTCCTCAGTAGTTGTATTTGTTTCCTCAGGTCTGCCGTGCAGTCCTCCCTGCCCACATGTCACTGCACAATGGTGTCTGGTTCTTAAATAATCGGAGTGCTGCCTTCTTAAATACACATTGCCAGAGAGCACATTGGTGAATCCATAGAACTATAATCTCCTTCAAAACTCTGGGTTTATTCCTGTGCTTGGGGCTACCCTCGGCTAGGGTCTTCGCAGTGTCTGCTGAACCAGATTCCCTCTAGCAGATTGAGCCCCTTTTAGGCTCCCCACTGCTCTCTTCATGACACAAGCTCTCTCCTACCTCTGAGCTCCTGTTATCACGTTATGATGCAGCAGCCTCTGCAGAGGCTGCGTTTATCTCCAACGATCTCCTCCCAGGGGGAGCCTGCACACTCCAGCATCTCTGACCCACCTATGCGTGTCAATGGATTCTTACCTGTGTGTAGTCTGATCCCGGTATTACCCCTATTCAGCGCTGCCGTTTTGGCATGGGCCAGTTTGACGCAACTACTTCGGCACGGTTGCCATTTTAGCGTGCCCATTTCGGCACAGAGGTCTTTCTGGCACCATCGATTTGGCGCAAGGGATGTTTGGATGTGGCTGACATTGCAGCCTCGTCTAAAAACCCTCACGCCAAATAGAAAGCGTTTACTTGCCACAAATGACGCTCACTGACAGGTACTATACCTGTTAACGTGTTTCATTTGTGACAATCATTTAAAAAAATAAAAAGAACATGCATTCTTGAAACCTGGTCCACTAGAGTTCAGGACTCAGCAATTAGCCACTAGGTCACAATGGCTTAGTGACTCATTGAACAATGGTCGTGAAATATGTAACTTTTTATTTAAATTAAAATATTCAACGATGGTGGTGAAATATGTAACTTGTGCACATTGATTGAAACTCCAAGATGAGTTTGGCCTTGTGGGTAAGTCGTCCACCCAATAGGCTTGCATGCCATGGTTCGCGGCTGACCCAAACTTTTTCTTTTGTTATTAACATAATGACAGTTCTCGTGCCAAAACATACTGGTCACCAGTGTATAAAAAAACAGCATCATCAAACCTTCAGTGGGAATGACCCAGAGACAGTTTCGAGCCTTAAACAGCCTGTAAAAATAACTGAGCATACGGAATGATTGTGCACTCAGTTACATGGGCCAGGAGTTCAAAACTCTGGTCTATGGTGACTCATGTGCCTCCCACCCAGCAGATCAACTGGGGTACTGTCATCAGGGTACGTGGAGCCTACCCTAGGGAGGACAGCGTGTGCCCCTCTCAAATATCAACATGCAACGAGACCCTCTATAGGAGAAACAAAATATTCATGCATGTGAATATGACACCAACACCTGCAAAGGACTGGTGACTACAAAAGTGCATGCAACAACATGCAGCACCACACACATAATGTTGACGAGGAGTGAGGTGACCTTTTCGATTTAACCCTTGAAACGCCCACTAGAAGGTGACTCCTAGTGCCCTAACTCGGGTCCTGCTGTCCAACATACATGGCAATGGCTGTGCAAAGATTCCCTTGGCATGGAGTTCAAGTGAAAAGCCATGTATGCCACTGCATAGCAGGGCCCCCCTGACGTAGGAAAATACACAAATTAATTTGTAAAATGATATAATAAATCGGACTACAATATTGTATCTTGCATAGTGTAAAGAAGGCAGAGTGCAGTTGGAGCAGCCGGGACAGTTGCGCGATTCTCCTTCTCGGTGTACACTTTGAGGTCTGTTGTACATACCAGTTTCATGAGTTCATTTTTGTTTTTCACTCTACTTCCTTTCGGTGGAGTCTTTAAAACCGCAGCCTCATACAAAGTCACAAAAGAATCATACTTTGCAAATGCAGCACGTTGACAGGTACTGCGCCTGCTGTGTAACATCCTGCATTTGCAAGGAACAATCCGCTGCTCCCGGGACACTTATCCCAAGGAGCGGCATGGTCAGCTGCTAAATGCTAACATTTAATCAGCTGGCCAGAAAAACAAAGCGCCAAATGAGCGGATGAATTACATTAATAAAAAAAACAATCATCACGGTGCAGTCTTGAACTCTGGTCTCCCTGAGATCAAGGCTCAACACCACTAGGCAAAAGATGGATTTTTTGTTTAAAAATGAAAATGTGTTTTGCTCACATATAAACTACAGCTTTGTTTGGCCTTATGCTAATGCGCTGAACACTGGCGACCAGTGTTCTCATATCCTAATAATTATCATTTTTTTAAAATAAAAAGATACCTGGAAAATAAATATATATTGCTCGACTCGAATGCGGATGAATATGTCATTTTGTGCATAGTAGCTTTCCTGCCCTATAGTTCTGTTGGGGTTGACTTGGACTCTTTATTCTGTTGCTGACTGTAGTGGCCATGCTGTAATCATTTGTGGGAGGGGTTAGTCAGAGGATTGGTAATGATTTATGCTCTGCTTCTTTACTATGGTTGGGTTGTCCATGTTGTACACGGACATTGTGTTGTTATGGTTTTTTATACATTGTGTATGAATTTTGGGTGGGGGGTGGGGACTTGGGTTTGGAATTTACTGAAAGGTTGGTGTTTTGCGACATTATTCCTTTAGTTACCTTGCTGCTGTACTTGTACAGTGTGCCATCTACTTGTTACTGTTGTTAGTATATTCTAGTGGTTTACTGCCCCTTCTGGGCATGTGCTTAACCTTTTATCTTTCCTTTCTTTTCTTTTTTCTGTTCTATCTTCCTATTCTGTTCTTTGACTGTAATTGCATATGCTATAACATGTCTCATAACTTGAATTGTGCCATGGGTACTAAAATTGTGGATCATCTAAATATTATCTCGTGGAATGTTAATGGACTCAACAATGTGGTGAAAAGGACTAAAATTTTATCTCACCTGCGTTCAAGCTCTTGTGACATTGCATTCCTCCAGGAGACGCATTTGGAAGACCCTGAAGCTGAAAAATTGAAAAGAGGATGGGTAGGGGATCCTTAATTCTCGAATTACTCATCTAGCAGAAGAGGAGTTTCTATTCTTATCCGAAAGAATCTGCCTATATCAGTCATCAAAAGCAAAGGAGACAAAGAAGGACGGATTATTTGTGTTCTGGTGAGGGTTCAAGGTGTGCGACATTCTGCTATGCAATCTATATGCACCAAATTTGGATGATCCGATCTTTTTTCATGAAGTGGCTCAATTGCTTCAAGGTTTTAATATGGACTCGATTGTAGTTGGAAGTGATTTTAATCAGGTCTTGGACTCTGCTTCAGATCGATCAAATGGGGATTGTACTAGAACCCCGCACAGGTGTAGACGTTCCTTGGAGAATTTAATGAGGGAGTTCAACTTGGCTGACATCTGGAGGCTGGAACACCCGTTGGATAGAGATTATAGCTTTCATTCACAGTGTCATGACACATATTCTAGAATTGACTTCTTTCTGACCTCTGGTCGAGTGACTTCAAGTTGCTATAATTCAGCTATTGGACTTATTGCCCTGTTGGATCACGCACCTGTTTCATTGCAATTGTCCTTGTAGTACTCTCTGATTAAATCACTGAGGTGGAGAATGAACTCTGATATACTGGAAAATGACCAGATTAGGCAAGGGGTGGCAGAGGAAATTGACAACTTCATCCAAATTAATAGAACTGCGGATGTTCGAATATCAACAGTCTGGGAAGCACTGAAATGTTTTGTTAGGGGGGTGCTGATTTCTAAAACTGACAAGGACAGAAAATTGAGAACTAAAGAAATTCAGAGACTCTCTTCTGAAGCGAAGCGCCTAGATGTTCTGTTTGCAGCAAGCAAAGATGAAAATACAAAAAATGAACTGCGAAAAACTAAATATGAACTAAATAAGCTCATTTCAAGCCAGGTTGGCTATGCACTGTTTAGACAAAAGATTGAGAATGGTGAGAAAGCGGGGAAGTTACTGGCACATCGGCTGAAGGTGGCTGACAGTGATCGCTTCATTGCCGCAATCAGAGGTCTTGATAACTCATTGGAGACACAGCAAAAGTCTATTAACAATTCATTCCGTGGCTTCTATGAAAAACTTTACATCTCTGAACTATCCTGTGCAGATGGAGATATTGACAGCTTCCTTGATTCTCATGTTCTCTCATCTGACGGCGGATGAGGCGGCAGGTTTGGAAGGGAAAGTGGAAATGGACGATGTTCAACATGCAATTTCAAGACTGTTGGTGGGTAAATCACCTGGCACTGATGGTCTCCCTAATGAATTTTATAATGCCCTCCCTGATTCCGCACTACAGCTTCTGTGTGATGTTCTTAATGATGCCTTTGAGTCTGATTCCCTTCCAGATACAATGAGACATGCATTGATTACGGTGCTGAGAAAGAAAGACAGATCTGCTACAAGGTGCGAGAATTATCGGCCGATCAGTCTGATCAACTGTGACTGCAAAATATTGGCCAAAATCCTGGCTGTTCGCCTGAATAAGGTCATTTCAACTCTGGTGCATGAGAACCAGGTAGGTTTTGTCTCTGGCAGGGAAGTGGCAGATAACATGAGACGCCTGCTATTGACAATTGAGAAGGGCCATAGTCAACCAGTTGCCAGTGCGGTCATCTCCCTTGATGCTGAAAAGGCATTTGATCGTGTTGAATGGAACTTTTTGTTCGCATGCTTGGGGAAAATGAACTTTGGACACGATTTCCAGCGTTGGGTTAAACTGTTATACAATAATCCCTCTGCAAGTGTGCTGACGAATGGACTTATCTCTGATCCATTTGAGCTTCATCGTGGTACAAGGCAGGGTTGCCCTCTTATTTATTTTAACTATGGAACCACGTGCAGTGAGCTTGCGGGCAGACGTACGTCTTCTACCTGTTATTGGAAATGGTCGGGATAATTTGGTTTGGTTGTATGCTGACGATTTGCTGATTGCCCTGCAAGACCCAGCTGTTGGTATTTCGTATTTAATGCAAGATATTCACTCCTTTTCCTTGGTGTCAGGATATGAGATTAATTGGAGCAAATCAGAGATCCTGCTTGTCAATGGGTTGTGTCAAAGACATACATGTGTTCAGTTTCAATTCAGGTGGTTTGGTGAAAAGTTGAAGTATCTTGGAATATGGATTGGAGCGGATATAGTGAAGTTGCCAGCCATTAATCTTTCTTGGATCCTTCCGAATCTTAGATCGGATTTGGTAAGGTGGAGTCTTTTGAAATTGTCGACCTGGGGCAGAATTAACTGTTTGAAAATGAACCTGGCACCTCTGATAAATTATTTGTTAAGCATGCTGCCCATTGAGATACCTCGAAACATCTTTAGAGAGATCAATAGGATTATGCAGAACTTTATTTGGAATGGGAAACCTCCGAGGCTCGCAATTTGTAAGCTTCAACTCCCATTGAAATTGGGTGGAATGAACTTGCCTAATTTCTCAGACTACCATTTGTCGTTTTCCACTCGTCATTTGTGCAGAGTTATTGACTCTGGAGATGTACAGTCTGAACATTCTGACCTCTTATCCTGGGAATGCAGTGCTGTTTCCCAATTGGACCCGAAAGTGTTGCTGACTACTCAAAGAACAAATCAAAAAAAGTCAGCTCTCTTACTTCATCCTTGCGAGACTGCTGGTGTGAGCTCTCGAAATGTGTGAGTGCTGACCCATATTTACACCCAGATGCCTCCATATGGAATAATCCAGCCTTGAAATATCAGGGTTAACCTCTGTTTTGGGTGGAATGGTTTGTGGCTGGCATCAAATATATTGGAGATTTGTTTGAGGGGAACAACTGGTTGACGTACGCTCAGCTTGGCCAGATGTATGACATGTCAGAATGCTCGTTTGCTGAATATAGGAAACTGAAGATTATTATTTCAGCTTGTGTTGAGATGCCACAATTGACTGGTCAGAGTCCTGCTTGGACAGCTCTATCTGTATGCTTGAGTGCCTCACACCCTGCTTCTACCATGTATGGAATTATAAAAGCTACTCGGAAGGGTGATCCAAGATGCCTGCAATTTGGGCGGAGGAATTGGGGGAAGATGTTAGCTTCAGATGTTGGCAGAGGTGCTGTGAAAGTTTGGATTGGTCCCTCAGAGCTTCTCAAACTAAGTTGTTGTTCAGGGCCTATTGGACGCCGGAGAAACTATTCAGGAGATGACTTTTAGACAACAATCTTTGCTGGAAGTGTAAATGTTCGAGAGGATCTCTGAGTCATTTGATTTGGTCCTGTCCCAAGACAATGCAATTCTGGGATAAGGTTCGGGAGAGGTTGAGTCTGGTCTTGGATGTCACAATCCCCATGAATGCTTCATTACTGATTTTGGGTGATGACTCTTCTCTGGAGGAAATTGACTTTGGTAAGAGAATTGGGTTGCTTCGTGCATGCATGGTTGCTAAAGAATTCATATTGAGGTCATGGAAATCAAGTATTTCATTTAACATTGATAACTGGGTGGAGGAGCTACTTAGTGTTTCAACGTATGAAAAAGCCATTTACAAACTCACTGGTGACATTGAAAAATGTTGGGACATTTGGAGCTGCTTTCTTGATGCATATGGATAAACCTGATCTTTGTTCTGGGGTATTATGTACTTACCCTTGAACACTCATAATCGGTATAATACCTATAGTTTGTGTGATGGTTTTGTAATGCCCTTTTGTCTGAGGTATAGAATTTTGCATTGAAAATTTTGGTTTATGTCTTCTACTCCTACGCTCTAATTCTCTTTCTTCCTTTTCTTTTTCTTCTTTTCCTTTCTTCCTTCTTGTTCTATTTTTGATGTTTATATGATGTTTGGATTGTTTATTGCGAATTGATTACTTTGCTTTCACTTGGTTGATATGTGTGAATTTCATGGACTGTTGTTCATTTATTTATGTTTGCTTACTGTGAAAATAAAAAAAATAAATTAAAAAAAAATAATAAATAAATATATATTGCTTTACCAGTATATAAATCATTTCATTCATTTAAGGGAAATAAACTCCATTGGAACTAAATGATTGAATCAAATAACCAGATGTATTCTGGGATTCATAGTCTGTGTGTGAAAAGGCTCCCAAGCTGTCCATTGGCACTGAAAGGGGGCAAGTCCCGATGACAGGATCATAAGCACGATTTATCTGTAGGTGTTACGGAGCTCAGAAGTGAGCGGCCATCTTGGCTGGGCTCTCGAGCTTGCCCGGTGTTTGTTGTTTTCTTCTGGTTCATTCTACTGGGTCACGTACTGTGGTCCCCTTTTTCTTTTGTCAAAATAACATCTGTTCACAGTAATGCTTGTGCCACTGACCTTTCCTATTTTCCTGCTCGGTTCTGCTCAAACCTAGGTTGTCCATTCCTTTGGATTATTCTTCATTTCATGACGTTTCCCTTTGTCCTTCAAAGAATCTTAAATCCAAGGTACAGTAGTTTTTGTCCTCTATCGTCTTCTCTGTTTTCTGTTGCAGCTTACAGGGGACAATGCAGGGACACTTCGGAGATCTACATTTGACTGCAGTCGTTTTATTTTGGACTCCAGTCTTACGTGGCCTGCTGAGGTTTGCTGGTAAAAGCGCCCCTCTCCCCACTACTCTTTGGGTAACATCTAGTGGTATCACTAGACCCCCAGTAAGAATCTCTGCTCGCTGGGGCCCTTAAATTGGTGGCAAGGCAGACAATCACTGGGACATGGACCACTGTCGGCTCTTCCACGTTAAAAAGGATATCATCATTGGAGCAGTCATGCTTGAATTTGAAGAATAAGGAAGCCTCCTGTCTAGCTGCTGCAGAGGTTATAGGCTCTGGGGGCAGTGTGTGCATTTGGTACAGCATGTGACATATCAGACAGGTGGTGTAGGAGTGAGTGGCTGTTATAATTATAATTGTTCTTTCATAACATGCTTAATACCTGAGATCGGTTTCTAACTGCGAGAACAGGATTCAAACCTGTGTTGCTTGCTATGCGTTGTCTTGCTTCCAAGACAAACACATTGTCCTTGGGCTATACCAGCGCAGGGCGCATCTCTTAGATGACCAGAACATAATAAGAGAGCAATATCTGGCAGAAACATCTCCCAGGGAGGAGCCGATGCTATTCAGAAGATGAGCCTGGAGAGAAATGGCACACTAAGTTACGTGGGTTCAAAGCACTATCCACAGATGTTGTCTGCACTGATGTGCAGGGCCTAGCATCTTTCAGTGTGTCCCATTAACCCATATGACTGTTGTAGTACTGTGCCTTGGTCACCAGAGCTTATTTCACAGAAGCTCCGATAACAGACGTTGGTATGCCACACCCGGCCACCTCTGAGGTCACTACAATCCCAGGAGGCATGCTGCTTGCGGCTTCCCTTGTAGTTTATGTGGGCAGGTGTAGTGCGGCACGGCAACCTTCATATGCCCTTTCCTTAAGGTGAGGAGACTACTGCCGGACGCAGGCCCCTTCCAGGGTCCCCCCAATTTCAGGAAGGAACAGATGCCCAGCAGCACCTTCGCTTTCTAACCAGTTTTAGACCATTTGTGTAGCGCCTTGGGCCAAGCGCTGGTGTGAAATTGCCACGCTGTGCACAACAGGATTTCACTTGTTAGTTTGCAGTGACTCATGTCCCTAAGCGTTTTGGATCCCTTACAAAACACACCCCTTTGGGTGGAGCGCCTGTGGAAACAGGAAAGGGAAGATGCACTCACCCTTTATAGTCCGACAAACTACACTTGCAACTATGGCGGAATCTGGGGAAAATATCTTACCCTGCATGACAGCCGGGATCGCACAGTGCAGGAAGATAGTGTGTCATACACAATGCAGGGACTTCTGAAATGATCTGCACCAAACCTCTCCATGCATAGGTTGTGCAGGCCGAAGCAAGAAAAAGCCCTTGCAGACCTATCAGTCATTCTCAATTTTGGAGCCCCAAAGGACTCCATGGGCACATTCCATATTAATGCATGCAGCAATATCACACCTGGTGCTGCTTTTGTGTGGCAGTTTCATTTTGGAATTTGGCAGTGGTAAAACATGCAGTATTCCAAAATAACAGCCGTTTACCACTATTGCCAAACTCGTAATGAGGCCCAAAAATATGTGTGCAAAAATGCAGTCGATGCACCCCAGTGTTTTTTTTGTCATGATTAAATGCTGCTGCACATCCCTGTGACGATATCCCATTAAATGTAGGATTGTGTGTATTTGAGCTTCATCATGGCTTTAATACCACCCCATTAGGGTTAATTGGCCAAGTTTCAATTAGGGACCCCCTACATGTTACTATCCACCGTTTCAGTATTTTGCAACCCAAATTACTACACATAACCCTTCATGGCCACTTTTCGAGCACTGGTGTCATTGGACAGTGTAACTTAACCACGTTTGTGATAGCGTTTAAACAATATAAGAAAGTACTCTCAATAGAGTGGCAAAATGTTGATTTTTGTTTTATTTTTTGAAATTCCACTCTAACCTCCATGGGAAAAGTCCATAGCACCTGCATCATAACCATTAGGAATTCTACAGGCTGGAACCCCTTTTTTCCTCTGTATTCTGTTGAGATTTTTAGAAAATTCCTTCTAAAATCCACAGGTCACAACAACCATAATAACCAGGTTACTCACCGTAGTGACCACCTTACTCCTAGTCCATAATTCCCTTTCCTCCATACTTATGAGACATTCCTCCGTCCTGTGGGACGGGACCGGAGCACTTTGTAAAAGCATCCAAAATTTTGCAAACATTTTAGTCCTTCCTCTCTTTCTACACGGGGCCTGGCACACAGCCGTAGCCCCGCCCACCTCAGCTCCACCCCGCGCATCGCCCATCAGTCCTTTTCTATCGCCAGGTCAGAGACCTTTTAGCAATAACAGAGGAACCTTATTAGAGTGGACGGAGGGCGGGCGTATGGAGGAAAGGGGACTATGGACTAGGAGTAATGTGGTCACTACGGTGAGTAACCTGGTTATACTCCTACGTCCCGTCCCCTTTCATCCATACTTATGGGAGATTCCCAAGCACTCCTTACAGGAACTAGGGGTGGATGGAAATACCCTTACTGAAACAGGTTCTTCAGCACAGCCTGACCAAACTGAGCATCAGATTTTGAGCTCAGGTCTAGACAATAATGCTTACAAATAGCCGATGGGGCGGCCCAAGTAGCCGCCTTTGCGATGGTCTCCCAGGGGACATATTTTTGAAAGGCGACTGCGGCTGCCTTGCCCCGCATCAGGTGTGCATGAATACCTTTAGGAGGCTTCAGTCTTTGGACAGTGTAAGACTCCGTAATGCAGGCAGCAATCCATCGGGAGATAGTCGCCTTAGAGGCCTGCTTACTGTGTGGATTAACAAAAGTCACCAACAGTTGAGAAGAGCTCCGAAATTCAGATGTTCTGTCCAGATAGAACTTAAGAGCCCTTCTAACATCCAGGCAATGCAGAACCCTTTCCGCCTCTGAAACTGGGTTCGGAAAAAAAACTGGCAGGCAGATTGACTGGTTCAGATGGAAATCAGAGACCACCTTCGGCAGGAAAGCAGGGTTTGTCCGTAGGACCACCTTATCCTTGTGAAAAACCAGAAGGGATGCTCCACCGACAAAGCCTGGAGCTCACTCACGCGCCTTGCTGAAGTAACAGCAACCAAAAAGGACACCTTCCACGACAGGTGCTATAGGTCCACCGTGGCTATTGGTTCGAAAGGTCTATGGCACAACGCCATCAGACCCATTTAGATCCCATGACGGGTGTGGACTACGAATCAGAGGATAAAGGTGCATCAAGCCTGCAAAATGTCTTTTAACCACTAGATAAGACAGAGAGTAAGAGCATTGGCCCGTAGATAGGTAGGCGGAAACCGCCGAAAGATAAGTTCTGCATGACAGAACGTGAATTGCCGATTCTGCTAGGTGGGATACAAAGGACAGTACGCTGTCAATTGTAGCCGCCCTTGGGTCCAGCTGCTTGTTTAAACACCAATGACAGAACCTGAGCCATTTGCTTCTGTACTGGGACCTAGTCGAGGGTTTTCTGGCTGCCTGAATAATATGCATGCTATCCGCAGACAGGCTAAGATGTTCTAAAGACCTGAACTCAGGCACCATGCCGCCAAGCTGAGTGATTGCGGGGAGGGGTGCCACAGCTGATGCTCCCCCTGGTGAAGAAGATCGGGGCTCACCGGTAACCTGATCGGCAGATACACCGACAGGTGTTGAAGGTCTGAGAACCAAAACCTGGCCGGCCACCACGGGGCTATGAGTAGAAGGGAACAGTTCACTGTGTTCTTCAGTTTGCAAATCGTCCAATGAACCAGAGGCAGGAAGGCATAAGCCCTCATGTTGTGCCATGGAATCTCGAGAGCATCCCCCAGAGAGGAGGCTCCGAGCAGGAAGTTTCTTGTTTGCCGCTGTAGCGAAGAGGTCCACTTCCGGAGTGTCCCAGCGTAGGAAAATCCATGAGAGGCCTCCGCCTTCAGTTCACACTTGTAGCTGACCATCGTCCGCCGACTGAGGGCATCTGGGTGACATTCAGCTGGCCCGGAATGTGTACTGCAAGTAGCTAGACACCATGACGAACCACCCACTCCCAAATCTGGATGGACAGGTCCACGAGAGGGGGAGACTTGGTGCCCTCTTGCTTGCTGATGTAATATATCGACAACACATTGTCCGCACCGATACGGACCACTTTGCTGGCAATGATCGGTCTGAACGCCTTGAGCGCTAGGAAGATCGCCAGAAGCTCCAGATGATTTATGTGAAGGAGCTTGTCCTGAGTCGACCAAAGATCCGAGACCTGAAGAAGATCCAACGTCGCACCCCACCCTAGAAGGGAGGAGTCTGTTGTGACCATCACCATAGGGGCTGGGTCTTGAAAACCCGCCCTCACTGACAGATTGCTGAGAGACGACCACCACTTCAGGTCCGATCTCATGGAAGCCGGAATCGTTATCAACTTGGAGTCCGGATCCACAGTCTGAAGCCAAGAACTCCGAAGAGCCATCTGAATCCACCTCATCTTGAGATGAGCAAGAGGAAGAGCCAACACGCACAAGGCCATTTGGCCCAGAAGCCTCTGGAACCACCAGGCCGACATGCTCTCCGATTGCGCAAACATTTCACACGTGGCCAACAGATCTGTCATTCTGTCCCCGGTCAGGTACACTCTGCAGTCGATCGTGTTCCAGCGAAAACCCAGGAAAATCAAGTCCTGAGAGACCGTCATGGAAGATTTCTGCTAGTTCACCTACAGCCCGAGGTTGAACAGGAGCTGGAGGAGAGACTGAAGATTGCAGGCGGCTTTCAACGGGCAAGGGCTGCGTAAAAAGCCAGTTGGCCAAATACGGATACACATGGATACCCTGCAGACGAAGCTAGGCTGCAATCACCGACATCATCTTCGTGAAGACACGCAGCGCCAAGCTGCGGCCAAAAGGAAGCACTCGAAACTGGAAGTGTTCCTCTCCCACAGAGAAACTGAGATATCTCCTGTGTGGATTCCAGATCAGAATATGCATGTACGCATCCTGAAGGTCCACCACGCTGAGCCAATCGCCCATCTGCAAGGAGGATCGTATCTGGCCGGGCGTGATCATCTTGAATTTTTCTTGGGGTAGGAAAAGATTGAACTGGGAAAGGTCTAGGATGGTGCGCAGGCCAGCCTAGTTGGGTTTGGGCACTGTAAACAGCCGGGAGTAGAAGCCCTCCCCTTATTCCCCAAGGGGAACAGGTTCCACAGCTCTGAGGTCCAGAAGCTTCTGAACCTCAGCTTTTAGGGAGGACGACCCCGACTGCTGGAAAGGAGGGTTGAAGGGTGGGGTAAGGGTAAGCGGAAGCCCGCCCGAGCAACTGACAAGACCCACCTGTCCTCGGTGATGGTCTGCCACACCTCCCAATGAGACGCAATGCGTCCTCCCACTGGGGTCTCGTGCGAGCTTGGAGAACCCTCATTTGGCAGGCTTTTCAGTGGTGTTACCACCTGAACCTGAGGAGGAGGCTGAGGAGCGGGAGAAAAACCGAGTCAGTTGCTGCCTCCGGCGGGAATTACCCGAGGGGGTATCCACTCTGTGGGATTTCCGGTCTAGAAACCCCTGAAACCAGAGGAGGGCCGGCTTTGCGACAACGGTCTCTGGGTCCTAAAAGGAGTTTTAACCAGGACGGACAAGGACTTAGTTGTCTGGGTGCTGTCCTTCGTTTTGGTGAGCTCCATATCCGTTGTGGAATGGAAAAGCTCCTTACCGTCAAACGGCAGGTCCAACACCTTATCCTGCACCTCCTTTGAGAACTTGGTGGCATGCAACTACGCCTGTCGAGGTATCAACTCCCAGCATAAGACCCCGAGCCGAAGTGTCGATGTGATGAGCCGCAGCCTCAAGCAGATCCTGGGCCAAGACCCTGGCATCGGATAAACCCGCCTTAAAGTCTTCCAGCTTCTCGACTGGAATGAACTCCTCGAACTCCAACAGACCTTTCCACATCTTCATATTCGCCCCCGCTAACACCAGTTCTGCATTAGCCTGCCGGAGCTACAAGGCAGAGTTAGCAAAAATCTTCCTCCCAGGGGAGTTGAGGAGCTTGTCCTCTTTCCCCAGAACCGGAGTAGCCGTCGTAGAAGAGGATGCTGCAGGCCTGGACTGTAAAGTGGCCGCAGCCACCACCGTGGAGGAGGGGGGGGGGGGGCGCGGACAAGATGATAGGGCCACCTCTTCCGAAGAATGTAGCCTGTATCGTGCATCAATTTTCTTATTGACGAAAAGTCCAGAGTGTGGCTTTTCCCAGACCCTACAGACCTCAGCCAAAACGTCTTTCTGCAAGAACAGGCTGGTACGCTCTGAAAGAGACAGGGTGAATGCCCCCTAAAGCACACCCTCCTGCGGAGCGGGTGCCTCGGGCACTGGAACATCCAATAGGCAAACATCCAATAGGCACATCATGTCCAGTACCCGGTCATGAAAAGCTCTAATAGAGCAGGGCTGGTCTTCGCTGTCCTGATCGCCCTACGCATCACCCGACAGGTCAGAATCCTGCTGAACCGTGTCAGGCACCGCCTTGTCCAATGGGGACAATGGAAGCAAGGGCGGAAGGGTCGGGGGAGGCACCGTAGGCAAGCGCGGCGCTGGCAGAGCCACCGGGGGAGCGGGTGGAGACGGAGGCGGGCATATCTCTCCCTAAAATGACCCTTGAAATACTCTCTCATGTGGTCGGTATGCATGAGCGTCTGAAATTTGCCGAAAAAGGCCCCCTTCAGAGACGGATTTGGAACTGCCGGAGGAGTCCTCTCATGAGGAGGATAATTCCAGGGACGCAGAAGGGAGGGTTGCCACACAGGCCCATCCCCCGAAGTGTCCACAAAAATCAAGGTTACCGAACCCACAGGCAACGAGACATTGTGCGGAAGGGGCATCCGAGCGTTCCAGCGTTCCAGTCGTAAACTGGACGAAACAGAAGTAATTTTATGTTCACCCGCAGAACCAACTCCTACACCTGAGGCCGATGGTATAGTTGTAGGGGAAGCGCCCAAAATGGCCGCCGTGGTCGTGGCGAGAATGGTGCCATTTTGCCATCACGTGAGGGGAACTGCGGCACGTGTGGAAGTGAGGCAGGGGTCCCCGTCGGTGGGTCAGGGGTCTTCATTTTAGCCTTTACATAAGGAACCTCGGCCGAGCCAGTACTATGAGGCCAGGAATGTTTCCACGACATACCAATAGCCAAACTAGCCTTCACAGGAAGGACCTCGGCACAGCCGGTAAAGGAGGAACTTTCACTCCTTGCCCCCTCAACAGTTCTGGCGTTGCCACAAGAGCGGGAACGGTGAGAAACAACTTTCACCGATAGGCCTTGTCGTGCCTCTCAGAAATGTTGGTTACTTTAGACTCTTTACGAGGGACTTCAGACCCAGGTCCAGTAACAGCCTTACTAGCGCGGGCCTCAAACATCCGTTCGGTAACACCAAGCCCAACCAAGGCCTCGGGCGCACCCCGGTACATTTGAGGGAAGCCGATAAAGAGGCCTCAGAGCGAGCTCTGGTACCCCACGACTCAGTAGAACTGGGTCTACAAACAGCCCCCACAGGAGGGGCCTCGGAGCGTACTCCGGTATCCACAGGCCCCTCATGGAGATCCTCAGAGAAAACTCTGGTACAATTATTAGGCCCAGAAGGCACCTCGGGCAATCCCTGGTGATAGAGCGGTTGACACTCCTCCCGGACCGGGAAGAGCCCGGAAAGGAGTCTCCCGGCCGGGGTGCTCCGAAAAGTAAAGAATTTACCGGGCATTTCTTCTTTTTGTCGATAAAAGACTGAAAATGCGGTGTCGAAACACCACCTCCCACTGCTCCATCCGACGTTGAAGTGCCCGGACCTAAAGGGAATCGCAATGAAAACAGGAGTCACAATGGTGGTCCGGACCTAAACCCTCTAAACAAAGAGGATGGGGATTCACTCTTGCGAAGCGTCAGTGACACGAAGAACAATCTGGAAAGTCTAGTTTGAACGACATTTACAGACTAGTACATGATCGCTAGCGAGAGCCAGAGAGGAGGAAAAAAAGGGAAGAAGATCTTAGCGGATGCAAGTGCGTCCAGTCCCGAACGAGCAGAGAAAAGGACTGATGGGCAATGCGCGGGGCGGAGCCGAGATGGGTGGGGCTACAGCCACGTGCCAGACCCCGTGTAGAAAGAGAGGAAGGACTAACATTTTTGCTAAATTTTGGATGCTTTTACAAAGTGCTCCGGTCCCGTACCACAGGACGGAGGAATGTCCCATAAGTATGGAGGAAAGGGGATGGGACGTAGGAGTAATACTAAGCTACGTTTTGCCCTGCATGTATAAATGGTACCAGCGTGTTCCGTGGTAGCAGCAGCAGGGTATATTTCACTTTTCCCTCCCTATTGGATGCCTTTAGAAGAGTACATTTCACTGACGACAATTGGGTTTCTATACATTAAGCTTCTGAAAAAACATTATCAGTGCTCGGCACACTTCTGTTACTGTAGAAACAAACATGTACCATAACACACTGCAAACATCAACACAAGTGTGTCTAGTAAAAATGGTGTGTGCAGTAACAGGATTTGGCTCCTGGTGAGAAAGTCCCGAACCTTGTTTTGGGGACTTCTAGTGTGGTGACTCGGAGCCAGGTGCCTCACTGAGTCAGTGGATGATGAACATACAGGTGATATCAGAGGATCACCTGGCCATCCTCACCTATCCCTCTCCAGTTGGCAGGAATATATCACTATTGCACATTCAAAGCACTGTATGACTTCCTCTCTTCCAAGTGTTTGGATCCATTGCAGGAACATCTTAGAGTAAGCACAAACCAGAATACTTGATACAGAGACCCAAGCACTTACCATTCAAGGCGAGCAGACACAGTTCCACTCTTGCAGCGTTGTCTACCAATGCATGGAAAGAAAGTACGAATCAGTTGCAGGGAGACTTTTAAAGGCCCCGACCAGCTTTCATGCAAATTAGTACCACTGGGTCATGAAACAGTAGAGCTAGTGGCGCATTTAAGGTTTCTGCTGCCTTAGACCCAAATAGGTGCATGCACCCCCCCAACTTTACTCCACCTCTGCCAGACTCTGCACCTTCACCAGATTCCACCCCTTTAACCAACTCTGTCTGCGTTGTCCAAAAAACACCCCTTCAACCTAATTTTGGCTTCATAACATTAATAAGGACAGAGTTATGCTTCCTCTATATTAATTCAAGCCTGTCATTTTTCTATGTTATGCTAGCTGAAAAAGTCTTTTCAGATCTCTGCTGCCCAAGATTTGGAGAAGGCAGAGTGTTCTACAGTTGAGTGCACTACAGGTAATTGTTACGGCTAATTCTCTACTTTCGATTAGGTCCGAAAACAATCTTTTAGAGGAAACAATCAGAAAGCGGTCTGCCAACTGGACCCAAGTGAGAGAAGGCTGGAATGAGGAATTTTGGTTTCAATGCTGGTTTTCCCCACACATTGCCTGCTGTCACTTTACGAGAAGCACCTAGACTGGTCTGTAATATTAATGCAACATAAGATTTATACATCCAGTCTTGTCAAATGATACAGTTTACATATGGAATATATGCAAAATGTTTAATAAAAAGGACTCAACTCCCTTATCATGGTTGCAGCTCTGGTGTTAGCAGGAGGCTAAATGGAAATAAGGCAAGTTACCTGCTGCAGCCGATGTACCTCCTATCCATTGGACTGGAATGCCATTAAAATATGACAAAATCACAGGTGAAGTTTGTAAACTCTGCTTGGGCATGGATACCTCAGTAGAGTAAAGACAGTTGGAGAAGGTTCTTGGTATCTTTGCTGTGCATTCTCACGGTGGATAAAATGGCGACCCTGAACATTCAAGTTTGGGAAGCAACTGCATTCATCGTAGCTGCACAATGCCGACACCGTTGATAACAAATGAAGCGGCACATACTGTTTAAATCATTGCTGTTTATGTAATTGTTCAAAATATCCAACACTCCAAGGGTAAAATTGAGCAGTGGGTTTGGCGGTCCTGGTCAATACTACCTTTGTGGGTGTAGTTTAGGCTATGGGTCTTGCCAGCTTGCGTTTAAGGTAATTTAAAATGTTTGTTAACTCCATAGAGTTACCTAGACTGCACAATACATAGGAACATTTTGAGATTTGTGGGTATAGTTGTCCTGCTTTTGCTAGAAGTATTGTTTCACAGAAAACGTCCTACCTTGTATTTCAAATATAATTGATGTAAAGATTACTTATAAACATAACAGTTATGCATGACATACTTTGCAGTTGGTTTTCCTGGTAGCACTGAGCGTGGAACAGAATGTTATCAAAAACACATGATAAACCCAGCAGGGATGCCATTTGTCTGCTTAGCACTGGGCAGCTTCTGTAAAGATGGCTGAATGGATATCTTTACAGGACACCTTTACAGCTGTGAAAGTGTGTACCTTTGGCACACCGTTTTTGTTCTCACCCTTCTATGGCTTTGGGTATCCTTTCACAGGTTTCTGATGTACTTACGCATTCAGATTTACTCTTCACTATTTTAAATTTGCTATGATCCATTTCATGCTTGCACCTTTTGGGTGGCCAGAGACCTCTGAAATGTGGGGCCAGGAGGGACATTAGTGCTTGCTTCTAAACACCATTTTAGTGCCACCTATAGAAGCTCTGTGCTTGACTTAAGCATAGGCATTGATAAGTCATTTATAACACACCTATACACAAGTGTTTCTAGGCACAACAAGACACGGGACTGAAGACAACGGGAGGACAAAATAAACGTTACTAGGCCTAGTGTCTTTCAGATTGCCCAAGTGCGATAACGCAAAGTGCAGTTGGAGAGGTGGAAGGAGAAGGGGGAAGTGCCAGGGAGAAGGGGAAGTGCAATCAGGGCAGCAGTGCTCTGAGTAAGTGCTTCCAGCGCAGCATGGATCTCGGCAAGTGCAAGGAGGCATGGGACTGAGGGGTTACAGTCACAACCCCTAAGTGCACAGTAGGCCCGGAGGCTGTGCAAGGGCGACTAGTCGTGGAGGAGCCTGGAAGCCAGTGAGACAGAGGGTAGCCAGGCCACCAGTCAGCGCAGCAGATAGGGAGGTCAGCATGGGAGAGAGTGAACAGAGGCGAAAAGGAAGGTATTGAGCTGCTTCTGGAAATTTAGGTGGTCCGGCTCAAGTTTGGGAGGGGTAGGGAGGTCATTCCAGAGGGAGGCACCGGCAGAGGAGAGAGATCTACGCCCCCCACCTCTTTGCCTGGAGAAGCATCTGACCCTCAGAGAGTTAGAGGTGGCTGAGCGAAGGGTTCGAGAAGGAAGGTGTTTTGGACGATAGAGTTGGATGTAGTGCGGGCCCCAGCCCCAGAATGCCTTGTGGACGATGCAGAGGGTCTTGAACTTGATCCTTGCAGCAACTGGGTGCCAGTGGAGAGATTTCAGAGCTTGAGGCCAAGGACAAGTCTCACAACCCTGTTCTGGATTAGTTACAGAGGGCAGAGAATAGAGGAAGACGGACTGAGGAAGAGGCTGTTGCAGTACTCCAGCCTAGAGAGAAACAGAGCTATGGAGACAGTGAGCTTCTGGGGGAAAGTGAGAAAAGGAAGAATACCTCTGAGGAGGTGCAGCGGGTAGTGGGCCTTCTTGGCAAGGTCTGTAATGTAAGGAGAGAGTGGAGTCTAAGATGACAAGGGTTTTTGCCTCACAGGAAGGCTAAGGAAGAGGGCCCAATGAGGGCGGCCAAGGTGAGAGAGGGAAAGCGGGAGCAGGGGTGCTTTTGAGAAGGGTCTTAGTCTTGCGCATAGATAGTTGGTAGCACACCAATCCAGAATCGCTAATAGACATGTCAGGAATGAGTGAGAGAGGAAAAGAGGCTGAGGGGAGCCCGAAAGAGAGCCGAGTGTCATCCGCATAACACTGAAGGTTAGAGGAGAAGGTAGATGGGCCTAATGGGCCAGTAGACATTGAAGTGCCAGGGTGAGAGGTTAGAGCCCTGGGGAACACCACATGTGGAGAGACAGGACCCAAGTTGGACCTGGGAGGGTTGGTCCTGGAAGGAGGAGGTCAGCCCCTCCAGGGCCTGATCCGTGATGCCCAGGTTCTCATGGAGTCAATTGATCAGGACGGTGTGATTGACTGTGTTACAAGCAGAGGAAAGTTCAAGGAGTTTCAGGACAGAAGGAAGGCTTGAATCAAGATTAGTGAGCAGATCCTTACAACTGTTCAGGAGAGCAGTTTCCGTGCCTGTGGCTGCTCTGAAGCCCGACTAACGGCCCGGGAGACAACCAGTGTGGCGATTAAGCTGGGAGATGGTCAGTTTTTCCAGGAGTTTGCACAGGAAAGGAGTGATAGATATCGGCGATAGTTTGCCAGACAGGTAGGATCGAAGGCTTTTTAAGGAGGGGGTGCACAAGGAAGTGCTTGAGGAGAGAGAGGAATGTTCCAGTGGCAAAAGAGTGATTGCAGAAATCGTCCAAGGCTGGAGCGATGGTGTCAATGTTGTCCTTGATGGTTCTGGAGGAGCAGAGGAGTACTTGTTTGGATGACGCTTTCATAGATCGCACTTGTCTAGAAACATTGTCAGGTGCAGTCAGCGAGAAAGGGGGGGGCGGAAGAGGAGAGAAGGGGCAGGATGTCCTGAGTTTTAGTGGTTACGTGAGAAGCAAGAGCTGTACAGAGGGACTGGGAGGGAACAGGAGAGGTAGCGACTTCAGAAGGATTGGCCAGCTCCTTGTAGATTTTTAAGAGTTGTAAAATGATGCATCATTATTAACCTATACTTTTCTGAAGAGAAAACCCTAATTTTTTCCAATGGTTTAAACAATGCATGCCATGTATTTGAATATAAAAGTGATTGCTTAACAGTTTATGTGTGCATTGATTTGCAGGCTCCAAAGAGAATGAAGTGGCACCAATAAAACCAATGAGGTTTTGGCTGTTTTGCATATTAAAGAGCATTTTAGGAAGCTTTATATCTTTCATATATGTCTATGAGAGTTGATCACTAAATACCTAAAGCACGCTGAGTTTGGGACATATATATATATAAACAAAAGTCACCCTAACAATAAAGCTTTCGTAACTATGAAGAATATTGGCCATCAAAGATTTTAGCTGCGTGGGTGGAATGACTGCTAAGAGCTCAACATTACAACATTACTCACAGTTTTGTGGATCAGTCAGATTCAGAAAAATAAAATTGTCTTTCTATTTAAAAAATAACAACCAGTAGATTGAAAATTAACTGCAATAAAATGCCGCTCCTTTGGCATTCTGCCGCCCCAGGTCTGGGCTTAGTCGGCATTGTTCTAAATACTTATATGAACACAGCCACAATGATATTTCAAAACGGCTTCTCTCACTGCATTACAAGCCCCACCCACAACAAAGGTCATATCCTTGACTGGTTGGCAGATCTTAACTGCACATCACCATCTTATCTAATGAGCCCTGCCTCTGGTCAGGCCACAATGTCATCTTCTTCAACATTCCTACCACCAAACAACCCTCGTCCTCACTAACGCGGGCACCAGATACCCTGACAAGAAAAACACAGAATATTACAGCCTCCCACCTTCTCCCTCTGCTGAAACCACTTACAGCATCCCAAACCTTAATCAATGACCCTGCAAACATGGCTGACTTGTACAACCAAACTATTCTTCTCGCCGTTGATGAGATCACTCCTTTGACCAATCAAAAACAAAAGCCTCTGGCTCACCTAAACACTTGGTTTACCCCAAGCCTCAAATCCCTCCGCTCATCTAAGCAACCGGCAGAGAATTCCTGGAAAAATGACCCATCACCACCCAACAAAGATCACTTCACCACTCTCAAGAAGGCCTGCATGCAGGCTATAGTCCTAGCCAAAAGCTTGTCTTACAATGAAAGAATTGCTAAAGCCAACTCTGGTACCTGAGAGCTCTTTGCCATACTAAGAGAACTTTAATCTCCAGTACCGCAGACAACACATTTCTCCAAAGATCTTGCTTGGTGTGCTAACATACAAAACGCCATGCTATCAGAAATCTCTGGAATCCAACAAAAAATGTTAGCTAAGAAAAAAACAAATGTATCCCCTCTGAAGTATCACCCATCAGAAGCGAATCAAAACCTCTACTGATCACACCACACATCCAGCAGTTTGGGTTTAACCCAGTCACTGAACCGGAAATAATCACACTCGTCCAAGGCCCAAAATCATCCAGATGTCAAAGTGACATTTGCCCACCCAAAATCATCAAAGACTGTGCACAAGAGCTGGCACCGTGCACCACTGCCCTCATCAATGCCTCATTCGCCTCAAACACTGTGCCCGCGAATCAAAAAAGATGCCTGGGTACTACCGCTCCTTAAGAAGCCTACCCTTGACCCCGACACACCCACCAACTACTGCCCAATCAGGACTGTGCCTTTTTTACTTTAAATCCTGGACAGAGCAGCCTATAGGCAAATCCAAAAGCACTTGGAATCTAACAACCTCCTTGGGCTGCACCAATCTGGGTTCTGCCCCGGACACTGCACTGAATCAGCCCTCATAGACCTAAAAATCCAAATTGATAAGTTTGAAGAGAAAGGCAAACTTGCCCTTCTCCTCTTATTGAACCTGTCAGCGGCTTTTGACTTAGTTGATCATAAAATCCTCTGCCAACATCTTTCCTCAGCAGGCCACTTCTCCCACGAAGCCACAGCTTGGATCTCATCCTTTCCATCAAACAGACCGATAAGAGTGTTCTCCTCATCCACCTCTGCTCTGCCATCCCCTGTCACTTGCGGTCTCCCATCCCCTGTCACTTGCGGAGTTCCCCAGGGCTCTTGCGTCTCTCCAACTTTATACAATATATTCACTAAACCACTATTCGACCTCCTAGATTCATTGGGTATCTCCTACACGAACTATGCAGATGATACCAAAATCCTAATACCCATATCAGGCTTCTACAACACAGACGCCAATACATTAGGTATGACCTACCAAACTATTCAGGCCTGGATGGCCAGGCACTCATTGTGCTTGAACGATGAAAAGATAGAATTTCTGTTGATCGGATCACAGCCACTTGTAACTAGATAAACCATGCAAATCCTTCTTTATTGACGGCAAAACCATCCCAGTCGCCAAAGAAGTCAAAACCCTAGGGGCGTACTTGGATGCCTCACTATCCCTAAGTAGACAGGTAAACGCCATCACCTCCGCTGCGGCATACACCACTGAACTGATTAACGCCAGCAGATCCTTCCTCTCTACAGAGAGCTGCATCATTATTGGCAGAGCTCTTATAGTTTCCAGATTGGACTATTGTAAGATGCTCTTCGCTGGAACTTCGAACAGTTATATTAATATGCTCCTGATATTACAAAATAAGGCTATAAGAGTGGCCCTTAACATCCCAATAAAAGACCACAACTCTCCAGACAGAAGAAACCTACACTGGTTACCTATTTGAGTGCATATTCGGTTTAAAACCGTTTCCATAACCTACAAATGCCTCTCCCACACAGCGCCCAGATAACTCTCCAGACCACAATCCAGTAGACCTACACGGTCCACTTATGCACACCTCCTCTCAACTCCAAGATTCAGACTACAAAGAGCAGGGGGCCGGAGCTTCCGAGTAGTGATGGTGAAGCAGTGGAATGCACTACCTCTCTCTCCAAGAGTAGGACCCTCACTCTAGACATTCCGCAATGGTCTCAAAACCTGACTCTTTTCGCAAGACCTTTTCTTTAATCTTACTAATTCTGCTTGTGTGACCGAGGACATGACCACTCAATTGTAACCAAGTTCCGTCCCAACTATGTTTTTCGCATGTATGTACTGTTTAAGTGTTGCTATATTTAACCACTGTAACCGGCGCCCGGATGTCTTTGGGTTTGGTGTACTCTACAAATGCCAAATAAATAAAATTAACCATTGAAAAATCCAACCAAATAATAAGAAACACTTGAAAACCCTGCACCCAAGTCAATCCCCAAGAGAGGACTTGGGATAAAAGGGAAGACAGGCCAGGCAAGGGGCAGTGTGGGCATTAGGGACAGGCGCAGAACAGAGTTTTGAGTATACAGTGCTGGGAAACGGCACTTCGATGAGAAGAGTGGAGGCGATTGGAGGGGTAAGAAGAGAGAACAGCAGATGGAGGTGGGTGGAAGGACTAGTGGAACGAGGAAGGCAGCAGTTGGAGCAAGGAGAAGAACATCCGAGGGAGAGAGAAGACCAGCAGGTGGAGGAAGGAGGCCAGCAGGCGGAAGGAGGGGAACAGTAGGTGGAGGAAAGACAAGAACATAACAGGGTGGAAGGAGGAGGAGAAGCAGGTGGAGGAGAAGAGCAGAGGGTGGCAGGCAGAGATCATCATGTGAGGGAAGAGAAGAACAAATATGGTCAGATGGAAGGAAACAACAGGTGGTGAATGGAGAATAACAGCAGAAACTAGAAAGAGGAAACATCAGTTGGTAGAAGGAAGACAGCAGTGGTTGAAAGGAGGGTAACAACGGGGGGGAGGTGGAACAGCAGTGGTTGGATGGAGGGGAAATAATGGGTGTTAAAAGGAGGAGAACCCCAACTGGTGGCTGGGAGAATCAGGCAGAAAGACAGAAGCAACTGGGAACCAGGAGGCAGCAATAACTAGTGAATGCAAGCCTAACCAGAATAGGAAGGCATGAGAGGCGACACATTGCCTCAAGGCAGGAACTAAGGGAGGTGCCCATAGTGAGGAGTTTGCATGTGCAGGGGTGACCAGGAGGACTGGAGCCTGGCCAGGTTGAACAAAGCAGGGTCAAGGGTAGATATCAGGACCTCAGGAAAGGGAGATAAGACCCTCAAGCCCCCCCCCCCCCCCCACGCCCCAATGTGGAACCTTGGGCGAAATGGCTGGTTGGCTTTCTTTGCCTGTGGATATCAAATTACAGCGGTTACATCTTGTGGCTTACATGCAGTGATGGCTACAGAGACTGGAGGTGATCAACTCCCCACTGCACCTTGAGAGGCGACCAGGAGAACCTTGCCAGGAAGCAAGGGATTGTGAGTGCTGAGGACTATCCCAAAAGCCTTATGAACACCTGAGAAAATACTGTTTTCAGACTAAAAAGAGTATGAGGGAAAGACTTGGATGAACATGGAGTAACTGAAGGTATGGAGGAGCAATGTTTTTTGTGTCTGATTTGATCTACCTAAGAAGAGACTATGATCATACTTGCTTTGATTTAAATATTCTTTTGCAACTCGAGGAACTTCTACAGACGTATTTGTAAAGTCTAGCTTGGCCAATTAATGTATTTTCCCATAGGGAGACAAAGGAAGGGGGTGGGGCAGAACACCTACATTCAGATCATCCCCAAGGTGTATTATTTTTTATTTGTTGCAGATTTAAGAATGCTAGATCCAGATAATAAAATGATTAAGACTGCTCAATCCAGGCGTGGTCTAGTCTCTTGATTAATTTCCATAGTATGATTCAGGAAACAAACACGTTTAGTAACATATGCGTGTAGAATAACATCTGTGCACAATAATGCTTGTGCGCATAATGGCAAATGCAAATAGTAACACAATGTGGCAGAGTAACCACTGCATGTATATTAGGCAAGGGTGTTGATACTAAAGGGTGTGTGTACCGTAATGTGACTGTTAAAAAAAACAAATGTACATTTGGTAAAAGCGGCGTGCAGAATATCATATTCACATTAATGCTTGCGTGTATAATGGCACACTTAAATAGTAATCTGGCAGAGTAGCTACTGCATGTATGTTAAGGCAAGCATGTAAAGTGACAAATGTGTACAATAACACAATTGTGTGTGTGCTGTCTAAAACAATATGGCCCCTGCTGCAAAATGTAGCCAATTAATATACACTGTAATCAGGGAGTTGACCTTTAAAAGGAAGAAAAGTGGTACATGCCTTGTTCACTGAACAAATATGTCAAGAACACACTCACAGAATTTCTGCCTTCCCCGGTCTACAGCAGGATCAGTAGAATATGTTGGGAATGACCAGACCTACCCTCCTCAAATGCAAAACAATGGAAAGTATCCAAGCAAAAACTCAATAAAAGTCCAGCTCACAAAAATGCCAAAAACACGGCATAAACGTATAAAAGCAAAACATGGCTTTGAATGGATTGTGTCCTCCCACGCATTTTTCATCTATGATAGTCGTAGCTTCGCTGCTTTGGAATATATATATTCTTTTTCGGTGAGTGGGCTGTGCAAGTGTTTGTGGCGGGATGTCCCTCGAGGGCTGCCGTCACCAGTAGTACAAATAGCTTGCACCGCGCCCGCTGGCTTCAGTTCCATTTTTCCAAGCTTCGCTTCGAGACAACGGCGCTCTTTGTTTTTTCCTAGAGAAAACATTTCCTCTTCATCTACACATTCGACCCCTAAATCGGGTTTCAAAAAGTGTCATGACTGTGGGGCAAAAATGTCCATCAAAGATCCTCACCGGGTTTGCCTTTGGTGTTTGGGTAAAGACCATCGAATCGACGACTGCGGCTCCTGTCTGTCTATGACTGAGAAAGCTCTTTGCGAACGAAAAGGTAAATTGGCGGTGGGGTGGGAAGCTTCAAAGGGGTCTTCGAAGAAATACAAAAAAAAAAAAACAGTGAGTCCAGATACTCCACTCGGCACAAACATACAAAGAAGTCTCGATCGAGGAGTTGGTCGACACATTTTTCGACTTCTTTTTCTAAGAAGTCGAAGAAGAGACGTCACAGGTCTCCCTCTTCGTCATCAGACATCTCCACTGAGGTTATACGGTGCCCGACTAGGTCGGATTACCCCACCAAGTGGAATGCTTTCAGGGTGGAAATGATGCACATTTTTGAGAACGCGACCTCGACCCTCAAAAGAGCCTCGCAAGAGTCAGACCCTGGTCGCTCCCTTGGACGACGCAGGCAGGTCAAAAGTAAGTAGTAAGTCGGAGTCTCGACATTCTCGACCCGACACCAAAAAGTCGAAGGCTTCGACCCGGAAATTGAGTAAATCCCCGGTTCCGTCGAAGAAACATAAAACGTTGAGTCTTATCGACGTCTTCATCGACGCCGATGGCTTCGACGCGGAAGTCAAATGAATCTCCATCGAAGAAACCACCAACGCCTTCAACGGTTCCTTCAAATCCCTCGAGACAAATTCTGCTACAGGAAAGATTTACAAACCTGTACAGAGGTCTGACTTTTTTAAGTCAATGTCCTCGATTTTTGAAGAGGAAAGTGCCTCTGAGGAGGATGTTTCTCCATTAGGAGTTAAATTTGGCTCTAGAGAAGTTCCTAAGGAACTAATTGACCCTGAGTCAAGGTTGAAAGACCTGTGTGACTCCCTCCACTCTGGCAGTGGTCTAGATACGTCACCAGAGTTGGAGTTTATAAAACCTGACCCTTCAAAACATGCTGATTCAGGGTACAGGAACCTTATGAACAAGGTGACTGAATTCATGGGTTGGAGCAGGGCCTCACCAACCTTCGAGCAGGATGATATGACAGACATCCTGAATCAGGATCAGCAAAAAGACCCAGTTCTACCCTTCCACAGAGCACTACAAAGGAAGGTAGAAGATAACTGGGAGACTCCTGAGGCTGGTTCAGCTATTGATAGGAGCTTTACTAGAAAGTATAGACCATCTTCCAGTGACCCGGATTATCTCAGGAAACACCCTACACTTGAGAGCCTAGTGATCCAGGCTGTGACTTCTTCCAGACAGTCAGCCTATCCCTCTATTCCCCCAGATAGAGGATAAGAAAATGGACGCTTGGGCCCACAAGGTGTTTACCTCAGGCAGTATGGCAGGCCAGGCTTCTCAACATGCCTTTTGACGACTCGAGGTTGTTCGGCAGCAAGGCGGACAAAAGCTTGGAGAAGCTAGAGACCTCCAGGGCGGCGGCTAAGTCCCTTAGCGCCTCCATTCGGCAACCTCAGCAACCTTATTCGGGCTCATCTTCCTGGAGAGGTCGTTCTTTTCGTTACTACTCCTCTTTTGGTAGAGGAAAGGGACAGGCTGTACAGACAGGGCAAAGGAAATTCCCTCGTGGACGAGGAAAGAGTGCTAAATCAGCCTCAGCAGCAGCATCTTTACCCTCAGTCGCTGCTGCAGCAGCCTCTAAACCGCTCTGAGGCCTTAGCCCACAAGACCCCGTGGGAGGCAGAATCTCTCAGCATCTGAACGAATGGCGGGGCATTAGTTCAGATGCTTGGGCACTGGAAACAGTATCCCAAGGTTACTGCCTTCCTTTTCTAAAGAGGCCTCGGGATAGTCCAGCGGGACCCAGCTCTGTCAAAATTCCAGATCCGCTCCTTGTGTAGGAGATTTTAACCCTGCCAGAGAAAGGTGCAATAGAACATGTACCTGTAGCGGAGAGGAACAAGGGTTGGTATTCCCCTTCTTTTCTCATCCCCGAGAAGGACGGAGGACTGAGACCCATCTTGGATTTAAGAAACTTGAACAAGTTCCTCAGGGAGGGCAAGTTGAAGATGGTCACACTTTCTCAGATCCGTCAGACTCTCCAACTCCAAGACTGGTTGGTGTCATTGGACCTTCAGGATGCTTACTTTCATGTGCCAATCCATCTCAATCACAGAAAGTACCTGAGGTTCACGGTTGGCGGCTCTCATTATCAGTTTTGAGTTCTGCCATTCGGGCTAACCTTCGCCCCAAAGCGGTGAGAGTCTTAGGAGAGGGGGGGGGGATTCACGTCTACCCCTACATGACCGAATGGTAATCTTGTTCGCCTGTACAAGCCCAGGAACATCCGAGGATCACCTGCCACTTCCTACATAGACTGGGATTCTCCCACAATTACAAGAAGTCCTATGAGATACCTTTCCAAAGACTACAGTTCATCGGAGCCGTCTTGGATGCGTCCTTGGGCAAAGCCTCGCCTCCCTAGGTGAGAGCTCAACACATTCTGCAGATGGTAACACAATTCCAAAATGCCCAGGATTTAACGGCCTACGATTTTCTGAGATTGCTCCGCCTCATGGCATCCTGCATTTCTCTGGTGCCAGAGGCCAGAATTAGATCCTTTCAATGGGCCCTCAGGACTCAGTGGACCCAGTTTTTGAGGAATATGACAGATCTTCTGCAGGTTCCAAGCAAAGTTGCTCAAGATCTTCTATGGTGGGCCTGCAGGGACAATATTCTCAAGGGAGAATCTTTTTGGCAGCCATGGCCGGAGAGAACTGTTGTGACGGACGCCTCACTTACAGGGTGGAGGCCCACGCCAACAATCTGACAATCAGCGGTCGTTGGTCTCCATCTGAGTCCAAACTACACATGAAGGCCTTCCTTCCCCCTGTACGGGGAAAGAATGTCCTGATAATGACAGACAACCCAGTGGCCATGTACTACCTAAACAAGAGAGGAGGCGTAGGGTCACTACCACTGTGCAAAGAGGCAATGCAGCTCTGGTGCTGGGCAGTACAAGAAGGAATCTCTCTGTCAGCGGTTCACCTAGCCGGAGAGCAGAACACCTTGGTGGACGCTCTGAGCAGGCAGAGCGCAGTCTCCCACGAGTGGGAACTAGCCCAGGAAGTCCTTCAAGAGATGGGCTCAAGTGGATCTGTTCGCGAGTGAGGTGAATCGGAAGTGCGAACAGTATTGTTCAAGGGAATTTCCTCCGAGAGGAGCTCTAAGGGACGCATTCGTAGTGGACTAGGAATTTCCACTTCTGTACGCGTTTCCTCCAGTCCCGTCATTCCTCATGTAATCAGGAGGTTGAGAAAGTTTGGGAAAGCCATGAGCCTAATTGCTCCGGACTGGGCCAGGAGGACGTGGTACCTGGACTTTCTGGACATGTCCATCTGCCCACCAATACGTCTTCCACAAAGAGAGGATCTTCTCTCGCAAGAGGAAGGTTGGGTTCTCCATCCAGAGGTCAAGACACTCAACCTTCATGCATGTTTTCTGTGAAGCTGAGATATAAGGATTGGGACATCCCATATTACGTAATGGAGATTTTGCTCTCAGCCAGAAAGAAAGCAGCACAATCTTTGTACTGGTGTTGTTGAAATAATAAGTTCACTTACTGGTGCAAGGACAAGAATGTGGATCCTTTTCAATGTGGCACTCCTATAGTGCTGTCCTTTCAATTGCATCTGGCCAATCTGGGGCTCCAATAAAAGGATACTTTACTTGGCTGCGCTTTCCATCTTCAAGCTCTTTCCCGAGGAGGTTTCTTATTTCAAAATTCCATTAGTTATCCAATTTCTGAAGGGACTCACTAAAGTGTACCCTCCAGTACCATTTAATGTCTAGGCCTGGGATTTAAATCCTGTGTTAAAGTTTCTAACTGGCATACCCTAGGCTCTTGACATTGAAAACTGCCCTTCTTGTGGCACTAACATCAGCCTGCAGGGTGAGTTGCAGGCTCTTTCATGCAAACCTCCTTATACTATTTTTCATAAGGAAAAGGTAGTTTTTAAGGTTAAACCATCTTTCTTGCCGAAAGTAGTTTTTGACTTTCACCTGTTGCAAAATATAATACTTCAAACTTTCTACCCTCCCCCTCATGTGGGCAAAGATGAGGAGCGGTTGCATAGATCGGACCCAAAAAGGGCTCTGAGTTTTTATATAGCGAGAATGGCGAAATTACGTCAGGATGACCAGCTCTTTGTAGGTTATACTTGTCCTAAATTGGGATTAGCAGTGACAAAGCAAACTATATCTCCCTGGATTACTCTAGCTATTGTGGAGTGTTACAAGCTAGCGGGGAAGGAACTGCACGTAGGGTTTAGAGCTCATTCTACAAGGGGCATGTCTACTTCTGCGGCTCTTCAGAGGGGGGTCCCTGTAATTGACATCTGCTCAGCTGCAACTTGGGCGTCAATTCATACTTTTGTTAAGCATTACTGCTTAGATTCTTCATCGTCCCAAAAAGGCCTGTTTGCTAAAGCAGTACTTCTTTCCATCCATGATAAAACTAAATAGTACTCCCACTTCCTATTTTCATACTGCATTGGGAGGCTATCATATATGAGGAATGAGTGGGAGGAGACAATCCATTCGAAGAACAAGTTACTTACCAACTGGTAACGTTCGTTCGACTGGATGTTCCTCCCATGTATGTTACGCACACCTGGTATCCACAGGGACGCCATCCAGCTGGGTTACTCGCTGGTATACTTCTCAGCTTTGCCCTAATGTGGTCTGCGGGGAAGGTTCTGCTTGAAAATACAGGAGGACTCTGTTCAAGACTGACCGACTGGGGTAATTATCCTCCCTCCACCCCCGTATGCTTTGAGTAAGTCTGGTGCCCTCTCCTCACCTTGTGGTAGAATTAGGCGTGCTCTCCGTCCAGCCTTCTTTGCAGGGGCGCGTTGTCTTTCATGGGCGAGTGCGGTACAGTTACTTCACTGACGCCAGGCCGTTTGATATTGTTCAGGTAGGTCTTATTGCTGTTCTTTAGTTTTGTTGCTATCCTGCATGCCTTTCTTTGTTTAAAATGTCTCTTTTTTCTCTCTTAGGTATGCGTAGCTTCAGCACGGCGAACTGGCTTGGTTGAGCCCTGCTGGTAAATGATGGCGCATTAAGAGCGCTATGATGCGGTAAGTAAGCGCTATGTGCAGCGCTGCAAAGTCTTGCCTTTGCTAACCTGCGTTTTCCTTCCTTGTAGGTTGCGGTGTTCTTCAGCATGAGTGGAATGTCCGGAGTGGTGCCAGCCGAGAGGCGACCAGCCAGATAAGCCTTTTGAGCAGTTCGTAATTTGTAAATGTCTCTACAGCTTTCTTTAATGTTGCCTCTATCTTCCTCTTTCAGGTTGTTCTGTCCGGGAGGCGTGCAGATTCGAGGAAGCTGTTCTCAGTAGCTGCGAGTGTTCTAAGATGAAGACTGCAGGTAAGATGCTGCTGCCAATGATGTTCCTTTTGTCTCCTTGCAAGTTCTGCTTCTTCGAGGTTCGAGGGAATAGCTGGACACGGTGAGCGTCACGTTGCAAGCTGCAAAGTAACACGAAGCATGTTCTGCAGTCAGGGTGTGGTTTATATAGCCCAGGTAAAGTAGTACCAGGGAAAGTAGTTCCAGGCCTGCCACATCCAAAACACTAGACCGCATAGCTTGGTTCTTAGGAACCAAGCTATGTGGATGCCTCCATGTTGGCTGACGATACAAAAAAGCACATTGTTGTTCATGGTGTATGAGCCTGGCGCCATAGGCACCAGGACTGGCGCCATGAGGGCTTTTGAAGAGGATGCCAGGCTCTAGAGGCCCGAGTCCTGACTCCACCTGGCCAATGGGTTTGCCAGAGGGGGTTTTGGGCGAGGGTCGTGACAACGTATTCCTCATTGCCCTACCCAACCTACCCCGCTGTACAATTTACGTGAGTTACACTTTCCGTTTGCGAAGAGCTTACAGTCTGAGGGACGCCTGGAAGGCTCCTTGAATTATAATGTAAAAACAGAACTAAAACCAATGGACGCGGCACAAGCTATTTGTACTACTGGTGACGTCGACACGCCATGGCGGCCCTCTAGGGACATCGACGCTACGACCTCGTGCACAGTGCCCTTTGCCGAAAATGTTTTCCCAAAGCAGGCAAGATACGACTATCATAGATGAGGAATACATGGGAGGAACATTCAGTTGACAGAATGTTAACTTGTTCTTCTAGACCCGCAGGGGAGAAAAGAGCCTTTCTACAAATTGTATTACATGTTCAATGTATGTAATGGTATGCCATATATTAGACTGAACATTTAAGGAACAAAAAAGCAATTGTTTATTGTTTGGTATGCCTAACAATTGATTATTGTTTGGTATTTCCCTAGGGAAAGTGGGGTAAAGCCAGCGACCACTACTAGTCTGCAAGGCACAAGCTTCAGCAACCAGGAGGATTGAAGGTACCATTTCAATTCATTTTACCTGCTTCCAGAATCCCTAGCTGAAAAAGGATAGGTCCTGGCAGTGGCCAGCCACCTCATTTGTGATGGGGAGGTCAGGAAAGGTCCCAATGTGAAAAGGGGCTTCACGTTGTGCGCGCCATTTTGGTGACTGGGGGAGAGGCGAAGTTGGTGCGATGTTGCAAGTTTATATGTATCCAGCGTAGTTACTGAGAATGGGATATGTATTACTTTAAGTGTTACTTTATGTTTAAGTTGATACATTCAAGATTTGCATGCGCACAGCAAGATAAATCTCAAAATCACTGATGAACTATATATACAATCTGGGTATGATGCGCCACGAAGCGCCTAGAAGCTGGGCAATGAGGAGCTTCATAATTGCGCAAAGGAGATTTGTCATGAAGGAACCACTGTGAAGAGGACGTAGTAGTTTTAAAACATGCATACACTGACATGCATACATGGGGGTCAAGGGATATATGTTGAGGACAGTTTGGTGTACATAGGGAAAGTACAAATCAGTAATCTTTGTGTTTTATATAGTTTGGACAGACCCCGTAGCCAGGGCTCTGTGAAGTGTACCCTGTGTGACTGGGAAAACAGTTTTTGCAGGGTTTGGAGGGTGAAGGAAAGGTAATGAGTAGCTGCAACATTAAGCAGATGGTCAGCCAATAGGCCGGCCGAGGACTTTTATGACTGGCAGTATCGCAGAAAGAAGATGACATTTATAAGTGTATGGGAACACGTAGCTTATTGTTTAAGGGGATCCAGTCATCTGTTCATGACGAAGTAATAAACCTGGGTGAAGAGATACCTGGGGCAGGATTGACTGATGCTTTATGGGTTTCGATTGCTTTCTCGGGATGTGACCGGAAGCCATGCGCGTTGAATTGCTAGTAGTTTAGATTATAGAGAAACAAGGATGCCAGTAAGTCAAGGTCGCAAGTTCAAAGGGAACCTTTTTATTCTTCGCCTACCCCTACGGTCTGGCTGGAGTGCTTTTGCAAACCATGTGCAATTACATCTGGGGTTAGGAGGTCTCAGGCCAGCTGGGACTTGTAATGAATTATATTTGCATATGAATGTTTAACTATGTGATGATGTCGGTTTATAGTGATTTTTTCGAATGAAATTTTTTTCGAATGCCATTATGTCGAAAATATTGCGCCTAAAAAAATATTTCGAATGTTTCTTTTATTTTTTTAAATGGGGGGGGGGGGTACCCCCAACCCGTTTTTTTTAACCCTTTTTTTTTACTTACGAAACAAACAAAATTACTATAAACTAAAAAAAAGACATTCGAAAAAAAAAAACATTCAGCAAAATGTTTTGGACATAATTGTATTTCGACATTTTGTTTTCGAAAACATGACCGGATACCGATGATGTAATGACCTACCACAGGCAATTCCAGGCAAAGGATCTGATGATGGTAGTTAATCAATGTGACCAATGATAACATGGGAATTGGAGAAGATTGGATTTCTTTTGTATAGGTTTGACCAATCATGTGTGGGGGGATGATTCAGGGAGACTTGAGTTAGACTCTACAGCGTCATCTAGTCCCTCTCGGCCAATTGCACAATAAACTTGCTTTACGTATAGGGGAGTTTGCTAGGTCTGGAAAAGACCCGGGGCTAAGCTGATGTCGGAACTGTTAGGACTGGGGGCTAGCTAGTCTTTTGGCTGTAGCTCCTGAGATTCTGTCCGGGGCTACAACTAAAAGATCAGAGGCTATAGCCCCCTTAGGCCCCCCCCTAGCAACGCCCCGGTTTACGTACTAACGTGCACTAGCTTCTTATTTGGTGGGCCTGCTTTGGGTTAAGGTGATTCACATTTGCTATAACTATCAATCACAAAACATTGTTGTGAACAGTGTACAATGTGCCTTGGAGAGAAAGACTGTGATAAGACTATTTAGATAAATAGAAGTGGAGTGGCCTACATAGGTTACAGAAGCACGTTGGACAAACAATTTGTTTGGACAAGAGGGAACTCCTTGTTCTTCTCGTGTTATGAACAATATCTGCTTTTTAACCAAAAACATTTGCTATTTCAAAACATCTGTTTCCATTTATAATATCTTCGAATACCACTCCCATTCCATTTTGCTCTGCCCCCTTAGGGCCTCTCTTCTATCCTCACCTTCGGTCCTCAAGATTTCCTCATTTGTTAAACGTAACAAACCACACGTTCCATCTTCTTCAGCATGTGGGTCCTGGTACTGAAAAACCAGGAATCCATGGTGTCTCAAATACAACATTTTAAAAGAGGACTGTTTGATCATGACATTTTGATCATGGTCATGGTCATTAATTTGTTCCCCTCTTTCTTATAATTCCCTCTCCTCCCTACAGAACACCCCCTTCCCTGCCACCATCTCCCACTTCCACAACACAACCAAAAAGCCCACTTTTAAAATGTTGTAGGTGAAACAAATGCAGACAAAAAAACCAGTGGGATCCACAGGTACGGAATAAGGTTTCTTGGAAAAGCTGCCAAAACCAACAAAATCTAATAAGTAATATGTGACATATCCCTCTTCAAAGTAGATTCTCTGTGCCAGCCCTCCACCCCCATCCCAGTTTCCCCAAATAGGACCACAATGCAGCAGGAAAACACAACACAAATTGATTTTTTTCTGTTCATTTTTTTGCACAATCCACAAAGCTGTACATTGCTCCAAACCCCAGGAAGGAAAATGTCACCCAATCACACGCACACATACACGGACATACACACACACACACACACGCACCCCTGAGCTCCTCATGGCCTGCACTGCGTAAGAGGGGTCGGAATACTGTGTTAACATGAAGGGGAGGGCAGTACAGTATAGTACCCACTTTTGCACCTCCTTCCCCGACCACCTCTAAACTACCATTTTTACCAGGACCAGACCACTTCACTCTTGGGAATACTTCATCTCGGGGTTCGTTTTTTAGATCTTTGTTTCATAATTTTTTTTGTTTTTCTACAAAGTTGGATCTTTGGGTGTGCACTGCCAAAAAGATATACAAAAAAATAATCTTACAAATAAAATTAAAAAAAAATAATAATCAAACTAAACCATGCGAATTTTCCACTTCACAAATCCCCCCAGAGCTGATGTACAAGAACAATCTACAATGATCAGATTATAATAAAACGCTTTGTACAATAAATACTTAAGAGAACCTTTTCTTGCCATTCTGTAAATACACATTGTTCCTCAGTGCATACCAAAAGGAGGTCGGACCACACAACTAGTTCTCTTGGGGAAAGGAGAAAAACGTGGAGAGGCTTTTTTCTTTTTAACATTTTTAAAAACTATTTACAGTTGCTGGTTTTGTGCGGGATGAGGGAGTCTTTCACTAGCTTCGGAACCGTGAGACTGAGCTGTTGACGTCATTGCCACCACCACCGCTGAAAGGGCTTCAGCGACTCAAAGGGAAAAGGAGGTTGTGAGCCAGGAGGCACAGAAGACTTGTGTGGCAGCGTGCGTGTGGTGAGCAGTGGCTGAGCGCCACCTGGATTGCGGGAATACAAGTTCTGCTTTCCTTTGATACCATGTTGCAAGAGACGTTCTTGTGGTGTTTTCACAGGGTTAGACGGAGGCGAAAATCATGATTAAAGCTGTGGAAAAAGGACATGGGGAAAACAGATTTCAGCAGTGCATAGAATATAAAGTTTGAATACTAAATATGACAGACATTTCCTTTCTTAACAACTTCCCCAACAATCACATATTGTCCAAGTTTCCTATTTGCAAGAGCTGCACACCTCCTCAAGCAGTGTACTTTTTACAGCAGTTAAAATGTACACAAATCATTGCGATGGTCACAGAAGCTGCGCATCTCCCCAATTAATGGGGTGTTATGTTGATCCCCTACTGATTTCAAATCCACATATCAGAAAGAAGGAAGGGCCAGAAGGTCCCTTGACAACTTCAGAGGCTATAAGACATGTGCCAAATCAGGGGACAGGCAATTGGTGGGGGCAATGTGCTCCTTAACTTCAGCTACTTCTGGAAACAAATTTGGAAAATGTTCTGCCACAGAAAAGGTTAAAGTAAGGGGATGACTGACTGACTAGAAGAACAGAAGTAACAATGGGGACATGAAACATGGTTACATCAACAAAATGTATTCTATAGGAACATACCTATGGAAAGCCGCAGATGCAGCCCTAGCTTTAATTAGATTAGAGTGGGAGGAAGCCATTGCTAAGAGCAAACTTATGTAATGCAGGACAATTTACAATAAGCAATATCGGTTGGCTATAAAGCATTGCTCCCAGGACTAGTGCAAACATAACAGTTTAAAAGAAAAACAAACAAGCATAACACTCTTGTAAGTGCTGAGCACAGAAAATAGGTTCTGCCAAACCTCCAGAGTAGTGAGGGTTCACTCTCTGCCCTTATACGATTGGCAGGAAAAACAGAGGAAAATCTCATAACATGAAAGACGTTACTTGGTAGTAATGGTATTTATGTAATACTATTGTTGTAAAGGTGTTATGTTAAATGTTTGCAATTTGATGGAAAGTGTCTTCGGGCATCATGTGCAGGCAAAGTAATTAGTATGCGTGTAGTGCATTGCAGTGTAGAAGGCTGAAGGCGTTAGAGGGGACTTTAGTGAAGGGCCGAGTGGCCGATTTGGAGTGTCTGTTAGGTGTGTTGGTGGCAAATTGCTGGGATGGTGCATGTTAAAAAGCCAGGTCTTCAAGGTTTATCTGAAAGACAAGTGATCCTCAATTGTGTGAATGCCCTTTGGGAGGGAGATTGCCGAGATGGTGCTATGGCTAGCTCACTGTGTTAGGACGCCTCCATCAGACTACATTTTGCTGAAAGTGAATCCTCCCACGTACCATTAGTCAAAATGGCGGTAATTCTGTTCCTTCCCAAATAAAGTGGCACTAAGAGAATAACCACCACATTTTTACTGTGCTGCCATACTCGTAACGGGGCCCATAAGGCCTTACACTTTGTTAAGCAATGTAGTGCCCAGCTGACCTGGTAGCTC
Organism: Ambystoma mexicanum; assembly: GCF_040938575.1. Classification (NCBI taxonomy): domain Eukaryota; kingdom Metazoa; phylum Chordata; class Amphibia; order Caudata; family Ambystomatidae; genus Ambystoma; species Ambystoma mexicanum. The sequence goes on from NC_090934.1 coordinate 228,349,574, forward strand.
CAGGACTTCTGGCTCCTCGGCTTACTCATGATTTTGTTTGTTTCTCAAAACTCTTAAGCACCTCTAGGCACGTCAAACTGCATTGCTGTCCAAGATCTACTCCCTACCGTGGCCACATCAGTATATGTGGATTCCTTATAGCTGGGTCTAGCTAATTTCCTCTGCTGCGTAGAACTGCTGCTTTCAAACGAAACTAATGGACCTTTTAAAGTGTATACCTTCTTGCCACCTGTGTTTTATGGTCTGGTAATGGCTAGTTGCCATTTGATATTGTTGGCGTTTTCTTTTCTCAAGTTATTTCAATCTTTATTTGTCACATCTTATGTAAGCCTTGTCTGAATGGCATAGAGGGTAAAGCAGGCTGAGTTCAAGTTTACATGTGCAAAGGCATGTTTGTCTCAAAATATCTAAACTGTTTATTATTGGCTTCAACATGCTGCACAACACACCCAGTTTGTAAATGTGTGCATACGTGACTAGTTTGAAAAAGCACTACTAGGTTCAAACTGCATTTATTGGCACCGACCTGGGTTCTACAAATTGACAGTCCTTTGCATTACTACATTCACAAAGCAAATCAAGCCACAAAAAAGGTTTGTTTTAATATTACACAAAGTGTTTGGAAATAGAAAGAATTCAGCTGCACCATGATACATTATGAAGTTAAAATCATTATAAAGATGCATGTGCAGTGTCATTTGCAGAAATTAAACAGCTCACAATGTCAATCATCTAGTTAATGATATCATGTTCTACATTAAGCCTATAAAACAGGAAACAGGTTTGCTATAGCTGGTTAAGAGAGGGGACCATTTTGTTGATTACATAAATATCCAAACTAATAGAAAATATGCAGCTGGGTGGCTATTTGACACAACCATTTAATTGATACTTGTGAAAACCCAAAAGGTGTCTCGACCGCTAGTCCTCGGGGACTTGTCACCCAGGTGGCCAGGACACGGCCATCACTTTTGGATCCAGTTCCTGGGGATGGACCAATGCGCGAGGATCAACTGGTTGAGGGGTCTTCGGGGAGTGGGGCAGCCGATGGTGAGACGTGGTGTTCCCCCCTTTTTTGTTCATCTAACCTCCCCTATTTTTTAGGATTCTCCGAGGTCCCAACTGCCCCTATTAGGAAGTGGGTGACAGAGGGTGACAGCGTAACACAAACACTCAACGTACTAACATTTCCTGCTAATGGGGTCAGGCAAAGTCAGGCACTTGACTTCAAGTGCATACACCCGATACCCATTAGTACTCCTCACACACATAAAAGGCAGAACCCAGAGACACAAAACCCCAAGTATTCCCTACTGGAGGTCTTTGCTTCCAACAGGCCATGGAATGACACATGGGGAAGGCCAGATCCCACATTCGAAGGCTGCATTGTGTTCACCCTCCTGGGTGAATGGCAGAATTGGGGAGGCGATGCCAAGCCTGTGGTACTAACCATGACTCGTGAATTGGAAATCGTAAAACCAAGAAAGAAACGCACACAGCCGTTGAGTTGCCAAGCGAGACCGGTGTGTGTTAAAGAGTTTGAAGTAGCAACATTATATCGGATGTGAAGGCTGCAAACGTGTGGATGAGATGCGAAGAAAGGCAGACCTGTGCATGAACTTTGAAGTAAGGACAGCTGTGAAATCAGCAATACTGAGTAACGTAGTGGTCCGGCGAAAGGAAGCAGCCCACTCGAAAGTCTCCATTATTTGTGACGATAAAGTGAATAAACTGCAAAAGCGAAGTAAGCAAAATTAACTCTTAAAGAAGGGGAGAGTGAAAGTTCAATCTTGAACTTTGAGTCGAAGTGGTCCTGCAGAGTTCAATAAGGAAAACCACGTACATTTGAAAGTCTTTGAAATCCGAAAGCAGTCTGAGCCCGACTGAGGGAGACCCATGTGAACTTTGTTATGAAGAGGTCTGAGCCCGACAGAGGGGGCCCTACGTGAACGTTTTGTTGGCACATTAATTGGAAGTTTGGAAGGAGAGATTTTAATGTGGAAGGCCACGCGGGCCTCGATCCACATTTTGGAACTGTTTATTCTGTTGAAAACCCAAGCCAGAGTTTATCATCCCGTCTAACATGGGGAGCAGAGCCGACTCAGCCACATTTATTCTTTTGAACACTGATTTTTTCCCTTTACATACATTCTCCTTTATACACTTTTTGTACAAGAGATAGGGAAGGCATTAGGTTTTGTTAGCATAGGCCATTTTGATTTGACAGACTCCACTAGGACTGTTTTGTTTATCGTTTGATGGTCGAGACTACTCACATATTAGGTATAGGGCAAAGTAGGAGTTTTTGCAACCCTAGAAACTTCAATAAAGGTTTTAACAAATTGTACCTATTGTGTCAGTGTTATACTTGTGATACCATGCCTCCCCTACATACCCATCACTTCCATGTTAAGCTTATGAAATAAGCTGACTGGCTAAGTTTAGCAGTGAGAAGAGGCCTAGATTCATCATCAGCAGATTCCATGCGGGCGGCAGAGCTGAATAGACCATCTGGCTTGGTTAAGAAACAGCATCAGCTAATCTATTTACCAGAACAGTGTAAATTTGCTTTCTGTACTTAAACAATTGGCACTTTGCCAATTTTTCCAAATTGTACATTTTATACTTATATTTTGGGGGCTGAATTACGCCCTGCTTTACCAATTTTTACATGTAGCATTTTTGAAAAATCTTTAAATTTCCTGACCTTTGAAGATCAAGAATGGCCTTGATTTGTCTTTATTAGGCTGTCTCCTAATGGTTCTATGTTGTTTTACTGTGGTAAATGACATTGATGGCTGGTCGATGTCATTTTAAGGACCCCTACTAAGCCTTTCCCAAGGATATTAGGACTGGTGTTATTTACTAGTATAACACCTGGCCTAGCATATTTTGGGAAAGTGCTGGTTAGCGGGTCAGGGAACCTAGGGTAACTTATATTCACCACTGTTGATAAAATGTACAAGTATATGCTACTAACTGTCCTCTGGTGTGTGGAGAAACACTGATACATGGTATGAGGCAAATCTGGTTAAAGTGCATTTCAAAACCACTGCTTATCCTTGCAGTTCCCATAGCAGGGAGACCATATATGCACTAGTGGATGGCCGGGAGAAATCCAGCGGGTGGATTTTAACAATTTTACCTTTATTCTTAATCAATAGCTTTAAACTGTTTTCAGGTAATGGTCTTTGAAGCCTTTTGTTAGAGGTGTTTAGCCCTTTACATTTAATGGTTTTACACCGGCTCGAATAATGCCACCTGGCTACAGACTCACCAATCCTAACCACACTTCTCTGCGTAAACCTTTAGTTTTACTGTGGCAGATTTAAGATTGCTATACACATTGCTAAACTGCTGTAGGCTTTGGATTCCTAGAAGTGAATAGTAGGAGAGTATGATGCTGGGACTATATTTAACTAAATAATTGTTAATATTGGGAACTGCTTATTAACTGAATATACACTTTTTATGCTCAAATATGATCTTGTCAACAGAACAAATATACATACATTTTTAATAAGAATGAGAACTAGCTTTTTATGTCTTTCTACTTAAGAGTATAACAAGGCACCATACTGTGCATATAGTGTAAATGCTCTTTTTAGTGAAAAATCTATGCATAATCCGATGTTAATCATTTATAAATGAATTCCAAGATGATTTGGTGGTAATGGGCTTGTGACAATTATGCTGTCCAATAGTAAACCTGCCAGGGGCTCTGAGGTAATAGTTGTCGTGTACTAAGAACACATATCCAACTCTATCAAGAGCCTTGCATCAGGTGTAGCACTATTCTCTGCCGCAAAACCTGCCCAGCTCCAGGTGGGGCATTTTAAGCTTGTTTGGGGTAGAGGTTAAGCTCTAACAAGCGGAGTAGGATTAAAATCATGACACATTCAAATCAAGAACTGTATTACAATTGCATGAAGTACAGTTCAATGTTAAGTTTGAGTAGGCTGGAGCAGAAATGGCTACCAGGCGACCCAGGTAGCCAAACGATTATACAGAGCACAACAAAAAACACAAACAAAATTTACTGAATTCACACATTACCTCTGAAAAATATCCTCCCCACCCCCAAATAAAACCCCAGACATTTCTCTTAGGATAGGCCATGTGGAGATAAACCTTTATCAGGCATGTTTTCATGCTGCCAATGTTTCATGCCCTTGTATTGGTTAGTCATGATTTAAACGTAATTGTCTTTTCTAATTGGCCTAACCACATCCTTGCTAAATAGATCTCACAAGAAGCTCCCTATCAAGAGTCTGAGGTTAGAAAATCCTTGGCATCTTTGGATCAGGCGGAGGTCCAGTCCCCCACTCACAGCTAAGCATTATGTTCTTCTCTTTTTTGCATCCCTAGTCTGTTTGCCAAACACCCTTTGCCTCTATGCTGGCCCTTCTGTCCCATATGTGATCCCATGGTCAAGGCCAGCACACCCTTCCACCTTCGACAGCATCACTCCTTTTCCATAAGTAAACGTCTGCAAAGGTTCCCTCTAAGAATAGAGAACTCCAGAGTTTGGCTGCGCTGGTATTTCGCGGTTGTACACCTTCATGTCAATTTTCTGGGTGGTACATTCCTGAAGGTCTCTGCATGCATTTAAAACCATGTAGGGTAAGATAAGGCTGGCTATTCAGCATATTCAGATAGGCTTTGAATTCAAGAAACAGTGGGCTGTGTTTCCTCTTCAAGGCATAGAATACCTGTATACAATTGCGGTGCAGGATCCTTGCAATAGTAGCCTCAATTACTCAGATATTACTCATTTTAAGGGGTTGCCTACTTTAACCAGACAAAGGAGCATGACTGGGAGGAGTCTCAGCGACTCCCACCCTGGACCCTGTCTAGGGTAGCTTGCGCCTCTAGCCAAAAGGCCCTTGCAGTCCACCTTTCCTGGGTCGCAGAGTCCACTCCATGCACTGGGACAGGGTCTGAATCCTGACCTTATCACAAGCGTCCACCTTGGGATCCCTGCTTTGCTTATGTGGTTTCCTTTTACCATCCCGTATGCCACAAAGAAATGGTTTGCCTTTCAGATGGGTTTGTTCCATCCAGGTAAAACATGACAGTGCTGCATAACCCAAATATTTGATGTACAGGATCAACTGTAGATATTATGACTTTTCAAGGGAATTCATTCATTCTCCCAGAGGACCCACCCCCACACCCCCATGTTAGGATAGGGATATTTCGCCCCAGCACCTGTTCCCATTGACTCATGTACTTCCATGCAGCTCTGGGGGTAGTATCATCTAAGATTCTGTATAGGTCGGATATCAAACCCTTTGAGCGATCATGTGTGAGAAGGAACTTCTCGAATGGGTAACCTGCCTGGTGGCCGCCTCCCTGACTGCCAGGCTCAAAAGCCAATGCCTTAACTGCGCATATCGCAGTCTCTCCCCTTCCTCCACACCAAACACTTGCTTATAGTCTACGAATGAGCATATGGTCTGGCCCTGGAACATTTCCCAGATTACCCTGCAACCCCCCTCCCACCATTGCCCAAATGCCCCTGTAGAGTCTCCATTGTTAAAGATGGGGGTAAAGGGGGAAGGGAACGTTGTGATTGCGTTTCACCCAACCAGTCTGCCCTAGACATCCGCTACTAGTTTGGTAATGGTGCTCCTATACAAATGTTGCAGCCTATGTTTGTTTCGGCAGCCATAATACCTCCCTTAAATTGTGCTGCGTCACTGCCCATCGAGACCCATTGCTTGTCCCACAACCCCAAGAACTACTCCCTCAGCAACCCAAGTTGCGTTGCTTCATAATTTTGTTGGAGATTGGGAAGTGCCATCCCCCACTCCCTCCTTGGGGCCATCAAAATCTGCCTGTTGATTGTTGCACTCTTCCCTTCCCAGACAAACTAATTTACCATTTTCCTCAGGTCCCGGAACAAAACTGCCAGTACTGCCACCGGAATTGCCTGAAATAGGTCAAGGAGGTGGGGGAAGTATTACCATTTTCACCGTCACTATTCTCCCCACCCATGATATCTTAAGGCTCCTCAACCTCTGAAGATCCTTCTCTATGGCCTTTACTATGGGCGGATAGTTGACTGTGTGCCATCCCACCAGGTTTGGGGTAATCTTCATCCACAGATATTTAATCCCCCCTTGCCTTTGTGCAAAGGGTGTTGCTTCCTTCAACCCCTCTATCCCCTCTTTCCCCACTGTGAGATTCATCAATTCTGATTTTCTGAAATTGATACGCAAGACTGAAACCTTCCCAAACTCCACTAGCAATTCCATATATGCTTGTATAGAGCTCCTACGCCTGGTTAATGCTAAGAGCATGTCATCGCAAAGGCCGCAACTTTATTTTGGGTGCCCGCAAAGGGGAGTAGGGGCTCCAGGTATATTGCGGAGAGGAGAGGGGAGAGTGGACATTCCTGTTTTGCCCCCCTTCCCGGACAGACGGGGCACGAAATTGAGCCATTCACCGACAGGCGTGTTACCGGAGCATGGTAGTTAGTCTTGACCATTCTCAGAAAGTCCCATCCCAAGCCCGTCTTGTCCATAACCCAGAACAAGAACATCCACTCCACACAGCCAAATGCATTTTCCGTATCCAGTGTCAGGAGGACTGCAGGAGTGCCCGTTTTCTGGGATTTCTTCATCAGGTGGCCCGCCCTCCTGATAGTATTGGCTGTTTGCTTACCCAAAACAAATCCCGATTGGTCCTGGTGGATCAGGGAAGGTAGGCACTCCTCTAACCTGTTCTCCAACATTTTAGTATAGATTTTTGCATCCACGTTAATGAGCGCTATAGGCCTTTAGGAGGTACACTCTGCCGCGTCTTTGTTTGATTTTAGAATAAGGAATACGTTTGCCTCTTACATGGAGTGGGTGATGCACCCCTTTGTCTTTGTGTTAAATAGGCGCGCCATGTATGGTGCCAGTGCCACGATAATATTTTATAAAAGGATGCTGTGTACCCATCCGGGATCGGTGCCTTTTTTGTAGGTAGCTTTGTGATCGCCCTTCTCACTTCCTCTTCTGTGATTTCCTGTCCCGGTATATCCGTGGTTTCACTCCCTTCTCCAGGAAGTTCATCTGATTTTGCGTCGGGGGGTCCTGCAAGGAATAGAGATTTTCGTAGTACCCCGCCAAACATTATTGGATGTCTTCCTTGCGTGTAAGGCGCGCCCCCTTCTCATCCCTTATAGCTTGGATTGTATTCCGTTCCCGTGCCCCCCCTCAGTAGTCTTGCTAGTAACTTTCGCGTAGTAGCTCTGCGTCACAAAAAGGAGTGCCCCCTCTGCCTTTTTTCATTCTTAGAACCCCTAGCTGCTCTACTGCCCTTCTGTAGGCTTTAAGGGTATGCCTCATGGGGGTTTCCCCACCCTTTTCCTGGCCTCCTCCACTTCATCTTCTAGCTGGACCTCTAATGCCTTCATCTGCCTCTCTCTTTGCGCTCTATCAGCTATGAGCTCCCCCCTCATGGTAGCTTTGAACGTGTCCCACCTATTGCTCTCTCCTGTGTCTGTGCTATAATTGAGTTCAAAGAACCCCTTAATCTTTCCCTCCAGTTCTTCTCTGATCACCAGGTCCCTCAGCAGGTCCGCCAGCAATCTCCATCTCCACACCCCCAGTGCCCTTCGCCGTAGGTTCAATCTCATGGACACAATCATATGATCTGCTATCCCGAGAGGGCCCACCTCCACTTCTTGGACCCTCCCCAGTAGTGTGTAGTCTATCCTCGATTGCATCCCGTGTACTGCCGATAAGAACGTGTATCCTGTTCCTCCACCTTCAGGCCTGTCCATACATCCCTCAAACCTGCTAGGTCCATCCTTTCTTGTAATTCGGCTGATGCCACTACTCCACCTCCCATCCTTCCTCTACCAGATCTAGCTCTTGCTCTATGCCATGCAATGTTGAAGTCACCCATCAAAATTATATAACCCTTCGCGAATGTTTCCAGTGTTCCTATAAAGTTTCTCAGGAAAGGTTCCTGTCCGACATTGGGGCCTTAGATGGACGTCACTGTATAGGAGAACCCAGCACATTCCACTCTTACCATTATATTTCATCCTCCCTTGTCCCTTTGTATCGCTGCCACCCTGAATTCCAATATATTCTTGAGGGCCACCGCGACCCTCCCTGTTTTAGTCTGGCCTGATGCGAAAAATCTCTGCAAATGGCCTTAGTAGCAGTGGCAATGTGGGAGACAGTTTGTTCTCACAACATAGTTCTATAAGCCATGCTCCTGCTGCGAAAGAGCAATGAGGATGTGGATTCATTTAGCAGGAGAACATACAACAACCGTGAATGGAAGCTGCACCCTTAGATTGTGGAGGAGCTTTTTCTGAGCGAAGACACCTTTCGGTTGATCTTTTTGTGATTCACAAGAATATGAGGAGACCTTTCTATGCCTTCCATCAGGGCTTGGGTTTGAATTCACTGGAGAACGCCTATGACGATTTATTAGCGGGGGAAACTGTTATGCTTTTCCCCCTTTTCCATTCATTCACAGTCATCGGGGAGGGGCAGGACCGCAGCCAAGCCTCAATGACCGAGGTGGCCTGTTTCTGCCATTGGGGCATGGCTACACAGGTGAATCCATTGTCCTTTGGACTGAATTCTGTCCTGCCTAGTTTCACATTTAGAATCACAGTGGGACAGTTTGTAGAACTGTTACATGTACCTATTGTCCATAGCAGCTTACACAAACTCTGAGGACCACATCATTTCTTTGTCAAAAGCTCTAGTTAAGAGGCATTTTAAGGTCTTCTTCAGGTGATCCCATTGGTGGAGGTCCCTCACCCGGCATGGACCTCGGTTGCAGCACTGGCGGCCTTGGCTCAGAAGCCCTCAAGTCTTTGGCATCAGCCGACATTAGTCCTCTCTTGTGAGAAACAATGATTCTAGTGGCACTTATCTCAGCCAACTGAGAGGGGGACCTTGATGCACCACAGAGGCATACATTCTTTTACAAGGACAAAGTCGTCCTCAGGACACATCTGGTCTTCATTCCTGAGATTGCACCTGAATTTAACTTGAATCAGGAGATCTTGCTACTGATCTTCATTCCTAACCCCTCCTCGGAGGCGGAAAGGGCCCTCCACAGTCTGGATGCAAAGAGCTTCCATTCTTCAGAGCACCGGTTTGTTTCCTATGGTGGTACTTCATGTGGACAGTTAACGTCCAAGGACACTACTACTTGTTGGGTAGTCTCCTGAATTTCATAGAGCTACAAGTATCAGAACCTCTCACCACTCAAGGACTTGCATGCAGCGAGAAACAAGGCTGCCTTCCAGAGGCATGTCCCGTAGGACATCATTGCCAAGGAAGCAACTGGGCCCCACTCTCTGCGTTCTGTAAACATTATTGAATGGATGGGTGCTCTTGGGCTGATATCTGGCTTAGTCAGGCAGCGCTTCAGAACTTGTTTGGCTAGATCATGTTCGGTCCTTCTCGTGCCCATGTTTTTTCTACCTGGTAGTCTCCCAATAGTATCTAGAAAGTGAAAGGGAATTTAGGAGTACGTAAAGGTTACTCACCCTAGTGGCTGCTGTACTCCTAGTACATAATCCCATTTCCTACATATGCCCTACCACCTTCCCTGGTAAATCAGACAAAGGACGGCATGGCGGTCCCTGGGCTCCTTCCCAGGTTTTAGTATTAGTGTTGTGAACGATTTGCCCATTGTGCGGGTAATCAAGCCAGTAACAGGGAAAAAAGTATAGTCTGACCAGGTGAGGAATCAGCTGGATTTGATAGGTTCTGTACAATAGCGCTGTGAAGCTAAGAGGGACCGGCGTTTTAGCTTTTAGCATTTTAATAGTCGCTTGTACTTCGGATGATGCTATTGGGGCTTCCAACTCTAGTTTAATTGTATCCAGTACCTTTGGGATGTTTGATGTTTCTATATATCACTTTTGCTCGTCCAGGTGCAACTACTTCTCTGCCATGAGGGATGTGAAATATTTACAGACAATGTCAATCTTACCCTCTTCCTCATGTACATATCTCCCTACATCATCCGGGGTTCGAAATGGAGGGGAGCTGGGGGCTATTTAGCTCCTGCTTGTAGCCTAGAAGAGCCTGGTTACCTGGGCACCAACAGCTATCAGGAGCTATTTTTGGCTCTCAAGTCCAACGATTGCCGAACAAACACCTATGTGAATTTAACCCATGGGACAATCTATAAATAAACATTCGGACAAAGGTATACAGCATAAGGGGGTCATAAATAATGTACAAAAGTCTATGTTTCCATCTTACACAGAATTTAAATTTGTGGAACGCTATGCTCTAGCTCATCGTTCTCCAACGGTAGCTCCTGGTTGTTGGTTAAGGCTGGATACCCCTAAACTGCATTTAGCTCCGGGTTATCCAATCTTTTTTTTTTTTTTTAAATTTTGTTTCTTTAGGAGAAACCCTAAGAAGCTTTATCAAAATGCTTGGATTCCCTTGGTGCCAAGCCCTTCATGCTGTTAAGTATCCGAAAGTTCCTGGTTGATGATGAGTCATCTATGGAGATAGCAAGATTGCCGACCTATGTATGTCTCCGGGTGTGTCCATAGGTCGGTTTTCTTCTTTAATTTGTCGAAAGACTGCCTATAATTGGTTCACCAGCGCTATTGTCCATCTTATAGTTTCTCCGGATATCAATCGATTCCATAGGTTGTTTTCATCTGTCATCCAGGGCTTTTTGATCAGCGGTAGTAGGTGCACCAATCTGTGTTTCTTAGTTTTTGGGCAGTTTATTATGAGATGTTTCAGGGTTCCCGTCACCTCCGTCGATTTGCACAGACGGCATCCTTTATTCTCGGAGAGACCTCTGATGAACAGAATTTCTTGGGTCTGAAGCAGATTTAGTCTAGCTTTCATAAAATGTATCCAATCTTAATTTCGAACCCGGTCATCCCTACACACTGAGATGCTGTTCTGATTTTTCTGCACCAATTTATACGCCAATACCCGGTTAGCTTTGTTTCCTCTAGCATAATAAAATTGCCTAGTTTTTAAGATCACTTAGGACATTCTCCCTGCCATATGAGCCTTTAGACTAGCCCTGGCCACTTTCAGGGCCCTCCGCACCCGCTGGGTCCCCCTGATCCTAAATGCATCTTCCTTAGATCAAAACTCCTGCTGTAGTTCTCCCTTAAGTCGCACCTGGATTTTCATGTAAGCCACTGTTTTACAAATAAATGAATGGCCTCCCACACGATAGATTGAGGTCCACGTGGGACATTTTCATGGAAATAAGTAGTGATTGTGGATTGTGTCTCCTGTCTCCTGCCGTATAACTAAGTCAGATAGTATTAGATTATTTCCTCTCCAGGCAGGCGGACGTGCCGTGGGCATCCAAGAAAGTCTGGGTGAGCAGAACAGAGGAATGGTCGGAGAGCACCTTGGTGCCAAAATGAGCTTCAGAAATACATGCTAATGGGGGCCCGAGGTCAGCAGTAAATCAATTCTAGAATGGCCCGGTGTACATGTGTGAAATGTGTGTGCATTCACTGGAGTCATCATTCAACACCCTTCGATGTATCAACCACTCCCAGGTCTTTCCGCAACGCGATGTATGCATTGGCATTCTAGATATCTGATCTTGAGGGTGGTAATGACTTATCGAAATCGGGGTTGGGGGCGAGGTGACATCTCCCTCTATGAACGTAACTAGGCGTGGAATTATTGAGGTTATAAAGGCATCTTGTTTCTCTTAGACACAGATAATTCAAAGTAATTTTATGCCCACGGAGATGCCCTTTTACACAGATATACCTTCAGTGGGGAAAAAAAGAAGTTCAGTAGTTGTAATAATAAAAACACCATTTGCTATCAAGATAACCACCCAGGCATGATGCTCCAACCCAAAAATGATCAGAGCAATGGTGCAACTTTGCATCAGCATGGACTCCCGGAGCCTCTATGTTCCTTTCTTCATGCCAAGGCCTCAGGGTCTACAGGTCTTTCTAGAATTGGTCCAGGCATTTCCATGCGCAGGACCACTCAACCTTACTCTCTCCTCCTCTCTGGAAAGAGAAATTCCTGAGAGAGGCAGAGGACAGCAGCCGCTCTCCAACTTTTTAGCGATTTTATAAGCCGCTTTTATCTTCATTGCCGAAGCTTAATGCGGACGGAAACGCCCACCTGTAAGTGCCTAGACCGCAGCCACAGGCTTCAAAGGTTTCCCTTTTTCAAGGGCCTCCGCGTAGAGGTCCTGGAATAGCGTTATATTTGCATCGCGGAAGAGGACCTAGTTTTGATTTCTTGCTTGGAGCATGATTTGCTCCTTAATCATGAAGAAGTGCACCCTGGTGATGAAGTCTGGAGTTTGAGTGGTCCGTAGCCAGGCTCTCAGATGGGTGCGGTGGGTACAATCTAGTTCCATGGGGACATTATCGGGCAGCGTCAGGGTAGAATAGAAGGTCCTGGACAAATCCATGGAGTTGTCTGCAACATGAGCCGGTATCTCGTCAAGGCGGATAATATTTCACCTGGACCGGTTCTCTGAGTCCTCTTGGACAGATTCCACCTCGTCCAGGGGCCTTTCAGATTTGTCCATTCTCTTATCCATGGAGGAAAGCCTACATGTAAAATCAGCCATGCTGTTGTGAAACTTTCTTCATGTCGGCTAGTTGGCCCTGCAGGTTAGCTTTTGTCATTGGTTGCAGTATGAATCATGCCGGTGACTCCAGTCCTCTTGGGCATCTCCTGGAGTAACACAGTAATATTGGAGGTCTTTGTGCTTTTAGGGGGTTTCGGTCATCTTGTTTTGCTAAGGCCCACAGCTCTGGGTGCTTTGGGCCACAGAAGTAGCTCAGAGAGCAGGGCAGTGCTCGCAGTCATTCGCAAGGTAATGCAAGACAGCTAGGCGTAGGATAAGCAGCCAATCCTGAGCAAGATGTATGTGGTTGTGGTGGAATCCCTTATGGTGCATCCCTTAGGGTACTTGAGCACACCTGAGTGCTATAGCTTCTATACAAATGGATCCCAGAGGGTGCAGGACTCCTCCCTTTAACTACATCTGGCCACTTGGGGTCAAGGGAACCTGCGCTAGCTCACCTCTTCTATAGTTTACCGTGCGGCAGCTCACCAGGGCTCTGGACAAAGTCCTCCCATTCCCCACAGTGGAAAAGGCCCCCCCACCCCTCAACGGGAGCAGCCGTTTCTGGAAGGCGAGGCCCAGACCAGGGAGCGCCACTCCACAGTTCTCGCGTTCAGCCCACAGTGATTCTGCACCTTCATATGCGGGGATGCTCGTCCACCATGCTCTCCCAGTCTCGGGTAGCGAGAATGGGTCTCGCCAAGCAGTATAGAGTGCGGATGCCCGGGCAAGTTAGTCCCTCCCTATATTGCATGGCACAGAAGAAGAGAAACACCTTCCCCTGCCGACAAACGGAGCTGCTTCAGGCTCGACCAGCCGCTGTGCCAAGTGTACCAGTTCATGCACCCCTAATGGTTGAGCGGTTGCGCTGCTCTGGGACAGTTGCATTTGTCGAGGAAGTCCCTGCTGCCTTTGGAGGTTAATAGGGAGCTATATTGGCTGGTGGCTCGCCCAGCCCCGCCCTGGAATACTAAACTTTTACTGTATTCTTATGTGTTGCGGGGTAAGCTTCCACCCCGGATAAGATCTGTAATTCAATTATCCTTCTTAAGGACATGACATCTACTGAGGAAGTTACCTTAAAAGTAAGCTGTTTTAGTAAGGTTTTGTTTATTGGTTTGAGGGGTGTAAACATCAGGAATTAAATGCCAACAGCCCACCTGCTTATACATGGCTGGATAGAATCTCTTTATCCCAACACTAAAAGCACCCTTCCCAAATGTACTTTCAACCACACAATGTTTGGTTGTGATGAGGTGTAAAATGCCAGGGCTGATCCTTCACACTAATACATACAACAATATAACAACAATATAACACAGGGAATATTTGGCAGTCTTCAATCCAACATAATCGAATAAGAGTTCAAACGTATATGTTTGTGAAAGTACTCCTTGTAACCAGGGTTGGATTCCCTTCCCCTGGATAAATTCAGAATACCTTGGAGACGTTCTGTTAAAAAAAAAGTTCTGTTCAGCTGAACACAATAGAGCTTTTACTTCAAATGCGACCTTCCACTTGTTAAATTAAATGTCTCTTTCATAAACACTGGTTATACAAATCACAACAATGGGTGTCTTTCCAAATATTGGTAAAGCAAAATGCCTCTCAAAACAAATTCATAAACCAAAGCAATTATCAGCATACCACCTGTCTTCTTCAAATGGAATGCTTTTGTTAGGATAACACAGCAACTGCTTCTGTTAATGCCACACGTGTTTGTTAAAAATGAAAATACTTTTTTCAGGATAGCACAGCATCTACTTCTAGTAATCCCACACTTGTTCTTCAAATTAAGTTCTGTTAATACACTCTTTTCATTACGGCACTTTGCCACAAAACAACATCTTCTTTCCTGGTCCACTCACCTGCCAGGACTAACTACTATTGGTCCCTAACCTAGTTTACTCACCTGCCATGATGTAAACTCCTACAATTATGCTTTGTGGCAATATTTGTTCCAAGATCCCCCACACCTATATCCTTTGTGGGGAGGGTTGAACAATGTCTGCTTCTCTTTATAGTCTCTTGGTAATGAGGGTTACAAGTCTCCACTAGTTGCTATCCCAGATAAGGGGAGTTGTGCCCTTGTTGTCTTGGCAGTTCTCCTTTAGAACCTCTTGGCTGTTCGCAATGTGGGTTATATGTTTCCCCCAGTTAGTGTCACCAAAGAGGGAAGTTGCGCCTTTGTTGCCTTTCATCTGCTCCTTGACAGCCTTTTGGCTGTCAGAAATGCGGTTTACAGTTTTCCCCAATGGGCGTCCAATATAAGAGGAATTGCGCCCTTGTATTGCTTTATTTGTTCGGTATTCAAAAGTAGTGGTTTCTGCTTAATGTTCGATGTGGAGCTTCCAGGGTTACCTTTAGTTTTAGGTCAACTCACTGGTCTTCTTTGGCGTCTCCTTTTCCCTTGCAGGTGCTGCGGTGGACCGTCTATCTTCTTTCTGCTTTTCGGTCGGCACCCGCATAGCTCTAGCAGTCTGCACAGCTTCTTCCCGGAGCCCCGATAGCTTTGGTGGTCCTCCTGCACATTCAAGCACATTGAAGAGCTGCTAATCGGGTCAGAAGCACGTCTCCCTCTTGGCTGGGCTCTTCATCCCAATACTGCTTCCCACTGTACTTGCTTTGCCACGCGACAGGGCTTCACATCTCGCATAGCCATCAGCTGGCATTCTTCTGTGACCGATCCAGTATTCAGGTCTGCCTCTGCCTCAGCTACTCCTTCAGCGTCCTCCTCTCCTCCTCCTCCTTTTAGCTGCAACTCATTCCTGAGTTTAAATGTCCCACTCAGGTTTTATAACAACTCTATTGCACATTCTGGCTAGTGTCATTGTTGATCCTTACTAAATCTTGGTCCCTCTACTTCGTCCCAGTACGAAGGGCATTATGGATCCTGAAGTTCATAATGTTTTTAGGATGTTGATGTTCAATTATTTTGGATTGCTTTGTAAATTTAGCATTATTAGAGTTAGGCAAATTGTATACAAGGTTTGTGTTTTAACATTGGGTTTTTAACCTCTATTTAAAACATGATCATGACAATTTGAGGAAGTTGCATTTACTACTTGAACCACCAAAGTATGGACCTTATTCTGATTAGTACAACACCACCAAGCCATTGAATATTTGGGGATTTCATCCTAAGAAGATGAATACTGCTTTCCCAAAGGAGTTACCACTTCTCCTTGACATCCATCTCCTCCTATGTGATCCTCCATCATGATACCACCTCCAGGGTTAGGTGATGACTCTGCACAAAGTAATTAGAATATACATATAGCTGTGCCACACATCAGGTAGCTGGTAGGGTGAAGGGCAATGCAGAAAACACACACAGGGGGAACTTGGGTCAGGACACCTATATTAGTAAGTAAAATCAGCCCTCCAGATAAGGTGCAAAACAGGCCTTTTTATGCAAAGAAATCTTGTCAATACAGCTTTTTTAATTCTTCCTTGCATACCACTTACAGAGGCTATTTATGGCAGCACCCCCAAAAATCATGGAGCTCACTGGTGACAGCCTGGCCAGCAGCAGCTTGCAAATCAAATCCACTCTTTACTTCAGCAATCTGCACAGTTCTTTGAAAGAAGCAACTGGGATGAGTTCTGGTCTGTTTATGTTAATGATTCTATCAAGATAATACTTGCTGAGTAATGTAAAAGGGAATGTGTGTTTTGTTCACTTTTATTTAACTGCTTCCATTTTGTAGGTCACCGTGTTATTAAAGTATCTTGAATCATGAACATGCTTTTCACTTCAGACACAGGCAGTATTATGTAAAATGAAAATTGTTTTAAACAAGGGCTGCATTTCAGCTTCATTTTCCTCAGTATTAATCCGCTGTAATGGAGGGAGTGCAGTTGCAGCAGCATGGGCATTTTTATACTTTTTTTTCTTTTCATCACAGAAGCACATCTGTTGCATTTAATGGCTTGGCGTTCTTGATCTCTTGAGGTTTTCTTAGGAGAGCCTCCCAGCAAGCAGTTGTTTGGCTTTTGTGAGAAGGAAAAAGTTGTGGGTTTTCTATATGAAGATGTGTTTTTTTGTCTTTAGATTGCATGTGTTCACGGGCATAAAAGGGCACTATACATAGTTTTTCTTAGAGAGCAACGAATAGCTAGGCATGTGGTCTGAACTTTAACTACCTTCCTGACCACCCACCACAAGCAGGTATAATGGATACAGGTAGAAGCAGTGCTGTATATATTTTCAGTGGCACAGACTGTACCAGTACCTCTTAACAGCACTGCTAGATATTCAGGCAAAGTAGCCTAATTTATCAACAGAGCTGCTATAGGCATGTCATGGCACAATACCAAGCATTCACAGCAGGGCTGATTGCATCATGCCCACATTTATTAGCAGGACTGCTATGTTTGGTGACAGTACCTAAATTTCTTAACAGAGCTGCTGTTAAAGCACAAACGTGTTGCATTTTCTGCAGCGAGCAAAAGTATTGAGCATTTTCTGCAGCAAGCAAAAGTATTGAGCAAGAACGGTATCTGAGCTCTTCCCACCAACCGCCGACATTGTGAGCTGATGGCATGGCTTTCATGTAATTCAGTCCCTTCTACTCGGTCTTCTGCTTTTCAAAAAGTCTGCTTCTCCCATGTCCGATTACTGAGTTGCACTGCCAAAAATCTAGTACATTTCAAAGCCTCATTATGAATCTCCCGACTAATGTAGGATAGTCTGAACAGGCCTACAGCCTTTGACAAGCTATTAATGTCAGGCCAGCCTCACATGGAACTGCCAGTGCCCTAACCCTATGTGCCTTTCAGTGTCAACAGCCTGTTGGGAAAGGCATTTTAGTGGGTCAATAATCCTGCTGCAGAGATTATTGTGTAATCTGTTAGTTCAAATCCTGTTGATAGGTGAGTTAATGAGTCTGCATCAGAGAGATACATTTAAGATGCACGTAACATTCAATTGTAACAGAGTTGACTTAACTTTCAAATTATCAAAAGGTCTACTAAATGTTCAATGATTCAGAACACACATTTCATCCGGGATGCTCTACTTGTAATCGCTCAGAACACACAAATCATCAGGGCTGCTGTACCTGCGATGGCATAGAACATACACCTCATCAGGGTTGCTATACCTGTGATTGCTGAGAATAGTCACATCTCATTTGGGCTGATATACTTATAATGGCTCAGAAGAAGCACGTCCCATGAGGACTGCTATATGTGTAATGGCTCAGAACACACACCTCATCAGGGCTGCTATACCTGTGATGGCTCAGAACACACACCTCATCAGGGATGCTGTACCTGCAATGACTCAGAAGTAGAACACGCACATTCCATGACTACCACTATACTTGTAACGGCTCAGAAGAAGAACACAGCTCATATGGGCTCTTATACTAGTAATGGAATACAGTGTTGGTAAAGCACCTGCATTCATGCAAGTGCTGCATATGGTCAGACAAACCAACTCTATAATTCCCAGCCTAATGGCCAAAAGAAGGTTTGCACACATCTAAAAAGGAGCACTCAATGGTAAAGCTGCACTAGATTTTTAAATAGAAAAGGAATTTTTAGCTTTTTGGATATTTATTGGTGCTATGTAAAAGACGAACAGAAATACGGGAGAACAAAGGTGTGGCAGAAGGGTGGGGAGGCGAAGGGCCAGAGATCATACTAGACAATCCAAAACAGGAATTCGAGCAACAGGAAGAGAGAGCAATGAACTACATGATAGGGCAACAAAGAAAGTGGGAAGGGAAACAGTTAATAGAACAAACACAATAGGAGTGAGGGATAGAAGCAGAGCAAGAGACAGTGACATAACACACAGATCAACAGCAGGTGGGGAGAGAAGGAAATAGAAAAGCAAGGCTAGAGAAGAGCAGGCTAATAACATAAGAAACAGTGCAAGAAAGACAATCAAAAGGAGTAGCAACCACAACAGAGAAAATGAAAAAACAGATAAAGCCAGAGTAATGATATGAGAGGAGTTATATCAACCGATACAGCGAGACATAGGAGGGAAACTGCAACAATAGAATGCAGAGATGGGCGAGGCAGAGAAACAGACTGCAAAATGTGGCATCCGAACCCTTAAGGGTGAGAGGCAGAGCTTCAGAAAGTGAGAGACAGGGGAAACAGAGTAGCAAATGTAAGGAGAGATGGAGCGAAAACATGGAGTGACTGTCAAGCAGTTTGTGCCAGGCAGCAACATAAGGCCCGAGAGGCAGAGAAGTGATGCTTGTAGAGTGAGGTACTCAATTTATGAATCAACCGATATAAGTAGCTGGCATCTGTAGTAGCTCTCAACAGAGTTTGTGCCCAGGTATCATGAAGAAGAAGCTGTGTAGTATGCATTTACGAGGTTTTTGTGTGGGGAAAATGATTTCCACAGGTGCAATACATTATTTAGGACCACTTTGAAAAGCAGCTGTTTTTTCACTAATGTTTTCAAACAAAGTTTTAATTTTACGCAGAAATTGGATAGTTGTCAGACACTTTTTGCTCTCTTGCGAAGGAGAAACCTCATTTTTACTCTCTTGGAATTGGATTTACTCTTGAATTCAAAATCATATCTGGAGCACTGGGTAAAAAAGCAGGTGAGTGGGGCTTGGTTTCATTATGTAGTTTGAACTATATTAAGTAGCATTGTTAGTTTCTGCAGGGAGCAAGAGGATGGGTCTGGTTGCTGTTGAAAATTGCAGAGCACAATGGTTTGGCTAAGGGCTGCGGTATCTGTTTAATCAAATTTTATTTTGACTGTTGGGCAGAGGAGCTCATGGAGCAAAGGTCAGAATGGAAATAGAATGGAAATCGATGCCAAACGGGGTCCAATTAATTGTTGCAAGGGAGTATTTTCTCATGGGCATGAAGCTGCTTTCCAGGCAGCAGGTGCCTTCCCAGACGATAAACTAATGAATACACATTGATTGTGAAGGACACAGTATGATGCACAAGAGGGCTCAAATCGTGGCAATGCCAAAATATAGCACTAAGTAGGGAGAAACAGCGTTCCCATTGACCACAGGGCATGTGGATCAGGAATAAAAGTGTGTTGTAGAACGAATATGTCAATTTCTAGCAGCAGAGCCGCACACATGTTTTTCCATGCAGCTGTGCATCGTGAGAAGATAACTAGCAGGTTGGGCCCAAATTTGGCCACATGTATCAACACGAGAGGTACAGAGTGATCGGGGGCGAGGGAAGAGGGGATCCAATCAGGAGAAGGGGATGGTGTGTTCCAATGGCTGCAACATAGTTTTGCCCTTGCTGATTTCCAGACAATATCGTTGGTTGGTTTTGGTGGGATACTACTGTCTGCGCTATCTCCAACATAGAGGTCCAATTAGCATTAAGCATTTTATCACCTTGCACTATGAAGGATGCCAGCCAATCAGTACGTCAGGTTTTGTGCTACCCACCAGAGTATGTCGTCATCGAGGGGTGGTATTTCTTAAGGTTGTGAAAAGTGAAACCTCCAATTGGATCGTTTAACGTATATGGTTCTTTAGTAGATCGATGACGAGCAGCCAATCAACATGTTATAATTATACTAATTGTTGCAATTGCAGAAATTGTTCATTCCATTTTAATAGGATGTAGCCTGGAAGGGGCAATTTGGGAAAATGGTGTCCAGTTCAATTCCACTGAGCTGTGTTTTTCTCCCAGCTGTTTTTGTTTAATAAAACTTATATTTTCCTTGCATCTTGTACACTCCATTTTGACTACTTTTGGATTATTTCTTTGGATTACTTGGGGGACCGCAACTTTACAAGGTAGTTCCAAATCTTGGTAGATGATGCTAAGTATGTTGAGGGATTAGTTGAGGGTGTCGACTAGGGTGTGTGGGGATGACGGGAAAAGCAGTGCTAGAAGGCTTTGCTGAACATTCAGTGGTCATGTTGTGTTCTTAATTGGTAAATTCATACCACAATGTTGTGACTCTAATAGAAAGACTCCTTCCTCCGGTCTGTTTCTTTTTAAATGTTCTGATCTCAGAATCCTTGGTTGAGCATAGATTTTCAACAGATTGGCCCGGTATTTTGCCCCTGTGTCCACCAATGTTCTGTGAGCAAAGCAAAGAACCCTCGAGTTATTCTGTGATCTCCTTGGAGCCAAAAGAGCAACATAAGTATTTAGGTGATATGTACGAGATGCTCAATTCCCAAAATGATTCGGTCGGCTCGATATGAATTAGCTGAATATGAATGATTGTTTTCTTTGGGGCTCCAGTGAGTAAGGTATTGCAGTAGTTGAGGCAAGAAAGGACCTATGGCCTCACTAGGTCTATTTTTTCATGAAGTGCCAAGAAATTTTAAATATTCTTAATTTGCACTCACGGTGGAGGCATCTAATTAAGTGGCCAGGAACACATGCTTTAATGTATGGTGAAAGCCTGCATTACATGCTGCCCACTGGCACCTCTCCCGCAGGATACTGTTTTTTTCCCCCAGGCGGCTTCCCCTCTATTTCATGACCCTCAAACCTGTTAACAGCACTGTTTCACCCCCCTAACTAGGGTGCACCACCATCTGCTCCCTGGCTGTCCTTGGCCCTCTCCGTACATCGCCACAGACATAGAAAAGGGGCACACTTTCTAGCTTCTCAGTAGCCATCTTTGTAGTTTTTCTAGGGAATCCGGTGTGTGCCCGGATTGCTAATAGCTGTAAACCACTTGACAGAAGGGGTGGGGAAGACAGAAGGGCTTAGCCACCAGTAAGCAAGCCAGGGACATGATTAAAAAAGGCTATTACCCACTGGTGTAGAAAAGGGAATTGTGAGATCAGGGAGAGGAGTGAACTAGAGCGAGATATTGAATGGATTCAATGGAGTGGCTGAGGAAACCCTCATTGGAATAGCATTACAGTACAGTGCTCCTTATGAAGTCACAGAGGGAGCCATGGTAGAGAAGGCCTCTGCCTTTAGGCCATCCCACAGTAGAGAGGTTAGTCTAGATATCAGGGCTTAATAATCTATAGTGTTTTATTTGACTTTGGGTGTCAGGGAAGCCTTGGCTCGGGTGGACGGAGTCCCGGGTAGACAGAGAACTGTCAGAAGCCCCCTTTAGTCGCATCACATGCAGCCAATTCCACCGTCCGCAGAAAACCAAGAAATCAAAAGATAAAATCCCTTGAACCATCCATCGAATCTGTGAGTTTCGTTAGGCCATTTGTGACATGATTCACAGTGCACTGCCCAGAGACCATGGTTGTGGGTATATGATGTTACAAATGTGGAACTGTATGTTTTCACTTGAAACAAACAGAGGGATGTCTGCTGGTCCCAATCTTTTGAAAAATGGTCTTAAATGCATTGGGTTGTAGCTGCCACTCGCATGCCAAACTGCTCTCGTTGACGGAGGTCATCTGTAAGGCAATTCTATATCACTGGTGTGTGCTGTGCAACCAGCGTGATCCACTAAGTTTAGCTACCAGTTTCATGTGTGTTGGGATAACAGAGAGGTATTGGGAATAATCCCTCCTCCTGCCGTTTGATAATGTAATACAACTCAGTTGCATTGCCTGTCCTGAATTGCACCAGCTTCTACCTGGGGGTCTGACACATCCTCTCAAGGTGTTTCCCTTTTCAACCATTTTAGGACCTGAGCGTTACAACAGATCTGCCCACCCCCCACTGTCTGTGACCACTGTGCACTGAGCCATTCTTGCATGGGTCTCAGGTGTAGTCAGGGATTTGGCACTTGACTGCAAGCTTCCCTCATGCACAACATTCTCATCACAGCCTCACTGTTAGACACTGATGTCATGTCTTGATTACCTGAGTGGGAGAAACCTGAAGGTGTCTCACCCGCTAGTCCCCGGGGATCTGTCATCCAGGTGGCCAGGACACAGCCATCGCTATTCAATCCAGATCCTGGGGGTGGACCAGTGCGGGAGGTTCACCTGGATGAGGGTTCTTCGGGGAGGGGAAGTGGGACATCAAAGGGTGAGACGCGGTATCCCCTTCCCTGTAACACCTTTTCCCCATCCTACCACATAGAATACCTAGAAGCTCAACCCCTCACCCCCTTTCCCGACACAAACACTTTCTCACAGACAGTTCATCGTGAGCGACAACGGACTGACACCAGAGCCGTATACCTGACATGTCCCAACACAAGGGTCAGGCAATTACTTATAATTACACACACCCGACTTCCATCACACTTCCCCACACGGATAAAAGACGGAGCTCGAAAGCACACTCTGAACAAGGCCAAACACACAAGGAAAAAACTATTCTGGGATGGCAGTTTAAATCGAGGAGAAAGGCGGCAAGACCAGAGAGGACGATAAAGAGGGAGTTACCCTTGTCCTTTTCACTGAAGAATCTCGACTTTCAACAAGCCTCAAGGAAAAGAAACATAAGACCAGGAATCACAGCTGACGAATGGTGAAGCATGTGTCAAAGGTACAGAGGGCCCCCACCGTATTGCTAGCCAAGGTGGGGAGAAGCGATGGCCACCGTGGTAATGTCCTTGACTCCGACAGCAAAGCCAATGAGTTCAACACAGCCATTGAGTCTGTAGAAACTGATAGCAGACCAGACTGTTATGCTCATGGTTGCAGGAGGCAACATTATATGAACAAAGAACTTGTGTGCAATTGAACGTTAAGAAAGAAAGTTAAGTAGCTGATACAGAGTGGTCCGGCATCATGTGGGTGCTCACAAAAAGTTCTCTGTTCAGTACACCCCCCAAACCCCGGTCAGAGCATGTAAATATTGAATGGTGAAATCAAAGTGGTCCTGCAGCGGGTTACGTTAAATCCTGTGCACATTCAAAAGCCTTTGATTACCTACGAACTGAAAGTGGTCCGAGCCCGGAAGAGGGGGACTAATTGGTAAAAAGGGGATCTGAGCCTGGAAGAACAGTAAAACTGGCGGCTGAGGGATGCCTGCGAGTTAAAGTTGGTCCAAACTCGGCTGACTAATTGTGAAAGAAGGATCTGAGCCCAGCTGAGGGGGATCCCGGGCTAAGAGCAAAGTGCCCCGATTTGAATACTTGAAAGGAACTTTTGTTGTTTTTGGTGCATCAGACCTCTGAAGCAAGAGACTTTGAGTAAAACAGACGTGGGCACAGAAGGCCCTGATGTTGGTAAAAGGAACTTTGATCTTGTGCCGAAGAAGCCCAGGAGTGTACCATGCTCGAGTGAACCGCCTTGTCCCGTGCTAAAAACGTGGGGAAGGGAGGCCAATGGGCTGAACATCCTGACTTATCATTTTGTGAACACTTCTTTCTTTTTCATGAACATTTCCCCACACTATTTGCAAAATTAGCAGTAAGGATTGGCGGCATTTTTTTTTGTATTTTTTTTGTATACATCCTTTCATTTGACTAGACTCCACTAGGACTGTATTATTTTTTGATGGTCGTAGCTTGCTCCCATCTTAGATTTAGGTTTAGATAGTCGTTTTTCACACCCCTGATAAAGTTCAATAAACACCCTTTTATTGTGGTCACTTGTGTGTCTTACTTTGATACCCTGCCATCCTTACGCGAGAGACTGGGAACTTTTTGTTGGTTGGTACTACCATGAACGTTTTACTTTGGGAAGAGATCACCCTAGCCCATTTGATTTAAGTTATTAGTGTTAGGGACAGAAGTAGGCTTTTTGGGACATGACCGTAACAGACCTTTTAGTTTTGGACAACCTGAACATTTCACCAGTTTTCTTTGAGTTAGGGAAAGTCCCCTTAGCTTTGGGGATAGAGAGGCATTTTCTCACCCTTTCTTGATCAATAAAGGTTTATACCCAAAAGTATGCCACCATTGTGTCCGAGCCTTACATATGGTGTCAGGAACAGACTCAGACCTGGTTGATAAAAACTAGGAGATCCAAGTTATGAACGCATCCTTACTAGACAACCTTCCCCAAGTAGGAACGGTCGAGCCCCATGACATTTTACCTTATGGCCCAATCGCAGCTGTGACACCTTTTAATTCTGCACTTCCGGATAATTCAGATAGTGATGAGGAAATAGAAAACTGTTCAGAAAGGTTTTATTTAAAAGACATTTTCTCCTCTTCCTTGGGTTCAGAGAACTCAGAAGCCAGAGACGAGGTAGAGACTGGGGAATCAGACGAGTGGGAAACCTTATCAGGAGATTCTGAGGGGTCCAATTCTAAATTACATATGCCCTCCTCTTCAGTAGATGAATAAATAAGTGAAGTAGGGAATCTCACAATAGACAAACTAGATCAGCTCCATTATGAAGAATTAACACCACTTTTTGTTCGTGACCCTAGCATCACACAACCCCTAACTGGATCCCTCTCCTCTCCGGCTACAACTTTTAAAAACCGGGAAGAGTCTTGATCTAAAATCTCTAGTGACGAAGATTCTGAAGAGAAGGGGAGACCCCAAAGAGAAGGAAAGTTAAAATGAATACAAACCCTATAGAGTTCTTAATCGAAGGCCTGGTAAATCAAATACAGGCGGATCTAAAACACCAAAAGGGGTTGTATAGGTTAGCCATCCACCGACAAAGATCAGTCCTCCCCACATGGCATCTTACAACCCTATCAGGAAGGAGAAGATTTAGGAAGATTCTTCCTGAACTTTGAAAGGCTACCCCACCAATTCTAGTGGAGTGAAGATCTGAAGGTATGCCATTTAACATGCTTGTAAAAAAGAGGAACTACAGTCCTCCTATCAAACGCTAAACCCGCAAGGTACAACGTCTTTTGAAGATATTAAAAAGGGACTGTTACATCGGGTTGGGCACAAAGAAAAGTTCTATCAGCCGAAACCCAGCAAAATTAGGCTGTATCCAACCGAATTCCCAGTAGAACTGGGAGCACGTATTCAAAATACCATGTCCCTCTGGTTAGGAAAAGAAATCACACCCGAGGTAATGGAAGCCCTCTCCCTAGAACAACTAATTAATGGATTGTCTCCATTCCTGCAGGGGGCAGTCTAAAAACTGAAAAACCATCATTTTCGGAAGCTGTTGAAATGGCTCAAACCTATGTCGAAGCTGGCAAACACTTAAAGAACCTTACACAGGAGTGATGAAGGAAAGAGGGAAATAAAACCTTATCCCCAACCTATACCCGGTAAGCATTACAGAAAAAGAGATGGAGAAAGCCCTGTGGGAAAATATGAGAACGTTGAGAGAGGAGGTCCCGGAAAAGTAGGGCAGAGAGAAGAACAAAAACCCTTTTCGATAAGAGAAAATACGATCTAGGTCTTTAGAGAAAAACCTTGTAGTTGCTACGATAACCTGTTTTTCATGTAGAGAAAAAGGCCATTTGGCTAGAGTTTACCCCAAAAATCAGCGGGAGGAAACTACGGAGGTTGGCTGGATGGCAGACAAGGAGTATGAATTCCTTCCTGATAATGTGGAAGAAATTTAGACCACTAATAATTGTTTTTGTATCCCAGATCCATTCAAAAACTATGAATCTGAAAAGATAAATGGCAACCCTGCTTAAGCATTAGGCGATACTGGGACCAAAGAAACCGCCATCTGACCTGACCTTATACCAGCCAAAGACATGAAAAGGGCAAAGCCAATGACCAAGACGTCTACTTGAGGGCTCCAGTCTCAATTACTATACAAGATAAGGAGGTCACCATGAATTCGGCCATCATACCTGCATGGGTCGAAATTGCGATTGGATAGGCAACATTAACCAGTGACCAGGAGATACCAATTGTGAACAAGGAGCTAGTTCATAGCGTTCTGCAAATCGAACTTACACATGCAATGCAAACATATACTTTTGTTCATTATTTATTATCCCCTTTGCTTTAAATGTTGTATAAATATGTCCTAAGGTTTAAGTATACATAGTCCCATATGCAAATACACATAGGGGTGTTTATTCGGCATCAGTTAATTGGGGGAGAAAAATGTATCTCCGTTTAGCTATCAGTTTAAAGCCAACCAGGCCCTTCTGGGCTACAAGAGCTAAATAGCTCCCAGCTCCCCTGAATTTCGAACCCAGATACCTTATTATCGGGACAGATTTCCCCAACTTTGGTCAAATCATAGCTGACCTTGAGCTCCCCGCCAGACAATATTCTTCTATACACTCCTGGGAGGAGATAGAAATAGTTGAATGCCTAGCTGTCTGGGATTGGGAAGGGCAGACAGAATCCCCACGTAACAAACAAACTCTGCAAGATCCTAGGGGGGTCTTTGATGAGAGTAGCCCTGAGGAAACGGGAAAGGTATTTGACAAATCTGAGGATGTTGCCCCTTCTCTTTCCCATGGGGCCAGGGCAAGGTGTCCAAAGTACAATAGCCCCCTATGGGTGGTGCGCCAAGGGAGGATCACATGGAACGGAAGCCCCTTATGGGATTGGTAACAAGCATTCTCAGAGAACACGGTATACCCCCGCTTCAATAACCCCAACCCCTTCTCCAATGCCAAATCCTCCGTCCCCCTCCCTAGATAGAGCCAACGTGTTCTGTTGTCAAGTCACTCAACCCAATACACTTGACAAGACTAAAATACCAGAGAATACAAAGTATGCTACATATGGTTTTAAAACTAGTACTCTGAAGAGAATGATGAACGGGAGTTAGAGGATCACTCTAGAGAACCGGAGTGAGCGGTCTAGCTTCTCACGGTATGTGATTAGCCCAAAGCAATACAACAATCCAGCAAAGGAGTTTAAAGGCAGCTTAGCTGGGACGTTAAGTGGGATCTATCCTCTGAGGAGGCACTGCAAGAGCCATGCACCAGGTGGGCAGACAAGAGCTGAAAGGGAACCCGTGAACAGAGGAGAAGGAGAATCCGAACGTGGTCTAGGTCGTAACTCTGGGTGCCCCACACCCCAGCAAAGCGCCTGAGAGGACGCGCATCCAGGAAGAATCACACATCTGCAGAGCCACTTCAGACCTCGCCAGTTACCCAAAAGCTACTGGAGCCTTGAGAAGGGACGCAGCTGCTCAGGAATCACTGGTACCTGCACTGAAGAAACAAACAGGTACACAGGTTAGCAATAAGGAGCTAGAGGTCTGAGGAAGCAAGGGGGTGAAAGCAGAATCTGGAATGAGCGTGTCTGGACCCTGAGAAGTGATTGCGAGTCTGGGACCTGCACCCATATGGAAGTCAAAGTATAAGAGGGTCTGGGACTCTGAGAATAATCAGGATAGAGAAAACTGAATTGTATGTTTGGCAGGAGAGTGAACCAAGCAGATACGATAAGGAATTGTGAGTCTGGGAAAACGCACCTATATGAGGAACGGGAATAAGAGGGTCTGAGCTCCTGATTGTTAAAGAAGAAAACATGGAAGAGTTTGAAAGACGGAGGTCCAAGTGTGGACGTCGTGAACCCCACTTGACTCCCCAGCCCGAAAGCATTTCAAACCGTACCCAACTGACAATATGGAGGAGACAGAGCGGTCATCGATCAAACAAGTTGACTGAACTTCGAAAGCGGATGCCACTATTGACATCACGATGTAGATGCATTTAGACATGAAGCATATAGGCATCCATGCACAAAGCTAAATGAACACTTCTAGTTTATTGCAGATGGATACAAAACAAATGCTTATGACCCATGGTAGTTTGGGGACTGATACACTTACACCAGTAAATCTTAAGCTATGCGGAAATAGCAAGATGCCAAGAATACATACAATCAGCTTGCACATGCTTAACCGCGACTAACATGGATGGCCATATGACCCAAGATGGAAGCCATAGGTACATTGAAGTGAATGGGGAAAGCAAGGACGACTTCAGAATGCAGAAAAGGGCAGTCAGACAGAGCTTCCAATGAAGACACTGTGCGCAGCATTGCCAAGGACGAGCAGAGACGGAAGGTTTTGAGTAAACCAAGATAATAAAGCACCTGCAAGAATACAAGCTAAAATCCTCATAAGAACAGACAGGAGAGCTCCATTTTGTGAGCCCTACACACGCAACTGGAAGAGACGGACAATGCCTATTCACTCGAGGTAGATGGAGGAAAGCTGTTCCCATTGAACTAGAGGTGGAAAGATACAATTGCTACACAGGTTCAAAAGCTGGATTTACGCTCTCACTGCTTTCGCGATCAGAGATGGCAACATGATGGGAACATGCAGCACATTTGTGATCGTTCCAATCGCCTTGATTAGGTTCACTCGGCCTGGCGGCTGTCCAAGGTCCCAAGGCTGGGAAGACAGGTTTTGTCCAATCCTTAGCTACCTTTCACGTTTAGGCACACTATGTTGCGGTGGCCAATAATTTCCCTGCTAATGGAACGGAGGATAGCACAGGGGCAATGTGCTGGTCATGGAAGCAAGACCATGCAAAGCAACAGAGGTTTGAATCCTGGATCCACGTTTAGAAACCGAACTCAGGTCCGGTATTAGGCACGTTATATAAAAAAATTAAAATAAATAAACCTGCAACTTTGTATTTGTTACATTTAGAGGTGATCCTAGGAGGAGCCACCAGATTTGGCTACCCAATGGTTATACTACATATAGTTTTCCTAAACTGACCAATCCCCATCCCGGATAGGTTTTGGGAGATGTTACTTGTCTTTGTGACGTAATACATGGTTAAAACGGTGTGACACATTCATACAATGAGAACCTATGGACTGCTATGCTGTTCTAGTTTGATCCCTGTCATTTTGTTTGAAAATAAAGACAGTAGACTTTGCCCTATGGTCGAGTCTTCCATTTTTCTGCAGGGACTTTGTTGGGGCCCAAGTACCCTCTTGCTGCTAATCAAGGTACCTTTTAAGAGTGTCCCCGCCGCCCCTTTACAAGTGGCAGCAGAGGATGGTCACTAACGCCTTTCGGCACCAAGCCGGCCTCGTCCCGCTGCATTCCTTGAAGGGCTGTGCAGCGACCCGCGAGGATCAGACTCCAAGGCCACACGTGGGAATAATTGAAGAGGTTGTCAGCACCCACCTTGGAGGAATTCCTGCCTGCTCCCTGTGGGATGCCCAGCAGGCCGGACGGCAGAGTGGCAGATTGTGGGAGAGTCGGTGTCTGAGGGGCTTCAGCAGATCACAGAGTGTAAGTATAGACTCAACTATACCGCAAATATGTTATGTTAGCTGTTTTTGTTGAGCGCGCGTTCGCCAGAGGGCATCATTGCGCTAAAGGAGGTGAGTAGTTCCAGGGTGCCGTTATTAGAAAAGCAAGGCCTTCAATTTCCGCCGGAAAGTAAAGTGGTCGGAAGTCTCCCGCAGGGGCAGAGGCAGGTGGTTCCATACTTTGGCGGCAGCAACCGAAAAGGCACTACCTCCTTTGCGGGCTACCCTGAAGCGAGGCGCCACCACCCGTAGGGCAGTTTGCGATCGAAGGGCAAGAGAACTTAGCTTGCAAAAATTAAACTCCCGCACCATAAAAGTCTCTGTGCACTATGCACATAGACTTAAACATAATCCGATGAGCAACGGGGAGCCAGTACAGTTGTCTCAGCAGAAGGGCCATATGAGCACCAAATGGAGGACGGGTGATGGATCTGGCTGCGGCATTTTGAAGCAGTTGCATCCGCCCAATTAGATGGCCAGGTTGAGCCAGATAGAGTGAGTTACAGTAGTCAGGACCAAGGCAGCAACTACCAGGGCCTGGTTTACTGTGGGAATAAAGGGGAGAACCCGATGTTTAAATTAGCCGGATTTACACACAGCATTGACCTGTTCATCCATGGTCAATGTGGCTGAAATCCGCACACCAAGATTCCGCACTGACGAAACTGGTGTAGGAAGAGGGCCGAGGGATGTGGGCCAAAAATCAGCCATCCAAAACAATTGAGGAGGGAGAGAAAATGATTGAGAGCGATCTGCCAGGAAAGCTGTGAACCAGTCAAGGACTTGGGGGGTGTTGGGGGAAAGGGAAAGTTCCACTTAGTGTTATGTTTCTGTGTTTGTGTTGCAGGAGACGTTCGCTTATGTCACGGAAGGTGGTCTCTTAATTTATTGAGATGCATTGCTATATCCACCGGTATAGAAGAAGGACCAGCTGATTTTTCAGATACCCTGTATCTTGTTGAGGGAGGAAGACGGCCGTGCATTAGGTCATGTTTGTTATTGTGTTTATGTTATGAAAAGCAGAGACATATCGAAGAATTAGGGTCTTTTCTTTGGACAGGTGGTGACGTCACATGTGAGGTTGTTAAACGTGACTTGAAGTGCTGGTGGATTCCACTTTGGCGAACTGCTCTTTGAATTTATGAAGTGTTGTGCTATTCGGGCAAAGCTCGATGAGCATATGGGTGAATTTGCGGTTTGGGCCCGAAGGGTGGAAAACGCAGTGTGGGTGGTGCGCGGAGCATGATCTTGTTGACGGTGGTGGGCCAGAGAGGCTGTTGAAACGGTTCTTTGGATTGCTATGGTTTGAGAATTTGATCGGAAAGTGATGTTAATTATGTAAACTGTGAATTGACAAAAAGGTAAATTGAACGTGTTGAAGCCCCGATTTGAGGATAAGTAAGTATTGACGATTACAAAGTAACGTGTTAAAATGTGCAATACACCACAACAACATCTATGCAAGTCCCTCTCGCGATATCAAGACAAAATACCCAAGTATAGTACAGAATGGCAAAGCCATGGCAAAAAGACGGAAGCTTTTCCAAATGTGTGCAGCAACTAATTACCATGTAGTTACATGTTGCTTATAAGGGGACGAAGTTAAGTAACCGATTGGCTATATTAAAGCTATGGAAAATGTTTCAGGACGAGGAAGGGGAACCGTCCCAAAAGCAATGGATGTTGAGTCAACATGATGTGCAAGGCCAATCGCCCTCGGCTCCCCCTCCTCCTCACATTGCATGAGGAAATTAGTGGGATGGAGGCTAAACCATGGTCAGAGATCCAACTAACTATAGTGCTCCATTGTCAGTGAATGCAGGAAAACACAAGAAAGAAGCGCGAGGAGAGAAAGCGTGAAGAAGCAAAGAAGCGGCGATGTTGACTAGAGGAGTTACCCAGAATATGCAAAAATCGATCACAGATAGTAGGAGGCGGCTTTGTAGGCAGGGGCGATGCAAACCACTGGCAAAGAGGATGGGGAGGAGTGTCTTGGGGAAGAGGGTTTGGATACCTGATGCAACAGGGTGGTGATGGATTTAATGGGGGACAGCCAAGGCCAATGGAGGGTCGAATACAATACTGGCTATATGGAAGGATAGGTCACATAGCACGAGTATGCAGAAGCAGGGGCGGAATGCAACAGAATGGGGGCCTGGCACACCAGCCGACATACCAGACAGAACAGACCATTTTATGGTATGATATGGCATTTCTAACGTGCCTATAGACAAGTGTTTCAAGGCGTGAAATATTACACGCACACACAGACATACGCAGCAAAACCGAGCAGACAGAGCATGCCAATGCAGCCATACCAACCAATGACAAATGGACTGCAAGCACAGGAACATACACAGCCACCTCAACCAGCACAGCAAGCTCTGATGAAGCTGAATATCGTAGAGATGACACACACAGATTCCACGATGCAGACTCCCGTATGAAAATTGGGAAGGTGACTGTAGTGGGGGGGTAATACTTTTACCGGGACAGGAATGTCATATCTACAACAGGACAGCACACAGACAAACCTAATGTGTTCAATCCTATCCGTTACACCCAACCCGAACAAGGAACCACATTTGTATTTGTATTTTATTTATTTGTAACGCGCACCATCAGGCTCGGGGGCATCAGGGCACAAAACTTAAAATTATTTACATACATAGTTACATACAAGTATTTACAGCAGTAGTTGAAGTGATGAGATATAAAGGTAGGCATGTAAAACGAGCAGGGATCATTGCATTGGGATAGAAAAATAACAGGGAGAATAGACGAAGGTCATAGTCTTAAAGTTCGGCTAGTAGAATATGCCATAAAATGAACAAGGAGTCAGAGGCAGAAGCAGGCGACTGCGAACTGTGGTGCATGGAGCAATAGCAGAATGTCTCAGTTCTGAACAAGGAGCCATGATTTTGTTTTCAACTTGAAGTTGTTAAATGAGTCCTTGGATCTGACGGTAGCAGGGAGAGTGTTCCATAGCTTAGATGCTAGGACAGGGAAACTCACGCCCCCAGCTTTTTGAAGTTTGAACCTTGGGATCGATAGGCAGTGGGTCTGGGTGGTTCTTTGAGGTCGGGTGGAGGTGTGGAGGGAAAGTCGGTTGCAGAGTTAGGGGGGGGGCTTGTTCGCCAGGCATTTGTAAGTGAAGGCAAGTGTTTTCAGTGAGATTCTCTGCTTGACAGGTAACAACCAGTGTAGATTAGTTCTGGCTTCAGAAATGTGGTGGTTTCTGGGAATGTTTAGCGCTGCCCTGATGGCATTGTTCTGGGTGATTTGTAGTTTATTCAAGTTCCCTTAACTAGTCCCCAGGTAAAGGGCACTACAATAGTCAATTTTTGACATGATGAGCGTTCTGCTTAGAGTGATGCTGTTAGGAGTAGTCAGAAAAGGTCTACAAGCTGCAATAAGTTTAGACGTTGCGAGGAGCCCAATATGAGGAGCTCCGTCTTGTCGTCCTTAAGACATAATTCGTGTTGGGCCATCCAAGCCTGGATGACCAGATAGACGTCGTTCAAGGCCTTGGTATCATCCATATAATCGCCAGTGATGGGAATGAGTATCTGGGTGTCGTCAGCATAGTTAGTGTAGGAGACACTCAGATAGTCAAGTACATCAAAGAGAGGTTTCGTGAAAACGTTAGAGTGTAGGTGACACGCAGGATCCTTGAGGGACGCCACAGTGAATCGGTGCGGGGTCAGCGGCTGCAGAGGGTGAGAAGACCCTCATGGATCTGATACTCAGAAAGGATTTGATCCATGCTGTGGCTGAGTCAGAGACGTGGGCAGCAGAATGAAGGTGTCAGCATAGGATTTGGTGATTGACCAGATCAAAGGCCGCAGAAAGGTCTAGGAGTAGTAGCAGGGCTAGTTTCCCATTGTCTTTCAAGACCTCAGTTTGAGTTTTCAAGTCTATCAAGGCTGTTTCGGTCCCATGTCTGGGACAGAATCCTGATTGCCGCAGACCCAGGAGGTTATTGGATTCCAAGTAGTCTTGGATCTGCAGGTATGCCGCACGGTCTAAAATCTTAAGCAAGAACGGGACAGTGGTTACGAGTCTGAAATTGGTGGGTATGCTTGAGTTTGAGGATGGTTTTTTAAGCAGTGGGATCACCCATGCGTCCTTGAGGTTGTCAGGGAGAGTACCTGTTTTAAAAGATGAGTTAATGAAGGCCGTGATGAATGGGGCCAGGTCATGGGCAAGGATCGCCTTGACAGTTAAATGGTTTGATTC
The DNA here is from genome assembly GCF_040938575.1 of Ambystoma mexicanum. Taxonomy (NCBI): domain Eukaryota; kingdom Metazoa; phylum Chordata; class Amphibia; order Caudata; family Ambystomatidae; genus Ambystoma; species Ambystoma mexicanum. The sequence continues at coordinate 228,383,353 of NC_090934.1, forward strand.
TCTTAATAATGTCTTCCACCTCAGCAATGGTGAGTGGAGAGAAGGCAAAAGGTTTAATATTAAGAGAAGCTAGAGGAGCGACCCTTAACGGGGTTGGTGGACGATTGTCCTGTTTCAGGCTGACCTGGTTGTCTTTGATTTTGGATTGTAGAGTGGAGATTTTATTCAGTAGAGCAGACTGAATGTTGGCACATCATTTACTATCTTTGGTACAGGTGTCAGGGGGGGTGGCTGGAGATTCAAGTTCTTTTAAGATCTTAAAAAGTTATTTCGTGTTCGAGTCTGCTTGCATGAAACGGTTATTGAGAGACTCCTTTTTTGCAGTGATAATAGCATCTTTTTAAGTGAGGGAGGCAAGGATGAAGCCGTCCTTATGCTCATCAGAAGGGTGACTTTTCCAGCGATTTTCAGCGCAGCGATTAGCTTTGTGGAGCACTCTTAACTGAGGTGTAAACCAAGAGTTGAGATGTGCACGTGGTTTAGACTTCCTAAGTTTGATAGGGGCGATTGAGTTTATGGCTGTGAGCATGGTGCGATTGTAGGTGTCTGCTAAGGTTGTAGGGTCGGTGCAGGAATAAGTGACTGCATTGAGAGATGGGAGTAGCAGTGGGAGAAGTTTCTCTTTGGTTATGTCGCTTTTATTTCTAGTAGGGATGGCTGGAGCTATCAAAGGAGGAGAGCGCAGTGCTGCTTCAATATTAAAGGTAATGATGTGATGGTCAGACCATAAGCAGGGGGTATTGGAGAGAACATTAGTATTGCAGTTGGAGCTGGCTAACCAGTCAAGGGTCCTCCCTTTGGTATGGGTAGGCTCTTGAATGTGCACGGTGAAGCCGAAGTCAGTTAGTACATTCTCCAGATCATAGACAGTAGAGTCTTTAGGGTCACCGAGTCCCAGATTAAGGTCATCTAGCATGATAATTTGCGAGTTGGTTTTAGTTTTGTCAAGAAGGTGGACATTTCGCCAACAAAGGAAGGTGCAGGACCAGGAGGTCTGTAGATAAGGTTGAGGGTGGCAGTTTGGTTGGGCGTTAGTGGTAATTTGACTGAGAGTAGTTCAGCCGACTCAAGTTTGGAATTGGTAGCCACTCTTAAACCAAGAGAGTTTTTATGAATAAAAGCAACTCCGCCCCCTCTAATTTGGGCAGTATTGCTATCACATCGAGTGACGCCGTAGTCTGGCGCTAAGGCCAGGGACAGTGAAGGTCCTGATGCGGCATGTAGCCATGTTTCGGATATTGCAATAAAGTCAAGTTCTTGGGACGTGATAAGGTATGCAATGTCTAGTGCGTGGGCTGGAAGAGATCTGGCGTTGAAAATGGCGCCCTTGATCTGTTGAGATTTAGCTGCTGAGGTAGTGGTTTTAGGATTAATGCTAGGAGAAGGTGGGCAAGGTGGTTTGGGTATAGTGTATTTAGAGTTGTTGCTATGTGTTGTAATAGACAGAATCTAGAGCCTAGTCTCTTGTTTCTAAGTGAGAGGGAGCAAGGTTGATTCGGTGTGGGTTTCCTAACAAACAGTTCCAGCCATAGAGCAGGGTCATTAAGATACTGGTTAGTATAGTTGTTGCTGTGGTAGTGTTCAATGGGGGTAGTCCCGGGGCAACCCATTGCAAGGTCGAATCTGGACAGTAGCTGGTGGTGAGGGCTGAGTGCAATAGCACTATCAGAAGGCTGAAGGAGCGGTAGTGGGGGTAAGGGGTGGAAGTTAAGAAGGGGCGTTCGCTGGAGATATGTAGGTGTTACCACAATGAGTAGCTGGGCGATGATGGCTAAAAGTAAGGCCATGTAATAATAAATGGCGTGGATGGTTCTAAAGAGCATGATGGTGGTGTTAAAGCAGCTGGAATTTCAAAGAGAGCGCGCAGGATCGCCCGACCTATAGCAGGTTAGGAAGTTCCGTTGCATCAATTCAGAGGTAGGTAGGGAGCGCACGGACACACTAGCACTGCAAGCTAATTGTAGCAATAGGGGTTGCAATAGGAAACAATAGGCTAGAGATGTCATGAGCAGCAGGTAGGTACAATTGTAACTGTAGAGGTTCCCCTAAATTGAAGATTCATAGTAGGGCTAAAAATGCAGTGTGCAGGCAGGTAGGTACAATTGTGGCAGTAGGGGTTCACCTAGATACAAGGATCACAGTAAGGGCTAGGGATGTTCTAAGCAGCAGGTAGGTACAGTTGTAACAGTAGGGGTTCACCCAAATTCAAGATTCACAGTAAGGGCTAAAATGTACAGTTGTAACAGTAGGGGTTCACCTAAATTCAAGATTAATATTAAGGCTAAAAATGCAGTTTGCAGGCAGGTAGGTACAATTGTGGCATTAGGGGTTCACCTAGATTCAAGATACACAGTAAAGGCTAAGATGCAATGTGCAAGCAGGTAGGCGCAGCAAAAATAATGCAGTGTGCAGCTAGGTGCAACAAACCATAACAAGCCAAAAAAGGGCTAAATGCATCATTCAGTAGCAGGCACAACAAGGGTTAGATGCAGTAATAAATAGCAAGGCATAGAAGGGCTAGGTGCAAAAAACCTAAACAAGCCACAAAAGGGCTAAATGCAGCTCAGTAGCAGGCACAAAAGGGCTAAATGCAATATTCAATAGCAAGGCATAAAGGGCTAGGTGCAACAAACCCTAACAAGCCACAAAAGGGCTAAATGCAGCATTCAGTAGCAGGGTGTAGATCAGTTATAGGAGGCAGCGTTTGGCATAAACATGGAAGCTGCTGTGTAAGCCGTAATACAGGTTAAGATAGTAGTAATATAGTACATCAGACAGTGGTGTCTCCGATTTATAAAATTGTATAGTTAGAGTAGAGGGGTCAGAGGCAGTCCTTACCGAATGGTGGCAGGTATATGGTGACCCAGATCCCATCCAGCTCCAGACAGGCAGTACCCTTTGTGCGTGTGCCTTAGCGGGTGTGCCGTCTCGAGCCTGCCGGCTCGCAATTGGTCCAGATGAGGGGGCAGTTAGCCAATGCAGGTCTTCGCTACTGCTGTTGTGGATTGCACAACAAAGAAGGCCAGAAGGAAATGGCGGCGGCCATTTTGGAGAGGCATTTTGCCTGGTGGTTTTAAATACACAGAATATTGTGTGGGTTAAAATTAAATTTGAAGGCTGATTCAGTAGGATGGAGGGGCCATCTGCAGGAATAAATAAATGAAGACAAGCAAAACGAGGTAATTTAGGGTTGCGAGTTACCCGTTTCAGTCAGACTGGATCCTCATTCCACAATTACTTGCAGGGTATGCTGACATCACTCCAATATGCTGATGTCACATATAGGGAGGACATTAGGTGACAAAACCTACTTTCCTCGTGGATACGGGGGCAAATCAATTCTGTATTAGCGACGGGAGATACCCAATGCCAGGCATTATCATGAATACGCAGGGATTCTCTGGGGCTACAGATTTGGTTCCTTTCACTGACTAACTTCCGATTTCCGTAGAAGACGACCTGACTATGCCATTGTTATTTTCCTGGCAAACACCAGTAAACATAATGGGTAGGGACATGATGAGCCGAATTAACATGACCATTTCATTCATTGACCAGGGGATAGTGTGCTCGACCCCTGGGATTCCCTATATGAATGTGAGGGACATCATTCAGGCATATTGCTGGCAGATTGTACAGAGAGGGGTGCCAGCGAACCTTGAGCTTTTCCAGTATGGACTGGAAGTGCTGATAGCATGGCTTCCAGGGATACAAGGCAAATTGTAACTAATACCCAGCACATTTTGGTTCAGAACAGAGGTTCCCCTAGATGAGAAGGTAGGACAGGTAATACCAATAGAACTGGAGGCATTTATAGTGATGGACAAAAGAGTAGCATTGCATGGGACTGATGACACAGGACGAGCATGGAGGACAGTAATCACAGTGGGAGAAGTGCACAGACTGACTTGACAGATGAGAAATTGTTTCAAGGTGATCTTTCAGACCTCGAGACAGTGTTTTCTTTGTGCATTACCTATTGGATGAGAATACACTGTAGAGAAGGGCCGCAAAGAATGCAGCTGCTCAAAAGAGCACCACCACAATTTCTCGAGGAAGATCTGGCACGAGTACCCGGTGCTCTTTGGAATAGCAGTTTATATGACGTTGGTCTGTTAAAAGGAGTAGGAGCTGTCAAAGTAAAGCTCAAGCCAGGGGCTATTCTACCAAGGGCAAGACAATATCCCCTATCTAGAGAGGCAGACAAAGGCATTTATGAGACGATTTCAGTTTTAGTAAAGCAAAGGCATTCTAGTCCCTTCAGAGTTGCAGTGTAATACCACTGACTCTGTGCACTTATTGACAGTACTAGCAGACAAGGTTTACAAGGTAGACAAGGCGAAACTACAATATTGCCATGAAGAGGTGTTGTAATTTGGACAGTTGATATCACAGGAGAGCCGAAAGGTAATCCCAGGGAGAGCAGAGGCGATCTTCAGAATGCTGCTGCCACAGATGGTGAGAGAGATGCAGCAATTCTTGGTCCTCTGTAATTATTGCAGAGCATGGGTATTCGATTACAGCACATGCACAAGACCTCTATTAAGCAGGCTCCATGAGGCACAGATGGGGGATGGTAACCTATTGTGGATGTACAAATTGAAGCATTTGAGGAGCTGAAGAAAGCAATACACAGCTTCAGTGTTAGGGATACCCAATTACGACACCAAATTCTATTTGTTCTCACACTCATAAGAATAGTGAGGACTGCAGTGCTCACACAAAAGACAACCTTAGGACACAAGCCAATGGACGACTATAGTGGATTTTTAGACCCAGTCATGAGAGGACATTAACCTTGCATTTGCAGCAGAAAAGTCAGCAACTATCACAATGGGGTGCAGCACCCCACTTTACATGGAGCATGTCCTCTTTGCGATTCTCGAAAAACCCAAATGCACATTGACTACCCAGAGAGCATCTGGATACAAGGTGATCATCTCAAATCCAGCAATAAAGGTAGTGAGAGGCAGAATTGTGAACCCAGCGACATTTACATCTAAACCAGTGGAGGGAGACTACATGCACGATTGTACTACGCACATGGGACAATATGATGGAACAATATAATTATATCCCTTAAGTGGGGGAGAATTCCCTTGAGGGGGGCAGAAACGTGTGACGGGTCAACTATACACCGGACGATGGGAGAAAGACATACTGGGGACAGCAGTGGTGAAAAATGAAGTCTGACGGGACAGCCGAAGTAGTAGCAAGCGCGAGATAAGCCCTCACACCTTTCAGTGCAGGCAGCATAATTAGTGGCTCTCTAACATTAGAAGCGTGTAAAAACGAGGTTACATTGTATTCTGATTTGGCCTATGTGACATCTACAGTACACGCTCAACTGTCACAATAGCAGAGGAGGGGTTCTCGACATGCTGACGGCACATCATTGCAGCACGCGGCCTTATTGGGCAACTCCCATCAGCCATAGCAGTTGTGAAGTGCCATGCACACATGAAGGGGGAGGACTTAGTCTCCCGGGATAACTAAGCCAAAGATGCAGAAGCGCACAGCATATTTCACAGAAATAAATGAGTCTGATACTCCATATAACACACATATACAAAGGGTATAGTTAGCTACCTGCCACGCAGATAATGCAGTTTCAGGGAAAAGCACCAGCGGAAGAAAAGAAATTGTGGGTATGGAGGGATTGGTCGTTATCTACTATGGACATGTTATGGTGATGTTAAACGCCATCGGGAACCGCAGTTCTGGTCAGGGGAGAGATAGTGTTGTAGGGTGTGTGGGTGCACCAGATGTGGGTGCAGCTGATGTAATTGCTGGATGGTAGCTGCATCCTAGCGTTAGGTGTGGTGCTGAAGATATCAGTTGGATGTGTGCAGTCTGGTGGGTGGACACCCAGATTGGGTTCTGGTTGCGTTAGGCCTGAAGGACGCTTATGTGAGCAACTAGGCCAGAATGTCCTTGGCTAGCTGCATTTTATTAGGGTGATGAGGTTTTCATGGGGTAGTATTTGTATGTGAACAGCTAGGCTGAATTTATCAGGGGTATAGCTGTGTTCTAGGTGTATGATGGTGTACAGTAGCGAGTAAGCGTAGTGATATAATATGATGGTTATCTTTAAAGCGCCCGAGACCAAGCAAGTGAACAGGATGGCAGGAAACACAGCGACACACGGACACACAGTGATAGGGGGTTGGATTTACAGCGACAGGAGAGTGATCCCAGTAGCATTGTTGCAAATTGCACTCACCCAGTTGCATCATTCCAATAACTTAAGTAAGGACGTACTTGCTACACACATTGGGGAAGAGTGGTTTTGTCCAAATATAGCAGAGCATATAGTTCCTCTCATGTAAACTTTTACTATTTGTAAAAAGTATAACACAGGTCATACTTTGCGTGTCGTGCTAGGAGCCCATTCAGACTTTCCAACATCTCTATGTAGATTATGTAGACATGGTCCAAGTCTGCCAAGACTACTGCTACATGATAGTAGTTGTATGCCCTTTTTCCTGCTGGATCGAAGCTGGTTTGTGCTCACAAACCGATGCCCTCAGAGCCGCATAATTCCTTGTTAGAGAGGTGTTTCCACACGGGGTAAGTGCGAGGTCCTGCGGACTGACAATGGGCTCCATTTTGTAAATGAGACCTTTAAGCGTGTAACAGCTCTACTGGGGATTAAGCACAAGTTTTCCTGTGCGTATCACCCGCAAGCGAATGGAATATGCGAGCGCCACAATGGCCTGTTAAAAGAGAAAATAGCCAAAATGAAAGTCACATTGAAAAAGGGATGGCTTCATTGTTTGCCATTGCCTTTGTTCGCATAGCGCAATCAGCCTGGATCCGACCACCACTTAACCCCTCATGAGGTGGCAACGGGGTGATGGATGCGACTTCCAGTTGCTCCTCCCACTAGAACACTGAGGGATTCCCATAATTCTGCTTTTGTCGTAGGAGAGGAGATGCAGGATTACTTAACTTTAAAGATGGCTAGTGCCTCTTTCATCTCTCAACAGCTGCAATCCCGGCGGGAGAAGTCGAAGAAGATTGAAGCAGACAACACACCGGAAACAAGCTCCAAATTATTAAAGCAATCACTACTTTATCCAGGGGACAAACTTTTGTCCGGCCTTGATTCAAACCTAGGTTTGAGGGGCCCTAGTTTGTAGAGCAGGTCACTGATCACACAGTAAAGCAGAGTGGCAAAAAAGGCTGGTACTACATTGGAGATGTCAAGCCCTGCCGAGGCGAGCCCTCCTCCCGCCAGGATGAATGCGATTTAATGCAAGAAGAAGAACAAGACAAAGGAGATGCACCACAACGAAGATTGACTCGATCTGTAACTAGAGTTAGAGAAGGACAAAATGCAGAACTAAACTAGGCACATTATATTTTCTCACACTAGGTATTCATTGTGAAAGTAAAGGGCCTGCTTAAAATACATGATTCCGTACCTGCACACAACTTTTGAGGAACACTTTATTAGATTTGTAATTGAAACTGAGATTGAACGGATGATCCCACCCAAATTATTTTTTTCATGCTTTTCTGCTATACGTGGCACAAGCCTACCCACGTCTGACCCACGGAGACCCATCCGTCATCACATTACTAAGTAGGGCTAGGGTTCGTTTGGTGTGGCAACGATTGTTTCTCCAGCATTGGATCTTTCATAGATTCAGATGCTTGAATATTCCCCGTCATCAGACTGGGAATCCTCAGTGATAAAAATAATTATTTAAGTTTTTTTTAATATACACACATTGCTACATAGAAATGCATGTACTTAGCCCATTATGGCCTTTGAGCCATTCTATTGTGTAGTCCCTCCACCTCACTCTGGTCCTTTATGACCCCAACCAATGAGGTGGCAGGGCTTAAGCTCCGCCCCAGGCAGCCATCTTCAGATTTTTCACCGCAGTCTAATTGACACAGGGAATCCTCAAGCTCTCTGAGCTTTTTTCGAATATTCTTCTATTTTCACAGTAGTTTATATTTCTATATACTCTACCACATTCCCCTGGCGAGGGGCTATCTCTACTGGTTTTTGGGATTTCCAAAAACTTTATTTTGACCCAGAATTCGTCGAGTGAACTTTCTCTTCAGATGGCTGAACTTCACGCTACCAAGAAAGCTTCCCTGTTCAGGGATTGCACGAGGTGCAGGAGAAAGGTGGTTTACATGAAAGACACCCATGATCACTGTATATACTGTCTAAATCCTCATGACATCCAGAAATGTCACATTTGCAAGTCTTTTTCAAGTAAGACCCTACAAGACAGACATAGAAGACTTCTTCTGCATCTGGAAGCCAAGGAACTTTCTTTAGATGAGAAATCTGCGAAGACAGCTCCTGTTCACTCCAGCAAATCATCTGAGAAGCAAACTTCTAAAAGAAGGGCTTCTTCAGTGGAAAGGGGTTCTTCTCCCACTTCCAAGAGTAAAAGGAAGCTGGAAATTATACCTTTCCTACCTCCCCTGGACTCTACAAGCCATAAAATGAAGCATTCTACGGCAAAAAGTACCTCCAGAGGTAAGGAGGAGTTTGCAAAAACGGGGGGGAGGAGTCCACGCAGAAGCCGTGTATGAGCGGCGGTAAAGATAGAGGCCCTTCGTCCACCAAGCCGTCGAAGAGACCCTCATCGACGACCACCACGCGGCATACCGCATCGTCCACGACTAAGTCCTTGTTGGCGAGTTTATCATCCACGAAGCAATCATCGACGAAGGAAGCTTATCATTCGTCCACAAAGCACTCGTCCACGAAGCACTCATCGACGGATAAGGTACCGTCCACGAAATCTTTGTCCACGGCTCCATCGACGGCACCACAAGCTCATTTACCAACAGAGGATTTAGGGCCCAAAGCGCCCCTCGCTGACGCCACTGTTACACCATCCAATGAAGACAGTCTTCCTGAGTCTATAGAAGCGCCACCTCAGTTTGTAGACGCTCTCGCACCTCAGGGAGCACACTTATATCCCTTAGGAGAAATGCCAGAGCTACGTGACGTCATCCTGCAGGAGGAGTTTTCAGACACCGAGTTTGTTGAAGAACAGCATTGTCTTACACCTAAGGAACACAGCCCTCCTTGGCAACCTACTATAGAGGTGCCTGCTGATCCTTATGATCCCGTGCTCATGTTATCAATGCAAAAGATCATTGATGAGTTCAACAGACGCCAAATTGAAAAAAGCAAGTCAGCTGTACCGAGGGAGCCAAACCCCCCGCAGAGGGATTTCTCACCTCGATAAAGCACGCCAAGACATTTGCTTTCCAGGAGTAGGCCACAGAAAAGGGTGCGATCACCGGAATCACCGCACAGATCTAGGAGCAGGATGCTCAGTGCTTCACCGACAAGGGTTCCTTCTCCAGCATCGTCACATAGAACAAGACTTCCAGTTAGATATCCAATGATTGTACCATCCTCTGTTTCGGTCTCAGACTGGCAGGAAGATCCTTTCAGAGAATGTTCTGAACCGGAAGGTGGCGAGATCACGCAAGAGACTGATACTAGCGAATGGGACGATTACATTGTCGAAAAGCCCAGGAAGAAAGATTCTCCGGTGGCTCTTCACCCCCGGATGATCTAGACTCTTTTCATACCATCATCGGCAAAGCCGCAGAATTGTTTCAGTTACAGGTCACATCGGAGGAGAAGAAGTCGGTGCTTTATGAGCACAGGGACAAACGTAGGAGAACTGTTACTACCATTCCTCTCCTCGACACCATTGTCCGGATTCAGGATATTGGCCACACCCTTATTTATTTATTTTATTTATTTATTTATATAGCGTTAAAGCCCGCGGGCATCAGAACGCTTACATATAGACTGGACAACAGAAAAAGAGACACTCTGGCTCTAGTTTCCAGGCCTGAGAAAAAATACTAGGCCCCTGAGTCTGCACCTCTTGGTCTACGAGGTCATACAAAACTGGACTCGGTCTTCACAGTAGCAGCTAGGAAAAAGTTGGCCAATCCAGCATCACCTCTATCTGTCACGGAATTCCCCCTTTCTCACCTGGGAGCGATCCTTGCAGGATTTCTTGGGCGGTGTCTTCTTACGCACGGACCTGGTCTTGTATAAGCCCGCGCAAGCCTCTTCTGGCTCCAGCGTGCGTTCAAAGCTCCAGGATTCAGACACTCCGGGATCCAGGAATGAAGAAGGTAAGCACACAACAAACGAGTCCAGGAAACAAAGACGAAGGAAGAGGGTGAAGGGAATGGAATTAGGAGGTCCAAGAACAAGGACAAAGGTGTAGCGAACTACAGAGCACACGTCTAGTCGCTGCTTGCAGTAGCATTGAGACGCGCGGGCCCACGGCCTATTTGTAAATATGCTGCGTCTGACGTAAGGACAAGGAAGATGTTGCACGTTAGACGGCCATGTCGGGAGTATCAAGGAGTACAAGCCCTGTTGTGACAAGGACCATGAGGTCCAAAAGGGGCGTGTCCTGTGGATTATGACAGCATGCCCCCTCCGAAGACTTGTGCCACCGGGTTTGCCCGGGTGTATGAGATGGTATCTTCTGAGCAATCAAGGGGTATTCAGGTTAGAAGCTGGTTCCTAGGTTCTTTCACTTGGAGGATATCCTTTCCATTCAACCAGATATTGAAGCTGACCCCGTTTATACCTGGAATCGCATATTCGGGACACTTCATATTCCAGTTGGTCGTCCACCACCACCGGAGGGGGTCTGCAAGATTTCTAGGAAGATCGGATGTAGGGTTTTAATACAGAAGTGTGAAAAACTGGGTGAATCTTCTTCCAGGAGTCGGGTAGCTTGAGTCGGTATGAGACAGGATTTATGATTTCCTTGTTGGGAAATGGACCATAGTACCGGGGGGCCAGTTTGTTTGGCCGTAAGTGTCGGGGTAGTAGCTTCGAGGACAACCAGACTTGATCACCAACTGCATATGAAGGCCCTGGTCTTCTTTTAGAATCAGTATCTTGTTTAGTTTGTATTCTGGCCTTATCCAAGTGTTCCTTGGCTTCCTTGTGTACATTGATGAGTGTTTCCATCCAGGAGTCAACGGTAGGAACAGGTGTGGGATGTAGAAGAACAGAGGGTAACACTGATGGATGGAATCCTTGACTGCAATAAAAGGGGCTGGTGTTGATTGCCGAATGATCGGAATTGCTATACGCAAACTCAGCCACGGGTATTAGGAGCGACCAGTCGTCCTGAATCTTAGTGGCAAAACAGCAAAGGTATTGTTCCAGGGTCTGGTTTACACGTTCCGTAGCTCCATTGGTTTGTGGATGATAACCTGATGAGAGAGCGCGTTGGATTCCCAGAATCCGACAGAGATGTTTCCAGAATTGTGAGACGTATTGAGGTCCTCGGTCCGATATGATCTTGGAAGGAAGTCCATGTAGGCGGAAAATGTGTTCCAGGAAGATTCCAGCTAGCTCTGATGAGGACGGTAGTTTATGCAGGGGTATAAAGTGAGCCATATGAGTGAACAAGTCAATGGTAACCATGATAGTTGTGTATCCCCTAGAAGGTGGCAATTCCACAATGAAGTCTGTAGCGATGAATTCCCATGGTCTTGTTGGTAGAGTAGGTTGTAGTAGGAGACCTGCTGGTCTCTTGTTATCGTGTTTGTTCTGACTACAAATAGAACAGGCTTGGATGTACAGTTGTACGTCTGTCTTCATTCTAGGCCACCAAAATTGTCTTTGTATAGGACGGAGGGTGTTGGTGACGCCACAATGTGCAGAATGAAGGGTATCGTGGCAGAGGTTGATTATCCTTTGTTGTAATTTCTGTGTGGGGATGACTAGAGCATTATCCTTGAACAAGTATCCATCCTTGATTCTTAGATTCCATTGATTCTTCCTTGAAACATCCTTCCAGAGCTCAGAGCATTGGGTTTGTATCCGAATTTCTTCGAGGAGACTGACTGCTTGAACTACAAAAATCGAGTGCGGAAACATCTTGGGATAGGTCCGGTCTTCAATTGTTTCGTAGTCAGGACGTCGGGATAAGGCATCAGCAATTATGTTCTGTGATTCGGGGACACGATGGATGTTTAACTGGTACTGGGCAAAGAAGAAGGCCCAACGGGCCTGATGACTGTTCATGCACTCCAAGGATTGTAGAACTTGAAGATTCCGATGGTCCGTGCGGACCTGGACTGGATGTCTCGCTCCCAGGAGTAGGTGTCGCCATTCGGTGGAGGCTTGACAGATGGCTAACAGTTCCTTTTCCAGGACAGAGTAATGTGTCTCACTGGGAGTCAGAGTTCTTGAAAGATAAGCAATGGGGTGTTCCATCTTGTCCTCAAACTCTTGCTTCATCACTGCTCCTATGGCGTAGTTAGAGGCATCCGTCTCCACTATGAATGGTTGATTTATGTCGGGTTGGGCTAGGATGGGGGCTTGAGTAAACTCTGTCTTTAAACGTTGGAATGGCTTGTCTTGAGGTGTAGACCAGAGAAAGGGAGTGTCTTTCTTCAAGAGTGCAATGATCGGCTGAACAATCTCAGAAAAGGTGGGTATGAACTTCCGGTAGAAATTGGCTAGCCCCAGGAAGGATTGAACTTGTTTCACAGAAGTGAGAGCCGGCCAGGAAATATTTTGGCTTTTACCTTTGACTGATCCATACCAATTCCTTCTGGACTAAGGACAAATCCTAGGTAATGAACAGAGGTCACATTAAACAGGCATTTCTCGGGTTTGGCTAGGAGTCTATGTTCACATAGTCGTAGGACAGCCTTAACATGTTCTTCATGCCTTAGAAGGTCCTTGGAATAGATCAGGATATCGTCCAGGTAGACGATGACGAAGATGAACAGCATATCGGAGAACACCCTATCCATGAAACGTTGAAAGACTGCAGGGGCATTAGCAAGTCCAAAGGGCATTACCAGATATTCGAAGTGTCCAAAGGCTGTTCGAAAGGCTGTTTTCCATTTGTCTCCTTCCCTGATACGGATCAGATGATAGGCACCTCTGAGATCCAGTTTCGTGAAGATTACAGCTCCTCTCACCGCTTCCAGGATATCCGAGATCAAGGGTAAAGGGTAGCGGTCCTTGAGGGTGCATTGACTTATTCCACGATAATCGAGGCAAGGTCTAAGTTCCTTGGTGTCCTTCTTGGGAACAAAAAACAGTGAGGCTCCAGCTGTGGATTTCAATGGTCTTATTGTGGTATCCAAGTATTCTCGGGGGCTCTCTTTTCAGGTTCGGATAGGATGAACATCCTCCCAAAGGGAATCACTGCTGAGGGTTCTGTGTCTATGGCGCAGTCTTCAGGTCTGTGAGGGGGTAGAGCCTGGTCTATGGCAGTTGAGAACACATCAGCATAACTCTGATAGGCCTTTGGAACCAATACGATATTGGAAACCATGAGTGGAACTTGCTGATCTATTGATGGTTCTTTGGAAGGTGTCGCGGATGATTCCAGGAATAGACAGTGAGACATACAAAACTCAGATCCAAGAAATAAGGATCCTGCTGCCCAGTTGACATAAGGATTATGCTTCTGTAACCAGGGCATACCCAGGACCATGGGATAATGAGCAGACTTAATGATGTCAAATCTGATCAGCTCTTGGTGATGATTTATTGAAAGTTGGATCTCTTTAGTCTGCAGGCTTATAGGCCCTGAAGTGAGGGGTCTTCAATCGATTGCTTCCACCGGTTGCAAACTACGAAGGAGAGCTGGTATGTATGCTCTCTCAACCCATATGCCATGAGAACATCCAGAACATTCGTAGCAACTGAAATTCCAACTGCCAGAGCACAATGCCACATGCACTTGTCGCTCTGCACAACCATAGGCCGAAATTCAAGGGAAATGTGCAACATGAAGGTGGATGTCCATGAAGACGTTCCGGTATGAAGAGAGCTACATCAAGACTCAAGAAATGATAGATGATTATTGGAGCATAGACACGACAATAGAGTATATTTCTGAGGGTTCACACAAAGGAGAAGCCCGAATAGTGACACAAAAGGAATGACAATGCCCAACTACAGTACAAAAGGAAATGGGAGGAATGCCCGGATGCTAGGAAAGACCACAGCTATTAGCATATGGACAAATCTACACATCTGAGGGGCGCAAAGAGGGAATGGTTGGGAGCAAAGCACATGCACTCCTAACAGTTCCAGTAGAAGTGGTACAAAAAGAAAATGACAACTGCCTCAAAGAATGGGAAGCAAGTGCAAAACTGCTCACATGGGTAGAGAATGAAGCTGCTCGAGAGTGCTTCATTGTGTTTCCAGAATGATGGATCAGTGAAGATTGGCGAAAATAAAGAATGCAAGCATGAAGGTCAGCACTGCAGTGCTAATGGACCACTACTGGGTCTGCGGATCAAAGGCTTACATGCAACTGTGGCATGTGGTGTCCCCCAGGGCTCCATTCTTTTGCATTGGCTCTTTAACATCCACCTTACTCTGCTGGCACACCTCATTTCCTCCTTCTCCCCCAACGTCCAGTGCTATCCTGGCGACACACAACTTTTCTTCAAACTTCCTACAGACGCCTGGCACTCTCCTTCATCCCCGACTGCCTCTCAGCCATCCAGGCTTGGTGTACCTCTAATGATCCTTACCTCAATGCCAGCAAAGCAGAGATCCTCCGTATTGGGACCCCGGCACTCGACTTCTTCCCTTTCCTCTGACTTTCGTCCATGGGCTCTCCCCCTGCTCACTCTTCGAAAGCCAGAAACGTCAGTCATCTTCAACTCCTCTCTCTCCTTCCTCCCTCATACTCAAAACATTGCTAAGAAGCCCCTCTTTCAGCTTTGCCTTCTGAAAGGTATTCTGATAGCTCAGGGGCAACGTGCTCGCCTTGGAAGCAAGGTGACACAGAGCAACACAGGTTCGATCCCCAAGTCCGTGCTTAGAAACCTCTGGGTATTAAGCGTGTTATAAATAACCTATCATATCATATCATACCTTTCCTCACCTTCACCCAGAGACTCCATGTTACCCGGGCTATGGTTCTCTCTAGGCTTGACTATTGCAATAGATTCCTCCTTAATCTACCTTCTTCCGTTCTGCGACCCCTCCAGCTAATCCAAATTAGGGCAGCAAGACTTATCCTTGGCTTCAAGCCCAGGGACCACATCTCTCCTGCCCTACACAATCTTTGCTGGCTCCCGATTGTAGCACGGATTCAATTCAAATCCCTCTGCATCATCCACAATGCTGTTTGGGGCTGGGCACCAGTCTATCTGCAACTCTTTCAGACCAAATACTCCACCCCCCCCCCCCCCCCAGATCTCTCCGTTTCTCTGGCACCAACTCCTTCCGTGTGAAGCTATTTGCTAAACAGAGAGCAGGTGGTCGATCGCTTTCCTCAGCAGGCTCCCTTCTTTGGAACAAGATCCCCCGCCCCCTTCGTCTTGAGTTCCGGAAAAGCCTCAAGACCTTCTTTACCTCTTCCTTCACTCCCTCTATCCCCTGCTAATAGCACAGTATCTTGGACTGGTGTGCAGGGCCCTTATGCATCCTCAAGACCTTGATCTCCCACATCTTATCATCCCAGCTGCTGTCTATCCTCTGCACTTGCTTTGGCCCACCCTCCACCACTGGAGGTTGCACTTACCTTTCTTCATAGCACTTTACATGTTGCTCTCCATGAGCACCATAGCACCTATCCCATACCCCTATACCCTTGCACGTTCTGAAAACTCACAAGGCATAGTAGGTTTGTCTTCCACTCCCCATTGTCTCTTCCTATTTGTTGCATCTAATTATGTAACATTGTTGTAATTACATTATCTATCATCCCATGTCCCCTCCCTGTTGCCTTGTGGGCGCTTTGAAACAGTATTTGCTTCCTGTATAAGCGCCTAACAAGTGAACAATAAATAAACTGCTGCCATATTGGGGAGGACTATGTTCCTTAGTACAGCTAAATACAACAGCATTAGTTGTACCATGGAAAGACACAAGTAGACGGATTCCCTTAGATAGATGCCCATCAAAGGAAGAAGAAATATGTAATATGTACAGCAGACAAGATAGGAAACTATCCATCATCAAAAATGGAAGATGCACTGGACGCAATAGCACCAGACCATAGGCTGTTCAGCAGTACTGATGTTCTTTGCGTCCATCGTTCCAGCGGTTCTAGCTAATGTGAATACCAAGTGGCTCCAAATTACACAATGGGAACTGATGCAGACGATAAACCCGACCATGAAGGGGTTCAGTGAAGATTTGTGAGCCGTCAGATTAATGGCCCTGCAGAATCGATACATTCTAGACTTTCTCATGGCTATGGAAGGAGGCGGTAGCGCCAAGATCGGGCCTTGTTGCTCTACATTGATACCCGCCCACGATGAGGAGAATGAGACCCTGACAGAGGCACCCAACTATCAGACCTGCACGCTAAAATGGAGGCAGGTTCAAACGCTGTGGGAAAGGATGAGTGGTTATCATACATCTTTTCCTGGATACCTGGAATACCATCATGGATGACCAATGGCGTGAAATAACCAGGTAACTCACAGTAGTGACCACCTTACTCCTAGTTCATAATCCCCTTTCCTCCATACTTATGGGGACATCTCTCTGTCCTGTGGACCTGTCCTGTGCACTTTGTAAAAAGCATCCAAACATTTTTTTTCAAAAATGGGTCCTTCCTCTCTTTATGCGCGGGGCACGGCACGCGGCCGTAACCCCGCTCACCTTGGCTCCGCCCCGTGCATCACCCATCAGTCCTTTTCTATCGCCAGGTCAGAGATCTATTAGCAATAACAGATGAACCTTATTAGAGGGGACGGCGGGCATATGGAGGAAAGGGGACTATGGACTAGGAGTAAGGTGGTCACTACGGTGAGTAGCCTGGTTATACTCCTATGTCCTGCCCCCTTTCCTCCATACTAATGGGAGATTCCCAAGCACTCCTACCTGGAACTACGGGTGGATGGAAATACCCCTTATTGAAAAAGGTTCTTCAGCACAGCCTGACCAAACTGAGCATCAGCCCTCGAGCTCATGTCAAGACAATAATGATTACAAAAAGAGGATGGGGAGGCCCAAGTAGCTGCCCTTGATATGGACTCCCAGGGGACATACTTCTGAAAAGCAACCGCAGCTGCCTTGCCCCGCACCAGGTGTGCATGAATACCTCTAGGAGGTTTCAGCCTTTGGACGGTGAAAGACTCCGTAATGCAGGCGGCGATCCATTGAGAAATAGTTGCCTTGGACCCCTGCTTGCCCTGAGGGTTACCGAAAGTCACAAAAAGTTGAGAAGAACTCCTAAGCTCGGAAGTCCTGTCAAAGTCGAATTTAAGAACCCTTCTGACATCAAGACAGTGCAGAACCCTTTCTGCCTCCGAGGTAGGGTTCGGAAAAAAGACCGGCAGTGAGATTGACTGATTCAGATGGGATTCAGTTACCACCTTCGGTAAAAAGGCCGGGTTTGTCCTTAGGACTACCTTGTCCTTGTGAAAGTCCAAGAAGGGATTCTCCACTGACAAGGCCTGGAGCTCACTCACCCGCCTTGCTGGGGTAACGGCGACCGGAAAGGACACTTTCCAGGATAGGTACTTGAGGTCCACGGTGGCCATTGTTTCAAAAGGCTTATGGCACCACGCCGTCAGGACATTTCGGTCCCGCGGCGGGTGCAGACTACGAACTGGAGGGTAGAGGCATGTCAAGCCTGCTAAATGCCTCTTAACCACTGGGTTACTCAGAGATTAGGAACATTGGTCTATAGAAAGATAAGCAAAGACCGCTGAAAGGTAAGTTCTGCATGACAGAACGTGAACACCCGTCTCTGCTAGGGAGGACACGAAGGACAGCACAGTGTCAATCGTAGCCACCCTTGGGTCCAACTGCTTTTCCAAACACCAATGACAGAACCTGAGCCATTTACTCCTGTATTGGGATCTGGTTGAGGGTTTCCTGGCTGGCTGGATAATATGCCGGTTATCCATAGACAAGTTAAGATGCTCTAAAGACCTGAACTCAGGCACCATGTCGCCAAGCTGAGCGATTGTGGGGAGGGGTGCCACATCTGCTGTTCCCCTCGATGAAGAAGATCGGGGGTCACTGGTAACCTGATCGGCGGATACACCGACAGGTGTTGAAGTTCTGAGAACCAAAACCTGGCTGGCCACCAGGGGGCTATGAGTAGAAGGGAGCAGTTCACCGAGTTCTTCAGGTCCAATTGCTCGATGGACTAGAGGCAGAGGCGGGACGGCATAAGCTCTCATGTTATGCCATGGAATCTTGAGAGCATCCCCCAGAGAGGAGGCTCCCAGCCCCCCTCTGGAGGAATACCGAGGAAGCTTCTTGTTCACCACCGTAGCGAAGAGATCCACCTCCGGTGTGCCCCAACGCATGAAGATCCATGATAGGACCTCCGCCATCAACTCCCACTCGTAGCTGACCACTGTCCGCCGGCTGTGGGCATCCGCTGTGACATTCAGCTGGCCCGGGATGTGCACTGCAAGCAGCCAGACCCCATGAAGCACGGCCCACTCCCAAATCTGGATGGACAGGTCCACGTGGGAGGGGGAGAGACTTCGTTCCCCCTTGCTTGTTGATGTAATACATCAACACCACATTGTCCGTGCGTATGGGGACCACCTTGTTGGCAATGATTGGTCTGAACGCCCTGAGCGCAAGGAAGATCGTTAGAAGCTTCAGATGATTTATGTGAAGAAGCTTGTCCTAAGGCGACCAGATGTCCGAGACCTGTAGAAGATCTAATGTTGCACCCCACCCCAGAAGGGAGGAGTCCATCATGATCGTCACCATCAGAGCTGGGTCCTGAAACCCCGCACCCACCGACAGGTTGCTGAGATGACCACCATTCCAGGTCCACTCTCATGGAAGCTGGAATCATTATCAGCCTGGAATCCGGGTCTACAGCCTGATGCCAAGAACTCCGAAGAGCCATCTGTGTCCGTCTCATCTTGAGACAACCAAGAGGAAGAGCCAGCACACAAGAGGCCATGAGGCCCAGAAGCCTCTGGAACCACCAGGCCGACATGCTCAACGACTGCGCAAACATCTGACACGTGGCTAACAGATCCGCCATTCTGTCCCCGGTCAGGTACACTCTGCAGTCGATCGTGTTCCAGCGAAAATCCAGGAAAATCAGGTCCTGCAAGACCATCATGGAAGATTTCCGCCAGTTCACCGACAGCCCAAGATGGAACAGGAGCTGAAGGAGAGACTGGAGATTGCCCGCTGCTGCCAGCGGACAAGGGCTGCGTAAGAGCCAGTCGTCCAAATATGATATACATGGATACCCTGGAGACGAAGATAGGCCGCAATCACCGACATCATCTTCGTGAAGACATGCGGCGCCGAGCTGAGGCCAAAAGGAAGCACTCGAAACTGGAAGTGCTCCTCTCCCAAAGAGAAGCTGAGATATCTCCTGTATGGGTTCCAAATCGGGATATGCATGTACACATCCTGAAGATCCAAGATGCTGAGCCAATCGTCCATCTGCAAGGAGGACCGTATCTGGCTGGGCGTGATCATCTTGAATTTCTCTTGGGGTAGGAAAAGATTGAACTGGGAAAGGTCTAGGAATGTGCGCAGACCAGCCTGGTTGGGTTTGGGCACCGTAAACAGCTGGGAGTAGAAGCCCTCCCCTCGCTCCCTAAGGGGAACGGGTTCCACAGCTCTGAGGTCCAGAAGTTTCTGAACTTCGGCTTTGAGGGAGGGCGAGCCTGACAGCTGAAAAGGAGGGTTGAGGGTAGGGGTAAGCGTAAGCCCGCTCGAGCGACTGACAAGACCCATCTGTCTTCTGTGATGGTCTGCCACGCCTCTCAATGAGACGCAATGCGTCTTCCCACCGGGGTCTCGTGTGAGTGCGGAAAACCCTCTTTTAGTAGGTTTATCGGTGGCGGTGCCACCTGAACCTGAGGAGGAGGCTGAGGAGCGGGAGAAAAACTGCATCAGTTGTTGCCTACGGCGGTTGTTTTCCGCAGGGGTATCCGATCTGCGAGATTTGCGGTCGAGGAAGCCCCTAAAGCCAGAGGAAGGTCGACTTTGCGACAACGGTCTCTGGGTTGTGAAAGGAGCCTTAACCAGGACAGACAAGGACTTAGCTGTCTGAGTGCTATCCTTCGTCTTGGTGAGCTCTACATCTGTTGTAGAATGAAAGAGCTCCTTCCCATCGAACGGAAGTTCCAACACCTTGTCCTGCACTTCTTTTGAGAATTTTGTTGCATGCAGCTACGCCTGCCGTGAGGTATCAACCCCCAGCATAAGGCCCCGAGCCGAGGTGTCTACGTGATGAGCCGCAGCCTCCAGGAGATCCTGGGCCAAGACCCTGGCGTCTAATAGGCCTCCTTTATAGTCTTCCAGCTTCTCGACTGGGATAAACTCCTCAAACTCCGACAGACCTTTCCACATCCGCATGTTAGCTCCCGCTAATATCAATTCAGCGTTGGCCTGCCTGAGCTGCAAGGCCGAGTTGGCGAAGATTTTCCTCCGGAGGGAGTCGAGGAGCTTGTCCTCCTTTCCCAGAACCTGAGTAGCCGTCGTGGAAGAGGATGCTGCAGGCCTGGACTGCAAAGTGGCTGCAGCCACTACTGTGGAGGAGGGGGGCGGACAAGATGACAGGACCACCTCTTCCGAAGAATGCAGCCTGTATCTTGCATCAATTTTCTTATTGACAAAAAGTCCAGAGTGTGGCTTTTCCCAGACTCTGCAGACCTCGGCCAGAACGTCCTTCTGCAAGAACAGGCCGCTACGCTCCAAGGGAGACAGGGTGAACGCCCCAGAAAGCACGCCCTCCTGTGGAGTGGGTGCCTCGGGCACTGGAACATCTAAGAAGTTCATCATGTCCAGTACCCGGTCATGAAAAGCTCTGATAGAGCGGGGAAGGTCCTCGCTGTCCTGATAGCCTTGCGTGTCATCCGACAGATCAGGATCCTGCTGAACCATGTCAGGCGCTGCCTTGTCCACAGGGGACAATGGGGGCAAAGGCGGAAGAGTCGGGGAAGGCACCGTAGGCAAGGGAGGCGCCCGCGGAACCACCAGAGGAACAGGTGGAGCCGGAGGCACGGGAGGACATATCTCCCTAAAGAGCCCTTTGAAATACTCCCTCATGGGGTCGGTATGCATAAGCGTTTGAAATTTACCGAAAAAAGCATCCTCTGGAGACTGTTTCGGAACCTGAGGAGGCCTCTCATGAGGTGGACAAATCCAGGGATGTAACGGGAAAGGGTGCCACACTGGCCCCTCCACCAACGTAGCCACATAAATCAACGGTGCCGACCCTGCAGCCAACGAAACATTGTGCGGAAGAGGCATCCGAGCGTTCCAGTCATAAACTGGCCGATAAGGATGCGCACAAGGGACTCTTTGTTCACCCAAGGGACCAAGCCCTACACCTGGGGCCGATGGCGTAGTTGTAGGCGTAGCACCCAAAATGGCTGCCGCGGTCGTGGCGGGAACGGGCGCCATTTTGTCCTCATCTGAGGGGAACTGCGGCACGTGAGTAAGTGAGGCAGGGGCCCCGTCGATGGATCAGAGGTCTTAACTTTAGCCTTAACATAAGGGACCTCGGCAGAGCCGGTACTGTGAGGCCTGGAATGTTTTTGTGACATACCAACCGCCAAATTAGCCTTCGAAGGAAGGACCTCGGCACTGCCGGTAAAAGAAGAACTTTGCTTCTTTGCCCCCTCAACAGGTCTGGTGTCGCCGCAAGAGTGGGAACGGTGAGAAACAGCTTTCACCGACAAGGCCTTGTCAGGCCTCTCAGGACTGTTGCTAGCTTTAGCCTCTGGACGAGGGACCTCAGACCCAGGCCCGGTAACAGCCTTATCTGCGCGTGCCTCGAACATCCGTTCGGTAACAGAAAGCCCACCCAAGGCCTCGGGGCGCACCCCGGTCTTATTTTTGAGGGAAGCCGACAGAGGCCTCAGAGCGAGCTCCGGTACCCCACGACTCAGTAGAACTGGGTCCACAAACAGCCCCCACAGGAGCATGCTCCGGTATCCACAGCCCCTCGGAGAAAATTCCGGTACAATGATTAGGCCCAATGGGCACCTCAGGGCGAACCCCGGTGGCAGATCGATCAACGCCCCTCCCGGCCCGAGAGGAACCCGGAAAGGTATCCCCCGGCCGGGGTGCTCTGAAAAGTAAAGAACTTACTGGGTGTTTTTTCTTCTCGTCGATGAACGCCTGAAAATGTGAAGGAGGAGTTCGTCGGAACACCTCCTCCCACCGCTCCAACCGACGTTGAAGTGCCCGGACCGAAAGGGAGTCGCAGTAAAAACAGGAGTCCCAACGGTGATCCGGACCCAAGCACTCTAAACAAAGAGGATGGCGATCAGCCCTCGCAAAATGACGGTGACACGATGAACAATCTGGAAAGTCTAGTTTGAACGACATAGACGGACTAGTACATGATCACTAGCGAGAGCCAGAGAGGAAAAAAGAGAAGAAAATCTTCCGAGGATGCAAGTGCGTCCAGTTCCGAACAAGCGGAGAAAAGGACTGATGGGCTATGCGCAGGGCGGAGCCAAGACGGGTGGGGTTACGGCCGCGTGCCGGGCCCACGCAGAAAGAGAAGAACACCACATTTTTGAAAAAACATTTTTGGATGCTTTTTACAAAGTGCTCCGGTCCCGTCCCACAGGACGGAGAGATGTCCCCATAAGTATGGAGGAAAGGAGACGGGACGTAGGAGTATTACTGATAACGGCATTGATACCAGTGTTATTTGCTTTCTGTGTCATCAGAGTAGCAATATCACAATGCAGGAAGACTACTGAAAAGACTATAGGGATAAAAGTGTTACTGGAAGTAGAGACGGAAGAAGACAAGCACACGAAAGCACATAATGCGCTGAAGCCACAACTGATGTAGTTTCCTCTGTTCCCGCAAGGCATGATGTTCGAGTTCACTGCCAATCCTCGCAACTATTGGGGAAAGTGGGTATGGTGTGTCCCTGACAGATTACAGCTATATGACCTGAAGTTTGGACGACCATGCAAAGTATCATGGACATCTTGGAGGAGTAACAAAGGTTTGGGTCCCGAAACTATACATGAATATGGAAGGTTGTTTTGGGGAGTGTGGTCGACTTGATTGAAGACGGAGGTCCAAGTGTGGCCCTCGTGATCCCCACCCGACTCTCAGCCCAAAGGCAGAGAAATGAGAGATGTGCATCACTCCTGGGCCCTTCATCACCATCATTACTTTCTCAGACAGCCATTCAAACCATACCCAACTGACAATATGGAGGAGATAAGAGTTGTCATTGATCGCACAAGTTGACTGACTTGAACTTCTAAAGCTGATGACGTCACTGTTGACATCACGACGTAGATGCATGTAGACATGAGCATATAGGCATCCATCCACGAAGTTACACAAACACTTCTAGTTCATTTAAGATAGACATGAAACAAATGCGTATGACTCATGGTAGTTAGAGGACTGATGCACTTTCACTAGTAAACCTTAAGTTATGTGGAAATAGCAAGATGCCAAGAATACGTAAAATCAGCCTGCACGTGCTTGACTATGACTAACATGGACAGTCATAAGAACCAATATGGAAGCCATAGGTACATTGAAGTGAATGGGACAAGTAAGGCGAAATTCAGAATGCAGAAAAGGGCTGACGGACAGAGCTTCCAATGCAGACACTGTGCGCAGCCTTGCCAAGGACGAGCAGAGACAGAAAGTTTCCAGTTTACCAAGATAATAAAGCACCTGTGAGAATACTAAAGTCCTCATAATTACAGACAGGAGGCCTCAATCATGTGGTCCCTGCACACGTGACCTGAAAGAGCAGGACAATGCCTATTCACTCGAGGTAGAAGGAGGAAAGCTGTTACCATGAAACCAGATGTGGAAAGATACAATTGCTACACAGGTTCAAAGCTGATGTACGCTCTCAGGGTTTAGGCGATCAGAGATGGCAACATGATGGGAACATACAGCACCTTTGTGATCGTTCCCATCGCCTTGAATAGGTTCACTCGGCCTGGTGGCTATCCAAGGTCCGAAGGCTAGGAAACCATGTTCTGTCCAATTCTTAGCTACCTTTCACGTTAAGGTACACTATGTTGCAGTGGTCAATAATTTCTCTGCTAACCTGCAACTTTGTATTTGTTACACTTAGAAGTGATCCTAGGAGGACCCACTAGATTTGGCTACCCAATATTTACACTAACCCCTATGTATTTTATATATATATACATATATATATATATATATATATATATATATATATATATATATTCACTAACAAAAACATTGTTAAAAGGGACATTATGGTTAAGTTATGGGCAACTGAAGCATAACGTCCCTTCACCGACGTGTTTGCACTGAAGGTGATAGGTCTTTAGTAGGCCACTGTAACCAGACCCTTCCTTTAGCATAGTTTTTTCAGTAAAGGGGATAGGTTTGTAGTAGAGCAACTTAATCATAAAGTCCATTTAACAATGTTTATTGTTAGTGAATTTCATAGGTTTTTAGTAGGGCACTGTAACCAGAACGTTGCTTTAGCATAGTGTTTTCTGTAAAGATGATAGCTGTTTCGTACTGCTACGGAACAATAACGTCCCTTTAACAACAGTTTGTCACTGATTCCTTGGCATCCCTCTTGATGAATGTGTGAAAAGGCCAAAATCTCTGGTGTATTTACCCGTTTGCGCTACCCCTTACTTTTCCTAACAGTGTTGGTGTATCTTAGCAAGTGCAGATGTAGATGGTAAGTGTTGGTGAGTGTTTGAGTGCTTTCTCTTTTTGTGTTAACATTGCACGGCGAGTCTGTGCTGCACGGTACTGGCCGAGAGGACGACAGGTGAGCAATATGGACATTTCCTATGGAGACTGCACCTGGCCGGCGTATGTGCGCTCACACTGCAAGTATCTGTAGCACTCCATTAGTGGCGGCATGTCCGCATCTTCTAATGCACTTTTAAATAGTTGTGGGAGCGCACGTGTATCAGTTGCACAGCTATACCCATGCGTAGGGCATATTCTGTGTGCTGGTAACACCGCCCCTGCCGCCAGCCCTACAGATTCATACTGTAGGCTACCACATTTCAAGTACTCCTGCCGACTATGTGGGTGGTTATGCAAACCTACCAATTTATGGCTGCAGCATGCCTGACTGTATGTGGCCCACTGGTAAACAAGCAACAGTAACCTGCAGTGCAACGTGGGCGCTTTAAATGTCATTAATTTGATTGATGTGCAGCTTGCCTTTCCACGACCCGTGAAACAGACAAACCGTCTCTGCACTGAGCACTGTGACGGAAAGTGTCAAGAGGTCGCCTGCGGGTCGTACAGAAAACTTGTAACTGCTGGTGGGACAGTTTGTAGTGAATCTGCAAAATGGCAAAGCTGGTGCGGCTTGGTCACGCATATACTAGTGCATGTATAGGCAAGTAAGCAAACAGCAGAATATTCAGAGTGCAAACAATGTCAGTGGTGATTAGAAAAGTACTGTAGTTGCATGGTTCGCACTGAATAATGGTCTTCCTGCTCCACGTAATGAAGCTGTGTTTCACTTTGTTGTAAACATTCTTGTATTCCAGAACGTATGCATCTCCATGAATGCTACTCCTAGGGCTAATGGTGTAGCATGAAGTGTTTGTACTGTATGTGACGACAACTGAAATGGAAGCACAAGGGAGCAGGGGGCAGTCTACCGCCCTTCCAACAATGAAGTACGGTAATTTCATGTGCAGCATTTTCCACATCTGCTGCAGCCAACAACAGGGGCACTCCTGTAGGGCAGCAGAGCACTAAAACATCCTTGCAGACCATTTGCCACGCTACAGAACCTTACCCGGCAAAAAGTATTGTATTGTGCATGTACTGCAATGCGCTACTCTACAGAGGGAAGGTATGTGGAAGTGCATGGGAAGGGTCCATCAGGGAGCATGACAATGACCGGCACCTATGTAGGTGAGGGTCACCCAATAATTCTGTCTCTCTGCACGTCCCCTATGGCATCCATGCAGGTACTTCCCCTTCCGTACCGGGCTTTTCCTGCCATTCCTTCTGTGGAGTGTGTTAGAAGACCAAAATAAATGGAAATTAACTGGGAAAGGAAAAAAGGGAACTAAAGAAAGCACCTTTCAGAGATGAAAAATGGAATTACCAATGAACGGATGCAGGGCGGGAGGCGTGGCACTGTGCAAAACAGTGTAGTTGAATCGGTTAGAAAGGGGTTCACTGCAGAAAGAGGCTTATTTACGTGTTGCAGAGCATTTTCAAGAGTTTCATTGCGCAACACTTACTACAAAAATTCTTCCACTACTTTCAAGACAGTTTGGATGGGGGTGTGCAGAAATCGGGATGGGAGGCATAGTAAAATGAACGTTATTGCTGGGGAAAACTGTTTGTGCTGTGAAACGTCATATTCCTATGTGCGAAGTACTCCATTGGCACATGTTGTAGAAAGGCACAAATACACTTCTTCGCAATGTACCACACTTTCTCCATTTGCGGATCAAATGAAAAATGACGCAGCCACATCAGTGTTTGCACAATGCGATAGAAAGTTATGCAGGCGATCGGAAACAGACACATGACCTCGGCAACTGCTTCCTTCATCGCAAATGGCACTGAAACTCGTGTAAAATGCTGTGCAATTTTCCCTCCACAATGAACAATAATGTCGGCATGATTGTGCGTCACCAAAGTGTCACACAGACAAACCAAAATCAGTTACTTCTTTGTAGGTACTCCATAGCACTAAACATCCACATGATAGATTCCAAAATGAGCAGCCACTGCACAGTGTTTTCCATTCACTTTCAATCAATGTATTTCAAACTCCCACAAAACCTGCACGTTGTGGCTCGTGAAACACACAGCTATAACCACACCCTCTGCATTTCTATCGACAAATACAATGTGTACCAGTCTGTGCGTACACACCACACCCAGAAACCTTATTGACCAATCCCGTAGCCTCTACAGGCCCATTTCTATGCCTGTCATCTGCAAAAGGGGCATATCTAACACGTGCCACCCTGAAAGTATCGAAATATTCGCTGACTTTTCATGCTGTGCACGCGCAGGAGTGGGGGAATAACTTTCAAACAGGGTAGGGGGAGGTTGTTAGTTGTGGCGGCTCTAAAAAGAGCTTTTCTTTTTTAAAGGTCCTTCCAGCGAAACACCTTTTTTGTGTTTTGTACGTCAGCTCACGTTCTTACAATAGGGTCTTCAGTGCAGCCTGTAGATTGTTGAACAAAATGTCATTGCCACTGGTTGACAAAGACATGCCATTTCCTTCGAAAAGGTGTATATATATCGAGAAAAAATGTTCTCATTCTCACAGGAGAACATCCCAGCAGTACTCAAGAAGTCACACATGCTTCTGTTGATGAGACCCCTTCCAACCTCTGGCTGGCTACAGGAATCATTGGAATAGTCCCACACTATTCTCGGTGGTATACATGAGAAAAGCACCTTGGAAGTGGGAAAAATGCGCTGCACTGCTTTCATCATCTTCTTCAGTTGACGGTACACACGGGGCCAACGCATGGAACCCAAAAAGAAGGCTCCAAAGTGCACGACCACAACATGTACAGTTGCGGAAGTGGCCATGCGTCGACATTCTATAAGCACTCTGCTGAAACAGCACACTTCAACACTGCACCACAAAGCCTCCACTGCCTCCAAACCGAAATTGCTACAAAAACCTTCTTGGAGGGCATACACGAACAGATCTTCCACAAAGGCATCAGCCACAACGAAAACTGTGCGTCTTGCCATGTTTGCCAGCCGTACTACACAAAGTAATCGAAAAAATGATTGCCGCCCTTTCCTGTGACGCACACCCGGATTGGACATTCCCCACAGCCAGAAAGACAGTGCATGGGTGCAACTTGTGGGAGGGATTCGGGGGGTGGACCTGGCCCGACATCAGCGGGAGGCTAGGTAACTAGTTCATATTCAGTTAAGTCAACAGGGGAGAGGAAGAGCAAAAGCAGAGGCAAAGAGAAAGAGTTTCAGGTGTTTCAGGACCCATGGCACCAACCCCCCCCTCAGAGACTGTGCCCCAAAAAGCCTCCACTCCTTCCAACTGAAAGTTAGCAGCATAGCCTCTTTCCACGGCATACCTGTGCAGATCTTGCACAAAGGTATCACCCACGATGAGCACTCTGCGTCTCTCTATCTCTACCATCCTCACTGCATCGACTTTTGGGGAGTGATATCACCGCCCAGTCCTGTCAACCACACCCAAAACACCTGATTGGGTAAATTTCACAGTTCCATTTCCATGCCCCCCATCCTTAAAAGGGCAGGATGTGCCACATGCACATTGCGTTTCCACCTACAGTGAATGCTGCACCCCAGTAAAGCAGGGACACTCCTTTTTCCATTTCCACTCCAGCCATGCATGCAAGGCGCTATGCCCTCACCACAGAAAACACACCATAGTACAGGCTATGGTTAAATGCTAATGTCCTGTGCACTGCACTCCCCAACTGCAATTGAGCCTGCCAGCTTTCACCCTGGGCACATATTTGCATGCATGGTTGCATAACGTTGCATTGTGTGTGCTGAACAGTATGTAGGAGTCCGTTTACGTTAGCCATAGTTCACATGTGTGCTACTGAGCATGGACTTTCATGCTGCAATATCTTACAGCACTTCCTAAAGCAAGGGGATTATAAGGGACAAACCATAAGAAATGCACATGGTGGCATGTGGCTCCCTATTGTTCAACAGGGGCAATGATGTACACCGTATGCTAATGTACGCATACCAGCTCACTTCTACCGCTCTGCTAAGTCTTCAATATCCTCCACAACCATTTGGTAAAAGTCACCAACCTGACAAGCATGCAGACTGACAAGTGCATGACTGCATTACATTGTGGTGGCTGTGATGAAGGCCTAGCCTGTTGGGTGCATGGCCTACGGCCTTCGGCCATGCACCCAACAGTCTAGGCCTTGCCCACACCCACCACAACATAACAAAGCCATGCAGGTGAACATGTAGGCACAATTCAGAAAGGCAACATAGGCACCAGCACTTCTACCCAACCTCTGCACCCTATCGCAGGAATGAGTGCACATATGTTCCACTTACCGTAATGCACAAACATACCACAGGGTTTGGCACCACTACCCACTTCCATTCAGAAACTATTGTAATAATGCCAACCAAACAACACAATCTTCAAAACATTGGTCCTGCTCTCCACACTGTACTATGTGCATACAAGCAATACTCCATAGTGCACTGCAACACTTACTAATCTGCACAATGCACACTACGCAAGCACATGTAAGAACCAGTTGCACCGTAACCTCTTCCATATTTACACTATTCCATTTGTGCACCCAGTGGACACAGTACTCGACTGGTCACTGCAGCATCTCCACCCATACACCGACAACTGTACAATGTTCTACCAATCACCACACCCATGCAACCAACAATGTGTGCAATGCAGCCAAACCACACACACAAAGCGACAATGTGGCACTGACTGTCAACCAGTGGACATGCCTTTTCAACCAGTGGACATACGTTTCTATGCAAGCGTTGCAGCCCTGTATTAAAGGGGCTACAGACTTGCCACACACAGCACTCCATAGTACACCCTATCTGTAAATATTCATGTCTTGTGGAATTGCACTCCCCTTCTGCAAATGTGCCTGCCACCCCTCATCACAGAAAGACATTGCGGCTGCAGCTGGCATGCCATAACAAAGGCTGCCTGCAATGACCACACAAAATTGTTGCCTGTTGAGGTAACAGCGAATTGGTGTAGTATTCACGGATACCGCTGGCACACCACCGTCGTCTTCTAATGAGATGCATCGCTTGAAGCACTTCTCACTCCCCCACCCTTTCCATCCCTTCTTCCCACCACCAGATGCTGTAAACTATGTTTTCCAGGCCGTTTCGTGGCTGCACTGCCCTCAGAAACAACATGCCGGTGTTATCGAAAACTATTCACGCGCAACACGTCACCGTACATTGCAGTGCAATCACATTTTTGACCATGCAGCCAACAGGGAAAAGGGATGCCGGAGCGGAGGAAGATAGGTCAACTTTTAGTGGCCACACAGTTACATACCAGAGGCCCAGCCATGAACACAATGCATTAGTGGCTTGGCACACACACCACAACACTGTCCTCCGATACACCATGGCAGCGTTTCTCAAAAATGCTGACGCACAGCACGCTTGCCTCCAGCCAACCACCGGCCGCGTCCTATGTTCGCCGACATCACGGCGTACTGCAGGCCAATGAGACTTCGGTTCACGGAGTGAACAGGGAAATGGGTCAGAGGAGCAGGCCCAGATATCACTACTTTTTGAGACGTACATTTCATTTTTTTGCAACAAAGGTACTGGTCAGATTTCCACCAAACACACAAAAGCACGCTTTCTGACCCAAGTCCCTGCTCCTGCTGCAAATTTGGTGAAAATCCATCCAGCCTTTCGGCCTGTAGCCTTGCGCAAAGTTTTTCCCCGTTCAGTCTATGGAAAAAAAAAATGTGGGACCCCCCTATAACTTTGGCCCCCTTGCACCAAACCTCACCCAACTTGGCTAAGAAGTTCAGAGCAGGCCATATACTATTTTTGGAAAGTCTGGTGAGGACTTCTCCAGGGGGAGCAAAGTTATAAGCTGTAGAAATAGTGCTCTTCCTATGACTTTAGCAACTTAACTAGAACTACCGAGGCCGCTACCGCGGGCCGTGTAATATAGTTTTCCTAAACTGACCAATTCCCATCCCTGATCGGTTTTGAGGGATGCTACTTGTCTTTGTTTTTTTAAATGTTTTTATTAGTTCTACCATTACAAAATAACATAAATCACCCCCCGTCCACCTTGGAGGCATACTCAATAAATCCTCATAATATGTTCTGAGGGTATTCACATAATGTCCAAAATCAGTATTTTATGGGGGCACCATTGTAGCATATAGTCACTTTGAAGGTCGTTCAATACATCTTCCCATTTACGTTTGAAAGCGGCTTGATCTCTTTGAATCATGTGGGTGGCCCATTCAAGCGCTATAAAGCACCATATTTTCTGTAGCCAGTCTAGGTTCGTAGCCCCTTGCCTTTGTTTCCATTTGTAAGCCACCACGTGGCATTTGTAAGCCACCACGTGACTATAAGTAAAAGCATAAAGCTACATTTCTGTCCTTTGGAAAGCTGATGCTGTCTTGGTCCCCACAGCCCACACTCCTAGTTCCAACGGGCCTTTGTTCGGGAATATCTCATCGAGCTGTTTCTGGATCCCGTCCCAGAACAACTTAATCATTGGGCATTCCCACCATATGTGTCGCCACGTCCCCTTTGTCCCAGTTGTTCCGGCGTGTAGTGCCATTGGAGCATTCTTTTGTACCATGTCTCTCTCCAATGCTGTAGTTGATTATAACGAAACCTGCCTTCCTCCCCTTACCCCAAGTATCTTTTACATTCCTCAAATGATCTCAAGCTATGTCCCTGAAACATATCTTGTGTTTTCACGCGTCCTGCTTCTTTCCATGTCATAAAGTCTCCCGGTTCCATCCCAGGGGGCGGAAGACCAGGTTCTGAAATAACTGGAGAAGCAGGGAGAGGGATGCAGACAGAATACCTTCATTGAGTGCTGAATCCTACAGCACTCGGGAGGATAGCTCACGGGCAACTTGCTCGCCTTGGAAGCAAGACGACACAGAGCAACACAGGTTCGAT
Organism: Ambystoma mexicanum; assembly: GCF_040938575.1. Lineage (NCBI taxonomy): Eukaryota > Metazoa > Chordata > Amphibia > Caudata > Ambystomatidae > Ambystoma > Ambystoma mexicanum. The sequence goes on from NC_090934.1 coordinate 228,414,944, forward strand.
CCACGGGTCAGCGCTTAGAAACCTCTGGGTATTAAGCACGTTATAAATTACCTACTATATCATATCACACCTCGGCCACTAGTCCCACTATTTTACAGATCTTTATATTGGGTGCTCTATGATCGCTATCTAGCCTAAGCAGTCCCGAGAGGGGTGTATCCGCGACTGCTCTGTCTTGTCGCATCCATATTTTACGGTCATCGCCCACAAACCATTCCTTTATGACCCCCAATTGAGCCGCCACATAGTACCTTTGAAAATGAGGGCATCCCAACTCACCCCAATCCCTGGAAGCGGTGAGAGAGGACATTGCTTTTCTAGCAGCTTTATTATGCCAGATGTATGCAGATATGATTTATGTTAGGGAGCTAAAGAAACTTTTAGGGACCCCGATTGGGAGAGCCTGAAAATAATACAGTTCTCTTTGGAGGATCACTATTTTGATCACTGTCATTCTCCCTTACCAGTATATTGCAAGTGGGTTCTATTTAAGTGGATCTTTTTTCAACCTGGCTAGCAATTGCGGATAGTTTGCCACATACATTTCTTCTGGCTTTTTTGCAAGAACTACACCCAAGTATGTTATGCCTTTCTCCGCCAAGGACAGTTGAGTTGGTGACCGTAAGAGTTCTATTGCGTCTGGGTCAACCAACAGGTTCAGAATTTCTGATTTTGTCCCAGATACCATGCCAAACTCCCCTAATTCAACCATCAATGCAGGCAAAGACGTTTCCGGTTTGGTGGTCGCAATAAGCATGTCATCTGCAAATGCCATTGTCTTATGTTCTTCCCCAGCCATTCCTATACCTCTAATTCATTCCGATTGTCGGAGCTTGGCCAACAGCGGTTCAAATATATAGCATGCAGCAAAGGGGATGAGGGGCATCCCTGCTTGATGCCTCGTGTTATCGCTATGCTATTAGAGAGGATCAGTTTATCGCTATTCTTATCTGCAGGAGTGATAATTGGCATGCACCATTTGTAGGAAACCCAGACCGAACCCCATTCCCTCCATAGATTTGAATAAAAAAGCCCATTCAATTTGATCGAATGCCTTCTCAGCTTCTAGTGATACCAAATGCGCTGGTGTTTGCGTAATAGCCATTTTCTCCAACAGGAGAGAAACCCGACAAATATGGTCATGGGTCTGTCTTTGTGAAATAAATCCTGCCTGGTCGGGTCATATCAGTTTGGTAATAGATTCGACAGTCTAGTCGCTGCGATTTTTGTGTATAGTTTAGCATTTGTGTTAATTAGCGCTATTGGCCCATAGGACCCCATGGACGTCGGATCTTTGCCAGCTTTTGGAAATGCAACTAATTTCGCTGCATTCATTGTGTCTGTGATCAAACCCTTCTTACTGAATGAGTTGAACAATTTGGTTAAGCGTGGTACTACGGTGCTCTGATATGGCTTGTAGAAGCTTGTGGGGAACTCGTCGGGTCCCGGGCCTTTATTTCTTGGTAGTGATCTTATTGCCCCTATCACCTTGTCCGCCTGTATTTTCTCCTCAAGCCTATTCCTCTCGTTGCATGTAATGCTATTTAGTGAGACTGTGCTCACAAATGCCTCTTATTTATCACATGCTAATTTGTCTGACGTGTATAATGTTTTGTAATATTCGCTGAACACCCCCAGAGTCCCCTCATTGGTGGTAACATAGCCCCCTAGACCGTTTTTAATTTCAATACTGTGCAGGACTGGATTTTATCCTTAATTTGTCTGGCTAGCAGTTTATCAACTTTGTTAGCTTTCACATAATAGTGTTGTTTTGTAAATAATAGAGCGTTTTAGAGTGTTTTGTATGATATGTTTCCAATTGACCCTGCGTGTGTTTCAAAGCCCTGCACAGGTTTCTAGCAGGGCCTTTTTCCAACACGGCCAGGATCTCCCGAATTTCTGCCTCCAACTCCTCCTCCCATGCCTGCCTTTGTTCATCTCTTTTTGCTTTCAACGCTATTAAATGTCCCCTCAAGACTGTTCGAAAGCATCCCATACTATTCCCGGTGCCATATCTTGGATGTCATTCTCTTCGAAGTAGGTATCTATTTTGTCCTGTATCAAGGTAGCCAGCATCGGATCTTGAAATCTGCCGGGAACTGCCACTTCCAAACTCCCACCAAGGCCCCTACCGTCTCCATCTGAATTACCAGAGGGGCAAGATCCGAGAGGGAAATGGCTCCCAGTTCTATGTCCTTGACCCTTCCCACTTTAATGGTTGATGCCCACATATAGTCTATCCTCGACATTGACACATGCGCATGTGAATAGTTTGTAAAGCCTTTGGTCTGTTCCTTGAATACTTGCCAAATATCTTGGAGAGCCAATTTGGTAATTTTGCGTTTAAGAAGTTTAGATGGCACCAATACGTGTTGAGTTGCCTGTGAGCTTCTATCTACTAGGCCCTGAGGTCTTCAAACTGTGGGGTGTGCCGCCCGCCTCCCAGGGGGGGCGACAGAGCCCAGCATGAAATGTAAAAAAAAAAAAAATACATTTTTTTTTTTTTTTAGATTGGAGGAAATGGGAAGGGGCAGCTCACATGGTCAGACTGGGCCATACAACAGTCTTAGGCACCAATGAAAAAATGGGCAGCAGTTGCAAATGGATATTCAGTGTTTAGTCACAGACTGTTTGAATAGTACCCAATGGGTTGTTTTTTGTTCAAATGTAAACAAATGGTGATATTTAAAGAATATTTATTCAGCAACAATGGTCAAAAAAGTGGCCCATTTTTACTGGCCTACACTAGCATTTTGCATTTTTGGTAGATCATCGCCCTATTGCCCTATAGGCCAGTCCAAGCCTGCTGGCTCATCCATAATGGGTGAGGGGGCGTCCACCCACTGGCCACCTCACCCATTGTGGAGGAGCCGAGGAGCCAGCCCAGTCAAACACTGAGCACTCCCTCAGCTGCTTTTTCCAGCTGAGGGAGTGCTCCTGGGCTGGCTGAACTGTCAAAGGGAAACTCTGTTTGCCTTTGACAGTTCATTTCCCCAGCCGCACATGATCACTGAGCTATGCAACACTGGGGGTGTTTTGCTTCGCCAGCCTTGCATAGCTCATTGGACATGCTAGCTGGGGCACTGCATATATGTATGTGCGAGGGGGTGCTCCTGTGCCTCCTCACACATACGGCAGAGCAACCTGGAGCGGGGCATTTTAGCAACCAGGCGAGGTACGTTTATGGCAATTTATTTTCTATTTAAATGTGTATGGATGTGTGTATGCTTGTGTTATGGGACTGTGGTGGTAGCAGGATGGGCGGCGGCACTGGGATAGTGATGGTAGTAGGGTGGGGAGAGCCCAGGGTCTGTACTGGGAGTAGGGTGCGGTGACGGCACGCAAAAGTTCATAGCGATTTCTACATACTGTCCACCTGGCACTTTTGGGGGGGCCCAGCCTGCACAAACTTTGCTCAGGGGGGGCCCAGGCCAAAAAAGTTTGAAGACCACTGTACTAGGGGGACCCATGCCATATTAAAATCTCTGGTCAGAAAAATGTCTCCTTTGGCGAAGTCTTCAAGTTGAGACAGCACTGCCTTCAGATAACCATCCTGACCTTTGTTGGGGGCATAAAGCATAGCTAATGTGTACTTTTGGGACCCCAAAATGACATTAAGAAAGAGTGAATGTGCCGTTGGGTCTGCTCTACTCTCAAGGACTTTCACCGCCAATCTCCTGCTAAGGGCAATGAGAACCCCAGCTCTTGTCAACCACATTTGCTTGATAGAGATAAGGGTAGCCCGTTAACCTGAGTTTCCCGCTTATCTTGTTTCCTAATATCCGTTTCTTGGAACATCAGGATATCTGGTAGCACTCCTTTTAAGGACCCCTCTATTTTCTTCTTTTTAGCTGGGGAGTTCATCCCCCTGATATTGTGGGATAATATCTTAATATTCATAATTGTTTTTACCATGATCTTTTGTGTCCCGTCAACCCCACTGCCCCCTCCTTGTTGATAAGCATGAATGCCGTTCCTCAGATTTATGTAAATGACCTTGTATCTTAAGCCCCCCCAACCAAACCAACCACAACCCCCCCCTTGTTCCCCAACATCCCTCTGTCCCTGGGGAGCGCCATTGTTTCTATGAGTGCCCGGGCGGCGCACCCAATGCCACTGGCCCCCTATCCAACCCAGAGATACCACGTGGGGATTCCTAAACCCCACTATGAGATTCCAAATGACCGACCACTACTTGTGGTCCCCTAAGGCCACTGTCTTACTTGAGTCGTGTGTCCTCTTCGCTCCGGGGTACAAGTTTAATCTTTGCTGTCCACAATCCCAGTTGCATCTCGAATAGATTCCGTAATCCATGGATCGGAATTAGATCACTTCCTTCTGTCTCTGTTTGATGTCGTTTTCCGTTCCCATGGTTTTCAACCTTTTCTTTGCAACCAGTCTGCCTTTCTTGTGCTGCTAGAAGACTCTCTTTCTGGAATCTGCAAGATGTTCATTCCCTCCTCACATGTGGTAATTCGATATTGCTGGTCTTCCCAGCTAAATAGCAATCTGAATGGGAATGTCCATTTATATCTCACTTGCTTTTGTGTGAGGAGCCGTACTACCGGGCCCATTGTTCTTCTCTTTTGTACTGTTACCGGTGCTAGGTCCTGGTATAATTGAACTTTTGAGCCGTTGATATTTATCGCCCCCGATGTTCTACCTGCTCTCAAAATCGCTTCCTTTTGGGTGTAAGACATTAATGCTGCCAAAACATCTCTTGGGCACATACCCGGCACTGACCGTCATTGGCCGACACTGTGGATACGATCTATGTTCATTGTTTCATCTTTCCCCTCTGGGAGGAGGTCTGCAAACAGTTGTTGTGCTGTAGTTCTTTAGTCTACATCTTCCGCTGATTCAGCCAAGTTTTTGATCAGTATTTTGGATCTGCGAAAGCGGTTCTCCAAATCTTTGCACTTTATCTCCAAATTATGCGATCTATGTTCATTGTTTCATCTTTCTCCTCTGGGAGGAGGTCTGCAAACAGTTGTTGTGCTGTAGTTCTTTAGTTTACATCTTCCAATGATTCAGCCAAGTTTTTGATCAGTATTTTGGATCTGCGAAAGCACTGTATCTCCAAATTATGCGATTAGAAGTTCCAGCGCTTCGTCATTCATTGTTGTATCTTCTGATATATCCTGTACCGCTCTTTCAACCGTGTCCACCGTCTCATCCAGTTTTGCAACTTTGACCTTCACCCCTTGGAGCGACTGCTTCAATTCGGTTTTTAACAAGGAGAATTGCACCTGGAACGTTACCATAAATTGCTCCGGGAATTCTTTAAAGCAATTTTGAAAGTCCTCTTTTTGCATTAACAAGTTCAGAGTTTCTTCGCTCGTTTGTTGGGTTCTTCCGTCCCCTCAGAGGTGTGAACCGGAGTTCCTGGAGACCACAATTTTCTGATGCTGCAGTCCTTATTTCTTTTCAAAGTTCTCTCACCCCCGTAGGTGCCTTCCTCTTACTTTTGGACATGGGGGTGATGTGATTGCCCAATATCGAGTGCATAGCCTTCAAATTCCTTCTTTTGGGTCATCCCCGTCTGTGTTTAACTTGTCCCTTGTGAAACATGTTGCTAGATGGGTGAGTTCACAAGGCGAATGTGGGAATATTGCTCCACCATCGGTGGGGGGTGGAGAGAGGGAGTCTTTGATCTTGTGTTAGCTGCTTCTTTCTCCTATATATCATACTGGTTAAGCACTTGCTTTTACCCTCCATGTCTTCTTGATATGCCCCGTTGCTGGGTGGTTGTCTGTTACCCCTGGGTCCTCTCGGATGCGGCCAACTTCTATTCACCGCCACTTCCGATGTGACTGGGGTTACTGACTCTGCAGAGTTTTATATCTTTAAGCCCTCAGTCTATTCCCCCTGCTGGAGTTCACAGCTATTATAGGGAGACGCCCAAGTGGATTTAACTCTTTGTTGCAGCCTGCAGACATGTGAAGGTCAATGTAGCACTGATCACAGATTTAATTGTGCTGGGGGCCTTACCGTAACAAGCAATCACCATTATCAATGGGGGTTTAATGCTTACTTGAAGTAGTGGTGAACATGCGCCCTTTCTGCGCCTTTTGTGTGCGCAGCTTTTTCCCCTTCGTTTCCTCTGCACGTGTAAGCTGTGTGCTTCGCCTGGGTGTGTGGGGGGGTCTGCTCAGTGAATCTCCATGTCCGAGGGGCGTGGAGAGCACCTCTGTTGTTTTTGCTTCCTCTGGATCAGTGTGCCCACGGGGGTTCACTAGGCATTCCACAGGAACCAAATATGCTGGAAACTTCCCGTTGAATAATGTCCTGTTTCCCGATTGAAGGCGTGCCGGAGATTCTCCTCTGAATCGTTGGGCAATGTCCTGCTCCACATTCGAGGCACGTAGGAGATCTTCCTCCAAATCATGGAAGATCAGTGCATATCACATTTGCCGGGGTTGCTGACTTATGTTGCGCTGTATTTCTTCCTTAATGCAGTGCTGTTTCGCCCGACTATCTTCGTTATTTAGGACACCTGCATGCTAACATTTGCTTTTTTGTTAGGCCCAGCAGGGACAGAGCAGTTCACACACACCCTGCTCCGTCAGCCACCATTTTGGAATCGCTACTTGTCTTTGTGACTTAATTCACGGTTAAAACGGTGTGACACGCTCAGAGAATGAGAACCGGTCGACTGCTATGCTGTTCTACTGTGATCCCTGTCATTTTGTTTGATAATAAAGACAGTAAACTTTTCTATATGGTTGAGTCTTCCGCTCTTGTGGCAGGGATTTTGTTGGGGCACAAGTACTGTCTTGCTGGTAATCGGGGTTGATGTTACAAGTGCCCCTGCCACCCCTTTACAAGTTATCTTCTTGGCACGGGAGTAAACCAAAGGGATACGCCGCTACATTGTGAGACTGGGGCACGCACCATATGAGAGAAAAGTAACGAAGAATAAGAGGCTCTGCGGCCCTTTGAGAGAAAGACAGTCCATGAGAGGACAGTGCTTGGCAGGAGAGTAAACCAAGCCGTTCAGAATATTGCGAGTCTGGGGCCCGCACCCAATCGAGAGGTTGAGAATAAGCGGGTCAAGAACCCGGAAACTGAAATTGACTAATTAGAAAGAATCCTAAGCTTGGTGGGGAAGTGTGCCAAGTTGGTAGGTTAAAGAACTGTGAATCTGAAATGCATACCTTTGTGAAATGCCCAGTGACATTCACCTAAGAGGATAAGGGGCTTAGGAGCCCAAAAGGAAGATAATTAAAATAAGAAGTAAAGGGGAAAGACGCACAACCCTAGCCTTAGAGTCTTATATTTGTGAACATTGTTTAGTTCATCAGTTTTGATTAACCGAGAGACTTGGAACTTTTCTGTTGGGTGGAACTCCCATGAACACTTTGCTTTGGGAAGTGAGCATCCTTGAAAAGTTGATTTCAGTTATTAGAGGTAGGCCTTTGAGACACAACAGTGACAGACTTTTTCGTTTTTTTACATCCTGACCATTTCATTCGTTTTCTTTGAGGCAGGGAAAACCCTCTTAGCGTTTGGGATATAGAGGCATTTTTCCACACCTTTGTTGATCAGTAAAAGTTTGTATCCAAAAACATGCCACCATTGTGTCTGAGCCTTACTTCTGCACCCTTAGAAAGGCTTAAAGCAAAGATTTGATAAGCAAGAGTTCAGCCATCGCCTAGTAAGTAGGAGCTCTGGGGAACAAGAAGCTAGTACATTGCAGGTCATTAACCGATCATCCATACAAGATGCAAACTATTATGGCTAGAGAAATAGATAAACGTTGCATACACAGCACTAGTATTTCTGGTGCTTATTTCTCTTTATAATCAATTGCTAGGTATATTCCACTATCCAGTGGTTGGTCCAGAGTATTACAAGTTGTTTACTTCCAAAGTAAAAGATAGCTGTTGATGGATCATAATGGGGATGTATTGCCTGGAGAGCTAGAACACTTTACCTTGATAGAAAGCTGGAGCTCTACCCGTGTATAGTTCTGCCACCCAGGAATTTATTTTCCTGGGTTGAACAAGACTCAATATGGGCCCATTGATTGACAAACCCAATTGGTGAAGAAGTATGTATGTTCATAGCACTATTTGGCACTGTCCCCTGTTATAAGGCAGTCTAAATATGGGTGGACATTTATACCCGGCACGTACAGATCTGCAGTCGGCACTGACAGCACTTTTGTGATGGCTCCGGGTGACAATGTTATCCCAAAAGTACTTTGAACTGACTACCAGTTCAAAGTACTTTTGGGATAACATTATTAAGACAACGTAAGTTTCCGTCCTTGATTCAGATAAATGGTCTGCGTTTCTGTAACATGGAAACATGAAAGTACGCATCTCTCATGTCCAGAGTTGCCATGAAGTCTCTTCCTTGCAGTTAAGTGTATCCCTTTTTGAAGTGTTGGCATTCGGAACATTTAGTCTTCGACAAACTTGTTTGCCAGGCGTAGGTAGAGACCTGGTTGCATTTTTAAATCCTTTTTGGGCACAAAAAATGTATGTGGTGTATATTCCTCTATTTATTTTGTGTTAAGGAAGCTCCTCTACATCACCCTTTTCAAGGAGAGCCGATACCCTAATAGAATTTCTGGTTTTGGATGGCCCTGTTTTGGTGACATCATGTAAGGTGGCATATGGAAGTACACACAATCTTCTTGGTGCACTGTGTCTAACAGCCATTGATTGGTTGCTATTGCCTCTCATTTGTGGGCCAAAAGCTATATCGTCCCCCCCAACCAGGAGTGGAATCGCCACTTGCGCATTCTCGTTCTTGCCTCTAGTGGTGATACTGACCTTGAGTCCAGGTGCTTTTGGTGATTTGGACATTGGCATAAGGCTGTTGGAACAAATGTGTATGCTGTGACCCATATTCCCTTTCCGGTGCTGGACGAGTATCTCCTTGCATTCAATCAGAGGTCCAAGAGACTTAAAGGTTTGATTCTCTTTCTTAGCCTTTTCTAAGGCTTTATCTACTGCCTTCCCCAAAAGATGCTCATCTATTGGCTTGAGATTCTGGTTTAAACTCTAACTCCTAAGCATGAGTACCTCTTCAGAACTTCTGCATTGGCTGCTTAGCATCCAGCTGTCCAGCGGTGCTTTTGATGTTAGCGTTCACTGCTAACTGTCCCCCTCTTGTTTGTGCAAAGTCGGAAATGTCCTTCAGTAGAGCTTGCATGTAAGCCATTTGGCACGCCCATACCTTGCAGCCAGCACAGTTAGGTTAGCAATATGCATATTCCATGCTGCAGCTGTGGTCATCTTTTTCCCTCACTGTGTAAATCCATGTAGATTTTGTTGGGGCTCAGCCACAGATGCTAGCGTCTCTAAGCATTTTCGGGTGTTGTAATTACCAGTGTGTCTCATTTTATTGATCTGTGCATTCGCGAACATGATTTTAGCAGCAGTCTCCATAGTGAGCAACAGTGATTTCATGACTGGAACACATTGTCCCATTGGCCTAAACTCATCCAGTGTCTCCTCTGAAATATTTGTCTTTCTGCTGGTCTTGGATTTTAATCTGAGTGATAAAGGAGCACTGATCTTCTGTTGGGGAAGGTTCTGGATTCTCAGAAGAATCCACAGAGTATTCCTTTAGTTCTTTCTCCTCGTGTTGCACATTTTCCTCTTCTTCATGGCCTGCAGCGTCTAACCCCTCTGTTATCAGATTGTCTGGGTGGGTTTATTCCACCTTGGATACCTTTAAGGATGGTTTATCTTTACCCTCATGGTTTATCCTATACTTAGTCACCGCCAAGGAGCACCAATTTTCCATGTGATATATAGTCCTGACAAAAGAGCAAATGAAGTGTTCCTTCTTACACTCCCGCCCGAAACACGCAATGGATTGCTCAATAGCTTGTCCTGGTGGGGCTTGGACAATTAAGGTATGAAATATATTACTCTATTTCCTCTCCTCTTAAGTCATATTTTTCTCCTTCATAGATAAACGCAGACTCTCGTATTCCCCTACTATGTAGAGCGCAAGAGAGTGACTGTTTTGGTGTATACCAGCAGATTTGGTGCCAGCATATATTTAAAAGCCGATTTGAAAATGGACATAAAAGGACAGGTGTTTGTGTGATCGGAATCAAGGAAGATTGTGACACCACTTTGAGTGGATTTGCATCTTTTGTTGCAATCTTGTATTTTCAAAATGGCAGCCTCATTGCTTTGTTGTCTATGTTTCCCCTGAGGTTGCTAGGGTGTCATTGGTGAGGACGTATAGCTCAAGTGCAAAGCGTTTGTCTTGGAAGCAAGACAACGCAGCGCAACACAGGTTCTTATCCTGAGTTTAGAGCCCACTTGCTGGAATTAAGCGCGTTATAAAACAATTGTAATGATGTGCTTCGAAGCATAGTTGCTCTGTGCCGTGTTTCTATGCACTAACAGTTTTATGTGTAATACTGTCATGCGCCTTTCTTATAATGCCCTTTCTTATGGCCGAGAGAGGTCTACGTGCTTGTGAGGAGAATTGGCTTTGTGCCGATACCATTTGTAGTTGTCGACATTTTGTTGGGTGCTATTGTCACCCCAGCGTTTTGCATGTCACGTGAAGGGTTCTGAGCTTCCTTTGTAGTGAAATGTTTGAAGAAACCTCTGAAGTTCCTTTTTATTTTGGAGTCTGCAGTGAAATGTCCTCATGCTCTAAATCATCTCGCACCCCTGCGATTCCACCTCGGCTATATCAGGTGCCCCTTCTTTGGTGCATTCTTCTTTTCGTCCACCAGCATACACAGTCCAGCATAGCCGTTTCCAACTATGGTGTCTTTGGCTTGACATTTTTGCAAGCCGCACAAGCCTTTTATTTTGCAACTATGGCAAAACCTGAATGTAATGTTCTCCACATTTTAAATTCACATATCAAGTCATTCTTATACAAGATTTGTCCCTCATGCTGTGTTTTGGGGAATCAGGACAGTTTTGACAAATATCTTCTACGGGGTTCTTAATGCATCTTTGGACAAATACACAGGAATGCTTGTATGGCATCAGTTGGCCTGGTGAGCTCAAATCAGCTCCCAGTAGTTGTTAGTACCAATTTAAATAGGCTCTTCTCTGCAAAAACACGAGCTAAATAGATCCCAGCAATTTCGATCCCTCCACTATGGCACTCTATACTTTGTGCTTCACATTTGCAATCCTTTCATTTAGTATTAACATACTTAGTCACCGTCGGGAGCACAGATTTTTCATATGCAATAGTTGCCTGAAAAAACAGCAAATAGAGTAACTTCTGATGCTGCCACCAGACATGTGCCCTCCAGCTAATCCTAATAGACCTGTCCGAGGAATGAAAGGAAGACTCGTGTAAAATTGGGTCTGCATGTTGGGTGCCACTCTGGAAGAACTTGAACCTGCCCACGAGGTCGCAAAAGTGTCATTACTACTACAACCCCCCTAAAATATCTTCCAGTTCAAAACATTGTTTTACTGTTAGCAGATCATCAGACTCCCAAGCCAACTCTGCTTATCCACATCACTGGTCTGCAAACTGTTATGCCCGCTGGACAAACCACTTATACTGGACCCATGCCACAATGTACAACTAACATGTGGAATAATTGACTAATCTTTCCTGGACATTTGGGGTATACACACACAATGTGCCTAAAAGGAACATCATCCAAAGCCAAGCCTCGCCATCATGGATTCGGACACTGTTACTTCTCTAAAGCAAAAAGGAAAGGAGGGGTTGCATGAACAGTTTTTCAGACTTTCAAATAACTGGGTGCATCCTGTTTGAGGGCTCTACACAACATGACATTTCACCCTTACCTGCACAACTATACAGGCAAAACAAATCAAGTTAGCTATATATCTTTTTACATTTCTGCACACCGAGTTAAGAAAAAATCGGACTATCATAGCATGTAAAACGTAGTGAACTTACCAATGAAAGACTGACCAGTCTTCTTCCACATTCAACAGTTTTACTCGGATTGCACAGAAAAACAAAAATATGTAAAAAACTGAGGAGAGGGAAAGGAGGAGGGAAACATCCATATTCCAGTCTTCTGCAAAGTATGACTTTTAGTTCACGGATTGTTTTAAAAAATAAAAACAGTTCCGCTGCCCCACGCACGCTGACATGCTGCAGTCCTCCACGATTGTCTTTCTGCTTTAAATCCACAGTTGACGGCACGTCACGGTCCAAAAGCACTCCGTGTTGCTCTTATAGAGATATATATATTTATATATATATATATATTTATATATATTAAAAAAAAGTTTTCTGCTTTAAAAAAAATCCTCGATTTCCATTCTCAACTTTTCAAAGTGATCCCCAAAAAGTGCTGGATATATCAACTCTGGAAAGAGAAGAAAAAACATTACTCTACTACCGAGATATCGATACGATGAGACATTTGTCACACCCCACGAAACCCAAACCTTCCCCCATGGTGTTGGTGTCACAGACAAAGGTATAGCTTCTGTGCTCATTGCATGAATAAAGCTTTACCACTAAGAAATAAATACCCATCTGTACACAGCTTTTCCCATGATGGAAATCTTCTTCAGGATTTTGGAAATAGGCACTCGTAAAACCTTCGTAAAACATTTTGAGAGGGTGGGGATCTGCAACTTGCAGTTCTACATTTGTTTTGGACTAAGACGCCTACGATTCTTCACCATTGACATGGCTGGCTAGGGTTGATGGGAGTTGTAGTCCAACATGTGGAAATCCAAGAATTGCGGATCCCTGTCCTATATGATAACTGATTGGTTGCACTACCATGCACTCCTGGGGTGACCAGGAGGGCATCATATGCTTATTTGGAGCAGAATAATCATGCGAATATATAAGATTTCCTCAATTGAAAAGCACTTCTATGTGAACACATTTCTTCTCCCACATTCTTGTATATGTATGCATATTGTTATGTTTTTGGAATTTGTTTTATTCTGCCGAACAGCTGTTACCCCTCAAGCAAAAGTTACATTAAGTAGTGTGAGCAAGTCCCATATTTGAGGTTGGCTAATGGGAAGAGAAGGACCCTGGTGGCTTGGGGAGACCACCCGTTGCGTTTTGTCAACACTTAATGTGGTAGACGGTCTATCCTAGAGGGCCTCTCCTATGTAGGTTCCGATAACCTCTCCCGCAAAAAAGGAAGAAGTACTTTATTACCCAAAGGTTGTAGCACACAAGCTCAAAGCATTAAATGAAATGAGCACTATGCGTGCGCTGCAGTGCAGACTACAACTACCACAATAAATTAGCTGAACCCTGACTGGCCAGGGCCAAACTACACAGATCAATCCTTGAACTAGCCTAAAAAGACTGCAAATGCCTCGAGCTAAGCAATGATCAAACCCGTTAGCACACAGTGTAGTGTGTGAAAAGGGGTTGGGTCTTTGAGTAGGTGGGTGAGTTTGGAAACAGAGTGAAGGTGAGAGTTTTGATAAAGGGGAGAAGAGGCATGAGTCTGTGACAGATAGTGGGAAGCACAAAAGAGCCAAAACAACAGTGAATTTCTCAAGAAATTAACATTTATGTCCCCAACCAAAACAGATGAAGGATTGTTCATAATGAACCATGAACACAGAAATGGTTGCTTACAAAGACTTATAAGTTGGGTGGTGTGGTAAAAAGCATCAGTAATACTGTATACCGCCGCATTACTGCACCACCAAACTATGAATTTAGCAGAGCTGGAGGTAAATCTGCAACCTTTCGGTGGAATTACTGTGCCAGTAATTCCGCAAAAAACACCCATGAAGTCCTATGTACTCCAATTAAATGGGGACTAACAACGCAACCACCACGTCTAATCCGGCAGTAAAACCACTGGACCATGTGACGGTAACGGTATAACAGTTATGTGGTTTTCAGTGGATTTACCACTAAAATACCACCACACTCATAAAGAGGCTATTATTTGGGCTGATCCTGGCCCCGCTCTAATGTCCAATAGAACAACCTGACCCGTTCCTTAGTGTTGTGTGTTTTCAGAGTTACTGTCCCCTCTTTGAGAGTCCATGGTAAGGGTCTTCAAAGACCAACAATTAGGGACTTGGCAGAGCCTTAAGCGCTCTTCCAGATGTTTCAGAAATAGAGGTTTCTCAAAGTGGTCCACTCTCCTAGGACTTCCGTGATGGGCTTGGGGCGTTTGGTCTTAGTGGACCAGCTGTTACAGGGTCCTGGTCCCTAGGACACTCTCCTTCTTACTACTCCAGGTGTAGATTCAGTGTCCTGCACCCTCCCGCACCTCCTTCCACCTTTGTAGCCAGACATGACAAGTCTTGGTCTGCTGGAACCTCCCTCATCTCTCTGGCTAATAAGGAGGCCTGCTCTCCTCCCACCTCCTAAGGCCGTGTAACTATCGCTCCATCTGGCTTCTTGCCATTCTCTCTATAGGATAATGATTCTAACTTTTTCCAATCTCTCAGACATCTCTCCAGATAAGAACAAATCTTCCTCCAACCTCCACACTCTCCAAACCCTCAGTAGTTTTCTCTCCATGCGTTAACAATTTACAGTGTTACTTCCTCTCTCCAGCCTCCAACACACTCCACCCAGCTCTCGCCTCAACTGAGCTCTATTTCACCAAGCCCTTTTAAACACCTTCCTCTAGCTACTTATCCAACAAACCACACTGACTGAGCAAGTTGTCCTTTATAGTCAGGTCTCCACTCCTCTTGGATGGTACTTTGAGGTATGTATTACACCTGTGCATTGTGGGCTGGGCTGGTCTATGACTTGGCCAAGTGCCTTTGGCCAGATAAACTGAAAGGGGCCTGGCCTGAGCTTATGTTGGATTTTAAAACTACCCTAGAGGTGTGTGTGGTCTCATTTTCTCCCCTTTGGGGTCCTACTGACATTGCCCGTTTTGAACTGGGCACCTCTGATTTTCCAGTGGGTAAAGTCAGAAAAGCCTTTTTGGGTAAGCTGGGGAAGCTGTTTGGTGCTAAAGTACCATTTTTGTTGCGGTGAAAGTATAATTGTGTACTCTCAATGATACTAGGAAGAAAAGGAGAACAAAGTTTGGTTTGTCCCTCTTGTGAACAATGCGCATATGCTTACCTTTATTCTGTTCAAGTGTTAAGGGCAACTTTGTATCTGTGTGAGTATGTGCTAATCTGACTCATGCTCTTAAATGTTTCCTTCAGCAGTGGTGGTGAAGAAAGACATTATTTCTACACTCGCCAGTGAATCCAGAATGTTGTCAGTCTGTTCTTAAAGGAAAGTACATTACCTCTTATGCTGGGGGTTTGAGTCTTGCTCGGGTGTTTTAAGGGCTCTCTAGGTGTACCAATACTGGGTTTGGACGGGACCCTCTTTATATGGTGGTTTTTGGGGTTTATTCCTATGACTGCCTCCTGCGGGGACCTACTGGGGGTGACCCGGGAATCCAAAGCATACCTCCTCCATTCCAGCAACCATTAGCCACCCCCTTGCATCATCCCACTGTCAGTCCCCAGGAAAAACCAGAAGGAAGTAGAAAAGACAGATACAGTTAACAGAAGGTTAGAGAAAGGAGAACAGCGAGACAAGGGTAGACTAGCAGGGAATGATCAGCAGAAAAATACAAGGATGGATACAAGAAGGAGGGAAGGAAGCAGGAAATCAGCAGGTAGGAGGAGGAGAAAGGCCCTGGAAAGGAAGGATGTGGAGGAGGGAGAGAGCAGGAAGTGGAAGGTACACAGGAGTGTGGAGAGTAGTTGGAGGAGGGAAGAAAAGAGTACCATTAACAGGAGGGCAATGGAGGTAGCAGAGGAAAAGGTTCCTAGAAGCAGATGCACAGGTGGAGGTAATGATCAAAGAATGTACCATTGTGTGGAGAAGCCGATAAGGTGATGAGAGAGTATGTAAGGCAACTTAGGCCATTGGAGTTACCCACAATGCCTTGGGAATATGTTGCCTTAGACATACTGGGGCCCATTGATGGTGAAAGTGGAAGAAAAAAAGTATGTCATAGTAATGATTGATCTTTATTCCAAATGGGTGGATGGAGGAGTTTTTAGAAGGTGTGGGAATAGCACATCACAAGACATCATTGCACCATCCTGAGGCCAAAGGGGCGGTTGAGAGATTTAACCGAACCCTGATGCATGGTATCAAAACGGCTCTGGTGGCAGGAATTGGGAAGTTAGTGAGAAAGAGTATCCGCATACAGGTTGGCTCAACATGCCACCACAGGGATGAGACAGTTTGAGGTGTTGAGAAGGACACCTCACACGTCCATCTGTCTGCCATGGTTAGGGAGATCTGGATACGTGGAGTGGAATCAACAAGGGTTGAGAAAAAAGGTGGAGTGGAAGACTGAGGACATGAAGAGGTATGATGAACTGAGATGGGAGAGGAAGTGTGAGGTGTCATAAGGAGAGAGTGTGGGTGAGAAAGCCTGGTGTAGTGAAGAAGGGTCTGAGGAGATACTGGGGACCACAGCAAGTCAAGAAGGTCCTTAACAATGCAGTGTTGTTGGATGATGGCAGAGTGGAACAAATTGAGGGTTGCAAAGGGGGGGGCAGTGCAGACCTTCCATGCACTGGGAGGAGGTGACCAGGGGTTTATGTGCGGGGACTTGTGTTATCTAGTGTTTATGTATAAAGTTGTTGTGTATAAAGAATTTCCATCACCTCAGTGATGGAGCAAACGTGTTTATAGTTGAAGAGAGTTCTGAGAATGGTGACAAGAGCAGTTGCTTGAGGGAGGAAGGACGACTGGTTGGGTGGTGAAGATGGGGGCTTGTTGTACCCACTATTTCTTTTGGACCTTGCTGAATACACTCCTGTTATAACATATCAAGTGGGCGGCTTAACTTCATATCAGTAACCTCTAAAACCTCCTTAACTCTTGGCAGTGAATGACTATCTTTGAAGGCTCGAAGACCCGGTTATGCAGGGGGCTTGGTTAGAGCCACTAAAGACTTCGCCATATGCATGGTGTTCGGGCTGAATAGTTCCACCCCATCGAACAGCAGATCCATAATTAGCGCCTGCACGCCATACCCCTGACAGCTGCGTCAAGGTGCTGTTAGGAGACCTCCATGAGGTCTTGATATCCCTCGAGTCTCTGCCAAACTGGAGCAGAATTCTGCTTGAAATTCAGGTGGCTGGAGAGAGTCGTAATCACCTAACTCTTTCCAGAACTCGAGGTTGGCCGCTGCCATAATTGCTTCCACATTGGTCTACATGAAGCTAACGGCAGCGTTTTGATAGATTTTCTTCGGGGTGAGATCTAAGAGGCGTTCCTCAAGCATCAGAACATTTTGCAAGGAAGAAGAAACGGTCTGACTCTTGCCAAAGGGAGTAGCCTCTGCCACTAGTGAGCTGGGGGATGGCTCATGCTGCACAGCTTTTCTGCTGGCAGGGATCTGTACCTTATGCCCACCCTCTTTCCGATTGGTTGAACTGAAGCAGGTTTCTGCCAAATCTTAATGACTTCCAGCACCGCATCAGAATGAAAGTTTATGCTGATTTCTCCATGCCTTTCCTCGATCAGACTGATGAAAGGACTCATTGGCCAGTTTGTGAACTTTCTTATACTGGAATCCCAAGGTAGTCCATAAGCCCCTTTATCGTGCCATGGTATACTTTAAGTGACATGGGCACTTCCTCAGTGTCTTCTGACATGCCATCATGGTCGTCCACTGTGCCATAATTTGGGGGACGAGGAGGAAGAGGTGGTAAAAGAGGAGTAGAGTCTTTTGGGAGCGAGGAGGAATGGGCACCATGGGTTGAAAGCCTGTGCACCTCCCCCCCGCTGCTGGAGGAGGCAAAGGTGCCTCTGTTCTCACTATCTGAAGAACTGCAGGTTGGTTTTGACGATCCACTGGCTGAGGATTGGGAACCAGCACCTCTTTTTATGAGGGTTTTAAAGTACTGCCTTATGGCTCTAAAGAGCATTAACTCCTGTTAACTCCTGAAACCTGTCGGAGAACCAGTCTTCTCTTTAAAGTCCTTGAGTGGAAGTCCCTGATGAGGATCTCGGGGCCCAGATGCTAGTGGGTAAAGAGCGGAATAACAGTATATCCCCTCAAACTGGGTGACCATTCTACCCGAGGAGAAAAGAAAAGGGCGGTAGCCCAGAAGCACCGGAGGGTAGCAGCGGCAGAGGAAGAAATATCTGTCTGTCCCTTGGTGTATACTCGAATGTGAACAATTATGTGTAGCAGTGCACAGCAAAGTAAACCAAAAACAGCTTTCATAAAGATACAAAAACACTTGGGTTCAGGTGAGGTACCACAACCCTGACACAGTCTCAAAATCTAACACAAGTATATGGTGTCCAATCACAGGACACTCCTGTACCCCACACAACGTAATGCTGTACACAGAGCTAGAAATATAGTTTCACAAATAATTCTGTCCAATGCTTGCTATTCACATAAATTATCGGATAAAAGTCATATAAAGTTGCTGAAGCTTCTTTATTTTACAATGTTTGTTGCTCTATGCGTTTCAGGGACACTCCCCCTTCTTCAGGAACAAAACTGTGAATAAAATCCTATAAATTTATTTTAGACTGATGTATTTCACTCCATTATTTTGACAAGCTCAAAGCCTGGCCAGCAAACTGTACCACCTTGGTCCTAAGTGTATATTTATACAACATTTTGTGTAGTAATTATGGTCCCAACGTGAAAGAAAAAAGGGCTATGATGACCCTCCACCAATCCACATAGTCCAAATTTGTACTTCAACATGCAGTCAAATATCCTATAGTAATCGAATAGAACACAGATGTGAATACAAGAGGTGAACTACCCCCTAGTCCACACCAAGTCTTTCAGAAATCGATTTCTGTAAAGAAAGCCAATGTGTAAACCCATTCTTGACAATGCAGTCATACCTGACCCACGTACTGGATGCCAGGCCACTGCTCCATTAAACTGAATACTCACCATTCCCTGAAAAACATGAATAAAGGGTAAAAGCTCCCACACTCAAATTAAGATGCCAAAACGAGCCACTTAGGTAACCCACTGTATTACAAATATAGTCATCATACAACTTTAATGTATTCAAAAAGAATGCACGCATACCTCACTATGGAGCAATAAAGTGTGTGAATGTGTACTTGCGAGTCCTACACCGACTGTAGTTCTAATCCAATTTAGCCTGGTGACTCCCTCCTCACTGCAACACGGACTCACATCAGTGTTCCAAATGTGCAAATATCAAAAATGCCAACTCTTCAATCTATGATCCAAAAATATGGAAAGCACTTATTTCCCAGTCTCACTATGCTCCAACTGTTCCCATCTGAGTGACATCATTCTAAATTCCATGTCAGCAGAACTACAAGGCGCATTTACCTTGGTTTATCACCATCATAGTCCGTCCAGCAATCTGAACAAAACGGGGTACGCCCCCCACCAGTCTCTTCATAGTCACCAAATTGGTCACATGCAACTGCGTTCACATGACTCGTTCGCCACTACCCTCAAATGCCAGAGCTCTTATAGCAGCCATCTTGCAAGTGTCCCGACAGCCGTGAATCGCGCAATGCTGCGATATATAGTAGTCAAAAGACTTACTAAATGTCAAATGAAACGCAAAATTAAAATGAAATGCAATGGCCAAAATTAAAAACGCAAGATCCACAACGATTTAGACGACTTCTAATAGTGTGCATGAAATACTGCGGTTCAATAAAGGAACCACAATTAGTAAACCGCCATAAATAATTCCATACAATCATAGTCTATCATAATCATGTAGTAGACCAAATAATAGACGTTGTAATTCAAAAAGCCTTATTATCCATACCAGATAATCCAACTGGTTAGGAGTACATACAAATTGCAATCAAGAAATAAGGAATGACATTCATTACAGAGGACACAGAGCAGCCACATACAGATCAATATCCAAACAGTATTGACATTCTCATGAATGTTCCCAACAATGTATAACATTTATACAGAGCAGAGTTACAAGCAACAATCGTTCAAATAAATGTATGCACAGCCCGAAATTAAAAACATTATCAATGCAGACAGCAACCTAGTTTTAACCATCCATGGCAACAGGTAATACATATCCCTTCCATAACATTCTTTTTGACAGAAAATGTACAGTTTCTTTGCTACAAGTCTGGCCGTAGTGTTCTTAAAAGACACTTTTAAAAATGTTTCTCAAAGTGTGCGTTCTTAATCCGGCAAAGGCTAAATGGTTGGCCAAGTATAACCAGAGAGCCTGTGTGAAACATACTTTTTAGTTTGTGTTATGCTGATTAGGCTGTTAAACAGCAAGTTAAACCAGCACACAGAACATTTAGTTGCACAAGTTCAATGCAGGATATTTCATTATAACCATAATACAACCAAGTCACCAAAAATATTTTTTTCTTCACAGCACTCTGCTGTTTGGAAAATGCTAAACACAGTGAAACCCCACATTCCCACGTGCAGTACCATTGAAAATACTGATACCAAGGAGACTTCTGGAAGTAAGGTTCCCACTAAGAAAGCCATACCTTTATACAAGCCAGTATGATGGCCATTTGAATGAAATCCCGGAAGAAGCAGGACCAATGAATGAACAAGCAGAATGGTGACGTCACACGAAGCAAGCCTGACTTACATAGAAGAGATGCAGAGACAAGAGAGAAGATATTCTATAAGGCATCAAGAAAGTATCAAAGATAAGTGACATCTTGTGCTCAAGGTGAAGAAACTTATGTTACAGAAACAATGAAGATATCAAGTCATTTTACACGTGTATATATGCAAAGAAATGCAAGCAGACAAAGTATTCGTGAGGCTAGCCAAGTAATGACTAGATTGTGGCAAGCACCAATGTATACATAAATGGGAGCAAGTAAGGAATGGATGATTCCACTCACTACGTGTTATAGCAGAGCTGGGCCAGAGAAGGAAGGCCTCTTTTCCATTTTGTCGTAGTTGAAAAAGCAATTGAATTAAAGAAGCAGACCTCAGAAAGGCGAGGCTGAATCAGCCCCAAGAAGCCATGGTCTTATCGGACTTGAATGAGCAGAAAGTAGTTACAAATCATGTGAAAGAACGAAACTCCTGTTCAGAAGGCATGAACAAACACAAGGAAGACGTTAAAGGTCTGTTAAAAAATAGTATTTTAAATGCACCAGAGCTCAAATTTGTGGTCTTGAGTCACGTGGAAGGATGAAGTTGGACAAACATGACAAACCACACCTACGCATGAAGGCAGAGCGTGCCTTCACTCCCCTGAATTCTCCAGCACAAAGAACATTTCCAAGGACAAGTTCAAAGACTTAATTGACAGCAGACCACTGAGGTGATCATAGATTAAATACTAATTGGTGGGAAGAACAATTTACTTAACAATTGGTAACATTCTTTCGACTGGATGTTCCTCCCACGTATTCCTCATCTTTCATATATGTATTTCGCCAGCTACGCTGCTTCGGAAAAAATATTTTTTGCCAGAGGGCGCTGTGCACAATGTCGTGGTGTCGATGTCCCTTGAGGGCCGCCGTGGCATGTCCACGTCACCAGTAGTATAAGTAGCTTGTACCGCGCCCATTGGCTTCAGTTCTGTTTTTTCTTTCCATAACTCGAGGGACAAACCAGGCGTACCCCAGACTGCAAGCTCTCAGGAAAACGCAGAGTGTAATTCACGTAAATAGTACCGCATGGTAGGCTGGGAGGAGCGATAAGGAATACGTGGGAGGAACATCCAGTCGAAAGAACGTTACCAGTTGGAAAGTAACTTGTTCTTCGAATGGATTGTATCCTCCCACGTATTCCTCATCTTTGATAGATTCCCAAAGCAGTGACAATTTGGAGGAGGGAGTACGATTTAGATTTATCATGAATGGAATGAAGGACTGCCTTGGCAAAAAGGCCTTCTTGAGACGAAGAGGAGTCTAAGCAGTAATGCTTAACAAAGGTATGAATTGACGCCCAAGTTGCAGCTGAGCAAACGTCAATTACGGGGATACCCCTTTGAAGAGCCACTGAAGTTGCCATGCTCCTCGTGGAGTGAGCTCGAAGCCCTTCCGCCGGGTCCTTTACAGCCAGTCTTTAACACTCTCCAATAGCCAGTGTAATCCACTGGGATATAGTTTGTTGTGTTACCGCTAGTCCTAATTTAGGACCGGTATAACCCACAAAAAGCTGGCCATCATGGCAAATTTTTGCCATTCTCGCAATGTAAAAACTCAGAGCCCTTTTTGGGTCTAGTCTATGCAACCTCTCATCCTCTTTGCCCAAATGAGAAGGAGGGTAGAAAGTTGGGAGTGTTATTTTTTGCGACAAATGAAAGTCAGAAACTACTTTCGGCAAGAATGATGGTTTAACTCTAAAGAATTTATGCTTCACAACACACACAAGGACTGACATCGATCTGATACTCGCACTGAAGCTCAGCACCCGGTGTATACCGAGTTGATGCTGCCAACAGAACACCACTCCTCTCACTATCCTACTCCCGCTCCACCTACTAACCCATCTCACCTTCTCATTTGCCGATCCGCCAGAGCACCTGGGGACCAACTCCGTTGGTGACGGTGCGCGGTACAAATACCTTTAACATTTAACATACATCCTTACGAAAAGTAGTATAAGGAGGTTTCCATGAAAGAGCCTGTAACTCACTAACCCTGTGGGCTGAAGTTCGTGCAACAACAAGAACAGTTCTTAGTGTTAAGGGCATTAACGGGCAGGAATGTAAAGGTTCAAAGGGTATACAAGTTAGAAACTTTAACACCAGGTTTAAATCCCGAGCAGGGACATGAAATGGTACTGGAGGATACACGTTTGTGAGTCCCTTCAGAAATTGGAGAATTAAAATAAGAAACCTCCTCAGAGGAGCGCTTAAAATGGAAAGCGCCACCATGTATCCCTTTATTGTTCCAGTCTGGACTCCCAGATTGGCCAGATGCAACAAAAGAGAAAGCACCAAAGGAGTGCCACATTGAAAAGGGTCCATATTCTTGTCCTTGCACCAGTAAGTGAATTTTTTCCAACAACACTGGTACAAGGATTTGGTTGATGGCCTTCTGGCCGAAGCAAGATCTCCATTATGTCGTCCAGGAGGTCCGAATCCTTATATCTCAGCCTCCCAGAAACCATGCGTGAAGACTGAGTGTCTTGACCTCTGGATGGAGAACCCGACCTTCCTCTTGCGAGAGAAGATCCTTTCTTTGTGGAAGACATATTATAGGGCAGATGGACATGTCCAGAAGGTCTGGGTACCACGTCCTCCTGGCCCAATCGGGGGCAATTAGGATCATGGATTTCCTGAACTTTCTCAACCTCGTGATAACGTGAGGAATGACGGGGACTGGAGGAAATGCGCAGAGAAGCAATTTGCAATTGATTTCTGTTCCTAAACACCTGCCTCTCTTTATGACAATGCTTATCTTTTGATTAAGAATGACTTCTGAATCGCCCCATCTACATTTGTTTCTTGTTGTCTTTGTCTATGTGAGCGCCCTGAGACCTTTGGGTGAGAGTTGCGCTATATTAGAAACTACTTAGTTAGAAGCGGAAATTCCCAGTCCACTACGAACACGTCCCACAGAGTTCCTCTCGGGGGAAATTCCCTTGAGCAATACTGTTTGTACTTCCGATTGACCTCAGTCGCGATCAGATCCACTTGAGGGGTTCCCCAAAGGGTAAAGATCTCTTGAAGGAGTTCCTGAGCTAGTTACCACTCGTGGGAGACTGCTCTGCCTGCTCAGAGCGTCCGCCGATGTGTTCTGCTCTCCAGCTAGGTGAACTGCCGACAGAGATTCCTTCTTGTATTGCCCAGAACCAGAGCTGCATTGCCTCTCTGCACAGTGGTAGTGACCCTACGCCTCCTCTCTAGTTGAGGCAGTACATAGCCACTGTGTTGTCCGTCATTATCAGGGCATTCTTTCACCGTACAGTGGGCAGGAAGGCCTTCAGCGCTTGTCTGATTGCCCTCAGCTCCAAAAGGTTGATGTGTAGTTCGGACTCTGATGGAGACCAACTACCACTGACTTTCAGATCGTTGGTGTGGGCTCCCCACCCCACGAGTGAGGCATCGTCACTTTTGTGTATGGCTTGCCTGTGCAGAAGGAATGTTGTGATGTCAAGTGGAGTGTTTATGCCTGAGGGATGGAATGCATGGGTGAATGTTCTAGCCATGTCAGTTGGTTACCCAGAGGCCTGGTAGATGGGCTGCCAGTGTTCATGTCCTTTATGTAACTTAAAAGTAACTTGATTGACCGCCTGTAAAGAAGCTGGTAATAAACCTAGCATGTCAACCTAAGAAGGCTGGGAGCTGCTTCTTAACAGTCACTACCGTTATCTCCGGCCATGGTTGCAAAAAAGATTCTCCCTTGAGAATGTTGTCCTCACAAGCCCACCAAATCAGGTCTTGGGCAACTCTGCTCGGAACTTGCAGAAGATCTAACATGTTCCCTGAAAACTGGGACCACTGAGTTCTGAGAGCCCATGGAAGGGATCTCATTCTCAATCGGGCCTCTGACAGCAGGAAAATGCAGGAGGCCATGAGACAGAGCAACCACAAAAAAAAACAAAAAATAAATAAAAAATAAAAGAACCGAAGGCCGGAAGATGTTGGGCATTCTGGAATGTTACTACCATCTGCTGAATGTTTGAGCTCTCACTTCGGGAGGCGAGGCTTTCCCTAAAGAAGTATCCAAGACTGCTCTGATGAACTGGAGTCTCTGGAATGGCATCATATGGGACTTCTTGAAATTGAGGGAGAAGCCCAGTCTGTGGCAGGTGATACTGAGATGTTCCTGAGTTTGCTCGGGTGAACAAACACTGATCAACCAGTCGTCCAGATAGGGGTAGACATGAATCCCCCCTCTCCCGAGACTTCCTGCCACTATCGCTATCAGTTTGGTGAAAATCCTCGGGTGAAGGTCAGCTCGAATGGCAGAACTCAAAACTGATAATGAGAACCGCCAACCGCGAACCTCAGGTACTTTCTGTGCTTGAGATGGATCGGCACATGAAAGTAAGCATCCTGAAGGTCCAATGATACCAACCAATCTTGGAGTTGGAGAGCCTGAAGGATCTCAGAAAGGGTAACCATCTTGAACTTGTCCTTCCTGAGGTACTTGTTCAAGTTTCTTAAGTCCAAGATGGGTCTCAATCCTCCGTCGTCCTTGGGAATCAGACAATAAGGGGAATAGCAACCCTTGTTCCTCTCCGCTACAGGTACCAGTTCTATTGCACCTTTCTCTAGCAGGGTTAAGATTTCCTGCACAAGGAACGGATCTGGAATTTTGACAGAATTGGTTCCCGGTGGATGATCCTGAGGCCTTTTTAGAAAAGGAAGGCAGTAACCTTGAGCTACTGTTTCCAGTGCCCACGCATCTGAAGTAATGCCACGTTATTCATTCAGATGCTGAGAGATTCTGCCTCCCACTGGGTCTTGTGGGTCAAGGCCTCAGACTGGCTTAGAGGCTCCTGCATCAGCGGTTGAGGGTAAAAATGCTGCTGCTGGGGCAGATTTAGCACCCTTTCCTCGTCCACCGCGAGGGAATCCTCTTTTCCCTCTTTGTGCAGCCTGTCCTCTTCCTCTACCAACTGGGGAATAGAAGCGAAAAGAACGACCTCTCCAGGAAGTTGAGCCCAAATAAGGTTTTTGAGGTTGCCGAATGGAGGCGCTAAGGGACTTAGCCGTCACCTTGGAGGTCTGTAGCTTCTCTAGACTCAACTGCTTTGCTGCCGAACAACCTCGAGCCGTCGAAGGGCATGTTGCGCAGCCTGGCCTACACATCAGGTGCAAACCCAGACTTTCTCAACTACGCAATCCTGTCAGCAGTATCCAGTCGCCTCCTGACATCCTTAACTAAGTTCAGAAAGCCATCCCTTTCTTCGCCTTCTGGAATATGATCAAATGCCAAACTAACAGTCCCACAGGGCATTTGTAAACCTAGCCAGGTTACAGGTAACATTAGTGAACTTCAGGGCCATACTGCCTGAGGTAAAAACCTTGCGGGCCAATGGTCCCCCTTTTTATCGTCTCTATCCGGGGGAATAGAGGGATAGGCAGACTGTCTGGCCGAAGCCAAACCTCACTCCTAATGGAGAAATATCCTCATCTGAAGCACTTTCCTCCTCATAAATTGAGGACATTAACTTAAAAAAAAAATCTTTCTTCGGTACAGGTTTGAATATTTTCTCCTGAACCGGTATGTGCTTTGATGGAATCGAAGATACCGTCAACAGCGAAGACGTCTTTGATAAAGGGGTAGATTTATCCCTTGATTTTGGCAAAGCAATCTGCGCCGATTGCCTAGATAAAATCAAAGGTTTCGATGTTTTTTGCTTTTTTGCCAGTATCAGAGACGGACTCAACTCACAAGTCCATATCTTCGACACCTTTTTGTCGGGTCGAGTATCTTGAGTCTCCGATTTACTACTTGTTTTCACCAAAGTAGTTTTTCACCTTCATGAGTCGTCCAAAGGAGCAACCGGGTCTGGCTCTTGCTTGACTCTTTTGAGGGGGTTGAGGTCGCATTCTCAAAGATCTGCATCATCTTTACCCTTAAATCATTCCATTTACTGGGGGAATGAAACCTAGTCGGGCATCTTATAACCACGGTAGAGGTATCCGATGACTAAGACGGAGACCTATGGTGTCTCTTCTTCGCCTTCTTCGAAGAAGACGAAGATTGTCA
The DNA here is from genome assembly GCF_040938575.1 of Ambystoma mexicanum. Taxonomy (NCBI): domain Eukaryota; kingdom Metazoa; phylum Chordata; class Amphibia; order Caudata; family Ambystomatidae; genus Ambystoma; species Ambystoma mexicanum. The sequence goes on from NC_090934.1 coordinate 228,441,506, forward strand.
AGACCAACTCCTCGACTGGGACCTCTTCGAATATTTATGCCGAGTGGAGTCCTTAAACTCAGACTTTTTATATTTCTTCGAAGTAGCCTTCAAAGCTTCCCTCCCCACTGCCAATTTACCTCTGCGTTCCCAGAGAGCTTTTTCAGTCATAGACTGACAGGACCCACAGTCGTCGGTCCGGTGGCCGGAACCCAAACACCAAAGGCAGATTCAGTGAGGATCTGTTATCGGCATTTTCAACCGCATTTGTGAAATTTTTAAATCCCGACTTAGTGGTAGAAGGGGTTGAAGAAGACATTTTTCCAGAAGAAAAACTAAGCGCACCGTTATTACTCGAAGCAAAGCTATCAGAAAAACAGAACTGAAGCCAACAGGCGCGGAACTAGCTACTTATACTACTGGTGACGTTGACACGGCACAGCGGCCTTCGAGGGACATAAATGCCACAACATCATGCAGAGAACCCTCTGCCGAGAATTTATTTTTCCGAAGCAGCGAATCTGGCGAGATACGTATATCAAAGATGTGGAATAAGTGGGAGGACACAATCCATTCGAATCTATGGTTATGACCAGCTCACCAGCACCTGGAAGCCCAGCCTGCGTGCTGCTAACGTAGGTGGAAAAGTACTGACGGATGTAAGAGTGCCAACCAATTGTAGGGGAGCGCGTAATTAAGGGCCCTATAGTTTGTGTAGCCAATGGGATGTTATATATTTAGTGACGTTCATAGTGACTTGTTCTGAGGGGAGGGTTTAGTTGCCCCACCTGATGTTAAGGAGCCCATCATTTTCTTAGACTAGTATGGAACGTATACTTAGATGTTCCCTTAGAACCAATCACTGTTCAATAGGTTTTTGTAGTTTGCCAGGTAGGATGACGTTAATAAATACATAGGTTCCCGTCATCAACGATGAGTTTTTACTATAAGTACAGTGATTTTTCTGAAGCAAATTGAGAGACCATGCTTTGAGACGTCCGTAGATGCTCGTGTGTACTCCCTGTTTTAGATCATTGATAGTAAAAAAACGACCTGATTCGTTTCGATAATTGATGTTTGAGTAACTTCTGCATCCCCATTCATCTCATAGTATTGCTACCTTGTCTTAAAGGGCTGGGCCGACTCCCTCAGTTCACGAGGGAATTGGGTTTTTCTACATATGTAAAGGAGAGGTCTGGTAGGTGCATTCAATGTATCGGATATGCTATTACTCTATAATCGTGTTTGTAGTCATGTTTTCCCTGCAGAGAACTGGGAGTCTGCAGTAACCTTCAAAGGCCCAGCTCGAATATTCACACAGCCAAAGGACAACACCCTATCAGAAATGTTAACACAGAGTTTATACAGACACCACAAACCATAAGAGACACCTCATGGGCTAAAACAAGCAAGATGGAGAAAGCACAGGGACAGAGAAAAGAAGATGACACTGCATCAATCGCAAACATCAACCCACTTAAACTTCAAAAGACAGTCCAAATGCAATCCTCTACACTATTACTTAGACCAGACCTGTGCAAAAGCACAGCCACGATAATACAGCATGATAGAAAGTCCACAAGCTCTGTGCACTGGAAAAGGTTGGGGAGGGGTTAGGTTTCCTCCCTGGCTCCAAGAGGTCCTATGGAGGCCTGGTCCCGCCACAAGATAAGTGATGCAAGGAACGGGTGCTGTATGGGGAGGACTTCACAGTCTATCTACCTCACCCACGTTGCATTACAGGTATTTGTTAATGGGCACCACCAATGAGCACTACCGTTTAAGGTCCCTCAGACCTTCACTTTACAACCAAAGATGTTTTTGGTCAGATGATTAAAACATTGGAAGAACCCACCTTGACTATTGTTTATTTCGCAAAAGTCAAATGACCACATTGATAGACCGGGGTCAGGGACAAATCATCAAGACGCAAGAAACCCCCCCCGAAAAAGGTAGAAAATGTGCAAAAAAATGAGGTGGTGAAAAATCAGTGTTTATCTTCCCATTTAAACTAGGGGACAATAAGACATTTGTCAAGAATACAACCAACTGAAACATGGTTAGCTGAAGGCTATGCAGCAATATCACATGAAGCAATTGTCCCAAATTTCCAGATAATCATGGCAGATAGCAACCAAAAAAAATGAAAGACAAGAGGATGCATAACGGCCCTCAATGATAATGACCACATCCCAACAAAGGTGAACCCATAGAGTAGGATACCAGTTTGTGAATAATATCTCTACTTTAATGCCTCACTGCACACTCGCGCATCCCCCCAATGTGTTGACACTATTACATTATTTCTAGTTTTAAATGCTATTTAATAGTGAACCACAAACGGCTTAAAATCATAGGGCACTTTAATTTCTGGTTCAATGAGAGTTCCAGCTGACCCACAAGAGGTCTACCTGCCTATTTGGAAGCCACCACCCTCTAATACATGGTCAAAGGTACAACAAACTCACCAGGATATACAATGGATACATTTGCAACTAAGGCATGGTGATTGCAACCCCCCATCTCTGCTACTCCATTTATAAGTCCATATAAGCACTATTCCCAAACAGAAGAAAACACCAATATACCATCTAGATCATGGAAGGACCTAAACTTGGATGACCTTAAAGAAAGACATCGACAAAACCAATACAACCTCATGCATGAGATGGCCCCAGAAAGAAGACTGCAGACACTAAACAGTGGATCCTTAAAACCTTAGAACCAGCTGGTTATGAAAAAGCATTCAACCTCACAAAAATCACAGCAAGATGGATCACCACCAAGATAAATGCACTAAAGAGGAACGATAGAAGACTGGAACATGTATGGGGGAAAACAAGCAACAGCATGAAAAAGCTATCGATCAACAGCACCTGCATCACTAGAGAAAATATACTTGAGGAAACAAAGGAACATGACACACAATGCATATAACAAATAGCATCACAACAAAAGGAGATGTTCAAATTACTAGAAGAATCACAGAACCCTACAACATGCCAACCCTCTATCAGAACCTATGAGATGTCATCAGTTAACATTTTAAACCAAAAGCGTTATGATCCACAGTGACCGGAACATGGAAACTGTACACATTGAGACACTCACAGGAAAGGCATGACCCATGAACTAATTCCCTCACATCACTGGACCAGACTTCGAAAAGCTCATGACCCCAGCAACCATGATGCCTCACCAGCAGACCCCTGCCCCCGATATATACAAAATCAATTTTCACATAGAAGAATGTGGCTGGCAAGTTCAAGGATCTCTGCAGCTTATCCCTCCATCAAGGGAAGATTCTACAAGATTTCAAGATTGCTCACTCCAGACTCCTCATGAACATTGATCTAGCACAGATGGGATTTACAGATTCGTACTAGTCCTGGTTGTTCTTCTGGGCTGACTTGTTGAACAAAACAGACAAGCCTTGCACCCTCATCCTACCGCCCACATCAGCTGTGTTTGATAAACACTGCTATAAAATCCTTAGGGAAAGGCTACCAAACGTGGACCTGAACAGCAAGGCATTCCAGTGGATGATATCCTTTGTTAATGACAGGACAGATTCCATACACATGATCTTTCCGATTTTCCCAACACAACGACCTGCATTATACCAAAAGCTACTCGCCTTTACTCAGTCTTGTTGGACTTCAACATGGCACCACTCATGAGAAACGTGTGAGTATACAACCTGCCATGCTCAAACCAATCCCCAACCAATTTTAAGTCCTAAGCTGCTGCACCAAGGCAGAAGGGGTAATTGCTGTCGACACCAAAAGTAGTTAAGAACCTGGGAATCTTAAAGGATGTGCTACCTCACATTGGAAACACAGTTCAAAATACTGTTTTGAAAATGCTCTTTCCAACTCATATCAATCAGGTGTACAATGCATTTCTGACCTTCCCAGAAAGACATGGGACATCTCCCTGTTTCTCTAGAGGCTGAACTGTGCAACAAGCATCTACCGAGGACAGCCCAAACATCTCTTGAGACTAAATCAGGAGTAAAAACACTGTTTCAAGACGACTATTGTAAATAGATCTGGGGAACACATAATATGAGCGGGGTGCAGAATCAATTTCAAGGCATTGATATTCCAACACATCCATGGGTAGGGGCCGAATGTCATTCAGGATAGAATCCAGCTCTATGAACTGGTTCCATTTTCTTTTGCCATTTGTCATTACTTTGACCTCACCCCTACACCAAAATCCACCCTACCCCCTTTTCACCCCTTAACCCACCACTATATGTACAAAACTCGATGTAATGCCTGCCTTTGAAGTAAATTACTTCAAAGTAATTTTCTTCTTTTAAACAACAGAATACACTATGAACTTAGGGCAATGCTTAGATCTACCTAGGTTGGCTTACTTCTTGAGCGACCATAGAGCAGAAAACGTGAAAGAGGCTTCACATTTGCCCTTATGGTGAGTGACCTTTGGCACATTGGACCTATAGAAATCTTGCACCCACCTCCCTATCTACATAGAACAGGCATCACACAAATTAAGCACTCACTACCACCCACCCATGCCATCTCACAATATCCCTAGACTAGCAAAATTCAGTTAAAACCTAATGCATACTGCACTCCAGTACACATGCAATAAAAATGGCCTGCCTGCCAAAGGTGATCTAGTAGCACTTCCTCTTCTATTAATCCACCTATAACACCACCTTTACATTAAGTACCAATAGAGCCAAGACACCATGCAAATGGCAAAAGCTGCACTAAAGCAAGACCCAATACTAGAATATTGATCTCATTACTCATCGCTGGTTACTAAGTTGAACTCTTTGGTACGAACCTCCTACTTGGCCTTCCGTTTTCCACCATTTATATTTTGCTTTACAAAGAGTTCATGTTTGTTAGTGGGGGAAGAGTCGAGTAAAAGTCAAGGTGAGGGAAGCATGGTGATGACTCAGACTTTTTCTGCTAGTGTGCCACAATTAGAAAGGGGACCAAATTCTAAGAATCATTTATTTTTTAATAATTTTGAAAAAAATATACAACAGGTTAACCGAGCCATCATGTTTAATGTATTTAGGAACATGTTAAAACATGGGATCCCATTATATCGTCAGTGAACGATTGTCCTAGGTTGCTTGGTGGAAACTCTCTATTTTAGAGTCCAACTAAGTTCCTAAAAGAGAAATGCAGTCTTGCAGCAATCCTCGGGTAGCAACCGATGTGTGTGTACCAGGAGTGGTCTAAGTGGGCAGAAGCGTTGGAGCTTTTTTTACATTAAGTTGTTCTGCTCCTATACTTTTATTTTAAAAAGAAATCGTTCTGGAATGGTTTTGTTTTAAAATAAATGTGTAGGAAGAAGTTGAACGTTCCCTTAAACAGCAGGAACATGTGTTTGTAGGGTTGTAATGTGCGTGGGAGGGGGCATGGTGATGGGGTTTGTGGGGAGCGAGCCAGGCCAGCAGGGAACATAGTTCCACTACTTCTTTGCATGCACGTCGACCACTGTGTGCACCAGTTCAGAAAGGGGGAGAACCCTTCCTTTCTTAAAAAGGCCTCATACTGTTCTACAGTGCTTTAAGGATGTGGAGCTAGGTTTACAGGCACTGAAGGTGAACAGTGATGAAATCACATACCATACAGTGGGAGAAGAACAATGGAAACGCTCACAACCGTGTGCTGATCGCTATTTTTTTTGTTGTTCCCACTGAAATGGTGAACAATAAGAAACAACGCTAGGCATACTCAGGAGTGAAATGTAAACTACCTGCAAGCTAGAAAATCCTACGCATAAAAGTAAAATGGCCTTCAGTAAAAAAACAATAGAGATGATAATGCATGGGAATGACAACCAAGAGCCAATGCCAGGCAGAGGAATCAGCCAGTGTCACAAACTGAGGTGTGCTGCTAGAAAGGAATGTGCTGCTAAATTACTGTGTGAGAAGCAAGTGCGCATATCCCGCCAATAACCCGACCTCGAGGTTATAGGACGAGATTTAAACCATTAGCTGAGGAAAATACACCCATATCACGGCAATAAAACACTTTTGTGCGGTCTTGAACCAGCCAGAAGACGCCATTTCAGGCTCCTGTTGGAAAGACCAACGGTTCTGAACAGGTGCTTGGCCAAAACATTCTTGACTTTTCAAACACCAGAGGCCCACACATCTAAGGGTTTCCACTTTGATCTTCAAGTGGTAGGTGTAGTGTAGTGGTTGGAATGACCATAGGTTGTAGTGTCTTTAAAGGGTAAAGAAACGGCTAGAGTGCACAAGTGAAAGTGGTGCACTTATCACTTTTCTACCGAAAGGCAAATTCTCATGTATGAAAGGTACCTTTTCATTGCTTTCGGAGCATAAAAGAAGTGTCCTGATACCAAGATGGGTTACAGAAAACCAATTACCAGCTAGAATGATGTGTGGATGAGAGCACACAGATAATGACTGCATATAATGATCATCACTAGAAGGACTCCGGAATAGCAACCCACGCAGCAGGGAAATCCGCTTTAAGGCCACCCTCAGCCAAACAACCAGCAGGAAATTAACTGCTGTTAAAAAAAAGGAGAGAAGGAAAGTTGCTGCTTACTTCTAGGCAAATAGTTCTAACAAACCACTAAGAAACAGGGTCTGGATGTTGAAAAGCCTGTGGATCATAGGTCAAATAAAGTACAAAAAAGTGTTTGAATTGCAATGTTCATAATTGTTTACATCAATGTATGCAAAAGCCACAAAAATGCTCCAAGCATAACAGAAAAGACCATTGATGTGACTTATGTAAAGAAGGAAGAAAAACTTTAACAGCCAAGGAAAAATTCTTTAACAGCTACTTCAAGAATTTTTTTTATTTTTTATTGTGATATAGCCAGAAAAAAAGGGAAATTTATCCTGGCTAGGCACAAAACAAATTCCAGTACTTTAAGCCTAGCTTCAGGACATAATACAAAGGTTAACATCCAAAACAAACAAACTGATCTCACATTTGGCAGAATCACATAAATGATCTAGCTATGATAACAAAGTGAGGTAACTAACAAATGATCAGCTTGGATGCCATCCTGGTCCTATGTCGGGGATAATTTCAAGACGTTTAGGAATTGGCTTCACGATAGAGAGGGAGCAAAAACAAGAGGCTGATGGCTCCTCTGCGCTATGCTTTGGAGAAGATGCACTGGGATACCACAAAGAACACACTTCTTGTAGAGTTTTACATTAGCAGTTTGCAAACCTCATTTTGAGGAATGGGAAAATATTGAAGTCTTGCATTCCTGAAAGCAAGTCATGGATTTAGTCGTGGTTTTTAGATATGATTGACCAACAAACAGTATTTTCAGCACTTCAGACGGGCCTGCTAGATGGAATTCAGGGGCATCTTGCAATGGCCATTCCAATGGTTATAACTACATGCTAGTTCACATAAACCCAGTCAGAGTCTTCTTGCAGGATGCAAACATCTACTAATGTAGCCTTTCCATTAAACTTTCCCCATTTTCTCCTACACATTCCCTTATACTGTAGTTATCCTTAACATACGTAATATGGGCCAACACTCAATGGCCTTTTCCATGATAGTACCGTGCTTCTCAATGAGCCACCTCCCACACATTTATTACTTTTTTCCCCATCGCCAATAGCCATAAAAACAAACTAACTGCACACTTTCCTCAGTGTGACACTAGTTGACATCATCAGTGGCAAGGCAGAGGCTTTCAGTCATACCAACCATGTTTTAGTATCTACTATCATGCGGGCTAGGCACTCAATTCCAATCCCCTCTGTAGCACTGGGCACGTAGTGATGGACCTTGCTGTCCTTAAGCTTATATACACTTGTACATTGTCCCTGACCACACCATTGGTACAAGTAAAGGTTTGAACACTCAGCTCGAAAAAGGAATCAGCCAAGTGACACAGACTGCTTCAATGTGTTCCTGTTGCAATGACCATCCCCTGGCTGCATAGGTTAACCCAGACATTTGAAAAACAAAAACGTAAAAGAGGGGAGGGGGAAGCATTGGCTTTGTGACATGGGTGAAGAAGCTGGATTAGAGGGGTGAGCTCAACTGAATTTCGCCAATGTGTGTGACCGGGTCAGGTTACCAGGGTCTTTACCCGAGCAGGTCCAACTCCAGAGGCAGGGTGTGGGAGTTGGGCGGGCCCCAGTCTGTCCCTTTTACCTGTGCCTGCATTACTAAACCGAGTACCAGCATTCGTTACCACATATCTGTCATGCAAAATGCTGACCAATGTCTATTTGTCCTATAGGACTAAATGAGAGCGAAGGCCTGGCGATGGGAGAGAGCGAGCAACCAAACGGGGAGAGAGCCTGTGAGAAACTGCAGAATTACAGAGTGGCCGCACATCACACGAAACACCCTGGCGCCCTACGTGACGCACTCTGGGAGAATGATCAGCCTTTCAGCAGGACAGTGGAGTTATCTGCTTATCTGGAAAGATACTCATGATGTTTTACATGATGCAAACTTTAACAGCGCTCCTAACTTCAGCCAGACCGTGGAGAGATCCTCCGATCAAAACGGCATGCTATAAACACTCTGTTCAGTCCTAACACGAACTTGGACATTAACTGTAATTTAAGTGGGCCACCATTACCAAATGCCGGCAGACCCGCATACGAAAACAGAGCACGGCTTACAGCCCCTTGCACTTTCATACCTGCAACCAAGCCCCGGAGGAGAAGCAAGTCAGAGGTTGGCCTAGGGAACTAGCTGACAGAAGGAAGCAATCGAGAGGGAAGGGGTTCATAGAAAGAGGCACCGGGAACAGGAAGGTGTGGGTTCAGTGGGGGTGATTTTGCAGAGCAGCGCGGAGGAGGATTGCTGAAAAAGTGAGCAGGGTGAGGTATTGGTTGGTGGGAGAAAGGGTTATTTGGGTGTAAGTGCATGCAAGGTATGTCAGATTAATAGGGAGATAGTAGAGGATGAATGAGAGTGACTGGAAAGGTGAGTGAAAGGAGGATGACTGAGGGAGCAGGTATGGGTGTAGTGTACAGTAGTGTGGACAGGGGTGTAGTAGTGTGGATAGGGAAGAGCAGGATGGAGAGGGAAGAGTGGTAGTAGCAAAGAGGGAAGTCATAGTGGGGCAAGTCATAGAAGGGAGTGTAGGAGAGTGGGAGTAAGGAGAATATTGGAGGGGCAGGGGAAAGAGCGAGAGGGAAAGAGCGAGAGGGTGAGATGAAGCAGAGTGAAGGATTAAAGAAAGGGGGAGTAGAGGATGGTAGAGGCAGGCTAAATATTAAGGAGAAGAGTACAAGAGCGTGCAAGGGGCCAAGTGAGACCAGTGTGTCATGGAAGGCACTTCTTCTGGTACTATATATTTATTGACCTACATTGTTCCCACAAAGGCATTGAGAGAGAAAATGCATTTGCCATTATTACCATGCAGTCAGATAATTCAATAGGGGTTTACTGATCCTTGGGAACCATCTTGGAGCTGAGTGGCGCCTGGGCTAGAGAGGTGAACAGCCCAGGGCAGACAATGGAGAAAGGGATGGTTCTAAGGGAGCACCTGCCTAAAAACATTTTTATTTTAAATCTTTAAAACTGTCTAATACATTTGGTGTGTTATTGAGGCCACCTGTCAAACGTGACCAACAGAAAGATTATAACCGGCTTCCCAATCGGGGGAACACCCCTCAGTTGCCAAAGTTGCTGGCTACCGAAGCCACAAAATGGCCATGTTAAGAATTGGTTTTATTAATAGGTGAAATTAAACAATTGTGTAGGTGCTCATTGGCAGAGTTGCCTAATGTTAAAGGTATTTATATAGCGCACCGTCACCAACGGAATTGGTCTCCAGGCGCTCAGGCGGATGTGTAAAGAAAGGTGGACGGGGTGGGTTAGTGGGTGAAGAGGGTGTAGGAAAGTGAGAGGTGGTGTACTGTTGGCAGCTTCAGTTCGGTTTTCAATGTGCGCTGAGCTTGGGTGTGCAAATCGGATCAAAGCAGGACCTTGCAGGCTGTTGTTGTGATCTATGTTTTGGTGGTTTCTTGTTGCGGTGTGGTGAAGTCTGGGCGGTTTGCTGTGAGAGGTGGTTGTGTTGGTTTTGTGTGAATTAAGTAAGGTGAAATTAGAGGTTTTGGTTAGCGGGTTGTATGTCTCATAATCCCTGTAGTTTAGTTTATGTATCAGGTAGTCAAAGTGGGCTGGCATGTTCTCTCTCCAGGTTTAATGATTGTCTAGTTTCTGTGGTGATAGTGTGGCTATTTCAGCAGATAAAGTGGCATAGTACTCCAGGTTCAGTGAGCATTGCCCCTAGAACGACAGTGGGGTTTTATTATCATTACCCACCTTCTTTCTATATCATTACCCACCTTCTTTCTATCTATTCACTGTCGGTAGTCCATGGGTGGTATAAACTTCTCTTCCCTTTCAGGACCGGGGAAGAGGTTGGCCCCAGCTAAGCTGTTGAGCTTGGTACACCCAGGGCGCAGGCATAAGTCCTGCTTAGGTGGTGGAGTTATATTATCTCTCCCCATTCTTTCCTATCCATTACTGTATGTTCCATTGCTGCCTGTGCCCCCGAGGATGCCAGATGCCATTGCTGAGCGATACCTTGCTCTCCCTTCCAATTGAAACAGTGGGTGTTCTAGTTATAATTGGTGAGGATTGTTTTTAATTGATAAGTAGATATGTTACATGTCCATGTATCCTTATTGATAAGGGATGATTAGGGAGTCAAGGTAGGCTTTTCGCTCAGTGTATGTCCTTATGGGCATTCTTTCTGGTTATGGGGTGAAGAGCCATGATTTGAGGAGTTTCCTGAATTGTAGGTGATCTCTTGTGTTCCTTATGCTCTTTGGTAGTTCGTTCCAGGTTTTTGGGGCGAAGTGAGAAAAAGAGGATCCTCCGAGTTTTCTCTTGTTGTATGGTTTTGGTTCCAAAATGGATGTCGCTGCTGGACTTGAGTGGCCTTGCAGTGTGATGCACGTTTAGTTTTCTTCTGATGAACTCTGCACCTAGGTCGTGGATTGCTCAGTGGGTCATGCACATCGATTTGAACTTGATTCGCTGTTTGATGGGTAGCCAGTCTAGCGTTTTTAGCGCTGGTGCGATGTGTTCTCTTAGAGGTAGTTTAAGGAGTAGTCTGGCCACTGCATTTTGTATGCGTTGGAGTTTATTTAGGAGTCGTTCAGGCAGGACTAGATATAGGCTGTTGGCGTAGTCTAGTCTGGACATGATGAAGGCGATGGCGGCAGTTGTTTTGTTGATTAACGAGAGGAATGGTAGGATCATTTTAACTGATCGCAGGAGAAAGAAGGATTTCTTGATTAAGGCGTTTACTTTTGGCTCTAGAGTGAGTTTGTTGTCCAAGAGGACTCCCGGGTTTTTTACAGTTGATGATGGGGTTGGGGTTACACCAAGTTCAGTTGGCCATGGGATGTAGAGGTTGTCTGTTCCGTTTTTTGTTATGATCATTATTTCTGTTTTGCCTGGGTTGAGTTTTAGGTAGTTTAAGTTCATCCAGTTGTATATTTCACGAAGCAGTTCTCTAGTGGTGCATTGTCTTCTTGTAAGTCTTGTATTTTGTACATTATTTGTGTGTCGTCAGCGTAGTTGTAGCAGGTTAGGCCATGTCTTTCGATGATGTTAATTAGCTGTGACAGGTAGATGGTGAATTGAAGTGGCGAGAAGGATGTTCCTTGTGGGACTCTGCATGATGATTCTCGAGGGCTCGATTTGTAAGGTTTCATCCATATTGTTTCTGTTCTATTCGTTAGGAAGGATCTGACCCAAAGTAAGGCGTTGTCTGTGATTCCAAATTCTTCCAGTCTCATGATAAGGATGTTGTGGTTGACTGTGTCGAATGCTGCAGATAGGTCTAGAAATATCAGAGCAGTGCTGTTTGTGTCTGTGCTTGCCTTCAGGTCATCCCTAGATTGAAATAAGTGCGGTTTCTGTTCCTCCCATTGGTCTGAAGCCTACTTGTGCCTGGTTTAATATGTGATGTTCTTCTATGAAGTCTTGGGTTGTTCTGTATATGTGCGTTTCCAGGAGTTTAGCTGGGTCAAAGCCTAGCCCAAACCCCTCCAAAGTGAACGGCAAAAGACAGCCTCCCCACTGCATCCAGGCGACTCCGGCGGGCAGACAACGCACCAGCCAGGCGAATGCCCAAGTGCAGCCAACCAACAATATGCAGCTGCCTGCGGAGCACAGCGCATCCACCAAACCCTGACGAATGCAGAACCCCCCCCCTCCCGTGAAAGCCAGGAGACCGCCGAATCCAGCCAATGCACCACATCTAGGCAAATACAAAATGCAGCCACCCCACCAAGTCCACGTGACTGCACAAAACAGCCAGCGCACCATCCCTGGGCAAAGGCAGAAGGCAGCCACTCAACCAAACCCAGCCGAATGCCGGATGCAGCCCCTGCACCACCCCCAGACGAATGCAGAACCGCAACCCACACATCGTATCCAGAACGCAGCCATTACACCGAATCCAGGCGACCGCAGAATGCGGCCACCCATAAAACACAGTGGCCTGCAGAATGCAGCCATTCCACGCTCAACATTGATGCCCCGAGAATGCAGCCACTGCATCACAGCTGGCCCCATGTAGAATGCAGCCAACAAAATAAATCAACTCTAGATGATCCAAAACATGGCAAATGCACGGAACCAAGGCACCCGCCAGAGTGCAGCCAATGCACTCAAACCCACCACACTCCATGCCCATGGAACCCCAGCAGAAGCGGCAGCCGCTACTCCACAAGCATCTGCCCCCACACACAACCCAAATGACACCCCGCACAACACCTCTGCCACAAGCATGCAGACAACCTCCACGACACAAACCCGAACCGCAGCCACACACGACCACCCTCCTGCTCACCCCTGCAGACCATCCCCCACCATCCATCCACACACCAGCCAGACATCGGTGGCTGGCAGGTACCCGGCCACCCCCACAATCCTCCGAACCGGCCACAATGCACACATGCACACCAGCATCTCTGAGGGTGTTCAATACACAGTGCACCGCAACCACACCCACAGCGAAAGGCGGCACACAAAACAAAGAAACCAAATTAAATTAACACACAATGTGACAAGCCCAGCCTCCCGGAGGACGGCCCAGCAAGCCCAGAGGCAGCCCAGGGAACACCGCCACCAGACCGGCTAGGCGGAGACCCTTAACTGCAGCGGTGAGCCCCCCCTGGGGGACCCACGCTGGGGGCCCTCCACTGGGGCAGAGGGCAAGAATGGCCATAAGGGCGGCCAGCCAGAGAGCAGAACTGCCAAGCAACCCTCTGCAACGAGCAAGGGGCTGCGACGCTCCGCGGACGGTCCTGCACGCCAAAGTGGCTCTGAGCCACCACAGGAACCAGGCCGGGAGAGGAAGGGGAGCGGCAGAACAACCAGCACACGCAATGGGCACGAGGCCCCAGACGAGGCAACCAACCCACACGGCGGGGGCACAATCAACGCCAGCCAGTTCGGCGGCCACAGTCACGAACACACCAAACCACCAGGGCCAATCAACGCCTCCCCACAGCCTGCAGGCGGCCAACGGCACAAGGACGAATCAGCCCCCACTTGCCGGTGGTTGCCCCATGAACCGAGCTACGAAGAACCAACAAAAGTTACCCACATAAAAAGCCTGTAAGTTATGCACTTGTCGAGTTTTTAGGAAAATAGGCAGTCCTGTCTGAAATCGCACATCAGTTTAGAGACTTGAGGATTAAATAAAAGACCTTTCAAGACAGAAATCAGTAAAGTGATGGTGCCTGGCAAGTGCTGACCGAAAGCAGTCTATAGTTAAAACAAATTAATATCAACCGCTGTACAAGTTATTATATTAATATACATCTTAATCCGAGGGCACAGGAGAGCAGGTTGCATGGGTAATAGCAGAAATAAAATCATGTTTGCTGGGGGGTACTGTACAGGAGCCATTAGTAACATACCCCATAAAGAAAGACCATTGTAAACTCCAAATGCAAGCGCAGGTGGCTCACATCGCCAAAAAGAAGCATTAAAAAAAATAAAGCATAGGTCAACTCTCCAGCTCCTCCCCTAGCAGTATATATGATATTATATGGTATTTATAACGCGCATGTACACAAGTGTAGCGTGTCCAGGTGCTACTCCTCTGCCCCTACTCCATAGAAGCCATCAAGGATGCAGCCAAGAGTTTGTCCAAGTGATTGTAGATGGATATTAATGCATTTTGACAAACTGTGCTTTGCTGTGCTTAGGCTTACGTTTGATAAGCACAGTATAGGTACTATAGAGGATAGAAAAAATGCCTTTGAAAAAAGCGAGCAGCTCCGTTAGCTGGATTCGAACCTCTTCAGTAGTGTCGTTTTAAAAATGTGCACGGTTATGGCCTACACTTAACAAAATAGAAAACATTACTCACTGTTGTGACTACTGTTCTACTAGTCTAAAGTTCCTGTTCCTCCATACTTAAGGGTTTTCATCATATGGGGACAGGACCAGAGCCTTTATCCCAGTAAAATTCAAATGTGTATGCAGAGACAGTACATGCAAGTGTTGCGTGTCCTGTGCGCATGCCGACTCTGCCTCCAGGCAACACTGGCCAATCCCTTTTTTTCCCCCTCTTCCAGTTGGGTTATCTATGGGGGCAGGCCCGGCGCCTGGAGGAAAGGGGACTATGTATGAGGACTACAGTAGTCATAACAGTAACCAACTTCCTCGCTCATAGGTCCTGTCTCCTTTCCTTTCCTACATAACTTTCGCCGGGAGTTAGAAGTACTGCTAAGCAACACGGTTCTGGATGACAGCAAGACCCAATCTGGAATCTGACCAAGTATTAGCATCCATGCAATATGGCTTGCAAAAGGCCGAGGCAGAAGCGCAAATGGAGACTTTGCCAATTACCACCCAAAAGAAATGTCTCTGGAATGCCACAGTCATGACCTTTGCTCTGACAACATGGGCATGAAGACTCTTAGGGGTAACTTTGCTCTGAATATGAAAGATTCTGAGATAAAAGAAAATCAACTGAGCAGAAGAAACCTTTGGAGGCTTCATGCCAGTTTGAGAGCAGCCAAAGGCCACAAATACTTTGTTGCTTTTCCTAAAGGTTTTTGTGTTATCCATATAGAATTTAAGAGCTAGCTGAACATCAAGTTAACTGAGAGGCCACTTGGTCTGGCACTGAGGATACAGAATAAACGTGAACAGACCCACTTTTTGATTGATACGGAATGAAAAAAATAAGCTAAATTAGTTTCTTATAACATGCTTCATGTTGGACTCAAGCATCTAATTGCAGACTGGGTATCGAACCTGTGCTGCTTAGTGCAGTCTTGTTATCAAGACGAGCGCGTTGCCCTTGAGATACCCTAGGTATGCATGTGCAGAACCACTATCTGTATGAAAAACTGCATAGGAATCACCAGCAATTAAGAAGGACGTCTTCCATGAGACTAGCTTGATATTGCAGGAGGCCGTAGGTTTGTATGGTTTGTGAGACAGAACCAACACCACCACATTCAGATGCCAAAACAGGTGAGGGTCTTACACCATTGGGAATATCCTCATCAGCCCATCAAAATGTCTCTTGAGAAAGTCAAAGAATTCGAATTCCTGTACGCTCGCTAAATATGAGCAACAGGGGTCAATCTGAATGCCCAACTGCACCAAGTCATGTTATGTTAGGTGGTATTTATATAGTGCCTGCTGCCATTGGTATGGCCTTGAAGCGCTGTGAGGATGAACGGCCTTTGGAAGACCATAGCCCGTGTTGAAAGTAATGAAAGGAGTGGTAAAATATGTGTGCATTTATAGCCAAATCGATGGTAAGTAGAGAATGGCTAGGTCTCTACAGCAGCCCATATTACAAAGGTGTGAGGATGGGTGCTGTCAAATTGTCAAAGAGCCAAGCTATGTGAACAGCTGGACCAAATTCTGCATGGGACTACGCTGTATTCTACGGGTCGTAGCGTTCTAGTCGAGCGTGAAGTATGTTTAGGGCAAGGTATAGTCAAATAGCGTGCATCTCAAAAGTGTGCGGTTATGAGAGCAGCTGGACCGAGATCTTTGTAGGCAGTGCGCAGGGGTCAGGTGAAGGAGGACTGAAGCATATATTTTAATTGCAATTTGTATGGTTTAAAGCGCGGAGCTTGCTCGAGAGCTGTACAGAGTATGGGTAGTCAGCACTGTGAACAGTGGCGTATTTAGGCTTTCTGCTGCCCTAGTGCATGCACCCCCCACTTTACTCCACCTTTGCCAGACTGTGCATCTACACCAGATTCCACCCCTTCAACAGTCTGCGTTGTCCAAACTACCCCCCATCCACCCCATTTTGTCCCCTATTTCGGCTCCATAACAGTACAAGGACGTTTTTAAGGCTGCATGGATTAGAATGGTATAGCTTCCTCTGCATTAATTCAAGCCTGTTATCTTCTATGTTAGTTGAAAGAGTTTCCAGATGTCTGCTGGCCAAGATTTGGAGAAGGCAGTGTGCTCTCCAGTTGAACACACTAGAGGTAATTGTTACGGCTAATTGTCTACTTTCGGTTAGGTCCAAAAACAGTCTTTTAGTGGAAGCGATACGAACATAAGCTGTCTGCCAACCGGACACAAATGAGATAAGGTTGGAACGAGGAATTTTGGTTTCAATGCTAAAATCTCGTTTCTCTCACAATTTGCCTGCTGTCACTATGAGAAGCACCTATACTGGTCTATAATATTAATGCAACATAACTACATTTCTACACCCGGTCTTGTCAAATGGTAAACTTTACATATGAAATATATGCAAGAGGTACAAGCACATCTTATAAATATGTTGAATACAAATAACTCAACCCATTCTCTTGGTTAGAGGTCTGGTGTTAGCAGGGGCAAAATGGAAATAAGGCAAGTTACCTGCTGCAGCTCATGTACCACTAATCCCTTGGGCTGAAACCCCATTAAAATATGTCAAAATCACAATTGAAGTTTGTAAACTCTGCCTAGGCATAAACACCTCACTAGAGTAAAGACAGTTGGAGGAGGTTCTTGGAATCTTTGGCTGTGCATTCGCGTGGTGGAGTAATGGATAATGGCGACCTTAAACATTCATCTGTGGGAAGCAACAGCATTCCTCGTAGCTGCACAATGCAGGCACCATTATAACAAATTAAGTGGTACATACTGTTTACATAATTGCTGTTTGTGCAATTGTTCAAAACACCAAACACTCCAAAAGTAAAATTGAGCAATGGATTGGGCGTTTTAGCACAATATTACCCTTGTGGGTGTGGTTTAGGCTATAGGTCTTGCCAGCTTGCATTTAAAGTCATTTAAAATGTTAGTTAACTCTGTAGAGTTGGATGGACTGAACAATAAAATAGGAACATTTTGAAATTAGTGGATATAGATATAGATGTCCTGCTGTCGTTTGAAGTACTGTTTCATAGTAAACGTCTGACTTTGTATTTAAAATAAAATTAATGTAAAGATAACTTCACAGTTATGCACTATGCATTGTGTGACCTACTTTACCGTTGTTTTTCCTGGTAGTGCATCCGAATGTCAAAGACACACGATAACCCCAGCAGGGATGCCATTTGCCTGCTTAGCACTGAGCAGCTTCTGTAAAGATGACTGAACGGGACACCTTTACAGCTGTGAAACAGTGTGTACCTTTGGCACACAGTTTTTGTCCCCCCCCCACTTCCTCTATAGGTTTGGGTATCCTTTCACAGGTTTCTTGATGCACTTGCCCATTCAGATTTATTCTTTGCCATTTTAACTTCTCTATGATCCATTTCGTGCTTGCTCCTTTTTGGTGGCCCCAGACCTCTGAAATGTGGGGCAGGGGAGGGACACTAGTGCTTGCTTCTGAACATCATTTTAGTGCCACCTGTGGGAACTCTGTGCTTGCCTTAAGCATAGGCATGCATTTAATTTTGTAAAATGATGCATCATTTTTAACCTTTACTTTTCTGAAGGGAAAACCCCAATTTTTGCAAAAGTTTTTAAAAAGTATGTCTTGTATTTTTTTATATTTTTTATTTAATTGTATAAAATAATTTTTACAAAGTAGTGCGGACGTAACTCTATGCCATGTAACTTCTATAGTTCTTTCAGTTCAGTGTGTCAATGTCAGTCCAAGCATTCTGCCGGTCGCACTCTCTGTATTTTCTTATTAATTTATGTATTGATGATTCTTTATCAGTTTTTTCCTTTCTTTGTTAGAGAGTCCAGGCCGATCTTTCTAAAGAAGCCCACAACCGCCATCACCCAGCTTGTCTTACACCGCTTATTAGGCGGGCCCACCATTCTTGTTCATCGTAAACTTGGAGATCTTTAAACAAGGGTCCCAAACCAGAGGGTCCTTTCCTTTTTCACTCCTGTACATGAAAGCAGAAGGTGTCTTATAGACTGGACCTGGTTTTCTTGGGAGCAGAAGCGACATTCGTTTGATTCAGTTTGACATCTGATTTCTAGTATCTTGTTCGTACCAATCAGATTTAGGAGAATTCTCATGAAACTTTGCCTTGTTGCTTCATCCAGAAATTTTACGAGGTATGGAAACACCTCATTTACTTTCTTCGGATTTATCAGCATCTCTTTCATCAAGATACATTGCTCAGCAGCCTACTGGGTCTCAATCCAGTCTATTTATATCAACTTTTTGTTCACTTTCAATGGATTACACATCAGTTCTTCTTCTGAACTTCCAATTTTTCCAAAAGCTGCCTATTCTTGATTCTCCATGTTGTAACCATGTGGTTTTCTTCGCTCAGCATTACTCTTCTGATTGTTTCCAGAGTAAATTTCGAAGCAGGCTGGATTATCTCCCTGTATAACATTAGACCATTTCTTTCTACTATTGCTTTCACAGATGTAAGGCTGAGTTCACGTCTAATCAAAACCACTGAAGTCGATTGCGGAAGTGCTAGGAGTTGACACCAAAAGAGCCCCTCTAATTCATTCTATAGCGAGTCCGGCAGTAGTGGCATAGCTTCTGCACCAAATACTAGCCTTGGAATCACTTTTGACTTAAAGAATTTCAAAATCGGTAGTATTGCAAAGCGTGCATACTTTCTGGTGACTATTATTGGTTGGACTATTAAAGCTCTTGTCTTTGCTCTTAGATGTTCTTGCATTGGTGCTTCCGTTCGGCTTAGTATGATACTTAGTATCGATTCCCAAGTATTTAAAGCTGGTAACATTTTCCAACCTATTTCCTTCAATTAACAGTTTTAAGGTTCTTTTTGCGTTCCCTCTATCAAACAACATCACTTTTGTTTTTGTTTTATTGAGTTCCAGATTGTTTTCACTCAAATAGGCCTTTAAATTATCCATCTGCCTTTGCAAACCCACTGGGGTTTGAACTAGTATTATTATGTTGTCTGCATAGAGTATTCTGGGGATTTTTTCTTTCCCCAGCGCCGGTGGGAATGCTCGATTTTTTTCTTGGAATTCCTAATATCCGGTACGTAGGAGTTGTACAGTGCTGGTGCTGAAGAACAGCCCTGTTTTACCCCACGCACGGTCAAGATCTCCGTTGATAACAATCCTGCTCTGTTCAATCTGACTCTCATTGCCGTCGGAGTACAACGCCTTAATTGTTTCCAGAATTTGACCTGGGCACTTTCGAAAGGCCAACTTCTACCACAAGTTGTCTCTGTTGACCTTGTCGAAAGCTTGCACCAGGTCCACCAAGACTAGGTACGACCGTGATCTGCGTTCTCGTACTTTGGCTTTCAGGGAACTTATTAACAGGATGTTCACTGAGGTGCCCATACCTTGTACAAAGCCTGTCTGTAATGGATCGTAATTATCAGTTGCAATTGTCCACTCCTGGAATCCTTCTAGAGCCACATATCCAAAGATTTCACTGATGGTATCTAATAGGGCAATCTGACGATATTGCTGAGGATCGTTTTTAGCACCTCCTTTAAAAATAGATACCACATTTGCTTTTTGCCACGAAGAAGGCACTGCACTGCATTCTACGCAGTCTTGGAAAATGGCACTTATAAAGGAGGCCCATACTTACGGATTCTGTTTCAAAGTGTTGTTGGATATCCCATCTGGTCCCACCGCTCGGGAACTATTCAGTTTTCTGATCTTATCTTCGATTTTCTTCTCATCACTGGGAATTTTCCAAAAGAATTTCTCATACAATAGCGGTAGATGATTCTTATTCGCAGGATTTGTATATAATTTGGAGAAATGGGATACCCACACATGTTCAGCCACTTTGTTGTCAAGGGATGTTAATTCTTTTGTCGCTGAACTCATCAGGCCCCAAAGGTCCCTGGAGTTCTTGCCACTTAAAGTGCGTAGCATATCTTCGAAATCTGCTTGGTATAGTTTAAATCTTTGGTGCTGTATCCAAGATTTATATATTTTTTCTTCCTCCTTTGCTTTAATCATTAGCGCTGGGATGCGTGTTTTTTCTGCCATGCGTTTAATTTGTCTTAGTACTCTCCTCTTGACTACTACCAATTTGTTATAAACATGGCTGGTTGGTTTCCATGGCATGGTTTCTTACTCACTTTGTGTACCTTCAGCAAAGAACAGTAGTCAATGACTTCCTTATCTCCTTTCATGCTCTTTCTTTTTCCTGATACGCTTCGGTCAGAGAGGTAATTGCTTTTGGATTTAATCTGAGGAGTGTGTTACCATTACAGGCCTCTAAATCTGCCGACATGAATGTCCTGTGAGGTCTTATAACTTTCCAGTGGGTGACCAATATATTATGGTCACTGTTCGTTGTCCTTATTACCTCAAACTTTTCTACTAGGGCCAACAGATCTCTTGAGACACACGTATAGTCTAACGTAAGTCCCGTTCCCTTTCTCTCCCATCGGTACAGTTGATGTTACTTTATTTTTTATTCCATGGAGATTATGGAAATAAAAAATGTCTTATATTTGAAATAAAAGTGATTGCTTAACACAGTGTATGTGTATACTGATTAGAAAGAACTCCAAAGCTAATGTGAAGTAGCACCAATAAAACCAATGAAGTTTTGACTGTTTTGCATATTAAGGAGCATTTTGGGAAGATACGAATGATACATGTCATATGTCTGTGAGAGTTGTATGACAATCACTAAATACTTGAAGCATGCTGGGTTTGGTACAAGTTTCCTTTTTTGTTTTTAAACTATAAAAAAACTATGATATACATATACAAAAGTCACCATAACAATACATCTTTTGTAAATATCAAGCATATATACAAGTTGTAGCCATCAAAGACTTCAGCTGTCACAGTTGATTGACTGCTTTCAGCTCAAAACTACTTGCAGTGTTGTGGGTCAGCCAGACTCGGAGAAACAAAATTGGCTTTATATTTAAAAAACGACACTCAATAAATTGAACACAAACTACAATAAAATGCAGCTCCTCTGGCAATCTGCTGCCCTAGCATGGGCCTAGGCAGACTTGTAAACTGCGAGGTCTGTGTGTCAGTAGGTGCGCCCATTGGTTGGTCGAGTTGCTACGCGAGGAGCTTGTGCCACCAGATACGTGGAGCTTAGCCACCAGGTATGCTGGTGTGCTAATCTTGACTGCTTTGTAGATGACATATGCAGTCTTCAAACAGTAGCCTGGCTCAGAGTAGAAGGCAATGTAGGTTGCGTAGGATGGGGCTAATTCGGTTACATTTCCATGCTCCTGCAATAAGGCATGCTGCGGCATGGTGGACTGCTTTTAGGGGAGCCAAGTGAGCAGCTGGGTTCCCCGTCAGGAGAGCATTAACCCCATCGATGTGTGAGACCACAAGGGCCTGCACTACGGTCCGGAAGTCCTGCAGTGGGGTGAAGGATTTGATTTTTCAAAGGGTACAGATTCTGAGTCAGGCTATTTGGCCCTTCTTGCTATATGTTTCTGCAAGGACAGGCTGCTGTCAATGGTGAAGCCCGGTGGATATTGCGGAGTATGAGAGTTGTGGATCAAATCCTTCTAGGCGCACATCATTGAGCCATTGTTGGACAATTGTTTTT
Organism: Ambystoma mexicanum; assembly: GCF_040938575.1. Classification (NCBI taxonomy): domain Eukaryota; kingdom Metazoa; phylum Chordata; class Amphibia; order Caudata; family Ambystomatidae; genus Ambystoma; species Ambystoma mexicanum. The sequence goes on from NC_090934.1 coordinate 228,463,406, forward strand.
AGCGGGCAGTCCAATGGGGACAAATTCAATCTTGAATGGGTTTAGTTTGAGGTAGGCAGTCGACATCCAGGTAGGTAATCACAGAGACTAATTATGTCCTGCAAGCTATTTACTCTCATGTACAACTAAGTATCGTCAGTGTATTGGCGGGTGGCTATATTGGGATCTCTGAGGAGAGCGCCCAAAGGCTCCATGTAAAGGTTAAAAAGGATTGATGAGAGGATGGAGCCATGGGGGACTATGCAGGAGACCTGGAGTCCATTAGGACGCAACAACTTAATTTGAAGGGCCTGGCGTCTGCCTGAGTAGTAGTGCCAGAGAATCCCATCCTGTCAGCAAGGAGGGAGAGAAGGATGTGGTGGCCAAAGGTGTAACATGCTGCCAAGAGGTCAAGGAGGGATGAGTCACCCTTATGGACAAGGAGGCATGAGTCGCCCGTATCTATGATTTGGAGGGCATCATCAACCACCTGGATGGTGGCTGTGTTGATGCTACACTTGGGGCGGAACTGACTGATATAGGAGGCAGGGTTGTTCGATTCTGGCAAGTAGTTGTGGAACAACTACTTTTTCGAAGGTTTTGCCAATAAACAGGAGGTTTATAATGGGCCAATAGTTGGCTAGGTAGTCTGGATCTGGGTTGTTATTTTCAAAAGAGGTCGTATAAAACCAGCTTTGAGAGTGTCCGGGAATGCTCATTCTGCGAGGGAGGCATTAATGATGGCGAGGAGCACATTGAGCACCGGGCTCGTCCATTGTTTAATGGTGGAGGGCAGAATTATATCGACATAGTAAGGAGTAGGTTTGCGGAAGGCAATCATGTTTAGGATATCTGTGGGAAAGAGGAGAGAATTTGGTCCAGAGGTTGATTCAATCGTCTCTCAGATTTTGTCGGTACTTTCAAGAAAACATGTGTTGATTGCACCGCATTTTTCCTTAGATACTGTTACCTCGGGGTTGGGTGAGGGTTTGGTACAATGCTTTACAACGTCAAAGAATGCTTTGCTCCGGTTGTTGTATTTGTTTTAGTCAAGCAGTCGGTATAGTATAGGCGAGTGCTATGTTCCACCTAAATGACTCCTCTTCTGTGCCCGATTTCCCAGCGTGAGTTGGGCGTGAGATCCAGAGGTGGTTGGCTGTCATCCAGCGTTCGATCTCTGAATGATTGCGAGATCGGGGAAGGTAGACACAGGGCTATTTGGGATTTTGAAGACAATTTGGGTGTTGTCTGTGTAATTGTAGCACGATAGACCATAGGATCGAATGAGGGTGGGTAGCTGGCTCAGGCAGACGTTACAGAGGAGCGGGGAGAGAGAGGCACCCTATGGCACTCTGAGTATCTTTTAAGATCATCCCAGATGGAGACTATGCATGATTCAGTTCCTCGTAAAGGTCTGAAGCCATATTGAGCAAAGTAGAGGATCTTGTTTGATTCTGAGAATAGGCATAGTTGTGAGTATGCCTCTCAGTTGGTTGGATCTTGTGAGGTTGCTGGCAAAAGTTGCTGTGAAGCAGGGGGGTGGGGGGGCCGGGGTCCGACTGAGTGATAGTAGCTTGAGGAAATATGGGGGGGGGGGGGGTCGGAGAGGAGGTATTTATTTATTTGGATTTATAAAGCACCCAGCGGCCCGGAGGCATTGTGGCACTGTTACAGGATATTCACTTGGAGCACGTTATACATGTTATACAGGGTATATACATTTGGTGCAGGTGATAACATTGTAGCAGAAGCAGATTTATACAGTAGATTACCCAGTAGAGTGGATTTGCAGGCTACAGAGGGAAGAGTGATGGAGAAAATGTATGAGGAGGCGGTCTAGTTGAGCAGCTTAGTTTTTAGAGCTTTCCTAAATGTCAGGGATTCCTCCTTTCTTAGACTGAGTGGGAGTGAGTTCCAAGCTTTGGGGGCTAGAACTTCGAAGCTAGAGCCGCCTGCTTTTTCTCTGTTGAATTTAGGGACTGAGAGTTGGTGTGAGTATTGGTCATGTTTCGGTCTGTGGGATGGTGATTGGTGTATTCTTTCCACTAGGTATGCTGGGGCAGACTGGGCGATGAATCTGTGTGTGTTGGTGAGGGCTTTTAATGTTAAGCGTTCTTTGACTGGGAGCCAATGGGCCTCTTTCTGTGCCTGGGAGATGTGCTCTCTCATGGGTATACTGAGTGCGGCTCTAAGGGCACTGTTTTGTGCGACTTGTAATCTGTTGATGTTGTTATTGGAGGTGCCTAGGAGCAGAATGTTTCAGTAGTCTAGTTTTGCACTAGTTGTGGCCCTTGCGATGTGGAGGCAATTTCTATGGGATAGGTATGGTTTTACAGCGTTTATGATTTTTGATCTGAGTGCTGCCGCAGATGAGATGGAGCTGACTTGCCTATCCATTGATAGAGTGGCGTCCAGATATACTGCAAGTGTTTTGACTGTGTCTGAGGTTTTGATTATGGTGTCCTCGATGCTGAAGGAACTATAGTTGTTATCCCGTTTTTTTTTAGGGCTTCTTTGGGGCCTACTAGCAATATTTCGTTTTTTTCACTGTTTAGGCATAGACCATTTGCAGCCATCCAGACCTCGATTCGTGCATGTGTGTCTTGGAGTGACTTGAGGTCTTGCTCATAGTTGCCTGTTAGAGGTCGGAGGATTTGGGTGTCATCGGCATAGTTTGTAAAAGCTATGCCGAAGTCTTCTAGGTCACTGAATAATGGAAGAGTGAAGAGGTTGTAGAGGGTGGGGGAGGTGCATGAGCCCTGTGGGACTCCGCAGGTGATAGGTGATGGATGGGCAGATGCCTGTTCTGGGAAGACTCTCATTGCTCGGCCGTCTAAGAAGGAGGTGATCCAGTTAGTGGCTTCTTGGGAGTAGTGTGCTGTGTCGGTGAGGTGTTTGCACAGGATCTTGTGGTCGACCAGGTCAAAGGCCGCCGAGAGATCTAGGAGTAGGAGAAGTGAGGTCTTGCCTTTGTCCATGGCTTCAAGTAGTTGGTTCTTGAGGTCGAGTAGGGCTGACTCTGTGCCATGGCGTGGGCGGAAACCTGACTGCCTTTTTCCAAGGATGTTGTGCGTTTCTAGGTAAGCCTGGATCTGTAGATAGGCAGCTTTATCCAGAATTTCCAGCAGAAATGGCACGGTGGTGATAGGACGGTAGTTGGTTGGGACGTCCGGATCCAAGGTAGGTTTTTTAACAGCGGTCTAACCCATGCTTCCTTAAGGGCGAGTGGGACAGTGATGGTGGCGAAGGAGGTATTGATGAACGTAGTTACAAATGGGGCCAGAGCTGTGGCATAGTCTTTGATTACGTTGGCTGGGCAGATGTCTCCTTTGCATAGAGATGGTTTGGTCTGTTTCATGATTAGAAGGACTTCGGGAGCTGTGACTTCCCTGAAAGCGAAGTGTTTAGGTGTGTTTGTTATGTGTGCAATGTTGCCCTTTGGTAGAGAAAATTGGGAGAATGGAGGGCAGTTCTGATGTGATGGGGAGGAGAGTAATGAGATTTTGGATTTGTCTCTCTTGGGCTATGTTGTGGGAGGGAGTCACAGCGAGTTTGGGTCTGGCTGGGAGTATTGGTGATGCATGCAGGGGCGTTGAATTCAGAGATCAGCTTGAAGAGTTCCCTAGATCGGTGCAGGGCTTTGGAAATTCAGTTCCTATAGTAGGATTGTTTGGCTTCGCGTATTTCTGTCTGATATACTTTGAGATGGGAGGCACAGACCATTCTGCTGGATGACGATAGGTCTACAGGCCATCTATGCTCCAGGATATGGTTCACGGTTTCCAGTTTCTTCTAGGGCTGGGGTGAACCATCTGGGTGCATGGCCTTGTCTGTTAGAGAAAGATCTGATGGGGGAGAGGGAGCGGAGTGCTTCTGAAAGCCAGTGATCGAAGTTGATGATCTGATCCGAATGGAGAGGGGTGGAGCTCGGGGAGGCGAGTAGGGTCTCTGCCAGGTCAGGAGTCACTCTGATTTCCTTCCAGAGGCGGGATTGGGTTATTGGTGCCGGAACTATCGGAGGTGGGGGGCCCACGATGGAGAAGGTGAAGGGGATGGCAGAGTGGCCAGACCAGACAAACAGGTGGTGTGAGGAGGTCTGGTGAACCGAAGATTGCGCCTAGGGTGTGACCAGCAGAGTGGGTTGGCTCTGAAACTAGATGTGTTAGATGCAAGGTTGAAGTACAGAAAAGAACATGGTCCAATGAGCACTGAAGCCAATTACATTTCTTGTCCAAAGGTTCAGTGGCAGAACCTCAGGCATTTGCTCCTGTATTGGTTCCTTATAGGTTCCTTTCCAATCACCTGCATAACGGATGTTTTCTTGCAATGAACCGATTCCGTGATTGAGGGGAGCTGTGGCGAAACAGCCCCTCCTGGTAGGACAGAGTCTGGGGAAATGTTGGGAAAAATTAGGACTTGGTGGGCTAGTAGCTTTAGATCCGAGGACCAGAAACTGGCTGGCCAATGAGGAGTCACCAGAATAATCTGTGGGATAATTTATTTTGAGAATCACTTGTGGATCAGCGGAATGGGCGAGAAATCACATGCCATAATGTACGACCAGGCCCCCTGGCCTCTCCGGGAAGCAAAGCTCCTGCTCTTTCAAAAAGGTTTGTTGGTCACAGCACCTACTCCAAAAACACAGCTGCCAGAGTCACAATAGAGGAGATTTTGTGACACTATTCATGTAGAACATGCAGGTGGTGGAGTCCACTTGACCAACACCACATTGCTCAAGATGTCAGGGAGGGTTACATGATTTTGCTGTTCCCAGGCTGACCAGAGGCAAGGGGTAGAGAGATCCAGATGAGTGGTACCCTAGCACAATAGGGATACATCTGTTGTGATGATCACCTTGTGCAGATGCTTAGAAAATGGCATTGCCTTCAGAAGGATGCTGTCCAAATGCCAACCACATTCAATTTCCATAGAGTAAACCAAAATGCTGACTGTTGTGGTTGACTGGGGATCTGAGAGTTGCTCTCATGAGATTGCCCAATGGAACTTAAAACCAACCTGAGCCTGGCTTAAAGGGATGCAAGCGTGCATAAGGCCATCAGGCCCAGCAGCCTCTCGAAACACTATGGTGAGGTTGAATTCCTGAAGAGAAAATGCCAGGTTCCTTTAGATCTGAAACACTGTAGGTGGGAAACGGTGTCCAGTCAACTGGTCGACAACAAACTGGTCGACTGCAATTTGGTCGACACCATTTGGTCGAATGCCAAATGGTCGAATTTTTTATTTATTTATATATATGTGTTTTGTGGGTTTTCGTGTGGGGAAAAAAAATAAAAAAGAAAAAAAAGGGGGTTCGGGGGGGGGGGGGGACCCCCCCCCAAAAAACCAAAAAATGGGTAAAAAAAAAAAAAAATTCGACCATTTGGCATTCGACCAAATGGTGTCGACCAAATTGTCTGTCGACCAAATGTTTTCGACCATTTGACTGGTAACCGTGGGAAACACTATTGCTTGCACAGAGTCCCACAGAAACCCAAAGAAAGGGACGGATTGCTTGGGACACGTTTCATACTTTTGATTCGCCTATAGAGATAGATCATAGAAGAGGGAAAGAAGAACCTGAAGGGGTGCAAGCACTGCCTCAGCTGCAAGGCTCTGACCAAGCAGTCATCCAGATACAGAGCAATGAGGATTCCCCTCAACTGAAGATGGAAGGGCACTGCTGCCATGGGCTTGCTAGACACCTCCTGTGCCACCTTCAGACAAAAAGGGTAGAAAGAACTGTGTGTTGGTAATGCCTCCCATCAGGGATAAGCAAAGAACCTCAGGTCAGTGGCCAAATCGGTAAATGTAGATCAGGTACATTGAAGGAAACCATTCCCTCATAGAAGGATGTTAATCTGCATAGATGTTAATGTTAAATGATATTTGTACAGCGCACTATCACCACCGGAGTGGTCGCCTGGCGTTTGTGGTCATCTTGAATTTTTCTAAGGGAAGAAAGGCACTGAAGGTGGGCAGGGGTATGGTCCAGGGCCATCCTCGAGGCACTCTGGCTGTTCTTTCTTAAGGATAAGTACCTTGAATAAAAACCGTGGCCCTTCTAATGGTGAAGAACATCCTCAAATACCTTCATTAGAACATTCTGCACCTCACGACTGAGGTAGGCTGAATTTACCTGCAGAAAAGTGGGTGAAGGATGTACAGAAGGGAGGGAAAGCATGTAACCCGTCGAGACCAGAGAGAGCTCCCACAAGTCTGAATATACTGATACTAAGCTTGCCAGAAAATGTGAAATCCAACCCTCTCCACCAGGGGAATCGTGGACCTAGATCATGAGGTCATTTGCACCTCTCCACATTGGAGGAGGAGGGAGACATCTTGGGGTGTTCTTCTTTCTTTCGAGGAACACTAGGTAAGCAGTCTTGTTGCCTTTGGCCTGGCAAAGATTACAACTGCTTCTGAGTCTTATTTAGAAAAGCCAAGGGTGTTTGGGTTGATGTCTATTTTTTTAAGAGCTCATCATCTGTCCTGCTGTGAAACAGCTCAGAGCAATCGAACAGAAGGTTCAGTATTTTGCTCCGAACATCCTGCAAGAATTGTAGCTTGGAGCCAAGCTGCATTGCTCCAGGCCGGCCCCAAAATACATTCTTGGAAGGATAGCTCAGGGGCAACGCGTACATCTTGGAAGCAAGATGATGCATAACATCACAGGTTTGATCCCTGGGTCCGCGCTTAGAAACCTCTGGGTATTAAGCGCGTTATAAATAACACATTACAATACATTACAATTCTGTCTGGCAACACTGCACTTGCGCGATCTGAATGACACCTGGCCTAGTAGGATCGTTGTCCGTCTTCCCCTTGTTCCCCCCCCCCTGCCTCGTCGCGCCTTGAAACACCTGTGTATAGGCGCGTTACAAATGCCATATCATATCATAACAATCTCAATGTGATAAACCAATGATTTGAGTAGAGTTTGGGCAATCACCTGTGCAACGACAAGGCCTGAGTGAAATGCTGCCGGACGTTAAAACGGGAGATGCCCCAAGAAATCCGCTATCTCACGCCATCGACTTTGGCTTGCAGTTGCAAGCATTGTATCAGATGCACTGTAGCATTGGAGTGAACCCTCTTGCCCAAGCTATTCAGCATTCTTTCCTCCTTATTTCACTGGTCTGAGGAAAGGTTAGAGGAAAAAGAAGATCTCCCCAATGCCGAAGTAGAAATGTGTGAGGCAGCTGCCACTTCTAATAACGACAGCTAGGGGTGCCTTGATAAACACACCTTTACAGAGGCTAGTTGTCTGTATCTCATGTCTAGCTTTTTATTAGTGGTAGCTGTCGAATGAGGCTTCTGCCAATCCTTGTAAGCTTCCACCAGTACATCATTTGCAAAGTAATTCCAGTACATTTTGGACCTTTGCAGACTCAGAACCCTGGAGAGAGTTCCTATTTCCACTGGGGGTTCCTCATGAACTGTAATGCCCAAGAATTCAACTCATTCAGTCCTCCCATACCAGAGAGAATAGATGAGGTGAAGATGCTCATTTCTATAGTATGCCTTGAGCCCGGCCAGGTCTAAATAGGAAGAATTCTGCACTTGAGGATCATCTGACAAGGGAGTAGTTAAATGATCCAGAGGTGCTGGGACTTGGTCTGGAAGATAAGTCGTCAGCACCCTATTCTGATCTGATGAAGGATTTGCAGGTGTGGCTGGAGCTTTCGTAGGAAGCTGGTGATGCCGGGCTCCAATAGATGGCAGCAGAGCTAGCAGCAGGTGAGAAGGAGGAGGTGGCAGGAGAATGGGCTGGGATACATTTTTAATCAGCTAGTAATTTCTAATGAGTGCATGAGATGCTAGAAGCACTGAAAAAAAGCTATCCTCACTCTAATGCTGAGGAGGTAGCATCTGAATTTGGTGTCCACGTGATGGTATCCGCCAGAAACCATGGGGAATGCCTTTGAGTCAGCCAACAGTCAGAAAACTTCATGAAGCCTGCAGCAGGGGAATGCAAGGTTGCCCAGGGAGTCAAGGTCACCGCAGACCCATCCATCCAAGAAACAAAGGAGCCCTTGCTGACTGTTGGTTACAGCTTGATCGAGGCAAGCCCAGGGGACACCAGAGATTGTGCCACCTCCAGAGATAAAGAACGGCCATACACCCCTGAGGCTTTAACATAGCAAAGGACGAGTTTGTAGCCCCTGTGAAAATGGCATTGGAGCATCCTTCAGTGCTGCCTGCCATCTTGTTTTGGCAGGACTGTAGTGCAAATGGAGAGTGAGGAGATTTCTTTCCTTTTTCCTAGAATGCTGCCTCTTTATGTCCATGAGGACATCCAGGCGGGAAAAGGCAACAGAGATCTTAGAGTGGACTCTTGAACAAGGCACTATGCACCCTTGAGGTGGGAAGCCTCAGTAGCAGTTCTGGATGTTGTGGCGTCACTTCCGGTTGAGACCTGGTATAGGACCACAAAGGATCCTACGTGTTACCACTGGTGGTAGCTCCACTGATGCAAACTCACTGAGGCTCTAGGTCTTTCTGGGATCCCTCGTCGATAAGGTGTAAATGCCAGCAGAGAGCCAAAAAAAGAATAAGGAATAAAAAAAATAAAAAGAATAAGGCGAAAGTAAAAATAAACAAATGCAAAGACAGAAATAAAATAAGGGATTGATAGAGTTACTGCATAGGAGCCAGTAGAAACGACATGCCTCACACAAACAGACTGTCGAACTTTATGTATAGGAGCCAGTAGAAATTACATGCCCTATATGCAGTTGCCCCCACTTGAAATGCAGATGCAGGCGATGGTGTGAGGGTAGGTACACATGAGCAGCTACTAGCCACACATTGTGGAGGTGTCTCTATATGCCAGAACACTGCAGTAGTTGAGTGAATTAAAAAACATTCACCATCTGCTAGAGAAGTCTACCTGTAATTAAAGGAAAGCATCAGTGATGTACAGTTTTATCTTGGGAAAGACCATTTGGAACACCTGCATATTAAGAGGTATTAATAAAATCAAAACATGAAAAACATCAAGAGAATTCTTCAAGGCTGCTATAATTTATATTCAACGGAAGTGACTCAAAGGCTTGCAGCCTATCACAGACTTCAACCATCTCAAGTCCATCAAATGTCAGGCATTAAGGATGCTTGCACTGGAGGACACACAATTACAAGCAGGAGATTTTCTATACTCCCAGTACCTGCATATTTTCATCTGCTAATTCACCCCAGGCACCAGCCTTTTTCTCAGGTTCCTATTGGGAGAAGAAAATTGGTAGTACAAGGTTCTTCTGTTCAGGCTGTGCTCAGCATTAAGAGGGATCATGCAGGTTCTAACTCCGGTGGAAGCTGCTGCTACTTCCCGGCTTGATTTCGTCTTCTTCTACTGCTACAGGCATTCTTGGGATCCACACCCCTCTGCTGCATGGGTGTCTCCAATCCGGCTTCATCAAGGGCGAGCCTCCAACTCTCCAGTTTCCCTTGGCTTGCTTCTGCACACGGGCCTTGGGAGACTTCAGCTTTGCATTCATAGCAATTAGGCGCACCTGGAAAGACTGCCTGTTGCCTCCAGTCCCTTCCAAAGCTGCCATTTCCTAGAGCTGAGAGGAGTAAAGCTTGCTCTTTCTTACCACAGGTCCAGAGAAAACAGTTGTTGGTCCAGACAGAAACACTTAAATGTACTACCCAAACAAGCAAGGTGGTACGCAGTGGTTGACACTCTCAGGAGAAGCACATGAGCTGTGAACACTGGCTGCCAAAAATCAGAGTCTGTGGAGCAATTGTCCGGAATAAACAACATCTGGGAAGATCGCTTTAGCAGGACACTTCCAGAAACACACAAGTATGAGCTGAATCAGGGACAGTTGATTTGTTGCTTTAGAATTCCTGTAGAGGGGTTAGTGGGAGACGTTATTTCAATGGACTGGAATAATGGGTTTTTTCACATTCTCTCACTACACCTGGCTGCTCACGTAATTCAGAAGTTGAAGTCCTCGATATGCAAGATGATCCTGACAGCCCAATGTGTGCGAGTCAATTCTGGCACTCAGATGTTCTGAAACGGACCACAGTGGCACCACATACTACTTAGAGTGCATCCAGTAGTGCTCACAATTAAAGACAGGGTGGTTTGTCCACCACAATCCGGCCATCATCAGCCTGGCAACTTTGCTTCATAGGTGCTAGAGTACTGTAAAGAATCTGAGGATATCCTCACTTCTTTTCCCCTAGTGTCCTCCTCTTGGGTGACCAGGGAAAGGCCATTGCTCTCGGATCCTGACCCGGAGGGGTAAATTTGCGATGGAGGATAACCTGGGTGGGGAGACTTGGGGAGTAGATGTCCTTTGGTGAGACATGGTATCCCCCCATTTACATTCTATAATGAACCCTCTATCCCTCAAGCCTTTATAGGCTACTGTCAGTCCATTCCCTGTTCTTCCCATAAAGCATCGCCAAGAAACCCCAGTTTGGTACTGGGACGAGGAAGAGACAAACTAGAGACATATCTTGTTAACACACCCACATACTGAGATGAGGAGGAGGCCATAACGAGTAAGGCAGAACTACCATTTCAATAGTGAGCGGTCTAGTCCTTTTTGGACCAATAATGGCCGCCGGAACTTTAAAAGCCGGAATCATTGTGGAAATGGTGTCAGCTGTGGAAGCAGGGCTACGGAACTGCTGGGTGAAAGCAGACCTCTCTGGAGAAGAGGCGTGGCAAGCAGAGTGCTTGAGATCCTTTGGAAGATGCAGAGCTTGTGCCGCGGGAAGTGAAGCTGAGAGACAATGGAGGCCAGCAACGAACTGAGAGGGAGATTGGTGTGACCGAGCGAAGCGGTTGTGTGAATCCCGAGCTGCAGGAGGAGCATCGCTGGTTGAGTGGAGCCACGGAGAGCCGCTGGGAGACTAAGCAAGGTACCGCATGGGAAAGAGAACTTGTGGCAGCAGAGGACCTCGCAGGAAAGCTGCAAGGTCCGACCGGGAGTGTACCAGGAAGGGGGAACACCGGGCTGGCAGGTGAACGTGCAAAACGAGCAATGAACGTTGATTTGAACAGAAGCAAGCAATTTTGTTAATACTGATTCGAGTGAAAGTGAAAGCTGCGATGCTTAAACACAGAGCATAGATCATTACACCTGAATCTATATAGGGTATGGTTAACGTTTGAAAAGAATCTGTTGGCATCACAGGATAATACGATCAAAAATCTGGAAGCTGAGAACTTCGATGAATAATTGAGAATAAGGTGAATACATCGTAAATATTAATCAGACTATGCGAATTGGGAAGTCCTAGATCTAAATGTGTAACAGATTAGTAACTAACGCTGCTGATGTTTGGTACCTGTTCTGCTATACTGATCCGTCTCGTCTTTAGTATGGATTTTAAGTATTGAAGCTATTGTCCTTTCTTTTATTTTCTTATCCATCTATCTGTTATCAATAGAATGTATCATAGTTGGTAGCTATGAGCTTCCAGCTGATGGTAAGAAAGACTGTCTTGATAAAAAACGGTCAGTATTATTACCTGTTTATCTGTACGCCTGTGCTGTTATGAAATTAGATTTAGGTGGTCTTTAGGTTTATTTAGGCTGTAGGATTTTAATTATGAATTTTAATAGTCTAACTGTTGAATCATTTTTATTTTAGATTAAATCTATTGTATATTTGTGTAAAGTTTTATACTAAAATACAATAAATAAATATAAAGGAAATGTAGGCCCTTTTGTATGCGGATTTCAGTGAAAGCAAGTCTAAGCCTTTTTGAATACTGATCGAGTGAAAGCAAGTTTGAGCACTTTTGAATATCGAGTGGATTGAAAGTTGCAAGGAACTGTATGGCATGAGAAAACAGTATTGGTAAAAGCCAAGAGAATAAAAGGAAATGCATTACATGAGAAACCGAGCATTGGCCAAAGCAAAGAGAATGCCAGAAACTGAATGCGATGAGAAAACAAGCATTGGCAAGAGCCTCAAGAAATATTGGTGAACAAGCATTGGCAAGAGTCAAGAGAATTGAATGAACTGTATGTTATGAGAAAACAAGCATTGGCAAGGGCCAGGAGGATGCAAGAAAGCCTAACAAGTGCATGGTGGCAAACAAAGCTACGGTACAATGTTAGGAGGGTGCGACATATGTGAATGAATCAAGCATCACTGTCAAGTTGCAGCAGTGGCTCTGTGTTGATGGAAAAGCAGCAAGTAAGGGGTATCAGTTGCGTGACCTGTAATGGGTGGACCATGTGGTCTGAAAACTGCGCCTAGACCGAGTGCCCCCTTGTATGGAAAAGCCACTAAATGCACCCACTAAAAAGCTGGTGGTTGAACTGCAAAGAACGTTTGTGATTTTGAAGTCAAGAAACTGAACTACATATGTGAACAAGTGAAAAGTAACAATATCAGACAAGCTGTAAAGTGTCCCAAGGAACTGTGTTGTTTTTAAAAGCTGGAAGATTATTAACTCTTGGGGACGGGAACCCCTGTGCCTTATGAACTATTCGAACTCTTGGGGAAGGGAACGCCTATGCCTTATGAACTATTTTGAACTTGGGGAAGGGAAAACTGATTACAAGCCAGTAGCTGGAAGACGCTCTGAACTTCTATTTGAACACTACTTATTTCGATGCTGACATCCCTACACATTGTACACAGTTAAACGTGAGGGCAAGTTCCAGCACTTTCCTCGGCACCCACTGGCCTATGCCAGTGTGTACCTGCACTTACTTATTGGCCTGCACTTACCTATTTATTGGCAGAAGACCACTCCCTAGCACTTACATCTGCTGCTCACTCACGAGCACAGGAACCTCTAGCACTCACCCTGCACTCCCTCTTCCCCTCTCCTCCCTCTGCACTTGTGCATTCCGAATGCTCACAAGGCCTAGTTGGTCCGTCTTTATCCTCAGTCTTGAATTATTTTTTTTTCAATGTCATGTTCCCGCCCTGTTGCCCTGAGGGTGCTTTGAAACACAATTCACTTGCTGTATAAGCGCCTTACAAATACACAATAAAATAAATAAAAATAAAATATAGGTTTTGGACACGGACAGACATTTTCTTTGGACTTCCTGACACAGACTATTCTTAGTTGTGCTTAGGTAGGGAAATCCCACATTAGCAAAGGGCAGGTTAGCATTATTCAATCCTGCATTTTTAGTTAACAAATGTTTTTGGACCAAACTTTAACCTGTTGTCTGTGCCTGCTTTTTGATGCCTTCACATTGCGGACATCAAATCTTCCTCATGTGTGCATGGATTTGTTGGCAAAGACAGAAGGAGTGACCAACGCAGGTAGTTTCACAAAAGGTGAAAGATTCTATATTTACTATAAATGTATTCTTGCCTGACATCCTTCAGTGTGTTTCATCAGTGAGACACAATATTATGCTTTGTATCTTGCCCTGCGCTTTGAAGTGGTAATAATACAAACTGTGGGCTTTGCAACTTTTTAAATGAAATGTTAGTAAGTGTGCAGACTTAAACCCAGATAATAAACTATCACAGGAAATCCTGCCATAAAGCAGAGTTGCAGCTACATCTTTCCACAAGGCCATATATGGCAGCAGTTTGACACAAGAAGCAACCTGAGCTATATACTCTGTTTTACAATCCGCTTGTGAAAGAGTCCTTGGCAGGTTTACTTCAATTCCCTCTAGATAAACAACTAGCACCAGCTTGCAAACTGAATGTTGTGCTCACGAGGCTCATGTCAGTGCCCTCTGAACCAGTGCATTCACAGATTTGAGATAAGGCTCACAAAATATTGCTTTTATTGAGGCAATGTCAGCACATGGACTGTGAGATGCAGGTTTTTCGCAGTGTCCAAATCATTCATCAAATTCCATTCAGACATTGTTGGTCTTCTAAAACATCCTCAGTTTCTCCCGAAGGAGTGGGCTGTTTGCAGAACAATCGCTTCATATCAGGAAATAAGCGTTTTGGGTTCCTATGTTGACAGAACCAAGGACATAAACATACAACATAGCTATTCATGATGTATGTGGCTTTCAAGAGTGGGAACTCCATTTCAAAGGTTGCAACAACCAGATGGATTTCTGAATGCATCAGGTATTAATATGAGGCAGCTAAAAGTCAGTTACCAGGCAAAGAAATAGGTTGGGAGACTCCTGTAAATGAGCAACATTGTGGTCCATGTGGGTGGTCTGCAAGCAGAGTATGTTGATGGGACAAAGTTGCATGGCCCATGTGGTCTTTATAAAACCGCCTCCAAGCTGCAAATTGAGTGCTAGTCTGTTTTAATTCAAAAAAGCATGTGAATCTCTAAAAGATCCAATGATGGAGAAGAACAAGTTACTCTCTTACCTGGTAACGTTCTTTCGATGGGATGGTTCGATGACATATTCCATATCTATGACAGTAATCACCACAGCTGTGCTGCTTCAGAAAATCTTTTGGCGTCTACGTCCTGCGTCGATACGCCGTCCTCGAGGACCTCCTCCGACGGCACCAGATGTTACAAGTAGGACGCACGACGCCCGTAGCCTCAGTTGTAGTTTTTTCCCAGAACTTGTGGCACCAATCTTCTGCCAGTATGACCACAGAAAGCCTTGCGGAAACGTAAGCTGCAATCGCATAAGAAATTCTATAGCGGGGTAGGCAGGGAGGGAGGGATATGGAATACGTCGTCGGACCATCCCATCGAAAGAACGTTACCAGGTAAGAGAGTAACTTGTTCTTCAAGGGTATTGGGTCCTCCGGCGTATTCCATATCTATGACAGACTCCCAAAGCAGTACCAACGTAAGGAGGTGGGAAAACAATTTAGAATATACCAATTTAGAATGCCCAATCAAATTGCAGAGTAAAGGACCGCCTTGCCAAAGGCCAGATACTGCCCCCGGAAAGAATCGAGGGAGTAGTGACGTACAAAAGTATGGACCGAAGCCCAGGTGGCTGCATCACAGATGTTACGAATAAGAACACCCCTCTGCAGGGCAGTAGAGGCAGCCATACCCCTGGTAGAATGGGCCTGTAAGCCTACCGGAGGGTCCTTACCCGCCAAGCGATAACATTCGGCAATTGCCAAGATGATCCATCGAGACAGTCTGCTTAGTAACAGCTTGTCCCAAACGCCTACCAGCGTAACCAACAAAGAGTTGATCGTCCACTCTGACCCAGGACATTGCGTGAAAGGTAGAAGCTTAAAGCTCTCCTAGGATCCAGCCTATGGAGCCTCTCCTTTTCCTTACCAGGATGTGGAGGAGGATAAAATGCCAGAAGAATAACCTTCTGGTTTAAATGGAATTCCGACACCACCTTCGGAAGAAAGGAAGGGCAAACTCTAAGGACAACCCTGTCCTTATGAAACACAGTGAAGGGTGGCTTAACTGAAAGTGCCTGTAACTCGCTCACTCTGTGAGCGGAAGTGACCGCTACTAAAAACACAGTTTTAAGGGTTAACAGTCTCAAAGGTCAAGAATGTAAAGGCTCAAAGGGAGCACCCATTAGAAACTTGAGAACAAGGTTCAGATCCCAACCGGGAACCTGGAAAGGTGACGGAGGGAACACATTAGTGAGCCCTTTCGAAAACTGAGAAATTAAAGGGATTTTAAAATAAGAACACTCCTCAGACGAGCGCTTAAATATAGACAGCGCCGCCAGGTAACCTTTAACGGTACCCACTTGCAGGCCCTTTTGGGCTAAAGAAAGCAAAAAAGACAGAACGATAGGAATGTCACATGATAAAGGATCCACATTCTGAACCCTGCACCAGTCGCATAACTTTCTCCAATGGCAACGGTAGATGGACTTTGTTGCCGGCCATCTGGCCGAAAGCAACACCTCCATCACGTCTTCAGGGAGGTCCCAATCCTTATACCTCAACCTTTCAGAAGCCAAGCGTGAAGGTTGAGGGATCTGACCTCTGGATGGAGAACCTGACCCCCCCATCCCATGAGAGCAGATCGTCTCGGTAGGGAAGACGACGTGGAGGGCAGATGGACAAGTCGAGAAGGTCCGGGTACCACGTCCTCCTGGCCCATGCTGGAGCAATGAGGGTCATCCGGGAACCGAACCTCCGTACTCTCCGCAGCACTTGCGGAATGACGGGGACTGGAGGAAACGCGCACAGCAGTGGGAAGGCCCACTCCACTACAAACGTGTCTCCTACGGCTCCTCTTGGAGGATATTCCCGCGAGCAGAACCTTTCACACTTCTGGTTGACAATGGAGGCTAAGAGATCCACTTGAGGGGTCCCCCAAGGGGCAAAGACCTCCAGGAGAATCTCCTAAGCCAGCTCCCACTCGTGAGAGATCGTGCTCTGCCTCTCAGAGCATCCGCCGTCTCGTTCTCGTCTCGTCCAGACGAGCTGCCGAGATCGAAATTTCCTGCTGAATGGCCCAGAACCAGAGCTGCATCGCCTCCCTGCACAGAGGAAGTGACCCTGCCCCCCCTTTTTGTTGAGGTAGTGCATGGCCACCGTGTTGTCTGTCAGAATCAGGACATTCTTTCCTCGCACAGTTGGCAGAAAAGCCTTCAGGGCAAGCCTTACGGCCCTCAGCTCCAACAGACTGATATGGATTCTGGACTCCGACGGAGACCAACGACCGCTGACTGTCAACTCGTTGGCATGAGCTCCCCATACCGTGAGGGATGCGTCTGTCACGACTGTCACTTCCGGCCAGGGTAGCCAAAAAGGAGCCCCCTTCATCAGATTCAACGGCCCACCACAGAAGGTCCTGGGCAACTGAGGGCGGCACCTGAACAAGGTCTGACATCCTGCCGGAGGACTGAGACCACTGGAGCTTGAGTGCCCATTGCAAAGATCTCATCCGCAACCTGGCCTCTGGCACCAGAAGAATGCAGGATGCCATGAGGCAGAGCAATCTCAATAACTCAAACGCAGGGAGAGACTGGGCATGTTGGAACTTGTGCACCATCTGCTGAATGAGATAAGCCTTCACCTGGGGAGGAAAACACTGCCCCAGAGACGTGTCGAGCTCTGCTCCGATGTACTGGAGCCGCTGAGTTGGCGTCAAGTGGGACTTCTTTAAGTTGAGGGAGAAGCCCAACCTGTGAAGGGAGTGGCAGGTGACGGACAGATGATCCAGGACTTGCTCGGGAGAGCGCGCCCTGATCAACCAATCGTCCAGGTAGGGGTAGACGTGAATCCCCCCTTTCCTGAGATACGCTGCCACCACCACCATGAGCTTGGTGAAAACCCTCGGGCGGAGGTCAATCCGAACGGCAGGACCCGAAACTGAAAGTGCGAGTCGCCAACCGTGAACCTCAAGTACTTCTTGTGCTTGGGATGGATCGGCACATGAAAATAAGCGTCCTTGTGGTCGAGAGACACCAACCAGTCCTGAAGTTGAAGGGCCTAGAGGACTGGAGAGAGAGTAACCATCTTGAACTTGTCCTTCCTGTGGAGTTTGTTCAAACCGCGCAAGTCCAGGATGGGTCTCAAACCCCCGTCTTTCTTCGAAATAAAAAAATAAGGGGAATACCATCCCTTGTTCCTCTCCGCTACATGCACCAGTTCTATGGCGCCTTTCTCCAGCAGGGATTGAATTTCCTGCGCAAGAAGCGGATCCGGACTCTTCAAAGAGAGATTCCCTGGTGGATTGTCGTGAGGCCTCTGCCGGAAAGGAATACAGTAGCCGTGGGCTATGATCTCCAGAACCCACACATCTGAAGTAATGGCACGCCATTCTACAAGATGCTGCACCAGCCTTCCCCCAACCGGCAAAGCATGGGCCTCATGACTGAGCAGAAGCGGCTGCGGTGTTGCCTGAGGGCAAAGAGGCAACTGCTCGCTCGGCCTTGGCACCTCGAGTACCTTGTTTTCCACCTCTGGCCCTCCTATGGTTGCCCCTTTGACTTGCAGTTCCTCTCGCTTTACTAAAGGATGAGTAATAACGAAAGGAACCTCCCCTCCACTGCTGTCCCCTAGGACGAAAAGGCGGAGGTTGGCGGACTGCAGCGCCCAATGACTTCGCTGCAGCTTTGGAGGTCTGCAACCTCTCAAGGCTCTCGTCAGCCTTGCTGCCAAAAAGATGTTCACCATCAAAGGGCATGCTGAGGAGCCTGGCTTGCACATCAGGAGCAAACCCCGACTTCCTCAACGACGCAAACCAGCTATCACGGTGCTCGCCGCCATGGAACGGCTGACACAGTCTGCCATGTCCAACCCGACTGAACGGACTCACACATGGCATCCTTGCCATCCTGGTATAATAGCAAGAAAACCATCCCGTTTGTCCCCATCGGGAATATGTTCAGCCGCTAAGGAAATACAGTTCCACAGAGTGTGCGTGAAATGTGACAAGGCACATATGGAGTTGGCTGCCTGAAGAGCCATACCCCCTGAAGAAAACACTTTCTTTACCCAACCATCAAAACTCTTGTCATCCCTATCAGGAGGGATGGTAGGATACAACGCCTGCTTTGCTGGGGCCGTAGCCGCCTGCACCACCAAACTCTCCGGAGTGCGGTGCGTGGTCAAGTAGCAGGGGTCACTACTGGCTGGGCGGTATTTTCGCGGTAAAGACTTGCCCACTGCTGGAAGACTCTCCGGAGCAGTCCAAGCCGCTGCCACCCTTATTTGCAGAGCCATATGGAATGGCAGTACCGGGTCAGTGGGTGGACCTTGGTTGAGGATATCCGTCAGGTCATCCTGCACAAAATCAACTGGGGGCGCCGACCACCCCAAGTAGTCCGTGACCCTCGACATAAGGCGCTGGTACGATGACTCGGCATGGGTGCCAGTCTCAGGCCTACAGAACTCCACCTCCGTAGAGGTGTCCAGACCACTGGAGTCATGCAGTGACTGACCTCAATCTGGCTATGACCAGAAAGAATCTCATCTGGTACAGTGTCCGGAACCAACCCATCTTCAGAACCCTCTTCCACCTCAGAAATATACTCCATAGGCTGGAAAGTGGGCAATGAATAAGGGAGAAAGACATGTTTTGCCTTGGCCATAGCCTTTCTAGGGGGTTCTCCCGTGCCGCGGGGTACCTCCGACACCACAACCTCGAAAGGCGTTGAGGGCTTTGACACAGGCCTCGAGGGCGGAGCCCTGAGCGTTTCCTTCGACAGCCTGGGCGTCACCGGCAGCAATGTCTTCTTCGAAGACTTCACAGGTGCACACGGGCTTGAGCGCGTCGAGGACTGGGACCTGGAACGGGCATGACTGGAACGATTCCCCTTGTCCGAGCGGGACCTCTCCCGTGAATCGTGCCGACCACCCGAGCCTGAAGGCGTATGAGCGGTGTCTCCAGTACAGTCACGACTGACCCCTCTCGGAGGCGCGGACGGACCGGAGCCCTGCGATTCAAGAATCGCAAACATTTTCTTTCCGAAGGAAGCCCATTCCTCCGGAGAGGAACGCTTGGTGGGATAAGAAACCCGCCGATGGGTGGAGTCCTCGGATGAGGACGGGGAAGGCGACCGATTTAGGCGCTTCTGGGAGTGCCTCGAAGAGGCAGAGGAGTGGCAGGACCCACTCCGGGACCGAGACCCCCCTAGACTTACGACTACGATGCGGAGAGTCGCCCCTCGAATCGTCTGTCGAAAGCCCAGTGGACCTCGCCTTCCGAGGCTTGGACACCTTACCGACCGACAGCTTCTTCTTACGTTCCCGCACGGCCTTGGACGTAAGCGACTGGCAGTTGACACAATCTTCCGTGTCGTGGGCCTCCCCGAGGCACCAGAGGCAGGCATCGTGCGAGTCCATCACCGGCATCTTGGACCCGCAGTCCCCACACTTCTTGAAGCCCGGACGCGGGGTGGAAGAAGATTAAGACATTCCGAGAATACTTCACAAAACGAACAGGTTCGAAGAACCAAAAGAACAGAAACTCCAAAGAGTCGAGGTGCGCCGAGATCTCCGAAGCGAACACGTTCACGGAAAAAATAGAACTGAGGCTACAGGCGTCAGGTGTTGTGCGTCCTACTTATAACATCTGGTGACGTCGGCCGTCGGGGGAGGTCCTCGAGGACGGCGTATCGACGTCATCGACGCAGGACGCCGAAAGATTTTCCGAAGCAGCACAGCTGTGGTCATTACTGTCATAGATATGGAATACGTTGGAGGACCCAATCCCCTCGAAGAACAAGATACTTACCTCTGGTAACGTTCTTTCGACTGGATGTTCTTCCCACGTATTCCTCATCTTTGATATTCGATATCCAGCTCCAGAATTGTTGCCAGAGGGTGCTGTGCGTCGACTCGGATGTCCCTAGAGGGCCTCCATCCTGAAGATGATGTCATTGAAGGCATATAAAGCACGCGCAGTGCCCGTTGGATTCAGTTCAGTTTTTTCTTACAGTAGAAATACCCACATAACCACGGGTCTGACCGTACTCAGCCTTGAAAGAATGAAAGCTGTAGTAACATGGGAAATTCTACTGTGGGATAGGTTGGGAGTGCGATGAGGAATACGTGGGAGGAACATCTAGTCGAAAGAACGTTACCAGGGGTAAGTAACTTGTTTTTCGAATGCATTGCGTTCTCCCACGTACTCCTCATCTTTGACAGACTCCCAAATTAGTGTTTGATTTGGTGGAGGGAGAAGAATTTAGATTTGAATTGTTTTCATGAAGTGAGTGCAGGACTGCTTTTCCAAAACTGACCGAGGGAAGATTCCAGGCAGTAATGCTTTGTGAACGTCTGAATAGTAGAACACGTTGCTGCTTCACAAATGCTTTTTATCTGTACACCCCTTTGCAGGGCTGTAGAGGTAGCCATGCACCTGGTGGAATGGGCACTTCAACCTTCAGGAGGATCCTTGCCCGCCAGCCTGTAGCATTCTGAGATAGCCAGAATTATCCATCTGGATAAGTCTGTTTAGTAACAGCTTGACCCAGTTTGTGGCCCTTATAGCCAAAGAAAAGCTGATCATCAATGCGAAGATTTGACAGCCTAGATATATAAAAGCGTAAAGCTCTGCGAGGGTCCAATCTATGTAACATCTCCGACTCCTTGCTAGGATGAGGTGGGGGATAGAAAGAAGGTAAAACAATGTTCTGCCTTACGTGAAAATCAGAAATGATTTTGGGTAAAAATGAAGGCTTAACCCTTAGAACAACGCTATCCTTAAGAAAGACAGTTAAGGGTGGCTTGGACGAAAGTGCCTGCAACTCATTCACGCTACAGGCTGATGTTAGAGCTACCAATAGAATGGTTTTAAATGTAAACCTTAAAGAACATGAGAGTAAAGGTTTAAAAGGTGCACACATTAGGAATTTTAGAACCAGACTAAGGTCCCGAACTGGAACCTGGAAAGGAGATGGGGGAGGGAGGGGAGCACATTGGCAGGCTCCTTTAGATATTGTGTCATCAATGGAATTTTCAAGTATGAACATTCCTCTGATGAGAGTTTAGCATTTAATGGTACCAATCTGGAGCCCCAGATTGGCTAAAGATAGCAGAAAGGATAAGACATCCGGTGTTCTACACAGAAAAGGATTGACATTCTTTTCTCTGCACCAGTTGCAAAATTAATTCCAACTGCAACGGTATAAAGACTTTGTTACTGGCCTTCTGGCCGAAAGCAAAATCTCCATTATGTCAGCCGGGAGGTCCCACTCGTATCTCAGCCTTTTAGAAACCAAGCATGAAGGTTGAGTGTTTTGAACTCTGGATGGAAAACCTGACCCTCCTCCCACGAGAGCAGGTCCTCTCTTTGTGGAAGACGCATTGGAGGACAGATGGACATATCCAGAAGGTCCGGGTACCACGTCCTCCTGGCCCAATCCGGTGCAATCAGGATCATGCGTTTCCCGAACTTTCTCAACCTCCTGATCACATGAGGAATGACGGGGACTGGAGGAAATGCGTACAGGAGTGGAAATTCCCAGACCACCACAAACGTGTATCCAAGAGTTCCTCTTGGGGGAAATTCCCTGGAGCAGTACAGTTCGTACTTCCGGTTGACACCGGTTGCGAACAGATCCACTTGAGGGGTTCCCCAAAGGGTGAAGATCTCCTGTAGGACTTCCTGAGCTAGTTCACACTTGTGGGAGACGGTGCCATGTCTGCTCAGAGCGCCCACCGCCGTGTTCTTCTCTCCGGATAGGTGGACTGAATTGCCCAGTATCACAGCTGCATTGCCTCTCTGCACAGTGGTAGTGACCCAACACCACCTCTCGTGTTGAGGTAGTACATGACCACTGTGTTATCCGTAATTATAAGGATATTTGTTCCCTGTACACAGGGCAGAAAAGCCTTCAGCGCTAGTCTGATTGCCCTCAGCTCCAAAATATTGATATGTAGTTTGGACTCCGATGGTGACCAACAACCACTGAATGTCAGATCGTTGGTGTGGGCTCCCCACCCTGTGAGTGAGGCATCTGTCACTAGTGTTATCTATGGTCATGGTTGCCAAAATGGTTCTCCCTTCAGAATGTTATCCTCGCAGGCCCACCACAGAAGATCCTGTGCGACCCTGCTTGGTACCTGAAGTAGGTCCGATATCTTTCCTGAGAATTGGGACCATTGAGGTTTTAGAGCCCAATGAAGGGACCTCATCCTTAGGCGGGCCTCTAGCACTAGGAAAATTCAGGCTGCCATGAGGCTGAACAACCTCAAAAAAATAGAAGGCCTGGAGACACTGGGCACTTTAAAATTTGGTGATCATCTGTAGCATGTCTTGAGCTCGGGTGGCAAGCTCTTTCCCAAGGATGTATCCAGAACAGCTCTGATAAACTGGAGTTTCTGAGAAGGTGTCATTTGGGACTTCTTGTAATTAAGGGAGAAGCCCAGTCTGTGAAGGGAGTGGCAGGTGACGTTGAGATGATTGATTGATATTTTATTTCTATCGCGCTCGTACACAAGTGTTTCAGAGTGCAACAAGCTAAGTGAGGGGAACAGGGGAGAACAAAACAGCAATCTTACTATGCCCAGTGACATTGAGAACGTGCAAGTGCATGGGAGAGGGGGAGGGGAAAAGTGCATGGAAGGAGGGAGAAGTGGAAAGTGCGAAGCAGAGGAGAAACAGATAAATAACAATAAATAAATAATAAAGGCAACAAACAGTGGTAATGCAGCCAGCAATTTGCAAGTGCTAGGTTTAAGGCAGCAGACAGGGTAGGTCTGATACGTGCAGGAAGAAAAGGGGGGGGCTGTATGGGTACAGATACAGACCCCAGTGCAAGGGGTGCCCCGGAGGCAGTGGGGGAGGGTGGCAGGGTGAGCAGGTACCTGGGCCCGAAGGACAGAGGGTGGCCAGGTGCACAGTGCCAAGAGAGAACAGATCAGCAGGGGAGAGGGGTGCGAAGGCAGAAGAAAAGAGGAAGGTCTTGCGGTGCTTCCGGAACCAGAGATGGTTCTCCTCAAGTTTTAGAGTGGCAGGGAGGCTATTCCAGAGGGAAGCCCCAGCCGGAGACAGAGAAGATACAAGACGTGTTTGGGAGAACGCGCCCTTATCAGCCAATCATCCAGGTAAGGGTAGACGTGAATCCTCCTTCTCCTGAGACTTGCTGCCACAACCGCCATCAGTTTGGTGAAAACCTTCGGGGGGAGGTCAGCCCGAATGGCAGAACTCGAAATTGATAATGAGAACCGCCAACCGTGAACCTCCAGTATTTTCTGTGCTTGAGATGGATTGGCACATGAAAATAAGTATCCTGAAGGTCCAATGACACCATCCAATCCTAAAGTTGGAGGGCCTGAAGGATCTGAGAAAGTGACTTGAACTTGTCCTTCCTGAGGAACTTGTTCAAGTATTTCAAGTCCAAGATGGGTCTCAGTCCTTTTTCTGTATTAGGAAATGAGGGGAAACCAACACTTGTTCCTCTCCGCTACAGGCACTGGTTCTATAGGAGCGGATCTGGAGTCCTCAAAGAATGTTTCCCCGTTGTATTGTCCTGAGGTCCCTGTAAAAAAGGAAGGCAGTAACCGTGGGCTATGGTTTCCAAGGCCCAAGCATCCCAAGTAATGTCTCGTCATTCTTCTAGATGCTGAGACAGTCTGCCCCCCACTGGTGAACTGTGACTCAAGACCTCAGAGAGGTTTTGAGGCGGCTGATGCAGTGGCAGATGATAAAGATGCCCTTGCTTGAGCTGCTTCCCACCTCTCCCTCGTCCACCATGAAGGTATCTTCTTTGGCCACCTTGACCAGCCATTCCTCCCGCCCTGCCAACTGAAGAGTAGTAGCGAAAAGATCTAACCCTCCAAGGTTGTCCACTAGGTTGAAAAGGCTGAGGTTGCGTAATAGCGGCACCTAAAGATTTGGCTGCTGCCTTTGAGGTCTGCAACTTCTCAAGACTCTCGTCGGCCTTGTTGCCAAAAAGGTGAGACCATGCAAAACCTGACTTCCCCAACCATGCAAATCTGTACATAATGGTGCTACTAGCCATGGCTCTGTTAATGCTGTCAGCAGAAACCACACCTGACTGAAGAGACTCACACATGGCTTCTTTTCTGTCTCTAACTATGGCTAAGAACCTGTCTCTTTCATCCCCATAGGGAACGTGCTCTGCCACCATAAAATGTAGTCCTATAGAGTGAACGTACATTTTGCAAGGTCACATGTGGAGTTGGCAGATTTGAGTGCCATGCTACCTGCAGAATATACCTTACTTGCCCATCCATCTACTCTTTTGTCGTCCCTATCTGGAGGGATGGTAGGGTAAGCCTCTTGCTTAGAGGTTGCAGTAGCGGCATGTACCTCCAGACTCTCTGGAGTAGGGTGTTTTGACAGGTAGTCGGAGTCACTACTAAAAGGGTGGTACTTCTTGGTTTATAGCCGGATTGGTTTCCGGTGTTTCCCAATTCGTTACCACCCTTTTTTGCAGAGTGAAACTGTAATATGGTATATGACTGAGGGCCCTTATCCAGAATGTCTGTCAGATCATCCTGTTCGAATGGCACTCCACCCAATGTAGTCTACCACCTTAGACAGTTGTCTGAAAGACGCATCATCATGCTCCCCAACCTCTGGTCTCCCAAACGCCAACTCAGGTGAGGTGTCTACCGCACTGGCAGTCTGCAGGTTGTCATAGAGGTCCCTCAACCTTGACTCCTCTGATATAAAACTTTCTGGTACATTTGGCGTACCAATTTGGAGGTCAAATGGAGCCTTGTTATCTGAGCGCCCCTTCTCCTCATATATAGAATTAAGGGACTTGAAACAGTCTTTTCTTGGAAGAGACACATAGGTCTTCTCAGTTAAGAGGGGTTTTATGAGCAATGGATTTGACGTTGGAGGAGCCGTCAAAACTTTTTTCATTGGCGCCATAGGCTCTGGTGGGGCGCTCAGCGTCGATGGCGCAGCTGGCAATGATGGCGCAGTTGGCGTCGATGTCGAGTGTTTGGCTGGCGTCGAAGGCGCTGCCGGCATCAACGACCTCGGCTTATGTCTGTGCTTTCGACTCGATGGATCCTTCGATGTTATGTCATCGGATCGAGGCCTCAACGGCTCCTGATATGGATCATGCCCTCGTACCGGGCTCATGGGCGCACTGGATTTAGGTCGAGCCCTTTCCTTTCCTGGCTTCTTTCGAAGGCGCGGTAGGAGCATGGCCTGGAGACTTTAGTTTTTCACATTTTTTGAGCATTTCTGCTCTGAAGGCCTCCCACTCGGACAGAGTGGATTTTTTAGTTCAATGATTCCTCTTCTTAGACTTCTTCGACAACGAAGACGAGTGGTGGGAGCCACTCCTCAATCACAACCACTTTTTCCCTCCGAGGAGAGTCGCCTCTCGACTCGTCGGTCGAAGGTTTTTTGGTCGGGGTAGGAGATTTTGAGGTTTCGACTTACCGTCAACTTCCCCTTTCATTCCATCAAGGCCTTTCCTGTCATCGGCTGGCACTTGGAGCAGTCCGAGGTATTATGGTCTACTCTCAAGCACCACAAACATACACGATGACAATCGGTCAATGACATTTTCGACCCAACCACAACACTTTTTGAACCCAGTCTGGGTGGTAAGTGTCAACGAAGATGACATTTTGTCTCGATTTCTCAAAGTATAGAAGTTTTGTCACAAAGTGAAGAAGCGCGTTGTATTTCTTGAAGCGATAGTATTCGTGGAAAAACTGAAGCCAACGGGCACTGCGTGCACTATATATGCCTTCGATGACCTCCTCGGAACAGAGACCCTCGAGGGACATCGAGTCGACGCCATCGACGCCCAGCGCACACTGCCAAAAAGAAAAATCTGAAGCAGCTGAAACTAGATATCGTATATCAAAGATGAGGAATATCCATTCGGAAAAAAAAAAGTTACACACTTATAAAAGTGGATCTCCTGTATTGGTAGCATTTATACAATGTGACAAATTCTGGGAATTCGTCCCTTCTCCCCAAAGGGGAGCTATTCCCTAGAACCCGGCTGTGAGGCTAGTGGGTGAGCCCACTTTGCAATACCCTCCCTAAGGGTAGAGGCAAGTGGGACCTAACCACAAGAGACTCCCCACTGGGTACAAGGACTCCCATACCGATGAGGAACTCCCTAAAACCATCTCAACAATATCTCTGAGAATATTTACTATGGAAACGTGTAAGGAATAATTACCCGATGGCCCGGATCGATGATCTAATTGAAAAGCTGGGCTCGGCAAAATACATCTCAACTATAGACTTGACAAAAGGCTATTGGCAGGCCCCACTGAACCCATTAGACAGAGAAGAAAGTATTTTCCACCCCTCAAGGTCTGTTCCAGTTCAAGGTTTTACCTTTCAGTCTTCATGGAGCAACTGCTACACTCCAACACCTCATGATAGTGTATTAAAACAGTACATAACATTTTATGGGGCATAGTTGGACAACATCATAATCCATAGTAGTACTTGGCCGGAGCATGTATACCATCTGTATGAGATTACTAGAGCTCTGAATTGATATGGATTAACTGCCAACCCCAGAAAATGCCACCTGGCATAATCAGCACTCCAATATCTAGGATTGTTTGTGGTGAACGGCCTGATCTAACCACAGAATGAAAAGGTCAAGGCAGTCCATCAAATCCCATCACCAAAGACCAAGAGGGAACTTTGTCTTAGGCCTAACCAGTTACTAAAGCTCGGTGTATACCAAATTATAGCTGCCAACCTTCTGGATAAGCTAAAGAATGTGCAACCTCAGAAACTCCTGTTGAGCAAGGAAGACAAAGCAAGTTTCAAGGGACAAACGTGAATCCTTTGTAATTAACCTATCTTGAAGATGCCAGACTTCAATAGAGATTTAATTCTGTAAAAGACACTTCCAAATCAGGATTCAGTGCCATGCTCTCCCAGGAACAGAATGGTATTGAGCATCCTGTTTTGTATGCCAGTAGGAAGCTTTCTCCAAGGGAGCAATCTTACGCAATTGATGAATTAGATGCGTTGGCCGTCAAGTGGGCGTTTACATATTTGAGATATTATTTGACTGGCCGGAGAATTTAGACTCATTATGGATCATTTTCCCTTAACATGTATCAGTCTAAGGAAAGACACTAACGCCAGAGTCCTGAGGTAGTTCTTGGATTTGCAACCCTTCCGTTTTACAGTTGAACATTGAAAGGGGCAAGAACAAGGAAATGTAGACTTCCTAAGTCAGTGTAGAAGGGGAAACCAGAGAAATAAGGGGAAATGTATGTGACAAATTGCGGGAATTAATCCCTTCTCCCCAATGGGGACCCCCTTTGAGGCTGGGAGGTGTGGAACCCGCTCTGCAATACCCTCCCTAGGGGTAGAAGCAACTGGGACCTCACTGGGAGAGACTTCCTGTTGGGGACAAGCACTACTGTTCCGATGAGGAACTCTAAAAACCATTTCAAGAATATCAGTTTGAGAATATTTACTATGGAAACATGTGAAGAAGAACCCAGTATTTGCTACTGTCATCCTGTCATCCTGAAACTGTAAATATCCCTTTAAACAAAATATCCCATTGAACTTGGACGAGGAGGATGATATATGGAGGAAGAGAGAAGCCAAGCAGGGTGAATAAGAATCAATACTGGAATACTCTATCTTGTATCAGTAAAACACAGGGAAATAAAGTAGAAGGAAGGATAGCTCAGGGGCAACGTGCTCGCCTTGAAAGCAAGACGACACGGAGCACCACAGGTTCGGGCCGCGTTACGAAACCTCTGGATAT
The DNA here is from genome assembly GCF_040938575.1 of Ambystoma mexicanum. Taxonomy (NCBI): domain Eukaryota; kingdom Metazoa; phylum Chordata; class Amphibia; order Caudata; family Ambystomatidae; genus Ambystoma; species Ambystoma mexicanum. The sequence continues at coordinate 228,491,400 of NC_090934.1, forward strand.
TAAGCACGTTATAAATAACCTATCATATCATATCAAGCAAAGACTTATAAAGGTTGGATAACTTTACCATGGGAAGTGTTAGGAACTCATGGCGGCAACAGTAAAGAGAGACACAAGTGATCACAGATCAAGGGTGTTTATTAAACTGTAAATGCAGGGTGGAAAAACACCTAATCTAAACCTAAATCTAAGATGGGAGCAAGCGTCGACCATCAAATGCAAAATAAGGCAGTTCTTGTGGCGTTGTGTCAAAATAAAAGGGCCAGCTATCAGGTTCTTCAATGGATAAGTCTCTTTTCAATAAAAAGTCTCTTGCCTTCGAGGGCCTGATGTATCCAACAACAAACAAACAAAAAGTTCCTTTGCAAATGGACTTTGGGTGAGGAATTTCACCCTTGGATCTCCCTCGACCAGGCTCGGACCCACTTGGCAAGGGCAACCATTCACTTCCCCTGGTCTTCCAATGCTTCTTACTTTCACAGGTCTTAATGTCTTTTGGTTCACTCTCACCAACTTCTACAGACAGTTCATGTACTAGTTTTCACCATGCAGGATTAATTTCCCTTTCTTTCACAATCATCGGTCGGTCAAACACTTTCGACAGTCCAGAGGATTTTACAAGACCCCTGTATGCCCACTTTGACCTCTCTTCACCTCTTCCCAAGGCCTTCCGGTTACAGTAGTCTCTTATCATCGGGTAATCGGCCAGAGTTTCCTGCGTGAGCACCCACGTGGTGCCGGTCGCCTCTGTTACGGGTTTTCCCCCTCTTTTCTCAACAGTTCTTTTCAAAGTTCAAATCTTCTCTTGCTACTTTTCGTTCAACACAGTTTGGTTTCTTATCGACTCTCCCCTCGACTCACCGGCTGTGATGAACCGCTTGGCTTTCTTCTCCGTCGAGTCAAGGTTGTTACCACTGAGACAAGCGTCTCTCCCCGGTTTGGTTATCAGCAGAGAAGGGCCTTGTGTACCATAGACATCTGCTGCAACACACGCTGGCCTTTGTTCGCGGTATTCGCAATCTTTCGCCTCCACTTGAACTGCCGTGCTGAGTTGGCCCTCACGTCGTGTGGTCTGCCTTGCTAGTACTGTGCTCTCGTGCTCCATCTTTTATCCCTGTGGGGAAGGGAAATGGCCGTTGGGTGTGTGTGTGTGGCAGTATTTTGGAATATCCTATGTGATAGGATGGGGAAAAGGTGTTGAAAGAAGGGGGATACCGCGTCTCACCCGTCAGTGCCCCACTCCCACTACCCAAGGACCCCCCCATCCAGGTGATCCTCCCTCACTGTCCACGCCCAGGAACTGGATCCAATAGCAATGGCCTTTTCCTGGCCACCTGGATGACAGATCCCCGGGGACAAGCTAGGGAGACACCTTCAGGTTTTTCACAGAAGAGAGAAGAACAAGTTTCTACATAGAGAATCAAGAGGAGAGTAATAGAACTCAAAAGGGTAATCATCAAGGAAAGGCAAAGTCAAGCAAAGCCTTCACCGAATTGTATGAACTGATAAAAACAGTCACCAGAGACTATCTGCAAATTAACTACTGAAATAGAGGTTTGCAAGAAGCGAATAGACTGCAGGAGAAGGGAGTCATTCTCCTGTGTTTAGTTGTTATTCTAGTGGTAGGGTCAGTTGGGCTAGTTTGGACAGTGCACAGGTTCTGTTAAGACATTCACTGACGACTGATGAGCACCTTAGTTTTGTTAGGTAGGCACACCCTTATATCATAGGGAAAGTTGGGCATTTTTTGTTTTCTTTAATAAACCTCATAGTGAAATGACTTATCAGAGTCTGCGTCCTTCTGACCCACCACAACATTCACATGCGACCCACCGACCTTCCCAACAGTTTTATTTGAGCTAGACTCATGCACTTCAAATTTGAGGTGTGAGGTAAGGGTTGGAGTTATAAAGTCTGCAGCGCTATTGGCAGTCGTAGGAAAAAACAACCTAAAGGCCTTAGAAATATAATGTGATGCAGGGCCTTAGAAATAATGATGATGACTGGGTTTGTATATAGTGAATGCATTGTAAAAAAGGACTGCCAATTCCCACTTCAATGTCAGGGAATAATCAAATAAGCATGGGAATCTATAAAATATGCTAATGCTGGATATTTAAATTTACAGGGACTTCACAGACTAGTGTATTCCTAGTCCAAAGTCCTTTTTCCTCCATATGGCACGCCCTCCAGCCGTTCGTAAAAAATGCTCATGCTTATAGCACTAATTCAAAGGGTGTTGGTTGGGGCTGGTAGCACGTGCAAAGGAAGAGCCTGTTCAAGATGTGGTCACACCTGCACCAACATGATTATTTTTAAGAGATTAAGACTGCTTCGCATTATGCTCTCGTTCTGTCCCCTTACCAGGGACAACATTCTACAATTATGGAGGAAAATGGATTAAGTACTAGCACAGTAGTCACTAGAGTGAGCAACTTTATCTGTTGAGAAGGTAGATCGGCTGAGCCATGTCTCATGATTACAAATTAAGAGAAAACATCAGATCCATTTTAGAGCTGCATCAGATACTCCAGGCCATTCTCGTTTGTGGTTGATGAGGCTTCTGTGATAAATCCACCATAGGTCAAAAGGTAGGTCAAGCAAGTTGTCCGTCTAGGGAGGATAGGTCAGGGGCAATGTGCTCTCCTTGGAATCAAGGCAACGCAGAGCAACACAGGTTCGATCCCTGGGTCTGCGCTTAGAAACCTCTGGGTATTAAGCACATTATAAATAACCAATTACAATTATAGAGTGTTGAAAGGAGGCCTTCCATCAATCAACGTGGCTTCTGTTCCACCAACTGGCTTGAAACCATAAGAGAATATTGGATGAGCTCTGTAATCTCCAAATCCCAGATCTTGCTTGGTTATTGGACGTTAAAGATTAGGAAACTCCTTTCGAGTCATCGGTTGGTTTATTCACAAAGGCTTTATGAAAAAGTGTGTTTCAACAGATTTGGAAGCTACTTATTGCTGGATTGCAGCATTTTCAGAGGTTGGTCTGGAGGAAAGGTATTGGTACATCTTTTGGCCAGAGCCGCTTGGCAAGGTCCAAATGAAAGGTTAGATGCTTTGATTTCATCTACTGCTTGAAGGATTTGTGGGAGGCATTATTTGGCAGACCAAATATATTGCATGTATGATAGGTGAGTTGATGGGATTGGTGGCAATTTCACATGGATGTCCTGCATGGCGGTGCAGATTTTCAGAATTGTTGCCTCTAAAAAGGGAACTATTACCAAAATTCCACTCTGTTGCATGGTGCATTATTGAGAGCTTCCAGTACCATGAGTTAGTTTGTTGGGTTGAATGCCTGTGGTTCTTTTGAGATATGCTTGGTTGGCCATTCACACTGCTTAAAGCTATACTTGTTTCCTTTTCCTCACCATTTATTTGGGCAGTGTTGGTGAGTTTTCTGCAGCGATATTCTCATTTGTGGCAGATTGTTTCCAAGTTTGAGTTTGAACCACTTCTTTCACATTTTTTGGTTTTGGTTTGGGTTAATTCTGTCCTCTGAGAACCATCACAGAAATGGTGTTGTGGATGTTGTCTTGTAGGTTAAAGCCCAACAGAGTGAGACTGTACTGCCATGAAACTCGCATAGTAGTACAGGTTTGTTGAGAGGTCAAATTAATTTGGTTTGGAAGTTCAGTTGGGTGCTGGTATTGATGAGTGAGTTTGATATTGTAATACCTTTGTATTGGATGACAGCATAATCATCCAGGTTTGTAACTGTACCATTAAGTAAGATGGTAATGCCCTGGGTTCAAACCAGATCAAATGTGTATTCGATCTTGTGAACAGGAGTCTCCATGAGATGTGCAGGTGCCTGAGCTTACAGATTTTACACTGTTATCGGAGGTTATTTATTTTCCTGTAAATTCATATGACTTAAGGATTAGGATCATGTCATCTATTTCAATAAGCATGCTTTGTTTAAGTCTTACTAGACTATAACAAGAATGGATGAACCTTATTCAGGCAAAATGCACACTTCAAGAACTCACTCAATCACAACACACTCAAATTCCAACCCTATGCCACATGCACACAAATAACCTATACAGACGCATCCACCAAAACACCCATCAACCCATACGACCTACAAACAAACCCAACACACAGTGACGGGTTTTAGCGAACTGAAACTACCAACAGAACAGCAAAAGCACTCTTGCACATTGCCGCTCATCCCACTAACAAACCCGCCCCCCTTTCTTTTCATATCCGCCAGTGTCTGGAGACCACACAAATGGCAGCAGTGCGTGGTATAAATTACATTAGCACAACATAACAGATCTGTTGAAGTGCAAAGTAAAATATAAATATGTCTCTTGCCCACTTGCACGTAGAAACAAGCCACTATGAGATAACTAAATTCGGAGTAAAGTCTTCTCTACTCTCACAGCCAAACTTTGGAACTCAACAGAGGACCATCCGACTTTCCAGAAACAACTAAACACCTGGCTATTCAACCTTCCGGGATTGAAGCTGACCAATAACATTCATATATCTCCCCGCTTTCGGGGCGTTTCACATCTTATCCATAAAATACCAAGCGATTCACTTCACAGAGGAATTCCATCAGAAGCACTTATAAAAGAGAATGGAGAAGTCCTGTACAATCCTAATAGGGCTAGTTCTATACCCCAGTTAGTAAAGACTAGTGCATGGCTTGAAACAGACATGAACATCCCAAATAATACCTCTGCAACATCAGCTTTTCCGCGTCCCGTTTTTCCACCCCAGATAAGCCGATCTTACCACTCCATGTTTCTGAAACTACACGCTCATCATGCCTGTATGAAGGTGGATGCCCCAAGAAAGATGAATTGCACAACTGCACTGTGCCCAGTGGCTATTCACAACTAGATACTCAAAACATACTAACAATCTCCTACTCAACCAACCGCACTCGCCACACATTGACCATATATGCCGCAGACGGCAAAGAAAACCAGCTTACTAAAAGGCTCCAATAGTGCAAAACTTTCAAACAAAATCCCCACATACCTCAAAAACCCGACAGGTCAAATGCTGGATGGCTCCCATTTGGCAACAATACGCTTCCAGTGTACACAACAAAACATAACTGCACAGACGTGAGCTACTCCTAGCTATAGCTGAGCACAACGTCCATCCTTTCACTGTTTCTCCCCTAAACAACCAATCCCAACTTCCCTTACAGAACCACCAAAGTGCCTGGAGACCATAAGAATGGCAGCGGTGCATGGTAAAAATCAATGCAATGTAATACTGATAATGTAACGGTTTGCAATATAGGTTTGGAGAGCAGGATATTACCCTCAAATCCTCTTTAGAGAGGAGTCTTTTAATCTAGACACTGCAATTGCAACCCCCTTAGTGGTCACAGAATACAGCAAGCCCGCAGCAGCAATAAAGATCTTGTCCTGGTGGCTATGCTATGCTACAGTCTAAACCGTGCCAGTGACCCGTGTTAATTCATGGTATAGCCTGAAACACAACACCGCTTCCACACAATAGGCACGGGTTTAAATAGACCGGACATTGCCTAGCAGTCTCCAAAATATGTCCAAAGCTAGGGTGCTGCAAATGCTACATCTGTTGCCACTAATAAGCACCCAGTGTGATTTCTCCTGTTGAGGCAGAATCTGCTGAATATATTGAGTGAAGGGTACCACAGAGCTCCTGCCTTTGCCCCTTTTTCAACATTTATCTGAAGCCACTGCATGATATTCATGATAACAAAATTATGCAACACTTAGATTTTCTTAAAGATGGAGCTGGATTATTTTCAGAGTCAGTTACGCATACAGGGCATTGTGAATAAAATCAATACGTGGACGAAAAAGAGACTGGATTTCTCTGAACCAAGACAAAACAGAAATCCTATTGGTTATTGTCTGCTTATATGCTTCCCAAAGTTATCTAGTCCTATCCCTACATTGCCATCTCAAATTTGAGCATTCTAGTTTAACTTGAGGGGAGATCTCTGGTGATGGTTTCAGACTTAACCCAGTTGATGGATGCTCAAGCGTCGAGTTTCACTAGTTTAGTAAATTACTTTGCAATGTTATTAAAACTATCACTGCTTTCAGAATATCATTGTGCTATTATAGCCACCGCCATTATCAATTAAAAGCTGGACTACTGGAACTCATACCATGCAACTTCTCAGCAGTCTGTCCACCGTCTTCGGTCCTTGATGAATTCCATGGCAAGGATTTTCACTTGTGCTCTTAAACATACTCACATCACACAGATTTTCCAGCGCCTCCATTGGCTTCCTTTGAGGGCTAGAAATACCTTTAAACTGCCCACTTTGGCTCTGAAGCTCTCTATGGGCAGGCTCCTTGGCACTTGAAAAACCACTTTCTCTTTCGATTAAGATTGTTCTGTTGGCAGGATTATCTGGCTTGGTTCTCTGTTTTAGGTCTTCATCCTGTTGACAGAACATCAGTACTCAAGGATGGTTTGCGATTTTAAATGGTATTGAGCGAAATGGAGAAAACAGAAAGTATGCTTCAGGAAACTCCTCTGTTGGTTGAGATTTGCAGGGTTCGAGCGATAGATTTGCAAACTGTGAAGGGAATGCATTTAGGGAAAATAGAAGTTGTCCTTTGTTCAAAGAGGCTTCATCACCAAAAGCAGGGGTTGTACACGTGTTTGCAGTAATTTTACTGTTAGGGTGAGTTTTGGGATAAATGAAATGAACAGCAGAGTGTGGATAAATTGAGAGGAAGGGTTGCATGCTTGAACCACTATCACAGACATATTTGTCCAATTTAAAAATCTGTAGTAATTCTTATGTTCCCAAATGCTCTTCGATTTTATGCTAAACAGTGAAAACCCCACATTGGTGCCATGTCTCTCTCAACTTTCTCATAGGTGATTTATTAACAGAACAACAGTGATTTAATGACTGTATCCGTGATATACTAATTGAGTGATTTATTTACAGAACGCAATACATTTATAAACTGAGCATAGAGCAATTTATTGTCAGATATACAGACTGGAAGCAAACAAGACCACCCGAGAACATGCTGAGTGACCCAAAATGCATGTTTTCAGAATTTCATGAGGTATTCGGGGCAGCCGCCTCACCCTCACACCCTTTAGACAACACAGAATTCTTTTAGGTCATGACCACTTAGGCCACGTCCCTTGTTAAAGTAACTTGCACCTGTGGCTTCTCACCCCACTTAAAGCACTAACAATATATTTGTATGGTAAAAGCAAACTGTTTGGAGGCAATTAATTGCTGAAACATATTTTCACTCATTGGCCTTTTCACGGTGCCCCAGTCTTGCTTTTACCTTTCAGGAGCGCCTGGAGCGGTGTGCAGTATAAATTAACATAACATAACAGTCTGATCCACTGCAGCCACCCAGTGGAGCCCATTGCCCTTTCTACCACCTTCTCATCCTTGTCTTCTCCCAGCTCTTTACTTCACCATGACAACATGTAAATACTCGACGGTATACAGGAACTCTCATTGAATGTAACAATTTTTCTTGTGCAAATGCGATCCCTGTCCATAAAGACAAAACTTTTTATTGTTATAAAAATATTCGTCATTTTATATAATGCATGGAAGAAAATATGTAAACAGTGTGAAAAATATCATGCCATTAAAAGTACATAGCTATGTCTATGATTCAAAAATACATTTTAATCATACAAAGCACACTACCTGCTGTGATGAACGCTACGACTCATACAAACCAACCACATTCATTCCCATACATAGCCCATTCATACTGTGCAAACAACGCAAGTTAATTAATTAGTAGAAAAACAGTATGTCTCACAATTCTACCTCATATGCAAAGTGCTATTCTGACTTTAAATACACCAAATCTTTACAATATGGCATGTATCAACATACAATATACAAAAGCCTACAAAAGCTTGAGGGATAGAGGGTTCGGTATGAAAGGGAAATGGGGGCTACCATGTCCCACCCAAGGACTTTCTCGCCCCACTGCACAAGTCTCCTCCACCCAGGTGATCCTCCCTCCCATATCCACCCTCAGGGTCAGGATCCAATAGCGACAGCCTTTCCATGGCCACCTGGGAGGAGGGCATCTTGGGGAAAGAAGTGAGAATGCCCACAGATTACGCAGATACCCCTCCCCTAACAATTGGGCTCCCTGCACAAAGGTTAATTTTGACGCTATGGCCTGTGCCCCCCCCCAGTAGTTGGTGATTTTCCCCTCTTATATTTTATTTTAATCGATACGGAAGAGAATCACCCATCCTTTTGGCCTGGGAGATTCACTCCTGATGATCTGCAATTTTATGGTATAACGTCCTTTCATCGACGGTTGGAATTTCGATGGGTTTTATTGATGAGTATTTTTTACTGAAAAGACTCATCGAAATATATAGGCGGTGCGGGGGAGGGGAGAGGGTTGGGAAAGTGTATATGCGGGATGAGGGGGTCAGGAATAGTTAAAAGAAATTAGGAGATGGGCTTTGCGAGGGGAACCTGCAAAAATAAAAAATTATCATTTTTGATTATTTTTTTCAGTACAAAATACTCCATCGAAATAACGACCATCGATGAAATGACATGGAACCAATTTTTGATTGGCGCACACGTGAGACCCACTTGTCAAACTGGGGCAAGTTATTTCGTAGGACTAACTGGGTCGGAAAGTTGGAGGTCACCACCATAGTTGGATTTACTTCTCTTCCCAAGATGTTGATTTGTGCTTGTGGGTGTCTCTCAACATGGCCAGGGGTGCAACCTACTTTTTCTTCCCTACTTTTCTTCCAACCCATGGGAAGTAAACCTGTTCTTATTGTGCACCCCCTTTCTCCTAGTGTCTAGTTGGACCCAGATACCTCTTCCTTCCAAGGTAACCGGAATCCCATAGACTGTCTCCTCATCAGTGTATAAAAAAACAAATTGGGATCCCTTCTCACATAACTTATCACTGGATGTTAATGTGATGTTTTCTTTTTGATTTAAAGGGTTTTAACTTGTGAGATGGCCAACTTTCCTACAGGAAAAGCATGGACGTCTTGGGGTAAAAGGTTCCTGTTCCTCCTCAATGTTATATCCCCTATATTTAAGGGGGAGGAGTTCTCTGATTTCCTCAACCCTCTAGGAATATCCCTCTAGGAATATCCCTCTAGATTGTTTCATGAGGATATTAGCATAAGAGGGTTTTGTTTTCCTTTCCCTAATGTGCTTCTCCTCATAGGACTTCTCCTTAGACGGCAAAGGAAGGGAATCAATCCTATTTAAAGGACAATGCTTGGTGGGAAAGAAACCCTTTCTACAAAAATAGCAGGGTTTCTGATCTAGGGTAGAAGGCTCCTGATCCGCTTTAATTAAGGTCCTATCTTCTGGTGAGGATTTAATTTCTTCTGATGAGGATTCCGTTTTGATTTCCAGCAGAGCTGGGGATTCAAAGAATGGTATCTCTGCATTTCTCCAGCATTGGATCTTTCACATATTCACATGCTTGAATATTCCCCGTCGTCAGACTGGGAATCCTCTGTAATTTAAATGATAATAAAAAACATGTTCCTTTAGGAAAAAAGCTACACCCATAGAGCCCTATAGGGCCTGTGTAACCCTTCTCTTGTGGAGTCCCTCCACCTCCTTTTAGGCCCCAACCAATGAGGTGGCAGGGTTTAGGCTCCACCCCAGTCAGCTATCTTCCGATTTTTCACTGTGTCTTACTGAACAGGAGAATCCTCTTCAGCTCTCTGAGCTACTTTGATTTTTTCATACTAAACCTAAAACAATGTCATACTTTCAGCATTTTTAACTTCTTTGCCACTGGGGCTTCCTAGTTAAATCATTTTGGCTCAGGCTTCCACTGTTTTCCGCCTTAAATCGTCGTGTTTTTAGGCTACCTACTTTTACCTCATGGCTGGGACTAAAGGACAGGCTGTCAAGGAGAAGACCTCCCTTTTCAGGGACTGCCCCAAGTGTGGCAAGAAGGTCATCTTCATCAGAGATCCCCACAAACTCTGAATGTATTGCCTTTACCCACATGACATCCAGTCATGCAAAATATAGGTTGTTTTTTTTCCACAAAGACTCTGGAGGACAGACATAGGAGACTATTACTTCACCGGGAGAGCAGACGATTTCATCAGATGAGGAATCCAGCAAAACTGTGCCCTCAACTTCCTCCAGGCAGCTAAGAAGCAAGCTCCAAAAAGGAAATCATCTTCAGTGAACATAGCAGACTCCCCGCCACCCAAGGGCAAGAAGAGAAGTGGGAAATCCTCACCTGAACCAGTAGGAGGGCCTACAGGTCTGCTGGAAGGAGACCTGCGCAAAGGTAAAGGAATATACATTTCTTCTCCTTCGTCAGCGAAACTGACATGCACGAGGACACCGTCCATGCCTAGACTAGTCTCACTGTCCACGAAAACTGCCCCGTCGTTGACGGATAATCTGTCGTCCACCGAATCAACCACCTCGTTGACAAAGACATTGTAGATGAAGGAATCGTCGACGAAGCACTCGTCCACGAAGGACGCTAGTGAAAAGCACACATCGACGAAGACCTAGTCTACGAAGCACCCGTCCTCAACAACAGAGGAACTGTCAACGAGCTCCCAGAAACAAGGCAAAACAACACTGTCAATTGACTTACCACAACCAGACGTCATCAATGAGCCTTTTGCACTGCCAGAGGAAGCTTTAAGCATCCAAACAGCACAACTAGAGGGGTTAGAATGCGCTACCCCTTTTCCCCTATAACTGACATGAATGAACGCCTGACATCTTGCAGGAGGATTTTTCAGAAGTGGAGGAGCAACTACCAGTACAACCTAAAGAGAACAGTCCACCACTGGCAACCGATAATGGAAGACTTTGCACAACTCGTGTGGGTTTTTTCTCAGTCGGTTTCCCCACGACGATTCTTGATTCAATAGATCCGGTTAGTCACACCCCTGGAGTACTATGGATATACCCACTCAGTTATATTTAATAGACATTAGTTAAATGTACTCCTATTTTTGCACCAGACAATTGTAGATGTGTGTAGTCATTGATTTTTTAAATCATTTAAGCCCTTCTAGGTGGACATGTGTTTCGCCCCATGGCCTTTATCAAAACTGAGCTACATCATTAAAATAGTACATACAAAATAATGTTGTCATTTCAATATACACTTTGTATCCAATGTATCTAGTATAGAACAGACATTAAGGGTTGGTGATAGGGAGGAATTGTCAGGATGGAGAGAAGAGTGGAACATTGCCTCATTAGTTACATTCTTCCATTTGTACAAAGCATGTTCATTATATCTTTATTTTCTGCATCTATGTACACTTATATACATATATGTATATTGGCTTTTCATTACATATATATATATATTTATTACGAAATGTCTACTACTTTATCTGCTTCTCAAGGTTCCTTTCAGATTTGTATTATAATCAATGGAAATGTTTGTTTACCCTTTGAAACTGCTAATTTTTCCTACTCACTTTCTACCTATTACACTTGTTTCCATTTCACCATGGCCCCAAATTATCAAAAAATATATGATATTTTGAAAGAATACCAAGAAGAGGTAAAACTCTATTCTCTCCATCCTGACAAATCATTCCCATCACCAACCCTTAATGTCTGTCCTATACTAAATTACATTGGATACAAATTGTATATTGAAAACACATTGTTTTGTATGTACTATTTTAATGATGTAGCCTGGTTTTGATGGGATCAAAACACGTGTCAACCTATAAGGGCTTAAATGATAGAGAAAAAAAGAAAAGAAAAAAAATCAAAACAAAAAAAAAAATCAATGAATACACAAGCCTACGATTTTCTGGTGCAACAATAGGAGTACATTTATTGAATAATGGAAGTGTCAGACCCTTTCGAACCTACTTTAATGCAGTTGATGAGCAGAATTATTAGACCAGTTCCAAAGGAGACAATGGGCAAGGCTACTTGTCACCCAGATAGTCCCCGTAGGCAGGCCCTCTCAAAGCACATCACTGGTGCACCGCACTGTAATCAGGGATCGTACTCCATGCAACTCGCCGGTGCGTATGCAGTCTTCATCGGTTAGCAACCGCCAAGGACAACATTCACACAACAGCGGCTCACCAAGGCTTGCATATTCTGTACTGCTGCGCCCGGTTACCTTCGGGTCTGCTGCGCATTATAAGTGAATAAACAAACCAACAAGGCCTCGGAGATACTCTCCATTTCCAAGGTCTTCACTGCAAAGAACCAGCACGCACTATGTGCCCTCCATTACCACAGCTTCTGAATGGCCGGACGACCTCGCAGACGACGCTGGGGAACCCGATGACCCCTTTAGGGAGGTTTCTGAGCCCGACACACACGACGAAGAGCCTGAAGAAAGTGAACTGCCTCAGGACGCGCCAGACACAGACCCAGATGATTGGGGTTCTATTGTCATCGAGAAGCAGAAGAAACACGACTCACCGGCGGTGTCCTCATCTCTAGACGTTATCGTCTCTTTTCATTCGATCATGGTCAAGTCGGCAGAAATCTTCAAGATACAAGTCGCCACAGAGGAGAAAGCATCAGTCCTCTATGAGCACAGAGACAAAAGACGCTGCACCATCACCACAATACCTATACTAGAGACTATCTGGGACGGGGGGGGGGAGAAATCCTTGCTACTCCCCTTTCCACTCTGGCACTGGTGGCTAGACTGGAGAAAGTATAAATCAAGCCCCAGACTCGGCTCCATTGTCTCTCAGAGGCCATCTTAAATCAGACTCCGTTAACACAGTGGCGGTGAGGAAAAGACTGTAGAACCCAGCCTCTCCCCTCATAGCCCCGCCTGATAAGGAGGGACTTAAACTAGAGGCGATTGGGTGTGAGGTCTCAACGGCGGTATCGTTGATGGTACGGGCCAGCAACACGATGGCCATGATGGCAAAGCTGGATAGAGAATTATAGCTCTGTATGTCCCGCCTCTCAAAAAACCTGCCAGAGGAGTTTCAAGAGGAGGCTAAAGCCATTATCGCAGATGGCAAAGTGGTCTTGGACCACATGATCAACACCTCTGTGGACACCGCTCACTGCGATTTCTGGCAAAAAGCACATACACAGTCTTGAGACGCCAAGCCTGGATGAAGGCCACAAGTTTCAAACCGAGGTATAGGCTCAGATCCTAGACATGCCCCTTGATGCACAAGACCTATTTGGGAAGAAAATAGATGCCCACTTGAAGGGCATCAAGGCTGACACTGCTAGGGCGATTAGCTCTTTAAAGAACAAGGACCGCTGTACTTTCCCCCCCCCCTTTCGAGGTACCAGTTCCAAGTACAGGTCATACGGCAGGCCTTTCCAGTGTCAAACATCTTCAACCTCCTACCAATAGGGGGTAGGTATCAGCAAGGTTCCACCAGGTACCAGAACCAACTTGGAAAGAGGGGCTCAAGGCAGGAGCCAAAACAAGAAGAACTGACTCGTACTCAGTGCGCCTTCCACATCCCACCCCAGTAGGAGGACGCGTTTCACTGCATCTAAGCCATTGGTACAACATAACGTAGGACACATGGGTGCTTCAGGTAATAAAAGGGGGACATCCCATAGACTTCGTTGAGCGACCACCACCTCGCCCACCGCCAAGAAAAAACATTCTGAGTGCAATAACTAAGGGCGGAAGCCGCCAAGCTATTACTAAAAGCCGTCATAGAGCGGGGACCATCTCATTCAAAGTACTTCCTTTCGGGCTGAAGTAAGCACCAAGAGTGTTTATGAAATACCTGGCCCCAGTAGCCGCTCACCTCAGGTGCTCCGGGCACAGGTTTTTCCGTACCTAGACGACTAGCTAGTGAAAGGAAGCTCCCTGTGAGCAGCGTCAGAAGCAGTGGGAAGAACAACAACTTTGCTTCAAGACCTAGGGTTCTCCATCAACGGGGGCAAGTCTTCACCCTTGCCCGCACAGACAGCAATCTTTCTAGGAGCAGATCTCGACATCGAGTTCCCAGGGTTTGTCTCTCCCCGGACAGAATAGCGACAATGCAAAACCTCATTGCATGTTCTCAAAGGAGAACAATCTCCACTGTCAGACAATACAAGTCCCTCCTGGGCATGGCGTCCTCCTGTATATTCCTCGTAGCAAATTGCAGACTGACCATGAGACCACTTCAGGAGGAGCTGAACAGCCAATGGGCTCAACACAGTGGATCGTGGGAGAACATTGTGCGCCTCATGCCACATTTTCACAAGGTCCTCAAATGGTGGGCCAAGCACTCCAATTTTCTACTGGGTTTACCTTTCCAGCTACCTATGACCACTCTTCTCTTGAGAAAGGACATCTCGGGCTGGGGGGCCATCTGGGAAAGCTACATGCCAGCGGGGTGTGGTCGCCGGCAGAATCCCATATGCACATAAATGGGCTCGAACTCGGGACCATTTGGTGGGTGCCAAAATCCTTTGTACCAGCGCTTTCTGGGCAGATGGACAACACCAGGTCAATGCACTAAACAAACAGGGCGGCACCAGGTCCAACATCCTCTCGTTAGAGGCTCAACAACTCTGGAACTGGGCACTAAAACACAGAATACACATGAGTGCAGAACATCTCCCCGGAAAGGACAAAGTGTTGGCAGACAAACTCAGCCTACAATTCCTCCAATCCCATGAATGGGAGATTAACAACCACGACCTGGACAAACTATTCCTCAGGTGGGCAAAACCCACCATAGACCTGTTTGCAACCCACGTAAAGAAATGCTATCAGTTTGCTTCCAGGTGCCCGGAGAAACACTCCCTGTGAGATGCATTCTCCATACAATGGAAGGGGAAATTCCTTTACAGGTTCCTTCCATTGTCATGGATTCCGCTGGTTCTGCGCAGGATGAACAAACAACCTTGTACTATGATACTGATAGCCCCGATGTGGGCACGCCAGATTTGGTACCCTGCACTCCTTCATCTAGCACTTGAGAAGCCAATTCATCTCCAACTTCACCCACACCTGTTGTCACAGCACATGGGAGAACCGCTTCATCACAACCCAGCCAGCTTATGCGTCAAGGGCTGGTTCATCAGTGGCAGAGGTTACACAACCTTATTCTAGATCCCAAATGCTGGGGTATACTACGAACTGCCAGGGCCCCATCTACCAGACGTACATAAACTAAGAAATGGAAACGGTTCAAATTTTGGTGTTTGGAAGCGGGCACAGATCCTCTCTTGGCATCTGCGGAACACATCTTACCTTACCTTCTACATCTAGCAAGGGGTGGTTTGGCAATTTCTTCCATCAAGGTCCATCTTTATTCCATCTCCACTTATAGCACCAGGCCTCCTCAACACTCTTGTGTCACGTCCGGCGGTCAAAGCCTTTTTTAAAGGGCTTATGCGCTCTTTTCCCAGGCGACTGAAAATCGCTCCTGCCTGAAGTCTTAACACAGTCTTAGCCGTGCTTATGAGAGCGCACTATGAACCTATTCACAGGTGTGACACAAATTTCTTATTGTGGAAAGCAGCCTTCTTGGTGGCCATCACCTCAGCCAGGCGCATCAGGGAGTTACAAGCACTGCCCTTTGAGCCACCGTTCACCTACTTTCACAGGGACAGGGTCGTTCTTCAACCTCACCCTAAATTAATTCCATAGGCCATATCTGAATCCATTTTAGCGGAAAGAATTGTTTTGCCCACTTTCTTTGGCAACCACACAACCGCAGCAGAATGGATGCTACATTCACTAGATGTGGCAAGAACACTTAAGTTTTACATAGAAAGAACAAAGGATTTCAGAACCTCTAAAAGACTTTTTGTCGCCTTTGCAGGATGAACCAAGGGTCAATGCACATCTCCTGGGGAGAGACTGCTCCTTCGCCAACCAGTCATCAGTTACTAGCCTTCACAGTTCAAAATCTGAAGATGGTCATCTGGGGTGGAGCCTAAGCCGTGCCACCCCATTGGTTGGGGCCTAAAAGGACCAAAATGATGTGGAGGGACTCCACAAGTGAAGGGCTACAGAGGCCTCTATGGGTGTAGCTTTTTTCCTAAAGGATTTTTTTTTAATATTCATTATTATTATTTAAATTACTGAGGATTCCCAGTCTGACAACGGGGTATATTCAAGCATGTGAATCTATGAAAGATACCAATGCTGGAGAAATACAGTTACAGATAAGTAACTAAGACTTCCTTCTCTCTTTCTGGGATCACCAGCATCAGGATTTTTATTGTCGGATTCTGTGGTGCTCCTAAGTCTCGGGGGTTGCAGAAGGGCTGGAAGTTCCTCTTGTTTCAACTCAAACCTGGGGTTGTATATAGGTATCACAGTGGAGGATTTTAAGAGAGCGGGACAGAGGTGTTTTCTGCTCATAGGCTTCACAGCCAGGTGATGAGGAGTGGATTGAACTTCCCCTTTTAACTCATGAACTTTAAAGTCTGCAGTGAAGGCAGTGACATATTCGCCTCCTACTTTAAGGGGAGTAGGCTTCCTCTTTGGTATTAAGGAATAGGAAAGGCTGGGTGGTTTCCCCTAAGGTATTATTCCTATATGGATCCTGTCTTTTTTCTACTTTTGGGATTTTATCAAATATTTCTGGGTTTGCTTGGTGAGGGTTTTCCCCGATAATTTCTTAGAGCAAGCATAGAATCAAGTCAACCATTTTAATTTTAATTGAGTTGGATAAAAAAAAGTAATAGTTACTCAGTGACTAACATACTCTTAGTCCATAGTCCCCTTTCCTCCATAGAGTATGGGCGTCCCTCGTAGGGACGGGAGACGGAACCTTTTATACCAGAAAAATGTTCTTCCCTTTTAAATTTAGAGGCGCTTGGGGGCGCGGCCTTGGGAGCATGCGCTTGCCTGACTCCGCCCACTGGAGCCACTCCTCAGTCCCCACTGACAATATTCAGTATTGCCTAATGACACCAGTATTATTAGGGGGGTGGATGGTGGGACGTATGGAGGAAAGGGGACTATGGACTAAGAGCACATTAGTCACTATGGTGAGTAACTGTTAATTACTCTTACGTCCCATCTCCTTTCCTCCATACTGTATGGGTGATTACAAGTGAATGTAGCCCCAAGGTGGAGAGGAGACTCTCCTTAAGGAAACAGGTTTCTTAGAAATGCCGTCCGAACGCCGCATCTGACCTAGAGGCGGCGTCCAAACAGCAGTGCCCACAGAAAGCCGAAGGGGTGGACAAGGTAGCCGCCCTGCAGGTGACCTGCCACGGCACATGCCGTTGGAATGCAATGGTTCTGACCGCATGGGCATGTAAGTTAGCTGGCACAGGATTGTGCTGCCCCTCATAGATCTCCTTGATGGCCTTGACCATCCACCTTGCTATGGAGGCCATAAAAGCCTGGTAACCGGGCTTCGACCCACCGAGAGTGACAACAAGGCATCCGACTTACAGAAATGCTTGGTCCTGTCCAGGTAGTATTTCAGCACGTGTCCGACATCCAGACGGTGCCAGACCCTCGGAGGCTCGTCCTTAGGGTCCGCAAAGAAAGTGGGTAAGACTATTTCCTTGTTGAGATGGAAGGAGGAGGTCACCTTGGGTAGGAACGCTGGGTGCGTTCGCAGGACGACCATGTCCTTGTGAAAGGTAGTGTAGGGCTCTGAAGTCACCAGAGCCTGCACCTGCCTGACTCTGCGAGCTGAGGTGATGCCCAAGAGCAAGGCTGTCATCATGGTGACCAGCCTGATGTCCACGGACACCATTGGCTTAAAAGGTTTGGGAGCCAAGGCGCCCAACACAACATTAAGGTACTGTACCGGGTGTGGTTTCTTTATGGGTGGGTAAAGCATGTGGAGGTCCGCCAGATGTCGCTTGACTGCCGGTTTGGAGGAGAAGAAGCCCTCCTCCGAATTCCTGTAAGCCCCTATGGCTATCAGATAGGTGCAGCATGTATCCACCTGTACGTCGGAGTGGGCGAGGTGTGCCGAAAAGGAGAGCATGTTGTCCAAGGTGCACTTAAGACGGTCAATCTCCCTAGAGTCGGCCCAAAGACAGAATCTAGACCATTTACTCTTATATTGGCACCTAGTAGCCTTGCTTCTAGCACCCTGGACGACCTCTGGGTTAACCTGAGATAGGCTCAAGTGTTTCAGCGTGACCTGCTTAGGAACTGCGCTGCAAGAGCTAGTTTCTGAGGAGCAGGGGGGGGGAGTACTCTGCCCCCCTGCTGGGCCAGGAGCTTGTAATTTGCCACCCCCCGTCTGCCGAGCCTGTCCGCTTCCAGGTAGGATTCCCCCGGGAGGTGGACCGGCTTGAGGTAGATGTTCTCCAGTGCCCATTCCCACCTGCTGACTGCTAAGTTGCACAGCAGAGGGGATCTGGTACCCCCTTGCTTGTTGACCGAGTACATGCTGGTGGGGTTGTCTGTCTGGATAAGAACCATCTTGCATATGGCCCTCAATTCTAGCCAATTGATGTGGGACTCCTGCCGAGTCCAGACTCCAGGGATGCTGTGGTTCTCCAGGGAGCTCCCCAGCCCTCTGGGGAAGAGTCTGTAGTGACTGTGACCTGAGGGGCCGGCTGTCGGAAGTGCTTGCCCTGCCGCAGGGTGCAGTCCGCGGACCACCGCTGGACGTCAGAGGAGAAATGTTGACTGGCTGCGCTTGGGAACCCTTTCCTGATTCCATGAGGCTGTGAAGTGCAGCTGCAATTTCCTCATCCTGAGCCTCGTGTGGGGTACAACCAACAGGACCGCTGCCATAAGACCCAATAGGTATTGGTACCACCAGGCCGAGGTGACTGGCCTAGAGAGTAAGAGCTGTGGCACTCCTGATGGGAAATACTCTCACGGAGCCCGTGTCCCAGATGAGGCCCAAGAAGGTCAGGCTCTGCATGGGCTGCCGCCGAGACTGCTTGAGATTGATAGTGAACACCCGGTCTTGGGTTCATCAGTGCGGAGGCGGTATGGTGAACCGCTTCCGGAGACGTGGCCCGAACGAGCGAGTCGTCCATGTATGGGTAAATGTGGTGGCCCTGGGCCCTGAGGAGGGCTGCCACTACATTCCTTAACCTGGTAAATACCCTGGGCGCCGAGTTGAGGCCAAAGGGCAGCACCTTGTATTAGAGATGGCAGCCCCTGTTCCTGCAGAGCAGTAAGGAACGATGCGACTGCCAAATCTGGAAGTTTAGATGAGCGTCCTTCAGATCCAGGGAGCACATCCGGTCTCCCCTGTCCAGTGTTTCCGCAATAAGAGCTGGCTTAACCATCTTGAATTTTTGCAGAGGGAGAGATTGAGGGTGGAAAGGTCCAAAACAACTCAGGCCAGCCTGGTTCTCCTTCTGTATGGCAAAATCCTGGAATAGAAGCCCAATCCTTGCTGGGAGGCTGGGACTTCTTCCACTGCCTTGCTCTCGACGAGTGACCGGATCTCCGCCAGCAGAGTTTTTGTCCCAATCTGTGGAGGAGGGGGGGGGGGGAAGACGACGGTACCGGTAGGTGGTACCCCATGGAGTCTACGGAGAGGATCCAGGGGTCCAAAAATTCTGGTGCCCAATTTTGCACATGAAAGGCAAGCTTGCCCCCTGCAGGAGACATGTGGACCCGAAGGGGCGTGTCATGCCTTTTTTCCCCTCTGAGGCTGTTGCGGAGGAGGGGGATTGGAAAGACCCCATGTCCTCCAGCCTTTTGTTGTTTCCTTCGGTGCTGACACGAAGAACTGCAAGGTTGTCTGGACCGGCGGGCTTGGAAGCTCCGGATCCCGCCAAACGTTAGCCCCTTGTCAGAGCGTTGCTGCGACTGGGTGTAGGCCTTGGGGCATGGCCCTCATAAGAATAGATAGAGACCTTGCGGTTTGCGAGCTGTTTTTTATACAAGTCCTCATCCGTGGTGGAGTGGGGAGGTTGCTACCCTCGAATGGAAGGCCCAATAAGCGTTCCTGGACATCGGGATTAAATTAGTAGCCCGGAACCAGGCCATCCTTCGCATGTCCGGTGCAATGCAGATGGTCTGGCCAGAGCTATCAATGTTGGCCACGGTGGAATCCATGATGTCCTGAGCTACCAGCTTGACTTCTCCTAGGCCAGCCTTGAAGCATGCTTGGCTCTGTGCCCGAAGTTATGGTAAGCCAGGAGGCGTTGAAGTACAGCTTTTTTCGGTACGCCATCAAGATCGTCTCCACCTTGCCTAGCAGCATCGAGGACGAGGTGAAAGGGGACGACTGAGGCTTAGAATAGAGTGATGCCGCAGCAATCACAGAAGAGTGCTGTTGAGGATGCGCCGAAAGCAAGAGTGAATCCCCCCTCCATCTGCCTATACTTGGCATCTAGGCGCAGATTGACAGCTTGGGCCGAGTGCGGCTTGAGCCACCCCTTCTTGGCCAGGGCAACTACGTCTTCATGCATCGGGATCACCGTTTTGGTAGGGGATCTTATTGTGAGGACTTCTGCCAAGACCCCCCTCCTCGGGCTGCTCTACCTCGGGCTGAGGAAGGCCCAAATATTCTGCCAAACCTGCAAGGCGTTCGTCGAAGGCCCTGGCTGAAGATGGCATGTCGGGGGCCTCCGCCTCGTCTGTGTCCACCAGAGTGCGCTAAGGGTCTGGATCTGATGGAGGAGTGCTGGGCGCCATGGGCTGCGGTGTGGCAACCGGAGCCGGTGGCTGCTGCGGAGACTGGTGTGGAACCGCCTGTACTGTGGGAGGCAGGGAAGCCGAAATCGGCTGGGGCAGTAGTGATTGTGCTGGGGCCTGTGGCACCGGAGCCATAGGAGGAATGACTATGGGTGCTGGTGGGGTGACCTGGGGGAGCATGTCCCCTGATGGCATCCCGGAGGATCGCCCCCATCTGGGGAGTTCGCATCAGCCCTAGGAACCTTCCAAAGAACCTGTCTTCAGAGGCTGTAGAGGTGGCAGGTGATATTGACTGAGTGGCTAACGGCTGCAGGGGCCGGGGCACACTCTACCTGGTGAAAACCTGCCCTGCGCCGCTGATGGATAAACTGTAAGTCATGCACCTAGTTGGCACCAGTCCCACCTTGTGACTCATTCCCCCACCTACTCTGCCAGAGGGGTATCGAACACGCAGCCATCTTGTCTGGCGCAGCAGCCATTTTGTTGAGCTGCGTGCCACGTGCCGAAGTCGTGGTGAATGGCTCGCTGGAACCAGCCCCATCCAAAACGCTTGGTGTTGGAACATAAGGCCTATCCTGCACCTCAGGCCATGACCTGGAAGGCGTATTGCCCTCGGCAGAGCTGCCGGTAGTGCTGCGTGAAGGCACCCCCTAGGCCATGATGCCGGTACTAAGGCGTTGCCCCTCGGGAGTACTGTCAGGTTGGAGTGACATATTCTTTACATACAGTATCATATACTCATTTATATTGGGTCAGGGGAGACACATATTTAGTATAGAAAGGTTTTAGGAAGTTATTATTGGTTATATTTTTAAACAGCCAATTTTGCCATTAACCTTGATTGCAGTCTATGGAGATTGCCCCAAGCCAAGATGGAGGTTCTCAGTGTAAATTATGATTGGCTGGAGATTGTTTATAGGGAGGACAATGAACATTCTAAACTGCTTTCCTTGCCCAGCTGAGAAGTTGTGTGCCTTGTAGCTCCTGCTTAACTTTGTCAAGGGTGACAAGTTTCTAGCAGTTGAGCGGAAGATCTGAAAGTACAACAGGAGTCGTGTTTGGATTTTGGTGGAGACACAAGACAGGAGTCAGAAACTTCCAATTTTCTGAGAAAAGAAGTTTTCAAGTCTCATTCACAAGATAAGTGACTTTCCAGTTGTGTTGAACTTTGTTAAAAGGTTATATTTATCTAAGGGATTGAAATCGCAAATCTGTATCTAAAAAGATTGAAGCGCGTACGTTTGTTTTTATCGCTACGTGTCAATTCAAACTAGCGCGTGAGTTTTTTGCCGTTACTTTGAATCCGCGCGTGTGTCTCTGCGCGTGAGAGTGAAGCGCGAGCGTGAACTTTGGGCTTGCGTTTACTGTTCGTTTACGCGAGGGTTTTTTCTGCGTGATAAAATAAGCGCGTGTGTTTTTTCTCGCGGTTTGGTTTTTTGCGCGTGTGCGTATTTATTCGTGTCTTGGACTTTAGCGCAAGTGCGTTTTACCCGCGAATTGGATTGTTCAGCGCGTGTGTGTATTTCCCGCGACTTGGAGAAAAGTGCGTGTAATTTTTTATCGCGTCTTGGACTTTAGCGCGAGTGCGTTTTACCCGTGAATTGGATTGTCAGCGCATGTGCGTATTTCCCGCGACTTGGAGAAAAGCGCGTGTGTTTTTTCCCGCGATTTGGATTGTCAGCGCGTGTGTGAATTTCCCGTGACTTGGAGAAAAGCGCGTGTGATTTTTTCCCGTGGTTTTGGATTTTAGCGCGTGTGCTGGCTTTCCACGTGAAGATTCCATCGCAAGTTAAATTCGTTCCTGAGAAAAAGACACTCTACAAAGAAAATATTAAAAACAAATACAAGAACTTAAAAGAACTTCTTTAATCTTACTTGAAGACCTTGTTCAAGAATCTTAGGGTTGAGCAGACTAACTACAAATTTAAATTACATTCATGGACCTACTGAGAAGGCTGAATGATCTATAAGATTCTGGTCCACAAGTAAGGAAGTCTTGTCTGCTTATCACTTCTCTGGGCATTCTGAAGAGAAGTCCCAGGCATGGTTTTTAAACTATTTTGGTAAATGATTTAGAGTTTAAGGTTAGTATAGTAACCCATGAGTAATGAGGTATATTGCATGTTTATGTTTTAACTACAGGTGAAGAACCAGCGAGTTGATAGCTTCCTGCCTGGTGTTTGTTTCTTTGTCCCTTCCCCCTTTCCCCTGAAAGTGAGGCAAACTGAGCAGTTATATTTATGTCTGCTCAGAGTGCCACATTTTGGGTGGATTGTCGGGGGTTCAGCAGCTTCTGCAGACACCAGGTTCTCAGCATGACAAGTAATCCCGGTAAAATAACCTTGCGGTCCCTCGGCACTGACACCGGAAGGATCCAGAGACCCCTCGGCCGTGAGGGCGGTAGCTAGACTAGACTCAGTACGTGTGCTGGTGCTAGAACCTGAAAGGTTCCTCCTGGTCAGGCGTTACCTTGGGAAGGAATCGCCTTTTACGGGGTGCGATAGTAAATAGAGGCTTTACCTTCGGCCTTGAGAGATGTTTGACATCCTTCAGGTTCTCCAGAGGTTCTAGAAGAGCACCTTCCACCTAGCTAGCCTGTTCTTCAGTGCACGTGGAGTCGGCGCCTCGCACGCGGAACAACCTTCCCAGCCGTGGTCGGGGCCAAGGCCGCGGAGGCAAAGGGCGTGAGGGTCGGACGTGGGGAAGAGACCCTCG
Organism: Ambystoma mexicanum; assembly: GCF_040938575.1. Taxonomy (NCBI): domain Eukaryota; kingdom Metazoa; phylum Chordata; class Amphibia; order Caudata; family Ambystomatidae; genus Ambystoma; species Ambystoma mexicanum. Next base: position 228,514,633 of record NC_090934.1, read on the forward strand.
CAGGCTGGACACCTGCTGAAGCCCGCTGAAGTCGAAAAGTGCCGGGGAGGAGCGTGGCGTCAGAGGACCAAGTACCTATTGAAAAGAAAAAAGATAGAAGAATATCCGGGGAAGAGTGTGTGGTATTACATGGCCGAAGCCAAACCCAGAAGCGCTGGTGATTCAGCCCATTCCTCTCGACGTGGAAAAGGGGATTGAGGAGTGGCGCCAGTAGGCGGATTCAGGCGAGTGCATGCTCCCAGGGACGTGCCCCTGCGCACTTATAAATTTAAAGGGAATGAAGATTTTTCTGGTGAAAAAGGTTTTGTCTCAAGTCCCTCGCGAGGGACGCCCATACAGTATGGAGGAAAGGGGACAGGACGTAAGAGTATTCAATAGTATAAACTCCAGTTTATTTTCACATGATAGGAGCGGCAATATTCTCAAGTCTTAGAGGGTAGGTCTACCAAGGGGTCTACAGAAAAGATGATCTCTCTAGCTGGGACCACCCCTTGTTGGGGACAGAACAGATGGTAACTTTTCCCCTCCACTGTTTCAATAGGAACAATGGCCCAGGCTACTAATGGATGAAAAGTTATTCCCATCCTTGGACTTAGAAGGGATTGGGTCCCACACCTTCAAGACGTTCCTGAATCTGATGGTCTTGACACAATGGAATTGGACAGCTTGACCTCTAATCTTTGGGGGAAAGACTGGCTGGTAAAAAAATTAAGATTGGCTGTCTCAACTCTCCTAGGGTTAGTCTCAGCGTTGAAGATTCCACTATCTAATTCCCCTGATGGTGTCAATTCCTACCAGTTGTTACTTGGGTTAATTTTAACGAGTGGTGGATCGAGGCCCTATTAAATCTGTCAATTGCAAGAGTTCCCCAACTTGTATTGGTTAAGCCACATCCCACTCGTAACACCATTTGTGAAGGCATCATGAAGGAGACACACACAACAGGTTCAAGTTTTATCTTCAACATTTTATTAACTTAAAATGTAGGATGGAGTGAGGCCTAACGTGCCCTATGCTAAGATGGGATTTCCCTACCTAAAGAAAACTAATGATAGTCTGTCAGGAAGTCCAAAGCAAATGTCGGTCTGTGTCCAAAACCTATACTTGGCCTCACGTCTAACTTTATACAATGTGTAGGGATGTCGGCATCAAAATGAATAGTGTTCAGAGTAAAGTTCCGAGCTTCTTCCAGCTCTTGGCTTCTAAACAGCTTCCCCTTCACTAAGTTCAAAACAGTTCACAAGGCATAGGGGTTCCCTTCCCCAACAGTTCAAATCTTCTAGCTTTTCAAAAACAACATAAGTCCTTGGGACACTTTCCAGCTCTTATACTATTGGTATTTTTTACTAGTTCACATAGGCAGTTCAGTTTCTTAACTGTTGTGGTATAAACACAATCTTTCAAATGGGTGTTTTCAGTGGCCTTTCTATACAGGGGTGAACTCGGTCTAGGCTAAGTTGTCGGACCACATGGTCCACCCATTACAGGTCACACAACCAATGTCCCCTCTCGTCTGCTTTTCCATCAACACTGTGCCACCTCTTTCCCCATAGATACTTTCATTGGCTTTTCCAACTGGGGTTGCACACAATGTAGGCTTAGTTGTTGGACCCCACGGTCCACCCATTACAGGTCACGCAACCGGTTCCTCTTGCTTGCTGTTTTTCCATCAACACTAGGCCACTGTGTCCGTTTGACAGTGCCTCGTGATTTCTCCACCTGTGTCACACTTTCCAAACACTGCACGGTAGCTTGGTTGGTCACTATGAACCTGTTACGTTGTCCTTGAACTCCTTTGGCTGTTGCCAAAGTTACTTTTCTCATATCATACCTTTCTTGGTATTCCCTTGACTTTGCTAATGCTTGGTATCTCTGATAATACAGTTCGTGGTATCCTCCAAATTGAACACATTTCTTTCACTCCACTCAATATTCACGAGTGCCACCATGCACTTCTTATACCCTCTTGTATTCTCCTGGCTCTTGCCAATATGTATTCATAACATGCGGTTGCTTCAATTTTGCTTTTGCCCATGCCTGTTTTCTCATATATTGCAGTTCACTGTATTTAGGCAGATTCCCAAACTTTCGTTCACTCAGTTTAATGTTCAATATTGCTCAAAACTTGCCTTCGTTCTGTTCGGTATTCACAAATGCTTATATTTACTTTCACTTCATTCGGCATTCAGATAAAGGCTTGATTCCACTTAAAGCAATGTTGGTTGCTTGTGTTACATATTCTCCTGTTTCCCAGTCTGGATTCATTCACTGGTCAGCGCATACGGCTTTGTTGCGTGGTCTTCGACCGCCAGAGTTTCTCCCTCCGATGCGGTACCTCGTTTCTGCTCCCAGCGGCTCTCTGTGGTTCCGCGCACCCAGCGATGCTCCTCCTGCAGCTCAGGACTTGCTCAACTGTTTCGCTCGGTCACGCTGGACTTGGACTCCTTCCTTCCAACTGCCCGTCCCCGACATCCAGCATCTTTCAGTTCGGCTTCACGCTGCATAAACTCTGCATCCTTTTTCAGGTCTCGAGCGCTCTGCTTGCCACACTGCTGCATAGCTGACTCTGCCTTCACAGTAGACTCTGCCTTCACAACCGCTGACTCCATCTACCATAGGATATCAGCTTTTAAAGTTTCTGCCACCCTGATGAGTCCAGGAAAGACCAGACCGCTCACCATTGGAACGGTAGACCTGCCTTACTCGTGTTGTCCTCCTCATCCCAGTATACAGCTGAATCTGATATGTGTCTGTATTAACAAACTTAGATTGATATGTGTTTGTCTACAAAGGCTTGAGTTATAGAGGGATCGGTACGAAAGTGAAATGTGGGATACCATGTCTCACCTAAGGAAGTTCTCTTCCCACTCCCAAAGTCTCATCCACCCGGGTGTTCCTCCTTTGCAAATCCACTCCCAGGGTCATATAATGATAGAAATAACACATCATTATTATCCCACAGTGACAGCCTTTCCATGGCCCCTAGGAGGACATCATCTTAAGAAAAGAAGTGGGGATGTCCTCAGATTCCTTACACAAAGAAAAAAATATGGTATAACAAAACCCTTGAAATTCACTGAAAAAAACTTTAGTTAAGTTGCCCAAATGTATTGCAACTAAATTCCTGAATTTCAGCACATTTGGGAAGTTCATGAACCGCTTATTTATTGTGTATTTATAATGCACCTATACAGCAAAAATGTGTTTTTAAGGCTTAACTCGGTGTGTTTCCGTTGCAAAACCCACGAGCATATACATATTATAAGAGAAGGGATTCACAATGACATACAAAATGGCATTATGGGGGACATGACATCAACTGGAGCGTGATGAGTTAAGACGGTCATGACTTCCCAAATGTGCTGAATTTCAAGGGTTTTGTTGCAATACATTTGGGCAACTTAAACTTTTGTTAAAGTGTTTTCAGTATATATATATATATATATATATATATATATATATATATATATATACATACATACATACGCAAACGCACACACACACACACACGTAGAATGAAAGCACAGTTTTTGCATCACTCTCCCTAGACAGTTTCATTTTTGTCTTCTGGGTGATGTTCATCAATGGGGAAGTGGTTGCAGTGTATAATGAAATTACTGACACATGTGGTACATAAAAGATGTCCATGAATTCTTAGGAATGGGGAAATTGAATATAGAGCCCAAAAGGCTATACTGCTTCCATTTCCTCTCGATGGGTACAGACTTCTAAATATGAATCTGAATGGTGCAGTCTGGATTTTGTTTAGAAGATCCATTTAATTACGAATTAAAACGTGCAATTTTATGTTTAAGATGTTTTCACATGTGTGATCATTTTCATCGCATCACTTTGCTTAAATAAATTGATGTGCTATTTTTTTCTAATGGTCCCTACTGATGTGATTGAGTTTGTTATAGTCGGTTTATATTCCAGATTATAGCATGAAAGTAGGTTGTGGCACGTGACAATGAATGGACCATTTACTGAAAGAAAAAATTGCTTACATTTAAATACAGTAACACACACACTTCAGTCTTTTTGAGGTAGGTAAATAGGGCTTGGTTGTTGGTTCATGCCATCCTATTTTTATGACTCTCGTCCACTATCATTTTGAGGGAACTAAAGAGCACCCAAGAAAACTCTGGTTATTTGTTTTTCTGATACACGCACACCTCATCGGGACTATTTCACTGCCTCTTTTGTGGCATTTCTTTGGGGCAGGTGGAAATGTATTATTGATTTTTTAGGGTACTGGGGAAGCATGAGAAGGAAGTATTGAGGGTTTATCCCCATAGAAAATCCCACACAAATGTGGTGAAATGCCCACAGCGAGGAAATATCCCAGATGCATTTTGTTTAGGTTTAGTCTGATGAGGAGTGGAGCAGCAAAATATCTTTATTTCATTTAATATCCGGTCTACAAAAAGTGTCAAATGTTATCAATGGATAATGCAGCCTTAATAACAGTTCAGTCACTTAAAGCATAGCAAAGTTCACTGAATTTAATATGAGAGGATAGGCTAATCAATGAAACAGAAGGCGACCTAAAGAAAATGACAGAGCACCTATTGGTGGACCTTGGGTGTGAAACCAGAAGCAAGAGAAGCTGTAAACTAAGCAAACACTCCTGAAATCAGAGTAACTCCTTGTATTATCTCTCCTATTTCAGGTCCTTCACTACACACCTTAGAGCACTCGGCTAGAACATGTTTTTCTTTTGGTCTGCCTATTTTTATTTTGTACACTAAGGGGGAAAAAACCTCTCCACATTCCTCATAAGTAGTCTTTTTTTTAATGTATTTGTTTATTTCTAACGTGCCATAGCCCGCAGGCATCTCGGTGCACAGATAGACAACATAAGATTAGAACAAAAGACACACAGAGTAGGCAGCTATTTATTCAAAGAGGATAGTTTTGAGATTTTTTCGAAAGGTAGTGTATTTTTCTTCAGAGCGCATGGATATAGGAAGACGGTTCCATACACAAGCAGCTCTGACAGGAAAAGATCTACCTTTTCCAATGACCCATTTTGGCATATGTGCTGAGCCTGATCGTAGGGACCTGTTGGGTGTGTGTTGGTTCAAGGTATGCTTCGGGTAGTCCGGCGCCTTGCCATGTACGCACTTGTGTGGGTTAGAATTAATGTTTTGAATTGAATTTTCTTTTCCACAGGCAGCCAGTGAAGCTCTTTCTGGAAATTAGAAATGTGTTATTTCTTGGAGACATTATGTATTATCCGGACAGCATCATTCTGAATGATTTGTAGCTTCTGGGTAGTTTCTTGCTAGTTCCTGTAAGTAGGGAATTGCAGTCATCCAGCAAAGGCATTATTATAGCGCTGACTAAAGTTTTACAGTTTTTTCGTGATACTAGCGGGTTTATCTCCGAAGGTGATAGTGAGCATTGTTTGCAACATGGGCATCAGAGTTGACGGATGCCTCGAGTTCTGTGCCAAGTGTTTTTACTTTATCAACCACTTATCTTCAGTATTTACCTCCAAGTGTTCCAGGCTCTGTGTAAGATCTGTGAACGAATCATTGCTGGGGAAGATGCAAAAACAATTCTTGGAGTGAAAAAATATGCACAGATACGAAAGCAACAGCTCTGACGAAATCTAAATGTAGCCTAAAGCAGAAGTAACAGAATCAGCTGTAAATAAGAACGAATTTTCTGAATTTCTGGCACAGATTCATTTTTCTATTCATGCCACATTCTGATGTTTTTGGCTATCGGTATGTGTGAAAAGCTTTCCCTCAGCCCAAAGTACCCCCATTATATATTGTAGAAGACACATTAAAAGGGTTGAGTGGACCTGCTTGAGCATGGTGGGATAATTCAGCCATAAACCCAGAATGCAGGCTATTGTGAAGTAGAGATCACGGTTATGAAAAATGTATTCAGTTCTTACCATACTCCGCTGTTGTTGTTTTCAATTCCAAAGTTAAATCTACAACCAGCTTAGAGAGTTAAGCTATGCACATTAAGGAAAAGCTAAATGAAGGGTTTATGAAGCGACTAGTCATACAAAATAACCTTTTCCATAATTCTTTGACTTTAACTTACCCTGTAACAAAACGTTTCTGTCTTGTTGGCACTTCGAACGACACTACAATGATGTCACCGTGAAAGTGTCCTCATGGTGTGGGTCTAGCACTGGACCCAAAAAACTGTTCTTCAGGTTCGGTGCAGAGAGGATTGGGTGTCCAGGAGGGGGGAAACTGGGGTACCGGTAATTGTCCTGCATCTGTAACATGGAGTCTCTAGGTACTGGGGAAATGTTCAAGTCATTCATTAATGGACAAGGGTAACCACCTCTGTGGTGGACCCGTGCCATCTCAAGTGACTCCTTGTCTGATTTTGAGGCGGTGGGGCTGGGCATATGGGGATTGAGGCAGGAGGAGATGTCATTTCTCATGAAGTCTATTAGCATGCCTGCCCCAGCTTTAGCATCATATGGTGGACTTCTGGCAGTGGAATTTTGGGAATACCAGAAGTTTGCATTTTTACAGCTTGGAGAGTCATAACGAGGCTGAGGCATGGATAAGTCACGGCAAGCAGTTAAATGAGACATAGGGGGCCCCTGCATGCCATGCTTGAGTGGGTCACATGCAGGCAGCTTCCGGACATCATTTGGCCGTAGATCGTCTTTGAAGGCCATGCTGGGGGAGCAGTTGGGAGAGAAGGCTTTTTGCAGAGCTTGATCAAATGCAGCCTGGGCCTGTTGACTGGATGTGGCAAGCTGATGGTGAGGCAGTGATTGGAAATGCTTACTTTCCAAATCTGCATGTCCAATGTTGGGCGAATCGCAATGGAACCCTTGCCCAAATGTGCCATCGGAAGGAGTAGATGGATTCATTGAGTAAGGTCCAACAAAATCACAAGGGTCCCTTTCACTCACACCAAATGCACGAGACTGGGAGGGCAAAGGTGACATACTGCTGTCCCCACTGTAATAGTCTAACCCAAGTTCTGTGTTTTCGTGGAACAGAGGATGGATTGGTTGTGGCTTAGGGACAAATTTTGACTTTCCACCTCTTTCTTTTTTGTTAGCTGAACATGCTCCCCTAGATCCTCGAGGCTGCCTCGGACCCATATTTCGTTTGGAAGGAAAACCAACAGCTGGAGAAGCATTCGGGGGAAAGTTCAAATGACCAGGATCAAACATATCCACTTTCTTTCTCCTTCCTCTTCCTGGTTTTGAGCTGTTCTGGAAGAGCACACTCTGGTTCCAGTTGTACCCTGGGCCAGATGAAGCTTCATTCCAATCCATCATTAATTTCTCCAAGCTTGACAAACTGGATTGTCCTTCACTCGATGATGCCTCGCTGTTGGCCCTCCGATACCCACCCCCTGGCTGGCTGAAATGGGTGCTATCTGAGGAGGACTCTGAAAAGTTCTCTGAGACAGTGGTCTGCTTGGCTTTTTGAGGAGTGTAGTTGGAAATATCCAGGATGACATTTGGCTCTGCGATGTGACAGTCAAATGCAGGGTTATACAACTGCCCAAATCCATCAGAGTTCCAGTCCATGTTGCTATAATTTTGCCTTAAATTCCAGTGGTTTGAGTTGGGGAGTTGACGGCAGTTTTCAGTAGATGGCTGGAAAGATGCTGTGGAGTTCTTCTGGGCCATGTAACCAGCAGGGGAGATTGCACTGGACCGGCTGTCGCATCTCATTGGTGTGTGTGTCGCACTGGAAAACTGTGCTGACTCTGAGTTGTTGAAATAGTTGGCCTTGCTCATAGGCAAAGTAGGTAATGTTGCCTGAGGCCCATAAACACCACTGTGAGCACTGCCTGGTGAAGAAGGTAGACTGTTACCACTGTTGAATGGAAAACTACAATCCTTGTTATTCGAACAATCTTGAGTGACATATTGCTTGTTCTGCTGATATACACTTGCAGCAGACAGGGTTTGTGCGGTTCCATATCCAGTGTACTGTCCAAAGCTGTTAGTAGTATGGTGCGCAGTGGGTGACCTCGACACTGATGATGGTGGAACCAATTTCTGAAAAACATCACTACCCCGGCACTCCGAAGTCACCTGGGACACATTGCCACCATAACTAACTGTTCTGCTGTGGGCAAAAGGCTGTCTACTCTGCAGGGCTACCTGGAAGGGAGTCTCACTGCTAGCAGCGCTGGCCTTTGCGCCTCTGTTCTGGTATGATGGAAGGCTCCTTGGGCTGGGGGTTGCATTTGGAGCAGTGTATGTGCTTGATTTTCGGGACTCAGACCTCTGCGAGGAAAGAGCCGGGTCTACCAGATCAGAAGAGTCATCTGAATCAAGCAAAGAGCGGAAATAGCCAGTAAAGAGGCTGTGTCTGTCCTGGCAGTTTTCTGTCTGGGATGAATGGCTTCCTCCTGTATAATAGCCAGTCCTATTGGGAGAGCCACACTCAAGCAATGAAGAAGCAAAGGCTCTGGACTCACTGCCTTGGTAGTTGCAGTTCCTAGTTGTCTGGCTTGTGGTGCTCGATTGATGAGACGGCCACTGTCCTGCAATGTCTCCGGCCCATTCAAGGAGGCCGTCTTCCAAGCTCTGTCCATCTTCCTCCTCGGGAAAGAGCACCCCATTCTTCCGCGATCGTCTCTTGCGCTTAGGTTTTCCTACAGGTTCCGGCTCAGCTTTCCTGCGCTTTCTTGGGTGTAAGGGGTCAGTCTGAACTTTCACCTTCTTCTTCCCAATCCCTTCAAAGAATTCACTGAAAGAACACCTCATGAGTTCTGAAGAGTGTCCACCACCACGCCCTCCAAATCCTGCAACTCTACCCCCTCTTCGACGGAACCCTTGGACTTTGTGCAAGAATTGAGAGATGCTATGAGTATCAGGGGCTTGGTGTACTGATTCTGGTATGGTGGGCGTCCAGCATCGGGGTGGTGAGCTCTTGCTCGCACACTGGCTTTGCCGATTAAGAAATGCCAGCTTAGCCAAGGCATCGGAGTAGTCTGCCTTGTTGTCATTGGTGTCCGCAGCATAGGAGGGCTGCGGAGAAGCGAGTTTCTGCTTCCGCTTCCTCCGCTTCTTCATTTCTGGTGGTGGCAGAGATGGAGTTGGGGTCACCTCCTTGGGTTTGCCTGGAGCCACAACTAGGTTCTTGGGTGGGCGACCTCGCCTGCGTTTCAAAATAATAGGCAATTCTCCGGGTGGGAACACAACCACAACATTGCGCCCATTATTTTTCATCTTCAGGAGTGGTGTGGGTTCCATGTTGGATTGGGAATTAAGGTCCTTGCCATCCACATTTAGATTGCTGTTCAGGGATGAGACTTTGTATGTGGTTTTATTTCTTCTACCCAAGGACACTGGGATCTTAGCCATTCGTACCACCATCTTTCGGACACCCCGGCACTTGGACTTCTTTGGCTGCTCTTCAATCTCTTCCTTTGGAATCTCAATGACACACTGAGAGGTTTGCATGTCCATAAAGGCTGGCATCCTGCCAGAAGAAGCTAGTATATCTGCTTCTTCTAACCCACGAAGATCTACACTGTCCAAACCCACTCCTAATCTTTTTGCTCTCCCTGGCTTCCTGCGACGGCAAATCTTTGGTTTATCTGTCTTTCGTGCAACATATTTTTGACTATTCTTAGGGGGCCGTCCTAATCTAGGCTTTATGCGAACTGGGAAAATATCTGTAGGTATGATGCCCCCGATGGAGAACCTGTCAGCATTTGACGGTGCCTCTGCCAAATGTGGATCTAGTGATTGAGCGGCCAATATCTGAGGGTCCAAGTTCAGCATATGCAGATCTGGGGACTGAGGATTTATCATCTGTGAATCCATTTCCAATATCCTTGGATCTGGTGATGGGGGCCCTAGCATCTGTGAATCAAGCTCCAGCATTTGCGGGTCTGTTGATGGGGGCTCCAACATTTGTGGATCCATAGAGGGGGGTCCTAGCATCTGCGGATATGGAGACCCTAGCATCTGGTGATCCAAAGATGAGGACAACATCTGAGGATCTGGCGAGAGGGGTTCTAGCATCTCAGGGTCCATCGATGGGGACCCCAACATCTGAGGATCCATTGATGGGGAGCCCAGCATTTGTGGATCCATTGATGGGGACCCCAGCATCTGTGGACCTGGAGAAGGGGGCTCCAACATGTGGGAATCTGGTGATGGGGATCCCAACATTTGGGAATCTGGTGATGGGGACCCCAACATTTGGGAATCTGGAGAGGACGATTCCAGTATCGGAGAATCTGGGGACTTGTATGCTGGCATCTGAGGATCTGGAGAGCCTAGTAGCTGAGGGTCCAGTAAGTCAGCTACATGATGCTTTGGAGACTCGGCCATCTGGGTATCAGGTGACTCTGCCAGCTGGGTATCCGGTGACTCTGCCAGCTGGGTATCCGGCGACTCGGCCAGCTGGGTATCAGGCGACTCGGCCAGCTGGGTATCAGGCGACTCGGCCAGCTGGGTATCAGGCGACTCGGCCAGCTGGGTATCTGGAGAGCCTGCCATCTCAGAAGCTGGTGATGGTGAGCGTAGTCTCTGGGAACCTGGGGAGGGAGAGCGAAGCCCCTGGGAGCCTGGCGAGGGAGAGCGAAGCCCCTGGGAGCCTGGCGAGGGAGAGCGAAGCCCCTGGGAGCCTGGCGAGGGAGAGCAAAGCCCCTGGGAGCCTGGCGAGGGAGAGCAAAGCCCCTGGGAGCCTGGCGAGGGAGAGCAAAGCCCCTGGGAGCCTGGCGAGGGAGAGCAAAGCCCCTGGGAGCCTGGCGAGGGAGAGCAAAGCCCCTGGGAGCCTGGCGAGGGAGAGCAAAGCCCCTGGGAGCCTAGCGAGGGAGAGCAAAGCCCCTGGGAGCCTGGCGAGGGAGAGCAAAGCCCCTGGGAGCCTGGCGAGGGACAGCGAAGCCTCTGGGAGCCTGGCGAGGGAGAGCGAAGCCTCTGGGACCCTGGCGAGGGAGAGCGAAGCCCCTGGGACCCTGGCGAGGGAGAGCGAAGCCTCTGGGACCCTGGCGAGGGAGAGCGAAGCCCCTGGGACCCTGGCGATGGTGAATCTAGCCTCTGTGAAGCCGGCGATGGGCAGCCTGCTCTCTGAGAATCTGCGGGTGAAGACCCTAGCCTCTGGGAATCTGATGACTGCGAACCTGGTTCCTGGGAATCTGGAGATGGTGAGCTTGGTCCTTGGAGATTTGGAGACCGTAAATGTAGCCTCCCAGAGTCTGCCTGTAAGTCTAGCAATTGGGAGCTTGGCAATGGTGAGCCTGGGCCATGGGGCTCAGGCGAGTTAGAATGCAACTGTTGGGAGCCTGCAGATGGAGAGTTTGGCCTCTGGGTGTCTGGTGCTGTTGAGTCTACTGTTGATGGTGAGCCTAGTCTCTCATATTCTAATGACTTTGAGCATTGTTTCTGGGTATGAGGCAACAAGGTGCATGCCCCTTGGTAATCCTTTGACGGCGAGGCTAGTCTCTGGCCTTCTGGTGGTGATGAACTTGACATTTGTGCATCTAGTGACTGTGAGCTCAAACTCTTCGGATCTAGTAAAAGTGATCTTCCGGATTGGGGTTCTAATGAACAAGACGCCACAATTTGGCGGTCAAGAGATGGGGCTAATGAAATCTGGTGATCTGGTAATGGGAGTTCTTGACAATCTGATGACGAGTGCTCATTCAGCATGGATGTTGGCAGCTGGGGCTCTTGTATCTGAAGTTCTGGAGCCTTATGCTCCAGTAGGGTCCGTGGCTCTAAAGAATGGTGCTGTAATAGTGCCTGGGGTTCCGATGAGTGGTGCGCCATAAGCTGTTCTGCTGATTGAGGTAATAACAGCTGCGGCTCCAGCATCTGAAAATCTAGCGGCTGTTTTTTTAGTTGATGGTTATTTTGTAACAAGGGCTCTAACCTCTTGTGATCCTGTGATGGGAAGTGTAACTTTTCAGGATTCAATTCACGTATCCCAGAATCCGGAGCCTCCTGCTCTACAAATGAGGCATCCAGCTCCTCAACATGGGAATCCATTGGTTCATGGCCGATTGCCTGTGGACTTGACGATTGGGAATCTGGTGATTGAGAATCCAGTAGCTGGTGATCTAGTGTGTGGTGTTCAGAATCCTGGGGGTCCAACCATGCTAAAGCTGCCAGCTCTCTCAGCACATATGAGCCTGCAGATTCCAAAGAGTCCATAGGATCTAGATCCAGGTTTCCTTTGTAGGTATCCTCACACAGTTCTGTATTAGTATCTTGCCATTCGCCCTTATCAAAGCTTTCCCCTTCCTCTTTTTCTGCAGGGCATGGTGTTTCAGGTATGTGGCCCAAATCCTCAGAATTTGTCCGGTTGTGTGCACTCATCTCCTCAGGTCTCCAGATTTTGTTGGAAAGTGTCTGCGATGAGTAAAAGCTGTATTGCGGGACTTGGCCAGCATGGTCGGTCATGGTGCCCTCACATTTCTTAGTCAAAGATGCACGATGTTTCATAGGCAGGATGTCACAGTCCAATCGTGCACCGTTATTTTTCAAATCCTCTGAGAGTCGGTTCAAGTCCTTCATGATGTCAATCAGCTGAACAACGGGGTGGATGTTGATCTGGCCATTGCCACACGTGGCCTTCAGTATTCTGACCAAGTTTGCCACATTACATTTTTCAGACTCCAGCTTAGCCTTGCAAAACTGATTGAGGTTACTGTCACAAATGGCCTTGCTATCTGTGTATGCACCTAAGATTGTGGGCTCATTCACACAAAACTGCTGCTTTATTGAAAAAGACTGTTCCTCTTCGTAAGGGTTTTGGACAAGAGATGCCCGACAGGTGTCAGCAGGATCTGCGTGTAGCAAAGAATCAGGTGGATTTCCTTGGCTGAGAGGATAGGGTCCTTCAGGGATGCTCCCAGCGCTGCAAGCAAAGGCCTTTTCTGGGTACATAGTACGGAACTTTGGCCCCACCTGGAAGCATTTGGGCTCCCTGTAATCCGGTGGACTGCAAATTGGGCTATCAGCCCCCATGTGGCTAAGAGGCTTCACACGGCGCCTGCCGACTTTGTTTAGGTGAGGTTTGGTGGAGCTGTTGCTGAGCTGGGCTTCTGCATATCCAAGACACGTATCTGAAAGGAGAACAGAAAGTAAAAATCAGAACAGGGTAAATCATGTCTCATCTAGGAAACAATGGAAAGCAGTCTCATTTAATGGGTATGACAAACAGATCACATTCTCCTTGAAGGCAATACATAGCCACATGACCTTTAGGCAGAGCCCAGTGAAGGTAACCTGAGGTGCATCAGTATCACAAGGTTTACGGCAATTGCGCATCAGCTTTGCTTCTTTGCTCACAGCATAGGCAATAGTAGGAGACTGACAGTACAGGCTTTCATTAGAGCTCTGTATTTGTAGAGCTATTTTTTTGCTGCAGTGGTATTAGTTAGCTTAGGGCAGTGCCAAGTCAGGACCATCTGGGTCTGCAGCAGTGCAAGCATTTTCAGAGCAGTGCCTACTCCGGGCCATCTGGGGCTGTAGCAGTGAGACTACAGTGTTTTATACCAAAAGATATGGATAAGCATTAAGTGGCTGGAGGTGAAATAATCGAGACATAACATGTCCGGAAATAGTGTGGTTAACTGAGGGTGTGGGGAAAAGCAGATTGAAACCAAAGGATTTTAATCAAGTATGGACTAACATTTACAGCAGACTATGAAGTCTATAGACTAGATGGCTCAGCATTCTGGTGCATGGATGCAGAGCATTCTATTTCCAGATCGCCAATCTAATCAGCATTGGCTGGTAGCCTTTAACATTCATTATCATATGGAGTTTTTGCAGAGGTCTGCGCCAAATAATGTGTGTTCTTGGCCCAAATAGCAATGCATCAGTGGCCACTACACTTAAAACCTCACCAGAGGCCAAATGAGTCAAACTACTTCTGAAAACTCTTCAGCACGGACTGCAGGCTTACTGCCTCCTCCCAAACATGGATCGGCAGCCTTTTCTCAAGCAGTGTTAGGTGTTCAGCTGCCTTCCGCCAAGCAGCGGTCCACACCCAAACAATACCTCGGTCTGCTGCTTCCCCAAAGCATTATAAACCTACTGTCTACTACTACACAGGGTCTCTTTCTGCTGCCTCAAAAGCAGGCTATATATGTTTTCTGCCTCCTAAATTAGGCCTATGTATCGTCTCCCATTGTCCCCCTCCCCCGCCGCCCCCAAAACCAATTGTACTTCCTCCAGACTCATATGGATTTAATTATCTCCATATCTGAAGGGAGGTACGCAATTGTATTTGCTAATGTAGATACTGAATGCTGAACAGACATTCATGGGCTACTACTTGTAAAGGCATTAATACTAGGTTGCAGGTACGTATTACGCTGGTGGACTACGTAGCAGAATTCGTAAAGGCATGCAGAGTAGCCCAATGGGTGGATTGCCAGACATCACAAGGTATACGGCGGCGGTGCGGCTGGAGCACTAACCAAGATGGCCGCCTTTCCTTGAAATGCTTACGCGCTACCATAATAAAGTAAAAGTAAAACAGCGGAAGCATAAGTGCACCTGGGTAATTTTCGATGCAAAGCGAAGAGAGTAAGCACCTCTCCCCCCATTTCCGGTTCAATGAGCATCGACTGAGAGGGACGGGGAGGCTGGTGACCGCCTAACCACTCTCTGCATCCCGCTCAAGCATGAGATAGAAATGCCCTGCAGACAGCAAGGATCTCACCATCAGTCAGTCAGTGAGGTGGGCCTTTTCAGGTGACACTGTGGCAGTCTGAATTGAATTGACAGTGATGCCTGATGGTCCAACATCGGGTGAAGACGCCATCTTGAGACGTGCCTGGGAACAGAGGATTTTATAGGACAGTCACAATATGGTGCATGCCAAACAATTGACATGCACCGGCGAGGAGACGATAGTGTGTCCAATCTATTTTCAAATGACTGAGGTAAGACAGCATTCATCACTTTAACAGCCTGACTTTTTATTACGTTGAATATGAATAGAACAGAGAACATGCCATGACACAAGAGAAGGGCATGTGAAAGAAATATGGGGCTCAGACATCTTCTCCCCAAGGAGCAGCGTTGAGATCACCCAGGCAGCGGTCACCTTGCCATCAGGAAATGATCGAAATTACACAGGATACTGAACAAAATACTTCCTGATCAGATAATAAAACTGGACAAACTAACTACAGAACCTTTTTTCACCAGAAAAATATGTCTTTCCCCTATAAATTTAGTTGCACGCGGGGCGTGGCACTGGAAGCATGCGCTCCCTTGACTCTGCCCATCCGCGCCACAACCCAGTCCCCTTTGACACCTCAGCTAGATTATATCTGCCTAATGACATACCTTTTTGTAAGGGGGAGGATGGTGGGACGTAAGGAGGAAAGGGGACTATGGATAAGTAGTATGTTAGTCACTACGGTGAGTAACTTATAATTACTCCTACGTCATATCCCCTTTCCTCCATACTGAATGGGCTCCTCCTTATCACTGAGGAGAAACAATGCGAACCCTAGGAAAATGTTTTTTAGAACAACTTGGCCAAAGGCCGCATCTGTTCTAGCACTGGCGTCCAAGCAATAATGCTTGCAGAAGGCTGAGGGCGTAGCCCAAGCGACTGCCTTGCTGACTATCTTCCATGGCACGTATCTTTGGAAGGTCACTGCTGTCGCCTTGGCTCTAACCGCATTAGCGTGCATGTTTGCTGGTAGCTTCTAACGTTGCCCTTCATAGGCTTCCTGGAGGACGATAACCATCCACCTAGCTATAGAGGCCTTTGAGGCCTGACACCCTGGTTTTGAACTGCTGAAAGTAATGAACAGAGCATCCGATTTGCGGAAGACCCTGGTCCTGTCAGGTAGAATCTCAGCGCTCTTCTGACGTCTAGACTAGGTAACACTTTCTCCACTTCATCTTTCGGGTTTGGGAAGAAAGTCTGAAGGACTATTTCTTCATCAACGTGAAAGGACACCAGCACCTTTGGTAGAAATGAGGGGTGTGTCTGGAGCACTACCTTGTCCCAATGGAAAACCGCATATTGCTCGAATGCCACAAAGGCCTGAGTTGTGCTGACTCTGCGCGCCGATGTAAGTCCCACCAGGAGTGCTGTTTTAATAGTGACCATCTGATGTCTATAGATGCCATGGGCTCAAATGGTTTGAGGTCCGAGGCACCCATAACCACGTTGAGATCCCAGATCGGGTACAGGCGCTTGACAGGTGGGTACAGCCTGGTAAGCCCTGCCAGATGTCCTTTGACAACTCGGTTGAAAGTGGAGAAAATATCATCACTGGAATTTGTGTATGTACCTATGCCCGCAATGTAGGTGCAGCATGCGTCAACCTGCACCCCGACTGTGCCAGATGTGCCAAGAAGGAGAGCACGTGACCCAGGGTGCACCCCAGAGGGTCTAGGCCCTTCTCCTTGGCCCATTGGTAGAACCTGGTCCATTTGCTTCTGTATAGACTTCTAGTGGAAGTACTTCTTGCCCCTTGGATGATCTCCAAGTTGTCCTATGACAAATGGAGGTGCTGTAAGGTTATGTGCTCAGGAACCATGCTGCTAGGGCTAACTTCTCTGGGGAGAGGTGCACTACTTCCCCATCCTTGCTGGTAGAATAGTGGATCCGTCCCCACTAGGAGGGGAACGGATTGTTGATTTGAGAGTCTCACAGTAGCTCTGAGAATCATGGTCTGGATGACCACTGTGGCGCTATCAGAAGGAATCATAGCTGGCATGCCCCTTTGACTTTGCAGATGATCCCGTGGATTAATGGATTTGGCGGGAAGGCTTAAGCCCACATGCCGTCCCACTGAAGTTGCAAGGCATCCCCCAGTGAACCCTTGCCCCGTCCCACCCAGGACGCAAACTGTTGACACCTCCTGTTGTGTACGGTGGCGAATAAGTCTATCTGTGGATGACCACACTTGTTGAAGATCTCCTTCAGGGCCCTCTTGTTCAACTGCCACTTGTAGTTGTCAACCCCCTGTCTGCTGAGCCTGTACGCCTCTAGGTTGGACTCGCCCAGCAGGTGGATCGCAGAGAGCCAAATGCTGTTCGCTAAGGCCAGTTTCCATTCATGGATGGTTAGCCTGCACAGAGGGTTTGATCTGGTGCCCCCCTGTCTGCTGAGGTAGTACATGCAGATAGAGCTGTCCGTTTGAACGCAGACTGGGCTGTTGTTGATAACCGGGAGGGAAGCTTTCAATGCTAGCCAGATGGCCATCATTTTGAGCCCATTGATGTACTTGTCATGGTACTCTCTCGACCACAGGCTGTGCACACTGAAGTTGCCCAGCGTAGCTCCCCATCCCTCGAGGGAGGAATCGTCATCATAGTGTACGCAGGTCAGGGCTGTCTGAAGGGTCTGCCTGCCATGAGATTTGCATCCATCCTCCACCATAATAGGCCCTTGTGAAGATGAGTTGGTATGGTGATTAATGCTTCCTGAGAACCAGCTTCTTGGCTCCAAGAGGCTGAAAAATAGAGCCATAGCCTAATTTTGAGTCTGGCAGGAGACACTGCCAGGAGGCAGGCTGCCATAGTCCCTAGTAGGTGCTGGTACAACTATGCAGATGTCACCTCCCTGCTGAGGAAATGCCCTGTAGCTCTTCTGATAGCCACGACCTTGTCCTCAGTGGGAAATATGTCCTCCTTTGTATCCCAGAAGAGACCCAAGAATGTCAATGACTGTGTAGGCCGGAGCTGCGACTTCTTGAGGTCAATGGAGAACCCCAGTTCATAGAAAGTATACATTAGGCTGGCCACTGTATTCTCGACTTGCTCTGGCGAGTCCACACAAACCAACCAGTCGTCTACGTATAGACAAACATGGTGGCTGATCTGAGCAGAGCAGCCACTGCATTCATGGGCCTCGTAAACACTCTTGGGGCTGAATTGAGGCCAAACGGAAGGACCTTGTATTGGAAGTGCAAGCCCATGGCCTGAAACCATAGGAAGGAACGATGAGTCTGCCAAATTGGGACATGCAGTTATGCATCCTTCTGATCCAGGGAGCACGCCCAGTCTCCTGCACACAGCGACTCTGCTATCAGTGCTGGTGTAAACATCTTGAACTTTTAAATGGAGGGGGGGTAGGTAAAGGTTTAGAAAGGACAGATCTAGGACTACTCGCAGGCCTGCCTGGTTCTTCTTCTGTAGTGCGAAGATACAAGAGTAGAACTCAGAATTTCTCAGAGAGGGGGTGGTGACTTCCTCTACTGCCTAGCTCTCGAACAGAGAACTGATCTCTGCAAGGAGAGATGGTCTCCCAATCTGAGGGAGGTGGTGAAGGAAGGAACTTGAGGTATCGGAAGGCGGAAGCTCCGAGACACCACAGATAGTATCCAAGGGTCCGTTTACGGATCTCGCCAGGACTGAGCGTGGAGAGCAAGCCTGCCCCCCACCGTAGAACTGTGGATCCTGATGATCCAGTCATTGCTTCTTTCCCTCTGAGGAAGGTGCCTGGGAGGGGGACTGGAAGAAGCCCTTCTGTGAGGTCTTATTCTGTTTCTGCCCGTGTTGGCTGAGGGATCTGTCAGGCTGCCTAGAACGGCGGTCCGGGAAACTCCTAAACTCACCAAGGGTACGACCTCCGTCAGCTCGCGATTGGACCTGACCAAAGCTCTTCAGTGCCAACTTTCTAAGTATAGCCAGAGATTTGGCTGTGAGAACTGTTCTTTTTCTTATCCAGCTCTTCATCGGTGAATGAGTGGAATAGGTGGTCTCCTTCAAATGGGAGATCGAGGATGCGGTTTTACACATTTCGATTGAACCTGGTGGCTTTGAGCCACAACATACGCCTCATGTCAGTAGCCAAACAGATGGCCCTACCGTCTGTATCTATATGCGCCACCGAGGACTCCATTAGTTCCTGCACCCCCACTTTGGCCTCTGCTATTCCTGCCTTGAAACAAGCCTGCCTGTGAGTTACCAAGTCCGGGAAGAATTTGGCTAACATGGCTTGCCGCAAGTGAAGCGTTGCATTGGAGTAAATGTTTTTTCCATATGCCTCTATTACCTTTTTGAAGTGCTGGTGGATGCCCGAGGCTTTGCGTACATGGATGCCGCCGCGATAACAGACAATTGGGGCTGCTCGTCTTTACATAGCTTCCAGCACTTGTTGGTGGGTTGAGTGGAATGCGGTTTGGACCAACCATTTTTTGCCAGGGCCTCCACACCCTTTTGAAGCGGAATACCTGATCTGGTGGATGTGCGGATAGTCAAGAGTTGGGTGGTCATGGGAATCGCGAAATAACCTTTTAGGAACTTGGGAACAAGAGTGGGAATGGTGTTCCAAACAAACCTTAAGAACATATGATATGATATATGATATGATATGGCATGACATTTATAATGCGCCTATAGACAAGTGTTTCCCAGCGCGACAAGGCAAAGGAGGGGAAACAGAGGGAAGACAGAGACAGCGATCCTACTAGGCCAGGTGACATTGAGATTGCGCATGTTGCGGTGGGGGGAGGGGAAAAGTGCAAGGGGGGGCAGTGCAGTACATAGGATGACAGTGAATTAAATAAAGATAATAAATAGAATAACAGGATAAGAAGTGCAGCCAGCTGGTGGCAAGTGCAAGGGTAAGTGTAGACATCAGGTGTCAAGTGTTAGTAGGGGCTGTAGGGATACAGAAACAGTCCCTGAGTGCAAGAGTTGCCGGGGGACAGTGCAGGTGTGCAACTGCCCGGGGGAGCAGGCGGGGGCCTGGGCCCGAGATCAGAGGGAAGCCAGGTAAACCAGTGCAGTATCAGATTCGACCAGGAGATCAGCAAGGGAGAGGGGGAGAGAAAGCAGAAGCAAAGAGGAAGGTCGAGAGGTCCTTCCGGAACCAGAGATGGTTCTCCTCAAGTTTCAAAGAGGCAGGGAGGCTGTTCCAGAGGGAGGCCCCAGCAGAAGAAAGATCTACCACCAACACGCTGCTTGGAGAAGCGACTAACCCTGAGGCAGTTGGAGGCAGATGAGCGAAGTGCTTGAAAAGGAAGATATTTAGGGAGAGAGAGTTGAAGGTATTGCGGTCCCAGGGCCCAGAAGGCCTTGTGGACAATGCAGAGGGTTTTGAGCTCAATCCTAGCTGCCACTGGGAGCCACTGCAGAGATTTCATCAGAGATGTGAGGAGAGAAGGAAAGTGTGGAGTCGAAGATGACCCTGGGGTTTTTGGCCTCACAGATGGGAGCAGGAGGAGAGCCAAGAGCAGCCGGCCAGAGAGACAGGGAAGAAGAGAGCAGGTGTGCCGATGAGGAGAATCTTGGTCTTATTGGCATTAAGGCAGAGATCATTGGCGGCACACCACTCCTGGATGGCGGACAGACAGTCAGAGATGAGAGAGGGAGAAGAGGTGGCTGAAGAGAGCCTGAAAATGAGCTGAGTGTCATCCGCATAGCACTGAAAGGTGGGGCAGAGAGTGGCTATGCAGTGGGCAAGAAGTGCCAGGTATTGCTTGAACAGCCAGGGAGAGAGCTTAGACCCCTGGAGAACACCACAGGTAGAGAACGATGGAGGAGAGGAAGGACCCAAGTAGGACCTGGTAGGGTCGATCGGAGAGGAAGTCAGCCAGCCAGGCCAGGGCCTGATCAGTGATACCCAGATTATCACGGAGACGGTTGAGCAGGATGGCATGGTTGACCGTGTCGAAGGCAGAAGAAAGCTAAAGTAAGATGAGAACACATGGTGTGTTGGAATCAAGGTTGCAGAGCAGGTCTTTACGTCATGGAGACAGCCAACAGATTCAGAGTGAAGATTAAGTTGGGAGATGGCCAGCTTTTCCAGGAGTTTGCCCAGGAGGGGTCGGCAGAGGGTTTCTTAAGAAGTGGGTGCACAAGGGAGTGCTTCAAGGGGAGGGGAAGACTCCAGTGGCGAAGGAATGGTTGCAGAAATCAGCCAGAGCAGGAGCCAGGGTATCAATGTGGGAAGCCAAGATACCTACCCCAAGAATGACAATGTGAAAATAGAGGAGCAGTGAGCTCAGTAAGGCACTAGAGGGTGGAGATCCGAATTTGGAGCCGATTACCATTCCCTCAAGAACTATGAACTACATAGGGTTGTCATTTTAGATCGCTTATTAAATGCTATTATTATTGTGCTGAGTTTGGGGTTAACCTTGAGTGATTGTATTGTCTATGTTGAGGGAAACAATTATTATACTAAAAGGGTACATGCCATTAAAAAGCATCTTAAGTTGGCCTTGTTTTGACACCCTTCTAAAGGGGAAATGTAATTACTCTCCCAACATTCTAAAATGTATTAAGCAAACCCGTTGAGTAATGGAGGAACCAGATTCCCACTGGCCCTTTGATTGACCAATAAAGATGACAGAGCCGGACTGAATGCCTTATGGTTTTTACATATGATTCAAATACATTTTTACAGACCTAACATTCACATCCTAGAGGAAACAGCACCCGGAGAAAGAATCCAAAAATGTCAAAAGGAAAAGTACTAGGAAGCCCCAGTCGTCCCAGCCATTACCTTAGTCCAACTATGTAGCGGACTCTGGCTAGTCACTGCAGCTGGCTACCTGCTAGCTACAAAGCAGTGTTCTATGAAAACACTCGGAATTCACTTGTTGCCCTGGGCTCAAAAGGCTTATGAGCTTAAATGGATGAAACTAAATTCAAATTACAATCTCGGTAAACTCTTCCAACAAGAATAAACTGGTGTAAAAGCCCATCAAAGTGACACTTGACCAATGCATTCTGGCGAGAGCGCCATTCCTTGTATGGAGTTCAGCGAGGTACAATAGCAACCAAACGTGATCTATAAGAGTCTGCCTGAACTCACCAATGGAAATACCCAAGGATGAAGAAAGATTAAGTGATTGATCTGTTTGGCACGAGCTAAAAGTCGAAACTGGAGACATTTGCCTCATGAGAAGACACCTGCTTGTATACTTTAAACAAACCCACATATCATAGCAGTCGCCATTTTCCACGTTTGCCTTTTAAACGTGACGGTCCTCCCGTGTTTTAGTCGTTATTATTAAATTGAGATTCCGCCCCAACTCCCTTCTAACCCACTACCCACCTCCCCTAATCAAAACACAACACTTATTCCCGAGCTAACACATTGCCCTGTACCAAAGCGATCAGCGTTTATCTTCTGGATTTAAGCATGATTAACATGAAACCGCTACAGGGACAGCTGTGTGTGCAGATAATTGGTGGGGGCAAGAGAGGATTGTTATAGTCTTTAGCATGTCCCTTAAGAGGGGTGAATGGTCCGCTGTAAAAAGCAGCATGCTGTGAAGGACAATTACTGAAATTAATGGTGGTCGTTTAACATGCATTTTATTTAACTGGGTTTCTTTCATAATTGATAGTGCATTTGTAAAACAGAGTATTGGGGAAGTAGTGGAAGAAACGCTGGACCCAGGTATGGGGTTTGTATTGTGGGGGTGAGGGAGTTAATGGGGTCGGTGTGGAGCAGGGCGTACGGGGAAGGGCAGAGGAGAACCAAGTTAAACTCATTTTTGTACACTTTGACCCCTGCTCCAACTGCATCTTCTGGTGAGTACCAACAATTGTTCAACTGTTAAGTAGTGCTTTGCCTAGACTAAGGGCTATCCAAACAGGTCAGACTAACTGCAGGGTGGCAGCAACTTCATTAGAGGAGATTTGGATTTTGCATTACTTTTTTTCTGATCGTCGTTACCAGGTGAACTTGTCCCACTAACAGTACATCTTCCTGAAACAAAATAGCCGATCCACTCTGGCGAGTGGCGTAGCAGAGTGAAAACATACTTTTCTCTAAACTTCAAGCCTCTCCAGACCATGCTTTAATTTATCAATGCGTAAAACATCTAATATTACTTTCCTCCTTATCTCTGTACCGCATGGCTGTCATCCCATGGTACACTTTCATCCCACTAACCCACAATGGAAACCATGCCTGCGATGGGCACAGCCATCCAGCCACCTCTCTGACAATAAGGACAGTGGGAGTGGAATGCAGCAACGAGGTTGAAGGCTTGTTTGGCTGGTCCAGTGCAGGCAGCGGGGCTGGGACCTAAGGCTGACCAATATGGATATGCACGCTCGTCAAAGCCATGAGGCTCTGCAATGTCTGGAGCTGTGTGATCAATCAGCAAAGAAACTGATGATAACCAGACAGCTGAAGCAAAAGTCCTTGTTGCAACAAATGGATCAAAGCAAAGATACTTGAAAGATCTGGATTCGAGGCAGTGGCTGGTGTATGTTCTTCAAGCACATGAGACTTCCTATTCTAACTACATTGAATTTGCATGAGAACTGTGTAACCCCTAGAGTATATATGTGAGGTCACCATCTATCCAAAGGGGAGACAAAAAGAGAATTTATAACTGTAATCACTACACCCTCAGATGGATATCTATATTGTAAATTGTAAACTGCACACTGTTGTTACACTACATGAGCACTATTGGTTGGTAGGGCGTTACATATGGGATCTCACATTAAAGTTCTAAATGAAATGGAGAATGAAATGTCATGAACTGATGTGTAAGAATTTCTAATTGTAATTATTTTTACTTGAAACACCAGGAATTGAAAAAGTTTGTATAAAAACATTGAAAGATTGATGAATTTCAGCTAAATCAATAAACAAAAATAAAAAAAGACTTCCTATTCTAGGGCAGGAAATGACTTGGCTGCCAGCTATTCCAAGACTACAGAGCCACAGAAAGTCTGAATATTTCTCACAACTGTCTCTGTAGCAGCCACAGCCTTCAATTCCTTGGGTTCTTTTCATTAAAGAAGAGAATAGGAACCCTCGTCCATGGGTCTAAAAATCCAAGTAGTTTTTACTAATGTCATCAGTAGACCGATTATATTATTATTATTATTACGGCTGACCTAGCTTCAGGAAGACACAGAGGGCTTTACAAGTCATAGAGAAGAAAGCAGATATACTGGTGAGGGCAGCTAAGAACAGGGTGGGCAGGCGGGCAATTAGTCAGTAATGACTAGGAACTATGGGAGCAATCAACTAGTCTCAGGTTTGGTTAGGCGTGCATGTGGACCGAGTTGTTAGAGGCCATTCCTTGAAGAAGAGGGTCTTGAGCTGCTTCCCGAAGTGTAGAAGTCAAGGAATGTGCCTCATGTTGACCGGGAGGAGGTTCCAGATTCAGGGGGTGTAGACGGAGAAGGCCTGTCAAATGGATCTTCCTTGCTGCACTGGTAGAGTTCAAGTCTGCACATGTCCTTACTTCTGGTGAATAATATGCCTCCAGAGATGCAGATCTGTTCAGCAAGGTAGCTTTAAGTCTTGAAGGCATTGGCCTTGTAGATGATGCAGTAGGATTTGAAAAAGATTACACACTTAGAGTGAGTCGGTGCAGTTTGATGAGGGTTGGGGTGATGTGGTCGAATTTGCAGAGTCCATTCATGATTCGTGCATGTAGGACACATCTCAGGGGGTCCAGGGTGGTCGTCAGAAGGCTTTCCATAACAGCATAGCTGTGAGACTGAGGTTCAACTAACCTTCTATCACACCCCGCTCCCTCGGATCTCCTGAACCATTGGGTGAAGTGACCACAGCTACATAGCTACTTTCATAGTGGTAGTCACCTGCAGAACAAAGTCACTCTTTAAGTGTCCATCTAGACGCCTTGTGTGGTACTATCACAGGTACCTATTCTAGAATCCATCTATGGCTGTTTATAAACTTTTATAATTCCTTTGTAGATTGTGCTGTACATACCTTGTAGTGGGCACCAGAGCACAGCGGAGCAAGCTCTAGTAATTGTAAACATGAAGTTGGGTATGCTGGAAGTGTGCGCACAAGGCATCTTGGGATCCTTTCTGTATCAGGCTTGAGCGGCCTGGCAAGTTTAAATTGAATCCCTACTCTGGAGGGAGCTTCCGTAGTGCTGCATGCGCAGTTTGGGGGCAGGGACAGTTACACGCAGACTAACTGTCCTGCAAGCAGTGAAAACACCGGAGTTTTTCAGCCGAGACAAATCTTCCCGTCGTAGGGCAAGTGAACAGATATGCTTTATGCTGCTTCCTTGGGGCACTCCAAGAACAGAAAATAATACGAGTCTTAAGAGCATAGATTAGGAACAGGACACAAATGGCGCGTTTCTAAACTACATGCTAATTGCATGCAGTGCTTGCACTTACGTGTTGCTGGCGCCCTGCATGCAATTCGTATATAGTCTGAAATGACCCCCAACGTGCACATGTGAAGAGAGAATTTAAGGCACAGGCCCTCCAAACACATCCTTTGTGAGTCACTCTACGAATAATTTCGATTTCAACTAATACAATCCCATTGGGTCTGCTCCGTGCAACTTGCAGAGGGAGTACTGGGAGCTTCGAAACGACCTGAACCTAATGCCTACTTACACGTTCTAACGACGACTCGAACTTTGAGCACTTGGGCTTGTCAAAACATACCTCACCTCAATTGATCGGAGAAAATGGAAGGAAGGAGAGTGGGAAAGGAAACATAACAATCCAAAGGTTTCTAAAGCAAAGAATTCTAAAGAGGTCAAACTGCATCCCTCCCAACAGGTAGGGAAACGTAGGCAGCAAGGATGTGTGAGTGCTTTGGTGTTATGCAGTCTCACGTGCAGTGGTCGAAGTGTACCAAAAAAAGTAGCAGAGCTGTGATCCATGCAGGGAACAGAGTAGGCAGGAAGGGAGCAATGTGCAAGACATTTTTCAAGAATTGCAGACACGTTGCTTGACAGCCAATTGAGTTAAACAGATCTAATTTTAGCTGTAACTTCTATCGGGTGTTAAAGTGGAGAAGTGTGCTTCAACTTCACAAAGAACAGCCCCCGGAATGGTGACAAAAGAAGTGGATCTGTTAATAGTAAAAGATAAAAGTAGTGAACGCCGCTCCTGAGCGTTCCCGCTCACTTCGACCACTGCTCACGTGTTGTTCCGTAAACAGGCAGTGGGGGCAGTTATGAGAGCAGGGTGGGGTTACGCCTTTTCGTATAGGGAGAGACTGGAAGCAGCCTCGGCTGTGGCACATGGTGCTGCCCATTACCTGCCAACCTTGGCACACTTTCTGTTTATAGGACGAAAATGTGGTCACTTTGAATTGCCTTGCCCGAGATCGGCTGTGGGGCTATTGATATTAACAGGAATGGGGGCTAAGGAAGCCGACAGAGGATGGAAGGATCCTGGCAGCGGTGGAACACTTGTGAAGCGGCAAGGGCACTCCTCCACCCAGGCAGTTCATGTAAGGAAGATACTAACGTCTGAAATGTCTCCCAGGACTTGCAAAAGCCCATCAGTCTCCTCCTCCTCCCCCAGCGCCACCCCACACCCCACACGCCACTATCCTGGAGGATTGCCGACTGAACTGTCTATCGTAAACACCTGCGGTCATCCGCTCTGCACTGGCTAATATTAGCTGGAACGTGTAGGTTATGCTCTGCAAATGGGACTGAAAATGCTTTCGACTTTTGGATGGTTTTAGCTTAGAATATGTCTTTCTCACCTCCATTTTGGCCCAGCACCCTCATTTTAGTCTATGCAAAGCGCATTATAAAACCATGTACATTAAGAGGATATTTCGTTTTGGATCCTTTTCTTTCAAACACATTATGCTGCGACTTGTTTGCGAATCGTTTGATACAGATATAGATAGATATTACAGAGATAGCAGAGATATTACACAAATGGATTGCAGATATACTTGACAAGATAGCCCCAGAAAAACAATTTACACCATCAAAAAAGAGCAATGGCAAAATGGTTCACCCCACTATTAAGCACCATGAAAAAGGAAAACAAAAAGATGGAACTTGAATGGAGGAAAGATTACAACCAAGACAAAAAAACACTGTTCCAGAAACAAATCCGTGCACACAAGAAGGAAATTCAAAAGGCAAAGAGAAGGCATTATGATGACAGAATCACAAAGGCCACCAACATACAAAAAGAAATGTTTCACATCATTAAAGAAATGAGAAACCCACCAGGCTGTGACAACACCCAACCCCCTCGGAGAAAGTCTGCAATGACCTTGCAGACCACTTATAAAAAAAAATCCATGACATCCGACAAACCATCCAACAGAGGCCAACCAACAGCAGCATGCAACCAAACGAACCTATCTCAGAACCGCAGCACAAACTCTAACTTTCCTTAAATATCAGCAGAGGCATTTGCAATGCTGGTAAAACAGCAAGAAAGCGGGTTCACCGATGGATCCCTGTCC
The DNA here is from genome assembly GCF_040938575.1 of Ambystoma mexicanum. Taxonomy (NCBI): domain Eukaryota; kingdom Metazoa; phylum Chordata; class Amphibia; order Caudata; family Ambystomatidae; genus Ambystoma; species Ambystoma mexicanum. The sequence goes on from NC_090934.1 coordinate 228,541,728, forward strand.
CCCGGACATCTACAAATCAATCCTCGCACACGGAACGACAGCAGAATACTACAGAAACCTTCTAAATCTATCACTAGCAACAGGAACCGTACCAAGGATCTTCAAATCAGCTTACATCAAACCACTTCTGAAAAACACAAGCGGTAACGTAGATGACCTCTCCAACTACAGACCAATCTCTAACATCCCCTACCCGGCAAAACTCATCGAAACCTACGTATACAAACTAACCCAAGAATATGTTGAAAACCACCACCTGCTAGACCAAGCTCAAGTCAGCTTCAGACCCACAAGAGGTACAGAAACAGCACTACTATCCATCTGGGACGACCTAAAAACAAAGACTGACTCCAACAAAACATCAGCCCTTATTCTGCTTGACCTCTCCGCAGTCTTCGACACAGTTAGCCATGACACCCTAACCAAAAGACTAGAAGACATATGCATTAACAGACACAGCACTACGCTGGACTAAATAATTCCTAGCAGACAGAACAGAAACCATTTGGATTAAAACCTTCAAATCCACCCAACGAGTTAGCGACTGTGGAGTGCCACAAGGATCCTCACTATCACCACTGTACTTCAACATCTACCAAACCCCAGTTATCAGAATCTTCAAGAAACACAACATCACATGCTACAACTACGCAGACGATACTCAAATCATCTACAAAATCAAAGACACCCAAGCTGATCATTCAAACCTAACCGACTGTCTAAAAGAAGTCTTCAAATGGATGGATGCCAACAACCTGAAAATCAGCCCAGGAAAAACAGAAATCATGATCATATCCAAAGACCAAGAGAAGGAAACCGCCGTCCCGTGGCCAACGGAAATGGGAACCGCACCATCACCGTCTAAGGTAGTAAAAAATCTGAGAGTCTTGATGGACAACACCCTAACCTTAGAACCGCAAATAAATGCAACAGTCAAGAAATGCTTCTTCCTTCTCCACACGTCAAGAAAAATACTACCTTTCCTCTCTTTCACACACAAAACACTCACTATCGTCGCCCTCATCATGTCAAGAATCGACTATGCAAACAGCCTCTACCTCGGAATACCGGAATACCTACTGAAGAAGCTACAACGGATCCAAAACACAGCAGCCAGACTACTCCTCAAACTATCCAGAAGAGACCACATCACCCCTGCCCTAAAAACAATACCCTGGCTCCCAGTAAAACACTGCATCACCTTCAAAACAATGTGCATAACGCACAGGGCAATCTGCGGACAAGGAGCAGAATTCCTACAAAAGAAAATAATCTACAAGCCAACGAGACCCCTCAGGTCAACCAACGAAATCCGCCTAGAACTAAAACCTTGCATCAAGAAAAAACTCGGAGGAACCGCCTTCTACCACTTTCCCGCAAAAACCTGGAACAACATCCCAAAAGAAATAACATCAAAGATCACCTACAATTCAGAAAATTACTAAAAACCTGGCTCTTCAATACCAGTGACTAAAACCGAAACAACAGTAGGATAAAATGACTAAACGGGAAAGGACATGGACAAGCTCCCAGAACCGACTGAGAAGCACCCACGGCACCTGGACGGGTGACGCCGGACAGAGTGGTTCACATGTGAGACCCATGGAGACGGAGGCAACAACCCCAGCCAATCCTTACCACCCCCAACCGCTCATTTAGCTGCTACTAGGTACTACTGGGTTGTAGAACTGGCAAGATACCACCAATCACCACACTGAGGTATGGACACTGGCAGGTGCACTAGCCATGTGAATGGGGGTGAGGAACATGCAAGGTTGTTGACGGAGCAGGCGGAGGAGGCAGCGAGATGTTCAAGGGGACTCGAATGCAAACAGGCCCAGACCTTCCAGAGGCACAGGGTGCCCAAGCACCCCATTGGGTGAGATTACGCAAGCCCAAATCCTCAATTCGGGATAGAGATGCCGACTAACCAATACCACTAAATATCCTCCTCTGCATACACCTCTCAAACTCCAAACCAAACACAACCACAAACCTCCAGCACAACAAACCGCACAAACTTCACTACACCGCAACAACAAAACAATAAACACACATAGACTTGCACATCAGTACACTGCGACTACCGGCTGCAAACACCCCAGGCCCAGCCGACAGACCCACTGGGGTGAGGCTGCCAACAGCACATCATTGCACTCTTGCACTTTTCTAGCCTCCTCCCACTAACCCACCTCCCCTCCCTCTTTCAGAGCCGCCAGAGTGCCAGGGGACCACTCCGGTGGTGATAGTGCGCGGTACAAATGTCCTTTAACATTAACAGATCCGAATCGGACGCTGGTACCAATATGCCATCAACGTGCCCATTGCTCTCAAACCAGCATACATTTGCCAATCCTGAAACCCCCACGTGTTCATGATAAGAAACACAAGCAGTGTGTTGTAGTACCCAAAAGATCAGCCAGCTCCCCACATCCTGTGTGCGTTCCGGATGCACTCACCTTCTGCTATTGTGTTCTGAAACCCAGGCTCCGTTTCTCTGTGGAAAAGAGAAGACAGGTTAAATGGGCCATTTTTGATACTCGGCAGCTTCTAGACCTTGATGCACACACTCGCAGACCCCACTCACTCACTGGGACGCGTAGAAACAAGCAGCTCGAGAATTGTAAGATAACTCTGTTTTTTATAGAAAACATCGTGAAAGCCTAAGAGAGACGCGCGCATGCATGTGTCAAGATTGAATCGCGGCTGGTGCTGATGAGATTTGGCCACTAGGTGTCCCCCTTTAGCTACGATCTCCGCCTGTCTAAAGCGTTTTTTTTCTTTTAGTCCCTCCCTTGGCCTGCTTAGACAGTCGGGGTTCTCCTAGCTGGACAGCACATTCCATCCTTTGGACCCAGCCAGTGCTAGCACCTCTTAAACATACAATTCAGAAAAATAGCATTCACGAAGCTACATAAAATGAACAGTATGGAACAGGAAACATAGAAAAGGACAATACCATCTATTCTAAATAACAAAAGTGGACAGTAAAAAGAGAAAAAGCAGAAAAGGGCACTCCTACCAAAACCCCCCAAAAGGAATACATGCGAACAAAGTGAAGATGGCATACACATTGACTAAGATAACACCAACCAATTGAAGAAAAAGAAAAAAAAACGAAAAATAGTATACAGTACTATAAAAGACAAGCCGATCGCGAGTATAAGAGAAACACAAACAGAAAGAACGCGGACAACCCACAAGTAGCACCAACATCTGTTCACGGTAGTAAGTACAGTACTGAGCGCCAGGGGCTGGCGCCACATGCCTCGCACACCTGCTCTCTCTCTTAGGCTAGGTGGCGGGTTTAGAAGTGATTGAACACCCAGCAGTGGGTTGTGGGGTGAACGAGGAGTCGCCAAAGCAAGTGGCTTTTACTTCCGAGCTCTGCAGGCCCACCCCTTTCCTGCATAGAAATGCAACATTTCAGACTCCGCGACAGGCCACGTGCACTTAATAGCTCCACACAAGGGGCGCGACAGACAGGTTAGAAGCGGGAAAGAATCTGTTCAAGAAATCCTAGCCCACCACGAGCTTGGGTGAATGAGTCAAGGATGCTCGTGACACCACCCTCTTGTTCTTATTGAATATCGTATTGCACCCTGGAGTGTTTTGCCATCTCAAGAGGCGCGCTAGGCACGGAGTGCCTGTCCTCCCTCGCTTTCATGTAACCAATGCGAACGTCCGCGCAAAAGGTAAGTGCACGGATATGCCTTCCTTCAGGCATCTGGCCCTCATTTGTCCTAGTCACAATAAGGTTGTTCCCATCCTTAGTACTCACATTCTTTGCTCTTGTAATCACTCCCCATCGGGTTGTCGACCTGCATGTTTTGATTTTGTCCGAATTTCTCATGGCTTGACTCCCCCCCCCACTTCTCCCCATCCTTGTGCCCCATCTAATATTATGAATTATATAATGTTCATAATTGATGCCCTGCTTGTGCTGTTAGAGTGGCTCTTACTTATGCCAGTTTCCCACCTGCCTTTTTGGGAGGATGGTTATGATGTTCTTTTTATCACCGAACTATCACTTCCAGATTCTTCTGGCCATTCATACATGCTACCATTTAGGTTTTATAATACTCCACACTGACCGGACTCTATTGTCCTTTTCAATCTCACGCAATTGATATCCTGCGCTACCGATTGGATCTTCCATTCACCTGACCTTGTTTTTACTGGCCTGTCCTGACCAGCTTATAATTCCTAGCATGCAGTCCATTTCTCTTCCTGCCCCTTTCCTATGGCAATGCGTTCTGGGAAAGAACTTGGCTCTCAGGTTCATAAAGAAACAGAGGCGTTTCTACTGTTAATTAGATCACCTTCACTCCTGAATAATTTCTTTTTCCCCTAAACCTAGCCACCGGTTTAACCGAGAGATAGCAGTGGTTACAACGGTCACCACTGTGGAAGTGGGATGCAGGCCAAAATGGGGAAGGCCGTGTGTGAGACCCCAGTCAGGGCCACAGTTTTAGACCTGGGAGTCAACGGACCCGGTGGGGGTGTGTTGTGTACACAGACGGACTGGGCCCCCCTCTGGCAATAACAGGCAGACTGCGCTGAAAAGTGTGAACAGAACGAAGGCACCAAAGTCTTTGTAGAAACTAGGAACATTTATTACAGTAAACTCATTGTTTCATATTATTATTATTGTCAGAAGGGTAAATTAGACACACTGGACAAGCTAGGCACACACACTGGCATTGAACCCAGGGCCTGGGGAGTACCCTTGGATGCAGTGGGTTGGAGGGGCATACCAAGGGAGACATGGAAGGGTTGGAGAGGAAGTTGGAGGTGGGGGCTGGTAGAGATGGTGAGGGGGAGAAGGAGGGACAGGCGCAGAGGCGCGCAGGGAGCGAGAGACACAGGGAGAGATAGACAGGGGCACACAGGGACATAGATACAGACTCAGGGAAAGGGGGCAGGCACAGAGACACAGGGAGATGGGGACAGGCACAGAGACACAGGGAGAGAAAAGGGGGGAAGACAGACAGGTCAGGAGCCCTACTGGTGAAAATATAGACCAGGGTGAGGAGGGAAGGATGGAGAGGGAAGACAAGGCTACCTCTGGAAGGGGCCTTTTCCGTTCTTCTGCCCCACCCCCTGTCAGCACACAACTGCCAGCGACCAAGAAAGAGTGCCCCTGTTCTCCACTGCAAGTCTTATAAAAGGCTGTCGCTGTTATGGCTTGTGGGTGCAGATGGTCCATGTGGCAGTTGGAAGAACATAGGACTGATCTCTGTGGGCTCGCCTAAGATGGGGTTGTGGAGGCAATGTGTCGTTCCAGCTTCTTGCCTCTCCTCTTCCTGCCTGGCTCCACCCCCTTGGTCACAGACGGCTTATCTGCCTGCCTGCCAAGCCAGAGCTGCATTGCACTGCCCAGTGTTGCCAACTTAGCGACTTTCTCGCTATATTTAGCGAGAAAGGATGCCCCCTAGCGACTTTTTCATTAAAAAGCGGCTAGCGAGAAATCTAGCTATTTTTTTCAATTGGTTTGGAGACTTGCTCATATATGCAAGTTTCCAAACCATTTGAAAAAAGTGTGGTCATTCGCCCTTTTTCTAACGGGAGTAATGCAAAACCACACTGTGAACTTAAAAGGGAGGTGTTTACTGATAATCATAGCAATTTTATTGCTCTTAAAGTAGCCAGGCCGCTCCCAGAAACGCTCTACAGGAACTGTATGTTAAGGGGATAGACCTACAGTAAAAGCCATAAATCGTAGGGGGAAAGAGGAGGTAATTATGTAAATTAGGCAGTGACGTCCTCTAGCTACTTCTGGTGACTTCTAGGGGAGCCAATAGCTACTTTCTTCACTGAGGAGTTGGCAACACTGGCGTTGCTACGCTCCCCAATTCTTCATCCTGTGAGTCTGCTTGTAACCGCCAGCTTTTTCTAATCCTCTCCTTTCCTTATCTGTTCCTTACCCTAATACTGTCATTCCTTCTATCCCGATTAGCATCAGACTCAAATCACCAATTCCGCTTCCTGCGATCACCATGAAACTCTTACTGATATTTCGTCCCTCCTGTTGGCACAAATAGCAGAAGGTAGATAATCATAGAACTGAAACCGCATTCAGCATTTCACTCACTTATGGTCTATTCTGTAGGATATTTCTGACATCGCGGCCGACGCCTTTACATTGCCACGGCAACCGCTTGGCGTTCTGCAAACCCGAAAGTCTGCTAACGCACAACTACAGATCAAAGACCCGTACGGCCAACTACCGAACCTGACGCCGGTAGGAAATCATACGTAGCCTCAATACACACAGAGAATAGCAGATCTGCTGTATTGCCTCACATGCACACGTTATTCTTTTCCTCATCAGCGCTGCCTGGCTCCTTCGTGACTTCAGCCCTAAACAGAACGCCTGCATTCTACCTTTCACGCTCCACCTTGAGTAACCACTTGGTAAGCAGGATTCCTTCTGCTCTTGCTGTCATTTCTGTCTTTCTGAAATTGTCGGTTCTAAAACCCTATTCTTGCTTCTTAGCACCTGAAGAAACACATGACTCCTCTACACAGTAAAGAAAGCCACGCTCTCTAAAGCTTCAAGCATCCCATAGAAAAACCAGAAGGGGCTGACGTCCGACCATCAGAGTTTTCTTTCCCAGAGGGTTTTCCTTGAAACCAATTCCGACTTGCTAGCCATTCAGCAGGTAGGCAGAGGGTGCCCAGGGGGTTTCTTCAAGCATCTCTCGCAATGGTCTCCACGCCAGGTAGGTGGCTTCCTACAATATTCTTGCCTAGGAGATATTCCGTACATTGTTGCATACATACCTTAGCAGTTAGCAACGCCAGATATTGTAAGAAGTCCCGACATGGACCAGACACCTCAATTAGTGGCCGCAGTCCAATCATTAACTGCAGAAGTGCAACTACTTAAACTGGAGAATATGGCTTTAAGGCAACAACTTGTGAGGACTCCCCGGTGTTCCGAATGACCTCCCGGACCGCTGCCAGGGGGTTAGTTCGATGGTAACCCACACAGGTTAAAAGAGTTTATCGAGTGATGTACCATTCAATTAACATTTAAAGCTGCTTTTTTCCCTACCGACAGACACAAGGTGGGCCATATGATTCCAAACCTTTGCGGAGCTGCCCTGACCTGGGCTCCTCCTCTAGTTACGAACAACAATCCCATTCTGGATTCCTGTTCTGCTTTTATTGGTAGCTTCTGTGCTATGTTCGGTAGACAGGAGATAAGTGTTTGCCCAGGAACACACATTAGATTTTAGACAAGGGTCACAAGACTGGTTGACCTTTGTCACCAAATTTAAAAAGCTGGCTACCGATACCGCTTGGCCTGATGACGCTCTCATCACTGTTTCGCAGAGGTCCTGCAGAGGAACTCAAAGATGAAGTTTCACGGGTCCCCCAACCTGGCAACTTCGCCAAAATGGTTGCCTTGGTGATGCAGCTTGATTATTGACTTCAGGAGAGACATCAGGAGAAGAGGAGAGGCACGACTGTCCGTTCTTTTCTGGAATTCTCTAGTCAGACCACTAACTAGTCTCAGACGAACCAATGCAGTTAGGAACGGCTCGGGCCCCTTGCCATCGGAAGAACGGCTTCGGAGACGTACCCTTGTGAAGTGCATGTAGTGTGGGTCCAATGAGCATCTTGTTAAAAATTGTCCTATTGCTCCCCCTAGACGGCAGGGAAACGCCAACGCCCAGTCATAGCGGGAACCACGAAGCACAGGTTACAGGTTCCCCATCTCTTACATGTACCTCACAGATTATCGATAGCCATGACTCCCCCATGGTAGTGTTGTCTGTATCCTTCCGATGGAATAATCTCCTGCTGAATAACACCCCAGCACTAATTGATAGCAGCGGCGCAGCAGGTCATTTAATTGACAAGTGAGCTAGTTGCAATGGAGTTCCCAGGTCCAGTAAACCCATCTCTTACCTGTTGAAACCGTGGACGGTAGTCCATTAACTTCCAGACCGATCCAGGAACAGACTCTCCTGGTACGCAGGGTTATCTTGACACATGAGGAAGACCTTGTCCTCAAAATCATAAAGGCAGCTCACTATCCTGTGATTCTGGGTCTTCCTGGTTACGAGCCCATAACCCTCACATCAATTGGACTGCCAGTACTTTCTTTCTGGGTTCTGGGTTTTGTATATCGCATTGTCTGCCTCATAAGGCGGTAGGTTTACACACACCCGCCACAATACAAACCCACAAATCCAAAGCAACTATCTTGAACCAGATCCATGAACTTCCTGATCCCTATCAGTCACATAGGATTGTTCATACCCAGACAGAGTATTCAGAATTTCCACCTCACAGACAGGATGATTGTGCAATCAACCTGGTTGCCGAACAGCCACTCCCTTTTGGCCTTATGTACATTCATTTGGCCAAAGAGAAGGAAGTATTAAAGGAGCATCTACAGACTAACCTATGCAACGGCCCTATTGCCGAATCTTCTTCCCCTTATGGAGTTTCACTCTTTTTTATACCTAAGAAAGATACCACCGAACTCCATCCATGCATAGATTAAAAGGGGACTGAATAAAATGACAATCCCAGACAGCTACCCCATGCCCTCGATACCAGATATCCTTGAAGCTGTCAAGGGTTCCCCTATTTACACGAAATTGGATTTACGTGGAGCTTATCATTTGATCTGAATTCGTCCTGGCGATGAATGGAAGGCAGCCTTTCGCACCCCGCAAGTCTGCAAACGCACAGCTACCGATCAAAGACCCATACGGCTAACCACCGAACCTGATGCCGGTAGGTAATCATACGTAGTCTCGATACATACAAAGAATAGCAGATCTGCTGTATTGCCTCACATGCACATGTTATTCTTTTCCTTATCAGCGCTGCATGACTCCTTCGTGACTTCAGCACTAAACAGACGTTCTACCTTTACCACACCACCTCAAGTAACCACTTGGGTAAGCAGGATTCCTTCTGCACTTGCTGTCATTTCTGTCTTTCTAAAATTATCGGTTCTAAAACCCTATTCTTGCATCTTAGCACCTGAAGAAACACATGACTCCTCTACACAGTAAAGAAAGACACGCTGTCTAAAGCTTCAAGCATCCCGTAGAAAAACCAGAAGTGGGTGACATCCGACAATCAGGGTTTTCCTCCCCACAGGGTTTCCCTCAAACTCCACTTCCGGCTTGCTAGCCATTCAGCAGGTAGGCAGAGGGTGCCCAGGGTGATTGTTCTACCATCTCTCGCAACGGTCTCCGCTCCAAGTAGGTGGTTTCCTACACTATTCTTGCCTAGGAGATATTCCATACATTGGTGCATATATACCTTAACAGTCGCTCGCACCCAGGAACACAACATGTGGTTGCCAGGGATATATTTTTGTGTGTGGTCTCCAGGGAAAGGGGAGGCCTGCGAATGGTTTGTTTGGTTGTTCAGGGCACATTTTGTTTGGTTTCTAGGGGAGATGGGATGCAGGGCTGGACACACATTTTCAGGTATTCTGCGTGATTCCCAGGTCAGGGGCAGGACAGATGGGATTCGGGGGAGGTTAATTGTTGGGTGTGGGACAAGTGCCTTTCCAGAGCCCACCCACTCCCATGATGGATGTAGTTTTGCAGCGACCAAGAAGGGCCGGACAAAGGGGAGATGGAAATTATAGGGTAGGAAAAGTGGGTTAAAAGGCAGGCCAGATTGTTAGCTCTGGAATTCTGGTAGCTGGGCGGGTACAGGTTTAACTGGTTTTTGGAGTCCTTTCCCACGGCTGGAGGAATTCCACCAAACCCCCTACATAACCCAGGCGCAGGGAACAGAGTCAACTAAACCCAAAGGCAGAAACTAGCAAGGCAGACAGGCAGACAGACACACACATACACGCGTATGTTAGGGGCCAAAATACAGTCATATGCAGTGTAAGGTGGAAAATACATTTGGGAAACATGCGAGTGACACACAGCCATTCCACACCAAACACCTTAAACATGATTGTCGCCATTCATAAATTCTGAAGCCAAAATGCCATTTATAGCTCGACTACATGTACATTTCATTCCTTCCTCATTAAATATACTAAACATACTCGGACGCAAAACAAAAGAGGAGATTGCTGGAAGGTTTAGTATTAATCTTAACCGCTGGCATGGCTATGGGCAACCCTGCAGACCATCGTTATTCACCTACCAAGCCATTACAAAAAGGGAAAGATCATATGCAAATCGGGCCTGTTCCCACCTACAAAGGGGCAGCACAGCCCAAACTGTGGTCACATTCCGTCTGCACAAGACCACAAGCATCCGACATGTTTCGGCCTCATTGCCATCATCAGTGAGGAGTAACTTGGGTCTCTAGGCCCAGCAGGCAAAATACACAGGACTATAATCTTGAAGGCACCCCTGCCTTACCCCCCTCCCTTTTGCTGCCTCCAAATCGGTCACTCCTACTCTTCTGAGAAACAGTCTTCCACTCGATCTAACATTGCTGTTTCTTTCCCTCAATTTGTCGCTTCCTTTTCATCTTCCCCACCTTCATTGTTCTATCAATTTCTTTATTTAAATTAAATCTGGCACTCCCTCCTGATCCCTGTCCAGTAAAACATTCGTAAAACTCTGCATAATATTGTCCGCAATGCCCATCCCCCACCCCAACTTAAATGCTTCTCTTTCTTCTAGCATAGGTCCTGAATCTTATGAAAGGCTATTGATTCTCTTTTGAAAAAATCATCACTGCCCCAGATTTCCCTTCTAACCTTTGCCCTGTTTATCTCCTTCCTTTCGCCAGAAAGTTTCCAGAGAGCATTGTTGAGGGCCAATACATTGTTCATCCCCTCCAGATCAGGTTGGTTTCATCCCAGTAGTTTTACAGAGTCGTCTCTGCTTGTTGCCCTTGGTATCAGGATGGTGTCTGACTTGGGGGGATTTATTAGGCTTGGGATGTGAGACTTTTCCACTGCTTTTGATACCGTAGACCATGGCATCTTCCTGAGCTGGCTACATTCTCAAGGTTCCACCTGTAGTCTTCTTTCCTGGCTGCCCTCCTTTTTTATGGCTGCTAGCAGTACATATCCTTGCCTTTCTCTTCATACCTGTGTTCCACAGTGGTTTTTCTCTTTTGCCTAATTTTCATATTTATGCCCAACCCCTTGCTTCTTTGGTGGTCTTGTCTGACTTTTCATTTTACACTTATGCAGAGTTCACAAAGCTCTTCATCTGTTCGGATGCCAAGTTGGGGACTCTCTTTTCAGTTTCAGTGCTGTACGACCTCCATATCTTTCTGGATGGACATGAACACTCAGGCTTATCTCGGACAAACAGTCTTTGGCGACCAGGCCAATATGTGGTGCTCTTAATTCTTGGATTAAACGCGAAGTGATCTTTTGCAATGAATGGCTGTTGGCGATCGAGCTAGACTTGGGCCCGGGACAGCAGCACCTGTTTCTGGCTAACTTGTTTTGGAATCCCTTGAGCGTTTTGCTTGAGACACTACAGGACTGTTTGACTGAGACTTTCCAAGCTTGGTTCACGAAGGGGTACATAAATAGAATAATTCTATGGGGTGATTTTAATTCCTATTGTGCTCAGGGCTCATTTAGGATTGATGCCATGGCTACCCCAACTAATTTACATTACAACGTACACCAGGGTATGAGTTGGGACCATTTTCTACAGCAATGGAACTTGTCTCTACTGGATTGGTGTTCATCTTTTCACGGTCCCCAGTATACATGGAAAAGAGGTGGCAGAATGTCTAGGATTGACTGTTTTTATATCTCAAATGACTTAAGGTCTAGTTGTGCTCATTTGAATCACATTAATATTGCTCTGGGGGATCAATTACTCTTATTCTTCTCCTTGACTCTCGCTTTCCCCATTTTCGAACTTAGAGCTGATTTGGTGAAGATTAGTGAGACTAGGGGAGGGCTGGCACTTAAATGGAACAGAAGGATGGTTGCATAATTGGGTCAGTTTTTGACCGAGTCCTTGTTCAATTTGAGTTCTAACCCCTTTTACTGGGGTGTGAGTGACGTCTATACCAATTTACCCTACCAGACCATTATGGCCTGTGTAAAAAGAGTAGGTCGAGAATGTTCTTCTGCTCCTCGTGAGAAACGAATTCTTCGGAATAATAGAATTTCCAAGTCAAAGAGTCTTAAACGTAAGAAACTGACTGATCTAAAAAAGCAGTGTTTGGGTGCGTTAGACTATTCAGCTGCTAAAACAAAAATCCATCAATCACACAAAAATCTGGTGAAATCTCTTAGGATGGATGCCTATCTACAATCTCATCAGTCTACGCTCGATTACCACAGCATTTGTAAGGATACAACATTTTGGTCTATTGTCAATCGGACCTTGGGTCTAGAATATAAGGGCATGGATTGCCCTTTTCAGCAATAAACATAGGTTGAATATTATGCAAAGAGATACTCTCTGCCGGAAACCTTCCGAGCCACGGGAACCGCTGAATTGGGACCCGCTGTTGAGGGTACTTGCGGTAGATTAGATATCATCTGGGCTATTAGTAAACTTAAACCGTCTCATGCCCTGGTCCTGACCGCTTTCCGCCATTTGTCCTGAGAGAAGCGCCCCAGCTTTGGTCTGAGTTATTAAAACCTATGTTAGACCAAATGTTTCTGACTCATGTTTTTCAGCTTCCTGGGCCCAATCTATTATCATTCCCATTTTTAAAGCGGGCGAGTTACAAGACCCTAATAATTATAGGCCAATTGCTTTAATTGACGCTACCAGCAAGGTCTTTGCTATACCTCTCTTAAGGGACCTTAACCAGGGAGTTAAGAGATCTAAACTCCCGAGTCAATTCCAGGTAGGGTTTAGGCAGGACTTGGGTACCACCCTTAATGCCACTGCCATGGCCCATCTAAGGCATCACTTGCAACACTCCCAAGTGGGGGAAGTATTCATGGCTTCCTTAGACATGTCAAGCGCTTTCAACAGGGTTGTTAGATCGAGGCTCTGGCCTAAACTTCTTGGAATTAAAAGTTCCAAGAAAGTTGGTCCAGCTTCTGGCCCTCTTCCATACCAACACAACTCTTTGTATACGCTTGACTAAAGAAGGGTCACTTTCTAGAGCAATAAACTCAAAAGTAAGGGTGAAAACGGGATGCACCTGGGCCCCAATACTTTTCAACTTGTATGTGTGCGATGTGGAGGGACTCTGGCCCGGACATTCGATTTCCGTCGACCCGGCTGGGTAATATTAAGATCAACTGGTTGGCTTTTGCCGATGATTTTATACTGTTCGACAGAACTCCCAGAGGCATCTGATGCAAGATAAAAGTATTCTTTTATTATGCATTGGCTAATAACCTCTTACCGAATGCTTACAAATCAAAAGGTGCTCGTTTATTACAGGGGTACTAATCCTAAAATCAGATCTTGGGCCATGGGACCTAAAAGAGTCGAACAAGTTTTGGCAGTGACATATCTGGGCTATAACCTTACTGACAAGGCCACAGCAGAATCATGGAAAACTAGTCTTTATTCTAAGGCAAAAATATCGGTCTCTCAATTGAAAGTTTTGTGGAATAGAATGTGTACATTTTCTATTTTACCGATACGTCGATTCAATCTAGCTAAGATAGAACTTGTGATCCTTTACGGCCTTGATATGTCCCCACATGATCTGGGCAACTTGCTTAATTCCATACAAGGCAAGCTGTCGAAGGAGGTACTTGGACTATCTTTGGCAATTCCCAATGCTGTTATTAGACATGAACTTTGCCAAATCTATCCGAAGGCTCGATATATGTGGAAACAACGGTCTACATTTAGGAACATTTTCGATCCCCCCTGAGAATTCACTATACAAGGCTTTGAATAAAGCCACGCATGCCAAGTCTGTTTCTTCTCTTAATTCCTTCAGTCTGAGGATGTAAGGTGTACACAATGCAATTGGGGCGTCAGTGATTGATCTCATATAGCCTCCGGCAGTTGTCAAACAGTGTCTTTTTAGGGTAGACTTGGTTGAGACGACAGTATTGGAAATGATGTCACATTACACACATTTTATACAATGCATCCCACTCTACTTGCAACGCTTTCCATGTGATAAAATACGTGTGATCTTATATGCATTGTATGTTCTCCTCCCTAAACTGTAGATTCTGTGGTATTATGGATACAGCAGAAACACACATTTGTCATTACGTGTCCACATTTTGCCAATGTTTTTCCTGTTTTAAGGATATAAGTGCAGACGGCTCTGAAATATCTATGAACTTGTTTTGGTGTAGATTAATGTGGGGGACCAATGTTTCTTTAATATTAGATTTGAATACATTTTTGAATACCTTTTTAAATGAATTGTAAATTTAATGCATGATTTAATTAATCATGGTGATAACTATATAGTTTCTGCGGCCATCTTTTTTTTTCTTTTTCTTTTTTGTTTATATTCACTGCGGTTTTATTTTGTTTTTTTATGCGACTACTGTGTTGTTTATGTTGTGTAAGGTTTTTTGTAAACCGCAAATGCAATAAATAAATAAAAAAAGTCTGGTCTTACATAGGTACCTGCACCACTCCTGTTTCAACTGAAAAAACCTTTTTTTTAAACACACAGATTCACTTTCTTTTCTTCACAAATGAATCAGGCGTTGTCCTGTTGATGCTATCAAATATGTATTCATCATCAAACTATGGCTTTCCCAATGCGCTCAGACCTCTGCTTCTCCTGCTCTTACTTATTCCCATGTTGATTATTCAAACTCTCTTCATCTTGGTCACCGTGATCCTCACCTAAATGCTTCCTAATTTTACAAAATTCAGCTGTTTGTCACTCTTCCCATGTTTATGGCTTTCTTATGAAAATCCACTAGCTAACGATTATGCAGCAGTATGTTTTAAAATCATGTGCATTGATTGCCATCGTCTTGCTGTCTCTGCTTCCTTTTTTCTTTCTAAGAGATTTATCCTTCACTTTCCCACCCAAAGTCTCCTTTGTGTGGGAGAATTCTTGTGGCTACTAAATTTCATTTCTCACAGGAGGGTAATTATGCTTTTCTGTTCTTGGCCCCGATTTGTGAAGTTCTCCCCTCTTGATCGCTTTGTTGCTCAAACCATCTGTTTCGTGGCAAGCTGAAATGATAGTTTCCCACTTAGGCTTCAATTGATAGCGCTCTGCCTTTCCTCCACGTTTAGTTTTCCCTTAGGCTTCCAAGGTCGTATATCTGCCTACTGTTGTCCGGTTTCTCTCTTTGTGTGGTTCATTCTTCCCTCTGGGTTTCGTGCCAGAACACCAAACTGTGTTGACAGTGCGTTCTACTATAGGGAAGAAATAAACCATAACATAGTAAGTCTATGGCTATTAGGAATGCCCTTCCTATGATAATCAGAGCCGATACATCGTTTTGGTCATTCAGAGCGAAGGTGAAAGAGTTGTTCCTCACACAGCAATATTGAGTTGCCGTCCACCCTCAACATTCCCGTGCCAGTCCTAACACTATTATTTACAATCCCGGACCCTCTGTAACCTGGTCCTTTCTATCACTTGTGCCTCTCCATTGCCAGGGACCATCCTGCAACCCGGTCCCCTATGCTATTTATTTTTATTGCATTGTCCCCTGTTTGTTTGTTTGTTTGTTTATTTTATTTGTATGGCGCTCCAAACCCTGAGGTAGAAGGGCGCTTAAGAATTTGGTTACAGAGTTGAGAAGTATCTGTGTGTTGCATACTTCGTACAGGTTTAAATTATATACATATATATACAGTGGTCAATAAACAGAGCATATGCAGTGCGTACAATATACAATTTTCAGAATAAATACAGTGTCTAAACCAGTATTCGCACGTGTCTACAGTTAGAGGTGTCATTCTTTGTTTAGCAGCCAGCTGATGACCTGCTTCCTAAAGATCTGGAAGGATTCGACAATTTTGATGATAAGCGGTAGGGAGTTCCAGAGTTGGGGGGCAAGCACTGTGAAGCTTACCCCTCCCGCTCCTTTTAGGTGGAACCTGGGCACTAGTAGGCAGAGAGAGTTGGAGGATCTGCTGAATCTGGTGGCAGGTTTCAGGGTGAGTTTATCGGCTATATAAGGTGGTGCTAGGTGATTGAGGGCTTTGTACGTGAGGCAGATGATTTTTAGATCAATTTTTTGGCGTATGGAGAGCCATTTGCAGGCTTTCCTAGTGGCAGAGATATGTTCTTGTCTGGGAATGTTGAGGGCTGCGCGTAAGGCGTTATTTTGTATTACCTGCAATTTGTTGAGTATGGATTGATTAGCGCCAAGGTACAGGCTGTTACAGTAATCCAGTTTGGATTGTATTAGGGCCCTGGCAAGGGTGAGGCAGCTGTTGGGTGATAGGAAGGGTCTGCTGGCCTTAATGAGTTTGCCGGTATAGGCAGCGGCTGAGGCGGTCATATTGGTGTGTTTGCTGAGGTTGGTGTTGGCATCTAGATAGAAGCCAAGGGTTTTTACGCTTTTGGCTATGGGAATGGAATGACCATCGATGGTGATGTTGTTATAGCTAGGGTCTAGTTTAGTTAGAGTGTTGCGGGAGCCGACGATTAGGAGCTCTGTCTTCTCATCATTCAGGCAGAGACCATGGGAGGCCATCCAAGCCTGAATGATGGAGAATATTTTGTTGATCCGGGCGGAGTCTTCTTGGTAATTGCCAGAGATAGTGAGGAGTATCTGGGTGTCATCTGCGTAGTTTGTGTAGGTGACACCCAGATGATCCAGTTGGTCAAATAGAGGCTTTGTAAATATGTTATACAAAGTGGGGGATACGCAGGAACCTTGTGGGACCCCGCATGTGGTGGGGATAGGGTCTGCTGCAGCTGTAGAGGAAAAGACTTGCATGGTTCTGTTTGCCAGGAAGGATTGTATCCATGTGATGACAGGGGAGGAGAAGTGGGCTGCGGTGACAAGGTGATTACAGAGGACCTCATGGCTGACCAGGTCAAAGGCCGCTGAGAGGTCAAGGAGGAGTAGGATAGCGGCATTGCCTTTGTCTTTAATTTCATCAATCTGGCTTTTGAGATCAACAAGGGCGGTTTCAGTTCCGTGTTGAGGTCTGAAGCCAGATTGACGTATTCCTAGCAGTTGGTTGGATTCTAAGTATTCCTGAATTTGGATGTAGGCGACTCTGTCCAGGATTTTCAGTAGGAAGGGGACTGTGGTGATGGGCCTGTAATTTGTGGGTGTGGCCGGGTCGAGGGATTGTTTTTTCAGGAGGGGGAGAACCCATGATTGTTTTAGGTTGCTGGGGATGGAGCAGCTGGTAAAGGATAGGTTGATGAGTTTGGTGATGAAGGGGGAGAGCTCTCTGGCTGCATCTTTTATGATTTGAGCCGGGCAGCTGTCTCCTTTACAGTTGGAGGGTTTCAGGGATGTGATGATTTTTTTAACTTCCGGTATGGTGACTTTTTTGAACAAGAAGCCTGCGCTAGTAGTGTAGTTAGGTGTGGGTACGTTGAAGTTGGTGACACTGTTGTTGAGTTGTTGCCGTTTGTTTTCGATTTTAGTGTGGAGTCCTAAAATTTTATTGTTGAGGGCGTTCTGGATGTTGGTGCACCAGGATTTGTCTTTCAGGCAGGTTTCCGGGGGCGAAATGGGGTTTTCTAGTTCCTTCAGAATTTTGAATAGTTCTTTAGTGGAGGAACCTGCCTGAGTGATCCTGGTGTTGTAATTATCTTTTTTGGTCCGGATTATCTCGCTTTTGTAAAGTGAGGATAAGTTAGTGAGGTTGGATTTGTTTTCCGCAGTGGGGTTAGTCTTCCAGGTGTGGTGAGCCTTAGCTTTCTTTTTTCTAAGTAGTTTGAGCTCACGGGTGTACCACGAGTTCAGATGAGCTTTGGGTTTAGCTTTGCGTATTTTCAAGGGGGCAACAGTGTCCATTGCTTTAGCCATGGAATCATTGAAGGTGTCAATCAGCAGGGTTAAGTCAGCGTTAGCTGGGAGGGCATTGAGGGTAGGTAAGACCAGTGGTATTAGGGCTTCAGCAGTGATGTTGCGTTTATTCCTGGTGGGGTATGCTGGTGCCATGGGGTGCTTATTGGGCAGTATCTGATTGGTGTTAACCTCAAGGGGGATCATGTGGTGATCGGACCATAGCAGAGGTTGGGGATCTTTGCAGGTTGTGTTGCAATTGTGGGTTGCTACCCAATCAAGGGTTCTGCCTTTTTGGTGGGTCGGGAGTACAATGAGTTGAGTGAGACCATGATCAGTTAGGGCATTGGCTAGGGATGCAGCGGGTGCATCGTTTGGGTCTTGGTAGCCGAGGTTGAAGTCTCCAAGGATCATGATTTGTGCTGTTGGTTTGGAAGTTTTGGAGATGAGGGATGTGATGTCTTCTTCGAAGGTCCCAGGTGGACCTGGGGGTCTATAGATGAGGTGGATGGTTATCGTGGCTGTGGGGGAGGTTTGTAGTTTGGTTGTGAGTAACTCGCAGGAAGTGAATGCAACTGTGTCGGTTGGTCTAAGGCCTAGGGCGGATTTGGAAATGATTGCTACGCCTCCACCTCTGGCGTTAGGTCTGTCCGCTCTGAAGATAGTGTATTTGTCTGGGATGGCTAGTGATAAATAGGGTCCGGACGCCTCATGAAGCCAAGTTTCTGTTAGGGCTAAGAAGTCAAGGTTATTGGTAAGGATGATGTCTGCAATTTCTGTGGGGTGGGCAGCCAGGGATCTGACGTTGAGAAGGGCGCCTTTTAGAGGGGGAGGAGTGGGTTTGCTTGGTGCAGTGTGCTTTGTATTAGTTTTGGAGTAAGGTCTGGAGTTAGGTTTAGAATTTGTGGTGGGGAGCCTGGAGCCTAACCTTTCGTTGCGGGTGCGGGTTATGATGTTGGGAATAAGGGAGAGGGGGGTAGGCCTGGGCGGCTTAAAGCGGGTGGGAGGTTTGGTGGTCAATTTGGTTTGGTTAGACTTAGCAGTGGGACTGTGGTGGCTGTTGGTGGGTAGGCCAAGGATGACGATGGATGTAGAGGTGTGGGGGTGGTGGTATGTGGCGGGGAAAGGGGGTGTGGAGGGTAGGAACGGAGTGGAGCAGGGGATGGGGTGGTGTCTGGGGCACCCTAGTTTAGCCAGGCCGTCCTGATGGGAACTTGTGCAACTTTCTGTAACTCTTGTTGTTCTAAAAGTTTTAATGCGCCCAGTTACCCGAGGGTTTGGCTGCGCTTTACAAATAAACAAACAAAACTAAACTAATTAGACACAGGTGGTGAAGAATGTGTCCCTCCCAGGTTGATCTTGCATCGGTCTCTTGACTGACTATTGACGTAGTTTCTGGCCTCAAAAGTAGCCACAATTGTTAAAGTCATAAACATCTCCTTACAGACAAGCACACAGTTACAAAGAATTTTCCTTTCTACAGACAGGGCACCTCCAATGCCCCACTCTCAAATCTTAATTCCACACTTCTCCAAAGAGATAACACTGTGGGTAGAGAGTACTCGGGTTGCTGGGGCTGCTGGCAGAAACTGTCTACCATATCGTCTAGGCACTGGGGCTCTAAGAATCATTCAACACAGGACTGCAGCTTCACAGGCTCACGCATGGGCAACACACAGAGGCACTCGCTGTTATTACAGCATTAGCTCTTTAAACAGCATGATGGATTTTTACAGCACATAATATTGGTAGCACTGGTTGTGTGAATAAAGATTATTAAAAAAAAATCAGCAGAGACACCTCCGGGTCAGGCTTTCTGGATTTACCTTGTTTCCATGAGAGTCTGCAACCTGTGAGTGTAGTTCTCTTTGGTCTCTGCATTTGCCAGATAACAAGAGACCTGCCATTCTGTGTAGGCAGTATGGTCTGAAACTAAGTGCAGAAGGGTTGCCGTTGATGGGTACAGATGGCACGCATGGACGTAGGATTTCACTGCTATGCTAATGATACTCATTTTTCAAACTCACTGTTGGTCCGATTCCTGATAAACATGTAAGTGCCATCTTCTCTGCCATCAAGGACTGGATTTAGCGAAACTGGTTCAGCCCATGTAGTAAAACCTCAGAGTTTACACTAAGAAGCCCACAACTCTAGGCAGGATCTAAACCGTCTCCGACAATTGATGCTCGATTTTCAGACCTCCCCATTCTTCCTTAAGTGAAGACATTGAGTATCATCGTCGACTCCCACCTTCATGTGATTTCAAAGGTTAACTTGGTTATCAGTAGTACCGGTCAAGCATGATATTATAAATAAAATGTGACCCTTGCCCAGGATGTTTCTTCTTGGTGTCACTGTCAGGACCATAGTAGATGCCAAGCTTGATTACTACGTTTCTATGGACAAGAGCTTAACCAAAAGACTACAGGCTCTTCAAACTGTGTTCATAGGATTCTCACCAACTGCTCAAAGCTCTCAAGTCTCCCCAATTCTTCAAGCCAGGATCATGTTTAAGGTTGCTGCCATTGCCCACAAGTGTACCTATGAGACAGCCCCCAGCCATCAGGCATTTAGGTTAAAAACCCATTATACCTCCCAGACCACTTCACTCCTCTAAGCTGATGTTTACTAACCCGCTTGGGTGTAACCTGCTATCGGCAGTTGGAAACATCTTTTGCACTTAGGGTGCTATAATCTAAAATAATGTTCCTGAACCTCTTACAGGTGAAACAGATGTTTTAAAAGCAATTAAAATGCTACTCTTCTGTCAATGTGTGCATTTATGAGCTCCTTCTTGGTTGTTTATTTAACACTTTGCTTTCTGATGTATACGTTAACCCTTCCAGTTTGTAGTGCCACATAAAACATATATACTATAACACAATGGAGAATCTGGAAGATCATTGCACAACCGTTTATACTGCCATAAGAGAACATTCCTCTACCAAGTTCTGAGGTAAGCAATGGAGGACATGAATATTTGAGAGGTTTTGCAAAGAACCAAATTGCAACAAACTTCTTCGAAGCGCTAGTGTGAACAGGACATTGCGAAAACGCAACATTCGGTAGGACAGACAAAACGTGAGAGGCATGGAAAAAGCTTTTGAATGGGAACAATAAGGTGGGTGACCAATACAGGCTACACTAGTACCATGGAGGGTAGAATGTCAACAATCACAACACAGAAGCACTACACATTCCTGGTTAACAATTTAGCCGATTTCCAGGTTCGGTGTTCACAAGGGAACCACGCTTCGGCAGGGAAGACAGGGAATGTCCCTGATGGTCACAATACGACTATATTGGGCTGGTACCTTGAGCCAACCGACTAAGGTAGTAAAGAGGACTGTCTGGTTACTTAATTATTCTGAGCAGGGGAAAAAGGCGTTCTGTTTTTTCATTAATCTACAGCAGGAGGGCTCGTGCCCAATTTCCAAATTCTGCAAACGATCCAACTGCAAATCTTTACTTCGTGCATGCAGAATAGACAAGGAGGTTGTCTGTTGCCGATTGGAGGTTCCTCATAGATGAATGCTTTGTGGCTCTTGACTAGAGGTATGGTGGACCTGTGGGAGACACGTTCTTATGAATGATGCACGTCTTGAGATGGATTTGCTTCTCTATTGGAATCCAATGTAATGCTTTCCAAGCAGTGTTTGCTGAGTCTTGTGGCTTCAGAGAGAAGACACATTGTATGGTTTTATTCAATACATAGTTGTAGTTGGTGGGTTTGCCAATATAGAAATTGTTAAAATAGCCCAGTTTATATATGAGGATTTGTACCAGTGCAAATATCAGAAAGAAACACATTCATTGGCCTTTACCCTGAATTTGCAGTCAAATTACTACCCAAACACCACAGAACAGGAAGTCTTTGTCGTGGCATTAAGTCTTCCTGAATTGATATGACGTCCTTGGTCTATGGTTCTGAGACAGAACGGCGGTGAAGACGCACCTTTCTTTGACAGATACTTTCTGCACTCTGTAATCAAGGCATGACATTTATTCGCCTATGAGGAAAAGCATGTCTAAGTGCGTAAGAACTCTTCTTCCTATGCCAGTACTTCTCAAAAGGGGCACAACATAGCAGCTCTCCCTTCAGTCTTAGGTTTAGCAGCTAGATTGTAACTTAAATCATTGCCAAGCCTGGTTTCCAGCTTCCTTCCCAGTAGCTTAGCACAAACAAGTCAAAAGTCACTAACAATTTCGGGGTAGACATGTTCCCCCACATTTCCTTCTTGACCCTCCTTTCTTGTGTTGCTTTCCCCATGATGAACAAGGGGATCTTTCTCCTGAATTCATAGAGGTCATTGTTGTTGCCACTTAGGATGGAGCAAAATTGTGGCTCAGACCAAGGATAATCTCACCCACAGGACTTCAGAGGGGAATGTAAGGAAGGCATGGTATCAAACAGTAAGACAGAGACAAGTGATCACAGTTCAAGGGCGTTTATTGAATTTCAAAGGAATGGATGAGCACCTATCTAACCCTAAATCTAAGGATGGGAGCAAGCTACAACCATCAAAGTAAAAATAACCCAGTCCTAGTGGAGTCTTGTCAAAATAAAAAAGGACTATACTAATAAACCTATTTCTAAATACAAACGGTGTGGGAAAATGATGTATGCAAAAGAAAGTGTTAAAAAAATAATAGGTCAGAATGACTGAGTGTTCTCTTCCCCATGTTTTCAGCACGGGACAAGGTAGCACACTTTAGCTTCAAACACACTCCGGCTTCTGTGGCTCAAAGATGCAGTTCAGGACATAAGTCAGGGCTTTCTGCGACAAAGTAATTTCCCCAGAATAAAGTCTCTTACTCGCAGGATGCCTGGACACATACAAAACAAAGTTCCTTCTCTTCTTCAGGTTTTTCCAAAGTTCACAGGTTTACGGGTTCACGGTTTCCACTGGGTCTCCCTCAGCAGGGCTCGGATCCTAGGTCTCCCTCAGCCGGGCTCGGACCCTCGCAAACACAAGTTCCCAACAGGCTTTCCTTAGCTGTGCTCAGACCAGTCGTTCACACTCCTCCTTTATACTTAGTTAACTGTTCACAATATGCCTCCCTCGTTTGGGCTCAGGCCTTTTATTCACACGTTTACAGATCTCCCTCAGCCGGGTTCGGCCCTGTTTATCATGTTAACACAAACTTTCTTTACTGTATCAACATCAAAGACTTTTGACTTTGGGCAGGATTTAGCTTGACCCGTCGCAGGACCACTTTGATTCCCAATTCTTTAGAACGCTTTCACTTTTGCCACTTCTCAGCTGGATACCTTACAGAGATCTTCGAATGAGCACACATGCGGTGCCGGACCACTCTCTCAAAGGTATCGTATCTTGGTTTCAAAGTTCAATCACTCATCAGCAGTTCAACTATACTTTCGTCTTTTATCACACGCGTTAAAACATTGTTCGTTCCAGCGCTCGCCATACAATGTTGCCGCTTGCATCCTCTGCTTTAACACAGACTGGTCCTGTATCGGTCTCCCCAACTCACCGGCTGTGTTGATTTCACTGAAGCTGCTTTGTTCTTGGAGCCAAGGACGGTACCACAGCGGGTCTCAATTCTTCCCGCCTTGATTACTGACGCGGGAGGGCCCCGGGTATCTCTGACACACAATGCAGGATTCTTCAGCATGGTTTCCTGGTCTTACGCTTTCTAATTGAGGGTTCTTGAAAGTAACAGTTCCTTGTTGGAAAGGTCAAGGGAATTTCCCTCCTTGCGATGCCCTCCTGTTCTGACGTCTTTCGTCTCTCGTTGAGCTGCCATCTCGAAACTGCTGTTTCCTCATGTGCTTTGCCTCGGTCAGAGTGTGCTCTCGTGCCTCGCCTTTTATCCGTGTGGGGAAGCTTAATGGGAGTCATTTGTGTGTAATGGTCAGTAATTGCCTGACCTCGCCTGATCATTTTATTGGGACACTTCAGGTATATTGCTTGGGTGTTTTCTCCCATAGCGGGCTGTCCGTGCGAAAGGGTTTGTGTTGTAAAGAGGGGGGGGGGGGGAAGGGTTCCTAGGTATCCTACCAGGTAGGATGGGGTAAAGGTGTTACAGGGAAGGGGATACCGCCTATCACCATCCGGCATCCCACTCCGACTCCCCGAAGACCCCTCACCCAGATGATCCTCCCGCACTGGTCCGACCCCAGGAACTGGATCCAAAAGTGATGGCCATGTCCTGGCCACCTGGATGAGAGATCTCTGGGGACTAGTGGGTGAGACACCTTCTGGTTTCATACAGGAACCAAGCAGGGTGGCCAGCTGATGAGGTTTACTTTCCAATCTATCACCTCCTCCCTATCTTCTAGTGCCCACCAGCCCACTCTCTCTCCTCCTTGAGGTCTCTCCACATGCTCCTACCCCAAGGCACACATTTCAGTCCTTTTTGGTCTCCTCCTTACTTCTGCACCTTTTGGAAGCTTCAGCACATGCTCACTCTTCAAGATACAATGGCCACTTCCATAATGTTTGCCCCATCATCCAATCTCTAGTCTATCCTCCAGCCTCTGTAAGAAAGTCCCAATTTCTCTCCTTATAAGATTCTCGCCCACCACAACCTCACAAAACTCGTTCTCCATATTCTTGATCATATTCTAACTTTCCCCTTCTACTTTCTCTGTTTCTACCCTTTAATTGTTTCTAACAACCACCTTATTCTGTCTCTCCTTTCCTTCTCCTCCCTGGTTATCTACAATCACTTGACTCCATCGTCTCTGCTCCTCCTTCAATGTCCTCTTCAGCCACCTTCCACAGTCTCTCCTCTTTCCTCCAGGTATGATTGCTCCTTGCCTCTTCTTTCACCTTCCTCCTTCCTTTTGCTTATAATATTCTTCCTTTCCTCCACTCCCTTCAATCTCCTCCTTCCTCTTACTGATATTCTTCCTCTCCACTCCTTTCACCCTTCTGATGTCCCTCCTGATCTTCCCCCTTCTAAAGCCATCCCTCAATGTGCTCCTTCTTCAAACTTCCATACCCAAGTAAAACAGTTGGGCTCTACTTCTTTGGCCATCCTCATTCTAAGTTTATACCCATGATACTTCTGATCGTCTGAGCGTGGTGATTGGATAGTCAGTCCTGCTGGGATTTGTTTAAGCTGTTTGCAATAGTAGTGCTGTAGACCAAGCAGTTTTCAGGGAGGTATGTCATCTTTCTCTGGACACTTGCAGTGTACTGGTTTGCCAGAGGAGTGCCCCTGGGCTCGTTCATGCCTCTTAGTGATGCAGTGATCAAAGCTTCCTCTACACCTGTAGTGATTCCTCCCTGTGCCGGTCAATGACCAGCAGACCTTTACTCTGGTAATTTGCCTGAAACCGGCTCCACAGGAAGTATCATTTAAGAGGTCAGAGTTCTGCAGAGGTTCATCCATCTGACAGTGCAATGCAGGGGGGAGTGGTCGAGGGGCGCACCATGTGATGAGCCTATGCCTTAAGCCAAGGTGGGGTTGGCCATGGCATCCTCCACACATCTCCTGGAACTCAACATCGTGCCACGTGTGGGGGCATCTGGCCCCATTGGCCATCCCAACTGTCAACAGAGGCCATCATCACAGAGTAAAATTAAAAGAAAGCAAGCACTCAGGGGTTTCGCTTAAGCAGGCACTGTGCATAGATGTCCCGGGATGAGAAACAAGGACTTGGGCACTAACAAAAGACTGGCATGTGGGTTCTGGGTACATGTGATGCTATGTATGCTGACACACATCCCCTGTACATCGGAGAGAAAGATTATGCCATGAGTATTAATTAAAAGGACTAAGAAAACAGAGGACCAGTTGACTAGAACAGTTACACAGCGTAGTGAATACTGTACTCCTAGTGTTCAGTATGCTTTCCTCTATACT
This sequence comes from Ambystoma mexicanum, assembly GCF_040938575.1. Classification (NCBI taxonomy): domain Eukaryota; kingdom Metazoa; phylum Chordata; class Amphibia; order Caudata; family Ambystomatidae; genus Ambystoma; species Ambystoma mexicanum. The sequence continues at coordinate 228,567,376 of NC_090934.1, forward strand.
TATGTGAGTATTCTGTTCTTTGGAACAGGACTGGAGTATGATGCTTAGCAGAATGAACTGCAACAGAATGTGCCAGGGCCCATGAGTGGTCACACACAGTGCCCCAGATAAGATTTTGAAGTGAGAGTATTGTACTCCCCATTTTCTAAAGTTGGGAGTAAAGTGATTTTTTAGGGAGTAAAAACAGAAGTTCCATTCCCTATGGGAGTAATTAATACTACCTGTACAACTGGTGAAGGCACGCCCCTGCATGCTCAGACCAGAAAAATGACAGCCCGCTAGGGAAAAAGGCCCATGACAAACTTCCAAGGATAACAAGTATTTATTTCTACAAAAATAGGTATGCACCAGCAAAGAAAATCAGCTGCCGCGGTACGTTCTATGGTTCGTTGGCATATGCCGTACATTATAAGCACAAACAGGGTCACTAGTGATCTCACCATATATGGTACAATTCTGCAATATGGATTATTGGCGGAAGCCTGTAGCTGTAGGGTCTGCTCCATATGGGATGCCATTTGTCAATCTTCATCTGTTCATCTTCGTTCACGTGGGTGCTGCTGGGCTCGTCATCCGCAGTGAGCTGACCTACCAATTAATTAGCTACTCTGACACACAATGTTATTCTTCTGATTGTAACAATTTACTTATTTGTACATTTACAAAGCGCACTTAGCCCATAGCCATCTAGGCGCTGGAACTTAAGAAAATGGTTGCTGGTTTGTATACTTAGTCAATACATTTGCATATGTGATACTACATATTGGTTACAGATTTATGTATTTCATCAAGACAGTAAGTTACGATAGGACATACGTGCACTGAATACAGATACAAATGTACTCATGAGGTGCGACTTGCATGGTGTTGATGGTCACTTTGCAATCCTGACAGTCATAGCCTATGATACTGAAGGTCCTGGTGTCTATTGTTGGGGATCTAAACTGAGGAGCCAGGTTTTTAGTTTTTTTAAATGACCAGAGGGATGTGTCATTTCTCAGTTGTGTTGGGAGAGTGTTCCACAGTTTAGCTGCTAGCACTGGGAAGCTAGAACCGCCTGCTTTCTGTCTTCTGTATCTTGGTATGAAACTCAGATTAGCATATGCGGCCTGTGTGGGTTTGTTAGATTGGGTTTTGGTAATCTGATTGTTTAGATAAACTGGTGCGTTGTTAGTAAGGCATGTGTGAGTGAGAGTGAGGATTTTGAGATTGATCCTGTCTTGGACCGGGAGCCAGTGGATGTTTCATCTAGTCGCTGATATATGTTCATTCTTATGTATATGCAAGGCAGCTCTAATTGCATTATTTTGTACTGTTTGAAGTTTTTTGATGTTTCTGATGCTGGTTCCAGAAAAGAGAGAGTTACAATAATCTATCCTGGAAAGGATCAAAGCTCTTGCTAAGGTGATGCTATTCTTGGTTGAGAGGAATGGTCTACTGGCTCTTATTAATTTTGACGTGTAGGCTACAGATGATATAATGGCATTGATCTGTCTACATAAGGTAAGGGAGGAGTCAATGTAGACCCCAATGGTTTTTGTTTCGTTGCCATCTATTTTGAACGATTTGTATTGTTGTGAGAGATTACTTAGCTTAAATCTGTTTCCGATTAGAGTTAGGTTGGTCTTGTCATCGTTGAGGTGTAATTCATTCTGCGCCATTCAGGCCTGGATTGCGAGATACATTTTGTTAAGATTGTTTGAGCCTGTGATTGGTATGAGTATTTGAGTATCATCCGCATAGTTTGTATATGTGACACCCATTTTGTCTAGTTTATTGAATAGAAGCTTTGTGAAGGCATTATACAGTGTTGGGGACACACAGGAACCTTGCGCTACACCACGCGTTACCATGACTGGGGGGGGGGAGCTGATGTGGCAGAGAAGACCCTCATGGTGCAAATTGGAGAGAAAGGATTCAATCCATTTGATGGCTTCAGGGGAGAAGTCGACAGCAGATTCGAGATGATGGCATAAGATTTTATGGTTCACCAAATCGAATGCTGCAGAAAGGTCTAACAGGAGGAGGATGCACAAGTCACCTCTGTCTTTGAATTGGTCCATTTGTGTTTTTAAATCGAAGAGAAACGTTTGTGTTCCGTGACCAGGTCTGAACCCAGATTGTCTCAAGCCTAAAAGATTAGGTTCCAAGAATTTTTGAATCTGCAAATAGGCTTTTTTAGGGATTTTTAGTAAGAATGGCACTGTAGTAATAGGTCGGAAATGTGCTGGAATGTTGGGGTCCAATGTCTTTTTTTTTTTTTTAACAAGGGGAACACCCAAGTTTCATTTAATTCATCAGGTACTGAATTGGCTGCAAATGAGCTATTGATGAGGCTAGTGATGAATGGTGCAAGTTCGTTGGCGCATTCTTTTACTAGGTTTGTGGGACATGTGTCACGCTTACATCTCAAGGGTTTTAAAACTTTGATGATATTAATGGTTTCTACTGTGGTCACGGGCATGAAGGTAAATGTACTGGTCTCGTGTAGTTCGGTGGTGGAGGGTGTGATTGACGGAGTGGAGTCAAGGTTGAGTTTTGTTTTTAAGTTCTATTTTATTTAGCAATAGAAAGAATTTATCTGCCAGGGCATTTTGTACGTTAGTGCACCATTGTATATCTTTGATAGAATGGTCTGGCATGGGGGCTGGTGATTCCAGTTCGCAGAGAATGACAAATAATTCTCTAGAATTGGATTGGGCATTCTGGATTCTTTGGTTATTTACTTCACTTTTGGCTTTAGTGATTGCTTCCTTGTAGTTATTGGATAGTGTCTGAAAGATTACTTTGTTAGCAGGTGTTGGTGACTTTAACCAACTGCTTTAGGCAGACCTTTTGGTTGCACGCCAAGTTTGGAGGTCGGGAGTAAACCATGTGTTGATATGTGCCTTAGGTTTAACTTTTTTAGGTTTCAGAGGGGCTACTTTATCAATGGCCGCTAGCATGACTTCATTGTATTGGCTGACTAGTGATGACAGGTCGTCGTCAGGGTAAGTGGTATTCAATAAAGGTGATAGGAGGGGTAGCATGTTGTCACAATTAATGTTTTTGGAGCTTCTGGATGGTGCGAGTGGGTTAGGTTTTGTGGGTTTAGTCATTAATGTGGTAGATTATTATGGTCTGACCGAGGAGAGGGGGGTGTTAGAGAGGATGACGTTGGTGTCGGCAATCCAGTCTAAGGTACGTCCTTTGGAGGTTAAAGTCACCTAGGACGATGGCTTTGGAGTGAGGTTTCATACTGTAAGCCAGGAGCGAGGTGATGTCTTTGAATGTGGATGTCGGACGTAGAGGTCTGTAGACAATATGGAGGGTAAGGGTACAAGTATGCGTGAGTGACATTTTCAGAGTGATTACTTCACCAGCAGCAAATGGGAGTTTGCCTAGTATTCTTATATCAAGGGCGTTTTTAGCTAGGAGAGCTACTCTGCCTCCTTTGGCTGTGGTTCTATCCTTCCTATAAATTGAGTAACCCTCTGGGATGGCTAGCGATAAGGAGGGGCCTGAAGCCGTATGGAGCCAAGTTTCTGTTACTGCCATCATGTCTAAGTCATTGGCTTTGATGAGATCTTCAGTGTCAAGAGCGTGGGCAGTAATAGATCTAGCGTTAATGAGGGCGCCTTTCAGGTGGAGGGTCATGTCAATGTGGTCTGGTTTCTTAATATGTGAATTGGAGTTCTTTGGATTTTTTGATCTGTTATCCAATGTGGGTGGCAGTTGGTATATTAGAATAGGAGGAGTTTGCCTTTTACGGGAAAGTGATTTGTGGGTTTGCTGACTAGGTGTTGAGGCGGTGACTAGAGTGTTGCATGTCACGTGTTTCTGTGAGCTATGGATAGTAAGCTGCATGGTATTGGTGTGCCGTTGGATATGGTGTGGGCCAGTACGTGATGAGTCTAAATCTCCTCGTAGGTCCAACAATAGGCCATGTGGAAGGTATTGATGCAGTGGCTGGTATGTTGTATGTCAGGGGTTTCTGAGTGGTATGGATGGTCATGAGGTGGGCAGATAATGAGGAGGCTATAGTAGCCTTTGGGTGTGTTGCTGGATAGGCTGAGAAGAACGTTTATATTTCCTTATAGGTTTGTCAATAGGACAAGTAGAAGGCGGGCTGACTGTGACAGTAAAGGATAATATCTCACTACTCTGGGTAGGTAGGGTGATATGGGGTGGGGGTGCTGGTACAGGGACGGGAGATATTTTAGGTAGCAAGGGGGTAGGGAATGGGAGGGCGTGGTGTCTGACACACCATAATCTTGCAAGGCCATTCCCTAACTGGATGAATGAGCCTTCTGAGCAAGGATGAGCCTCTAGACTTGTAGTGTCCATGAGGGATTCTAGTGTCTCTTTGGAGTGTCTACGTAGGGTAGGGTAGCGCGGTAGTTAAGTGGCTAGTGTCTTAACTGTCACTGGGGAGTTAAGTAGATTGAAACGTGGGCCTGGACGTAATGAACCATTGTGTAAGATCACAAATAAACGTGTCTGGCATGTCAATGGCAGCTATGTCAATGGTGGCAATTTATTGATGAGTGGGATGTAGTAGCACTAGCTGCAATAGTAACGTTGGCTAAATTGCAATACAAATATACAAATGTTATCAAATCTTAGAAATGATGGCAACAGCGGCTGCAGCGTATTTGGGCAATTTGTGGGCATGGAACTTAATGCAGTAGTGGCAGAGACAGTATTTGAGTATACAAATTGGCATACATTTAGAACGGTGGCAACAACATTTATTTCTTACTGGGGCCAAATGCGATTTCTGACAGACATGGCAGAGGATACAATTGCAGTCGTAACGCTAGCCAGATTGAAATGCAGGTATGCAGGTCTAAGCAAGCCTTTATAGTAGTGGCAATTTGTAGGCATAGTACCAAGTACACTAGTGGCAGAAGCAATATGCAAATACACAGGTTAGGCAACAGAGACCGACTAAATGCGGTTTCTGGCAAGGACGTGGCAGTGGGTAAGACGGCGACAATAACAGACTGCATGTGAGCTAGATACCTTAGCACATAATCGTCATTGTTATACGGCGGAGTATAGCTAGGTAGCAGCTGACGGAACTAACCTCTCGATACAAGCACCATAGGTGAGGCAGTGTCGTGAACTTACAACGCAGTATCCTTCGACAATGGAGGCTATGGAAGCGTTCGTTAGGCGGAAGGCATACACGAACGTAATACATTGTTAGGGGTCGGCATGTAGAGTACTTACACAAAGGAGCATGTAGAGATGATAGGGTCAGGCGAGTAAAAGAACAGTGCCACGGGTACTTTTGTGGAAACACAAGGTTAGTTTTAGGGCTTTGGCTCTTTGGGCCGTATGGCTCCAACAGGTCCGGGACTGGAGCCTTATCTGTGGGCCTTTGCTGGGGGCTGGCTTACGCCTACCAGTCGTGCGGATTGGCTGAAGGCCAGGTAGGTAGCCAATAGGAGGTGAGATGTTGCCCAGGCAACGTGGTGTAAACACAGGCCCAAATTAAAACGGCGGCCATATTAGCAGGTCGTACTACGAATCGCATCAGTACAGTTGCACATGGAATGGCTTAGGAAAAACGATATAGCCCTGCTTGAAGCAGCGGTCTAGTATAAAATTAATTATGGTGATGAAAACTCACCGCAGGCGAAATTATGTAGCGGCACACTATTTGCCGACGGAAAAGGTAGCCGTGAGGGCTTACCTCGGCACAGCAAGTGCCGGCTGTTGTTGGCGAGCTGCTCCAGCAGCGCAGCTAGATGAGCCCTGCTGGGCATCCGGGGTTGAGACTGCTGAATTCAGGCTCAGGACAGGATCCTTATTCGTGGGCCTTTGCTGGGGGCCGGCTTACGCCTACTGACCGTGCGGACTGGCTGAAGGTAGGTAGCCAATAAACACAGGACCAAATTCAAACGTAAGCCATCTTAGCAGGTCGTACTGTGCACAATGCACCTGGCAGATACAGGGATGGGCTCGGGGGACAGCCATGGTCACAGTAACTCATACACGCTCCCAGACTGATCAGCAAACCCCAAGGTCCTCCACCTTAGTTTTAGGCTATAATTCTGAGGCTACCCTGCAACTCGCAGCACAAATCACGTTACTCATTTCCGAAGGCGCGATAGCCTTGCCTTCTGATCTGAGTCATCGATAGAGGGGTGTAAAGGTTTTATGGTCGGTGGTCTGAGTTTGGATGGTGCTGTGGAATGTGGGGGTCATGGGATGAAAGCATGGCAAAGCTGCATTTCACATGCAGCGATCGTTGGGGGCAGGAGGGCCTTGCCATCTATCCCTTGGGATGGTACTGCCAAGAAGCGCTGCTCTCTTCTCATGACCTTGCAGGGCACAATCTTCCCATGCGCGAGGGCCTGTAACTTGCCTAACAATAGAGGAGGTTGTGGATTTCTGAGAACTGGCCAGGTTGGGGGTGGTGTTCGCGCTCATGCAAGGGGACTAATACTAACACAAAAATGCTATTCGCCGCGCTTGGGCCTAACTTCTAAGATGGCTGCCATTAGCCAAGATGGCGTTCACACCGGCATCTACCATATAGCTTCTAATACATGCACTAAGGTGGTTGCGCACCCTTCAGTATGTACCCCATGCCCCTAGATGTGCTCTCTTAGTGTTTATTTCTTCTTTGGTATCGCCTAGGGAGGTGGGAAGACACTCTCCCCTTCCCAACAGTGGTTCAAAACAAATCACTGCATTACTGATTCACACCTTAAAAGACCCGGTCTGTAAAAACGATTCAAAGTGATCGGACTGCGACCGATTTTGCCGCGGCTGGAAAGTTAGCACGAGAAAGGTGCGAACTACCAAAAGTTTGCACCTTTCTCATGCCAACACACTTACATACTACAGGGGCTTCCCCCACACACTATACAGCAAAGTATAGAGAGCGGGGTGTTGCAGGGGACACCCCTGCAGCACCCGTTTTTTTTTTACGCGGGTGTGTCTCCTGCAACACCCAGCTCACTATACCACACAGTATAGTGAGCGGGATGTTGCGGGGGACACCCCCGCAGTCTCTCTTTTTTTTTTTTTTTACTTACCTGCAATGTTACTACCAAAGGTTCAAACTTTTGGTGTTCGAACCTTAGGTGGTAGCATTTTTCGGTCGTATTGTACGATCTGAACTTTTTTTTTCGGTCCGATCGTACAATACCGTAAAAATACCTCCCAGTCGTTTGCTTAAGGCTATAATCTGTTTTCTGCCTACTGCCTAGCCATCATCACAAGATCAGAGGTTCATCCTCCAGGGCCCCTTCCTACATCTAGACCACAGCGCAGGCAGAGAGACTAGGAGGTTCGATGTCATTTTCCCGCTTTTGGAAGGTTGCACATAAAAAAAAGACAGATTATTTTTGGTTGATTTGGTGCAGCCCTCAGAAAGCGGGAAAAGGACATGCCAGTGTTTTTAACACCAGAGCTCCCTTTTCCTCCATTACCCCGCAACCCACCCCCAACCATGGGACTACCTCGAAATCGGGGGGTGAGGGAAGGAGGAAGGGTCACCCCCGAACCTCCCTCTCTCTCTCAGTCCCCGCACTCTTCCTCCCCACCCAAGACTCCCCCAGACCAAAACACACAGACACACCAACACACATATACCCGTTCTCCTCAGGGCTGTCACAAGATGTGGTGAGGCCAGGGGCAAAACATTTGGTGAGGCCCCCTTTTGATGTTAAGCACTGGGCCCGTGTTAGTACCTTCGCAAACGGGACTCGAGAAATCTCCCCTTGAGTTTGTGTGGAGGAACCCAAATATGGTTTATTGCTACAACTGCAAATCAACTACAGCAAAGTTAGATTTCTCTACTGAAGAAAGGTTTTATGCCAGACTAACCTTTGTATCATAGGCATAAACATATACAGGATGGCATGACGGCATGTGGTGCCTGACATTATCCAATACATTTCATGCCGCCTTGCGCTTAACAAATGTTAGTATAAAGATATATTCATGCTGGTTGTTCCCATGTGGTCCATGCATGCTGCACCAACATATGCCATCATTACCATGTACGGCTCCCAGCCAGTAAACATGCCATGCCATAGAAAGTATGTCCAGGCTGACTGTGCACCATAAGTGTTACTACTGCTTTGGTTGGCCTAAATTCAACGTGCGCCAATTTAGCCAAGTTGTATGTTTGCTTTAACCTTGATGCACAGTCCTGTGCAACATGGGTAAAGCAAAACAAGCATTGGCAATCCTAACAGTTTTTGATTTCATCTAGGCATGGTAAAGGCACTCCTGTATTGCTATTAACTGGCCATTGATGGTAACAGGTGCAAACTGGTTTGAGTACCTGAGCATCTAATAGCAGTGCCTGGCAAATGTCTAATACTTATGCACAAGTTGGCTTTGCCAATGTTTGTTTTTAACAGGACTTCAGTGAAAGACACGTAGGGTGCAACACCACTGAGCAGATCGGGCTCTAGCGCCTTCCCGTTGGGTTTGGTTGACTCGACCTGGCTACTTGGGCGGAGCCAGCCCCTATCTAGGAAGCACTGAAGCCCTCCCACTTTGAGGCAGAAGGCCTCTCTCAAAGTGTTGCCAGCCCGTAGCTCTCGTTATGGAGTGCCAGCAGCATCAAACATGCAGAGTACAAATGCCTATCCATGCAATATCAACAGACTAACTTTGATAAAGCCAAAGTCTTAACTTCTTGTCTCAGCTTTTAGATGGCCCACCTCTCAGAGATCAGCATAGCATTATGAAAGTAAAGAGCCTTTGAATTGGGGTGAAAGGTACGACTAGTGGCCAAAGGGAAGGTGAAATTACTATTCAGCTTCCTAGCTGGGCTCAGGGCGTTGGGAGAGAAGTGCGAGCAGGGCTGGTTGAAGATGTGTCAGGGCTGGTGGGAGCCCATTTCTTTGCGATGTTTGTGGGGCACCCCAGGCCTTACAGATTGGAAAAATAGGCCAAGGCACCTGTGGCGTGCTTAAATCAATAATTAAGTCAAAATAATACAGTGAGGTGGTTAGAAGCTGCAGATTATCAGCAGGTATCTGTCATAAGACTGCGAACAAGAGGGCAGCTGCGTGGGGGCCCATTTATACTGCAAAAGCTGAAAGACCCAGACACCATCCCTCAGTGGGGAGACCAACAGCGCAATGGTTTTATTGGCCCCCACATTGGCCCCACTCACTATTCACTTTCAAAACTGTCATCCAGCCCCTGCCGGGCTGACCAACAGAGCAGTGGCCAGATGGTGGAACAAGACACAGATATTAAACGGGGCCTGGGCTTCACTGTTAAAAGGCCCTGAAATCACTAACATAAACCATTTCACTGTTAGCACCTGCATTCATAAACATACATGGAAGGGAAGTGGTAACATGAGACATCTCATTCTCACAGCAGTCCTTAAGTGTGACATTTCAGAAATGAGGGCGAGAGTTAGCTGCTTGTAAAATTGAAGCTTCATCAGAATAGTCTAATTCGATGCAGAAATATATTAGATGTGCCCACACAAGTAAGTTTGTCCCTCCCCCACAAGTTAGTGTCCCTCCCAACCTTTGAAGTATTAGTCCCACTCCGTCGCCCCCGAAAAATGTAGCCTAGGACCACCACTGATGCCATGATCCCACCCCTTAATTAAGTGGTACGCATGTCTGCTAAAAATAGGGGTGGGGGCTGACGCACACTCACATACAACACTTTCACCCATGCATTCATCCACCAGTCACACAACTCCTTGCATGCACGCATATATAAAACCAAACACAGCATTGACAACAACACAAGCACCAACATACACGCACACATTCATGCACATATACATACACATTTAATTTAAATACACATATATACTACACATATACACATATAAATTAAAATTAAAAACACTTACCTTACCTCCATGCACCCTTCAAAAACACCCGAGCAGCCACGGGGGACCGGATGGCACTCACTCTGACACGTAGACATGCTGCCTAACAGGAGAGAGCACCTCCCCTATCAGTCAGTGTTGTCACACTGAACAATGTGAACGCACTGATAGGAGAGGAGTCCTCTCTTGTCATTTAGCAGGTCCACCTTTTCAGCTGAGTAACAGGAGGCAGCAGAGCTCACTTCTGAGTCCTGCTGTCTCCCCTTATTTTGCTGTTTGTTGCGGAGCCAAACGGCTTCGCCACAAACAGCAAAATCACTGCAGGGCAGAGAGCAGACAGCACAGTCCCCCGTGTGAATAATGGACACGGGTGGACTGTGCTGCCATCTATGTAGGTGAGGGGGCCCCGAGGCCCCCTGCAAGCGCGAGGCCCGGGGCAGTTTGCCCCTCCTGCCCCCCCCCCCCCTCGTGATGGCCCTGGTTCTCCTCCTACGACGCTTCCGGGTCCTGGTGAGCCAGTCAGCCCCTGCGCGCACTCGTGTGAGGCAGGGGCGTGACAGTTCGATTTAGAAAGACCGCTTTGTGCGGTCACAGCGCAGTCTTTCTAAATCAATTTGTTTTCCAGATGGAAAAAAGGTTATTTGACCTAGAACGGGACTTGGCAGGGAGCTGTGGGATCAGAACCTCACCTACAGGGATCTCTGCTGCCAAGCCCACATCTCAGGTCCTCTGTGCATTCGTCCAGCAGTGACAGAATCCAAAGAATCCCTGTGACCACGAACCTCAAAGATGCGGATAACCTGACTTTGAAATGAAAATTCCCTCAATAAAAAGCATATTTCCGATTGCACACGTTAACATCATTATGTACTGCCCAATTATAAAGGCAAACGCACTTGTTTTATCCAGACTACTTCCAGCACTGCCGACCTCTTCGCTTCACCATCCATAACACCTCAGATTCCAAGGCCATGTGATTAAAGTTAAACACAACCACCACAGAGGACCGGTTGATAGCATGTGAATCTGTACATGATAGCAATACGGGCTGGAGAACTATACCTATAGGTAAGTATACTTTCCCCAGCAATCAATCTTTTGTATACATCAACATGCTTATTTAATAAGAACGAAGCAGCAATTAATAAGGACACGTGAGCAGGGACCACAGGTTGTCTTCGCCTGAAGAGATTTCTTAACAGAGGTTGGCTACAGGGTGGCTGACGTTACATCGTTGCTCAAGCAACAGTGCTTGCAGAACACCCTCATTGATCACAAAGTAGATGCTCTTCGGAAGTCCTTTAATGGGGCGGAGGAGGGTAGTTGGGATCACAGCAGTCCCTGCGTTGCCTCTGGAAAAATGCCCAGCCCCTCTGCCTGGTAACTGTCACTGCTTTCTTAGAGCAGTACTTGAAGCTGTCCACAATCAATTTTGTTAGTGGAGAGTAAGGTAAGGGGGCTCATTACAAGTTGTCCGAAGCGGCCAACTACGGGTTTGCCCGTGAGGTGGCGGAATGACCTCCATCTAAGAGTTGGATGTCATTCTGCCAGCACAAATCGACCTGTATTACAGGTACCAGTAATACTGGCACCCGTAATACAGGCAAAATCCCCCATGGAGCCCAACTCCGTGAAATGGGGAGTTACACCGGCTACCGCCACATGTAATCTGGTGGACATTCCGTGGGACCGTAGCTGTATCGGTAAATCCATTTACTGGTATTCTGGCGGATTTGCCGCCACAATACTGGCAAACTTATAATGAGCCCCAAGGAGTGCTCTTCTGTAACTGCATGGGCAACAAATAGCTGTGAAGTCCACCTAAATTCTCTAGTTCTGTCAATGTAATAACCAAGGCATCTTTTGACATGCAAGGTGTCAAGGGACAACTTTCCTGCAGCAGCTGTTTGTTTGAAGAAAATTGCTAAGTTAACGTCTTGAATAATGTGCTAGGCTGAGACCATCTTTTGAAAGAAATGGAGGATGTGTTCCGTGAGTAACTTTATCCGCATGGATCCTGACACACAGCTCAAATGCTAAAAAGCCAGTAGGCATCATGGGCATGCCAACGATACAGCCATAATACGAGTTCAGCAGTAATATGTATTTTCATAGAATGCGATTAAAAAGTTAGCATTTTGCCTGTGCACTTTTGGAAATCGACCAATTACACATATATTCATGTAGGTAGTGATATGGGATGGTTGAACATGTGGACTGGAGGGGATGATGAGGACGACCCCCATTAAAAAAAATTTAACTGGTCGAATTCATGGGGAACAAACGTGCACGAACAAAATGCAGGCTTTTAAATAGCAGTTTGTGAAAAAATGTAGAACTGATGCAGCAACCAAGAAAGCAGCTGAATTCTTACTGGAGAATACTAGAGACCCGACTCCACCATATGTGGTAGACAAGCATCTGGGTACACTAGATGAAAAACTACTTTCAATTGTGGAAGTAAGTAGTGTTGGTCAAGCCTTCTCTTTCATGTGCCAATACTTACTTGAACTGCTGTGGTAGGTTGAGGGGCGGGGAGAGGAGGTTCCCACTTCTTTCATCATGAATAGAGAAGGGTGTATTCAGTTACACATGGTCTGCTACCGACAATGCCAGAAGACTGAAGTATCAGAATGACCTTGCTCACATTGGGGCTGCCTGGGTCAACTAGCATGCTGAGGTCTTCATCTTCTGCACCACGTGTGCCACCAATGGTCAAACAGGAACACTTCACGCCCTCTGCAGGAACTAGGGGCCATGAGATTGGCTCCTGAGACATGGCATTTATCAACTTTGACAATAAGTCTACTTTGGGTGTTCCTCCACAGTTGAGAAAGCCAATCCACTGTGGTCTGATATAGCTCCCACTTGCGATCATCTGAATGCATAGCAGTGGTCCCCAAACAGTCACCTCTTGTCTGGCAGCCCATGTTCACAACTCTTTGGCCTCTTTGAGCAATATGATTAACCTTTCGCCTTTTTTCAGTAGTAGTACATGGCCGTGAAGTTGTCCGTACTAGTATGCGCTTCTGGTCGACCCGTGTAAGAAAGCGCAGTGGGCCGGATTTGCTGCTCTAATTTCTAAGACAAAGATATGCATCTTCTTTTCTGCATCCGACTACAGGGCCGTGGTTGACTAGGTGCTGGGTGCACCTTCTGTCAATGTCCCTGTTGCTATCACTACATATGAATATACCCTGTTGAGTAACACACACTTGGTGAAATGTGATCTTTTGTTTCACAACACCAATGCTGAGCTCATCCAGGAGGTTAAGAATATGATGTTGCTGCACTGGACAGTGGCCAGTACCCACTCAAATTGAAATTCCCTTTGAAGTGCCCTCATCTTTAGTCTGCACAAAGTATCTAGAGAATGCAGGACAATATGAGACCCAGAAGCACCTTGAACTGTCTTATTAGCAGAGGTATTTGTACAGAAGAGACTTGTGGATTAAGCATACACTCACGCCTCTGCAATTTACTGATTTTACCCCGTTTGTCGTGGTCCCTAGGATGGCCCCTAGAAACTATTTTGTGTCCTGCATCTACAAAGCAGACTTGTCCTTGGTGGTTATATGTAGTCGCTGTAAGCTGTTTGTCCCAGAGTTAGGAAGGCATGGTATGAAAGTAAGAGACACAAGTGACCACAGTTCAACAGTGTTTATTGAACCTTATCAGGGAACGCCTAACATGGGAGCAAGCTGCGACCATCAAAGAATAATAAAGCAGTCCTAGTGGAGTCTTGTCAAAATAAAAAGGGCCTATACTAAAAAACCCATTGCCAATCCTTACTGCTAACCTACAAATAGCGTGGGGAAATGTTCATGAAAAAGAAAGAAGTGTTCACAAAATGATAAGTCAGGATGTTCAGGCCGTTGGCCTCACTTCCCCATGTTTTCAGCACAGGACAAGGCGGTTCCCTCGAGCATAGCACACTTTTAGGCTTTTTCGGCTCGGGGACAAAGTTCTGTTACAAGCATCAGGGCCTTCTATGCCCAAGTCTCTTCCGTAAACAAAGTCTCTTGATTCAGAGGGCCTGATGTGTCAAACAAAAAGTTCTGTTTCAAATATTCAGCTATGTTGGTGACTCACGGTTTACCCCAGATCCCCCTCAGCCAGGCTCAGATCCGCTTCTCACAATTCGTCTCCCTCAGCTGGGCTTGGACCAATTGCAGTTTGCTTTAGCTATCAAAGACTTTCGAATGTGCACAGGGTTTGGCTTGACCCGTTGCAGGACCACTTCGTTTTCCCAGTTCACAATTTTTACACCTTATTGTTGGATACCGTACAGAGGCGTTCGAATAAGCACCCACGTGGCGCTGGACCACTCTGTATATGGTATCTGTCTTGGTTTACAAAAGGTCAGGTATTCTTTGGATACTCAATTACAATCGCGTCGCTCACCACGAACGCCTTGTTTGTTCTTTGCAAATTTCTTCATACAATGTTGCTGCTTGAACCCTGCGTTCTAACACAGACCGGTCTGCCATCAGTCTCCCCGACTCACCGGCTGTGCTCACTTTACTGAAGCGGCTTTCTTATCCGAGCCAAGGACAGTACCACGGCTGCAATCGCTGCTCCATGACTCGGTTGTCATGCACCTTTCTTCAGCTTTATCTATGGGTCTTATGTTTCTTATCCTCGAGGCCTCATGAAAGTAGAGGTTTCTTTCCTCTGGAAAGGTCAATCCCCTTCTTGCAACCCTCTCTGGTTTCGCCGTCTTGCTCCTCGTATTAAACTGCCATTTCGGAACTGCCGTTTCCTTGTGCGTTTTGACTTGCTCAGAGTGTGCCTTCGTGCTCCACCTTTTATCCATGTGGAGAAGTGTGATGGACATCAGGTGTGTGCAATTATCAGTAATTGCCTGACTCTGCCTGACCCTGGTGTTGGGACATGTCAGGTATACGGCTTGGGTGTTAGTCTGTTGCCGCTCACGGTGACCAGTCTGTGAGAAAGTGTTTGTCTTGGGAAAGGGGGGTGAGGGAATTGAATTCCTAGGTATCCTACCTGGTAGGATGGGGAAAAGGTGTTAGTGGGAAGGGGATACCGCATCGCACCCTCCGGTGTCCCACTTCCACTCCCCGAGGAGCCCCCATCCAGGTGATCCACCTGCACTAGTCCACCCCCAGGAACTGGATCCAAAAGCAGTGGCTGTGTCCTGGCCACCTGGATGTTGGATCCCCGGGGACTAGCGCTGTGAGACACCTTCAGGTTTCTCACATACCCTTCCCCTATGCGATGTAGCCACATCTGTTTCACAGGATATCCAAGAGGGGAAATCCACATTCCCTTGGTCTTTGGCTTTTTTGTGCTCCACAGTGAAACAGTAAGGTTGCAGGTCTAAGAACCATTGCATGACTCAAGAGTTAAGAGTCTTTTCGTTGGCTAATCCAAACCAGTGGAGAATGGTCAGCGACGTGTGAACTTTCATCCTAGGAGGTAGTATCCAAGGTGGATAAAGGCCCACTTGATGTCAAGGGCCTCTAATTCAAGTAATTTTTTCTTGTGGGAAAGGTTTGCGACTCGTGAACAAGAAGGGATGCTACAATCCATCGCAAACTTGTAATAAGACTGCTCCTAGCCCTGCTCCTAGCTTTGCTGTACAAATTCCTTTGAGAAATCTACTACCTTTAGGTTCGTGTTCTGCCACAAGGTTTGTTTTAGGGTGATTTAACATATCATCCTCGTCTGTCAAATAAATGTTGTGGGGCCCGGCGTTCTTTAGTTTATCTGTCAGCCTAGCTCTCCTGTCCGAGAAGTTTGGGATAAACCTACGGTAATAACCGATTAACCTAAGAATGCTCTAAGATGTCTTAGTTTTAAGGGTAGGGGTATCTAGTACGGATTTCACTTTCTCGCATTGAGGTTGCACACTCCTATTTTATACAAAGAAGCCAAGGTATTTCACGGCTGATTGGGCCAGTCTGCATTTGGATGGATGAGCAGTTAGACAGCCTCTTTGAGAGCTCTCATGATGGCAAAAAGATGGATAGGGCAGGAACGCCTCTTCTATGGGGCTGGTTTGTAGATTGTAAAAGAGGGAAAATGGACAGAGGAGAGGGATGAAGGCTGCAGAACAGAGGTGAGTTTACTCAGAGAAGGTGCAGACATTAAGGTGCTAATTCGAGTGATCAGTGAGCTAGACTGGGTTCTGGATCCGAGTCACGACTCCAGAAAACTGTGGAAGTGGGAGGCAGGCCAAAATGGGGGAGTCCCTATGGGAGAGCCCAGTCAGAGCCACCATTTTGGACCAGGGAGTCAACAGAACCGGCGTGGGTGTGTTGTGTACGTAGACGGGCTGGGCCCCCACTCTGGTAATAACAGGCAGGTTACATGGGAAGTGGGAACACAATGAAGGCACCAACATCTTTGCAGAAACTAGGAACAGTTTTATTACAGGAAGAGGAGTAGGATAGTTGACACACTGGACTAGCTAGGCACACCAAATGACTCGGAACCAAGGGCATGCGGAGTACACCTGGATGCAACGGTGGGGAAGGGACCTCAAGGGAGAACGGGAAGGGTTGGAGAAGGGGGGCTGGTAGAGATGGTGAGGGGAAAATGAGAGGGGGACAGACACAAGGGGGAAGGAGAGAGGTACAGGGGGCACAGAGGCAGGCCGGGGGGGAGGGGTAGAGGCTGAGAGGCCAAGAGAGAGAAGCAGGGGATGAAGAGACAGAGGCCAGGAGACCCACTGGTGAAAAAGTAGAGCAGGGTTGGGGAGGGAGGGAACCAAGGGAGAATGATAAGGCCAGACAGGGGGAGGTGTACCTGCCAGAAGGGCTTTGGCAGCCTCTGCACCCAACCCATGTCAGCACCCCACACCGCCAGCAGTCAGGGAAAAAAATTATTCCCCAGTCCTTTCTCCGCAAACTTATATAAGGCTGTTGTTCACGCCACCTCAGGGCCGGCCTCTCACCCAGACAAGTGTTTGAGCAAGTGTTGCCAGGGTCATTTCCAGGGCCAGCACCTCATCCAGGAGTCTGTTTGGCTATTGCCAGGACACATAGTGTCGCTCCAACCCCCTCAAGGGTTAGCCACCTCCCCACTCAGGCACGTTGGTTTGGCTGTTGCTAGACGTGTGTGATTCCCAGGTCAGGGGAGTTGAGCCCAGAGGTGTGGAAGTTAATTGTAGGATACAGTGCAGGGCCTTTGGCCCCAAAGGGAAGGTTTCCTGTTGGAATAGGGAATGGAGGAGGTTCCCAGAACAGGGACTAGCTTGGTGACTCAGGTTAATTACAGGCCCCCCCCCCCCACCAAATGTCACTGGGTCTCAGGAGAGCAGAGTAAAGAGTCCGCTCAAGGTGGCGGGACCGGTTTTTTCACAATGGGAGTTGGCAGGCTTACTGTCCAGAGTGCCAGCATCAGGCAATGTGGGGACCACGCACAGTGAATACAGGACAAAATAAATACACACAGGAGCACTTGACAGAAATATACAGCAAACATATGTTGGAAGGGGAAAAAGTCTGCCGTTTTGCTTGCTTTTCAGGGTAGCTGGAGCCGCAAAGCACAGCCAAGGAGAATACATTTGGCAAACATGACAGGCATGCATAGCCATCTTCACACTAGGACAAGAGACCTAGAGGCCTCTGCAATATGATGATGGGAACCACAGTCTCATGTGAGATCTGGGAACTGTGAGAAAGCAGAAGGTGTCTCACCCACTAGTCCCCAGGTATCGGTCATCCAGGTGGCCAGGACACAGCCATCACTTTTGGATCCAGTTCCTGAGGGTGGAGCAGTGCGGGAGGATCACATGGGTGAGGTATCTTTGGGGAGGACGACACTGGATGGTGAGATGCGGTATCCCTCTCTTTCCTGTACACCTTTACCCCATCACACCAGGTAGGATACCTAGGAACTATACCTCCCTCAACCCCTTTTACAACACAAGCACTTCCACACAGACAGCCTGCTATGGGAGAAAACAGACTAACACCCGATCAGTATACCTGAAGTGTCCCACTACAATGGTTGGGCAGTTACTGACCATTATACACACACCTGACTCCCATTAAGCTTCCCCACACCTATAAAATGCAGGGCAGGAGAGCACACTCGGAGCGTGGCAAAGCACACACGGAAACAACAGTTTCAAGACGGCAGCTCAACGAGAGACTAAAGACGGCAGAACAGGAGGAGATCACAAGGAGGAAAATTCCCTTGACCTTTCCAACACGGAACCGCTACTTTCAAGGATCCTCGTGATTAGAAAGCATAAGACCAGGAAGCCAGGTTGAAGAATCCTGCATTGTGTCTCGGAGATACCCGGGGCCCTCCCGCATCAGTAATCAAGGTGGGGAGAACCGACAGCTGCTGTGGTACCGTCCTTGGCTCCAAGAACAAAGCAGCGTCAGTGAAGTCAACACAGCCGGTGAGTTGGGGAGACCAATACAAGACCTGTCTGTGTTGAAGCTAGGTTTAGGACGTTTTTCCCGCATCTAAATGTTTGCAAAAGTTCTAAAAATGCTGCCACCAAAGGTGCGAATACCAAAAGTTCGAACCTTTGGTGGTAGCATTGAAAAAAAAAACAGGGCTGCGGGGGTGTCCTCGCAGCCTTCCGTTAAAAAAAAAAAAGAAAAGGACCCTGAAGCGCCTGTTCCCGATCACGGAAGTGAAAGGGAACTGGCGCTACAGGGAACCAATGTGAAGATGAAGGTAAGTGGGGTTTGTTTATGTAGGGGGTGGGGGTGTGCCGAGGGTGTGGGTGGCGGGTGTGTTGTGGGTTTGTTGTGTGTGTGTGTGAGAATGTATGTGTGTTCGCATTAGAAAGGTGCAAACTTTTGGTAGTTCGCACCTTTCTCATGTGAACGATTTGCCCGCGGTACCCAGCCGCGGGCAAATCACTTGGATTCTTGAAGCTAAGGTCGCAAGAGGCAACATTACATGGAGCGCGCTGGAGCGAACATGGTTTGAAACACATTTGATAAAATAGGCGAGTAAAGTTTAACTGCCGATGAGTGATTTAACTTTGAAACCAAGATACAATACCTTTGGCAAAGTGGTCCGGCACCGCATGTGTGCTTATTGAAAGGTCTCTGTAAGGTATCCAGCTGAGAAGTGACAAAAGTGAAAGTTATAATGAATTGAAGTGGTCCTGCAACGGGTCAAGCAAGACCCTGTGCACAATCGAAAGTCTTATATGTTGATAGAGTAAAGAAAGTTTGTGTTAAGTAGATAAATTGGTCTGAGCCCGACAGAGGGAGACGGATTGCAGATTTTGTGTCAAAGTGGGTCTGAGTCCAGAGGTGAATAGTGAATTACCCGAAGAATTGAAGTTCAATAAACACCTTTTAACTGTGATCACTTGTGTCTGTCTTACTGTTTGATACCATGGCTTCCTTTCAGAACCACATCTGAGAAGATCACATAACCTCTGTTTGAGAAAGAAAAGAACTCTGATGACTGGAATCCCATAGGAAATATATGTATTAAAGGTCTGTGTTGGCAGTTTGGTTAATTTTTCAACTGACTGATAAACATGTGGCAGATACTAAAAACATCAGTTTATACAGTGAGTGAAAGGCCTTCATCGATCTGCTGCCCGCATAGACCAATCGTCTAAGTAGTAATAAGCGTGTATTCCTCCAAATGTAAAGCAAAGGTCATTGCTGGCATTACCTCCGTGGACAACCAAGGAGCTGGGTGGAGACCAAAAAGTAGCATGTTGCAATGGAAACAGACCCAACTTGTTACAATGTCGAGAAATATGTGACGAGGCCAAAAGCTCCTGAAGATCTACAGCGCAAAGCTAATCCTGTGGCTCCAGAGCCCGGAGGATTTATGCAGGGCTGGGCATCACAAATTCTCTTTTGGAAAGGAACCTGTTGATTTCTGAGAGATCAAAAATGATGTACAGCCCTACATTGTCTTTCTTCAGGACTGCATGGAATCTGAAAAAAAAAACTAATATTCCTCTTAGGAGTGGCTCCTCTCTATCGCATTCAATTACAATAGCTTCTGTATTTCGCAAAAAAGATTCAACGAAAGCCGTTTGGCAGTTGTAAGAGTATATAAGGAGACTGACACAAGGTTGGCCTGGCTTTGGCTATATACTTTTTCTTAGGTAGAAAACCTCACTGTCCCCATTTCTACGAGAGGATTCCCTGCCTTGAACTAAAACTAAAGGAATCGTCAGAAACGTCTGTCAAATCAAAGTTCCACCATCCTGTGTCAAACCTTATTCTAAACCTCACACTATAACTAAAGAATAAACAAAATGTTATACCTTCAGGAGAACAGTTCCCTTCTCCTGGTTCTCCAACAGTGTCCAACAATTGTTCTCTCTCAATAGAAAATATCAGGAGGGATTGATTCCCTTTCCCTGGATCATTGGTTTCACTCAGTCTTTTATCCCATGTTCAGGAAAATGTTTCCCTTCTCTTGGATTGCATTTTTGTAGTTTCCCATAGGACCAAGGGGAATGACTCCCTTCCCCTGGTGTTACTTTATACAGTTCAGCACAAGGCCAGGGGGAATTACTCCCTTCCCCTGGCTTCTCTTTAGGTTCTCGGATGGTCAATGGTCTCCCCACTGCGATGAGGAGGAGTTCCTCGGATGCCCTCTTAGCTTTCTTCAGGGTCCCAGACCCTTCCTCTGGTGGTCAGTGATCTCCCAACTGAGACAAGAAGGAAGGGGTCCTCTTAAGTTCGCTTCAGTGAACCTCACAGGGTTCCAGACCCTTATATGCTTTATAATCATTTCACTGTGCCAAGGAAGTCCACCTCGGATGCACTCTGTAGTTTTTCTGGTGTCACAGACCCACCTTAGCCCCACTCTAGGCCTTGCGACCCACACAGTGTGCTTTAGCGACCCTCCTTGACTCAGCACGTAGCTCTCATTACCTGGGACTACTGCATACAGCGGTGGTTCTTCCTGGGAATGGAGTCGGCCATCGGTACATTCTCCGAGGTCATCTTTCTGCGGTTTCTGGTTTGGCTCCATGCAGTATCGGTATGATTCAGGGTCTACCCGGTCCACCCCCCATGGTCCACCTCCCCCTGGTGGTTGTACCACTGCCTCGCCTCAGGTTCGTAGGACCTACTGCCTTCAGCTTCCCGCCGGTGGTTTCTGCTTCTTCATGTGATACATCATCTTCTTCCCAGTACTTTCAAAGTGATCTATCTTGGAGGTTTTACTATAGCATATAGTTTTATGCTTAATAAGAGGTTGTGGGATGGTGTGATGAGTGTGGTGACTGTGTGATTGGACACTGGGTTTGTGACTATAGGGCATGTACCCAAGTTGGTCGTCCTGGTCCCCAGGTGGGGGGTTCCTCCCCATGAGGTCCTCCTGCATTATAACACCCCTAGGGGGACTATTGGGTAGCAACCTAGCCTCATGGGAAGGCGCTTACCCCTGGGGAGAAGTGACGACACCTAGCGATTCATCACAGAGGACAGGTGGGTTAGGAGAGGGAGAACGGTTTGAATAGAAAAAAGGGCCACTCTGCTCCTTGGATAAGAACATGTTAATTGTTGGACTGTTGCAGAGGTGGGGAATACTCACGTCATCCGTTGCTTTTTCCAAGGCAAGGAAGATGAAGAATCTTCCTGCTCTTTAAGGTCTTCTGGCCTGGCTCGACACCACTGAAGGCCCGAAAATACTGCTCCTTGTAAGCCATGAAAGAGGATGGCTTGACATCTGGCTTAGATATTGGCAATAGCGTTTTCACCCTGAAGACATTTGCCTTTTCCTTGATAAGGGCATTATTCATGGCTCAATTGAACAGTTTATCCCATCAAAAGGGAGTACACTCATTCTACTGAACGCCAAAGAAAAGGTTAACCTGTAGCAGTGTTATAGATAGAACGAAGGAGGCTGCATAGTGGTCACTGGCAGAAGTATAGGCACTTTTAGAGCTTGTGGAAGAACCATTGAATGAGCCAGTGTCGGAGGTGGACCCAATAATGGGTGGCCTTGTGTGACCTGTAGGTTCCAGAGATGACTGACCTGAGGGGAAAAGGAGAAGCTGCCCACACATTCTTATACTTTTCCTGGGTTTGTCTGGCCATAATTTTCCAAACCTTTTCATGCAGTGGAGACATGGGGAGGAGGGTATTAGGCGTGTTGTCGGACTGAACCAACTGGCTTGGGCTCTGGTTACCTGAAAAAACGCTCCATCCGTGTTTGAGCGCAAGATTTAGGAAGGATCAAAAACTGTGCCTACTGAGCCTGATCATCCTGTAGTTTGTTTGGCCTTGGTTTTATCCTGGTAAAGGACTTGGATTATGTATAGGCCTGGCTATGCTTTGTGGGGTAGGCTTTGGTAATTGCTCTGTCCTTGTGTAAATCCTGCCAGACACCTCAGCCCTAGCGCCAGAATTAGCCCACTGAAGTGGTTCACCAGGACAGACCCCTTTATTATGTCTAGGTTGATCCACAGCCAGAGATTCGAAATTAGGACTTTGCAGCACCTTGGAGTTTCATCCGGAACTAGAACTATTAATCCCTCCCAGGTCAAGGATCCGCGTGGAATGTGTCCCCTCGCAGGGGAGCCTGTGAAAGTAAGTGCATTCTTACCTTATTCTTTGACGTGAAGGTCTTGAATGCTTCAGGTGGGGCAACGAAAAAGCTCTTCACACTGTTGAGTTCTGTTGAGAAGCACTCTGTGTGAAAGTGCATCTGATCGTGCCTGAGCAAGCTAGACAACTTGTGCAGGTCTATAATAACTTTTCATATGACACCCATTGTATTTACAAAGGTCAAGGCACAAACGTGAGAGAAAATAGCAAAAAGAAAATGTAGACATGAAGATGTACAACATCTTGCTATACTCTGACTCTTACAGAGAAAAGGGCTGGTAATTGGTTCTGGGTGCACGTGAAGGGGGAGGGAGGTGACGTACACTGGCTTGACTGAGCATGCGCTCTGGCACAGTGAGTTTTGCTTCAATTAATGATGCATCATATTCGGATCACTACCCTGAGGAACAGAATGTGCCATAATTAGAGAGGATATGAGATCGACCATAGAGGTAATTCTAGAGAACACGTGAAGCAAAACAAAATGGCAACAAACAAACCATAGGTCACATTGTAGGAAATAATACAGGCCGGAACAAAAGATCCACACATACAGGAGAAATGGGACAGGGGAATATAAATACACATAAAAATATAAAGCTCAAAGCAAATACGTCCTCACACCATCTACAGCATAAGACGGTGCTTAACTGCCAACATTGGCTCTGGCCGTGGAAAAACGCGCTTCAAAAAGGGCAAAAAATCCATTGTTGATGGTCTACAAATGGTGGTCAAGTTCCACAAGAACATGTGCAGACTTGAACTCCGCTGGTGCAGGAAGGAAGAATCCGAGGACACGCTTTCCCTGTCTACACCCCAAGACTCTGGAATATACTCCTTGTCAACATCACTCGCTCCCTCGCTCCTACAGTACATGAAAGAGCGCAAAACTCCCTCTTCAAGGAATGACTCCTCCCCAACACCTAGGTCTACCCACCCTCCACTCCCACCATGATCTGATCCCCACTGCTTCCTCTCGTAGTTGCTTGTAGGTCTCTCGTTCAGAATATGCCCAACTTCTCCCTCCCCTGTTTCTCTGCTCCCCTCAACATGTTCTTCCCCCATGACTGTAAAGTGATTTGTTGCTTCTCGAAGCTAGGTCTGCCATCAATAAATAGCCTAATAATAAGGAACAAGTTACTTACCTGTAACTGTTGTTCTCCAGTATGGGTCTGACATGGATTCAGATGCTCATGAATATTCCCCATCTTCAGGCCGGGAATCCTCGGTAAAAAAAGAAAAGCAGTATTGCTTTAAAAGCTTGAATAGTGCCCATCGGCAATCACTGAAGACCGGGCCATACAGCACCCATCCAATGACAGTCGTCTCCCTGTGTCCCACCCCCGGTGGCCATCTTCAGATTAGAAGCACATGAGCTGCCGGTATGAACCCAAAAGAGCCACAGCGGGGACAGAGGGAGGATTTGCATGTGAATCCATGCCAGACCCATGCTGGAGAACAACAGTTACTGCTAAGTAACTTGCTCCTTCTCCAGCGTGGGGTGTGGCATGGAACCGACTCACCTCAAGCAAACCAGTGGCTTAGCACTGCTTGGCCAAATCTGGACTCCTCCCTGGAATCCCTGTCGACACAGTAGAATTTTGTGAAGGTGTGATTCAACCTCCACATAGCAGCCCTACAAATTTTCAGCAGGGGAACCCCAGAGAGAAACGCAGTCGTAGCAGCGATGGCTCTTGTGGAGTGGGCTCTCAGCCAGCCTGGAAGGCTCCGTCAGCCAGAGGATGACAGTGCATGATGCAGCCGGAGAGCCACCGCGATCGGGAGGCCTTAGACAGGGCCTTTCCCTGCTTTACAGTACCAAAGTTCACAAAGAGATGAGAAGTCTTCTGGAAATCTTGGAACTGGCAACATAGAACTTCAAGGCATAAGCAACGTCCAGCGTATTCAGCGACCGCTTAGCAGCCGAAACCAGATTCAGGAAGAAGACTGGAAGCACCAAAGGTTCATTGAGGTAGAACTCAGAATGGACTTTCGGCTTGAAGGAGGGGTGAGTGTGGAGCACCACCCTAGTAGTTTGCAACAATAAGTAAGGGGCTTTGCAGGAAAGAGCCTTAATTTCCCTGATCTGCCTCACCAAAGTGATCGCTACCAGGAACACAGCCTTCCACGAAAGGAACACAATGTAAAGGCTCAAATGGAGGTCCCATGACCGTCGTAAGGACAGCGTTGGATCCCATGCCTGACCTTTTACTGGAGGGAACGACCTAAAGACACCTTTCATGAATTCCTTGACCAGCAGATGAGACCACAATTGTTTTTCGGTGTATCGCGAGATGGCCGCCCGATGCACCTTGATAGAGGCGTGGGCCAAAACACTTGGCCAGCGAGAGCAGGTACGGGAGGAGCCGAGGAGCAGAAACATGTAGCAGCATGATGCCCTGCACCACACTCTGAAGCGTTTCCATTTGTGACAGTAGCACGATACAGCAGAGGAGCTCTGACTTTGGCCACTACAACCTTCCGGTGGAATGTAAGGCTGTTCTTGCCAAACTCAAAGGCTGCAGGAGCCAGGCCGTGAGGTTAATAGACGCTGGATCGTGATGCAGGATGTTTCCATTTTCTGGTGAGAGCAGGTCGGGAGGAGAAGGCAGCCTTATGTCCAGCGCTGCTGATAGGCAGAGCAGTTCCGGGTACCATATCTGGCAGGGCCATGCTTGGCTGATGAGTATCATCTTGCAGCGTCATCTCTTCAAAGTGTTGATGATGCGTAGCAGGAGGGGGATTGGAGGAAACGCATACAGGAATTGACCCTCCCATCTGCGTGAGAAAGCGTCCCCCAAGGTCCCTGGTTGAGGGAACCTGGTGAGAACTATTTGCATTTGGAGTTTGATGCTGTGGCAAACAGATCGATCTCCGGACAACCCCATTGGCGGAACAGACAGGTTAATTTGCCATGCTGTAACTCCCATTCATCATCGGACCGAAGCTCCCTGCTGAGGGCATCCGATATGGTTTTCTTTATACCTGCACGAGGAACATGTGAGGAATCGCCCAGTGCCATAGGGTTTGTGCCTCCACCGACAGAGCAGGGGATTGGGTCCAGCCCTGCTTCCTGATGTAGAACATCGTGGTGGTGTTGTCTGTGAAAATCCTCACCACTTCACCTTTCAGCAGGGGCAAGAACGACTTGAGTGCCTAGAACACAGCCCAAAGCTACAAAACATTGATGTGCAAGATCCTTTTCCATCGGCAGCCAAAGGCCTCTGGCGTGGGACTGCCTGGTGTGGGCCCCCATCCGTCCAGCAAGGCATCTGTGGTGACTGTTGCCTGAAATGGAGGGATACGGAATGGGGAACCCTGTGTAAGGTGAGAGTGCACCCCCCACCATTGAATGGCTAGCCTGAACTCAAGGTTGAGCTTCAACTTATCTGACCAATTGCCCGTGGCTTAGTGCCACCTGCAGTCCAGAAACTTCTTGAGTGGCCTCATCTGCTGCCTGCAGAACAGGATCCGATGTATGCAGAAGGACATCATGCCCAACAGCAACTTGATGACCAGGATGGTTGCTGATTTGATGGTAGACAGACGATGTACCTTCCCAAAGTTGGCCAGCACCTGCTCTTCTGAGGGGAAAGCTGGGGACGTCACAGTGTTCAGACGTGCCCCCCAAAACAGAACGTATTCCAATTGCGTTATATAGGATTTTGATGAAGAATCCGAGCTCCGTTAACAGGTTTATGGTCTCCTGTGTGCTCTGCACTGCCAGGCTCCGAGAACATGACCGGATGAACCAGTCGTCTAGGTAAGGGTAGGCGGGTATGCCCTTGAGATGTAGATGCGCTGTCACCAGGGCCAAACACTTCCTGAACACCCTTGGTGCTGACTTCAGGCCGAAGAGCAGAGCCTTGACCTGGTACTGATTCCCCAGAACCACGAAATAAGGAACTTGCAATGTTTTTTGCTGAATGGGGATGTGAAAGTAGGCACCTTCCAGATTGAGAGTTGTCTTGTAGCCCCCTTCCTCCAGATGGCCAAGCAGTTGTTGCAACGGGACCACCTTGAACTTTTGAGACCTTAGGTATTTGTTGAGGCGTCGTAAGTGTAGGCTTCGGAGCCACCCCTGATTACTTTCGGACCAGAAAGTATCTGGAGTTTGCTCCGGAGCCGCAGTGGGACTGGTTCTATTGCGCTCTTTGCTAGCATGGATCGTTCGTCCTGCAACAGCTGGGCAGTGTGTTGTTCCTTCCTCGTTACAGGTGGAATAGGAGGGCGTTTGAATTCCAGTGTGTAACCGTTTTGCTGAATGTCCAGCACCCATTCGTCTGTGGTAATGTTTCTCCAGGCATCGACAAAATTTGACAGACGGCCTCCAACTGGGATGCGGAAGTGAGGGTCCGGGCCCTGGGCCAAGTTAGGACTGCTTAGAGCTTTCCCTGCGGGCACCGACAGTGCTGCAAGCCTCCACTGAAGCCTGTGACCAACCTCAGTATGATTCCTGCGCCGTGGAGCGGGGAGACCGACAGTAGGAAGTGGAGGCATACCCCTGTGAGGATATTCCAAACGTACTCCTGGAGGACAGAAATTAAGAACGGCACTGCCATTCCTGTGTCTGTTTTGATGGCCTGCAGTGTTTCGTCCACCACCTTTCCAAAGAGATTATCACTGTCGAAAGGCATATCCACTACATTGGCCCGAGCATCCTGCCTAAAATTGGTATGCTTCAGCCAACCTTGATGCCTGAGGGATATGCCATTTCCTATTTGGCGGAAGCAGGAATCCACAACATCCATAGCCACAGTACTGGCATGATCGGAGGCCACCTCCCCCTCCTGTAATGGTGCAAATGCTTCAGTCCTCTTGTCGTCCGGCAAGAATTCCAGGAGTGGGCCCAGTTTAAACCACAACTCCGGATCAGGATGGCTAGGGCGTTGGCAGCCTTGATGGTTGACGCTGCATACATATGATGCACTTTCCTGATGCATCCAGCTTCTTCCCCTCATGGTACAGAGGGACCATAGATTTGGAGGATGGATTTGCCAACAGTTTTCTCACTGCGGCCGAAACCACTGAATCCAGGGATGGTTGTGAGCGGAGACACTTTGGGGCTGAGTCAGGCACCCTGTATTTTTTCTCCAGCTGGTGCTTCACCAGTGCAGAGCTCAGGGACTTCATTAAGGCCAGGCCCTCTTCCGATACCGCATCCAGCAACAGGAAAGATAACATCTTCCTGCTTGAGGTATGTTTCTGGTAAAGGAAACTGTCCTTCCACTTCTCCTCCGGCACCAGATTAAATAGGGCTGATGCCTTCGCCATCATGGAATGGAATGACCCAACTTCATCTGGAGTTCAAGCCCTGGGGATATCATCCATACCCGCTAGCTCCCCATCAGCAGCGACAAAGCCATCAAATTCGTCTGTGTCCATTGTGCCAGCATCTGTTTGTTGCCGTATCAGTGTGTGGCCGATCGTCTGGCGGTGTTGAAACAGGCAGTGGTGATGGATTCCTCGGGGTAGCCGAGCGATGCCCGTGGAGGGCTGTACCTAGGGTCGCGAAGGACTCGCTATGGGTGTTAGCCGCCGCTGTATCCCCGAGGCCACAGAATTGAGCACTGTGAGGATGTCCTGGGACATATCCCTTGAAACTTGCAGAGGGGCCCCTTGGTCTGACAGAGGAATGCTGGTGTGCCTCAATGGGCTTTTATACTTTGGCGCTTCCACGCCTGTAGGGTTGTAGCCACCTGCTTCCAAGAACTAACTCTGTGTGTCATTGTCGGAGCTGGTCTACATGGCCAAAGGATCAACTGCGCTCTCTGCATACTGGTCTCCTGGTCTAGCCACTTCCCTCAGGGCTATAGACATGACCGGTGCCTTTATTGACTGGGTAGTGGTGGACAATGAAGCAATAGTCATTGGTCTTGGCGGCAGTGAAACCCTTGCTGCAGGTTTTGCCAGCGGCTTTTCCTTACTAGTTGACGAAGCAGTCACCAACGAGGTGGCCGTTGATGAAGCAGTCGCCGACGAGGTGGCCCTCAACGAAGCAGTCGCCGACAAGGTGGCTAGTTACAAAGCAGCCGCCCATGAGATGGCCATCAACGCCCTGTGACAAAGATGAGCCCACTGCAGCCGATGACTCAGTAACCATCGATGAGGCCTGGTCGACATAGTCGTGGCCATAGATGGTCTTGTAGTAGCTGACGAAGCCGCAGAGGTGGGTGTCGCAGAGGGTTTTGAAGAGGGTTTGTCTCAGGAGTGCTTCTTCGGTTTCTTTCGTGACAAATTACTATGCTTCGAGGACTTTGCACCAGCCACCGGCAAACTCATTGTAGACGGGCAAGGTAAGGAAGAGCATGTGTGCTCTGTACTAGGACATGCATCAGCGGAATCTCAAGCCGGACCAACTGCCTCGTGCTTGGCCTTACTGGAGCCCTCCAGGGGTACCACATGGCCAATCTAGATCTCTTACCAGGTGGAGAGCACTTTGGAGTGAGGCCCGATATGGGTTTCGTCTGAGCGTGCCCGGAGGCCACGCCAGGGCCAGTGTCCTCTTTCAACCAACCGTTGGTAGTGGTCCATCTTCATTTTGGCAGAAAAAACTTGGCAGATGTTGCATCGGTCCTCTTCATGGCCGGGATGCAGACAGTAGAGACATCTCGTGTGCCTGTCCTCCACATCGATGGTTTGAAAGACACAACTGGAGCAGAGCCTGAAGGGACTTCTCCTGCCTTCCGCCGACATGGCGAGGCGCAAAGTAGGCCTCGGTAGGACTTTCCATTTGACTCGTCGTGTAGGTCTTCGCAACTTAACTGACAACGGAGCCCCGTTACTGGAGCTGACTCGTCGTCAGCAGTCTTTGAAATTTTACTAAAAGCCTCCCAGAGTTTTCCGTCAAAAAAACTAAATTCTATCGAAAAAAGTTCACAGAGCAAAACTCGAGGGCTCCCTGCATCGAAACATGCAGTAAAAATCTGAAGATGGACACCGGGGGCTTGAGTCAGGGAGACGTCCGTCATTGGATGTGTGCAGTATGACCTGGTCTTCAGTGATTGGATAATAAGAAAAAGGGCAGTATTCAAGCTTTTAAAGCAATACTGCTTTTCTTACTGAGGATTCCCTGCCCGACGATGGGGAATATTCAAGAGCATGTGAATCCATGTGACACTTTTTCGAGAAAAAGTGCTTGTGCACCTTAAGTGCCGTCAATAGGTTACCTCGCAGGGTTGAAGAATTTCTCCAAACTTTACTATTTAGTAATTAAAAACTGTATGTTGTTGTAAAGACTGGAGGGGAGTGTCTGCACTTCTGCTGTCTATATGGTAGAGGAGGGGCACGGAGGACCCCAGCCAAGATTCTGTATTGTTGGTAGCAATGGACAAGCAATCAGGGCATAGCTTCTCAGGAGGTGATGCAGGCTGGTTCTTAAGTATAGTGTAGTCCCCAAGCCCCCACAAAGGAATGTCCACACATTGTATTAGTTAAAACAGTCTTTATATAATTAAGTTCAAGGTAATATACAATCACAATAACTCACTTGGTGCTTAGTTAATCTATAATGGCAAATATATACAGTTCTAAGTGGTACCACAATTATTATCAGATCTCATTAAAGTGCATCAACTATACTCTGGTTAAATGTCACACAGATCACTTAATAAAGGTAACCAACAAAAGACATAGGAGGAAAGCAGTTGGTTAGAACAATTGGCAGAATACTGGCCTCTACCGTTAAACAGTTCTGTGTGGAGATCCCCACACCTGGGCAACCTGTAAAGTAAATATATATCACAAGCCCAGTCCATATATTGTTCTATAAGTCTTATTTCCTTCTATGATGTTTCTACCACCCCAAAGTACCAGGAATAGCAGAGTTCGACGACAAGTTGTTGACAAATCCTTCTGGAGTGGATCCCTTTGAAAGCAGGAGCCACTGATTGTCGTGATCCTTCGAAGAAAGTGAACTCGGCGTCGAGGCGGCAGCTTCGGTCCCAGCGGTGCTCGTCGACGATGACGATGACGATTCGAAGACGTCCTGCAAGGAAGAGGCGTGCGGGGCACCTCGATGCCGATAGTTCAGGTCCGCAAACAGATTGTGCAGAACTGTGGCCCAGCAAGGGCGTTGAGTCGTCCGGCATCTCTACGGTTGTTGGGTGGCGGGAAACCCACCGGCGGATGCTTCTAGATGCGTCAACGGCCTGGCCTTCTCTGGCGGGATAAAGAAGGCGGCGGTACGGACGAGCTCGTCCGTGAATCAAAAGTCTTAGGTAAAGGAGTGTTCGGCTCTGGTCGTCGGTGGCACGAAGTCAAGCAGTCACCTCTTCTGGGCAACACAGCTTCGACGGGCCTCCAGCGGTTACAGCAAACTTGTGAACCCAGGGTCGATGATAGTGGACGGAATGTCTGGTGCTGATCTTCGTCCTCCTCGGCGGTCCCAGTCTCCGGTCGGCAGCCTTTCGAGGGTCTGACTTCCAGGGCGCTTCGGCGAAGGTTAGCGGTACTCGATGGTCCCTCGGAGCACGGGAAGAGGGTGCCTAACCAGGTCCTCTCCTGGATCAGTCTCAATGGCTTTCGGCGAAGGGAGACAGCAGTCAACCTTCTTCTTAAGGTTCGGCTTCGAGATTAAGCATCAGTTTCAACTTCAGCTTCTGAACGATTTCTAGCAGTGAGAGGCCCCCAGATATACTAGTTGATCTCCCATTCATTCTTCTGGGTCACACTCAGGCAACCAATCACTCAGAAGGGCATTCAGCAGTCAGCCAGCCAATTAGGCATACAGTGCATTCAGGCCATACTCCTCCCTCTCACACTCACAACAAGGAATGTGTATTGGGACAAGTACCCAGCCATTCAACACTACACACTGCATTCATACCAGTTTCGGGCAGGGCTGTCTAAGTCATTGTGTCAAACACCAATAACCAGACATCCACAACAAGAAGTGCATATTGGTCACACACTCTAATCACCCTGGTCCCACCCACAGGGTGTACCCAGAACATGCAGTCACTGGGAAGGCTCCAGCCAGTCTGGCCTGGACTTCACAACAACACCATATATGACACTTCCACCCAACCGCCAGTCAGGGGGAAGGGACAGAGTCAGGGCTTCCCAGGACTTTGGGAAAACAAGGTAACAGGCAATAGAAAGCAAGATGCCACAGGGACCATCTTATTTCCTATCAGGAATCAACTGATTCAAATGGCAGGGCCTGGGTATCCCATAATGGAGAATACTCAGAGCACCTGTCAAATTCAGCATGGAGCTGCCACCAGCCCATACCCTGCTCTGTGGGCCACACACAGGTGCCCAAGAACATACACTAGGGCAGTGCTCTTCAAGCTTTTTTGGCCTGGGCCCCCCCTGAGCCAAGTTTGGGCAGGCCGGGCCCCACTAAAAGTGCCGGATGGAGAGTATGTAGAAATCGCTATGAACTTTTGTGTGCCGTCACCGCACCCTACTCCCAGTACAGACCCTGGGCTCTCCCCACCCTACTCCCACCACTATCCCAGTGCTGCCGCCCATCCTACTCCCACCACAGTCCCATAACACAAACATACACACATCCATAGACATTTAAATAAAAAATAAATTGCCATAAACGTACCTTCTGAAGGGGCCTGCGCATGGTTGCTAAAATTCCCCGCTCCAGGTTGCTCTGCCCGTATGTGCGAGGAAGCGCAGGAGCACCCCCTCGCATATACATACATGCAGTGCCCCAGCCAGCATTTCCAATGAGCTATGCAAGGCTGGCGAAGCAAAACACCCCCATCGTTGCATGGCTCAGTGATCATGTGCGGCTGGGCAAATGAACTGTCAAAGGCAAACAGTGTTTCCCTTTGACAGTTCAGCCAGCCCAGGAGCACTTCCTCAGCTGGAAAAAGCAGCTGAGGGAGTGCTCAGTGTTTCACTGGGCTGGCTCCTTGCCTCCTCCATAATGGGTGAGGTGGCCAGTGGGTGGACGCCCCCTCACCCATTATGGATGAGTCGGCATGCTTGGACTGGCCTATAGGGCAATAGGGCGATGACTGTACCAAAAATGCAAAATGCTAGCGTAGGCCAATAAAAATGGGTCACTTTTTTGGCCAACGTTGGCCAGTTTGAGGAGTTGCTTCACTATGCAGCCAGTAGTTTTGACCATTGTTGCTCAATAAATAGTCTTTAAATATCACAATTTGTTTACATTTGAATAAAAAACAACCCCTTGGGTACTATTCAAACAGTCTGTTACTAAAGGACTGAATATCCATTTGCAACTGCTGGCCATGTTTTCATTGGTGCCTAAGACTGTTTTATGGTCCAGTCTGAACATGTGAGCTGCCCCCTCCCATTTCCTCCAATCTAGAAAAAAAAAGATTTTTTTTTAATTTTATTTTTTTACATTTTATGCTGGGCTCTGGCGCCCCCCCCCTAGGGGGCGCGCCTCACAGTTTGAAGACCTCTGCACTAGGGGCACAGGGTTGTACCCCCACCCATGGGTGCCATAAGGGTATCCAAGGGGTCTGTACAACAAACCAAAAACAGGAAGAGCTGCACTGCCAGGAGTCCCACATGGACTCCTGGGCAGACAACAATACAGAACACACATGAAAAAGGACTACAAGACAAGGACAGTGAGGCACTGTTCCTCCAATGCATTTCCAGCATCACAGTTGTCACTACAGACAAGCCTTTTAGTTGTCCCCTCCCATGGGCCAGCTACAATTTATTTTGGATATCAGGATATGGTGTGGGGTGCTGCATGCAAGTGCCGGTGTATGAGTGCCAGAGAATCCTTGTTACATGTCTATTTCGACTCTTGCATAGGTAATTTCATATATTTAAATGACAAGTACATAATATTGAGCAATGAGTTGAAAAGGGAATGCGGAAAATAGGTGCAAGTGATTTGCTGAAGATGTTCTGAACAGCTGTTTGGCCAACTCCAAGAAAGACCGAGTGGTAAAGCTTGCAAAATGTATGAAAAAGGCTCAATCTAAAGGTTTGCAATGTATGCTCATAGAATCTTATCATGAGAGTTGATCCGGCCGCCTGCTTTAGAATCAATCAGCAGAGATCGGACAATCCCCCTTGTAATGGCAAACTTTAATACACCAGCAATCCATTGGGCTGTCCCCACATGACAGCCAGGCAAAGCCACGAAATAGAAATAAGATGTTAATTACTCTGAATTCTGTGGTTTCGCCAATGTTGTTCAAGGAGTCTGGCATCCAGGTTCTTGAGACACTGACAATATATCACAACGACAATCAATTGAACACTGTATACAAAAAACATTCAAGTATTAGCAATTGTCAAAATTCATTTAGGTGATGTTAGTAAAACAAAGTGACTCCCAATAGCAGGCCTTTGTTTATAATTTCGCACAAGGGGGCTTTGTGCGAAATTATAAACAAATGCCTGCTATTGCCTGCTATTGGGAGTCACTTTGTTTTACTAACATCACCCAAATGAATTTTGACAATTGCTAATACTTGAATGTTTTTTTTGTCGTTGTCGTATGTTGTGATATATTGTCTTTTTAAATAACTGGACTCTTTGGTGGTCCTTGCTTTTTAGCACACATCAAAATAATAAAACAAAAAATATATTTTTGCAAAAATTTGCCCTTGTGCATATCTTGTGATATTTGTTGCTACAGAAGGTGCCTCATATTAATCTAAATTTCCTGCCTATACTTGTGACATCAATAGGTAGCTTGTTTTGGGACACTCCTGTGCTGCTTATGTATTATAGACCACATCCCACAAGCCCCTCAAGCCCCTAACAAAAAAGTGGTCTCCCTTTTGCTCACATAGCACTACCCGGTTATAAAATACATCCTGAAAACCTCTTCTCGATTCTAACAGGTTCCCGTGGATAACATTTTTATTTGATGACTTTTATTGGAATCTTCATTCACCATGCATCCTGAGAGGATTGTACTCCCAATATTTTATTTTATTTACCTGATTTCGTAATCTCTCACCAACCTTTATATTTCAGATGTTATTTTGTGTAGGCCAATAGCCTGGTCCATTGCTCTTTATTCAAGCCTACCTAATCGTGTGCTTACGTTTGACCTGCTGCTAAGGTCACTAATCACTTGAGTTATTAATTTTATGTTGTTGGAATAAAAAAGCCCTTTCAGAATGGTGAAACAAAGTGACTTTCAATAGCAGGCATTTGTTTATAATTTCGCACAAGGGGGTTTTGTGCGAAATTATAAACAAATGCCTGCTATTGGGAGTCACTTTGTTTTACTAACATCACCTAAATGAATGTTGACAATTGCTAATACTTGAATGTTTTTTGTATACAGTGTTCAATTGATTGTCGTTGTATGTTGTGATATATTGTCTTTTTATATAACTGGACTCTCTGGTGGTCCTTGCTTTTTAGCACACATCAAAATAATAAAACAAAAAATATATTTTTGCAAAAATTTGCCCTTGTGCATATCTTGTGATATTTGTTGCTACACAAGATTTTGACCTATAGGTGCCTCAAATTAATCTAAATTTCCTGCCTATACTTGTGACATCAATAGGTAGCTTGTTTTGGGACACTCCTGTGCTGCTTATGTATTTTATAACCTCCATAAATCCTAAGAAAGTTCCAAACATACGTTAAATCACAAGCTGGGATGTTAAGTCCTTGAATGCTGCATTCTGGAATAACATCTAACCCATCTTGTGCAGAAAAATGTTTCTTGTACAGTGCTTAACACTAAGGTCGGAGTTCCTAATTAAAAATGACATTAGTTACTCCAGACTATATGAAGGGTGGAGGAGGAAAACATTTACAACTTGTTAAAGTAGCTCCTCTTAACAGGCTCCAACCCCCTTTGTTTAGAACAGGTAATAAACAAATGACATTTCGTACTGCCCTTTTTAACAAACAAAGATATTGAAGAAAATCCCCAATTTAAAGCAAGCACTTGCTGATTTAGTTGACATTCATTGAACCCCTTGTGCT
The DNA here is from genome assembly GCF_040938575.1 of Ambystoma mexicanum. Lineage (NCBI taxonomy): Eukaryota > Metazoa > Chordata > Amphibia > Caudata > Ambystomatidae > Ambystoma > Ambystoma mexicanum. Next base: position 228,602,626 of record NC_090934.1, read on the forward strand.
ATCCTGCTTGAGGTTCCGTCCAATCAGTTTGTACTTCTGGATTATAATTTGGTAGACGGAGAGGAGCTTTCCATTACATGGTGCTGCATCTCAATCCTGCTTTTTTTTAAAATTAATTTGTATAGCGCGAAACAAGATGCCCTGAGGCATGAAGGCGCTTCAACAAGACAAACAAGACAAAAAACAGATAATCAAGATCATACAAAGAAAAATGATCCATGGTCGACTATCTGTTTATCAGATGGCATTTTGGAGAACTGGTTACAATTTGCCAGAAAAGACAGATGGTTACTAAGGCACAACCAAGAATTCTACAATCCATGCTGGCTTGTGTGCACCATTCATCCAAATTAATCCTACGCAGGACCTTGATATCCAGACTTCTCACAATCCCTGGCCCTTATCGTTGTTGCAACCAGGCCATAACCTTATTCCTAAGGGCATCCGTAGGTTCAGGTCTCATAGGTGACATAACATTGGTAATAATAAGATTCCTTAGATCCACGACCAGCTCTCTTAAAGATTTGTCTACAATGAATGACATGTGAGACTTACTTAGACGTACAGTTCTAAAGGGGCTGGATTTAGGTTTGGTACAAACACAAGAAACAGTACTTAATGTGGGCCGGTCCTAAGTCGGCGTCAGCTGTCCACTGCCCAAAAGGGGCTTGTCCAACCACAACTCCGGGTAAAGAGGATGCATTAAAGGTGGAGTAATGTTGCAGATTAACGATATTTAGATTGATTAGGTCAGTCTGACTGCTTTTATCTTCAGGCCCAACAGAGTCATATTCATGATAAAAGATTTGATGGTCCTTATTAGACAACTCAGTATTCACTGATGGGTCTGTTTGACACAGGTTGTCCATCATAACAGGACACGCCGGTGTCTCAGCATTCGATGGTAGATCTGTTTGGCACAGAGTGTCCATCAAAACAGGACGCACCAATGTCGCAACTTCGTCTAGTGAGTTCAACCATAAAGTGAAATCATAAGCATTTCTGCATTGGAAGAGGTCAGCAGCTATTCTTTCTCACTAACTGCCATTCGGTGGAGCTAAACTGTTTCAAAACAACGGATTGCTCGCCATTTATTTGCCATTTATTCCAGGGGTTTCTACAGGAGGGGTGGCTGCTCTTGCCACTTCAACAGTTTCAAACAATGAAGACATAAGCGTTGGTGTGGCTGGCAGCTTAGTACTCCCAGCCACGGTAGTAGGGGGGCCTTGCAATATAAAACCAGGATCTCCCTGTTTCACACTATTTTTACTTCTCCCTTATCCAGCTCAGAAAAACGTGTATTAGTCTCATGAAGACGTTTTCTTCTACAAGCACTAGCAGCCATAACTTCAATAACCGAATTCCAATTGGGAGTAGATGACTCACACATGGCACCCTGTCTTGTCACAACCATCTCGCAAGAGAATATATCAATATGTTGCATGCAGCACAGCCGTTATTCAACACTCGGCACCAACAAGGTTTGTAATAAAGTACTATTTTAGAAAAGAAAAGTTAAAAGTCAAAAGAAATCGGTCATGTAGCCATAACACAGCAGAAAGTCAGGAGAGAATAGTTAACGTATGAAGGCAGGAAAGAAATGGCAGCGCTGTGGAGGGGGCACCCCACAGCTAAAAGCATGGACAAGTAACCTGGGGGGCAAGGAGGCCACAGGGGGATGGGCAGAACACATGCTGCAGATGCATGGTCAGCCCCATGCCCCTCCCCTCTCATTCAGCTACAAAGAGACAGGCAGGAAGAGGGCCACAGCAGGGGGATAAAGCACACTACCATGTGCCACACAAGAGAGAGCAGGAAGGCAGGAAGTAATAGTAGGCAATCGCAATGGTCACCATGAGGTGCTAACTGCCGTCGGACGCAGAAAAGCCGACCCCAAGACACATGCAGTGCCTAGGGCTAATCTAACAGGATTTAAGGAGCTGCCTGGGCAGCAAGAAACGCAACCCTGGGTGCTCTGCACAGAGCACCACAAGTCATCTGCGTACGCAGAAGACTTTCTTTCCCGAGAACCTACCCACCCAAGAAAAGAAGGAGAAAAGGGGAGAGGAAAAAGGAAATACAGGGCAACGAATGGGGCCCACTTCGTCGTGGGAAGAGGAAGGTGGCACGGGACAGAGGGCACAACCCTGGACCTTGTGCCCAAAAGTGTACATTATGTATGATGTGATTATTATTATGACTTAAATTGTGTAATATTACGTAATGTACAATAAAAAAAACCACAGCCTTTTTATTGCCAACACTTACACAATGTTTCAGTGATCATTGGAAAAAAACGCAATATGGGTAACATTCGCCAACATGTTGGCTCCACTGGTTATAGTTCTAGTTAGTGAATCAAGGCAAGGAAAGAATAGGTGCACCACAGGCGAGCTGGGGAGGGTGCCAAACACAGCAAACACACGGATCACTCACCCACGCATTCCCTGCACTCTAAGTGCAAATCTCACGGAGTAAACAGCACTGCCACCAGCTGCGAACTTCAAACAGACAACAGGGCAGACGATTCTACAGCTTAGCCGAGCATCGACATCTAAGGAAAAAAGCAGCAACTTTGAACGATGTACGCAATGGACTGCTGGATGCGAGCAAAAAGAGATTAGAGGAAGGGGCCTATGGATGCGAGAAACGATCCGACGTTCCCACCTGCAAGCAGTCAAGCCGCACCCGAAACGGGCCGCCTCCGACTGCAAAGTCTGCTTGTTTCTAGATGTGAAAACATGGGCATTGTACTGTTTGCAAGGATTTGTACTTTCTTGTTTCGAAGGGCAAGTGGTAAGACTGAAGACATCACTCGAGTCATCAGTTTTAAGAGCCCCATATACCAACCACATCCATTTGGTGATACATATCCTATGTGAGCTCTCACCTTGTAGGTACAAACCTGTGAATTAGAAATTAATATCGCTGAATGGGAACCTTTAATGTGCCAATAAACAACCACTTCAAAAAATGCACAGCTAGTGAAGATAGGAGCCCAGAACTCTTTGGTCTTCTACCTGTCCCCACCGATTGCATAGGCCTTGCAGAAAGGAATAGGACAAAATGACCGAGGGCAAAAAGTCAGAGGCCAAAAAGTCTGACCCCTATTTCTTCGCAGATATATATATGTGGGGGGTAAAGTTAATAAAAATGTATAGGGGTAAGGAGTGTGGGGGGTCTCCCCGCTACATATATATTTGCGAACAAATGGTGAAAAGAAGTCAGACTTTTGCATTTGGTCATTTCACGCAGATCCTTGCAGAAATTGTTTCATCCCGATTCTACAATATTATAAGAAAACATTGCAAGAGGATATGCGACCTCAGCAATTTGAAAAAGCTCCTGCTCTCATAGATGGCTGCTATTGTAACAGACACCTATTTATAAGAAGAATCCAGCTATCAGATGATACACAAACAGGCTTTGCAGTACGGAACTACTTCTAGAGGATTCAAGTTTAACTTTTCCACCATGATGAACCAGAGGTTGATTTTAGTTTGAATAGAAAGCTGTAAAGATTGCAGTCACATCTGTTCTGCACTAGTCATTAAATGCTTTAGGTTGACATACTTGTTCACTTATGAGCTATGCACACTTAGAAAGCGCTGCCACTGATGGGTCCCATTGCACTACTGGATTGCTTTAGTGAAAAGGAAGAGATGCAACAAAACCTACAAGTCAGGGAACCAGTCACTTCTTGAGACATTTCTAGGAAGATATGTGGCGTAGGCAAAACAATGCATGGAAAACAGACGCTGCGATTCATACTGCTACACCTACCTAAAGTCGGTCTTCCAGAAAAGCGGATGGCATGGTAAGACGTGTAACAGAAACGTATGTAAAGGTTACACATTACCCAAAGGGAACTCACCAACCCTTACTAGCGAGTGCCTCCACGAAACTAGCACTGAATATGAAAAAGGGGATCTGATAAAAGTTCCTGAGTTCACAACAACAGCGCGGGTGAAATAGCTACCGTGCAAACCTCACCAATGGAGACACCTGGAAAAGTGGAAGAAATGGACTGGGTCCTTGGTGAACTAGTAATACAGTGGGCAAAGAAGAACCAGTGCAAAATAACAAGCAAATGTAACACATTCACAACAAAGAAAGGTAAAGGGAGACTTACTGAGCGCACAAGGATGACTGGACACTCAAGGCAATGATTGGGCGCTTTGAAACAGTTTTGCTAATTGTAAACGCGCCTAACAAATGACCAATAAATGTATAAAATAAATAGGATTACTGACACCAGGGATGCTGGTCAGAACTTCGTTTTAGTAAAAATGAATTCGCAGAATCACATGCAAGATAAATGCAACTAATATACAGCAAGACAGAATAACATGCAAGATAAAAATGCAAAGAATACACAGCCAGGCAAATAATATAAGCTTACTACGACATAGGTGAGAAAGTAGTATTTACACAGTTCAATGGTAACCACTTTAAATTAGGTTGAATATTACATAGGCAAAATAAATACAGGCTTAAAAATATGCCAGGCATATTCTCTATATATCAAGGCAACTAACTATTCAAATGAAATACTGTACACTTTAACTTCAGTAGGGACATTGAATCACAGTTCTTTAGTAACGCACCACTCAATGAATTAAGACTTCACACAAGATCATTCTGAAAATGCAAACTATTGTTTCAAAACGGGTACTAGGTGTCATTGTTAACTACAAGTTCTTTACAGAACTTCACATGCAGAAAACACAGCTTCACATTACATGTACCCAAGAGTAGCTATGCTGAGGATAAGATTAACTCCATATACTTCCAAAAGGAGCTGGGAATGAGCAAGCATACCCCAATAACCTTTTATTATTTACCTACAATTTGAATACTGATGCTCAACATCAGGGGCTTATTTGCAACAACTTTGTTTATTTACACTATCTTTTAGAGACGTATTGGGATTATCCAAGCACAATGTAAAGGGGGGGGGGACATACTGTCTGGGTTGTGGGATGTTTTTACCCATTCATCCAAGCCCTACCATAAAACTGTGCAGTACTGGCATGGAAAACATCATGATGGCCAGAACTCCCCAGAGAGTGCACAGGGAAAACATGAAGAATAGGCTGCCACCCATTTTTGCCTATGTAGTGAGCACAGGAGGGCACTGCCTAAAACCACCATTGGGCTACACACACAGTAGCCTGAAACCATTGGGAATGGCAATGCTGATTGCCAAAAAGCAACTCAGAACTGTGGGGAATTCATTTTCTTAATCCCAAAAATGGTTGCAATACCGGTACTCACCACTATCAGAAAGCCGGCGTTTTAAAACCACCAGACATTTGTGTAAAACTGAACAAATGAACTGAAACCAGGCCAAGGAAAGACTTGCTAAGAGGTGGATACAATGTAAAACTATATTCTGAAATGACTTGAAGGAACTAATTATTTAATGTATATGTAAAAAGTGTAAGTTTGATTTAAACTGGGAACTAAAGTGACATTTAGCTGAATTCTGCCTGACAACTACCCCCGACAGGAGAAACCTGCTCAGCCACTCTTCCCAGGCCTAGCTGCATCCTACTTCCCCACCAAAAGGAGTTGACATCTCTCTGATTAGATTAGGGGAGGGGCAACTGCAGGAAACTGAACAATGGACTCAGGCAAATGTTATATTGGGGGGGCCGTAAAGTGGCTTCCTCTTGGGGGAAACTGTGAGGGGCAGTGCCTCTGCTAGCAGCTGAGCTTGGGGGAAGTGGATAAACCAGTTATTCCACCCTGTGATGTGGGAAGCCACACCCCTTTTTGACCAGAGCATAATTTTAAAAAGATAGATAACGCATAGTGCGGACTGGTCAAAATTATATAATTAATATCATTGTTCTTGTGATTTTTCTGTGCACGTTTTAAGAGGCGTTAGGACTCTGTGGTGTATTCTATGGGGGTTGCTAGCGGAACATAGGGTCTCACTCCAAATGTATGCATGTTAAAAATCTGACACTTTATCATCTGAAACCCATCTCCCTGGTGCACAGTTGTGTAAAATCTGGAAAGGTTTAGAGGGTTTATAGTCAAAAAGTCGAAAAAATAATGTCGAATAGCAAAAATGTCGAAAAAAAATGTCGAATGTAAAAAAGTCGAAAATACATACATATAATAGGAAAAGTCATAATTTCGAAAAAAAAATGTCGAAAAAAAAATGAAAACCCAAAACACACTTTTTTTTTTTTTTTACCCAGATAGTAACATTTATTATGGGGGGGGGTCCCCCCCCAACCCCCCATCCCAAACCCCTACCCCAACCCCCCCCTCCTCCCCATCCCCCCCACCCCCCATAGATATACCTTTAATTATTTTAAAAAAATCTTTAATATAATATTAAATAATTAATTAATTATTTAAAAAACCATCCCAAACCCCTATCCCCAACCCCCCCCATCCTCCCCATCGCCCCCACCCCCCATGGAAATACCTTTAATTATTTTTAAAAAAAAGTTTAATAAAATATTTATTATTAACACATAAAATCGAAAAAAGTCGAAAAAAATTCGACATTTTTGTAATTCGACATTTTTATTTTCGACATTTTTTTTTCGACATTTTGACTTTCGATATTATTGTATTCGACATTATGACTGGACACCGGTTTAGAGGTCGTTATCTGGATGAAAAGGGGAGAATTCTGTCATCAGTGGACACAACATCGTACAAAGACAGGGATCGGATGGTTTGGTGCTACAGAAAATATGTAGACTGGACCTATAATATGAGAAAAATGGTACATAGATAAATATGTATTTGGATCAGAAATAGATGTGTGCAATTTGACAAGGGGAGGTTCCTCTGACCATAAACCTACAGCATCACTCTGACACTCCATTTCTTAACCCCAATCAAGGGAGAGAGGAAAGCTTGGCCAATGATAAGTGAGAGGGGCAGGCTTAGCTAGGCCCAGGCACACACCCATTTTCAAAACACATAAAAAGGGCCACAGAAACCCAGGTAGAGGACATTCAATTCCATTTTCTGCGGGACGCTCTGCCGGGAGACTCCAGACTTCACATCCATCAATCTTCAAAGACCAGAACTTTACTTCAGAACTTAAAGCAAGGGCCTAAACCCACAAACTGAGAACTCTTCTCAGCAGGCCTCAGCATCCTTAAAATCATTTGCAAACTATTCCACAGCCGGGCGAGCTGTTTGAATTCTTTGCCAAGAACAATTGCCAGAGACCAGAGATCCAGAGAGACCCAGACCGCTGTGAGCAGAACCGGTGCCTGATTGACCCGCCGAGCAGAGAGAACCGAAGTCCAAAACCTGACCAGATCCGTGGCGAGGCCCATTCCTGCCCAAAATATATTGTGAGTACCGCCAGAACTGTGCAGAACCCAATCTCTTAGTTAAAATAATCTAATTCAAGCTATTTTAACCTAATTAGAACAGCCTCCTAGAAATCGTGTCCTCTGTCATTTTTAAAGCTGCACAACTGTCAACTGTCAATTCTGCAGCTGCAAGCTGTCACCTGTCATTTTGAGTTTTACTTTAAATCCGAAATTCTACCTTTATGAAATCATCTGTATCTCCGGAACCGTTTGGGCTAGGAACGAGATTTAACTTTCATCTGAAAGCTTAGAATCTAGGCTTTCTAACGAACCGACTTCCTACTCCCTATACCTTTTCCGTAATCGCGAGACACGCACTCGTGAAATTTACCGCGATTTGTGATTTGGCCCGATTTCTTCATCTGTAGAAATCAGCAGCTTTTTGCTTCTCTTTGCTAAAATTCGTTTGCAATCTGCTAATTATTCATAGAGTATTGTTAAAGTGAGCCTGGACTAATATAAAGTAGCCATCACCTACCCTGAACCTCTAGAGGGAATTAAAAGCAATTTAGCACCTTTTCACTTCCTTGCAAACCACATTAAAGTAATTTGCCTGTGTTTAAAACTCATCCCTGTTTTCTCTAAGCTTGCTGGGGAACTGGAACTGTGTATTGCATTATAAAGTGTGATTTGTTGGGATTCTTGAAGACTGTGTGCTCTCCTTCCATTTCTTGTATTGCATAGGGGGGGGAGTGAATTGTCAAAAGAAAAAAGTGATCATATTACCTTTTGCTAAAATCGTAACAAGTTATTTCTGTACCTTGTGTTTCCTTGAACCATATAAAGCATTCTTTCCCACCTTATTCTTCTGTTCCTATTCATAAGTTACCTCTTGCTGACTACTGCTCATATTCACAAGTGTAATACCCATTATCAATTTATTTATAGAAGTGTGATATATATATATTGTTTACATTTTCAAATAAACCTTTTAATTTACAAAACAAACCTACTTCTTGGCTCAGTGGGGTCAGGGGGATTCTAAGAGGGGGGTGTTATACAAGGGTTGTCATCCAGAGTACTGAACTCGATATAAAAATACATCAATAAGGGTTTTCCTCAGCATCCCAGACTAGGCATTGACTTAGCTGTCGTGTTGATTGAATATCGCTTACAAAAGTGGGGGCTCGGAGCCTGGATATTCTGGGTTAGATTTACCACTTGTGCAGATTAATACAGTGTGACAACTGACCAGATACACATATCCGGTTAGATCACCACGCTGTTTTACACTGTGAAAGCATCCCTCAAAGGAACGCTCTAAGGAAACGGTCTGTTTTGCAAAATAAAATACAAACTTCTGTAAGTTAGGAAGGAACTCAAATTCCAGAATGACGACCTTGGTAGATATGAAAATAGCCAGAGAGCACTTCTTACATAAGTTATGTGTGAGAGGTGAGTGGACTCATCAGGACCAAACGGTCTGGTTGCAGGCAATCGCGCAACAGGTCACTGAAACAGGGTCAGATATATGGAGAGATCAGGGTCCATTACATGTGGCCCTGAGAGAATTATACATGGCTCCTAAAGTTAAAGATGAACACGACAAGATGGTTAGGATAGCGGCATATTTGTATCTATATATGGGAGCCATGCAGGACAAATGTGCTGAAGGCCAAGATCTGGCAAATAGGCAACCGATGGCGTTAGAAAAGGTCCAATCTGACCTGGTCTCTTCTGAGCAGAGGCTGCAGAGGAACCAGGAGTCAGAAAATGATAGTAGGCAGTATATCATTAAAATAAAAGAGGACATGGATATACTGCAACAGGAAAAGACAGACCAGAATACCAGAATTCTGGCTTTGCAGAAGGAGCACCAAGACAGTTTGGACTCCTTACTGCAGAGCCAGAAAAAGCTGGAGCAACAGATCAATTTCAACAGGGCATGCACAGAGCAGGTAGCCACCCTGCAAATCCAACTAGACAAAGAGAAAGAGGAAAGCAATAAATTGATTTTGAAAGACCTGGATACCCAGGCAGAGTTTGATGAACGCCAGAAAGCTGGTGCCTTTCAAAGGCAGAGGGACGACCTGGTGTCACAAACGCAGGCTCTTGGTCAGGAAAGGGATACCTTAGGCCAGGAAGTCTGCCATTTAAAAAGAAAAATAGAAGAAAATCACTTGGCCCTCCAGGGGCTGGGTGACCTCCAAAAAGAGCATCAGGGCTTGCTAGATCACACCAAGAAAGGAGCAGGCCAGTAGGGATGGGACTGAGGAGGTAACCCTCCTGCAGCAGAGACTGGCCCAGTACTCCAGGACCAATCAGGAGGCACAGAGAGAAAATGAGGCTCTCTGTCAGCACAATGATAGGCTCCAGCAACAGGTAGCCATGCAGGAGAGACTGATAGAGTATAGTAAGGCCTTAACTGAGGAACTGAAAGCGCAGGCTCTTGCATTGCAACAGGAAGCAGGGGCGGATAGAGATGAGGTTCGCTGGGAAAGAGAAACTCCTGAGCATAACCTCAGGAGCCCTAGTACCAGAGGCCTTCATCTCTCCCAGTCCATGGACTCTGCCACCCCCATGTCCCCTCGCGCACATGAGCCCAGGGCCACGGGGATGGCAGATTACTATCCAGCTAGAAGTATGGGGCTCATAGGCCAGTACCTCCCAGGAATGGATGGGCGGGCATCCAGGTATGGGCACCCAAGCACAGTGCAATTTAGTGGGGAACCCCAGGAGAGTAGGCCCACTAAGGGCATCCTGAAAACCTCTGCCCAGTTAGGTCAGTGGGGGGGGATACCCAGCAAATCCTGGTAGCAAGGAGGGATCTGAAGACTCCTCCGAGCGTCACAGGACACAGGAGACCAGGTCCCCACATTCTGCCAGCCATTCCCAGGCTCGCAGAATCCGGGAAAACCTGGAAGATCAGACAGGCACCTCTGGGAGCAGCGCTTCTGAGTCGGAGGATGAATGGACCAGGGTTACCCGAACCAAAAAGGCCAATAAGGCAAAAAGGGCCTTGCTTAAGGACCCATTGAAACAAATAAAGGCAAGAAGGAGTGTCATCACGCCTTATCATAAGAACGCCAAGTATTCTGTTTGGGAACACTTGGAGCTCTATGAGCAAATGATGGAGACTTTCCATTTGAAGGACAGCCAAAGCTGTATTCAATATGTAAAGTGGACCTTCTCACCAGAATACTCCAGTTTCTTTGCGGGGCTGGAGGATCAAAACCATTCAATGTGGTCCACATACAGGGCGGCCATCTTGAAACATTTTTCTGTGCACAGAAATCCTCAAGAGGCTCGCAAGGCAGCCTACAATTTGCAATGTGGGGAGGATCAGGCCCCACAAGAGTTTGTGCAAGAATTAAAGCGTGCTTTTGCGCAGACCACCAGAAGGGTGCGCACGGATAGCAGAAAATTTATCAATACGTTTTTCCATGCCTTACCCAAATACATAATGACCCAGCTCGTGAGAGATTTTCATGAGAAAAGATCTTTAGACTGGGTCATTGAACAAGTTACCTGGATCTATGAGGTGCAGAAGCCCATCGAAAATAAAAACAATGCGCCGAAAAACCCCAAAACCAACAGCACCCCTGCTGCTGCCAAGGTGGCAGAGGTAAAGGTTGCCCCCGTTTTAGATTTGGAGATGGGGGGGCCTAAAAACCTGCCTGCACCAAATAATTCACAGCCCAGAAGGCCCTCGGGCCAGTCACAGACAGGGAGTCGAGGAGGTAGTCCCACAAATGGGGTCCCCCGCTCCCCTGACTATGTAAATCCCCGCTGCAAGGGAAACCGACCAATCTTGGGTTATGTGTGGACTCCTCCAGCCCAAAGGGGGGGATCCAGCCAAGCACCTAACCCAGGGAACTTCCCTCCCAACTTCCCACAGGAGGGCAGAAATTCTCCAAATCCTGGGCAGAACTTTTTCCCCAGGTATCCACCCAATTTCCCGCCCCAAAATCATCCATCCTTCTTTCCCCAATTCCCTGAGCCCAGACAAACAAATCCGGGAGAGGGGAGGCCAAGGGTGGAGGGGTACCCAAATCTTCCCAATCCAGGGTATTACCAGAGAAGGGATAGCTACCCTTCCCGGGATCAGCCCAGGGGAGAAAATAGAGCCCCGTATCAGCCTGAGTGGGTTTCACAACTTGAGCGCCAGGTCCAAAATATGGCACGAGATCTGGGTCACATACTGAGGGCTCAACAGAACCCTCAGATGAGCATGCCACTGCAGAATGCCCCAAACTCTGGACCTGGTGCTCCAGAACAATGACGGGGGCAGCACCTTGATAACCCACCGGTTCCCAGGGAGGAGGCACAAGGGGAAGGGGGGTGTAAAGCCTTGGAGGAAGCTTCCTTCCCAACTTGTAAACAGCCCCTGGAAAACCAGGAACCGGAAACAAAATCTCCTGCCCCTGAAAGCCTGCCTCCCAAGGAGAAGAGGGGGGCAGGAGAAACAAAGGACCCAAACAGACCCACTTTGTGGAGGAGGTACAGGTCTTCCAATTTTTAGGGAGAGGGATCCTCAGAAGATCCTGGGAAAAGGATCTTCTCCTTCAGAGATGGGGTAACTCCTCCCAAGGAAAAATGGGTCCCAAGGGATTTCAATTCAGACTGGGGAGATGTGGAGACTGAGCTACCACCGCCCATCTCATCCCAGAACCGACAATACCAAAATCCCCTGGTTCAAACCCATCCTGGTGACTGCCTCCAAAAAGGGGGGGGGGCGAACCAGAACCAGGGGAACCCACAATGGCTCTGATCTCCAGTTGCCAACTTTTTATTTCAGATTCCCAAGGCTCTCCACAGAATTCTGCCCAAATCTCTTCGCTAGCAATGTCCAAAAATAGAAAGTTAGCCCACCAGTTGTCCAAAAATGTGCATTATCTGTGCCGCCTTGAGGAGAAGGAGGGAAGATACTATGCCCCGGTACAAGTACAGGGGCAGGGTACAATTTTGGCACTGGATCCCAAGCTACCCTTCTGTCCAAAAGGGCCTTTGAGGAACTAAATGCAGGAAGGGGGGAGAATTACCGTATTCCTCTCACCTCTCTTCCTGGACAACTGCAGAACTTTGGTGGGAAGGAAATTCCTGTCGAGGGGACTGCAGATTTGGACATCAAAATAGGGCTATACAAGGTGAAACACCCGGTCATAGTAGTGACTCCAGAGGGCACCCCTTGTTTACTAGGGAATGACCTCCTGAGAAGGTTGTCACCCCTAATAGATTGCGTAAACGAGGTCCTCTGGACCCAGACTAGCCGACCAATAAAATTAAAACAGAGTGTCAACCATGTTAGTTTAAATGGCACCTGCCACATGGTTGAACAAAAATCTGACCAAGTAGAATTTCACTTCCAGAATAGCCAGTTTCCAGATGTGACAGTAGTAGCAGTAGGACAACGGACTGGTGATGGGGGGTCCTCTCTATTTCTGAAAATCAACCTTCCTTCCAGTTTAAGGTGGTATTCCACACTGGAAGGAAACACTCTGAAATTCTTTACTAATCCACAATCAGAAACTCCCACTCCTATAGTCCAGAAAGAGGTGAAATCAGCTCAGAGCCTGGCTGATATTCAGCAAATTGGAGAGCAGTTGTTCATCCCTGTTCAGTTAAATGATGGGAAGGACTCTGTTCTCGCCCAAGTGTTTGTGAACAACGGTAAGAGCTTCATCAGCGAAGCCATGTTCCGCCAACTCCCAAAAGATCCAGCCATTCCCACATTCAAACTGATAGACAAATGGACCTGGAAGCACCTAATTCTAAACATCTCCTGCCAAGCAGGTGTATGCTCAAAATCTCCATTGGCAACAAGAGCATAGTCCATAATTGTTGGGTCGTGCGAGACGTCACTGCCGCCTTTTACTTAGGCAGTGACATTCTCAATCGCTTTGCCATTAGTTTGGACCTAATAAACTTCAAAGCTTGGTCTCGATTAGCGGATAATCCCATGGGCTTTGATGATTCAGAAAAAGCATTTAGGTCAGCTCAATTGCTACCTTATGCAGTTGAAATTCAGATTAAAGAGGAAGTCACCGTCCCAGAAAGGACCCGACAATTATCCCTGGAAGTGAAAGTTAAAAGAGGACAAAAATTGAAAAACCCTGATGCTTATATTCATCTAAATGCTTCTCTCCAACAGCAAGGGTTAGGGGTAAACCCAACACCATTAGTCAACATAGAACATGACACCATTCCAATAGAGGTGGATAACAGCGACTTAAGAGTATTACTCTAGCCGCATGCACCATTATCGGAATGGCGGTTGATGACCGACATTTTTCCATTGATTTAGGGAATGAACTGTTAGGTCCGATCCCCAAGGACTGTTTTGACAGTGACAGTGATGACGACACAACACCAGACAGGATTTTCACCCGGCATGGGGGGAACTTCCTGGTGTACACTTCTTGCCCTTATGGTAAGGAAGATGTGACTTGTGACTTCAGGAGGGATGAGGTGATTTTCCAGGTCCATGAGGGCTGCCTTTCCCACCTGAAGCCTCCAGTCCAAATCAGCACTCTGACCAGGGACTTATCCACCCAGCTGGAGGAGGCCGCTGAGATAGCCAAACCAGAAGTCTTTCCAGGCTTCAGGCAGATGGTAGAAGAGAGAGTCAATCTAGCTGATGCCTGTGTGACTCTGGAACAGAAGCAAAAGTTGAAACAAGTTTTCTTGGATTTCCAAGATCTCTTTGCAGTAGACTTATATGACTGCGGTCACACCGACATCCACACAACAACAATTCCCACGGACCCTGGAATGACTCCAGTGTTTGTGAAGAAATATCGTTTGCCTCTCGCATCCATGGAGTCCCTTACTGAAATAATTAAGAACCTTGAGTCCCGGGGAATAATCCGTCCAGTACACAGCACCTTCAATAATCCGGTGCTGGGAATATTGAAGCCAAACGGCCAGTGGAGACTCTGCGCCGACCTTAGGGAGCTCAACAAACTGGTCCATACTTCCCGATGGCCTCTGCCCTACATTGACCAAGGGCTGGCCCAGATCCAGGGGTCACAGGTATTCACAGGTGGACCGTGCCCGTCAGTAGGGAGGACCAATACAAACTGGCTTTTACTTTTGGGGGCCAGCAGTACACATGGACCAGGACTTCCTTCGGATACCTCAACTCCGGCAATGAATTCAACATTTTCCTTCATAAGGCCATGCCCGACCTGGGTGCGAGGGGTAACCTGGCTTATGTAGATGATGTCCTCATCAAAAGTTCATCTGTGGAGGAACACATAGCGGAGATCCGTTATGTTCTAACACAGTTGAGGGCCGCCAGAGCAAACCTTTCCTTTCAGAAAGCACAGTGGTGTAGAACCCGTGTTAATTTCTTAGGGCATGAGATTACTCCTCAGGGTCTCTGTCCCCAGGAAAAGAAAGTGTAAACACTTCAGAAACTGAAAGACAGCACAACTCTGCGGGAACTAAGGAGCCTTCTTGGACTGACTAATTACAGCAGAAAGTTCATTGAAGGCTACGCAGAGATCACTAGACCCCCGATTCATCTCCTGAAGGGGGGGGGTCAAGCGGAAATGGGGTCCAGAACAATCCGAGGCAGTAAGACAACTCAAAAGAAGCCTTTCACAAGCGCCTTGCCTAGCTTACCCTGTCAGAAACAAGGAGTTCTTCCTGGAGACAGGGTTCTCTAATACATTCTTGACGGCAGTATTATACCAAAAACATGACAAGGTCAATAAAGTAATCTCCTATGCGAGCAAAACTTTATCCTCTGTGGAGGAAAAATTCAACTATTGTAAGAAGGCACTCCTGGCAACGGTGTGGGCATTGAAGAATTACCGCCCGTTTATCCAGGGGGAACACATCATAGTGGAGACTCCACACCAGCCTCTGCAATATCTCCAGAGTGACAGAATCCGGGCCGGAAATGTGAGTAATTCCCAAATTACTTCCTGGATTCCGTCAATGCAAGGCTTTCCTGTGGAGGTCAGATATGGCCAAAACAGGAAGAGTCCCCTCGCGCAAGGTCTGGCTGACTTGCATGATTGTGCCAGAGAAAACTGTCTCGAGGACGAAAGTCTAAAAATCAAGGACAACATGGAGGCATACCTTAATTCCCCACACAAAGTCTTTGAAGAAGACAAGTGTGAGGGAATGCCCACTGTCTATGTGGATGGATGCTCTTACCATGTTGACAACAACGGGGAGAAAGAACTGGTGGCCGGCGTAGGGAATGCATGGGTGAAGGAGTTTCCAGAACACTCCGCTGGATACAAAATTGGTCCCTGAAGTAGTCAGGTGGCAGAATTGATGGCTGTGCATCAGGCCATCCTCACTGCTGTCCAGCATCAACTCCACGAACTGGTCATATTCACAGATTCGGATTATGTACGGAACGGGTTCGTGGAGCACCTGGTCAACTGGAAAACCAGAGGCATGTTATGTGCTAATAACAAACCCTTGAAACATGGGAAGTTAATTCAAAACATTGATGATCTGGTCACATCGAATGGGATGACCATCTACTGGAAAAAGATCAAGGGTCATTCCAAAGTAGAGGGACCAGACAACACTGGAAATGACTTAGCTGATCAGCTGGCCAAAACCGGGGCCATCCAAGGAGATCTAATAGAAACAGAGTCCCTGTTGGGGGAACTCCAGGTCACTGCTATCACTAGGTCCCAGACAAATGCTCACAATGATCTTTCAACTGCACCATGGAGTAAGGAGACCCCTGATGCTGATTTGATTACGGCTCAAAAGGGGGATCCAATAATTGGTAAGTTTTACCAACACATTGAGGACCCTGAGAACTTTCCCCTGACGGATACCGATTACATTGGGAAAGAGGACCTAAGAGTGTTGATGAAATGTCCAAAGATGTTCCGGATCCAAGACGGGCTGTTGGTAAGGAAATCCCAAGCTGGCCATGATCAGTGGGTGGTTCCTACCTCATTCCGAAGCCTGATGTTAAGTCATGCCCATGATGCGGCCACAGCCGGTCATAGGGGGTTTCACACAACACTGGAAATCTTGAGAGGTTGCATACTGGCCACACATGGGGCAGGACCTCGACCAATACTTGAAGGGGTGTCTTGTGTGTGCACAATGTCAGCCATCATCCCTCATACACTGTGCGCCTCTCCAAAAGAGGGGGATGACACTGCCATGGTCAGATTTGCAAATCGACTTTGTAGGCCCTGTAATTCGCTCGTCTAGAGGAAACAAGTACATGTTGACCGTTACACGCTTGTCTACCAAGTGGGTGGAATGTCTCCCAGCCCCAAATTGCAAGGCAGATACAGCAGCTGCCCTGATGATTAACTACATCTTTTCCCGTTTTGGTCTACCTCAAAGGATTGAGTCAGACAGAGGTAGCCACTTCACCAGTGAAGTAATGACAAAGATGTGGGAGATACTGGGGGTTAAAAGGAAGCTACATATTGCTTACAGGCCAGCTTCTTCTGGAGCAGTGGAGAGATACAACCAAACCATTGTGACCATTTTAAAAAAGTTTGTGGCAGATTCTGGGCCAAGTTGGGATATCCGATTACCTCTGGTCCTAATGGCCATCAGATCTACCCCTTCATCTGCAACCAAAATGTCACCATTTGAGTTGATGACTGGACGCAAGATGGTGCTTCCCCAGCATTTGCTCTACAGAACCCAAGAGCAAACGTTGATAAATGCCTCCACAACTCCTGAGTATGTGGAGAATTTAAGGAAACCCCTTCAGCATGCTTTTGCCTATGCTCAGCGGAATCTAGAAAGATCAGCCGAGAGCATGAAGATCCACTATGATTTAAAAACTACCCGAAAGGAATATAAGGGGGGAGATCGGGTCTATCTATACAATTTCCAAAGGAACCAGGCCAAACAGCGAAAATTCTTGCCTACATGGAAGGGACCGTTTGAAATTATAGACAAGATCTCCCCTGTTGCATACAAGATCCGCATCACCAAAGGCAGTTCGGCAGAGGGGGAAGACAAGTGGGTACATATAAATCAGCTAAAGTGTTGCCATCCCAGGCACACTCTGCAACAACTGGAGGAGTGCTCTGCAATACCAGAGGGGACCGCTCCAGAGTAATTCAATTCCAACCCTAAAATATCCCACATATAGTCTCTAAAATATTATGATTTGGAAAAAAAATGTCTTATAATTATATCTTGTTTTTGTTAAAATAAGAACGCAAATGTTTTGACTATAAAATGTATATGCCACCCCACTATATCAATGGTGGGGAAGAAATGTCTACGAATAGGTATTGCCGCTTTCCTTTGTCGTCCTAGGAGAAAGAAAACCTGGAGACTGGCCAAGGACGACGATCCGGGGGCCGGGAGCAGAGACCCGAGGGGCCCGGGGTACCGCCCAATATTCCCATCGGGACCGGCGAGGGGAACCGATCGATCCAACTGGGTGGAGGAAAAGATGCTGAACTGTGTCTCCTATGGAATTGGAAGAAGAGGAGGCGAACATCCCAGAACTTGCGAGTTCCATCAGTGAAAGGACAGAATGGCCATCGCAAGAGGGGGGGCTTGTGGGATGTTTTTACCCATGCATCCAATCCCTACCATAAAACTGTGCAGTACTGGCATGGAAAACATCATGATGGCCAGAACTCCCCAGAGAGTGCACAGGGAAAACATGAAGAATAGGCTGCCACCCATTTTTGCCTATGTTGTGAGCACAGGAGGGCACTGCCTAAAACCACCATTGGGCTACACACACAGTAGCCTGAAACCATTGGGAATGGCAATGCTGATTGCCAAAAAGCAACTCAGAACTGTGGGGAATTCATTTTCTTAATCCCAAAAATGGTTGCAATACCGGTACTCACCACTATCAGAAAGCCGGCGGTTTAAAACCACCAGACTTTTGTGTAAAACTGAACAAATGAACCGAACCAGGCCAAGGAAAGACTTGCTAAGAGGTGGATACAATGTAAAACTATATTCTGAAATGACTTGAAGGAAGTAATTATTTAATGTATATGTAAAAAGTGTAAGTTTGATTTAAACAGCGAACTAAAGTGACATTTAGCTGAAATCTGCCTGACAACTACCCCCGACAGGAGAAACTGCTCAGCCACTCTTCCCAGGCCTAGCTGCATCCTGCTTCCCCACCAAAAGGAGTTGACACCTCTCGGATTAGATTAGGGGAGGGGTAACTGCAGGAAACTGAACAATGGACTCAGGCAAATGTTATATTTGGGGGGCCGTAAAGTGGCTTCCTCTTGGGGGAAACTGGGAGGGGCAGTGCCTCTGCTAGCAGCTGAGCTTGGGGGAAGTGGATAAACCAGTTATTCCACCCTGTGATGTGGGAAGCCACACCCCTTTTTGACCAGAGCATAATTTTAAAAAGATAGATAACGCATAGTGCGGATTGGTCAAAATTATATAATTAATATCATTGTTCTTGTGATTTTTCTGTGCACGTTTTAAGAGGCATTAGGACCCTGTGGTGTATTCTGGGGGGTTGCTAGCGGAAAATAGGGCCTCACTCCAAATGTATGCATGTTAAAAATCTGACACTTTATCATCTGAAACCCATCTCCCTGGTGCACATTTGTGTAAAATCTGGAAAGGTTTAGAGGTCGTTATCTGGATGAAAAGGGGAGAATTCTGTCATCAGTGGACACGACATCGTACAAAGACAGGGATCGGATTTTTTGGTGCTACAAAAAATATGTAAACTGGACCTATAATATGAGAAAAATGGTACATAGATAAATATGTATTTGGATCAGAAATAGATTTGTGTGCAATTTGACAAGGGGAGGTTCCTCTGACCATAAAACCTACAGCATCACTCTGACACTCCATTTCTTCCCCCCAATCAAGGGAGAGAGGAAAGCTTGGCCAATGATAAGTGAGAGGGGCAGGCTTAGCTAGGCCCAGGCACACACCCATTTTCAAAACACATAAAAAGGGCCACAGAAACCCAGGTAGAGGACATTCAATTCCATTTTCTGCGGGACGCTCTGCTGGGAGACTCCAGACTTCAGATCCATCAATCTTCAAAGACCAGAACTTTACTTCAGAACTTAAAGCAAGGGCCTAAACCCACAAACTGAGAACTCTTCTCAGCAGGCCTCAGCATCCTTAAAATCATTTGCAAACTATTCCACAGCCGGGCGAGCTGTTTGAATTCTTTGCCAAGAACAATTGCCAGAGACCAGAGATCCAGAGAGACCCAGACCGCTGTGAGCAGAACCGGTGCCTGATTGACCCGCCGAGCAGAGAGAACCGAAGTCCAAAACCTGACCAGATCCGTGGCGAGGCCCATTCCTGCCCAGAATATATTGCGAGTACCGCCAGAACTGTGCAGAACCCAATCTCTTAGTTAAAATAATCTAATTCAAGCTATTTTAACCTAATTAGAACCGCCTCCTAGAAATCGTGTCATCTGTCATTTTTAAAGCTGCACAACTGTCACCTGTCAATTCTGCAGCTGCAAGCTGTCACCTGTCATTTTGAGTCTTACTTTAAATCCAAAAATCTACCTTTATTAAATCATCCGTATCTCCGGAACCGTTTGGGCTAGGAACGAGATTTAACTTTCATCTGAAAGCTTAGAATCTAGGCTAACGAACCGACTTCCTACTCCCTATACCTTTTCCGTAATCGCAAGACACGCACTCGCGAAATTTACCGCGATTTGCGATTTGGCCCGATTTCTTCATCTGTAGAAATCAGCAGCTTTTTGCTTCTCTTTGCTAAAATTCGTTTGCAATCTGCTAATCATTCATAGAGTATTGTTAAAGTGAGCCTGAACTAATATAAATTAGCCATCACCTACCCTGAACCCCTAGAGGGAATTAAAAGCAATTTAGCACCTTTTCACTTCCTTGCAAACCACATTAAAGTAATTTGCCTGTGTTTAAAACTCATCCCTGTTTTCTCTAAGCTTGCTGGGGGAACTGGAACTGTGTACTGCATTATAAAGTGTGATTTGTTGGGATTCTTGAAGACTGTGTGCTCTCCTTCCATTTCTTGTATTGCATAGGGGGGGAGTGAATTGTCAAAAGAAAAAGTGATCATATTACCTTTTGCTAAAATCATAACAAGTTATTTCTGTACTGCATTTTATTTCACCTTGCGTTTCCTTGAACCATATAAAGCATTCTTTCCCACCTTATTCTTCTGTTCCTATTCATAAGTTACCTCTTGCTGACTACTGCTCATATTCACAAGTGTAATATCCATTATCAATTTATTTATAGAAGTGTGATATATATATGTATATTGTTTAAATTTTCAAATAAGCCTTTTTTTATAACTGTTTATTGAGTTTTAAAGCATAACAACATAACAAGAAACATGAATCATCGGCATACAACAAATGAGAAAGGCATAGCATAGAAGCATCAAAGGCAATATCAAAGGCAAGAGGGGCATCGCAGGGCCAAGGGCCAAGGACAGTTGCAGGTCAAGGCAGGCAGATAAAGTTAATCAAGCTGTTGAGCTGTATCGACCGGCGGGGTTTACTGCGCATCCAGCCATTTGTCCCATATTTTCCTGAATTTGTGGGGGCATCCCGGTGCGTTGTAGATCCGGCGTTCCGAAACCGCACACATGTTCAGGTCATTCCTCCATCGATTCAGGCACAGTGGGTCTGCGGAACCCCATTTAGCCGCGATAAGTCTCTTGCCAGCCCCTAACGCTATAGAGAGGAACAATTTCCCATGTTTTGTCAGGTCTACTTCCCCCCAGATGCCCAGGAGTATCATTTTGGGGTCCCTAGGGATTGGTGTTCTCATGGCGGCAGAAATCATATTAATACAGTCCCCCCAGAAGAGCTGTAACACTGGGCATTCCCATATCATATGGTAGAAGGTGGCGGACTCAGTTTTGCATCTGATACATGTCCCATCATCTAGTCCCCCCCCATCTGGCCACTGCAGCCCGTGAGTAATAAGAGCGGTGGAGAATCCTCAATTGTATTAATCTGAGTTTATTTTCTATCCCAATTTCCCTGGGGGGCATCAACGCATCGACCCAGTCCTCCGGCTCCAGTTGACCCACATCCCTTTCCCACTTTGCTTTGAGCCCGTCTAGCTGCGTAGTCCCAAAAGAATTGAGGGCCTGATAGAGAGTGGAGGTGACCTTTGAGGGGATGCCTTGGGGGAGGATATTGGTCTCAATGGGCGAGCATGGGGGTATGACTGTCGTGTCCGGGAATTGGGTGTGGATGGCGTGGGTCAACTGCGCATGTCGAATCCGGTCCATGGGCGTCAGATCGAACTGTACTTGCATAGTCTCAAAGTCTAGGAAGCGCCCCCCCCTGTATCACATGTGCCAGTGTATGTATCCCTTTTGCGTGCCAGTGTGCGAAAGCACCCATTTTCACTACTTCTGGGAGGAGTGCGTTGTGCCATATAGGTTGGGACAGTGTTGGAATTCCTTTCCAGCCGACCAGTTTGTGTGCCTCCCGCCAAGCTCGGCGGACATGGTGAATCATCTTGGGAAGCCTCGGGAGACGGTTGTGGGTGGCATACAGTGTCTGGAGTGGGGATAACGGGGCCATGGTCTCTAGCTCGATACGGATGTGCGGTAGTGTGGGGTCTGCATGCATCCAATCGTTTACCACTCCGATCTGTGTTGCAAGGTAATATGTACGTATGCAGGGCAAGCCAATACCCCCCTCCCAGACCGATCTTTGGAGCGTATCAAGGGCAATTCTGGATTGCTTCCCTCCCCATAATAGTGTGCGGAGATTCCTATCGATAAGTGCGAAGATTTCCTTGGAGATGGTGAATGGGGCGTTTTGAAGGACGTGGAGGAGTCTGGGGAGGGTCATCATCTTAAATAGTGCGGCTCTACCCAACAGTGACAGGGGGAGTGATTGCCAGTGGGAAGTGTCTCTGTTGAACCGCTCAAGCACAGGTTGTAGGTTCAGTTGGGGGAAACTTTCAAGTGTCGGGTCGAGTCGTATGCCTAAGTATGTAAATTCCCTGATAGAGATGAGGTATGGGCAGGGCTCAGGAATCGCGGAATCACCCCCCTGGATTGGGAAGTAAATAGTTTTGGTTTCATTTACTTTCAGACCTGCAAAGTTCTGATATTCCCTAAGGATGAGGGAAACAATAGGGCATGAGATGCATGGGTTACTGAGATAGACAAGGAGGTCGTCCGCATATAGTGAAAGGTGGTCTTCACCTCCCCCCGGCCAGGCGAACCCGGTCCAGTTGGTGTTAGCTCTGAGCTCAATAGCAAGTGGTTCGATAGCCAGGAGGAAGAGAAGCAGAGACAGCGGGCACCCCTGTCTCGTACCCCTACCCAGTGGGAATGGTTTAGAGGATCTGCCGTTTACTCGTACCTTGGGCTCCGGGAATGCATAGAGCAGCCTGACCCATGATATGAATGCTTGTCCCAGGTTCATCCGGCCCATGATTGCCCACAGAGCGTCCCGCCCCACCGAGTTAAATGCCTTTTCAAAGTCCACCGCCAGGAGGGCTAGTGGGGCCGGTATCTCTTTGGCTCTGCACAGCGCCAGTTGGACCCTGCGTAGGTTCATACGAGTGGACTTGTTGGGCATAAATCCACACTGGTCCGGATGAATAAGGGTCTCTATTACTTTCAGAAGCCTGTTAGCGAGTGCTCTGGCGAGGACCTTGGCTTCTCCATTAATTAATGAGATGGGGCGTTAGGAGGCACAGTCCTCCGGAGGTTTCCCAGGTTTATGTATGACTATGATGCATGCCTTCCTGAGGTCCGGGGGAGCGCCCCGAGTTCTTTGCTACGTAGGGTCGGTAGCCTACCTCCGAGGTATTTCCATGTTTCTGTGGGGAAGCCGTTGGGGCCCGGGGTTTTCCCGGGTTGGAGCTGTGTTAGCACCTCTTGCACCTCGGTCTCTGAATTCCGCGTTCAGGAGTTCCGACTGGCGTTGTGAGAGTTTCGGGATCTCGATCCAGTCGAGGTAATGGGAGGGTGTAGCCGGCGAGCCCTCGGCGGGTGGGGTATAGAGCTTCTCATAGTAGGTGGCAAATGCTTCGACAATGTCAGAGTCGTCTGTGAGTAGTGTGCCATCCGGTGACTTGATGGCACGCACATGTCCCCTGTTTTGTTGCCGCCTCTCCAACCAGGCCAGTGTCTTATTTGCTTTGTCGCCGTGTTCATAAATTTGACTCCGGACGAGCTGGTGGGCATTTCGTGCTGTGTCCAGAGCTAGGTTACTGAGGGCATCTTGTGCCGTGGTCAGGGCATCTTTCGTCTCCCGGTCGCTGCGCTCCAGGGTCTGTCTTTCGCACTCCAGGACATATGCCTCTGCCTCTCCAATCTTCTGGGCTTGTTTTTTCTGGTGGGCAGAAACCGCCGAGATAGCTTCTCCCCGAAGAACTGTCTTATATGCCTCCCAGATCGCGATCGGGCAGTCCACTGAGCCCTCATTGAGCTCGAAAAACTCTGTTGCCTTTTTTTCCAGTTCCTCCGCTATCTCGGGGAGCCGCAGATGGTATGTGTTCAGACGCCAGTTGCGATCCGGACCTGGGCAGGCGCTCTTCAGGTTTAAGAGGAGTGGAGAGTGGTCCGAAACGCCCCTTGCGAGGAACTCAGCAGCCAGGAGTCTGTGGTGTATGCTACTGGGGATGAAGGCATAATCAATCCTGGAGAACGACTTGTACACGCCAGAGAAGAATGAAAAACCGGCCTCGCCGTCATGGAGTGAACGCCATGTGTCCGTCATTCCCAGGGCTTCGGCGAACATGGCGAGTGGCGTAGAGGCGGGGCGGCATCCGGATCTCCTATGAGATCTATCGAGATCCATGTCCATGACCTCGTTAAAGTCCCCTCCTATCACCCACAGATCGGCCTCTTCCTCCAGGAGGACATGCCGCAGTTCAGACAATAGTTCCTTCGTGAGCGTGGGGGGGGCATAAATTGCTGCGAGGCCCCATTTTTCGCCCCAGACATCGGCGAGCAGCAACACATATCGGCCCCGGGGGTCAGTTCTGACCTTCCTAACCTGTAGGGGGACGCGTTTGTGAACTAGGATCATCGTGCCCCTGGCGCCTTTCGTGAATCCGGCCTGGTAGGTGTGTGGGTAGTTGGACCTTTTAAAAAAAATTGGAGTTCGTACCGATCAGTTGTGTTTCGTTTAAAAGAGCTATGTCCGGCGAGTAGCGATTAAGGTATTGGAGCACCAGCCTTCGCTTTATGCTGGAGCCCAGTCCATTAACATTCCAGGACAGGAAGGATATCTTGTTGGAGGTCATCCTATCTGCGTGGGTGCTGTAGCTCGTCATCTCGGCGGATCAGTGGTAGTTGCATAGTGTTCAAGGGAGCGCTGGGGTGCTCCCGCAGAGGAAACACCAGTGGGTCGCTCCGTGACGACCTGCCAGACGCTTGGAGAACAGTAGTGTTATTAGCCGTTTCGCCCGGAGGCCATGCGCGCCCCCCTCGCCAGTGCCTGTCGGTGTCATGCCTTCTCGATCCATAATTCGGATTCCTTATAAACCTAAAACACCCCCCTCCCTGTACTCCCCCCCCCAATTGGGAGCACCTGTCGCCCAAACATCAAACTTATAACTTATTGAACTTCCTCGGGGTCGCCCGGACTGCGATAGCACTTGCAATGCACTAGGTGTGACAGCCGCTAAGTGAGCGTTCCCATATTAATGTGTTGCAGAATCGTCCCCACATTGCGTATAGTTTATCCCTTCTCTGTAGGGTTCCCAGCCGTGCCGTCGCCTGCATTGGTCAGGGATCGATAGGGCGAGGGCCGTTCGGACCAGGGCTTCTGTAGGGGCGGGCCCAGTGGTGTGCGCCCCGCTCCAGGGCCCGAGAGGATTTGAGTCTCAAGCCAGTCCCATGCCTCCTTGGGGTTGTGGAAGAGGTAGGTGGTGCCCTCGTAGTAAACTTTGAGTAGTGCCGGGAAGAACAGGGCGTATTTGACTGATAATGACTGGAGTTTCTTCTTAACCGAGTCAAATGACTGGCGGGCCTTTTGAACTTCCTTGGTGTAATCGGGATAGAACCCAACCTTGTATCCATTGTAGGTGATTGGGCCGGAGGCCCTGGCCATTTGCAGGATCGTATTGCGGTCCCGGTAATTGAGCAGCCTTGCGATCATTGTTCTAGGTGGGGCTCCAGAGGTAGGCCGGTCAGTGGGCACCCTGTGTGCTCTTTCTATGGAGAAAAATTTGGATAGTTTTTTAGGAGCAAAGACGTGGGTCAGCCAGTCCTCCAGGAACAGTTCGGCACAGGGGCCCTCCTCTTTCTCCGGTATTCCGAGGATCCTCAGGTTATTGCGCCGCGCTCTCCCCTCATTGTCCTCAGCGCGGTATTCCAGTTGGTGGACTTTCTGAGCGATTGCGGGGAGGTGCTGTTCCAGGCGATGGACGGTATCTTCTGTGGCAGACACCCTTTGTTCCGCCTCACCCACCCTAGCTGAGAGGTTGCGTAGATCCTGCCGGATAAGGGAGACCTCTGAGGACAGGTTGCCAATTTTGAGTTCCAGTGACGTTCTCGAGTCCCCAATCGCCTTCATGAGATCGGAGAGAGAAATTGGGGGATCCTGAGTCTCCTCGCTGGCAATATCCTCTTCTGGAGTCTGCGCTCCCTGGCGGGGCCCTGTTGTGTAAAAGTCCATCTTACTTTGGAGAGTTTGGCGTTTGGATTTTTCTTTCCCCATGTCGTAGGTGGCACACCCAGTATGGCAACCGGCACGGGTATAATCCGAAGTTGGGCCAGGAGTGATACGAGGGGACTCTGGTGTATTCAGGCCACAAGGACCGCGGAGTGTCTGTCTCCGGGGTGTGGGTCTCTTGTACCGACTGATGGGCCTGGCCGGTGGGGGGGAGCTCACCCCGTAATTGCGGTGTCCAGGGGGAGCTGTCTCGCAGATCAACCCTCACATCCGTGCCCCCACCGCAGATCTGATGTGGTAAGACCCTAATCCAAGGAGGGTGTCTTGGAGGGAGAGCGGGGTCGTGCCCCTATAGAGTTCCCAGGGCGGTTATTGCCTGTTGCGTTTCACAAGAGTTCTGGTCACAGGCGCCTGGGCCCTGTCGCCAGACCAGGATTATAAGGGGTCGTGTGGGGAACCGGGGGGGGGGGGGGAAGAAGCAGGATTGGCCCCCGGGGCTCACTCACACCCCTACCTGGCTGTGTTCAGGTCCCCATCGCCGTGATGTTTTCCGGACGGGGAGCGCGGCACTAGATCTTCCCCGGTGTGCCGCAGCTCAACCCTGGGTGGTGCAGTCTCGCTGATTGGGGGGGGGGAAGAGGGGAGAGACCGCCGATGAGAGGCTTGTGGCAGGTCCAGGCAAGGAGGCGCCGGAGCGCCTCCCTCGTAATCCTCCGGCGGCCCTCCGGTGATCTCAGCGGCGCTTCCCAGGGAGTGTTTCATTGTCTCGTGTGCGCCCCTCCAGCGCGTATCACGGCCGCGAAGCGTTGGCGTGTCTCGGGGGGGAAGGGTGAGGAGCCGCCTCCACTCACGCTGCTGTTGCGGTCCACGAGAGTTCTGGTCGCAGGCTGCCTCGGCCCTGTCGCCGGACCAGGATTATGAGGGGTTGTGTGGGGAACAGGGGGGGGGAAAGCAGGGTTGGCACCTGGGGCTCACTCACACCCCCACCTGGCCTTGTTCAGGTCCGCGCCGCCGTGTTGTCTTCCGGATGGGGAGCGCGGCGCTGGATCTTCCCTGGTGTGCCGCAGCTCAACCCTGGGTGGTGCAGTCTCGCTGATGGGGGGAGGGGGGGAGAGGGGAGAGACCGCCGATGAGAGGCTTGTGGCAGGTCCAGGCGAGGAGGCGTCGGAGCGCTTCCCGCGTAATCCTCCGGCAACACTCCGGTGATCCCAGCGGAGCTCCCCAGGGAGTGTTTCGGTGTCTCGTGGACGCCCCTCCAACGTGTATCACGGCCGCGAAGCGTTGGCGTGCCCCGGGGGAGGAGGGGTGAGGAGCCGCCTCCATTCACGCTGCGCGGCCGCGGTGC
The DNA here is from genome assembly GCF_040938575.1 of Ambystoma mexicanum. NCBI lineage: Eukaryota > Metazoa > Chordata > Amphibia > Caudata > Ambystomatidae > Ambystoma > Ambystoma mexicanum. Next base: position 228,629,834 of record NC_090934.1, read on the forward strand.
ACCTGCCAGCCAGCCGATGGTTTTCGAGTCGGCGTTGTGGTCTCAAGGGTCCGATTTATCTCAGCAGTACGCCGATCGTTGCCCAGGTGCGTTCACCACCGGTCCTGGGGAGATGGGGTTCTTGATAGCAGGAAAAAAGGGTATATTTCACAGGATAAATGCAGCGGCTGCCGGGAGCCGGAGAGTTTAGGTCCGCATGTGTTGCTCGCGCATCTCAAATAAGCCTTTTAATTTGCAAAACCAACCTACTTCTTGGCTCAGTGGGGTCAGGGGGATTCTAAGAGGGGGGTGTTATACAAGGGTTGTCATCCAGAGTACTCAACTGGATATAAAAATACATCAATAAGGGTTTTCCTCAGCATCCCAGACTAGGCATTGACTTAGCTGTCGTGTTGATTGAATATCGCTTACAGGGTTAAGGGCTAAGGTTCTTGGAGTAAGTTTGGCCAGGGGTTAACTTAAGGGGTGTAGGGCAGGTGTAAGCAATGTGTTATCGCAAGTCCTCACCGCAGAGTGTGGAAGACCGTTACTGTGCCCCCAATGATTGGGAGATCCTTTGCTTCTCCTCCGGTCTTCAGTCACTGCAGCTGTTGAGGTGCAGGGTAGCGTAGCCCCAGTAACTTCCCTTCTTACAGTTAGCAGGACTGGAGAGCGCCGGTTCACAGGATAGACTGCAGTAGTGGCAGTGTTGCAGATCTTCCTCACACTGTTCTGGTTCTTGGGCTTTGGAGTTGGAGCAGCTCTTTCACATTCCAAGGTTAACTGTGTTTCAGCAGGGGACGCAGCTAGCTCAGTTTAGTCCCCACAAAAACAATCACGCATGGGTGCATGATAGGACAGCACACAGGGCAAAACACCCAGCAACATTGCCTCAGAGCAAGTTTTACCTCAGAGCACAACTGGATGTAGGGACATCCTCCCTGGAAGAGGGTCTGGGGAGCATGGGGTGAAACAGCAAAAGGCTCCTATGGAAGGGAAAATATCAGTGTGCCAAACAAACCAGGGCATGGTTCAGCTTTTCAAGGGCTTGGGAACATACAAAGGACAGTTGGCAGGGGGAAGAGAGAGTTCAGAAAGGGTGTACAAAGTAACAAACCAGGTATGAGATTGCAGTAACTATTCATCTTTTACACAACAAAATATATAACAGGAAAGCTGGTTTAAAAAAGAGCGAGGCCGGATTTAAAATAATGTGAATTTAGAACATAGGTAAAAGAGCAACAGAATGTTTTATGATAAAATAAAGTTAATTAATAAAAGCATCCACACATGCTGGTAGAGAGTTCCCCAGACCCCCCTCTGTGAAACATCCACACATGCCGGGTGCATCTCCTGGGCAGCATCAGGTCAGAGGAGTGGGAAACCTTTTTCTGCCGACAGGTGCCAGGAAGTCTGCAAAACAACTCAATGTTAAGTAGTGGAGGACAACAGGTGGTAGGAAGAATGATCTGCAGCACGAGTGTTCCATTTGAGCTTTTAAATGCAAGCCAACACAAGGCAGAGGTGGGGTTCGGGGAGAATTGGTGGCTCAGAGGGAGAGTTCTAAGCTGAGGAAATTCCCAGCTTTGCTGAGTCACTGTACATTGAAACACATTGCAGTGCATTCAAAGACATGACTGACCATACAGTTGAATGTACATTTAATGCACGCTATTTCTCATAATTCTTCTAATGTGAAAACACAGCTATTACGGCAAACCCAAATGGTTCCTTTGTCATCATCTCTTAGGGCTGGCATTGCCGGACTGCAGTTTCAGACTGTCAGTACTGGTACACTGTGGTATGACTAGTCTGTCAGGGCCTGGATGCCACGGACAACTGCCTCTATTGTTGTGGATTTACATACTCCTTGTGCCACCTGGATTTCACATGGGGCTAAACGTGCATAAGACCTTACATTTGACTTCCTTTCTAGACCATGTTGAGATCAGAGCAGATGAGGTTGGTCATTCTACTGGGCATAAATTGAGCTTATCTGCAACATTTGTAGCGTGTCATAAGCAGGAAAACCCAAATAAACGGCAACCCTATAAACGAGATGGGCCGAATGGCTTGCACTGTAGAGTTCCCGTCTAGTGGCAGAAGTAAAGGATGGATTGCTTAACATTGTTAGCTGGATAAAGCAGTCTGAGGTCACTCCTCTTAACTTCACCACATAATTCTCAATTAGAGCAACAGGACGATAAAGGAGTCAATAGGCCACTTATGACCTCTGTTGTTGGACCAAACAACCATCATCTCGTTTTTGTTGGCACAACCACCACTCATTCAATTACCCATGACCACCATATAACCCGAATTACTAGTTAACCCCCTAACTTTCAACTAATGATTTGTGCATCAGCATTATAGGTGAAAAAGTATTAGGCCACAGGAAAGCAAAAGTCTGGATGTACAAATTTTACAAAACCTGCCACAAGAACGTACCCGTGGACAATCCACGGAAAAATTGATGGCACTGACAAGAAAAAGGAGCATGCCAATGTTCCAATTACAGTATTCCATTGATTGGGAGCAGAGCCGGTAAAGAATACCTAGGCGTCTTTGACAAGCTGAAACTACAGGCACATATTTGGTGAAAGTCTCTTTCTGAATATTTCAGACTGACGACTAGAATCCTGAATGAACGATCCTCCTTTCCCAAGGTTAAATATGTCGTCATTGCTGTACATAGGATGGAGGGCCCTTTGAGAGTGTATAAGGAAAGGGAACTGCCTTGAATAATGAAGTGGCCAACTTTGAAATCCAGGCTGCATCAGCACCAATCTTTTGATAGGAAATTGCCCCCTAAATTTCCTGATGAAAGAGGTCCTTATCTATTGTTTGCATAAAGCTCAGAGTGGAGCTGATCGTTTCTTCAGCATCACAACCTCAGATTTTACTCAACGTCAAGGCTCCAGCTTCACACTTATCAGCTGTGAGTACATTTACTACAACACATTTCTCCTACCAGTAAGTCGCTGGGGTCTGCAACCTTTGGCTTGCCCAATGCTTTGAACTACATCTCGCATCAGCCCTAACCAGGATAGTCAAAAGGCGAGGGATCATGGGAGTGGTCATCCAAAACATTTGGAGAGATGCAGGTTTCAGACGCCTTAGTAAGATGAATCATTAAAAAATGAAGCCAAATAATGTTATTCTAAACTCATTACAAAAACGTCTATAAAAATGGAAGGAAGGGTATTGGGTGTTGAGAGAAAAAGTGCTCGGGGCTTCAGAATTTAGTACCTGGTGCAAAATATTTTTTAAATACTGAAAAAATGTACTCTCAAAATTGGTAAAATATGTCCGAGTAGAGGAAGCAGTTTATAGTGATTTCTTGTGAGAGCAGAAAACCAAAGCCAAGTTGAGGGCTAGGTTTATATCCTTTGATGGCTAGGTTAGATGGATAGCTGGGTGTTTTTTTTCCATTTTCGATTTCTCAAGAATTTACATGGTGCTAAAATCCACAATAGCGCGTCGAGGTGTTAAGGAAAGGAACACATGAAGGGAAATTAGGGCAAATGTTTTAATAGTTTTGTCAGGTAAACTGACCATCTTGCAAATACGAGCTGGTCAATAACTTGACATTTTTGTGGCCATAATGGTGAAGGACCAACGATTTTTGGGTGCTCGAGCTAAACTCATCTGAGTGAAGGGTACAAAGCCCTAGACAGTATATGTTGCATTGTATGCTTTTCACCAAACAGATAAGGAAATATTTAAGCATGCCTGGGGATCCATTGGACGATCTCATGCCCAAGAAACAAAGGACTTGAAATGTTTAGGAAAATAAAGTACGACCACAAAGGCAGAGTGCACTCCATTTGAATAAGTTAAGGAACATTTATAGGATACACACAAAGTATGAAAACCAAGGAGAGCAGGAAAGATCAGAATAAATCTATTACAAACTAAAGAAATTTAACACCCAAACAATACTAAAAACTATTTAAAAAGCATGAATCGGGAACACTGCATTCCTGTACCGTCTGCTTTCAGCAGTGTATGGCAAATGTCCCACCTGATAGCAAGGATTATAATTACTAAGTAGTTATGAACAATAAAGGCAGATGATGTGCAATTCTGGCTACAGTTGATTCATGCTCCCATTTCTTTTGGTTTCAGACAGTCGATAAATAAACCTGTTGTGACTAAATGAGCACAAGGATCAGCAGGGCTTTGAAGATCCTACTGAGCCCTGCATCACTACTACAACAGCAGTGGTGGTGGTTCTTAATTATAAAAGTGAAACGGCATGAATGGTATATGTGATGAGCGGAATGGAGGCATCACTCTTTTCCCCGCAGTGATCTCTCCCAATGTGGCCAGGGGACAGCAGCCGCTACCTGATCCTGACCTTGAGGGCGGCTATATGAGAGAGTATTACCATGGGGGGAGACAACCTCCTGGAGAGTAACAGGGCACCATCGGACAAGGCATGGTGTTCTCCTTCCTCTCTTGATACCACATCCATTTCCAATGCCTTAATGGCACCTCCCCCATTCACCTAGAAAAGGTACTGAAGACCATCTAACAAGAGTGTGTGAGCCATCAAGAACTAACGTACCCTCTAAGACTCTTAGAAATATCTTCTCAGACTCTTCCTACAAGTTATTCAGACATAACCTGCCCGTAAAGACTTCTAAGAACTCTTACCCAGACTTTACATGTAAAACATCAAGAATAGACTGCCATTCCCATAACCACAAGAATACTAGGACGAGGAAGATGAGCCAAGTAATGCAGAGCAGAAAAGACCAAGAGTACAGGCTGCGCTCTAGTTGTTTTGAGCACATACCTGTAGCCGGGAGATTTAAACAGCAGCCACAGCTGACTGGAGGGAGAAGGTTCTTTCCCTCGCAATGGACCGGGAGACCGTGGGGCTGAAGAGAGTGCTGTGGAGCCATTTGGCTCAAGGAGGCAGAAGAGCAAAGCTAACGGCAAGAAGGAACACGTTTCGGAAATGCCAGAAGCCAGTGCAGGGCTTCTGGCCATTTGTAGGTGTTGAGCGGCAGTGTTTACCTTACTGAAGCCTAACGCAAACCAGAAGAGCCCAGCAGGAACCGCGAGAGGCAAAGAAGCCACGGAACAAAGGCAGCAAGGCAGGGAGTGACGCCAACGACTGTCACCATCTTACCGCAGGAAGAGTGAAGTACGCCAGCAAAAGCCAGTGAGTCCCCGAAAGGGAAGCAGGGACACCGGGGTGTATTGGCAGCCATGCTGCATGCAAATAAGTATTGAAGAAGCAAATAAAGTGCTTGAAAGAGTGGACGCAAGTGAGCATTTTGTTAAATGGGGAAACAGAATTAAAGTAAAAGACTTTCAACTTTCTATGTTTATGCACTACACATGTAAGAAAGATATACCAGGCATATACAGGATCAGAAGAAACAAACATAAAAGCCCATCAAGTATGGAAGTATGTGCAGAGTTCACATGAGAAAAGTCCTGGACGGAGAGCATACCAGGCAGTTACAAGTGTTCAGTCAAGAAAGCCCTGGCAGAAGAGTAAACAAGGCAACTGCAAGAGTGTTCGTGTGAGAAAGCCCTGGCAGAAGAGTAAACAAGGCAACTGCAAGAGTGTTCATGTGAGAAAGCCCTGGTAGGCCCACCAAACAAGGACAAACTGAAGATAGCAAGTTTGTTCATTTAGGAAAGCACTGACAGGAGAGTATACTAGGCAATTGCAAGAGTGTGTCTGTGAGAAAAACCTGGTAGGGAAGCACACAAGGAAAGAATAAACTGAACAGTGTAAAAGAAATACAGCACCTAAAGGGATCCTGAGAAGGATATATCAGGACTAGCCCAAAGGCTGTGTGAAACCAAAGAGAAGAGTAGTGACAACCTGGCAGGGGAGTACACCAGGTATCTTAACAAGAGAAAGATAAAGAGCCAAGTTGTCTTGTGCGCAGTTATATTTTGGATCAAGATAACCAAGGAACTGATATTGTTGAATATACAACAGTGGGAAGATAGATCCAGCGGAAGAGAACCACCCTTAGGAATAAGGAACTCTATCCTTCTGAAACTGTTGTGTTGGAGTTACACATTTTCCTTTTAAAACATTTATAATACACTCAAGGCCAAAGACATGATCCTTTCCACCTGAGTTTATTTTGTTACAATGTGAGGGCTAGAACAGTACATTGGACATGGGACGGTTTTGCTTTGGATATTCTGACATGAACAGACCCTTAGTTTTGGTTTTAGGTAGGGAAACACTTCTAGTGCAGGGACAGAGAAACATTTCCCCACCTCCTTTTATTTTAATAGAAGTCTTTAAACAAAACAATGAATCCCTTGAGTCAGTGTCTCATTCCTGGCTTATCACATAAACCCCCTTCGCCTCTTAAGGTAGCAGGTGCTGAGGGCAGGTTATATTGTTCAGAAGGGTGTGGGCCAGCATGGAAGCATCCAAAACCACTATAGTACGGTAAGTGCCAAAATAAAAGTAATGTCTAATTAATGTTCTATACAAATAAGGCTAACTAAAAGAACAAACAAACCATTAAAACACTAGCAACCTGCCTCTGTAGTGGGAAATAAAGAGAAGGCAGACTTTTGAGAAGGGGGCATTCTGGATATTGAACAGGGGTATGCAGGAAAAAGGTTGTGTAACAAAGTCATGAAAGTTCAAGGATGTTTCTTAAAGGCATGATATGGGTCTTAAATATCACTAGGGTCCATAGACGAGAGGCGGAGGGACAGAACCACTGATTATATCTTATTGCATTGTTTCAGACACCCAGCAGCGCTGTGCCGGGCTCCTGGGTGCTTTGCGGTGCTTCAATGTGGATTTTGGTGGCCAGTTGGCTGGACGGTATTCAATAACTCATTGAGCATCAACAAGCAGCAACAGGCTGGCAGGTGATGTTCAAGTCATTGTAGCATGAACTGAGATTTGCAATTCAAAAGTGGCAACATCATGTGGCTCAAAGAATCTTGGAAAGGGCAGCCAATTTTCGATTTGGCATAGCTCGAAGGTGATCGAAGAGGATTGTGTCAAAGGCAGCTCTGTTGGGGGTCTTTGCAGTGACTTGAAGGAGTTGGGTGTGCTTGAAGTACCTCAAAGGTAGATTCTTTTAGTGTTGTAGTGTTGTGGGACCGTCCACTGGGGCTGTGAAGATAGCGCGCCCTCCTTCTACCCTGCCCAGCAAGGAAGCTCTCCAGCACATTTGCCCCTTCGCCAGGCAAAGTTCTGTGTACTAGCGTCCAGCAGCAGTCAGGCTTTCCTCCAGCAGGTCACTTCAAACGCTCCCCAAAAGGGGTTAGGGAGAGGGTCTGCACAGTCCATGGAGACCATTGACTTCACCCAATGGATGGACATTTTGTACAGTCTTTACTCCAACAAGGTTCCAATGAAATAATCTTCAGAATGGTCCAAGAGGATTCCTCAAAGGGGACTCTAAAATGCTTCAATTGAGGGGTCTTGGGGAGTCCCACCCTTTTATGTAGTCCATTTCCCCAACAGATCACTCTACTTCAGGCGTCCTGTAACCCTAGCTGCTGTGACAGGGGTTATTTCTTGTGATGTCAGATTCCATAGTGCCTTGTCTACAGGAACTCTGAGGGTGAGACGGCTGGTCTCTTCTCCATTATCTAGATCCTCTCCCAGCGACACTGTACTTCCCACTCTCCCTGGTCTCCCTAGTGTGACTTCCCCGTTATGTTGCAGAGGCCTCATTAAAGCTCCCAGCTCCTAGCCCACCCCCAGACACAAATGGCCTTGCAGCTGCAGATCACAGTGGAAAAAGTTGGGCAACAATGGCATCAGAATGGGTTTTGGTCATTTACTGCATTGCCTCATATACCACTATAACTAGATATAGCTTTATATTTAACCAAAATAGCACCACCAGACAAATATAAAGTTAGAAAAGGTAGGTGAACATGGATGCCAGTACTTTACATGTGTTGACTTGCAGATGAGTTGATTGAGTGCACTGGCTTGTTGTATCCGTATGGGTAGGTTCCTATACTGGCGTTTTTTTGTGCGATGCTCGTTATGTTGGGGGCGTGTTTCATGTGCAGTTTAGCTGGTAGTTATGGTTGTGCACACTGGCTTTATATATCCGTAAGTGGAAGGTCCAGTGTCTTGGCTGTTTTTTGTATACGAACGCTAGTTATGGTGTTTGTGTGTAGTTTGGCTATCCCAACAGGGAATGTATAGTACTTGGGAGGTATGTTGGAGGGGAGCGGGGTGGTTAGTACACTGACTACTCTCAACGTTCTTTCAAGTATGTCCTCCAAGCTCATCTAGCTGCAACTCAAAGGTACCCTCCAATTCTTCTAAGTGCAATATACTGGCCGTCCCACCACTCCGCCAAGCTCAACACACTAGCCACTTCCACAAATTTCTCTAAGTGTAATACATTGGCTACTCCCATCAGCCTCTGTCTGCGCTGCAAGTATTACCAAAGACAAGGTGTGCTTCAAAGTGCAGCAAGATTAAACAGCTAATGTGACGCATGGCTAATCTTCACAAATCTATCAAAAATGTTAAGAGTGTCCCTCTTTTTCTACACTCCTCCACCTCCTAACCAGACAAACACAATCGGCTTGTGGGTAGCATGTGCATATCATATGTAGAGCCTACTAATGATCCACTCCTGTTAACCCCTAGGTTACAGTTTATTATACCAGTGTAATGGGCAAACCATTGCATAGGGGACTATGTGTTACATGTGAATCTAAAAAGGCTTCACAAGTGGTAGAAATGTTTAAGCACTTCTCGATCCACACAACATCCACATCCAACAATACACATATGACACGCAGATCTACCTCAAGATATGCTCCATCAATGACATCCACAGGCTCAAGGCCTGCCTCACATTTATCCAGTCCTGGATGTCCAGTGCTTATTTGAAGCTCAACCTCTCCAAGACCGAATACCTACTGGTGATCACACAACACCCTGACATCCAGACCGGGCAATCTGCTATGAACCTCGAGAGCTAAGACCCTTAGGTTAAACATCGACAGACACCTCACATTCAAACAGCACATAGCAAGGAAGACACAAGCATCTTGATAACAATTTTCTCTCCTGCGGAAAATCAAGCGCTTCATCCCAGAAAACAACTACAGATCTCCCACCTTGATTATGGCAATGCCTTTTTGGAAGGCCTTCCGGGACTTACCTTGGCACCCTGCAATGTGTCCTGCATGCGGCAGCAAGACTCATTAAAGGACTCCGCAAATTCAACCACATCACCCCGACCCTCATTGAAATGCACTGGCTTCCTCTGAAAGCATGCATCAACATCAAATCCTGTTACATCATCTAAAAGACTGTCACCCTGAAGTCCCCAAGCTACCCATCTGGAAAACACAGCATCTCTGCAGGAAGGAAAGAACCAGAAGACATGCTTTACCTTTCTACGCTCCAAGACTCTGGAACCTCCTCCCGTCAACATTAGATTTGCGCCATCACTTCTCCAGTTCAGGAAAGAGCTCAAGTCCTTCCTCTTCAAGAAATGGCTTCTCCCACCCATGCCCACACATCATGCTCTCCCCACTAATTGGGGCACAGTGATCTGCTCACCACTGTCTCCTCCGCTGGTTGCTTGTAGATCTCTTTCTGCTAATTGCCCACCTTTGTCGTCCCTTGTTAGCTCTGTGCTCCCTTTTTCTCTCCTTCACTGTGTTCCTCCCCCTATGATTGCAAAGTGCTCCATTGCTTCACGAACCTCGGTCCACCTTCAATAAATATCCTCATAATAAGCACTGAAGTAATCACCTGTGGAACCTTACAAACCAGCAACAGAGCTTTACGAATGTCTCAATTCAACCTAAAAACAAGTTTTATAATTTGCTGTAAAACCATTTACAATGAACTTCTCTACTTTTACATGTCTGATGAAGGACACATTAGAATAGGGTACTCACCATAGTGATAAGTGTAATCCTGTTCACCTTTCGTCCGCACTTGTGGAATGTTTGTTCCAACGGACAGAAACCGAATCTTATGTGTCACACAAAAATCCCCATGAATTTTATAGCAAAGCAGGTGTGTGTCCATGGACCCCGACCTTCACGGCACCCTCATTTTCCTAACCCTCCAGTCATTTTCTATCCACTTTGGTCATACTTGTAATAATAGCAGGGAAGGCCAGAGGGACATCAGAGTAAATGAGGCCATCGAGTTGGAGTACAGATGCCACTAGAGTTAGTAATATGGTTTTGCTCTTACATCCTGTCCCTTTTCCTCCATGCTTGTGGGAGACGCCCTAGCAAAACGAGTCTTAAGAGAGCTTGGACCATGGTCTAATCTAGCTAAAAAGCTTTAAAAAAAAAACGGGCTGACCAAACAGGTGCCAGTGCAAGTAGTGTTTACAAAATGTCGACGACTAAGCTAAAGTGGTTGCTTTAGCAAGGACATTCCATGGGATATGCCTTTGAACAACAAATGAAGGATGCCTGGATTGAATGGTCAGGGAGCTTGTTGAAGGTGGGTATATTTCTGCAAGGGAAAGCCTTGAGTGATGCAGAAGTTATCCAGCAGGCTATGGGAAAGGCCTCTGTGAGCTCTGAAGAGCCTGGTTGATGAGCGTATCTGCCGTGTCCTGTTTGCGGTTGATTGCCGAGATCTAGCAACGTCCAAATTATGAGCTCTGTCTGCCTCTGGGGGTAAGATTTGAAGAAGAGCCATGTGAAATTACACCTGCAGTAAACCCAAACCACATATACCACCCAACCTTGGCGGCCCCAATGAATAGCTCAGACGTGGAGCATCAAAGTGTCCCCAACTAGCTCCCAATCACACCCAAGGGCACCAAACCCTATTGGAAAACCAAAGGCCACGTGACAAGGCCTCACTGTAATGGAAAACCTTTTCGGTGAGGGCACCCACCTGATCAGAGAAAATGTGGTCTATCAAAGTGTTTAGACCGTTTGCCAGTTTGGTGGACTCGCTCCACACACACGAACCATGTACGTTCATACGTGTTCTCTCTCACTCACTCAGGAACGGTCTACACATGAAACTGTCCCCACTACAAAAAAACAGTGCGTATCACTCGAAACAGCCAGGTCCATTGTTAAGGGGAGTGCCTATTCTGTGAGTCAGTTTCCTGCCTGAGGTTTTCATTCTTGACCTAAGCTATGCTCTATATCCTAACATTCGACCTATATTGTATATGTAATTGTAATTTATATAGCACCTTTTACCATTAATATAGTCTAAACACACTAAGACTAAGGATCAACAGTAACTACCCCAGAAACACAACAATATATGGTTTAATGGGGAGTCAGCAGACATGAAGGGAATGGGCAGTGCAGTTGACATTCCACAAGGAATTGAATATACAAACATCATGCACAGCTGTACAAGGCCATCAACATGTAAAAACGACCTTCTAATAATCCTGAATTGAAGCAGAAACTGAAGACCTCAGAACCGTTCAGCATTCACACCAATAGATCAACAAACCGATCTTAAGCTTTTAATAGTTATTTATAAGGTGTCAACTGCAAACAAATGTACTATCGCTTAACCTTGTTCCTGGATAAAATCCTCATCATTAAACAGGCCTTTACTCACCTGATCACATACCAACACATGTACCACAAATCCTACCACTCATTTCACACCTTCCAACCCATCATGGAGGTGGACAATTATCCAAATTAACCAAATGTGTCAAAACAGTTGTTGCATTGACGCACTGTGGTCACGGGGGCAGGCAGCCATTTAGTTACTCGTCGCAATGCAGCAGCGTACATATCATTTGCAACCCAGGCCTTCAGGCAAACTGTGCCTTTACCCTTAACTGGTATGGCTAACTACTGCAATAAATCACTGAGGAAGAGCCCCTTGGGTCAAAACACGCATAGGCTGATACTGCACAATAAATTCCGAATCCCAACAAACAGACGTGACATTGTGCCCATTTTACTTTGTTGGTGCAGGTTGAAAGTGACTAACTTTTTGCGTGCTTTCATATTACACTGGAACCCTGGCCTGAGTTACTGTGCGTCACTCCCCTTGCAGCCACTAAACAGTTTAACTAAAATTACCAAGGAGAGCTCGGATCCCAGGAGGGGTCTTGGTCTTTTTGAAAAGTATTATTACATTAAACCATAAATGACACATTCAGTGCGGATCAACACCAAAATGTGAAACCAAATGCAAAAAGGACATTTTTTGGCTTAAAATCAAGATGTAATTTTAGAGTCATATTCCAACTTCAGGCCTTTATATAATTAATTATAGTAGATTTTTTTTTCTATAACGTGCTTCATACCAAAAAGGTTTCTAAGCGCGGACCTGTGTTTCGAACCGACGAGCGGGTTGCCACTGAGCTACACTACCCGAGCCCATGCATAAATCTCTATCCTACACAGCTACTGAATGCTTAATCTGATAGAAAAATATGCAAGCCTTCTCTGGGAGGGGACCAAGTCGGTTCACAAAAGATTTTGGGGACAACAATCACTTCTGTTTAGTCCCAGTTATGCTTAACCCACAACTCTACTAGTCAACGTGATTCAAACACTAATAAACCTATCATATTTTCTATTAGTGAGTGGATAAATCTGTATCACTGGTGTAAGAGGGGAAAGAAGAGGAATTTTGTGAAATGCAATACACTGCGTAAGGTCAAGCGTGAAATTCCATAGCATCAGCGTCTATATGGGGCCTGCAAACCTCAAATTATAGCATGAGCAAGCACCTTCAACAAAGAGGAGCTCTACTATACTACGGCCTTATCTGAAGGGCTATATGAAACAAAATCGTCTTTTCACTAACAGGAACTTCTAGCTACAAAGAATGTTTGGATAACCAGAAAAATGCCTATTTCTTAAAATTAAACTATAACTTTAGTTGACTAAAAATAAGCCAACAAGAACGAATATGTTTACTCCAATCTTCCCAGAATAGGCAGTGAAATACCCTTGTCCCAAATGCTTATCTGGGACCTCGCCAGGTTTCTGTTGAAAATGGGTCTGGAACGTGGAAGCCATCACGTTTATGGGAATCTTAACAATAGTTAAGTCAGAAATAGCAGAAAAAGTGGTGAAGGCAGAGTGACATTCGTCCATAACATCTGACCTAGCCACATTCTCGAGTTGAATGAGAGTCATTTCAGCTTTTTCAGTCCCACACTGATCTATCATGAATAAACAACAAGGGTTAAAGGTATAAGAAATCAGGTGCTTAGCTTCATCACATTCCATCTACTGTCGGCAAAACCGTAAAAAACGACGTTCACAAAATATAGAAAGACTAAGTTCTCGGGAAGTGCACACTCAAAACATTGAAGATGGACATGGTACGCACCCCACAAACTGATTTTCATAATTGGGTTTGACATAATATTTAGATATTTTGAGACTATTTTGCAGCTTGCTGCCGCCCCATTGTGTGTCTTGGATGGCGCTGCAATGTCCTTCTTGCCTCAGCCACTTTACCTGGGCCTTTTCCGTTTGTAATGCAGATTTATTTTGAAGTTCCTTTCGGTGCTGTGGTCTTCCTCAAAGCTTGAATTGTGTATTGCAGGATCCGGAGAGTACGGACACCACTCTCCCAGGCTGCTGCCGTTCTCCAGGCCAGGATGCGGATGAGCTCCAAACAAACCATCTGCACACAAACAAGAGAAGAGGCACAACTTAATACAGGAATTGCTTTGCAGGCTCCTATCCATCCTCAAAAGACTGGTCTAAGGGTGGTGAAAATCCAGGGCATCCTAACAGACTGATTAAGGGTCCGCAGTCCAATCAGTGGCAACATGTCCAAGGGACATTCCAAGCTCCTGGGAGAGGTTCAGCTTACAAGGAACCTAGGCGTACTACAGGATGGGATCAAGGAAATGGGAGCAAGATTCGGGATTAAAGTAAAGGGTGCAAGTGGGAAAACGGGAAATAGGAGTGAGGCTTAAAGGAACAACAGTCGAGGGATATGGGGACCCTGATGCCGCTATACGGTTAACGTCCAGTTTAAAGGGTGTGGGGGGGGGGTGGGCTGCAGTTACAACACAAAACAGGCGTACTTTGGCAAGAGACGACAAATTACATTCCTGGTACGGCGGTACTACTCAAGTGACCAAATGGGCCTTGACAGGGATGGGACAGAAAGGTTCAAATAGTGACTAAGGCTTTGGAAAAGATAACAAATCAAACCAATGTTCAAACAATGTAAAGAAAGCAAACAAACGCCATCGAAAGACTAAATTATGAAACAATGAAAAAGCTGTTGGAATTCACTGACGTGCAAAATGTTTACAAATGCTTCAATATGTACCACTTTATAGAACGAGTGAGATGCATGGTTGGAATGCCAGTGTTCTATACACACAGCACCTGATGCACTCACTCCCTACGACCACATCACTTTACACATCTAGGATTTGCGGCTGGTCCTGCCAAATCACTACATCGTCTCAGGTGCGTCCTTAATTTACAGGGGCGACCTCACTATCGGCTGGATTAACCCTTTGACTGCTCAACCGCCACAGGGATCAGTCACAGCAAATTTTAAAAAAGGTTTTCACGGTAGTCCTTGGGAATTGTAGGATACTGGCACACAGATGGTCCTTATGTACCCCCAAGTTAGGATATATATCACACACAGGACCTTTGTCTTCAAAGGTAAAATAAAAAACCCACAATTTTCTTTTAAAAATTACTCCAGTTATGACCTCTTTACGTGGTTTTGTTAATAGTCGTGCAGCTGTAGCCTCAAAGGACTGATAATGGCACAAACAGAAAATTATGCTGAATCTATTATTTGGCATAGAAACAATAATGGACTATGACTGCTTAAATTGCGTAGAGGGAAGTGCTGTGTAACGTCCCAGAACAGTGTATAATGTTGGAGTTAGGAATTGCATCATTATATAACCATGCTATAATCCGCCATGGGATCCTCCAATTTGTGTGCGATTAAATCACCAGAGTATATCAGGCTAAACAGGGTTTACTAAAGGGAGAGAATAATTAAATGTTTAACAATTTTCTACAGATAATAAGAACTTTTTTTTAAGAATCTTTTGGAAACTGGATTGCTCACTCAAATGGAGACCATGGTGAGAAAAAAAAAAGTTTCAACGTTGCGCCTTGGGAATGGGACGGACGTTCAAGAAATTTAGATTTAGGAAGGAAATGTTTTCTGGATTTTACTATTAAAATTATTGAATACTGCAAATTTAAATGTATCAGTGATGACATTTTACATTGCTTTTATAATATATATTTTAATATAGTTTGTTAGATTGTATATTTTCGTTTCCACTATTCTATATTTTAACTGTGAGAACGTTCTTAAAATTGATAGTTGTATTTGGAGATGGAGAACAGGGAGATACATAATATTGATAAGTTATATATTTTAGTGTGAAAAGTTGTATTAATAAAATGAAGCACAAAAATGAAAAAAATCAAGTTAAAAAACGATTTCCTTGGTTTTGCCATTCACTGTGGCACCGAGTGTTCAGCTGGGAGTCCATGAGCATCCGTGGGAAAGTAAAGCCCAACTAGAAGATGTGAAGTCTGCTAGAGTGAGGATTTCCCACTTTGGGAAATTTCTTTAGGTGCACAGGAGCAGGGAATGCATCAATGTCTCGGACAGGGTGATTTTGAATACCTCCCAGTCACCGCCCCTCAAGTCCACCACAAAAAAAGACACACTGTCTTCTTCAGAAACATTTTACAGTCACAAAATAATACCCACTGTTTTAAAATGACAAGTCTATTCCCACGTCGTCTGGTGGTTTGACTGCCCAAAACAAAGAATACACTATTTTCTTACTGTGAAGCGACATGCTATACCTAATATATGGCTTGCCTTCGTCAAACAACAGCTACAAAAGGGTGACACGGTTTTGTTTTCGGTTGCTGTGGGCCTTTAAGTCTTCAAAGTACAGCTACAAAGCAAACGTGATGTTTTAGGTTGACATTACTTTGCATTCTGTAGTGCCCCATTCAGAATGGGAGGAAATAAAGCTACCGTTATCTTTGTGTCAGTTTGGTTTATGGTGATGGGGTATAGGGAGGCAGGAGGCTAGGTGAGGGTTGGGAATACTTGATGCCAAGTATGCACACATGTCACCGTGTCCCATTCCATTCGGGAGGTGCTAGACCAGTCCCTTTTTTTTTTAACTTTCTGTGACTTGCAGTCCCGGATTTATAAGTGGGAAATCCAGTACTATAATTCCCAGAGAGAACCGAAAAATAACTGGAGTTGTCTAGGATGTCCCAAATATAGTGGGGTATGTTGATACATATATGTTGCAGATTTCTGAGGATGGCGTGGCAGGTCGTCATTTCTGCTGGATCAGCTCGGGCTTGGCTTTTGGAGCAAAGGCAGAAACCGTGGCTCTGCTTCAGCCACACATTCTCTGGCTCCTCCACCTGTAATATCCTGAAAGGCCAACCCAGGTGTCCTAAACTTGCCAGATTCGATATCAGCACAGCTATTTCGGGATAGCCACTGGTCTGGGAGATGAGCAGTGTATGTGTGGTAGGGGAACACGTGTTGCCTCGAAACGCTTGTGAATAGGCACGTTATAAATGACATATCACGTTGCCGAGTCATAGATAACCACTGCTCTACTTGGCGAGTTACTGAAGCCTGCAAGAAGGCGTTATGTAATAAGTATGGGGATCTGTGTATGTAGTCAAAGTTGGGAAGAGGAAAAAGATGAGTATGTTGGGAGGTCTTGGACTGGTGGCATGTTAATTATCAGACCAGAGAGTTCAGGCTGTCTGAATTTTTTTGTTCTTCTGGAAACGGGTGGTAGTTTGTGCATGTTACAGTTTTCCTTGGACCTCGCTTTTTATTTTCTTATTGTGAGGACCTGATGTCCCATGTCCGTGGTGACCCCATTCAATAGTCTAAGCTCATAGCTCAGGAGCTTTGTCTCGGTAGGATATCTCAGCAGCAACGTGCTCGTCTTGGAAGCAAGATGACACAGAGACACACATGTTCGATCCCTGGGTCTGCGCTTTGAAACCTCTGGGTATTAAGCACGTTATAAATAACCTATCATATCATAGCTGCCACTTGAGCGCTACCTACTGAGACTAAAATAGGAGTATGAACTGTTTTTATAGAGGGACTGCCGATATCTTGTAGGTGTGAAATTGACGCTCATATATAGTTTTTCAGCTTCATCATTAGTTTTAGCACCTGGGAGAGTGATGCTTTAGCAGCAGTGTCAGGGATATTGCTAAAGATATACGGCATGGTGGCATGCAAACAGAGCCGGGAGACTGCGGGCACCCGCACACTCTTTAGGCCATCCAGTCTCGGTGGCCTGCATTGTCAATGCTGGATTATTGAGATTTCATATCACTTTTTCCTGACCCCTAAAATATTTTCCCCAAATATTCTACGAATTGAGTTTATAACATACAATTATACCCCACCTAGAATATTTGGAGAAAGTATTTCAGGGGTCAGGAAAAAGAAAAGTCGCCTACCTGGAGACTTTTCAGGTGACATTATCACATGGAACTGTGTTCTGCATGAAGAAGCACAAGAAAACTTAAGGAAGACCACCTTTCGGCCTTCCAAACAAATCTCACACTGCTTAGTAACCAAGTGCATGATCATGAGTCACAATCACCTAGCCTGATCTTCCAGTCCTCCCTCCACCTTACATGCATGTGCAGCTTTCACTAGATATAGTTTATCAGGCTACCTCATCCCCTCTGCTTTTAAACACTAGTCCAAAGCGAAAGTGGCATGCACTTCTCACAAGCTCTTTGTATTGGTTGGTTGCCTAATTTGGCCACAAATGAACAAGCTAGAGGAGCAGAGTATTAACTTTTGAGTCTCCCCATGTCATTACAAAGCTGGCACAGACATGCAGGCAGCTCCATCTACATCCAAGAGCAGGGAGATTGAGTGCGGGTGTTGAGTTGCACCAAAGGGTGAAGGAAAGGGCGATATGCGAGTGCACGACCAGCCTGATCTATAAGCAGCTGCTCATTTGCCCAGAATTGAAGCTGGGGAGGGACGGGGCGGGGAGGGGGACGCGAAACCGGCAGTTCTGGCATGGGAATCTCACCGAGGCCCATGAAAAACGGCCCTGGGCATTCTTTCCTCTTCCTGTGCTTTTTCTGTCTGTTTTTTGCTGAAGTGTGCAGCGGCTGAAAGCAGAGGAAACTTGTCAGAATGCCAAGCTTGCTCTTGTGTGCCGACATGGGGGGCGGGGAGATATGGGTGAAAAGAAGTGGTGGTCTGCAAAGCAGGCAGAATGCTGCCCAGCACTTGAAACCTCTGCGAGGCTCGACATGCCTCAATGGACTGGCACTGCAAAGCGAGACATTCCTCTCTGAAGTCACAGTCTCGTGCCAAGCTCTAAGTGGGCGGGGGCACGCAGGAGGACCACATGGCAGCCTTAAAGCAGCCTTTCTGCAATCGCACAGAAGCGCAAACACATGGCCCGAAGCTAAGGTGCACACCAGAAGATGGCAGAAGAAAGGGTGGCGCCGACACCCCTTTAACTCAAGAGGTGGTCTGGGAAGGTCATGTTTGAACGATGTGCTGCCTCGCTTCCCGACTACCCAGCGAGGTGATCCTTCAAGAGTCAAGACAGACAATAGCACTGGAACACACGGCGAGTGACGCACGGATATGCGGAGAAACGTCAAAGGCCACAACATTGATAGCACGGGAGGAAAAACTGCCAAATAGCCTGGGGGGCTGCTGCTCCTAGAATAAGCCCAGTGCCTGCACATGCAATATTGCACAATCGACAGCGACCCATTATTGCCAGAGTCCTCAATTTCAGAGACAGAGATGTCCTTTCATCAAAATGCCAGAGGTAGCGTAAGTGACATCACACGACCCTGGACCTCTGATGACATCACAGAAAGTGATGAAATTTGACCCACCCCGAAGTGATATCACTGGAAGCAATGGAACACCTTTCCCCTCTTGCAAAACAGGAAGTGGCATCGCATAGCATTGTTCCTAAGGGGAGGAAGGATAGCTCAAGGGCAATGCGTTTGTCTTGGAAACAAGACAACGCAGCATAACAGATTATCCCGATCCCGCGCTTTGAAACCAAACGCTGGTATTAAGCACATTATAAAAGAACAATTATTATTACAGCACCAAGAAAAAAATGGTTACAATATCACTATACTGGGAAATACATTTCATACAAGAATTGATAACCATATGTATCATTACTATCAGTATATATAGATACATGTTACCAAATTACTGTGAATGGAAGCAGACTTCCAAGGACAAATGATAATTATGTGTTATTATATAGCATTTACGCTTGGGTGCTTTATATAGAACAGATATACATACAATATCAGCCAACCTGTGTTGGTACTCATTTATCAACCTCAGAAGGATGAAAGGCTGAGTTGAGGTGTTTAAGAACAGACTAAATCAGTCACACACCCCCTTAAATGTGCTTGTAATAAACCATGAATGATTCTACCATTTATTGTATAGGAATCCAGAAAGACAAATTATGTGTTATTCCTATTCTTTCTCATTTACAGTCACGGCTCGAAGTGTTAATCTTGTGGAACCCCATGTTTTTTTTATTTTTTAAATAGGCCTGAACAAGCCACTCCAGAATCAAAGTGCCACATGGCGTTGGCAAGAGCCCAGGAGCTTACATTTAAACAGAAATAAAATAAAAACCTTTTTTTAGGGGTAGCAAGGGAGACCAAAGGGGTGGCAAGGGAGACCTCAGGGCGGAAGACCTTACAGGGAGTTTTTGCAAGTGGGGGAGACCGTCCCAGACTCCCAAGAGGTTCAGGGTGAGGCACAGGCCTCAAAGTGTGCTGTAGATGCCTGGACAGGCCATAGGGGGGGAAAGGGCCGGGGTGTTGCGAAAACCAGCACCACACAGGTATTCAAGTTAATGCATGTGCTGGTATAGGGTGTATTATAGCTAGAGCATGTGTGCACTATAGTGTATTCAGGGTGAAAGGCCATGTTAGAAATAGCAGCCATATTGAAATCGAAGCCCAATGCTGCATTGCCGACGGGCTAGTAGGCCCAGGCCACAAGCATGGAACAATGTCAGTGCATGGGGGGATAAGTTATAACATGGGCAGCGGTGAGAAAGGCCGGAGCCACAAAGATTCATAAACCCTCCGTTGTTTTATATTGCCACCAGTCGTATCTCAGCAGGAATTTGGCCTGCAAGACCACGAGGGGGCTGAGAGCTCTCTGCAAAAAGTTATCCGACGAGAAGGAGGGCACGAACCTCCGACCTTCCCCATTCCCAGTGGTGAAATATTGTGCTCAGATGCCCCTGCCCCAAGATCCCAGCATTCCAAGGTATCAGCCCGTTCCAGACCACTGACCATAACATTGTTACTTCACCAATAGATCAGAAAAGATCAGAAAGCAGGAACGGCTGCCCCCACCATTAGGTCATGTGACTTGTGCTGCAAGTTGCCGGGCGGAGCAAAGAAACCTAACAACCAGGGTGAGGAGCCTTAGAAGGGTGCCGCCGCCGTGTCAGAGATCGAGCTGGGGTTACAAATCATAGTGACCTCGAAAGTTTCCTCCTAACCAGTGTCTGCAGTACCAGAGATAGAGAATGCATTGTTTTTCTTGTTCTAACTGACAATTTCAGTTTCATGCCCAATGACCTTCCATGTGGGCTCCTCCTGGTATAAGACTCGCCTGGCATCCCTTATGGAGCAGGTAGCCTACGTGTAGGGTATCACCAAACAGCCATTCAGATTTGTAACCTATGAAACCTACTTCACACTGATGACGCTGCGTGCCCATTTAATCTGTTGCTTGTCCTGATTTTGGCAGAGCTCTCCATGGCAGCAGAATCCTTTGCTGGCACGTATTCATCTTTTTTGTGGAAATTAAACTTGTTCTCCTTGCAAGAGGGGTATTGGGCCTTTTCCCCTAGTGGGTTGTATTTCTTCGGCTATGAGTGTTGAGGATTTCTCTACAAGAGCCACAAAACTGCTACGTGAACGTTACAAAACCTACTCAATGATATAGCCAGCAAAACTGTGATTTGAATACCACAACAAAACATTTTTGTACACTCCCAGAAGAGGCATTGGCCTTCATTGAGCACAATAGTCCAAGGCACAGATCACATGATGAAACCGCGCAATCATCACTATCCAAAGCAAATGTGACTTGATATGCAACTAAACCCTGTACCAGCCTGTAACAACCAGGGTGAGGAGCCTTAGAAGGGTGCCGCCGTGTCAGAGATCGAGCTGGGGTTACAAATCATAGTGACCTCGAAAGTTTCCTCCTAACCAGTGTCTGCAGTACCAGGTGCTTGTTATAATAGAGATAGAGAATGTATTGTTTTTCTTGTTCTAACTGACAATTTCAGATTCATGCCCAATGACCTTCCATGTGGGCTCCTCCTGGTATAAGACTGGCCTGGCATCCCTTATGGAGCAGGTAGCCTACGTGTAGGGTATCACCAAACAGCCATTCAGATTTGTAACCTATGAAACTTACTTCACTCATGACGCTGCGTGCCCATTTAATCTGTTGCTTGTCCTGATTTTGGCAGAGCGCTCCATGGCAGCAGAATCCTTTGCTGGCACGTATTCATCTTTTTTGTGGAAATAAAACTTGTTCTCCTTGCAAGAGGGGTACTGGGCCTTTTCCCCTAGTGGGTTGTATTTCTTCGGCTATGAGTGTTGAGGATTTCTCTACAAGAGCCAAAAAACTGCTACGTGAACGTTACAAAACCTACTCAATGATATAGCCAGCAAAACTGTGATTTGAATACCACAACAAAACATTTTTGTACACTCCCAGAAGAGGCATTGGCCTTCATTGAGCACAATAGTCCAAGGCACAGATCACATAATGAAACCGCGCAATCATCACTATCCAAAGCAAATGTGACTTGATATGCAACTAAACCCTGTAAGGTACATTCAACATGCTATTGAACTACGATTAGTTGAAAGAGGATCGCAAGCAGTGGCCCGACCGCCAAATATAGCCCACCCCAGCTGTGTTGCTTGTTTAAATTGTTGTTGGGGGGAGGGTAGTTACACCACTAGATGGGATGAAGTGATGAGGGTCGGTGAGAATGCAATGGGTTAGTTGGTATAAAAGTTACATTTGACAATTACTTCTTATGTTTTGGGTGGGAGGACTGAGGCATTCACAGACCGGCAGGAATGGGAACATGCATTCAACACGTACCACATCACACTAGACAGGCTAAGTTAATTGCATGAGTTGGAACATGTGGGGAATGGGCACCCCAATTAAGATGCGCAAGGTACTTTCATTTATAGAACGGCATACGGTCAGCATTTTATTACTGCACGAGACAAACACCATAGGCACAATACAGTCCCAGTTTGCTCACACTTGGGGGAATAATACATTCTATACAACATACTCCACACAATCCAGGTGGGTTCTGATACTGGTACACAAGCGCTTGAGATTCCAACAGATTCAGCGCCTGACTGATCCCATGGGGCGCAGTATAATTATGTAGGTCAGGATCGAAGCTGGTGAAATACTACTGATGAATTCATATGGTCCCAATTTTGATGTACCCCAGTTCTATACTGATATTCTCAATATATGCCACTTCTTTCCTGCAGTACCAATACTTTGGGGAGGGGACTTTAATATGATTCTAGATACCACACTAGACCACACAGATGAGAAACCGAGAGGGTTGGCACGAGCAGCCCAGGGGTCCCGCTTGATGACTGATTTCCGCTTAGTCGATGCATGGTAAATGACACATAAGACTGACAGCAAATACACATACTATTCCACAGTCCACGATTCATCATCTAGGATTGATTTATGGCTCCTTTTTACTTTACTTATTTACTTTATTACATTTATACCCTGCACTTTTGACACGGAGGCATGAGGGCGCATACAAACTAACAACACAAAAACATACAACATAAGAAAAAGAGGGCAGGAAACAATCTGTGAAACAAAGCAATCCCAAAAGAATAATAGTCATCACCCCGAAAGAGGATGGCAATGATCTATGAGGGTTAATTAAGCATGTTAATAAATCTATACCAAATCAAGCAGAGAATATCAAGTATCCTATCCCACTTCCTGGTAGCCGTCACATATATTTTCAGATCACTCGCCCCATACTGATCAGTTTATCGTTGATGCCGCGTCACAATCCATGCAATAGATGGAGATTCAAACCCCTGACATTACAGGACCCAATCTTCACCTCTAATATATATTATCATATACAAATGTTCTTTGAAACAAATACAGGACCAGTGAAGGGGGCCGAAACCCTCTGGCAAGCGTTTAAGGTATACATTAGGAGAATAGCCATGTCTACGGAGTTTGGGGTTCTGAAATCGATCCGTAGGATATATGAAATAGCGAAAAAAAACAACAAGTACAGAAACTATAATTGAAATACACAGAAAACCCTAAGGTGGAGGAAAAGAGCTAAATAATGCGACAACGACATTCCAAGACAATGCTGACAGGAAACTGAAATGTTTTGATACCCCAGAAGCAGCTAGGAGATATGGGGAGGCAGAAAGGCTGGGCCAGACTGGTGAGACAAGAAAGAGGACACAGTGGGATTATAGTTGTGAAAGACGATAAAGATATACACTGCAGAGCTGGGAGAAATTAAGTGATTCTGAAATTCTAAGCTACCCTCTACGCATGCCAGGATATGTGCACGCAATCACATATATCTGAATACCTTAATAAATTCCCTTTGCTATCGGAAGAGACCAACCTATTACAATTAACGAACTAGGGAAAGCGGTCTATGATCTCCCTACCGTGACAGCCCCTAGGTCAGATGGTCTTAACGCAGAGTTCTATAAGCAACATAAATCTATAGTTAGCAAACATATGTTACAGGTTTGTGAGGAATCACTAGAGGAATCTCTGCTTCCCTCCTCAATGTGGGAAGCCATTATCTCAGTGTTAATGAAACCCAATAAACCAGTGGACAAATGTAGTTCCTATAGACCAGTTTCACTAATTAATGTAATGTTACATTTCTGCTAAAATCTTGGCTAAAATAATCATGTTATCTTATGTTATTTTATTTGCATAGTGCCAAAGCCCTAGGGTGTACATAATTCACCCTGATCAGTCTAGATTTATCCCGGGCCATTCCACTGGCTATAATATTCAGAGTGAATTCAATGTAATGGCCCAGAATGACCCGAACATACAAGCCCTAATAGCCACTCTGGAAGCACAAAGGGCATTTGATTCAGACTCATGAAATTTCTTATATGGGGTGCTCTCGCAATGCAGATTCGAACTCCAGTTTATTGCATTTGAACAATTACTATGCGCATCCTCCACAACGACAGTCTGTACTAAGGGGGAACTATCTTCCCCGGTCAACATAGAAAGAGGAACACGTCAAGAGTATCCACTATCACCATTACTGTTTGCAATAATAACTGAACCACTAGCAGACATCATGAGGCTTAAACACTCCAGAAAAGGGGCCGAATAGGCGGAACACTAAACCTAATATCCTTACATGACGATGTTCTTCTATTTGTGAGGAACCCGCAAGAAAATCTAGACCCCATGATACAAGACATATCTGAATTCGGAGCATAGTCAGGTCTGATAGTTAACCGATCCAAAACCGAACAGTACCCATTTACAGAGTCCAAGATCCGGTTCCCAAGGGCGAGAGATTTCACTTGTGCCCCCGATGGCTTAACATACCTGGGTGTCAAGATTTCTAATACATGGGAGTTTTTATATAGGGAAAACTATGGTACATATCTGCATCAGGTAACACCCAAATTACTCAGGTGGATGCGACTCCCTCCAACCAGATCAGGCAAAATATTGCTGTTAAAAGTGATTTTCCTTCCAAAGCTTTTATACCTTTTCCAGAATACACTGATCTGGCCAGGACATATCTTTTTTAAAGATCTTGACTCAACTATACTGAAGTTAATGGAGCGGTACGTATAAAATGGTCAGAATTTACTAAGCCTTATGAAAAAGGTGGGTTTTCTGCCCCTAATTTCAAACTTTAATTGTATAGTTGCAAAAACCCAATATGCATCGAACTGGTATATATCGGACACCATATCTCCTAACCTGCTGATGAAGAAGCAAGCATTAAAGAGGGATAAAACTGGATTGCTCTGACTAGCGCCTATATACTCCACCATATGCCTGTTTGACCCTGTCAGAGCCTCTGCACTTGTGTGCAAGAAATGTTCTCAGTTACAGGTGGTTCGCCCATACTGTAGGGAAATTCTCCTTTGAAATGGTCGTACATTATAATCAAGCCAAAAACCCAGCGATATGCAGGACTTGGTCACAGTTTCAATATCTACAAATAGGAGACAAGTACACCAACGGCACATTCATTACTATCCCTGAAGTATTCCCAAATACACGCCCCAGGCCACTATTGCTACTGCAATACTACAGAATCTGTGCTGCCTTTTGAAGCCAGTGGACATCCTTCCCAGACGAAAAATCTGTCGACCCCAGTCTGGCCTGCATAGCTGGAACGTGAGGAAACAGTTAGATAGTATCTACACTATACAAATTAGCCCTAAACGGAATAACAAGCCAGGCACCTAAAAATAGATCTAAAGGGGCCAGAGACCTCAGTACTGAGATCACTCGTGAAAAGTGGCAGGAGATATACATGCTGACACGAGAGGCATCCCTGAACATCAAATTCAGGCTTATTCAGCTTAAGATACTCAACAGATAGCATTACACAATGGCAAGGCTTTGCCTATTCGGTCGAGAATGTATGGGCATAAGCCTTATGTGCAGCTCAACGGAAGCCAAATATATACATATGCTTTGGTCTTGCCCGCAATTGTCCGAATTACAGGGCGATTTGTGTTGTACTCTTGAAACCATCACAGACATTCCCCTACAGCCCACAAAGGCCCTATGTTAGCTCAGCCAATAGAATGATATCCCACATTACATGCGCAAACTACTGAATCTGTGCTTCCTATTGGCGAAGAAATGCATCCTACAGAAATGGACACATCACGCTGCACCCAAAAAGCCCCATAGATAGATACAATGATCTGGACTAACAACATGGAAGACACATGGGTATCACTCATACTGATATACAGACCACCAACCTATGATGCGACTTTCATAGATGCATTCACGGAAGCAATCACCATCCTAGCCATCAAGTACAATCATCTGATCATCCTCAGCAACTTCAACATCTGGTTTGACGAAGAAACCACAAAAAAATCTTTAACCGCCCAACTAGCAGCCATGAACCTACAACAACTAGTCAAAGGAGCAACACACTCAGCAGGGCACACACTTGACGCAATCTTCGCCAACAAGGATCTCATCACCACGGCACCCCCAATTCAAATACTCTGGAGCAACCACCTCATCATTCCATTCATAATCACAACAGCCGCTTCAACAAAAAAGCAACAAGAAAAACCACCGATCATGATGAAAAGAAACTGGAGAACCATAAAAAACTCCAACCTAACCGAGCTCCTAGAACTCGGCAAACCACAAGCATCAACCATGGAAAAAGCGGATCTAGAGAAAAAAGTTTCCCTGCTCCACACCATTGATCGCATTGATCTAGACAACATCGCCAAAGAAAAGCCCTTCACCCCATCACGTAAGAAAACAACAGCAAAATGGTTCACCCCACTACTCAACGCCATGAAAAGAAAAAAACGAAAACTAGAAACTGAATGGAGGACCAACACCACCACTGCAAACAAATTGAAATTCCTGCAACAGATCCGCTCATATAAAAAGGAAATACAAAAAGCAAAGAGGAAACAACGAATCTTCAGAGCACCAAACACACAAAAAGAACTCTTCAAAATCATAAACGAAATAAAAAACCTACTGGGCTGCAACAACTTGCCAATTCCATCGGTGAAACTTTGCGACGACCTAGGAGACCACTTCAAAAACAAAATAACCTCCATTCAACACACCATACAAAACAGACCAAGCAATCACAGCTCAAACCCCAGCGACACCGACGAAGAACACCCAAACAAGCTACAAAGCTTCCCAGAAATATCAGTTGAGGCTTTCGTCAAACTGGTAAACCAAAGCAACAAATCAAGCTCTCCTGAAGACCATTGCCCCACCGGACATATACAAAACAATTCTCAAACAAGGAACCCCCATGGAATACCACAGGAATCTCCTCAACCTCTCAATCTCAACAGGTAAAGTACCACAGACCTTCAAATCAGCATACATCAAGCCGCTACTCAAAGACACAACAGGAAACGTAGAGGACTTATCCAACTACAAACTCATCTCCAATATACCCTACATAGCCAAATTGCTAGAAACGTACATCTACAAAATAACCCAAGAATTCATAGAAGAGGCACAAGTAGGTTTCAGACCAATGAGAGGAACAGAATCAGCTCTCCTCTCAATAAGGGACGACCTAAAAATGAACGCAGACTCGGACAACAGCACCGCCCTGATTCTCCTTGATCTGTCTGCCGCTTTCGACACTGTCAACCACGACATCCTCAAAGAGATTAGAAGGACTAGGGATAACAGACACCACCCTACTGTGGATCAAATCCTTCCTAACAGAACCGAAACCGTATGGATGAAACCTTTTAAATCCAAACCTAGAGGCTCCACGTGCGGAGTACCACACGGATCATCCTTCTCGCCGCTTCTATTCAACATCTACATGTACCAATTAATCAAACTTATCAAATAACACGGCCTCATATGCTACAACTACGCCGGCGATACTCAAATAATCTTCAACATACAAGATACCTGAGAAGAAAACACTACACTAGAGAATTGCCTCAGAGAGATATTCAATTGAATGAACCTCAACCACCTCAAAATTAACCCAGGCAAAACAGAGATAATGATAGTTTCAAAAAAGGGAGGAGACATCAGCCACATCCCCTGGCCAAGAGAGCTCAGCATCACAACAGAACCATCATCAACTGTAAAAAAATCTAGGGGTCCTGATGGATAACAACCTCACCCTAGAGCCACAAGTAAACTCTCTACTCAAGAAATGTTTCTTCCTCCTGCGAGCAGCAAAAAGGATTACCTTTCCGGTTGTTCGCCAAAAAAACAATTACCATCATCGCTCTGACCATGTGCAGAGTAGACTACGCCAATAGCCTATACCTGGACATGAACGACTTCTAAAAAAAACTACAACGCATACAAAATGCAGCAGCCAGACTCCTCTTGAAGGTAACCAGAAGAGAACACATCACACGCGTGCTAAAAATATTACACTGGCCACCACTGAAACAGTGAATAAAGTTCAAGTCCATGTGCATCACACACAAAGCAATACACAAACAAGGCGCAGAATTCCTCAGCGATAAACTACGTCTACATCAACCAACAAGAGCACTGAGATCAAGCACCGACATCCGCCTGGAACCAAAGCCCCTATAACAGAAGAAAACTCAGAGGATCCTCTTTCTCTCACCAGGCACCGAAAACCTGGCATGACCTACCTAAGAATATACAGAACACAACAAACCACCTAGCATTCAGGAAACTCCTCAAATCATGGCTCTTCACAGCGTAACATCGACACACTAGAATGGCCATCCCATTAAAACTACAACGAAAATAACACCAACCTCGACCACTCTCAAATGGACAAACACTGAACCCAAAGAACCGACCACACGACAGACCATAAGATATCATGGGAAATAGCCACAAAAGGAGACCTCCAGAGACAGATCACATACTCAGACCCAGACAAAAGACCTAAATGTCTCAGCCACTCCCCCCGGATGGACCATATCCAAACCGGCAGACGCATTTAGATAGAAAGGTTGAGATGAGTCCGCTACACCAGCC
Source organism: Ambystoma mexicanum (assembly GCF_040938575.1). Lineage (NCBI taxonomy): Eukaryota > Metazoa > Chordata > Amphibia > Caudata > Ambystomatidae > Ambystoma > Ambystoma mexicanum. The sequence continues at coordinate 228,658,599 of NC_090934.1, forward strand.
CCATCACCCAAGGAGGAGAATAGACACCCAACCCAGATTAACCAATCTGTCACCATTAGAACACATACAGAGCTGGCTAGAATAGAACGGCGAGGAGCAATCATAACACTTACAGAGCGTGTAAGAACAGCACAAGGAGCGCCCCACATAAACCAAACCCTGCCAGGCGTAGCCCTTTTGCCCAACCCGATGAAATTGGGAGGATTGGCGAGTGCCACACTCGGATAGAATTCTGAACTTCTGTTAACCTTCATACAAACTGACTAACTCTCTGCAGACTTCTCTCACTCAAAAATCTCACACAACCATCTCTCGCACAACAACCTGCACGCACTTCAGAACACCGCAACACCACATAAACAACACCAACAGCACACGAGGTCTGACATCGATCCAATACTCGCACCGAAGCTCAGCACCTGGTGTATACCGAGTTGAAGCTGCCAACAGAACACCACTCCTCTCACTATCCTACTCCCGCTTCACCTACTAACCCATCCGACCTTCTCATTTGCGGATCCGCCAGAGCGCCTGGGGACCAACTCCGTTGGTGACGGTGCGCGGTACAAATATCTCTAACATTTAACATCACTTGTCCGCTGTTCAGAACATATATTCTTACCAACAATGTAGCCCTAGAATGAACAAAAAAAATAATTATATATAAATATATGCCTGTTCTATAACCTGGAGTGTGTGGCTGAGTGTTACGGTCCTGCTACAAGTCTTTTTTCTGAGTCAACCTGAAGGAGCGTTGGCTTGCTTTGCTACATTTACCCCACCTGGAGTGGAGTGGTGGTGGAGTGTGTTGCTGAGCGTTATGGTGTTGCGGTGGAAAGTGGAGCGGCAGCGGGGAAATAAACGCAGAGCTTCAAAATCGGCAGATCTTACCTGACTTTGTTTAAGAACAATGGCAAGCACTGGTCCCCGCACCCACAAGCAGTTCAAACGTCTGGATGCAGCTCCTACGACGACACTGCCAAGCAGCAGTCATCTTCGATTTTTTTCTCTGAAAATGATATGGAAACGGTGGCCAATACATAATATTTCCAAATCACACGTGGTGCTTATCCCGGTGGTGTAGTGGGCAGAACGGATGGGGGCAAGTGGGAGGCGCAATGAGAAGCTCTATCGGGAATGAGATACTGATGGTGAAAACATAGCGAACCAGGAGTGGCTATAGCCACTGACCTTAACCAAAGTGAAGATTTAGGGCCATTAATTAGGGTGCAACAACGCAGAACTCCCATACCAGAAGTAATTGATCGGGGGTTAGTGGCTTTGCAAGGTGCGATGCTGAGGAATAGGAGGGCGGGTCATTGACTATGCTCCACCGGTGCTCTGCTTCCAGCCCCCCGATCCTGGAGGAGTCCTCAGAATGAAGGGGCTCTAATGATGCGAAAACTGCAGTAACAATGGATGCCTTGGCACGGCACGCCACACCTCATACCATAAATCCCCAATAATCTCTGACTGGGAGATTAAACCAGGACATTGCAGAGTTAAAAATAAACATTGCTGCGATGAAAAAAGGACAAAAATAAATACAACCCCCCCTGGAAACTACCAGCAAAAAAGACCAAAGAAGAAGAGATTAGAATCACCACACCCATCAGTGATTCTCCAACATGCAGGGAGCAATGACGAGGGAGGGATCGTGGACCCCTACCACGATCGGTCAAACTGCCCTAATGAGAAGTCCTTACAGGATCTTGAAAGAAACACATTGAAGAGTGCCGAGATTCAAGAACAGCACTTGCAAAGACGAAGGGTGTTCACTGCCTTGACATCCTCAGAATCTTTGCAGGATCTGGCAGCCAACTCAACTTCATGGCCACTAGGGCTGATTAAGGAAGCCAGCCTATTATCTGAGGTGATGACCTCCCTACAGAACAACATAATGGCTGCATTAACTATTTCATGGGCCCCTTTCTCCAAATTATATGAATTGCTAAATTATGCAATAAAAGCTCAATCCATCCTGCTAGCGATGGTGTACTCCTAAATGATATTCTTAGAGATCTTTACTGCTGCAACACAAGAGTGGAAAAGGAGGCCGAGATGTCTGCCAAGTGGCAGGATAGACTATGCGACTTGGCCAGGAGAGAAACGGCAGACAAGAACATAATGTGGGATGCCTTAATGGCCGACTAAGTGAATGAGATCTCATTTCAAGAAAGATAATCACAGTGGAAGAGAATCTACATCAAAACAGGGGGATAGGACTCGGAAGAAACAACAGTGGGCCGATCCTCCAAAGGAAAGATCAAGTGGGCATAATGTCCCAAGTGAAGATGGGATGATGGTACCCGATCTGCCCAGAAAAAGAATGGAAGTCTAGCAATTTAGAACTCTGTTAAACCTAAAACTTTGTGTATATTTGACAGTCAGAAGCTCTTGACTCAGGAGAATAATTGAGATAAGATGGCACCTCCTCCGACAACACCACCGGCAATGAGACTAGAAAGGCCTCCCGAAGGTGGATTGAATAGGACCCAGCTAACAAGAAGTGTGGACATGGACGGTCCTGCTTAATCCAAAGATAATAGATGACAGAAGATTCTGAAATCGAAATAGTGGGTACGGAAGAAGACTTAGACTTGACTGACCTTCTAGACTGCATATCAGTAAAGGGAGGTTCGATGAAGGGCTTGCAGGCCCCTAACTTGGATGATACTACAATCCGAGTGAAGAAAGTGGTGACTTATAATGCAAAGTATGATCATGCCGATGAGGCACAGCAATCCTTCCAAACACTGCAACAAAAACTGAAAATAGTAAATGGACAGGTCTACCAGTTTCCAAAGACTAATGGAAAAAGGACGGAAACAGCAGAGGTAAACACATGGAGGCAGCAGGCCAACCACAAAGTGGCATCACCATTAGCTTAGAAAGGCTGCTTCAGGCAAAGGACAATCTGATCCTTAACAGAAGAAATGTGCTGAAATTCATCCATCATTTGCCCAAATTAAGATACATAAATTCTTAGGACATATGGGTTGTGTCCAATTCGTAAACAAAGATCGTATGGATTGGGCAATCCTCCATCTAAGGACTGAACTGATAAAAACCTTGATTGAAGCTGCAAATGATTTTCTGCCGTGAGATTTGAGCTTTATGACAAGGTGACAACCCGTGTTAAATTTGACCAATGTAATAGAATCCCGGGAAAATTCACAGATCTGACCGGTCTCAAATTGACATTGAAGAAGTCTCATCAAGGACAAATCTAGTGAACATGTGTCACTTTAGAGTGGCAGTTGATTCCTCAAACAACCAACAAAAAGAGTCAAGATGCCCCAATATTGGAAGGGGGGAGGACTTAGATGCAGGAATGGTCTTGGTTGGCGGGTGCTTTGGCTCCGTCAGGAAAAAAGTAAGGATGCACTAAAAGGGAACCATCTATGGATGGCATCCTAGAATACCGGAGGGTTTACACAAATATTCAATGATAAATAATGGTACTGGGGAGGTAGAACATCCTGGATAAGGTCAAAACCCATGTGTGAGAGTTAATACCAGTTACCTGAATCCAGCTAATAAAGGTATTACGGGTAGACCTTATTCGCGTCTGCTGACATTGATACAAGTGGGAAAAGGGTTAATCGTAAAGGACGTGCAAAACCCCTCCCCCCCATATATAAATGCTTACATTAGAATCTGATGGGAAAGAAATGATGGTATTGTTTGATTTGTATTGGAATGTAGTGATGTGTGGGGAATCAACTGTAACAAGGCTACTGGACGAGATCTACCTTTTGTGGAATGACCCACGTCATCTATGGCGATTTAAATATTACAATGTTCGGAAGATCTAGGGGTACCTCTGAGTGATTTGGCCCTCTCACAGCAGGCTCACCAGTGGAATAGCGATCTCGGGGACCGAGGTTTTTTGATGTTCAATGGGCAAATCAATGGAGATATCCTAGGGAAATTCACATGGGCAAGAAGCCATCACAAAGCCCATTTAGATTATTGGTTCACCCCTCGAAACATGTGGAACCAGATTGAAATACGTAAGGTGATTGATAAGGGATACAGTGACCATAAACTTCTGGAAATAAAATATAAGATGGGACAGAAGTGCACCCGGAAAGAATAGAGGGCCTCATTCAGGTCGCCCAGACGAGAAATTGGGTGAAGATGAAACCTAGAGCTGTCCCAGGGATTACCCAAAATTTTGTTGAACATCTTGAAACAGTTAAAGATGGGTTTGAATATGCATGGCTTCTAACCAGATTTGAGCAAACTATATCAAGTCAAAGATAGGGGACTTCAAACAAGTCCATAAATATAACCTAGAGTTGGTTGCAGCAGAGAGATCTCTATGGGAGGACTTGAGGAAGTTGAGAAAGATGGTTGGGGGAGTAGGAAAAATATCAAAAAACTTAAGCAGAGCTATAGGAACTGGCTCAAGGCCTTGAGACCCCTTATAGATCAAGGCAGAAAGCATGCTGAAAATTGGCTGCAAAAAAAAAACAAAATAAACATCGTAATCTGTGGGAATTGTTGAATAACAATGGAAATTTCCAAGAGGATGACAACCAATCCAGTTGCAGAATCGGCATGGATTGGGCATTAAACAACCTTGTTTGGTCAGATGGAATCTGGGAAACAGGATGAAAAAGTGGTGGCCTCTGATGAATGGCCACTAACTTGGGACAAAGAGGATATTGTATGTATGATCAAAAACTCCTCTAGGGTCCCTGGCCCAGACGGGCTCACTAACCAGATGCTGAAAGAAGCCCATGAAGACTAGGCGAATTTGCTGATCTATTGAAGGCAAAGGCAGTCCTAGAATCATGGTAGTAAGCCCTGATTGTACCGAATTTTCAAGAAAGGCGATGGGGAGGATCCAGGCAATTACCGCCTGATCCCTGCTCTTGATTCTTGGGGAAGATCTTTGCATCCCTATTATTGGGGAATTTGAAAACATGGGCTGTGGAAAATGGGCGAATGGACCCGTGTCAGACGGGCTTTGTGAAGGGAGTAGGGACAAATAAACATATTTCTACTAAGCCTATTCAAATTAAAGGGAATGAACAAGAAAACACAGATATATGGCCTTCATAGATCTAGAACAAGCATTTGATAGTGAGTGTAGAGAATGCTTATGGGACACATTCATGAACTGGAATTGCCCACATTACCTAATAGAAGCCATAAAGGCTCTTTATTCCTCCACATCTGTAAGAATATGTCTGTCAGCACAAGGGATATACTTGTGTCAAAACATTTGGGGGGCTGAAACACAGAAGCTCTTTGGCGCCTATGTTATTTAGTATGTATGTATCTGATTTGAGATTCTGAAACCACGGCAAGAACCTTCCCCCCCTAAGATCCAAAACTTTGAAATACTGTGGATCCTATACGCAGGTCGATCTAGTCATCATAGATCAGACCCTGATGGGCCTCCAAAGAAAATTGAGCCAGTTCTGGGACTATACAAAAGAGAATAATCTATGCATATACACAAGCAAATCCAAAATCTTTGTATTTAATGCATTACATAAAAAACGGCTAAAGGGTTTGAATGGCATGTTGTACAGGAGAAAATAGCCCAAGTTAACTCGATCAGATTCTAAAGGGTTCTGATAAATAAGAGCATCAATGAGAATCCCTGGTTTCTTGAGAGAGAAGGTGGCTAAACTGAGGGCCAAAACGTGGGGGTTACATAAACGGTATGGTAAATTCACTGCGATCCCCCTGATAATATTCTATAGACAAAAGGTAATTTCAGTTATGTCATATGGTGCAGAGGCACTTTTGAACTTGCCATGGCAGACATGGGATCAATTGGAGGGCCTTTTCCGGAAAAGGGTTTTGGGGTTGCCACAAAGCCTGCCAATTGGTACAATATGGTAAGAATTGGGCCTTCAATCGATGGGCGCTCTAGTTCTTTGGAAGATTCGACAATTATATAGGAAATGTGTAATGTCTGATCATCATCCTCCATTCGAAATTGCACGGAAAGCGGATAACTGCAAGATCGAGTGGTTCTTGGAAGAATAGAAAACGAGACGTGTGGGATGATTCAAGCTTTGGGGGTGTGCGAGGAAATGTTAATATCCAACCTGGATATGGTTAAGTATAAACTGCAGACACAGGATTAGATAGCTAGACAGGATTTGATAAGTAAATATAGACTCACCTTGAACCGAAATCATGAAAGAAGATTGTTGAATTAACTACCTGTGTACCTCTCCAAATTTCCATCAGCACACTATCAGAATATATTCCTTAGGCTACGACTAAATATCCCACCAACTAAAGAAGTATTGTTCTTGTGAAAGCAGTTGGCTGAGAACCAGGTCTTTTTTTGCAGATATTGTGATCATAGAGACGCTAGTGAATCCTCCTACCATCTATTGGTGGAATGCAAGAGGCTGACAATCAGAACTCAAGACTCAAGCTCCTTGTCGTCTAAGGAATGGTGGAACATGATGAGAATGGGCACAACTGTAAGGCTGACGCTAGCAGCCATGCGACTGTTGGAAAAGATTATACTATAGGCCATTCTCTTTTATCTTCCCTCGCTGGTAGAAGATTCTGTAGGATATTGATCATTTGTTCTAAATTGGGAATTGTTTTAAATTGATTATTGGAGGAGGGGATTTCTTTTCTTGTTCCTATGTATTTTATAAAGGTTTATTATAAACCAGAAATATAAAAAAACAAATACATAAATGTAAATAACCTGGATCTGACCATGGACATGGTGGTACACTGCTATTATACAGCTTTGATTCTTCCATTCGAACAACAAATGAATGTAATGTCATAATTCTTGCGTAATCACTGGGTAAATTGAAACAAATGTGCCGTACTGCCTGCCGGAAGCTGATACCTTTTGAAGTACCTTTTGAAATACCAAGTAATTAAAGTTTATAAAAAAATAAAATGGAAAAGGGTCAAGAATGTCTATAAATCACCTTAATTACTGAACAATGGCGCATTCTGATCTGGATTCTGATTCACGGCTTCTCCTCTACGATCTCGATTCTGGTTGTGGGGAGGACATTCGGTGACCCAGAGGGTCAGGCCATCCCTCCACCCATGTTGGTAGTGTAATTCCTTTCTGTGGCTTGGACAGGGGACATATTTGGCCCTATAGCAGTCCAACACCAGCCTCTGACTTTCTTTATTCAACAGATCATGGACAAACAGTACACTGGAGCACTGTACGATATTTCATGATGCCTCTGCCCACAATATACTCAAGACACGCTGTGCCCAAGGCGCCCCATATCGAATTTACAGCACTGTAGTAAACCGATAGACACTTCGCAGTTTCCTAACCTTCATTACCATTTAAGTGCCAGGATGCTGCACTTGCAAATAATCTCTTATCACAGCCACTGGCCAAATTCCCAATTCCTGTGTTAGCTTTCAGTGAGACTCGGGTTCCCTCAACACTCTGGTATGTTTTTCACATTGTGATCTTAAAACCGGTTATATCCTTCCCTAACAAACAATCCTCCTACTGCGCCACTCTACTGCAGTTGCCTTCTCTTCTTGGGCAATGCCAGATTGCCAGCTCTAGAGGCTCCTAAAAATTCTAATACAATGTGCACCTAATTAAGACCAACCCAAAGGAATCCCTGCTCACTACCTTCAAGATGTACAAAAACCTTTCCAAAATAAGAAATTATATTCCGTAATCCCCATCCCCAGTCCTGCTTTCTCTCTCCCATTTTAGAATGAACAGTCAATGTCTTCTTAACCAGGAAACCATTGGGAATGGTTCCATGCGCCACCATTTTTCTATGTAATTGCTGCCAACCTTACTGCTGCCCAGAAGCTACATCTCCCTTGCTTCCATAACCTTGAACTTCAATCCAACCACTTTCTTCCTCTAGCCAATGTAATGTGCCCAAAAACTCCAAATCGTACCGATCCCCTGAAAAAACACATTCCGTCTTCTGATCTAGTTTTTGTTGCTTTGAACAGCATAATTAAATGCTAGGACGTTTAGCTACAGGGCTCAAAATTCAAAAAGGATGGTTAAGAACAGCGTCTCCTCTTCTGGCTCTGGTCCCAATCTCCAAAATGTTTCCCACGGAACACGAGAAAGCATCAACAATACCATGAACTCTTCAACACATTTCACAGTGAAAGGGATGTTCTTTTTTAGACACTGTCAAAATTGGATGGCTGGCAGAGGTGCCCCTCAGTGCTGATCTTTGGGAGCAAGTGTGTTCACATTAGTTGACTTGTAGCATGAAAGCTTCCCTTCCGGCTCCACAGTCCTGTGAGGTGGCCTTAGTGTGGCATAAAGCACTATACAAAGCGCATCATAGCCTCACGATAACAGTCAAAGCACAGTAACCGGACAAAATGGTGCCAGACTTTATTGCAGACATAAGATAGATCTAGCCCGTCTCTCCCTTCCTACCCCTGTTTAGACACACATCCACCTCAGTGTTTCACAGTCTTATGAAAACATTCTGCATAGGGAGTGCAATCTATGTTTACTCACTATATAAGGTTATGTATTACGTATAATTTGATAGTCTGCTCCCAGGTAAGGCATCACACTGAACTAAAATAAAGTCTTGCGTGACACGACAAGGAGCAAACTCCTAAGAAGAACACCATTTTGATAAGATGACAAGCCTTTTTTTATTTTACTATACCAGTTTTACCAATCCATTCTCTTATCTTAGTTACCAACAATATTCAGATTTATACACAGTGTATGCCCCTTTTGGTAGTCACAATTTAACATTCTGGAGTTTGACTTGGCTTACAACATATGGCAATGCCTGGGCAAATATGCCTCCAAACTTCCAGTATTACCCAAGCTCACTATCAAGCCCCATGTGCATCCAACAGTGTATGGTGTACTAACCTCCAGTTCTCCCTTGGAAACAAAACTCAAGGATCATAACAGTTGGACATATCCGCCCTTTTGCAGAACCATGGTCCATATAAAAAGACTAACATGCACCCACGCTATCGCACAACTTTCTTCAACTCGCTGCATCTCACCGTCCCTGTGTACTTAGCCTCCATTTTCCTAATTTCCCATCCACTTGTCTTCCTCCGAGCACTCATTTTTTTTCGTCAGGCAGACTACTGTCTGGATGTTCATTGCAGGGGCACTGTATATCACTCCCCCAACAAGTTTAGTCACTCAGCCACTACTATTGTGGGGATTTAGCACAGTATAAAATCATATTAACATAACAGTATACATATGGAAAATTCCACCCACTTCCTACCCCATCCCATCCAATACAAATCCTCTTGGCATGTTGATCAAACAGTAACATCAAACTTAAGGCAGTCTGCAAAGAGTTAATTGCTTAACTGCAGCTGTAAATGCACTCCTGGTGTTATAAAAATGTGTTAACCAAGTGTGCCTTCAGCCACTTGATATGTTCCTTGCAAAGAAGTCTTGCTCAAAACAAGCATTGACAAAGCCAAATGTTTTGGATTGGGTATAGGTATTACATAGACATTCGCCGTCTTGTGCCCAGGTAATCGCACCATTTTCCGGCTGTTGACATCGTGTGGTCAGGTTGTACCATTATGGACGTGCCTGTCAAATGCCTATCCCAGGCCTACACAAAAGACATAACTGGTGGCTTTGCCAATGCTGGTTTATCATTCTCTTACCATTTCCCGCTAGGTTACATTTGCAGCCCAGACATGTGGGTATCAGCTTTAGAGCCTCCAAACAATCCATTCAGATCAAACTTTTCAGCCGCCAAAGCTGTGACTCTCACCATTGTCTTTGCAATCTTAGTCAAATGTTTTTCTTGGTCTTTATCCATATGTTCTATCTTCTCCTCAATCTTTATTTAACTCTGCTGTCTGTCCTCCTTACAAACTCCCTCCCACTGCAAAAGGGTTCCATTCACTCAATGTGTGAGTTTTCATTGTGTGCCTGATCAAAGTTGCTCTGCATCAGTGCAGGAATAGACAGACCCTGCTGCATATAGCGGTTTTGTGATCCAGCAAAACGGCATAAAAACTGCCGTTTCTTTTTTTAAAAGAGCAAAAACAGCAATTTTTGCAAAAACACCCACGAAAAGAAACATTGTTGAAAAAATGAGTTAAAAAAAATAAATGAAAAGATGGAAGGGGCAAGGCTCTCAAAACTTTTTTGAAGGCAAGAAATGAAATGCACAAGCACATTTCATTACTTACGCCAAACAAAAAAAGAGCAGCTCAATCCACTATGACACCTGATTGGGCGCATCTTATATACATCCATTCAGATGGCCTTGTTCACCCTCTTTGCGCACATCGGGGGGGGGGGGGACGGGGGTTCTGCACCTTTAGAAGTGCATCCCAAATTTACAAACAAGTTGTGTTTTTAAATGGGCAGAAATTGTAGGAAACCCTACACGCCTGCTTCGAATTGGCACATGGTCGGTGTCACTGCATGATAGGGTCTTTCCTGACTCGGTCATTTAAAAATATTTTTTTTACGTGTGACAGCATTGTTATGAACCGCTGTTGTCTCACTTTAAACATTTTAAAATGTTCTCAATATGAGAGGAACAGGAGAGAGACGGGGTGATGGGTGAGATGTGGAGTGGTAGGCAAGAAAGCAGAGGGAGAGCAATGGGTAAGGGGGAAGCAGTGGGCAAGAGAGCAGAGAGAGGAAGCAGTGGGGCGGAGGGTTAGACATCAAAGTGGGAGCGGCGGGTCCGGAATCAGAGAGGGAGCGCAGGTACAGAAAGTAGACGGAGCGTGGGGTCAGGGGAGCAGTGTGCCAAAAAGCATAGAGGGAGTGGTTGGCTGGAAAGAGGCAGTGAGCTACAGATTGGGAGAAAGGATGAGGGAAGAGTGCGATGGAATGAGAGAAAGGACACACGATGCCGAAGTAGCACGAAAGAATGAAGGACTGTATACTGCGGGAGGAATTGGGAAGCGTATGGTGTGAGTTGAGAGTATGATTTTGAATGTGGCAGGGACTGGGGAGTGTAAATTGTGACTTGGCAGTGTGACAGAGCATGTGAGTATGTGTATGATAGAGTGAGGTTTTGGAATTCAAGTTGTGATGGGGAATTGGTGAGAGGTGTGTGGGTGTTTGGGGATTGAAGAATATAATGGGGAAATACTTTCAGCATTACAATGGATAATAATCAATACTCCCAATAATATTAAATAAGCATGCATAGTAAAGCAAAAACATAGCCAAAACAAACACTGTTCTGCCAAGCCAGAGATATCTGGGACTCTTCCCATTATATGTATACAAACAGTGCAAATAATGACTCCTTGGCTCTCATGTTGCCTTGCACACGGCCTCTTTCCTGCAATGTGCCAATCTTACTCCCTCCAGTCAATACAAAATGTGCCGCAAAAATGCTGCAATAAATAAAGGTTTGTGCCACAAAATTAGCCCTCATGCCACAAAATGTGCCATTTCATGGCGCAATTTCCTGGAGGGTCTGAATAGGGCTGCATTTATTCAGATCTGAAACCTAGCATCCCAGAAAAGCAAAGGCTCATGCCCAGAGACTAACTTTAAATCTTCCAAGCTCAGAACAGCTATGTCATGGTTTTTCTTATTTTCATTTTGCATTTAGGAACATTAATGTTGCACAGCTACAGAAACAGGAATTGGAGATGTCCATCATCTGTGGCATGTCCTTAAGAGCTGCAAATGTTGGGTGATTAGATATTGAAAGGGTGCATAAAGCTGCATTATTTCTGAAACGATGACTAAAAGTGGACGATCAGATCATGCATTTTCTTTGACTGTTTTTGTACGCCTTGACAGTGGAGTTATTGGTCTGCATAGCTTCTAATGGCCGAATTTAAGGTTCGTTTGGCCGCTTTATGCCTGAACCACCCTGTTCCCCTTTGCACCCTCGTCAGTACGTTATTCCTACGGACCAGCTCTTTCACAAGTAATGCCCACCATGGAACAACGTGGCTTGTACACGAACAGTTCATTTGTGTTCGACTTAAGCAGGTCTTTGTCGCATGGGGACAAAATCCAGTTGGGACGTGCAGAACTAAGCAACACTGCCTTGAGCCCATGAGACTGTGCATGGTAAAGGAAGGTGGTGGCTCACGTATCGAAAATGGGAATCTCGTCTCCCCCAAAGGAAACAATGATTTTCTGAGCTAGCCTTTCAGTGTCAGGCCAGAAATCGCAGTCACCTCAGAAAATGGGAATAAGAAGCAGAGCACACAAACTTTACAGCACTGACAACCTCTAATGCAGCTGCACCAATGTCGCGCTCACAAGAGTCTCTGAGAAGATCAACAATGCTCTTCATTTAGCCTGTGTTTGTTAATGTTCTATTCCAGGGTGAAGGCCTTTAACACGTCAAATGACATTGGGCCTCATTACAACTGTGCCGGTCCGGTGACAACGGTTTCTTACTGGACCCATAAAGTACGACTCTGCAGGCGGGTGCTGTTCCGCTCGCCACGGTCAGAACTGGCGGGTGGAATGGCACCAGCCCGCAGAGTTTCACGGAAGCACCAGCACCGTTATTAACAGTGCTGGTGCTTCTGTGGTCCCCATTCCTATTGAATCCTATGGGACTCAAACGGTAATGGGGATTTACCGGCGCCTGACTTTCCAGAACGCCAGGGTTGCAATTCCGTGTTACTGGCAAGCCAGGTGCTGATAAATATTGCAAGTATTGTCTTCTGACACAACTAAATAAATGCACGCACTGTGATTGCTACCTTTTCTCTTGCATTGTCGCATCGCCTGTGCAGATGAACACTGCACAGCAATCAGCAATACAAACAATGCAAACAAGACCGAACAATACCCATAACAAAACGTCCCCGGTTGAGCAACATGGTTAGCAAGCCACTTTGACACCAAACAGCAAGACATGAAAAAAAAATCCCATTTAATGCACAGCCAAAACAAACCCTTTTTCACCCCAAAAATCAGCAGGTCACGGGGTAGATCACGGGGAATCTATTTAACTAGGAACCTAAAGCAATACAGGGGTCGGGCCATGTGCACCCTCTGTGTTGTCATTGTATTACTAAAAAACAGTCTAAAAAGGAAGTCGGTTGTGAAGTTAGTTGCTTATTGCATATCTGAAAGTGCAAAAGATCAACAAATAGACGAAACTAGGCAGCACTCGAAGGTAGAAAAAACCCCTAGCAGAGCCACCACCGACTCCCCCTGCCCACTGCATTAGGGAGACCTAGAAGAAGGCCGACAGTCTGGCCATGCCCCTTGCTGCAGGGGATGGGCAGCCCAAAGTGGCCAGGCACTATCCGCACAATTAGGAGACCACGCATAGAAATGGGTTTTAGAGGGCGAAGCTGGCTTCCTTGAAAGGCACTAATGCATTTATTTTAATGCCACTGACTTCAGAGAAACAGCAACCACTGCCAGGCGCCAGTGTGTGTAGGTGAAAAGGGGGCGGATTCTCCTCTGAAGCGTCTTGCTAACAAGCTTCAGAGGCTGCTCGAGAAATTGCATCACCCAGGCCCAGGCGTCCGTCAGCACAATCTTTCTGCAAGAAAAAAAGGGCAGCTTGTGCCTATGGGCAGGGGAAGAGCCAGCTTCAACTTCTTTGTGGGGCTGGAAGGCAGTTTTGAAAGATGGTAGTACGCTGCGCCAGTAAACCCATTGCTCTTTTGACCGCCTCACACTCTTCCTCTGTGCCGTGGAGGATGAATTGTTATTTCAACTTCCGTTGGTCCATTAAATGCATCTTTTATCCCAATTCAAAGACTATTTGGTTTCACAAAGATGCTGAGCACACGAGGCATCGGTGGGCATCTAAAAGCTAAGCCCAGCAGTTAAGCCTTTAGCTTCATTATAGGGCAGTGGTCTTCAAATATTTTCATACCAAGACCCCCTTCAAGGAAAATGTTTGCAGATGCCCCTGGTCCCCTACTTGTCCCTGCTCATGGGGTTAGCCGGCCCGTGGAAAGGGACCACCTTTGTATGTCGAACAACCCCTTCCACAGGGGTTGGCTGCGGGTGATGGCATGCCAAGATGCCACATTCACTCACTCTAATGAATACCACTAAACCTTGAAGTGGAGGACAAGCTTGGATACTTTTGCGGGGTATCCTGTTGATGTAAAGATGACATTGTGTTTCTTAGGAGGGTGGAAACGCGTACCTCAGAGGACAAAACCAAGAAAATTAAAAAGGTATGCATTGGATTAAAGAGGAGCAAAGACAGCTCATCAAACCAATTGTTTCAGCTTGTCAGATAGTCGAGAATAAAAGTCCCAGGACGCAAAGAATACATCCTGGACTGGATGTGCAAGTAATACACCACGTGGGCAAACTGTATAGCTCAGCATCTTTCCGTGTGTGTGTCTCTCTCTCACTCTTTATCTCTCCCTCGGTCAGTCTTTCTGTATACCTCTCTGTTTCTACTGCACTATTTTCCTTTCTCTCTCTCTCTCTCTCTCTACCCCTCCACCACCCTCTGCTCATTCAATGTCTTGCTTCTCTCACACTCCGTGACAGATCCAGGTTTTTAAAGGGGTGTTGCAACATTTCAAGATTGGAACTCGGGGACCAGGGTGGGCGGGAGAAACCTGTGGCCAAGATGAAGGGGCAGAGATTTGATAAACAAAATGGTGCATTGTGTTGTGGTGGACTGCACCATCCATCTGTAGGATAGAGTTCGAAATAATACATTTGGCAGCAGTGCCTTGATTTCAACATGTTGTGAACAAGCTGTAGTCTGTCAACATTTTAGGGTAAAGGTGAGAACGCTGAGTGGGGCTCGGACCAGTCAGAGCCAAGTGGCTCAATTTAGCTCGACTTTCAAGCCAGTACTTGGGAAAACACGAACCAAGCCATGCCTGCTCGTATAAAAAGTAAAGTAATAAAAAATAAAAAAAAAATCTTGCCACTGGTGGGCTCTGCAACCCCACTGCATTGAGACCATTGGTGCAATGTCCCCAACCCCGCACAAATGCAGTTGCTGCAATCCATACTAAGCCCTTCATTTTTAAATCAATGCAGCGACAGGAGGGCTACTCCATCTTTGTCTGCCCCTCAAAAAGAAAATACAATAAAGTGTTGTTTTTTTAACCATTGACCCACCTACTGCAATCATTGCCGGTACTCCTCTACCTCCACCCCAATCTTGCACAACATGCACCCATTGTGTCGGCCTTGCAGTCCTCTGCCACAGTCTTTGTGAGAAGAGCTGATCGGTCCACTCAACCACACCTTTCCCCTCGCTTGAACCCTTCCTCACATGATTCCCAGACCCATTCCAGCTACCTCTGCTGCTGCCAGACTATACCTGTAGTGCCCGGGGTGTGACCCGTATGTACAGGGCTCTGCTGCTTCCCAGCTAAGATTCTCACTTTGTAAATCCTATGCATACATTCATGCAAGGGTGCAGCCGGCGACATGCACCCAATATGAAATTGTGCCCTGCACACTGTTAATGGATCATTTGAGCAACCACTCTCCAAGATAAATGCCACTAATGGATGGCAATAAAGGTGTATGCTTAGTAATTATAACTACAAAAAGGTGTGTGGTGTGGGCACCTGCCCAAATCTGTGCCTTCCCCCAAGACACATGGAGATGTCTTACCAAACCTTCATTTTAAGTTATCTTAATTTTAATGATCTCTGCAAGTTTGACCCAAAAAAGCTGTTTGTGGAACTTCACACTTTCTTGACATACTGCATGGTAGCAAACGTCATGCTTTTGTCAACCACTGACTATAAGCAGGTGACGATCATACAGTTTAATTTCTTACCTCCCAACTCACCTGCATTCGTCACTCAGCTTTCACTTAGTGCACACCTAATGCAAGCCCCATAGCTCTTCTTCAGTGAACTGTCTTGGCTAAAAACAAAAACATTGGATTATACCTGCATATGAGTCCCAATAGGTTGAGTGATATGTTCATTTTGTGGGTGTTTGAAAGTGCAGTTTCAACACCCAGAAGAGTATTTAGTCTCACATTAATTTCCATTATGGCATTTGTATTCTTCTCTTCTGGAAGGGGGACTTAACCTGCAACCACCTTTCTTTTTCTTCACATGTTTCTATAATGATTTATACCTATGTCCAGTTAGATTATTTTGTAATATGTGCACTTTTCGAGTAATCTCCTTAAAGAAGAATATTTTAGCTTCTGAAAGCCAAATGTGAAGACATATCTATGCTAACAAGAGCTGAGAAGACGTTTGGTCAAGTGCCTAAAATGCAGACTGGCATCAAATGCTGGATTCAATTAACCAAAGTGTGTGATCCTGGGTAAATCATTACCTGTGAAAGATGGGACAGCTTTAATCTTGGTTTTACTGGTCTATACTAGTCTAGCTCTTTATGAAATAATAATAGTATTTCATAATAGTATCTATGTATAGATTTCATAAAAATGTGTCTCTTGGAACCCTCATTGAACTTTTTGCAATGTCGAATCTCATGATACTCTGGAGTGTATAAGAATGAGTTTACTCCCAGTGATTTCATTTTCTGTGATGCCACCTATAGTATTGTCAGTGTATAATCAAATTAGGTAGGATGCACATATTATGCGGCACATGGCCACATGCAGAAATCCTAGAACCAGCCAAGGTTCCCACCTTTTCTCCAATAAGACCAGAGATGGGTGAGGCAGTATGGCAGGCATAGGTTTTGTAATCTGTTTTATATTTATAGACTTAAAGGCACATAAATCCTTCTGATAAACCCATGACTGGCACCGCCCAAGAACCCCTCCCTCAAAATATAAGGCTACAAGCTCTACTGGCACATTAACCTGGCCGAAAGGGGAGAAAAGAAACCAAAAGCAATGCGAGTGCTGAGTTGGGTCTCCGATGAAGTTTAGGAGGTCAGCAATTAGGGGCCGGTGCTGTGGGCTCAGAGCAGTAAATTGGTAGCACAGGTTACTGCCGACCCTGCCACAGTCCATCCCATCGCTAGGCAAGAGATCTGCGGATGGTGGGGTGCATGAAGTCTCGTGGACCCTGGTTTTTATGCAAAACAGCCAACATCCCATATTTAGGGCACCCACATTATTTGACACATATCTCCGCCCCTCAGTACCGCGCACATCACTGACAATCTGCCTCCCGGCCCTCTGGTGACTCTTTCAGTAGTCAGACCGGGACATTTGGGCTGGCGGCTGGGCACAATGATTCATTCCCGCTGCCAGGAGGTCAATGAATCATTGTGCCCAGCCACCAAACCAAATGTCCTGGCTGTGGGACACCTCCCATTCAGCATCTCATCGACGATGAGAGTGCTGAACGGGAGGTGTCCCGCTGCCAGGACAAGGACGATGCTGAGCAGGAGCACACCACACAGCTAAGAGGCGTGTCCCACCCCGCTCTGAGCGACTGCAGCAGCTGCAACAGTGCGGCACGCGGACACCAGACAGTGCGGTGTGCTCTGCTTCCATCCCCAGTCCTGAGAGCATTCAGTAGTCCGACTTCAGAAGGTCGTCAGATCATTTCTTTATGGTGTCAGAAAAAAATAATCTGACCTTTCTGAAGTCGCACTAGTGAATGCACTTAGGACAGTAGCTGCAGGGGTACTGTCAGGCAACCTTTTTTCTGGTCATCTAAACCGTTGCTTTATCATACATGCCCATTAAAAAATGTCATGCCACAGTAAGAAAGGGCTAGACTGGCTGCCCTCAAATGCAAGTCTAGCCAAGGAATAATGCATAGCATACTTCAAAGTATGATTTGTATTATTACTTGGCTAGGCTGCATTTGGGTACAGCCCAGGGGTTGCGTCCGGGCCATTCAACCTTTTCAAATGAAACGTGCCTCGAGCGTCACGGGGGCCCCCAGAAACTTCCCCCATGTTGCCAGTCAGTAGTCTTGCAACACGGCAGTATAGTCATTTTTCTATTTTCCTTCTGGGGCTTAAAATGTGCGCTCGCATTACAAGCTGTGTTTTCTCTTCTCACGGTATATACAGAAGTGTTATCACCTCATTGCCTTCTATTTATTTATTTTTATTTTATTTATTTGTATTGCGCCGGTAGCTCTTGAGCTTCGGGGCGCAGAGACAAGAACACGAAAGACAGATGACAAACAAAATACGCGCAGCACGAGACATTCTGACTGGATCCTCCTCACCAGTCACTTGCTGATAAAGGGTGTAGAGCTCTTCGGTGGGCATTTAGTGTTTAAGCTCCCTGCTGGCTGTCGTGATAATCAGCGGCTATTAACCTTATCTTTGTCGCCATTGTAATGTTTGCATCCTCGGGTGCCTCGGACTGTTTTCCTAGTAGGCAGGGGCCACAAACCATCATGTTGAAATGGGCCCCTACACATCTTCAGTCAGGCCTGGGGCTGATAGTCTAGCCCTTGCTCACTGTGGCGTGACATTTGTTCTGGGCATCCATGATCAACTAAGTATGGTATGTGTTATTACATGCATAGTCTGGCATTTTGGGGCAGGCAGTCTAGCCCTTTCTTTCTGTGGCATGACTTTAGTTCTGGGCATCCTGTCTGGGACAGCAATGTTGCTATATGCTTCAGGTCCCATTATTGTCCGAAAGTTGCAGGGAGAGGCTACGGAGCCAAGTCATCATATGGGGGGCAGGAACAATTGTGTGTTAGTTTTGCATTCATTTGCCAAGGTGCATTCGGGGGGGGGAGTAGCAATGCCTTTTTTTGTTGCTTGCCCACTCCCTCACCCCCCCCCCACCTATTGCAATGCTGGATACTCCCCTGCCTCCCCCAGCATGTGTGAAGGGGTGGGGAAATTCCCCAGTAAATTGTGTCAATTTCCAGCATTGCTCATATCCCCTACCCAGCAAGCAGTGCCTGTGGAGCTGGAGAGATCTTCAGCTCACTCAAGAATCTGTCCATGTAGTTGTGATGCGAGGCATGGATCAAGCCAAAGGTTTCAAGCAGGTGGAGCCACCCCCCATTGTGAGCTTGAAGGCAGTTCCATGAGCAGCTGACAGATGTCCTCACAAGGATTGAATTGCAACCAAAGGCTGTAGTTTCACGAATAACCCACATATGTCCTCAGAATAATTACAATACCAAGAAGCTCTAGCAAAACCATTGACATTTCTGTGTCCTTCATTGTAAAATGAAACATTCTAGTGATTGAGGTCGAAAATAAACATAGCTTCAATACCACATTAGGCATAATTATAAGTGCAGATGTTGAGTAAAATATTACTATAGGAAATGGTTATTCCTGTGAAGGTACTTCCGGTGTGCTATGGTGACTTGAACCTCTGCTACTGGTTCCTTTAGCCGCTTTAAACAGCATATTTTGCCATGGTTATGTGACCTTTTTTGGGACATGTGTGCAGTACCGGTGTCCCGTGGACGAACTGAGACAGAGTAGATTAGGGGTGAGAAGGTGAGGCAGAGAATAGATATTGGGTTACCAATTGATCCTGAATTCAAGAACTTGGAACGCCACTATAGGTGTGTACGGCCATGCAGGTTCGCCATTAACCATGTAGTTGACATCCACTGTTGCAGGGTGCGGTTGGGGACATTGCTATGGGCCTGGCATCATTCATTTACTTGTACAGATATGAAATGTGGATTGAGGTGAAGTAAAGGACCTTTACTTCACCGCACGGAACGGCGAAACACTGCCAAGTGGAAGCTGGGTCTAATCCCCCAGCATACAAAACAATCTATAATTCCTGCTTTAGTGGGTGAGCGTTATACTACTATACAATCACAGGAGGCTATATATGGTGCTTATACCAGGAATTACCAGATTGTGAAGAAATATTGTAACTGCAATGGCTTTTGATGAGTTGATTCAAGCAAATATGTTTACACTTAACGAAAGCCTTGAGGAAGGCCAAGAAGTAGCCGAAACAGGTGTTGAATATTTTCTCAATAAAAGATGAACATAAAGACTCTTTGTCGAAAGGCATACGAGTATTTGACTGATTATCGCATTTAAAATGTGATCAAAGCACCTTTTAGGAGGGGTACATGGGTGCAGGTAGCCTGGGCTTACCTCGATCCATATTATCTCTCATGACTTTGGGCTTAACTCGTAAACCAGCCTAGGATAGTGCAGGCCCACCCTGAGAATACTAAACGAATTTCACGAGAATGAGTTAACTTTGAATCTAGTGGTTGTGGGAGTTCGCTCAAACTAGAAACAGCCCAACTTCAGTTTTTACAGATATGAAATGTGTTAAAGTTTATGGGAACCGAAGCTGCTCTACCTATTGGGAAGGCCAGAACAAGGGTAATTGAAGAATGGCTGTTGTGGCCATGGATGAACATAAAGAGTGCAAGGCAAGGTCATTGCCAGCAAAGCTGTACCTTAGGTAACAAACACTGTACACATCATGCTTGTTTCTTTGTCCCTCTGTCACACAAGCTGAATACGTAGTCTGGGAAGATGTGCAGAATGCAAAAATGGCAGAAGTGTTACATTCTCCAAGTTATATTTTCTTTTTGGGATGGTTTGATGCATTTGGTGTACTGTGCATGGTAGCGATCCTTTCAGGGATGATGTGATGGATTTCTCTATAAAAAGAGGCCACAATTCACAATGTGGGGATGCTATGATTAAAAGGGAGAGTGTGGTGATTTGTATGTCCTGCTTTGCAGAGGGGAAAATGCATCACATCAATAAGATAGATAGTTCAGAGAGTTAAGCACTAAAACTGACCCACCTGGAATGTTGTTCTACAAACCCGAACAACATTTCACTCGTGCCAAGCTACAACATATCCTCCCCCATTGGTCACCAAATAACAACAAAATGCAATACAACACGTTTACAAAAAATAAAAATTGTAAACAGATCACTTGATGAAACAATACATAGAATGACCTTAAAAGGAAATATCTAATACTTAGAAATAACTTTGAAAATATATAATCACTTTAGGAGTAACTTTGAATAGGAATACACCTGTGAGGAAATCGCAGATAATCAGCATAACACGAGACGTTAAAATAACATTCCCACAATAAGACTAGCGTACATAATCTCTCAATTTAATGGGAGGCCCACGCCTCCTTGCAGGACGCACTGTGGCAGCACATACTACTTCATTCAAAACCTCATCACAACTTCCACCAACAGCACTGGTATTAAGGACAACCCCACTCTTCCTAGACTGTTCCTCTTCTTCCCCAGAAATAACCACCACAGAAGTCGAGGACAAGGTACCCTGCAGACAGGGATGAAAATCAGGCGCCGCACCCTGGAAATCAAGCGGCACACCATCTGCACCCCCTTGCCCACCAGGTAAACCATCGTCATTGCGCCCTTCCACCACAATACGCCTTTTACTCCACCTCGAACCGCACTCCAACTGGACATGTCCTTCACCATATTTCACAACTCTTAAAGGAGGTAATGTGCACTCCTCCCCTTCGGCACAAACCTGGGATTCTTAACACAACATATCCCCCACCTCCACACTCAACCCTTTTTTATTAGATTAACTCAACCGTATGCCTTCCTGACGTACACTGGCCCTCTGTTGTACCTTATTAAGATCCATACAACATAGACCACCACCCCCTAACGCCATGGACCTCAACCTTGACCCTGCCTTCCTTCCTCTCATCAACTCAAAAGGCGTCCTTCCTGTAGAAACCGATGGAGCCCTCCTACATGCTGCAAGATAATCAGTAAACACATCTTGCCAATCTAATCCATTAGCTAGTGCCAGCTGGATGGCACTTTTGATCACACCATTCACCCTTTCTACCAAACCATTAGCACAGGGATTATACAACGCAGTACGGTGATGCTCAATGCCAAACTGCAACAAAAACTCCCTCATTTGCTTGGAGACAAATTGCGCACCATTGTCAGTAACAATGCTAGCAGAAACACCCTCCCTATCAAACTTTTTCTTAAGAAATCCAATAACTGCATCTGTTGTAACCCTACCAAAAGCGGCAACCTCTACCCAACGGGAGGTATAATCAACCAAAACTAATAAGAATCTCAGCTCAGGTTGCAGACACTCAAAAGGGCCCATAATGTCCAATGCCACTTTAGACCAAACCTCTTTAGGGACATCCACAGGATACACCGGCTGGGGATGTATCACCTTGCTTTTATCACTCAGGGAACAAGCCGTACAATCTTTCACCATAACTTAATCTCCCGATCCATGGCTGGCACCAATATTCTTCATACAACCTCTTCTTGGTTAATGAATGCCCTATATGACCCTCATGCGCCAATGCGACCAATTTACTTCTTACATTCACCGGAGGAATTAACCTCTCACCTCTTGACACACCCCAAGGCCCCACTGCCAATTCATCCAACACCTGGGCTTAACCTTTCCCTTCTGCTCTGCCTTTCACCACATCCCATCCTTTGAGGTGAACCTGCTTAATCCAACACAGCTCCACATCCCTGTCACATTCCACCTCTCATTCGCCCTTATCAATGGCAGGACGAATACATGCAACTTGGACACCCACATCACAGGGATCTTGCTCACCATTTGGCTCTACAACTGGCAACCACGATAAACAATCCGCAACAACATTCCTCCTTCCAAGAAGATACTCCACCGTAAAATTGTACTCTTGATAGTCCACTACCCATTTGGTTATCCTTGGAGAAACTGATGCAGTGCCGCGAGCAGTTAACATATGTACTAATGGCTTATGATCTGTTCTGACCTTGTAGGGGATACCCCATAAAAACATTCTAACATGTTTGGAGGCCCAAGTGACCGCTAGTGCTTCTCTCTGAATCACCAAATACCTTGCCTCCGCATCATGCGAAGCCCTAGAAGCAAACGCAACTGGAACATATCCACTATCACGCCATTGTTCTAAAACTGTACCAAGCCCCCTCTCACGGACATCCACCGTGAGAACTGTCTTACATTTGGGATCAAAAGACTTCAAACACGGGGCACAAGCCACATCTTTCTTAACCAGGTCAAACACCTCTTTTCAGCATCGACCTTATAGATGCCGTTTTCTCCACATAATTGGGGATGAACTTGACATAGTACTTTGATAATCCCAAAAATGATCTCAATTGGTCCTTATTCATAGGAGCTGGAGCCTCCTTCGTCACCTTAACTAATTCTGGCTTAGGGCTGACCCCACCAGCACTGAGAGTATGACCTAAATGTGTCACACTGGCCACACCCACCCGACATTTTGATAACTTCACAGTGAGTCCCTTCTGAAGTAACACATTCATAACCATATGCACCTTCTCATGTTCCTCGCGACTGCCACCCCAAACCAGAATGTCATCCTGAAAATAACAGACGCCCTCCACCCCTCCAAACATTTCTTGCATTAATAGATGAAACACTGCAGATGCCGACGCTAACCCAAAAGGCATACGGCAAAAGCAGAAAGCACCAAAAATGGTTATAAAAGTAGCAAGTGGCCGTGACTCCACGTGAAAATCAATCTGATGGTAAGCGGTCGATAAATCAAATGTCGAAAACCACTTTGCTTGCCCCAAAGTGAAAAGCAACTCATTAATATTAGGTAGGGGATGCCAATCCGCCCAAATACTGGCATTCAACTCCCTGAGATTCACACACATCCACAAAACCTCCATCACTCTTTTTCACCAAAACTACCTGGAACAGCCACTCGGCACACTATCCCTTCAATGATGCCATCCACTTTCAACTTTTCCTATTCACATTTTAACGCTTCTCTCACTAATACTGGAACACCTCCAACCTTGTGCACTTTAGGTATTGCACCCTTTTTTAACCCTATCCGGTGGGCAAAACCTTGCAACTTCCCCAATTCTTCAGTAAAAACACTTGGATACAAACTTTGCAACGACTGAGCCGTCAACCCTGCGCCAACCCTACAGGATCCCTCCTGTACGCTCAACACTGGCACCTCCTTACCTGGGCGAATCTCAATATTGAGAGCGGCCTACTCATCCCAACCTAAAACACTGGCTCCCTTGTATGCAACATACAGTTTGTTTTCCCATGGCACAAAGCCCCTTGAATTCCACCTGGACCCATTCATAACCTAGCACTTTAATAGGAGCCTGTCCATACGCACTGGGATTTATATCCAAAGGCCTCAAGTCCATTACACCTTTACCCAACTTCTCTTTCTACACTTCAGATGATATCATGGTATATGGCGATCCTGAGTCCACCAACATCTCCAACAGCTGACCATTTATCGACACACACTCCCAAGGTCCCTTCCGCCCAATACCTTCCACATGTAGAATCACCCCTTGACTAGGTTTATCACACGCACCAGTATCTTGACACACTACTCCACCTTCAGACAAGAGCATGCTCACAGCGCCCTTAACATGTGTATCACTGTTGACTTTGTACATGCGAGCAAAATGTCCCTTGCCTTTGCATCGTCTGCATTCAACATTAATGGCCGGATAATCTTTTGCACCAGTCGAATGGCCGAACCACCCGCACTTCTTGCATACTTCTCTGCTTTTAGAAAATCTCCAACCCTGATTGTCTAAGTTTTCCGATTTCTTCTTTGGGTCGGCACCACACCTTCTATACTGAGGTAATACTGCTTCAACAACATCCCTTGGACCCTCCTTCTCGGTAACTATCTGCACACTAGCACGAAATGCCTCAAGAGCCCTAGCGATCTCCATCATGTTCTCCAATGAAGGATCATTCTCAATCCAGAGCCTCTCCCTGATTTTGGGATTGCTAGTTTTCATCATGATTTGATCGCATATATATTCATCCAAAACCCCAGTAAATGTGCATGTTGCCATTAAAGTTCGCAGTGCAGTGGCATAAGAATCAGCAGACTCCCCCCACCCCTTGTACCCTAGAGAAGAAATTATAACGTTCCAAAACAACATTAATCCTTCTCCCAAATCGACCTTCCAATTTTTTTAGGGCTGTCTCAAATGCACTGCAGCTCTTTCACCATCACCTGGGACATACACATTGTCACCTGGAAGATGTCTAAAAATCTTTAAACACTCCGTACCAATGCAATTTAATAGTGCAGCCTCATTCTCATCATCACTGAATTTTGCCCCACCAGCAGCCCTTAAATAAACTCTAAAAGCATCAATCTACTGGTCCCAAGGAGATACAGGTTCACCTGGATTTGGTACAAATGCCGGGGGAGGCCTGGCGCTGGAGTGCAACATGGCCACCAACAAGGAACTTAAAAAAAAAAAAGTGCGAGTATATTTGTTTTATTATTGCCCATCTTTTTGTGCAATAAAAAATTTTGGGCGAACCATTCCTTTAATTCAAAGACGTTCCCCAATTGCAGTTTCCTCCTTCAATGATGTTCCCCCAATTGCAGTTGCCCCCTCCAATCACATCTCTCAAATCGCCAATGGATGTTTAATGCCTTCCAATGGCAACGCACCCTGGACCCAGATGGCTGTTGGGCCCCTCTCCAATACTGTTGCTTCCTCCAATCAGACGCGAATGTTGAACTATAGCCAATAGTCACTCGTCTGAGCTTCCTAAAAACAACAATTAATTGGGCCTCTCTCCGATGCAGCCGCTTTCTCGCATAACAGAACGGGTTCCTCCAATGACCGCTCGACGGAGTTTCTGAATGCGGAAGTCCTTCGGTTTGGGGACAGGGAACGCAGCGCTTTACACTTCCGACGTAGGTATACTTTAGCACACCTACCAGCAGGGATTGATCTGCCTTGCCTTGTCCGCTTGGCCGGCAACCACAATGAATACTCTCAGATAAATGAGAGCAACGCAGGCCTGGGTGCAGCCCTGGGCGCAGCCCGGACAACCGCAGCACGCCAACGCTGGGGCACCTCTCCTAGGCGGCAGCTTAGCTCCAGCTCCTCTCGGAGAAGGCCACCTGCACACGTGGGTTGGTGGCAGGGTCTGGAGGTTAATTCTCGTCGCCAATGATTAAATCGGACACCGGACGTAAGAGTAATAGACTTTATTCCAGACCCCGCAGCAGCCACCGCCGAGCCCCAACGCATTCACATAAAACTGACCCGCCTGTAACGTTGTTCTACAAACCCGAACAACATTCCATGCATGCCAAGCTAAAACAGGGTACTTTACATTTATATAGTACACGAGTGAGCAACAGCATAGCTGTGAAAATCGTGGCCTTCCATTGGACAACACATGGCCCTGTACTATAGCTTCTTCCCGAGCCAAGGTCCTTCCTCGTTTCAAGGCTCAGGATGTTTCTCATGAAACTGCACGATACTGTTGCGAGGTAATCTAAGCCCCCGTTTCTGTGGCCCATGTGGCACCACGTCCAAGAGGGAGAGAATAGCTGGTCCTGTGTAGCTGAGAGCACATCATCCTTTCATGCACGTCCTTGGCTCAGGGAGAGGAGAGATCAATGTGCGCTGTGAAAGGATGAAAGGAGATGAGAAGATTACCTCAGAGCAATGAGTCGGTGAAGGGGAGCTGTGTATTTCATCATGCTAAAACGCAGAGTGAAAAGGATAAGGCTGCCCGTAGAAGAACAAGATGGAGGCCGCTATTAACCCTTGGCAAGCAAGCCTACCTATTTGCTGTGTTTTCAGGTGACCTACGTTATTTGCTCGAGGACACCTGTATGAGATTATATATTCTGTGTCCCAGTATTACGAGGCGCTAAATATAAATAGACAAGTTCTGTAATGTGTACATTTTCCCTTTAACTCCTTGAGAATCAACTTCCTGATCTGCCGAAAAAAAAGCAGCAGAACATAGAAACAGTTATAACCATTTTAACAGCTGGACAGAAAAGTCGACTAAATCAACACAGAAAAAAGGGTCAGGTGAATATAAAGTTACACACGAGGTCGAGTAACTAAAGGGTGCACCGTTCCTCTCCCTTTTCGGGAAAACCTACTATTGTTAATTAATGTTTGCCACCCGGGGCACCGTTCCTTACTAGACGGGAAGAAATGGCACCTTTGTTTTCTGCTCCCCCTCTCTCCACACCCGACCCCCTACTTGGAATTCAAACCTGAGCTCATTTGATTTCACTCTAGTGTCTCATCTTGCTGAGCTATCTAGCAGGCACTGGTTTGCTTTTGTTTGACTTGCCTTCTCTGAACAAAACATCAATTTCCGAGCCGCCACATAGCCCTACTTAATTGCAGGAAGAAAATGCTGATCAATGCGGTTTGTGCAGTGGCGTGCCAGATAAAATCTGGTCATACTTACTCCGGATTGCTGAAGTCATGGAGTCAGAGTTTATAACCTGTGACCAGGAGGCTCTCAAAAAGATCTAAGTCTGCCTCAATCTCAAGCACACCAGGGGGGCCACAAGGATGCATGAGGTCAAACAGCTCTTGGAACCACCAGGCTGCCAATGAGTCAACGGTGAGAAGGTCTCAAACTTTGTGGGGAAAACCTGGACACGACATTGTTCTAGCAAATGCCAGTGAAGATCAAATCCTGAGAAGCTGTAAAGGAAGGCTCCTCCAGTTTCAATGAGGGGGCCAGATCAAACAGAAGAACTAGGAAGATTTGAAGACATTTTATGGCCACCTGCTGAAGCTGGGACTGAGCCCTCATCGGTGAGTCGTCCAGGTACTGGTACACATGGACACACTGGAGGCAGAGGAACCCAGCAACTGCCGTCATCATGTTGTTAAACACATGTAGCACTGAGTGTGGCCCAAAAAGAAGAATCTTGTGCTTGCAATTGCGATTCTCACCCAAAAGCACAGGTGTCTGTGCTCAAGCCATAGGGGGACATGCAGATAAGCATCCTTCAGATGCACTGTTATCGCTTAGTGTCTGATGTTACAGAACTGGATCCTGAGGAGGAGTGGGATAAACATCCCTGCATTCCTGGTCGCAGATGCTTCTTCCGATGAAGGCTGGTGAACCTCTCATCCCGTTTGGCTTTCCGGTATTGAAATAGCCTGAAGCCTGCAAAGAAGTGGGAGCAAAACTCCTGCCTGAAGCTCCCTGGTGCAGGTTTGGTGGACTGTTTCTTCGAGACCGAGATTTTGCATGGTGTTCACTAGCTTTTGTGTTATTTAGCTCTTTGCAGGTGGGGAGGTAGTGGGAGAGGGAAGAGAAGGGGGCTGGTTGGGAGGGTGAGGCCTTAGAGAAGGGGGAAGAAAGAGAAGGCAAGAGAAAAAGGTAGAAAGAGAAAAAGAGAAGAGAAGAGCAGGGCCGAAATGGAGAGAGAAGAGCGGAGTGGGGGGCAGAGAGAGCAAGAAAGAAGAGCAGGTGCAAAAGAGACACACAAATCAAGGGGGCAAACATGGCCCACACCCACCTCCGTGATGGACACAACAGGTGGAACTGGCTTCTGGATGTCCCCAGGGTTCAAGGATGCTTGGTGACAGGAAGGGGAGGGAAATCAGAGGATGAAGGCCAAGTAGGCAAACGTAGGCAGGGACAGGTCCTCTCTACCACAGCTTTTGCCCCCCACCCGCCCCTAGATGAGCACAGGTGTTCCCAGGGTACAAGGATGCTTGGTAACAGGAAGGGGCAGCGAAATTGAAGGGTGCAGGGAAGGTAGGCAAACATAGGAAGGGACAATAGATGCTGTTACTGGAGAGGGGAGGAAGTTGTGAAATGGCCAGACCCATGCTGCAGATTACACTGGCTGTAAAAGCTGGCAGCTGTTGCCTGGGCTGGGAACATGTTTTGTTTTCAGGGAAGTTTGCCGGACTAGGGAGTGAATGGAGTCCCTTTGTCAGGGCAGGAGCATGGCTGGAGTGCCACAAACCCCACATATACAGTCACATACAGAGCAAGATGAAAAATACATTTGGGAAAATGAAGTCACGAAATACATTAGTAAAATAAAAAATACAAAAAAGCCAACAGTAAACAAGTGAAGGCTATCAGGGTCCAATCATGGAGACTGCCATTTCCACAAACCCCTCATCAACTGAACACACCCCAGACCAGTTTCACTGTGCCTACTGGTCAGTGAGCGGCCATGTGGCCTCTTCTTTGGTCTGCGCGGAGTCTCAGCCTGCAGGTAGGACCATAAGACCCCAATTTTCTGAGTTCAGTCTATAATTCTGTACAATATGCTAAAACAACATCATACTCCCAACTAATAATCCGCTCCCACTAAACAACCCCAAAAAAACTATAGAAGGATGGGGATGAAAGTCATAGTCAACTGACCTGCGACTCACCGGTATGGCCCACAATAAAACACCAAACTCCCGAGGCTGCAAACATGTCAGGAAACTTGTGAGCCGAGCAGGCTGAGAAACAAGGTCATCACGTTCATAAAGTTATGATCATTTTAGATGCAAAGCAAGCCTTTCATCTGCATACACTGGCTTTACTGAGGCTTCAGAGGATAGCTCAGGGGCAACGCCATCGCCTTGGAAGAAAGACGCGGAGCAACACAGATCCCCGGGTCCACGCTTAGAAACCTCTGAGTATTAAGCACGTTATAAATAGCCAATTATTATTATAATAGTCAGAGCTTTGAACTCCTAAAACCTTCGTATCCCATAAGTTTTTAAAAAAAAGAGATGAGGCAGCAAGGCTATAACAAAGCGATTTCCGTGCCTTTGAGTCGAGCCTACGAGTTATTGTTGGGGCTGTGTTGTTTCTGAAAATAAATTGTGCACTGGGTAGCCAGATATGCACGTGTTAGCAATGCGGTTAACTAAGTCCCAATAACTGTGCTCACAGCACTACAAGTATTAATTACTAATGATCCAATTTGTCAAGAACGTCACTGACAGAACACACATTCTCAAAACAATGTTTCCCAAGATCACACGGTACTACAGTGCAATCCCAGCCTGTTAAAGGGTGACGTACAATACAATACATATTTACACTGAGTGATGAAAAAAGATGAAGGGCTTATCTGTCAAGCTAATCACAGTCAACCAAGGAACTGAGGCAAATACGCGTATCTAAACCATTAAACACCATTACAGAAAGGTAATTAAAGTGAACTGTGCTGGTTTCTAATGCATTTGTTCTCAATGTGGTGGTCGCATTGCTAATTTTGTCCTTTTAGTGCGGTCGGTGGAGCTACACAAATTTTGCACATTTTTGGAGTGTGGGCCACAGGAGCATGGATAATCCACAAATAACCCTCGAGTCCACTGTGGAAAGTTGCCATATATGGAAAGTACAGCGAAGTAGGGAGGGCTTGGCATACAGCTTTTGAGGGACCAAGAACAAAGAACGGGGATCCACTTGGCTCTCTGTTTTAAGTTTCTGCATGCCAGAGGCCATTCGTGATCTCAAGGCACTTCTGGCAGCAAAGCCTAGCTACTTCATCACACCACCCATCTCTGGGTGGTTCCTTCTCTAAGCACACTCTAACCTACCCAACTCAGCATCCCGGCATGTCGCAGGGACTGAATGGGAAAAGCATGGACGGTAGGACAGTGTCATAAGCGAGCTATAGAAACCTGCTTAGATAAGGCAAAGGGATGATGCGAGAAAGAAAGGGAGTGAAGCGTGCGTGCCCGTCAGATCTTGACCACCAGAACCTCAATAGGAGTCTGGATGCAATAGTGCTGACTCTTCTTTCAGAAATCCAATATCGCCGGCATGAGGCTAATCGGCCACCTTGGCGCTCAGGGAGGATTAGTGCTGCCCCAAATCTTTAATTAGTTTAGCAGTTGCAGGCGGCATCGAGACGCGAACTGGAGAGGCTGCTGAAGAACGTGAAAGAGCCTAATATGTCCCCCAGGGGCAAGCACCCTGCGCAGATTCACAATGGTGAGGGGGGGGGGAGAGTGAGGGGAGGCTGAGCATTTCTCGCTCTCCATCTCTCATGCATATATTAGCGAAACCACCGCTCGGAACCTCCCAGTCAGAGCCGGGCCGAGGCATAGGCACTCTGTGCCTTCACCCTGGTCCCCACGCTCTTGGGGGCCCCGCAGCTCCCTGCTGCCATGAGTATAAGTAACGAGGGCTGGGTTGCTTACAGCCACACAGCTGATCTGTGTTCCTGTTTTAGCAAGGCCGTGCTGCCAGCTCCTAGCACTTTGACACGCTACTAGAGACAAATAACTCCCACCAACTCCCCAGCAGCCTATCAGATGAGTGGCCTCACAGTCAGGGCTTAGCATGATCTTTGTTTAAAGTAATGGTCCATTTAAGAACCTTTGTTTTGGACAAGGGTTTGAAATTGGTCGTTTTATTCTGAAAGCACATGCAGACAAACGAGTTGCAGCCCAAATCTGTCTTTGATGACAATTAAAATATGTTGACAAAAAGTGTTGTGCACTACCTCGACAGTATTTACATGTCCCCATTTGGTGTGTTAAATACATTCGGTCACATTCTGCTTGCATCATATAAAGCCAAATAAAGCATGCCTTTGTCTAACGATGCAAAAGGTTACCATTTCACATTATCTTTTGTGAGTCTTGAAAAACAGCCTGCACACCATTTTAAAAAGAATTGTGTAATTGTATTCTGGTATTTGTAGTCTTCAAGGTGGGGTGAAAATAACCCAACATTTGAACTGCTTTTGCTGAACATATTTTAATAAGGATTCCTATATTGCTGGAGCAGTTATAATGTGTATACTTTTCAAGTCCGGTTTATAAAACTAAGTATTGTTGAAAGCCAAACGTGTGGTGGGGAAAGAAACGGAGCGCAAATTTGTTGTGATGATTTACCAGGTCCATAGATGTGGGAAGAGGGGTTGCTGGACTGAAGATGTTCTAGCTGGCCCTGTGCTGATTTTCAGGGTACAAGTTGAGATTACATTTTGGTTGACAGCATCCACAGTGCCAACTCCATCCCCCATGGGTGTTTTTTGAGGCCAGCAGTATGCAAAAATGCTTGTTTGCTGAAGTTTTCGCACCACCAGAATTTGAAATAAACTAACCATCAAAAACACATGAAAGTCTTGTATTGGCATTTTGCTTTCCACCGAATATTTCAATATTGGGTCCAATGGGTGCACACCCATTGCACACCCATTTTCCTTTTCTAGGAAAATCTCCTCTAGCTGTTTTTTCTCCGGGTATTGATGATACATTTTGCGAAAGACAATGCCCATTTCTATTTTGAATTTTCTTCTATTAGGAAAGAGCAGTTGAATTAAATGTGTGTATTTCACTTTAGGATACGTTCAGTCCATGTGCTTGTTAACGATGCCCCACACTTTTTTCTGCACTTTGTCACGTTTTAGAACACGGTACACTCCGGCCAGGGACTCCTTCCCCTGACAATGAATGTGGCGCACAATAAAAAATGTTTTTCAACTCGAATAAGCCACAAGTTATTTTATTTGAGTAGGCTTCCAACCCGTCTTGCACCGACCTTTACAAACACTGTGTGTCACAATGGACTAGGAACCAGGCCAGTGTGTATAAATAAGATGTATTATTTTTTTTTCTTATCAAACAATTTGACAGCAGCCACCAATAGTGTGGCACACAATACAAGGTTTCCTACAGAACAATTGGTTCATAATTCCTAACACAGTTCATATGAATCCTTAATGGCAAACAGGAAAAATAGTTTTCAAGCATGTGATTGCACTAAAGTTAAGCACTCCCCCTGCAACACTCGCCCCCAAACATCAGCTAACTTAATTCCCTTTAGATGGAAGGCAGTGGCAAGGAGGAAGGATAAAGAGAGAAAGATCGGATTTCGAAAACAGCCCACCACCCCAATATGAGAAGTCGGAAAAGAAAAGAAAAAACAAATTTTTGAGCAAAACTGCAGAATTGGATTTGCTTGATTAATCGCACAGCAGCTCAAAACCGTGGTGGGACAGCTAGAAAGGAAATTCGTGATGCTACGCTTGAGGAGATAAGGAAGCCTAAAGACTACTACCCAGCACACCAGGGCAATGTGAAATCAAGGTAGGAAAATCGATTTTGGGGAAGAAAGGAAATGCAAAAGAAAAACACACCGCCAAATTGAAATTCGCTTTACACAGGATTTGTGATGACAGGTAGCTAAGGAAAGGGATGAGCTGACAAAATCGGAAATCGGTTTAAAGGACAAGGACAGAGGCACATAACAGATAGGATTCTAACAGAAAGGGATTGCTCTTAATGGGACGAAGGTTTAGGTTTTCAATGGGACAGATGCAAGTTAAGAGTTCATGGGGTAATGCACACAAGATACAGGCAAATTCGGTTTTAGTGACAATGAGACTAGCTCTGTTGAGGCTATACTTTAATGACTATAATTAGTAAAAACACTCGTCAAAATTGTTGGATTCAAATGGCAACAATATTGAATGGGAATTTTCAATGGGAAATTAATTTATTTCAAAATGATACTAAGGACTTTTACAGACAACTGAAAGATTTCTCAAAGGAATACACTAACTTACACAGGCTAATACAGATTCTTCTATGGAAAGGTGAATGAATTATACTGGCAAATGGGATTTTCAATAGGATTTTCTATGGGATTGAGGTTACAAAAGAGGGGTATGCAATTTAGGACTGGGGTTATTTGCTACTTACAAACTAAGCCTTGACTTGGGATTCTGGACAGCCAGCGGGATCTCAGGTCTCTATGGACAGATAGGGCAAGGGTTCCAGTCACTGCGCTCTCCTGGATGGGACTCTGGACAGCTAGGCAAGTGTCTGTTCCCTGCATTCTCTTGGATGGGATAGGCTGCCTCCTCTCTGCCCTCTTTCTCCTCTCTCCCTGGATTCTTGTGTGTGAGTCTGATCCTGTGTCTAGGACAGCCCCCCCTTATATAGCCTAAAATGACATCATTTATTTTACAATCTGGGGGAAGTGTTCTATAATTGCTCCTACCTTGGGATAGGACAGCCGACCACTCCTTTCCCCGCCCCCTGGCATCATTGGTCCAAGGGGAGGGATCACCATCTGTCTCTGACATTTATGACAGTTCTTTGTTATCTTGCCAAACGTTTTAGCAAAAATGTATTATGTATCATAACTTCAAATTTTAGTAGACATCGCCATAAGAAATAGGTGGCTTCATGGGGTCATGGGGAATTAGACTAGCCAATCGCCGACTCTTTGCGTGGTAGCATGGCCCCTTGGCACCTTTTGGTCATTTTCATAAAATGTATAATAGTTGTCACTCTGCAAATAATTAAGCATATTCATAATGTACATCTCCATCTTTCCACCAACTGTCAAATTTGTCCCATTTTAAAATCAGCCAAAATCGAGTCTTGACTGGCCATTTCAGTTCACAAGGTGCTAGGAAAATGTACTTAGTCTCTTAACATCCGCCTGGAAATTGCATGGAAAACATTTTTTTCTTATCCAGAGTGCTGGGAAAAATGCCTAAAATGCATAACTCCTTTAATGTCAATTTGGAGGATCTGCCACATATGAGAAGGCAGCGCTTCAACCCCCACAGCCAAATGTCTCCCCCTAGCTCAGCTTGCAACAAAGGACTTTTATTGTGCCCTTTGAAATTTGTCAGTTTGTCCTGGGAAGTGTGTGCAAAAGGAACTCGCACTTCTTGGTCAAGCACTGGCCACTCCTGCTTTCTTTGTCTTTCTGCTGGTACTGCCTTTCAGTCTTGCAGAAACTGTAATTATCACGCCCTCAGCCCCCTCATATGTCATTGCAGAACAGTACACTTATAAGTGTGACTTCCAGGGGGAGGCCAGGCTTCCAAGTGAGCCGAGAACTGGTTTTACTGGTTATTCTGAGTCTCAGCCAAGTTGATTG
The DNA here is from genome assembly GCF_040938575.1 of Ambystoma mexicanum. Taxonomy (NCBI): domain Eukaryota; kingdom Metazoa; phylum Chordata; class Amphibia; order Caudata; family Ambystomatidae; genus Ambystoma; species Ambystoma mexicanum. The sequence continues at coordinate 228,693,041 of NC_090934.1, forward strand.
AAGTCTTGTGGGGGGGTGGACATAACATACATAGATCTGTCAGCCACTACCCACACCCTGACATTTCTGTGCAAGCAAAAGTTAATGTTTCACATTGGCTTTTAAATGTCGTTTTTCCCTTATGTTTCACGTGTGCAAAGCCGTATTTCATTTACTGTTTGAAATGCGTTCCTGTAGGTCATGGGATGCTCTTTGAGTTTGACCTTTTGAATGGGTTTGCAATAACGGTTGTTCATGGACACGGAGAGGTACGGACATTTTCTTTGATGTGACATGAAATGAAAAGTAAAAGACAAGCTGTATTTAATTAGCAATGTTTTGAGCACGGCGGTTTACATTAAAGGGGAAAACAAAGCTGTGTCAAGTTGCATTTTGATGAAATCCTTGTCCCTCATGTGAATGAACAGTCAGGTAATGCTGCTTTCTGATGTATTGCCTAACTTTTTGTCCTTCAGATGGAATAAAACAAACACAGGACCGTTTTTCAAGCAGCGCATAATTTTGTGGTATTTCTGATGAAAGAACAGCAAACGCAAAGCCGTCTTGAATGTAGTGCAGAATTTTGATCTTCAGATGACAGAACAGCAAATGTAGAGCCGTCTTGAATGCAGCACACAAATTTGGTATTCAGAAGGAAAAACAGCAAATGTAGAGTCGTTTTACAGGATGCAGTGTTCACATGCTTGCCACACATGTGCCAGAGAGAGCAAAACACAGCCGTTTTTCATGGCAATGCTTAAATGCGTTTTTTAAATGAAGGATTTCTGTTAGGGCCTGTAAATGCACCCCACAACTTGAGCCCTATTGATGACATGTGAAGACCTGTAGAGAGGCAGTCACTGCAGGAGTTGTGTTTTGCTGCCGAAGTCTGGAGTTGTCTGCAGTACCTCTTCAGTGCCTGTTTAAAGTGGGCATTGCATTTCTACAAAACCTGCAGCAGTCACTTGAGTCTGTGCAGACGTGGCTGACCACTGCTTTTTGGAGTCTGGTCCAAGCCTGTTAGTGCTTCTACCGATCTCTTTCCCACAACATAAGAGGGACAATTGGTGAGCACGGGCGCACGTGAATAGAGATCGCTGCAAACTTTCCCCGGCCCTATTTGAGGCGGTTTATCGCTTATCTTTTCTTCCCTAGACTGGACCTTCTGGGAAGTTTATTCCAAGTGGGGTCGGTGGGACTGGACAAGTGTGTCTATTGCCCCAAATACTGTGGAACAAATTGTTGCATTGGATTATTCATACGGTAATTCGAGAGCTGGTGATTGTGGGCGGAAGGCCTTTGAGCTAGTCTTTCAGTGGCTGTTACCGTGACTGATTATTTAGTATTCCCCTACCTTTTCTGATAGCTGATGACGACAGGCTTTTTGCCTTGGAGTCAGTTCTCTGTGTAGTGTGGCTGTTACCAATTACTATACGAGTCACAGAAATATTTGTTCAGTGCCTTTTGAAACGTGGACGGAATGGAATTTGCTTTGGCTGCAAGTGCACAGAGTGGGTCTGGTTACTCCAATATGTCCCTTCGTACTTTGAGGTCTGGTGCTGTACTGCATTTGGACATAGTTGCATCTGGGTCCGGTGTAGCGAATGGCTTACCAACATCTCCCAGAAACAAACAGCAAAGACAATTTAAGCAGGTAGACATTGCTGTAGGGCCTTGAGAGCCTGGTCAGGAGGGCCCCAAGGTCTTGGAAGAGTTTCCTTTGGTGGAAGAGGGGATTTGTCTCACACAGACAAATGCTGAAAAGGGGGCCAAGGGGGTTGGGAGCTTGGAGGTGACCACTATATCTGTAAGGGGTGTAAGTGATTTGCCACAAAGATGTATACATATGTTTAATGAATCAGCAAATGTAGGGGGATTGAATTATGAGGAATGTATATGGGGGCAAGAAATGATTGAGGGAAATGTTTGTGGTAATTTTCCTGTGCATCCGCAGGATGATTTTTTTTATGAACCTTGCGACTAAGAACAGGAGCATTTTGAAAGAGATTACAGACTTGGAATTGCTGTCAGGTTGTGAAATGGATGGGCCTCTTGCTAATCTTTTACGTCCACTGATAGGCAGATGGAAAGGCGGGAGCAGGTTAAGGATAACAAGGTTGGGTCTTTGGTCTGCCAGAGTGCCTCCAGGACAACTCTTGAGGTCTATCCCAAGCCCATTAGTGTGCCTCCCAGGCATAGTCATCAAGGCTCTCTAAGTAGGGGGAGCCTTACGGGGGCTACTGATGACGATGCTCTGGTGTCAATTAAAGCTCCACTGACCAGAAATAAAAATAAGGGGTCCCAGACACCTGTCTCGTTGTCATAGAGTCAAACAGTGGGGATGGAAGTTGTGCATTTACCGATGGTACCACCACCAGCTGGCGATTTTTGGTGTAAACTGACACCAACTGAAATAGGTAGGTCTATAGATGATCCTATCTGGGGGAAATTCTCGTCAAACATGAAAAAAGAACTAACGGCCCTCTACGATCAACAAGAATTGGTGTCAACTGCGGTGAAGACATATTAATACTCTAAATATGATGAATGATTAATTTCCTTTGGTCGAGGGAAATTTGAGGGACCTTTCATGTGGAGAGCAGGCTCAGTTTGGCCTACATCAATTGGCCCCCAAATTGACAGTGTTGGCTAAAGCTATGATGAATATAACTACTTTGAGCCCTTTGGGGTTGGTGGCTGGATGCAATGGTTCAGCGGGTAAGGATATCAGCGTGCCTCCTGATTCTCCTTCACCTTTGGTAGAGTGTATTGCAGATTATGTGCAAACTCCAGAGTCTTTAAAATGCCTTTGGTGATCGAAACAGTGGGGGCGGGAGGGGGAGATCAGTGGTATCCCAGGGGGTTCATTACCGGTTGACGTGGGGGATCATTATTCTCCATGCTCCAGTCATATGCTTAAGAACAAAAAAAAGAGCAAGGGCAAAAAGTCTAAAAATCAACCTTCGCTAAAATCTAGATCTGCCAAGGTTTCCAAAAAACATATGAGCCTGTTTTCTATAATTGATACCATCATTGATTTAAATGTTCAAGAAATTGATTCTCTTGCTTCTGAAGCGGTACCATTGACAGACCCGGAGAGGGGCTTACAAAAACAAAAATCTGGGAAGACAGGTACGTGTAATTCTGCCCCTACTATGGTTGATCGACTTACTACTCCTATGGTACAGAGAATGGAGGTAGGGACTGACCCCATTATTTATGATCTCATTGATGGCAATAAACAGCAATCCACTAATCTTACCCCTGTGAAAGGGCCAAAGGTGCTTCAGATTTTGAATTTGTTTGACGTGTTGGGCAGAACCCACCAATCAAAGATTAGTTTTTTTTGTATGACAAATCCTAAAACTCCTGCACAGGCCTTTATTGGCAGAGCAAGTTGGGGGAAGGACCCCAGACGATCCCTTTAGTACTGAGAGGGGCAGGGTAGCAAGTGGATCCTTCCACTGTCCAGTCTATGATTATGGCCGGTACAGGTGAAGATTGCCCGTAATAGGATCATCCCAGATAACTTGGATGGATGTCCCTTCTACACTTTACTTTTTCACCTTGAGCTTTTCAAACAGCATCTGGGCGCTATAACAAGCACTGTATAGGTAGCCATACTACATACTTCGAAGACTTTTTTTCTGATCGGTTACCTTTCCAATTGCTGTTGCAAAAATGTTGAGGGTAGTGTTAGTAAAATTAAAACTGATAAACCTTTACAATGACAGAAGAGGGGTTACTGGCTTTTGATACACTTTCTTTCGAGAGTAAAATGGATCACGCGGCAGCAATACATGCTTTTGTGGCAGCAAAATCTGATTGCTCTTCATTTAGACTATTGTCATAAGAATGAATTTTCATTTTCTCAGGTTTGTTTGTAATATTGTGGTCTCTGTTATCTTCTTAATGTTAAGTACAAGTCGATAACACATTATTTAAATCACAAGGATTGGGGTGGGATTGGAGTGTGGGTTTTGCGCATACATGCGAACATTCTCCATTCTATTCATGCCTGCCCCAGGGACATCACGGTTTTTACACATTAACTTTTCCTATGAGTCTTGAAAGTACATCTACAAAACCCAGAGGCTATTTCTTTTAGCCTTGGGCTGAATTACATTGTGGTATTTGTAGTCCCTCCGCAGACACCCGTTCATGGTGAGGGAAATCGTGCTACTATCGTGGGTTTTATTTTGTCTTTCTTCACCAATTTCAGTTAATGCGCCAGAGCACTTTCTTATCATTTGATTTGGCACTTCTCACGTTATCTTTGTAACACGGAGTATTGTTCAAAGCCAAACCGAAGGATGAGGAGGGGAAAGGAGAGGGCAAGTGGGTCATGTTGATTTACCAGGTCCAGAAATGTTAGAAGATGGGTTGCTGGCCTAGAGACTGGAGAGGTTGTTTCCCTTGGTTCTGGAACTTGGGCTGATTTTTAGGACTGCTGCATATGGGTGGACGCCGTCCGACCAACCCCTCTTGGGTGTTACGTTACTGCTAATGAAACATTGGTTTGGGAGTTGCTGTCCGTGTTTCTGTCATGGCGAGTTTACTTTTTTGTGCAGTTGTGGCAACCCCTGGTTTGAGTGCAGGAAGGGAGGCATCACTTAACCAAAAAGAGATCAGCCTGGAGTCTACGATGCTTCTGCGCCACCTCATTTTTGCTGCATTTCTGGGTTTTGTTGGATGGTATGGGGTGGAGCAGGTGTGGAAAAAAATGGACATTGGGATATTAATTCATAAATTCACTTCTCAGGGATTGTTAAAAATCTTCTGTAATCCGGGGTCCAAAGGAGTAACTCTGATGAGGGTGGCTGGTCCTTGTGCACTTCTCATGGTTGCTGCAGCTCCCCTGCCCTTACATGTGTTTTAGGCCACACCTACCAATTCTTAGGAATTAACCATCCCTTAAACCACGCCCCCAAATGGGAGACCCCCACGATTTCTCACCTCATTTAAGGCACTTGTTTAATTCAAATAACAGTCATTTGGCAGTGAGATTATACAATACGCTTCCAGACAGACACTTATGCATTGGCAATGACCTGAAAGTTCACTGTGCTTATTTATTTTAAAAAATGTGCACCTGGTGAATAGTGCCCATATTGCTTTTTTATATTTGTGTGATCTTTATGCTAATGTACTATGATGAATACATATCCTTTCCCCACTATGAGCTTTATTTAGTGTTCTTAAGGTGTACTTTTGTAATTATGTACCAGTAGTGTGTGACTGAAAATAATTTCTTCAGTGCAGTATAATACTCCCGAAAACTACCACAAATATCAAAATGTATAGTATTTGACTATATATTCGCTCTAGCATCCAAACTCTGGAATTCACTGCCACCAGACCTTAGAACCGAGACTACTTACTGGATCTTCCGTAAAAAAGTAAACACTTGGCTATTCTCAAAGTTATAACAAGGACCCAAGTACTTGACTACTAACCCTTTAAGAAACCTAGAGCACCTGTGCACTGTAAATGTGCCATGCCCGCCACTACAACGGTATCTTCTCCACTGTATTATAGTCTTGTGTTGCACTTTAATCTGCCTCTTATTACTGTATGTACTCTGTAAACTGAATGTAAATACCTGTACTTCAATTCTAACATGTAAATATTAGTGTATCTTATTAAATTTAAATGAAACCACTTGTGCGGCAATTTCAACCTGTAAACTTGCACCCAGATACCTTTGGGTTAGGAGCACCATATAAATAAATACATAAATAAATACCAGTAATAGGCATTACATGACTATCTTAATCCACAGATAGTGTGTCCGAGACTAAAAACTGTGGCACACTGCTATAACTTTGTGCAATCCTGCTATTGTTGTGATTTTCTATCATCAGACTAAGACACAGGCACAAGAGGGCTGGGTATCTGTACCCCATGTTTTTTAGGTACTTAAATGGGAGAGGGCAGTAAAGGCGGGGAGGGTGTCCTTAACTCCTCATCACTGAATGAACACGTCTTCGCATCTCATTGCGCTTCTCTTGTGTACAAATCCACAAACAGAATGTACAGAGAAGCACAGTATAAAGCATCCAAGGAAAATCGAAATAGATTGAGGGAGCCGTGAAACACAAGCAAGACCGCCAGGACTGTTGGAAGCAAACGGGCAAGAGAACACGAGCTCCAAGCAACGAGGAGGAAGTCGCCCAAAAAACAAAACGAGTGCCGCGATTGGAGCCAGGGAAGCAAGAAACGGGGGCAACCGATGGAGCCAGGTATGCCATCATTTTTCCGCAAAGCACGCTTTTAAGTCTTGAGAACCCCGCCGAGCGAGGGCGTGCGCTGTACATGCCTGTTCCCACCCAGATCGAATCTGTACACCCCCATCCCCCAGCTAGAGCTTCACGAGGAGTCGCAGGCGCTGCCCCTGTAGGGTACCTTGCACTATCATTTGACAGATGGACTGAAAGCAGCAGCACGTCGGCCAGCGCTGCAGTTCAGGGACAGCTAGCAGGGAAACGAGCTAAATTTAGCGGCTGTATCATCGACAGCTTTGTCTCCCCCCACCTTCGAGCCCCCCACTCCACTGAGAGCCAACATTTTTCTCCCGAAGCAGCGTGTTGGCCCATGATGCTTTGCGTGGACTACCTGCATAGAGTGTGGGCTGGCTAGGCTGGCAGTGTTCCGAGGGTCTTCCGATTCCCAAAAGCTACTGCGGTATGGGGAAGAATGTGTGCGCGCACAGAGGGGAGTGCCAATTACTCTGCTTTGCTGCATGTATACCAGCAGTCGGTGTGCGAGCAGGGGGTGGGAAGAGCATGGTGCGAGTTTGGAGCAGGCGACCCATGCCGAAAAAATAAAAAAAAATACCTAGTTTAAGGAATCGGAGAGAACTCTGGGGTGGGAGAATACCGCAGCGGGCAACTGCCTGCCCTTGTTCAAGATATCTAGGAAGAGTGATTGATCCCAATTCCAAGGAGGTCTATCTGATGCGAGATTCTTCCCAAGCCAGTGGACTTCTGGACGCGTTTGTCCTGGTGACAGTCATCGCCAAGTTAACTTAAGTCAACTTACACGCGCCTCATTAGCCTCCGTCAAGCAAGCGCCCCATCGAGTTCCTGCACCTTGTCCTGGACCTACCCCATCGCTATGTCGTGGGTCTGCGATCCGGCCTGTTGAGACGGGCGTTCTGGTACAAATGAACCTTAGTTGCCAACTAGCCTTTAATTCCGACTGACTCAAACATTAAAATATTCACAAGTAGGACAGGCTCGACTGCTTGATTTTTGAAATAGGGAGCCAAAGTTGGAGGCCACATACACTGCAGTGTGATGGAGGCCACGGTCAGTTGATAGGTTAACAACAGCTTAACATACTTTGAGGGACACATGCTGGCAGTGTCTTGGGCCAGCTCACTTGTCTGAACAGATTGTGCGCCTTACTTGGACTCTGGCACGGTTATTGTACGTTATACAAAGAATGTTGTGGTACAATAAAAGGTTTGCTGCCTTCAAACTAATGGCCTGCTCTTAATTGTGCGAATGCATCGTCACTTACCCCAGCCGCTACTGTGCTCTCAAAGCAGCAATTTCTTCCTGATTTTAAAGAAAGAGTGAGCGCTATTAAGGAACAGACATGAGCTAAGGACAAGTGCCTGGGTGGATCTTAGCATGCCCTAATAAAGGGCGCAGGATGCTTCCTCTCTTTAGGGGTTGTGGCAACACGCAGCACCGCAGCGCGTTTCTGCATACTGCTGGACTTGCACCCACCACAAGCTTCCCCCACCTTTCTTTTCTCTACAAACCCATTACCACAGGCAACTACAAATGCTATACACATAGCATGCCACAAATGTAACTTCCACACGATTTATTTCCTCGGATAAGGAGGACCCATTATGATGGGAACGTATTTTTGAGCTGTTCTACTGCCCATTTATACCGAATCCTAAATACAGAGTTCATGTAACAGCTCATTTGCATGTGCATGGTGTAGCGTCAACATTAAGAACCAAGCTACTAGCCAACCATAAAAAGTAGGCATGTTTGAGACCATGGCTTGAGGAGTCAAACGTAGCTACTGGTAGCTGTTGGCATCAACCTAACCAGGCTATTCTACATAACAAGCAAGGGCAGTGTCGAAGCAACACAACACAATCCTACTTAGAAGTCTGCATTAAATACAAGAAAGCAACACAAGAAGAGAAGTCTTTAAGAAATAAGAGGCACTTTGTTAGATAAAATTACATATATTGACCATTTTGTTATTGTTTGAGATAAAAGTGCATCCCTTAACACCTACTGTAATAATCAATTAAATATAGCATTACTGAAAGTGCCAGAGCACATGAGTCCTGTTCCTCCCTCCCTGGAACGTTCCAGAACAAAAGGCGCATGCATTTTTCTAGAGTGGCAACCCCTAGACTCTGCCCCCCGCCCCAGTGTATACAGACTGGCTCAGTCCTTGCCGGGCAATGTCCTCATGCCAACTTCCCTTGCCTATACAGAGCCACCTTCCACCCCTAGAAGGAAAATAACATTTTCCAGGATTTCATTTTTGCAATGCCTTAAACAAAAATAAATAATAATAATAACTGCCACAGTTCCACTACAACTACTGGTTAGGGGCACTCTTCCCCAAATTCGGGACAGGAGACAAACCTTGGTACTCCACCACAGGGAAAGTCAATTTGAGAATGAAATTACTACATCATTGCAAACGAGCAAATCCACATTTAATAAACGCACACACTCTGTGGTGCATATGTTGCAATCTGATGAGGCCATGTGTAACACTTCACAGCACAGACGCACGTGACTCAACGTCAACTGGGTCAACTCCCGATTCAATTTTTCGTGCTGACTCATTGAAAAGACCCGACTGACGAGACCTTTTCCCAAATCTGCCTTGTAATCATGTGGTACCAGGCCTCCACTGCTGAGGGAACCAACCAGGCTACTGTTGACGGCTCCACTTATCAGACCTTCCTGCAATTGTGGACTACCAGTTATTCGCACCCAAATGTATCAATGACGTGCAGGACTGGCAACATCCTTTTCTGCCATGTCAGCAAAATTGCAAGGGGCACCTGTATTGCTCCCACACTTATCCAATAAAAGGTTATCCTCTGAATGATTCTCTGATCGCCCTGTATTAAGTCTTGTATATGGCACATTGCCCGCCACACAAAAGTATGCTGGGATCAATGCGAGAGTAGGACATTCTTCTAAAAGTAACAGAATCAATACTCTTGCACCATGTAAATAAAGGACCCCCACCAGGACACTGCAACAAGACCCACTACCCTTTTAACCAGTATACAAGCTTGAGCCTCACATAGTGCTGGCAATATAGCAATTTGGAAATTTCGTACACTGCTGCACCCTAAAACCAAAGCCTGCAATGGGCCTGCTACCCCAATTTTAAAAGTAGGAGAGACAACCCCCATGTCCAATTCTGGATTGATCTAGTGCCATGCTACACATCCGGTTGAACTGAAAACGAGACACTGATAACCCATTCTTGTGCACAGGCAAGGAGCCAACACACTACTGGGTCTGACTACCGAAAACCTAGATACCGCTATCTAGAAGAAACCCAGGGAACGTTGGAAACGAATCACTACACCATTTCTAGCCTGATCAATTTTTGTCTTTTGTAAAAGTTCCATTATCTGCCCACCCACCACCTGTATGCCCTGAACTAAAAGCACCCCACCACCACTTTTCACATCACATCTGTAGCTGGGCACTGGAAAGATTTTGACCACATCTAACGTTCTCATGTTATACGGCTGAACCATTCTTTGCCTGGTCCATGACTGGGCCCTGCCAAGTTTGCAAAACTTGCCCTCACTCTGTATATGCCCAATGTAATCCATTAAAACCTGTAAAGAAAAAAGGGTATGTCCCCACTTCCGTGGTAAATCCTTAAACCATTTAAATGCAAAGGCCCCATAGGCTATCAGTCTTTCTTTTAATGGTAGCCTCAATCAAGTCAGGAAGGAATGGACACCAATATTGTAAAATGGCTCATCTCTCTTTTCTGATGAGGGCTGAAAGTTTCCAAATTCCTGAATCTTGGAACGAGACAATGAATCTGCAGCGTTATTGAAACTCCCACGCACATTCACTGCCCTAAACAACCTTTCAGACAAAACAGCACCCGTGTTGAGGCCATAGCCTGCCTGAACCACAAACATACTATACTGTCTGATCAGAAGACATCACTCCTGTTCTTCAAGTCACTGATCCAGACAGTCATGGTTACCACAATTGGAAATAGCTAAAAGAACTTTCCTGTTCTTGCCAGGACAGACGTGCACCTGTCCTTAGGCCAACCCTGCATATATCACTTGCCTCCAAGCAGGGTCGGACTGGGGCATAAAACTGTCTTGGGCACCAATGAAAAAGTGTCCCACAGTTGCAAATGGCAATTAATTATTTTTCTGACGACTGTTTGAGTAGTGCCCCAGGGTTGTTTTTTAAAAATTAAAATGTGATGCAAATTGTGCATTTTAAAGAATATTTATTCAGTAACAATGGTCAAAACTACTGGCCGCATGGTGAAACAACTCCTACTGGCCAAAAAAGTGCCCCACTTTGAGCAACAACTGGCCCCCACTAGCGTTTTGGGTTCGGGCATTGCCTTATTGCCCTATAGACCAGTCAGAGCCTAGCTTCCAGCATAGCTCAAAAACCCACACTCCCTGCCGTATGGGACTAAAGATCATCCCATCTTACATGGAGTGGCTTGTCATACTAGCACCCCATTAAAGTTAGAGAAAGTTTGTCTATACATAGGGCCTCCTTCAAGACAGTGTTCTGTAGTGCTTGGTCCGCAAATGGGACATTGCTTGTTTAACTGATTTTGAAAATGGCGGTTCCATTGAGCAGTGCAAAAATAAGCTGCCACCGCTCAAACTTGAAACTGACCCATGATCATCTTGCATTCCCACAGGACTCTCCTTTGCCGAGGCCATTACAAACCTTTATTCTGTCATCGGGCAACCTGCTAATGCATGCCACTGAGTCCAACTCAATGCCCAAGAGAGTCGGACTCGTGGTTGTCCCTTTTTCATACAACATGGAGATGCAGAATCATTCAATCCTTTCGACAAAAGGCTGTAGCATGGGAGCCAACGACCATGCTTCTGCAAGCACCAGAAACAGCAGAAAATGTCCTGATGGTGTATTAACCATTCCAAGAAAGTACTACATTTCTCAAAATTAGAGGATGGTACTTAACAGCTCATTTGCATGTGCATGGTGTAGCGTCAACATTAAGAACCAAGCTTCTAGCCAACCATAAAAAGTAACTCGCCAACTCAATTCTACACCTACACACAGAACACCATTTCTTATTCGCCAAGAGTCAAATATTAGCCAAATGGCTAGTGTCGAGTGCAATTTTGTATCCTAGTTGTATTAATGACCCCTCTTTGTAAAAATAGTCATGGTCTGTTAAGAGTGAACTGCTGTGCCATCTAAACCGAAGCATGCTAATTGCAGGGTGAAGGTATCCGTACCTGACCGCATAAAACAAGGTCCTGGGCACCAAACCTAATGGAGAACACACCAACGGCCTCATTACGAGTCCGGCGGTAACCGAGGCAGTAAAACCGCCTGGTTACCGCCGGACTCGTATTACCATTCCACCTCCGTGATTCCTGGAATTACCGGGCCATTACAACCCCGGTGACCCGGGAATTCCGGAGGCAGAATGGCGTTAATCCCCATTCCCATTGAGTCCCATAGACTCAATGGGAACGGGGATCATGGAAACACCGGCACAATCTCGTGATGGTGCCGGTGTTTCCTCGTCCGCCTGCAGGCGGGCGGTGTTAAACCCGCCAGGTCAGACCTGGCGGGTTTGACGCCTCCGCCTGCAGGAGTTGTGATCACCCGGCATGGAAACAACGGTGGCGGCAGGTTTACCGCCACCGTTGTTTCCATACCGGGTCAGTTGTAATGAGGCCCCAAGTCTTTTACGGGTGGGAGCAGAGCTGGAAATGCAAAACATTTACTGGGGGAACACTCTACTGGTTGAGGGTGGGGAAAGCTGTAGAGAGAAGGGTGCAGGGCCAAGGGGCATGGCCCAAGACCAGGCCATGCAACACAGTATTTCTTCATAGAACCCAGGGCTGGTCATTTGCATAAAAACAAAGGGCATCATGGGAACATAAAAATGCCCACACGTTTACATTCTAAACCCTTTTGAGAGAGTACTGGAAGTTGGACTTTGCTTTTCATTAGTCACAATATCCAAGACGTATATATCAATTTGGAAAGCTACTAAACACCATGTGAGGCTTTGGGTGTTTCTGCGTTCAGTCTCCCGGCTAGTCTTCTGGTGCATGGGCTGCGACAGCTCAGCTTCAGGACATATCTGGGTATTTCCTGGGCTAGCTCATGGGCCTGAGGACGCAGCAGAGTTCTGGCAGCGCTCTGGCAAGACAAACTTTGCCAGACCGAAGACCCGCTTTTTTCCGTTTCATTTCCTACACTGTGTGGTACCAGAAGAGGTCCAGCCACCTGACTAAGTGATAGCTTCTTAATTATCTTCTTTTCTACAGTCCCTGGTTTACTCTAAAGACCGTTCTATGGAGAAAGGCATACCGCATAGTTAAAGGATGACAGCACGCACAGGCCCACGCACACCACCACATGAGTAGTAACCAATAACACTGCACATTGACACTGCAGTCATCCAAAAATAACAAGGTGGAGTAGAAGCAAAGCTCATAGTAGGCAGGAACTAAAGAGTACAACGTTCCAAACTTGCATGTGTCTCAGAGAAGCATTCCAAGACAGCAGGGAAGGGCACCTTTGATTTTGTTTTCACATGTCTCTCCTACTGTGGATTTGAAACTGGCCTCTGCGGTTAACACTGCAGTGTCCCATCATAGTGCGCTATCTTGCAGGTGCTGGACAGCTTTTGTCTATTAGTGTAGACATAGTGGACATTGCCCAGCCACCATGCAACTCTGCTCAGCAAAAATCTGAGTTGTCAACAATTAAGCATGGATTGCTGTAGACAGTGTATGCAGAGAGAATGGGCGGTGTGGTGTGGCTACAGTCCTGGGCATGTTGTTCTTTAAGAGATGCGAATGGTGGGTGATTAGAAGGGGATGCTGCAAAGAGCTGCATGCTTTGGGGGACAATCAGCTTTGATAATACTGTTGTAAACAGTAGTGTGGGGAGTGAAGCGGAGGAAAGGAAGGACCCAGGCATGGTGTTTGAATTGGGTGGCTGAGTAGGGTAGGTAGGGCAGAACGAGCATAGCTCCACTACTTTGTTTTGTTTCTACACTTCGACCTCTGAGCGGAGGACGAAGAAAACCAAAAGAGCACAGATTAAGGCAAGGAAAACGCCAATATGCTTGAAGGTCTGATTTTTACTAACATGTTGTGTCAGTAAATTATGCACATTGCGCATGTGGGAGCGCCCTGCACGCACAGACAGTGGAGAGAGAAAGCAACGGATTATGGGACACACGAGGTGTTGATGTGAAGAGCAATGCGTGTGAACGCAGGAGAATCCGACTATGTGTATTCTATTAACTGCATGCATGAGACACAAAACGCAGGAAAGGGTCCCTTCCATTGTATATTTGTAAGATGCGACGTGCCCCGTCTGCTCCATGCCCGACTGTTGTAAATTGGGTAAGGCTGAAGAAAGCTATGGCAAACTAATTTCCCTGACTAGAGCTGCAGCGACAGGGTGCCTCAGAGGAGTGGGAAGGGCAGCGCTCAGGCACTGCTTGGATACTCACTCAAATATCCAGGTGGAGGGGTGAGTAACTAAAAAGTAAATCAACACTTTCTGGATGCAAATGTACATACACGGAAGACCTTCACCTGGGCTTCGCAAAAATCATCCATTTCCCTGAAATCCGGTTTACCCATGGTAAGGAGAGGGGAGGGGAGGGAGCTCATGAAAATTCTTTGCAAGTTGCATTGCATATTGCCCAACAACACACTGATAAAGTGGACTGATTCTATGAGCGGCCATAAAAGCCAGGCATTGAGAATAGAAGATCAGTCTGGAGGTTACAGAGAGCAAACTAGAGTAAGGCGAAAGTTAAAATGGAATGAAGTGAAACAGGTTGTGAAATTGATACATTATGGTGAAGATAGGAGCCCTGCCAGCCTCCTTAGAGTGTCTTTCCTGAGGACAGTACAGGAAACTAAAAAAAAGTCTATCTCTCACGTGACCAACATCTTTCTTGGAGACTCCAATCTCTCTGTGGCACAAACACTGTAGACCAGGGGTCTCCAACCTTTACATTAGCTAGAGCTACTTGTAGTGGAGGCCAACAGTGGAGAGCTACAAGCAGGCAATATCAGGGTGGGGATATTTATAAGCCTCGGAATTTTTACCAATATTTTTTTGGCTCGATTATTTCTCCCTCTATAAACAGATGGAACAACATATGCCTTCACGAATATATTAAGAACTTCAAAAACCTCTTTGTTGCATTATTATTTATTAGTAGCTGTCTCAAAAAGACAGATATTTGTTGGACTACCACACAAATATCCTGTAATTTTTGTGCCCCTTCCTTTGCGTTTTATGGAGGCTTTCTACATGCTAGGCACACTATTATTTTCCAAATTAAAAAAAAAGTAATTTCCAAATTGAAAAATGTTGCTTGCGTTCACAAAAGTTTTCTTTGAAATGTTTTTTTTTGTCAGACACCACACATACTCTGTTATTTGCCAGTAAGATAGCTCAGCGGGTTGAGCGCTCGCTGCTGCAATCTGAGCGTGATCTGCAGGTCGCAGGTTAAAATCCCGGCAAGGACAACTCAGCCTTTCATCCTTCTGAGGTCTATACATGAGTACCAATTTCAGTTGGGTGATATTGCATGTAAATATGTGCTCTGTAAAGCGCTTTGGATTAAGGCGCTATATAAATAACACATCATTATCATTATTTGTGTGCCCCTCTGTGTTTTAGCACAAGTTATATTTATAAAGATGTTATATGCTTGTCAAACTGGTTAATCACAAATGCTTCTGTTATGCTGACAGCAGTTTTCAGGAAATTAAACTGTGGGTTCATGGGTGCCAACTTTTGATTTTCACAGGGGCAGAAATATCCCCACCTCAGCCCTGAATATCAGCAAGCAACCAGCCCAACCCATACCATGGCCAAACACATTATATAGCACTTTTTTTATAATGCATTGCAAAAAGTCATACGATTAACAACCTGTAGTTTTGAATATATAACATCTCAGCATCGGTCTGTCAACCTGGTGAGCTACCCTGGTAGGCTTCTACTGTACAGCGTGTCTATGGATTGCTGAATGTACTAAAAGTGGGTGTACTTGTGTCATGGAAGTGATTTAAAGTGGAAATGTACGGTGTGGAATTTGGAAAGAAATTGCACCATTTTTTAAATATTATTTTGAACATTTCCAGGCGAGCAGCAGTGCTACTGTGATATTTTCATTGCGTGGTCACAATGATCCTGATCCTGCCCCAGCCCCTCCAACATCTCTGGCAAACAAGAGCAGCTTGCTTAAGAAAGACTGTCGTGGGGGCGCACAAGGCCAACTGTGGTACTACAGGCGGCCTGCAGAAGCATAACGTGATACTGACATTTGTCAGTGGATTTACAAGCAGTTCCAAGTGGCACAGTAGCCAAGCTCTCTGCCTGCAATTGGGCCGACTAGGGTTCGGAACACGGAACATGGCTGCAAAAAGCACCATTAAATAATATAACTTAGGATAAATGTTTGTTTTTCGGTATCTTCAGCGCGGGCGACTGAAAAGGCTCAGGCGAGCTACTAGTCGCCCGCGATTGACTGTTTGGCGACCTCTGCTGTAGACCCATTCCTGTCCCTGGAAGCATCACTGTACATAATTCAGCGTGCACTAGCCCCAACACACAGGGGTAACACCCTACACCTTACCATCTCTTCTTCCCCACACCCAAGCTGCACGGGCCACATTGCGCTAAACTTGGTACACCCTGCAGGCATTGCATTCTCCTTATCACACTCCCTCCTAACAATCCGCAAGGGTCAGGAACAATACCCCATGGTGGCATGTCGCTCCTTCAAAAACAGAAATCTTTAGCCAAACCTTAAAGGAGTTGGAAAATATGGTTGTGCCAGAACCAAACCAGACGCCCCTGGTATACTCAAGAGTTCTCTATAAATAAACTGCCCATTACAGCTCTGGAGAAATGCTGGTGCAAGGTCCACAAATCTAACAACCTTCTGTCACTCAAGTCCTTACATTCTAAGCAGCAGATCCTGATATCCAAAGCCAAGGCTTCTTATTACGCCCTGACTCACGAACACGGAGCAAGCTCCCATAGGCTGGACGCCCTCGAAACCTGTGCCGGTAGTCGCTCTGGATCGTGCCGAGGACAGACTCTTGAAGGTGGCACTCAATGATCCCTTACCCCCTGGCGTTGAAAAAGAGGACAAACGGGATCGCCCTTTGAAGCAGCCCACTATGGCCCCTGAGCCCCTCAGCTTGGGAGCCAGAAGCCAGGGCGGCCTCAGGTCTATCCCCAGTGCGCCCAGAGGAGCCCCAGGGCCTCTCGTCTTGGGAGCCGGTAGCCTTAGCGGCCTCGACCTGCCAGAACCTGAATCCAAGGAACCGTGATATGTGGGAACCCCGGGGAAGGAGTCGCTGCGCTGTGGAGCCGTGCTTAACAGAGGGCCTACCTTGTCTTGACGAGGGGTCCTGGAGACAAAAGTCCTTAAGGTGGGGAGGAGGAGAAATGTAGATCTCCCTCCACCGTGACAACAGATTCTCCAATGCCCTGTGACAGAGCGCTGCAAGCCAAACACGCATCCCAGTGGTGGTCGGACCCGAAACACTGAAGAAACAGTGCATGGGAGTCCGAGGCCGGCAACGAGCAGTCGCATGGCGCATCTTGTGAATCCTCCTGCGCCCGACATGCGCTGAGGGAGGCGAGGCACGGAAGGGAAGTTACAAATGATTGAGAAAACAAGAAGGGGAGCAATCGGAAAGCTGAAAAAAATCTCTGTGCTGGCTGCCAGGTCTGACACCGTCCGTGTGGAAAAAAGGGACCGGGGTGAGGTGGCGGGGCGTTCCCATGCCCAAGGCTGCGCGTTATACTAAATTTAAAGGGGAAACTTAATTTTCTGCTGCCAAAGCCTCCGGTACCGTTCCCATGTTGGGGGACGCCCACAAGGATGGAGGAAAGGGGACGGGACACATGAGTATAAAGGGCAACTCTGAAAAAAAAAACTTAACATAGAAAGGAGTGTATTTGCAGCTTATGAACAATGAACACATGGGGAAACTAAAATCTTCATTGCCTGATTCATGTGCAATACGTATCATAATGTAGACTGAACTTTCATGACATGATGTAAAAGGCCTCATGTGTGACTAAATCTACATTTAAAATTACCAGCTTCTGGTCAGAACACTCTAAACAGTAACCTGCCCCATCAGATGTAAAGAGCAAGGCCTGCCTTACCCGGTTATCTGAACATTTCTTTGAAGTTTCTGCAGAGCTAACTTGTGCTATACTGAGGCTTTTATTGGGTTGGAGTCATGACAACTGAGTAAATAATAATGGCAGCTGCAATTATTGGGTTGAACTTCGTAAAATCCCCAAAATTCAAGAAATTGTGTGGTCCTCCTCTGGGCTGACTGGAGGGTGGTGTTGGCCTGCAACCACGACTGTCACATGATGCTAAAGATCCATCTGGCCAGAGAGATAAGATTGCTTTAGCATTAATTAAGTCCGGCTTTGTCTGTGCAAGAATGTTGATGGGCTTTATGGCCAGCAGAGAAAACACAAGAAGCAGATGTCCAGAGCTCATGTTGAGTGGGGAAATGAAACTTAATGCGCCATCTAAGTCAGAATATGCATACATGGTTAGAGTTTGCCATAGACTTATATTAAGAATAATACTTGTTCATTTTCTCAGGAACCATAATACGCTCAGTAATGGTTCAAGCATCTTTAAAATCGCTGATGAACAGTCCTACCAGGTGATGTAACTCACAAAATGTTGACCTTGGGAACAAGAGCTACAACCTAATTTGTGTTTTTTTGATGTCCAGAAAATGTAAAAAAAAAGGAGGCGATTCAAGGAGGTGATAGCTTAATAAATAGATGTCTGCAATGAACATGTCCTATTGATAACTGTTATTTTTGAATTAATCACGAAAAAAAACATTAGCAAACTGCAACACAACATTGTGTGGAGATGAGACATGTCATCAGAACCGGCATGGGCAGACCATTTTAGTCATCTAAATATTATTATGCTTAACTATACATTTGCAATAGCCGCCATGTAGTGCCTTTTAAAGTGTAAGAAAACCAATTTGGCATTGGCATACTGAGGAGGCCAATCACAAAAAGGAGACCATCCCCTTAAAGAAGGGAATGGGAAATAAGTGTCCAATCAAAACTGATGACCAATAAACTGGCATATTATAATTTAGACTTTTTTGTGGGGATGGAGGGTGATAAAAGATTCATAAGGAGACGCACAAGGGAACTCGGGGAGAACTGCCTGGGCAATGATTGAGTAGGATTGACTGAAGTCATCGGGGTGGAACTGCTAACCACAAAAATGGATAGAGGTCGAGGACCTTTGACCAAAGAAGGCAGGAGAAGGAAGGGAGACTGGAGTATATCCATTACTGGCATTGGAGTTTTGACCAGATTCCTGTCCTTTACCTGAAAGATGACCTGGCTGTCCTTTTCTGTGCGCAAACCCAGAGATGATTATGTAATTTAGGGTGAAACCCCAAGTTCCTAAGAATTCAGGTCTGGGAGCCCCTCTATAATGAGAATGAACACGGCCAAATAACCTGTTCTATGGGAAGGTGCCCACTTGGGAGGGTCTACAACCATGTTTTAGCTCACTGTACTTTTCAGAGGAGACATATCGATGCAGGACTGCCCAAAGGGGTGGGACCAGGCCTTTTGCATATGTGTTTTAAGTACTTGGGGGTTTCAACCTAAGTTACCATGAGTAATTCAGATGTGGACCACTGAGGCCGACTAGGCCAAAGCACTTGTCTGGGGTTGCTGTTGATACTCTTGTTCAGAGAATTGCATAGCATTTCTGTGCAGGCCTGCCCAAGTTGAGTGGGAACAGGCTGATAGGCAAATTAAGATTTCTCCTCTGAAAGGTACAGTGAGCTAAAACGTGGTTGGAGACCATCCTGAATGGGAACCTGCCCAGAGAACAGGTTATTTGACCGTGTTCATTCTCGGTAGAGGGGATACCAGGGGCCACAGTGACCTTTATTTCTTCTTTAAGGCCTCTATAGAACAGTGTCTTAGCCATCCTAAGCTCAAGCCATCTGTCACAAGTACCTAAACTGTGCTATCAGTGCTCCAGCTAAGATTGTGAAGTGATAGTATTTTACTCCATACATCTTAAAGTTGGGAGTAAAATGAATGTTTAGTGAGTAAAAAGTCCCATTAGGAACGGGAGTATTTGGTAAGCGAGTAAATATATGTTGTAACTGTAAAGTAGAAATGTTTTATAATAAATATTTCTTTGCACTAAGTTATTCATGCACATTAAAAAGATACATTTGTACCTCTTCAAATCTGGCAGAAAAACTAGAAGACGTTATTCCTGTAGCATTAAGTGTACTACTGGTGCAAACATATCCAGGGAGCTGTGTGGAATCAAACAGGGGGCAGCCTCTTTTGTGTCGGTTTTCCATTTTTGTTGGGAGTATTTTTACTCCCCATTTTTGTTTTAGGGGAGTATTGGCCTATTTTTAAGGAGTTAAAGTAGCTGATACTCCTCATCTCTGTAGGGCTCTGTGCTATATTTATTTATTTATATTCATATAGCGCGCAAGTAACCCATGGGCATTGAGGCGCTGTTACTTGCAAGAGCTTGGTTACAGGCAAAGAGGCATTCAGTGGTACATTATGACTTCCACAAGACAGAGCTGATATTTTGGTTGGTATATATTTCAACAAAGATCAAAGAGTGCACATCCCTTGCCGTCACCTCTTTGCTTCCTTCAATCTATCAACTGGCATCTTCCGAGCTTGCCATCAAATTGCCATGTCATATCCATAACAAAACTCCCTCAATGAAACAGTCTCTCTCCTGCCCACCATGCCAGAATCCCCCAAAAAGTAGTTTTTAACCCCTCTTGCTAACTTGAGGTAAACACGCTCCTGCCAAAACCAGGTTGGTGGGAATTGCGTAGATTTCAAAGAAAGTGACCTCACCCATTTGTCCAACTTTCTTAGCACTGCTCACCATTTCCACCAAGCCTTTGACAATTTGACTTTTCCTTCCCTCCTCCAAACTTTCTCTTCAAGTCCAAGCTTCAAGGACACTGTAATTCAGTGGCTACTTGTCTCTCTGCCCGTCCATCTGTGGGCACTGTTTCACACCTCCCCTCCTTGACCTTCCAGTGGGTGTCCCTTGTGACAGGGTCAGAGGCCTGACCCTGTCGTGAGGGGCTGAGCATCCCTCTGAAACTGGGGCAAGAGGCCTACCATGGGATTTCACAGTCAGTCCTCCCCAGAGGAGGGGCGGTGGGAGTTGAGAGGGCCCAGTCTCTGTTCCTTCTACCCACGCCTGGTTAAGTGAACCAAGTACTACCTTTCCTTGCCCCATACCTGTTCTGCATAAGGCTGGCTAGTTTTGTTTCCTTGTCCCATAGAGCTGAAGTACCCAGAAGACTTTGGGGTAGAGGAAAAAGAGTAATGCAACCGGAAGAGAGCCTGCAAGGAAATGCAAGACTGAAGAGTGATCCATACATCAAACCAGCAATCCAGACACTCTAAGCGACACAAACACAAAGTGTGAAATTGAGTGTATCTTCAGCAGAACCGCAGAGCGCTCTGCCTATCAAACAAGCAATCCAGATGCTCTGCGTAGTCCCGACACAAACTCTGGAATTGACTGCACCTCTAATAAGCCACCATTGTCAAACACTAGTGGACATACACCCTTTGAAATGTACTGTGACTTAAGAGGGCCACCATGACAAAACACTGATAGAGCCACATACGAAAAGTGGGCCAAAAGCCAGTTCTGTGTGTTTTGGCAATTGCAACCCTGCCCCTAGGGAAAAGGAAGCCAGTGGCTGGCCCGGCGAAGCAGCTGATATGGGAAGCAAATGGCGTGGCATGGGGAGGATACAAGGGAGCCGTGGGATCACAGCCATGTGGGTTGTTTGGGTGAGTTCAAGGGATCCAATGAATCACCAAGAGACCAGGTGGAGGAAGGGCAGTATAAGGAAGTATGGAGGATAATTTTCAAGAGCACGTGCAAGGTAAGGTATTGGTTTCTAAGAGAAAGTGGGTGCGAGTGCATACAAGGTGATGGAACGAAATTAAGGGATCAAGTAGGGGATTGTGAACAAGTGATAGAGGAGGGTTACTCGGAGAACGAGAGGAATGTGACTATGGAGAAGGTATGGTTGGAGTGGAGTGCAGTAGTAGTGGAGAGGGGAGAGTAGTAGTGAAGACAGGATAGTGATGGTGAGGAGAGAGTAGTAGTAGGGAGTAAGAACTGAAGATGGTGCCAGGCAGTAGAAAGACAGCAGAGTAACATCGGAGGAGCATAAGAGGAAGGGAGTGAGAAAGGTAAGACAGTCAGTGGGGGGAGTAGTAGGGAGGAGAGTAGGAGGAATGGAGAGGAGACAGAGCTCTTAGGGGAGGAGTAAAAGGCAGTGAAAGGGAGGACTAGTGAAACCTGTGTATTTGAAAGGCACTTAACTCATTTGAAAAACCATTGCGATTTATGTGGGGCTCCTGGAGACGATTTGCCAAGGAATTCCTAGAGGGTGATGGAGAGAAGAACAAGTTACTTTCTTACCTGGTAACGTTCTTTCGATGGGATGGTCCGACAACGTATTCCATATCTATGACAAGTAATCACCACAGCTGTGCTGCTTCGGAAACCCTTCTAGCCGTCTGCGTCGATGACGTCGATGTGCCGTCGTCGAGGACCTCCTCCGACGTCCGACGTCATCCGATGTGACAAGTAGGACGCACGACGCCCGTAGCCTGAGTTGTAGTTTTTTCCCCCCAGAACGTGTGACATTAGTCAACTGCCAGTCAGACACAAAGCCTTGCGGAACGTAAGCTGCAATCGCAAAAGAAATTCTGCAGCGGGGAAGGCAGGGAGGGAGCGATATGGAATACGTCGTCGGACCATCCCATCGAAAGAACGTTACCAGGTAAGAAAGTAACTTGTTCTTCGAGGGGATTGGTTCCTCCGACGTATTCCATATCTATGACAGACTCCCAAAGCAGTACCAGAGCAAGGAGGAGGGAAAGAATTTAGAATCAAAATTTAGAATTGCCAATCAAATAGCAGAGCAAAGGACCGCCTTGCCAAAGGCCAGATCCTGTCCTCGGATGGAATCGAGGGAATAGTGACGTACAAATGTATGTACTGAAGCCCAGGTGGCTGCATCACAGATGTTGCGAATAGGAACACCCTTCAGTAGATGCAGCCATACCCCTGGTAGAATGGGCCCGCAAGCCAGCCGGCGGGTCCTTACCCGCCAAGCGGTAACACTCCGAGATGGCCAAAATAATCCAGCGAGACAAAGTCTGTTTCGTCACAGCCTGTCCCAAACGCTTTCCAGCGTAACCAATAAAGAGTTGATCGTCCACTCGGAGCTTTTATGTTTCACGCATGTCCCGGGTCAAAGCTCTCCTAGGATCAAGCCTATGGAGCCTCTCCTCTTCCTTACCAGGATGCGGAGGAGGATAGAACGCCGGAAGAACAACCTTCTGGGCCAAATGAAATTCCGAAACCACCTTCGGAAGAAAAGGAGGACGAACTCTAAAGGACAACCCTGTCCTTGTGAAATACAGTGAAGGGTGACTTAACTGAAAGTGCCTGTAACTCACTCACTCTGCGAGCGGAAGTAACAGCAATCAAAAACACAGTTTTCAGAGTTAACAGCCTCATAGGGCAAGAATGCAAAGGCTCAAACGGAGCACCCATAAGAAACTGAAGAACAAGGTTTAAATCCCAACCGGGCACCAGGAAAGGTGACGGAGGGAACACATTAGTGAGCCCATTCAGAAACTGTGAAATTAAAGGGATTTTAAAGTAGGAACACTCTTCAGACGAGCGCTTAAAGATGGACAGCGCCACCAGGTAACCTTTAATGGTACCCACTTGCAAGCCCCTGTGGGCCAAAGAAAGTAAAAAGGACAGAACCATGGGGATGTCACATGCAAAAGGATCCACATTCTGAACTCTGCACCAGTCGCAGAACTTACGCCAACGGCAACAGTACAGAGACTTTGTTGTTGGCCGTCGGGCCGAGAGCAACACCTCCATCACGTCTTCAGGGAGGTCCCAATCCTTATACCTCAACCTTTCAGAAGCCAAGCGTGAAGGTTGAGAGATCTGACCTCTGGATGGAGAACCTGACCCCCCCTCCCGTGAGAGCAGATCGTCTCGGTTGGGAAGACGACGTGGAGGGCAGATGGACAAGTCGAGAAGGTCCGGGTACCACGTCCTCAGAGCCCACGCCGGAGCAATGAGGATCATCCGGGAACCGAACTTCCGTAACCTCCGCAGCACTTGCGGGATGACGGGGACTGGAGGAAACGTGTACAGCAGTGGGAATGACCACTCCACCATGAAGGCGTCTCCTAAGGCTCCTTTTGGAGGAAATTCCCGCGAGCAGAACCTCTCGCACTTCCGGTTGACACTGGAGGCGAAGAGATCCATTTGAGGGGTCCCCCAAAGGGCGAAGATCTCCAGGAGAATCTCCTGAGCCAACTCCCACTCGTGAGAGATCGTGCTCTGCCTGCTCAGAGCGTCCGCCGTCACGTTTCCGTCTCCGGCCAGACGAACTGCCGAGATCGAAACTTCCTGCTGGATGGCCCAGAATTCGAGCTGCATCGCCTCCCTGCACAGAGGAAGTGACCCTGCCCCCCCTTTTTGTTGAGGTAGTGCATGGCCACTATGTTGTCCGTCAGAATCAGGACATTCTTTCCTCGCACAGTCAGCAGAAAAGCCTTCAGGGCTAGCCTGACGGCCCTCAGCTCCAACAGATTGATATGGAGTCTGGACTCCAACGGAGACCAACGACCGCCGACTGTCAGCTCGTTGGCATGAGCTCCCCATCCTGTGAGGGATGCATCCGTCACGATCGTCACCTCCGGCCAGGGAAGCCAAAATGGAGCCCCCTTCATCAAGTTGCCTTCGACGGCCCACCACAGAAGGTCCCGGGCGACCGAGGGCGGCACCTGAACCGGGTCCGACATCCTGCCGGAGGACTGCGACCATTGCATCTTGAGTGCCCACTGCAAAGATCTAATCCGCAGGCGAGCCTCTGGCACCAGAAGAATGCAGGACGCCATGAGGCCGAGCAATCTCAAGAACTCGAACGCTGGGAGCGTCTTGGCATGCTGAAACTTGTGCACCATCTGCTGAATGTGAAGAGCCCTCGCCTGGGGAGGAAAACACTGCCCCAGGGAAGTGTCGAGCACTGCTCCGATGTACTGGAGCCGCTGTGTTGGCGTCAAATGGGACTTCTTTAAATTGAGGGAGAAGCCCAGCCTGTGAAGGGAGTGGCAGGTGACAGACAGATGATCCAGGACTTGCTTGGGAGAGCTCCCCCTGATCAACCAATCGTCCAGGTAGGGGTAGACGTGAATCCCCCCTTCCCTGAGATGCGCTGCCACCACCACCATGAGCTTGGTGAAAACCCTCGGGGCGGAGGTCAATCCGAACGGGAGGACCCGAAACTGAAAGTGCGAGTCGCCAACCGCGAACCTCAGGTACTTCTTGTGCTTGGGATGGATCGGCACATGGAAGTAAGCATCCTTGAGGTCGAGAGACACCAACCAGTCCTGAAGCTTAAGGGCCTGGAGGACGAGAGAGAGTAACCATCTTGAACTTGTCCTTCCTGAGGAGTTTGTTCAAACCGCGCAAGTCCATGATGGGTCTCAATCCCCCGTCTTTCTTTGAAATCAAAAAATACCATCCCTTGTTCCTCTCCGCTATAGGCAAAAGTTGAATTTCCTGCGCAAGGAGCGGATCCGGACTCTGCAAAGAGAGGTTCCCCGGTGGATTGTCGTGAGGCCTCTGCCGAAAGGGAAGACAATAGCCGTGGGTTATGATCTCCAGAACCCACACATCTGAAGTAATGGCACGCCACTCTACAAGATGCTGCGCCAGCCTTCTCCCAACCGGCGAACCATGGGACATGGCCTCATGACTGAGTGGTAGCGGCTGTGGCGTTACCTGAGGGCAAAGAGGCAACTGCCCGAGCGGCCTTGGCACCACGGGTACCCTGTCGTCCACCTCTGGTACCCCTGCGTTGGCCTCTTTGACTGCCAGCTCCTCTCGCTTTACTGAAGGACGAGTAATAGCGAAAGGAACCACCTCTCCATTGCTGTCCCCTAGGACGAAAAGGCGGAGGTTGGCGAACTGCAGCGCTCAACGACTTCGCTGCAGCTTTGGAGGTCTGCAACCTCTCAAGGCTCTCGTCAGCCTGCTGCCAAAAAGGTGTTCACTGTCAAAGGGCATGTTGAGGAGCCGGGACTGCACATCAGGAGCAAACCCCGACTTCCACAACCACGCAAACCTGCGTATCACGGTGCTCGCCGCCATGGACCTGCTGACGCATTCAGCCATGTCCAAACCCGACTGAACGGACTCACATGGCATCCTTACGATCCTGGACCATAGCAAGGAAACCATCCCGTTCGTCCCCTTCGGGAATATGTTCAGCCGCTAACGCAACACAGTTCCACAGAGTGTGTGTGAAACGAGACAAGGCACAAATGGAGTTGGCCGCCTGAAGCGCCATACCACCAGAAGCAAACACTTTCTTCGCCCAGCCATCAAAATGTTTGTCGTCCCTATCAGGAGGGATGGTAGGGTACGACGCCTGCTTTGCCGGGGCCATGGCCGCCTGCACCACCAAACTCTCCGGAGTGGGGTGCCTGGTCAAGTAGCAGGGGTCGCTACTGGCTGGACGGTATTTTCGCGACAAGGACCTGCCCACCGCCGGGAGACTCTCCGGAGCAGTCCAAGCCGCCGCCGCCCTTCTCTGTAGAGCCATATGAAACGGCAGTACCGGGTCAGTTGGGGGACCAACATCAAGGATGTCTGAGATCATCCTGCACAAACTTCCCTGGGGGAGCAGACCATCCCAAGTACTCGGAAACCCTAGCCATAAGGCACCGGTACGAGGAATCGGCATGAGAGCCAGGCTCAGGCCTACAAAACTCCACCTCCGGAGAGGTGTCCAGTCCACTGGCATCATGCAGTGACTGCCTCAAATCGTCAAACTGACTATGGCCCGAGACCATTTCATCTGGAACCTGACTAGGAACCAGGCCATCAGAATCCTCATCCACCTCCGAAATATATTCCAGGTGGCGAAAAGAAGGCACCCGAGAGTGCTTGCTCGCGAAAAGAAGGCACCCGAGAGTGCTTGCTCTTAACCAGAGCCTTCCTAGGGGGTTCCCCTGTGCCACGGGGTACCTCCGACACCCCGGCCTCGAAAGGCATCGAGTGAATCGGCACCGGCGTCGAGAGAACAGGCATCGGCGCCGAGAGGATCGGCGTCGAGTAAATCGGCATCGAAGTCAGATGCAGCGCCGCCAGCATCGACACAGTCCTCGAAGCCGGATCTCCGAGCGTGTCCTTCGACGACCTGAGCGTTGACGGCTTCGACGACTTCCTCGGAGCCGGAGCCTCGAGAAAGCCTGTCGACGGCCTCGACGCCTCAGACGTCGATGTCTTCCTCGAAGACATCACAGGTGCACACGGTCTCGAACGCGTCGAGGACCGGGTACGTCGAGAACGAGTCCCCTTGTCCGAACGGGACCTCTCCCGTGACTCGTGCCGACCACTCTTGCGAGCGGTGTCTCTCGACCTCTCACAGCCGACCCCACTCGGGGGCGCGGACGGCTTAGTACCCTGCGACTCGAGAATCGCCAGCATTTTCTTCCCGAAGGAAGCCCATTCCTCCGGCGTCGCACGGCTGGTGGGGTAAGCGACGTGCCGGGCAGAGTCCTCCGAAGAGGACCTGGAAGACGATCGCTGTCGGCGCTTCCGAGAATGCCTCGGAGAGGCCGAGGAGTGGCGAGACATACTCCTAGAAGGAGACCCACGAGACTTCCGACGATGACGTGGAGAGTCACCTCTCGAATCATCCGTCGAAAGCCCCGCAGACTTCGACTTCCGGGGCTTGGACACCCGACCTACCGACAACTTCTTCTTACGCTCTCGTAAGGCTTTGGACATGAGCGACTGGCAGTCGATTCAGTCATCCGTGTCGTGGGCCTCCCCGAGGCACCAGAGGCAGGCGTCGTGCGAGTCCGTCACTGACATCTTGGAACCACACACCCCGCACTTCTTGAAGCCCAGACATCTTCACAGGAAGGATTTTCTCACAAAAACGAACAGGTTCGAAGAACTGTAGAAGAACAGAACTCCAAAGAGTCGAGGCGTTAACCGAGATTCACGAAGCAACACGTTCGCGGAAAAAACTGAACTGAGGCTACGGGCATTGTGCGTCCTACTTGTCACATCGGATGACGTCGGTCGTCCTCGACGACGGCGCATCGACGTAGGCGCCGAGAAGGGTTTCCGAAGCAGCACAGCTGTGGTGATTACCTGTCATAGATATGGAATACGTCGTAGGACCAAATCCCCTCGAAAAGGCCTTTGCCTTTAGGTCATCACAGCCAGACAGAATCATAGATGGTAGGGGATACCGAACTCTTACCAATCTTAGGGAGGTTGGGAATGCTTGGGTTGGGGAGGGAAAAGCCCATGGTAAAACGAGAGAGAGGGACAGCCATTTGTGAAAGCCCATTTTCATTAACTTCAATTAAGACCCTTGACTCCTTCTATGCATGTTGGTGTGTGCTCGAGGCCATCTGTGACACCCACAAGGATCAGTCATTTTTGTCTAGGTCTCCAATGGTAACCCCTGTCCCATCCCCTTTCATCCCGACTTCCTCAGTCAATCACACAATGCTTTATATTTTAGAATCCTTTTCCATAGCCAACTGAACCACTTAATCACTGCCACTACAGACAGGATTAAACTTCTAAACAGACCAAGCACTCTGCCAAAACTATAATCTCCATCGTAGTCCCGAGTAGACTTAGTCTACGGTTCCAACTTGTTTTTCGTCCTCCCCAAAGTACTCCCCATCCACTCTACTGCCTCCCTCGAACTAGTCAACTTTGCCACACACAACCTCTACCAACTGACTAAATCTCCCCCACCCCAGAGCCAACAGTCACAACTATTTGGAAGCACTATGCAAAATCAATACCTTTCTGTAAATCAAATCATGGGATCCCAGAACCTAGCCTATTGCCTCTCCCTTTACTCTTATTCAGACTCCCTCTCTCCATAACTCTCAGCAACCTCTCTGCCTCATGGCCACCTTCGATGCCTCCTTTGACTTTTTTCTACTGCCCCTCCCCACACCCCCGCATGCCCACCACCACTGGAATGCTCTCCCTGGCATCACAACACTTCAGTCAGTGAAATTAGATGAGAATTGCACCTGCTAGCTAGTAATCATTGAAACTATGTAAAAACATCCTGAACAGAAATCTTATTCTGCACCATGATATTTAATTAATACGGCCATGACCTTGTAAGCACTTGCCTCTGTGGAGCCTTCGGAGCCCGGCCATAGGCTGTTAATCAGTGACAACAGTCTGTAAACAGGCGAAGCAAGAACTAGGCAGTTGGATGCTACAACACAGTCTGTCAGAGGCAAAGCTACTTAAGTTGGTACCATCTGAAGTAGGAGGCATCCAAGTGGTCGGTTTCCATAATCCAAAAATGCCCACAACGGCCTCTTCAGCTATACGGTCAAAACTATAATATGTTTTGCATATAGATATGCCCAATGACAACATACAAACACAGGAAGGCTGATCGGAGAAATCCCACTCCATCGTCCAACCTTTCCAGGACAGCAGATCCTTAGGTGACCGATTGATTTTTGTATTCGAAGGTCATACCAAGTGTTTGGCTATGGTGTCCACACGATCTGAAGATGTCCACTGGTACATTAGGAGAATTTAAATAGGTCACTGCAACACGCCAGACAATATCTATGCCACCCATTACCAAGCCCAATGGTGCCCCTTGGCCTCGGGGTTTTGTATTTCCTGCTGGCATCCTGGAAGCTTTGTGCTCCCACAAGCACAAAGGGGTTATTTTCCCTGCCAGTTCCCAGTGGGCTTTCGTTCCCACCCTGTGCCATGTGGATTTGGTCCCCCAGTCGCGATCCAGTGGAATTCTGTTAAAAAAATAACACAAAGCAATGGGCACAAACTAAGTCAATACAGCGAGTTTGTGCCCGGAGTAGTACCCGACTCGACACTAAACACGACATCGCCGTTTCATTGAATCTTTGAAGCACACTGGTAAACGCGGTCCCAATGTGAATGTGCACACACTACAGTATCCCGCGTGTTCGTTGAAATGGGTACACAATGTAAGCCAACGGCAGATCTGTTGTGATGGGTGCCATTAGGGATATTACGCATACATCGATGGGGCGAACTGGGGCACTAGCAGTGACGTTTTGCACCCTAACACATTTCTCCTCCTTCCCACATGGACGACACCTTTGCTGCTTTTGTAGGGATTAAATGTCGTCTCTTCTCGCGGCTCCGTAGGACAGAGCTCACGACCAGCCCGTCTCAAAGTCCGGAGGTGGAGAGGATCGCCCCCTTGGGAGGCCGCTGACCTCATTCCACTTGAGGAGGCCAAACAGCATAGAACACTGCTGCTGTGTCCAAAACAATGAAACGCACGCAATCGCATTGCTGTGCGCTGGTTTGCATCGACATTGTCCTCGCAGGGATCACGTATGCAATAGGTACACATGGCATGAGGTAGAGGTGCACAGGCAAAATGGGCAGTTGCAACCAGAACAAGCGGCCTCACTCGGGACCAGAAATTGTAAATTAAAACTAAAAAGACGATGATGTTAATAAAAACTCATTTGTCATTTGACAACTAATTAAGTTACTATATGCTTCAATGACATGCTCCGATGCATGGATGCGAAGGTGCAGCAATACAGGGGGAAATGCCTCGATGCATGAAAGAAAGAAGTGCCAAATGTGGGCCAATATTCACACACAGCTGATGGTTCACTCTATGCACTGGACATGGTCCACCAAAGGCACAAACAGGTCTCAGCGATGGAAACTGCACTGGCCACAAGACATTGCTCAAGAAGCAGGTGCCTCACTGCCATCGTGTGCCCTCAAAAATATACCCCCATTAGCTACGAGCTTCCAGGAAATATACACTGTTGGGGCGGTCTCCCTCAGAACAGACTCAGCACTGGGAACCGATGCTTCAGAGCTACAGGACTTCGGGTAGTGGGCTTAATGACCCAGGTGCTCCGATAGGGCCTGATTGGTTCAGGGACATGGGCACTGTACTTGGAGTGCTCCACCCTGTAGGACAGAAATGAGGAATAGAGATTCTTACATTTCTAATTGACTCGAGCATTACTCTAGCACATACGCCCTGGGATCCAAGTACTTTATGAAACCGTAAAAAAAAGAGCTTGCATAAGCACTATGCAATGACACCCCGAATGAGAACTAAATAGGTCGTCATCAGACACACAAATGCAGCAACATTAGTATTACACACAGCACTTGGAGGAAGAATATTCAGTGAATAATCGCGGACAGGTGCCAAGAGCACAAAACTGCCTGGTGAACAGAGCCTAGAGACCTCATGAGCTAAAGTGCACTTTAGAAATGTCTAATCTATAAATCCATCAAATCAGCAGGCTCTCTTCTTGAGGTTGCCTTTTCAGGTGTAGTCTACACCGTTTTGGTCAAGTGAGGAACCCAAGGGCATCCTCACTTCTACTTCCCCTGGATTCTCCTCACAGGTGGCCAGGGAAAGGCCATCGCTCTTGGATACTGTCACTGGGGGTGGATATGCAAGGGATGAGCCCCTGAGTGGATGGACCTTAGGGATTGGGGAGCAGATGTCTTTGGGTGAGATATGGTATCCCCCTTTCCCTTGCCAGAATGAACCCTGCCTTTGTAGGCTGTCAGACAGTGCCCCTCTCACAAACAAAATGTCACACAACAATCTCACTTTAAGACTGGGATACAAACACCTATTCATTCACACCACTTTGGTACTGAGACGAGGAACAGGATGTGGAGGGATGACATTGGTATAGTCAGGCATGTCCAGCCGAGCTAGGGAACACAGAAGATTCATGAGCACTGGAAGCTCGTGAATAGCAGGCATGTCCAGCCGGAGCTAGGGAACACAGAATATTCACGAGCACTGGAATCTGCTAGCAGAAAGGTTCAGAGATGGCGAACGCTGCTCGCTGGGCTCTTGAAAAGTACAAGTGGGGTGAAAGGAAGCGGGAAAGGGGAAAGATGACGCCCGAAAGAGCGTGTAAGGAAGGGAACACTCATACCAGGGCGCTCCAGGGGCAGTGAGAAGGCATAGATTAGTGCTGAACTAACGGAAAACTATGACAGTTGGTTTTGGAAGCCAAAATGAGTGTCTTTTTGAATACCAAACAAGCTGCAAAGAGTTATTAGTACTTTTAAGAGTACAGCAAGTAATCTTGAATACCGAACTGAAAGAGATATGAACAAATGAGTATACAGAACAAGTGATGAAAATGAGCACTTGTGCACTAAGTGAAAAGCAAATGAGCATTTATGAACAAAGTGAAAACAAGTTATGAGCACTTATGAATAAGGTGAAAGTAAGGTGGTGGAAAACGGTGAAACACCACGTAGCGAGTTGTGTGAAAAATACGTATCAATGCCATGAGACTGCCAAGGAGATTCCTAAAGGAGTGTTGACAAATGACCCCGGTCCAGAGAAAGAAAACTGGTGTTGACAAGAAAGCCTAAAAAATACAGAAGTATAACAAAGTGCCAAGATTTATCGGTTGCGTGACCTGTAATGGGTGGACCATGTGGTACGACAACTGCGCCTGGACCGAGTGAAACCTGCTTTGAAAAAGCCAAGGAAAGCAAAGTTAAAGAAACTGTCTGCCCGATTCATGGAATTATTTGCGTGAAAAAAATGCAGATTTATGCGCCTTTCTGCCCGAAAATCCCTATACTTTAAACAGGGATTTTCGGGCAGAAAGGTGTGCAAATCTGTGTTTTTCACGCAAATAATTCCATGAATCAAGATGTATATCTTGTTGCAGGTTGCTGAAGTCAATGGGAAAGAGAGCAATCTGCATTAACTTTTTGGAAAGTCTGAATCATACCAAAGTTGAACTGAAACAGTCTTTGAAAGCCAAGAGATTTGAACTGATTGTACTTTTGAAATTGGAAGAACTGACTTCTTGTGGAAGGGAACCCTGAGATGTTTTGAACTGTGGTGAACTCTTGGGGAAGGGAACCCCGAGACATTGTGAACTGTGGTGAACTCTTGGGAAAGGGAACCCTGAGGCCTTTTGAAGCTAGAGGAGCTGAACCCTTGTGGAAGGGAACCCCGAGGTCTTTTTGAACTGTTTCGAACTTGGGGAAAGCTGGAAAGTAAGCCAGGAGCAGTAAGAAGCTCAGAACTTTATGTTGAGCACTATTTCTTTTATTGCATGACATCCCTACATATTGCTGATATTTAGTTGTGAGGGCAAGTATAGTTTTTGGACAGACAGACTTAAGTTGAACTTACTGTAACAGACTATTCTTAGTTTCTTTAGGTAGGGAAATCCCACTTTAGCATATGGCAAGTTGGGCCTTACTCAATCCTGACATTTAAGAAAAATAAACCATTTGATTTGGACATTGAATCTGTTGTCTGCGTCTTACTTCATGATGCCTTCAGTCATGAAATGCATTGTGAGCATGGCATCCAGGCTTCCAATGTTCCAGGCAGTCTCCCTGAAACACAGAGTTTTCGCTACTGAGAAGGACTGGTGCCTTTAAGTGAACCCAGCACAAAGATATTCTGCAAGATAAGCGTCTGGTCGAGAACATATGGACCCAGAGCCCCAAGGCTGTCAGAATTGTTTGCTTCGTAGAAGCCGGTGCCTCAGTAAAAGTTCAAAAGAAAGGATGGCTGCAGTGTGTTGTAGAAGGACACCGGCTTCGAGTTCTAGGTAATAATCTCTACATATCGACCGATTGGGAAACCAACCTCAGCATGGGAATTAATTTATTTGCATTGGGTTTATGGGACGGTTAGACTTTTTAAAACAAGATCTTGACTGGAAACCAGTTTTTCACACCCAAGAAGTAAGGCTGCATGGAATTGGCAAAGTGCAATATAGCTTTTAAATCTACAATTTTGTGTTGATGAATTGCAAAAGGATGCCACGGCTTTCAACGGATTAACAGTCATTAAGACTGGTTTAAAGAACAAGTGAAACGGATCTTTGAGTCAAATGTGAACATAGAAAGAGTCTGTATCTTGCCAGGCTTCACCCATTTGCCTTTGAAGTCTCACACTGCAACCAAAGGCTGTGGACTCTGAGATGGTGACTTCATAGCGGACCCAGAAAAGGGCTCCCTTTGTAAAGACCAGTGGGTAATTAAGCATGTAGCCTGCACTCTCACTCAGAAAGATGAGGTATGAGAAAAAGAGTTTAGAAAAGTCGCCTCAACGCCATTTCGACAAGCTCCTCTCTATTACTATTTCTGCACTGGTACCTCCAGCTTCGAGCGTACGCTCGGAGGGGAGTTCACCGCCAAGGCGGGGGCTGTGTGCTATGGGCTGTCAGTCAAATGGCACAGCCTAGCTGCCCATAAACTGCTCCATTACCTCTTTTAATTGGGGGGAGATGCAGCTGCTCATGGGCGGGCACTGACTGGCATCATGGAAGGATGGCTCATTTGGAAATCTGGCTGAAAGCATGCCATACTGAACTCGCCTGCAGCACCCACCAAATTATTTGCTGTTTATTTGTAAAACGGCACACCTCACTAGAAGACTGCTACAGTGGCCCCCGTTGAAAAAGGGCAGAGCGAGACAACGAAGAGGTAGAGCTATATCACAGGTAATCTCACAGATAAACCAAACAGTTCCATTCACGTTCCTGCACAGTGGGTTAAGAAAAAGGAGGGGGTGGAACAACGCACAGAGAAGGTTACATCAACCTACTTTTAATTAACCAGCAGAGACTAAGGCAGTGCTCAAGGGGGTATAAAAGTAAAGGAATGGGTCTTTGACAGACAACACGGCTGCAACAGAAGAATGTGGTTGCAAAAGCCTAAAGCTACCCGAGTGGCATACAGGAAACCAAAAAAAGAAAAAAGAAAAAAAGAAGAAACCAAGCCATGACTTGGAGTGCTATCTGGCTGCGGGAAGCGGCCTGGCATCGACCTCGACTGAAAGGCCCGCCCAACAGTCAGAAGTCTGCATAGATGAGAAGAACATTGTATACATGACTGCAGAGAAGCAGCAGTAGTGAGACTAGAACACAGAAAATGCATAGCAATAAGATGCTTGGATACTACTGGCAACCAAGTCCCACCTCAGACAAAATTCACAGGCTGTCTTTACTATTCCCTACATTTTGTGCCACATGTGTAAAAAAAATGTTTAAATCTAGGCACTCCCCAAATGCCTTATTTCATAACCACCTGTTTTTGAAGCATGCCTTAGCAAAGGTGGGGGTGTCTCCTCTACAGTATTTAGTAAGGTGCTTGGAGGGAAATTAAAAAGAAGGCATAGATAACGCATGGGAGTAAAAATTCAATCTGGTGAGGATGAGCTGAAAGCAGGAATTGTGGCTATGGGTAAATGAAGGAACTCTATTTTTCAAGAATTCTTCCCATCGTCCCTCTTTGTAATGACCTGCGTGACCGATGTCCTTCATCCTCCAGCAAAGTACTGCCGAGATGCCCCTTTCACATGTTTTATTTATGCGTTCAATCCAGCCTACATCCCTTGCACCCTCCAAAAAAATGGCAGACAAGAATGTGCTCCTTTTCAACATTAGTCGCCAAGAACGGTCAGGCTGCAAGTGGAGGAGAGCAAACTTAGGATAGGCACATACGGGTAAAGGTGGACCAGTGATGGAAGGATCCTGGAAGGTTCTACAAGATTTCAATCAATGTCCAATCTAGAATAGCCAAATAACAGAGAACTTCAGTCTTGAGAACCAAGGGCAGAAGCACATCAAGAAAAATACCACATGTAATGCGCTTTTGCTGTTTTGGAATGTTAATGTAAGCACATTGGCCGAGAAAATATTTTCAACTTGTAGCAATGGTTAATCCTCACATCGAGCCATGTTGCAATAGTCGCCTGGGAACTGGGGCTTGGACTCCTAAAGGTGACAAACAAAACGTCTAATTTTCTGATTGCTTAGATGTGAGGAGGGCTTTGACATATTATATGGATTAAGGAATGGAGAGTGAATTTGCCGGAGAGTTTGGGTCCTGGAAAAAGTAGATCGAACCACGTCTTCACAAGTGTGTAATGATGGGGTGCATCTGCGCACAACAGAATTAGAAGCCGAAAAAGAGTGAATTGCGGTATGACTCAATGGCCACTAAATGGGAGCTGCACGAGTCCACGGAAATGTTGAGGCCACCATGAAAGACAAATCATCATTAAGCAAGCTGGGTAGAGGATTAATATGCTTTTCAAGAAAAAGCCCAGTAGCAAAACCTAGTCCACTTGCTCCTATACTGTAAACACGTCAAAGGTTTCTGAGTGGGCTGGGTAACAGCCATATGTTCCTCAGGGCGAGGCTTCTAAGCACACCAATTGAGGGGAGGAATGAACAACTCTGCTCTGCTGTTGGATAAGGAGATTGTGAGTGTGAACGTGAAGGAACCTTAACGTCCAACAATGACTGCGAGCCAGTACCCGCAAGCGGACGCGGGTTGGCTACATGTGACTGCGAGCCGGCAACCGAGCGGGGTCGCGAGTGGTTTGTGCGCCATCGCCAAACAGGCAAACCCAACCTCGAGTCAGGAAGGAACGGCATCCGCGACTCAGAAGTAACCCGCATGTCAGAACCCGGCGAGCCGTGTTACGAGCAGGAAGAGAACAAATCCCGTGGTGCGAGAAGCAACCGCGGAGCCCGCTTGGACAACGGGTCAGGTGTAAACAACGAGGAACCTGAAACAAACAGTACAGCTACACGGACTTGGGGGTGGACAGACAGCATAGACCCCAACCAGAAGACCACATTAATACCAGCTCCCCGGGCATGTTACCTAGCACACTCACCTGAGGTCCACCACAGTAGCAGTCGGGTCCAGCCAGAGGGAACGTGGGAGAGAGCAGAGTGGAAACCCTCAGTCAGAGAGAAAGGGGGCGGGGCTTCAGGGGATATTTGTAGAGTTAGCAACAAGGTTGCTTCTGTTTGGTGGATTGGTGGTTTTTCCCTATATAAGAGTGAAACTGACAAAGGATTGTGTGTGTTTCTCCCACGCTATTTCAGAACAGCCGACCTGCGGGGGAGAGAGCAACGCCAGAGACGCTCTGTCCCTATGAAGACTAAAAGGACGAATTCCACATCCCATCCTTACCAAAGAAGACTGAATTAAGCTTCTTGATAATTCTTTATTTTTTTTGCCTGAATAAAGGACTTTTTGTTTCTTCATCCCTGCCTTCCTGCCTCATCAATACAAATTTGGTGGCAGCGGTGGGATAAGGCAACGCAATGGAGGCAATCATAAAAGCGCTGGCAGAAGGACAACAACAACTGCAACAGACGATTCAAGTACAGTCTCACCAAGCCCAGACTGACCGCCAGGCGTTGCAGCAGGCATTGCAGTTACAAGCCGCCAACCAAGATGCCTTGAAGAAAATGACGGAAGCGGTGGCTGTTAGATGGAATCCCACGCCCCCAACAGCAGTCCTACAAAAATTCCAACCAGGCGAGGACCCATGCTATTTCTTTACTAATTTTGAGCGGGTTGCCAGAAATGCCCAGTGGCCAGTGGAAAAGTGGGGCCATTTCATAGCCCCATTACTAACGGGAAACATGCAAGGGGCCTAACAGGCAACCAACCCAGCCGGAGACACATCTTATACAGAGATAAAAAGGACAATACTAGAAAGGATGGGAATGGACGATGAAGCATATCGGATCAAATTACAGGAGACCAAGCTTAAGCCAGGAGAAACCCCCAGACAACTGTATTACCGCATCAATGACATCACAGACAAATGGTTGAAACCCGCCAGTAGCAGTGTGCAAGAGGTGGTGGACAAAATAAAGCTGGAACAGTTTACTGAGGCCCTCCCACCTCCCATGCAACAGTGGGTAAGGCAACACCATCGGCCTACACTACCAGAAGCTATAGATATCGCTTCAGCTTTTCAGAAGGCAAGTACCAGCAGGGGAGGACCGCCGGAGCTACCCAGAGCTACACTGCTGAAGGGGACAGGAACCGGAGAGCTAAAAACCCCTAGAGGAGAACCAAAAACAGTACCCTGGCCCAACGTAAATCGACAACCCCAGTGTTTCGATTGTGGTGACTGGGGACATATCGCACGATTTTGCCCCAGGAAAGCCAAGCCTGCTGAACCTATGGAAATCATGTTCCTACAAGGGAAGGAGTTTCGCCGAAGCCGGGATCCATACTGCCTAGATGTGAGAGTGAACGGAACAAGTAGACAAGCCCTCCTTGACAGCAGAAGTGAGCAGACAGCAGTCAGACCGGAAGTAAGTGGGTCAGGGGGAGGGACTATGTCACCTATCCCAATTAAATGTGTACACAGGGACACTAAGACCTACCCGTCGAAGGAGCTTATCATAGAGGTAAAGGGGGTCGAAAATAAGATGAAAGTTGCCATCATGCCCCACTTACCCACCCCGGTGTTAATATGGACTGACCTTCCTTCTTTCCAAGAATGTTTTACAGAAGCTGAATGGTTACGAAATGCTCCATTCTCACAGGTAGACATCAGGGATAATTCCACCTCCAGGCACAAGAAAAGCAGGAGTGAAGTCAGACGAGGGGAAAAAGGAGTGGGTTGAAGGAACCAGATATACTGGGTGCATTGATTGGATGCCAGACGTCAAAAGTCCTACATACCGTAGTGAGTTAAGAACAGACCCTACGTTGAAGGTAGCCTGGGAGCAGTCTGTGCCCTATCCAGAGAAGGGAACAACCTATCCTTGGTTCAAGTCCTCTAAAGGTCTACTGTATCGTGTAGCTAAGGGACAACTAGATAATGATCTTGAACAATTGCTAGTGCCCTTGGGTTACCGGAAAACGGTAATAAAACTAGCCCATGACGACACTACAGGAGGACACCTGGCCAGAGAGAAAACCCTGGAAAAAGTGCTAAAAAGGTTTTATTGGCCAGGAGTCTACAGAGACGTTGAAAGATATTGTGAAGAATGTGAAATATGCCAGAAGACCAATCCCCGGATGCCTTCTAAAGCCCCGTTACAACCTATGCCATTGATAAAGGAACCCTTCTACAGGATTGGGATTGATATCGTGGGACCTTTGGAACCTAACAGTCATGGCCACAAGTTCATCCTAGTCATTGTAGACTATGCCACGAGGTACCCCGAAGCCTTCCCGATGAGAGGCATCAGTGCAGCTAACGTGTGCAATGTTTTGGTACCTTTCTTTGCCCGGGTTGGGTTACCGGCGGAAATCATCACGTATCAGGGAAGAAACTTCGTCTCTGGGATCATGCAGGCCGTATGTAAACAACTGAAGATACGGCAACTCCGAACATTGGTGTACCGTCCGCAAACAGATGGTCTCGTAGAGAGATATAACAAAACCATTAAGCACATGTTAAAGAAGATCACCGAACCCTCAGGAGCAAACTGGGATAGGGTCCTACCTTGGGTACTCATGGTACTACGCGGCACTCCTCAGTCCTCCACTGGGTTTTCTCTGTTCAAACTGTTATTTCGACACAAACCGAGAACTGTGCTAGACATAGCAAAAAGTGAGTGGGAAGAACAGGAAGAGGAGACACCACTTACCGATTATGTCTTAGAATTACGAGAAAACCTATCCAAATTAAGGGACATGGCACAATCTAATTTGGGTAGAGCACAGCAGGCCCAGGAGAAATACTATAACCGCAATTCCAGAGTATGGTCTTTCAAAAAGGGGGACAATGTATTGGTGTTGCCTACTTCCTACAACAAAATGTTAGCCCAATGGAGAGGACCCTATAACGTATTAGATGTCTTGGGCCCAGTTAACTACTTAATCGAACAGCCAGATGGAAACGATAAATCAAAGAACTACCACATAAACCTGTTAAAAGAATGGAAATAAACCCTGGACAGTCCTATGGACACCAAAACCATGAATATGTCACAGGCCTGTAATGAGTCTACCCAACCGGCTCTTCAGTCAGTACAATGGGGGGCTGAGTTATCCCAAGAGGAAAGGAAAGAACTACTGGAGGTACTTACGCCGTTAGGAGATGTATTTTCATATGAACCTGGGAAAACCCATCTGATAGAACATCGGATAGAGACCCTTCCAAACCAATACGTGAGGGTACGGCTTTATAGATTACCCGAAAGCAAAAGAGAAGCGGTTCAAAGAGAAGTGGACGATATGTTGAAGATGGGAATCATTGAACGATCCACTAGTCATTGATCGTCCCCGATCTTTCTCGTTCCAAAACCGGATGGGTCCACTCGGTTTTGTATGGACTACAGAAAACTGAACGGCATATCAACGTACCAGGCCTATCCTATGCCCTGTGTAGACAAGTTATTACAAAATCTAGGGGCTGCACATTATCTGACTACAATAGACCTTACCAAGGGTTACTGGCAGATCCCTTTAAGAAAGGAAGACAAAATAAAAACCGCCTTCTCGACACCATCAGGGTTGTACCAGTTTACAGTCTTACCATTTGGACTGCACGGAGCGGCAGCTACGTTCCAATCGCTTATGAATCAGATATTAGCACCACATGTTGCTTACTGTTCAGCATACTTGGATGATATTATCGTATATAGTACTTGTTGGAACGATCATCTTATACACCTACACAAAGTAATAAAAGACCTTGATGTGGCAGGCTTGAAAATCAATCCAAAGAAAACAACTGTAGAGGCCCGAAATACCAGATGTTTAGGATACTTAGTAGGAGGCGGTAAATCAGACCACAGCTAGATAAAGTCGATGCCATTCTGAAACCTCCTGTACCAAACAACCGCAAACAGATATGTGCATTTCTAGGGTTCGTAGGTTACTACCGGAGATTTATTCCCATGTTTTCGTCAATAGCCTCGCCCTTGACAGAAGCCTTGAAAACATCCTATAAAAAGGACGTTCACTCCGATCCCAAGGCTCTCCAAGCTTTTAAGGAGTTAAAACAAGCCATTTCTGTGCTACCGGTTCTCAGATGTCCCGACTTTAAAAAGGATTTCTTTTTACAAACTGATGCATCTGGGTCCGGACTTGGGGCAGTAGTTTCCCAAGGCGCTGAAGAGGACTTCTACCCTACTGCCTTCATAAGCAGAAAACTCCTAAAACATGAGGAGACATACTCCACAATTGAGAAGGAGTGTCTTGCCATCAAGTGGGCCGTGGAGACCATGAGATATTATCTATTGGGGCGTACATTTACTGTCTTTACGGACCACGCACCCTTACAATGGCTGGCAGTTCAAAAGGACTCAAATCAACGTGTTTTACGATGGTTCCTAACACTACAAGCGTTCTGTTTTAAGACCGTTCATAAACCTGCTGCATTCCAGCTCGTACTAGACTACTTATCCAGAATTGTTGATCGTCCTGAACGGCTCGATACTTCGGGGAAGGTTTGTGAACGTGAAGGAACCTTAACGTCCAACAATGACTGTGAGCCAGTACCCGCGAGCGGACGCGGGTTGACTACATGTGACTGTGAGCCGGCAACCGAGCGGGGTCGCGAGTGGTTTGTGCGCCACCGCCAAACAGGCAAACCCAACCTCGAGTCAGGAAGGAACGGCGTCCGCGACTCGGAAGTAACCCGCATGTCAGAACCCGGCGAGCCGGGTTACGAGCGGGAAGAGAACAATACCTGCGGTGCGGAAAGCGACCGCAGAGCCCGCTTGGACAACGGGTCAGGTGTAAACAATGAGGAACCCGAAACAAACAGTACAGCTACACGGACTTGGGGGTGGACAGACGGCATAGACCCCAACCAGGAGACCACATTAATACCAGCTCCCCGGGCATGTTACCTAGCACACTCACCTGAGGTCCTCCACAGTAGCAGTCGGGTCCAGCTAGAGGGAACGTGGGAGAGAGCGGAGTGGAAACCCTCAGTCAGAGAGAAAGGGGGCGGGGCTTCAGGGGATATTTGTAGAGTTAGCAACAAGGTTGCTTCTGATTGGTGGTTTTTCTCTATATAAGAGTGAAACTGACAAAGGATTGTGTGTGATTCTCCCACGCTATTTCAGAACAGCCGACCTGCGGGAGAGAGATCAACGCCAGAAACGTTCTGGGCCTATGAAGTCTAAAAGGACGAATTCCACATCTCATCCTTACCAAAGAAGACTGAATTAAGCTTCTTGATAATTCTTTATTTTTTTTTGCCTGAATAAAGGACTTTTTGTTTCTTCATCCCTGCCTCATCATTACAGTGAGTATCTGGCAATCTTCACAGCTCATCCTACGAAGCTTCCCAAGTCCAAAACCAGTACCTGGTTGGCATAACTGGGGCGATCAAAATCATTGGGCTACCCTTGCTCATTGCAAATTTGTAAAGTGCCGCTGTAAAGTGAGAAACTGGGGCAAACCTTTAAACCCAAAGCTTCTTCCATTCCCATATTATTCTATCTCCAAGTGACCTGTAACCCTCCGCCCACCCCCATTGTTGGAGGCAAAGAGGGGCACTTGCGATTGCCTCTGGTCGCAAACAGATCCAGAGATGGGGACCCCAAAACTGGAAGATCTGCTTCAAGATATCCTGCTTGATCTCCCACTGGTGACTTGAGTGGATAAGTCTGCTTGGTTGATCCGCTTCTGAGTTGAAGTCCCCAACAAAGCGGACTGCTTTAAGGTAAATCCTACTGCAAATGGCCCAATCCCAGAGGGACACAGCAAGACAGCACACTATTAGGACTTTGTGCTACCTGTGGACTCAAATTATGGCAGTTGAACTGTCCATCCAGACCTTACTTGCCTCCCTCGAACTAATTACTCTGAAGATTGCATACTATTATAACAGATTGGTTCAACAAGGAGAAAGCATTGTACATCAGAATTTGTGGCCCTTGCTCCCTCGGGGTAGACGCCACCCGATTAGGGACAAGTCCGTTGTAATGATTTTAAAGCACAAAGCCTCTTGAAAAGACAACCCCTCCCGCCAAGTTGTCCTGATTGGTCTACCACTGCATTTCCTTCAAAAAAGAATCTGGAACAGAAAAGATTGCTTCTTTGGGTGTTTGCTCCAAAAATCACAGATGTGCAACTGGGTCCTCATCAACAGAAGAGCCAATGGCACACAACACACGTGCAACCATATGACCCAGAAGCCCCTGGAATCATCACGCCATAGTGGTGTGTATGTTCTGAAAATACACCACTGTCAGAATGATCTGCCCAATTTGCGCTGGTATTGGAAACATTATTACCCTGCTGTAATCTCATAGGAATGCTATGAAGGTCAGCGCCTGGTAGGAGTCAAAGAGGTCTTCTTAAAATTGATTGAGAATTTCAAGTTGAACAGGGGGTCTACCAAGATACCAATTGTAGACCACCTTATGTGATGATGGGACTCTCGCTAGTCAGTCATTCAAATAAGGGTAGACCTGAATCCCCCTCAGACCTAAGTGGACAACTATCATGTTGATCAATTTCATCCTCCTCAGCAATGGGAACCTGCCAAAGAAGCAGTCCTCCTGACCCTTTTGGCTTAGGCGGGTTGCTGGTGTCCAAATAGACGTTGAGACACAAATGCATTATGGCTTCCTATGAACTCAGATTAGAACAGGTCGTGGGGTATGCCATACGTTTGTCTGATGCCAACCTAGTCGAGGAATGAAAGCGCCACATGGCACTGTGGGTGGCAAAGGGACTTGGTAAACCGTCCCTAGACCTCAACGCCATCTTACCCATAGATAAGGTAGCCCTTTCAGAGTGCTCCTGGGCGTGGCGCTGTGAGGAAATAGACCACCCGCACAGTGGGTGTGCGTGCTCCCCTGGGCCTTTTTGAACTTTTTATATGAAATTGAATGATGGTAGATCAACCTCAGGAAAATGTGTGGGGCTGATCCTCTCACATTTTCCTATACTCACTGCACGACATACACGTAGACCTGTGTACTCTGGCTGGACACAGCCTACAGGCGCCGTCCCCACTTTCATATTTAGTTGGGATATGACAGCCAGGAGTACACCATGCCATCTCAGAAGGGTGAGGGCCAAACCTTCACCCTGACATGGCCAGCCTAATTAACTAACAAAGGCTCCATGGATCCGCCTTGTCCTTTTGTTTAGCTATGTAGCTGGTGGCAGCATGCACATAATAATAATCTGAGTTCAATTAAAACTGGCCCTCATGGGGCCTGGCTGCAAAGGCTAACAAAAGAGACGTGAAACCCAAACACCCTTTCATGTGCACTGTGTCAACCTGAAGCCAGATCCTGCCCTTGGTATTGATTGACGGTGAAATTTCATGTCTGGGACTGCGTGTATTACAGTAGTCCTCCCTGCAGGGTGACCTCATTCAGAAGATACGAGTATGTGGATTGACGGCGCCAGAACGTCTGATCTCGCCACAGCTTCAAGGAAGACCTGCCACTTTGGTCAATAGAGCTCTCTCTGGTTCCTGATTAAAGGGACTCTTTGATCCACAACAGACAGGAAGATGGGTTGATTTAGTATTACATGTCTTCCCACCCTTTACCTTTTCTGCTGCAAAGCACTCTGGTTAGGACCTTATGCATACATGAGATTGTTGGTGGGGACCCAGGATTGGTTCATTAACATAGGCTTAGCCTACACCAATCACAGTGGTCCATAAAAAAGCAAAGGGTAACAAGAAGAACTCAGCATTGGACACTGGCTGAAGGTACAGTCGGCCTTACATCTTCCACCAGTGAAGGAAGGCCAGGACTTCCAAGAGGGAAGCAAGATCCCTCCCCTAAACATCTCCCAGGGAACAGCAGGAGATACCGAATCCAGAGGATCTTCCAGCAGCTCCAGAACTGGTACCTAGCCACCACATAGCATGCCCTGCTAGGCTTTGCAGCAAGCTTCTTAGGTGGGAAGTGCCGGAGAGTCTCCGAACCCTAAACCAAGGACAAGCCAGCTGCCTGCAAAACTCTCCTCAGGTTTGGGCTGTCCGCCTTAAAGGGCAAAAGGCAAGTGAAGAAGCTAGGAGAAGTGCTTCGACAAGCATCTACCGACGTCCGCCATAAAGGAAATGTTTGAGCCAGTCGAGCCCCTCGAGCTGCAACCGACTGCAAGACGACTGTTACAGTGCAGTCGCTAAAGCTGTCCTAGACGCCAGAGTGCTTCAGAACTGCCGACCAGCACTGAAACAATGATTCCTGATCTCAAGCCACCGTGTTGGCCAGCCTGCAGCTGTCCGTCCAGCCTCGCTTGCCAACTGCCCGATACCCGCAGCTGTCTCCAGTCTTGAACTCTCACAGAAGCTGCAAAGTGCCCTGAACCTGACT
Source organism: Ambystoma mexicanum (assembly GCF_040938575.1). Taxonomy (NCBI): domain Eukaryota; kingdom Metazoa; phylum Chordata; class Amphibia; order Caudata; family Ambystomatidae; genus Ambystoma; species Ambystoma mexicanum. Next base: position 228,737,539 of record NC_090934.1, read on the forward strand.
CGACCCTGTCGAGCACCAAGAACTTCTAAAACACAAGGTACATTGTGGTTCTGTCCCCATGGTCCATCTCCAAAAGCCCCTAGTGACATTTTATGACCCATAGTTCCTTTTGTGTTGAAACCAAGTATCTTTGAACTATTGCGATTAATTACTATACCAACTGCCCTCCTGTCAGTATCCAGAGTGCATCCCCTTTCCTTCTTTGAAACGGTCTGTCCTCTGCATTCCTTAATAGGGTGGATTGGATTTTGGAGTGTGTTAGAACTTTCTGCTGTGATAAAAATGAAGTAGATATTTGTATACAACCTTGACTGGACAGACCCCTTCATCATTAGGTAATAATTGTATTTTCGCTGTGTTGCAACTACCCCACGATCCATGACCTTTCAGAGATAAAGCTGCTGTACCACCCAAGTTAAAAAAATTGGACAAGGAGGTTTATAATTTGCTTGTGTTTCCAATCTGTTGGGATCCCTTCTGGTGTACTAAAGGTGTGGGGCCAATTGATGGTTTAGAAACCGATATTCATCCATGGACCACTGGTGCCCTGGAAGTTGATACGTCACAGGCGCTTCAAAGATGCTCATGATGTCCGTCATTTTTCATGGCTGCTGAACAGGCTTTTGTGTGAACTGATGTGGCCTGGTTTCTTGGAAATGCATGGGTTTTCCATTGCGGATCTACATGATCAGACCGCGGTTGATTTTCCCACGGACGGAAACTTTGCATGAGAAATGTGCGAACCACAAAAAGTTTGCACATTTCCCATGCAAACACACATTAAAAACCCCTACATACGCACACCCCCGCCACACCCACGACCGCCCCACACACCCACACCCCAACATACCCACACCCCACTTACCTGTCAGTGTGTCGCACTGTGTCCCTACAGCGGCAGTTCCTTTTGACTTCTGTGATCAGAACCGGTGCAGCATCTTCCTTTTTTTTGTTTTTTTGGTGTTTTTTTTCGGGTGTGCTGCGGGGGTGTCACCCCACAAAACCCTGCTCACTATACCACGCAGTAGAGTGAGCGGGGTGTTGCGGGGGATACCCCTGTAGTCTTTTAAAAAAATGTTTATACTTACCTACAATGCTACCACCAAAGGTTTGAACTTTTGGAGTACGAACCTTTGATGTTAGGATTTTTCAGTCTTTTTGTACGGTCAGACCTTTTTTTTCGGTCCAATCGTACAATTCCTCCATTGCTGGGGTACAGCTCAACTCATCAGGTCTTAGAGGAGCTTCGAGAAGTAACAGGTGCCAAATGAACCTGAGGTGTTGCCCTGGGAAGAACCAGGCTCATTCCCTGAGGGATCATGTCCCTGGTAGTTGCTGCCCCCAAGACGGTTGTACCAGTCCGATTCTCAAGAGCCTCAGTGCCACTGCCGGTAAGTCCTGGAGGACCGAACGGCCCCTTTCTGACCATGACAACCCCAGAAAAGGATTGCCCTGGCCGGTTGCCTAGGGGAATGAAAAAAAATGTCTTACCTTTTATTCAACAGGCGCTTCTTCCACCTACTACAAAGAAGTCCAGAGTGGGATGCAGGGTAGAGCAACCGATGAGTTCCTATACTTTGCAGTGCCCAGGGACCTAAGGTGATGAACACATCACATCTGTGCTCCGGCCACTCCAAACAGAATGTGTGGGTATCTGCTCCGGGTAAACTCTGGTCACAGGACGAAAAGCAGTACAACACAGACATATGCTGGGAAGGTGTGCCAGTGGGAGGTGCGCAGACCTGAATGACGAGGTGGCAAAGCAGAAACGCAGCCTGAAAAAATGTCTGCACAGCGCGTTAGGTGTCCGGTCCAGCCTAGTGGTCAAAAAGACTGATGGGTGATGTTAGTAGGCTGAGTCAGCAGGGGCTAAGTACATTCAGCCTTAGCATGCCCTAGTATGTGCACAAAGCTCATAAAGGGAAAGTTTGATGTTGCGGTGCACAGATTAGATGCTGAGCTTTCAAGTCTAAGCAAAAAGGACAAGCATACTCATCCTTAGCACTTAAGGGGTTAAAAGCGCACGTCCCATTCGGCTCAGGGAGGACTCCGATAAGAGTGGGAAAAAGTGGACGGATGTTAGATTAGGGTGGGAGTGTGCATTTATAGGCCTGCGTGGTGCCATTGAAGGATAGCTATTTCCCACAGCATAACAATGACAGTAATTACTATAGGGTTTCACTGTGCGTTCAAAAGGTGGTGTAACGTATTTCTAGAACGGAGTGGCAGGTTAGGAAGCTGGTGGTGGGCAATGGTAGGATGTAGTGATTACAATTGGCAGAGAAGCACGGGGAGGTGATGAGTGATGGCAAGTACTGGAAGGGCTGCACATTGCACATAGTAGGGATGCCAAATATTGTGGCAAGGAAGCTTGCACAGCAACTGACCGTGCCGTATTTATTATAGGTCTGTGAGAGAAACGCAGTCACTGCTACTTCCTCTGCAGTGCCTGCTCTGTGTGAGAGAGGTCTGCATTAGACGGGCTATACCTATTGTGCACAGTGGATGGAAGTTTGTAGTGCGGCTGCAACAAGAAGGCGGCCTGTTCTGCATCCTGCACTGTACTGGTTGTTAAAGTGATAGAAAATAGTGCTGCTGCCTGTGCTATACTTGCACCCTGTTGGGAAACCTTACTACTGCAGTACCAGCGTGTATGGCTGCTGAGAATGAGTTGGCATGAAGGCACTGGAGTGAGGGGGAGGGGCAAGTTGGAATAAAGTGTATAAGTAGCAATTCAGCTTTGTCTACTTCATGTTCAACAAGAACGGACGCTAAACACAAGAAAGGTATTTTGTTTTCTGCAGGGTTGCAAAGTTTTCATAAATGTTTCACCATACCTCCAGTGACTGAAGACTGAACCCACCCTCCCCGGCAACAACACTGGAGAGCACAGTAATAAAAACAAAACACAGAAGCTATATTGTTTTTTATTTCCGTGATTTGTGCTGCATTACTGACAGAATGAAGCCCCTTCAAAGAAGCAACAACTGAAACCGCTTGTCAAAATTAATTATTCTAGCAGACTTGTGTTCTCCAGTAGACAACATGTTGGTATGGCCAGCGCTGACAGATAAACGACCAGCTGATGGCATGTTTTTTGGATTCCATGAATGCCATCAAGATTTCAGCCATTCCAGAGGCACTAGGCCCACACTAAACAGTGGGACAATGGGCTCATAAGAATAAAAACATCCACTCAGAATGGGTTCATACAAAATGTACAAAATGTTAAAGGAGCATCTCTGCTCCTGGTTCGCCCAAGTAAGCTCCTGCCTTCAGGGTGATGCCCAAAACCCAGGAGCTGGTTTTAGCTCCTGCTCAATGAATCTCAATTTCGAACCCTGGAATGGCCATGGGGATTAGCATGGCCATTGGCAGGGCTCTGGTGGGTAAATAACTAAACACTTTCAGGCTTTGTGTCCCTCCTCATACACCATTTCTCCCTAGATGTACTCTAATGTAATTGTTTTGGCTTATAAGTAGCCAAAACTAAATATGGTAGGCGAAACACAGCTATAGATTCGGGAGGGCCAGAAAGTGAATAAACAAGTTGGAATTGGAAGTAAATATTATGCACAATCACTGCCAACACCCTCACCCACTCCGCCAAAAAAAGAAAATATAGTTGAGGAGGAGACTGCTTTGTTATGTGCTCTAATGAAAAGATGGGGGACTAGTATAGAATCCAAGTGCAGGTGAGGGCTGGGTACTGTGGGGTACATTTAGCAGCCCAGCAGAACTCCCCAACATCACCAAACTGCATATTCAGCAGTTACAAGTAGAATGGCAGTGCTGGCTCTGCTGAGCGCTATTCCCTTGCATCAACACTGCGTTTTGCAGCTCCAAAAATGATGGCTGTGCTGTCTTTGCCGAGCACATATGGGGAGAGATGAAACATAGAACACCCTGAGATTTGCTGCAAGTTATGTTCTTCATGTGCACCATAGAAAATAATTCAAAGGCAGCGCTGCTATGCTGCCAGTTTATAACTTCCAACTAAAAAACAGGCAATGCTCTGCGTTTAAAATGGCCTTGCACTGGTGCTATTTTTCATCCTACAACATTACACAGTGGCTCCAGATAAGACACATCCATGCCCATCTATCTTCAGGCTACACATCTGCAAAGAAAGGCATTCCTCTCTGGAAGGCATTTTATGTCAAATGTAATCTGTGAGCTAGCAGAGAAACTCACTGCAGGCCTTACAGCAAACTTTTACTTTTGCAACAATCTAACACAGTCCAAACTCTTCACAAAAAGCTCTCTTGCTCCTTTGCTTGATGTCAGTTTCAAAGAAGTTTTACTTGAATGATTACTGTGTATTAGAAATTGACTAGGGCTAAGGAAGGGTTCAGAATAAGGATGTGAGGAAAAACCGCATCTGTGACATCCAAGAAAATTAACCCACATGTAAAATGGTGCTTTTGCCAAGCAAGAAAATGTCTTTTTAAAGTGAAAGGTTAAAATGAGGCCTTGTGCTTGCATCGAAATGCGATGACAGATGGGGGTTTGCTTTAAAAATATACATGATATTTTTCCCAAAAAGACTGGGTTTTGTGAAAGAAAGCAAGAAAAAAAATAGAAAAAAATGTGTGTTTGAAAACAGCAGAATAAAAGGGGCCTGGCCAGGAAATTCAAAGGTACTAAACTTCAGTGGGACAGGAATCTCCCCCACAAACTATGAATGGCCAAGGTGTGGGATGTGGCCACCTCGTCAGACTTTCTGGCATTTCTCCAGCCAAGAACAATGGATCAGGGGAACTGGCCTTGTCACGGGCAGGTGTGAATTCCTGGCAACATCTCCTCTGAGCTTCAACTGACTAAGATTAAAGGCGAATCCATGGCAAGCAACCCTGGACTAAGCTGACGAGATCCTGACATGTGGCTGGGGGTGAGACTGCCCATATTTGGGAAACAAAGCCAGCCCCGTTGATTTCAGAGACTGTTAAGACCATAACATTTATTTTAGTAATCAAAAGAAACAGTAATGTGAAATTATGAATGTTTAAATGTTGTTTTGCGCCATTAAAATAAGACATTAAAGTTTTTTCTAACATGTTGGGGAGGCAAACGCCAAGAAAATGTCATTTCTGGGAAAAGCGTACATGGTACGGTTTTGTAATTTAAAGAAAATATGCCGAGTGATAATAAGTATACATATAGGCAATTGTAGAATTTTAGGTGGGATGTTTTCCAGGGAAATGGCAAAAGATTGCCAGAATGACTAAACCGCATCGCACCGTCTTGGGAGTTGGATCAGCATTTATTTTGTAAAAATATGGAGTCTGCATATTCAATTTTCCTGCTGATGACATGTGTAAAAATAAGTGTTTTGTTCCAGAACTTATTTTCGCAAAAGTAACTTTGGCGAAACAAAAGTACATCATAAAACACCCACCCTAAAAACTGAGTCACCGCCTTCAGTCTAATCTGCTTCCAGGGAGGAGACGACATTACAGCCTGACCTATTCAGAGTTATGTCTAGCTTAGTTCAGCCCACATAGTAAAAAATACTCTGATGTCATCCGGCCTATAAAGGTGGGGACACACAGATTCCAGAAAAAAGACAGACATTCAAAAATCCAAGATTCAAAAACCCAAATCAACATCCAGAGATCCAGGCATTCCACATTCACCCTGCAAGATTCCAGATTCCAGATTCCAGAAGCCAGGCCAGAGCTAGCTCACTCTATCCAGGCAGAACCACTGATCCGGAATTAAAACCCTACTAAAATCCCTAGAATTCAGGGAGGAAGGGGGGAAAGGCTGTGGTACCTTTTTGGGAGAATCCTGTGACCAGACTGGCTTTGCCCTGCTACCTGCCTGCCCAGCTGATGCACCCGCTTTCTACCGTGACCAGACTAGGCTCAGCTGTCCCCACTCCAGGAGAGCTTGCTGCTGCACAGTGACCAGACCCCTGTTCCACTGTCCAGAAACCTGGTTCGTTTTCCAAACTACCCCATTCAAGGCTCTTTATAAGTATTTCCCTTCCCCAGTAACCAAAAAGATGCATCCCTTGCTTTGTTACCTGGTATTATGCCCAATCCCATGGAAATCCTATAAATACCCTAGTAAATCCTTAAAATTGTCAGAATCCTCTGTGTATCCTGTCCTTATGAATATTTGAGTTAATTCCCAAGTGTTAGTGCCATTCTTTCCAACTCATTTCAGTCCTTGTATAAGTCCTTAGTACTATCTTGAATAATTTAATTTATTACCTTATAGAGCTGAACGTGGCGTGGATATGTTGCCATTGCAAGTAACCTCCTCACATACTGTGTCATTCTTTAACTACTAGTCACTAAAATATAGTTTCAGCAAAAGAAATAACTTTACTAACAAAACCGAGTAGTTCCGTGAAATTGTTCCCGTTTAAAAACCGAGTTTCCTTTCCCTTTAAGAATTCCATACTGTCATCCATTCAGTCACCCTTTCACTTTTATATTATAACTGTGATGTGCCTTTGTACCTTAGCATCAAAACCGCATTCCGATTCTGTCCGTTTAACCCATTTTTCAAGCTGTTTTGCTATTTTAAACCCGTGAAAATAAGCAATTGCATTTTCTCCACGTGTGATTTTGCTGCAGTTTTTCCTTCCAAAAACAATTTTCTGAACTGTATGCCCATTGCTAGTACATTGCTTTGTAGTTTGCTAGTGTTCTCACTTATTTGATACAGCCACACTCATTTCTACCTCATTCATTCAACCGCACATGTAAAATAACTATTTAGTAATTCCTAGTGCTATTTTGCTAAATTTCAAGGGTTTTCGATCCGATTTTGCCTCCCATTCAGGGGTGGAAGGTCGTATTTTCATTCTGTTTATTGCCTAGTATACCTGACTCCTTGCTACTCCCATCTACCCAAACAAAATCTGTTTAACACGGGTTTGAGGGAGCTTTGCAGGGGGAAATACTAACAGTGGTGCTATCTGAAAATAATACCCGAAAAGTAATTTTGCTTTCTTTCAATGGTGCATTGTGTCTCCTGTGCTAGAAGGTTAAACTAAGTGTATTCTATTATTTTCCTGTGTAATTATCACCACACTGGTGATTGCTGCCTTACATTGAATGTGTTTGATTTCTATTCCAAATTAAAATAAATATTTCATTATCACACACCGGCCTGGTTCATGGTCCATTGTTGACACGGGGTGTACGTTAAGGGTGGTGTGAGACGGATTGGCTGCCTTCTCAAAGCTGAATCCAAATTCATAAATTTACAAGTATTTTAATTGTGTGCTGTATCCTTGGCCAGTATCAAGACTCCTGGTCTGGACTGTGACACCGCTTTAAAATCCTTAATAGTACAAACATTACTGGCAGAAGTACAACTGGTTAGACAAACTCCTTTGACAAAACAAAACATCCCACTGAGTATTCTCAACTCATCGTTTGGCCCACTTTGCTTCAAACTTCTGTGGTTGGCTCCTTGCCCTGCTCTGCTGACCTGTATTTTAAAGAGCACCTGGTGGAAACCCTCACCACACAAGAGGAAACAGCCCACAAAGTATGACGCAACCCACCTGGCATGGCAGTCTTATGCAACCGGGCCTACACACCATGGCCCAGTCACACACTTTAACAGGCTGGTATGACCAGTTTAGGTCGCAAACCCTCCTCACCGATTTCGTCAAGTACTATGCTGACTAGTCTTGTAAAATGCCAGTGTAAACTGACAGTTTATGCTATTCCTGACCGCTTTTTTAATGTTTTCTTGCTATTTCTTTTGTTTACTGTCTAAAAATCAGTCCACTGCTCACAGTGCTTCATGCTCATCTAGGGACTTTGAAATTAACTAGTAGCAAGAGCATAGGTTCAGGAAAGCAAACCGAACCTTCCAATTCAAAAAGCAACCGAAGCGAAAGGCCCGTTTCGTTGAACATTCACCGCGACAGACAGCTTTAAAGTGCCCCAGCCAAGCTCACTGACTGCTGGGTGCCTGCATAGTTTTCCAGTCGAGGCCGGCCCGCCCCCTCATCAGGATGCCAAGAAGCCGACCATGCTTAAAGAACGACAGGAGACCGACCACACAAGTTCCAGCGCAGCTCATTCCACTGGCCCAGTTTCTCCCCCAATTGCTAAACGGGCAGCGGTACAACCCCAACTTCCATCCAACTTGGAAGATAACGGTGGAGCGCAAGTTAAGAGGGGCAACTCGGCTTACATTAACAATAACCCAAGGCACGTGCAATATGGTTTTGGGGCAGAAAGTATGTTCGGGAGACAAACTGGTTACGCTGCATGGGCGCCGAAAAATGTCTCGCTCTTGAGAAATCTGATGTGAACCTCAGTCGACAAACACCATTAAGGGATGCTGCCAGTGCTTTAAGTGGAACGAGAATTTGAGAGGGAGCTCGAAAAGTGGGCCGTGGCCTAAATAATGGTGGGTGTGTATTCCCACGAAACATGCACAAATAGTGTTTTTCGTTGTCCGAAAATTGAAATTGGTTTTACATTGTAACTTAGTCCATTGTAGTTTTTAGAGGCGTTGGACTGTTGTCAAGACGAACATGACAGATTTTTTAAAAGTAAACAGCACTCTGAAGATTATTTTTTTTTAATGATCTGCACTGTTCTTATTGCTAACACGCTATTCCAACTTTGTTAATACAAAAAAGGGGGACTAAATCTAATTTGCCAAGTAAAACCGGATCGTCAGCCGTGTGATGGGGCCTAAAAGGACGTGACAGAAGGTGGACATCACGCCACTGAGGACTCTGCTTTGCCTGCTTCACTGCAGGGCTTGGGTAAAATAAAAATAAACAGACGCAGCAGAGCCCCCCCCCCGCCCCTCCCACCAAATTCATGACTTGCAGGAAGGCACAATTAAAGGCAACACATCCCCTAATAAAATGTATGGGGGATACGATACCTAGGCGCGCTTCAAATGTTAGCCACACGATGGCGACATTCACTTCTATGTACATAGCACATTTATGGTCCGCCAATTTCCGCTATTGTTCCCTTGAGTATCCTGCGTTTGTCTCAAATCATTTGAGAATTCCTTTTAGATTCTGCAATTGAGAGTTCATTATGTATACTTGCCATTATTAATATTCTCATTTAATAGACATGCATTATGTTCGTCACTACAGGGTTCAACATGGAGATTCATTGAGCTGGAGCTAAAACCAGCTCCTGGGTTTGGCACATCACCCAATAGGCAGGAGCTACCAATGGGGAACCAAGAGCGACCAGTGATGTTCCTTTAACCTTTTGTCCATTTTGTATGAACCATTGTGTTTAAAAGGTGAATTAGATGTGTTCTAATTCCTCTTTATTAACATTCTCAAATACTTGGTAATGTTACATTTACATGTTTGGAAGGCACCAGTTGGTCCTAGGAGCAAAAAGTACCTCCTAGTAGCTGTTGGTTTCAAGCTATCCAGGCTCCACTATGCTGGAAGCAGGAGCTAAACAGCTGCCAGCTCTCTTCCATTTCGGAACTCTGCACTATAATAGTTACTTCATATCTCAATGGTCAGTCATTGGCATTTTTTTCAAGAAACAGAACTTTTTGACAAGCAAATAATTGTTGCCATTTATTGTCCGCAAGTATATCTATGTTTGGGGTTCTAAGGAACAATTAGAACAGTAGATTGTTTGAACTAATGCCCTTCGTATTTTTCATTCTAATGTCCGGCAAGCCATTCCTCACCTTCCTCTTCTTGGGGGGAAAAGGGTTTTGGAGGGCACATACTAACCATCATCTTCCTAGAAACAGCATGCTAGGATTTTTGATAACATCCAAGACGGTAGTATTTATTTTTCTGAATAGTATTCCGTGTCGTGGTCCTTTTAATTCTCTCAAATTTGATTCTACGCTGGTTTAAAGTGTATGCTTTTGTGAACGACTATGGTCCGTTTTCCAGCCCCAGAATTACTGAGAAAGTCGTAATGGTTGCAGGCCCTTCATGGCATTGGTTCCATTGCAGTTTAAATATTAAAGGTATCACACTGTACTGGCCCTGCATTTTTGTTCGACTTGCGTTTCAGTGTACATGGTGCTATTCCTATATGGATTTAATTTGTTGCTTGGCACTACTTAGTGTATTATCTTTGAGGAATTACTGTGGCAATGAAGCAGGCGAGAAGCTAACCCCCATTACTCAGAGGTCTCACAGTCCCGATGATCCATCATATTTGATGGGTCAAAAAAAACTGCTCCAATTGTAAACACAGCCTAGACAGCCTGTGTTTAGCTAGAAACATTACAGCAAGTGGAGAAGGCAAGGTGGCGGGGCTGGTGGGGTTATGCCACAGGGACCCAAGAGCGTCTGGACAAATTCTAGAAACGTAGTTAACTGTCCAAGGGAATGTCTGTCTCGGAGGAAGCGGTAGCGCATTTAGTAAGGACGACGACGACTCAGGAACACTAGAAGTAATCGGAATTATCATACATAAAATGCCATTGAGATTTCTAAAGAGACTAAAACTTACCGTCTGAATCCCTGCCCCCCTCCCCATTATGGACTGCGCAGGGACCAAGGGCTGCTAAGAAGACTCACACCAAAAGGTCTTTTTGGACGTAATAGGAGGCCGCATTTATTAACACCAAAATGCAATAAGAACATCAAATTCAAAACGTTTGTCTGATGGACCATTCAAATCTGCGATTCAGTGCTAGCAGGGGAGCAGGCCCTGAGGCACAAGACCCTGCACCTGCCACAAAAGCCTCCCGATACCATTCCCCCAGCCCACGTGGCCCATACCGGCCAACAGCCTTGTTTTCAGCTTTCTCAAAAACTGGAGAGGGCATAGCAGAGCTTGAAGTCTAAGCTGCGACACTATTTGAGAGCATAGTTTCTTTAACCCAGAAAAATACACGAGATTGGAATGGAGAGATCTAAGCCTCGGACCCGGCCGTGTATTCAGAGACACGCTGCATACCTGTGCCCGGTTTCCAGCACCATGTACACAAGGATGACTGAACTCCGACTACAAATAGAAACAAACAGGGCGGCTACGTAGGGGTTTGCTCAAAAACATGGGGGTGCCACAGTTTAGAGGGCATTTAAGGCTAATAGAAGTTACAAAGAAGCGACGAACATTAAAATGTAACATCACCATTTGAATCCAACAGAAGAGTATACCAGTGAGATCTGATAAGAACATACATAACTTGATCCCAGAGTTGACGTTTCATAGTGCGGTTAGGACAGGTGTTGCTATAACCCAACACAGTGGTAATCATTTTACTCATCTTGGAAGGATGAAAGGCTCAGTCCTGCGATTAAACAGAGCTCAGTGAGCATTTAATTCAATAAAAGTTCTAAAAAGATAGGTAGAACGTGCTCAATAATAACCAACTAGGAGACGTTAGTAACAGTCCCCCATGGCTTTGTGTGTACACACATCACAAACTGTCCCCGTGGAATTATCATCTTTCCGATAATTATGCAAACAAAATTTGAATGAAAATAATAATAATAATAATAATAATAATAATAATAATAATAATCTATCCAAAAACAGACAGAGCCCGTAATATAAAATCCAAGGTAAAGTTAGACGGTTTTGAAAAACATGAGCAGGAAAAAAAAAATTTGAAATAAGAACGGACTTGGGTCAAAATGGAGTTGTAAATCCCAGGAACCACTTTATGCCTTGGCTCATGTGATGGTAAAGGAAGTTCTCCCAGACCCCTTGATTGTTTAGAGCTCTATTGATCCTCTGTGGGGATTGAGTAAAGTGAATGATACTTTAGTGTCTAGTAAAGACAATGGATCCCACTGTCGCAGACCAATCGTGTTTGAAAGTGGTTTCTTTCCAATTGAAGCAAAGGAAATTCTTACCTCTGCTTGTGTCCAGAGTTGCTACCAAGAAGCACCCCTTTTTTTTTGCTCGGGTTGAGATACCATATATGATAATGTATCTACGTTACAGACTCTTGGGCCTGCTTATACTAAACAATTTGCTGAGGTAAAGGGTTATTGAGGCGGTGGTTACAAAACCAGTCCCACTGTCCTGGGGAGGCAGTTCTGAGAGAGCAGTGGGGCCTGGGCATTGCCTCTGTGGTGGGGATAGTGGCTGGTGACTGCCCTCTCTGGGTGCCCCACTGACCAGACAGTGGCACTAGCGACTGTGTGGCACAGATCACAGTCATGTGCTAGTGTGTGTTTGAGTTGGTGGCCTGATACATGCCTGCATGATTGCAAAAAGAAGTCCTGACTCTACTAGTTCTTCTACCAGTTTAAGGATGGAAGGAAGCAAGGAAGGGAGATTTGCCACTGCTTCAGAAGAGGCAGCTGAAGCTTTTTCTCAACCAGCAACAGGGAACTACTGTTGGTGTTGCTGTCTCCATGGCTGGATCCGCCACTGACGGCTAATGAGGTCTCCATGAAGGAGGATTTTTGACGATGCTTCCTCTTCCAAAGCAACATTACCTAGGTTGTGGTATGCAAATCTATATCTGGGTGCCAGTCTCAATAACTTACCCCATTAAAACCTTGACAGCAATATGATATGCAACATCAGCTGAGACTCTAATATGCGATTTAAAGGATCTAGGTCTATAAAGGCTGGGAACAAAAGACCGACTTTGCAGAATCTAGGCCCTGAAGGCCGCCCTCGCTAAGATGTTTTTTTTGCTCCTGGTCCCCCCCCCCCTAGTTCTTTACCAGGGATCCTCAGGGGAGAAATTGGGTCGGAGCTGCGCTCTGGCAAAAATCATCTTGCTGGAGCACCATTCCGTCTAGAGCCAGGACCCAAACCCCACCCCCCCAAAGGGTTACATGTGATTTTATAGAATTATGAAACAGACTCAATTTGGAACGAACCTATAACATCTAAAAAAAAATAACTAAATTCTTTTCCCCCACCCCAAAAACTACTATTCCCATTCCCAACCACATATTTTTTTAATTCGTTATTTAATTTTTTTAATGTTTTGGCTTCATTCAAAATTGATTCTTTGTTTCATAATTTGATATCACTGCATACCCCTAGCCCCTTTACTGTTAGGGTGACTATTCTGACAGATGAAATGAGCCCCATACCAAAGTGTGCATTGCAGGCTCAGAAGGAACACACGTTTGAATTACTATTACAGACATGTTTGATAAATTGGTGCCCATTCTTACGTTCCCAAAATCGTTCTCAAAATGCACTTTGTTTTTATGCAAAGCATCCTATATTCAGAGCAACCACATTATTCAACACTTAGCTCCGCCCCTAAGTCCCGTCCACACTACTGACAAATGTCCTCCCCACATACAACCCCCTCCTCTGCGCGCAAGGGGTGGGGGGTGAGTTCTCCTGTACATTGTCAATTTCCAGCACTGCCCTTGCCCACCGTGTGGCCCTCTTCCTCTTGTCCCTCTTCCAACTTAAGCGCTGTGGGCTCCGGCTGCCTTCCTAGTCCATGTTCAGGGCGCAAAGAAGGCAGAAGCCCCACGTGCAGCACATTGCGCTTCTGTGCGCAATCTTTTGTGCATCAGGCTTTCGTCTTTGTGGCCTACAGACTGCGAATGGATTAAGATCAGTTTGCCTCGCTTAAGAAAATCAAGTGCCTATTGTTTGTCATAAGGCAACTAATGTAGTATACCAGAGATCTTCTCACGGAGGGATCAAACAGAATGCCACAAAAGGAGTGAAATTTGAAGACCCCAGAGTCACAGCACGGGTTGGGCACATTTTGCTTCCAATATTACCCATTCTTTGTCTCTATCCAGCAGAATACTAGAGGAAGAATACCGAAAGGAAGTTTTCCTCTTTACTATGGCAAAGTTCTTATTATCCACATGGGTGTGAGTTATGGAGAATCGGGTCATTCTCTCGAGTACTCGACTACCTTTTCTCTATTGTAAGAGATGGGTTTGTGGAGACAGGTATCAGAAGTACTCAAAAGTGATTATGATCCCTATAGCCAAAGGAACTCATACTCCACCGTTGCAAAGTCTGGAATATTTCGTGGATCACAGACATCTTTAAATCGGTGGTAGTGACTGTTTGATTAAATGTGTGGGCCACTTTAAGAACGAGTTCTCCAAACAATATCAAAACCAAAGGAGAAAGCATTCATGGTATTAATGCATTATCCACAAGGGAAGCTCGGGTAAACTATAATGCTCGCAGTCTGAGTTTTAATTTGCGAACAACCATCCCAGAGTCCTCTTCTCCCCACCCAAATAGAGTATATGTACTGATCCAGTTGCACGATATGGCTGTGGAAGTAGGGAACCAGATAGTTATCTGGGTCCAGATTTAAAGGTGTTGCATTGGGTGCCCATGTTTTCACTATGACCTCTGTTGGTTGGAAGTCTCTAGTAACTGGTTGAATAACTTGTAGGAGGTGATAAAAACAGGCTTTGTGCATTGCCATTATGTAAACCTTAATGATGAAGTGAAGCAGTGATTGACTTGCTGACAAGAGGTGAACAGATGTCAAGCAAGCTGAAGTCAAATAATCCAAAATGTCAGGCAAATACTGCCTACACCCTCAAGTGGCTTGGTCAGTGTGCACCTACGGGGGACCCCCTAGCACCCGCTGCAAATAGGCACTCCATGGCACCTCCACTGGAAAGAGGGAAAACGGGTAAGGGGAAGGGCAAAGAAAGGGGGTCTGAACATTCAAGCTTCTGAAAATTCAGGAACATTTAAGTGCAGGGATACGTGGGTAGGAGATAAGAGCATAAAACTAACGCATTCAAGGCAAGATGCACATGTTAATGAGTGCCACAGGATCACAATAAACATGACGGGAAGAGCAGGACATCCAGGTGGGCCTTGGAATCAACAGCGTCTTCGTGAGCCATCGATAATGCCATATATAAAAAAACAAAGCCTAAAGAGGAATGTGTTTCCCAAGGCATAAAATAAGCAGTGTCGCATATCAATTTGCTATGCAATTCTGTAGGGTTGCTAATTAAATTGACACTTATGCAGCAAAGTTAGCTATTTCAATTACCCTGTTCAATGAAAACACAGCTCACCCTGCATTCCTCTCTTCCCCTTAGGGCTCTCTCCAACCTGTCTTATTTTTCTGTTCACTGCAAGCTCATTTGGGCTAACGGAGAGAGTGCAGCAGTAATCATCTCCTTTACTCTCAAAAACGCCAAAGACCTGTGTGGGCATGCTAGGCAAGACAAGTTCTTTCTTTTTCAAATAATTGCAAAGCAGTGTTCATTTGTGCAACAAACCTTTACATTTTACAGACTTGTCTCAGTATTGTTTTACTTCAGTGGTAACACATAAATGGTGCTCATTTTGTATTTTAGGTAGAAATGACTTTCTGTGACATTACAAATATTAGTATAACATTGCTAATCAAATAGGTTTGTTTGCTAATCAAAAATATTTTAATTAGCAAACTTTGCTAATCAATTTCTGAAAACGAATTCATGCCTTTGTTTCCGGAAGTGGATAAGGTTATCCAATGATCTTAAGGAGATGCAAATGTTATTTTATAGAGAGGGTCCATTGGAGTTCAGTTGCCTGCCAAACTGACCGACGAGAGGGAGAACAAGTTAGCCGACCTGAACACACCATTGGGGCAATGACTGATCATTTTTTGTTGCAAATGCCTGGGTCCTCTCCTCCCCAACAAACGCAATGGATAGTGCACAGGGTTTTTAAGGTGATCACCATTGTACAGGAAGCCAATGAAAGGAAGACAGGTATGAAACATTCTCTACATTTCAGACCTTCATTTTAATTACTTAATTACTTGCAACACATGCACCAAGCATTAGGAGAGCCCCAGGGACAGCTGTTACAATAGTTGATGCAGGAGAGGACAATGGCCCTCATCAAGGCCACTTCATAAGACATATTTCTCACTCTATCAAACACTCCTCTGACATCTGTGACCCCCTTGAAGACCTTGACGTCCTTGCTCTCACCGAGACGTGGTTCAAGGCCAGCTCCGTCACTGTTTTTGACACTTCTCCCTGAGGGCTACTAGATCCTGTCCAATCCCAGGCACTCCCGGCCTGGTGGTGAAGTGGATCTGGTCTTCCCTGAGTGGATTCCGGCCACCATTATCCCTCTTCAAACCTACTCATTGTTTGAAAGCCTAGTATGCAGGCTTTCTGTCTCTCCTACCTTTTCCCTTACTCTTGCTCCCATCTGCAGGCCTCCCAGACAAACTTCCTCTGAGAAAGAAAAGTCTCAGAATGGGCTGACCGGTCCTCCTCTGTTCTCGTCTCCTCCCCCAAAACGTATCCTCCTTGGGGACTTTAACATCCATCTCGACTCTCCAGATGTGGCTACTGTTCTCTTTCGCAACCTCTGTGACACTCTTTCCCTCACTATCCATCCCTCCGGCCCTAATCACACTGCCAGGCACGCCTTGGATGCTCTCAACTCAGACATCCCTCTTACTACCCCTCTCTCCTGCTCTGATCACTCTCCTCTCTTCCCACCCCACCTTGACCTCCCCTGACCCAGGATGATGCCTCGTCCCGCACTGTCTCCTTAATTCGACAGATGATACCTGTGTCAGGCGCTGCAGTTCCCTCCTGCTTCATCTCTCCTCCGCCCCCTTAATTTGACTCTCCTTCTGACTCTGTTCTAGCTAACTTTTATCTCTAACACCTTGGACATCCTTGCCCCTGTCATGACCATCCGCATGAAGCCTGTTGGGGACGGACCCCTAGGCATGCCAGAGGGACACTAAGTCAGCTGACTTGGAGAGCACAACTCCCTCCTTCTCAGATACACTGAGGACTCAGTCAACAGCAAGTTTAAACTGTGGTTTATTACAGGCAAAACTAACAGGAATCAGCACAGGAACAAAGAAAATCCATGCACATCTCACGCTTCCTCAGCTCGCAGGCCAGTATTATAACACAATTACGTCAGAGTGACGTCACAACCTGGGCCCTTCTCCAGGAAACCTATTGGGCCACAATATTGGGTATCGAGTATTTCACCACCCATAGTGGACTATATAGATGTTACTCTACTGGCCCTCGCATGTCAAGTGGCTGGCCTGGTCCATCCCCAAGTTACTATCTATAACAATGTTGCAGTGTGGTGGATTTAGCATTGGTTCTTGCCCGTTGGTACCCACTCCTAGGGTACTAAACTGATTGTCTAGAGCAGACCTTCCCCCCCCAGGGCTGGGACCCACAAAGGTTCTCAGCTCTTGGTGTATCTCTTCAAGGTCTTCAAGGTAACAAGAATGACAATGTGTCTGCATTGTAACTTGTGTACACCACCTTAGTTTATGTAAGTGCTCTACTGATTGGTGCAACACTTGCATCATATTGTAGCATGCTTGTCGCTGTCTGTGTCTAACAGCCTGGGACCAGTGCTCCTATCCCACCGCTGCTCGCGGTCCATTGTCTGCTTTGGCCCCATCACATGTACAGAGATCACGAATTTGAGCTGTGCAGCTCTGAATTATGAGGATTTATTCACAGTTTCGGCAGCTGGTCCCCTTGTCATCTGAATTGGACTGTCATCCTTATCGCTTGGCCTTGGCAGCGGATCCCGTCTCACACGTCTTGCTCTGTTCAGACTGAATTCCAGCTCAGCTCATCTCTTGCTGAGGGGCCTGTGGCATGCTGTACTTTTCCTAAACTTTATAATGCAGTTTCTACAGTGTCCATAATATACTACATTTCCATATGTTAGTCACACTTGGTTCTGTCAGGTCCCATAGGTGCTCCAGCAGTTCCATAGGGTTGATTGCATGTAAGCATCTGCAAGCTGTGCTCAGGATCTCTTGTGCCTTGCGTTGCTGCGTTTGGCTAATGACAAAATAATAAAAGCTGTCACGGTATGTACATGCATCTGTCCACCAACTATAGAACTGTAAGTTCGTGTTCATGTATTCGAGTGCGTGTTTGTGTCCCAAAGTGCGGGTGGCACGTGTGCTTCAGGTCTACTGCTGCTATGTCGTGGTGTCTCTAACCGACGTCAGCAACATGCTTCTTGGTGCTTAGTCCAGGCTGTCAATAGAGGTGTCTTTGATCAAGGACAATGGTTCTTAATCCATGCTGGGTTGGTTGAGGGGATATGGTTGGCTGAGGGGGTACCTCTCGAGATACTTGTCAATCATGGGACCACTGGGAATCGGTCCGAAATAGAATGGGCGGTTGCGGTGTTTCCTGGCCTTCTTCCGCGTCATGAATTTTGTAGGAGGGGAGAGGGTGTCTCCATCCCTCTTCAAGCTGGTCTCAAAATGCATGGTGGACGAAACAAATGCATTTTTGGTTACAGCACAGACCGTTGTCAATTATCCAGTCAATAATACTGACCAAACAGGCAGGAACAGAAGCAGCATTTTGAGTAGGATTACCCAGATTTGCTTTCATCTGGGAATCATCAATGTGCGCCTGGAATGAAGGGAGCCTTTAGGCTCCCCCTGGTTTTCTGTGACCAGAAGTAGTCTGCTACTTGCAGAATAGATGAAACTGAGAATCCTCAAGAAGATATGGATTGTCGTTTTAAACAGAAGTGTCTTGTCTCTATTAACAATTGGGTGTGCAGGCCCATGCCATGGTCCTTTGAGAGACCTCATTTCAATAGGACATAACCACGTGCTGAGCACATCTTCAAGAGTTCCGACGAGAGACAAATAGAACCATCTAGCCCTTTGTGAAATGAACGAAATGGGCTACCTGAGAGGGGCAGGGCAAGTGGAAAGATTACTGCCAGCAATAGAGAGGTTCCTTGTCTTATTTGCTAAAAACAGATTTATACAAGTTGAAAATTGTGCATCGATTGAAAAGATCAGTAATTTCCCCAAAAATCCATTCAAACATTAAAATAAATTATTTGAAAGGTCGTTGAGATCCCACCTGGCAAGAAGGGAAATTATATAAGATGTATGAATAAGTATGAAGATCCCATCATGTGACCCAAAGACTGGTAGTTCTTTGTTCTTTATACTACGCTTATTATGAAGACGCTATACTTCAGCGTGACCACTACGAACTCTTGACCTTGTTCTTGGCAGCAGAAACATTAACGTGTGCTCCCTATGCACCAGTTCTTCGTTCTTTTGAGGAAGAGGCCACTCACTATCTGGGGACATAATGCTTCACCAGAAGGGCGATGCAGAACGTTACACAGGGCTTTCTGAGAGCTAGTATTCAACGAGAATCCGAACGGGTGAAGTGCAGACGAAGGCACAGTTTAGGAATGTACTACTAAAAATGTAGCACATAATGCAAATCGATGTGTTTTGTATGGAAATAGTTTCAAATATCACAGGGCAGTCCCAGTGACCAATTCCTGTCCAACAAACATGTATGCCCCCTTACAACCTGTTCAATAGCACCAAACACCTGATGACGCTATCCTTGGGGGCACTGCGCATAAACTGAGAACCTCCACCAACAGAACGCATGCATACCATACCACCCAAAACCAATGAAAGAGGCCACTTAGCAGCCTTTCATGAGAGGGAAGGAAAAGAGGAGAGTCTTTGCATTGAGCCACACACAACACAAAGTACCGAGTAGCATTTCACAAAAAATGTTGGAACTGTGTTTCTTTATATTTAACTGTATTTCATTAAAATGCCTGGGGATAGTAATGTCGTGCACTCAATATATTCAATAGACAGAAGCCCCATCCCCTACTTCAGGGCCGCAGCTTCTCATCGTGGATAAATTCAAACCTCCCCCTTCACGCTCACCCCCTGCCAATCAGTTTGTTCTGCTGGTCAAGCTCCAACCCCAGTTGGTTTTAGATTCCAGTTTCCCTAGCATTTTGCACAGAATTCTCCTCCAAAGCATACGTACGCTCGTTCCTTTTGTTGGCAGAGTACAGCCTGTGCCTGCTTCTTGTGGAAAAAGCAGACATTGCGCGGCTTGCAGGGAGCACGTTAACCTTGACACAGATGCAGCAGTCACTAATGGCAGGCAATATGCCTGATCTTAGGGGACTGCTGCAGTTGCTAAGATACTGGCAGACGAGTGAATGGAAATGGGTCAGTGAACCTGTGGAGAGACAGAGTGACACTAACCATTGCAGCTGCTTCTTGGGCCCACTCCGACATCCCACCCATTCCATATTTATCGCTCCCAGCTCCAGACTCCATCCTGCTCCCGCCTCCTGGATCTTCTCCGACCGACCGGCAAAGGCAGCCAGAAGCAAAGAGGACGCAATTGGAAGAAGCAAATGCAAACTAGGCTGTTGTGCCTTTCTCGCTTTTCTTTCTTGGAGGTAGGACCAAGTGGTTTCTTAAAGCCATTGAAAGGTGTGCCCTGTTCCAGATTCCTCAGTGCGAATAATGCTTTCAAAGGTCGCTTTGTCCCAGCCCCCATCCCCCTAGGCAAGAGGGAAATCTGCAAGCAACCACACACGCTGCTTCATGAGGCTTTCAAGGGAGGGGGACTAATGTGGGCTTGGAAAACCTCCACAAGATTAGAGCAGGAAAGGGCTCTGAAGGGAAGATCCTTCTAACATAGCAAACAGGATCAGTGGAGTGCTACCCAATACCCGGTTTTCTGTCACTGTAACTCAAGAGGAGTGTAAACTGAGACAGCTAAGTGAGTGCAGGCTTACTGTGCGATGAAAAAGAATCAGAATTTATGCCAGGACCTCTGAGGCTTGCATGCTGCTCTCCATTCCATATAAACCAGACAGAAAACAGACTGGAGAACCTACAAAATATCCCAAAAGATGCTAGGTAGTACAATATCGATTAGATGCACAGTTTTGAAAAGAACCATATCTGTTGAAGGTTTTTTCTTCATCCAGCAGTGGCGTTCACCCATACTTTCATCAATCAAAATTCCCCTAAGCGCTCCCAACACGTCCACTTCACTCTCTGAACGGCCACAATACCTGGGACTAAATCAAAGGTCGGGGTGGATGTGAGATGGCAAGGGCAGCTAAAAGAAAAAAAGCATTGAAACCAGTTAACACCAAAACACGTTATGCACTAACATCGAGTTGGCGGGGGGCACACCTGGCTGTGGCTGCAAGTGGAGCAATGAATGTATGTGTCTGACATCATACGTGGGATCATACTTGGGTACAACGGGAACACAATCCTACTAGTGGGAAACAGAGTTTGCACTGTCCGAAGGCCCAGAAAAACACCAGTCTGAAACAACCCACCACCACGCGAGCATCACAAATAATAGCAAAGTTCAATCTCAATCGGATATAACATTCAGGAAGCTACAATTGCCAGGTAAGTAGCAAGAGCAATGAATACCAAAGTCAAAGGACAATCAGCAGATATGTCGAGAAGGGGTGAAAGTAAAACGCCAACGGTATCTGGATCACCAGTGCACAAGAGAAACTCCAACGCATACGAAGTGATGACAAGCATCATGGGAAATGTAGTGTAGGATGCTTTTAGCAAAGGCTTGCAAATAGGTTAGCAGCGTCAAAGCTGAAGGGCCCTGGTGCCAGTCCCCATTTTTAATGCAACCTTGCACGAGTCCCTCTGAGCCGGGTCATCTTGGAGGCTATTTGAGTTTATGCATAACCTTGCAGAAACATTCTTTGGGGAGGGTGCAAAAAGTCAAAATGCAACTAGCTTGAGGATGGGACCTTCTCACAGGGGTAGAGGTTGACAAAGAACAGTCACTGGCTGTCTTTATTGTTTACCAGTAACACTGCTGCAGCTTCACTCGAAGGGAGAAAGAACGAATGCGACCAAATGAATGGGGTCGCAAGCAGGTCCACTACTAGACAATGAATATTAGTGGCAAATTTAAGTAGTTCATGGGAGAGTAGTTTCCTCCTTTCAAAACTATGTGATTCAAAATGCTGGAAAAAAAATGAATACATGATACATGTAATAGTAAATTGCAGTTCGTTATTAAAACAAAATCGAGATGTAAACGCATAAAATAAAGTGCACATTTAGTGTTTGGACATAAGCGGGATGAGTGTACTTCCCATAGACCTAAAAATAATTATTTTAAAACTGAAAAAAGGCAATTTTAAGAGGAAACGGCTAAGAACAGAAAACTAGTTAACAAGGTTTCCACAGCAGTACGAAAAGCAGCATTAGGTATTTGAGGAAAACAACAAAGGAGTGTAAACAGGGGCCAAGAGTAAGGCTCAGACGGTATCAGGTAATATTATCCCCACCAAAAATATTACCGTATATATGGTCGTCGGGAACGGCCATAGGCGATATTTTTTGTGGGGATAATATTTGGGGTTTCTGGGAGCAGGGGCTGCGCGGGTGTCCCCCTTTCCCTTTAAAATAATATGGGGGTCATCAACTCCACTGCCTTTCTTTAGGCTCTTGTTCTGAACAAAGTTTGGGTCTGCAATAGTTCCACGATATTTGCTTAGGCTTTCTCCCAACAGTGTTTATACTTGCAGTAGTTCCACTGCCTTTAATTAGGCTCTTTCTCTCAACAGTATTCGTATTGATAAGGATTGCACAGTTTTTACTTGGGTTCTCTCGCATAGTACGCGGTGCACGGCATTCACCCAAAAGCACCCCGCTTTATCTCACTGGGTTTACCGGCCCTGTGTGTCATCTTCAGCTTTCGTGTTTCACTAGGGTCTGCGCCCCAGGTCCATTGACTGGCAGTGAGCCTGGAGAGGTATTCGCTGCCAGCTTTGCCTTCCTCTGTGTTGAGCAGCTCCAACTGCCTAAAACAGGCAAGCCTTCTCCCGACCAGACTTCCCTGCACACCATGCCCGCTGGCCTCTGCACTGTGCTCTGCGGTCTGCTTGTCTTCAGCGTCCTGCACAGTGTCAGCATCTGGGCGGTTCCTCTCCAGTCTCTGGCTCTCTTGAATTCGGTTCACCTGTGTCCTTTTTAAATGCCCGAGTGCGTCTCTGCAATTTCCAATCACTGGAATGCAGCGTTGGCTTACAGTGTCTAGTCATCCGCATTTTTCATTCCCTCTTATTTGTCTTAATCCCAAAAAGGGGGGTGGGGTTCGTCTTAGTCCCAAAAAAGGGGGTGGGGGTAGCAAAGGTAAATGAGGTTCTGGCCAGAAAGACCTGGGAAATATCTGTATTACAATAAGCTATGTAGGAGTATTGCACTGGCACATAGTTGTCACTAAAGGTTATGATTGAAGG
Source organism: Ambystoma mexicanum (assembly GCF_040938575.1). Taxonomy (NCBI): domain Eukaryota; kingdom Metazoa; phylum Chordata; class Amphibia; order Caudata; family Ambystomatidae; genus Ambystoma; species Ambystoma mexicanum. The sequence continues at coordinate 228,760,503 of NC_090934.1, forward strand.
GCTATCTTGACTTTGTCTTTTTCTGTCTCCCTGGAGCTTGTCCTCTCCCACATCACCCTCTGGCAGATAGCTATCCCGAGGGTCAGAGTCAGGTAGTTTCTGCCTTTCCCTGGCAACGTAACAGGCTTCCTTCCAGGGAATAAGTGACAAGGCTGTCTGATTCGTCACAACAGGGAGAGAAAATTTAGAGTTAAAAGGGATGCGTTAATGGGTGCACAAGAATTCTCAACTTGCTGGTGTCACCACCGTTGGGCGAAGGAAGATTCAGCAAGTCAAAACCTCGGTGCAGTAAAGTGTATGCACAAGTACAAAGTCTAAACATAAGGTGTACCTGCCTAACCTCCAGGTTTTTCCCAGAGACTCCAGGTTTTTAGCCTCTTCTCCAGGTAAGAACCTTGAGTCTATGGGTTTTCAGGTGCCACCCAATCTTCCATCCGATTGGCTACAAAAGACCACTGCCGATAGACAATCGGCTGGAGGTTTGGGCGGGACCCGGGCGTGACCACAAAGAACGCAGACTGGAGCAAAATAAACGCAGTAATACTGCTTTCAATCCGGTGTCATTAATGACACAGGATTGAAAGCAGTATTACTGCGCTTATTTTGCTTAAGCTTTCACTCTTTTGGGCCAGTTTGCCTTATGTTCAAATTGAAGGGCGACTAAAACATAAGGCAAACTGGCCAAAAAGAAATAAAACTTTAGCAAAACAAACGCCACGGGCCGTTGCTACCATATGGTACTGCTCGCGTGTGCTGCTCTGCATGCCTGGTCTGACCAGGCGTCCACAGCAGCACCCGCGAGCATACTCAATGTTGCGGCGAGGTAACAATGGCGCCGGTAGCACTACCGGCACCGTTGTTGCCTTACCGCAACACTCCTAATGAGGCCCATTTTAACGTTTTCAAAAACACCATTTGAAGAAAATATCCTCTTGGTTTTGTGTGTGTGTATTGATTTTATGGGAGGAGTATGCCATTCGTCCTATGCAATTTAGGTGGTTACGAATAGCCAATTCAATGAAATGTATTGCATTCCACTGTAAAGTGCAAACTGCAAACGTGTTTCTAATGTTAGCTACAATTACTGAGTTTACCTTTTTGGTGAGTAGAAGGAGCCATGTGCAAAGGGGCGGAGTCTAGAGTGGGCGGGGCATACATCTCAGGGTTTTTGATTTTCCAATGTAGGCAGGTCTGACCAAGGGCATTATGCACTGAACCTTCAATATATGAAGAATGCCAAAGAAGAAACATTTACTCACATGAGCTTTGGTTCTTCAGCCTGGCAACTTTTCATTGACTGCAGGAGGAGGTTCTAAGAAATCTTCGATGCCTCTCAAAGTAACAATGACCAGCTGTTAACGGTCTATGATGTTGCCAAACTCCCATTTTCTTTTGCCCATGGGTTGAATAAGATTTTTGGGTAGTAAATACCTCAGAAACCCCTGTAGAGTGCTTGGAAGAACAGAGAGGGCTGTACTCACTAACAGAATGACATTCATGCCGAGGAACAGTCCTACAGGTAAATAATAGATTTCACATGGGACCTCGAGAGTCGCGAGCATAGGAAAGTGTAGAAGAGGACTACATCTTCACTCAAAGAGTTATTTGAGAACGAACTGGTGGGCTTTCCCCAGCAGTAGCAGCCCACTGTCCAGGTTATAGGTTCGGAAAAATGAAAAGGTCCTGTAACGTGATCCAAAGTGCCATTACTGCCCTGAAAAGCCAGCAAGGGAGGGTACTATAGCTACAGGTAAAATCATACAGGCAATGTTTTGTCTACGTGACACAGATCAAGCAAATAATGCAAGCTGTTTCACATGAAAAAAGGATGTTCACCATGGAAGATCTTAAGGAAACTTCCATAGTCGCTCTCTCTTTCCAGGGGCGAACTTTGCTTTGGAAAGTGGTGTAGGAGACTTGGAAAAGCCAACATGAGTTGAGTGTACGGATGTGGAGCAGGGGAGGTGGGTTAGCCCAGGTAGCAGAAGTGGTGAGTTGGGAGGTGTGCAGAGCTGATATGGGGGCTTAGAATGTGTGCACTTACCAGTCGTTAACCGAGCATCGATCCCTTCTTCAGAATGTTGAATCATATTCCCAGGTAGTAGCATCATAAATGTCTGGCAAGGCGTGTTTTAGCCGAGAAGGTTACCTTGCTTTTTGTGAAAGGAGCTTTAGGGCGCTCACTACAGCATTTGCCCTTCCGACTGGCACTTAACCCCCCTCCACCTCCACACCAACAGTAAGGGCCAGATATGCAGACGCCACCACTGAAGTGGGATTGTGGGGGAGGCGGTGGCAAGCAGAGGCTGGCTCGGTGGTGAAGTCGTAGTTAGAGAGCCATCCCAGAACCACAGCATGCACCATTGGTGGCGGGCCTCTCGTTTCTGTTAATACAAGTTTGATATTCTTGGCGAGAAAGGTGTACTAACAAAGGGTTTAGATAGGGGTGTAGGGCTCACCACATGCAATGAAAGAATGAAACATGCTGAAAATGCGGCAGAAACACTCCAGTGTTTTGCTTTCGGGTGTGAATCCTTAGCAGAATTAAGTAGTAAGAATTATGAAGTAGCAGTTCTCGCCATAAATACAAACCGTTATTCTTGGCGAAAAAGCTGGTGTCCCTGAGCATCTAAAGCGATAGCACTGGGCCTCAAAGGTCTTCCATCAGAAAGATGTCTAGGTCCCAGCATAGAACAGCAGTCTGCTTGCTCACCCCAAAGATTAGCACCCTAAAAGTGTCAAAGTGCGCTGGCGAAATACCAAAACTGAGGTTATGCGTGTCGGATCCGAGCTGCCGCACTGAGCAGACCATAAAGGGCTTTTCATTTTATTTTAAATAAAAGTCTACGCTGCAACAAAAAAAAATATGCAATACATCAATAGGAGGACCTACAGTTTAGGTTTGGGAACCGCAGAGCAACTTTGAGGTAATGTTCAGTGCCCTGTTTACTAAATAGTTATCCTGATGAACAAGAGATGGGTAGACCAGTAGATTAGTCTTGAAATTATTGGGAAGCCAATGAGAGAAAAGCTAAAACCAGAGACTATCCAGCGGATTGTACCCCGATAGAAAACCACCTACCCCCTGCATAAATGCTACAGGCTTTCGCCATTAAATCTCTAGCCTGTTAAGATAGTTTGGTTACGTGGGATTCATATGGCACTCACACAACCTTCTTAGCATCAAACGTATCCAAGGACTCTTTCACTGCAGCTGTTGCCATTTGGATTCAATATCGAAAAACGAATAGATTAACAGCAAAATCAGAAATGGCTTCTGAAAGAAAACCTTGGGCACGTTCACTGTAGGGACAATGGCGCACCAGAAGGGAGCATGGGTCTTTTTAACTTCTCACAAAGTAATAGCGAACATTAAACATATCTTACTAGTAAGGGACTTCTGAACATATTTGCACATGAACACTGAAAGAGATACTATGATTTAAGTTAGTAACTAAACCTACCTGTGGACCACCTGTGGACAAGCTAACCTTCTTTCTAAGCCACGTGTACCCCTAACAAACCATGGGTCTTACATTAGTGCTGCAAATTGATTTTTTTTTTTTAACTTTGGGATCCCACTAGTGCCCATGGCTGTTCTCACTCGTTGCCCCCAAATAAAAATTTGCCCCTGAGAAGATTAATCATGAACACCTGGAAAAGAACCAGAGGGAGGAGGGGTTCCTGTAATGTCACAAACAAAGTATTAAAAAAGCACACCTTGACTTACATTTTCCAGAGTTCCTGGATGTCATGCAAAGCACTATCTTAACAAGCGTGTTCACAAAGGTCCTGATCAGATGCCAAAATGGTCTTATGGGCGTCAAACCGCCGATCCTAATGAGGCGGTTTGAATCCTGGCTTTGGCGGCATGACATGGTTTAAAGCATGAAGGGTGCAAATGGATTTCTCTGGATCCAGTGAGACTTTGTCGGGTCCCAGATGCTGGAAAAAACCACCAATGCCAAAATGGTCTTTACTGAACGAAGGACAGTCCTGTGTGGCCGGTCCAAGAAAACATGACACAGAAGTAGGTTTTAAAGGACTATCAACTTTGCACGCATAGAGGTTTCGATAAACTACTATAGGTTCCTGGGGTTTTTCTACAACTAAAAGAGTTTTCTTTTCTCAGAACAATTTAAACAAATAGTGTCTATATAGTTTCAACTAAATTGTGTTGTGGTTCCCTATGAGGGAAGCAGGTCCCTCTGGTAAGAGGCTCTATGGACAGTATCAAGCATATTGCGCCCAGCTTGCTATTTGCAATCGAGCCAGTCTTACAGTACCTTGTTCACTTCTTCCAACTCCCTGGGATACAACATCATGTTCACTTCTAAGGGATGCAGTGCCCTTCCCACTCTGCATCAAGGGGCTCTGGCCACTCTGCCACATTCTAAGAGATATAGTGCGTGCCCAGAACACCTTCAGTAGCAGATATTTTTATGGGTTCCTCCGTTCAGCTGCCCCTCTGGGAGTGTAAACTCTTTCAGGTCCGTTTGCAGCAGCTCCAGGCCCCAAGGATCTCTTTGGGTTATCTTCTTTCAGCTCTCCAGCCTCTCAGCTGACTCTGGTCTTTCAACTCACTTTGACCTCGGAAGTTGTAAGGTTATTAACATTGCTTTGTTCCTTCCCCTTCATGCTCTCCACAGAGAGGAGAGAGCGGGATAAGGTATGCATCTTCTGTCTGGTTTCAACGTGATAGCTTCAACTGCCGAGGCATACTTCAAGTGCGCAAACAATATTGAACAGCAAAATGGCCACACGCCCTAGCACCATCAAAATACAGACACTCTCCAGATCTTGAGTCATTATTTTGGCTCATGCGGTAAGCACTAGTAGACATGATTTAGGGCCTTTCCTGTATTCATTTTTCTCATGAACCTTCTAGTACGGCTATAACGATACGGCAGGTTCTCAGATTACCCTCAACATTTTTCTTGCAATCCCCATGTATGTCGAGATTATATCCGACAACATTTTCTTTCATTTCAAAGGCTTCCTAGATAGTCTTGCACACAGCTTTATCACTACCCTGAAAAGGCTAATATGAGTGGAGGAGGAAATAGATTCCTGGGTGGCAGGTGCTGACCTTTATTGATCACACCTGAGGCATAGGATCATTCGCAAACTCTAAAAACCTCAATTAACTGGCCACTTCTGCAGTTTTCCTGTTTGCGCTAAACCCTTTTTGTTCCTTCCAGCAGCGGTTTGCTGAGCTCTGCAGGACTAACTATATTGTATTATAGATACTCCAGCACACCCGAGTTCGTCAATTTCAGTTTTTTATCTCTAAACGTGTATCCACGTCTATAGTAGTGATGAAACGCCAGGAACACCTGCCTTACGTTGAGATAGTTTTACATGCTGGCTAAAAGAACATCATTTGTTCGCAAGAAAAATTTACACTTTTTGATATTTATTCTTGTTTTTATTTTTCCAATACTTGTTTGTGTCACCAACATAATTCACCTTCATGATATGGCGACGTTATATGTTCACAGCCACGACATGCACATGTTTCAATCAATAAAGATTGTCTTCAGGTGGCTATAGATAACGGTCAATGGTGCGAGTCCAAAGCTTGACGCTAGCTGTATTCCCTGTGCTGCTTAGTTTGCTGAGGCAGAACTGTGTCCCAGTGCACCTCCTTTTCTGAGCCAGCGCTGTTTTTTGTTTCTTCTGCTTGCACTCCATGCAGTGTTCCTGTTCTAGATCCTAGTCTTGGCCAGACAAGTTGATCTTCTCTTTTCCGGTTAAGTGGTTATGGGTTTCCTTGATCTGTGTGTTCTGCTGCTGGTTTATTTGCTTGCATTCTTATGCTTTCTGTAGCAAAATAGAACTTTTTTTAGTGATTTGCCAGGTGGTCCGGAACTCTCCTCTCAGTCTTATGGTTAGTGCCAGCTCTCAAACATTCTCTCATGAACAGTAAGGATTTGGACCTCAAGTCCAAGAATGTTTTCCCTGGCTCAATGTAGTGTATTTCCTGTGATAGGAGGTACTTGACTGCCAAGACGCAGCATTCAATACTTTTCAGCTTAGTATCTTGGTCAATTGTGATTAAGAGTTTAGCATCTACATTTCAGAAATCAGCCCTTGTGAATATGCCCACCTTATCAATGATTGCTAAGAACTTTGCCTGTAGGGACCAGTATGTAGTGCTTCTCAAATTAACCACTTGCACAGGCTGCTCACCTGACTCCATCCTCTAGGGGCTCCGGTCTGTCATGTAGCCCTACTGGGTTATGCCTCTGACCCCTAGCCTCAGTCCTGTGGCCTTGTCCCTCACTCCAGGTGACTGGTGTCCACAAACCTCTCCCTACCTATGAAGCTGCTAGTTGCTCTAAGTCTATTCTTCTGGTCACTCGCACACACCTCTCAGTGCAGGAGCATTCCAGTGACACCATGTCTTCCCAACATCTAGGGTTCCACATCCACCTAGCCCTTTTAGTACCGCCCTATTATTCAGGTGTCTTGTTGCATTGCTCATCTTGTCGTCCCTGTTGCGCACTTGCTCCATATATCAGCCATCTTTCATCAGCCAACTCTCCAGTTCTTGGTCGGACTTCTCAGGCTCGGCACCCCTCCCCTGCTTTCACTGTCAGTTAAACTCCTTCAGGATTTTCTTCTTTCTCTGCTCCATCTCTTTTCTGGTCCACCTTGCCACTCCTCCAACCCTCTGAATCATCTGATCACCACTACGCTCTCCTCCTTAACTGGAGCTACGAATTTCACCATTATGTTCCAGGGATTGGCATCCCCTCCCCAAACAATCCCGTTCAACTAATGCTAGGGACCTGACCCCCAAGTTCCAGGATTCAGCATTTCTCACAATAATCATTCTCTCTGGTTCTCCACAGTTGGCGTCCACAAACCACTAAGTCCCCATTTGGTCTTCTTGCTGACCTTCTTGATCTTCTTCCCTTAAAGTATCTCCCCTACACCTCAGTCCAGGACCTCCACAGCAGCGGTCCACCCGGCGTTTGCCGTTCCTCCGGGGGCCTCTTGGTACCTCTCGGTGGTGCTCTGTCTGCAGCCTGCTCTACAGTTCTTGGTCGGACTGCTTGGTCTCGTAGCAGATCCACAGTATTTTCTAGTAGTTTCGAAATTTGAAGATTATCCTATCTCCTCCACCACTTTTCTAATCTGCTGTGCCGCAGCACCAGTCACTTGACTATGACAGGGGAGGGGGAAGGTTGGAGGGGGGACACTCCTGGTTATGTGTTGTGTTTTTATCACATGGCAGACACGTCACCACATTGTCTGGATTTCCCTTCTGACCTGTAACAGTGCTCGTAGTCTATCATTGTCAAGTAACATATCCTCCAGCCTTTCATGTTCCTGTGTGATCGCCAGCATCTGTGGGCACAGCTACTATACATGTGATGTCATTTAGATTAACGTTTACAACATAGGCAAAGCGGCCAGTTTAACTTAATCAGTATTAGCAAGTTATTTAAGTGGACTTATATTACTGGCCTTTGCTGCAGCATAGCTATTGGCATTTGCATGGCTTCTGTGCTTTGGGTCCTGCAAGCCAGACTGTAGGGGGTTATTGGTGGTTTAGCGGCTATTAAAGGAGCAGAGCGAGGTCGCTATTAGATCATCTGTTCAAGGCCTGGCAAAAAAAATTGCATTTTTTTATAGTCACACTGAGCATATGTAAGAGAGAGCCACATATTACCATGGCCCCCATCGCACATGCTCTGAGCGACTAGGACACGGCTGTGATGCATGGGTGCATGGCTTCCTACAAGAATGAAACAGCCTAGACCCGCAATTTCCTGCATTTGGATTGTGCGAGCTGTAAAGGATTCCAATCGGGCGTCACACACCAGACCAGGACTCTTGCCCATAGGCTAGGATGTAGCGTACAATTGAAATACCTTTCCTTTATTTTCTACGAATTTGGATTGAGCTGGCACCCAACTCGTCTCACACCCCCTTTTACAAATACCCCGGGTCACAATGGACCATGAACCAGGCCAGTGGGTGGTAGTTCAATATTTATTTTAAGTTCAAAGAAAATCACTTTTTGAATATTGGGCAGCAATCACCAATGGGGTGATAATTACAATGTAAACTGATTAAATACACTTGGTTTACTTTCTACTAGAACATATCCAAAGCAAAGATGAATAGGAGCAATTTTACTGTTCAGGTAGATAGCACCATAGTTAAGATTCCCCCCCCTTCAATGCTCCCACAAACCCCAATTAATCAAATTTTGAGTGGATAGAAAGGAGCAGCAAGCAGTCAGGGAAACTGGGCAGCAAACAAAAATAAAACCCTTTGCAATTGCATAAAATAACACTTGGAATTGGTAAATTAATCTAAACGTGCGGTTGAATAAATGAGGTAATCGCATCTAGATAGGATTGTGAATATTCGCATGTGCCACACTTAGATGGAATTAGATGGAATGCTCATCTTTAGCCTGCGACACATCTAGATAGGGTTGTGAATGAGAGCATGTGCCATACTTAGATGGAATTCTTAACTTTAGCCTGCATTGCATTTAGATAGAAATATGAATGTTAGCATATGCCACACTTAAATGAAACTGTGAATGTTACCAAGTGCCACACTTAGAGGGAATCGTGATCACTAGCCTGGCTCACATCTAGATAGGATATTGAAGATTAGCAAGTGCCACACTCAGATGGATAGTGAATGATAGCAAACATCACACCTAGACATAACTACAAGGACAGCAATGCCAATTAACCGATCCACTAACAATTTCACCCCTCTGCATACACCTCTCATACTCTAACCAAACAGAACCACAAACCTACAACACAACAATCCGCACAAACTTCACTACACTGCAACAACAAAACAAACCACACAGACTCGCACAACAGCACATGACTACCGACCGTAAAACACCCCAAGCCCAGTCAACGGACCCACCGGGCTGAGGTTGCCAACAGAACATCACTCTCTCTTGCACTTTTCCAGCTTATTCCCACTAACTCACCCCCCTTCCCTTTTTCAGAGACGCCAGAGCGCCAGGGGACCACTCTGGTGGTGATCGTGTGTGGTACAAATATCCTTTAACATTAACTACCAGGCAAGGTTTCAACAAAGGGCATACAGTTCACAAAGCAACTTGAAAGTAAGAACACAGTGCAGCCAAAATCACACGTTGAAAAGTAGCATTTTCCACTTTTGGCAGTTTTAAATGTTAAAATGGTTTTTAACAAAAATGGGTGAAATAGACAGAATCGGAATGCGGTTTTTAGGCTAGGTGAGAGATGCACATCACAGGGATGATATAGAAGTGAAAGAGTGACTATCTGAATAACTGGATGAGATTTTCGATGTGGAAGTAGATTCGGTTTTGGGACAATAAACGCAGTTAACAGAGAAAATCTGTTTGGAAAGAAAGGACAGGCTTTACTTACACTATATTATCAAGTCTAGATTGTTAAAGAAAGACAGTACGCGCCAAGGTTAATTTGCAAAGTTAACGTTTTCACCCGGGTTCAGCTCTTTGTGGGAATTACTTAAATTATTCACAATATGACTAAGGATCTATGCAAGACAGAAATGAATAGAAGAATGGTGCTAACGCTTGGAGATCAAGAACAGGATGCACAGAGAATTCTGCCAGTTTTAAACAAGTTACCAGGGTATGGATAGGATTACTTAAAGAGTAGGACAATGACAAAGTATCAAAATGGGGTATGCTATGTGTTGCTATGGGCTTGGGGAAATACTCACAATCCGCACTGGGATTTAGGACAGCCAACCGGTTTCTGGACTCAAAGGCTCTGGTCACAGCACAGCAGGCTCGCCTAACATCAAACAGCTGGGCATGTCTGGTCACTGGATAGCAAGGGTACAGCTGGCATGCAGGTAAAAAGGCAGGCCTGGTCACAATATACTCCCAAAAGGGTACCACAGCTTTTTCTCCTAGTTATTGGGATTTTTAGTGGGGTTTCTGGATCAATGGTCCTGCCTGGATAGGGTCAGCTATGCTCTGGCCTGGCAGTAGAATCGGGAATCTTGCAAAGTGAAGGTGGAATATCTGGATACGAAGGCGCTGGAAAATTCAGAAGAGTCTCTCCGGTCTCTGTGAGCTTGCCCCCTTTATATACGGCGGGTGACATCACAGGATTTATTGTTGGGCAGAACTAAGCTAGACCTACCCCTAAGAACCGGATAGGTCAGCCTATGTTGGTCGCCTCCTACAGAAGGGGACTCAGTTTATGAGGTTGTATTTTATGAGGTACAAAGCCATCCCACAGTTATTTCTGCACAAAATCAATGATGACATAAATCACTCCTTTTTACAGTTGCAGCACATTTGCAAATTACATAGGCCAATGACATATTTCATACAGAGCATGGTACTCCAACTCTCACGTCTGTATGACATTATTTCGCCCCTCTAATACTTTTTGGCAATTTTTAGTGGGAACCACTTCACCCAAAATTCCACAATTTTAGATGTGTACATATTATCATAGGGCATATTTCCATTAATTTTTAACGTTCCACCATATGTACTTTTCCCATGATTCACAATTTCCTGGCGTTTGCATCCCATACATGCTATGGACAGCCATGATATCTTGTTTTAAAGCCACAAATATTACATTTAAACTGTAAAACCTTTACATTACTGCGTTGTCCGGTCATAGAAATAATAGTCTAAAATAGTCTCTTGAGCCAGATGGGCTGGTCTTTGTCCTCCAAATATGGTAATTTCTGCCCAGGCATTCTCCCTCTGTGTCCATTCAGTGCTTCCAGATGCTGGTCTCCTTGGGGGGATGCAATGTCCTTTGAAAGCAGGGCAGGAAAAACCTGTTCTGTGGCTTCGAGTACAGCCAATGCATTTATTTATTTAGTTTTCCTGAGCCGAAAAGGCAAGGCTGTTGGAATAAAACAGATTTTAAACAAACCCACCTTACATTTCTAGGCAAGGACAGGGCCTTATTCAACATTACACTTTTAAACTGATATTTTTCTTGTTTGCAAAAGCACATTTTGACACGTGGTGAAATCTGCTGGGATATCCCTTTCAAATTCGGATTTCTCTTCCATCTGGATTCCAAACATTGTTTGCAGCCTTAGTCAGTTTCTCTTACACAGCAATATGTTCAAGGCCCAAGTCCACTGACATTGACATAATGACAGAGAGCTAGGGCTTCTTTTGAAGAGTTTATTTTGACATTTTGTAGCATATACGTCAAGCGTTTTTCCATACGGCTGAGAGTAAAGTTGCTGGTGATTTCCCAGATCTTGCCTGGCACAGCCTGTCATTCCGTGAGAAGAACAAGTTACTTATTTTACCTTGTAACGTTCTTTCGATGGGATGTTCCTCTGTTGTACTCCACATCTTTGACAGTAATGACCACAGCTGTGCTACGTCAGAAAACCTTTTCGGCGTAGGCGTCCTGTGTCAATGACGTTGATACGCTGACCCTCGAGGGCCTCCGTCGATGGTCGACGTCACCGGATGTTATATCTAGGACGCACAACGCCCCTAGCCTCAGCTGTAGGTTTTTTCCCAGAACGTGTGGCACCAATCTCCTGCCAGTATGACTACAGAAAGCCTTGCGGAAACATAAGCTGCAATTGCATAAGAAATTCTGTAGAGAGGCAGGCAGGGAGGGTACGATGTGCAATATGTCGGAGGAACATCCCATCGAAAGAACGTTATCAGGTAAGATAAGTACCTTGTTGTTCGAAGGGATTGTGTGCTCTGATATATTGCACATCTTTGACAGACTCCCAAAGCAGTACCAACGTATGGAGGTGGGAAAAGAATTTACAATTGCATCAATTTAGAATGCCCAATCAAATTGCAGAATAGAGGACTGCCTTACCAAAGGCCAAATCCTACCCATGGATACAGTCCAAGGAATAATGTTTCACAAAAGTTTGTTTGTTTGTTTTATTATTTATAATGCGCAACATACCCTAAGGTAACAGGGTGCAGCAGTTACAAGTATATGCAAAGCTTAGTTACAAAGTATGGGCAGAGGCCCATGTGGCTGATTTGCAAATATTGCGAATTGGAACACCCCTCTGTAGGGCAGTGGAGGCAGCTATAACTCTAGTAGAATGAGCCTGTAAGCCTACTGGAGGGTCCTTTCCCGCCAAACGGTAACACTCAGAGATCGCCAAAATGATCCATCTGGATAAGGTCGGTTTGGAAACAGCCTGACATAAACGCCTTCCAGCATAACCAATAAAAAGCTGATCGTCCACTCTGACCCGGGACATCCGTGAGAGATAGAAACTCAAAGCTCTCCTAGGATCCAACCAATGGAGCCTCTCCTCTTTCTTACCAGGATGTGGAGGAGGATAGAATGCCGGAAGAATTACCTTCTGGCTCAGATGGAATTCCGACACAACCTTCGGAAGAACAGAAGGCCGCACCCTAATGACAACCATGTCCTTATGGAACACAGTGAAGGGTGGTTTGGCGGAAAGTGCCTGCAACTCACTCACTCTGCGTGCGGAAGTAACCGCAACCAAAAATACAGTTTTAAAAGACAACAGTCACAACGGACAAGAATGTAAAGGCTCAAACAGAGCTCCTATTAGGAACTTTAAAAAACAAGTTCAAATCCCATCCCGGCCCCTGGAAAGGCGACGGCGGAAACACATTAGTGAGCACTTTTAGAAACTGAGAGATTAAAGGGATCTTAAAATAAGAACATTCCTCAGACGAGCGCTTAAATATAGACAGCGCCGCCAGATAACCCTTAATGGTACCTACTTGCAGGCCCTTGTGGGCTAAGGAAAGCAAAACGACAAAACCAAAGGAATGGAACATTGGAAACGATCCACATTCTGTACCCTGCACCAGTCGCAGAACTTTCTCCAACGGCAACGGTACAGAGTTTTCGTTGCTGGCCTTCTGGCCGAAAGCAACACCTCCATCAGGTCTTCAGGGAGGTCCCAATCCTTATACCTCAACCTTTCAGATATCAAGCGTGAAGGCTGAGGGACTTGACCTCTGGATGGAGAACCCGACCCCCCTCCTGTGAGAGCAGACCGTCTCGGTAGGGAAGATGGCATGGAGGGCAGATGGACATGTCGAGAAGGTCCGGGTACCACACTCTCCTGGCCCATGCCGGAGCAATGAGGATCAACCAGGAACCAAACCTCCGTAACCTCTGCAACACCTGCGGAATGACGGGGACTGGAGGAAACGCGTACAGCAGTGGGAAGGACCACTCCACTACGAACGCATCCCCTAAGGCTCCTCTTGGAGGAAATACCCGCGAGCAGAATCTTTCGTACTTCCGGTTGACACTGCGGGGTTCCCCAAAGGGCGAAGATCTCCAACAAAACTTCCCGAGCCAACTCCCACTCGTGAGAGACTGTGCTCTGCCTGCTCAGAGCATCCGCCGCCATGTTTTCGAAATTTCTTGCTGAATCGCCCAGAACCAGAGCTGCATCGCCTCCCTGCACAATGGGAGTGGCACTGCCCCCCTTTTTTATTGAGGTAGTACATGGCCACTGTATTATCCGTCATAATCAGGACATTCTTCTCCCGCACAGACGGCAGAAAACCTTCAGGGCTAGCCTGACAGCCTGCAGCTCTAACAGATTGATGTGGAGTCTGGACGTCGACAGAGACCAATGGCCGCCGGCCGTAAACTCGTTGGCATGAGCTCCCCAACCCGTGAGGGATGCGTCCATCACAATCGTCATCTCCAGCCACGGTTGCCAAAATGGAGCACCCTTCATCAGATTGCCTTCGACGGTCCACCACAGAAGATCCTGTGCGACCGAGGGCGGAATCTGAATGGGATCCGACATCCTGCCGGAGAATTGTGACCTCTGTATCTTGAGAGCCCACTGCAGAGATCTCATCTGCAGCCTGGCCTCAGGCACCAGAAAAATGCAGGATGCCATGAGGCCGAGCAACCTCAAGAACTCGAACGCCGGGAGACTCTGGGAACGTTGAAACGTGTCCACCATCTGCAAAATGTGATGAGCCCTCACCTGGGAGGCGAACACAGCCCCAGGGATGTGTCAAGCACTGCTCCAATGTACCGGAGTCGCTGGGTAGGTGTCAAATGGGACTTCTTTAAATTGAGGGAGAAGCCCGGGTTGTGAAGGGAGTGGCAGGTGACGGACAGATGATCCAGTGCTTGCTCGGGAGAACGTGCCCTGATCAACCAATCGTCCAGGTAGGGGTAGACGTGAATCCCCCTTTCCTGAGATACGCTGCCACCACCATCAGCTCTATGAAGACCCTTAGGCGGAGGTCAATCTGAATGGCAGGACCCGAAACTGAAAATGCGAGTCGCCAACCGCGAACCTCAGAAACTTCCTGTGCTTTGGTTGAATAAGCACATGAAAATAAGCATCCTTGAAGTCTAGAAACACCAACCAATCTTGCAGTTGAAGGGCCTGGAGGACTTGAGAAAGTTACCATCTTGAACTTGTCCTTCCTGAGGAGCTTGTTCTGCCCACACAAATCCATGATGGGTCACAATCCCCCGTTTATTTTTTTGGGATAAAAACATAAGGGGCATCCCTTGTTCCTCTCTGCTACAGGCACCAGTTCTATGGCGCCTTCCTCTAGCAGAGATAGGATTTCCTGCGCAAGGAGCGGATCCAGACGCTTCAAAGAGAGCTTCCCCAGTGGATTGTCATGAGGCCTCTGCCGAAAGGGGAGACAGTAGCCATGGGTTATGATCCAGAACCCACACATCTGAAGTAATGGCACGCCATTCTCCAAGATGCTGCGCCAGTCTGCCCCCAACTGGCGAACCATGCGACATGGCCTCATGACTGAGCGGACGCGGCTGCGGCAGTGCCTAAGGGCAAAGAGGCAACTGCCTGTGCGGCTTTGGCACATCGAGTACCTTGCTTTCCACCTCTGGTACTCCTACGATGGCCCCTTTGACTGGCAGCTCCTCTCAATCTACCAAAGGAAGAGTAGTACCGAAAGGAACCTCCACTCCATTGCTGTCCCTAGGACGAAAAGGCAGAGCTTGAAGTACTGCAACGCTCAAAGACTTAGCTGCAGCTTTGGAGGTCTGCAACCTCTCAAGGCTCTCGTCAGCCTTGCTGCCAAAAAGATGGACACCATCAAAGGGCATGTTGAGAAGCCGGGATTGCACATCAGGTGCAAACCCCAACTTCCGCAACCACGCAAACCTGAGTATCACGGTGCTCGCCGCCATGGACTGGCTGACACAGCCTTCCATGTCCAGACCCGACTGAATGGATTCACACATGGCATCTTTGCCGTCTTGCACGAGGGCTAGAAAACCATCCCATTCCTCCCCTTCGGGAATATGCTCAGCCGCTAAAGATGCGCAATTCCACAGAGTGTGAGTGAATCTTGCCAAGGCACAAACGGAGTTGGCTGCCTTTAAATCCATACCCCCAAAAGAAAATGCGTTCTTCGCCCAACCATCAAAGCGATTGTCGTCCCTATCAGGAGGGATGGTAGGGTATGCAGCCTACTTCGCTGGGGCCGTAGTCGCCTGCACCACTAAACTCTCCGGAGTAGGGTCCGTTGACAAGTAGCGGGGGTCACCACTGGCTGGGCAGTATTTTTTCAGAAGCGATTTATTCACTGCTGGGAGACTCTCTGGAGCGGTCCAAGCCGGTGCCACCCTTTGCAAAGCCATATGAAATGGCAACACCGGGTCAGTGGGTGGACCTTGGTCCATGATGTCTGTCAGATCATCCTGAAAAAAAATCAAACAGATGGAGCAGACCACCCCAAGTACTCAGTCACCCTCAACATGAGACGCCCAAACGAGAATTCAGCATGCGCACCAGGCTCAGGCCTGCCAAACTCAACCTCCGAGGAGGTGTCAAGACCACTGGCGCCATGTAAAGACTGATGGAGGTCTTCCATTTGACTATGACCAGACAACAGTTCATCAGGAACCTCAGGAGGCACAACCCTCTCCTCATCAGACCCTTCCTTCACCTCTGAAATATACTGCAAGGGTTGGAACAAATCCACCCTGGGAGGAGGAACAGAGAAGGGCTCAAAAACAGGCCTCACAGATTTACTGAGAGCCTTTCTTGGAGCTTCCAAAGCCCTCTGGGGCACCTCTGGTAAATTCTCCTCAAAAGGCGTTGAGGGCGCCAATGGAATCGGCGTCGACGTCGACCGAGGCGCTAACGACTTTGACAACTGCTTCGAGGCCGGAGCTCCGAGAGTGTCCTTCAACGCCCTCGGCACCGATGGCGCCAACGACTTCTTCAGAGCCTCGAAAGAGTCCCTCAACGGACACGGCGCTGACGGCGTCAATGCCTTCTTAGAAGGCCTCACAGGCTCCAACGGTCTCAACGCCGCCGAGGAAAGGGACCAGGGACCTGGCACGGCTATGGCGATCAACCTTGTCCGATCGGGACCTCAACGGTACCCGATGATCGCACCGACCGCCCGAAGGCGTGCGCGTGGTGCCTCTAGCTCGTTCCTTGCCGGCTTCTCTCGAAGATGCGTACGGAACGGTGCCCTGCGATTCGAAAATCGCCATCATCTGCTGGCGGAATGCATCCCATTCGGCCGGCGACTAATACTTTGTGGAACAAGCCACTCGCCGTCTGGCGGAGTCCTCAGAGGAGGACAGGGAAGGCGAACGGTGACGGCGCTTCCCTGAATGCCTAGAAGAGGCAGAGGAATGGCGGGACCCACTCCGAGACCGAGACCCCCCTGGACTTACGCCGGCGCAGAGAGTTGCCCCTCGAGTCATTGGTCGAAAGACCAGCAGATTTCGACTAACAGGTTTTAGAAACCCCACCTATCGACAATTTCTTCTTCCGCTCCCGCAAGGCCTTCGATGTCAGGGACTGGCAGTCATCGCAGTAGTCAGTGGCGTGGCTTTCGCCGAGGCACCAGAGGCAGACATTATGCGGGTCCTTGATGGACATTTTGGAACCGCAATCCTGACACTTTTTAAAGCCCAACTTCGGAGTAGAATTAGAAGAAGACATCATGATTCAAAGTAGAAGAACCGAGGCGCGCCGAGATTCCGAAGCGAACACGTTCGCGTAAAAAAAACGGAACTACTGAGGCTACGGGTGTCGCACGTCCTAGATCTAACATCCGGTGACGCTGACCATCGACAGAGGCCCTCGAGGGACAGCGTATCGACGTCATCGACACATGACGCCTACTTCGAATAAGTTTTCCGAAGCAGCACAGCTGTGGTCATTAGTGTCAAAGATGTGGAATACTTCGGAGGACGCAATCCCTTCTAAATGCTTTCTTTTGCTAAAGCACAACTTGAATATGGTTGGGCATAGCTGGGTCTTACTGGATCAGAACTGTATATTGTTGAACAGATGAAAAGAGCATCAGGGCGCCATCATTTTAAATGCAGAGTATTTCCCTTTTTCAATGGGAAAATTTGAGCTAGCAGCAAGGCAGCGCTGCTTTTCAATTGTCTTCTTTGGTGCACATAAGAAAACACACCGGCAGCCTTTCTCTGTGTGTTCCGTGTTTCATCTTGCCCCTTAGGTGCTTGGTAAGACAGTGCAACCATCATTTTGTAGCTGCAAGACAGTTTTTTTTTTAAACTTTTATTTTTATTGGCAGAGGTTCACAGGGTACAAACATTGGGACAGCAAGCATATGAATCGAGAGGCTCGTAGAGCTGTTAGCGGGCCACATTAACATCTTTACAACAATGACTGCAATATTTTACAAACAAAAGAGGAGACTAGAGAAGATCACAGTGCATGGGTGGGTGCCGGGGATGGACAAGACCCCGATGTGGCATCAGACAGGTTATTGAGATATGAGGTGAATTCACTCCAAATGTTCTTAGGACGAGAACGGGCAGGCAGCGTAGCCAGATAGTCCTCCTCGCAGTTCCGTGACCATGTGAGCATGCCCAACCATCTCTGAGGGGTCGGGGGAGAGGAGCACCGCCAGGTCTGAAGTATACACTTCTTGGCAACCATGCAACTTATATCCAGAAACTTTTTCAGGCGTTTAGTTTCCTCGGTGCTCCAAACCCCAAACAGAACTGCCAGAGGGTCGGGAACAATAGTGGTTTCAGTTACTGCACTAAGTGTGTTCATGACCCCTTCCCAGAAATCGGACAGCTTGTGGCAGGACCAGAACATATGGAGGTGATCAGCCTCTGTAGCCCTGCAGCGCGGGTAGAGGCGCACCTCGGAGCGAGCAAACCCAGAAGTCCTGCGAGGTGTGTAGTATAGCCTGTTGAGGAGTTTATACTGCATGGCCCAAAAGCGAAAGTTGAAGGAGACTCTTTTGGTGTGGAGGCACATGCTTTCCCACAACCCATCCGGCATCTCTAGACCCAACTCATCAGCCCATTTGTTGCGCGCCCCAAGGATCGGAGCAGGGGAGGCATCCTGCAGGATGTGATACAGGGATGAGACAACCCCCGTGCCCCGCCCGAATTGGCAATGTACGCTAAAGCAGGGTCGTCTGGGGGTTCATTCGGGAAGGAGGGCCACATAGTGCGGAACGAAGCGCGAAGCCTGAAGTATTAAAGGGTCTCTAAGGGAGATCTGGTGTGACCCGGCCTCCAAGTCTGGGGATCTATAAATTTGCCCTCTGGATAGAAGTCAGACAGTGCCCTATATCCCAAAGCCTCCCAGTGGCGGGTCAAGGCCACGTCGTGCGTGGGTTCCAGCCCCGGGAAGGCCCACACGGGCAGCCACTTGTAATACGGGGGAGTCCCAGCCGATGGGCTTAGTATGT
Organism: Ambystoma mexicanum; assembly: GCF_040938575.1. Classification (NCBI taxonomy): domain Eukaryota; kingdom Metazoa; phylum Chordata; class Amphibia; order Caudata; family Ambystomatidae; genus Ambystoma; species Ambystoma mexicanum. Next base: position 228,779,179 of record NC_090934.1, read on the forward strand.
GTGACCAAGCGAATAATGTCGCGGCTAAGGGGTCAATGGGGGAGTCCGGTGCATAGTGTCGGTGCAGTACTAGGGTCATCAGATTAATACCCGAGGATGCCAGCCGTTCCAGCTTGACGTGAGGGCGTCCCGGGGCGCCAGGGTACCAGTGGGTGGCATACTGGGCTTGGGCCGCGAACCAATATGTAGCAAGGTCAGGAGCAGCCATACCCCCCCGCCTGTACGAGAGTGCCATGTCAGTCCACTTCTTGCGCACCGCACCAGAGTGCCAGAGGAACTGTGCGCAGAGCGTGTGAAGCTTAGTGAAGTATGCCTCCCCAGGCCACAGGGGCACATTGCTAAAGGTGTACAGGAACTTGGGGAGGAGGATCATTTTGATCAGGGACAGTCGACCCGCAAAGGATAACGGGAAAGTGCGCCATCGTGAAATTTTTGTCTCAACAGTCCGCGCTACAGCGGAGTAATTATCGGTGAGTAGGGTGGGTTTAGTGAGGGATACATGTACTCCCAGGTATTTAATACCGTTAGGGGCCCAGCGCAGAGGATATTCAGAAGTGGGGTGTGTGGTAGTTTTAGTAAGCGGGAAGATCTCCGACTTGGAGTAATTGATCGTAAAGCCGGAATGTGTACCAATGTGCGAGTGATGTCTCTCAGTATGGGATTGAGGGGAGTAGCGGGATCCCTGATGTAAAGTAGGACATCGTCTGCATATAGGGATATGATTTCAGGCTCCTCTATCAATCTTATACCCTTGCGAGAATGTCTCGAACGCACATAGTCCGCCATCAGTTCAATCGCCAGTGCGAAGAGAATCGGAGAGAAGGGGCAGCCCTGCCGGGTGCCTCTGAAAAGCGTGAAGATCTCAGATGTAAGAGAGTTAACACGAACACGCGCCACAGGGGATGTGTACAAAAGTCTGATGAATCCTATCATATTGGGGCCAACACCCATTGTCTCAAGGACCAGCCACATATATCTCCAAGAGACCATGTCAAAGGCTTTCTGGGCGTCTAACGTAACCGCTACAGCCTGGGCGTCTTGATCTATGCGGGACATGACATTAAACAGTCTCCTGATATTGTGGGAGGTGGACCTGCCCGGGACGAAGCCCGCCTGGTCCTCATGCACAATGTGCGTCATAATTGGCAAGAAAAGGTTGGCAATAATTTTAGCGAAGATCTTTGTGTCAAGTTTCATGAGAGAGAGGGGTCTGTATGACCCACATTCGTCTTCCGGCTTACCCGGTTTGAGCAACACCATGATTACCGCTTCCCGCATGGAGGGGAGAAGGATGGAGGTTTGTAGCGCCTCGTTCCATACCTCGAACAGACGAGGGGCCAGGACAGCAATGTGTTCCTGATAAAAGTCGGCGGTGAGGCCGTCAGGGCCAGGCGCCTTGCCTTTGGGCAAGTCGGAGATGGACGACACTATCTCGCCTAACGTAATCGGGGAGTCTAACTGGTCCCTAGTCTGTTGGGAAATTTCCGTAGTGGGGATTTGCCCGAGGAGTTCGCGCATATGCTGCTCGGTGTGTTCTGCGGGCAGGGAATAGAGGGAGCTGTAAAACTCAGTGAATGTCTCTAGTATTTTCGGGTCCGCCCATTGTGCGTCACCATTCCGATCTTTGATGGAGGGGATCTGTGTACGGCCCAATTCCCCCCTAACCAGGGTCGCAAGCGTTTTCCCAGGTCTGTCGCCCTCCCCATATCTCCTGGCGGCCTGGGGGCGACTGAAATAACGGACTTCGGAGGTGGCCAGTGTATTATATACTTGAAGTTCGTCAGAGATCTGGGCAAGAATGGAGGGGTCAGAGCCGGTAGTGGCGCGTTGCTCAAGTTGTTTCAATTTGGCCTCAGATTGCCCCAGGGCAGTTCTAATGGCCTTCAGCACCCCGGCCTCCCGGGAGATGGACATGCCCCTTATATATACCTTGAAGGCCTCCCACCTAACCGCTGCGGTCGTGTCCTGGAGAGAGTTAAGTTCAAAGAACGACTCGATATCCGCTAGTATTTCGGCCTTAAACACGATGTCCTTTAGGGCCTCAGACTTAAACCGCCAAGTGCTGACCGTTGGAATAGGAGTGCCTAATTTCAGGGACAATGTGATCGGGGCGTGGTCCGAGAACGTGCGGGCCAAAATGCCCGCGCCCTCCACCGCGCCCATTACCCCACCGGAAACAAGAAACAGATCTATCCTGGACGAGCTGTCATGCACAGACGAGTAAAAGGTGTATTCGCGTTTCTGCGGGTGGAGAGTCCTCCAGGCGTCCCAAATGTTGAGGGATTTCAAATGGCCCTGTAACCTGCGCGCCGCGCGAGAGACTGCCCTAGGAGTCGTGGATGTTCTGTCTAAGACAGTGTCCAATGTAAGGTTTAGGTCTCCTCCCCATATAATGTGCACTCCCACAAAACCCAGAAGTATGGTGGCTATTGCGTCAAAGAATTCCGGTGAATCCACATTGGGGCAGTAGGTGTTGATAAGCAGGTATTCCCTATTGACCAATGTGCAGTGTAGTATAACGTAGCGACCCTCGGGGTCGATGTAACTTTTGTGAAGTCCAAACTTAATTGATTTATGGATAAGCGTGAGAACCCCCCTGGACTGCGTGGAGTAGGAAGTGAAAAATCTGGCGGGACCCCAGGATGGGGCAAGTGCCCTTGGTATCAGACCATTGGAGTGTGTCTCCTGCAGTAACAGGATCCTAGAGTTATGCCTGTTGGCATACGCCATGATCTTGCGAGCTTTGGTATGGTTGCTCAATCCTCGAACATTCCAGGACATTATGCCAGTAGGCATTTCAATTGTAGCCATATTCAACCGCAATATTCATCCTCAGTGAACATCCCAACCCAAGTGGCCGTGTGGACATCCGTAGTTGAAACAGCATGCGCGCTTGTGCCCCTTCAGTATGCGCCCCGTGAAACCTTGTGTGCCTTTTGAGAAAACAACCCCCTTCCCACCCCCCACCCGCACCACTAACCGTAAATCAGCAGTCTACCCATCGCCCACCCCTAGCCGCCCGAAAATAGGCCAACCCCAACCTGGCCAGAACCACCCAAGGGCCCAACAGGGGCCAACCCATATCAACAGAACAGAGAAAAACAGTGCAATCGCAGTGGGGTGCGCCGTTGCCACGCACTAGCACGCTTAGAGCCAGCGGCTCTGTTACCAAACAAACAGTAGCAGTGGACTCCCAGCGCAAGTCCCCGCCCGCAAGCGGGAATGCGGGGACCGCGCGCAAGCCCCTGCGGCTCCGCAGCCACCAGACCAGTGTCAACAAACGAATAGCATCTACCCCATGTGTCCCCTGAGTGGGGAACTGGAGCGGTCCTAATGAAGTGGGGGTCTCGCAGTGGTGCCGTTGAGGGAGGAAAACATGACAGTTGGGCAGCAAAACATTACAATGTTGGTCTTATGTAAAGTGTCATTTCAGACCCAAGGAAGAGTAGGGCCTGGGCATCACAACCCGGGCAGTAACGGGTGCCTAGACCATCACAGTGAGATATTGTAATTACAAAGACAGCAAATGCAGCGAATAAACCCACTCCCCAACACTCCATCAATTCTCATCAGCAAGGCCCTGGAGCGGTATCTCCATTTCAATAAATTTTGCCGCCTCTTCAGGGATGGTAAAGAAAAAAAGTTTGCCCCTGTGGGTGATTTTGAGTCTGGCAGGAAATAAAATGGCATATGGGACTTTGCGCTCCCGAAGCATCCTCTTGAAGCCAAGGAACTGACGCCTTTCCTGCTGCACAGCCACTGAGAAATCCGGGAAAATTCGAATAGTATTAGACCCCAAGCGCAGCTCACCCTTCTCGCGTGCCAGGCGGAGAATGAGGTCTCTGTCCCGGTAATTGAGGATCCTGGCTATAATGGGCCTGGGGATATCGCCAGGCTTGGGGCGCGGGGACAAGGCCCGGTGAGCTCGCTCAACAGTAAAATAAGGGGAAAAGTCCGGGTCACCAAGCAAGTCCTTAAGCAGGCGCTCGACCGCCTCCTCCATTCGACCCTTCAGGGCGGTTTCAGGGACCCCAATGATGCGTAGGTTGTTCCTACGGGAGCGGGATTCCAAGTCGTCACATTTGGCGCTCACGTTCTTCATGTTGCGCGACAAGGCAGCCACAGTGTCCTGTAGCGTGTGTATTACGTCTTTGTTGGTCGAAATCCGATTCTCGGCCTCTGTAATTCTGGAGCCAGCCTGATCGACACGTGTTTTGAGCGAAGCCACATTAGCATTGATGTCGTCAAGCTTCTCATGAAAGGAGGCGAAATTTTTGGCCATCGATTCCATCATGGCAGTGAGATCAGGGGATGGAGCCCCGGGACTCTGCTCGATATCAGGTTCCTCCGGCGTAGTTGATGCGTGGCCCCCCTCGGATCGAGGGACCGCCTTCGTAAATTTGTCCATGGCACCCCCTCTAGCGCCGCTCTTAGAGCGATTCGACATGGTCGGTAGAAGAGAATGAGAGGGAGATGCCGAGCCAAGAGTAGCCAGATACGGCGGCACGAACTGCTGCGGGCACGTAGGAGGTGGCCAAGTAGGCCTAGGTCGGTAAAGCCCCTTAGCCGGGAGGAAAGAAGACCATATGCGTGGGAATTGAAAATATTAAACCAATGTAGGGCTCAGCAGAGGGACCGGCAGCCCTCCCAGCGCAGTCCCAGTGGTGGTCTCCACCAAAGCGAGCAGCGCGCAGTCCATAAGAAGTTGGGGCGCTGAGAAGGCGAGGTGCGCGGTAGAGATGTCGCGGAGCCAGAGGGAACGGCCCGGTGCGGTAAAGTCCACCGCCAGTGGCGGGACCGCTCGATGTGGCGAGGGTCAAGCAGGACCAGGGAAGCGAGAGTCCGTTGGGTATGGAGCAGGTCACCCACCCTAGAGGAGGTGAGGTGTAGCGTAGCCTCAGGGGCGGAGTGAGGCCCCCATGCAGACCCAGCAGGGAGGGCCACGCTCAATGCATCCAGGCCTCAGCAGGCCATCACGCTGGGAAGACGAGAAAACACAGCCACCCCCGGACCTCACCTCGTAGTTCGCCGCGCAGCCGGTCTGGTCCAGGCAGGGCCGCCGCAGCGCGTTGGACCGCCAGCAGCCCGCCGGGCGCGGAGGGAGAGGCCGCAGATCCGTGGGTCGCCTCCAGGGTCCGCAGCCGGGCGGGCGACGGCCACCGCCGCGGCTACACACCAGCGGGCCCGCTCAGCCCACGCCCTCAGCCGCGGCCCGGCGGCCGGCGCAGTAATGTTCCTCCCACTGGAAGGGCGGGCAGGCGGAGATAGCTGGAGCTCTGGCCCAGTGGCGTAAAGGAGCCGCGCCCGAGACGCAGGCACGATCCGGCAGCGATGGGGGCGGCGGCGAGCGCCAACTCGAGGCCCGAGGCACTCGGGAGACGTGCGATGGCACAGGGTCGCGCCGCCGCCCGCGTAGCACGTAGGTGGATTACGGGCACCCGGAGTCCGATTTCCTCCAGGATTTGGTGTGGAGAGAGCCCCCAGCAGCAGGCGTCGTTTGTGCGAGGCAGGGTTTCAGGATCAGGCAGGGAACCGCAGATGTAGCCGGATAGAAGGCGGCTAGGCGTGGAGCTCGAGCACTAAGCGGCCATCTTGCAGGCTGCTCAACAGCGCCCCCTGCAAGACATAGTTTTAAGGCAAGGCTACAGTGCTCAACAGTGCCAGCGTAGCCATTTTGCTGGTAACTGCTGAAGTGCAGATTGGTGTTCGTGGGAAAATCTGCGGAGTGGGTAAATGTACCCCCACAGTACAGGTTGTGTTTTTTCCTGCCCTACTGAACCTGGACACCTAGTGTGGAGTTTGGCCCAGGTAAGTGATTTAGTCGGAGCTTTGCCTGCTCCCCCTCCCCTCGCGGCCTCCAGGATGGGTTTGCAAGGGGAAGGGGCACATGCAAAGCTACGGGGACCGAAGCACCACATTGCCGATGTGCCTCTCCCACCCCCTCCCCTCCTCCCATGGATCGATCTTGGAGGACGCAGAGTGAGAGAAGCGGACCGCGACCTGGAGCATTGCTTTTTTTTCCCCCCCTCCGCTCCCTTATCCCCCCACAGACCCATCCTGGAGGCTCTGGGTCTGTTGGGGGAGAGGGGAACAAACAAGTGGTGTTCTGGTCCCACCCCTTCTCTCCCCACGATGTGGCAGAGGAGGGATGTGGGGAGCACAGCACCACTTGGCTGGTTCCCCCTGTGGCCCTCTATGGCTCCACAGACACACCTTGAGGAGAGGGGAGCAAGCGCCAATTTGGTTGTCTCCCTGTGCCCCTCTCCCCCACAGAGCCACATTGGGCACCTCAGGGGGAAAAGGAGCGCAAGCAGGGACCAGAACGCTGCTTTGCTGTTCCCCCTGAACCCCTCTCCCACCATCCCAAAATGGAGCCACCTTGGAAGCCGCAGGGGAGAGGAGCGAAAGCGGGACTAGAATGCTGCTTTGCTGGTCCCCCCAGCACCTCACGCCCCTCACAGAGCAATCTTGGATGCTCTGGTGAGAGAGGAGTGCGAGTGGGGATTGGGGGGGTGATGTCGGAGCATTCTTTTTTGTTTTGCTTCTTTTTTGTTTGATAGTCACCCTGCCCACCTGACAGACCCACCTTGGCCCAACGGGGTAGGTCAGGGAGGGTGTCACCAGAGGACCACTTTGCTGGTCCCCCTCGAAATTATGATTCCATCAACAGGAGCTAAAGCCAGCTCCTGGGTGCCAGACATTACCAAGTAGGCAGGAGCTACCACTGGGGAACCAGGGCCGAGTGCACTGCATATACGAGATGCACACTGTGCTAATGTGTACTAGATGTGCCCCATTTGTCTTGATTAACATTCTCAAATTCGCAAAAGTTAATGTCACATATACATGTTTGTAAGGCACCAATTGGCAGGGGGAGCTAAAAGTAGCTCCTGGTAGCTGTTGAAAGAATGTATAGTGTTTGGCATCCACACCTCAATTTGGGGCGCCATTATGCGCCAGCACGCAATAACTGTTGGCAAACGAGTACCATTTTAGAGACCATGTGAACCAGGGGGGGCCCAGCCTGACACCTTTTTGTAAAGGGGGACGGGTCAGGGGGGGATGAAAAAAAAAGTTGGAAGACCATGGTCTAGGTTGTGCAGAGGAAGGGCAGTGGAGTTTGCAGGGGCTAGACTTGTTTGACACTTGTCCAATTGTGGAAAATGTGGTCAGTGTTGGTTACTGTATAAGGTTGAGAATTAGCAGTCAGTAAAAGAACTGTAAATCTTTCATAATAAATCAAAGTTTATGGACAGTGCATCAGTCTCCAGCCTTGGATGACTGCTAGTGTCATTTTGTACCTCAGTTCTTTGTAGTGTAGCATGGTGCGGCATATTATTGTGAAGTGCGAGACAGTACTTTGTGTCAAGACATGCATTAGAGCATGGGAGAGTTAACATTAGCAAGTATGTTGTGAAGCAGTGTTTTACACGGATCCTTAAAGATCTAGACCGCCCAGCACTGGAAGAAGCATTACAGAATATCAGACAGCGACTCAAAAATCTTGCATTCCATTTGTGTTGTGGGGTTTCTTTTTTCCAGCGAGAAGAACCATTATTGAAGTCGGCAGGCCGCTTGAGATACGGTTTCCTGGTTCACGGGTTTGGTATGGGTGAGCAGGATTAGTAACGGATTGCGGGATTAGTACAGCACTTTGAGTGATGAAGCGAGTGCGTTTTGGGAGCTTTCTCGTCTGGTTTTTAGCCTTTAGATTTATTGCAGCTTGTTTCCTATATTTAGCCCAGGTTTCCAATTGGTTGGTTTGCTTTGCAGACAATATTTTTAATGCCCATTCTGGGAGCATAGCTTGCTGGGCTTTAGTATAACCATGAGTATTTAATTAGCATTTACCTTACATTTGATTTATTATTTGTGTATTAGCCTACGACTTTTGTACAACCTGGTTGCGAGTCTGTATGTTGAACTGCTCTCGAGATGCATGCTCTTGAGTTCCGACTCTTTGGATTATGTTAGGCACAATGCTCAAAATGTTATGTATGCCTGTGTTCACTCTATAGCAGTCCAACATCACCACCAGGGTTTGAACACCAGGCAGAGCTTGAAAAAAGTTGAATTATGTTACTGCGTTATATGCTTCTAATATGCTACTACGTTCCTAAAAAATGGGGACTGCAGATGCTTTAAAACAATTCACCAAAAAGGTGGTGGCATAATGGCGTAATCAGAGGATGGCACGAGAGTTGAAGCCCCCCACCCACATGCAATCCCGGGACCCAACCTTCCAATCTGGCCATAGGAGTGTATATTTACTTGTTTGATGTGCAAAAATCAAGTTCAAGTATGTTTGTAGAATACTAAAGGCAGTGGTCGAAGTGAGCAGGAGCGGTGCTCCTGTAATTTTTTAAATTACCTTTGACAGCTCCTATACTTTTATTTTAAAAAGAAACCGTTCCAGAATGTTTCGTTTTAAAATAAAAGTGTAGGAAGAAGTTGAAACCTTCACTTTCAGTGCACTTCACTGAACGTTCCCTTAAACAGCAGGTGCAAGTGTTTGGGAGTGTGTATTGTGCGTGGGAGGGGGTGTGGCGATGGGTTTCTGAGGAGTGGTGCAGGCCAGCAGGGAACATAGTTCCACTACTTCTTTTCGTACACTTCGACCACTGAAAGGTTATGTATACTGAAAAGCTGCAACTCTGCCACAAATAGCTACAAGCAGGTGACTTCATCAAACAGGCTCTGAAAGTAGCACAACTCGTTGGATAGGATCTCAAGTTGTCCCCTTCTAGGTGAGAAAGAATTAGCCAGTACGCGTTCTAGGCACACACCATATTCAATGTTGGCCATACCTGTACCTTGGTATTTATAGGCCAAACCGGAATTAAAAATGCTCTTTGTGTTGTACAGCAAATGAAAAAACTTTTACCTATGTACATGAGATTGATATAGCTGAAAGCTATCTACCAAGCAGCTAAGCATTTCAGAAAGAAGGGGGGAAGAATAGAAAGAGCTGTGGGAAGAGGTCAATTAAGAGGGCCCAATGTGGTAGATTCACATACATTTAGAGCCCCACGGATCTTTGTCTACCTGCGTGTGTAACTACCACTACCCACCAGCCCCTTTTTGTCATATTAAATCGATGCACCTATATATATATATATATATATATATATATATATATATATATAAATAAGAGTGCTAATTGATCTAAGCAAACCAGGCATCGCCGTGTGTAAGCACTGTGTCTTAATGCTGAGGCTACAGTGAGGTCCTGGCAACAAACAGATTCGCATCCTAGGTGGACATGCAAAAAATGCCGAACATACTTGTGCACAAACACATGCACACAAGGAGGTGAGGGTGAGTGTGCGTCCCTATCCTTGGCTTGATAAATGGCCCATACTAGGATTCAGGTAAGGGGCAAGGTACACTTAACCATAACAGTGATCTTCTTTTACATGCCCACTGCCGCAGCACCCATCCAGCCTTGCTGGCAAGGGAGGTGCTCCCCTCCTCCGAGCCCTCCTCAATGCAGCGATCAGATGGCTGCAGGGCTCTGTGGAGGAAGGCGAGAAGCTTCCTGCTAGAGAAGGGGTGTCTACAGGAATCACAAAGACTCTGAAGGTGGTCAGGCTCCAGCACTCCAGAGCAAAAACGCCAACAGGCAGCGATATATTGGATAACTGTCCCTTGTACAAAACTTTCCTCAACCAAAAGTATTAAGGCCCACAATCCAATCCCTACGCACAAATCTATAAACATCTGACTTCAAGGTTGCTCAAACAAGAACCGCTTGCCCTGAAAATACCTTTCAATGTCTGCGGCATTACCTTAGAAGCCCCAAAAATGGGTCTAACTATTCCCTAAATACCTTGCCAGCGTAGCCCGATCGTCTGTACTTTCAATAGGTGCGATGTCCTGAGAGTAAGGAGTTCAGGATTGGCATCTGCACTGACCTGGTTCTCTCCTCTGCTGGCACGTGAGTACATTAGTTATATATAAGTTCTGCCGCAGAGCACAGCTATACTTGTGCTTCGTGGAGGACCGTGCATGAGATGCACTGTAGCGCTGCTGGCACCTAGATTGCCAGGAGAGAGAGGAAGAACCGTTGAGAGGCGGGATTAATAAAAAGACACCATCAGTCACATAGGTGTGACTTGTGTTACTGTTTTAGGGTTGGTCGTGAAAATATATATTAACTGTTGAAGTCCACGATTACTGGGGGGATTCCCTGCAGGTCTCATCTGTCTGGAACGAGAAGAGGCCGCGTGGGCTGGTGGGAGTCCAAAAAAGGTGGCCTATGCGTACCTAATCGCCCGCGCCCTTATATAAGTGGCACCACAAAGATAAAAAGGTGTTTGAATTCTGACGGCGTGTTTTCTGCCTGTCATGTTTACACAATCGATAAAAGGAGTACTATAAAGGGTAATAGAAACACGATATTTACAACACAAAGAGACCGACTATGCAAGTTAAAACCCTGGCCTACTCATAGGAGAGTGCAAAAGAAAACACTCCACGTAACTATATCTCACTAGTTTATCTGGAACTCAGCCCTGTGCCCACATGATACAGTGTAGGCCCAACCTGTACTGAAATGTTGCCCATGACCTTGCCAAAAGGTGCTCGAGAACGATGGCTTTGCCTTCATAAGACCAATGAACTCCTGGGTTATAAAGTTAGAAATGTGTTCTAGGTTACACCCCCCGACACCTTAAGGCTACTGAATAAGCCCATTACTAAATACATTAGATATGCAGTGAGATATACGAAGCGCTCCGAGGAGTGGCTTGAACAGAGTAAGCACTAGAAGAGGGCTGCAAGACCGAAAGCATCATAGACGGTCACTTAAAAACTAATGCCCACTGGTATTTGACAATAAATGGTTTTGAAGGGCTCCCCTGGATGCCCTTTCCAAACACCGGTCTCTGGGAGAAGAACACGCCTCTAACGTTCAGATTGACCGCTATGCCAGGACACGGGACAGAGTAAATCTCGTTTTCACAGTATTTGCTGGCGGCCGTCCAAACTCAGCAGCACACAGTGCCTTTAAAATTGTCCCCACCTGCACCTCCAATAAGAAGCCTCCCTCTTCCCCGCCTCATACAATGCACAATTCAAAGCCCAAGGGAGCGCAGGCTCGCATCTGCGGCAGTGCCCTAAATTCTAGCGCCCGCCAGCCATACGGCAGGGAGGATGGAGCCGGGGAAGGGAGGTAATGTAGCGTGTGGCAGTGCGGAGGGGGTTGGATCAGGCTGCACCTGGGCGCCTTATCCATTAGACGCGGCAGTGAGTGCTCGTACTGGCTGGCTTTATGGTGCGTGTTGCCATCCCTGGACAGGGACGCTGTTGGAGGAAAGGTTGAGGCAGTAACCTGAACATTCCTGGAGGACGTCCAAGGAAGGAAGAGAGCAGGGACGAGATAAAAGGAGGGGGGCGGAGGGGGACGGAGGAGACGGGAGAGTAACCGGGAGGGGGCGGCGGCTGGGGGCAGAGGGGGACAGAGCCAGATGAGGGCGGAAGAGAAGACAGGGGAGGATGGAAGCGACAGGCGAAGGAGTGCGAACCACAACAGCATAAGTTTAAAAAAAAGAAGCCCCAGTCAAAGGAAGAAGGGGGGAGTGGGAGACAGTGAAAGAGGAAGGAGGGGAGGGACGAGGGAAGGGGAGAGCATTTCAAAAACTGGGGAGAATTGAGAAGTGAAAGGGGGGCTGAGGGGAGCTCAGTGAAATGAGGCGGAGCAGTGAAAGGAGGGGGGAATGGCAAAGCCGTAAAAGGCGGGAAGGGGAGCAGTGAGGAAGCCTTAAAAAGGTGGCGGAGCAGTGAAAGGAGGGAGGGGCAGAGTAGTGAAAGGAGTAGGTAGGGCCAGAGAAGTGAAGGAATGGGCAAGGAGAGCGGAGTGAAAGGAGGGGTAATGGCACAGCAGTGAAAAGGGAAGGGGAGAGCAGTGTAAGGGGGAGACCAGGGCAGAGCAGTGAAAGGAGGAGGGATGGGAAGAGCAGGAGGGAATGGCAGAACAGTGAATGGATGGGGGTAATGGAGAGCAGTGACGAAGCCTTCGAGAGGGGAGCAGTGAAAGGAGGGAATGGCAGAGCAGTGATAGGAGGGAGGGTCAGAAAAGTGAAAGGAGGAGGGAATGGAGAGCAGTGAGGAAGCCTTCAATGGGAGGGTGGAGCAGTGAAAGGAGGAAGGAGCGGCAGACAAGTGAAATGAGGGCTAAGTGGAGCACAGTGAAAAGAGGGGGAGCAGTGAACGGAGGAGGGAAGGGGATAGCTGGGGGGATGGCAGAGCAGTGAAAGGAGGGGGTAGCAGAGCAATGAAAGGAGGAGGGTGGCAGAGCAGTGAAAGAAAGAGGGGGTGGCAGAGCAGTGAAAGAAAGAGGGGGTGGCAGAGCAGTGACAGAAAAAGGGGTGGGTGGCAGAGCAGTGACGAAGCCTTAAAAGGAGAGGGGAGCAGTGAAAGGAGGAGGGGATGGCAGGGCAGTGAAAGGAGGGAGGGTCAGAGAAGTGAAAGGAGGGGGTGAGCAGTGAGGACGCCTTAAAAAGGAGGGTGGAGCAGTGAAAGGAGGAGGGAGGGGCAGACAAGTGAAATGAGGGCTAAGTGGAGCACAGTGAAAAGAGGGTGGGAAAGGAAAGGGGGGAGGGAGGAGAGGTGAAAGGAATGGGGGGATCACTGAAGGGAGGAGGAAATGGGGAAAAAGTGAAAGGAGGGAGAGCAGGCAACGGAGGAGGGTGGAGGCAGAGAAGTGAAGGGCGGGCTAATAGGGGGTTATGTCGAGGTGGAGGCAAGGGCAGAGAAGTAAAAGGAAGCAGGGCAGATAAGTGTAAGGACGACGGAGGGGCAATGGGGCAGTGAAGAGACGGGTAATGGGAGCGGAGTGAAAGGAGAAGGAAGCAGTGAAAGAAGGAGGTAATAGGGGAATTGTAAAAGGAGGGAATGGTGAGCAGTAAAAGGAAGAGGGAGGGACAGGGGTACAAGAAGGAGAGGAGAGACTGAAGTGCAACGTGGAGGCCGGGCAGAGAAGTGAAAAGACGTCGGAATGAGAGCAGTGAAAGGAGGAAGGAGAGAACAGCGCAAGGAGGTGGGGTGGGGGTGGGGTTGGGGGGGAGGGGAGACAGGAAAGCAGTAAACGGAGGGAGGAGCAGTTAAAGGACCAGACAACAGGAGTGAGCACTGAAATGACTGTGGTGGAAAGCAGTGAAAGGAGGAGGGATAGCAGCGAGAGGGGGGCTGAGAAAGAAGAAGAGGGGCCCTTACGCAGGAGGTGGGCAGTGCCAGTGGAGGGGGAGGAGGTGGAGCAGTTGGAGATCAGGGGATGAGGGCTAGGCGAAACCGTTGGGCCATGCAGGAGAGAAAGTGCTGCAAGAGGGGGGAAAGGAAACAGAGCAGTGAAAGGGTTAGGGAAGCGAAGGGAATTGGAGAAAGGCTCCGTCTAGATTAGTGAAGGATGGGCGATGTGAGGACGGTGCGTCAGGCATAAAACCTAGAGACCGGAGAACAAGGCTGCACTGGACTAAACTAGGACGCCACAGGTAGAGCATAATGAGCGGTACGTCGCAAAGTGGTAGGGGATCCAGAACCCGGCTTCTCCACTTGCCACTCCTCGCGGAACGCTTTCCTCCATACCTTCCTGCACAGCCGGCGTGTCCCATGATCTCGCCCTTTAGAGGAGCTTCTTTTTGAAGCGTTATTTTTCTTGGTCTCGGTATATCTCCCCCTCTCCTTCCCATTGCGCTTTCCGTCTGCTTAGAGCTCGGCTCTCCAGCTGCAGGAAATTCCTACTGCGCTCCATCATGCAGCCTCAACGCTCCTCTGCCAAGTCTCCCCTAAAGGACAGACATATGCAGAGCACTCGGCGCACAGAGTCTAGTACCCCGTCCTCAGATAACTCCCCTGACTCCTCCCACACTCTGGTAAACCCTTCCATTCCACACGCTTCATGATGTATAGAGTGCCCCGTCCCCCTTACGTACGTACATCCACCAGTGGCCTGGCTCACAACCTTATTTTCCCTTCCACTCTTGGCCCCCGTTTCTTTCCCTCCTCCCGCCTTTCCTCTTGACACCTCTCCACTCTTTCCACTCCATCTCCGTGCGCCTGACCTCATTCTGGCCTGACTTTCCCTCCCTTGCTCCTTCCACTCCACTCGCTTCCCAGCCCTCCTCCCCTGGCCCTCTGCCTCCAGCTCCCGTCATTGATTCGGGAGGCATCGGAAAGCGGGCTGCGCAGGTGGGGGGGAGATTGCCTCTCACAACCTCCCTCCCTCATCTCACCCCCACCTACACTCTGCGCTCGTCTCTCGCTCTAATTCTGCCCCCCCCCTCCCTTCCCCTCCACTGTAATCTCCCAACCGAGCTCGCTCCCCCACCGATCTGATGTTAATTCGCATCAGACTGTAGGGTAGTGTTATTTTAAGCGGATCTGCTCAGACATTGTGTTTCCAGCTTTTTTCCTGGCCCGGAGCCAGTGTTTCTGGGCTGTCAGCTCCCCACTGGGTGGCAGTCACGTGAGACAGAGAGGAAGGCAGCCAGGCTCCAACTTCTGCAAGAGGCAGAGAATCAAAGGCAGAGACCTGTACCGGCTGCCTGCATTATTAATAGGGCCTCCAACGCCGCCACCTCCCTGCGGACCCCGAGTTATGGGAGCGAGCTGGCCACCGTACACCGGGCTCTCGTCAGAGGGCGACCTTTCACTTCACTTGGGCGACGATTTCGTGGCCTACGACACAGATTTAAAGAATGCCGTGCGACCAAAAACGCCTATTGTAACAGAAATATTACTTGTTACAGCCGGCACGATGGCTCAGTGGATCGAGAGCCTGCACCAGAGACCACCGAGGGTCTGTTGTGGATAGTCCGACAGACCGGGATTTGGATGTTTAAGTTAATGGCAAACTTCAATTAAGTGTGCAGGCCCATGCAATACGAGCTGGAGGGTGTGAGGTTTCTGTTGGGAGAGGTTGATCTTGTCCAACATATATATGCTGTCTCTCAACATTTGATCGCAGCTATAGTCACGTGTTCTTTTCATCAATATCGCGCTGCATGGGTGGATGTGTTAAACACTCCAGGCGCTATATCGTGTGCTGATTGTAAAGGCCCTAAATGCCAAGATTCACAGACAAAACTGCACAAATGAGATTGTATACAGTTTATAGAAAGTAGAAGTGCTGCAAATATGGTTGGGAGTGGTTGTGGGGGCGAGTTGGGGGAGGGGCCGTAATTAGTGGGCTGCGATGTGTAGTCCCTCTTTTATGTTGTTGGCCGTCCCGTTTTTTTTTTTTTTAAATCTGGTCACCCTAGTTGTGGACACCAGCTTTCCAAATATCGCAGGGCTGCGTATTTCAAACATGGGCCATTGTCAATATCCCCAGGGGTCCACGGGGACCAAAACTCCCACAAAGCATAGCTGCAATGAAAAGTCATTTCAGTGGTCAACATTGGCTAGTTGGTGGCGGGCAGAAAAACACTCATGTAATTCTAAACATTGGATCGGAGATAAGAACAGTCCCCAGCATGAGCGTGTGTATGTCAGACAGGAGGGAGCCGTTTCTACAGCTCCTACAGTCCCCCTTCTATTGCTCGGACGTAGCTATTGTAACACCAAACCCATTTGTACAGCACTGCATTGGTGCTTATTTGTAAACCAGTCCAATGTATATAGGCCAGGTGCATGATTTAACTGGGACACCAAGAGCAGCAGCCCGGGCAGTATATAAAGCTGTACAACACGTACACTGCAATGGCTGCCACCCCAGGATGTTTTGAGGGATGCCCTGGTGTGGGCGTAAGACTCTTTAAACAATATTTTTCATCAAATGGGGCTTAGCATAACCATTTTTGGGACACCACAGGAAAGTAATCTGCTCCACACAACACTGAACAGCACTCAGAAGCACTGCCACAGAAAGACTTCTACACCCACTGCTAAAATGGCTCTGCCACCAAGCGACATATATGCACGTTCTCTCAAACACTTTCAGCTGATTGCATAATAGGTCATTTTTTATATAGTGCACCCTGCTTCACAGAATTAGTGTTATTAGTAATTTATCAACCTCAGAAGAATGAAAAACTGAGTTGGACTTTCTAGGACACGAACATGTGACCTGCAGCGTGAATACAGTTTAGTGGATTAGGTGAAAGCTGCGGCTTGCTAGTGACCAGCCTTCTGTACAATGAGGACTTTACGAGGTAGCTGCTGGAGAAACTCACCGGTACTTTGCCTATGCTGAGACCGCACACCTAGTTTTGTCTCAGTTGAGACAACCATTGTTTGATGGAGAAGGGCGGAGAGTCGTGATCACTTGCAGCAAGGCAGCACTAATCCAGCAGGGATCCCAGGCTTTGATGTGGCAGACCAGCCGGACAACCGACGACTCAGTTTAATAGCTAATACACCAGTGCCTTAGGGTCATGGGCTCTGCTAGAGCGGTCCCATTTCTGCAGCTCAGAGAGGAGGCTAATGCTAGATCCATCGTATGTTTACAGATCTGGGTTGATGATTGCGACCCTGGCATGGGGTCTCCTGTTATTTATACCAGTCCTATTACAATAGCTCAGTACTTTATTTACAGCTACACTCCCATTTATATAGCACTAAGCAGATGTTATTGTCTCATTTGTACAGGTTATTTTCTTATACATTTATTACACACCCAGACCCTGGGGTATCACAGCGTAGTTACATTGGCATAGATATTCAGAACATCTTTACATGGTGGACATTGGATATAGTTGCACAGAGACAGTTACATGTTAGAAGTAATAACAGTGAAGAGAGAAGTATGTACATATGGACAGGTCTCTCTCCCAAGAACGGGTGGTATCTGATAAATTGGGAGGCTTATGAGAACTGAGGATGTAGATAGGTCGGGATGGCTAGAATTTGTTAAAGAGCCAGGTTTTTAAGCTTTTTTTGAATTTGAGGAATGAGTCTTCCTTTTTGATGTAGATAGGGAGTGAGTTCCAGCGTTTAGGGACGAGGACTTGGCAGCTACTCCCTCCTGCTCTAACACATTTGAAACGGGGGATCAGTTCGTTGTTAGTGGATCTTAGCATCCTGTTGGAGTTTCTTTTATTAATGGCATTGTTAAGGTAGATGGGGGCTTTGTTAGCCAGACATTTGTGAGTAACACATAGTATTTTGAATAGGATTCTTGCCTTGATGGGCAGCCAGTGTGCTTCTCACCTAATGTTGGAGATGTGGTCGGCTTTCGTTATACCCAAGGAAGCACATAGTGCTTTATTCTGCATGAGTTGAAGTTGGGTGAGATTGTTATGTAAAGTTCCTAATAGTAGCGCATTGCAGTAATCCAACTTGGAGAGTATTAGCGCTCTAGCTAGGGTAATGCAATTTGTTGGTGTAAGAAATTGGCGACTTACCGCAATGAGTTATTATGTGTACGAGGATAATGCAGAGATATGTTTGGTCATAGAGAGGTTGGCATCCAGATAGACTCCTAATGTTTTGACATGTTTGAGGACTGGGATCATGGAGCCATCAATGTTGCTTTCTGAATAGTCTGCCTGGAGGGAGGCTATTTTTGATTGAGAGCCCACAATGAGAATTTCAGTCTTCTCATCATTGAGACAAAGTCTGTTAAGGGCCATCCAGTTTTGAATGATGGAGTAGACTAGTAATAGTGTGTCTTGGTCATAGATCCCAGTGATGGAAACAAGGATCTGGGTGTCATCTGCAAAGTTTGTGTCGATGACACCCATATCGTCTAGCGCTGCGAAAAGGAGTTTGGAATAGGCATTATATAGCGTTGGCGAGAGGCAGGAGCCTTGCAGTACCCCTATGGGGACTGCTATAGGATCTGCTGATACTTTACCTATGGAAACTTTGGCTGTGCATTCAAAGAGGAACGATTTGACCCAGGCGGTGGCATTGTTTGAGAAATTGAAGTCGTTGGTTAAGGTGGTGCAGAGTTTGTCATGATCAACAATATTGAACGCAGCTGATAAGTCAAGTAGTAATAGCATGCAGAGTTTCCCCGAGTCCCTAATGGTGTCCATCTGAGATTTCAAGTCTAGGAGTGCCGTTTCTGTACTATGGTTGGGTCTGAAGCCTGATTGGCGAACTCCTAAGAGCTGATGTTGTTCGATATTGGTTTGAATTTGTGACTAGGCTATTTTATCAATGATCTTGAGTAAGAATGGGATGGTGGTTATTGGGCGGTAATTCGTGGGTACAGTGGGGTGACCCAGGTTTCTTTGATGCTGGCTGGGACTAATTTGGTGCTGAAGGAGGCATTGACGAAGTTGGTGGTGATGGGGGTGAGGGAGGCAGCGCAGTCTTTGACTATATGTGTGGGAAAGTTATCGCCTTTACAGTTGGAAGCTTGGCAATAGTGGTGCTCACTTGTTCTTGGGTTACTGGTGTGAAGTAGAACAGGGGTGTGGTTGGGTCATTATGTGCTTGAGGTGTAGGAGGTGCAGTAGGTGCATGGTTTTTGCTATTTGCTAGTAAGTATTGTTCTTTTGGTAGTTATTTTCTTTCGCAGCAGTTGGATTTTGTAGGAGAGAGCATCTTGGATGGTGGTGCACCATTCTTTCCTGATGTTAGTTGGGCTGGGTGGTGGGACAGGGTTCTCCAATTCTCGTAGGATAGAGAATAACTATTTAGCGTCTGAAGCTGCATTGCAGATAGGGAGATTGTAGGCATCCGCTTTGTTATGTTACTTTGCATTTTTATAGCACCTTATGTACCGATATGACAGCTGTTTTATACACTTTATTGGCTATATTTAAAGCATTTGCTGAGTCTGTGGAGGGGGATTTTTTGTATAAGTGTTCAAGGGCACGCTTAGTTCTTCTGAGTGTTACTAATTCGTCCTTGAACCAAAAGGATGATTTGTTTGTTTGGGCGGAGTCTATTGCCTCCGTGAGACATTTATGGTAAGTATTTGCTAGTGAGCATGGGTTATCACAAGTGATCACTGTGGTTGTGAGGGTTTTGCTTAAGAGAGGGTTCAGGTTATCAGCGGTAAGCTTACGGCTGTCCTGGTTTAGTCTCTGGGATTACGTTTATGGGGGTGTGGATGTCATTGCAGTGGAGGGTGAAGTTCACGCTATGATGGTCTGACCAGACTACTGGTATAACAAAGTCAATAGTTATAGTGGTATTGAGAGATAGTATCCAATCCAATGTTCTACCTTTTGTGTGGGTGGGAGAGTTGACCAGTTGGTTGACGTGCATGTCTTTGAGAGCCACGTGGAGGGCTTTGGCTTTATGGTCTAAAAAGGGTTGTTGAAGCCTAGGTTTAGGTCTCCAAGGATAACACATTTGGTCTTGGGTTTGATGAAGGGTGCTAGTAGGAGTGGTAGGTCTGTTTCTGGTTGGGAGTTGGAACTGGGTGACCTATAGATCACTACTAGATTGATGGAGGTTTTGTGGTTGACTAAATTTGGCTAGCAGGATTTCGTATCATTCGGGATTTTCAATGAGACAAGATTTTAGCTGTAAGTTAGACTTACACTTAATTCTATCGGTGGAGGTGTAGCCATCATAGCTGTCTGTTCTGAGGATAGTTTAATTAGGTGGGATGGCGAGTAGGTGTCCAGAGGCTTGGTGGAGCAAAGATTCAGTGACTAGGAGTAGGTCAAATTCCTGGTCAATGATAATGTCGTGAATTTCGCTAGCATGTGTGCCTAGTGAGCGTGCGTTGATGAGTGTGGCTTTGATGTATGTGGAGGGTTCACCTTTGTGTCCTGAGATGGTGGTTGGGTTTTGGGCATTAGTGGTCACACTTTGGTTTGTTGTAGCAGTGAAATTGTCTATGAGATATTTGCGGTTGTGGGTACTGGGGTTAGTGCGTGTCCTGGGTCGTTGGAGCCTGGCAGGGCCCTTGGCAAGGAGAGAGTTGGTTTGTGCTGAGGTGTTGAGTCAAAAGTAAGCTGGTGTTTAGCAATCTGTGTGCGAGTTCTAAGTCAATGGAGTCTAGTGATACTTAGTGATGGGTGCGACTGCAGGTATTCAGTATTTTCCTGTGGGTGTGTTTGAACAGACCTGGGTGTGGCGAGTTCTGGCTTGTTAAGGCTATTGGTAGCATTTCCGTACTGGGTGAGTTGAAATGGGGCTGTGGTGGGAAGGAATGGAGAGGGGCAGGATATGGGGTGGTGGCGGGGGCACCTTAATTTAGTAAAGCCGTTGAGATATGGGATGAATGGGCTTCCTGTGCATAATATATTGCTTGGTACGATGCAGAACAGAAACAGGTTGACTATTAGGCAATGTAACATCATTAGAATCATCATTGGGGTTGCACCGTAGCGTGTAGCACTACTGAACTTAATTAGACTGTTATGACAATTACCTAACAGGGGTATCACCTGTGCATCTGGGGCCAAGTGTCAATTGCTTGGTACTAAGGGATGCTAAGCCATCTAATACTAATAGATCATCACCAAACCTAGTCATCTGCGTTAGAAAGATAATGGGACTATACATAAGTGAGCAATTCAATAATAGTGCTTGGAATTATATGATTACGGTAGTAAGCAGCAATATGACAACGTATAATGCTCATTAGCTTTGCGCCGCTGGAATAGGGGATCGAGAGTTGTAGGCTATACAGCAATACGTTGCAGCAATACTCATCCAAGCAGCAGTGAATTACAGCAATGATCAACTATACAGCAGTGTGATGCAGCATGAATCATCAATAATAACAGTGCATAGAATAGTGCGCTTAAGGTACGCCGTGTGGGTACAATGGTTTCTAATTTTCGCTGGTCGGGGTCGTTGGGTCAGGATGTTTAGAAGCTTTGGGTGCGTTAGTGGCGATTAGCAATGTGTCTTTGAGGAAATGTTTGCAGTCAATGAGAGGTGGTGCAAGGAGGCCTACGGTTTAAAGCGTTGTCGTCGCGGTGCGTTGAGGGCTGTTCTGTGCAAAGTGCTTGGGGCGGAGTGGGCGTTTACATATGGATTTGGATATTTTGTAGGAATTCAATTTCGCAGAGGGTGCAGCATGTCGTAGTTGTGGTGCTTACCCGTGGATGCTGGCTGGATTGGAGGATGGCGGCATGGGCAGGGGGTACGGCCTGGCCTATGGAACGTCTGTGGACAGGCAAGAGCCTTGCAAAATGCAGGCCGTACGATAGGTGGGCCAGCTTACACCTGCCGGTAGCGGATAGGCTGGGATAAGGCGTCGGGCACCCAATCCAGTGCTAGTATGGCAGAATCAGGAGGTTCTGCATCTCAGTCGGCTTCGGAGCAGCCATCTGGAGCTGGTCGGAGCCTCGTGGTGTGCAATGGTCAGTATGCACACGGGGCTTCGTCTGGCTATGTCGTGGGTAGGATTTAAGAAGTGAAAATTGCTACAATGTGTAGCGATCGATATGGAGGAATGTAGCCTGGAATTGGGAGTGTAATGGCACTCCTCTGTATCCAGCTGCATTCTGGGAGTTGTTGCAACACAAATCGTTTTAATAATAGATCACAGCTAAGGGTGCTACTAGTACACACCTATTTCTTTAGTTGGGTGTCGTGGCTTCAGCTACACCCATCCTTCTGTGGCCCTATAATTGTACTCCAGGCTAGGTGGCTATTGTGAAAACAGCCTTAATGCTATCGTCGTGCATTAACTGGTTATTCCTACAGTAGCCCCATTGTATAACTAGGTTCCTGTGATTAAAAGCACAGTAGTCCAATTTCTAAAGCTCTGCTATTATGTTACTCCTTCATGGGATCGTCATTATACATAAACAGAATATCTCCACAAATGGGCAGGATTCCAGAACACATTTAAAAATGATTGAATTGGCAGAAAACTACTTATTAAAATACATCTTCTTTACTTTTGAGTTAAAATAGCAAAACGCATGCAAATATTAACTCTACCTGCTGTTATGTATGCTTCACTAGTCAGGTGTCTTTTTTGCATGAAGCACCTTTATCGCTTTACCCGTGTGTTTTGGAGCAGCATTTCGAGTTGCAGAGGGCCTGTGCAAGCAAACTCTGCTGCTGCCGCTCCAAAGCAGGCGATTGACCCCATATTTGCCTTTTCCCTCGTTCTTTCTTTTTCCGTTTTCCCTCTTCCGCTTGCCTTCTCCCCGCCCCATGTCCTCCCCCTCTTTGATCCCTCTTCTCCCTTTCTTTTCCGGTCTCCATTTCCCAGCCCCCCCCCCCATGTACTGCACCAGCCTTTCACCCCCCTCCTCCTGCCTCCCCAGTGACCCAATTGGTTGGTCAAAGCATTGCTTCCTCACCCATGTGTTTTGGCGCAGCATTTCAAGTAGCAGAGGAACCGTGCAAGCGGACCCTGCTGCCGCACCAGAGCAGGCAAGTCATTTCACCAAATCCAGCTTCTCCACATTCAGCCCTATCCAATGTTTCGTCCTCCTCGATTTCTGGGACAAGCAGGAGTTCACAAATCAGCTGTGCTATGGTTTGTCCTCGTTTGATGATCTGGGGATTATTCCCCAAATTCCATAGAAGGACCTTTTTCTCCACACAATAGTCCAGATCGATCACTCCTGCCCCTACCTTGAAGGGATGTTTCAGAGCGTGCCCTGACTTTGAGGATACTCTCCCATAGGTCTCCTCTGGTAACTTCATCTTTATTCCTGTACAGACCAGATCTGGACTCTTCGGGGGTATGATGACCTCTTCGCCCCCATAGAGATCACATCCGGTAGCCCCCAGGGTTAACCTTGTGGGATCTTGAGCGGTAGTGGTTACCCTTTAGACATTTGGATGTGGTTGACCTCTGTATTGTGACATGAATCATCCCACTTCTGAGACCACATACTACATGGTGGCCCTACACAAAGAACCACGCCGACTCGGATGACAAGTCCAAGGGTGTTTATATTTTATTTACAGACTGGTTTGATGTTCAACAAGAACCTTCTATGGTTGGTTCTCAGGGCTTGGGGGTTTTGGCACTAGGGCTGTCCCCTCTGGCTCAACATTCCCTGGGTTTTCTTCTTCCCTAGCCCAGGCGTCCTCATCAGGGATGTTAGTGCTTGCAAATAGTAACACCTAGTTGCTAAGAATTTTGGTGGTAGCCCTAATAAAATGTCCAACCGTTTCCCTAGGGATCTTCTAACTGTCCCTCACCTATCCCTGCTTAGTAGTCATAGATAGTAATATATGGGGCCGTCTTCCACCCAGCGTCCCACTCACTTCTTTCAGACACTCTCAAACCTGACCCTTCCCTATACCAGTCTCTTATTGTTCTACCATATCACTGTCCCTCCAACCTCTGACTCCACCTTTCCAACTCCATCATTCAATCTTACTTCCCTTCCTACTGCTGTTACAAAAGTTAGTACTCCAACTACCCATCTATACCAATAACTACTCCCACTTCCACACCCACGGTCGCTCTACCCACTCTCCGTATACTACTGCTCCTATTCCACTATTACCAATCTCACTTTGCTACCTTTACTTCTTGAGGACACGCAGGGATATGGTGCCCTGCTCACCCCTCTACTACCAATTATCACTCTACTGCTTATCGCTTCACTCGCTACACTCCCACTGCCTACTTTACTTATTCCCAACTACCACTTCTCCACTCCACCAATATTCCTACTCTACCTCTACTACTCACACTCTGCTGTGGAGTGGTCTGGCTAAGTGCTGTAGTCCTTTCATTGTTTGTTTTTTTTACTTTGCCCACCCAGCACTTTAGCAATCAGCTGATGCAGTCAGGTGTCCTTTTGAGCACTATCCTTGTCCCAGGTGGCACCCAGACCCGCTTCCTATTCCCAAAGGCAAAGGGCAACTCCTGAAGAAGCAGCTCCCGTCCGCGTTTGCCAGTGTTCGCCTGAGAAGCCAGTAGACAGCCATCAACCAGCAGCTACTGACACAAAGTGTGGTCTGGGTGGGAATTACAGCAATCACTGTATTCCAAAAAGTCCTGCCACTTCTAACCTACATAACATAGCATACCAAAATGAGCCAGATAGCAAATAGAATTCCTATAACTGCTGTGTACGAACCTTTAGATGATTTTATTTTACTGTCGTCTTCCATACTTAGGAGCTCTCCCTCTATCCAGAGATCTGAAATCTAGGCGGTTTGCATTTACTGTTGTGCCTCCAATTTAGGGGTTCACTGTGAGAAATTCAACCTTCCGCACGGTGGGTGTGCGCTCGCCTGGGCTTTTTTGAAATTTTAAATGAAATTGATTGATGGTAGATCAACCTCTGGAAAATGTGTGGGGCTAATACACACAAATGTTCCTAGGGGCTAATACACACAAATGTTCCTATGCTCACTGCACTACATACACATAGACCTATGTACTCTGGGTGTACATAGGATACAGGCGCCATCCCACCTGACACATTTAGTTGTAATATGACAGCCAAGAGAACATCAAGGCATCTCAGAAAGGGGAAGGCAAAATCTTCCTCCATGCATGGCCAGCCTAATTAACTAACAAAGGCTCCATGCACCCTCCCTATCCTTTGTTAGCTGCTGGTGGCAGCTTTGCATACTAATCAGAGTTAATTCAAACAGGGCCACGGGAGGCCTGGTCGCAGCACTAAAAAAGGACAGGAAAACTGTTGTATAGTGCTTGGGATGGATGCATGAGTCTGGTGATGTAAGAGAATGTTATGCTGTGAGTGAGATTACCTGAGGAGTCTGAGGATCCTGAGTCTGAGGAACCAACAGATCAGATTGTGTTACTTACACCCTCTCAGACTGTGTTGATGGATGAACCAACATGCTGGTCTAGACTGATCAGCGGCGACAACTAAATGGTTAATCGTGACCTATAAAATTATGCAGCACATACAATTTCTGCTAAATCAACCCATCGCGCCTTGACGCTGACTCTGCCTGTGATTGGCATAAGAATCACCTGATTACCCTCATCTCATTTTTGACCCAACAAAACTGGCACAGACTACCTTAGAATTGGACTTCAGAACTCTAAGAACTGCAAGATAGAGATTAACGGATTGACAGTATCCCTCAATTTTGTCAAAAACTATTTTCTTGATTAAATACAATTAAAAAAAAAAAATAAAGTACTCTTACTGGAAACCCACCTGAAATGTCGGAGGATCCTTCTTTATTTCACAACCCCAACAACCTTTTATATTCACTGTCAACCCGAAGCCAGCTCCCACCACTCAGTATCCAGGGGAGTGACTTTGCAATAGACATCCCCACAGGGGGACCCCATCCAGAAGGTACAATTATATGGTTTGGCTGCAACCCCAAGTCTGGTCTCGCCACAGCTTGAAGGGAAACCTGCTGCTTGAATCAAGCACCACAGAGAGCTCAATTAATCAGAGAGACTCTTTGATCCACAACAGACAGGAAGATGCGTGGGATTTAGCATTGCATGTTTTCACCCCTTTACCTTTTCTGTTGCAAAGCACTATGGTTATGACCTCATGCATAATGGTGCTCTAGAATAGTAGTTCCTAATTGTTTTATTGCAGACCCACCACAAATAGCAAAGGGGCAGTTGGCAAGGGACCCACCCCCCAAATGCTGGAACAGTTGTATTTTCTTAAAATAAAAAAGGCAGTCTTTGAAAGAGCCTCAACACCTCTGTGACCCTGGAGGCAAAGGGAAAAAGGCCCCGTTTGACAAGCTGTAGGGTGGTCGAGTACAACAACGCTCTTTACCAAAAACTCTCCCAGTTGGGCAATACTGAATGGGTTGACAGGTACTGGAATGGGGTGGTGCCTGCACTGAGATTTAAGAGAGTCTTCTAATATATCATTGGGAACCATTCCCTAATGTACTGCAGTGGGAGGATGAAAATATACCAATAGATGTAAATAGTGCTCCCAATCATGCTAGGACAATTTTGCTGACATCCAGGCCAAATAGATGTAACAAATGGTCAGAGGCGGAAAACATGGTGGCTAATATTGCCTGGGAGCCTAAACTCTGCCCACCAATGCATGCCCTTCAACAAAAGTCGGTTAACACCATATTGGCCTAACCATGTGACCATCCCACTCATTATTAAACAAAGGCAAGTGCTGGTGCTCATACACAAAGGTCGCCAGTAACTGCTCCATCATAAGCCATTAAACGAGGCTAAAATTGGTGTGTGTGTGCGTCAGACTGAACTAACCAACTAAAGAATGGGAGGAGGTTTGTATCCCTCACCCAGTCCGTGGGGTGGAGTGATATTCAAGAGACCAAGCCTGGTATTCGTCTACACACCCCTCGCCTCATCCACTACCAGGCTGCATTAGTGAAGCAGAATGACGGAGATCGGTTTCCGGCTCGTTCTTGAATATTTTCGTTTCAACCACGCAGAAAGGGTGCGCCCACAAAAAGCAGATTTCAGCGCACTTAAGCTGCCTTGTACCATTAGTTCACAGCCCATCCTCGCAGGTTTCGCTCTCCCATCCCCAGGCATACGTGTAGAAAAAATATTTGAACACCAATGTTCCTGCTACCATTCCCAGCAGCATCATCCTAAAGGGGAGCCAACTCCTGAATGACGCACGCAGGGACCGATGTGGTGTAAGTTGTACAGGGTAGCAGGAGGGCAAGCCCCGCTCTGGAATGGATGGCTTCTACGAGTGCATGCTACTGCAACACCAAAAAGGATGACCTTTGTTGTAACGGCAACAGCTACCTTGCGAACTCTTCATTTTTGCCAAACGATGCTTGGCTTGGGGCAACACATGGTTCCTGGCCGAGTCTCTCAGCACAAGACATTGGCGCATAGAGTGGAGACCTGAGGTGGCCAGGCACCAGCCAGGCGCACACATGCTATATTCTCTATAGGCAAGGAGGGGCAATATGTACAGCGCACCCCGTTACTTTGAGGCAGGTGCATGATTGGAGACACTGGGAGCTTAGTCCCTACTGTAGTGAGTCTGCGCTGTTGAGGGAGTGGGACAAAACAAATGCTGCTTTCCAGCAGCACTGGGATGAGTAGCGAGTGACAAAAGTGCCTACTCAGCCCCACACTACTTCAAAAGCAGTGACCCCAATCATAAAGGTGAACAAAGCACAACCTTAACATTAAACCTTTTAGTAACGAGAGCAGAGAGTAGCCTATGCTCTTCAGAAGGGGATGAGAGCAGGTAACCATAGCAGCTCAAGCATCATTTGTACAATAGATCCTAAAATAAAAGGCCGTCCAATGAAAGTTGTTTGCATTTTTAATTTGATTAAGTCCTATTCACACAACTTAAAAAAAAACATTAAAAAACACCCATGCCCTCTATTGGGCAGAATGCAGACTTTGTAGTGAAAAGAGCACTCTGGCTCTTGTAGACAAGCTCCATTTTAGCGGCATTGTCATTAGAAAGAAGTGGCCTTTAAAAAAGGGAACAGTTGGGTTTGAATGAGGACCAGGGCAACAGGATCACTGCAGATACCTTTTTGTCTTGTTCTCTCAGCTCAACGGCATCAAGCCAGGCCTCAAGACACTTTTTGGGGTGGTCATTCAATGTTGGGTTGGTGAACTGGGTGTCTGGGTTCAACACATGATGCAGTTCACAAGCATCAATGGCATGAAGAAGCTTGGCACAGGTAGGCAATGTTGGAGTCAGTGTAGCTCACAAGCTGTTTGATGCAGGCATCAGGGTCGAGAGCGGCTCCATGACTTCTAGGTTGCTGAAGGCCTTCTCCATGGGCCACATGTGTTCTTTCTTTGTTCACCTTCTAGCCGAAGGATGTAGAGCTGGGGTACAAAATTCAAGACACAAGCTAATAACCAGGCATACAAAGTCACTCACCAGCTCCTTTCTGTGCAAACATACAGCACTCCATCTGTTCAATGCTAAGAATAAACGATCACTAGTCAATATCTTGTGGCAAGTGCAATTTTGAGGAAGGCAAGTGCATGGAGGAAAGGGGATTAGAGTACAGAAGGCACAAAGGTGAGTAACTTTCATACTCCTACATCCCATTCCTTTACCTCCATACTCATGGGATGGTCCTAACTGACATAATCAAAACACGTTTTTATTCACAGCTTGACCAAAATAGAGCTTGCATTACAGTAGGAGGCACTGTAGAATGCAGTTGGTCAAAGCCCAAGTGTCTGCCTTGGTAATGAACTCCCAAATCCAGTCTCCCTGGCAAAGAGTAGAATCAATTTGCGCAGGAGTGATCATCTTAAATTTCTTTGGGGGGAGAGGTAGGGGAGGGGGCGGGGGGGAGGACATTCTGAGCCATGCTAGATTAAGAATGGTTTGCACACCTGCCTGTTTTAGTTTTGGCTCCATGAAGACACAGGAAGAAACGAGGGAAACCATGGCAGAAAGGGGATCTGGCTCGATAGCCCCATCGCTAACAGTTTCTTGATCCAAGAAGCGTTGGAGACCTAATCGGTCCCAGGAAATGGTGTGAAAGGGGGAAGAGGAGGTAAAGACAATCGAACCTCCTGGTCAACAACAAAAAAAGACCAGGGGTCATTGGTTAGGGGCCTCCAGGCTTCCATATACTCGAGGCGTTTGTTTCTTTCTTGACTGATTCGGAATATCTTCGTGTGCCTAGACTTTATCTTTTGGTATGCATCAAAAACAATGTCAACAAAGCTCTTGGTGCGAGGTACATGAAGAGGGCTTCTGCAGGGGACTAGTATGCAGAGGCAGAAATGTTGCTGTGAGTGCGCCAGTCACCTTCTTTGCTAACTCATCCGTGGGGCTTTGAAAATGGGAAAGTCAGTCTAGGGAAGATCTAAAATCTCATCTTGCACTTCTTTGGCAAATTTGTGGACATGTAACCATGCTTGTCTGCAAGTATCGGACCTCAATGCCACCCCACGGGCCACAGTATTAACATGTGCCTTGGCCGATTCCAGAATGCCTTTGGAAATTACTGGAGCATCTGCCAATCCCACTCTAAACTGGTCAGTTTTGTCTGGTGGGAGGAATACTTCAAAGTCTGACCACTCCTTCCACAATTGTTAGCCACTGTCAGCAATGTGTACCAATTTCAATTGGGTTATAATAGTAAAGTATGTAAATATGTCCTACGTAAAGCGCTTTAGATTAAAACGCTATACAAAAACAAATTATTAATGCGTCTGCATTTCCTTACATTAAATGAAGAGCATTTGCACACACATTTCTCCATAAAATAGCCAATGTCTTGTCCTCTTTAGCATGAGTAGCTACACCCGCTGTGAGTCAAGTACATGTGTGACATTGCCATTACAGTAAAGGATGCCCGTCTACATAAAGAAAGGAAAAACTGATCGGAAGACAACTGCTGGCATCTCTTGTCTATCCGTTTGTTTGTAGAAGTCACCAAATTAGGCTTCAGCCAATGAAACCTTTTTGGCTTCAGCCATCACATCTTTTTGGAGATGATACCTGATCTTTCTGCTGGTCTCGTGGCAAGCCCCTCAGCCAATACTCTGTTTGTCCCGAGGGGTTTCCGGGATAGGAACCTCAAGATATTCCATTACCCCTATCACCTGGCTATGAGAAGCCCTTCCTGATTAAGGGAGCTCTTCCAATTCATCCTTCCGCCACCTCCTGTGGGTGGATGGTCACCGTGGTCAGGATCGTCCCGAGTCACATAATCTAGCTCTGTAGTAGGCTGCATAGGTGGCGGGAGCTGCAGCATAGGGGGAGGTGCTGGCAGTAAAGGCTACATTGGAACCACTACTGGGGTCCCTCTTGGTGGTAAATCCACAGATATCTAAGGAGTTGTAGGGTATGTCAGAGGAAGAACCTTTTAGGAGTTCCTTAAAAGAGGTCCCATAGGATCAAAGTTAATTAGCACCTAAAGCCTTGATAAAATACAATCATCCGGTGGAGTCTTGGAGGATGCTGAGGGGCTGCTCGAGCTCATGGACACTGGGTGTCATCTTCCCAACAAGAGATCAGGTGCTGAAGTGGGACAAGGTCAGTGAGAGGGAGAAGGTCTGCTCAGGCCTGACCCAGATGGAGTGGCCATTGTGGAATGAGAAGAAAAATTGACTGCCTAGGACATGGGTGCACAACATACGGCCCGCCATGCCCTTTTGACCGGCCCGCGAGGCACAAAGACTTTCCTAATGGAGGGCGGCACGCGGCCGCCCCCCATTAGGAAAGTCTTTGTTGTCTTCCGGGCCGGTGAAAACACTGGCACTCATTGGCTCAGCACACACACGCATCAAGTCGCTCCTACGAGCCACGTAATGCGTGTGTGCTGCACCAATGGAGGGCCAGCACTACGGCTGGCGTGGCCCATAAGGCTTGATGCCGGAAGGCATTTCAGCCTTGGACCATGCCAGCTGTAGTGCGATTCCAGCGACTTCCAGCTTACCTGCCTGCCTGCCTGCCTTCCAGCACGTCTCCGGTAAGTGGTCTGTTTGTGTTTGTGTGTCGGGTTTGTTTTGCTTTATGTTTGTGTGTATGAATGTTTGTGTTTGAATGTATTTTGTGTATATGTTGAGGTGAGGGGGTGTGTCGGATGTGTATGAATGTTTGTGTTTGAATGTATTTTGAGTGTATGTTGAGATGCGGGGGTGGGGGGGTGTGTCGGATGTGTATGAATGTTTGTGTTTGAATGTATTTTGAGTGTATGTTGAGATGCGGGGTGGGGGGGTGTGTCGGATGTGTATGAATGTTTGTGTTTGAATGTATTTTGTGTGTATGTTGAGATGTGGGGGGTGTGAATGTTTGTATTTGAATGTATTTTGTGTGTATGTTGAGATGCGGGGGTCGGGGGGTGTCGGATGTGTATGAATGTTTTGATTTGAATGTTTTTTGTGTGCTGAGTTGGGGGGTGGGGGTTCGGGTCTGTATGGGTGCATGCTTGTGTGTGTGCCGAGTTGTGGGTGGGGGGTTCGGGTCTGTATGGGTGCATGTTTGTGTGTGTGCTGATTTGGGGGGTGGGGGGTTCAGGTCTGTATGGGTGCATGCTCGAGTGTGTTTGGGGCATAGTGTTTGGTTGGGGGTGAGGGGGCCATGGGGCATAGTGTTTGGTTGGGGGTTAGGGGGTGAGGGGGCCATGGGGCATAGTGTTTGGTTGGGGGTGAGGGGGCCATGGGGCATAGTGTTTGGTTGGGGGTGAGGGACAGGGGGCATAGTGTTTGCTTGGGGGGTGAGGGACAGGGGCATAGTGTTTTGTTGGGGGTGAGGGGCCCATGGGGCATAGTGTTTGGTTGGGGGTGAGGGGGCCATGGGGCATAGTGTTTGGTTGGGGGTTAGGTGGGGTGAGGGGGCCGTGGGGCATAGTGTTTGGTTGGGGGTGAGGGACAGGGGGCATAGTGTTTGCTTGGGGGGTGAGGGACAGGGGGCATAGTGTTTGGTTGGGGGTGAGGGGGCCATGGGGCATAGTGTTTGGTTGGGGGTGAGGGGGCCATGGGGCATAGTGTTTGGTTGGGGGTGAGGGGGCCACGGGGCATAGTGTTTGTTTGGGGTTGGGGGCCATGGGGCATAGTGTTTGGGGGTGAGGGGGCCATGGGGCATAGTGTTTGGTTGGGGGTGAGGGGGCCATGGGGCATAGTGTTTGTTTGGGGTTGGGGGCCATGGGGCATAGTGTTTGGGGGTGAGGGGGCCATGGGGCATAGTGTTTGGTTGGGGGTGAGGGGGCCATGGGGCATAGTGTTTGGTTGGGGATGAGGGACATGGGGCATAGTGTTTGCTTGGGGGGTGAGGGACAGGGGCCATAGTGTTTGGTTGGGGGTGGGGGCCATGGGGCATAGTGTTTGGTTGGGGTGGGAGCCATGGGGCATAGTGTTTGGTTGGGGGTGAGGGGCCCATGGGGCATAGTGTTTGGTTGGGGGTGAGGGGGCCATGGGGCATAGTGTTTGGTTGGGGGTGAGGGGGCCATGGGGCATAGTGTTTGGTTGGGGATGGGAGCCATGGGGCATAGTGTTTGGTTGGGGGTGAGGGGACCATGGGGCATAGTGTTTGGTTGGGGATGGGAGCCATGGGGCATAGTGTTGCACTCCAAGAGTGAACTCAATAATAAAGCTAAAACAGGCACAGTTAGGAGATGTACATCCTTTGCTTTTTTGAGGAAACCTGACTCAACGAAGGCCATACTCCTCTTGGGTAACCCAAACAGCAAACTATAGCAGTCCAAAATAACGGAATGTCCAATCAAGGCTCAATAAAATATATATAATTTAATTAAACGGACGATATACAATAACTAAATCGAAATAAATGATAGCAATGGAAAATGTGTAGTACAAAATGTAAGTTTGAAATGCAATAAAAATCGTTACCCCTCAAAAACATCTTTCTCCATGTGTTTAATACAAATTGGGGGTTGAAAAAGCCTCCTGACATGTCCCGCCTACCGCCCCGCCCACTTTTACTTTTCGGCCCACTATAGCCCTCATGTAAGGTACTTTCGGCCCTCTGTCAAAATCAGTTGTGCACCCCTGGCCTAGGAGGTGATATGATACATTATATATTTTATTTATATCGCGCTCATACACAAGTGTGTCGGTGGTCTGTGATCCTAGGGGGAGAATGGATCCTACATACAGTAAGCTAGGACGTCGGAAGGACCCCTTTGTGTCATTCAACACTTGTAGTTGCTTATAGTTTTGCAAATATAATACAGATTCATAGTATTAATTTTCAGACCTTTCTTGTATACACTTCTCTTAAAAACAATTGTAAAATTCAACAACAGTGGTTTATTCTCAGAGACAGGGGCAGTTTTTAGTTTGTCCAATGCATTTCGGTCTTCAGACCATCTTCAGGGACCCAATTCTATAAAATAAATGACTCTGTGCAACTAGATATCTTGTCTGTTATCTTGTGCATTTGTCAGTAGATACAGATTTTACAAAGAAAAACGATTTGGGGACTTGTCCGTAGTGTCATAATAAACATAAAATTGTTATCATCTAGTACGCACACAGCTTAATTTGTGAGGGTCTGGAATCGTATCCTAGAAAAATAATCAGAAATACTTCTCCAAGTAACCATGGTAATTACATATTTGTATGGACTTTTCTTTCTTGCTAGCCAAAATGGGCTTATAATAGAAATCTAGGAGGCAAAAGAATCCTACCTGCTGTTTTGTCTTGTGTTCCCTCCTGAGTGTGGTTGTAAATGCCTGTAATTTAGATTTTTCTTAAATTAGTTGTTAATTCTATTCTGATGGTTATCTTCACAGCACCGCCTGACACCGGAGGAATTGCTTGAGCAAGCGGATCGCTGGTGTCAGTGCGTCTTTATGTGTACAAAAATGGCGCCGGCAACACGAGCACGTCATCATGACATCATTCCGTGGCGGCGGCAATTTTTTATTAGTAAAAGTATGTTACAATTTTGCTATATGCTGTGTTGTAATAAAAGATGTACGAGATCTCTATTGGTGTACTAATATGTAGGAACTCATCCATATATGTGGTTAGCCCCTCTCCGTTGTAGTAAATGCTCTGATTCATATCACTATTTTCATGGGAAATTATGCAGATAATATAGTTAGTACAATGCAATTTGCTACCACTCGAAATTATTCTTCTGCTTCCGTGGGGGATTATACGAATAGCACAACATAATCATGACACCAGCTTGGTGCCAAAAAGAAATATGTTCCTGAATTGTCAGTTAATACTTTACATACATATTTATCTAATAATGTGGTGAACGGCTCACCTCCACTATTTTGTTTGCTGGTCTAACATTCAACGTACATGAAAGGTAGGCTTACATAGTTGGTTTTACAAAACATTCACCGGTTTTCATGGGTGGTAATACAGATAGAGTGGCCGTTGTGGAATGAGTAGACAAATGGACTCTGAAAAGAAAGTCACTCCACTTCCTAGATTTCCTCTTGTCGAAGTCGAGTACATGGGATACTCCAGCACACGTATGGCAAGGCAAAGAGCATGGGGGTCTGTAACTGTGTAATGCCACCCACAAGACGCGCACTCAAAGCTGCTTTTGAACCGCCATAGAGAGGGCTTACCCGATGCCACAGCAACGGGACTTAAGTTGTACAAAAAAGCAGGAAAAGCAGCCACCCAGTCCAACCCAAGCAGAGCAAAGGCCAGAGGCGTGAAGCCCAGGCAAAGATTAGGCTGGCGACGAAGGCTGCACATGCTTGTTAGACTTTAAACAGAATAAAAAGAAGAACTTGATTGTTGGTGCTGCAAACACTCCAGTCCCATCCTAATAGGACAGAATTTCTTATAATTGTGGAGGAAAGGGGAAGACCAAAAAGGCAGAAGTTCTTGAGTTTATGGCACCAATTCCACCAATTGTGGCATGATGGGGGATGGATTTAGCACAGGGCTTTCACCTCTATGGGGGTAGTGAGGTATTCTGATAAAGGAAGAGTTTTAGGAATAAACAGAGGGTTCAAGGGTAAATGTCATGAGCATCAGTGGCTTAAAACAAAAAGATCATCATTGCCCCTTTTTACCCAGTACGGCTGGAGACTTCCCACTTAAACTCATAGCTATGGAAACTGGCCTGTGAAGAGAAAAAGGGGGGGAAATGACTAAATAGGAAGGTGCCAATAGGCATGTGGTGAGCCTTCCCCGGTCAGCTCCGAGGACAAGATGCAGGTTCCATCAGCCAATGGGACCTAGGTGGGTGCTCGAGCTAGCTTGGATCTCCTGGCTAACATCCGGTGGAATATTAGGCAGCACAGAAAGAACTTTACATCATGGCGTTTTCACAAGCCGCAAGGAACGGACATCCTCTTTACGAAAAGTTTCCAACATTGAATCACTCAAAAATTAAAAGTTGGCTTCAATCTCTCTTTTTCTGTTTAACTAGAGTGCATTCACTCTCTCCTATACCTCTGAGGAATAGCTTAAGACAGGGATATGCGACCTGCGCCACCCCAGATGCTTTTGACCGACTCCCATGACCCCTCAACATTTACTATGCTGATGGGAGTTGTAGTTCAAAACGTCTGAAGCACCAATAGATGTAGACCCGTCTCCAAGGGACACTGGTGTCAAACATCTGTTCCGTGATGTCGAGTGTTTCTCTCACTCGCCCAAGGCACCCTGATTTCGGCTTTACCCGTCTGACTCTTTTTGTATCCTTCATCTAAAAAAAATGAATATGGCCACAAGCATATTCATGAAGATATTTATTGTGCGAGTACAATAGGCCATGTCAGCAAATACACTGGATGTTCAAGTCCACATCAGAGCCATACAGCAATGCATCATGGGGATGGAAATTAGATGA
This sequence comes from Ambystoma mexicanum, assembly GCF_040938575.1. Classification (NCBI taxonomy): domain Eukaryota; kingdom Metazoa; phylum Chordata; class Amphibia; order Caudata; family Ambystomatidae; genus Ambystoma; species Ambystoma mexicanum. Next base: position 228,814,200 of record NC_090934.1, read on the forward strand.
AAAACGTCTGCAATGTGTGCATGTGGTTGGTGCATCCTTGAGAGCTGCAAGTCTTTGGTTGATAACTGCTCTGTACAATAATGTTAGCTGTCAGGGCGGGACAAAGCTTTTCAACTAACTTACATACCCATGAAGTATAGCTGTGTGGCTCTGATCTGAATGAAGGTAAACTTCCAGCGATGGCTACTAAGTGGCACTGTGGTGTGCTGAAATTGCCCATTCTACTTTCACATTACAGATAAAAGGATGGTTCTTGCTTTTTTATTCTTTAATACCACCATAACATTTGATGGTGTTTGGTGAACATCTTTATTAATGCTTGTAAAATTATATTGAGCATCCTAGGGGAGGCCGACTGCAGGGCTTCTGGCATTTGCATTTGTCTTTTTCTTAACGTTGTGCTTTCTGGCAGTTGAAAAATAGAACAAAGTACTATTTCTACCAGTCTCAGGGTAGGGCCTCACAAAAAAAGAAGCAATGGCAAAGCAACAGATTGAGCTTTGGTAATGTAGAAGGTACCATGTCAATAATGTTTACAGCTTGGCCCTCCAACGGACCACAAAAACAGAAAAACCACCAAAAGGGCTTCCGGAACTACGATGTTCATGGACAGTGGCAAAAAAAGAAGCTAGGGTCTTTTGGCAGGAAGGCATTGACCCGCAAAAGGGAGCTCAAGTGATATCACAACACTCCAGTTTGCAAAAAGCTGTGGTTGTAGGTCATCTAAAGTCGAATCCTTGGACCCAAGGCATTGGATTGAATGTGTTAAGTAATGTTGCTAAATGAAAGAATGGCATAGTTTACTGTGTGACATCTTTTTAGAGTCTCTCATATATAGGCAACCTTTAGTAAACACTCACAGAGAATGGGAATTGGAATGAAATTTAAACTCCACACCGAAACCGTTTAAATCCAAACCAATTCAATACTTTTGTCCCGCTAGATCATTAAGCCATATAAACATAACCTACTACAAAAAGAGGGAAACAAATAGTAGGAAAGGCAAAAAGGTATCAATCTCCTCAGACAAACCTTTTGAAATAGCCAACGTTGAGCTCCTGTGCCATCAGCAGATCTTTGTCTCGGGTAGGTGCCGCTTGCAGAAGCTCTCAGGGGCAAAACATCCAAGCTAAGATTTCTCTCAGTCAAGCACACCAGCAGATCATTGGCAGAGCAAGCTGACAGCACTTGCTTGCAGTTATTCCGCCAGCAGGCCGCTTTGAAGCAACCGACTCTAGGAGACTATTACCATGCAGCCAATCCGTGAACGGATTGCTCTCTTGCAGCCAATGAAAAAGACCAGTCCCTTGCAACAATGTATCTGGGCGATTATGATCTTTAAACCAATCAGCCAGTGGGTCCTACTTATGTAGCTACTCAACTGGGGTGCCTTTCTCTAGCAGCTGACAAACCATTACCGTTACCTCTCACCCCGGCAATCGACCAGAATTCCAACTAAGAAATAGGCCGCTGTCCCCCAGCCAATCATGCTGCGCTTGCTTTTAAGCAGTTTCTAAAACGAGAACTGCCGTTGAAAGCCTCACTCAACCTCAAACATATGCAGCTTATCTGCCGACACCCACAGGCAGTTACAACGGACTGTCAGGAAGGGAGGGGCGGCACAGGCCACGCAACCACATCCATGAGCAAGGCCCCTCGATCTCTTGACCTCAGGGCGTGTCCAAAGAAAGCAACCCACCGAGCATGGTAAACGAGCATGCACAGACTCGTTCACGTCCAAGTAAGCCAAAAATGCAAACTTCAAAGTCAGCTTAAAACAGCCTCGTTTTGAAATCATTCTAAAATACCACTGACTTTCCCGGCGTATCGTGTTGCTCACTACCCCCATGCCAGAGAGACTTTGCCACTAAACCCTTCAGATTACTCTATCTGCTGTTCCAGCAAATGGTTTCCCCCCCATCAACTGGGCTGGGTTGCTCTTCCGGTTTCATTTGTTGTTCACTGGCACTCGCGAGTATATATTTGAAAAAGCTTTGAAGGAGGAGCCGATGCGGTAGGCTGCGGGATATGGGTATACATTAGAAAGAGGGCAAGAAAGGCCGTGGTAACTTGCAAAGGGGCCATGTCGGTCACACACAAGTCCAGTGCCTCTGCACTGCTTTTCGGTCGTAGGTTACTGCATGGGGTCCAGGAGAGAGGCAAGTGAGTGGGGATTGGTTAACATGTGCAATGGGAAGTGACATCACGGGAAATAAACATACCTAAGAGAAAAGGGCACCTTTCATTCAATTGGCCTTTCCAAATTGAGGAAAGTGCAAGTGACATACGCGCATTTGCCTTTCAAAATAATCAACAAACACTGGAAAATAAGAACGACCCAGATATTATTTTAGACACAAGAATCTGTGTGAAAATAGTACTTGCGGTGTAAAATACCAATGAGATTTTACACATGTATTCATAACATTTTTATGTAGGCGTCTTCGCTGGCAAAGTTACATCCTATGTCCCAATCTCAAATTTGCATTGAGCTTATGGCCGCATGGTTAACCATTAATGCAATTGAAGGGGTCGTTTTTCTCTCGAGCCCTCAAAAAACATACAAAAGGGACGTTGTCCGACTAGGAAAAAAGTGAGTGGACGCCGTCCACAAACATGTATCATCAACGTGTGCATTGGCACTGCATCTCAGTCACCATCCTGCACTAGAGGCATAAAAGCAATCTTTAGCAAACCACTTACCACAGTACAGGGGCCTTCAAGAAGCCACATGAGCTGCCAGCACACAGAGGCATGGACTGCATTAAATCCCCCAAACAAGGAATATTGACAGCAAGATGGAATAGGTTTTTAAAATAATTGTGCGAAAATTGTGTGTCTATTGGAAGAACAGTTCAATGCAGAAACCAACATGAGATTTTCTTTAGGCTATTACTTTCCATTCTCATACTTTTAGTGTTCCAATAAGTAGGATACAAATAAAGCTACAGTTGTACTCTTATGTGCTTAACACATAATTTGTCAGGTTAATTTAGAATGCGATTGGTGTACTTTTCATGACATACCTCTAGCAGCTGATAAAACACATTTGTAAGTGGATTTGTGGTCAGATGTTTAAAGTTCAGACTGGGCTAAAATCCAGTTTTCTGCTCTTGAACAAAGTCTGTGACCCTGTGGAAATTGTCTCACTGTGCGGTTATCTGCCAACATTAGGATGGTAGGTACATGCTCTGCTTTATAGGGGGTAGCAAGTGAGGGGATTCAGAATGCTGTTAAAAACCCATCTTTTCAGGATTGTCTATCCCTCAGATTGTACTTCCTTGAAGTGGGCCTTCAGAGATACTGTAACCATATCTGTTACCCTTGGGAGACTGCTCCTCTCCACTTGTCCCAGAATCATGCACTTACTGACATTTACTGTTGAAGCTCACTTCACCAAGGAGGCCCAACAAGGCTGAAACATGTCTGGGGCTGCATGCGTTCCCAGGGCAGAGGGGTGTGGCCTAGCAGTTTACTTGTTCTACTACGATTGGTGGCAGCTCTAACACTGACTTTTATATGAAGGTCCACCTAATGCAATGACACAGACAGGCTAAAAAAAAAAAATAAACAAAAGATAAAAAAGGGGGGTGTGGACTGTTTCCCAGAGAAATGCCAATGGTCAAGATTAATTCAAAACCTTTCACCCGTCACATTTTTGGGTTGTACAATTAGAGCTATTGTAGTGGTCTTATGCCGCAGCAGGTAATCTTTTTGTACTTCAGCCTTTCCTCCCTCCGACTCACACTTATCTGAATAGTCCAAGATCTTCTAATGGCCTTTTTATTGTTACCTTTACTGTGTCTCTGCTTATCCCTTCCGTTTGGGGCGCCTCAAGGAAAGAATGCGCTGCGGCTGATGACTTATAAAGTCCACTGGCAAGAATAGTACCATGGTTCTATTTTACTCTTTCTGGTTTGAAGTATTAGATTTATAATGGGCAATCCAGAACCACAAGTCTCAGAATGCAAACAATCTGGACTATCATCTCCCAGCTACAATGAGTCCTATTTGCATGGGTTTTGTGTTGTGGCGCACATCCTGCTATTCCAGAAGTTGCCTGATCAACACCAGAGGGTCCTTCGTCTAGCCCATCATGGAATATATATACCCTCCACCTCCCAGTCAACTTCTCCCCTCCTTCCTGTGCCTACTCCCTTCACTCTCCACCATGCACCTTGACTTTGCTCCCTTCCTCTTTGTTCACTCATCCTCCCCTTCTCTTGTGGCATTCAGCAACAACTTGGTGTCACCATTAACTTCCTCCCTCCATCTCCCCCCTCTCCACATGCACCCCTCAAACCAGACGCTCCCGTTCGCTCAGGCTCTCCAACCTCATCTTTCATCCTTGCCTACCCCACAACACTTGCTCCTCTCCCCACGTCCTATCGCTCACTTAGCCTGCGCAATTGCTCTGCAACAAGCCTTCTTGCATCACTGACCATTACAAATCCTCCCCCTCTACTTTCACTTCTTGGCATCACAGACACTGGTTTCTCCGGTCATGACTGGGCTAGATAAACAGCTCACCACACTGACTGCTACTTTCTCCCATTCTCGTCGACCTGTTGCAAAGGGTGGAGTGGTGTCCCTGCTCAATAAGGCCCTCACCATTGCCCGACATTACTTTTGAACATGTTATGTTATTCGGTATTTACATGGCACCTTAGGCATCATTGGTATGACCTCAAAGCGCTAGTAGGTTGAACACCCTCGGGAACCGCAGTTCAAGTCAGTAGAGAGAGAGTGTGTCGTATGGTGCGTGGGTGCACCGGATGTGTGTGCAGCTGGTGTGGTTGTTGCATATGATAGCTGCTTCTTAGCAGTAGGTGTGGTGCTGAGGAATCAGTTGATGTGTTCAGTATGGAGAGTGCAGGGGCACCACCAAGGGGTGGCCAGGGGGAGCCATGGCCACCCTTATAAAAATGCTGGCCACCCCAGCAGGGGGGGGGGGGCGTTTAAAAAAAATGTTGCACTGAACTGTGCATGAACAATAACATGCCCAGTTCAGTGCGGAAAAAAAATCTTTCTTTTTTGCCGCGGCCGGGGATGGACTGTAATCAGATCAGAGAGACAGGATGGCCCTGCATGCCATTGATCGATTTGCGCATGCTCAGTGGACCCGGAAACACAGCCTGAGTGCGCGCATTTCTGCTTTGGCTCGCACTTCCAGGCTGTGTTCCAGGCTCTGAAAAGGAGACCTGGGCTGCGGCGCTGACTGAGGGATCGGGTGGGTCCTGGCAAAAACTTCAGAGCCAGCTGAGGATGGTATGTGTATGGCACCAAGGGGGTGGCGCGGCAAGACCACTCAATCTGGGAATCCTGGGAAAGATCAGTGTTGTCATTGCTAGGATGTTCAGCAAAATGTGTCTCTACAGGGGTTGCAACATTTATCATAGGGAATTAACCTTTATGAGTTCTAATGTAATGCCCCTTGAGCCTGTAAGTGCTTTACCTAAACCGTACCTTTGACTAGAACTAAGCATGTTCGAGGACAGATGGGCTATAAACTAGCAAACGTGTACTGGAATAGAAGCCTCTTAGGGTGTCCAGTATCCCTGTTAGGTTAGAAATCGTGACATAATAAATCCCATTCTGACTCTGTTCCTAGTGTTCTCAGAGAACAATATCCTATTTTGTTGTGGAAAGACCCTTATCCCTGATAGGTCTGTATCACCAGCCCATTCTGACAAAACTAAATAAAGATGATGCACTCTGTCGTCTAACTAGCATGTGTTAATTTGCTCCTATGTTGCAATACCCCACATCCGTGCCACGTTTCTAACATATTGCATTTCCTCACACCTGAGCATGCCATGCAGTACCACTACTGCCATATTTCCTAGACTTGCCTTTTTCTCCCTGACTGGCCCAATATCCTGTGTTGTCCACTGACCTCTTTGCCAAATCTGATATTTACATGGCTAAAAAGAGGCAGATAAGACCACTCTAAGTCACACCATAACCCTACAATGAGTTGGAGTATGCCCTACAAGGCCCCCGTTTTAAATGTCCATTTTTAGTTTGGGCTATTATGTGGCAGAGCCACCTAAAAGCTGAAACTATTGCATTAGGAGTACAGATGGGGAGAGATGGCATATGAGGAGGGAACCAAAGCTTGAATGTGTTGTTTGGTTATTTACCCACCCATTGACTGCCCATGGCTATGCTAATCCCTATGGTCCCTCCAACCAAGTACCCTCCCCTCTCACCAACCCCCGCCAAAGCACCTCCTCATGGGAATTCTTTGAGCTCTCTTTGTTCAAGCTTTGCCATCAAACTTTGCTTTGAAAAAAACACTGGCAGGCCCTTCAAGTGCTGTCTTCTGAGTGTTAATGACTTAATTTGTGCTGTAAACGTGCTACTGGTGTAATAGAAATGCCTTAACCAGGTCTAGCACCCAATTTATAAACACTATGCCTGTCCAGTGCTGAAGTCCTTTTAAAAGTATTGGCAAAGTCAACAGTTTTGGCTTGACTAGACGTATTAGGCATTGCAAGGCACTGCTATTAGATGCCCAGGCACTCGCACCGTTTGCACCTGCTACTATCAACGGACAGTTAACATCACTATGGCATGGATTATTTGGGCCCTCCCGTGCCCCTGGGCTTGGGAGGGCTAAACACCCTTACCCCTTTGACACAGCAGTCATCAGTGCTGTTATGTCCAGCCCATCTGGCAAGAACCGGTCACATTTCTCCACTCTGAGAGCGGTGTATTTAGCTAAACAAATACACTACTCTCCGAGGTGAGAAAACAGGCATTGAAGTGAAGGGTAGAGGCTGAGGACAAAAGCCTGCCAAAAGCCTGCCAGAAGCCTGCTGCCCATCAGTAGGACTCCCTCCACTCCCATGTTGCAGCTAGAGGCTTAACTGTTGGCCCATGCTTTCAATAATTACCATTAACAAAAGAAAAAAGTATATTTGTTTGCATGTGGGGATTGTGTGTATACATGCATGGATGAATTTTTTTGACAAGAGCATGGCATGTTTACTGCCTTTTTTGGGCAAAGGAAAGCCAACGTGAGGGTTTTTATGTGATGGTGGGGCTGGAGTAGGGGTGGGAGGGGTTAGAATACTACAGTGAGGCTGACCTGGCTGGTTCTTACTGTGGCATAGAATGTTGTACTCGCATTAAGGTAAAAGGCAACATGATGAGTGTTCTTACATGGGGAGCGCATGTTTCCTTATTTTGACTTGGGTCTTTATTTTACTGGTGTCAAAGGCAACATACATATTCTTACATGGGGAATATAACATGATGCGTGCAACATAATTGTACTTTAATGGTGGAGGGATTTGTGTGGCGATATGCTATTTATATAGTACTTGAGCAATGTACAGAGAACGTATTTACATCAAATATATCACCCAGCCGAAGTTTGAACTCATTTAATGAGCTTTATTTATTGCATTTATTGACATCGCCCAAATCCCCAAGTATCATGGCAGTGATACAACTTGGTGAGCAGGGAAATCAGTACAGTACATAGTAAGAGAGGGGTAACAAGGTGCAAAACCAACATAATAGTACGAGGTCCATAGAGGAGGGTAGAGATCAGGGAGGTCACTCTAAGTATGTATGAAAAGCCGAGTTGGCCTTGCCGTGATTTGAACCTGCAAATCACACTCATGATTACAAGAGCATGTGCTCAGCCCGCTGAGCTATCTTACTGGCTAGCCAGCAAGAGCATGTCTTCTTTCTGTGGCACTGCAGTTTATTACTGGTGTTAAGCCCAACGGCAACATAAGTGTTCTTACATTGGGGTGGGACATTCGTGTTACCTGCAAGGCTGTTTTTTTACTGTGGCATGAGATGTTTGTTAGGGAGCAAATACAACGCAAGTGCTCTTATATGGGGAGTGAGGTATTTGTTTAGCCAGCAAGGATATATTTTCTTGCTGCGGCATGGCTTTTTTTCACTGGCATTAAGGCAAAGCCAACAGGAGTATGTTCTTACATGGAGATACTGGCATGTATTGGGAGAGCTAGCATAAACATACTTTGCCATAGTATGGTTACTGGCATTATGGACAAAACAAACATGACTATTTTCCTATGTGGGAATAGTGGTATATATAGGTGCACCAGAATGGACATGTGTGAGCAGAATCAATATGAAAATGCTTTTTACACTTGGAGAGTACTGGCATATAGCGGACAAAATGAAAATGCTCCTATGCATTGTTGGTGGCTTGGCATCCAACATACTTTTTATGTCGTATCCTACAAAACCGATTGTAAACTGTGTGGCTTTTTACCTAATTTATCACAGAAAGTGTACTGTAAAAGTAAAATGCACTCTTTTAACCCATTATTTAAAACCTTTTCTCAAGGGGACAAACCTCCCCCCCCCTCGATTGGTTCGCCCTTCCTCACTACTCTGTCACTACTATGCATTTGGCTGGGGGCAGAACAAGTGCCCTTCCTTCCACAGGCTCTTCTTAATGTAGGACATCCTACATTAGCTTCAGGCCCCACTTGTTACAGAATAATGGCTACGCCTCTGGCGAGTTGGGTTGAAAGATGGATCTAATGGGCCAAAGGAAGGCGTGATATCTACTCAGCCTCCTGGGCTTGGGGAGAGACGGTAGGATGGGTGGGTTTGGGGGCAAATCACTAGAGCAATAGGTTTAATGTCCCATCTTACTAACAGTTTTCAAAACTGCCATCCAGCCCCGCCAAAATGTTGAGTCTGGATCCACCCCTGTGTGGCACCATGTGTGCCACCCCAAGATTTCCTGTGGCCTCATCAGACCACCCATATGAAACATTTCTGGGGCACCACTGGGAGTGTGGACACTCAGACTGAGATCCGGCTGCGTTAGGCCTGAGGATACGCCTAAGCTAGCCGAAATGTGATCAGCTAGCTGTGTTTTATTAGAATGATGAGGTGTTCGTGGGGTCATGTTAGTATGGGAACAGCTAGGCCGAATGGGTCATAGCATAGCTGTGTTCCAATTGAATGATGGTGTATAGGATAGAGTAATCGTAGTAGTGTGATATGGTGGTTTATCAGTGAAGCGCTTGCAGCCAGGCACAAGAGCAGGACGGGGGCGTATATAAAGTGACAGGATGGATAGGGTAACATGGAGATACACGTACATAGCAGTTGTTCCATCTGCTTCATCAGTTTCATCCGCTTCCTCGTTCCATTCACTTACATATGTTCCATCCACTTACATTAGTTCCATCTACCATATCCACTCAGTCTTTTGTTCTATCCACTCTGTCATCCGTTCTATCCTCTACCATCCACTTCATTGGTTCCGTCTGTTCCATGCATTCCATCCACTCTGTGAACTCCACCCACTCCGTCATTCCCATCCGCTCCATCCACCATATCCACTCCAACCACCATATCCGTTCCATCCACTCCATCTGTTCCATCCGTTCCACCCACTTCGGCCGTTCCACTCAGTCTATCAGTTTTGGTTACAATATCTGTTTTAGTCTTTCTATCTGTTTGATCGACTCCCTTTGTTCTTTTATTTTCTTTGTTCAGCAACCTTGGGTTTCTGTTTATTGTGGCTATTTATTCCGTTTGTTCTAAGCGTCTATTCTTTAGGGGAAGAGCCACGTTTTTAGTAGTTTGTGGAAGGACATGTAGGCTTCGGTGAGTCGAATGTGGGGTGGAAGCGAGTTCCACAGAGTGGGGGCCAAGGCTGGGAATGAAGATCCTCCTAACCCGAGTGAGTTGGTATTTGGAATCACTAGGAGGAGGGCAGAGCTTGATCTTAGAGTGCGCAGTGGGTGGTAGGGTTTTAGCTTGTCCTGTAGGTATAGGGGTCCAGTTTTATGCGTTGCTCGGTGGGAGATGCATAAGGTTCTACCATTGCTATTCCCGCTACTACCATGACTTCTACCATAACTACAAATACTAACAATATTACTACCACTTCCACCCCAAATATGACCAACTTTATTACTACACTACTACCACCACTACTATTACTATATCTAGTACTACAACCAGCATTATTATTACCCCTACTGCAACAATGACTACCACTGCTATTACTACCACTGCTACTACAATGGCTACCAGTACGACCACCACTATCACTACTACTAATGCCACTCCTGCTACCATTCTTACTGCCAACACTAAAATGCTCATGACTATTACCATCACTACTACTGGTCACACCACTACTACTACTACCACCACCATTACTACCAGCACTACTCCTACTACCACTACTATGACCACTACTACTGCAATGACCACCAGTACTAACACCACTGTCTGCCAATACTCCCATTATTACTACCACTACAACGATAATCACTATTATCATCCCTACTACTACTGCCAGTACTACCACCATTATTACTAGCACTACTAAAATGATTATCACTATTACCATCACTACGACAACCAGTACTACCACTATTACTACAGCTACTACTAACGTTGCTACTACTGCAACGAACATCACTATGCACATCACTACTACCAGTACTACCACTATTATTACTACCCCCCACTACTGCACTGATCATCACTATTACCCTCACTACTACTGCTAGTACTACTAGCAGTACTGCTACTACCACCACTACTACAATGGTTATCACTATTACCATCATCACCACATGAAACTATTCAACTCCTTCCTCCTATTCCCCCCCTACTGTTCTTGCTCTCCATCTACCCCCTAGGATTTCTCAGAAACTCCTTGCTTGAATCTTCAAGGCACTTCCTACAGACATCCTCATTGGGATTTTGATGGACTTTACCCTTACCAAGACCTCCACACCCACCCACCTTAAACGTACATGCCCTCCTATATGACCATTTCTCCCTCCATAACAAGCCTACCCACTCTGGCAGGAACTCTTGACCATGTGTTTCAGTCAAATTCACTCACCTCCTCTGACTGCACCCAGTCTCCCTCTCATCACTCGATTGTTCACTTTAACACCGTAATGTCTCCACCCTTCACTCCTCCCCTCTTTAATGACAAAAAGTAAATTCACGCAAGACTTGTTCCTTACCTTAATGGGAGAATCTCTACTGTCACTCCTATTCATGCCTCTTCCATCGACAATGCTTTTTCTGACTTTCACTATACACCTAGGACTCTGTTTGACTACTGCTATCCAGCAAACACATTCACACCTTTCCCGCCCTTGATCAACTGAGAGCCATATCCTTAAAACATGCATGCACCATGACCTATAATGCTGGTGTAAAGGCCAGACTCCCAATTCTCCAAAGATTCTCTTTATGGTCTCTCCTGCACTGGACTGCCAAATGCTCCTTCCTTCACAATGACCCCTACAAACGCATTTACCCACCATGTTCACAACTCCCAAAACACGGTTTCCTCCCTCTTTGATAATGACTGCTTACTACTTTCCTTTAAAATGGCAACAATTCTTAAAACTCAGCCCTCCTTTCACTCCCTTCCCCATTCTCCTCCTGTCCACCTGCTGTCATCCTACACCCCTTCTACTCTATTACCTCTGCAGAGATAACACATGCCCTCATCTCCAAGCTCTTTAACCTTTCTCGGTACGACTGTTCCCTGACACATTTAAATCTGTCCCATCCCTTTTGAAGAACTTGTCTGCTAACCCAAACATCAGAGTGAACTATTGCCCAGTTTCTCTAGTTCCCTATAGTTCAAAGGGCCTTGAGTGGGTGCTGTTTAACCAGAACACTAACTATCTTGAGGATAATTGCCTTAGAGATTAACAATCCCCCGTGACTGCATTCATGCAGGTCTCCAACTTTCGTTCTGATGCGCACCACTCCCAACTCATCTATTCTCATTGTTTTGGACCTCTGCCACTTTTGGCAGTTGACCACTACACTCCTTCGTCCACCTCCAAGAAGCTGGGTCTAGCCAGGATTGCCTCCTACCTGAAAGATTATTCCTTTGAAATCCCCTTTGGAACTAGCAGACCTTTGACCCCTCTCCCTCTTCATCGCACCCCTTTCACCACCCCCAAGGATCAGTCCCTGGTCCTCTGCTTTTTATCCTCTATACCTTTTCCGAGATACAATTCTTGTCCTTTGGCTTTCAATGCCATCTCTGGCTGGTGACAAATCTGGTTATTGCCCTCCTTCACCCTAGCCATCTCTGAACAGGTTACCAACTGTCTCACAGACATCTGCAACTGGGTGGCTCCGATGCCTCGTGCTGAACTCTTTCAAAACTGCAATCATCTTTTTCCCAGCTTACACTATCCCTGCCCCTCCTGGTCCACTCACTCAAGGCACACAACCGTGGGGTGCTTTTTGATAGTGATCTCTGTATGCATCACTAACATCCTCTGCTGCTCGTATAAAAATTCTGAACATTCAATTCTTTCCTACTCACCACTCTACGAAAATTCTAATCTCCACCCTTGTGCTTGGTAAATCTACTTGTGCCTTCTCCTTGACCTTCCCCTCTACTCCCTCTTCTGAACTTCGATACCTGCCCTCTCTACAAACTATCCAGATCCTCCCGCACTTCCACCTCCCTACACCATGCTGGTTGGCCCTCCTGGCACACCTGCTCCCTTTTCATGCTTCTCCAAGTTTGCAAAAACTGTCAATGGCCTTGCTCATTAGTAACTGGTTGACTGCATCCGTCTACTCACCATCTCAGTCCCTTCACTCAGCCTTTGTTCTTTCTCCCTACTCAAATAGCTCTATTGGAACCAGCTTATCATCAAAAAACATCTGACTGTGGATCCCTTTAAAGGGTGGCTTAAACTTCACCTACTAGCCAAAGAGGGAGCTCCTCACATCCCACCTCCATATCTGACCTCAGCACTCCCACCAGTGCTGCATAATAATGTCATTTTGTATATGTGTACGGTACTCCTCTTTAGTTTCCAGCTCTTGCCAAACTATGTTAATGTTTTTTTGTGGTGTCCTTGGTCTATGTCCCACTTTGTTTGCATCCTCAAACTGGTGCATAACTTGTTCTCCGGTTTGTGCTATTGTACAGGCACCCTCCCGGGGAATGCCGCTGCCATCTTCGTATGTGTTACTGCGAGTCATTTCTCATTAAAATTCACATCCCTGTTCTTCAAATAAAAACAAATAAAGTGTAGGACTGATTTTTATTTGCTATGGGAAAATCAGATTTTTTTAATTTTAGGAGCTCTAGTAAAGTAACGAAACATCCATATATAAGACGGCCCCTGTCTACTTGCTGATGAACAACAGTGACTGGTATGTCAGGAAACAATGGGTCTTCACTTTGGAAATTGTCCTAGCCGATTTGTTCAGTAGAATGTGCAAAGCAATTTTTGGTTGGCCATCCCGATACAAATGTACTAGCAGTCTACAAACGAAGAGGGAACAGCCAGGACTATTTAACTAACTCCCACTAAAGGACTTTTTCTACCATTCCTAGGACCAAAGTTATTCTATGTTTTGGCTTTTTGGAATAAAAACAGGAATCCTTATGAATGTAAACAAGAAGGTTTCAGTGTACTGTATATTCCATGAACTGGTGGCAGTTTAATTAAAAATAAACATTAGCTATATCTGGTTTGATATAGTGGTATCACAGATGGCACACACAACACTCCAAGACCCAAGGATGGTTCAAGGGTTTTTAATATTACTTTGAAGGCCCTAGGGATGTCCCTCTCTACCTAGTCTCCTGTGGAATCCCAGGCGTCCGTAAGCCTAGGTTAATTTTACTAAATGGTAACCCCAACTGTATGAGCTTTGTTTTATGCTACCGAGGTCTCCCTTATATGCTGGCTATCTCAACTCCCTCAGGGGGGTACTAGCTGCCCCCAACCTTTCCAATGCCTAGAAATCCAACTGTCTTTGGGATTGCACTTTGGACTTATTTTGTCAGGAGTGGTTCACTTGCACCACTAGACTCCTCCCACCATTTTACTGTCCCTCTGGTGTTTTCACTGCTTCCAGCTTTCGCCTCCACCCTTTGAAGTTATCACTCCACCCATTCCAATTCACTTCTACTCCCCTTCACATCACTGCTCTCCTACTCCTACACTAATACCTCCACAATCCACCACTTCCTCGTGTCAGGTATCTTGGTCTGCCTCATTCTCCTTCTCTGACCTCACCTGGACAACCCGCACTACTGGTTTCCTGTCTTCTGGTTATATTTCCCTCCCTCTGTCCTGATTGGCCAACTTACCCTAGTCAAGCCTGCCCCATCTCTCTCCTGCAAGGTGTATGTGCAAAGGGAAGTCTTCAACAGAGCCTTCTACAACATAGAAAGAGATAGGACAGTATCCGATTAGGTAGGCATGTTGAGAGATAAAGGAGTACCATTATAAAGCATGCAGTCATCAGGGGAAGAGATAGATGCCTAACTGCCTTCAGAGACAAGACTGGCCTGGTAATACCTGGTGCCAGGCCGATCCCCTCACTCCTTGACAAGGTCCGACTTCTGACCTTGTTACAGTGGGCAGTCAGGAAGTACAGTACTTAATTGCCAAAACCATCTGATGTAATTTTATTGCCAGCCTGTTTACTAGGGACACCTGCAACTGAGTTGTATTTAACAATGAGGCAGATTTTCACCCAAAACAGGCTTTTGGGTACAACTACGGAAACTCCCTGCAGTGAAGGCAGGACAACTTGGCAGTAGGAAAGTGGGCAACAATTCAAGCTGCAAGCTATTAGCTAGCATAAAAGGGCACTTGCCACCTCAATTCTGCACAAACACACAACACACCATTTCTCATTAGCCAACGGCGGGTGCATATTTTGCACCCTGCAGTAGGACATATGTCCCCAGAGGGTAGGTATTGGACCAGTGCTTCAAAGGAAGCCCTGTGAGTACAATGGTGAAGTCACACCACGGAGGTAATGGTAATGCCTTTGAATTTAGCCACACTTCAATTGTTACCCGCTGCTTTTGAAGTTAGCCACAATACAACCATGCAGATGTGTTTAGATGTAGTTTAGAACCATACACCAGGACCAAAACAAACCATGCAATATAGAAGGAAGAACTAACAATAAAACTACTCAACACAGAGCAGAACTCCTGAAACCAACTAACTTCCCCTCTCATCTCCACACGCTCACACCTCATGTACTACACACAGCCAAAGGGCTAGTGAAACAACCCACCAAAAAACTCACAAACAGCACACCTCCCTCTAATTATACTACAAACCCAATACCTGCAAACAACTCAGACACGGGGCGCCACCCTTACAAACAAGCCCAGTGCACATAAAGCACACAAAGAAAGCCCACATGCACAGACGCCAGTTCCTCCTGATGCTGCACGCACCAACAGATGATCACAAATTTTATCCTATCCCACTCTCCCTCACTAACCAACCCTACCCACTTTTCTTACAAAGCCACAAACACCTGGAGACCATGCAAATGGCAGTGGTGCGTGGTATAAATCAATAGCACATAACACCAGGGAGAGGAGGGAAGTTTATGGTAGCCCAGGAGAGAATTTACAAACAAGAAAGGTGTTCCACCATCTTGAATTTTCCAGAGTCACATACTTCCAGTGCCCCATCCCCACTAGCTGCCAACAACGCACTCTGCAAGCTGACATCGGAAGGCACCACTTCACTGTATTTTCATTCATGTCTTTGGCACTCAACAGCAAGAATCTGGGCTTCTATGAACTTTTGCCATGGTCATGCAGGCACTGAAACGTTAGTCGATGTGATCCCAATGCTGGTTGGTCTAGAGTCGGTTCGAAGGTGCATGCTCCAGTTGGGTCAAATTAGCTTTCAAGATGGCTTCCAACGGTCCTGGACAGCGTTAGGTCTGTGGCAAGATGACAGTTCTTCTGGGTTGAATCAGCATTTGCGGGCAAGTCAATGACTTCCAGTAGTTGAATCGGCGCTGGAGTCAGTTGCTACCACGATAGAGCGCGCTCAATCAGGTTGAGACAAGTCGGTCTGCACCAATGGGTCGAGCCAGCGTCTGGATGGCTCAAAATGCAGCCACCGGTTCAAAGTTTGCATGGAGTGCCAAAAGCAGCATCACTGGTCCTGTGGCGGCTCAAAAGGTACTAAATGAAGTAGATCCAGCTTAAAGATGTTCAGGCAGTGAAACAGAATTCTGGCTGCTTCTGTGTTGGTGGTAGGCCCAATCCAGGTTTTCCAGGACATGGTGAGTCCTATGCGTGCACTACAGGAAATTGGCTGGCACCTACAAGGAGTCCACCTCCAGTGAACAGGAGCCTTGTTTCAGTGCAGTTATCGGACACGCCTTGTCCACAGCAGTTCTTCACCCACACTATTCCCTGGGGAGTTTGCCTCTGCCTTGGATACCATCTATATTTACCTCTATGACAGAGGACTTTGAAAGACTATACTCTCGAGATCCAGTGAATTATTCTTGTTATTCAGAGTCCAGAGATGAATCAAATGAGGAATGGATTTCCTCTCCTTATAAAGTCGAATGTAACAGGGGATTGGTCCAAAGCACGTCAGCTTTAAGGGATCCATCCCAGTGCCATTTTTTTCTGACATCGCATCCAGAGTGAGTGTTTTTCTTCCAGGAAATGGGGGATGGGGTTGGCACAAGGGACAGCCCTAGCAGAATCCAAGATGGTGGAACCATTAGCTCAGTCCATCTCTCCCTCCAGGTTACTCTAGCTCTGCCCCCTTCCTATGCGTGCTGACTTTAAAGGGACCCCAGTAGTCCGCACTGTGGTGTGAGGGTGGCTTTGTTATGTCAGTGCTGCCTTTGAGAAGATCTTTTGGGGAGGATTCCTGTGCCCTGCAGGAAGGTGTTGCCCTTTCTGCACAGGGATCAAAGAGTAACTTGCCCATTGCTCCACATGGCAGTACAGGAGACTGTCAGAACGGTATCACTACATAATATCCCCAACAAAAATATTGCTGTAGATATGGCTGTTTGGTTCGCCATAGGTGATATTTTTGTTGGGGATATTATGTGTGATCGGAGATTGTGGGGGTGCCCCCCGCATATTAAAAAATTATGCAGCAGTTGCAGGGGTGTCCCCCGCAGGGTCCATGTGTACATTTTGCCACAAAAATGACATTTTTGCATCGCAATATTTTTGCGGCGGAATTAACACATGGAACCGTCAGAACAGACCCCAAAACACACCAGTCCTTCCATAGTTGGGCCCTGTTCACATAGCTGACATTAATGTGATATCAAATTACTAAGAGCACACAATTATGAAGCTACAGCAGTCAGTCACTATGCCACAACCAGGCATGGCTTATGTTTAAGATTTACATGCCACCAAACTGTAATCCTCTGCATTTTGTTTTCAAACTTAATTATATGCATTAGTCAAAGTCACATCTGCCTGCAGGAACGGTGTATTCCGACAGCTGTAAAGACTGCACATGTAACTTGAACCTGCCCTGTGCCACTCCAGGGCTGGGGGCGCCCGTAGGCCATCTCAGCAAAAGCACATGTTTGCACTAGAATTTTGGCATGGAACATTCATAAAAGGGGAGGAGGTCCAATTAGCAGATCTTCCTTGCAGAAGCCGAACTGCCCAAATAATTGTATGTAATAAAAATCAAAAAGCTTGGGTTGGTCTTCCCCCACTAGATGGCATTCTATCACAGCAAGACTTTCCCCCACCAGTTTTAGGGAAACATTTGGAGTGACCAGCTGCTTGGAAAGCCTGCCTCCCTACTGAGACACTGGTTCCCATAACTCCTACTTGAAGTGGCACACCTGCAGTGTTACTCTTCTTTCCCTCCCAGCCAGGAAGGTTGCCAGACGATTCAACGTTTCTTCAGAGACGCAGTGCAGGGTCTCCCAACACACCAAATTCCTGCTGCTTGCAAAGGCTGCAACATTGGTAACCAGGGTGCTGCCTACTGAAAACCTTCCTGGCTGAGAAAGGCAGAAGGACTTGCATTTCCTCAGAGACCATGGACAGGGCTTCACAGCACCCCAGAAAGAAAAGAAGCTGCATGTGGCTCTCTGAACGTTCAGGCCGCTTTGGGTGCTGAGAGCTATGCAAACCCGAACAACGCTTGCCTGTCTAAGTTCCTTCACATCAAGATCTGTTGCCACTTGTTGAACCGCACTGCATGCTGGACCAAGTCAACCAACTCAATGTTGAATCGATGCCTTTGAAAGCACCCAGACTCCCATATCATCGTGTTTGAACCAAAAGAACAAGAATGAAAGGTGCCTATAGTGGTTCTGTCCCCCTGGCCTAGTTTAAAGCACCCTAGTGAAATGTAAGACTCCACTACTTGCTTTTTCGAGTATATGCTTTTAAAAATGTTTTACGAAGATTAGTATGCAGGCAGGCCTTTGCAGTACAGGGCCCTAAAACCTTTGCACATTATGTGTAGTTCCTTACAGGGGTGGGTTGTTGGTGCTTTTATTAGTTTATCATTTTAGGTTGATTCAAGGCATGTAATTTTTTTTATGTAACTTTGATTGGGCATTGCCAGTGCTCCAGATAAGATTTTAAAGTTGGAGTATTTTATTTCCCCTTTTATGAAGAAAAAATATATTTCAGGGAATAATAAAGTAAGTAGAAGCAAGTTGTTTTAACTGTAAAACAAAATGTTTTTGCAAGAAATATTTTCATATACCTAGTTATAAATGCACATTAAATGATACATTTTTACATCTTCAGACCAGGCAGCCATAGTAGTTTCTTCATGCGGCTCTATGTGTACTACTGGTCCAAATATACCCATGGGGCTGTGTGGGCGAAAGCTGGGACATGCTTGTGTGTCAGTTTCCTATTTTTTGTCGGGAATATTTTCACTCCCTATTTTTCTTTTAGGGAGCATTTGCTTTTTTTTTTTAAAGAGTAAAAGTGGCCCATAGACCACTTGTTTGTAGGGCTGGACATTGCTTTTATTTTGGTATCCTGTACTATTTCTGTTTTGAATGCTTCCTTGCTTGCTCACACACCCTTTTTCAAGAGGTTAACCGGCCTTTCGGCCCACACTACCTTAAAGAGGTACCATTCAAGTTGTGCCCATTTCACCTTTATGAAAGAGAACGGCTAGTTTAGTATTGGTGGGGACTGTGAGGAACCAGAGGGCGTCCTCACTTCTCCCCCCTCTCCCCCTCAACATTCTCTGCTCAGGTGGCCAGGAAAAGGACATCGCTCTTGGAACCCAAACCTTGAGGTGGAGATGCGAGGGAGGATCACCTGGGTAGGGGAGACTTGGGGAATGGCGGAGGGGCGGGGGGGATTGTCCTTGGATGAGACACGCTATCCCCCCATTTCCATTTCTTAATGAACACTCAGCCGCATTTATGGGATATTGCAACCCCTTTTCCCTCTTCCAGGGATAATACCTGAAGACATCCTCACCACAGGAACACTAGGATGAAGGCAAAGAAGAAGAGGTCCATAGACGAGATATGGTAGCCCCCCTTTTCTGGTGTGAACCAAACTTACCTCGAGGATGTTGTAAAGCATTTTCCTCATTCAGACCATTGTAGTAAGAGTAGAGAACACTAACCGGTCATTTTACCACTCTGGTACTGTGACGAGGAAGAGGCCTGGGGACTTTTGTGACGGTCAGACATGTCCCAATAACTATGGTGAGGCAAGTGTGCTCACACCTGCAACCTGTTAAATGGTTACAGGTGTATAAAAGGAGACAGAAGCAGCAGAGCAAAGAAGCAGCTGGGTTGGAAAGCACGGCCATCCGAGGTGGAGCGGGCAGTATATGAGTCTGTGAAAAGGACGCAAAGAGAAGTGAAGCTAGGAAGATGCCAAGGCCACTGCGGGCCGCAAGAGGGTCTGGAGCTGAGCGAAACCCATTGCTGCGTGTTCCCCGTTGGGAGTGGGGAACACAGACCCCGACGACTGCCACAGGAAAGATTGGAGAGAGCAAGCGCTGCTTGCCAGAGCTCCTCAGGAGTAAGAGGAACGAACGAAAACCCAAGTGAGACACCGGAGCACCCAGAGGAGCGGCTGCACACTGGAGAGTGACCGGGAAGGTTCACTCAGGTCAGTCGCTCCAGGGGCATGGTGCGGGTGACTGCAAATGCTGCACAAGCAAGAATACACGATAAAGGCATCTGGAGAACAAAAAGTGAACTATTGAAGACCAAACATATTGCCAAGCACGTAATGAGTTTGAAGACTGATAAATGGGTTGGGAGACCAAAGATGAATCATTGAATACTGAATAAGTTGACAAGCATGTAATAAATTTGAATACTGAACCAAAGAAAAGATATGAGAATATTGCATGAATGAAAAAGAATTATTTGCAAACGAGATGAATTTAAAGAAACAACATTTTCAAACGAAGCGAAAAGCAAAACACTACTGGATAGTGTGAAAGCAAGGTGGTAACCAGGAGAAATACCACAAAGGAAAGTATGTGAGAGTCACATATTGATAAAAGGCAAGAAAATATTAAAGTGCACCTGAAGAATAAGTGGACTTCTAACCCAGATGCAGAAAGGAAACCTGTGTTGTCAAGGGATTACTATGAGAAAGTATGAACTGTTGTAAAGCATCATGGGTTATCAGTTACATGGCCTACGATGGGTGGACAGTGAGGTCCAACAACTGCGCCTAGACCGAGGAACCCTTCCTTGGAGTAAACCAAAGAAGTCCAGGGGCTGGTCAGCCTAAAAGATGTTCAAGTGATAGAAAGAGAAATGTAAACTAAACAAATTGATTTGACTGTGTATTTGAAGCCTGTGGAACTGTGTTGAACTTTGGGGGGGGTGAGGGCCGGTGAAGGGGGCAGACCCCAAGACCATCCTGTGGTACTGTGTTGAATTTGGGGAAGGAAATCCTGAGACCATTTTGTGGAACTGTGTTCAACTTGGGGAAGGGAGCCGAGAGCAAGCCTGGAGCTGGAAGAAGCTCAGAACTTTAGTGAGAACCCTGTTTCTTTGATTGACATCCCTACACATTTTTTTTAGCTTTAGTTGAGAGGGCAAGTATACATTTTGGACAGACAGACTTAAGTTGAATTTACTGGCTCAGACTATCCTTAATTTATTTTAGTAAGGAAATCCCACCTTAGAATAAGGCAAGTAAGACCTTTCTCCATCCTGACATTGGAGTTAAAAAATACCTTTAGGTTGAACTTTTATTCTGTTGTCTGTGTCTTGCTTCATGATGCCTTCACAGGACTGAGTAGGAGATTAGAAACCACTACTCACTCCTGTTCTCCTGCAGAGCAGTAGTCATTTTGTAACAATGAGTCCTTATGTCTTGAAGGATGGGAAGGCAAGGTATGGACATTTTGCCAGTTTAGATCTTGTTTGCTTCTGGGAATTTTCTACCATCATATTTTAAAAGGCAAATACAAATTGCGTATTGATTCAACTATTGCCTGAGCACTATGTAAAGACAGGGAAGGGGGAACTGTGCACATGTGAAAAGTGTTTGCAACATCCAGAAGAATTCAACATGCCTCAGAACATTTGTTGGAGCATTATACAAATAAAAACAATTCCAGGATTTCTCCATAGTTCTAATATTGTTGGAAGAAGATGTACTTGTGGGTCATAACCAAACATCGTTCGAAGTTCAACTGTATTTTGTCAGGTAGTAAACTTCACTTAAAATAACACTATTTTTATTTTGAGTTATGTTAAAGGATATTTATACCGCACACTATTACCATCTAAGTGGTGCCCTGGCACTCTGGTGGATCTCAAAAACAAGAGGGTAGGTTAGCAGGAAAAAGGCGCAAGAGAACTGATGTGCTGTTGGCAGCTTCAGTTCAAATGTACACCGTTTGCTGAGCATAGATGTGATTTTTCGGTCGTAGTTGTTAGATGCTGTTGTGCGGGGCTATGTGTGGTTTGGTTTGTTGTTGTAGTGATGTGCATGCGGTTTGTTGTGCTGTATAGGTATGGTTATGCTTTAACTTGAAATGACACATGTAGAAATTATTGAATTGGTTCACACTCTTGTAAGATGGAAAGCGATGTATCAATTTCTCTATTCTGTGGTACATGTAGCTGGAGTGGACCTAGTAATGTCCTGATCCACAATGTTTAAACTTGTTCCATGCCCAGGCCTCAAAAGAATGCCAGATACTGGCTAATGGACAAGGTACAAGAGACATGTCACATATCAAATCCATGGCCCCATAAAATCCATTTAGCTAAGGTGATGGGATCTCTGAACAAGAAAAAGAAACCTGCCTCAACATTAATATTATGAAGGAGAATGTGCATGGGAGGTATCGACAATGACCTCTGCTGGCCGAAGGCCGCATTTCTTCACTTCTACATTGAACAGGAAATGTACATGTGTTGCATTTGAACCCCAAAATGTTATAATTACAAAATGTATATCTACATCATGGAAGGTTCTCACCATTTATAAGAAACTGCTTTTTGTCTGTATAAAAGATATATCTTTTAACCTATATAAAATCCACTGGGTGTATGAGGGGAAAAAATGCAAAATGTAGGACAAATATTCATTGCTGCAAATAAACATTCAACGTCTTTAATTATTCCTTCTGAACTACATATTAAAATAGTTTATTAAACTTGCATGTTCACGTCCAAAGTTGCACTATTAAAAAGAAATGCCTTATCATAAGTTTAAAGTAACATTTCCTCTAACCCACCTTTGCAATCATGGAACTTGGAGGGAATAGGCCCTCTCTTTCAAGTCACAAGGAGCTGAAGATTATAAAATAACTCACATCGAATTTGAACATTAATATTGGGAGATTACTATGGAATATGTCTGTATACAACTAGAAGGAGGTGGCTTGGGAGCAGGGCTTAAACCACGATGACTGGTTCCCAGACAGGCTGGAGACAGAAGCCCTTTCAGAGAGAAATGATCAGCCCATACAGACCGGCATTTGATAAGAGACCCCAGATCGTCCTTATAGAGCTGTCAATCATAAACCCTGGGAATAGAGGGCTTGGTGCCAAGTGGTATGCTAATCTGACAAAGGCCCAGGTGCCGTGTTAACTAAAATATCCTGCCTTCCATTTGAAAATGACTGCAAGTTAGATTTTTTTTTTTTTAAATACAAAGTATTTTTGTATTGTGAGGCGCAGTTTAAAACTAAATGGAGATTGTTTTTGTACCATTATACCAAATTAAAATAGAATACTTTGCTCATGTCGTCATGATTGTCTAACAAGATATCATGCAAATTTGCAAGGGGATTCTAGCAATAAATTAGATGTTTGTGTAACAAATTAGCAAAGAATTTATACCACTGAAAGAAAATCATGACGAGTGTGAAACCCCTCAAGTCCCTTATCTTGAAAAGCACCGGCAGACCTAGGTTAATGGACATTTATACCACGCACTGTCACCACCAGGGTGGGCCCTTGGTGCTCTGGCGGCTGTGAAAGGCAAGAGGGTATGTTAAGTTAGGGCGAAGCTGGAGAAAGAGCAAAGGAGTTGTGATGTGCTGTTGGCAGCTTCAATTCGGTTTAGGTTTGATGAGCTTCGGTGTATTTTTCGGTTTGTAGCCTTCCTGTGCTGTTGTGCAAGGCTGTGTGTGGTTTGTACTTTTGTTGCGGTGTAGCGAAGTGCGTGCAGTTTGCTGTACTTTAGAGGTATGGTTGTGTTTACTTCAGGGTTTGAGAGAAGCATGCAGAGGGATGAGTTTTTATATTAGTTGGGTTGGTTATAGACATTACTATCTAGACATGAAGCATAATGATATCTACAATTCAGTCCAGATGCGACGCAATCTAATATTCACATTCCTGTCTAGATGTGATGTAAGCTAATATTCACAATTGCATCTAGGTGTGACACAAGCTAACATTCAAATTTCTGTCTAGATGTGATGCAAAGGTAATAATCACAATTCTGTGTAGATGCAACGTACAGTTTGGACTAACTAGCGCAGTTACAGTCCACCTAGATGTGAGATATCGCTTATTAACAATTCTCCTAGCTGTGATACATGGCTAGGCAACAGTTCACAACTCAATGAGTGTATATTGGGCAACAGTTGCTAAACAGAAAGGGGTATATGCAGGTGAAACACTGTGGCTGACTAACATGATGCAAAGTGTGGTTACCATACACAATGAGGCTGGTTTGAGGATAGATAACCTGCACAAGTGAGCTAAATGCAGACTATGGCTGACAGGCATAGGTAGGCAGTGGGCCTGGGGGAGCAAGATAATTGGGCGATGTGACAGGTGGGTAGTTAGAGGAGTTATCCAGAATGGTTAACGGACAATGGCTTTAGGGCAAGATATGACCACCACACCATCACAGGCCACGTGCATTAGACTAAAAGCGGCTGGTAACAAGAATGGCATGGTAGTTCAAATGGGAGCAGCAATGGTTGTTCTCCCTGCCTGGACCAGATGTGAGAAATTGCCATTTGGCAGTTAGAACACAGTTCACCTAGATGTGAGAGGTGGCCAAGCCACACCATCCGCCTAGATGTGCGAGGCTACCACAGTATCTGTATGCAAGCTTTAGAGTGGTAGTGCGATAGGAATAATAAGAGGTGGGGCAGTTTAGTGGGGTGCAGTGATAATAACCTTGTCAGTTGCGGCTGGTTGATGGCCGCTGGCTTCTTTCTTCCCCAGCTGACACCGGCAGACACAATCTGGAGCTGCTTCTGCAGGGGGTGTCCTTTGCAGAGGGGGCTGCTGCATGGGCAGTGGGGCTGTACTAATGAGGTCGGCAGCCAATGAGGGAGCGCGGGAGAAACAGGAGAGAAGAAACAGGACAGGACAGGAGGGGGAGAAAGAGCACAGGCGTGTGAGATAATGCAAAGAAACAACCAGGAAAGAAGGATGAAAGAATGGGGTAGAGGGGACACAAGGGAAGGAGGTCACTGCCGCTCATCTGCAAATCATAGATGGAAATGGGTAATGTGAAAGAGCAAGGTTGCTTTAACATACACCTTCGACTGGAGAAGAGTACATCTCCAGCCCAAATACCTGTAGATCTGAAGATATAGGAATAGGTTGAAAACCACTCACATGTACATTGAAAGATGCACACACATTCAGAGAGGTTTACATACACATGTAAGACTCATGGGTACCATATTTAATATGGAGAAATCATTTTGATCTGAAAAGGGTGTGAGTTATTGGGGAAAATGAAGACTATTTTGGTATAGTTCAACTGAAATGGTATGCCTAAAGTAGAAAAGCTTTTGTGAAGTTAAGGATGACAAGCAATAGAGGTGTTATGACTAGTATCTTTTAGCATGGATAATGGAGAAAAAAAAGCTTCTGTGAATTGATATTAGATTCATGCAGGCAGGTCACATTTCGTTTTACTGACCAAATCGTTTTTGTACCTATAATATTGTAGTGATTTCGTTGGTATAAAGCTGGAGACCACCTTTGTTTAGATTGACTTCATTCTTTAAATACATTTTGAGTTTCAAGAAATCATGGTTTGTTTTTCTTGCTCAGAACTGCTGGGTGGGACTGTATACTGGGGACATGAAATTATTCATGACACCCTAATGTGAAACTATAAACGTATAAAAACACATTTCTACAAGCTGCGACCAGCCAGGTCTGAGATTGTTTTGCAAGTCCTGCTGCTTTATCTCAAATCATTTTGCATTTATCTAAGTTAGTAGTCCTAAATTTCTAAGAAGATAAAGTTAGAAGCAACACAATACAAAGTGTTGGAAACCTGAATCATCATCCAATTTGACATGGGACACCACAAGAGCCATGGACCTCACAAGATCTATGCAAACTCTGGGTTATATACATATTCACAAATGCATGCTGCAAATAGACCCTTTTGCTGAAGCTGCCCATTTTTTTTTGTCATCAACGGCTGCATGCAGCATGTTGATGTGATTAAAATAAAACTGTCCCACAAAAATTGAAAGACATTATTGAAATGGTCTCCACCGATTTACCATGTTTTAAGAAAAAGGGGTTATTCAGTGCAAGTTATTTTTTGGAAGTGCCAGTAGTGTGACAGAATAACTGCGGGAAGTTGGGGGTAATCCAGGAGATTGTGCCACCTCGACTCTCCAATAAACCTTTCCTGAGTTTGCACCCATCCTCTGCAAACTATGTGCTAAAAACAGACAGCAATTGTCAGGCTGCAATCCATTCTCTGGTGTCCATGAAGCTTGAGCCCCCAATCACCGCCCTGTAGCTGGCCAGCTTTGCAGCCAAGCCAAGCTGAGATCTTCAATAAAAGGCAATTTTGAAGGCAAGACGTTAGCTTTCCTGCCATCCACATGAGCTATGGCATTGACTGGGAAGAGTCTTAAAGGAAGCCTAAATCTGCTACTGGAGAGAGGAGGCACCTACAAGGAGGTTGCTATTTAGGGCAGAGTAAAGAGGGTGCTGTCAGGCTTTTCGCCACATCCTGGCATCAGAAGAACTTCCCATCATACTCCAGACAATAGTACTAGACCTCACTTCGATCTGGGGCAGAAAAATATTTCTGCAGATTCTGGAGCAGGCTCAGTAGCTCCCTTACTGCAAGTTTGGTAGCAGTGGACAAGCAATCAATACCCATAGTCTATGGCAGTAGTATCCCAACTATTTTGTACTGAGCCCCCCACCACTTCCCCTTGAGAACAAATATTATTGCCATCCCTCCCAAGCCAGAACTTCGTATATGTACACTTAAAACCAGTCACCATATTCTTAAAAGTCCTCGTGCCCACACATCCTTTGTGCCCCCAGCCCCACAGCTTGATGACCACTGCTTTATGGTAAAGGTATGTAGAGTGGCACCAGACACAGCAAAACATTGTCAAGAAAAAGGGTGGTCCATTAATAGTTTGAGAAAAGTAGCAACTTTATTTTTATATTTGAAAATATGTACAGCAAAAGTATATATCCGAGAAGAAAACCTGAAGTCTTGACCCCTGCCTAATGATTCGGACCCCAAAACAGCTACCACAGTCATATCAAACTATTAGGTCAATGTTAATCAAGGCATTAATGCTTTTCTATGGCGAGGAGTGTCTTCACCACAGACATGTTCCTTGACTGCCCCTGTCCCTTGACCAGCCTTGTGCTCATTTTGGGAACCAGAGCAATCCTAAAACTCACTTTAGTGAGGTTTCTTACGGCTGACCGTTTCAGCCGACTTCGCTGCGAGGAGGACCACATACGTTCCAAGAAGCAGTCTTTAAACGGTACCGAAACCAGGATTTTAGGACCAGGAGTGAGACACTTTGACTCAAGATCACTTGAATGTCTAATTAGGATGCTTGTGAAATCGTTGGTTAGGATTGCACTCTGCAATAAATATTTAAATGCATTTTTTTTAGTTTTAAAAGCTGTGAACCTTAAGACGGCGCGGTGCTTTGGGTAAGTCTTGCTGGGCTGAACACTGCAATTCCCGCACGTTTGCCGCCTCAAAGCACTGCTGAGTTCCACACTGCTGAATTACTCATATTGCCCCATGCAAGCCATGCTAGGCATAATATTTAAAATTCAAGGCGATATTCCAATATGGCCACCACCATGCAAATACCAGCACCACCTTTGGGTGGCCTTACTGCTGGCGCGCCTCCACTTGCAGTAGATTGGCCATCACTTGTGGATGTACCCTGGGACCCACAAGGCCGATAGGCAAGGCCGGCCCACACAAAGGCTTGTAACTCCTGCCCAGCAATAATCAGCCTGCCAGCTACCCTCCCAGTCTTAAGCTCAACAACCTACACAGTATCCAATCCTCAAAAGGCAGTCAAGAACCCGCCAGTATGCTGCAATTTGAGCTCAAGCAATATTGAAATAAGCAGACACCATACGAGGTAAGGCACACCGACTCCCCGGGTGGCACCTTACTGTTTTACTGGCTGTAGCAATACTGCCCACCCTCCCATGTTTCCGCACACACATGCTCACCCAGCCCCTAATCGGCCCGCTCAGTTAATTACCACGTCGAAATCAAGTATGTAGCCCTACCTGACTCCAAACCTGATCGCATACCTTTACTCACCCCCACAAAAATTATTAAGGAGTCAACCCTCGCGCCGGCACTCTGTAGTGTAAACCATCTCGCAACACTCCTCACCTCCCTCGCCACATAAAGCAAGTATGTTTTCTGAACTCTGAACAAATATGCTCAGGTTGCCTGCCCCTTCAGGCACCGTTCTAACCTCCCTTTCAACCAACACCATTTCTCCCACCTCTCACACTAATTGACGCACAAACTTGCGTACAGCTCCCATCTACACGTACACAGACCAGCCCGCCTCACTACACACTAGACCACAAGCCTTCACCAAGACCAGCACACAGATTTGTCGCCAGCCATCAACCACCACCAAAGCCTCCCTCCCATGCATAGGCACCGCAAGAATCTCAAGGCTCGCCTCCTGCACATGAGCACCAACCATGCCTCACACAATCCAACCATGCACCAACTACTGCCTTGCACACCTACGCTCACGTACCACCTCTATTCATTCAGCTTTAGAAGCACCTTCAATGACCATTCTCACAGTTGGCCCATCCACTCCCTCCCTCCTTCTAAACCCTCTCATGCGCACTAATCAATGCGCACTCAATCATCGCTCATGCCTCAGATGTCCGGGACCTCATCACTAACCAGAATCTGGTCATCTTAGCCATAACGGAAACATGACTACACCATGCAGCAGGACCAGCTCTCACTATTGGCTTTCCCTCAGGTCACACTATCCTCTGTTGTGATCGCCCTTTACACAAAAGGTGGTAGAGTCGGCCTCATCCACAAAGACACAATGTCCTTCAAAACCATACCCACTATTGTTCCACCTGCATGTGACCTACCTAGCAGAAGGCCAACACTTCACCCACTGCCACCTTAAAAATTCATGTTAGCCACCGCATGCCTGGTCTTTTGATGAAGACCTCTCTGCTTCTCAGCACCAGCATTAAACCCACTTCCCAAGTCCTACTTTTGGGAGACCTAAACCTACATTTAAGGACCCATCAGACAAGGACACCCTCTCACTAGCCAATTATCTAGCCTCTCTTGGCTAGACAACATGCCTTAAGCCCAACACATGCACTAGGAAGGTCTCTAAATTGGATCGCAGACCTGAACTGTAATGCATCCAACAGAGTAATCTCCCCCAATCTCTGGTCAAACCACCACACTATCACCTACACGTTTCCCATTACCCACGTCTAGTCAACTAACATCCTCCCCTGCCCCTGCGATCACAAGTGGCTCCTGCAACCTCACTCAAGTACGTCTCCTCCCCATCCTCACTGCTGACTTCACCCTCGCCCGAGCCTCCCTACCAACTCTGATCCAACATACTTGGTGGACACCTCCAACTCTTCTATCCTACCAGCCATCAATGCCATAGCCCCACCCAGAGCTTGCAAAGCCAAACCAACTACTCAAAGTCCTGGTTTACATCTGGTCTCAAATCCACGCGAGCCAAGAAGCACATCATCGAAACCAGCTGGCGTCAATCCCCATCTGCAGCCAACAAAACCAACTTCCACAACTTTTCCACAGAATACAAGAAAGCCATTCCTACAGCCAAAGCAACTGCTCTATCGAATGGAAACTACTTCAAATCGCAATGCCAATCATGAGAACTCTTCTCCATCATATGGGAGCCTGAAACCCCCATTACACCTATTGCTAACTACACCAAAGATTAAACCTGGTGCCAACATTTCCAGGAGGCCCTCACCAACAAAAATGGTCTGCCGTCAAGACAAAACTAAGAGGAAACAAGCCTCTATCCTCACTAAGGCACACAAGACTGATCCCGGTCTCTCCCTGCCCCCTGGCCCAGCCCCATGCACCAACACTACCTTAAACTTCCGTCCCGTTACAGAACTGGAAGCCTTCAAACTCATTGCTAGCCTGAAACCCTCACAATGCCAATGTGACATCACTGCATTCGGCAACTCCTGATTCACCAACAGCTTTGTCCCACCTACCCCTAAGGACGCTTGGATCTCCCCACTCATCAAAAAAGCCTCCCATGATCCTACTTCTCCCACCAACTACTGACCTATCACCACTGTCCCTTTCCTACTACAAATTATGGACTGTGCTGCATACACTCCGATTCAAACCTACCTCAAACCATACAATATCCTCAGTCCATGGCAGTCCAGCTTTCATATAGGTCATGGCACAGAGTCTGCCATGCTGACCCTAAAAACCAATTAGATAATATCTGTGATGCCTGCAACATAGCCCTGCACATACTGCTTGACCTTTTGGCCGCATTTGATCTGGTCAACCACCAAACTCTCTGCCGCCACCTTACCACAGCCACCAATTTCTCCCCCACAGCCCCCAAATGGCTTGCCTCCTTTCTTGCAGATAGAACTGCCCGTGTCTGCGTAGGAAGAACAGCTGCCCACCCAACTTAAGTTCCCTGTGGAGTTCCACAAGGCTCCTGTGTTCCCCAACATTATATAACATCTACACAAAACTACTTTCAGACTACCTCGACTCTTTGGGTATATCATTCACTAACTATACCCAAAATCCTCAATGCCTTCTCAGGCGCAACTATGAACAAGATTCAAGCAATTATTAATAAAATGTATGACATTATTGAAGCCTGGTTAGCCACAAACCAACCCTGTCTTAATGATGACAAGACAGAGATCCTGATAGTTGTCCCCTCCCTTGTCTAGTCAAACTTGACCCAGAGTTCCACTCCTTCGCCATTGATGCCTGCACCATCCCAGTCTCCTCCACTGTCAAAATTGATTGGCGTCTACTTGGATTCTAACCTTAGCATGACCTGACACGCCAATGGCATCGCATTATCAGCAGCCCACACCACCAAACTCTTGAATGCGACCAAACACCTTTCTTCCGAAGATCACCAGACCATAGCCAGAGCAGCAACTGGATCCTGACTTGACTATTGTAATTCCCTTCAAGCCGGTACTTCCAATTCCAAGCGTAACCTCAACAAGCTCCAGACTATCCATAACTGTTGAACCCATATGCAACAGACATACATAGTTTGTTGTGCGGTATGTGCATCATGCCTTACGGCCCTTGCCCTACCCCCACCATGAAAGATTACACAAACGATTTGGTCATGTGTTGGCAATAAAAGGCCGTAGGTTTTTATTGCCAACACATGCCGAAGTACCCATAAGTATGGTTATGGAACATAAACAAAACACGTAATCATATAATTTTGGGCACTGGGTCAACCTCCTCTGGCCCATGCTGCCTTTGTCCCACAACTTGTTGTGGCCACCGTACGGTGACCTGAGTTTCTTTCCATTGTTCTTCTCCCCTTTTCTGTGGTGGGAGGGTTTTTGTGGCAAAGAAAAAGAGCAGGAAGATGCTGAGTCAACAGCAAACTTCACTGTACTGTTTGGGTCCCCGTGCAGAGTCAACAAAACAGTTTGGGGCTTACATAATGAGCTACTAGCAGCTCCTAAAACACAGAGAGGCCCTGAGTCTTTGTAGTGTGAGGGGGAGGGGAGGGGAGGGCTGTGCACCAACCCCCCCAGGCCAGCCTGCAGCTGACTAATTGGGCCCCCTCTGGCTCCCGGGGGAGGGGAGAGATACCCCTGTACTACCCTGCCTAAGTATCTAGGGTCTCCAGGGCGCACTGCAACCATCTATTCTCCTGGAACGGTGAGGTATTTATTACCTCACCCTTCCTGTGCTTTGATGCACCAGACCCTGCTGACTGTCTCCCTTATCTGAGAGGCAGAGAGGGGCACTGCCCATGGAGGAGGGCTGCTGCCCCTCTCGCGAGCCTGCTGCCATGTAACAGTTACCTGGCCTTGCCTTGGGAAGCCTGACGGCATTACCCAGAACAATGCCATCTGGGCTGCCATGGACCCATCTAAAATGTGACGTTTCAGCTTACTGAAAAGCTGCACATTGGCTTCCAGTCAGCGAACGCATAAACTTCAAAATTCTTTCCATCGCTCACTGATGTCTCTCAAATTCCGCTCCACCCTACTTATCACAGAGACTCACGAAGAACAGCTCCTCCAGACGTACAAGATCTATCTACAGCCACAGACTGGTCACCCGGTGCTTCAGACCCACAGGAGCTGGGGTCCCTAGCTTCCCAGTCATTGCCGTCCGCATGTGGAACAACCTTCCTCCTCACCTGCATTCTGAGCCACCTTATTGGCCCTTCCGGAAACTAAAATCCAGACTGTTCCACAGACTATGAGCTCATGCACCTCTTTGGTATTGAATTCTCCCCTCCTATTGCTCTTCCCTTCCCACCTCCCTTCCCCCTTGCCCACAGCCCCCTGCAACTAGCACCCTGATGCCTATGGGTTTTGTACACTTTACAAATGTAAAAATATATATACTTTCCCGGCAACTTTATTTGAAATTAAACACCTCTTGGGATATTTTCCAGGTATTCAATGATGTGAAAGGCAAATGTTTAGAGGAGGTGCGTGAGGGTTGCGAGAAAAAACTCCACTCACTGCAGTCACTGGTGGGATCCCACTGTAAATAATTTCATTTTCCCGCACTAGTAATTATGTAGTTTAAAAAAAAAAGCCTCACTCGGGAGTAAGACTATAATGAAACATTCGCAACACATATGGGGTGTAGAGCGTTAAAACGTGCTCTGTTGCAATTCTATTAGACACACAAGGAAATGTTGGTTTCCAAATACGTTGGTCGGGCGGAGAATATGGATTGCGTAAGCCCTTTGTTGACAAGTGTCAGTAAATGAAAAAATATACATTCTCAGATTTAAATAACTGGAGAGGCTATTTGCTCTAGTTCTGCTGTCAACTAGATTTCACAGAAGCAAACGCGTTTGTACGAACAATATCTGGGCCAGTCCTAATTAAAGTGCGTCTTATTTTGCAATACTGTGGTCTACTTTTGCTGCGTCATTTGGCCTCATCGACTGAACGGTCGAGACCAGTTCACGTGGAGGAGGGTACTTAGGCTGTATAAAAAGTAAATGGCTGGGGCGTGTGGGGCGTTGGGAAAGATTGGGCAGAGGGGAGAGTGGTGGGGGCACATAAGAAGTGACGAGAAACAGGCAGCAGAGACCTGAGCCGCTCGGGTCTGCAGGTGCCAGAATCTGCATAGAGCTCCCTTCTTCGGGTTTCCATTACACAGGCCCACGCTGCCAAGTCTGGAGAGGCACGAGCCTCCTCCCCCTCCTCGATAAACCACTTCCCTCGCCTCCGCCTGAGAGGGGAAGTGAACACATCTTTCACATCACATCTCTGGCTGCCTTGACCGACAGCCTGCGGGACAAAGAGCAGCTTCACCCTGTTCCGTGGCGGAGGCCGGAGAGAGGTGCCGCTTCATTCCACTCCTGAGGAGGCAGGACTTAGCACCCGCTACGGCGCCTTTACAATAGCCCGCATTGTGGCTCCCACCTCAGTGCTCGCCGCTAGGCATGCTGCACCGCGCCTGCCCTAAACTCCCCGCCCCCCACCCGGGAAAGCAGGATGCACAGAACGAACTAGAGACCCAAAGTGGAGGGGAGCAGGGGACAGGGAAAGAGCAGAGTTGTGCGTTTTAGATTTGATTGCTCTGCCTACTGACATCCCAGCTCGTTCGCCTCCACGTTTCGGTGCAGCCCAAGAGGGCAAATGCCATTTCCTTGTTCGGAATGTTAAAGCAAGGCCGCTGTTTTTGTCTCTCCGACGCCCAGACCACAGAGGTCCTGTTTATCACCAGACGCTGCCGGAATACAGAGTCCTGTCTGTGCCAGGAATCACGTCTCGGAAGAGCTGGGTGCACATTGCAGGAAAGCAGCCACCCAAGCGAACGAGTACAGGGATCAGGAAACTAAACGCAACAAGAGCGAGGTGCAATGCTAGCCCATGTCCCTTCACCAAACGAACCTACTGCCAACTACTTCTCGCTGCTTCGAAGACACGCCTAACACCACCCCATGACTAACCCCAGTGGAGTAGACGGGAAAACACGTAGACTATACCAAGTGGAAGGCTGCCAGTAGAGTTCAGAAATTCCAACACACAACCATTCACCAGAACGTTACACAATCCTCTCCACCCTCCCGCCCAAAAAATCCTTGCTCAAAAACTACTCCCAACATCATACTCGCGATCAACATTGCATTAAAACGCGAGAAATTACAAGCTACCCATCGTAGGGCCTACCGTGCTTTTAAGTCCATAGCTACCTACCCCCCAGAGCTTTAAATGAGGTAAGAAATGGAGGGGGGGTTCATTTGGGGGCGTGCCTTGTGGGATGGGCATGGTTTAAAAAAGTACAAACCATAGTAAAGTGTGCAAACAAATATATAAATGCATATAAGCATTTATTTGTATGCATACCGTACTATGGTTTGTGTAGTATGCAAGCCATCTTTTATAAACATAGAACATTTCAAGCCATCTTTTACCAACATAGAAAAGTACACAAACCATAGTAAGGTACGCACAAATATATACATGCTTACATTTATATATTTGTTTGCGTGCCTTACTATAGTTTGTGTACTTCAAGATGGCTTGAAAAGTACATAAACAATAGTAAGGTATACACACAAATATATATGTGTGTGTTTGCATAACTTATGGTCTGCATACTTTAAGGCAACATTTCTATGTTTATATAAAATGGCTTTAAAATTACACAATTCAATCCATCTTTATAAAGTTTTGATGACAGACAAAACCTGTGGCATTGGAGAAGGTGACAAGCCAGATGCAAAACAGTGTTGGTCTTGCCACCAACAGTAGTAGTCTAATCTGAATTACTTGACCACATCCCCTCTGCATGGGAGCACAAGCAACCGCAGCACTGTTTTGCCCAGTGGTCTAGCAGTTCTGGCAGGACTGATCACATTGGTGGCAGGACCAAGACTGAGTTGCATACAATGCTATAGAAAGTTGTTTGGAGCAATGCAAGTGATTATGACTGATTCAAAGCCATGTTGATTGTTGACTCTCCAAGTGGGTGGGTGCCTTGCTTGCTACATCTCAGGAATCAAACATGACTTTACCGTTTAAGTCCAAATTAGCAGAAATGTCTGTTTGCTGACAGGGCCTGCCAGATCTGACCAGACTACTCATTGGCAGTAGTAACAGAACTGGCTTGGAAATGGTTGGTCGGTACCCTTATGTTATAGTGCAGACCAGCTTAAATAATGGTGGTATGGAATGTTGCTGAGAGCAATGCAAACTGTTATGATCATTGTAAAGCCTCCCTTCCATCCATCCATTACTACATGTTGGTGGAAAGCAGAGTGCAATAAACAAAAAAAGGCCTAAACAGTGCGTAGCACAGAGACAAGTACATTTGATGCGACTTCTTGTCATTTCACTCCTCATTACGTCACTTCCCATGACACCACCTGGGTAAGCCATAGGGTTGGTTCCCCCCATCCACCTGCTCCCACACAGTTTGAAAGTAGACACCCCAGTTTCCCTAGACGTATGGGAGATTCTTCAAGCAGGAGCATGAAGGGTTGAGGCATCTATGAATGGAACCCAAAACAAGAAATGGTTACTTGACACGTTTAAGGACGGACTGCCTGCCCACCCAAACCACATACCAGTCTTTAAGCTAGAGTCCAATGAGTGGTGTCTGCAGAGTGTATGTAGGTAGGACCAGGTGGTTGCTCTGCAAAATGAGGGTGGAGTCCCTTAGCACCACTGCCTCACCCTGTTGTGGGTTTCGGGGGGGGGGGGGGGAGACATTTCCCTGGTGCCTAAAATTTGATCACTCCCCCAAAACTATGCAGTACATTTAAACTTGAAGCCCTTTAGGCGCGCGGAAGCAGATGAAGGGGAGAGAGGGGAGTCTTATGTGTAGCAAGCCCTCCCAGAAGTCTGCCAGTCAGGTCATAAGAACTGGATGGTCAATGGCACATCCCCTCCTGCCCCATAGCTCCAGCTAACCTATCTGCACATTCTTCCACTCTCTTTAGTTGTGGGTGCCAGAATGAAGCAGGGAATTGATACCACAGTTAAATTGTCTAATTTATGAATACATGTGTTCTTCTGGAGCACTTCATGCCAGAGTCCTCTGGCTTCTAAATGCCATTAAGTAGGAAACAAGAAAGTGTCTTAAAGTCTAAGACACTTGCGTCCCCTGCACACCCATAAACTGTGAAACAGTCAGTTGTATATGAAAAATTCAATAAGTTTCAAAAGTTAGAAGTGAAATGTTTTAAGAAGAAATTCCAAATGCATGAGTGATCGACTCACAATAAAAAATGCATATTCAAACAAAAATAAACTATGCTTTTAAAATCCAGCAGCAAAGTGTCAATTTCTGCATAGCTCGACGCGTTTCATCAGGAGCAGAAACACAAGTGTCAAAAGACACGCCATTTTTCATGTCCTAATTGGAAGCTATGAGGGAGCAGGGTCCACACACCTTTTATTCCTACCGCCTTTCCATGAACACAAGGGTTACTATTATCCAATTCAATGGTTGCAATTTAAAGCATGTCCATGAGGTCTGCTGGCTTGACACAAAGCAAGGGGTTCTTGTAGAAGAAAAACCTTGAGTTTTTGCCTGTAGGCCGTATATTAGCGGTCTGCCAAAAGGAATACTTACAGCAAAATGCAGAGACCTACAGTGGGGGAGAATAGGAGGGATGGGCAGTGAGGGTAGAGGGTGGGGGGGGAAGTATCTTCCCCTCGCTGCCCATTGGGTCAATGACACTCGAGGAGAGGGGTCTGCACCTTGGAGCTCTTCAAATGTTTTAGACTACAACTCCTATGACCTCATTAACTATAAATAGGGCTGATGGGAGTTGTAGTCCAAAACATCTGGAAAGCCAAAAGTTACAAACCCTGCTCTAGGCGACTGTGTATGATCTAACTTCGGGGGAACAAAGCCAGTCTCTATACTGGCGATTAGGTTGGCTGGAGCTATAGGGGGAGACAGTACAGTTAAACAGTAATCAGAGCTTTTGCAGAGAAAGGGCACATATGCAAGGGAACCTGCTGAAGGGTGAGCAATGTTCATTGTTCATTTGGGGAGAGGGGGCAGTATGAGCAAAAGAGCCCTCAGTGGTTTCCACAAATGAAGGCTGTCCACCTTTTGCGCTCCTTTATGTTCCTTATAGCTGGTCCGAGAACCTCCATGTGCAACAGGCAGAATGGTCCCTGGGCCCAAGATGGGAACTGCCTGGAGAGTGGAGCACTGCCGATCTCACTCTGCTTCATATAGGTGGGCGTTTCCCTCCTTACCAGGAACTCAACTGAGGGGTGTCAAGGTGTTGCACTCGTCTATCAAGAGCCCAAACAACAGCTCTGACGCTTTACTGGTGAATTTAGACCCAGGAGGTACATCGAAATGCAGATCAGTGTGTCAGACCCTCATGGGCACCACTGTGCGTTGACCACTGATTTTAGGCCTTCACTTCAGTGGACGGACTGGTAAGTATAGGCGATAACACCGTAGCTATTGGCCTGTTACAGTGAGGTCCTATCGGCAACCTTGCAGGAACACCAGTTTTAGACACTATGGGCACCTCAGTAGAGGTTGCCCAAACCCTCATCTGAAAAGATGTTCCCAAGCTGTTTCACAGGATAACTACTGGTAAGCATGAAAGTAATTATAATATAAAGCCCTGTAATTCTGTAGGTGGAGGACTGAAGAGCACAGGCCACAGTGTCAGGCTTGGATCAATAGACCTATCAGAGGGATAGAACTGAGAGGGTTCCAAGTTCGGCAGACCAAGCCTGTCTGACAAAAATCTGCCACAAAAAGGTGCAAGGGTGAAAAACGGGATCTTAGTCATAAGATCAGGTTGGAGTGCATGAAGAGAGGATTTGAAAAAGGGGGAGATCTGTGCAACTAAGGCTGCAAACGAGTCCAATGCTTAGCGAGCAGTGAAAAAGAGAAGCTGTATCAACCAGTTATGTGTCCGAAAAAAAATACACAAGGCGTATTTTTTAAGTTAGCATTCATTTTTCCACCACTCTTGGCCCCCAGGCAGGCGCTCAACTTTATGCAATGCCAAGCAGTGTCAGGTCCATGCTTGGCGATCCAGATATCCCAGGAGGGTGAGACAAAAAAATGCAATGTGCCCACTTGACTTTCTTAATCATAACTCACTTTGTGTTTTGCACGTAATTTCAGTTTGAGCAAAATGTGCCGATTCGAAGAATTGCCCATTTGCACTCAATTCTACTGAATTAGTGCTTTCTTTCGTTTAAAAGGAATTCTTTGTATCACTATTTTCTTAATCCTTTATACTGATGAAAATGCATGCAACGTTAAATGTTAAAGGTATTTGTACCGCGCGCCGTCACCAACAGAGTTGGTCGCCAGGCGCTCTGGCAGATCTGCAAACGAGAAGGTGGGATGGGTTAGTGAGGTGAAGAGGGAGTAGGATAGTGAGAGGAGTGGTGTTCTGTTGGCAGCTTCAACTCGGTATACACCGAGTGCTGAGCTTTGGTGCGAGTATTGGATCAATGTCAGTCCTCGTGTGCTGTTGGTGCGGTTTATGTGTTGTTGCAGTGTTGTGAAGTGCGTGCGGGTTGTTGTGCAAGAGATGATTGTGTGAGTTTTTTGAATGAGATAAGTATGCAGAAATGTTAAGCATTTTTTGGTTAGTGTGTTATATGATCTTTAACATGTTCTGTCTAGATGCGGCGCAGGCCTGTGTTCACAGTTATATCTAAGTGTGGCACTTGCTAACCTTCACAATTCCATCTATATGTGGCACATGCTAACGTTCACAATCCTGTCTAGATGCGGCGCAGGCTAATGTTCACAATTCTAAGTGTGGCACTTGCTAACCTTAACAATTCCATTTATATGTGGCACATGCTAGCATTCATAATTCTGTCTAGGTGGGGTGCAGGCTAATGTTCACGATTCTAAGTGGGTAAAGCAATGATAAAGCAAGGCTTTTCCAAAGATCGTGGTATTTTATTATTCCCGG
The DNA here is from genome assembly GCF_040938575.1 of Ambystoma mexicanum. Taxonomy (NCBI): domain Eukaryota; kingdom Metazoa; phylum Chordata; class Amphibia; order Caudata; family Ambystomatidae; genus Ambystoma; species Ambystoma mexicanum. The sequence goes on from NC_090934.1 coordinate 228,852,869, forward strand.
CTTTGATTTGTTTTTCCTCACCTTTGTATCTGCAGATCAGCATGCCCCAGTCACATGATTCCACAGGCTCGAGCTAGACCATAAAGAAAGGCGATGATATCACGATATCCTCCGAGTGGCGAGGCTGGAATGCTTCTCCCACCAAAGCCACCGATGACCCACTGCCTACTACTGAGCGTTCAGACACGAAAGGAGCAGACAATACCACCACATGATATACTGACACCAATCATGCACGATCCCTCTGACTTGTGTCAATGCTCAAGTCCACATACTTATATAAACTCCACTGCCCGTCCGCCCGCCCGTCTGCGGCAGCCATCAATGCTTCCGGCACCGCCATCTGCAAGACTGGGAACGCACAATCCGCGGCGTCCATCCTCACACACAAGCGAGAGCACATGCCAACGCTTACAACGCCACCTGCCGCACGGCAGCGAGAAAGGGAACCCAAAGTAGGATTATTCAACACCCCCAGTGCCTGTGCCCACCCTCACTGGGTAGGATCACACATTAAAATAAATACATTCCCAGCACTTCTCCACTTCCAATATAAACTACAGATTCCGATTCGGCTGCGACACTAAGCATGTTAAAAACAAAAAGAGCGTTTGCTTGTTATTACAGGCTATGCAATGAGTTTCTTTAACACCTCCCTGGTGAGATTTGAAAATGCAGGGCTCAAGTTGAGAGTACGCACGGGTGGACCGAGTCCCTCAACTTTTTTCACAGGGCACCTAATATGCTAATTTCTGGTGACGCTTCATTCAATTGTTATGTTTATGAGACCCCTCCCACACTTTTCCTTAGGACATGACCCCGGAGTAAATGCATGCAGCAGTGAATAGATAGGTTGGGGGTTCAAGTCTACCCTGGAATGTAGGTGACAAAAGTGATAACTGACAGCAAGAAAACGGATCATCAATGAATGTTATCTTGATTCATTGCATCTCTGCAGTGGTCACTAACCCTTTCCTGAAAGCAGGACAGGGTTTTCAAATAATAATAAAAACACCTCTTTAGCAGGGGGTGGAGCGTGGGGGTGTAGGTCGGGACACAGGAGACATAATTCCAGGATGGTCACAGCAAAACCGGAACGTCTGGTCACCCTAAGACACTGCTATGTTGCATGTTTGGCAAGCAGGCCTGGCAATAACAGCTCCTAGTTTGGTCCGTCATCTTCTGCAGGTGCCAGGACCTCAGAGAAAGGAAGAGGTTTGAGTCCAGAAGTAACTTGCTCTGGACAAGTCCCTCTACAATGGACGAGCCCCATCTAATGAAATGCGTGCAGCCATGGAAGGATATACAATACACTCAAATAAACACCTGGAAAACATTAAGTGACGAATAGATTCATGTTCAGAATTCAGCTATATACTTTTGAAAACGGAGGCTTATTTTTGATGATCGGTTTTCTTGCTGGTAGCTGTGCATACGAAAGAAATTAGGCCAGTCATAGCACATGTGTCTGACACAACGGACTGCACGTGCCTGGTTAATCCAAAACCTGATAATTACGCATCTTTCCGATTGTTCTTGTTCTACATGTGTTTTTTTTACATTGAGGAAGCTGGCGTTGAAGCGAGGGATCCTGGCAAATAATTGTTTCTGTATTCCACAATGTTGCCTACAGAGGATCATTGATTGACAGGCCCGGCCTTCAACAAATGGGCCCACACATTCTTTTACATTTGACATGGTTAAACAAATCGATGCATTTGCGTGGTTAAGATTTGCAGGTGTTTCCTCAAAGGTAGGAAAGGGGTCCCCCAAACAATTTTGAAAAGGGCTCTCTGGCGGGTTAGAAGTCAGACACTTAGGGGAAATTTCTACTGAGGTTTATTAAAATAAGGATAAGGCCCAACTTTCCCGATTGCTAGAGGGGTATCCCTGCCCATCTCAAACTAAAGATGCTCATCAGGAAGTCCCTAATGAATATGTCCACGGTGAAAACTAGTTCAACTGACCCTACTAATTTAAGGTAGATCAGGAGAATGTCTCCCTTCTCCTGACCGTCTCTTATGGAAATGTCTTCTTTACTCAGAAGTTCCCTTTAGTATGATCTTTAGATAGTTTCTTGCCACCTTCTGGATACGTTCTCAACTCTTTCACAATACAACAGTCTTTCGTGACGCCCGCCCTTATAAACTGTTCCAGAGGGCTTTCCAACTCCTGTATCCCAGACATTCCTAATTTGGGTGCACTTTGTGGAGGCCCCCCATCCCACTTCCTGGGGCTTCTCAGTTTCACTCTCTCTCGTCTTATCTGGTTCACTTGATTTCACTCCCCATTCATACTTGCAGGATTCTCTCTGGTTTGTTCCACTCTTTACTTCTTAAAACATGGGGTACTGTCCCCTCTTGTTATTCTCTTTAGCGCTGTATCACAATTCCACTTAAATGCTTTTAAATTCAGTATCTCTTCAAGTTCCCTGGGACAAGTTTTCCCTACTTCATAATGATGCCCCAGCAGCCTCCCAGTTCTCCTCATTACCTACTTGTCTGCAGGGCAACACTGTCAGGTTCTCTTCTTCCACTCTGGATCTCATGCTTCTTGATATTGCCAGGGTGGGGGTCGGTCTCTCTCTGTCTCACAGATTCTTTTCCTTGTGCATAATGTCCTAGTTTTGCCTTCGGCCAAACATCTGGATCGTACAATGTTCTTCACACCTAATGGTCCCATGTATTCTGCTATGGTGGATGATCTAGGGAGTTCCTCACTGGAACGGGAGTCCTTGATCTCTAAGGGGGAGTCGCTTCCAGTGAGGTCTCACTTGCCCAGACCCCCTAGGGACGGTCCTGCGGAGCAGGCCCACACCACTAGCCTCAATGGGGGAGCTTCCGTCTAGGGGAGACGAGGCGAATATCCTTGATTCGTCACAGCTCCCACTCATCTTACCAGCCCTGGTGATTCATGTACTTTCCAGCAACAGCGTGGCCTGCTCAAACATGTGGGTGGAGTGACCAAATACAGTGGAGTGTCCTGATCCAAGGAAGAGATTAGAGCTTTACTATGACTGGGTTTGTGGTTGACAAGAGTAGCAGAGGTGGATTCCCGAAACATTTTCTGTGCTAGTTGGTGAAAGAGATGATGCAAAGTTTGAGAAAAGGCCTCCTAATATTTTTTTATTATTTATTTAAATAATTATATTTATATTTGGTTACTCTATTCATCAGCAGTTGGCTTTGGGTTCAGGAGTAGGTAGACCAAGGGGGGTCTCTTGGTGGCCTCTTGTAATGAAATCTTTAAAACCTCCTATTATTTCAAGTGTTACTCAGGGCATCCTTATGGTGAGACTGTCAAGAAGAAGTGTTATAGAATGCTCAAATTGGATAGTAGTAAATTTGTATTGAACCCAGGTGTTCTCCCATTATGTGATTTCTTGCATGCACTATCTGATGGTTTAGTTGATTGCTCCTTGCAATTTCCAGCAGATATTTTTATTGCCGGGGATTTTAACTCAATTTTTTTATTTTTTTTATTTATTTGACTTATATTCAGGAAAAACCTGTAATTTTGTCAAAAGAGTGTGGCACATTTTTGTTCTGCAATTTGTTCCTCTTGGTTTCATTGAAAATGAGTTTCTCGACAATGGTTTTTCACAGATCCGACTTATTAAAGTGCTTGTGGGAGACCTCCAAAGTCATCTGACTGGTGGTTCCCCTAGCCATGCTCTAATTCAGTAGATTCTGTGAGCCGGGCCTCGTTTATCTGTTTGAAAGCCATTTCGAGCAAATTTGTCATGGCTATTGTCCACCTAGTGGCTTCACCGGCGATGAGTCTGTTCCACAAAGTTTCTTCTTGAATCATCCACTGATTCGTGATCAACGGTGATAGGTAGGTGGTTCTATTCTGTTTCGTGCAGGGGCAGTTTAGGATTAGGTGTCTGATCGTTTCCACAGTGTCTGGGTTTTTACATAGTCGACATACTAGGTTTTCTGCCATGTTTCGAATGGCGAGTATTTGTTTAGTTTGTAGTAAATTTAATCTTGCTTTCATAAACAAATGTCTTTTTTTCTTGTCCGGGAATTTACTCACGTATTTCATTGGAACCTTTGGTTTGTTGAACGTTGGTGGAAGATGTTGTAATAGTTTATTTTCTGTTGCTGCCTCTATTGTTTTGATCCAATCCCTTTCTTCTAGTTTCCGTTTGATTTTATCTGGGTTTTCTTTTAGGTCTGTTTCCGTGCACAGTATTTCAGACAACCTTTCCTTTCTAGAATCTGCCCACTTCTTGAATAAGCTGCAATTTCCAGTATCAAGTTCTTCTTTAATCAATGCATAGATTGGCAGGGAGTCAGCCAGGATGATTTTTCTGAATAGCCTCATTGCATTAATGTCGACTATCGAGGCCAAGGATATTAATCCAAGCTCCCTTCTGATAGCCGTTATTGCGGTTGATTTGGGAAGCCCCAGAACGGTTCTCCAGACCATGCCTTCTATTCTGTTCCAGATGTTCTCCGGGATGCACAATGATGCTTCCGTTCCACATGTCAACGCGGGCACCAATTTCATTTTATAGAAATGTATTGCCGGGGTTAGCGTAAATTTACCAAATTTCTTGTCCAACGTTCTCATTTGCGCTGTCAGTCTCTTCGCTTTATCCCAGAGAGCAGCATGCATTGCTTTGTCTGTTGGTGTGTTGTCTAGTTCAAATCCCAGGTATCTGATGTTATTTACTTTTTCGATTTTTGTATCGTCTAAAAACCAGGACTCCCTTGTTATAGAGCTTTTCTGTTGTTTCTCCAGTGTCATGGTTTTTGTTTTGTTTTTATTTATCTCCAAGTGATTTTCCTCTAGGTATTTTGTCAAATTTGTCAATTTCCGCTGCAAGCCCACTTTCGTCTGGTCAATCAGAATCACGTCGTCTGCATATAGGAGACGAGGAATTTTGGTTTTCCCTAGTTTAGGTGGAAACGTTCTGATCTTGTTTTCTGAGTACTGCAGGTCCCCCAGATAGTTGATAAAGAGTGCAGGAGCAAGTGGGCACCCCTGTTTTACACCCCTTTCCACTTGTATTTCTTCCGATAAGGTTCCCTGTTGGTTAAGCTTTACTCTTACTGTTGTGTTTGTGTGAAGCGCTATTAGTGGGTTGAGCAGTGATCTGGGGCATTTCCAGGCTTCCAATTTTTTCCATAGCAGGTTTCTGTCCACTTTATCAAAGGCTTTTGACAGGTCTACAAAAGCTAAGTAGATTTTTGGCGCCCCTTCTTTAACTTTTGCTTTAAAGATGTTTATTATCAAGATGTTGATTGCTATTGTTCCATTTTTTTGGAAGCCCGTTTGTAAGATGTCTTTGCACTCTGCCGATTTTTCCCATATCCTCAGATGGTCCAAGATGAGAGAGGAGAAGATCTTTCCTAAGATATCTAGCAGCGCAATTGGTCTGTAATTCACGGGGTCCTCCCGGCAGCCCCTTTTATAAATCGGGACGATGATTGCTTTAGACCAAGACTCCGGAATTTCGTGGGTTTGTTCACAAATGCTAAATATCATTCCAATTAGTTCTGACCATTCCTTCGGGAATTGCTTTAGCATTATGTTTGTGAGACCATCGGGACCTGGTGCTCTGGAAGTTTTGAGGTTTATTATTTTTGCTTCAATGTCTTCTGCGTTAGATGTCGACACCCATGTTGTGTTTTTGGTTATTTCCAGGGGCTCAACCGATGTCTTGGGTTTCTCGTACTCTCTCGATAGATATTCCAGCCATTTTTCTTCTGAGACTGCGTTTGTCGGCGCTAGATTGGATGCCCAGTTGCTCTCTTTGATTAGGGACCAGAAGTCACTGGATTTATTGGTTGCTAATTTTCTCATCATTTCTTCTGCGTCCAACTGGTGCTGTGTTGCTTTAGATTGTTTTCGCCAGGTTGTGTACCTTTTTTTTTTTCACATTTCCAATTTGCCCAGTCTTGTTCAGCTTTTGATTTCCTTGCCTTCCTTTTTAGTTGTCAGCCTAATTTCCTTTGTTCAACCAGCTCTTTGTTGTATGCATGGCTGGGTTGAGAGGCCGCTGGGTTTCTAGTTCCTATTGGTTTTTGATAGGGTGCAAGGAGAGGAAGGTAGTTTGGTTTCTCGCTTGATTTATAGCGTTGGTTTGCTGTTACTTTTTCTTCCCAAGCTGATTTTATTTGTTGGATATTGGCTTCCGTTATTCGTAATAGAGTTTGTTGAGCATTAGTTTCAACCCTGGTTTTATATACGAGTTTCATTGGTCTCCGACTGCCCCACGTACACGTGAGTAAGTTATGGTCGCTGTTGGTTGTTTTTACCACTTTAAAGCTGACTACGTTTGCTGCCAGGGCTGACGAGGTGAAAATATAATCTAAGGTTGCTTTTGATGCTCCCCTTTCCCAGGTAGGTAAATTCTGTTGATTTGGAAACAAGTTTGCTATGTTTTGTAGGTTTCTGGAGCGGATTACTTCCAACCAGGCTTTTCCACGTTCCAGTGTTGAGGTCTTCCACGTTCTCTCAGTTGCTTTATTGCAGTTGGCGTTGAAGTCGCCGCATATCATAATCTCAATTTCGTCAAACTCTTCATAAAGTTGATCAATGGTAGCACTCATATAGGAACAGAAGACTTTCGCTGTCGTACGCTGCGGGTTCCAATAGCAATTTATGATTGCCAAGGCGTTCCTTTTGGCCCTCATGCTTTTCCCCGTGGCTGGGGACCATGTGGACAAGGTCACCAGCATTTCGTATGATTCTCTCCATTTCTTTGGTGGGTCTAAACCTAGGCCGTTTTTGATGGCTGTTAACAGGCCCGATGATGGTCTTCCTAAAGGACCCCTAACTGCCGCAGAGATTTCCAAACAAAATCCATCCAGCGTTGGTTTCTCCAGTAACCACGTCTCTTGCAGACATAGAATGTCAAAGGCCCCCAGATTCACGTCTCCGGGCGTTGTTAAGTGGTTGTGTCCTCTGGTGTTCCAGGATCCTACACTGTACTGGTCTTTGTCGGGCCGTTTCTTAGAGGGCGTCGCTGCATTCTCTCCCTCGAGGCTCGGCCCTTTTTGTTGCTATTTGACAGCTTTCTTTGACCAGGTAGATGTAATCTAGTCCCACGGGCCTCTCATTGGACGAGTGTCCTTTGTTTTGTCCGCCGAAATCCTCTCTGGTGTTTCTACACTGTCGTGCCTGTTTGCTTTTGATGGTTCATCCTTTTTCCCACTGTTTCTGTTTGGTCTCGTTTCGTACGGTCGCTTGGTATAATCCGAGGCCCTTCGTGGGTGCGATCTTGGTCTCTCGTACTTCCAGGTTCCTTCCTGGTCAAACGGTGTTGGTCTTCGGCGGGGTTTCTGGTCGTCTCGAGAAATCTCGTCCTCTTTCCTTCTATTCCATCGATTCTGACAATACCGTTTTTCTGTTCTGGAATGGTAATGTACTCTGTGATTGTTGACTATTGGTGTTTTTTGGACTTGCTCCTCTTGCTGCGGCTTTGTTAATTCGGTCAACCGAAATCCCATCGATGAGGTCTTCGAACACCGATTTGTCCATGTGTGTGATACTCTCAGCTTTTACGTGCAAGTAAGATTTCGCAATCTTGCCCTTGTGGTATGGTTCGACCAGTACTAGATCTTTTGTTCTCACGCCCTTGAGAGTCTTAGATTTTTTCAAGATCTGCAAGATGGTTGGCCGGTTTAGGATTAAATTGTTTTTTTGAGGTCTTGTTGCTCCAGCTTAAATAGGCGGATTGCGCCCTTTTCTGCTGGTTCGATTTTCTCCGTTACTCTTGTGGGCGTTTGTTTTCTCGGACTGCTTCTGCTTCTTGAAGTTTGGCTCTGCTGCGTGTATTTGTTGTCCCTCTGAGTTTTACTAGTTCGCACGTTGGCTACTCCTTTGTTGGAAGAGTTCTTTTTATCTTTTACTCCTTCCCCTTTAACCTCTTCGTCGCTCATAGCTCTTATTTCTTCTGTGTTACTTTTTTCTTCCCTCCTTATTTTGGTTGCCGGCAAGGCGGTAGCCACCTGTAATCTACTGGCTGTTTGAGTTTGTTCCTCGTATAATGAGACATTCATCAACGAAGAATCCAACAGAAAATCTTCTGCCGTCCTCGGTGACCTCTGAGCGAGAGATTTTGACGGGGACAGACCGTCCCGGGTTGAGCTCTCATCTTTCTTCGCCTCTGCTTTTTGTTTTAAGGTTGGCACCCGCGGTCCCAGTTGCACGTTGCTATCCCAGGAAAGTGAGCGTGATGCACTCGATGTTGCTAATTTGTTTTTGATTGATGGTTGATTTGCCATATTCTTTTCTGTGTTGGTCACCCGCATATTTAGTCCTATGCATAGGTTCTGAGGTTTGACTGTCACGTGCTTGCCCGCTACTAGATCTTGGGTTACTGCGGGGCCGATGTTTTGTTTCTCCAATTGTTCTATTTTTCTTTCCAGGAACTCGATTTTATTTTCCCAGAGCGTTTCCTGAATACCTTTTTGTGCTTCTACAGCTGTTATGTAACTTTCCACATGTGACAATTTTGCTATCATGTTGGTAAGGATTGCTGTGTTGTTCTGCAACTCTTCTTTTAGTGCTTCATATAGTTTGCAGAAGGGCGCTAAGACAATGGACATTGCCGACATAATTGTTACCATATCCGGATTCTTGTTTGGAGAGTCTTTATGAATTGCCATGGCGAGGTCGCTTAGCCGACGATTTTTTGATGATAATTGGGCTTTTTCCGTCCTTTTTGATGTGCCTGGGGTTTGTAGGCCTGGATAGTCCATTATGGAACTGTTGTCCTGGTCTGTTCGCTGTCGACCCATCCTGGTATCACTCGGGGTGCGTGTCGGCTCTTCGTTCCTTTTTGTTGAATCCGCCGTGTTTTGCGGATCCTTAGTGAGGTGCGGTTTCGTCCATATTAACCGCTGATCTTTGTCATTCATTACTTCGAGTGGTTTTTGTGTTTCCTTCGTAAATGGGCTTGAGGTACGATTTTCTTTTGTCATCACTGCCCCCCCCCCCCTTGTTGGCTTCCGAAGATGGTTGTAGTTTGTTATTTTGTTCCGAGGTGGCCTTGTCAGGGTCCCATGTAGGTTTCGTGTGCGTTAACTCTATGTCTCTGATCTGAGGTTGGTTCACCTCCCTGGTCGTGGTCTCCATTTCGTTAGCTCTCTCGTTGCTGTTTTTTGCGTTTTCTAAGGATTTCAGTTGGGGTTCTGGCCTCGCGGTCTTTGAGGGGTTTTCATCTTTTTCTCTTAGGTTCGACCCTGATGTCGAGTCTTGCATCACTTCCAGCATCTCTGCATCTGATACCTCTGAGTCCACTGTCAGTTTTCGTTTGTGTTGCTGGGTGAAGAACGCTTTTAAAGGGCAGGATAATGCAGGCAAGGATAGCTTCGTGATAGAAAGTCTTTTTTTTGGATGGTCTTTCTTTCCTCTCTAAATTTGTAATTTCCATCTTTCATATTTTTTTTGTTCATTTGCGGTACAAAAATCTTCCTAGGGGTTTGGTTTTTCTTGGATTTCACTTTTTTCTTTCTTTGTTGAGTTCGACCTGTCTTTGTTTGCTCGTTTTCTGTTTCCTTGTTAGAATCCTCCTGTTCACTTAGACTAGTTGACTCTTCTGATGTATAGCTCTCTACGAAGACTTCGTCACTCTCCCTATCTGAGGGTGATTCACCGGAATTAATCTCAATAGATCTCCTATTGATGGTCGTTGGAGAACGGCCCGGTTGTGTCGATTTTGATCCATTGGGCTTGATGTTCTGGTCAGTGTCCTGCACTGTATTTGCGGAATGTATCATTACTTTGATGATAGAAGACGTCTGCCTATAATCCGTTTTTGGTTCTAAGTCCAAAGGTGCTGATGATAGATTTGCTTTTCTTTGTTCCATAGTAGTCTGATTTTGAAGGTTGCTTGCCTGTAGTGGTTCCGCATACTGGCTGCAGTGGTTATGTAGTCCTTGCAACGCCGGGGGATTAGGACCCAGCGAGATCTTCCTTTTGCTTGTTGAGGTTGGGCCTCTCTCATGTTGGGAGCTGAGACTTTTTACGGCTCCCTTTTGTTGCAGGACCCTGTGTTCCACTGGTCTCTTTAACATCTCCAGTTCCTCGAATCCGGGCTCTGCTTGTTTTGCGCCACTTTCCCGCGGGACTGCCCCGCACGTGGTTACACCACCTCCGTCCTCCTCCACCCACTGGCCCCCCCCTCCTGCCCCGCAAACTGGGCCCCGCGAAGGGTCCGCCGCTGGCTGTCCTCCGACAGCTACAGCGTCTTCCCCGCTCGTCACCAAGACGGTACGCGTGCCCTTTGTTGCGGCGCAGTCGAGCGGGGCGGGCGCGGCTGCTGCCTTCCTCAGTCCACACGCATCCGTCACCTCGGACTCGCGGACTCGCGGCTCATCCTCCCTCGGCGACCGGGCCTCCCAAGCTCCACTCTTGCCCACCGTGGCACCAGGTGGGTCAGAGGACTTCTGGGCTAGGACCGGGGAAGATGACTTGGTCACCCACGTGGTAGGTAAGCCTGTTTGTAAGAGTTTCTGCTGTGTTTTTAATAGCGGCTTACCTCTGGGGTTTCTTGGCTTGGCTGGACGTACGTCCTCTGATGTTTTGCAGGCGGCAGCCAACAGTGCCTTTTCTTTGGTGGGCTGAATTAATGACAACAGTTCCTCCCCCTCTGGCGTTTCAGGTTGACCCCCTGATACCCCTGATACCGGGGCTGCTTCGGAGGTAATCACTAAAAGCGGTCGTACTTCTGTCTCCATTGCTCGCTTGCTACCCGTCTGCAGCGGACTGCAGCAGACTGGCTCCACCTCGGCTCACACCTCCGCTCACCGCTCCGCGGTGTACTGGCTCTGATAAGGACTTCCTTACACAACGATGTGGTTGGTCTGCACGACTGCAGCAGACTGGCTCCACCTCGGCTCACACCTCCGCTCACCGCTCCGCGGTGTACTGGCTCTGATAAGGACTTCCTTACACAACGATGTGGTTGGTCTGCACGACTGCAGCAGACTGGCTCCACCTCGGCTCACACCTCCGCGGTGTACTGGCTCTGATAAGGACTTCCTTACACAACGATGTGGTTGGTCTGCACGACTGCAGCAGACTGGCTCCACCTCGGCTCACACCTCCGCTCACCGCTCCGCGGTGTACTGGCTCGGATAAGGACTTCCTTACACAACAATGTGGTTGGTCTGCACGACTGCAGCAGACTGGCTCCACCTCGGCTCACACCTCCGCTCACCGCTCCGCGGTGTACTGGCTCTGATAAGGACTTCCTTACACAACGATGTGGTCGGTCTGCACGACTGCAGCAGACTGGCTCCACCTCGGCTCACACCTCCGCTCTCAATGTATTTCTACCCTGGACCCAAGGTCTGGAAATTTCAAACAGAAGTCCAGCAATGGCAAATTGTGGGTAGATTTCATGCAGGATTGGAATCTGCACATGTTGAATGGGAACATTCAGAGGGACATCCCGAATGCTCCCTCCTGGCGCAGAGGTACTTCTTGCTCTACGATCGACTACCTCTTTGCCTCAAGAAATATCTTTGAGAGTTGCTGCAGTTTGGTTGTGGAGGATGGTAGCATTGAGGACCATGCTATGTTGAAGGTGGCTATGTCCTATGATTGTGATCTAGAGGCCCCGTATTATGCTCAAGAGCTCTCGACTAATACTGCAGGTAATGCGATCAGAAAGTTTACTAAAGGGGGGAAACTATTAAATAAGGAGCTGAGAAATAGTTGCTGGGCAGAAAGATGGCGCACCCTATCTGAGTTCTGTACTCCTGGTGTCTTTTTTGAACTTCTTGGCTGACTTGGCCCAGTTTATGGATCTTGTGAGATTTCTGCGAGGAATACTCAAACACTCTTTTAAAGTTCAAATTATAGTCCAAAAGAATGAATTGGGGAGTCAGCAATCTAAGTAGAAGAGATCTGGTGTAGGCGCCATAGCCCATGGGGATGAGGTAAAAAAATTAAAAAACAGCTATAGGAATTGGCTCCGTGCCCATAGGCATTTGGTGCCCCCAGCATGATGCAAAGAAAATGCTCTCTCTCTTAGGAATACTCGAAACATCTGGTCATTGGTGGCAATGAATGAGGTAACTCATCACCAGAAACAGGATTCTGTTATTCAGGAGGGGGTGTGGATCGACCATTTTGCCAAGGTCTTTGACTCGGAGGTTACATTCTGTCCGCTTGCGAAATTAAATGTCCAGCTGGTCCCTCGAATTCAGTGTTGTAGATCTTGAATTGTTAATCAAGAAATCCTCAGCTTCAAGAGCATCTGGCCCCAACGGTTTGAGCAATTCAATTCTAAAATTGGATCCGTTCACCTGGGCTAAGGTTTTAAAAGAACTTTTCGATAACATTACCCAGAAGAGAATCCCAGATTCCTGGAAACAATCTATAGTTATTCCGATTTACAAGAAGGGCGATAGGTTACTGGCTTCAAACTATCGCCCAATTTCCCTGCTAGATGCCGATAGTAAAATCTTCTCAGGCATCATTTTAGGAGAATTAGAGTCATGGGTAAAATCGAAGGGAATTATCCCAAAGCAGCAATCAGGTTTTAGAAAGGGCCTATCAACTTCATTGAATGGGCTCATTTTGAACAGTCTTGCTGCAAAGTCATTTACTAAGGGAGGCCCTGTCCTGTTTGGAGCCTGGATCAACCTCTCCCAGGCGTTTGACACGGTTGATAGGAACTTACTGTGGGAAAAGGCCTCCTAATATGAAGCACCCAGGCCCACTCTGGACTAGTACAGGGAAAGGTCCACTCCTCATGCTGTGATCAGTGGACGGACACCCTATTACTCACTAGAGAGCCAACCACTATGTACATTATCAGGAGTTGGTCCTGCCTGGTGCACCCCCCCCCTTAACTCTGTCTAAAAAACCTTGTGTATTAACTTCTTCAGATATTTACCTTCTTGCCTTTACTTCATGGTCACAGTGGAAATGAACATCCTAAGGTTAGCTGTATAGTTATAGTCAATGAGGTGTAGGAGGAATACTATGGGAAATAAAAGTGAGGTTACAGGGTGTGTCCCCTGTAATGTTGTAGTGAATATTAGAAAAAGTGAAAGTAGTAACGGTATGAAGAGGTAAATGTGGCAAAGTGAATGTAAGACAAACTGAATGCAAAGTAGTAAAGACATACAACCGTCCCACCTGTGGTCTGCCTCCAAGGATTAGCTGAGTCACAGGACGAAGACTAGACTTCTGATTGAGCAGTAAAAGGAAGAAACCCCTTTAAGGGTATCCCCTAACCATCCTTATACCCTAATGTGCCTAGGCCTATCAGTTTCCCTTCTTAAGGCATGTTGGCTATAGTTTCACTACAATGATTTGAACGTAGCAGTGACTTAACTCTGTTCAAGTGCAACCAGTCAATTCCTTCAATAAAGCAAATGTGACTGAGCCTGTCCCATGTTGGTCTGAAAACCCCTACATAGGTCCGGTAAAGCATCTGGGTTCCTCCATCAAGCAAGAGCAGATCTCTTAACCCAAGATTGGCAATATTATGTTTCAGAAAAATTCCCACTATATAAAGTGTTTTTTTCTCTCTATATCATCTAAGCATTTACCCATGTATCCTCACTTCTATATGGTCATAGTCTGGATCAATCCCAGATCTTAAGTAAGGTGATATGGTCAGTCTATGCTAGTTCCTTCCAAGGGAGGAGGCTTCAAGTTCCTTCATGTGTATCTTAATTTCAGATCTCCCACAGGATGGACCGTGATGTTTGGCCATAGCAACTTAATGCAATGTCAGATAAAGATCATACGTAGCCTTGGATACCAAAAAATAGGATCAACCCACCATAACCCGAGGGGAGTAGTAAATCTTAAGACCAACTATATACAAAAAGAGCTTGCATATTCCTGTGGACCTTGGTTTGTAGCATCCATGTTGATCCTTGTAGTGCTTACCACCGCAGTACCCCAAGGCAATTCCATACATCAAATTCATCACCCTGAGAAGCCTGCCTGAGGCTCACCTCATAGGAATTTGCTTTTCATCCAAATTGGACAGGTGAATACACTATAGCATTTGGGACCATGTCAAGCACTAGACTACCAGCAGAAAACAATTTAGGGAGGTGGGAGGGGGGATAAAAGACAGAACCCGTCAACTCATCTCTTGTGCTTTGAAACAAACCGTTTGCACCACTCTGCAAACTAAAGTTAATGTCTTATGTATCACATTAGGCACATGAAATCAAATTAGAATGTAAAACAACTTCCCTGGTTCCAACCTAAATGGCACCTCGAAGTTTGGCATTTCTTAATTTGATATCAGATTCCATAACTGGTGCAGTGGTTCAGTAGAAACCTGCAATAAAGAAAGGAATACAGTGGTGTAGATCTACTATCCGCTACGTTGTGTGCAATTTGTGGAATCCCGCCACTTGTGGTGGTAATCTGTTATTTACACAGAACACTGAATGGCTGAGTCTGCCTTACCAGCATTCAAACAGTCCCAAAAGTCACAGGCAAACACACACACACACACACGCACGCACGCTTCAAACATCCAGAAACGCTTGAGATGTTCCCACATATGAACACACTTAGATTTGTGAACTTTTGAATTTTTGGATGCAAGTAGTAGAATTTCTTCTGGACTACCAAAGCCAGTGCACCACCATTAATACAAAGCATTTGTCTTTGGATTTCGGCAAGTAGATGTGAATTAATGTTGCTCCTAAAGTAGGTCAAATATAGCAGGCTCTTAGTCCATTCCCCCTCCTTTCAAAATGGCAGAGGATCCTACCAAACTACAGGACAAGGTAGTTGGCTTTGCGAGAGTCCAGGATCCTAACCAGCAGAGAAAGATTTTATATGTACAGAAGGTTCTTGTAGCTTCCAAGCACATTTTCAAGCAATTGGAAGATCCTGCAAAAGATGGTGCATTAAAATCCCAACTAGCAATATTTTTGGGAAATTGATTCCCTTGGTTCGTCACCTACAATGGAACTCACTGGCAAGTGTATCGTCCATAAAAAGGCATTATGTACTTACTACTGGCGACTTCCACTTGGGAAGTTACTTCATATGAAAAAAACTGTACATGTCAAAGTCTCCCTTATCCAATGAGTACACAATTCTAGCAGAAGTGATTTAAACCCAAATGAGGCATTGAAAGCAAAGAGACAAAAATACTTGAATATTTCTCATTGGTCTACGAGAAATACAAGTTATGTAATTTTAAATGTTTATTAATTTTATAAACAATACAACATAAATCCATAAACATCACACAAACTGAAATTTAGAACTGGTTTCATCACAATCAGGTTACCCAAAACCCTACAAAAGGGAATATTACAGACACAGTCAGGAAACAACTATTTGACAAAAATATCACAAATCTAAAATTCTGCTCCAGATTTGATCAAATAAATAAATTTTCTTGTCTCTAAAGGATTATCTTCTCAAATCTTGACACTTGTTTTAGATCATCCATCCATTCTGAAATCGTTGGCCTTTCCTCACTTTTCCACTTCAAGATTATTTCTTTGGTAGAATTTGCTGCCCTGAAAAACAAGCTTCCTAGTGACCCCTCTCCAGAAAGATCTTAACTCATAGCAGTGCCAAATCATATGTTCAAAAGTACCACTAGCATGCTTACACCTCCAACAGGCATCTGAATAAACTAAACCTCTTGCATGTAGTTTTTGTGGCGTCCATAAAACTGTTAAAAACTTTGATTTGGCGACTCCTTTCCCCCAGATTCAAAGAGGTTAGAGCCAAGCCACATTCGTGCACAGATTCCTCCATCTGCCCTCAGACATCTCTGATCAAATTATTTGACCATTTTGACAGTAAATCCTCATTTGCGTCTCTATACTGGTCTAGATTTTCGTACACCTTTGAAGCCATACCACCTTCAGATTTATAGTCTCTCAGCCAGACCTGCCAACCCTTGCCTTCATCCGGAATCTTGTTCACTGGAGCTTTCTTCAGCTTCCTATATTCCCCCATTCTGCAATCTTTGAGATCTTTAACTAGAGTCAACCATTTAAAACTGATCCACTTTCTCCCTTCAACAAGATCCTCCAGCCACTGTACACCTACCAGCAACCAGAAAAGTGTCTTCCCATCCAACTTAATGTCTGGATTCAACCAGATTGAAGTAAAACCGTTGTCAGAAACCTTTCTCTTGCTTTTCTTCCAGAGATCTTTCCAACATGACCTTATAAATGTAGTTGGTGGAAACGATTTGTAGCCAGTCCCATCCACCGTTGACAGAAATGCTCTGGGGGAAAGTGGAGAAGATCTACTTGACTCCGTCATTGTCTAGACATAACTTGAATTTTCTATGAAAGGAACTAAATGTCTAGCCCCAAACACCAAATTATAGTTTTCAAAGCATGGAACCCCAGACTACAGCATTCCTGTGAAAGTTGTAGTTTCCAAAGTTTTAGACATGGCCGTTTACGCACCCATAGGAATGGATCAAGTTCTCAATTATAATACAACTTTTTGAGAGAGGGATCAGGTTCTTACTTTTTTCTGGTTGCAGGTCATGTTTCAAATAGGATTGGGTGATTAGTTTAATTTTAATGGGCTGCACATGAGTGGTGTGCTAGTCCAGAGGTGTTGTGGGTGCATTCTGTTTAGTATTCCTGAAGGTGTGTTCCTAGTTGTTAGTTTGATCCGGTGTTCATCATACAGAGATTTTCTTGTTGGGTGTGTGTCAGGTTTTGCAACGACAGTGATGCTGGATGAAATTGGCTTGTTTGAAATGTGGTCCTAAAATGGCTAGAGTTAACACTGATTTATTATTCTTTTTAAATGTTTTTAATCGGGTTTGTTCCTACTGTTCATTCTGGTAGGACCTTAATTGGGTGATTTCTGGTCATGTGATAGGGATGGCTTTATGACAATGGGCCTCATTACGACCCAGGCGCTAATGGGTTAACGGCGCCGTAAAAGGCTGCGGCGCCGTTAACCCATTAGCGCCTAATTACGAGGTCCCTTTGCGGGACCCGACCTTAACGGCTGGTATAGACCAGCCGTTAAAGTAGGGACCCGTAAATGGACCTTGGTGCTAATTACGGTGCCGCAATTTGCGGCACCGTACTTAGCGCCTTCCCCATTCAGCCCTATGGGTCAAAAATGGGAATGGGAATGGGGAAGGGTCATGGAGGAAGGGGGAATTACCGCCCACCAACCTTGTAATGGGGTGGTAATGCCCCCTTTCTCCATGGCAGAGTCGGTAACTTACCGGCATGGACCATGATGCTAATAGCACCATGGTCCTCTGCCAGGGTCGTAATGAGGCCCAATGTGTTGTAATTCTTTTATCGTGTACTTGCAAGTTTATCCTGGTGTCTTTGGGGGTATACTAGTCCAAAGCTTTTGAGCGGCTGTCATGTACATTTTCTTGTTCATTATTTCCATGGGTCATCTGGTGGTGGTTGCACTTGTATGGCATGCTAACCCTACATGATTTAGTTGATGCAATTTGGTTGCTAAAAGTTAAGTCGTGTACTGTTTATTTAGGGAAAGAGTTCCATAGTTTTGCTATGAGTGGAGAAAGTTGTGCCTCTTTGGCTTTGTTAAGCATTGATAGATCCAAGGACCATTCGTGGTTGATCGAGTATTATTTTCAACCTTAGGAATTTCACTCCCCGACCATCCCGTGCTTGCAATACAGTGTTTTGAAATGGATTATTTTCTTCACCGGTCACTTCTCCAGGCTGGGGTGACGTGCGCCCTCCAGTTTAGTCTCAGAAGAATGCTTGCTCTGTTTTGAACATGTAATTTCTCTGTGAGGTATTCTGTCATACATAGGTACAGGCTGTTCGTATAGTCTATTCTTGACAAAATCAGTGAAATTATGTTGAGGGTCCTGTGTGGAAAACTAAGATATGGCAGGATACACTTGACTGAACATCGCTTGTAGAAGCATTTCAATACTATGGTGTTGGCTTGCAATTCTAGTGTGAGCCCATTGTCCCTGAGAAACACAAGATTGAACAATATGGAGGTTTTCCAGTCTCATTCCAATTTCTACATGCCAGTTAAGCAGTGCGTGTGGTCCATTCATTTGTGTGTGGGATGAGCCCGATTTTCGTTTTATTTGGATTTCATTTCAAGTTAATGCTCAGCCAGAGGTTCCTTTCTCTCGTTAAGGCAACTAGCGAAGGAGTGAGTCTAGGGAAGTGGGAGGCAAGCCAAAATTGAAAGGCTGTGTGGGAGACCCCAGTCAGAGCCACAGCTCTGGACCGGGGGGTCAACCAACCCAGTGAGAGTACAGTGTATGCACAGACAGACTAGATCCCCCCCTTTGGTAATAACAGGCTGGTGCCTTCATTGTGTTCCCACTTTTCAGTGGAACCTAAGTCTTTGTAGAAACGAGGAACAGATTTATTACAGGAAGAGGAGTAAAACCCATTGCCAGCAGGATACATTGGACACACTGGCATGGAAGCCGAGGCCTGGGGAGTCCCCTTCAATGCAAGGGGTGAGATGTGACCCCAAGGGAGCAAGAGAAGGGTTGGATCAGGGCAGTAGAGATGGTGAGGGGGGAAAAAGAGAGGCAGGCACAGAGACACACAGGGAGAGACAGGTGGGGCAGGCACCGAGTGACAGGTGGGGGAAGGGGGGGGCAGACCGGCCATGAGCCCTACTGGTGGAAATATAGAGCAGGTTGAGGAGGTAAAGAAGGGAAGGATGGAGACTAAAACAAGGGTACTTGTGGAGGGGGCCTCCCAAACTCAGCTTGCAGGGGACACGGAGGAAAGCACATTTGAGAAAAATAAAGTCACCCGATACTTTTGAAAATTAAGTTGTGCAATACATTGAATACGGTGGGGAACTTAAAAATCATGTACTACATTGCAAATGAAAAGGTGCATAGAAACTGCCATTTCCACAAGTCAATATCTATTGTCACTGTGAAAACTATTTGGGTATTCTCTGCATAGTTGTAAGATGTTAGCCCATGCTTTTTACTTAGTTTCACAGAGGGGCCATGAATATGTTGCATAGTGGTGAGACTTGATTTTGGAGGCCACATTTGATGGCTCATTCTTGAGGTGAAAATAGCTAGATTGGTTGTTTTCGTGTGTGTGTGTGTGTGTGAGGAAGGATTTTATACATTGGGAGTGCAATGCGAATGGGAGATTCTGTAGCAAGCTGCCAATATGCCAAGTAGAATAAGGGCTGTAAACATGTTATTGTCGGTGTTCATTTTGAGGTCAGCCCAAATATAAACAAATTTCAGATTTTATTCCTCTCAGTTTAAATCCTACCCAAGATTGGTCCATTACACTCCATTCAACGCCCGTTTGAAGAGGTCTTTGTATGTGTGCTCCCCAGGATTATGTCTAGGTAGGGCAAGTTGGATATGGGCCTGTAGTTCTAGTCCGTTTATGCGCTCTTACTGCTGTAGTTTTCAGGTGAGGTTTAACGTAGGCAGCTTTAAAAGACTGACTGCTATTCTGGTTCCAGCAATCAGTTTATTCATTTTTGAAAATGGTAAGCCTCGGTTTCTTTGAGTACTTTTAACGTCCAGTGTGCAGGTTTCATTGGGTGATCTGGCCTTTTTACACCCTTTAACTGGTTCAAGAAAGGTTTTTGTAATAGTTGGTCTGAAATTAATGAGCTCTGTTAGGGGTTGCCGTTTTTCTGTATTGTGGTTGTTCAGTTTATCTGAAGTAGTTGCAGTGATGTCATGCTAGAAGTAGATTGTGTTCCTAAAAATGGACTCCGGTCTTGTGGCAGGACTTCTGCCAAAGTATAAAGTGCTTGTTACATGAGACATGACTTCTCCGAATGGTTTTGAACAAGTCCTTCTGTGGGTTGGCTGCTGTTTGGATTACTTCGGTGCAGCGATTTATTTTTTGATTTTTAACACCGATGCTTTGCGTAGACTAATTTGCTTTTGGCATTTGACTGCCAGCCTGGTTGCACATTTTTTCTCGAGGCTTCTCCTAGTTTTCATTAGTTTCCTTGTGCATTCTGAATTGCGAAGTAAACAATCTTGCTGCTTTGCGATGGATGGGTTGGTTGGTTTCATGGATTCAGGCTTTTTCTGTCATCCAGTTACAGAGTTAATTTGCAAAAGTATCAGGCAACATTTGTTTGAACTGGAGGATAATGGGCTTGATTTCCATTAACTGTGCTATGTTCCCTATATTAAAGTTTTTCCAGTTTCATTGGCTAATGGTTGCTAGATTTCTGTATGTCGCAGGTCTGCAAAATAAGGAGTTAATTGTAAAAGGGATCATGTGTTGGTCACTCCAGATAACTGAAAGGGGGGGGGGGGGGAAGAGGGCGGCGGTTTAAGTCTTTCCCTGCAGAAAATTTTATCTAGTGTATGTCCAAATGAGTGTATCCATTGACCATTTGTTTGCGATTAAGGTTTGCCAGTTAAACACAGAGGGAACTGATTCGACATTTCATTGTCTTTCGAGCCAGATGTTAAAATCTTAGCATTATGATGTTCATGTTCCACTACTAGCTTTGGTACGAGTCTGCAAATGTCCCTGCAAACGTGAAATTGTAGGTGGGCAGTCTGTTAATATGTTAATTAGGTGGCTGAGTTTGACGTTGATTAGAAGGGTTGCACACACTTGTATGTCAGTTAATGGTAAGGATGAGATGATTTATATGGGCCACAGCAAAGCCTCTCTAGGTCTGTTTGCTTGCACAAGTTTAAAGTTGTCAGGAAGAGTTTTATGGGCCAATACACTGTAGTGGTTTCAGACATGCTTCTGAGGAATAGTATGCCTGTGCCTCCTTTGCTCAGAAATGTATGGTTTTCCATTTTGTGGGTTTTGCCATCAACCAAACATTGATCAGGATGCAGTGTAGAATGTTCTCTTTTGATTATGCATTGGCCTTTGGCATGATGTTGGGGTGGGGGGTTCGTGGTTTGTGTTCAGTGTCGGGATATTGTGGGATGTGCTTGGGAATGTCCGTTGTGTTTCCTTGCTGAAGAGTTCCAACAGGTTGCGTGTGTGGTTGGTCTATTCCATGTCGTCTGTGTGGTCTATGGAGTGGTTTATCCAGTCTCTTGTTTTGATGAGCGAGTAGCGTGGCCAGTGTTCACTTGTTATTCCATTTCCTTCTACCGTACGTTGTGTGATGTAAGGTTCTGTCGTAAAGTGCTCTCTATCCAGTGACGTGTCCTGCAATATGTTTCCATGGTTCTTTTCCCCCTTTATCATCCCTTTTCGTCGGTCATCACTTTATAGGTCGTATGTATAGATTAAAAGTTATGTTCCTAGATTTTGGTCTGGTTCCTGCAAAAGTACTTTCTTCATTGAGAGGATGGTGGACTGATGTTCTGAAGTATTGTGAAATTATAAGCACATGATTGGTTTTAGCATTTGCCTTGTATCGTTTACCTGTAGCTCAGTTTTCATCTCACTTTGTCCTTCTGCTTAGAAGTCGTCCTGTTTGTGTTCCAGTTGCGCCTCTCCCTATTGCTTGTTGGCCGAGCGGGGCAGTGTTTGTTTTAGTAACTGCTGCATTGTATGTTGCAACACCTGCTCTAAGATGGCTTTCCTGGTTGAGGAGGGAAATATGGGATGTTGGGTGCCTGTGCACATACACTCCAAACATTGAAACGAAGATCTTGTATGCAATTTGGGGGGCTGCCCAGTTATAGGGGACAGTCTGGAACAATTGTGTGTGCCAGCGTCTGGGATACCTGGTGGAGGATCAAACATTGCAGCAGTGCAATTTTCAATGTTTCAGTTGTTTAGATGTAGAACCCGATATGCATACCATGTTGTGGTATCCGTAGCTGGGGTTCACAAGTTAAGCAATGTGAGGGAGGCACTTGTTTTGGGCACATATTGGCAGGATATTATATGTTCAATGCAAAGTGCCGGTCTGTTTGTTCCAATTGGGGAAACCTACTAAAAACAATAAAGAAAATAGTAATGTGTATGTTATGGCAAACATAAATTGAACAATGTAAAGAGGCACAATACTCTTATATTGCAATACCACACAGTGCAATCCACATCTCAGAGCACAGGGAGAAGAGAAATACAGTGAGTTCCCTTGGGCTAATTTCTGGGAGCAGACAGAAGCAGATGCCTATAGAGCAGTGCAATAAGTAGTGGCAGAGCAACAGTATAGGCTAGTGGAATGCACGTACCTCTGAGAACTTGCAGCAGAAACAATCTGGAACGGTACAATGCGTTTAACTCAGAATACCTAGAAATAGAACACAACACATGGTAAAGTACCCAGGATGTTAGATCTAGAAACGGGCACAGTGTGCAAAGGGAAATTAAAGTAAACCCGTGCGTCTTACCTGGATGTAGCCACGGCGGGTCTAGGGGCTGGTGTAGGGTTAAGGTACCAAGAAAACAGGAGACGACCATAGCCTCTGCCCTTCACTGTCTGCCAGAGTAAGGCTGTCCTAAGCCAACTAGAGAAATAGGTTTAGGGGGAAGGGTCAGGTGACTTCCAGGGCATGTAGGATGCCTGGATTTCACAAAACGATTGTGGCGGAGTGGTTTGGAAAATGGATGCCTGCAAAGCTACTTGAGCTTTTTCAAAAGCTTGAAAAACAAAAAGGAGAGGAAAAAATAAATAAATAAATAAAATCCGAAAAGGACAGCAATAGTTAAATACATCCCAGCACCTTCTCGCGACAGGAAGGCCAAGGGCATTTTCAGCCAATTCACATAATAGCAGCTGCGGCAGGTCAGAAGGACGCGTGTATTTCTACTGGTTATTAAATAATAAGTAAAAAAGCCCATCCCTCCCTATTGCTATGCAGGTGTTCCCTGCCTATGTAAATCACCAAGGTACTTGTTAGTCATCAGAAAGTGTCAAATGAATCAGTCGGCTGTCAAAAAATAATTACAACTGACCCTACACTATTCTAATCAACTTAACTAAGATCAGGAGAATGTCTCCCTTCTTCCGATTGTATTATGGCAATGTCTTGATTTCTCTGCACAATTCCTTTTTAGTAGGCTATTGTTAAATAGTCTCTTGCCACTTCCTGCATCAGTTTTTGCCACTCTTTCAATGTCTTCAGGCTTTCTTCCCATTTTGGGATAGTTCTCCAATGCTCTCCTTTTTGGTCACCATATTCTTCTCCGATTCAGGTTACTATACCCTTTTGTTTGGCATCATATTTTCTTGACCACGAAATGCCGTCTTTGGTTTCCCCCTCTCCTTGGGTGGTTTACTCAGTATCTTTTGCCTTAAGTGGTTCACTTGTCTTTTCTGCCCATGACCAAGTTCTCTGATATTTTACATTCCTTACCTCTTGACTTATGGCGTGTGCCCCTCTTTGCAGTATATTTGTACCCCCAATGGCATTTCTACATTCATACAGTTCCACTTTATCGACTTTAAACGCAATGTCTCGTCAATTGTACTAGGAAGGGTTTCTCCTGCTTCATAAAATTCGCTGACCGGTTCTGTTCTCACATTCTCCCGGTTACCTACGATTCTGCAGGGGAACGTCACCAGGGCCTGTACTGACTCAGGTTCTCTTATTTTTCTCTGCTTCTCAGTCTGCTCAACTCCGCTGGTGTCCTGCTATCGGCCTCCTCTCTCCCGAGGATCAAGTATGGCTGCGGGTAAGCAGATGTCATGCTGTTTCCTCAGTGTTGTGGTTTTGGCATCGCTGGATGGGTGCTCTGCCCACCACAAAAGTTGGGTGGTCATGCCACCACTGGGATTTGAATTCCAGTTTCCTCAGCTTCTCAATGCATATAAACGCTGGGCCCCCAGCATTTCTCGCTCGCATTTATGCCACTTCAATGTCCCGGGCTTCACAAATCCACCATTCACAGTTGGGTTGCCGTCTTCCTCGGCATGCGATCTCTCTTCAGTCTACTAGTCGCAGTTAGATGGCGGTCTCATTAAATCGACAGATCCTTTTTTTTGTTCGCAAATGTAGATTTTAGTTTGGTCTTCTGCCAAATCCCTGGCTTCTATAGTATTCTTCATATCTGAGAGTCCTATATATGCCACTATAGGAAATGGCTTGGGCAATTCCTCAATGGAACGGGCGTCCTTGTCCCCCAAGGGAGTGTCTCTCCCATGGAGGTCTCAATTGCCCAGACACCTAAGGAGGGTCTTGCGAAACAGGCTCACCTCCCTAGCATTACAGAGGGAGGCTACCCCTTGGGGAGAAGGGATAGATTTTGTTGATTTATCACAGCACAAAGAATCCATCCAGCAGCCTCACGGTTTGTACATGTACTTGGTACGGACCTACACTAAAACATTGAATCCATCACTGCGAAACCCATTTTCATCGATTTTTCTAAAATCTAATTTTAACACATTTCATAAAAATAAAATGCAGGGGAAGATCTCCCCAGACCCTCCCCCCCTTACAGATCCCCCACTTTAATTAATACCTCAACCCCACCAACCAGCTATTTATTCGATGATGTGCTAAAATGTGATGCAAAAAATACCATGCGATGGATATATGATCGGATATTTTATTTCTATCGCGCTCGTACACAAGTGTTTCAGAGCGCGACAAGGGAGGGGAACAGGGGAGAACAAAACCGCGATCTTACTAGGCCCAGTGACATTGAGAACGCGCAAGTGCATGGGAGAGGGGGAGGGGAAAAGTGAAAAGTGCAAAGCAGAGGAGAAACGGATAAATAACAATAAATAATAAAGGCAACAAACAGTTTCAGTGCAGCCAGCAACTTGCAAGTGCTAGGTTTAAGGCAGCAGACAGGGTAGGTCTGATAAGTGCAGGAAGAAAAAGGGGGGGCTGTATGGGTACAGATACAGACCCCAGTGCAAGGGATGGCCCGAAAGCAGTGTGGGAGGTTGGCAGGGTGAGCAGGTACCTGGGCCCGTAGGACAGAGGGTGGCCAGGTGCACGGTGCCAAGAGAGAACAGATCAGCAGGGGAGAAGGGGAGCAGAGGCAGAAGAAAAAAGGAAGGTCTTGAGGTGCTTCAGGAACTGGAGATGGTTCTCCTCAGGTTTTAGAGTGGCAGGGAGGCTGTTCCAGAGGGAGGCCCCAGCCGAAGACAGATCTACCCCCAGATAGTTTCTTTGAAAAACGACTGACCCTGAGGGAGGTGGAGGAAGAGGAGCGAAGAGCTCGAGAGGGGAGGTATTTGCGGAGGGATAGCTGAAGGTAATTTTGGACCCAGAAAGCCTTGTGGACAATGCAGAGGGATTTGCAGTGATTGTATTTGATGTTTTCAAACCATACCCCTTTGTACATGTCTAAACACAAGGATTACATCAGAAATGGCAATACATCTAAAATTTCAATACATTTAAAACTACCATGTTTCAATTACCACATGTTGCACCACCCAAAACAGAGGGTATTGGCCAAAATCAGCTATATGCAGCAAGGATTGGAGCGTAGGTTGATTAATTTAAGCATGTAACCATAAAAACCTACCGTTGAAAAAGACTGCTTATATTTCATGTGATGCACACTATGAAACAGAACTAAACCAAGAGTATCACTATGCACAGTTAACATTGGAACGTCTTGACCATAGCCAGACATTAATCGCCTCACCAGAGCGATCTGTACAATATATAACTACCATATGCATTCCTGTGGTCTTGCTCACCGCTCCAGTTACTAAGATGTCTAAGCCCCCCCTCGATCAAGGAACTTGAGAGCGCTCTTATAAAAGACAAGATCACAGCAATCTAGAAACTTGAATGCTGTCCCCTGCCACATCTTGGGGCAAACGAAAATACACCTTAAAAGGAGATAACCATTACTTGGGCCCACTGACACTCCGAGGAGAGATTGTATGGGTACAGCCTGTTCTCCACCGTTTGAAACGTTTTTCTGCAAACCCTGTAAATCCATCCAAGATAATACGGTTGTGTTGTGGGCATGGCAAATAAGGCCATCAAGGCAGTCTTGCACTTCCAGCTGCCTTCAGAGGATCCACCCTGTCACCCAACGCACATGTAAACCACCCTCAGACACTGCATCCGCCACATCCAATGTCCTTAACGAATTGCACAACTCTAGGCTTGACAACTGCAACACATCCACTCTATATCTAGGGAGGTCAACGCCATTGCATCGTCTGCCGCACACACTTCCAAATCAATCAACGCCTGCAGACCTTCCCTAACCACTGGAACGTCCTCACACAACATTAACAAGCTTCAAATCATACAAAATAATGCCCTCAGGGCAGCACTCAACATTCCCAAAAGGGATCACATTTCAGCAGCAAGAACGAAAGTACATTGGTTACCAATCCGTGAGCATATCACCCTTAAATCCTTAGCCATCGCACACAAATGCCTCACCAACCTGGCACAAAGGTATCTCTCTCAGTAATTCGCAAAACCAGTGTCCTACAGACCTACCCGCTCCATATAATCTGACCAACTCTGTATTCCAAACTTCAAATAGCAAATATAGGGCCGGTCGAGTTCCCCTGTCATTGCCCCCAAGAACTGGAACTCTTCACCACTTACTCGGCACTTACAGCTGAGCAATCCTATTAGCTCTCCTGGAAAACAACCCAAGACCCTACTTTTTTCTGCAAATCTCCCTTTTGTATAAACGCCATAAGACTATTCTTATGTAACAATGTATGCTAGATCTGCTGTAACCAGTGCCTTGATGCCTCTGGGATTAGTGCACGTATGCAGAAATAATGTATTAATATATTTAGGATTCTGTAAAAGTAAGCTCAGATTCCTGATTTTACCACAATCGACACACGCACCACCATACCTTGGAGATCTCGAGTTGACGAATGTCCCGGAGGCTGGATGTGTCACTGATGTTTGGCCAGTCTTCAGGCATAGATCATTCTCACCAGTTGTGTTGCAAGACATGACAAAGGAGGCCACACACACCAAGTAAAGTTGGGGACCACTTTGTTAGGAGACAATGCTCTTCTCCATCTCTCACTTCCAATTGCTATTAGTTGAGCCCCTACACCAAGTCCCGCATTCCATAGCTTCTTATCAGATAGTATTCTACTATTGGCTTGTGCGTTAAGGCAAGCTACAACGAGCCCTGCCAATTGAAAGGATCATCCAGGACATTTACAGTTTCTTAGGGAGAGTTCCACTGTCTTATGACTAGGGGATTGCTTTTATAAATTTTGAGAAAAACACCTTAACACAACAGAAGACCAAGGACAACTGCCTCTTAGTAAACACTGGGGATCAGAAAGTATTATAGTAGAACCAACACATTCCATTGGTAGTCCTTCAATCGAGCTAGTGTGCTAATGGACAAATAATAGTTTGCCAATGCTTAACTCATTCGGATTACTACTAGGGTATTCATGGAACATTTACCTAGCTTCAGGAAGCAGAGCGCTTTACAAGTAAGGGGAGGAAACAGTGATAAAACAGCGAGGGAAGCCAATCACAAGCGTTCAATACAAGGGAGGGGTGAGCCAACACCGAGGGAGGTGGAAGGGAGGCAATTTGTCAGCAAAGAGTCTACACGCATACAGGTGGGAAGGAGCATTCACCCAGACTAAGGTTAGGTGATGAGCGTTTGGGGTGTGGACCTGGATCTGGTATCCTATGTCCTTTCATTAAGATTCAAAAGCGTCGTTAGCCAGGAGCATTGCAAGCAGGCCTGTTTTGCGCCAAATGTGTTCTTTTCAAGGCATGCTATACATTAGTTAAATTGGGAGATTGTTAGTAGAGCCAACATTAGTAACTGTTGGGTCGTTCCCATATATAAGCTTAGATGCTGGGGTCCTAAGCATTTTCCCTCTTGGCTGCCATTGATAGGCCTTAACCTAATCGTTTACAGGACTACCACCAAAACATGTTGGACCTACTAAAAAGGGATACTTTCTGATCCACTATTGAAATACACACGACGGTGTCATATCACAAAGGATATACACAGTTCTATACCAGAGAAGACTATTTACTAGGGAATCATGTCCAAGTAGGCACAATTCCACCGTCACTCCCTTCCCCTTCATGTTTAGACTTGACTTTTTGCAAAGATGTCTTGGCATGGTATCCAACCCTGCCCCTCCCATCTGCCACCCACACTCATCTTATTTAATAAAGCTTCAGAGTTTGCATCTTCAGAGATCGAATGCCTGGATATTCCTGCACAAGCGCAACAAATGTCTGATGAACCAAAATAAAGGTTTAAGAAACATTTTTACTTTGCAAGACCCAACAGTAGAAACCACAGCCATGGGCCAGTTCTTGCAATGTACAGCTGGGTCATGAGTCAGAAATACTGTAATTAAAAGTATTGGGAGTGTGGGGACAGTTGACAGTAAAGCCTCCGGAAAAATAAAGAGACAACTAGTTCAGCATCATTTAAGAAGCCAGTACCCAGTGATAACCTCACCCTTGCAGCAGGTTATGACATCAACCCAAACAACCAAGTGGCTCAATCAACAAACGAAAGCCCGATAGGAACATGCTCCATCTGCAGGGGATCAGAAATCCAGAATTAAATTCTTAACGGACTTGCCCACGTCCTGTTAAACTGTCAAGTCATCCATCACAGCTGGAATAAACGCAGGGTCCAGTGACTAAGAAAGCTGGCTTGTGATGAATTTAGCATTGGGGTGGAGGAGCATGATGTGGCCGATTCGGAGGTGGCTCTTGTGGGGGGAGCAGAGCTGTACCTGTCTAATTTGTTGAGTCTGCAGTGGAAGCAGCTGCAACACTTCTGGAAGTGGAACTGGTGACAACACTTCCATAATTAGCTCTGAAGAAACTCTTGTTAGCCAGGTAAATCACAAAGTGTCTGCATTTCAGTAACAGTGTTCCCTTGTGACGAGGGCATCTCGAAAAGACTTATGAAAGGATATGGTTTCCTTGGAGGGACTGTATACAAGGCAAATTCCACGTGGCATAGCTGGAAGTGGGCTGTGCAAATCTGCAGTACAGAGAAGGTCATTCAGGGTGAACCCATGACAGTGGTTTTAGAGTCAAGACAATTCATCCACAGGATTGAAGTCAGGGCTGCGTGTACTCCAAAAAAGACTTGTTCCTCCGTGCTTCCCACCTTAACTGGTTGAGAGGGCAGTGTGATGGTACAGTAATCGAGTTACAGAACATTTTGCGATCGAGTCAATGTCATGGCTCCGGATCATGAAAGTCTGCCCCTACCCGCCAAACGGGGTTGACACGTTCTTGCTCTTAGGATCAGAGGGCATACTGTTGTGTTCCACCATCCTCCTGATGAACAAGTGAAATTGCTGCAAGGTGCCTTGAACAGGTTTCACACTCTTTGGTGGTCTCAGAGTGGGGTTAACCTTCGACAGTAGTACATATGTACAGCCAAGGGCAATGATGGTCTGCTTCAGACGAACAATCTGCTGCTGCTCTTAAACAGACTGGATCACCAGGGGAAGTCCTTGATCCAAAGGCAGGTGGATACAGGACCGTCCGTGTCTATGTCTAGAGAGAGAACACATACTAAATACAGACAAAAAATATTTAGTTAAGGTGATCCAATTAATCGCAACAAAAAGCATTACATTTGGCGGAAGTGGGATGTGACGAAAATCTTAAATCCGAGCCATCCCCGCAGATATCACCCATGTCGTGATTTTTCTAATCTCATTGTTCATCCCTGCTGTGGTCTCATGTAGGTGTTCATTGACTGAGAAACAGGTGGGACTTGAGTTAATATCGTCACTTTGCACATTCGCTGAATTTCATGGTTTTTGTTGCAATAAACTGGCTCAACTTAACTATGTCTTAACTAAACCTTTGCACTGAATTTCAAGTGTTTAATTACACCAGATCTTATCCAGCACCCACAGTCCACTCTAACAATTCGGATTAAAGGCCACGGTCCACTGTCCATGACATTAAACCACAGCCAGTTTACCCCGTCTGCATCCAGGGTCCGGATCCCCATGGATAGTAAATAACCCGATCCCCCCCTAGCTATGGATTTGGGCATGCCCACGGTCGAAATTGCAACAATTTGAATAAAAGACAGTCTACTGGCCTACAGCCGTGCCTCTACCCTCCCTCCTTCTCACTAATAACCAGATCCCACCAGTCATGGCCTTGGACTATGGCCAGTAGTCAAGGCCAGACATGGCCCATATCTCCCTCACTAACAACCAGACCCCCACTGGCCAGGGTCTTCAGCCGTGGTCACTGGCCATTTGGTAATAATTCCGATAAAGGACTGTGGGGCCCAGGCAAAGTCCTTCAGCCAGTGGCCCATGCCCCCTGCCGCCTTTCCTTTATTAACATGTGTTCCCTGAAGATTCCCCCCCCCCCAAAACAAAAACTATGGTACTTCCTTGTACTGCCGCGATTGCTGCTGCAGTAATGCAGTTTGTCGATTACCACAGTAATGGGAAAAAAACTTTAATGAAAAAAGGGGTCTACCATCCCCTTCAGCCAATCTCCATGTTCACCCCTCCTTTTCAGCATTCCTGCCTACTAAGCACTTTATATTCCTTCTGACCCTCCCCCATTAGCCTCTATTCCCGCTTTTGCCCGTGACACTTACAGAGTGCACCTTGTGGCTGCCACGGGATTTCTGCGGTAAGACTAAAATGATTGACTCAAAACGAGCTGTTCCTCTTTCCTACTCCCCACTTTTCCACCCTCCAAATATAATTGAGCCCTTTCATTTTCGACTTCCTGAGGAAATTGCTCACATTGAGCAAAAAACAATGGTGGATTTTCATTTCTGAAAAGTCTCAGTGCTGCAACCTTGTAAATCATTACACCCCAAATTTCCAGTTTACGAAGGGGTGGGGGGAGGGTAGCACATGAAAGGCATTTTTAATGGAAAAATGTTAAAATCCTATCAGAGAGTCCAGTTATTAGCAATAGAACTTTGAAAAAGTAAATTCAAATTGTTTTTTTTTCCTACCAGAATATAGTGCCGATCACCACCCTATAATGTAAAATGTGAGATTAGAATAGGTAATTTCAGCTAAACCACACAAGTCCCAGTGCATATTCTACACACACACTTGAGGAAGAAGGGTTTCATCATGCTTTGGTAAACCTACCATAACATTAATGGCGTTTGATAAACATATCCAAATTCTCCAACCACAAGGCGGTCAGACTATACCAGAATGCAGAGCCACAATTTAAAATGAAACATGTATATGGTTGTTGGCATCCTTCAGAGCTATGTGTCTTGGGTTGATAAGATGTCTAAATAAGACAAATGTGTTTTTAGGGCGCAAGAAGAAAGCTATGGAGCTAATTTGCATACCCGCATTGCTCAGTCACTGTGAACTGGAGGTAAACTGCCAGGGAAGGTTGCATTATGGTATGGTTGGCTTAACAGAAATGGACGATTCTGCCCTCATATTTCAGGCAGAAGGGGTTTTGTACACGTTCTATTTTTTAACTCTACCATAACATTGCTTGTATTTGAGAGATCTATTTCGTCGAACCTTTGAAGGATGTTCACAGGAATGCAGACACCGATCTAGTGACCTCTGCCGGCTCACAGTATTGCGCTCAGTTTTAGGTCCTGGCAGATACACAGCACAACCGCTACTGACTGGAGAATTCAAGGAATCCCTCCCCGTCCAGTGGGTCAAAAGGAAAGAGCAACCTCTGGCAGTGTCAGAGAAACTAAACGTAGACGTTTACGTATCCCCTTGTTGCCAGTAAAGTTGCTGAATTCTCTAGAAGGGAGTTGTAGAAAACTGCCTCCCAGCATGGAAACCTGGGTGCGTCACAGAGCATGCAGGTGGATTAAAAACCTTATGGACCCACAAACAGCACACACAAAGCATGCAGGTCCTAAACCACAGCCCCCAGGAAGAACGGCATTTAAACCCCAAACCCTAGCGGGGAGGGAGGTTATTAAGGAATAGGATTTAAACATACTGAGTAATGGTGTGCTGCCCAAATAGGGATTTTCACTGCAGTTAATCGTTGAGCTTCAAATGGCACTTGCAGCAGGGCTTGGCCAGGTGAAAAGGCTTGGCACAGGAAGGAACCCAAGCAGACTACAAACCTCATATGCCTGGTTTTATGACCTTAAGGGGATGTGTAAAGCAAGCATGCCTTTCAAATGAAAGCACCCCCTCAATGTACTTCAAAGAAATTAAAAATCTGAGTCATGACACTGAACCAGTGAAGCCTGAATTTATTAAATAACAAAATCCTATGAACACAATCCTTTGCTTCTCACCATAAAGGAAGTCACAACTGCCATAGGGAATGGTCACTGACATTTCAAGAGGCAGATAAAACGCCTTCTTTCAGACTCGCCAGCGCCAAGTCCCTCCCAATGTCAGTCAAGACGCATCGGGAAGCAACGTTCCACATTGTTGTAACACGAACCTTTCCTATAACGACACCGAGAACCGGGGCATTTCTTTTCTGCATCATGTGATGAGAAAGGCAGTCATCTATGCGTCAGACAAGTGCTTCAGAACGCGTGTGGGTGTAGTAGCACAAACCTATGAATGTGATGGAGGGGTGCAACTCTGTTCCGGCTTGCCTTGGAATCAAGACGACGCACAGCAACACAGGTTCGATCCCCAGGTCAGTGCTTAGAAACCTCTGGATATTAAGCGCGTTATAAATAACCAATTACAACTACAGCAGTTACAATACTCTCATCTTTGCAGTAGGCAAATAAAAAGGGAAGAACTCTCGAAAAAGGGCAGACTGAGTTTCCTTCTAACATGTGGTTTGTTTAAAGTGATGAACTTGAGTGGAACCCGATTGGGCTGGGATGCATCACTTTAGCTGATCTTTGTAATTGAAAACACATGTCTAGAATATAACGTTTTGAATAGTCCACCAGTAAGGCTACTGGTGCTTATATCAGTAGACCTAGCAGTAAAACTTGGTGCTAGGCAACCTGAACACCCTTATACGAAGTCCCAACTAAGAACTGCGAATAACAGAACAGCCTAGAAAGGAGGAAGCACTGACGAATCTTCACAGAAAAGTAAAGACAGTCTTAAAAGCTATGACCCAAGACAAGAAGCAAGAAAGCAGGTAAGCACAAGGTAAGGATTGAAATAAGGATTTAATTAGCAAGAGCCAAAAGCAGCTCCTGGGAATCCGACATCAACCAGTAAGCAGGAGTTACCCCTGGACACCAGAAGCTATTATATAGCATGCCACAAACTAACTCCCACATAAGATGCAAACTAACTTTGTATCAATTCTATATGACCCATTATACTTCAAATATCGCCTGGCTGTCGCCCAATGCTCACTTATACACATTCCTAAATGCACAGTCAATGCCATATGGATATGTTTGTATGATACCAGTTGGCCCTTGGGGCCATAGTTGTTCTTGGCAGCTGTTGGTGTCAAGTCAACCAGAGTCTCCTAGACACCAACTAAGCGCTAAATAACTCACAGCAATTTTGAACCCTGCAAGGACAAAATAAATAATTGCAATAGGTCTAGATTAAGCAAGAACCTGTAGGAAGCAAGTTGAATATCCTGAAAGAATCCCAGGGATTTCATACACGGGCTGCAAATTCAATGAATGATCAACGTTCAGTGAAATGAACACTCACCAACACGACCAGCAGTCTGCAACCTCAAGACTAATGACTGTTGGCTCACCTGGTAGTGCATGTTCAGCAATGTTGTGTGAATCACATATCAGAGAAGGCAGATGTAACATAGAATGATGGACTCCTAAGTCCCATGCCCTTTCCTCCATACTTTTGGGAGTTCTGTTCCATAAAGGGGAGACTAGTCTTTATCCTCCCAAGAAAAAGGGGCTCCTTTTACTGCATAGGTAAGCAATGCGCAGTCCTCGTCCCTGCACCCAGAGTGACAGGCATCTGCCAGACTTGAGTGTGTGCCATCTATTTTCCTGTTGGTTTCTTAATTTTTCTCTTCGGCAAGTCCCTCTGCATATGATGGGTCAGTAGTTCTACCTGTGGCAGTGGCGAGCTCCCTTTGCCAGCCTGCAACCCTTACTCCCTCTGCCTGTAGACATTGGGAAAACACTTCAAACACCACAACGCAATTTAGTGCAAGGCTCAAAGAAATAGCCTGCAGTTTTTGTAAATGTACTTTCAAGACTCACAGTAAAAACCTGGAGGTCGCTGGGATATACATTAAAAAAAAGCTTAACCAGTGCAGCCCCTCACTAATACAATTGGGCAGATTATACTAATAAGAGGCTGGACCGGGGCAATGCTATGTGTATGCCAAGTAATTCAGAAGGAATCTGAAATTTATTTGGCAAACACATGCCACCCTGCTAATCAATGCAATGAAATCACCATCCTGGCGCAACGCTCCACACAGTGTCTGGCTGGGAGTGGCACATCGAAAGGGCCGGGCTGAGCCAACTACACTTTCCTTCCCTTGTCTCGGTGGTGGCAGTAGGACAAAGCAAGAACTACGTAAAATTGCCCCTAAATGCGCCACCGCCCCTTTTATCAGGGCTGTGGCTGCAATGAGGCTCTCTGAAGGTAGCGCGCCACAGGGTGCAAGGTCCTTACTGGTGTGCAGGGACATCGGGATGCCCGACAGAACCCCAGCTGAACTTTGAGACTTCTTGGAGATAGACCCACTTAAAGCCCTATCTATCACCATTTTTATGCTGTATAGAGCCGATGGGAGCTGTAGTCCAAAATATTTGGAGATCCAAAAGTTGCAGACCCCTGCCCTAGCGGCGTTTATCTGATCTGCTGTCAATTGCTAAGGCAAGAGCTATTTTCCCTTCAAGGCCATTTCCTTTGCCAGAGTTTCCTTAATGGGTATTAGTAGAATCCGAGGCCTTTCACTATGCCAATCTGCGCATGGCAGTTCAACAATTGCTTTTAGTTTTTGCCGATTTTCGTCAAATATATAACTGCCACCATGTATGGGGTGAGACAGACTGCGTATACTTCAAATCCAAATATGTCCTGCTGTGTGTATCCTTAACCTACAAAGTAGCATTGCAAAACGGTAAAAATACACCACAAAGCTGCAGCGTGTACGCTCCTCGAGGCAAATGATGGTGCAGTAGAACAGGTAGGTATGGGCATTGAAACCATGAAGTTATTTTCTCAATTCCCCGACTCATTTTTGACATTTCTGACCAACAATAAGTGTAACAGGGCATCTAAAAGAAATATCTGTAATGGGGCT
Organism: Ambystoma mexicanum; assembly: GCF_040938575.1. NCBI lineage: Eukaryota > Metazoa > Chordata > Amphibia > Caudata > Ambystomatidae > Ambystoma > Ambystoma mexicanum. The sequence goes on from NC_090934.1 coordinate 228,887,829, forward strand.
TGCCTGGACTGTTGGTGGCACAACCGTCCAATGGTGCGAGCACCTGGCTTTTGATGGCAATAAGTACAGAAGAAAATTACTGGCCATGAATCCTACTAAATGGTGTGAACGTATATACCGGGTACAAGTCGTTCAAGACATCACCACTATTCCATAAAGGCTGACTGTTTGTGTAGTGCAAACAACTATTGAGTGATGCCATTTCTTCCCGACTCCAGACACCCCCACTGGGGACAATCCACCCCTTTTGCACATAGACCTCGACGTTGCCTCCTTATTTCTGGAAGGACTGCTAGGGCATGCGGTTTCTTTTGAAAAATGGGGAACACTGAGCCAAACTGGAGAACTCTGCTCTGTCAGGCACTGAAGAGCCTCCTACTATAGCACCTCGAACTATGCAGAACTGAGGACTCACCCCTGTCCCTGAAGAGTGCACCCCCCCCACAACCCAAAATTTGCAGCGACCCAGTTACATCGCCTCGAAACACCTTCAAGCCAGTTCTAACATCTGACACTCCTAGTTGCTATAGGACCAGTGGTTTTACTTTTAGCACTTTACACCTCTTTGAACCGTTTACTTGACTTTTGAGCCATCCAGATGCCGGTTTGACCCATTGTAGCAGACAGCATCAAACAACCGATTGCAGGTTCGACCTGGAGAAATCAACTGATTCACATGCTGACTCACCCCGCTGGAAGCAATCAACTAACCATCTCTAACGCCAACTTCACCCAACAAGAGCTGAACGGCCTGGGGAACTTGGTGCTGAACGGCCTGGGGGACCGCACAACTAACTAATGTCACGACATTGGCTTGGCTATAAAGCAGTAAATGACCCTAGAAACCAGTCTCAAAATGGTTAAGCACCCATTGGAAAAACGAAATGCATTTTGAAGTGCTTATATGTAGTGTGACCAGAGTGTTATTCCCTGAATAGTTAAATCTGCCATATGACACACTAAAGCTTAATATTCACATAGAGTCTTTCATAGAAAAAGATAATCAAAACAAGTCAATGTAAACTGTATGCATGACAGTAACAAATGCTTTTAATAGAGAGCTGACTAGCCAACGCGCGTTTCGACCTGAAACCACAGGTCTTCAGGGATAGAGCAACCGAATCATAATCAAACCAAGTAGTTACAACGGTAAAACATGGACATATATGACGTATAATAATCAATACATCACCCAACATGGGTATGTACACAATTCACAATGTATGTTGTATTCAAAAGTGGATTCAATAGCCAATACATCAAGCAACCAACATGGATTTAAAGGGTTGCATGAGAAAAGAGAATACATAAAGAGCTACCATTATTTGGCTCAAGCCCAAAGCCTAACAAGGTACAGAAATGCACCACCACCAAAAAGTGCTCATTCCAGTGTCTAATTTGCACCAGTCTGCTGTCAGTGCGTGTACATGCGTCCACCACCACTACAAACAGTAAGCAACCCAATTATGATAGTCTCAAAAATTGGGGAGCAAGAGACAAGCCAAATAGTGGGACATGAAGAGCACGTCTGAAGTTAGAGTGCTCATCACAGTGGAGATAAGAAAAAGCCGCCCAGTGCCACCTTGTTAGGTCAATTGTTAAACCAAAAGTGAGTGTGGAAAAGAAAAAATAAACTAGTAAGGTGTAGTATAATAACCAGGTTACTCACTGTGACCACCATACTCCTAGTCCATAGTCCCCTTTCCTCCATACTTATGGGACATCCCTCCGTCCTGTGGGATGGGACCCGAGCGCTTTGTAGAAGCATCAAAAGAATTTTTAACTTTTTTTATAGTCCCTCCTCTCTTTCTACGCGTGGCCCGGTACGCTGCCGTAACCCCACCCATCTCGGCTCCACCCCGCACATCGCCCATCAGTCCTTTTCTATCACCAGGTCAGATACCTTTTACCAATAACAGAGGAACCTTGTTAGAGTGGACGGCGGGCGTATGGAGGAAAGGACTATGGACTAGGAGTAAGGTGGTAACCACGGTGAGTAACCTGGGTTATACTCTTACGTCCCGTCCCCTTTCCTCCATACTTCTGGGAGATTCCCAAGCACTCCTTACAGGAACTATGGGTGGATGGAAACAACCCCTTACTGAAACAGGTTCTTCAGCACAGCCTGACTAAACTGGGAATCAGCTCTTGAACTCCGGTCTAGACAATGTTTACAAAAAGCTGATGGGAAGGCCCAAGTAGCTGCCTTTGCCATGGTCTCCCAGGGGACAGATTTCTGAAAGACAACTGCGGCTGCCTTTCCCCGCACCAGGTGTGCATGAATACCTTTAGGAGGCTTCAGCCCTTGAACGGTGTAAGACTCCGTAATGCAGGACGCGATCCATCGGGAAATGGTCGCCTTAGAGGTCTGCTTACCTTGCGGATTACCAAAGGTGACGAACAGTTGAGAAGAGCTCCTAAATTCGGAAGTTCTGTCAAGATAGAACTTAAGAGCCTTTCTAACATCCAGACAGTGTAGAACCCTTTCCGCCTCCGATGCGGGATTCGGGAAAAAGACCGGCAAGAAAATAGACTGGTTTAGATGGAACTCACAAACCACCTTCGGAAAAAAGCGGGGTTAGTCCGTAGGACCACCTTATCCTTGTGAAAAGCCAAGAAGGGATGTTAAACCGACAAAGCTTGGAGTTCACTCACGCGCCTTGCCGAAGTGATGGCCACCAAAAAGGACACCTTCCATGAGAAGTTCTTGAGGTCCACCGTGACCATTGGTTCGAAAGGCTTATGGCACAACGCCGTCAGGACCAGATTTAGATCCCCACGCCGGGTGCAGACTGCGAATCGGAGGATAAAGGCGCATCAAGCCTGCAAAATGTCTCTTAACCACTGGATTAGACAGAGTAAGAACATTGGTCGTAGATAGGTAGGCGGAAATCGCCGAAAGATAAGTTCTACATGACAGAACGTGAATTCCTGACTCTGCTAGATGGGATACAAAGGACAGTACCGTGTCAATCGCAGACCGCCTTGGGTCCATTGCTTGTCTAAACACCAATGACAGAATCTAAGCCATTTGCTTTTGTACTGGGTGCCTGGATAATGCGCATGTTATCCGCAGACAGACCAATGTGTTCTAAAGACCTGAACTCAGGCACCACGGCGCCAAGCTGGGTGATTGTGGGGAGGGGTGCCACAGTTGTTCCCCCTGGTGAAGATCGGGGGTCACCGGTAACCTGATCGGAGGATACACTGACAGGTGTTGAAGTTCTGAGAACCAAAACCTGGCAGCCCACCACGGGGCAATGAGCAGAAGCGAAAAGTTCAGAGTTCTTCAATTTGCAAATCATCCAATGAACTAGAGGCTGAGGCAGGAAAGCATAAGCCCGCATGTTGTCCCATGGAATTTCAAGAGCATCCCCCAGAGAGAAGGCTCCCAGACAGTTTCTGGAAGCATACAGAGGAAGCTTCTTGTCTGCCGCCGTAACGAAGAGGTCCATTTCCGGAGTGCCCCAGCCCAGGAAAATCCCTGAGAGGACCTCCGCCTTCAGTTCCCACTCAACACTCGACAATGGGGGCAAGGGTGGCGCCAGTGGAACCGGAGGCACAGGCAGGCACATTTCCCTAAAAAGACCCTTGAAATACTCTCTCATGGGGTCGGTACGCATGAGCGTCTGAAATTTGCCGAAAAAGGCGTCCTCCTGAGACGGTTTCGCAACTGCCGGAGAAGGCCTCTCATGAGGAGAATAATTCCAGGGATGCAGAGGGGAGAGTTGCCACACAGGCCAATCCTCCGAAGTGTCCACAAAAAGCAAAGGTGCCGAACCCACAGGCAACGAGACATTGTGCGGAAGGGGCATCCGGGCGTTCCAATCGTAAACTGGACAAAACGGATGCGCACAAGGAATTTTACGTTCACCCGCAGAACCAACTCCTACACCTGAGGCCGATGGCGTAGTTGTAGGAAGAGCGCCCAAAATGGTTGCCTGTGGTCGTGGCGGGAACAGCCGCCATTTTGCCATCACCTGAGGGGAACTGCGACACATGTGGAAGTGAGGCAGGGGTCCCCATCGGTGGGTCAGGGGTCTTAATTTTAGCCTTTACATAAGGAACCTTGGCCGAGCCGGTACTATGTGGCCTGGAATGTTTCTGTGACATACCAGCGGCCAATCTAGCCTCCACAGGAAGGACCTCGGCACTGCTGGTAAAGGAGGAACTTTCACTCCTTGCCCCCTCAACAGTTCTGACATCGCCACAAGAGCAGGAACGGTGAGGAACAACTTTCACCGATAAGGTCTTGGCAGGCCTCTCAGAAATGTTGGTCGCTTTAGCCTCTGCACGAGGGACCTCGGACCCAGGTCCTGTAACAGCATTACGAGCGCGGGCCTCGAACATCCGTTCAATAACACCAAGCCCAGCCGAGGCCTCGGGGTGCACCATGGTACTTTTGACGGAAGCCGATAAGGCCTCAGAGCGAGCTCCAGTACCCCACAACTCAGTAGAACAGGTTCTACAGGCAGCCCCCACAGGAGGGGCCTCAGAGCGTGCTATGGTATCCACAGGCCCTTTATGGAGATCCTCTGAGAAAACTCTGGTACAATTATTAGGCCTAGAAGGCACCTCGAGGCAATCCCCGGTGACAAAGCGATCAACGCTCCTCCCGGCTCGGGAAGAGCCCGGAAAGGTATCTCCCGGCCGGGATGCTCTGAAAAGTAAAGAACTTAGTAAAGGATTTTGCCGGGCCAATCCAGCAAGTGAAACTCCGGCGATTTTTTGTTGTTCTATGGAAGACGAATGGAAAGGAACAAGCTACGTAAACGCCTATGCTTGGGCAGTATGTTACTCGTGCTCTGATTGGAGCTGAAAGACGTGCTTCTCTGCGTCTACATCTTAATTGTTTGAGGGCAACAAGCCTCTCAATGCTGAAGTGCTGATTCACTACAGCCGAAAGACGTGCCTCTACACGTCTGCATCTTAATTGTTTTTCATCACGAAACCTCTGAATACTCTCATTTTGATTCACTGAAGCCGAGCCTACACTGACCTCACAGGACGCAAGAATAATGAGGCTACGGCTCACCCCATAAAATGAATTTGTTGTGCTCAATACAATCTCTGTAAAAAAGGCAGGGGATACCGTGTCTCACTGACTGGTGACCCACCCCATTCTCTGAAGACCCCTCACCCAGGTGATCCATCCTCACTAGTCCACCCCAAGGAACTGGATCCAAAAGCGATGGCTGTGTCCTGGTCACCTGGATGACAGATCCACAGGGACTAGCAGGTGAGACACCTTCTGGTTGCTCACAAAGAGGAAAGGTAAACGCAGCATTCATGAAGCAGAATCTACAGGATGGGTCAGAGAACATCAGAAGCCACTGAGAAACACAGACACATCAGCGCAATGTGCAGCATAAGATCTTCAAAAGTCATCCTGTTAAACTAAAGAAACATATTTAAACAGATATGACAATTGGAATTCCTCTAGATACTGTCAAAACAAGCCACGTAAAGATCTCCTTTTTGTTTAGTTTATAATGGTTGCGTGGCCTATTTAGCGCTTTTCAAGAAGTTTGCTTTACACAGTGACTAAAAGGAAAGTAGATTGTTGCGGTACTTGCAGCAGTGCAACCCAGTTTGATGTTCCAAGTCAAAGTGAGGGAAGGGCCAAACGTATTCCAAATCCTTAACGTTTTACTTTGATCTCAGCCAACTTCAGTGCATGAATGAACGGAGCGCAGAGCTTGGCAAACCGCCATCTTCTGTCAGAATCGCAGCCATTTTATTAGCTGGTGGAACGCCAACTTGGGACATTTGCCAGTAAACATCTTATTATCGTTTTATTGTCCCCACCTCAATAACAGTGGTCTGAAAGCACAGAGCCTTGTCGGTGTACAGCAGGGATCTGCAACCTGCAGCTCTCCAGATTTTTTAGACTAGGCCTTCCATGATCCATAACCATTGACTATGATGGCTATGGTTGGTGGAAGCAGTGGTCAATGGTCCCAGACCCCAGTATGGAGGCAAATTGTGATCCTCCTCCCCTAACCTAGACTAGCAGCCAAACCATAGTATGTGGGATGAAAAGTAAACCGGGCTAGCCGGAACATGGCCTCGATTAAAAAAGGAAACGGCCAAAGGGCAGGGAAGAGTGAGAAAAGTCAGGGAGAGATAAACATGCAGACTTCACATGTAGAGAAAATATGGTTGAGCAACTGATTATTGTGGTGAATGCACAGTTTTCAGTGACCAGATGACAATTTAATCAAAAGATAGGACGAGAGCTTCTTTTATTGGCCAGGAGAACTATGGACGGCATTATCCGTGTAGTAGTGGGGATATAATGTCAAGTTCATGATGTGAATGCGCGATTGCATTGAGATCTGCTCAAGAGTGCCTGGTAGAGGGGACTACTAATTCAATGAATCATACTGGATTTGCTCCTCCCCCTCTGCTGATGGGCAGAAAGGGTTCTGCTAAAGGTGAGCCCGCTGACAGAGGCTTCAGAGCAAGAATGTGGTTGTGTACGGAATGATTACTGTGGGAACCTAAAAGGGGATTTTGAAAAAGCATCTCCCCAGCTGAACCATAATAGACTGGCCTCAGGTGGTGAGGAGAGACTGAACATCACCCTTGTATGTAGTGAATTGGAAAATAAGCCACTGGCGTGCAGTATGAAAGCATTAAATTAGAAGCAACATTGCACAATAATGCACAATAATGCACAGCAAGCTAGCAAGGTCAGGGGAAACATTCTTAATAAGGGCAACAAGCCATTGTTAGGCCTTTGGCAGAAGTTGGCTGGCAGCTAAAGCACAGGCTTGGAGGATATCCTGCACTGACTAGACACGTTCAAGTGATGCCCAAGTGAGCAGGAGAACATATGCTCCTTAAGCCATCAATGGCCAGGTTCTATACAAACAAAAGCTTGGAAGAACTACAGGCACACAAATGAGGGTGGATTTTGACCTGCGTTTCCCCTGGGTGTCTGGAAGTTCTTGAGGTCTGCTAAGAACTATATGGGGGGGATGGTAATATTGGTGCAGGGGGTTGGGTTCCTCTTGAGCCAAGGAGTTCATTCTAGGAGTTAATCTGCACAATACAGTATTGTCTACCCTTCTTAGCCCAGGCTACAGTTACATTGCCCTGTTAACAGATGGCAAGTAGGAAACTTAGGTTCAGAAAGTTTGTAAAGCCTTACCAGCTTCCGTTTTCAGGTTTAGGTTGGGTGTTAGTCACCACAATAATGAATACATGTGGGCCATGTTTAGTGCTACATGTACCCTTTTACCAGCTTCACAGCCCTCAGCAGCCTTCTACAAAGTGACATTACATTGGAAATACAACATAACAAAAACGTGACTAATCTATCCAAACGGCACGTTGAACCATTGACCTTACAGCAACTGTTCAAAAAGGAAGTGCTGAGAACCGTGGGTTCTTTGATTAGTCTTCAGGCAACACTACATGGCTGCGTCCGAGGTAGACCGACTATAGCATTTCTCCTAGTTGTGCCCATCTACAACTAGCAATGGAGCACCCAAGGTTGATGAGGGGACCTCATCTTCTGTCAATCTGAGGCACAGATGTTATAAAGAAGAGCTCCAGATGGTAACTACACAACTTACAGGACCCCCCCAGATAGCAGTTCTTCTACCTCAATAACTTGCTAAAACTATCCACAAACTACCAAACAGGGGCACATTGAAGACATTGAATCACTGTTTTGTGCAAAATAATCTGGGCTGTGCCTTGCAGCGAGATACGCAAGGGCCCTGTATTTCATAAAGGTCACGCGAGTAGGTGCAAACTATTGACTTGACAATCATTTGCATAATTAGGGGGCATACGGGAGGCCAGTCTGGGCACTGCATGGTTGAGTTAAGGGCGAAAAACGGCAATAACAGCACTAACCAGGTACCAGTATGCATTATATCCAAAATGGCAGGTTAAACATTTCTCAGCTTCATGTGGGTCTATTTTAGATTTACAATGTAGGGGGGTAACACTTTTATAATTTCATGTACCCTTTTCCAAGCTCCCGAAGTGCAAGTCACTTTGTCTACTAATGGAGCCATCATTATGTAAAAAGTCATGCTTTCCGTGCCGATTGGCGAGACTCTGGTTCTGTGCCATCTGAAAGTGGTGCAGACACAGGGACATAAAATGTGCTCGAGTTTTAAAATTCGCTGCAGTGGTGCGTGAAAAGCACTTCACTAATTACCATAACAAACCATATGGTAATTAAGGAATCATTGTGTGTGCATACTTTCGGCGCCATGACAACTGGTGCAAAAAGCACGCACTTATATGAAGTAATTTACAAAGGGAGCCACAATGTGTGCTCTGGCACGTGCAGGGCACTTAAAGGGGTGGTTTGGTTAGAAATTGGATTGGCCCAATGGATCAGGTATGTATTTTAGAGCATTCATCGATCGTTCTTAGAAAAACATTGCAATGCAACTTACCAGAGTTTCTCACTTTATCACATGCGAAAATGACAGGTCAGGTACCGCCATCTTGTGCTAATCTAATCTGTTGAGTTCAAGTGCCCTTGTGGCACTAATTTAGATCACCCGCCCCACACGCTGACATTACTAGACGCTCATGCCCCATTTCACAACCCCAATGCACGTCATATGTCAACGTCCTCTGTGCACAATTAAAATGTCTCCATGGAAACGCAGATACTCCTCGTTCCTCAACAAGTGTAAACAAACCGTTTCTGATCACATTGGAGTTTTGTTTTCCTTCGTGTCAGTTTATTTCATTCCAAGCTTCCCCGACTTGTTTCTGGTCTATTCAGCTATCTGCCAAGTACGCCACACTGAAAACCGGTTCTTATACTGCCTAAAATGAACTCAGTAGTTGCTTTTCATTTCTTATATTATGGACAAATGTCTTTACCAAACCATATTTAAACATGTGTCCTTGCAAACCTTTAAAGTTTGAGACTATTAATTTTGTCTTTTCACAGTGTTTTTGTAACATGGCTGTTTCTTCATTTGTCTTTCATTAACATTCAATGGTAATGGGAAACCTCTTTTCTTTACTGTATACAAACAAAAACAGGTTTACTTACCCCACTATTGATTATGTGCTTCTTCACTATTCAGGAACTATGCCAACTATTCAGCCCTAACTATACGACCCTGAATATTCTGAAGAGGAAATCCTTAAAAAGAGAAAAACAGTGCGACGATGTGGAATCAGCTGAAAGTCATGAGGATCAATCACCGGAGCCTGAACCCAGTCGCATGGAGCACATTTCCACCTGGTGTACCTGCCATAGTTGAAAGTGTATGCCTGCCCTGGTGGGGAACTGCTGTTGCAGAGAAGAACAAGTTACTTTCTTACCTGGTAACGTTCTTTCGATGGGATGGTCCGACGACATATTCCATATCTATGACCGGTAATGTCCACAGCTGTGCTGCTTCGGAAAATCTTTGGCGTCTGCGTCCTACGATGACGTTGATGCGCCGTCCGAGGACCTCCTCCGACGGGCGACGTCACCCGATGTGATAAGTAGGACACACGACGCCCATAGCCTCAGTTATAGTTTTTTCCCAGAACGTGTGCCACCAGTTTACTGCCAGTCAGCCACACAAGGCCTTGCGGAACGCAAGCTGCAATCGCAAAAGAAATTCTGCAGCGGGGAAGGCAGGGAGGGAGCGATATGGAATACGTCGTCGGACCATTAGGGTTGTAACGGTATTACGGTATACCGTTAAAGATACCGTGAACCACTTAATTGAACAATAATAACCGTCACATTGTTTATACCGGTATACCGTTCATACCGTTAAGTGTGCTTTCCAATCTGATTTGGAAAGGCTGCAGTAAGCAAGTTCTGCGCTGTCTTGGTCTTGCACTGTTGGATGTGCCGTCTGCCAAGTAGTTTCAGTTTGAGCAGTTTTTAATGCCATTCCATAAACCACACGTGCCCGACACAAAATCAACATGTTAGCAATAGGAAGAATAAGGGAAAGGGGTTTACTTTTTTTTAATTACATTTTTTTTTTAAAGCACTCACACAGCCCCAGGGCATCGAGGCGCTGTTAAAGAAATTGGTTTTGTTTATTTTGTTGCTTAATTGTTTTTGTCTTAGTTGCACATTTATAACGTGCTTAAACACCCAGAGGTTTCTAAGCGCGGACCCAGGGATCGAACCTGTGTTGCTTTGTGTCGTCTTGCTTCCAAGGCACGCACGTTGCTGCTGAGCTATCCTCCCGGGACTTTGGGTTGGCGGCTTTGGGGTTTATATATTTATAATGGATAATGTTTTCTAAACATATGACAATGGCGGATTTCCCTGGTTCTATCATTGAATTTCCATATAAGTGACACTGCAAAATTTAATCATCTCTGTGGGTATTCCCTGCTGCCATACCAAAGGGTAACATGTCCGTGATTACTGAACACCTTTTGGCCCAGAAGTAAACTAAAGGCTGTAACGTAAAGAGAGAATGCGTGTGTATGCGCACAAGCGTATACTACCATCAGACTCCATTGATCTGTGGCATGCAGATTATCAATATGTCAACATGTTCATCTTCACCAGTAGCCAGTGGGGGAGCTAAAAGCCTAAATGACCACTTAAGAAAAGCTATTTAGTTTGCTTTGCCAGTCGCAGCAGGGCCCCACCTCCCCCTCCTCTCCACACGTGCGTTTGTGTTTGGTGCAAGCAAGGGGTGGCATTTCAGTGGAAAGTATGTTGAAAAGCCCAATTCTGGCCCTGGGTGCATGGATTTGTATGTGATGATAAATCTGACAATTTATGACCTTTTAGAAAATATTTGTTAAGATTAGTTAACTCCACCTGCTATACCGCGATAACCATGATATAGCGTCATTTGGCAAGAAGGTTATTGTACCATCATAAAACTAATACCGTAACACCCCTACGGACCATCCCATCGAAAGAATGTTACCAGGTAAGCATGTAACTTGTTCTTCGAGGGGATTGGGTCCTCCGACGTATTCCATATCTATGACAGACTCCCAAAGCAGTACCAAGCAAGGAGGTGGGAAAGAATTTAGAATACAGATTTAGCATGCCCAATCAAATTGCGGAATAAAGACTGCCTTGCCAAAGGCCAGATCTTGCCCTCTGATGGAATTGAGGGAATAGTGACGTACAAAAGTATGTACTGAAGCCCAGGTGGTTGCATCACAGATGTGACGAATAGGAACTCCCCTCTGCAGGGCAGTCAACGCAGCCACTCCTCTGGTAGAATGGGCCCGCAAGCCAGCCGGAGGGTCCTTACCCGCCAAGCGGCAACACTCGGAGATAGCTAAAATAATCTGAGACAAAGTCTGTTTCGTCACAGCTTGTCCCAAACGCTTTCCAGCGTAACCAATGAAAAGTTGATCGTCCACTCTGACCCAGGACATGCGCGAGATATAAAAGCTCAACGCTCTCCTAGGATCAAGCCTATGGAGCCTCTCCTCTTCCTTACCAGGATGTGGAGGAGGATAGAATGCCGGAAGAACAACCTTCTGGCTCAAATGAAATTCCGAAACCACCTTCGGAACAAAAGGACGACGAACTCTAAGGACATCTCTGTCCTTGTGAAACACAGTGAAGGGTGGCTTAACTGAAAGTGCCTGTAACTCACTCACTCTGCGAGCGGAAGTAACCGCAACTAAACACACAGTTTTCAGAGTCAACAGCCTCAAAGGGCAGGAACGTAAAGGCTCAAACGAAGCACCCATAAGAAACTTAAGAACAAGGTTCAAATCCCAACCTGGCACCAAAAAAGGTGACGGAGGGAACACATTAGTGAGCCCTTTCAAAAACTGTGAAATTAAAGGAATCTTAAAATAGGAACACTCTTCAGACGAACGCTTAATTTGGACAGCGCCGCCAGGTAACCTTTAATGGTCCCCACTTGCAATCCCCTGTGGGCCAAAGAAAGCAAAAAAGACAAAACCATGGGAATGTCGCATTCAAGAGGATCCACATTCTGAACTCTGCACCAGTCGCAGAACTTTCTCCAACGGCAACGGTACAGAGACTATGTTGCCGGCCGCCTGGCCGAGAGCAACACCTCCATCACGTCTTCAGGGAGGTCCCAATCCTTATACCTCAACCTTTCAGAAGCTAAGCATGAAGATTGAGGGATCTGACCTCTGGATGGAGAACCTGACACCCCTCCCGTGAGAGCAGATCGTCTCAGTAGGGAAGACGACGTGGAGGGCAGATGGACAAGTCTAGAAGTACCACGTCTTCCGGGCCCACGACGGAGCAATGAGGATCATCCGGGAACCGAACCTCCGTAACCTCTGCAACACTTGCGGGATGACGGGGACTGGAGGAAACGCGTACAGCAGTGGGAATGACCACTCCGCCACAAACGCGTCTCCTAAGGCTCCTTTTGGAGGAAATTCCTGCGAGCAGAACCTTTCGCACTTCCGGTTGACACTGGAGGCGAAGAAATCCACTTGAGGGGTCCCCCAAAGGGTGAAGATCTCCAGGAGAATCTCCTGAGCCAGCTCCCACTCGTGAGAGATCGTGCTCTGCCTGCTCAGAGCGTCCGCTGTCTCGTTGTCGTCTCTGGCCAGATGAACTGCCGAGATCGAAACTTCCTGCTGGATGGCCCAGAACTTGAGCTGCATCGCCTCCCTGCACAGCGGAAGTGACCCTGCCCCCCCTTTTTGTTGAGGTAGTGCATGGCCACCGTGTTGTCCGTTAGAATCAGGACACTCTTCCCGCGCACAGTCGGCAGAAAAGCCTTCAGGGCTAGTTTGACGGCCCTCAGCTCCAACAGATTGATATGGAGTCTGGACTCCGATGGAGACCAACGACCGCTGACCGTCAGCTCGTTGGCATGAGCTCCCCATCCCGTGAGGGATGCGTCCGTCACGATCGTCACCTCCGGCCAGGGCAGGCAAAATGGGGCACCCTTCATCAGATTGCCCTCGACGGCCCACCACAGAAGGTCCCGGGCTACCTAGGGCAGCACCTGAACAGGGTCCGACAGCCTGCCGGAGGACAGACCACTGGAGCTTGAGCGCCCACTGCAAAGATCTCATCCGCAGATGAGCCTCTGGCACCAGAAGAATGCAGGATGCCATGAGGCCGAGCAGTCTCAAGAACTCGGATGCTGGGAGAGTCTGGGCAAACTGAAACTTGTGCACCATCTGCTGAATGTGAAGAGCCCTCACCTCAGGAGGAAAACACTGCCCCAGCAAAGTGTCGAGCACTGCTCCGATACACTGGAGCCACTGCGTTGGTGTCAAATGGGACTTCTTTAAATTGAGGGAGAAGCCCAGCCTGTGAAGGGAGTGGCAGGTGACGGACAGATGATCCAAGACTTGCTCGGGAGAGCTCCCACCTGATCAACCAATCGTCCAGGTAGGGGTAGACGTGAATCCCCCTTTCCTGAGATGCACTGCCACCACCAACATGAGCTTGGTGAAAACCCTCGGGGCGGTGGTCAATCCGAACGGCAGGACCCGAAACTGAAAGTGTGAGTCGCCAACCGCGAACCTCAGGTACTTCTTGTGCTTGGGATGGATCGGCACATGGAAGTAAGCATCCTTGAGGTTGAGAGACACCAACCAGTCCTGAAGTTGAAGGGTCTGGAGGACTTGAGAAAGAGTCACCATCTTGAACTAGTCCTTCCTGAGGAGTTTGTTCAAACCGCGCAAGTCCATGATGGGTCTCAATCCTCCCCTGTCTTTCTTTGAAATCAAAAAATAAGGGGAATACCATCCCTTGTTCCTCTCCGCTACAGGCACCAGTTCTATGGCGCCTTTCTCCAGCAGGGCTTGAATTTCCTGCGCAAGGAGCGGATCCAGACTCTGCAAAGGGAGGTTCCCTGGTGGATTGTCGTGAGGCCTCTGTTGAAAAGGAAGACAGTAGCCGTGGGTTATGATCTCCAGAACCCACACATCCGAAGTAATGGCTTGCCACTCTAAAAGATGCTGCGCCAGCCTTCCCCCAACCGGCGAACCATGGGACCTGGCCTCATGACTGAGTGGTAGCAGCTGCGGCATTGCCCGAGGGCAAAGAAGCAACTGCCCGAGCGGTCTTGGCACCTAGAGTACCTTTGTTTCCACCTCTGGCACTCTTACGATGGCCTCTTTGACTGCTAGCTTTACTGAAGGATGAGTAATAACGAAAAGGAACCTCCCCTCCATTGCTGTCCCCTAGGACGAAAAGGCAGAGGTTGGCGAACTGCAGCGCCCAACAACTTTGCTGCAGCTTTGGAGGTCTGCAACCTCTCAAGGCTCTCGTCAGCCTTGCTGCCAAAAAGGTGTTCACCGTCAAAGGGCATGTTGAGGAGCCGGGACTGCACATCAGGAGAAAACCCAGACTTCCTCAACCACGCAAACCTGCGCATAACGGTGCTCGCCGCCATGGACCGGCTGACACAATCCGCCAAGTCCAAACCCGACTGAACGACCTCACACATGGCATCCTTGCCATCCTGCACCATAGCAAGGAAACCATCCCGTTCGTCCCCTTCGGGACGATGATCAGCCGCTAATGCAACACAGTTCCACAGAGTGTGTGTGAAATGAGACAAGGCACATATGGAGTTGGCCGTCTGAAGCGCCATACCCCCAGAAGAAAACACTTTCTTCGCCCAGCCGTCAAAACGTTTGTCGTCCCTATCCGGAGGGATGGTAGGATACGACGCCTGCTTTGCCGGGGCCGTAGCCGCCTGCACCACCAAACTCTCCAGGGTGGGGTGCCTAGACAAGTAGCAGGGGTCGCTACTGGCTGGACGGTATTTTCGCGACAAAGACTTGCCCACTGCGGGGAGACTCTCCGGAGCAGTCCAAGCCGCCGCCACCCTTCTCTGCAAAGCCATATGAAAAGGCAAAACCGGGTCAGTGGGTGGACCGAGATCAAGGATGTCCGTGATATCATCCGGAACGAACTCCCCTGGGGGAGCTGACCAACCCAAGTACTCGGTAACCCGAGACATAAGGCGCCGATATGACTAATCGGCATGAGTGCCAGGCTCCGGCCGACCAAACTCCACCTCCGGAGAGGTGTCCAGTCCACTGGCATCATGCAGTGACTGCCTCAGGTCATCAAACTGACTATTGCCCGAGATAAGATCATCTGGAACCGGAACCAGGCCACCATCAGAGCCTTCATCACCCTCTGAAATGTACTCCAGGCGGGGAGAGTAAGACCTCTGCGGACCAAAGCAGTGCCGGACCTTAGCCATAGCCTTTTTAGGAGCAAACCCCGGACCAAGGGGCCCCTCCGACACCACCGCCTCGAAAGGCGTCGAGGGCGCCGACGTAGTCGGCGTCAACAGAAAAGGCGTCGACGTCAGCTGCAATGCCTCCAGCATCTGCGGCGTCGACAGTCCTCGAAGCCGGAGCTCCGAGCGTGTCTCTCGACGACGTCTTCTTGGAAGACGGCACAGGATCACGCGGTCTCGAGCGCGTCGAAGACCAGGACCTGGAACGGGCATGGCGAGAACGGCTACCCTTGTCCGAGCGGGACCTCTCCTGCGAGCCGTGCCGAACACCCGAGCCCGAAGGCGTACGGGCAGTGTCTCTCGACTGGTGCCGACCGACCCCACTCGGAGGCGCAGACGGACCGGTGCCCTGCGATTCCAGAATCGCTAGCATCTGCTTCCCGAAGGAAGCCCATTCCTCCGGTGTCGCTTGCATGGAGGGATAAGCGACCCGCCGACGGGCGGAGTCCTCGGAAGAGGACAGGGAAGGCGACCTATGCCGGCACTTCCTGGAATGCCTAGAAGAGGCGGAGGAGTGGCGAGACCGACTCCTGGGAGGAGACCCACCGCACTTCCGACGACAAGGCGGAGAGTCACCCCTCGAGTCATCGGTCGAAAGCCCCGCAGACCTCGACTTCCAGGGCTTAGACACCCGACCCACCGACCGTTTCTTCTTGCGTTCTCGCAAGGCCTTCGCAGTGAGCGACTGGCAGTCGACACAGTCGTCCGTATCGTGGGCCTCCCCGAGGAAACAGAGGCAGGCGTCGTGCAAGTCAGTGACCAACATCTTGGACCCATAGTCCCCGCAGTTCTTGAAGCCCGGACGCGGGGTCGAAGATGAAAGACATCGCCACAAACAGGTCTTCACACCAACCGAACAGGTTCAACGAACCGAGAAAGAAAACAGCAACTCCAACGAGTCGAGGAGTACCGAGATTCACGAAGCGAACACATTCGCAGAAAAAACTGAACTGAGGCTATGGGCATTGTGCGTCCTACTTATCACATCGGGTGACGTTGGCCGTCGGAGGAGGTCCTCGGGGACGGCGCATCCACATCGACGTAGGACACAGACGCCAAAGATTTTCCGAAGCAGCACAGCTGTGGACATTACCTGTCATAGATCTGGAATATGTCGGAGGACCCAATCCCCTCGAAGAACAAGTTACTTACCCATGGTAACGTTCTTTCGACTGGATGTTCGTCCAACGTATTCCTCATCTTTGACATGTAATGTCCAGCTTCGGCTGCTTTGAAAACATTTTTTTGGCAGAGGGCGTCCTATGTATATGGCGTCGAGTCGATGTCCCTCTAAGGCCTCCGTCAAGGGTGACGTCATCGGATGTTTTAAGTAAAACGCATAGCACCTGTTGGCCTCAGTTCTGTTTTTCCACTCCTCGTGCAGCAGATATGCCCATAACACAGGCCGGACAGTACTCGGCCTTGATGGAATGAAAGCTGTAATAGCATGGGAAATTCTACAGAACAGTAGGATGGGATGGCAATGAGGAATATGTTGGAGGAACATCCAGTCGAAAGAAAGTTACCAGGGGTAAGTAACTTCTTCGTCGAATGGATTGTGTCCTTCAACGTATTCCTCATCTTTGACAGACTCCCAAAGCTGTATCCAAGATAGGAGGGTAAAGAATTTAGACTAATTTATATATTTTTTTTTAAAGGGCAGAATAAAGGACTGCCTTACCAAAAGCAACATCCTGAGCATGGGAGGTATCCAGAGAATAATGCTTAGTAAACGTGTGTATTGATGACCATGTTGCAGCATCACAGATGTTTCGAATAGGGATGCTCCTTTTCAGGGCACTCGATGTGGCCATGCCTCTTGTCGAATGAGCATGCAAGCCCTCAGGATTGTCCTTGCCAGCCAGTCTATAGCATTCAGAAATAGTGAGGATGATCCACCTAGACAAGGTCTGTTTAGAAACAGCCTGACCCAGTTTGTGTCCTGTACACCCCCCCCAAAGAGCTGGTCATCCACTAGCACTTCGGACATTCTGGAAAAATAAAAACTTAATGCTCTCCTAGGGTCCAACCTATGGAGCCCTTCCTCTTCCTTACTAGGATGCAGAGGATGATAGAAGGCTGGCAACACAATTTTCGGACTAGAGTCCGAAACTACCTTAGGTAGAAAGGCGGGTTTCACCCTCAACACAACCGTGTCCTTGTGGAATGTAGTAAAAGGTGGGTTGGAAGTAAGTGCCTGCAACTCCCTCACTCTACGTGCAGATGTAATAGCAACCAATGGGGCACATATCAGACATTTCAAAACTAGGTTGAGGTCCCAAACCAGAACCTGAAAAGTAGAAGGCGGGAACACATTTGTGAGCCCTTTAAGAAACTGGGTGACCAGTTGGATCTTGAAATATGAGCATTCCTCTGAAACACATTTAAAGATTGAAAGCGCCGACAGGTAACCCTTAATGGTTCCAACCAGAACACCTTTGAGTGCTAATGGAAGAAAAAATAATAGAACATCCCGAGTTGTACACTGAAAAGGATCAACATTCTTTTCCCTGCACCAGTCGCAAAACTTATTCCAGCAGCAACAGTACAGAGACTTTGTTGCTGGCCTTCTAGCCAAAAGCAACACCTCCATCACTTCACCCGGGAGGACCCAATCCTTGTACCTCAACCTTTCAGAAACCAAGCATGAAGGTTGAGAGTCTTGACCTCGGGATGGAAAACCCGACCCTCCTCTCGCGAGAGAAGATCCTCTCTTTGTGGAAGACGCATCGGAGGACAAATGGACATGTCCAGAAGGTCTTGGTAAAACGTTCTTCTGGCCCAATCCGGGGCAATGAGGATATGATATGATTGCGTATAGGCGCTATACAAATAAACTGGTTTTCAAAGCACTTCAAGGCAAGCGAGGGAACAGGAAAAATGCAAACAGTGAACATTCTTACAAGGCCTTCAACAATAAGAATGTGAAATTTACAATCGCACTCGGCCCGACAACATTTCAGATAATGCAAGAGCTAAGACACAGATAAGGGAGGGAAGAAGGGGGTGGGAAAGGGAACAGACAGGCATCTGTACTAGGCCTGACAACATTTCTAACAGAGCCAGAGGTTTACAGAAGAGGAGAGAACAGAGTGAGCAGTGAGAAAGAATGGAGAGGCAAGTGGGGAGAGACTAATGCAGTTGCAGAGTCAGTGATAACACAATGTTGCAGGGAACAGCAAATGCAAGACAGGATTCTGGATGAAAATGGCAAATGATTATACAAGAGTCAAAAGAGTCCAAAAGTCAAAACCAAGCATTTGCAACACCACAGTGATGGGAGAGCAATAGTGTATCAAGACAAAACTCCTGCAGTGGTAAAATGAGGGGCGGGGGGACAGAAGGGGAGGGCCAAGAGGGAAGGGAAGGCAGGATCATGTGGGTCCTGAATCGCCTCAAGCTCCTGAGGACTTGAGGAATGACGGGGACTGGAGCAAATGCGTACAGTAGTGGGAATTCCTAATCCACCATGAACGCGTCTCCTAGAGCTCCTCTCAGAGGAAATTCCCTTGAGCAGTACAGCTTGCACTTCCAGGTTGACACTTGTCACAAAACAGATACACTGGAGGGGTTCCCCAAAGGGTGAAGATCTCTTGAAGGACTTCCTGAGCTAGTGCCCACTCATGGGAGACTGTTCCCTGCCAGCTCAGTGCGTCCACCTGGCTGGGGAGGAGAACACGGTGGCGAACTGCCGATTAGGAGATTCCTTCCTTTATTGCCCAGTACCAGAGCTGCATTGCCTCTCTGCACAGTGGCAGCGACACCTAGACCTCTTCTCTTGTTGAGGTAGTGCATGGCCACTGTGTTGTACGTCATTGTCAGGACATTCTTTCCCCGTACAGATGGCAGAAAAGCCTTCAGCGCTAGTCCAATTGCTCTCAGCTCCAAAAGAGATGTGTAGCCTGGACTCTGATGGAGACCACCAACCACTGATCGTCAGATCGTTGGTGTGAGGTTCCCACCCCGTGAGTGAGGTGTCCATCACTACCATGACCTCCGGCCATGGTTGCCAAAAAGGTTCTCCCTTCAGAATATTTGCCTCGCAGACCCACCACAGAAGATCCCGAGATACTCTTGTTGGAATCTGAAGCCAGTCCGGCATCTTGCCAGAGAACTGGGACCATTGTGTCCCGAGAGCCCAATGAAGGGATCTCATTCTCAGGCGGTCCTCTGGCACCAGAAAAATGCAGGATGCCATGAGGCAGAGCAACCTCAAGAATTAGAAGGCCGGAAGACTCTGGGCATTCGTGTTTTGTTACCATCTGGAGAATGTCTTGAGCCCTCACCTTAGGCGGCAAGCACTTTCCCAAAGATGTGTCCAAGACAGCCCTGATGTACTGGAACTGCTGGGTAGGTGTCATATGGGACTTCTTGAAATTGAGGTAGAAGCCCAGCCTGTGAAGGGAGTGGCAGGTAACGTCGAGATGATCCAATGCTTGTTCGGGAGAATGCGCCCTGATCAGTCAATCGTCCGGGTAAGGGTAGACTTGAATCCCCCTTCTCTTGAGATGCGCAGCCACCACCACCATCGGTTTGGTCAATCTGAATTGCAGGACCCGAAACTAAATTAGCGAGCTGCCAACCACGAACCTCGGGTATGTGCTGAAAATGGATTGGCACATGAAAATAGGCATCCAAAAGGGCCAATGCCACCAACCAATCCTGAAGTTGGAGGGCTTGAAGGATCTGAGAAAGTGACCATCTTGAACTTGTCCTTCCTGAGGAACTTGTTCAAGTATCAGTCCAATAATAATAATAATAATTTGGCACTTGTATAGCACTACGAACCCTCAGTTATCTGAGCGCTGCTTATCATTACCCACCACCCTGGTAAGAAGGGGGATTCACTTCCAGCACTGTGGGTAAAAAGAAAACATCTGTGAGAGCGACAGACCGATATCGCCGGCTCTCCACTTTTTACCTTGCTTGCTGAGTCGGCACATTTGTTCTAAGTAACCGTTAGTCAACTTTTACTATTGTCAACGTGCTCTGCTAGGGCACTTTCTATTGCTTTATGCTCAATGTACACCCTATTCTCATTTTATTTTATTCAAAAAGGTCTACACCATTATTAACCGTTCAATGCATTTTTATCTCTGTAATTAGCACCTAGCATTACAGAGAAATATTTCCAAATGTAATCTTTCCTAGTGCACGTTTTCAAAGCAGGTTTGCTTTAGGTGCCTTTTTTTATACAGTAATGTTTTTAACTATCAAATGAATATGACGTTTGATTTACTCGCTGTGATACTTCAATAGTAACAATTCTATTTCTTTAACCAATCATAGCTACAATCCAACAATGCCTTCTTGTATTGTTTTAGGTTGCACTAATATCAACAATGCTAAACATCAGAGTACAGCCCTGCATGTATTTCCAAAGGAAGCAGAGTCAAGGATGTCTTGGATGACATGAGGGGCAATCGATTCTGCAGCTGCAGCATGCACTTAGCAGAAAATATGTACAAACAATCACAGTACACTAAAAAGCATCATCCCAAACTCCTTTGCAAATTACTTCTTCACAAATTGCTTCCCAATGCAGTTCCATCTAAATTGCAGCACATGCTGACCCAGGTGAGTAGTGGACGCTGAATTTTTAAAATTATTTTACCATTTTCTAAATTCACCTGTATAACGGGTCATCTAAATGACCACTCAATATATTGAAATAGTCTGAACAGGTAACAAACAGTTTTCGGTGAATATTTACATTGATATTTTATTACACAAGTTTCCTTCGTGACATAATGTACTTTTTGAACGTTAGATTACTTTGTCTATCCCTACTTTAGAGATAATAGTTCAGTGCAAAGGGACCCTTTCCAAACACTCACATCGCGTCCTTTAAAAAGGAGTCTTTTTTTGTTTAAATGACAATCGCTGTCCTTACTTAGACCGCACTGATGGTACTCAAGACTGTTACCTTGGAGGAAACCACAGACTCATCCAACATCTTAATGAGAGTCCAAGCAATATGAACAAACATTTTGTAATCGCCTTTGATGTGGTCTAAATTACAATACTAATGTCCATTTTCTATTGAACAACGGTATGAATATATACATCGATTAAAGGACTCTGATGCTACATCGACCACTATTCCAGAGTCAACAGCAACCTCACTCACCTTTCAAGTAATTATTTTAGAATATTCCTTCAGATGGGACTATACAAAATATGCATTTGTTCAAGTTCAACTTAAAATAGGTTGATTATTGTTGGGTATAATAACTTTTGATACAAACTGGCTTGCAGGCTTCTTTATCAATATCAACCATATTTTACATGTAACTTTTTTTGTAGAGGTTACATCTTTATTACAACTACTGTTATACAGACAGAGCCTGGAACCTCTACAACATACTATTCTTCTAATGCAACCGGTCTGGAGGATGATGTATGAGAAGTGATAATTTATTGATTCACACTAATCGTTATTAACTATGTCTTTTTTTATATTTAATGAAGGAGAAAATGTTAGAAGGCTTTGCATGGTGAAATACTGAAATCACCAAAAAAGGCCTTAGCACTGGGAGGGAGGAACCCAGGGCAGTTAAAAGGTTAAGCGATCTTATTTTTTGGATAATTTGAAATCCTGTCAGCAAATTGTAAAGCATTACATCAACAACCTTGATGTATTTATCGCAGAAGCACATGCAGCAATGAAAGTAAACCTTCAGGAAAATGTACTTTGTCACTGAATAACAGAGCCTTTTACTAAATAAATGGTGTTTTTGTTTATGAACTTTAGCTACTTAGCGAAAAATGGAATTGTTGAAACCAAAATAACATTACAACACATTAAAGGGGCCACAATTTAATCAATGTTTTGCAGGATGATATTGCACCAACTAAATGCAACATCTCTGAAGGTTATAAAGTACAGTTTTCAAATGGGTCTTTTTAAAATTTTACATGACATTTACATTTTACGTGTTCGACTGTAAATACTAATTTAAACATTTTAATCAGATTAGCTATCTTTTTACATAGTTCAATTTATATCGTACGATCGACAACGAAATCAAGTTTCTCAAGATGTACTTTGTGAGATCAAAGATTTTAACATTAAATTGTTCAACAATTTAATCAATTTTCTTTGTTATGTACAAGGAATGTACTACTGAAGCAGTCAAAATTGAAGAGACACATTGACAAGAGGCATACAGGAGATATTGCAAAATATCAGTTATCCATTTTAACTGGGATGTAATATTTAATATATTACAATGGTTTCCATAGTGACATTGTGTTATATATGTATAGATGAATAGATGATTCTTTAAGTGGAAGAAGAAACTTCATGGTTTATACAATTTCAAAATTCAGTTTTTGAGCTTGGTCTGGTGGCCATCAAATCCAATGACTTTCAAGGAAAATTCAGGGAAAAGTTACATAACAGAAAAGTTCTTAAACACGTTCGTTATTTCATTGATATTAAATTTTCATGTAATTCATATTTTGTATGTGCGTTATAAATTAAGCATTTTCTTTTTCTCTTCGATTAGAGGCCTAGGAATAAGAAAACGACACTAACGAGGTTGCTTACCAAACCCATTGTCACTTGAGAGCAGCTACATTTTGAGACTCAGCATGGTCCTTGTAAGATTCAGGGCCTGATTCATGGAAGTGTTTTATAATGGCGCAATCTCACAGGAAAACGCTCCATGAATCAGTCCCACAGTGTCATGATGCAGATGTCCTGTGGCCGGAATTTGAATTGAATGTCAGCAGTGTCCCATGGAAAGTAACCATGGATCATTGTTCCAGCAAATAACGTGACCCAGAAGATACAGACAACACAGAAGAGGTTTCCTAATTGCCTGCAGAACCGCTCACACAATCCACACCCTCCAAAAAAAGCCATCTAGGAAACAGCCAATGTTCCCCGTTTCCCCAAAACATGTGGACAAATCTGAAATATCACAGAAATAACCAAAACATCGTCACTACGGATTGACGACTGTGCTCGATGTGGATTTCACGCTTGCTAGTGTTTGAGGACCTATCCACCACCATGGAATCACTAACCAGTATACTTCTGGACAATTGGCTATTAAGGGAACCAAAATACATTGTATTAGACTGCTGCCTGATCGAGACTATGAAAATGATTGAGTGATCATAAATTGCATAGGAGGATTTGTGGGGCGCCATTGATTAAGTTTAATCGTGTAGTCAAAGGCACCAACCTGAAGATCAGGGGTAGGTGTGTACACCACCATAACATTTTCATGGTCTGCTCAATCTATACTTGGAAAAGTGCCTCGTGGAAATTTACTTTGTTTTTCTGCGTTGTTGTTTAGCAGAAGGTACAGTACAATTTCTAATTTTTCTAACTGTGTGGGACTAGAGTTCCTTTCAAAAACTTGGTGCTACAAATATCAGAAAGATTTTGTTCCTCACTAGTAGCCAGGCATGGACACTAAAACAGATGTCAATGGACAGTGCTCTCGCTCGCAAAAGGCTCTGGCTTGCTGGTGATGGACAGTGCCACATACTGCACTTCCCACTTCCAAGACATGGAAACCAAAAAGGATCAGGCGTTGTGCAACTATCTGAATGTACATCTGTTTCCATGGAAAAATAGGATTTCACTAAATCCGTTCAACTTCTGCAATCCAGAAGACTGCAAATAGACCTGATGGCCACTCACAGGCACGTTTCAATAGCCAAGAGCAATTCCCAGACAAACATCAATATGATGTACGGCACGAAAACACTTACAGCTGCTGTGGGAAAAAAAGGCTACAGAAAACATTTTAAATTGGTCGTAGTCTATCAGCAATTATCTTTGGTGGAGCTAAAACCGTGATGGATCTGTAGATATTCTTCTTGCAAAATGGCATTCACTAATGCACCATTGTTCTAACATACTCTCTTGGAAAGAAAACTAACATTTACACGAATGTGCTCATGGTCCATTGAGCAAGGACCAGGAGCATAAGAAAAGGTGGGTGGTGCCAGGCTCCCCTCCTCACACAGCACTTAAGATTGTACGACAAAACACTTTCAAGAGACATGAGGGGACTCTTCGAGTTCTGCCACACTGAAGATTTGAAGTGTTCCATGATGTGTGCCTAAAGTACAGGCCTAAAGGTAATGGAGGCCAGAACAAGACTGGTTGTACTTGCACACAACAAGAACTTTGGAAGGGAACAAGCAAAAACTGCAGGAATTTTTTGGGATGCCTCGTTACAACAAAGAGTTTACCAAAAGAAGCAAACAGTGGGCGAGAAAGCCAATATTCCAGCAGATGGATTTTGAATTTGTGAAAGATCTGACATTGAATGTGTTTGCCATGCAAACATATGGAATTGATCGAGATTGTGTTTCTGGGCCCAGTCTATGCCACAGAACATTAAAAAAAAATATTTGCCCTCACAGACTTGAACTTGTTCAAAGGTTGACTTCCAAGATTCAAATGATGGGTGGCTCTCTTCACAATGTTTAACAGAGCCTGTTTCAAGCATTTCACCAGTGTTTGGAAACTGTTTTCATTGCACAATAAACGGAATAGTATGTCACTTGAGGTGTAATTGTTAAATAATGCATTTTTAATTAATTACTGTTTGTAAAGTAATGTCAGTAGGCCTTACAATTTATATTTTTCTTTGATTTTTATATTTCTCATCATCAATATAATTGATTTATATTACAACAATAAATGTCAGTCTGATTATTTCAAGTATGTGATTCAAATCAAATGCAGAAGAGACTTGTGAGCTTAAAACCAACATTACCAGGAATTACTTTTGGCTCCCCAGGCCAACTAATTTAACGCTATAAACTAGCTCCTTGTTCCCTAGTGGAAGCTGCTGGTGACCAGTTACTACTACAAGGCACTGCATGCAATTCTTGCTTATCCAATCCTAATTTGGAGACCCGTTTGTAATAAACACAATAGTTTTAGAATCTAAGCAGAACATTTGAGTAGAAGATCTACAGAAACGAGACGTCTCCAGAGCTCTGGTCCTCTCCAGGCTGGACTACTGCAACAGCCTCTTCCTCAATCTGCCTCAATCCTCCATTCGCCCCTTCAACAAGTCATATCCATGGCCTCAAGCCCAGGGACCACAATTCTCAAGCCCAAAAATCTCCCCTGGCTCCCAGTGGCTGCAGGAATAACATTCAAGGCCCTCTGCATCATCCACAAGGCCTTCTGGGGTCAGGGACCACACTACATCCAACTCTTACCCTAAATACCTCCTGCAATTCTCTGCAGATCAGACGCTATTCCATGCAGAGTGTAGGGTGCACCTCTTTCCTCAGCCGGAGCATCCCTCTAATGGCCTTACTGCCCTCCTAGGCTTCTGCCTGATCTCCTCGAGTTCTGGAAGATTCTCAAGACGCAACCTTTCGCTTCTACACCACCCACCCCTCTGTTGCAATGACTGCCTGGTCCCTTCTGAGCTCCACAGGCCCTCCTCGCCCAGTATACCCCACCACCCTGTCTTCCTGCCCCCTACCCCCCCTCTCCACAAGCAACCAGCACTTGCCCTTCCATGACCCTTTCCCATGACAAGCCTAGCATGGTGTGCATCCCTACCAAGCCTGGCCCATCCCGGTCCTCACACTTTGCATGTGGACTTCACTCCCCGCTTCACCTGGCACTTGCCCACCTGGCCTCCCCATGGCACTTGGCCTAGCCCCATTGGCCCTCTTCTTCCCCCTCCTCCTCCTGCCCCAGCAATTGTATACATCATCTTGCCCCACACCTACCTCCCACCCTAGCATTATCCCTTCTGCCCTGACTTACACCTCCCCCTGCATTTCTTGTTACTGCTGTTGCATGATCCGAATGACAAGGCCTAGTTGGACCGTTATTGGTTTTTTCTTCCCTGCCCCCTCCCCTTTTGTCTCGTGGTGCCTTGAAACAATTTTTTGTATAGCTGTTTTACACATATGTTTGCTTAAGAGTTGTGCTTGTAGACGGTGCGCCAACTGCTAGACTAAATTTATCTTAAATGATCACATACACATTCATTTGTTATTTGATACAGTTCTTGTTTATTCTGATTATTCCAATTGCTTTTCCAATTGTTTCCTTAATACATATTGTATCGTGTCGTCATACAATTGGTTCTTTTTTTTTTGTCCGGATTATATTTTGTCACACTTTGTTATTCAAGTTTGTGTTTATGGTCTTCAATAGTATCTTGATATATCCTTATTTAACAAGACTTCAATATGCAATTTCTCAGCACGTGTCACTGCCAGAAGGGAAATCAAGACAAACACCACCCCTCAACGAAAGCAAAGTCACTGCAGCACAGAGGCTGCATTTAAGTCTGTACCGCTGTTCCAGAACCATACTAATTATGCACAAACTTGAATAACAAAAATGTGACAAAATATAATACGGACAAAAGAAATTACCAATTGTATGACGACAATACAATATGGACTAAGAAAACAACTGGAAAAGCAATTCTGAATAATCAGAATAAACAAGAACTGTATCAAATAACAAATGAATGTGTATGCGCTCATTTACGACAAATTAAGTGTAACAGCACACAGTCTACAAGCACAACTCTTACTTAAACGTATGTATCAAATATTGTTACGGTCGCAATATATGTGCCACACGTGCTGATAACAGTGGAACTGAAATGTGTGGACTCGCCAGAGGGAGGTAACAACCGATTAGTGTCCGCAAATTAGGTACACAAATCATGCTTTACAAATAACCAATAAATGAAAAAATGAAGTCTAACTTCGCTGGAAATTAGGAATCATAAGTGGCTGCAGATAGCAATAGACAAAAAAGTTTATGTGCCACAGTGGTAGCCAACAATAAAATAACTAGCGAAGGAATCGGTCTTGTCAATGTGCACTATGATCATGCGCCTGTGGTCTTTGCACATGTACACCTTACTGTGGAGGCCCACATTTAGAGGACAACTAGGTGTGCATGCATAAATGCAGCAGTCAATGGGATTGCTGGAATAGATATACACAGAAGCCAGTAAGCCTTTCAAAACTGCACTCATTGGAGGCATGCTGGAATTTTTTTGATGTAAACTTTTCTTTTTATTATTGTTCATTGCACGTGTTGCTCTGGCTGCAACCAGTCTGGTGCGAAATCGCCCCTCCCCCTTATTTTCCCCATCCTTCAATGCATCTCTATATATTAACCCACTGCTTTTGTATTCAAATTCTGTTTATTTCACATAAGTGGCCTATTTTGGCCCAAAAAACTGCCCCACACCATTAATTTGGCTTTTTATTTCCAGGCATGACGCTGAGGTATAGGGAACTCCAAGCCTGTCTGCACCTCGACTAGTGTCATATTTGAAAGAATTGATACTGTTCCAAGTAGAAGTAAATATTTTCACATGTGGGATACTTGAAATATGTTTTTCACTGCACATTTGTAATTAATATTTGTGTGGCATGTTTCCGAAAACCAAACCCTGACATGCTGTGAACGCTGGGTGAAGGGTTGCATTGCTATTTGTCCTTCAATCCACCACACTAACAATTTGATGGCCAACATGTGTCAAATATCCACAAAGTAGTGATAAGATTCCCTATAATGAAAGCTTACATAGGAAAGTTAAGTTTCTATTACCGCGATCTGTCTTTTGAAGCGGTTTATCAGCAGTCGCATAAGGAGAATGGAAACACTACACAATGTAAGCAAAGTTAAAAATATTTGTGCAAGTGAAGTTGGCAAGTGTGCTGTATGCTACATGATTAACGTTGTGACGGATGGCTGTTCAATGTGACCCAAATAAAAAGACATTGTACATGTTAATTGTAACTTCAATTGATAGTTAACAAATATTTACTGTGTATATACAATTATAAATTGGGTACTGAAATATATTTTTGCATTCTCGATTTTACACAGTTCTATTACGCTGATGTGCACCTGTCCTGGGTACAATTTACTGGTTGACAGCTTATTCAACCGTAATTGGACAATCAAACAACGCATCTGTGATTACCATACTCTGGGACGATCACCAGACACCAATCTGTCCTTTCGCAGTTGCAGTAATAAGAAGCAACATGGCAGCTTATAGGTTCTAAAAACATACAAATGTGAAAGTGTTGCATTTGAAATTTAAAACCATTCATTTCTTCTCTCTAATGGAACGCCATGTGCGATCAGCTACCGTGATGGAAGGTAACTTTCTGTGAAGAATGCAAAGACTAGGATTAATCGATTGAAGAACAGAATCAGCATTCTAAGATCACTGATCACAGATCAACAAAAAATGACAACCATACAATGTTCGCTAAGATCTAATGAAAAAAGTTACCCATATGTTCACCGACTTAATTACTTCTTTTCAGTATCATGTCACAATTAAAAGTACTTGTCACACTCCCGACTATTGCAGTTTTCTTCAAAATAAACTTATCATTTTTGATAGAAACATAAGTTTTGCGTCTGTTGTGGATGTTTGGGTTTATGTTCCCGGTTCTGCGTTAGATAATGTTAGGACAGTGGTGATGACGGGGTACGTTTGGCTACGCTGCACACTGACGTCATTAAAATAAGTGGAGCTCATTGTGAGCGTCTAGTGATGTCAGCATTAGGGGTGAGTGATCTGAATTAGTGCTGCAAGGGCCCTTGAATTTAGGGCGCTGGATCAATGGATAAGCCAGTTTATTAAATCTGACCCTTAAACCAATCCACCTCATGTCCACATTACCACAACATCACTGCAGTGTTTTGGAGATGGGCTTAGTTTTACGAAGAGTGCACATCCTTCATTCATGCATGCATAGGGAATGCTAGGTTTGACTGCATTTAGTGGATAGAGTGTGTTCATGGTTTTACATGCCATGTTAGGGAGGATCTCATTTAAAATCTCCTTGTTTCGCCCAATGTTTATGAACCACGGATGACCCTCCAAAGAAGGTGAAAAACACCTGTAATAACCACCTAAAAAGTGTACCTCAACCCACAGATCATGTGCACACCTGCATCTGCGGGGACTAAGACCACCCCATCTCAGAATTCTAACCCAAGCACAACGTAAACCAGTTAAAATAACAGGATCCAGTGGGCCCTATGACAGAAGCAAGCACGACTGAGATGGGTGGTCCTAAAACACTGCCATCAAACCCACTGGCACACTTCATATTGTAAACCAAGACTGAAAACATACATGCATGTTTTACCACCATGCACCAATGCGACACCTCCTGCGCATACCAGCAAGCCACTAGCACTTCAGCTACCCAAGAGCGCACAGGAGGGAAGCCGAGATGTAATGCTGCTGTGAAACCTCAAAATTCCCCTTAAATTGCAACAGAAAAAAGACAATTGTCGAGGACTTGCTATAATAATTATTCACATTTATATAGCGCTACAAACCCTCAAGCATCTGAGCGCTGCTTATTATCATGGGGTGTGGTGCACATTTATCGACCTGGGAAGGATGAAAGGCTGCGTTTGGCCCTGCCAGGATGCAAACCTGTGGCGGCAGGCTCTGCAAAGATGTCAAAGCAAGCACTCTACTCGCTGTGCTATCTGTTCAGCTATCTAAGCAGCAGTAACCATGACGATAGAAAGGCACGTTCTTTTTAGCAGCCATATCTATTGCTCCACTCTGGACTACATATTTGTTAAAGAGGCTCTGGAATAGTGCGAGACATGGCCATAGTCATACGTGAAGAAAGCGATCACCTGCCGATGGGTGTCCTAATAGCAAAAAAGAAATGCAAAACCAAGATGAAACTTAATGGAAGCATATACCTTAATTGTGCTAATAGAATATGTGGAATCCAGTCAACTGGGAGAAGGCTATAATAATTGCTGAATCTGTTCTTCCTGTGTTTGTGGAAGGATGGGAGGTGGGGAATATAACTCGGGGAACATCAATAATACTCTGCTTTGTCAAACTGACTAATCAAAGAGGCAACAATAAAGAAAATAAGCTAGAAGAGCAAGTGAAAAGTGGAACCGAGAAACCAGTAGTAAGTAAGCAGCCAAATGATCATCAAATTCGGAATAGTTGAGAGGACATTACCGAAATTATCAAAAAAGGAAGGAAATCTGATGGATGAAGCTGCAATCACATGTATTAAAAATGTTCAAGAAACTATCGGAGGTGGCTACATTCCCTTAGGGCCAAAAGCAAAAATGAGACATGGATGTGTCTAGCTAATTTAGCGAGAACAAATGATACCAGAGGTATGTGGTCTGTTCTGAATGGATGTAAAAAGAAAGATTTGCCGATCAACAGTGTATGCGAAGAAAAATGGAAAACTTGCATAGGCCTCACACTTGGTGTAAAAGACCAGGTGGATAAATTGTACGAACAACACAATGAAAGATGCAATGTAAATCCACAGTGAGTGAAATAAGTAAGGTGATTGGGGGACTCCGGACCTCGCTGGCTGTGGGGCCAAATGGCACCTGTAATGGTCCAATTAAACTTTCCCCGCGTCTTTGGGCCCATGCACTACACACACTATTTACTCACATAGGAAAAATGAGTCCGGTCCCTGTAACCTGGAAGGAAAGCGTGATACTACACCTTCATTAAAAAAAACAGCTGGCAGGATCCTGCCAACTATCGCATGCTAGACATGCTTGGCATTCCAGCTAAGATTTTTGCCAAAGTGCTACTAAAAGAACTGAACCAGAATCAAGACAATCAGATCCTTCTGTCTAATCAGACTGGGTTTTGGGCAAAATCAAATACACTTCAGAATCTTATGATTTTGGTGTCTTTCATAGAATATGCATGGGAAAGGCGACAAGTCCCAGTTAATGCAGCTTTCATAGACTTTACCGCAGCCTGCGCACAGTCACGAGGAACAGTCTGTGGAACAAACTTGTAACAGAGTATTCCTCATGGACTGTGGTCTATGATAAGATTACTATACACAGACAATTGTCGGAGTGAGATTGGATGGAGAGGGGAGTGAGATTGGATGGAGAGGGGAGAGGGAGTAATCATTTTCCGACGATGAGAGCAGTCAAGTAGGAATGCATCTTAGCATCCACCCTCTTCAATCTTTATCTGGCAGCGTTTATGAATAGTACAGAAACGTGTCCAGTTAAGATAGGTAATTTGAAGATAAATTGGCTTGGCTATGCATACCATCTGCTGCTGCTGTTTCAAAAAAAAGTAGCAGGAGCTCCTTTCCAGAAAGAACATGGCATGATAACCTGTTCCTAGATGAGAGTTTGCAGCACAAGCTTTTTGCTCACTGTACACCTTTCACAGATGGGAAATAATCATTTGCATATCAGTCTTTGTCCCGCCCGCATGGGCGGCCGAGCTCCGAAATGCTGTCTCTGTGAAAAGAACAGTGAGCTAAAGACTTGGTTGAGACTCTCCCAGGGACCATCCACCCAAGAACAAGTCAATGGGCTGTGTTCGTACTGGTAAAGAGTTTCCCAGACCCCCCTCTGTTTTGCATCTGCTGCTGTTGGACTATACCACGAAGGGTTTACTGTCTAAACTACAGTTGCTGGCCAAAGATGTGAGTAAAAATGGTCTGCACATTAACATTGGTAAGACTAAAATAGTGGCATTTATGGGTAAACAAAAAAAACCCAAAACATATCAAATTGAACGAGATGGAACATCAATCAGAACGATGTATAAATTGTAGAATACTACAAATATCTGGGGGACCATATTGATAACAAACAGTTGGACCACTCAATGGGAAGAAACACAAAGTGCATGAACGTGAATTATGCCTCGAGTCACTTCATTGTAAATCAAGACGGTTGCTCTGTGAAGACCATTAGGTAGTTATAATACTAAGATTGTACCCTGTATGACATACGGAGTTGAAGTGTGGGGACCAAAACATAAGGTGGCACTAAACAAGCTTGATGCAAAAATTATCTGAATATCATTCAGAATGCCTAAAACGCTGCCAATAGAATTTCTTCTACTAGAATTTGAAATAATGCTTTTGTCAGATATAGTAGAGCACAAATTAACCACGAGTTATGAGAAAACTGGAAAATGGCACTATAATGGTTGAGGTATTCCAGGCACAAAAAAAATAAGCCATTATGAAAATTTTAGAGTGCTTGGAAAAATGGGTGCGAAACAACAAATGGTTAAAAGGGCTTTAAGAAGAACGAATAAGGCAGACCCTGACTATTAAAAAGACTGAAAGAAAAAGATATGCATCTTGGGAAAGGAAAAGGGTGTTACGCGTTTGTCAACAAACGTGAATAGTGGAACGTTTGTTCAATATTGGTTTGAGCGAAAAAGGACACTGAAATACATTGCGGCTTTCCCAAATAGTGCTACAGCGAGACATTATCTCTTGAGTTCAATGCATCTGAGGTTTTAGAGATTACAGGTGCTAAATTGGGCATAACACGTGCTGATCGGTGGTGCAGACTATGTGGTGTGAAATCGAATCTGCAAAACACAATGTGCCACTGTGAGAGTTTAACAAACCTGAAGATGAAAACAACTTGATAGATTGTGATAATACGATGGCAATGTGGAATACGTTGTTTGAGTGTAACGAAATAAATCTCATATCATATATGATAAAATGTTATGTTTTGTGCATGGAAATATTAAGAAATTAATCTAAAGGCACTGTATATAGACAATTTAACAAGTAGGATGTGAATTTTTAAAGTACCTTTATATTTAATACTGTGTGGCCGTGTGTATATTATTAAATAAATATCTATTGCAAGATACCTTCATGATGTGCGTGTGCCCTGAATGCAATCAGAGCCACAAGAATGGGCCATCAGCACAGCAATAGAAAATAAGTGATGGGAAACATGAAGGCAAAGAAAATCCAAGTCAACATTCGTTTTATAATGTCCTACACCGCCACCTACTGGCGTACAGCAGGACAACGTGAGATGACTCAGTGTACATAAAAGCGGCTGCATACTCCAAAAAGATACACATGGGGCTTTCACGCCCACTCTCCGGTCAGTACAAAACTCCAATCCACCCAGGAGCGGTTACTCCTTATACTCTCTAACGTGGTTTGTAGGTTAATTAGAGGTCAGGAGTCTCAGGGTATAGTTAAGTAAGCAATTTTATTTTAACTTCTTTGGTAAAAGCAGACAAAACACCAAAAACACGAGTGCTCGTGCGGCACAGCTCGGCAAGAGCAAGCTGAGAAACGGAGCACAGAACACACTTTCGAAACCATACCAAGCCGAGACACTGCAGCCAAGACAGACAGCATGGAAAATGGCAGTTATAGGGTAAGCAGTAAACTATGGCACATCCTACTAAGAACCAGCTTCGGCTCACCTGGCCATCCTTGTCACGGAAGGCAATGGCAGGGCAGCAGTCCAGGGGAAAGAGTGAGGCTCACGCAAACGAGTGCAACCAATATCGAAAAAAATCGCAGCTGACAAAAGATTCAAGACATCTTTCCTGGACGCCAGAATAATGTCCCGTTGCCATTCGCGGCCTCCATAACCTCAGTACCGACAACACCCGAGCCTGCCATTTTTGTGCCCCAGAACCCGAGCTACTAGAATCCCACACTTGTGCCCTTTATAGGACTCTGGCCCCACCGAATTCCAACTCTGAGGCAGTTCCCATCAGAGCAAGAGTGCGTCTGCCAGAGCCTGGCTCTGCCCTCCACACCCTGGCACCACTTCGAACTCACACCCCGTACACAATGACAGCCTCCTTTATACAACAGGCGCCTCCAGGAGTAGGGCTGGGTCTGGCATCGAGCCTCTCGACGCGCCCTTTATCACTTATAGTAGGCCGGTCTGGAGAAAGATGGAGGCCTCCACCTACCCTGCAATTATGCCATGTTTGTATGGCCAACGCTGCCCGGAGGCGCCCCTGCAGTTCGTGGCACGGCGCCCGCCAACAGGTCAGATCTGATATCAGCATCACAGCCATCCGCATCTTGGTGAAAGTGCGGCTAATGGACTGCCTGCATGCCGGTATTCGCTGCCAAGGTTGCCCAGTGATCGGTTACAGGGGGCGGGGAATACTCCAGTGGCGGCCTGGGAGCTGAGGCGGCAGCGCCACCCTCTAAGCCCCCACACCCCTCACTGACGCGGACATGGACGACAGCTCCTTCATTAGGTTAATGGGATCCGGACACATTATCCCGCGCCGCATTACCGAAGGCCTGAGTCTGCAAGGACGAGGAGAAGGCTGTGGCAAGGCTGCATCTGGACGGCTCCGACCTTCCTTGACCCCGCTCGCAGCTCCAGCGGAGATCAGACAGCCCCCGCTGCTCCCAATCCGACTGCCCCCACCGCCACCTTTCCTCCAGATCCAGTTTCCCTGCTGCTGGAGGGAGCCCAGAGAGGTTGCACAGCCCTTCATCTCCACTGAGAGAAGGCCAGGCTGTAGTGCATTCCGGACACATTAACCAGTTAGGCTCCGTCCAGGAGGAGGCTTTGCAAGATCGGAGCCGGAGCAGACTGCGGCACTGGTGTTCATCTGGAATAGACGGGGCCGTGAGTTTTCTACAGACCAATGACTATGTGTGGCTTTCAAGCCATACGTCTCAGCTGCCCGCAGCCAGAGGCCTATAGAGCGACTTTCCTTCGCAGCCATCAGAAAATAAAATTTCCTACAATATCATCACGGGACAGCATCCCTGACCATGCAGGCCATCTTGGGTGCAAGACATTAACACCTAATTCCGGTACTACAGTGTTAATCGGATGTGTATTCGCAGCCTAGGACAGCACCTTCACAATCCTGCGTTGCCAATTCTGTCCTCCAGCAAAACCCATAGGTCAGCACCTGACTTGGCAGTGACAGGCAAACATCGCTGCAATCCTGCCCTTCAGCATCAGCACAGCAGCTCCCCTGGCCAGGCACTATATGCATGCAATTGTACACCCTTCGCTGCACCAACCCTGCCCAGCACAAACGGACAGCCCTTTCTCAATCCGGCCCTGCAGTGAAAGCAACTCCGAGCCCACCTTCAAATAGGAACATCAGGACAGTACCCCCATGTGTGGCTCTCTGGTAACCTAAGCAGAGTAGAGATATAATGCGGTTTGCAAAATAAACCTTCTAAACACACTGGAATCAATTTCTTTAAGACTGGAAATGAGCTCTCTTCATCCCCCACATCGCAAGTCCACTTGTGTGTTATGCAAGAGGGGCAAATTCTAAACACGTTTTGTTCCACTTTCATTTTTGGCTGGCGCCCCAAATTGATCAAATGGGCATCCTCATTCCCGATTTATGCTGCCACACCTGAGAGGATCTAAAGGCGTTCAGGTTTCCCCCAAAAAGTACTATTAAATACAGCCCCCATCTGTTAAAGCAATGAAAATGTCAATTGTGAATAAGTCAATGCCCTTGGTGGATCGGTGTACGCCGTCCTGGTGGAATAACCTGGGATGGTTTGTGGTTAGCCCCAGTGTCTGATGAATATTATGTGGATGCCCTTGCCAAAACCTTCTATTGCCTTTTCCTGTTTTCTCCTTGATGTTTCCACTGCTTTCCTAGAGGTAACCCTCCCCAACCCCTCCACCCCCCCCCTTCCCTGCCAATGCATCCTGGGCAAGATTCCGGACAAACATGTCAGTTCCCCTCCAACATTGTGCTATGTTTCTGACCGATGCACACGTGTCAGATATTAGCAGTTTCCTTCCTAACTTTACTAGTTCATTCCCACATAAATGTATTAACAGTCTGTCAAGGTTTCATCACACAGCACACTCCAGCCAGGGACTCCTTCCCCAACAATGACTGTGTCATACAATAAAGCGCTTTTTATTTTGAATAAACCACAGGTTCTTTTCTGTTTGAGTAGGCCTCCAAACCGTCTCGTACCCAACCTCCACAAATGACCCATGTCACAATGGAACTAACACAAAGGGGAGTCCCCCAGATGAACCATTAACAAAATAGTTCAAAGGCCCAGTTTTTTTCTACATCTTGGCCCTATTCCAAGGGTTATTGAATTGCCTCAAGGAACAGTACACACAGAATAGTATTTTTGTTATATAAAAAAATCCATAATTTATTGCGTAGGCCATAGGTCCTACAATTACAACCTTTAAAACATCAATTAGATCTGTTTGTAATTATGTAAGTTAGTCAAAACATAAATACATGAACCAATATGAAAAATGCATGCATATACACATCAACATTTTTTTGAATTAATCAATTGGAACTTAAGTGACAATATAATAATCCAATTGGAGGATGCACAGGCAAAAACTATCTTACTAGCCCTATCTGTCTAATAAATCACAGACATCCTCGATTAAACCGTGTTACTTAGTTTACATTCTAAAAACCATTATTCATGACCAAAAGCACATCTCATGTCACAATGGACCAGGAATCAGGTCGGTGTGCATCAATAAGATATTTATTAATGTATTTAATGAAAAAGGAAAATCACACATTTTCACAGCTACTAATGTTATGGTAACACAATGCACTAATCTCTACAAAATAATAAGGTTAAGATATACGGTTAAAATTCTCACAATCTTGAATGTCAACATAGAAAAAGAGCAATTCTAGAAAGAGAATACTAACGGTTTAGCACTCCCCCCTGAAACACTCGCCACTAAACATTAGCTAACTTGATTCCTTTGAATGGAAGGCAGTGGCAAGGAGTAGGGATAGGATTTTGAGTAAAGCCCACAAGCCCAGGATGGGAGGCCAGCAAAGAAAGTGAAAACCCGTTTTTGGAGCTAAAAATGGCAGAATTGGATTTTGATTATTACTTACATGGCTATGGGACAGAATGAAAGGAAATTTGTGTTGCAGGACATAGGGAAGCTTACAGACTACCAATCAGCACACCAGGGCAACATAGAAATAAAGTAGGAATATGGGTTTTCGGGAGAAAGCAAATGCAAAAGGAAAAATACAATGGCAAAAGGAAATTCGGTTTACACTGGATTTACGACACGCAGCTCAGGGAAGGGGTATAGCTCAGAATAGGAAAATCGTTTTTCATTGTCCCGGGCAGAGACCAATAACAGACTTGTAGGCACAAGGGATTGCTCTCAATTGGATTGCGGTTTGGGGTTTTAATAGGACATATGTAAATAGGGATTCGCGGGGTAATGCATACAATACATGGGCAAATTTGGGTTTCAGTTCAGTTACAAGCAGACATTCTTTTGAGGCAACACTTTAATGACTATAATTAATAAAGAAAGACACCAGGGTTAATTTCGAATTTTAACCAACTTGTACCGTGAATTTCAATGCAGGAATGAATTGATTTACTTAAGAATATGCTAAGGATTTACACAAACACGACACAGGTTTACCAAAAGGGAATATTCTAACATGCGCAAGTTAAACACAGATTCTTCTATGGGAAGGTGACTGAATTACACTAGCAATTTGAGGTTTTCGATTGGGGTTTCAATGGGTGCAATGCTACAAAAAGGAAGGGTTTATGCAATTTAGGGCTGGGGTAATTTGCTACTTACAAAGTAAGCCTTGGTTTGGGATTTTGGAAAGTCCTTATATTTTTCACTTTGATGTACTACACTTCAGTCTCCATATCCCTTTCCTCTATTTTGTGCATTTCTATCTTTCTCTAAGGGCGTTATCCCCGCTCCATTCTGTAGGAGCGCAACAATTTCGTAAAGTTTTTTCACATTTTTTACGTTCGGTACCTAGATAATCTTTGCCTTTTTTTCTCTTTCCGGTAATCCTCATTGCAGATTTACCGGTCACCACACTCTTCCTGGCGACACGCCTTCTTCGAACATGGGCTTTCTATTATGTTGGAATCATCCTAATCCTGGCAAATGCCGCTATTGAAGAGCTCCAGCGATTGACATCCGCTTCGTTCCAATCTGCGTTGTAGCCCCTTTCTGACCCACTCGATGTCAAACTCCTGTTCGGCCTCCTTCATCCAGGCGAGGAGCTGGCTCTCCTTGGCTCCCGCTTCCGACATCTCCGTAGCGGACAAGATGAGCAGCTAGAGCCTTTCTGGACGTCGTGGCATGCCAACCTGCGCCACCACTGTTGCTGGCACTGCAGAACATTTTAGACACCCAGCAGAGTAAGCATGTCCTTCCTGCTCCCCGGCGTTAGGGGAAAGCAAAACATCTGCAAAGCGTATACTCTGCTCAGGGACCAGTCGACAGCAGTGGTCCGACTCCCGGCCCAAGCGTTCTCTCTGCCCTGCAGCATCCCGTCAAAGGAACTTAAAAATCTTCTGCACAAATGTTTGCTCTGCCTGCGCCCCAGCAGCCATGCAGGGGTTTGAGTTGTTCCATTTTAGAACAAAGGCTTCTGCAGCCTAACGATCCCTCTCTGTGCAGAAAGAGATTGTTTCTCGCTGCACCCTGCAAAACCCCCTTTTATAATGCAAACTTCACCTGAGGCGAAGGCCACCTGGGCGTCCGGCTTGTTTCCTGGCCCAAGCCCCCTCCAACTTGAACAGTTGGCGACTATCCTTTGATGGTTTTTGTTTTATCCTGCCTGCCATTTGTCTTGGCCCCTTCCTCTTGCAACTGAGGTGCTTTCGCCATCACCACCCCCCAAGTCCTGGCGACCGACTGGCTCCCTCCTTCGCCCCTTTGAAAGAAGCCTACCTCTGCTCGACAAGCAAATGTTTGAAGCATAAAGGAGAGGAGAGGCGCCAGCCCCCATGGGCAACCCTGCCTCAATCCACTTAACACCTGTGCCCTCCATCTTCCTGGCCTGTGGCCATTCGGTCAGGGAACGTACCGAGCAGCGGAAAGCCCGGGTGGTTCCTGCCTTAGGTGTGGCAGACAGCGCACCCGCAGGAACCCTGCCCCCCCAAGCAGCTAAGGGCAGCAAATGCGTGACAGAAAGGCATTAGGCAACAGGAAGGGGGAGGAGCAAAGGGATCCTTTGGGGGGGGATAAGACCGGAAAAAGGTAATAAGGCTTGCCCCCCACCCCCACAAAGGGGCTATAAGGCGGCAGCACTCAGGGAGGCACCTCCTTTGCCAGAACCATTACAGCAGAGGTTATCGTTTGTCAAGAGACTGAGGTCGAGATGACGGATGTTGAATGCCGGAGGCTGAGAGTAAGCAAAGTCAGTCAGATCCAGCAGTATGCAGGGGTGGCTGAATGTTTGAACTATTTGCATATGTTGGGGTGTAAAAATTATTTGATAGATTAAAGCAGAAAGGCGGGAAGTTCATCCCATGTTACAGCGGTAGGCTTGTGGGCTGAGCCTTGGGTTTCAGACTTAGGATGGCGGGGGAGGGGGATGGGGGGGGGGGGGAGGCCTGAGCATGTTTGATACCGCGGACCGGGGGGCGGGGGGATTGGGTTTGTGGAGTGGGTTGAAGGTGATCGGAACATTTCTCCCGCTGGCTTGAAGCAGCACTGCAGGGTTTTGTGGATTGAACACTGGCAGTTGTCGTGAATCTACCCCCCCGTCTCACCTGAGATCGCTTCTTGCAGGGATCCGCGGGAAGATTCTTCTTGCGGGCGGATCAGGTTTTGTACAGGCCAGCACGAGTCTCTTCCGACTCCAGCGTGTGTGTTCAGCGTTCCAGGATACTTGCGGGTTCAGGACGTCCAGGAAGGAAGAAGCGGTCGCAAGGATACGTGGATTCCAGGAACAGGGTGGAAGGAGTGGGAATAAGGGTCCAGGAACTTGGATAACAGAAGGGTTCGCCAAGCTGCGAAGTACACGTCTAGTCACTACCTGGGGATAGCGTTGAGACGCGCAGGAGCCTGGCATATTTATGGGACATACTATGTCCGCCGTGAAGGCTGGTGCGAGGCGCGTCACGTGTAACAGCCATGTTGGGAGAAACAATGAATGCAAGCCCCGCCGCAATAAGGACCAGGAAGTCCAGAAGGGGCGCGTTCTGTGGGTCATGACAGCAGTTGCAGGGAGGTCTCTTGGTTTCGAGTGACAGGAATGTCGCCACAACCCACTACCAGAGGATTGCATGAAGACATTTTGACTATGCAAGGCCAACGCTGAGGAACTGATGGGGGCATAGGCACTTCCGGCTTTAGCCGAGCTCTGCTCAAGCAGAAACAAAAGCCAGTCAGTCACAGTGCTGCCAGGTTCGTTGTTATTTCACAATGTCAAATACAGTAAAGTTGTTAGATATTTGCATGTTTTGTACTTTGTGGCCGCCACGTCACAGCAGATTGCATCAGGTGTGCGCTTTAGGATATTGGCAGGGTCAGGTTCAGCTGCCCTCAACAGCGTCCAGGCTGGCAAGCCCTCGTGGTTATTGGCGGCTAGTGCGGAGTAAAGAACAGACTGTCACAGTGGCGCAATACTGGGCTGTGGGGGAAGTTAAGGCATGTGGCGTGGTTCATCATGTGTGGCAACCAACTGGCGTTTATGGTCATTACTGGCGTTCCATGCTAAGAGCCCTCATGGTGGCTTTGTGGAGGCCTGGAAGGGGTTGCCCTAGAGCCGGTGGGGATGTTAAATGACTGGTTGGACAAGGGGGGATGCTCCGTGCACTATGCTTTGTTTGATGAGGAGGTAAACTTGGCTATAAGTTCTGGCAAAGGGGTGCTACTAGCGAAGGTGGACAGAGGCAGCATTTGGACTCATCCCGGTGCACTCCAGTAGCTTCCATTTGTTCGGTTTTCGGGATGGGAAGGAACTAGTTACTTACCTGTAACTGTTCTCCACCATGGGTCTGGCATGGATTCACATGGGTCCGGGTACAGGCAGTAGTAGCACTTGGAATGCCTGTCGTCCGAGAAGACATTCCGCAAGCCGCAGTCAGAAAAATCTTGAAAGGGGGAGCCAAATCCTTTTCCTCCAACATGTCCATGCGGCATAGGCCTTGAAGAAACATCTGGAATCCTCCATGAAGAAATTTGATGACAATTCACCCTTGAGGGGCGCTGAAGAATCCAAAAAACGGGTCCTCGTTAATCGGAAGTGGAGCCCAAGGCTTGATTGACCGATAAACTAGAGTAAAACTCTTTCAAAAAGCGAGAAAAACAGTCAAAGCTAGAGAACTAAGCACAAGGACTCCCCAACACTTGAACGTGCAGTAAAAATCTGA
The DNA here is from genome assembly GCF_040938575.1 of Ambystoma mexicanum. NCBI lineage: Eukaryota > Metazoa > Chordata > Amphibia > Caudata > Ambystomatidae > Ambystoma > Ambystoma mexicanum. The sequence continues at coordinate 228,928,934 of NC_090934.1, forward strand.
AGATGGCGGTCAGAGGAGGGGCTTAGGTAGAGGGCAGTCATTGGCTGGAGGCAATATGACCCAGAGACCAGTGATTAGTTTTTTTAGGAGAAAGACAGTTCAGAAATGAAACAGACTTTCTTTACCGAGGATTCCCAGCCTGACGACAGGGAATATTCATGAGCATGTGAATCCATGCCAGACCCCATGCTGGAGAATGACATCGACAGATGCACGTCAATGGGTTGCGCAATCTTATGCGGATACTTTGAGGCGTTTACCTCATGCTTGCAGTGGATATTATCAGAACGAGTGCCGGCTGGGGGGGAAAACTCACTATCGGGATGATTTTCTATTCCTAGGGGAAGCGGGGTCAGCGGCATTCGGGAAGTTATTATTAGAAGGTTTAATCAAACTGCAAAGAATTGGGGTGCCGCTGGCAGAGGGAAAACAGAGGGCCCATGCAAAAGACTTACTTAGGGATCGAGCTTGAAACAATGGGAGTGTCTACACTACCCCCAGAAAACGTGGCAGCAGCATTCTCGCAGAGCATTGACATGGTGTTGGGTAAGGAGAAAGCAACCCTGAAGGAGATACAGGCATTGCTAGGGAAACTGACTCTTGCAGCCAGAGTGATCCCCGCAGGAAGGCCTTTTGCACGCAGATTAGCAGCGTCCACGAAGGGAGGCACTTCATCCGTTTAAAAACTGGCCTAAAGGAGGATTTAAAGGTGGAGGGTTTCCTGGTAAACTTCATTGGTGTACGATTGTGGCACGAGGCATGGGTACCTTGCGATCACGTGAAATTGTTCACCAACGCATCAGGTAGGCATGGCTATGGGGCAATATTAGGTCAGGAATGGTGCAGAGCCAATTGGCCGAACAAATGGGTTAAGAAGGGTCGGTGTAAGAACAGGTGTGTACTGGAAATGTTCCTGGCGTTAGCAACCACACATGTGGCAAAGCGAGATGGCGTGCAAACGGCTTACGGTGTGCTTTGACAACATGGGTGTAGTTCAGGCAATCAGTCAGCGCAATGCTAGACTACGATGGGACTGGTCAGACGCCTGGTAGAGATAGGTCTAAAACTAACCAGGGATCTGAGGCCTAGACATGTGCCAGGGGTACACAACATAGCAGCTGATGCACTCTCTTGTTCACAGATGGCAAGGTTCAGACAAGTGTGGCCTCAAGCAGTCGGGCGATGATGAAATTAGACGGCAGACTCTGGGGATTGGTGACGTGTACATAAGAAAGAAGACCTGACAGGTGGGACAGGAGGGAGACACTAAAAGTGCATGTGTCTGTTCAATGAAATGACACAGAGTTAACGGGGCAAGCAGTGGAAGATAGGGTTGGGACAAAGGAAGGACGATAGATTACCTATCACGGTGGGGACCCTGCAAACATTGATAAGCTAGGCGACGTGTGCCGCTCAGCTTTCAAGGTTATCCTATTCAAAGTATTTTACTTTCGTGTTTTTTGCTGCATTGAGAATAAGCGAGGCAGTATCCAGATCAAGGCAGGACGTCAGCAACAGGGCCTTGAGCTGGGAAGACGTAACTGGAAGGGGACAAGATCAGGGTGAAGATCAGGAAATCCTAGACCAACCAGGCAGGGGAAGGAGTTCTTCTGCTCCCACCTGCGAGGCTAAAAACCTCGGGGTCATCCTCAACTCCACACTCTCCTTCTCTCCTCACATCTCTGACGTCTCTAGGAAGTCTCACTACCAGCTGCACCTCCTAAGAGGTATTCTTCCTTACCCATCATTCCCCCAGAAGCACACCGTCTCCAGAGCGCTGGTTCTCTCCAGGCTGGACTACTGCAACAGCCTCCTTCTTAATCTGCCTGCTTCTACTCTCCGCCCTCTGCAACTCATCCAGAACAGGACTGCGAGACTTGTCCTTGGCCTCAATCCCAGGGATCGCATCTCTCCATGATTGAAATCACTGCACTGGCATCTAGTGGCTGCGAGGATTAAGTTCAAAACCCTCTGCATTGTCCACAAGGCCTTCTGGGTTCTCAATACCTTCAACTCTGTCACCCTAAATATCTTCGTTCTCGAGCGCTTTGCTCATCCACCTCCAACTCCCTCAGGGTCAGTCGCTTCTCTAAGCAACGAGATGGTGGTAGGTCCCTTTCCTCGGCTGGGGCATCCCTCTGGAACAGCCTCTCTGAAACTTGAGAACCATTTCCAGTTCCGGAAACACCTCAAAACCTTCCTTGTTGCTTCTGCTTTCCTTCCTCCTCCTCTACCCTGCTGAAACGCTGGCCGAAACTGTACTGGATACCTGTCCACCCTCTGATCTCGAGCCCAGGCCCCGCCCACACCAGTCACACAACTGCACTGCCACCCTGGCAACCCCCACACATCGGGACTGTTTTCTGTATCCCTACATTTCTACCAGCACTTGACACTTCATGATGTCTGCACTTACCCTCGTCACCAGCTGGCCCTTCTCTTACTGTTATTTATTATTTTTCCTCCCATGTATTGCACTTTCCCATTCCCACCTCCCACTCTGCACTTTTCCTCTTTCCCCTTCCCCTGCGCGATCTGAATGACACTCCGCATAGCAGGATCGTGGTCTCGGTCTTCCCTCTGTTCCCACTCCCTGCTGCGTCGCGCCTTGAAACACCTGTGTAGGCGCGTTTTAAATACCATATCATATCTTCAGCCAGCATCTCCTCAATCATTCCTGTAGCAGGAGCACTAGACAGCGTGCTGCTGTGATAGCATTAGGACAGCACCTTCCCTTGAAGCAGAGTCAACATTGTAAAAGTTGCTCACTGTAGCGAGGGAGCCCCGTGTGTTTAAAGAATGAAAAACAATTTGCTGCACCCACTTGATGTGGGCCCTGCCGCTGAGAGGAGTCGAATGTCCCGGGGCGGCTATAAAGCGAAACACGTAACCACAAGACTACACGAATCACATATCCCGAGCAGTAAAATGCCATGTTTTGTCAGCATTCTTAGATCTAAAAAAGGTGTGTACATTGTACAATTAGCCGGAATTGTAATAGGAAAATCTGTTCTTTCCACAAATGCTTAATTGTCCTGTGCACTTTCAACTGTGAAAGACAAGTTGAATGAAATGTGCATATCTTAAGGGTCTGTTCGCTTCCTATATAACTTCACTTCCAAATGGGTGCGTCAACGTCTCCCAACTTTTTAGGACTCGAGCCCTGATGGAAGTGACTACTGTACTCCTAAATGTATAGTCCGCTTGCTTACCGTTTGGACTCCAGTAACGACCACAGACAAAATCGCACATCAACGCTATTGTTTTATCACTGACCAATGGCATGCATCGCCTGACTGTGCTCTTCCATACTCTGTAAACGCCCTTCAGTCCTTTTCACATCTTCCTACACGGGTATTAGTAGACAACGAGGACATTAAAGAGGTTGCTGGGACGATTAACTGGGGCACGATATTACGACTAGGTATACTATTGCCATTATTGTGAGAAACATTTACATATCCTGATCCAGTGCACCTTCCTCCATAATTCATCCTTTCAGGTGGGTCCGGAGTACTTTTGGTGTTGGCACAAAAACATTCTCGATTTGCTTTAGGTACAATGCTAGAAAGCATCTGCAGCATTAGCACCCCCACTTCCCCCATTCCAAGAACTGTCCTTGGCTTTGCCCATCAATCCTTTTCTCTGTTCCCACGAGACTGACACTTGGTCCCTACGATTTAACTTTCTAATCATCACAGTCCCCTGTTTGGCAACCATTTTTCTCCTCCTCTTATGCCAGTCAAATTAAGTTTTAATTTGGCACTTTTAGTTTTACAAAGGTAGCGGGCGCCCCTCTCTCGCAAGAACAGACATGATAACCTGTTCAGTGGTTATTAACCACTTGAGAGTTCGCAGCCACTGCTTTTACTCACTGTGCCTTTCACAGATGGGAAATATCCATTTGCATATCAGTCTTTGTCCTGCCCAGGGGCAGTCCAGCACCGAAATACAATGGCAACTCCAATCTGAACGAGAGTACCACCAGCAACCCCATACACGTGTTTCACCCTTGTTGGGGATCATCAGTGAGGTGAAGCTGATGCCTCTCCAAGCACAGTGAGAGGGAGACCACGTCTGGTTGCCCCCAGGAGACCTAGGGTTACCAATCCCCAGGTTGGAATTGCCATTGCATTTCGGTGCTGGACTGCCCCTGGGCAGGACAAAGACTGATATGCAAATGGATATTTCCCATCTGTGAAAGGCACAGTGAGTAAAAGCAGTGGCTGCGAACTCTCAAGTGGTTAATAACCACTGAACAGGTTATCAGGCCTTGTTCTGTCGAGAGAGGGGCGCCCGCTACCTTTGCAAACTTAATTTGGCACTTGTTGCATAAGCATTTCCCAAAATGCAGTCCAGATTCACCTTCTCTGTCTGGAGTCGTGCCCAGATCATGAGTGGAATTGTTTTGGTGTGGCCATGTGCTGTGAATACCTTACAGTTGTTGGCAGGTCTTTTCTAGAGATCCTCCTTTACATCTTCAGGAATTATCCATAGGTAAGTTACATTTGTTTCAAGGCACCTAGGCTGGTGATCCCTTTTGAAGGGCTGCAGAGCTCTTTCCAAGGACTGCCAATTCCATCTAGGGCCCTAGTGATCCTCACACACCACGGGCGCTCACTTCAAAGAATCGTCATGAGGAGGTTAAAAACTAGATTTCTCAGAGGTTCCCTATTTGTAGACAAACACTGGTGGCACCACGACGAAGAGCTAATAGCTGTCTTGGGACCAAGGTTCTCTTCAGAAGGACTAATCTGGGGGAAATTTGAGGCTTCACCAGAGGCTAAGACTAATGTCATTGGCCATCACCCAGCAGAACCAAATCCCACAAAGCAATAGATCCCACTCATAGTAAAGATGGTCAAGGTTTGTCACACTGTTTATCTGTCAGTTCAACGGTGGTGGCCATTTCTAAACCAGACATGAATCCTGTAAGGGAAAATACAGTGAAGGATAATGGCCACAAAAAAAAGTAAACAGAGAAAAGCCTTTCTGAAAGAGCGAGAGATGTACTATTTGCAAAAGTATACTTCCTGTTGAATTGCTCTTCTCGTGTACCCTCAGTGACATCATTCCCAGTGGTCAATTCCATTAGTCAGCAATTTTTCTGCAATGGGATATGCAAACTGGAGGGATTAGTGATGCACTCTTTGGCATTATGCAACCTAGGAGGGTCTTGTAGACCGGTAGGGTTTGGGCTCAAGGGAAGTAGAGCAGTTTTTGTGGTTGGTCTGACAGGATTAGGTCTGGTGATAGCCAAAGAATTGGTTGCACTGGTAAGAGTTATTGTTTGACATGTACCAGGAGTTTGATATTCCTAAACACCTTGGGCCTTCCCTCGACTTAGATATGAGGAAGCCCCCACCCCCCTCGCATCATACATCTGCAGGTGCTTTTGTGTGTGGAATTTGTAGGACTCTTCCCTCAAAATGAAAATGGCATTTCAACAGGGAAAACCCCAAGTAAGACATTGAATACAAGTATAAATAGGAAGGTGTGTGCCATCCCCATTAAGGCCTATGAGGGAGAGCTGGTATCTGGGAGGCATTTCTTAGTGATGTGTACTCTGGAAATACTGTATTTATGTATATAATCTGTGTAATCTGAACACCTGTGGGCATCCAACATCAACAAAACTAATGTATAAGCTTCCCATCCCACGTCTGAGCACAATTTTGGACACTCTGAAGGGAGCCCGAGAACAACCTCTACATTAATATCACCTTTTGATTCTTAAGTATCTGGGAGGCATTTCTTAGTGATGTGTACTCTGGAAATACTGTGGAAAAAGGGCCCCACCTAGCATACTAACTCAATTTTTCATATATATATCTACCTGCTGGCTTAATGGACCAGTACAATCCGTGGAGCCCCTTGGCTCAAACAATTATATTGTGGGCTTGTTGTTCCACACGCTGCAGTCCTCGTGGACACCTACCTTTGTACTCGACTGCCTGCACGTATTGCTCTGTTGCTTTGCACTTGCTTATATAAAAATTGAGTTAGTATGCTAGGTGGGGCCCTTTTCCCACAGTATTTCCAGAGTACACATCACTAAGAAATGCCTCCCAGATACTTAAGAATCAAAAGGTGATATTAATGTAGAGGTTGTTCTCGGGCTCCCTTCAGAGTGTCCAAAATTGTGCTCAGACGTGGGATGGGAAGCTTATACATTAGTTTTGTTGATGTTGGATGCCCACATGTGTTCAGATTATATTGCAACATAAAAAGCTCATTATTCATGATGTTATGGTAACACTGCCTTGTATTACCCTATACGATGGTTTCTCTGGAGCACAGTGATTCAAGACGTTTTCTAAGCGCCATCTCCATACTTTGAGGAACGTAAAAACAATCCCACACACGTATGCTTCTAGTAATACGTCTGATGCAGGGCGCTTGTGTCACAGTTCAGAGGAGTTGCGAGGTATGAGAAATGTGTAGAAGCCAAATCCAAAGGTTTACTCGGTTTCCAATCGTTGGTATGACAAAGGGTGGGGGTCAACTAGAATGTATTGCCATATTCCAAGAAGTGGCATGTTAGAGAGCGAGCGTTCCATTTACTATACATTCTTTCCTCGGTTTAGAAGTTATGTGGCCAGAGTGAATCAGAGTTTAATCCATTGTGTGTAGTTTTGTGCACGTTATACATTTTATTGTGATATAGATATATGATGAAAAAGTGTTTAAAAAAAGAAATCTTAATAGTCTGTATAGTTGGAATATAAATGGGTCATATAAGGAGTGAACCTATTTGAGGCACTTGCTAGACTCTAGAGCAGATGAGGCACTGCTGTCTAGGTTTACACTGGACCGTCTCGCATCTTTATGCTTTCCATACACACGTATACCATTTGCCTCACCAAGTAACCATGTACCACTGTAGTCCTTCCTGTTCTGCGGGTTAGTGCACCCATTGCTCATCATACCTGTGAGGGAGCATACCATTAACATACCAGGTTTTTCAAATCTAACAGGGAGGGCTGCACATGTCATTGAAAACTGGGGACGTGACAGAGGACGGGACAGTTGACACTGTTTCAGACATACAAAAAAAAAAAACAGATTAGAGCCTGCTTCCGTCTGATCTAGTCTTCTGCAATTGACAGGGTTTTTTTGATACTTCGTAAGAACTAAACACGTTGAGTTGGCTTAGACGTCTCACTTTGATAGCTCTATTAGTATTGATTGAGGACAGAGCGACAAGCCTACTCCTAGAAATTTAAATCCATAATTTGGTCTTGAAAATCCTGGTTGAATTTTGTTGCCCTCCTTCAGGGTCATTTGCTGGTGTCCAGGCAGATGTATACCCCCTTGCTGTTTTGTACATGTGGTGGAACAAATGTTGGCTGCTACCAGTCTTGTCTCTGCCAGGACAGACTGGTAACAGGTCCCCTTCGGTCCGGGAGGACAACTACAAAATCAAAAAGCTGCTTTCAGAATCTGCGATCAGAGGAGCGCCAAGATAATGGCTCTTAATACTTGCTCAGAGGACTTGCTGCACCAAAGGATTAAGCCCAGCTAGAAGTTGAGAATATTTTCGAAATATGGCATTGGCCACAATGTAATGTGCCAAAACGTGTGAAGCTAGGGAAGCCTTCCCAGAAGCAAGAAGCCTGCATTGCAGGTGACCCCTTTTGTAGATGGCAAGGGAACACCGCTTCTCCCAGACCTTTCTTGCTTCATCCTTTTTAAAAGGAGGCCAGAGCAAGAAAGACTGGCAAGTGAAGTCCCCAAAAAATATCCCCCACTCATACCAAGGACAAAGCCATCACATCAACATCCTTGACCACCTGAAAGAGCAGGGTAGGGAATCGACCACATCTGGGTCCCCTTGAGGCAGAGGGTAGAGAAGTTGCACAGACTACTGACAATCTGGAAAGAAGCAGTTCACTGGAGTGTCTGATCCAGTCGAATAGTTACAATGTAATTGCTTTGAAAAACACTGGCCTGAGGTTCTGAAATCCTTCTGCACCCTTTTCCAGATGTTTGTAAACTATACAAAAATAGCTTTCAAAATGTCTAGCCCACTGCAAATGACAAGCTTTGTCACGAAGAGGCTGCATACAATTGCAGTACTAATAACCACCTACGCACAAAAAAGTGCCACCTAGGCACTTAAAAACTGCCCCCAATGAATCCGGCTAATTAAGGCAAACACTTGTTTCCTCTATGATCAGGATACCTTGGACAGAGGTTTCTAAAAGTTGCCACTACCAGTTCCACATGCTTCAACACATCTCTTATACCCAAAATTTACAGCATAATATGGAAGTCAGAAGAGCTCGTGTGTTAAATTCGACTACTGGAACAGTCTATACGGGTGCCTACCCAAGTACATGGTAACACTGCAACATAACGCCACAATGAGTTGTGATGTCGTGTTCGGGAGACCACTGATCAGATGTTCCGGTCCTGAAAGCTTCGCACATGCTCCTTTAGGCATTCCCTGGAGATATACTAGGGGCTATCAGACTTTACATCATAAAAAACACATTCTCCAGCTAGTATAGATCGACCATAGCTAAAGAGCCATTTTCTACCACCATCAGGAAAAAAACAAACTTGGTCTGCGATTAAACAGCTCAGGCAGCATCCTCTGGGGCACTGTACATTGAATGCTAAAATGCCATTTTTCCAACCTGCTGGCCCAGCTGTCTAAAAGAGAAGGGGCGCTTAACGAGTGCTGCTGCACATGACTGCTGGCTTAATGGACCAGTACAATCCGTGGAGCCCCTTGGCTCAAACAATTATATTGTGGGCTTGTTGCACACGCTGCAGTCCTCGTGGACACCTACCTTTGTACTCGACTGCCTGCACGTATTGCTCTGTTGCTTTGCACTTGTCTTATGTAACTTTTTGTTCAGAACTTCTATTGCCTTGGCCTCTGTTCCTATATGGTCTGACTGTCCCTAGAACATTGAAAGACATGTGTCTGTCCTCCCTCTCCCTTGTCTTTTATACCCCCGCCCCCCAAAAACGCTCGGCCTTATATTTTCATATTGCAAATGGAGCCTTATAAATCAACAACCAAAGGCATGTTAGAATCAGCAGAAGGATGGCCCTTCGTAATAAAGGTACGAATAAGTCCGTCATGGCCAGTGTCATGAGGGATTGGAACCTGCGGAAAAAGCTATCCTTGCAAGCCTGGAGCGGGGCGTGACCTGAGAAAAAGGTGAAAACTCACTTGAGGTGTAATGAGGTACTGGAAAAGTTCATAACTGTTACTTGTCAGTGTTGTCCAATCAGGCCTCAAACAAGAGACCCTTGTTGGCTACGGGACAAATAAACCTGTCTCCAATTGAGCATTGCCAATCCTAGGCATTTAACACTTGGGTTATGCAGGAACGGATGAATCCCCTAGATCTAGCTAACCCCAATCACGACAATAGGGAGGGTAAAACTATCTGTCATGATGTCACAAGCCTCTGTACAATCTCCCATTTTGCGCACAATTTTGTTTGTATGACGGGGAGAATAATCGAGCCCCCCGCACCCTTCAGGAATTTTCCCCCGGTGGGACTTCTCGGAGTTGAAACAAGAGGGTGAAAGGAATGTTTGGCATGTGTCCGGTAGAAGGCCATTGAGAATGACTCGTGTATGGCCGTCTCCTTTTTTAATGAAGATTTAGACAGCTGACAGTGAACTTTTGATGATTTCACTGCAAAGGAGACAACCTCTGGCTATGGTCCGGTAACTAGATCAGCCTCTGAACATGGTCCTAAGGCGTGACCTAATAGAAGATCGTGCACCTGCACAGGCATCCTCGGACTAAAGTTTGGTAGGTTAAGGACCAAGATAGTCTTTCAAGGGCGTTTTACCGTTAGGAGTCGCAGGGGCAGGATGCTGAGAAAAAAAGACAGACTTGCCTTATGATGTGCATTTCAATGCACAAAGTCATTGTTGGCCTGAGAAAGAGGATGGTTATAGATCTCCTTGCGATACAGTCTGTTAGCCAAGAGCATTCCAAAAGAATACTGCACTGATAAACAGTTCCACAAAATATCCGACCCATGGCACTCCTAGCAGAGCTCATACGGGTTGGAAGAGAAACTGCCAGGCGCAATACCAGACTTACAGGGCATGAGCAGGTGGAAAATAGGTAATTATACAAAAAGGCTTAAGCAGTACTGAGAAACCGAAAGGTGTCACCATAGCTAGTCCGCAGGGATCGGTCATCCAGGTGGCCAGGACACAGCCATCGCTATTGGATCCAGTTCCTGGGGGTGGACCAGTGAGGGAGGATCATCTGGATGGGGTTCTTGGGTAGTGGGAGGGGGACACAGACGAGTGAGATGCAGTATTTCCCTTCTTTCAACAGCTTTTCCCCCATTTTACCATGTAGGATATTCCAAAAGAGTGCCCCTTCCCCTTTTCGTACACGAACACTTTCGCACAACACGAAAGACAAAAGACTAACCAGAGCTGTTTATCCGACATGTCGGAAATATAAGGATCATGCAAAGTTAAGCAATTGACGAGAATCTCACACACCCAAAGGCCCTTTCCCTTCCCCAGAGGGATAAAAGGAGAAGCACAAAAGCACAGGACGAGCAAAGCAGACCGCGCGACATGAGAGCTAACTCAGCACAGCAGTTCAAGAGAAGGAGAAAGGCGGCACAGACCGAGAGGGTGACAAGGAAAGACGCAACCTTGTCCTTTACAACAAAGGACTGTGCATCCTCCACAGAAGGAATCGTAAGACCACAAATAGCCAGCGTGTGTTGCAGCAGATGTCTACGGTACGCAAGACTCTCCTCCGCTGATAATCAAGCCGGGGAAGGACCCTGGTCTTGGTGGTACCAACTTTGACACCAAGGATAAAGAAAGACAAGTTAGAAAGGTTTTTCACAGCCAGTTAGTCAAGGAGAGAATTGATAAGCAATCGAACTGTTGAACGAAAAGTAGCCAATGGCTAATTTGCACATTGAAAGACTAAAAAAACAATTGGCGAGAGAGGGGAAAGCCAGCACCAGAGGAGTCTGGCACCACGTGGGTGCTCAGGCAGGAAACTCTGGGTGATTACCCAAGGATCCACACTACCGTAACCAGAAGCCCTTGGGAAAAAGCAGGAAAAGGTCAAAGTGATCATACAGGGGTCTTGTAATATCTTCTGTACCGTCGAAAGTCTCGATTCAGAAGCCAAGGGAAATGAGTCCCGTTTACTGAAATCCCTATGAACGTTTGTTGTAAAGTTGGCAAGACTGAACCATGCAGAGGGAAGCGAACATCAAGAAGGGGTCCGACCCGAAAGAGGGCGATCCGAGGTGGAAAGTGGTCACCCAAAGTTAATTGAGAAAGGAACGATTCAATTGATTGGTTGAATACGATACGTGAGGGTTCAGCAGCCGGAAGAGGGGGACCGAGAGGTTAAGCCATAACCCAACATGAAATGTGGAAAATAACTTTGTTTTCGTTTGTTTGGTGGCTACATCAGGCCTTGAAGTCAGTAAACTTTTTTGCTGAAGAGACTTTACCATCAAAGAACCCGATAGCTGGAACTGAACTGTAGGCAGGTGCTGAGAAAGCTCGAGCGTGTGATGTGCTCAAAGGTCCTACCTTGTCCCATGCTGAAAACATGGGGAAGGCAGACAACCTGGCAACCACATCCGGGCTTATTTTTTGGAACCCTCCTTCAATAATTAGTTGTAAGGAATTGGCAATAGCTTTTTCTTAGTATAGGCCCTTGTATTTTGACATGACACCACTGGGACTGACTTATTTTTCATTTGATGGTCAACGCTTGCTCCCATCTTAGATTTAGGTTAGTCATTTTTACACCCTGCATTCATTGTTCAATAAACACCATTGAACTGTGATCACTTGTGTCTGTCTTTACTGCTGCCACCACGAGTTCCTTAAAGTACCAAAAAAGTGGAGTCACGACTGAGGCATCCATTCCTGTCAAGTGCAAGAAGAAGGAAAGGAAGGCAGTTGAAGGAGGTGAAATATACTGGGAGGAGAGTTCAGGGGCAATGAGTTTGTCTTGGAATGAAGACAGCGCAGAGCAACAGGTTTGAATTCCAGTCCTGCACTTAAAGACTGGTCTGGTCTCTAGTATTGAGCGCGTCATAAAAGAATAATGCAGGAGCATGGTTAGGTACGACATGCGTGCGGTTGCATAGAGTTAAAATAAAAGGGATTGTTGTGCAATTTTGGCCCTGCTACCAACACTAATGAGGTAGGATGATGGGATGTGGGAGAACACCAAAATCCAGCACCAAGGGACAGCACTGCTCTAGTCTGGCCTCATAACAGCAAATCCTAAAACTGCAGTTTGAATGAAGTACAGCATCTGTCCTAATCTCGGCCTGCAATGTATTTTTTTTTACAGTACATCCTCAATCGCATCCTGCATCAGGAGCACGAGACAACACAACCCCCAAATCTTGCAATTCAGTGTCGATTAGGCCACAACCGTCCCAATCCTGCTCTGCTAGGTCTACCCTGGAGTATCATAGCACAGCCCCAAGCCTGCCCCACTTTGCCGGCACCTCACCAATCATGCCCCGCCGTATCAGCATTAGGACAGCATCACTGTGCCCTGGCCCACTATGACCGCACACGTCTCTGGTACTGCCCTGCAGCGAGAGCACTGCGACACCTCTCCTGCCCTGCAGTGTCAGCATTAAGCAAAACATTTCCCTTGAGTGCTGAACTGTCACCGGCTGAGGGACAGCAACTCTCCTAGTCCCTCTTGCAATGTCAGCAATGTACGCATAGCTTTCAGACAATCTCATTGTGGTGACAGTTTTGGCACCTCCAGGCCTGGAGCTTAGAATGCAGTATACATGAATAAAAGATTAGGCCTGTATGGGACTAGGAAGCAACCATCGACTTGCCACCAAAGTCCCACGTCCGCTCCACACAAACAAACCCTGCCTACCACGAAACAATGAATTATTACTTACCTATAACCATTGTTCTACAGGATGGTTATCCTTCCTAAATTCACACTCAACTACACCCCTTCACATGGTCAGAGCACAGTGTAGTTAATGTATAGACTGGGGCGAGGACATTCTTACCAGAGGCACCATCGTTACAGGTAAGTTACTTTCAAATCTTGGGTCCCATAGTGCAGCAAATGATGTTCAACATACGGTAGAAGTTTGTGGGGGAGCGGTTGCAGTTGGGGGGGAGGGGGAGGGTGCGGGTGGAGGGGACAGACCCCGGCCCACTTACCACAGAGTAGCAGTGGCGTGGACACGCCTGGGGTGTTTGACTCACTCAAGAGCTATTAACAGACTGCCATGCACAAGCACATACAGACGGAGGGCACACAGATGCGGCTCCGATTACTAAGGCCTGCCCCCAATGGCAGCTGTTCAATAAAGACTCTACACTGCTTCTCCTGCTCGACTTTCTCCCACAACGCCAGCTCAAGGAGCCCTTGAAAGACTCCCCCAAGCTGGCGTGGCAGGGGCAAAGGCGCCCTGGGGGCGTGGCGCCACGAGCGGGCGCCCGGCTGCACCCCCCCCCCCTGAACTCCCCCTTCCCCCAAGGCTGGCTCTGGACACAGGCCCAATCACAGAGCACACGCACAACCAATGCTGCCGTTCTTTTCTGCCAAGTCCCACTGGACTGTTTTCTGCAGCTCAGCGTGGCAGTGAAGTGTACAGTACACCATCTCCTCACTGGCCAAAAGGTTTGACCGTTGGGGAGGCCATGAGCTTTGCCGTCAGATTGCTCTTGCACCAGTGAGGTCTAGGCAGTGCAATGCAAGGAAAGGATGAAACCCGATGCAGTGAATACCTGGAAGAGGAGGGAAATCAGCATGCCCCATCGACATGGCTGTGCCTCCCTCACACACTGGAGTTTCCCCTTGCATAGTAGGGTGACAAGAAGTCCAAGTTTTGGTAAATGTCACTGTCTCAAGTGTGCCATCCTGATCCTCCTTCAACGTCTATCCTCTCGTCACTTACAGTGACTATTCCCCTAGAGTCAACTTCCACTTATCACTACACACAACTTTTTGCAATGAAGTTTCTCCATCTCCTCTTTTCTGGAGGACAAGCAAATCTACATCTGTCATTCGCTACAAATCTGCTCCACGCATTTGTGACCACCCGCTGCTCTACCATCCGCCATCAGATTTCCAATTGCTGTTCATGCTCAACTCACCACGATTTGAGTTCACATACTTCTCAACCACTGATTCCAGCACTATTGACTCTCCTTCCCATCCAACTGCACTTCGTTCACTTCGATTACAAAATTGGGCTTCCTCACCTCCACCACCACCTGTGTTCACGACAATCTGCTCGTTTACATGCTTTTATATCGAGGTGATATATAACAAATGCCCATATAGCGAATCTTTTATCTTGAAAACCTTTATAGTGAATGCATTGGGGAGGAGTTTCCCCTCCCCTCAAACCCCCATTTCCAACTCCTAAAAACCCATCCCAACGATTTCCCAAAAAAATGTAATCCTTCACCCCACCCTAAATAAATTCCCTATAAAGGATTTCAAGGTAAACGTTTCGATATATGGGGATTCTATATATAGGATTTGATATAAAAACTGTATACCATCTGCTCAACATCAATTAACACAACCTGCTCATCCCTTTGATGGCATGACCATCTACAACCACAGTGAACCCTACAATTACAAGCGCAACAGTGAATAAAATAACATACTCTTTGACAAGCCCTCAAGCGTCAAGTCTCCAATTTTCCACCTGGAAATCTTGCACTGGTGTCCTAATAGTTGCATGCATTGCAATAAATGTTCAATGAATAAGATTTAATTAAAGGATGAGGGAATCAGCTGACACGCATTTCAACCCTCACAGGTCTTTCTCAAGGCAAAGCATTTTTCAAGGTGGCCAATCTTATTCAATGAACATTTATTGTAATCTCTGTGACTATTGATCAGGACAGCTAGCGCAAGATATCCAGGTGCAACCTCCTACTAGCCCCATAAGGTGTGGGCTACACCTCCTGCATTCCTGCAGCAGGTTCACCCCATCCACTTAAATTTGATAAACTTGGATTAAGTCATTTCCAAGTGCTACACGAGTTGATTCAGTTGCTATTGCCCAACTCTTGTGTTTATCCTATTATCCACAACCAAGTTCTACTTGATGTAACATCTGTGCAGAATGTCTCTTCAAGATACTGAGCAAATAGACAAAATCAGATGGGACTTCTCCCTGTGCTCCCAACTCTGTGGCCTGACTTTCCCCACCCATGTTTGTCCAATGAACTCTCCCCTTGTGTCCCCAAACTGCTGGCCTCATGCCTCAAATTCAACTAAGTTGTGTAGTTTCACCAGATCTATGATTTTATGGAACCCAAAAACAGAGAATTAAAATTTTAACGAACCAAAAATACCGAAATAAATATCCATTTTACTGTGGGGGATCCTCCCAAGCCCCTCCCCATGTTTAATCCATGTTTAATACCCCTCCCCAAATCCCTCCCCACCAGATTTAACCGCTTACCCCACATTTTCTTTAATCATTCAGTATTTTTTATTTGTTAAAATTTCAATCTCCATTTTTTATTGGGTATAATCACTGGATACTGTTTCACCCTGCTACCATCTGTTGACGCACTTCTACAAATACAGCACAATAAGGAAGCTTTGAAAGGAGTGGGAAATATGCAGATTATTTCCAGATGAGGCCAGAAAGAGGAGACCCAGTCTACCCCATTCCACAGACATCCCAAAGGTTTCTGGCAAGGATCCATGACTGCAACGCAGCAATGTCCAGACTATTATCAACATGGAACCTACATATTGAAGCCCACTCGGCTGTCTTCAGGGTCAACCATTTATTCATTCTATTCATTCCTCTTCTAGAAATCTACATTTATGATTGGAAGGAACAGAGGTCCAGGCCCCCAGTGTGCACAGATGCTTGTTCACGTTTGCTTCATCTTCCACTCCTCCCCCATTCATTCTCAGTCACCTCCATCTTATGCACTTTAAGACAGCAGTAAAGAGCTATTTAAGCAACTAACAAAACCTAGCACATCTACCTGCTCGGTGTCCCTCTTCAGACTTAGGCCATTACCGCCACCCAAAATGTGTCTGGCTCTCAGACTTCCCGATAGATCTTCCTAGAGGTTCTCTCTTGCACTTAAAGTGACGAGACTCCACAGCTAGACCTTCCTACCTCGATGGCTCTGCCTGATTGCTCTTTACAGGCTATGCATCCCACCCTCTCTGCTCTAACATGTGCCTATGGAGGAGACTATTCTGCCAGTTCAGTTGAGTGGAATGTCCTGGAAAGAACTTGGGGGTCACTAAGTCTCTGCTTTGCATTGTGCTGGCAGAATTAAATTCATGATGGTGATGGCTGTTCAGCCAGAAGGCCCAACCTCAAATCATCATCCACATACCTAGATTAGATTACTCTTTTCTAATTCCCTCCCAGTTTTAGCCCATACACCAACTTTCCCATCCCCCCCCAAACCCCTTCTCTCCGATTCCCCCATCACAACCTTGCTCACTTTCCTGCTTTTTTACCCACCGCCAATATCTATGAGATCCTTGCTTATATTCCAGTTTTCTATCCCTACCCATTGACTCCCAGCAATCTTTTACACACATCTTATCCCCTTAAACTGACTATGTTCCACCATATCCCTACCACCCCCTCCCCGAGAACCTTGGTCTTTTACTCCTTGACAGCCCCATGTGAAGTCAGTTGCTTACATCGAATGTACACAATTTTTTCATTGTGCCAAATCAGACTAACAAAAAGGAAATTAAAGGTGTGAATACAATAGTAATGCTGGAATGAGCTTATAATAGAGGGAATGAGAAGGTCAAAGGTATATTGCAATGTGGGTTCCAGGTCTTCCTCCGGCAGTCAATGACTCCATGGAACTTTACCTTGCCATTTTTTCCACGCCATTTGCCCTCGCCTTTCACGCTGCAAGATCGGTGAAAGAGAAACTAGTGCTCTCTGCCGATTGCAGAGAAGGAGGCCAACACTCTAATCCCCTCGTCATACTCCAGTCACACCACACCCCTTAGATTGCGGCCAACTCAGTTTTTCTTACATGCCCTGCTTCCCCCCCACCCCCTCACCCCCCCAGGATCCCCCTACCCCCCACACAGTCACCCCTCCATCAGCCCACCCCACACCCCTTTCCAGCTCTCTCACACTAAGTCATCTGCCCCCACCCTGATGGTTATTTCTCACAAAGCAAGTGTGGCCCAGTAAAGACCTGCATTGCAACTGCGTCATAGGAAAGATGTGCAACCATAATGAGATGTTGGAATGGAAGAGTATGAGGAATTTGACCATCTGCATAGTGGGCGTGCGCTCACTTTTTTTTTCAAATGTTATATAAAATTGAATAAGGATAGGTCAACCGCTGGAAAATGTGTGGGGCTAATCTGCACACATTGTCCTATGCGCTCTGCATGACATGCACAGACTGGTATACTCTAGGCGCAGTCCTCCCAGTCACATTTAGCTGGAATATGACAACCAGGAGTTCATCAGGTATCAAAACGGGGAGGGTAAAACCTTATCCCCCCTGCCATGGCCAGCCTAATTAAATAACAAAGGCACCATGGATCCGCCCTATGCTTTGTTGGCCCTGCAGAACGGTGGCAGAAATTAAACCGAATTAGCATACTAATAGAGTATACTTCAAACAGGCCAACATGGGGCCTACGAAAGACAGGGAAATTCCCAACAAACTTTGATATGCACCGTCAACCTGAAGCCAGCTCCTGCCTCTCGGTATCAAGGGCAGTGAAGTGTCATGTCTGGTACATGGGTTTACGGTAGGCAACCACTGCAGGGGGGCTCTATTCAGAGGGTACAAGTATGTGAGTCTGCTCTCACCACAACTTCAAGGAAGACATGCCTTTAATCAGGAACCACAGAGAGCTCAAAGACCCTTTGATCTACAACAGACAGGAAGATGGGTGAGACTTAGTGGTACATGTTCTCACCCCTTTACCCTTCCTGCAAAGCACTATGGTTATAACCTTGCACTTAACAGAAGATTGTTGGTGGGGAGCCAGGATTTGTTCATTAAGGTAGGCTTAGCCTACACCAATCACTGTGGCCCATTTGGCTTTAAAAGCGGGTTGAGTTCCCTCTTTTGGCAGATCTGAAGCCTTTGCAAGGAGTACCAAGAAGCACTTGTTTGGACCCAGGCAGAAGGTACAGTCTGCCTTACAACTTCCACCAGTGAAGGAAGGCAGGATTCCCAAAGGGGAAGTGGGTTCCCTCCCCTAAACATCTCCCAGGCAACAGAGGGAGATTCTTAATCCAGGACCCTCCAGCAGTTCCAGAATGGATACCAAGCCAGCACACAGCATGTCCTGCTAGGCTGTGCAAGCAAGCTTCCTAGCTGGGAAGTGCCAGAGAGTCTCTGAACCAAACATAAGGACAAGGCCAAGGCTGTTGCCTGCAACACTCCTCAGCTTGGGGATGTCTGCCTTAAAGGACAACATGAGCCCAGTGACGATGCTAGGAGTGCATCGACAAGCATCAACCAGTGTCCGTCTTAACAGACATTTTCAAGCCAGTTGAGCCCCTCGAGCCACAACAGACTGCACCCCCGATGGTCATGCTGCAGCCTCGACCAGTGCTTCAGACCCGCTAACCAGCACTGAGAGGATTTCAGACCCCGAGCTGCCCTGTAGGCCAGCCTGCAGCTGTCCCTCTAGCCCCACTCGCCGAACTGCCGGTCGCCTCATCCCCACAGCTGTCTCCCGTCTAGAACTCTGCTGCAAAGGCTACAACGCGCCCTGAAACACGACACTGTTGAGCACCAAGAACTTAGAAAAAGCACACGATGCATTGTGGTTCTGTCCCCCTGGTCCTTTTCTGAAGGCCCCTAGTGGCATGTCATGACCCATTGCTCCCTTTGTGTTAAAACCAAGTATCCTTGAACTATTGCGATAAATTACTTTACAGACTGTCAGTATCCTGAGTGCATCCCTTTTCTGCCTTGAAACGGTCTAAACCACTGAAGTAATTGGTCTCTAGGATTGGCTCTCAGGCAGAGGATAGAGGGGGAGCATGTAAAAGATCAGGGTTGACAAACAAAAAAGGCCAAAAGGAGATCTGCCCATTTGCACTCCATATCTCTACATTCACCCAGGACTTCCATATTCCCTTTCTGACCGTTTACCGTCTACTTGCTCTTCATCAACCCACTTGGCGGCCTTCCCCCATATCGTAATTTCTAATTATATTACCCATTACTTCCCTCTTTACCCACTGCCCTCCTTTCTCATCAACTGTCTTCTCTCCTCTAGAACTTTCTCCATTGCTGAATTCTCCCTTTGCCCAACTGAACATTGGCCCCGACTTTTTTCTGTAGCACTTCCATCGCACCTGCTTCCCTCCCCCCCACCAGAACACCTTCAACTGAGATTATCCTTCCAATCATGAAAAAACTGCCATTTTACCCAATAGCTCCTGGCTGCATGCCCTTCCAGCCCGGCTCAGCAAGCTACATTTCAAATTCCCTGAAGCAGAATTGCTGGTTGTCCAATGTCAGCAGGCTTACACCTAGAGCATTCAGACTTGACGTCATGCTTTAATAACAGGGGGACAGCTTTCTGCCAAATCTATGGACACAGGGATAACAGTTTCCCTAATGGAGACACGCTCACCATGATGAATCAGAGCTAGGCACAGGATGGAAAAGCCATAGCAGGTTGGTCTGCGTTCACAATTATAAAATTGTCACAAAATATTATCAGTCACAAAAAAAAAGGCAAATAGAAATATGTATTTGGCTGGGGTAGACTTGCTTAGAGAAAAGAACATTTAATGGTATTGCTGAAAAGCTTTTGCATGACACGTCAATGGTCTCCTACGGACTTATACTGGCCTTTGAAAGGCACTGTGGTAGGAAATTTCCAAAGAGGCCAATCTGCCCCAGCATCATGAGAACGAGGTGAAGCAGTTTCTCCGTAGGAGTAGCACGACAGCGTTAAGCCAGGGTATGCTATGCGCACAGCTCCTACACTGCTGATGCGTGGACTGAGACATGTCTAGGAGTGATCAGACTTCTGCTTTAGGACGCAAGTACTCCGCTGTGAGATAGCCCACAGCAGGGTTCAAGTGCCCAAAAAGAGTAGTTCCCAAAAAAAAGTGGGTGGGGGCTCATTAACATACACAGCGGGAAGTGATATCACTGGAACTAACAGGTCTTAAAGTGACATATGCAAAGTCGAAAATGTACATGACAAACAAGCATTTACTTTTTAGAAAATGAATCAACCGAAAAATAAGCAACGGAGTTGTTCCTATAAAGCCGATGGCAAAGCATAAAACGGGTGCACACCTTTGAAAACCACAAATTGTATTGAAGTAATTTTTGCATAACAAAATCTCAATACACGACTTTGCACACTCATCGCAATTTAATGTGAGACGTGCCTGGGAACCGACTACTAAAACCACTCGTGCATTTCAAGGGAGACCACTTCCCTTTCGACTCGCAGCTACGAAGGGCCAAGGAGTAATCCCTCTAGACAAAAAAAAAGTGTGCGCCGACGCCTTCCATACGTGTTCACTCATGACTTGTTGTGAGCGTCCCCGTGAATGTAAAGGGTCTTCAGCCATGGGAGTAATGTGGTGGCGACTGCCGGTTCGACTCGCACCCGCAGCTGTACCGGGACGCGTACAGAACTCTTCAACCACGGAACCGAATCAATGCGTCGGTGGCTGCGTGCTTGCGAGGCGACGAGACTCGTCCCCCTCTGGAGGAGAGAGAGTCTCCAGTGTTAGCGTGTGCGTTTGTGATCCGACCCTCTGCTCAATAATGGGGTGAAAATCCCTCTCCTCGATGTCTCTGACGCCACACAGAGGCCACCCTGCCCGTAGTGAACGGGCCTCTTGCAATGGCGACGAAGCCTCGCTGGGTGAATGTGCGAATGTTCCTACTCCTCTGCACGCGTCTGGTTTTGTCACAGACTGGTGAGCAAGTTAATCTCGGACTCCGTGACACGCGGAACAAAATCACGATCCCGTAATGGAATCCATCCGTCTTCCTGTCCAGAGTGAGAGCAAACTACGTGGCCTGCCAGCACGCAGCAGCGTAAAACACTGGGCAGGCACAACACGGCCAAGACAGCCTCAACCGGACTTCCCTGATCCACCCCTATGAAGGAGCCCATACAGAAAATGTGTGGCCTGGGCAGAGCACCAACAAGTCCCAATGCTGCCTAGGAAGCGGTGGCACAATGTGGCCAGAACGTACGATCTCCACAGAAACGTAAAACGCTACAGTGCTAACTGCTGGTTTCCCCACTTCATGGAGAATGTTGGGCGAGGAACATGTTCAATGGAAGGGGGTGGCTAGGCAACCAACCGACAACCAACCAATACGTTTATAACTTGTATTACATAGGTAAACCATTTCAAATCGCTGAACACCATTTCCTTCAAAGGACCAGCACTAGTTTCTTCTAGAGTCTATGAACATGCTTTGCGGCACACATGCAGCTAACAGTGTTGGCAAATCCAACAAAGTGACCGAACACTGTGTTAAAGGCTTCTCAGAGCACCCTGTATTTTCTCCATCACCTTTTCTCGCTTTTATTTTGACTCCAGCATCCTAGCCCCTAGCATAGCCCCTTTGAAGATGGAAGTAGCGTGAACACACAGCCTGTATGCATTATGCATAGGCCTGTCACAGGAGACAATGAGGTTAATCTTCACTGCAATGCTAGAGGTGCTCTTTCCATCACACACACCATTACTATTGAACAAACCTCAGCCCGGGCACCATTTCCAATTCTGAGAAGTAGCCAGCAAGTACCACATGCTGCCATTTCACCTGGCATCCACACTCTAAAACCAAGAGCAATCAGAGTGTAAAGTACAAAAGCAACAGGACCAACGAGGGGGAGGGGTGTGGCGGGGGTGGGGAGGAGGCGTTGCCATCCTTTATGAAGGACAGAGAGGAGAGAAAGTAAGACTAAGAGTGGATTGCTTAGCAGGCAGAGAACTGTGCAAACTAGGTGGAATATTGTAGTGTGCTGCCATTTCACTTTCAGGTAGCTGGTATAAAGCAACAGGGTGATCGGATATAATGTCAAGGAGGATGGGAACAGCTCATGGGTTGAGCACCATTTGCACAGACGTATTCCATCAGCAGGTAACAGAACTAGGTTTGCCATCAAAAGTATTTGGCCGTGTCATGTACATTTTCAAACGGTGGCTACTTGTCAATGTGATGCATCTACCCCAACCAAATGAAATATAGTTTACACTATTAAATTTAGATACACTAACCTGAACGTTACTGTAAAGTATTGAGACAATGCAGTGTTTTATAGTAGCAATTCTGTAACAACTTACACTTTTAGAAATGTAATGTGCATGACGGTCTTTAAAAAAAAAAAAAAAAAAGAAGTTTACATATATTGGTCTTTGCCAGGCAGGACATAGTTGGCTTAATAAAAGTATAATTCCGATTACCTCCGTTTTTGAATTATTTGAAGAAAAAGAAATATCTTGCATAGCACTCCCGCCCAGCCATTTGGCACTTCTGAGTGGAGGAGATTATTACTGCTGCACACTCTCTCCATTAGCCCCTTTGAATTTGCAGAGAAAAGAAGGTGGAGAGATTCAACCACGCAAAATTAAATCTGCCGTTTTCACCTTGCCAGGGCACTAAAAGGGTTGAGAGGTATGGAAAACACTATTTGGTGGGCCACGTTGTCCTAATGGTCTCCATCATGGAGGTACAACAGAAAGATGGAGCTGCACCAGGATACCTTCTTTGTAGAAGCCATGGCTGAAAAAGAGAGGACGAAAGTCACAATTTAAACGTGGACTGGTCGGCTGGCTTAGAAGAAAACTAGTACGAACAGGACCACGTTGAACGACACCAAAGATGAGAGTTAATTGCTACGCTGAAATAAATATTTAAAACCTGTACTGCGATGCTTGACCGAGATTAGAAGCCTGCGCAAGTGGCATGTATTCAGTATATACAAAGGAAAGCTTACAGTAAAGAAACCAACGAGAAAGGGGTGCAAGGGTTGTGAAGGAGGGTACAACACGGTCAACTGAGAGGACAGACCATCTTTTCTGCTATAGGGATTCTCTTGTCAAAGCACTGACTGAAAACTCTACTACCCTACAATTTAAAAAAATGAATCGCAAAGGATCCTGCCTTGAAAAGCGGGTGGAATAGACTGGCTGTGACCGAAAACCAAAGAAGAACCCATTTCTTGGAACCACGTGCAATATGTACACAGCCGGGCTGAAAAGGGGATTATCCGGTGTGCTTCACCTCAATGGTCAAAGAGGGGCAGAACACCAGTGTTCTCCCAACAAAGAGGTTATCATCCATACTGGCCTGCCTTTTCTTAACCAAACAGGGGGGGCGGTTGGGGGTTGGTTTAAAATCCTCCAATTGCAAACAGAAATCTAAAAAAACGCCTCAGATAGTTATGGTTCTATGACGTTTCCCCCGCAGATCGATTTCAAAGCCCGGTTGCCTATTTCGGCACTGCGAGGAACAGCTATCCCTTCCCTGTCTGTGCCCAATGCAGGGGACACCTTCAACCGCTGATCCCCCCTCGAAACCCACCCACCCAAAGTCCCAGACATCAGCTCTGCCGCCCGACCCACCCAATCCCCTCCCACACTCCCGTTACCAACATGCTCGCTCACAGTCGCACCTATCCCTCCTCAAAGCCGCTCCTTACCCCTCAGTCCATGCCACTGCTACGATCTGCAGACTTCCTCTATGCGTAGTAAACTTATGTGCAGTTCCAAGACAGGCTGCTTTGCAAAGGAAGCAGCCTTCCAGGAAATGGATGCAAAGAAATTAGGCTGATCGATATTTATCACATTCATTTATTGGTTTAAACATGTACATCTATAGATGACTATGCATTACCACCACCACGTTTGTATCCAACATAAAATGTGTACTGCAATAACTAGTATATACAGACAAGAGGACATGGGCTGAATGAATCTTTGACCTATCATACATTCGACTGCATGCTATTTAGTTTGCATGTGCTCTGTAAGTAAGGTATAGCAGAGCCCTCATTTATAGACCGTTGCCTTACGGATTGATGACACGATTTACAATACCATTTCCCCCTCCTGTGCTGCAACCCACAGAAAACAGATATGTCCCATGAAAAATTCGGCCCAGCTGTCACAGTAACTGACATTGAAGTCATTTCTGTGCCTGAAAACAATGTGCTGCATGATTTTTACAATGTTTTAAACAAGTAATCTCTACTCGTAATTGAAAACGCTAAAAACTCTAATTACTATTTACAAGCAGTGCAATTCCTTTTTATTTTCACGTTTGCACAGACGATGGGCATCCAAAGGGCCTTCATCCACCACAGCGCTTCGAAGCCATACCATTTGTGTTATACAAATATCAAACATCCCTGCACATATTCTCCGTCCAAAGATTATCAATATTGGAAATTATATTGCCGCCCTGCCCAATCATCTGCAGAAACCGAGTTATAGCGCCAGCATCATTCATAACCTCCATAGGCCAAAATTAAACTCCTCACTCCGCTTATTCTTAGTGGCAAAGAAGACGTTCATACAATCTAATAACTCAACTGTGTAGGACAGTCTTCTAGCATTCACAAACAGTTCCGCACTTCTCAACAGCAAGGGGCTGGATTCCAAAAAGAAAGCAAAAATGCTGCAAGATGGGCTGCCCACCACAGATGGGAACATTTCTCACCAGTAAGGCAGCAAGAGGACCGCCAAGAAATGGGATTAATCCTCTAATTTGCAAAACTTCTCAGCAGTTAAGAATTAATATATTTTTGTTTGTGCAACTTGGGAGTGCTTTTCCAGCACCAAGTCGTTCAGAGACTGGTTCTAGAAAAACAAAAATCGCATAAATTGCTAATTTTAAACCTCGCTGATGAAAACAATCATTCAGGCCCTATAAAATGATTTGGCCAATTTAGTTTAAAGGTCCTTGATAATGTGGCCAACGTTAGCGTTCATTCAAGTCAAGTTTCGAAAGGGCATTTGCAGGTCTCAACCCTCAAGCCACAAATATGAGCACGGTTTGTACAGGCCTAAATGAAGCAACCACCCAAGTACGTGAAAACACAAACCCATGACTTCCATTTGAAACCTAAGTCCCTGGGCATACTCGAGTACAGCTCTGTTTCGGAGTTCTTTACAAAAGCATTGGCCATCGAAAATACAGTGACTAAGGACCAGGTCCCTTAAACTGGCCCCATGTGCGTTTTTAATCTGGCAAACCATGGCACCAAACTGAAGGGCGTCTAAATACGGTTTAAAAATAAAACCGTCCACAGCAAACGATGGTTGAATTTAACCTGGAGGCCAGTCCTGAACTCACATACAACTCATATGCTAGATCAACGAGCAGCTACAATGTATGCAGATGCAGACTGGAGCATCAGCGTTCGTCCAAACGCTCCACCTAGTATCAGTCCCACTATTCAGCTTGGTCGTTTGATGTCCATCATTCTGTTCCCATATCACAGAAAATTGAAATACCAGTTAATGTCCACCACTAAAAACCAGGGCTGAACAGCAGATGAGTTTGAGCATCATGGAAAGCAAGGAGGAATCCTTGGGATAGTGTTGACTGGCAGGTTTGTGTTCATCTTGTATTATATTTGTACATTAAGCCACATTTTTGAACACTTTAGAAGCTCTCTAGCCTTCTACTCACAGACTGAGGGCATATTATGTTAAGCGTCTTGGATCCCACATAATGAAGGTGCCTCCTGTTGGAATCATTGGGCCCGATTTCTGGAGAATAGGCAGGCGTTAGGCCCCCGCCCTTATCACCTGTCAAACGTCTTTTTATGGCCTAATGGTTTTGTCACAGTGGGCAAAGCCCTAGGTGTCCCACTAGGTACAGAACCTGTGTGAGGGCATGATTCTGCAGCTTGCTATCACCCCCTGAATCTCGAGAGAAGGAGAACAGTAACCTGCGTTTCCATATTCTGGAGAGCACCATATTCCAAACGCCAAGGTGTATGCCTCCCAGGGCCCCTAGCACAAGGCCCCTACCACAACGAGCCCAAGTATCTGTGAGAAAGGCAGAGTGAAAATGGGAGCAGTCTCCAGAGGACAGTGGTAGGCGAGGGAGTCCGAGCATTGGGGTGGAATTCAGAGCAGAGAAAAGCAAGGGGGCTCCTAAGCTTCATTCCCTCCATATTGCTCAGACATGGTCATCAACCAAACACAAACCTAACTCTCAGCCTTGCATTTAAAAAGATCCCACACCTTTTTTGCACTAGCTACCTGCAAATACCATACATTACCATCAGCCTCACACTACCCTAGAAATGTTATGTATGCCTTTAGACCCCCACCCCCCAATAAAACCTCATTCCTTGTCATTCACCCCACACAGATCAACATGTCAACAATCTCCCTTCGATCAAGCTCAAACAGGCCAAGAAGATTCCTCTGACACCATCTGACATAAGCAAAAAAAACATGCTGTGGTCATACCATGAACACAGACATAACCACACTTTAAAAAAAATTCGTAAGCACATATGCAACAAATAGTTACTCCTCTCATTAGGGCTGACCCACTCCTTTGCAAGCCCCAAAGTGTTATGAGCCTTGCATATGGCAGAAGCTGTGCTATATAAAACCCAATATCACCACATTTCATAGGCTGGCTCTTTACATTACAAAGTAAAGGAGAAAATAAGGCAGCTATATTTAGTCAAATCAGTCTTCAAGCAAACCTGTGACCAGATTGACCAAACTCAATTCTTCTTCAGTTGAAGGTGGACAGTTTGAAAAAGGCTTTGTCTCGGCAAATGCTGAAGCGCCCAGAGGTCCAAGTCAGAACAATAAAGTGCAACCATGGGCACAAGTACAGGTTTCAGTGATCGCTAGTGAGTAAAAGGCGGCATATTACAGAGGAGGCAGCTTAGCCAGGATGAAAGTTGCATGCATGCCAGGATCAAAGTCACATGCATGCTACTGACCATTCAATATTTCCTTAACGGCTGTTGCCATAACTACTAGGGCCCACTTGAGGACGTCTCAAGTCCATCACGCAGCTACTCAACATTTAGCTGCATCTAGTGCCATGCTTAGTCGACTCTAGATATTGCAATCACTATAAAACTCTGCTCTAAACCTAGCATTACTCTCCTGAGTCCGACACTCCTGCTTAACAATAGCTTCACATTTTACAAACAAGCATGTCTACTTTGACAACCATATCCCCTCCCACTCATCCCAATTGGTTTTCCTCTCGGTTCTTGGTCGTTCTATTATCTAGTTCATCTTTCCCATCACTTCCTCTCCAAGTCCCTGCCCACTTCGTTTCAACAGAGTACGGTCTGGTAGGGTCAAAATATGCCACCTTTTGGACAAGGCCAGACACCACAAGACCACAACAGTGGTGATGGGCGCAGTATAAATATAGGATTAAAAAAAGCAGAAGTTGCCTCATCACAACACTATACCCTAATGTTTACCAAGAGTACTGTGCCATGACCACAAACACAGAGGGCTTTAGTGTGGGACAGAATTTCTGGTTAACCGGAAGGGGACGGAGTCCTGATTTCTTAATACTTTAGAAAATGTTTAACTTCTCAGGTCTGGGTGAAAAACACAAGTTGCGATCAGCTCTCTATGCGACACTATGAAAGACTGCCCTCTACTAACCTTATTTGCTAGTCTCTGTGCCAGGCTGACTCATAATGGAGTTTCAGCCATTAGCTTTGCTTTTTTAAAATATTTTATTGAAGTCAATTAG
Organism: Ambystoma mexicanum; assembly: GCF_040938575.1. NCBI lineage: Eukaryota > Metazoa > Chordata > Amphibia > Caudata > Ambystomatidae > Ambystoma > Ambystoma mexicanum. Next base: position 228,956,651 of record NC_090934.1, read on the forward strand.
CATATAAGACTCTTACAATATATACCAAGACAAGTGATAAGAAAAGAAAGGATATAACAAACCGATCTTCTAGAGTAGATCGGACTAAAAGTCTCATATGATATTGTATGCATTCTATAACCTAGTGCATAAAATGCAATTTAAGATCAACTCGGTTGTGTAAGTTAAGTTTATTAAACCTAAACAAAGACACACAGGACAAACATGAACAAGGAGGAAGGAAGGGAGGGTGTATACTAACAATATACACTAATTGCAGAGTATTAACCTTTCTATTGGTTCAAGGTTGTTTTATCATAAAATTCTATGAATGACTGTCATTTCAATTCATGTTTGAGGTGTAAAGAAGGGGACTTAGCATTACATTTTTCCACTCAATGGATATTAAACAGAGTTCCACCATATTTTGACATGCAAAAACTTCATCTTTCCAGTTAGAGGTGATGGTTTTAATTGCTATTGTCATTAAAAGGTCGAACAAATAACACTTATTTTTGTCAATTGCTGGTTGAATCATTGTACTACCAATGAAAAGGAAGCCAAGACAGCAATCTTGTTGCAGAATAAAAATACGCTTGAGAGTTTTCTACACATTTTCCCAAAATTCCTTTCAATGTACATTCAAAGACAACATGTTAGAAAGAGCCTTGAGCATGAAGACAAGACCAGCAACTATCATTTTGTGTGGCTCCACCCTTAAAGAGAATTAGTGGGACGACAAAAGCCCTATGATGAAAGAAGTACAGGGTTTGGAATAGACTGGCTCAAACTATAGCTTTAGATACATACTTCCATACAGATGGCCATAATTTACCAGGTTACTCACCGTAGTGACCACCTTACTCCTAGTCCATAGCCTCCATGTTTTATAAGATATGGTTGTTAGGCTCAACTGATGTAAACCCATGGAATCGTCTACTGGCATGGAAGCTAGACTGCTCACTAACAGACTCAACTTACTCCTACGTCCCGTCCCCTTTCCTCCATACTTATGGGACATCTCTCCGTCCTCTGGGACGGGACCGGAGCACTTTTGTAAAAAGCATCCACATTTTTTTCAAAAAACGTGTCCCTCCTCTTACCTGCGCGGGGCCCGGCACGCGGCTGTAACCCCGCCCACCTTGGCTCCGCATCGCCCATCAGTCCTTTTCTATCGCAGGGTCCAAGACACATTAGCAATAACAGAGGAACCTTATTAGAGGGGACGGCGGGCGTATGGAGGAACGGGGCCTATGGACTAGGAGTAAGGTGGTCACTACGGTGAGTAACCCGGTAATACTCCTACGTCCTGTCCCCTTTCCTCCATACTTATGGGAGATTCCCAAGCACTCCTTACAGGAACTATGGGTGGATGGAAATACCCCTTACTGAAACAGGTTCTTCAGCACAGCCTGGCCGAACTGAGCGTCAGCCCTAGAGCTCATAGAGGCAGTAATGCTTTACAGAGAGCAGATGAGGAGGCCCAGGTAGCCGCTCTAGCGATGACTCCCAGGGAACATACTTCTAAAAAGCAACCGGAGCTGCCTTGCCTCGCACCTGATGTGCATGGATACCCTTAGGTTTCAGCTTTTGGACGGTGAAAGATTGCGTTATACAGGCAGCAATCCATCTGGAAATGAATGCCTTAGACGCCGGCCTGCCCTGGGGTTTACCGAAGGTCACAAACAGTTGGGAAGAGCTCCGAAGCTCGGCAGTCCTGTCCAGGTAGAACTTAAGAGCTCTTCGGACATCCAGGCAGTATAGAACCCTTTCCACCTCCGAGGCAGGGTTCGGAAAAAAGACCAGAAGGGAAATAGACTGATTCAGATGGAATTCGGTCACTACCTTTGGTAGGAAAGCTGGGTTCGTCCGAAGGACTAACTTGTCCTTGTGAAAGGCCAAGAAAGGATGCTCCACCGACGATGCCTGGAGCTCACTCACTCTCCTCGCTGATGTAACGGCGACCAGAAAGGACACTTTCCAGGACAAGTACCTAAGGTCAACCGTAGCCATTGGCTCGAAAGGTTTATGGCACAGCGCCGTCAGGACTACGTTTAAGTCCCAGGGCGGGTGCAGACTACAAACCGGAGGGTAGATGCGTGTCAAACCAGCAAACGGTCTTCACCACCGGGTTAGTTAACGAATAAGAACACCGGTCTGTAGAGATGTAGGCGGAAATCGCCAAGAGAGAAGTCCTGCAGGACAAGACATGAACCCCTGACTCTGCTAGGGAGGAGACAAAGGACAGCACCGTGTCAATCGTCACCACCCTGGGGTCCAATTCTTTCTTCAAACACCAATGACAGAACCTGAGCCATTTACTCTTGTATTGGGATCTGGTCGAGGGTTTCCTGGCTGCCTGGATAATGCGCATGTTATCCGCAGACAAACCCAAAGGCTCTAGAGCCGTGAGCTCAGGCACCATGCCGCCAAGTTGAGCGATTGTGGGGAGAGGTGCCACATCTGCTGTTCCCCTTGGTGAAGAAAATCAGGAGTTACTGGTAACCTGATCGGCGGACACACCGACAGGTGTTGAAGTTCTGAGAACCAAAACCTGGCCGGGCACCACGGAGCTATCAGTAGAAGAGAACAGTTGACAGAACTCTTCAACTTCCAAATTGCTCGATGAACTAGAGGAAGAGGTGGGAAGGCGTAAGCTCTCATGTTGTGCCATGGGATCTCAAGTGTGTCTCCCAGAGAGGAGGCTCCCAGCCCCCCCTCTGGAGGCGTACTGAGGAAGCTTCTTGTTTACCACCGTGGCGAAGAGGTCCACCTCCAGTGTGCCCCAACGCGAGAAAATCCATGATAGGATCTACACCTTCAACTCCCACTCGTAGCTGACCACTGTCCGCCGGCTGAGGGCATCTGCGGTGATATTCAGCCGGCCCAGATGTGCACTGCAAGCAGCCAGACACCATGAAGCACGGCCCACTCCCAAATCTGGATGGACAGATCCACGAGAGGGGGAGACTTTGTTCCCCCTTGCTTCTTTATGTAGTACATTGACACCGCATTGTCCGTTCTTATACGGACCACCTTGTTGACAATGAGAGGTCTGAACGCCTTGAGCGCCAGAAAAATCGCCAGAAGCTCCAATTGATTTATGTGCAGGAGCTTGTCCTGAGGTGACCAGAGGTCCGAGAACTGAAGATCTAACGTCGCACCCCACCCGAAAAGGGAGGAGTGTCGTGATCGTCACCTTGGGGCTAGGGTCCTGGAACCCGACACCCACTGACAGGTTGCTGAGAGAAGACCACCAGTCCAGGTCCACTCTCATGGAATCCGGAATCATTATCCGTTTGGAATCCGGGTCCACAGCCTGACGCCAGGAACTCCGAAGAGCCATCTGGGTCCATCTCATTTTGAGACGAGCAAGAGGAAGAGCCAGCACACACGAGGCCATGAGGCCCAGAAGCCTCTGGAACCACCACGCCGACATGCTCTCCGACTGCGTAAACATCTGACACGTGGCCAACAGATCCACCATTCTGTTCCCGGTCAGATGCAGTCTATCGTGTTCCAACGAAAATCCAGGAAAGTCAGGTCCTGTGAGATCGTCGTGGAGGATTTCCGCCAGTTCACCGACAGCCCAAGATGCAACAGGAGCTGAAGGAGAGACTGGAGGTTGCCTGCTGCTGCCAACGGGCAAGGGCTGCGTAGGAGCCAATCGTCCAAATAGGGATACACATGGATACCCTGGAGACGAAGATGGGCCGCGATCACCGACATCTCCGTGAAGACACGCAGCGCCGAACTGAGGCCAAAAGGGAAGCACCCGAACTGGAAGTGCTCCTCTCCCAGAGAGAAACGGAGGTATCTCCTGTGTGGGTTCCAAATCAGGATATGCATGTACACATCCTGAAGATCCACCACGCTGAGCCAATCGCCCGCCTGCAACAAGGAGCGAATCTGGCCGGGCGTGATCTTCAATTTCTCTTGGGGGTAGGGAAAGATTGAACTGAGAAAGGTCTAGGATGGTGCGCAGGCCAGCCTGGTTGGGTTTGGGCACCGTAAACAGCCGGGAGTAGAAGCCCTCCCAAGCTCCCCAAGGCGAACGGGTTCCACAGCTCTGAGGAGCAGAAGTTTCTGAACCTCAGCCTTGAGGGAGGGTGAGCCCGACAGCTGAAAAGGAGGGTTGAGGGGTGGGGTAGAGGGTAAAGTTAAGCGGAAGCCCGCTCGAGCAACTGACAAGACCCATCTGTCTTCTGTGATGGTCTGCCACGCCTCCCAATGAGACGCAATGCATCCTCCCACCGGGGTCTCGTGCGAGCGCGGAAAACCTCATTTGGCAGGTTTATCGGTGGCAGTGCCACCTGAACCTGATGAGGAGGCTGAGGAGCGGGAGAAATACCGCGTACGCTGTGGTCTACGGCGGTTATTCCCCGCAGGAGTATCCACTCTGCGATTTTTGGGGTCGAGGAAGCCCCTAAAACCAGAGGAAGGTCGACCTTGCGACAACGGCCTTTGAGTCTTGAAGGGAGGTTTAACCAGAACAGACAATGATTTGGCCGTCTGAGTGCTGCCTTTGGTTTTGGTGAGCTCTACATCAGTAAAAGAGTGAAAAAGCTCCTTACCATGAAATGGAAGGTTCAGAACATGGTCTTGCACCTCCTTCGAGAACTTAGTGGAATGCAGCCATGCTTGCCGTGAGGTATCAACCCCTAACATCAGACCCCAAGCCGAGGTGTCTATGTGATGAGCCGCAGCCTCCAGGAGATCCTGGGCCAAGACCCTGGCATCAGAAAGGCCTCCTCTGAAATCCTCCAGCTTCTCGACCGGGATATGCTCCTCAAACTCCGACAGACCTCTCCACATCCGCATGTTAGCTCCCGCCAAAATCAATTCTGCATTGGCAAAGATTTTCCTCCCTAGGGAGTCCAGGAGCTTGCCCTCCTTTCCCCAAGACCTGAGTCACCGTCGCGGAGCAGGAAGCTGCAGGTCTGGATTGCAACGTGGCCGCAGCCACCACTGTGGAGGAGGGAGGCGGACAAGACAAGGCCACTTCTTCCGAGGAATGTAGCCTGTACCTCGCGTCAATCTTTATTTACAAAAAGTCCCGAGTGTGGCTTTTCCCAAACTCTTCGGACCTCGGCCAGAACGTCCTTCTGCAAGAACAGGCCGGTACGCTCCAAAGGAGACAAGGTGAACGCCCCAGAAAGCACGCCCTCCTGCGGAGCAGGTGCCTTGGGCACCAGAACATCTAAGAAGCTCATCATGTCCAATACCCGGTCATGGAAAGCTCTGGTAGAGCGGGGCAGGTCCTCGTTGTCCTGATCGCCTTGAGGGTCATCTGACAGGTCCGGCTCCTGCTGAGCCGAGTCAGGCACTGCCTTGTCCACTGGGGACAATGGTGACACAGGCGGAAGCGCAGGGGGAGGCACCAGGGGCAAGGGAGGCGCCGGCGGAACCACCGACGGGACGAGCCGGAGGCACGGGTGGACATATCTCCTTGAAAAGCCCCTTGAAATATTCCCTCATGGGGTCGGTGCGCATAAGCGCTTGAAATTTACCGAAAAAGGCGTCCTCAGGAGATTGTTTCGGAACCTGAGGAGGCCTCATGATGTGGACAAATCCAGGGACGCAATGGGGAAGGGTGCCACACAGGCCCCTCTGCCGACGTATCCACATAAATCAAGGGAGCCGCCCCCGCAGGCAACGAAACATTGTGCAGAAGAGGCATCCGGGCGTTCCAATCAAACTGGCCGGTAAGGATGCGCACAAGGGACCTTAGGTTCACCCGAAGGACCGAACCCTACACCAGGGGCCGATGGCGTAGTTGTAGGGGTAGTACCTAAAATGGCCGCCATGGTCGTGGCGGGAACGGGCACCATTTTGTCCTCATCTGAGAAGAACTGCGGCACATGAGGAAGTGAGGCAGAGGTCTCCGTCGATGGATCAGGGGTCTTAATTTTAGCCTTAATGTAAGGAACTTCGGCAGAGCCAGTACTACGAGGCCTGGAATGTTTCTGCGACATACCAACTGCCAACTGAGCCTTCGAAGGAAGAGCCTCGGCACTGCCGGTAAAAGAAGAAACTTTCTTCTTTGCCCCCTCAACAGATCTGGTATCACCACAAGAGCGGGAACGGTGTGATGTCACCGACAGGGCCTTGCCCGGCCCCTCAGAACTGTTGGTAGTCTCAGCCTCTGTGCGAGGGACCTCGGACCTAGGCCCGGTAGAAGCCTCATTGGCACGGGCCTCGAACATGCGTTCGGTAACCTCAAGACCAGCCAAGACCTCGGGGCGTACCCCGGTTTTGTTTTTGAGGGAAGCCGAAAGAACGGCCTCAGAGCAAGCTCCGGTACCCCACGACTCAGTAGAACTGGGTCTACACACAGCCCCCACAGGAGGGGCCTCGGAGTGTACTCCGGTGATCACAGGCCCCGTACGGAGACCCTCAGAGAAAACTCCGGTAGAATTATTAGGCCCGACAGGCACCTCAGGATGAACCCCAGTAACAGAGCGATCAACGCCCCTCCCGGCTCGAGAGGAACCCGGGAAGGTATCCCCCGGCTGGGGTGTTCTGAAAATCAAAGAACTTACCGGGATTTTTTTCTTCTCGTCGATGAACGCCTGAAAATGCGAAGGAGGAGTCCGTCCGAACACCTCCTCCCACCGCTCCAACCAACGTTTAAGAGCCCGGAACGAAAGGGAGTCACAGTAAAAACAGGAGTCCCAACAGTGTTCCGGACCCAAACATTCTAAACAAAGAGGATGGGGATCAGCCCTCACGAAGCGACGATGACACGATGAACAGTCTGGAAAATCTAGTTTAAAAGACATAGACTAGTAAACGAACGCTAGCGAGAGCCAGAGAGGGAAAACGGGAAGAAAATGTTCCGAGGATGCAAGTGTGTCGGGCCCCGATCGTGCGGAGAAAAGGACTGATGGGCGATGCGCTGGGCGGAGCCAAGGTGGGCGGGGTTGAAAAAAATGTGGATGCTTTTTACAAAAGTGCTCCGGTCCCGTCCCACAGGACGGAGAGATGTCCCATAAGTATGGAGGAAAGGGGACGGGACGTAGGAGTAAGTTGAGAGTCTGTTAGTGAGCAGTCTAGCTTCCATGTCAGTAGACAAATCCATGGGTTTACATCAGTTGAGCCTAATAACCATATCTTATAAAACATGGAGGCTGTAAAATTCAAGTTAGACAAGTGTTTTATTCTGTCAATTTGGTAGACATTAGGATTACATATTAATACAGCATCATTTTCCTTGATTGCATCAATCAAACAAAGATATTGCTATATATATATATATATATATATATATATATATATATATATATATATATATATATCGGCAACTGCTATAGAGTTACCATCTCACTAAAAGTGAGTGGAGTACCTTGAACGAACAGTTGCCCAACAAATGTAATACGTAGAGAAAGCCATGGTCTCCAATATAGGATTCTTTTGTTGAACTTTATCAGGGGATTCATCCAAATGTATTGTGAAACAAACTGATGTTTTTGTGATGGACAGAAATATATAGACTCTAAGGTATGTGAAAGTATTAATGCCAGGACAAGTAAGGTATTTATTATTTCCCTTAAAATGAGGGCAATCTGCAAGAGCATGAGGGGAGACCATTGCTCTCGCTAAACATTGCCAGTTGAGCATGTTTGAAACAGGTACAAACCACAGCTAAGCGGGACACAACACAAATGCCATATGTTTTTTTTCCTTTTTGTTTCTTTTTTAAAATCAGGGAGGCCAACTCCACCACCAGTTCAAGGCTTAAGCTTACCCTAGGGATATTCTTCGTTTTTTACCCCAGATAAACTTGAGAATACAAGAATCCAGTGATTAAAAGAATGAAGCGGGAAAGGGTATTGGGTGCATGTATAGAAAGTAAAGTATAATTGGGGACATCATTTTGACAGATTCTAGCCTACCCCACCATGATAAAAATAAAGGAGAACCGTGAATTAGTAATCTCATTTAGTCTCGTCAGGATAAGTGTGGTATTCTGTTTGATAATATCTTACATGGAGGATGATATATGAATGCCTAGTATTTAATACCTGCAGGGCACCATTTCATGCCAGAGATTGAAATATGTTTGGTAGAATGTATATTAAGTGGTAGAGGCTCTGATTTGTACACATTGAGCTTGTATCCTGATGCCAGAGAGAATTGTGCAATAATGTGAAGTAGGTGATGTAAACACGTGTCCGTTATATTAAGGAGTAGTTATACATAATCAGCATACACTGGTCTTGATCTGAATACCATCATAAAAAAACGATTATATTATCATCCTGTCTGATTGCTTCAGGGAAGGGTCCAGGCACAAGAATAAAGAGGAGTGGTAAGAGGTGACAACCTTGGCGAGTACATCTGAAGTGGGGAAAAAAGAAGACTTATATCCATTTACAAAGACAGATGTTTTGGGATTGGAATACAAAAGCTTTGACCATAGATATAAAGGGATCTGTGATCCCGTGCCATTTAAGAGCCTTAAACATAATTCCACTCAACCCCATCAAAGGGTTTTTTCTGCATCTAGCACTATTGCTGCAAAAGGATTGGTAGATTTCTGAATGTCATTGAGAATATCAATAAAGAGTCTAATATTGGCTGAGGATAATTACCCTTTAACATAGCCCCCCAGCTGGTCATTTTTAATTAAAATTGGAAGATATGGAATAAGTAGTAGCTTGAATCTTGGCAAATATTTTACAATCAGTGTTGATAAGTGAAATAGGTCTAATTCTGGATCATTTCAGGATCTTTATTGGGTTTTGGAACACAATTCACATTGCTTCTGAAAAGGTTCCTAAAGCTTTTTCATTAGCAATGAAGGAAGTGTAAAGTTGATCGTGTTCAGGAACTAACAGATCATTGAAGTGGGCCAAAAAGTCCATCGGGAAGCCATCCGGGCCCAGAGCCTTACCTTTAGTTTTTAACAGCTTTACTAATTTCACTGAGGGAAATGGGAGCTTTCAATACCTGAAAATGTGTGTTTGAATAGGAGTTTTGGTGTATATAACTTCAGAAAATCATGAGAATGGGTGCCATTGGGCGGGGTTTCAGAAGAAAATTTTTGGTAGAATTTTGAGAATGCTTCTAAAATTCCTTTATCACAGAATATTCTATTGCCATTCTGATCCTTAATAACTAACTTTAGCTTTATCCCTTTTCATTTTAATATAGGATGCCAGAGACTTACTGGATTTGTTAGAGAAGTGCTAGATTTTAGATTTGTAGTTTAGAAGATTAGCACATTTGTGTGGCCATATTGTTATATTGTATTCCAAGTCAAGTTATTTTTTTGAAGGATTGAAGTTTAGTTATATATACACACTGATTCCAATAGGGGATGTGATGGTTTTAAGAATATCATCTGCTTCTTGTTTAAGCTTTTTATTTTTAGTAGCCATGTAGGATATATGCCCTCTAAGAACAGCTTTATAGCAATCTCAGTTATTTTCAATGGACGTATCACTCATATTTTCAGAGAAAAAGTGTGTGTAATGTTGCTGAATAAATTGAGAAAACTGTTCATCTTTGAGGAGTGCTGCATTAAACCTCTATCTATTAGGTTTTGGTGAATTTTGTGGGTTAGTTGAATATGAGCAGGTGCGTGATATGATAACGATATACATTCTATGCTGGCGTCAAGCAGATTAGTGAGGGATTTTGAGACAAAGACAGTCACTTTTTGAGAATGAGTTGTGGGGGGTGGGGGTAAAAAGTATATTCTCAATCATAGGGATGAGTTATGCGCCAAGCATCAATAAGGCCTAATTCAGAGACAAAGTTGGCAAATTGCAGGTGAGATTTCGTTTTTTTGAAACGTACATTTGATTTCCTATCGAGAAAGGGGTCTATAATCTTATTGCAGTCACCACATACAATGAGGCTATTAGGGCTGGGATTGAGGATACGATTCCTTAACTGAATCCAAAAAGTAGGGTCAGAATTAGTAGGCCTATATACATTTAAAATCAGATATTCTGTAGAATCAAGTAATTTCACCAAAACCCATTTTTCCACATCATCGGATTGTGGGTATAATGGAAATGTTAGTTGATGAGGATAATAACTCAATTTCTTTTCCCATGAGCCACACTAGAGAATAGTTGACCCACCCATAAACGTTTTAGTTTAGCCACTTCCATCAGACAAAGGTGAGATTCTTGTAGGCAAGCTTTGGATGGTTTAGCTCTATTGAGATGGACCAGAACTGTGTTTTTTGATTGGATTATGCGGTCCTTTAACATCCCATGAAGTTATGTTAAATGACAAATGATAATGGGATCAATGTACGCTGAAATATAAATCGTAATAAATGGAAGGAGCTCAAGAATGCTATATTCTCTTATAAAAAGGCAAAATAAATATCTGCCGCACAAGAAATAGTGTTAAGCTATAAAATAATTGCATTAATGGACTAAGGGGAGAGAAACATAGGAGACAAGGGAAGACTAACATAAACTTGGAATTCTGTAATTTCTAAGTAAACCGAGTAACGTATAAAAAAGTAGTGGCTAACAACAAATGGCCACTCCAAACCATGTTGTGATTGGAATAAAGGATAGTGGGGATGGAGAGCCAGACTCCGAAGGGCTCACCCAGCATCCCGCTCCAGCGAGGACATCACAAAAGAATGAATCCATCATGCCACACATTGAAGTTCATATAGGTGGTCTGGATGTATCAATTTCCTCTATTCTGTGGCTCTGAATGAAGTTGCGCAAAACAATCGGATTTTGAAAGGTAAAAGTATGACCATTGAGAGGAGCCTTTAGAATGGCTTCACGGATGATTCCGTATCTAGCGTTAAATTGCCTTAGAGCAGTCCTAAACGTCAACAGTTATTTTCTTCTCGCTGCAACGGCATTAGACACATCCTGAGACAAAAAGATTTTGGTTCCTTCCCATGCAAGTAGCCTTTTTTGTTTTGCTTTGTCCATGACTAGCAGGACGTGAGTATAATCAAGTAAGGCAAAGATTGGAGTTCTTGGAGCACTGAGAAGAGGTTATGGGTCCAACACGATGTGCCCTTTGAATGTTCAGCTGCAAGGGCATAGGAAGATCCAGGAGTAAAGGAAGCATGTAGTACAGGAATTGAATACGATTGTTCTTTTCATTATTCTCTGGAAGACCCACAATTCGTAAATTGTTCCTCCTATTCCTATTTTCCAGATTTTCAGCTTGCTTCTGCAAAGAGTTCACTGAGTTTTCTGGTGTCGCCACTCTTCCATTACATCTTCGGCATCGCTAACTCTTCTTTTTACCTCATTTAGTCTTCATTCGAAAGTGGACCTTTCATCATCCAACACTTGCAACTTTGCAGCTGTAGCCTCCATAAATGGTTTAAGGGTTTTTTGTTAGAATAACTTGCATGACTGGATCTTGCAGATCATCCCTGGGTGTGGGGGAATCACTTTTCTGTCTTTTAGGTGCACTGGTGATTGAACTTGAGGGCAGGTCTTGGGTTGTCCTTTTTTGGAAGCCATACTTCGGTAAGAACTCTGGCACTCGGTTTACGCAGAATTTTTGCTTTACAATTCAGTTGACAGTGAGGGTGCAATCCAGAAGTGGTGTCTTGTCATGTAGTGAGAAAAGTCCTACGCCAACCGCCTGGTAGCGTGTTGAGGTAATGGTCAGACTAGCAAATATTTGCTCCGAAATGTAGTCAATAAAAGGAAAAACCACAGAAATAGTGCCCCCCATTATTGATAGAACAGCTCTATATGAGCTATTAACTTGGCTATTTATTCTAAGATTGTGGTGGAGCACTTGCGCAAAAATAAGTTTCCAAAATTATAAACTGTGACAAGGAAGCCACAAAATTAGTGCACCCTGTTGATGGATATGAAGTATCATATAGCCCACTGCTTGAAAACTTGTGCATAAAATGCATTACTAAATTAACACAGATTATACCCTAGGAATTCATGAAAGGCGGAAAAGCCACACAAATACTGCGCCTTATTACTGAATGGGGAGCCTCATAACTATAGTTTAATATCTTGCTCCAAAATTGCAATAATGAAATTGCCCAAAGATGATGCCAGCCCCTAGAAGACTTGTTGGAAAAGCTTCAGCAACTTACATTGATTTCCATTGGGAACCTAAACAGCCGTGTGTTAAAAGTACCTTTTGTGATGGTATGCTTTAAAACCTGTTTATTTGGCTTTATTGTGGAAAAACCGCACTTCCATATGCACATCGGCCGCATCAGCTGACAGGAATCGTCAACTTGCACATTATGCAACCTCGCTGCTGCAGACCGCGCCCACGACTCAGTGCCACTCCTTCAGCTTCTCCTTCCCAACAGCATTCAGACACCACACAGCAAGCCACCTCTCATGCGTTGAGTGCGAATGTGCAGGCAAGATTATTTCATATGTTTTCTTCAAATATAGACAGTGATATATTACTATATAAACTTGCAGGAGCACTAGATTAAGCAGCCATTAGCGCCAGCACTTAACCACGCCCCAAAATTCGCCATTTGCTTTTCTAAAGACAGGTCAGGACTAAAGGGTTTCTCTGCCCTCAAGAAGTCATCCCTGAAGTCTTAATACATTCTTAATGTTTACAAGGGAAGCTTGGCTGCTGCCAGCATTGTTGTCCATGTGTGGAAATTAACAAGTTGATACTTGTGTTTCTCCTATAGGTCACTTGTTGCATTTTATTGCATTGCATGTCACTTGGTGCATTTGAATGTATTACATGATTTTTTCATTTCCACATGTTTTTCACTGTATGTGATGGCACTGGAACAGACACAGGGGATTGTTGCATTTCAATGTATTACATGAAAATAGTTCCCACTCCAGGCACAGCTAACAGCTTCCAGTTTTACAGCCAGTGTAAAATCGTCAGCATGGGAGCTGGACCCACCCCATCCTGTACTAAGCTTCCTTGAAATCCTGGGAACAGGATCCTCCCCTCCCAAGGGGGCCTGCCTATGTTCGCTCACCTGCCTCTTTCTCCTGTCAGCAGCACCTCTGCACCCTGGAAGAGTTGTGTGGGAACCATTGTGTCCATCCTGTAATATTTGCCCACCTGTGAAATCCCTGCCCCCTTCTTCCTTGGTCTCTCCAGCCTCCTTCCTGGGACAGCTGTGAAGGAGGTGGCTATGCATCCAACACCCTGGAAATCTCCACCCTTTCTGTCACCTGGACCCTGGGAACTATTTTGACCTCCTGTGAAACTCTTCTCATTCCCTCTTGAGTGGGGAGGCGACAGCTGTGTGGGGGGGGGGGGGGGTACCTGCATCTGTCATCCTACACCCTGTCAATCCCCACCCCCTCCTCAGACCCTGTGGCCAGGATCTGCAGGGGTGGAGATACAGCCTTGTAAGTTGACAGAATCATGCTGAGTCTTTTTTGGCTGCAGAGCTGGAGGCATGGGGGAAGGGTGTGTGGGTGGGGGGTTCTACAGAGACCCTTCTAGCAGGTACACTTCTCCCAATCTGGCCTACTCCCTTTCCATCCCCTTGTGCCCCTTCCTCCCCAACCTGCTCTCCTCTGCATCTCTCTGTGCCCCTCACTCTTCCTCTGGGTGTGCCTAGCCAGCATTTCTCTCATCAATGCCCTCCTTGCACCAGGAGCCCCCTGCAGACAATCATCCAAGTCTAGTTTGCCTTACTTAATCTGCTGGCAATTACCCTACTTCCCTGTCTGTAATAACTGGGTAGCCTGCCTGTTCTTGTCAGAGGGGAGACCCAGTCTGCATACACAACGCACACCTCACCGGGGTCTGTTAATTCCCTGACCCAAAACAGTGGCTCTGTCTGGGGTCTCCCACACAGCCTTCCCCCATTTTGGCCTGCTTGACACTTCCACATTTTTCTGGTGCCCGCAACTGCTCCAGAACCATGTCTAGGTCCCTGATCACAAAGAGCACCTTAACGTCTGCACCTTCTCTGACTGCACTCACCCCCATTTTGCGGCCTGCGCTTCTCTGTCCATTTTCTGACTTTAGCAACAGCCATTTCGAATGGATTGTGACCTCCCACATATTCCTCATCTTAGATATCTTGTCTCCCAGCTATGCTGCTTCGGAAAACATTTTTCACCAGAGGGCGCTGTATTGAGGCCGCAGAGTCGTAGTCCCACGGGGGCCGCCGTCGACGTTATCCGCAGTATAAAGGGCTCGAGCAGCACCCGTTACCTCAGTTCCGTTTTTCCAAGCAACTGCTTCGTGTCACGAACGGCGCAACAGGTTTTTTTCCTCGACGATGTCCTGGTCATCTACTCCCACCACACCCAAAATAAGTTTTAAAAAATGTCAGAAGTGTGGTAGGAAAATGTCTATAACCGACCCCAATCGGAATTGCCTCTGGTGTCTCAGCTTAGACCATCGGGTTGATGAGTGCGGTTCCCGTCAGGCCATGTCCAATAAGGCTCTTAGGGAAAGGAGAGGTAAGCTGGCGGTGGGGGAGGAAACTTACAAGTCTTCTAAGACAAAAAGATTTGGAAGAATCAAGTCAAAAATCTCGACATGGGTTGAGATCGAAAAGTCGCTTGAGGAAATCCTCGTCTTAGAGTAAGAAGTCAAAAAAGCGACGTCACAGGTCTTCCTCCTCTGAGAGGAGAGGGACTTATCCATCCAAGCAAGATTCCCGTGAAAAATGGGAGGCTGTTAAGGCTTCGATGCTTAAAATATTCGAGAAAGCAGCCCAGACCCCTCGAAGATGCAGCGTTCTGATCATGCCTGTGCCCACTCTAAAAGTGACAGAGGGAGATCAAAGACTAAACATGCGAGAGCCAAAAAAAGAATCGAGAGTGTTCGCCAATGCCTCTACTAAAACAAAACCTCTGGTGCATAAATCAGTGGTAGCGGAATCGACATCAACAAAGTCGAAACTAGACTCGAAACAGTCGACTATTACAGCATCGAAACCACCAACAAAAGTGATGTCAACACCCTTGACTGTATCAAAGCCTTCCTCGACAGTATCGAAGCCTCCTTCGAAAACGTTGAAGCCAGCATCTTTATCAATGCCTTAGACGCTTTATCGAGGCATTCTTTAATCCCGATACCCAAGTCGACGCCATTGACCATGCCTAAGTCGATAACACCATCTTTACTTGAAAAAGCTTTCCATACGCAACCCAGACAGGAAGTGTTCAGATCCAGGTCATCCATTTTTGAAGACCACTCCTCTGAAGAGGATGTTACTTCAGCTGGAGTTAGGTTTGGAGCCAGAGAGGTCCCTGAACAGCTAGTGGACAAATCCTTATGACTGTCTCCAAAATGCCAGTGGCCTAGACACTTCCCCTGAAGTGGAATTTGAGAGACCAGACCCTACAGATCCTAGTTATAGAAATCTCATGGGACGGGTCATTGATTTTATGGGTTGGAAGGCAGCTTCCCCAAATTTCGACCAGGATGACATGACGGACATCCTGAGTGACGGTCCTCTAAAAGATCCCGTTCTTCCATTCCATAAAGCACTTCAGAAGAGGGCGACGGTAAATTGGAATACTCCTGATTCGGTTTCAGCAGTAGACAGAAAATTTGTACCAAAATACAGGCCATCTTTATCAGATCCGGAATACCTACCTAAACATCCCTCCCCTGAAAGTCTAGTGGTACAAGCTGCAACCCCCACTAGACAATCAGCTTAGCCCTCAATACCACCAGACAGGGATGATGAAGTTGATGCTTGGGCCCCGAACATTTTTCTTCAGGCAGCATGACCCTTAAATCGACTAATGTAACTTTTACTTTAGCAAGATTTACATATACCCTGAGGGACTGCATGACAACAGGATTGTTTCCTGGCGCTAGTAAAGGATGGTAAAGATGGAGGAATGCCTTCAGTCAGGACTGGGCACTGCTGATAGTGTAAGAAGGTCCATGACATCTAGCACGGTCCTACGCAGCTTTGCATGGCTGAGGAAATCTGGCTTTGCACCGGATGTGCAGTCTAGCTGACTCAATATGCCCTTTGACGGCTTGAGGTTGTTTGGCAGCAAGGCAGACGAGAGCTTGGAGAAGCTCCAGACCTCAAACGCGGCAGTGAAATCACTTAGCGCCGCTATAAAACAGCCTCAACAACACTCTTACGCAGGCTCATCTTCATGGAGGAGTTGCCCCTTTAGTTTCTACTCCTCTTTTGGAAAAGGGAGGGGGCAGGCCAGTCAGAGGCCAACAGAGAAAACCCTTTCATGGTGGAAAAGGGAGAGGTGCTAGACCAGCCCCAGCAGCGGCTACTACCTTCTCAGCCACTGCAAAGCCACTTTGAGGTCTTCACCCACAAGACCCCGGTGGGAGGCAGAATAACTCAGTATCTGGGCGAATGGTGGGGCATTACGTCAGATGGCTGGGCACTAGAGACAATGACCCACAATTACTGCGTTCCTTTTCATCAAAGACCTCAAAATCATCCACCGGGAGCCAACTCTGTAGAAGTTCCAGACCCGCTCCTTGTGCAGGAGATTTTAACCCTGCTAGAGAAAGGTGCAATAGAACATGTACCTGTAGCGGAAAGGAACAAGAGTTGGTACTCCCTTATTTTCTC
This sequence comes from Ambystoma mexicanum, assembly GCF_040938575.1. NCBI lineage: Eukaryota > Metazoa > Chordata > Amphibia > Caudata > Ambystomatidae > Ambystoma > Ambystoma mexicanum. Next base: position 228,973,119 of record NC_090934.1, read on the forward strand.
ATCCCCAAAAAGGACAGAGGATTGAGACCCATCTTGGACTTAAGAAATTTGAACAAGTTCCTCAGGAAGGACAAGTTCAAGATGTGACCCTTTCTGTTCAGGGCTGGCTGGTTTCATTGGACCTTCAGGATGCTTACTTTCATGTGCCAATGCATCTCAAGCACAGAAAGTACCTGAGGTTTGCAATTGGTGGTTCTCATTATCGGTTTTGGGTTCTACCATTTGGGCTGACCTCTGCCCGAGGGTTTTCACCAAACTGATGGCGGTGGTGGTAGCGAGTATCCAGCGAAGGGGCCGTCAGCTCTGAGGTCAGTAGTTAGGGAATTCCAGAGTTTAGGTGCGAGGAAGGGGAAGCCTCTGAGTCCTGCTTTGGGTCTGTTGATGCGAGGTATTACTAGTTGATTTGTGTATTGTGCTCTTCTTGGTCTCGTGGATTGATATCAACCTATCGTGTCAGATATGTAAGAGGGAGCTGTGAGGTTGATGCATTTATGGGTGGTTGTGAGAATTTTGAAGGAGATACGGTCTTCGACTGGGAGCCATTGAGCTACCTTTCTGGCATGTGTGATGTGTTCTCTTTTTGGTATGCTAACGGCTGCTCTGAGAGCATTGATTTGGGTTGTTTGGGGCCTAGATACGTTTTTTTTGGAGATGCCAGATAGGAGCGTATTACAATAGTCTAGTTTGGCTCCTATCGTTGCTCGGGCGATGGAAAGGCAGTTATCCTTGTTAAGGAAGGGTTTTATTGCATTAATGAGTTTAGTACTCAGTGCGGAAGCCGAGGATATGGCGCTGACTTGTTTGTCCATGGATAGCGTGGCGTCTATGTGAACCCCCAGAGTTTTGACTGAGGATAGGACTGGGATGATACAATTGTCTATGTTGAAATTGATGTACAGTGGATTGAGGTTGGAGAGGGTGGATTTCTGTCCTAGAAGGAGGATTTCGGTCTTGTCCCCGTTCAAGCAGAGGCCGTTGGTAGCCATCCATGCTTGTATGGTAGAGTAGATTTGCTGTAGGGTAGAGGCGTCTTGGTGATAATTCCCTGTCAGGGGGAGGAGAACCTGTGTCTCGTCGGCATAATTTGTGTAGGTGATCCCCAGCGCGTCTAGTTTATCAAATAGTGGTTTGGTAAAAAGATTAGAGCATGGGGGCAGTACAGGAACCCTACACACCACAGTGGATGATGGAGGGTGCTGCATGTGCTGTGTTAGAGAAAACTTTCATGGCTCTACCCTCTAAGAACGATGTTACCCACGATGCTGCGTCATTTGAGAAGTGTGCCACGTGCGTCAGGTGACTGGTAAGAGTAGTGTGGTCTACCAGATCAAACGCAGCTGAAAGGTCAAGGAGACGGAGGAGGGCGGGCTTGCCTTTATCTAGGATGTTGGTAATTTTGTTTTTTAAGTCTAGAAGGGCGGTTTCAGTTCCATGTCCCTTGCGGAACCCAGATTGTCTTTTACCTAGGATTGCGTTAGATTCAAAGTATAGTGGAATCTGTTTGTGGGCGGCCTTGTCAAGTAGTTTCAGGAGGAATGGGACTGTGGTTATGGGTCGGTAGTTGTTTGGGTAAGCAGGGTCTAGTGTCTTATTTTAAGAGAGGGTGTACCCAGGCCTCTAAGGTTGTCTGGGACTATGCCTGTTTTGAAGGATGCATTGATGAAGGCTGTGAGAAGAGGGGCGAGTGGTTCTGCGCAATCTTTGATGATTTTAGGGGGGCATACATCACCCTTGCATTGTGACGGTTTGAGGTGTCTGAGGATGTCGGTGACCTCCGCTTCGGATATTTCGGTAAATGCAAATTTGGGCACGTTTCTTACTTTTACATTAGGTTTTATCTGTGCATGTGCACTTAGCTTTGGTAAGGTATTGAAGTGGTGGAATATTTTGTTTTGGAGGAGGTTTATTTTTGTAAGCATGGCTGATTGAATGCCTGTACACCATGCCTCGTCTTTGACGATCTCATCAGGGCATGTAGGTGGTATGGTTAGTTCTTTGAATATATTGAAAAGTTCTTTAGAGTGGGAGTTGGCATTGGAGATGCGGTGGTTGTAGGCTTCAGATTTAGCAAGGAAGATTGCGTCTTTGTATTTTTTTGCTGTGGATTTGAAGTTAGCTTTTGTGGTATTGCAGGGGTTAAGCTGGCAATTTTTGAGCGCTAAGCGTTTGTCTTTGTGCAAAGTCTGGAGTTCCTCTGAACCAGAAATTGGAGTGGAAGGATTTGTTTTCTTTTTTCTTTTCCAAAGGGGCAACAGTGTCGACAGCCATTGTGATGGTGTCTTTGAATATTTCTTCGAGGATGTTAGGGTCAGCGGAGAATGGAGGTGCTAAGCATGGCAGATTGAGGAGGGCACTGATATTGTCAGCAGTGAGTTTTTTAGCACTTCTGGCTAGTGTCGCAGGTGCTTTAGTAGGCACTTTAGCGCTTAGTGAGACAGGGATGTCAAATAGGAGAAGGTTGTGGTCTGTCCATGGGAGACTAGTATTGGAGGTGATGGCTGTGTTACAGTTGTGGTCTATAATCCAATCTAGGGTGCGTCCTTTAGCATGAGTAGGCAAAGTGATCTTTTGAGAGAAGCCTAGGTCTTGGAGGTCTTTGGCTAGAGAGATAGCAGTTTTGTCGTTAGGGTCGTTGAATCCTAGGTTAAGGTCACCTATAAGTAGTGATTTTGTGGATTTTTTAAAGGTTGTTTCCTAAGAGGTGATTGACTTGACCTATGAAATTGGTGGTTGGGCCGGGAGGACAATATACAGTATGAATATTTATTGTGCTATTTGGAGAGAGTGATAATTTGACTGACAGGATGTCAATATTTACTTCCTCTTGGTGGGGTACGGTTCTGATAGTTTCTTTATGAATAATGGCTATCCCTCCCCCCCCCCCTCCTGTTCTGGCTATCCTATCTTGTCTAAGGATGGCATACCCTTGTGGTAGGGCTAGAGAGATGGCTGGGCCGGAAGTTTCGTTGAGCCAGGTCTCTGATCACGAGTAAGTCTAGATTTTGGGTAGTTATTAGGTCATTTACTTCTAATGCGTGGGCATTGAGAAATCGTACATTGATTAAGGCGCATTTGTATAGCGTTGGGCAAGAGATTTTTGTGGGTATGGTGTGGGTGTCTGCATTAGGTACAGTGGTACGTTGTGAGTGGGAGTTACCGCTAGGTGTTGTAAGCGTGGGTTTGAATTTTTGGCATATGGAGGTATTATCACGGTGGTGGGGTGTGTGCACTTCAGGGGTGCGTGAGCTAAGTCTGCAGTTTGTGTGGTATGTGTGTAGGGGTGGCATGGTAGTGGATAAGAAGGGTGCGGGCTCCGAGTCTGACTAATCTGAGGCTAGGTATCATAAGTGCTGTGTTATTTGGAGTGTGTGAGGGGATGGGCAGGAGTTCCTTCGTGTGTCCTCGATGACTCGAAGTGATTTGAAAGTGGTGGAGGTGCTTTGATGTAGAAGGGTGAGGTGTGGTCATAAAGGTGAGTAGCGTGCAAACTATGCAGGTGAGGACGGGCAGAGAGTACATGTGTGCGAGTTAGTTTATGCGCGATAATGATTGCACAATATTGACCTGGAGGGCAGAATGCACAATACACTATACTCCGGAAGGCGAGTGGTTGGCATATACTGTCTATGTGGGTGGGGCACTGGTGAGCTGCGAGCAGTAGTCCGATAGTCTAGATATAACTATCACAGGGCAGGGCGCACATGGCACTAAATCACAATTATATAGTCTTCAAATATGCAGAATGGAATTGTAATCGATGGCTCTGGTTAAAAAAAGTCTAACATAGCAAGGACTTGCTTCCCCTCCCCCCCCCCATGTTATCGTTGGCTTGGTTTTTGTCTCACAATTTTTCATTATGTGGCCAGACCTTCATCTCAACGTCTTATAGATCAATTAATTTAACTTTGTATTTCTTTGTTTTTATCTTTTCTGTTGTATCCTGTTATGGACCATCATCTTTTTTTATTGCACATTTTATTATTTGTTGAAAAGCACGTTGGCTTAAGGTTCAGGCAAAAAAAATGCACCATAGAAGCTAAATAAAATGTATGCCACTGCGCATTGATTGCAAGACTTCAATAAAAAAATTCTATCCACCCAATTTCAACTACATAATTCCAAAATCATGGCCTTAGTTGTCCCTCGCCAGATAAAATAAGGAAAAATGGATGCTTGTAGGAAAATGATGCTCACTGCTAGCAGCTTAACAGTGGAACTCGCTGATGCCACGTTCGCCACTCGAACACAACCATCTCGTCTTTAGGAGAAATGTGAGCTCTTGCTAATAAATGCCACCTAAGCACAATATGCTTCAGGCCAAAATGCACCCAATCCCTGAAAGATAATTAACGCCAGGATATTGCTTGGGGTGAATATTTGCGCTCCCCAACATACACAAATACAACTCCTACGCCAGAAACTGTTGTGCTACTGAAATTAACCTACATTTTTTAATCCTCACAATGGTGTACTGACCATCAGGCATGCCTACACGGCCTAGCCATTTATCATGCACTCCCTTAGCTCTTGCCCCCCCCCTTCACCCATGCAACAACTCTTCCCACTAGCACCAAAAGCTTCCATCTTATTTGTATTGATTTGCTCCACCATTATCCCTGTTATAGCACACGCACACATGTGCTATTCCTTCCCTGCACAGCCCTTTTATCACCCAGCTCCCTTTAACCCCTTTTGTTGCCCCGATCTGTTGTAGTCCCTTTTTTTGTTGCCCTTGGCTCCTGTTCCTGTCCCTTTTGTGGCACCCAACCCTAATCTGTTTTAGTATGTTTTTACCACAGCTAGCCCCCGTTCTTGCCCCTTTTTCACTCCAAACCCCTTTAGCCACTTGTGTTGCCCCCAGTCCTGTTTAGCCAGTTTTCTTGCAGCATTTAACCCCATTTCTTGCCCCAGGATCCTTTGTTGTCTTCAACCTCGTTATCCCCCATTATTGCCCCCCAATCCCTTTTCCTACCCCAGCCTCTTTTCTGGTCCCCAGCCTCTGACACAGGCCCCTCCCCTGTAGCCATTTCCCAGGCTTGAATCGTATTCGGCCCCAAGAGCCAGGCCAGAACCCCAGGATAAACCTTACCCATGAATTCCATGGCTCTCCGAGATCTACATGCACATCGCCACATCCTCGTTACCCCATCACTCTTCACACACTATTTCAGCCTAAACCTGTATGCACTGGAAAAAGATGCCCATGACGAACTTACAGAGACCAGAAAAGAGCCATGCAAGACCACCGTTTACGGTCTGCTGGTATGTTTCTAGGAGAGTTCTGGTGAGGGCCCATGGGGTAAGTGTTTTAAAAGGGAGCTCCCGCAGGTACAGCTATCCTGCTTGGTTTGCTACTAATAAGCCACACCCTAAGAGCGACAGTGGGGTCAGGGGGTTATTAGAGGGTTGTGAGAGCTTTAGGGCTAGGGTCGTGTTAGTATGTGCAGGGGAGAGTGAACTTGCTATAGTTTTCACCTACAGCATCATTGGCTCGTCGACGTGTGTAGCAGATGCTGAAATGTAAAATGTAACGTGATCGAGAGGTACAACAAAAAAAACAAGACCAAGAAAATGAAAATAATGCAAGACGGGGCATGACTAGGGGAAAAAAGCATTGCAAGGCAAACCTTTTTTTAAAGTACAGCAATGCATGAACATGCCATGCACCTTGCCAACACTAGCTCTGCAAATCGCTCCTATTTTCACTTTCTCACTCTTCCACTGTCAAACCCGGTCTCTCTCAAACAAATACATTGTACAGTAAGGGCTGAGAAATGGCAGGTGAAGGGTTGGGCTGACTGAGGGCTCCACTCACTACCCTAAAATAAAAGTGTTAAGAGCAGTTGAGGCCCGATTCAAACTTCAAAGAGCTGCAATAGCAGTCATTAACCCGCTTTAAAATGTTCCTTTAAAGCAACCTTAAAAGGATGAAATGTTAAGATGAGTCCTGCTACAGGATTAGAACTTGTGAAATGCAACCTGCCCTCGTGTCAAAGACTAACGCTTTACTCGTGGCTTGGGGGTGGAGCATGAATGTTCAATCTGACAAGCTTGAAATTTGCAGTAGTGCTGGTAACTTACTTGGTACAGTTTCCAGCCAGTATCCATTGAAGCACACTGATCAACAGCAAACTAATGAGACCTACTAAAACGAGAAAAGATCTGTTGCATCTATCTCGAATTGTGTATGGGATTTATGAAGCTCAAACCTAGTTGGTAAGCAACAGAGGGTACACACTAAGCAACTTACAGAAAGGGTGCGGGAGTAGCAGAAGTAGCTGGAATGGGTTGGGGAGAAGTTGAGCAGGAAGCTCCCTAGGGGGAGAAGAACAAGTTACCTTCTTACCTGGTAACGTTCTTTCTATGGGATGGTCCAACGACGTATTCCATATCTATGGCAGGTAATGTCCACAGCTGTGCTGCTTCGGAAAATATTCGGCATCTGTGTCCTCAGTCGATGACGTCGATGCGCCGTCCCCAAGGACCTCCTCCGACGGCTGACGTCACCCGATGTGATAAGTAGGACGCACAACCCCCATAGCCTCAGTTGTAGTTTTTTCCCCCCAGAACGTGTGCCACCAGTTTTCTGCCAGTCAGACACACAAGGCCTTGCGGAACACAAGCTGCAATCGCAAAAGAAATTCTGTAGCGGGGAAGGTAGGGAGGGAGCGATATGGAACACATCGTCTGACCACCCCATCGAAAGAACGTTACCAGGTAAGAAAGTAACTTGTTCTTCGAGGGGATTGGGTCCTCTGACGTATTCAATACGTATGACAGACTCCCAAAGCAGTACCAAGCAAGGAGGTGGGAAAAGAATTTAGAACACAAATTTAGCATGCCCAATCCAATTGCGGAATAAAGGACTGCCTTGCCAAAGGCCAGATCCTGCCCTCGGATGGAATCGAGGGAGTAGTGCCGTACAAAAGTATGTACTGAAGCCCAAGTGGCTGCATCACAGATGTGAGGAATAGGAACACCCCTCTGCAGAGCAGTAGACGCAGCCACTCCCCTGGTAGAATGGGCCCGCAAGCCAGCCGGAGGGTCCTTACCCGCCAAGCGGTAGCACTCGGAGATAGCTAAAATAATCCAACGAGACAGTCTGTTTCGTCACAGCTTGTCCCAAATGCTTTCCAGCGTGACCACTGAAAAGTTGATCGTCCACTCTGACCCAGGACATGCGCGAAATATAAAAGCTCAACGCTCTCTCAGGATCAAGCCTATGGAGCCTCTCCTCTTCCTTACCAGGATGTGGAGGAGGATAGAACGCCGGAAGAACAACCTTCTGGCTCAAATGAAATTCCGAAACCACCTTCGGAAGAAAAGAAGGACGAACTCTAAGGACAACCCTGTCCTTATGAAACACAGTGAAGGGTGGCTTAACTGAAAGTGCCTGTAACTCACTCACTCTGCGAGTGGAAGTAACCGCAACCAAAAACAGTTTTCAGAGTTAACAGTCTCAAAGGGCAAGAATGCAAAGGCTCAAACGGAGCACCCATAAGAAACTTAAGAACAAGGTTCAAATCCCAACCAGGCACCAGAAAAGGTTGGAGGGAACACATTAGTGAGCCCTTTCAAAAACTGAGAAATTAAAGGAATCTTAAAATAGGACCATTCTTCAGACTAGCGCTTAAATATGGACAGCACCGCCAGGTAACCTTTAATGGTCCCCACTTGCAAGTCCCTGTGGGCCAAGGAAAGCAAAAAAAAAAAAAACAGAACCATAGGAATTTCACATTCAAAAGGATCCACATTCTTAACTCTGCACCAGTTGCAGAACTTTCTCCAACGGCAACGGTACAGAGACTTGTTGCCGGCCGCCTGGCCGAGAGCAACACCTCCATCACGTCTTCAGGGAGGTCCCAAGCCTTATACCTCAACCTTTCAGAAGCCAAGCGTGCAGGTTGAGGGATCCGACCTCTGGATGGAGAACCTGACACCCCCCACTCCCGTGAGAGCAGATCGTCTCGGTAGGGAAGACGACATGGAGTGCAGATGGACAAGTCAAGAAGGTCCGGGTACCACGTCCTCCGGGCCCACGCCGGAGCAATGAGGATCATCCGGGAACCGAACCTCCGTAACCTCCGCAGTACTTGCGGGATGACGGGGACTGGAGTGGGAATGACCACTCCACCACGAACGCATCTCCTAAGGCTCCTTTTGGAGGAAATTCCTGCGAGCAGAACCTTTCGCACTTACGGTTGACACTGGAGGCGAAGAGATCCACTTGAGGGGTCCCCCAAAGGGCGAAGATCTCCAGGAGAATCTCCTGAGGCAGCTCCCACTCGTGAGAGATCGTGCTCTGCCTGCTCAGAGCGTCCGCTGTCTCGTTGTCGTCTCCGGCCAGATGAACAGCCGAGATCGAAACTTCCTGCTGGATGGCCCAGAATTCGAGCTGCATCGCCTCCCTGCACAGAGGAAGTGACCCTGCCCCCCCCCTTTTGTTGAGGTAGTGGATGGCAACCGCGTTGTCCGTTAGAATCAGGACACTTTCCTCGTACAGTCGGCAGAAAAGCCTTCAGGGCAAGCGTGACAGCCCTCCGCTCCAACAGATTGATATGGAGTCTGGACTCCGACGGAGACCAACGACCGCTGACTGTCAACTCGTTGGCATGAGCTCCCCATGCCATGAGGGATGCGTCCGTCACGATCGTCACCTCCGGCCAGGGCAGCCAAAATGGGGCCCCCCCCTTCATCAGATTGCCTTCGATGGCCCACCACAGAAGGTCCTGGGCGACCGTGGGCGCCACCTGAACAGGGTCCGACAGCCTGCCGGAGGACTGACCACTGGAGTTTGAGTGCCCACTGCAAAGGTCTCATCCACAGACGAGCCTCTGGCACCAGAAGAATGCAAGATGCCATGAGGCCGAGCAATTTCAAGAACTCGGACGCTCGGAGATTCTGGTCAAATTGAAACTTGTGCACCATCTGCTGAATGTGAAGAGCCCTCGTCCGGGGAGGAAAACACTGCCCAGGGATGTGTCGAGTACTGCTCCGATGTACTGGAGCCGCTGTGTTGGTGTCAAATGGGATTTCTTTAAATTGAGGGAGAAGCACACCTTATGAAGGGAGTGGCAGGTGACGAACAGATGATCCAGGACTTCCTCGGGAGAGCTCCCCCTGATCAACCAATCGTCCAGGTAGGGGTAGACGTGAATCCCCCTTCTTGAGATGCGCTGCCACCACCACCATGAGCTTGGTGAAAACTCTCGGGGCGGAGGTCAATCCGAACGGCAGGACCCGAAACTGAAAGTGCGAGTCGCCAACCGCGAACCTCAGGTACTTCTTGTGCTTGGGATGGATCGGCACATGGAAGTAGGCGTCCTTGAGGTCGAGAGACGCCAACCAGTCCTGAAGTTGAAGGGCCTGGAGGACTTGAGAGTAACCATCTTGAACATGTCCTTCCTGAGGAGTTTGTTCAAACCGCGCAAGTCCATGATGGGTCTCAATCCCCAGTCTTTCTTTGAAATCAACAAATAAGGGGGAATACCATCCCTTGTTCCTCTCCGCTACAGGCACCAGTTCTATGGCGCCTTTCTCCAGCAGGGCTTGAATTTCCTGCGCAAGGAGCGGATCCGGACTCTTCAAAGAGAGGTTCCCTGGTGGATTGTCGTGAGGCCTCTGCCGAAAGGGAAGACCGTAGCCGTGGGTTATGATCTCCAGAACCCACACATCTGAAGTAATGGCGCGCCACTCTACAAGATGCTGCGCCAGCCTTCCCCCAACCGGCGAACCATGGGACCTGGCCTCATGACTGAGTGGTAGCGGCTGCGGCGTTGCCCGAGGGCAAAGAGGCAACTGCCCGTGCTGCTTTGGCACCTCGAGTACCCCGTTTTCCACCTCTGGCACTCTTACAGTGGCCTCTGACTGCTAGCTCCTCTCGCTTTACTGAAGGACGAGTAATAGTGAAAGGAACCTCCCCTCCATTGCTATCCTCTAAGACGAAATGGCAGAGGTTGTCGAACTGCAGCACCCAACGACTTTGCTGCAGCTTTGGAGGTCTGCAACCTCTCAAGGCTCTAGTCAGCCTTGCTGCCAAAAAGAGGTTCGCCGTCAAGGGCATGTTGAGGAGCCGGGACTGCACATCAGGAGCGAACCCAGACTTCCGCAACCACGCAAACCTGCATATTACGGTGCTCGCCGCCATGGACCGGCTGACACAATCTGCCATGTCCAAACCCGACTGAACGGCCCAACACATGGCATCCTTGCCATCCTGAACCATAGCAAGGAAACCATCCCGTTTATCCCCTTCGGGAATATGTTCAGCCGCTAATGCAACACAGTTCCACAAAGTGTGTGTGAAACGAGACAAGGCAAATATGGAGTTGGCTGCCTGAAGCGCCATACTCCCTGAAGAAAACACTTTCTTCGCCCAGCCGTCAAAACGTTTGTCGTCCCTATCCGGAGGGATGGTAGGATATGACACCTGCTTTGCCGGGGCCGTAGCACCTGCACCACCAAACTCTACGGAGTGGGGTGCCTGGACAAGTAGCAGGGGTCGCTACTGGCTGGACAGTATTTTCGCGACAAAGACTTGCCCACTGCCGGGAGACTCTCCGGAGCAGTCCAAGCCGCCGTCACCCTTCTCTGCAGAGCCATATGAAACTGCAATACCGGGTCAGTGGGGGGACCAATATCAAGGATGTCTGAGATCATCCTGAACGAACTCCCCTGGGGGAGCCGACCAACCCAAGTACTCGGTGACCCGAGACATAAGGCGCTGATATGAAGAAGGCTCCGGCCTACAAAACTCCACCTCCGGAGAGGTGTCCAGTCCACTGGCATCATGCAGTGACTGCCTCAGGTCATCAAACTGGCTATGGCCCGAGATAAGCTCATCTGGTACCGTAACCGGAACCAAGCTGTCATCAGAGCCTTCATCACCCTCTGAAATGTACTCCAGGCGGTGAGAGGAAGACATCTGGGGACCAAAGCTGTGCCTGACCTTAGCCAGAGCCTTTCTAGGGGCTAACCCCGTGCCACAGGGCGCCTCCGACACTACCGCCTCGAAAGGCGTTGAGGGCGCCAAACAAGTCGGCGTCGACAGAAACTGCGTCAAGCGAATCAGCGTCGACGTCAGCTGCAGCGCTGCCAGCATCGACGGCGTCGACACAGGCCTCGAAGCCGGAGCTCCGAGCGTGTCTCTTGACGACCGAGGCGCCGACAGCGTTGACGACCACCTCGGAGGTGGAGCCTGGAGAGAAATAGTCAACGACCTCGGCGCCATAGGCGTCGACGTCTTCTTTGAAGATGGCACAGGATCACACAGTCTCGATCGTGTCGAGGACCGGGACTTGGAACGGGCATGGCGAGAACGGCTACTCTTGTCCAAGCGGGACCTCTCCCACGAGCCGTGCCGACCACCCGAGCCCGAAGGCGTACTAGCGGTGTCTCTCGACCAGTGCCGACCGACCCCACTCGGAGGCGCTGACGGAACGGTGCCCTGCGACTCAAGAATCGCTAGCATCTGCTTCCCGAAGGAAGCCCATTCCTCTGGTGTCGCTTGCATGGAGGGATAAGCAACCCGCCGACGGGCGGAGTCCTCGGAAGAGGATGGGGAAGGCGACCGATGCCGGCGCTTCCGGGAATGCCTCGAAGAGGCGGAGGAGTGGCGAGACCAACTCCTGGAGGAGACCCACTGGACTTCCGACGATGATGCCCTGCAGACCTCGACTTCCGGGGCTTAGACACCCGACCTACCAACCGCTTCTTCTTGCGTTCCCGCAAGGCCTTTGCCGTGAGAGACTGGCAGTCGACAGTCGTCCGTATCGTGGGCGTCCCCCAGGCACCTGAGGCAGGCGTCGTGCGAGTCTGTGACCGACATCTTGGACCCACAGTCCCCGCATTTCTTGAAGCCCAGACGCGGGGTTGAAGACGAAGGAGACATCACCACGAACAGGTCTTCACAAAAAAAATGAACAGGTTCAACGAACCGAGAAGAAAACAGCAAACTCCAAAGAGTCGAGGCGTACCGAGATTCACCAAGCGAACACGTTTGAGGAAAAAACGGAACTGAGGCTATGGGCGTTGTGCGTCCTACTTATCACATCGGGTGACGTCGGCGGAGGTCCTCGGGGACGGCGCATCGACGCAGAAGATTTTCCTAAGCAGCACAGCTGTGGACATTACCTGTCATAGATATGGAATACATCGGAGGACCCAATCCCCTCGAAGCAGGGTTGAGTGGAGCGATCAGCTGGTGATTTACTGTACATGAAGAACTTAAAGAATGCAAATAGTGCCCATGGATTCAGTCAACAGTGCAGGCAGTTCTAGATCGGATGCTCGTCTGAGGAAAAGATGCTCTCGGTGGCAGATCCTCGAATACTCCTGAAGTTATTGGATGTTTTGAAAGTGTCTCACAGATAAGGGTGCAGCTTTTGGGGGCTGTCCTTCCATGGTGGCTGTATGTGAATGGAGAAGGGCCATAGAACCTAAACTACACAGCTAATGAAGGGCTGTCCGGGTTTATCTGCACAATGAGCCCTGGTGCCAGGAAGGCAATGGCCCACACAAACACCAACTTCCACGGAGTGCCGCCGTTCAGGGTCAAGACACTTGCGGGGCATTTGGAATGGCATACTAGGGATTTCTTCAACCAGCTCAGTGTTTAAAAATCTACACAATTGAACATGCATAAGCAAAATACAGCCTACAATAGCAGTATATGCTCTCATTTTGCATTAAGTAATAACATGGTCAAAACTCAGTCACGCTGACAAATCTACAGCAAGACAAAAATATACCATGTAAACGATTAAAAAAAGAAAGTCTCTAAAAAAAGTAAATTGCCCTCATTACAAGTGAGCAGGTCCGGATACAACGGTGCCGGTAAAACCGTACCGGCACTGTTTTCCAGACCGGCCAACTATACGTTCTGTGGCCGTGTGGTGTTACACCCGCCAGGTCTGACCTGGCAGGTGTAACTCCACCAGTCGCAGACTGACGCGGAAACACCGGCACCATTACCACATGGATCCCGTGTTTCCACTTCCCCATTCCCATGGACTCCACGGGAATGGGGGAATTTACAGAATGCCGGCTCCGGAATTACTGGATCACTGGGGCTGTAATGCCCAGGTAATTCCAGCAAGCCTGTAGCCGGTAAATCCCCACGAGTCTGGTGGCAGCCTGCCGGTTTTACCGGCACGGTTACCGCCAGACTCGTAATGAGGCCCAATGTCTTATATACTTAATACTTTGCAATGGTTTTCCACTTCAGCTGCATTTAGGGCATTAGGCTCAGAGTCAAGGGTGTTGTGGTCATAATGTAATATTTGGGACAGCTGAAAATCAAGTGGGACATTGGTGGCCTACATATGAGATGGGGAGTAGGAGGCAGGCCGTGGAGCAGGATTCCACCATTTGTGGGGCCCGTTTGCTTTTTATTGTGCAGCAGGCGATGCATTTTACAGGAAGCAGAGAAGGATGTGGGCTGTGTGGTTAGGAGAGCATAGGTGCAAAGACATGGGGGGTGGAGGGGATTTGCAGAGAATTTCACCCCTCTGTCGATGCCTAGATACATGTAGCACTCAGGTCTAAAGGATTTACATGTTTTGCAGGAAAATGTTAATTCAGCTGCTGTAGGATTTGCAGGAAATTTCAAAATGTATTTATGCATTTAAAATGTCTGGGAAATGTACTAAAAGGTGTGAGCAGCTGGTGCCCAACGGAAGTGGTGATGGCCCCTTGACATTTCCACCCAATGGCGGCTGGCGAATTTCTTGTATGGGAAGGGCATAAATGTTTTCCTCGAAATGTGAGTGACAGAGCGTCGGGAGGGAGCCCGAAACAACTAGCGGGGATTCGAGGGTGTTCTCCCCTGAGACATTTTTTAAAATAATGAGTTATAATGGTGAATTTTCAAAAACAATTTTTGGTTAAGAATTTGATAAAAAGTCACGTTTCCAATCAGTTTTGTATGGAACACATGAAAACAATCCAATACAAACTAATTTCTGCTTTACTCTCAATGCCCAGCAAAAATATACCATGCCAGATACGTATTGCTAGACTGGCTGAACCCAAGTATGATAGTCTAGCTACATAATAGCAGTCATCTTGTTTGCTTTACCCTCGATGCCCAATTTAAAAAAAAAATGCTGCAGTAAGAAAGTAGAGCAAAACTTGCTACACCAAAGAATGCCAGTCTAGCTACATAATGGCACTCATGTTCGTTTAACATTGGACACTCAGTATTGATGCCAATGCTGCCAATTTCTCACACACACACACACACACACACACACACACACCCACCCCTTTCCCACTCCCCAAATAAGAGGCCCAGCCCCCCTCACATACTGTGCAGGGTAGGTACAGACATACTCCCTCTCAATCATATAATCTCATTCAGCCAGGTGGCCAGCACGCATGCAGTAAAGTCGGGCTTCCGTGGAGCTCCGGTCCGCGATCCTGTCAACACCTGAATTTTCGCCTTAATATTGTCTGCACGTCGGTGGCAAACATAAATCCACGAAGGGGAACCGGTCTCCAGCACTCGACCCCGCTCCCGTGGAAATTCGGAGTTGGGAAGCACATTAACGTGGGACGCAAAGACGAGCCCCTGTGTCCCGCAAGATGGCGGCGCACACGCTGTGACGGATGTGAGGGGAATTGATATCCGCAGAACCGCGGTGCTTCGTCTGGCCGCGGCCCGGTCCACTGTTAGTGCTGAAAGGCTGCGGAGACCACGTCGCAAGAGGAGATCCGCCGGGAAGCGCGACTGGAAACCCCGAGCGGCCGTGAGGAACCAGCCGCCTGGAAGGTCGGAGCGGGCCGCGGAGAGGGGAGCGCCGTTGACGGCGGGACGAGCCGGGGGCGTACTGGCAGTGGCCAGCGAAAAGACCCAGCCAGGTACCAGGGTCCCATCAGGAGACCCACGCGACGAGGGCAACAGGTGTGGCCCACGAATCGGCGCCGAAACCCAAACGACCTTAACTAGGGGCGACCTGGGAAGGGGCCCGCCGACTCCAGAGGGATCCCCAAGAGACGACATCGGAGCGCTGAAGGGCCACCCGACGCATCTCGCCTCAAAAAAATAGGCCCCGGGTTGCCCGCGCTCTAGAAAATTAAGGACACCCATTTGGAACACAGCTCCGACGGGACCCAGCAGCGGACAGAAGTCCGCCCCACTATAGCCGTGGAGCCCCAACACACCGCTTGCTCTCGGGGTGAGGGGCACTCTCCCTGAGACCCTCTGAAACTCAGCTGAACACCGCAAGCTCCGAAACCTAATCCCACTCAACGCCATCTCACCAAAAAGCAACATACGGTCGCAAGGCCGTGGCAGTACAGTGCCTGACTGTCGCCCCCCAGGGCAGTTATCGCAGCAAACAAAATCAACGGCGGGGTGAAACCATCGAGATCGGAGAACTAAAGGCGGCTAGATCCGGCCGAAACCAACAGAAGGACCACCCTGAATAGCTCAGATCGAAAGTGGGTCGCCAGGGCAGCAACAGATCTGGGCCGTTTGGCATTGACTGGTAGGAGATCTCACCCAGCAGATCACAACCGGTGACACAAATACTGCACCACAGGCCAGGGACCGGAGGAGAAGCCGATATACCCTTCAGAACCAGACTGAACACGCGAGGCGGCGAGCCTGGAAACGGGGGATGTCCCCCCCCAGAGGCAAACCCAAATTGGTCACGATGGACTCCTTCACAACAGTCAGACCCCAAAGACAAGCACAACCAGATCGGGAGCCACCAGAAGAGCCGCCCCATCAAGAGGATGATCTCAAACACACACAAGTCCTACAAGCAATAGCGGCCCTCCGCACGTCGGTCGAAGGAAAGATCGAAGAAGTGAAATCGGACATACAGCTTATGCGTCAAGACGCCCGAAACCTAACGGAAAGGGTCACGGCGGCAGAAACTACCCTACAGGACAACGTGGAGAACACCCAAGACCTAAAAACAAAAGTTCAGGATCTAGAACAGAAGGTGGCCAGGCTGGAGGCGCGCTCCGAGGATGCCGAGGGTCGAGCCCGCCGCAATAATATACGCATATTGGGGGTCCCTGAAGACATGGAGGGCTCAGACCCGACGGAGTTTATCGAAACACTGCTGCTACAGGAAATTGGTCCAGGGAACCTCTCCCAAGGGTTCTCCGTAGAAAGAGCCCACAGATCCCTCCAGAGGCGCCCCCCACCCGGCTCGCATCCACGCCCAATCATCGCTAAAATTCTGAACTTCCGAGACCGAGAAATCATACTGCGGTACTCTAGAGAAGGCGGAGAGATCAGGAGGAACGATGCGGCAATAGTTATGTACCCGGACTACACCCCCACAGTGCAACGAGCAAGGAACTCCTTCATCCCAATAAAAGCACGATTACGGAAGCTCAACCTAAAATATATGTTGCTATACCCGTCGCGCCTCAAAGTTTTATATAAAGGGAGAGCGATATTCCTTGAGACCCCAGCCGCAGCAAACATGTGGCTAGAACACAACAACCTGGCTGAGGGTAAAGATGAACCACCACAACCGAATCTAGGCTGATCACATACCTGTCGCGGCAAGGAGACCACCCCACAAGAATGCATAAAACAGACAACTGCACCATACTTTGAGTCCTACTGAGATCTAAGCCAGATCGGACAGGAGCTCGAAGGAACACACGGAAGAAAAGAAAGCGACCCACCCCACCAAAAACTGTGCAGGCAGCCTGCCTACACACTGCCTGATCCGGAAGGCCAGGATTGGCCTGGAAGGCTCGGGACCCCCTGAGCGCTGCACGTTGAAGCAACTGCTAGGGACAGTTAGAGTTGTTTGGTTTGTTTTCCCCATGCATATAATGGGAGTTACCCAAGTTAATAAGTCTCCAAGAGTAACAACGGAAGATGCCGGAGAGGACGAGCTGGGAGAGGAAGAGCCGAATTTAGACGAACGAACGGAAGAAGTAGGTGATTGCACGACAGGACCAATGGATACCCTATCAACACACTATGACGACTAAAATAAAGATAATATCTTGGAATGTAAGGGGCCTAGGAACTTATCCACGCCGAAACAGAATTAAGTCCTACTTGAACGGAAAAGGAGTGCAAATAGCACTGTTACAAGAAACACACTGCACGGCTGACTCGCTGGCCAGACTATGCGAGCATTGGGGAGGACAAGGAATTGGAACCACTTACTCCAAATTTTCGAGAGGAGTATACACCTGGATTCACCCTCAACTCCCATTCCATTTAATTAAGTCGGAAATTGACCCGGAGGGCAGGTTTGTGATAACATGGGGCCGACTAGAACAAGAAGTGGTATGTATAGTGAACTCCTACCTTCCCAACACCAACATTCCGGCATATTTGAATTCGATGTACCCTAAACTTGCACCATACAGGCACGGTATCTTTCTTTGGGGGGGGGACTTCAATTGTGTGCGAGACCCCACACTCGATAGATCCCAGCCCCACCCGAAGGGTCCCTCAACAGCAACAGCGGCCCTGTCCTCTTTAATAGACGGATTAGACCTGGCCGACACGTGGAGGGAACAACACCCAGACGCCCGGGGATACTCGTTCTTCTCCTCCCCACATGATCTCCATACGAGATTGGATTATCTCTTTATAAGCAAAGAGCACCTATCACAAATAGAGGGCGCAAAATTCCTAGGGAGAACCATCTCGGACCACTCACCACTCTTAATAGAGTGGAATCACACTGGCCCTAGACCCCCCCATACCCATGTGGAGGATGCCGACAGACGCCCTGGGGGATCTAGTGTTCAGGGAAGAACTACATGACTTTATAGATAACTTCATAGAAGTGAACACCGGAAGCGTCAAATACTTGAGCACAATGTGGGACGCCCTAAAGGTAACAGCCAGGGGGGAAATCACAGCTAAAGCGGGCGGCATCAGAAAACAGCTCCGGGCGGAACTAGACCACTGGGAACAAGAGATTGAACAATCGGAGGCAGCCCCGGTGAACACGCACCAAAGAGAGGACACCCTCAAAACACTTAGAGCCAAATGCTCGCTGGCATGGGACAGACTAGCCAAATTTGATTATACCACTAAGACTAATAGGGCACACACAGAGGCTGACAGGCCGAGCAGGCTGCTGGCCTGGCTGTGCAAGAAAGAACACCCACGACACAACATCACCATGATACGAGACGAAGACGGCAACGAATTCCATACACAACAGGACATAAATAACGCCTTCAGGCGCTACTACGAACACCTATACTCCCATACGGACCAAGTTCCCCGAGAACAGATTACAGATACCCTAGAGGAAATAGGCCTCCCCAGATTGACCCCAGAACAAACTGAGGCCCTAGAGGCAGACATCACCACTGACGATATAACTGAGGCGATCAAAGCACTGGCCGCAGGCAAAACCCCTGGGAACGATGGGCTACCCGCCGAATTTTATAAAGCATATGAAAGGTCCCTTACACCGTTATTACATGAGGTTTTCCGAGAAGCATACGAGAGAGGGCGACTCCCTGACAGTATGAGAGAGACCCTCCTGATCCCGATCCTCAAACCCAACAAACCCGCCGACGACTGTGGCTCGTACCGCCCAATAGCCATGCTTAACTACGATGTGAAAATTCTGACGACAATACTAGCAAAGAGGCTGGCCAGAATCATAGGGGAGGTCGTGCACATGGATCAGTGCGGCTTTATACCGAGCCGCAACACGGCCATGAACGTACGCAGACTACAACAGGTTATAAACCAAACACAGGACCTCACGGATCCGTGTGCGCTGCTATCCCTAGACGCCATCAAGGCATTTGATTCGATATATTGGGAATGGCTCGTAGCGGTTCTAGAAACTTTTGGCTTTGGCCCGGGGTTCGTTAGGTGGGTCAGGATTCTCTACATGGAACCCAAGGCTAGAGTGAAAACCGGAAAATACATATCTGACGCCTGGGACATATGCAGGGGTACTAGACAGGGATGCCCACTATCCCCCATGCTCTATGTATTAGGACTAGAGCCTATTGCCATCTATTTTCGGAAACAATTTTTTGACGCCGGGATACGCTTAGGGGGAGAGGATCACATCATCTCACTTTATGCAGACGACGTACTACTATACGTCAGGGACCCACACAACAATGTACCCACAATGCTGGACGTCTTAGACAATTTTGCAAAATACTCAGGTATACAATTTAACAAGGCAAAGTCCTGCCTCTTTCCTCTGGCGGGCCTCAGGAACAAGAACACACCGGAACTCCCTTCCCTAGGGGTACAATGGGAGATCACCACTTTCAAATACCTGGGTATACATGTAACGCACTCCCCGGCATTGACGCACGAACGCAACACGAAAGCAGCAATCCCTGCCTTGAGAAAATCCATGAACTTTTGGGCAAAACTCCCCCTATCCATGATGGGTAGAGCCTCAATAATTAAAATGATCGTCCTTCCCAGATTTCTGTACAAGTTTCAAAACATTCACTACTATATCAACGCTTCCTTCTTTCGCCTCCTAGAAGGGATACTTCGAGATTTCCTATGGGGGAAAGGAAGGCGCAAGATAGCGCTCACTACCTTAGTCCTCCCGTACAGCCAGGGGGGGGATCCAACTCCCAAACTTTGAAAAATATTATTTGGCAGCACAACTTACCTTCGTGTCCAAGTGGTTGGCTGACGACGTCACATCTGAAACTCCTCTGCTCCAGTCCTTGATCTCCCCAATCCATTTGAGGGAACTTATCTGGGCCCCCGGCCACCTGATGCAAAATGCCCCCCTTATAGCAGCTCTAGGACGTAAAGTTTGGCGCAGAGCAGAGACACTCGCCCACATACGACACCAGTACTCTCCGGACATACCGTTAATTTCGGACCTATGCAGATCCGACTCGGACCTACAACACCTCAGATACTGGGAAAGGAAAGGGATATACACATGGGGGGACCTATACGCTGACGGTACCTTTAAAGAATTTGAAAGACTACGCGAAGAGGCTGGAGTGCCCACAGGCCAGTTTCTTTGGTATCTTAGGATACGAACTACAGCACGAAATAAGTGGGCAACATGGCCAGAGGAACCAGAATCAAACCCCCTAATTACATTATTGTATAACCTGGGCGAGGGGGGGAAGCCGGTATCCCAGATTTACGCCCAACTGAGTGACATCCCTAACCCGCGCAGTGCCGGTCTGAAAAGCAGATGGGAAGTGGACTTGGGCCGGGAGATAACGAGTGGAGAGTGGGAGAGGGCCCTAGCGCATCCTAAAACAGTCTCCAGGAATCACAGATTTAGACAAATTCAACTGAACCTCCTACATCGAACGTACTTAACCCCATCCAGGCTGGCGAAGCTCACCAAATCACCACAATCTCACTGCACCTGGTGCGGGGCGAACAATGCGGACCTGATCCATCTGTTTTGGTCGTGTACCAAAGCACAAGCCCTATGGACCGCTGTACAGCAGACATGCGAGAAAGCTGGGCCTGCTGTGTACAAATGGACTCCAGATGAATGCCTACTAGGAACGTACCCCAGGCCAGCCAAACTTAAGCACCTAGTCAAATTAATGGATATGGTGTGCATACTGGCTAAAAGAACCATCGCAATGTCCTGGAAAAAACCTGCAGGACCCCAACAAAAATTATGGCACAGGGAATCGGAACGCTGGATACAGGCCGAAACAAGGGCATGGGAAGACAGCGTAGCTAGGTCGACGGATGCCTCGAGCATGACCCTAGCGGCCTGGAAAGAACTTATAGGATCCCTGTCTCATCCCTCGGACGACAAGCCCCCATGAAGGAAATGAGCCCATGGCACATGGCCCTACGATCAATGTCATTGAACCCCAAGAGCAGCCGACCTTCACCTTACTAGGATCCTACAAGCTCCAACCCCCCCTCCCCCCCTAACACCGGCTGACCTGATCCCCTCGGAACTGGCAACCTAGGCCACCGTAACGAACGGAACACTTGGAGACAGTTACTGTTGATCTGTTGATTTGTTAATTTGTTAATGTTAATGTTCTCTCACGGAATCCACACCATCCTTTAACAGTGTATATTTCTATGTCAAGTTACTGCAATAACATTGATAAATGCCAATAAACAAATTTTAAAATAAAATAATCTCATTCAGCCAGGCATTCACACATTTACACAACATGCTCTCATTCAGCCAGCCAATCATTCACGAAACATACAGGCCGGCATCTCTGGTTCCACCAACACGGCTTAACTCTAAAATCTGCAAGGAACTAGCCAACCCTCCAGCAGTCTCCACCTCTCCTCTCCCCTCCCCTCTGAGTCCCACTGCAATGCATTGGCCACTCACTTCCCTGCAAAAACTCAGGACAACCTAAGCACACTCTCGGCCTTCTCGTCCTCCCCTCCTCCCAATCCTCCTGCCACCTATGGCCTCACCTCTTCCCTCTGCCTCCCTCTCCTTCTCCCCCATCACATCCAACAAGGTCACTAGAGCTGTCCGCTCTATGAAGGTCTCCCCCTGTTCTTACGAGAACTATTAAGGACAATATCAGCTCCCTTGCCCTGCACTTGTTGATTTCTGCAATCACTCCCTTGCTACTGGGTCTTTCTCCTCCACCCTCAAGCACTCTCGTGTGCGCCCCCTTCTAAAAATAAACTTCCTCCGGCCATTTGTGTCCAGCTAACTACCGCCCCATCTCCATCACCCCCTTCCTTAGAAAAAAATTGGAGTAACTGGTCTGCCCTCAACTGGCCCTGCACACTGAGCTTGTTGGTTGCCTACATGACCAATCTGGATGCTCCAAATCCAGAGGCACAGAAACTGCTCTTCTGAACACCCATTAAGAACTGCTCACATCTCTTGATTCCAACTCTCCGGCTGTTCTTATTCTACTTTCTCCTCTGCATTTGATATGGTCCATCACTCCATCCTCATAAAACGGCTCCACAATATCTTAGGAATCTCGGAGCGGGCACTGGACTGGCTAATCTCCTTCCTCACAGACTGCCTCCCAGGTTATCCTGGGTTCCTCCTCTCCCACAGCTCTCACCACATGTGGCATTCCCAGATGCTCCAACCTCTCTCCCTGGCTCTTTAACATCTATTGTGTCCGCTTGCACACCTAATTTCCACTTTATCTCCTTACTTCCAGTGTTATGCAGAGGACCCAACGCTTCTTCAAACTTCCCTCTGATCCTCTCCTTACTTCCTCCATCATTCCTAACTGCCTTTATACCATCCGGTCCTGGTGTGCCTCCAATGATCTCTGCCTCAACGCCAGCAAGACTGACATCCTTCCCATTGAGACTCCTGCTCCGTCATTCTTTCCTTCACTCTGGCCTCCTTCTATGGGCTCCCCCACCTTCTCCTTTATTCAAAGCCAGAAACCTTGGAGTCATCTTCCTCCCTCACGTTCAGCACCTTGCCAAGAAGGCCCACTTTGAACTGAACCCCCTCAAAGGAATCCTTCCTTTCCTCACTTTCTGCCAGAAGCTCAAGGTCTCTAGAGCTCTGGTACTCTCTAGGCTGGACTACTACAACAGCCTCTTGCTTAATCTACCCTCTTCCTCTCTACGCCCCTTCCAGCTTATCCAGAATAGGGCTGCAAGACTTAGCCTTGGCCTCAAGCCCAGGGACTGCATCTCGCAGCCCTAAAACCTCTCCACTGGCTCCCAATTGCTGTAACAATCGAATTCAAATCCCTTTGCATCATCCACAAGACTGTCTGGGGCCAGAGGCCACCCTATCAACAACTGGCTCTCACCAAATACTCTCCCTCCAAATCTTTACACTCCTCTGGCACCAACTCTCTGCATGTCAAGCGCTTCTGAAAACAGCGAATCAGTGGCTGATCACTTTCCTCGGCTGGCTCCCTCCTCTGAAACAGCCTCCCCCTTTCCTCTCAGTCTTGAGCCGGATCGCCTCAAATTCCCAGAGGCTCCTCAAGATTTTCCTTTTCACCTCCTCCCTCCCTTGCTAAACACCAGTTGCTGAGAAAGGTGGCCAGGGCCCTCATTTATCCTTCCGGGTCCTGCCTCCCCACCACCTGCAATCGCCTCAGCCTTCGCCCACTCGCAGCACTTGCCTCTGGCCTGTGCAGTCTCACAGGCCTGCACTTAATATTGGCAATTGACCATTCGTCAAGCGATCTCTGCCAGGCACTTAACTGCTTGCAACCTACTTCCTAGGACTCCCTCAGCAGAAATCCTAACACTTACCCTCTCCCTTAATTCCCATCTCTCTGCACTTGCACGCTCTGAATGCTGACAAGGCCTAGTATGACCACCTCTTTCTTTCTCTTCATTGTTAGTATATTTTCCTTTCGCTCCCATGTTCCCACCCTGCTGCCATGTGGGCACTTTATTTATTGCATGTGTTTATACGCCCAAACTCTGAGGTATCACTGCATAGGTTATAAGGATATTTTTACATTGAAACAAATTTGACATAAGCGCCTTACAAAAGCACAATAAAATAAAAAAATAAATGCACTGTCATTCACCCGCACATTCATAAAGCAGTCATGAAAGCATGCATTAAAACAAACTTTCACACTCGCTTATTCCCACATGCTCACCCAGACATAACATTTTCACTTACCTTGCACCTTCAGCACATCGACACGGTTCATGATACAGACGAGAAGGTCCGCCCCACGCAGAGCGCACTGGCTGACAGAAGAGGAAAGGACTCCTCTGTCAGTCAGCGTGGTCCTAGGCTAGTATCCCAATACGAGAGGCCAGGGGTTGGGTGGACCATCCTACGCCCCCACTGGCCTCGATGCGCTCTGCACATTTTGCAAACTCCAAAAAAAACAAAAGTAGCAGGGATAGGCGCTTCTGTGCTGCCTGCCACTCAAGCAAGGAGGAGTTGCCCCCCCACCCATACCTACGGGGCCGCCACTATTGCCACCACCAAAGCATTTGGGCCGAGCAGCAGCCCAAAGTAATGGGGGCTTCAGTTATGAATGTTAATACACCTATACAACAGGGCAAGATAAACAAGTAGAATCCAAAAGGGGGAAAACGGACTGGGTGGCCACGGTAAACTGAAGTGCTCGGTCACATCGGAGTGACTGGCAAAAACACTGTTGAAGATTCTTTGGAAGCCAGGGACCCAGAGGACAACTCCACTGCACCGGAAGCTTCTTGCACAAACTGGTGACTTTCTACACCTGCCACCCGTTCATCTTGACTTCGTAAGAGGACATTACCAAAAATCTAAATGCAGAAGTAGGACAGATCGTAACAGATTTTAAAAATGTAGTAGAAAGTTGGGCAGCAGATAATCATGTGTATAAACAGCAAAGGAAAAAAGTATTTGCATAACTGCAAATTGGGCTTAAAGTAAACTTCTTTCAAGCTTACCAGCCACCTTTGTTTTCAAGTGCATATATGTATTCATTATGTACAAGAGTTTCATTCACATTTGGATTATAACTTGAAAAGCATTGAAGCTAGCTAAATAGTAAATTGCTGACGGTCTTCCCCCTCTATTTTAAGTGGAACACTGCGCGTCGATTGCTTGCATTTCGCTTACTGTTCCTTCAAGGCCCATTCCAGGCGTGATTGTGAACAAGAGTAGCGTTCGTGCTCGACGAAGCGATCTCTGATCCATGGGTGACCTACAAAAAGTATCAAAAGTAAGTAATGATAAACGGTTAAAATGAAAAAAAAGCTATGGAATAATTAACTTTGGATTAAAAAAATGATTTAAGAACTATCCATCCAACCTAAGGGGTGGGGGCAGCCTGCGGCTGCTCATGTGCCCACCCCCCCCTCTTATGCACCTTCAGCCCCACCAGACTAACTCTCCTGATTGAGCCACAAGCACAGAACGGTTCTAGGAATGTCATGGGCAGTGAGGCTCTGCCAGGAGCTCCCCATTTTGCCATGAGCAAAGTGTTCCAGTAAGGCGTGAGAATTTGGTGTTCAAGAGATAGTACGCTCTGTGGTAAATTCTAAAGATGCCGCTCACCTTCATTAGTGTATCAAGCCTGCAGCATTCCTTACAATCTACCTGCCTTGCTCATGTCCCATTCCAAGTTCGGCCTTTACCCAGGACTGCCCTATTGGAGCCAGCTTCTTCTGGCCCCTAAAGAGGTGGCACGAACAGTGTGACCTGTCAAATCTAGTGTAGAACGCCATCCTCCAAAATGTGGTGGCCGTTTTGTGCAACACAAGATTGTCTTGAGCAGGAGGAGTCTACAACCAGTAGGTCTCCACATCTTTTGGACAAAGCTTCCCAGGTTCACAAACTATTGATTATGCTGGCTGGGATGACGAGAGTTGGAGTCTAAAATATCCAGAGAGCAAAGGAGTGCATGTCCCTGGACAAGAGGCTAGTGGAGTATGTTTCTAATCTTCCTTCATTGAGGCAAAGGGGAGGGAAGAATGCATGGGTTGCCCCCAAAACGTGCAAGCCACAAAACTAGAGCTCACAGGCGGCTTCAGAGTATCTCCTCTGTGGCAGCCCTTTTAAAGGACTTGGGGTTTGGTCCATGGAGAATCTGCTAGACAATGGTGTAACGCCGACAGAATGGAGGACCAATCAGGTGGAGGTTTTCTGCAGAGACGTTAACCCACTGTCCTGGCAAGTAGAAAACCAAGAAACAGCACATAGGAACTCATGAGGAGAAAATTACCGGTAGAGAGGTGGGTAGATCGGAGACTGGTGGAAGGGGATCGAGCTGTAAAATCCGCTCTTAATCTGAGGAAACTATTAAAGGTTGGAAAAAGGCACTCTAGATAGGTAAAGCGTCTGTGGTGGGTTTTGGGAATAGGGTCTGCAAGCATATTGAGTGATGTGTGTGGGTCTAGTGCCAAGAACACATTACAAAGCACAGAGAATCAGTTTTCATAGTGAGGATATGAAAGTGTTATATCTTGATTGATCTCGCAATTTTAGAGCATACGCAAGACATGGCGGTTCATTCTGGGAACGGGGAGTGAAGGTTTGAGTACCATGTGATGGTCATTAAAGGAGAGCAATGCTATACTGTAAGAGAATGTGCAAGTCGCAAGCATAGTGACGCAATTAAGGCTTCTTCAAAGCACAGCGGGAAAGGGCAAGAGTGAAAGGGAAGGAGCGAACATGCTACGTTGATGCTATGAAATGCACGCAATCCAAAAAGACTGCTTTAAAGCAGAGCAAAAAAGATGTCATCACAGGCCATGTGAAGTTATCTTCTCAAAGTGCATAACTATGGCCAACTACTGCCATAATACCAGTACCCAGTTTGTTCAATACTTATAAGTGTTATGTTAATAAACACGTATGCTGCGCCCATCACCACCATAGTGGTCTATCTTCATCAAGGCTTGCCCAAGTAATGGTGTATTGTGCCCCTCTCCCCCACCTATGGTGTAGCAGACCAAGGAGGAACGGAAAAAAGGCAAAAGTAAGAGCTTATGGGAAGCAAGATTACGATGCAGCTATTAAGAGTGCCTGTGTAATGGATCAAACAAATGTTGATAGAGAAAAGAGGCAACTGAACCCGCCATGATGGCAAGCAATTTTCCATGAAGGACGTTTCTAGTACACCAATTGCGTGGTACTGGAATTAGTCAATGCACAGTTATGTGAGGGACATGAGATTGCTTTAGCAGACCGTTAAGTGTGGAGGGGTTTTAGCCAGACATTTGTGAATATCCCTTTGCACAAACCTGGTGGATGATCTGGGGTGCCATGCTGACTGACAAGAGCCAGGGCCAAGAGTTAACTTTGTAAAGATTAATGTGGGAAAACAAAAAGGACAGACAGAAGTGATAATATCGAAGCTCCAAGGGCCATGCATAAAAGCAAAACCACTTGGACGATGAAAGGGTGATCAGTTAGCTGTTGCGACCAAGATGCAGTCCAGTAGCTTAAAGATCGCTATAAATCTGAAGTGATGTGCATCAATCTATAACAATCACTCTCTCCACAGGTTTCAAAGCCAGACAGCACACCATACCTAGAAAAAACAAATAACAGTAAATAAGAATTGCCTTGCACAGGGGTATGCCAGGTACATAAAAGGTTATGCAGTAAGGCTATGTGGTTAGCTAGAACTTTGCTTTGAGTTTCAATTGCCCTTTAATAACCACCTGGAATCCAAAACCGAATAGGTTAGAAATTACCATAGTTCCAAGTCTACGTCCCTTTCCTATGGTATTGAGAAAATTAGAATAAACATTACGCAGTCGTAAGAATTGAGAGGTTTATTGAGCAGAGGGTATAAACGGCAGCTATTTAACATCCAAGTAAGTGACCCGTTTTTAAAACTAAGTTAGTGTCCTCAGCATTGAGGCTCTGCCTCAACTACAATAGTAAAACCACATACTCCAAATGTACATTTAAAGCTTTAGACCAGGAACTCCGTACTGACATTATGCTGGGCACTGTCTAGGATGGCACTATAAACCACACAGAGGAGAGATCACTATTCATACATATCCTGCTTGCCCTCTGGGTATCCTTCAACCCAGTCATGTACAGCACCTGGTGCAAAAACCTAACTGAAATGGAGTGGGCCAAGGGTACATCTCAAGAGGTTTTGTTCATCTTCTATCCAGCAGAGTGTAGCAGCTCAAGCTGGACAACCTTGTGGCTTATTCCCCCAGTCAACTCCAACAGAATTCCAAGCTCCTTGTGGTACCTTGCATGCGTCCACATTTACATGCTGCTTCTCATGCCATTAGGTCCTCAGTCTCAACTGCAATGACTAACACCCAGCATGGAGGAGGCTGCTGGTCACGTGACCCAAGCCTCACCCAAACGATTTGCCCTGCCCCTAACACTTAGTAGTCTTCCCTTCACTTTTGACCCCTTGATCTATGAAGATGGAAATTCCTGTTGGACCAGTTCAGACCAGAGTCCCTACTCCTCTAACATCAGGTAAGCTCCCTCAAATATGTTTCAACCCCTCTTCTACCATCACCACCAACCACACCCTCTCACCAGCCACATTATGGACACTGCATCGCAGCAGTCTCACTCGCATCAGCACTCATCCACAACTACAAGAAGACTGATTATAATTGATTTATAACACGCTTAATAACCAGTGGTTTCTAAGCACGGACCCAACCTGTGTTGCTTCCAATGCGAGAGCATTGCCCCCGAGCTATCCTCCAATATGCTGGCCAATGTCCGCTCAACAATCAACCATGCAGCCGACATCACCGACCTCATCACTGCACATGACTTAGAAGCCATCTTCATTACGTGGAGGACATCCACCTCCGCCCACATCCAAGATGTCCTCCATCCCCAACAGCGGCAGAATTCTACAACGCGACCATTCAAACAAGGTTGGAGTCGTCCTTAGTGTTATTCACAAGGCATCATGGTCATGCACCCAACTGGATGTCGCCACCATTTTGGCTCCTTCAAAAGTCGCTCCTGCCACATTACTCTTCCCCAACAGACTGTCACTTTTCACCTCATCTACATACCATCCAAGCCCAACACCTCCTTCCTCGTAGAATTTACAGACTTGGTCACCATGTCTCTTATACATGCAAACATTTGCCTCAGCGACCTCAACAACCCTGGCAACCCAGCAACCAAGTTAAAGAAGAACTCCACTGCCTACTCAACACTCTGATCGTTTGTGTGCTGAGTGAGGTTCAAACTCACTGGAGAAGCAATATCCTTGACCTCATCACTGTTTTGCCCAACCTCCATCACAGCTCTCCAATCCAGCTTCACTGGTCAGACCATCTAACAATCTACTTTGACATTAGCCGCACCAGTCAAGCAATCCATTGTCAACCTTGCAAACAAGACTTCCGATCATTCAAGAACTTCCCAGTGGAGGCTCCACTTCACATGGGCCGATTTACCTCTGATTAACCAGGACTATGACTCACTCCAACAAGAACTCAACCCCACCCTCACAACCAACATCATGTCCCAGAGAAACAACGCACCCCAAAGCCTAAACCTTCATCACCCACGCTCAAGTCAACCACAACAAACCATCAGAAAACAAGGGAAAACGTGGTGAAAATCCTGCAGCGTATTAGACTTCGCCCTGCTCAAGGAACTCTGTGCTACACAGATGATGGATCACTGCTGCTAAGGATAACTATTACCAAAACACCATAGCCAAGGCCAACAATGAAAGCAGATCCCTCATCAAGCACTGCATCAACATATTGCCCGACCTACCCATACAACAATGCATCATGAAAGCCACCACCATCAACTCTTTCTTCATTACTAAGACCAGAATGAACTGCCAACAGAAGCCAAGGCTACAACTGACAACACACCCCATGTCGCAAAACCACAACCACTTGCAAAACCTATAGCATTCACTATGGAAGACCTTACAGCCATTCTAGCATCCCTCGAAGCTACATCATATGCAGAAGACATCCTCCCTGCCTCCGTACTTAAGACACTTCTGACTGAAGCACTCCTCCCTTACCTGACAATCATCAACAGCTCCCTACCTAACTCATGGCACCTTCCCCTTGACTCAAGACCAGCCAAATCCTGCCGCTTCTCAAGAAACCAACACTGAACCCGAATGACCTCAGAAACTACCGCCCCATCACCCATCGTCCCTTCCTAGATAAGTTCCTTGAGCAAGTAGTAGCCTACGTAACGCCAACACTTTGAAGCCAACAACCTCCTTCAGTCCTACCAATCTGGCTTTATATCCAGATGCAGCACAGAAACAGCTACCATTAAGGTTATCTGTGATGCACTTAAAATCCTTTAGGATGCTCATCCTTTCTTCTTGGTTTTCCTTGACCTCTCAACAGCATTTGGCACAGACTACCAGACACTCACTGACAATCTACATGACTGCATGTGGATCAGTGAGATCATCCTCTGCTGGTTCAAATCCTACCTTGCTAATCGCCCCCAATTTATACAAATGGATTCCTCCAGATCACCAACTCTACCCATCGCCTGTGAATTCCTGCAAGGATCCATCCTCTCCCCAGTCATCTTCAATCTTTACATGCAACCGTCCTTGCTCCATACAACATCCACCAACAGATGGCATGCAGTTCTACCTCAAGATATCCTCCAAAGACACCCACAGGGTCAAGGCCTGCCTCATCGATCCAGTCCGGATGTCCAGTGCTTACCTGAAGCTAAACCCCTCCAATACTGAATTCCTACTGCTGACCAACACACACCTGGACATCCAGACCTGGCTCTCTGCTATGCCCCTCAAGGGCTGCACACGCCAGCTAAATGGCCACCTGCGCCAAGTCCCTTGGGTTCAACATTGACAGACACCTCCTTAAAACAGCACAGAGCAAGGGCGACACAAACGGCTTGGTACTAACTTTCTCTCCTGCGAAAAATCAAGCTCTTCATCTCAGAAAACAACTTCAGATCTGCTGTCCAAGCCTTGGCCCTCTTCCACCTGGATGGTGGCAATGCCCTATTGGAAGGAGTTCGGGCAACTACGCTGGCACCCCCTGAGTAGGTTTCTACATGCTGTAGCATGACTCAAAGGACTATGCAAATTCAACCACAACACCCGACCCTCATCAAACTGCACTGGCTCCCGCTGCAAGCCTGTATCATTTTAAAACCCTGCTGCATCATATACAAGGCTGTCACCCTGAAGTCCTCAAGCTACCTCACTGAGAAACTAAGTATCTCTGGAGGCCTGCAATCCAGCAAAAGTAAAGATATATGCAGACTAACTCGCTGTTACAGGAAGAAATAAAATGAAGACAGGCCTTCTCCGTCTATGCCCACAAGACCATGGAACCTCCTCCTCATCAACAGACTTGCCCGTTCACGTCAACAGTATAGGAATGAGCTCAAGACGCTCCTCTTCAAGGAATGGCTCCCCTTCTAACATCTAGATCCATACACCGCCCACTCCCGACCTTACCCGAGACTGGGTGATCGAATCCCTACTGTTCCCTCCCCTGGTTACATGTAGATCCATTGACTACATGTGGAAACGGCTGTGCATGACTTTCATATTTCCAGAGTGGAGTATTTCTCCTGGCTGTGCGTGACATTTGATGTTTCCTGCTTTGCGGCTCCAGCTCCCCTGAAAAGCAAGCGAAACAGCAAAACTTTCCTTCCGACATCTGTGCTGTTTACATAGCGTCTTAAGAGGGGTTTATGGAATTCTTCCAGCGTTGGGAAAGGACTCCACCAGTTTCCCCTGTCCACTCCCAGGCAACCAGTTCACAGCCAGTAACAAAGGGGGCACATTTCTCCCAAATGCCTGCCAACTCCCCTGTAGAAAAAACCTTTCAGCAGCTTCTTTGAGCCAAGACTCTCCTCAACTACCAAGTGACAGTTGGCCTGCTTTTTACCCAGTCAGTCCACTTGTTGTGTTTAGCATGGGTGGGGGCTCTGGGAGGCAGACCCTGTAATTATCCCGAGTCACCAAGATCACCTCAGTCCAACAAGCAACTCCCAACTTCCTGGCATGGTACCCGGCAATTAACCTCCAACTGCCAACCCCCATGTTCTGGGACTCACGCACAATACCAGAAAACATGTTGCCCATCTCCCCCACACCTGCTGGCTTGCAGGGCTTGGAGTGACAACTTGTCCCCGACAAGCAAACATACAGACTAGTTGCCTAGTCTCCCCTTCCCTGGCAACCACATGTTGGATTCCTGGGTTGGGGGGCTGGCTCTGAGTTTTCCCCATTGTGGGAGGGGATGGGGCAGGCTACCTGAATTGTGTGCCCACGCTGCACCCCATGTCCCCTGGCAACAACACGTGGCCTTGCAGCCTTAAATAAGGCCTGAGAAAAGGCCCGAGGTTCCCCATTTTCCTTGGCTGCTGGCGGTGTGGTATGCTGACGTGGGTTGGGGCGGAGGCTCCCTTCTGTCAGGTACCCTTCCACTGTCTGGCCTCATCCTTCTCCCCCGGTTCTCTTCCTCACCAAACCCTGCTCAATTTTTTCGCTTTTCAGGGTAACTGGAGCCGCAAAGCAGGAAACATGAAAGTCATGCACAGCCAAGTAAAATACCCAACTGGAAATATGAAAGTCATGCACAGCTATTTCCGCAGACTATTGCCCTCCCTCCCGTTAAATCCCCCACTCCCTTGTTTCTATGCTCTCCAACCTTATTCTTCCCTCTATGATTGTAAAGCGTTCAGTTGCTTTCCGAAGCTAGGTCCATGCTCAATGACTACCCTAATAAAAATAATGACATCCACTTATAGCGGTTATAGTCTGGGTTCCTGCAACCACTTAGGGATCTGGTGGGACAGCGTGCCACCTGAGCCCATGACAGCTACTGAGAGACCTGTGCATTGCCCCTGTACACAACAAACTATTCCCTGTAAAAGCCTAACAACCAACTTGGAGCTGCTCACTAACACTACTGCTTCACTCTCCGCTTACTACCACCAGGGTTCGCAGCCCATCTGATCTGCTTCAACAAAGCCTTGAAAAACAAAAGTCTTCAATGGACAAGTAGCACCCAGGGCACAACAACAGCACCCTACTCCATTTGAAGCATACATTATGCCATGGTATTATATTGTTTATTTAGTGAAAGACAAATAATTACTTTTTACATTTACACTGTACCAAACATACCACAGAACCAGGCCTCCAAATGTGCATTCGCCAGTGGCCATTGGCTAGTGATAATTGACACCTGGCAAGTAAAACAATTTACAATTTTCCACCCTACTCTGCACAGTATACATTTTAAAATAGAAATTTTGGGGACCAAGATTTTCCATGTTCATATGCTTGGAGCTAAAGGGTGCTTTTATGTTATGTTATGTTACAGGCAGGCTGCAAAAATACACTTGCCCATGGACTAGTGATATTGGACTCTTGGCAAGTAAGAAATAGTGTGCTGTGTGTATGTATAGAATTGAGGCAGTGAGTGACTTTATTGCTGGCTAGAAGCTTGCGACTGGAATTTGTGTCCCACAGATACAAGGTATTATTGAATCATTACATCGCCACTACCTATTGGCGACTATGGATTCTCTGATTCACTAGCAAACTGCAGTATACTATTGCGGGTTTCCCTGCTGTCATGAGGGGATGGGGGGCGTAATGCTTTGAAAGGGTGAAGGTCATATGCTCTGTATTTAGGGGCAAGTTATCCTAAAACCGTTACATTTTTGCCTTCAGCCCGCACAAATGGCTAGAAGAGGCATGAACACTTTAAGGGCTGTTATTCGAGATATGTAGGAAAGTTGATCTGTTGGTGACAGAGTGGAGTCTCAAGTGCTTATCCAGCCTGGGAGCAGGTTTGTTCTGGAAGATCTCGAGTCTTCACTGTTCTTGAAGTTTGAGGCTCATGTGACATCTGCAAGGCTTGCGCTTTTAGCCACGTGCTACATGCAGGCCCGGTGTGTAGGTTTCTCCTGAGTGCTTATGGTAGTCTCTAAGAATGAAAAGAACGTGCCTATTCAGGTCCATAAATGTAGTTGGTTTCTCCCCTACTGCTGAAAAGTGAGATTTCTTGACACTGAAACAAGAAGGCAAAAGTGACATTCTTGCAGGCGTCGATGCACTCTGTTTTTCACGTTAGACATTCCTGGATGCATGGCTGTTTGTACACCGAGATGTAACCAGCATGTTACCCTCTGAAAAGGAAGAAGAGAAATCCTATACCAACTTTTCTCAACTAAGTGACCATCACGTAGATCGTCCCTGGTGATCACCACCACCGCCACCCCCATTCCGCCCCCACCCTCACTCCAGCTGTCTGCCTTTTGGCTTTCAATTGACTGCTGTTTTGACACAAAAGCAAAATCATAAGGTAATGTGCTTGTAGCCTGGTGACGATTGAAGTTAAAAAAGGTACGAGTATATGTACCTTGGGGTGCACTTCGATGATGAGGTGGCGTTCAGAAGGCAAAAATGTTCGCCTTGAAAGATCTAAAACACAATTCACTAACTTCCCAGTGGGTGCTGGTGGAATGGGGCAAATGCATTTGTATAGAAAGAGGAGGGTACCGTGGAATGCTGGCAGAGTATTTTATCAAAAAGTAGCAATTAAAAACGAGCAGCTATCATGTAGTTTAGATTGAACTACACACAAAGGAACAAGAAGGACCATACTTCGGAATGATCGACTCAGGTGATTGTATACTGGTATTTGTATTTGTTTTATTTATATAGCGCAGACCAGGCCCAAAGGCAACCGGGCGCATATCTTGGCAGAAAATTACAAGTATAACATATCATCACAATGGTACCAACAGATTGTGAGCAAAATATACAAAATATACAATTGACGTTACAAATCAGAGCAATAAGCAGAACAGTAGTGCCGGAACAAAGCAGAGCTATGTCCCAGATGGCCCGTCAGAGGAGCGGTTGTTAGTGAGATGTAACTAGCCAAAGCTTGGCTTTGTGTTTGAATAGGTTAAATGACGGTAAGGTTCTGATAGTGAGTGGTACAGTGTTCCAAAGCTTGGCTGCCAGGACAGGGAAGCTGGAACCCCCAGCTGTATGAAGCTTGAATCTAGGGATTGCAAGACCGTGGGACTGTGCAGATCTGAGTACTCGCGTTGGTATATGTTGAGTGAATCGAGAGGCTAGATATGAGGGGGCCTGGTGGTTAACACATTTGTATGTAAGGGTAAGTGCTTTCAGTGAGATCCTTTGGGCGATAGAGCCAGTTGAGGTTCTTCCTGGTTTCTGAGATGTGGGCAGATCGGGGGATATTAAGAGCCGCTCTAATGGCATTATTTTGGGTAGTCTGAAGTTTAAGATTACCCTGGTTAGTGCCTTGGTACAATGCATTACAATAGTCCAGTTTGGACATAACCAAGGTCCTGGCCAGGGTAATGCAGTTCTGGGCGGTAAGGAATGGGCGACAGGCTGAGATCAATTTGCAGGTGTAGGCAGACGCAGCAGCCACTGCATTGGTTTGTCGGGTGAGAGTCAAGGAGGCGTCCAAGTAGATACCCAAAGTTTTGGTATCTTTAGATACTTTAATTAGATTACCGTCAATGTTAAAGGAGCCGAACAGGGGCTTCAGTTTGTTAAGTCTCTGTTGCGTGCCTAAGATGAGAAGCTCAGTCTTGTCATCGTTGAGGCACAGCTCGTGCTGGGCCATCCATGCTTGTATGACAAGGTAAATGTCATTGAGGGCTTTGAAATCAACAATGTAGTCACCAGTAATGGGTATGAGTATCTGGGTGTCATCGGCGTAATTCGTGTAGGTGACACCCAGATAGTCAAGCACATCAAATAATGTTTTGGTGAAGACATTATAGAGAGTAGGGGAGACACAGGACCCTTGCGGGACTCCACAAGGGACTGGTGTAGGGTCGGCCGATGCGGTAGGTGAGAAGACTCTCTGGTAGCTATGCCTCCTGCAGGGTGCCTGTAAAGAATGGAGGGGGTCATCTGTACTCCTACCCGCTATTTGGCAGAGTAAAAGCACAGAGCACCCCAGCCAAGATTCTCTATTGTTGGTAGCAATGGACGAGCAATCAAGGCTTAAGCTCTCAGGAGGTGATGCAGGCTGGTTCTTAAGTACAGTGTAGTGCCCAAGCACCCACAAAGGAATGTCCACACACTATGTTAGTGATAACAGTTCTTTATATAAAGTTCACGTTATATGCACATACAATAACACGTTGTGCTCAGTCAATACTATAATGATAAATATACAATTTCTATGTGGTACCACAATTACTCTGACTCCATTAAAATGCACCAACTGCCGTTTCAAATGACATACAAATCGATAGCAATATCAACCATAGACTTGGTAGGAAAACAAGTTGGTTAAACAATTGGCAGAATACTTTGTCTCGTTACCTAGCCACAGTTGTGTGAGGATCACCCACCCACCCAGGCAACCTGTAAATATAATTAACAAACCCAGTCTATATATTGTTCAGCAGAGTCTTATGTCCCTCTACACATGTTCTACTACCCCAAGGTACCTGTTTTGGCAGAATTCGATGTCGGGTCGTCGATGGATCCTTCTTTAGTGAACTCACTTTAAGGCAGGAGACAAGGATCATCGAGATCCCATGAAGAAAAGGGTGAACTGTGGCATCGAGGCAGCAGCTTCGGTCCGGGCGGTGCTAGTCGACGATCGGTCATAGACATCCTGCGAAGATGAGGCGTGCTGGGCACCTCGATGACGATAGTTCGTTGCCGCAAGAGTCAATGAAGAACTTTGGCCCAGCAAGGGTGTCACGTTGTCGGCGTCATTGTTGTCTTCAGGTGGCAGGAAACCCACCGGCGAATTTTCCTCGGTTCGTCTGCAATCTTGACTTTCTTAGACGGGACAATGCGGTCGACTGATGAGCAAGGGAGTCCTTGATTCAAAGTGTTCTTAGGCAATGGAGTGTTGCGGCTCCGGTCAAAGATTACAGCGGTCCTCTGAACCTCAGTCGACTGTCTCTGGTCGGCAGCCTTTCAATGACTAACTTCCAGAGACCCTTGGTGAAGGTTAGCTGGTGCACGATAGTCCCTCGTAGCTCGGGAAGAGGTCTCCTAGCTAGGTCCTCTCTTGGATCAGTCCTCGACAGCATGGCAGCTTTCAGATTGCGTCGAAGGGAAACAGCAGTTAACCTTCTTCCGGCTCGGCTTCGAGATCAAGCATCAAGTTCACAGTGCATTCAGGCCATTCTTCTCCATCCAGACACACACACACACGAGGAATGTGGATTGGACAAGCACCCAGCCATTCAGCACTCCACACTGCACTCCTACCAGTTTTGGGCAGGGCTGTCTCAGCGTTTGTGTCACATACCAGAAAGCAGACACCCATAACATGAAATGCATATTGGTTACACACTCCATTACCCAGGTCCCACCTGAAGGGTGTACCCACAACATACAGTCACTGGGAAGGTTCCAGCCAGTCTTGCCTGGACTTTCCCCACAATACCATATATGGAACTTCCACCAATCAGCCATTCAGGGGAAGGGACAGAGTCAGGGCTTCCCAGGACTTTGGATAAACAAGGTAACAGGCAATAGAAACCAAGAGGCCATATGGGCCATCTTGTCTCATATCAGGAATTGACTGATTCCAATGGCAGGGCATCCCAAAATGGAGGATACTCAGAGCACCTGTCAAATTGAGCATGGAGCTGCCACCAGCCCATACCCTGCGGGCCACACACAGGTGCCCAAAACCATACACGAGGCGTACAGGGCTGTACCCCCAACCATGGGTGCCATAAAGGTATCTCAAGGTTCTGTTCACCGAACCAAAAACAGGAAGAGCTGCACTACCAGGAGTCCCACATGGACTCCTGTGCAGAAAATAACAGAACACACATGATAAAAGGACTACAAGACAAGGACATGAAGACCCTGCCCCTCCAATGCATTTCCAGCATCACACTGCCAAACCATTGGTCAATTCCCGAGTCTTGCCTCATATCACTAACTTCTACACTCTCCTGTTCAGTCGCTTCTCTCAATTGAACCGCCTACACCATCAACCTCCAGGCCCGTGGTTGCATGCCTCTCAGCTCATCCCACTAGTCTCCAGGCACGTTTCCTTTTTCAGAGCACCAGGGAGAAGACTTTTTCCACACAGGTCTGTCCAGCCTCCCCTCTCCTTAATTTGTGCCCTGGGACCGGAGCACCCCATCTAGTCATACCATTAGTCATAAACCTTTCAGCTGTAGCATGTACCTGCCTGCAACAGCGCCTGTGCCCCTTAAAGGGCCTGTTTCGCTGGAGCCATTAATGTGGCCCTTAGCTGCTCCAGGCCAATAAAGCCACGCACTGAAGGGATTGCCAAAACACTTGTTCTTAAGGGTGTAAAATGTAGGGAGCCGAGTGTGGGGGGGGGGAGGGAAGGAAGGAGGAAGCTGGGGTCCCAATGGAGAGGGATCTCAGTTTTACTGCCATTAAGGCAGAGATAATTGGAAGCACACCATGACTGAATGGCAGACAACCGTGGATGAGAGAGGAGGGAGAGGGCAGCTTGAAGGAGAGCTGCGTGTCGTCAGCAGAACACTGCAAGTTAGGAAAGAAAGAAGAGCTAAGAAGGGCCAAGGGGGCAAGGTAAATATTGAAAAGCCACGGCGAGAGGCTAGAGTCTTGAGAAACGCCGCAGGTGCTGAGTGCGATAGGGAGAGAAAAGGGCCCAGTTGAAACTGAGGTGGTCTGTTGGGGAGGAAGGTCAACAAGTCAAGAGCCAGATCTGTGATGCCAAGGGCGTTACGGCGTGAACAGGGTGGAAAGACTGACTGTGTCAAAGGCTGGGAAAAGATGCAGAAGGATAAGAACAGAAGGAGAGTGAGTCAAGATTAGAGAGCAGGTCATCACATGTGTTCAGTAGAGCAGTTTGTGCCTCTGGGAGCTCCGAAGCCAGACTGGTGGTCATGGAGACAGCCAACAGAATCTGAATGTTGAGTCAGTTGGGAGATTGCAGGCTTCGAGGAGTTTGCTTAGATGGGGGGGTAATGGAGCTGGGGCAATAGTTAGCAGGGCAGGAGCGGTCAGAGGACGGTTTATTTAAGGAGGGGATGCACAAGGGAGTGCTAAGGAGTGGATACAAAAATCAGCAAGGGAAGGCGCAAGGGAGGCAATGTTGTCTTTGATAGTTCTAGAGGAGCAGGGGAGCACCTGTTTGGAAAAGACTTTAAGAGAGGACTAGTCTAGAGACCTCATCCAGTACTATAGGCGAGAAGGAGGAGAGGGAAGAGGGGGGAAGACAAAGGAGGAATGACAGCTGGAGGAGGAGGGAGAGTTGAGTGTGTGGACAGAATGTCCTGGGTTTTGGAAAGGAAGTGGGAGGCCAGAGAGGTACAGAGGGTCAGTGAAGGTAGGTGCTGGGGGGAGGGGTAGACTGCAGAAGGATTGGCAAGTTTCTTGCAGATTTTGAACAGTTCCCCAGAATTGTTAGTGGCCCCAGAGATGCGGGCTGGGATGTGAGGCCACTTCTTCGGGCAAATGGCATCTGTAAAGCCTTTGGAGAACACGACAGACCAGTTTGTTAAAAGATGCGTCTGATGCTTGCCACTTCTGCTCAGCCACTCTGCATTTGCGTTTCAGAGAGGCTAGGTCAGAACCAAGTGTTCCGTTTGGAGGCAGGCATCAAGGATAGCCAGAGTGTTGGTGATAGAAAGGTGAAGATTAGTAAGGACAAAGTCAGTGTGAGGGTCTGGGGCATGAGTGGTCGGCGGAATGAAGGAGACAGGAAAGGCAGCATCTGGCACTCACTTCATAGGTTGAATGACGGAAAAGGAGACATGCAGAACCAGTAGTTGTTTAGTATAGGGACCAAAGAGATGCAAATGGTAAGATAAGAGGAAGTGATCATACCACGCAAGAGGAGTAGTAAGAAGGTTGAGATAGGAATATCGGTAGAGAGCATCCAAGGTATGACTGGCACAATGCCTCGCACCGTAGGGATTTATGGTGAGGGAAAGAACGTTGCAGCGGATGCAGAAGAGTCTAGAGGCCTCAGAAGAGTCAAGGTGAATGATGAAGTCACCAAGGACGAGTTGTTTGGAGGAAGAAGCGAGCAGGGAAGAGATTAGGTCAGACCACTCAGACAGGAAGAGGGCGACCAGACCAGGGGTCCTGTAGATGGTGACAAAGGTCAAAGGGGTTGCAGCAATGCCAAGCCTGCAGACGAGGCATTCAAAGGATGAAAACTGTGAGGGAATGATAGTAGCAGGGATCCAGTTATGGATGATCAAGGCCACTCTGACTCCAGACCGGATAGGCCTGGGTTTGGAGAGGATCTTGTAACCCTCAGGCAGGATCTCAGTGAGGTAGAGAAAATTGTGGTCAAAGGAGGAGATAGTTATCAGAAGTGTGTTTGACAGCAGAGCATGGAGGGTTGAAAGGTGTACCTGGTTACCACCTTTGACGTCTTATGAGGGGGGTACAGGGATGTGGTATGCCTATCGAAGGTGGAGAGGGGGGCTGCTGGAGGAGTGGCAGGAAAAGGGAGGACATTGAAGAGAGAACAAGCTACTCTTACCTGGTAACGTTCTTTAGATGGGCTGGTCCGACGACGTATTCCATATCTATGACAGGTAATCACCACACCTGTGCTGTTTCGGAAAATCTTTCGGCGTCTGCATCCTGCGTCGATTACATCGATACGCTGTCCTCGAAGGCCTCCGTCGAGCCGACGTCACCGGATGTTATAAGTAGGACGCACAACGCCCGTAGCCTCAGTTGTAGTTTTTTCCCCCCAGAACGTGTGGCACCAATCTTCTGCCAGTATGACCACAGAAAGCCTTGTGGGAAACGTAAGCTGCAATCTTATAAGAAATTCTGTAGCGGGGCAGGTAAAAAGGGAGCAATATGGAATACGTCGTCGAACCATCCCTTCGAAAGAACGTTACCAGGTAAGAGAGTAACTTGTTCTTTGAGGGGTTTGGGTCCTCAGACGTATTCCATATCTATGACAGACTCCCAAAGCAGTACCAACGTATGGAGGAGGGAAAAGAATTTAGAATATAGAAATTTAGAATGCCCAATCAAATTGCAGAGTAAAGGAACGCCTTGCCAAAGGCCAGATCCTGCCCATGGATAGAGTCAAGGGAGTAGTGTCGTACAAAAGTATGGACTGAAGCCCAATTGGCTGCTTCACAGATGTTACGGATGGGAACACCCCTCTGCAGGGCAGTAGAGGCAGCCATCCCCCTAGTAGAATGGGCCCGTAGGCCAAGCGTTAACATTCAGAAATTGCTAAAATAATCCATCTAGACAAAGTCTGCTTAGTAACAGCTTGTCCCAAACGCCTTCCAGTGTAACCTATAAAGAACTGATCGTCCACTCTGACCCGGGACATGCGTGAAATGTAGAAACTTAAAGCTCTCCTAGGATCCAACCTATGGAGCCTCTCCTCTTCCTTACCAGGATGCTGAGAAGGATAAAATGCCGGAAGAATGACCTTCTGGCTTAAATGAAATTCCGAGACAACTTTTGGAAGAAAGGAAGGACGAACTGTAAGGACAGCCTTGTCCTTATGCAACACTGCGAAGGGTGGATTAACAGAAAGGGCCTGCAACGCACTCACACTGCGAGCAGAAGTGACCCCAACTAAAAACACAGTTTTAAGGGTTAACCGTCTCAAAAGACAAGAATGTAAAGGCTCAAATGGAGCACCCATTAGGAATTTGAGAACCAGGTTCAAATCCCAACCGGGCACCTGGAAAGGTGATGGTGGGAACACATTAGTAAGCACTTTCAGAAACTGAGAAATTAAAGGAATTTTGAAATAACACTCCTCAGACGAGCGCTTAAATATGGACAGCGCCGCCAGCTAACCTTTATAGTACCCCCTTGCAGGCCCATGTGGGCTAAAGAAAGTAAAAAAAGACAGAACCACAGGAATGTCACATGAAAAAGGATCCACATTCTTAACCCTGCACCAGTCGCAGAACTTTCTCCAACGGCAACAGTACAGGGACTTTGGTGCAGGGCGTCTGGCCGAAAGCAACACCTCCATCACATCCTCAGGGAGGTCCTGATCCTTATACCTCAACCTTTCAGAAGCCAAGCGTGAAGGTTGAGGGATCTGACCTCTGGGTGGAGAACATGACCCCCCCACCCCTCCCGTGAGAGCAGATCGTCTCGGTAGGGAAGATGGCGTG
The DNA here is from genome assembly GCF_040938575.1 of Ambystoma mexicanum. Classification (NCBI taxonomy): domain Eukaryota; kingdom Metazoa; phylum Chordata; class Amphibia; order Caudata; family Ambystomatidae; genus Ambystoma; species Ambystoma mexicanum. The sequence continues at coordinate 229,014,557 of NC_090934.1, forward strand.
GAGGGCAGATGGACAAGTCGAGAAGGTCCGGGTACCATGCTCTCGGGGCCCATGCCAGAGCAATGAGGATCATCCAGGAACCAAACCTCCATAACCTCCGCACTACTTGCGGGATGACGAGGACTGGAGGAAACGTGTACAGTAGTGGGAAGGACCAGTCCACCACGAACGCATCTCCCAAGGCTCCTCTTGGAGGAAATTCCTGCGAGCAGAACCTTTCGCACTTCCTGTTGACACTGGAGGCGAAGAGATCCACTTGTGGGGTCCCCCAAAGAGCAAAGATCTCCAGGAGAATCGCCTGAGCCAGCTCCCACGTGAGAGATCGCGCTCTGCCTGCTCAGAGCGTCCGCCGCCTCGTTTTCGTCTCCGGCCAGATTAACTGCCGATATCAAAATTTCCTCCTGGATGGCCCAGAACCAGAGCTGCATCGCCTCCCTGCACAGAGGAAGTGACCCTGCCCCCCCCTTTTTGTTGAGGTAGTGCATGGCCACTGTGTTGTCTGTCAGAATCAGTAAATTCTTCCCCTCGCACAGTTGGCAGAAAAGCCTTCAGGGCAAGCCCGACGGCCCTCAGCTCCAACAGATTGATATGGAGCCTGGACTCTGATGGAGACCAACGACCGCTGTCAACTCGTTGGCATGAGCTACCCATCCCGTGAGGGATGGGTCAGTCACGATCGTCACCTCCGGCCAGGGTAGCCAAAATGGAGCCCCTCCCCCTCATCAGATTGTCTTCGAAGGCCCACCACAGAAGGTCCGGGGCGACCGAGGGCGGCACATGAACAGGGTCCGACATCCTGCCGGAGGACTTTGACCACTGCATCTTGAGAGCCCATTGCTCAGCTCTCATTCGCAACCTGGCCTCTGGCACCAGAAGAATGCAGGATGCCATGAGGCTGAGCAACCGCAAGATCTCCAACGCCGGGAGACTCTGGGCATGTTGAAACTTGTGCACCATCTGCTGATGCGATGAGCCCTGAACCTGGGGAGGGAAACACTGCCCCAAGGGCGTGTCGAGCACTGCTCCCACATACTGGAGCCGCTGAGTTGGCATCAAGTGGGACTTCTTTAAGTTGAGGGAGAAGCGCAGCCTGTGAAGGGAGTGGCAGGTGACGGACAGATGATCCAGGACCAACCGTTCAGGTGGGGGGGTAGACGTGAATCCCCCCCCTTTCCTGAGATACGCTGCCAACACCACCATGAGCTTGGTGAAGACCCTCCGGACGGAGGTCAATCCTAACGGCAGGACCCGAAACTGAAAGTGCGAGTCGCCAACCGCGAACCTCAGGTACTTGTGCTGGGGATGGATCGGCACATGAAAGTAAGCGTCCTCGAGGTCGAGAAACACCAACCAGTCCTGAAGTTGAAGGGCCTGGAGGACTGGAGAAAGAGTAAACATCTTGAACTTGGCCTTCCTGAGGAGCTTGTTCAAACCGCGCAAGTCCATGATGGGTCTCAATCCCCCGTCCTTCTTGGAAATCAAAAAATAAGGGGAATACCATCCCTTGTTCCTCTCCGCTACAGGCACCAGTTCTATGGCGCCTTTCTCCAGCAGGGATTTTATTTCCTGCGCAAGGAGCAGATCCGGACTCTTCAAAGAGATTCCCTGATGGATTGTCGCGAGGCCTCTTCCGGAAAGGAAGACAGTAGCCGTGGGCTATGATCTCCAGAACCCACATATCTGAAGTAATGGCATGCCATTCTACAAGATGCTGCGCCAGCCTTCACCCAACCTGCGAACCATGGGACTGAGCTGAAGCGACTGTGGCATTGCCCAAGGATAACACGCCAACTGCCCGCGCGGCCTTGGCATCTCGAGTACCTTGTTTTCCACCTCTGGTACTCGACTGTTGCCCCTTTGACTTGCAGCTCCCCTCGATCTACCAAAAGATGAGTAATATCAAAAAGGAACCTCCCCTCCATTGCTGTCCCCTAGGACGAAAAGGCGGAGGTTGGCGAACTGCAGCGAACGACTTTGCTGCAGCATTGGAGGTCTGCAACCACACAAGGCTCTCGTCAGCCTTGCTGCCAAAAAGATGTTCACCATCAAAGGGCATATTGAGGAGCCGGGCTTGTACATCAGGAGCAAACCCCGACTTCCGCAACCACGCAAATCTGCACTTTACGGTGCTCGCCGCCATGGACCGGCTGACGCAATCTGCCACGTCCAGACCCGACTGAACGGATTCACACATGGCATCCTTGCCATCCTGAACAAGAGCAAGAAAGCCGTCCCGTACCTCCCCTTTGGGAATGTGTTCAGCTGCCAACGAGACAATTCCACCGAGTACGAGTGAAACGTGTTAAGGCACACAGAGTTGGCTGCCTGTAAAGCCATACCCCCCTGAAGAAAATACTTTCTTCGCACAGCCATCAAAACGTTTGTCGTCCCCATCAGGAGGGATGGTAGGGTACGATGCCCGTTTTGCCGGGGTCGTAGCCAACTGCACCACCAAACTCTCCGGAGTGGGGTGTGTAGTCAAATAGCTGGGGTCGCTACTGGCTGGACAATATTTCTTCGGCAAAGACTTGCTCACTGCCGGGAGACTCTCCGGAGCAGTCCAAGCCGCTGCCACCCTTCTCTGCAAGGCCATATGGAATGGCAGTACCGGGTCAGTTGGTGGACCTTGGTCAAGGATATCCGTCATGTCATCCTGCAGAAAATCCACTGGTGGCGCAGACCACCAAGTATTCTCTTACCGTCAACATAAGGCACCGGTACAAGGACTCGGCGTGGGTGCCAGGCTCAGGCCTACCGAACTCCGGAGAGGTGTCCAAACCACTGGCGTCGTGCAACGACTGACGCAGGTCTTCAAGCTGGCTATGACCAGACAAAATCTCATCAGGTACCTCAACAGGAACCAAACCTTCCTCAGACCCTTCTTCCACCTCAGAGATCTACTCCAGAGGCTGGAATGGGGGCACAGAAAAAAAGGGACAAAGACATTTTTAGACTTGGCCAGAGACTTTCTGGGGGGTTCCACCATGCCACGGGGTACCTCCGACAAAGTAACCTCAAAAGGCGTTGATGGAATCTGCGTGGACGTCGAGCGTGGCGCAAACGGCTTCGACACAGTCCTCGAGGGTGGAGCCCCGAGTGTGTCCGACCGCCCGGGTGCCGATGGCGTCGACTTCCTTGGAGGTGAAGCCTCGAGAGAGTCCCTAGACGACCTCGGTGCTGATGTCTTCTTCAAAGACTTCACAGGCTCCGAGGGTCTCGAGGGAGTCGAGGACGGGGACGGGGACCTGGAGCGAGCATGTCTAGAGCGACCACCTTGTCCGATCGAGACCTCGAAGGTGCTCGATGATCGCGCCGAAGGCGTGCGAGTGGCGGCTCTAGCACGGTCACGGCCGGCGTCTTTAGATGGCGTGGATGGAACGGAGCCCTGCGACTGAAAAATTGCCATCTCCTGCCGAAATGAATCCCATTGCGCAGGAGTGGAATGCTTGTTGGGACAAGCAACCCGCCGATGGGCAGAGCCCTTGGATGAGGAATGCGACCGGTGACTGCGCTTCCTCGCAGAGGAATGGCGGGACCTACTCTGGGACCGAGATCCCCCCAGACCGACAACGACGCAGCGAGTCGCCCCTCGAATCGTCAGTCGAAAGCCCTGTGGATCTCGACTTCCGAGGCTCGGCCACCTTACCGACAGAAAGCCTCTTATGGTCCTGCAAGGCCTTCGACGCAAGCGACTGGCAGTCTACACAATCATCCGTGTCGTGGCCCTCACCGAGGCACCAGAGGCAGGCGTTTTGCGAGTCCTTCAACGACATCTTGGACCCGCAATCCCGACACTTCTTAAAACCCGGCCGTGGGGTGAAAGAAGCCGAAGATGACATGTTGAAATCTTCACAACAAACCAGTTCGAAAACCGAAAGAACAGAACTCAGAAGAACCGCGGCGCACTGAGATCTCCGAAGCGAACACATGCGCAGAAAAAACAGAACTGAGGCTACGGGCTTTCGTGCGTCCTACTTATAACATCTGGTGACGTCGGCTTGACGGAGGCCCTCGAGAAGAGCGTAACGACGTAATCGACGCAGTCGTCGAAAGATTATCCGAAGCAGCACAGCTGTGGTGATTACCCGTCATAGATATGGAATACGTCGGAGGACCCAATCCCCTCGAAGGAAGACACCTGTCAAGGAGAAGGGTGGCCGAGAGCCCTGGACCATGACAGTGGAGCTGTATGGGGACTTCTCAATTGGAAATGCCTAAAGAGTCACTCCAAAGAAAGGCACCGATGAAATACAAGTAATTGCGCAAATCTGGACTCCTTGAGAGACGTCTAAAACAGGACAAAAGGCAGATTAACGGACAGCAGGTCCCTTCAGAAATGGCCCACAATTTCAGGGGGCTGGAGCTCAATTATCCCAGTGGATCGAATTGTTTCGTGCATGTAAGCAGCCAGGCACAAGAAAGTGTGCCCCCAGCCATACTTGCCTGTGAGGGGCACTAGTTGGTGAGCAGATCCTGCTCCTGAAACCATAAATAGGCAACTCGCTGTTGGCCTACGGGGAGTTGTTGGGAGAAGCAGTGCTATATCTGTACCCAGAAAACAAGGCAGTCTGTTTAAGGGTGGTGGAAGAGTTGCGATGGAGGGTGGGGCGGTATTCGTTTATTGGACAATTGAGTGGAGGAATAGCATTTTAGTTGTGAAGCTTGACAGCAAGCATTAAACGCCTTTGTAGTAGGCAACGCATACTGCAAATCCCGCACAGTACTGTCCAAAACGCAAACAAACGTCCTAGGGTGCGCTATGTCAAACCTTGTGCATGTGCTACTCCACCACTTTATGGGTGTTCAAAACAGCAGGTGTAAAGGAGTGCACGTCTATGCCAGTGTGAATATGTGCGTTAGTGGGCGTGTGTGCAACTGTAGGTCTGCCAAAGGCATTGCGCATACACATGGGTTGAACAAGTGTGCATGTGCGGGTTTATGGTACTGTATAAACATGAATTTCGTTACTGCGTGCACCGTAAACATCTGCGTGTTACTGTGTATACCAAGCGGATATGCGATGTGTATATTAAAAGAGCAGTCGCGTTGATGCCATTTTGAGCAACTGTGGTGTGTGGCTGACTGCATTTAAGCAGCAGTGTGCAGCTGTGCGTTGGTGTGTGCCAGGGTGAATCGGTGTACTGCTTTGTGTGCGCCAGTGTCCAAAACAATAACCTATCATTCATAACGTGTGCGCTAGAGTACAATATCCTTTTCCTTAGCCGCTCACGGTCTACGCCAAGCCATCCGCCCAGCAGGACAAAATGACAAGCATCCGCCAGGAGCAGCCGTGTGTACTAGGAGAACCGCACACAGGCACACAGATGTGGCCCGGTGCACCGCTATCAGTTTCAAAGGCTCCCTGTGTTCGCAGCCCTGGGATTCCTGCCTTTGAACGTGTTCTCTCCCTCTCCCCCTCCAGAGCCGAGCCAGCTTTGGAGGAGTGTGCTGTGCTTATTAAAGTCCCCTCATTAATGGGCCATCCACGGGATCCGGTACCTGGGGCACCTGCTCCTTCGCCTGTAATGAGCTCTGCCAGTGTCCTCTAGGCCAGAGGCATGTGCGCGAGCGCGCACACACGTCACAAATTGGGGGCAGTACGCCCCAGGGACCAAGCTTTTGGCAAATCAACGCCACTGCGTCTTCACACTATTGTGTCCAACGCCGCCATCCTGGATCCAAGAGAATTGGCAATTAACAGAACCACAGACAGAAAAGGGAATGGGCTACACGAAAAGGAGTAACGGGATCCGGCGGGAGGGACAGCACTTCCAGGGCTGCAGCGACAAATTGGTCTGCAGGAGCCGAGCGGGGTTTATTCCAACAGGGCGAGGACAATACCGTGCTTTGACCACATTCGACCAGGCATCTCGGAAGTATATGAAAATAAATATAAATGAGCAGTGCAAAACATGTCAGTCGAAATCCCTCAAACAACCGCCACGTCCCTCCTCCCTAGTCTCCAATTCGACTTTGGGGTGCGAGACTTCGGAATGACGAGTGCGGCTGGTGCGTCTTCCACTAGGAACATGCCCACACTCTTTTACCTGAAGTCCTTCGTTTCGTTGGTTATTTCGGAGTTGTATGCGGAACCAGACTACAAAAAACGGGTTACAAGGGCGCGCAGAGGTACCCACTGTACCCCCGTCTCCACCCCAGCCTTAGAGCGCTGGTCAAGTGTAATGAATGAAAGGGGGATGTGGGATCAGTGGGACAAAATGGTGTGCCTCAAAGGCTGAGAGGGGGGGCTCCGATAGATCTACACAGCACGTACTACCCGATGACGAGCTGGATGGAATAAGGATGCAATACCCATTCATCCAGACCCATGCCTTCATCCTTCCGAGATCATAAATAAAGTGCCATAAGTGTGGGTGATAAAAGTAATTAGTTACCCATTAACAAGCGCTCTAAAGTTACAATGTATGTTATGATGCACTATACAAACGACCCAATTATATGTAGAAGATCGAAAATGAACACCATGGGTGGATATAGCCCTCTCCACCATGGGTGTAATTTTGGGGGTGGGCGCAAGGGTGTTTGTCGCCCCCCCTCTCAGCCTTTGAGGCACACCATTTTGTCCCACTGATTTGGCAAGGGGCCCTTTCATTTAGATATCATGCGCCACCCAACATTTTCAGCAAAGTTACTCCACTGCTCCCCACCCCCATTTTACCACCATCCTTCACTAAAGCAGATTACCTCCTCCCTTGAGAACACCCCCCCCCTCACCCCACAAAGAAATCGCTAAGGCCAGAGCTTAAAGACTCCGACCCAGCCCTAGAGCTGGGCAAACCCAGAAATCCGCAGGCCGGTCGAAGCAACAAAACGGGGGCTCTGCCCGAACCACGTTTCAGGCCAATGCCTTCCCAGCGCAGGGGCTGACCCACAAGGCCCACGTGCTGCCCCCCATAAAGCAATCGCAGGTACAGCTACCAAAAAAGGCAAAGGAATACTGGCTACAATATTTATAGGAGCACCTGCAAGCAGATTTCCTATCCCTTCCCACACACAACTGATTGAATGGCTGGCTGGGGGAGGGCAGGGAGACAACACTGGGTCATGACATGGCACAGCATGCACTGGAGACAAGACTTTTTGTACAAGCCGTTAGCCAGATGAATGCGGCGAGGCCATCACTGTACGATTCCCCCTCTGCGATGACTAAACAAAGACAAAAGGTGCTAAATTGGCAGATTACTTCCATATGCTGCAGAACCGCTAGCCCGATGAGGCATACACTATACAGTAAATACATAAACAATACACAGAAACTTGTTTTGTGTTGGCAATGAAAAGGCTGTGGCTTTTTATTGAACACTAATAAAAACATAACTTAGTATTGTGCATTTCACAACAAACGGGTGTGCAATGTTTCCTCAGTTCTGTACTTTTGGGCACTTGGGCCAGGACCTGGAAGTTGGACTTCACAGAGAGCTCCTAGCGTGAGCTCCCAGGTTTGTGTGTTTGGGACCTGTAAATTGGCTGGTGAGCACTCCTGTGCATGATGGCATTTTGCTTCCAGGCCCATGCCGCCTCTCCTGTTCTTCTGTTCCAACACTTTCAGACAACGACCGCTGTCCTGTGCTTGCCCAAATGTACCCTTTCAAGGGGTGGGTGCGATCCGGGAAAATGAGAACGCAAAGTTCAGATACACTCCGGCCGGATTGTTCTTTCTGCAGGGCTTCCCCAGAAGCCCTACCTATATAGAGAAACTATGCCCTGGGGCCATGCCAGCATATGGCTATTGGCCACCCAAAGGGCTGGGCTGTGCCGACAGCCATTTAGCAGCTGTGTGTGTGGCTATGTGTGTGGCCTCCTGCCTCTTTCCTCACCTTTGGTTAGATTGCTCGCTCTCACCCTTTTGAAGAGGGGAGAGAGACACTGGTTTTGGGTGCTGGCGCCCACCACCTATTAGAACCTTTTGTTGGGTCCTGGGTCCCCTCCCCGTCGGGCTCTTTCTGTGAGACCTGCTGCAGGAGAGGATAGGGGGTAAAGGGGGTGTTGTGCCTTAAGGTCACTTTTCTCCACACCCCCTCCCCCCCACATCCCTCCTAAATCCCTTGGGCAGTTCCCCAAATTTAAGGGCCAGTGCCCTTGCGCTCCATGGGGGTGCCTCCTCAATCCGCAGCACTGGACAATGGGGTTGCATCAGAGAAGTTCTTCCACTCATGCAGAGGTTCCCGGCAGACAATGCGGGTCATAAGTTATACGGTCCAGAATGAACATGTCATTAATACGTTCATATCTGATGTAGAAAATTCTGGCACAACCATTGATTCCCGACATCTGCCTTTCGGCAGTGGCAGCATACAGAAATGTAAACTCTGTCTAGCTCACTTTTTTAATGCAATTGTAAAGTAGAACTTAGAAAGTCTGAGATGGTCGTTTCCTCTAGTCAGGGGTCCTCGCCAAGCCAGGGCCTCTGTCATTCTCATGTTTCTGGCCCACAAGCATTTTGAATCCACAGGGGAACGGGGGGCGTGGACAGTTCTGGGTCTCACAAAGCTTCCTTTGTGGTCGCTATTGTTTCGACATTCCAGCATAGGTAAGCTACAGGCCCGTTCAACCACTGAACCATATACCTGGAAGCACTTGGTCATTCAAAAGGCCTTATGTTTTTTTTTTGACCGGACTCGCAAAACGTAGGTTATCTGAGATGCTTTTTGACCTTTATGGAGGTTATTCTTGTGGTCAGAGGGCTTCCAAGGCAACCATAGCCAAGCGGATATTTGAGCAACAGTGCCAAAGGGGGACTCCTTCGAAAGGACTTCTAATGCAAGCATTAAGAGCAAAAGCAGCATGTGTTCTCCCACAGGTATGTCCCTTAGGTCATTGCAAGGGTCACAATGTGGGCCTCCCAATTTGCTTTTTTGCTGGCACTCCTAGTGACTAGTCACTACCGTTTTAGTGGTCCATAGTTCCCACACCCGACTCCTTCATACACCCTCTGGCTACATTAGACATGTTATGTACAGCCTGGGCAATGGAAAACTACGGGAGAGAGAGACTGGGAGTGGCGCCTGGCTCCATGCGGATACACCATACAATCCATTTTGGCATTTTTTCTTAATGCTCAAAAATTGCTTCGGTGCAGTCCCTGCATGCAGGAGCACACAAATCTGAGGGAAGGACAGTTATGGACTAGGATTACAGTAGTCACTACAGTGGGAAATTTACTATACATGCCTAAAATTAACAAATTACTTACCCCTGGTAATGTTCTTTCGACTGGATGTTCTTCCCACCTATTCCTCATTTTTGATCATGAAGTCTGTTTGCAGCTTCCTTAGGAATTATTTTGTTATAATATCGGGGCCGTGCAGTGTTGAGTCAAGGTCCTCGATGGCCTCCGTCCTGTCCTGGCCCGTGATGTCAAACCTGGTATAAGTAGCATGCATGACAACCATTGCCTCCCTTCCAGTTTTTCTACTGCATGCTTCACTGATGTTGCTGAGGTTTCCAGCGTTGAGAGGAAGGTATAACAAGAACATTCTTGCCAAATAAGAGGGGTAGGATGGGAGGGTTGATTCGGAATACACGGGAGGGACATCCAATCGAAACAACATTACCAGAGTTAAGTTATTTGTTCTTGGAATGGATTGTGTCCTCCCACGTATTCCTCATCTTTGATACCCTCCCAAAGAAGCCAGCATAAGGATGGGGGGTGCTGAGAATCTTTTATTTATTGATGCAACGAAGAACAGCTTTTGCCAAAATTGGCCTCCTGACCTGACAGTCTAGGCAATAATGTTGACAGAAGGTGTGTAAAGACGAGCAAGTAGCCGCTTTGCAGATATCCTGCACGGTACCCATCTTTCAAGTGCCGAAGAAGTAGCAACTTCTCTGGTGGAATGTGCCCCTACTCCAGGCAGGTCCCTGCCGGCTAAAGAATAGCATTCTGAAATGCACAATATTATCCATCTTAGTCTGCTTTGCGAGAGCCAACCCTAATTTGTGGCCTTAATAGCCTATAAACAGTTGGTCATCCTATCCTACCTGCCCTTTGCCATTCTTGAAATGTAAAAACTTAAAGCCCTACTTTAAGGTGCAATTGCTCCTCTGGATAGAAGAACAAGTTACTTACCATGTCTGGTAACGTTCTTTCGATGGGATGTTCCTCCGACGTATTCCACATCTATGACAGGTAATGTCCACAGCTGTGCTGCTTCAGAAAATGTTCAGCAGAGGGCATCCTGCGTCGATCAGTTGTCCCTCGAGGGCCTCTGTCGAGGGTCGACGTGTGGCAACAATCTCCTGCCAGTATGACTACAGATAGCCTTGCGGAAACGTAAGCTGCAATCGCATAGGAACTTCAGTAGAGGGGCAGGCTGGGAGGGCGATGTGGAATACGTCGGAGGAACATCCCATCGAAAGAACGTTACCAGGCATGGTGAGTAACTTGTTCTTCGAGGGGATTGTGTCGTCCGACGTATTCCACATCTATGACAGACTCCCAAAGCAGTACCAATTTATGGAGGTGGGAAAAGAATTTAGAATTTTAGAATGCCCAATCAAATGGCTGAATAAAGGACTGCCTTACTAAAGGCCAAATCCTGCCCATGGATGGAGTCCAAGGAATAGTGTTTCACAAAAGTATGGACAGAGGCTGCTTCGCAAATAGGAACACCCCTCTGTAGAGCAGTAGAGGCAGCCACACCACTAGTAGAGTGAGCCCGTAAGCCTACTGGAGGGTCCTTTCCCGCCAAACGGTAACACTCAGATTGTCCAAATGATCCATCTGGACAAGGTCAGTTTGGAAACAACCTGACCCAAGCGCCTTCCAGCATAACCAACAAAGAGCTAATCGTCCACTCTGACCCGGCACATCCGTGAGAGATAGAAATTCAAAGCACTCCTAGGATCCAACCTATGGAGCCTTTCCTCTTCCTTACCAGGATGCAGAGGAGGATAAAACGCCGGAAGAATCACCCTCTGGCTCAAATGGAATTCCGACAACCTTCAGAAGAAAAGAAGGCCTCACCCGCAGGACAACCCTGTCCTTATGGAAAACAGTAAAGGATGGCTTGGCGGAAAGTGCCTGTAATTCACTCACTCTGCGTGCGGAAGTAACCACAACTAAAAACACAGTTTTAAAAAGGACAACAGTAGCAACGGACAAGAATGTAAGGGCTCAAACGGAGCTCCCATTAGGAACTTTAAAACCAAATTCAAATCCCATCCCGGCACCTGGAAAGGCTGCGGTGGAAACACATTAGTTAGCCCTTTTAGAACCTGGGAAATCAAAGGAATCTTAATATAAGAACATTCCTCAGATGAGCGCTTAAATATGGACAGCGCCGCCAGGTAACCCTTAATGGTACCCACTTGCAGGCCCATGTGGCCTAAAGAAAGCAAAAAAAGACAAAACCAAAGGAATGGAACGTGGAAAGGATCCACATTCTGTACCCTGCACCAGTCACAGAACTTTCTGCAACGGCAATGGTACAGGGATTTCATTGTGGGCCTTCTGGCCGAAAGCAACACCATCACATTTTCGGGGAGGTCCCAATCCTTATATCTCAACCTTTCAGATACCAAGCATGAAGGCTAAGAGACTTGACCTCTGGATGGAGAACCCAACCCCCCTCCGTGAGAGCAGATCGTCTCGGTAGGGAAGACGGCGTGGAGGGCAGATGGACATGTCTAGAAGGTCCGGTACGATGCTCTCCTGGTCCATGTCGGAGCAATGAGGATCATTCGGGAACCGAACCTCTGCAACATTTGCGGAATGACGGGGCTTGAGGAAACACATACAGCAGTACGAAGGACCACTACACTACGGATGTGTCGCCTAAGGGTGCTCTTGGAGGAAATTCCCACAAGCAGAATCTCTCGCACTTCAGGTTGACACTGGTGGTGAAGAGATCCACTTGTGGGGTTCTGTTATGCTTGATTTAAAATGGCGCTGTGCGCAATGCATTCTGGGAGCGCTCAGAGCCATGATAGATATTTACTTCATGCCGCAGTGAAAAGCTGCACACGTTTTGCTGAGTGTTAGATTCACGATGTTGAGAAAAAACATGCTTTCCAAACCTGGTATGCGGTCAAGGACATTTCTGCTGGGAAAGCTAACTTTGGTATGGTTTGCTACTGTTCTCTGTGGAGCGTGTTTTTAGAGAAGGGAGGCACTGCGCTTCTTGGGGGGAGCTCTCGATTGACCCAGCTGGCAACCGACAGCTGTTCCTCAACTGCGCAAGTGCAATATTCAGAAGGTTCGAGAATTGACTCCCTTTTGTGGAGTGTGCATATATGCGGAAGCCCGGAGGGGGTCAGGTGAGACTTCAGCCGGAGAAGGGCGCTTACGTCCAGCCCTCCTGTGAGCTGTGGTGCTCTCGGCCTGGCTGTTCCCAGGGGCTTTCAGCCGCCTCTGGGCGAGATGAGGAATTCTGTTACGCTCACGGTGATGTATTTCCTTTTGCAATTCTTTACTTCTGTGATTTATGTCCATATTATTTTTGAGAGTTATTTCTATGCACTTCTAAGCTTTGTATAAATGGCCGTATAAGAGCCGATTCTTCTAAAAGTGCGCGGCTGTGAGTTTTTGCGTCTGTCTACGTTCAAAGTATTTGCTCTGTAATTGCATTGGTGATTTAGGTTTGTTCCGTGCACTTTGGGGAGAGCAATACGGGTTCCCCAAAGGGCGAAGATCTCCAAAAGAACTTCCTGAACCAGCTCCCACTCGTGAGAGACCATGCTCTGCCTGCTAAGAGCACCCGCCGCGTTTTCGTCTCCAGCCAGATCAACTGCCGAGATCGAAATTTCCTGCTGGATGGCCCAGAACCAGAGCTACATCACCTCCCTGCACAACGGGAGTGACCCTGCGCCCCCCCCCCTTTTTTGTTGAGGTAGTGCATGGCCATTATATTGTCCATCATAATCAGGACATTCTTCCCCCGCAAGACGGCAGAAAAGCCTCCAGGGCTTGCCTGACGTACCTCAGCTCTAACAGACTGATGTGGAGTCTGGACTCCGACGGAGACCAACGTCCGGTGGCTGTCAACTCGTTGGCATGAGCGCCCTAACCTGTGAGGGAACCACTCACAGACCGAGACCCCCCCTGGATTTTCGCCGACACGGAGAGTCGCCCCTCGAGTCATCGGTCGAAATCCCAGCGGACTTCGATTTATGGGGCTTAGACACGCTACCTACCTTCAATTTCCCCTAAAATTCCCACGAGGCCTTAGACATCAGGGACTGGCAATCCTTGCAGTCGCCGGTGGCGTGGCTGTCGTCGAGGCACCAGAGGCAGATGTCGTGCGGGTCCGTGATGGACCTCTTCGAATCGCAGTCCCGACATTTTTTAAAGCCCGACTTCGGGGTAGAAGAAGATGAAGACATCGTACACAAAGAAAGAATCGAGCGAGCCGAGATTCCGAAGCAAACACGTTTGCGGAAAAAACAGAACTGAGGCTACGGGCGCCGTGCGTACTATATATAACATCGGTGACGTCAACCCTCGACGAGGCCCTCGAGGGACAACGGATCGATGCCATCAATGCAGGACGGCCTCTGCCAAAAAAAGTCCGAAGCAGCACAGCTGTGGACATTACCTGTCATATGTGGAATACGTCGGAGGACACAATCCCCTCAAAAGTAGGTAATACCATTTTCTGTGTTAAATGAAAATCAGACACCACCTCTGGTAAAAATGATGGACGCACTCGCAACACCATCTTGTCTTTGAAGAAGGTTGTGAAAGAGCCTACAGTTCACTCGCCCTGTGGACAGATGTTATTGTCATCAAGAAGACCGTTTTAAGAGTCAGCATTCTGAGAGGACACAAATGCAGAGGTTCGAAGGGTGTCCTTAGCAGATGTCTTAATATCAGATTTAAATCCCAAACCGGCACGATAAAAGGGAGCGGGGTGGAAAAAAATGAGTCAATCCCTTCATAAACTGGATAGCAACCTGGAAACAGGAACCTTCTTCCGGCTAACGCTTGAAAATAGAAAGCGCTGCCAGGTATCTTTTTACCGTGGAGATTTGGAGCCCAAGATGAGCTAAATGAAGCAAAAAAGGACAATGCAGCAGAAGTACTAAATGTGAAAGGATCAACATTCTTCTCCCTGCACTGCCTACAACATTGTTTCCAATGGCAGCAGTACAGGAATTTCGTTGCTGGCCTTCTGGCCGATAGCAAAACCTCCACCACATCTTTCGGAAAGGTCCCAATCTTTTAATCTTTCCCTTTCAGAAACCAGGCGTGAAGATGGAGTACTGATTTCTGGATGAAGTAGACACCCCCCTCCTGCGAGACAAAGTCTGCTCTTTGGAGGAAGACGAATTGGAGGGCAGATGGCCATCTCTAGACGGTCTGGGTACCACGTTCTCCTAGCCCAATCAGAAGCAATGAGGATCATGGATTTCCAGAACTTCCTCAATCTCCTGATAACTTGAGGAATGACGGTGGACTGGCAGAAATGCGTACAGAAGTGGAAATTCCTAGTGCACCACAAGCCCGTCCACTAGAGCTCCGCTGAGGATATTCCCTGTAGCAGAACAGGTTGCACTTTTCGCTGACACTGGTTGCGAACAGATCCACTTGAGGGGTTCTGGAAGGGCTTCTCGAGCCAGCTCTCCCTCGGGGGAGATCGTGCTCTACCTGCTCAGAGCAACCACCGTTGGGTTTTCTTCTCCAGCTAGATGAACTGCCAGTAAAGAGATTCCTTCTCTTAGTGCCCAGAGCTGCATTGCTTCTCTGCACACAGGTAGTGACCCTACACCCCCCTTTTGTTGAGGTAATGCTTGGCCACCGTGTTGTCCCATCATTAGCAGGACATTCTTCCCCCATACTGAGGGCAGAAATGCCATCAGCGCTTGTCTGAATGCCCGCAGCTCCAACAGGTTGATATGAAGTCTGTACTCCGACGGAGACCAATGACAGCTGATTGAAGGGTCTTTCATGTGGGCTCCCCATCCTGTAAGGGAGGTGTCTGTCACAATTGTCATCTACGGCCATGGTTGCCAAAAAGGTTCTCATATTCCCTTGGCAGGCCCACCATGGGAGATCTTGGGTGACCTTGCTCAGGGCCTGAAGAAGGTCCGTCATTCTGCTGGAGAATTGAGACCACTGCGATCTGAGATCCCACTGAAGGGTTCTCATTCTCAGATGGGCTTCTGGCACCAGAAAAAAAAGCAGGATGCCATGAGGCCGAGCAACTTTAGGAAGTGGAAGGTCGGAAGATGTTGGGCACTCTGAAACTTTTTATTTTTTTCTGTGAGAGATGTTGAGCCCTCAACTTGGGTGGCAAGGCTTTTCCAGGGGCTGAATCCAGGACAGCCCCAAAACATTGAAACTTCTGTGATGTCAAGTGTGACTTCTTGAAGTTCAGTGAGAAGCCCAGCTCGTGGAGGAAGTGGCAAGTGTGACCGACGTGACAGCTTGCTCAGGAGAACAAGCTCTGATCAACCAGTCGTTCAGGTAGGTGTATGTGAATCCCCTCCATCCTTGGACTTGCTGCCACTACTGCGATAAGCTTGGCGAAGACCCTTGCGGCAGAGGTGAGCCCGAATGGCAGAGCTCGAAACGGATAGTGAGAACCGCCAACTGTGAATCTCAGGTACTTTGTGTTTTAGATAAGCACATGAAAGTAAACATCCCGAAGTTCAAATGACACCAACCAATCTTGGAGTCGAAGAGCCTAAAGGATCTGCCAAAGAGTTACCATCTTGAACTTGTCCTTCCTGAGGAACTTGCTCAAGCATCTTAAATCCAAGAACGGTCGTATTCCTCCGTCCTTCTTGGGGATTAGAAAATAAGGTGAGTACCATCACCAACCCCTCTCCACTGCAGCTACTAAATCCATTGCAACTTTCTCCAACAGGGTAAGAATTTCCTGTAGGAGGTGCAGATCTAGATCAGAAAAAGAGTGGCCTCTCAGGGGGGAGGGGGCAATCTGGAAGTTTTGTCAGAAATGGGAGACAGTAGCTGTGGCCCACTGTCTGCAGCGCCCAAGCATCCAAGGTTATACCCCACCAACTCTCCAGATGCTGAGACAGCCTGTCCCCACCACAAGTCTTGTGTGCAATGAAATCAAAAGGTTTTGAAGGTGCTGCAGCTGAGGGTAAGGCAGCCGAGACTGAGGGAAGTTCTTCCTCCTACCTCTACACCCACTTGGAGTCCCCCTTTGAGATAACTGGCCTCTTCCCCTTGAAAGAAATGAGTAAAATCGAAAGGGACACCCTCTCCATGCATGTGAAGACCTTGCAGGTTGAGTAGCCTGACAAATTGCCGCTCCTAGGGAGTTTGTCGCCACATTGGAAGCTTGCAGCTTCTCTCCAATAACTGGCACCGGTCTAAAGGCATGTCCATTAAGATCATTTGCCCAGAATCGCAAACTTTGATTAAGCAGTGAATAAAGGATGTGAACCCAGTCTGCGATTTAGGCACTTCAATCACATGATCTTCCCACTACTAGTTTCAATGTGTATAGATAGGTGGGATCATCAATATATTCCAATCCATGGTTTACACAGTCCATTTCCTTGCTATGCTAGCGTTTAGTTTAGAGCTAGGTCAGACCATCTGGCTCTGCCCTACCCATAAAATCCCTGGCGTTCGCAGCTCTACACAACAGTGAACTGATGGTCTCTCTAGGGTGCAAACAGCTGCGTTATGGTGATTTGGGAACTGCAAATTCTAGCTTCTAATATCTGTAGAGTTTAACAGCTGCTTCCTGTTGCCGGGCCTGCATACTTGCATTGCCCGCAATCCTTTCACAGTTAGCCCTGCAGCTACCACTAATTGTTTTCTGAAGCTTATTTGAAGTGAATACAGGAGCCCTGGCCAGGCAGGTGGTTACACCAATAGCTTTCGGTGCTATACCCGATTGGTATGTACCTGCACTAATACCTGCAGCATTAGAATTGTAATGATATTCTATATGTGTGCTCCGATTAACTGGGGCATGTTTGCCTTCCGTTTCTTGCCGTGGATGAACTCCGTCTGGATGGTCTTATTTTGCTGTACGGCCGCTCCATTTCAAGACTTATGCTTGGTAGCAGCATTTAAAAGACATAAGGATACACTTTACCATTGTTTATCTTTCTACGTGGATTATTCTACGATTTAAGTAAGCAGTAAGATCTGTACCTTTGAGCGTTTTGACGCCAGGTTCTAATCATTGATGAATATAGTACAATTACACTTCTCTCCTCTGCCTGATTTTTTCTAGCTCGGAGGAGCATTAGACTATCACTGAAAGAACCAACAATAAGCACAGACCGTCTCAGATCACAAAGTTGACTGCCGCACTGTGACTACCACTGAATACCCCGCACCTGGGGGTGTTTGTCTCACATCTGCAGTGGTTAGATACCATTTGAGAATTGTAATAGCAAGAAGAAAAATATTTTTTCCCCCCAGTAATGAATCAAGTTACTATTAGGATGAGAGGAGCTCTGCTCCCTTACTACGCGGACTATATTTCCTGTGACATTACCATCCCTAAGAGTTGCATCCTCTAATTGTTGATGAGTAGTCACGTCCATTGTTGTTACAAATGGAGTGTCCCCATAAATTTTTTTGGGCGGGCTCTCACTTATTCGAATCATCTAATTATCAGTTTTTTACTGATTTATAGAGTCTATTCAGTACGGGTTTAGTAATTGGCACCCTCTACACTCTTTTCAGATGTGGAATTACACTACTGGTCACGCATAAAAACAAAAACGGACCCCCGTTAGTTGACGACCCTACAGAGGCCATTTGAATACAATATTTGTTGATGTATTTAGAAGTGATTGTATATGCTCCCTTTTTTCTGTTTTGCGTACATTTGTATTATTGTAGGTCTAATATTGTCTTCTTAATCAACTCCAAATAACATACTACTGGGTTTTGTACAGATTTTCCCCTGGTGAATTTCTGTTCAATTTCTTTACGACACACTCCAGAATGAAACATGTTGGGATGAATTTGAATGAGTTTGAGTGATGGATCAGTATGATTGAAGTGACAACGTGTGGTAGACGTTTCAATTTGCCCAGCCCATGACACTTTCTCAATTAATAGGCATTTACTAATTTTGTCCATAAGTTGACAAGGTATTGTCCATTTCTGTCTGCCTATGTGTATGTAGATTGTTATATGGTGATTTGCTTTTTGCATTTCTCTCAGTTTGGTGTTTTGTTTTAATGCTGTAGTGTACTGATCACTACACCTTGTAATTGTGAGTTGACAATAAAAATGTACCGATTTATTTTTGTACAATAACAGTCTCGAGAGTGATAGGGAGACTTGAGGCTCACCAACTTGACCAGCAAGTTTAATTTCTCTCGTTTGAATTGAGATTCTTTATCTCTTAGTGTTCCATTTTGTTCAAGGCTTCGCCTATGTTGAGGATACACTAGAATTGGGATTGTACCTTACTCATGCCCCCCTTTTTGTGTTTTATTTGGTTACACCAATAAGACCAAACATTAATAAGAAAGGTCAGACGAAGGCTGCCATTGTGAGTGATCACAAATGAAAGGTTATAGTCAAATTAAAACCATGTGGACTGGTCCAGTAACATGGTTGAACAACCAAAGTCTTGGCAGAAAAGGAGACCTTCTGCACAGACAACCCATCTGCCCCTCTAGCTCGTTGGTATAAAGTAACTTTATTCATGCTACTTTGTATCCGGGACTTCTGACCATTGATCGGTCAGAAGTTCGAATTCAATGCCAAATTCCAGCTCCACTAATTTAGTGCGACAGCCCACAACAAATATGTCAATTTAACAGTGGTACACAGTACCAGAACTGCTCCCTTTATCCAATGGCAGACAGAGGGAGGCTGTAGCAATTTCGTAACTTTTCAAACATTTAATGACAAAAAAGAAAAGAAAGAAAAACAAGGCCAATGAAGCACAGAGTCGTATGGCTGTGGCCAAGATGGAGGCTGCATATCCACACCCCCAACCAAAAACAAATCTACACAAGTTAGCTGCATGCACCACGTTCTGACAAAAAACCTAGCTGTCCACAAGAAATATACTCCCTGGGCCTCAACCTGCAGATCAACTATTGGGGTTTCTCTGGGCTAGAAGATCAATGCCCATTAGGACCTTCAGGTATTTGAAAACAAAAGGGTAAGCAGTAGCATGGGTCATGGCCCTGCCATGAACATCTAAGGATTTCAGAGACATAACCATAAGGAAGTCTCACAATCAAAGTATTTCGCCTCCTCCCCACTTCCAGTTTGGCAATATTGTCTCTCCAATTCTGGAACTCCCACGAACGATACCATCACTCTACCTTTCAGGCACCCAGAAGCAAGTTGGCAGGACTATGAAGTGAAAACGTTTCCAACTGGATTCCTGGTGACAGTGCTATTGGAATGTCTGATCAGAAGCAGGTAAAGGCACTGTGAGCAGTGTCCTTGCTCTGTGGTATAGCCGATAGACAGCCTAGATGTTTTAGGCACACATGATTCTAAAACATATACTACACTACTTCGAAGCTTGAGGACCCTTCCTGGATGCCCATATTCTGCTGCTATACGGAGTGTTTGGAACTTGCTGTTGGGGTGTTCAGACCATGTTCAGCAAATGTTCAGCATTTGGTAAGTAGACATGAAGGCACTGCTAATCTGTACTGTCAAAGCATTAACCAGTTCCAATAAAGCTAGTAAAGTAGACCAGTTACGGAAAGATGGAACAAAAATTCTGTCACACAAGCTTTGGGTTGTAAAAGGACAAACTTTACTTATCTCCTGAATGCCAGCACTTAAAATCTCACAAACGGAGTTGTAGGATTGCCAGAAAGTATTGTTCATACTATGAAAGTTAATTGACCCACATAGCATAGGGCGGTAGCTATTCCCAATATTGTTTTGAAGCTATTCTGGAGATCTTGGTTAGACTCCCATCTTCATTAGGTGGAGCCAAGGCAGGTCATGGAACAGGGGGAACATGTTAGAGTAGTGGTGCTGCTTTACACCGGCTTCAGCTGCAGAGATGGACTCTTCACTTTGGCACACCAACAAAGTTAAAGATCCTAGATCAGGGACGCACGTTGTGTCCTGCTTTCACATACGGATGCCGACATCCAAATGGATTGTATACACCTCAGGCACAGGGCCTCACGGACTCATTAGTAAATAGGTGGGGTCCAGCCTCTGCCACAGCTTCTAGTCAGTGTGTGCTCTGATCGACAGCAAAGAGCACAATTTTACCAGGTCTGGTCCGCTGAGCAGAGAACAGAAGCCCAGCATTGGTGGGACCACATTCTCATTCTACAAGGAAGGAGAGGGGGCATTGTGGCTTGGCACACTGCGTTTAAGCTGACCCAGCAAGAGTACAACCCAAGAGGACTCCTTTGCCCTCCACACAAATGTACATGAAAACAAGCACCATTGTATGCACCATTGGATGTCAAGCACATAATGTCATTTGTTATCGAAAACAGACCTACCTCAATAGGTCTGAACGGGGAGTACAGGCTACAGTAAGCAACGACGAAAGGAGGAAGATGTGTGCTCCCTTTGCTGGGCTTGTGTCTGTAGCTGGTGCAATTGTCCGAGCTCCGTCTGTGGATGGTATACTCCGGTTTCTCAATCTTTGCACTTCCTAAGAAGCTAGAGAAATGGAAGAAGGCACTCCGTGCCAGGCAGACACTGCACTGCTCTATGGAGGACCGGCGTCCCCTAGGTCAGCTGTGTATCCTAATTGGAGCCAACATCTGACATAAAAGGGATATTCCTTGTAATGAAATGCCCCCCTCCGCTGATCTTTGCCCGCCGCTGCCTGTACACCCTAATCGCTCATATATGGCCTGTTCCTGGTACAGCCTGTACTCAGATCCGGTCTCTGTTGGCCGGTTTCCAATATAGCCTGTGCTCCCCCATTCCAATCTCATGTTTCCCCCAGTTGGTCTGGCTGGT
Source organism: Ambystoma mexicanum (assembly GCF_040938575.1). Lineage (NCBI taxonomy): Eukaryota > Metazoa > Chordata > Amphibia > Caudata > Ambystomatidae > Ambystoma > Ambystoma mexicanum. The sequence goes on from NC_090934.1 coordinate 229,035,429, forward strand.
GAAGCCTGTACTAGTCTCAGCTCAATCTCCTTCAGTCGGTACCCAAACTCCTCCCCCGGTTTATAAACCCACGTCACCCACAGAGACATGAGCATGCGGTCCCTGTTGGATTACTGTCCCTGACAAGAGTGCACATCCCTGATAAGAGAGAAAAGCGCTAATCACATCGAGGCAAGTATCCAAGCAACATGAAGGCCGCAATCCTGACACTTTATTCCATGGGCCAAAAATAACCGAGCAGCACCCCACAGCGTCTTCACAGGCACCGAGGCAGTGAACGTACCCGGGAGAGGTAGAATGCCAGGAGACGTATTCACTTGTGCTCCCAATATCTCCTTTCATCTCCCACCTAGTGCCTGCCGGACGAGTACCTCGGCATGGATATTACCATGGGAACCTGACGTTTCAAAATGACCCATCTAAACATTAACGAGCACGGTGGACTGGACTTAGGTCGGGTCCAACAACAGGCGTGCTGGTGTGGGTGGGTTTTCAGCGGATCATAACAAGCCCTGCTGGAAGAGGGAGCGGGCATTTGCAATAACCTGCAGCTATATAAAGGGGTGGGCGTGGGCGCGGAGATGATCTAGGGCAGATCAGAGGTGTCCAATATCCACGCTAGTTACACGTTTGCTGGTCAAGCATGCAAACTACATAAACACGTTGTCTACCCCCTTGACGCCTTGTACAACGAGGTACACAGTGGCAGTAGTGTGTGGATATGTTTGCTACTTGTACACTCAAACACCACACCTTATTTGCTTCGCGCTAATCAAGTACTTATACAGGGATGGGGTTAATCTGATCAAAACTGGCATGTTCATCTGTACTGAAATATACATATGGCCATCTATGGGCATTAGGACCATGCCATGAATGTTGTGCCCTGCAGTGCACGCTTCATATCAGGTAGAGGAACAGCTAAAGAAAATTGGGCTTGCGCAGCCCAAAGTGTCTGTGCACCTTACCCTGTCGCAGGTTGAGGTTCAGGACCCCTTACAGTATGCTGCTGCATTTGCTAATTCCATTAGGAGGCGGTTGCCTCTCAAGGATGAACCCTTATTCTCGCGTTTCCCTGGGCGGTTGGCAACACTTTAAAGCCCTGGCCTGTTGACATTGGCCCTGCTGAAGTGAAGTAATGGGCGTGGCAGGAGTGGGGGTAGATCAAGAACACAAAACTTTTTTTGTTAAATGGAGAAATCCGGTTCTCAAACTTGTGATCAAAGAGAACCAGGGGTGGAGCCAGCCTCCACATTGGGGGGGGGAGTGGGGGGCCTGAATGGCAGTTTTGAAAGCTGGTAGTGGGAGGGGCCTTAAACCTACTGCACTATTCCTCCCAACTTGAGCCCAGAAGGCCAAGTAGATATTACGCCTGTTTTTTTATTGATGGATGCATCTTTCACCCCAAATCACCAGAGGCATAGTCAGGATTTTGTAACAAGCGAGGCCTGCAGCCAAAGCAATAGGGGTCATCCTCTGTCCCTGGTGAAATGCTCCGGAGTGAGCAAGCATAGTGAGCGAGCGCAAACCAATCAAAGAAGTTCGGGGGGGGGGGATGGGTCCTCTGAAAACTGTGTGGGTTACATAATTTATCAAACTGTTTTGTAGAGTAAGCCATGAAAAAAGTCCATTACATGCCAAGTCACGAACAATGCACAGGAGCATTTTCCACAGCATTTTTACAATGTCTTTGCCCGCTATATGCCTGTACTCAGCCAATTTAAAATAAAAATTCGTAATGATTTATCCCCACACATGTCCATTCTGAATATGAAAATATTATATATATATATATATATATATATACACACACACACACACACACACACACACACACACACACACACACACACACACACCAACCAGTCCCGCACTCATACAGCTTATCTGCCATTCACACAAGCACCCAGAACCTTCACACTGTACTGCCATTAATACGTGCAGGACACATGTACACCATTTCCACTGCATTCCTTCATATGCGTGCACTTCCCGACATCCCCTCCATTTAACAAACATTAACTTAAAACACTCCTGTGAGGAATTCGAACATCCGCACGGTGGGTGTGCGCTCACTTTGGATTTTTTTGTAATGCTATATGAACTTTAATGTGGGTAGGTCAACCTCTGTAAAATGTGTGGGGCTAATCTGAAAAACATTTTCCTATGCTAACCGCATGACAAACAGACCTGTGTACTCTTGGTGGACAGCATACAGGCGCAGTCCTTCCAGTCACATTTAGTTGGAATGCGACACCCAGAAGTACATCAAGGCATCTCAAAAGGGGGAAGGGCAAAACCTTCCCCCTGCCATGGCCAGCTTAATTAAATAACAAAGGCTCCATGGATCCTCCTTAGCCTTTGTTGGCACTGCAGCAATGGCGCCATGTGGCAGAAATTAAACACATTACTAATAGAGTATACTTCAAACAGGCCCACATGGGGCCTAGCTGCAGAGTCCAACAAAAGACAGGAAAACCCCTAACAAACCTTTGATTTGCTCTGTGTCAACCTGAAGCCAGCTCACAACCCTCAGTATCAAGGGAAGTGAACTGTCATGTCTGATAGGAAGATGGGTGGGACTTAGTCGTTTCCACCCCTTTACCTTTCCTGTTGCAAGGAACTCTGGTTATGACCTCACGCATAACAGACGTTTGTTGGTGGGGATCCAGGATTGGTTCATTAAGGTAAGCTTAGCCTACACCAATCACTGGGACCCATTTGGATTTAAAAGAGGAGTGAGCCACTCTTTTGGCAGATCATTTGAAGACTTTGCAAGGAGTAGCAAGAAGAACTCATTGGGACGCTGGCTGAAGGTGCAGTCTGCCTTACATCTTCCACCAGTGAATGAAGACCAGAAACTAAACATCTCCTAGGGAACAGAGCGAGATACTGAATCCAGGACCCTCCAGTAGCCACCAGAACCGGTACGCAGCCAGCACACAGCATGCACTGCTAGGCTTTGCAAGCAAGCTTCCCCATGTGTGAAGTGCCAGAGAGCCTCTGAACCAAACCAAGGACCAGGCAGTTGCCTGCAACACTCTTCTCAGCTTTGGGCCGTCCGCATTAAAGGACACAAGCCCAGTGAAGAATGCATCGACAAGCATCAACCAGCGTCCACCTTAACAGACATTTTTCAAGGCAGTCGAGCCCCTCGAGCTGCAGCAGACTGCACTGCTGACTGTTGTCACACCGCTATTGCTCACACCGTCCGAGACACCTCGTCCAGTGCTTCAGACCCACCAACTACACAGAACGATTCCTGACCCCAAGCCGCTGTGTAGGCCAGCCTGCAGCTGTCGTCCAGCTTTGCTCGCCGAACTGCCTGCCACCTGATACCTGCGACTATCTCCAGTCTTGAACTATGTCGGAGAAGCTGCAAAGCACCCTGAAACAGACTTGATGCTTTCGAGCACCAAGAAAGTCTTCAAGCACAAAGTGCATTGTGGTTCTGGCCCCCAATGACATTCTACGACCCACTGCTCCCCTTGTGTTGAAACCAGGTATCCTTGAACTGTTGAGATTAATTACTTTACCGACAACCCTCCTGTCAGTATCCAGAGTGCATCCCTTTTCCTTCTTGAACCCGTCGGTCCTCTGCATTCCTTTAGAGGATGGTTTGTATTTTGTAGTGTGCGAGAACTGTGTTGAATAATACCAAAGTAGACATGTGCATACAACCTTTACTGGACAGTCCCTTTTGGGTAATAATTGTATTTTCGCTGTGTTGCAACTAACCAACGATCCACGACCTTGCATGGATCAGCCTGCTATTCTGTCCATGTTACCAAAATTGGACAGTGAAGTTTAAATTTGCTTTTGTTTCCAATATGTTCAGATCCCTTCTGGTGTACTAAAGGTGTGGGGCTGATTGATGGTTTAGAAACCAATATTCATCCTTGGACCACTGGTGCCCCGGAAGTTGATTCATCAACTCCCTCACATGCATGCACACAACCTTTTTTAATTTGGGCTACTAATTGGCAGAGACACCTATAAGACAAAACTATTGCATTAGAGTACAGATAGGGAAAAATGGCAAATGAGATGGGACACAAAGCTTGAAAGGACATGGTTTGCCCACCCATTGACTGACCATGGCACTCCCTATTATCCATTCCAACCCAGTTTCTGCCCTTCCCGCTAAAAAACACCTCTTCATGGGAAGTCTTTGTGGATGAAGCCTTACCATCAAACTTTGCACTCAAAGTGCCTGCTAGTCTTTAGTTAAATGACTTAATTGGAGCTGTAAACAATTCTGGTGTAATAAAAATGTCTTATCCGGGTCTGCCTTCAGCCACTCTATTAGCACTGTGTTTGCCCTTCACTGAAAACCAGTTAAAAACAAGCATTGGCAGAGACAACAGCTTTGGCTGGTTTACAATTATTAGGCATTTGCCAGGCACTGCTGGTAGATGCCCAGGTACTCGCCATTTTGCACTTGGTACCATCAATGCCCAATTAATACCATTATGGAAGTGCCATTCCCATGCCTTTACAAAAGCCCAAACTATTGGCATTGACAATGCTGGTTTTCTTACCAGTTTCCCTCTGCACAATTCTGGCATTTCCCCCCCCATCTATGCCTCTGTAATTCACAGGCTATTTAGTTAATGCCAATTCGTGGAGGCGTGAACCATCTAAAAGGCGAGCCCAGCAGGTAAGCCTTTAGCTTCAACATGGGGGTGGGGGGATGGGAAAGAAGTCTATGGATATCGACTTGGCAGGCTTTTGTCCTCTGCCTCGGTTCGTTTTCTTCTGCCAGAGTCACAGAGAGCAGTGTATTTACTTACTTTTAAAAAGTACATAAACAAACCTCTCTCCGAGGTGAGAAATTTGACAGATTCTTGCTGTCTGAACCCTGGGCTGGGCGTCACAGCAGAGTGACGTCTGATGTTTCAAAGTGGCCTGTCTCCGCCCATGGAGAGAAGCAGCCATCATCTTGGGCTCTTGTGCATCACTGACAGTACAGGGGGTGTAAACGTTCTCTGAAACGGACAGAATGTGCCTGGGGGAGGGGGACTTAGATCTTAGAATTTTTTTTATGTAGTGGTTACAATCATGCATTTTCTAGAATATATGGCAGCATTGCTCCACTTCCAAGCAGGTTCTGCCAAAATCAGATAATGAGGTCTGTCTGTCCTCCTTTGAGGCTAGTTATGTCTAAGGAGAGAAGCAAGGCTGGTATCCAAAACACATGCCTACATTGCCACTGCAAATCACATTTTCATGCTGCTAGTGCCCAAAGTTAACTTGGTTTGTGTCAATATATGCCCACAATGCACCCTTTTCATGAAGCGAGTATTCAAATCATTCACTCTGTCAATATATGCTAGTTCTGCTCACAATGCCCACAAAATGCACCTTTGCCCATGACATGCACACAAAAATTCATGCAAACCTTTAAAAATAAAACATCACAAGTCTAAAAATCCAGGAATGGTTAATTATTTCGCATCCAACATGGGAAAAGTTGATATCTCCATAAATGGTCCTATATATCAACTTGAAGACTTGCTTCAACATCTAGATTTTTCTAGGGTTGTCCCATCTGCTTGAGCCTGCGTTTGACAAAAAGGTATGCACCTTCTTATGCATAATGTACACAACATTTGCACATTACCCAATCATCCCTAACACTTCATGAGAGCGGAGACTCAAGAGGAAAGGACCATTGTTTGCCATGCTTGCTGCAACCATTGAAATAGAAAAAAAGAATGCCACGCAAGAGGCGTGATGGGGAAAGCAGCTGGGATACTTTACACCGAGATGGTCCTACTCACTTCGCTCATTGAGACAGCAGCTTGGAAGGTTGAGGGAGGGGTAGGCTTGTGTAAGGGAAATTACAGCAAATGACAATAGGGAACAAAAAAAAAGTGAACAGAAAAAGGTCTCACCGAAAGAGGCACCAGTCACAAATGAGGTAATTTGTTTGAAATGTCTGCTTCTTGCTCGCGGTCATGACAAAAGGATGCCTCTGGACACATGCACAATGCAACTAAATGTGTATGCACTTACAAATTTCCAACGTTTTTCATTTGATTGATAATAAAGACTGGCTTATCAGTGCTAAAGACAAAACCCAGTAATTTGATTACATCTACTTCCCAAAAGAATTCAGCAGGCTCAGGTGGTTCAGGGAAAAACAGACCAATACAAAAAAAAACGTGTAGCGAAAATGTAGTTTAATTGTTTTTCTTTACTTTCAAAGGGGAACTCACGTGAAATTGCCAGTCCTGTATCTGATCAATATACCAAGACAGAGAAAAATGAACAGGAAAGGCCTCAAGAACATGGATTCAGACCCATTACACAAAAAGGGAAACTAAGGATGCATTTGTATGGGATAGGGAGATTTCATTGCAGGATGCATTTGTATGGGATAGGGAGATTTCATCGCAGGAGATTTGGGTCGAAGTCAAATCCATTTAATTTTTTCAGCCGAATTTGACAAATATATGTGGAGGCTGGGGGGGGGGGGAAGGGTAATAATTAAGGTAGGAGGGAAAGGGGGTGAGGGACGGGGGGCGTGAGGGGGTCGCCCCCCTCATATTTACAGCCAAAGGTTTTAAAAGAAAATAAATTAGATGGATTTCGATTTGACCAAATCCCTGATGGAATCACAAAGAACCCATTTGTATATGATAAATCTGATTTGTAGAAGTATAACGATATGAGAAATTACTCAAATTCAACTTCAATTATTTTTTTGAAGATATTAGTCGGTGAGTCAAATAAACATCCAATGAATAGTATTTAGTTTGAGACCCTATTTAAAATGTGAAGGAAAAGAAAAACCAATCCAAAATTGTTGATGCTCTCAAAACATTCTTTAATAGAAAAAACTAAATATTATTCTTGGTGTTATTATCACACCTTGTAGTATCCAAATTAGGTTTCGCTCTCAAATTTTGAAAATAAACACAATTTTGTGTTCTTACTGAACAATGTCAGATACTGTATTCTGTGCTCCATTTAGTTATATTCCCCATAGTTGTGTTCTCGACACGTGTTTCCCCATTGTAAATGTCAATGGTTCATCAGGAGAAAGGGGTCGTTTTTGTTAGAGATGGATAGAAATAAGAAAAAGAAAAGGATATAAATTTATTCTAAAAAAGTGAAGCATGGTTAAAAAAAAAGTTGTATTGATTAGGTTTGTTACTACTCAAATAATAATAGTACAAGAGAATTGACAATTTTTATGACTCACCCTGATTTAATCGCGTTTCTCGTTAGAATCCTTAGATTATATCTAAATAATAATAATGTGTTCAGCAAGGCAAAAACTCTGTTAAATTAGCCTGTTTGACTTTAGCAGAAATTTGATTTAAGTCCAAAATAGGGCAACTGCAGGGAAGAGAGAATATATACCCTCCATTTAGGTATGGAAACAATTTTAGGGTTGAAACAATTACAAAGGTTTATGAAATGTGAGCTTACCTAGTAAGTCCATAGTTTCCTGTTAAGGGGTAATAGAGAGTACATCTCGCCATGATAAGCAGTGTAATAGCTTCCTAGGCTGGTTGTGCGGCGTCTATGGCTTTATGCGCCCTTTTTATAGTGTCTACGGTGCACGGTGATGTCATCACGTCACACGCAACGTTATCTAATGTGGCGTGATCACGTCACTGCGTTATTTACGTTCCTGGTGGCCATTTTTAGAGCAAAAATGCTGGTATGTAGTAAAAGATATTAGGCTTGGTGATATCTGGACATAAGTTTAGTTAATCAAAGTATTTTGAATTAGAGGCTATATGGGTATGGGAACCCCTTTAGGAACCCCTCAAAGCAAGTCAGCAATGTTTTCTTTAAATCCAGAATAAAAATGCATAAAGAGTAAACATATATTACTTAATAACTCACCTTTAATTTATAGCCATCTAGCCTCTAATTCAAGATACTTTAATTAAACATATGTCCAGATATCACCAAGCCGAATATCTGATCTACATACAAGCATTTTTGCTCTAAAAATGGCCACCAGGAACATAAATAACGCGGTGACGTGATCACGCCACATTAGATAACGTTGCGTGTGACGTGATGACATCACCATGCACCGTAGACACTATAAATAGTGCGCATAAAGCCATAGACGCCGCGCAACCAGCCTAGGAAGCTATTACACTGCTTACCACGGCGAGATGTACCCTCTATTACCCCTTTCCAGGAAACTATGGACTTACTAGGTAAGCTCACATTTCATAAACCTTTGTAATTGTTTCAACCCTAAAATTGTTTCCATACCGAAATGGAGGGTATATATTCTCTTCCCTACAGTTGCCCTATTTTGGACTTAAATAAACTTCTGCTAAAGTCAAACAGGTTTTTGCCTTGCTGAACACATTATTATTTGGATATAATCTAAGGATTCTAACGAGAAACACCATTAAATCAGGGTGAGTCATAAAAATTGTCATTTCTCTTGTACTATTATTTGAATAGTAACAAACCTAATCAATACGACTTTAACCATTCTTCACTTTAGAATACATTTATATCCTTTTCTTTTTTCTATCCATCTCTAACAGAAACTACCCCCTTCTCCTGATGAACCATTGCCATTTACAATGGGGAAACACGTGTCCAGAACACAACCAGGGGGAATACACCTAAATGCAACACAATACAGTATCTGACATGGTTCTGTAAGAACACAAAATTGTGTTTATTTTCAAAATTTGAGAGTGAAACCTAATTTGGATATTACAAGGTGTGATAACACCAAGAATAATATTCAGTTTTTTCTATTAAAGAATGTTTTGCGAGCATCAACAATTTTTTATTAGCTTTTCTTTTCCTTCACATTTTAAATATGGACTCAAACTAAAATAGTATTCATTGGATGCTTATTTGACACACCGACGAATATCTTCTAAAAAATCATTGAAGTTGGCGTATTTGAGTAACTTCTTCACATATCTTTATACTTCTGCAATTTGTTTGTGTAGTAGCCACACAACCCTATGGGAACTAGTCATGCTGACAACATTCTTTTGAAACGAGTAGAATAAATAACTTCATATAACTGAGTTGTCGCCAAGGGAGGGCTTTGCTGGCTGCACAAAAACCCTTCTGTTTACTAAATCTGATTTGTATTCAATTACCATCTTTGCATTGTATTTTAGAGTACAAAACGATCTACAACTGTAGGGCCTACTGCAGCCTCACATGAAGCACCCCTGTATGTTACCATATTGTCACTTCACTTTGAATAAGGTTACAAAAATTCTGCAAGCCAAAATACTTGCTTGATAATATGGCAGCATGAAGCTTAGGGATAACTTTAAACTGATCAAATTCCCCCTTCTAAAACCTCAGCTCAGGAATCCAGTCATAAGAAAAGAGGACACAGGTCCAGATCCATCTGTCCTAAGACCGTTCTGAAGGCTAGCCTGGAAACACTATCAGATGGTCAGGCCTCAAACAGAACTTCAAAGAAGCCGGTCACATTTATATTTAGAGGACTCTGAAAAAAAATCCATTGGCACAGGTCAGGCGAGAGGATATTGATTTCTGCACAAAGCAAAAGAAACCTTGCATTGACATGTCGGTCCTGCTGAGAAGGTGGTGCTGGTGATATATCAGTGACCTCTAGTAAGTCAGTAATTTAACATTTAAAAAATGAACAGAAAGTAACTATGCAATTTTAACTAGATGAACCACAAATTTAATTGTTTGAAAAATCAGCTCCACAAAAGAAGCCGTTAGAAATACAATTTCTAGCTACAAAATGCAATTTGTTTTGTATCTACCAAACCATGTAACAATTCACATAAGATGTCATGTAAAGCTTAGGCAAAAAAATTGGAAAGAAATATCTGCTGAAACATGTAACAGCAATGTTCCACATCTACACTCATGGGCACTGATATCTAGATAACAAGGGTACCATTTTTATTAAGCTCTGACATAATTCCAAGATTACATAAACAAAACGAAATTGCCATTTTAAAGTAGGAGTGAGGCCTACCCTTCGCATTTGTGTAACGAGACTGGTAAAACCACACCTAGTTACACGGCTGGGGAGGAGTGAAAAGAGATAATTGCAGTCACACAGAACATTGAGAGGATTACATGGAAGATTAATATGGGGAGATGAACATTGAAGATGGATGTCAACAACTGGAAAGAGGTGGCCAGACATCGTAATCCACCTGGAAGACCGATTCCCTATGCAGACTGGAGACAGAAGCCATTGAGGGAGGGATGACCAACCCAGCTTGGATATTGTATTCCATATAGGAAGATGAAATGAGCGTTTGATGGAGTGATTCCAGGATGACTGGTTCCCTGCAGATTCTCCACAAATGAGAAACAATATGTAAAAAGGTAAATGAAACCATGTCAAATTGTCCTCAATCAGAATGCATAGCAGTGCCGTGCATGTATCTTGACCACAGACCCGAACCACGATCACCGCCAGGCTTTATCCTGGAGTCTACAGATATAGCCATGTGCGAGAATTTCTTCCCGTTTAAAAAACAGATGTACAAACAACTTAAGGGCGTCAGTATGGGTCCTACTTTTGCACCTGACGTAGCAAATGTGTACATGGCAAATTATGAAGATCTGTACATCTCCGGAGCAAATAGCTCACTTAAATAACAAGGTTTTGCAGCCAGTCTAATATTTTTAAGAGACGTGTTCCTAATTTGGAGGGGCACCATTAATTCACTAAAGTGTTTTGTAAGATGGATGAACAGCTGTGACCTTAACATTAAGTTCACAATGGAATGTAGTGATGCCAAAATCAGTTCCCTGGATCTATTGATCCGGAAATCAGGCAACAAACTGGAAACAACTTTATTCAGGAAAACTACCGATAAGAATTCGCTGTTGCACTACCAGAGTTTTCATCTGGAGGGCCTCAAACAAAATTTGCCGTATGGGCAATTCCTGCGGATCCTGCGGTGGAATTGTACCAAAAAAAGACACCATTCTGGAACATGCCAGAGTCCTGAAGGAAAGACCCTAGGCGGTTGGTCAAACAAAATATGAAACGGGCACTTAATACAGAGATGCAAGTCTCTCGAAAAGGGAGCAAATAAAGAAAGATCAGCTGATTTGTGTCTCGACTTTATCGCCCATTAGCAATGCCATAAAATAAAAAAAAGGAGTATTACACGAAATTGGCATTTAGTAAAACACCCGGCAGTCTTGAAAAAACAAAAAAAAGCCACTTTTTGCTTTCAAAAGGAACTGCAACTTAAGACAAAAACTGGTGTACACGTACCTGGAAAAAAGAAATGATGAACCAACTGTGTAAAACCAGTGGGGTCTTCCACCTGCGATAGGTCACTAAGTGTGGGCACTGCGCAGCATGCCCATACACAGACACGTTACACTTGTACATTGGAAAGTGAAGTGGACTTTAAGAGACCATACCAACTGCCTCACTAAGAATGCAGTCTAGGTCATCCTATGCCCATGTGATGATATCTATGTAGGTAAGACAACAAGAGAAACGCGCATGAAGATCTCACAGGCCCTGTGTAAGAAACAAAGTGAAGGACAAACCACTAGTCGATCATTTTGTGAGAGCAAAACATACAGAAAATGAAATGATATGGTTTGTATTACAGACCCTAAAGGCTCTAACACGCAGAGGAGATATGAGTAGTTTACTGCACAAATTGGAACAGCGATGGATTCTCTCGCTGGACTCAGTAAAGACTGGCATGAACATTGCCATCAAATGGAATAGACTCTTCTGAATCTAGCTAGTATGTGTACGATACCCTAGAAGGTGTAGGCCTACGCTATAGGAAGAAATTATCTTATGTGCCCCAGAAAACATGTGTTCTTGATGTGATGTCAGTATTCTATCCTCTATAACATAAGATGGTTCAAATTTGTTCATCATATTGGCACTTGCAGTATGATGTGTACAATGAAAACTTGAATTTAATTTGGAAGCCTATATGTCACTAGATGGAAGGGCCCGCTAATTTTGGAACATGAACCCGAGACGACACTAAGGTTCCTTTAAGAACAGCTATTGTAGCCGATATTATATTTAGTAACACAAGGAACATCGACTCATGAAAAAGGTTTTTCCGTCCTTATGCCCCGATTAGCATGTACAACATGGGTTGCGCCATTTGAACATGTTTAACACTTTAATGAATGAGATTTGCCTTTATCTTCTCCGTGTGAACTTTATGTGACCCGCAGCATTCGATCAGGCAGCAAGCAGTCCTATGACTGTTTTAGTGATGCGCGGACGGTAGGCCATCATCCATTTCTGTGAAACTGTTACTTCCGGATTTACTATGTCTGGATGAGCCAACAACGCCACGAGTTTATAAACGCAACGCAGAGGACTCGTTGCGAGTAGGGATACACTGAAATATGGCGCTCTAAAGGTAAGTAACTGCTATCATGCGAAAAATCATATGCATTCATAATGGCCACATTATGAGACACGCATCAGAAGTGACCGACTAGATGGTCAATATGAGAGAGGTATGCTCTATATTAATAAAAATTCAAGCGAGGCTATACCATAGAGTCTTGAGAGCTGCTTATTACATGCATGAAGCAGTGGCTACACTGAAAAAACGCATGGAATAACGTTTAGCTACATTTAGGGTTACGTGCATGGTTTTATGCAAACCAGGATGATTGGAAGTGTTAAGTCTATAACACGGCTGTTTTCTATGATATAGATGCAGTGACGTGCATACAGTATCGGAAGTGAGTCTAACTAGAACACCGAGCTGGTCACAAGATACTGATATCCAATATTGGCGAGTGCGTGTATCCTTGATGTTGTATATATGTGATCACTAAATAATTGGGAATCAAATCTTAGGATACCACTCTAATAGGAGGTATTGATTTGTATATGCAGCTGAATAGAACTATGGCTGCTGTGTACAGTTTGATTTGGCAAAATACCCAATCAGCTTGCTGCATCTTGTGAAAGTAATTGCCTGGGGTGCACCCTGTGGCTAGAATGACCATGACGGGGGTCCGTGAGAGCCAGAGGGGATTGTTTTTCCCAGCACTTACAGGATCTACCATCAGAAAGATTGTGAGGTCCGTGTGATTCAGCACAATGGAGTTATTCTGGGTTGTGTTGCATAAACCAAATATGTTATGTTAAAGAAATTAGGTTGGGTTATAATTAGTGTTTGTTGTTTTTAGGTGATTGAGAATTTTAGAACTGGTGAAGACAACTACAACCTTATATTTTGGCATAAGCAGATATGGAACTGCTTTTCTGTTTGTATAGACTATCCTGAAGAAGGTCTTAAGAACTGTGGGCAAGGCTGGTGCCTATAGGGGACCGCAACATGTGTAGACATAGGCCATAAGAAACTGAGTGGCTTTAAAAAGAGGGCACACTAAAAAGTTTTGGGCCGAAGATAATATTGAAAACAACTGAAGAAGAAAAGGAACTACTATAATATATATTATATATATATATATATAGTTCATATTGTTTATATATGCTAGAATATGTGTAAAACAACTGAGTGTGTGAAGGCATGAGTGTATGCAAGTGATAGATGGTCAATTTTTGATATATAGAGTATCTGTTTTTTTAAATAAAATGTGCATATTTGTTGTAAAAAATAATAAGATATTTTTTGCTAAACATGAAGATATGAAGATTTTGTGTTAGTATTAATCCAACCTCACTGCCTCCGATCCCATTTGCGGATTATATTTATATTGTTCACCTGAAAGGATCACGTGATGTACAGGTATCCCTTTTTTTTGTTTTTCTAAATTGTCCCAAGAGGCTGACCAGGGTAAGTAACTGGGGGAATAGAGGGTAATGCGATAACAGGAACACAGGGTAGCTGTTAAATAAAATGTCCTGTGGGTTCCCTTTACAATGAATATAAAGTGACATGTAAGGTGAGATTTAAAACTGAATGCATGTTTGGTGCCGCTTAAATGCAGAATTGCTTTTATGAAATTAAGCACCATTGCCATACAGATTTTGAAAACTGAAAAAAAAATGTATGTTTTGAAGAAGTTACATATGTGAACACAGTCCGAAAAGCAGCAGTTCTATTATTGAAATGCATTGTGCTGTTCTGATAGAAACATTAAGAAATTTTAGAATGCCTAATATCCTTTCGAATATATATTTATACATTAAGTTTCTTTGCAGGCTTGCTTGAAAGCCAGTAGTGAGATTCTTACAGGCAGGTAAAATTAGTTTGCATGACAAGTTGTAATTTAGACTAACATTGTGATCTCCAGGCTACAAAGCTGGAGACTACCTTAATTGAAGTTACTTCACACTCAAATTTCAAATTTTGAGACACACAGTCTGTTGTCCTAATTGTGGGCTGGCACTGTACATCAAGGGGTATTAAAATTGTTTATGTTGCCCTAGCAGAAGTCATAAATAAACCCATCAAAAGATAATTGAACACTTGGAATGCTCCACAATGTCCAGGTTCCACTGTGAAACCTTTGCAGAAACAAGATCACCCCCTCCTCCCCTGGTGCCTTTCCGGGCAGTACTCCACTGACCCGATGGCACAGATCTAGGCTAGGCAAAAGGGTAACTGACTAGCTAGGACTGGCCTTACTCACGTGATACTTGCTTTGAGGCAGGTTGGAGGAGTGAGGACTACACTGGGGTAGAGTCCCCAAATATTAATGAAAACAGTACCCTGCACACCACTGATCATTTACATTTGTTATGTTTTGCTGTGAAGGTATCAGGCCTCAAACACTGCACTCCCCACTGGCAAGTGATAACGGACTGTTGAGTGCATACAGAGATTTGAGAAGGAAAGTGACTTTATACCTGGCTAACTTAAGACTTGCAATGTTTTATCCCTGAAGATACTTTTATTAGAAGTTAATAATCGGGGTCTTCAAAAGTTTCCGAAAGTAGATGTTTCTGCATAGTTATTGTTGCCCCCCCTACCACCATAGGTCACGCTTTCTATGGGGAAATTCGGTAAATAATCTTTCCAATTAGCGTCCTTCATTCAGGTTTATTGGAGGGAATGGTTCCTTATATTACCACTGTATATTCAAATTTAAGAGTGTGACATTAAAATAAGCTGGAATATGTTAAGCGATACGAAAAAACGACTAAGTATTACAGTAAACGACTGTTTTGGACAGCAGTTAAAAGCGAGCATTGAAATGCCAAACCTTTCAAGTTCTTTAACGCAGGAAGTCCCAATGTCTACACAAATCAGGCACAGTACAACAGCAAGCTTTATTAAATGTGTACAGTCCAAGCACACCACAGGCAGCAACAGTTCAGAAGCACAAGCCTCCCTCATACAGAACAGGAAGAGCAAGGTTGTGGTACTGCAGGCTTTCCCGGCACAGGACAAGTACGGCACAGGCAACAACAGTGCACGCATCTCCCGCCTGTATGCTACCCACCCAACCCACACAAAGGTAGCGCTATATAAAAACTGGGGCATTATTAAAAGCAGCTGTGCAACGGAGGAAGAAAATCACGGGAAACTGTTAATGAGGCATATTTCTCCGTCTCACTGACACAGGGGATACAGAATTGACCAGTCACATACAAATCCAAGAGTACTGGCAGAACAGCAGCAGTCCCTTTGCAAAAATGTAACGTGCAATACTTGGCAAGCTACTGCATAATATGTGGTGTCGAAACCTGGCAAGTACATGAATGGATACTTGACAGCGTGCATTTGTGAGCCGGAAGGGGAACCCGAGGGTCAAATGCATATGGAGCTACAGTGGTCTCCACCTCGAGATAATACATTAGTTGGCATGACTTGCCAGCAGATGGCAGTATTGTGAACCACCATGGACCTGAAAGGTGGTTGAATGTTTAAACACACTGCATTCACTAATACAACAAGCTTTGGCAATGGCAACAGTTTTGGCTTTTATGTAGGCATGGGAAAGGAATTAACTGGCCAGCAATGGTAGCAGCTGAAAAATTGTGCGAGTATCTGGGCATATAATAGCAATGCATAAAATAAGCAATGTTGCATAGCAATTTGCTTTACAATTCTGTCGTTTTGCTAATTAAATTTACACTTGTGTAGCACAACTTGCTATTTAAATTACATTTTTCAATAAAAGCACAGTTAACCCTGTATTCCTCTCGCCCTCAGGTCTCACATCGCCCTCTTATCTACTCACTGCAAGGTCAAAGGGGCTAATGGAGAGTGTGCAGCAGCAATCATCTCTTCTAATCTTAAACGTGGCAAAGGACTGTGTGGGAGTGCTAGGCAAGAAAGGTTCCCTCTTTTTCAAATAATTGCAAACCACAAGCAATCTGAATGGTCCTTTTATTAAGCTTACTACATCCTGTCTGCAAAGACTAGTATGTGTTAACTTTATTATTTAAAGACAGTCCTGCAATTCCATTCTTAGAAATGTAATTTTTTTACATGATGCATAGTTACTGTATTGCTACTTTAAAACACTGCATTGTCTCCATGTTTTTCTGTAAAGTTTAGGTTAGTGTAGCTAAATCTCATAGTGTAAACTATATTTCATTTTGTTGGGGAAGGTGGGTTATTTTGATGAGTGAACACTTTTGAAAATGTACACGATCACACGGCCAAATGCTTTTTATGGCAAACCTAGTTCTGTGACCCGTTGACGGCATAATCTGTACAATTGGTGCTCAACCCATACATAGTCTGATCCCAAACTCCTTGATATTGTATCTTATCATTTTGCTTTATACCAGTTACCCTAAAAAGTGAGATGGCTGCAAAACTGTAATATTCCACCTATTTTGCCCAGTTCTTTGCTTGCTATGCCATCCACTCTGCTTAGTCTTAGTTTCTTTCCCCTTACATAATGAATACACAAAGCTTACTATAGGTTTACGTCAAATAGTTACCAATCGTTCCATCCTGTCTGTACATCTACAAATGTTCTGCCATACCGTGCACCATAGTTAGCCTCCAGAGCATGGGTTTCTCTACGATTACGATTGCATTTCATAATAGTACCTGTGGGAGAGAGCTGGCCTGTCCAGAGCTGGGAATAGAAGCAAAATCTGCAAGTAGCTGCCTGCATTGCACACCACGCCCCTGCACCTCTGCCCAGTCTTCACACTGTTCTAGGAGGCAGTGCCCCAGGTCAAGTCTCCACTGGAGTGCCACACATCAATGCTCCGTTTCCAGGACCTGCATGTGAGCAAGGTGGTGTGTGGGCAGTTATTTCCAATCGCGGACATGTGTAATTTCTTCTTCAGGGAAAAGCATGAATTGCGCAAAGCATTGTTCCCCTAACAAACAAAAGTATCTGAACCACTTACATGGCTGCGCAGGACTAGAATGCTACGCTTGTGCTTACCTCACTCGGGGTTTAGGAGAGTTACCGCCCCCCCCCCCCCCCCAACATGGTACATAATGCTAGATTTAAAACCGTTTTTATCAGATATGTAAGGGCCATCCTGTCCACCTGAAGGGGACAATTACCCTTCCTGCTGCAAAAATATGCAACGTACTTGGTCTCAGGCTATGACTTCACTTCAACATTGTGAACTATGATAATGAAACTTCTGAACTCCTTACACGCCAAATGATGGGTCAAACAAACAAAATATGTGACTCCCTGTGCAGCACGGATTACACAAACAGAGCCTTGCACTGAAAACTGTTGTCAGAGCCTTTATATCATATTTATGTATGTGTGTCCATTCATTCACCTAACCCTTCACATTTTACAGACACTCCCCTTACTAATGTCTTACTTTTGTGGTACACAAAAAAGCTGTCTTATTGCTCATTTTATGTCTTGGATACACAACTTCTGGCGACATTTAAAATAGAAGTACACATTTGCTAATGAAATATTTGGGTTTGCTAATCAAGAACATTTTAATTAGCAAACTTAATTTTTCAAAACTAATTTATGCCTTGAAAAGCAGTGTCTGGCAAATGCAGAATACTTGTACACAAGCCAAACCGGTTGGCTTTGCCAATGCTTGGTTTAAACAGGACTTCTGTGAAGGACACATAGTGCTTGGTCACAGGGATTAACATGGACAGTGAATGGTGTGTAAATAACCAAACACCTATATGTGTGTCCCTCAAATGCCATTTCTCTCCAGCTGTACCCTTAATACAACAGTTTCCTTTATAGGTGCCACTTAAAAGACAAAACCAAAAACGTTTCTGCACCACCTGGGCATGATTGCACATTCTTAAACAACCCATACATACAAAGCTACCGAGCAAGGAATTAGAAAAGGTCATTAATTAGCTGAACTGCACCATCTCAGCAATATTTCAATGGTCGAATTGCACATCATTCACCATGAGGGGAACACAAAAAGCACACACTGAGTCAGTACAGATGAAGGCTGGGAATAATCTAACGGCACCAATGAATGTTTTTGCGATTGCGTGCGCCAGCATTTTCTCCCTTTTGCGCTTTGTCCTACAAGACACCTGAAACAGGTTTGCCAAGTGTCCTTTAGTAGGTACTATGCCCTTTCACACAGCAGCGAGGCACAGAAACAATGTATGGCGGGCATCCTGTTCTTCAGCTGGTGTCCACCAACCCTGAGGTCAAAGTGGACAGGAACTAAAGGGTACAACATTGCTTACTTTTTGGGGAAATCCATCATCGTCCCATACTTTACTTGACCTGGAGCACCATGCCAGGATGGCAGTGAAGGACACCTTTATTTAATTTCTCCCCTTGTGGAAATGGCAGTATCCATACGTCACTTGTTTACTGTGGGTTTTTAATTTTATTGCAGGACTTTCATGTTTCCCAAATGTATTTTCCACATTGCACTGCATATATGACTGTATATTCACTGAACTGTTTATGCTCAATGAATAGTTCTGTCAAGTACTTGCATGTTCCCTGGTGTGTGTATTTTGTTTCTGGCATACCGGACAGTGTGTGTGTGTGTGTGTGTGTGTGGACTTGTGTTGAGTTGCTGCTGTTGTGTTTAGCACCCTCTGTCCACTGCACCTGTGATGTGTGGGGTGGGATTATAGGGGGCGGGGTTTGGAATTCCTCCAGCACTGGGAAAGGACCCCAAAAACCAGTTAAACATGTGCCCCGCCCAGCAACCAGAAATCCAAAGCTAACACTATGGCATGACCTTTTTGCCCACTCACCCTACCCTGAGCTCTGCAAAACAAGTTCCACCTGTGTCCATCATAGGGGTGGGTGGGATCTGGAAAGCCACTTGTCCCACACCCAACAATTAACCTCCCCTGGGGCCCCAACTGCCCTGCACTCTAATCTCAACTCCCCCCCGACCCGGGATTCGCACAGAATACCTGAAAATGCATGTCAAGCCCTGCATTCCATCTCCCCTAGAAACCAAACAAACCTTGTCCCTAAACAACCAAACAAACCAGTTGCCTGGTCTCCCCCTTCCCTGGAGACCACACACTAAAACATATCCCTGGCAACCACATGTGTTCTTGGGTGGGAGTGACAGCGTTGCATAAGACCTGTGGGGAGAGAACCGTTCTTTTTGGCTGCTGGCAGTGGAGGCCTATCTAAAAAAGGTACTCGTGACCCAAAGTCTACCCTTAATTTTCTCCCTCTTCCCCCAAACTGTTCCATTTCTCCTCTCTGCCCTGCTACCCCTCCCCACCCCCGGTTGATGTCTCTGTGCCTGTCCCCCCCTCTCCCTGTGGATGTGCCTCTCTGCGCCTGCCGCGCTCTTTCCACCCCCCCTCTCACCATCTCCATCAGCCCCCTCTTCAAGTCCCTATCCAACCGTTCCCTTGGTGCCCCTCCCGCCCTCCATGCAGCCATGGGTACTCCCCAGTCCCATGCCAGTGGGTGTGCCTAGCTTGTCCAGTGTGTCTAATGTATCCTGCTGGCAATAGGTTTACTCCTCTTCCTGTAATAAATAGGTCCTGGTTTCTAGACATTTGTGCCTTCATTGTGTTCCCCACTTTTCAATGATGGGTCGCTTGACTCCCTGGTCCAAAACTGTGGCCCTGTGTGGGGTTCTCCTTCACAGCTTACCCTATTTTGGCCTGCGTCCCACTTCCACACACTAGTGGGGATTTGAACCTGGGCCGTGCTGGTAACAGACCAGCGTCACAATATTCTGCGCTACCTTGCAGGTGCTGGGTTGCTCTTGTTCATTTGTAGGGACTGCCTGGGACATAACGCTCATTGCGGAGCAGTCACCAAGGAACGCTCAGCAGTGACCTGTGCCTTCTGCAATTAATCATGGATTGCTGACGACAGTGTCTGTACAGACAATGGGCGAGTGTGTGGCTAAGGCCCTATGAGTGTTCCTTAAGAGGTGGGAATGGTGGGTAGCTGGAAGAGGGAGGCTGCTTAAAGCTGCATGCTGTGGGGGACAATGACCAACTAATGGTGGTTATTTAAATGCATTTTGTTCTGGTTTCTTTATGTAGATTTTGGTACTGTTGTAAACACAGCAGTTTGGGGTGGAGTTGAGAAAAGGAAGGTATGTGTTTGAATTGTGGTGGGGGTTGAGAATGGGGAGCAGTGGGTGGGGATAAGGGGGAGGGAGTACAAGGAGGCTGGGCAGGTGGAACATACTTCGACCACTGCACCAATCGCAACTATGGGTGGAGTGTCACTAGGGATAAGTGTAAACCTCGATAGACATATGATCACTTAACCAAAATCAGTAAAGCTTCCAACCTAGAAAAAAACATGCATCACAGGACAAGAGCTTTATTAGAAAGCATACATTAACAGCGCCATCGGTAAGCCACCATGGAGACGAGGGTCCAAAAGACAGTTATTTTCACACTGAAAAGGCATAGGCGCCTGCGTGAAATGGAACAGACTGATTTTCTTGACCAAGTCGCAGTCTGACGGACTAGGTTCAACACCCGCTTTCACGCTTGTAGCTGTGCTCAAGACTAAAAATGTCAGGAGGGGCAATGAGGCCTATATGTTAATATTGTTTTAGACTCGGAACCACACTCGTGCTTAAAGGATTGAAAGCTTCATGGCAGAGGCAGAGCTTTAGCTAGTCAAGCCAATCCATACAAAGCAAAACAAAAAACAAACAAGCATCGACAAATCCAATATGTTTGTCCACATAAACTCCTACAATGTTTTCACTTCTTAACAACCAGACACATGTAGGATTTGTTAGGGAAAACCAGACAAGTGTGGCGATGTACATGTGATGGATGAATTAATGCAAGCGTGAGGCTTGAGGAATCATTATGAAAAAAAAAAAAAGATTACGTGTGTGGTGCTGGAAGAATGAAAGATGTTCAAGACATAAATAATGGAATGTTTAAGTGCATAGGATAGTGCAAGGATGGAAACGTGATATGGATAAATACATTACTCAATAAGCAAACAGGGATGGACAAAGTGGTAACTGGCAAGTTAATGACAAGGGGAGGACGGGTGAATGAGTTGGTGGGATGCCACGAGTTGAAGTCCACAATAAGGCACCGTCACGTGATGCCACAGTTTACCATACATTACCATGCCAGGAAATAGGGGAACAACACAGCGTGCAAAGGTAACAAAGTGATGGCCTAGCAGCAGCCAGGCGCCCGTTGTCTGTTTGAAATTTGGAGGAGGGTGGGTAATTGAGACAGTACACTTAAGCTTTTCATTCAACCAGAAGCCCTCAACTAAGATGTACACTGTTTACACTCATGCCATACTCACAGTGGCAGAGGCAGTTTTGGTGCAGGTGTCTGAGGAGCTGGCAAACAGTCAGTGGAGGGGCATTAAATAGTGCCAGTGGCAGGGCTTGGCGTGTTAAAATGTCACATTTTACCGAAAGGTTAGTGAAAAAAGCCACACAGTATGTTGTGAAGGTTTACAAAACAAATTGCTGGGTCTAAGACAGTCAGGCTTTAGACCTAGACATGGGACTGAGACGGCACTCATTGACCTAAAGACCCAAATCCAGACACTAAAAGTTAAAAGGCAAATCGGCCCTTCCCTTACTACTTGAAAGATCTGCGGCATCTGACCTAGTGAACCATGATATTCTATGCAAGCACTTGTCATCTGCTGCACATTTCTCTGACCAAGCTAATACCTGGATTAAATCATTCCTCAGTAATAGATCAATGAGGGTCTTTGCACCATATGCCTCAGCCCCACTCTCGCCAGTCTCCTGTGGAGTCCCACAAGGATCTTGTGTGTCCCCGACACTACAACGTTTTCACCAAGTATATTTGATATACTCAACTATCTAGGTGTCATGTATACGAACTATGCGAATGACACCCAGATACTCATCCCCATCACTGGTGATCATGCGGTAGACAGTAAAACACTGAATGATATCTATAGTATACAAATATGGATGGCTAAGCATAGTTTATGTCTAAATGACGATAAAACTGAACTCTTACTTGGCTTCGCATCCAAATTGAATAAACTAGGAGCATCCTTTAAAAACTTTCCTTATCGATAGGAATACGATCAATGTAGCTAACGATGTGAAAACATTAGGCATCTACATTGACTACACTTTTCGCTCACGAGACAAATCAACGCCTTAGCATCAGCCACAGCATACACATACAAGCTTATTACAGCTTGCCGACCTGACCTTTCTACAACCAACTAAGCTAGACTATTGTAATGCATTATACTTAGGAATGACCCAAGAGAATATAAATAAAATGCAAAATAACATGTACCATTCCAAGAAAACACCATATTACTGCAGTTAGACAGAATCTAAAATGGTTGAATATCAAGCAAAGAATTGAACTTAAATAAGTCTAACACATAAGTGCTTATACAATCCTGCACCTACTCACCTCTGCGACACGTTTTCACGTCACACACCTTCATGACCTACCAGAACAGCACAAACATTGTATTGTCATACCTCATTTTAACCTACAACGGGGGGGGGGGGGTGGAGTTAGCTTCCCAGTCCTTGCTGCCAAAAAATGGAACGCGCTCCTCATCACCATTAGAGCTGAGCCTTCGTTCAAGATATTCCAGAATAAGGTTAAAGTTTGGCTCGTTGAGAAGAACCAAAACTGAACTTGCCATAATATATGCCCCACGTCAGTAAGGTCACCACTGTATATACGCATTGTAATTGTATATTCATTGCTATGGTCTATGTACTGTTGTTGTACACTACTTTTAAATGTTCCCTACTTGTACATATCTGTCTGTTAATTGTAAGACTAGACTATGTAAGTTAAGTGTTCAGTTTCCCCCGGGTCTTGCGCTATACAAATAAATAAATACTACAATACAAATGAAAGGTCAATAAATGCCAGATCACCAACATCACACAGGAGTACTTTACAACATTTTCCTTCGGTCAGTGTGCAAAATATATGCCAACATTACCACTGTAAATCAGTTAGCTGATGCGCCCAGAACATACAGTAAAACAGAAGACAGCTAACTGAAAGGTTTAATGAAATAGTAACCTCTTGCTTTGCTCTAGGCAACCCATCAAATTATTGCATTAGAGCATGCCAATATAGAAGGGGAAAGACTACATGCAGCCCTACTGATAAGGTGTATCCTGCGCTTTTACTCCCATAAAATATGCAAATAATCCCAATAAATAAAAAATAGGGAGTAAAAATGCTCCCAACAAAATAGGAAATGTGCACAATGGACCTTTTGCCCCCGCTTACGCCACACGCCTATATGGATGTTTGGACGTGTAGTGTACATAATTCTGGAGAAAGGAATTACTATTATAACTGCCTGATACAGAGAGGTAAACTGATTATCTTTTAATGTGCCCAATTAACTAGGCACACAGTAATTAAAACATTTTCCGGTTAAAAAGGTTTTGCTCGCTTATAAAACACTCCCATCAGTAATTATTTATTTGCATTGGTTAAGCGCGCAGCAGCCTGTCGACATTGTGGCACTGGTTACAGTAGATGTTCATATCTTAGTTACATTCACATATACACAAGCAGGAGGAAAAGGCGTTGTGGAGAATGTTACAATTGGTGCAGAAAAACATAGCTGTAAGCAGAGTAAAGACAATGAACTAGCAGCTAGTTGAAGAGGGTTTTTAGGTTTTTGTGAAAGGCATGGAGAGAGGTTTCAGCTCTAAGGGATGTGGGGAGCGCGTTCCACAGCTTAGGTGCAAGATAAGGGAATCCTATTCCTCCTGCATTGGCCCTGGTGATTCGCGGCACTTTGAGCCTAAGTGAATTAGACTTACTCGCTAAAAAAAATCATTTTACTCCCAACTTTAAAAAATGGGGAGGAAAATACTCCCACATCAACATCTTATCTGGAGTGCTGACTACATGCAAATTAGGCTTAATGGGTCGGTCTTGGCTGAACTGCTAGCTAGAAACGTGTATATTGCGGCTTGTGGCCTTATGGAAAAGTGATGTGGACTAGCAGTCTGGAAAGGGCTGGCCCTTTCGGGTTGGGACAAAGTCCAAGTTGCAAAAGTTCTCCCCCCCCCCCCCTTCTGCAATGGCATGGCCGTCAGAAAAACGATATTCTAGAGCACAGCCAGATGTTATGAGTAATTGCTAGCGCCCACAATATATGGTGCATTCCATAGTAAATTACTTTCAGGAGTTGTGCCCACAATATATGCCAGCCGAGCCTGCATAATTCGCTTTCATGCAGTTCCCAATATACACACAAGCCACAAAATTGGCATAATCCGGAACAGGTGAAGGAACCGATGAGGACCGGATGAATACGTTGTAAAGGAAGAAAGAAAACAAGAGCAAAGCACCAGAGCCCTGTCTCATCCAGCATGGAGAAAAGGACTTGCCAAAAATGCTTGTATTCCATCCACATGAGCAGGAACTCCCACAAGTATGAGGGAGGGGACATAGGAGTAATGCCAGCGTGCCACGGAAAATCCCTACCATGATGCTGGTGCGTTCTTCTGCCTCACCAAACATTTGGAAAACATGAATTCAGTGAGCCAGCCAGACAGACATTCAAACTACTGCACACGCAGTTAAACACTGCATAGCATTCAAAATATGCATGCATATAAAAACACTTTCAAGTCTTCTCTCCGGTCTGGTGAGGCATGCGTCATTGGGATCAATCACCTGGCAGGCAGCAGGAAGACATTGGACCAATACACAACGGCAGGGGCCTCAGCACATTGTCTAGCAACCCTAATTCGCTGGCTCCAACGACTGACGCCGGTATACTGCGGTGCACCTCAGTAGATGGCTGTACACGGATTTATTTTCCTTAATGCGAACAATTAAAGTCAGCCCAGTGGAGGGCACAAAGGCAGCCAAGAGAATGGGACCAGTCATACAGTAAGAGGCACGTTTTAGTACAAGTGCTTCAATTGGCGTGACAGGGGCATTTATCCAATACGGGTTTATCTGATGCTGTCTTGTAAGGGGCCAGGTACAAACAAGACAGGATGAATTCGATACAAAAAGGAAAACAGCCAGACACTACTTTGTATCCTTAAGTAAATTCAAAACGGTGTACATAGTAATATTTAAGCAAAAGGTGGCTTTGCCAACTTTCAACCAAAACTTACAAAAAGTACCAAAATAAATAAAAAACAAAGAATCCATTATGCCATGAAATGTTAAGACTGAAGACACAACAAAGCAATGTACAACCATTTAATGTTTTGTTTGCAATGACTATCTCCACATTGACATTTAAATATGAATACAAATGTAGGTAATGAAGCCTTGACTGCAAAAAGTACTCGCCACCATAGGCTTCTAATGTCGATGTAGGAATGTAACCAGAGATTCAAGCCGACCCATAGAAAAGGAGTTAACATCCTTTGAGATTTTGGACTACATATCCCACCAGCCTTTGCTAGACTATTCAATGGTGAGGGATCATGGGAGTCATAGTCCAAACCATCTGGGGAGAGAGTCTCTCTCCCCTCTCCCCCCTCCCCTCCTCTGGGTTTCCAACTTGAGAAGAGATTTCTAGACTTTAAACTAAGCAGGCATCTTCCATGAAGCAGATGCTCCCTGTATTTACCCTAGGTCCTTTTACCATACCAGATGGTGTGTGTATCCATGACTTCGACAAGGAATGTCTAGGGGGCTGTGGGAAACATGTGGCAGTTGCATCATGGAGCAGATGGATTCCCTAGGACAAGACACCAGAGTTCCCCAACACCCTCTACGAACAATGAACAGGTGACATCACATCAGATTCCAAACTATCAAGCTCAGCAATTTAAGGAGGGCTGGAGATTTGAACCCCGCTCTGCTGAGAGGGCTGATCCAAACTTGCGGGAGTTCCATGATCTTCCAGAACCAACAGAATTGATGTATGGATGACCCAAACTTTTGCAGAAAAAGAGTGTCTCCTATGGAAAGCCACAGATCCAGTCGCAATGCAAATTTTGGATACAGAGCTCTAGCTTGCACAAAACCGTTCCACCTTTGGCTGGTTCTCTGGGCACAAATAATCGGTGCCACTTTAGATTTCAGCCTCCACTCATGCAGAACATGAGTCAGTCTGCACGTATCCTCTGTTGAGTTGATTTTTGCCATCTAAAAGAACCACCAGAGGGTCAGCTGGAGAAGAAACGCCCAGTCCCACATCTCAATCACTGGGTTGCATAGAGATTGAGACAGAGTACTTCCTGTTTTGTCCCAAAGGAACATGGCCATTGGGTTGTTTGTGAGTACTGGCTAAGGCGGGTAGACAGTAGGGCAAGTTGAATTTCTCTAGTACGAAATACTCCTACCTCCCACTCTATCTCAGAAGAAGTTCATCCATTTCAGAAAAGGCAATACAGCAAACTTCTGTTCAGCATTGCAAGATAATGGGACAGACGCGAACAAAGAAAGTTATACAACAAAAGTTAACTAGGGACAACATTTTAAAAAATGTCAATCTAAAGTCAAAACTGTTCAGTTGTCCCAATAGACTGAGCAGGAATGGAATTGGGCAAAACATGGCGGAGCAGAAGCATGATCTTGTCGAAGCCCACTCCTTGACTTATTACCATTTTCAGAAAGTTTCAAAGGGCTAGGGACACAAAAAAGGGAGGAGGGGTGCAGTGGGAAGAAAAATATGGGAGCTTGGAGCATGGCAGTGAAAGGACATCTTGCATGAAAGTTACATTTGAGCAGCACAGTGAGATCGAGACAGTCATGTACGCTCCCTTTTCATCGTCGGTGACTACAGGCAGGCCCTCCAGCTCCCCTGGCTGGCGCCTGAATGCCTGGAGAGTAGAGAGGTAATTTTAGATGGAGGAAGAGCAGGTACCTCTGCCGGGTGCATGTCCCTTTCTTTAAATGGGTCGACGTGGCTTACGTGCTTACAAGGAGGACGTGAAGGAAGGAGTTTCTGATCATAAAGTTCACATCAGGAGGGCAGGAAGGCACCGTATATTATGTCACGGTGGCATCTCCAAAGAACTGAACAGCGGCAAGTGGGTGGGCTCATAGTGCAGAGGCCATCTGAAATGTACTGCAGCACACAAGGGGGCTTCCGATAGACCAGAGGTCTTTCAACCTTTAATTATCCCTGTGTTAAAGACTACAACTCATTGACTATGCTAGCCAAGGTTCATTGCAGTTGTAGGGTAGTCCAAGACATCTGGAGAGCCAAAGATGTAGAGACCAGAGTCTGGTATGACATGCAAAGGTATCGGTGCAATCAGAAAATTGTATATTGGAGGCAGAGGTGCCCCTTGATCTTGTCCCATGTTTAAAGCAGATTTTGTGTGTGGGGTGGATGTGGATTGTGCAAGTGGGTCATTCAGTACGCTTGGTGTTGGTGGGGTGTGCACAATTCCACTAAATGAGGTTTTGCACAGAGGATGAGGAAATCGCATAAAATACCACACATACTGCAGGCTCCACTTCACATGTCAGCAACAGGATTAGGCTAACTGGACAAGTAGCAACAATTAACTGTGTGCTTCGCAAGATAAATATGACTAGTGGCAAGTTGTAGTACTTGGGGATCCCTCACAAGAGGTTTTAATGGTAAGATTCATCTTTCAGGGTATGAATAGTAGGCGGCAAAAAACGGCAGCATCCCTGAAAGCAGTGCATTATGTGCTTGACATAACACAAATAGAAACTGATAAAAACACTACTGGCACACTCATGTAAAGGAAAATGCAGAAAGCAGACATTAAAGCAAAGGGTACTCTGGGTTGGAAGATGGGTGCAAAGGCAAAGATTTCGCCAGCAAAATGCCAAGTTCATGAAGAGATCTTAAAAAAGCCACAGAAGAGGGAGGGCCTTAAAGTCACTAAGGTCCTTTAAGGCAGACCAGTGGCTCAAATACACTTGGATTCTTGTTTTTGAGGGTCAACGTCGAACTAGTCTTCTAGGCACTTTAATGCATAGAGCCTGTCGAGCCGCGGTTCACTGATGGGAGAGTCGGTATCAAAACTGTTCAAAGGGCAACTTCCGATGGGTCAAGTCGATGCCTTTCGGCGAAGAGACTATACTTCTACTGGGTTGACTCGACGATCAGGGAGTGGTTCAAAATACTCAGTGCCAAAGGCAGCACCACAGTTCCTGTGGAGGCTTGAACTCAGTATGGTCAAGCTGGTTCAAAATGCACCTCTAGGAGGGGTACAAGTCTACTGGCTGCTTCTTGGGCTTTGAGGTCACTGGGCGATCCAGTCCAGGGTACCGGGGGAAGATCCATTTTTTTCTGCCATTCTCAGCCAGAAGATTCGACAAGAGCACTAGCAGGGTCCGGTCACCTTCAGTGGCAGAGTCCAATGTACCAATGCATCAGTAGTAGCAGGCCTTATATAGGAGGTTCCTGTTCCCTAGTTGAAGCAGTCTACTCCCTGTCGCAGTTTATTACGCGGTCCCACTCAACTCACGGAGTTCCCCCTCCTTAAGCCTCCCCCCCCATTGAATGTGGCACAAAAATCACGATTAGCTTGTTAAGGTTCACTTTGGTAAGGCCTTCAACCCGTCTTGCACCGAACCCCAAATACCTGGTGCCACAATGGACTACGAACCAGGCCGGTGTGTAGTAAGAATATAGATTGATATGTATTAATTTATTTAAACCAAATCTGACAAACTAACATCAGCCACCAATGCTGTGGCAACACTAGAACAAAACTGACGGCCGTAATCGCACAGAGAAAACACTGAGATATGCAGTCACAATTTGCAGGCAGTTTTCTTTTCAAATCACCCACCAATACAGAAAAAGAACAATTTAAGACACACAGTGATTGCTGATTTGATTATAACACTTTTCTGCCAGCAAACCACACCCTCCAAACATCAATTAGACTTGACCCCTCTGAATTGAAAGCCAGTGGCAGAGTGGAAAACACAATAGGAAAATCGTTTTGCTATTCTGATAAAATTCACTGTTTGGAAAAAGGGATTCAAGGGGCAAAATCGTTGTTTTACTTATTACCACAGATTCAATATGAAAGACAAGCAATGGCAAAATGTGCTTTTGCCACACCTAATAAGAACAGGTAGGGCTTTGTGGTTTTGGTCAGAGCACAATGGGAACAAAGGGGCAATTTCGTTTTGCACCCTGCACACATGGCAAAGGAAATACAAGGCCTCACACTTATTTAAAATGAAGGGGCACAATGGGGAATTTTCGTTTTGCACCCTGCACACTCACAGGGAAACAAGGTTGTGAGATTAATTCTTTTGGCAAATCTTTAGGTCTATACCAGCTCAAAACAAACTGGAAAGAGGGTGTTAGTTTTGAATGCCAACAAAACACATCCTGCGGTTTCTATAGGGGAATTAATTGATGTACATTAATTAAATGTGCTAAGGATCTACCCAGACAAACAGGATATTTTGCTATGGGGAAAGAACTAGAATGCTACTTGAAAATGCAGGGCCTGCACAATCTATGGCTTTGGGGATAGTTTTATTTACAGGAGAGGCCTTGTAATGAGCATCAGGGAACAGCAGGGCACCTCTGGGACAGCAAAGGTGTTAGTCCAGGATAGCCCTCTCTGGCTCTTCCAAGGGATCCCAGTCAGCTTCTGTATCTCCAGGTCCCCGCCTCGAATGCAATATTTGGGGCCTCTCTGTTTGGGTGTTTCTCGCAAGAGTTCAGCAGCAGGTTACCTCCCGGAATAAGTGGGAAAAGCCCAGTTGTGATGCAAACTGGTTTACTTCTAGGGCAAATGACATCACAAACTTGTCATGATTCCTGCAGAAGGGATTAGTTGGTTTTCTCTACCCCAACTCCCACCTGTGTGCTAATAGGATAGCAATATGAGGGGTGTGAGTTAGGAAAGCTGTGCAAGGAGAAAGCTTTCTCATCCCAAACAGAAATGCGGGCTCAGCATGTTCAAAACTCTGAAACAGGCATGGACTTTTCTGTTTCCACCGGGGTTTAAATCTAGACAGTGTAGATCTTTCTATATTTTTAAGCAATGGCACTGACTGATGGTGGACAACGAGACCCTCCTCTTCAGGATCAGCAGAGGCAAGGTCTTGGAGGTTAAGTGTTATCTTTAGGAGAAATGACCGGCTGCATGTAACATTATGCAAGCAATGGCTTTTAAACTCACACACAATACATTATACATTTTACATTACATTACGTAAGGCACCTGGGCCTTCTATCCATGTGCAATGTACTTTTTTAATCGCACAGTTGCAAAACACATGAATATCACTTCTGGATTATCCATATGTATAATGGCAGTTATATGAGAAACCATGTTCAAACTCTGAAAGTCTAGTGAGCACTTCTCTTAGCATACCATTCATTTGGATGAGGAAACTTTCCTTATCATTGCAATGAGCTCAGTTTCACATGAGATCACTGGAGCACGATCTGGTATTACATTGAAGATAATGTAGACACTGCTATCATGTCTCTAAGTAAAAGTGCAGCTCTCCATGGATTTAGTAAAACAGCATTGTCAGCCACATGTCTTTCTTTCCTTGCTGAAATGCATTGGGCATATCTTCGTACTTGGATTTAATCCACTTCCTTTCCTTTGAGATATAGGCTTGTTTTTGGTTCAATGGGCCTCATGTCTAACGTCACCATTTCTGTGCTGGCCTTATAACTCAATGGGACTTCCCAAATCACTCTGGCCTCTATTTCTGGCATTCAGGGACTATATTTCACCCCACGTCCTCTCGTGGGAGAGGGGGGGATGGCAGGGGGGAGTCATTGAAGAAACTTCTTGGCCTGGGCACCACATGGTTGACACAGGAACAGCCGGGAAGCAAATACATACCAACCGTTGCCATGAGCCACCTCACCAAGCTGACATTAGATAGAATGCTTTTAGATGGATACTGGAGTAATTTCAGTAGTCGCCATGTCATAAGCAGATATGGCTTTTGCTACTAACGTGTCACCAGCCTGCTGGGGTACACAATTATATGAATTTTACTCAGGGGTGGAGACAGTTAAATAGTCACATGAAGCTGTTAGAGCTTTGAATTCCAGCAGCTGTGTTCAGGAATGCAAATGTGACCTTTGAATCTGCCTTGCTGCCACAGGAGAAAGTCCCAAAGATACATTGCTGCACTAGGTTTTTTTAAATGAAGCATTATGAAAGATGGGTCTATTTAGCAGGCCAAAGCGTATGCTTGAAAATGCCCCTACGACACTGCAAGAGGAGGACTGGCTCTACATGCAGTTATTCTGTAAAGGGAAGTCCTTCGAACCACTTACAACACAAATTAACCCAATTTCTAGGCTCAGTGGTATTGACGGAAATAAAAGGACTGATGTATATAGTTGTTGGGTGCATATTGGGGCAGTCTCTTTGGGTGCTCATCTGTCCAACTTGTTTCTCTTTTTTATCAGCTTTGAAAACAATGTTCTGGTACAAGTGCCTGCAGTCATATTTCATTGGTCTGTAGGTGGAGTACTACTGGTGCAAGAGTCACTATAACAAGCAAGTTGTAAGGATTGCAATTGGAGGAAACACCAAGAATAGATGAACCGCCTTTTCATCCTTTCAAGAATGATAATGTGGCCAACGATTTGCTGAAGCAATGTCATGTAAGAGGGTGTGTCATGACAAATGAAATTACCAATGAGCAACCCTCGCCCTTGGATCCTTCTACCTATGCACATCCCCTGCCTAAGTCAGCCCCTCCTTCCACCCCCTCTGCCGACACCTCTTGCTCAAATCCCTCAGCACCCGAATAGCAGCGAGGGTACTGTATTATGCTCAAAGCTTTCTTTCATCTAAGCTTTCTATCTAGCTTTTCTTTTTCTCCCCCACTCGCCTTTCTTTGCTCAGATCTGTACTGGATGAAGTCTAGTCAGGCTGCCGAAAGGATTAATTCAGCCTGGCTGCCCAGCTCTGCAGGAGGGGAGGTGGGGAGATTTAAAGGGTGGGGGGGGGGGGGATGTTAGATCCTCCAGCCTGTAGCAGTCTTTAAAATTCCTCCAGCCAAACCCAATTCCCAATCCCTGCAGAGCCAGCACTACACGACGCATCTGCTGCTGCCTCATGCCAGCAGCGGAGAAGCGAGGCATGCCATGCATGCTGAGATGGAAGGCCAGGAGCCGCAGGGCCTGCGATCTGAACTCCAACCCGAGTAGGGGAATTACAGCAGTGAAGCAGAGGTGGGGTACGGAGCAGGTGGTGTAGGAGGTGCATCGATATAGCTAAATTAGTCCGCTGCAATGAGTTCAACACCAAATGATGGGTCAAACTCGCTTCCCTTCAAGAGGTTGATTTAAGGGAAGTTTAAATGAAACTTGGTACCCCTAAAATGCTAGTAGCGGTTTCTCAAGGATCACTGAAACTGGCCATTTGCCTGGTGTGCCAACTGTGCCCCAAGGTCCGCAGATTTCGTTCTATCCCTCTAGCAGGGCCAGCTGCATGCAATCCTAGGCAGGCTTGATAGGAGTGCTTGGTGGTGATCAGATGGTCCTCTCGTGCGAGTACAGGACCGTACATGTGCTGCTGGTCCTAGCATGCAGACTGCGATGCTCTCCCATCCTTCCAGCAAGGCCAGCGACAGCGCAAGCCTGATCCTCTGCGAAGGATCAAACGCGTAGAGCCCGATCCTAGGGGAGGAGAGGCTCAGAAGAAAACAATGTAATGGGCAATGTATCGGTACCCTGCTCCTGCCCCCCCCCCCCACCAGCATAACTCCCACAAGATTGCTGTTCAAAACAGGCTTCAACTCCCAAGAGCACCGACAAAACCACGCAGTGCGTAACAACTGCAAGGAGGGGATGAGATCATGGGGGAAGCAGCTCGGGTTTACCACACCTGCAGAAAACGATCAGGGACGGTGCCAAACACACAGCTGCCTGCCAAAGGTTCCCCGGCCGTTGAGGCGGGCGGCAGCAAAGGCTCAGCCAGCAGCCAACCACCTCCAAGTTCTCAGTAGGTGGAGGCGCGTGACCAAGGCAGATCCGGGGAGCAGTCCAGGATTAAGAGATCCACTCATATAAATAGACCCTTAGCCACGAAAGACCTAACGCAAGGTTAACGCCTTCCAGCGTACATGGAACAAATGGCTAGGCCCCCACCCTCCCCCACCACCCGCGCACGACGCCGGCTAGTTAGAAAACAGATTTATGCTGCCCTTCAAGAGGACACGCCCCAAAGAGCATCTAGTGGCGATGCACGCGTTTGCATTTCTGCCAATGGTAGGGTACAGGCGGATCTTAAGTGTAGCCCTTATAGGAAAGGAAACATGCTGCACCTTCTCGCCTTGTTCCCCCCTTTCTAAAAAAACAGTGTATTTCAAAAAGCAAACCCACTATAGAGAATATATACAGACAATCTAAGTGCTGCAGAAAGCCATCAGTAAGCGTGAAGAGCTAAACAAAAATGCCCGGTTTACTCCTCGCCATCGGCTCCCTGCTTCCCCCTCTCTCACCTAAGACACACGTGCACAGTCTAACGGACAAACGAATGGAAACTGTACCACGGAAGGGGTTGAAACAAATGGTAGAAGATGAAAGCTAAGACTGTCAGAAAGACGAAACCGGATCTCTAACCAGACCCTGCAAGCGGTCCCACCTCCGCCTCACTTCAGACACTTCCTCCTTTGCATACTGCATGGTTTCTAAAGTCTGGTGTTCCCAACCCACGAGGCTTACTTCTTATATAGATCATCAAGCTACAGTTGGTAGTAGGGTGACCAGATTTTCTCAATAACAACTTACTTTTAGATTGCCTAAAGCCAATCAGTCAGAAATTACACGTTGGACATTTAAAAAAAACAACAAAAAAAGTGGTACTGGCCGTTTGTGGGAAGGCAAAAAAAGATATACATCTTGCACTCTCGCTTTATAAAAGTACTCTACAGCATACAAGACGAGATGACCTAGGGTTGCATGTTTTTCCCAATAATTTCACCAACCGTAATTGTACGGTTTTGGAAGCCATATGAAATAAAAAATAAAAAAACCACACACTAAGTGGGACAAACCACCAAGATAAAAGCAGGGTTACACTTGGACAGTGGCCGTCAGGAAGGACTACACTTCAGTTGTGGGGAAACGGATGGGGGCTTGGGTGGTGGCAGATTTCAGACATTCTCCTACATGTGAACTGTGTGGCTGGTGATTAAAGATACGAAACACAAAGGAGCTTTTGCTCCGATTTTAGTCTAGTCCTGGTTGTGAAATCCCTTTAAAAAGTAGCCTTGGTAGCACAACCCGGTAAAGCATGGGGCTGCCAACTGAAATTTCAGGTGTCTGCCGCAGGCTGTTCAAATTATGCTATATAAATCACCAAGCTAGACTTAAATTTAGTTTATACCAATTTTGTTTTAATCCAACCCTAAATCCTAAAACTGGGTTGTTTTTAAATTAAAAGAAATTTCGGGACAGCTGGACAAGGTACCCAATCTCAGGACAGTGGCAGCAAAACTCGGATGCCAGTCACTCAACCACCAACATCATTCTAAGACCCACATGATTGTATTAAGCTACACTTCCTTTACTTATTTTTCAGCAGAAAAGCACAATTCAAGTAGCAAACTACACTACCCAGCAACCTCTAGTCATCTCAATAGTTTTCTCTGAATTCTAAACCTTGTTACCATTAACACTTCTAGTCCCCATCCAAGGCACAGTCCTCTCTGTACTCATGTACTGTCCACCAACTAATCATCTTCTTTGCTGCTCTGCTCTTTCAGTAGATAAGTAACCCTTTACCTTTGTGGTGTGAAGAGTTTCATTTTATGCAATTGCTTTATGGATTATGAGTGATTGAGTGGAGGCGAGTACTTTTTTGGTTTTACTTTATGCATTTGTTGATTGTCATTGTGGATTTTGATTGACTAACCCCTTTTTCCCCCTGCCTTGCTGCTCCAGAATTTCCCCCAAGCTGATCAGCCTTCCTGCAGCGGATGCAGCCTATTGGCGGCGTTCCAGCTCAGCAGCAGCTATGGCATATTGGTGAGCGATCATTGCCCAAGATCTCACTCTAGCTTTGTCGGGCGGAGCATCTGTGCCACTGCGATCACTAGAGAAGCGGGACCCCTTCCAGGGAATTCTAAAGTGTGAAGCTGCACCTAGCGGTGCATAAGTTTAAGGTGCAGCTGTACAGGGCGGGCACCAATCTGCGCAATTAATGCATGCATGGTCTCTCTTTTGCCACACCTTTGGGACTATGGCTTTCTTCACAAGCCATGCCTGGTGTGCCTTTCCATGGCGACATTACAAAAGTAAGGACCAGTGCTTGCCCGTCAGTTAATAAGGTAATTTAGAAGATTACACGAGGAAAAACCTAGCAGTAATAAAGACCACTAATAATGGGGGTGGTAATTTGTATAGGTTTTACTCAGGGGTCCCATTACTTTAGTTCAAGGGCGGTTCAGCTCAGTCTTTCACGGTGCATGGTTCCATATATAGGATGAAGAGAAAGAGCTACAGAGTGGAGCAGAGCTCCCTGCTCATCACTTTGGGAACCATGATTAGGTTAATTTACTAGTCTAGTCAAGCCTGCAAATCATCCCAGAGTTTCAGGAGGGTCTGAGGCAAGTCTGTGAATCAGACACTGTTCCTCTGTCTTAGAAAGCATTATGCCGGTGCAGAGGAGTCTGGACTCAATGGAAGGCAAGATCCAGGATTCTACCTCCGACGACACAGACTAGGAAGGATGACGGCAAGACTAAGTGCAAGAAGCAAGCGTTGACCAGAACAATCCTGTACGTCCAGATCATAGAGCACTGGGCTCAGTAATGCTGGACCATGGCACTATGCAAAATTATAGGTAGTTGGAATGGCTCCCATCACCCGCAGTGGCAGATTCACTGGCCTCCAGATTAAGAAAGGCGCAAAGCAGAGTGCCCTAGGCCTGTCCTTTGAGGAAATGTGCATGACACACGAAGAGTTGTTCCCATTGTATAAAAACAAATTAACAAAGTATTTGGATCATACAGTCAATGTTAAACTATTAAGTAGCCACAAAATTGTACCTTTTTCAATCAATCTGATGTAGATCGAAATTGTCCGTTTATTAAGCACATACGCACATTTTCTAAGTAGAAGAAACACATTAACGGGTGTTAAAAAAAAAAAATGTATACGGATTACAAGATGGCTGCCGGACCATGAAGCTGTGCGTGCGGTGTGCTCCAGTCAATTCCACCAACATCACGGAAGCACATCCCCTGGTCTGAAGCCGAGACACTGCACATCTGGGAGCAGCCGGGTTTTGGAGATACGATCAGCGCTAAAATTCCAGCTTTATAGGCACGCATTACATGGGCAGGAGCTGCTCTACCCAGGCATGGCCCTCAGCCCTTGCGGCGGATCCGGCAAAGGAAGACTACCTCGGATTCCCATTTGCCTCGGAGTGGTGCGCAACACCAAGGACTTTAATTAAGGTACCTGGACAGGGCATCAAAAAATCTGTAGTACACATGTAGACGTGCATGTAGACTACTCCATGCAATATTCTTGGAGTTTGTTCTCAGCTTGACGGGACGTTTGATTTTTCCAGGGTGCCGCGCGACTTGAAAGAAGCTTGCTAAAATTCCCAGGCGTGGATAAACAATGTTTAAAGTGCGCACGCGCGTACCCACCCATAGGTTTCTTCTGGTGCCCTGTTTCTCAGGGAGCTCATCACCGGCATCAGCCCTCGCAGACATATTTGCATCTGGGTCTCTGCAAGCAAATAGGTGGAGGGGGAAGCACAACGTTAACACTCTACACAACATTGTAACCTGCATAAGGAATATCTTGCGGGACAGTTAATGGTAAAATCGAAACAACTGCACTCAAGAGTGCTGTAGTGTGTACAGTGAAAGCTATATAAACAAGACATTTACACTATGGGCTTGGAAGCAGGCGGACCTTGGAGAGCTATCTGGGATAACAAGCACATCAGGCACGTCTGAAACCTAATACTACCAGGACAATTCCGAGTAGCTAACTACACTGATTGAGGCATCCGGACATCAAAGTGTCCAGACTTCAGGCCCAGTTCTCGCCCTAATCCACGACGCTAGACTCAATTATTGCAGGGAACAATTGCCGGGACAGGGGCCACCGAATTTGAAATATTTGCACCAGGGGTCAGTAAGGGAGAAAAAAGGAAGAAAGGATACTTGGCAGTATTGATGGCAAATCCTCTATAAATAAGGTGAACTATATTCCTCGCTGTTGAAGCAGATCACAATGCTGGCAGTTCTCTTAATCTATCCGGGCGACATCCTCCAAAATTACAGAGTATCACTTTCTCTACGAGAGAGGCCAGGGGAAAAGCAGAAGGCAAGATAGTAACCAGGCAGTGAGGCTGGCAAATATTCAATAAATCTGAACTATAGTATGGACTGGGCAGTGGATTTTGGTAGTCTCCTGCCATCTCCTACACACTAGAGCAACAATCCTCTAATTAACTGAAGATTACTCACAGACCTCCAGAGGCATTTAGGTCTGTCATATGCCGGGGGCAGGGGTTAGAAGCTTACCCAACTAGGGGCTACAAAGCTTTGGGGCGCGACAGGTCAGGTGACAGTTGCAACTGGAGTCACAGGGGAAAGTTACCTCACCTGGAAAATCTGATGCCCCTATAACAAAGATGGCAAGCGGCAAGCTTCCAGCAATTCCAAGACAAGTTCTCAGCCTCATTCCAATTACAATTCACCTCCTTCACGACGGAAATCAGACAATCATTATCAGATTCCAGCAAAGACATTGCTACCCTTGGAGAGCGTACTGATGTTAACGAATGGGCTATTTAGGAATTGACAAGGGAGTGCAAACAAGCAGACATTGCGCTTGAAGAGTTGGCCAGGGCAACACATAATCTTGAACTGCAATGTGAGGATCTAGAAAACCGTTCGACGTTGAAATATGCGGATGAGAAATCTTCCGAAACAATCCTGGATTCGGAATGACCCATATTTTTTCTGACTTATTCACGGGGAAGAGCGCACCAAAATCTCTCTAGATCGCTTACAAAGAAAGGGCCCGAAAAGGAATGACCCGGGTGCTCGCCCACGTGATGCTTGCCAGTCTTATCCACAGAAGGAGCACATTTTAAAGGCAGGCCCGTGAGCAATCCTCAATCACCTACAATGGGACAGTGATCCAACTTTTTCAGGATCTCTCCCAGATCACACTCCAAAAAAAAGACATGAAATGCAGCCGGTGGTCAGAACAATGCAAACACGATGGATTAAATACAAGTGGACATTTCCTTTCGGATTGGTAATTTCTCTAGATGGTAAACACAGGATCACCTCACGAGAGTCGGGTATGGCCTCATTACAAATCGATGAGGCAGATGTGCAAGTTCCATCTGAGGCGGCGACTAGTCGTGCGACTCAACAATTTAAACCCTGGGAGTGGTCGATTGCAACGCACCATGAGGGAAAACAAATCAATCAACGAGAAGATTGGAAGCGCGACTAGGGGACCTAACCCCAAACCACCAGAATAATGATCTGCCAATCAAGACTACCTACAGCAAATGACTTAAGCATAGAAATATCGATCACAGTTGGAGGAAGAGACCGAGCACAACATCTTGGGACATATCCATTCAGGTAACAAATGGGGGTACTAGGTTACCCCGCAAGTTGCCCTGGGAGTAAAGCTGACTCATGGCTGGGGTTTGGTGCCCCGAATTATGTTAGGTACCGTTCTCACACCAGGGGACATTGTTTGGGGACTATATTGGGAAGGTTTGGGTTAGATGGGGTAACTCTGTATGGTATACGTTGGAAAGCAAAAAAATGTTAACATGATCTTCAGGATTAGTATATTCGTTGAATAAATGGGTCAGTTTAAATGTAACTTTAAATATTAGAGGTTTTAATGCGCGGGCGAAATGTAGGAAGCTGGAGGCTCTATTGGGGCATCATAAACCAGACTTGGTGGGGCTCCATGAGACGCATATTAGCCTAACAGATAGACATAAGTATTGTCTTCGAAAATACCCACTGGTGATGCAGGCAAGCATGGTGGGTAAAGTGACAGGAGCACCGAAAGCATTGAAGTCCGATCCCCATATCAAGGTTCTCTGCACAAAAATTCACAAAGCGGGTTGCTATATTTTTGCAATTTTGGGAATAGGCCTTACTAGAATAACGGTGGCTTCAATCTATGCCCCAAATACAGACCAGGAGGGTTTTTTTAAATCAGTAATTACTTTATTGGAAGACTTTAGCGAAGGGGAAACCATTTTATTAAGAGATTTTAACTTAGCTTGGGTTCCTCTCTCTGTGAGCAGAGTGTGGCTCCTCGCTTGGGGCAAGCAACACCCTCTAATGATCTAAAGTTAACATTTTCAAACTTAACATTGCTGGATGTCTGGCTAACATTAATGGGGGCAATCGAAAGGATACATGTACCATTCACATGTACATTAGTCTTTTTCCCGCATTGACTATGCCTGGGTCTCCAAAACACTACTCGGTAGGGTTACCAAAATCACTTGCCAACCGATAACTCTTTCAAATCATGCGACTTTGCCTTACCCCTACAATATTGATGTCTATGATCAGAGGGTATGGTCCTGGCGATTTCCCTTTGAGATATTGCAGGATCGATTAAAAGATCAAATAGTAAAACCGTAGAATTATTTGAAATTAAGCAGTCACAAGACACTTCTGGAAATATAACCTGGGATGTGTTTAAAGCAGCAGTTTGTGGAATCTACATAGCAGAGGCGGCCTTTAATCGGAAACAAAAATTAGCGCTAGAAATAGAACTGGAAACTAATACAGACCCCTCCATTCAAAAAGCAAACAGCGCAGCAACTGGTAAATTAAATTTGTTTCAAGCTAAGAAGGTAGAAAAATCATTTTATATCTATGTCATACATATTATGTCAAAGCAAATAGGGCAGACCGGTTATTAGCTAGACAACTGCGCCAAAAAACAGTGTAGCAAACCATCCAAGGCAGTCTATTTGGACCAGAAGCTTTAAAAACCTCTCCTCTGGCACGCCCTCTCTAGCTAGGAGTCGTGAACTAGGTTGCTTAGAGGACTTCGATCACAGGACCTTGCTGTCCATATCACACAAAAAAATTGGACAAAGTCATCAAGGACCTGGCCCCTATTACCACTAGGTGCTCAAAACCCAAAACCCTTTCCCACCACTGGTTCAGCAGAGCAGCTGAACGTGCCTGGCATAAACAACCTATACCATTTTATCTTCGCCAGTTTGCAGGAAGCTATGAAAAACATTAAGGGCGACATGACCCAAGCCACATCCTCCTATAATAAAAGAATCCTACAGGCCGAGTCTAGTTCTAAGGAACTCTTTGCCATTCTAAGGGACTTCAACAACAAACCGCACACTACAATTGGACAACTCCAGGACGATGCCTGGTGTCAAACCATTCACAACACTTTCATTGCCAAAGTGGTCACCCACCTGCAGTCCAGCATCTCCCATAAGGCCGCCCCCCCACTCCCACATCTTTTCCACCATGCAGCTCCCCTACTAACCCTCTTGGCTCTACCAAGCCTACCTTCTCCTTCACCCCATGTACGTTGGCGGAAATCACCCAGATCATTGTTAATATGATGCCTACCACCTGCAAGGGTAATTCTTGGCCCTCAAGGTTCCTGGTTGTTTGTCTTGATACCCTTGGACCCAGGGTCACTAAACTGGTCAACCAATCCTTCGAGGGTCTAGTTCCATGTGATCTTAAAGAGGCCTGGATTAGTAGAGGGCGCTAGAGGGCCATCCAAGATGGCCGCTTAAGTCTCAGCTCCCGTGTAGCCCCGCATTAATCCTGCCTGATCCTGCGGTTCCTGGCTCTGCTGTGCCCCGGAAGCTCTGTTCCTGAAGCGCTAGCCTCCTTAACAACACTCTTACGAAACCTGGAGGAAAATCGGCCCAAGCGGCCCGACCGCCAAACTACAGAGGGCCGGCCCACTCGACTCCACGCTCCCAGGGCCGGCCAGTCTAACTACATCGAGCACCTCCCGCGCTGTCTACGGAGAGTGTGCCCAGAGAGAGGGAGAAGATTAGTAGCGGGCCGAAGAACGCCCCCCCGGCCGGTGACGAACCATCGGCTGAGCCTAACCTTCCTCTCTCCCCCACGTGCAGCGGAGACAACGGTCGGTGGATTGGACCGTTTCATCGTCCGCCCCCATCGGCTCCGGCAGCCGGCTTCCCAGCCGTGGGACGTGGAGCGTAGCCTCACCCCACCCCCGCTGAAGAAGGCCGTGAAGAACCAGAGAGTGCAGCGGCGACACGAGGAGTCGGCGCGTGGCTGCGCCCCCCCCCCCCGGCAGCCTCTACACCTGAGCCCAGCCTCCTCCACCAAGCCCGTCCGGCGGTCAGAGCACGATCAAGAGAAGCATTGGAAGTGTGGACCCAGTGCAAAGCGAACACAGTTGGCGGCGTCCCAAAGCTGCCGGGAGGTAACGAGGGGTGGAGAAACTGCGACTCTCCCCAGGAGCGAACCCGAGGGGTGGGGACCCGCTCCCCCAGCTAAACTTTCACAATAGTCTCCGCCAGTCAAGGATTGTCGACACACCCGTACGCTCGGAGCCCTTGAGGTACCCTGTACTACTACACAGGGGTAAGGGCATTAGAATATCCCCGCTCCTCCTCCTGCGCTAGATTTACCCAACGTTAAACATCCCAGTCATCTATCAAAGGCACCCCATGACTGTC
Organism: Ambystoma mexicanum; assembly: GCF_040938575.1. Lineage (NCBI taxonomy): Eukaryota > Metazoa > Chordata > Amphibia > Caudata > Ambystomatidae > Ambystoma > Ambystoma mexicanum. The sequence continues at coordinate 229,077,325 of NC_090934.1, forward strand.
GGCCCCCCATGCTAAGAAGCCCTTGGGCGGGCATCCCTCGTCACACATCAGTCCTGTAACGAAGCTATTCGTGGACTCTGCGCCACCGGAGGAGGGCTCCATATACGACGAGAACCCCCACCCCTCTCCTGTATTGCCGCTAATTCGCCTTTTACGCCCAAAGGTAGTCCCCAAGAGAGGTGAAACAACACAGCAAGACCTCCTGCAGCCGTGATGGGGAAATACGATAAATCACAGAGGAAGCTGAACTTCGAAAGTGGCACGAACCCTAGGGCTCTACCCCCCCCAAAGAGGACCAAGCTTCTTTGTCTGTTTGCCCCCAACAGGAAACAATCGAGGAGAACCCTTTTGAAATAAAAGAAATCCTTCTGGACCTGAAAGCTGGCATCGGCAGTTTGAATAACAAAATGGACGGCCTAGCGTCCAAGGTCGATCTCCTTCAACATCGCATGGATTCCCATGCCGAATGCATGAACGAGATGGAGCAAAGGGTGTCGGATCTCGATGATAGCTCGGCAACCCTAACCAACAGAGTCTCCCAGCTGGAAACAGATGAAACTAACCATTGCCAAGTGCGAGGACCTAGAGGGTCGTTCGAGGCGGAACAACCTGCGGATAGTCGGAGTGAGAGAACAGCAAACGCAGGAGAAAATGGAAGACTTTGTGGAATCTCTATGCACTAATCGATTTGGCCGGGAGGCCTTGTCCCAACTATTTATTATTGAGAGAGCCCACAGGATTCCCGCGACGAGACCAGCACCAGGCGCTCCTCCCAGGCCAATAATTGCGAAGGTGTTGAATTACAGGGATCGCGACGCCCTGCTCCGCCTCGCCAGGGAAAAGGGCGAGTTATGCTACAACGGGGACACAATCCACCTCTATCCTGACTTCTCCCCAGCAGTACAGTTACAAAGGAAAACATTTGCTAGTGTCAAACTGAGACTCCGTAGCAACCAACTGCCGTATTCAATGCTCTATCCAGCACGCTTGAGAATCCAGCACGGGGGGAGGGTCCAGTTCTTCGAAACCCCGGATGAAGCAAATCTGTTCCTCGATCACCTAGGTCTCCCAGATCAGAACCAGGCTCGCCCTAGACCTCAAAGAGACAGGAACCCCAGGAATCCTCCTTAAAAGGCACTTCAAAGCTACGCACAAAATGCAGCACAGCACCGCAGAGTACACCAGTTCATTTACAGCAGTACGAGTCGGGGCAAGGCCACTTGGGAGGCCGCAGGTGCCCCCAGCACAGCTACTGTTCAGTTACTGTTTGCCTACGTTGAGTCGGTACATTTGGGGTGTGATTCAACGCCTCGGCATGGGGACTCCATGGGCCTTTTTGGTTTTGGGTTGGGTAATGCAGAAACTCCCGGCGGGCCAGTTTGAGGTTGCCCGCCCAGGGGAGCGTTACGTCTCAGGCATGTTGAGGTTAGCCCGCCGTTCGAGCCCCTCGATGTTAAGGGGAAAGTTAAGCGCCACCGGACCGCGTCTGTCCGGCTACTCGCCGGCTCCCTGCCCGCTGCCGAACCCACCAGGGCCCACAGCCCGGAAGCAGGGACCCCAACGAAAGCTCAAATACCGCCAGACCTCCGCAACCCATGAAACCAGAAACACGGCTCGATATATAAAGTCGCCCCATTCAACGTTCTAACATGGAATATAAGAGGCGGCAACATTCCGGCTAAATCCAGAAAAATTCTGCAATACCTAAGGCACCACGAAGTGGACGTAGCATTGATTCAAGAGACTCATTTTGCTCAAGGGAAGGACCACCAGTGGGCCAAAAGCTGGGGCTGCCACAGATACTTTTCATCTTACACCACATACTCGAGAGGAGTCGCTATCCTTATACACAGGCGGCTCAGCTTCCGGCTACTACACACAGCAAAAGACGACGAAGGCAGAGCACTATTGGTGAGCGGCATTATCGCAGGTCAGAAAGTGACATTTGTTAATTCGTATGCACCGAATATAGATGGCCCCGACAACTTTGGCTGGGTGCTAACACAGCTCTCGTCGCTCAACCCGGCAACAATCGTCTGGGGCGGAGACATGAACACGGCGTTAGATCCTGTAAGGGACAGATAGACGACCACTCAACATCCACCCTCCAAACCAGTCTCCAGATAAAAGAAATTTGTAGAGCATTTGACTTACAAGACTTGTGGAGAGTCTCCAATGGCGAACAGCGCGAATACACCTTTCACTCGACAGTCCACAATACAAGCTCCAGGATTGACTACTTCTTCACCTCAACAAACACCCCCCTATCATGCGGCCGGTGCTCCATCCACCCGAGAACACTCTCAGACCACTCACCAATCCTTCTTAAGCTCAAACCTGCCATCCCCACTCCACCGCTACAGCGTTGGCGCTTTAAGCAGGGATCACTAAGGGACGAGGTTTTTGCTTCCGAGCTAAGAGAGGAGATCGACGTGTTCCTGGAGGCCAACCTGGGGTCGGTCCCCTCAGCAGGCACAATCTGGGAATCCTTAAAATGCTTCAGAGGAGTCTGCCTCGCCAAAGAAAATGGCATTCTCAAACTAATTAGAAGCGAGCTTACAACCAGCGAAAAAAAATTGAAGCAACTCGAGATCCAGAATCCGAACAAAACCAACCCACAGTCAGCAGCTGCCATAAAAACGGAACTACAAAAATTCAATGCAACAGCGGAACGTGAGGTTAAGTTTCTATACCGCACCAGCCAAGTCCGTCAATATGGTGAGGGCCAGAAACCAGGAGCTCTACTGGCAAATCTAATCAGAGCCGACAACAAGCAGTCCCAAATAGAAAAGATCAGAACCAGGCAAGGAGAGGAAGTCCACACGGACGAAAAGATAGCAGAAGAATTTAGGCTTTTTTATCCAGATCTCTACAGCGCCAGGCTCCCGAAAGACTCGAACCTCCCGCTGAAATACTTAGAAGACACCAAACTCTATTGGGTCGAGCACCAACTACGCAAACCTCTGAATGAACTGATTTCACAGGGAGAGATCCAAGCAGCTATAAAAACCCTACCACCCTCCAAGGCACCAGGCCCTGACGGCCTAACGCGTGAATTCTATAAAGCCTTTGCGGAAACCCTGGCCCCCCCTGTTGGCAGCGGTATATGAGGAAGCATTGGAGCGTGGGTCCCTTCCTCACTCCTCCTGCAAAGCCAATGTCATTCCACTACACAAATCAGGAAAACCTCCGGAAGAATGCGCCTCGTACCGCCCGATCTCACTGCTTAATCTAGACAATAAAATCCTTGCAAATAGATTGATGCCCCTGGTGCTAGCTGACCAAGCGGGCTTTATACCAGGCCGCAATACGACCTTCGGCATCCGAAGAATGTTTGGAATCAAGGCTCTTGACCCAGCAGACCAAGCAATTGCAGCCCTGTTAGACGCAGAAAAGGCGTTCGATTCGGTGGAGTGGCCGTTTATGTTCCTGGTTCTCACCAGGATGGGGTTGGGGGCTCGCTTCATCAAGCTCGTCTCCCTCCTATACACCAATCCACAAGCTAATATCGTAGTGGGCTCGGCAAAATCATCCTTAATAAACCTACATCATGGCACAAGACAAGGTTGTCCTCTTTCGACACTAATATTCGCTCTGGTAATGGAGCCACTTGCCTCCAATCTGCGGGAACTCTGTCAACAGAGGGGTCTCATAATCGGCCCACACAAGCTCATAGTATCCCTATACGCCGATGACGTGGCCCTATATATAAGGGACCCAGAGGTTAATCTGAACCCAGTCATGCGGGAAGTCATCAAATTTGGGGCGGCATCCGGATTGAAAATTAATCATTCAAAATCAGTCGTCTTCCCACTGACCCGAGACACAAAACTGTTTGCCGACGACTTCGGACTCACGTGGAGAACCGCCGGGGTTCGATATCTGGGGATCCAACTGTCACTGGACCATCAAGCAGTGTTCCGGGATAACTATAAAGAGGTGCTCAAATCCCTGCACGACAAGGTCTCTCGCTGAAGACACTCCCACTGACACTCTGGAGCAGAACCTCATTAGTGAAAATGGTAGTATTGCCAAAACTGCTGTACCTCTTCAACAATATACCGCTGCTACTACCACAAACCTTCTTGAAAAGGCTCAAAAGCTTGGTTCTTGAGTTACTCTGGGCTGGCAAACCGGCTAGAGTGGCATATACGATACTGACACTCCCCATGTCCAGCGGCGGCCTGGCCCTCCCCGATTTCGAAAAATATTTTTGGGCAGCCCAGGCACAATACCTCAGCCACTGGTATGCAACGCAAACAATCCGTCCTCATGTACAGGTGGAACGAGCCCTGGCGACTCCCAACTTCCTGACTGCAGTGGTCTTCGCCCAGCTCCCCGTTCCCAATCGCACGATGAACGTGATGCTCACAACTTACAAGGTCTGGAGGACCGTGGCGAAGAAGTTGGGGGTGCACACAAGGTACTCTCCCCTCTTGCCAGTCAAATTTATCCCTGGGATCCCTCTGACATCGGAAAAAGTGTTTCACCAGTGGGTTGATAAACTGCATATAAGATCCCTAGGGGACCTATTCACAGAAGAAGGTTTCATGACACCAGACCAAGCCAAACAGAAAGGGGGCAACACTGCGCTAGATGTGTTCCTCTACTTCCGAACTCGCTACACCCTACAGACCCACCTGCCAGACTTCCCGCGTCAACCACCTACGTGGCAATTGTTGCACGATGTCATTCAAGCGCAAGGAGACAGCAGGTTGGTGTTGCAAATATACAAAACTCTGACCACTGGAACACCCCCCGTCAATACTGGGGCGAAAAATAGATGGGAAAAAGCGCTAAACACAAATATACCAGAAGCAGATTGGAGCTACATATTGAATCAGACTCAGAAAATTGCACTTAATTCCCGGCTTAAACTCATTCATTTCAATTTCCTTCACTAAACATAGTACACACTGGAAAAAGCTACCAAACACCATCCCGACATCCAGACAGAGTGCAAGAGATGCGGAACCATAGCCGCGAGCTTTATACACATGGCATGGGAATGCCCCGAGGTAGCCCCCTTCTGGAACAGGGTGCTAGATACGTCAACGGCAATCCTGGGATAAGCACTACAACCGAGATGCACGGCAGCCCTGCTGGGGATGACCAGGCTTTTATCAGCTCCTTCGAGGAAACTGGCCGGAGTCCTACTAATACTAGCCCGTAGGAGAGTCGCCCTGGCATCCTACACAGCCTGGCGAAGAGTACCAGGATGTAGAGGCAGATTTCATTAAACTCCTTCCTCAGCACGCACGCGCGCCCGCCCGACATCTGGGGCCCGCTGATAACTTTTCTGATAAATGAAGACGATTCCTCCTCAACAGACACTTCGGATTCAGGCAACGCACCCTGATACAGTCTGAAGTCAGGCCAATAATCCCCGGAGCGAGGACCCAGTGGGGCGAACTGTTGCTAACCAGCATATCTGCCTTGAGGCGGCAGTGTAAGAGGATTCAATTCAACACTACAGCTAAGTCAACGCCTAGTCTATAACACTGAAGGAAAACCCTTATTGATATATCTTTATGTCCAGTTCATGCGTTCTGGATGACTACCCCTATAACACCCCTCTCTCAGAATCCCCCTGACCCCACTGAGCCAAGAAGTAGTTCTGTTTTGCAAGTTAAAAGGTTTAATTTAAACAATATATATTATATCACGCTTTATAATAAATTAATAATTGGATATCACACTTAATCTGGTATGATAAAGATTAACAACGGAGAATCTGGCACTAGCACACTTCTTGATAATCACTAAGGAGTTGACATGAAATGGATAAGATAGCAACAATACTTTTATGGTTTCAAATGGATGCAATGTGGAATGAAATGCAGTACAGAAAATAACTTGATATGATTTCAACAAAACAATGTAATCACTTTCTTGGACAATTCACCCCCCCCCCCTTTATGCAATGCAAGGAAATGGAAGGGAGGCACACAGTTCTCAGAAATGCAATCAAATGTGATTCAGTTCACCCCAGCAGCTTAGACTACAGACGTTGAAAACACAGGCCCAAATGCTTTTAAATGTGCTGGCAATGTAGAAAAAAAATATGCTAAAATGCTTTTAATTCCCTCTAGAGGTTCAGGTTGAGGATTAGTTGGTTTAAATTAGTTGCAGGCTTACTTTAGCAAGGATCTAGGGTGTAACTAGCAGGTTAAACAAATTTTTGGCAACTGAAAGGCAAGCAGCAGCAGATTTTTACACGTGGAGAAATTGGCAAATCGCGGCAAATTCGCGAGTGCGTTTTCCGCGATTGCGGCAGAACTATATGGGGTAGGAATGCGGTTCTAGGTTCGTAGGAAAGCCACGATTCTCAGCTTTCAGAGGAAAGTTACTGCAAGTCTCTAGCACAAACGGTCACGGAGATATGAGCGATTAAATAAAGGTCGTTTTTCAGATTTGAAATTTTAAAGTTCAAAAAGACAAGTGCAGCTTGCAACTAGAAAATGACAAGTGACAGCTTTACAAATGACAGGTGACAGTTAGGAGGCAGTTCTACTTAGATTAAAATAGCTTGGATTATATTATTTTAACTAAGAGATTGGGTTCTGCACAGTTTTGCTATGTACTCACAATATATTTAGAAATATGCCTTCCCACGGATCTGGTCAGGTTTTGGACTGGACTCTGGTCTCTGCACTTCACAGTGATCTGGGTCAGCTCTCTCTGGTTCTGCTAACAGGTCAGCTCTACTCTGCTGGCTCTACTCTGCTGGTCTGGGTCTCTGAAGGTTGATGGAGGTAAAGTATGAATTTTCCAGCAGAGCGTCCCGCAGCAAATGGATTTGAAGGTCCCTATCTGTCCTGTCTCTCTGCTTTTATGTGTTTTTAAAATGGGTGTGTGTGTGAGCATCACTAGACCCTACCCCTCTCCACTTATCATTGGCCAAGCTTTCATTTCTCCCCTGATTGGGGAAGCTAAGTTGTGTCAGAGTGATGTCATTTTACAGCCTGCAGAAAGTCCACTCCTCCTGTCAACTTACACACAAATCTAGATTTGAACCAAATACATATTTGCAGAGGTACATATTGTTTTAAAATCATATGCACCCATCATGCATTACAGGAGGTATACCCTGTTCAAACTCTGCTCTTCCTGGGAGCTTGCATTCAGAAATGGCAATATTTTGCACTTTTTAACTGGTTTGCAATACCGGACATTAACCCATATTTACACACATGTGCGCAGGGAGTATGGACATTAGTTGATGAAGTGTCAGATTTTTCACATGCACACATTGAGTAATATCCTCTTTTCCGCTAAAACCCCCCTGAACATACCACCGGGTCCTAGCACGTCTTAAAACGTGGGCAGAAAAATCACAAGAATTATGGTGTCATTTAAATAATTTTCACAAGTCCGTACTATGAGTTATTCATCTTTTTAGAGTTATGTTCTGGCCCCAAAGGGGTGTGGTTTTCCTCCAGCACAAGGTTGAATTTCTGGTTTTTCCAGTTCTGCCAAGCCAGCTTGCTCTCACAGGCAGTGCCCCTCCCCTTTGCTTCAGGAGGAAGCTACTTTTACGACATCTGCAATAAACCATCTGCCTGAGTCAGGAGAGGGCTTTGTTCAGAGCTCCTGTATTCTGTGGGGGCTCCCCTTAATTCAATTATCAGAGAGATGGCATATCCTTAGTGTGGCCAGCAAAAGGCAGATAGGCCTGGGAACACAGCTGTGACTCAAGTTTCACTCCTGATGGGGGTGGCTGGTGGGCAGAATTCAGTTCCTTAAGCCAGGTTTCAGATAAAATGTCACTTTTTGTTCCCCAGTTTAAGTCAAGACAATGTTTACATATGCAGCTAGAATGCTGATTCTAAGTTTAAAACTATGACATTTAAACAATTGCAACCTATGTGACACTCAGAAGTAGGTCACTCAGTCAATTTAAACATTTAGATTTTTAATGTCTTTCAGTCCAAATTTACTTAAATTGCTGAAATCCACAGCTCAGCCAGTCTTGTTATAAACCTTCAAGTCACTTCAGAATATAACTTTACATTGGATCCACCTCTCAGTAAGTCTTTCTTTGGCATGCTCTGGGTTCATTTATTCAGTTTTACAAAAAGTAAAATCTGGTGGTTTTAAAACGCCGGCTTTCTGATAGTGGTGAGTACTGGTACTGCACCCCTTTTTGGGATTTAAGAAAATGAATTCTCCACAGTTATGGGTTTGTTTTTGGCAATCAGCATTGCCACTCCCAATGGTTTCAGACTACTGTGTGGGTAGTCCAATGGTGGTTTTAGGCAGTGTCCTTCTGTGCCCATAACATCGGCAAAAATGAGTGGCAGCCTATTCTTCATGCATTTCCCTGTGCATTTTCTGGGAAGCTCTGGCCATCATGATGTTTTCCATGTCAGTACTGCACAGTTTTGAGGTAGGGCTCGGATGCATGGGTAAATACATCCCACAGCAGGGGGTGGTGGGGTGAGCGATGGAGGGGATCTAAGTTAACGGCGCAAAGTTGATAATCCACCCTAATGTGGGTATGTAATTGTTCGGTGTGTTAAATACCAAAAATAAAGGTTTTAAAAATAAAAAAAAAAAAAAAAGGCCTGGATTTCTCCTCTCCTAAAAATAAAAAATAATAAAAATAAATTTTAAAAAAAAAGACAGCCTCGATCCTAGGCAGCCAAAATAATTATCGCCCCATCACTAATGCGCCGTTCCTCCTCAAGATGATGGATCGGGTTGCGTACTTACAGCTGCAGAGATTCATTGAGGAAAACACCATATTGGGTCACCGCCAATCCGGCTTTCGTGCTCAACATGGCATGGAGACAGCCATTCTCGACCTCAAGTCCAATCTGTGTCATTATCGATCAGGGGCACCCAGGCCTCCTTATGTTGCTTGCCCTGTCGGCTGCCTTCGACCTGGTCGACCACAGAATATTGGAGACCAGGTTACAATCATTGATTGGCTATTCCAGCACAACCACACAATGGCTTGCCCCTTTCTTACTTCCCTGCACTGCCAGGGTTGCCATTGATGCCAGTTCCTCCCCTGTCTTACGCACACAGGGTGTTCTCCACTTCCTCCCACAAGTTAACATCTACATTCTCCCTCTTCTTAAGATGCTCGATGACCTGGATGTCGGGTATGCAAATTATGCTGATAACATCCAGGTCATCTTTCAGCTTTCATGCATCTATGCCGAGGACTCCAACTATGAATCTGATAGACTTGACCATCCATGCTTGGATGGTAGCAAACTCCATGGCCCTCAATGCAGAGAAGACAGATTGTTATCACTGTCTCCAGCTATATGCTGAAAAATCTGGCCCCGGAATATGCCAGCTTTACTATTGCCAATACCATCATCCCAGTGGCGAAGAACTTGAAAACGCTAGGTGTCACCCTGGACGCCAAACATTTCATGAGACATAATGTAGCCAAGACCTGTGCCCCATGTGGCCTCATTAATAAACTTCTTGGCCACATGTGCCCTTTTCTTACTACAAATCTGTCAATTTTAGCAGCTGCCCTGGTTAACTCCTGGATAGACTATTGCAATAGTCTGTTAGCCGGCACAACCCAATCCAAATTAGCTGCCCTCGATGTTACACAGAATGGTGCTGTCAGAGCAGTGCTGGTATCCCCAGGCAACAGTCCATTACCAAAGCCAGAAAAAACGTGCATTGGTTGCCTGTGAGGCCACATGTCTCCCACAGGTCACTAGACCAGGCCAAACTTAGCCAGCCCCGATTCCACCTGGCCAAGTATGGGAAGGCGACTTTCAATGTACTGACCCCTGCCTACTGGAACGCCATCCTGCTAGAACTGAAAAAGATTGCTTCTCTCACAGAATGCAAGAAGAAGCTGAAAACGTTTCTCTTCAATGCACCAGTAATCTAGATTGTTGCATCTCTTACCTCCTACCATCTTCTCCGTTATTTGTGTGCCCTGAGGCCTCCAGGTGAGTTGGCGCGTAAAAAAAAAAAAAACATTCTAATAAATAAATTCAGTCAATCGAATCACCCGAAGGAAATACAGTAATGGAAACCCCACAAATTCTCACTGTTTCACACTTTTTACTCGAATCTATACCGCTCTGAAAATCCAGATGAACAGACTCCGAAGTCATATCTAGAAACAATCGCCCTTCCCTGAATAGCAGCAGGGGACAGGGAATGTCTTGAAAAGGACATTACTCCGGAAGTAGTAACTAGGGTTATAAATTCTCTCCCTCCAAATAAATCCCCAGGTCCGGATGGATTTCTGGCATGGTTTTACAAAGTGCAGCAACAAGCACTGGAACCGAGACTTGTATCCCCATAGAATACGTTCATAAATTCAGGCCACATATTTCCTACGATTGAAGAAGCAAAGATAGTATTGTTCCCAAACCCAGGTAAAGACCCTAGTAGATGCAGATGTTATCACCCCATTGCACTTACAAATCTGGACGCAATAATATATTCCAAAGTATTAGCTAACCGGATAGTAGACTTCATTCCCGCAATCATACATCCAGATCAATCAAAATGTATACAAAATCAAACCCATGACATGATCAGGCGTACTTGCCATATTTCAGAAAAGGTTGCGAAAAAAGATATCCCTTCAGTCTTGTCACTGGATGCCAAAAAGGATTTTGACCAGTCGAATGGCAATTTCTCTTTCAAGCTTTGGTTAAAATGGGCTACAGCCCTCAGTTTATAGCAAGAATAAAAGTAAACTATAAATTACTGATAGCCCGCTTACTGATTAACTGACAACTCTTCTCCTATCACTCTCCAAAGAGGGACGAAACAAGGATGTCCGATTTCACCATTACTATATGCGATTGGGTTGGAACCATTTTTGTAAGATTCGGGGGGATTGGAGAGGGGGGGGGCACAAAATCATGGCCTCTGCAGACCATATGTTAACTATATTTGAACCGCTATGTTCATTACCCGAAAATGAAGGCGAGTTAAGGGGATATGGCTTAGTAGCGGGTTTAAAAATGAATCTGTCAAAGTCGGAAGTTCTGAATTTATCCCTCCCTGATAAGGGAGTACTTTCTTTGCGTGCTCAAACACATTTTGGAGAGGCAAAACACAAAATAAGCTTTTTGGGGACATTGTAATACCTGATATAACTGGACTATAGAAGGCAAATTATGCCCCCTACTGGAAGCCATAACGAGACAATTAGCGAATTGGGGACCGCTGACAACTTCTTAGTTGGGGCGAATCAACGTGATCAAAATGACCATCCTCCGCAAAGCACTTTATTTCTTCCAAGCACTCTATTAGAGTTCAATATCTGGCTATGTATGGATCAATAAAATCCCATGGGTAGCATATGAGGTTCTAACCACTTCTATTAATAAAGGAGGCATTGGCCTTCCAGATTTCAAAGAACTCTATCAAGCAGCGCAACTCCAAACAGTGAAAGATTGGTGGGGAGGTAGAGATGGAGAAACGCTGGCTGCAGATGGAACGTGCATTGGGTGGACCACAATACAGTGAAAGGTTATGGCTCCGCAAAAAGGATCATCCCCCAAACAATCAAAAGTAATATTATGATTTTAGTGGAAAAGGTATGGGATTCTGCGGCCAAGCGATATGGTCTAACAACATTTCCCTCACCCCGTAGGCCACAAATAGAAACAAGTAGGCTGTACGAAGCTGCGAGATGTTTTTTGCCAGAGACCCCAAGCCTTTCACCCAATGCAAATTAGAAATGGGACTAAATGAAGCAGATCATTTTCAATATTTTCAGTTCCGCCATTGGTTACTTGCCCCGCCAATTTAACAGGCGGCCACTAGGGAGTTGACTCCTTTTAAAAAATTCGGAAACCACAAATTCGGGGAACAAGGCTCCATTATCAAATGTATACAAAATTATGAATACTTTCCCCTACACTCCCCATCACTATAGGACACAATGGCAATTGACGCTGGCAGAACACATTTCGGAAACAGAATGGGAGAAGCTATGGAAAGACATTCCCATATTTACCCACTCTATAAGGGAATTAGACAACAAATTACTCATGTGCTTTAGGAAGACTTTTTTAAAATTATTTTTGCATTATACTCCGGCCCGCCTGCATAAAATGAAAGCAACTATATCGGAGCAGTGCTGGAGACAGTGTGGTGCACTTGGGGACTGTGGCATATATAGTGGAATTGCCCGATTTTGGTGGGATATTGGGCTGAAATTGACGTCTGTATGAAGCAAATATTTGGTGCGTTAAATCCCAGTTCAATGAAATCAAACTTACTGTTGATACTAGAGCCAACGTTGCAACAGTTTGAAACAAAAAAATGTGTAACTTCTGTTCCGTTACAACTGGCAGTGCACAGGAATGGAACTCGAGATAGACTGCAACTGGCTGAATGGTTTTCCAGAATCTGGAACTATATTGTACTTTATTGTACTTGAATGGGTCACTTACACGATTCAAGTAGACCAATCGAAAATTGTCACAAGACTGGGCGGAAGTACTTACAAGCAGACTTTAATGTAGGATACTGTCCACGGCAATTTTGCATCCTTGGTATTCAGTGACATTCTGGTGATTTAATTAGCTCCATGTATGGGTGTTAAGGGAAGAGGGGTGATCATCCAGCTGCGAAGGGGGGTGCGGACAAGAGAGGGGGGATAGGTTTTATTACTGTAAAATTTGAAATGCCAATATAAAGATAAAATGTATACACATACACCAATGCATTAAATGAGATGCAAAATACAAAAACATGCAGAAAGACGTGAGGAAATCAATGGAGTGAACAATATAGAGTGTGAAGCTAGTCAACATCAAAGCAAAGTTCATAAATTCAAAAAGTGATGCCTAAAACAGCATAGTTCAATTGTCTTGGGAATGAAATACATTTATGAGGGAAAGATATCAAAAATGTTTTACAAAGTTAGCCTTTCCAGTCAATATCACAAGTATAAACCCCATTTTTTTTACAAACATTTTTAGACGGAGTCTTCCCAAGTTCAGTTGCAGGCCGAGTTTGAAAAGATCAACAGTTTGTGTTGAATAAAAGTTCAGTTTTTAACAAAACTCAAGAGGGCCACAGATCTTTGCAGTCAGGGGCCTCAGCACCGGCACCATCCATTTTCAGGGTTAGTTGATTCGGGAGGCGAGTCGTTACACCGTCAAGTAAATTTGACTTCTACGCCTCAACTGGATGCCAAGATTCTGAACTTCATTTAAATAAACTACAGGGACCTTAAGAATGGCATCAACTGTTCTTGGAAGTTCTATCAGAAGAAAATATGATGCCTTTTTGGGCAGCTGGTTAGGATAAATATCTCGGAGCAAGCCATGCCCACTGATTAATACACTGTGGCAGGCTGGGTGCAAAGGGTGGTCTGCCTCTTGGGAAAAGTTAACTGTGGCATATCCGCAAAGCTATATTTGAGTACAAATTCGTAAAAGGATCTCCGCAAGTTAACGAGCATTTGCACAGCCCTGGACAAGACTCAAGCCTCAATCCACAGACACCGCCACCTTCCTCCACTCCGGTTTTGGGAAAGGCCAGCTGAGGCAGGGGCTGTTCAGCCAGCCCCAGAAACTACAATAGACTGGTCATGGGAAGCTGTGGCTCTTCCTCCTAACTGGGACTCCTGCCAAGACAATTTTTTCCTTTCTAGAGGTAAAAGGAAACAGTTGGTGCTCAAGGAACGCCAGACAGCCTGCGATTACCACAGGTAATTATTATAGAGTCTTAACGCTCGATTTTGTCACAAATGGAGACAAATCTCAAACAATGCTTCAGGGTTGCAGACTATCAGTATTCCACCTAGAACTGAGAGGTTCCCCAAACCAACTGGTGCCACCCAGACCAGTGCACCTTTTGGTGGAGGTGAAGGCTTTAGTGGACAAGGAGGTTCAGGCGCATGGTGCTATTAAGACTCGATGCCGTTCCAAATACTTTGAGGAACAGATTCCTGCAAGTAGAAAAAAAAGTTATAAATTAAACTCAACAACTTCATGGTGTACAGCCACTTCAAAATGGAGGGAAATGTTCCTGAAAGAGGACTGGATGCTCATCTGTCAGTTCTAGTACTCGAGCACACGGGACGTTTCTGCAGTTCTTTGGCGGGCACATTTTGGGAATTCACTTGCCTGAACTGTCCTAGGCCCTGTGATGCTTCCTGAAGCCTATGAAGCCCATCGTAGCTTCCCTGCAAGCCCAAGGGATCAGAATGGATGACAGGATTATGATTTTAGGATACAAAACAGTTACATACAGAAGTGGTATTCAACCCATTTCACGATTTGGAGTTCTTGGCAAACTGGGAGAAAATTAGTATCTACCTCATGCAGCCTAGAATTCCTGTAATACCAGGTGAACACTTGCTCAGTGACTCCCCAGCTACCGTCTTGCAAAGTTCAGAACAAAATAGGAAATCTGCTCGGTTGTGAGTAAGGCAGTAGTTTCCCCCTCAGGGAAAGGCCAGGTTAGGGGCCCACTTGGAATGAAGCCATATTTCCAATCCCACTCCACTAGAGGGTGTTGCAAAGGCTGAATATGTATTTGTATAATCTGTTTTAGTGCAAAGGTTTATTGAAAGCATTTGCACTTAAAAAATAAAAATGAATAAAATGTATTTGTAAAGGTCCAACATCTTTGATCAGACATTTAATTCCAAGCTAGAATTCCAGATATGGCTGGACCATATGGAACAGCCGAGCCATTTTCGGCTCGTCCCTAGACCTTGTCAGATGCATGCAAATCACGTTGGGAAGTCAGGGTGGAAATCTCTACTGGTGGGAAGCAGTCCCCGGAAAAGTGGAGTTTGCATATTAACTGGGTGGAGATGCTAACAGGCTTCTTCGCGATCAGAGTCCAAAGTGCAGGCGAAGTGGAAGCCTACATCTTGCTCAAAATGGAACACATAACAGCAGTCAGGTAGATTGGACCTCATGGCACCCAGAGGGGGTAGGATTAGACTCCTTGCAGAGTTGGCAAAAGACTTCTGCCAAGGAACTACCAGTGTTGGCAGAGTACTTGCTCGGCTACTCCAATGTGGCAGCTGACTGGAACTCCAGACATGTGTGGGACCTGCACGAGTGAACATTAGACCCTTGCTTGTTTGATGATTGGTCTTAAAAAGGGCTCCTCAGAGATACAATGTGTTCGCCACCAGGCTCAACGGCCAGCTTTCACACTGGGGGTTCTATACTGGGAATTTGGTGCGGCGACGGTGCGCAATAGTTCATAGCCATTTGGACTCGCTGTCCATTTATTTTTGGGGGACCCGGCCAGCCCACATTTTGCTGGGGAGAGGGGGGGGGGAATGGTGTGGGGGGGTGGCGGGGGAGCCAAAAAAGTTTGAAGAACACTGCGATAGAGGCTACCTGCTTATCTTTAGTTGCAATTCACTGGCAATACACATAACAAGCGCAGTAGACTGCTAGTGCAGGGTCTGCTAGGTGTAATGAGAGGTGCAGCCAGGGGATAAGATATCCTAATACCAGGTTCAAGTCAGGGAAAGGTGTCTTAAGGCTCATAATGTGTGTGAGCTTAGGCAGAGGTAGGCAGTTAGGCTGGCTGTGCTATAGTGGACCTTCCAAAAAAGCTACCAATTGGAGGATCAGATTAGACTAGCTAATTTTCAAAGGCCAAAGTACTCGAGATGGTAGCAGCTGAAGTTCCAGCTTGCTTGTATGCATGAACCAGTTAAGCACTGCAATAAAGCACTAACTTGCTACCATTTCTTGTACATTTATATTCAGTCAGACTGCCAAGCTAGTAAAAGCAAAAAGTGGTACTACCCAAACTATATATATAGCTGGGGATTGAAATCTTTTGATTCTCCTACAACTCATGTTGTAACTGGCCAGCATAGCCAGGAGCATATAGTCACAGGCGTTTTAGTCCAGAATATTAGGAGAAAATGCCAGCTTAATTTTTTTCAGCTTTTTCCGTCTTCAAGTCTAAACAAGGCAATAGTATCCCTGCCTGTGCACAGAGCCATTCCAATCACTGAGGCAAAACCAACATTCAAGGTGATGGTTGAACCAGTTATGGCCCCACCTCCCCACACACTGCTAGAATCATGGGAGATGTCCCAGTCAGGCAGCGGAGAATCTTCAGTATGCCTACGAGGGAGTTGAACAAAATAAAAAAATAACATCCCAGATGCTCATCGACTTGAAGTGCCAAGCAGAAAATCACTTAGATCTTGGTTTCTGCTGCTCCAACAGTGGCGGAAGATGCACTCGGTTCTTTTTGCATTAGTAATTAGGGGGGTGGAACAGATGGTAGCGGTTTGGTTTCATGCAGAAGCATCCATTGCAATAACCTTCGCTGTCGGGGACTGTGTTCCCAACTGGAGTTACAGCTCCCCCTCTGGGGCCGAGTGGAAGAAATAGGTGGTAGAAATGAGAATTTGGGAAATGTCCCCAAAACAGACCGTGCACGCGCAAGGTTCTACTCCATGCAGATGTTTAACAAAACTAAATAGAGTCCTGGAAAATCGTTACGGTAAGAAACAAAGCAGAGGGAATGTGCGATCAGCCTTGTGATCTGGTGGGGTCAAATAAGAAGACCGCCCCGATTATGAAGCACGACACGTTCTTAGGTCCGTCACTTCAGTAGTATTTACATACGTTCAGGCAGGACGGCCTTGTGAATATCTGGGCTTCGGTAGTAACCAATAGGGGATTCTCCACTGTCCATTAGGCAGAGGCAAAGGCTGCTTTTTTTTTTTACATACAAAAGTGCGAGTCAGGATGTTTCAACCAGTGACCAATGATTGGAAGGTACATGTCAACATTATGCATTCAAGTTTTCGATTTCTTAATTAAGGTCAGTCAATCCCAGGAACTAGTTTATGAACTACGATTTAGGTTTACATTCTAGGAAGTCATTAAACATATATACTGCTGGTTTTAAATTAAAGAATGCTACGTATTGCACGCTCCCGAAGAACAACTCAGTTTGTGCTTGATACATGGGGAGCTGACAACAGATGTGTAGGGATTGAAATAAAAACGTGACGAGCAAGAGAAAATCCGGTCGTGGGTATAAAGCATCAGAGTGAGCATTAACTAGTTCTGGAGAGGGAAGAGAACGATTTGTGGTACAATGTACTACTACCTTACAAATAAACGATCTCCTTTTGTTCTTTTCATTTAGGATCGTTGCCTATTAGATAGCTGCCAATCCCTTCTACATACAACACCCACATATGTTTTTGTATGGTACCACCAGAACTGCAGATTCAAAAGCACCTCCTGGTTACTGTTGATATCAAGCTTGCCAGGATTTTCTCGGTTACAAGCAGGAGCAAAACCATAGCGAGCCATTTCGAACCTGATGTGACAACTTGGAAAGTCAACATAGTCTGCATAGTGCTGAGAGCCAGGGAGCTCTTGGCTAGGCCCGAGCCAGGGGCTTTGGTCGGGCTCTTAGGGCCAAACGCGAGCCAAGTCAGGGAAATGACATGCACAATGGTGAAGGGGCTGAGCAAAAGTGTGGGCCCCCTGAAGGGCTGAGCAAAAGTGTGGGCCCCTGAGCAAAAGAGGGGGAGACCCCGGGGGACCAGAGCAGCAAAGGGGCGTGAGAGGGGGGGGTGGTCAAGAAGCAAAGGGGCAGGTGAGGGGTTGGGTGGCCGAGCAAAGGTGTGTGGGGCCGTGAAAAGCCATGACATTGTGCTGTAGGGGGCGGGGGTCGCACCAATGATTTTTGGAGGGCAAGGGGCTTGCAGCACTGGGGAGGGGAGGGTGGATGTGCTGGTGCGGATAAAGGCCAGTTCCCCACACAAGCACATCCAGACTCCCCTCAACTAAGGGGGCTTGGAAGGGAAGGAACGGAAGGGGTAGTGGGAGGGTAAGAAGGGGAGAAGGTAAGATGGGGAGAACTTCGCTTTATATGCACCACTATGCAACAGGAGCACATTCTCCCAACTTCCTGTCCCGGGCACCAGACTTCGTTTCAATACCTGCCAGCCAATAAATGAGGGGATGGGACAAGAAGTCAGGCACGCTACTTTTGTACTGTCATCACTTTGGGTGCATGTTTTTTTTTCTCTTTTTTAGCCATATTTATTTTAATGAACACAGAGGTGGGCAGCTGGAGGAGCTCGTAGCCGGCCCCTACTTTAGGCAGGGACTGACCCAAGATGAGGGTCAGGCCAGAGCCAAAGTTTGACCTGGGTCATAAATGACATGGAAGAGACATCAGGACAAAGCACAAGCACTTTTAGGGGATACTAAGTCTATAGTTTGACCAGTGTGTGCAGACCCAAAACCACCTAGTCCCTGCACCAGCAACATTCTTTTATCAGTCCAGTGCTCTCAGTATTACCACCCTCCTACTGCATAGACCAACACCTCAGCATCAGATTCTTAGTCCAGACGTATTCAAACTTTCAAGCAAGACCATTGAAATTCAAGCTATGCAAATATCCAGCATCTTAACGCTTTGGCCGTACCCCTTCCCTTTGGGCATTTGTAAGTAACTTCCC
Source organism: Ambystoma mexicanum (assembly GCF_040938575.1). Classification (NCBI taxonomy): domain Eukaryota; kingdom Metazoa; phylum Chordata; class Amphibia; order Caudata; family Ambystomatidae; genus Ambystoma; species Ambystoma mexicanum. The sequence continues at coordinate 229,095,758 of NC_090934.1, forward strand.
AGCCCAAACTCTCCCACGTAGATCAGCCAATAAGGTTTAACTAGCAACATCTGGGGGAGCTGTTGCGTGCGACTGAAAATGGCCGCCTGGAGCTCTGTGCTGGGGACATCCCTTTTATTAAATAAAACTGTTGGATCACTTTGGTTGCCGGCCACACTGAGCTGATGTTGCCCGGTGCCGTCCCTGCGACTGATGTCCAAATCCTGCCTCCGGAGCGGCTGAGTCCGGCGAGCTTTTGAAACCCAAACGACACCCGGCGCGGCAGCTGAGTGGCTCCATGCAGCACCCTGCGTTCTCCACCTGAGCCCGGGGTGCAGCAGGCCTGTTTGGGGAGGGGCACTGCTGGCCCGGACATACGCACTACTCACGCGCTCCAACTGTTGTAACTCCATCACCATCCTGCAGCGCCCCCCGCCCCTCATCGTCATTAGCCGCCCCACCGGCTGGGACCCTGCCTGCCGCCCATCACCCGCTGGCGACCGGGCTTTAAGTGATCCCGCCAGGAGTAACTGATGCTCCCCCCTGGCTGGAGTGGCGAGCTGGTGACTGCGTGCAGCCTGACACTACGTGGTGGAGGATCCCTCAAGGGAAGACTGCAGCACGGTGTGGATGGGTCTCCTACCCCGTAGCCTTGCAGCAACAACGCACAAGGTAGGACCCGCTGCTACTGTGCACAGGCAGGTGCGGTGCTGGGGGCTAACGGGGCCTGCTTACAGCCGCACACAGATGGCTGCTGCTGCTGGGACAGGAGGGGACAACTATACCTGCGGCCGCACCCTGCAGGGGTCCGGGCTGCTCAAATGTTATTCAAGGCTGCTCTCCCCTCACTGGCCTCTGCCCAAATACCTACAGTGGGCGCACCAGTGGATGCATGCTATGGCCAAACCTATGAGTGCGGACAAATGACCACAAGCCCCAGCAGAAGAGTGACAATCCCCCTATTTTGCCAATGACGTCTGTTTGCCAGAGCACACCCTTGCTGGTGACCGTGGGCTCCATCCCTGGCCACACCCGCAGGCCTGAACCCGCTTCCCTGCATGCACTTCTCGGCAGATTGACCCGCGTCCATCAACCGCGCTGGGCTCACAGAGACACAGTTACCCAAGCACCAAACCACGTGGTTAAATCCTGGTGGGCCCGGATGGTCTGCAGCGTGAAACAAAGGATATTTGGGGATTGAGTGCCAGATCTAAATTGGAGGCCACAGCCCACTCTTGAGACGACCCAGTGCATACCCAACACCGATAAGCACCCCTAAGCCTATGAAGACTGATATGGCGGCGGAGGTGCGGGGGCCCATTGCCTGGTTCAGAAATGGCCTATCTGGCGCTATCCTGCGGCTAATCTAACTGCGACTAAACCTTTAAGATCCGCAGAACATTGACTGTAACCACAGCTAGCGGGTGCACACTGGGGCAGCATGCCCTGGAGGGCTATCAAAAAGAGCACCATCAATAGGTTCGCAAATGCAACTCAGAAGTCAGCTGAACCCCAACCAGAGCGGTGGGGCAACCACGTAGTTGTCACCTGAGAACCAAGACACACCAAACATGTTTGAATACATGCGAGAGGGGTTCACCACCCTCCACTCTAAGCTGGACGACATGAGCGGGACTATATGCTCAATTAAGGTCCACAGGAAAAAACAGATGGCCGGGTGACGGAAGTTGAAAACAGAGTCAGCGCCGCTGAAGAGGACATTGGCGCCCTCCGAACCAAGGTGAGCATTCTTTCCAAGCGCGTCCAACAGGTCAGCCGGAAGAATGAAGACTTCGAATTGTGCTCTAGGTGCAACAATATCTGCATCATCGGCATCCTGGAGGACAATATCGAAGGGCCCCATGGAAGACTATGTGGAGCAAATCCTCCTATCCCTGCTGGACTTTCCAAAGCGGTCTCCACAATTTGCTATCGAAAAGGCCCACAGAGCTCACGGGCAAACCCAAGCCAGGAGCCCCACCCCACCCGATTATAGCGAGGGTGCTGAACTACCGCGACAGACGCCCTGCTGCGTGCCGCAAGGATCAAGGGCGAGCTCCTCCTGGGATCCTCCAGAATCCACCTCTACCCAGATTTTTTCACCGCTATCCAACAGGAGCGCAAAACCTTCTTGTCAGTGAAAAAGAAACTACGGGATTTAGAAGTGAAGTACTCCATGCTGTACCCTGCTAAGCTTAGGGTCAAGCATGCTAACCGGATCTTCTTTACTATACCTGAAGAGGCGACCACATTCACAGAGGAACACTTCCCGGGATGGCTTGCCAACTAAAAACTCCCGGGGGCATCCCTCATTACGTCCTCCCCGATACCTACTTTCCACGATGAGCCTGGCTGTGGATAGCCCCTCACCATACGCCCTTTTGCCGGGGGACTCCTCATATTGCTGGGAACACATCTAGAAAAAACCCCCGGCTGCCTGTTGTGCTGCACAGCCCCCTCTGTGGGCCAGAACCCAGAGGGACTTCTGGCATACATCCTTGTTGAGATGACTCCACTAGTCCGCAGCTGGGCCCCACTGGTCCAATCCATCTAGCAGAAATAAAAGTATTGCTCAGTGATCCCTTAAACTGCACCAATGCTTGCAATTTTAACAAGAATCACACCGCTATCAATGGAACAGACACCATTCATGATCTGTACCTACCTATACAACTTCAACGCACGGTCAATTCACCTAAATTCTGAAGTACAGTAATTTACACAAATCCAGTACATAAACCTACACCTGCTACCAATTTAGCTTTGTAGGGATTATGTGTAGCACATACATAGGAAAAGGTCTTCACTCTAGTTAATAGAATCCGGTCAATAGCTGAAAAGATGGTAAGGCAGAGACCGACTTTAAGCTCTCTTCTGGTATGTCTACAGAAAAATAACAGCCGTCCATTTTAGTCAGGAGTAAACACAGGACGGCAAGAAGAGATTATATAGAACATAAGTAATGTAATTACTGATATATGAAAAGATAGTTGATCTGCACTGGAGGTTCATTATTAATTACCATTCCCAACAGAATATTATGCATCAGAGATTGCTGTGAAGAGAAGCATTTTGGCTTCAGTTTAAAATTCACTCAAACTTGGAGGGCTGATTAAATATCATTATCTTCTATGCATCTTATACATTTTTGAATTTAGAAACGCAATGTCACTGCTTGTATTGCAATGTGCTGGTAGTCTAAAGTTTCGATTTTTGTTTAGAATTACTTCTGTAGCATTTGCATTGAGCTTACTCCTTTTCAGTTCATTTGACATGAAAAACATTGGATTTCTTCATTTTTATTTTCTTTATTGTTAGTCACCAACAGTAGTTCATAGCTGTTTGTCTAAATAACAAGTATGGGCTAGCCATTCATTGAACCTCAAGAAGAAAACATTTTCCGTTTACGTCAGTTTTATTTAGTAGAAAGTGAAGATGTACGTTGTCTCTCTCGTGGCAATGTCCACAAAGACAACCTACAACAATACAGGACAACTAAACATATGTTATTCATCAGTAACAATTCTGCAACAAATGCACTACATTTAGGAATGGTACGCTAATTAGTGCCTATACTTTAATTCATACAGTCACTGAGGACAGAGCATGGCTCCAGAATGCCTAAAGGAGATTGGTTTTAAAATAAGCGAAGGAGGCATTTCAAACAAAAGCATTTAAAAAGAAGAATTTTTTGTAGAAGTTGAACAAAAATGAAATTGTGAATTATAGCTTTGATCCTTTCAGGGCGCGCCTCCAAGCTCTGTACGGAGTTGCTGAGCCTTTGTCCCCAGCACCAGATAACTGCAAATCCAACACAAGGGCAAACTCATCAATGGACCTCAGTCCTAACCTGCATTGATCTATGGAATACCAAAAAATGGACGAACATGCTATCAAAGGACCCCAATCCAACCATCAGCTTCTTCTGTTAATGCTGAAAGCTACCCAGTGCAGATAACGTATCTTTTTTATTGCACTTTAATATATACATCAGTCTGAGCATCACCTACACAAAGACCCAAAGATTCTCAAACCCAAACCCTACTTTGACAGAATGCCATCATCCAGTGGGGGCATAATAGCTGGATTTTTAATAACCAGTACTAAATTGATGCAGGCAATTAAGGCCACAAGATCCACCTCTGTAGTGGGACAGAGCAGGTTCAAACATCACGTGCATTTCTGCAAAGTTCCTGCAGCCAGAGTTTGATTTTTAATCTTCTGCACCTATGATCTAAATTATAATAATGGTTTGCCTTAGTCTGGTGGCGCATAAATCTGTTAATATTAAGTCATGCTTGGATGTTGTATGGTGGCTGCTAAGAGCACACAATTATACAGCCACAGCAATTTGATATCACCCTAGTGTTCTCTCTGAACAGGATACGCCATGACAGGACTGGGGTTCATTACTGTTTGGCCTGTCTCCACTACAGCCAAGTGGAATAGCCAGGATGCTGCCTCTGGTTCTCCAATGGGAAGGGAGACCCACACACCCCTTGCCCCCCAGAAGGGAGAGGTGACAGGGAGAAGGGTCACACCATCTTGGTTTCTTTTAAGGCTCCCTTACTTTCCATGCCCCCCCTCCATTTCCTGTAGGTGCAGTACTCCGAGTGATGCCATAAGGAAAAGAGCAATTGTTACAAAAGCCTGGATTAGACCCCTTACAGCAGGCTAGCTTTGGACCAATCCCTTGCAACATTCACCTTCATAAGGAAGAGATACAACTTTTTTATTTGATTCACATTAGGACCAATGAGAGAGAGAGATACACTTTTGGACCTCTGTTGGGAGTGCAGTCCATTCCAAAACCCTCTCCCATAGAGGTGACGGCAGTAGGCATCCAAGGCATAGGCAAGTTTTAGCCCTTAGACATCCCAGAGATTTATTGTATGTGTATTTTACTGTCCATTTATAACACGCTCAATACCAGCGAGTGGTTTCCGAGTGCGGGATCAGGATTCTAACCTGTGTAGCGCCATGTTGTCTTGCTTCCAAGATAAACGCGTTGCCCGAGCTATCCTGCCTCCCAAAGGAGTGAGCATGACAGTTTGTGGACGAAGGCATCTCTTGCTGATGTGGCATTGGATCCAGGACCATTCACTGGCGGCGAAATAATCCCTCTAGGTGCTAGCCAACTTCCTTTAATGGAAGTTAATAACTTATGGCTTACATTGTGTCCCTGAGACAATGGACTGGGTCTTGGAGCAACCACAAATTCAAAGAATCAACCCATGGCTTTCCTTAGATCTGATACAAAGTGATGCTGGTTTCTACATCTACGACAATGTACAAGCTGTTGCACAAGAACTGCCTCTCCAACTCAAGTTTGCAGTGTCTGCATCGGAGAGCCGCAGAGTCTTGTAGCATCCCCAACTAGACGCTGCTGCATTACCCAGACGCTGTGTTGAGGCAGCCGAGCACGCACTAAGAACAGTCTCCACTTCCTTGCTTCGGAAGCAGAGTATTCCAGTCTAGCCAATCAGACTTCTCCTGCTTCAACCCGTCGACACTGCTGCCCAACAGTACTGAATAGTTGGGCCCATTGCTGCCACTCCCACGCTCAAACAGTGCCGGCGTCAAAAGCACCCAAACGCCTACTTCGACAACAAAAATCTTGGCTAAACTCTGTACAGCCCCAAAGACCAGACTAACAGTCCAGTGAAGAGGCGTTTCCCCCCCGACTCTTTTGTGACAAAGGCCCCCTCCTTTTTTTGTTTTTTATACATATCCTGGAACAGCGACACTATTGCCAATCTATTGCTTTAACACCCCATCTCATCTACCGAGAGTGCCCTTCCATAAAAGTCTGCATTCCTTTTACATGGATGAAATGTTCTAGTGTTTTAGTTGACTGCATTTTATAGTTTGATTTAAGGTCTATTATTCTAACCATGAAAGGAAATTCTTATATTGTACTAAGGTTGTATAGGTTGCTACTGTTATCAGCTCCGGCCCCTCCTGAAAATATAATCTGCCCTCAACCTGCGCTACCTATATAAAGGCGAAGCAAGTATATTTTTCAGGCTGTGCTGGTTTCACCTTGAGGATTAGGTCACTGCTGGGTTAGCAGTAGTAGTATGGAGCCGGTAGGCAGTTTAGCCACCTCTCATCTCTCTGTGCCTGCAGAGCAGTAATCATGATGTCACACCTAACCTGCAACAAACTGGAATACAATTAAAGGGACCCACACGAGCAAATCAAGCACCTCAATCCAATCACCAATCACCAGCCACATATCCAGTTTCGTGCATAGACGTCTATATGGTTGCCCCCCCCATTGCAACCTGCATCGATCTGTGCATTAAGCAAGACCCACTCATTCAATCAATACACCTAGAGGTGGACTTTCATTCATCTGTGCATCATCATTCCAAGGAGAGACCAAACCTATCGAGGTAACTCAATCCTAACCTGCCCCAATGTGTGTAATACCAATAAATTGTTCTAAATGGGCCATCAAATTAAAACAAACCATCAACACCATCCACTATTGGTGCAAAGAAAACGGTTTGGGACCAAGATACAACATCGTTGGTACTGCCTCTCAATTTGGTCATGCATCAATCTTTGCATTGGCAATACAAAGATGCACGGATACAGCAAACACCTCATTCCAAGCCTGAATGAAAATATGAATTATAATGACCCATCGAGCACACCAACGCCACTGAAACCTGGCCTAGATTAATCTGAACATTACGAAAACAAGACCCGCAAAGCCTCACAAGGGTACATATTTCTAAACTGCAACCTATTAATTACCAATGTGAGATCCCACGGAGCACAGGGTGGGGAGCAGGATTCGAATTAAAGGGAGCCGGGAGTTATTTAGCTACTGCTTCTTCCCTAGAAGAGCCTAGTTAGCTTAAAATCAACCATTACCAGGTGCTACTTTAGGCTCCCCAGGCCACCTGGTGCCTTACAAACATGCACATGACACATTAGCTTTGAGTGTTGTAGAATGCAAATAAAGAATCCTCATGATACATATACGACTAGTGTACATCGAATGTATCATGTATGATGGGCAAAAAAAGTGTACACATCTAACTTGGAAGTTCCATTTGCAGTGCGCTGTGCATTTGTTCCCGGTTCGCCCATAGGTAGATCCTCCCTACGGGGCGATGCAGGACATCCAGGAGTTGGTTTTAGCTCCTGCTCATTGACTCTTAATTTCAAACCATGCAAGACAATCCTTAACTGCATATATGTGTAGATTACCATTTTGAGGACTCAAAGCCCATCAATACATCTCAATCCAGACTGATGGATTTTCCAAAAATGGTTTTCATCTACGGAACTGCATGGCCCAGCAATGATCTGAAATTGGACCCTGGTCCATGCATAAACAATTAAGTGACGCAACTCAAAGTGAGCTATGCAAAATTACACCTCTGTGTGCTGTAATCATTCAAGCAGTGAATTTAGGGAAAGGTGGGTGCACGCTAGGCCCTCGGTGATACGTTTACAGGGAGTAAGCCACTCAGCATACGGGCTACAGCCTTTTCTGACGCGACACACGGCCATAAAATGCTGCATTACCCATCTCTAGTACGTTTCAGTATAATTAACCGGCCACCATGTCACCCGGGTACCTCCACACGCCCGATTTACCCAGGAAACAGCCGCAGAAACGGAAGGCACAAGAATGGGAAAGTTTACCCATGCCTCTCAAAAGATGTCACAAGCGAGAGGAAGGTTTGTTTGCAGGACGGATGGTGATAAGGGGTTTCCTCTTCTCCCAACCGCATACACACGTTTTGTTCAGACCTATCTAAATAGAAGTCAACCAGCTCACGGATCAAAGCTTTTGCAGGTCTCTGCTGTGCCTTTCAGGTATCGCTTTCAAAGAGCTGATCCACGCAAAGCAAAAAAAAAAGCATCGGAGGCTAAAAAAAACCTTTTTCCATGACTGATGGATCTGGAAAGTGTTGGGGCTTGCAGGAGCGGTAAGGGGGCCCGATACTTTCCGACAAGCGGGTTTCTCTGAAAGACTGGGGTAGAAGTGTTCATGAATTTAAAAATGTAAAAAAGCAGTGGAACTATGTTGCCCGCTACCCGTTTCTGACCACTCCCTCTCTTTCCATTAACAAGATACTCAACCTCATCCCCCCACCAGTACCAATGGCATACTTGGGCCCCGACGTTCCTACACTACACCCCCACAATGTCGTGTTTACACTGAATACATTGGGGAAATTAAAGTCATGTATTACACTGAAAAATTAAAAGGGACATAGAAACTGCCATTTCCACACCCGCAGCATGCAGCTTTATGTACCCTGCCCATTCCAATGGCCCCACCATTCCCGCCTCTTAAGGGACATGCAGAGGACTATAGCCACACACATCCCTCCAATCACCTGTCCAGACGGCTGTGGCGGCAGATATGAATGCTTAATTACATAAGACAAACTAAGGTTGCTTTGAGGCAGCTCTGGAATGGGCTTTATGTCCAAAGCAGTCTTCCAGCCCACGAGATCGTGCAGTATGTTGCGACACTGGAGTGCTGCCAATAGGGACCAGGTTTGAGTCTGCAAATGGGCCCCAAAAACAAAAAGGGGTCCTTTCTTGCCATCCTGAAATGGTGCTCTGGGTGAAATGAGAGGAAACGATGGCAGATTACCTGAAAAGTAGGGGGGACTGGACTTCGTACCCTTTAGTACCCGTTCACTTTGACTTGTGCTGAAAGGTCAGCTGGGCTGGGTAAAGTCAGTCCCATATACGGCATACCTTTGGTTGGGGAGACATATCTGGCGTCTCGAACTAAAGAGGAGGGCAGCATCGGCGAAAACACCCATGTTCCGAAAAACACAGCATTTTATCATGGACGTTTTCCATTATGGCAGTGAAAGAGTAGCGGCATCCGAAGAGTGGACCCAAGTGGTGCGTCACGTTGTGGATTTTTAAGCCAGGCCCATCCGCCCCTGAGTGAGAGACAAGCCGACGCTATACGGCGGGCTGAATATTAACACTTGTGCATACTGCGCTTGGTCTCTGTGGCAACTGAGTGAGGTAGGACCTGAAGTCACAAACAAGCCCTTTCCATTCTGGGCCGCCACAAGGCTCGCCTCTCTGTTCTCCTGCTAGCGCTAGTTCCCGGGAGAGCTGGGAAGAATTCTTTGTTCAGAAATCAGACGCCAGAGCCAACACAAAAAAAAATAATAAGCCTCCCTTCTGGGCTCCCTTTCCACTGAATGCTGAGGAGAAGCCGACATCCCTCAACGCTTTCACCGAGGGGAGATTTAGGGGCGGACAGGAGGCTGAACGCAAACCTAGTGGAGTGTCGAGGTATGCGAGCGCGGCTGCGTTCAGGAAAGAGTCGTCGTAAAGGGCACGGACCCGACAGAGCAAGAGGTCGGCATTTGCTAAAGGGTACAGGGCCAAGACCACAAACTAAGTAAAAAGCGGCATATAGGTTAAGGGGTTCTGAGGAGAGGATTGTGAGCAAACGGCACAGAGGAGAGCTTAAAGGCAAACACCGACCTACCAGAAGCAGCGAAAAGGTGAGGAGGGAGGAGCGAGCCCAAAAGGAGGGCGCTAAGCTTTTTGGAAGTGAGATAACGAGCGACCGCACAGTACAAGAACGTGTGATGGGCAAAGAAGAAAGGACTAAAACAAGGGATGCAATAACGAAACCTGACCGAGGGAGGACATTTAAAAAAAAAAAAAAAAAAAGTAATATGTTAAAAATATTAAATAAAGTGAATTTGGGGAGTGTTGTCATCCAAATACTTGCCATAGTGACAACTATACTCTATAGTCCCTTTTCCTGTACAGTTGGAAGGGTGGGCGCGGAGTACAGACACGGAATAGGGACTGGACTGAGCCTGCTGCCAGGGAGCAGACTGTAGACATTTCCAGCACATACCAGCTTGGGCGCGCACACATGGCCACACTCCAATACGGCCCCTCCGCTGCGCACCCCGCCCAGCTGTCAGTCTTTATCCAGTCGGACTTTGTGACTTCAGCAATGAAGGCGGTAGGGCAGAAGGAGGAATGAGGACTATGAACTAAGAGTACTGTTGTCACCAATGTTACTTTTTCATACTCTACAACCAGACCCCTTTCCTCTAGACTTTTGGGATATTACAAAGCATTGCTAACAAGTGAGAGTGGGTTGGATGCTAAATGACCAAATGGCAAAAAGTTTGCTTGAAAAAGGATTGATCCAAAGGCAGCAAATAATGTTGACAGGAGCAGCAAGCGATGGCCCAAGTGGCCGCCTTGAGGATCTCTCCTAATAAACGGACTCTTATTGGCACCACCCCCCCCCCCCATTCTCCCAACGTATCAGCAGGAAGACCCTGCAGTATGTTCTTGCAGCTCATTTCGCAGGCCTATAGAATGCAGGAAACCAACCAACATACCATCATCGGCCTTAGATCATGCAGATTCCAGGATTGCACCACCAAAAGGCCACACAAAAAAAAAAATGAGGCCTTGGACCTTTCGCGCAGAAGCTACATCTAGTCAGCACAGACTCCCCGTCTGCTACAGAAGCAACTCTCGGGAGATAACATGGAAAGTGAGATTTCCTGATTGAAATGGAAGCTCAGCACAATGTTGAGCAGGAAGGATGGCTGTGTTCTCAGAACCACTTTCCCCCTATAGAAGATAAAGAGGGTCCGCACTACAGAGGGTCTTTAATTAGCAAATTCTGCAGGTTGAGGTAATGCTCATCAGAAATGCAGTCTTCAGCGACACGCCGCAGTTCCATGGACGCCATCAGTTCACAGCGTTTCTGCAGATGCGTGGAGAACCAGGTTCAGGTGCCAAGGAGAACAGTCTTTTCTTCAGTCTTGAGAGCCCATTAAAGCATCTCTTAACTGGTTTAGCAAGAAACATTGCCTTAATCTGAATTTCAGGCACGCACTGATGGCTGCCAAGTCAGTAGGAGCCGACAAACAGCTTAGGCCATATGGGTAATGAAAAAGCATGTAATTGACAAGACCATTTGCGTTAATCCCCAGGCACCAGTTGCAAAAGGGAGTCCAATTCCTGGATTACTAGGATCTGGTAGACCCCTTCCTTGCTGCCCTGATGATCTCCAGTTCTCTCTCAGAAAGCTCCAAGTGACCATGAACTAGGCCCTCATGGAGCAGGCTCTTAAGGAAAGTGATCGTGGGAGGGTTGAAGACCCACCCCCCTGTTGATGTAAAAGATCCTGGTGTCTCAGTAGAGGCTGGGCAGTTTTGAGGTTTTGGCAGTCCGAGACAAAACACTTTTTTAAACCAGTTTGGTATAATCAGAATAAGGTGGCGGCCTGCCGACCGCTTCAGCAGGACCTTCAATAGAAAAAAAGACCTAAAGATAGATCATACCAAGGTAGAAGGAAGGAATTTTCAACAGCCCCAAGAGTCTCCCAGCCCATTCCCATCCAAGAGGCATGCAGAGGGCACTTGATGTGATCCGTTGCAAACCAATCCAAAAGAGTGAGGTAACGTGCAAAAAAAAAAAAAAATACTACTTTGTATAAACACTTAGAAATATTTCTTTAGGTTCTAAACATAATAAGATACCTATTTTTCCAAACAGCCATTGCTTAAAGTCCATCTTGAACTATCTGCAAGAAAGTAATACTTCAACATGTAAGCAAGTCTTGAAATCAACTCGAGTTTCTGGAGAAGCTTACCTATTTGGGTATATATTGCATTGCAGCTAACAGTTGTATTTTATAGAACTGAAACAAATGCTCAGATTATTAATCCATGAACAATTATATCCTGTTTCTATCAATGCAAACTAAGCACAAATGAACAGGATACTTTACTCAGCAACAGGTCAATATCACAGGAATAAGTATTATCCTTGAGGAAGCACAGGTGATTAAACATGTTGGGGTAGTTGCACATACCTCTATTTGTTTGGCAGGCAGTTCTACATACATCTGTATTTAGGTACATTTCGGTTTCAATTGTTTGATACTGCCAGACTGTCTGCGGATTTAAATTAATTCTATTAATGTTTCCTTTAAAAAAGTATTTGCAAAGTACTAGGACCAGTGCCTTTTAGTGTACCAACATTGCTGTAGTGCCTGTATAAATCAACACTTGACCCTGTAGTAATCGGAGAAAAGCCCATCAGTTCCATCGAAGTGTAGCAGTGCATCTCCCGACTTTTGGAGGTCAGAGACTTCCCAGTGGTCATTCACCACCCTCCAACCAGTCAGGAAGGAAGGAATTTGTGGATAGGCTCCCCATATCGGAGGGAAAACTGCACGCAACCACTAAGGTTGTCTTCATCCATCCAACAAAGCAAGATCTGGGTAGATGGGTGAGGAGACCAGAAAAAGAAAATCTGTTTTCAGCAGAAAATCCTGTGACGAATGGGCAGAAAACTGAAGTTGAGTTAATCTTACGTGTAGCCTAGCACTCTGTGCAAAAACGATACAAGAAGCAATCATTCCTGGTAACCACTGGAACGTGACCACAGGCAGGCATGTGCTCAAGGAATTCCTTACAGATCAAATGAAGACTGCATTCCAGGGTACACCCTCCCCACCCAACAGTCCCAGATTAAGCCAATGACCAGTAGTATATGGATAGGAGAAAAGGTAAACTTGTCCTAATACATAGCGAGGCCCAGTGTATAAGCCAGTTGGAGGACATAGTGGACAGATTCTGTGACCTGAATGGGACTGGAGCCCCAGAACATCAAGTCATTCATGTACGTGTTAATGTGAATACCTTGTAGATGCAGAGGAGACATCAATCCATCACCCTTCAGGACGAATTCATCTCAAAGAGCAGGACCTTTTATTGGTAATGAGCATACAGAATTGAGAAGCAGATAAACAGTTCGGCTCCCCGATTGGTATGTTCATTTAGACATCTTACGCATCCAACTCACTCAGCCAATCCCCTTCCATAGGGCCATAAGATCTTGCCTACGCCAGTGGGAGGGAGGCTGGCCGAATATCAGTGGCCACACGCCTCTGACTTGGGGGAAGATTTCCAAGATCATGGCCTCAAAAAAGGAATTCTTGACCAGCACCGTTATGAAATGTTGCAATCTGCTCATCTCTGACAAGGGAGGGTCCTCTGTGCCACTTCAGTAAAGCACATTGCCTGTTACAGGAGGGACTGTTTCAGGAGGGTCCGAGTGCTCAAGCCTGCCGTCCCGAGAAGAGACCAACTTCACTCCTATCTGGGAGGCGGAAGCAAAAGGAAGGCTTAAAGGATTCCCACACAAAAGCACCATCCATTGAATGCATAGTGTAAAAGTGTGTGTAAATGGGGCCTGCTTCAAGCTCCACTGAGGTGGAATGAGCGCCTGCTGTTCAGTAGTGGGAGGGACAAGAGGTTCCTCACTGTCTGAAGCCCACCCCTGCACTGCCGAGCCATGTCTGACGCAATACTACTTCATCTGTGCAATCCACATAGGAATGCTCGGGCGGAGTTAGTGGACTGGAAGGGCTTGATCCATGTATCTGATGTCCAACGGCTTGTGCCAGGTTCTGCAGCGGGTGCCCTGGAGGACTTTTTTGCTTTGAGGTCTGCACAGGGTTCCATGGCCAGCAGCAAGATTCCAGTGCAGTGGTGCGAGTGTTGACCCCACTGCTGAGCCCTTGAGCCTGAGCAGTCTACGGTATGTGTGGCGCACCCTGGTGAGTTTGCTTGTGTGACAGAATGCCACCTGGCAAGGGTGTAAAACCTCACACTTTAATGTTTATGAAAATAAAATGATGCAAGTAATTCGGTTCTAAAAAGGGATGCATGCAAATCAGGCCTCCTCCCCCTCCCCTTTCATAGTCGACAAGACACCCTGAGCAGCATAGGGCCGTCTCAAAAGAACACATGTGCAACCCAACTGCTGCTGGACCATAAAGTTCCTGTAGTAAGAGATGACTTTAATCTTCTGCACCTCTGATCTAAATTATGATATGCCTTAGCCAGTCTGGTGACACATACATCTTTATATCGAAGTCATGCCTGGTGGTGGTGGTATAGCGATTGCTTAGGACATACAATTATACAACCATAGTATTTTGATATCACACCAGTGTCGGCTCTGTGAGCAGGGCCAGTTATGACGGTACTGAATCATATTGGTGTCTAGGCCAACTGTCGCCACAGCTGCTACGTGGAACAGCCAGGATGCTGCCACTTTGATTCTCCGACAGGCAGGGTACACCTTCACCCAGGAGAACTCCTCAGAACAGTGCTACAGAGGCAGCACTGAAAGTCAGTATCACACCGGTGTGCTGGTCACTAGAGTTCGCTTTGAATCCTAGAAGCATGAGAAAGGGGGCAGAGGAGGGTCATCTGCATCTTTTTTATTCATCTTTGGACTACCATAAAAACCAGAATGATTCATTGGAACTCATGCATACTGGCTACTTTAAAGTCCTTGCCATAGAGGTGAAAATGCAAGGTATCCTAGACAGAGGAGAGCTCTATTCCCCCCCCCCCCCACCCAGCCCCAGGGAAAAAAGTGACATACTGCTGTTGGTTCAATGCCTCCACACTGGCTGCACTGGAACCAGGCTCCTTGTCAGTGCAAGTGAAGAATCCTTTGAAGGTACATGCCAAGCTCCCTAGAGTTAGGAGTGCAGAACACCTTGCCCTGGGGCCCCGCAAAACCAAGGTGGTAACCCCTTGCTCTGCCTGCATCTCTGAAACACTTCAACCCCAGTTTGGGCAACTTTCACACCTTCCAAGATGCTGCATGGAAACCGGAGTCCTTCTCGACCTAAAAGTCCAACCATCTCTACATTTCAGTTACCTTTACTCTGACATTCTGTTGTCTCTGCACCAGAGACACGCCAAGTCTCCAGTGCCCCAATGCCTTGTTGGGCCAGCCAAGTCTGCTCGCTGAAAGTCAGTCTCTGCTTCTCCATCGGAGGCCACAGAGTCTTCTAATGTCACCAACCTTAAATCTCCTGTCATTCCCAGCATCTTCTACCCATAAGCCAACACCAAACAGCACTGCATTGTTTGAGATAAGTCGCCCCTGCTCCACAATGGCCCAGCGCTGAAGGCGCCCAGATGTCATGTTTGATTGCGAAAAGCCTGGCTAAATGCTTTTAAGCACCCAAAACCAAGAATTAATGTACTGTGTGAAGAGGCCCGTCATCATTGGTCCACTTTTGGGACCATAGTGATTTTTAAGAGCCCCTTTTTCTTCTAAGACATTCTAGACTATAAACATTGTGCCAATTAAGTGCCTGAACACACCTGCTGAAGTAACCATGCTTTTGTGCCAAGTAGCAAAGCACCTCCAGAGTCCTAAAATCCAACAGAAGCAAAGACAAGTGCAGACTTAATCTTTGCTGGTGATCTAAGGAAAGAACCAGAAGGCAGCCCCGTCTATGCCTCCAGACTCTAACCGCCCCCTAGTCAGCAACAAACTCACTCCCTCACTTCTACATTTCAGGAAAGAGCTCAAGACCCTCCTCTTCAAGGAAGGACACCTCCCTAAAACCTAGATCCACCCACCAACTACATGAGATTGGACGACCTGCCCCCAAATTCCTTCCATGGTTACTTGTAGATCCTTTGCTGTCAAACTACCTGGCTGCCCTTTGCCTTCACCCCGTTTTTTTTTTTACTTCAACCTTTTAATGACCTTGTGATCAGTTTCCTTCTCTGTGCACTTACAACTATGGCTTGTAAAGCACAAAGTTGATTCCTGAAGCTAGCTCCATGCTCCATCAGTACACTAATACTTTGGACCATTGCACTTAAGTTGTTTGGGTTGCTGTCATCTACTCCCACCCAACAATACAGCCTGCCCGCTGCCTGTGCTAACACAGAAAGCAAAGGAGTTCTACCTTTCAAGCTTTGCCCGTTCCACCTTTAGGATTGGAATCACTACTAGATTAGAGGTTGTGTGGGGCCGAGTAGGTAACTAGGATCACTGCTAGATTAGTCGTCGAGTAGGAGGTTTAGCCACTGCTCACCCCACCAACTCCTGCAGAGCAGTAGCCATTCTGTCACTGTTCCACTCCTCCGGAACAGATCTGTCACTCCTCCCAGGCAAGCAGTACAAGGCAATGTTAGAGCAGAGTTCAGGACAGCAAGGTAGTTTTTCTCTCCAAGGCACTAGAGTGCTGCGAGGGGCACTGGAGACGGTTTAAATTAGTCCTTCTCAAACTGGGAGAGCTCCAGAAGAGCAAGCAGACACATGGTAAAGTGGTTTGCTTAGCTTGATGTTTGTGGCGAAGTCAACTATGTCCTGAGGAGGAGAGAACCTGAAGGCCTCCTGCCACTGAGCATTTCTCCTTAGTAAAGAGCAGCGGGGAACAAGTCACATGCATTGCACTGGCATGAGGAGTGTAAAGTACCCTGGCAAAACAGAAATGTGCCGGTCAATGAAGGAATAACTCTGGAAAGCTTACACATTTGAACTAGTTGAGCAAGATATGTGGGTAGAACATTAAACGTGGGCGCAACAAGGCACAGCAATGGTCCAGTCGGACAAAAGAAAGGGACTGATTGTTGGTAAGAGTGCAAGGGAGGATCCGTACAGGGTCTTGACCATGTTGGAAGGAGACACGATCTTCCGGCACCCCCAAGCGCTTCAGAATAAAGAAAAGGCTGTCACAGGTACTGTAAGGGAGCGGGGGTGCCCTTAGAGGCTTCTGCACAATTACATTATTGCATGCTTCATACATGCAGTGCACATGCATAACAGCCATCTTAGATCTTAGCGTCATACTTTAGCACAAAGTTTAAAATGCAGCACCGCAGTCAGCACCCCAAGCCTTTGCCACGAACATGAGTACAGGAATAGGTTTTATCCCAGGCACTGATGAAAAAGGCCAGAGGTACACAGACCCATAAACCTTTCATTGACCTGAAATGTTAACAACCTTTGCGCCATGGGAAGAATGTGCCCCGAAAGGCCATGGGAGGATGGCCTGAGTGTTTGTGCACAATACAATACCATGAGAAGGCGGGCATGGGCCTCTGTCCGCCACCAGTCCCAATTCTAAGTTACAGCACCCAAATGCCCTCGCTTTAGGACCTCTAAATTCCAAGGTACCAGCCAGGATCAGACTGCTGATTGTAAAAACTGTTAGATCCCCGATCCATCAAGAAAGATGAGAAAGCAGGGCTTTCCTTCCTTCACTTCTAGGTCAGATGATTTGTGCCGTGAGGTGCAGGGAGGGATGTAATTATAGCCCAGACTGAGGGTGGAAGACCTTGGAAAGGTACTGGCCTGTCTGGGAGCGAGTGAGGTGCGAGTTAGTATGACCTCTGATTTCCCCCCCGGAACCCTGCCTGCTCATATCAGGTGCACTGCTACGATGTGTTTTAGTTTGCATTATGATCACCTTCGGACCGATGAGGACTGCAGCTTCACCCACGTGGAAGAAGACGGACGGGGCTGGGAACAATGACCTGGCATCCTTTATGGAGCAGGTAACTCATGAGTAGGGTCAACCGGCCGCTCAAGTTTCTACTGTATGTAGTGTCACTAATGACTATGTCCCCTCAAATGTGCTGCTCAAGCAGATTTTACCAGAACGTTCCGCAGCAGCAGAGTTCTTTGTTAGCGCTTACATATTTGTGTGGAAATAAACATTATCCTTTCAATATGTGCATTGGGCCTTTTTCCCCCTAGTGGGTTGTATTTTCTCTGGTGTGAGCCTCCAGGGGCTTTCCTACAGCCATGTGCACACATAGCTAGGTATGATGGAACAATCTAAATTCTGCTTGGCAACAGGCTCTGGTCCCGTACCAGTTCCACGAGTCAACCCCCCAAAAGTATAGAGGAAAGGGGACAGGCCATTAGGGTAATGCAGTAACGAGGCTCGGCTTCCAGACAATGCATAAATAGGCATGTATCCCGGGAGACACAGTAGAGGTGTGCACCAGAGACAGCTTTGAGTTCATGTGAAAGCTAGGTTTACTAAATAGTGTGCAGTCCAGCACCAAAACCCCTTCACTCCACTCCCACACAAGGTTATGCAGAAGCTTGAGGAAGGCAAAAAGACATCCAAACAAGAAGGAAGCGAAGTACCAGCTTGAAAGGGAATGTAGCACATCTGCTAGCCCAGTAGATTGTGGAAGCACAAGATTAACTACACTTAACGCTGCTTGCTAACACGTCATTCACCCAAGTTGCTTTTGACAGAACACTTACAATGTCGGGTACGAAAACCTCAAAGGCGTAAATCACCCGTTTAAATTATTGACTTGTAGGATTAACGTCTGCCTTCTCTGCTTGGATTCTAGCCTCTGAAAACGTGACGCAGATCTCACTTGTGGCGTAATAACCCAATGCACTTTTTTTATCATCTTGTGTGACATGGGAATTATAGACTTCAAGTCGAAACGAGATTGGGTTTCTGTTTATTTTAACCATTGATGTACCCTGGGGACAGCTTAGCACACTAAATGTACACTAGCTACCTTCAAAAGCTAAATTCAAGAGATGACCAACTGGAAGGCCAGGGTCTTGGATAATGCAATGGGGTTGAGTTGGCCTTCCCTGTGATATAAACTCTGCAAAACAAAGGTCGTCCAGTCGGCTTTCCATGGAGTGGTAACAATACAAGTTATTTACATATCTTCCAGCACCAAGCACACAAGTTTCAATAGGCCTCCCAGTCGGCGTTCCGTTCAAGGTCCCCATACAAGTTAAAATGGATATTAGTCTAGTCTACTTTCTCCATAAATACCATTTGTTGTGAGGCCAGTCGGGTTTCAAAGTATTGCGGAGAACGTGAAAGATACTTAAAAAAACAAGGCAATATCCTCCAAACGTGCTTCGTCAAACACAAGAACCAACTTTAACAGTCCTAGGTAGGGTTTTAACTGGCTAATTAGAAGTAAAACACTATACTTCCAACAAACAATAATAACCCAGGATTAACGTTAACAAAGGAAGTGATCCAAGCACGAGTGCTGCCTTTATATCGGTGTTGAATGGGCTACACAGTAATAACCCAAAACCGTGAAGACAGCGATGCAAGAAAGGGTGCCTGGCCAGATCCCTAGGATAGCCGGCCTTGTAGTAATAACTCAAAAGCAATAACAGGTGTCAATCTAAGCAAGGGTGTCAGCCCTCCTCCTATGGACATGTTCGATGGAGGTAGCCTTAAAAGATTGGCACCGGCTTGGCTATTGCAACATATCTATGGCTAGAATAGAGGGAAACCCACTATCCCTTTTCAGGGCTCCCTTTCAATTCGTTATTACTGCATGGCCAGCAACAGGATAAAGAGTGCCAGATTGCAAGTGGGATTTTAACCATTTAAGCACAGCATTGAGTTACCACTTAACTACAGGACAAGTCATTAAATGAGGGAGCGCAGTGAAGTGAGGTCACCTGTATCCTCAAACACATTGCAATGCATGGACAGCCACATCACCAAGAAGTGTTTATATACAGTAAAAATAAAAAAAAGATAATCCATGATCTGTATAAAACGTATGCAGAACTTTAAAATCACTGCAACTTCCAGACCACAACTATTGTCAATGTGTTAATTTGCGGTGTTTGCCTTCAGGGCATAGAATGCAGCTGTGCACCACCTACATGAGGTAGAATCTAGAGTATGGTTTGCCTTTCCAGCACGGATGGTCTGCACTGGAGCAAGTAAACAGAAAGGCCTAGTGGAAGGCATAGCAGCCCAGGGGTCAAGAATGGACAGTTTAAGAGGATGGGGCAGGCGGTAGGTTGGTGTCTAAGGACATAACCAGACGTGGGTCGGGAAGAGGGACTAATATGAAGAAACAAGCACATCTTTCAGGCTTCTAAACCCTAAAACAAAGTCCAATTGGCACATCATCAACATTTTAAATAATGTCCAAAGGTATTTGGGAAGGTGCTCTTGCAACCCCATTCAGAGTTCTGAAATAGTATATGCTGGTGACATCCACAAAACTTCAAACAAGCATTGGCAAGGCCAACGGTTTGGGGATTGGTGTAGGAATGGGTTAGGAATTAGGTACTGCCAAAATGCTACTACCCAGCCACAGGATTCCAACAGGCGCCATGTGATAGCAGTGCCACTGCAAATGTATAATACCTATACACAAGCCAAAACTGTTGGCTTTGTCAATGCTTAGTTTTATTAGGACTTCAGTGCAAGGAACAGATACAAGTCAAGTGACTGAGGCATACTTGTCAATACATTTTTATTACCCCAGTACCAAATTTACACTGCAGTTAAACCACTCGGACTATTTCGAAATAACTGGCAGGTCAACATTGAGGTTACTGCTTGATAGAGAACTGTCAGTTCGAAAGGAGCACACGTGAGACTTTAATCCACTCCTGACGTTTCCAACTCTAGGTCGTTGAGATGTGCATGAAACCCACCCTCGAAGGTCAAAGACCACGCCACTGAAAATGGCTTCAAATCCAATTTCATCAGCATGGCTTTAAACCAATCCAGGGCTTGGTTAATTCGTGCGCTAAGGGTTTAATTATTGTAATGGGTGTATACGAAAAGGGTATCCCCTTAACGTTAACCACCTCGGAAAGTCACTAAACACTTAGCCGACATATTGTTGAGAGGCTAAATGCACGCCAGTCACGTCACTCTTGCAGGAAGTCGGCGCCGAAATCTACACCCCTCAAATCTTTGATCTCACTTCATGCTCGCGGCACCTACAGAAAAGATAAGCTTGCTATGCAGAGGACAAAGATGGCGCTCCTGCACACCTGCACTCCAATTTCATGGGGAACTAAGGCCAGCACAAACTCTTGCCAGGAAATGGAATGCAATCCGAAACTGCATCTACTCACAACCTACACGGTTCTTCATCCCCAATATATGAAGGCAGCTGGTCAGATCTTTCTGCTGCCCTCTGTGACCTGTTCATTTCCCCCTACTGAATCAGCGACACTACAGAACAGATTAATTTCCACCAACTCACTGGTGGCCTCCACCTCCCCCTACCTTGAACAAATTTCTCCAATGCCACATCGAGAGGGTTTGGGGGGCGGTACCATCTGACAATCACTGATGTGGCCCTAGAGACAGGAGGCGACCATGGCACTTAAATGAATAGTTGGCGCGGGCAGCTCCGTATTCGGCGCTTGTCTGGCAGCCTGGAGCTCTGTGGAAGGATTTGTCACTTTTATTCCAGCAGAAGCGTTGCCTCCACCACACATACACCAGAAGCGTTGCTAGGGGTGGCGTAGGGGGCTATAGCCCCGGGTCTTTTGGTTGTAGCCCCAGATAGAAACTCAGGGGCTACAACTAAAAGACTGGCAAGAGCCGAGTCCCGACAGTCCCAACATTAACGTAGCCCCGGATCTTTTCCAGACCTAGCAACACCCCTTGCATACAACGCCACACCCCCCCTTAACACCCCCCCCCCGCCGCTGATCGTTCTAGGTGCCGCACAGCTGCCGTAAAAAACTAGCTGCAGCTGGGGGGAGGGCTCAACCCACACATGCGGCTAGCGTTTTACGGTATCTGAACTACTAAAAACACATTCCTCTCCATTTCCGAGGTTTTAACCTGTTTTTTTTCCTCAACATGGCCCTTCAAGGCGAAAAGGATACGGAAATGTCTTCCGTTTAGGTTTGTAAGTCGTTTAAGAAGAAATCCACGAAAAGCGGCGTCCAAGATGCATTTATTTTCTTCCGAGGCATTTACAGTCAGCTGGGCACGGAAGATCATGTACTGCCCATTCCCCAAGTCACATCACTCCTGAAACAAACAAGCAGCATCCGTGGCTCTGCAGCCAGCACCTCAACCAACTCACCAATAAGTTTCTTTTATCATTTTAGGTTGATAGTCGAAAGGTAGGCACAGTCCTCTCATTGGAGGAGAGCCGCCAGGGAGGGAAGGGGGAGGAAATTGGGGCGTGAAAAGCATTCAAGCCCCCATTCACGCGCAGTAAGAGTCGCGCCGAGACCAATTTTGGAATTGGGTCCTGGCAAAAACCAGAACTGCAGCCACCCACCCTTTTGAACCCAGAACAGGGTTTATAATATTGAGAAAACTCCCGGGGTCCCGGGCGATTTCCCAGGAAAAACCTGGACATCTGGTCACCCTATTGAAAGGTCTTAAAATCACGCATGAAGAGCATGAGGGTCGTGTTTAGATATTTGCCAACCCATTGAAGGCCCATGGCAATATCACTATGGCCATTCCCACTCCCTCCTGGTCCAAAACCCATCCTTCCGATATAACTCAGCAGACTTCATCAAGTCTTCACATCAAACATTAGCAGTGTTATTTCTGCCAAGAGTTAATGTCTTAACTGCAGCTGTAAATATGTGGTCTGTGTGTAATGAAAGTGGCTTAAACAAGTGTGCCTTAAACCACTCCATTTATATATGTTCCCTCCACTGAGGTCCTGTTGAAACCAGCATTGGCAAAGTAAACCGTGTTGGGGTGGGCACAGCTAACAGAGGCATATGCCAAACAATCATGTCATATCTAGATAACCACACCATTTTCTAGCTGTTGCGATCTTACAGGCAGGTAGTACTTATATGGCAGTGCCTGGCAAATGCCTATCCGATGCCTACAAAAAAGCCCAAACTTATCCTTGTTGATGCTTATTTTCAACTGAAGTGACTGCAGCCAGATGATTATGGCAAATATAAAGTAATGGGTTTAAGGTAGGTGCTTGCCTGAAGTATTACATTTCTGTTTTACTCAATTACCATCATTTATACATAAAGTATTGATTAAGCGAAAAGGATAGAGTAATTGAAACAGAACATTAAAGTGTCACCTGTCACAGCGGGATTAACTTCCAGTACTAGTCACAATCTACCAGCACGCTTTATAGCTTGGTGCAGTTTAAATTTAAGGCCAATCAAAATGTAGGCCATGTATGTAATTGTGTTGTAGTATAAATTATGATCCACAGATTGAACCAGCAAACCGATTTTAAAAGATCTGTTTAAGGTTGTGACATGCTTTGCGTTCATCCCCATCATCTAATCTCAATAACTAGATCTGCTAAGATTCATTTGAGATTCTGTATTGTGATGCAGCGTCAGCCAACACGCGTTTCGACTAAGCATCGTTTTCAAGGCTATCTTCTTGATTTGAGCATTTAAATAACGTCTCTGCACATACAGCTATGAAGGTTGAGTCTCATACCAACACTCCTGTCCCCCCCCTAAAATTACGCCCATGTAAACCCTCCCTCCCGACAGACTTTACACATCAGAACAGTACAGCACCTCTAAAACTGGCCAGCACGTATATCCCAGGTTACCTATGGTCCGCATGCATCAGCAAAGGCATCCTGCATTCCCCCCCCCCCCTCCGTGACACCACTAATCTTCATACTGCCAGAGCACCCTGGGGCCATACAAATGGAAGCAGAGCACTGCACCAATCCCATTAACATGACATTACATGGAAGGAACACTCCCCAAAACGAAAATGTAAGATTGGAAAGCATGGAGATTGCTACAGTAATTCCACCATCTCGAGTAGCTCAATTTAACAAAAACTTTAGGACCCAAGAGCATTGCTCGTGAGTGGGCAGCCCTACAGATAAGGAGTGTTTTGGCCACTTTTACTCCCTATAAATAGGCAAATACTGCCAAAAATTAAAACAGGGATTAAAAATACTCCAAACAAAAATGGGAAACAAACGACCATGTGCCCCTGCTTTCACTCACACAGCTCCATGGATATGTTTGGCCTAGCAGTGCGGTTGTACCACATGAAGACATTGCTGTTACTGCCTGACCGGAAGAAGTAAACATGCATCTTCTAATGAAGGTGCAAAGAAATCATGATTACAAAAACAGTTCCGTTTCCCTGTTAAAACATTTTTACTCACCAATAAAATACTCCCATTGGGAATTGGATTTAATTTGTACTCCCTAAAAAAAAAAAAAATTCTCCCAATTAAAAAAAACAAAAATAGGGAGTCCACTTCAATATTTTATCTGGAGCACTGAATGGGGATTTTAGCACGTGAAGATCAAGATATTTAAGTGTGAATTTTACATAATGCCAGGAAGGTTTAACGCGATCAGGGATTTAATTTTCGGGCAGCCTGGCTAGCTAAAGACTAGTCAACATCCACCGATTCTCAATCTTGCCGTTTCAGTCCAAAAAACCTAGCGAAAACAAATCCTTATTACTTCCCTACCTCACCAGCGTCACTACCCACCAGACAGAAAAAGTAACAGAGGACACAATCAAAGCTTTCACAGCACAGCTTCCCCCTCCCCTTCCTTCTCCCATCTCAACCAGAAGCCAGGCAGCAGCCCTGCTCTGTGGCTCCCTGGCAGACAGCGCTGACAGAAAAAAAAGCAAGATGTATTCTAGCGGCAAGAGTTGCTCTGCAAAAAAACAATGCTTTCGAAATAGCCGCAACCCTTCTGAGGATCAAAGGCAGACGTGCAGCAGGGAAAAGAAGAGTACACTCAAAATGAAAAGAGGGTGTTAAACAGAACGACACGTGGGGGGTGCATAACATAGGTAATTAGGTAATAGGAAATGGGCAGTGTGGAGACATGATTGAATGGCAGATAGCAGGCCCATCTGGTAGCATTTTTTCCAACTACTCAAAACTGCACAATCTACAAGTATCCGGCAGCTCCCATGCAACTTCTACTAAAGGTGTTCAGCGATGTGGCACTATCGCACACCTGGCCATGCTTTCAAAACCTAAGCTGCTCAGAAGCATTCCTAGGTCGTCGCTAAACATCTCGAGCCAACCACATGACCCCAAAGCGTGAAAGTTATCATTTCACTAAAACTTAGCAGAACATTTTCTTTGTATGAATTAAATGGCACTGCGCAGACAGCATAAATGATGTGCAAACACTGCACACCCATGGTTAAAAATACCAGTCTAAAACCAACAGTGACTGATGGAAATTTGAACCTATCCCAACCATATTGCCCATTGCAGTAGGGAACCAGCCATGGAGCTTAGTCTTGTCATGCCACAAATTTGCTCAGGCATGAACTGCTCGGTCACATGTGACAAAAGGACTACTGCAAGAACGAATTAATAAAACAGCAGTGATCCCAATCACAACGGTGAAATGGCACAGCCCCCCCTACATGTATACCCCCTTCACCACTTGGGGTAGCTAAAGCTGGGGACAGACTATACACTGCAGAAAAAGTGTGAGCACGTGCAGAAGCAAACTAAGCAATAGTACTGGATACTGTAATGGGGAACACAGAATGCAGACTGGAATAAAGGGCACTCTGGGTTTGAAGACAGGGTGGCGGGCAATGATTTAATCAGTAATTGTCAAGGTTATTGAAGAGTCTTTCAAAAAGGTAGTGTGGGTTTTACAAGCCACTAGGGTCCTTTAAGGTGGACATAGCAGAATCTCCTAAAATAGCTACACATTATTTGGGTTTAACAGTGGAGAGCCATGATTCTGGGCACTTCAAATGGGTTGAGTTGGCATCAAAACGTGCGTCAGTGATTTCCACTGGATCACAGATGTAGAGCTGGTCAAGTGGGCTCAAGATGGTCCAACGATGCAGTGCAGCCTTCCAGCAGTGAACGGCTTGAATTCAGACGAAGAAATAAGGTGGTGATGCTGGAGTCAGCCTCAAACTAGAGCGGTTTTAAAGCACTACAGTATAGGCATGCGATTGTTCAAGTCGGTAGCTCAACAGTGAATAAATAAAAAAAAAATCAGCAATTGTCTAAAACGGCTCTGGGTGCTTGCAGCAGCTTGAAGCAGTCAAGACCTTCCAGCCATCACCTCTTTGTTTGCTTTTGTCATCCAGAGTGGGACGGTTATCCCCAGATGTGGGTCCTGTGCCTGCTGGGCGTAGAGACCCAAACTACTGCTCACCGATGACGCCGGAGGATACTTGCAGTCTCTTGCAGAAGGGATGTAAATGAGCAGTTTGGACTGGACTGCCCCTTTTGGGGTAGGAGGAAGACCGATTTCCATATGGCCTTTCCCCTTTGCAATGGCTTGGCAAGCAAAGAACGATGGTCTGGAGTGTTGCCCAGCGCAATGCCAGAGGTGAAGATTAATTCAAAATCTTGCAGCCATCACCCCTTGTTTTGCTGAAGGAGTCAAGTGGGATTGAAATCTAAATCGAAGATGGCAAAAGAGTCCAGAGCAGGTGCTCGACTTCCGTGTAGTGGCAGGACGCCCTCCTGGGTCATCAAAGGTAAGGCAAGTACTTTCTTCTGCATCCCAAGCCAGGAAGCTTTGTAGAGCTCACTTGCAGGGTGGTATCACCTCCAGAGAACAGATTTCCTGGGTACCAGTGATTTCAGCTGTAGTAGGCCTTGTCCAGCCAGCTGGTCAGCTCAAATATTCCCTTGGGATTGCTGGACTGAGGGTGCAGAGTGGCTTGCCTCCCCTTTGGAGAACCATAGTTCCAGATTAATCCTTCCTCCAAGTGCCCAAAGATCAATAATCTAAAGGGGAGAGTCTGCCCTCCCCTTATACAAGCAATCTGAAGTAAGGAGGCACAGGCATCCGATATGAAGGAAAAGGTAGGTTTTATTTCCAGAAAGCGAACCGTGGCCCCCCCCCCCCTGCCGCCAAGCCCCTTCAAGTAGTTAAGAACGTGAAACCCTGGCTGAAAGTAAGCATGCCAGGGATCGATTACAACACTTCTCCCCCCATAAACTTACACAGAAAGAAAAGAACACAGCAAAGGAAAAAGCATAAAGACAAAGGAATGAAGAAGGGAAATGGATAAATAAAACTGGCAACTAATTTGAATGAACACAAGAACACAAAGTTCCCATATCTGGAACTAATACAATATAAATGAACATTACACCAACTACGCAATACTCAGAACCGCACACGCAGCAGTCCAAGCACACCAAAAGAACAACACCCACTGCCCGCTCACCTTCCTACACCCCACAGAGTCCATTTGATAGGAGGCAGCCTGATTCTTGAAACGCAACCACATCCGGCATGTTCCTGGGCCGCCAAAGGGCCCGGCTCCCACGAATGGGCCTCCTGATCCACTCACTCCTCAGAGGTAAGTAACATTTTCCTTTTCACTCACTCTGCTTCCTGGTGGAACCATTCGAACTGGGAACCCTTTTGGGATCCCTAACTAAACCAACTTCATCATTCGGAACTGACAGAACAGGCCCCCCCCCCCTCTCTCCACCACTAACAACCCCTTGCTCCACTTTGAGCCATCATCCAGGACCACATATCCTGTATCCCCCTTCACTATGGTACGCGGGGACATGTAGACACTACCACCCTTGGGCACAAACCTTGGGTTCCATACACATACGCAATCACCCACCTTCACCTCAAGTGGCTTTCTCTTCACTTGCTGCAACCTTATTCTCGCTTGACAGACACAAACTCTAATACCTCAATGCAAACACCAACAAAGCTGGCCGGAATCCCCTGCCTATCGAACACCTTGGTTAGAAAGCTTACAATATTTTCTGTAGTTACCATCTCCAATGCAGCTGCCTCCACCGACCACATGTAGTGCACCAAAACCACCACAAATCAACTCTCCCCAAGACCATCCATGGGGCCCATTATGTCCAAGGCCAACTTAGACCACACCTCACCCAGAACCTCTGCTGGATAACACTGCTGTAGATGCCACAGCCTGCTCTTTTCACTTACGGAACACAACACATTCCTTTACAACCTGCTCCACCTCCTCGATTCCCGGGCCACCAGTAAAATTCTAGTAATCTCCTTTTTGTCAGAGACCTGCCCAAGTGTCTTTCGTGCACCAACTCCACGAGCTTGGGCCTTAGACTGACAGAAGGAATTAACCCATCGCCTCTTGCGATGACCCTCAGAGAACTCATTCTAAATATGTAAATAGGCTTTCCCTTCCTCCTTGACGTTTACAGTCTTCCAGCCAACCCACAATCCTTCTTTAATCCAGGTTAACTCACCATCCTCTGCACATTACTTCTCCCACTCACACCTGCCTACTGCTGAAAGAACACAAGCAAATTGGGTGCCGGTCTCGCACTCCTCTACTTCGACAGTCCCCAGGCAAATAAAACAATCCGCGACTATGTGCCTCGACCTGGCAATGTGTGCAACTCTGAAATTAAATTCCCGTAAATCTGCCATCCATCTCGCTATCCTAAGAGCCACAGATCCCATTCCTTTAGTGGTCAATACGTAGGTGAGAGGCTTGCGGTCTGTTCGAATCACGTACGGAATGCCCCATAAAAATGTCCTGAAATGCCACTATGCCCAAGAGGCCACTAAAGCCTCTTTCTCTCAATCACTGCATAACGCCCCTCCGCATCCCTGAGCACTCTAGACGCAAACCCAATGGGTCGGAACATACCACCCTGCCACTGCTCCAACACTACATCACTAGCATCCAGAGTAAGCACAGTTTTACTCCTTGGGTTGAACAAACTCAATGACTGAGCTTTATCCACATCCTCCTTCAATTTGACAAACTCCTCTGGGCAACGCTCCGTCCACTCAAACCAGACATTCTTTTTTATTAATGCACCCATGAATGCGGTCTTCTACACAAAGGACAGGATAAACATTACATAGTATTCCGTCATGCCCAGTAATTACCAGAGTTACACTTTATTCACCGGAGAGGGTGCCTTCCTCAGGACCTTGACCAATCCCTCTCGAAGCCTTATGCCATTTACATCCAATGTATGTCCTAGATAAGTGACGCTGGGAACTTTGCCAGTTTGACAGTCAAACCACTCTTCCGCAAGATCATCATGACCTGCAATACCCTCTCATTGTGCTCCTTGCGATCGATACCCCATACTAAAATGTCATCTTGGAAGTAGCTTACACCTTGTACCTCCCCAGTGTCTGCATCAGCTGTTGAAATACAGCGGAGACAGACACCAGACTGAACCTTATGGGTCACCTTTGTGAGTGGCATAATGCCCTCTGGTGTTGCATCTCCTGCATTCCACTCCCCATGCGGGACACCTTGGCTCCAATGGAGTAGCAGTCCACCCACATCTTCTGTAAGCCTGTCTCCCAACAGGACCAGATGGCCCTCAGTTGCTCTTGTTCAAGTAACTGTCTCCGTTGTTCATTTTGCTTTTTGCCTCCCCACGGTTTTTCTTCAGTGGTAGGATGGCTTGTACAGCCTCTCCTTGGGCTGTCCGGTCAGCCTGTTCCATGACCGACTGCACACTAGCCCGGGACTCTTAAATGGCCCTCGCTTTTTCAATCACTTGGTCTAGAGAAGGGTCTATCAATCCATAGTCTCTCCAACACTTTGGCATTACTTGTTTTCATCATAACCTGGTCTCTTATGTACTCGTCCTGTACACCAGTGAATCTGCAGGTTGGGAGGAGGGTGCGTAATGCTGTGACATACGAGTCGATTGACTCACCAGTTCATTGTGCCCTTTATTTATTGTGCATTTGTAAGGCGCTTGTACATCAAGTGAATAGCGTTGAAAAGAAGGGATACCTAAAAGTAGTGATACCTTTCCAATACCACATTCAGCCTTTTTCCAAAACGCCCTTCCAATTTTTGTAATGCGGTTTTGTACAAGCTCAATACAGTCTCTCCTCCCCACCGACTGAGGATACGCACTTCCTCGGCAGGCAAATGTCAGATTACCCTCAGACCTTCAGTTCCCAAGCAATTCAAATGTGCTGTCTCCAATTACTCTTCAGTGTATTTGGCCACCCGCTGCCCTCAAATACACTTTGAAGACATCAATCCATAGGGTACCATAACACTGGGAGGTTAGCACGGTGATGCTAAAAATGTAGGTGGGGGCCTGGCATTACTCTGTTGCACAAAAACGAACTCACTACTGCAGTCAGTTAGGCAAGTTTTATAGTGAGCAGCACACTGTGCTGAAAGAGGACATCATTGTCCCCTAGCAAGTTGAATATTAAAGTACCGTTGCACCTAAAATCCTCTGCTGCGCGCACACCAGCAGGAGTGGTCAGTCAATGCAGGGTCGGTACTGCAAAGCTCCGGAGCATTTGGCAAGCAACTTTGCTCCATTAAACTAGCAGTGGCTAAGAAATCCAAGATGCCTGCCACGCGGAGCCACGTCATTGGGTCCTTTCCTAGCACCGAGTACGAACTGTTGTGTGCATACGCTATTGGGCCGCACTGTTCTCTCCAGTAGTACGGAGATCCCTCAGGTTCCCCAATCTGTGAATGGGGAGAAGGACCTGGTTTCAACTGCACCCGACACATTGGAGGGCAGACAGCTTGGAGCTGCATGAGATGCACTCCCCTTCCGGCATAAGGCTGGGGGCACGCCGATGGTGTGCGGCAGCCAAATATGCACACGCATGGGCTCGTCGGCTCCACTCTCCCCGCAGTAAACTAATCGCCAAGGAGGTGCAGGCATCAGATATGAAGGAAAAGGTACGTCGTATTCCTGGAAAGCAAACCATGGCTACCCAGCCACCAAGCCCCTTCCAACAGTAAAGAACTTGGAACACTGGATGAAAGTAAACACGGGAGGGTTCCATTACAACACTTACAGCAAATTGGTTTCCTTCTAGCCTTATATAAAGAATCCAATCCAGGCAGCTACTCAGAATCTTCTGCCTGGTGATGTCCTACGCAGAGTGCTTGTCATCAGGAAATGGGAGGTGGTTTCAGCACGTATGGGAGAACTGGGAGAGTCAAAGATGATGGATCACTTCCATGGACTGATGCCTTACTCCCATCTACTCCAAGGTTACTTCCTCTGTCTGCCTACATCAAACTCTCAATTACCACCCTGGTGCGAGTTCCTTTGGCCTATTAGATGCAGGCCATTGAAGCACTGAGGGATGTTCCCGTCATCCTGGGCGGTGACAAACCTTTGCCAGGGAAGACAAGCTTTTTCTTGGACCAAACCCAAATGGTTTGGTTTTGGGTGATACTTGGTCCCAGACAGTGAATCCACGGGAGGCCTAGACAAGGAGGGTCACTAGAAACCAAGCCAATGATAAAATTACATTAAAATGTTTTGGCCACTCAAATATGAGCCATCTCTGGGGCTCCACAATTAATTTGCCACCTAACAGATCCTAGGGCCCCACAATAACATACTTTAAATTACCCAAAGTTAAACGCAATTCTTGGCTTCTGAACCTTGGTCCAACAGTTCTGGCAAGAACGCACGTCACCTTGTGACCACCATATTGCCAAACCACAAGGCAAAATCTGAGATGAGTCATTAGGCAGGCTCAGCAGAGGTACGTACATGTGGCACATGATTTGTTAGCGTTATGAACAAGGAAGGGGGGGGGGGTGTTCTGATGAGCAGACCGCTTTCAGAGGCAGCTTTCTGTATCATTTTATTTCTAAAAAGCAGGAAATAGCTTAGTCTATTCCGCCTTCACAGACCGCGTTTCGTTCCATCAAAAGCCAAACAAGTGAACCCCAGATATATTTTTGACTTGTTGCACTGTGGAACATTGAGGAAGCCATGAATGGTGGCAGGGTTGCAGGGAAAGAGGGAGTACATGTACTTAGCACTGTCCTGCCCCCAAACAGATTTCTTCAATCACTCATGCCTCCTCCATAATCACAACTACTGAGAACCAAGAAGATAATTGGGGCTGAGGTGACCGTTCTAAAAAGATTAGCTTCGAAGTAGGCTGCAAAGTAAAAACATGCAACTAGTGATGGCTGCAGAGAATGCATACCGGGATCAGGGGTCAAGTCCTTAAAAAAAAAAGTGGGGTGCAAGGGGTCTCAACATATACAATGGGAGGTGACAACACCATCAACTCGCTTATTAAAGTGAAAAATGTAAATATAATTAAGTTGGCTTTGCATAACCATACACATTTCACAGGACGAATAGGCATTTGCGCTTCATAAAATCAAAAAAACAAAAAACCAAGAGGGTATTTTTTAATGGTGCTTCATTTTTTTTTCTTCTTAAGTATGCTAGTTTTAAACCCCAAGAATCAATGACAATATTGTCTCTAGAGAGTGCAGTCATGAAATGTACCATTTGGCCTTTAGTGGTTCATTATTTTTACCAGGTTATATATAGCATATGGCCACTACGGTTCGAATCCCCAGGTCGCACTTAAAATAATAAATACAAAAATGAGAAAGTGTATTGTTTTTCACAGGCCTCTAAAATGGGCAACGCATCTCAGGGCAGCTTTTTTCGCCAGGTTTATATGGCACAAACCTAACCCGAAAAAGGAGGGTAACAGAGAACCATATAACATATATAAACAATTGCCAAACCGATCGCACTAAAACATGAGATTATATAAAATCCACCCAAAAAACAAACGCGTGGAATCTCACGTGCTAACACCCAAACACATTAAACCCACTTCAAGTACCTGCAGATCGTATTACCCACAGACACGTCCTATTAGTTACGTTATCACATTTCGCCTACAACTGAATAAACATGGACCAAAGTATAGAGCAATTGGAAGGGAATTCAGAGAATATTGAGAAAAAATGTCTGCCCGCCCGCCACTCCAGCACCTGAAATCTCGCAACACTAGCGCTACTCATCGTACATCAAGCACAAATATGTGGGCTTCCCAAACTGAATGGCTTTATGAATTCAACAAGACACCTGATAAAAATTGGAAATCAGTGAAGCATAACCAGAATAGGAGAGTCAGACAAAGTTTCTCTTTGGTTCTATCGGCTTTGCAGCCTCAGAACAATATAATCGGGTGGGAGAAAAACATTCTTTCAACCCGCATACAGAGGTAAACATTTAAAGTTGCAAGCTACTAGCCAGGCATAAGAAGTTAATCGCCCCAAAGTACACTGTGGCCCATTGTCACCCACTACATGCCATTCCATGCCCAGAACACACCTTTAGGAGATTCTTTGGGGCTACCTCCATCAAGCAGTAACAAACTTTGGGCCTGCCAGTGTCATTTGTAAGCAGTCTTCCGAGAGTTAAAGGTTTCAACTGCTGCTAGTGCTACTGGTGAAATAAAATGTCTTAACCAAGCATGCCTTGAACTACTCTATATCTGTTCCTTGCACCGAAGTCTTGTTAAAAACAAGCATTGGCAAAGTCAACAGTCTTAGCTTGTGAATAGATATTAGGCATTTGCCAGGCACTGTTTGTGACAAAAAGACTACTGCTCTACAGGCATATAGGGATGAGTAGTGGCTAAACCGCTTACTCAGCTCAACACCAAGACTGAACCAGCAGAGATCCAAATGATAAATGTAAAATAGACACATCCCGGCGAGTATACCTTCTGTGTCACTTTTGGAAGCACAGGCGAAGGGCCAGGGTATATCTTTAGTACAGCAGTAACCAAAACAGCTTAAGTTCAATGGCTCCAAAATAAAAGAATGTTCAATAAAAGTTCTGTAAAAATGTAGAATTTTAATCAAACATGAAATCAACCAATTATAAATATGAAATAAAAACACTAGAAAAATGCATCCCTTTTAATAAAACACTGTTAAAAAAAGACTTGTGAAAGGGCGCACTGCGTAGACAAGCAGGAGATTTCAAGCGATGGGTTGTCATTGCACCAGTGTTCAAGATTGCCTTGTATTAAGGCATCTTAAAGTCACTATGGTCCTAAAGCATGAAGCAGGTGGACATGGCCTCTTCACAGTACCTTAGTGCTGGTCATTGGGGCTCAACAGTGTCAAGTCAGGCTTCTTTGCATTGAATCAGAATCTGTATGCTTTCAGCACCCGGCAGGTGTAGAGTCAGGGAGCCTCAGAAACCGGTATCATCAATACAATCCTATTCGACAGCAGCGTTGGCTTGCAGGTGAAAATGCTAGTAATGCCAGGCTGTGTTAAGTCGGCAGCGCTGGAAGACTTGACAATCCAATGAGAAGCAGAGACTTTGCTTTACTTCGACAGCCAGCAGGCTAGGCTCTACAGGTTCAACACTGCATTGGCGCACTGCAGCAGCATCAGCGTGGAGCTCTAATAAGCTACATGTAGCAGTGTAAAGGTGGGAACGCTAGAAGATTCCGCAAGTCCCTGATGCAGAGACTGCAGAGATTCAGTGTGGATAAAATTCTCTGACGCAGATGGATTTGCACATCTAAGAACAGGATGATTAAGGTGGTTCCTGTGAAGCAGCTAGGATAGTGTCTTAGGTGCCCAAACCAGCATAGAGGTGGTTCGGAGACTAGAGGGTGGGAAAGAGTCACTTCCATGGTTCTGCATTTGCTGGAAGTCCCAATCCAGAGGATCCAGGACAAAGTTAAGTCCTTCTGTTGTACTCCCACACCAGTGAGCTTGGCTGCCAGCTACAGGAGTTCCTTAGCCTCTAGTGACAGCGTCCTGGTTCCAGTGCAGCCACATTGAGGCCTTGGTCCAACAGCAAAAGGTAGAGCCCTAACAGAAAGCAACAGGGGTCGAAATTGAGATTTGATGAGCTGGAGCTAAAAGCAGCTCCTGCTTATTGGGAACCACCCTGTGGGCAGGAGCTGCCTCGAGAACCATGAGCTAGTACACAACCCGCCACAAATCTAACATTTGGATGAGATCCAAACACTACATTTTTGTCCACGATTTGTTCCTTTTTGCTTTAAATGTGGCCTTTAAGCACCTTTCTTTATATTACCAAACATACAGACTTTAACACATGTTTATTTGTATTGCACCAGTTGGACTGGGGAGACAAAATTAGATCCTTGTAACTGTTGGTTTCAAGCTAACCAGGCTCTCCTAGCTAGAAGCAGGGGCTAAATACCACCCAGCTATTTTGACCCCGATACAAGATAGGACCATTCTTCAGGTCTACCTTCCTCTCCACGACTACTCTAAATGTGACCCTTTCCCCATGCCTGCTCCAGTGATCAGCACACTGGTAAGAGGCTGGTTTTAAGCCATGTCTGTGCTGCCTCTGAAGCACCATTACCCAGAAGACCTCCTGAAGAAAGTCTACGCCCTTGGGTATGGTGAAACACTTCCTGCATCGGGAATAAAAGGGGCAACCATCCTGGCTAGGGTTCAACATGCCGTCTGTGGAAACAAAAAAATCTATGCACCAATAAACATCAGCCCTCTCATAGTTAAGCCTGCTCAGAGTGGACACTGGTGCAACATCAAATTGGCGTGGCATAATATTTGTGATCCACTCACCATGCCACAGCCAGGTATGGTTAATATTTTTAAAGATGCAAGTGCTACCAGACTTTCTAAGGCAGGGGTATGCAACCTTTGGCTCTACAGATGTGTTGTACTACATCTCCCACCAGGTCTAGTGAGCATAGTCAATGGTGCAGAATCTTGGGAGTTGTAGTCCAAAACATCTAGCGAGCCCCAAGTTGCAGACAGCTGGTCGAAGGCAAACAATTATCAGGATTTGTATAAGAGGTTCAGACAGTTAAAATGCTACCTCTGCTTTAGCCAATGCTGGTTTTCTTTCATTTTATAATACTAATCTTTATTGTGATTGAACTGTACACAAAATATAACTTTCAAAACAAGGGCAATTCAACATTCAATCTTCAAACCTTTAAAATTCATCTTCATTATTAACGTATTCATATTCATTACAATATTATCCAATATTCCACGTCAATTATAAAATGTAAAAAAACCCTGCAAACAAATCATAAAAACCAAAAAACCCAACACACATCCCTTCTAAAATATCTTCAATATTCCAACTTAACATACCATGTTTTTACCCCAGCACATTAAAACGAAAATGTACCAATTCATACGTTCATTCAGGTCCTGAAAGGAAGATTATTTGACTATCACTTCTTCAGCCTACTAGTGCAAATGAGCCTAAAGTGCTAAAACTGCCACAGCTTCGTCGCCTGGAGCCAAAACTGATATAAAGCCATCTGTGGAGAATTCGATTCTGTATTGAGGTAACGGTTCCAGAAAATGTGAGAAGCGAGCCCAAATATATAAGATCTGGGGCTATGCTAATGTCAGGACTGTCGGGACCTGGGGCTAGCTAGCCTTTTGGTTACAGCCCCTGAGCTTATATCCGGGGCTATAACCAAAAGACCCAGGGCTATAGCCCCCTCAGCCTTCCCCCTAGCAACGCCCCTGCATAACAGCACACTGGGTCAAGGCATGTTTAACGCCCCCCACACCCGTACCCCGCCGCCATGTCTGGGTTTTTACAAATGCGGTAAAAGCAGGCCTCAGCAGCTATTTGCAGGTGTGGTCCGCACACCACCACTACATGCAATTGGTTAATGCAGAGCTGTAGAATAAATCGCCTATCTTCCCCGTCAGGACACAGCATCAGATATGGTTGTGCCTTCCTAGATCTGTACACCATATTAGCCACTGCCTCATAGCCCTTTAATTTAGATAGATGGAAGTAATTATTGCACCAGTCCCATCTATTAAATTGGCTCATAAATACCTTTTTCAATACCATATATGGGGATCCTGTGTCAAAGCTGGGTAGCCTATCAATTTCAGCTAAGATGTCATGATTTAAGGTCATAGTTACTAACCCTATGGACCGCTTCCCTATCGCAACTTCACCAAGCAGTGCCAAAAGTTGGAATGTAGGGCTGGTCTTGATCTTCATATAAAAAAACAGCCTCTTGCCCTGAGGGCCATACTAGGTTACACCCAGCTCTAATCATAAATATTCCATTGGGCAGGAGGGGCTCAGTCTCAATACAGTGCGCCAAAAACAACTCTGCTTCTTTTCTTGCAGTAGCAGTGTCTGAACTATTCACACCCCAATGTTAACCTTTGCTCTCAGTGTCCGAAACCTTTGTATCTTTGCAACAGTTCTTGGGCAACTTCCAGTTACTGCTGGACACAAGTGCATTTCACACTCCTTACCTGCTATTCAGCGTCCTGTGTATTTTATGTACTCTGGTAAGACCTACATCTTGGCAGAGCAAGAGAGGACACTGTACTGTTTCCTGTTACTGGCTGTCTCAACACACACCTTCTCTATGGAGTACCTAAGAGGTGCAGTTTTCAAAGTGGAGAGGGGGAATTAGCATTCCACAACAAGACTTAAGAAACACAAAAGTCAATGGTTCCAGCCAGATCCAGATGACAGGAGAATTGCATTAGGAGTGGAGGAGCACCAAGACCAGGTAATTTTCTTAAGACGCGAACATTTACCAAACAAAAAAAACGCATTCAGAAACTGCGAATAAAGTAGGGTTATGTTAGCACGATAAAAGCCTATGTCTTTTGTCATAGACCTTTTGTCTGCAACATTTGTACGTTTTCCAATTTAGCATTTGTTCGGTTTTATTTCTTTCATGTTCCTTCCGTCCAACCCAACCTCAACCCCTGAACTGTGGTATGTCATATCATTCCATTCTCTACCAATTTTGGATTTGATGAAAATTAATTTGTTGCTATTATCACATCCTCTCTTTTTTATTGACTTGTTATGTTCACTCCTTATCATTTAACCAATGGCAATTGTTTTATTTCTTTTTAACAAAAACATACCATTTTGCTATTATGCACTTATTTTGTTTAATGACAGTGTCTTTGTTTTGGTTTTGTACTGTAGAGCTTTGAGAACCACCCATGTGGGCGAAACACGTCGGCTGTTCGCTCTAGGATTACATTTTCTTTACGTTACTGAATTGAACTGTATTCTTCATCAAACATCTGACCGACTACTACTGCCAGGCCTGGCGCATTTTATGTTACTTCCAACAACCAATCTGTCAAATTTTTAACTGATCTGGGCTCTATTAGGGGGATCCCAGGGGAAGTCCTAATTGCAGCTGGCCTATTTTACAACAAATTCCAAAGGTGGTGTGACTAGTGCACTGGTGTTCTTCAGACGAACCCCTAACCTCCTTATCCCCTTAATAGTATTATACCTTTTTAGTTTTGGCTATTAGGTGTCACTTCAGCACCACCTTTAAGGAAAAACGATTGCATTGCAGGGTTCAAATTTGCTGGGAGCTATTAACTCCTGTGTCTAGTCTAGGACAGCTGGTTACCTTGACACCAAGAGTTACTTTTCTCTCCCGGGGCTTACTGGCACCATGGTATGGTATAGTATTGTTTATTTGTAAAGCGCCTATACAAAGAGCAAGTGTTTCAAAGTGGTCAAGGAGGGAGGGAACAAGGGGAAAACAGTCATTCAGAGCCCTTGAATTTCTGAACAATACAGGTTTGCACGGGCAGAGTGGGTGCATGGAACATGTGCATATAATACAATTAACAGTGCAGATAACAGCAAATGGATCGGACAACAATTCTGCAGTATTTCCAAATGCATTGAGGCACCACCATGCAAGGAGGGGAGACAAGGGAAAAACAGATCTTCAAGGCATGGTACCGTCAGATAGTGAAAGTGCACAGACATTGTGCGGGGTGGGGGGGGATAGGGTTGGGGGAGCCATACAAACATAGCTGGGACATTCATTGTGTGAATTTGTAAAGGTTTATAAAGCAGTTTAGGAAACTTTGAGCATATTTAAAGCACAATAGATCATATATACAAGGACAAAAACCTTACATTTGCTTTTAGTGGGACACTTCGATGTGCAGTGTGCTACATTCTTGCTTCTGGTAGCCCCGAGGTAGCTCCTTGTGCACTGGATGATGCCAGATAAACAGGAGCTGGTTTTAGCTCCTGCTCATCAAATCTCAATCTCGAACTCTGTATTGCAGGTGGGAGTTGGGATCTGAGGAGGGACACCACTTGTGTGTGTTATTTGGCCATTTACCCACCCACTGACTGCCCATGGCCATGCTTATCCCTATGGCCGTTCCCACCCACTACCAATTGCCCCGCCCAAAATACACCCTCTCAGGGTCTATTTGCACTATCTTTATCATACCGCAACATCAAACTTTGGCCTGCTAGTTGTCTTTCTAAACAATCTTCAGGGAGGTAGTTTCCCGGAATAAATTAAATTGACAATGGCTTACGCCAACCTGTCCAACGGAAAACAGCCTGGGGGATGTTAAGGGTAGATGCGATTAATGCAGTACTTGATGCAAAACTACAGCTACCAGATTGCAACACACTGTAGACTGTAAATGGTGGCATGCTTTACCCCTTCACCCAAAACAGGTCCAAAATATCTTGCACCCGTCAGCCCTAATCCAAGGAGAAAGGCTTCATCCTTACTGGGTGATCTGTATATGGTCGTCGCAGAGGCAGGTACATGTACAGCTCACTGAAACGAGTATGGGGTCCATTAAGAAAACCTAAGTAGGGTAAACCGGTTTCCAGGTAACAGCAAGAAAAGAGGAGCCTTCATTCTTCCTGAAAGCAGCGTGCCCTTTCATTTTGCAGACCGCATACTTGGCACAGAGACCTGACAAGAGCAAGGAGCAGCAGGGGAAGATTATAGCAGGAGGGGCTCGCTACTGGCAGGAGGGGCTGACTGACGACAGGGTAAGAAAGATTGGTGTGGGGAGAGAGGCAGACATGATTGATCCATGCCATCACAGCACAACCGGCCCTGGACTCATGTAACACGCCACGGAATTCCATGAACTCTCAGGAACAATTCAGACTGCAGCGGCCTTAGAATGTCAATAGGTTGAGAGGTATGCTAAGCAAAACTGCCATTACTTGAACCGAGCTATTAAAATAAAAACACATTTCACTGTGATCATTATATCCAGTTTTAGTTCTCAAATAGGACATTTAAGAGAAACCGAAGCAAATAAAGCATGGTATAGGGCTCGACATTAAGATTCAACGAGCAGCAGCTAAAACCAGCTGCTCAGTGTCAGGTCAGCAGACAGGAGTTACCGCTGTTAAACCAAGAGGATGCACAGCAAACCGCAAATATAACTTCTACAGGAGAGGCAAACTAACTTACACATTACATTTGATCCTTTATATTTGAATGTGTACTAGATGTGTCATAATTCTTGTTGATCAACATTCTCAAATATTCAATTTTATGTTACATACATGTATGTTTGTAAGGCACCAGTTGAGCTGGGGAGCCAAAATGAGTTCCTGGTAGCGGTTGGTTTCAAGAAAAATAGGCTCTCCTAGGCCAGAAGCAGGAGCTAAATAGCTCCCAGCAATTTCGAACCCCAGTGGTATTCTGGCCAGTACCTTGCACAATAGCAATTCTGCGAATTGTATGACACAAAGGGGTCTAATGTCACCTGAAGACTGTCCACTTGCAGGTGCTCAGGCTCAACTAAACCCTCACGCTTTGATCTAACTTTCCGTCGTGGCAGCCGACCAAGAAAACAAGATCAATCAGTTGCTACAATTCACAAGACATCCATCACTCGAAAAGAGTGCCTTTTGAGTGCGAGAGCTGGAAATCCATAGCTTGCTTACACCTTGAGTGCACTGCATGTCCTTCAAGTCTTCATAGTGAGCAGGGGACTGTTCCCAAGATCAAGGACACCGGCAAACTGGATATCCTGGAAGTGCTTTATAGGACCTAGACCTACAAGATCTACAGTCGCCCATGCGGACACATGATGCCCGAAAAAAGTAGCCTACTCACCCCGAGAGGAGGTTGTAGAGCACTCAGCTGCTTTCACCAGGTTAATGGGTTAACATTGCTTGTTTCACCACCCCTCAACCACCCGTTTTAAGTTTAGATTGAATAAAGTTTATATAAAATCGACCTCACAGTCATCCAATCCATCAAAACCTCTAAAATGTACCATCATTCATCTAAAAACGTATAAAATACCTTCTTACATTAAGCACTCGGACGCATTTGGATAGTTTAATGGGGCCGGGTGGTGGGGAGGGTTTTTTTTTAAATCACCCTGGCAACTATCTGTCATGAGCACAAAGATTGTGGGCTTGTGTGATTAAAGAACAGCCGTCATGCAGGAAGGAGTGCAGGCATGAGTAGAAGCTACACCACCTACTCAGGCACACACTTGTGACAAGGACAGCTTTCGGCCATTTCAAGAAGGGGTCAGAGCCCTTCCCAGTCAGTCAAGCACCCAGGATAAGACATGGAGATCACCAGAGTCCTTTTTCAGGAAGACCACTCGTCAGAAAAGGTCTCCCTTTTGCAGTTACTGGATATTGTTAAAGTAGATCAAAGGGGGAGGGCGGTAATTCGTTTTTATCACAACATTGAGAAGTTCAGATATAGGATAGCATCTTGATAATGCTATTATTATGCATTTGTATTTGTTTGTACATCTAAATATTTTTTAAAAGAAGAAAATATGTCTCCGTTTACTGCTCGCTTCCCTGTGTTAATAAGTACATGTGAAGACCATGTATTACTCATGCCGTGCCTCAAACAAGTACTTGCCAGTCACTGTGCACAGATTAGGACGCAAAATCATCACAGGACAAGCAGCAGGCAAGGAAATGGTACAGAGGACAAGTTACCAGCAGAGACATCTCCCGCATACATCGGCACCACAACAGATGGCACAGAATGTACTCCACCGGAGGGAGATCCAGCAACACCGACCAGCCCTCTAGACCACTGAATTGTAAGAGGAGCCAGACCCGTCCTTCCCCCCAAAGACTTAACCAGGGGAACCTTAAGAAAGGGGGCCCAGAACTACAACAGTAACATTGGCCTTCACAGGCGATAGGACTCAAAGCGTGTTGAGTGGGTGGAGCTTATCCCCCTTCTAACTTCGTTCTGCACATACACGCTGGGTGGGAAACAGAGCCTGACTAGCCAGGGAAAGTCAACCAACCTCAGCAGGGGTGTGCATAATTTAAACCAGAACAGGAAGCATGGGATTCAGATGAAGTCAGCAGCGGAGGAAGTCCATGAAACCAACAGGAGGGAGCGGGAGTTTGCGGAGGAGACTTGGAGCAGGTGAGCTATTGGGTTAGGACTGATATTTGCTCTGAGGTGCGAGTGTGCGTGACTGGGTGTCAAGCGAGAAGTTAATGTGAGAAGTGGATGTGTACTGGGTGAAAGGAGGGTGTTTGAGTAATAGTGGGAGGAGAGTAGGAGAAAGGAAGAGGAAGGTTAAGTGTAGGAGTAGTGGTTACATCAATTAGTGGAGATGAGGAATGAAACAGGGGAAACAAACTGGTGGGAGGAGTAAGGACTGAGTGAGAGGAGAAGAGCTCAGCGGGCACGACTGATCTAGACTCAACACCAGAGCAAGGAACTACCTAAACCCCCATTAGAATACTAACCTTGGTTGCGTAACGTTTTGGGTTAGCAGTGACCTTGGTTAGTGTAGGGAAAGCAAGTAGCCTGGGAATAGGAAAAAACACCTATAGAGAAGATCATAGACAATACGGGCTACACCATTCAGTAGTTCTAACTAGAAATACAGAAGCCCGAGCCACAGAGGGGATCCCAAAGGAGGGACCGCCGTCGGGCCCTCAAAATATTAAGGCCGTTGAACTGTTTCAAAGTCTCAGTGATTTCTGTGCCATCTGCAACACTACAACTAAACCAGCATAGAAGTGAAACAGGAACACTGAAAGTTATACCTCCATCATCTCTTTTGTTAGAGCAGTCGGGTGGGGGCTAAATGTTCAGGAGGGATGTGAGCTGATGACAGTAGCAACGTAAGTACAATGGTTTCTAAATTTAAAATGTACAAACAAGATTTGTTTAAAAGATGAATTTTAAACTAAAAATAAAATGCAATCATCTATGCAGAAAACACTACAAAAACCCATCCCTGCAATAGAGAAACAGAAGGCAGACCTTGGAGAAAGAGCACTCTCGATAGACTAGCAAGGGTATTCAAGAGAATAGTTTGTCAGCAAGGCCACTGTTAAAAGGTGGGTTTCAAGAACTAGGCAGGGAAGGGAAGCTTAAAGTCACTATGGTCCCAAAAAGGGGGCCCAAGTGTGTAGGCAAGTTGATTCATGAGAATGATGCAGAGCATGGCATCCATTTAAAAACAATATTTAAGATACAGCCTGCTCACAGCTGTCGGAAGCCACACAGGCAAACAAAATGTGAAATATTTTGCAGCAACTAAAACCCAAATCCGACAATGCCGGAGATGAACATTTCAAGCACCTGAAAATAACCTGCAACTTTTTTTTTTTGTTTGTTTTGTTTTTCTTTAAGATGGGGCATCGTCTATTCCGAGGACAAGGAATAGAAATTCAAGAAAGAAACACAGATTTGCATTTATGCGGCTGTGCGTGTTCATTTTCTTCTACAGAAAATTAATGGTGAGGATTAGGAAGCCTACTGATGTTGAATATATGGACTGTTAATAGGGGTTTGATAAACTAATGCAATACGATATGTGGTGTTTTATAAAAATGGGAACATTAAAAGTTGCAACAGTGACTGAAACC
Source organism: Ambystoma mexicanum (assembly GCF_040938575.1). Classification (NCBI taxonomy): domain Eukaryota; kingdom Metazoa; phylum Chordata; class Amphibia; order Caudata; family Ambystomatidae; genus Ambystoma; species Ambystoma mexicanum. The sequence goes on from NC_090934.1 coordinate 229,138,714, forward strand.
AACTTTAAATTGAGCCAGCACTGAATTCTGATAGGAGAGAATCCTTTCAAATCACAAAGACCGCCCTCAAACTCGCAGCATACAGAATGGGAGGACAGATACATTCCCTTCCCAAGCTAATAAACTCTTTGAAGCTTGATACTGCAGATAAGGATCCTCCTTCAAACAGGCAAAGTAAACCAGACCACCCTATAAGGTTTAATTGTGGCATTTTATTACTGGCCCAGTTTATATGTTAGGAGTGAACATAAAAATTACATTCAGATGAATCTGTGGTCCTTCTTAGTAAAATCTATTAACACCATCTTGCAGACCTTCCTGAATGTAAGAATGTAACACTTGACAGGACAGCATGGCTGGAAACTTCGAGGAGACTGAGGTAAGCCCATAAAACCACCGATATGCGAGTCAAAACGTTTCATCAGCCAGGCTGAGCCATAAAGCCCATTTGAGTCAGACCCGAGTCAACAAGAGCAGATTTACAGCCCCAACTCAAGAAAATTGCCATGTTTATAGTCTTATCTAGGCAGAAGAATTACAATGGTAATGCCATATTTCTGTATGAAGAAAAGATGCCCTTTAAATGTATATTGAATTGTTTACATCGTCTGTATCTCTAGGACCGAACTTCTTAGAGAATTAATTTAGGCATTGAAACGTTTTTAATCTAGTTGTAATATGCAAATTATGCAAATGTGCATTTTGTAGCAAAGAAAGTGCACCAAGCTAGGGTCTCATTCTAGCATCTGCAGGGACAAGTCCGTTACGTTAAGATGGAAACATTATTTGAATATAATTGACGTAGTAAGTTAAAGAAATTCATGCTAATGATAAACATACACCAGTCTTGTGCCAGAGAGAGAAATATGATAAGCCCATTAGTAAAGTGGTCATATGTGTGGAAATTACACATTTAGAATGTGGCAATATTGAATGCAAGAAATCCCAGAGATGTATCACATCAAATGGGAAAGAAACTGCATTTACAAGTTACTCTTAACAGACTGCCTTCTTCATTAATATGCCCAATGGCTGCAGAGGGGTAGGTCTATTGTGATGCCCCTTTTGGAACACTAATTACATTGACCAATTAGATTGGGGACAGTAAACACAAAAAGGTGGGTTTTTCCTGTTCTATAAAAGGTCAGACAGACACTAGGACACTCACTCATGGGGAGATACTGACAGTCACTGATGGAGAGAGAAGAATCGATAAGAGAAAGGAGAAGGAATAGAGTGTGCTCCAGTTGGACCCATTGTGTGAATAGAGCAGATATTAAAGCCCCGGGCCTTCTTTAGTGGAAGAAAAAGCAGACAGGCTGTGGAGAAAAGCCTATCCCATCTTACTGGCTTATGCCCACCCGTTCCTGAAGGGAGAGAATTGAAGCAGCCCTTAAAGGGGTGCGTGGGGGTTGCACACCAGTCTAATTCAGCCAAAAGAGATCTGGATGCGAGGATCACCAAAAAGAGAAGTAGTTTTGTGGTGAGTGATCCTACAAAGAGAATTAGAGTAAATCCCCCTATTTGTTAGTGTTGCGGGGTAGGAATAGACAAATGAATGGTGCATCTCGTGATGTTTGGGAATATTTCAAATGAATGTGCTTATGAAAAAGATATTTTTCAGATTAGGATGCATGGTGTTCATATAGTGAGATTCACCTGAACCTTTTCTCTGGCGATGTCTGGCACAGAACTATTAATGGGGTCATCTTACTGTGTGCCTACCTACAAAAAGAAGATAATTGGAAGTACTTCCTTGGTGTACTAGCAAGTAAAATATTGTTATTAATACAGGTTTGTTCAAGATAAACAGGAGAAGGAGATTTGCTGTAAATTTCTTTCCACTGTTCATGGTGCCGTTGAAAGGGAGAAAGTTACATTTTACACTAATTGAATAGCAACATCACTGAAGGTAATTCTGCCAACATTAGTCTTTTATTAAAGCCATTCACAAACCCAAAAGTCCAGTAGTTTGTTGCCATTGAGCTTAAAATGGTGTTGAAATTCTATCGGGTATGGGGTGGTGGTATTTTGAATAAAGGGGAAGCAGCGAGAAGCGGATAGGCACGGATATTTTAACTAAATTTGTTATTTTCACAAAATGAGATTCCTCCTGGACTCATACATCCAATCCATGATGCCCACTTGCTTAGGGTGAATGAAATGCATAGATACCTGTGGTAAAGTGCGTTATTAAAGTCTCTATTTCCATAACTAACATTGAAAACTGAAGTGACTAGTGTGTTGAATATTTATCATCCCTGACCTTTGAAACAATTTGTTTATCTTTAATCTGATTCCAGTATTTGTTTTGCTAATAAATTGACCTTCTGTGCAACCCTGTGCGTTTCTTTTCCAGAAAAGAAAGGAAGCTGTAAGGAATCAGTTCTATTAAATTGGGGGTCCCAGAGTCCTAAAAAGAACTTTATTAAATAAAGGAGAATTGTGCATGCCCGGCTAGGGGTGGGTGAAAAATTGCCCAGAATTAGCTATCGCCCATTTAAAACATACTACAGCGGATAAGGCCTCTTCAGAGTACTTTTATCCACGTCCTTGGTGCACAAAGTCATCGAGCTGCGCTTCTATGCGATTTTGCCACCGTCAGGCTAGCATCGAGATGTGCGAGCAGATGTGAGCCCACAGATGTCGATGTCTAACCGGTTATAAAAAATTTTTAAAAAGGCGCAGGTTTCAGATGGGTCGGGATTCAAGAAGATGGCCTTCACCATTTCGAGACAGTGGTCAAATCTGGGGTGAGATGACGGTTCTGCTGGGTGGAGTTCGAATTTACAGGCCAGTCTATGGCTTCCAGCATTTGAAACCAAGCTTGAGTCACTTGTTTCCACACGCGAGACTAGGCTTGCGTTAATTCAAGACAGAATCTGGATAGCTCTAAGCGCAGCAAGCAGTTCAAAGTTTGCATAGATTGCCAAAAGCTGCACCGCAGGTCTGTGGCAGATTGAAGGTGGCAAGCATGGTTAATCTGGCTCGAAGAGGACGTGAGTTGGCAAAACAGGGTGTCGGTTGCTTCTGGTTTGCTCGGACAAGGCGAGTGCTTCTCTTCTGCCCTCCCCTACAGGGAGCTTGACTGGTGTCTAAAGGGGAGCCACCCCTCGTGTGATCAGAGTCCTGGTTCCAGTGACGTCAGCAGAGAGGTTTTAGTCCACACCACTTCACACCTGATGTTTCCTGGTGGTTGTATGGGGACAGCTCTCCTCCGCCTTGGATGCCTTCTGTCTACACCTCTATTGCACAGGACTTTGGAGCAGACTGTACTGCCAACAGAGGTTAAGCAAATCTTTGTCCTTGTAAAAGTCTTAAGTTTAAAGAAAAGGACTTGCTCTCCTTAAAGACAGAATCTAAAAGGGGCATTGGCACAAAGCAAGCCTGTAAAGACCCCTTTTCCTTCTGACATCACATCCAGAGTGCATTGGTGCAGGAAATGGGAGGGGGGGTGCAGGGAGAGCGTGGGGGGCATCAACAGGTAGGGAGCCTTAACAGAAACCAAGATTATGCATCCCTACTCAGCCCGCAGTCCACTCCTGGCTCTGCAGTGCTGAATTTGAAGCATTGGTTCCTAGGACAGCTCTTAGGGGGCATGGGGAGGGGAGTTGGGGAGTTCCTGGGGTGAAGGTGTTGGCCTTCCTTTTGGGGAGAAAAGTGGAAGCATCCTGGCTTTTATTCCAGATGGCAGTTATGAAGACAGCCCAGTCACCAATGCACATCAGTCCCGTCATAGCTGGTCTCTGCTCAGAGATGACACTAATGTGATATCAAACTGATGTGGGTATATAATTGTGTGCTCTTAGTAGTTACCATGACACAACCAGGCACGGCTTATATTTAAAGATCTACACGCCACCAGACCGACTACGGAATATAGTTCAGTTTGGAAACTGATGCTGAAAATTAAAAAGTCACCTCTGCCTGCTATCCTTGTGTTTTAGCAGCTGTCCAGAATGTAAACATGACCTTTAAACCTACCCTGTGCCACTGCAGGGATGTTGTAGAGGGTACCAGGAGACCAACTCAAACTGCATGCATGTTCCATAGAATGTGGGCATGGACCGTTTATGAGAATTGCTGGAAGCTATGTAGCTTCTGTGTTAAGCCTAGGGGAGCCTGGTTGCCTGGACATCAAAAGCTACCAGAAGCGTTGAGCTCCCCATTCCAACAGGCGTAATATAATCCTAGCTATGTGACATTAACTTGATTTGGAAATGCTTTTAAAGACGCATAAGGTCACATCTAGAGCATATTTAAAGCACAATAGATTGCACATAAAGGACAAAATGTTTACAGTTGCATCTCATGCAACATTTAGATTTGCTGTGCGCTAGCTCCTGGTACCCCAGAGATAGCTACTTCCTACCTGGTGATGCCAGATACTCAGAATCCAGAAGCTGATTTTAGCTCCAGCTCATCAAATCTCAATTTCGAGCCCTGTGGGGTCCGACTAGCAGATCTCCCATTCCGAAATAGAATTAACTACATAATTTAAGTCATTAATATAAAGAGAAGGAAAATAAATCCAGGCTTTCACGTGGTCACAGACGGTTGCTTAATATTTCCACTAAAGAACTGCCTCATTCTTGACATACAGAGAAATCTCCTGGCAAAAAAAAAAAAAACAAAAAAAAAAAAAAACTCAATTCTGGTTGTTCAGCTCTCCTGGAAGAACATGCAAGTAAGACTTGTTTGGAAGCATACTGAACTCAAGAACATTTTTCCTTAGGTCTTGTAATGAATATTGACCATAGTTCTCTGGACACTCAACCCAGGCATACTAAAACAAGGTTGTCTCATCTTTGAAAGAAGCAATGTGTGATAAATCAGGCATTTTCTGAAAGGAAATATTGAAAACAGTTTTGACATGGTTAAGAAAATATAGGATTCTCCATTCCTATCGGTCTTGCATCCTCTGGGGTTCATATACACAATCTAGTCTTTGCTTGGCCATACATGCAAAGTAACTTAAATATCCTAAGTGCTTCTTATGCAATTTGAACCAACTAATCGAGAAGTTATAACCTTGGAAAATGTACTTACCATACCCAGTTCGAACCTGTAAGTTGAATACTGGAGGATTCAGAGAGACTTGTTATCTTTTTCCAACCAGCACCCTCTAATGTATTGCAAGTGTGGCATCTCGCCAAAGTTCAGCAATGTAAATGATCGAAGGCTCCCTCCATTTTCAAAATTTAGTTCATCTATGATTTTGGAAAGTTCGAAAGGGGCTTCAGAACCCCCCCAACCCCCTTAAAATGACAAGGCCCTTGATTAGTCAATAACCTGCATCTCAACCACAATCAAATGTTTAATCGAACATCCATTTTCGTTAACCCACAATCCAAGAGAAGAAAACTGAAGTGCCATCACTAAACCATTCACTGGGGATCTTCCCAGCTCTAGGTTATTTGTATTTATCGTTTACCCATTTACCTTACTGTAAACAAAAAGGGAACCCTATTGTCCCATAAGAGTCATATGTTCCGATTGCACCTGCCAATTATTTATATTTTGGGGTGCAACAATCAACTGTTGATGCAAACAAAACGTAACTCCACTATGTAGAGACTGAATAACATTGTGCCAATAGACAAACATCTGATGCCCCAAGTTTCACCTAAGGTTGAATGTAGCACGATGGGGATACAGAGTATTTGATCAGGCATACCACATTCTCCAGTTTGTCTCCATTGTTGAATGGTTACCGAGGGCTTTAAATATCCCTGGTTTTCCGTCCTTGTCCTGTGCAAGGGTGTGCACCGCCCTTTCCCGCAGCAAGGCCAGTTCCCGTGAATAACACCACCCGGACCCACCAGTCCACCTGCAAAGGGATTGGCGCTGCACCTGCCAAATAAAATTGCTGTTCACAGGAGATGGGGCACACCCAAGTTCCTTGATAACTACTAGACACAGACACCAGAGTGCATTTTATAGGGATAGCTACTCTTCCCTTTCAAAGTCCCTAGGATTCCCATGGCATGAGCACCAACTAAATGGGGGCCTGCTACCTCAGCTTAGCCTTCCTTGGAAGGGGGTTGGGACCCTTAGGGCGAGTCCAGAGGATGGACTCTGTGGGTGGTTCCATCTTGCTTGGCAGCCTCATGGAGGTCGCCACACTAGCCTCACGTCAGGGTACCTCCCCTCAACCGTATAAATTAGATAGAACGATAAGTCCATTTGAGCCAAGTCACATTCCACAGGGCCACCTAGTAGCCATCGCTGGAAGTTCACCTCCAGTTCTGAGCCACAACAGCAAGGCGTTGTGTGTATGCAAATTAACTCAAACACAAACCTTTTTCTCCAGGGAATTGGCTGTGTCCAAGAGAGCAGTGCTACTTTATACATAGGTTAATGAACCCAAGACAGACATTTGCAAGGCTGCCATGACAACTACATACCTGGTTTCACCCTTATTAAGGATCATCAGTGCAGTATCGTGCCAACAAACCTGTGGTTGGAGCATTTACCCATGTTTTCACAACACCAAGAAAGTTATGGTGGGTTTAAAAAGGTTTGGAAAAAAACATTTTCAACTGAAACGTTAAAGAAAAATATATATATTTGGAACGGTCATTTGAGCCAAGTCCCACATTCCACAATGCCAACTAGTAGCAATTGCTAGAGGTTTCAGGTGAAAGGGTTTTTTTTGCAAGCCTTTTTAAACCCTCCATAACTTTCTTGGTGTTCTGAAAACATGGCCAAATGCTCCAACCACAAGGCTGTCAGGAGGGTTGGTGCACATCATCCTATTGGATGGGGAAGCGCCTGCGTGGGTCCGCCCACGCTTTCAGTAATTAAGAAGGCGGCGGCTGTCAGGACTATACTGCACTGATGATCCTGAATAAGGGTGAAACCAGGTATGTCGTTGTCCTGGCAGCCTAAATGTCCGTCTTGGGTTGATTAAGCCATGTATAAAGTAGCACTGCCCTCTTAGACAAAGAATTACCTGGAGAGAAAGGTTTGCATTTGAGCTAGTTTGCATGCCCACAATGCCTTGCTCTTGTGGCCCAGAACTGGAGGTGAACTTCCAGTGATGGTTACTAGGTGGCGTTGTGGAATGTGCAACTTGGCTCAAATGGACTTTCCCATTTTCACATTTCAGGTGAAAGGTTTTTTTTTCTCCAAACCTTTTTAAGCCCACCATAACTTTCTTGGTGTTGTGAAATATATATTATTTTAACAAAGTCTAACATTCCCTTTCAATATTACCCTGGTGTCTTGCGTATTTATTTATAGGTGTTCTGTTAGGGTACAAGCACATGGCCCTGTGGGGCTATGGTTAGGGGGGCCGGAGCAGAACCCTGCAGTTTAAAAAAAAAAAAAAAAAATTATAATCCACCAATGCGTGGTGCTGCTGCGGCTCCCTAAAGTCCTGGTTACAGCAGCCAATGAACCAGCTAGAGGCAAAGACTTTTGCCTGAAGCTCTCACTCATGTGAAAGAGCTTCAGGCTTTACAAAAAAATGACTTCTTACAGAATCGTGGAGCTGGCCTCTGCCAGTTGTCTCTATGAGATGCAGGGATCAACCTCCCCCCGCCCCCCAGAGTGTGAGGGTCATAATCACTGCCTCTGTTAGATAAAGGGATGCCTGGTGAATTCATGGGTAAAAAGGTGTTGTGCAAATCCCCACCAGGCATGAGATGCAGGGATGATCACCCTTGCACCCAAGTGGGGTCGAAGGGGGGGAATATTGCTGCCTGGGAGAGGTCGCTTGCAACCATTAGACCACGCACCCTTAATGAGCCCCGGCTCAATTTCCCAAGGCAATTTAATCCCCTGTGGTTTCCTGAATAAAACATTGTGAAATAAAATCAATAAAACCTTTTTTTAAAGTGCAATATTATTTCATTCTCACCAATGCGGTTTATATTTTGGGATGTACATGCCCCTTCCAACCGACCAGTAATTTACCTGATGTACAAGCATTTTAAAATAATAATACAGTATTCCCTGTGTCAACATATTTTAAGAGTATTTGACAGTAGGGTGACGTACAAAACAGATACAAATTCAGAAAGCCACAATGAACGACTATTAAAAACACATTAAGATAAAAACAAAATACGAAGTGTGACGAAGAAGAAAATAACTCCAAAAAACCAACAAACAAAAAAAAAATCAGAAATGAAAATAAAGTCCAAATGCAGCGACAATGAAAGAATGTCCCAACTGTTGACCTGCCACAGTCTTGTCTCGATAGTTAAGTAACTTGATGTCAAAAGCGGCTCAGAAATGAAGACTAAAAACAATGCGTCTCCCCATGCAACAGCTACACATCACCATCTGAATCGCACCAGACGGACAGACAATCCAGACCTGAAGCCAAGTGAACAATTCCTAATAGAGCAGGTTGCACACATTGATTTCCCAATTGTAAAACATGTCTTTCAGGGCACTTATCAGAGAAAGGCAAAAACTGTAATTGGAAATATCCACATGGTTGTAATGTCTGTCGCATATGCAACATCTTAATGTTGCAGACTCAAAATGTACCCTCGCTACAAGTCAATGGTGAGTGATCTTTGACTCTGGGCGAGTTAGAAGTGCTTTGCTGTGTGCTTGTGATGAACTTTGAGGGGGGAATGACGTCAAATTCCTGGCAACTTCAAATGTTTACCCCTGCTAATGTTCATTACATAATCCAGCGAGGGTGAGAAGTGGTAGGCATAAGAAAACTGACTGACCGAGAAAGAAAACTGCTGAACATTTTTTGTACCACAGGTTGCTGGAGAGGCACGTTAGGGCAAAGGGGAAAAACATGTTTGTATTCTTTATCTGCGACAGACTGGTCAGTAAACCAGGAGGTCCACATTTAATTAAGCGAGTTATAAGTAGCACCCACGAACCAGAGGCAGCTTTCATAACAGCAGCAGAAGTTCCATCAGGACATGCAGTCGCGATCTTTTTTTTCGCATATGAACTTAACTGACAAATCTGTCCTACTACATACCTATTAACGGGATTTTTTGTACTCCCCAAATTGTTTAGAACGGGTGCATTTGGCCGAGATACAAAAGAAAGCAAGCATTTGCAATGCCAACAGTTTGGACTTTTGTGTATGCATGGGAAAGGCACTTTCCAGGCACTGCAGCAGCGATATTAACTGCCCATTGATGGTAGCAGGTGCAAAACAGTGCAAGTGCATGGGCATCTAATAACAGTGCTGGACAAATGCATGATACATAAACAGGCCAAAACTGTTGCTTTGCCAAAGCTCGTTTTAAACGAGTCTTCAGTGAACAACGGGTGGCTGAAAGCAGGCCTAGTTTAGACATTCTCAATACAGCAGTAGCATGTTCACAGCTACAATTAAGCCATTAACTCTCAGAAGACTGCTTTGAAAAAACATTGACAGGACCTTCAAGTGAAAGTTTGATGGTAAGGCTTGAGTAAAGCGAGCTCAAAGAGTTCCCACAAGGAGGTGTTTTGGGAAGGAACTCTGTGGGAAAGGCCATAGGGATTAGCGTCACCCTGGCAATCAATCAGTGGGCAAATAACCAAAAAGCACCTAGAGCAGTGGTATTCAAACTGTGGGTCGCGACCCCCTAGGGGTCCGCGGGTGCATCCCAGGGGGGCCCTGAGAGCTCAGCATGAAAAAAGATTTATTTTTTTTTTAGATTGGAAGAAATGGGCAGGGGTGGCCCACATGGGCGGGCTGAAGCATGAAACTGTCTCAGGCAACAATGAAAAAGTGGCCCACAGTTGTAAATGGATATTCATTCCTTTAGTCACAGACTGGGCCTCATTACTACTATGGCGGACCAGTAACAACGGTGCTGGTAAGCTACCGGCACCGTTGCTACCGTTCCGCCGTAGTAAGAGTTGTGCTCGTGGGTGCTTGACAGCCCCCGCCAGGTCTGACCTCAGCTCGTCGGATGCACCAGCACCGTTATTAACGGTGCCGGTGCATCCGAGCTCCCCATTCCCATTTGAGCCATATGGGGCTCAAATGGGAATGGGGATCTACCGGCACCTTCGAAAGGGCAATTATCATGTCCGCCTAACTCGGCATGACCTAGTAATTGCCCATTCGCGGGTGCCAGACCCGGATGCAACTCCAGTGGCAGCCGTGCCGGTTTTACCGGCACAGCTACCGCCAGAGTAGTTATGAAGCCCACTGTTTCAATAGTACCCAAAGGGGTGCTTTGTGTTAAAATGTAAGTAAATTGTGATATATTCAGCAACAATGGTCAACATTACTAACTGCATAGTTAAGTAACTCATCAAAATGGTCCACATTGGCCAAAATGGTGGCCCATTTTGATTGGCCCAAACTAGCATTTTACATTTTTGGTACAGGCATTGCCCTATAGGCCTGTCCGAGCCTGGCGGCTCATCCATAATGGCAAGAGGCGCCCACCCAGTGGCCCCTCACCCATTATGGAGGAGCTAAGGAGCCAGCCCAGTGAAACAGTGAGCACTCCCTCAGCTGCTTTATCCAGCTAATAGAGTGCTCCTGGGCTGGCTGAACTGTCAAAGGGAAACACTGTTTCCCTTTGACAGTTCAGTTTAGTCCCCCAGCCGCACATGCTCACTGAGCCATGCAAGTGCTGGGGCGTTTTGCTTCGCCAGCATTGCATAGCTCATTGGAAATGCTGGCTGGGGCACTGCATGTCTGTATGTCCGAGGGGGAGCTCCTGCGCCTCCTCGCACATACGGACAGAGCAGCTGGAGCAGGCCGTTTCAGCACCCACACACAGGCCAATGCAGAAGGTACGTTTATGTTCATTGTTTTTATTTAAACATGTGTATGGATGCGTTATGAGTGAGTGTATGGTGATGGATGCTCATGTGAATGATAGAGTGATTGCTGTATGAATGTGCAGCGCCTTGCATATACACATAATCATGTTCATTGTGTTAGGACCAGTGGGGCCCAGGGGACAGGGATGGTATCTTTTTACCGGACATCTATCATTCAAAACCCTCTGCCTTGTCCACAAGGCTTTCTGGGGCCTGGGTCCAAAATACCTTCAGCTATTCCTCCGCAAATACCTCCCCTCTCGAGCTCTTCATTCCTCTACCTCCAACTCCCTCAGGGTCAGTCGTTTATCAAAGAAACGAGCTGGGGGTAGATCTCCGTCTTCGGCTGGGGCCTCCCTCTGGAACAGCGCCCTGCCACTCTAAAACTTGAGGAGAACCATCTTTCTTCCTGCACTTATCAGACCTACCCTGTCTGCTGCCTTAAACGTAGCACTTGCAAATTGCTGGCTGCACTACCACTGTTTGTTGCCTTTATTATTTATTTATTGTTATTTATCTGTTTCTCCTCTGCTTCGCACTTTCCACTTCTCCCCCCTTCCATGCACTTTTCCCCTCACACTTGCGCGTTCTCAATGTCACTGGGCCTAGTAAGATCGCTGTTTTATTCTCCTCTGTTCCCCTCCCTTGCCTTGTCACGCTCTGAAACACTTGTGTACGAGCGCGAACCTCCCCTTAATGCCCCTCCACTTAAAAAAGATTCACCAGCCGCCACTGGCCCTCAGACTGTGTTGGGAACGGGATGGGGGAACCGAGGGACTATGGTGGGAGCACAATGGGCGGGAACCATGGGATAGTGATGGGAGCAGAGTGGGGAGAGCCCTGGGTGTGTGATGGGGTGGGGAGAGACCAGCGACTGGGTAGGAGTGGGATGAGGGAGCCCAGCGACTTTGATGGGAGCAGGTGACGGCGTGCAATATATACTGTCCATTTGGCATTTCTGGGGGGTCCCCGACCTGCCCAAATTTTGCTCAGGGGGGCCCTGGCCAAAAAAGTTTGAAGACCACTGACCTAGAGGTTACTTTAGGTTTATCGATTGTTTTATGACTAATGGCCGGGACGGTTCTTTACTGCAGTGCTCCATATACTAGAGTATAAAAGCTTGTGATGTTTAAGTACTATTATTGCCATGTAGTGCCCACTTAATTCTCATTGATCAAATAACCAAACACATTCAAGCTATGCGTTGCTCCTCATTCTGCCTGCTCACCCCATGTGTACTCTAATGCAACCAGTTTCAGCTTTTAGGTGGCTCTGCCATCTAATAACCCAAACTAGAAATGTTTTTCAATATGCTTTACCCAAACCATTTTGTGGGTGGGTTCAGTTTGCATTATTTTGCAAATTGACAATCCAGCTGTGACAAAATGCCCCCAAAAAATGAATTATTTCTTTGCTGCCCAATTATGGTACCCCCGCCCGCCCCCAAATCAAGCGACTGCAATTTGTATTTCTATTTAGACAGCTTTACTACAAAGTTATTGCCACTTTGTTCTATGCTTATTTGCGTTTGAATCCCTATCCATCTGTATCGAACATGCTTCCCGGAGAACCTTCACACACTTTTTGTTTACAAAATTCCCATAAAAAACGAACATAGTTATGAAACTATGAGAGGTGGGTTTGCTCCTGGTTATCTTGTCTGATTCAGTATCAATAATCCTTCTAACACGGTAGTTAGTGCGATACAGGTTCGCTTTTATTGATGGTTTATGGCTGTCCTTATGGCAGTCTAGCTCTGAGTAGTGTCTGTGATGCGTTGCTCCCTGCGGCTTCAGTGAAGAGCCCAATAGGAGCTAGACTGCCATAAGGACAGCCACCCACAATAAAACAAGAACCCCACCTAGGGACCGCAGCATTACATACTTGCCTTGAGAAAGACCCTTATGGGTTGAAACACGTGTCGGCTGACCGCACCAAGGCACAAAATGCCATAACAGTGTTCTATACACTAATCATTGTATCAAGTGGAATCTTTCATAAACCATCAATAAAAGCGAACCTGTATCGCACTAACTACCGTGTTAGAAGGATTATTGATACCGAATCAGACAAGATAACCAGGAGCAAACCCACCTCTCATACGCACCAAATTGGGGTCCTGGCTAAACCCCTAACCACTCCTGTGATCTTGCGACACCAGAACAAACCTTCCAACCTATAAATGGTGCTTAGCATGGGCAGGTTCCAATCCTAGAGCCAACTAGACCCTTAGTTATGAAACTACTATTCGTGCCGTGGATGCCAATTGAAGTCAATTAATACCTTCATTAAGATTACCACAATTACATCGTAGGCATTAAGGGTCAAGGGGCCCCTGATCATCTTTCTGGAAATCGGCACATTGTTTCAGTCTTCCAACTACGCTGTCCAAAAGACCAATCAAGACACAAAATGTAAACTAGCCACTGGCAAGTAATTATTCACTCGACAAGTAATAAACAGTGTGTGTGCATATGCAGGGAACGCTCATTCATGCCAGTGGGTCATTGAGATCCATCACTTCGCATTCAACTTCGTTTCAAGTTACATTATTGTAGAATTAACTACTGTAGTCTCATTTCTCCTCTTCATACAGACTTCTTTATACTGAGCCTGTGGTCTCAGCCTATTCTTGCCACCATCTCAAAGATTATAAAATGAGATTCAAGGTTGAAAACAAAAAAGCTACAAGTTACTTAGCTGTAACTCTTATTCTCCAGGATGGATCTTGCAAGGATTCAAATGCTCAAATATTCCCAGTCAGGCCGGGAATCTTCAGTAAAAGGTTTCCTCCAAAGACCATGCTTTGGAGCACACAAATGGATAGAATACATGAACGGACGGCATTAATGTAAATAACTTCCCAGATGCACTATCTAGCAGTAAAAAAACCCACAGCAAATCTATTCTTCCTGCATCTGCCGAGCACCATCGCAAAGAAGCCCAAAACGTTCTTCTCAAAGCCACCAGGCAAACATGCAGCCCTCCAAGGGTATAAAATAGCAGGTCTGTTCAACGTTTTTCCTTCAGCTTTGTGCTTGATTAGATTAAGATTCCTTTTAAAATTCTAGCTCCACCACACATGCATCTGGATCCTCAAAACCCCTTTTCCTACCCACCTACTGCCTGCCCAAACACTAAAAGCCGTCACGTCGCCGAAGACCACACCACCCTAGCCACGTCTCCACTGCAGGAGTGCCTGCCTAATAGCAGTCATCGAGTTATAAAATGGCTCAATAATTCTGTAGCTGACTGATGGGGGTTGAGGACCCAGCTTAATAATTGTTTAACTAAATGCCATGTTGATGTCAGTGTACATGTATGCCTTTGTTGAAATGCTTAATAAAATGTATTGTTGGAAAAAAAAAAAATCATTGTTAAATTAGGTCTTAAACTCAAACAAAAAATTTAAAAAAATGTTCACAAGATTCTGCACAAACAACTAAAGCTGTGGATAAGATTTGGATATTGAAGTTGCGAGTAAAATCATAAATCCCTTTCCCAGTAGAAAGGGATTTTGTAATCCATATTTCTTTGCAACTAGTAATCCGGGCACAAAGTAAAACATGTCTTACCTTGATGTTGCTCTTTAAATCAGGCAGTATCAACAATTGAAGTGCTCTTTCCTGTGGCACTGCTCGGCTGGTCCCATTCATTGGAACATGCGTGAAGCCGTGTGAATCCAATGTATTTTTGTTTATTTTTACTTCCCATTTTATTTTGTACGAGTATTTGCTTTGAGGCTTTCTTTTTTGTTTCCGTTTTTTGGGAATACAGGTCGCTTTTACGGCACTTATCTGTAGTGCTGCACAAACAGTAACTCCCTCGCCAGGCTCTTGTGCCGTCACATTTATTTTAAACATACCGATATGGGAGGATTTCATAATTGTTTCTTAAAGTGCACTTCATTAAACGTAGCGGTCATAAGAAGCATAGTTGAAAAGAGCGTTTCTCAAATGTACCTTCTCACAAACGGATGAAGAAACAGGATCTGAAATTAGACCGGAAGCACACATCTTCCGCGTTCGCATTCGAGTGATTGCACTCTGAAATAAACACGGACCACGAGGACCAAACGGAAACAACAGCATCATTGACAAGGGGGGACAGCTACCTGACAAACCATTTGTCTAACAATGATCACTTTTAAATGATACAAGATTTCAAGAATTGGGACTTGGCCATTGGGCTGTTGAATAGCACACACTTCCAATGAAGTCTTCTGGAAGCAGGCTAAACTAACACTCACTTGCCCTGTGCATACTCTCAAGACTTATTCTCCGATTGTTAATGAAATTCAGATCTTTCCAACAGGACAGGCATCCCTGGCATTCATGCATGCACAATGTTTTTAAAACAGTAAAATAAAAACAGTGCCAACAACTTGCTGCTGAGGCATACCATCTTGCAAGAACATGATAAAAGGTGCACCTCTTGCGAAGAACGCCTTATGTAAGGCAGTAAAGGACATGAGGCATTGCAGACAGTGGTCGAAGTGGCCGGGAGTGGTGCTCCTCTACTTTTTATTTTAAAGTTTTACTCTTCCTATACTTTTATTTTAAAAAGAAACAGTTCCGGAATGGTTTAGTTTTAACAGAGGTGTAGGAAGAAGTTCAAACTTGCATTTGCAGTGCACTGCACATTCCCTTAAAATGGCAGGTCTGTTTGTTTGGGGGTTTGGATTGTGCAGGGAGCTGGTGGGGCGAAGGGACTTGTAGGGGAGCAGGGGCAGGCCAGCCGGGAACATAGTTCCACTACTTCTTTTCATACACTTCAACCACTGATTGCAGAAGAAAGTGAGCTAAGCATAAAGGGTGCAGGAATACATTTCAACGCGTAGACATCTTTCATTGATTTACTTTAGAGTCTCACTGAGAAAAAAAAAAGGTTCTACTTGTGTAAACGTACATTGACAGGTCTTCTGCACAAGTTTAAATTCTGGGTTAGAAATCCTCAGAGGGCTACATATCCCCATCCGTGACCCCTTGTGACTGTCTTTTTTTAATATAATGGTTTTGTAGCTTGGAATGTATATCTTTAACTGCAAACTATGTTTGTCTCACAGTATTACCTATATGTGAGCCAAAGGCACTGCTACAGATAACGTTCTGAGCCATTTTACGACTAGGCACTTGCTGCTGCGATCTGTATGATATTAATGTTCAAATCTCAACAAGGCCAACTCCACCTTTCACTCTTCTGAAGTCTTTAAATAGGCACCAACTTCGGTTGGGTAATAATTTAATATAAAAAACGCTGCATGCACACTGTGTTAATAGGAGCGCTGTGTACATTATAGAGAGGTGGTATACTGAAAGCAGATTTAGCTCCCAAGTCAGGTCTGTCTGCATTGCTGTATGTCTTAGTGAGCACCATTTTAGTGTCAGACATTGCACTGGCACACTTTTTTTTTTTTTTTTTTTTTTTTAAAGGTCAGGAATGGTAGGGTGCAACAATGTGCACATTAGTGTTCTGGTACACAGAATATTAGTGCCTTGGTGAAGACATCTGTCCCCTGATATGGGATAAAGTCTTGACATGTTTATTAGTAATGCAGGGGTCGAAAATGAGGGGCGCTGGGAGCCGTTTAGCTCTTGTAGGTAGCCTAGAAGAGCCTGGTTAGCTTGACAACAGCAACTACTTTTGACTCCCCATGCCAACTGATGCCAAACATAGGTATGTGATTTTAACTGTGTTTAGGACAATCTCCAAATAAACAGACCACATTTATATGACATTTAAAGCGCGAGTGGTCACAAATAATGGACAAAATGATTTGTGCATCTTATCTGAAAGTTAGATTGGCAGAATTATATGTAGTAGCTCCTCGTTCCCTAGTGCAAGCTCCTGCCCTGGATCACAGGAGCTGCTTTTAACGCCTGTTTTTCCGATCCTCATTTCAAGCCATGTAATGTGTGTGCTCACATGTGTAACACTGTAACGTCTGACGCAGCCAGCACCAACTTAAATCTGCCCAGGATCTGGAGAGGATACAGAGTTTCCAAACCCAGATTTGTATAGTAAATCGCCTATTTGTGGAAGTCTCACCCAGCTTTTTTTTTTTAGCCAACCTTCAAAACATGAAAACTGAAGGCATGATTTCCCCTGCATTACAGTTGTAGTCAAAAACTGATAACCGATCTGTTGACCAACTCAGAAGGGAACTTGCAGGTCCAACTGGCCAACCTAAATGAGATCAGGGAAATTAAAAATAAAATTGCACAGGTGGACCTACTGTCACCCAAACGAAGATAGCTCTGTTGGGTGCATGGTGGGGCTGTTAAGCACATGGCGCCCGTCTGAAAACTTCTCTAAGGCGGCCTAGGTCACTTAAGAAATATTTGGTAACACCATTTTTAGTGGTGGAGAAGGCTACGGAGACAAGAAGAGGAGATCAGGTAAACGCCTTTTCTGACACTGCTTACATACCAGACAGAGCTAGGTTTGTACACTCTACAAAAGGTGTAGAGACTCTTCCCAGTTCTGAACTTAACCTAACAGGACCCAAATTAAGAAAATGTCCACAGTGGTGCTCAATGGACTTTATCTAGTAGAACACAAGAACAAGGCGTATCGACAGAAAATATCGAAAAGAAAATCTTGAATGAGCATTCGGCATGGTAAAAAAATGTTTTAAAAAAAAAAACATTACGAGCAGGGCCCCCCGCTCCCTATGTTAATTATAAGGGGCTAAGGCCATGCAAGAAGGTACCATTTCAATGCACAAACATATTTTGCCATGTTAAACAAAACACGCCCGCGGGATGGCTCAAGACCAGCGCCCCCAAATTGGCCTCTCCTATGTTGTTTAAACCATTCTCTTTTTTAGACTCGCCCCTTGGTGAAAGGCTACAATCTGCTTGCTTTTTAGGGACGTCATAAGAAGATGATATTCATTACTTGCTTATTCAGTGGTTTAAATTCAAGGCAGAATACTCCATGGAGTGCGATATACTGCCAGGGGCGTAGATAGGGTAGGGACCGAAGGGCGACAGCCCAGCCAAACTCTGTAAATGCCCACTCAGCAGCGTTGTGTGGGCATTTAGAGATGTTAATGTCACTGCGGTGGTTCCAAATCCATTAGCTGCAGGCCCCACATGTTAGACACTGCCGGTTACACCTCTGTATACTGCAACACATCAATCACATGTAGTAGAGAAAATAACTTATTCGATCATCAGTGAAGTGCCTTCTGTTGTGCTCTTTATATATGATTGACGAATGTGGAATAGCGACTAGTCCGTTTTTTTTACCCAGCACGTTCTGCCACAGTCCTGTAAACAAGTCTAGCTGTCCCACAATTCTCCGTTTATGAACCAGAGAAAGAGGCAAGGCGGAGTGAGGCCTGCTGGCTTTCAAACGCATATTCTGCAGGTTGCATTCAGATTGAACATGCACATCTGTCGTTCTAGGCTGAAAATATTGCACAGAGGCAGTTAGACATTGGTTTTAGTTTTTGCTTCTTTAGGTGGAGATGTAGGACAGACTACATTTGAGCAGAAATACTCCAGGTGTGTAGAGGTTTGGCATATCAGAGGCAGATATAGATCCTGTGTTTAGTTGCCTTGTCTGTCGATAAGCAGCCATTTTTTGGGTCAGGCACTTGGTATTATTTGTATTCCTGCAAGTTATTAGGGTCTGGCAATGGGCAGGCAATACAGCCTGCTCGATTTCAAGCCATCTCCTATGCCTCTCTGGAACCTAGCAGTTCTCTTTAGCAAACAAACACGTAGATCCTTCGATATTAGCCGCACGCCAAGCAATAATCATCACTCAACCAATCACACCGACGCATCGCGTCTTGCGATTGTTAAATGATGCAGGTTTGTGGCCGACAGCTGCGCGCCCTGCCTTCTCCCCAAGGAAACGTGTTCCCTGGAAACTCAGTCCCAAAGTACCTCCCCAACCCCAAACGAGAATGCGTATATGCGTAGCCTTGATTCAGCGACGATAACCGATGAAAACGTCGCGTCGGGGCTGTGCGCCGTATATGGAGTGTATTGGAATGTAAACAAACCACATGACAGCCGTGAATAAAAACATCGATGGGGATGTTTTGAAGGTAGTCGCTCGGCCCTTCATCCCGTCGTAAGAGAGGGGTTGAGGGTGTGTCGATTCGTCACGAGAGGCATCCTTGGATACAGCCCACCACTGACATTACAGGGTGGACAGAAATGTGCCTTTACCCGGCATTGTGTTGTGCAGTCTTGGAACAGGTCTGTTGCCTCTGGGGTCCTGTTTCCTCTCTGCTGACATTCCGCTTACAGTGCCATATTTATCCTCACAGGGCTTCCTTCGGGAGCCTCGGCTTGGCTGCCGGGCCCGCCTCCTCCTCCCCCAGGTTCCCTCTGGCTCCTGCTTAAATCAGAGGTTTGGCTCCATCGCGAATCCCCGCAGGCCTCCTGCCCAGCCTTTCCCAGCTTTTCCTGCGTCCCGCCTGCCTCCAGCTCTGTCCTCCCCCACCGTTTCCTGCAGCCAGGGCCTGCAGTCAGAGGCAGTCCTTCCCCTCTGACCCCAATTCCTAACTAAAGCTGCTTATCTGAGAGCTGCAAGACACTGCAAAGTCTCTAATCCCTCCCTCTGCCTCGCCACACGGAGCCCAAGCAGGTAAACACGCCTCTTATCGCCTCCTTGAACTGCAGGGAGCCAGCCAACGTGTTCAAGAAGTTAGTCTCCATTCCAGTGTAAAGAACACGGTATTTTGACAAACAACAACAATGAACCGACTCCTAGCTTCAGATCTTATCAGAAACCATGCTCCAGAACCCGGCGCAGCCGAGGTTTCAAGGGTGGCTTCCGTGACAACTAATCCTTGTCGTGGAAAGGGGCCAACGACGAAGTATGCTGGCACTAGCCTGGTAGATCCATCCTATGCCGCGGGTTCACCACACGGGGAATGCACCAGAGGCATTAAATTTCCACTTGGATAGAGAAGCAGACATCTGGCTTGATCGCTCTGCCAAGACGGCATTTCATTGCCTGGATGTGTGATTGGAGGGGGCCACAGGAGCCCCCTCCCCCCTGTTCAAAAAATATTCCTGTGTACCAGGCTTTCTGCATGCAGCCATGTTCACAGGCTATTTCCATTGAGGATTCATTCACCAGGGGGGCAGTCGGATAACCCCACCCCCTCAATCCCAATGGCAGCTTACTAGCTCGATCTAGCAGTCCACCCCTCTCGCCAACTCCCTCTACATATCACAATCGCAAACCCCTTTGCCAGGGAGGTTCATTACTCTGCTGTGTCCCCTCTACTGAAAACTTAATTCAGACTATGAAGAGCCAATTCCTCTTCCAACCCTCTGACCACCCTTACAGTGCTGGAAATGGAAATTACTGTGCAATCTCACAGCGACATGGGGCGACCGTGATCATCCCCTCCCATAAACAATGTTGCCTCCTCAAAAGATTAGCTGTAAACACCTTCAAAATAACAAGGAGAGGAATGTTACTGGTAAAGTATAAAAGGCTGACACCTTTTAAACCCAAGAAGCTGTATTTAAATATTTCCTGCAAAGTACAATACTAATGAGCAACTTCGCAGGCATTGGGATCAGAAGTTCATCGAGTATTGTGGATAAGTGTCTCACCTCTGGTCCCAAGAACCTATGGTTTATGTTGCAGGGCACAGTTTAAAAAAAGCAGCCTCGAACATACTGAACAAGGGCTTGCCCTGGATCCAGCGAGACATTTTTGTTGCCACATCTAGGAAAATCTGGCCCAATTTCAGCAATAGTCCATTAGACCAAGTAACCAAATCTGCATTCTACAGTCATTCATTAGATGGACCGTAGCTGCCTGGATGCAGGAATGACCACATTCACTAAGCTAGCCAGAGGATGCCTTTATATACTTCTTATTGAGATGTATCCAGGTCATGTTATGCTAAGAGTTTTCGTTTTAAGATTGTGTCCATCGCCATGACAGTGGGCTAACAGTGCAGGTCTGGTAAGGGGTATATTGTGTCCCCACAAGAGTTATCCAGACCTTAGAGAATGGAAAAGGGCACCATAAAGCGGGTAAATTGGGCATGCTGTTCAAAGAACATGAACGATTGTAAGTTAGAGAGTGGCTGATATTTAGGGATAGAATGCGAGTTTGCATTCCTGCAGTCTTGCTAAAAAATAAATATTTTTACACGTGAAATAAGTAATTCCCCAATGGAGAGATCTGAACAGTAACACTAATAGCTAAGTTACTTTGTGAACCATCAATGCTCCTTCAACATAGACAATACAGACATTGTCCAATGGTCTGTGACCAACTGAGCATTTTCACCACCCCAGTAGACGATGTCCCAAACTCTGCGTGCATGCGACTGGCCATATCCACCTGCAACGTCTCCAACCCATCTAGTGTGTGAGGTACTGTGCATGTTTACCACTCACGAGAACAGTCATTCTCAAACCACCAACGTCCATGTCGTTCACCAACCATTTTCAATAGCCCTCTGGACAGAATTATCCAAGTCCTGGAGCCTGTGTGCTACAGATGTTCACCAGCCTTGTTGACAGTAACTTCTGCAGCCTATGACGCGTGCACGCCCCGTCAGAATGTAACTGCCATGTGGACAGTCAATACTGCCTCTCAAATAAACATCGTTACTAAGACCATAATCTAAAGCTACACCTCGGCGAAGGACAAATCGGAGAACAAAGACAGCAGCAACAACACAACACGAGTGGGCCACATTCAGTTAATGTGAAAATGTGCCCGCACAAAAACGTTCAGTGTGGGGCTTTCCATTAGTAGCGTCCAATAATTGTGGGTTCTAGCCCCAGTATTTGAAACATATTGAATACTTTGAAAGAAAAGCCAAGTAGCCAGGCTCATGGGCTCGCAGACGATGGGAGGCTTATTTACCCCCCTGTCTGCGGTCCGGGGAGAGAGAGACAGCTGTCAATCTGCCATCCCACATTTGAGCCCATTCTTGCGATCTGCCCCTCCCACACCCCAGAGGCAAGTATTTATGCTAACTGTGGTAGACAGTCGGGGGTAGCGTCTTTTAGATGCGCCGCTATCCATCGGAAGAAGCGCATATTTAACCCGGTTTGCAGTGTGAGAGTGATAGTCCAATAGGAAAGGGTGGGCTAAGCTTAAACCCCTTCGCTGCCTGCATTCCAGCACTGTAGACTTCTTACCTGGGCCCTCAATACTCGCTGCCAGGGGTGGGTGGCAGAGTTCGCCCAACCTTTTCGCAATGCAAACAAAAACAGGAGACGGCGAATGTGGCCGGAAATGAGAAACCAAACCCCTCTCTGAATTAACACTCTACTGCCACTGCATAAGCTTCAGGCCAGCTGCCTGTGTGGGGTGAAACGTTTCTGTATTCGCATATACAGGTAAGGCCCCCAATATAGGGTACAGTACACGTTGCAGGAGGTACAGAGGAACCCTGCAGTGCCGATGTAGAAGGAACCATGCGAGGCAGCACCTCCACAGCGTCAAATACATGCGGATCATCACGACTCTACAGTTAATAGCACCCCTGTAAGAGCCACGGGACCCCTCAACTCCTCATGCGCGATACGGCGTCAGTCCTGCGAGGCCTGCAATCTGCATGCACAATATCCTGAACCCTCTGCAGAGAAGTGGCCAATACGAAAAAACAGTGGCTCTACAAGGAACAAACAGCGTTAAAGGGGCAGCGCCCCTCCACGGGGGAAACTGGGGCACATGAGGCATAACGCTCTACACGTGACCGTTATACGAGGCCCAGCAGTCCTCCACACACAACTCTCTGGAATTAACAGTGCCATGTACCTGTGCAGGAACCCTACCAAGATAAGCAGCATCTACAATGGACACCACGCATGACAGGAGGTGCAACACCCACATGCATCTAATACGATGCACACACTCACCTTGTAAACACCTGCACTTCTATGGCGGGGGGGGGGGGGGGTTGCAGGAAACATTACAGTGAACTATACTCGACACATAAGACCCAAGACCACTCTACAATAAAGAGGACCAATGAAATGAGGGCCAGTGTTCAGGAGCAGGTACACATACGCAACGTGTAAGGCACATCATTCGTCTACAGCTCTGTGGAACCGCACATGAATGTGCCCATTCCACGAGGAGCTCGGCTACTCACCCGCTTCCACCTCCCTCTCGAGCCCCCTGCTGCCACCACGGCCTCCTCTGCTGCCCCGTCCTCGTCCTCTTCCTCTGCCGCGGCCCCGTCCTCTGGCCCTGGCCGCAGGGCTCAACAGGAGTCCGGCTGTCGTGGTTTGCGCTGCTCCTCGGCTGGGCCCCCACGCTCTGCCGCCCCGGCCTCTCCCCGGGGGAGCCTGTGGGAGTCCCGCTGCTCCCAGCACCAGTGGGGCCGTGGATCCCCGCCCGCGGCCTCTGCCGCAGGGCCTCCCGCGGCTCCTGCCGGGTGGCGCGGAGGCCCCCGGGGTTCCTCTGCCTCTCCCGCGGGCAGTCGCTGGCGCCGCGTCAGGGCGCGCTTGGAGGGCCCGCGGAGCTCCAGCTGTCACTGCAGTGGCATCCTTGGAGCCGCACGGAGCTGTCCCCGCCGTGCCGCTGTCCTGGCACGGGACGTCCCGTGGGAGCAGCGCTGTCCCCGCCGCCGCCAGCCTGCCTCGGCCCCGGGGGGTCGCCGCCACCTCCTGCTGCTGCTGCACCATGGACTCCCCTCGGTTGGTCGGGATCGTTCTCCCTCCTCCTCTTGGTCGGCCCCTGGTCGGGAGCACTTGGGGGCCCGCCGTTACCTCCTCTGTCACTGGGGGCTGCTGCTGCTCCTGTGGGTCTCCAGGTGTTGGGCTCGCTGTCAAGGCGGTCGCTCCTCTGCCCCGGCCCCTGGCTGGGGGTCCCTGGGGAGGGCCAGGCGCCGATGTCACCGCCTCTGCTGCCGGCCGCTGGTCTTGGAGATCCCCGGGGGTCCCTGCCACGGCTCCTCTGCCTCTGCCCCTTCCCGGGGTGCCCCTGGCCGCAGGTAGATCCATGGGGGGCGCCGCCGTCATGGGTTCTGCTGCGCCCTTAGAGGGCTGGGAATGCTCCTGAGTGTCCCCAGGTGTGGGGCTCACTGTCCCCGCTCCTTTGCTCCGGCCCCTGGCTGGGAAGCCCCCGGGAACCGCTGTCACTGCTGAGTTCAAGGGCTGCGTCTCACAGGGGGCCAGGCTCACAGGCACTGCCCCTCTTCCTCGACCCCTGCCCGGGGTGCCCCCAGTTGATCCTCTGCCGCGGCCCCTACGGCCTCTGCCCGGCCCTCCTCTGCCTCCGCGGCTGCCGGGACCCCCGGCCCCTGCCGCCACAAGCATCTTCATTTCTGCGGCTGCGCCCGCCTCAGCTGCTACCGGGGCCGGCGCGGCCAGGCATGGTGGAGAGAAGGGCTGGGCGCCACAGACGGGGTCTGCCTGGAGTTGGGCTCTTCCGAGGGTCCTCTGACGGGTGTCCTCAGGGGTGTCTCCGCAGGCGGAGTCTGCCTACACTGCGCTGCAGCGCCGCCTCTCTGCCCTTAGGGCTCCGCCCCATACACGGCCTGTCACGGGCTCTGGCTGCCACGGTCTCCCGCCGCTACTCAGGCTCCTGCGGGCTCCGCCGCCTCCTGCCTCCGCTCCGGAATCTGCCGTCTGCGGAGCCGCCTCCAGCCCTGCGCGCGCAGCTCCACAGATCCCGCCCTCCATGGCAGGGGACGCCTCTCCCTGCCACGGCCCGGCCCAGCCCTCGTTACGTGCGTGCGCGCGCGCGCGCACGCCATGCTCACCATACCTCAGCGGGTCCGGCCCCAAACCCGGACTACGTAGTCCGGCAGGCCCGACCCCGGCTTCAGAAGAAGTCCCACTGAACTTGACTTCCGGTGCTTTTTGCGCACCTCCGCTGGCCTCACTTCTCAGAATAAACGGACCGTCCTGGCTCCAGAACACATAACGCTACGCCTTACACATCAAAGACAAAGATTGCAACCCCCATGTCTTTATTATTTTTCATTTGTTTACCATAATAACAAATAATTATACATATTTAATGTAATCTAATATGACAGAACAAGGGCACGCGAAAGCGCGAGCCACTTACAACACATATCTACATTAAACGTAGATGAATAATCCGCACCTCTGCTCTGTGGTGCTCTTCGTCAATGAACAATATGCGCATACTCCCCCTCTACAATACTTGCCTCACGCTCCGTCCTCTTTTGGCTCTCTAAGTCTTTTTTCTCCTCTAATGCCTCCCTAATTTAATGCACTAGCCAGCTCATTCAACATAGATTCCTTTTGGCGACCATATTGGTTATACAGTTAGAGGATGGGGCGGGACCGTCTTGCTGTCACTTTTATAAACCAATCACGATCTGAGCAACACGCCTCTTGTTGACTGGGTCTGTCCGCGCGCGCACACAACACCTTTTGATTTTGATATGTAAATGTGCTTATTTGCCCACCCTTGTTTGCAAGCGCAGGGGGCGTGGCAGAGTTGAATCCATCTTAGAAACAGGCAAAACGTCTAGACTGTTTAATCAAGGGGCGGGTACTGGAGAAGGCGGGTCTACATATACTCTCCCTGTACGGCTGAGAATGAAAACAAATGACGTTTTGCCTGTCTCTGACGTAGCCGCCTGTGAAGACATTGTGCCGCCCACCTGTGCTCGCCCACTCGCACGGAAGACCTGTGCTGTCTTCAACTACCTTGCAAACGGACCAGCTTCTCTCAGCACCTTCAACCAGAAGGAAGGTGTGCCTCTGCAATGCCACACGTGGGCTGTATTAAACTGCACATCCGCGAGTTGTAGACGTTTGCAACCACTAACCGTTCCAATTCTACATTCACTTTCAATTAGAATATTTTTTTATTGTGTTAAAGTTTAATAGTAACTTTACACAAGCATTTGATACATCACATTTTAATGACATTAACACAGACAGCAAATGATCCAATAGTCCCCCCAATTTTTTTTATATTCACACACATCGCCAAGAAAGTTATGCTGGGTTTAAAAAGGTTTGAAAAAAAACCTTTCACTGGAAATGGGAACATAAGAAAGTCCATTTGAGCCAAGTCACGCATTCCACAACGCCACCTAGGAGCCATCACTGGACGTTCACCTCCAGGTGTGCGCCACAACAGCAAGACAGTGTGGGTAATGATGACCCCTAATAAGGGTAAAACCAGGTACCTAGTTGCCCTGGCATCCTTGCAAATGTCTGTCTTGGGTTGTTTAAGCTATGTATAAATTAGCACTGCCCTCTTAGACAACATGTGCAAACATGGCAAAATGCTCCACCAACAAGGCTGTTAGGACTATACTGCACTGATGACTCCTAATAATGGTGAAACCATGTATGTCCTGGCAGCCTTGCAAATATCTGTCTCGGGTTGATTAAGTTATGTAGAAAGTAGCACAGCCCTCATAGATAAAGACAATTTCATGGAGAAAAAGGTTTGCATTTGAGGTAATTTGCGTACCCACAATGCCTTGATGTTGTGACTCAGAACTGGAGGTGAACTTCCAGCGATGGTGGCAGTTGTGGAATGTGTGACTTGGCTCAAGTGAACTTTCCTACTTTCACATTTCAGGTGAAAGGCCCTTTTTCAAACCTTTTAAACCAACCATAACTTTCTTGGTGTTATATATTTTTATAAAATTGTATTTAGCATTGGTTTGTCACAAACCTTTTAGCTAAGCCAGACAATAGAAACATCAATTTAAAATCCACAATTTAAACCAATAACAAGCATTAAAATTGAAATCACAATGAATACAAGTCATCATCATAGTTACATTATTTAAGAACATTATGTCTAGAGGGTTTCTCTTAAAATATCATACTCAAGACATTTATAGTAGCTAAAACCAGATGGACATTTTCACCACCTATTAAAACAGCCCAGCATTCTTCAATTGCTAATGTGCTATTATGTATATCACATTTCCCCATATATACAGTTTGCAAGTCAGTTAAACCCCTACAAGCCAATATGAAGTTTTTTTAATGGTATTACCCAAATTGAACTTTTACAATTGACTTGTTGTCCTAATTGACCTAATTATAGTAGTCCTAATTGACCTGCACAATTGACCTTTAAATTATTTTAGTTATTTTATATATGTATTGGGTTGTTTTGTATTATAAATAATATAAAGGGATTGGGTGGGAGTTGCAGGGTTTTTTGTATTGGGTTGCGGGGGGTTCCCCCGTATATATGTCCTAATTGACCTTTTAAATTAGGTCAAATCTCTCAAGGTCAATTCTCCCAAGGTCAATTGTGAAAAGGTCAATTAGTATACATCCGTTGTAATGTCTCATGCTCTTTTTTTCCTTTACAATGTGACAATCAGTTGTCCATTCCCCAGATGTCAAGCATGATACTAGCACCTCCCTTGTCGGGTATAAATTCAGTATCACACTAAGAAATTGATTCCTAAAGTAACTTTTTCAGGAATTTTAACAAATACATCAGGACTGACCCATTTTCCCTTGTCTCATGTTCACAGTGGTAAAACCGTTTAAATGTCTTCCCTCCATTCTGTGTACGGATCCAGTCTGTTCTCCAGACTTTTAACTTTGATTTATCTGGGTTGCTCTTACGATCATTTATCGTGACTCTAGCTCTTCCAGTAAATGATTACAAACCTCAATCCATTCCGCTAAAATAGTGTCCCTACCAGAGTTCAAAGCTGTTTTTAGCATTTGGAATAGTGGTCTTTGGTTTTCTTCCATACACTTATGGAAACCGGACAAGCTTCTCCAACAGACTATACCATAAAGATACACTAGGCCCAATTCTTGTTGGACCAATTGTATAGGGATTGAACTTGGTAAACGCAGTACTGTTTTCCAAAAGGATCCCTCTAGTTTTGCCCAAACCGTACAGGGTAAGAACAAAGAAGTCTCTGCACCATACGTCAAAGCTGCCACTACCTTCAGTTTGTATAATTGTATAACGGGTGCTAGAGATAAGGAACAACATTTTTTATGTAATTTTCTTCCTTGTGAAGCTAGATTTTTTTATTTTTGCTTTTAATGACTTTTCAGTTCGGAGTATCAACCCTCCTACGGTTGACTAGTAACCACACATATCGAAACACTTCCACTTGCTCCAAGGGCTCACCTTCCAAACACCATATGCAGGTTTTACATTTCCTTCCCAGCTCAGGTTCCAAAGTCAATACTTTAGATTTAGGGCCATCAATCTCTAGGCCATTGTCATGGACATATTCCATCAATTTGTTCAGTTGGCGTTCAAGACCAATGGCTGTCTAGTCCAGGAGGACCAAGTCATCTGAGTATAACAGTGTTATTCCAAATAAAGCAAATACACATCAGGCTTGAAATACAGTCATTACACTGACCTGGATCCGACGAAGCAAGGCGCTGCAATGGAGTAGCGACCCCCTAAACCCCCCTGCACTGGGTGTCAGCGAAGGGAAACCCAGTAACCACAGGGAAACCCTTCTGGGGAAGAAAACCCTCGATGACGACCGTCTTCCGTGAAGACGTGCAGGAGGTCGAGTTGTGCATCCCGATGAAGTGTCTTCTTAATGTGGACTGCCTATTAGGTAGAAAGAAGGGAGTTAGAATGAGATTATGCCTAGGTGTGGTCAGTGAAGGGATCAGCCCCCACGATAACCTATTCAGAGACAGTAGATTCCAGTATTGCATGTGCAGGAGGATTGCCGGCAAAGTAAAAAGGACTGCATAGAGGACGAGCGAGATTAGAAATTCTGCTCCCAACACAGTACATAAGAAAGAAGGCAGAAAGGAATAGCTTCCTGCCTCTGGGTGGCTGAAGGTGGTTGTGTCATGGGAAGCCCTTCGAGAGGTCGCCTGAACGTGGCTAGATTATTCGTGAGGTCTGTAGGCTGAACATACGAGAGGAGTCAGAATTGAGAACTGTGCCTGAGCCGAGTGTATACAAGGGAGAGCCAGAGTATTACCGCTGCTAGGCACCCAACCGCTGCATTCGTGAGGAGCCGAATGGTGTCCAATGTTGTTCGTCGTGCAGTGAATCTGAGAGGTACCTGATAATGCCCTGAGCTGCCGACAGATTATAGGAACAATATTACAGTTTATGCGTGAGAGAGTGTGTGAAAGGAGCAGCGTAATAAGTTTGTACATTGCCGCGAGGTGGATGGCGTCCGTACCATTGCCTGCTAACGTTACAGCGTTCCAGGCAGTAAAGCTACCGACACTGGCATTGAGGGAAAGACTATGCAGGTTCACAAGGAAGGGCTGTAAAGAGGTAATAAAGGACAGATTAGACAAATACTAAGTAACATAAAGGGCTAGAAGTTATCCTAGAAGCAAACCTACAAAGCGTCGGCTAGGAAGAGTAGTAACGCGAGGGCCGGCTGGAAACAATGCCTCATAACCGTTCCTGCTCAGGATAGTGGGCGGAGCCCATCGTGTTGCTGGGATAGAGGCTGCAATGCTGCACACAACCAAAGGCACCATGTTGGGAGGCCTGTAGAAAGTCCCAATGATCCTTCTCCCTCGTCGCCAGAGGGACCATCAGTGCCCTCCAGACATAACAGTATGTGGGATGTTTTTACCCATGCATCCAAGCCCTACCATAAAACTGCGCAGTACTGGCATGGAAAACATCATGATGGCCAGAACTCCCCAGAGAGTGCACAGGGAAAACATGATGAATAGGCTGCCACCCATTTTTGCCTATGTTGTGAGCACAGGAGGGCACTGCCTAAAACCACCATTGGGCTACACACACAGTAGCCTGAAACCATTGGGAATGGCAATGCTGATTTCCAAAAGCAACCCAGAACTGTGGGGAATTCATTTTCTTAGTTCCAAAGATGGATGCAGTACCGGTGCTCACCACTATCAGAAAGCCGGCGTTTTAAAACCACCAGACTTTGGTGTAAACGTGAACAAATGAACCGAAACCAGGCCAAGGAAAGACTTTCTAAGAGGTGGATACAATGTAAAACTATATCCTGAAATGACTTGAAGGAAGTAATTATTTAATGTATATATAAAAAATAGCTGCATGTAAGTTGGATTTGAATGTAGAAAACTGGGAACTAAAGTGACATTTAACTGAATTCTGCCTGACAACTACCCCGACAGGAGAAACCTGCTCAGCCACTCTTCCCAGGCCTGGCTGCATCCTGTTGCCCCCACCAAAAGGAGATCACACATCTCTGATTGAATTAAGGGAGGTTGAACAAAGCCTTGTCCTGGACTCAGGCAAATGTTATATTGGGACGGGGGGGCGTAAAGTGGCTTCCTCTTGGGAGAAACTGGGAGGGGCAGTGCCTGTGAAAGCCAGCTGAGATTGGGGGAAGTGGATAAACCAGTTATTCCACCATGTGATGTGGGAAGCCACACCCCTTTTTGACCAGGCCATAATTTTAAAAAGATGAATAATTCATAGTACGGACTGGTCAAAATTATATAATTAATATAATTATTCTTGGGATTTTTCCATGCACATTTTAAGAGGTGTTAGGACCCTGTGGGATGTTCGTGGGGATAGTAGCGGAAAAAAGGTTGTTACTCCAAATGTATGCATGTTAAAAATCTGACACTTTATCATCTGTAACCCATATCCCTGGTGCACATTTGTGTAAAATCTGGAAAGGTTTAGAGGTCGTTATCTGGATGAAAAGGGGAGAATTCTGTCATCAGTGGACACGACATCGTACAAAGACAGGGATCGGATGGTTTGGTGCTACAGAAAATATGTTAACTGGACCTATAATATTAGAAAAATGGTATATAGATAAATATGTGTTTGGGTCAGAAATAGATTTGTGTGCAGTCTGACAAGGGGAGGTTCCTCTGACCATAAAGCCTACAGCATCACTCTGACTCACATTTCCTTCCCCCAATCAAGGGAGAGAGGAGGAATTGGCCAATGATAGGTGAGAGGGGCAGGCTTAGCTAGGCCCAGGCACACACCCATTTTCAAAACACATAAAAAGGGCCACTGAAACCCAGGTAGGGGATTCACGTTCCACTTTCTTGTGGGACGCTTTGCCGGGAGACTCCAGACTTCAAATCCATCAACCTCCAGAGACCAGAGATCCAGAGAGACCAGAGATCCAGAGAGACCAGAGATCCAGAGAGACCAGAACTGTGCAGTGCTGAGAGCAGAACCAGAGACCAGACCGCTGTTCACAACCACCCGCCGGAAGTCCCGTCCAACCTGGCCAGACCTTGACGGCTTATTTCAAAAATATAGTGTGAGTACTCACTGTGCTAAAACCAATCTCTTAGTGTAAAATAATCTAATTAAAACTATTCTAACCTATTTAGAACTACCTCATAGGAATCGTGTGTGTCATTCTGTCATCTTTAAAACTGAAAACTGTCATCTGTCATTTTGAACTTTTAAAATTTCAAATCCGAAAAACTACTTTCACTAAATCGTCCGTACCTCCGGAAGCTTATAGTGCCTCCGTAATTACGCTTGACGCGCGCAAGTAAATTTGCCGCGATTTGACATTTTGCACAATTTCAGCCACGTGTAAAAATCAGCAGCTTCTTGCTTTCCTTTGCTAAAATTCGTTTTAACCTGCTGGTTACACATAGAGCATTGCTAAAGTGAGCCTGAACTAATATAAACTAGATATCACCCACCCTGAACCTCTAGAGGGAAGTAAAAGCATTTTTAGCACATTTCTCACTTCATTGTCATCACATTCAAAGCATTTTGGGCCTGTGTTTCAAACTTCTACCTGTTTCCTCTAAGCGTGCTGGGGGGGGACTGATTTTCGTATTGTATTTGATTGCATTCCTGAGAACTGTGTGCTCCTCTTTCCATCTCCTTCCATTTCTTACATTGCATAGGGGGGGGGGGGGTGAATTGCCAGAGAAAAAGTGATTATCTTATCTTTTGTTAAAATCATATCAAATATTTCTGTACTGCATTTTATTCCTCATTGCTTTTCCCTTGAAACCATAAAAGTATTTTTGCTACCTTATCCATCCTATACCCACTCCTCATTGGCTGTAAAGAAGTGTGCTAGTGTTAGGTTACCCATTGTTGATCAACATTATATTCATAAGTGTGATATCAATTATTAATTTCTTATAAAAGTGTGATATATATATATATATATATATAGTTTACATTTTCAAATAAACCTTTTAATTTGCAAAACAAACCTACTTCTTGGCTCAGTGGGGTCAGGGGGATTCTAAGAGGGGGTGTTATACAAGGGTTGTCATCCAGAGTACTGAACTGGACATAAAAATACATCAATAAGGGTTTTCCTCAGCATCCCAGACTAGGCATTGACTTAGCTGTAGTGTTGATTGAATATTGCTTACAAAGTGGGGGCTCGGAGCCAGGATATTCCTGGTTAGATTTACCATTTGTGCATCTTAATACAGTATGCCAACTGACTGAATACACATATCCGGTTAGATCACCACGCTGTTTTACACTGTGAAAGCACCCCTCAAAGGAATGCTCTAAGGAGACGGTCTGTTTTGCAAAATAAAATACAAACTTCTGTGAGTCAGGAAGGAACTTAAATTCCAGAATGTCAACACTGGTAGACATCAAAATAGCCAGAGAGCACTTCTTACATAAGCTATTTGTGAGAGGTGAATGGATTGAGCAGGGCCAGGATGCGTGGTTGCAGGCAATCACGCAACAGGTCACTGCAACTGGGTTAGATATCTGGAGAGATCAGGGTCCCTTACATGTGGCCCTGAGTGAACTATACATGGCTCCTAAAGCTAAAGATGAACACGACAAGATGGTTAGGATAGCGGCATATTTGCATCTATATATGGGAGCCATGCAGGACAAATGTGCTGAAGGCCAAGATCTGTCAAATAGGCAACAGATGGCGTTAGAAATGGCCCAATCTGACCTGGACTCTTCTGAGCAGAGGCTGCTCAGGAGCCAGGAGTCAGAAAATGACAGCAGACAGTACATCACTAAAATAAAGGAGGATATGGATACGCTGCAACAGGAAAAGGCTGACCAGGATACCAGATTTCTGGCCTTGCAGAAGGAGCACCTAGAAGGTTTGGACTCCCTACTGCAGAGCCAGAAAAAGCTGGAGCAACAACTGGACTTCAACAGGGCATGCACAGAGCAGCTAGCCACCCTGCAAATTCTATTAGACACAGAGAAAGAGGAAAGCAATAAATTGATTCTGAAAGACCTGGATACCCAGGCAGAGTTTGATCAGGTGCCAGAAAGCTGGTGCCTTCCAAAGGCAAAGGGACGACTTGGCGGCACAGATGCAGGCTCTTAGTCAGGAAAGGGATACCTTAGGCCAGGAAGTCTGCCACTTAAAAAGGAAAATGGAAGAAAATCACCTGGCCCTCCAGGGACTGAGTGACCTCCAAAAAGAACACCAGAACTTGTTAGAGCACACCAGGAGGGTGGAGGATGCTCTGGCAAGAAAGGAGCAGGCCAATAGGGACACAGGTCAGGAGGTAACCCTCCTGCAGCAAAGACTGGCCCAGTACTCCAGGACCAATCAGGAGGCACAGAGAGAGAATGAGGCTCTCTGCCAGCACAATGATAGGCTCCAGCAACAGGTAGCGATGCAGGAGAGACTGATAGAGTCTAGTAAGGCCTTAACTGAGGAACTGAAAGCGCAGGCTCTTGCATTGCAACAGGGAGCAGGGGCGGATAGAGATGAGGTTCGCTGGGAAAGAGAAACTCCTGAGCATAACCTAAGGAGCCCTAGTGCAAGAGGCCTTCACCTCTACCAGTCCCTGGACTCTGCCACCCCCATGTTCCCTGGCGCACATGAGCACGGGGCCACAGGGATGGCAGAATACTATCCAGCTAAAAGTATGGGGCTCATAGGCCAGTACCACCCAGGAATGGAGGGACGGGCATCCGGGTATAGGCACCCAAGCACAGTGCAATTTAGAGGGGAACCCCAGGAGAGTAGGCCCACTAAGGGCATCCTGAAAACCTCTGCCCAGTTAGGTCAGTGGGGGGATACCCAGCAAATCCTGGTAGCAAGGAGGGATCTGAAGACTCCTCTGAGCGTCACAGGACACAGGTGACCAGGTCCCCACATTTTGCCAGCCATTCCCAGGCTCGCAGAATCCGGGAAAACCTGGAAGATCAGACGGGCACCTCTGGGAGCAGCGCTTCTAAGTCAGAGGATTAATGGACCAGGGTTACCCGAACCAAAAAGGCCAATAAGGCAAAAAGGGCCTTGCTTAAGGCAATAAGGAGTGTTCACGCCTTATCATAAGAACACCAAGTATTCTGTTTGGGAACACTTGGAGCTCTATGAGCAAATGATGGAGACTTTCCATTTGAAGGACAGCCAAAGCTGTATTCATTATGTAAAGTGGACCTTCTCACCAGAATACTCCAGTTTCTTTGCGGGGCTGGAGGATCAAAACCATTCAAGGTGGTCCACATACAGGGCGGCCATCTTGAAACATTTTTCTGTGCACAGAGGCAAGCAAGGCAGCCTACAATTTGCAATGTGGGGAGGATCAGGCCCCACAAGAATTTGTGCAAGAGTTAAAGCGTGCTTTTGCACAGACTACAAAAAGGGTGCGCACAGACAGCAAAGAGTTTGTTAATACTTTTTTCCATGCCTTGCCCCAAATACATCATGACCCAGCTAGTGAGAGATTTTCACGAGAAGAGGTCACTAGACTGGGTCATTGAACAGGCTACCCGGATCTATGAGGTGCAGAAGCCCATAGAAAATAAAAATAATGCGCAGAAAAACCCCAAAACCAACAGCACCCCTGCTGCTGCCAAGGTGGCGGAGGTAAAGGTTGCCCCCGTTTTAGATTTGGAGATGGGGGGCCTAAAAACCTGCCTGCACCAAATAATTCACAGCCCAAAAGGCCCTCGGGCCAGTCACAGACAAGGAGTCGAGGAGGTAGTCCCACAAATGGGGTCCCTCGCTCCCCTTATTATGTAAGTCCCCGCTACAAGGGAAACCTACCCATCCTGGGTTATGTGTGGACTCCTCCAGCCCAAGGGGGGGATCCAGCCAAGCACCTGACCCAGAGAACTTCCCTCCTAACGTCTCCCAGGAGAGCAGAAATTCACCAAATCCTGGGCAGAACTTTTTTCCCAGGTATCCACCCAATTTCCAGCCCCAAAATCATCCATCCTTCTTTCCCCAATTCCCTGAGCCCAGACAAACTAATCCAGGAGAGGGGAGGCCAAGGGTGGAGGGGTACCCAAATCTTCCCAATCCGGGGTATTACCAGAGAAGGGATAGCTACTCTTCCCGGGATCAGCCCAGGGGAGAAAATAGAGCCCCGTATCAACTTGAGCGCCAGGTCCAAAATATGGCACGAGATCTGGGTCACATACTGAGGGCTCAACAGAACCCTCAGATGAGCATGCCACCGCAGAATGCCCCAAACTCTGGACCTGGTGCTCCAGAACAATGACGGGGGCAGCACCCCGATAACCCACCGGTTCCCAGGGAGGAGGCACAAGGGGAAGGGGGGTGTAAAGCCTTGGAGGAAGTTTCCTTCCCAACTTGTAAACAGCCCCTGGAAAACCAGGAACCGGAAACAAAATCTCCTGCCCCTGAAAGCCTGCCTCCCAAGGAGCAGAGGGGGGGTAGGAGAAACAAAGGACCCAAACAGACCCACTTTGTGGAGGAGGTACAGGTCTTCCAATTTGAGGGAGAGGGATCCTCAGAGGATCCTGGGAAAAAGATCTTCTCCTTCAGAGATGGGGGAACTCCTCCCAAGGAAAAATGGGCCCCAAGAGATTCCAATCCAGACTGGGGAGATATGGAGACTGAGCTACCGCCGCACATCATCTTATCCCAGAACCCACAATACCAAAATCCCCTGGTTCAAACCCATCCTTGTGACTGCCTCCAAAAAGGGGGGGGAGCCCAGAACCGGAACCAGGGGAACCACCAATGGCTCTGATCTCCAGTTGCCAACTTTTTCTTTTAGATTCCCAAGGCTCTCCACAGAATTCTACCCAAATCTCTTCTCTTGCAATGTCCAAAACCAGAAAGTTAGCCCTCCGGTTGTCCAAAAATGTGCATTATCTGTGCCCCCTTGAGGAGAAGGAGGGAAGATATTATGCCCCGGTACAAGTACAGGGGCAGGGTACAATTTCAGCGCTGGTGGACACTGGATCTCAAGCTACCCTTCTGTCCAGAAGGGCCTTTGATCAACTGAATTTAGGAAGGGGAGAGAATTATCATATTCCTCTCACCTCTCTTCCTGGACAACTCCAGAACTTTGACGGGAAAGAAATTCCCGTCGAGGGGACGGCAGATTTGGACATTAAAATTGGGCGTCACAGGTTGAAACACCCAGTCATAGTAGTGACTCCAGAGGGCACTCCTTGTTTACTAGAGAACGACCTCCTGAGAAGGTTGTCACCCCTAATAGATTGTGTAAACAAGGTCCTCTGGACCCAGACTAGCCGACCAATAAAATTAAAACAGAGTGTCAACCATGTTAGTTTAAACGGCACCTGCCACATGGTTGAACAAAAATCTGACCAAGTAGAATTTCACTTCCAGAACAACCAAATTACAGACGTGACAGTAATAGCTGTAGGACAACAGACTGGTGATGGGGGGTCCTCTCTATTTCTGAAAATCAACCTTCCCTCCAGTTTAAGGTGGTATTCCACACTGGAAGGAAACACTCTGAAATTCTTTACCAATCCACAATCAGACACTCCCACTCCTATAGTCCAGAAAGATGTGAAATCAGCTCAGAGCCTGGCTGATATTCAGCAAATTGGAGAGCAGTTGTTCATCCCTGTTCAGTTAAATGATGGGAAGGACTCTGTTCTCGCCCAAGTGTTTGTGAACAACGGTAAGAGCTTCATCAGCGAAGCCATGTTCCGCCAACTCCCAAAAGATCCAGCCATTCCCACATTTAAACTGATAGACAAATGGGAAATGGACCTGGAAGCACCTAATTCCAAACATCTCCTGCCAAGCAGGTGAATGCACAAAATCTCCATTGGCAACAAGAGCATAGTCCATAATTGTTGGGTCGTGCGAGACGTCACTGCCGCCTTTTACTTAGGCAGTGACATTCTCAATCGCTTCGCCATTAGTTTGGACCTAATAAACTTCAAAGCTTGGTCCCGATTAGCGGATAATCCCATGGGCTTTGATGATCAAGAAAAAGCATTTAGGTCAGCTCAATTGCTACCTTATGCAGTTGAAATTCAGTTTAAAGAGGAAGTCACCATCCCGGAAAGGACCCGACAATTCTCCCTGGAAGTGAAAGTTAAAAGAGGACAAAAATTGAAAAACCCTGATGCTTACATACATCTAAATGCTTCTCTCCAACAGCAAGGGTTGGGGGTAAACCCAACTCCATTAGTCAACATAGAACACGACACCATTCCAATAGAGGTGGATAACAGCGACTTAAAGAGCATTACTCTAGCCGCAGGCACCATTATTGGAATGGCGGTTGATGACCGACATTTTTCCATTGATCTAGGAAATGAACTGTTAGGACCGATCCCCAACGACTGTTTTGACAGTGACAGTGAGGACAATACAACACCAGACAGGATCTTCACCCGGCATGGGGGGGAACTTCCTGGTGTACACTTCCTGCCCTTATGGTAAGGAAGATGTGACTTGTGACTTCAGGAGGGATGAGGTGATTTTCCAGGTCCATGAAGGCGGCCCTTCCCACATGAGGCCTCCAGTCCAAATCAGCACTCTGACTAGGGACTTCTCCACCCAGCTGGAGGAGGCCGCTGAGATAGCCAAACCAGAAGTCTTTCCAGGCTTCAGGCAGATGGTGGAAGAGAGAGTCAACCTAGCTGATGCATGTGTGACTCTGGAACAAAAGCAAAAGTTGAAACAAGTTTTCTTGGATATCCAAGATCTCTTTGCGGTAGACTCATATGACTGTGGTCGCACCGACATCCACACAACAACAATTCCCACGGACCCTGGCATGACTCCAGTGTTTGTGAAGCAATATCGCTTGCCTCTCGCATCCATGGAGTCCCTTACTGAAATAATTAAGAACCTTGAGTCCCGGGGAATAATCCGTCCAGTCCACAGCACCTTTAATAATCTGGTGCTGGGAATATTGAAGCCAAACAGCCAGTGGAGACTCTGTGCCGACCTTAGGGAGCTAAACAAACGGGTCCATACTTCCCGATGGCCTCTTCCCTACATTGACCAAGGGCTGGCCCAGATCCAGGGGTCACAGGTATTCACTGCAATAGACCTGAGCAATGGGTACTGGACCGTGCCAGTCAGTAGGGAGGACCAATACAAACTGGCTTTTACCTTTGGGGGCCAGCAGTACAAATGGACCCGGACTCCCTTCGGATACCTCAACTCCGGCAATGAATTCAACATTTTCCTACATAAGGCCATGCCCGACCTGGGTGCGAGGGGTAACCTGGCTTATGTAGATGATGTCCTCATCAAAAGCTCATCTGTGGAGGAACACATAGCGGAGATCTGTTATGTTCTGACACAGTTTAGGGCCGCCGGAGCAAAACTTTCCTTTCAGAAAGCACAGTGGTGTAGAACCCGTGTTAATTTCTTGGGGCATGAGATTACTCCTCAGGGTCTCTGTCCCCAGGAAAAGAAAGTGGAAGCCCTCCAGAAACTGAAAGGCCCCACAACTCTGCAGGAACTAAGGAGCCTCCTTGGACTGACCAATTACAGCAGGAAGTTCATTGAGGGCTAGGCAGAGATCACTAGACCCCTGATTCATCTCTTGAAGGGGGGGATCAAGTGGGAATGGGGTCCAGAACAATCCAAGGCAGTAAGACAACTCAATAGAAGCCTCTCACAAGTGCCTTGCCTAGCTTACCCTGTCAGAAACAAGGAGTTCTTCCTGGAGACAGGGTTCTCTAATACGTGCTTGACGGCAGTATTATACCAAAAGCATGACAAGGTCAATAAAGTAATCTCCTATGCGAGCAAAACGTTATCCTCTGTGGAGGAAAAATTCAACGATTGTGAGAAGGCACTCCTGGCAACGGTGTGGGCATTGAAGAATTACCGCCCGTTTATCCAGCGGGAACACATCATAGTGGAGACTCCACACCAGCCTCTGCAATATCTCCAAAGTGACAGAATCCGGGCCGGAAATGTGAGTAATTCCCGAATTACTTCCTGGATTCTGTCAATGCAAGGCTTTCCTGTGGAGGTCAGATATGGCCAAAACAAGAAGAGTCCCCTCGCGCAAGGTCTGGCTGACTTGCATGATTTTGCCAGAGAAAACTGTCTCGAGGACGAAAGTCTAAAAATCAAGGAGAACATGGAGGCATACCTCAATTCCCCACACAAAGTCATTGAAGAGGACAAGTGTGAGGGAATGCCCACTGTCTATGTGGATGGATGCACTTACCATGTTGACAACAACGGGGAGAAAGAACTGGTGGCTGGCGTAGGGAATGCATGGGTGAAGGAGTTTCCAGAACCCTCCGCTGGATACAAAATTGGTCCCCGAAGTAGTCAGGTGTCAGAATTGATGGCTGTGCATCAGGCCATCCTCACTGCTGTCCAACATCAACTCCACGAAATGGTCATAATCACAGATTCGGATTATGTACAGAACGGGTTTGTGGAGCACCTGGTTAATTGGAAAACCAGAGGAATGTTATGTGCTAATAACAAACCCTTGAAACATGGGAAGTTAATCCAAAATATTGATGATCTGGTCACATCGAATGGGATGACCATCTACTGGAAAAAGATCAAGGGTCATTCCAAAGTAGAGGGACCAGACAAAACTGGAAATTACTTAGCTGATCAGCTGGCCAAAACCGGGGCCATCCAAGGGGATGTAATAGAAATAGAGTCCCTGTTGGGGGAAATCCAGGTCACTCCGATCACTAGGTTCCAGACAAATGCTCACAATGATCTTTCAACTGCCCAATGGAGTAAGGAGACCCCTGATGCTGATTTGATTACAGCTCAGAAGGGAGATCCAATCATTGGTACGTTTTACCAACACCTTGAGGACCCTGAGAACTTTCCCCCTGACGGATACCGATTACATTGGGAAAGAGGATCTAAGAGTGTTGATGAAATGTCCAAAAATGTTCCGAATCCAAGACGGTTTGTTGGTAAGGAAATCCCAAGCTGGCCATGATCAGTGGGTGGTTCCTACCTCATTCCGAAGCCTGATGTTAAGTCACGCCCATGATGCGGCCACCGCCGGTCATAGGGGGTTTCATACAACACTTGAAATCTTAAGAGAGGTTGCATACTGGCCACACATGGGGCAGGACCTCGACCAATACTTGAAGGGGTGTCTTGTGTGTGCCCAATTTCAGCCATCATCCCTCACACACTGGGCGCCTCTCCAAAAGAGGGGGATGACACTGCCATGGTCAGATTTGCAAATCGACTTTGTAGGCCCTGTAATTCGCTCGTTGTCACATTGTGGGGAAGATGGCGAGTCTGGAATCGTTATCGCTGTGGCCCGCCATAGAGCTTTCCGTCACGTTCTTCTCCCCAACGTGCTTGCAGGTCTAGTCTTTCTCCGCTCGTGCACGTGACCGGGAGCTTTTAACCCTCAGCTTCCGGGTCGCGTACGCGTTGCAACGCTCGCTTGATTCCGCTTGTTTTGCCACGCTCGGTTGCTTTCTGTGTAAATCTCTCTCTCTCTTTCTTCGGCCCGTCAACCCCCCTTTTTCCTCTCTCTGCCCTCGTTCTGCTTTTCCCTCCTTCTTTCCTCTTTGTTCTCCCTCTTTTCTGTGAAGCTTTTCTTCCTCCGTGGTGCCGTCCTTGCCTGCTTATTGGACTGCCTCTGCCTCCCGTTTATGTGAACATTTCATCTTCCTGTGTACCGACCTTGCCTGCTTATTGGACTGCCTCTGCCTCCCGTTTTTGTGATCATTTCATCTTCCTGTGTACCGACCTTGCCTGCTTATTGGACTGCCTCTGCCTCCCGTTTTTGTGAACATTTCATCTTCCTGTGTACCGACCTTGTCTGCTTATTGGACTGCCTTCGCCTTCCGTTTCCGTGGACATCTATCCTTCCTGTGTGCCGACCCAGCCTGCTAACGGATCACAGCCTGTAATCATCTTATAGGGGTTTTTTGTGCCTTGGGCTTTTTCCCCTGATCCGACGGTCACGGAAGATCTTTCACCGCCTTACCTATACGGTGTCGCGGTGGCGTTCTTTCGTGGCCGTCCATACCTTCATAAAAAAAAGGAGAAACCAGGAAACAAGGAAGAAAAGAAAACTAGGGGAAAGACAGAGGTGAGGAGGAGGGGGAGGGTTTTGAGACTGAAACTTTATTTGAAGAAGAGGACATAGCTGACCCTTGTGATAGTTTGCAACGCCCTAATATCAAAATGGCAACCCCTCAACAGATTCAAGAACTGGTAGCCGCGGTACAGAACCTGAACTTAGAGGTTCAGAACCTAAAGAGTGCCAACGCTGCATTACAACAGCGTTTGACAGAAAGAGAGCGTCCTTCAACAGATCTGCCTCCTCTTCCTTTGGTATCCGGCAAATTCGATGGTGCTCCCAAAAGGGTCAAAGAATTTTTGGACGCTTGTAATCTTCACTTCTCTTTTCGTGCGCAGACCTTTGCCTCTGACCACACCAAAATTGGCTTTATGATTACCCATATGACTGGCAATGCCCCTGCTTGGGCCACCCCTCTTGTGAACCGAACCGACCCAGTGCTGCAAGACTATAACGCCTTCAAAACATTGTTACAACAAACCTTTTTACGGACCGAGAGTACTTATTTGGCGTCTGAAGAT
Source organism: Ambystoma mexicanum (assembly GCF_040938575.1). NCBI lineage: Eukaryota > Metazoa > Chordata > Amphibia > Caudata > Ambystomatidae > Ambystoma > Ambystoma mexicanum. Next base: position 229,180,091 of record NC_090934.1, read on the forward strand.
TTACTGGATATACGCCAGGGCAATTCAGACTTGCTTACTTACATTACGAACTTCAAACAGGTAGCTTCCGAAGCAGGATGGCAGGAACAAACTCAGTATGCTATCTTTCGACGTGGGTTGAGGGAGGACCTCAAAGATGAATTGGCCCGGATCGCTCGTCCAACAACCTTTGATGATCTTGTTACGGCTACACTTCGTATCGACTTTCGTATGACTGAACGACGGGCTGAGAAGAGGAAATCCAAACCCTGTGTCTCTTCCCTTGGACCCCCTACCTCCCATCCCTACATCTTCCTCGAGATCCAATCGAGAAGAACCAATGTAGATAGGGACTACTCGAGCCCCACTTACACCCGAAGAGCGAAAGAGGCGCAGAGAAGGAAACCTGTGCATGTATTGTGGGGCTTCTAATCATCTACTTAGGGACTGCCCAGACGTCCCTCCTAGACGGTCGGGAAACGGTCGCCCTCGGTGAGTGTCAGGACTAACTTCCGAGGGGCTTCTGCAAGTCCATATGTCACCCTTTCAGTTTCTTCTCCAGCGATCCCAGAAGATGCTCGCCTCATGATTCTTTCGGTAACCCTGTTACTGGGTGACTCGGAGATTCCGGCTCAGGCTCTATTGGATTGTGGCACCGCCGGCAATTTCATGGATACCTATTGGACCACTCAGAAGTGTGTGCCTCGCATTGCCAAGAAGGAGGACCAGAAGGTGGAGGGTGTCGACGGCGAACCATTAAGCTCTGGCTTAATAAGCCACACCACGGAAGAACTAATTATGTCGGTCCAACAACATACTGAAAAGATCTCCTTCGACCTTATCCATGCTGCCCACTTCCCTATCATCCTTGGGATTGGCTGGTTACGGAAACACAATCCCAAGATTGATTGGACCAAAAATCTTCTTAGTTTCTACTCTGCGACCTGTAAGGCTGAATGCCTACCGGAATCTAGATTTGAGGTTGTCAAGACAACAAGTTGTTGTGAGTCCAGAACAGTTAATTGTCTACCCGCTTATCTTCAGGAGTACACTGAGGTAGTCACAGAAAGGATACCTCTAGAATTACCTCCACACCGCCCTGAAGACTGTGGTATAGATCTCATGCCAGGGGCTCTTGTCCCCTTTTGTCGTATGTTTCCCCTGTCTCTGGAAGAAAAACGCTATCTCAGGGAGTACCTAGACAAGAATCTAGCCAACAAACTCATCAGACCTTCGAAGTCTCCGGCAGGGGCCTCTTTATTGTTCATACCCAAGAAGGAGTCACAGGAGCTACGTCCCTGCATAGATTACCGGGGACTTAATAAGGTAACCATCAAAGACCGATATCCGATGCCTCTCATAACAGAGATCATTCAAGCGGTGCATGGTTCCACCATCTTTACCAAACCTGACCTAAGGAACGCCTATCACCTACTTCGAGTCCAAGCAGGAGATGAGTGGAAGACGGCCTTTCGGACTCCATTCGGACTATTTGAATATCAGGTAATGCCCTTTGGGTTAGTCAATGCTCCTTCCATATTTCAACGCTTCATGGATCGCCTCTTCTCGGATCTTCTATGCCATACTACCATCGTCTATCTGGATGACATTTTAGTGTTTTCTCGGTCACCAGAAGATCACAAAGAACATGTCAGAGAAGTTTTTCAACGTCTAAAAGACAATCATCTTTCTGTCAAGCCGAACAAATGTGTTTTTTCTGCATCCTTTATCTCCTATTTGGGGTTTATCCTTTCCAGCAGGGGTATCTCGATGGACCCACAGAAGGTCTCATCAATTCTAAACTGGCCTTCGCCTAAATCAGTAAAGGAAGTACAGAAGTTTCTAGGTCTTGCAAACTTCTATCGGAAGTTCATCCCAAACTTCTCCCAATGAGTGTTACCTATCACATCTTTACTCAAGAAGTCTTCTATGCCATTCACTTGGTCTGCAGCAGCCGAGGAGAGTTTTCGTCTTCTCAAAGAAGACTTCTGCTCCGCTCCCGTTTTACGACAACCGGATCAGAGTATTCCTTTCATTCTGGAGACCGATGCTTCGACAGCGGCAGTTGGGGCAGTCCTACTTCAAGCACATAACAATCTCGAATATCCTGTCTCTTATTTTTTTCGAAAACACTCAACACTAGTCAAAAGAATTACTCAGTCATCGAACGAGTACTACTTGCTATGAAGCTGGCGTGTGTCGAGTGGCGACATCTGCTGCAAGGAGGCATATTTCCCTTTACCATCAGGACTGACCACAAGAATCTCCAAGTGTTGAAACAGTTTGAGTGTTACAATACCCGGCAAGCAAGATGGGCACACTTTTTTGCGCAATTCGACTTCAACATCACGTACATTCCTGGAGAACAGAACTTGGTGGCAGACGCACTTTCTCGTCGTAGCGATTACCTAGCAGCGACAGAAGGTACCAGAGAATTGATGTTTCCCAAGACCAAGCAGATCGGAGAGCTTTCTACGTTCCTTAAACAAGTCAGAGATACTTCTAGAGGAAACTTCGAAGGGGATTTCCACCCCATAGATACCACGTACGACATCAAGGATGGGTTCTATCTGGTAAAAGATAGATTGTATCTACCCACGTCAGACCAGAGGAAGACGGCGCTGTTATGGTGTCACGATTCTAAGATTGCAGGACATAGAGGCATCAAAGGAACCCAGGAATACCTCCTAAGGTACTTTTATTGGTCTAACATGAAGGAGGACGCCGAAGGGTATGTACGGTCCTGTCTTATTTGTCTCCACAACAAGGTGTCCCACCAAAAACCAATAGGATTGTTGAAGTCTGATGACGTTCCTGCAGGTCCTTGGTACACCATTTCCACGGATTTCATTGCCGAGTTACCCATGTCTCAGGGTTGCACTTTTATCATGGTGGTGGTAGACTCCTTCTCCAAACTGGCTCATTTCTCCCCCCTATCTGGTATTCCCTCCGCTGCTGGAATGGCTGAGGTGTTTCTGAAGGATGTATTTCGCCTACACGGAATACCCACTAAGATCATTTCTGATCGGGGAAGCCAATACACCTCACGCTTTTGGAAGGCCTTTTGTGAGAAGTTAGGCATTGAGAGAGCCTTATCTTCGGGTTTCCACCCTCAGACCAATGGTCAGACGGAGCGACTTAATGGAACCCTCGAACAGTACCTAAGATGTTTCATAAACCTACAACAGGACAATTGGGTTCCCCTTTTACCCTTGGGCGAGTTCTCATATAATAATTCCGTTCATTCTGCACTTGGTATAAGTCCTTTCTTTTGCACCTATGGCTATCATCCACATTCCATTCCACCCATCTCTTTAACCTCCTCTCACATTCCCTCGGTTGATTCTTCCCTTTCTCACATTTAGAAGGTTCATGAAGAGGCTAAATTGAGTCTCCAGGAGGCGCAAGACCGTTATAAATCCCAGGCTAACAAACATTGCAGACAAGTCCGAGGGTGGGAAGTAGGATCCCGAGTCATGCTGTCTACGAAATATTTACCCCGGTGGGTACATCCCTCTAAATTCTCTCCCAAGTTCTTAGGTCCATACAAGATTACACACAAAATAAATCCTGTTGCATTTTGTCTTCAACTTCCTGTTAGTCTACGAAGGGTTCATCCCGTATTTCACACATCTCAATTAAAACCCTTTGTAGAAGATATCTGGTCCCGGAAATCTAAACCCAATCCTCTGCCTACTGACCCAGCACAAGAAGAGTTTGAAGTCGCTCAGATATGCGATTCGCGGTATGATAGGGGTAGACTGGAATATTTGGTAAAATGGAAGGGGTACCCCTGTTCTGAAAATACTTGGGAGCCCAAATCCCACATTAACGCCCCTCGATTGTTACGTCGGTTCCACCGTTTCCATCCAGGTAAACCGGGGGGAGTGGGCCTTCGGAGGGGGCATACTGTCACATCGTGGGGAAGATGGCGAGTCTGGAATCGTTATCGCTGTGGCCCGCCATAGAGCTTTCCGTCACGTTCTTCTCCCCAACGTGCTTGCAGGTCTAGTCTTTCTCCGCTCGCGTACGTGACCGGGAGCTTTTAACCCTCAGCTTCCGGGATCGCGTATGCGTTGCAACGCTCCCTTGATTCCGCTTGTTTTGCCACGCTCGGTTGCTTTCTGTGTAAATCTCTCTCTCTCTTTCTTCGGCCCGTCAACCCCCCTTTTTCCTCTCTCTGCCCTCGTTCTGCTTTTCCCTCCTTCTTTCCTCTTTCTTCTCCCCCTTTTCTGTGAAGCTTTTCTTCCTCCGGGGTGCCGTCCTTGCCTGCTTATTGGACTGCCTCTGCCTCCCGTTTTTGTGAACATTTCATCTTCCTGTGTACCGACCTTGCCTGCTTATTGGACTGCCTCTGCCTCCCGTTTTTGTGAACATTTCATCTTCCTGTGTACCGACCTTGCCTGCTTATTGGACTGCCTCTGCCTCCCGTTTTTGTGAACATTTCATCTTCCTGTGTACCGACCTTGCCTGCTTATTGGACTGCCTCCGCCTTCCGTTTCCGTGGACATTTATCCTTCCTGTGTGCCGACCCAGCCTTCTAACGGATCACAGCCTGTAATCATCTTATAGGGGTTTTTTGTGCCTTGGGCTTTTTCCCCTGATCCGACGGTCACGGAAGATCTTTCACCGCCTTACCTATACGGTGTCGCGGTGGCATCCTTTCGTGGCCGTCCATACCTTCATAAGAAAAAGGAGAAACCAGGAAACAAGGAAGAAAAGAAAACTAGGGGAAAAGACAGAGGTGAGGAGGAGGGGGAGGGTTTTGAGACTGAAACTTTATTTGAAGAAGAGGACATAGCTGACCCTTGTGATACTCGTCTAGAGGAAACAAGTACATGTTGACCATTACATGCTTGTTTACCAAGTGGGTGGAATGTCTCCCAGCCCCAAACTGCAAGGCAGAAACATCAGCTGCCCTGATGATTAACCACAATTTTTCCCGTTTTGGTCTACCTCAAAGGATTGAGTCAGACAGAGGTAGTCATTTCACCAGCGAGGTAATGACAAAGATGTGGGAGATACTGGGGGTTAAAAGGAAGCTACACATTGCTTATAGACCAGCCTCTTCTGGAGCAGTGGAGAGATACAAACAAACCATTGTCAGCATATTAAAAATGTTTGTGGCAGATTCTGGGCCAAGTTGGGATATCCGACTACCTCTGGTCCTAATGGCCATCAGATCTACCCCTTCATCTGCAACTAAAATGTCACCATTTGAGTTGATGACCGGACGCAAGATGGTGCTTCCTCGGCATTTGCTCTACAGGACCCAAGAGCAGACACTGATAAATGCCTCCACAACTCATGAGTATGTGGAGAATTTAAGGAAACACCTCCAACATGCTTTTGCCTATGCTCAGCGGAATCTAGAAAGATCAGCTGAGAGTATGAAAACGCACTATGATTTGAAAACCACCAGGAAGGAATATGATGTGGGAGACCGGGTCTATCTATACAATTTCCAAAGGAACCAGGCCAAACAGCGAAAAATTTGGGACGCTTTGAAATTATAGACAAGATCTCCCCTTTTGCCTACAAAATCCGCATCCCCAAAGGTAATTTGGCGGAAGGGGAAGATAAGTGGGTCCATATTAATCAGCTGAAGTGTTGCCATTCCAGGCACACTCTGCAACAACTGGAGGAATCCACTGGAATCCCAGAGGGGGCCGCTCCAGAGTAATTCAGTTCCAACCCTAAAATATTCCACATATAGCATATCAAATTCTGTGATTCTTGTATATATAAATATGTTCTTGTCTCCTAATTTAAAAAAGAAAATGTATATGTTCATATCTTCTGATTTATAAAATGTATATGTTCGCCAAACCATTAATAGTGGTGGAAAAATGTCAAGGAATGTGTATTGCCGCTTTGCTTTATCATCCTAGGAGAGATGAAACCATGGAGACTGACCACGGAAGGTGACCTGGGGACCGTGAGCGAAGATCCGAGGGGCCCGGGGTACCGCCCAATCCTCCCATCAGGACCAGCAAGGAGAACTGATTGATCGACTGGAGGGAGGAAAAGATGCTGAACTGTGCCATCTACGGAATTGGAAGAAGAGGAGGCGAACATCCCAGATCTTGCGAGTTCCATCAGTGAAAGATCAGAATGGCCATCGCAAGAGGGGGGGGCTTGTGGGATGTTTTTACCCATGCATCCAAGCACTACCATGAAACTGTGCAGTACTGGCAGGGAAAACATCATGATGGCCAGAACTCCCCAGAGAGTGCACAGGGAAAACATGAAGAATAGGCTGCCACCCATTTTTGCCTTTGTTGTGAGAACAGGAGGGCACTGCCTAAAACCACCATTGGGCTACACACACAGTAGCCTGAAACCATTGGGAATGGCAATGCTGATTGCCAAAAGCAACCCAGAACTGTGGGGAATTCATTTTCTTAATGTCAAAAATGGATGCAGTACCGGTGCTCACCACTATCAGAAAGCCAGCGTTTTAAGACCACCAGACTTTGGTGTAAAACTGAACAAATGAACCGAAACCAGGCCAAGGAAAGACTTGCTAAGAGGTGGATACAATGTAAAACTATATTCTGAAATGACTTGAAGGAAGTAATTATTTAATGTATATATAAAAAATAGCTGCATGTAAGTTGGATTTGCATGTAGAAAACTGGGAACAAAAGTGACATTTAGCTGAATTCTGCCTGACAACTACCCCTGACAGGAGAAACCTGCTCAGCCACTCTTCCCAGGCCTGGCTGCACCCTGTTGCCCCCACCAAAAGGAAATCACACCTCTCTGATTGAATTAAGGGAGGTTGAACAAAGCCTTGTCCTAGACTCAGGCAAATGTTATATTGGGGGGGCCGTAAAGTGGCTTCCTCTTGGGAGAAACTGGTAGGGGCAGTGCCTGTGAGAGCCAGCTGAGATTGGGGGAAGTGGATAAACCAGTTATTCCACCAGGTGTTGTGGGAAGCCACATCCCTTTTTGACCAGGCCATACTTTTAAAAAGATGGATAATTCATAGTACGGACTGGTCAAAACTATATAATTAATATCATTATTCTTGGGATTTTTCTGTGCACATTTTAAGAGGTGTTAGGACCCTGTGGGATGTTCGTGGGGATAGTAGCGGAAACAAGGTTGTTACTCCAAATGTATGCATGTTAAAAATCTGACACTTTATCATTTGTAACCCATATCGCTGGTGCACATTTGTGTAAAATCTGGAAAGGTTTAGAGGTCGTTATCTGGATGAAAAGGGGAGAATTCTGTCATCAGTGGACACAACATCGTACAAAGACAGGGATCGGATGGTTTGGTGCTACAGAAAATATGTTAACTGGACCTATAATATTAGAAAAAATGGTACATAGATAAATATGTGTTTGGGTCAGAAATAGATTTGTGTGCAATCTGACAAGGGGAGGTTCCTCTGACCATAAAACCTACAGCATCACTCTGACTCACATTTCCTTCCCCCAATGAAGGGAGAGAGGAGGATTTGGCCAATGATAATTGAGAGGGGCAGGCTTAGCTAGGCCCAGGCACACACCCATTTTCAAAACACATAAAAAGGGCCACTGAAACCCAGGTAGGGGATTCACTTTCCATTTTCTTGCGGGACTCTTTGCCGGGAGACTCCAGACTTCAAATCCATCAACCTCTAGAGACCAGAGATCCAGAGAGACCAGAGATCCAGAGAGACCAGAGATCCAGAGAGACCAGAACTGTGCAGTGCTCAGAGCAGAACCAGAGACCAGACCGCTGTTCAGAACCACCCACCGGAAGTCCCGTCCAACCTGACCAGACCTTGACGGATTATTTAAAAAATATAGTGTGAGTACTCACTGTGCCAAAACCAATCTCTTAGTGTAAAATAATCTAATTAAAACTATTCTAACCTATTTAGAACTACCTCATAGGAATCGTGTGTGTCATTCTGTCATCTTTAAAACTGAAACCTGTCATCTGTCATTTTGAACTTTTAAAATTTCAAATCCGAAAAACTACTTTCACAAAATCGTCCGTATCTCCGGAACCTAGAACCGACTTCCTACTCCTTATAGTGCCTCCGTAATTACGCTTGACGCTTGCGAGTAAATTTGCCGCGATTTGACATTTTGCACAATTTCAGCCACGTGTGAAAATCAGCAGCTTCTTTCCTTTGCTAAAATTCGTTTTAACCTGCTAGTTACACATAGAGCATTGCTAAAGTGAGCCGCCTGAACTAATATAAACTAGATATCACCCACCCTGAACCTCTAGAGGGAATTAAAAGCATTTTTAGCACATTTCTCACTTCATTGTCATCACATTCAAAGCATTTTGGGCCTGTTTTTCAAACTTCTACCTGTTTCCTCTAAGCTTGCTGGGGGGGAACTGAATTTCGTATTGTATTTGATTGCATTCCTGAGAACTGTGTGCTCCTCTTTCCATCTCCTTCCATTTCTTACATTGCATAGGGGGGGGGGGGTGAATTGCCAGAGAAAAAGTGATTATCTTATCTTTTGCTAAAATCATATCAAGTATTTCTGTACTGCATTTTATTCCTCATTGCTTTTCCCTTGAAACCATAAAAGTATTTTTGCTACCTTATCCCTCCTATAAAAGTGTGATATATATATATATTGTTTAAATTTTCAAATAAACCTTTTAATTTGCAAAACTGGACATAAAAATACATCAATAAGGGTTTTACTCAACATCCCAAACTAGGCATTGACTTAGCTGTAGTGCTGATTGAATATCACTTACACCCCTCCGAACGGAAGGCCCCCCCCCGGGCTTACCAGGATGCAAACGATGAAAGCGACGGACCAACCGGGGTGCATGCACCCCAGAAGCAGCCTCCCAAGAACGATCAGCAGGGGAATAGCTCTTCCAATCCACCAGGTACTGAAGAGTGCCACGAAAGTAGTGCGAGTCACAGGTCCCAGACACCTCATACTCAGGCCCCGAAGCAGTGTCCACAGGGAGAGGACGGCCATGAGCCAATCGACGAAAGGGGTCCGGGATATCAGGCTTGATCTGAGACATATGAAACACCAGATGAATTCTGGACCAAGAAGAGGGAAGAACGGAGATGGACCGCAGCAGTACCATGCAGCTGAACCACCGGAAAAGGGCCAACATACCGGGGAGCCCCTTTCAAAGGAATCAAATGCCTGGGCAAAAACCGGGAAGCCAACCAAACTTTATCTCCAGGAACCAACAACGGAGCTGGGTGCAATATCTGTCAAAAAATCGTTTGGCCCAGTCTTGAGCCAACCGAAGAGAGATTTGAGCCTGACGATGCCCGTCCTGGATCTGATATACCAAGTCATCAACCGCAGGAAAGCGGGAGGCATTTGGCAATACTGTAGGAAAGCATGTCGGATGATATCCATAGGAGCAATAGAATGGGCTGGATTGAGTGTGAGGCATTATTATAGGCAAATTCGTCCAACGGGAGAAGACCGGACCAGTTATCCTGGGCAGATGAAATACAACAAAAGTATCCCTCCAAGGTCTGGTTCAGCCTCTCCATCTGCCCATTAGTCTGAGGAGTAAAGCCGGAGCTCAATGCCCGTTCAATGCCCAGGATGGAGCATACTTGATGCCAATAGCGGAAGGTAAAATGTGATCCTTTGTCAGACACTATCGAATCAGGAAAGCCATGGCAAGAAAATATTTTCTCAATGAAGACGCGTGCCATCTGGGATGCGGTAGGAACACCCGATAAGGGTACAAAGTGGGCCAACTTTGTAAAGTAATCGATCAGCACCATCACTGCGGTGTTACCTTCTGATGGCGGGAGATCCACAACGAAATCTGTTGAAATGAATTGCCATGGGCAATCGGGAAGGGTCATCCTGACAAGACTTCCCAAAGGGGGCCGACGAGGGGTTTTAGACTGCAAACAGACCACGCAAGCCGCCACATAATCCTTGACGTCCGAAGTCAGAGACGGTCACCAGAAATGTCTATGAATAAGATCCTTGGTATTACGCACACCCCAGTGACCAGCTGTCAGGGAGTCATGAGACAGGTAGAGGATCTCTTTCTTAACGTTCCGGGTGGCACATAGACTTGATTCTCATGGAAGTATAAATCATGGTCCTTTTGAAGGCGATGTCTCGTCTGATCTGACTGTATCTCAGGTTCGTAATCCTTGTGCTCTCAGCAATGCGCTGTAAGAGGGCTGTCACTGCATGAAGAAGGACAGCCTTTGGAAACAACTGTTCCGAACAGAACTGGGAAGGACCTGCAGGTTCTTTCCGAGACAGAGCGTCAGCTCACAAATTGACTCTACCAGGAATAAATGTGAACACTATGTTATATGGAGAAACGAAATGTGCCCAATGAGCCTGACGACTATTCCTAGTCTGAGTGTATTGGAGGGCCTTGAGATTGTGGTGATCTGTGCGTACTTCCACTGGGTATTCTGCTCCTAGTAATAAATGCCTTCACTCTTCAAGGGCCCTTTTGATAGCTATCAATTCATTCTCTAGTACAGAATAGTTCAGCTCCGCGGTGGTGAGGATGTTTGTTAAATAGGCGATTGGACATTCCTCCCCTTCCTCTGTTTCTTGTAGAAGGACTGCCCCCAGGGCGTAATGGGAGGCATCAGTCTCCACTATAAAGTGTTTTCCCTGATCTGGTGATTTCGTGAACTGTTCCTTCAACCTGTCAAAGGCTTCCTGTGTCTCCGTAGTCCATGCAAATGGCGCACCTTTGTTCAGAAGTGTCGTAAGTGGTTGAATCACATTGGAAAATCTGGAAATAAATGTCCTATAAAAGTTTGCGCATCCTAGAAAATGTTGGATATCTTTGACCGACGCTGGGGAAGACCAGTCTAAAACTGCTGCTACCTTAGCAGGATCCATGGCCACTCCCTGAGTGGACATAATATAGCCCAAATACTGCACTTGACTCTGATGGATCTCGCATTTTTCGGCTTTGCAATACATATGTTCTTTGTGGAGTCGCCCCATTACTTCTTGAACATGAAGGATGTGATCTGACTCTGATGATGAAAACATCAAAATATCATCCAGGTAGACAATCATGCAATCATGTAATGTAAAAGGATGTCAGAGAAGATGTGATCCATGTAGCGTGGGAACACAACGGGGGCATTGGAAAGGCCAAAGGGCATTACCCGGTATTCACAGTGCCCAAAGGGTGTACGGAATGCGTCTTCCATTCATCTTGACCCGGATCAGATGATAAGGCCCCTGCAGGTCAGGTTTGGTGTAGATCTTTCAGCCTTTTACTGCCTCTAGAATATCCGGGACCAAAGGCATGGGGTAGCGATCGGGGACTGTGATCTTATTGAGGCCCCGAAAGTCTATGCACAGATGTAATTCTTCTGTATTATTCTTCGGAATAAAGCAGAAGGATGTCCCCGTGGGAGAAGTGGATTCCGTGATGAGACCGTTCTGGAGATTAGTGTGAAGATACTCCTTGAGGACTTCCTTTTCCCAGGCCAACAGAATGTACATACGTCCAAAGGGCAAAGGTTGGTCAAGAACTAGCATAATGGCACAATCATATCAACGATGTGGGGGCAGTTCGGAATACTGGGAGTTAGAAAAGACTTCCTGATACGGAAGTTAAGGCTCTGGGATTTCCAGGATATGGTTGAGAACCTGGGGATTGACTGGGGAAACTGAGGGAGGTAATGAAGGAGTGGAAAATCCTATAGCTGCCTGCGTAAGGCAACTGGAGAGACATTGTTCTGAACCCAGACAGAAGGTACCTGTGGCCCAGTTAATGTACGGATTGTGTAATCATAGCCAAGGTGCCAATATAACCGGGTAATGTGCTGTTCTAATCATGTTGAATTTGATGGTCTCAGAATGGGTACCTACTCACATCTGAATTGGGAGAGTCTGCACTTTAATGGGGCCAGAAGTCAGAGGACTCCCATCTACACTCTCTACCGGGACGGAGACCACCTTGGAGACTCGGGGAGGCCCCTGCTTCTGGGCCCATTGGTCATCCACAAATTTACCAGCGGCCGCACTGTCAACCAAGGCAGGGACCTCAGTGATTCCACAGTTCCCCAAAGACAATGAAACCAGAAGCACTACCATGGGGGAATGTAAGTGGTCATATTCTGGGATACAGGTGTCGGGTGTTGGGGAACCTGAAGCCTTGTCCCGTATCGTGGTTCCCCCCTACGATCGGGCTCTGGCGTTTCCTGATCTTCAGGGGGTGGCAATTGTACAGGCATTGACTAAATGGTCCTTGGACCCGCAATTCATGCACAGTGCATTAGTCGCCAACAAACCTGTTCCTCTGGAGTAAGAGGACCTCGAGTAACTCCCAACTACATTGGTTCCTCACAGGGGATTGGTTTAGACAGAGTAGGTAAAGACTCGGCCAAAGAACGAGGATTCCCGTATTTCCGTCTTTCTCAATGATACTCTTTCAGACGGTAATCCAGCTGGATAACAAGCGCTACCATCTCTGGCAGGTTTACTGCCCGTGGAATCTGCTATACCTCATCATTTAAATCTTTAGAAAGCCCTCTTCGGAATAGGGTAATGAGTGCATCGTCCGGCAAGGCCGTATCCACTGCCATTTGTTTAAATCTCGTAACATATGTAAGGAGGTACTGTAAAACCTGGCAAAAATCCAACAACTGTTCTTGAGAAGAGACCGTAATCTTCTGCCTGCCAAACATGGTCCTAAGGCTATTGGCGAATGCAGGCTACGAATCTAACATGGGGTTATTAGCGATGACCAAAGGGGTTCCCCAAGCCAATGCGGCCCCGGATAGTTAGGAGATCGTATGACCTACTTTGTCATGATCAGTCGAAAAAAAAAACCCTTGAATGCGAATTGCACAGTGCAAGAGTCTAAAAACTCCTTAAGTTTGTGGGGATTATCCTCAAACTTACCCCCTGGTAATGGACTTGGGGGAAGCTCTGAGCTCTGCAGTGTCCTCACCATCTGTTGGCAGAGAACCACGTTTTCCTGCTTTAAACCCTGAACTTCTAGGGTCAGGGACTGCACCGCAGACACTAATTGCTGCATCTGATCCATGATATAGAACTCTTGGGCGTCACTAACTGTTATACCAAATAAAGCAAACACACATCAGGTCTGAAATACAGTGATTACACTGACCTGGATCCGAAGAAGCAAGGCGCTGCAATGGGACCCCCCTATGCCCTAAGCCCCACCCCCCTCAGTGCTGGGTGACAACGAAGGGAAACCCAGTACCCACAGGGAAACCCTCCTGGGGAAGAAAACCCTGGATGACGACCGTCTTCCGTAAAGTAGTGCATGAGGTGGCATTGTGCATCCTGATGAAGTGTCTTCTTAATGTGGACTGCCTATTAGGTAGAAAGAAGGGAGTTAGAATAAGATTATGCCTTGGTATGGTCAGTGAAGGGATCAGTCCCCACGATAACCAATTCTGAGACAGTAGATTCTAGTATTGCATGTGCAGGAGGATTGCCGGCAAAGTAAAAAGGACTGCATAGAGGACAAGAGGGATTAGAAATCTGCCCCTACACAGTACGTAAGAAAGAAGACAGAAAGGAATAGCTTCCTACCTCTGGGCTGCTGCAGGTTAGTGTGTCATGGGAAGCCCTTCGAGAGGTCGCCTGAACGTGGGTAGAGTATTCATGAGGTCTGTAGGCTGAATAGACGAGAGGAGTCAGAATTGAGAGCTGTGCCTGGGCCGAGCGTATACAAGGCAGAGCCAGAGTATTACCGTTGCTAGGCACCCAAACGCTGCATTGGCGAGGAGCCGAATGGGGTCTAATGTTGTTCGTTGTGCAGTGAATCTGAGAGGTACCTGATGAGGCCTCTGAGCTGCCGACAGATTATAGGAACAATATTAGAGTTTATGCGTGAGAGAGAGTGTGTGAAAGGAGCAGTTTGATAAGTTTGTACATTGCTGCGAGGCAGATGGCATCCGTACCATTGCCTGGTAACGTTACAGCATTCCAGGAAGTAAAACTGCTGACACCGGAATCGAGGGAAAGACTATGCAGATTCAAAAAGAGGGGCTGGAAAGAGGTAATAAAGGACAGATTCGACAAATACTAAGTAACATAGAGGGCTAGCAGTTATCCTAGAAGCAAACTTACGAAGCGTTGACTAGGAAGAGTAGTGACGAGGTAAACAATGCCTCATAACTGTTCCTGCTCAGGATAGTGGGCGGATCCCACTGTGTTGCTGGGACAGAGGCTGCAATGCTACACACGACCAAGGGCGCCATGTTGGGAGGCCTGTAGAAAGTCCAATTGGTCCTTCTCCATCGTAGCCAGAGGGACCTTCGGTGCCGTCCAGCCATAACAAATAGTCTACTTAATGGCTTCCCACCTACCATCGGCGGGATGCATCTGGCTTTGCTAATGTGTCCCTTAAGTCAGCTATAACAAACAGTGCTGGTGCCAGAGGGCAGCCCAGTTTCAAGCCCTTGGAAGTTGGTATCGCGTCTGAAAGAAGCCCAGCACAGTCCAATATAAATCGTAGTGAGGTATTGGAATATAAAGCTTTTATGACCTCAAAAATGTCACCAGGACACCCCCAACTCGCCAGTTTGGCCCACAAGAGAGTGTGATTAATGCTATCAAAAGCCTGGGCTAAATCTATAAAACACAAATAGATTTTAGTCTTCTTCATCAATACTCTTGCCTTTAAAATGTTAAGGAGGAAAAAATTAACATTTGTTCCATTCCCTTGGTGAATCTGAAACATATCAATTCTCCCAGCTTCTTTTGACTATTTGGTCAAGCTCTGCAATAATATGGAAGCAGAGGCTTTCCAACCACATCAAGAAGGGCAATAGGTTGATAGTTTTTAGGATCGTCCCTCTTACCCTTCTTGAATATTGGAATTATTATTGCCAGTCTTCATGATGGGGGGGGGACCATCCTTGTTTTTAATACCTGAGCAAAAAGCAAAAACATAAAATCCGCCACGTCTTTTTCCAGGGCAGCGTTTGTAAGTCTGTCGGGCCCCGGAGCTCTTGAAGAACTCGCCCTTCCAATTCATGCCACAATGTCCTCTATTTCAATCAGTATGTTCCATGTTCTTTGAACCAGGGGATCTTGATCTGTCTCTGAAGAATCGGCATTTCCCAAAAAGAGAGTAGAGAAATGTTTAATCCATGTCTTCTCCTTGACCGTAGTTGATAGATTGGATGCTTGCTCTGCTCTCATGCTGTTGATCAGCCCCCAGATCTCATTTGTCCGTGAGTTACATATCAGCTTTAGCATGGATTCCGCATCTTGTTGCATCATGGTTGCTTTGTAGGCTAATAACCCGTTTTCATACTGCTGTTTCCTCAATTTATTTGCACTCGGAAGATCCCAAGAGGGCAGGCTTTTTGCCATTTGCATCAAGTCTTGTCTGAGTAGTGTTCTCTCTACGAAAGCATCATATGAGTGCCTATGTTCATATGACCTTTTCTACCACTCTATTTGTTTCTACAAAACTCAGTAGAATGGGCACATAATTCAGGGCCTCCAAAGTTATTAGATCTCCCTGTGTTGTAATCTGGTCTTCATATTGAGAGATCAGGCCTGCAATTCTTTCTTGCGTCATATGCAGATGATTTTCTCCTAGGTTTATTTCGACCTTGTTAGGGTATACCAGCTTATCTGCTCTTTCCCAGACTTCAAATTTGTTCTCAAAAGGTTATGGTTGCCATCTGCCATTTCAAGTAGTTCAAACTTTTGTGTCAGTGGCAGCATTTTGGCAGTAACAAAGACGTAGTCCACGGTCACCAACTGAGAACCTCTATGTCAGGTCGTATTGCTGGGTTTATCACCTGGTGTGCTGCCATTCAGCATATGCAGATCCCTTTCCTCCATTAATTGCAGCCATTGCTGGCCTCTCTCGTCCAACGGAGAGTATGGATGCCGTGTTCCTGTACTCGTGTCGCGCCTTGGTGAACTGCACAATAAGTTCATTATTGCCGGCCTACGCTCCAGAGACTCACTGCTCACTTTCTATTTCTTCTGCAACAGAGTGGGAGGCTCTGCTCTCCCTCAGCTGATCATCTGCTCTTCCCTTTCCTTGGGCGTCCATGCACCGAGATGCTGCCTCTCCTTGAGGTAGGTGCAGTGTCCTGTGACATGGCTCTTGATGGGATCATCACCACCTTTTTTGAGGCCAAATTTGACCAAATGTGTTTTTATTGGGAAAAACGTCCGAAATTGTAGCGCTTTTACCGTGCTTTCCCGCATTGCTCCTTTGAAGATCCTGGGACCTGCTCTTTGTTGAATTTGCCTTTCTTGGAACTCGGCAGAATTTCATTTGGTCCCACCATGCGCTCCCTTCAAGATGGCCGCTCTGGTGGTTGCTGTGTGTGAGGCAGTGGATGCTAGCTGCCTTGGCCTGCCCCTCTCTGCCATTGGTTGGTGCCTTCTTCATCTGCCCAACCGGGGACCCGCAGGCGAAGCCGGCCCACGCTCCAAAGGTCCACTTCTACGGCCCCTGTCAGCTTCCTGTCCGCTGACAGGCCGCTAAATGAGACTCCTCTTTCTGCCACAGCCCAACCCTCCCTGATGCTGCTACCCCTGGACTATTGGACTACGATGACTCTCTTACCACATTGTGCATGGGTTAGTTCCTTCCCCCTTATGTACTCATCTGAAGCTGTTTCCATACTCACCATTACCATCTCACTCCCTTCTTAATTTCCTTAATCCACTGGGCCCTCATATAACTGGAAAGTCAAACTTGGGTGTGTTTTGCATTTAACTTTGGCCATTGATTGTAATCCTCTAGCCCAGTGATTGCTCTACACTGCTGTACTTACTTACTTCTTCATCTGCCTCTTCTCCCACTCATGGCGCTTTCTGTTTCTCCCATCTATTCTAACTGCTTCTAACTGCTTCTCTATCAACTATCCTTTCCTTCTCACTAAGTCTGGAAAGAAGAAGTTTAAAAATGATATGTTGGCCTCAAACCCTGGTCTCCCTATTGCTGATACCTATACCAATGCCTCTTCCAGACAGAACCTCACTGGCATCCTCTTTGTTGCTCCTTCGCCAGATCTATGGACCCCACCATATGATCTCTGTTCTCTCCTGTCTACTCCTCCCCTGTTAACGGTGGCACTCGCTGGGAAGTCCTCATGGCTTCATTTGACTCCTCCAGAGTCATCCTTACTGTCTACTTAAACGGAACTGTCATGGTCCAAGGTCCTCAGGCCAATCTCCTCCTCTTCAATAGGCAGTTCCCTTCACTCATCAACTTCCTTTCATCTCCGGATGTCCGCTCCTCTCATTCCTTGGCTACCTTCCCCACTCTTCCCTCCTCCTCTTCCCCTCTTCAGGCTGCCTTCACAACTTTCCAGGGCGTACCTCTGATCTGTACCCCTCACCGGAATGTCTTTAAGGCAGCAACCTACTTCATCTTGCCACTCTCAACTCTCGCTCTGCTCTCAAACACTCCTCTGACATCTGCTACCTCCTTGAAGAATCGGACCTTGATGTCCTCGGTCTTACAGTCTTATGGCCAGCTCTGTCACAAGCTTTGACACTCATCCCTGATGGTTACAAGATCCTCTCTGCACCCAGATCCACCTGGCCCGGAGGGGGTGTAGCCCTGATCTTTCCCGAGTGGATTCCTGCCACTATCATTACCACTCAGATTTACTCCTCTTTCGAATGCCTTGTCTGCAGGCTCTCAATCTCTCCTAGCCACTCTCTTATTGTTGCTACTCTCTTATTGTTGCTACTACCCTGGGCAAATCACCTATTTTCTTTTTGAGTGGACTGACCTCTCCGCCTCCCTCCTGATCTCTACCACTCAACTCCTCCTCCTTGGTGATCTCAACATCCACCTCGATTCCCCCTGTCCCTCATCTCTGCTCTGTCGCGGATTTTGCGATTCCCTCTCCCTCTCTATCCTCCCCTCTGGCCCGACGCACTCTGCAGGACACACACTTGATGCCCTGATCTCCTCTGGCCTCCCCCTCTCTATCCCTCTGACCACTCCTCTCTCCTGGAGCGACCACTGCCTTCTCTTTCACTCTCTTTCCCCCAAACCAAGCTCACCCCAACACTGTCACCTACCTTCTTGGACATCCGACCTATGAAGCGTGTGAAACTGCTCTCCTGAACATCCACGAAGATCTGCTCTCCAACTCCAACCTTGACTCTAACATTCCCTCTGTCCTCATCCTACTCAAACTCTCTCTGCCTTCGACACAGTCAACCATACCATCCTGCTAAACCGTCTCTGTGAGAACCTGGGTATCACTGACCAGGCTCTGGCCTGGCTGACCTCTTTCCTCTCTGATCGACCCTCCCAGGTCCAACTGGGGTCCTTCCTATCCTCTATCTTCCTCTCTACCTGTGGTGTTCCCCAGGGGTCTAACCTCTCGCCCTGGCTTTTCAACCAATACCTGGCAACTCTCATCCACTGCATTGTCTTTCTATGCTCAGATTTCCAGTGCTACGCTGATGACACTCAACTCATTTTCAGGCTGCCCTCAGCCACCTCCTCTCCCTCCCTCATCTCTGATTGCCTAACTGCCATTCGAGATTGGTGTGCTGCCAATGATCTCTGTCTGAATGTCAGCAAGACAGAGATCCTCCTCATCGGCAACCCTTCTCAATCCTTTCCCCTCTCTCTCTGGCCAGCCTCGCTTGGCCCTCCTCCTATCCCCACCTGTGACGCTAAGTACCTCGGGGTCATCTTTGACTCCACACTTTCCTTCTCCGCCCACATTTCTAAAAAGTCAAACTTCCTACTGCACCTCCTCAGAGGTAATCTTCCTTTCCTCTCCTTCCCCCAGAAGCTCGCTGTCTCCCAAGCTCTGGTTCTCTCTAGGTTGGACTGTTGTAACAGCCTCTTTCTAAATCTACCTGCCCTCTGCAACTGATCCAGAACAGGACTGAGAGACTTGTCTTTGGCCTCAAGCCCTCGGATCGTATCTCTCCATCTCTGAAATCTCTCCATTGGTTCCAGTGGATGCAAGGATTAAATTTAGAACCCTCTGCATTGTCCACAAAGCTTTCTGGGGCCTGGGTCCAAAATACCTTCAGCTATCCCTCCGCAAATACCTCCCCTCTCGAAATCTTCGCTCCTCTAGCTCTAACTCCCTCAGGGTCAATCGTTTCTCAAAGAAACAAGCTGGGGGTAGATCTCTGTCTTCGGCCGGGGCCTCCCTCTGGAACAGCCTCCCTGCCACTCTAAAACTTGAGGAAAACCATCTCCATTCCGGAAGCACCTCAAGACCTTCCTCTTTGCATCTGCCTTTGCTCCCCCTCTCCCTTGCTGATCTGCTCTCTCTTGGCACTGTGCACCTGGCCACCCTCTTTCCCCTTGGCCCAGGTACCTGCTCACCTTGCCACCCTTCTGCACTGCCTCCCAGCCACCCCTTACACTGGGGACTGTATCTGTACCCATACAGTCCCCCACCTCCCCGCATTTTCTTCTTTTTATGCACTTATCAGACTTACCCAGCTCTGCTGCCGGAAACACAGCACTTGCCACTTGCTGGCTCCACTACCCCTGTGTATTTCTCCACTATCAATTTTATTTGTATTTATTATTATTTATCTGTTTATCCTCTTCTCCGCACTTTCCACTCTCCCCCTTCCGTGCACGTTTACCCTTTCCCTTTCCCATGCACTTGGCCGTTCCCAATGTCACTGGGCCTAGTAAGATCATTGTTTGTTCTCCCCTGTTCCCCACCCTTGCCTTGTCGCGCTCTGAAACACTTGTGTACGAGCACGATACAATTAAAATATCATATCATATCATGTTTCCACACAAAACAATGGTGCAGGTCTCTAGTCGTATGTACCGTGACTCTATTAAGTCCATCACCCCTTCTGTGAAATCCTCCTCGCTGATTGCCACTGGATTCTAGTATAGATTGATCAGTTGGGTGTTTCTCAGTCCCGGGAATAGTATAGGGTCCCATTTTAATTCCATAGCCTGAATGTAAGGATTTTGATTGTCCCATTTCACCATATACATAGCCCCCTGCCTGTTTTCAATGCAGACAGCAGCCCTAAGGATGGCCTCCCTATAGGACATTTATTGCAAGATTTAGGACTGTTATACATCCATCTAAACAAGGGTTTGTACACAGCCAGGTTTCTTGGAAACACAATAAGTCATAGTTCTCAAAGGCCAAGTCGCCTTTTTTAAATAAATGGGAGTGTCCTCTTGTGTTCCACAATGCCAGGTTTATATTTACTGGCAAAGTATGGGCCTTTAGCTAACAGTTTGTGTTTATTGTCAAGGCTTTCACCCTCTAGGACCATGAGGTTTCACCAGTTGTTAATGTATCTTTCGGTCGGGTCATTCATACTTTTCTTTTCTCTTCTCTTCTGGTTCCAATGGTGATTTTTAAAGGTATTTCGATGCAGGTCTTTAGGTTGGAGACCATTGACAGCTCCTATTTTTTGCTATTTGTATCACACTTATGCATGGTGTTATTATTTACAACGTTCTTGCCAGTGGTGTTTTAAGGCCTTTGTTCTCTCAACACTACGTTTTTCACCAGGATTAACTTCTATACTACGACGATCCTGGGGGAGATTTATTTTTATATAAAGCTGTTAGTTCAAAACCAAAAAGTAATAGGCATGGAACAGCTTCCAATAAGATCTACTGCACCATGCCCAAATCTATAGATATCGAAGCTAAGAACATCTCTACAATTTCTAAAATTATATAAAAAACTCCAAATCCATTTAATCATATTATACATATTTAATTTCAGATTCTTTTATCTTCATGTTTCATTTTATGCACCTAATCACACCAGAAAGGATACTTCTACTTTCTCAGTTCTCTCTCATGTCCCTAATCCTGCCAGGACACTATTAGTTTATAAAATTCTTTTTTTTCCAACCCCACCCCCCCTTTTATCTTGGAGAATTCTTTCCGTTGTCCAAATAGACCAAAATAACTTCCCAAAACAACTTGACTGCAAGGAATAGGGAGATTTAAATATGCTACATTTCCCTCGTGCATATTCTGCACACCCAATTAACCCCACGTAGGTTTTGCGTAGGATCCACACCTTTGGGGTCCCCAAACAATTTGTCATAAACCAGAGATATAACCCTCTATGCTTCCTACTCGGAAAGCTCATCAAATAAGCTTGAGCTCTACTCTAAATGGGACATGTGATCATGTAATTTATATATCCTTTTTTTCGATTCTAGATGTGTTGCATTATTGAGATGATAATTTCGTAGTGATTTCTTCTTAATGTCCTTCAGGGTAGTCCCCATGTCAGTTCTGGATAGGTTTTTTTTCGCCATATATAGCCTATGGCTGACAAATATTTTCTACAGCCATCCATGAAACAAGACAGGGGGTTGTCCGCACTAGTCATCATGATTTATGTTAGAATATTCCATAGGTAATTGTGTTCTGCCAACCAGATTTTTCATCCAATATTAATTCTTCTTAGTTGAAGTTGTGTCTCCAAGGACGTCAGGCCTAACTCCAACCTGCTCCGCTGTATTGCCTCTGTGAGGAATCTGAGGGCGTCCTCACTTCTTTCCCCAGCATATCCTCTTCTCAGGTGGCCACAGAAACGCTGTCGCTATCGGATCCTGACCATAGGGGTGGATGTGCGAAGGAGGACTACCTGAGTGGAGGAGACTTGGGGAGTGTGGGTGGGACACCCTTGTGTGAGACACAGTATTCCCCATTTCCCTTCCATAAGGGGTACACCATCCACCAGACCTTTATAGGCTGTTGTCAGTCCCTTCCATCTTTTGCCCGTAAATCATATCCCAATAGACACCAGTTAGGTATTGGGACGAGGAAGAGACAAACCAGAGTAATACATCCTCTTGTTATTGACTCAAACACGTACTCACACCAGTTAGGTACTGGGACGAGGAGGAGGCAAGCAACAGCTGTGCAAATCTCCCAAGCTGAACCGCTGGAAGGTTTGGCACCCTGGGCCCTCTGTTGTCCCATCGGGCCCCCTGTTTCGGATCAAACCTAGAAGGCCTGCGAGGGCGCTTCAACCCATTGGAATAGTGGGACCAACTATTCTCGGCACCTCCAACTTAGCCTGCAAACAAGCCTGGTTGAAAGTGTTCCTGGACCGCCCAGTGAACTGACAAGCTCATGCAGGACCTTTGCCCTGGAAATGCCGCCATCTTGAGTTTCGACTTGAGCCTTTGGAGACTGTAAGCACTCGGTAAAAGGCACAATCCCGCAGAGTTTTGTACACCTAGTATTTCTAGGTCTGGAATTAGGAGAGTACACCTCAACCCGAGCATTCGTGGTCACTGTGTCGCCCAGCTGTGGTGACAAACTTCATGGGTACCTTGCTGCTGTGCCCTCCTTGTGCCCTCAGACTTGCTACAGTGGAACTGGCATGATCCCTTCACCAGGAGTGGAGAAAATGCCACTGTCCACCACAGAATCATTCCTGGAATGCAGCCCCTGCAAGCCGCAGATCTGCACAACTGCAGGATTTGAAATTGCAACCGAAGTGTACTCGACTGCCAAAGTTTGGTCCGGAGTGCGCCGAGGATTCGGTGAATAGTTGCAACCCTTATGGTGGCCCCTGGCGCATCCATCAATTTTTAAGCATGAGTGTCCCCTCAGGGCCATTCTTCTATATCGAGGTTGCCTGTGCTACAGAGCTATTCTCAATTCTTGGATCCTGTTCTTCCCTCTTGGGGAGGCCCACCTCGAATAGTGGGAACTTATTCTTCACTGCCTTACCCACCTTCCTGAGGAGTCGCTACAGCCCCTTGAAGAAACCCTGTTTTGACTCTACTGCACAATCGCGTGTGTTCACGAGGAGAGGAAATTACTGACGGGTCCATTGGTCAGTACTCAACCCTGTTCAGGGTAGTGGGAGTTATACTCCCAGACAGAACTCTGGTTATAGTTAGCCTACCTATGTCCCAAGAGCCAGTGGCTCTTGTGTGGCCTGTGGAACACATTACCATGTGAAGGGGGACCCCAGATGTAAGGTCAAAACCTTGGGGGTACACTCTGTGAGTCTAGCCCTCCCCTACTATGACGAAGAAGAGATCACAAGGGCATCCCTCTCCTCAGACTCCTTCCCCAGTGGGATAGAATCTGAGGTAGTCCTAGATTCCCTGGGTTCCTGGGAGCCTAACGTCGCAGAGGCTTATGCTAGCATTCCAGAAAATACCAAGCACTACTGTAAGGACAGTGTGCTAATCAATGGAGTAGATACTCCTTCCCTTAGGGATAGTGGGGCTAGCAGAACAGTGGTGGATTCCACATTGGTAAACCCAGAGGAACATGCCAGAGCTCCTTTGATGCCCACCAAGTTAACTGATGGCCCCCTCTCAAGTTCCCAGTAATGCCTGTAAATCTTACTATAAATGGTACTATGGTCAGGATTCCAGTGAGCATTCAGAGGCAAGTTCCACCAGGTAAGGTCCTGCTGGGGAACAATCTCAGTGACTAAGGTCTTGTAGGTGACACAGCAGAGAGACCTGTCATGACCACAGGCTATGCTACAGACCATGCTGGAACCAGAACCCCATGTCAGGTACAGGCCCTGCATGGAAGGGAAGGCTGGACTGCTACAGACAATGCTGGGACCAGTACCCCATGCCAGGCACAATCCCTTCAGGGAACTGAAGGCTGGAATGCTCTGATGTGCTGCTGGCATGCCCGCCTAACCTTTACATAAGTACGTCAGGCTTGCTTTACAGCTTAGCAAGCCCCTTCCAAGATGGCCACCCTGTTTGTGACCACCTGTCTCCCCCAAGATGGCCACAATATGTTCCATGGGCCTTAATCCAAGCACTCTGTGCTAGTCTGCTGAAAGACTAGCCTACTTAAGGCCATGCCCCGGAGCGTTCCCTCGCTTCACGTTTGAACTGTAAGCCACGGCGAAATGCTAACTGTGAGCTCTTTCCCCTGACTCAATGCCCCGAGCACAAAGAAAGAAGAGAACGACCTTACCTGCATTCCGGACTGCTCCCGCTGTCAGTTCTTCTCGTTTTCGCCCACACCAGTGCTTTCCTGATTCCTGAAAGGCAAAACAGAGAAAACAGTGAAGAGGGAAAATCCGAATGTCCCTTCCCTCCTGACGGGAGCTCCCAACCAGAAGAAGCACCCACGACAGAATAACTATCGACTATCCGAGATTGCACCCGGTCCCACCGCTCCCAGCATAAGCTCACATCACGAACGACATCCAGCCATCCGCCCATACAATCCCACTATAGCACGAGCCATAGCCAACACAAGCAACGACAACCAAGACTGAGCTGGAGACGACTATATGGACCAAATCGATTGACGTCCCTGCAAGCCATGCTGCAGGTCATTAGAGACTTCCTGACGACATAGCTGCGTTAGACAGGAAGCACACATGCAGTCGGCACCATCAGGACACTCACACACCAATCCACACAAAGAACATATGCTTACAGTTCTATGAGCTAGATGACAGCGACACACACACACACAATGGGCCTCATTACAACCTGCCAGTCCGGGACCGTGCAAAATCTGTGACGGCGGTAAAAATGTTTCCGTGTCCGCAAGGTTGCGGAAAAACCGTCCGATTACACGCTGTCGGTCGCGTGCACCACACGGACTCGGAAACGTTGTTACCGCCGTCACGGAAAACCCCATGGAAATGGAAATAACGCAGCCACAAGTGGCGCAAAACCCGTTTCCGCCTCCGCCGCCACGGACACGGAACTGGAAATACCATGATCGCCAGAACAGGAAACAGAGAGGCGGCCATCATATAAAAGCACAATCCATTGCCATCCAGAGCCAGCACAAGCACAATCCTAACTCTGAGAAGCCAAAAGGGACAACCAGCATGTCTGCCAGGATTCCTGCTCAGAGGCAGCGCAAACAGCGCTTCAGTGAGGCGGAGCTAACCGTCATGGTGGAGCACATTGTAGACAATGCGGAGATGCTGTTCAGCGCCGACCAACGGCGTGCCACACAGCAGCGGAGGAAGGAGGTGTGGGCCGAAGCTGCACGCAAGTGCACCGCTGTGGGCGTGGCAGTAAGGAGCGTGAAGGACTGCCACAAGTGGTGGGATGACCTGAGGCTGAGGGTACGCAACCTCATTTCCACGCACCGCCAACGCAGCAGTGGGACAGGTGGAGGACCCCCTTCCCCACTGAGGCTGCAAGCATGGGAGGAGCGTTGCAGCAGCGTCCTCCACCTAGAGGGAATCCATGGGATCGGGGAGGCTGAGGAAGGAGTGAGCCCACCTGCAGATGCCGGTAAGTGCCCAAACATGAATGCCACATGTAAATATGCAGTTGTGAGTACTGGGCCAAAGGACCCATTAACAACACCCCCCCCAGGCAGTGCATGTGTGGGCCAAAGGACCCATTAACAAACCCCCCCCACAGGCAGTGCATGTGTGGGCCAAAGGACCCATTAACAACCCCTCCCAGGCAGTGCATGTGTGGGCCAAAGGACCCATTAACAACCCCCCCCCCCAGGCAGTGCATGTGTGGGCCAAAGGACCCATTAACACCCCCCCCCCCAGGCAGTGCATGTGTGGGCCAAAGGACCCATCATGATCCGTATTGGAAACCAATATCACAGAATGCATACACCAGCAATCAGATGCATGTGACTAACACTATTCAATGTACAATCTTAATGACGCATGTGATGCACCCATCCGCCACCACAACAACACTAATTGCATGCCTTTTGTGTCCCCACAGCCGTTTCAAGTGACAGTGATACTGCACAACAGGCCAGCCAATCTGCACCGGCAAGTACACAAGCCACCGCCACCACACAGGAGGATGCTGCCGGCAGTTCTGCACCTCTGGCCACATTACCAGCCACTACAGATGTGCGGCCCACCACCACCACCGACATCCCCACCGTCTCCACACTGGCTGAGTCTAGACAGGTGCCACGGGAACCTATCATGGCCACCCAACACAACACCGAAGGCAGCAGCACTGCAGAGGGGGCGGCCTGCAGTGATAACAGTGCCCCGCAAGAGCACTCGGAAACGGGGCCACAGGGGGAGATGCCCACATTGGAAGACCTAGGCTCCTTCCATGAGCTGGGGTTCAGCCCCACATCACTGGGGAGTCCCATGAGGTCGCCCACCCCATCCATGGCCGAACTGAATGCCCGCATGCAACGGATGGAGGACCAGCAGGCTACCCTCACCCAGCTGGTGGAGAGGCAGCTAGAGGAATCCAGGCTGCAGAGGGAGAGCTACAGCGCCTCAGTGCGTCGCCTGTCGAGGTCCATCGGACGCCTTGCGAGCACTATTGTAACCCTTGCACGCCATGTGCGGGAGGGCAACGACCACACCTCCAGGCTTGTAGAGGCCATGTTGGTTGGCCAACAGGCAAATCTGGCACGGATGCCCTCAATCCCAGATTCTGCCCAATCAAACACAACCACCCCATCCAGCTCCACTACTGCCAGTCCAAGGAGGCGCTTGAGTAGGCTAACGGGTCCCT
This sequence comes from Ambystoma mexicanum, assembly GCF_040938575.1. Classification (NCBI taxonomy): domain Eukaryota; kingdom Metazoa; phylum Chordata; class Amphibia; order Caudata; family Ambystomatidae; genus Ambystoma; species Ambystoma mexicanum. The sequence continues at coordinate 229,206,442 of NC_090934.1, forward strand.
CGGGCAAGGTTGCACAGGCACAGAAGTGATGGCACATGTGTGGGGCAGTGCAGGACACATGTGGACTACAAGGGTGTGAGAGGGGTGGGCACGTTTGGGTGTTGGGGTAGGTAGTTTTGGGGGTTTGAACAATGGGATCTGGGTGGGGGTGGGCATGTTTGGGTGGTGGGGAAGGTAGTTTTGGGGGTTTGAACAATGGGGTCTGGGTGGGGGTGGGCACGTTTGGGTGGTGGGTGGCCCGGGTGTACAGCTTCCCTAACCAATGCACCTCCTTCCCTGTTGTTATTACATCAATACATCACCATTTCGAATCAAGACATACATGTGTGGACATTGATCATTTATTTTGCAGTGCAACTATTAATTCATTGTCGTCACCATGTTCGTGCATTTCTGTGAATGTGCTGTGAATCAAAAGTAAATGCGAATCAGGGCATCCCGTGCTCTCTGGCCATCATGTGGACCCCCAGGGGGAGGCGGTGCCATCCCATCCCCATCTCCATCCCCATCTCCATCCCCATCCCCATCTCCATCCCCATCCCCATCCCCATCCCCATCTTCCTCATCTGCGTCTGGTGGCATTGGGATGTTCCTGCGCAGGCATATATTGTGCAGCATGGCACATACGAGCGTGATTTTACCCGTCTTCACCGGGCTGTACAGCAGTGATCCGCCAGATCTGCTCAGACAGCGGAAACGGGCCTTCAGCAGTCCAAATGTCCTCTCAATCATTCCATGTGTGCGGATATGTGCCCTATTGTATGCTTCTTCATGCCTGTTCCTTGGTCTCCGTACAGGTGTCATCATCCATGGCGTGAGTGCATATCCCGCATCACCTACATGGGATGTAGATGGGGGAACATGTCAGTGTTTGTGGGATCATGTCCTCATCTGCTGCTGTGCATTCTTGTATCATCATTCATTCATGCATATGTACCATGCAGTGTATGGAGGTATGTTTTGGGCATCACGATGTATGTCGCTGACTGGATATGGTCCTACACATTAACTTGCATGTTTACTGTGCCCTGCAGGTGACATTTGATTGTGTGCATGTCACGGTGCAGTGCTGTCCACACATGGCAGAGTGACTCCACTGTACGGAAGTAGTAAATACACGTCGTCTCATTTACACGCCTCTTGTGCCTTTTGAGGCAGTGTTTCAATTGAGGGTGGGTGTCTGCAGTGGCACAGGGTTCATGGGACAGTGACGGGATTGGCTGTGCCAGCGTGTGCACGGGCACATTGTGGTGCCCTGTCATGTCTTCCTTCATGATGTTTGGCATCCGTTGTGTATTTGGTAGATGGAAGGGGGGTGATGCATGTGTGGTCACAGCGGCACACTCACAATGCTCATTGGCCTGGACACACACACACCACTTCGACAGGGTTGTAGCATCGTCAGCTGTACTCACCCAATAGCCATGTGCTTTGTCCGGCATAGCGTTCCATGTACCGTGGCAACGTGGAATTACGCAGTACCATTGAGTCATGCGATGAGCCTGGGAAACGTGCGCAGCAGTGTTTAATCAGTTGCATGGCATCACAAACCATCTGGACATTCATAGAGTGATACTGTTTCCTATTGCGGAACACCGCCTCAATTGCATGTGGTACTGTCAGCTCAACGTGGGTGCAGTCAACTGCGCCTATGCAATTTGGCATGCCTGCTATGGCATGGAAGGCCAACTTGGTGGCAATGACCTCGGGGAGGGTGCGGGGTAGGGCTATGTGTTCCGACACATGGCGCAACAGGGCATCCAGTACCTGTACCAGGATTTTGGAGAAACAGGGTTGTGATATGCCGTGCAGCTCACCAACCGTGTGTTGATAGGTGCCAGTGCCAAGGAAATGCAGTACTGAGACAACCTTCAAGAGGGGGGGGGTGGCGGTGGGGGTGTCAATTTGGCTGCTGATGTTGTCCTCAATCATGGTGGTGATGTGCAGGATTGTTGCACGGTCCAGCCGGTATAGTGTGTGGATCTGTCCTGGGGTGAGGTTCCAGGGTGAGGCCCTGATGCGTGGTATTGCTGGCTGGCGGCGGGGTCGGGCTAGCTGGGCAATGGGGTTTGCCATAGCTGCAGGGTTGGCTGGTTGCCGCCTGCGCCTCCTCCGCCTACGCCTCCTCCTCTGCGCCATTACTGCCACCATGTGCAGTGCTGCCTGTTGGTTGAGTAGGCCCAGTCCCAGTGCTACTAGACCTGCTGCCCGCATGGTTCTGTGTTGTGTTGGGCTGGGTGTGGCCCTTTTGTGGGCTCCCAGTGGCCTGCTAGGTCCAGCTGGGCTGATTTGGTGCACCTGTGCCCTGATTCAGTTCAGCAGGCAGTGTATAACGCCATGTTCGCGGTGGCGGCGGTTCCGCCACCGTGATCACAGTATTTACGCCATTTTTTTGCCGGTATTTCCGTGTCCGCGCTAGTTATGATGCTCACGGTGTTTCGTGTTGACGGTAACGGAGGGGTTTCCGTGCAGACGGACTTAACGGGACCCCTATTTCCGCGGTGGCGGTTTAGGGTGGTGCCATTACCGGGGCCGCGGGTCATGATTGGGCGGACATGGAAACGGTGCCGGTATGGTTTTACCAGCAGTCTTAATTCCGGACTGGGGTACTTGTAATGAGGCCCAATGTCTGCATGTTTGTTATTTTCCATATAGGCTTGCTACCGCACTGCAGAAACGCAAGACGTCAGAAGCAGTGGCGTTGCCAGGATTCAAATTTAGGACGGGCACGGAGGGGGCCAAAGACAAAAGTTGGAGGGGCACAGACAAAAGTAGGGGGAGACATGGTCACTGCTCGTTTTAGGTAGGGGGGCACAAGGGGAGGCACAGGGTTTCACAGGGGGGGGGGCAGTCCCCCCACCCCCCACCTAGCGACGCCACTGGTCAGAAGAGCTTGTGTATATGCTTGCAGATGCTACCCGCTATTAACCCTATGGATGGACAGGAGCACTCAAGGGACCTGACCACCCACAACATGCTTTTAACCTATGAACAATTATATTGAATTAACCAGAGTTGAAGTAGGCCTCAGACAAATCCAGCACACTAAACCCATCTCGCAGAGAGCCCGAAGTTGCAATCTACTGAGCGAGCAGAATAGCCCTGGCATGGACGGCCACCACCAAGGCTACGATTTTGCTTGTGACATTCCTCATTCACTATGCCACGATGAGCTCAGCTACAGAAGAGAATACCCAGAGCTAAAATACAAATCAAATTGAAGTAATTTGGCCTCACTAACGGTCTCCTCACACATGATCGGGCCGATCTGACATTATGCCAAGGCCTGGAAGCTGGGAAGATGCAGCCATCTCACGCCTGGGACTGAACCTTGCAACATAATACGCAACAATCCGTCTACAACATGTGCTGGGACTGGACTGATCTCATGGCATTAGTAGAGACACCATTGGTACACACTGTCACATAGACACACCTTGTTGATGCACATTGTACAAGAGTAGGTGTCTCGTGGGCTGGGAACAACAATGGTCCCAGGCTTGGGGGCCCGCAGCCTAACCAATCAGGACACTGGGGGATAGAGACTGGTGGCCGGGATCTCCAGCCAATCATTAAGAGTTCTCATGTAACAATTCTCAGGTAGTAATTTTTAGGGACGTCCCAAGCATACCACCTGACGCAGTGACCACAAATAACCGAGCACTCTGTATGTCCCTATACTGGACCTACCACTCTGGGAGCCAACCCGGAGTGGTGTTAGGTTCAGGGATGGGTTTTTGGTAAGTGACTGTATTGCTCGCCCCAGAGTGCACAGAAAAACATAAATCACCAATGCAATTATAGAGCCAATACTTTGAACGCAGATAGACGCAATAACTCGCAACCACACACTCTTAGAAGATAATCAGCACTTATACGGCTATTTATTCAAAGTTTAGAAGCAACCAGTGATAACATAGAAATAACTCACAGAAATAAATAGACATAAATCACAGAAGAAGCAAAGAATTCAAAAGGAAATACATCACCGTGAGCGTAACTGGATTCCTCATCTCGCCCAGAAGCGGCTGGAAGACCCCGGGAACAGCCAGGCCGAGAGCACCACAGCTCACAGGAGTGCCGGACGTAAGCATATTCCTCCGGCTGAAGTCTCACCTCACCACCTCTGTGTTTCCGCATATATACACACTCCGAAAAGGGGTACAGTTCTCGAACCTTCTGGAAATGGCACTTGCGCAGTTGATGAGCAGCCGTCGGTTGCCAGCTGGGTCAATCGACAGCCACCCTCAAGGAGCAGAGTGCCTCCCTCCTCTAAGAACACGCTCCACTGAGAACAGTAACAAACCATAACAAAGTTAGCTTTCCCAGCAGAAATGTCCTTGACCGCATACCAGGTTTGGAAAGCATGTTTTCAAAATGTGTGCAGCTTTTCACTGCGGCATGAAGTAACTATCCATCATGGCTCCGAGCGCTCCCAGAATGCACTGCGCACCAGCGCCATTTTAGTTCAAGCATAACAATTCCACCCTTGGATATTTACCTTCCATAGCCCGGTGGCAAAGGAGCCGGTCTCTGAACCCGACGAAACATTAAAACTAAATTGGGAATACATTGAATACAACAACAACAAGCTATTATGATAGCTAATATAATGAAAATGCAAGCAAAAGCGTAACGTAGTGTACCCCCAATATCAGGTATCCATGAAAATAACCAATCCCACCAATTCCCAGTACGATCTTGAGACACTTGAAACATGAGATCCCTCAAACCTTGAATATGACTTTCAATGGATCGTGAATGGTCACTTAGATTAAAACAACACATACCTTCAAATGCGTTACACCCTAAATTATGCTTTAGCAATAGATAATCAACAGCAGCTCTGTTCTGCAAAGTTGCTTTTCTAATAACTTGACTATCAAGGAGTAATTCTTCTAATGCCTGAGAAGTATGATTAAGGCTTTTGACTACTAAACATGCTAATTTCATCAAAGATTTGTAACCCCCAGAAGCTAAACCCCAAACTCCCACTAATGAAAGGGTTAATGCTAGAACCTCAGCTTCTGATAACAAGTGTACATGTGAATCACAATCAGGAGATAGACCCACAGATTCGAAAGTTGATCTTTTACCTCGAGTTATCGCTGGGTGTAAAGGAAACATCATTAGTCCTAATCGAGTTAAAGCACATGGACCTCCGGAAATGTTAGCTGGAATATAAGTGTATGTGATGTTGCCACATGAAAAGAGCCATCCTGTTGGAAGTTTCACATGATTCAAATGACTGGCAGCTATCACTGTATGATTACAAGACATAGGGCCTCATCACGACCTTGGCGGTAACGCCGGCGGTATTAGCGTGAATTCTCGGCAGATTTCACACCAGCTCAGAGCTGGGTTGACATCCGCCGAGGCCCTGATTCGGTGGACCCTTAAATCCGGCGGTAATAGCGCTACCGCCGGATTTAAGGGTTACCGCCGAGGTTGTGATGAGGCCCATAGTATTATTTACACTGGTGCATGTGCGTGGCACTCGCAAACACAGTCATCTCTCAAACATTGTGTGATTGTGCTGTTTGGTTAAATCGATCTGTTGGCATTTGCCAATTTCTTGTGCATTGCATGTCATGAAATAACATATATCACCTTGGGTTATATTATAAGTAATAACACGTGTCAAATTTCTCCATTGGCGATCGGTTTCTTGGCAAGACCTACAGTACTCATAAACGGAAAAAGATTGCCTAATATCCGAATCTTGAACCAAAGAATCATTGTGTGTGACACCGAAGATATGCTTTAAAACCGGAACAGGCGTCGGCACTGCTACTAAACACGTAGTCAGTAAAGCTTCAGAATTGGGCACATCAGTAAGACAGAAGTGTGATATGTTGAGCACCTGCTGTGCCAGATTCATCCACATATTCTCTGTCTGGGTGATCATAGGAGAATGTTTTTGCTGTCCTGAAAATGCTTCTCGCATGACTGGCATCAAGATTGTTTTCACTTGCTCCTGACGTGTTTGCCGCATTTCACTAATCCATGTCTTCGGTCTGGCTGGCTTTTCGGCATCGGCATAAGGCTGCTTTGGGACAACATTATTCATCACTATCAGTATCCCCTTGATCACTGGCACAGATGTGACGTTTTCCGTTGGTAGCAGCAGGCTGTTTAACTCTCCCAAAAGGAGTCCATTTAGTAGCACAATTACACCAGCCAGACACAGGATCTACAAGGCAAACTCAGGAAAGAGATATCAGTGTTGTACATTACTTTCTCAGGTAACATTTGTCTGCGGGCACATATTGCCATTTCTTTCTACTAGGCTCCATAACTAAAACTACTTGATCTTTGCCTGATGCAATGACATCTGCGGGCACTGGTGGGCCACTTGGTTTTTCCACCCACATCTTTGCACCCGGTACCATACTGTCTGAAGAGCCAAAACCGCGATCCCCACGGGTAGTTAACACTGTAGGAGGCTCCCCCTTCTTAATCATGGACAACTTAACAGGAATAATGATCAATTGGGCCACTCGATCACCCTTGTGGATTGATAACAATTGGTCCCCACTATTCATTAGGATGACTTTAATCTCACCTTGGTAATCAGCATCAATTACCCCTCCCAACACTTGAACTCCCTTCAATGCTAAGCCAGATCTAGGGGCAATCCATCCCATATGCTCTGGGGCAATTTGTACTCCAATCCATGTTTCAATTACAACCATCCCTCTCTGGTCTAATCTGATTTCTTCATGGGAATGCAAGTCTACCCCTGCTGACTCTGGAGTTGCTCGATAGGGAGCTAAAGAACCCGGAGTAATTTCCCAGTACAATAGTGTTTCTCTGACTGAATTGGGTTGAACCTGTAAAGTAGGAGTCATTAGTCGCATCAAAGGAGTTTCATGCTCATTCACAGGTCTATTGTTTAATACTTGCACCGCAACAAACACGATCACGCCAGCTTGCCAAACTGCCATCTCCAGATTTGCGCAACTGTTCTTGCAATAACCCATTCATTCGTTCAATTAACCGGGAAGCAGCTGAATAATAAGGTACGTGATACAACCACTCAATGCTCTTTTCCTGACAATACTCCTGGATTAATTTGCCTTTGAAATGTGACCCATTGTCACTTTGAATCTGCAAAGGCACTCCATAATGTCGTATGATCTGATCTAACAACCTGATGGTGTTCAGTTGTGTTGCACGTTTGCACGGCAAAACCATCAAATATCCTGAGTATGTATCCACAATAGTGCATGCATACTGACAACCTTTACTGATTGGCATGGGACCGATATAATCAATCTGCCAAATTTGACCTGGTAATTTTCCTCTTCGCAATGTACCTCGAACAATCTGAGGGATAGTTCTATGCAGTTGGTGTTGGCACACTGGACATTGCAAAATGATTGTTTTCACTACTTCTAAAGGAAGACTGATTCCTCGACCTTGTGCCCACCTGATAGTAGCCTTTTCTCCAAGGTGCCCACATTTCTGATGGGCCCATTTGGCCAAACCCTCCAAATCGTCTTCCTGAGCCTCTGCATCCACAGATGAAATCTTGGTGTGTTCGTCTGCAACAGAATTAAACCAACGTTCTAATGAGTCTGTGGCACAGTGCGCGTCCACATGATATACAATGACTTCACTTTGTAATAACATTTCTGCAATATCTTGCAACAGTTCTTTTCCCCACAACTCTTTTGAATGAATCTTCCACCCATTCTTTTGCCAAGTTGGCAACCATACTGCCAATCCATTCGCAACTGACCATGAATCTGTGTACACATAACATTGACTAGGGGTCTCTTGTTTCAATGCTTGGTAAACTGCGTAAAGCTCTGCAAACTGACTGCTCTTCCCTTTCCCTGACGTTGTTAACATCTTTTTTGTCTTGGGATAGTACGACACTGCTTTCCAGTACCGCTCAGTTCTCACATATCGAGCTGAGCCATCCGTGAACCAAGCATGCTCTGTTTGCTCCACAGTCAAATCGCTGTAAGGTACTCCCCATTACACGGGAGACTCACATTTTTCAGGCACTTCCGGTGGTATGTAATCTGAGGGCGGTATGTTGGCTACTTGCTCATGTAATTTTGCAACTCCACCCTTCCCTGATTTGGCTCTGTCTTGAATACACCATTTCCATTTAATTATGCTGGCTTCTTGAGCATGTCCTATTCTATGCGTTTTAGGATACCTCAGTACCCATTGCATGATTAGTATTTCTGGTCTCATTAATACATCATGGCGCACCGTCATTTGCTCGGTATCAACAAGGGCCCAATAACACGCCAGCAATTGCTTCTCAAACGGAGTGTATGAGTTACCAGCATCGGGCAACTTACGACTCCAAAACCCCAATGGCACACGTTTCCTGTCTTGTTTCTGCCACACACCCCAGTTAGCATAATTGTCTTGTACAGACACATTTAATTCCACTTCGCCTTCCTTCAATGGCCATAAATCAAGCACCTGCTGCACTGTGTCTTTCGCCAGCTGAAAGGCTTTCTGTTGCCCCTCCCCCCACTGAAACTCATATTTCTTTCGTGTCACCTTGTAGAGGGGGGCCAATATCTGCCCTAAATGGGGAATGTGCTGTCTCCAAAACCCAAACAGCCCTATAAACTGCTGAGCTTTCTTTTTGTTCATTGGAGTGGTGAATTCAAGTATTTTCTGTCAGGCTTTTGGCACCATTTCTCGATGCCCATGATGCCACTGAATCCCTAGGAATATCACTGTTTCAGCTGCACCTTGAATTTTACTCGGGTTAATTTCCCACCCTTCCTTCTTCATCCTTCCATAATGACATCTAACTGACTTTGCACACTGTGCTCATCCTTGCCCTGACTCAAAATATCATCAATGTAATGAGAGATTTGTATGTCAGGATTACACAGTATCTTGTCTAAGTGCTCTGCCACCAGCCAGTGACAGATAGTCGGACTATGTATGTACCCCATAGGTAGCCTCGTGAAAGTGTACTGACGTCCACTCCACGAAAATGCAAACTGCTCTTGATACTCTTCAGCAATTGGCACAGAGGAAAATGCATTGGCTAAATCGATCACTGCATACCAAGTCCCCTCAACCTTTTGGACATTCTCAATCAAGGTAATGGCATCTGGGACTGCGGGCACTAAGGGAGGTGTGTGTTTATTCAACTCCCGGTAATCCACCGTCATCGTCCACGACCCATCTCCCTTTTTAATAGGCCAGAGAGGATTGTTCCATGCAATGGTAATAGGGCGTAATACACCCGCCTCCACGTACTCTTTGATGGTGTCTGAAATGTCCTTGTGCCCCCCAGGAATGCAGTATTGTTTCATTGCTACCCGCTTGGTTGCCACCGGCACTTACACTGGGGGCATCTTCAATTTGCCTACGGTAATGGGTGTACAGATCAATGCACTCACCTCAAACTGGTACGTTTTACCGCCAAGTCCCGAAGTTAACCTTTCCAAAATGTCAAAGCCAATTATATATTCAGGTATCGGGACAATCAACACTTGGTATTTCTGCCTATTCAAATTGCCTATTTACATCTCCACTTTCATTTGTACTGTGGGGGTCTCCTTTCCCCCTAGACCTGTAATAGTAAACTGTTTGCCTTTAAATTGTGTTGGATTGCCATGAATCAAAGAGGCCTCCACCCCGGTGTCTATCAATGCTCGCACCCCTTGTGTATTTCCTGGCCCCAAAAAAGCTTAACATCTTCATGAGGCCGCCTATCAACTTTTATGCGGGCAGACGCTGCCGGAGCTTGGCCGAAGCCCTAGTCAAACTTCGAATGAGTGTGACTCGACTCTGCCTCTAACATGGCACTCACCACCTTTCTCAAATCAGCGTATGTTGGCTGGTACGGAGAAGGTGTCCCCATAGACCCTTCGTCTTGTTCTTCCGCAGGGGGAGCAGAAGGTGAGGTGTCCCCCTGTGGCGTGGTGACTGTTTATAGCGCTCTTTGGCTGCAAGCCCTCTTTTTTTGTATAATTCATACATTACTCTGGTTTCAATGCCATCAATTTCTTCGTGTGGCACAACATCTTTTAACAAAGCCAAAAACATGTCTTTTCGGGACATTCGGGAGTCTCTGCTATCTTGCCGCCTGCTTTCGTTTCTTCTCTCACTCCGCCCCTCTCTCTCCCGTGGCTTGTTATCGCTCTTATCCCACTCCCCTAAATCTGAAAGTTGCCGAATGGCATCCGCTACCTCATCAGTAGCTTTGCCGTCATACCTACGAGCAAAGTCATAATGACACTTTTGTATGCGGGTGGTGCGGTTCTAATCACCATGTTTCGAGTTGAAACAGAATGGCACGGCTCCCATGTGATCAGGAGCATCTATGTGTCATGATCTCTGCTTCCAAAAGGTCAGGGTTTTCCCAACTCCCTTGGAAGCAGATCCATAACCCAGGTTCCGAGTGCCAACCAGTCCCAATTGGGACCTTTTGGACCCAGTCCTGGCACCAGTGGCACCAGGCTCATAAATATGCTCAGTCCCAGCGCTGGAAGCGCCGGGCTCATAATGCTTGGGTGGACTTACCTGCAGCAGACCATGCTGCTTACTTGCCTGCCAGTTGAGCCTCTGAATTGGAACTACTTTTCCTGTTGGGTGGGGCAGGAGCCACTCCCTAGATTCAGAACACTGGAACTCTTCTGGAAAGCAGGAACTCTTTTCTTACCTAGGCGTGGCTGTGGAAGGAGACACCTAAGCACTACAGGAGACTATTTAAACCACACCCGATGGATGAATCTTGCTTTGCGTTATTCTGCATCCTCTGCAGCAGAACGCTCATCGTGTCTTCTGCATCTGATCCTGGGCCTAAGGAAAAAGGCTTACCATCCTAAATCCAGTCTTCAGCAACACCTATAAAGACAAGAAAGAACAGGTTAGCATTACGGTCTTCAGTGACAGCTCTTCACTTACCTGGTCCATCGGCTGTCACCAACGCCTCGCGGTGCATTCCGGCATCTGAAAAACAAAGGCTTACCTACTCTTCGTGCGCTCCGGAGGTCTTCACACTGCATTCCGGCATCTGAAAGACAAAAGCTTACCAACTCTTTGCACGCTCCGGAGGCCTTCGGCGCTGCATCCCGCATCTGAAAGACAAAACAAGGTGCGTTTAAAGACATTGGGGAACTTTAATACTCACGTGCCATTACTCCTTTCCACATCTAACCCAGTGGGTATTCCGGCACCCTGCAGCCGCTCCGAACTTGTACCTGCAAAATAAAAAGACAGTTTGAGCGCATCGTGAAGCAGGCAACAAGCGCTTACTTACGTGCTTCCAGGCGCTTCTATTCATCACACGGGCTCCATCTTCAACTCACTTCAGCCCGTCATCCGCCATCGCCGGAACCCTGCAAAACAAGAAACATCATTACTAAAGACTTTAAAGACATTAGAATTACTCGAAACTTACCGTTCGTGCAGTAAACGACGGACAGCAGTCCTCTGAAGTCAAGAGGCCTGCTCCCCTTATCCAGTGAAGAAACTGGTTACAGCACCCTGCCCCGAGGCAGATGGAGAGCACGGCGTTCACTTACCTAAGGTGAGAGCGTTAACCTTTGGGGTTCTACAGGAAAAGAGAAAGGGAAGAAGAGAGAGACATTCAATAACCCAGTTCCTTAATCCCATATTTTCTATCTGCAGACATCTTACCCTTCAAGTCAGACATACAGTGCACAGAGGTCCAGCCCAAAGAGCCAGCCGTGTGTTACACATCACCTTTGAAGATACGGTATACGCCCAGTCAAGACCGGCGCCTCTACGGGAATCAGGTGAGCGTTACACTATGTGAATAGCCTCTTTCATAGCATGATCTCTGACTTTTTGAATTGCCTCTCTCAACGTGTACCACTTCGTTTCTTCGCTAGGCCAATCTGTGGTAATGGGGTATTTACGGTTACATGCTTGGGCTACCAGGTGCAACAAAGACACCTGTGTATCTTGACCATTTGCGTCAGGGGGCGGTCCTGCCCTTAAGACCTCCTGTACATTGGTGTCAATTGACAGGGGTAAAGAACGCGGTGAATCCGTAGAATCTACCAACAACCCTGCAGCACCCCATCTAGCAATCTCACCATCCATGTCAATAAAGCTTCCCCTGATTTTTGCCTCAAACGGGTAATCATTTCCCCAACCTCCTGCTGTGTGTAATCCTCCAGCGTGGTTAAATCCACCATTCCACCAGCAGGATTCTGCGGGTGGGGTCCGGCTCACCGTCTTCTAACGGGCTTAGCCGCCACTGTTTTCTGTTTCACTTCCATTTTGGGGTCAGACTCATTTGCGGAACTACTTTCTAGACTGGTTGAATCAAAAATATCACCATCCCACTTATCCGGATCCCAGTCCACACCAGCGGTAGCGATTACAGCTGCCACCTTTCTTTTGTTGACCCCTCCCCGTCTTTTCCTATTCTTATACCGGGCTACTCTGACTGCTGCCCTCTCGGCCACAGCCTGATATGTGTCAGCCTTATCTTTAAACAGTTTCATTTGAATCTGCTGCATTAACGCACTCTGCCTTTCTGCAGCCAGCTCTCTTTCTAATCGCAAAACCTCATTTTTCATTTCCACCTTCATTTGATGTATTTTCCTATAAGCATGCAAAAGAACCCAACCTCGCCTACCTAATGCTGCACATTCTCTGCCACGTTCTACTGGAACTTGTTGCAAGCATGCCATTACATCAGACGGATCGGCATCTCCCAATCCTTGATCCCATGTTTCACTTAGACCTGCACCACATGCCCACGCCTGGGCCAACTTATCATATGGACTCTCAGTCCAGCCTGGAATAACAACATCAGAACAGTCACCGCCAGCGGTAACGCTCTTCTTCCTGAACAAACTACTCATTATCGCAAACCAAACAATACCTCTTTATATCTATGTATTTTTTCTCTCCACACTGCAATCACTCCCGCACGCACACACCGGCAAAGGAAAAAAAAAACAACTTCTCTACCCACTTACTTTCACTTGCAAGACAACCGAATCCTATCTGCGTTCAAACAGATTCTTGAATACTCGGAACAACTCATCACAAGTATCCTGTTCGTGATGCCAAAAATGTATTGCTCTCCCCAGAGTGCAAGGAAAAACATAAATCACCAATGCAATTATAGAGCCAATACTTTGAATGCAGAAAGACGCAATAACTCGCAACCACACACTCTTAGAAGATAATAATCACTTATACGGCTATTTTTTCAACGTTTAGAAGCAACCAGTGATAACATAGAAATAACTCACAGAAATAACATAGACATAAATCACAGAAGAAGCAAAGAATTCAAAAGGAAATACATCACCGTGAGCGTAACTGGATTCCTCATCTCGCCCAGAAGCGGCTGGAAGACACCGGGAACAGCCAGGCCGAGAGCACCACAGCTCACAGGAGTGCCGGACGTAAGCGTCCTCATCCGGCTGAAGTCTCACCTGAACACCTCCGGGTTTCCGAATATATACACACTCCGAAAAGGGGTAGCAGTTCTCGAACCTTCTGGAAATGGCACTTGCGCAGTTGATGAGCAGTCGTCGGTTGCCGGCTGGGTCAATCGACAGCCACCCTCAAGGAGCAGAGTGCCTCCCTCCTCTAAAAACACGCCCCACGGAGAACAGTAACAAACCATAACAAAGTTAGCTTTCCCAGCAGAAATGTCCTTGACCGCATACCAGGCTTGGAAGCATGTTTTCCTCAGCACCGTGAATCTAACACTCAGCAAAATGTGTGCAGCTTTTCACTGCGGCATGAAGTAAATATCCATCATGGCTCTGAGCGCTCCCAGAATGCACTGCGCACCAGCGCCATTTTAGTTCAAGCATAACAGTGACGCAAAATGTGATGTCACAACGATACAAAAAGGGCCTGCAAGCCTGAAATCGATGAGATGTGCTTGGACTGGATTTGGCTCCACGTATGTTATCCCTGCTCGACTTCTTTTGGACATTGGAAGGAGTTAGGGCCTTCCGTGAGCTGGAGGTCCACAGACCCTAGGTACAGCTCTGCCGAACCCAGAAATTACCCTAACAAGTTGGAGGCACTGCTGAGATGCGCTCCTGAGACCCTAGCAAGATCGTTTTTGACGTCAGCTGGGCAAGGTGCGGCCCCCTGTGCTCTCAGACCTCAGAGGACTGCAGGACCCTCATGAAATTGTGACACGAGTGAGGAATTAACTGCAGCCGAGGGCTACTCAAACTCCACGTACAAACCACCCCTGTATGCCGCGAATGCACACACCCCACAGGCACAGGTAGGTAACCCAGATGCTGGAGAAGGAGGGCTGAGGCAGGCAAAGAGCGAATTTGCAGGGATAGGCCCAGATGAGTGGATAGCGGCACACGTGCCATTGAAGTTACAAGGAACCACCACGGGAAAAACAGAAGGGACAACAAAAGCAATGGAGGAATTGGAGTTGGGGAAAGGATGCAGAGGCAAGCCAATGGATGACACGAAAGAGGAGCAGTTACGGGAGGGGGAGGAGGCAAAGCTATAAGAGTTGAAGGAGAAGAGGAACGCGTTAGTGAAACAATTAGAACAGAAGGAACGGGAATGGGAGGTGCAGTTAGAATTAGAAAGGCAGGAGAAGGCAGAGTGCGAAAGCAGGGAACGGGAAGAATTAATGGAGAAGGAACAGAGAGAGATGATGGGAGGATAACAACGGGAGGGGCGAGCAAGGTGAGTACGGAAGCAAAAGGGCGTAGAACACAAGAAAAGGAAATGGTTGAAGCTGAACGAGAAATGGTGTTTTGGAGAAGGAAGATATTGCTGGAAAGCACACGTAAGTATGAAAAAAGCAGGCTGAAGGAGTTAAGGTTAGCAGTGACAGGGGGAGCATAGAGTCAGAGAGATGAAGACGAAGAAGCGCTATGGAAGGTGCACGTAGAAATAATGGACGAAATAGATTGGATAAGGGAGGGCGAGGCAGAACGAGAAGGGCAACAGCCCGGACGGATACCGACAGGACACACAGAGAGTAGCGTGGGATTGGCCGGGGTGCACCAGACAGAGTCCGTACCACAGAGCGCAACAGGAAGATGAGACGCGGATGCTGCAAAGTTTACAAACATTGATCTCGAAGGCTTAACAGTGTGGTACCCAATCCCACGTAAATTGACATTCTCAGATGGATTCTGTAGTGAGGAAGACGAAGATAGCAATGGTGTAGGAAAGGAAAGGCTAAGTAAACTGTACACTACACGAGCAGGAACAGGAATGTCATGGGAATGTAGGACTCAAGATGAAAATAACTGGCCAAGCTCCGCGCCCACTTCGTGCCGCATATTTCACGCAGCAGTTGCCTTCTGCCCATTTGTACCAGGTCATTCTCCCTAGGTGATTTCTTACTATGTCGGGAGCCTCTTACTTTGTCAGTTCCACCCGTTTTTTCCAGTTCCTCCCCTCTCATTCCTTCCTTACCAAAAAAAAGGGAGTCAGTGTAACCCAAGGCCCTCTTCCTTCACTCCACTTGCCCCATTGCTTCTTCTTACCCTGATCAGTCTTTGCCCCCTAGCAAGATGGTCTCCTCCTTCCCCTGCCACTCTACATCATCCTTCCTAAGGCCGTCCCTCAAGATTATCCCAGATGCTACCCCGTCATAAAAAGAGTCCAGCAGAGGGCCCCATCACCCGAGCATGAAGAGCGATGGGGCTGTTTCCCTCACCCTAAATTAAACCTCCCTTCTCCTTTGCTTGCTCCTTCTGCTTGGGACAGGGAATCATACAGGGTGCTTGGCTAGGTCCTGATATGCCCAGGAGGGTGAACGTATATTCAAACAAAAAATCAGGATGGGAGACCCACACTTTTGAGATTCAGGATAATTTTAGCTTAATCTCTGAATTTTGGTGATGATACATAAAATATATCAATTGTTAGCATACCACCCTCAAGAGTGTCGAGGGTGCAAGCCTTCTGATTTTGCAAGATCTCTTGGATACACAGTTAACAAGGGTTTACAATACAAGAGTGAATGCAGCCCAGGACCTCAGTTGGTCCATGGGTATTGTCATAGGGAAAAAAACACAACAACAGGTGTGTGCAAGTATGCAAGGGGTGGAGTTGTGTCATAGATCGACAGTGTAGTGCTTCGGCCACAGGATACAAAGACTGGACATAGGTGACTGGGATGGCCTTCTTCAGGATGCAGGTGAAGGGATGAAACACTGTCCGTGGGGTATCTGTGGGATTAAAGACAGATAGTTTAGGAGGAGTGGGATCCCCAGAGTTAATTGGTGATTTGCGCAACTTATTAGTGACCAATTAGTGTCAGGACAGGTACAAAGAGAAAGCACCAGTGAACAGAAGGTTACTGTGAGCCGACAAGCGGTGCGGCGGTAAGGGCTTCTGAGAGTCTTCGCCCATGCAGGAAATCAGGTGAAGGCGGTGGCCCAGTGGCCGCTGTTGCTAATGGAATTAGTCCAAAGAACCGTAACTGGAACCAGGGTCTACAGATGGCAGTAGCGTCAATCAATGGCACCAGCAACTGGAAGGAAAAGTCGAGAGCTACTAGTGGTCTTGGTCTTGTAACAGAAAAGGTTAACCGGTCTGGGGTGGTACATACCTAATATGGGGTGAAGGAGCCAGGAGGCCGATTCACAGAACCAGAACGTGTGTGATGTCCGGTTCGAGTGGAGGCTATAATAGCCTATATGCGCCCAAGTCGACTACAAGGCAGGAGCCTCAGTGAGGTGCAATGCGTAGGAGACGCATGGAGGGAGACATACATCGTGGTTTATGGTGCCTGTGTGGTTGAGCTGTGTGGTCAAAGTGATCCAGAAAAAATGACTAACTGAGGGAGTGCTGGGTGAAGGTGCCTGTAGGTCTCAGCAATAGTCATGGTCACTGTGCAGCAGAAATGAGAGAGCAGTGAAATGCCAAAAAGTAACAGACATGAGGTTGAAGGCTGAGTGAAATCGTGTGAGGGACGTGGAGTGTCCCGGAATAGACTATGGGCCAGCGAGTAGTTGTGAAACAATTCGCAATTCTTAAAAAACGTACTTGGTTACCGGAGCAGAAGTGTCTAGCTGTAGCGTCGCAGCGTGTGCAAATGAAAGTGAAACTAATAAACTGCAATCCACAGGTAGTACCCGCCCCCGGATCGGGCGGTCCAATCAAGTGTCAGCAAGTGGGCCAATGGGAGTGCCGTGTGTTGGAGAGGGACATGCCCTGTCAATCAACGTAGGCTCCGGGCAGAGGATGCTGGGGAATGTAGTCCGGGGGCTGTAGTCGAACTGGATGGTTGTGGTGTAAATGCATCAGAATGCATGGTGTACTGTAAGGAGCAATGTAATGAAAGTTCAGAGCAAGTCCAATAGTGACGTGACTGACTATGTTGATGCCGCGAGTGGCGGCTGTGCAGATGTGTGTGCAGCGATTCAATGCTGAACACGAGCAAGGTTATGAAAATACAGTACAGGTGCAAGTCCATAGTGACTGACTTGGGTGGTGACTGGAGTGACAAATACAAGCACATAAATGTGGATGAGCGTGGCATACGTGTTAAAAGCCATTCGATGCTCAAAAACCAGCATGTGCATATTCAGGGCGACAGTTTGCAATTTAATGTTAAAAACAGCATGTGCATATTCCTGGTTACTAATTGGGTGACTGTATCAGACCGTAGAAGAATAAGCCGAACAATTAGGGTGAATCTGTCTAATATTATGCTCGGTGCTTGTGCCATGGAGTGTCTAGACATTGGGTGGCACGACATGGTCTAGGCATAGTGTTGGAAAACCTCGGAATAGTCAAACAACACACAAAGGTCAAATCCATTTGGTCATGGTCAACTCGTTGGGGATCAAAACCGTTAGCGTTATCACATGGAGGAGAGCTAACGGTGTACACTGGTTCTAAATCGTGGAATGCAGTGAATGGACCTCTATTAGAGAGTGCAGGGTGGGATTAAAGAATCACTCAGGGTTGAAAGGAGACAGTGGTGGCAGTTACGCCCAGAAATGTTTCCATTCAACGGTAATGTTGAGCCCAGGTTTACCTCCTAAAGGCATATAGCCAATTCATATTGTTTCTCTCCTCCCTCACTCTCTTCCAGCTAGCTCTCCTATTGTCCTCCTTTTTGGCCTCCCTTACTATGTCCAGCCCCACCTGCTTTAGCTCGAGCAAAGTATATATGTTGATGAACACCTTGGTCCATATTTTTTCCTTGACCTCTAGTGGCACGTGCCACACTAGGGCCTCTGCCCTTGTAGTCATGGGTGTACACCCGGGGTCCCTCCTAACGCTCACTGCTGAAGCAGGCAGGTCTACTAGCTTTTCTGCCCCTTGGTTGCCCCTTTTCTGGAGCCCCCATGTCTCCACAGGCAAGCCCACAGGTAGAGGACCAGCTTCCACCCTCGTTCCCTACTCAACTCTGTTTAGGACTAGGGTTGCGCACACACCCCCAGCGGCAGCTGAGTAGGTGCTTCTGGGCTCTTCGCCTGCCCATCCGCACCCACCCTGCTGCATTGTTTCCCACTATGGCGGGCCTGCCTTGCTCCCCCAGCGCTGTGCTTCTGCTCCTCTCCACATTCGCCCCGGCCTGCAACCTATAATTATCCCTGCAATTATTCACATTATCACACCGCCTGCTGTCATGCTAACCCCTCAGCGCTCTCTCTTTATGCATCTCTACCATTTTTGCGATCCTCTCACCCAAAGTGTCCTGGTCTGCCTCCGCTGTTAAGGCCCCTAGCGACTTCTTAGCCCTGGCGTTCGCCCTGCTGCTTCTGCTTTGGCGCGTCTGTCTCCCCATTGGCTCCTGCCGCCGTGCACAATGCCTTCCTGTGCCTCTGTGCTCTAATGGATGCTGGTTGGTCGTTATCTTCATCCCCGCCTTTCCTTTTTAGCACTACGTCCATTCTCTACAGCGTTTCAATGTCTCACTTCCTTTCTCCTTGGGCTCTAGCTGCCCACTCTCCGGGGGGAGGGGAGGTGCCTTGCATATAATCCTTGCCGTCAATATCATCTGGCACCACCACAGTCTCTTTCTCTTTCTCCTCTTCAGAAGTTGGCTTTCTCCTCTTCAGAAGTCTGTCCTTCGTCGCTGCTCTAATTCTCCTTACTAGGACCACCATCTCTTCCAGACTTTGCATTCTCCCTTCTCTTCTTTGATCTTATTGAGCTATTTCCTGCTCACAAGTCTTTCTGGTTCCCCCACAAAGGCCACTGTTCAGTCCCCTCCGATCACAGTCCTTCTGTATTTCTGCTGCACCTGTATGCTGGGGCCTTTGTGTCTGTTGCCTGCCGTTCCTCTCACTCTTTATCAATGCATATGTTCATTGCTTACTTATATTCGTTTCCCCAAAGTACTGTGACGAGAAAAATTAGTGATTATTAAGCCGAGGCACCTGGGTTCATTGTGGCCATCTGCACATTGTTTGTTGCTTATTCATTCATTGTCCCCAAAGTACTGTGATGAAGAAGATGCACAGCCCCCACGTGGTAGAGTCCTTCTTTTCTTTCTCTTTCCCATTTGCTTGTTGGGCAATTCCTCTTCCTTATTTAAGATGACCACCACACTTCCGCCACATTGCTATGGCCTTTCCTCCAATGCTTTCCGGCATGGACACGTGCTTCTTTAGTTGGGCTGTCTGCCCCCTTCACTGCTGCTCCTCCCGCTTGCCTCTCCTAGACTTCTCGCAAAAGTTGCTGTGCCGCTGTCTTAGGAGTAGGGAGGAGGGGCCTCACTGCCCTTTGCGCCCCAAGCATGTCCTGATTGCCGCTCGCCTGCCAAAGCTCCAGTCACTGGCCAAGGAGCACTGCAGGACGTGAAGAGCCCTCGCACTGCCAGTGCTGCCCTGCGCTGCAACGGTAGCCGACCTCGTGGGTGAGCATGGATCGGCAGGCAGGATATGATGTACGCCTTATCCACGCCTTGCCAGACCTCTTGCTTCTGCTGCCGGTGCTGCCTCTTCCGTGCACTGGTATGCGTAGATGGCTCCTCGCCAATGTCCCGCGCTGCAGATCGCTGGCGGACTCCACCGCAAACCAAAGGTGAGTTCCTATATGAGTGGCAGGTGGGCAGTGTAGCTGTATCCCTGGCGGGGCGCCTGTTGCCAAACTGACTGAAAGCTGCCAACGTTCGACAAAACTGACCCTGCTGCAGGGGGAGCGGGCGTGCAAAGAGGCCTCTCACCCAGCGCAGGTACCTTAGAAAGGGGCCATATTATACGGCCCCACTTCCTGCCTGTGCCTCACTACTGAGGCAGCAGCCGGGGTTGTGATGGGGGTCACGGCCCATTCGCCCAGTTATGCCTTGGCGCTTCAAGCCCCTTTGGGGCGACGCCATGTGCTTGCAGTTTTGTAGCGTGCACCAATTCCAGATAAAACAGCAGAGGTGTCATTTTGGGGTGACAAGGGTGTTTGTACCCCCCCAACTTTTGTGGCACACAATTTTGTCCCATTCACTTCAGGGGCCCTTTTAGATGTCATGTCCCCCCACCATTTTCAGCAAAGTTACTCCACTGTAAGACAGGGTGTATGCTGAAAACCTTAAAAATGCATGAAGAGCAATTTCGAGGAATGTGCCCCAAAAGCGAGTTTTCTGGGGAACCTTACATAGACATTACCTTTTTTTGTTTTTGTACATGACAACGCCCATAAAAGTTCACAACTTTTTGCGCGTGTCTTGGTGTGGGCAGTCAGACAAGTTGTTTGCCAACTATGGTGAACTTTAATGGATGAGGACAAAAGTTAGTGAAGAAAAAGTTGGAGCCTTAACTATAGTGTATACAGCTTATGGGCGTTTGATTTCACATTTCCCAGTGGCTGCCGTGAAAACTGCGCATTTTGAAACATAAAGGCCCTGCCCATTGCCAGAGGGGCGGGGGCTTCTCTTAAAATGAGGATACACGGTTATTACCATGTTCAGATCACAACATTTAACTTCCTAGCAAATGCAAATTATGAACATCTGGCCATGTACACTGCAGCTGGGCTAGAGAGTACTGCAAGCTTTTCACTGACCCAGGGGTATGGTAACTCCCTGCCCTTTGCCCTCCTCCTCATGCTGGAGGGAGGCAGCGACTGCACTCCCAGTCCCAGGAGGCGTTATTTGTGTACACAATAGGAACACAAATTCCTAGTCTGCCCTTTCCACCCAAGGGTGGGAGAGACTGGAGGTGAAAGGCAGAGGCTATCGGCGGAGAATCGGGGCGCCTCACACAAAGCCAAGGACATCACACTCCCACCTAGTGCAAGGATGAATGGCACAACGCGGGGGGGGGGGGGGAGGCGGTGTGCAAAGAAACCCCTAGTGCCGGTGCATGCGTCAAAGAGAGAGAGAGAAACAGCACGCGGAAGGCCCACGGCAAATAAGGAAGCATTCAAACGTGGGAAAGGCAGCAACAGCCTGTTCATCTCATGCTGACGGAATGGAGCAGCTTCAAAGCACCGAGGGTAAATGTTAGGCCGATTTTCCACAGGCCTCTGGTGAGGGGTGTCAAGAGACCCGTCCTGAGAGGAGGAAACGAGTGTCCAAGCTAGAGGAAAACTCTTTCAATGGGTACCCTAGCAGGGCATTCATGTATCACTCTTAGGAGGGGATGCGCTGGTACCAAATTACAATTTGTCTTAGATATTCGTGCAATGGTTAAACAACACGTATCTGAGCTTGCTTGCGTTCTTAGGCATATCCGTAGATTGGAGAATGAGGCTAGTCTCCTATGGTATCTTCTGCCCACTGACTTTTCCTCAGTAAGGCTAGTGAGTTCTGCAGCAGCTGCCAAGGGAAACCCCCAGTGGGGAAAACCCCCTTGAGGTGGTAAGTGGAGCAGTCACAGAAAGCATTTGGAATGTCTTGCTGAGGAATTCCAATCAGGACTGGCAGGTACATCAAAGAGCGGACAGCAGATCTCACAGAAAAGGTCATGCAGAATGTGTTGAAACAACTTCTGGGGGGTTGTAGGTCAAAGGATCGAAAAAAAAGGATCGAATGGTAAAAAGATCGATTGAAAAGGATCGAAAACAAAAGGATCGACATTTTTTAAAATGTATTTTTACATTTGGGGGGGTCATGCAGTGAGCATAGGAAAATATGTGCAGCCCCACATATTTTCCAACCCCCGTTTTTGTGGTAAAAACACTTTTTTTAACTATACGAAAACCAAAAAAAAATATATATATAATTAAAAAAAATCAATTTTTTTGTTTTCGGCCCTATTGCGTTGATCCTTTTACATTCGATACTTTTACATTCAATCCTTTAACTGGACACCCTTCTGGGGCACCAGTGGCCCAGGGATCAATATTGGTTTCTAACCCATCAATCAGGCCCACACCTCTAGTACACCAGAAGGGATCCGAACAGATTGGAAACACAAGTCAATTAAAAACCTCCTTGTCCACTTTTTGTAACGTGCACAAAATGGCAGGGTTATCTCCGCAAGGTCGTGGATCATTGGTTATTTGCAAAACAGCGAATATACAATTATTGGCCAATGATAAAAGGAACAAATATATACTTTATTATTATTAGACAGACAGTTCTAGCACACTACAAAAAACAACCCAGCCTGTAAAGGAACACAGAGGACAGACAGTTTCTAGAAGGAAAAGGGGTGCACTCTGGATGCTGACAGGAGGGTAGTTGGTAAAGTAATGAATCTCAATAGTTCAAGGATACTCGGTTTTGACACAAAGGGAGCAATGGATTGTAGAATGTCACTAGGGGCCTCTGGAGAAGGACCAGGGGGACAACTATACTCGGTTTTGACACAAAGGGAGCAATGGATGGTAGAATGTCACTAGGGGCCTCTGGAGAAGGACCAGGGGGACAGAACCACAACATGCCTTGTGCTCGTAGAAGTGACAGAGTTCAAGACGGGAGACAGCTGCAGGTATCAGGCTGCAGGCTGGCCTACACGGCAGATCGGGGTTAGGAATCGTCCTAGTGCTGGTTAGCGTGTCTGCAGCACTGGTCGAGGCATCTCGAACAGCCAGGGGTGCAGTTGGTTGCAGCTCGAGGGGATCGACTGGCTTAAAACTGTCCTGTAAGGTGGACGCTGGTTGATGCTTCTCACACTCCTCCTAGCTTTTTTGCTGGGCTCGTGTCGTCCTTTAAAGTGGATGGCTCAAAGCTGAGGGGAGCGTTTGAAGGTGACTGCCTTGTCCTGGGTTTGGTTCAGAGACTCTCTGGCAATTCCCACCTAGGAAGCTTGCTTGCAGAGCCTAGCAGGGCACGCTGTGTGCTGTCTGGGTACAGGTTCTGGAGCTGCGGGAGGGTCCCCTGGATTCAGTATCTCCCTCTGTTCCCTGGGAGATTTTTAGGGGAGGGATCTTGCTTCCCTCTTGCAGTTCCTGGCCTTCCCTCACTGGCAGAAGCTGTAAGGCAGACTGTACCTACAGCCAGGGTCCAAATGAGTTCTTGCTACTCCTTGCAAAGTCTTCAGATGTTCTGCCAAAAGATGGTCTCTTAAAGCCAAGTGGGCCCCAGTGATTGGTGTAGGCTAAGCCTACCTTCATGACCCAGTCCTGGGTCTCCACCAACAATCGTCTGTTATGGAAAGGTAAAGGGGTATAAACATGCACTACTAAGCCCCACCCATCTTCCTGTCTGTTGTGGATCAAAGGGTCTCTCTGGTTTATTGAGCTCTCTGTGGTTCCTGATCCCTTGAAGTTGTGGCAAGAACAGACTTTCTGTCTCCATCAAATCACATACTCCTACCCTCTGAAAGAGTCCCCCTGCGGGGCATGCCTAATGTAAACACATATACCAGACATGACATTTCACTGCCCTTGTTAGCTTCTGCAGCTCGGCCCCATGTGGGCCTTTTTGAAGTATACTCTGTTTAGTATGCAAGGCTGCCACCAGCAGAACTGACAATGGACAGGGCAGATCCATGGAGCCTTTGTTATTTAATTAGGCTGGCCTTGGCAGGAGGGTTTTACCCTCCCCTTTTGAGATGCCTTTATGTGCTCCTGGGCGTTACACTCCAACTAAATGTGACACAGAGGACTGCATCTGTAGGCTGTGTCCACTCAGAGTACACAGGTCTAAGTGTATGTCATGCAGTGAGCATAGGAAAATATGTGCAGCCCCACATATTTTCCAAATCTACCATCATTCAATTTCATATAAAATGTCAAAAAACCCAGGTGAGAGCACACCCATAATGCGGATGGTCGAATTCCTCACATGCCTCCCAGCCTCAACATATGAACTTCCACCCTACTGAGAGTCTGGTTCATCAAGGCGAAAGTACCGGTTGAAGCCATCTGCATTTCCATGCTGAGAGCCTGGCTTGTGTTGGATGTCCATATTGTCAAACCTCCTGAAAGGAGGTTTGACAGGCGGGGGTCCAAGTTACCTTCTTTGGCATCTTCTTGGAGGTTACATCATTCAGGGGCATGGCAATGGGCCCAACTGGTGGTACCCGGTGAGACCTAGAAAGGCTCTCACCTGCATCTGTGTGGTTGGGATGTCCCAATCCTTCACAGCCTGTACCTTTGCTTCGAGAGGATGTTTCTTACCTCCACCGACCTGGTGGCCTAGGTAAGTTACTGTACACTGTGCTAGCTGGCACTTTGTGGCCTTAGTAGTCAGATCTGCATTATGTAGCGCCTGAAGCATGTGTTTCAGATAGGATAAGTGATGCTCTCAGGTGTGGCCGAACACGGAATCAGTCAAAATGACGGATCAAAAATGACTGATTGCGTGATTTGGCAGAATTTCGGCCGTTCCAAAATTCTGAATGGCCGAAATGTTCGACCAAATCACGCATACGGTGCTGGGGGCTGTGGGGGTGTCCCCCGCACCCTTGCTCACTATATTGTGAGTGGGGGTTACCGGGGTCTCCCCCATAGCCATCCCAAAAAAGATAAAAAGGAAACGACCCTGCTGCGCCTGTTCCCAGTCACTGAAGTGAAAAGGAACAGGCATCACAGGGACATCGTCCGAGGCAAGGTAAGTAGGGGGTGGGTGTAATGCTTACCTTGTCTCCACAGGAGTGTAATGATTCAAAAGCCATGTTGATCTGCTAAACTGGTTCTGTAAGGGTGCACTGTTGATCTGCTAAAACTGGTTCTTTAAGGATTTTTTTTCCTGTCATGAAATTGTACTAGGGCTCTTCCCTGCCTTCCACCCACCCTGAAAAAAACTCCCCTTTTATTTCTAAGGCCCACACTCTCCTAACCTGTGTTTTGTGTTTTAGGACCTCTCATCCTACAATCACACAGGGGCACGTAGATGCTGAGTTTCAGAAGACTAAGATGCTGTTGAACTCTGGTAAGCCTCTGAAGGTATGGGTCTTATTGGAGAGATCTCTCTTGCTGACGTAAGATTCTTTTTCCCTTTTTCAGGTTCACTGAAGAATAAGCTTTAAATGTAGAAGTCGGCGTTATCAAGGAAAAAACACGGAAACCTTTTCTTGACGTAAGTTGGCGCGCTTGCGATAGTTGAAGGGCATGAAAAACGGGTGCCTTTGGTAACCAGATAAGGTTTTTCTATTGTGGTAAGTATGCCGCGCGTATTAGGGAAAAAGATGCTGCACTGCGTAAGTTCGTTTTCAAAACTACAGCCTTCTTCTGTGAAGCACGGCGTTCAACTGTGAGGAAAAACTCATGGGATTTCAGGTACGTAAGCGCGTAAGTATTTTCCTTCACTTTCAATTCTGTAATGTTCGTTATTTAACTATGGTACCTTTTTTATTGCAGGTCTTCGGAAGTCGGAAAACCTCGGAATGTTGAAGCTGCTGCGGACGAAGGCTGATGACTTAACTGAGAACGATGATGGAAGAAAATCTTCTATTGGAGGACTGCGGTGGCGGAAACCTTGGTCAGGTAATACTAGTCTGTGGTCTGTTGAAATTCTGTGATAGTTTTCAGATTATTAACATTACTTTTCTTTTATTGGGCAAGCTCTGTGAGCTGAACGCCGGTAGCATTACACCGCTGTCAGCAGACCTAACGAGAAGCAAACGTTACTGCGGAGGCGGGGCTTATATAGCCATCAATGCCCAATGTCTGGTTCTCTATTGTAACTTATCAGTGACCCACAGTGTGGCCATTTTAGGGGTAGTGGGATACTATTGCGTTTCTGTAGAAGTCTATGGTTAACTTAATACTGTTGACTGTGAGAATGCTACGTTTGCCATGCTAAACCCCATCTAGAGCCTGCAGATCTATACAAAGAATCCGCCCTGGCCTGAACTCCTGAATCTAAACCAGAAACGCTGGAGGTGATCATGACAGTGGGGGGGTTCTGAGAGGATGTTGGGGGTGTGGTGGGGATGTGGGTAGGGGTGTGGGCCAAGTATTTCGAAAAAACAATCTTCAGTCTTTTCTCCCTCAAACATTTCTACCTCTGTCTTTCAACCCCGATCCGCCAAACACAGCAATGCCATCTAAATAGGCGACACTGAAGCTGTCAAGACCAGACAGAACCTGGTTAACCATCTGCTGAAAAGTGGCAGAGACCTTCTTCAATCCGAAGGGTGTCACAATGAACTGATAATGTCCTTCCGGGGTTGAGAATGCTGCCCTCTCTCTCACTCCATCTGTCAAGCCGACCTGTCAATACCCTGCCGTGAGGTCAAAGGTACTCATGTACTTGGCAGAGCCGAGCTTGTCAATGAGCTCATCTGCCCGAG
Organism: Ambystoma mexicanum; assembly: GCF_040938575.1. NCBI lineage: Eukaryota > Metazoa > Chordata > Amphibia > Caudata > Ambystomatidae > Ambystoma > Ambystoma mexicanum. The sequence continues at coordinate 229,233,003 of NC_090934.1, forward strand.
GAATGGGGTATGCATCTGTCTTCGTTACAGAATTGAGCCCCCTGTAGACCACACAAAAGCGAACTTCAGTTTCCCACAACTGGTCTATTTAGGCACCAGTACTACTGGGCTAGCCCAGGGGCTGCGGAATGGCTGGATCACTCCTATGGGCAACATCTTGGAAACTTCTTCCTTGATAGTGTCCCTGACCTTATGGGACATACAGCGAATCCTGCTCTTTGCCAGCTTACTGTCTCCAGTGTCCACATCATGGGTGCACCAATCTGCGTAACCTGTAGTCCGAGAAAGCAGACCGGCAAACTGTCTCAGTAAACGGCAACATTCTGTCAGGTCTGTTGCAAGGTTGACACCTTCAACTGACCCATCTGTGGCTTCAGTGTGCAGGAAGTCTGGGAGGGGATCAGTCTCCTCCTCGGTCTCTCCGTTAGTTACTAATGCCATGACCAAGTCATCCTGGCTATAATGGGGTTTTAGCCGGTTGATGTGAAAGATCCTGCTGTCGAGACTGGACGTTGCTGGTGAACTCTCCTGTGACCCCTCCTCACCTCTTTCGTCCGGAGAGTTGGTCTGGTGCTCTCTTCTTCGGTTCCTCTCTTCTTGACATTTAGGAGTCTTGTTCTTCTCACGCAAGTAAGGACGGGCTCCTCCGGAGGCCACCTTGGCAGGGTATGAACCCCTGACCAAAGGGAACCCCAGAGAGCCCACCTCCAGAACAGGGAAAAAGCACTTGGCACCAAAAAAAACTGTGATTGTATGTCCTTGGAATGACTTGTAGTATAACTTTGGTACTACAGTAAATACAGAGTACTGAAGTCGGCAGATCCAAAGGATTCAGAGATTAGGCACTGGAGACAGATTGCAACGAGATGTTGAAATCCACAGTCTGAAGAAGTACTGGACTTATAAGGAAAAGAAATGCCAGCGCGGCTACAGAGCATGCAGGGGCACCAGGGAAACAACAGGCTTAGACACCGACAAGGATGACTCCTTCCGTATAGTATAAGCAAGAAGAATAGCGGAAGAGCCGATGAAGGTAAGGCAAAAGGGCGTACCTGAAGGACTGGTACCAGACGAGAAGAGAACTTGTGTGAAACCGAAACCACGGAGAGCAACGAGTGGCAGAGGAAAGCATAAGGAAATGATGAAAGCAAAGACAGGCAAAGCCAGACAGGAAGCAAGGAGGGTAACTACTGAGGAAAAAAACAAGCACTCAGGAGTGAGGAGAAATAGCTAGGAGAGCTGCAGCGGGTACCAGGAAAAATGATACTACGCGGCGAGCCGAGGCTGCGTCGCGTAGTTATAGCAACCCTTCTATGCGGTGCCCATGTTGGGAGAGGACTAGACCGCATGTAGTCTTCCCCGGAACTCCATCTCCAAGACCTGCTGTAGGACCGTTGATACAGTGCATCCTCCAAGAATGCCACAAACGCCAGGGCCGCCGCATTACACCTGCACATTTGTTTAGGTCCTTTCACATCAATGATATAATTCACCTCACTGACATTTTCCAGCACACAGTAAGGCCCAATCCACTTGCCATGAAGGGCAGCTGGTTTGACCGGCTCCATAATCCACACCCACTGGCCTGGAGAATAGACTGTCACTGTGGCCTTCCAGTCGTGCCAGTGCTTCATCAGCTCCTGACTGGCCTTGAGGTTTCTCGTTCCATGTATTTCGACATTCTAAACCAAAAGCCAAGTACATAGTCCACCACATCTCGTGTAGGGGATGAGGGTTTTCTCTCCCATCCCTCTTTCACTAGACAGAGGAGACCTCATACAAGGTGTCCTAACAGGAGCTAAAAGGGGCTAAACACTACTCCGTTCTGTGGCACCTTCCTGTATGTGAACATAAGGCATGGCAGGAGAATATCCCATTTTCTCCTCAGGTGCTCTTCCAAGCCACATATCATGCCATTTAGGGTCTTGTTGAACCGCTCAGCAAGCCCATTTGTTTGTGGATGGAAGGATGTAGAGAACCAGTAGGTGACTCCAAACTCTTCCCACATAGCCTTCATATATGATATGGCGTTTGATCCCCTGTCAGAAATGACTTCCTTGGGGAATCCAACACGGGAGAATATCACAATCACAGCCTTCGCAACCACGGGGGCTTAGCTGCTCCTCAGAGGGACAGCCTCAGGGTACCTTGTGGCATTGTCTACTACAAAGATGTATCTTTTCCTTGAGCTGGTTTGAAGATCCAAAGGACCCTCAATATCCATGCCTAGTCTCTCGAAAGGCCACCCAACCACAGGTAGTGGAATTAAGTGGGCCTTTGTGACACCACCTGACTTGCCAGAAGTTTGACAAGGGCAGGACCAGACAAAGTCCTTAACCTTTACGCCTACTGTGGCCAGTAAAAGTGCACAGACAACTGGCCCGATATCTTAGTTGCTTCCACGTGACCCGCTAAAGGAATTTCGTGAGCCAAATCCAAAGGTCTTTTGGCTCACTGTACAGGAGTTCATCCTCCCAGCACACTTTGAACTGTCCAGGGAACTCGCCCTTAGCCTGCTCCTCTGCCTGCTTCTGCAGACCCGTCAGAGTGGGACACTCTTTCTGGGCTGTGAAAAAGTCAGTTTGACCTGGGCCCCCAGCTGATGCAAACTCGTCCAGCTTGGGCAGGCCCTTCAAATCTGTGGCCACCCGGTCCTCCACCTCATGACCCTGCACTGTGCCAGGCAACTCTGAAGTCACTGAGTCCCCTGATGCCAATGTAGGGCCCTCAGTGGCTACTGGCCCCTCTCAAGCAGGAGTAGGCGACTCAGTAGTCTGTGAAACTGGACGAAGGGCTACCGGCTACACTGGTCCTTCCAATAGGCCCTCTGGAAGCATTCCAGGCCCTAAAGCTCTGAGAGTGTTCAATCTTGCAATCTCTTTGACCCTCGATCGGGTAGCCGCTGCAACTATCTCAGGATCAGGAAGATCATTACCCAGCAGACATGCGATAGGGATGGAGTCTTTCACCGCTACACAGCGCTTGGTAGTTTTACCTGCCCAGCTGAACTCTACTATTGCCAAGGGGCAGGCCCATCAATATATTGGCCTGGCTGTACCCACTGCCGGGTGACAGCAGTGAGGCTAGCCGTGGTGTCCCGATGTGTCCATTGATATGCACATGTTCTAAATAGAGTTGAGTATTATTGAGAACTGGGATCTCTTCTGGAGACCCGGTACTGTTCCCACTCAGTGTAACCAATCCACATTCAGCCACTCCTTGGCCTAGTGGGAAGTTCTCCTCTAAGAGGCCCACACTAATGATGGCCTTTTCCATGAGTCCAACATTCTCTATGGCTTACTTGGGTAAGCCCTTGCTAGCAGGATCCCCTTTCCTATGGCCCAGCTCCTTACACACGAAACAACCTTTGGGTGTTAACAACGGAGGTGCCCCAGTGTTAGGTGTTCCTGTGCTCTTCTTTTCAGTGTTGTAAGGAAGGCATGGTATCAAAGTAAGACAGACACAAGTGACACAAGTGATCACAGTTCAAGGGTGTTTATTAAACTATAAAAATGGGTGAGATAAATGCCTAATCTAAACCTAAATCTAAGATGGGAGCAAGCTACGGCCATCAAATAATAATAATACAGTCCAGGTGGAGTCTAGTCAAATACAAAAGGGCCTGTCCTATAAAACCTATTGCCAATCCTTACCACTATGCTACAAAAGAGTGTGGGATAATGTTCACAAGAAAAGAAAGAAGTGTCACAAAGTGATAAGTCAGGATGGTATGGTCGGGGTCTCCCTTCCCAACATTTGAAGCACACGACATGGTGGGACTCACCGAACACTCGGGGCTTCTCAGGCCCGAGTTTCCAGTTCCCTTTCCAATATCAGGGCCTTCTATGCCCAAGTCTCTTTTATGCAAAGTCTCTTGCTTTAGAGGGCCTGATGTATCATAAACAACAAACAAATAGTTCCTTCTATAAATCTTTATGTTGGGTGATTACTCCTCAACCGAGGATCCCCTCAGCCGGGCTCCGATCCCTTTCACAAAGTCAGCCTCCCTCAATCGGACTCAGACCAACATCACACTGTGGACATCCCTCAGTCGGGTTCACGTTTGTCACCACAATGCAGTTCACTTTAATTCACAATGTGTCAAAGACTTTCGACTGCACAAGGGGTTTGACTTGACCCTTGTATGACCACTTTGACATCTCACACCCACTCACCTAGGGCCTCTTGGTTCTTGCAGTATTCTCAATTCAACCTATCCTCCTTGTTCAGGAGCAGGGCATTTATTAGAGACTTTCGAATGAGCGCCCAAGTGGCGCTGGACCACTCTAACCCTGATGCCTCATTTGTTCACAAAAAGACCTTTGTCTATTATCTTCTTTTCTTTATACAAATGTTGCCACTGCAACTTTAAGCTTAACACAGTGTGGTCTACTATCAGTTTCCTCCGACTCACCGGCTGTGCTGAACTCGTTGGCTTTTCTTCCGCCGGAGTCAAGGACAGTACCACAGCGGCAAGCTCTTTTCCCCGCTCTGGCTATCAGTGCAGGAGGGCCCTGCGGTAATAGAGTGTAAAATGCTGCAAACCTTAGACTCATCCTGCCCATCAAACTGGACGCTCCAGCCACAGCTCACCTCCTGGCAATTGTCATAATTCGCCTTAAGTTGCCCACGTAGTGTAGCCGACGAATTCTACCTAACAATATAACCCTGTGTATGGAGAAGAAAAACCGATACCAAGGGATGTATTATTCGGGAGAATGGACCCACAGACTATCAGCAGACCTCCTAAACTGGAAAGGAAAGGCAGATTAGAAACAGTCCTTTCCCAATATCACAAATGTATTCGAGGTGTAATCAACTGCACACACCTGCAACCAGAAATGGTACAACAGGAATGTCACAAGGAGATGCCGTGAAGAAACCTGATTAGTGGGTGTCTATAAGCAGATATGACCTACAGGGATATGAGAGCATGAATATAAGTAACCATATATCTAACAAGCATGGAAGGAGAATAATAAGCAATGGAAGTGATGATGACAGAAACACTTCTTACCATGACCCAGAAGGTAGAGATTTCTATGGCAAGGTAGGTAAACAGGAACACAGTGCGTAAACCCAGGAAGCACTTGATTAGGGGACTGACTGTACCCGACGGCACGCGGACGCCTAATGGAGTGGAGTCTTAATGGGAACCCCGACGGAACGAGGACGCTCCTTTGTCAGCCTTCCCAACGTATGCAGGCAGTCTCTAGTCCATACAGGACTGACAGTAAGGAGAGTGAGGCTTCCGGGCTTACCAATCTGTGCTCCAGGTGATTGATGCTGTGCAGCCATGTAGATGTAAGAGTAATCCGTAAGGCAGTCCGTGATGAAGTCCGAGTTGATAATGTTGATAGCAAGCCGTGTAGATGCAGGGGTAATCCGTAAGGCACTCCGTGATGAAATCTGAGTTGATAACATTGAAGGCAAGCCGTGTCCAAGGGTAAAAGCAAGAAATCCGAGTGGCGTTCCAAATCAGTAGCGTGGGAGGCAGTTCAGGTTTAAAGTAAAAGATGGGAGGAGAGAGAGAGCGAGGTTTAGCAGAAAAGTCTGAAAAGGAAGGCAGGGTTTGTGACCAAAGGAGTAGTTCAAAATATCAGGCAACTCTATAGCAGGCAAGGATCAGAACAAAAGCCGGGCTCAGGATCAGTAAACCAGGAAGTCAAGATACGCCAAAAAGGTACAAAACACACTTCAAACAAATTCAGAAGCACCGAACAAACTGCAGGGAGGTGCTTAAGAACAAGTGAAGGTCACGTGACCTGAATTGTGCGTGTGACGTGGAGGCGAACTAGGAAGTACGTCCGAATTTTACTGAAGAGCGTACGTCCACCCACCGTCATTCGTGTCCTGTGCCTAAGGCTGTCTGACGGGGTAAGAACTCTGGCATTCTTATGGAGTGCACGCAAGCGTGGCTGTGTTATAAACATTGTAACTGTATTCCTTTTACATAAAGAGTCACGTGCTGTGGAAACGGGTACATTGCCTGAAATCTTGACAGCAATCACTGTTCCTTAGATATTACGCCTTACTTCCCTTCCTATTCCTGACTTTGCCGCTCTGCCCTACTAGTGTTCAGCTGGACCGCGTCTTCACACTTGCTACGCTCCCTTATCTCCCACACTATCCACTAATCTTATCCAGCATGGCCATTCCCTACCCTTATCTGAATGATCCTGCTCTCTGGATCCGACACTTTGCATCCATACCTACACCGAATCGACCATGCACTACTAACACTAGAAATCTGAGACTAGGTCCAAGATGTTGTCGTGCACCTATCAATAAGTGGCCTAGCACAGCTAGCATAGCCATACCACTGGCTCATCCCATTGCTATTTTCACTCGCAATTTGAGACTAGGCTTGAGACTCCACTCGTCTCCCTCACATACCACTACTCACGTCAATTGCACCACATGCCCACATCATGCTCTTGTACAAATGCCTCCAAACCAGACAGCACTCACCTGCTCTCACTGGAGTCAACCTTGCACCTTACAGGTCAGAAATCAGAGACTGGCATCCAGACTCCATTCTAGGATGAACCTCCAGGGGCATTACCCTAACTCCAAACTCCTACGACCTGCCCACGACCTCACTCCGTCACACGCCCCAACCGCAGCTCCGTCTGAGACCCCGAACCTACCACCACCTCTGAATACATGCCATATCAAGTCAAATAATAAGAAGTTTATTGGCGCTATGATCAATGCTCGTTCTCTCTCAGCACACACCCCTGATATCGCAGACATTATTACTTCTAGTAACCTAGACTTCCTGGCCTTCACCGAAATCTGGTTGCATAGTGCATCTGGACCCTCACTGTCCATCGCAGTTCCCGATAACTATTCCATCATTAGACAAGACAGAGACACCAATCAATCCAAGGGTGGTGGATTAGCAGTCATCTTCAAAAGATCCCTCGAACTCAGGATGATGCCCAACACCCAGATTCCATCTACTGAACTCCTATCCTTTAAGCTACCCATCTCCCCCAACCAAACTATCACACCGCACCTCCTATATAGGCCTCCCGGCCCCATGACCCCATTTATTGATAATATATCATCTATCATTCCCTCCAGCACTAAGCCCAACTCGCAAATCCTCTTACTTGGGGCCTTTAATTTGGGACACCAAGATGTGAATGATCCCAAAGCCACCGACCTCCTAAACACTCTAACTGCCTTTGGCCTCTCCCAGCATATCCAAGAGCCCACTCATATTAAAGGCCGCACTCTTGATTGGGTTGCTGACCTTAACTGCAAGCTCAACATGATCTCGGTGACCCCATGACTTTGGTCAGACCATTACAAAATAACTTTCGCAATTAACTCCAGGCTTCAAATCGGCAAGCCCAATCTAGCCCCTGCCACGCAAACCCGTAATAAGAAGGACATCTCTACTGAGAAACTTCTTCCCATCCTCCTTCCTCTATTTAATACTCATCTAACCACCAGTTCAGACCCCACAGTCTTAGGGGATATTTACAACCAGGCTATGCTCAAAGCCCTAAATACCATTGCACCACTAAAACTGCGTAAACAGAAACCTCGTGCACATCCGAACTCCTGGTTCAGCCCCATCATAGAGACTTACGCAAAGAAAAAAGACAGGCTGAATCCCGTTGGAAAAATGTACCTTCCCTGGTTAACATAAACAACCTAACTCAGGCCTCGTCCACTTATAAAGCTGCTATTTTTGCAGCCAAAAAAGATGTCTACAACAAACGTATCACACAGTCACAATCAAACACTAAGGAACTTTTCAAGAGCCTCAAGGAATTAGAGTCCCTTGTAGCTCCCTTAGTGACTTGTTCTCCAGACACTACCTGGTGAATGAATATTCAAAAGGCACTCCTGGATAAAATTGCCTTACTGCAAGCGAAAATAAATGCTAAAAAGAATAACTTTTTTGATTTCACCTGGCACACACCTTCATTTAACACCCTAGCCCCTACTCACCCCCTAAAACCATTCAACCTCTCCCCGCTATCCAGTGAGGAAGTGGAAAATATTATGACAATGCTTAAACCTTCAAATTGCCAAGGCGAAATTTTCCCTGCACCTATCATTAAGGAAGCTGCGCATGACCTTGCACCTTTTATCACTACCTTCATTAATGCTTCCTTCAGATCAGGCATTGTCCCAGATAACTTAAAGGAAGCCTGGGTCATCCCATTAATCAAAAACCCTCCCTTGACCCAAGCAACCCCGCCAACTATAGCCCCATCACCACAGTACCATACCTCCTAAAAATTTTGAATTGCGCTGCATACTTGCAAATTCAGGCATATCTTGAATCAAACCAATTACTGGGTCTCCGTCAATTAGGCTTCCGTCCTAAATATGGCACGGAAACTGCCATGTTAGATTTAAAAACCCAAATTGAGGACCTGAAAGGTAAGGGCAAGCTGGCACTCCTCCTGTTGCTCAATCATTCAGCGGCATTTGACTTAGTGGATCATAAAATTCTCTGCCACCATCTCAAAACTGCTGCACACTTTTCTGACTCAGCATCATCTTGGATTAGCTTGTTTTTAGCAAATAGCACCAGGAGGGTCGTCTCTCCTCTAGCCTCCGCAGATCCTGCCCATGTCCCATGCGGAGTCCCTCAAGGATCTTGCGTTCTCCCACATTATACAATGTGTTTACCAAGCCACTCTTTGACATACTTGACTATCTGGGTGTCTCTTACACCAGCTACGCTGACGACACCCAGACACTCATCCCTATCTCTGATAACTTTGCTCTTGACGCTAAGGCTCTCAATGAGGTCTATTCTATCATCCAGGCTTGGATGGCTCATCATGGGCTCTGCCTTAATGATGTGAAAACGGAGCTCCTCATCCTCGGCTCGCACTTAAAATTGGGCAAACTTGATCCAGTTTACAAAGCATTCACCATAGACGGCAACATTATTAACGTGTCGAGCACAGCAAAAACTCTTGGCATCTATCTTGATGCAACTCTATCCCTAACTAGACAAACCAACGCCGTGGAATCGGCATCTGCATATACCTGCAAACTTATCACAGCATGTAGACCCTTCCTGAACACCGAGAATTGCATCATCCTAGCTAGAACATTAATACTAGCTAAAATAGACCACTGCAACGCTCTCTACCTAGGGACCAGACAAAAAAAACATTGACAAGTTACAAGTTGCACAAAACAACGCCATAAGGGCGGTCCTCAACATCCCTAGAAGATCTCACATCTCAGACATCAGACGTAGCCTTCACTGGCTCACCGTCGGGCAGCGAATATCCCTCAAAACCTTAGCCTTAACTTACAAGGCTCAGAACAACATGGCGCCAGCATACCTGACTAGCCGCTTCTCGCAGCATGTGACAAGCAGACCACTGAGATCAGCCTATGTTAACACTCTCACTATACCCAGATTTAAGCTGCAGTCTGCTGGGGGTTCAAGTTTCCCAGTTCCTGCAGCTAAACTCTGGAATACTACTGCTACACTCAGGGTAGAACCCACTTTCCTCGCCTTCAAAAACAAAAACAAACGTTGGCTTAACAAGCTTGATGAGCCTACTACACTCTCTTCATAGGCACCGAACCTCACGACTTTAGCATTGCTCACCTTTCATATTCTTTCTGACTCCAGCTTAGTTCCCTTTTGTGTGTATCATGTTCCGTGTTCTAGCAATGTTAATCCTTTTGTATTATCCTGACTGAGACTACGTCACTTTTGTAACATACTATGCCTGCTTGTAACCACGTTCTTGTAACCACGTGCCCAGATGCCTCAGGGCAAGGCTGCGCTCTATAAATAAATAAAATACAAATTGACATCTGCCACACCAATCGCCAGCTGTGATTCCTGGTCTTACGATTCTTTCATCGAAGGCTATGCAGGTCTCGGTTGAAAAGGGCAATTCCTTCCTTGTCGTCCTTTCGGTTTACACAACCTTTCTTCTCCGCTTGAACTGCCATCCCGGAATAGCTGCTAGGATCTGTGAGGTAAACGGCTCTGGTGTTCGACCATTTTCTTTCATGGTATGAGAAAGTGTTAGTGTAGGAAAAAGCGGGGCAGGGGATAGAGGTTCTGCATATCCTATGGGGTAGGATGGGGAAAAGGTGTCATAAGGAAGGGGGTCCCACTTTCACTCCCCATAGACACCCATCCAGGTGATCCTCCTGCACTGGTCCACCCCCAGGAACTGGATCCAATAGAGATGGCCATGTTCTGGCCACCTGGATGACAGATCCCCGGGGACTAGCGGGTGAGACACCTTTAGGTTTCTCAAAGTGTGTACAGCAGAACTAACATTTTGTGATTTCCCTTAATTCTTTTGGGGACCTGCCTCCGAAGAGGATTGGGTTAGACCCGTGTCCTTCCCATCCTTGTTTACTTTTTTGTCTGAGGTTTTCTCTTCTGGTTTGGGTGTGCTCGCCTGAGCCTTTTTCTGGACTTGAGTACTCACAAACCTGTCGGCAGCCTTTGCAAGCCTCCTAGAGTCTGTGATAGTCTTGTCATCAAGATGCTGGTGGAAGTCAACTTCATAATTCTTCAATACATGCTCACACACAATCACATTGTACATCCGGTTAAATGTGTCAACTTTGTTACCAGCAACCCACCCCTCAGATATTTCAACGACAAGTGTGTGAACGCTTCAGATGTCGGCCCACTTCTCTTTCCAATCTCTCTGAAGCTCTTGAGATACTGTTCTGGCGTTTTACAGAACTTCCTGAGGAGGGTCGCTTTCGTGCTTTCATAAACGGGCCTTTCCTCAGGAACTAACTTAAGAATTGCATCAGTTTCTTGTGTCAGAAAGCGACCTATCAGGGCTGCACTCCACAGTATCACCAACAGCTGTAGCTGAAAAGCAAGCCAGAGTGCTTTAAACCAGTCAGAAATATCCTTGCCCACTTCGTAAGCCTGCACTAAATCTTAAGGGGATGTGCCGCCGGGGCTTATCCTGGGAACTCAGGTTTGAGCCCCTACTGCTGCTTTTGGTAGAGGTGGATCTGTTGGCCTCCTTCTTCTCTTCAGTGCCAGCTTGCGCAGCTCTATGGCGGCCCTGGCCCTCTCTATGGTGACCTTGTCCCACTGTTTATGTTCTTCTAGCGCTAGTCTCCTCTCCTCAAGCAGGAGATTTCTAGCCACTACATCATTAATAGCTATAACAATTACTGGCCCACTTAGAGATTGTGCTGTAGCCTGGGACCTGCGGGATGCTGCACTAGCCCCTGACCTCACTGACACTTTTCAGTGTTGAGAAACCACGCTTGCCCCCCGGTGGGATGGTTGGCGAGCAACACTGCTCATACTGTCTTCTTCGTCATCTTGCACTTCCCCCTCTGGAAGGTCTTTTCTATTTGAGTACACAGGGCTTAGCCCGTACTCTGGGGTATTCTCCCCAACCAACCTCACTTCTTCCCAAGCCTGGAGGCTCGTCAGCAACTTAGGTTTATTAACCAAGTTACTTACATGTAACTGTTGTTCTCCATCATGGGTCTGGCATGGATTCACATGCAACCCTCCCTGCTGCCCCTTTGCGGATCTTCTTGGTCATACTGCCACTTTACGTGCTACCTGGTCTGGGGATGGCTGTCGGGGGAGGGGTTTAGGGGGGGTGTAGTCATTGGCGTGCGGTGGTGTGGCCCAGAGCTTGGTGGTTGCTTTGTGGGAGAGGGACAGTTTGTGAACAGGGGTGAGGCTGTTTTTTCTTTTGCCGGGGGTTCCCGGCATTGTGTCACATCTAGACAGAATTGTAATACTAGCTAGCATCATATCTAGACAGAATTGTGAAAACTAGCATTGTGGCACATCTAGATAGAACTGTAAAGCCTAGCTTGTGTCATCTAGACAGAATTGTAATACTAGCTTGCGTCATATCTAAACAGAATTGTGAAGCTTAGCATTGCGTTGCATCTAGACAGAACTGCGAAGATTAGCATTGCGTCACATCTGGACAGAATTGTAAAGATTAGCTCGTGTCACATCCCAACAAAATTGTGTCGACTAGCATTGCGTCACATCGAGAAAGAATTGTAATACTAGCCTGCGTCAAATCCTGATAGAATTGTAAAGATTAGCTTGAGTGACATCTAGATAGAACTGTGAAGATTAACATTGCGTCACATCTAGCCAGAATTGTGAAGATTAGCACTAAGCCACATCTAGACAGGATTGTGAAGATTGGAATGCTTTGCTTCTAAATACCGATGCCACTAACCAAACCCACTAAACAATCTCACCCCTCTGCATACAACTCTCACACTCTACACAAACACAACCACACCTGCAAAGCACTACAAACTGCACGCACTTCACTACATTGCAACAACAAAACATAACACACATAGCCTCACACAACAACACATGACAGGTACCAACCGAAAAGCATACCTAAACTCAGCAAACGGTATTAACCGAACTTAGGCTGCCAACAGCACATCACAGCTCTCTTGCTCTCTTTCCCACTCAACCTTACTAACCCATCCCACCCTCTTTCCTTTTCAGATCCACCAGAGCGCCAGGGGACCACTCCGGTGGTGAATTTGCGCAGTATAGATATCCTTTAACATTAACATTAACAGTTGAACTGTTGTTTGGAACTGGAAGGGGCCAACGCTTGGGGGATGGAACCCTGAGAGGCCCAACCAAGTTGGAGACATTGTTTTCTTTTGTTGAAAGCATTGAAGCTTTGGGAAGGGAACCCTGAAAAGCTTGAAAAGGAACTGTGTTATATTTCTTTTGTGGTGTTTGGAACTTGAACAAGTTGAAGCTTGGGGAAGGGTACCCCAAGGAATCCATAGAACACTGAAGGTATTTGAAACCACTGCAAGGGCCTTGTGGCAAAGGTCTTACGAACAGCCCCTTTTGATTGAACTCATTTTTTTTACATTGACCAATCCACACCTGGTGAAAAGACCACCTGAAACCAACTTTGGTTTGCAATTTTCTGTTGAACCACTATTTTCCTTTTTTAAAAGACTTTCTATCACATTTTTGTAAAGAGTAAGGGCAAGCACAGGTTTAGACACTGCCGAGGGTCATCATCTTGTTAAGGGTTTAATCAATGGAGTTTTTCACACCTGGTAAGATTTTTGGGCATAATATTCACATGCACAGTTTTGATTTTGTTTTAATACAAAGCTGAGATACCTTGCTCGTTATGAAGGAAATAATGAGTTATGCGAGAGAAGGTCAGTTGATTTGACTAGATTAGCACGTTAATTCTTCATCTGGTACACATTCAGAACTTTTTGTTCAGTGAACTTAATGAGTTCACAGTGAATTCAGCTGTCAAATCGTAATTAACGATTCACTCAAACTGATTTTTGGTACACCTTATGAAAGAAACTATCCCGAAAGTCGATATGTGTAGGTAAAACAGCTTAAAAATCCATTGTATCATTATAAAGATTGGTGATTTTCAGATGTGATACAAAATCGAAAAGGTTGGGAAAAGAATTATAATCAAGAACAAAGATTGACAATTGAAGTAATTCATGATAAATCATTAAGGGCCAACAACAGTGGTAATACAGTGGCTGCATTACCACTGCATTACTGCACTGCTGAACTACAGGTCTGGAGGTAAGGCAGAGGAAAAAGCTCCAGCAGAATGCTGGTGGTAAATCCTCTGCCTTACTGCCAAAAAAACAGCCAAATTGCCAGAATTACCACTGTTGGAATTACAGCCAGTGGTAATTCCACCGAAATCCCCATGGAGTCCTATGGACTCCTATAAATGGGGACTACCACCTCCTACCACCATTTGCACTCTGGTGGTAATTCTGCCAGACCAACTGGTGGTAACGGTACACCTGTTTGGTGGTATTTTGGGCAGATTTACCACAAAATACCAGCAAATTTGTAATGGGGCCCTAAGTGCTTAAGAGTGTCATTACACAGCTGTATATAAGAGAGTGAGCCCAAGGCACAGTATTGGTTTGCAATAATTAAACATTGCATTCTTCCCATTCAGTACTTTAAAACCTTAGTTACAATGTCAGTTTCCTTTCAATCTTAAGACACTTGAAAACGAGGAGAGAACTATTGAAGTGCATATCATAAACATATATATTACTGCATCAATACAACTGAAATGCTACCCTTGCCGTGGTTTGCAGGACCTAAAACCCAAGAAATCATATATTGCCAGACATGCACCTCTGGCCTCCTCTACGTGAACATTGTTCAGAGAGCCTCCTTGTCTTTTATGTAATGCCTACTATCGTTTTCCTCCAGGTTTCTAATCCAAACTCGGAGTTCTGCAACTTGCGGCTCTCCAGGTGCATTTTTAGCTTAGACTCCCACAATCTCTCATCATTCACTATGGTGGCTTGGGATGATGGGAGTTGTAGGACATAGCATTGGGAGAGCGACAGGTTGCAGGCTCCTGTCGAGCAACTTAAACCGTCAGGCAGGCTACCATCAAACGGCACTAAGATCCTACTAAACACTTATAAAGAACCATACAATGCACATATGAATACAAGAATGAAAGGAAAGCGAGTATCTGTAACCTGGCTGTGTGGACGATGGCATCAAAAGAGCTGAGCTCTCTGCCCCAGTTCCTTGATTATCCTTTGGAGGACTTGACACAGCACCCAGACTCATGCAAATTACTCAGAATCTGTGCAGAATTCATGCCCAACTCACAAAGAGAGTCATAGCCATCAAGATCCCAGCTTTAAAGACATATTGAAATCCCAGAAGTCACACTAGAGAAGAATACCACCTGGAACTGAGATGGAGGCCTTCCCATGCCCAGAACATGCAGCACAAGATAATACTGGAAAACAGGTCAAAGTCCCTATGGATACCATTAGTGGAGAAACGAAGTTTCAATGGAGAGTAGTCTGTAGAGAGCGAGAGCTAAAGAACGCCCACGCTGCTTAGAGGGAGCTGAGGGGACAGGCTTAAATGCTGAGGGGACTCGGCCACAGATGAGATGGACGAGAAAGACAGAACAGCCTCAGGATTAAAGGGTTACCCCCTATATAGTAACACATCTACTCTTCGATCACATCAATAATATGCTACAAGGGGACATTTTCAGAGCCTTTAGAGTGGGAAGAAAGGGAAGTAGATATTGATCTCCTTCAGGAGTTTCCATGAAAAAGGCATGGTCCTGCAGGAAACGATAAAGAGGAGAAGATGTAAACAAACCTCCCAGCTTATAGCGATTTTGCGATCACTACAAATACTGCAACATCTGTTTTTTGCAAAAATACTGGCACAATGTGCATTTCTGCAAAAACACCCGTTTAAAACAAGAAAAACGAAGTAGATATAGTCACAATAGGAGGGGAGAAATTAGGGAGCTGGGGAGCAGTGGGCAGGAAAGCAGAGGGGAGGCGATGGGCCAGTGGGGTAGCAGTGGGACAAAAGGCAGAGAGGGAGCAGCGGGCCAAAGGAGGAGCATTGGGTCAGAAAGCAGAGAGGGAGTGGTGGACCTGAGAGCAGAGAGGGAGCGGAGGGCTAGAGTAGAAGCGCTGGGCCAGAAGGCAGAGAGGAAGCAGTGGGTCAGACAACAGAGAGGGAGCAGTGGGCCAGAAGACAGAGAGGGAGCAGTGGGCCAGAAAGCAGAAAGGGAGCGGTGGGCCTGAGAGCAGAGAGGGGGCAGAGGGCCAGAGGAGAAGCGGTGGGCCAGAAGGCAGAGAGGGAGCAGTGGGTCAGACAACAGAGAGGGAGCAGTGGGCCAGAAGACAGAGAGGGAGCAGTGGGCCAGAAAGCAGAAAGGGAGCGGTGGGCCTGAGAGCAGAGAGGGGTCAGAGGGCCAGAGGAGAAGCGGGGGGCCAGAAGGCAGAGAGGGAGCAGTGGGTCAGACAACAGAGAGGGAGCAGTGGGCCAGAAGACAGAGAGGGAGCAGTGGATCAGAATGCAGAGGGGGAGCAGTGGATCAGAAAGCAGAGAGGGAGCAGTGGGCCAGAAAGCAGAGAGGGAGTGGTGGGCCTGAGAGCCGAGAGGGAGCGGAGGGCTAGAGGAGAAGTGCTGGGCCAGAAGGCAGAGAGGGAGCAGTGGGTCAGACAGCCGAGAGGGAGCAGTGGGCCAGAAGACAGAGAGGGAGCAGTGGGCCAGAAAGCAGAGAGGGACCGGTGGGCCTGAGAGCAGAGATGGGGCGCAGGGCCAGAGGAGAAGCGGTGGGCCAGAAGGCAGAGAGGGAGCAGTGGGTCAGACAACAGAGAGGGGGCAGTGGGCCAGAAGACAGAGAGGGAGCAGTGGGCCAGAAAGCAGAGAAGGAGCAGTGGGCCAGAAGGCAGAGAGGGAGCAGTGGATCAGAAAGCAGAGAGGGAGCAGTGGGCCAGAAAGCAGAAAGGGAGCAGTGGGACAGAAGGCAGAGAGGGATTAGTGGGCCAGAAAGAAGAGAGTGGGCAGTGGCCCAGAATGCAGAAAGGGAGCAGTGGATCAGCAGGCAGAGAGGGAGCAGTGGGCCAGAAAGCAGAGAAGGAGTGGTGGGCCTGAGAGCAGAGAGGGGGCAGAGGGCCAGAGGAGAAGCGGTGGGCCAGAAGGCAGAGAGGGAGCAGTGGATCAGAAAGCAGAGAGGGAGCAGTGGATCAGAAAGCAGAGAGGGAGCAGTGGGCCAGAAAGCAGAGAGGGAGCAGTGGGACAGAAGGCAGAGAGGGATTAGTGGGCCAGAAAGAAGAGAGTGGGCAGTGGCCCAGAATGCAGAAAGGGAGCAGTGGATCAGCAGGCAGAGAGGGAGCAGTGGGCCAGAAAGCAGAGAGGGAGTGGTGGGCCTGAGAGCAGAGAGGGGGCAGAGGGCCAGAGGAGAAGCGGTGGGCCAGAAGGCAGAGAGGGAGCAGTGGGTCAGACAGCCGAGAGGGAGCAGTGGGCCAGAAGACAGAGAGGGAGCAGTGGGCCAGAAAGCAGAGAGGGACCGGTGGGCCTGAGAGCAGAGATGGGGCGCAGGGCCAGAGGAGAAGCGGTGGGCCAGAAGGCAGAGAGGGAGCAGTGGGTCAGACAACAGAGAGGGGGCAGTGGGCCAGAAGACAGAGAGGGAGCAGTGGGCCAGAAAGCAGAGAAGGCGCAGTGGGCCAGAAGGCAGAGAGGGAGCAGTGGATCAGAAAGCAGAGAGGGAGCAGTGGGCCAGAAAGCAGAAAGGGAGCAGTGGGACAGAAGGCAGAGAGGGATTAGTGGGCCAGAAAGAAGAGAGTGGGCAGTGGCCCAGAATGCAGAAAGGGAGCAGTGGATCAGCAGGCAGAGAGGGAGCAGTGGGCCAGAAAGCAGAGAGGGAGTGGTGGGCCTGAGAGCAGAGAGGGGGCAGAGGGCCAGAGGAGAAGCGGTGGGCCAGAAGGCAGAGAGGGAGCAGTGGATCAGAAAGCAGAGAGGGAGCAGTGGATCAGAAAGCAGAGAGGGAGCAGTGGGCCAGAAAGCAGAGAGGGAGCAGTGGGACAGAAGGCAGAGAGGGATTAGTGGGCCAGAAAGAAGAGAGTGGGCAGTGGCCCAGAATGCAGAAAGGGAGCAGTGGATCAGCAGGCAGAGAGGGAGCAGTGGGCCAGAAAGCAGAGAGGGAGTGGTGGGCCTGAGAGCAGAGAGGGGGCAGAGGACCAGAGGAGAAGCGGTGGGCCAGAAGGCAGAGAGGGAGCAGTGGGTCAAACAGCCGAGAGGGAGCAGTGGGCCAGAAGACAGAGAGGGAGCAGTGGGCCAGAAAGCAGAGAGGGACCGGTGGGCCTGAGAGCAGAGATGGGGCGCAGGGCCAGAGGAGAAGCGGTGGGCCAGAAGGCAGAGAGGGAGCAGTGGGTCAGACAACAGAGAGGGGGCAGTGGGCCAGAAGACAGAGAGGGAGCAGTGGGCCAGAAAGCAGAGAAGGAGCAGTGGGCCAGAAGGCAGAGAGGGAGCAGTGGATCAGAAAGCAGAGAGGGAGCAGTGGGCCAGAAAGCAGAAAGGGAGCAGTGGGACAGAAGGCAGAGAGGGATTAGTGGGCCAGAAAGAAGAGAGTGGGCAGTGGCCCAGAATGCAGAAAGGGAGCAGTGGATCAGCAGGCAGAGAGGGAGCAGTGGGCCAGAAAGCAGAGAAGGAGTGGTGGGCCTGAGAGCAGAGAGGGGGCAGAGGGCCAGAGGAGAAGCGGTGGGCCAGAAGGCAGAGAGGGAGCAGTGGATCAGAAAGCAGAGAGGGAGCAGTGGATCAGAAAGCAGAGAGGGAGCAGTGGGCCAGAAAGCAGAGAGGGAGCAGTGGGACAGAAGGCAGAGAGGGATTAGTGGGCCAGAAAGAAGAGAGTGGGCAGTGGCTCAGAATGCAGAAAGGGAGCAGTGGATCAGCAGGCAGAGAGGGAGCAGTGGGCCAGAAAGCAGAGAGGGAGTGGTGGGCCTGAGAGCAGAGAGGGGGCAGAGGGCCAGAGGAGAAGCGGTGGGCCAGAAGGCAGAGAGGGAGCAGTGGGTCAGACAGCCGAGAGGGAGCAGTGGGCCAGAAGACAGAGAGGGAGCAGTGGGCCAGAAAGCAGAGAGGGACCGGTGAGCCTGAGAGCAGAGATGGGGCGCAGGGCCAGAGGAGAAGCGGTGGGCCAGAAGGCAGAGAGGGAGCAGTGGGTCAGACAACAGAGAGGGGGCAGTGGGCCAGAAGACAGAGTGGGAGCAGTGGGCCAGAAAGCAGAGAAGGAGCAGTGGGCCAGAAGGCAGAGAGGGAGCAGTGGATCAGAAAGCACAGAGGGAGCAGTGGGCCAGAAAGCAGAAAGGGAGCAGTGGGACAAAAGGCAGAGAGGGATTAGTGGGCCAGAAAGAAGAGAGTGGGCAGTGGCCCAGAATGCAGAAAGGGAGCAGTGGATCAGCAGGCAGAGAGGGAGCAGTGGGCCAGAAAGCAGAGAGGGAGTGGTGGGCCTGAGAGCAGAGAGGGGGCAGAGGGCCAGAGGAGAAGCGGTGGGCCAGAAGGCAGAGAGGGAGCAGTGGATCAGAAAGCAGAGAGGGAGCAGTGGATCAGAAAGCAGAGAGGGAGCAGTGGGCCAGAAAGCAGAGAGGGAGCAGTGGGACAGGAGGCAGAGAGGGATTAGTGGGCCAGAATGAAGAGAGTGGGCAGTGGCCCAGAATGCAGAAAGGGAGCTGTGGATCAGCAGGCAGAGAGGGAGCAGTGGGCCAGAAAGCAGAGAGGGAGTGGTGGGTCTGAGAGCAGAGAGGGGGCAGAGGACCAGAGGAAAAGCGGTGGGCCAGAAGGCAGAGAGGGAGCAGTGGGTCAGACAACAGAGAGGGGGCAGTGGGCCAGAAGACAGAGAGGAAGCAGTGGACCAGAAAGCAGAAAGGGAGCGGTGGGCCTGAGAGCAGAGAGGGGGCAGAGGGCCAGAGGAGAAGCGGTGGGCCAGAAGGCAGAGAGGGAGCAGTGGGTCAGACAACAGAGAGGGAGCAGTGGGCCTGAAGACAGAGAGGGAGCAGTGGGCCAGAAAGCAGAAAGGGAGCGGTGGGCCTGAGACCAGAGAAGGGGCAGATGGCCAGAGGAGACGCGGCGGGCCAGAAGGCAGAGAGGGAGCAGTGGGTCAGACAACAGAGAGGGAGCAGTGGGCCAGAAGACAGAGAGGGAGCAGTTGATCAGAAAGCAGAGGGGGAGCAGTGGATCAGAAAGCAGAGAGGGAGCAGTGCGCCAGAAAGCAGAGAGGGAGTGGTGCGCCTGAGAGCCGAGAGGGAGCGGAGGGCTAGAGGAGAAGCGCTGGGCCAGAAGGCAGAGAGGGAGCAGTGGGTCAGACAGCCGAGAGGGAGCAGTGGGCCAGAAGACAGAGAGGGAGCAGTGGGCCAGAAAGCAGAGAGGGACCGGTGGGCCTGAGAGCAGAGATGGGGCACAGGGCCAGAGAAGCGGTGGGCCAGAAGGCAGAGAGGGAGCAGTGGGTCAGACAACAGAGAGGGGGCAGTGGGCCAGAAGACAGAGAGGGAGCAGTGGGCCAGAATGCAGAGAAGGAGCAGTGGGCCAGAAGGCAGAGAGGGAGCAGTGGATCAGAAAGCAGAGAGGGAACAGTGGGCCAGAAAGCAGAGAGGGAGCAGTGGGACAGAAGGCAGTGATGGATTAGTGGGCCAGAAAGAAGAGAAGGGGCAGTGGCCCAGAATGCAGAAAGGGAGCAGTGGATCAGCAGGCAGAGAGTGAGCAGTGGGCCAGAAAGCAGAGAGGGAGTGGTGGGCCTGAGAGCAGAGAGGGGGCAGAGGGCCAGAGGAGAAGCGGTGGACCAGAAGGCAGAGAGGGAGCAGTGGGTCAGACAACAGAGAGGGGGCAGTGGGCCAGAAGGCAGAGAGGGAGCAGTGGGCCAGAAAGCAGAGAAGGAGCAGTGGGCCAGAAGGCAGAGAGGGAGCAGTGGGCTAGAAAGCAGAGAGGGAGTGGTGGGCCTGAGAGCAGAGAGGGGGCAGAGGGCCAGAGGAGAGGCGGTGGGCCAGAAGGCAGAGAGGGAGCAGTGGGTCAGACAACAGAGATGGGGCAGTGGGCCAGAAGACAGAGAGGGAGCAGTGGGCCAGAAAGCAGAGAAGGAGCAGTGGGCCAGAAGGCAGAGAGGGAGCAGTGGGCCAGAAAGCAGAGAGAGAGCAGTGGGCCAGAAGGCAGAGAGGGAGTAGTGACCCAGAAAGCAGAGAGGGAGCACAGGGCCAGAAAGAAGAGAGGAGGCAGTGGGCCAGAATGCAGAAAGGGAGCAGTGGATCACCAGGCAGAGGGGGATCAGTGGGCCAGAAAGCAAAGAGGGAGCAGTGGGCCAGAAAGAAGAGAGGGGGCAGTGGGCCAGAAGGCAGAGAAGGAACAGTGGGCCAGAAGGCAGAGAGGGAGCAGTGGGCCAGAAAGCAAAGAGGGACCAGTGGGCCAGAAGGCAGAGAAGGAACAGTGGGTCAGCAGGCAGAGAGGGAGCAGTGGGCCAGAAAGCAGAGAGGGAGCAGTGGGCCAGAAGGCAGGGAAGGAGCATTGGGCCAGAAGGCAGAGAGAGAGCAGTGGGCCAGAAGGCAGAGAAGGAGCATTGGGCCAGAAGGCAGAGAGGGAGCATTGGGCCAGAAGGCGGAGAAGTACCAAAGGGCCGGAAGGCAGAGAGAGAGTAGTGGGTCAGAAGGCAGAGAGGGAGCAGTGGGTCAGAAAACAGAGGGAGTGGGCCAGAAAGAGGCAACAGGCAGCATATTAGGAGATAGGATGGAGGAAGATTACAACTGGTTACGACCAACAGAGTTAATAATATAAAATAGTCATGCACATCAAACTAAAAACGTAAAGAAAAACAAACACTGTTCTTGCAAGCTGGGCACATCTAAGACCCTTTTTATTAAATTGATAGCCGAGACCACATACAAGTGAGGCAAATAATGACAACTTGGCTTTCTTACAGCCTCACGTAAGCACTAGCAGTTTCAAGCAACCTGGCTCTCTCTTATGCCCGGGCTCTTTAGCACCCTCCAGTCAATAATAGATGCGTCACTACTTGCCACAGTAAATACACTATGCTGTATTCTTGTTTTTACCATATAAGAGCGCCCAGAAACCACGCAGGTGTCAACAGTGTGCGGTATAAGAACCTTTAACATAACATAACATGTCTCCATGCATATAAATTGTGTGGAAAGGTATGAGCACGTGGAAGAAATGAGATACACATGTTGAGTCAATGATCTTTTTTAGTTTAAGTCACACGAACGTCTAGTTAATTCTCATTTCCTGACAATTTGTGGTTGAGTTTTCATGGTATGATTTATACCGTGTCTTCTCTGGAAAAAAGCTCTTTCACTTGTGAGCATGTTGCATATAGCCTGATCTTACAAAGGCATTCCGTCTACCCTTGACTGCAAAGACTGTAGAAGGTGCTCAGAAACTTACATCACAGGGAAAATAATCTCCCTTTGAATAGGGAAGTGCAAACTTGGCCAATAATGTCCAGCAAAAGTAAAGCTTGAGGAATGTAAGTACGAGGTACACATATTACACACGTGGGCAGCGCCAGACATGGGCGTTGGAGGACTAAATACCCCCCATGCCCCACTTTGATGCAGCAGGCATCACTCTGCTGTGCCGCCTAGCCTGGACTCAGACGGCAAGAACCTATGACGTTTCTCTCGTCAGAGAGGGGTCTATTTACTTATTTTGAAGCAAGCAAATACACCAATCTCCGAGGTGAGAAAACAGAAAGGGAAGTGAACGTAGGGGCAGAGGACAAAAGCCTCCCGGGGGATATCAGTGGAACCCTCTCCCCCCGTCCCCCCAATACCCTATGCTGTAGCTAACGGCTTAACTGCTTGCCCAGCTTTTACATGGCCCATGCTTTCAATAATTAGCATTAACAAAAAAAAAGTTTATTTGTGTGCATGCAGGAATTGTATGCATGTATGAATGCATGTGTGCATGCCTGCGAGGGAGTGTGCAAGTGGGTGTATGTTTGCATGCTAGGTGGTGTCTGCAAGTGCACACATATGAATGAATGCAGTGTAAATGGTGTATATGGGTGTGACTGCACCTGTTAATGAGAGTGCAGTGTCAATATTCTGGCTGCTTGTTTGAATGACAGATCAGCTGTGTGGGTGCGTGACTTGCGGGTGAATGTGTCTAGGTCTCTGTGTGTATGTGTGCGTATGTGCGCATGCATGTGCGCCTATGCAAGCTGGGGCCTGAGTTGGGGTGAAAGATGCATCCAATGGGCCAAAGGAAGGCGTAATATCTACTCAGCCTCCTGGGCTCGGGGAGTAGGATAAGGGGGATCAATAGCTCAATATGTTTAAGGCCTCATCTCACTAACAGTTTTCAAAACTGCCATCCTGCCCCCCCCACCCACCTCCCCCCTCAAACTCCCCAATGTTGAGGCTGACTCTGCCCCTGTTTGCACACAGCTAAAGCAGAGCTGACATTGCTTTGTCTCAGGCAGCAGTGCTGAGAACACTGCGAGAATCATGGCCGACTCCTGGCGTAGGCGTAGGCGTATATAATGAACGAGAGAGAATCCCAAACCTGATACAGTCCATGAAGACAAAGAAAGGGGACTAGCAATTAGTATCAAGGGATTCGACAAACAGCATTCTAAGCGTCATTGCTGGTGAAGAGAAGGTGGGATTGATCAGGTCTCGGCATGGACACGATAACAGGAGAAGCTTGGAAAGCATCATGGAGAATGCCCGCTGAAGGAATCGGGAGGCTGCAGTGGTATCTATAAGCACAGTCAGAGAACTTCAATTGGAATTTCCTACGGGCTGTGCTGAAATGTACGCGCCGGCATTACAGAAACTTTACACCGGTGCAAGTGCAATTGACACTATGGCAAGGTTTACCAAATGCAAACAACCTATTCTCTCAATGCATTTTTGTTTACCTTAGCCCTAGCAGCACTAGTGTGAAGTGCAAACAGGTAATGATAGAATATATTTTTAGCACTTGAGCAATTTTTAGCCAAGTGCTTGAACCAACCCACATTTTCTGTAAAATGGCTCATGTTCTTTGGCCTGAAATTTGGAGATGAATTCATAGCAAAATACCTGGTCCTTCTTGCATTGCGAAAGGGACATATTAAAGGCGGTTATTTATCACCGTTACAATTTGATATTTCAATGCAGCCTCTCCTCATTGCTCTGTGAGTTCACAGGCTATCCAATTGGAAGGAAAGAATACAAGACATTGGCCCACGCTGATGATGTGCTCACAATCTAAAGATTCAACTGAGGAAGAGAAAAGCAATGACTGTCTCCAAGAAGCAGAACCTGTAGGGCAGCGAGTATCGACTGCATAGGCAGTTGATGGTGAAGGAGAGCCTTGAATAATTAATGGGCGCCAGGGGCGTTGCTAGATCTGGAAAAGATCCGGGGCTATGCTAATTTTGGGACTGTAGGGACTGGGGGCTAGCTAGCCTTTTTGGTTGTAACCCCTGTGCTTCTATGCGGGGCTACAACCAAAAGACCTGGTTCTATAGCTCCCTCAGCCCCCCACCCCCGTAGCAACGCCTCTGATGGGTGCTAGGTGTGCTGATGTAGGAAAGTGGGGTGCTCTGAAATAAAATCCGTGAGCAAAATTGTACCTTATAAAAATGATAATATGTTTTAAGCAACGTTTCGACACAGGTACCAGCCAGTTATTACTCTAGAAAATATGGTCAAGGGCTAGTTTTTGTATAGTAAGGCCAAACGTTGGCAATTGAAAGGTTCAGCACCTTGGTGTTTGGGGGGGCGCACAGGGGGGCTGGACACCTGGTAGTACAGACACATCAGACTAGCTTTCTTCCGCTTCAGCTTAGAGCTCTTCTGGGTCACCTTCCTGAAGAGAAGCCCTTAAGAGTGGAAATGGAAGATGGACTCTGTTTGGGATCAAAAAGAAAGAGTAAGGCCCTTACAGACGGCACTGATGAGAAAGACACTGAGGAAGCGACACGGATGACTAGAGCGGAGATTCACGTGACTGTTCTCATGATGGTATGGAACAAGAATGAACTGGGAATGGAGAGATCGGCAGAACCCTGGTCATTGATTCTGAGGTCCATACAAAAAAACAGAATCAATATGACTGGGCGATTGATGGGTCATGAGGCATACTCTAGCCTGTACTGGCTGCATGTGAGGATGAAGAAGCCCCACTTATCTTTGTTGGAAATGGGGGACATCAACGGGAAGCAAGGCCAATATCTTCGTTATGTGCACCAAAGTGGGGAACCTTTGGAAGGAGGTTCCTGAGAGTCAACATGGTAACAGGCCATGAGATCAGCGGATATACAGTAATGATCTCCTTTAATCAGATACCACACATGATTATCCTACCAAAAATTGAAAGAATATGGGCCAAAAAAACAATTAGCATTAAGAAAAATGTGCACTCAGTCACTGGAAAGAAAACAGGAATCTACTGATTGAGGAGTGACTGGTAGATGTTGGCCCCTCTGGGGAAGGTGACCATGGCCAGGCTCGAGCAAGTGGACAGGTTCAAGACTAGTTGGAGGAGCTACATAGAATGCTATGTGTAGCCATGTTTATTCTGGTCCTGTGGGCGCAGTGGAGCCCAACCCAAGCCAGGGTTCAAAGCTGAAATCAGGTGAAAAAGAAGAAAAGGAGCCAGGGTTCAAAGCTGACATCAGGTGAAAAAGAAGAAAAGGAAGCAGTGAGTGAGGAAGAAAAAACAGTGCAACAAGTGGATCAATACTAGCCTAGCAAGTCACAGCATTAACAGAAGATCTAATGGTTTCAATCTTTGTGAGAAAGGAATGGTCAAAGTCCACTGGAGAAAGATTAGAGGACACAGATGGATCAGCTGAGGGAGGGGCCAAAAGCTTGTTGAGTTTGTTGAAAAGCAGTCTAGGGGAATTAGCCTGAGAAGAAACGAGTGTTTGAAAATAGGTTGGCTTAGCTTGTTTGAGATAAGCCATATAAGAGGTAAGTGCTGATGAGAGTAAATGATAGTTGGAGCAACGATGTTCAGCCCTATGGGCCTAGATTATAAAAGATTTTAAGAAAGGAGAAATCCAGGGTGGAGGAGGTCTCCCGTTAGGTTGAAATTCAGACAGAGGAGCAACACTTTCAAGAGAAGAGGTAATATCAGAGTGGAAAACCAGTAGGATAGGAATCGGCATCAGGAGAAGAGGACAAGCTACTGTCAGAAAGGTGAGAAGAGATAGAGGCAGAGTCCACATTTCAAAGATCATGACGCAGGAAGGTGGATGTTAAGGGGATACTAGGAAGGGAAGTATGATGAAAAAACTGAAGATGAACAGACAAGAAATGATCAGCAGGAGGTAGAGCATGAGTGGTGATAGAGAAAATGGAGTCAAGATCAGAGGAGATAAAGATTAGGTCAAGGACACCAACCTTTGAATGAGTAGGGGAGAAGATAATAGTTTAAGATTGTAAACTGAGGTAATAAAAAGTAAAGGGCAATCAGAGGAGTCAGGTTGAGGAAGATGAATATTGAAGTCCCCAGCTATGTAATTAGTGAGGAATCAGAAGAGTAGATGGAAAACAGCAGAGAATCAAGATCATCCAAGAAGGAACCAAGGGAGCCCGGAAGGCGATAAGTGGTCAGAAAAGACAGAGGGGCAGGAGAGGAAAAAGCAAACAATGATTCTCAAAGTAGGAGTAGAGTTTTAAGGTGGTAGAAGGGGGCCAATGATCCAGCGAGGATAGAATAGTAGACCAGTGCCACCCCCCAGTGCGGAAAGAGGTCTAAGCTACTGAGAGAAGGAAGAATGTTGTGAAGTGAGAGTGGCAGCTGATGCTGTGTCACGAGTTCAGAGCCAGTTCTCAGTTATGCAAAGAAATTCAAATTTGAAAGAGAAGAAAAGATAGAAGTAAATCAGTTTTAAATAAATAGAGTGAAATTAAGGTACAGTGGAGTACAGTTGGAGATACAAGGATAGGTAAGATGCAAGTGAGAGACAACACGAGAAATCCTGTCTTGGGTGATTCGTAATGTGAACAGGAGTGTTCATAAAGGAAGATAGAGTAAGAGAAGAGCAAATGAAGAAAAGAGCAAGTGAAGACATGGTAGAGCAAGTCAATTAGCCATGCTACAGTAATACTGAGTTATGTATGGTTGGATAATCATGAGCCCTGGTGCCAACAGGTGCAAACAGGGGAGGGGGTGATTGCTTTGGAACTGCCATCCTCAGAACGGGACGTCCGGGTGAGAGACACTCAGGTAGGCCACGCAAGGAAGGCGGGGAGCGCCACGTGATGACATCACATGACTGGGTGTGTGTGCCCCCGTGGCACGGTGGGGGCAGCATCAGCAGATGCACAAGCCTCAGCAGATGCCAAGCCCACTGCTAAGAGTCACTTGCGGCAGGATGAGGTAAGAGTTCGCAGGCAGTGGGCTGCAGGACAGGGACCAAGACGTTCACGTGTTATCATGTGATGATATCAGATGTCTGGGGGCGGGGCCACCCACGGCACTGTGGAGGCAGCAGCTGCACAAGCCTCGGAGGATGCTGAGTCCACTGGCAAGATTGGATGTACGTTACAAAAAAAGTATCCCAAAAGGTCGAATTACAAAATCACAGAGCCCACTTGCCCGTATTTTGTAATTTGATCTTTTGGGGTTTTGCCCATTTGTCCCCCACACTGCCTGTTGAGGGTTGCTGGCGCCCCCCTGCGCATCGCCGCAAGCCCCGACACCGAAGGACTCACACGGACACGTCCTTCTAGGTTCGGGCTTCCCGGTTGCTCTGACGCAGCCGGGAACGCCACGTTTATTTATGTTGCACGCGGTGGCGTGCAACGTCATGCCGCCGCGTGCGTGCCCAGTCATCGAGCAGCGCCACACTCCTCCTTTTTCCAGGAGAACAATAACAATGCTAATACTAGACACTGCAAACCACACCAAAACGAATACTTAGCATTTCACAAGGCCCCATGTTCAAAACACCCCTTTATTGACATCCACCCGGGTCCCCTTACTTAACAGTACTCATCGTCAGGACAATCAGCCAGGTGACCCAACACATAGTGGCTGAGGTGAGCAGGTTTCCCTCTCCCAGCCCTCTGGGGGTACCTCCTGCTCACCTCCGGCACGGGTGATCTGTCCACGGGCATGCCCCGGGCCGGGGACTCAGGCAGACATGGTGTTTCCCCTTCATCCCCAGGGATTTCTCCTGGGTCTGGATGAGGAGGTGGATCAGTTCTTGGATCCCGCAGTTTCTTGAAGAAACTCACATTACGAGTTACCGCCGACCGTCCATCTGATGCAGTCACCATGGATCCCCGGACTGCGACAACATTCAGCGGTTCCGGCTCATACGGTAGGGAGAGCTTCCCATGGGGATGACTATTCCGAATGAGGACCTCATCGCCAGGCTCCAGCCGCTGCAGGCGAAGCCCTCTCCGAATGTTCTCTTGCTCGATCCTCAGCCGCCGGTCCATCTCGACCTGTTGGTCATTGATCACCTCCGGGTCCTTCTCTCTTACCACCGGTAGCAAACCCCGAGGACACCGCTTGAAAAATGCTTCTGCCGGGGCCACTCCAGTGGATGCATGTGGCGTGGTGCGATACACCCTCAGAAACTGGTACAGGGCTCTCTGGAGTGACTGCCCCTGTCCCTGAGCAATTCTAAAAGTCTTATTTAGAGTCCTCATGAGCCGTTCTGCTTCACCATTGGCTCGGGGCCAGAGGGGCATGATCTTCCTGTGCACCACCCCATAGCTCTCCATCAGCTCCGAGAAGCGTTCGCTCTGGAATGGCGCCCCATTGTCCGAGCACAGCGTGCGTGGGAACCCATAGGCCGCAAACACCTTTTCCACGGCCACCACAACGTGCTCGTACGCCACAGAGTCCACAAACTCCACCTCGGGGTATCTCGAGTATTCGTCGACCAGAACTAGGAAGTGGGTGCCCATGGTGGTGGATCCAAAGTCCGCATGAACAGTCTCCCAAGGGCACGTCCCCCTAGGCATTGTCTCTATTGCAGGTTCCCGCTGCAGGGGAGATGCCGCCTGGCACCGCACACAGGCCGCCACAAAGTCATCCACCTTGCGTTCCAGCTCCGGGAACCACACCTTCAGCCGTAGACGTGCTTTGGTCTTGGCAGCACCCTGATGACCACGGTGAGCCAAGGCGATCACCTCGTCCACCTTTGATTGGAGCACTACAATCCGATCTCCACGGAACAGAAGGCCAGATGTTGAGAACGATAATTCCTCCCGGACTTTCCATAGTTGCTCCAGTCCGGTTTTGGCCTCCTGGGTGCGCCCCGCCAGAGCCTCCAGCACCGACTTCCAAGAGCCCTGTTGCATCGAGTGCCTTAGGATCTGGAAGCACTCATCTTGCGCTGCAGCTGCCTCCAGCTCCTGGAGAGGCATGGCATTTGGCATGGCTGCCTCCACCACCACACGGACATGCTCTTCTGCTTCTTCTGCACAGGCGTCCTGGACTTCGCCTGCGGACGCCCCAGGGTGTCTGGAGAGATAGTCTGCAGCGTTGTTCGCCCCTGGCCGGTATACCAAGGTGACTCCATACTCCAAAAGGGTGAGCATCCACCTCTCAATGCGTGCCGGTGGCTTGGATGACGACCTTGCTAGGATGGGAAGAAGCGGCTTGTGGTCTGTCAGCACCGTCACCGGGCGTCCAAGGACGTAGAGCCGGATATGCCGGCATCCCCACAGCACTGCCAGCGCCTCGCGCTCGATCTGCGAGTATCGCTGCTCCGCATCGGACAGGGCCTTGCTGGCATATGCCACCGGGTGGACGCCCCCACCCCTATCAATTTGTGTCAGCACAGCGCCCAGGCCGAAAGGGCTGGCGTCAACGATGATCTCTGATGGTAATGCTGGATCGAAGAACGCCATGGTGTCTTCAGCTGCCAGGACACCCTTTATGTCCTCAAAAGCCGCCTGTTCTAGCGGGCCCCAATTCCAGATGACATCCTTCCTTGTCAGTGCCCTGAGCGGCTCCGATCTGGAGGCCAGATTTTTAATGAACCGTCCACAGTATGTAACCATGCCCAGGAAACTGCGCACCTCAGACACGGACTCCGGAGGCTGCGCCTTCTTTATGCCCTGCACCTTCCGGGGATTAGGAGACACCCCCCCCCTTCTTTGAATACAAATCCAAAGAATTCTATCGATGGTTGGAGAAATTCACCCTTCTCTTTGTGGAGGGTGAGTCCCAAAGATTGTAGTCTTCTGAACGTCTTCGCCAACCGCCTCAGGTGGTCCACCTCTGTTCTTGCAAACACCAGGATGTCGTCACTTATGTTCAGAACGCCCTGTAGATCAGCCAGGGTGCCCCGAATAATGTTCTGGAAGACCTCCGCCGCTGAGGACACACCAAAACTCAGTCTCTTATAGCGGTATAGCCCTCGGTGAGTCGTGAAGGTGGTAATGTACCTCGACTCGGGGTGGAGGACAACCTGGTGATAGCCTGCTCGAAGGTCCGGTTTTGAAAAGAAACGAGCGCCCTGTACCTCCGCAATGATGTCATCGATCGTCGGGGTGAGGTGTCTCTCTCTCTTAATGGCATTGTTTGGGAGCCTCATGTCGACGCAGATTCTCACAGCATCGGGTTGTTTAGGCTTCCGTGCCACCACTATCGGGGACAACCAGGGCGTCGGGCCTTCCACCTTTTCTATAATGTCAAGATTAACCAAATTGTCTAGCTCCTTGTCGACAAGGTCACGGAGGTGGAACAGCACCCTTCGATGTTTCAGGGCAATGGGCTGCATCGACTCATCAATGTGTAACCTCACTGGGTCACCAGCCATCTGCCCGATCCCCTTGAAAAGTGCGTCATACTTCTCGAGCAGGTCATTAATGTCCTCTAAATAGACACAGTATGCGAAGCTGACGATACCAAGAGCCTCTGCTGCAGCATAACTTAACCGCGTGTTGGTGCTCACGGGTGTCACATAGAATCGTGCAGTGATTTGGGAGCCTTCATGTTCCACTTTTGCCACGAACACACCGTCCATAGGAATGGGGTCAACACCACCGAAGGCAAAGATGTGGGCCTTGGGAGTAGCCAGCTTGGGGGCTGGTCCATGGCATCATAGTGTCCATGGGCCATTACATTCACCAACACCCCAGTGTCCATGAGGACGGGGACTGGAGACCGGTTCACCTCGACCACGCACCTTGACTGTCTCCTGTTCTTGCTTTTCAGGATCCCCACACTCGAGACAAAGAAGACTTTCTCTTCGTCTTCTTCTTCCGCTTCCTCCACCTGGGCATCCTCCTCAGTCTGATCCACCTGAGCGACGTTGGATGGTCGACCCTGGCGATTGAGACTGGACCGCCCCGGGCCCCTCGGTACCAATACCGGCATTGCTGCTTTGCATACTCTCGAGAAATTATCGGGTAGCCCACACCGTCCACAGGCCTTTCCAGCCTCAGGGCATTCAGCAGGGTGGGGCAGGTCATACCCACATTTTTGGCAGATTTCTCCTGCCCTCCCGGCTCGATCCCGGGGACTGCTGCCAGGTCTTCGGGTGCCCCTGCCACCTTGCCACATCGCACATACCTCTTCGGTCTTGATGGGACGTGACCCGGCCTCCATTCTAGCTGCCCTCGCCTCCGACACCTCATGGCACCTCCCCAGTTCAAGGATGCGCTGAAGCGTCATTCCAGGCTCCCTTAGCACCTGGCACCTTAGTTTGCCCGATGAACAAGCCTGGATCAGCATCGTCCTGATCATGTCCTCCGCATCACCCCAAGCGCAAGCCAGCGAGAGACGCCTTAGGCGCCCGTAGAA
This sequence comes from Ambystoma mexicanum, assembly GCF_040938575.1. Lineage (NCBI taxonomy): Eukaryota > Metazoa > Chordata > Amphibia > Caudata > Ambystomatidae > Ambystoma > Ambystoma mexicanum. The sequence goes on from NC_090934.1 coordinate 229,264,060, forward strand.
AGTGTCCAGAGTCTCATCATCTTTCTGTTTAGCAGAGAGCATGACAAAACGTTCATAATCTGCATTGGCGAGAGGCAGGAAGTAGGCCTGCAGAGCGGCCTTCGCCTGGTCATAGGATCCATCCCCAGGCGGAAGCGATTCAAAAGTCTCCTGGACAGATGGACCTGCCGAGTACAGCATGGTTGCCAGCCGGGTATCATCATCCTCCACCTGGGCAGCCCGAAAGTACATGTCCAGGCGGTCCACCCACCTCCTCCATCTGGGCCCCAAGCTGGAAGGTGGGCCCGATACATCAAACTCCAGGATGGGCTGCAGAGCCGCTTGTGCACGTACCTGGGCCATAACGGGGAGAAACTGCTGAACAACAGGTGCTGCCACAGGCTGCGCTGGAAGTAGAGTACCCTGAAGGCCTGCCTGATCCATCGGAGGCTGCTGTGCCGGCTGCACTGGAGGCAGCAAAACTAGAGGTGCTGCTGGCGCACGTGGAGGCTTCTGCACCGCTGCTCCGACCTGGTCCTCAGTATCGCTCATCAGTTCGAGCGCACAGGCACCCCCAGGGTGGAAGACAGGGGCCGCAACTCAAACATCCAGTCCAAAAACCTCCAGCCAGCACCAATGGAGAAAAACAGCTGCTGCACCACACCTCTGTGATGATGAAGAGGATTAAGATCAGTGGGGCCACCAGTCTGATGATGAAGAGGATGAAGAAGTCCCCCCAGCCTTCAGCTGCTCCAAAAATTGGAAGAAGAAAATGTGTGGGCTATACAAACTCAGCCATTATGGCTCTCCTTCTTGCTTTCACTCGACGTAGAAGACCCAAGGAAATGGCAAAAATCCTCTTCAGGCACATGTGCATGCAGGTATGCCTGCCTGCAATCAAGAGTTCCAAGAATTAGGCCTGGGGCCGCTTCAGAGCCCAAACCGGAGATTCGTGAAGTCCCACAGCCATTTGACAAAATGGGCGCCAGCCGCGTGGGTAACGCACTACCCGCGGCGTGAAACGAAGTTTTCAATCCGACTTTGTTTCGGTGAAAAAATGATATGCATAGTCACCACCGGGCCCGGGCATCGTCTCCCCCACTCGTCGCCACTGTTGGGGGTTGCTGGCGCCCCCCTGCGCATCGCCGCAAGCCCCGGCGCCGAAGGACTCACACGGACACATCCTTCTAGAATCGGGCTTTCCGGTCGCTCTGACGCGGCCGGGAACGCCCCGTTTATTTATGTTGCACGCGGCGGCGTGCAACGTCACGCCGCCGCGTGCGCGCCCAGTCATCGGTCAGCGCCACAATGCCTTTAATGTATTCAGGGGACACCCACACAACCCCTGCAGCCCATAATACCAAACTGGGGGAGTGGGAGACACCCCCTCAACCCTCACTCCCCTGTTTGGTATTATGGGCAAAAGATCTAATCTACTATGACAAATGCACACTAAACGTGCATTTGGCATTTTAGATTCGATCTTTTCGTTCATTACCACAAGATTCAACTGTGGCAGGGTGAGGTAAGAGTATATGGGCAGCGGGCTGCAGGGCAAGATCCAGGTAGTTCATGTGACCTCACGTGATGATGTCACATGGCTGGAGTGGGGCCACCCACGGCATGGTGCAGGCAGCAAAGGCAGCTCCACAAGTCTCAGAGGTTGCCGAGACCACTAGCAAGAGTGACCTCTAGCAGTATGAGGTAAGGGTCCACAGAAAGCGGGCTCCAGGACAGGGTCCAAGTGGATCATGTGACCTCACGTGATGAAGTCACATGGCTGGGGCAGGGCCAGCCACAGCATGGTGGAGGCAGCAGCAGTAGCTGCACAAGTCAGAGGATGCTGAGTATAATGTCAAAAGTCACTTGTGGCAGGATGAGGTAAGAGTCTGTGGGAAGCGGTCTGCAGGACAGGGCCCAGTTGGATCATGTGACCTCACGTGATGATGTCACATGGCTTGGGGCAGGGTGATGATGTCGCATGGCTGGAGAGGGCCCACCCGCAGCATACATAGTGGAGGCAGTAGCGGCAGCTGCACAAACCTCAGAGTATGCTGAGTCGACCACCAAGAATCACTTGCGGCAGGATGAGTTAAGAGTCTCAGGAAGCGGGTGGGCTGAAGAACAGGTTCCAAGTCGATCATATGACCACACCTGATGACATCACATGGCTGTGGACGGGACCACCCGCGGCACAGTGGAGGTGGCAGCTGCAGAAGCCTCAGAGGACGCTGAGTCCACTGCCAAGAGTGACTTGTGGTAGGATGAGATAAGAGTCAGAGGATGAAAGGGTCAATGATGAGAAGTGGGGTGTAGTGGACATGAAAAAATTAGAAAAACGTTTCTAAAAAAAAATGTTTGTCGCAGGCCTTTCCAAACTGGACATTTTGGGGAAAATGTGTTAAAGGGTGAATAATTTATTAAGAAAACAGAAAAAACTCTGTTTTCAGCTTACTCCGATTAATTTTCCCATACAGAAAAAGAGCAATGATTGAAACGGCTTATTTGTTTCACACCAAATAAGAAATAACTTGGGCACTTACAATATTTCAATATATATTACCTAGCATCACAGATGTGCCTTTTGAATGTTTAGGGTAAAGCGGCCCAGTTAAAAAAAAATATTTGACAGAGAAGGGGGTGCCCCCAGTGCCCCATAAATATGTATATATTCTCAATTGTGCTTTGTTGCAGAGAGGCTGCTCTCTGCTCTTTTGCTCGATGTAAGTGATTCCCGAATGGATCCTGGGGACGCCGTAAATGAAAAGTGCCGAAAATTATGTTTGTTGGATAGATAAGGGTGCATTTATAATAGGGTACAGCTGGGGAGGGGGAAAGAGAGTCAAAAGGTTTGGTGTTGGCCGTGGAACCCGTTTGCGGAATAAATGTTTTGCTTATCGGGGGAATCTCGTGCGAATCATTGCAAGGCTTGCCTGAAAAAATGAAATCGGTCAAACTAACCGAAGAGTGAAAGGGGGTCATGGGATTGATTCGGGAAGGTAAAACACAAGGGAGGGGAATCGAGAGAGTGAAACACGAGGAGAGGATGGCATGGTGAGTGCCAGGTGGACAGGGAAGACTTTCATTTTCAAGCGTTTTCCGGTTACCGCAGAATTGGTAATCATTACGTTACGGCTGGGGTGGGCATACTCAGTATTAGTGCAGGAATAAAAAGAGGGGGAGAAAGGGGTATAATGAATTGGACCACTGGGACTTGGTGATGGACTTTAAAACCTGCAGGTTGTCTCAGAATTACTAGGTTGCAGACTATGGGTCTTTTTTAATAATTGGTGTAACATGTTGTCACGGCTGTTGGCCGCTGGCGGTTTTGGAGGAGGTGGAGGTTGGGCCGCCATTAGACCGTGCCGCCACGTATTTCGTTACGTGCAGGCAGCAGTCTAGTGTAGTTTCCAATATGGCCGCCGCCGGATAGTATTTACTAGACGGCGGTAGGGCGGCTCGGCGCGTTGCAACAAATTGTTTCCTCTCCGTTGCTTGCGCTCCTTAGTGTTCTCTCTGGGCGTTTCTTTCGCCTGTTTGTTTTTCTTGCCTTCCTTCTGTTCCTCCCCATTTTTTTCCCGCTAGCCCTTTCATTATTTTTTGGGTGTTTTGCTCTGCTCCTTTTCCGCCTTCCTTGCTCCTCCTCGTTTCATTCTGCCTCTTCGGCTCCCAAAGGGTTATTTTCTCTGCTTGTCCTTGCCTGGGTTCTGTACCCTTAGTCTGCTCTCAGCTGCACACAGAGTATCTTGGAGTCCTTCGACACTATTCCTTCCGGTCCTGACCAGCCAACATCCTTCTCATCGGTCATCGGTCTCTGCTGCAGTGCCTCCTGCGACCATCTCCATTCCTACCAGGGGTTTTTTCTGCCAAAGGCTTTTTCCCCTGCTGGCTGTCACGGAGGGGGGTCACGGTGAGTCCCAGACTCTGGGTCATGGTGGCTTCTTTCCGAGGCAGACCTAATCTGCATGAAAAGAAAAAGCCCCTCTCCCAAAGGCTTTGAAGAAGGAAGTCGGACATACCCACGTCACCAGGTGAGGAGGAGGAGGTGGAGGAAAAGTCGGGGGAATTGCTGCATTCTAGCCTTGAAGACGTTAGCACTGAAAGCTAGCTACCTAGCATTGATAGTTTGCAACGCCACAAAGAAGTCATGGCCAACCCACAACAGCTCCAAGGGCTGATGGCCGCCGTCCAAAACCTCAATGCTGAGGTTCAAGCTTTAAAGACCGACAATGCGGCTCTCCAGCAAAGAGTAGCCGCCAGGGAACAACAGGTGCAAGATTTACCCCCTTTACCTCTGGTTTCAGGAAAGTTTGATGGCTCAGGATGTAAGGTGAATGATTTCCTGGATGCCTGTAACATTCACTTTAAGTTTAGACAGTATGCATATTCTACTGATCATATGAAGGTGGGGTTTATGATCACCCACATGACGGGTAATGCCCTGTCTTGGGCAACCCCACTGGTGTCCCGAGATGATCCAGTCCTACAAGATTACGGCGCTTTCATGGATCTGGTATGGCAGACTTTCCTCCGGACTGAGAGCGCGCATGTGGCCAGCGAAGACCTTCTGGATGTACGTCAAAGTAGCGCGGATTTACTCACATATATATCCACCTTTAAGAAGTTGGCGGCAGAGGCCGACTGGCCCGAAACGGTACAATACACCATATTTCATAGGGGTCTTCGGGAGGAGCTAAAGGATGAACTTGCCAGAACGGCTCGGCCCGATACTTTCCCGGATCTCCTTACTGCAGTCCAAAGGATAGAATTCCGACTCCTAGAACGGAAGAATGAGAAGAAGAAGATCCGAAGCATCACATCCTATTCTGAACCACGCTCCTCAAACTCCTCATCTGCTACGCGAGCTACCGGTGAAGAACCCATGCAAACCGGAACCACTAGAGCACCTTTAACCGCCGAAGAGAAAAAGAGGAGACGAGAAGGGAACCTATGTTTGTACTGTGGTTCTGCAACCCACCTGCTGCGAGATTGTCCTGATGTGCCCCCAAGGAGGTCGGGAAACGAACGCCCTCGGTAGTTGGTAGGACGGACTATCGAGGGGCTTATGCTTGTTCCTATGCAAATCTCTCAGTTGCCTCTTCTCAAGTAACGGATGATGTACGTCTTATGGTTATAGCCATTAAGATACGCTTCCGAAAAAAGGAAGTTGACACCCAAGCATTACTAGATTGTGGGGCAGCCGGAAATGTTTTGGATACCTTATGGGCCGATAATGTGGGTCTTCTCAGGATTGCAAAGAAAGAAGACCAAAAGGTGGAAGGTGTTGATGGAACCCCTTTATGTTCTGGTCTCATTACGCATACTACGGAAGAAGTCGTAGTATCTATACAGCAGCATTCAGAGTCTATCACCTTTGACATAATCTGTTTAGCTCATTTCCCGGTAATACTGGGAATAGGATGGCTCCGTAGACACAACCCTAGGGTGGATTGGACCAACAATCTGCTGAGTTTTCACTCAAGTTATTGTCGAAAGGAATGCCTACCTGAGCCTTCATTTGAAGAAGTAAGGACTGTGGCGGTTACCGAAGGGAGTTCTATCCATTGCATTCCCGGGAGCTATTCAGAATTTGCTGAGGTCTTCCAGGAGCAGGTTCCCATTCAGCTTCCCCCTCATAGACCCGAGGACTATGCCATTGACCTAGTCCCCCAGGCGTTAGTTCCTTTTGGGAGAATGTATCCTCTTTCTGTGTCCGAGAAGGCTGTACTCCGAAAATATCTGGACGATAACCTTGCCAACGGACTTATACGCCCGTCAAAATCGCCAGCCGGAGCCTCTTTGTTTTTTATACCCAAAAGAGAGACAAAAGAACTGAGACCCTGCATCGACTATAGGGGGTTGAACAAAGTGACAATAAAGGACCGTTACCCGATGCCCATCATTTCAGAGATCCTGGAAGCTGTACAGGGTTCGGTAGTCTTTACGAAACTGGATTTATGTAATGCCTATCATCTGCTCTGCATAAGAGCCGGGGATGAGTGGAAGACCGCCTTCCGCACACCCTACGGTCTGTTTGAGTACCAAGTTATGCCATTTGGCCTGGTAAATGCACCCTCGATTATCCAGCGGTTTATGGACAGACTATTTTCTGATTTGTTGGGTCAAACTACGTTGGTCTATCTGGATGACATTCTGGTCTTTTCACGCCATCAGGAGGATTACCACTTACATGTTAAGGAAGTCTTACGCCGACTACAGCATCATCATCTGTTGATTAAGCCAGAAAAATGCACCTTCTCCCAATCTTCTCTGTCTTACCTGGGATTCATTCTGTCCAAGGATGGTATCATTATGGACCCTAGAAAGGTAGATGCCATAGTCTCCTGGCCGGCCCCTCCGTCAGTGAAAGACATCCAGCGTTTTTTGGGTCTAGCAAATTTTTATCAAAAGTTTATTCCTGAGTTCTCCAGGCTCACTCTTCCCAAAACCTCACTGCTAAAGAAGTACACCGGACCTTTCGTTTGGTCCAAAGAAGCTTATGACAGTTTCCTTGATCTGAAGCACAGATACTGCGCGGCCCCGATATTACGACAACCCGATCAGTTACAGCCCTTTATAGTGGAGACGGACGCCTCGGCAGCTGCTGTGGGTGCTGTTCTCCTTCAAGACAACCCAGACCAGGAGTATCCGATTGCCTATTTTTCTAAGACACTGAGTCCCAGCCAACGCAATTACTCAGTCATTGAAAAGGAACTCCTTACTATGAAGTTAGCATGCTTGGAGTGGAGGCATTTACTACAGGGAAGCAATCACCCCTTCTTGATACGAACGGATCACAAGAATCTGCAAATTCTCAAACAGCAGGAATGTTATAACACTCGACAAGCAAGGTGGGCCCATTTCTTTGCCCAATTTGACTTCTCCATCACATTTATTCCCGGTTCTCAAAATCAGATCGCTGATGCCTTATCTCGTCGAGACGATGTTGACACCTCCTACAAGAAGGAGCTGATGTTCCCCCACACTCAGATCCTAGCTGTGACGACCTCCTTTTTGCAAGATGTTAGAGAAGCCACCGCTGCTATTCCAGTCCGAGGCCTCAGAGACCAGCCCGTCGAGGAGAAGGACGGCTTGTATTTTATAGGCGGAAGACTATTCATCCCCACCAAACCACTTAGACAACAGGTTCTGCAGTGGTGCTATGACTCCAAAACTGCTGGTCATGGAGGAGTGCGGGGTACCCTTGAATTGCTTCAGAGGACGTTTATATGGCCCGAGATGAGATCAGATACTCAGAATTATGTACAGGCCTGCTTCAAGTGTCTCCAAAGTAAATATTCTACCCAAAGGCCGTTGGGGTTATTACAACAGGATCGGGCCCCGTCTGGTCCTTGGAAACAAATATCTATTGACTTTATCGTATATCTGCCAGCATCTCGGGGTTACACTTGCATAATGGTCACCGTGGATTCTTTCACCAAACTCGCTCATTTTTCCCCTCTAGCCAAGCTACCGTCAGCTTCGGAGATGGCCGAAGTGTTCCTAAAAGACATCTTTCGGCTGCATGGTCTCCCCCAGAAGATAGTGTCTGATCGAGGGAGCCAATACACTTCCAAATTTTGGGCTGCCATGTGTAGCTTGTTGGGTATTGAGAGAGCGCTGTCCTCAGGATTCCATCCCCAGTCTAATGGCCAAACAGAAAGGTTGAATGGGACATTGGAACAGCACCTAAGGTGCTTTATCAACCGGCAGCAGGACAACTGGGTAGACCTACTCCCCACTGCCGATTTTGCTTATAATAACTCGGTACATACGGCTATCGGAATTAGCCCTTTTTTTGCACCTACGGGTACCATCCACAAGCCTTCGTACCTACCTATTGGGATGACACCAAAGTTCCATCTCTTGAATCCACTTTTTTTTTTTTTTTTGATGATTTAGTTTGTTTGTAAACTTTTTCATAATTTGCATCTATTCTATAAGTGATCAGAGTTCATAGTTTAAAATGGGTTTCTTGGTGTTTTTTTGTTAAGTTCCAGTATAGAGGTTAGGAAGAGAGCAATTGTGTATGTATATTTATTACTGTGACCACTGAGCAGAGTTGCCCATCTTTCTTGCGTGGTCATTTGTTGGGCTGAGAGTTGGAAAAACGTTCTGAATTGTTTGCGCTGAGAGGAAAGTGATTGGCATTCCATGACCAGATGGAAGATGGTTTCCGGATTTGCTTGGTCGTCCTTACAAAAGCGGCAGTAGTTGGTTGTAGCATCAATCTGCTTCGTAATAGCTAGATATGATTTTGTAGGAAGGATGTTCAAGCGTATTCTTGTGAACGTTGTTCCGATGTTCTGATCTGGGAAAATTTAAAGGTATGCTGGTAGTTCATGAATTTTTCTGTTGTCTTTGATACAGTGAAGATTGTGTTTGTAAGTGTTCTTTTTTTGGATGGTCTTTATCCAGTCATTATGAAGAAGCTTTATTTTTGCATGCTGTGGGCGAAGCGTTAGCAGTTCTTCTGAGATGTCTTCGTTTTCCATTTCTTTCCTCATTGACTGTTTCCATTTTTGTAATATCGTGATGTTAAAGGTGTTTGCCTGAGCTCGTAGAATTTGAATAGCTGGGGTTTTTTGATCAGTCAGTATTTTTCGGAAGATATCTAATCTTTTCCATTGTACAAATGATTCAATTGACTGGTTTGCCATTTCAAAGCGAATTCTTGGCATTGGGTATGTCTGTGGTAGGTGAAGAATTTTGCGCCAAAAAATTGATTCAAATTTCATCCAGTTGATTGTCCGGGCATTTAGCATTGCTTCTGTTCCATAGGTTAGTATCGGGATGTACTTTTGTCTGTAATAGGCAATGATGGGTTTGAAAGAGAACTTGCCATATTTTCTGTGAAGTAGATATCCTTGTCTTGATAGTGATTGTGCTGTTTGTTCAATTTTGTCGATCCATTGCTCTTCTGATTTTGATTGATTTGATGCCGAGGTATTTGAAAGTTGTCACGTTTTCTATTTTGCTCCCGTTGATGTAGAAGCTCGGTTGTTGTAGTTTTTTTGTGGATGGTTTGGTTCGAATCATTGTCTTGGTTTTTCCAGTGTTAATCGTTAGTTCGTTTTTTTCCATATGGCTGCTCAAGGCTGTCAGGGAGGCTTGTAGTCCAGTTGGTGTTTTGTCTAGCAAGACAATGTCGTCTGCATATGCCATGGCAGGCACTGATGTCGCATTTATTTTCGGAGTATTCGTTTTGTTAGATCTTAGGTGTTCTTCGATGTCGGCCGTGAAAAGGTTGTATAATGTTGCTGCTAAAGGGCAACCTTGTTTTAGACCGTTTGTTGTTGGTATAGCGTTGGTTGTGACTCCTTGTTTCGATAATCTCACTTTTATGGTGGTTTCTGAGTAGAGGAGGATGATCGGTTCAAGGATGTTCGATGGGCAGTTCCAAGCTCTGAGTTTTGACCAAAGTTTTTCTCGTGAGATTGCATCGAAGGCCATCTTTAAATCATCTTTAAATCAATGAATGCTGCATATATTGCGGTGTGGGAGTTGATAGCTTCATGCTTTATTAATTGAAGTAGTATCAAGTTGAGGTTTGTTCCGACATTGGCTGTGAAGCCTGTTTGCCTGGTCAAGAATTTGTCATTTTCTATGGCCCAAGTGGTTAGTTGTTTCAAGAGTACTGCAGCGAATAGCTTCCCCAGCGGGTCTAGTAAGGCAATTGGGCGGAGGTTTTGAGGTTCTTCTCTTGGTCCTTGCTTGTGGATTGGGACAATTATCGCCGACCTCCAGGAGTTTGGTATTCGGTGGAGTGTGTTTACCAAGGTTGTGATGTGGCACATAAAGTTCGCCCAAGCAAATGGGTCTTGTTTAATGACAGCGTTCGAGAGTCCGTCAGGACCCGGAGCTCTGGAAGTATTCAGTTTTTTGATCAGCTGCAAGAAGTCATCAAATTCTGCATTTACTTGCCAGGTTGGTTCAGATGAGGGCAGTGGGGTTTGTGGGACCATTCTTCTCGGTCCGTATATGGTCGAGAAGTGCATTATCCAGGTTTCTTGCGCGACATTGGCTGTTAGTTTATGTTGCTTTTGTCGGTTATCATTGAGCATGTTTCAGAGCTCTCTGGCATTGTGGGTCTTATGCAATTTGATTATGTTTTCTGCGTCTGCTTGTTGGAGGACTTTTTGTTGAGATTTTGTCCAATTTGCCTGTTTTGTTTCAGGTTTTTGATCTCGTTCTTGTTATCCGCTGATGTTATTTTGTTTAGCTGTCGTATTGTTCGGTTCAGGCACTTTTTCCTTTCGGCTATTTCTTGGTTGTAGGTGTGGCGATGATCCATATGGAGGCGGTTTTTGGTGGTTTGTCGAAAAGGAAGAAGAATCCATTCGTAGTTAAGTTTCTCAGAGTCTGTCAAGGTGGCATCATGGAGTTTCTTCGGTAGTTTTGCCATAGCTGTTTGTGGAATTCTTAGCCTTGATGCTGTGCCGTCAGGTTCCATGGGGGTCGGTGGTCTTGGTTCACTTCGTTGGCTTAATGACTCGGATTGGACGATGAGTTGGTTATCATCACTTTTGTCGGTTGATACCGTTTGTGCTTTTGTGACTGATTCATGAAGGTTGTAAGATAGAAATATATAGTCAATGATTGCATGTGATGGTCCTCTGGTCCAGGTTGGCGTATAAGTTGCGGAGTTGTTCTTTGCGTGGTTCAGGAGGATAAGATTGCGTATCGTAGTTTCCTTTATCCATCTCTTTGTTTTTGGGGACAGATCTGAGAGTGTTTGAAGGGAGCCGTTTTGGTTATATAGTTTGACGTTTAGGTCTCCGCAGATCATAATTTCTGGTAGTTGGTGTTTTGTCATGGCCATGTCTATTGCTAGAAATACCCGTCGATGAAGGCCTCCGTTGATATTGCTGCAGGGTTCCAGTATAGATTTAGGATTAGAATTATTAGATTGTTTTTACTTTCGTCGTTTCGATGTGTCTTGGTACAGGTTAGTTTTGTAAGTTGGGTCCAAGGATTGATATTCTCAGAGCTCAGTACTGTACAGTGGGGGTTTATCTTAATTAAGGTGAGGAGGCCAGACGTAGGCCTTCCTTGTTTTGAACAATAGCAGGATTGAGAAATGTGAGAAAGCCATCGCAGGCTGGGGGTTCGCTGACCCAGGTTTCCTGCAGGCATATGATTTGGTATTGTTCTAGGTCAGGGGAGGGGTTTGTGAAAAGATGCATGTTTCCTCTGGTGTTCCACGAACAGAGTTACCACGTGTAACCCAGGTTCGTTGATTGTTATGAATTGGAGATCGTTGAGTATTCTATGGATGCAGTTTCCGTGAAAGAAGATTCCGAATCGTAGGTTCTTCTAATTGGTCATTCGTCTCTGTCTGGTTGGTATGGTTGTGGCGATTGGCTTTGGCTTCTGTCAACTCTGGTGTGGTCATAAGTATAATTGTTCATGTATGGTCTTGTTTGATGTTGGCTATTTTCCTCTTTGTCTGTGGTTACTCTGTATTTCGGTTTGTTGGGTAATCTTGTGAATGTTGTGGCCCAGCACGTGAAGCCAAGTTTTTGAAGTTGAGCGCGTCTTGATAGAATGAGTTCTTGGTTGTTAGGATCAGATAATTCTATGGCAATCTTGTCCAGATTTAAATCATCTTTGAATGTTATGTGGTCGATGTCTTTTGTTGTTATCTTACTCAGCTGTGGTATTGCTCCAAAGAGGCGTAGTAGATTGGTTCTGTTTAGGATTATGGGTTCAGATCTGTTGATTTCATTTTCAATATGAATTTGACAGATTTCATTCTGTCGTAATGGGTTGACAAATGTTGGGATGGTGTGCCTATGTTCGGTTGATTCTTGTAATGTTCTTGTTAGCAAGTCCGTTGAGATTTGATCGTAGGTTTCATCTTTTGTTTTGTCTATTGTATCATTTTCTAGTGATGCATCTGAGATTTCTTCTAAAGAGAGATCTGATGTTTCGTCTTGGTTGTCATTTATACATTGTTCCTGGTCTATGGAGTATTCGTCGATTATTATGAAACTCGTATGAGGTCTTGGTTTAGCAGATTGTGGTCTAATTGCTGAGATTTGGTCTTCGTGGTTAGATAGGTTGAGTAATTCTTCGTCAATGAATGATTCAGGTGACGTTCTTTGTGGCGCTTGAGGATGCATCTGATTTGTGGGTTTGTGGTCTCTCTGGATGTTGGTAATTGATGATGTTGCCGGGGTTTGGGTTTTGCTTGTTGTGGTTGCAGTGGATTGATCAGTTAGTTTTACAGTTCTTAGGAATGCTCTCGAGCCCGTTTGTCATTTTTTGATGTTTTGTGGATGTACTGGTTTTGCCTCCTTTGTGGTTTTTTCTTTTGTAAAGATGTGGTATTCTTCGGTAGCATTCTTAGTTAACTTTTTCGGTTCGGTAGACTCCGGTTGTGGAATGGTGGTAATTTCAGCTGTGTGTTTCAGCGTCTGTTGTCCGTGAGTCGGGATTGCAGCAGTTGGTTGTTTTTCTTGATCGTTTGGTAAGTTTGCTTGTTGTTGGTGGTTTGCTTTAAGCATCTGTAGTAGTTCTGCTGTGATTTTAGTTTTTTCTTGTCGGTCGCCTCTCGCTATTTTGGCCAATCTTTGTTGCCAGCGATGTGATTCTTCAGCTTCAACGGTCAGGCGGGATTCGATTGTCGAGACAAAGTGTTCTATGTGAATCTGTTTCGAGTGAATTAGAGCGAGGAGGGTGACTTGGTCCTTCATGTTGTCTTTCATGTCTTCATGTAGTTTCAAGAAAGGAATCATCGCTTGTGAAAGTACGGCAATGAGCATATTTTGTAGATCTATCATCGTAGTCGGAATTCTCGGGTTATTATTTTCCTCTGAGTGATCATCTTTTTGTATGGTGTTGACGTGTTTGTCTTGTGAGTTGGTTGGTTTTGAGTTCTTAGTTATCGGGTCTGGAGTATAATAGGATTCATCTGAATCGAAGTTAAATCGTGTTGGAACAGTTTTTTTCTCAGCGAAATCGGGTTGTGGTTCTCTTTTTACAGGTGGACTCAGACTGCAATGCGGAATACACAGCGTTGATGTTAGTTGAAGTTGATGTATCTCTGTTGTGTTTCCAAATATTTCTTTTGTTTTTTCAATGTTTGTCATAATTGACTCAATTTCAGTAATGTCCATTGACAGTCTTGCTGGTTTAGTTTTTGATTTAGGGGCCGTATCCAAAGGCTGTGCAAATTTTATGGAGTTATGGGTGTGTAGCCACGCAGGTTTCGCTAGTCTTGCTTTTTCTTTCTTCGTTTGTTGGGATGTTGTCCATGCTGATATTTGAGGGTTTGTGGCCTCTCTAGGCTCAGTTGGTTGGTGTAAAGATGTGGCTTTTCCAATGGAGTAGTTAGTTGAGTCTTTTTCTGTCAGTTTGGTGTTGGTTTCTTGTGTTATGATGGTTGGTTCAGTGGGTAGTGTATTTCGTTGGTCGTTTGTTATTTGCACTTCTGGTTCTGGATGATATTATTGCTTCTTTTGACGCATTATGAGGCAGATTTTGGCTTGAAGTTCGCTCCTTTTCGGTGGACTGAGCGGAGATGTCCCGGTTTTCAGAAGGTAGCCGGGGGGTGCATGTGATTAAAGACAAAAGGTCTTCTTGTTGGTTTCTAGTATGGGGATTATGAACCTGTGCTTTAGTTTGAGAGGGTATCGGTTCTTCCGGATCAGGTTGATTAATGTCCTCAATAGTTTGTTTCTCAGCCGCAGGTTGGGGGGATTCATGAAGGGTTTTGCCTGTGTTTGAAGTATCTTCTATGATGAGGGGGTCTTCTTGTTTGAGTTCAACATTTGTTGGACGGTCTTTTGTTGCTCTTTGGAAGGATTGTTCCATGGTTAGCTGTGATTAATCTTTCTCAGAAGTGCTAGTCGTCGCAAGTTTGGTTCTTGGTCTTGTTTTGGGGGGCGTTGGATGATTTCTTGTTTTCGTGGTTCGATTTGTTGACATCCTTCTTAAGTTGATATGTGTTCTGTTGGGATCCAAGGGACTAGCCCTGTCGGTCTCCCCAGCAGAAGTAGGTGAAACTTGGAATAATATACAGGCTCCAAGGGACAAGCCCTTTCGGTCGCCCGGGCGATGATAGTCACAAGAGTTTGTTTATGACTTTGGTGTGCAGTTGTGGGTTTTCCTTTTTTTGGATCCAAGGGGCAAGCCTTTTCGGTCTTCTAGTAGTGTTGGGTTTTGTGCTAAGGATAGTGCGTTGTGCAGGATCCAAGGGACGTGCCCTTTCGGTCTCCTGCTTGTAGTTGGCAGAGTTCTTCTGTCTGTTGTTAGTGCAAATTTCAATCGAGAATGACTGTTGTATTTTAGGAACCAAGGGACGAGCCCTTTCGGTGTCCTAATAAAGTTGAGTTTTGTGCTGAGGCTTGAGCGTCATACAGGATCCAAGGGACGTGCCCTTTCGGTCTCCTGTTAGTGATTGACACAGATCTTCTGTCTTGTTGTTAGTACGAGTTTCAATCGATTGTGTCTGGTATGTTTTGAGATCCAGGTGTGAGTCTCTTTTCGGTCTCCTGACAGGTTAGGGGATACGGAGGTTACGGATAGAGTCTACTTAGTCCAAAGCGACGCCCTTTTGGTCTCTTCAGTTGGGGGCGTTAGCAAGGGGTTATTTCGATGGTCAGTAGGTAGGGGCTTCAGAGTTTGCTATTGTAATGGTGGACTGCAAGATCCGAGGGGCGGCCCTTTTGATCTCCTGCATATTGTTTCAGGGTGCAAGTTCTATTTGATTGCTGGGGGTATGATGTCTTGGCTCTGTGTGAGTCCGAGTGGCAAGGTGTTGGAGTCTCTTGGGTGAGGTACTCTGCGTGCTTCTGGAGGAAGGGTCTGAGTTGTGGACCAAGGTTAATCTTCCTCTGGATGGGTTGTGCTCTTGGTGGGGGGCTGCTGTGATGGCGTTTGCAGGCTTCGTCGGATGATTCAGTAGTATTCAGCAAGAGATAGGATCGTAGCTGCGCTTTTAGCTGTTTTCCTAAAAGACGCAGGATTTCGTTAGAAGCTGATTCCACTTTGGAACAGCTCAGGAAGCCCAAAAGACAGCCTCCTAGAAGCTAGCAGACATTACAAAGAACAAGGGGATAAACATCGAAGGCCAGTCCCTGCGTGGAGTAAGAGCTCCAAAGTCATGTTATCCACTAGGTTCCTGCCTCGTTGGGTTCGCCCTTCAAAACTATCCCCTCGATTCATTGGTCCTTTCGAGATACTGTCAAGGATTAATCCTGTGGCATACAGACTGAAGTTGCCTAAGGCACTGAGAAGGATCCATCCTGTGTTTCACTCCTCTCTGCTGCGCCCGTATTTCCCGGACGTTAGGAAGCAGGAACGTCCAAAACTATGGACCTTACCAGATCCAGCCTCTGACGAATACGAAGTCTCCCAGATTTGCGACTCCCGGTTTTACAGAGGTCGTCTTGAATATCTAGTCCACTGGAAGGGATACCCATCATCTGAAGATAACTGGGAACCTTTTTCTCATGTTCATGCACCCCGTTTACTGCGCAAGTTTCACAGATTGCCTCCAGGTAAACCCGGGGGCCATACCTTTCGGAGGGGGCATACTGTCATGGCTGTTGACCGCTGGCGATTGTGGAGGAGGTGGAGGTTGGGCCGCCATTAGACCGTGCCGCCACGTATTTTGTTACGTGCAGGCAGTGGTCTAGTGTTGTTTCCAATATGGCCGCCGCCCGATAGTATTTACTAGACGGCGGTAGGGCGGCTCGGCGCGTTGCAACAAATTGTTTCCTCTCTGTTGCTTGCGCTTCTTAGTGCTCTCTCTGGGTGTTTGTTTCGCCTGTTTGTTTTTCTTGCCTTCCTTCTGTTCCTCCCCGTTTTTTTCCCGCGAGCCCTTTCATTATTTTTTGGGTGTTTTGCTCTGCTCCTTTTCTGCCTTCCTTGCTCCTCCTCGTTTCATTCTGCCTCTTCGGCTCCCGAAGTGTTATTTTCTCTGCTTGTCCTTGCCTGGGTTCTGTACCCTTAGTCTGCTCTCAGCTGCACACGGAGTATCTTGGAGTCCTTCGACGCTATTCCTTCCGGTCCTGACCAGCCAACATCCTTCTCATCGGTCTCTGCTGCAGTGCCTCCTGCAACCAACTCCATTCCGAACAGGGTTTTTTTCGGCCAAAGGCTTTTTCCCCTGCTGGCTGTCACAGAGGGGGGTCACGGTGAGTCCCAGACTCTGGGTCATGGTGGCTTCTTTCTGAGGCAGACCTTATCTGCATGAAAAGAAAAAGCCCCTCTCCCAAAGGCTTTGAAGAAGGAAGTTGGACATACCCACGTCACCAGGTGAGGAGGAGGAAGTGGAGGAAAAGTCGGGGGAATTGCTGCATTCTAGCCTTGAAGACGTTAGCACTGAAAGCCAGCTACCTAGCATTGATACATGTACAGTGGCCATGAGCGAAGCCTGTGGTCAGAGGACACTGAGGCCATGGGCTAAGTTCTTCTGTGTTCTTTAATATTTGGGGCCACTTGGACAATGTGCATGGCCAAAGGCTCTGGTGTACTAGCAAAGGCCGAATAGCAGTGAACCCGGAGGCCTCTGGCCATGGACTTAAGCTTTGGCTAGTTGGATCTGGTTATGTAGTTTGGAGGTGGCTATGGGCCTCGGTTGGTAGCCTGGGGCCTCTGACTATGGCAAATGGTCTTCACTCTTCTAAAGTCTGTGATGCAACATGTGCCATGGCGAAGACCATGGCTGGTGGGCCCTGAACAATCTATAGTATAATAAAACCCTTCCAATTCAGTGAAGAGAGAGTTAAGGTGATCGGATGTATTGCAACAACACCGTTGAAATTGAGAGGGTCTGGAAAGTGATGAATAAAATACTAAGATTTTCACTATTTAAGTAAAATAGTCCATTTGAGCCAAGCCACAGTTGTCCTGGCAGCCCTGCAATATGTCTGTCTTGGGTGGATTAATCTATGTATAAAGTAGCACTGTCCTCCAAGACAAAGACAATTTCCTGGAGAAAAAGCTTTCCATTTGGGCTCATTTGGATACCCTCAATGCCTTTCGGATGTGGCTCAGAACTGGTGGGGAACTTAGAGCGATGGCTACTAGGTGGTGTTGTGGAATGTGTGACTTGGCTCAATCAGACTAGTCTACTTTCTCATTTCTAATTTTTAACCCACCATAACTTTCTTGATGTTTTGTATTCTCTCTCTCTCTTTCTCTCTCTCTCTCTCTGTCTCTCTCTCTCTCTCTCTCTCTCCCTCTCTCTCTCTATCTCTCTATCTATCTCTCTCTCTCTCTCTTTCTCTCTTTCTCACACCCCCTGCCCCCACACACACACTCTCTCTCTGACTCTGACAGAGTTTCCAAAAAACGAAATCTAGATGAGGTCCAAATAATGAAAGGAATCCTGGTGGTGTGAGCGAGGAGGGGTTGATCGAAACTAAACAAACCCAAGGAAGGTCTGTATAAAAAAATCAAACAATCGGGAAGGTGGAGAGTAAAACCAAACCCAGGGTGGAGGGTACCGAACATAACAAATCCAGAGTGGGTCAAGATCCAAAAGTGGGAAGGGTAGAAAGGAAATACATGCTCCAGACCCAAAGGGGCAGGAAAATAAGGAAAATATATGTGCCTCATTATACGTTTGGTGGTATCCCGATATCACCAAATGGTAATACTATTACCGGCACTTGGTCTGCCAGAATTACCAGCAGATTGCAAGTGCCGGCAAGGGATGTTAATCCGTATCCCATGGAGTCCCATAGAACTCCATGGGGGGATTAGCTGGAATTACCGCCACTGGTAATACTGGTGCTGGTAAAAGCAGCAATTTCTGCTGGTGGGGTGGCAGGGTTACCTCCAGCTCTTGGCTGGAGGTAATTCTGGCCATCCCATTGGCAAGCTTGTAGTTTGCCGGTACAGAAACGTGCCGGTAAACAGAATTACAGGCATGTTATTTCTGCACCGGCAAAGGTATAATGAGGCCCTGTAGTCTTGAGGCATGATACTGGCAAATCACAGCTCTTTCCTCAGACATTTGCCCTTGGTTGCCGTGGTGGGCTTCCTACTGCAAGTGAAACGCCTCTGGGGGCTGTCTGGGAACAGCTGTGCCGTGGAGAAGGGGGGTTGGCTAGGTGGAAATGCCCTGGAAGTGGATGGGGCGATGGAGGAGGGAGGCCATTGCTGTCATCATTAGTAATGTTACAAATGGACACCTCCTGCTCTTTCCACACACAAAGGGTTGGGCAGAATACACTAGAATGCTGGTCTATCCACCTGCATCGACATTGTGCTGCGCGCAGCCATGCTCGCACATTCCATGCACGGAGCGCGGTTCCCAAAATCTCCACCAACATGTCATGGATGAGTAAAAACACGCAGAGAGTAGGTCTCTGCGTGGTTGAACTCATTCACGCCCTTTTGCGTCACAATAATGAGAGTTTGGGTCTGCAGTTTTAGCAGCAAGGGAACCAAGGTGCATCGCTTCACGGCCTCCTGCATGGGGCTAACCAGGATGCGTTGGGGCTGTGAGGGGGAAGGCACCCGGTTAGGGGAAGAGAAGCGCCCCATGCAGGTCTTCGCGGACGATTTACTACATGTTTTCGTCAATGAATGTTTAGATACAGCAGAAAAAATGACTGTAAATATGTGTTCGAAGAGCAGTAGAACTTTTTTAAGTAAGGCTTATGAATTCAAGCTGGCCTTGTTCAGGGCTGGACTGGGAACCAAAAGTGGCCATGGAGATATTTATCAAGGTTGCCCCATATTAACATATAATAGCAGCTTTCTAACACATTGCTCACTTTATCCCCCTTAAAAGCGGCCCAGCTAGCAGAAACCCGCCCAGCTAGCAGAAACCCACCACGAATCTCCAGAGTTCCCCTTAGGCCAGTGCTGCACTGCCCTTGTTGTAGCTGTTGACAGTAACTTGATACAAGTCCTTGTCGAATTAAACCTATTCTGAACTTGCATGTCATATTTTGAACAACTACAAACAGCCTGTTAAAATATATGCTTACTTCTCGGGAGGATAGCTGGTGGCACCTTGGAAGCAAGACGACATGGAGCCCCACTGGTTCGATCCCCAGGTCCGCACTTAGAGACCTAGGGTATTAAGTGAATCATAAATAACCTATCATATCATATCATACTTAAAACAATGTGGCCCATTGGCGCTTATTGGGTTGTTGCCCAGCGACTTCCATGTGTGTCATATGGTGTGCCCCCACCAATGATGTCCTCCTACATTTTGCAGGTGAAATGAGTTGAACATTCGGTATGAAAAATTGGTAGGAAATAAAATGCGTTCCATTTTGGCAGTCAAAACTCACAGAACCCTCGGGAGGGTGGGAATATGTCACATGAGGGGAAGTCCTGCAAACACAGCATTTCACATAAAAGGAAGACAGTGCATGTAGCATTCTTTCCTGGCTGAGTGCACTCAGCCCCTGATAGAACTAGTGCAGTGTTTACCACATACCTGTCTACCTACCCTGAGCACGTGATTTAGGCTCGATCAGTGTTTACAATCTATATGTCTGCCTTTGCTAAGCGCATAGCTGTATAGAGTCTGTGGGCCAGATTCTCATAATGAGCGCAAAGGAAAGGAGCACAGAGAATGCGCTCATTGCTGAAATGCTCAGGTCACCTAATTCTCAAAGGTCACCTGAGCATTTCAGGAGGTGCTGGACAATAACTCGAGTTAAAAAAAAAGAATGTCCCTTCTTGTTTGGTGGATGGAAATGCAAGTGTGGCAGCCGCTGTTTAACCCGCGACTGTCACCCTTAACAAAAATCATGACAGGCTCAGAAGTGACCTGGTCATGATTTGCACCTCCACCTGCTTCAAAAGGCAGATGAGAAATACCTTCATTTCAGGGCTTTTAAAAGCGTTACCGTTTGTGAAATCGGAATGCGCTTTTAAATGCACTGAAACGCCCCCTTATTTGCACAAAGTGGGGAAAAAAGGGCATGTGAACTGGGCTGCTCCTTTTTTTTGGCGCAAGTGATCTGATGTGCTAGTGCATCCCATCACTTGCACCCCAAACAGAGACGTCATTTCACCAAAATGCCAGGGGTAGTGGAAGTGACATCGCACAATCCTTGGCCTCGATGACATCACAGGAAGTGATGTGATTTGACCCCACCCCAAGTCGCAATCACGGGAAGTGATGACACACAAGCTTTCATCCCTTGACAAAACAGGAAGTGGCATCACATAGCATTAGTCCACAGTACACTAAGAAAAATATGGTTACGATATCATTGTAATATGATCTACATTTCATACAGGAATCGATCACCATATGTAGCGTTAATATCAGTGTGTATAGGCCCATATTACCAAATGACTGTGAATGTAAGCAAACCTCCAACACAACAACCCGGACTATTGTACATCACTCAGGCTAAACTGTAAAGAGACAGAGCATCTCAAAGAGGCCTAAACCCCAAATCACAGACATCCAGTGCCTGCCAAGTGTCTGGCCACAGACTGGAAACAGCAACTGACCAACACACGTCCAACCTGGAAAACAATGTACTAGAGGGTGGTATTGTACAAAAATGTCACCCTCATTTGTGCGCCCCTGCAGTCACTGCGACTATGGAGGCACACAAAATGAGGATGACATTTACTGCGCCCAAGCAGACAGGGGTTGTGAGGGTGTCCCCCGCTCTTGCTGGGCGCAGTAATAGGGGTCAGGGGTTGTGGGGGTGTCCCCCGCTTACCATTTCGGAAAGCAGTGGACACGTAAGAAAAAAAAAGGAAAAAAGAAAAGCACCCTGCGGCGTCAGCTCCAAACCACGTTAGCGGGAGGAGCTGACACTGTAGGGATCGCAGAGTATGGGCGGCACACTTCTGCGTGTGCCGCCCTAAAGGTAAGTGGAGTGGGGGGTTTGGGAAAGGTAATGCAGGCCAGGGGAAGGGGGCACAGTGATCCATATGATCACTGTGCCGTGCCGTAACTGGCGTCATCATTTTGGCCTTCGCAGATACGGGCAGCGCAGTTATCACATTGATCCCTGGAGGGTTGCCCAGAGCTGTTCCAGCGGTGCCGGTGGTTATGAATGATTTACTAATTGGGTAAGTGACCCCCAGTTTTTTTGTTAGATAGGAGATAGAGGGGAAGAATGTGTTGCAGGTCACAATAATTGCACTTTGTTTTATTTTTAAATGTTAACCGCAGCAGCAGAACAACAACATCACCCTTGGGGCTACAGACCTAGGGAACCTGGGTGATGACACCCAGTGAGGCTGAAACATGTCTGGGGATGCTTGTGGTCTCGGATCTGACCTAGTAGTTCGGATTGGACTGCCCATTTTGGGGTGGGACGAAGCGTGATTTGCATATTGTCTTTCCTGCCTGAATATGAGTAGTTTTACAGGGACGCCTTGGAATTGTACTTAACACTCCTTTTGAAAGCTGACCTGTAGTTTGACATTACCGTGCCCCCTGTCCTGCAACAGTTTTTCAGCCGACCCCTTCCCTAGTTGAGCGTCTGTGAGTGTACATCTGTGAGTGTCTGTCAGCGATTGCGAGTGCGCTAGAGTAACCCGGGAAGATAGACTTGGATAGTAGGGACTCAGTGGTGCTGACGCCCTGTAGTGATTTAGTATTAGTCAGGACGTGTACCTGTCAGAATAGGAAATTTGGCAAGCCAGGGAGTGAGCCTTTTCCCTGATTCCCCTGTGACACTCATGGCTGCAGTGCATGGCTCCAACATTGTCAGATGGATGCCAGTATGGCATAAACAGACCAAGTTTCAAAACCTACTGGTCTGGCCCCTCGAAGGCCCCTATCATGAGATTCACCTAGCTGTGGTGTGTGAGGTTCTTAAAAGGGAGAAAGGGAGCTCAGCAGTCAGGCAGTGGGAGGCCTACACGTTGTGGTCACGGCAAAGTGTGTCTGTGGCAAAGAAGAAGTGGCTGAAACAACAGGTGAACCTAGAGAAAAGGCTAGAGCAGCATAATCTAGAGAAGAAGATGAGAAAGAACCCCAGTTCTCGGTGTGACCCCTGCCTGTTCCTAGTGTTACCCTCAATAACCCATTCCGCTCCAGAGCATGTTCTAGATTTTTCTGCACTTACTCCCCCACCCAGTTGCCCTGACCCTTATGTGTATGCCCCTGCTGCCTCAGCCCTGTACTCTCCAACCCCACTGCGCCTGTGCCTTCTGTAGTATCATCTGCCCCTGAGGACCCTGCGCTGGTCTCATGGCTACCAGGTCTACTGACCAGATCCCTGCTTCCTGGGTCCCTGCGTTACCCCTAGTGCCAACCTCTAAACAGGCACGAGCCCTTCTGTCGTTGGAGGTGCATATGTCAGATCCCTTCCCCTCCTGTGTAGAGACTAGGAAGCCCAGAACAACTGTCCAAAGGTATGGGGTGGAGCACCCTGTCATTGAGCAGTACCACAAGAGGGCAGGGGATGTAAGGTTAGCTAAGGAATTTCTGGCCCAAGCACTGTCTTGCCTCAAAATAAGGGAGGCCGATGTCATGAATTACCTGTTTGACAAGGGCAGGGATTCTAACACCAACTCTTCCTCTTCCTCAGAAGGGGAAGAGGAGGGGGTGGTAGCACACATGAAGACTGTAGCTGCCCCTCGGTGTTCACATTAGCCACGGTCCACCAGACATGGTCCCCAGCAGAGACAATCAGCCTAAAGGGCCAGGACCCCAATGTTAGGAAGAGCCCTCAGGAATTTGCAGTGCTCCTGAGGGATGTGATAGTCACCTATGCCCCTTCTCTGGCTGCCACGTGCCAGGTACTGAGGACAGTCCTGTCCTCCGACCAGTTGGCCACCGTTATGACCAAGACAAGGGCTTGCCTGACTACGACAAATGCTTCATCCTTTACTGTCATGAGAGGAAAGGAATACCTTCAGGGGTACGGCTTGAAGATCATTGTGGTAAACTGCATCCTCTGCTCTACTACAGCACTCTACTTGACCCTGTCGCTGATGCCCCACCTTCCTGCTTGCGTGCTGTTGCGAGCTCTGTGTCCCTGGTTCAGAAGAGCAAAAATATTGTCCTTGGCAGTGAGCTTGTTGCTAGGGTACCCCATGCTGTGCACATTCTCTTGACACATATCAAGACCCAACATCTTTCTCCAGTCCGCAAACTGAGATATGAGGAGAGCCTTTTCAACAGTAACATCACCATAGAGAGGGCTCCTGATTTCAACATTGCCTCCTTAGTGCCAACGTGTGATGAGTACGTCAAGGAGCATCACTGCCTCCAGGTAGTAGTACATCAGCAGGTTACCGTCCACCCTGACCTGTCTGCCACTCTAATCCGATACTCTATTTGTGGATGGGTCAGCCCAACAGAGAATGTCTTATGGGGCCCTCATACTTGGTTATGCCATTGTGTCCTGGGATGAAGTGAACAATACCTTCAATGTCCTGGGGGCAGAGCACATATCCCCCCTTGTTCTGCCCTAGTAGCAGAGCATGTGGCCCTCACCAGAGCCTGCAAACTGATGTCAGAAAAGCAGGTTAATACTGTGACTAACAGTAGGTATGGGGGATTGGGTGACTACAGCTACCAGAAGTCCTTGCAGCATAATCATCATTGATTGTTAACACCTGCACTTGCTGTGAGCTGCAAGCTACGACTGCCTCTCTGACGATGTGAAGAGCACAGAAATCGGTAGGAGAACACCAGTGGCTGAGGAGGTTAACTGTGTAGGGAACAGGAGTGCGCCCCTCTCCTCTTTTTCATCATATTTCCTGGATTTTTGAAGGGTGGAATCTTCAAAATCTAAAAGGGGGTGCACCGGGGTGACACATGCCCTGCTTTAGAGGGCCTCACTGTGGGCTACTCCCCCTCTTTCCACACTGTGGGATTGGGTGTGAGCTTGTTCCTTGCAAACTTGATGACTACAGCTACCAGAAGTCCTTGCAGTAGAATCATCATTGATTGTTAACACCTGCACTTGCTGTGAGCTGCAAGCTAAGACTGCCTCCCTGACGATGTGAAGAGCACAGAAACCGATAGGAGGAGAACACCAGGGGCTGAGGAGGTTAACTGTGCAGGGAACAGGAGTGCGCCCCTCTCCTCTTTTTCATCATATATATATATATATATATATATATATATATATATATATATATATATATATATATATATATATATATACACACACATTTTTGTTGTTGTCAACATCATTTGAAATATTTGGATTATTATATGTTCGAAGTTCGACCTGCATGTCTCCTACTTTCTCAGTGTGACCACCATCCCACCTTTATATTTGATTTCTTTCCAGCTTGCTCTCTTGTGAGATCTCTGCTTTCCCCAGAATCAAGAGAACTATTGTTCTGCTCGCTGAAGGACTTAAAGGACAGAGACACTCTGACTCATATACACATGCTCAGCACCAGCCAGATGTTCATGCTCCTCATGGGTCCCCAAAGCCAATCCATATTGTCAGCCAGTTAATCATGCTTGCTCTGCTACTGCCTCCTGCAGACCACCAAGAGAACTCTCTCCCCTAGATCTGGCATTTGGCGGCCAGCAAGCTCAATCAAACCAACTGCCGGGTCTGTGCCCATATATCTTCCCATCAAGGCACAGAATTCCCACTCCAAGCCGTACCTGCCAGCATCTCCAATCAATTCCTTTATCATCCTGGGAAGCCCAGTGTACACCTTGAAAAAGCAGCTCTAACAGTGCAGTATAAGTCCACCTCCCCTGTGTGCTTCAAGTGGGTAGGTGAAGAAGGGGCAGAAGGTGTGGGTACCACCACCTGATGCCAGTTCACGGTACTCCGGTCACACGAGTGAAGAACTGGTGCAATCTAACATGGACTGTCCTGATAATCCAGCTAACCGAACACCCTATCCCTGTCAAAATGCCCCATGTAACTTGTCAACAATACAGTCCGCCTCCAACCCTACATTTCCTGCGGGTATGGCAGCTGCCCTTGCCTGACTGCAAGCCAACAGACATCTGGTTGGCACCTGAAGACCTCTTTTGGATCTGCGGCAGCAAAGCCTACAAGCAGCTGCCTTAACTATGGAGTGGCAGCTCTGCCCTTGGACACGTGGTGTCCACCATCAGGGCCACCAAAGACAGACCTCCTGGTAAGATCTGAAATGCACATGACCTACAACAAGCCCCTGACATAGTGAACATCTACACTCCTCTAACGGATGCACAGCTGTATGGCACCGAATTTGTAGCACAGATGGGTGTCATGAGAGTAGGGTGGGCTGTCTACTAGTTGCAAGCAATTCTGGAGGTAGTGGCAAATGAGACTGCTGTCACACTGGAGACATTGGCCGCAGAGCAGAGGGAGTTGAAAAAGCTGGCTCTCCAAAATGGTATGGCTCTCGACATGATATTGACTTCCCATAGCGGAGTGTGTGCACTTTTTGGGTCAGAATGTTGTGTATTTGCCCCATACGCATCTGATGAAATCTTTGGCCATACCGCTCACATCACCTCCCTTGGAGCCACCTCAAAGCATACATCCAAAGACTTTCTAGAAGGAATAAAAGACTGCTTCAGCTCCTTCTGGGGAATACTGCCTTCATATACCCTGTATGTTTCTGGGGGGTTGCTTGCACTAATTGTCATCTGCAAAGTACTGTGGTGCTTCATATCAAACCACTGTCAAACCCCAGGACCCTACTTGACCATGGCTTATATCCCCCTCACAACCTGGAATTCAGACTCCCTAAACCAAGAACTTTACAGACTCACCCAGATCGAGGTGTGATGTTGGACCCCAGCCCAGTT
Source organism: Ambystoma mexicanum (assembly GCF_040938575.1). Classification (NCBI taxonomy): domain Eukaryota; kingdom Metazoa; phylum Chordata; class Amphibia; order Caudata; family Ambystomatidae; genus Ambystoma; species Ambystoma mexicanum. The sequence goes on from NC_090934.1 coordinate 229,289,717, forward strand.
GATGTGACCCCTTTTGGGACCAGCTGTGGAAATGGCTACGTGCGACTTTCATGTTCCAAACATATTTTCCACCTTGCACTGCATTTGACTGTATATTCTTTGATCTGTTTATGCTCACTGTTTATTTCTGTCAAGTACTTGCATGTTCCCCGGTGTGTATTTTGTTTCTGACACACTGGACAGTGTGTGGGCCTGTGTTGAGTTTCTGCCATTGGGTTTAGTCTTCTCTATCCCCTGCTCCTTTGGGATGTGGTGGGATTTGTGGAATTTCTCCAGCTCTGGAAAAGCACTCCCAAAAACCAGTTAACCTGGTTCCCCACCCTGCTACCAAAATTCCAGAGCTAGCAATCTAGACCGACCTGCTAACCCACTTTTCCTACCCTGAGCCCTTCAAAACAAGTAGTTCCACTTGTGCCCATCATGGGGCTCGGTGGGTTCTGGAAAGCCACGTGCCCACACCCTGTAATTATCCTGATTCACCAAGCTAGCCCCTGACCTCTTGCACCTTTTCTGGGAACCTCCGTCAGTCCCCAGTCCTGCAGTTAATCCCAACTGCCCTGCACTCTATAATTTTGATCACACAGAATCGAGTTTCCCCTTTGTGGGAATGGATGGGGTCGGGCCCTAGAAGTACACGTGTCCTCTACCTTGTAATTACCTAAATATGTGTGCCCATCTCCCCTCCCCTGGAAACCACAAACTTGTCCCTGGACAACCAAACAAACCAGTTGTCTCCCATTCCATGGAGACCACACACAAAAAATTATCCCTGGCAATTAAATGTTTTGTTCCTGAGTGGGAGCGACAGCCTTATATAAGACCTGTGGAGAGAGAACAGCGCTCTTATTTTTGGGTGTTGGTGGTGTGGTGTGCTGACTGTGTGGTTTGGGGGCAGAGGATACAGGGTCCCTTGCCCTTCTAGCAGGTACCCTTCCCTCTGTCTGGCCTTATCCTTCTCCCCTGGTCCCCTTCCTCCCTATCCTGCTCTATTTTTCCACCAGTGGGTCTCCTGGCCTCTCTGCCTCTGCCTGCTTCTCTCTCCTGGCCTCTCAGCTTCTGCTCCCGCCTGCCTCTCTGTGTCTCTCTGTCCCTCTCTGCTTCTCTGTCCCCCTGTGTCTATGTGCCTGTCCCCCCTCTCCAGGTGTCTCAGTACCTGTCTCCCAGAGCCTGTATCTCTCACTCTCCCTGTGTGTGTCTCTCTGTGTCTCTCTGCACCTGCCTCTCTCTATTTTCCCCCTCACCATCTCTACCAGTCCCCTCCCCAACCCTTCCCTTTCTCCCTTGGTGTCCCTTCTCTCGTGCATCGGAGGGTACTCCTAGGCCCTGGGTTCCATACCAGTGTGTGTGCCTAGCTAGTCCAGTGTGTCTAATTTATCCTGCTGGCAATGAGTTTACTCCTCTTCCTGTAATAAAACTGTTCCTGGTTTCTACAAAGCCTTTGGTGCCTTCATTGTGTTCCCACTTTTCAGTGCAGCCTGGCTGTTATTGCCAGAGGGGGGACCCAGTCCATCCTCGTACACAACACCCCACCCCCCAACCAGATTTGGTGACTCCCTGGTCATAAACCGTGGCCCTGTCTGGAGTCTCCCTCATGGCCTACCCCATTTTGGCCTGCCTCCCACTTCCACATGTTGGATTTAAATACCAACCTTGTTGTTGGAGATGGGAATTTAAATTTATATAGGCATCCTGATGTTTGAGGTTCTGGACGCTTAATTTTGAGGGGAATAGTGAATTGTTGCACCTGTCCTGGTATGGTAACCTCTTGTTGCACTTGATCTTCAACGGCACAAGGCAGCAATTGAGCTGACCTAAATGCTTTTTCATTGTTGTCAAAGCCCACGGGGTTACCCCCCCAGTTGTGACCAGGCTTTATTATTAATTAGGTCCAAATTGTTTGCGAATCAGTTGAGAATTTCACTGCCCAAATAAAAGGTGGAAGGGACATCTGTCATGACCCAACAATTATGCCCTATGCTTTTGTAGCCAATGGACATTTTTTTAGCATATGAGATGCTTGGAATTCAGCGTTTCCAGACCTACTTCCCATTTGTAAATCAATTTAAATGTGGGAATGTTTTAGATTTAGGTCTCACCTGTGGTTTACTGAAGGTCTTCGTATCGTGGAGAATAGGCCTGTCCTTCCTGGCGGCCAGGACTCCCAGAATAGAAACAGCGGGGACTCACCGCCAGAAAGGCCAGACCCAAGGAGAATAACCCTTCCTAGGGGTAAAAAACTTGAAACCCTGGATATATGTTCCTAGATGATTCAAAAGCAAAAGGTAATCCAGTTCCAGCACAAGAAGGCAGAGAGGAACAGAGGAACATGAGGACTCCTTAACCCAAATAAAACAGCAGCAGAATAAGGAGAGAAAGAGAGAGAGCTGCAGAGGGGAACTCTGGCAGAGAGCAAGTCTGAGAACACAGAAAGGAAGAAGAAACACAGTGGAGTGCAAGTGAAGAACCAGCGAAATGCAACAAAGTTGCAATGCAGCGAGCTCCATGTCTGTTCAGAATTTGTATGGTTGTTGAAGCTTCTCACAGCTGAGCGCATGACATGCCTGTAATGTGGCGGCCATTTTAGGGTTGGAAATGAGTATGTACAGCATGGTTGGCAATAGGAACTGCCATTGAAGGGTTGGCAAGTACCGTGCATCACCACGTGGTTGTTATGCGATGCTGTGTCTTCCATCTGTTCCAGAGCGACCAGCGTCGGTATTGGGATGTAACAGAATGGTCTCATTTTTTGGCAGTTTCCTGACTATGTGTTTGCTGATGAAGCTCCTGTTATTAATCAGGCATACTATGGCTAGCACTGGCTCCTCCCCCTCATTTAACTGAATGGGGAAAAACAACCGTTCGCCCTTTTTCTGAATGTCCGTCAGACTTTGAGTGGGTTCTTCCTTATCTAGTTTCATGAGACTCAATCTTTCTTCTGATTTTGGACTGGTTTAACATTTTAAGGTGTTCCCTTCCAATGCCGTTGCCACTTACAACTGGGAGGAAAGTTGACTTTCAAGAATAGAGAAGGTTTCCCATCACCAGTTTGTTCTGCTGCAGAGATGACAGTGATGTCTGGGACTTGTTTATTCTTGAAATGGAATTCTACATTCTCAGAATGGTGATCAATTAAATAACAGGTACCATTCATGCTTACAAAATTGGTACTCATTTTTATTTTTAAAGGATGGTTAGTCTGGGTCCAGAGGACCTTGTTTACACAGTTGATCAGAGGGGTGCCCTCTAGAATCACAAATATCACTAAATGTTTCAGGCGATATCGCCCACTTTTTATTTTCAGATCTGCAGTCCCTTTGATGGAAATATCATTTCTGGTTGAACTTTGGGAGTTGTCCAGGAAGTAGTGTGAGGGGACACCCCCTGTCCTGAGTTTAGTTGATCAAAGGCCTTTTTGGACAGGAGGATGGCTTGGGATCCAGTATCCACCAGAGCTGATAGTTCAGACTGACCCTGCACCTTGACGGATGCATAAAATCAGCCTTCTTTCTCCTCCAAGGTGCAAAGAAAGTGGGAGTTATTTGACAGCCAAGTGGTCATTTTCTTAATATTGCACTCCAACACCATGTGATCTTGGGCCATTTTCTGTGTCGGAGATCGGGAATCTGTAAATAGAATGTTGCAACTAACAATGGTTGGATTTGGGGAATCCTCTTTCTCTCCCAATCGTTTGCTGTCCCCCTTTACCTGGAGGTAGTTCTCAGGCCTCTTGTGGATTCCAGTGGGTGGAAAAATGTCTCAATATTGCCTCCGTAAAGGTGGGCCATTTGTAGTGAACCTGATCCTTCAGGCCTGCAAAGAAGCTAGAGGCTTCGGGGGAGACTGGACACTTGACAAACTCCATACAATGCATATCATTATTGATTCCAAATGAGGTCATCATTTGCTCATGAAGCTCTAAGTGCTCTGATACCGAATATTTTGCATTCTTGTGGTAGGGAGTCAAAAAGCACTTTATGGCCTTTATCTGTCAAATTGGGTTGTTAACCAAACCCTTCTTCTGTTTGGCAGCCCTCCTTTTCCTCTGATTCCAAATGATGTCATAATTTGCTTATGAAGCTCTAAGTGCTCCCATACCAAATATTTTGCATTCTTGTGGTCGGGAGTTAAAAAGCTCTTTATGGCCTTTATCTATCGATTCGAGTCTTTAACAAAACTATTTTTCTATTTGGCAGCCTTCCTTTTCCTCTGCGCCTGAGGCCACTCACTTTCTGACTTTCTGACTCGGAGCTGCTACTGTTTGTAGTGAACTCCCTGTCTTCTATGCGCTCCCGATCTCATTAAGATTCGGAAAGCCTCCCGGAGTCATAGGGTCTGGACTCCTCTCTCCTATGGTGCAGTGAACTCTCAGGGTCATTTCCCCTGTAGTTGCTTTTCGTGCAGGATGTGATGCACCAGTGAGCCCTCCCAAGCCTCCTCCTCACCTTGTTCTTCAGTAGAGCTGTCTCGGGAATCTTACTGCTTCTTCTTTCTAGACTTCCTTGTTTCCTTAGTTTTCTTTTCCTTTTTATCGTGGAGATAGGGACGAGCTCCCCAGAGGGTACTTTGGCCGGAAATAAACCCAAGCCAAAGGGAACACGAGGAGCAAGTCCCCAAACCAGGGGAAAAGCCTTTGGGCACCAAAAAACCCTGGTAGGAGTGAACAGGAGTTTTGCCAATGGGTCTTTGGATGTATGTTCTGATAGCAAGCCACTGGATATCAGGAAGAGTCTATTTTGTAATCCAGGCGCAGGGTGAATACCCTCTAGTCCCTGGTTTGAGCTGAAGTAATGTACTAGAGCCAGATGAGCTGAATCCACACCAGAGAGGAAAGGTAGTGTGAACGTTTTGGAACTCCTTTGGCAGAAGCGCAATAACACAGGTAAACACAGCACTTCTGTCAATTCCAGTCAGAGATGGGAACCGACTGATTTCTGGAAAGAGACCTGTAGCGGGTAAGAGAAAGAAGGAAAGCCTCGAGAGCGAGAAGAAGATAAGACAAAGGAAACACGAAAAGGTAAGAGTGAAGGCAAAGAACCACTGAACGAGTAGGCAAGAGAGTGAGAAAGAGCAGTAAACAAAGGATAGTCAGAATATCAGTCTAAAGGATTAACTGAACACAAATTTGGAATAAGGAAAGTTAAGCAGCCGAAGAGCTGGAAACAAGATAGCACACCCTCAAAGAAGTGGATATGAAAGCCGGCCAGCACCGTCACTGGGGAATAAATCCACAAGGTGCGGAATGGAAAGGGCACAGAAAGACGAAGGCAAGAATCAGGAGATTGACACTGGAGACAACTGGCCCAGAACCGGAGGGGTTTGCAAAAAGCCTAACGAAGCAAAGGGGAACTGTAAGGCACAGCAGCGCGGTGCAAAGGAAGACGGACACAACGCACCATTCCTACAGAACTGTGCATTGTTAGACTTGCGCTAGCCATGTTGGATGAGGACTTGACCGCAACTTCTGCTTGATGGAGCGACTGAATCACTCTATGCAGGAATTTCCACCATTGCCAGAGTCTCCATGGGCCCAGTATGACACAGGAGTGCACCAATTTGCTTTATTACCCCTTCCAGCTAGGCCGGGGATATCCCTCCATCACCCTGAATGTGCGTACAGAAGTTTTCAGAATGCTCTTCCTGGGCCGAATCTTTGGATCTTCTCTTTCTACCAAAGGACTAAGTTGTCCCTCTGTGAATTCATTTTCTGCCAGTCCAAGTCCCGGATGTTCTCATCATAGGAGTCTTCATGGTCAGAAGTACTCCTAGTGGTATTTGTATTTCCCAGGACATACTGGTCCACCACCTTCCCTTCTGCTTGGTAAAGATGGATATTCATCACTATCTAATAAGGATTGGACTTCTGGCACAGTTGGGTGAGTCCAGCTGCCTCATGTTTCCCTGTTCTTGGTAAGTGATGTGTATGAGGTCAGTTGCCATCGGGGTGCATGAAGTGGCTAACTGACATGAGGTCCCTGGTAGAGCGGGTATCACCCCTTTATCAGTAGGGGCTTTTCCATTCCCTGGCTGGTCAGCGTGCCGCAATGCCTGTTTGTATTTTTCAATTTCACACCTGCTTCTCTCTTTCTTGATTTCCTGATGGTATTCAGAGAGCTAGCTTTTTAACTCTGAGACCAAGGCCTGTGCAGTCTTAAGCACCCTGCTCTGGGCCATGACTCGATCTTTCATTTGCTGTAATTCCTCCTGAAATGCTTCATTTTCTTTCTGGGTGTCCTGTATGATGCGTGCCTATTCCAGGTGCTTGTCTTTCAAGAGAATGATCTCTTTCTCCAACACGCCACGTCAATTTGCTGCCTGTGACAGGTGAGCCTCTACATGCTTCACACACACCACAAATTCCCTGTTTTCCTCTCTAATTCTGGTTAGCTCCTGAGAGTCTGATGATTCCTTTTCTTCATCATGGTGTTTTACCAGCTGCAAATTCTGTTGCTTTAGAATATTTACATTCTGACGCATTTCATCAAACTCCTGCTGAGAACCCCTCTGTTTGATGATGAACTGACTATTTTCCTTTTCTAATTGTTTGATTTGTTGTTTGAGGGTCATAATGCCATCTAACAACCTCTATGATAAATAGTCTGATCATTTACCTTATGTTGCAGCGTGCTCACAGCGTGCTCACATTTTCCACACACACGTTATCTGCATTTTGCAGTGCAGAAAAATGCACTTCACACTCTATGCTCTCTTTTTGCCATATTTGAGCTCATTTTAGAGCTGCTGCAGGAGACTTTCTTGTTTTAATTCTAAGATGTGGTTCTGTTGTGCTTTATCATCTAAATGTTTGTGTTCTTGCTGGGTCTCTTTCAAAACTATAATCTGAGCCCCTTGCATCCCTCTCCCTAAACTACCAACGAGTCAAGAACCAGGCCGGTGTACAGGAAATATATGTATTTATTTATTTCAATTATAAGTAATAGAAATCACACCAAACTACACACACCACTTTCTTTGTGATTCACAATTGACCTCACACCAATGGGTTAGGAACATTCAAATCACAATGATTTACTTTATACAAATGTCAATTCAAGTAATACTCTGTGCACTGGTCAATTATCAAAATCAGTTACGGAGGCCATGCCTTCCAATTTCGATGTTCCTGCACGCTTAAAAGGCTAGCAGTTTTGTGTACCGATTTGGACAAATGCATATGGCAATTATGATTTTGCCCACATTTTCTCTATAAAATAAACACAGGGTGATTTAGCAGTTTGTGTTTCAGAACCCCCCCCTACTTTGTTTCGTGTGGAGGAAGTTAGACAGAGAAATTGGGATGATTTAAGAATTTGGGTTTCAACCCCCCCTCCACTTAAAGGCCTAGGTTGGGGAAACTGGATAGCAAAAATTGGGATGATTTGAGAATCTTGGATTTCATACCCCCCTTGACTTAAAGGCCTGTGTTGGGGATGCTGGATAGCAAAAATTAGGATGATTTGAGAATCATGAATTTCAGACCCCCTCCACTTAAAAGCCTGTGTGGTGGGAACTGAATAGAAATATTGCCCACTTAAATTACAGTCGATTGTTTCGAGCGCACACTGTGAATGAACTTGGTTAATTTTGAATTTTAACAAAAATCACCTGTGGTGTTCTACCAAGGGGAATTAATTAAATTCATATTTTTTAGTTAAAAAGGCTAAGGATCTAAACAGTTTTGCCCGCCCCCCCCCATCCCGCTATTAAGGGAAAGGATTTAAGGCCAGCCAAGCCCCCTGCCGTTTTGGTTGTAAAGGGTTGAATTCTAATTATGCAGAAAACCTTGTTTAAAGTTCAGGAAAGCCTGCTGCATTTCAGGACCCTCTGGAAGGACAGGGCAGTCCACTCTCTAGTCTGGTCACTCCACTCTCAAGCATGCTCCCAAACTGTTCACCATAGTGTCCAGTCAGCTTTTTGTAGGCCTCACTCACAATAGACAGCTCCACCCAGATGCAATCTCCTTTGGTGAGTCCTTGTGGCTGCCAGATGGTAAGTTTAAGCAGCTCTGTCTCGTCCTCATAGTGCATCCACTTATTATAGCAGTGATAACACCATCACGTTTACAGTCTTGGGGAGTTCTCACAAATAGGATTGGTCAGTTACCCTTCTCTCTCCTCCTAACTTCAGCTCCTCTCCAGGGATTGGATTAGGAGTCTGGAGCAGACATATAGCAATTGCCATTTGCAATCCCCTTTGTCCTCTTGTCAAATTTTTAGAAAAAGCTAGTTATGTGGCAAAACTTCATAATTTTACTAGCAGCTGCCATGAAATATATATATTTTCTGATTCAACTAATCAATGAGAATTTAATAAATCCAGCAGCCGGGACTGCACCATGTTGCACAGCTGTTTGGCAATTTTCCACAGTTTTTTTTTTTACACAAAAACATAACAGTTTGGAACATCTAATTTATTACCCATATTCCTAATTTTAGCCTCCACCAGCACACCAACTCTCGAATTTAGGACATGTTAAAAGCAGCCAGTTAGCGTGTCCTTAAAATTCCCTAAGTTGCAGAAGGAGGAATTAATATCACCAAGATCGCCTTGAAATTATTTACAAAATAAAAAATACATGTATACAGTGTGATTTGTAATTTCTGAGGAAAAACCACAATTGAGACAGTCCATTTCAACAAAGAGAACCTTCATGTGTGCAGCTATGAGGTTCCCTTCTTCCAGGCCATTTGTTTCTCTGGGCCAGCCTGTATGATTAGTCTCTTTGTTGTTTGAGGTGTAGGGTGCAGATCGTAAATGGGGGATGCGTTTGCTACACAGAGTTCTGCCACTGCAGTAATCTGGCATCCTGTCCTCTTCTCTGAAAAGCTTCTATTTTCTTGTATTTCTTTGTCCAAAGTTCAGCCTTAATTATAACCCCTGTGTTCACACCTCTCCCCTACTTTGGTCATGTACCAGCCCAAACAGTTGGCCTGCTCAGAACTGCCCTCAGAGACAGTGGGCCTCATTACGACCCTGGCGGTACGGGGTTAACGGCGCTGTAAAAGGTGCCGGCGCCATTTACCCTGTACCGCCTCATTACGAGGTCCCCTTGCGGGACACAGGAAGTGCTTACTGGGTCCCGCGAGAGGAAGAGGGAGCAAACAACGGGCCTACTCGTAATGGCCCGTTGTTTGCTCCCTCTCCCATTCCCATTCAGCCCTATGGGGGCTGAAATGGGAATGGGGAAGGATCGGGTCCGGGCTCTTGGAGGGAGGAATTGCCAGGCCTTCTGAACTCGGAATGGCCCGGTAATTCCTCATTCTGTGGACCCGGACTCGGATGCGATTTCGGTGGCAGCCATGCCGCCAATAGCAGCATGGCTACCACTGAGGTCGTAATGAGGGCAAGTAAGTCTAGGGAAAGTCTGTTTTCAACACCTCTTAGTAGGACACATTTTATTTCATTTGTAAACAGTTGGGATGCCGGCCAGTCTTTCAGTTTGGCAGTGTATTTTAAATTTTGCCCAGAGCACCACCATTTGTCCTGGGCTGAAATGGATTCACATATTGCATTTTCCAACATCAGCATTGATTCCTTGACATACAGTGTGTTTTCAGGGTCCACTTTGGCTTTTCACTGAAAGTACAGGGCTGCTTCTTTCAGTCATTAACGAAATACACTTTTAATTATCTGCGGTATGTTTTCCAGCTGAAAAGTGAGTCTGAATTGTCACAGTGCACCACCTTTTGATGGGTGGCAGTTTCAGTGAAAATTCTGTATTTTATTTCTTAGCCATTAATATGATGTGCTTTTCCAATCTGCACTCGGAGTACATTTTTGTTTTCACTTTCTCTGGATTTCCACTACCGAAAGACACCTGCATAGTCTGCCTAAATCGGCCTACAGGAACCTTTCACGGCAACCAAGCAGGCTTTTCTTTGCAAATGTTTTGCTGGTATTTTGCATTTGAAGCATAATCTACCTTACGTGTTGTCAACACACACCCACCATATCTTTTCCCTGACATCTTTATGTTGGCAGGGGGACATTGTTCTTATGTCTTGCTTTAACTTGCAAAAACACATGCAAAGCCGTTTTTGTGTCATTGTTTAAAAATCCTGTTTTTCATGTGAAAGGGATCTTTGAATTTTTCTTCCTTTGTGAATTAAAATGCTGCTTTTCCTTTGGTAATGACAGGTAGGCCTTTTTCACATGGCCCTTCAGTTCCGTTGGTTTGGGACCTTGATTACACCCCATGCTCCTGGCAACCCCCAAATGACGTCCATGGCCCCAAAACATTTTGAGAATCTGGCCCGTTTGTGTCGGCATACACTAAGCACAGGATGCAATGTTTACAGGGTGTCTGCGCATCGACACTTGACAAATGGCACTACTCCTGCTGTGTTTACTGTGTGAGTGTCTTCCTTTACAGCACCTACCCAAATAGTGCAGCACTGTGTTATTGTATGTGGGATTTGTAAAGCACACCCGGCCATTCATACAACTTCAGTGTGTTTGTGCTGAAATCCTGAGATGTAGCGGTCAATTATGGAGTATATCTGAGGGTATTTCAGTGGATGGTCTTTGGTGGGGGTCGAGGGCCTAGTGGCCACCTCATCAAACCCCAGTACCTTGAGGTCCGGGTTGGATGAGGTGGCATGTGCATCTGCAAGAGTTTCTTTCCAGTGGTGTCAGATATAATGCTGATCTACGTGATTATCTGACGGAAACAAAAATACTGAAGCCGAAAATAGCACATTTCATTTTGCACATTTCCATGCAATACATGGGGAGAGATCCCCTGGAGCCCCCCTATACTCACCATACATTATTTATTACCCTAACCCACCCCCCACATATAATTGCGTAGAAATGCGCAGTTAATCATTCCGCATTTTCGGCCTCTGCATTATTGGCACAGAATGATGAGTTGATACCAAATAAGGCCACTGTGCCTGGAGGCATGTGTTGCTCTGCTCCAGTGGGTTCACAGCGACATCTTGGCGGTGGATGAGAGGACGGGGTAGTGGTGGGATGCCTGTGCAACCCCTGGCTCACATTTGTTGCATAATCAGTGTCAAAATGAAGCATGTTTGACAATTGGCAAATGCATATTATTTGGAAATGGGCATTAACATAACGTGGCATGCAAATGACCATACCAAACTGGCATAACATGAAACCCTGTCTCTGCCAGAATGGCAAAGGGACAGTTGCAGTGTGAGGCCTGGTTGGCTAGTTCAGTTGCTGGAGCGAAGAGTACACATTGGATCATTTCTGTATGTGTCTGAATGTATCTATGGTCCAGTCTTTGTCTGACTGTACTTGCCATACATATGTTACAGAAAGTATATTGTTGGCCATCTATCTGTGTCTTTGAAAATAGTGCCCCTGGAGCCCCCCTATACTCACCATACATTATTTATTACCCAATCCTCGTCTGACTGATAAGCACAAGAGGCAAATCCTAATGCACAATAGGAATAGAGCAGTGTTTGTAGACTTTCTGGGTAATATCCTTGTGAATTGCTCACAAGTTAATCACCTGCCTGGGGTCAGCTTGCACTTCATACCGTTGAAACCCGGCACTAACGCATTCCATCATTATTTTGATGTCAATGAATTGAGAACCGTTAAATTGGGCAGTAATGGCTATCATTACAGTGCTTAGAAGCAGGGGAATTCAGCAGAAAGCGCTATATGAACAACCTATATTATTTGTATTATTCTTTGTCCGACTACCTTAAGAATCTGAGCCGAATAATGCTTTGTAAGTCACCCTATTCTAGGCACACATAGGAATAGTGCAACGTTTACAGCCTGTACATGTGTTTGTGTCGTCCGAGTACACTTAGCAGCTACCACTCCGCTTTGCTGGTTGGCAGCCTTTTTTCTTGCTCTACACTGCCTTTTAATACTCCGGCCCAAAGCAGCAACTTTTATGGTAGAGTTGTCTGTAAAAAAGGCGTTTTTAATATTGTCCTCTGCAGTGTTCTGTAAATCTGAGATGGTTTCCAGCGTCTCTGTCCATCGGCATATTCAATTCAATCAAGAATGGAAGGCATTATTCTTAGTGAGTGGACGTTGTGTCAGGTTCCTGGGTCACTCTGGAGACACCACCTAAAGCTCTGAGTGAGTTTGAAACTGATCAAAGCGAGTCCGCTCTATATAGGGAGCTTGGTTAGAATAGGTTTTCCCAAAGGGCTGGCGGAGTCTTGCCCCTCTCAAGACCTGAGCACATCTATACTCTATCAAGTTGAGTGGCACTGGATTTGATAGAGAGCTGAGTGGGCTTGATCACAAGCCAACTAGTTCTGACATTAGAGAGCTGGATTCTAGAATGGGCTCAGTGGGCCCTTTGCTAAGACTTGTGTGGATCTGTATGTACTCATGAGTTGACTGAGTCTTTCCTTCTTCAGGACCTGGGTGACTCTCGACTTTATGAAGAAATGCCTGAGGAAGGACTTTATAGAGAGCTGAGCGAGCCTGGGCTTTATAGACCTGGCTTTCTGTAGTGGGGAATGTGCATTGCCTTTGTCAGCACCCGAGGCAAACTTTTTAAAGAGTTGAGCAAGTTTGGGTTTAATCCGTTGCTGAGTGAATGTGGGCACCGTGTCACTAACTCTCGACATTATCAATGATGTCATGGTGTGGCCATAAGACCAATAGAATCTGACCGTAAGCAAGAACGCTGTGGGTCTGGACTTTATGCTGAGATATTTTGAGTTTCATCATGAGCTGAATGGTCCTGGTCTTTTTCGAGAGTTGAATAGGTCAGGCATTCTAAGGACATAAGTGATTCATGGCTTCGTACAGAGCTGAATGAATCTGGGCTTCATTACAATCTAGATGAAATGAGACAATATTAAAAAATCAGTGGCCCGATTCCAACAGATTTAAATTGGAGAAAATCAGGAGATGTCCTGAGCACCTCAGATTGGCCCCGCTAACTTATGCCTGAGTCACAAAGCCTAAAATTGGAGCAAATCTGAGATCCCCTTAAGCACATCTTTGTGAATCACATCTGCACGTGAGCATCTCAAAGATGATCCCGGCAGCCTGAGATTTGCTCCAGTAAAAGGAAAGAGCAGCAAATCAGAGATACTCGTGGCAGCTCTTGATTTGCTCCAGTGCAAATGTTTGAAAATCAGAACTAGGTGTCATCAATAGGTAATTACATTTAGCCCATATTGAAATCAATGCAAGCCTTGGCTTTACTAAATACTAAGTGGGCCTATGGTTTATTAACAGACAGGTGAGTCCAGGCGTTAGCAAAAGTAAAGGAGTCTTGGCTTTATCAGGAGCTACGTGAGTCTAGGATTATTGAGGAGCAAATCATTATGGGTTTTATAGATAACTGAGTCTATGTTTCATCAATATCCAAAGCTATGTTAATCTAGGCTTTATCAGAAGAGAAGTGATTGTATGTTGCACCAATTACTACATGAAACTGTTTTTTTTTCCAGTGGCAGATTTAAGGCAAAGGGCCCCGTGGGGAGCACCTGGTGTGGGCCCTAGGTGGGTGGGTCATGGAGGCGGAGCTTTGGGTGGGCGGAGTTAAGTGTGGTCACAAGAGCAGAAGATGAGAAAGAGGGGCGAGGGAGACAGAGAGGGCCAAGGGAGAAGTGAGATGAAGGGATGAGAACGAAGGAGAAAGAAATATAAGTAAAGACAGGGAGGCTGGGAGAGGTAGTAAGAAATATTATATAAAGTGAGTAAAGAGAAAGAAAGATGGAACATAGGATGGAAGAGGAAATCGTGGGAGAAGGGCGATGGGGTTAGAGAAGAACACAGGTGAGAGAATGGTAGAGAAACAGATGAAAAACGAGATAGGGCGATGGAGGGGAAGGGAGAAGAAGGCGGGCAGGACAAGAAAGATAGAGAAACACACTCAGTTAGAGAGCCACAGAGGTAACGAGGTAGGATCCTGAGGGCAGCCTGTGTGCTGCAGGGGAGCCGTGAAGCTGCTATACGCAGTGCTGCGGTCCATGAATTCCACTCTGAGCTGGGCCCTGAGTCCCTGGGACGGTCCCTGTCCTGGGGCTTCCTTTGGGGCAGCCCCCAACTTCAGGGCGCACATCAGTGCAGGCGGCACTGTCTGGGGCCGCAGCCTGTGTTCACTCCATCCAGCCAAAGGCAGGCATTTCGTCGTGATGGGGGAGTGGGATGGAGTGAGGCTTTCTCATTCATGACTGTCCCCAGCTCATGGTGCTTTTCACAAGAAAAGCCCACCAAGAAATTGAGTCCCCTTCACGGCTTCGGTCTGTAGTGTAGCGCCTAGGGAAGGAAACCGCGGCGTTAGCGAATAAGACAAGAAACTTGGCCCATACTTGGTGCCCTGCCTCCAACACAGCCAACATGTAACTCATACCTGGTGGCCTGATCCCCATTCCCAAAATAACAAACGCACACCCTAAACAGTTCTGCTCTTCTTTCACAATTTTAGGCTAAACTTTTGACACTGTGAAAGAAGCGCAGAACAAACGCACACACGACTCAACTGGAACTGGAGTGACATCACAACAGAAAGGGCCTTTTGCTGTGTGGAAGGGGTGGGGCCTGGGACAGGGGCCCCGTCGCCATTTGTCTGCCTGGTGACCCATTAGATCCGCCTCTGGTTTTTCAAAAGCTTGGTGAGTATAGGTTTTATCGAAAGCTAAATTAGTTTAGGTTCTATGAAAACCTAAATGAGTCTATGTTGCTGAAAAGAGCTAAGTGAGTGTATTTTAAAACAATAGGTAAACAAATCTAGGCTTTGTTAAACGCAATTGAGTCTAGGCTAGGCGTTACCTAAAGCTAATTTGAGTCTATGTTCAGGATAGCTCAGCAAGTCTATGCTTCGTGAAGAGAGCCAAACGAGTCTGCCTGCTTTCCAGAGTTAAGTCAATCTGTGCTCAACTGTTTGTTGCTGACTGCATCTTGGTTTATCGCTCACGTAATCCGGGAATTATCACACAGTGAGTGAGTCCGGGTCATAGGAAATTATAGCTGAGCCCAGCTTGCTCTAGTAGAGCCATACCTTTGTGAACACTCTCTGGATATCGTCTGAATCCTGTGAATACCTCTCTCTCTCACACTCTACTCCCCCCTCTATCTCTGTCTCCTAGAGTTTGCACCCATGCTCTGTCTTTTTGTCGGCCCTCCCTCTGTTCAATGCCACTTGGCTCTCTGTCAGGAACGCTTTTGTGGAATCAGGACCATGGCCACTCGTTGTTATGGGAACTCATGGCTTGGTCATCAGTGTGTAACACTATCAGCCACACCATCTCACTGGTGCCTCTGTCATCAGTGGCTGGTCTTATTTTGACCCAGCCTGTGGGCGCACTGCCTATTTTCTGATAGTTCTGAATCTTTTTTTTAACATATTACTATTAACGTTTTGAAAAATACATGTATCATGAACAAAGCATACCACGACCAAATCCATCAAATCATATTATTACAAGTTGACCAACACGAAAGCCCAACTGAGCGGGTTAATCGTCCAGTACACCCACCCTCCAGCCCCTGTACTCTTAGCTCACATCAGAATCGTACTATCTCCCCGCCTATGGTTCATCCATTGCCTGCTTAACCAATGAGCAACAGTGGCGCCTTTTGTCCAGCCAAGTTAACTCTTTGGCCTTTCCCCTTATTCAAAAAAAGGCACATCACACAACTCCCTTTATAATCATATAGTCTTCCACTGTGGTGATGCTAACATGTTTTTGTGTTGAGGGTGGCACTCTGCCAGCCAGATGTCTGCTCTTTGTCTGACCTGTCCAGCACTGGCACCCCTGCCCCTTCCCTCGCTAGCAGGTATGCTCAGTTGCCCCCCGGTATCTCATCATTGTGGATGCACCTCTCCAACTCCATCTACTTTTACATTGTTCTTCGAGATTCAACACTGCTCACTTGGTTTTTCCAATATCTAGGCCCACCCCTTGTCTCACACCATTCACTGTCATACTTCCAATACACGTATGTACATTTGCCTGTGCATCTGCCTCTGGTGGCCAGTCTGTGTGTTTGTGTCTGGGGCTTTGTGTGTGGGCATGAGAGGCCTCACAAGTGCACATGGAGCTGTTCATTTTGTATGATGGCGATACATAGACATTTTAAGTCCCCCCATATGCATCCTGGTGGTCTGCAGTGGTCTTCATGCCTACAACTCTTATAATGAACTGCTTGGTCATGGCAATTTGACCCCCACAAACTATTAGATATGGGAAGGAGTATGCGGGGGTGGGACAAAGAGGGAATGGGGGAGGACAAGGCTGGTGTAAGGGGAGAATGGGGGGACCCGCTCATCATAATTCAGAAGAAAATGATGATATGACAACAGTGAAATTTCCATTGCCAAAAAGCCACCTTTAAAAATTCTCGAGATGAAACCACATACATTGCACATGTATCATCTCATGATGGCAATACATGTAGAATGTAAGGCTACGTTTAACCATCAGGATCTGCTTAAAGCCCAAATTCAAGTGCAACTCTTGGTATGATTCCAACCTCGTCATCCTTAAATCAGGCCAAGCCGACTCCAGCACTGCTACCTACCTTCTTGGTCATACGACCCATGAAGCATGTGTCAGTGGAGGCTTTTGCTGCTACTTTCTCTCCTCCTTCTGCACCTTAGGCTCACTTGCACCCTGACACAGCCCTTTCCAGCTTCATCTTTCTATCTCCGACACTCTTGATGTACTTGCCACTGTCATGAGGATCCACTTGAAGCACAAATCCAAGTGTAACTCTTGGTACGACTCCGACCTCGTCACTCTGAAACACAAGTGCAGGGTGGCGGAGAGGAAGTGGAGGACAACACGTGCACCCTCTGACAAACTGGCTCCAAAGGCGTTACAGACTCTCTGGGCCTCATTACGAGATAGGCGGTAGAAAAACGTAATTACCGGCATGCCGGAATGAAAGTGTCCGTGCTGTACCCTGCCGCAAAAAGCTTGCCGGTAAAGACCCCCCACCTCGCCGATAGTGGCATCAAGGAATCCGCTGAAACCTCCCCCGGTGGCTTTGATACCCTAAATAATGGTACCGTTACTATCGTTACCATCACTAGCGGCACTGGAAGAAACGTCATCACGCCAGAACAGGAAACGCACCAGCGGGCATTTTAAGAAACACAATCCATTGCAATCCTCCGCAGACAGGACCCGAGCAGCCAACTTCCCAACCACTACTGGTGGACAATGTCGAAAGTCACCAGGAAAGGCACAGCACGTATGCGAAAACCGCGTGTCAGCGATAATGAGCTGAATATGCTGGCTGATACGCTAGTCGAGCAGGCGGATGTGGTTTTCAGCGCAGACCTGCGCCATCCAGCACAGCTACTGGAGAAAAGAATATGGGAGGAGACTACCAGAAAGGTGAGTGTGGTTGGAACCACCGCACAGTCAGTAAAGGAATGCAGGAAGTGGTGGGACGACCTGCGCCTGCAAGTTCCAAAACATCCTATCGGCCAACCGCAGCAAGGGGCTGGCAACAGGCGGCGGTCCAAACTACCCTATAAAGCTGTCGAGGTGGGAAGAGACCTGTTTCTCCACCATCGACATGGAGGCCATTTAAGGAGTTGGTGGAGCGGAGTGTGGAGTCCCATCATCAGCTGATGAAGGTGAGTGACCCTTTGCGCACCACACAAGTCCTCACAAACACCTGACATCCAAAGTAAAATGTAGGCCAAATCATTTGAACCTGATGAGAGCAAATACATGGCCCATCATACACACATAAACACATCCCTGTCGAGAATCTGGACCCACCACTTTCACATCATATTGCATGCTGCATGCGGCTCCTATACCCAATACACACAGTACACAAACATAAATCACATTTCACACAGCACGCAAGCCACATCACAACTTTTGGCCTCACAGCAGACACCATGGAAAACATGACTACACCTGAGGGATACCAATACTACCCCTTTCCCCCACAATCCTGCAAGCACCCTGTCCACCTCGCCAACAAGCATGCAACAAACCACAAAGCCCAAACTGCACAAACACCAATGCATGCATGATGCAAGTACTCCCATTACTGATGCCCTGCCTCTCTGTCCCCCACAGGCCCCAATGCAGACAGCGATAAGGATAAGGCAGCGCCACAGTCCAGGACACCAGCCAAGAGGTCCAGGGGTCAGGATGATGGCACCAGGCCATCCACGTCCAGGGCCACAAGGATGAGCCAAGGGGCTCACAAGGCACACACCAGTGCCCAACCGGCTGCACAGCCCCAGACACCGGTCCAACAAACACCTGCCCCTACCCCCCTGGAGACACACATCACACAGGATGAGGCCACATCTGTGGCAAGCGACCATGATGGCACGCAGTCAGCAGCCACAAGTTCAGTTGGGGAGTTGCTGCATCCGCACAACATAGTGCCAATGAGGACGAGGGGCATGAGGAGGTCACCCATGAAGGAGGCAGCATGTTGGGGGTTGGTGGACAAATGCCCAGCCCGCAGGACACACCACAGGGCACCCCTCAGCATGAGCCTGAAGGCCAGGGCAGCCAGGAGTACTGGTCTCCACCAGAGCACAGCCCCGTCCTGCGCACGTCCACACAAGCCATGAAAACGTCCACTTCCCCCGCAATACGGGACCTCGAGGGACGTTTGTTGAGGATGGAGGGCCGTCAAGAGTCCATGCATGCTCTTGTAAAGCAAAATTATGCCGATGGTGAGGCAACACGCCGGGCGATGAGGGAGAACACTGAGGCCATCATCAAGGCTGTAAATGAAAATTCTGAGCGGGTCCATGAGGGCTTTGCAACTGTGACCCAGATACTGGAGAGGATGGACAACACCATGGAGCAGTGGCGTCCTGTGGCAACCGAGCCAAATCAATCCGCTTCCTCCACTACCACACCTGCCAGCTCAACTCAGACAATCCCTGTGCGCAGGTCCCTGCGCAGCATGCGGCGCACAGACATGCAACCCCCTCCATCGGGAAGTGGGCAACAGTAGCAGGGGTACCCTGCACGTGTTGCCTGTCAGTGCATCTAGACACATGTTGTGCTGTTGTTGTGTGCGGGTGTTGGGGGGATGGAGGGAGGGGGGACAGGGTGTGTGGGGCTGTTGGGGGGTGGGTAGATGGGGTGTGTGGGGTTGTTGGGGGTGGGCAGAGGGGGGAGGGTTGTGTGGGGATGTTGGTGGGCGGTGTGTGGTGTCGGGGGTTGGGGAGGGGGGACGGGGTGTTTGGGGTTGTAGGGGGTGGGGGGTGGGGGGAGGCGGGAGGGGCTGTGTGGGGGTGTGTAAATAACATATGTTCAATACACCCGTTGTGAAAAAAAAACAAATGACTGGATATTGCTTCTTCAGTGTGTGTCAATTTATTGCATGACAGTGTACAATGCAAATTCTTCCCCAAACCCAGTGCCCATATTCCCCCTATCACAGTGCCCAGGGTCCCACATCCATATCACCCTCTGCATCCCAGTGCATCAGAAACTATGGTCTATCACTGATTGGCGCACAGAACGTCCCTCATGTGCATCGCGGCCTGGCCGATGTACAACATCTTCTCCTTCCTCATCTTCTTCGTCACCTGGTGGTGGCCGGTCCATGTCAGGTGGCCGAGGAACGTTCTGCCAGATGCACGTGCAGCATGGCACATACCATGATGATCTTGCCCACCGTCTCAGGATCGTAAATGAGTGCGCCACCTGACCTGCTGAGGCAGCGAAGCCGTGCCTTCAACAGGCCAAAGGTCTGCTCTATGACCACACAAGTGCATGTATGTGCACGATTGAAGTCCTCTTCGTGCCTGTTCTGCGGATTCCTGACAGGGGTGAGGAGCCACGGCTTCAGGGGATAGCCAGCATTACCTGCATGGGAGCACAATAAGGTATGTGTAAGGGTATTTCTTCTATTCCATTTCTACTCAGCCTGTACATCGCCCATGCTCATATGCAGTATATAGTGAATGGCAGCTATTGACTTCACATCTGCGCAACTATCTGCCATGTATACAACTTGGCACTCCATGGTGCTGGTCTTGGGTGATGTACACGACTTAGGGGCCTTGACATTGGAATCACCAACCGCCCAGATGGAGTGACAAGGTCCACAATGTACTCACATGTGAGGTTTATGTGTCAGGGGATGAGACCAAATGCATGTTGGGCAATGTTTGATTCATTAGGCTGATGCCCAACGTGATACAGCTTGTTTAGTCTATCATGCTTTTGGATAATTGTTGACGCCATGCACGTGTCCCTTGACGTCTTCACACTGGTCACAATGGCACAATGTGATTGTTGGTAGGGTCCCCCAGTGTAGGGATGTGTTCCTTGGATGATGCAGGGTGTCGACTTGCATGCTGGTACTCATGTGCTGTGGGTGATTCCCGCACCAATCACATACATGTAGGTGTTGTTCACTACTTAATGGGTCCAATTTGAGGCATCCTTGTCACATGTGTTTTCCCATATGTATTCATCTGCACATGTTGCCATGGTGTTGTGCAGTGTTACTGTCGGGAAGGGGCAGTGACAGTGGATTTCCCTGAGTGGGTATTCATACTGCGCACTTATGGATGCATGACCTGTGAGGTGCTTCGATGCGGTCATGTGTATTCAGCTTTGTGACTGCATGATGGTGCATTGTGGTGCTACGGGTACGGTCAAATGATGTCCAGTGGACAAGTTCAGGGATGTGCGCTGATTGTGAGTTTGACATTTACACATTGGTGTGCGCCCAGAGTATGTCGGCCTCCATTTTGTGTGTCATGTATCTTATTTGAATGATTATGGGCACAGTGTCTGCCAGCATGGACAGTTGGACAGTGTCCAGACACCCCATTGAGGACACTCCCATGGCCCAGAGGGCAGACAGGTTGCATATGCATGTACCCCCATACCCCCCAAATACACTCCCATGGCCCAGAGGGCAGACAGGTTGCATATGCATGTACCCCCCCACCCCCAAAATACACTCCCATTGCCCAGAGGGCAGACAGGTTGCATATGCATGTACCCCCCCCAAAATACATTCCCATGGCCCAGAGGGCACACTCCCTAGCAGCCAGGCATGTCGTGCAGCATCTCGTTCCATTTAGCAGGGTAGCGAGGAGTTCCGAAGCACCATTGCATCATGCATGGATCCAGGGAATCTGGCACAGCAATGTGTTATCTTCTTGCTGGCATCACACACCATCTGCACATTGATGGAGTGGTATAGCTTCTGATTGCAGTACACCACCTCCACGGCATGCGGGACATTGGGCATGCCTGCCAGTGCATGTAATGCTATTTTGGTGTCATTCACGGCCTGTTCTGTCCGTAGTAGGGATATGTGGGCCATTGCGTGCTTTAGGAGTGCATCCAGCACTTGGTATAGCACAACATAGTTGCGGGATGTCATGCAGCTGGCCCACTGTGTGCTGGTAGGTGCCTGTGGCCAGGAAGTGGAGCACAGACGCCACCTTCAGCAGAGGGGGGATGGCGGTGTGGATGTTGATCAGGCTGACCACGACTTCATGTATTAGATCTACTGTGGTGGTGATGGTGTCCCTGTCCAGGCGGTACAGGGTGTGGATCTGTGCTGGGGTTAAGTTGAATGGACTGGCCCTTATGCGAGGGATTGGTGGCTGCCTGCGGGGAACCACTGCCTGCACTGGTGGAATTCGCTGGGGCGGTCTCACCCTCCTTCTCCTCCTGCGTCTCCTCTGTAATCCCTGGTGTACTGCCTGCTCAAGGAGTAGCAGTGCAGGCATGTCCTCCAGCTCCAGTATCGCAGCTGCAAGTGGAATCATTTTGGTCTTGGAAGGGGTGTGGTGTGTTGGTGTGCTCCTTTTGTGCAGGGCCAGACTCCATTGCCTCCACCTGTGTTGAATGTATGCACCTGTGGCAGTTGGGAACACAGCAGTTTATTATGAACGGGTGATCCGCGATGCCGGTAATGCCGGCATCATGGTGGCCCTTCTTACCGGCACCTGGATGCCGGTATGTGTATTTCTGCACAACTCGTAATGTCCTCTTCCTAGAGGCATGCCGGTGTTACTGGCACGGCGGCCGCGGGCCCAAGCGCATGCTGGTTTGGTGGTGCATGGCCACAACGGGTCCCTATCGATGCCGTTAGGGCCGGCTTTGCAGGTCGGGATGGGCCGGTCCAGTAAACGATGTCAGTGATGCCTCACCAGTATCGTTATTACCAGACCGCCAACCTTGTAATGAAGCCATCTGTCCTTGTCATGAAGAGAGCTCACATCCAAGCCCACGTGTTTGCGGCATCTAACAACTCGGCCAAACTCTTCAAAATCTGCAAGGAGCTGGCCAATCCTGCTGCAGTCTCTATCTCTCCTGTTCCCACCCAAGCCCTCTGTATGGCCTTGGCCTCTCGTTTCATCACTAAAATTCAGGACATCCTGTCCACCCTATCTTCCTCCTCCTCCACTCCTGGCCTTCCTGTGTCCGGCTCTCCTCCTCCCTTCTCTTCCTTTCCCTTGTGCACCCCTAATGATGTTTCTAGACAAGTCTGATCTATGAAAGTCTTGTCAAAACAGGTCCTTCCCTGTTCTTCCAGAACCATCAAAGATCACATTGACACCCTCACTCCAGCCTTGGCCGATTTCTGGAATCACTCTTTTGCTACTGGAACCTTCCCCTCCCCTCTGAAGCACTTCCTTCTGCACCCCCTCTTAAAGGTGCCCTCTGACGATCCTTCCTCTCTGGCTAACTATCGCCTGATCTCTATCACTACTTTTCTGGGCAATCTCTTAGAAAAGCTGGCTGTCTCCCAGCTTAACCTTCACACTGAATCTGTTGGTTGTCTCCATGAGCATCAGTCTGGCTTCAGAGCGGCCAGAAGCACAGAAACTGCTCGCCAGAACATTTGTGAAGGCCTGTTCTCTAACCTTGTTTCTAACCTGCCTTCTGTCATCATTCTCCTCGATCTTTCTTCTGCTTTTGACACGGTCAACCATGCCATCCTGCTCAATCGCCTCTGTGATAGCCTGGGCATTACTGATGAGGCTTTGTGCTGGCTGACCTCCTTTCTTACTGACTGACCCTCTCAGGTCTAACTGGGTCCTTCCTTTCTTCTATCTCTCTCTCTACATGTGGTGTTCCCCAGGGGTCTAACCTCTCTCCCTGGCTGTTCAACCAATACCTGGCACCGCTTGCATACCGCATCGCTGCTCTCTGCTCCAACTTTCAGTGTTATGCGGATGACACCCAGGTCTCTTTCAGGCTCCCCTTGGTCACTTCTATTCCTTCTCTCATTCCAGACTGTCTGTCCGCAATTCAGGAGTGGTGTGCCGCCAATGATCTCTGCCTTAATACCAGTAAGACGGAGATCCTCCTCATCGGAACACCAGCTCCCTCCTTTCCTCTTTCTCTCTCTGGCCGCCCACTCTCTCTTTCTCTCTGGCCGCCCACTCTGGGCCCTCTTCCTGCTCCTACCTGTGAGGCTTAGAACCTTGGGGTCTTCTTCGACTCCACCCTCTCCATCTCTCCTCAGATCTCTGATGTGTCTAAGAAGTCAAACTATCAGCTGCACCTCCTCAGAGGGATTCTTCCTTTCCTCACTTTCCCCCAGAAGCTCACTGTCTCCAGAGCTCTGGTCCTCTCAAGGGTGGACTACTGCAACAGCCTCTTTCTAAATCTTCCTGTCTCTACTCCCCGTCCTCTACAGCTTATGCGGAACAGGACTGCAAGACTTGTCCTTGGCCTTAAGCCCAGGGATCGTATCTCTCCAGCTCTGAAATCTCTTCATTGGCTTACAGCGGCGGCAAAGATGAAGTTCAAGACCCTCTGCATTGTCCACAAGGCTTTCTGGAGCCTGGGACCGCACTACCTCCAACTCTCTCTTCTTAAATATCTCCCACCTCGAGCTCTTCGCTCATCCACCTCCACCTATCTGATGGTCAGTCGCTTTTTCCATGCAGAGTTGTGGGCTGATCTCTTTCTTCGACTGGGGCCTCTCTTTGGAACAGCATCGCTGCCTCTCTCAAACTTGAGCACAACCATCTCCGGTTCCGGAAGCAACTCAAGACCTTCCTCTTCGCTTATGCTTTCTCTCTTCCTCTTCCCTGCTGATGCCCGTCTGTTCCATGCACTGGTTCACCTGGCCACCCTATGAACCTGGGCCTGGTCCCTGCCTGTCCAGTTGCACCTTGCACTGTCTCTTGGCTCCCCCAGCACTTGGGATCTGTATCTGTATCGCTACAGTCCCCTCTCTGTGCACTTATGAGCCACCCACTGGCTGCACTTTCTGATTACATGCACTGAGCCACCCTCTGGCTGCACTTTTCATTAACTACACTTCTCCATCCCCATGCCTTGCACTTCTCCCCTTCCCCTTCCCTGCGATTGCAAAATCTGATTGACACAAAACCTAGTAAGATTGTTGTTTTGTCCTCCCTCTGTTTCCCCCTGCTTATCTTATCGCACCTAGAAACACTTGTGTACAGGCGCATTATAAATGCCATATCATATCATATATGAAATTCTTTCTGGCAGGTGGCAGCACTATATGGGCATGCCAGTGTAAACCTGGACATATTAAGTTGTTCCTGGGATATGCTGGCTGTGCACTTGTGGTGTTTCTGGCATAAGATGTAACTCTTGAGATATCCCAAGGATAGTCTCTGCAGTGACTGAAGCCCAGCAGGCCCCAACGACATGCAGACACGCCCAGGCAAATAATGATCGAAGTTCCCGGCCCTGAGGGCATGTGGCTGCAGCGTTGAGAAGTTCACGTGATCCGCGTATGTTCAAACCCAAGGAAGGCCCAGAAGAAGTCCACGCGCAGTTCAAGATCCTTCATCATCAAGAGCAACAGTGTCCAGAATTAAAAAGCATGCTAATCCAGAGAGGTGATGATGGTCAAAATGCAGTGAATCCTAAAATAGCTAGAACTCAATAGCTCAAACACTGGCACTCAGTTGTAGAGCAAATCCCAGTGGGAAGGCTGAGTGTATATGCGTGCAGTTTCCCAGCCAAGATGGCCACCAGAGGGTCAAATCAAAATGCCCACACCAAGATGGCTACCACACATACCTGGAGGCCAGCTTGTATGAACAGATTCCGGTAAATTTAGGCTATTTTCCCTGGGCGAGTCCTTTGTTTTATTGATTATTTCCAGTTGTCAGCACGTGTGGGCACCTATATTATGACCGTTGCAATACACCACGAAAAGACCTACATAGTTGGCGCACAGATAAAGGACACCATTTGTGAAAAACAAATACTGGAGGCAAGCACTGCCAAGAAACGTGGCCCTCACTGCAGGCCCAGCCTCCTGTACTGGAAGAGGTTCTACGCTAAACCCCACATGTGCCAGCACAGATCCAGTAGTCAGGAGCCACCAAGTGTGGGGTGCAGGAAGATGCTCGATTAGGGCATCAGGTCATTAGCGGGGCAAGAGGCCCTAGCGGAACCTGGATCCTTACCTCCGCTGGCCCCGCCTTCCCAGGGAAGCCAACGGAACTGGAGCATGTGGGGCTGCCCATCGGCCTTCCCGCATGGGGTGAGGGCAGAGGCTGGTGGACTGGGACTGCAGCACAGCGGGCACGACGCACGCGCCCATCATATCATTGATCGTATTATTACCCAATTCAATGATACTCAATGTATGGGTCTTGAAAGGATGGAGCACTGTGTAGGACCTGCTGAATATAAGGCGAACACTTACCTTGCTCAGCTCTCCTCCCCGATGGACTGTGGTACGTAGACATACAAAGAGAACCGGTTTCTGCCATACATGGTCTATGAAATGGGCATACGGGAATGAAAGACACCATCTGATTGTGTGAGGAATAAGTAATGAAAGGGAGATATTTACATTTGGAGACAAAATAAGATTCATTTGTATAGATGTACTAAAACTGAAAAGCTGACGTAGGACAAAGGATGCATTTTCAGAAGGGGCAAGCTGATATTTGGAGATAAAATGGATTTATTGACACAAAGATTAAATGCATGTAGTTGGGGTCTCTTGCGTTCGTCTCCAGGTCCAGGTGCCATGAGAGGGTAACCTCAGCTTTTTAAGGTAGTGGTGTTGCAGGTCCCTCTGGCCCAGTGTCTGGGTCCTATGTGTGTAGAGGTTGGACAGTGCTTCTTAGCTTCCTTGGCTCACTTGTGGTAGCAGTGGCTGAGCAATCAGGCACACGTTTTACAGGAGCGTTATGTTTGTGGCCACAAAAATACAGAATACGACAGTGCCACCAGTGAATGGCGATGACGTCTAGTTTCTTTTTGTTTTTTTTTTAGAAAGGTTTTAACTCATTACTTTTTTATTATGTGATTTTAAAACAATTAACCTTTCACAGACATGCATACAATTTCAAATCTGTCGATGGCAGAGAAATAGTAAATATAGAAACAAACACAAGACGAAAAAAAGGGACAAATTAGAAAGCGTTTGGCAAAAGGAAATGCCTACAGGGTGCAACAGTAAATCCCGAAAGTTAAAAGGGTATCTTATCTCACGAATACCTCGAACCCTGTGAATGCATTCCACGTCGCAATAGTCCGTGAACTGTGCTCGGCGCATCATATGCAAAGCCAAAAGCTCTTGCATGAAATCGTAGAAGTATTGCATACAGAATAGGAAAAACATAAGCCACGAATAGAGTGTAAGTAAGGAAAGGTAATAAACAGATGTTCCAAAGTCTCCGAGCTGTTCTCGTGCTTACAGAATCTGCATGTTTGCAGGTACCGGGCATTCTTTGACAAGCTCCTACTACTTCCCAGGTGGGAAGTGAGTTGAGTCTTGGTCTTGAAAAATGTAGTCTGTCCTTTCTTCTGTTCGGGAATTTCATTAAGCAAGGAAACTGACCTTGCTTACATAACAGAAAATGTGTACAGTAAAAAATAAGCATCCTAGAAAAAAGAGTAGTCTTCTCTAATCGTAACTGATTAAGAGTATTGTAGACATTTGCAAATGTGTCCCTCCAGCCCTGTGAGCACCCCCAGCATACAGAACACACGCGACACATTGTTCTCTGGGTTCCACGGTCACACTGGGGATCCGTGGCATGTCCTGTTTATTACGTACACAGGCAACAGAGTTGCATCACTCCGGGGCTTGTGTGCCCTTAAAGGGGCAGGCACCACTCTCCTCCTTTTTCATAATAAACAATAGGAGGCACACATATATCATTTCAACATTCCCCTGCAAACTTAACAACACCCCTTTACTTGCTTCCCCCCCAGGCCCAAAGGTTTACGCTCAGCCCCTGAACCGGGCACACCAGTTCTGGGGTCCAATTCATAGTCACTGAGATGGATAGGCTTCCCCCTCCCTGCCCTCTGGGGATGCCTCCTGCCCGCCTCCCAGATCGGGCTCTCCTCACCTCCGTCCCCTCAACCTAGGGTACTTGGCTGATTGGCCAGGCCACCACCCTCGTCTGGTACAAATAGTGGCTCCAAACAGGGTACTCAATAAAGGGGCGGCTACTGCAGTTACTGGAAATCACCTACTCAAGATAAGTCAAAGTGGGCAGGCTTGCCTGCGGCGGGGGTCTTTTCTTCACTCGACCTGGTCGCTTAGATGCCCATGAGACTTGGTGGACCTTAGCGCCGCAGGTATGTACTTCCAGGCTCCTTGTCTACTTTCTGACGTATGTACCCTTCTGTTACTGGTTCAACTGTGAGGGGGCTTGGGCTGTGCAAATACCCCATTTGTTGAAGTTCCTGGCCCACGTGGTTGAAGAGGTCCATCTGAATTCGGTTCTTGGAAGATCAGGGTCCTGACAGTCAGTGGCGTGTCCAGACTCTTTTGACTGGGGTGACCCAAGCGGGGGCACTGACTTATGCAGGGGTGGCATGAAGCACGAGCACACACACACATATCAACGTTTAGGATAATGGGGTGGCACCTGGAGTAGCCAATCAGATTCCAGGGGCAGAACGTGCTACCCCAGGCAATTCCTGGGACACACCTCTGCTCACAGTTGCAGTTTTGCAGAGGCAAAAGTCTTGCGGTTGCAGTTTACCTTGTGTCACTGGCAGGAAACCGCGCAGAGAAACCCCAAAGAGGAGGAGGCCTTTTATTTGGGAAATTGTGGCTCACTCCTGCCAGAGGTGCGTGTGTGTTTCCAGACCCGGTAGTTGCCGCGGCAGATTTGGACTGTTTCCATGGAGACCCAGAGGCGTGGGACCACTCCTGTGAAGATGGAGAATGCGGCACTGCAGGGCACCCGTGCTTTGGCTCACAGATGGGAGTGAGGTCATTTCCGGTTTAAGAGGTCCGAAGGGTGCGGGCATGCACAGCAATATGAACCTCGCCCCAGCACTCATCTGCAACGGGGCTGCGAGGTCGGTGCGGTGGAGCCCAGGGAGTGAGGTCAGAAAGCGTTGCAGTGGTCAAAGGCTTCTGCCAGTACTCTCGGGAAGGTATCAGGGTGCAAAAGTGGTGCTCTCTATGCAGGCCCCAGTTTGCTTGGGTGCTGTGGGAGCATTGATGATAGAGCCAAGCTGGGGTTCGCCCGACACTCACAGAGGCATGCCGAGTCAAATGCTGACCTCTGTGTCATTTCATCATTTGGAACACAGGCAGAAGCAGACCCCAGGAGTCCAAGCAGTATTCTAGCAGTAAACCTGTCCTGACAAGAAAATGATCACTGGATGAAAGCCCCACCCTGGAAAACCACTGATCTGGTGCTGTGACGAATCAACTTCCGGGGCACCAGTGGTCCAGGGATGAATATCGCTTTCTAAAGCATCAATCAGCCCCACACCTCTAGTACACCAGTAGGGATCTGAACAGATTGGAATACAAGTGAATTATAAGAGTCCTTCTTGTCCTCCGTGTCCTCTTGTGTTTCGCTATCATCACCCCGAGTGGAATGGCTATGCACAGACGTGGGTCCCGCGCCTGCTGGGCCTAGAGATCCATGCTACACCTCCCTGATAATGCCCAGTGAGGCCAAATAATTTCTTGGGTTGCTTGCGTTTTCCTGCAGAAGTGATGTGACCAAGCAGTTCGGGCTGGACCAATCGTGATTTGCATGTGCTCTTTCCCCTTTCAGTAATGGCTTGGCAGGTGAAGAACGATGGTCTGGAGGGTTGCCCAGAGCAATGCTAGAGGTTAAGATTCATTCCAAACCTTCCAGCCATCACCTCTTGTGTTTTGCTCCACCTGGGTGAACCCAATATAATGATGCATCTCATCCAGTTCATCCATAAAAAGGCAGCTAGGATAATTCCGGGTCTAAACCCCAAAGAGTATGTCCTGGCAGTGCTCCGAACACTCCACTGTGTCCTCGCTAAGCAGGGAGTTTCTTCCAAAACCCTCGATATCATACATTGGGCCTCCGAAAAGTCCCAGAAAATCAAAGACTACTGCCACGCAGGACTCCTGCAATCCCCCAGCTCTATAAAATCATGCCCACGTTCTTTAGGTAGAACCCTGGAACACTCTGGTGCCACCTGGTGGAATGACCTCTTTGTTTTCCTGAAGTGGGAGAGCCTGCTTCTAAGGTTTAGGAAACTCCTGAAGACCTGGAGTTTCACAAGCCTTTGACATGACACGATGAAGTGTTGCTCTCTGCCTCCTGACCCCCTCCCCACGAGTGGCTCTCTCGCACTTGCTGTTGAAGGGAGTGTGCCACTCGGCCACCATGCACTTGCTTTTGTAGCCGTCTTTCAACTGTGACCAGCACTTGCTGGAACCCTCCTCCCTGAGATTGGCGGCCCACCCGGCTCCAACAGGTTTGGCTGGTCTCTGCTTTGCCATCCACATCACTTCCTCTCAAAGCACTTGCAGACCTCCCAAAATCCCCAACTGGTGAAGATAAGCGTCTGCCTCCTCTGGATAAAAGTAGTTGTTGGCAGTGCTCTAAGTGGGGTGAGAAATCGAGGGGAGGAGTAGGGTAGCTGCAACAAGGGAATGTGGCCTAAATTATGGCCGCGGCCTGAAGTTTCCCCATCACACTACAATTAAAAAAAAAAACTTGCCGGGCTACTTTATTTTTTGTATTGTCTCGTGCTGTGGATTCACCCGAGCCTTTCCGCTGACAATCCAGTGTCGAATTGCCCTGTGCCATTTCATTGTTTCATAGCCGGTCCGATGGCACAGCGAGTAGAGCGCTCGCTTTGACATCTGTGCAGAGCCTGCTGATGCAGGGTCGAATACCGGCAGGGCCAAACTTAGCCTTTCGTCCTTCCAAGGTTGATGAATGAGCACCACACACCAAGGCTAATGATAAGCAGCGCTCAGATACCTGGGGGTTCGTAGCACTATATAAATGCTAAATTAAATTATTATTATTGGTGCTCGATTCATTTTGTTTCATTCAATAGACTGTGCCAAGCAGTTAATTGAATGTGACCAGTGGCACCCAGCACCTATGAAATAGCACAGTGCGATGTGACAATGGCTTGTTATCAGCCGGTTTTTGATTGATCCCCCAGCACCGGACAATAACAAAAATAGCTTTTTTTTTTTATTGTCCTATGCTAGAGATTTCAACCTGATCCCCGACGCTGACAAACCAGTGTTGCAGCACAATGTGCTATTTCATAGTCGCACATTGTATTTTGTTTTATACAATAGACTGCTTGACACATAAAGTCCCTTATGGGCTTTGTGTGAAGGAGTCTATGAATGAAACAAATGAAATCCACCACCTAAATGAATGTTAATGTTAATGTTAAAGGATATTTGTATCGCGCACTATCACCGCCGTAGTGGTCCCCTGGTGCTCTGGTGGACCTGAAAAGAAAAGGGGGTGGGGAGTGAGTTAGTGGGAACGAGCGGGATAAGTGCAAGAGAGCAGTGATGTGCTGTTGGAAGCTTCAGTTTGGTTAACACTGTTCGCTGAGCTTGGGGGCGCTTTCCGGGCAGTAGCCGTCGTGTGCTGTTGTGCGAAGCTATGTGTGGTTTGTTTTGTTGTTGCGGTGTAGTGACATTTGTGCGGTTTGTTGTGCTTTAGGTTTGTGGTTGTGTTTGGTTAGAGTTTGAGAGGTGTATGCAGAGGAGTGAAATAGTTAGTGGGTTGGTTATTGGCCTCGCTATCTAGAAGTGATATGTCCTAAATTTCCACGTTCTTTCCACATTCTTTCTAGATGTGGCACGTGAATATCTCTGTATTTCTCTCTAGATCCACCACTGGCTAATATTCACAATCCTGTCTATATATGACGCACGCCAATATTCACAATTATATCCCAATGTGGCACTGGCCCACCTTCAAAATCCTGCCCCCATTTCCTCGCTCTGCCCCTCCCTGGCGCTCTCCTCCAATGACAGGATTGTGCCTTTGACTGCACCCCCTCCCCGCCCCCTGCAACAGGCCACCGACATAGAAATAGGAATACCCTTGTATTTGTATTTACTTTAGTCCTACTTCTATGTCTATGGCCTGTCCAGTTTTCTTTAAATGTTTTATCTGGTCACCCCATCGTAGGCGGAGTGGTCTGGCAGGGGGTCAGTGGCGCAATTAAGAGGCAACATTTACTTCACCGGAATGCTGCCTGTTAGGCCACGCCCCCGTAAAAGCCCCAGCTCGATTTTGCAAAAGGGCCATGGCCTTTGCCAGTTTTGCTGGTTTTGCCAATTTTGCCAGTGGGCTGTGGCTTAACAGGCTGCAGTCAGGTAAGTTAATTAATTGTTGCCTCTTTTAATTGTGGCACTGACCCCCTGCCCGCCACCCTTTTCACTAGAGATGTGGGGAT
Organism: Ambystoma mexicanum; assembly: GCF_040938575.1. Taxonomy (NCBI): domain Eukaryota; kingdom Metazoa; phylum Chordata; class Amphibia; order Caudata; family Ambystomatidae; genus Ambystoma; species Ambystoma mexicanum. The sequence continues at coordinate 229,321,276 of NC_090934.1, forward strand.
CACCACCCTCCCACCTGGTGTGCGAGGGTGGTGCTCCGTACATCTCTAATGAAAGGGACGTCTGGTAGGGTGTCGGCGCGGGGACACAATGTAAAGGCAAGGCTTTTTGTGCAGAGCCTGAAGTTCTCACACGTGAAAACGTCAGGCTGTAGATTGTAGAAAAAAAGCCTTGCCTTTTAATTGTGTCACAACCCCCCGCCTGACCTCCCTTTCATTACAGTTGCAGGATTCATCACCCCTGCATCACTAATGAAAGGGACGTCTGACAGGGGGTCGGCGCGGAGACACCATGAAAAGTCAAAGCTTTTTTTTCTAAAGCCTCAAGCTCTCGCTTGCACGTGAGAGCTTCCGGCTTTAGAAAAAAAGCCTTGGCATCTTGGAGCACAGTGGGCTGCAGTTAGCAGGGGACTTTAGGGAGGCCCGTAGGGCCCTATCTCAGAGCCTCTCCTGGCTCGTCATGGCCCCCTTGAAGCACTGGGTGTTCCTCTGGAAAGTGGCGTTTTACTCAAAGTTAATTAATTCATTGATATTTTATAACACGCTTAATACCGGAGACCAGTTTCTAAGCACAGAACCGGGATTCGAACCTATGTTGTCCCTGAGCTATCGTCCCAGTTTTCTGCACGCATGCAGCAAATCAGCGCGGGCATCCACAAGAATACACTCCAGATTTGCATCACTCGCCAGATGTTATATCAGTCAGGCTAAAATGGGGGGTTAGGGGGGCGGGGTATTATCTCATTTAGGAGAATGAGGCTGCAAGCACACTTTACCCCATCTTGTAGGCCGTATACAGCTAGGATACTCTGACCTCTCACTGCACCCAGAATTATTTACATATGGACGCCTAACAGCACGCCCATGCGTGCAAAGTTCACTCTCTCGTATGCATGTCGGACTCAGATCCAGGCTACCAGTTCCTTGAATGTACTGGCCATATGTAACACGCACACGCCTGGCACAGATCTGCTTCATAGCACATGGGGCCAGTGAAAATGTGTCACAGGCAGCAGCAAGAAGGTGGCAGGAACGAGGCGGGAGTGGTGGGGCCTGGGTAGCGAAGCAGAGAGCAGGGAAACGAGTGGGTGAGTATGTAAGATGCATGCACGCAGTGTGGGATGCAGAACAGAGGGGACTCTAAGATTCCTTCTGAGCATATGGCAGATGCCAAATAGCTGGCGGCGATCTTTGTCATTTCGCAGCATGGCAACAGCACTTCCACATCTGTAGAAACGCCTATTTCAATACCCAGGCTGCCCGCCTCCCGTCCTGACCTTTCAAAGCCTGGCCTTGCCTCTCCCTTGCACTCGGGCTCTGCTTCTATATGTACGTGGACTAGCACAGAAGCCCACTGAATGCAGACCCTGATCGAGAGCGAGAGCTTCAGGCTTTAGAAAAAAAAAGGCCTTGTCTTGTACCCACCTCACCTTTTCTTCCTTAATTGTGGAACTGACCCCCGCCAGGCATCCCTGTAACTAGGAAAGGCAGGGTGAATCTCTCTTGCACCCTGGTTGAGAGGTTAATGATCACTGCAAAAGGATGGCTGGCGGGCTTCGGCGCTACTCTTAAGGAGCAAAAGGAGAGGGGGATGCGGCATTTACCTAGGCCTGTACCATCTGTTAGGGCATACCTCCTTTAAACCATGCCCACTTGTACACAACGCCGACTATCCTGCAAGATTAACCCCACACACCCCGACCCCCCAGTCTCCTTCCTGCTCTGCATATTCGTCTGAATAATGTACACTGCTGTACTTTTCTGTTCTGTAACTTAGCTGCTACTCTCGGTATTGGCCCACTCCGATGTGAAATGGACCACCTCGCAGCTGGTTCTCAAAACAATGGGGGTGCGGTTGCGAGCATCCAGTAGCATCAGAATTAGGGTTTAAAAAGAGGCAGAGGAGCCCAGAGGGGCATCAGCTCACCCGCTCCTCTGGCGGACCACTGACGCTGCTGATCGCCTGGACCAGCGGCGCTCCTGCCGCCCGTCTCACTAGTTCCGGGTTTCCTTTATGATGAGATTGAGGGAGGTAGGCTGGCAGGTGGGGGAGGAGCATGTGGTCACTGATGTGCCCCTCCTGGGGGAACCTGAGACTGGTATGGTGCAGTAGCATGGGCACGGTCTGTCTCTCACTGGGTGGTTTCAGGCCGGTATGGGTCCAATGGGGAGGGGACCAGGAGGGCGGGGCCAGGAGGCGGATGGTGTCAGAGGAGAAAGGGTGCCTCCTGAGATCGCCACCCAAGGGGTTTACTTGTAGGTCCACACTGACACAGGGCGACCTCACCGCTATGGGGACAGAGTTTGTGGTTCCACCTGGACCACCTGTCACATGAGGAACCACTGAAATTGTGTATATGCAGTTGATATGTGCTTTGTGGTCATTATGCTTGTAGATTTGTTAGGATCACTTTTATACCTGTCTGTGTGATAAGGATTTTGATATGTTAAAATAAATGTGGCTGTATCTTTTCCAAAAAAGCAATGTGCTTGTAGTTTCTTCTGCCGCATGGTACTGCCTCCCTTCCGAACCCACCAGTCTCGCCCCTCACTTAAGTTTGACAGCCATCGTGCAGACACCATCTTTATTTTTCCACAGTATTTCATTTAAGTGACACGTGCATTCTGGGAGATGTAATCTTTGTTTTCTCAATTTGCACCTATTGGACGCACATGACGCCACGATTTGTGAAATGAAAGCCCAATGCTGGAAATGTAGTGCCCTGAAGCCAGTCGCACGCCGAGTCATTTCTAGGTGGAAGACTGTGGTGGCACCAGTGGGCAGCAACAGAGGCCAGGAGTAGCTTTAGAGACATCAAGCCAGACCCTAGTGCAGGATAGGGCAAGATGTCACTTGCATACACGCTAGTAGGCCCCGTTTCATTCAGGAGAGAGTAGTCCAGTTCGGTGTATTATCTGGCTGCATTCTGGGACTTGTAGTCCTGGAGTTACCCATGATAAGTTCAGGACGGCAGGGGCCCGAGCTCTCCATTGGGTGCCTGTACTGCACTGTTATTATGCGGGCCGTGGTGGACATCAGTGTCTACATATTATCTATTGTTTATTAATAAGCAAGTATTGTTCTGAAGTGGAGTCACGTATGCTCTTCCCCAGCTTGCCTTTGCTTTAATAACATGCTTCGTGATGTGCGTGCATTTAAAAGAATAACACAATAAGGGTTACTAAATCCCTGACTGTAAGTGCCAGCAGGCTAAGGAAATGCCAGGGCTGGAATACCATGGAACAGGCTGACATTTGCTCTGTGCCTCAGAGTAACGGTCTCATTCCTGAGGTGCTGCGTCACATGTGACACGCAGTCGCCCTCATCTCCCCCCACCTCTGCCTTCCGTCACTCACGATCGTGTATGTTGGTTGCTATCTCTTCCTCCTCCCTCCACCTCTCTCTCACGTTCCCTGGGGAGTATCCGGCTGTCTCTCGGTCTCCCACATCTCCCTCCTCGAGTCGCTTCTCTTCACACTTCTAATTTTACCTCGGTGCATACGCTTCCACCCTCTTCTTTGTCTGCAGTCTCACCCGCTCGCTCTCTGTAGATGTCACTTTCTGTCCGCTTGCCTCCACTCGCCCCTCTCAATACATTACGTCTTTTTGGTCATTAGCCAATGTTATCGCCTCGCTGAGCAGTCCCTCACTTCCCATTTCCCGCCAACTCTTTTTTTTTTGTGTCAGCAGTCCTATACCCTATCTCTCGGTTTCGGTAGATATCGATTTGTCTTGCCTCAACTAACACACACCCACCCCAGCCCCCTCCCGCCGTCTCACTGCTCTCACCTCCGCACACCTCTATTTGTGTCTGCAGTCTCGCCCCCTTTCCCGGCCTCTCCTGCCTGTGTGTGAAAACACGTGCCATGGTGTTGATGGAGTAATGTTTTTATTCTTTCATCAGCCAGGGGTGAGAGCATCATCCTGAAAAGAGTGACTGGGGCATGCGAGGAGGGGGAGAGGGGTGGGGGTCATGTGGCGTGGCACCATGGCATAATAGGTTGTATCAGGTTTGGGGACCGAGGAGGATGTGTCATGGCGGGAACCAGAGCTGAGAACCTAAGGCCGGGGAGGGATGCTTCAGGACTGAGGCTCAAGGATTGGGTAGAGGAGCTCTGACCAAAGACCCATAAACCAGATACTTAGGTTTAACCAGGGCTTTTCCAGAGTTATGCCATGGCTGTGGTACCTCCAGGGATGTGCCGGACTGAGACGCCAGGACAAAGTACCCGGAGCTCTGCCAGAGAGGAACCAGAGAACCTTTAACCAGGCCCAAAATAGGTTGAACGAACCAAGGCTTTTCCAGAGCTATGCCATGGCTGTGGAACCTCCAGGGATGTGCCGGACTGAGACGCCAGGACAAAGTACCCAAAGTTCTGCCAGAGAGGAACAGAGAACCTTTGACCAGGCCTAAAATAGGTTGGACGAACCAAGGCTTTTCCAGAGTTATGCCATGACTGTGGAACCTCCAGGGATGTGCCACACTGAGACGCCAGGACAAAGTACCCGGAGCTCTGCCGGAGAGGACCAGAGAACCTTTAACCAGGCCTAAAATAGGTTGGACGAACCAGGACTTTTCCAGAGCTATGCCATGGCTGTGGAACCACCAGGAGTGTGTAGGACTGAGACTCAGAACCACAGTACTTCTGGGAGAATAATGGTCAGCAAGGTGGCCACCTGCTTTGCATTCCTTTGAATTTGAAAGTTCATGTCACTCTGGGTCATTTTCCCCTTATTTAATAGTGTGGGCAAACACACTGACCTTTCTTAGCACAAACTGCCATGTTTATTTTGTCAGGAAACCTGGAAGCAATGCAAAAGAAAGCAACTCCTTATAAGGTGATGAGTGGTTTCCTGGAGGAAGGCTGGATATCCCAGCATCTTTTCTGGATCCTGTACTTTTTGGGGAAATACCTTCTGGCTCTCTGGCTTTTGAAGTTACCTAGATCTAAGCAAGGTGGCTGATATGCTGCACCCCACATGTGTCTACAAAAAATAGTAACTGGCATATAATAGGCAGCCAGTCAGGTGGTACCACCCCTCCCCCCATGATAAGGCAAGATACTGCGAGTAACCTTGTACCTCACAGGTCTACGCCTTTTTGGGTGCACATAAAAATTGTGACCCTGCCAGGTCTCGGGGTCACAACTTAGAGGGTAGGATTCAGGAACTGTGTAAAAGGTAAGGGGCATATTAAGCAGAAATAAGAGGATGCTCTAAGCTCCTCATATCGTAGGACCTTTGGCAAGTGCTGGAGAGTCAGGATTGAGGAGCAAAGTCTGAGGCATCAGGGTTGAGCAAAGGCTGGTGACCTGGGGCTGGGGCTGTGCCAGGGATGAGTAAACAGGATGGAGGAGCCATGCCATAGCCAAATCTGAGGATCAGTGATTGGGGATGTGTGGCTGAGGACGCAACGGGAGGTCCGCGGATGTATGGTGTTGCATAGGACTTTAAAGCACAACCTTGTGCTGCTGAGCCAGAGAGGAGACGCATGGGAACTGGGGATACAAGGCTGAGGAGGTAGAGCTGTGCCAGACATAATGAGCCACAGCTACGTTAGGGATGAGAAGTTATTACTGACGGGTTGAGGCTAAAATAACAGCTCGGTCAAGACTTGGGAGGGTGGGCTGTGTCATGAACAAGGAGGAAGGACTGTAGCAGTAAAGATGATACGAGGCTCAAAAGCCTTTGTTGGCCAGTAAGGTATGGCTGTGCCACCAATCAGAATCACTGATGAAGATCAAAGAATGAGGAAGCAAGGCTGTGCCAGGGCAGGAACTCAAGGCGAACGTCTAGGGCTTCGGCAGGGTTGAGGGCAAAGGGCTGTGCCAAGGCTGAGGATCTGGTGTGTGCAATGGATGTGGAGCCTGTGCTTAGTAAAAGCTGGATTTGTGAGGATATGCTGGCCTAAGGTCTTTGCTAGATTCAGGTGCCTAGGCTGAGGAGCTTGGTCTGCAGAGCTGAAACTTTCATGGCTATGGAGTGGCTCATGGGCAAAGCTGGAGGGATACTTGGTTGAGTAACGAGGACAGAAGCTCCAGCGTTATGCTAGGACAGAGGTGCCAGAGATGAGCCATGGCTAAGAATCTATTGCTGAGGAGCCAGATATGGGACACCTATGCCGGGGAGTTGGATCACGGTCCTAGGATCAATAACTGAAAGGTCATGGGTGAAGAGTCTGGTTTGAGGAGTTAGTGTGTAGCAGACATTGACTATCTGAGACTGTGCCTGGCAAGCAGCGACTGGGCTGACGGGTGTATGTGAGCTAAATACCTCACTAAAACCAGTAATTTATACCACATCAAGCCTTCCGCACGCCAGGCCAAAAGCATCCGCTCCAGTGCCCTGATCTGAACCCACACAGACACTTGTGCACAACATCCACAAAAAGGAACAGGCAGGCAGGCGAGGAGGGCCTTGCCGGACACTCCCCTCCACCCCCACCCTCTCCATTACTGCAGAGTACATCTACTATACAAACTTTACAAAATTAACTCCTAACAACACCAATCATGAATCTCACAGACCCTCATAAAACCTCAACAAACAAACCTGGGAAGTCTATAGGAAGGTTTACAGGTACCAAAACCACTCTTACTCGCCTATAGCATGACATGCCTTACAATGTCCATTTCATCAACAATCACTCGAGCCCATCCCCGTACCCACAAAGTCTTGGACATTGAAAACGTGCACTTTTATCAATGCCAAGTAACAACATAACAAGAGTTATGGTCGAGTTCTACAGCTGAGGAACCAGGCCAAGGGCAGTGACAATGCACCAGAGACAGGTGGGCAGTGCTGTGACAGGGATGAGGAGCCAGGGCTGAAGAACTAGACAAGGTCATGCCTGAAGATTCTGGGCTGCACCAGGAACAAGGAGAATGAGCTGTACTAGAGTGAAGAACAAACGTTCTTCAGACGTGGTCGAGAAACAAGGGCTATGCAAGCAATGAGAAGCCATGTGTACTCCGTGGGCAAGGATCAAAGAAAATGGAACCAGGCCTGAGGGATCAGGTGAGGGGCACGGCTAAGGAGTAAAAGACTGTGCCAAGGCTTAGGAACCAGTGTGTGCGCCATAAAAGGGGAACCAGGATGCATCCAAGATTGAGGAGCTATTTTTTTATTTTATTGTTTTTTTTATAACGCGCCTAATACCATATCTGAGTTTGGTTTCTAAGCGCGGATCCGGGATTCAAACCTCTGTTGCTCTGCGTGGTCTTGCTTCCAAGACCAGCGCGTTGCCCCTGTTGATCCAGAGTAGAGGAGGCAGGGTTGAGGGGCCTGGGCTGAGGATTAGGCACAGTTACTCCAAAAATCAGGAGCCAGAGGGGTGAAGCTAGGCATGTGCCATTGTAGAGTAGCCAGGATTAAGATGACCCTGTCACCACTGTGGAAGTGGGAGGCAGGCCAAAATGGGGGAGCCATGAGGGAGACGCCAGACAGTGCCACAGTTTTGGGCCTGGGAGTCAACAGACTCGGTGGGCGTGCATTGTGAACGCAGCCGGTCTGGGTCCCCTCTCTGGCAATAACAGGAAGGCTGCAATGAAAAGTGGACTCACCATGAAGGCATCAAGGTCTTTGTAGAAACCAGGAATAGATTTATTACAGGAAGAGGAGTAAACTCATTGCCAGCAGGATAAATTAGACACACTGGATTAGCTATGCACACCCACTGGCATGGAACCTGGGGCCTGGGGAGTACCCTTGGATTCAGGGGGTGGGTGGTACAGGAGAAAGAGAAGGTATCAAGAGGAAATGGGAGAAGGGGGTTGGTGAAGACAGAGGGCTGAGAGAGGGGGGACAGAACGAGAAAGGAAGTGAGAGAGACGGTGCCCAGTGAGAGAGGGGGTACCCAGTGAGAGTGGGAGTGCACAGTGAGAGAGCGCACACAGGGGCACACAAGGGAGAAAGAGGGGAAGAGGGGGAGAGAGAGAGGGAGAAAGAGAGACACAGGCCGGGGAGGAGGAGGAAGCAGGACAGAGAGGAGAAATTGAACAGTTTGGGGAAGAGGGAGAAATGAATGGTAGACTGGGGACAAGGGTACCTTAGATAGGAGGCATCTCAGCCCTCTATCCCATGGTCAACACACACTGCCAGCAGCCAAAAAAGAGAACACAGTCCACTCTCCACAGGCTTATATAGGGCTGTTGCTTCTGCCCATCCCTGGGCCAGCCTCTCATCGAGGAATACGTGTGTTGCCAGGGAGACTTTTTTGCGTGGTTTCCAGGGGAGATGGGCACACATTTTCTGGATGGAGGATAAGTGTACTTCTAAATCCCGCTCCCACCCATTCCCACAATAGGCGAAACTAGATTCTGTGTGATTCCCAGGTGAGGGGAGTTGAAATTATAGAGTGCAGGGCAGTTGTGGCCAAAAGGGAGATTCATTGTTCGGTGTGGGACAAGTGGCTTTCCAGAGCCCACCCACCACATGATGGACACAAGTGGTACTAGTTTTGCACGGGATCAAGATGTACAGGTCTGAGGAAGGGTTTAAAGAGGACAGTCCCTGGCTTGAGCTGAACAGGCGGAACCGATTCCTGCAGGGAGTGGAGTCCTGGGAAAGGAACATGCAGGGGACACAGAGCAAGACAGGGTCTCACACACACTCTAAGGACACAATGCCAAAGATGGGCGATGTCCAGTGTGCCAGAAATAAAATACACACACACAGGAGAACATGCAAGCACTTGAGCATCAACGCAGAGAAACTGTAGTCAGGGGCGAATATACAGTCATATGCAGTGCAAGGTGGAAAATTCATTTGGGAAACATGAAATTCACACATAGCTATTCCCACAGACCCCTGTGTTCCTGAAAGGTGCCACATAAATTGGGCTGGGGACCAGTGTTCCACCTCGGTCTGGGCAAGTCTTTAAAGTTCTTGGGTTAGGGAGTCTGAATTGCAGGATGTGAAGCGGATATAAGCCATGGTCAAGTAGGTTGAAGCACCACAGTAGTTTGCAGATGACAATTAGTGCAAGAAAACCCCCAACAGCATACAGCATATATGAAATGAGTTTTCCCCAGAAGGAGCTGATTCAGTGTTTTATTCCATCTAGAAAGTCTTTGGATGTATCCATGGGGGCGGCCCCAAGGGAGGTGATGTGAGCGGCATGGTCAAAGATTTAATCAGAGGACTGTTGTGCAAATACACAACACTCTGACCCAACAAGTGCACCTACTCCACCATGGGAATCCAATACCATGTCAAGAGCCATACGGTTTTGGAGAGACAGTTTTCTCAACTCCCTCTGCTCGGCGGCCAATGTCTTCAGTGAATAGCAGTCTCATTCACAACTACCTCCAGAATTGCTTGCAACAGATGGACAGCCCAACCTACTCTCATGACACCCATCTGTGGTACTAATGTGGTGCCATACAGCTATGCGTCCATTAGGGGAGGGTAGGTGCTCATTATGTCACGGGCTTGTTGTAGGTCAAGTGCATTTCATCTTGCCAGGAGGTCTTTCTTTGGTGACCCTGATGGTGGGTATCACATGTCCTAGGGCACAGCTGCCACTCCAGAGTTGAAGCAGCTGGTTGTAGGATTTGCTGCTGTAGATCCAGAAGAGTCTTCATGTGCCAACCAGGTGTCTGTTGGCTGGAACCCAGGCAAAGGTAGCTTCCATACCCAGCAGGCAATGTAAGGTAGGAGGTCAGACATTTTTACAGGGAGAGGACGTTTGGTTAGCTGGGTTGTCAGGACAGTCGATGTTAGATTGTGCCAGTTTCTTCATAAACAACGGGCACTCATGCGACCAGAGTACTGTGTACTGGCATCTGGTGGTGGTGCCCACATCTAGTGCCCCTTCTTCACCTTCTCACTGTATAGCACACAGGGAAGGTGGCCTTGCACCGCAGCGTTAGAGCCACTTTTTCCAGGTGTGCACTGGGCTTCCCGGGATGGTGGAGGAATAGTTTGGAGACGCTGGCAGGTACGTCTTGGAGTGGGAACTCTGCACCCTAATGGGAAGGCATATGGGCACAGATACAACAGTTGGTTTTTTGGAGTTCGCGGGCTGCCAAATGGCAGATCTGAAGGAAAGAGTTCTCTTGGTAGCCCATTAGTGCAGGAGGGAGGAACAAGGCAAGCGTGATTAATGGGAGATGGCAAACATTACGGATTGGCTTTGGGACAGGGAGCAAGAATATCCAGTTGGTGCAGAGCATGTGAAGATGAGGCAGCCTGTCACCGTCCTTTAAGTCCTTCGGGAACTAGATGAAGAGTTCACTTGATTCTGGAGAATGCAGAGATCTCACAAGAGAGCCAGCCGGAAAGAAATCAAATATAAAGGTGGGGCAATGGCATAGTGCAATAACAAAAGATGAAAGGCAAGGCTCGTGTGCTGTAACAGAAAAAGAAAATAAATACATTTAAAGAAAAGTGATCTTGGAACACTGTAGCTGTATGATGGTCACACAGAGATACTATGGGACATTCAAAAACGCAGGTCAAACTGCAAACATATAATAATCCAAATATTGCAATTGATGTTGACAAAAAAAGTGGAGCAAAGGTCACTTCCCCAGAGAGAGAAGATGCACTGTTCCCATGCTGGCAATGCTTCAGAGTGGGGTGGAGGGCAGACTTTGACTAAATGTATATCTAATGGTCTCCACTGGGTCAAGTCCCTGACCCTTCAGGGCAAGGTGGGATGGAGGATAGGGTCCCAGGTTTGTAGTAGGCATCAATTGGGGTTCTACTTCAGGAGCGAAGTAGGAGGGGTCCTCACCTTCTTGGCATGGGTGGCGTGAACAAAGGACTTTACACCTTGCAACTTCAGGGCGGTGTCTGTGGTCGTAATGACAGTAAATGGTCCTTTCCACCTGGGTTGTAAGCTATTTTCATGGGCAAAATCCTTGAGCATCACTAGGTCTCCCTCCTGTATTGAATGTCGTTTTTGCTGGCCTGGCACAGGTTGTGCCTCCCTGATCTGGCGGTAGATCTGTCTCAGAAGTAAGGTGTTTGAAATAAGCCAGAACTGAATCATCAGTCAGTGCCAAAGGCAACCTGTCCAAAGAGGGAGGAGCTGCAGCTGACAGGGGCATCAGTCTTGCCATCAGGATCTCAAATAGAGAGAACCAAGCAAAGCAGCTGGGCATACCGCTCATGTACATGAGGGCAAGGGCAATGCTTGTGGCCAACTTAATCCTGTCTGTGCGCACACTTTTGCCAGCTTGTTCTTGTGCTTCCCATTCCTCCTTTCTGTTTTCCCTGAGCTTTGTGGTCTGTAGAGTACATGCAACGTTTGGTTAATCCCCAGGGCCTCACACATGTACGTCATCACCTGGTTGGCAAAATGTGGGCCTCTGTCACCAGAAAGAACAGAGGCCACTCCCCACCTTGAACACATTTCCCTAATTAATCTTCGGGCTTCTCTGATAGCATCATCCCTGATATGGGAAGACCTCCACATATCCACTGAACATGTCAACGATGACCAGAACATACTGGTATTTACCCACTGGTGGCAGTGTTATGAAATCCATTTGGATCTCTTACCAGGGCCCAACAGGGGGCTGGTGGCCAGAGTCAGTGGCAACCTTGACTGGCTTACCAATGTTATGAAGCTGGCAGATGTGACACTGCTGAACAAAGCATTTTGTTCTCTCTCCCGCCCCAGTGGTGAACCAGGTACTCCTTATATAGCTGGAGATGGCATTTCCACCAACGTGTGCGGTGTTGTGTGCCAGGTGAATAAGGAATTTTCGGGGCAAATCCTGGTGCCACTGGTTTCCCTTCTGGGCAGTGCCACAGTCCTGATTCATCCTGGGTGCACTCAAGCCTTCTAAGTTTCTCTAGCTCTTGTGTCCCTAGGGTAATCTGCAATGTGTGTATCAATGCTGTCAGTTCTGCGACAGGATCCTGTGCTCGCAAATTGGGGAGTATGAGAGCTGTGTCTTGTGTCCCCACAGGAGGGCTTTGGGAAGCCTGTTTAGCTGTCTGGTCTGCCAAGTTGTTACCTGTTGCCTGCCAGGATGTTCCGATCTAGTGCTCTTTACAGTGCATTATTGATATCTTGTCAGGTAGGAGCAAAGCATCTAAAAGGGCAGCTACCTGGGAAGCATTCCTGATTGGGGGCTCAGCCAATGTGAGATTTCCCCTTTCCTGTCATATGATGCCAACATCTAGGCACACACCTAGTGCATACCTACTGTCAGTCAAGATATTAACCCGCTTCTCTGACATCAGTGTACAGGCTCTGGTGAGGGCCACATGCTCTGTTGCTTGGGCAGAACAAGAGGGGATATGTGCTCTGCTCCCAGGACATTGAAGGCATTGTTCACTTCATCGTGCTCTGAAACACTTGTGTACGAGCGCAATAGAAATAAAATATCAATATCCCAGGACACAATGTCATAACCGGATATGAGGGCTCCATTAGACATTATCCGCTAGGCAGACCCGTCAACAAACAGTGTATGGGCCCCAGGGATTGGAGGTCAGGGTGGGTGGTAACCTGATGCTGTACTACCTGGAGGCAGTCATGCTCCTTGAGGTACTCGTCACACGCTCGTACTACAGAGGCAACGTTGAAATGAGGAGCCCTCTTTACAGTGATGTTCTTCCTGTTGAAAAGGGTCTCCTCATATCTCAGTTTGCAGGCTGAAGAAAGATGTGGAAGTGGGAGTCAGGCCAGAATGGGGGAGGCCGTAAGGGAGACCCCAGACAGGGCCCCAGTTTTGGACCAGGGAGTCAACAGACCTGGTGGGGGTGTTTTGTGTATGCAGATGGACTGGGTCCCACCTCTGGCAATGAAAGGCAGGCTGCACTGAAGAGTGGGAACACAATGAAAGCACCAAAGTCTTTGTAGAAATAAGACACACTAGACACAGGTGATGGCATACACTGGATGCGGGAACAAGGCTGGGCATTGATGACAGGAACACTAGCTGGGCACACCCACTGGCATGGGACTCGTGGGCCCGGGGTGTACCCTTGCATGCACAGGGGAGCAGGGACCTGAAGGGAAGGGTTGGAGGGGAAGTGGGAGAGGGGGCTAGTAGAGACAGAGGGCTGAGAGAGGGAGGATAAAAGAGAAAGAAAGTGAGAGAAAGGGGCACCCAATGAGAAAGGTGGCACCCAGTGAGAGAGCGCGTACTGGGGCACATGAGGGAGAAAGAGAGAAGGAGAAAAAGAAAAAGAGAGACACACCCACACAGACACAGAGAGACACACACACACACACACACACACACACACACACACACACACACACACACACACACACACGCACACATGGACCCACCCAGACACACACCTAGAGATACAAACACAAAGAGACATACACACACCCAGAGAGAGACACACACACGCACAGACAGACAGACACACACAGACAGGGGGAAGGATGCAGAGGGAAAACAAGGATACCTGTGGAAGGGGCCTCCTGGGCTCTGCTGCCCTCCCACCATCAGCACACCACCTCCAGCAACCGAAGAAAGAAGAGTGAACCCCAGTCCTTTCTCCACAGGCTTGTATAAGGATATTTATCCACCCACTGCAAGGCCAGTACTCCACCCAGGCAAGTGTTTGTTTGGGCAAGTGTTTTGTCATGGTTGTTTCTAGGGTCAGCCCCTTCACCAACGCAAGTGTTTGTTTGGGCCATTTCCAGGGGCGATGGAATGCAGAGTGGGACACACACTTTCAGGTATTCTGTGTGATTCCCAGGTCAGGGGAGTTGGCAGATGGAGCCCAGAGGGCATGTTTCTTGTAAGGTGTGGGGAGATGAAATTATACAGTGCAGGGCAGTTGGGCTCAAAGGGCAGGCTAATTGTTGGGAGGGGACAAAAGGCTTTCCAGAGCCCACCCACCCCCATGATGGACACAAATGGAACTTGATTTTCAGCGCTCAGAGAGGCTTCATGCCAAGGCAAAAGGGAGATTGAAAAAGGTCAAGCCAGGTTGTTAGCTCTGGAATTCTGGTAGCAGGGCGGGGAAGAGGTTTAACTAGTTTTTGAAGTCCTTTCCTGTGGCTGGAGGAATTCCACCAAACCCCACACGTGTCCCAGGTGCAGGGGAAAGAGTGGACTAAACCCAATGGCAGAAACTAGCAAGGCAGGGTCACCCAACTAGCCTAAACAGTGCAGTGAATATACAGTTATATACAGTGCAAGGTGAAAAATACATTTGGGAAACATGAACGTCACACAATACATTGGTAAAATGAAAACCCACAGTAAACAACAAGTGACATATGGATTCTGCCACTTCTACAAAGATGTTGGGTCCTACTATGTGTCAAGAGAGCTTGCAGTGAGTGGGGTACCCTAACAAGAAGCTCATTGTCCAGCACAATATTTTTGCTCTTCTGAACCAGCGACAGAGCTCGCAACAGCGCACAAGCAAGAGGGTAATGCAGCAGCAACAGGGTCAAGTGGAGTGCTATATTAGGCCTGAGATGCAGTGCAACACAATGCTCTTGAAGCAGTATCCCTGAAGCTATTCCTTTCCTCTCATGACAGTAAAGGATGAAGCGTTTATCATAGTGAGGCAAGCCCAATGCACGTGCACTACACAGGCCGTCCTTGACTCGCACAAAGGATTCCCTCTTCTCACGGGTCCAAGGCACAGGGTCTAGCTGATTCAACAAGATGACCTACTGTAGTGATTTTACTAAAATGGCATAATCACAGATCCACTGCCAGCAGTATCCTACTGTACTGGGGGAGGTAGGGCTGGGATAGCCTTCACTCTCTCTGGATCCAGGGATCTGCAACCCTGGCTGATGATATGCCCTAGATACTTCTCCTCAGTTTTACAGAACTGCAGCTTTGCCTTTGATGTCTTGGTCTCTGCTATCCAGCTCAGTGAGCAGATGAACCGTGTCAAGAGTGCACAGTTGATTTCGAGATGGCCACCAGCACAGTGTAGACATGCTGACGGCGCTCTCCGGACCCCTGCGGCAACAAAGGGCCAACCTTCCCCGCCAGCGGGCTAATTGCTAACACCAGACGGACCCCCACAGAGGGGCGGTGCCCAGCGTGAGACCAGATATCCGCAGAAAGCAGGGAAAGGACCCTGAAGGGGACTCCTGCCAGCAGTGCGTGCCAGTGATCCTCAGAGGGGGTGGGAAGGTCCCATGACCCTCGCCCCACTAAACGGAGAAGCAGTGCTGAGGACATCCCAAGGAGCTCCGTAAAACCGCAGGGAGCCCCACCGGCCAGGGAGATGCAGGGTGGCAGATTTCAACAGAGGAGAATGGAGCGGGGTCTCCCCGGCCCCTACAGCTGCGGCCGTGCCCGACGGACACGAGGCCCATCCACGGCAGGGGAATCGCAACACCACTTGGGCTAAAAGACTCACGAGGGGTAATCGGCCAGCAGAGGCTCTCCTTGGGGGCCCCGAAACAGCCAGCCGGGATCATCATGACAGGAAGTGCCAGCCTTGTGACTAGAACCATACACATGGGCACCGTTCAGAACCCCCGGCAGCCTCACTGCACCAGACGTTGCCAGCAACACACCATCCACGGAGGCCGAGGCCGCCCGCTTCACCTTCCAGCACAGTGACATCCCCCTCTGGGCCCAACATTACCCTACGCAGGTGCGGCGGGTGGTCCTCATGGCCCCCTGCAACGCGCTCCGCAAATGGACCTCGAGGGCGGACAGACCTGAACCCTTCAGCCCGCGGCTGCAGAGCCTCCAATCAATGTGACAGCTGCGACAGACCACGAGCAGCTTTTGCAAAGGGAGAGGCGACCGGATCATCATCTCCATGCACAGCGTCACCAAAGGTAGGTGAATAATCCCGGCAGCCCTGCATCTCAGGCCCGCTCCCCCCTCCGGGCCGCAGCGTGGAGAGACTGGCCACTGCACCCCCGTCCCAGACAGGGTCACAGGCCCACACACTCAAGAGCTGCCACCCAACGTGCCGTGCTTCACTACACTACCTAACCCGTGCCCCAAGTGGGCCAGACTACAGCAGCAGCTGCGGACATAAGGGAAAAGCCCATAGACCAAAGCCACACCAGACATAACTGGGGCGCCTGGGGAGAGACGCGCCCCACTCCCCGCTCACCGTCGCATACAAGGGATGTGGGACCCTATACGAATTCGCAGCAAGTAGCAATCTACCATGACCCTTTGTAGCACGACGCCTGCCTGATAAGGAACACATAAGCAGACAAAGGCATATAGCATCCCGGAAAGAATCCTGCGTGCCCACTGCGTCTCCCCCAACATATTGCAGCATACAGATGGAGAGGCACGCAGAGGCACGGTGCTCCCGAGCCCCTCGCTTCGCTTGACCACCGTCCTCAGACACCTCACATTAATGGCCTCCTCAACAGAAACAACATTAAGAAACACCATGCAGGGACTCGCCCTAAGGCACACCTGGGCAGTTTAGGAGAGCCAACCCCAACCCTAACAACAGGAAAAAGTCCAGTCAAGCCACTGCAAGCAAGGGGGTGCAAGGCAGAGAGCAGTTTGGACCCCGGCTAAGAGAGGCGCACCAGCGGAAGTTCAAGGACCATGTCTCAAAAGAATAAGGGGAGAGGGGGTAGAGCAACACAAACTCAGGGCGACGCGCATGGCACTCTACTGAACATCTGGCCAATGCAGGATGTGAGGGCCCTGCCCAAACAGAGTCACAAAGAAATGACAGGAACCAGCGCCACGAACCAGGTGGACCCTTCTGCCACCCCCATGTCAAGAGAAGACTTCAGGGGACATATGCTAGCATTACAGAACAGCTTAGCCAAGACCTTCCAGGAGCAATTTCAACTACTAAGGTCGGATCTAACCTCAGCGTTGGGGCAAATCCGACAAGACATGAGGCAGATGTGCAAACAAACCGATATTCTGGAAAGCGGCCTGCAGGAGGTGGATAAGGAGACAACGCCAACAGTGAGGCTATAGAGCGCCTAGATAATCCTACGCGGAATTTGGAAATTCAAATGGAGGACATGGAAAACAGATCCCACAGGATCAACATAAGTGTGAAGATGCTTCCGGAAGCGGTCTCGGACAGAGAGCTCAAGAGAGAAGTTCAGAATATCTTTGCCAAAATTCTGGATGAAGAGACCCAAGATGTCATAGAGCTAGACCGCATCCACAGAGTGGGCAGGATGGTCCAAGGCCCGGGAGCAAGACCAAGGGACGTACTTGCAGCTTTCACCAGGTACACGCAAAAGGAAAAAGTCCTCAGGGAAGCGCGGAAGTGGGAACCCATCATGTACCAAGGGCAGCAAATAGCACTATACCAAGACCTGGCCAATAGCATGCTCATAAAGAGAAGATAGATGGGTCCAGTAATAAAAGCACTTAACGAACGGGGCATGCGATACAAATGGACCTTCCCGTTTGGCCTAGTGTTTGACTGGGAAGGAGGTCAGAGACGAGCCACGTCGGTACAAGTGGGAGCTGACATTATGCAATTGCATTTAGAAGAAGCGCATACAACAAATTCCAGACCAAGACCCTGGAAATGGACTACAGCGGGGCAAAAAAGGAGAAGAGGCGAGAGAGCGGGCAGACCCCCCGGAAGGAAAGAGAGCAGGATGCAGAGGAGTCGGATAGAGCGGGGGAACAAGAGAACCCTTAAAACAAGCAATATCACAGGGGTGGTGGGCCTCGGAAGGAGGTAACAGGGCAGTGGTGAGGGGACAAACATCTTGGAATTGGAAAGGGCGGGGATGCCCGAAGAAGGTGAGGAGGGGAAGCGGGAAGGGCAAGTACTTCCAGAAGGGGAGGGGGAAGGGGAGGGAGGACAGGGGGGAGTTAGGGGAGTTAGGGGGAGTGAGGGGGAGAGATGGAGGGGGAGTTGGGGGGCACTTCAGAGAGTTGAGAGGGACGGGGGATCACCAACAAGCGAGGGGCAAAATTGGATCCATAACCATTCAAGTGGCTAACCCATAACGTCAGGGGGCTTAACTCCCCCCTTAAAAGGAAGAAACTAGAGCAATTCACGAGGAAAGAGGGGTCGGACGTCCTCGGATTACAGGAAACGCACCTCTGAGATTGAGGGGGTTTGATCAAATTTTGCATGCCTACGGGAAGAACAAAACCGGGTGAGTGGCCCTAGCCATCAAAAACACATTTGACTTTAGAGTTACGGAGATCCTATGGGACAAGGAGGGTAGCTATATACTAGTCAAAGAGATGTACTAGGACCTCCCCTATAACATTATTGTGGTGTACGCACCGAATTCTGGACAAGAGCAGTTCCTGAGGCATGTCTTGGGGATGCTAGAAGAGAAAGCAGGGGGTCATATCATTCTGATAGAGGATCTCAATATAGCCTGGGATAGGAGACAGGACAGGACAGGGAGCTCCGGGAGGGGAGGAGGAGATTGATTTCTGCAGAACTAAGGGATAGGATAGGAAGGGCGGGCCTACGGGACGCATGGCGGGAGCTGAAGTGGGATGAGGAAGGCTACACCTTTCTATCGGGAGTCCATGGGACCCAGTCAAGAATTGACTACGTCTGGGTCTCAGCGGGCTTGGTGGGTCGAATCCGGGATGTACAGATGGGCCCCATTGGGATAGCAGACCACAAGACGGTAGCCATCCACATGGACCTAGGGCGCAGAATCAGGGGGTGTGTGGATGGAAATACCCTAAATTCGTAATCAGAGATCCAGTAGTTAGAGAGGAAATCGAAGGGAAAATTAAGAGCTTCTTCTCAGATAATAAGAGAGGGGAAACGAGGCAAGACACAAGGTGGGACGCCTTTAAGGCTATGCTCAGAGGGGAAATAATAGCGGCAACGGCGCAGAGGGTAAAGCAGCTGAGGGTAATGGAGACACAGCTCGAGGCGGAAGTGGAGGCGGCAAGACGGAAAGCTGGTTCAAGCCTGACTAGGTCTTCCATGAGGGAGTACGGGCGGGCAGTAGGGCAACTAGAGGTCCTTTGCACCATAAAAGCTGAAGGAGCACTGCTCACGTCCGCCAAAAATAATATGCCAAGGCAAATAAGGCGGACACACTTCTTGCACGCTTGTTAAAGGGGCTAGATCGAAGAATGCGATCACAGCCTTGAAAACAGCAACAGGGGAATGGGTCCCACGATCAGGGGATATTCAAGAAACGTTGGCAGAATTTTATGAATCCCTATATACATCACAAATACCCCCAGCCCCATCTGCAAGTGGAGTTTCTAGAAGGGTGAAGTTGCCACTAAAAATAGGGAGGGAGGCGCAGGAGACCCTCAAGCGAGAGATCACGGAGGACGAGGTAAGGAGAGTGATCGGTGACCTACCACTAAACAAGGCCCCAGGCCCAGACGGCTACACTGCAGCCTTTTATAAAACATTTGTGACCGAGCTAATCCCACACCTGACATTCCTCTTCAACACCTTCAGGTCCACAGGTACAATAGTGCCATCCTTGGAGGAAGCCAAGCTAACCCTTATCCTCAAACCTAACAAAGACCCCGAGGAAAGGACATCCTATCGGCCCATTGCACCGATAAATGTTGATGCCAAGATATAGACAAAAATCTTGGCGTACAGGCTGGAGGAATACCTCCCGGACCTGATCAGGAGGGTGGACCAAACAGCAGACACTTTCTAGAGGGTGGCACACCTAGTGGCGAAGGCACAAAAACAAATACCCCCCCGGTCCTACTTGCCCTGGACGCAGAAAAACTGATTGACCACATGGAGTGGTCCTTTCTATTTCGGGTGATGCAGGAAATGGGCCTCGGAGGGGAATACCTAACGATGGTCCAGGCGAATTACCAGATGCCATAAACGAGAGTGGTGATTAATGGGGCGCTGTCAAGGCCCTTTAAGCTCATTAGAGGCACGAAACACGGATGCCCACTGTCTCCTATGCTTTACGCACTATATCTAAAGCCCCTCCTACAGGCTATAAGGGAAGCGGAAGGAGTGAGGGGCATTCTGTTGGGGGGGGCATCAAAAGGTGGCAGCGTTCGCTGAAGACATGCTGCTCACCGTGACAACACCATTACAGTCCATCCGAGCGAGCAGAACCCTGCTGGAATACTTTGGAGAGGTCTCAGGCCTGAAGGTGAATATTGGCAAATCCGAAATACTGAACCTAACCCTGAAGGCAGGGGAACGAGAAACACTGAGGGTGAGCACCCCCTTTGTGTGGAGTCGAGGGGGTATTATATATCTGGGGGTGAAAATTACGGTGATCCTCCCGAGCTGAGTCGCAGCCAACTACCCCTCGATGTTGTAAGACATTAAGCAGGACTTTCATAAGTGGAGGACCCTCCGGGTCTCGTGGCTGGGTCGGCTAGCTGCAGTAAAAATGGCTACACTCCCACGATTACTGTATCTATTCCAAGCGATACCCCAAGAGTTACCAGCAAGCTTTTCCAGGGAGCTGAAAGCCCTAACTAACAAATTTGTATGGAAGGGAAAGAGAGCGAGGGTTTGTTAGGATTTGATGATGGCACCCAGAGGGGAGGGGGATCTGGCACTTCCGAATTTCCAGCAGTACTATGAGGCCTCGCAGTTACGGGTGATCAGAGAATGGCTTCAGGAAGGGGAAAGCATGCAAGACAAGCAGTGGGTTAAAATGGATAGAGCGGTAGCACACCACAAGTTGGCGGAGGTTCTGTGGCTACCGAAACAACACAGGCCAAAGCATGTATACGAGAGTACTATAACCAAATTGGTGGCAGTCAATTGGGATAAACTGGTGAGAACCAAGGGGATAACAACCTTCCCGTCCCCCTTCACGCCCATTTTCAACAAGGGGGACTTCACTCCGGGACTAGAAAAGGGGGCATTTAAGCAGTGGCAGGATGGGGTATGTTGGAAGCTGTGAGACATGTTCCGAGGGGTGGAATACTCTCCTTTGTGGACTGTAAAAGGGAATTCTCAGTGTCGGAGGGGGAAAGGCTCAGATATGCGCAAATAAGGCATTGGCTACTGAATCCCGAGAACAGGGAAGCAGCAACCAGGGAAACAACACAGCTTGAAAAATTCCTCCTATCTAGCGACGTGTCCAAGGGGCTCATCTCCAACCTCTATTGGATATTGGACAAAGCAAATGCTAGGCAACAGTGGCCATACATGCGGAGATGGGAGCGGATCCTGGGAGGGAGATTGAAAGGGAGGAGTTGGCGAGGTTATGGAGAAAGATTCCCAAGTTAGCTAGGGCATCCCAGTTGCAAGACACCTGGTATAAGATCCTTCTAGGCTGGCACTATACACCAGCCCGACTTCACAGGATGTACCCCGGGGCCCCAGGGGACTGTTGGAGGGGTTGCGGGATGGAGGGCACAGCACAGCATATCTGGTGGGAGTGTCCTAAAAAAGCGGCCTTTTGGCAAGAAATAAAGAGGGCACAGGACCAGGCCTTTGGGCCATGGGAAAGCCGACCACCGGAGCAGATACTGCTAGGAATCAGAGGGAGCACTGCAGCGGGGGAACCCAGATCTAGGGAGAAAGCGAGAGTAATCCCAACGCTGGCGGCCATGACATTAATAGCACAGAGGTGGAAAGCCCGGAATTTCCCATGATGCAGGACTGGCTGCAGAAGATATGGGAAATTATAGCTCTCGAATGGGCAACATACGCTATGAACAACAATGTGAATAATTTTGCAAAAGACTGGGGAGAAACCTTGGCATTTCTCAAGGATGATTTTAGGGTAGTGTGGTGCCCCCAGCACCTAAAACTGTTGGATCTACATTGAACCTTGGTGACCGGCCCGTGGAAGGAACGGGTCAGGGGCCGGCAGAAGTGCCTTTGGAGGAGGTGGGAGGGGGTGGGGTTTGTTTTGTTTTGGTTTAACATGTTGTAAATTCAATAAAAAGAGTTAATAAAAAATGTCTTTTTAAAAAGAGTGCACAGTTCCTCTGTTGTAGAGCAGATCAGCAGATCATCCACGTAGATCAAAAGCTTGCTGGAGTCAGGCAGCACTATCTCCGAGAGGTCCTGGTGGAGAATTTTGGACAACACTGTAGGTGCATGGATATACCCCATTGGCATTCTTTTCCAAATCTTCTGGACACCCTTAAAGGAAAGGGCAAACAGATGCCAGGAGTCTGGATGTAGAGGAACACTGAAAAGGTACCACAAAGGACGATGGCATTGAAGTGGGAATCGGTCACAGGGATGGCAGCTAAGAGTGTAATAGAATTTGGGGTGCCTACCGTCAGGGGCTCCACTATAAGTTTAATTGGGTCTGAGGTCCTGAACTAGGCAATAGGTGTTAGGATTGGGCTTTTGCACTCCCATGATGGTGGTATTGGCAGGGGACCATGCCACAGCCAGGATGTCCTGTCTTACCAATGCATTATTGACAGGGACCAGCCCCCTTTCAGCATCTGGCTTCATAGGGTACTGGGGAATCTGAGGCAGGGAGGACCCAGGGATCATCTGAATGCAGAAGGGCTGAGCAGATTTGATCAGTCCCACTTCTGTGCTCCGGGTGGCGCACTGGGTATATAGTGCTGCTGCTATCTACTGCTCATCCACCTCTGTCAGAACCATGACAGTGAAGGTAGGGCAGAGAATCCTGAAGGCCTCTGTTTGGGCTCTGGTTTTGCATCTCACCATGAAGAACTCATCGGGATTGTCTGGGATGTAGAGAGCGCCTTGACCCTTTTTGCAAAAGATCACTGCACCCACTTTTCCCAGGAAATCAATCCCCCGCAGGTTTTCAGGGGAGGACGTGCGCAACATGAAAGCCTGTCTGCCAGTAAGCAGACCCAGACAAACCCGAATGGGCATGGTGATAGGCACCTTAAAGGGGATGCCCTCTACCCCTACAGCTGTGACCATCCGTCCAGACACATGGGGTATCCGGGAACTCTCCCAGCCTCAGTGTGGCAAGGTGGCTCCTGTGTCCTCCAGAATCCGGGCATGCTTATTATCTACCTGGGCTACCACTTAGGGGCCACTGGATGGGAATGAGAGGGTTAGGTCAAGGAGTTGGGGTGCCAGGGGTACTTCATCTGGCTCCAGTTCCTGTCAACCTTGAGGGAATTGCAATGGACTCTGGCCTGGCTGCTGGGACCAGGGTTGCAATGCAGTGCTCGAGGAAGGAGGCACCCTGGCTGTTGTGACTGATGGCTGCGGGATGAGAAGCACTGGTCTGGGTTCCAGCCTGGGGTTGTCCAGGCTGGGGTGCTGGGTCAGAACCAGCATTTTGATTTGGGGTCTTGGCTGAGCGGGGATCTGAAAGGGACAAGCCGGGTACGGTCCAGGTTGCTGTGATTGGGCCTGAGCAGACAGGGCTGCGGCTTAGTTCTGATCATGCTGCATCCGCTGTGGACAGTTGTACTTCCAATGGCCCCATTCCTTACAATAGGCATACTGTTCCTGATGGACGAGGGGGCCCAACTGGGATGGGTACTGGCCTGGGGATGGATACTGCTCTGGGACAGGCTGATATGGAGTGGGGGTTCTGATAGCCCCAGTACTGGGGGTAAGAGGGGGCATCTGGGAGTGGTGAATAATTCCTCCTCTCCCTTCACTGCTAAATCCATGCTGTCCTCTAGAGACTCTATACTGGCCCCCATAGGGTGCATGCACCATCTGGAGGGAAGTCTCATCCAGGCCTGGTGATACAGGTGTAGCGGCAGCAGCAGCAGCTGCATCAGCCTGCATTAGCAGAGTGGGAAACTTCAGCTGCATTGTTTTCTCTTTAGTGTCCTCCTGCTCCTTCCCCTGCTGGCTGCAGTGGTGCCAGGCTTGTGCCAAGATGCTGGAATAGGACATGCTGTCCCACCCCACACACAGCAGACCCTCTAGAACTGGGTGACAATCAGGGGTCTAACTGTCTTAACAGGGTCATTGATGCCTGAGTATTTCTGGAAGACCTGTTTTACCTTCTCAAGACACCCAGCTACATCTTCATTTTTACATTACTTACATGATTTGATCCTTTCAAAATTGGGGGCTGCTGTGTAGAGTTCTGCTATTGCTTCTACAATGTCTTCTAACTTCCGGGACTGGGCAGGATTGGCTGGAATCACACTGTCACCTTCTGTCTTCTGAGGCAGATTTTGAAGGTCCATTTCTATGGTCCAATTAGCCTTGGTCAAAATGTGGCCAACTGGTCGGAGGACAGGGGTGTCCTCAGTAACTGGCGCATGTCAGCCAGAGAAGCGCCATATGTGGCTATCACATCCCTCAGGAACACTACAAATTCCTGAGGGCTCTTCCTAACAGCCGGGAGCTGGCCCTTTAGGGTGAGTATCTCCGCTGGGGACCAGGGCTGGTGGACCGTGGCTAATGTGAATGCCTGAGGGGCAGCCACAGTCCTCATGGGTGCTACCACCCCCTCCTCTTCCTCTTCTGAGGAGGAAGAGTCGGTGGATGGGCGATGGATGTCCAGTGTGCCAGAAACAAAAGACACGCACAGGGAAGCATGCAAGAGCTTGAGCATAAACAGCGCAGAAACTGTAGTCAGGGTGAATATACAGTCCTATGCAGTGCAAGGTGGAAAATGCCATTTCCAGACCACGGGTGTGAGGCCAGAACTTAGTACTCGCGGCTGCTGCAGGATAGGGAACAAGTCACTGCAGATCTACACAAGCGTTAGAGCAAAGTATCAGAAGCCTGGATTTAGAAGCCGAGGCCAGGATCTGAGATGGAAAAGACAAGGCTGCAGTGAGTGCTCTGGCTTTGCCAGGGCCGACGAGAGACGACTGCATCAGGATCACCCTGCGGGTGCTGCAAGCATCCTGAAGGGCTGCATGTTGTCCTAATGTGCATGTATTGGATGCCAGTCACAGCCTTTGGGTACTGGAGCATTCTACTAGGCGCCAGGTACCCTAGTCTGCCAGGTGTGATTCTTGGGACAATACCCGCCAAATGCCACCATAGGGTTCAACATGCGCCCTCCCAAAAACACCTGTAATGCTATGTTAATATGCCTCCTCGGGTTGTATGTTAATTCTGTGGGTACCAGATGCCGTCTGCGGGTTAGCATGCCTAGGAGATTTAGGATGCATTTCTTGCTGGTCATACCAACCACACTCACCCCCTTCAGCTACCGCATCTGTATTTCTACTAACCCCTCCTCAAGGCTTTCCTCCTTTCTTACCAATGCTACCAACATCCTCACCTCGTATGCCTTCATTGTTACAGCTCCTGGATGCCTGGTGCGATCCTTGTGCACAGGATGTGACTATTGTCTGCCAGGGGGTGCCCAGTGGGTGTTGTGGGCAACTTTTGGGTGCTGCTGCGTCCTTTGGGTGCTGGTGGGCGGGTACCTCTTTGAGTCCCTTAGGTGATAAGTGTGCCGCTTGAGTGAAGTGTGAGTCAGTGCGGTGCCTGCAGCAGTCCTTGATGCATTGTGTGTGTGACTCATATGTCCTGTGTATGCAGGTTGTGCTGAGAGTTGTGTGTGCTCCTTGGGTGCCATGTATGGCGCCTGGGCTACAATTGGTTCTCTTCAGCTTTCTGAACGTGTCCCACAGTCCTAGAATTGAACCTCAAAGTGCCACCTCAAGCCTTCATCCTTGTGAGGTTGATAAACCTAGCCTTATTGAGATGTCTAACAAGAGCACCTTATTTGCAGTGCTTCGAAGAGGGAAGAATCTGGCATGAAGCGCTCTGTGGATGTAAAGTGATATTAACTTTGCTGTCCACAAGGCCTTCTGTGGGGGCGAGCATTGGGTGACTTCCAGACGACTGCGAATCAGCCTGGCCTGCGTGCTCTTTAGTGTGAGACGTGCGGGTGCTTTGCTGGATACAGGGCTTCGTGCCCAGCTACCAGCTCAAATCTCTTCTTCTTGTGCCTGTGGCCATCTGAGCGCAGGGCGGGGCTGTGAAGTGTAAGTCTTTTTTCATCACACCACTGTGTAGCCGCACTGACCTCTAGCGCCCAATCCAGGTATGACCACGTCAAGCCAGGCCGCGGATTCGGGCAAATAGTCCAAATACTGTCAGAGTGGCGTGACTGCCTGTGGCAGCCTCTCCTGATTGCACAGTCAGGGGGCCTCTCCTGATTGCGCTGTGAGGGGGAGGAGGTGGCAGCTCTCTTGATTGCGAGGGAGGGGGCAGAGGTTTAAAATGAAAGTTATGCTAATAAATCCACACCTTTTGCTGAGGCTCCACCATCGCAAAACGCACATCTCAGCGCACACACAGTGCTAGAGCCACCCGCCATTTAACCACACAATGCGACCACCCCATAAACCATACGACCACGCCACAAACCTTAACACACAGCATGATCCCTGGTTCCAAAACACAATGCTCTCCCCCACCTCCAAACACACACACACAGATCCCTCGCACCTAATCACAGCGTTGGCCAGAAAAAAAACCCACACGAAAGAACGAATTCACACCACCACACAAAGACAAACCCTCGACTACACCCGAGGTGCACTCTCACACACAGAATACACCACGGGAATATGTTTTATGTCCATTTCCGAGTGGGCGAGTTTTTTTTACCACATTTTGTAACTGTTTCTTTTTTATACTGCATAGAGGTAGATGGAGGGTTAGATTAGGCAATATGGAATGGGAAGAGGTGGGGGTTGAGATGCCTTGTTCAGATCCTGCACTACTACTCACATACACACTGATCAGCACGCACACAAAGACTCCCCACCATCCCAAACACAGAAACCAGCGCACGTAACCGTGGGGACTCCCCCTCGCGAGATCCCGCCCCGTGATCTCGCAAGGCTTCGGAGCGGGAAGCGCGTGGAAAAGTGCGACCCATGCAGACCTCAGAGCGGAGGCTGGAGAATGCACATGAACCCCGGCGCTCCGCCTGCTGACAGACTCGGCCATCTTACAGCCAGTCATACTCAGGCCCTTTCCAGCTGAGCGTAATTCCAAGGCTGAGGGCAGCCTCCTGGGAGTTCTAGCTGTTAAGGGATATCAACACCATTGACCTATGCCATGCAGTGAAGCCAACTGCATAAGCTGGAAGGACAGAACTGTGAATACTGGCACCATCCCTCGACTAAATACCCCCACTGTTTCATTACTCCAGGTGTCGCAATAAACGCCTGACTAAATCTCAACAGTGTCCCGTCATCTGTCCAGGCCACAACATAATTGGTTGCGAGGACTTGAAAACACCTGTGCAGCAACCATACAGTGCGCCACACCGCCCCCTGCTTTCCTTCAGTCCCCCGGCACGCCGGCTATTCCGTGGCAGCAATGGGAGCCGTTATTTTCCACGTACCTGGAGGCACTAGGCGTTACGGGCTATTCGCCAGCCAAAAAAAAGTCCATGCTGCTCAACGCTATGGGGGTTGAAGGGCAGCGCATATTTGCAGGGTTTATGGCTGTGTGCATCGCGAATGATGACGACAATGTCTACATGGAGGTGGTTCGCCACATCGTCAAAAGATTCACCAACAAAGAAAATGTGGTCCTCCACAGACTCAAGTTTGACACGAGGAAGCAGGAGAGCAATGAACCTGTAGATGATTACATCACCAGGATGAGGGAACTGGCAGCATTGTGCGGATTCAGGGACAACGTGGAACACATCATCTGCGACATGCTAGTAGTCCACACAAATTCCTGCACGGTCCAAGACAAATTCATACTGGAGAAAGACCTGGACCTGGATAAAGCCATACAAATTGCCAGAGCCAAAGAGGAAACCTCGAGCAGGCGCAGAGAAGTTGGTGGGCCGTACATTGGAAATGGCGCTGGGAGAGACAGCCTGAGATACTGTCAGGGAAAAGGGACCGAATCGAGAGAAGCACCAAAGTGTTACAGATGCGCCCGCACCAAGCACATGGCGAATGATCGAGAAGGTCCCAAGTGCAGGCGTTTTGGCCACGTCAGACCGGTTCCAGCGACAGCAAGAACAACACTCAAATTTCAGCTCCAGAAAAGGGTTAAAGAAGGAACAATAGAGACAGTCGAGTCCTCCGAATGGCTAAGCCCAGTAGTACTCATAAAGAAGAAATCCTCTGAGCTAAGAATGTGCATAGACCTATGCAGACTCAATCTAGTAGTCACAGACAGCTTTCCGCTTACCAGCATCAATGAAATTGTACCAATGATGAAGGAAGCAACCATATTTTCAAGACTTGATATGCAAGATGCCTACCATCAAATAGATCTGCACAAGGCCTCACGCCCGCTCACAGCTTTCATCACCCATTTTGGTACTTATCAATGTACATGTATGCCATTCGGCCTGTCCTCTGTGGCATCAGCATTCCAGAGAATGATGAGCTCCTTGCTGCACAGCATTGAAAATGTGTCGTATTTCCAAGACGACATCTTGATATATGCCAAGGACACAGGAACATGTGATAAAGTACTGAGCGAAGTGCTGAGAAAACTACAGAGTGCTGGAGTCCACCTGTGCCACGAGAAGTGCATATTCAGTGCTGGTGAAGTAGAGTACCTGGGCTATCACATCTCGAATGAAGGGGTGAGCCCCAAGAAAAACCTGCTGCAAGCCATAGTTGATGCCCCAGCCCCGATGTCGAAGGACAAACTTCGGTCGTTCCTGGGTCTCGCAGAGTATTATGTGAAATTCGTTCCCAGATTCTCCGAAACCACCTCACCCTTGAGAGATCTCCCGAAGAAGGGCACAGCATACACATGGGAATCCCAACAAGCTGGGGCTTTAGCCGAGATCAAAAAAAGGATGCTGCCTGCACCCTGTATCAAACCGTTTAATCCCAAATGGGAAAACGTGCATGACGACAGACGCCAGCGCATACGGCTTGGGTGCCACCCTTACCCAAAAGAAGGGAGACACAGAAAGCATAGTTGCCTTTGCGTCCAAAGCACTGTCCACCTCAGAAAAGAGCTAATCCACCGTGGAAAACGAGATGCTGGCATGTGCCTGGGCCATGGAATATTTCAGGTCGTACATTTGGGGAACCAAATTCTGCTTAGTCACCTACCACAAACCCCTGGTACACATTCTGAGCCCTGGTGGCACCAAAACAGCGACACCACGACTAGCAAGAATCGCTGCAAAACTCCAGGAGTATACATTTGAGATTACTCACATTGCAGGTTGCAAGAACGCCCAAGCAGACTGCACGTCCAGGCTACTAGACCCAAGAATCCCTGGCACCACATTCCTCAAAGATGAATGTGTAGTGGCATCCATAGGAGATCTAAGGAACAAAGACTTTATGGAGATGAGCGAGCTACATTGGCAGGAAGAAATGGAACAGGATGATGCCAAGGACCGAGTAGCAGAATGGGCCTGCAAAGGGTGGCCCAACGAGAGAGCAGTGCCGGAAGGTCTGCAACCATATTGTAAAGTCAGCGATGAAATCACAGTAATGGATGGTCTGATAATGAGAGGCGACCACGTGATTCCCCCAAAAGGTATCCGCAAAGTGATATTGTGCAGAGCGCATGAGGTCATCTGGGCAGCAATATGACACGACGCAGATTACATGACGCATACTTGTGGCCCGTCATGGACCAAGACGTAAGGGCAATGATCGACAGATTCCATGGATGCACAACAGTGACAAACGTCTGAAAGTGAGACAGGCACTCATGATACCCACAGAAATCCCACATGGCAAAATAGGACTGGACTTCATTGGCCTGCTGGATGGCATGTCGACCGACCACAAGTAAGGAGTAGTCATGGTGGACTACTTCTCCAAGTGGGTTGAGATTGAATTTGTGCCAGACATCACCACGAGCACAGTCATAGAAGTACTCAGTGTTGTTTTTCAATGGGAAGGTCTCCCCAAAGAGATTGTAATGAACAATGGAGTGCAGCTAGTCTCTAGGGAAATGGAAGGCTTCCTAAAGAAGCACAATATCCGTCAGTTGAGAGCAAGCTTGTACCACCCACAAGCCAAAGGAGTGGTAGAAAGGGCAAACCAGTTCATCAAAGGCACCTTACAACTGGCTTGCGCATCAGGCATGAATCCACACAAGATCGCCAAAGAGGCGTTTGCAGCTCATCGTCTGCCACCACATGCAATCACAGGAGTATCTCTGTTTCAATGGTTGTTAGGGAGAAGGGCTGCATCCACACTGGTACCACCGTGGCTACACCAAGTCAGAGAGGACGATGACATCGACATGAGCAACATTATTTTCCGATTGCAAAGGAACAAGGAGATCATGAAATCTCAAGGCGACAAACGCAGAGCAGCACATCGCACAGAGGTCAATGAAGGGGACTTGGTGAAAATACGCCTACCCCACAAAGACGCCAAAACGGGCTCCAGATAAAGCAAGGCCATAGAAGCCACTCGGAAAGGAACCAACCACATCAACACCGGCGACAGAAGACGGTGGAACCTGGAAAGAGTGGCCGTTTACCAGAAAAGAGCGTCCACCACCTATCTCTCCATGGAAGCAGGTGATGACCATGAATGATGGGAATCTGCAAGTGATCCTCAACAACCAGAGATGGACGTCTCAGAAGAAAGGAACCAATGGGAACATGCCTACATGAGCCCCATGCCCCAGTTCAGAGAACCACACTGGGAAGCAACCCCAATGGACCCCCCCCACCTCATTTGAAACACCCTGCATAACCGCCCAATCCCCAAGTGCCATCACTACCAGAACAGACCCCAAAGGGAGAGTATAAAGCCAACCAGGTTCACAGACTTCATCATGGGCTAGGAACCATCTTTTCCCATTAAAGGAGGTGTGTGGGGACTCCCTCTTGCGAGATCCCGCCCCTGTGATCTCGCGAAACTTCAGAGCAGGATGCGCGCGGAAAAGCGCAACCCGTGCAGAACTCAGAGATAGGCTGGAGAATGCACATCAACAGTAGCACTCCTCCTGTTGAGAAATTCAGACATCTTACAGCCTGTCATACCCAGGCCCTTTCCAGGAGAGCATAATTCCAAGGCTGAGGGCAGCCTCCTGGGAGCTCTAGCTGTTAAGTGATATCAACACCATTGACCTATGCCATGCAGTGAAGCCAACTGCATAAGATGGCAGGACAGAACTGTTAATACTTGGACCATCCCTGCCCTGGACTAAATACCCCCACTGTTTCATTACTCCAGGTGTCTCAATAAATGCCTGATTAAATCTAAACAGTGTCGTGTCATCTGTCCAGGCCACCACAATAACCCAATAAATGCACCCTTTTCCGCTCACACATTGATTTGGTATACAAGAAAGTAATCTGAATTGAAATGAAATGCAAACATTTGTTGTGAATACATTTTATGCATTTAAGAATGATTTGGTTTCTGTGTGAATGTTGCCTTGTAAATAGCAATGTAAAGAAGTCTCAACTGCTTTGACCACAAATGACTAATGTTGGTTTTATGCCGGGGCACCAGTGGTAGCCTCCCTGTCCCACTCACCTCACATCTACATCACTCCCTGACAACAACACAGAGACCCTACACAGAATGGCATCCAAAAACATAAGACCCCATGCATTTACACACACACACACAGCACTCATACACAAAGAGAGACCCCCTCACAATGATATTGACTACAGTGCTGTCTGTTCTCCATTAAACCTGAAAGCACCTACCTGAAGCTTAACCTGACAAAGATAGGGTGACAAGATTTGAAAAATAAAAACAAAACGGGACAATACACCAACATAAAAGTAGGTCTTCAATTTGAAAGGTACTTCCATGACCACACATCAGTAGTGAGATAATCAGAGGGAAGGGGTTGGGTCCAGTCATTCTCCTGCATATAAACTGTGTAGATTTGGTTATGAATGTAAGCATGTTCAAAACATAGCAACATTTGCTGTGATTGCTATTTCAGGTCTTGCTATGAAGCCCTTACACAAGCAGTGTTTCTGACATGATCAGTCATTGCACGCTGCTTACACAAGCAGTGTTTCTGGCATGATCAGTCATTGCACGCTGCTGTTAACCAATAGGTGGGAGTTTGAGGCTAGTGTAAACTGGTTTGTAATTGTACAGTAAAGGATGACTTATACAATCACACCTGTGATTAAGATGATGGGCACTATGCCTTTTTTTTAAACTGGGGAAGAAACGGGGGCCAGAATGCCTAATTCCGGGACAGTCCTAGCAAAACCGGGATGCCTGGTCACCCTTGCCAAAGACCTACTTAATTCTCTTAGTAAACCTCATTGCCATGCTCAAGTCCAGAGTTGGCTCACTGACATGAAGCTCGATAAATTCACGCCTGAATTCTTAACTAGTGCAATATCTCTCAGCTTTGCCATCAATGGTGACCTTACATCCAAAACGGACAGTGCCACGAAGATCAAAGCAGCATGGTCCCACATCCGTGTTACCAACTCTTTTGGCTTCTTTGAGGCACATTGGATGAAATGAGACTGGCCTACAGCCTGGCCTAAAAGATGAAATAAGGGTGAGCCAGGCCTAGGAGGGGCAGAACAGTAAAGCAGCCCTCCCATGCACTGGTGTGTTTTGCATTAAAGCCCATTTCTCCCCACTTTCGGTCTCCCGTGTATTATTTGTGTCGAAGTGCCTGATGTGTTGGGGCGCACTGGTATCGTGGGGAGCAGGATGAGACTGTACTTTATTGGTGATGATACCCGGGAGCTCCCATTCCTGACGTGCATGACTTGGATTTACAACAATACAACAGGTACGTGAAAAAAGTGTTTTTTGCTGTACTGCGCGCTTGACTAGAGGACTTTGGAGTCATCAGGGACTCTAGGAATAATACAAAGACAGTGCCTCAGAGTGTTGCAGTGATACAGTACAGGGGATTGGAAGGAGAACTACAGGACTGCAATTGGGCCAGAGCATTCTTGGGCACCTGTGATACAGTCAGAGTTAGTGGAGGGACGGTGTTTGATCGATGCTGTAAAGGGCACAGGGTAGGAGTGTGAGGTCGGAAGGCTGCGTTAACCTGCAGTAGGGCTGATACCAGTTACAGATTACAGCTGCAATATGGCGGACGCCGGTCTACTGACCAGGTGAGAGGAGCGGGGAGACCTGTCATATAAATCAGGGTCGAGGACAGTGCTGGAGAGGCTGAAGAGCATGGTGGACAATTGGGATGTGGTCCACCAGTCGATACAAAGGAATAAGGAGTTGAGGGGCACCCAGGAACAACAGTTACAAAGGGTACCACAGGGAAGTGACAGGGGAAATAGTGCTGAACTATAAGTGAAACAAAAAGATATCACTATGGTGATGAAGATAGGGAAGGATCAGAGACCCTCAGAGTTTGCAGTAATGCTTACACAAACTTTAATGAGGTCCACCGTATGGTGGCTGTTGCCAGATGACTTAATGAGGGTGGTGGACGGGTAAGTGGATGTGGAGAAAAAGTTAAGGTCGACCCAGGGGTGGCCGTACATTCTGAATGCAGCTGATGACGCGTGGCTGACAGTGAGAAAAGCAGTGCCGGTGAGGGAGTGCAAGGAGTTGGCGGAGGTTGAACACACAGAGGGGCAGGATTGTGAGGTGCTAGCACCAGTACCTGCGCAGGTTGGGGTGGATGATGCAGAACGCTGTGGGGGAAGCTCTATGTATTTCATAGAAAGGGGAGGAAGAGGGAGGAGACACGGGCTGGCTGGGTACTGGGGGAGGCAACTGGGTGCAACAGAGGAGCGGGAGGACATCCTGCAAAACAGTGGTGCAATGCCAGAAAGGTGTCTGCAGGGAGAAAGAGGCAGGGTACAGATATTACAAATGGCTATGGTGACGGCCGCTACTAAGAGTAGCATCCACATTCTGACACACACAAACAGGGTACTGACAGCATGGGGGAAGACATACACAAAGGCAATAAATAAACTGGGTTTTGGAAGGATAAGTGACTGTGCAGTGTGTACCTTAGATGGGGCAGTGAATAAAATGCCAGTGGAAGGGGTAGTGTTAGGCGAACTACATGAATGCATGTCAGAGACTGTCAAAACACAACAGGATGTTTTCAGGGCATGTGCGCAAGAGAAGAACGTTGGCAGGCACACATATAAAGAAGGTGGTCAGAGGCAGCATAGTGTTTGGGGGGGAAGAGTACAGTATGGTGAGTTACAATCAGTGGTGTTGGCTCTGGGAAGAAAGAAGATAACTCCATATGGTATTGTTCTTCAAAGGAGAATTGCCGAGCATTCTGGTGCTGGACTGCCTAAGTGGGTAGGACTAGACTGATATGCAAATTAATATTTCTCCTCTGTAAAAGGTACAGTGAGCTAAAGCATGGTTGTGGGCCCTCCTAGGCGAACACCCCCCCAAAGCACAGGTTTGGGGGGGGGGTGTTCTCCCAGACCTCTTTTTGAAATTTCTTCAAAACAGTAACAAACAAAACATGACTCTAACATGCAGATACACTCACAATTTCTGGATGCCAGCGCACCACCACAAGCCACAACATTGCCAGGCTGGTAACAAAGAACTGCAAGAGGGAGAAACAGGAAAAAGGCCTTTTATGCTTCTAACCCTTTGTCTAAAACAAGTTATTGATGCAGATAATACTGGTGCCTCCATTCTCCACTCCAGAAAGGACCTGAAGACTGTTAAGCATTTCAAAGGCACGGTACACTCCAGACCAGAACTCTTTCTACTGGCTGGGGATGCAGCGCACAATTAAAACACTTATATTTTATTTATTACGAATTCAGTTTGAGAAGGCACGCAACCCGTATCACACTCCCCTTTACAAATACCCTGGGTCGCAATGGCCCATGAACCAGGCTGGTGTGTAATAATACAATATTTATTTATTTTTAAATTCCAGTGAAATCACACACTTTTAATATGGGGTGCAATCACCAGTGTGGGTATAATTACACTGTAAATTGATAGAATACACTTAGTTTGATCTTGTTGCATAAGATATACAATGCAAAATTGAATACATGCAAGATTACTTTTTGGGTGGTATTTTCTGATTGCAACACAGTTAATATTTCCCCCTACAACACTCCTAAAACCCCCGTTAATCAAATTTTTATTTATTTATTTATTTTTTTTAATTTATGTGCTGTAGTTGAAACAACAACTTTACAAATATTATTTTTTTTATACAAACACAGAATAGTAGCATATTAGAAATCAAGGAATATCAATCAATTTTTGACAATAAATAATTGGTACATCATTAAAAAAAGGAGAATGGATACCCAGACATAGGAATGTCGGAAGAAATACAGAATTATAAAGTGCACATGTATCATAATTGTTATTTATATGCTTTTTATATGCATATCTAAGACAAATGGGGACATTTCAAACACAATTTCACAGGCACATTGTGCAGTATTGTTGACAATGGCTTATTTCCATTAGTAGATGATAAGACCTTTTTGCTCTTCTGGTAACGCTGCATCTAGAATTGCAATAGTTGTTATTCTCACGGATATCTTAGGAGAGTTAAAGATTGCCGCCCAAGTTCCGGCATCTGAGCGATTATAATAATTCAGATTCACACATTTAGCTAGTTTGGCACGATGGAAGTCAAAAGCTTTATATTCCATGACAATGTGTTGTGATGTTTCTGTGGTGGTAATATCATTGCAAAATCGACAATACCCCGATTCTTTTTTAATCAAACCTCGTCTTAGTAGTATTTCATTGACCGGCCATAGGTTAAAGCGGAATCTTAAAATTTTTAATCTTAATTGTGGGGATGGACATTTCATCAAATAGTCAGCCATTGTACGGAAGTGTTTATGACCGAAGAGGAGTCCATCAAAATCCCTAAGTTTAAGGCATTTCTCCTGAGTTGTCACCCAGTCCATTTGAAGAAATTTAGCTTTAGCTCGATTTGGATTTGTTACCAAAAGATCAATTGAGATATCCGCTTTAGCTAAGGCATTTATAGTGTGGGTTCTCCATTGCAGTGGGAAAGTGTGGTCTGAGGATGTTAAGTAATCGGCCAGCACTGCGAGGCTATTTTTCATCGAAATTCCCATGATACATTTTCTGAACAGGCTACACATTTTATAGGTTATTTGGGCTTCGATTGATATGAGTCCCAGTTCAAATCTAAGAAGCATATTAGGTAGATTTAAAACTGTTTTCCAGAACTTTGCTTCGATACGATCCCAGAATGTAACAGATTTGGGTAAAACATATTCAAGTCCATATGTAATGACAGGTATGATTTTCTGCTGATAGAATGACATAAGAGGGGCGCATGAAAATTTCCCAAATTTTGCATGAACAATTCTTGCTTGCGAGGTAAGCATTAATAATTTAGCTCGCAATGATGTTTCAAAAGGCTTATCGGATGTTATATTGTTGAAGTTCGTCCCCAAGTATTTATACTCCGAGACCACTTCCAGTTTATGATTAGATATTGTCCAGTGGAATTTGTTATGCAAGGTCGTTTTCGGTTTACCCAAAATAATGATTTGAGTTTTTTTCTGGTTCACAATAAGATTGTTTCGTGAAACATATTGTTCAAGTACGTCTAACAGGATTTGTAAGCCAGAGGGTGTCTGGGAGATTAGGACTAAGTCATCCGCATAGAGGAGCCATGCTATCACTTGTCTTCCTAGTTTAGGTGAGTCGGAATGAACTGAAGCAAGATCGTCAGCTAAGTCCAGCAAGAACATGTTAAATAGAGTGGATGCCAAAATGCACCCTTGCTTTAAGCCTCTTGCTGTCATTATCCGTTTGGATAGGGAGCCTTCCAGATTCAGCTTGATCTGTACAGAAGTGTTTGAATGAAGAAGCCTCACGATCTTGACCAAGGATTTGGGACAATCATATTTTATCAGTTTTCTGATAAGTAAATTTCTGTCTACCGAATCAAAATCCATGCGAAAATCGATGAAGGCAACATACAGGGGTTGTCTTCGCAGGGCATATGACATCTTCAATGCGTTCAAGATTGTAAGATTTATTGAGGTTCCTAATCCTGAAACAAACCCAGACTGAAAAGGGTCTCTGCGCTAATCTGCAAATTTTTTTACCAGAGACGTCCAACAGGGCTATTGGACGATAACTCATCGGATTTTGTCTATTGCCCTTTTTAAAGATCGGAACAATGATCGACTGGGACCAAGATTTTGGAAGGTTTTGGTATCGAATAGTCGAAATAGTGTGTAAAGTATGGAAGCCCACACGTCCATATTTTCCTTTATTACTGCGTTCGAGAGTCCATCCGGACCTGGGGCGCGAGACATGCTGGCACTATTAATGAGGTCTTGAATATCGTCTTCATCGAAATCAAGGTCAAAGTCGGAGCAGGGCATGTCTGGTGCTCCAGAACCGGAAGGAGCTGCATATATACTATAGAAATGAGATACCCAGTCATTCTCTGATACCCCATTTACCTGAGAGGCGAGTTGCGGTGCTGACGTAGCTGAGTTAATTAATTGCCAGATTTGTGCTGAGTTCTTTCTCAGCACTTGATTTAGCATTAGTTCGCCATTCTTTTGGTAGTTGGTGATCTTATGCTCCCGCATCCAATTTCTGTATGCAGTTTTAATGGTTCTCAGTTCCGAGACCTTATCTGTTTCTGATAGATGTTGAGTTTGTCTCTTTTGTTTGCAAAACAGTGCTTTCCTTAAACGAACTGCATTGTCGCACACCTGAATTGTTTTCCTATGAGATTTATGGTGCGTTGCATATAGCTGCATTAGCTGAAACGGTCCTAGATCATGTATGCTATTGTCTTTGAAATTATCATTCACAAACATTTTTAGATGGTCACGATAATGTATTAATGATTGTTCAGTCCATTTCAACCGGTTTAAGGAATTATTGATGTTAACTGACCCATTGCAGGTTTGTCTTGGCACACTTGGATCAAAATTTAGCACAAGGTTGCATGTGAGGGGCTGATGGTCACTATACTCTGAAGTTTTAACTGCAAAGTCAGTTATGTAATCAAAGAGACACCTGGAGACAAATATATAATCAATAATAGCAGTTTGGTTTCTACTCTGCCACGTCGCAAGAGGTGGGGAATCAGCCGCACTGGTGCCATTTAGCATAATTAGATTCCAGGCTTTCGCAAACTTGATCCATAGATCAACCCGTTCGAATTTTTTAACAGAGTTCCCTTGCAATAAGTGTAGATTCAAGTCTCCTGCCAAGATGATGTATGTAATGCCATTGCCCAATATAATATTTTCAAAAACAGATGTGAGATTTTTGAAAAACAAGGCAACTGTGATACTCATAGGGTTCCAATACACATTTACACATGCAATCTTGCAAGAGTTAGCATCAATGATAGAACATTGGATGATTGGGTTTATCGCGGGTAGTGAGGTGAGGTGTAAGTTTGCTCGTGTGTTTATAGCAGTGAGTAATCCAGACATAGGTCTACCTTTGGCTGCTCGTATAGCCGGCTCCAGATGAATTTCAAAGTTATTCCAGCTTGGAGTAATAGTGAGCCAGGTTTCCTGTAAAAGGATGATGTCAAATTCAAACAGTATACTCTTGGGGTTATTAATCAAGCGACTGTGGCCTCGGGTGTTCCAGCTGACTATGGATAAACACACTTGCTCCTTAATTGGGTCTAGTTATACTCTTGTGATCTTGGTATGCTCTTGTGGGTACTCCCTTCACTCTCCGTTATTATAGATTGAGATGTGATGTTGTGGTTTTTGCGGTGTTTTGAGACAAGACTTCAGGGGGTATTTTACATCATCAACTCGTGAAAGCATAAAGCCCAGGTCAAATAAAGCTTCCCGCGCAGCCCATATCACATTATGTACAATTAGAGAGGTCGTCCACACAAGTACCACACCAAGGTCATTCCTGTTTTGGAATTCAATTTGGTCAATGTCTTGCGATTGGATGTCTCTGAGTGTTGTTATATCAGAGAACAAGATAAGCACACTCTGACGATTCAAAATGCATTGATGGGCCTGACGACACACTAGTAGCAAGGCATGTGTTGTCACAATTTTACCTTGTGCCTTTTTTGCTGTCATATTCGTGTGCTTGTCCAATACGCCGCTGAATGGACCGAGGGCTTTATCTGTATCGGCCTGTGGTGACGCAGTTTTTTTTTATTATTATCATTTTTTTTTGTGGCGAGATGAACTGCGATTTCGAGTTTAGCATCCACAGACGTGCAATGGACACTTTTATTTCATCAAGATCTTTTTGTCTGTCAATACTATTATTTACTGAATCTTGTGCCAAATTATGCTCACTCGGGAATTCTGAGTCAGCAAAAGATACTCGTTTAAGAGTAGTCTTTTTAGATTCTATGCTCTGCGTTTCTGTTGACGGTATCATGGTGTTAGCAAAGGTGCTTTTCGCAGGTCCATTGACTATGATAGGGAACCTAGGAGGTTCAAAACTTCGACTCTCTAAATAACGGTCAATCTCTCGTCTCAAGTTTTGCCTTGATAAATGCGTGTCGTCAGGCATTTCACTCTTGCTATTTGCTACTGGATGTAATGGAGTTTGACTGTCATTTTCACCAGTGTCTTGAGGTGTTAAGAGTTGAGGAGAGTGATGACCTTCAGCAAGTTTTATTAACTCATCAAGAGGAGGGTGATCTATAATTGCTCGAGGTGACTGGCAGGACTCCAGATATTTAATTTTTCTCAATTTAGTTAGTGCCTCATATTTTTTTGTTATGATCCCTGAGGCCACCTGAGTGCTAGTATTGGCACGTGATAGATTGTTAATGAAATGTTTCGTTGACGATGATACTGCCATCTTTGCCGACTGAACATTTTTTGCAATTATTTGAGGTGGCAACTTTTTTGATTTAGGATTTATTCCTGCTGTGTTTTTACTGGCTCTGACATCAAAGACAGAGTATATAGATTTCACAGGTGCAGCCAATCCGTTTACTTTTTGTACTGAAGTTGTCTGAAAAGGAGTCTGAATTGGATCATGAGTGTTAACCAGTATAGAGTTATCTGTGATCATACCATCTACAAACGGTAGGGGAGTATACGTTTTGGCGGGTCGCATAACCAGTGGATCTTGGTGTATATTTCCAATTTCTACATTCTGATTATTTAAGTCTTTCTTTGTTTGTGTGTACGCATCTATGAGGACTGAGGTTTTGCTTACTTTTTCTGGTTGTTTTTTATTAAGAAATATGGTGATTCTTTTTTGGAACTCGCGATCCTGAGTGCATTTTTCAACAGAGTCCTTTCGGAAACATGACAGTTCGGAACTAAGTTTGTATATTTCAGAGTTAAGCAAATCAAACTTTTCTGTAAGCCCTCTAAGTGTGCCATCGGTGGATTCGAATAACTTGGCAAGTGACATAAGTGGTATATTAATGACCTCCAGGGTTAAATTGGCGGGTTTAGGTATGTCAATCAGGTTAAGAGATGAAGCCTGTTGACCGTCCTGAACCCTGCGGGGAGTTGGAGGGATAAATGAGATGTCAACTGCGGTACTGCCATTGGATCGCTGAAACATATCGGGGGATTGTGAGAGATTTGACCTTTCTGAGCTGGCTGAAAAGGAAGAATTAGTCGAATCTAAATCAATTATGGCCTCTTCCGCATTTTCGTCTACAGGAATGCCTGTATGCGGCGCTCCAGAAAGGGCATTTCTCAACAACATACTATCAGACATGGACGCAGACAGTTTTTCATTATCAGTCATTAAGGAAAGATTACATACAGCCTGGGCAATAGAGTCAACTGTTTGTGTGTTACGTTGAGTTTGTTCCACTTCAATCTTAGAGGTTATCAAAGGTTCTGTACACGCAAGGATACATGCCAATTCAGCTTTTCTTAAAGTTCCAAACCCATATTTTCGTATGTCTGTGTTGTGCCCCTTCCGATCCTTTTTGTTATTCAGCATTTTGGATTTTTGTCGAGAGTTTCGCTGAAGTGGCGTTGAGCGCATAGTGGACGCAACAACGTCTGTGGTGAAGTCTTCGCGGACAGGATGGGACTCAGACATAATTCTTTGCCTTGTATTGTCCCTCATGCCTGTTGTCAACCGGTAAGGACCGTTAGGACGTGTGGACATGGTATCAAGCAGGGCTCATTGAACTGCAGCGTGAATTAATAGTTGCTTAAAGCTTAAATTTCAAAGAGGAGAAATATAGCAAAATAAGCACTCACCCCTAACAGGGAGCCTTATGTGAATGTGTGCCTCGGTCGAAGCGGCAAAGCGGGTCTCCACGGGACTCGCTTGGGGGCGCGCGAGCGGTGCACGCGAGCTCCTCCTTTTATCTGCCCGCCTCCAAAGGGTTACCAGATGGCCTAGACAGATATAAATAAATACAATATAAGCTTAGCTATTGATAGAAGTCCATTGGAAAGTATGCTTTTTGCGGGTTAGAAATCACCTGCTGGTAAATGTAGTGACAGCTGCAATAGTCCACAAAAGTTCGTAGCTCCAGGAGCAGAGTAGCGCGGCAAAGCGGGACTCCACGGGAGTTGCTTGGGTGCGTGCGCGCGGTGTGCGCGACCTCCTCCTTTTATCTGCCCGCCTCCAAAGGGTTACCAGATGGCCTGCTGGTAAATGTAGTGACAGCTGCAATAGTCCACAAAAGTTCGTAGCTCCAGGAGCAGAGTAACGCGGCAAAGTGTTAACCGAATTTTGAGTAGGTAGAAAGGAGCAACAAGGAGTCAGGTATACTAGGCAATGACCAGAATAAAAATCCAACCTTCCACCCCTGAATGGGAGGCAACATCGGATTGAAAACCCTTGAAACTGAGCAAAATAGCACTCGAAATTACTAAATATTTGTTTTACATGTGTGGTTGAATGGATAAGGAAAACATTAGTATACCAGTATCAAAGAAGTCAGAACACTAGCAAACTATAAGGCAATGTACTAGCAACTGGCATACAGTTCAGAAAATCAACCTTGGAAGGAAAAACACAGTGCAGCACAATCACAAGTGTAGAAAATGGATTTGATTCATTTCACATGTTTAAAATAGCAAAACGTTTTGGAATTTGGGGTAAACAGGCAAAATCAGAATATCACCTCACCCAGTAACTAATCCATCGGGAACCTTGGAGTTCTGGTTCCCAGTCAAACCATATGCCAGGCTGCAGGACATATTATAATCAACCATTAATACTCCTCAATTGCGGAGGGGACGCACTTTGGCTCACAACCCCATACCCTTCGATCCTAAAATTGGAATGCGGTTTTGATGCTAAGGTACCAAGACACCTCACAGGTAGCATATGAAAGTGAAAGGGTAACTCTGAATGGATGACAGGATGGGATTCTTAAAGGGGAAGAAAAAATTGTTTTTTTAAAATGAAAGCAGTTCACAGGGAAAATTGAATTCAAAAGGAAAATTATCAGTTCTACTAAAACTATATTTTCGCGACTAGATTATCAACAAGAGAAACGCTGCTGTGGAAAGGGTTAAGCTGCAGTTTTAACCCCCTCATACTGTGTGTCTCTTTATGTGGGAATTAATTAATTTATTCCAAATAGTGCTAAGCACATATACATCAGACTGAAATGATTGGGAAGGAACAGCGCTAACACATGGAGATCACTACAGATTTTCCTAAGAACAGGGTACACAAAGGAGTCTGACAATTTTAACAATTTTGCTAGGATACATATAGGATCTCTGTGGTATTGGACCTAATGCAAGGTACCAAATCAAGGGATGCAGTTTGCTCGAAAACTGGGGAAAGGAAATACTCATAACGCGGCGGAGTCTCCTAGAAGGGACAGCTGGGCCTAGTCTGGTCACTGGAGACAGCGAGGTGCATCAGCTGGGCAGGCAGGTAGCGGGGTAAAAGCTGTCTGGTCACTGGATCATCCCCAAAAGGGTTCCACAGCCTTTTCCTCTTGCTCCCTGAACTACTGGGATTTTAGTAGGGTTTAATTCTGGATGGTGGTTCTGCAGTTTCAGGAGGTACTGCAAGGATCAGGATTAGCTACCTCTGGCCTGGCAGTGGAATCTGGAATTTTGCAGGGTGAATATGGAATGTCTTGACCTCTAGATACGCTGGAGCTGGAAAAGTCAGAAGAGAGTCCAGAACTCCCTATGCCTCCCCTTTATATAAGGAGATGAAATCACATGATTTTACTATGGGGCAGACTAAAGCTGAACACACCTCTTAAAATCGGATAGGTCAGCTGTGGATGTCACTGCCTCCCTGTCAGCCGGATGGACTTAGGGACATGACATCAGTTTTATGGTGTGTGCTTTATGATGTACAGGGCCATCCCATAGTTACTTTTGCCAAAATCAGTTATGACACAAAAATGCACCTTTTTACAATTGTTACACTTTTAAAAATCACATAGGCAGATTCCATATTTTACACAGGACCTGCCATTCCAACTCTCAATTCTGTATGATGTTGTTTAGTCCTTCTAATAATCGTTAGCAATTTTTGGTGGGAATCGTTTCCCCTAAAATTCTACAATTTTATATATGTATACATGTTATCACTGGGCATGTTTTCATTAAATTTCAAAGCTTTACCATGTATGCTTTTCCCAGAAATAGCAATTTCCTGGCGTTTGCGCCCCCAACATGCTAAAAACACCTACAACGTCTTATTTCAATGGCGAATACCTGACATTTAAACAGTGATCATTTCAAATTAATATGTCTTTTAATTACTGAAATAAATGACATAATCTGAACAGTCTCTGCAATCAAAAGGGCTGGCTTTGTTTTCCAAATATGGGCATGCCTTCCAGTCCCCAGCCAAATG
Organism: Ambystoma mexicanum; assembly: GCF_040938575.1. Taxonomy (NCBI): domain Eukaryota; kingdom Metazoa; phylum Chordata; class Amphibia; order Caudata; family Ambystomatidae; genus Ambystoma; species Ambystoma mexicanum. Next base: position 229,364,659 of record NC_090934.1, read on the forward strand.
TCAGGCTCTGGTCAGCTTTAGCCCTGTGTTGCCATGGATTCGCCTTTGAAGTCCTTCACTTTGAGGTGAGGGGAGGTGTCACCAGGAATTCACACCTGTATGCCAAGGCAGTCCATTGTCTCATGCTGGAGAACTGGCGCTTCATCTGACAAGGGTGCTAGATTCTCCACCTTGACCCATTCATAGTTTCCAGGGGGCTAGTCCACTTGGGGAAGGTGGTTCTGTTCCCAGGGGAGGCAGGGCCCTTTGAAGTCAGGGCCTGTCAAACCTGTTCTGCTGGCCTCAAAGTACTTTTATTTATTTATTTATGTATTTATTTTTCTTTCTTTTAACCAGAAAGCAAGTTTTTTGTAAATACATATCCTGTATATATTTTAAAACAAACCCCCATCACATTTCTATGCAAGCACATGGCCATAGTTTAACATTTAATTTTTTAAAAGGCATTTTCTTGTTTGGCAAAAGAACCCTTTTACACGTGGGTTAATTCTTCTTGGAGGTCACTTTTACAAATGCTGTTCTTTCTCGCATTCATATTCTGAACATTATTTATAGCCCTAGTCAGTTTCTAATACACAGAAATCTGTCCAACACAAGGGTTCTCTGAAACTGACATCAAGCAAAAGGAGAGAGAGAGCTTTTTTTAAGGGATTGGACTGCTTTAGATTGTTGCAAAAGTAAAATGTTTGCCGTGCAAATGGAAATGTAACTCATGCTTTTCACAGACTTGATCAAATGAAAACAATGCTGTTCTACCGGGTTTATCTGATTTCATGGTATTCAGATGCAAGACACAGGCAAGGCTAGGTTGCATAAAACAAATTTTGTGCTGTTTTTAAACCGAAAATGTCACCAGGGCGAAGTCCTCCGGAATGCATGTCATTTTTCAAAGCAGCCCATAACTTTCTGTCATTCAGGGGACTGAGGCCAAGCAGGCCCATTTTTGTTTGCAGTGTTGACAATGCCTGCCCCACAAGTGCCAGGGTACGTTTCCATGAAGGTCACAGCTTTGGAATGTTTTAAAATGAAAGGAGGACAATTGCAGTGCAGAGCCATTCTTCATTTACTTTCTTTTCTTTGAATGAAGAAACAAAGTGCAGCCATTATTTCGGTAGCTGCTAAATGCAGTTTTGTGATGCCAGGGAATAGGTGCTCATTAAACACAATACCGCCATGGTTTCTTGGTAACTGCTAAATGCAGTTTCGTTGTAGGGGGTCTGCCTCAGGCCTTAAAATACCCCACAAGACCCTACTGGTCAAAGAACATGTCACCAATTCATGATTTCTCCATCCAACCTTAATTCTTCCCCTTTGGATCATTCCCTAACCCTTACATGCAATCCCGGGTGAGTTTGTGTTGTAATGCCATCTGTGAGGATGTAAGAGCCTTGGACTTTTTCATTTTTATTAATACAATGATACAGGCAATTTGGTTTGTCAAAGCAAGGTCTGCTAATCAGACCCTCTTTTCATAATGCTCCATGCCAAAATCATAGTGCACTCATATGCCTTTGCTGAGACAGTCTACTGACTTCCGCAGCACGATCCCTGTAGTGGCCATAGGGCCAGTTCCAAGTTCCCATATGCATCCCTGACAGAGGCTGGAACACAAAGTTCAAACAGGCAGACGTGGCTTTTTAATCATCTGCACCTCTGATTCAAAACATCTTAACTGTGTACCTTTGCCAGCTTGGTGGCACGTTAAACTGTAAAGATGAGCCATGTCTGGTTATGCCATGGTGACTACTAGGACCACACAATTATAGAGCCCAAGCCTTTGGATATCATATTAGTGTCAGCTTGGCAAGGTGTGCTTCAGTCATGATAGGGCTGCTGTGTATTAGCTCTCTGACCTGGATGTCTTCACAACAGGCATGTGGCACAATGTTGAGGAAGCTACTGCTTTGAGCCCCCTGAAAAAGGCCAACAATGTCCTACCCAGGCACATTAAGTCTGCTCTGGAGGTCTCCTGGGAATCAACACTTTGAAGGCATTTCTGTCATAACAAACCCACTCTCACATCAGACTGCTGCTGACTAGAGTCCTTTCAAAGCAGTCAGACATGGGGAGGGTGTGGAGGTGGAGTAGCCTAGAGGAGAGGGTTGAGCAGGAAGAGGGGTTCCACCATCTGCTAGGGCTCCCTTAACCTCCTCCCCACCACACTTCCTGCAGACAAATTACTCTGAGTATGATGTCAGAAGGCAAAGGACCCTTTGTACAACAGCCTGAATTGGACCCCTGACAGGCTTGCTTTGGACCAATCTACAGTAACATTTTCCCTTTCTACAGGAAGGGAACCATTCTCTTTGTTGATTTATCTTTGGACTTCAAGACAAGAATTGTCCACCTTGAACTCTGTGAATACAGTCTATTCCAAAGTTATTTGCCATAGAGGCGAAGACAGCAGGCTCCAAGGGGAGGTAAGCCCTTCTACTTACATATCCCAAGGACACATTCAGGGTGAAACCGCTGTGTGGACAAGGCCTACTGCAATTAGCCACTGGCACCCATGACGCTGCCACTGGAGGAGACAGAAATCCTGTAAGTGCCCTCTATAAACCTTACTGGTTGGAAAGTGCAGAAGAAAGCTCCCACCTTGTCCCCAGAGACCCTGAACTGGGCCAACTAGCAACCCAGAGATCAAGGGACAGTTCTGGGCTCTGGTTTCGATCTGCTTGTGAGTTGCACAGACCAGGACATTGCCTGCCACCAACCAAACGCTTAATCACTGTCTCAGAAAGTGCCTATAAGCATGTCTTGACAATTATGAGCCCCAAAGACAATAAAGCAAAGGCATTTGAAGCGACCAAGTACCCCTGGTCTGCCTTAAAGGACCTTAGTGAAACCTAAGCCACCGTCTTTACCTTTTAAAAGACATTTCCATTCCTCTGGGAGGGGAAAAACACAGAGTACCCTATAGACTTCTGGTAAAACCCAAGGAGAAAGGAGGGGTAGGGCTCACGGAAATGCGTACATATTATAGGGCAGCCCAGTTTAGAGCTCTGGTCCCCCACCTGAGGAGTGATAAACAAAAGCAGTGGGTGGACATTGAGAACCATCTGTTCCGCCCGGTGACGCTTGGAGAATGGTTGTGGGCCCCACGAGAAGCAGCCCTGAGTAAGGTATGTAGACACAGGATCCTGGGCCCGCTCTGATACCTTTTGAAAGTCAAGAGGGAAATGGTGGGGGTAACAACCTAGCCCTCACCCCTAAGCCACAGTTGGGCACCCCCCATAAGAGACTGGATCCCCAGACACGAGAGATTCCAAGACCGGTTCGAGGGTGGAGTGAAAAGGGTGGGGCAAATCCTGAGAAAAGATGGGTTTATAGAGCTAAATCAGCTTGAAGACATGTTGGGAGGGGGAAACATCTCGGTATTTAAATACTTGCAACTCAAAGGGGTGCTGATGTCCGAAGATAGGAAGGAGAACCTGCAAATGGAACTGACATGTACAGAAAAGGTGTTGGACATGGGGAAAGGGACGAGAGGGCTGAATTATATCAGGCCCTACTGGAAGCACGGGGGGAGACATAGAGGTATACAGGAGGAAATGGGAGAGGGACATGGAGATAGAACTGTAGGATAAGCAATGGCAAAAACTATGTGTGAACGTCCACCGTACCTCAGTGGCCTGTCAGTATAAACTTCATGGGTTAAAACTCTTGTACAGGTGGAAATGGGACCCGGCAAGACTACGTTGATGTACCCTGGTGTTCACCCCCAGTGCTGGAGGAAGTGCGGACAGAGGGCGGACTACTGGCATATGTGGTGGGCCTGTAACTGGGTGCAAAGATACTGGAAGGAAATACTGCGCTGGATAAGGGACCTAGATGGGGTGGACAGACGGTTGGACCCACTCCTGGTGTTATTTGGGATAGAGTTGATAGAAGGGGACTGGGTTAAGCTTTCGCCCATGTCACACTTCCTGCTACTGGCGGCCAGGGCATGCATTGCAGGAGGTTGGAAAGGGGTGGAACTCCCCAGTGAAAGGCAATAGCCGGCCAAGGCCCTGGACATATACGGAATGGAACAACTCAACAGACAGATACACAATCAAACCCCCTTAAGGGAAATGGAATGGGCTCCCTTCCTGGAAAAATATGACCCGGAGAGACCCCAGCTAGGAGACTACCAATAGCCCCGGGAGGCTCAGGTGGAGTAATGAAAAATGAGGGAAGCTGCATACGGGAGATGAGTGTAGGGAAGGGACACAACGGAAAAGAGAGGGGAGAATGGACACAAAGTTAACACCGGTAGACCCCACGGCATGCCTCGGAGTGGGAAGTTGAGAAATGCCAGAGAGTGTTGCGAGTGGACTCCAAACAAAAGAAGGGAGGAGGCAAAACAGGGACTTGACGGAAGCAGGTTCCAGTAAAATTGAACGCTAGTTGCATCCGGAGAGCTGGGTTTTTAGAACAGGATGGGGGCCTAGAATCAGGGGGGGAGGGTCAGGTGATTATTTCTTCTTAGAAAAATGTAAATGTTCTCATGGTACGAAGCACAATCAGTGAATGTGTAATTGCAGATCGATATATGTAAACCATGTTAATTTACCAATATAACCAATTTGAAGAAAAAAAAGACATTTCCTTGAAGATTGATATTTGCCTGCACCCTTCTTTTTTTTTTTTTAAATATATTTTTATTTTATCTCAACCAGACAACATTACAACGAAACATAAATAAAACACCTCAAACAACAAAAACCAAACAAACAAAAAATAAGGCACTGCAATCCCCAGCCCTCCCCCCTATGAGCCTGTAGAGTGTCCGCCATCAGTGTCCGTTCCATGCGGTGGGGCCTCATCGCTCTCAAGTCCAGCCGAGGCCGACCCCATACCAAACAGCTCAGCTAACAATAACTTCCATGCCGTGAGAGAGCCTGTTTCTTCCTCCTCCCCTGCCATACTGCCATCCTGCCACGCTGCCGTTTCGGCATCAGCCCATTTCTGGAGATCTCGCCACCAGACCTCCACTCGCGGCTTATGACATTTCTTCCACCCCATGGCTATCCTACGTTTGGCAAGCACATAGGCCAGGTCTTTAAGTTTCTCAACATGTCGAAGCTTACGCGCCCTGGGATACCCTCCCAGCAGACAGGCCCAAGCCGAATCCACCTTAAGTGTGATACCCCTCCCTGCCAGCCTCCGCGCCACTTCACCCCAGTAGGTTGCAATCACTGGGCACGCCCAGAACATGTGTATCATGTCCGCATTCTCTTTGCTACACTTGGGGCACGCCTGGCGCCCATTATCCAGAAATTTGGAAATTCTCAGGGGGGTCATATATGCCCTGTGCGTAATATAGAGCTGTATCTGCTTAAACCTGGCGTTCCTCGATACCTTTTTGTGGTACCCCAGAGCGCGCTCCCACATCCCATCCGCCATCGAGGCCCCCATCTCTGCTTCCCATTCCAGCCTCAGGTGCCCCAAATCCTTCCCAACCTTTGTCATCAACATCTCGTACAATCTAGAGACCTCGTGCCCACCCTCTGATGCGTCATACATTATTTCCAGCGTGGCATCCGGTTCATCGGCCAAAGTAGCTTCGGGCCACGTGCTCCGGACCTCCCGGACCACCCTATGATATGTCACATATTGACCCATGTGTAGCCCCGACCCTGCCTCCAGTTCATCGAACTCCATCAGGGTCCCATCCTGCCAGGTGTCGCCCATAGTGATCAACCCCACTGACTCCCAGTATGTCCGGAGAATAGCTCTCAGCTGCCCGTCTTCCTTCGCCAGGGCGACCAGAGGTAACTGCGGCATACACGGCAAGGGGTCCCCCATCATCCGACAGGCACGCCGCCATATGTTCCTGCCAAGGGCTAGCATCTTAGGACGCTCCCTCATCCATGAACCGGTCACCCAGATCACCTCCCTCAGATAGAAGGGGGCCCAGTCTTTCCCCAGCAGCCTGTGTTCAGAGGTCTCTTCATCCGAGAGCCACCTGGCCACATATTGCAGTTGCGCCGCCATATAATAGGCCTCAAAGTTCGTCAGCTTCACGCCACCTTTCTCATAAGAGTTCTGCAATTTCCACAATGCGACCCTGTTGCGCGTGCCGTGCCATAGGAAATTCCTACATACGCTATGTAACCTAGCAAAAAACTTCCTAGGTATCATATACGGGATGTTATTAAAGTAATGCAGGAGCCTGGGCAGCACCACCATTTTAAGCATAGCTCCCCGACCCATCATCGCTAAAGGCAATCTTTCCCAGAACCTCATGCACTTCTCAATCTTTCCCACAGCTAGTTCAGTATTATGCCTGTGTTCTTCCTCGGTCGTGTGATACACGTCAATGCCCAGGTACCGGAAGGAGCTCGTCGCCCACGGGATCCGCAGCACTGGCAACCGCTCCACTGGTATCCCCACATAACTGCTTAGCGGGAATAGTGCGGATTTCTGAGGGTTGACCGCTTTGCCGGACAACCAGGCGTACCTCTCCAATACCTCCAAGATATACTGCAAATTCTCTTCCGGATGTTTCAGGTATAACAGCATATCGTCTGCATACAGGGATATAAGATGGCACTCCCCTCCCACCTCTATGCCCACCGGATCATACTGCTGCCAGAGGTAAATTGCTAAGGGTTCGAGGGCCAGTATGTACAACATTGGGGACCAAGGACACCCCTGCCTAGTGCCTCTGCCTAACTGCCATCTATCTGAGACCACTGCGCCCGTACGGACCCTAGCCAGAGGCGCACTGTATAATAGCTCGGCCCACTTCATGTAGCCTGGTCCCAGTCCAAACCGCCCCAAAGCCGCCAGCAGCCACGGCCATCGAACAGAGTCGAACGCATTAACCGCGTCCAACGCCACTATCGCCATTTCGCTGTCCTCATTGCACCCCCATTCAACCACCCTGTGAAGGCGTCTGTGATTCTGAGTAATATTCCGATTCGGGACATAGCCCGTCTGGTCAGGATGGATCAGCTTGCCTATCACCCTCCGCATTCTGGCTGCCAGGACAGCTGTTAGGATCTTGCTGTCCTGGTTCAGCATCGACAGGGGCCGGTAGGAGCCACAATCATGTCCCTGTTTATTGGCTTTGGGGAGCGGTACTATAATCGCCTCCCTGAGCGATTCCGGCAGCCGCCCCACCTCGAACGCTTCATTAAGCATCTCCAGCATGGGCGGGAGCACCTCCTCTCCATACGCTTTATAAAATTCACTGGGGAACCCATCCGCTCCTGGGGTCTTGCAAGTGGGTAGCTGCCGCACAATCTCCTGCAGCTCCTCCAGAGTGATCGGAGCATCCATCTCCTCTCGCTCTTCGTCACTTATCCTGGGCAGGCCTATGTCTTCAAGTACTACCTCTATCTCCTCCCGGCTTCCCCCTTCTCGATCCTCATATAATGCTTGATAATATTCCGCGAATGCCCCATTCACCCCTTCCTGGGTGTCCTCCTCCACGCCCTTTTCAGTGATAACTGATCGGATCGGAGATCTCGGGGTCTCGCTCTTGTACAGCCACGCAAGAAGCCTGCCCGTCTTGTCCCCCCACCGCATGGAACATCTCAATGTACTTCCTGTAATTCAGATTACAGAGCCTGTCCCAGTGTTCTGCGCACCTCTGCTTCAGATTAGTGACCGCCTCCGTATCAATCCCACCCTCCCCCAGCTCTTTCTCCAACTCAATCTCGGCCTTACGCAGATCAGCCAGGACTCCACCCATTAATCCCTTGGACTTTGCAATGGCAACCCCCCTCATTACAACCTTAAAGGCCTCCCACAAAGTACCAGCCGACTTGACACTACCTGTATTCGCCTCAAAGTAAGCAACTATCTCCACCCTCATGTCCTCCCTGAAGACTGGATCCTTGAGCGCTTCCGCCCTAAGGCGCCATGTTGGAATTCGCGCACGTGGGGGACAAAGCTGCCATCGCATGACCAGGGGCGAGTGGTCCGAAAGGACTCTCGCCCTGTAGTCTATCTGGTCGCACTCCGCGACAACGTCCGGAGTGGCGAAAAAGTAATCCAGCCTTGTGTGTAGCTGGTGCGGGGCCGAATAATGCGAATATTGCCTCACGCCAGGGTGTCTCGTCCTCCACACGTCTGCCAGGCCAAGTCCACCAGAAGCGTCTGCAGTACCCTAGCCGCCGGGCTGGGCCTGACCACCCTGTCATCCGACCTGTCCTCCCTGGGGTTTAGTACGCAATTAAAGTCCCCACCCCAAATCACCGGACCCCCCATCCCTTCACCAAGTCTAGTGATCAGCGTCCTAAAGTATGTCGCCGTGTCCTGGTTAGGAGCATATGTATTTATAATACACACTACTTTATTTTCCACAAGCCCCCTTACCATGACCAGCCTCCCATCAGACTCCACAACCTCCCCAAGTAGCTTAAACGGGACATGTGGTGCAACCCAAACCAGCACACCTCTAGCTTAGGCAGAATATGTAGATCCAACTACTGTCCCTCTCCACTTCCTCCCCACCAGTTCCAGTTTATCCCGTGTCAGATGCGTCTCCTGTAACAGGGCGACATCTATCTTTTGCCTTTTTAGGTACAACATGACCTTGTTACGCTTAAGGTAGCTGTTAAGCCCTCTAACGTTCCACGTTAGTATCCTAAGGTCCCCCATGATTTATCAGTAGCTCTCTCCTCCCTCCCAGGTCTGCTCGCCTCCCCCACACCTCAAGGACCCCCATTTCCAGTTTCTCTCCCAGGCTCATATAAAAACTAACACACCCCACCCCCCTACCCCAACCAACTGCCCAGCTCCATCCCTGGATCTCAGGCATCCCCGTGTTCGGTCCTCTCTGGAAACCCAAGTAGAGAACCCGACAGGGTGTCACCCCACACACAGTGACTAACCTAAACTCAAACTGGGGTACAAAGAACAGCCCCTGGAGGCACCTCACCCTAGCATCCGTCTCCCCGCGCACTGACCCTGTTCCAAACTCTCAACGCATACTCTTCCATAACAAGGTCCCAAAGACTATATTCCAGTCCCAATGTTCACAGCCCGACCGGGCCCGCAGCGTCACTTAACTCTTCCCGTTTCATCCGCCGTTCGCGCCTCCGGTTCCTGAGGACAGTTTTGTGCATCGAGCCACTCCATGGCCTCCTCCGGAGTGTCAAAGAACAGCATCTTGGTCTTGAAGAAAACCTTCATTCTGGCCGGGTAGAGCAACATAAACTTGTACCCAGCTGCCCTCAGTCGCCTCTTAACCGCCCCATAGTTCATGCGACTGCGCTGCACTTGCAAGGTGTAATCGGGGTAAGCAGTAATGGTCGCCTCTCCTCGCCGTATGGTGCCCCCCTTGCGAAAGTGTTCGAGGATCCTTTCCCGATCCCGATAGTTGAGGATCTTCGCGATCACTGGCCTGGGCGGATTCCCTGGCAGTGGCCTCCTGATCAAGGCCCTGTGCGCCCTCTCCACCGCAAACCCCTGCGACAGGGCTCCCCCAGTGATCTCCTGCAGCAGCAAGTTCTCAATAAACTCTGTGGAATTCTGGCCTTCAGCCCCCTCCGGCAAGCCCACGATGCGAACGTTGTTTCTCCGGGCACGTCCTTCCGCCTCTTCAGCCCTGCTTTCAGTGTTGCCCACCCGCTGCACCAGGGCATGGATATCACGCTTATGTGCGGTACAGTCCGCCACAGTTGGGCCCATTTCCTTTTCCAAAGTTTCTGTGCGCTCAGCCAGGGCTCGCACATCATGCCTCAGGAGGTTCACATCCTCCTGCACCGCCCCAACCTGTAGTTCCATTGCAGTTTTCAATTCTGTCACAGCAAGTTGTAGCTTGGTCTCCCACGTCGCCTTCAGGTCCGCGATCGCAGCGAGGACCTCCTGGTTCGCACCACCGGCGGCCATCTCCTTGGTCTGAGCCTTCTCCTTGCTCCTGGCTCCTTCCGGGCCGGGCGGCGTCTTGGCGTAGTTGTCGAGCGTGGGCTGCTTATTCTTCGCTCTCAGAAGCTTGTACGACATATCTCCTGTCAGGAGCGTCCTTCTGGCCGTGCTCAGGTCCAAGGCAGGGAGGCACTATGCCCATGCACCACAACTCAGATTGAGAGTCCCAGCTCGCCCAACAATTTCGACTACCGCTGTTGTCCTGCGCTCCCCCAGATGGACCGGGTCGCGTTGCCTCCTTCGTAGCACCCAGAGTATGCTGTGGGAGCCGCCACTGAGGTCCCGATCCGCCGCTCCTTTGTCCCCTCGTCAAGCGGCGGCGGCCATTTTGCCGCTCGTCGAGGTCTCGCCACCGGCGCTTCTCTCGGCTCCTAAGTACACGTACGCAATGCGAACCCCTGTAAAAATGTATCCTCACGTGCAGCCGACCTTCATGTACGCAGTCATCCCAATCTTCGCCAAATCGTAGCGGTCCTTGCGCGGTATCAGTCGGATAATGTATGGATCAGCAGGAGCCCCCGTACAGGCACGTCTTTTCACATGGCTTCCAAGCCACGCCCCCCTTGCCTGCACCCTTCTTCACCCAGAGTGCCCCTTTATTCTCGAAGTCTGCCTTCTCTGGGTTTCGTTTACAGTTGTGCGCGTTGGTTGGACATTCTTTTATTTTGGTACCACCTTACTCTTGCTGTTTGTATTGCAACAGTATCATCTCACACCCCTCCTGAAGAAGGTTCTATATGATTTCCTCGAAAACAATTGTCCAAGGGAGATTTCACCAATTTTGTTTGTTTTGTTTGGGACATTTCACCACAAATGTAAGCGGGAGTAAACCACCCACCTCCCGTTCCTCTCCACCGCACCTGTTTTATGAGCCAAACCCACCCCCACATACATATGCATTGAAATGTGTCCAGAAATATTTGACAAATTCTCCCTTGACTAATTCTGCTAAAACCTCCCTATCCCTTGAAGAGCATAGCCTTCCCTCGGCCAACCTTAACAAAAGAATAGAAGAAGGTATATCTGTCGGGCTGTGCCTGCTTCACCATTATGATTGGGATCACTGCCGGTTTAGAAGTAGTGTGGCAGTGGAGTATGAGCACTCCTCCTCCCTATACTCCTGCAGAACAGTAGTCATCTCATCATGGCACGCCCTATGTACATTGCGCCATTGCTTTGCAGCAGAGTTTTTGCTTTATGCATTTCATATGTACAGGCAGAAGCCACACAAAGAACCCGAGCACCGACCCCCGTCCCACACAAATCACTATCAGACTTAACCACACAAGCTACCAAAAGACTCCATCCCACCCATAGTTGTCAATTAAACCCACGTAAAATGGGTGTAGTTTATTCAGCCATTTAGTATTGGCTATTAGGTGGTGCTGAAGTGCCACCTATAAGCCAAAACTATTGAATTGGAGAACACTCGAGAGGAAGCTGTGAGGAGGGGAACACACAGCTTGTAGGCGTTGATTGGTCACTTACCCACCCATTGACTGCCCATGGCCATAATACCTATGGCTATTCCCACCCATTACCTGCCTCTGCCCACCCAAAAGATATCCTCCTGGGATCTCTTTGAACTAGATGTATCAAGCTGTAACCTAAAGCATTGACCTGGAAGTGCCTGTCAGTGTTATTCAAAGCAGTCTTCTGAGAGCTAGTGGCCTAATTGAAGCTGTAAATGGCTACTGGTGTATCAGAAATGCCTTAACAACCAAGCGTGCCTTCAGCCATGTGATGTGAACACAGCATCCATGTTCTTGCACTTAAGTCACATGAAAAACAAGCATTGCCAAAGGTAATGAATAAGTATTTGCTAGCATCTGCTTTTGTATTCCGCGCTATTCGCGCCATTTTGCAGCTGTTACCATCTTATGGCCAGGCAGTATCATTGTAGCAGTGCCTGGCGAATGCCTATCACATGCCTACACAAAAGCCCAGCCCAAACTCTTGGATATGCCAATGCTTACTTCATAGTTCAGTATGGGCATTCATTACAGGGGGCAAGGCAAATACATCTATTAGAATGCAGAGGATAAAAGCAGAGCTCAATGGCGTTAAACCCGCGTGAGATCATTCTAGTTGAATGCTATGCCCCCCTGCACCAAACAGGCTGCACCCACGCATATGCACATCACCACACACGAGAGCACCTCCAAACCCACACAGTAACCCGCATTCAGAAGCACTCCTATAAAAAGTAAACACACCCCACAATCGACCAGAACACCTCTGCCCCACAACCCCTGCACACACATAAACCCCTCATAGGCAAGAACATGCCACCCTCCATCAGTGCACCCTTACACACATTTGAGTCGCCCCATAAAGAGCACCTCCCCATATTGCACCCCCACGCAAAGCACACATTCCATGAACAGATCACCACTGTATACACACTTCATCAACATGCATAAAACCCCGCGTGTGTTTTCTCTCTCTCTCTCTCTCTCTGTCTCTCTCTCTTTCTCTCTCTCTCTCTCTGTCTCTCGGTCTCGGTCTCTCTCTCTCTCTCTGTCTCTCGGTCTCGGTCTCTCTCTCTCTCTGTCTCTCGGTCTCTCTCCCTCTCGCGCGCTTGGGCTCTGGGGCGTTAGCTTCAGAAAGCCCTTGTAGGACCAGGGAGAGGGCAAATGGTAGAATAAACAAGGCTCACCCGGGGTGACTGTAGAGATGTCGCGAGAGCGCCCGCTCTCGCGAGATCTCGAGCGTAACGAAGCCCCGCCCCCGCGCGCTACGCGCGCATTACGGGACGAGCGGAGGACGCAAGAGGAGCGTCTCCCCGGGCTCCTCCGAGCACGGGAAATCAAGAGGACTTGTGAACCACCGGACACTGCACTCGCAGCCCCATATGTTGTTGGCCACGTTGGCCTTTTGTTAGAGCACCACTGCTAGGGTTATTTGTAAGAACCACCCATGTTTATGCAATAAAGCCTGGTTGGACAACCCGCAGCTTCCTGCCTCCTGAGATTCATTATACTACATAAATTGGCGACGAGGACCTCCTGGAACCGCGCAGAAGCATGCAGGGAGCAACACCGCCACCACCCTTTTTACAGACGCCAGGTAGGCCTGCCATTCCCTGGCCACAATGGCAGCCCCTGTTTACAACGTATGTGGAGGCAATGGGGGGAGCAGGATTCACGGCGGCAAGACGCAGAGCCATGCTATTAAACGCCCTTGGGGTAGAAGGACAAAGAATATTCGAGGGCCTGGCGCTGATAGAGGTAGAAGACGACGATGATGATGTGTTCAAGGAGGCTGTCAGAAGAATAGAAAAGAGGTTCGCCAGTAAGGAAAACACAGTGCTCCACAGGATTCGGTTTTATACGCGGAAACAAGAACCGTCTGAACCTGTCGACGATTATATCACGAAATTGAGAGAACTGGCAGCTTTATGCAACTTCGGCACGAATGCAGAAAATCAGATATGCGACATGCTAATAGTCCACACCAACAGCCGGAAAGTTCAAGACAAATACATCATGGAAAAAGAAGTACAGTTAGAGAAAGCAGTGGAAATAGCCAGAGCGGTGGAAGAAACAGCAGGAAGAAGAAAAGAGTTTGCAGGTACCCAAAGTTCCCCTGAGGTACAAGCAGTAGGTTTCCGTCCTAGAAAGGAAAAGTTCATTCCAGATTCAAGAGAAGGGAGAACCAACAAGAAAGAACCCCTCAAGTGCCATAGGTGCACCAGCACAAAGCACCTAGCGTTCGACAGAGAGTGCCCAGCCAGAGACAAAGAATGCACAGTATGCAAGCGCATAGGACATTTCTCAATAGTGTGCAGATGGCGAAATAAGAAAGTCACAAGTCTGACCTCAGAACGCATGGCAGAAAGGGATTCCTCGTCGGAGGAAGAAGGAAGGCCCACCGTAATCATGGTGAACAGTACTAGAGCCAGGAGAGAGAAGCCACACTGCATGATCAAGATCGACGGCAGAGAGACAAGGGTCATGGCAGACTCCGGCTCGGACCTTACCATCCTACCCCTACAAACATACAAAGATATGCTCGGGAAAGAAAAAGTAAAAGTACTCACCACGAAACACAAGCCGACGGTTTTCGGTGGAGCATCAGTTGAACTACTAGGCTACATCAACGCCAAAGTCGAATTTAAAGGGAGGGAAACTTACACCAGAATATACTTCAGCCACGAAGGGCCTCCAGTGCTAGGGTGGGATGACCAAGACAAATTGAAGATCAGACTCGACCCCAGCACAGAAGAGCAAGTCCTATCCATAGGCGTGAGGAGTGAAACCGTAGTCAAGAGCGATTACCCAGCACTGTTCTCGGAGGAGCCGGGCCACATCAAAGGTTTTCTACACAAAATTGTCCTCAAAAGAAATGCCATCCCTGTAAAACACCGAGTGAGGCCAGTACCAGCCACAGCGAGAGACACCCTCAAACAACAATTGGACAAAATGAAGAATGAAGGGGTGATAGAAGAGATTGAAGCGTCCGAATGGCTGAGCCCAGTCGTTCTCATAAAGAAACCACAATCGCAAGAATTAAGAGTATGTATAGACTTGCGCAGCTTAAACTTGGAAGTCGTCACAGACAGTTATCCACTTCCAAGCATAAATGAACTCATACTTTTGATGAAAGAAGCCAATATCTTCTCAAAACTAGATATGCGTAACGCATATCACCAAATCCAGCTCCATGAAGAATCAAAATCTCTCACGGCATTCATCACCCCGTTCGGCACATTTCAATTTACCAAAATGCCCTTCGGATTATCATCAGCTGCCTCAGCGTTTCAGCGCATGATGGATGCCCTCTTTCGAAAAGTCAAAAATGTGGTCTACTTCCAAGATGACATATTGGTGTATGCAGGTGATAAACCGACACACGATGCCACTCTCAAACTAGTGCTCAACAAGTTACAAGAAGCGGGAGTCCGCCTACGATACGAGAAATGTTCTTTTGGAGTAAAAGAAGTCGAGTACCTGGGATACAAAATTTCAGAAAAGGGCATCAGCCCCAAACAGAACCTTATGCAAGCCATCATCAAAGCACCCAATCCCACCAACAAGGAAGAGGTGAGATCATTCTTAGGCTTAGCAGAATATTACGCAAAATTCATACCCAAATTTTCTGAGACCACGTCACCTCTACGGGATCTTCTCAAGAAAGGGTCCGAATTCCTGTGGCAGGAACCCCAAAAGGCGGCAATAGACACCATAAAACAGCACATTATGGAAGCCCCGTGCCTTCAACCGTTCAATCCCAAGTGGGAAACAGTCATCACCACTGATGCCAGTGCGTATGGACTGGGAGCAGTACTTACGCAGAGGAGGGGTGACACCGAGCATGTGGTGGCCTTTGCATCGAAGGCGCTATCTGAAGCAGAGCAGAACTACTCCACCATCGAAAAAGAGATGCTAGCATGTGCATGGGCAGTGGAGCACTTCAGGACTTATGTGTGGGGCACCAAGTTCAAGCTGGTGACAGATCACAAACCACTCATCCATATGCTCAGTCCCGGAGGCACCAAAGCTTCCACTCCCAGACTAGCTCGTATTGCCGCGAAATTACAAGAATATACATTCGAAATCCACCACATATCTGGCTGGAAAAACTCGCAGGCTGACTGCATGTCGAGATTACCGGAAAACAAAGAAAAGGCTGCCCCGTTTCTACAAGGGGAGTGCATTGTTGCTTCCATCTCGGACATAAGAATGCCAGAATATCTGGAACTCAGTGAAAAGCACTGGCAAGAAGAAGAAGGGAAAGACCCAACCATGTCCGCCATTCGTAAATGGATCAAAGAAGGCTGGCCAGATGAAAGGGTGCTACCCGAGGGCATGAGGCCATATTGGAAAGTACAAGAAGAGTTGTCCGAAACACAAGGGATAATCATGAAGTCGGATCAAATCGTCCCCCCCACAGGAATGAGACGCACAATTCTATGCAGGGCTCATGCGGGGCATTTGGGAAACACGATGACTCGCCGCAGAGTCAGGGAAGCATATTGGTGGCCATCCATGGACCAGGAGATTCGCTCCATGATAGAGCGATGCCACGAGTGTTTAAACAGCGACAAAAGATTGAAGATTCGCCAAGCACCTCTCATACCCACCGAGATACCGGAAACAGTATGGTCCAAAGTGGGCATAGACTTTATCGGACCCCTGGAAGCGATGTCAGCAGAACACAAATACGGAATTGTACTAGTCGACTACCTATCCAAGTGGGTGGAAGCAGAGTTTGTTCCAAACATAACCACAGAAACGGTTATAGAGGTGCTTACCGAAATTTTTCAAAGGGAAGGGCTCCCCAATGAAGTAGTCACGGACAATGGGGTGCAACTAGTTTCTAGAGACATGGAGGAGTTTCTCAAAAAGAACCACATCAAGCAAAAAAAGGCGGCCCTGTATCACCCTCAAGCAAATGGACTCGTGGAAAGGGCGAACAGGTTCATTAAAGGGGCCATCCAACTTGCAATGGCCTCGGGCATGGACCCCCTCAAGACTACAAAGGAAGCCATAGCAGCACATAGACTCACTCCGAATGGCATTACCCATGTATCCCCATTCAAAATGTTGAGAGGGAGGAGTGCGGCATCAACACTTATCCCGCCTTGGCTGTCTAAAATAAGAATAGATGAAGAGGTAGATATGGCAGACGTAGTATGGCGCATTACAAGAAACAAGTCACGCATGAAATTGTGGAGTGACAGAAGAAGGAGAACGAAGCAAGCGCCCAGCATCGAAAGAGGGGACTGGGTCAAAATCAAACTACCAAGAAAAGATCAAGACACAGGTTCCCGGTATAGTCAACCCATACAAGTTACTCATAAAGGGACAAATCACGTCCGCACAGAAGACGGGCGCGCGTGGAACTTCGAAAGAGTAGCTTTGTATCAACGCAGACAAGAAAGACTTAAGACTCCAGAAACCCCACGCACTGAAGCAGAAATGGAGGATGTGGGGAATGAAGAACCAGAACCAGGGAGAAGCGATGGAGAGAGAGAAGAATCAGAGAATCAACCGGAAGAACCCTATGTAAGCCCCGAACCGGTTCCGCAGGGACCTTGCCCGGGAACCAGTGAGAGGCCCAGAAGGGAGCATAAAAGACCGGTAAGATTCAATGACTTTGTGTTACAGTGACCCCTCTCCCATTGTGATAAAGGGAGGTGTGTAGAGATGTCGCGAGAGCGCCCGCTCTCGCGAGATCTCGAGCGTAACGAAGCCCCGCCCCCGCGCGCTACGCGCGCATTACGGGACGAGCGGAGGACGCAAGAGGAGCGTCTCCCCGGGCTCCTCCGAGCACGGGAAATCAAGAGGACTTGTGAACCACCGGACACTGCACTCGCAGCCCCATATGTTGTTGGCCACGTTGGCCTTTTGTTAGAGCACCACTGCTAGGGTTATTTGTAAGAACCACCCATGTTTATGCAATAAAGCCTGGTTGGACAACCCGCAGCTTCCTGCCTCCTGAGATTCATTATACTACAGTGACCTTCATGGCTTGCCTGGAATCCACTGAATGCCTGTCTCACAGAACACACAGGCCTCTCTGCCAAGGAGAGAAACACACATGACTCGGTCTCCCACAGGGAGATGCCCAGGCCGCTCCCAGAGAGAGAACGGGAGAGACGACGATACACAGGCCTCACACAGACTTCTCAGCCTGAAGAGCCGCGCATAGGCCGCAGCGGCGCGTGGGAGCCTGGGGGCCGTGGGCCACAGGCCGGCGAAACGAAGGGATCCAAGCAAGGAGCTCCGTTTGCCCTCCTCTACCAGCCGCCCTCTTCGCTCCAGCTTGATATGTTGCCCGAGGCAGGGATCTGGGCGTTCCTGCCCTCTTCCCCGCAGGCTGGAATCAGAATAACAAGCAAGTGACTCCATGGTGGGGTACTTGCATAGGTGTTCTAGCGTAGGTACAGGACACAATTTAAAAATAACAACACTCACACCTTACTAAAAACTCACCCTTTTGCCTACACCTTTCAAACTCTATAATAAACAGAGCCATACCTCTGCAGCACAACAAACCGCACACACTTCACTACACCACAACCAAACAAACCACACATAGCCTCACCCAACAGCACAGGGTGGCTCCCAACCAGAAAACACACCTACGCTCAGTGAACAGTGTAAACCGAACTGAAGCTGCCAACAACACATCATAGATCTATTGCTCATTTCTCCAGCTCAGTCCTACTAACACCCCTCCCTCCCCCTTGCTCTACAGAGCCGCTAGAGCGCCAAGAAACCATGCAGGTGGCAACAGTGCACGGTATGAGAACCTTTAACGTAACATAACCCACATCCTGTATAGACAAGGAACTCCGATTATTCATAATTTTGCAAAAAGACCAACATTTCACACGGCAAGCAGACTTTTTGGGAGGTGTGAAATTCACCAAAGTGGGCGGGTGAATTTCCTCTGCAGTGCGGTACTATTTTCACAGAGCGAATTCATGGGACTCGCCAGCCCTACAGATACCATAGCAGGGAATGAGGAGGCACATTAGAAGTTACCAGGAGGGTGCACAGACCCAAATATATACTGCGATGAGAGGAGAGCCATGCTTTACAAGTGTTTTTGCCATGAGTGAAACCAGAAACAAATAATTGTGTGGTGTGAAATATATGAATGGCCACTATTATTATATATGAAATAACACTTTAGCCAGATAAACCATGAGTGAGGCTTTCTTGAAGAGAGGAACCTAAGAACGAAATCACTCCTAGGGATGAACAATGTTTACATATTTAGGGACTGGCAGTTTTGACAGTTTAAGGCACTATGAGATTACATGATTTGCGTAAAACCACACACTTTAGTCACGCTGGGATTTAAAAAAATTCTGCAATCTCGGCCCTTGACCACAGTGTTTCCCAGTTCTTGTCTTATAGCAAGGTGCTAATATGTGTGAAATTTTGTTTTTCCGAATCTAAAATAGTAGCCTGTTTTGTAGACCTAATTTGGACAGCATACAAATCACATAATAAACCAACATGAAAACATCTTTTAAAAAATCCTTACAGAAACATGTTACACGAAAGGAGCATGATTTATTTTCTCCATCACAAATTGAATTTTACAAATACCAGGAAACTAACTGGTGGGAGCCTTAAAGCAAGGCACACATACGTTGTATAGTTGTTTTTTGAAGATTTAAATTCACCTAAATAATAAACTACGTGATGGCGTAACCTGTTTACAGACATTGCTGACACAGATGTTTCAGATTGTTATTCATGATGTATGTGAAAAACAACACTTCAAATTCTACATTTTTTGTGTCAAATATGCAGACCTGAAAATGTGCTTGCTAGAGGGCTGTGGTACTTGGTCGGCTCTCTCCTGCCTAGGACCCTTTCCACTCGAGTAGCCTACATGCGTTGTGGCTCGCTATGGCACCACTCGTGGTAATGGGCAGACGCCTGGCATTCTTCTCGCCTGGGGATTATATCTACAGCGGCAGGCGGGATGGGGAACACCAACGCTTTGCACACGGGCGGCGTCCCGTCACGAAGGCCTAGTGTGCAGGGGATTTAAAGAAGAGCGACACAGTCATCATCATGGACGCTGACATGTTGGTATGTCCATGAAAGTGGGGTGGACCACTGTTCCTTTTCAGAGCACGTGCAATGGATGGCCAAGCACAAACTATGTGCCACCACATCTGGTCCAAATGCGGGCCTGGCTGGGACGCAGGAAAAACGCCATGCAAACTCGCCCAGAGTCTTTGGGCCTGCCCTTGCCATTTGCTGTGGACCAGCCCTTTTTGTTTCCTTTTTATTCAGCCTTCTCTAATTTGACTCCTCTTTTCCTCTCTCCTTTGCAACCGTTCTCTGCCCACCTGTTTCCCCATGCCATTCGGTTTCCCCTGTCTGTCTGTTTACCTTCCTACCTGCTGCCTGCCTGCCTGCCCAGCAGCCTGCATGCCTCCTGCCTGACAAACTGCCTGCTCATCTACAGCCTGATAACCTGCCACCTGCCTGCTTGCGTCTTGCTTGACCTCCATCCTCTGCGCACCATCAATCCACTAGCACCAGTGATTGCAGTGTCTCTTGGGTGGCTTCAATCCAGGGTGGAGGGAGTGGGCTGCATTCAGACTGTAGCAATATTTGCTGCATTGCAAGGTGG
This sequence comes from Ambystoma mexicanum, assembly GCF_040938575.1. NCBI lineage: Eukaryota > Metazoa > Chordata > Amphibia > Caudata > Ambystomatidae > Ambystoma > Ambystoma mexicanum. The sequence continues at coordinate 229,384,633 of NC_090934.1, forward strand.
AGGCAAGACTCACACATTTACCAGAGCTTCCTGGAATACGTGCAGGTCTACAACATGGACCTGCCAATTGGCCCATGGAGACCAACTGGTACACGGCCCCAGCAAGACTTGCAGTGTCTTAACATGAACCGAAAGAACAGTCAATGGGTAAAGAACGCCATCAAAATTTGAGAAAACAAACCTTTCCACAAAAGTGAGCCCTCAACTGTACACTTAAATAGGATGATCCTCCCAGAATCACTGTATCAATCATCGGCAAAGCCAGGATATGACCCTCGACACTTTAGCTCTACTGTGTCCAATTTGGTTACCCGAGGATGCTCTTAATTGGGGTAGTAAATATATTGCCATTCTGGGTCCTGCTGCTCAGTTTCTTGCAACCTCCTTTTACAGAGACCAAGCTTTAGGCCTGCCCCACACTGATGCTATGTTAATTATGATAACTTGCACTTTCTGGTGTGCATGTACATTGTTTTGGATTAAAGTAGGTGTTGCTATCACTAAAGTTGATATATTCAAGTTTATCAACCTCAGAGGAAAGGCTGAGTCAACTTTGGTGGAATTTGGTACTGCGATCTGGCGTGTGAAAACAGATATCTACCACAAGACAGTAACACACTGAGCTATCTTCTCAACCATAATGGCAGTCAAACTTATCAATATGCATTTCAACTTCGTTATTGCAAGTGATCAATATACTCCCAGAAGAAAGATGAAAATTCCACATAATGTGTGCTATGGGGAACTCACAAACTGTATATTCTACAGTGAACACAGAATGCATTACAGGATTCATTGATCAGATGAGACTTTAGTTATCAACAACAGCCCGGCACCAGGCTTAGAACATCTGCAGCACATTATGCAATATACTGAGGTGTCATTTATGTTTTGAAAAAGGATCCTGACTCGTTTGCAAATGGCTGACAGGTAGGGTCCCCTCCTAGGGTGGACACTCAGGGCACATGACCCCCTCGACCTGCTCCGTTCCCCGTGGCTTCCCCTGTGATTGGCCATTCGGGCCATGCGGTGTGCCTGGGCCTGCAGCTTCACCTGGGAGAACGCCATTACCAGCACAGCGACCCCAGGTGAGCTGCAGGGACCCACTACCCCATTCCCTGCACCATGTGGCCTCAGACCCCCCCCCCCCCTCGACCTGCTCCAATCCCATTCCCTGTGGCTTCCCCGTCCCCTCCCTTCCCTGTGATTGACTGATTGTCCGGTCTTAATTGACCCAACCAAGGCAGCCCTCTGCCTGGCAGCCCTGCGGCTAAGGGCCCTAAGGCAAAGGGTGGCTCCTGCACTGGTGGCTCTAAGATGTCTGCCGGTGTCCGCAGGGGAAGCAAAGGAAGCCAGCAGCTAACAGACACCAACAAAAACTGTAAGTGTGGCATGGGTGGGAGGTAGAGCAATGACTCTACACCAGAAAGCCCTTGCACTCTACCTACCCCTCCATAACGTTGACTATCATAAATGTTGCACTACACTATGCACTAACATACTGTTATGTTATGCTGCTTGGCATTTATATAGCGCTTTGTATATCTTTGATAGGTCCGCACAGCCAATGGTAACTAGTGCCAATGCTGAACCTATAGAGAACGGTCAAGATCAGCCTATGTCACTTTTGACAGGTGTAATAATCGTTAGCATATACCACATCTACATAGAATTGTAAATGTCAGCAAATGCTGCACTTAGTTGGAATCCTCAACGTAGCCTGCGTCGCATCTAGATAGAATTGTGAATTTTAGCATGTGCACACATAGAGGGAACTCTTAAAGCTTAGCATGCGCCACATCTAGATAGAATTGTAAATGTCAGCTCATGCCGCACTTAGTTGGAATCCTCAACGTAGCCTACCTCGCATCTAGATAGAATTGTGAATGTTAACATTTGTTGCACTTAGTTGGAATCCTCAACGTAGCCTGCCTCACATCTAGATAGAATTGTGAATGTTAGCATGTGCCGCACTTAGTTAGAATCCTCAACGTAGCCTGCGTCGCATCTAGATAGAATCGTGAATGTTAGCATGTGCACACATAGAGGGAACTCCTAAATTTAGCATGCGCCACATCTAGATAGAATTGTGAATGTCAGCATATGCCGCACTTAGTTGGAATCCTCAACTTAGCCTGCGTCGCATCTAGATATAATTGTGAATGTTAGCATGTGCACACATAGAGGGAACTCCTAAGCTTAACATGCGCCACATCTAGATAGAATTGTAAATGTCAGCATATGCTGCACTTAGTTGGAATCCTCAATGTAGCCTGCATCGCATCTAGATAGAATTGTAAATGTCAGCATATGCCGCACTTAGCTGGAATCCTCAACGTACCCTTCATTGCATCTAGATAGAATTGTAAATGTTAACATGTACACACATAGAGGCAACTCCTAAGCTTAGCATGCGCCACGTCTAGATAGAATTGTAAATGTCAGCATATACCGCACTCAGTTGGAATCCTCAACATAGCCTGCCTCGCATCTAGATAGAATTGTGAATGTTAGCATGTGCACACATAGAGGCAACTCCTAAGCTTAGCATGCACCACATCTAGATAGAATTGTAAATGTCAGCATATGCCGCACTTAGTTGGAATCCTCAATGTAGCCTGCCTCGCATCTAGATAGAATTGTGAATGGTAGCATGTGCACACATAGAGGGAACTCCTAAGCTTAGCATGCACCACATCTTGATAGAATTGTAAATGTCAGCATATGCCGCACTTAGTTGGAATCCTCAATGTAGCCTGCCTCGCATCTAGATAGAATTGTGAATGTTAGCATGTACCCACATAGAGGGAACTCCTAAGCTTAGCATGCGCCACATCTTGATAGAATTGTAAATTTCAGCATATGCCGCACTTAGTTGGAATCTTCAACGTAGCCTACCTCGCATCTAGATAGAGATGTTATTCAACGATTGATATACGACTCTCCTGCCAAGCCTAGACCAAGCGTGCGATCATAAATCAATAACCAACCCACTAACAATTTCACTCCTCTGCATGCGCCTCTCAAACTCAAACCAAACACAACCACAAGCCTTAAACGCAGCAAACCGCACAAACTTCACTACAAAGCAACAACAAAACAAACCACACATAGACGTGCACAACAGCACATGGCGACTACCAACCGAAAAAAAAACCAAGCCCAGCCAACGGACCCACTGGGCTGAGGCTGCCAACAGCACATCACTGCTATCTTGCACTTTTCCAGCTTATTCCCACTAAATCACCCCCCTCTCCCTTTTTCAGAGCCGCCAGAGCTCCCGGGGACCACTCCGGTGGTGATAGTGCGCGGTACAAATATCCTTTAACATTAACATTAACATGCCCATTTGCCCATTAAGACATGAGTGGCCCACGAACGAGTCACACTTTCAAATAGATGCCTTGAAAAACAAACACACACACACACACACTTTCTTGCCAGCTGGCTCTATGTTATGTTATGATAAAGAGTATTTACACCACACACTATCACCACCGGACTGGTCCACTGGCACTCTGGCAGGTCTGAATAGCAAACAGGTAGAGTAAGTTAGTAGGACTTGGCGGGAAAAGGCTCAGGAGAGCTGTGATATGCTGTTAGCAGCTTCAGTCGGGTTTATACCGTTCGCTGAGCGTGGGTATGATTTCTTTGGTCGGTAGCTGTCGTGTACTGTTTTTGCGAGGCTATGTGTGGTTTGTTTCGTTGTTGCGGTGTGGTGAAGTATGTGCGGTTTGTTTTGCAGTATGTTGGTATGTTTGTGTTACATTTTAGAATTTGAGAGGTATGAGCAAAGGGATGAGATTTTTTAGTGGGGTTGGGTTAATGTTGGCCCTCCATCGTACCTCCTATGCTATGGCTGCCTGTGATACGCATCCCTGCTTATGTCGCATATTGTGGTGCTCTAGGGGGACAGAGGGACTCCCTCCTTTATTCTGTGTAGGGTTGTGGGTTGGTTGCCGGGCTATCTAGAGGCAGTGCCCCTCCCCTTCACCCAGTGTCCTGGACGATTTATTTCTGTACCCGATTTGCCCTCTGGCCTATACTGGTGCGCACCTGCCACCTCTTTCCTCTGCCTCTTTGGGGTGTGTCAGGGTGAGGGGCTGGTGGAACCTTTTCCTTGTGTTCTTGATCTACCTGGTCCCTGTGCTTTTATGTTCGCTCGCCACTCTTTCTCCTTCGACCATTGTCCCCTCTGTCTGTGGTTCAACCTAGGGCGCTCCCATCTCCCTCTTTAGACTTCATTAGTCACGATGAGGTCACATTCACACAGTCCTGGAAAATAGAAAAGAAGCTAAAATTGTGGCTCTCCAATTGGTCTGTCTAAGAACCCCTCTACCTCCTACCAATTGCCTTTCTTCCCACCAGACCAGCGAGACACCATAACACTCACTCCTTTTGCACTTTCATATACTAATAGCACTTCTGCTGGACTGTACAGATCTGTTAACCTGTGATCTAACTCCAGGCGACTCTTTATCTTAAATGCTCCCTTTTGCATAGTTTGTATTGTAAAGCATCATTAGATATCTAGCCTGAAGTTATGACAAGGGCACGACGAGGCATAGAGGATATAACAAAAAATGAGTAGTCATAGCGAAGCATGAAAAGACCTAACAAGTAACAACAACTTGGTCTTTCCATAGCTCTGTGCAGATCAGGCTCTCTGAAACACACACACCCCTGCACCTCCCAAACACTAACGTTTGCAAGTGTTCATAATGCAGGGTACGGCCTCATTCTTAGTTACATGATGGCGTGTGTCTCTTTGAAATATTGATAACTCCAAAAGCCCTCCACTGACAGTTTAGAGACACACACACACACACACACACACACACGCGCGCGCGCACACACACACACACACACACTCTCTCAAACACGTTTCGCTTCCTTACCACCTTAGATACCAAATAACCGACTCTCTCTCCCTACCACAGTCTCTCCTCTCTCTCTACGTCTGTTCCATCCCCTTCCACTCTTGACCCTTTTCCTGGCTTTTCTAACCATCAGGTCCTCTCTCTGACAGTGCTCCCTTTCGCTCGGCCTATCCCTTTGCTTCTTGCCCACCCTGTCTGGACACTGCCATAAGTAGCAGGGGCAGTGTTGTAGGCTTGCACTTTGATTCCCGCTGCTGTCTGATGCCACTAGCCTGCATCCTTTCACACAGGGATAGTGCAGTAGGCTTGCATTTCGAAGCCTAGCAGACCTCTCTAGTACGCATAGCACTACATCTCAATGGAACATAGCCGTATACAACCCAGGGCACGGCCACTCACTCGCATACATCAGCAGCATTTCACTACTCAATTTCATAACTCACATCACCCCTGCCATTAGAATTCATGACCAAAATTCGGTCCAGCTGGGCACATAATCAGTCTCCTTGACTCGCCTTCTCTCCTGGTAGTCTTTCACAGCACCCATCTACTAGCCAGATACCCATGGTTCGCTAGCATGGACTTAGCCACCCCCCCTACCTTTGTGCTGGCGAAAATGCACAAACGCTTTCTAAAACTCCTCCTTCATTTCTCATACCTCGGACCTCGGTCCTCCAAAGACGTTCACCCACAGCGCTTTGAGCCCATGTCAATGGCACTAGGTGCTATAGAAATGCCGTATAACATTACAATACATAATCCACCCACTCACATTTGACTCCCACTTCCTTCTCCCTACCCCTTCCCCTTCCTCATCTCTCCACTGATGCCCTGCACAGTCTCTCCTTATCCTTCCCACTCACGTGGCACTGTGTTTGTGGATTAGTTCTGCTATTTCAGCACAAGGGGATTTACAGCAGAGTATAATTCAAAGAACCCACAGACCCCCTTTCACCCTCAGAGCCCCCCCTTTCCAGCTTCTCATTCTCTCCACCCCCCCCGCTCTCCTGCTTCTACAAGCCTTCCTTCTCCTTCTCTCTCATCGTTTTGCTTCATTTCTTTTTCACGTTGTGCCAGACCCTCTTCCACACGCCCATCCTTCCTACCTCCCTCTCTCTACCTTCCAGCCTCTGACACCTCCCCATCCCTTACAATGTGTTCCTCTAGGCCAAGAACAGTTGAGAGGACATGGGGCGCCATTGCGACAGGTGTGAGGAATTCAACCATCATCACGGTGGGTGTGTGCTCACCTGGGTTTTACATTTTTTTTTACATGAAATTGAATGATGGTAGATCAAACTCTGGAAAGTGTGTGGGGCTAATGCCCACACATTTTCCTATGCTCACCGAACAACATACACATAGACCTGTGTACTCTGGGTGGACACAGCCTTCAGGCGCAGTCTTCCCTCTCATATTTAGTAGTTGGAATCTGACAGGTTGAGTACATGATGCGTCTCAGAAGGGGAAGACCAAAACCTTCCTCCTGCCATGGGTTACCTAATTGACTATCAAAGGATCCATGGACCCGCCCTTTCTGTTTGCTTACCCTTTGCAGATGGTGGCAGCAATTAACATAATTAACATACTGATAGAGTATACTTTAAACAAGCCCACCTGGGGCCTGGCTGCAGAGGGTTAACAAAGGAGACAGGACACCCCAATAACTTTTGATATGCACTGTGTCAACCTGAAGCCAGCCCCCACCTCTCAGTATCAAGGGAAGTGACCTGTCATGTCTGGGGCTATGTGTTTACAGTAGGCAACCCCCGCAGGGGGACCTCTTTCAGAAGGTATGAGAATGAGGTTTGCAGGAGAAAGAAAGTCTGTTCTCATTGCAGCTTCAAGGGAGAACTGCCACTTGAATAAGGAACAACAGAGAGCTCTATTAACAAGAGCGACCCTTTGATCCACAACAGACAGGAATAAAGGTGGTATTTAGAATTACATGCTTTAACCCCTTTTCCTTTTCTGTTGCAAAGCACTCCTGTTATGAGCTCATGCATATGGGAGATTGTTGGTGGGGACCCAGGATTGGGTCATTAAGGTAGGCCTAGCCCACACCAATCACTGTGGCCAATTTGGTTTTAAAAGAGGGCTGAGCCCCTCTTTTGGGCAAATCCTTTGAAGACTTCGCAATGAGTAACAAGAAGAACTCATTTGGACCCTGGCTGAAGGTGCAGTCTGCCTTGCAGCTTCCGCCAGGGAAGGAAGGCCAGGATTTCAGAAGAGGGAAGCAAGATGCCTTGCCTAAACATCTCCCATGGAACAGAGAGAGATACTGGGCCTCATTACGGGTCTGGCGGTAGCCGTGCCTGTAACAAAGGCATGGCTGCCGCCGGACCCATGATTTTACCAGCACCCGCAAATGGGCAATTACCGAGTCATGCCAAGATCGGCGGACCCGGTAATTGCCCATTCGCGGGTGCTGGCAATAAGGGACTCGCCATCCCCATTCGGCCACATAGGGCTCAATGGGAATGGGGAGCTTGGATGCACCGGCACCGTTCATAACGGTGCCGGTGCATCCACGAATTGTGCTTGCGGGTGGCGCACTGCCCGCCAGGTCGGACCTGGCAGGCAGAGCGAGACCCACGAGCACAACTTGTAATATGGTGGTATGGTAGCAACGGTGCCGGTAGCGATACCAGCGCCGTTGTTGCCTTACCGCCATACTTGTAATGAGGCCCACTGACTCCAGAGGACCCTCCAGCAGCTCCAGAATCGGTACCCAGGCAGCACACAGCTTGCCCTGCTAGGCTTTGCAGCAAGCTTCCTAGGTAGGAAGTGCCAGAGAGTCTCTGAACCAAACCAAGGACATGGAAGTTGTCTTCAACACTCTCCTCAGCTTTGGGCCATCCCCTTAAAGGATAACACAAGTCCAGTGAAGAAGCTAGGAGTGCATCGACAAGCATCAACCAGCATCTGCCTTAAAGGACATTTCGAGCCAGTCAAGCCCCTTGAGTTAAACCGACTAAACCGCAGACTGTTGTCACGCCCGAGTCGCTAACATCGTCTGAGAAACCTCGACCAGTGCTTCAGACCCACCAACCAGCACTGAGACTGCGATTCCTGCCCCAGAGCTGCCGTGTAGGCCAGCCTGCTGCCATCCGTCCAGCCTCGCTTGCCGAACTGCCTGCCGCCTGATACCCGCAGCTGTCTCCCATCTTGAACTCTGTTGCAGGAGCTGCAAAGCGCCCTGAAACCGACTCTACACTTTCGAGCACCAAGAACCTCTACAAGCATAAGGTACATTGTGGTTCTGTCCCTCTGGACCTTCTCCGAAGGCCCCAAGTAACATTTTACGACCCATCGCTCCCTTTGTGCTGAAAACAAGTATCCTTGAACTATTGTGATTAATTATTTTACTGACTACCCTCCAGTAAGTATCCAGAGTGCACCCCTTTTCCTTCTTTGAAACTGTATGTCCTCTGCATTCCTTTACTGGGTGGGTTGTATTTTGTAGAGTGCTAGAACTGTATGTTGTGATAATAATAAAGTAGATATTTTTAAACAACCTTGACTAGACAGTCCCTTTTATCATTGGGTAATAATTGTATTTTCGCTGTGTTGCAACTAACCAACGATCCACGACCTTGCAGAGATAAGGCTGCGGTTCCATCCACGTTACAAAAATCGGACAAGGAGGTTTTTAATTTGCTTGTGTTTCCAGTCTGTTCAGATCCCTTCTGGTGTACTAGAGGTGTGGGGCCGATTGATGGTTTAGAAACCGATACTCATTCCGCACCACTGGTGCCCCCGAAGTTGATTTGTCACAAGAGGTTCCCTCGACCCTGCCACACAACTAATGGCAGTCATTAGATTGGCCTGGTGTGATGATGTGCTCCCCATACACCTGAGTACCTCGCGGGCTGCCGATTCTTTTCTGGTGGCAGCGTGCAGTGAGGGCTTCATTTTCCAACCCATCTCCCTTAGAAGGAATCATAAAGCTCTGATTGTGGCCTATTTTAACCCAAGTTGAGCCGGAACATATTCCCCTCCCCCAAGCGGAATTATTTCTGTGTCTAAGTTTCTGTTTGTGCTTATGCCATGTGGTCACAGGCACAGAGGTTGAAGGGACTGCCTGACTGTGGGGCCTCCCCAATTACCTCCACAAACCCCCTCTCTTCTCTTTCATTCTAGCTTGTGTAAGGCATCAAGAGCAAGACTTGGACACAGTGGCATCTTAAGCTTTGGTTACATACTTTTATTTATCATAAAAGAAAAAGGGGGTTGGAGAAATCCTGTCTATCCATAATCTTAAGAGGGATTTCCCTGCCTCAACAAAACTAAGTACTGTTTGTGTCAGGATGTTAAATTAAAAAGCGTCCTCCGTCCTGTGTCCAAAAACCCTAAACTGACCCTTACATGCGAAACTCAATATAATGTGAAATTTTGAGATCTTTGTGAGCTATACGCGTATAGCTTTCTTTCAAAGTTCCAAAACCTAAAGTTCTAAGGTGCAGAAAAGAAAAGGAATAACATTCCAACAGGAAAGGTGTCTTCCCTTCCCCTAGATTTCTTCTCGTGGTTTGATGTGTCACTTTCTCATAGTTCAACTTTGTTCAAGGGGGAAGACTCTTCCCTTGAGTCTCCTTTAAGCACACACTTCTTTTGAATGTTTCTTTCTCTCGCTCTCTGGATCTCAGTTATCCTTAAGGGTGTATGGTTCTTCCCTCGCCCATTGATTTTCACTATTCCACAATTTCAAGGAAGGGTTTTGACCCCTGAGATTTCTTAATCCTTTTTCCACCCCTGGTGTACTCTCCTGCCAGGATTCACAACTTTGTTACTTACCCTTAAAAGGGGTATGGTTCTTCCCTTTTCATATTGGTTATCAATATTCCACAATTTCAGGAAAGGGATTTTTTTTACCCCTGACCTTTCTCACTTCTCTTCCTACACCTGCTTTACTCCCCTGCCAGGTTATTGCACTTGGGTGCAGGTCCCAGACTCACACACAATCTGGTTTACTTTCCTGCCAGGGCTTATTATAGTTTGCTGTGGCAATAAAGTGGTGACCTTCTCTTGGCTCAGTTTCTCTGCACAATGTTGTCATCAGCTTCCTTGCTGCATCCTGCAGTCTGCTCACCTACCGTGTCCCACCCAGCATCAAAACAAGTTAGATTCAGCAGCAGTCTCAGTCTCTCTCTCTCTCTCTCTCTCTCTCTCTCTCTCGCTCTTTCTTTTCAGCTGTGTCACTTTTACATGACCCCGGCATTGGTTCACATTTTCCAAAGACTATAACGCAGCATTGGGTTGCCGCTTCTGGTCATCTTCATTACTTCATCCCTCTTCCTTATCTCAGTACAACAAAAGGGGGGTACATAATGTTCTTGGCCATGAAAACCCAGGAATTATCTATCTATAGTACAATAAACCATACAGGAATGTCTCATTAAGAATTACAGCTGAGGATTATTCAGAATCAGTATTTTTCTGTCTCCCTGGAGTTTGTCCTCCCTGACGTGGTCCTCCCTCGAATAGCCACCCCCAGGATCACAGTCAGGTAGCTTCTGCCTTTCCCGACTCCAGGGAATCAGTGACGATGTTTCTAGATTCATCACACTTGTCTTTCTATCCCTGCTCCATTTCCATGTTACTCTCTCTTTTCCTCCTTTCTCTCCCTGGGAAGCCCAGATTGACATTCAAATGACTACATGGCAGCTCTACCATCTTATCAACTGGCTCATAGAAAATGCCCCAAACCATGTGACTGTATGACACCAGCACTGAAAACCTTGCACTGGCTCCCTGTCAAAGGAATACTTTAACTCAAGATACTGTACTTGACTCCCAAAGCATTCGGGGAGGAGGTTGCAAGATACCTGGCAGACCTGCAAGACCACTCCCTTCTGTGTCAGAGATTGCAAGAGATTGGAGTTTCTGGCACTGTGCTTTATTGTTATAGGTCTTTTCTTCAGCACCCTCTTTTGAATCTGCACCATCTCTCCTCACTTGTGGGGTGCCACACGGTTTGGCTATTTCCCCTTTGCTTTTCAATGTTTATGTTCGTTCTCTTACCAATCTTAACCACACACATGGATGTCATTTTTACTCCTATGCTGACGATACTCAAAGGATCATTCAAGTTCAGCGTGAGCAGGTTTTGGCTGCCACTCGTTTGAGGGGCTGTCTTTCTGACATAGAGTAGTGGATGAACAACAATTGGCTTAAGCTACATTCTGATAAAACCGTTGTTTTATTGATTTGTCCGGCATTGACAAAATTGCTCTGGTTTTATGACTTTTAGCCTCCCTTCCTTGGCCCTCTACCGACTCCAGTTGATTCTCTCAAGAACATGGGGATTAAAATCACTGCATCACTCTCACTCGCACTTCAAATTAAGGCCAGATGTAGTGAGGGTCACTGAAGTAAAAAATATTGAAAAGGGTTATTACGTTTATCCTGGCAGCCTTTCATGGACTGGTTGTCGCCTCTTTCTATTTCTATTTCTATGTTGGAATACTGTAATGCTTGCCCAATCCAAGTACGACATAAATAGGCTACAAATTCTATGAAATTCAGCTGCCCGCTTGGTGGCTGGCTTACCCAAATATGCTCCAATATCTCCAGTGCTTTGAAACCTTATTGGCTTCCCATTGAGAGCAGAGTCAAAACTCTTAGGGCCTCATCACAAATTGGGCAGTATCTGGGTGCATTTACCATTGAGCGGTATTTGCTTTAATGCCTGGAGTTGTGGCGCAAACAATGCCCCATCATGAGTCGGCGGGCATGCGCACACAGCCCGGGTGTTAACGCTAATACAGTTCGGTGGTAATAGAGGTTGGAAATCCGAAAACGCAGCAAACAATGCAATAGTGTAGGTGGCAGGCGCTAATAGAACAGGCTAATAGCATGTGCTATTAGCACCGCAGGAAATACGTCAATGGGAAACAAAGCAGCGGATATTTCGGAAATCACAATCCACCTAAAATCGGAGCCTCTGGAAGCCATCCAGTCCAAAACATACCTGAAAATGTCCCAGGAGCGTGTGAGTGGCAAGTCTGCATTGGATAGGCTGCACAAGCCCAAGTCCTTGGATTGTGAGCTTACAATACTGGTGGAGGAGGTGATTTCCCACCAGGATGAGCTACATGGTCCCCAACAGAATAATAAAGGGTCACAGCAGTGTATCCGGCTGGACATCAGTGAGAAGGTCACTACGGCGGGCCGTGTGTCCAGGGATGGCGAGGACTGCCACAAGAGATTTAACAACCTGCAGGTTTGTGTCAGTGGCCTCCCGGCACAGCACAGGAGTGAGAGCATGGCGACCGGTGAGGTCCACCACCGTCACCACCATAGCTGGCACCATGGGAAGAGCAGTGCACCACCCTCATCGACATGGCATACATCGAGGGAGTGGGACGAGCAGAGGCAGGCACCGGCACCCAGGAGGCTGGAGGTGAGTCACCCCTCCCCTCGCAAATTGTATTGTGAAGAGAGGCCACCACAACATCCCAGTTGTGAATACCTGACAGCCGGGCACTGTGAGTAGGTGCAGTGTGTGGGAACGACCACAGGCACCCATGACAGCAACCATGTGCCACTGCACCTAGGGGACCCCTGTGAGCAAGAGTCATGATAAGGGCTGCCAGTGGACACATGCAACCACCATGCGACACACATACATGGCGGGGGCACAGCATGGCCCCAATGCCAGGTGGGCGTGTGTATTACCAGCCCCCCCTCACTGACTGCGGCCTGCCAGCTGTGCATGTGCATCATATGCATGAAATGGCTAGGCCAACAATTCCAAACGGTGTACCCCCTCACGTAGCGGGCCCCAGTAATGCCAACCGATTGCAAAATCCAAACAGGCCAGGCCCAAGCATGAGTGAAACTGCCCTGTACAACCACCCCCCTGCAAGTACTGAAATGCATGGAAAAATATTTGAGGGTCTCCGTCCTCATGCCATACACTATGTTCCCTACAGTCAGGCAGGCATCATTCGAGGCTAACATGGATGACGAAGAAGCAGGCCCACCCCAACATGTGCTCAGCTGCACCTCCACCAGCACCACCACCACGCAAAGGGCCCAGCAGCGCAGGCCAAGGCAGAGGAGCCACCATACCCCACCCCGTTCCACTGCAGCAGTGTCACACCACCTCGGCACACGAAAGCCATTAGGGCCTCACCACCTTGGTGCATCCAATCCACCAGGGTCTCACCACCTCGGCGCACCACAACCAGCAGGGCCTCACTACTTCGGTGCACCTAAGCCACCCCGTCCGCATCAACAAGCCCATCCCAAGCCACCGGGGCTTACCAGGATGTGGAAGTGAACACGATTGCAACCACCCCTGGAGGAGGGACCATCATCCAGTGAAGAGCAGCAGGCTGGATCTGCCCTGACACCTATACACACTCCTGTGCAGCAAATAGTCACCGGACGGAATAACAACAAAACAAATTAACACCTGGCATGGCTTAAAGCAAGGGTGTCCGCTAGCAGCTGCACTGTTCAGTCTGTTCACGTCGGATTTTGAAGAGTCCATATGTACACCGAGCATTAATCCGCCGAAATTAAATGCGACTGCAGTACCTTGTTTGATCTATGCAGACGATATTATTCTATTAGCAAAAATACAGTGCGGATTACAAAAAGCCCGAAATAAAACTCATGAATACATGGAAAAAAATGAACTTACAATAAACATCAAGAAATCAAGAATTATGTATCTGACAAAGAAGAAATCAAAAGGGAATGCCTTTAATTATTACCTCCAGGAAGAAAAATTGATCCAGGTCACAACTTATAGGGAAATTTTCTCTCATACCAGTTGTAACATTTTACAAGCAGAAGGTGACAGCGTTCCTTGCATATGGTGCTGAAACTATGATCAACCATGACAGAACCATATGGATGAAACTGGAGGTGATTTATTGGCGGAAAGTACTAAGTCTACCCCAGAACATGCCAATGACACGTATTTGTTATGACCTGGGCCTCCAATCACTAGAATCAATAATAGAATGGAAAATATTAGACCTATTCAGGAAAATGAACAGTGAAGAAAAGATACCGGCATTGGAAATACTAAGAACTTCACAAGAACACGTTAATGATGCTACATTAAACAAATGGAAAGAAGCGTCTATGAGTATATGTAACAAAAAGGGAATTACATTGGAGACGTTGACGAAAATGCCTCACATCGCAAAAAAGAAGCTGCGCCGAACTGATTGGATCGAAACTCAAGAGCAGAAAGACCAATATAAAATGACACTGAAATGCGAGGGAGAGGCAAGATCACTCAACCAACTTCCATACTACCTACAATTATACCAGGAGCGAAGAATTCGAGACATGTTTTTAAGATTCAGACTGAACCTACTTCCAACAAGAGAAGTTCAGGGGAAATGGAGCCAAAATAAAAGTGCAAATAGTGACTGCAGATTCTGTCAAACAATAGGAAAAACAGAAACTCTCTATCATGTGACTATGGAATGCGAGGCACTAAATAAAAAAAGACTGCTCTTCAGCGCCAAATATCTTAGTGCCACAGTAGAAATGGAAAAAGAAGAAAGATGGAGTCAAATCTTGATGGGAAATAATAGAAAGATGGTTGCAACCATAGTTCACTTCTGGGAAACTATTATGCTGGAAAACAGTAACAGTAATGAAGAAGTATAAAAGACAAAGATGTTGCCGTTTTTTATAAGGAAAACAATGTAGATTGAATGTGAATGATAAATGTAAGGTTTAAGATGTAAACCAAATGCATTTTAATAAAAAAAGTAAATAATAAATAAAAATAAAAAAATTGTCATCCCAGACCATGTGGAGACGCACAGCCACAGTCCACAGGTTCGTGCATGCCGCCACTGCGCACGCACACCAGTGGTGGATGAGGACACTCAGTCATATGGGTCATCTGCTGGCAGCCCCTAGATCCAAGGCAGCCCCAACAGACAGCCCAGCACCTCCTGCGACAGCAGCCCCACAACACCACGCAGCCCTGCCTGGCACAGCAGCCCCACAACACTGCGCAGCCCTGCCCGGCACAGCAGCTCCACAACACCGCACAGCCCTGCCCGGGACACAGGTACAGGTCCCGCTAGCTCCGTCATGGCATGCCTGGATGCCATAGAGACATGCCAGAGGAGGATCGAGGGCATGGCCAGCGAATGCAACCGCCACATCAAGGCCATCAGCAGTGCTATTAGGGGGGCAGCCAAGTCCATGGCGAGTGACTATGCGTAAGGTTGTGGAGGCATGCACTGCGGGCCTCACTGGGTTTGGCCAGCAAGTCTGTGAATTGTGCAAGGGGCAATCTGCACATACAGAACTGATGCGGGAGTCGAACAATCTGCTCCGCCAGCAGCTTCAGTTGGCTGCATCAGAGCCACCCACCTCCACCACCCCCGCAGGGGTCACCCAGGCGGAGGTCACTGCATCATTTGCAACTCCGCTCACCTGATGCTGGTGCAAGTGGGAAGCGTCCACGTCCCCATTAGATGGACACTGCACTGTTGGCCTGTGGGCCGGGCATATGGACGCATTGGCACTGTGTGGGGGGATGGGGGTATGTGTGCTGAGGAGTTGGTGGGGGAGGGGGGTATGTGTGTGCTGGGGAGTTGGTAGGGGGAGGGAGGAATGCGTACTGGGGAATTGGTGGGGGGAGGAGAGTATGTGTGCTGGGCAGTTGGTGGGGAAGGGGGATATGTGTGCTGGGACATTGGTGGGGGAGGGGGGTATGTGTCCTGGGGAGTTGGTGGGGGAGGGGAAATGTATGCTGGGGAATTGGTGGGGAAGGGGGCTAGTTTCACAATCATAGAAAGCCAGTTCAAACCTGACATAATGCAAGGACATTCATGATTGTGTACAGGTGTTCTTTATTTTACCAGTGCTAGTCATGGTATGTGCAAATTCACCATGTTAAAAAGAATTGTCGATCAACGCCTGTCTGGCCAACCTCCCCTCCCTCACCCTATCCCTGTGTGCATGAGCCCTGGCCCTGGCCACATGCATCATCACTCTCATTCCCTGGGGGTAGCCTGCCTGAGTCGGGGGGGTAGTGGCACATTCCTCCAGCAGCCGATGTTGTGCAGCATAGCACAAGTGAGGACTATCTTCCCAACTTTTTCGGGTGCATACATTTGTGCTACTCCAGTACGGTCCAGGCACCTGAATAGTGCCTTCAATAGTCCAAATGTACTTTCTCTACAGATGCGTGTCCTACTGTGGGCATGGTAGTATGCTTGCTCTGCAGGTGTTTGGGGATTCTGCACAGGGGTCATCAGCCAGGTGAGCCTTGGGTATCCCGAGTCACATTCATGGGATGAAATGAGTACAAGAGGCCTACGTCCCTTCAATGGGTGTGCACGGACAACGCATAAATACACTATGCACTGTGGTCCTCCTTGTGTGCATCAGGGACATGCAATGTCATTGGCTGATTGGTATACATCCATCATGTTTCATGCCATGCATCATCGGACCCGTACATGCACCCTCTGTGGATGAGTGGGCTGTCCTGTGGCGGCTGACAGTTGGCTGCACATGGAATGACTTAAGGCACGCTGCTGGATGCTGCACTATGTGAATGGGTTTGTGTGCGCCACTCCTGCTCATCAAGTACCATCATGTAACCACTTCTACTTGGAATAGGGGGTAGTCATGTTCCATGGGTTTGCTCTGCAATGGGCACCATGACCCTTATATCCCACTTTCCACCTGCACCACTCTCTGTGTGTGATTGGCATAGTGGTGCATCCAGACCCTCAGGATGGGGCTATCGTCATGACTGGCTGTTCAGGGGGAGTGGTCATTTGTATTTGGATGTGGCTGTCTCAGTGGATGGTGGAGAATTAGTAACATGGTCCCAGTTTCCATTTTGGTTATCATGCATGTGAATGTGCACTCTTGCATCTGTGGGATATTTTGACCCACTCAGATGTGCCTCACTACATCACTTTACTGCATTGGTGCAAGAACAGCACAAAATGGCCGTGCTGACTCCTGTGCGCACCAAGATCTCGAAACTGCATGTTTCTAACAATCAGAAAATGGTGGCACCACCCTGCCACACACATTTCAGTGAGGGGGGGTGAAACAGAGTACTCCCTGTAGGAATGTGCCAGTGTGCTCTGCAACATTTTACATGGAGTGAAGTAAAAGAGGCAGTATCAGTTTGCTGAAAACCCAAAATACCTCTTTAAAATGACACTTTCTCAACCTTAAAAGTGCTGCTTGGCGCTAAAGTAATCAATTTCTCATGAACCATTGTTATTAAAAAGGCCCTGCAATGCCCAGGATCATTCATTGGGTCTCTGAGGAACCGGGCCTCATTTGAATGACAGCACCTGTCAAATGTATCCCTTGAAAAATCAACCAGGTGCTTTGTTTTCATTTTACACGTGAAACACATCTATTTTCTTTCCAACAGTATCATTAAAATCAGCTGTCCAGAGGAAGACTCTAAATAAATGCCTGTAACTGTATCCATGCTGCAAAACAATTCCAGTACTCAAGAAAAGATCTATAGCTGCACAAAGTGTATATTTTTTCTGGTGATGAAAACCAAATTTAAAGAAATGGTAAAATGTGCTTTTTCCTGACTGAAAGGCAAAATCACTGATTTTAAAAGTACATTGGTGTGTAAAGGCCTGATTACTTAAAAATTTAAAAG
Organism: Ambystoma mexicanum; assembly: GCF_040938575.1. Classification (NCBI taxonomy): domain Eukaryota; kingdom Metazoa; phylum Chordata; class Amphibia; order Caudata; family Ambystomatidae; genus Ambystoma; species Ambystoma mexicanum. The sequence goes on from NC_090934.1 coordinate 229,402,150, forward strand.
GAATTGTTGCTGTTAAAAATGCACCTATAAACTGTTTTAATTCTATAGCTTTAAAGTCAATATTTAAAAGGAGGAAATCAAAGCTAAAACCCAGGCTGAGTTGGCAAACTATATAAAAAAAACTAAAAAAACTTGCTCTGCCAGTTGCTAGCCCTGAGAAGGGGTGACACCTCATAAACATCTGGCAGAGGAAAGGCTAATTGCTAGCTTGGAGGCTTTGAATACCAGGACAAAGGGACTTCCCAAGTCATCATCAGACATTCGTCTTTGCTCCAGGCTGGAACAATAGCAGGCTGAGACTCTCACCTGTCAAGTGTGAGGGGCAGTAAACTTCAATCAAAAGAGAGGCCCCTCATCCTGTGTCAAAGGAATTGACATTTGCTTGCAGTTGGGGAAAAGAAAAAAACAGATTAAGTGACAATAGACTTCCTTTTGGTTTTAAAAAGCCTATTTTGTAACTGAACTTTAAAGACATTTAACTTTGCATCAACAATGAGGAAAAATATGAAAAATGTGTAGTTTTAAATCTAATTTTATGCTATTTCTGTGAAGACTTGGTAGAACTGATTTCTGCATAAGGAACAGACGTTGTAAAGAATGACAGATTGTGGGGAAAGTATTGATATTGTGCACATAACATCTTGTACACACATCCCAGGGTTACCTGTGCATTTGTGTACAAAGTTGGGACATTTTAGGCCAAATCTTCCATGGTTAAAATTAATACAATGTAGCAGAAAGGCAAAACCAGGTCCCACAGACTTGGGGCTGGATCGAAATGTGACCCACAAAATATGCAACCTGTGTATCTTATTTTCTCAGAGGTTATAATTATATAAATATGTATTTGTGGGAAAGTTAGAATTTAGTTCTAGTGGCTAGGAGAGGTTTCTAGTCATTGTAAAAATCATCCCATAAGCATGACATCCATTTCTGTGATTCAATCAGTGAAGAGCAAGGCGGAAACTATGCTCTTGCCCAATCCTAGCATTATGGGTGTGGGTAGTAAGCCTGCCAATGCCATATACTTTAGTGATGTCATTTGGCATGACAAATAAGGGAACCTGACAACACACTGACAGATACTGATTCCTGACTTTCTTCCTGATTTCCTGCGTGGCGTCCTGTTCCTGATTTCTTCATCCTGTTTGAACCTGATTACAGATTTTCTTGCAAAGCCAAGGCCTATGCATTGCTGAACCCCTTTTCAGCTAGGCCTCAAATTCTAAAAATCTCAAAAACCCAAGGGAAGCATCCTCATCCAACCTGGGTTGCTACAACTAGATGCATGCCTGCAAACTTGCCATCTCACTGATCTCCAGTCTCTAGTAACCAGAAGGGCCAGTCCAGTGCAGTCCGGTGACCAGAACGGCCTAGATGAACCTGTCCCACCCGGTTTGCCCAGCTGTCCTTGGTTAGACCTGACCTGTGTGATGACAAGAACCCTTGACGGTCCAAAATCCTAAATTAAAGTGAACTGTAAGTATTAACAGGAATCATAGAAACCCATAGCATGCCTTGTCTTGTCCTATCCCAATCTCTAAACGATCCTATCCTTACCTTAATAACTTGTATCCTTGTAAGAATCCTTATTGAAATCCTGTCTTTGATTTATCTTGCTAAGCGCCATTTCTTTAGTCATTTATCTTGTGTAAATCTTAAATTATCTATCCTACTTCGAGTGATCCGACTGGTTACGCCGGAGCAGACACTGGGGATCTGGAGTTGAAGTCATGACTCAACTCTAGAGCTTACTGTGTCCCTCATTGGTATTCTGGTTGGTATGCTCTAGCATAGAGTAAAATTATAGTAAATATTTTCTTGTCCAAGCTGAGTTTCTTTTCTGTTTTCATTACCCGATTTCTCTAAAAAGTCTCTCATTCACCCTTGCATATCTTCCTCAATTTAATAGCTAGAGACTTCATTTCAACTCCGGATTATACCTAAGACCTATAGCTACATTCCAACCCACTCCAAATCAGTGTATTTCACCCGTTTTTCTTAAAAAACGTTTGGTTAATTTTAGGCGGGAATCCACAATTTAGCAAAGTTTTGCATGTGTGATTTTTATTCTAAATTATTTTCAACCTTCCATTCAGATTCAAAGTGTTTACTTTTGCTCAACCTATAGCTCATGATTGTTAGTATCTTTCCAATGTTGCTCCCATAGAGATTTGTACTGATTTAAGGGTTTTTACACACATTCATTGTTTTATCCAGCCATTTCTGAATGTCATTTTAAAGTGTAAGATTTCAAATCAGCTTTTCTCTCTTGTTTGGGGAGGGAAGGTAGGATTCAAATTCTGTTTTCTAATCCTTATTCCTGATTACCTGCTGCTTCCTTATATCCAGTCAGAATTGTTTATTTGTTGGTTGAGGAATATTGCAGGGGGAAATCCTAACTTAAGTACTATCTTTCCAAACAAGCCAAATGTGTTCTTTTCTCTGGTGTTTTATATTTGTGTTGCTAAAAGAGTGAATTTAAGTGCATTACATACCTTCCTATCTGTTATTGTCACCACATTGGTGATTGCTTCTCCCTATTCAAAAGTATATGTTTGATTGTAATTTGAAATAAATAAACATTACCTTTACCAACTAGCCTGATTCCTGGTCCATTGAGACCTGGGGTATTTGAGAAGGGGTGTGATATGAGTGGTATATCACTCAAAATATTGAACCTATAGACATAATAAAATAAGCATTTCAGCTGTGCTTTGCATACTAGGCTGAGACCATGGTGTATCGCCTGATTGAAATACTTAACAGATCACTCTCTCAGGGATGTTCATGTCCGTGTTTGCTACTTATCATCCACAGTGGTTTGGGGGATGGGGAGTGGATTCTTCTCACTTTGCATTCCTGTGTGGTGCCCTGGGTGGAGTAGCTCTTGGCTGTTGGGGTGTAATGCTGCACAGACAAGGTGCATTGTGTTAGCGTGCTCCCATGTGCTATGGTGTTTTGAGCAGTGTGTGGCCATCACCTTGTGTGGGTCCAGGTGTGGTGGCCGTGTGCAGGTGTCCGTGTGTGCCGCCCATGCATGGTACTGGTGCTGTGATGGTGCTGCCTCTGGCTTGTGGTGGCATGGAAGGCTTCCTGTGGCTATGCCCCCCCACCTTCATTTCTTGTGTTTTGGCATGCTTTTCCGGCAGGCTTTGTACTCACCCACTACTCATGTGCATTGTCCTCTGTGTCTCTCCATGTAAGCCGGCAGTATGTTTTTGCGCAGCACCATGAAGTCATGGGTGGATTCAGGGTAGCGAGTGCAGCAGTGGCTGACGGTGAGGTCTGGGCTACAGGTCATCTGGACATTGAATTAAGGGAAATGTTTCCTATTCCGGTATGCTGCATCATCGTTTTCCAGCGCTTTTAGCGCTGGTACTGTACTTATGATAAGTCTGTTATAACGCTGGCCAGAGGTGTTGCTGGGGGGAGTTTAGGGGGCTATAGCCCCGGGTCTTTTGGTTGTAGCCCCGGATAGAAGCTCAGGGGTTACAACCAAAAAGGCTAGCTAGCCCCCAGTCCCGACAGTCCCGAAATTAGCATAGCCCTGGATCTTTTCCAGATCTAGCAACACCCCTGGCGCCGGCGTAATAACGCCGGCTGGATTACAGTCATGATCCGGCGTAGCGGTATTGGCAGCACTAATACCGTTACCGCCAGATTTAAGGGCTACCGTCCAACCCGTGATGAGGCGCATTCATTGTTTGTAGGGCCTACCATGGATTGGGGGCTTCTTATCTTCGTGACAAGTTGACACAATATATCCCACCCATAAATCTACGGTCATCCTATCGGTGCCTTCTCCAAATCCCTCATTTTCGGACAGCGTGTGTAGGAGGAAGAGCGTTTTCCGTGGCTGCTCCCACTCTATGGAACACGCTCCCCCTCTCGCTTCATCTGATTGAAAACCAGCTTTCACTTTGGAAAGCGTTAAACACTTTCCTCTTTTTATCATTGGCAGGGCAGTCCTTCTTGTTTTGTTTCCCCTCGCCCAGCCCGTTTTCTGTTCATTTCTGTCTTGGTCTCCAATAAGCACCAGGATACCCTCGTGTCCCAGTGTGCTATATAGATATAAGTAGCATAACATCACATAACTGTCACAAAGACGACATTCTAATCAGAAACCTAAGATCCCTTTATGAGCTGGAAAAGAGTGCTCACCAAAAAGGGAAAATGGGAGATAAACACATGACCTTGGAAGGCCCTCTACTCACTGGAGACTCAAATCAGGGTGAGGGCTGCACTGGGGCCAGATGCTGATAACAGCGAGGGAAGGAGGCGCTCCACCTCAAGCTCTCCTGACACATCAATCAGTCGGGAACCAGGCAGCTCTTCATGTGGGAGCCAGAGGCCTGGAGACCAGTGGACAGAATCTGCCATGGGAAACAGGTATGAAAGTGTTTTATGTGTAATGTGCATATGTGTGTATTATGCATGCAGTGCATGCCAAATGTGTATGTATGTATAAGGTGAGGGGTGAGTGACTGGTGGATGACTGGGAATGAATGTGATTATCTGTGGGAGTGAATGCTCTGGGTGGGTGCCCCTGTGGAGAAAGCAGCCTGAGTGTTTGAGTGTGGGTGTGAGTGAATGTGAGAGAAGGTGTATGGGTGAGTGACTGGTGGGTGAATGGCATGAATGTGATTATGTGTCTGTACGAATGTTCTGGCTGGGTGCCCTTTGGAGAATGCCACATGAGTGAATGTGGGCGAGTGACTGGTGTGTGAATGGGTATGAATGTGATTATATATGTTCTGGCTGGGTCCCTGTGTGGAGAATACAGTGTGAGCGAATATGCGAGAATGTGTATAGGTGTGTGACTGATGGGTGAATGGGTATGAATGTGATTTTGCGTATATATGAATGCCCTGGGGGTTGCCCATGTGAAGAATGCAGTGTGAGTGAATGTGAGAGAAGGTGTGTGGGTTAGTGACTGGTGTGTGAATGGGTATGAATGTGATTATATATGTTCTTGGTGCGTCGCTGTCTGGAGAATACAGTGTGAGTGAATATGAGAGAAGGTGTATGGGTGTGTAGCTGGTGGGTGAATGTGTATGAATGTTATTTTGTGTATATATGAATGCCCTGGGTGGTTGCCCATGTGAAGAATGCAGTGTGAGTGAATGCGAGAGAAGGTGTATGGGTGAGTGACTGGTAGGCGAATGGGTTGAATGCGATTCCGTGAATCTTCTGGGTAGGCCCACAAGTGGAGAATGCAGTGTGAGTGAATGTGAGAGAAGGAATATGGATGAGTAACTGGTGGGTGAATTGGTAAGATTGTGATTATGTGTGTGTCTGTGAATGTTTTGGATGGGTGCTCGTGTAGTGAATGCAGTGTGAGTGAATGTGACAAAAGGTGTATGGGTGAGTGACTAATGAGTGAATGTGTATAAATATGAGTGTGTGAATGTTCTGGGTGCTTGCCCGTGTGGAGAATGCAGTCTGAATGTTCTGGATATACACGTGAGTGAATGTGAGAGAAGGTGAATGGGTGAAGGACTGGTGGGTGAATGGGTATGACTTTGATTATGGGTGTGCGTGAAAGTTCTGGGTGGGTAGATGTGTGGAGAATGGATTGTGAATATTCTGGGTGCACTTGTGAGTGAATGTGACAGAATGTGTATGGGGTGAGTGACTGGTGAGTGAATGGGTATGCATGTGAGTGTGTGAACATTCTGGGTGGGTGCCCCTGTGGAGAATGCAGTGTGAATGTTCTAGATATGCATGTTAGTGAGTGTGAGAGAAGGTATATTAGTGAGTGACTGGAGGGTTAATGGGTATGAATTTGGTTATGTGATTGTGTGTGAATGCTCTGGGTGGGTTCCCGTGTGAAGATTGCAGCGTGAATGTTCTGGTCGTGCATTTGTGAGAGAAGGTGTATAAGTGAATGGGTATGAATGTGATTATGTGTGTGTGCAATCATTGAGGTGCCCGGGGAGCCCTGGAGAATTGTGGACATGGTTTGGTGCAGACAATCTAGCTATTTCTTACTGTGGCATGCCATACTTTACTGAGCATCTAGGCTAAGGCAAGCAAACATGATAATTGTTATTAGTTGGCTAAACTGGCATTTTGGGCCAGCCAGTCTAGCCATTTCTTACTGTCATGACATTTTTTTTTACTGGGAACCTATGATAAAGCAAGCAAGCATGATGGGTGTTATTACATGACTAGACTTAGATTTTGATGCAGCCCTTCTAGCCATTTCTTAATGTGGCATGACAGTTATTACTGAGCATCTATGAAAAAAACAAGCGTGATAAGTGTTCTTACATGTCTAGAGTGGCCTACCTTGGAGCCGGTTTGGACATTATTTCTTATGGTGGCATGGCATTTTTTTATTGTAAAGGCAATAGGAGTATGTTCTTACGTGGGGGTACTGGCATATATTGGCAGTGCCAGCTTGGACATGTTTTCTTATAGTATCATTACTAGCATGATGCGCAAAACAAGTATTAGTATATTCTTATTTGGGAATACTAGCATATATTGGTGCAGCCAGCATGAAAATATATGGGCAGAGACAGTTTGAGAATGTTTTTATGCTGGCATATATTGTGGGGGAAAAGGCATGCAAATGCGTTGGGAAATGCTTCTGTGCACTGTTTGTGACTTCCATCTAGTGGATTGTTTGATGAGTTACCCTACAAAACCGATTGCAAACTGACTGGTTTATCACCCAATTTTTCCCAATAATGCACCATTTTAACCCTTTGTTCAAAACATTTTTTGGGGTAGAACCTCCCCACCGAGCCCCTTTCCATTTGTTCAGACTCCATCGCTACGCTCCTTTGCTCTTGCATACTTGTGGCAAATATTTGCAACCCTGCAATTAAAGAAAATCACCAGTTGCCAATGGTGGCTTGCACATTTGGGTCTGCACCCTTGTTTCTAAGCTAGGTGAAAGATTTAAGCTTTAATTAAAAAACATGCTTATATCTTTCACCTAGTGCAGTGCGCACGTGCGCTTGCAGCGGCCTGGTCATCATGGACATGGACATTGCACACACGTTGTGGTCCAGGGCGACACGTGTGGTGCATCCTGTGCTTTGTTGAGGTGCTTGTTGGGAGACAGGTGAGATCGTCCCAGACTGCCATGAGATTTCAGATGTGGCAGAGACCTAGAAGTGTCATGTAGGTGTTAAAGTGGACTGCAGGGTGGAAAGGTGGCAGTACAGGTACAGGCCGCTGGGAGGGGGGCAGAGCGCAATCTTAAATATGGCAGCCATTTTAGAAGCTAGGTGTAGCGGTATAATGCCGCTGTGGCAAGTAGGCCCAGACTTGCAAATATAGGCTTAGACGAGCTAGGTCCGCGGACTAGTTATAATTCCCTCATTTTTTCACACAACCGAGTAATCGTATCGCACAGGAAGGCGCCCTGCAAGGCCACGCGGAGGCCTAGAGCTCCTCGCGAGCAGTTCTCCCAGGAGAAGGATGGCCAACCCTACGACCTTCACCAGTCCCAGTCGAAAGTTATGGCCCCCCAGATGACAGTATCACAGGTCCTCTGAATTCCAATTTACCATGTAATCCCTGATCACTGACCATAAAACTGTTCAAGCCCCAATCAATCAGTGAAGATCAGAAAGCAGGGCCAAGCTGCCTTCATTTTCAGGTCACGGGCTTTGTACTGTGAGGTGCCAAGAGATGCAAAATAACAGATCCAAATTGGGGGTGGAAATGCCTTGGTAGGTGCCAACGTGACTGGAATCGAGAAAGGGTTTTTAAAATATAGCAGCCTCAAACTCTTCACTTAGCTCATGTCTAGTACCAGGTGCACAAAAAGAATACAGTGGGCCTCATTACGGGTTGGGCGGTCCGGAATTAACAGTGGCGGTAAACCCGCCGCCACTGTTAATTCCGGACTGCCCGATCCCGAGTCCTGGAGGCGGGAGGTGATCTTCCCGCCAGGTCTGACCTGGCGGGTTGAACACCTCCCGCCTGCAGGCGAACGTGGAAACACCAGCACCATCACGAGATTTGTTTCCACTTCCCCATGGGACTCAATGGGAATGGGGATTAACACCATTCCGCCTCTGTGACTCCCGGGACACCGGGGCTGTAATGCCCTGGTAATTCCGGGAGTCACGGAGGCGGAATGGTAATACGAGTCCGACAGTAACCAGGCGGTTTTACCGCCGGACTCGTAATGAGGCCCAGTGTTTCTTTGTTTATAAAAAGTAATTGATTGCAACTTCATGTCCGATGACGTTTGAAGAGGAGGCCACGTGGAAGAAGATGAACAAAAGAGTCTGGGCCTCATTATAACTTGTGCAGAATGGGTTTAACGGTGCCGGCAATGGTGCCGGCACCGTTAAACCCACTCCACACTATTACGAGGTCCCCTCGCGGGACCCACTCTGGACGTCTGGTTCTTCCAGACGTCCATAGCGGGTCCCGCGAGGGGACCAGGGAGCTAACAACGGGCCCGTTCCCTGAAGGAGGGTTCCCTGAAGGAGGAAATACCGGGCCCTCCATACTCGGAATGGCCCGGTATTTCCCCATTCAGGGAACCCGGACCGGGACACGAGTTTGGAGGCAGCCATGCCCTTATCAAGGGCATGGCTGCCTCCAAAGTCGTAATGAGGCCCTCTGAGTACAATGGCCTGGCATCCCTATGGAGCAGGCAGCCTATGTATAGGGTCTCCCCAAACAGCCACTTCGATTTGCACTATATGTGATTACGTCATTGATGACGCTGCATGCCTTTTTAATTTGTTGGCAGAAGTTTCAGCAGCAGCAGAGTTCTTTGCTGGCGCATCTTTATTTTTGGAGAAATAAAACTTGCTTTCCTCGCAAAAGGCATGCTGGGCTTTATTCCCTAGTGGGGCAGATTCTGTCTGGTGTGAGCGTGGAGGCGTTCATCTACAAGCTTTGGAGCGCTGCCTACGCAAGGGCGGGCCCCCATATTTTGTGTTACACCACTGCCTGCTGAGAAAGGGTTCTTGCAGTTTTACCACTAAACAGAAGCATGAATAGGCTTTGTTGTGTTAGAATCATGATAAAGCAATTTGTTCACACTACTGATAGTGCCCTCCAAAAGCAGGGGGCAAAGTGGGAAGGTGTGGGATGGAGGCAGAGGGAAGTGAAAGGGAATGTGAGTTAAATGGATGTATGTGGGCACTTGCCATTTTAACATTTAAAAAAACACATGGAAGTCAGGATTCCGCATATCAGGATTGTGCAGAGCTAACAACAAGCAAGAATAGGCTGTGGCCCAAACATCCAAAAGAACTAAAAATCTCAGACAGGGCCCAAATCTACAGAGGACTTGATAATCAAACCAGGATTGTAAGCCACCGCGATGGATCCGCCATAGACCGATTGTCACTTTTATAGAATTTCTAGAGTTTCAGAACTGTCAATGTTTGGTTGCCGATGCATTTTTCTCTTACCCCATAAGGTGATGTAAGTGCTGCCGGTTTTGTGTGGCTTTTTACCAACCAATTGACTGTCCATGGCCATGCTAGTTCCTATGGTTATTCCCAGCCACACTCTCCCCTCCCCTCTTCACACAAAACACATACCCCTGGGATCACTTTGAACTAGATTTGTGCTTTTAAGGGTATGCCAGTGTTATTTCCAGTCTCTCTTAGAAAATATTATGGCTTAGCTGCAGCTGTAAAGCAGCTCATTGTGTAATTAAAACGTCAGCCACTTGATTTATAAGTAATATGTGTGGCCTTGCATTTGTGTCTTGCACTGAATTGCTTTTAAAACTAGCATTGGCCAAGCCAACAGTTTCAACCCTTATATAGGCATTAGCTAGACATTTTCCATGTACTGCCATAATACACCCAGGTACTACCATTTATCAGCCGGTATGCCTTTACGGCCAGGCAGCACCAGTACGGCAGTGCCTGGGAAATGCTTCTGCCAGCATACGCAAACGATAAAATTGTGGACTTTGCCAATGCTTGTTTCAGTTCACCTCTCCTACTTTAGTGTTAACACCCCTGACCTTTCCCGCCAACCCTCCTTCACACCTCTCTCTTGCACCCTGAAGTGAATTGTGTTGTATGCCCGACATGCCACAAATGATAATAAAATAAAATAAGTAAAAAAACAAAATTCCCCTTTGGCCATTCTGCCTCTGCAGGGACCTCATCGGGTTCCCTTGCCGGGATTGGTGCTGATGGTAGAGAATTGCTCTGATTACTTGCCAGTAATCTTCATGACTCCTAGCCCTACTCTTCCTCGTCACAGTACTTACTTCAGGAGGCCCCTGCCTCGACACAGAACTTTCCTCTATTTCTTTTCTTTTGTGTAACTCCTCCCCTTAACCCACTGAGACCAGTTTAACAAATTCAAGCTGGAGCATGGGATCCCCCCCTGCAGGGAGGGAGAGGAGGGCCGTCAGTACTGTAACGAGGAAGAGTAGGACTAGGAGTAATGAAGATTGCTGTTAGGAATCAGAGCATTACCGACACGTCCACTCTTCCCCGTCCCAGTATTTACTTCATGAGGCATACCATAACAGCAACGGAGCGAGGTCCCAATGAGACACAGAGACAGAAGTGCAGAAATAAAAAACACCCTTTTATTGACTCCAATAATCACATCCCAAAAGACAAAACACCAACCCTGAACGAACCATCCCCGGAGTGGGAGACATTCAACCGATAGTGGTTGACAAAGGTGCTCTGATCTGCCCACGTGGCAGCCCTACAAATCTCCTGTAAAGAAACTCCCCATGCATTCGCCCAAGAAGCAGCCAAACCCCTGGTAGAGCGACCCTGAACGTGGTCAGCTATGATATGATATGGCATTTATGACGCGCCTATACAAAGGTGTTTCAAGGCGCGATGAGGCAAGGGAGGGGAAACAGAGGGGAGACAGACAACGATCCTACTAGGCCAGGTGACATTGAGATTGCGCAAGTGTAGTGGAGGGGGGGAGGGGAAAAGTGCAGTGGGGAGGGAAGGGGGCAGTGCAGTACAAAGGATGACAGTAAAATAAATAAAGACAATAAATAAAAGTGCAGCCAGCTGGTGGCAAGTACAAGGGTAAGTACAGGCATCAGTGGTCAGCGCTAGTAGGGGCTGTAGGGATACAGAAACAGTCCCTGAGTGCAAGGGTGGCCAGCGGGGCAGTGCAGGTGTGCAACTGGTGGGGAGGGGACCTGGGCCTGAGGTCAGAGGGTAGCAGGGTGACCAGTGCAGTTTCAGATTCAGCCAGAAGATCAGCAGGAGAGAGGAGGAGAGAAAGCAGAAGAAAAGATGAAGGTCCTGAGGTGCTTCCGGAACCGGAGATGGTTCTCCTCAAGTTTCAGAGAGGCAGGGAGGCTGTTCTAGAGGGAGGCCCCAGCCGAAGAGAGTTGGAGGCAGATGAGTGAAAAGCTTGAGCAGGAAGATATTTAGGAAGAGAGTGTTGAAGGTATTAAGGTCCCAGGCCCCAGAAGGCTTTGTGGACAATGCAGAGGGTTTTTAACTTAATCCTCACCGCCACTGGGTGCCAGTGCATGCAGGCAGGAAGCCACAAAAGCCATGGAGACAACAGTATGGGCCCACCGGCTAATGGAAACCACAGAAGCCTTCCACCCCGGTGCGGGGGCAAAGGTAACCAAGAGACTATCAGACTGCCGGAAAGGGGCAGTCCGAGCCAAATATTCCAGTACCGCCCGCTGCACATCAATGGCATGCCAAATCACCTCGTCCGGCGTCTGCGGATCCTGATAAGATGCAGGGAGAACAAGATCCTGAGAAGTGTGAAACCGAGACACAACTTTAGGCAGAAACTTTGGATCACATCACAAAACCACAGAGTCCGGCAGAAATTAAGACTAGAGGGGGGTGGCCCTTATAGGTACAAGGAGGGGAAGCAGGGAGACCCTGAAGAAACGTCCCCACCAAGACCTCCCCATCCAGGTGGCCATCAGTGTCCCCTAAGAGGATTTTAATGGAGGACCATTGGGAGCGAAGAGTGGAGATCGCCAGGCCCTTGTCAAAACCCTCATGGAGGAGCTGGAGAATAGTGGGAAGACCGGATCATAGGGGGGATCCCAGACCACCCACACCAATCCCGAAAATGGCCCCAATGCCTGTCATATACCTTCAGAGTAGAAGGCCTTCGAGCATTAAGGATAGACTCGACTACAGGACCCGAAAGATCCTGGGAGACTAACCAAGACTGTGCAATAGCCAAACTGCCCATAGAATCTGCCTGACCCCGAATACCAAGCCCCACCTGCAGGGCACAAGGCCACCTTGGAATCAACCAGGGCTATGGGACTGAAGTTCCATCAGAGAGGGAAACCAGCTCTGAAGAGGCCAGAACGGAGAATTCAACAGCACTGTCGCCCTGCTTTCCCTGATGCGCTGAACCACCCGGGGAAGAAGGGGGAGAGGAGGGAATGCATAAAGGAGACCCCAAGGCCACTCCACCATCAGGCCATCCATCTCCAAGCCCCTTCGGCTGGAAACTAGGAGCAGAAGAGAGGAACCTTTGCAGGGGCCAGAGAGGCAAATAGATCTAGAACCGATCCTCCCGAGTATTGTCCAATCTCCTGACATGAGTGGCCACCAGGGACAATAGGTGTGACTCCCCCCAAGAACCTATCTGAGCTGCAAGAGCATGAAGGAGGGGCCGGACCCCCTGGCGGTTGATATAGGCCAAAGGTGTGGTGTTGTCTTTCCGGCCATCACTGCCCAGCCTTCCAGAAACATCCCGAAGGACAACAGGGCCCAGAGAATGGCACACAACTCCTTCCAATTGGACGAGTGATTAACCTTCTCCAGAGCTTCTCCTGGGACAGAAAAACCCTCCCCTTCCTGGTGCACACCTGAGCCCTGATGAATACCAGATCCTTCAGTTGAGACGTCTGCCAGTTCACCAGAGAGGCACAGTCCCACAATGCCTGGCAAACCAGCAGGAGATGTGCCAGGTAACCTGTTGTCCAGGTAGGGAAAAATCAGAATGCCCCTCAGGTGGAGATGTGCCACCAGGGGAGCCACCAATTTGGTGAACACTCTGGGGGCTGACCGCAACCCAACTGGAGCACTTGGCGCTGAAAATGTCAAGACCCCACGGCAAACTGGAAGAACTACATCTGGCAGGGGCGGAGAGACACGTGGTAATAAGCATCTTGGAGATCCAGGGAAGCCTGCCAGTCCTCCCTGCAGCTCTTGAACCATTCCTTCAGGATGAAGCAGTTCAGAGCCTTGCCGTCCAAAATGAGTCGACATTTTCCTAAAGGTTTGGGGACCAGAAACACCCTAGAGTAAAATCCCAGGCCCATGATAGCCGCCTTCTGTAATAATTCGGACAGAGCCGTTGACATAGCCAATCTTTTGGGCAGAGAGCGGAGAACAGCAGTCCGAACCATGCAACCTTGCACAGGGTAGACAGGAAATTCACACGATAACCCTTCCGGACATTGTCCAGAGCCCAAGAATCCGAGCACCACCGGTACCATATCGGAAAAAACTGACGAAGAGGTCCGCCCACCGGCCCGCCCAAACCGACATGATTTCTGAACCGGTCCTGAATGAGAAGAGCGCAGAGTACCACAGCCCCATCTGGGTCTCCGAAAGGAGCGGGAGGAGGAACCAGCGAAGGACTGTCCAGTCCTTGCACCAGCACCAGAAGAGGATTTTTTGAATGTCGAGGAAGGCTCCCATCGTAACTCATCAGCGTGTTTGTCAGCACTAAGTAAATCACTAAACAGTTTGGAACCATCAAAAGGAAGCTTAAGGGCAGACACCTTCTGTGAACCTTCCGTTTTCCAATCTCGCAGGTGAGCCTGCCTCTGGGCTGACACACCAGCAAGCCATGGCGGAGCCACGCACTCCATCAATGCCAGATCAGACCCTTGCATGTCTGCCAGTAGTGGGGCACAGTCAGAGCCCCCTTCCACGGCCTTCCTCAACTTCCTTTTACCACCAAGCACCGTCTCCAAAGTGTAGGAGCCATAGACATTCGCCCAGAGGGTCAGATGCGCACCAGCATGAACCTTCTTCAGGCTGGAATTCACCCTACGGTCCACCGTGTCTCAGACAGCCGCCTCTTCAGCTGACATAGAGGAGTGGTGGGGTTGTCTGCAGGCTTCCTCCCATTTTATTTGAGGTCTTTAGATGCATTTTATGCAGTGCCTTTATATTCTGGTAAGCCGTGGGACACTGCTTGCCATTTAACATTGTAAAGGAGTTGTTTTGCCATTTTTTCAGTGATCCGCATACGGCGTTGAATGCTGAGGCTAAGTTGTGCTGCCTCTTCACTTTCTAAATACATGCAGCTCTAGATCTCCTTAAATTGCATGGGGCGCCCTTCAGGTGAGCTATTATTTTTGCCTTAGTTATAGGCACTCCACTTTGAACCCAGGCTTTTATTTACCTGATCTAGTGCATTCTGGTCTTGTTTCTGGTCATGTTTTAGTCCTGAATTGCCTGGCTTGACTGGCCACACTACACTGCATAGGTTGTTGCAGCAGCTGGGTTTTCATCAGGTTAGTTCACCACAAGTCCTTTTTAGACACAGACATTGCCATTGGTCAGGCTATTCCGATATTAAGATATATATTATTATATATATTTTCGTTGCCGATTCACCATGGTCCTGAAGGTTCTTTTTCATGTTGCACGGTTCTCTTTTGGGAGTCACTTACCCTCTTGTTCCGGTATACACAGCTGTTGTAGCGGGGCCGTATATGCTTATTTTCACTATGGTATACACGGTCCTTAATTGTTTTTAATAACTCAGGCTGCTAGCAGCAGTCCTTTTTCTATTTTTCAATTGTATGTTGCAGGCAGTCGGCAAAGACTTTTCATGTAGTAGTTTAATAGGTGCTTTTGTGTACTTGTTTTACAGAATGGTAACACCCACCTCCTGAGGAAGACGTTCAGTTAACCACCATTACACGTCGAAACCGGTCAAGAGATAAATTCTACAGGGATGGGATCTTTGTATCTGTTCTTTCTATCCACCCTGACAATAGATTTTCTATGAATTATTTCTATTGTTTGTAAACATCGCATTAATGTGTGTCATTATGGGGACTAGTTATGAATTCCTTTTCCCCATTGGTTCTTAGCATGTTTTTTGTGTCTTTTAGTACTTTGGATGTATGCCACGGTATGATGAGTTGTGTGTGAATGAATGCACCATGCATGTTGAGTATGAGTGATGATGTTTTAGCCGATTTTTGGCATATTGTTGCTGCTGTTTTGCTATGTTAAAATGATCAGTGTATAATCATTTTCTGTGATTGATTCACTAGTCTTCAATTTTTGTATCACTTTAAATAAATTTTGATACATTTTTTCTAAATATACTTTTCTCTGGACATATCTTTTCTGTTTTTTGATGCTATTATAATACTCTGGTCCAGAGGCTAGAGTTTCCCTGCTCTTTTCAGTGTTTGCATAGAGGAGCGACCCACCAGACTAGCAAGGATATCATCAACTCCAACAGCGTCCTAGAGCAACTTGTCACTCCCCTTCAACGGATAGAGTTTGGCCATAAAGCATGGCAATGTTCTCCGGATCACGAGATTCACGAAGGATCTTAGCACGGTTGTCAGAGACCAATGTTTATACTATGTAATCGGGGGGGTCAGTCCCATCCTCCTGTACCAAGGGCTCCAACAACCCCATACAGTCCCAAACTTGTGTAAGAACTTCCTCTACCTCTTCTCTGTCTAGATGTTGCCCTTCCACATCAGCCAATGAGGAACGAGAAGTGGCTGAGGAGGCCTCAGGCCCAGAAGAGGAGGATAATGAAAATGATAAATGCCGGCGCCTGTGCCCCTGCGCGTATCCATGACTTCGAAGGAGCAACTTTTTAATGTCCTTCCTGGTCAAGGAAAAACTCCTCGACTTCTTCCCCATTTCTATTGCAATGCCCAGAGGAAGTGGAATGCAAGGAAGAAGAACGCGCAAGGTGCCAGAGCTTTTCAGTGTGTTTCCCCATTGTGTAGCCAGAAGTACAACTGCAGCAAAACAGGAACACGAGAAAACACACTAATGGTGGCCATTTAAATGCATGTTAAATGTAATCACCCACAACTTCACCCAATACTCCCAACAGCAAGAAAAGAGATTTTCTTTTTCCTTTTCCGTGCTCGGGACCCGCACTCTGAGAACTATTGATAATCAGTGTCACAGCTTACTGTACTATTGGGCAAGTCGTAGAGTTCATTTGTTTCATTCAATAGATTGCTTATCACATAAAGCCCGTAACGGGGCATTATGTGGAAAGCAGTATAAGATAACCACCACCTACTACGACATAGCAGGACACTCGCTACTTGGTAACTGCTGGATTGATTTTGTTTTTTCAATAGACTGCTTGCCACATACAGCTGTAACGGGGCTTTATGTGGGAAGCAGTCTACTAAATGAAACAAAGGCAGTCTAACACCTTCTCAATAGCACAGTGGATATGACACTGAGTTGCAAGGAGCTCAGCTCGAGTTCCAATCCTGTCGCTGGAAATAAAATAAAAAAAAATTAAAAAAGAAAGTGAATTGCAAGTGAATGTATGCAGCTGCTAGGGCAGCGACTACTTTCTAATCTAAAGCCCGGTCTTCAAACCTGTCTAAGCTGGCACACTGGTATCCAAGCTGCCATCACTCGGGCTCAGCACCTAAAAAGGAAGAGAAGGTTAGGAATGGACATGGCACACTCTGAAATGGTCAAAATGTGTGCCCCCCGGAAAAAATGCCATGCTTGGGTGATAACTACGCAGGCGCAATGAGGGCAGCTGCATTCTTAGTTCTTTAGCAGTAACGGGGGCAGGAACCTCACTCTGCCCCCATAGAGATGTTTACAGTATCTGGATGCACATTGCTAATGAGACTGACAGTGCCATTGCTGCTTGAGATGAAACATTATTGACATCTAAGTCAGAAATGAACTGCACTTTTGGTAATGCAGTGATTTTGAGCAGTATCTGAGGTCCACTCCAATGTTTAATTCTATGAAAGTTCAGTCCTAGGTCCTAAAGCAGAACGATGCAGGGGTAGCTCACCAGGTTAAGGGACTGTCCCCCGTGGAGAATTCAGCATTGCAAGAGTGGGGGTGGGAGCCATGAAAAAAGTCCTGCTACTTTCCCTGCAAATTCAGTGCGCGCATTTCCATTTGGTCTCATTCGCGCCTACAAACCGCCCACCCCTGCCCCAATCTACTTTTTTGGTAACATTAGTGGTAGATGGCATTTCAACACATAACACAAAAAAAACCGTGCAACTTCATTACAGATGCAGGAAACTCATCTATTAGAGCTCTGTCCCGGTTCCCTGGGGCAAAACACATGCAAACCTCCTAATTTGCATATGGATTATGTGAGAAACCTGCAGGTGTCTCACCCGCGAGTCCCCGGGGATCTGTCATCCACAGACATCGCTTTTGGATCCAGATCCTGGGGGTGGACCAGTGCGGGAGGACCACCTAGATGAGGGGTGTTCAGGGAGTGGGAGTGCAACACCGGATGGTGAGATGTGGTATCCCCCTCCCTGTAACACCCTTTTCCCATCCTACCAAGTAGGATACTTAGTTGGAGCTCCGCCCCTCTCCCCTTTTCCCGACACGAACACTTTCTCACAGACAGCTCACCGGACTAACACCAGAGCAGTATACCTGACATGTCCCAATACAATGGTCAGGCAATTACTGATCATTACGCACACCTGACTTCCTTCACACTTCCCCATACGGATAAAAGGCGGAGCACGAAAGCACACTCTGAGCAAGGCAAAGCACATGAGGAAGCAGTGGTTCCAAGATGGCAGTTTAATACGAGGAGAAAGACAGCAAGATCAGAAAGGGTTGTAAGGAGGGAAGTGCCCATGACCTTTTCAGACTGTTACTTTCGTGAACAATGGAAAATAAGAAACCTAAGACCTTGGACTAAAGCTGAACAATATGCAGGAAAGACAGGCCTAGGCTAATTAGCCTTCGGTGTGGGCCGCACACCCTATTACCCACTAAGGGTTTAATATACCTAAACATCCAGGTAGTTCAATCGTATGTTGGTTCTTGATGTGCTTATAATAATGTGTTACTTCAAATTGAGATGATTTAGGTTTTGTTTCATGAAAATGAAATTAGTTGCAAACGCGAGTAGTGGCCTATGCATTTTGGACTGGATAGTCCTTCGTCAGTGCCTCTTATTATTGCCTGATCAAGAGTCAGCATGAATAATGCAGACATTTAGAATCAATGTGGTGTGGTTCATTAATAATAGTTTCAAAAATGCGCATGAAAAAAGGTACATTATTTATAAGGGTGAGCGCAACAGGCCATCAATACATATGTTAATTTGACGTAATATTCGAGTAGTTTAAAATAATCACATGAATATGTCAGCGTAAGCATTTTGTTGGCATGTTAATGGCCATGAATGGGGTACCCACAAGATGTACAAACACATAAAAGAAGAACATATATGAGAACGATATAAGTACAGAAAGTATCGGTTAGCTCCTTCATCAGTCATTAGCATTGTTACTGTTACAGAGTGTATTAACCAGTTGTACGCATGCGTGAGCCTCGTTCCGGCTAGCGCATGCGAGTTGAATAAAATCGGAAGCCGAAGGCGTCATTCGCCACCAGGACCCTGACACCAGGACCACTGCACAGACGTGTCCGTGTATCTTTAATGCAGGTGCGTGTGTGTGATGAAGGGCGGCCTGGGGCAATCATCGAATTCAACATTGGCGACGAGGAAATCACTAAGTGGGGTGGGCGGAATCCTCATAAGGACATTTTAAACCGAGGATGAGGTGATCCGACACGCTCACAAAGCGCTGATTCCTATGCAGCAAGTTGGCCGCCATTTTGGCATACTTCACACGACAGTTGCGTCCCGCAAGGGTGCTCGTGCGCCGATCGTGTTATTTCTAACTGAATTTTTGGAACCCTCACAGCTTTCTGACACCAGATGGCTGTGATTTACTGCAGTTGAAGTGGTATGCTGATATCCCAGATACCATGATCCTGCCATTGTGAAGATCCTGGCCACAGGTGCTGTCTACGCCTTGCACACTGAGGAATCAAGTAACTGGGCGTGCTTCATTGCGAGGAGGAGACATACTTGCAGTCTCACGCACTGAAGTGGGGTGCTCGTGCGGTCTGACAGCATGGGCAAACAGGAAGATGCCGCTGTTGCTCCAGTGCCACGCAGACAACAAGGTACTTTGGCGCCTATGCCAGAATTTGACCTCTCGGGGCCCCCGTCCAAGCTCGGTCCCAAATGGTTGTTATCGGTAAAGAAGCTGAAAATGTTCTTTAGAGCCACTGGGGGATGGAGGACGACGCAAAGGTGGCAACTATGCTGTACTCGGCAGGATCGGAGGTACATCAGATTTTTGAATCATTGAACTTGCAGGCGACGACGGATGCAGATGTTAAGACTGCCCTACAAAATCATTTCCTACCGCTAGCAAATATGGATTATTGTGCGGAGAAGCAGTCTGGGGTTGACACATTGGATCAGTTCTGTGGGAGGTGGCAATTGGCCAGCACATGCAGGTGGAAGAATGAGGAAGGCATGGTACGCAACCAACTTATTCAAGGGTGCACCTCGGGGAAGCTGAGAAGACAAGAAGACAGGTACTCTGTGAGCCCGGCCTGACGCTGGCACAAATTTTGGACATGGGACATGCACATGAACTGGCGGAGAGCAGGGGAGCATGGATGGAGGTGGCTGTCTGCCCGGGGAAGTGTGAAGAAGCTTTTGCCATTGGTCGCTCAGCCCCTCAAAAGCAGCGTTGGGGTCAGAAAAAGCCTGAAGGTTCTCCAAACCCCAACACCCTGCATTCATGTCAGTATTGTGGTTATGATCTCCCTCATGTGGGCGAGTGTCCAGCAAAGACAAGAATATGTGGCCGTTGTAGCGTGCCAGGACATTAGGCAAGAGTATGCATGGCAGCGTTATCAGCAACTATGTCCAGAGGCCCAGCGAGGGTTGGCAGTGGTAACCCAAGAAAGTCTGAAAATGTTGCGGCAGTGGAACAAGGTCTACAAGAACTAGACATCGCAGAAGATGCGGAGGATGAAGAGGAAATATTTTTCATATCGACTACAGTGTCAGGCACAAGGAAGCAGAGGCAGCCTACCTACATGGTCAACATCGGGGAAACCCCAACCCCAGTATTAATTGACACAGGAGCATCAGTCTGTGTCTTAGCGATGGAACACTATGAGGCACTACCAGGCCCGCTGGTGCTTGTGGACACCAAAGCAAGAATCTACACCTTTGGGGGAGACACGTCCCTACCACTAAAGGGGTAATTTGTGGCATCAGTCACCCACGGACGGAATGCTATAAAGGCCAGATTCTTTGTCACAGAAGTGAGCTCCCATTCACTACTTAGCTGTGCGGCCTCAGAGGCGCTGGACATTGTTCATTTCGCCATGTCAGTTTATCTGACAGACATTGACCACGTCATGGAGCGGTACGCAGACATTATCAAAGGCGTGGGTAAGCTCAAAGGGGACCCCATCCGTCTGTACATTGACGAGTCTGTGAGGCCAACAGCACTTAAGCACAGGAGAATCCCGTTTCACCTGAGGGCGCAAGTCGAACAGGAATTACAGGCTCTAGTGGATATGGACATTATTGAAAAGGTCGAAGGCCCCACCCTATGGGTGTCCCCAATTGTGGTCGCGGCGAAACCCAAACCGCCGGGGGCCGTACGCATTTGCGTCGATATGTGGCTGCCTAACATGGCAATCAGAAGAGAGAGGCACCTCACTCCGACATTGGATGATATAGTGGGCGAACTCCAAGGTGCCAGAGTATTCTCTAAATTAGACCTCTGTTCTGGCCATCATCAGTTGGAGCTACACCCTGAGTCCCGCTATATTACGACCTTCACTACACATGAGGGCCTGTATCAGCTCAAAAGGTTAAGCTTCGGCATCTCGGCATCTCGTCAGCGGCCAAAGTTTTTCAAAACATCATCCGGGGTGCCGAGGCTGGACTGAAAGGTGTCATAAATTTAAGTGATGATATCTTGGTTTTTGCTTCCTCAGAAGCAGAGCACATGAAAAGACTTGAAAAGGCATTGGACAGGATCAAAAACCTAGGCCTCACGTTGCATAAGGGTAAATGTGAGTTTTTCAAAGACCGAATTGAATTCTTTGGGTTTATATTCCATGCAGGGGGCATATACCCAGATACAGAGAAAGTGTGGAACATACAAGAAGCAGAGGCCCCGGAAACACCCTCGGAGGTCAGCAGTTTCCTAGGTATGGTGAACTACTGTGGCCGGTTCATTCGGGATCTGGTGTCTTTGTCGGAGCCGTTGAGAGAGCTTACTAAGAACGATGTCATCTGGGCATGGACCACCAGAGAACAGAAAGCGTTTGAAGACATTAAAGCTGCGCTGACGGGCAGTGTACTTTAATCCCGAGAGAGAGTCAGAGATCGTGGTAGACGCCAGCCCGGTGGGACTGGGCGCGGTGCTACTACAGGCAGATGCCCAAGGACAGATGCATCCAATTGCGTATGCCAGCAAGGCTCTGTCTGATACAGAAAAAAGATATTCACAGATTGAAAGAGAGGCACTGGCCATCCTATGGGGGTCTAAGCACTTCAGGCTATATATTTTGGGGAAACCTGTGGTGGTCATCACGGACCACAAGCCGCTGATCCCCATCATGGTGGGCGGCTCCTCGAAGCCACCCCCTCGGATAGAGCGGTGGAT
Organism: Ambystoma mexicanum; assembly: GCF_040938575.1. NCBI lineage: Eukaryota > Metazoa > Chordata > Amphibia > Caudata > Ambystomatidae > Ambystoma > Ambystoma mexicanum. The sequence continues at coordinate 229,423,799 of NC_090934.1, forward strand.
GTTGCCACTGATCGAATATGGGGTAAAACTACAGTACCGACCAGGTACCAACAATCCTGCTGACTATTTGTCTCGTCACCCTGGGGCTGGCCATACGCAAGAGAAACTGGAGGTGATCGAATGTGTTGAAATGGTGCGTAATGTGGTGGAAGCGGCAATGCCTGTGGCGTTAAAAGTTCAAGAGATAGTAGAAGCTTCAAGAAATGACGAGGTGTTTCAAATCATTCAGGCGACCATGGACAGCGATGATTGGAAAGGAGTACTGGCCAACAATACCAGAAGAGAGATGGGGGCCCAACAAGATATGCAGGCACTGGGGAAGGCCCGAAACCATCTCTCGATGTCAGAGAGGGTCTGATGCTGAGTGGACGGCAGATTATCATACCTCGCAGCCTGGTTGCGAAAGTACTGCGAAAGTACTGGAACTTGCTCACAAAGGGCACCCTGGCACGGTGAAAACTAAACCACAGTTGCGAGCCAAGGTATGGTTTCCAGACCTAGATAAGCGAGTGGATGAGTATGTGCATCTATGTATTCCGTGTCAGGCTGCCAGCCCTGCCGAGAGGGGACCCACGATACAATCCATGGAAAGGAGCAAATAGCCGTGGGGAACTGTGCACGCAGACTTTGGGTCCACAGGGCAGGGTATGTATTTCCTGGCAGTGGTGGACCTGTGGTCCAGGTACCCGGAGATCGAGCTGGTGGAGTCTACGGCTTGCGATCATATCATATTAGTTCTGGAGAAAAACCGGCAAGCCTACCTCCAAACCGCCAAGAAAGTCCGGCACCAGAGGAGGGGCAATTACCCGGGTATTCCGGCCCTGCCGGACCCAGTAATTGCCCTTTCGCAGGTACCGGAGCCGGTAGATACCCATTCCCATTGAGCCCCATAGGGCTCAATGGGAATGGGTATGCCTGTAGCACCGGCACAGTTCATTACTGTGTCGGTGCTATAGGCTTGCTGTGCTCGCGGGTGCCTTTCATTCCACCAGGTCAGAGTTGGCGGAATAAAAGGCACCCTCGAGCACAACTCAGAGTTTGCCAGTCCGGACACAACAGTACCGGTAAGTTTACCGTTACCGTTGTATCTGGACCGGCAACCTTGTAATGAGGCCCAATGTATTCCTGGATCGCCTGTTTTTGGTCTAAATTGAATCCTTCAGTCTATGGTGTTGATGTCTGTCAAAAATTGTGTCAAGGTCTCTTTGTATCCATGCCATATGCCAAAAATATCCTCAATGTATCTCACCCATGTCTTGATGTTAATCTTTCATTGTAGGTTCTCCAAAATATGCAATTCTTCAAATTAGTACATAAAGCAGTTTGCATACGCTGGTGCCATTGTATCTCCCATGGCCGTAACTGATGTCGGTAGGTAGAATTGTTTTCCATGTCCAAAATAGTAGGTAACAGAAATAAATTCTAGCAGTGTCATGATAAATTCTTTTGTTGCTCCGATTTCATTTTCCTGAAGTAACATCCATTCTGCAGCCTCTTGTTCTAGATCGTGTGGTATGCTTGTGTATAAACTGCTTATATCTATGATGAAAACGATATCTTCTTTCGTCAGGCTGATCTCTTCCAGAATATTGAGAAAGTGCATGCTGTCTTTAACATAGGTACTCGTTTTCTGTATAAGTAGTTGCAAGAAGTAGTCAATGTATGTTCCCAGCGGCTGCAGAATCCCTCCTGTCACTGCTACAATTGGTCATCCTGATGGATCTATCATGCTCTTATGAATTTTGGGGACCAAGTAAAAGTGTGGAATTTTTGGTTGTTTAACCTGTAAAAACACCTTGCTCTTGTGAGAGATAAATCCAATTTTTTCTGCTCTGAGTAACACATCTTCCAAATTAATCATAATCTCATTAGTTGGATCGTGATCAATTTTGGCATAAATTGATGCATTGTCTAATTGGGGTGCACCTTCCTTTTTATAGTCTTCAGTGTTGAGGAGAACCATGGCTCCTCCTTTGTCTGCTGGTCTTATGGTGATGCTTTCATCTGTGTAGAGTGTTCTGATTATTGACATTTCGCCTCTGCTCTGATTGTTGCTCCTGGATTTCCCAAAATTGATCTTTTTCAGATCAGCGAGTACCATTATCTCGAATATATCAATTGCTGATACATTAATCAGTGCCACAAAGGTGCTTTTAGGTTTAAATTCTACAAAGTCTGATGGCAATGTCCCTCTAATTTCCTGTGGGGGTAATTCAGCAAAGAAAACTTTGAGTTTCAATCTATGAGTCAATTTATGTAGCTACACCTTAGTGTTAAACATACTTGTGCTATAGGTAGGAACAAATGTCAATCCTTTTTGTAATGTGTGGTTCTCTTGGTTGGCGAGTGTCCTGTTAGAAAGATTCACTACTAGGTCTGCTGTGTTTGAAATCTTGTCATCATTCCCTGGTAATGTACCTTCTCCCCCTCTTCGTTCTTTTCCCCTTTGTCTGCCCCCTTCAGGTCTTCCACCACCTGCTTCTCTAGTGCCGGTATTTGTTATTCCTGTGCTTGTCGTCTCTGTGTTCTGTTCTGATGTTATACAACTGTTATCTCCTCTTGTAGAGTCAGAGTCAGAGCTGCTGTTGTCCGATGTCTGCATCATTGGTCTCATCTGAGGCTGCTCCTGGTATGGGCATTGTGGAAGAAGTGCAAGCCTTTTTGAAGGTTTTGAAAGATGGTTTTCTGTGGTGGAGTTATTGCAACAATTGCTCACCTAACATGGAAGCACTTACTTGAAGCTGCATTTCGGTGAGGTTTCAATACATGTGAACTTCAAAACTGAAATGTTCAGCCAGTGGGTCTGCATCACTGTTCTCATGTGAGACTGTTCCTGGTATGAACATAGATAGTCAAATGTGTTGCAGCTGAATTTTCTTAGCTTTCTCGCTTCTAAATCTGCTTTGTATCCTTCGAGACGGTTGTTGATGTTAGCCAAAATGTCCATAAATGTTTCTGCATCGGTCAATGCAGTAATCTCTAATGTGAGTTCATTGATATCCTTTTGAGGGTTCTCGATGTTCGTGGATAGTTATATGAGAAAGATATAAGTAAAGAGAGTATCGGTTAGGTCCTTCATTAGTCATTAGCATTGTTGTGTTTAACAATGTATATTGTTAACGTTTTCTTTTTGGCTCGTGATAGCGCAAATGTGTTTCATTTATATTCACCCCACAGGGATCTACATACATGTCTATCACTGCTTGGTGCATACCGATCCTATTAATCTTACATTGTAAGTTAACGTTATACTTTACAATTAGGTTCTTTCTTGTGCAATTCGTTTCTGCTATCTCATGTGAAGATTTAGAACCGTGCTGCTAATGGTTACATATTGAGTAGCCACCGTAGATTAGAGCCAATTGTGGGAAGTGTAAGCAGTGCTGATAAGGTAACGTGGGAGCTGACCTGTCTCTTGTGCGATCGTCGTGTGTGGAGCTGAAGGCTGGCAAGCTTGTATTTATGGGAAGACATATACATTATAGGCTACTGACTTCTTATGACTGCTTATTTGACCTTTGTATTCTTTCAATCATAGCTCTAAACTCACCTCTCGCTCTTGTGTGGAATGACCGCGTGCAGCGGCAGAGCAGCTTTCTGAGAAGCTGGCTGCCATGGCATGTTTCAATATGTAAACTCTGTTGCTATGGCAATTGCAGTGCAGTTTATCTGACAAGATGGCCATCACTATGGGACAAGAACGGCCATCTTGAACTAGGGAGTCAATAGACCCAGTGGGGGTCTGTTGTGTACGCAGACAGACTGGGTCCCCCCTCTGGCAATAACAGGCAGTCTACACTGAAAAGTGGGAACATAATGAAAGCACCAAAGACTTTGTAGAAACCAGGAACAGATTTATTACAGGGGGAGGAGTAAACTCATTGCCAGCATGATACATTTGACACACTGGACACAGGTGATTACCTGTGCTGGTCTGCGGGTACAAGGCGGGGCATTGATGGCAGGCTCCCTAGCTAGGCACACCCACTGGCATGGAACTCGTGGGCCCGGGAAGTACCCTTGGATGCACACAGGAGCAGGGAACCGAAGGGAAGGGTTGGAGAGGGAGTGGGAGAAGAGGGTTGGTAGAGACAGAGGGCTGAGAGAGGGAGGGCAAAAAGAAAGGAAGCGAGAGAGAGGGGGGGTCCAGTGAGAAAGGTGGCATCCAGCGAGAGATGTAGCACCCAGTGAGAGAGGTGGCACCAAGGGGCACACAAGGGAGAGAGAGAGAGAAAGAGAGAAAGAGAGACACACACACACAGCGAGAAACACACATACAGAAACACACACACACACAGATACACATACAGACACACACACACACAGACACACACACACACACACACACACACACACACACACACACACACAGACACACACACACAGACACACACACACACATACACACACAGACACACACACAGACAGGGGGAAGGGTGCAGAGAGAAGTACTTGTGGAAGCGGCCTTCTGGGCTCTGCTGCCCCACCCATCAGCACACCACTGCCAGCAACCAAAAAAGAAGAGAGAGTCGATCCCCATTACTTTCTCCACAGGCTTATATAAGGCTGTTGCTCCACCTACTGCAGAGCCAGCCCTCTTCACCCAGCAAGGGGTTGTTTGGTTGTTGCTAGGGCACGTTTTGTTGCTCCACCCATTCAGGGCCAGGCCCCATCACCTAGGCAAGTGTTTGTTCGGTTGACAGGTTTGCGGTTTCCAGGGGAGGGGAGATGGACACACATTTTCAGGTAATTATAAGGTGGAGGACTTATAGAGCCCACCTCCACCCATTCCCACAATAGGGGAAGCTAGATTATGTGTGTGAGTGCAGGGCAGTTTGGACCCAAGGTGAGATTAATTGCAGGACTGGGGAATGGAGGTGGTTCCCAGAAACGGTGCGAGAGGTCAGGGGCTAGCTTGGTGACTCAGGATAACTACAGGGCATGGACAAGTGGCTTTCCAGAGCCCATCCCCCACCTATGATGGACACAACAAGTGGACTGACAGGGTGTACAAGTGCAGGCCAACTGTCACTGGGTAGTGAAGGAGGGGCTCAGGGAAGGGGAATAAAGATTCAGCCCTAAGCGGCAGATTGCTCTGGGGCTAGTTTCTACCCAAGGAGGGTGCTGAACAGGTTTTCCGACACAGGAGTTGGCCAGGCCTTCGGGAGGAGTGCGATCCCTTTGTTACTGGCTGTGAGTGGAGTACCCAGGTGAGCAATGTCCAGTGTTCCAGAAACAAGATTATGAAGGTACAAAATATAGTGATCAGGCAATGCTGGAACCAAGCATAATGAAGCCTTAATGCAATAGTTAAATACAGGACACACAGGAACATGCAAGCACTTGACAGAAATAAACAGTTAGCATAAACAGTGCAGTGAATATACAGTCATATGCAGTGCAAGGTGGAAATACATTTGAGAAACATGAACGTCACACAGAGCCATTTCCACACCGGTTCGCCCTACAAAGCCATCTACTGCAACAACAAGGTAAGGCGGTAGGAATTGGGGGTACAGCCAGTGCTGTGCTTCTGAAATCCTGCCAACATTCTTACTTGTATTACTATCACTTGAATCTTACCATTATTTTGAATATTGCTGAACTCCAAGAATTACCAAAGTTAGATACAGCATTGAATTTGGGTGCATCCTAGGTATAATCAGTGCGTTAAAGGTAGGTGCTTATTTGAATATAGCAGCTGTACTGAATCTAGCTGAATCTTGAGTATAGCCATAGTATTGAAGTTAGCTGAATAATGAGCATAGCCACTGTATTGAAGTTAGATGAATTTTGAGTATAGCCACATTATTGAATTTAGCTGAATCCTGAGTATAGCCACTGTAGTGAAGTTAGCTGAATACTGTGCATGGCCACCATACTGAATGTAGCTGAAGTTTGAGTATAGCCACTGTAATGGCACAAAGGCACTGCTGTAGTGGTATTAACTGGCTGTTGATGGTAGCGGGTGCAAAATGGTACACAATGGTGCAAATACCTGGGCATCTAACAGCAGTGCAAGCAAATGTCTAATACCTAATACCTATACACAAGCAAACACTGCTGGCTCTGCTAATGCTTGACATCAGTGATTTAAAAATGGAGTGGCTGAAGGCAGACCTGGTGGAGATATTTTTAATACTCCAGTAGGCCGTTTACAACTCCAATTAAGTCATTAACTCTCAGAAGATTGCTTTGAAAAAACGCTGGCAGGCAGATTGCGCCCAAAGGTTGATGGTAAGGCTTGTTAAAGCAAGCTCAAAGAGTTCCCATGAGTAGGTGTTTTGAGTTGGGAGGAGCAGGAACTGGGTGGGAAAATAATCAAGCACCTACAAGCTTTGTGTCCCTCCTCATATGCTATTTCTCCCTGTCTCTGCAATAGTTTTAGCTTAATGGTGCGGCTAACGCACCACTGAATAGCTCAAACTTAAAAGGGGAGCAAAGCAAAACAAAAGTGTTCTGCCAAGCCTCAGACATCTAGGACGGCAGAGGGAACCAAGTGCAGCTAAGGCGCACAGAGAATGTTCACATTTCAGCAAATCACAAATCCAGAAACTCACCAAAGGTTGAATAGGCAACATCTCTAATGCTGGCGTATTTTTGCCCATTTTCCTCTCTCCCACTATCCCTACCAATAACATTGGCTCCACTTGGTGCCCAAATCTAAAAAGGACCAAACTCGCGTTGAAACCACTTAGTGGGCATGTCGGGTGTCAGTAGCTCGCACAGTTTATCACTTTGCATACTGGTAATTTAGCTCAGGGGGTTAATGCACTGTCTAACCATCTAGAATAGCAACAGTGTATGGTGTTACGTACTAGCTTAAGTTATTACTCTTAGTCCTGCAACTTATAATTAAGAAGCAATATATCCCCTCAGACGTCAGCCCATGGACTCTTGTGCGAGTGGCTATTTCGTGTACAAGAAATGGAATAACTCGAGTCCATTATATGACTACATGCCGTGTTCCGAGTTCAGGCCAGTGTGCCTGGTGCCTGGTAGTCTATATACGAGGCCTGCATCATGGCAGCTCTGCTGCATCTCTTGCTGCAAACAGGGAACAGCGGGCGGTAGCGGTTGAGTCACTCAGCTGCACCAACCTCTAGGCTTAGGGCCTCATTCCGAGTTTGGAGGTAGCCATGGTGCTATTTGCGCCATGGCTGCCTCCAAACCCGGGTCCGTGTCCGGTCTGGGTGAATGGGTACTTACCGGGACATTCCAACCTGTGCGGACCCAGTAAGTCCTCATTCAACCAACCATTCCCCATTCCTATTTGAGCCCCCATAGGACTCAATGGGAATGGGGAAGACGCTAATTACGGGCCCGTAAACTACGGACCCGTTATTAGCGGCCTAGAACCTTAGCGGGACCCGCAAAGGACGTGTGGTCAGACCACACAGCCTTTGAGGGTCCCGCTAAGGGACCTCGGAATTGGGCGGTAAGGGTTTAACGGCACCGGTCTCTTTACCGGTGACCGTTAACCCTTACCGCCCAACTCCAAATGAGGCCTTGTCTGTGAAGTGCCTCAACAACTCTGTAGGACATACATCAATTGTCGGCAGTCCTGGCTACGAATGGACAGAGTACAGAAGGTGCAGATTAATGAATTATGGAAAAGGGTCTATTATGTTCCAGGGGTAAACAAGAATTATTTAATCAATGTACCAAGTATTGCTAACTGGGTAGGGACGAATCCATGCTGCCACAATGAGACCCTGGTCTTTCTAGGGTGTCATGCACCATGCATGAGATCCTAGTCTTCCGAGGTTGCCATGCACCATGCACCATAAACGAGGTCCTAGTCTTCCTAAACTGGCATGCAGTATGCATGAGACCCTAGTCTCCCTCGACTGGGATGCAGCATACATGAGACCCTAGTCTCCCTAGGCTGGCATGCACCATGCATGAGGCCATTGTCTTCTGAGGGTGCCATGCATCATGCATGAGGTGCTAGTCTTCCTAGGCTGGCATGCAGCATGCATGAGACCATAGTCTTCTGAGGGTGCCATGCATCATGCATGAGACCCTAGTCCTCCTAGGCAGCCATGCAGCATGCATGAGGTCCTAGTCTTCCTAGGCTGGAATGCACCACGCATGAGACCATAGTCTTCTGAGGGTGCCATGCATCATGCATGAGGTCCTAGTCTTCCTAGGCTGGCATGCACCATGCATGAGACCATAGTCTTCCCAGGGTGCCATGCATCATGCATGAGGTCCTAGTCTTCCTAGGCTGGCCTGCAGCATGCATGGCAGCCTAGGAAGTTTAGGGTCTCGTGGTGGCAGTATGGATCTGTCCCTACTCGGTTAGCATGACTTGTTACCAGAGGTCGAAGTGGGCGGGAGCGGTGCACCCATACGTTTTGTTTCTAAGTTTTACTGTTCCTATACTTTCATTTTAAAAAGAGACTGTTCTGGAATGGTTTAGTTTTCAAATCAAAGTGTAGTGAAGCTTGCACTTCAGTGCACTGCACTGCACATTCCCATAAACAGCACGTGTGTTTGTTTGGGGGTTTGGATTGTGTGTGCGAGAGGGTGCATGGATGGGGTTTTTGGGGAGTGAGGCAGACAGGCAGGGAACATAGTTCCACTACTTCTTTTTGTACACTTCGACCACGTTAATTAACAGTTTCTTGTGAACCCCTTGAGTTAGCTGCAATTTTGACAGTTGGGAAATTAATACAGCCTTTTGCACAATAATTTTCACCTTTGTACAAATGATGGACTTTTTTGTGCAGCATTTACAACGCCCAACGGAAGCACCATTATTGCCTGCAGGGTCCAGTTCGTTGGTGTCTGAATGTATTCTGGTGCGTGAGAAAGAAAGAAAAATCTGAATATTTGTTTATTGAAATCACAGAAAAGCAATGCTGATAAAATGTAACATTGATAATAGAGCAGGTGACCTGGGTCCTTGACAATAGGGTGAGAGAATGTGACTTGAAGACGAGATGTTGCAGGGGAAGGAGGGAACATAAACCAGGGATGAGGACAGGGCAGAGTGGCGTAGGAACAGGATGGCGGATAAAGTTCTAAATTAAGGATGGAGGGGGACAGATAAGTGCTGTAGGGTTGTCCGTGAGTGTAGGGGGAGAAGGAAACAGGGCATTGGAGTAACGTAGAGTGCTAGGGAACAGGTACTTCAGAAAGGAGGAGGGCTTTGAGGTTGGATTTGAAGGATAGTGGTAGAGTTGGAATAGTACAGAGAAGGAGAGCAAGAGCATTCCAGAGTAGCGGATAGAGGAGAGAGACCGAGTGGAAACCAGAGGGAGTGCAGGGGGCTCAAGGAGTTGCAAGGAGGTGAGCCGAGGATGATTGTAAGAAGCAAGGGTGGGAGTAAGATGAAGCAAGTCCATAGATAGTTTTGAAGATGATGAGAAGTTTATATTTAACTCTTTGTTTCATAGGTAGTAAGCCAATATGATAAAGTGAGGTAAAGGATGAAAAGTGTGCGGACCACAAAGCTGAGAACTTTGTCCAGATGTGAAAAAGCATAGTTGGGAAGGCCATAAAGGAGACTGGCACAGTAGTCAGATCTAGAAGGACTAATGAGGAGATTCAATGTTTAGCAGTTTTGAAAGCAAGAAGATGACACATTTTTCTTACATTGAGAATGTTGAGACTGGCTGCAGTGGCAGATTTGGAGATGAAGAGCGAGAAGTTGTGTGATAGGTTGAAGACGACACCAGGCTTACCAGCGGAAGCAGAGTAAGGAAGGTAGTCAGGAGAGGAGAGAAGAAGATGGGGGGAGGAAGAGAAAGTCTATTTGGCTGGGAAGTACAGAACTTCAGTCTCAGTGGAGTTGAGCATGAGCAAATGAGACTGCCATCCAATATTTGACAGCAGAGAGACAGTTAGACATTTTTGAAAACAGATCATTGGATAAGGAGGAAAAGGAGAAGAAGATCTGAGTGGCGTGAAATAAATGAGCTACTCTCACTTGACAGTGACACTTTGAGCTTGGAAGTGACATACCCACAAACGGCAAACTCATATTAATTGATCTGTATATTACAGCTACAGAATAAAAATAGAGTATCAAGCTGCACTGTCCCTGATGAAGCCTCACTAGGCCAAAACATGCTTGCCGTTGTTAGTGGTCCCATGTAGTGGGTGGAGACTTAGCAGTTTGGTCTATACTGCTCCCTTCGGGCCCGGATCAAAGTGGATTTTCATATGGTTGGTTCCATTCTGTGATAGTTTTGCAGACTACAAAATAATTAAATTATGGAAGAGAATTTCCAGCAGTTAATTCTCAATCAAAGCTTTCCATCCATGTGGTGTGTTCATAATTTATGAGACAAACCTTGACATTAGCCTCAGCAGAGTGGAGTGGTAGTTTGTAATTACACTAACACTCACTCTCTCTCCAAATAGCACAAAGCATCATTACAGGACCCCCTCTAGCTTTGCAAGAAAAATGTGTCATTACCAGAGAGGCAGTGTTTTGGGTCCTGGTAGGGGAACCCGGTGGTGGTTTGGCGAACCGCATAATGCCTGCTAGAAGGACAAGGAGTTGGACCATAATGACAACTAAGCACTGGGTCCCTGTTTTTCCAGCACCCACTGCAAGAACTGGTAGCAGCAGCTATGACGCCGACTCACTTCCTACCTGTCCTCCTTGCAGGCTGCAGCGAGAGTGCCCTGTGCCGTGTAATACATACAGCATGCATGGAGCTGAAGGTTACAGGCCCTTACGACAGGGAACCGGACCCAGGGGCACAGGGGGGAAGGAGGGAAGCAGGCGGCAGAGAGGCGCCCCATCCCTCTTACCCCTCTGCCTCCCAGTCCAACATATGTAGCAATGGGCTAGGGAGGGAAACAAATAGGTGCAAAAGGGAGGTCGCACCGGCAAAACCCATATGCATCTCTTTCCCACTTCAAAGGAGAAAGAGAACAAATAAGAAAGGGCACGCTGTGTCACACACCTAGGTGTAAAGTGGCAGTTGGCTTTGGTCAGCCAATTGGCAACATGAGCCAACAGCCACAAGGTATGGCCTACCATAACTTACCATAACTGTCAAATTTCTTGGGTTTTTTGATTTTACTCGTAACCATAACGACCCTTTAACAAAGTTTTCCCCCTGAATTTGATAGGTTTGTATTAGTGCAACTTAACCATAATGTCTCTTTAAAAACGTTTTTTCACTGAATATCATAGGTTTCTATTAGTGCAACTTAACATAATGTCCCTTTAACAAAGCTCTTTCACTGAATTTGATATTTTTTGAGTGCAACTTAACTATAACGTCTCTTTAACAACGTTTTTTACTGAATTTTATAGGTGTTTATTAGTGCACCTTAACATAATGTCCCTTTAACAAAGTTTTTTCACTGAATCTGATGGTTTTTTAGTGCAACTTAACTATAACGTCTCTTTAACAAAGTTTGTCAGTGAATTTCATACGTTTTTATGAGTGAAAATGTTTCATGGTACACCACTGTAAATAAGTTATTAATAATTACTCTTTTAACATGTATGAAAGACCTATAAGCCTCCCTTAACAAACAAATTTTTTTCAATGCATACTCATGTGTGCCGTTATCAGCAGCGCATGCTGGGGATGCAAGTCATGGTGGAATTGCCTAGGGCATGAGGCTCGACCATGACCTCAGCCCCTCCAAGCCACTCCCGATACCCACTGCTCCTACCCTGCATCCTAGTTCAGTGTCCACTATACCCTCATAATGTGACCAATGGCCAGTGCTCATGGCTTGCAGCCATGACTATTCTCCACAATTCATGAGGCATGGACTTCGGCCACGTTGCATGCCACAATGCGAAAATCAGAGTAGACATGTGTCCTTGCCGAGGGCCAGGCCCAGTGCCCAAGCACCAAAGTTATATCACTAGTTTTTGTACTTACATTTTGACACTTTGGAAAAAATAAAACAATGAGACAGATTTCCAAAAGCATGCTTTCAGGTCCTTGCTGATGCTCCTCGTGCAGGTTTGTTGTAATCCAGTCCAGCACTTCGGGCTGCAGCCACGAGCAAAATTGTTTTACCCATTCAAACCTATCCTGATTTTGAAAAAACGTTACCACATAGCCGGTCCCTGGTGGCCATGCCCACTTTAACCCCACTGCCGGTCCCTCGTGGTCATTGCCAGTAACAAGATTGTCCTGCCATAGCCACAGGCTATAACTCAGTCACCAAAGGTACATCACTACTTTTTGTACCTACATTATGACACCTTTCAAAAAATAAAACATGGACACATTTGCGAAACCATGCTTTCGGGTCATTTCCAATGCTCCTTGCACGAGTTTGCTGCAAATCAATCCAAGTTTTATTCTTTGAAAAGTCTCAAAATGTGCATACAGAAAATAGTCATATACCTTAACCCCCACTTGACAAAATCCATTCAAACATTGCTCAAACATTCAAGGTTGGGTCTATAAACTTTTTGCAAACATGTGTGCCGATTGGACAAATGGCACCAAAGTTATAGGTCATCTAGAAATGTTGAACCTCCCCCTAATTTTGTCCCCTCTTGACAAAACCTACAAACCTTCAGATTTTGCTCTAAAATCCTTTTGCAAAAGTTTGCGCAGATTTACAAATGGCACCAAATTTATAAGCCTTTCAAATATTTTGGGACACCCCTCTAATGTTACCCTTTCTTGGCAAAACACCACCAGACTTTGCAAACTTTTTCAGGGTAGGGTCTAAAATGATATTACAAAATGTCACACAGTTTCATTGAGAGGCGCCAAAGTTATAAGCCATCCAAAAACTTCTTTTCACTGACCGTATAATGCAGAAATATACATGGATGTCCTCAAACCTTTGGCAAGATCGCGAACATCACAGGAAGGTCCCCGAACATCTAAGATGTTCGCAGACTTCGGAGAAGAAAAAACACCTGATGATTTTTGGGGTTTTATGGCCCATTCCATTGAATGCCCATCACCCCTCACCTCCCTAGACATTTTGTAATTGGTTTGATAAGTGTAATGTTGTGTTTTTTAATAAACTTTTACTGTGATGTTCGCGGACTACGGGCACAGTTATCGAATTCAACATGGTGTCAGTTTCAACATTTTTGACACACCTCATGTTTTTAAATGACCAACCAGCAGGCGTGTACAATGCCTGTGAACGTCTCACGGCTGTCTGATTGTTCCAGAAGTGTCCACAGACACCCAATCAGGAAATGAGTCCGCGGACCGGACGCAGATATCACAAATTTTGTTTACCCACTTTTTGGCCACTTAAAAAAAATACTGGATGGATTTACATCAAATTTGCAAAAGCACACTTTTGGGACCAAGCTGCTGCTCTTTGCGCAAGTTTGGTGCAAATCCATCCAGCGGTTTGGGTTGTAGGCGTGAGCAAAAATTATTTTCCATTATGTCTGTGAGGATTTCAAAACCTTTGCCCTCCCGTTGACGAAACTGCACCCAACTTTACATAATCATTCAGAGTGTCCATATACTTTCATAGCAACTTTTGGTGAGGGTTTGTCAAACAGCACCAAAGTTATAAGCCACCCAAAAAGTGCTCTTCCTACAGGATGAGCATCTTTACCGCTGCTACCGCAGGCTGTGTAATATATATTGAAATTTTCCATTTGAACCACAATCCACAAAACCATTGTTGGAAGTTGGCCCCCAATTCAGAGGTACATCAGCAAGGCATTCTGGGTATGTAAATGAGCTCAACTGCAAGCATTTCTCTCCAGGAAAAAGCCTTTGTTTTACAGTGCAGTGCTAATTTATACACATCTTAATCAAACCAAGAAAGACATTGCTCAAAACTGCAGCCGGCTACATACCTGGTAAATTAACATGGGGGGTCCTGGGAGTCTGTCTGCCAGACATTGGTCCTGGTTACAAGAGCCTTACCCAGATTCTTTAGCTCGCTATCTTTCACATAGGAGAAATATACAAAACATACTTTGTCCGGCCCTGGGGCAGTCCAGCATCAAAATGCTAGGCAATTCTTCTCTGAACAAGAGTACCAACAGCAACCCCAGAAAGGTGTTTCGGTCTGGGTGGACCTCATCAGTAGGGTGGAGCTGTGCCTCTCTAAGAACAGTGAGCGAGGGGTCCACGTCTGGATTCCCCTAGTAACTTAGGGTGAGACCCAAAGCTACTGAAAGGGGGGTCCTGGGAGTCTCTCTGTCAGACATTAGTCCTGGTTACGAGAGCCTTACTCAGATTCTTTAGCTCACTATCTTTTACAGAGGCGAAATATACTTTGGGGGTATAACCAATCCTGATTTGCATATGGTCTTTCCCATTTTGTAATGGCTTGGCAGGCAAAGAACGATGGTCTGAAGGGTTGCCCAGAGCAATGCCAGAGGTTAAGATTTATTCTAAACCTTCCAGCCATCACCTCTTTTGTTTTGCTATTGTCACCCCAAGTGGGAAGGGTATGCCCATACGTGGGTCCCGTGCCTGCTGGGCCTAGAGACCCAAGCTACTCCTCACTGACGATGCCAAACAAGGCTGAAACATCTCTGGGGATGCTTGTGGTCTCGTGCAGAAGGGATGTGATTTAGCAGTTCGGGCTGGACTTCCCCTTTGGGGGTGGGACCAATCCTGATTTGTATATGGTCTTTCCCCTTTTGTAATGGCTTGGCAGGCAAAGAACGATGGCCTGGGGGGTTGCCCAGAGTAATGCCAGAGATTAAGATTGATTCTAAACCTTCCAGCCATCACCTATTTTGTTTCGCTACATCCCTGGTTAAACCCATGTTAGGGATCATCAGTGCAACACAGTCGGACGGTCTTGTAGTTGGAACATTGGGGCATGTTTAATACACACCAGCAAAGTTATGTTTGATTCAATTAAGGCCTGAAAAAACCTTCCCCTGAAATGTGAAATGGAATATTCCACTTGAGCTGAATCACACAATCCACAATGCCACCTAGTAACCATCGCTGGAAGTTTACCCCCACGTCAGAACCACATCAGCAAGGCATTGTTGGTATGCAAATGAGCTCAACTGCAAGCATTTTGCTTCAGAAAATTGCCTTTGTCTTACAGGAAAGGTAGTTTTTCAATCAATTCAATCGTTGCTGGTGTTTAATAATTGATTGATTAGGCTATGTATAAAGTAGCACTGCCCTCTAAAACAAAGACAATTTCCTGGAGAAAAAGGTTTTCATTTGGGCTACTTTGCATACCCACATTGCCTTGCTGATGTGGCTCAGAACTGGCAGGGAACTTCCAGTGATGGCTACTAGGATGGCTACTAGGTGACATTGTGGAATGTGTGACTTGGCTCACATGGATTTGTGCCATGCCACTGAAATGGTACAATTCATGAGTCAAATGCTGCTAAATATGACACCAATTTAAATATCGTGCCAGAAAAGTTTTCTTAAATGCACATCACATAATTCATTGTTCCTTTGCTATTTAATAAATAAACTACAATCAGTATGGCCAGACTTTTAGATACAATCAGGATTATTATGCCTGCTTGATAATAAGTTTTACTGGGCCAACAATGGCTTCTGTGTTTTAAACGGGTATCACAATTTTCTGGGGCAATCTAGACGCATCAACGCTGTAAATAGATCAGTCAGTTCTGGTCTCCCCAGTGGTGTTTCCTAAAACGGAAACTCAGTGTAGGTGTCTCCCCAGGGTTTTTGGTTGTACACGTGATTCTTTAATTAGAACAAATGTGCTTCTCCTGGATCCGTGCGTCACATTTACATTAGAGACCTCTACTCCATATGTCGATGGGACCCGTCAAGTTACAGAGCCAGGGATGCTGTTTTATCAAAGCTTGGGGTGGTGAGTGGAGTATTGTTAGCTCTGCAAAAGGCCCAGTAAAAAGCGTGCAGAGACAGGGTTTTACCTAATTTCCCCCTCTGAGCCAGTGTAAATGGACTTGCCCAAGGTCAGGATGCGGTGCCGAGCAAGGAAAACAAACATATGTACGTAAGATAAGGGGGGTTGGCAATTATCCGAAAAGGCATGCAGAGGTAGGCCGGTGACATTGTACAAGTTGCGAGGGTGGCAGCGCCACACACATAGGAAGATGTTTGGCGGAGACCTGGATCCTGGTAAGAAGACATCATTTCAATGATCCCAAAATTATTTATTGATGTTTTAATCCTTATTTTTCTCAAGCTATGTATTGCTTTACTATCCGCAATGGGATTACTTGCATGACACGTTTCAAGCCTATTCACCCTTATTTGCAAAACAACACTAGACAATTTATAAACAATATTATTCATCATGGCTTTCTATCTATTAATTCCCCATCATATCTACCATAGACATGTCGAACGTACACTTCAGTGGAACCAAGAACGATATTATACACTTACACAATCTTCATGTTTAGACACAAGCAAACCCTTTCACAATATTAATTACCAAAAACATTTGTCAGAAACTGGTTCAACACTGGTTGTGGTAGCAGAATATCCCCTTACCCGTCTCTGTTCTTTGCACCTTGACGTGAAGAGTTAAAGTCTACCCCTGTAGGAGGGCAGCCTACTTCCCGTTATTAATTTGGCATCAGGAGGACCTGCCCCAGGAATAGCCAAGAAAAGGGGGAAACCCTTATGGGGAAGAAAACCCCAAGATGAAGTCATGATCGAAAGGTGGAAGAGTTTCTTGGTCCTCACGGTGGAGTAGTCCAAGCAGATCAGTGCGAAGGATAGGCTGCAATGGACACAAGTTTGCTAGAAGGCAGGGCTGCAGAGGGACACACAGGCAGGACAGTAGAGAATGCAAGCCTGTAAGAAGGCTGAGCTTGAGCTGTGGAGGAATTCAGAGGCAGGACTTTAGAGGAACACAGAGGCTGGCCTGGGAGGGCAGTTGGCAGGAGGCAAACTGAGATGAATGAATTAATACACATTTATAATGCGCATATCCAAGGATCCAAGCAAAGAAATGCATCTGGGCTCAGTTGATATTTACAGAAATGTAAACAGCAGTGATAGCAGACATTACTGAAAGAGATGAGTTTTGAGCTTTTTCCTGAACAGATCCAGATATTCCATTCTCCTTAAGTCAAATGGGAGATTATTCCACAGCTGTGGAGCCATACATGAGAAGCATCTGTTCCCATAAGTGACTGATTTTGAGAATGGGACGATTAGAAAGCGTCCTTCTAATGACCTCAGAGATTGGCCTGGTTGGTAAGGGACAATTTTGGCTGAACGGCTGGTGCCAAGCCATGAGAAAGAGAGCATCTGAAGAAGCGAAGAGGAAGCTGAAAGTGGGAAGGCAGGCTAGGGGGCCCAGGACACTGGAATTCCAGAAGTACAGGGACAGAAAAAAACACAGCATACCTGCAAGCAAAGAAGTTGTGACACCCCGGACAGCAACAGAGCAGCGATGATAAGCGCCATCTTGATGACACCACGTAGGCAGGACACTAGACCCTTTGCTTGTGCTGAAAGACATAGCAGGCACCTGCAAGGCCATGATAGCAAGGGACCATGACAGCATGCCCCTTCCACAGGCGCTGTGCACCCGGCTTCCCTGGATGCAGGCGTTGGATCTTCTGCATCAATACAGGGGATGAATATGAGAGGTGGGTTCCCAAGTGCGATCACAAGGTGGGCATCCCTTCCAATCAACCAGATATTGTAGAATGCCTCTCTTATACCTCAAATCATAGATAGCTGACACTTAAAATTTAGGGGGATCCATCCAATGTAACAGGTGGAGGGTGAACAGGGCGCAGACGGGAGAAATGCTCAGGCGAATAGGTTTGGCGAATGGTAGAATGGAAAACAGGATGAATCCTTTTCCAAGAACACACCAGTTGTAATCGGAAGCCCACTGAGTTGATCTTCTGAAGGACCTTGAAGGGACCGAAGAAATGGGGAGCCAACTTGGACAGTACCAGATATCTAGGAAGGAACATGGGACTTAACCAGACGTGATCCACAACTTGAAATGAGGGGTCTGGAGCCTTACAACGATCTGCTTGTTTCTTTGTGGCATCTCAAGCTTTTAGAATACTGGAAGCCACATTCTTATGTCCCATTTGTATTTCAGCAATCCCCCCATCCACAGTGAGAGTTGGAGTGGTTGGAATGCAGGACATGGGAAGCATGCGATGAAGGTAGCCGTAAGAGGCAAAGAAAGGGGAGGCTTTAATGGCAGAATGAATGGAGTTACCGTAGGCAAATTCAGTAGGTGGGCCCAATTATCAGCAGCATCTGTAGAAAAGCAACAAGGGTATTGTTTTAATACGTAGATCATTCTTTCTGTACACCCGTTAGACTGGGGGTGATAGCCTGAAGAGAGGTTGTGTTCGATATGTAGGGCCGAACAAAAATGCTTTCAAAATTTCGAGGTAAATTGCATTGATTGGAAACTATGGATGTGGGTAGTCTGCCATTTCTGATGCAGTGGGTAACTTCTTCATATTGTCGAAGTGTGCAATCTACAAGGGATTTGGCTGGCCAGGGGGCTGGGAAGATCGCATATCCTTCTATGCGGAAAACCTATTAATATATCTTGGAGACCCTCGGAGTACAAGCCCTAGAACTATCGCGATGATACAGGAATTTTGAAAATACAGTGTTGTTAAAAGTAACTGGAATAAATCAATGTTTGTACCGGTGAAAGAAGGGGCCAAGGCAATACCAGATAATTACCTTTTGCAGATTACCACAGAGCCATGTACATACCTGGACTGTCCCATTATTCTGTCATTTTCCCCATGCCACTCTGACTGTCTCTGGTTCTGTGCATGCGATTCTCGTTTCCCCTAGTACTGCATCTTTGCCATCAGACTCGTCTACGTTCTGTTCCTGGAATTTATAGCACACACCTCTGCCATTTACATGGTCTTCAGGTGCTCTGGCTGATTTGACAGTGAGATGGATGGGTTGGGTTTACCCAACTCACACACATTGCACAAACAATTGCACATTTCTGCCTCTCTTGCTCATATATTTGCCCCATTGCCTCCACTTTTTCCCTATTTCACTCATTGTCCCTTGCCATCTGACTTGCCCACATGTCACTATCAATGCCCCACAGAACTACCCCAATGCCCTCTGACTTACTTGCATGTCACTCACGCCGGCTCCAGTTTTGCCCTATACCACACCCGTCGCTCCAAAAATGGATCTATTGTCCCTTGATTTGTCACCATGTCATTGCTCTGTTTTTGACTCATGTCATTCGCATTTCCACAGATTGGACCATTGCCCCCAATTATGCCCCATGTCACTCTTGGTGCTGCAGAAATTCCCAGTTGCCACCTGACTTGCCCAATGACCAATCTCATTTCACCCAGTTTTGCAAAGTGCCATTCCCATTGCCCCATTGCACCCAGCGTTACCCTCTTTCACTGCTATAACCCCCTGACTGGCTCATTTCAAGACAGCACAATATACAGTTTTGTCTCCCCACAGTCGTGCGCTCAGTATCCATAACTTCCCAATAAAGTAGGCAATTGAATCATACTTATCACATAGGTGTAAATTGAAAATTAAGTCATGTTCAGTTATGTACAGCAACCATATTTTATTAACCAATTCAGTATAAACAACCTAACAAATTAGCCAACAACCACCATTTGGCGCATGTGCCTATTGTTTCACCAATTCTTTGGCTTTCTCTAGGCTAAGTAGTGATTACCTGTTTATTGGCAGATCATTGTTCTAGATACTTTTGAGATCTGTATCCAGTTACATCAAACCTTGTTTTCATGACGATGCATGCAAATCCACCTGTCCTTTACAAATGTGTATAGGTAGTTACGATCTACTCCTTGTCTAGACCAAGTTATCACACATTCTTTTTACACAAAAAGATTCATAAACATTTCTTCAGTAAGATTTTGGAGTTCCATCTGTGAGAGAGAGAGTGGAGGTTGTTTGTACTGAACTGGTTACTGAAGTAGTAGCACGGACCTTGGCAGAATCTTGGCAGAAGGAGGCAATTGGACCTGAGGAAGCTAGAAGAAGAAGAAAAAGAGGAAAAAATAAGAAAATAAAAGAAAGCAAAAAAGGACAAAAATAAATTTGGAATCACTTTTGGAAAAATATTTTAAAAACAAAGGAAAAATTCTTTTTGAAAATTCAAAGATAACATTGGATAACAAAGTAAGAACTGTTAAAATAGTATCTCTCCTGAAGAACCACGGATACTTACCGTGGAGAAACACGTGTTGAGAGAAGAAAATGTATTTAGGAATAGGAAAATAATGCACTTATGAATGGAACCCCTAGTTGCATGAATATGAATGCAAAAAATAATTATAATTTATGGAAAGTATACTATTGAGTCAACCATAATTTTTCTACCGGAAGCGCAACCCAAAAAGGTGCTTTTATATTAAGAAAAATGGTTACTTACATATGGTTGCATGTTCATAACTGAACATGTCTTAATATTCAGATTAAACCTAGAGGCGTGGCAGAAGGATGCCACGATCGGCAATCGACATTACAGAGGAGAGGCCCGGGGAAGTAATGCTCTGCAGACAGAGGGCCTGGGAGAGGTGCTTGCAGCCTGCATACCTGTGGCTCTGTGGCCAGTGAAGAGGGTGAGAGGCCACTATCTAACATCTGCAGGAGTGGGGTTAGGCCCATAGAGGCCTTGCTCCACCTTCCTTAAAGTGGAGAGGCTCACAGGGAGCAACCACTGCAGCGAGCAACGCGTCACAGGAAGAGACCCAGAGAGGCAAGGAGCTGCATCCAGTGCTACAGGGGAGAGGAACAGAGAGGTCAGGCTCTGGGACCTGCTTTACATGGCAGAGGCCAGGATCTGTAGCCAGCATTACAGGTGAGAGGCCTGGCTCTGTAGCTAGCACAGCATGGCAGATGCCAGGTTCTTCAGCCAGCATCACACGCTGAGGTCAGCATCTGCATATACTGTTACAGCACATAGGCCTGGATCTGAAGCCAGCAATACAGGTTGGATGCCAGGATCTGCTTCCAGCATTGCAGAGCAGATGACAGGATCTATAGCCAGCATCACACGGGAGAGGCCAGGATCTGCAGCCAGGATTATAAGGCAGAGGCCAGGACCTGTATCCAGCATCATACAACAGAAGTCAGGATCTGTAGCCAGCGTTACAAGGTAGAGGCCAGGGTCCATCACCAGCATTACAGGGCAGAGGCCAGGATCTGTATCCAGAATTACACGACAGAAGCTAGGATCTGTAGCCAGCATTATAGGGTAGAGGTCAGGATCTGTAGCCAGCATTACGGGTGAGACGCCTGGCTCTGTAGTTAGCATCACAGGGTAGAGGCCATTTTTTTCAGCCAGCATCACACGCTGAGATCAGGATCTGCAGACACCATTACAGCATAGAGGCCAGGATCTGGAGCAAGCATTACATGACGGAGGCCAGGATCTGTAGCCAGCATGACAGGGCAGAGGCCAGGATCTGTAGCCAGCATCACAGTGTAGATGACAGGATCTGTAGTCAACATTAGATGACAGTCTGGGGTTTATTCAAAGGCCCAAAGAAAGATAACTGAAAAGCCCACTGGAAAAATTACCTGCCAGCCTTCGAAAATGTCCACACTGAAAATGGGCCTATTAATGCAGACTGTGTGTGTTCCTGCAAGTAACACAAGGAAGAGCTATGTGAATGGTCAAGCATTGGAAATCAAAAGGCCTATCTTTCATTGAAAAAGGAAAGTTTGAATTGTAAAGCAGCTTTAATTCGCATTTTCAGAAATAATTCAAAGGCCCCTTCTACATGAAATGCAGGGTTTTCAAACACTGAAACTAAAATGGCTTTCCATATGCGTTTTGCAGTTTTAAAGCAAGAAATAAGAAAAATGTCCCCTGCTAAAATAAAGTTTTTGATTTGAAAAGACTAGGTGTGTGTTGACAAAGATGCAATGCATTAATATAGATACTATGCTTCACATCCAAAATACTGGCAACAACTGAAAAGAAAAGGCTATTTTGTTTCCATGGGCCCGAGGCAGACCCTGTTTTTGATGTTGGGCAGAATTTGCAAATGGCTTCCACCACTACAGGCCTTCTGGTCTGAAAAGCGGATCCCTTTGAAGCTCATACATACCATGTTTTGAGATCAAAATTGTGGTTAACTTCAGATAACATGACAAGGTGCCAGATGTCAGCATGGCCTTACGGCATCAGAGGGCAGAGGTGAATGATCTGCTGTATGATAAAGGTCTCCTGAGCCCACCAACTTCAAACAACAAAGAGCCTACTGGCTTTTTCCCCAACCTTAAAAAAACACAGTCCAGGAGGCTCTGGTCACATGCATCTCAAGAAAGGAAACTGGCCTGAAGAAAGGAGAACTAAGATTTGCATACATGTGTAGATTTCCCATTAGTTTAAATGTACTATCATAACTAGTGATTTTCTCATCAACAAAAAGTTGAAGTGCATCCATTCATATGTAATTTTAAAGATCATTTCAAGGTGATTTTGTTGAAGTAAAATGTATCCACATGCGACTGATGGAATTGCAATAGCAAGCTGAAATGTGTTTCTGGATGCCCCGAAAATTTCTGAAATGTAAGAATTAGTGAGCTGAAGGGGAGTAAAATTAGGTATCTGTGGAGCAAACTGCATGTGTACACCTATTCTACTTTTTGTATAAAGAGCAAAAAATTGCCACACGCTTATTCAACATTGTGCGAACACGGCTGTCGTTTGATCAAATCCCCCGTAATTAGCTTGAGTTTAATAAAATAAATATATATACATAATAATGTATATTACGGCATTTATTCGTAAATTATTAACCTTTGCCATGTAGGTACCTTTTGCCAAAAGGTTTACATGAAAAAAGGGGCAATTTCAAATGGGAGTTGCAATATTTCTGTTCTAGGCTCCTAAACCAATCCTTAGAGAGAGGTTGGACTTGAGCGTGGAGAGAAATGTAAGTGTCCAATCCGGGTTGCAAGATCACAAATTAGCAATGACTAATGTTCACTGTCCAGGAGACGGGGTTAGGGAGTAAAAAGCTCTTGCACTATGGAAAAGAGGAGAGCTGCTAAATAATTACCAAGAGACAACAACCAAACATCACCAAAAGAGATCTGCTAAAACTACATCTGGGTGGAAATATTGTAGGTGGGCTGGAGCTGTCTATTGCTGGGGAGACTAGAAAACATAGGCTGTGATTCTTCAATGGCGCCATAGAGAGAAAATGGCTGTGGAATCCAATTGACTGAAGGGCTGGCCAGATTCCTGTTTTTCCCTAAGAGCGAAGTTCTGCTCATTTTCCATGAGTGCAGAGCCCAGAGATGTCCAAAAGTAAGTAGATTGTTCAGCAAAATGTCAGCGCAGGGATCTATTTAATTCACCGTTTCCCTTTCAAAGTAAGTTTTTTTCCATTAGTAGGTGGGGGAAAATTGTGTCGACCCTGAGCATATTTGACTGTATATTAATTAACTCCCAAATAGATTGACACAGGGGGGAGCTTGGAATAATTTGAAACGTTCACTCTCTCCTAGTGGGAAGATACAAGATAGTCATTTAAAGTAATTGAGGTGCTTTGATTTTCCCGTTCACGTCGTACTTCTCTAATGTGAAGGGGTGTCTCCTCCAAAAATGGAAATTCCCGAATGAACCCCTACCAAAACTATTTGTTAAACAAAAGGTATATTTGCCACCAAAACAAAATTGATAATTGTCACCATACCCAAACCTTCCCTTTCCAACCAAAAGATCCTTGTCCCTAAAATGAAAATTCCACACTGAAACCCATTCCCAAAACTGTGTTTTAAATAAAAGGTATTGGCCCTCATTACAACTCAGGCGTTAAGGGTTAACGCCACCGTTAACCCTTAACGCCTGATTCTGATTTTAATGCCTGCTTTTCGCAGGCGTTAAAATCCATGGCGCTAGCCCGCCATGGTGCTAATTACGCCGCCGTAAATTACGGCGGCGTAATTAGCGCCTTCCCCACTCCCATTATGGCCTATGGGGCAAAAATGGGAATGGGGAAGGGAAAATGGGAAATGGGGATTTACCGCCCCACTCACCTTGGAATGGGGCGGTAAATCCGCCATCCACCATGGTGTAAACAGAGTTTACACCATGGTGGTAAAGTTGGTGCACTTAGCACCAAGGTCGTAATGACCTCCATTGGCCCTCATTACGACCTTGGCGGAGAACCATGGTGCTATTAGCACCATGGTCCATGGCGCTAAGTTGCCAACTCCGCCATGGTGGTTGGCGGACTTACCGCCCCATTCCGACCTTGGCGGGGCGGTAAGTCCCCAATCCCCATTTACCCTTCCCCATTCCCATTTTTGCCCCATAGGGCATAATGGGAGTGGGGAAGGCGTTAATTACGCCACCGTAAATTACGGTGGCGTAATTAACAACAAGGTCCCTTAGCGCCATGGATTTTAACACCTGCTAAAAGCAGGTGTTATATCCGCCATGGCGCTAAGGGAACTCGTACTCAGGCGGTAAGGGTCGGCGATGTTTACGCCGGCGTAAACCCCTTACCGCCTGGGTCGTAATGAGGGCCATTGTCATTTAAAAACGAAATTCCCAATTGTCACCACTCATTCCACATTGTATTTAACCAAGTGGTGCCCTTGGCCCCACAAAAGACAATTTTAAACTGGCCAACTTCCCCAACACAGGCCTTTAATATCCCCAACACAGGCCTTTAATTGAAGGGGGGGGGTCTGAAAAACCAAAATTCATAATCATACAAATGTTACTGTCCAACTTCCCCAATATGGTCCTTTAAGGGACAGTGTCATGGGTCTGCAAAGTGAAATGCCTAAACTGTCCCCACTCCCTAGACCTGGCCTTTGACCAGAAGGGTGCTGCATGTCCCTGATGCTTGGGTTTTTGGGGCTGGGGGGAGAAGTGCTATGCTAAAGTGAGACCTCATGTATCCAACCCTGAACGTGTGATGTATGTTTTGTTTTTAAATTCGCCCTGTGTCTATTCCTAAGCTAAATTCTGGAGAAGTCCTATTTGCCATATGCATTTTTACAAATCTGTGATTTAACCTGCTAGCATTTTCAGTGCGCAGTGAACTCCATATAGCAAGCCTTGAAGGTGAACTAATTTCCACAAAATGAAAATGGTTATTATGGTTTGATACTATACTTCTCAGGCAGTAGTGTTGAAGAGAATGTTCTAGCAGTGTGCAATACTATTATTATTGAAATTCGACGTACAACAGGATTAATTGGAAAAGAGTTTTGACAATTTATTTAGCCTATGTTCCATGTTTGTGAGATAAATGTATATGTAGAAAGTGTGTTTTATAATTGAAGCTGTGTTTTCTGCCACAAAGAGGGTGGTGGCAATGATTGAACAAATTCATTGAGCTTATAATTCAAATAAATATATGTTCTTTCTATCTTCCTATACCATGGCCTGGTTCTTGGCTCACTGTGGGCATGGGGCAGAGGGTGGTATGTTTGTGTGACTTTATATGAGTCTTCAGTAAGGTCAGCGCTAAAAAAACTTAAACAAGTGTTGTAGGTACTTCCCAGGTTAAGGGTGGTTTCTCAATATAGCGCGACAAATTGGGGGCACGTGCGACGGGATCTGGTCTATTATTGCTGACTCATGACAAGTGCTTTGGTAACAGGATATTCATTTTGGTGTAACTGTAATGAGGTAGATATAAGGTCACTGTGCATTGTTAAAAGGCCACTGTAAAGCTTGACCCCCGAGTTTCAGGGAGTTGTATAGGTGTAGAAAAACAACAGACTGTGTAGAGTGCTAAGGCAAAAGGAGATTGAGTAAGAATTGATTTTTGATTCAGCATTGTGTGTGGAAATCAAGCAGGAACATGGTGATGTTTGCCCCTGCACAAAGAATGTTTTACAAAAGTTGAAAAAAAGCCATTTAAAATGACTACCATAGTGAGCACTGATATTTGGTGTGAAGGTGAGATATTGCACAAACATTAGAGGCATTTTATATGACCCTAAACGCTTGTGAAGAACTGAGTCAAATGGATCAGCTCACAGATTATTATACTTCCACTTGCACTTTGTTGAAGAGAGAGTGCAAAAGAGTGAAGCCGATGTGATGAAGCAGACCTAGGCCTGGAAACAGGCTCAAAATGAACTCACACAGCATGGAGATAAAATGCAGCAGAGCAAATGTTTTGAGTTACAACAAGAAAGGCTCATTGAGCAACTACAGGATGAGCTGAAAACATAACAGCAAGCCAATGCAGTGAGAGAAGATAGAGTTTGCTGTACTGCAAAATGCATGTACTGAAGGTGCAGATCTAAGTTCCCAATTGAATGACCAGGATAATCATAACAGAGGGTTGTTAGATGACATTATGGCCAACAAACAAGTTAGGGAATTGGAAAGGGAAAATAGTCAGTCCATCATTAAAGAGATGAACTCACAAAAGGAGTTTGATGAAATCCGGCAGAATGTAAAAGGAATGAGCTAGTAGAGTGTATGGGCCACGTTGAAGCTGAACTATCAGAGGGAGCGAATTGTAGGGATGAGCAAGAGAAAGAGATTAGTCTCCTGAAGGGAAAGCACCTTGAATATGCCGCAGAATACAAGGCTCACAGAGGGAGAATGAATCACTTTAGAATGACGTGCGGAAAACAAAAGATCGGTTGGTAGCTCAGAGCAGGGTGCTTGACACTAATCAGGCCTTAGCATTGGAATTAAAAAGACAGCTCTCTGACTACCAATAGTAAATAAAGAGAGACACAGGTGTGAGAGTCTCACAAAGGAATTTGAAAATTATAAACAGGCCACGAGGCCCCGTGACCAATGAAAATATGGGATAAGATCCACTGATAAAGTTGAAATGCCCTTCCTATCAAGGGCCTCAGGTCAGTCATTTACAACCTCTCATGTACAAATGGAAACCAATCTCATGCATGCCATCTATCAAGAGCAGGGCAACATGGGGAAGTTAGACTTACCCAGGCCTAGCCCGACTGATCCAGAAGGCCAGTCCCTGTCTGATATTGATGTGTATACATCACTGTCATACAGAAGGTGGCCAGACCAGTGTGTACTGGGAGGCCAGAAGGAATCTCGGGAGTACCTCTGACCATGAAAACTCCTATGATGAAAAGATCAGGGAGTTAGACTTGCAGAAGATGAGGCTACAAAGGGACCAACTGGCTCGCTTTGCTGCAAGAGAAAAGCTAGAGATTCAACCCAGGAAGAGCCATTTAAAACACTCCGTCCATTCAGAGAGATGTGGGGATTACCCCACATTATTTATTTATTTTTTAAAGATCTGTATAACACACCTCTTGCCCTGAAAGGAGGGAAGAAGAGACTGAGTGTAATCCTGGGCCTAAATGTTACTACAGGGAAAGTGACCCTGGGAGCTCACTGCGGTCCAGGTGAGAGGAGTCCAGATTCTATGTCTCTAGGAGATGTTCTCGATCTCACAGAGATAGGGTGCGCCTAGAGGACAGGGAAAGGAATACACAGAGTAGCTGTGAGTTAGAAAATGAATGGACTCAGGTGCAGAGGAAGAAAAAGACAGAGAAACAGAGTAAGGGTTTTGTGAAAGACCCAATAAGACAAATCAAGGCCATAAAGAGCTTCCTGACCCATACCACTAGAATGTCAGGTATTCGGTATGGGAGCATCTGGAATTTTATGAGCAGATGATGGCCTTATTCCAGATTAGAAATGATGTGAAATGCATAGCATTTGCTATATGGACTTTTTCACCTGAGTACTCACGTTTATTTGCAGGACTGGAAGACCATGATCATTATAAATGGTTCACTTATAAGGTGGCCATTGTAAAACATTTTGCCTCACACAGAAACCCACAGGAGGCCCGTAAGGCTGCATATAACCTGCAATGTGAGGAGGAGCAGGCCCCCAGGGAGTTTGTGCAGGAGTTAAGGCGTGCATTTGCTCAGATGTCATGGCGAATAAACACACATAGTAGGGAGTTTTGATCACTTATTTTCATGCTCTCCCAAATACATAATAGCTCAGCTGGTACACGATTTCATGAACATAGGACCCTGGATTGAGTAATTGAACAAGCCACCAGGATCTATTAGGTCCAAAAGTCCACTGAGAATAGAAACACCAACAAAACCTCAACGTCATCTAACCCACTGTTAGGATTGATTTTCTGTACTCTGGCCTGGTGGACAGAGGTATCGAAGTCCAACCTATATTGTGTCAGGGACAACTCTGGGAGCTGTATCCAAACCAGTTGAAGGTAGCAGTTACGAGAGGTCTAGGCTAAATCTCAAGAGGTGGTGAGTTTGTAAAGGGTCCACAAGGAGAACACAAAATGGGAATCACACATTGCACTTAGACAGTATGTATAAAAATACAGTTATTCATTTATGGCCAAACATCACTATAAAAAATGACTACTAACAGGTAGAAGTATCACACAACACTAATAATAGATTACATATATACAGTCACTAGAGGAGGGCATAATACAAATTAAACCCCTGTAAAAGAAAGTGCAGATTAGTTTCTGAACTACAGGTCCAGAGAGAATTAACATTAACTTCAAAAGTCCTTCCCTAAATTGTCTGGGGCCTTATGTCCAAAGGTTCAGGGCAAGTTCTGACACAGTTTGTGATGCTGGGAAAAATGAAGATAAGGTCTCCGTGGTCCAGTGAACGGTTCCAAGGGTTACAGGACAGTTTATTCTAACTAACAAAAGTGTCCCCAACTTTCGGAATGCTTGTGCGAGCAAGCAATGGCAAAGCCAAAGCATAGTAAACGTTTATTAAAAGTTAGCAAAACCTTTAAAAGGAGTTTAGGGGCAGGTAAGAACCAATTTAACTCACCCCCGTACTCTGATTCTTCACAGGACTTGGCAGGTCAATTGAAGAAGGTACAAGGTTGCTTTTCCCGCCATCAGCCTCAGTCAGTCCTTGATTCCCAGGGGTTGCAGGTTTGAGCAGATCTCCAGTCGGCGTCTTTAGCTAGTGCAGAAATACATGATGCAGGAGCCCTCTCAGGACTGGGCTCGACTCAGGTAAGCTGTTGTGGATGGTGGTCACTGCAGCACGGCGACGCAAAGTGACTCACTTGTTGCAGTAAGACTTTCCCTCCTTTCTCGGGGGCCCTTGACGCTAGGTCACTGACGTTTCGCTGAGGTAAGTCTTGTAGGACAAGCTGAGGATCTCCCAATTTCCAGGCCTCAATACAGAACAGCGAAATTGGCAGCACGGTAGCCCAAACTCAGAGCTGGTGAGCCACAGGACGGCCCGGGACACCTCCTACAGCTCTTCTTCGAAGGGTACCAAGCAGACATCAGGAGTTGCAAGGCTTCCTTCAGACAGGTCTCTTGTCTCTTCACGGGTCTCACAGCTGGACAGGAGTCTTGGTTCCTTCTGGTTACTCCGGCATCTCTGAAGAGTGGGTGCAGGGATTCTCTTCTTATCCTAAAAGCCAGGTAAGAGCCGAAACTCCCACTAGCCAATAGCAGAACCAGCTCCACACAAATCCTAGCAGTGGTCCAATCAGGACCACTGGTGGGAACACTCATGCATAACACTCAGAGACAGTGAAACCCGTTTGTGGATTGGGACCAGACAGTCCCAACCCACATCCTGCCAGCAAACACATAGCCTCCAGTAGCCCGCCAAAAGCCTCTGCTTTCCCAGGCACTGTAAGTCCATATACGAATGTTCCTGTCCTCACAGGCCTGGAAGAAGGCTAAGAAACAAGATGGCCACAGGCCAAGCGGAAAAACCTGGTGGCATGGCCATGTTTGGTCATTAAAGTACAAGTAGACCAGGTAAAACAACCTGACCACGTAGCCGCTCTCCGTATATTGTCCCAACTAAAGGGTAATGTAATTCACAAGGATGGTACTGTTATCAGTGTTAAAAATTCCTTTTGTAGAAGTATATTTTGGTAACGTAGAATGAATCACTGGTCTGAATCAAGGTTTCATTTATTTTTAAAGCAAAAAAGGATTGAAAGTGATGACTAATATAATCTTAGTCGGTATGCGGCTACCATCTCACATAGTTGTAATCAACCAATAGTGCCAATGCATTTCGGAGCATAACGCTCCTTCATCAGGGCAAATCTCTGATTACATCATGTAACATAATAAAACGAGGTATTAATAAAATCACATAATTAACAAAACGGGAAAACATATATCACATTTGTGCATGAATAAATTCAAAACATAATCATCAAAATGTAATCATAAAAATATACATAATGTGTCACATACCCGAACAGGATTAATTGCAGGTAGCAATAGTGAGGTGGTGGAAAAAGAGATGGAAAAAAGACAAAATAAGTGAAATGAATGGTGGGTCAACCAAATGATAAATCTATGAACTGTAAGGAGGAGAGTTTAAAGTTACCTACAGTGATCGGGGTAGCCAGTGGTAAGAGAAGGGATAAATGTCCGGTTCACGAAGGATCGGCAGTCACTGGACTCAATTCGATCAGACGCGAATCTGAAGATATAACAGTGTATCAGGAGGATAACCAAAGCGTTACATAAGAATGTCTGATGGACGGGTAGTGATGTGCTTACCTGCGTTTGCGAGGTTGCAAGTGCACAGAAGATAGAAACGCGAGTGGCAGTATGGCGCCAATTCGCATCGCCAGTTTACAGCGTTACCTAGGGAACTGTAACTTAAATAGACACGTGATATCGCCAGTGTACAGCGTTACCTAGGGAACTGTAACTTAGACACGTGACAGTAGATCGTGACATATCAGTCAAGTAAAAAGCGCGGTATAGGTTGTGTGTTGTATTATGAAATTAAAGGGCCATTAAAAAACAAACAAACTAATTTTAAGTGTTAATGAGTGTGAATCAGCTATTGTGGAACATAGAAAAATGAACATTAGAAGTAATCAAAGAACATAGAAAACATACTATGTACGCAGAAAAAAATAAATAGAACAAAGTAAAGTAACACAATTATGTGTGCACAAGAAGCTTATAAATGTCAAAAGCAGTTATAGTGTTGCACAATGTATAAAGGCTATAATATTTCTATGGACACTGGTCCCAGTAGGTAGCAACAAACGTGCTACCTTGGGTCCCAAACCGAATTGTTAGTTCTCCCATAAGAACACCTGCATCTACGTCTTTTTTAGGAGCGCGCCCAAAAGAACCCGCAGGGGGAGGAGGAAATCTCAAAAACAAGCCACAAACAAGATTCCAATTGAGGAAAACCTAGTTATTAATATATCCACTAAAATCCTGAATAAAACAGAAGAAAACACCTTACAGAAAGGGCTGAGTTTTGTGCCCACTTACAGCACAACATTATTCGACACGAAAATCGAGCTGTATAAATTTATAAGAAAACTCAAATTGAAGGTATTTTTTGAAGAGCTTGAACCACATGAGAATACAAGTGTCAACCCTGACTTACAGGAATTCAGAACCAAGAGTGGATTCATACCACCAATCTCAGTACCATCGATTGACATTTTTCAAAAACTCGTCACTCGTGACATTGAGCGGATCAGATACAAACCACCGCCGTATAAAAACATGAAACCCCATGAGATCAGAACTATTCGTAATCTTTATTGTGACAAGGATATTACCATACGTCCAGCTGATAAAGGAGGAGCCTTAGTCATCATGAATACTATAGATTATGATAAAGAATGTATCAGACAACTGCAAGATCATACAGTTTATGCACCCTTGGATCATGATCCCACCATGGCTATCAAATTGAACTTGGAAACATTACTTGATAAAGCTATGGAGTTAGACTGGATAAATGAACATACTCGCAAATTTTTGAACAATCCACACCCAAGGATTCCCAATTTTTATACATTACCTAAAATTCACAAAGACCCTGTTAAACCGCCTGGAAGACCAATAGTAGCGGGCATGAACAGCATAAATCAACCGTTGGGAGTGTACATCGATTTCGTCCTCCAACCACTAATACAAAAAACTTCAACATATATTAAAGATACCACACATTTTTTACAACGTTTAAACTCAGCAACCTTTGAACAAAACCATCTGATGTTCACCATCGCAGGTAAGCACATCACTACCCGTCCATCAGACATTCCTATGTAACGCTTTGGTTATCCTCCTGATACACTGTTATATCTTCAGATTCGCGTCTGATCGAATTGAGTCCAGTGACTGCCGATCCTTCGTGAACCGGACATTTATCCCTTCTCTTACCACTGGCTACCCCGATCACTGTAGGTAACTTTAAACTCTCCTCCTTACAGTTCATAGATTTATCATTTGGTTGACCCACCATTCATTTCACTTATTTTGTCTTTTTTCCATCTCTTTTTCCACCACCTCACTATTGCTACCTGCAATTAATCCTGTTCGGGTATGTGACACATTATGTATATTTTTATGATTACATTTTGATGATTATGTTTTGAATTTATTCATGCACAAATGTGATATATGTTTTCCCGTTTTGTTAATTATGTGATTTTATTAATACCTCGTTTTATTATGTTACATGATGTAATCAGAGATTTGCCCTGATGAAGGAGCGTTATGCTCCGAAATGCATTGGCACTATTGGTTGATTACAACTATGTGAGATGGTAGCCGCATACCGACTAAGATTATATTAGTCATCACTTTCAATCCTTTTTTGCTTTAAAAATAAATGAAACCTTGATTCAGACCAGTGATTCATTCTATGTTACCAAAATATACTTCTACAAAAGGAATTTTTAACACTGATAACAGTACCATCCTTGTGAATTACATTACCCTTTAGTTGGGACAATATACGGAGAGCGGCCACGTGGTCAGGTTGTTTTACCTGGTCTACTTGGACTTTCTTGCTATACGAGTCAGGGTGTCTCCAGACTCATCGCAGCCAGCTCCTGTGAATCTTTTTCTAAATCTCCCTCCCGTATTCTAACGTGTATGAAGATAGATTCTAAGAAATACTAATTTACACTAAGTGGTGCCCACTTATTTTTCCTTACATGTTTGGTCATTAGCCACAGTTAGTAGCCAAACGCAGTAAACACGGTAAGACTAAAATGAAAAGTACTGCGAAATGGTAAAAAGT
Source organism: Ambystoma mexicanum (assembly GCF_040938575.1). Taxonomy (NCBI): domain Eukaryota; kingdom Metazoa; phylum Chordata; class Amphibia; order Caudata; family Ambystomatidae; genus Ambystoma; species Ambystoma mexicanum. Next base: position 229,456,699 of record NC_090934.1, read on the forward strand.
AACTGCTGCTGCCAGCTTGTCCATTTAGCACACATAGAGAAACCAAAAATCCTTTGAGTGTTAGTCTAGGGCAAATACAAAAACGTACCCCATTGTACTGCATTGTAACATGCATTGTACAATCGATAAAAAGTTACCACAAGTGATAAATAGTTACTAAAAGTATTAACAAAGTAACTGGACTAAGGGAAACAATGTTTCCCATTTCTGATAGCCTGAAGGACATGTCAGTTTCCCCATAACAGATGAGCAAAAGACAGTGTAGTGAAGCTTCAGGCTTCACTGCACTGCAGAAAGTACAGGTCAGGATCAAAAATAAAAGCAACAGGTTCTGGGTCCATAAAAATGGAAGGAAAGGTGCAGTAAAGAGAAATCTTTCCTAACACCCACCTGCTGCTGTGAAGGTGGCGGAGGTGAGAACTACCCCTTCCTTGGACCTGGAGATTGGGGGGGGGGGCTAAAAGTAACCCTCCTATCAACAAGCAAAAGGGAAGGCAGAAGGGACCCCCAAAGTCAGCCCAATTGAATGGTACTCAGGCAAGGGCCCAGAACAATGATGCCTCAGACCCTGCCACCTATGTAAGCCCAAGGTACAAGGGTACCAAGCTAATCCTGGGGTATGTATACACTCCCAGGCCCGTGCGGGGGACGGACCAATCAAGTAAGTACTGCCCTGGGTAACTTCCTTCCAAATTTCCCTCAGGAGAGAATTATCACTCCACCTCCTAATCTGAACTTTTTCCCCAGATACCACTGAACCAGAACTTCCAAAATAATCTTCTCCTCGATTCCAGTACAATAGATCCCTGAACCCAGGAGAAGGTAGATTCAGGATGGAAATTGGTGGGGGACATTCCCAGTACCCGAGGTACTCCGGGAAAAGGGACAGTTACCCTTTTCCAGAGCAGCAGAGGTATGACTCGAGACCCCCCACAATCCAGAAAAAGTCTTGCAGCTGGAGTAACAGGACCAGCAACTTACGGACGATCTGGGGCGCATGCTGAGGGCTCAGTACAACTCTCAACCTAACCCTGCTGCTCAGAATTCCCCAACACCCAGGGCTGATGCCTCAGTGGGGGAATGACGGGAGGTAACGTCCAACAAACCACAGGTTCCTGAGGAGGGGGACTGGGTGGGGGGGAGATGCCAAGCGCTAGAGGATGCTTCCTTTATCACCCAGACAGAACCTCTAGAAATCTCTCACCCTGAAAGTGACTCTTCTACCCCCAGAAAGTTAGAACCCAAAGAGCAACAGCTAAGTAGGAGAGGCCAACGAAGAACCCACTTTGTGGAGGAACTCAGGATTATCCCCGTTGAGAGAGAAGAGTCCCCAGAGGATTCAGTTAAGCCAACCTTCTCTTTCAGAAACTCAAGGATCCATCCCAAAGAAATGTGGGCCCCAAAAGACACTGAGTGGGACAGGTTAAGTATGGAGACTGCCTCAGATCATGCAATTCTTCAAACCCAAAAATGCAAGCCAGACAAGGCAGAAATGCAAGTGTCCTTCTCCCAAACAGGTTCTGAGAACTGCCTCCAGGTAAAGGGGGCTAGCAAAGAATCAGAGGATTAAGAGGATTGCCCAAATGCGCCCATTGTTAGTTGTTAAATTTTCCTTGCAGATTCCAAACTTCAACACGTATAATTGCCCAACATCACACAGTGTCGGAGTTCGATATTAAGAAAATCACCACCAGGCAGCCAATAACTCACACTTTCTTTGCACCCTGGAGGAGAACAAAATCTGATTTTATGCACCGGTCAGGGTGCAGGGTCAGTGTGAGTAATCAGGTCTGGTGGACAATGGATCCCAAGCCACCCTTCTGTCCAAACAGGACTTTGACCAACTAAACTCAGGACGGGGCGAGGTCACCAAATTCCCCGACACCACTTCCCAGACAAGTCCAAAATTTCTACGGGAATGATATTTCCATTGAAAGGACTGCGGATCTGGAAGTAAAATTGGGAGACATAGATTAAAACATCTGGTGATAGTCGTTACTCCATAGGTCACTACTTGTTTACTGTGGATCGATCTCCTGAGGAGGTTATCACCTCTGATTGACTGTGTAAACAAGGTTCTCGGAACCCAGACTAACTGGCCTAACATTTTTTAAATGAGCACCAATTATTTAAGCATGAATGATACCTGTCATTTAATCGAACCGGAGAAAGTAGAATTCCATTTCAAGAATTACCATGTCTCAGAAATCACTGTCATCTCTGTAGGAGAACAAACCGGTGATGGGCACCCTTCTCCACTCTTGAAAACCAACCTTCCACCCAGTTTTAAGTGGCAATCAACTCTGGAAGGGTACACCCTGAAATTTTACACTGGTCCTAAGTCTGAAAAGGCATTGAGTCCCATGAGAAACCAGACAATGAAGAACCTGCTCAAAGTCTGACGGACTTTCAAAAAAAGGGTGAACAGTTGTATTTCCCCATTCACATAAATGAGGGGTGGAGCTTGTGCTCACCAGAGTATGCCTGAATAATGGAAGGAGCTTCACCAGCAAAGGAGTATTTAGGAAACTCCCAAAAGAGTACACCATTCCCACATTTAAATTTCTTACCAAATGGGTAGTAGGTCTCGAAACTCTGAACTCCAAACATCTCCTGCCTCGCTTGTGTATGCTAAAAATGTCCATTGGCAATGAAAGCATAGAATATAAGTGTTGGGTCGTGACAGATGTCCCTTCCTCCTTTTATTTAGGCAGTGACATTCTCAACCGATTCACAATTAATTTGGCACTAATTAAAGATAAAGCATGGTCACGACTGGCAGGTCACCCTGTGTTTTTTGACAACACTCAAAAAGCTCAATTGCTGTCTTATGCAGTTGAAGTTCAAGGGGAAGAAGAGGTTACCGTCCCAGGACAGGTGCAACAATTCACTATTCGCCTCAGGATTAAGCGAGAACAGAACCTCAAACATCAGGACGCCTTTATAAATTTAAATTCCTAGCTCCAACAACAAGGTTTGTATTTAAATCCAACACCTCTAGTAGACCTAGAATATGACACTATTCAAATATTGGTGGATAAAAGCGACCCTCGAAGTATCACTTTGGATGCAGACACCTTTAGTGGAATGGCTGTGGATGCCCAACATTACCCTATTGATTTAGGTAATGAAATCAATGGACCAATGCCAAATGACTGTTTTGAAATCAGCAATAGTATTCCTCCAGAAAAGATTTTTACTAGGCTTGGGGGGAATTTCTTGGTGTACTCTACAGAGATGACCTGTTATATCAGGATGGAGGAGGTAGTGTTCAGGGTCAAGCATCATTACCTCGAATGCCTGGTACCTCATGTCCAGGTCAATACCATCAAAAGAGCTCTCTCCACCTAACTGGAGGATACCATTGAAATTGCCAAGTCCAAGTTCTTTCCAGGGATAAAGGAGTTGGTCGAGGAAAGGATCAATCTTGCGGATGCCTGTGAGACCAAGGAGAAAAGACAAAAGCTGAAACAGGTCTTCCTAGAATTCCAAGATATCTTTTCAGTGGACTCATATGACATTGGATGCACCTCTACTCATTCAACCACCATACCAACGGACCCCAAGATGGCTACAGTATTTGTGAAACAATACCGGTTACCTCTCACATCCATGGAGTCATTCACAGCCATACCCACGGAACCCAAGATGGCTACAGTATTTGTGAAACAATACCGGTTACCTCTCATATCCATGGAGTCATTCACAGCCTTTCTATCCCTAATTCAATTGCTCCACCATCGGCGGCAACCCTTTCCCAGTGAAAGCAGCTAAACTGTGGAACTCCCTACCTCCCACACTGAGAACCGACATCCCCTACCTAAACTTTAGGACCAACACTATCCTATGGCTGAAAGGGAAAGCCCATCAAATATAGAAGTGGTTGTAAGCAAACACTCGCCTAAATGCAGCAAGCATTCAGGACTCTTTACAAGGAGCCATAACCACCCCTCCCCTCTGCATACCTCTACACACCTACCTCACTACCACCCTTACCAGTATATTCAGCTAGTGTGAGTAAGTTGTATGCATCTCCTTTATTTTTACTCCTGCATCGCCACCCTAATATGTTTTTCTGTATATACCTCTTATGTATAAACCTGATCTATCTGTATATACCTTTATGTATTTAATACTTGTATGTAAATATTAATCTTGTGTAACTAAGCTTTGCATATTCTTGTATCTGCTGCACCCTGTTACCTTAGGGTATGCCGCGCATTACAAATAATAAAACAAACAAATAATAATAAACAGAGATTATTAAGAACTTAGAATCCCATGGGATAATTTGGCCGATCCTCATTACCTTCAACCCGGTACTGGGGATACTCAAACCAAACGCCCAATGGAGACTTCCCGCAGACCTGAGGAAGTTGAACAAATGGGTCCACATGTCAAGATGGCCACTTCTCTAAATCAATCAGGGGCTGGCACAGATCCAAGGGCCAAAGGTGTACACGACCATTGACCTAACCAATGGCTACTGGACAGTACCTGTGAATGGAGAAGCCCAGTACAAGCTTGCCTTTACCTTTGGGTGGCAGCAGTATACGTAGACCCGGACCCCCTTTGGATACATCAACTCCGGGAATGAGTACAACATCTTTCTACATAAGGCCATGCCGACTTGTGCAAAAGGGGAAACCTGGCCTATGTAGATGATGTTCTGATCAAGAGTTCAACTGTGGAGGAACAAATAGCAGAAATCTGCTATGTTTTTACACAGTTGCAGAAAGTCAGAGCAAAACTATCTTTTCAGAAGGCACAGTGAAGTAAGACATTAGTGAACCTCTTAGGGTGCGAGATCACCCATGAGGGTCTTAATCCCCAGGTTAAGAAGATGGAAGCCTTAATGAAATTACAAGACCGTACTACTCTGCGCAAATTAAGAAGCCTTCTTGGACTCACTAATTATAGTTCAACATTCTTTGAAGACTACGCAGAGGTCACTCGACCTTTGGTCCATTTATTAAAGGCCAAAGCCAAGTGGAAGTGGGGTCTGGAACAATCTCAGGCAGTTAACCAACTGAAAAGTAGCATTTCAAAGACTCCTTGTTTGGCTTAACCCATAAAGCACGAGTTCTTCTTGGAGACATAGTTCTCAGATACTAGCCTAACAGCAGTGTAGTATCAGAAGCATGACAGGGTCAACAAAGTCATCTCATAGGCGAACAAGACTTTGTCCTTTGTAGACGAAAAATTCAATGACTGCAAGAAGGCACTCCTGGCAACTGAGGTGGGCATTGAAAAATTACTGCCCTTCTTCCAGTGGGAGCACATCATTGTCGAGACTCCTCACCAACCCTTGCAATATTTACAAAGTGACAGAATTCGGGCAGGAAACATTAGTAATTCCAGAATTACTTCCTGGATTCTGTACATGCAAGGCTTTCCTGTGGAGGTTAGATATGGCCAAAACAAGAAGAGTGCCCTAGCACAAGGGTTGGCGGATTGCATGATTGTGCTCAAGAAAATTGTCTTGAGGATGAAAATGTAATGGCCAACAACATGGAGGCCTACTTAACTTCCCCTCACAAGGTCTATAAAGAACAAAGAACACACGTGTCAGGGTATAGCCACAGTTCATGTGAATGGGTGCTCCTACTATGTTGATAACAACGGGTAAAAAGAACTAGTGGCTGGCATTGAGAATGCCTGGGTGACCGATACCACGGAACTCTCTGCTGGTTACAAAATAGATCCCCAAAGTAGTCATGTTGCAGAGTTGATGGCCGTTCATCAAGCTATCCTCACTGCAGTGCACCACCAACTCAATGAACTGGTCATAATCACTGACTTTGATTATGTCAGGAATGGATTTATGTTGCCCCTGATTAACTAGAAGGATGATCCAGTCAAATGATATTTTGGTTTAGATGACCATCTATTGGAAGAAAATAAGAGGTCATTCCAAAATAAAGGGTCCAGATAAGATGGGGAATGACCTGGCTGACCAGTTGGTTAAAACCAGAGCACTGCAGGGGGATTTCATAGAAACAGGATTTCTGCTGGGTGTAATCCAAGTGACCGCTGTCACCAGGTCACAATCTTGTGCAAATAGTGAACTCTCAACTGTCAAGTGGAGTAAAGATACCCTGGATGCAGAGTTGATTACTGCACAGAAAGAGGATCCAATTATTGGAAATTTCTATTGACAGATTGAAGATCCCATGAGTATTCCTCTAAAAGAATCAGATTATGTTGGTAAAGAGGATCTTTGGGTGTTGATGAGGTTTTTAAAGATGTTTCAGGAGCAAGACGGTTTGTTGCTACAGAGAGCCTTATCAGGATGTGACTAGTGGGTGGTACCTACCTCATTCCGAAGCCTGATGTTGTCCCATGACACAGCCACAGCTGGTCATAGGGGGTTTCATACGACATTTGATATCTTGCGCAAAGTTGCTTACTGGCCACACATGGGCCAGGGCCTAAACACTTACCTAAAGGTGTGCTCAGTTTAAACCTAGTTCACTTACAAATAGAGCTCCCCTACAACAAATGGGAATGACACTGCCTTGGTCAGATTTGGAAGTCGATTTCATCAGCCAGTGCTTCGCTCGTCTAGAGGAAACAGGTAAATGTTGACTGTAACATGCTTGTTCACAAAGTGAGTAGAGTATGTTCCAGCCCACAATTGTACGGCGGAGACAGCTGGCACACTAAAGATCAACCACATCTTCTCTCATTTTGACCTCCTGCAAAGGATTGAGTCAGATCAAGGAAGTCATTTTACCAGTGAGGTGATGGTGAAGATGCACAAGATTCTAGGGGTAAAGAGAAAACTCCTCATTGCCTACCCCCAATCCTCGAGTGGGTGGGTAGATAGATACAACGAGACAATTGTGAGCATATTAAAGAAGTTTGTGTCAGACTCTGGTCCCAGTTGGGACATTTGATTACTGCTTGTCCTAATGGCCATTAGGTCTACATCATCTTCTGCAACTAAAATGTCTGCATTTGAGTTCATGACCAGATGAAAAATGATGTTACATCAGCATCTGCTCTGCAAAACACAGGAGCAGACCCTGATAAATGTGTCCACTACTCATGGGAACCTTGAAAATGTGAGCACAATTTAGAAAAGTTGGCTGGGGGGATGAAGACATATTATGATCTAAAGACCACCAAGAAGGAGAACGAGGTAGGTGACAAGGTTTACCTGTACATTTTTCAAAGAACTCAGACCAAGGAGCGGAAATGTCTTCCGTCTTGGTGTGATGCCTTTGAAATTGTAGTCAAAATATCAACTGTCACCTACAAGATCCTCATCCCAAAAGGAGAACAGACAGAAGAAAAATTGGTCCACATCAATCAGTTGAAAAGCTGTCATCCATGACAAGCTTTATGACCGATTGAGGAGCCAAATGAAAGCCGAGAAGAGGAACCGTCTGAGGAGTGAAAACCCTGATGGAGACTTATGACATGTAAGTAGTTTAATCAATATTCTTTGGAAATGATCAGAAAGAAAAATCTGCTAACTTATGTGCTGAATTGTTATATCTATGTCTATGTAATGTTTTTCTCTCCAATGTAATGTCCTATCTTCTGGGGAAATAGGTTGTGTAAAAAGTACTGAACCTTTCTTCTCTTTCTATTGCTAGATAACTAACTTCCTTCTCTTCCAGCCTCAGAGCAGGGCCGGAGTCTGGGGAGGACCCAGAGGAGCCCGGGAAGAAGGAAAGAAGGGGTTGCTGTCCTACACGCTCCAAACCAAAGACTGTAGTGGAAGCCACAGCGCCCACTTTCTAAAGAAGGAGAAAGAGGGAGTTCCATTCTGCAACCTCCAACCAAAAAGACAGAAGTGGAGGATGGCATGCTCACTCCCTAAGGAAGTAAAAGGAGCCGGATGGGCACCAACAAAGAGGAAAAAAATATAAGGAAAAAACCCTACTTTGGATGAAAACCCTACTCTCCCCTGTTATTCCCCTGAAAGAATCATGGAATAACCGGGGTGAGGGTGGAGGAGGGGGGGACATGTGGGTTTAATCAAAGGCCTAAACAAACATAACTGAAATGCCCACTGGAAAAATGACATGCCCGTCTTCAAAATCTTCCACGCTGAAAATGGCCTTATTAATGAAGACTGTGTGTTCCTGCAAGTAGCACATGGAAGAGCTATGTGAATGCCCAATCATTGGAAATCAAAAGGCCTATCTTTCATTACAAAAGGAAAGGTCAAACTGAAAAGCAGCTTTAGTTCACATTTGCAGAAGAAATTCAATTCTATACGAAAAGCAGGGTTTTCAAACACTGAAACTAAAATGACTATCCATGTGCATTTTGCAATTTTAAAGCAAGAAACGAGAAAAGTGTTCCCCTGCTAAAATAAAGATATCAGGGAAAAGACTGGGTGTGTATGCTTTGCATACAAAATACCAGAAACAATTGAAAAGACTGTTTGGTTTCCATAGGCCTGAGGCAGACCCTGTTTTTGTTGTTGGGCAGACTTTGCAAATGGCTTCCCCCACTACCTGCCTCTGGTCTGGAAAAGGGATCGCTTTGGAGCTCATGAATACCAGATATTTACAGCTGAAATAAAGATGTCTGCCCTGAATGGGGAAAAATGCAAAAAAAATAGAAGGTTTTGAGATCAAAATGGGGGTCAACTTCAGATAACATGACAAGGTGCCAGATATCAGCATTGCCTTACAACATTAGAGGGCAGAAGTGAATGGTCTGCTGTATGATAAAGATCTCCTCAGATCACCAACTTCTAACAACAAAGAGGCTAATGGCTTTCACCCCGGCCTTAAAAACACAGTTGAGGAGGCTTTGCACATGTGCTTGCCAAGAAAGGAAACTGGCCTGAAGAAAGGAGAACTAACATTTGCATACATGTAAAGACTTCCCATTATTTTAAATGGACTATCATAACTAGTGATTTTCTCAGCAAAATTAAGTCGCACTGAATCCATTCATATGTCATTTTGAAGATATTTCAAGGTGATTTTGTTGAAATAAAATGTATCCACATGCGACTTATGGAATTGCAATAGCAAGCTAAAATGCGTTTCTGAATGCCCTGAAAATGTTCAGAATTTAAGAATTAGTGAGCGGATGGAGAGTAAAATGAGGTATCTGGAGAGTCAATTGTGGTTATAACTATTATTCTTTTTGTATAAACTGCAAACAATTGCTACAAGACTCTGCAACATGGTGCAAACACGGCTGTCGTTTTATAAAATCCTCCATGATTAGCAGAAGTTGAATATTTATATATAATGGCATTTATTAGTAAATTATGAACCTTTGTCATGTAGGTACATATTGCCAAAAAGGAGACATGAAAAAAGGGGGAATTTCAAATGGGAGTTTCAATATTTCTGTTCTAGACTCCTAAACCAATCCTTAGAGAGAGGATGGACTTGGGGGTGGAGAGAAAAGTAAATGTGCAATCCGGGTTGCAGATCATAAGTTAGCACTGCCCAATGTTCACTGTCCAGGCGAAGGGCTTAGGGAATAAAAAGGTCTTGCACCATGGAAAAGAGGCCCTCCAGCCTCTTTTCCTTAGCAGATGAGGAGCAGGTGCAAATGGATCTTGGTCACCTGGCCTAAGTCCCGCCCACCTGCTGCCTTCCTGGTTGCTGCTCTTTTTCCCCACTTAGCAAACCCTGCCCACCTGGTGCCTTCCTGGTTGCTGCTCTTTTTCCCTACTTAATGAGCCCTCCAGCCTCTTTTCCTTTGCAGATGGGGATTAGGTGCAAATGGATCTTGGTCACCTGGCCTAAACCCCACCCACCTGGTACCTTCCTGGTTGCCGCTCTTTTTCACCACTTAACAAACCCCACCCACCTGGTGCCTTCCTGGTTGCTGCTCTTTTTCCCTAATTAAGGAGCCCTCCAGCCTCTTTTCCTTTGCAGATGGGGAGCAAAGGGCTGACAAAGAAAAGGGAAATTCCTTTTTAGACCTGTTCGGACCAGGAGGACCCAGGGACCGACCCACTGCTCAGAAAGCAGGTAAGCATGCACCAACATGTGTTTACTCCCTCTGTCCCCACAGGCCATCCCCACCTCCTCTGGTCCCCCTGTGATGTTCCCTTGTGACCCCCACCCTTCTTGCACACAGGTGTTGCCTGTTTGCTTGATTCTTCTACCCTGCTCCCCTCTCCCTCCTGCCCCCTCATACAGCCTTCTTCTGTAGGAGTCTGTCCTGATACATTCTGGTTTCACCATCACCGTCTTGTGGCCAATGCTGGATTTGACTTTTATGGACTTCATTGATTCATGTTGCGTCACCGTTTCTCAACTCTCATGCTGGACTTCCTTTGCATCTTGTACTCATGGTGGCCTAGAATCATGCTTTTCCTATCTTCATCTTGTATCCTGGCTTGCAACATTATGTGTTAATACTGACTTCTGCAATGGTATTAGCTCTCCCCTCTTGCTTCTTCACTCTTTTTGACTACTTACTCTCTGTTCTCTCCTCCTCTCCCTTTTCCTATCTCCTCCCCTCCTCCCCTTACTTTCTTCTATGCACTTACTCTATCAGAATTGTCCCTGGACCTAGTATGATAGCAACCTCATCTGTCTCTTTCCCCCTCCCCTTATTTGTTCCTCCCCTCTCCAGAACTATCTGAAATGACGTCAGGCCTAGTACGATAGTCGCTTGTTTTGTTCCTCCCCTCCCTTTCTGCACCCCTCTCCCTCACCTTTTGTTTTTCTCCGGCTCTACCAGAAATGTCATCAGGCCTAGTACGGTAGTCGCCTGTCTGTTTCCATTTCCTTCCCACTCTCCCCCTCCCTTCCTTATCTATGTCTTAGCTCTTGCACTATCTGAAATGTCGTCAGGCCAAGTACGATAATTAATTTCACATCCTTACTGTTCATGGCCTGTAAGAATGTAATTGTATTTTCCCTTGTTCCCTCCCTTGCCTTGAAGCGCTTGGAAACACATTGTGTATAGGTGCTATATAAATAAACTATCATATCATATCATGTCAAAGGGGAGAGCTGCTAATAAATTACCACAGACAGCTGCCAACACTCACCAAAGGAGATCTGCTGAAATTGCAGCTGGGTGGAAATATTGATTTTCCTGTTCACCCCGGATTTCTCTAATGTGAAGGGGTGTCCCCTCCTAAAACAAAAATTCCCAACCGAACCCCAACCAAAAATTGTTTTTAAACAAAAGATATACTTGCCAACAATATGAAATTGATCATTGTCATCATACCGAAACCTTGCTTTTCAAACCAAAAGATCTGTGTCCCTAAAATGAAAATTCCCCACTGAACCCATTCCCAAAACTGTTTTTAAATGAAAGGCATTCTCATCTAAAAAAAACTAAATTCCCAACTGTCACCACTCATTCCACATTGTATTTAACTAAGGGGTGCCCTTGGCCCTATAAAAGACCATTTGAAACTGCCCAACTTCCCCAACACAGGCCTTTAAGTGAAGGGGGGTCTGAAAAAACATAATTCATAATCACCCCTATTTCACTGTCCAACTTCCCCAACATGGGTTTTTTTCAGTGAGGGGGGGGTCTGCAAAACGAATTTTCTAAACTATGCCCACTCCCTAGACCTGGCCTTTGAACAGAAGGCTGGTACTTGTCCTAGCTGCTTGGGTTTTGGGGGCTGGAGTGAGAAGTGCTTTGCTAAAGTGAGACCTCATGTATCCAACCCTGAACGTGTGATGTATGGCGTGTTTTTAAATGAGGCCTTTGTCGATGCCTAAGCTGAATTCTCGTGAAGTACTCTTTGCCATATGCATTTTTACTAATCTGTGATTTAAACTGCTAGCAGTTTGAGTGTGCAGGGGGACTCCATATAGCAAGCCTCGAAGGTGAACTCGTTTCCACAAAATGTGGGGGTATGTTTTGATACTGAACCTCTCAGCCAGTAGTGTTGCAGAGTATGTTTTCACTATTATAAATGAAATTTGACATATAACGGGATTCATGGGAAAAGAGTTTTGACAGTTTATTAAGCCTATGTTCCATGTTTGTGAGACAAAAGTATATGCAGAAAGTGTATTTTATAATTGAAGCTGCGTTTTCTCCCGCAAAGAAGGTGGTGGCTGTAAGAGAACAAATTATTATTCATTGAGTTTATAATCAAAATAAATATGTATTCTGTCTACACCCCGGCTTGGTTCTTTGCTCACTTTGGGCACAGAGGGTGGGGGAGATCTGTTTTACTCTATTTGAGTCTTCAGAAAGGCCAGAACTAAAGCAAATGTATGCAAGTCTTTTAGGAACTCCTCGGGTTAAGGGTGGTCTCTTAACATAAGACCACAACAGAGTCCAGGATCTGTAGCCAGCAATACAGCGTGGATGTCAGGGTCTGCAGTCAGCGTTACAGAGCAGATTACAGGATGTGTAGACAGCATTACAGGGCAGAGGCCAGGGTCTTTAGCAAGCATTACAGGACAAGGCCATTATCTAAATCCAGCATTACACGGCTGAAGCCAAGATATGCAGCCAGCAATACAGGTCAGATGCCAGGATCTGTAGCCAGCATTACAGGTGCAAAGCCAGGATCTGCATCCAGCATTACACAACAGACGCCAGGATATCTAGCCAGCATTACAGGGCGGAGACCAGGGTCTGTAGCCAGCATTACAGGGCAGACTGAGGTCAGAGTCTGTAGCCATCATTACAGGGCGGAGGCCAGGATCTGTAGTCCGCATTACAGGGCAGAGTCCATGATCTGTAGTCAGCATTACAGAGCGCAGGCCATGAACTGTAGTCAGCATTACAGGGCGGAGGCCAGGATCTGTAGTCAGAATTACAGGGTGGAGGGCAGGATCTGCAGCCTGTATTCATGGGCGGGGGGCTGGATCTGAAGCCACCATTACAGGGGAGAGGCCAGGGTCTGTAGCCAGCCTTACAGGGCGAACACCTGGATCTGTAGCCAGTATTACAATGTGAAGGTCAGGTTCTGTAGTTAGCATTACACGACAGAGGCCAGGATCTGTAGCCAGCATTACATGACAGAGGCCAGGATCTGTAGCCAGTATTACAGTGTAGAGGCCAGGGTCTGTAGCCACCATTACAGGGCAGAGGCATGGATCTTCAGCCAGCATTATAGGCCAGAGGCCAGGGTTGGTAGTCAGCATTACATGATAGAGGGCACAATCTGTAGCCAGCATTACAGGGGGAGGCCAGGGTCTATAGTCAGCATTACAGGGCCTAGGCCAGGGTGTGTAGCCAGCATTACAGTGTGGAGGCCTGGGCCTGGAGCTGGTATTACAGGGCCTAGGCCAGGGTGTGTAGCCAGTATTACAGTGTGGAGGCCTGGGCCTGGAGCTAGCATTACAGGGCCTAGGCCAGGGTGTGTAGCCAGCATTACAGTGTGGAGGCCTGGGCCTGGAGCTGGGATTACAGGGCCTAGGCCAGGGTGTGTAGCCAGCATTACAGTGTGGAGGCCTGGGCCTGGAGCTGGGATTACAGGGCCTAGGCCAGGGTGTGTAGCCAGCATTACAGTGTGGAGGCCTGGGCCTGGAGCTGGGATTACATGGCCTAGGCCAGGGTGTGTAGCCAGCATTACAGTGTGGAGGCCTGGGCCTGGAGCTGGGATTACATGGCCTAGGCCAGGGGGGGTAGCCAGCATTACAGTGTGGAGGCCTGGGCCTGGAGCTGGGATTACATGGCCTAGGCCAGGGTGTGTAGCCAGCATTACAGTGTGGAGGCCTGGGCCTGGAGCTGGGATTACATGGCCTAGGCCAGGGTCTGTAGCCAGCATTACAGTGTGGAGGCCTGGGCCTGGAGCTGGGATTACATGGCCTAGGCCAAGGTGTGTAGCCAGCATTACAGTGTGGAGGCCTGGGCCTGGAGCTAGCATTACAGGGCCTAGGCCAGGGTGTGTAGCCAGCATTACAGTGTGGAGGCCTGGAGCTGGAATTACATGGCCTAGGCCAGGGTATGTAGCCAGTATTACAGTGTGGAGGCCTGGAGCTGGGATTACAGGACCTAGGCCAGGGTCTGTAGCCAGCATTACAGTGTGGAGGTCTGGGCCTGGAGCTGGGATTACAGGGCCTAGGCCAGGGTGTGTAGCCAGCATTACAGTGTGGAGGCCTGGGCCTGGAGCTAGCATTACAGGGCCTAGGCCAGGGTGTGTAGCCAGCATTACAGTGTGGAGGCCTGGAGCTGGGATTACAGGGCCTAGGCCAGGGTATGTAGCCAGCATTACAGTGTGGAGGCCTGGGCCTGGAGCTGGGATTACATCGCCTAGGCCAGGGTGTGTAGCCAGCATTACAGTGTGGAGGCCTGGACCTGGAGCTGGGATTACAGGGCCTAGGCCAAGGTGTGTAGCCAGCATTACAGTGTGGAGGCCTGGGCCTGGAGCTGGGATTACATGGCCAAGGGTGTGTAGCCAGCATTACAGTGTGGAGGCCTGGGCCTTGGAGCTGGAATTACATGGCCTGGGCCAGGGTCTGTAGTCAGCATTACAGTGTGGAGGCCTGGGCCTGGAGCTGGGATTACAGGGCCTAGGCCAGGGTGTGTAGCCAGCATTACAGTGTGGAGGCCTGGAGCTGGGATTACATGGCCTAGGCCAGGGAATGTAGCCAGTATTACAGTGTGGAGGCCTGGAGCTGGGAATACAGGACCTAGGCCAGGGTCTGTAGTCAGCATTACAGTGTGGAGGCCTGGGCCTGGAGCTGGGATTACAGGGCCTAGGCCAGGGTGTGTAGCCAGCATTACAGTGTGGAGGCCTGGGCCTGGAGCTAGCATTACAGGGCCTAGGCCAGGGTGTGTAGCCAGCATTACAGTGTGGAGGCCTGGAGCTGGGATTACAGGGCCTAGGCCAGGGTGTGTAGCCAGCATTACAGTGTGGAGGCCTGGGCCTGGAGCTGGGATTACATGGCCTAGGCCAGGGTGTGTAGCCAGCATTACAGTGTGGAGGCCTGGGCCTGGAGCTGGGATTACAGGGCCTAGGCCAGGGTGTGTAGCCAGCATTACAGTGTGGGGGCCTGGGCCTGGAGCTGGGATTACAGGGCCTAGGCCAGGGTGTGTAGCCAGCATTACAGTGTGGAGGCCAGGGTCTGTAGTCAGCATTACAGGGCAGAGTCCATGATCTGTAGTCAGCATTACAGAGCGCAGGCCATGAACTGTAGTCAGCATTACAGGGCGGAGGCCAGGATCTGTAGTCAGAATTACAGGGTGGAGGGCAGGATCTGCAGCCTGTATTCATGGGCAGGGGGCTGGATCTGAAGCCACCATTACAGGGGAGAGGCCAGGGTCTGTAGCCAGCCTTACAGGGCGAACACCTGGATCTGTAGCCAGTATTACAATGTGAAGGTCAGGTTCTGTAGTTAGCATTACACGACAGAGGCCAGGATGTGTAGCCAGCATTACATGACAGAGGCCAGGATCTGTAGCCAGTATTACAGTGTAGAGGCCAGGGTCTGTAGCCACCATTACAGGGCAGAGGCATGGATCTTCAGCCAGCATTATAGGCCAGAGACCAGGGTTGGTAGTCAGCATTACATGATAGAGGGCACAATCTGTAGCCAGCATTACAGGGGGAGGCCAGAGTCTGTAGTCCGCATTACAGGGCCTAGGCCAGGGTGTGTAGCCAGCATTACAGTGTGGAGGCCTGGGCCTGGAGCTGGGATTACAGGGCCTAGGCCAGGGTGTGTAGCCAGTATTACAATGTGGAGGCCTGGGCCTGGAGCTAGCATTACAGGGCCTAGGCCAGGGTGTGTAGCCAGCATTACAGTGTGGAGGCCTGGGCCTGGAGCTGGGATTACATGGCCTAGGCCAGGGTGTGTAGCCAGCATTACAGTGTGGAGGCCTGGGCCTGGAGCTGGGATTACAGGGCCTAGGCCAGGGTGTGTAGCCAGCATTACAGTGTGGAGGCCTGGGCCTGGAGCTGGGATTACATGGCCTGGGCCAGGGTCTGTAGCCAGCATTACAGTGTGGAGGCCTGGGCCTGGAGCTGGGATTACATAGCCTAGGCCAGGGTGTGTAGCCAGCATTACAGTGTAGAGGCCTGGGCCTGGAGCTAGCAGTACAGGGCCTAGGCCAGGGTGTGTAGCCAGCATTACAGTGTGGAGGCCTGGAGCTGGGATTACATGGCCTAGGCCAGGGTATGTAGCCAGTTTTACAGTGTGGAGGCCTGGAGCTGGGATTACAGGACCTAGGCCAGGGTGTGTAGCCAGCATTACAGTGTGGAGGCCTGGGCCTGGAGCTGGGATTACATGGCCTAGGCCAGGGTGTGTAGCCAGCATTACAGTGTGGAGGCCTGGGCCTGGAGCTGGGATTACAGGGCCTAGGCCAGGGTGTGTAGCCAGCATTACAGTGTGGAGGCCTGGGCCTGGAGCTGGGATTACAGGGCCTAGGCCAGGGTGTGTAGCCAGCATTACAGTGTGGAGGCCAGGGTCTGTAGTCAGCATTACAGGGCAGAGTCCATGATCTGTAGTCAGCATTACAGAGCGCAGGCCATGAACTGTAGTCAGCATTACAGGGCGGAGGCCAGGATCTGTAGTCAGAATTACAGGGTGGAGGGCAGGATCTGCAGCCTGTATTCATGGGCGGGGGGCTGGATCTGAAGCCACCATTACAGGGGAGAGGCCAGGGTCTGTAGCCAGCCTTACAGGGCGAACACCTGGATCTGTAGCCAGTATTACATGTGAAGGTCAGGTTCTGTAGTTAGCATTACACGACAGAGGCCAGGATGTGTAGCCAGCATTACATGACAGAGGCCAGGATCTGTAGCCAGTATTACAGTGTAGAGGCCAGGGTCTGTAGCCACCATTACAGGGCAGAGGCATGGATCTTCAGCCAGCATTATAGGCCAGAGACCAGGGTTGGTAGTCAGCATTACATGATAGAGGGCACAATCTGTAGCCAGCATTACAGGGGGAGGCCAGGGTCTGTAGTCCGCATTACAGGGCCTAGGCCAGGGTGTGTAGCCAGCATTACAGTGTGGAGGCCTGGGCCTGGAGCTGGGATTACAGGGCCTAGGCCAGGGTGTGTAGCCAGTATTACAATGTGGAGGCCTGGGCCTGGAGCTAGCATTACAGGGCCTAGGCCAGGGTGTGTAGCCAGCATTACAGTGTGGAGGCCTGGGCCTGGAGCTGGGATTACAGGGCCTAGGCCAGGGTGTGTAGCCAGCATTACAGTGTTGAGGCCTGGGCCTGGAGCTGAGATTACAGGGCCTAGGCCAGGGTGTGTAGCCAGCATTACAGTGTGGAGGCCTGGGCCTGGAGCTGGGATTACATGGCCTAGGCCAGGGTGTGTAGCCAGCATTACACTGTGGAGGCCTGGGCCTGGAGCTGGGATTACATGGCCTAGGCCAGGGTGTGTAGCCAGCATTACAGTGTGGAGGCCAGGGTCTGTAGTCAGCATTACAGGGCAGAGTCCATGATCTGTAGTCAGCATTACAGAGCGCAGGCCATGAACTGTAGTCAGCATTACAGGGCGGAGGCCAGGATCTGTAGTCAGAATTACAGGGTGGAGGGCAGGATCTGCAGCCTGTATTCATGGGCGGGGGGCTGGATTTGAAGCCACCATTACAGGGGAGAGGCCAGGGTCTGTAGCCAGCCTTACAGGGCGAACACCTGGATCTGTAGCCAGTATTACAATGTGAAGGTCAGGTTCTGTAGTTAGCATTACACGACAGAGGCCAGGATGTGTAGCCAGCATTACATGACAGAGGCCAGGATCTGTAGCCAGTATTACAGTGTAGAGGCCAGGGTCTGTAGCCACCATTACAGGGCAGAGGCATGGATCTTCAGCCAGCATTATAGGCCAGAGACCAGGGTTGGTAGTCAGCATTACATGATAGAGGGCACAATCTGTAGCCAGCATTACAGGGGGAGGCCAGGGTCTGTAGTCCGCATTACAGGGCCTAGGCCAGGGTGTGTAGCCAGCATTACAGTGTGGAGGCCTGGGCCTGGAGCTGGGATTACAGGGCCTAGGCCAGGGTGTGTAGCCAGTATTACAATGTGGAGGCCTGGGCCTGGAGCTAGCATTACTGGGCCTAGGCCAGGGTGTGTAGCCAGCATTACAGTGTGGAGGCCTGGGCCTGGAGCTGGGATTACAGGGCCTAGGCCAGGGTGTGTAGCCAGCATTACAGTGTTGAGGCCTGGGCCTGGAGCTGAGATTACAGGGCCTAGGCCAGGGTGTGTAGCCAGCATTACAGTGTGGAGGCCTGGGCCTGGAGCTGGGATTACATGGCCTAGGCCAGGGTGTGGAGCCAGCATTACACTGTGGAGGCCTGGGCCTGGAGCTGGGATTACATGGCCTAGGCCAGGGTGTGTAGCCAGCATTACAGTGTGGAGGCCTGGGCCTGGAGCTGGGATTACATGGCCTAGGCCAGGGTGTGTAGCCAGCATTACAGTGTGGAGGCCTGGGCCTGGAGCTGGGATTACAGGGCCTAGGCCAGGGTCTGTAGCCAGCATTACAGTGTGGAGGCCTGGGCCTGGAGCTGGGATTACAGGGCCTAGGCCAGGGTGTGTAGCCAGCATTACAGTGTGAAGGCCTGGGCCTGGAGCTGGGATTACAGGGCCTAGGCCAGGGTGTGTAGCCAGCACTACAGTGTGGAGGCCTGGGCCTGGAGCTGGGATTACAGGGCCTAGGCCAGGGTGTGTAGCCAGCATTACAGTGTGGAGGCCTGGGCCTGGAGCTAGCATTACAGGGCCTAGGCCAGGGTGTGTAGCCAGCATTACAGTGTGGAGGCCTGGGTCTGGAGCTGGGATTACATGGCCTAGGCCAGGGTGTGTAGCCAGCATTACAGTGTGGAGGTCTGGGCCTGGAGCTGGGATTACATGGCCTAGGCCAGGGTGTGTAGCCAGCATTACAGTGTGGAGGTCTGGGCCTGGAGCTGGGATTACATGGCCTAGGCCAGGGTGTGTAGCCAGCATTACAGTGTGGAGGCCTGGGCCTGGAGCTAGCATTACAAGGCCTAGGCCAGGGTGTGTAGCCAGCATTACAGTGTGGAGGCCTGGGCCTGGAGCTAGCATTACAGGGCCTAGGCCAGGGTGTGTAGCCAGCATTACAGTGTGGAGGCCTGGGCCTGGAGCTGGGATTACATGGCCTAGGCCAGGGTGTGTAGCCAGCATTACAGTGTGGAGGTCTGGGCCTGGAGCTGGGATTACATGGCCTAGGCCAGGGTGTGTAGCCAGCATTACAGTGTGGAGGCCTGGGCCTGGAGCTAGCATTACAAGGCCTAGGCCAGGGTGTGTAGCCAGTATTACAGTGTAGAGGCCAGGGTCTGTAGCCACCATTACAGGGCAGAGGCATGGATCTTCAGCCAGCATTATAGGCCAGAGACCAGGGTTGGTAGTCAGCATTACATGATAGAGGGCACAATCTGTAGCCAGCATTACAGGGGGAGGCCAGGGTCTGTAGTCCGCATTACAGGGCCTAGGCCAGGGTGTGTAGCCAGCATTACAGTGTGGAGGCCTGGGCCTGGAGCTGGGATTACAGGGCCTAGGCCAGGGTGTGTAGCCAGTATTACAATGTGGAGGCCTGGGCCTGGAGCTAGCATTACAGGGCCTAGGCCAGGGTGTGTAGCCAGCATTACAGTGTGGAGGCCTGGGCCTGGAGCTGGGATTACAGGGCCTAGGCCAGGGTGTGTAGCCAGCATTACAGTGTTGAGGCCTGGGCCTGGAGCTGAGATTACAGGGCCTAGGCCAGGGTGTGTAGCCAGCATTACAGTGTGGAGGCCTGGGCCTGGAGCTGGGATTACATGGCCTAGGCCAGGGTGTGGAGCCAGCATTACACTGTGGAGGCCTGGGCCTGGAGCTGGGATTACATGGCCTAGGCCAGGGTGTGTAGCCAGCATTACAGTGTGGAGGCCTGGGCCTGGAGCTGGGATTACATGGCCTAGGCCAGGGTGTGTAGCCAGCATTACAGTGTGGAGGCCTGGGCCTGGAGCTGGGATTACAGGGCCTAGGCCAGGGTCTGTAGCCAGCATTACAGTGTGGAGGCCTGGGCCTGGAGCTGGGATTACAGGGCCTAGGCCAGGGTGTGTAGCCAGCATTACAGTGTGAAGGCCTGGGCCTGGAGCTGGGATTACAGGGCCTAGGCCAGGGTGTGTAGCCAGCACTACAGTGTGGAGGCCTGGGCCTGGAGCTGGGATTACAGGGCCTAGGCCAGGGTGTGTAGCCAGCATTACAGTGTGGAGGCCTGGGCCTGGAGCTAGCATTACAGGGCCTAGGCCAGGGTGTGTAGCCAGCATTACAGTGTGGAGGCCTGGGTCTGGAGCTGGGATTACATGGCCTAGGCCAGGGTGTGTAGCCAGCATTACAGTGTGGAGGTCTGGGCCTGGAGCTGGGATTACATGGCCTAGGCCAGGGTGTGTAGCCAGCATTACAGTGTGGAGGTCTGGGCCTGGAGCTGGGATTACATGGCCTAGGCCAGGGTGTGTAGCCAGCATTACAGTGTGGAGGCCTGGGCCTGGAGCTAGCATTACAAGGCCTAGGCCAGGGTGTGTAGCCAGCATTACAGTGTGGAGGCCTGGGCCTGGAGCTAGCATTACAGGGCCTAGGCCAGGGTGTGTAGCCAGCATTACAGTGTGGAGGCCTGGGCCTGGAGCTGGGATTACATGGCCTAGGCCAGGGTGTGTAGCCAGCATTACAGTGTGGAGGCCTGGAGCTGGGATTACATGGCCTAGGCCAGGGTCTGTAGCCAGCATTACAGTGTGGAGGGCTGGAGCTGGGATTACATGGCCTAGGCCAGGGTCTGTAGCCAGCATTACAGTGTGGAGGCCTGGGCCTGGAGCTGGGATTACATGGCCTAGGCCAGGGTGTGTAGCCAGCATTACAATGTGGGGGCCTGGAGCTAGCATTACAGGGCCTAGGCCAGGGTGTGTAGCCAGCATTACAGTGTGGAGGCCTGGAGCTGGGATTACATGGCCTAGGCCAGGGTATGTAGCCAGTATTACAGTGTGGAGGCCTGGAGCTGGGATTACAGGACCTAGGCCAGGGTGTGTAGCCAGCATTACAGTGTGGAGGCCTGGGCCTGGAGCTGGGATTACATGGCCTAGGCCAGGGTGTGTAGCCAGCATCACAGTGTGGAGGCCTGGAGCTGGGATTACATGGCCTAGGCCAGGGTCTGTAGCCAGCATTACAGTGTGGAGGGCTGGAGCTGGGATTACATGGCCTAGGCCAGGGTCTGTAGCCAGCATTACAGTGTGGAGGCCTGGGCCTGGAGCTGGGATTACATGGCCTAGGCCAGGGTGTGTAGCCAGCATTACAATGTGGGGGCCTGGAGCTAGCATTACAGGGCCTAGGCCAGGGTGTATAGCCAGCATTACAGTGTGGAGGCCTGGAGCTGGGATTACATGGCCTAGGCCAGGGTATGTAGCCAGTATTACAGTGTGGAGGCCTGGAGCTGGGATTACAGGACCTAGGCCAGGGTCTGTAGCCAGCATTACAGTGTGGAGGGCTGGAGCTGGGATTACATGGCCTAGGCCAGGGTCTGTAGCCAGCATTACAGTGTGGAGGCCTGGGCCTGGAGCTGGGATTACATGGCCTAGGCCAGGGTGTGTAGCCAGCATTACAATGTGGGGGCCTGGAGCTAGCATTACAGGGCCTAGGCCAGGGTGTGTAGCCAGCATTACAGTGTGGAGGCCTGGAGCTGGGATTACATGGCCTAGGCCAGGGTATGTAGCCAGTATTACAGTGTGGAGGCCTGGAGCTGGGATTACAGGTCCTAGGCCAGGGTGTGTAGCCAGCATTACAGTGTGGAGGCCTGGAGCTAGCATTACAGGGCCTAGGCCAGGGTCTGTAGCCAGCATTACAGTGCGGAGGCCTGGGCCTGGAGCTGGGATTACAGGGCCTAGGTCAGGGTCTGTAGCCAGCATTACAGTGCGGAGGCCTGGGCCTGGAGCTGGGATTACAGGGCCTAGGCCAGGGTGTGTAGCCAGCATTACAGTGTGGAGGCCAGGGTCTGTAGTCAGCATTACAGGGCCTAGGCCAGGGTGTGTAGCCAGCATTACAGTGTGGAGGCCTGGGCCTGGAGCCGGGATTACAGGGCCTAGGCCAGGGTGTGTAGCCAGCATTACAGTGTGGAGGCCTGGGCCTGGAGCCGGGATTACAGGGCCTAGGCCAGGGTGTGTAGCCAGCATTACAGTGTGGAGGCATGGGCCTGGAGCCGGGATTACAGGGCCTAGGCCAGGGTGTGTAGCCAGCATTACAGTGTGGAGGCCTGGGCCTGGAGCTGGGATTACAGGGCCTAGGCCAGGGTGTGTAGCCAGCATTACAGTGTTGAGGCCTGGGCCTGGAGCTGGGATTACAGGGCCGAGGCCAGGGTGTGTAGCCAGCATTACAGTGTGGAGGCCTGGGCCTGGAGCTGGGATTACATGGCCTAGGCCAGGGTGTGTAGCCAGCATTACAGTGTGGAGGCCTGGGCCTGGAGCTGGGATTACAGGGCCTAGGCCAGGGTGTGTAGCCAGCATTACAGTGTGGAGGCCTGGAGCTGGGATTACATGGCCTAGGCCAGGGTGTGTAGCCAGCATTACAGTGTGGAGGCCTGGAGCTGGGATTACATGGCCTAGGCCAGGGTGTGTAGCCAGCATTACAGTGTGGAGGCCTGGGCCTGGAGCTGGGATTACAGGGCCTAGGCCAGGGTGTGTAGCCAGCATTACAGTGTGGAGGCCTGGGCCTGGAGCTGGGATTACAGGGCCTAGGCCAGGGTGTGTAGCCAGCATTACAGTGTGGAGGCCTGGGCCTGGAGCTGGGATTACATGGCCTAGGCCAGGGTGTGTAGCCAGCATTGCAGTGTGGAGGCCTGGGCCTGGAGCTGGGATTACAGGGCCTAGGCCAGGGTGTGTAGCCAGCATTGCAGTGTGGAGGCCTGGGCCTGGAGCTGGGATTACAGGGCCTAGGCCAGGGTCTGTAGTCAGCATAAACGAATGTGAATCTCATTTTTCGATGTCCGGGTATGCTTAGTCTGGATCACTGGTGTCACATTGAGAGTTTCGGCCTCGTTATCTTGGAGGCGGGGCTAGGGTGGGCGCACGTTGGGCAAGTGACATTGGTGTGAGGCAGGCAGCCTCAGTTAATAAATTGAGACCAGGACGCACTCTGTCCCTATGTTCGTGCGTTGCGCACTTTTCATTTGCTTTGGCAAAAGGCCAACAGCGGCAGTGCCAGTGCCATATTAACATTGGTGATGAGATGAGGGCACCGAGCTCCGACACACGCCGCAGGGCCGGCCTGCTTTTCTCTGCAGCCTGCGTGGCGACGGTGACGCAAGACCTGTAGTTCTCTACAGCCCGTGCACTGGCAGTGATTTACAAGCTCCCCTTCATCTCTTCCGACCCCGGACATAGAGCGGGTGTGCAGCGGGCCAGCCAGCACCCATAGCCACTGTGCTGCGCTATAGACAGGGGAGCAGCTGCGGAGCACTACTGGGATTGCGATCCTGCCACATGCATTGGCACAGGCAGTATTTAGTGGGCAGCCACGCACATTTTGGAGGTGAGGAGGGGAGGCCTGACGAGCACAAGGGGAGCAGCTGCTATATCCCTCATGACACCATGTGTGAAAAGGGTAATTTAGTCCCTCGCCCGTCGGCGGGGCCAACAGTCCAATGCACACACCAGAGAGAAGCCACTGCACCGCATACCTGCCTAACCTCCGGGACTTTTAAGCATTTCTCCGGGTCTCAGTAATTGTGAGATTCTTTTCGGGTCACATCATATTCTCCACCTGATTGGGTACCGCCAGTAGCCAATCGGGTGGTAAAGTGGGCTTGACCCGGAAGCGGCGCGAAATGTTCGTGCCCACTGCCGCATCAGCACTATATGAGGCCACTGTTCCCTCAATGCGACCCCGGACCGCCGTAATTATAGTGCTTTCAATCCATATCATTGGATTGAAAGCACTATTATTACGGCGGCAGTGCCGCGTTCATTTTGCTTACCATAGCACTGAAAATCATTAATTCAGTGCTATAGTAAGCAAAGTGAAGGCGGCGCCGCAGCTGTAACAATAGTGCTTTCTGTCCAATGACATGGATTCAAAGCACTATTATTTCGGCTGCGGCGCCGCCTTCATTTTACTTACTATAGCATTGAATGAATTATTTTCAATGGTACAGTAAGCAAACTGAAGGCTACAACAACCGAGTCTACCTTTTTGACAGGTGGGCGGGGCGTGTGGGCAGAGCTGTGTGCAAATGGGCAGAGTCTTGTGTGGCTGTGGGCGGGGCATACATCTCAGGAATTTTGATTTTCAAATGTAGGCAGGTATGCTGCACCGGTAAAAACATTTACACTGGGCAGTGGGTAGGAACCCAGATACACACCAGGACCCAACATGTCAGATGATGAGGTGCCTGCCCGCCCATCAGAGATTCTTCAGATGCCCAAGGGGTTGTTTCTCGCTGGCAACTACCCACAGCATTCGGCCTCACTGACACCAGCAATCTCGGCCCACGGTGGATCCGCTGGGCAGACTTTAAAGTATACGTAGGGGCAATCGGGCCCATGGACGATGAGTGGAAAAAGAACATACTGACCCTGGCAGTAGGGGCATCAGTGCAAGACATTCTATACAAATTAGTAGAGGAAGAAAAAGCCACATTTAGAGCGATTAAGGAGGCACTCGCACATACTTTGCCCCACATACCGATGTGGACTATGAGAGGGACATTTTTCACACCACCATGCAGGAGAGAGGCGAAACACTAGACAACTTCATCATGCACCTCTGCATCCACAGAAAACACTGCGCATTCCATTGATACTCAAATGAAGAAGCGTTGCGCTCCCAGGTCATAGCAGGATGTGAGTCCCCCGACATTAGAAATAAACTACTCCAGGGGCAACGGTCCCTGGATGAGATACTGGCCAAGGCGCGGACTGACTCAGCCATCTTGCAACAAGTTGTCAACATAGTCTGAGTGAAGGTATCCACAGCGCTGAGGGACCAAAAATCAGTTAAGAAACTAGCACCAACTTCCCAGGACAACACCAGAAGCACCAACAAAACCTGTTTTGGGTGTGGGTATGAATTCCCCTATGAGGGCACGGGCCCTGCCCTGGGCCAGAAATTCACGGCCTGAGGGGGCGATGACCATTTTAGGGCAGTATGCAGGAATGTCCCCACATCCGCACCACGAGGGACATCCCTGGGGAGCAGAAGACTACACTTGAAACATCGCTCTGATTTCTGGATGTCAGGTTGTGAGTACCAGAGGCATCGCCCAGCCGATGGAGAAGGCGACAAGCAGCAATCTCGACAATCATACAGGTTCCCAGACAGAAGAGGATCCTACAAAATGAGGAGAAATGTACAATAGGTGGAAGTGAGATCACAGTTAGGGAGTGAATGCTCGTCCTCTCTTCATGATCAATGAAAAAAGGGTTACGTGTGGGCGCTGGGCAACGGGGTCGCAAAGGAACACAGCCCCACATTAGTCCTGCAAGTCAATGACACCCCAACTGAGTTCCTGATGGTCACCGGCGCAATGATGCATATCATGAGTGAAGATGCATATAACTGGTTAACACATCCGCTACGACTGAGACCGTCTGTGGTGGACATATTCCCATATGGCTCCAACACACCACTACTGAGCAAATGGATGTTCACAACAGTGTGTACACATAAGTCACACACTGCCAGCATCCAGTTGCACATGTTCTCTACCAAAGCCAACAGTGGATGCATACTGAGTTTCTGAACCCCCATTGACATGGGCCTTGTCCACATCCTATAACAGATGATAGTCCACAAATACCTAGCACCGGTCAGTGATGTTGTAAAGGCCTTTCCCAACCTCTTCAAGGGCCTCGGCAAGCTGCATGACTGCAAGGTGCATCTTCACATCGACCCGACGGTCAAACCGGTTGCCCAACATTATCGGGTTAACCCCATTAATATCCAGAAGCAGGTGGAAGAGGAAATCCGGCATCTACTAAGTCTCAACATTATCAAAGCGGCAGTAAGTCCCACCCGTAGGTCTCGCCGACTGTACGGGCCCTGAAGAAATCACTGTAAGGATCCATTCGTCTCTGCGTGGATATGCAATGTCTGAACGTAGCCACACAGTGGGAACATCACCAGGCCCCCAGAATCACAGACATGATTCACCTTGTTAACGGGGTAACTGTATTCTCCAAGCTGGATCTCAACAAAGGCTACCACCAGCTGGTGCCTGCCCTTGAGTCATGTTACATCACCACATTTGTGAAATACATGGGGCTATATCACTACAAAAGGCTGAATTTCGGATATCATCGGCAACAGAAATCTTCCAAGAGGAGATTCACTGAGTCATCAAACACATCCCAAACTGCCTTAATTACAGCAATGACGTTTTAGTCTTTGGCAAATCCACTCAGGAGCATGACGATGTGCTGCATTGAGTGTGTCTGGCACTAGGGGCTGCTAAGGTGACACTTAACAAGGACAAATGCAAATTCAGGAAAAAAACACTGAAATTCTTCAGGCACATATTTTCAGAGCAAGGTATGCACCCTGACCCTGACAAAGTTGCAGCCCTATAAGGGGTCCTGCGCCTGGCAAATGTATCTGACCTGAGGTCGTTCCTAGTCCTTGCAAGCGACTGCTCCAGTTATCTGGAAAGCTATGCTAGCCGAGGAAGGATAGCTCAGGGGCAACAAGTTTGTCTTGGAAGCAAGGCAATACGGCACAACACAGGTTTGAATCCCGACTCCGCGCTTATAAACCACTTGCTGGTATTAAGCATGCTATAAATGAACAATAAAATAAATAAATAAACGGTGAGCGCCCCACACCGGGAGCTGACTAAAGAAAAACATGAGTTCATCTGGGCCCCCGAGTGTGAAACAAGCTGCAAAACTATAAGGGCGACCATCGCATCTGCCACTGACACAGCATATTTCATTCAGCTCAGCCAAGGAGACGGAAGTGACCATTGACGGCAGCCCTGTGGGTCTTGGAGTGGTGTTGGCCCAATACGACCCCAAGACCCCACACATCAAAAGGGTTGTGCCCTATGCCAGCCACAGCATGATGACCACAGAGCAGAAGCACTAGCAGGCTGAGAAGGAAAGCCTGGCAGTCGTGTGGGCCTGCAAGCATCTCTTTTTGTTTGGGAAGGCTTTCATGAGAACCCAAAGGCAATAATGCCACCACGCATTGCGAGATGAGGTCTCCAGCTCCAAGATTACAAGTTCACGAGGGAAGGACAAGAACCCGGCTGCTACCTCCCCCTGCCATCTGCAGAGAACCTACGACAGAACATTCAATCGCAGATGCAAATCTGCACTATATTATCCACCAGTTGAAGCCGTTCCCAGTAGCATGGAGAACGCTCTAACAAGAATCAGCAGCTGATGTGGCTCATGCCATCATCGCTCAGTGCATTGTCCAAGGAAGACTAAAACATGCAAAGGAAGTGGCTAATCACAGGAGGATGTCAGGAACATGACACTATTCCAGGATGAGCTCACTGTCACCAAGGGCCATGTTGTGATGAAAGGGTGTAAGATCGTCCTGCTGAAGTTGTTGTGCCAACAGGTCATGGATTTGGCACACAAGGGGCATTAGAGGGGGTGGTGTCCACAAAGAAACTGCTCTGACAAAAGATATGGTTCCCAGGATAGGATAAACAAGTCCAAGAAACACTGAAGAACTGTGCCATCTGCTGTGTAGAAGCATGTAGAAGCACCGACCCCACGGTCAAACCCCCTGCAGATGTCCCCATTGCTGAATGGTGTCTGGGAGGAGCTGGCGATTGATTTCTTCGGCCCACTCCGAGACGGCACGTATGCTCTGGTGGCAATGGACGAATATTCGAGATTCCCAGAGGAGCAGATTGTGTCATCCACAGCGGCCTCGGCTGTCATACCGGCCCTGGACCGCATACTGACAGCATATGGCAGTCCCAAAATCATCAAGTCAGACAATGGCCCGCCATTTACCAGCCTGGACTTTGCCATCTTTGCACAGTACATGGGGTTTAAGCACCGGAAGATCACGCACCTGTGTCTCCAGGCCAACGGCATGGTCGAGCGCTTCAAGGGGAACATCAAGAGGACATTTCAAGTTGCCCATGTGTGTAACAAACCTTTTGAACAAACCCTGTACCAATTGCTGCGAGACTACCACCACATGCCCCACAGCAGCACAGGCAGATGTCCAGCGGAACTCATGTGCGTCCAGTGACTAAGGACTTGAATACTCCAAGGTCCATCTACCGAGGTGTCCAAACCATCCGACCAGGAGATCAGAGAGATGTATTCGAGGAAGAAGATGAAGATGAAAGTAATGGCATATGCATGAAGGGGGCACAAGAAAGCACATTTTAAGCAGGGGACAGAGTGGTGGTACGCCAGACACAATACCGGAAAGAGGATTCCAGGTTCGCACAAGGACCCCTTATTGTCATGCAGGTGAAGGGCACCATGATCACCGTAGAGGACAATGATGGATGTGAAACCACCCAAAATATATCCCACTTCAGAGAATGCAAAGGGGGCAGTGAAGAGTGTGATGGGCCCTGTGATGTGCCAGCAGCCGACTGGTCCCTGCAAGAGCTGGATGATCTTTGCTTGGGAGATGGAGACGCATCTGATGAAGAATGGAGGGAATTGGAGCCCATCCCATCAAGACACCGCGCGAGGGACTGCCAGTCAGGATCAAGATTAAACCCACAAGACTTATTGAAGAAATGGGTTAATTTGTGACTGTTTGTTTAACAGGGGGGAAGGTATCACATTGGGAGTTTCGGCCTGGTTAGGGTGGCGGCAAGTTGGGGAAGTGACGTTGGTGTGAGGCAGGATGCATCAGTTAGTTAATAAACAGAGTTTAAATCAGGACACACAGTGTGGGCCTCTGTATGTTTGTGCGTTGCGCACTTTCATTTGCTTTGGCAGAAGTGGGGTCATGTGGCCGGCCTCACAAGTACTGGGGGGTCCAGCACCATGTTGGTTTGCCGGGGTCACCCGTGCTTACTTCTGTTGCAGGGCAGGACCCTGTGAGGCCATGGAGACACGGCCTAAGTGCCAGGGCACCTTGGATACCAGCAGCATCCTGGATGGTGGGTGGCCTGGGCTAGACCCAGGGCACCATGCTGATCTGGGGGCAGTGCTTTAGGTAGGATTAGAAATTGAATGGGGGGCCTAAGTACGGGTGTGCTTAGGCCACACCCCCTATTGAGAGCCCCCCTCGCCTAAGGGGTGGGGGATGCTGAAAGAAGCAGAGTTGGGGTGCACTGACATTATTACCTTTGATGCACCCAGCCCCTCCTTTTAAACAAAGAAGGGGCAGGGCACATCAAAGGTGTGACACCAGTGTGCGCCAGGTCACACCCAGCAGGCAACCTTTTCATTCAAGGAGCCATGTGGTGCAATGCTTTACCACAGGCTCCTTGAATGAAAGTGCTGCCTGCTGCTGTTGGCTGTGTACTCTGAAACAGGAGAAGGGCTGGACTGCCCAGCTCTCCTTTTGTTTCCGAGTAAATAGCCAGCGTGAGGAGCCCAGGGGCTTTATGCTGGGTGATGGCTATTTACTCAGAAACAAAAGGAGGGCTGGACTGCCCAGCCCTCCTCCTGTTTCAGAGTACAGAGTCATCAGGCAGCCCGCACTGCACGGTTGCACCTGCTGCTTGCAAGTGTCCACACTTTAGTTTAGAAAAACCTGCAGGCAGCTTGTGTAACTGGGCAGCCGCTATACGGGCTGCTCCAGGTGTCAGCATGGCTGGAGCAAGTCGGGGGTGGGCTTTTTCTGGAGACTGCCGGGGCTCAGCCCTGGCTAGCCCTAGCCCACTTAAAGCACTGTCTGGGGGACCCAGACCAGCAGGGAACTGCAGGACTGTGATCACATGGTGTAGGCCTGCAGGCCCAAAGTGAGAGACAGAGACAACAGGACTTCCATTGTTGGAGTCTGCAGCCATTCTATCGCACATCTCCTGTCTTTCTTCTTCTTGCTGATAGATTTTATCCATCAACAGTGATTTTTGGATACTGAGGCTTGACCCTCATTACTCCATCTTCTCGGGTTGAGTATGTCGTCGTGGGTTAGTATTCTTCTTGGTCTGTGTGGACTTGTCACAGTAGGGCTGATTTCACAGGGTCTTCGCTGTTATGGGCCGCGGGTAGCGGTCAAAGGGGTTTGCAGTGGTGGCAGTGCCTGCAGTTGCTCCTTTTATTAGGTCGGGCCATGACGCAGTCATGGCCCATCTTAAAAGGGCAAACTTGGGAGGGACACACATCTTAAAAGGGCAATAGACTTGGAAGGGTCCCACATAACAAGCGGCAGAGCCAGAAAATAGAGATGCATCCTAAAAAAGGAGCCAAAGCGGACAAGTGATAAAGAAATGGAAATGAAAAGAAAACTGCACTTAAATAAAGATGGGACAAGAAAATGAAATGAAAATAAAAATAAAATTAAAAATGGCCAAAGGGTAGAAAGGGACAGATAAGGGGGGAGGGGCGCCTGCGACGGGTCTGCAAGGACCGGAAGGGCCTGGGGGGGGACAGGGATGCTATTCCTCAGCGCAGAATCCTGAGAGTAGCGACGAAATGGAACACCTGTAAATTAACTCATGACTTTATGTATGTAATAAAGTTTGCTGTGGTAATTTTTCGCCCACTCAGTCAACTGGTCATGCCCCTCATTTGGGCTGTGGAGGGGGCGGGGGGGCTCCAAGGGAGGAGGGTAGCGGTTAAGGAATGGGGGCAAGCCGGTGTGTGTGAGTGCAGCGGATGAAGACGTGCCCCCACTGAGAGTGTCGGCGCTAAGGGCAACACACCTGGAAGGGTCCCACGTGACAAGCGGCAAGGCCAGTGCACAGCTGGTTCTTTCCCTCACTCCATCTCTAGTCCCGCCAGGCTCACCCCCGGGCTGTCTCTCCCACTCTCGGCAGAAATGAAGATGCAAGTATTACTAAAGCTGGGCTGCCCACAGTTCGTTTCTTTCATATTCTCATGAGGGCTGCTGTATGTAGCTATACACACACGCTTTTTCTCACCCTAATGGACACGATGAAACGCACCTCGTTGCCATCCTCCGCCCGCTTGGAACTCTTTTAACGGCCCACCTCCTTTTTTCCTGCCGCCCCACTTTTCCTCAGCCCGCTCTTCACATCCCCTCCTCTTCCCCTCTCTCCACTTCCCGTGTCCCCGCCTCCCTCTAGGCTGCACCTGTCTTCCCCTCTCCCGCTTCCCGCCTGCTGCCTAGCTCCCCCCCCCCCTTTCCCATCTCCCTCAGTGTCCTTGGGGCTGTCAGGTCGCCTCACTTCTCCTGTAAGTGCTTAAAGCTCGAATGATAATTGCAGCACACACAGGCCTGCCGTGTCATCTTTCCCCCTCTGTCTCCCAGCTCGCCTCGCCCTGCTCTCCTTCCGTCCTCCCTCCCTCCCCACTCTGCTTCCATCTGCCCCTTCTCACCTCGCCAGTCCTCATCCTCCCTTGCGACGCCCCCCCACCTGAATATGCAGTTGCTCCCCGCCCCCCGCGCTACTTCTCCCCGCGGGTGTCCCTCCCTGCTCTCTTTCTCTCACATCGCGCACCACCCTGGCTCCATCTCTCGTTTGCTTTTCGGTGTGTCCTTCTACCCTCACACGCCACTTATTTCTGTCCCCCGAGTCTTTGGGTTCTTTCTTTCACATCCTCCCGATTCTCGGCCTAGTGTCACACATACCCAGTCCTCTTTTCCTGTTATTATGCGATCTACCCCCTTCGCTCTCTTGTTTATTTCTGGCTCTACTCCCACATACCTAAGCTTTCCTTTCTCCCGCCTCTCTCTACCCTCCTACATGCTGCTTATATTCTTCTATTTTCCTTTCTATTCATCGTCCCTCTGTGTCTCCCTCAGTTCCATCACTCTCCTACCCCTTTCTCACTTTTGATCCTGTGTATCTCTTCTCTCAAGGTCTCCTCCCCCTCCTTTTCTCTCTCCGTCCTAAATATTCTCTTATTTTTCAACCTCTGTCTCCTACCCTCTTCCATCCGATCACACCTACTTTTTTCTTTCTTTTTATCCACTGACTCCTCTATATCTCCCCTCTCCCATCCTCACTTCTAGCACCCTACTTGTGCCTCTTTCTTTTCATCCTCTGCTTCTTCTCTCTCTGTCTCCCTACTTCCACTCTGTTCTGTCGCTCTCCTACTTTTTCTCTTTATTTTCATCCTCTGTCTCACCCTGCACTGCCACAACACCTCTTCCATCCTCTCTCCTATCTCCCTCCTACTTTTCGCTTTATTGTCACCTTCTCACCCTTCTCCCACTCCGAGTTCTATCTTTTTCTATTTCTGTTCATCTTCTGACTCTTCTCTCTCTGTCTCCCCTATCCCACTCCGTGGCAAATCAACTTCCCGGGCACCAGTGTTCCAGGGCTGAATATCGGTTTCTAAACCATCAATCAGCCCCACTCCTCTAGTACACCAGAAGGGGTCCGAACAGATTGGAAACACAAGTCAATTATAAACCTCATTGTCCAATTTTGGTAACGTGGACAGAACGGCAGGCTTATCTCTGCAAGGTCGTGAATCGTTGGTTAGTTGCAACACAGCGAAAATCATTTTTTTACCCAATGATAAAAGGGACTGTCCAGTCAAGGTTGTACAAAAATATCTATATTATTATTATTACAACAGACAGTTCTAGAACACTACAAAATAAAACCCACCCTGTAAAGGAACAGAGAGAACAGACAGTTTCACGAGGAAAGGGATGCACTCTGGATACTGACAGGAGGGTAGTCGGTAAAGCAATGCGACATAACTGTTCATGGTTATTTGGTTTCAGCACTAAGGGAGCAAGGGGTCTTAAATGGCACTGGGGCAGGCAGTTTGGCAAGCAAGGCTCGACGGACGGCTGCAGGCTGGCCTATACGGTGGCTCAGGGTCAAGAATTGTCTCTGTGCTGGTTGGCGGATCTGGACTGCTGGTCGATGCGTCTCAGACAGCTTCAGTGACTGCAGCGTGACAACAGTCAGTAGTGCAGCCGGTCATGGTTCGAGTGCTTGACTGCCATGAAAATGTCTTTATAAGATGGACGCTGGTTGATGCTTGTCGTGGCACTCCTCCTAGCTTCTTCGCTGGGCTCGTGTTGTCCTTTAAGTCGTACGGCCCAAAGCTGAGGGGAGCGTTTGCAGGCGACGGCCTTGTCCTTTGTTCAGAGACTCTCTGGCAAGTCCCACCTAGGAAGCTTGCTGGCAGAACCTAGCAGGGCATGTTGTGTGCTGGCTGTGTACCGGTTCTGGAGCTGCTGGATGGGTCCTCTGAGTTCAGTATCTCCCTCTGTTCCCTGGGAGATGTTTAGGGGAGGGATCTTGATTCCCTCTTGTAAATCCTGGCCTTCCTTCACTGTCGGAAGCTGTAAGGCAGACTGTACCTTCAGCCAGGGTCCAAATGAGTCCTTATTCTTACTCCTTTCGAAGTCGTCGGATGATCTGCCAAACGAGGGGCTCAACCCACATGGGCCTCAGTGATTGGTGCAGGCTATGCCTACCTTAATGAACCAATCCTGGGTCCCCAGCAACAATCTTCTGTTATGCTCGCGGTCATAACCTGAGTACGTAGCAGCAGGAATGGTAAATGGGAGACATTTACTACTAAGTCCCACCCATCTTCCTGTCTGTTGTGGATCGAATTGCCACTCTGGCTAATTGAGCTCTCTGTGGTTCCTGTTTAAAAGTGGCAGGTCTCCCTTGAAGCGCAGTCAGACCAGACTTATGATCGACACCAAACAACATACTTGTAACTTCCTGAATGGGGTCCCCCTGCGGGGATGACCACTGTAAACAGTTGTCCCAGACATGACATTTCACTGCCCTTGAACGGGCCTGAGTGGGCCAAGCCCACTCAAAATCTGTAAATGCCCACCCAGCATCCCTGCATGGGCATTTACCAATGTTAATGTCACTGTGGTAGGTCCAGCTGCCTTAGCTTCAGGCCCCACTTGTCAGACAATCCTGGCTACGCCTCTGTTATTGGGTATCCTGTCCTTTGTCACTCCTGCAACCAGGCCTCTTGCAGGCCTGCTTCAATTAACTTATCATCGGAATGTGCCACCTCCAGCAGGGCGGACAAAGGATAGGGCGGATTCATGGAGCCTCTGTCAGTTAATGAGGGTGGCCATGCCAGGAAGAAGGTGTTCCTTCCCCCTTCTTGAGATGCTTTGATGTACCCATGGCTGTCACATTGCAGCTGAACATGACAGGAGGACTGCATCAGTAGGCTGTGTCCACCCAGAGTACACGTGACTATGTGTTTGTTGTGCGGCTGGCATAGGAATATATGTGTGGATTAGCCCCACACACTTTCCGGAGGTTGATCTCCCATCATTCAATTTCACTACAAAATTTCAAAAAAGCCCATGTGAGTGAACCCTCCCCATGCAGATGGCCGGATTGCTCACACACCCTCACTCTCCTCCTACTATTTATTTTTCTTTACATCCTCTGTCTCTCCCTTTACTGTCTCCCCTATCCCTCTTCCGCTCTCCTAGCCCCCTCGTACGTTGCTCTTTATTGTCATCCTCTGTCTATTATTTGTCTCCCCTCCTCTCCCATCTCTCTCCTATCCATTTTTCTTTCTTTCCATCCTTTGTCTTTTCTCTCAATGTCTCCTCCCCCTCGCCATCCTACGTTTTCTCTTTATTTCCATCCTCTGTCTCTCTCCTCACTGTCCCCCTCATCTCCCATCCCTCTCCTATCTCCCACCTACCCTTTTCTCTTTCTTTTCATCCTCTGACTCTTCTGTCTCTAGATCCCTTCTCCCACCCTCTCTCCTATCTCCCTCCTGCCTTTTCCCCTTCTTTTCATCCTTTGTCTTTCCTCTCACTGTCTCCTCCCCCCTCGCCCTCCTACTTTTTCTCTTTATTTTCATCCTCTGTCTCTCTCCTCACTGGCTCTCCTCTCGCATCCGCACTTCTATCACCCTGCTTTTGCCTCTTTCCTTTCATCCTCTTGCTCTTCTCTATCTCCCTCCTACCTTTTTCTCTTTCTTTTCATCCTTTGGTTCTTCTGTCTCTATATCCCCTACCCCACCCTCTCTCCTATCTCCCTCCTACCTTTTCTCCTTTCATCCTTTAGCTTTCCTCTCAACGTCTCCTCCCCCCTCGTCCTCCTATCTTTTCTCTCTATTTCCATCCTCTGTCTCTCTCCTCACTGTCTCCCCAAACCCTCCCCTATCGCCCGCATACTTTTTTTCTCTTTCTTTTCACCCTCTTGCTCGTCTCTCTCTATCTCCCCTCTCCCATGATCCCTCGTATCTCCCCCTTCCCTTTTCTCTTTCTTTTCATCTTTGTCTTTTCTCTCACTGTCTCCTCCCCTCGCCCTCCTACTTTTCATTTTCTTTTCATCCTATCACTCTCCTCACTGTCTCCACCAACTCCCTTGCTCTCCTAGCTCCCTCCTACTTTTTCCTCTTTATTGTCATCCTCTGCCTTTTACCCTCTTCGATCATCTCTCTGATCCCCCTACTTTGTTCTCTTTCTTTTTATCAACTGGTTCCTCTGTCTCCCCTATCCCATCCTCACTTCTATCACCCTACTTTTGCCTCTTTCTTTTCATCCTCTGGCTCTTCTCTATCTCCCATCTCTCCTATCTCCCTCCTACCCTTTTCTCTTTCTTTTCATCCTTTGTCTTTTCTCTGTCAGTCTCCCTACTCCCACTCTCAGTTCTAGCGCACTCCTACTTTTTGTTCTTTTTTTAAAATGCTTCTATCTCCCGCCTACATGTTCTCTCTTTCTTTTCATTCTCTGGCTTCTCCCAGTCTCCTCTCTGTCTCACTTCTCCCATCTTCACTTCTATCACCCTAGTCTATTCTCTTTCTTTTCATCCACCGGCTCTTCTGTCTGTGCCTCCCCCTCTCTCATCTTCTCCTGCCTACTTTTTTTCTCTTTCTTTTCATCCTCTGACTTCTCTCTATCCCCCCATCCCCACCCCTGATTCTATTACCCAAGTTTTGCCTTTTTCTTTTTACCCTGTGCATCTTATCACTGAGTCGCTCCCCCCTACTCTCTCTTCTATTGCCTTCCTACTTCACACGTATTTTCAGTTTTGGCTGATTGGTGGTAGAGCGAACAATTTGCCCACTGGTGTCCTACACATGGAGAGGGCTGAAAAGATCTGTAGTTGGTGGAATTACAACCATTTCACGCGGTGTGTATCCTTCCGCATGTAAAGTAGTGCATTGCAAAATGATATGTGTCGCCTTTTGTGGTATATGGTGCAATACCAAGCTTACGAAACAGGAGTGAACGAAGTCAGATGACATGTGAAGTTTGGTGCCGGGGAAGCCTCTCCGGACAGCCCAGTGTAAAGAAAAAAGATATAATTAATGTAGCTAATGCATTTAATAAGGTGGTCCACTGTGCTACTCCCTGGGCTGCGGGTCCCAGTGGTTATGACACATGTCCACATAAGAATGTACACGCTACAAGGAGGTGGAGTAATGTCAGGCAGTCATTTACTACCGCGCCTTTTAAGTTCTTCCCTAACAGGGATTTTAAACAATCCTGCAGAAGGAGCCGACTTTTCTGCAACGGATCTTCCCGCACGCATCAGCTTGCGGACTGTGCGTCAGCCCACGTGACTGAGACGATGCAAGGAGGAGGACTGCTTGGATTTAGTGTGCTGAGGCTTTTCCAAAACAGTGTGAGCCGACCCCCCCTCCCCGCTCCCTTGAGGCTCTAGGCCTCCAACCTGCACCCAACCAGTCCGCCCCCGGGGTCCTCTTTTGTAGGACTACCACGAGGAAGGAAGCACACAAGGGCTGTAGGGTGCGTTCCACAGAACGTCATTAGCGGGCCGCTGTAATATATCCTCTGGCTGACAGTATTAACCCCACATTGATGAGAGATATACTCAAAACAGTTCATCCGCGAAACAGTGCATAAGAGTGAGCCCTATACGATTTGTGAGAGCCTCTCTTTATGGACCAGCGCCGCAAAATAAGGGCACCATATGGAGCTAGAGGGCGCGGGCTCATAAGTGGGGGCTGCAGTGACACATTAGGCCTGTAGAGCAGCCAAGAAGCTGGACAATATTAGCAAAAGCACAATAGATGCAAAACACAACAGTGCCTGTCACCCCCCCTTTCCACCAAACTTCCTGCTTCCTGCCTTCCCGTTCCCCCTCCTTTCCTCAGCCACATTACCTCCACGTCCACTCTTCCTCGTCCCAGTACTTACCTCATGAGGCACCCGCCTCCGACACAGGACCTTCTTCTATTTCTTCTTATTTCTATAACTCCTCCCCCACACCCACGTCACTTAGTTTAATTTTTCCTGCCTCCGGCAGGTTGGGCTTGTTTTTTCTTCCCGGCGCGGGGCGCTGGGGAGCTCCGAATGCTGCCCCCCTGGTGGGGCTGTGTGGCGGGGCCTTCGGCTCCTTCAGGTGTGGCAAGACTCCTGGGTTCCCTGCGGGGCTTGGAACCCGGTTGAGTCAGGCTGCCTTGCCTGGTTTCTGCTGGGCTTTGGCCAGCGCAGGGCTTCGTGGCCCGGGTTCTGGGAGAACGGACCCGGGTTCAGGTAAGGAGAAGGGGGGCATGTTTTTCCTGTTGCATGGCCATGCTGCATGGGCGGCTGTGCACGGATTGGCGGCTCCTTTTTCTTGTTTGAGCCACGTGCTCCGGAGGAGGGTGGGCTCCTCCTCTGATGCTGCAGGCATGTTGCCATAGGAATTAATTGATGTTGTTCCTATTGGTTATTGTTCTTTCTGGCCTCTATTTGAATGTGGGAGAGGCACGTTAGCAATTGTTTGTATGTGGAGCCTTGGTTCAGTGTGCAGGGGTCTTTGGTGAAGCAGGCTTCCTTGGTCACTGTTTTTGGGCTTACTCAACATGGGAAAACATTCTGCAAAGAGCAGGCATCTGGTCCTGTCTTCTTCTTCTTCGTCTTCCTCTTCTCCTGATTTACACAGAAAGAGAAAGAAGAAGGCTTAGCGTTTTTCCCTGACCAGAAAGGATTTGAAGAAGCTGCTTAAGCATCGTAGAGGGAGTCGCACACACGCTCATGGACACAAGCGCAGGCGTCTGTCTTCCTCATCCTCCTCTTCTTCTGGCGCTGAGTCTTCGGCCTCTTCTTGTTCCTCTTTGGCTGATGCTGAAGGGAAGTATCTGGACAGAGAGGGAGTGGAGGAGGTGCTGGCTCAAGTTGGAGATTGCATGGGATTTTCAGAGCCCCTGGTGCCGGTGGAGGCGGCCGACCCTTCTATTCGCCAGTATAGGCATACACCTAGGAAGGGGTTGCCTTTGGTTTCCGATATCCGGGAAAAAATCCTCCGGGAATGGCATGACCCGGAGAAGATTGCAATGCCCCGCTTCATGTCCAAACTTTACCCTTTGAAGGGCGAGACTTTGCTGTCTGATCCAGTTGAGGTCGACGTTATCCTCGCCAGCCTGGTGGGTCGCTCCTCTATGTCGGCCGAGGAGGCGGCCGTCCGGGATCCAGTGGACCGCCGAGTTAATTCCGGCCTTAAGAAGGTTCATGCTGGGGCGCATCTGGCCCTTCGAGCAAATATCTATGGTTCCTACACAGCTGAAACAGTGTTGAATGGTTTCAGGGAGTTGAAAAAGGCTGTAAATGAAGGCTCTGATTGTGCCCCTTTGCTTACAGACATGCAGAGACAGGTTGAGTTTTTGGCTGATCTGGCTTTTGATGGGGTGCGTGGTTCAGCCATGGCCATGGGGGCTGGTATATCTGCCCGGAGGCATTTGCACCTAAGGGACTGGAAGACTGATGGGTCTCAGAAGGCGGCTGCCCTGAAACTTCCTTTCACTGGGTCCAGGCTTTTTGGTGATTGCCTTGAGGATAAGGTGCACAAAGTTTTTAGGGCGGACAAACATGCTGACAAGCTTCGACGCAAGCCTCCTTCAACGGCCAAGAAATCTTCCTCTGGGGCTGGTCCAGTGACCAGCAGGTCTTTTCCTGGCTCCTCATCACATTCTTTTCGGAGGGCTAGGGGGGGTCGGGGTCCTCCACGCTCTTCACGTCCTGGCCCGGCACCTAAGTCCTGACGGTTTGGAATTGCCGGTGGGCGGGCGGCTCCGGCAGTTTTTTCCAGTATGGGAAAGGTGGTGTTCCGACTCATGGGTTCTGGACACAGTACAATGGGGGTATCGAGTGCATTTCCTGTCTCCTCCTATCCAGCATTGCATGGTTCGGACTGTGGTTCCCAGGTCTCGGCTGAAGAGGTTGGCCATGGACGCCGCGCTCTCCGAATTAATGTTGAAGGCGGCCATCATGCCCGTTCCTCTCCCTGTGCAGGGTCAGGGGTTCTACTCACGGGTGTTCCTGGTCCCCAAACCTTCGGGGAAGTACCGTCTAATTCTGGACCTCAAAGCCCTGAACTGCTTCGTCCAAAAGGAACACTTCAAGATGGAGACTTTACAGAACATTCTTCCGATGTTAATAAAGGGGGATTGGATGACATCTCTGGATCTCCAGGACGCTTATTACCATGTGGCTCTCCGTCCCTGGCACATGCAGTTCTTCCGCTTTGCAGTGGGATCCCGACATTTTCAGTTCAGGGTGCTCCCGTTCGGACTGCGATCTGCCCCCAGAGTTTTCACCAAGCTGGTGGCTCCCCTGGTGGCGCACTTACATCTGCGGGGCATTCAGATATTTCCCTACCTGGACGATTGGTTGGTCAAAGCGTCCTGCCGGCAGACTGTCATTTCTCATCTCCGATTGGTCTGCCAGGCATTACAGGACTGGGGTTTCCTGGTCAACTGGCAGAAATCCCAACTGGAGGCTTCTCAGGATCTAGTTTTCATTGGTGCACAGGTTTGCACCAGGATGGGGAAGGTGTTCCTGTCCCTGGAGAGGGTCCGTCGCTTGCTGACTGTTCTGGGCAGGGTTCTCGGGAGGCAGTATGTCCCGGCCCGCCTATTGCTGAAATTGCAGGGGCACATGGCTTCTTGCGTGTTTCTAGTTCCCTGGGCCCGTCTTCATCTACGCCCCCTGGTGTCCTACCTTCTCTCCCACTGGCTCCCTTCATCTCAAGCTTTCGAGGCTTTGATTCCGGTGTCTCTGGCGCTGCGGGTCTCCCTGCAGTGGTGGTTGAGGGTTCCGAAACTACGGGCTGGGGTGTCCCTGATCATTCCTCCGGTGACCACACTTACTACCGACGCCAGTGGAAGGGGCTGGGGAGCTACGTTGGGAGTTCTCTCTGCTCAGGGGTTGTGGGATCCGGAAGAGAGCCATCGGACATCCAATTGGCGAGAGTTGTGTGCCATTCTCCGGGCTCTGGTGTACTTCAGGAGGTTGCTGATGGGCCGGGCAGTTTTGGTCCGGACGGACAATACGACAGCTTTGGCTTACGTCAACCGCCAAGGGGGTTCCGGCCGCTCCTTGAATGCCCTGGCAGCTCAGATAGGTGCTTGGGGGGAATCACATCTGGTGTCCCTGGTGGCTTCACATATCAGGGGGGTGGACAATGTTCGGGCGGATCTACTCAGCCGCCGGTTTCCCTCCTCGGTGGAACTGGTCCTCTCGACCCAGGTTTTTGCAGAGATCTGTGTCAGGTTCGGGACCCCTATTCTGGACCTGTTTGCGTCTCCAGCCTCAGCAAAAGTTCCCCTCTTCTGCTCTCGTTCTCAGACAGAGGGTGCGTGGGGGGTGGACGCCCTCTCTGTGCAGTGGCCTCAGGGTCTCCTTTATGCTTTTCCACCTATTCCTCTTCTGCCTCGGGTGGTTCAGCGCATCAGAATATCCAGGGTGACTGTATTGTTGTTCGCTCCGTACTGGCCCCGCCGGAGTTGGTTCCCCTCTCTGTTGGAGCTTCGGTGCCAGGAGCCTTGGCTGGTTCCGAAGTGGCCTTGTCCCCTTCTGGGGGAGCTACGGTTGGGGGTCCGCCAGATACAATGGGCAGTGTGGATATTGCACGGGCTAGGCTGATATCTCAGGGGTTTTCTGGTCCTGTGGTGGATTCCATAATGAATGCTCTTAGACCTTCCACTCTGAAGGCTTACGGCAGACATTGGAGCCATTTCCGGGACTGGTGTGGGCGGTCTGGGATTCCACCCCTGCGTTCTGGCCTCCCCGCTATCCTTCAATTCCTCCGGGATGGGTTTGACAAGGGCCTGGCGGTTTCCACGCTTCACTCTCAGTGGGCCTCCATAAAATTCCTTTTGGGGGACTCTGATGGGCACTTGGATGGGGAGGTGTTGGTGGGGAAGTTGCTCAGGGGTTTTTCTTCTTCCCGTCCTTGTACTTATAAGGGGCTTCCTCCTTGGGATCTCCCTCTTGTCTTAAAGTTTCTTCAAGGGCCTCCTTTTGAGCCCATTTCCGAAATTGATATGAAACATCTGACGCTGAAGACTGCTTTTCTGATTGCCATAACTTCTGCCCGTAGGCTTGGGGAGATTGGGGCTCTGTTATGTCACCCCCCTTTCTTGAGGGTTCTGCCAGACTCGGTGGTGCTGAGGTGTGATCCGAAGTTTCTCCCTAAAGTTGTTTCTCGTTTTCACACCTCTCAGGATCTGGTTCTCCCTGCCTTTTTTCAAAATCCGCAAACGCCAGAAGAAGTGGCTTGGCATAGCATTGATGTGCGGCGGGCGGTGTTGGAGTACTTGGCTAGAACTGCCCCTTTCCGCCGCTCTGACAGTCTTCTGATTACTTTTGGCCCGGCTGGGGCTGGGCGTAAGGCATCTGTAGTGTCCATTAGCCGATGGATCCGTCTTGTGGTCTCCATGGCCTATGTGGCTTCGGGCCTGCCTGTGCCTGCGCACGTTCAGGGGCGGTCCACCAGAGGTTTGGCGGCCTCATGGGCCGATGCTAGGGGGGTTTCTCTACAGGAGATATGTAGAGCTGCCACTTGGGCTGATCAGAGCACCTTCATCAACCACTATAGGTTGAATGGTTCCCACTCGGGGGTTGGTTCCTTCGGGGTTGGAGTTTTGTCTGTGGGGATGTAATATTGGAGTTATTAAAGGTGTGTGTTTCTGCACTGTTTTGACTCTTGTCTCATTGGGACCTTTTTCCCCGTTTGTTGCTTTGGTATACCTCATGAGGTAAGTACTGGGACGAGGAAGAGTGGACGTGGAGGTAATGTTCTGATTACTTACCGGTAATCTTCATTACTCCTAGTCCTACTCTTCCTCGTCACAGTACTGACGACCCTCCTCACCCTCCCTGCGGGGAAGGTCCCATGCTACGGCTTGGTAATATGAAACTAAGTGCCGTGGGTGTGGGGGAGGAGTTATAGAAATAAGAAGAAATAGAAGAAGGTCCTGTGTCGGAGGCGGGTGCCTCATGAGGTAAGTACTGTGACGAGGAAGAGTAGGACTAGGAGTAATGAAGATTACCGGTAAGTAATCAGAACAATACAAAGAGAGAACCAGTCGGGGAACCAAAGGGCAAAGTAGGATCTCACACCATGGTGCCAAAAGGGCCCACGTGTGAATAGCCAGGAACAAGAAAGAAAAGGAAACTGGGGCGGTTCTACGTTATTTAATCGTGGGACTTTTCATTGCAGGGTTTTTTACCGTGAATTTTTTCGAAAAAAAACCTATCGAATGAATTTTATTTTTTGGGGGGTTACCCCCACAAACCCCCCCCCCCGTTCACGTAATTTTTTTTTTATTCCCTTACACACATTTTTTTTATTTTTTAATCCCTCCCCAAAAAAACCCCAAAACCCCAAAAAAACGAAAATAAATTTGCGGTGAAAAACCCCGCGATGAAAAGTCCCACGATCAAAGGACGGTATACCGCTGGGGCTGCTAGGGGAAGAGGTGACACACACACATATGCAGATATGTTGGGGCCAGCCGGCCACCAGGGCTGCAAGCCCACCGCCAAACGAATCACCTGAGGGCATATAAAGCGAATAAAAGGAGACCCTGCCAGCGAGGGTCTCCAGTTTGCACAGCAGTCCAAACGGAGCGCAAAGGAGCCTTTCTGCGAACGCAGAAAACTCCTGTTTTTTCACCAGAAGAAGGAACGGGAGACAGGCACAAAAGAAGGACAGGACAACAAACGTTGTCTCACAGCCGTGGGATAAGAAGGCGGGCCGAGCCTGGGGGACGCCCACTGACCCTCGTGCCCAAAATGACTTTTTTCATGTTTTTCATGCCAATTTTATGAATAAAATATTTATTATGATAAATGAAATTGTGCAATAAAAACCACAGTCTTTTATTGCCAACACTAATTACAATGTGTCAGTAGTCTTTGGACAACAACCAAGCAAGGCTGGGAGGGGGGGTAGTAACATAAGTGCCCCAGGGGCCATCGCTGCTCCTCAGCTTATGATGTTTAAGGACAATGAGTCCACGATGGCAACGTTGGGTGGGATCTCAAATTAAAACGACATTTACAGAAACAAACTCACGCAAAGAAACACATAAAGGAAGGGAAGTGAAAGCACAAACCACTGACGCCAGCAGTCACAAAAAATCAATTAAATGAAGATGGCGCCACAAGTAGCAGCACCACCAGATTTTCCCAGATAGAACAGCAATATCCTGGAAACAGGATTTTAAGGTGTATATGAGAAAACGTCCTACTGACAAACACGCTAAGGATAGGAGACCCACGCATATTTCAGATTCTGCCGATTAAAAAAAGAGATGGTGGTTCAGACACAGAGAGAACTTAGGAAGAGGCACATTGTAGACTAAAGAAAAGATTCGAAAACAAAGGTAATGAACTGAGTTATAGACTGCACAACCATGAAAGAAAGGGGAAAAGGAGCCCACAGAAGATTGGCATTTTGGAGAAACACTAGACACCATGTTAAGAGATTGGTTGGTCATCGGCTGCAGGAGCATGAAAATGCACGAACATTTTTTACAATGTAAGACGCCAATATTCGAAGAGGTGCTATGCATAGGACACAGCGTGCAGTGGCATAACACAAACTTTGGGGGCCCCTTTGTGAGCCATGCTGAGGGCCCTCCCCTCAACTCTGCAACAAATCCCGGGCCACACCACACTCTGGTTCGGCCTAGATTACCACGCTTGCGCAATACGCAGAAACGTGCTGCTGCAGTGGTACGCCGCACACTGCACTAGGAGAAATATATAAATATGTGCTTTATTGATTTTGAACTTTGTTTATTGGCATTTTCAAAATTACAGTATAATTATTACAATAAAATACAATAGCAAAGGAGTGATACAAGCATTTCTCGGCTACTTCTTCAGCTGGGCAGTAAGGCCAATAAAACAAGTAACTAAACAACAAACAAACAAACGTTTCATACAAATTCAAGCTATCTACTAATTAGGAGTGGGGTATTCCATTAGTTCAGCGGTAGTGGCAGAGTTGGCGATATTGGTTTCTACAAGAGGCGTATCACCCAGTGGTGTTTTCCTGGGCCGCAAGGCTGTGTCCACCTTATTATTATTGGACTTGTTTATTGGTATTTACGTAAGTAAAGACTGGTGGATACAGCAAGTTACAGGTACCAGGCCATGGTTAATTACATTTCTGTGCCTAAGTGTAGTAAATTAGAAGACGGTGGAACGGTTAAGCCAGGCAACAAACAACATTTTGTGTAAAGTCAGATTAATTTACTGAGCAGGTATTGGGCGATTTACTGGTAGGAGGGTTTTTGTCAAAGTTTAATGACAGGCGATTTACAGGCAGGGGAACCCTGGCAGAGTGCTCCTAGGATAGTAATCACAGATAGTTTGTTGTATGTCATTGTGACATTGCTTATTTCATGGTGGTTTGTCGTCAGATGAACGGAACATAGAATCCACCAATGCTTTCCAGGCCTCCAAGGCGAGAGCGAGGCTATGATCCTGTGTTGATGCTGATTTTGCCCAGGCCCATGTCTCTGCTTCACTCCAGGTTTTAAGGTAGTTTAGCCAGCGGTTGTAGTGGGACCTTTAGGCGATTTCCATAGCATAGCGATTTGCCCTTTCGCAAGTATACTTGCCAGGTCCATAAATCTAACAATATGTTTATGTTTACTTTGTCTTGGGTAAGTTCCCAGCAGGCACTTCAGCGGGCTCCAGAGTATCTAACAATTTCTGCCGCCCTACAAGCCTGTTCAACTTGGGACCAAAAGATCTGTACTTTAATGCAGTTCCAAAACATATGTATAACTTCTGCCTCCTCTTGGTGGCAATCGGGGGCACTGGGATGAAGCTTCTGTTTTAAATTTAGCTAGCCAGTTGGGGGTAATTTACATGCAG
Source organism: Ambystoma mexicanum (assembly GCF_040938575.1). Taxonomy (NCBI): domain Eukaryota; kingdom Metazoa; phylum Chordata; class Amphibia; order Caudata; family Ambystomatidae; genus Ambystoma; species Ambystoma mexicanum. Next base: position 229,501,692 of record NC_090934.1, read on the forward strand.
TGTAGCACATTCATTTGGAGCAGTTTGAACCTGACATTCCGGATACCTGTTTAGGGGAGTTAAGTGCTCGTTCCCACTCCGGGTCTGTGATAACAGAACCCAGGTCCGCCTCCCATTTTAGCTTCATGTCTATTAGTTGACTGTATATTCTGGTCACTGGTCTCCAGCTATCCTCCACTAAGTACATCAGGGCCAGAACTCCTGTCTCCTCCGGTTCTTCAGGCCACCCCTCCCATTTGCTTCTTGCTACACTGCTCCATCTCACGTGTTTCAAGAATTGGCCCTTGGGTAGGCCTGACTGCTGTGACAGGTTATCAATGTCTCTGAACTGACCATCCTCGTACATGTCCCCCATGTGTAGACCCCCATTCTTCCCAGAGTTTTGCAGCTCCCATGTCTGCTCTGTTTGTGCACACATCTGTGATCATTGGAACATTAGGTGAGTATGGACTGCGCATTTTTGAGAGCTTCATTGTCCTGTGCCATATCTGCCTGCCCAACCTAACCAACATTGGGACTGTGGTGGCGCAGCCTGCCGGGGGCCACAGGATTTCACTTAGTCTTGCTGGGGACACTAGTTGCTGCAGCAGCCGCGATTCTGATGTGGGAGGTTCCGACAGCCATTTTGTGTTAAAACTTAATTGGGCAGCGAGGTAATAAAGTTCAAGATTAGATAACTGTATCCCTCATCCTTGTAAGGTAGTTGCAACCCGTTGAGGGCCAGCCTGTGGTGACCAGCACCCCACACGAAATCTCTAATTATCAAGTCCAGATGGTGAAAAAAGGCTGCTCCTATGTAATGGTGGACATTTGTAAAGCCATAAAAAAATCTTGTAAGCATTATCATTTTGATAATGGCAATTCTACCCATTGCCGATAGCAGGAGTCTTGACCAGAAGGACATAGACCTCTCCAGACCTCCCAGTACCCGTAGCGTGTTTCTTTTGTGTGTTTCTTTGGGTGTGTGTGCGAACCGAATACCTAGGTATCTGAAAGATTCAGTTTCCCAAGGGAGTCCCAACTTGAGTAGGGCAGACGAGACTGCTTCACGGAGGCCAGCCAGTGAAAAAAGTCAGGATTTATGTCTATTGAACGAGATCCCAGATAGGTCAGCAAATATATCAAGCACATCTAGGATAATGGGGAGGTTGTGTTGTTCACAATGGTAAGGCATCATCCGCGTAAAGTGATATTAGGTGCTTAGTGCTGCCTATCGTTATGCCTTCTTCTAAATAGTCTTGGCGTAGATATGCCGCTATGGATTCCATAGACAGTATGTATAGCATAGGCGAGAGTGGGCAGCCTTGACGGGTATCACGTAGAATGTTCTACTTGTCGGATATCTGCTTGCCCAAATTTAGTCTTGCCATCGGGGAGGTGTACAGAAGTTTGACCCAGTGAATGAATTTTGGGCCCAGCCCAAAATTTTCCAATGATGTGAGCAGCCACTTCCAATAGACTGAGTCAAATGCCTTAGTGGCATCTAGGGATGCCACCACGCACTGTTCTTTGCAAGTGTTGTCTGGTCGATGATGTGCTGGAGTCTTCTGAGGTTCAGGGCCGTACTACGTCCGGGGACAAATCCTGTCTGATCTGTGTGTACCAGTGGTGTGATAACTGTGTGGAGGCATCTAGCTAGTACTGTTATAAGTATCCTTATGTCACAGTTTAGCATTGCCAGAGGTCAGTATGAATCACACCTGTCTGCTGGTTTCCCATGTCTCAGAATGGGTATCACTAGGGGCTCCCTCATGCCAGCTGGGAGCAAGCCTGTGTCATAAGCCTGCGTAAAGACTTTTAGAAGTGTTGGGGTCAGGGTAGCAGGATAAGCCTTATAGAATTCCGAGGCAGGTAAGGAAGCGATAGATTCGTTCAATTCCTCAAACGAAATGGGTAGGTCCAGGGAAGCTCGTTGACTGTCCAAGAGCTCCGGAAGGTGTATCTGGGAGAACACCTCATCCAGGTCTTTTTGGGGAACTGGAGTATAGTGCTTGTACAATTGTGTATAGAAGGAGGTAAAAGTCTTGTTGATCGCCAGTTGGGATCTCCATGGGATCCCACATTCATCGTAGAGCAAAGTGGTCTGTAGTCTGGGTTGCTCACGTTTGCACAGCCATGCTTGTAATCTCCTGGGTTTATCACTTCCCGTATGTGCTAGGGCAGTCTGGAAAGTGTAATCAAATTTGGACAGTGTCTGCCCGCATCGCGGCCCCTAGATCGTGCCTCTCTCAGTTTTTCTTCTGTGTACTGTAGGCCTGGATGTTGGATCTCTAGTATTTTAACTTCCTCTTATGTGGACTCCAAGGGCTCACGTAGTACCTGGCAGATACCTCCAGCCCTAGCTAGGACTCTTACCTCTGGTCACTACCTTCATGGCTTCCCATATGGTGCTCCAACTGCTAACACTCCCACATTGTTCTCAAGGAAGCTGATTAGGAAGTCTGAAAGTGACATTTGAAAGCTATGTCGGTTAGTGCCCCGACAAGTAGGCGCCATGTCGTGATATGAGGTCTAGTGTATGCAAGGCAGCACTCAGTCACGAAGGGGGAGTGGTCCGATATTGTGCGGACCATGTATTCCACGCTAATGATCTCTGGAAGATCTATTGACCCCACAAAGAAATAGTTGATTTATGTGTACATCTTGTGGTGGGGGAGAGTAGTAGGAGTAACCCGTGGTGTCTGGGTGTATTTTCCTCCGGACATCAACTAAGTCGAGGTCTGTTAGCATCGTGTTCAGTGTGGTAGAGGCTGTGAAAGGGTTGTTGTGCAGTGTGGATGATCGATCAAGTGCAGGGTTTCATACACAGTTAAAATCTCCACCCCACAGAACAAGGCCATCGCTCCTTGCTCTTACTAGTTTACTTAGGGTATCTGCGTGCGCCGGGATCTTGTGGTTCAGAAAGTATGAGTTTACAATGCAGACCTCCTTATGTTCGAGATATCCTCTGACAATCAGGTACCTCCCCTCCCTGTCTCTGTCTATATCGAATTATTGGAAGGGTAGTGCGCTGTCAATCCAGATAAGCACTCCTCTGGCATACTTCGAATAGGTGGCACCGTACCTCGTCCCTCTCCAGCAGGATAGTAGTGCCGCCTGTCCCTCTGGGAGTAGGTGTGTCTCCTGGAGCAGTACTACGGATTTCATTTTGCTTTTAATCTAGGATTTCACCCTGTTTCTGCGGAGGTAAGATGCAAGGCCCCGCACATTCAAGGACATTATTGTTATGGGAGTGAACATTGCATTGTGTATTGGTTGGCCCTCCGGTGGCCTGTATCCCTGTGCCCTAAGAGTAGCACAGCTGTCCTGTTTTCAATGGCATCTTTGACAGTGTGATACAGAACCCGCCAGAGTCCCTGCGCCAACACATACCTTACTGATAGCCCAGATCAACAATTTAAACTCCTGTCTCCCCCGCAGACGGAAACTCCCAAGAGTTGTTTTTGTATGAATAACATATAAGAACAACAAAAACAAATCCAGAACTTGAACATGGTGCCTAACAACATCAGGTTGTTAAGGCAATCTAGTACCTACAAGGTTTGGACTGGTCATTGTGGATCAGGAGTAGTGTCCAGCAACGTGCTGGAGACCTTGAGCAACTTGGCGGCAAGTGGTGAAGACCTACCGTGAGTAGCTGGGCTCCGCCCCCGCCAGTGGTAAAGAACAGTAATTGCGGCAGTGACATTCTCCTTCGGCAGTTGGGGGAGTCTGGTTAGCCCTGTGTAGACTTAGTTCCCGCCGAGGAGTCAGGCGTTTCACGTGGATTTGGTGATGATTGTTTACCTTATATAGTTAGTGATCATATAGAGACCTGAGGCCCTGATCCCCCAGTTGTTTTAAGTAGCCTTTTTACATCTCTTTTTTGTCATGGATCCAAGTTGCTTTTTCTAAACAGGTCGTTGTGGTCCATCCACATGGCAGCCGCCTCTGGGCGCTCTAAGAATTGTGCTTTGCCTTTGTAGAGGATTTTTAGTTCTGCAGGATTCAGAAGCAGGTATTTTAGGTTTAGCTGTCTCAGTCTTGCTTTTATAGGGATGAACGAGTTCCTGGCCCTTTGGACTGTTGGCGTTTAATCTTGATAGATAGTGATCTTCGAGCTACCCCGTATTATCTTGCCCCCTTCTCTAGAGTGTAGTAGGATGACTTCCCAGTCTTGGAAGTTAAGGATTCTGGCAATCATTGTTTGTGGGTGTGTTTCGGGCAGAGGTCTTTTTTGGAGTGCTCGGTGGGCCCTTTCATTGGCAAACCCTTGAGAGAGCTTACCTTGTCCAATCTCCTGGAGTAGCAGGTTCTCAATGTATGAGGTGGGGCTGGCCCTTCAGTACCCTCCCGTATACCAAGCATCCTCATGTTGTTTCTGCACAACCTGCCCTCAGCCCCTCTGCATGCATCCTCTGCATGCATTTCCAGGATGATGTTTCGTCTCTCGAGTTCCTTAACCCTCCCCAGGTCCTTAGTAGTGTCTATTGTCTCTTGCAGGAGAGCTTCTGCAGACATGACCCTCTCGGCTAGCTGTCTGATGTCTTGTCGAAGGAGCTGTACATTAATTTTAACCTAGACTCCAGGGATGTACATAAGGCTGCTATTGCTGCGAGAACTTGATTTTCTTGTGGGTCTTGCAGGATCACAGGAATCGGTTGTTGAGTTGAGCTCTCAGCCTGTGTGGCACTGCTATTTTTCCCCTGCACCATGAAGGATTCCATGGTCATTGACTTATTCTTGATTTTGGTGGGTGACATGGTGTGACGTCGTTTGGCGGGTAACGTTGATTATGCTGTGTCTTGTCATCTAGCTGGGGGCTCAGCTGTGTTTGCGGGGTACCTTTCTGGGAAGCCCAGGTAGGCTCCTCTACAGAGGGGTAGTCTGTGTCGCAGCAATCTGCTTGTAGCTAAACCTTCAGGTGGGCACATCACATGGGTGCAAGCAATAGGGTTTCTTGGGGTAGGACCTATCTGCAGGAGTTCAGCGAGTTGCTTAAGTGTTGTTAGTCCTATACTATGTCTCGTAGGATCTTGTTAATTAGCATGTGGGCTTTTGTGTTCAGTGATTCAAGTATCTGGTCTCGTTATGACAGCCTGTTCCACTGGCCGTTTCTTTGGGAAGATCAGCGCCAACGGTTGTCTTAAGTGGGCTTGTCGTCACGGTGTCTTGTGTATGCTTCCTTATCCTAGGCGATGGTGGGTAGAACGGCCCAGCTCCGCAGGCGCAGTGATGAAAGGTAGGAGGTGGTAGAAACGTGAATCATCCGAGGTCTGCCTCACCCAGTTGTGAATCTTATTTCCGTGGGGGACTATGGTTTTATTGGGGCCACGCGAGTTCGTGTGGGCTATGAGTCCTGGGCCAATGTAGTGGCAGTCAACACTCACCGCAAGGCGTTGGGTTGTAGGACCAGAGCCAGGCTCTGGAATGTGCGGCTCAGTGTAGCTCCCCCTGTTGAGGTCGTTTGCGCAGTGGCAGACTTTGTGCAGTAGTTAGCCAGTGGGAGGGGGTGAAGCAAGATGGAGGGGTGAGCCCCTTCGGGTCTGCCCAGCCAGCTGCAGGGGGCGTTGCATGGAAATTAATGTTAAATAGGGCCAAATGTGATCTATGCTGGGAGAGGCCGTGTGGTGTCTAGGCGGTCACTCGCACTTACCGTACAATGAGGAGTTATTAGACCGGAGACGGGCAACACAAGCAGTATCCCAGCGGTGTCTGCAGTGTCAGGGCTATCAGAAGCTGGAGGCACTGTTTCTTGAAAAGGAGGTCGGGTGGCGTTGCGTGCTTAGCAGCAGTTCCAGGTGGTGTGGTTGCAGACCCGGGGCTATTCCCTCGTTGCTCGTGGGGACCAGAGATAGATCTCGTTGGTGCTGCCCGAGTGATAGTCCGGGTGCGCTGCGTTATTATGTGCCAGTAGGCCATAGGGTGAGCCGGTCTATATGTGTGGGCGCCGCCACGATGTAAGTAGCTTTGCTGTTAATGCCTGTCCCTCACTGCGGTCGCCATCTTCGTGTGCAGGGGGACTCCTGCAATTTCTTGTTTTATGCCGTCCCGCAGTTCCTATTTTCTCATGGGATGGGGTCAGCAGTCGGGCACCACTTCCTCTGCTCAGGAGTGTGTTTCTGGGCTGAGTGGAAGTGTCGTAGCTGTCATTACAAGAATCATAGCAGGATCTCAGCGGGAGCTCCATGCAGATAGGTTCTACCACATCGGCTCAGCCCACACACCCCATAAATATGTGCTTTAGCGCATTAAACAGCACACTTTCTGAGAAAAATTGACTAAAAGGCCACAGTGTTTGCTATTGTTTTATAGGGTAACACCAATCCAAAAATCCAATACATGCAAGTCACCAACAGTGCACCCTTTCACAATACACTCAAACAGGCAGCCACCTATATATTTAAGTGTGCACCCTTTCACCATACACTCACACAAGCACACATCATGGGGTTGAGGGGAGCTATCGATAGCTTTGCCTACGCACCGCCAGAGGCCCTGCTACTTTGGTGTCAGGACTCGTCCCCAACAGAGGTGTGATCATTGGCACGCACCAGTATCAATACGCCATTCTTCACCAACTTATCCGGTTTTGATTACAAGAGCGAGATCGGACCCATACGGGACCACTGTTTGTCACTGTCCGGACCATCCTAAAAGTCCAGACGATCTGCAACTCTCCTCCGTGGTTCCAATTTTACACGAGCCCACAGGAAACTCCCACCATAACCTACTTCGTCATGATGAAGGCCTACACAAGAATGGCTTCAAATTCAGCTCTCTAAGGCCGAAATACAGTTGTGTTGTCTATATGACTTTAAGTCCCAGTGTGCAATTCACACAATGTTATATCATTGTGTATTGAAGCACTGTGTACTGTTCGTATATTATGTGTTACCCATATGTTCTATCTAGGTTCTCAGTGTATGTACGTTTCTCTGAATTACAGTCCAAGGTATTAACCCTGGGTGAGCACTAATTGTATCACATGTTGATTTTATCTGTAAAATATTGAGTTCCCTGTGACACTCCTTTTTGGAGACGCATATCGCGTTGTGATATTTATTAAATTTGTCGAATAAACAGTACATTCTGTTGAAATGTGGTCATCCATCACAGGAGTGGGTGTATTGGGTTCTGTCACCCTGTTCATTTGTTTTTGATTTGATGATGTAGAACAACCAAGAGAAAGAGGACCTAAAATACAGAAAAAAAAGAGTACAATCCAAGTGAAGAAAGCTAGTACCAAAAAGAATGCTACAGGTGCCAATGACAGTGAATGCCCAGCTCTACGAAGAAAGTGCGCCAAATGCCAGAAATAGCAGAAATGGGGCACTTTGCCAGGCATGCAACAGTTCGAAAGTAAAGCAATTTGGAAAAGAGGACAGCGACAGTAAAGAGTCTGAGAAAGCATCTGAACACGGCCCGGTGATACTGCAGAGCGTCCAGACACTCAAGTAAAGATGGAAGGAGGAAAATGAAGAAGAAGGAAGAGAGAACGTGTAAGATAACCAGAGCCAACCAGTTAACATCTTGAGTAAAGGAAATCAGACTAATGGGATTTTTCAAGAAATGTTAAGGCCAGGGAAACAGAAGGCAGGTATATGTCATGGACACTGGACAGGCACATCAAGCAGAACTATAAATCAAAATAGACCCTAACGCCAAAGAGCAAATCATGCCAGTGACAAACATCGAAAATCGTAATCTGTTGGAGAGATATGCTGAAGTATTTGAAGATTTGATAGGAACACTCAGAGTATACATGCATGAAATTAAACTTTGGAAAGATGCCACGCCATTCAAACGAATGTTAATGCCGGTTCCTGTTAACGCGAGAGAACTACAAACACTGTTAAACCAACTCATGAAAGAAAAAGTACTAGAAACAGTAGAAGCCACAGATTGGCTGACCCCAGTTGTAATCATCTGAAGGAATGGGTCGGACAAGTTGAGAATGTGCAGCAAACTCCGCACTTAATCAAAACTAAACATAACAAGCGCATCTCATGAAGTCGAACTGCACCTAAAATCTAAGACCCTATGGCACATGTAAATACACATACATGTCTTTCTGGTTACGTTCTGCTGCATCTGCTAGAGAATAATGAAGGAAACACTGCAACGTATAAAAAACATCAGGTTTTTGCAGGACGACATACTAATATATGGAACCATTCAGAAAGAACAGGACGACACGCTAGGAAAAGGTCTTACTATAGCGTTATTAACCCGTTCCATGAGCTATATTAGGGGTAACGACCGGAAGCCTGAGTTAAAGGGCAGAGCAAAGAGAGGGCGTTTAATGAGGGCACCAGGACGTTACCCGTGGTACAGCCCGTGGAATGGGTTAATAACGCCATTAGCACCCCAGGTTACCAAAGCGGTAACCGTGCAGCGCCCCGTACATTGAATCAAAATACTGTGCAAAGATGGCCATCATGGTTGAGGAAGGCGGGGCTCCATACAGAGCACCTCTTCCCTTTCCAGGCAGTCAAACAGAGCAATGAGAGAAGCTGCAGGAGCCAAAGGTAAGTGGGGATTGGGGAGTGGGAGGCATGACTGTAGGAAACATGATACAATGTTAAAAAAAGAACATATGGCAGGATGGCAAAATCGTCGAGCCAACTGTCTCTCCGAATTGCCCGAAATCATAAAAAAGAGAATGCAAAATATACCTTAAGGAATAGAGTGTAATAGCAGCAGTAACAGATCATACAGAACAAGGGAACCTAGCCATAGCGCTAGAGGAATGGAGATGCAAACTGAAGAAGGATGACATTTAGCAAAGGACAATAGAATACACAAGAAAAGGATGTGCAGGGAGAGACCGTCAGCACACAGCCTGCAAAGCTTTTGGAAGGTACAGTCTGAAGTACATGTACATGACGAGATCTTAATGAGAGGAGACATGACGATTCCTCCCTCGAGTCTCAGAACCCGAATAGTTTGGGCAGGCCACTAAGGACATACAGGAATGACAATGATGAAGAAGAGGTTAAAAGAACAGTATAGGTGGTCTCAAATGTACACTGAAACAGAAATATGATTCATTAATTGCATCATCTGCAAAGAAGGGGACACAAGCCCAATGATAAGACCAGCACCACTAGTTAATGTGGAATGGCCGAAGGAAGTAGGGAATCAACTGGGAGTCGATTTTGTAGAACCCATGGAACATTTTCCCATTGATCAAAAGTACTCCACATGCATGGTGAACCACGTGTCAAAATGCTCAGAAGTACACTTCATGCCTGAGAGAAGGATCAGATCTACCATGCAATGTTCAAAGAGAAGGATATCCAGGTGTTTATTGATGGACAATGGAGTTCACTTTGTTTCTGCAAAATTAAAAGGTTCCTAAACAAGAATAACATTTAACTCAATAAGTCCACTGTGTACCACCAACAGGAAATCGGTCAAGTGGAAAGAATGAATAGATATGAGAAAGGCATCTTGTAAGCAGCCTTTTGATAAGGTCTGTATTGCAAATATGAAGTATGCAAAAGCATAGCTGGGCACAGAATAACACCAAACATTGGGACCAGAGTCCCACCATTCTTCAAGATGATAAGGAGATTAGCTAACACAATACTATCTAGACAATGGATGGTGACAGACAAGGAAAAAGCAGAAAGACATCTAAAATAATCAGAAGCTTGAGTGTAAAGAACTGCACTAAGAAGAAAATAAATTCATTATGAAAGAAAAGCAGTGAAAAGGCATGACATACATCAAGGCGAATGGGTTAAACATTGGATGCCTCACAAAGAAGGACAGAGAACGTCCAGATACATATAGACATCCAATTGTAGAAAATAGAATATAGAGAAGAATGTAAAGTAGAGAAGAACCCGGAGAGAACTCAACAAACATGGAACAGGAAGAGAAGAAACAAAAAGGGAACATATCCAGAGAGTAAGGAGGATCCAGGGAACATGAGACAGCAGATTGCTTTACTCTCGATAACCTGATCAATTCCAGGTGACCCAAGAACAGAATGAACTTGAGAGGAGCCTAGAAAATGAAGAGACAACAGCAGCAGTCCTCAAAGAACACACAGAGTGAGAAAACTACCAGAAAGTTACAAGGATTTTTTCATAAACTAAACTTATTTCGATAGAAAAGGGGACAATGTAGTTATGCACACACAGCGCGCTGCACCACGGAGAGTGATGTGGAGGATGAGTAAGCTAAGGGTGTGCTGCCCCCAAATGGGACTCAAAGGACGTCTGTGAAAGGAGAAGGAGTGGCCCCATGGAGCTTCCATATACACGCGTTCACATGCACTTATAATTAGAGAAATAACAAAACAAATAGATACAAGTGTATAGCCTTATAGTCCGAGGGATGGGCCATTATCGCAGGCAATTATGACCCCAAGCTCTATAAGGCTATTAGCACATAGTGGAGGTAGCAATACATGTTTTTATGTTTTGGTGGTGTAATAAAACATTACTTTAATATTGAGTCAAATAAATAGACAACCTAAGCAGGTAAATTAAATGTGCTCATATTTGTAGTGTTTAAATAACAACGTTGTCTTCTTAAGTTAAGAATTTAGTTAAACTAGAATGGGTTTAACATGCATTAGGCATCATGTAAAAGTAAACTGTTTACCTGTAGGAAATTGAACGCATATTCGCATGTTTTTGCTTTCTGTCTGGTGTGTTCAACATGGTGTTGCCATGAAAAAAATGTCCTCCCACAAAGGAAGTGTCTTGTTGAAAGAAACCTGACCTGGAAACTGCATTGTGGTTTCCCTGTTTGCTTTTGAAGTCAGAATGTTTAGAATGCAGTCAATACCAGTAGTTATTTACTGTGCTCTGAACATTCTGATTGGTTGAAAGGAGGTCAATAGCGATCTCCATGTTCTAATAAGATGTATGAGATTCTCTCTTTATTGATTGTTTGTGACCACGATTCCACACCTTGTGGGAAAAGCATGGACAGAGTTCAAACAAATAAGCCAGCTAGCAGACACGTATTTGTTGTTTGTGTGCAAAACATCTTGGTTAACCAACGGTTTGCTCCAGGTGCGGATGCCTATGTATTTTCTTTATTTACCCTCCCTACAGCAGACACATACGAGCTACCCTGATCATTCAACCTTGGGTCTCAGCACAGAGAACTCTGGGACTTGCAGTCTGGGACGGTGGGCTAAACACAGAGTCACGTTGGGGGCAGACAGGAAGATGAGCCTGTGGGTGGTCGGTTACTACCGGATGAAGGAAGAACTTTTTATATTGCGTATATAGTTTCTTTGTTGATTGGTGCATACTTGCCAACATGACCCATTCCAATCCATAGGTGCTTATCCAGTCCTGGTTTTATCTTTGCATTCTGGGACTTGTAGTCCGAGTTTTATAATGGGAAACGTGGGACTACAAGTTCCAGAATGCAAAGGGGGAAAAAGGACTGGATGAGCACATACAGATTTGAATGGCCAATGTTGGCAAGTATGTTCGTGTAAACCAATCAAAGTTACAAAAAAGGACATTTTCACAAATCACTCTGTTGTCTGACGGGCAGTGTCCTTCTCAGTTTACAGGGTTCTACGGCAGAGAAAGAGTCTCCTGTCCCTTAACAAAAGCAGCATCTTATCTAAGAGTCACAGATGGTATGCCATTGTAGATATGGTGACCATTTTCCGGCCCTTTACAGGTGCAGTGCCATACTGTCTTCCCAGAAACATCTGGGGAACAATGGGGTTTCACTGGAGACACTGTTGAGATTTGTTTTTTTTTATTTTTTATTGTACCCTTGGTTGTTTCATATTAAGTGTTTATCTGTTTTGCCATTTCATACATGATATGATATGATATGATATGGCATTTGTAACGCGCCTATACACAAGTGCATGCAGTGTTCTATTTTCTGGAGTGACCTGTACTAGAGTGCTACAATTCTCAAACACGTTCATTCACAGCCAGCATGAAAAAGCTAAATATATTTTTAGGGGGCGAGGTTAGTAGAATTGGCCACCATTTAGTTGTACTTCCAGTTCTGGGGACCTACCTGTGCCAAAAGGAGAGAATGAGTACTAGGTATTGGCTAATCAAACCAACCAGATGTTTGTGACGGGGCGGCCCAACACAAAGAACCAAACTGACTCGTATATCAAGTCCAGGGTTATTTATTGGATCTTTACAATAAAGGAAGGCTAGGGGCTTTCAGATTATTCTCTTTGTAAAGCGGGTCCTTGGGGACTTGGCGCTAGGGCCATCCCTGTCCATCCCGACTTTCACCGGTCTTGACCACCTCCCTAGTCCAGACATCCTTACCGGAATGTTAGTACTAGTCAACGGTAACACCAGTCTGTTTGTTTCTGACCTAGGCTTATTGTGGGTTTTCCTTATTCGATGGCTATCTCACTCCCTTGTTCTCTTCCCACCATGTCACTGTTCCTCCGATCTCTCATTCCGCCTTTCCACCTCCACTCTTTGATCTTACTTCTGTTCTTACTCCTGTTCTGAGTATCGCTCGTACCTCCAACTACCAGTCGGCCTCCAATATTTTTTCTTCTCTCCTTCCTCTCACCCTTCCCTTGCCTCTTGCTATTCTTGTTGTTATAATCTCTGTCTCACTCTACGCTGATAGCTATTTCTATTCTCCCACTCACTGTTGCACTTATTATTCTGTTGCTCTTACTAGTTCTACTATGTACTGAACCCATGCCATCACCCACTACTACCGCTCTACTGCTTCTTCTACTCACTAACGCTCCCTACTACCTATTCCACTGACACCGACTAAGACTTAGCACCTTCCACTACTACCACCAACTCCCACCTCCTCCCACCACCGCTCTACTACTTCGACAACTACTATCACGTCCACCACCCCTACCACCCTGCTTCTCTTATGCTACCTCTACTTTCCATTCACTCACAAATACTCCACAGACACCCTCTCTACAACACCTTCCTTGAGGGAGTGTGTCACGGGGAGGGCTTGAGAGGGCTTGTAAGCCCCGCCCCTTCTCCATGCGAGCCGGCTGCATTTTTAACCTGGAGCCTGTAATGGCTTCCAGGAGCCGTGCATGCCTGCAGGCCTCTCTGGGGCCATTTACCCATAATGGTGCCTAGTGGTGTAGTGGAGGGCAAAGGCTACTCTGAGGGCCATGCATTTAATAAGAATCGCCTCCCTGGTGGGCTAGTGGACTCAGTGAGGCTATGTACTGCGGCAGCCGGTGTTACTGCAGTCGCTGCAGCCCTTGGTTCTCCTTTCCTGGGCCGCATCCCTTGGCAGGCCCGTGTCATGATGCTTACTGCAGCCCGCGCCATAGCGTCGACTGGGGACCTCCCTTGCCCTGCTTCCAACACTTTTAGTTAAGAGGGGCAGGAGAGGTACTTTCCTCCCTCTGGCACTGGTCGGGGTGTTGAGGTGGGGGTGGGCTCCCTCCTGGGCTGGCTCCACCTCTTTGGCAGGCCCTGTCACATGTTGCGAGAAAAGAAAGTCGCAGACTCGGAATGGAGTTGACTCCTTGTAGAAGTCTTAAAGGATTGGCGTTGAAAATGGCCCAGTCCCTTTCCTCTTCACAACAGAGCCTGTTGTCTAGGGATATCCTTGACATGTTGGTAGGTGTTCTTGACAGCACAGGGTCGGGAGCTGACCTCCAAGGGGTGTTTTATGCCATTCACCTAGAACCAGCGATGAAGCTTTCGGCCTTCCTCAGCTGAATTTAACAATTGCAGCAACTAGGGCAGTAGAAGAGGAAAGATGAAGTGAGCGAAAACGACACATACCACTTGAAGCAGATCCAGGGAAGTGGAAAATCAGCTCTAATGATGGTGAAGGTGCAGCTGAAATGGTAGGACAGGTCAGACAGCCCTACCCCCCACCATCCTTAAAGGAACCAATGTAGGAAATGGGAAAGAAATAGATGAGGGACAAAATGAAAGATAGGAGAGACAACCTGATAACCTTCAAGGACCCAATGCAGGAGATCAGGACTCTGGAGAGACAAATGGGCGAGGAACAAACAGAAATTGCTCAAAGACCAAGGCAATTTTCTGGAGTGAAAGGCTTAACTTTGAGCTAATTTGCTTGCTGACAATGCCTCGCCCTGTATTTTACGTTATGTTATGTTAATGAGCGCATATACACCACAGAGGCACTTTGGTGCTAGGAAGCACAGCGGTAGGGAGTCTTCCCGCCTAACTATAAAAAAAAGAGTTTTGAGGGAACGGCGGAATGAAGATGATTCTTCACCTTCTGAATTTCTGAGGGCCATTAGTTCCAGAGTTTCTCTGCAGCAACCAAAAATGCACAGCCACCCAGTTGGACTTGCCGGATTTTCGGGATGATAACAAGATTGGCCATTTTTGAGCGCAGCGCCCGAGAGGAGATATAGGGTGTACATTTGTCCTGTAAGAACTTGGGACCAAGATGGTAGTAGGCCTGATGCACTAGGCTGAGGGCCACAAGCATAATCCTATCTGCCACAGGAAGCCACTGAAGAGCCCTTAGCACCGCAGTAATATGGACTCGTACAGAGATCCTGCGTGTACCCTTGCTGCCATGTTCTGGAAGCGTTGGACTGGGCCTTTTGGCTGAGCCAAATAGAGGGCATTACAGTAGTTGATGTGACTAGTAATCAATGAGGCCACCAGCAGGGTGCGTAGGATTTCTGGTAAGTAAGGGCACTATCTTCCGGAGAGGTTTTAGTAAGAAAAAACCTGTTTTGCAGACAGTGCTTACTTGAAACGCCATCAATAGTGAGGAGGAAAGAGAGACACCTAGATTCTTCACTAAGGCCACCATGGTAGGGGGATCCCCCAGAGCAGGTGGCCAATAAAAAGAAGTCCAAAGAGAAAACTTAGAGGGAGAGCCGACCATCATCACCCCTGTCTTATCACGTTCAGTTTAAGCCAGTTGCTGTCCATCCAACCCTTCACAGCTAACATGCACTCTCATGGCCTCAACGACACTTCAGCCTGGTCCAGATCCAACCACACCAGGATCCGAATGTCGTCAGCATAGGCATAGAATCTGAAGCCGCAAGAGCAGATGACAGCAACTAGCAGCTGAATGTACATATTAAAAAAGAGACTGGACAGGGCGGAACCCTAAGGAACCCCACAAGATACAGCGTGAGACATCGACAGAAAAGGAGGAAGAGAAAGCGATTGACCCGACCCGATAGAAAGGAAGAAAACCAAGCCAGAACGGTCCCTGAGAGTCCTGCTGTTGCTAGACAGGATAGCAGGATGGAATGATGGACCGTATCAAAAGCTGCTAACAGATCTAACAGTATCAGCGCACCTACTCCATCCTGATCTGCCAGCAGGGGAAGATCATCAATCACTGACACCAGGACACTCTCAGTGCCACGCCCTGGCCGAAAACCAGATTGAAATGTATCAAGCCCATTTGGGAGCTCAAGAAACGAAGACATTAGAGGTGACACCAAAGCTTCTAGTAATTTCATAAGGAACGGGAGAAGTGAAATCGGCTGTTAGTTGGCCAGAACGAAGGGTCTAATAGAGGCTTCTTCAGAAGTGGGAGAGTAGTGGGCTGTTTCAGCTCGGTGGGAATAGTGCCTTGCTGAAAGGAACTATTGACCACAATAGTCACCCAGGGAATCACAGCAGGAAGGATTTCCTTCAGGACTACAACAGGGATAGGGTCCGAGGGAGCAGACGATTTCAACCAAGTGATAGCACTAAGCACATCTCCTGTAGAAAATTCTGGAAAGTCGGACCAATAATGCTGGGGCTCTATGTCGATCTTACTTATGTCAGTGTGTACATTAACAGAAGAATTGGTGCAAATTTGGTCACTGGATACCGGAGACCTTTGTGATGAAAAATTCAGCCAAAGAGGTCACACAACGCCTGAGAAGGAACTATTTTGGGTGAGGCGGAAGCAGTAGAGGTGAAGGATTTCACAATTGAAAATAAATCTTTTGAGTGAGTAAGAGCTGATAAGACTTTATTACTAAAAGAAAACTTGCTTAGCAAGGTTGATAGCCTTATGGTAGCTGTGGGTCAGTTTCTGGAAGTGCAGTTTCTCCTGCATCCCATAGCTCCTCCGCCATTTCCTCTCTGCCTGCCTTAGTTCTAGACAAGCTACTTCGGAGAACCAAGGTGCAGATGGGCCTTTACGAGGGTAGGTAAGTTTGAGAGGTATTGGCAACCTGCAGTAGGGGTTGGGACAGGAAGAGCAGGTCATGCACTTGGGCAGAGTTGCACTTTTCAATAATAGAGGTCAGCATTAATTTGCGGTCCGCTCCCTGCCAGTTGCGACGCAAACTAGCAGTGGGACGAGGACCAGGGACTGGGGGGGGCTTGAACATCTATGATGCAAAATGGACCTGATTGAATATTCCAATTGTCAGTGAATATCAGATCTAGAATACCACCCTGTATGTGCGTGCATGGGTTCAGAAATCAGCAATTGAAGCCCTTGATCTGCAATGGAACCCAGGAGCTGAGCTGGCCCAGTCCTCATATTAGTAAATTGGCAAACGTCTGTTGCAGGGCGGAAATAAAATCCAAACAATATCCAAAAAATCAGAATAGGTACCCGGAGGTGGATATATTAGGAGAAAATGACCAATCAGGGTATCCAGACCCTTTATACCCACTAAGAGGGCTTCCATCTTCATATTATGAGAGATGGGGATTAGAGTTAGAGTCAGAGCGTTTTTACAATAACCGCCACTCTGCCACCAGGGTGGGGTGTGGCCTTATCTAGATGTACAATGCTACAATTGTTTGGCCACGCAGCATTCAAGGTAAAAGCTGAGGCCTCAGTGAGCCACGTTTCAAAAGACATAGAACATCTGGTGCCCAGTTAATTAGTCGCTCATATATGGAGGCTGAAGGAGTTGTTAATGAGCGGTTGTTTAAAAGCGGCACCGTAAATTGGGTACTTACCATAGGAAATGCTGAAATCTCCGGTCTCCCAGTACGTTCAAAATTAGGAGGACATTTCGTGTCTGCTGGTGCTAAAGCAGGTATGGCATGGCGAGTCAGCCTGCCCTGCCCGTCCTTAGCCCGGACGGGCACAGGCGGTCTAGTCTTTGGAACGTCTTCGGCATGGGAGGAACGCTACCGCTGCACGTGACCGCTGTGCTGCCGGTACTTCATAACAGTTATCCTGCACATGATATTACCTTATCCAATCCACTGGCTCCACTAATGAAAAGTGAAACCAGACTACAGGAGCTAAGTGTGTGCAGTAAGAAAAGAAAAGAACTCCAGCAATCCTGAGCTGAGCCTCGGATTTCCCTGAGGCCAAGCACCCTCAAGCCAGAGCGACTGGCCTTACATGGAAATAAGAATTTCAGTGAGAATTTTAATGTATGTATGTATCTGTATTTCTTAAGTGTGAAACCAAGGCCCGGAGGCATCTGGCCGCTGACAGCCAAATCGGTGAAGTAGTAACATATCATACCTCAAAACAAGAACGTTTTAAGAGTTTTTCAGAAGGGCAGATGATCAGAGATCACACACAGGTGTTGAGGGAGCGAATTCCACAATACCGGAGCAAGTACAGAGAAAGAACGTCCCCCAGACCTTGATCTGTGAAAAGGCGGAACTATCAATACATTTTGGGAAGCAGATCGCAGTTGTTACGAGGGTATATAGCAAATTAGCTTTGCTCAAAGAAAATCAGGGCCCACGCAATGGACAGCTCACTGAGCAATACACAGTACCTTAACCTTAATATGGCTTCTTACCGGAAGCCAATGAAGCTCAGTCAGCAGCATAGTTGAAAGGGAAAGCCTAGGAGCATTCAGGGCTAAACGTGCTGCAGAGGCTTGTAATATGTGGAGCCTCTGGGCTAAAAATTCAGTCTGCCCAAGGTAAATGCCATTACAATAGTCCAGAGAGCCCATAATAGAGGCCATAACTACTGAGGAACGACATTCAAACGGCACAAATGGAAGAATTTTCCTCAAGAGTTTCATCCTAAGAAAACCGGCTTTACAGACGGAAGCAATCTAAGCCTCATGCGAGCCTGTAGGGAGAAGCTTTAGGCCAAAGCTCTTTGCACAAGTACTAGGGCCAGACAAGTGCTCAAAGAGTCTGGCAATACATCTGATTTCCAGAGGGAACAGGGATTTGCAAAGCCAACCACCAAAATCTCAGTTATTTCCGTGTTGAGTTTCAACCAGTTTCTAGTCATCCAGCACCCAAACTCAGTTGAACACTCCTTAAGTTTGCAAGGGGGATCTGAGACTGGGGCACTGAGAGGAACCTGCGGGTGTCCTCCCTTCTTTTCCTCCTGTAACCTCCTCTCGGGTGGCCAGGCAAAGGCCATCATTCTTGGATCCTGATCCTGGGTGTGGATACATGAGGAAGGATTACCTGGGTGGTGGTGACCTGGGGAGTGGGGAGAGGACGTCCTTAGGTGAGACATGGTATCCCCCATTTCCTTTTCATAATGAACCCTCTATCCCTCAAGCCTTTGTAGGCTATTTTCAGCCCTTTCCCTGTTTCTCCCGTAAAATATTCCCAAAGAAACACCAGTTCAACACTGGGACAAGGAGGCGACCAACCAGAGAGACACATCCTTATTTTGTTAATACACACACATATCAGCCCAAACTGTGTACTGAGACGAGGGGGGAGGACAGCAAGACAGTAAGAGTAAGACAGAACTACCATCCCAATAGTGAGCGGCCTGGTCTTTTCTGGACTCGTTATGGTGGCGGGAACTTTAAAAGCCAACATCCTTTTGGAAATAGAGTCAGCTGTGGAAGCATGGCTACGGACTGCTGGGTGCAGGCAGACCTCTCCGGATCAGCAGTGTGGTAAGCGGAGCGCTCAAGGCCCGTTCAACGATGCAGAGTTTATTCAGCAGGAAGCAAACCTGAAGGACGCTGGAAGCCGGTGGCAGACCGCAAGAGGGAGGCCGGCACAACTGAGCAAAGTGGTCATAAGAATCCTGAGCTGCAGGATGAGCATCGTTGGGTAAGCAGAGCCACGGAGAGCCGCTTGGAGAAAAACGAGGTATCGCACCAGAAGAAGAGAACTCGTGTCGGCGGACGACCTTGCAGAAGAGCCGTAAACTCCAGACCGGTGAGTCTATCAAGAAAGGGAAACAGCAGGCTGGCAGGCGAATATGAAAAGCAAATATTGAACATTGATTTACACAGAAACAAATGTTTCATTGAATACCGAATCAAGTGAAAGTTCAATTAACTACTTTTGAATACTGAACTGAATGACAGCAAGTTTTGGGCACTCTGAATATTGAGCAGAGTGGAACAACGTTTGAGAAAACTGCATAATACAAAGAACTGCATTATATGAGAAACCAAGCATTGGCAAACACCATAAGAATCCAAGGAACTGTATGTCATGGGGAAAACAAGCATTGGTAAGAGCCAGGAGAATGCAAGGAAGTGTAACAAACACATAGTGGCCAAACAAGCCATGATGCAGTGCCAGGAGAGTGTAACACAGGTCAATAAAGCAAGCATCACTGTCAGGTTGAAACAGTGGCTTAGTGTTGGTGGAGAAGCAGCCAAGAAGGGTTATCCGTTGCGTGACCTGTAATGGGTGGACCGCATGGTCCCACAACAGCACCTAGACCAAGTGCACCCGTGTGGGGGTAGAGCCACTGGAAACACCTATAAACAAGCTTGTGTTTTACAATACCCTCTTGAAGTCAAGAGACTGGACTGCCTATGTGAATTAGTGAAAAGGAACAATATCATAAGAGCTAGGAAGTGTCCCAAGGAATTGTGTTGTTTTGAAAAGCTGGAAGATTTGAACTCTTGGGGAAGGGATTTCCTGGGCCTTTTGAACTATTTTGAACTTGGGGAAGGGAAGCTGATTACAAGCCCAGAGCTGGAAGAAGCTCAGAACTTTACTTTACTCACACGCTATCAACCCACCAGAAACCTCAAATCTGGTTCTGCTCTTATCCTCGTTATTCCCCATTACAACTCCAACAGATTCAGAGAATCATCTATCCACGTCCAAGCCCCCTCCATCTGGAACTCCCTTTCCACTCCACATCTGCCACATTGACAACTATCTCAGCTTCAGAAAGGCCCTCAAAACTTGGCTATTCCACAGAGCAACCTGAAACCCTCTTACCCACCCCTAATTCAATAATCACTGCATCATTCATATACATCTGTTTCACCCACATCAAAACATCAACAAGGCATGTGTACAATAACCTACAGGCGGATGCCAGCTGTTGTTGCACACTCAATCCACGCACCACTCAGTGTATGCTAATTCACAACAGCCCACCTGGCCCCCTTTCTCTCAGCCTGGTGGGCAGATGCATCCTGCATATAACTCCTGTCAGTTTAAGGGTAGGTGGTATGTCACTCAAGAAATGTATTGGGATAGCCTGCCCAGGGCATGAAATAAGTACTGGGTTCTCCCATCTATTGCACCACGCCATGACCGCACACCTAGAGGATCCATGCTGTTAGCTTGTCTAATCATCATGTATGTTTATTTCGGAAAACACACAGCAATTTCCATAAAAACTGTTACATAAGGTAACAGTAACAATACGAACATTTGCAAACAAATATAAGAACCGTATGCTATGAATAAAAATGATCAGATCACATCCCTATAGATTTCATTAGATAATTCCTGATGAATAATGTGTTCCTCAGGAAAGAAAGAAGTGGCCACTCAACAAGGGGTAATTCCACCCAGATCAAATAGGTCCGACCAGGTCCATACTGAGTGAACCCCATCTCCTGCTACAGTGGTTTTAGTATTTGCCCTCTCAGTCAGAAATAAGCAGGCTAGAATAATAAGAAATGTGCTAGATCCTTCCTGGATGCACTAAACAAGGGACACGATTAATTGTCAATATCCTCGGTTCATGCTGCCATCACTGCTCATAGAAAAACACAATAAAAATGTGCCCTGGTTATAAGCATTTGATTAGATGTATTCACATTCCATAGCAAATAACTTTGTGTGCCAGGTGCAAAAACAGTTGCATTGGATGCCTCTTATCTAGCAAGCACGCCTTTGACCCACATCTAACTATGTAAAATACAGATAATAATGTAATACCACCAGCGGATAGGCCCGTGCAACAATGTATGGTCCACCATCACATATACCCTCACGATTGGTTGGCACTGTCTTACCAACCTTGCACATTAGGGTCGTTAGCAGCACGTAAACAATGAAACCCACGTGCAAGGGTGTAATGCTAATCTTGTACCTTGCAGGAGCATTTGGACCCTTTGGTATCTCCCGCTGCCTCGCTGTGCTGAGATAGCTCCCTCCCTGCGTGCTGTAGTGTGGTTGGAATGTAACTGCAGGTCTGGCCCTTTGTACCTTTTCCAAAACAAGAACAACAAGAACACGTGTGTTAGGAGTGATGTGGCTTGTTTGAGCCCCCCTTCCCTGACTCCCTTTCCCAGGAAGACTGGCTCGCCTCTTGGCTTAGGATAGGAAGCTCGCCTTCCTGCTGTCTGTTGCAGGGGCGCTTGTTTTCTGACATAGTGTCTCTGCTCAAGTTACCTCACTGGATAAGCCCAGGCCTGCTGTGACTTATTATGAGAACAGCAACTATCCTCCTGCTTCCAGGATGTCTTGTCGTCTTGCTTTAATGTACACTGTTTTCCAATGTTCACTTTGTTCACTGTTTCAGATGTTTGTTAAGTTCACTGTTTCAAATGTTCACAATTGTCTTATAACTGTGTCCTTTCCTCTTGTTTGAGTGTCTGAGCTTAAGGATTGTTCTGCTGCCCGGTGCGCACCAATTGTGGTGCTTTCAGCTGTTCTGCTGTGCCTTGTGCAGAATGAAAATGCTCCAATTGCTTGCTTTGTTTATACAGATGCAGAGCTGCTTAGCAGGTAAGTGTTTCAAATCTTCAAGGTGCATTTCAGAGCCTTCCTTCACTGACCGTATGTTTTCCTTTGCAGGTGCAGACTTCGGCCAGAGAATCTCAGTAAGCGTTCCGCTGCAAGGCAGAATAACGCGAAGCACAGACACACGCGTGGGTGCGGTTTAAATAGCTACCCACCCATGCGTACTAGACTGCTAACAAGGGAGAGTGCTGGCCAGGCTGTCGGCCATGTTGGTGGAATTCAAGTGGATGACTAGGATGGCCATCTTGGTAAGGTGCAAACAATTCACATGCCAGCTGTATGGCCCAATGAGCGCCAAACGCGCCACAAAGTAGTCCAGCCTTCCTTTCCCCTTGCCGTACTGGTCCCAAGCGTGATGTGGGAGCGCGTGGTGTGCGCACATGAAAGTGAAGTCCCAGTGGTCATGACAGTACCCCCCTTCAAAGCCCCTTCCAAGGTGTGGCTACTGGGGCCTGGCTTGGTTGGATGGTCCCGATGGAACCTAGCTACAAGTCGTTGCGCATGTACATTCGTGGTGGGATCCCATGTCCGGTCTTGAGCCTTGTAGCCCTTCCAGTCTATCAGATAGTACAGGGTACGCTTTACAACTTTAGTGTTGCAATGTTCTCTACCTTGTGCTCCAGTTCGCTGTCTACTAATATAGGGGCCGGTGGTGTTATGACTTGTGTGCCTGGCGGAACGGGTTTGAGTAGGGAGACATGAAACACAGGGTGTATGTGCATGGTGGGCAGCAAAGTTAACCTCAGAGCAACAGGGTTAATTACAGCTGAAATGGTATATGGACCCAGATATTTGTGATGAAACTTCCTCGGCCCTTTCAGTTGAATGTATTTGGTAGTTAGTCATACTTCATCGCCCACTTGGTAAAGAGGGGATTCTCTTTGCCCACGGTCAGCAAACCCTTTATGAGCTTCCCTAGCTGCTGATAAATGAGCTGCAATTGGTTCAAAGTATGATGAATGGTATGATGTAATGCCGTGACAGCTGGCATTTCCAGTGTTTCAGGTGGGCCATAAATGGAAGTGCAGGGATGCCGGCCATGTAGTGCATAGAATGGACGGTACCCAGCGGAAGCATGCACCAAGTTATTGCACGCATACACAGCCACCCATAAAAGATCGATCCATCTCTGGTCAACTTGATGGAGCATATACCGGAGACAGTGCTCTAAAGTTTGGTTAGTTCTTTCCATTTGCCCGTCTGTTTGTGGGTGATGACGTGTGGACAAACGCACGTCGATCTAGGCCAGGCCACAACATCTCCTCAAAAATTGAGACACAAACTGACTGCCTCGATCAGAAATCACCACTGAGGGAAAACCATGAAGCTTAACAATCTGCTCCAGAAAGATCTTGGCCAAATTGTTAGTATTCGGGAGTCCTTTAAAAGGGCTATGAAGTGTGCCATTTTAGAGAAGAGGTCTACTACAACCAAAATTGTGTTGAAACCCCTGCATGGGGTTAGATCGGTGATAAAATCCAACAACACTGTATGCCAAGGGGCTGGAGGCATGGCTAGCGGTTGCAGAAGGCCAGAAGGATTCTGTTTTTGAGTCTTGTTTTGCACACATACACTGCACGTTTGGACATACTGTGTAACGTCTTCATGCCAGGTCGGCCACCAAAATGTTGTTGCACTTTGGCCATGGTCTTTGTGATTCCTGGATGTTCTTTTACCAGAGCATTGTGATAGTTGGTTAGTACTTGCCTCTATAATACTGGACCTGGGAGATAGAGTCTGCCTTGGTCGTAGGGTAAACCGTTCCAAACTTCTCACTGGGTGTCCTGGGCTGCCTACGCCTCCTGCATGTCCGGTGTCAACACTTGAACGGATGTGTGTAGCTCATCCAGTGGAGCGGCTGCGGTTTTGATAACACCTAGCAGTTTTTCTGCAGGGATGATGGCCACTGGCTCTGGGGAAGCATAGGTACTGTCTCCTTCTCTCAAACGTGATAAAGCGTCTGTCTTGCTGTTGCGTACTCCGGGTTGGTACGTCATTACAAAGTCATACTGTGGGATGTATTAACCCACTCACCCGAGCCCTGAAACAGTACTGTGCATTGCTGGCAGCAGAAACATCAGAATGTCCACTGGAAAGCATGCTGCTCGCTCAAAACCATAATAAAAACATCTGAAAGATAGGCTGCCATCCACTTTTGCCTATATTAGTGAGCACAGGAGACCACTGCCAAAAACCACCATTGGGCTACCCACACAGTAGCCTGAAACCACTTGGAAATAGCAATACTGATTGCCAAAAGCAACCCAGAGCTGTTTGGGAATTCATTATCTTGATAGTCAAAATGTGCTAAATTCATGGCTCACAAATCACCAAAAAGATCCAACCTTCTTGTTAGGTGTTCCACATTATTCTACTGCAAGAATCCACATCAATACAATGTCAGCAAGAATCATATGCTATCAAGCTAAATCTCCTTTTAAAGATACTGATGTAAAGACAGCTGTCAAAAATGGGTGTAGTACCGTTGCTCACCACTACCAGAAGCTGGCGTTTTAAACCATTTCTTTGTAAAAGTCAACATGGAACCCCAAACTATGCCAAGGAATACTGGCTATCAGAAGCCTAAGGGGTAGAGACAATTTAAAACTATATTCTGAAATGATTTGAAGGAAGCAATTGTTTAATGTATGCATTAAAAATATGGGTTATATTTTAAGAAACGACAAATTGTAGACATTGGTTGCAGAGTTAAAAAGTGTTCCCACACTGGGATCAAACAGAGTCAACACCTCCCCCCTGGACAAAAGAAGCTTCCTTCTGTCCATGGGAACCCTTCACACCTGGCCTTCCTACCAACAGGAGAGGAGGAGATTTCCCCTGCTGACAGGAAAAAGAGACAATAGATTCTTTCAGCTAAATAGAATATGCTGATTTGGGTGTGCCTGGTCAACAACTCCTGGCAGGAAACAAGACATGTGACCTCTGAGTCAGAGCCAAGCTTCTGGGGGCGGAGACAAACCGTGTGTGTGTATTGAATTGAAAGCAAATGTATGTTTTATAAAATTGCGTATAGCAAAGCGCACCAAGCTGACAGAAATGTCAAACTTTGAGATTCTTAAAATGACAAATTCACTCACAATTCAAGACTAAGCTGGATGCCGGCTGATGTTCTGAGACCAATCCCCAGGATGTATTAATATTGTAGATACAGTGTTTATGCTAGAAACATAAGAACTTACAGTAATATGCTCAGAGAGGGTGTGTATGTCTGTGTAAAATTTGGTGCAGAACCAATATTGGGAAATTCACCAAAAATGAAAATAAATCGTCATTTCTGAACCCAGGCTCGTAGGAACATGGGGCTTGAACGGGACCTGCCTTAATTCATCTGTGAGGTGTATATGTATTCTCAACAACTTGTGTATCTGGGAAATATGTTTTTGGGAAAAATTGATTTTCTAAGTAAAAGCAAAGGGGAGTTTCTTCACTAGATTGTAAAACACAGCATCACTCTGACTCATTCTGACACGCTAATCCTTTCTCCAGTCAGGTCACAGGGAATCCTCTAACCTAACAAATCCTTAGGGGTTTGGGCATGTAGAATCAACCTCCACACCCACTTTGAAAACACATAAAAAGAGACTGCTTAGGACAGATAGGGACACATTCTTTTCCACTACTCATCGATTCCTGCGAAGCACTCTGCCGGACCAGATCTAGACAACATCCAGACTCCAGACTCCAGATAGATCCAGAGACCAGAACTCTAGAACCAAACTCCAGAATCCAGAACTTTGAACCAAAGGCCTAATTCACAAGCTGAATCCTTCTCAGCAGGCCTCAGAACTTTAGCAACCTGATTCTCACATTCAACAGCCGGGTTGAGCTGTTCTATTCTAACCAAGAATCCTGTGCTAGGACCGAGGTCCAGACCCAGAAAGCAGCGCTGTATCCAGAACTTTCAGACTCCGACCAGAGGCCGTGCTGTGAGCAGAACCAGTGCCTGAGACCGTCCGGTGGCGAGTGAAGTCCAAACCTGACCAGATCAGTGACGAGGCCCATTTCCATTCCATTCCAAAACTAGGAGTGAGTATCTAGTCTAGAACTGTACAGATCCAATCTCTTAGTTTAAAGTAATCTTATCCCATCCATTTCAACCTGTCCAGAACTGCATTTAGAATTTTGTGTCCATCCTGTGATTTAAAATCTGTAAAAGCGCCATCTGTCATTTGGAAATCTTGACTTTATTTCTGAAAATCTACCTTCACGAAAACGTCCGTATGTTATGAACCGCAGATAGCGAAATTTAACTGTCAATTTAAAGCTAAGATCCTCAGCTTTCCAACAAACCCAAAATTGACAATTCAATATAGTTTTTCCGTAATCGCGATTTACGCACACGGAAAAAGTGCAGCGAATTGCAATTTAGCTCAATTTCACCACATGTTAAAATAGCTGCTTCTTGCTTTCAACTGCTTAGATTCATTTTCAACCTGGTAATCACTCATGAATCATTGCTAGTGTTGACCTGAACTAATCCAAAGTAACTCTCACTTATCCTGAATATCCCTTTGTGAATTAAAAGCATTTTAGTATATTTTCCCATCCTTTGCAATTACATTCAAAAGCATTTTGTCCTGTGTTTTAAAATCATACCTGTTTTCTCTAAGCTTGCTGGGGGGAACTGGAATTGAACTACATTATTGATTGTATTCTTGAAACTTGTCTACCCTCCTTCCCATCTCTTCATACTGCATAGTGGGGGGAGTGAGAAGTCACAGGGGAAAAAGTGACCATATTATCTTTTCATTGAAATCATATCAAGTCTATTTCTGTGTTGCATTCCTTCCCATTATTGCATTTCCTTGAATCACATAAGTATTCTCTGCTACAGTATCTTCCATATTCATACTCCTAAGTGATTAAAGAGAGTGTCAATTTTGTAATATTACCCATTGTTGATTACCGTCCATATTCATAAGTGTGCTATTCAAATATTATTTTATTCATAAAAGTGTGATATATATATTGTTTAATTCTTCAAATAAATCTTTTAATTTGCAAAACAAACCTACTTCTTGGCTCAGTGAGGTCAGGGGGATTCAAAGAGAGGGGCGTTATATAAGGGTTCATCATCCAGATTTAAGAACTTTGACCTAAAAATATATAAATAAGGGCTTCCATTGGCATCCCAGACTAGGCATTGACTAAGTTGGAGTGCTGCATTGAAGTCACTTACAATACTCTGCAAAGAATAGGGCCCACCTCAGCTGATGCAATGATTGTGCCTTCCCGAATTGCAAGTACTGCAAGTTCCAATGATCTGTAATTACAGTTATGTGATGTGTGGCGCCCAACAAATGGTGCCTCCATTCTTTGAAGGCTGCTTTGATTGGCAGGAGTTCCCTGTCTTTAATGGAGTAATTCAACTCCGCCAGTGAGAAATGTTTTGACCAAAAGGCCACTGGATGTAACTGACCAGTTGTCGGATTCTTCTGGGACAAGACGGTTCCCATAGCCACATTAGAAGCGTGGGTCTCGACAACGTATGGGAGATCCAGTTTTAGGTGTTGCAAAGCCTGGAACGCTTGCTCCACTTCCAAGGTCCAGTAAAACTCCTTGTTCTTACAAAGTAGCGTGGTAATTGGGTGCACCAAATTCGAAAATCCAGGAATAAAGTGACGATAAAAATTCATGAATCCTAAAAAACTCTGGACTCCCTTTACTGATGTGGTTGTCGGCTAATTGAGGATTGCGTCGATCTTCCGGTTGTCCATGCGAATGCCACACAGGGTCAAAACAAAACCTAGAATCTCCACTTCCAAGACGTGGAAGACACACTTCTCCAGTTTTGCATACAATTTATGGCGCCGCAGTTTTTCAAGCACTGCTCGTATGTGGAGGACATGGTCCTGAACCGTGGCTGAATAGATCAAGATGTCATCAGTGTAGACGATCGCGCACACATCCAACAGATCACGCAAGATGTCGTTCATAAAGTACTGGAAGGCCGCTGGGGCATTACACAGGCTAAAGGGCATCACCTGATATTCATAAAGGCCAAATTTAGTGCAGAAGGTCATCTTCCACTCATCCCTTCCTTTGAGCTGCACCAGGTGGTAAGCACCTCTGAGGTCCAACTTGGTGTAAATGAAGGCATCTTTCACTTGGTCCAGAAGCACAGGTATACCTGGTAGCGGATGTCAGGCTTTGCCCCTGTAAGTTATGGCAGGCTTGGAAGCATTAGTATAGCTAGCAGGAACTGGCAGTGGATTCTAGTCTACCCCCAATATGGCCGCCGCAGGTATATCTGAGAGCCACGCCCCCTATGCTGTGCATTGTATCCGTCGCTTGACTACCGATGCTGCTGTGTCTCTCACAGTTCCTCCTCTCTTTGCTTGTTTACCCTAGTGTATTTTTCTCCACCTTGCTCCGACTTTGTGTCGGTATCACCTTCTGTATTCCTCCTTCTGTTCCTTCTCTCTCTCTCTCTCTCTCTCTCTCTAGGTGTCCTCTGTAATTCATCTCAGGCTCGGAGGCGGACCTTGTCCGCTAAGTTCCTAT
This sequence comes from Ambystoma mexicanum, assembly GCF_040938575.1. NCBI lineage: Eukaryota > Metazoa > Chordata > Amphibia > Caudata > Ambystomatidae > Ambystoma > Ambystoma mexicanum. The sequence goes on from NC_090934.1 coordinate 229,530,017, forward strand.
TCTTTTCTCTTTCGCCTTTCATCCGAAGCTCCTGTCTTTCGCCACCTGCTTATCCTTTCTATCTGTCTGTGTTAGCCAGTCTTTCTGCCTGCTTAGTATTTCTTTCTCGCGCTTTGTTCTATCTCTCTCTGCGGTCCTTACTGCATTGTTCTACTGTTCTTCCCTTTTCTTTCCTTCTGCAGCTACGGCATCCGCATCCTAGCTCCTCCTTCTGCTTCTATTCTTTTCTATCCTTTTCGTTACGCGGGTTCTTGTGCTAGCACTTATTTACCTGTTAATACCTACCTGTACTTAGTGAGATCAGTCGTGTTCTGGTTTCTTCCGTTCTTGCTGTACCCTGTCTTCGCTCCTTTGGTTATCCTTCTCTTCACCGTTGGACGACTGCAATCCATGCCTGCATTGTGGTTTACCTGCTCAACTCTGCGCAGAGATTTCTCTGCCCGTATCCTGGATCACACCAACAGAGCGGTGCTCTTGCTTCATTGACTCTCCGATTGATCAATATTAGTAGCTGGAGGCTATTTCCTCCGGTACCAATGTTTTGGGGGACATTCCTTTTCCAGGGTACGGACTACATATCCCAGAGTTCAGTAGCTCAACCTCTTCTCTCCTTCTGTGGAAATCTTCAGAAGTCATTAACATAGAACGCCATCCTCTTCTACCAAGCAAAGAACCAACCAACATCTTACTACCAGGGTTTTTTGTGCCAACCGGCCTTTTCCCTGGTCTGGGGCTTGGCTCCTCGGGGTCCGCCCAGGATAGGTATCAGTCTCTGCCAAGTTGGCCTCTGAGGGAGCCAGACCTTACTTACACGACAAAAAAGATAAAAGGCTCAAGGACAAGAAGGATACTGAAGCCAAGAGATCTCGCCAGAAGAAGACTTCAGAACGCCGGCACAGCTCTTCAGAAGCATCAGGTGAGGAGAAGGTTCGGGAGGGTAGGCAACATTGTGACAGAATACAATGCCCAGAAACTCAAATGACGTCCTTGGAACAATACCAGGAGCTTATAGCTGCCATGCAGAATCTCACCACAGAGGTACAGGCTCTACGTACTGAAAATGTGGCACTTTGCCAACAAGTGGTGGTACGAGATGAGAACAGAGGAGATCTTCCCCATATGTCATTGACTATAGGGAAATATGATGGTAATCCGGGAGGTCTGAAGGATTTTACAAATGCATGCCAGATTCACTTTACCTTTAGACCCTGCACCTATGAGACTGCACAATCAAGAGTGAGCTTTCTAATTCCCAATCTGACAGGGAATGCCTTGGCTTGGGCGACTCCATTGGTGACCAACAATGATCCTGTACTAAACGATTATGACCGCTTCTTAGGCTTATTACGAGAGTGCTTTGAACGCCCAGAAGTAACCTACACAGCCTTTGAGGCCATGCTTGATGCACGTCAAGGCAACACAGATGTGCAATCCTACATCTCTCATTTTCAAAGATTAGCGGCTAAGGCAGCATGGCCAGATTCGGCACAACAGATGATATTCAGGCGGGGATTACATGAGGACATTAAAGATGAGTTGGCTCGAATTGCACGTCCTGTAACATTTCAAGAGCTGGTAACGCTCTCCCTGCAAATTGAATATCGACTAGGAGAGCGAAGACAAGAAAGGAGAAGATCTCGCTCCTACCCTCCTTCGAACCGTTACCCACAGACTGTTAAGGAAAGCCCCACCACCGAAGAGCCTATGCAGATAGGCACAACACGTGGACCATTAACTCCAAAGGAACGCAAGAGACGTAAGGACGCTGGTCTGTGCATGTACTGCGGTTCTTCCAAACATCTACTCCGGAATTGCCCTGAAGTTCCTCCTAGGCGTAAGGGAAACGCCAGCCCCCAGTCGAATGCAAGGGAGATATCGGGGGAGAAGTCAGCAACCCTTACAACAATACCAGACCAGTGGCAGACTCTGAGGACAGTCGTTTGATGGTGTTTCAAGTTCGATTATGGATCACCGAATCTGAACCCAAGGATGTTATGGCAATGTTAGAATGTGGAGCAGCTGTTAATTTCATTGATGTGGACTAGGTGAGAGAAAACCAGGTTCCATTACATTCTAAACAAAGACCGATTCATGTAGAGGGGGTTGATGGTACTCCACTGTCCTCTGGGCCCATTGTCAACGAGACTGTATGCTTGAGACTGATGATGGGAGGACATCAATAACTCTTGTCAATGGATATTATAAGGGCTGCTCATTTTCCGCTGGTCCTAGGTATCCCCTGGTTGCGTAAGCACAACCCGCTCATCGATTGGGAATCTAACCGTCTTTGTTTCAATTCCCAGTATTGTGACTGTCACTGCATGGAATCTTCATGTATCAAGGTGGAGGTAGAGAAGAACAGTTCGATACCTACTCAGACTGTATCGTCGATTCCCTTACAATATCAGGAATTTGCTGAGGTCTTCGAGGACACCTTACCCAGACAACTACCTCCACAAAGGACGGCCCCCACAGTGACGGCTCCAGGTCGTATCTGCAGGTATCAGCAGGAGAAGCAAGGAGAAGCAAGAAGCCACCAACAAGTAAGTGTGGCAAGGGCGGGGACAGAAGCAATTACTTCTCGCCATACTACCCTACCAGTCAACACTCAACATTTCGGATGTGTGCCCAATAGCCCCTCTTCGATAGTTGAACTTAGAAGCGCATTTGAAGCTGAATTTAAAGTGTGCCCAATAGCCCATCTGCGATAGTTGAATTTAGGATTACATTTGAAGTTTGAATTTAGAAGTTGAATTTAAAAGTGTGCCCAATAGCCTCTCTGTGAAAGTTGAACTTAGAAGCACATTGAAGTTGAATTTAAAATTATGCCCAATAGCCCCTCTGCGATAGTTGAACTTAGAAGCGCATTGAAGTTGAATTGTAAAGTGTGCCCAATAGCCCCTCTCCGATAGCTCAACTTAGAAACGCATTAGAAGTTGAATTTAAAGTGTGCCCAATAACCTCTCTGTGAAAGTTGAATTTAAAAGAGCATTTGAAGTTGATTTTAGAATTGTGCCCAATAGCCCCTCTGCGATAGTTGAACTTAGAAGCGCATTGAAGTTGAATTTTAAAGTGTGCCCAATTGCCCCTCTGCGATAGTTGAACTTAGAAACGCATTTGAAGCTGAATTTTAAAGTGTGCCCAATAGCCCCTCTGCGATAGCTCAACTTAGAAACACATTAGAAGTTGAATTTAAAGTGTGCCCAATAACCTCTCTGTGAAAGTTGAATTTTAAAGTGTGCCCAATAGCCTCTCTATAAAAGCTGAATTTAAAGTGCTTTAGAAGTTTAATTTAAAAGTGTGCCCAAAAAGCCTCTCTGTGAAAGTTGATTTTAAAAGTGCATTTGAAGTTGAATTTAAAGTGTGCCCAATAGCCCCTCTGCGATAGTTGAACTTAGAAGTGCATTTGAAGTTGAATTTTAAAGTGTGACCAATAGCCCCTCTGCGATAGTTGAACTTAGAAGCGCACTAGAAGTTGAATTTAAAGTGTGCCCAATAGCCTCTCTGTGAAAGTTGAATTTAAAAGTGCATTTGAAGTTGAATTTAAATGTTTGCCCAATAGCCCCTCTGTGATAGTTGAACTTAGAAGTGCATCAGAAGTGTCCCAATAGACTCTCTGTGAAAGTTAAATTTAAAAAGTGTTGCCCAATAGCCTTTTTTCGTGAAAAAAACTATAACACCCCTGTGGAAAGTTGAATTTAGAAGTGTGCCCAATAGACTCTCTGTGAAAGTTGAATTTAAAAAGTGTGCCCAATAGCCTTTCCGTGAAAGAAACTATAACATCCCTGTGGAAAGTTGAATTCAGAAGTGTTCCCAATAGCCTCTCTGTGAAAGTTGAATTTAAAAGTGCATTTGAAGCTGATTTTAAAGTGTGCTCAATAGCCCCTCTGTGATAGTTAAACTTAGAAGTACATTAGAAGTTGAATTTAGAATTGTGCCCAATAGACTCTCTGTGAAAGTCGAACTTAGAAGTACATTAGAAGTTGAATTTAGAATTGTGCCCAATAGCCTCTCTGTAAATGTTGAATTTAGAAGTACATTAGAAGTTGAATTTAGAAGTTGAATTCAGAAAGGTGCCCAATAGCCTCTCTGTGAAAGTTGAATTTAAAGTGCATTTGAAGTTGAATTTAAAAGTGTGCCCATTAGCCCCTCTGTGATAGTTGAACTTAGAAGTGCATTAGAAGTTGAATTTAGAGTGTGCCCAATAGCCTCTCTGTGAAAGTTGAATTTAAAAGTGCATTTGAAGTTGAATTTAAAAGTGTGCCCAATAGCCCCTGTGTGATAGCTGAACTTAGAAGTGCATTAGAAGCTGAATTTAGAAGTTGAATTTAGAAGTGCCCAACAGCCTCTCTGTGAAAGTTGAATTTAAAGTGTGCCCAATAGACTCTCTGCGATAGTTGAATTTAGAAGTATGCCCTATAACACCCCTGGGCAAAGTTGAATTTAGTAGTGCCCAATAGCCTTGCTGTGAAAGTCGAATTTAAAGTGTGCCCAATAGACTCTCTGCGATAGTGGAATCTAGAAGTGAATTAGAAGCTGAACTTACCAGTATGCCCAACAACCTCTCTGTGAAAGTTGAATTTAAAATGTGCCCAGTAGACTCACTGTGAAAGTTGAATTTAGAACTGCATCTAGTTGTCTAATAGCTCAAATATCCCACCGTACAAAAAAATTGAATCTAGAGGTAAACCTAATACCATCTCTGTATACAGTTGAATCTAGAAGTGTTCCTAATGGTACCTAGTAGCTAGCCTAATATAATCTCTGTGCACAGTTAAATATAGAAGTCTACCTAATAGTACCTAACAGCCTAATATCACCTCTATGTGCAATCAAACCTAGATGTGCACCTAATAATCTAATATCATCCCTGTGCAAATCGAACTTGGAAGTGAGCCTAAAAGTGTGCCCCCACTGAATCTAAAACCACAATTAGAAAACCCTCCTAAATTCCACCTAAAAGCTCGTACTAATCATGAGTACACTGACTCCACCAGAGTTTATCGGATATGACCACCGTGGACTACTGCCCCCTATCCCCGATCAGCCCCCCCGCCCGTCACACCCTGCTCCAATCATTCCTCCCCCTTTCGCATTCCCTGCCATTCCCCTCTCCAAACTCCAAGCCAGAGGGGCACGATGGTGAACCACCCACCCTAAGACCACCCCTCTGAACCCCACCACCGACCAGCCAATGTTAACCATGCCAGCTCCCCTCAAAATCATCACAGGCACACCCCGCCCCGCAATCATCCACCCCCCCGCCTTGCCCACAAACCCCCGCCACTTTTCCCCAACCGCACCCCTTCCCCTCCCTAAAAACTGCACGCCTAGCCCTAGCAAGAACCGAAGCTGCATCCCTCTCCCCCTCTAACTCCCCCACCCTCTCTCACACCCCAATCACAACAAAGAAACTAAAGAGGAAACGTACCTGGTCCCCCTCAATCCACCAGCACTCATCGCCTCCCCTGTCTCGACCCACCACCTCATTCCCGCAATCACCTCATTCCCCCGTGACTCCACCGTTCCTGAAACCCCTCTCCCTTGATTTCTCATCAACTACAACTGAAACTCCTAACCGCCCACACGCCACCCCAAATCACCTGATCCAAACCCGATCATCCTAACACACGCTGCCACCCAATCCCGCCCGAAGCCCGCCAATTTTTCTGCTCGCCCACTATTCCCATCGAGCATCACCCAGCCTACCCCTCTCCCTCGACAGTCCCCACTCTCTCCGCCACCATCCCCTTCCGCTCCAGCTCCGAGACCAACCTCGCCTGCCGATGTGAACTGCATCCTATTTAATGCCCGATCCGTGGCAAAAAACAGACACTGCATCTTTGACCTCATCGCCTCTGACAAACCAGACCTAGTCTTCATCACTGAAACTTGGTTCTCTGACGACTTCGCCCCAATCGCTAATGAAGCCTTTCCCCCGGACTACTCCCTCATCCCACTGAACTGTCCCTATAGAGGAGGGGGGAGTAGCATTCTTCTTCAAGCCTCTCTTCCACGCCTTAATCATCGACAACCAACCTTCCATTCCTTCCTGCGAATCTCTTTCCTGTTAAACTATCCCTCTCCCCGTCGCTCTCACACAGCTTCCTAATAATCTACAGGCCCCCTGGCTATGATAGAGAATTCGCAAACAACCTCTGCAACACTATTGCCACCCTTCAACTAAACCACCCCAACCTAACACTTCTTGGAGACTTCAACATATGGCTCGACATTCCCTCCAACCCTATGACACACTCTCTGGTTGACAGTTTAGACGCAATTAACCTCCAACCCCACATAAATGGCCCGACTCACTACAAAGGACACACTCTTGATGCCATCTTCAACTCCAACACCCGGATTCATTTAAACCCCCCACCCCCATCATCTGGTCTGATCATTTCATTCTCTCGTTCACCATTAGCTCACCCGACCCCCCTCCCCGACTTGAATCCGAACCTCCGAATCTACGCAAATGCTGGAAAAAACGAACTATCGTCCCTGACCTAGCCGACGCGCTCCTCCAATCTCCACCACCCTCCTGCCAACTCAATAAACAACTAACCCCGGACGCCTTTGACTCATGGCTCAATGCATCTCTTATGCGGCTCACACCCCCTTGCAAACCCTCAAAGCGTCGTGGACTCTTCCCCAAATGATTCACTCCCGATTTGAAGACTACCAAACAATTTATAAATACCGCAGATGGCAGAAAGACAAAACCCAGGAGAGCAGGGCCACCTTGGCCCGACACTTTTATCAGTACAAGGCCGAAATCTGGAAAGCAAAAAAACCCCAGTACAACTCCCGAATCCTAAACTGCAAAAACCTGAGCAAAGAACTCCACAAAATCATCTCTGAATTCACCAACCCGGCCTGCACCACGACCGTCCCGACCCCCTCACAATCACTATGCGACTCACTCTCCCTCCACTTTTACAACACAGCTCTCGAAAGAACAAATACTCTAGCCACCAAAGTTGCTCTCCTACATCCGCCAGGCAATACTCCCCCCAATCCGACGTTCCGACCAGCTGCAACCACTACGCAACCAACGTTTGAATCCTTTAGTCCAATATCACCAGAACAATTTCTCAAACTTCTTTCTGCCCGCAAACCATCTGGCTCTCCCCTAGGCCCTTGCCCAGCCACAACCCTGAAAGAAATTTTCGCTTCAACCTGCGCAGGAAAACACGCAAGATCCATCATAAATGCCTCCCTTTCCTCTGGTATCTTTCCCAACGCATTCAAAACGGTTCATGTGAAACCTCTAATTAAAAAACCTTCCCTCGGGCCCAAAAACTACCGCCCCATCTCAAACACCAGGTTCCTTGCCAAACTCATTGACCGAACCGCCTACTGCCAACTAAATGCCTTTGTCGAAGCCAACAATCTCCTAGACCCCGCACAATCAGGTTTCAGAGCCCGTCACAGAACTGAAACCACCCTAACCTCAATCTGGGATGACCTTAAGATGACAGCAGACTCAGCGGGATGCGCCGCACTAATCCTTCTGGACCTATCCACCGCCTTTGACACAATCAATCACTCAATCCTCCTAGACCGCCTCCACTCCCTAGGAATTCGTGGAACCGCTCATAAATGGATAGCTTCATTCCTCAAAGAGAGGCACCAAATAACGATACTCTCGACCTATACCTCCCAAGCCCAACCGGTCGCCACGGGAGTCCCACAAGGAGCATGCCTATCTGCCCTCCTGTTCAATCTCTACCTGATCACCCTCCCACCAATAATTCGCTCACACAACATCCTACGTTACAACTACGCCGATGACCCTCAACTAATTCTAAAACTCCTGAACTCGAAACTCAACTCCCGACCTGACCTGGCATCCTGCCTCCTTGACATAGAACTCTGGATGAACCAAAGCCACCTCCTGTTAAACCCCTCCAAAACTGAAATCATGGTTTGCGGCAACCACGAACTTCTTCCGCACCCACTACCCTGGCCACCCGCCATGGGCAACTCACCGACCCCCTCCAACTCAGTGAAAAATCTTGGATGCACCCTTGACTCTGATCTAACACTCTCGTGCCAAGTCAACAATGTCTCAAAGTCCTGCCACTACCACCTTAAAATCCTTACGTGCATCCTTCCATATCTCTCATTTCCCAACAGACTCTCCGCGGTCCAATCAATCGTTATATCAAGACTAGACTACGCAAACCCCCTATACCTTGGAATCCACGCCTACCAACTGAATAAACTCCAAAAGGCACAAAACGCAGCGGCCAAAATGCTACTTGCGCTCGGTCCAAGAGACCACGTCTCCCCAGCCCTTAAGACACTGCACTGGCTTCCTATAGCCCGTAGGGTGGCTTTCAAATCCTTATGCCTCTCCCATCGAGCACTGCATAAAACTGGACCTCAATATCTTCAAGACAAACTAAAACCTTATCATCCCACTTGCACCCTAAGATCAAGCTCAGCCGGCCTCCTAGTAATTCCTAAGACAAACGCAGTCAGGCTAGGCGGATCGTCATTCTCAGCCCTGGCCCCAACCCTGTGGAACTCGCTCCCACCCCACATCCGCCTAACTGAGGATTTAGCGTCCTTCCGCAAACTACTGAAAACCTGGCTCTTCCCCTAAAACCAACCAGTTTTCCAAACTAACAGCATCACAATGACCCTGACCCAACAAACTACCTGATGCGAGAAATTGACAGCTAATAAACTCTAATGTAAACAAGAAAGACAAACAGAAATAAATGAGTAAAGTTGATCAAAACAGTGAAGTGGATAATATGAATAAATCATTGGGAAAATAAAGAGATCTAAACTGCTGAAATGTACATACTGAATGAGGAAGAACGAAGTGAATGGCATGGATGAAACAGTTAGAATGGATGAAGCGTATAGAACTGATGAATGCACTGAGTGGAAGAGTGCATGAGTGGAAGAACAGACGACTAGATAGATCAAATGAATATGGAGATCGGATGAGTATACAGAATAGATGAACATACAAAACAGGATGAGTGTGTAGAGCGGCTAGGTGTATAGAGCGGACAAGCGTATAGAGCCGATGAGTGCGTGAGTACAGAGAAGCGAATAGAACGCAGGAGTGCATAGAACTGATGACTATACAGAATGTACGAACATATAGACCAGACGAACGTTGGAATCCGGATGAGCGTGTAGAGCGGATGAGTGTGCAGAACGGATGAGTATGCAGAGTGGATGAGTGTGCAGAATGGATGAGTGAGGAGAGAGGATGAGTGTGGAGAGCGGATGAGTGTGGAGAGCGGCTGATGGTAGAGAGCGGATGAGTGTGGAGAGCGGATGAGTGTGGAGAACGGATGTGTGTGGAGAGCGGATGAGCGTGGCGAGCGGATGACTGTAGGGAGCGGATGAGTGTGGAGGATGGATGAGTGTAGAGAGCGGATGAGTGTAGAGAGCGGATGAGAGCAGAGAGTGGAAGAGTGTGAGAACAGATGAGTGTGAGAGCGGATGAGTGTGAGAGCGGAAGAGTGTGGGCCTGGATGAGTGTGGAGCACGGATGAGTGTGGAGCGTGGATAAGTGTGGAGAGCGGATGAGTGTGGAGAGCGGATGAGTGTGGAGCGGATGAGCGTGTAGAGCGGATGAGTGTGTAGAATGGATGATTGTATAGAACGGATGAGTGTGTAGCACGGATGAATGTGTAGTACGGATGAATGTGTAGTATGGATGAGTGTGGAGTACAGATGAGTGTGGAGTACGGATGATTGTGGAGTACGGATGATTGTGGAGTACGGATGAGTGTGGAGTACGGATGAGTGTGTAGTACGGATGAGTGTGGAGTACAGATGAGTGTGGAGTACAGATGAGTGTGGAGTACGGATGATTGTGGAGTACGGATGAGTGTGGAGTATGGATGAGTGTCTAGTACGGATGAGTGTGGAGTATGGATGAGTCTCTAGTACGGATGAGTGTGGAGTACGGATGAGTGTGGAGTACGGATGAGTGTGGAGTACAGATGAGTGTTAAGTACGGATGAGTGTGGAGAAAGGATGAGTGTGGAGTACGGATGAGTGTGGAGCACGGATGAGTGTGGAGTACAGATGAGTATGGGGTATGGCTGAGTGTGTGGAGCGGATGAGTGTGTGGAGCGGATGAGTGTATGGAGCGGATGTGTGTGGAGCGGTTGTGTGTGGTGCGGATGTGTGTGTGGAGCGGATGCATGTGTGGAACGGGTGCGTGTGTGGAGCGGATGAGTGTGTGGAGCGGATGAGTGTGTGGAATGGAGGAGTGTGTAGACTTGATGAGCGTGTAGACTCGATGAGCGTGTAGACTGGATGAGCGTGTAGATTGGTTGAGCGTGTAGACTGGATGAGCGTGAAAACTAGATGAGCGTGTAGACCGGATGAGCGTGTAGATTGGAAGTGCGTGTAGATTGGAAAAGCGTTTAGATTGCATGGGTGTACAGAGCGGACGAATGTACAGAGCGGAAGAGTGAAACGCCTGATCTCGAACACCTGAAACGAATAAAAGTGCATAGAACGTACTTGATCGCATAGAATTGGGTGACATACGTGATTTGCCTTGGAATGCAGGGCACATTTGAAAGAGCATACATCCCATCATACCACACCCCACGCTTACTCTCCTCTTTACACCACCACTCAACTAGAACACAGAGATACTATGATGACACAATTCGGTATAACTGTTCTCATATCAACATCTTGCGCTCACTCCCCATCATGCTATGTAAACACAGCTGGTTACACACCCCCCAGCCAGGCGTTCTCCTCAGGCCTAACGCAGCCACACTCGGTCTGGATTAATCCTGCCAGAGCGAACACATACTCCTGATCTCAACCACCACACCTACCGCTATGAAGCAGCTACTACACGAATTCCGCACCAGCTGCACACATACCTGGTGCGCACACGCACCTTTGGACTCTCTACTCTCTCTACTGACTCGAACTTCGGTTCCCAAGGGCGTTCAAACTACCAGCGCCTTCAGACCATACCAATGGTATATAAGGCGCTATATAAATGCAAAATAACATAACATAACATAACACCGGGCAGAAGATTGCGCAATCAACCTAATTCCAAATGCCACAGTTCCATTCGGACGCATGTACCCTCTATCTTTACAAAAGAAAGAGCTCTTAAGGAGTACTTAGATGCCAATTTACAGAATGGTTAGATCCAGGAATCCAGATCCTCTTGTGGAGCATTGCTTTTCTTCATTCCCAAGAAGTATTCTTTGGAGCTCAGACCATGCTTAGATTATAGAGGACTAAACAGCGTAACCACCAGAGACAGATATCCTATGCCGCTTACATGGGACATTGTACTTCACTAAGCTGGATCTTCTTACCTTCTAAGAATTAAATAGGGGGACGAATGGAAAACGGCCTTTTGCACTCCTCTGGGCTTCTTTGAGGCAGAGTCATGTTGTTTGGTTTAGTGAACGCACCTGCAATATTTCAGAGGTTTATCGATAAGATATTTGCTCATATGTTGTTCTTGTCTGTAGTAGTCTATTTGGATGACATCATAATTTTTACACGATCACTACAAAACACCGTATTCAGGTAAAGGAGGTACACATCGGTTACCAAGGAACCATCTCCTGGTCAAACTGGAAAAGTGCCAGTTCGAAGTAACCTCGGTGTCCTATCTGGGTATATCCTTTCTCAAGATGGCATTCGTATGGACCCCAAGAAGGTCAAGGCAATGAGGGAGTGGAAGGAACCTCAGAACGTGAAGGATATACAAAGATTCCTAGGCTTGGCCAATTTTTACAGAAGATTAATTCCAAGTTGGTACTGCCTATTACCGCCTTGCTTAAGAAGGGTACCAAGTTTGTCTTTGGACAAGAACCCAGAGAAGCCTTTCATCTTTTGAAGGGCCTTTTTACCTCAGCCCCAGTCCTGGTACAACCTGATCAGGGCAAACAATTCCTTATTGAGACTGATGCCTCAGTAGGGGCGTTGGGTGCTGTCCTCCTTCAAAGGGCAGAGGATGGGTTGGAGCACCCTGTGGCTTACTATTCAAGGACCCTGACATCAAGTGAACGTAACTATTCTGTCCTTGAGAAGGAATTACTGGATATAAAACAGGCTTGTCAGGAGTGGCATCATCTGCTCCAAGGGGCTACTCACCAGTTCTTAATCCGTATTGATCATAGAAACCTGCGGGTTTTACAACAGATGGAATGTACCAACTCCTGTCATGCCTGTTGGGCATATTTCTTTTCTCAGTACGATTTTCTCATCACTTATATATCAGGTACTGAAAACCAGGTAGCCGATGCATTGTCCCACAGTCAAGGGGAAGAAACAGGACTCTATCAAGGCCAGGAACACATTCTCCCTCAGAAGAAGATCCTTTCAGCCATCACCCCATTCCTACAAGAACTCCTACAACAGTATCATCGATCTCCTGGTATGCCGGATGACCGATCCTTGTGTAGGGTCGAAAAGAGACTTTATTACCATGGTGAGGCATTGTATCTTCCATCAGAGCCACTTCAGACTCAGGTTATATCTTGGTGTCATGACACTCCTTGGGCGGGACATCCAGGCATTAAAAAGACCCAGGAATTAGTCAGCAATAGATTTTGGTGGCCTTCTTTACACAAGGCTGTTACGAAATATGTACACACTTGTCCCACCTGTGCCACCAGCAAGATGGCTACTGGTAGACCCATAGGTTTATTGCAACAACCCCAGTTACCTAACCGCCCACGGGAACATATCTCCACAGACTTTATAGTAGATCTTCTGTCCTTGAAAAGGAATTACTGGCTATAAAACAGGCTTGGCAGGAGTGGTGTCATCTGCTCCAAGGGGATACTCACCAGTTCTTAATCGGTACTGATCATAGAAACCTGCAGGTTTTACAACAGATGGAATGTAGCAACTCCTGTCATGCCCGTTGGGTATAATTCTTTTCTCAGTACGATTCTTTCATCACTTACATACCAGGTACCGAAAACCAGGTAGCCGATGGATTGTCCCACAGTCAAGGGGAAGAAACAGGACTCTATCAAGGCCAGCGACGCATTCTCCCTCAGAAGAAGAGCCTTTCAGCCATCACCCCATTCCTGCAAGAACTCCTACAACAGTATCATCGACCTCCTTGTACGCCGGATGACCGATCCATGTGTAGGGTCGAAAAGAGACTTTATTACCATGGTGAGGCATTGTATCTTCCATCAGAGCCACTTCGGACCAGGTTATATCTTGGTGTCATGACACTCCTTTGGGGGGACACCCAGGCATTAAAAAGACCCAGGAATTAGTCAGCCATACATTTTGGTGGTCTTCTTTACACAATTATGTAATGAAATATGTACACACTTGTCCCACCTGTGCCACCAGCAAGACGGCTACCGGTAGACCCATAGGTTTATTGCAACAACCCCAGTTACCTAACCGCCCATGGGAACATATCTCCACAGACTTTATAGTAGATCTTCCCGAGTTGAAGGGTGTGAGTACCATTATGGTAACCATTGACCCCTTTAGCAAATCGGCTCATTTCTCGGCGTTAGCACATCTTCCTTCAGCACCGGAGACAGCGGCAATAATTTTGCGAGATATAGTTCGTCTTCATGGTCTGCCAAGGACTATAGTGTCTGACAGAAGCACACAGTTTACCTCCAGGTTCTGGTCCTCTTTGTGTCAACAATTAGGCATCCATAGAGCACTATCCTCAGGGTATCATCCGCAGAGCAATAGCCAAATTGAGAGACTCAATGCTAGTTTGGAGCAATACCTTAGGTGCTTCTGCAGCTCGGAACAAGAACACTGGCCTTCCTATCTTCCACAAGCAGAATTCGCTTATAATAATAGCACTCATTCATCTATCCACATGAGGCCATTCTTTTGCACCTATGGTTATAACCCTCAGCACCTTCCGTGGACCGGCTTCACCTCTACCAGCTCGCCTACCATTGACGGTTTCCTCGCAAAACTCCAGAAGGTGCAGGCCACTGCAATCAAGTCATTGGGAGCCAGCAGACAAGAGCACAAGAGATGGGCTGACCGTAGAAGAAGACCTAACCCGGAATGGAAACCGGGTACACTTGTCTGGTTGTCAACTAAATTCCTAGTGGGTCCATATAGGCAAGTTCGCTCCTTGATATATCGGACCTTTTCCGATTCTAGAACGAATCAACCCAGTCACTTTCAGTTTGAAATTACCAAGAAATCTCCACCGGGTACAATCAGTATTTCACACCTCCTTACTCAAGGAACACCAGGAAGATCCTTACCACAGAAGGATTAAAAGGGTGAGGCCGCTGAACCTAAAATACCCGATGTATATGAAGTATCCCACTTGGTTGATTCACGCTATCGAAAGGGTAGGGTTCAGTACCTGGTACATTGGAAGGGGTACTTGTTAGGCAGAAACCTGTGCAGTTCTCTTAGGGACCACTGCAAAAAGTTTAAGACTACAGGAGTTAGCAGTAAACCCAATTGGTAGCAGTCTGCACCACCCAGATTTACCTGGTAGCTGTGGCTGAGCAGTTAGACTACTCTCTGTAGTTGGGCAGTATACAGAGCATACACAATAGGGCAGAAAAACACAGTAAAACAAGCAAACACTGACCAGAGCTTTGGTGTAAAAGATATATAATTATTTATTTAAAAACACATCTATGAAAACACACTGGCACTAATATCAACCAAGTTCAAAAACACAGTCACTAAAGTATATACACTCCCTTCAAAGATTATTAGACAAGTCTAAAGTAAAGCACCACTTATTTTCAGACAGCGGTGAGCGCTTAACGCAGATGGCACTCTAATAATTCGGTTAAAAAGGGAGAGAAGGCAGAGCATAAATTGAAACAGATCCCAACACTTTCAGAAGAGCATAGCAAGATAGAAAGGCAGAATACAACCGTGAAGTCAGAGTTCAGAAAGCCGGACCCACTTTGAGAGGATCAGAACGAAATGTGTCCAAGGTCACACGGTTTAAAAAGTGCATAAAAGTCTTGTAAATGTTCAGAAAGAAGTTGGACCAAAAGAAAGAGACCAGTTAGAAGGTCAAGAGACCAACCCAGTATAGAAGGCTAAGGATCTACTGTCACCTTAGTGCAATCTGTTGAAAGGGAGGCCAGGTGGACACAGTACCTTGAAATGGTGAGAACGCTCCAGCGGGGGCAGTTGTTCCTGGCAGCGGGTGCAAGTCAGTGCTTCGTCCGGGGGAAGAGAAGATCTCGTCGTGGAGGAGAGCAGGTGTTCGTTGCACTGCCAGGGAAGAAACCAGCCGCGGAGTTCTCAATTAAAAGGTATGGTCCTTTTATTTGCGGTTAAGTGGCAAGTGGCTATCCGGTTGCCGGGGTGCTTGGCACGGGCAATTTGACCACTGGCCGTCCTGGAAGGTGAAAAGACGGCGAACTGGTTGTCCCCACCAGCTCAAGGGGAAGAGACTCTCCGGGAAGAAGATCTCCTCTGTCGTTGGGAAGTGGTGAGTCGGTGCAGCAGGGCTCTACCGGTGGTGTCGTCGTTGCAGGTCGGCTCAGCTTCTCCCTCTTTGGATTTTCAAGTCCTGTGGCGACTTCTGAAGTTCCAGTCCCCAAAGCCCTGCTTTTATGCAGCAAACCCCCATTCATTCATCCTAGCTGTCAATCAAACATGCTAAGTGGTGAGCGGGGCGGCTCACCACTTGGGCCAATCATGCAAGAGTGCGACTTGAGTTGGCAAGGCAACTTAGTCCAAGGTGCCTAAACCCCCTCCCACACCACCTGTGGTACCCAGACAGAGTGGCACCACTTTGGAGGGCTTCTGTGTAGAAGCCTGCCAAAAGTGGAACAAAGGGCTCGACCTTTGGTTTGTAGTTACAGAGGCGAACACAAATGCCATTTTAAAACCGAGTTCTGGCAAAAAGACCCTACCGGTGAAGTAATATTAAATAAATAAACCGGCGGTATAACATTGCACCAAAAAGTGGTGCGTTGAAAATACATGGGAAAATCCCATAGGAAATATTCTTAACGAATATTACGCGTGGTAACCACTGCCACCAGCCAGAAACTCGATGAGGGAGGACTGCACAGTACCCCCTCGAAAAACAGACCCAGGGGCAATCGAATTACCCCTACCAGTACTTCCACATTATGATGGTTTGTATTGGTTCTGTTACTAAATTTGGGACTAGTAAAGCCAATGGTGACTTTACATGTCCTGGGAGACAGTAGTCAGTCCCAGGGTATGGAGTCTATGGTGGGGGTCACTTAGGACACCCCTGTGTTACTGCACTGAGGGTGCTGTGTAACACACATAGTAAAAACACAGAGACCCTATGGAGTAAAATACCCCATAGCCCATAAAACACATCAACAGTCAAAGGAACCCCTCAAATCATGTCAAGAGTGTGAGGAAAAGAGTCTCACTCTTGGCAGGAGAGAAAAAAACAAACTCCAGAAATCCAGCAAAGTTGCTGGGGGACTCACTAGGTTAGGAAATTCAGCCTACACAGAGAATTCTCCCTAACGCTCGCCCCCCCCACCCAGACTAAGGGACAGGAGGATTTAATCCACTTCTGGATGAATCTCATACCTCTAGTCGACGACATACATCCTAGAGAGACCATCAGCATTTTGGTGGTGACACCCTGACCTGTGCTCAATGGTAAAATCAAACCCTTGCAGGCAGATTGACCATCTCAATAGTTTTGGGTTTTCTCCTTTCATTTGCATTAACCATCTCAAGGGTTGGGGGTCAGTCTGAATAACAAAAGTAGAACCATACAAGTATGGCCTAAACTTCTTCAGAGCCCACACAATAGCAAAACACTCTCGTTCAATGGTTGCCCACCTTGTTGCAGGATCCTTCAGTTTTCTACTGATGAAGCAAATGGGGTGCTCCCTACCTTTCCCATCTAGTTGACTGAGGACTGCACCTATTCCTACATTTGGAAGCATCTGTCTGCACAATTAAAGTTTGGTGGTAGTCAGGAGCTCTGAATACTGGGGCTTGGCAAAGAGCCTTTTTCAGGTTTTCAAAGGCCTGATTGCACTCCTCATTCCATCTTACCTTTTTATGGAATTTAGGAGAGGAGATGACATTCAGTGGAGAAGCTATGGTCCCATAGTTATCTATGAACCTAAGAAGGCTCTCACCTGGGTCTGAGTAGAAGGTGTTGTCCAATTTTGCACAGCTTCAATCTTACTGAGCAAAGGCCTTATTTCTACACCTCCTACCTCATGTCCAAGGTAGACCACTTTACTCTGTCCAATCTGGTATTTACTTGCCTTTATGGTCAGATTGGCCTTCTCAAGAGCCTGCAAAACATAGCTCAGGTGGTTCACATGTTCTTCTCAGGTCTGGCTGAAGACTGCAATGTCATCCAAGTATGCCATGCAGAAGTCCTCCATCCCTGTCAGAACCTGATTCACCATCCTTTGAAATGTAGCAGGTGCATTTTTCAATCCAAAAGGCATAACCTTAAACTGGTATAAGCCGACTGGGGTAGAAAATGCAGTTTTCTCCTTGGCATGGTCTGTCAGGGCTATTTGCCAACAGCCTGACGTCAAGTCAAATGTGCTGAGGAACATGGCTGAACCAAGTCTATCCACCAACTCATCTGTCCTTGGCAAAGGATGGGCATCAGTCTTGGTGACTGCATTAAGAGCTCTATAGTCCACACAGAATCTAAGTTCTTTAGATCCACCTTTGGCACTAACACAACTGGGCTAGACCATGGACTAGTAGAGGGCTCTATTACCCCGAGATCAAGCATCTTGCTGACCTCACCTTTGATGTGGGTTCTTACATTTTCTGACATTCTGTATCCTCTGCTTTTGACTGGCAGACAGTCACCAGTGAGTATATCATGCTGTCCCCAAGGGGTCAAGCCTGGTGAAAGTGAGAACAGAGAGGCAAACTGATTCAACATAGATTTGCACTCTTCTTGTTGCCCAGGTGTCAGATTTGAAGAGAGATTTACTCCTTCAATCTTTTCGTCCAAACGTAAGCCTCTGAGGAGATCAGGGAGAGCTTCACTCTCTTCCTCTGATGATGCTAGAATCAAAGCTCCTACATCAGGTCTGGAGACATACGCTTTTAGTCGGTTGGTGTGGAGGACTGTGGGAGCCTCCTTGGGATTGCCCAAGTCCACCAGATAGTTGACCTCTCCAAGTTTACCCACAACTATGAAGGGTCCCACCCATTTGTCTTGCAAGGCCCTCTGCCTTGTTGGAATCATAACTAGAACTTGCTGGTCTTGAGTAAACTCAACCATGTTAGCCTTTTGATCATGCCAGTGCTTGACCAAAGCTTGACCAGCTTTCAGGTTATCACTAGCTACTGCCATCATGTGTGACATTCTCCTCCAGAGACCTATCACATAGTCAGTCACTCTGACTGGCTTGGGGGAAGGAACACTCTCCAACCCCTCCTTAATCAGGGCTAAGGGGCCTCTGACTGGATGACCATAAAGAAGTTCAAAGGGAGAATAACCTATTCCCTCCTGAGGGACTTCTCTATAAGCAAAGAGAAGGCATGGCAGTAGAAGATCCCACTTTCTTTTAAGGGGGTCCTCTAAAGCACCTATCATGCTCTTCATGGTACTGTTGAACCTTTCAACCAATCCATTTGTCTGAGGGTGGTATGCGGTTGAGAACTTGTAAGTAACTCTGCAGGTTTTCCACATGGCTTTCATGTAGTGGGACATCAAATTTGACCCCCTGTCAGAGATTACTTCCTTAGGAAACCCAACCCTGGTAAAAATACCAAGGAGGGCCTGAGCCACAGCCGGAGCTGTAACAGTCCTCATAGGAATTGCCTCAGGGTACCTGGTAGCATGGTCTACTACAACAAGTACAAACCTGTTGCCTGAGGAGGTTGGAGGATCAAGGGGACCAACAATGTCAATCCCTACTCTCTCAAATGGGACTCCCACAACTGGGAGAGGCACTAAAGGTGCCACATTCTTGGAGCCAACCTTACCAGAAGTCTGGCAGGTGTGGCAGCTCCTGCAGTACTTATCTACTTCAGCCCCCATCTTTGGCCAATAAAAGTAGAGTGAGAGCCTTTCCTTAGTCTTCTTGAAACTCAAGTGACCAGCCAAAGGAATCTCATGGGCTAACTGCAAGAACTGTTGTCTGTTCTCTTGGGGTACTACAAGTCGTTTGTAGTCCTCAGGTGCAGACTCTGTTGGTTCACTGTAGAAGAGGCCATCCTCCCAGTGCAACCTATATTTCCTATATAGGCTCTTGCCCTTCAGCCTGATCATCTGCCTGGTGGCGAAGACCTTCCAGAGTTGGACATTCTCTCTGTCCCTTACTGAAGTCTGCCCTGTTGGGTCCACCTTCTGCCAGTAAAGACTGCAGCTCAGGATGGTCAACAGGATCCAGATCTCCAATGAGTTCCTGGCCTTCCACTAGCTCTTCTTCAGAGTCTAGTTCAACCACACAGGGTTGTACCACCCTCTCAGTCTCAGCTGGAGGGGGAGTTACAGGTGTAACTTTGGACAACCTCGGGGAAGTCCTTGTTGGCTGCACTGGAGTGCTGACTGCTGGTTTCTTTTTAGAAGTTTTAGGTTTCCCTTTTTCTTCTGGTTGTTTGGATACAGCAGCCGACAGCTCCAGTGGAGTAGGAGTGATCTCTTTCTTCATCATCTCCTTGGGAGTACCTCTCAGGGTCCTCTCCCTTGCAGGTCTGGTGAGCTCCTGTAACCTTTTACTAGGAGGTCTGGGGGTATGTGACACTACTCCAAGAGTTTTCAGGACATTACCCAACAGAACCCTTCCTGGTACCTCACTTTGTATGCTGACAGGTATCTTCACAGTCATGTCATTACACTGGATGAGAACTGGTAATTGGGGAAGCATCTGCACAGGCCCTCCAGCTAACTTGGCGAGGCGTTTGGGTGCCTTAGCAACATCCTCAGCCTGAAAAAACGATTTGTCCACCACAGTTATGCTGGCCCCAGTGTCCCTAATGGCAGGAATCTCCTGACCATTCACCTAGACACTTTCCTATAATACTCTTTAGTATTATATGGGATAGAATTATAGACATCTAAATTCTGTTGTTCCCACAAACCCAGAGACACTAAAGAAACACTGGCTGAGACTCCAATGGGTTCATCAGCCAGTAGTAGAAAGTTTCCACTTGCCATTTGTACTTCCTCCTCTGGAGCGAAGGCTAAGGAGACAAGCTGGACCCCTGAAGGTTTACCCTTACATCTGGGATCTCCTTTCACATGGTCAGTAGAGCCACAAACAAAGCATTTACCAAACGCTTTCTGGAATGGTGGCTTGTTCTGGCCTCCCTCTGGTTTGGCAACAGACGGTACACTAGCCTGATTCGGTTTCCCTTGTGGCTTACCCTTATGGTTTTGTTTGGGGTCCTCTTTGGGATTGGAATTATTAGAATTCTCTTTAGAGTCCTTTTTAGGCTGTTTTCCCTCCTCCTTTTTCTGAGTAGCCCCAGAATCCTTGTGAGTGGGCCTGTTGGCAACCCACAAGTCAGCAGCCTTAGCTAGCTTCCTGGAATCTAATTCCTTTGAATCAGCCAAGTGCTGTCGGAGCTCAGGAGACCGGCATCATAAATTGACTCCGACATTACAATATTCTTCATTCCCTCATAAGTGTTAACCCTGTAACCCTTAATCCATCCCTCTATGTTTTTCAAACTTTCACTCACCTAGGTAGCCCAAGGGGTACCATCATGCTTTTTGAGGGTCCTAAACCTCTTAAGGTACTGGGAAGGGGTCTTCCCAAATCTAGCTATTAAAGCTAGTTTCACACATTCATAATCCTTTTTATCCACCTCCCCCAACTCCATTACCACATCAGTTGCAACAGGGGGGAGCCTAGAGAACAACCAAGGAAGTAACTCATTCCCTGTGATGTCCTGGAGCCCATGATTATATTCAAACATTTTCAACCAATCCAACACATCCAACTTAGGTTCATACATACCCACTAATTCCTTAGGCATCCGGGGTCTTTTGGGACTGGAACTCCTAGAGAAACCAGAGGACAGAGAAGCAGTTTCCACAGACAACTTTTTCATTTCAAGTGCATGATTAAGCTCTATTTCTCTGAGCTTCAACTCAGCTTGCTTCTGCTCAGCGTGGGCATTGATTCTTCTGAACTCTAGCTCTTGGTTTCGTTCAGATTGAGCAAAAAAATGTTTGTACTCTAATTCAAGCTTCATATTTTCAAGTTCAAAATATCCAGGATTACATGTGGGACCTGGTATAGGTCCAGTAGGTACAGTTGGTAGAGCAGACAAAGGTTCAGAGTGGCTAACTGCATTAGGCTCACTTTCCTCTTCTGACTCATTTTCATGATTATCAATACTTTGATTCAGATCAATACCATCACTGTTATCTACATTTGCTGGGGTGGGTAGATTCCTCTGTACCACCCAGACTTTGTGTTCTAACAATCTTTCTATAAGTTCCATTTTCTTACCCTTCCCAGAGAGGTTCTTATGTCTACACAACACTTTTAAGCAATCAGCAGTTTTGGCAGACAATGATTCTAGGGTATAACTTTCCATAGTAGACAGGTTTAGAAAATCAGCTTTTTAGTGCTAAGCTTTGTGGTTAGTTGTCCTAAAGGGTTTAAAAGCACACTAAAATGTATACTCAATACAAATCCCACCGCTGTTCACCAGTGTTAGGCAGAAACCTGTGCAGTTCCCTTAGGGACCACTGCAAAAGGTTTAAGACTGCAGGAGTTAGCAGTAAACCCAATTAGTAGCAGTCTGCACCACCCAGATTTACCTGGTAGCGGTGGCTGAGCAGTCAGACTTCTCTCAAGAAGAGTTAGGCAGTATACAGAGCATACACAATAGGGCAGAAAAACACAGTAAAACAAGCAAACACTGACCAGAGCTTTGGTGTAAAAGATATATAATTATTTATTTAAAAACACATCTATGAAAACACACTGGCACTAATATCAAGCAAGTTCAAAAACACAGTCACTAAAGTATATACACTCCCTTCAAAGATTATTAGACAAGTCTAAAGTAAAGCACCACTTATTTTCAGACAGCGGTGAGCGCTTAACGCAGATGGCACTCTAATAATTCGGTTAAAAAGGGAGTGAAGGCAGAGCATAAATTGAAACAGATCCCAACACTTTCAGAAGAGCATAGCAAGATAGAAAGGCAGAATAGAACCGTGAAGTTAGAGTTCAGAAAGCCGGACCCACTTTGAGAGGATCTGAACGAAATGTGTCCAAGGTCACACGGTTTAAAAAGTGCATAAAAGTCTTGTAAATGTTCAGAAAGAAGTTGGACCAAATGAAAGAGACCAGTTAGAAGGTCAAGAGACCAACCCAGTATAGAAGGCTAAGGATCTACTGTCACCTTAGTGCAATCTGTTGAAAGGGAGGCCAGGCGGACACAGTACCTTGTAATGATGAGATCGCTCCAGCGGGGGCAGTTGTTCCTGGCAGCGGGTGCAAGTCGGTGCTTCGTCCGGGGGAAGAGAAGATCTCGTCGTGGAGGAGAGCAGGAGTTCGTTGCACTGCCAGGGAAGAAACCAGCCGCGGAGTTCTCGATTAAAAGGTACAGTCCTTTTATTCGCGGTTCAGTGGCAAGTGACTATCCGGTTGCCGGGGTGCTTGGCACGGGCAATTCAACCACTGGACGTCCTGGAAGGCGAAAAGACAGCGAACTGGTTGTCCCCACCAGCTCAAGGGGAAGAGACTCTCCGGGAAGAAGATCTCCTCTGTCGTTGGGAAGTGGTGAGTCGGTTCAGCAGGGCTCCACCGGCGGTGTCGTCGTTGCAGGTCAGTTCAGCTTCTCCCTCTTTGGATTTTCAGGTCCTGTGGCGACTTCTGAAGTTCCAGTCCCCAAAGCCCTGCTTTTATGCAGCAAAACCCCATTCATTCAGCCTAGCTGTCAATCAAACATGCTAAGTGGTGAGCGGGGCGGCTCACCACTTGGGCCAATCACGCAAGAGTGCGACTTGAGTTGGCTAGGCAACTTAGTCCAAGGTGCCTAAACCCCCTCCCACACCCCCTGTGGTACCCAGACAGAGTGGCACCACTTTGGAGGGCTTCTGTGTAGAAGCCCGCCAAAAGTGGAACAAAGGGCTCGACCTTTGGTTTGGAGTTACAGAGGCGAACACAAATGCCATTTTAAAACCGAGTTCTGGCAAAAAGACCCTACCGTTGAATTAATATTAAATAAATAAACCGGCGGTATCTTTAACATTGCACCAAAAAGTGGTGCATTTAAAATACATGGGAAAATCCCATAGGAAATATTCTTAAGGAATATTACGCGTGGTAACCACTGCCACCAGCCAGAAACTCGACGAGGGAGGACTGCACAGTACCCCCTCGAAAAACAGACCCAGGGGCAATCGAATTACCCCTACCAGTACTTCCACATTATGATGGTTTGTACTGGTTCCGTTACTAAATTTGGGACTAGTAAAGCCAATGGTGACTTTACATGCCCTGGGAGACAGTAGTCAGTCCCAGGGTATGGAGTCTATGGTGGGGGTCACTTAGGACACCCCTGTGTTACTGCACTGAGGGTGCTGTGTAACACACACAGTAAAAACACATGAGACCCTATGGAGTAAAAGACCCCATAGCCCATAAAACACATCAACACTCAAAGGAACCCCTCAAATCATGTCAAGTGTGAGGAAAAGAGTCTCACTCTTGGCAGGAGAGAAAAAAACAAACTCCAGAAATCCAGCAAAGTTGCTGGGGGACTCACTAGGTTAGGAAATTCAGCCTACACAGAGAATTCTCCCTAACAGTACTCAGCGGAAGAAAGAACCTGGGTACCCAGGAGTCATATTCGGGCACCCAGGCTTCTATGAAGGTTTCATCAGCTACATCCGGGCAAACCCGGGGGTCCCCCCAGGGGACGGGAGTATACTGTCAGGCTTTGCCCCTGGAAGTTATTGCAGGCTTGGAGAGCCACGCCCCCTATGCTGTGCGTTGTATCCGTTGCTTGGCTACCGACGCTGCTGTGTCTCTCACAGTTCCTCCTCTCTTCGATTGTTTACCCTAGCGATAGTGTATTTTTCTCCACCTTGCTCTGACTTTGTGTCGGTATCACCTTCTGTATTCCTCATTCTGTTCTGTCTCTCTCTCTCTCTCTCTCTCTCTCTCTCTCTCTCTCTCTGTCTCTCTCTCTTTCTCTCTTTCTCTCTCTCTCTCTCTCTCTAGCTGTCCTCTGTAATTCATCTCATGCTCAGAGGTGGTCCTCGTCCGCTAAGTTATTATTCCTTTCTCTTTCACCTTTCATCTGCAGCTCCTGTCTTTCACCGCCTGCTCATCCTTTCTCTCTGTCCGTGTTAGCCAGTCTTTCTGCCTGCTTAGTATTTCTTTCTCACGCTGTGATCTATCTGTCTCTGCGGTCCTTACCGCAGCGTTCTACTGTTCTTCCCTTTTCTTTCCTTCTGCAGCTACGGCGTCCACGTCCTAGCTCATCCTTCTGCTTCTATTCTTTTCTATCCTTTTCGGTACTCGGGTTCTTGTGCTAGCTCTCACTTACCTGTTAATACCTACCCGTACTTAGTGAGATCTGTCGTGTTCTGGTTTCTTCTGTTCTTGCTGTACCCTTTCTTCGCTCCTTTGGTTATCCTTCTGTTCTCCCTTGGACAACTGCAATCCACGCCTGCATTGTGGTTTATCTGCTCAACTCTGCGCGGAGATTTCTCTGCCCTGTATCCTGGATCACATCAACAGATGGGTGCTCTTGCTTCATTGCCTCTCCGCTTGATCAATATCAGTAGCGGTCCTGGAGGCTATTTCCTCCGGTACCAACGTCTTGGGGAACATTCCTTTTCCGGAGAACGGACTACATATCCCAGAGTTCAGTGGCTCAACCTCCTCTCTCCTTCTGTGGAAACCTTCAGAAGTCATTAACATAGAAAGGCATCCTCTTCTAACAAGCAAAGAACCATCCAACATCTTACTACCAGGGTTTTTTGTGCCAACAAGCTTTTTCCCTGGTCTCGGGCTTGGCTCCTCGGGGTCCGCTGAGGACAGGTATCAGTCTCTGCCAAGGTGGCCTCTGAGGGAGCCAGACCTTAGTTACACGACAAAAAAGGTAAAAGACTCAAGGACAAGAAGGATACTGAAGCCAAGAGATCTCGCCAGAAGAAGACTTCAGAACGCCGGAACAGCTCTTCAGAAGCATCAGGTGAGGGGAAGGTTCGAGAGGGCAGGCAACGTTGTGACAGTGGATAGCGGTTCTTTAACTTAATTTGGTTCAACGATTGATAGTCGATACAGGTTCTTAGGTCCCCCTCCTTCTTTGGTATGAAGAAGAGGGAAGAGGCCGCTGGTGACATGGACGGTCAGATACACCCATTGTCTAGGTACTGGTCTAAGTATGTCTTCAGATGGGTGTTTTCTTATTCTGTCAAGGCGTAAATCCGACTATAGGGTACTTGAGAACCGGGTACAAGGTCTATCTGGCAGTCATATGGCCGGTGCGGAGGAAGGGTATTTGCCTGCTCTTTATGAAACACATCTTGGTATTCTGAATACTCAGGCAGCAACACCCCTACCATGCCTAGAATGGAGCCTGTCTTCTTTTGTTCAGACACTACCAGAGGGCCCCCAGAGGCTGGATCCTTACTGTAACACATCTGCCCGCAACTCAAGGTCCTGGTGCACCAATCAATGCTGGGATTGAGGGATTGAAGCCAGGGCATCCCCAGGATGATCTGAAACTGTGGAGCTCTGTTCAGATCAAAGGTGAGGCTTTCATGATATCCATCCTGACAAATTAGTACCACTTCCTCCATCTATTGGGTCACTGAGCCCGAAGATAATTGGGTGCCGTCCATGGCGGTGATGTTTTCCGCAGTTGGTTTTGGACGAGAAGGGATCCCAATTCTGCAGGCCAACCCGTGGTCCATATAATTGCCCACCACACCGCTGTCCATCTATGCCTCCGGTGCATGCATCCGAGACGGTTGTTGGTGACAAATGAGTACCACAGCTAAGACCAGGTGTGAGGCCATAGATGCCTTTTCCTTGCTCGACAAACTAACCTCTACACTTGCTGGGCGTTGGAGATTTCTGGCAGCCATTCCCTGTCGCCCTTGTCTGTCATATCCATAGCCCCCACGGTCTTCCTGGTAGGTTTCACCAGACAATCCTGAAGAAAATGCCCCGCTTTGCTGCAGTACAAACACAGCTGTTGTTGTCTCCTCTTCTCCCTTTAGTCTCGCGTGAGCAGGCAGCAGATGCCTCCCAGCTGCATGGGCTCGGGGTGATTCTCAAGAGCACGCATTGGCCTCTCCTTTGGGCGAACATAAAATGACCGCCCTTCCGACCAAACACGATCCGTCCTACGATACTGTAACCGATGATCCAGCTGCAGTCTATATACCTAGCACATCCCTCTGGCGGGTTGATCACCTGCGCCAAGACATCTTTCAACTCCTCTCGGGGCCCTTGGTAGAACAACGTTGTCCACTTCTCTTCTGGCCAGTTAGACTCTGTCACCAACCGATTGAATGTGGCCACATATACCAGAAGATCCTGATTGCCCTGACATAGAGAGAGCAGTTTGTTATCGAGGGGTTGCCCCTGAGTTCGATGAGTGAACAACTTTTCTAGCTCTTGTTCAAACCTCTGATAGTTGCGCAAGTGGGGGTCATAATGATCACCAGCGGGATGGACCAGTTAGCTGCATGCCTACAGAGGTATGAAAGAATGAAGGCCACCTTGGATTGGTCAGTGGGAAAAACCACGGGTCTGCAAGTGGAGTCGACATTGGTTCATGAAAACTGCGAACTTATGGAGATCTCCGGTGTAGCGCTCAGGATGAGCTAAAGGGACTGCACCAGGGAGGACCACTTGAACTGGGGTTGCTGGGGCAACAGGGGGAACTGAATAAGGGAGGGGCTTACCCTGCTTGGGCTTTCAGTAACTGCCTGGCTAATTCCTCTGTGCAGTCTTTATTCACTACCAATTCCTGCCGTAATGCATTTGTTTCAGACTTGGCTGTGTGAACTTCTGCCCTGAGCTCACCTAGGTGCTGCGATAACTAGTCTACCTCTGCTTGGGCAAGGTGGTAACATGGGCTTCGTGATCTGTAACACTTACCTTGTAGAAGCGTTTGGACCCTCTGGTATCTCCCGCTGCCTAGGTGTGCTGAGATAGCTCCCTCCCTGGATGCTGGGGTGTGGTCAGGCTGTAACTACAGGTCTGGGCCTTTGTACCTTTTCCAAAACAAGAACAACAAGTACATGTGTGTTAGGAGTATATATGGCTTGTGTTAGGCCCCCTCCCCCTGACTCCTTTTCCCAGGAAGACTGGCTCACCTGTTGGCTTAGGATAGGATGCTCTCCTTCCTACTGTCTGTTGCAGGGGTGCTTGTTTTCTGACTTAGTGTCTCTGCTCCAGTTACCTCACTGGATAAGTCCAGGCCTGCTGTGGCTTATTATGAGAAAAACAACTATCATCCTGCTTCCAGGATGTCTTGTCGGCTTGCTTTTATGTACACTGTTTTCCAATGTTCACTATGTTCACAGTTTCAGATGTTCGTTATGTTCACTGTTTCAAATGTTCACAGTTGTCTTATAACGGTGTCCTTTCCTCTTGTTTGAGCGTCTGAACATAAGGATTGTTCTGCTACCCGGGGTGCACCGATTGTGGTGCTTTCAGCTGTTGCGCTTTATGTTGTGTGGAATGAAAACACTCTAATTGCTTCCTTTGTTTGTTTATACAGATGCAGACAGAGAAGGGAGCTGCGGAGCCTGCCCGAGAAGGGAGCAGTGGAGCCAGAGGAGGAATGAAGACAAGCCGGAGCTCGGATCGGGGTTGGCTGATAGCGGCGGCCAAAAACCGACAGAGCTGCGAGGAAGAGCCGCTTAGTAGTTGAGTGTTTCAAATCTTCAAGGTGCATTTCAGAGCCTTCCTTCACTGACCGTATGTTTTCCTTTGCAGGTGTAGACTTCAGCCGTAGAAACCCAGTAAGCATTACTCTGCAAGGTGAAATAACACGAAGCACTGACACACGTGTGGGTGCCATTTAAAGAGCTACCTACCCACTATACCGCCAACACGGGAGCGTGCTGGCTAGGCTGCCGGCCATGTTGGTGGAATTCAAGCGGATTCCTAGGCTGGCTATCTTGGTAGGGTGAAAACAATTCACATGCCAGCTGTATGGCCCAATGAGTGCAAGTGCACCACAAAGTGGTCCAGCCTTCCTTTTCCCTTGCCCTACCGGTCCCAATCGTGTTTTGGGAGCATGTGGTGTGCGCACATGAACCTGAAGTCCCAGTGGTTATGACAAAGGGAATGTCAGACAACTTCCTTTCTTAGCTAATTAGCCTACCATCTCTCATCCGTTAGTCCCTGAGCCAAGGCTTCTTCTTTGTAGCTGACGTTACTGACTGTTCTCTTCCTCTGAACTTCAAAGGGAGTGACGGTACATTGCTATCTTCATCTGGAGCCTTATGAATAGGCCTTGTTTTGTGGTCCTGAATCACGTGAGGAGACCATGATTTTGTCCATTTGCCTTTCTATTTAGTGCTGTTTGATTCAATTATATTAGATTCTATTACTCTTCTTGGCCTCTGGTGATTTGGTTGCTTCATTTTGTATGTGTTTTCTACATCTTTAATTGAACAATACTTGTCACTAGCAATTGTTCACTCCTTTACTTAATCTAAGAGAAAAATGGCCTGCATATGTAGCTTATCCTCTTTGACTCCTTTTGAGCCATGTAGTTGCTCATGCTGTGTCATCCTTGATGTTAAGCCAAGCAAATACCCTTTGTTCTTGCACACATTTGTATTCCAGTACTTGTCAGCATTGCAGCCTTGGTTTTCCTTATCAAGGCTTCTTGCTTACTATTATACGATGCTGCCGTCCGTTTACTTAGCATGGCTGCTTTACTCGTGTTCTATTTTCTACTTTAGCAAGCTTCTATATTCTAGCTCAGAGCTGGGGGTAAACATGCCAGAAAAATCCCAATTTTTGGCACAATTACTACCAGCGGTATTACTGCATGGTAATTGTGCCAAAAATCCCCCATTGGGTCGAATGGACCCAATGGGGAATGGGCACTAACAGTTATTGCCCAACCCATGATCTGGCAGTAATACCTCCGGATGGGTTGGCGCTAGCACTAATAAAGTTGGGCGGTATCCCACTGGGGATAACTCCCAACTCATGATCAGGCCCATTGCCCTTTGTTTGTTCTCAGGAGACAGAATCCCAGCAATACTAACACTAGTATTGCTATCACTATCTTGAATGCATTCTGCATCCAGGTTGGAACCCATGAGAACAAGTATGAAAACTAATCTTCATCCTTTCCGTTTTCATCTACTTCTTCCACCAATTTTGTCTGTAGGGTTAATAGAATAGGTGGGTATGTACAGCAAGAAGGCCCGATCTTTGCGCAAACTCCTCCTTCCATTGCTGTAATTAATTTCAAGACATACCTGTTTTGGAGGGTCATGAGTCTGATGGCTGTCACTTCTTCTTTAATCACATTAAATCCTTTTATTGTTGTGTAAATTGTTTGTAGCAGTTCCCACCTTGTGATTTGTAACCACTTGACATTTGCTGCAGCTTGAATTCCTGGCATGAATATGGCTGTAAATATCACTGCCGTCCCGCTGAACGATGTGTGCTCATCTGGAATGATGTGATAAGCTTCGATTGATTTTGCCAAGAAGTTATGTTTTTTCTTCTGTTGGGTAAGATTAAGCGACCTCTTCTTCCTTTGATGTGCCTCCTTTTTAATAAAGCTGTTTATGTGGAGATCATTTTGAGGGACCACCAACACAGGAACATGTATTATCACCATAGAACATATTCCTCCCCAATTTAGAGGCAACTTCTTGTAAACTCTGGATCCACAGGCCGAATAGTGGTCCATCAGCACCGCAGTTCCTCCTTTCATTCCTGGCACATCAATTACGTGCCTATGTCCTTTATTTTCTCCAACTTTGGTCTGACCACTGTTTCTGAAGCACAGTGCTGCATCCTTCATTGGCAATATGGATATGGGTCCTGCTCCATCTTTGACCCATGTTAATAACTTTGAATATTTGGCCCATTCCTTAAGACATTCGTCATTCACCACTTGCACTATCTTCACTGGTGCTGTCATCAATAAGTGTGCACTGCATGCCAATATTCCTTCTTCCCACCCTGTAATGGTGGCTACTTCTCCATATACCAATAGCTGAGGTCTCTCCCAGCATCGCTCACATGATATCCCCGGGGGCATCTGGAAGGCTCTGAGATCTGGAACCCTGGATGCATAGTTGCCCAGTGCTGAATAATGAATCTTAGTTATTTGTAGGGTGAGCTATTCGTCCTGCGTTTCATGTGCAGGGGCACTTGACGTTTTTGTTGGCGACCTGCCCGAGTTGCTTCACTGGTGCAGTTCGCCTTCCTTGGGCCAAGGTCTGCTGTGACCCCGAATCTGCTGGTAGGTAGGTAGGTTTGTTAATTGTAAGTCTTTGTTCTGTTTATGGTGGGAATTCGTTAATGTCTTTACCTCCTTCTTTTCAGGTGCGAAGGTCTTGATGCTGGCATGCCGTATGGAGAGGCACGTTTTCTAGGTAAGAGAAAGCATGAAGAGCAGCGCCTTTATTGTCTTTTAAAGCTAACCTGTGTTTTCTTCTTCTCCTCACAGGCCGCTGTGGTGCTGCGAGTGGATGAGAGCGTGATGAAAAACAGGCCCCCGGAATGCGTTAAGGTAAGTACAGCGCTGTACGGTTATTTAATATTGAAAGCGAACCTGCATATGTCTCTTTTCCTTTGCAGATGTTTCTGTGGTGCTCCAGAGGGAAGCGTGGCATAGCGCAATGGAATTCAGGTAAGACTGATGGGATTCAATGTTTTGGAAGCGTGCGTTCTAATATGGTTTTTTCCTTTCTCATGATTGCAGATCGCAATGTTTGAACAGCAGCTGTGGTAGCGGTTCGCCAGAAGTCCTTAAGCTAGTACTCACAGGTGAGTGATGTTTCTTCTTCTCTCGGTTTCCACAGATTGCAGCCCAGTTTAGATGCTGAGTGATTGATGGTGTTTTCTCAGGTAAAACAGAATAATCTTGTTCTTGTTCTTGCAGGATTACAGGAAGATGCTGAGGACCAGGAGCTGGACACAGTGAGCGTCACGCTGCGGGTTGCAGAATAACTTGAAGTGTGTTCTGCAGTCAGGGTGTGGTTTATATAGCCCAGGTAAAGTAGTACCAGGGAAAGTAGTTCCAGGCCTGCCACACCCAAAACACTAGACCGCATTTCTTGGTTCTTAGATCTAGACTGTGTGGGTGCTTCCATGTTGGATTTAAAGGCCCATGTACATAAATGGGACCTAGTGTAGCCCTTCCTTCCTACATATGAGCCTGGTGCCAAAGGCACCAGGACCATCTCTAGGAGCCCTTTTGCAGTGGTATTAAGGCCCTCTGAGTTCTGGTAGGAGCCTGCTTGTGGCACAACTTGTGCCCCCTCACAGTGGTCATGACAGCACTCCCCCCCCCCCCAAGCCCCTCTCGTATCCTTCCTTTCCGGTCCAGGTTTGGTGGGGTTATCCAGGTGAAACCTTTTAATTAGACGTGATGCGTGAATATGTTCACTTGGTTCCCAAGTTCTGTCTTGAGGCCTGTACCCTTTCCAGTCCACTAAATAGTATAGCTTAGATCTGGTACGTTTCGAATCCAGGATGTTTTTAACTTCAAATTCAGGCTCTCCATCAACTAGCACAGGTTTTGGTGGTGTTAAGACTTGGGTTCCTGGTTGTACAAGTTTTACAAGTGACACATGGAACACCAGATGAATTTGTCTGCTCAGTGGTAAGGCTAACTTGACGGCCACCGGATTTATCACTGATTCGATGGTATAGGGTCCTAGATATCTTGGACGAAAGGTCCAGGTACCTTTTATGGGCACATGTTTTGATGCCAACCAGACTTCGTCTCCAACTTGGTAATCGGGAGCTTTCTTTCAATGCCGGTCCGAGAATTATTTTTTGTCTGTCTTTGGCTTGCAGTAAATGTTCATTTGCCCTTTTGAAGGCTTGGGCTATGCTTGTGTGTAGAGTCTTTACCGCTGGCATTTCTAAGGTCGTGGGGGAGTCTAGTTCAGAGGTACGTGGATGTCTTCCGTATATTGTGTAGAACGGGCTTTGTCCCATGCTGGTGTGTATGGAGTTATTGCATGCATATTCCGCTATCCATAACAAGTCTTTCCAATTCTCTTGCACTTGATGCAGCATGCAATGTAGATACTGTTCTAATGTCTGGTTTGTTCTTTCTGTTTGCCCATCCGTTTGGGGGTGATGGCTAGTGGATAATTGAACATCGATTTGTGCCATGGTACAACATTTCCTCCAGAAGTTGGATACAAATTAGCTTCCACGATCTGAGATTAGGACTGAGGGGAAACCATGCAGTTTTATAATCTGTTCAAGAAATGCTTTTGCCAGACCAGTAGCATTTGGAAGTCCTTTGAATGGAATGAAATGTGCCATTTTAGAGAATAGGTCTACAACCACCAGAATGGTATTAAAACCTTGACAGGGAGGTAAGTCCGTAATAAAATTAAGAGAGAGAGTATGCCAGGGAGCCAGTGGAATATCCAGTGTTTGTAGGGGGCCAGCTGGTTTCTATTTTTGTGATTTATTCTGTGCACATATCCCACAGGATAGAACAAATCGAGCAATGTCCTTACGCCAGGTTGGCCACCAATAATTCGTTTAACCTTGGCTAGAGTCTTCGCAATTCCGGGATGGCCTTCGATCAGGGAATTGTGATAACCAGACATGACCAATTGTTGCAGATATTTACTTGGTAGATATAGTTGTTCCCTGAAGTAGAGTAATCCATCCAGAATTGTGTGATGTTCATTTTGGGAATTGCATTTCTGCAACATCTCGGGGTTCATTAAGGTTCGAATCTTATCTTGAAGTTCACTCAGAGTCAATGTGGTGGTGAGTCCCAGTAGTTTATCACTTGGGATGATGGCAACAGGGTGCAGGATACTGTTAGTTTTCTCTTCAACACCCATACGAGACAAGGCATCGGCCTTCCCATTTCGAACTCCCGGTCGGTATCTTATTATGTAATCGTATTCTGCAAAGAATAGAGCCCACCACAACTGTCGTGACGATTGGGCTTTTGCTGACTTTAGGTATTGTAGGTTTCGGTGATCTGTGATTACTGTGATGGCATGTCTGGCACCTAATAGATACTGCTGCCAGGCTTTGAAGGCTGATTTTATTGCCAACAATTCTTTGTCTGTAATTACATAGTTAAGTTCTGGTGGTGAGAATTTACGTGACCAAAAGGCCATGGGGTGTAATTGGCCTGTCTCTGGATCTCTTTGAGAGAGAACTGCTCCCATAGCTACGCTGGAAGCATCAGTTTCCACTAAATAGGGGAGATCAGGGCGAGGATGTCGTAAAATTGGCGCAGGGGTGAATCTTTTCTTGAGTTCTTGAAAAGCCTGTTCCACCTCTTCAGTGATTGGGTGGACTACCCATGAGAAATCAGGAATAAATCAGTGATAAAAATTCGCAAAGCCGAGTATGCTTTGGGTTCCTTTAATTGAAGAAAGTGACGGCCA
This sequence comes from Ambystoma mexicanum, assembly GCF_040938575.1. Lineage (NCBI taxonomy): Eukaryota > Metazoa > Chordata > Amphibia > Caudata > Ambystomatidae > Ambystoma > Ambystoma mexicanum. The sequence continues at coordinate 229,563,531 of NC_090934.1, forward strand.
ATTAAGGATGGCATCTACTTTGTGTAAATCCATCTTGACTCCCTTTGGCGAGAGAACATAACCGAGGAATTCAACTTCGGTGACATGGAAGGAGCATTTCTCGAGTTTAGCGTACAGTTTGTGCTGGCGAAGTTTTGCAAGGACTGAGCGAACATGTTCCACATGATCTCTTTCAGAGAGGGAATACACCAGGGTGTCGTCAATGTAGACCAGGGTACAGACATCGATTAATTCCCGTAATACATCATTTATGAAGTATTGGAACGCTGCGGGAGTGTTGCACAGCCCGAAAAGGCATTACCTGATATTCGTACAGGCCATACTTGGTGCGAAACGCGGTTTTCCATTCATCCCCTTTCTCAACACGTACAAGGTGGCATGCTTCTCTGAGGTCTAGTTTGGTGTAGATTCGGGCATCCTTGACTTGGTCCAACAGTTCCAGGATAAGGGGCAAAGAGTAGTGTTTTTTTACAGTGATTTGATTAAGTGCGCGGTAATCGATGCAAGTCCTCAAATCTCCTTCCTTTTTGGGTACGAAGAATAAGGGAGAGGCTGCCGGTGACTTTGACGGGCGGATAAACCCATTAGCCAGGTATTGATCCAGCTAGGACTTCAAGTGGAGATTTTCAGTTTCTGTAAGTGCATAAATTCGACCACAATGAACCTGTGCAACAGGTATCAGGTCGATCTGACAGTGATAGGGCCTATGTGGCGGTAATGTGTTAGCCTGTTCCTTCTGAAAAACAACTTGATAATCCTGATATTCTTTTGGTAAGGTGTCCATTGGTTCTGCAATCCCGATTCCTTGAACAGATTTCAGGTTTGGCTGTGGTATAGATTTCTGGTAGCAAGCGTGGGCGCATTCGTCGGAAAAGGTCAGTCTCTTTGCATGCCAGTCTATGTGGGGATTGTGAGTTACTAACCATGGCATCCCTAAGATCAACCGGAACTGAAGAGCTTTGATGAGGTCAAATGTGATTGCTTCTTGATGTCCATCCTGACACAGAAGGGTTAATTCTGTTGTGGATTGGGTTACTGGGCCCGAAGCAATTTCTGTACCGTCAACAGTAGTTACCTTTTCAGTTGTTGGTTTTGTGCATAAGGGAAGTCCCATTTCTGTTGCCAGATCTTGATCTATGTAATTACCAACTGCTCCGCTGTCTATATATGCCTATATGGCATGCATCTGTGATGGTCGTTGATGATTGATCAAGGTTACTGGTAGTGCGATATGTGAGGTCTGTGACTCATCCTTTTCGTTCGACAAGCGGACCTCTATGCTTGCCAGGCCTGGTAGTTTTCCGATTCGTTTCCATCATCTTCTTTCTCTGTAGTGCCTACCACCTTCCTTGGAGGTTTCACTGGGCATTCTTTGAGGTAGTGACCCAATGTACCGCAGTATAAGCATAACTGTAGCTGTCTCATCTTGTCTCTTTCACCTTTGGTTAAAGGGGGTCATACTCCTCCAATCGGCATGGGTTCTGTGGTATTTTCAGATGGACGTTGAACATTATCTTTGAACGTACGTACATGGCACAATTTGTGAGTCTACTTCAGTCTGTTCTTCGATCCTGTGATCTGTGGTCAAACTGAACTACCATGTTGATAAACTCTGCACAGTCTTTAGGTGTGTCTACCACTTGAGCAAGGACATCCTTCAGGTCTCCTCGTAGGCCCCGATGAAACAACGTGGTTCTTTTATCTTCTGGCCACCCCGCTTCTTCAACCAGTCTATTAAAGGTGGCAATATAAGTCAGCAAATCTTAATTCCCTTGCCGGAGGGAAAGGAGTTCATTATCAAGAGCTTCTCCATGCAAGTGTTGAGAAAATAACTTTTCCATCTCCTGTTGAAAACCCCTGAAGTTCTGCAGTAATGGGTCATCCCGGCTCACTAAAGGTACCGACCAGTCTGCGGCACTTCCACTCAAATATAATAACACAAAGGCCACCCTCGCCTGGTCATTTGGGAAAGCCCCAGGCCTACACAGAAAATGGAGGCGGCACTGGTCCATGAATGTTGCGTACCTTCTGGGGTCTCCATTAAACCATTCTGGTGGTGCCAGGGGTACTGCTCCCGGCAACGTGATCTGTACTGGATTGACTGATGATGGTGTAGCGACGGATGGGGCGAATCCGGGCAATGGAGCCTGCCCCGCCTGTGTTTATAGTAGCTGTTTGCTTAGTTCATCAGTATGGTCTTTTGAGACTATTAACTCTCATCTTAAGGCATTGGTTTCCTGCATGTACCTCAGCACGTAATTGTCCCAAAAGCTGGGCTAACTGATCAGTTTCAGATGTCTCCATGACGCCAAAGTGGATAAGGTTTAAAGGCTTCGAGTTCTGTTACGCTCACCTAATATCCCCGGGGACGTCTGGAAGCCTCTGAGATCTGGAACCCTGGATGCGTAGTTGCCCAGTGCTGAATAATGAATGTTAGTTAGTTGTAGGGTGAGCTATCCGTCCTGCGTTTCTTGTGCAGGGGTGCTTGACGTTTGTTAGGGAGCTGCCCAAGTTGCTTCACTGGTGCAGTTCGCCTACCTTGGGCCCAGGCCTGCTGTGACCCCTAATCTGCTTTGCATCATGTGTAGGTATTTCTCTTGCTATGAATGTTCTGGCTGTGCTCATGGCATAAGGGATGAGAGAACATACATAAAAGCTCTGACATTTCTCTCCTCAACTTACTCATGTGTTGGTACCATAGGTTATTTTTTAAATCGGCTTTCTTATCAAGGTATGCATTTATATCATGATTTTTGTCTCCAGCATCCTTCTTAAACTGGTTAATCTGTTTGGAATAGGTAGGTTTGTTAATTGTAAGTCTTTGTTCTGTTTATGGTGGGAATTTGTTAATGTCTTTATCTCCTTCTTTTCAGGTGCGAAGGTCTTGATGCTGGTTTGCCGGATGGAGAGGCACATTTTCTAGCTAAGAGAAAGCGTGAAGCGCAGCACCTTTATTGTCTTTTAAAGCTAACCTGTGTTTTCTTCTTCTCCTCACAGGCTGCTGTGGTGCTGCGAGTGGATGAGAGCATGATGAAAAACAGGCCCTCGGAATCCGTTAAGGTAAGTACAGCGCTTTGCGGTTGTTTAATATTGAAAGCGAACCTGAATATGTCTCTTTTCCTTTGCAGATGTTGCTGTGGTGCGCCGGATGGAAGCGTGGTGTAGCGCGATGGAATTCAGGCAAGACTGATGGAATTCGATGTTTTGGAAGTGCACGTTCTAATATTGTTTTTCCCTTTCTCGTTATTGCAGGTCTCAATGTTCGAACAGCAGCTGTAGTAGCGGTTCGCCAGAAGTCCTTAAGCTAGTACTCACAGGTGAGTGATCTTTCCTCTTCTCTCGGTATCCACAGATTGCAGTCCATTTGAGATGCTGAGTGCTGGATGGTGTTTTGTCAGGTAAGGCAGAATAATCTTGTTCTTATATCATGATTATTGTCTCCCGCATCCCTCTTAAGCTGGTTAATCTGTTTGGTAATATCAAGGAAAATGTCACTCGTTAGGAATAGAAATATATGTCTCATTATTGGACACTCCCTCTATATTAGAAATCATGATCTGATGGAATGTTATAGGAATAAGGAAATAAAGACAACAAATTGTACAAATCATAGCTACAAGAAATATTGCAAAATAATTCACATGCCGTACTGTGTTTTGTGCATTAAGCGGCCTTCCTGTTAACAATGTGTAACTTACAAAATGGAAGATTCACATTCTCCTTAATCAATGTTTAGTTCCTGTTACTTTTTTTAATAACCACACCTTTTTATAACAGAAATGGTAATAATATTGCAATAATGACCCTGCAAATAATGGGAGCTGTCTTTGGATTTCTAAAAAAGGTGACAATATCAACGTTTCGTCTCACTAGAGCTGGATAGGATTGAAGTTTATATGTAAAAACAGCATACAGAAATCTGTGCAATGATATAGGCAACATAAAGTGTCATGCACTCTTCTTTTCTTCAAAACATTGACTCTTTTATCTAACAGGGATAATTCTGTGAACACTGAAAAGTTATTTCTTTCCCTTAAAACTTGGGAATGATCGAAGGTCCAAGTAGTTTTTTATTTTGATGACTCATGTTGGCTTTTGGTAGCCAATCTGGTCTGCATCCGTGGAACTTCTTCTCTTGCTTCACTGTCAATGGTTGTCAGAGGGGTGGGGGTCTCACCTTTGTAGATCTTTATGTTATTCAGCTGCAGTCAAGCGCATCTTCCTTGAATATTCACGCCCTTGAGGGGGACCTCCTCCCCCAGGTATGGGCCTTTAAAACAGGGCTTATACCAAGTGCAGACAAAACATTTGATGAGCACTTGGTCTTCAGGATACACACTAGGTGGCTTAAAAGGTTCATTAGTTTTGATTATTTAGCTGTCTTCTTCAATCTTCCTCGACCCTTCCCTCTGATTTTTGATCTGTTGGGATATAGAAACACTAGCAGTCATATTTGTCAAATAATCATGCATCTCATCCCCTTTTGTTTTTGCTACACTATGGCAATCAGTTTTTATTCGAGTAGGAGGAGCAAGTGGTACTCTCATGTGGCGTCCAGTCACCAACTCATGAGGAGTCAGGTGGGGATCTAAACCAGGCTGGTTTCTTAATGAAAATAGAGCAAGGGGTACGCAATTTAGCTATCCCTTTTCAAAGTCATCTTTATCTTTGCTATCCTCTCCATAAGGAGTCTGTTTAAACGCTCGTAAATACCATTCGCATGTGGGTGATTAGCTAACAAAACTTATGCTTAATGCCTCATAGAAGAGTTATTTGCTCAAGCATCTCTTTTACAAAATGCGGCCCATTATCAGACCGTAGGACTTCGCATACACCCCATCTAGGAAACACCTCATGTACGAGAAATTTGGCAGCACATGTGGCATCGAGGTGCGTGCATGGACCTGCCTCAATCCATCAGGAAAAGGGACATACTACTACTACTAACATATATCTATAGCCATTGCATGTTTGCAGCATATTCACATGATCTATATGCAGATTCTGAAAAGGACCGTTGGGATGCGGTACTGCTCCTCTCATTGTTCGCATTGTGTGCTCTGATTTGAATTTCTGACATGCAGTACAGTTCACAATCTACTGTTCAACGTGTTCTAACAAATTTGTGAAAACCACTCTTCTGCGATCATGGCAGCAAGACTCTCTCTGGTTATATGTGTAGGGTAGTGAAGTTGATCCAGCACAACTTTCAATAATGCTAGAGGCATAACTGGCTTTCCAGTACTATCTTGTCTCCATACAGCCTCTGTGGGAGATATATAATACCCCCGTCTTTTCCATAAATCATGTTCCTCTTGTGGAGCTTGACCTTGAAGCTCAATTAACTGTACAACGGATAGCATATTAAATCCTTCTTTCATCGTCATGCATCATACTAACACTTGCTGAACACTTTATACTTCAAAATTTGAAATGTTGGGAAAATGTGCTACTCTTTTTGCTTCAATGCCGGTGCCTTTCTAACCGTGAGGAATCATGTCTGCCCTCTTAGTATGGGCTGCACACTTCACCACCGAGTACCTTAATACGTTTATCCAATAGTGACGCATGTTACAATGGTGTGTTGTCTGCGTATACCAAGCCCCTCTGTTTCCAGCATGACAACCCTTCATGTAGGGTTGACATCACATAGGTAGAGTCAGAGTACATTGTCACTTCCTCATCCTCATATTTCTGAAGTGCATCGATATGCACCATTATCTCTACAGCCTGTGCCGAACAATGTGAAGGCATCTTGCACTTGTCACTACTTCAAATTTACCATTCTGTTACATCACTACTGCCAATCCTGTATGTCCTTCACCTGTTGTTTGAACAATTTTAAAAGAACCATAAATGAATAGAATTTCCCCTTTCATAGAACGTTCTCTTTAACGTGGGGAATATCATCATAAAACTAAGTATATGTTGTGCAATCATGTACCCAATCCTCTGTTTCTACTGGTTATGCTATAAATGTTGCTGGACACTACTCTACATTTAATGATTTTGAGCACTGGATTTGAAATGATCACCTGATATCCTGATGCTCTTTGTGTAGTCAACGTGATTTTAGGTTTCTCCAAAATGGCAAACACGTAATGCTCGATGAATAACCTCATCGAGAACCCCTTTGTAATACTTGCAGCTTTTTCAATTGTGAAAGCAGCAGCAACTAATGCTTGTTCACAGGGGTAATGCCCTCTCTTTACTGGGTCTAAAATCCCACTGTGATAAGCTAATGGTTTATGTCCATGTCCTAATGTTGTCTTCTGCGTAAGGACTGCTGTTACCACAACTCCATTTGAATGCAAAAATCAATAAAACTCTTCAATATAGTCTGGTATCCCTAACACAGGGCCTGTGCATATCACCCTTTTAAATTCTTCAAATCCTTCTTCATCCCGTCTGTCCAAACTATCTCCCCTTTACTCGTCTGCGCTTCTTCATGTTCTTTTAAAAGTGGTTTAATACATGTACTGTAATAAAAAACTCAGGCCCTACAAGAATTGCATAGGCCTACAACTTGCTACATTTCCCTCAACGTCTCAGGTCTCAGAGTTTTCATGATTGTTTCTGCTCTCTCAGGTGTCACCTTTCTACTTTCTTGAGAGATTAGCTTCCCTATATCCAGGACCTCTTCCTGACAATACTGTAGTTTCTCCTTGTACACTTTGTATCCTTTTTGTGCTAATACTCTCATTAACTGGACTGAATCTTCTCTGCATTTTTCTTCTGTCTCACTACACTCTATGACAAACCTGAAGGTGTCTCACCTAGTAGTCCACTAGTGGATCCTTCATCCAGGTGGCCAGGACACAGGCACCGCTTTTGGTTTCAGTTCCTGGGGGTGGACCAGTGCGGGAGGATCACCTGGGTGAGGGGTCTTCGGGGAGTGGCAGTAGGACACTGGATGGTGCGATGTGGTATCCCCTTCCCTGTAGCACCTTTAACCCATCCTACCATGTAGGATACTTAGGAATTAACCCGCCCTTTCCCAACATACATTTCCTCATGGACAGCTCACTACAAGAGAAAACTGACTAACACCCAAGCTGTATAACTGACATGTCCCAATAAAATGGTCAAGCATGGCCAGGTAATTACTGCTGCCCATTATACACACCTGACTTCGATAACACTTTGACACACGGATAAAAGGTGGTGCACAAAAGCACACACGGAGCAAGGCAAAGCACACAAGGAAGCAACAGTTCCAAGATGGCAGTTTAATACAAGCCGAAAGACGGCATAACCGAAGAGGATTGCAAAGAAGGATGTGCCCTTCACCTTTTCAATGAAAGACTGTTACTCTCATGAACCTGTGAGAATAGGAAACCTAAGACCAGGAATCAAGGCTGAAGAATCCTGCATTGGGTGTCAGAGGTACAAGAGGCTCTCACACATCGATAGTCAAGGCAGGGAGAATCGTTTGCCGCTGTGGTACTGTCTTTCGTGCCTACAAAAACGCAGCGACAATGAAGTCAGCACAGCCGGTGAGTGGGGGAGACTGATACCAGACCAGTCTGTTTTGAAGCCAAGGTTGCAAGCGGCAACAAAAAGAGAACAGTGTATGAGGCATATGTGGTGGTGACGCAAACAAAATTAAACAACAGATGAGTGATTGAACTTTGAAGCCAGGATACAATACCGTAGACAGAGTGATCCGGCACCATGTGGGTGCCCTTTTGAAAGTCTCTGGTAGGTATCCAGCTGAAAGGTGGCAAATGTGAAGAGTGATAAAAAATTGAGAAATTTAAGTGGTCCTGCAACGGGTTAAGCAAAGCCCTGTGCACATTCGAAAGCCTTTCGATAGTTGACGTATATGAAGTTGGTCCAAGCCCGGCGGAGGGAGATCAGCTAAAAGCTTTTGATTAAAGCAAGTTTGTGTAAAGTTATATTGGAAATTGGAATTAGCCTGAACCCGGCGAAGGGAGAGTAATTGTAAATTATGTTAAAAGGGATCTGAGCACAACTGATGGGGATCCGAGATCTGAGCAGGACTGGGGGGTATCTGAAATCTGAGCCCGACTGAAGGGGATCTGATATCTGAGCTCTGCTGAGGGGGATCCTGGGTGAACCGTGGGTCACCCGAGAAAGAATATCTTACGAGAAATTGGAGGCACAAATGATTTACGAACATTGTGTGGAGAGGATCTGAGCTCTGCTGAGGGGGATCCGAGGTGAATAGTGAATTGTATAAGAAATGTAGTACTTGTGAAAATCTGAAAGAGGAAAATAACTTATCGTTTGTTTGTTGCATCATGTCGTCTGAATGAAGAGACTTTGAAAGGCAAAGAGACTTGGGCACGGAAGGCTAATGATTGAACTGTATCCTCAAGTTAGAGAAGCCAGAGATTGGGCTAAGCTTAAGTGTACCGCCTTGTCCCATGCTGAAAACGTGGGGAAGGGGGGCCAACGGCCTGAACATCCTGACATATCATTTTGTGAACACTTCCTTCTTTTTCATAACATTGTTTCCCACACTATTTGTATTTAGAGGTAAGGATTGGCAATAGGTTTATTAGTACAGGCCCTTTTATTTTGACAAGACACTACAAGGACTGCATTATTATTATTTGATGGTTGTAGCTTGCTCCCATCTGTAGATGTCGGATTAGATAGGCGTTTTTCAAACAATTTGCTTAAGTTCACTAAACACCCTTGAACTGTGGTCACTTGTGGCTGTCTTACTGTTGATACCATGCCTTCCTTACAATACAAATATGTCATCTACGTACTGAATGATTGGACTCTCAAGTTCTATATTACCTTAGTCCATCTGAAGGACCCTACTAAAAAGTGATGGGAACTCACTGTACCCCTGTGGTAATCTTGTATGTTTCCACTGCTGTTTTCTATATGAAAATGAGGTCTAATCTTGGGAGTCCCCATGAAGGGGAATTGAAAAGAAAGCATTATTTAAATCTACTACTGTAAAATATTCAGCTGTAGCTGGGATGTTACATAATATCGTAGCTGGATTCGTAACAAGCGCTAACTCTGCTTTGACAATATTGTTTAGGGGTCGTACATCCTGAATAAATCTCCACGACCCCCCGTTGATTTCTTTACTGGGTACACAGCCTTATTACATGGGGAATATGATAGTGTCAATATTCACTGCTGCATTCAAGCGTAAATTGCTTCAAATATACCTTCATCTGCTTATCTTGACATGGGATTCTGTTTTGCTCGTGATAAAATTGCTTCTGGCTTAAGTATTATTTTAACTGCTCCTGCTCCCCTCAATAGACCCATGTCATATGGACTGTTGCTCCATAAATGCTTGGCACTTTTTCTAAATCTTCCTGAAAAAATGACAGTTTATTTTTTACCAATGCCATTCTCTTTGGTATTTCCTTATTCTCAATTTTCATCCAATAAGTAAGACTTATGAAGAATACTGTCCGAATTCTTATCTCTGAACAACTCGTCTGTGAAGTCTTTTAATCTATACCCTTGGTCAAGAGCTCTTACTCTTCTCCATGCTCTTCCTTCATTGTCTGTACCATGAATAATCACTGTTTCCTCTCTCACTACAACTTCCTCCACTCCTATGGGAATGACCTGTCCTTCCTTGTCATTCATAGGTATTTCTGGTCTAAAAAACATTTGTCAGGTATTCTCAGCAATTTATCTACCAATCCAGGAATCCATGTCAACAAAATGTTTACTCCATACAAAAATACTTCTGGGTCTAAAGGAACTCCTTGCAATACCTTTTGGCCTGTAAATGCAAATATGAATTGTCTTACATTCATTTAAATGTAGAGGAGCAGATGGACACGTCATTCCTAACTCCCACCCCCTCACCTCCATCATATTGGAATAGTAGCAGAAAATCCCTATGTGGGACACCATGTATTGCCCCAATACTGCATCGAGTGTATGAGAGATGATATGCACTCAGACAACCATACCAAATGTGCCCCTGCACTGAAAGGGTGGAAGGATGTCTGCACACACCAATGCACATCGAAGAGTTATAAGTGAAATCAGATATGGGCAGAGTGACGTCATGAGGGAAAGACACGAAGGTGCACTGAAACAATATGCAAATACTTAAAAAATGAAGATGTAACTGAAGTAACAACAGAAACATGTAATCCAATATGAAAAAATCATATGCACTAAAGAAATAAGTGAGGAGAGATGAAGTGAATGTACATACGCAGAAACGCATGGTAGATGAGACATGTAGAGGCTTGCTGCAGAAGAAAACATAATGTGGCTAAGGTGGTCATGAGATAAAGATGGACGTTGGACTTGTGTGGCAACCAATCAATCTACCTCAGAGACAGACCAGGGCTGCAAAGTCAGGAGATGCGAGAAAACCATCATTGTGTGAGGATCAAAGAGGAGTCGATTGGCCTGGGATCAAGTATGCCACATCAAGGAATAATTGCAAGGCACAGAGGGAGTCAAGAGGATAAAATATGTATGTAATACATATTTCTGTAGGATTAAGCAAAGAAGAAAACATCTGCAAGTGCCAAGTATTGGACAATGAAAGATGCGAAAAGCCTATGCAAGGTGGAGTGAGCATGTCTCTAGAGGTCAAGAGGAGTAATCACACCCAGATCAATTAAATCAAGTAGCAGTAAATATCAAGTCGAAATTGACAAAATCACCATCTCCTCACACGTGACTCGGAAGTTGAAAACAAGGGTTATTCATCAAGCTCCAGACGAAGATAATGGTGTACCTACACTCCCTTGAAAGTCCCACAACAGAGAACAGGCTGCAAGGTCAACTATAAAGAAGACGCCTTGGCTTAGGGCCTAACTGATGAGAGATGATGGACTAATTGGGCAAGTGGGTAGTGGTCTGATGTTGCTCTCTGCACCTGAGTTTCATTTTGCTTATGTGCTGCTAACGAGCCGAAAGTGAAAAGCCGGGAGAGAATGCCAACCAATCACAGGGTCCATGTAACAACATGCTATACAATGTTGCACAGGCCAACCTGCTGCTGTTTTTCTGCTATAATCTGTATTATACATATTTAGAGGTGGTTCATGGCATGCCTACAAGATAAGGGGCAACCAGTGATGTTACTAATACTCATGATCTATAGGTACATATGATCCCTTAACCAATCCCTCTCTTCAATAGGTTTTACTGTTTGCCATGTAGGATGACGACAATAAAGTAGTACTTTGTCATATTCTTTGAATCTGTCCAGTTATTTGGGTCTGAGACATTATTGGTAATTCCATCTAGCACATGGGATGCTTCAAGGTGCTAGAGCACATAATGTATACCTGAAGTGGAACATATTTTCCCTTTGTCAGTAAAAGATATCGTCATATTAAGTTTCGTCATCAAGTCACATCCTAATATATTAATTTGGGTCTGTCGGGAATACAATAATGACATAGATACGTCATGTTCTCCTATTGAATTTGGTAATTCATCAGTAAATGGAACCAAACTCATAGTCTCAGAGAATCCCTAGGTATTCATGGCAATGCTAGACATTGGATACATTCCCTCTCGAACACAAGAGCGAGTCACTCCCATTTCTACAAGAAATGAAAATGTCTTACATCCTGTCATTACCCTAACCCTCGGTTCCTCTTCGGGGTCTGGTGTCACAGATAGTACTGAACACATCAGGTCACTCTGTGGACTTTCCTATTGTGGCTATAAATCCATCCCTGTACCCGTAAAAGGAATCCCTCCCACTACTCTCTGTCCTGTAGTCCCCTTCCATTGTGGCATTGTCGCCTGTTGCGTCTGCGGTTTTTGGGCTTCCATAGGTGCTTGCTGTGGTTGCCCTAGTGGCCACTAGTGCCCTAGTGGTGACTGTGATTGCAGCATTTGCGGTGCATTTCTCTGATACTGAGTGTGATCTTGGCATAATACTCTGGTGATTCTGTATTATATGGTGGGAAATAACCTGCCCGCCACTTGGTGTCTGCCATTTCTGCTGCATATCCCCACTACTCCTACATACTCAGGCAATATGGCTTGCCCTGCCATAATTCCAGCACTGTTGCAGCTGTCCTCCATTAACCACACCCCCCTTTGAAGGTTCTGAAATCTGCCTCCACATCCTCTAAATCCATTCCCTCGACCAGGTGGCCAAGAATTATACCCTCCCTGCGGTAACTCTTGTGTGACCACTTCTCTGCTCATCAATACTTTTGGCAACTTTCTCTGAACTAACTTTGCTTCCTCATGCTTCCTATTATAATTTTTTTTCTTATTCTTCTCTTGTAACAATCGACAATGATCTGCATTTCTGCCCATGGCTTGGCTTCCATCCCTACTTGTTTTTTCATTTGCCTTTGCACTGGATCGGGCAGTCCCTCATATACAATATGATAAAATAACACTACGGTTTTATCCCACTGTGCCTCGTCTCAAAACGCCAATGTTCTTGACTCTCCTGAATAAAAGCAACAGGAACTTCGGTCTCTCCAATTTTCTGTGTCATAATTGCACCCATATCTGACGAATCAGTGTATTGTACTCAAAGTGAACTCCATACGTATGCTCTACAATTTTTGAATGGCGCACCATCATGTGATGTGTTTTGTACTGTTACACTCGCATAACCCGCTCATCTCTAAATGTTGTCTGCTCTCTCCCCTAGAATAGCTGCTAGCCAGCCTTTTAAGTCACCCACCACTAATTTCATTCCTGCCGTCATTTTTCTTTCATTCTTTCTTACTCATAAATCCATTAACCCGCTCCTTAAGTCAAACTGGGTAATTTACATTTCAAATTATCTTTATCCATCTGCGGCCACAGTATATATTGTGGTCGTCTCCCCCTTTCTCCAATAATGGAAATTCTTTATAATCCTATCCACCCATGCTTCTTGTCTTCCAGGTGGGATTGGTTTCGCCGTCATCTTCATTCTAGCAATTACCTCAATCTACTTACATAAGGTGGGGACATTTCTCCTACACTATGCGGCTGTCCTTGTGGTTGTTTTGGATATGATATAGTTTCTGGTGTTATTCCTTCCCGTTCTCCTAAATCTGACCACTTTACCCCTCTTTCTATGTTTCGCTCTGCCGAAGAGCCACATGTGCCCTCTCCTCCTGCTCTCTCATTTTCTTCTCTTTCTTCATCTGACATCATTATACCCCAACTGCTATGGCTTTTATCCCTTTCCTCATGATGAAGATCTAGTCTGCTTAGAGACAGCTTTCTCTGCTTGTCCATCATTACGTCATCCAATCTACCTCTTGTTTCTTTCGGTGGAGATCCTTCGAAACTCCCTCTGGTCTCATAACCATCTTTTTCCCACACCTGCCTATATAGTTCCCAATCCTTTTCCCTATGCCTTCTGCCTCATGCTCATCAGCCTACATTGGTACTCTAGATATCTCGTGCAGTTCTCTGCGGGCAGTTGTGACCTTTGCTCTTCCTCCCACCGTTCTCATTCTACAACTGGTATTACACATCCATTAGCGATGTGATCTGTTTTGTCATCCCTTTGTTCTCTACTCCTTCTCATTTCCTTCTTCTCTTCCTCTTCCCATCTTCTCATCTCCCTCTCTTCTTTCTCTTCCCTTCTTCTCTGCAACCTTCTTTCTTTTCCATCTTTGTGCTCCTATCTGCGCCCTTTTCTTCTACTCCCCATCTGTTCTCTCTCTCTCCTTTACCTGCTCTTCATGCCTTCTTCATTCTTCCTTTTGCTTCCTCTCCTTTTCCTTCTCATATTTGTATGCCCTTTCTCGGTCCTTTTCGTTTCTTTCCTGCTCCTCTCTTTCTTCTTTTTCCTTAACATCATCAATACCCTTTCTGTCTAATTTGAGTAATATTTGTCCTCCCATCCATTCATTCTGTATAATTGCTACTTCACTTGCTCTATCTTTCTCTCCTTTTTGTCTCTTGGTCTCTTCTTCTATATCTATCTCTCTGTCCCTTCTCTCATTACGCTCCTCATATTTACTACACCTGGACATATATTTGCGTTCTTTAATCTTACTTTCTTCTATACCATCTTCACTACTATAAGAAGGACTAGGGATAACAGAAACTGCCCTACTATGGATCAAATCCTTCCTAATAAACGGAAATGAAACAATATGGATGAAACCTTGTAAATCCAAACCCAGAGTCTCCACGTGCGGAGTACCATAAGGATCATCCTTCTCCCCGGTTCTATTCAACATCTACATGTACCTATTAATCAAACTCATCAAAAAACACGGCCTCACATTCTACAACAACGCCGACGATACTCAAATAATCTTCAACATACAAAACGCCCGAGAAGAAAACACCACACTAGAGAATTGCCTTTGTGACATATTCAACTGGATGAACCTCAACCATCTCAAAATCAACCCAGGCAAAACAGAGATAATGATTGTTTCAAAAAAGGGAGGAGACATCAACTACATCCCCTGGCCAAGAGAGCTCGGCACCACACCAGAACCATCATCAACTGTAAAAAACCTAGGGGTCCTGATGGATAACAACCTCACTCTGGAGCCACAAGTAAACTCGGTAATCAAGAAATGTTTCTTCCTCCTGCGAGCAGCAAAAAGGATCTTACCGTTCCTGTCATTCGCCAACAAAACACTTTCCATCATCGCTTTGATCATGTCCAGGGTAGACTATGCCAATAGCCTATACCTGGGCATGCCCGAACGACTTCTCAAAAAAACTGCAACGCATACAAAATGCAGCAGCCAGACTCCTCCTCAAGCTACCCAGAAGAGAACACATCACACCCGCGCTAAAAATACTACACTGGCTACCACTGAAACAACGAATAAAGTTCAAGGCAATGTGCATCACGCACAGAGCAATACACAAACAAGGCGCAGAATTCCTAAGCGACAAACTACGCCTACACCAACCAACAAGAACACTAAGATCAAGCACCGACATACGCCTGGAACCAAAACCCTACAACAGAAAGAAACTTGGAGGATCGTCTTTCTCTCACCAGGCACCCAAAACCTGGAATGACCTACCTAAGAATATAAGGAATACAACAAACCACCTAGCATTCAGGAAACTCCTCAAATCATGGCTCTTCAAAACGTAACCATAACGGAGATGCACTAGAATGCCCAGACATTAAAACAATGACGAAAATAACTCCAACCTCGACCGCTCTCAAATTGGACAAACACTCAAACCAAAGAACCAACCATTCGACAGAGCATAAGACATCATGGAAAATAGCCACAAAGGAAGGCTGCAGAGACTGACCACATACCTAGACCCAGACGAAAGCCTCAAGTGACACTCCCACTCATACGTACCGGAAGAACATATCCAGACCGGCAGACGCATCTAGATAGACGTTGGCCTGCGTCGCATCTGGATAGGATCAATTGAAGCATAACATGCCCGCGCCTAGGAAAAACGTGAATGCTAACATGTGCCACACCTAGAGTTGTGAACACCAGCCTGCGTGGCGCTCAGATGGAGTTGTGAATGTTAGCATGCCCACACCTGGACGGGTCTCTAGACACTAGCCTGCGCCGCATCTGGATGGGGGTGTGAGGGTTGGCATGACCACACCTGGATGGAGTCCTAAACATTGGCTTGCGCCGCGTCTAGATGGGAATGTGAGGGCCAACAGGTGCCACACTCAGACAGAACTATGAATGTTAGCATGGTAAAGGTCAGGCAACCCACTAACCAATATAAGCTCAAACTCTGCATACTTATCTCACTCAAAAATGTACACAACCATCTCTCGCACAACAAGCCGCACTCACTTCACAACACTGCAACAACCCATAGGTCGGAACAACAGCACACGCGGACTGACTCCGATCCGATACCCGCATCAAAGCTCAGCACCCGGTGTATACTGAGTTGAAGCTGCCAACAGAACACCACTCCTCTCACTATCCTACTCCCTTCTTCGCCTTACTAACCCATCCCACCTTTATCATTTACAGATCCGCCTGAGCGCCTGGGGACCAATTCCGTTGGTGACGGTGCGCGGTACAAATACCTTTAACATTTAACATTTAACATAAGCGGGGAGTGCATATATAGGATTAATATACCCTGCTGCTGCTTTTAACTCCTTTAGGGGATACAATCCCTGTTTCTCTGTGGTTGTACTATTGTCTTCACAAGGAGCAAGAGGAGCCAAGAGCATTCTGCCCTCCCCTTCATGATGATTAAGCATCCGCTCCTTCTCGGGTGGGTCTTCTTTCTCGCTTTGATACATTTTCTATAGCTCTGAAATAGCCAACCTTATTTATAACTTTTTCTCTGTATACACAGCATGTAACTATGTTGTCATGTGTTGCAATACTTTTCTTTTTTTATTGCTGGCATCTTACAGTATGGGGATCATAATATATGGCATTAGGAATTCATATCACATTTAATTCAGTTAGGCATAAATCATCATACAGTGCAGTTGTTAAGGTTGCTTTGGAGGCGGGGTAGAGGGTATATGGGTCAGGCATATTTTCCTTTTACATTCTAGGAAGTTCATTCATCGGAGTGGTCTTCTCCACTTCGCAAGTACTCCCTGAGGGGACCCCAAATGTCTTTTGGTCTGGAGGTGGTTTGGATACCTCGGATATATGTTTCTTCGTTTTCTTGTACGTTTACAAGGTCTGGGAGCCAGTGTACATGGGTGGGAAGGGATTTGGATTTCCATTTTCTGAGGATATTGCGCTTTGCCACTGCTCCTCCCACTGCAAATAGTCTGCAGGTTTTTATAGAGGCCTTCCCGATATCCCCTAGTAGATACTTCTGTGGCGTGGCCGGGATATGCATGTTCAGTATGTCATTCATGGTTTCCGCTATCTCTTCCCAGAATCGCTTGATCGGCGGGCATTCCCAGTACATGTGAATTGAATTGGCGGCTACCTCTGCGCACTTGGGACATGCAGTTTGTTTAGTATGATCACATTTGGCGATCTTACTTGGGGTAATGTGCAGGTGATTTAGCATTTTTAGCTGTATGAGTCTGAAGTTAGCACTTAGAGAGATGTATTTGGTATATCTACAGTAATTTACCAATTTTTGCTCGTCAATCACCATGTTCAGATCCCTTTCCCATTTTTCTTTCATCTTATTCTTGGATGGGGTATTGCGTTGTACCATTTGGTATATTGTGGAGACGTTGCTGGTAAAACCGTCTTCTGTCAGGATGTCGGATAAGAATTTATATGTAGGAGGAGACATTGGGAAGGATGGCCATTACTTTATGCATGCCGCTTTCGTGCTTTGGTATTGTAGGATTGTGAATAGGCCGGGGCCCATTCGGTTTTGGATTTCGGCAGCCGTAAGGAATCTTCCTTCAGGGAAGAGATCCCTGATTTTTGCCTTCTTATCTGGGTCCCATCTTCTTTGTATGGTGTGGTCCGCTGTGGGTTCAAGTGCGGGATAGTGCCATAGTGGTAGGTGTGGCCAGTAAGGTAAGTCACAGCCCACTCTTTAGAATATCCATGTCCATGCCCGTACAGTTGAGGCTAGCGGGTCTGCCAGTACCCTCTCCTCTGGGACTCTGGCGAAAATCATACTCTTCAGGTTTAGGGGGATGCCGCAAACTCCTCAGCGTGTATATGTGCAAATTGCTCTGCTGTATTGTTCCAGTATTTGGCAAAGTATGCCTGCGCGGAGTAATAGTAGAGGAGAAAGTCGGGAGTAGCCAGCCCTCCCATGTCGTAGTTCTCACATAGCTTTGGCCAGTCTGATCGCGCCTCCCCCCCAGGCAAAGTTAGAGACCATTTTATGTAGTGTATCAAGAAATGTACCTCCTGGCCATATTGGGATGCCACTGAAGAGGTATAGCAGTTTCGGTACTATCACCATTTTAAGGAGGGATATGCGTCCGTATAGGGACAGCAGCAGTTTAACCCACTTTTTAAGTTTGATTTCGTGCTGCACCAGGAACGGGGCATAGTTATTGTCGTACAGGGTGCGCTTGTCTGTTGCCATTATAATACCCAGGTATCGTGCGTCGGTGGGGGACCAGCGGAAACAATCCATGGTCACGGATCTGGTTGTAGAACTGGATAGTGGTATTATTTCTGACTTAGCCTGTTTATCCTGTATCCACAGTATTTTGTGAAGATCTCAATGTCTTTCATAATGGGTGGCAGATTAGTGTCAGGGTTCCTGAGGTATAACATTGTATCGTCTGCAAAAAGAGATATGAACTGGGGGTTCCCCATGATCCGGATACCTCTCCCAGCGTGCCTGAAGCGTAGGTATGCTGCCATTCCTTCAATTGTTAATGCTAAAATTAGAGGGGAGAGGGGACAACCTTGTCTGGTGCCCCTTTGTAGATTGAAGCTTGGTGATAGCGTCTTGTTGGTCCTCACTCTTGCAGTAGGATTACAGTACAGCACCCCTACACTACAGAGAAAGCCATTTCCCAACCCCAACTTTTGTAGCATAGCGTACATGAACTTCCAGGGTATGGTGTCAAACGCCTTCTCCGCATCCAGGGTAACTGCCACTGTTTTGTCCTGAGGATCCATTTGGGAGGCAATGGCAAAGAATCTCCGCAGGTTGAGAGCGGTAGACCTGCCTGGTATAAAGCCAGTCTGGTCCGGGTGGACTAATTTGGACATATGTGGGTTCAGTCTGTTTGCAATGGCTTTGGCAAATATTTTGGTGCCCACATTGATTAGGGATAATGGCCTTTATGAGGTTGGATCTTGAGGGGGTGTGAGAGGTTTCAATAGGACTGTGATGATGGCTTCTCTCATTGAGGGCGGGAGAGTTCCCATTTCCATGGACTCCTCCCATACCTCTAGCAGCCTTGGAGCTAGCTCTTCGGTGAGGGTCTTGTAGAGATCCGCAGGTAAGCCGTCTGAACCCGGCTCCTTGCCCGCCCTGAGGTCCTTAATTGCTTGTACTATTTATTCCGGTGATAGGGGAAGGTCCATGGCGGCTCTTTCTTCTGGGATCAGTGCGGGAAGGATTCCAGGTATTGTCGCAGCTCCTCTGTTGAAGCTTGGTCTGAGTTTGTGTAGAGCTCAGTGTAGAACCTCTGGAACTCCTCATTTACTCTTTGATGATCCACATGGGTCACCCCCATCTGGTCTGTAATCCTAGTAATTTTCCGATGTCCGTATTCAGACTTGATTAGATTAGCTAGCATTTTACCAGATGTATTTCCCTCCCCATATATCCTGGCTTTGGTGGGTTGTGCCAAGTACCACACCTCTCGTTCTGCCAAAGTCGCAAACTCAGCCAGGGCATCTTGTAACAGAGATAGGGTTCTTGGTCCTGGTGATGTAGTGTATGATTCCTCTGTTTTTTTGATGCATTCCTCAATCTGGGACAGATGCGTGTGTATTCCTTTCAGCGTGCTGTGGACTTTGGAGATCAGGTGTCCCCTAAACCACACTTTGAAGGCCTCCCAGGTCGTGGATTGTGAGCTAACAGAGTTCCGGTTGTGCTCGAAGAACTCGGTCACCTCGATCCTCAGCTGTTCATGTAAAGATTTGTCTTGTCGGAGGTCAGGGGGCATTCTTCATGTGCAATGGGTTGGTATGGGTACCCCTATCTGGATCTCCAAGACAATCGGGGAATGGTGTGATAAGGTTCGGGGAAATATTGCGCATTCCTTTGTGTCAGGGATACTGTCAGTAGAGCAAAGCCAGTAACCGATGCGGGAACTCGATCCATGAGCATGTGAGTGAAACGTATACTCTCTGGTAAGTGGGTGCAGTTCTCTCCATGCATCCCGAAAGAGGTAGCATTGTCATGGCTTGCTTGATGGTGGTTGCTCCCTTTGAATCTGCCCTCTGCGCCGTTGATCTCCTGTCAAGTGAAAGGTCTAGTGTGGTGTTGAAATCGCCTCCCCAAATCACTCTTGCATCATCTATCGGCATTATTACTGCAATTATTTGCTGGTAGAATTCAGGAGAGCCTATGTTGGGGCTGTATGTGTTAATTATAATTACTTCTTGCCCTTGAATTGTTCTCCATAGTATTACGAATCTGCCTTCAGTATCCACCTTGCTTTTTGACATCTGGAAGCCTGTTCTGCGGTGGACCGCTGTCAGTACCCCTCTTGCTTGCCTCGAGTAGTCTGTCGCAAATATTTGTGGACCCCAGGAGCGACCCAGAGCGCGGATGTACGTTCGGTGGCATGGGTCTCCTGTAGTAGAAGAATGTCCATTCTATGCCTGTTGGCATATGCTAGGATTTTCCTGGCTTTGATTGGGTTGACCAAACCCCTGGCGTTCCATGACAGGAGTCTAGTGCCGTTGCTCATTTATTGTGTCATCCTTCAGTATACCTTCTCATCAGGGTTGTATCTCTTGGGTTTATAGTGGTTTCCTTTCCCATCTGTTGATGCCAGTTTTTTTTTAACTTTACAACTGAACATTTAACTGTTGTAACTCCCCCCTGGCTTGATCCTTTGTTAAAACTCGTGAGTGCGTATATATATAGCATTGAGGGTCTGATTCCTTGCAGGCAACCGGTCTGGATCCCGTCCCTCCCCCCTCCCTCACCATCCCCCCAATCGGGCGGTGTGTCCCATTGAACCATCTGCAACTTTGCACAAAGAGGGGGCTGGATGGCCCGCTGTCCATTCCAGAGACTTAGCTATTTCTGTTTATCAGAATGGTGTACTGTCGTAGTGGTTCTGACTCTTTTCTTGTGTATTTGTCAACTTCACGGGCATTGCCACTTGGGTTTCATAATTTAGTTTTTGTTCTACACTGCCGGGAAGTGTTGTTCTATATATAGCATGGCGTCATCCGGTATCTCGAAAAAGTGTGTCCTATTGGCATGTTGTATGCGTAGCTTGGCTGGAAATAACATTGCATATATTATTTTCCTTTCCCTTAGTGCTTTTTTCACTGCGTCAAAGGAGCGTCTCGCCACCTGGACCCCGTTTGAAAAGTCAGGATAGATGTGAATGCGACTCGTAGGGCAAGGGTGCTTGTTCACGTGCCGGCCGCAGGATGAGATCCCGATCTCGGTAATTAAGTAGTCTTGCGATGATCGTTCGGGGTGGCACTCCTGGCTTGGGCGGAGAGGTAAGTGTCCTGTGTGCCCTTTCGATTAGGAATTGTTTCGAGAACTGCGCTTCCGGGAATAGGGTATGAAGTATCTCTTCGAGAAAGTGCTCCACGGTAGTGTTGATTTTGCTTTCCGCCACCCCGACCACCCTTATGTTATTGCGCCGTGATCGGGATTCTAGGTCATCACATTTGTGCTGGAGGGCTTTGACGTCCTTTTGGATTTGACCTATAGTCGTGGCCGATGAGTCTTCCAGAGTGGACACCCTTTCTTCTGCCTCGGCTACTCTGGCGTTAACCTTCCTGATGTCGGCCCGGATCACAGTGATATTTTCCCCAATGTCATCCAGTTTAGTGTTGATTGCAGCAAACCCTCTCTCCCTTGCTGTCATGTATGGGCCCATATTTTGTTCTGAAGGGTCTGCTACGGAGCCCTTAGGGATGGGTGCTGGATTTGGCTCAGGGTCCAGTGTGGAAGTATTAGCGAATGCGTCCATGGGCCCCCGCTTCTTGTTTTTTGATCCTCCCATCATGCCTGTGCCCTGGTCTTCTGGTCCCCCATACCTCACAGGGGAGAGAGTGGTTATTGAACATCAGATGTGAGGACTGGGTTTTATGTCGCCGTGTGTTTTTCAACTGCTGACAGTGACAGGGGCGATCTTGCTCAACAAGAAGGAGATGATCTTTTGCACTGGAGATATGCAGCTCCCTTGCGCAGGAGTATTCTCAGTGAGTGGCTGGTTGGCACTACGGACCTGTGTCTCATTCACTCATCATGGCAGGTGGGCAGATCCAGTTGTGCAAGCCCTGCTTGCTGTGAGAGGATATTTGTGCTATGCTTCAGTGTTCTGCAGCCGGGGCTCAGGCATTTGGCTGTGTGTTGTTGATGTTGTTGGGGCCTTGATGTTTGGGATTATATTGCGCCCCCTCTCATTGTTTTTAATTTTTTATTCCCCCCCCCTTGGCCTCAGCCCTATGCCCGCCCGGATGTACGCCCGCCTGTTAGTCCGGCACCTGGAACGCTGGGTCAACACTGCTGTGTCTGTCAATAGGGGGTATGTCCAGCAGGTGCAACCCACAGACCACTGTGTGAAATGTTGCCTGTCAGTCAGACATATGGCACGTTGTTACGTTTATCCTTCGGAGTATGTTCAGGGGGAGGTGCACCCCACACTCCTCCGATGGTCCCCCTGGCCCCCATCTCCTCCCCACATACCTTAATTTGGTACGGCCTGTCCTGAAGTCTTCTGCCGCCTCAGACTGCCACCGGGGAGCAGAGCAGCGCTGGTGCCACATCCTCACTTCACCGCACCGTGCCTCTGCTGCAACCCGGAGCAAGACCTCTATTCTTGGAGGCCGGATCTGCGGGGTGTAGCCATGATCTGGTGGGGTGGCGTCCTCTCTGCCCCCAGCCGTAAGACAGACAGTGCAGCGGGGATGTGGGGAGCCCTCGAGTGCTCCAGCCAAGCGCTCCCCTGTCCTCCGCCCCCGCCGGTATGGCTCAGTGGTGGCCAGGGGATGGGGCAGCGCCCCCACCATCACCCGGATCGCTGTTATGTGCAGCGGGCTTTCGAGCCTTTCGATGGTGAATGTCCGGGTCTGCAGACCACCCCTGGCGGACCGGCCCAGCCCACCACAGCAATCCGGGAGAGGCCTTGCTCCCGCGGCGGGGATGGGGGTGGTCTGGTGTCTGCCTCTGCAGTAGCGATCGTCGCTCCCCGTGGTATCACTGTTCAGGATGCCAGTATAGGGAGATGTTGAGCTACGCCGTCCATGTGTTGTCGGCTGCAGGCTGGTCGTGCTCGTAGTCTGCTCCGGCATTGCAGGAGTGCAGACCATCCTCTCCGGCTTCTGGGGTCCGATTTGACCTGAATTTGTGCTGTATATTCCTTAAATGTTCCGCCAACCTTCTGTGCACTATGGATGTTTGACAGTACCTGTTTTCCGCAGGATTTGTAACGTCAGGATCTTGCTAGCCACGGAGCTCACGGACTAGGCAGCCATCTTGTTTGGCGCACAACAGTGCCCCCCTCTTGCAATACTTTACTTTATAGGGAACCCTCTTGAGGCCACGGCATGAAGATTTTGTCAGCCGTGCCTTTTACCCTTCCAGCATGATATTTCCTAATCATAGATTTGTACCACGGTAATGCTTTGCACAAGTGTAGAAGGGGAGTGTCCCCCATGATCACACGTTGTTTTTTTGGCTGCAAATCTATGGTACTCTATTCCAGATCCACTTAGAGCCATTCCCTCCTTTCACATGTTCAAAACTAATGTTAAAGTCTGGTTACAAACCAACGATTGCTGACACCTCTCCTATGAACGACTGGTCTCCCAGACACCTCTCCCCTCACCCCTTGCCTTCTCCTAATCCCCTCTGAGCTACCGAGAACTGTAAATATATACTAATATCCTGTATGTAACTTGTAAGATATGCCTGCAACTGAAGTATGAGAAATGTAAAAATGTTTATGTAACGATAATCTGTAACTGTAACATAAGAAATGTAAGATATTTATGTAACTGTAATCTCAGATCTCCACAATTATAAGAAATTGTAAAATTTTCTTACAAGGACATACTGTAACTGGAACATAGGAAATGTAAGATATATATGTAACTGTAACCTAAGATGTCCACAAGCGCCCAGTTGCCTAACGGCCCGGTGCCCTCTATAAATAAATAAACAATACAATACAATACAACTGTCTGCTACTACTTAATCAATTAGTATTATATCAATGTTCTTTATTCCTTCTTTCACAATACTTCATGTACACAACAACCAATTCGGGCAAGCACCATCAATCGCTGCCCATTTCTCAAAAATGATTCTTCAAACAATTTCCAAACCTACATAATAATATTGTCTTTGCTTCATTACAGTTCTATCAATTCTCACTGTCCTTTTTTTTTATTGACAATCTAAGAATCTTATTTTGCTATATTTCTTCACTCAACTGTCATCCTGCTATGATTGGCACTAATCGGTTGTTTTAAGATTTGATAGGTAGTCAAATTATTACTATCATTCTATATTTCCAGTCTTCAATCTAAATGATCACAATTATTTTTAAAAAGTGTATTTTTCAAACAAATCAACGTCTTACACTAACATATTCATAACCTCAAACAAAATGTGCGCAATTTCCACAATCGTCTTTTTTACTCTCTATAGTAAAAGTATCTCATCTCCATTTGACCCCACTCTGGAGTGTGAAATGCATCCTTCTTTGGTCTTGCTGCAGGAATCCCTTTCTCTTAATACCCCATCTTGGAGTGTGATGCATTCCCTTATATCTCCTTGAGAATAGGTATTGAGATATCTCTAATTAGATCATTTCCTGTTACATTTCCTCACTGTATATATTTACACATGTAATACAATACCTCCCCTTTTATTTTTCACTTTCAATTTTCTACTTATGCCTGTTGATCAATTCGAACCTTTGGTATCAACTCTTGCCCTATAAACCAGTTCTCCTTCAGTCCGCGATGCACCTGTGGGGGCCGGGCAGGAATTTCTTCAAAGAGGCACCTGCTGACGTCTAGATTTACTCACGAGATTCTTCCGCTCTCCTCAGGAAACTCCACAATCTTCCGGCTGATGGTGGATGTCAAGAATTCGAGAGTCTGGATCTGAACCATCCGCACCGCTACCAAATGTGCAATAGCACCTAGAGCATTCCAAATGCTAAATGGGATTACCACAATAAATTATCTCAGGCCCAAATAACTGGACAGACTCATTGATTGTGGCAGAATACTACTTTATTATCAGTTCAATAAAGTAGGGATACCTGGCGAACAGATGGTTTTTATACCTAAACATACGTCAGCTATGGTGCCACCCTACGTGGCTAATGGTAAAAACCTACTGGATGGAGGTTTTGGTTAGGGGAAATGTATACATATAGTTTATATCATCATTGAATGCCTCTTATCTAGCAGGCATGCCTGGAACCACCTCTAACTATGAAAAATACAGATAATAACGTAATACCAGCAGCGGATAGGCCTGTGCAACAATGTATGGTCCAGCATTACATTGACCCTCACAATTGGTTGGCACTGTCTTACCATTCTTGGACATTTGGCTCGTTAGCAGCACGTAAACAATGAAACCCAGGTGCAAGGGAACAACATCAGACAACTGCCTTCCTTGGCTAATTAGCCTACCATCCCTCATCAGCTGGGCCCTAAGCCAGGGCTTCTTCTTTGTAGTTGATCTTGCTGACTGTTCTCTTCCTCTGAACTTTAAAGGGAGTGAAGGTACATTACTGTCTTTGTCTGGAGCTTTATGAATAGGCCTTGTTTTCTGGTCCTGAATCACGTGTGAGGAGACCATGATTTTGTCCATTTTGCCTTTCTATTTAGTGCTGTTTGATTCTATTATATTGGGTGCTATGATTCTCCTTGGCCTCTGGAGACTTGGTTAATTCGTTCTGCACATGCTTTCTAATTCTTTAATTGAACAATACTAGGCACTTACAATTGTTCACTCCTTTAGTTAATCTAAGAGAAATATGTCCTGCCTATGTATGCTTATCCCCTTTAACTCCTTTGGAGCCATGTATTTGCTCATGCAGCGGCATCCTCGATATTGA
The DNA here is from genome assembly GCF_040938575.1 of Ambystoma mexicanum. Taxonomy (NCBI): domain Eukaryota; kingdom Metazoa; phylum Chordata; class Amphibia; order Caudata; family Ambystomatidae; genus Ambystoma; species Ambystoma mexicanum. The sequence goes on from NC_090934.1 coordinate 229,589,080, forward strand.
GCCAAACAAATACCATATGTTCTTGCACCAATTTGTATTCCAGTGCCTGTCAGCATTGCAGCCTTGGTTTCCCTTCTTGAGGTTTCTTGTTTACTATTATGCAATGCCACTGTCCATTTTCTTAGCATGGCTGCTTTTCTCGTGTTCTATTTTCTACTTTAGGAAGCTTCTATATTGTCTTATCTACCCTGAATTTCTGTGTATATACATCTATTACGTCTCTTGTCACTTATCTCCTTATTGTATATGGTTTTTCTTCATATTTGCATATATGGTTACTTCTTCACTTCAATCGCGTCTTCATTCTTTACCTATCCGTACATCCAGTTCACTGCGTCCACATATCTTCTCTCTTTACTGGCGTCACTTTACATCTGTCAAACTTTACTTATAATTCTTCTATGTCTAGTGGTGTCTGAAAACTCATGTCTACCGCATCAGTTTGAGGGTACATTCGGTATGGTTGTCTGAGCGTATAACATCTATCATACCTGCGATGTGGGGTTGTAGGTGAAAGGATCGACTGCAATTGATGAGAATGCAATAGTTTCGAGTCAAAAGGACCGGGAAAAAAAAGGTTGAATGTTATTATTTTCTTTTGGGGGGGTCCACACCCAAACCCCCGTTTTTGGTGTAAAAAACACTTTTTTTTCCTATACGGAAGCCAAAAAATTAAAATACATTTAAAAAGAGGCATTCAACCTTTCTTTTCCAGTCCTTTTGTTTCAAAACGATTGTAATTTGAAACAATGTATTCGTCCCTTTGACTAGACACCTCGATGTGGTATTGGGATGATAACAGGCGGCTCACACAGTGCTTTCTTGCTGTTCTTCCAGTATGACGGAGGTGAGGGGGTGGGTTCCTATAAATGACATGCACATTTGCTCCTCTACACAGAATTTAACAGGACACATAGATAATCAATAGTGGAATGACCCAACATCGAGGAAAATGTGTGCTTGCCAGGGATATCATCGGGGAAATGACCATTAACTGTGCGGAACACCCAATCAAAGAGGCAATGCACAGCCTGAGCCCTTCCGCACGTGTTCTGGTATCCATCATAACAAGTGTGGGATCTCGGCCAGATCATCCTCAGAAGCATAATACAAGGTTATGTCCAGCCCTTCAACCAACTTGCCCCCGTCCCCAAGATAAAAAGCATATTTGTGAGACTACTAAGGGGGAAAACCCTCTATCACAGGTGATAGAATGGAGACAGTTCCTTGCATACTTGATATGGGAACGGTTATAAAAATTAACCACCATTAAGTCATTCACACCTGATCAACATATTTTGACCACCTGGAGGAAAGAGTGCAAGGGCACCAGTGGGAACGACTTACTAACAGGGATTAGATTTAACCAGTATACATAAACCTCCAGAGCTATGCCCCCTTCACTTCTCTGAGCGTCCACAGAATAAGCAACAAAACCATTCACAGAAACTTCCTTCTGTGACCATGGGCCTCATTACAAGTCTGGCGGTAAGCCGCCGGTGCTACCAGTCGTTTGCCGCCAGATTCTAGCACTGTTTCTGCCACCTGAGATCCCAGTGCCACCGGGACATTATGAGTCCCAGTGGCCCGGGATATCAGGCAGCAAAAAGTGTAAGTCGCCATACCCATGGAGTCCAGCAGGATTCCATGGGAATGGGGACACAGAACCACTGCCACCGTTGCTAACGATGCTGGTGCTTCCGTGAAAACTCTGCGGGCGGGTGCCATTACGCCCGGCAGAGCAGACCTGTCTGGCACAATGTTCCCCAACTGGAGAGTTGTAGTGTGGCGGTCCTGAAAGGGTGCTGGTATGGTGCTAACGGCAACCTTATTTCTGGACCACCAAACCTGTAATGAGGCCCATGTCTACTGGAGGATAATTGTGTCCACCTTTTCAAAAAGAGACAGGGCTTCTAGGCTAGCAAGTATGGATTTTACACCTGCCACATTCTATGACAGAACCGCCAGAGTCTGAACCAGCAGTGGGTCCTTGGGAGAGCCATTTGAAATATCAACTGAATGACATACACTAAGCTCCTTTAGATAGAAACAATGTATTCAAATTACTTAATCCTGTGGTCTGAGTCCCTATGTCTAACTAAATGTCCCTATATTTGCTAATTGGCCCTCTCTACAGGTAAGGGACTCGCCCTCGGTGGTTACTAATATTACACCTGCCAAGGGTACACAAAAGGAGGTGAAGTCTATCCCTATCCTTGCTCACTACTTTCCTGTCTGCTAAAATGTTGCACACATCATCAAGGTCGATATTTTTACTTTATTGTCATCTCCTTGAATCTGTGTGGCTTACAGTACTCAAAGCTTTGATTTTACTAATCAAGGAATTTCTAAAACCAAAAAACAGCTACCAATCTTGTTGGGGCTGCTTATCTTAAAAAGATGCTACTGTGTCTGTGCCGTGTCTACCACTTCCGTTTGTATCGAACACGGGATCTAGGTCATCACTCCTGGATCTGTTTTCTACCGGTTTCAGCGGTATCTCATTACTTCCCGCTTTCTTCAGGACATATACTGATTTTAGCGTTACTGATCTCAATTATTAATAACAGAACAGCAGATCAGAAAAACAACAACAAGAAGAATGGTGACTATTCTTGTCCTATGTGGCCACATTTATAGGTTGTGGATCCTTTTCCCCAATTTTCTGTAGGCTGTGGCATTCTGGTCACGTGCCCTAAAGGGGAAGAGAAAGAGAAAAGGGGGGCAGGGGGGTGTTTGTTTGTTTTAATCTAGTGTATGTGAATTAAAACCACATATGGTTGCGTATCAGGGAGGATTTCTCACCTCTCTTCTCTTTTGTACAGATGATCTTACGTGTGCTTTTCCCAAACGTGTAATTCAGGTATCTGTAAAACATTCATATATTTGTTTTATATTTATTTTTCATATAGGAATATCCTTTTTGTCTCACCACTGCTTACATGGTGTGTACCTGTATCTGCCAGGGTCTGTAATTTCCTATTCTCCAGTTCTTTTCATATCCTCGCTAGTGTGCGTGGTTATGGATAAGCCAGGCTACTGACTGCTCGCCGTGCTTCCCACTGACTAGAGACAAGGGAGAAACACATTGTTTCTATTATGTGTATGCCCGCATTCTGCATATAATTACAGCACCAGTTCTATATTTATCCACTATTCTTATAGCCTGTGCCCAGTCCCGCTATATTTAACTTCTGTTGCTCTTACATAGCGTTCAAGTTCCACAGGCACTGCTCTGCTGTCTCTGGTGCGGCCGCCATTTTGAAAAAGCTCCTATTTATATACACAGTAGTCACGTGATCATGGGTCATTCCGTGTTTTGTATCGCTATGAAACACCAACTCGATTTCAAAGGCTGCCCTCCTCTTCTCTGCTTGTTTACCTGACTTAACATTGAGCTTTGCTCTTTGAAACCCGCCATTCACAGGTTTTCTCTACTTTTTAATATTTACACCAGCAAAACCCACAGAGTACTTCAAAGTCCCCAGCAGAAAGTACTTTTGCTTTCAGGTTTGGTCTCGGGTTCATTAATGGTGGTATAATGCCAACAAAAACTGGGGTATTTTGTTTCGGAAGAAGTGGATCCGTCTATGTAGATATCGGGAGACGTCCATAAGGACTGGAGCCTTTGACAGGCTTGAATGGCATGTGAGAGAGTAACATGTGTTGGGGGGCCCGCCTCCGGTCCCTGGGGCGGGCCTCCGATGGTGTTGGGCGCACCATACACAACGTCTCCGGGCTGCGGCCACGCAGCACGCCAGCAGCAGGGATCACCCAGCTGCGCCTGGATCACCGGGCTCATCTTCAGATGTTGGGATCACCCAATGGCGGGCAGCCACAGCACTGGGGGCACCCAGCGAGTGCTGCATCGAGGCCGTGATCACACTGCGGCTGCCTGGGGCTCTGCTGCACTGACTCCAACGTGCGCTTGTTCTTCTTCTTGCTGATAGATTTTTATCCATCAGCAGTGATTTTTTGGATACCGAGGCTTGAGCCTCATTACTCCATCTTCTCGGGTTGAGTATGTAGTCGTGGGTTTGTATTCTTCTTGGTCTGTGTGGTCTTGTCATAGTAGGGCTGGTTTCACAGAGTCTTCGCAGTGATGGGCCGCGGGTAGCGGTCGAAGGGGTTTGCAGTGGTGGCAGTGAGCAGAGCCCCTTTTATTAGAGGAGCGTCATGACGACGTCATGACGCTTCCTCGCACAGAAACGCTGGAGACACACACGCCCTCAACATCAGCCACTCGTAACAACATGCAGACCCCACGCGTGGCATGTGACTGCCGAGGCCCAACAAGGCAGAAATGCGCCTGCGCAACTTCTGTTGCTGTGCTTGGTGGCGTGAACTAGCAGTTCAGGCTGGACTGCTCGCATTGGTGACATGACCAAGATTGATTTGAGTACGGCTGCCGACTCCCTTCTCTAATAGCAGAGGCGGTCGGTCTAAAAACGAGGCTATGGAAGTTGCCAGAGGAATGCCAGTGGCTATGATTAACTAACATCTTTCAATGCAGCATTTTTGGTGCCTGCTATGACTGGCTCCAAGTAAACAGGTAACTGACTTGTGCTCAGAGCTTTGGCACAAGTCTGCTGTGATGCTGACATGTATTTACTCTAATTTACTCCAGACTCTAAAAATATTTCAAGCCAGTGGCCTGCTAGTACCTCTCACAATTTGCTTACACGATTGTCTGCCCTCTGCAGGGACAGCGTCTGGGCCTTTCAACTTTTTGTAAATGAAAGGGGCCTCGAGCCCCAGGGCAGGGCCTTAGGACAGCAAGGCAAGCTTGGCGGAAACTTTCAAGATCTCCCCCACGATGACGGGGTAGGGTGAGAAGACGCAGTAGGAGCCTTATTGAAATTAAATGCACCTCGTTGTTGGGAGCGGGGCACATTTAATAACAATAGGGCACTGATGCTTTCGCATTGGCACCTTATGAAAAATGTGGCACCCTCCGGCATGACCAGGGACGCGCAGTGGGTGTAATTTCTGTTTTGGTGACTGGGGCGCTGCCGCTGCTAAGGCCAGCCCAGCTCAGAAGGGCCCTCAGCAACTGCCCCTATATTGCCAGTCAGCAGTATAATAACACAGCAACATATTTCTTCATAGACTACTTACTTTCTGGGGCTTGAAGTGTGCGATTTGCAGCGCTCTCCTTACAATCTGCGTTTGCTGGAGCCCGTCCGGCCCGTCACTTCCACTGGGAAATAGAATTTGTATCACCTCGTTGTTTTTCAACACTGGTTCCTCCTTCGGACACTTGCTTACGAAGAAGGACCTTGCCCGATCCATAGCTATTCAGCAGGCATTCAGTGTTTCAGAGCCCTGCTGGCTTGCCGTCTTGTGATAAATGGCAGCTATTAAACTTATCTTAATCTCCATTATAATGTCACAGGTGCCTCAGACTGCTTTCCGCTCAAAGCAAGCAGGGTTGGGGGGGAACCATCCTGTTGAAATGGGCCCCCCACATCTTTAGCCTGGCCTGGCCCTCTGCATAATGGAACCGTCTGGAATGGATTCAGCCCTGGTCAATGGGCCGGCACTTGCCGGGTTGGAGATCCGGCATTAGATGTCTGGCCAGATCTTGGACCCGGCCTGCCTCACCCCTGACCAGGCTTCACTGAGCCCCCGCTTCATAGAGGGAAGCTCAGGTCTCGGTGATCTAACAGGGACGTCATTTCACCAAAATTCCAGGGGTAGCGGAAGTGACATTGCGTGACCCTTGACCCCTGATGACATCACAGGAAGTGATGTCATTTGACCCCACCCCGAAGTGATATCGCGGGAAGCGATGGAACACGACCTTTCACCCGTTGACAAAACAGGAAGTGGCATCACATAGCATTTTACACTACGAAAAATATGGTTACGATATCACTATAATATGATGTACATTTCATACAAGAATGGATCGCCATATGTATCATTAAGATCAGTGTGTCTAGGCCCATATTACCAAATTACTGTGAATGCAAGCAGACGTCCATGACCAAATGGTAATGATGTATTACTATATAGCACTTACGCTTAAGCGCTTTATATAGATAAAATATACACCCAATATCACCCAACCTGTGTTGGTACTCATTTATCCACCTCAGAAGGAACAGACTAAATCAGTGACTCACCCCCTGAAGTGTGCCTGAAATAAACCTTTAATCAGTCTAGCAATTATTGTACAGAATTCCAGCAAGACATTATTTGGTATTACTATTCTTTCTTATTTAGTGTCAGTGCTGAAAGCGTTAAACTTGTGGCACTCCTGTTCTTATTTTTAAGGGGCCTGAACAAGAAAGCCAGCCACTCTAGAAGTAAAGAGTCACATGGTGCTGGCCACAACCCAGGAGCTTGTATTACAAAAAAAAAACGTTTTTTTTTATAGAGGTCGCAGGGGAGACCTCAGAGTTCACAGTTGTGACCTCTGACGACCCCTAAATGACGTCCCTGTGATCTAATCTGCTCTGTGCTCCTTTCCTCAGCCATCACTCACGCGTTTGCATGTCCTATTTGCCTAACCTGTTTTTTCCTTCTGGCCTGAAAGGGACACCCAGGGATTTAAAGGTCCATGAATATCATTGAGCTGGGGGCAGGGTTTCTACATGCTGGGCACACTATTGTTTTGCAAATGTGCATTTTATACTTTCATAGGAAAAAGAAGTAATTTCCAAACTCAAAAATGCTGTTTAAACTTGCATTCACCAGTTTGCTTTTGAATGTTTTTTTTGTCGGTCTAAATACCCTGCAATTTTTGTGCCACTTCCTTGGTGTTATAAAGATGTTATATGCTTGTCAAATTGCTCAATCACAAATCAATAATTCTTTTGTGCTGACATTAAACTGTGGGTTGATGGGTGCCAACATTTGACTTTCACAACAGGGGTAGAAATACCCCCACCTCCGCTCTGAATATAAGCAAGTGACCAGCCCAGCCCATCCACTGACCAAACACATTTTATAGCATTTGTTTTTATTAGGAATTCCAAAAAGTCTTAGTATTAACAACCAGTTTTTATTTATTTATTTTATTTTCGAATTTATAGTAGTGTACATAACCCTCAGGCATCTAGGTGCTAGTTACAGTAAGTGCGAAAAGACTGTTTATAAAGTGCAAGACCACGCATAATGGTTACAATATAGGGGTGGAACTCCAAGGCATACTTTGGCAAAGCCTTGCCTCATGGTACGGGGGACTAATGCAGGAGTGCAGGTAAACATAACATCACAATTCAAGGTAGGTGCACAATCTGGTAAAGCCGCGCCCTCAAGGTACGGGGGACTAATGCAGGAGTGCAGGTAAGCATAACATCACAATTCAAGGCATGTGCACAATCTGGCAAAGCAGTGCTCTAAAGACTGGAAGGGGGTTATCTATACTCCTGCCCTCTATATGGCAGAGTAGAAGCACAGAGCATCCCACCCAAGATTCTCTATTCGGTAGCTATGGGCAAGCAATCAAGGCTTAAGCTCCCAGGAGGTGATGTGGGCTGGTTCTCAAGTACAGTGTAGTACCCAAGCCCCCACAAAGGAATGTCCACACACTATGTTAGTGATAGCACAGATCTTTATATAAATAAGGTTCAAGTTATATACACACACAATAACACACTCCGTGCTCAGGCAATACTATAATGATAAATGTACAGTTTTAATGTGGTACCACAATTACTTTGACTTATGGCATATAAATCAATAACAAAAGGTATCAAACATAGACTTGGGAGGAAAACAAGTTGGTTAAACAATTGGCAGAATACTTTTGTCCCGTTACCTAGACACAGTTCTGTGTGAGGATCCTCTCACCTGGGCAACCTGTAAATAAGATATGACAAGCTCAGTCCATATATAGTTTAGCAGAGTCTTATTTCCTTCTACAAATGTTCTACTAACCCAATGTACCTGGTTTAGCAGAGTTTGACGATGGTTCGTCGATGGATCCTTCTTGAGTGAACTCCCTTTAAGGCAGGAGCCACGGATCGTCGAGATTCCATGAAGAAAAGGGTGACAAACTGTTAGGGAGAATTCTCTGTTTAGGCTGAATTTCCTAACCTAGTGAGTCCCCCAGCAGCTTTGCTGGATTTTTGGGGTTTATTTCTTTCTCCTGCCAAGAGTGAGACTCTTTTACCCTCACTCTTGGACATGATTTGAGTGTGTTCCTTTGACTCTAGATGTGTTTAATGGGCTATGGGGTATTTTACTCCATAGGGCTTCATGTGTTTTTGTGATGTGTGTTACACAGCACCCTCAGTGCAGTAACACAGGGGTGTCATAATGACCCACCAGTATAGACTCCATACCCTGGGACCGACTACTGTCTCCCAGGGCATGTAGAGTCACCATGGACTTTAATAGTCTGGAATTCTGAACAGAACCAGTACAAACCATCATATTGTGGACGTACTGGCTGGGGCAATTCGATTGCCCTGGGGTCTGTTAGTCGAGGGGGCACGTCTCTGTCCCCCCTGATTGAGTTTTGGCTGGTGGCAGTGGATACTACTTTTTATATTCAACCGAGAATATTTCTCTATGGGATTTTCCCATTGTTTGAGGCTACTATCTTTATTTATTTAATTACGATAGCCTCGAACATACCGCCGGTTTATTTAATTATTATTAATTCTCCGGTTGGTATTTTTTGCCAAAACTCGGTTCTAGAATGGTGTTTGTGTTCTCTTCTGTGACTCCAACCCAAGTCGAGCCCTTTGTTCCACTTTTTGGCAGGCTTCTTCACAGAAGCCCTCCAAAGTGGTGCCACACTGTCTGGGGTACTTAGCCTCCTAAAAGGGGGATTTAGGCACCCTGGACTGAGTTGCCTAGGCAACTCAAGTCGCACTCCGTCCTGATTGGCCCAAGTGGTTAGCCGGCCGGCTTACCACTTAGCATGCTTGAGTGACAGCTAGGCTGAGTGAATGGGGGTTTTCTGCATAAAAGCAGGGCTTTGGGGACTGGAACTTCAGAAGTCGCCACAGGACCTAAGAATCCGATGAGGGAGAAGCTGAGCCGACCTGCCACGACGACACCACCGGTGGAGCCTTGCTGGACCGTCTCACCACTTTTCCCAACGACAGAGGAGATCTCCCGCCGGAGAGTCTTCTTCCTTTGACTGGTGGGGATAACCAGTTTCACCGTCTTTTTCACCTTCCCGACGCATCTCGTGGCCTCCTTGCCTTTGCCAAGCACCCAGGCAACCGGAATACCACGTTTTACCACGACCGCGAAATAAAGGGTAATACCTTTAACCGGAAAACTCTGCGGCTGGTTTCTTCCCTGGCAGTGCAACGACCTTCAGCTTTCCTCCAATTCGAGATCTTCTCTTCCCCTGAACGATGCCAAGACTTGCACCTGCTGCCAGGAACAACTGCCACCGCTGGAGGATCCTTCCCACTTAAGGTACTGTGTTCCGCCTGGCTTCCCTTGCCACCGACTGTACGGGGTAGATTTAGCCCTCGGCTTTCGAACCTGGGTTAGCCTGGGACACCCTGGCTAAACTTTTCTGAGCCTCTCTAAACTCTTTTCGAACTCTCTGCAAGACTTTCAAAGCCTACTGTAACTGTGTGATCTTGGGCGCATTTGTGCTCTGCTCTCTCTAAGAGTGGGCCCAGCCTATGGACTTTGGCTCACAAGTGACTTTTGCTCTTCTGCCTTGCTAATAGTGTTCCTAAATCTTAGAGTGGTGTATCTTTCCATATTCTGTCTTTTTCCCTCCCTTCTTCATGAACTTATTGGAGTGCCATCTATAGTTAAGCGCTCGCCTCTGTCTGAAAATAAGTGGTGTTAACTAAGACTTATCTGATAAGGAATAAGGGTTGTATATATTATAATAGTAACTGTGTTTAGAGTGTTTTACCATAAGGGTGCTGGAATGTTTCAAACAGTGTGTTTTTAAATAAATAATTATATACTTTGATACCAAAGCTCTGGTCAGTGTTTGCTTGTATTATTGTATCTGAGTGCCTATTGTGTATACTTTGCATACTGCCTAACTCTTCTTGAGGGAAGTCTGACTGCTCAGCCACAGCTACCAGGTAAATCTGGGTGGTACAGACTGCTAGCAAGTGGGTTTACTGCTAACACCTGTAGTCCTAAATCTTTTGCAGTGTTCCCAAAGGGAACTGCACAGGTTTCTGCCTAACACAAACATTGTACAGGCAGCAGCTTCGTCGACGATCGGTTCTGGACGTCCTGCGAAGATGAGGCATGGGGTGCACCTCGACGACGATAGGTTGTTGCCGCAACAAGTCAATGAAGAACATAGGCCCAGCAAGGGCTACGGGTCATGGGCAGTTGGCGTCAACGATCGGGACTAGACCACGGCTGACTTTTGGATCTTCGTCAGCTTCTTTGAGGACTTCGGGTGGCGGGAAACCCACCAGCGGATTCTCCTCATACGGCGGCGACCTTGACTTTCTCTGGCAGGACAAAGCGGTCGCCGGCGATGAGCAAGGGAGCCCTTGATTCAATTTCTTAGGCAATGGAGTTTTGTGGCTCCGGTCAGCGATGATGGTCATAGACAGTGATGGACTTCAATGTCTGGGTGCTTTGCTTTAGACTCCTCAGCAGTCCCCATCTCTGGTCAGCAGCCTTTCGATGACTGACTTCCAGGGAGCCTTGGTGAAGGTTAGATGCTGTACGATGTTCCCTCATAGCTTGGGAAGAGGTCTCCTAACCAGGTCTTGGAGACACAACAGCTTTTGGATTGCGTCAAAGGAAAGCAGCAGCAAAGCTGCCTTCTTCCAGCTGGGCCTCAAGGTAAGCATCAAGTTTCGACTTCAGCTTCTGCACAATTTCTATCAGTGAGAGGTCCCTAGATATACTGTTTGGTCTCTCATTCACTGTGCTGGGTCACACTCAGGCAACCAATCATTCAGAAGGGCATTCATGCAGGCAGGCAGCAAATCAGGCTCACAGTGCATTCAGGTCATTCTTCTCCATCCAGACCAAATTAAAGGCATGGTCTAGTAAAACTTTTTATTGTCCCTGCGGGTCGGCCATGTTTTTTTAAGCCTAAGTGGCTCAATTTTAGAAAACTTTCCTATGGACCTTATCCGAGTTTTCGTCCATTAAATGTACGCGAAAACAAGCACCAGGGAGCCGCCATTTTCTGATAATCCTATCTTTTCCCCGATCGCCCTGGCTGACCTGCTTTTGCGGCACTAAATCAATTCCCCCGCCCCTGAGCCTGCCATTATTAAAACATTCATATTCCCCGCCTCTCCCCGTGACGTTACTGTGCTGTGTAGGCAAACGCGCCCAGTCGTCTTCTGCGCGACTCCACACAGAACCCGGAAACCAACACAGATCAACTCACAACACAGCGCGCCACAATTCGGAATATGAAACTGTACTTTAAAATGAAACAGCAACACGGTACATTTGGTAAAGTATATTTATTTGACATTAAATGTTTAGAGAATATTCAGCAATTGCCATATGAACTCCGGAAGCCATTTATTTTCTTTTATCTGTATCCGCAATAACTGTTCCGTTTCATCTTGAGTCACGCGCTGTTCCTTTATGGTACACAGGGTGTTCATTTTCGTAAAAAGAATCACTTTGGAAGCACGGTGAACCGCAAGGCTGTTCCATCAACTAGGCACTAGTCCAGCCTAAAGGTTGTTATGTTGCTTCTAGCCACTAGTACAGCGTAAGGGCATGTGGGCCCTTGGCGATCGTCCCATAATATGGTGATCGTGCTCCAATTGTTGACACGAAGCTGCAGGTGTCTGCTGAAGAATCCATCCGCCGGTGTCTCAAACAGATGGCAGTGGCAGAATGGGATCAAATACCTGTTATGAAAACAAAAAAATGATAATTAGTCTCGCTAGCCGAACTTCATTAATATTACTAATTTTATTTATTACGGCCGATCAGAAACTATTTGCTTGCAAGGATAGTTCAATGGAGTATGTTCGTCTCTAAAATCAATGCGAAAAGTAACGAGATAAATCGAGGCGAACACACAATGATAAACGACAGTTAGTCTACATGCGTGAGGAATGATATGATATATGATATGGCATTTGTAATGCGCCTATACTCAAGTGTTTCTAGGCGTGACGAGGCAAGTGGGGAACAAGGGCAGACAGACAATGATCCTACTAGGCCAGGTGTCTTTCTGATCGCGCATGGGGAAGGACTGTACATGGTTAGTTGAATACAAATTAAATAATAGGGCCAGCTGGTGGCAAGTGCAAGGTAAATGCCGGGAGAATGGGCTGAAGGATACAGAGACAGTCCCGTAGTGCAGGGAAAAGTGGCTGGGCCAAGGACCGAGATCGGTGAGACCAGTGGACCTGCATGCCCATGTGCCCACTACGAACAGTTTTACTTGCTTTTCCTAGCTCTTCATTCATTCATTTATTCATGCATCCATTCATTAAATCTTCATTCCGGTATAAAAGCGTGTAAAGATTTACTTACATTATATTTGAAATTTCCATTGTGTCTCTTCGTAATGCAGTCTGTAAAACAGACCGTGCTCTTGACAACGATTTTTCGTATACTGACCTAAAATGAAACTGTCTAGGTTCTGAATTTTCTGCCTTATCGTCTCTTACGTTATTGGGCACTCCCTTCAAATGTAGTTCTTTCGGCATGGTCCCTGTCTCAAGGTCAAAAAACAATAGACCCTTATACTTCCAGTGCGACTTGTGGGCCCCATCTGGGCGCTGTCCTTTGCATTCTTTATTTGCAACATCACGTAGCATAGGCATCTGTGAGAACTTGAAGTTTAGAATCTGTCTATGTAGTGCGCCTCAATGTGAAAATGCGAACTGGCTTCTCTCCCAAATGCCACGGCCCGCTTGGATGGCGCGTTCTAAGTGCCCCAATTTTGTCCCCGTTGTCTGCGAGCTTTGCAGCCCAAATTGAGAAATTTAATTTTTGGCGGAAGGTCAGGGAAAGTATAAAGTACCACAGGAGTTGAGTTAAAAGTGAGATTTATTGTTTGTTTTATTATTTGAAATACGCAAGCCTCCCCTCCATTAACAGTGCGCAGCATTTACATTTACATGAGATGAGACATGAGAAAAATATATACATACACATATGTGAGGTGAATAGAGAGAATTCAAAGATGACACCCAGCTTGTTCGCCACCCATGATGGTGAAGGTAGGGGTTAGGTTTACAGGTACACTGTACGATAACATTTATTTACAAAAAGACAATCGTATTGCAATTATTTAAACCGGGATTTGTACTTCACAATCAGCTGTGCTTCGGGTGGGCATGGCACAGTCGCAATGTTCGATGGCAATGGATCACTGCTCTGCACAGAAACGTCCAAAATTCCATATCTGTGCTTCTCTAACACAGCAACAATAAGGCCTTTCACAAAGTCGAACTGCATTTCATCATAGACTGGTTTGATCACCCATTGCTTACTTCGTTTTGAAAACACCTTAGTGTAGCGAGGCATCCTTACTTTACCCCTAGCTCTAGATTGTTCACGTCTGACATTGCTGTTATGGGCCAAGACCGCTAGTAGAGTGCGATGTTTCATGCCCCGAAAGCTAAAATGCAAGCGCTTTGGCCTGTACTTTAGGCACATATTGTGGAACACCTCCAAATCTCCTGTGTGACAGAATTCTGTCAGTCCTCTCAAATCTCTTGATAGAGTTTTGTCGAAAACAATCTTCTCAATGGCTTTGTGTGTCGGTGAAGATGGAATCAACCACTTCTTCAGTGCCTCCTCTGGGGACAAAGGGCCATGTTCACATTGGTGGAAATGTTCATTTGCTGTCCAGCGGTGAACGTTGGTACAGTGGTGCATCAGTGACCGCCATTTTTCAAGTAGTATTTCCACTGACCCTTCACAAGTTTTAGAGCTCCACCAAAGATGGTTGGTGATAGAATGTGACCACTGCAAAATACTTTCAAAACCTTTTTTTTTCCCTGCAGCCGAGATTTTCTTATTGATTGATTTAGCAAGATGCCATACGTCAAATTGATGTTTAATATGTGGGAACTGCTCTCTCATTGTCTTGGCAATTGAAACGTGTCTATCCGTGGCTATGAGGTCGATGTGCATTCCCCTCGATTGTAGATATTCCACTGATTTTATAAAACCTAGTTTCTCCATGGCCACTGAGGATGTACATTGTGTTACCTGCACGACCACCGAACTCACTTACTATCCATGTCCTGAAGGTGGTAGGTGCAGTACTTGGCAGAAAATCCAGGGCTGTCGCACTGTCCATCGCCGGCTAGCCTGAATCGTTTGCCTTCGAATGTACTTGCTAGAGACAATTGTTCAATTTTCCAAGCATCACTAATGGCCGGAAACAGATAATCACGTTGGTATATGTAGTACAGCGCTTTAGAAATGAAATGGAGTCCCACAAACTGAAAGAAAGCCTCTAACTTTCTAAAACTGGAGCCACTAAAAAGTGATGCAGCTGCACACAGTAGATTGCCTGCTGGCAGTTTCCCCAGCATCGGTTGTGCAGACCATGAGAACCTATGATTTAATCTACAGGCAGCATTTATTTTGACGTTACTGCCTTTTATTTGACGAGTCACATTAATGAATGGTTTCCCACATACTTTCCCTCTAATGGAATGCACACATTTCAGCATACTTATAATTTCCATCAAACAACTGTCGAATACAATGTATTTGCTCTCTTTCATTAGACTGTCATCCTGCGTCAATGTTGTTTCGGCCTTTGACGTTGTGGAGATTTCAACACATTGGAAAGTAATATCGCTGATATCAAGTTCTCATGCGTCTATGGATGCTGCGGCTGGTTCATTCTCTGTCATTTCAACATCTATTACTTCAACATTGATGGGAGAACACAACAATACCGACAGGTTTTTTTATGGCAAATTTTTGGCGGGTGTAGATTGTGTAAATTGATCTGCAACTACTTCAGAGCTATCTTCAATACATTCAATAATATCTTCTTGTGGTGGTGCAGTCGCACTGTAGCTATGGTCCAATGCAAGTTTGCTGTAGTCTACAAACACAGTTAATTCATGTTCTGGCCATTGGACATGAGCATCTCGAGCCTGAACACGCCTCGCCTCAATTAATAGTTCCTCCATAGTGTACACCGTCTGGCAAGCCACATCTCCCATTCGCTTCACTGTCTGTGTGTGTATAGTTCTGACACCCACGGGTAACTGGAGGAGAGATTGGAAAAGGGATGTTCAGTTTAAACACAAGATGGAGTGTAGTAGAATTGACTGGAAAAAACATAAAATAGTCCCCAGCACAAACATTTTTTTAAAGTTATGAACTGTTTGTAACTAAAATTTTTTTGTTTTTATTTCTTTGCACGCTGTAGCTCCGATTTGTTTCCGCATGTCCTCCCTTCCTCTTGCGCTGCAACGACTATATTTTCTGTATCCGCATAGACAGCACGGAATGAGGCTCCATCGTCTCCCTGAAACATAGTACTTTCATTACTATGTATCAAAATATTGTTAGCATAAAACACACGTGAGGACGAACACACAGGTACATCTCAATAGCCAAACACGATTTAAACATTGTGTGCAACAATCAAACGACAAGTATTCAACCTGTGATGATCTATTTCGATGGAACTGTCAGTATCCATACCTCTGGCTCTGCATGGACTGCCATGAATGGTTGTATTGGAGAGGAGGCATCCACATCTCCCTGAAACACAGTACTTGCATTAGTATGCTTTTCAATATTGGAAACACAACACACACTTGGGGTCGACGGCACAGGTACATATAAAGAGATAACCACAAATGATGCATTGTCCAAAAGAATCAAGGAAAATCCAAATATGATCACATTTCATCGACTTATTTCAACGATTCCTTTACATCTGCATCATCTAAATGAGATGTTGTGATTTTGGTGGTAGCTCCGTCGTCTCCCTAAAACACAGTACTTGGATTAGTATGGTTTTCAATATTGGAAACATAACACACACTTGGGGTCGAACGCACAGGTACATATAAAGAGAAAACCGCAAATTATGCATTGTCCAAAAGAATCAAGGAAAATCTAAATATGATCACATTTCATCAACTTTTTTCAACAAATTATTTACATCTGCATCATCTAAATTGGATGTTGTGATTGTAGTGGAAGCTTCGTCGTCTCCCTGAAACACAGCACTTTCGTTAATAGGGAAGAAAGTATAGCAAATGGAATCACGTTATATGATCACGCATGATGTAGCTGTCATTGTCCATACCTCGTGCTGCTAAAGAATATCTATGGATGTTGCAAATGTAGTGCGCACTTCCAAAAGCTGTTGCGCCGATTCGTATACGCATGGTCCCGCTTCCACTTCCCCTGGAATTACTTGAATGTCAGGCTCTGCATCAAGTGCAGGGGTTGACGCTCCATCAACTGCCTGAAACATAGTACTTGCATTAGTGAGGATTACAATAGTGAAAACATAACACACACCTGGGGTCGACAGCACAGGTACATATCAACGGCTAACCACGAATGAAACATTGTGTAGAACAATCAAACGACAAGAATTCCAGCTCTGATGATGACGGTCGATGGAGCTGTCAGTATCCATACCTCCTGCTGTTGAAGAACATATAGAATGTTCTTGCATTAGTATGGATAACACTAATTATAACCGAAAACAAACACCAGTGGACGATAACTAAGGTGTATAGCAATTGGAAAGCACTAACCAAACATTTGGTAAAATGATTACACGATAAAATAAAAATAATACTTGACATGCATAAAACAGGTGTGTAGTGGATTAGCCTAGTAAGATTACCAGATACGCGCTAGAAGTGGTTGATAACTGCGACCACGTCAAGGATGTAGAATGTTCTTGCTTCAGATTCAATGGATAGTCAAGAAGTTGTAAAGGTAAATTAATGATTGATAATGAAATGCCAATATCAAAAATAGCCATGTAAGGCGACAGAATACTTGTAAAATGCTCAATACAGCACAGTTCCCTGTTCCCATATATATACATTGCGTTTGTGGGTTATGAAATCGAAAAAGAATATATTGGTAAATGTCATTATTCAAAAAACTATACAATCATATCAATATCGAAATTATTACAAGGGATAGAACACCTACAATATCAATTAATCCGTTCAGATACATACACACTACCGCAAGGCCCAAAGCTAAATCCGGACACTTGACTCACCGGTGGCGGAATGTGGACGAATAGAGTGGGAATAGCGTTTTCGAGCAATTTCCGTGTCGTTCGCCGTTTATTCTTCTTTGTTACCCAAGATGTTGTGTACATGTCCAAGGAAAAGTGCCGGCTGCAGATGCGGTATCGATCACCCCTCTTGTCCTGTAAGACTTGTTGGACTCTACTTTCCAACTCATCCAGTGGATATCCTCAATCTCTGACCCATTCTCTTATTCGAACAACAGTTTTCGGGAATACATGCATTGTAGTGCCTTCAGATTTCGCATGGGTCTTCGAAGGGCAACCGCTAATCGAACAGGCAGGCATTGTTGATAAATCTGAAAAGTAAATATCGACATTATTATATAATCTTCAAGAATAAAGATTTGATACAAAAGTAAATGAATCATACAATGATCAATGCAAGGTTTGTTTTGGTCGCAGGAACTATACCAGTTCATTATGTGCGGCTTAGTATTTGCATAGGTTGCATAAATAGATCTATTGTTAGCATAGCAATGGAAATTCAAGTCAATAGCAATGAGACCAATGAACATAGCACTATTGGGTACTCTACTCGCAAATAGATAGAAATTTAAAAATCTGCGAAATATGACCAGGCTACATGGCCTTACCTTGACCAACAAACAGTTGGATTCAGCAAGCAGAGCAGTATGTTGCGGGAGAAAAGGTTGATGGCCACAGGTAGCGCACTGATGGGTATGCTCGAAGCGTTCACAGAAGTTCATGGATAGCACGACGACGAGCAGATTAGCATAGATCTCAGTGGTTCCCAGGTAGCACGTTCAGGAGTTGACTTGCAAAGCACAAAGATGTTCTCATGAGACATATCGAGTGGTTTTTAAAGTATTAGAAACTGGGGTGTGTTTGTGAATGAATGACGTATGTATGTCGTGGTATTAGGGGGGCGGCCTGCTTCAAGGGGAGGCCTGGCTGGAGACACGGGGTCTGAGGAGGCCATGTGACCGATGGCCCCTTGGTGTGGGACACCTTTTGAAGTGTACATGTAGTTTGGCACCTTGGCCTTTCGCGCCCCTGACAGCCCCCCATGCCAGCGCGCATCCACCGGCGCGAACCGCCTTTGATACAGGGGGGTGGGATGGATGGGCCTGGGGCGTGCAGATAAGGCACAGGAAGACTGCTGAATGGAGACACACTTATGTGGATTGCAGGGGGGCGGCCTGCCTCAGGGGAGGCCTGCCTGGAGACACGGGGTCTGAGGAGACCATGTGAACAATGGCCCTTTGGCGTGGGACACCTTTTGAAGTGTATATGTAGTTTGGCACCATGGCCTTTCGCGCCCCTGACAGCCCCCCATGCCAGCGCGCATCCACCGGCGCGAACCGCCTTTGATACAGGGGGGTGGGATGGATGGGCCTGGGGCGTGCAGATAAGGCACAGGAAGACTGCTGAATGGAGACACACTTATGTGGATTGCAGGGGGGCGGCCTGCCTCAGGGGAGGCCTGCCTGGAGACACGGGGTCTGAGGAGACCATGTGAACAATGGCCCCTTGGCGTGGGACACCTTTTGAAGTGTACATGTAGTTTGCCACCTTGGCCTTTCGCGCCCCTGACAGCCCCCCATGCCAGCGCGCATCCACCGGCGCGAACCGCCTTTATATCAATGATAGTATATTGTTGCTTATCAATAACAAATGCCACATACCGGAGATTCTTGTGAGCACAGACCCACACTTCAACAGGTGTATTATAGTGGTCAAGACCCTAAGGCCTGTATAATCTAATGGTAATTGTTAGTATAGATATATGTGTGACTTTTATAGAGACATAACCTACTGAAAGACCTTGAACAAGTGTTATTTAGTGCATGCATTATCGAGAATATGTTATGTTAGGTTAGATAGATAGTGACCACCCTGCTTCACAGCGACCAGACCTTCACCCATTCGGAGCACAGATGTCTGACGTCCATCCTTGAATGGAGACACACTTGATTCATTTAAAAAATCGAAACAAACGTTGTTAAAATATATGTGGTGTTTTATTTTGTATCTTATTTTCATGATACAAAAATACAAGACTTTAAAGATTATACAGGTCAGGTTGCAGCACAGCGAGAGAAAATCCCCTGTACTGACCGCTGTCACTCGGGAATGTTTCTCTTATGGCACGAACGGCACAGGCGGTTATCACTCTTCGAACGCGGTGTCCAAGCCTCCCGTGGAGCCACCATGTAAAGGAACGATAGGCCACCAGCCTGTACCACCTGTGAAAAGGAATGAAACAAACTGTTTTTAAATGACCAAGATAAGTTTAATAAACGTTTGTTGTCAATGACAATTCTTGTAACTAATGGCATTCTGCACGGACAAATGCTATCTAGACAATGCACACTATTGAACGACTTACATGCGTTACAATGATATGTAGATGTAATTTTGGATACAGTAGAAGATCATGAAATAGGAGTGGCATGACAAGCAGAGTATACTTACTCGTTACTCGGATTACGAGGACGAACAGTTGCGCGAAGTTTGTGCATAAGCACCATCATTATTCTCAACAGGGCCCGTGTGAGGCAGGCTGCCCTGAAGTCTGGCAGCTCGGTGATGCATTGCGGTCGTGGCTCGCCTTCTGAAATGTAGGCCAGGCATCCCGAGTTTTCTCGGCAGCAGCAGTTCTCGTCCTCAGTTGGCATTAGCTCGCACCGATTGCATGTGCACCAGATGGAGACGCCGTCCATTCGACTAGGCCCAGGCTCTTCATCTGTTGATTCGTCCTGCCAACTGCCGTCCGAATCCCCATCGTTTTCGCGTGCTTCCCTTTCCAGTAGTTCCTCCTCGGTATACTCGGGCTCGTACATGTATGGCATTATTGTAGCCATTGTGTGTTAAACAAACTAAAATAATTTATAGCGGTGGTACTGGTATCTGTTCACATGGGCTACAAGCGGCGAAGGTAGCTGACCAGACCACTGAAACGAGTCACAGAATACTCAAAGTAACACAGAGAGAGGAATGGAATCGAAAATCTGCTGCTGTGTGTTGTGAAACGGTCTGTTTATACTTATTGAGGAAAGAGGCGTCCTGCCATTTCCATGGCGACACGTCATTAGCTGAAGCGCAGCGAATGTTGACACGAGATGAGCTTTGGCGTTGAGAAATGGGCGGTACGAGTCTGCTGATGACAGGCTCAGGGGCGGGGGAATTGATTTAGTGCCGTAAAAGCAGGTCAGCCAGGGCGATCGGGGAAAAGATAGGATTATCAGAAAATGGCGGCTCCCTGGTGCTTGTTTTCGCATGCGTTTAATGGACGAAAACTCGGGTAAGGTCCATAGGAAAGTTTTCTAAAATCGAGCCACTTAGGCTTAAAAAAACATGGCCGACCCGTAGGGACAATAAAAATGTTTACTAGACCATGCCTTTAACACATAACACACATGATAAAAGGAGTACAGGACAAGGACATGGAGACCCTGCCCCTCCAATGCATTTCCAGCATCACACGCGCCTCATGGTACAGGGGACTAATGCAGGAGTGCAGGTAAGAATAACATCACAATTCAAGGCAGGTGCACAATCTGGCAAACCCGCACCACATGGTACGGGTCGCTAATGTAAGCGTACAGGTAGACATATATGACAAAATAGGGTGGATACACAGTGGGGCAAAGACTCGCTCTGATACAATTATAGAGAAGTAGCTATGGTGATCATATAGAATGTGAGCAGACATAGTATAGCGAGGCAAGCACAGGAGTTGGAGAAAGTAGGGTGCCATTCACTGTACGAGCAGCTACAGAGAGGTGAGGGGCTATCACAGACACACACGCTGTGAGAGAAACAAGGCAGTAAGTCACCCGGGCAGTTGATAGTAGGCAATTTAGCAGCCCGTTTGCAAATAAAGCATATGTGTGGGGAGCAGACTATCAATGAATCATCACAGGCGAGGCTGCCCCTGGCAGGGCAGGGCTGCATCAGCTGTGTGCGCTTTGGGCGAAAGAGTCTATTAGACACGGTAGTGCATGAGGTTATGAGAGTCGCTGTAGCGTAGCGAACAGAGGATATGCAGGACGAGCTGGGGGGTACATCATCAGATCGGTGCAGCATAGTCACGACATGAGATTAGCATGATAGATGGCAGGGTTCATCTACTTAGATCGAGAATGTGTTATGGCGCTCCGGGTAAGTCCGGGTCCCCTCCTGCATACTTGCTGGACATATACGCAGGAGTCAGTGGGCCTCATTCCGAGTTTGGAGGCAGCCTCCAAACTCGGGTCCGGGTCCTTGGAGTCGGAATGGGGACTTACTGGGACATTCCGACCTATGCGGACCCGGTAAGTCCCCATTTCGAAAACCATTCCCCATTCCCATTTGAGCCCCCATAGCGCTCAATGGGAATGGGGAAGGAGCTAATAACGGGCCAGTTATTAGCTCCCTGGTCCCTTAACGGGTCCCGCTAAGACAGGCTGGTAAAACCAGACGGTCCTGGTGGGACCTGCTAAGGGACCTCGTAATAAGGCGTTAGGGGGTTAACGGGGTTAACCCCCTACCGCCAGGGTCATAATGAACCCCAGTGAGTTGGCCGTCAACTGCCACCCGGGGAGCCGTGCAGCATTTTTATTAGCTTAATGACATCATGTGTCATGTGTCTTTGTACACGTGACACAGCACAAGCCTTGGGAGGGACCCAGACATTACACCCCATTCCAAGTCTAAATTTAACAAAACAACATGGTGCAAAACACCTAACAATATACATGAAATAGGGTAATCAACATTTGGGATTGGGCAATAGTACACAAACACATACATTTACATGTCCAGCCAGTGGGGCTGTGCATGGCCCAAACACGACACTTTTTATTAGTCCAGGAAACGTGGAGTACCCATGGCATGTGCTTTTACTGGGTCTATTTAAACACATTGGACGTGAAAGAACGCAGCCTTTGCTGGGTCTTGTTTACGCGTGAAACACATGCGTGATCCCAATTTTTACTGTGACCAGTTTAACCAATTGTTATATGCGGGATCAGAGTTTTCAAAAGTCACACCATGGGTTTCTGGACCCTGCACCGTTAGGCACTAGCACTGCTAGTTCAGGAGAAGATATGCTGGGGGCCACATTGGTTGTGGTTCGCGGAGCACTGATTGTCTGTTGTCGAGAAGAAGAGGCTGGCATGTAGATCCTTGGTGGTGTCAAGGAAGCAGTTGCCCAGGCCCCTTGATGGTGCTCTGAGAGTATAGGTGCCCCTCTGGAGGCAAGGCCTCTACACGGCCAGGCGGGCTCTGTTAATGCGGCAGCCCGCTTCTTCGTATGCGCGGCCGGTGTATTTATTTCTTCGGGTAGAGGCCACCTGCCTTCTTCCCCTGCATGAGCGCCACAAACACAGCGGAGTAACGTTTCTGAAAATGTTGGGGGGGACATGACATCTGAAGGAAAGGTGCCCCAGCCAAATTAATGGGGACACAATGTTGTGCCATGAAAGTTGGGGGGGGGCAAACACCCCCGCCTCCCCTAAAATTACGCCCATGCACAAACAGCATGCGCCATCTGTGCCAGCAATCCGGCGGTCAACAGGATCGCCTGACCTCATTCGCCCTGCGTCGAGAGTATGCACAGAATTGCCACAGCAGCGGTGGTCAATGGCGCGCCATTGCATCTCCCCCAGACAGGAGCTCAAAGTATGTTGCTACAGCGGTGGTCATTGCTGAGTCGCTCCTTTCTCCCCCAGGCAGGCCCTTGGCGTGCAGCCACTGCGTCGGCATTGACCCATGCAGCCACTGCGGCAGCGGTCCTCCCTGCGCCGCTCCATCACCCCCGGGCGGAAGTCCATCAGACAATGATGTGGCGGCGGTCCTTGCGGCCCTGTTCCTCCCCAAGGTGGGAGCCGCTTGGGCTCTTGTTCAGGCAGTTGCCCAAAATGGGACCTCATTGGGGAGGCCAACGGTCGTCTGGGAAGACCCGACCCAAAAATGAGCACCCTCAAGGGGGCGCACTAAGAGGCATGCACCAGCCATGCTGGCTGGCACACATGGTTGCCATAGTACTCATCAGCATTGTTATGGGACTCCGGGTAATGCCAGGCCCCCCTCCTGCATACTTGCTGGACATATACACAGGAGTCAGTGAGTTGGTCGTCAACTGCCGCATGGCGCTTGTTCTTCTTCTTGCTGATAGATTTTTATCCATCAGCTGTGATTTTTGGATACCGAGGCTTGAGCCTCATTACTCCATCTTCTCGGGTTGAGTATGTAGTCGTGGGTTTGTATTCTTCTTGGTAACTGCCGCACGGGGAGCGGCAGCCCTTTCATTAGCTCAATGACATCATGTCACGTGACTTTTTACACGTGATACGGCACAAGCCTTGGGAGGGACCCAGACATTACAGAATACATACGTGAAAGGCACAGTCAAGCAGATAGAATGGTGTGTTAAGGGACGTACCTAGTGGCTCCATGTGAGGGCATGGGGATCGAGCATCAGGAGAAGTACCATCAAAGTAACGGAGACCGGGGTCAGATGTAATCAGGCATCGGCACTGTAAGGGCAGTGCAGGCTTTTCAACATGTGGTCATTGCTGGACAGGGCCAGACAGGGAAAGAAGACAGAGGCCTTAAAAAGTTGGCCTTTAGATGAGGGCGGCATCGCCTGCCGGCTCCCTGTGATATGCTGCATATGAGGAGCACCCAACCAATTAAAGGCAGGCAGAGGCGGTCACAAGACGGGGCACACAGGTGCTGCTGCAGTCATCGTCGGGGGAGCGGCCATTTTTAAATGGCTTGCAGAGTGGATCCCAGCAGAGCTAATATATAACATCTCAGCAACGGTCTCTCAACTTGCTGAGCTATCCCGGTAACCTTCTATTGTAGAGCGTGTCTATGCTCCCTTAATGTACTAAAAATCACTGCATTACTAACAGTATTTTGGGTGCACCACTGCCGTGGCAGGGATTTCAAGTGGAATTGATGTACAGTGTGGAGTTTGGGAAGAAGCAGCCTGAAAGAAATAGTCCCATTTTTAAATTATTATTTAGAACATTTCCTTTCTGCAGAGTTCAAACGCCAACTCTATCCCTCGGTACTGCGCCCCACCCTGGCCCATGTGGGATCTTCGTTTACATTTTTTTCATTTCCACCACTGAACGGATTCCAAGCTTTCTCTGGACGCAGTGACTTGGTGAATGGTGACGTTAGTGTTTGTTCTAGGCGGGTTGTGTGCTCGTTTCTCTTTTACCAATAGGGTCAGAGACTTGGTAGCGTTCTTTATCTGGTCCACCGCTTGCGCCAGGACCGTGAGATGAGAGAATGGCGGCGTGTGGATAGTGCGGCCTTGCGTGCCTCCTCTTGGCTAGGAGCTGTCCACGCGTGACGCCCTGGCCACAAGGTGGCAGTGCTTATCAAGAAGTAGACTTTGCATTCTTTGCAGAAGTCAAATCCGTGAACAAAATTCTGTTCCGGATTTAGCAGTGGAACACTGATAACGTTTCCAGCCATAAAGCGAACCCAGGGCGGAACGTCTCTTCATGTTCCAACTGCAGCGGGATTGCAATGCGCGTGAAGGTGGCAGTGAGCAGCCACTTTAGGAAGCGACCAGATGTGGTCTCCAGTTGGCCTGTGCAGTGGCTGTGTTTCTAAGCCAAAAGCAGCTGCTCTGATCATCAAAGGGCTTTGTTCTTGCTTCTACTTCTAAAGGCTGCTGTGCCTGAACTCTCTTCTGTGCTTCACCTTGCGGCTGCGCACTCTCGTCTCTTTGCAGTTGTTTCATGAAAGATTGGCCCTTTGCCGTGCCCCACGTGTTCCCTTGTTCTAGTTGAATGCTCTTCGGGATTTTCCAAGCCATGGTTGCTTTAGTTTCTGCCTGGCTTGCTTTTTTGTTTGACTGCAGTTAAGCATTTTCAGCCTTGCTTATACATCACTTTTATAAGTTTGTATTTCAAGCCGTGCTTATGTAGCTCTTACTACAGCTTGTATGTACCCCTGTATGTTCCCCTCTCTTCTCAAGCACTCCCTTGTGCACCCCTTACTACAAATGCTTCTGCCGACGCCTCCAGTCTGGCAAACTGTCTCCCGATCTCTATCACTCCTTTCCTAGGCAAACTCCTGGAGAAGTTGGTTATCTCCCTCCTAACCCTCCACACTGAATCTGTTGGTTGTCTCCATGACCATCAGTCTGGCTTCAAAGCAGCCAGAAGCACAGAAACTGCTCTCCTGAACATCCGTGAAGACTTGCTCTCTAATCTCGACTCTAGTTCTCCCTCTGTCCTCATTCTCCTCGATCTTTCCTCTGCATTTGACACAGGCAACCACAACCTCATGATTACTCGTCTACACGAGATGCTTGGCAACATGAATCAGGCTCTGGCGTGGCTGACCTCGTTCCTCCTGGACCGACCTTCCCAGGTCCAGGTTGGTTCCTTTCTCTCCACCGCTCGTCTCTCCACATGTGGTGTTCCCCAGGACTCTATCCTCTCCCCCTGGCCCTTCAACGTCTACCTGGCCTGTTTGGTGCTCCTGATCTCTACCTTCACCTCTAAATTTTAGTGTTATGCGGATGACACGCAGCTCTCTTTCAGGCTACCTTCGGCCTTCTCCTCCTCCTCGCGCATCCCTGACTGTCTATCCGCTATTCAGTCATGGTGCGCCTCTAACGATCTTTGCCTTAGCACCAGCAAGACTGAGATCCTTCGCATCGAGACCCCTGCTCCCACTTTCCCTCTCTCACTCTGGCCGCCCTCCTTGGGCCATCTGCCCTTACCCTACTGTGAGGCAAAAAACCTTGGGGTGATCTTCGACTCCACTCTCTCCTTCTCAACACACATCACAGACCTTGCCAAGAAGGCCCATTTCCAGCTGTACCTCCTCAAATTCTTCCTTTTATCACCTTCCCCCAGTAGCTCTCTGTTTCCAGAGCCCTGTTTCGCTCTAGGCCGGACTACTGCAACAGCCTCTTTCTCAATCTGCCTATCTTTACTCTTCGCCCTCTGCAACTCATCCAGCACAGAACAGGACCGCTAGACTTATCCTTGGCCTCAAGCCCAGGGACCACATCTCTTGGGCCCTGAAATCCCTCCATAGACTCCCGATGGCTGCAAGGTTCAAGTTTAAGACCCTGTGCATTTATACACCCCCAAAGCTTTTTGGGGCATTGGCCCTTACTACCTTCAACTCTCTCTTCCTAAGTACCTTCCTCATAGAGCACTTTGCTCGTCTACCTCTAACTCTCTGCCGGGTTAGTCGCTTCTCCAAGCAGAGATTGGGGGGTAGAGATCTCTACACTGCAGGTACCTCCCTCTGGAATGGCTTCCCTACCTCTCTCTGCCTTGAGCCGTACCTCCTTAAGTTCTGGAAACGCCTTAAGACCTACCTTTTCTCCTCTTCTTTCTCGCTCCCTCTACTCTGCTAACCTTCCCTTGCTCGTGCTCTGTCTGCTAATTGGCTGCCCGAAGGTCCTCTGAGTCTTACAGGAAAGCAGGCTCCCCCTGACGAGTCCCCCTGGCCCTACTTGCACTGCCGCCTGGCTAATCTTGCAATACCGGGCTGGGATTGCCCCTTGTAGTCCCAGCCTTCCCAGCACTTAACTGAAGGCCCTGTGCTGCTCTGGGTGCACTTCTCCCTGCCCTCTCTCCCTGTTACTTCTTGCTGCTCACTTGCACAATCTCAATAACACAAGGTCTATTAAGATTGCTTGTCTTGTCCTTCCTCTGTTCCCCCTCCCTTGCCTTGTTGTGCCTTGAAACACTTGTATATAGGCACATAATAAATAACAAATTCATCAAATCAATCTATTTAATTTGCTTTAATTATGCATTGACAGCTGTGCTTATGCAGCTCTTGCGTCAACATGTGCAGTTGTTTCATTTGTCTTTAGTTAAGCGTTTATCAGCCTTACCTATACATCACCTTTAGCAGCTTGTGTGGCTGTTTCATTTGTCTATAGTTAAGCATTTCCAGCTGTGTTAATGCAGCTCTTATGCAAGTTTGTGTGGCTGTTTCATTTGTCTTCATTTAAGCATTTTGAGTCTTGCTTATGCAGCATTTGCGTCATCTTGTGTGGCGGTTTCATTTAGCTTTAGTTATGCATTTAAAGCCTCGCTTATGCAGCACTTTCATCAGTTATGTGGCTGTTTTATTTTCCTTTAGTTAAGCATTTCAATCCGTGCTTATGCATTATTTACATCAGCTTGTATGTCTGTTTTATTTGCGTGAATTAAGTATTCACAGCCGTTTGCAGCTCATGCATCAGCTTGTGTGGCTGTTTCATTTGTCTTTGTTTAAGCATTTCCAGCCTTGCTTATGTAGCATTTGCACTGACCCGTGTGGCTGTTTTGTTTGCCTTTAGTTGAGCATTTTCAGCTGTGCTTATGCCAGTAATGCCTAGTAGCATCCCACATGGCTGTTGTTTTGTTTGCTTAGAGGACACTTTTTGGCTGCATTACACTGGTTATGCCCTGAATGTTAGTGATGTTTTCAAATAAATCCAGGTTATTGTGGCTATTTTTGTCACTGATTTTAGTTTCTACATTTATTATTTTATTAAAATTTTTGTTTAGCGCTGGCCCTAAGCAGAGGGTCTCGGAGCACCTTACATGGTTCAAAGTTGGAAAAGGCTGGGAGTTACAAAATGTTTTCAGGAAAGGATAGGAAGATTAGGATAGGCAAGTGACAGCCGTGGAGGAGGGAAGTGTTATGTGTGGGGAAACATGTATGTTTTGAGGCTCTTTGTGCAAGTGGTGATATGATATGGCATTTATGACACACCTATACACAAGTGCTTCAAGGCGCAACGAGGCAAGGGAGGGGGAACAAAGGGAGGACAGGCAACGATCCTACTAGGCCAGGTGTCATTCAGATCGCACAAGTGCATGGGATGGGGGAAGGGAAAGTGCAGGGGGAGGGGAAAGGGACAGTGCAGTGCCATGGAAAAGTAATCACAAAATAAGTAACAGCAGGTGGCAAGTGCAGAAGTAAGTGCAGGAATCAGGTGTCAAGTGCTGGTGGTGGGACTGTAGGGATACAGGAACAGTCCCAAGTGTGGGGGTTGCCAGGAAAGCAGTGCAGGTGTGTGTGACTGGCGGTGGAGGGGACCTGGGCCCAAGATCAGCGGGTAGCCAGGTAACCAGTACAGTTTCAGCCAGGAGGTCCGCAGAGGAGAGGAGGAGAAGGAGCAGAAGCAAAGAGAAAGGTTTTGAGTTGCTTCCTGAACCGGAGATGGTTCTCCTGAAGTGGGGGCAAGGTTGCTGTTGGGGTGTCCGATTAGGAAAGCATTTCCATAAACCTCATTTGAGAGAACAGTGTTTGGACAGCAGTGCAGACGTCGTCAAGAGGAAGGATAGTTCTGAATTTGCATAGGAGGTATAGTTGTAGATTACATATTTTGGTGACAGCGGCTATGTGGTGTGTGGAGGAAAGGTGGGGGTCAAGGGTGAAGTCAAGGGAATTGGCAGGTGTGGAGAGGGATATGTGTGGGTTGTCCATGGCGAGTTCTTGGATCTAGGGGTTGAGGTTGGGTTTGTGCTAGGGGGGCAGATAAGGTGGTAATATGTTTTGGAAAGGTTGAGTTTGAGGATGTGGGTGGCCATCCAGATGGTGGTTCTGAGGGTGTGGGTTTGTGATGGGTATGACACTTGGAAGTATATTTGTATGTCATCTGCATATTGGTGGAAATTGACGTGTTTGCTAAAGATCTGTCGAAGGGATTTAACTTATAGGTTGAAGAGGAGTGGAGATAGGGAAGAACATAGCGGGAGCCCATATTTGACTGGGGAGGTGTCTGATTGATAAGTGGGCATGGAGACAAAGTGTGTCCTGTCAGTGAAAAGAGAGGTGAACCAGTTGAGCAAGGTGCCAGAGACAGTCATCCTGTGGGCTAGGATGTCTAGTAGAATGGTCTGTTCGATGGTGGTGAAGGCTGTCGGGAGCCCAAGGAGTATGGTGTGTGTCATTTGTCTGTGATGCTATGAAGGTCATCGAGGATGTGAAGAATAGCTGTCTGTCTCAGTGCTGTGTCAAGGCCGAAAGTTAGATTGGAAGGGGCTGAGTGGGTTGTTTGTAGTGATTTGTTGTTGCAGTTCAGTAGTTACAAAGCATTCCATGATTCTGGTGAGGTATGGTAAGATAGTAATGGGGCAGTCAATTTTAGGGAGCGTGGGGTTGAGAGATGTTGTTTTGATGAGTGGAGAGATGTGTCATGTTTTGAGTGCAGTGGGGATAGTATCATGTGAGAGGCAGGACTTGTTGATGTTGGGCCTGCAGCTGCACATGTCTTCAGGGCCACAGATCACATTGGTTTGAGGGACTGTGGCACATATGGACCTGACAGACCATAGCTCATCTGCATTTAAGGGACTGTGGCTCACTTGGATGTGAGGGACCTGAGCTCAACGGGGTCTGAATGACCATTGCTCACCTGCTTCTAAGGGACCATACCTCAACTGCGTCTGCAGGACCATGGATCCCCTTGGCCTATGGAGCCATAGCTTAACTGAATTTAAGTGATTATGGCTCACTGATTTCAAGGGAGTATGGCTCAACAGGGTTCCTCAGAAAATGACTTTTTAGAGTAATAGGTGCTACGGCTTACTTTGGTCCGAAGGACCAGGGCTGAAATGGGTTACACAGACCATGATTCACCTTGGTCAGAGGGACCATAGCTAGTCGGGGTGATAGGGACTGTGAGGCCTCCCTTCTACTGGGCCTGGGACATGAGAGTACCATCGGGGGAAGGAGTGGTGCGGCAGCCGCCAGGGAGCCCTCACTGTGTAAAACCGCTGTGTGTATGTGTGGCATGGCGGCCGGTGGCGAGCCAATATGGGGATGGTCCTTTAATCATCTTAACCCAAAACAGGCCCACTACTTAAGAAGTGAGTACACGGCTGTATATAAATCAAGTTTATTGTACAAAAGCTCCGGGGAGCAGTCAGAAGGTGTTGCAGGACCAACTAACCAACGTCGCAACAATACAACGTCAGTTGGCAGCTTATATACCTTTTACAACAATTTGAAACACTCCCAGATACTTTATTACCATCCGCCCCCAAATAGGATTGGATAAAACCTCTTCAAAGAAATCCCATCTTTTCCCAATTCTTTCATTTTCATTAGGCCAGGCTTACATTCATTATCATCTTCAGATCATATTCAAAACAGACCTCTTCTTGGGATTCATTTTAGTAGGTCATGACATTAGTACACAGTTAAGCATTGGTATTGAAAACATAATGCATTGCTAGTTATACCTGGCTTAAGACCTTTAACCTTAAGTATGATTGCACATGTTCCTGCTGATGTATGTTAGCAAATAGAGAAAGGTCTGCATAAACAGGATTTTCTTTGAACTACAGATTGCAATCTCCATCCCTCTGACTCATGGCACCTAAAAAGACGTTCTAATTTATGCAGCCACATGCAGCCTCTGATGACCTGGAAAAACACTTAACCGTTGGACCCTGGCCTCGGGACACATGTTCATTACCACCAAACAAATGACTAACCCCTCTAAAGATTTTAATACAAAGGGCAAGATAACATCTGTTCCCTTGTGGGGACTATAAACCTTGCAGTGTTCGTACGACCTTCTTACTAGGTAACTCATCTCTTTTCCGTCAAACATGTCCCTGCTACTTAGAATACAGGTGTAGCAGGTAACCGTGGAGAAAAGCACCCCATTGTGTGGATATGTGTTTGAGTTGAATTTGCTGTTTTAATATTGTATCTAATATGCATACATTCTAAATGATTTTAACACTAAAAGTAACATATAACGAACTCCATTCGATTCATATGGATTTGCACTGCTACCCCATTTTGTTGCCATCACCCTGTCATTAATATGGTGTGTGCAACATCAATCCCATTTAATAAAGGGGACCCTCCCTGACCACCCGACACCACTGTGGCATGGAGCCGATGGGAGAGGGTGCAGCACGCCAGCTAGTGGGGAGCCACAGCGGTATGAAGCCACAGGGATTATGCGCTGTGCTGCTGCCGGCAGTACCCGCCACAACAGAGAGCCGCTGAGAGGCCTTCATGCTCAGAATCACCACAGAGGAAAGCAGCTGAGGGGGCCCCTCCCTCTCATGAGTCCCGGACCACAGGCTGCATATAAGTCCTTACCTGATCATTGGTGGCACAAGACTGCGCGGTGGGCCTGGGAGCCCCGAGTACTGGAGATTGTCCTGGTTCCGGGTTGGCTGGGGGAGGCGGTTCTATCATGTCAGAGCCTCATGGGATGAACAAAAAGGGGAAACAAAAAACAGACACTCCTATTTCAGCCTACACAGAGGGTGGTACTGCCATAGGCCTTATCCAATCAGGGGGAGGAGAGTAATTTAAAAGGCAGTATTCGGGAAGTGTCAATTTTCTCCACAGAAACCAAAGGAAGAGGTCATGGAGGAAGAGCTCCTGGGCCTACTAGGAAGGAGAAGATGGTACCTAACAAGATGACTAAAATGCTGTACATTATGGTGTGGAATGTGTCACAGTAAAAGACACTGAGTAATAATCAGCACCACTTGTCCTGGATGTGTCCAGGGTGCTCACAGGGACAATGACACACCTGGGTCTGAGGGATCAAGGCTCCCCTTGGTCTAAGGGGCCATGGCTTACTTGGGTCTGAGGGAAAACAACTCACCGTGTCTCAAGGGACCAGGGCCCCATGACACCGAAGGACAGTGGCTCACCAGGGTCTGAGAGACCATGCCTCACCTATATCTGAGAATTACCTTGTTTGAGGGATCGCGGCTCACCTGGATGTGAAGAACCATGTCTCACCTGGGTGTGAGTCATCATTGATACCTAGGTTTGAGGAACTGTAGCACACCTGGATCTGAAGGACCACTTATCACCTTAGTTTGAGGGACCCTAATTCACCTGGATGTGAGGCACCATGACTCTGCCAGGTCTGAGGGATCATGGATCACCTTGGTTGAAGGGACTGTGGCCCACCTGTGTTCAAGAGACCTTGGCTCACTTGGCTTTGAGAGACCACAGCTCATCTTGCCCCAAGGACCTGAAAGGGGCCCCTAGGGGATCCTGACATCTATGGAAACCACACACGATAGAGACGCCAGACACGAGGTTGTATTCCCAAAGCTAGGTTTTTATTGCAAAGGAAAAGTCTCAGTTGGCCAACTCGGTCTCACGCCCCGCGAAGTGTATCTCTAGACCTCGAGGGACGTAAGAGAGTGAATTACGTACATCAGTTACATATATACAAAATGCATATCACACAATCAGCTATGACATGTATAACACCCCTCTTCATTGGGTTTCTTTGAACTTGGTGTGATGATGGATATCTCCGACCACTATGACACCTTCAAACATCTATTCTAGTAACAATTTGCAATTTGTGAGTGCGTAGGCATCTTTCGGTTATTGAATAGAACATGACGCTTCTGTTCTTGGAAGCGAACTACATACAGAGGGAGTTGCATTCCAGACCTTGCTAACTATCAGGCGCTATTCATGTCCTGGGAGCCGACATGCTCTTAGCGGACTCAGAAAAAGGGGGGCCGTTAGAAAAGCATAATTCAAGCCTTTAGCGGTATTATTCTAACATATTCTACCATATAACGAGACTCGCTGGCAGTTGTGAAATGATTAAATGCCCTGCGGCTCTGCTTCAAGGCTACATTAAAGAGGGAGCCGGGCATTCTTCCTGGCGCTGCCTAAGTTTGTGTTTCAGCGAAACTCTTGTTATCCTCTCGGCCCTGTGGCCTAGTCCTTTTCATATACAGACAACAATGTTCCACAGTCGAGCAGTGTAAGCTGAAAATATACTGCAAAGCAATAGGAACAGAAAGCAATGAGCAATGGTTAGGAAACAAAATGGCGATTCTTGTTACATCAAAATGGTCGTTCATTGGAAAACTCGAAAACCTATATTCTGTCGTATCGTGCATGAGACGGTTGGCCCACGGCCACCAAAATGCGTTTGCGGTCTCAAATTAGATTTCTAGACTGACAGACCGACATGGAAGTGAATCACCTACAAGTCATTGAGTGACTCATAAAACACTGCATACATGGTAGAGAAACCCTTAGGGACTTATTGCCCAGTTTACCCTATTGGTACCTGAAATCTTTCCACAAGCCAAAACACAATAAACGGCCTTGCAATGAACCTCAATGCACTGAAGGCTTCTTTCGGACAGTCAAAAGAAATACATATTTGACAAAGCGGTCGTAAAAAGTATTCATGCTGTGTACAGTAGCAATTCTTTGGGAGTATCTATGCGCAGATTGGAATTACCACAACAAATAATCTTGGACCCAAATAACCAGACAGACTCAAAGAATATGTCAAAATACTGCTTTATTATCAATTCAATAAAGTAGGGCAATCTGGCGAACAGCATTTTGTAGTCCACACACTCACACTGCAAATTAGTTACACAAAGGCTTTATCACCCAGAGTGCGTCAGCTAGGACATCATCCTACATGGCAAATAATAAAACCTATCGGACTTGGGGATTGGTTAGGGGAACATGTCTGCTTATAGAATCTATAAGTGTTAGTTACTTTATTGGCTGCTCCTCTCTGGTAGGTAAGCCCCAAACTTTCTTCCAACTACATATAATTGTCATGATGCCTACCCCCGGGGAACCAGACCAGGTCCAGCAACCCCGGAAGCAGGCATCAAGTTATTTTGAGCAAGCCCAAAAACCCCTGCTAGGGGCTGTTTGGGTGCGGTACTGGCGCCTATGGTGCCAGGCTCATATGGAGAGTCAGTCCTGGCGCCTATATCAGAGTAGAACTTACCTGATGCAGACCATGCTGCAGAGCTCCAAGCTAAATGAGGCTTGGGAGGGACTATTTTACCTAGGGACTATTTTTTACTCGGGTGTGGCTGGGGAGGAATACTTACCTGGGACTACTTTGGGGGCTATTTAAACCACGCCCGAAGAGCAGCACACGCTTCGTGTTATTCTGCATCCAGCAGCGTAACGCTCACCGTGTCTGCAAGCCTGCATCCAGTCTTCTGCCACGCCCGCCTCGAGTCTGCAGCTCCTTGAAAAAGGGAGGAACAGAAGGAGAAAAGGTTAGAATAAGAGCAAAACCTTCGATCCTTACCTGAATTCCGGATCCACCGCGCCTTCGAGCTGGAAGAAAGAAGCATTTTACGCGCACCGCCTCGCCTGCTGCAGCCCGCACTGAACTCACCGGCCTTCGCAGCATCCTCACGATCCACTGCATCCTTCTGCACGTTCCCGCCACACTCTGGCACCTTTGGGGAACACAAGAACAGCAAAGGTGAGCCAAGGGAATAAACAGAGGCAATAGTAACTACCCCCATAGACTTACCTGATTACCGCCGGGGGTACCATTACTCTTCACGGGTCAGCGCAGTCTCCATTGCATCCTCGCTGTACCCCGGCCCCTAAGGGGAACAAAAGGACAACAAGGTGAGACAAAGGGACAAACAAGGGGAACTCTTCTCACCGCAATAGACTTACCTAATTGTACCGCCAGAGTCAATATTGTTCTGGAACTCACCAATTCCTTCGAGCCAGTGAAACAACTGGTTATCAACGCGCCCCTGTGCTCAATGCAGGATGGAGAGCTCACCTTTTCAAACCATCAGAAGAATATTCCTACGGGCCAAGCAAACAAAGCTAGGTGGGCCAGTCCAGTCCATCATCTCGGCCCTACGCATCACATTGGTGGAGACTGCAGCTGTCCAGTTCAGATCGACGCCTCTGTGGGAGCCAGGTGAGTAACAGAATGCGAAGCCTACCCACAAATTCCCACCCGGGCGTTATGGATACCTCAGAGACTGACCAATTGGCCCAATTACTAGGGGAACTGAGGGCTGAAATGCATTCCGCCAGTCAAGAAACCAATGCTCTTAGGAGAGAACTGATTTTGTCAAAGGAGCGAACTGATGACCTTTCTAGGCAACTATTGCAAAGCCAGGCTGGATAAGAACCCCTACCTGGTTCCGGGGGAAATCCAGCTCCTGTGTTATCGAGTAACCCTGTGCAAATAAACCTACCAGGTAATATTCCATTAGCTCCACCTGAACGCTTTGTCGGAGATCCCAAAAGGTTCGGCGTGTTTATGAACCAATGCCGCTTGCACTTTTTATGCAGACCTGGAGCCTTCACAAACAATCAAGCCAAGGTAGCCTTTGTATTGTCATATCTCAGCGGCAGTGCAGCTGATTGGTCAATTCCACTAGTTACTCAGGATGACCCAATTTTTCAGGATTTTCTGGGCTTTCAAACTAGCATGGAAAGACTATTTGCCCGGCACTCCCAAGGACAGGCCCTGGACAACAAACTTTTGTCCCTACGACAGGGTAACCAGGACCTTCTATCCTACATCGCAACCTTTAATAGGTTGATAGTGGAAACTGGATGACCTGAGGTAAAACGAATCACGTTATTTCATCGAGGGCTTCGAGGAGAACTCAAGGATGTCTTGGCTCAAGTCGTGAACCCACCTCAAGACTGCGCTGAATATATAGACTTAGTGGTCCAGTTAGATCACTGACTTCAGAACAGAAAGGCTGATCGAGCCAAGTTTGAGAATCGGGTGTTGGTCAAAACCCACTCTAACCCCAAAGGAGCAGATGCTTCAGAACCCATGTAAATCGGAGGGGTTAAAGAACCCTTAACCCAGAAGGAAAGAGAAAGGAGACAGCAAATGCAATTGTGTCTATATTGTGGAACTTCTGGGCATTTTCTACAGGATTGCCCTGTAAAACCACCCTAGAAGGTGGTAGGAGCTGCTGATAAAAGCCATATGGAGTCAGACTCGGGAAACGACCACGCCCGACATGCGTAGAGGTCCGCTTGCCGAGCTTGAAGAAGGATACTCCACCTCGCATTTCATCATACCAATGGTCCTCTTAGATCCAGGGCAGCCATTGCGTATGCACGCTGTAAGGGCATACATTGATAGTGGGGCCATAGGAAACTATGTTGACTATGAATTGGCTTCCTGGATGAATCTACCTCTCTGCCGAAAAACCACCTCAGATGTCATCACCACAGTCAATAGAACTGAAATTGCCTCTGGGCCTGTAACTCATTCCACTGCAGAGATGACACTATTGGGTCAGGATGGGCATCGAGAGACTATTGTGTTTGATCTAATCAAAGCCCCACAGTTCCAAATAATACTGGGGATACCTTGGTTGGAAACACATAATCTTTGTATTGATTGGCGAGAGAAGAGAATAACCTTCCTGGATTGTGCACAAACCTGTTACCCAAAGAAAAATCAGAACGCAGGCCTGGCCACAGTAACCACAGCAGTCATGCAACTACCTCCAGAATACCAAGAATTCCAGGATGTCTTCCAAACGGAAAAAGCAAACAGCTTACCTCCTCACAGATCGTACGATTGTCAAATCGATCTCATACCCGGTGCACAACCCCCTTGTAGCAGGATCTATGCCCTTACAGAACCTGAGAACCTTCACCTACGACAATACTTAGACCAGTACCTTGCCAATGGCTTTATTCTCCCATCCAAGTCCCCTGCATCTTCAGCTTTGTTCTTTGTGCCCAAAATGGAAGGTGACCTCAGAATGTGCATAGACTACTGCGCGTTGAAGCAGATAACTGTTAAGAACCGATACCCATTGCCTCTGATCCCTGAACTACTAGACCAAGTGAAGGACGCTTGAATATACACTGAATTAGATCTCCAGGGGGCATACCATCTGGTACGTGTAAAAGAGGGCGACGAATGGAAGACTGCTTTCCGCACTAAGTATGGGTTATTTGAATACCAGGGGATGCCTTTCGGGTTGTGCAATGCACCAGCAGCCTTCCAATACTTCATGAATGATGTCCTTCGTGAACGCATTGACGTTTGTGGTGTCGTGTATATCGATGATATTCTAGTATACTCCTCTTCAGAATCTGACCATGTGAAGCACGTCCGAGCATTCCTTGAGAAATTGCGCCTGCACAAACTATATGCAAAACTAGAAAAATGTGTTTTTCATGCCACAGAAGTTGAATTCCTTGGGTTTATCCTGACCCCAAAGGGAGTCCGAATGGACTCACGAAAAGGTAGACGCAATCCTTAAGTGGCCATCACCAAGTTCAGTTTTACGGAGTATAAAGCATGCTCGGCTTTGCCAATTTCTACCGCAGATTCATCCCAGATTTTTCACATGTCGTACATCCCATCACAGCCCTCTTGCGAAAAAATAAACGCTTTATATAATAATAATAATAATAATTTGGCATTTATATAGCGCTACGAACCCTCAGGTATCTGAGCGCTGCTTATTATTACCCACGGTGTGTGGTGCTCATTTATCGACCTCGGAAGGATGAAAGGCTGAGTTTGGCCCCCCCCGGGATTCGAACCTGCATTAGCAGGCTCTGCACGGATGTCAAAGCAAGCACTCTACTCGCTGTGCCACTTGACCGGCTATATGAATTGAACAATCTGAAAAAGCCTTCCAAGAGCTGAAAGCGAA
The DNA here is from genome assembly GCF_040938575.1 of Ambystoma mexicanum. Taxonomy (NCBI): domain Eukaryota; kingdom Metazoa; phylum Chordata; class Amphibia; order Caudata; family Ambystomatidae; genus Ambystoma; species Ambystoma mexicanum. The sequence goes on from NC_090934.1 coordinate 229,626,622, forward strand.
ATTCATGTCTGCACCTGTGTTAAAGCACCCGCGCCCTGAACTTCCCTACATAGTGGAAACTGATGCATCCAGTCAAGCCATGGGAGCTGTCCTGTCTCAAAAGGACCCTGAAACTGGCCAGCTTCACCCAGGAGCATTTTGGTCTAGAAAGTTCTCGGCACCTGAGTTAAACTATGCGGTTACCGACAAGGAGTTATTAGCCATTAAATCCGCCTTCAAGGCTTGGCGGCATTATCTTCTCGGTGCCAGGCATACCATTACTGTGATCACCAGAATTTACAGTATTTAAAAACAGCCAAGGCCCAATCGTCACGTCAAATCCGATGGGCATTGTTCTTTGCCGAGTTCGATTTCGTGATAACCTATCGACCAGGTTGTAAGAATGGTAAAGCAGATGCCTTATCCCGAATAGGGATGGGAGAGGCAGAAGTGAACCCAGAACCAGTACCTATAATTTCCGAACAAAGGATTCTTGGCATGACTACTCTACAGACACTAGAGGACATTGAGGTAAAGATCCAGCAACTCTTTGATCCTACAGCCCTGCAGGACTGGGTAAAGAAAGGCCTGGACTACTCTGTCACCAATGATCTGCCTTATTACCAAGGGCGACTATTTCTGCCACACAAGGAACTACAAGAGCTAGTAATTTCCCGTTATCATGATACCCTAATGGAGGGGCACCCAGGTATTGCAACAACTGAAGCTAAAATTAAAAAACAATTCTGGTGGCCCACCTGGCGAAAGGATATTAAATCATTTGTGATGGCCTGTGGCATTTGCGCCCAAAACAAAAGTCAAAAGAAAAAACCAGCTGGACTCTTACAACCTTTAGACATTCCGCCCACACCATGGCACACCTTATCGTTAGACTTTATTACTGATCTACCTCCTTGTAATGGGTTTAACACCATTCTAGTCATTGTGGATCTTTTTTCCAAGATGGCCCACTTTATTCCTTTAAAAGGACTACCTTCAGCCTCAATCCTAGCCAAAGAATTCCTCAAAAACATTGTTCGCATACATGGATTTCCATCCGTGTTGGCCTCTGACCGGGGCAGTCAATTCATTTCACATTTTTGGAAGAAATGTTGTCAATTGGCGCAAATCGACGTGAGATTATCGACCAGTCACCACCCCCAGACCGATGGTCAAACGGAGAGCACCAACCAGACTCTTGAACAATACCTGCGTTGTATGTTACATCAAACTGAGAGTAATTGGAAGGACATTCTTTGGATCGCCGAATATGCATACAATAATTCAGTACATTCTGGAACTGGGCAAAGTCCCTTTTATACCCTATGTGGGCACCACCCTCGAACCTCAGACCTTGACTCACCCCAACACTTAGAAATGCCTGCACTGGACCATCTACATGCTACGATTACACAAGCCTTTAAGGAGGCAACTGCACATTTAAAACAGGCGAAGGAGAAATATAAGAAAGATGCTGATTGGCATAGAAGTGATACTCCACAGTACCAGATAGGGGACCAAGTACGGTTGGCCACAAAACACATACCTCTCAAGGGAACGCGGACCTTTAACCCTAGATATTTGGGACCTTACTCTATTAAGGCCATTATCAACCCGGTGGCCGTCAAGTTGGATTTACCTGCTAATATGCAAATTCATCCCGTCTTTCATGTGTCACTTTTGAAGCCAGTGCAACCAGGAACAAGACTAACCAAGCCACCAGACCCCGTCCTTATAGACAGGGAACCCGAATTTGAAGTTAAGAACATCCTGGACTCCAAGATGGTGAAGTCAAAACTTTTTTATTTAATCGACTCGAAAGGTTACGGATCACAGGAAAGGTCTTGGGAACCTAGTGACCACGTGCATGCACCTCGATTGGTGAAAAGATTCCACCGAAATTTCCCAGACAAACCAAAATCATGGGGAAGAACGACTTTAGGAGGGGCGTTTGGGGGGGGGTGGGCTGCTGTCATGATGCCTACCCCCGGGGAACCGGACCAGGACCAGCAACCCCGGAAGCAGGCATCAAGTTATTTTGAGCAAGCCCAAAAACCCCTGCTAGGGGCTGTTTGGGTGCGGTCCTGGTGCCTATGGCGCCAGGCTCATATGGAGAGTCAGTCCTAGCACCTATGGCCCCAGGCTCATAGAGTAGAACTTACCTGATGCAGACCATGCTGCAAGTATACCTGATGCAGACCATGCTGCAGAGCTCCAAGCCAAATGAGGCTTGGAAGGGACTATTCAGTCTTCTGCCACGCCTGCCTCGAGTCTGCAGCTCCTAGAAAAAGGGAGGAACAGAAGGAGAAAAGGTTAGAATAAGAGCAAAACCTTTGATCCTTACCTGAATTCCGGATCCACCGCGCCTTCGAGCTGGAAGAAAGAAGCATTTTACGCGCGCCGCCTCGCCTGCTGCAGCGCCGCGCTGAACTCACCGGCCTTCGCAGCATCCTCACGATCCACCGCATCCTTCTGCACATTCCCGCTGCACTCTGGCACCTAAAGGGAACACAAGAACAGCAAAGGTGAGCCAAGGGAATAAACAGAGGCAATAGTAACTACCCCCATAGACTTACCCGATTACCGCCGGGGGTACTATTTCTCTTCACGGGTCGGCTCAGTCTCCATTGCATCCTCGCTCTACCCCGGCCCCTAAGGGGAACAAAAGGACAACAAGGTTAGACAAAGGGACAAAGAAGGGGAACTCTTCTCACCGCAATAGACTTACCTAATTTTACCGCCGGAGGCATTATTTCCCGAACTTCATATTTTCTCTCCACACGTGAATAAGGGAGCAAGCAACAGGTTACATTCTGGCCTTATTTTATTGAACTGTGTAGGATAAGCCAAATCCTTACCTGAACTTCGTCAGCTACCACGAGGAACTCTTCGCTGGGGTCAAGCTGCAAACTGCAAGGAATCGGACAAGAGTGAAAGTCAGACATGTGAACTCTTACGAACTACATACCTTTCGGAGTCAATATTGTTCTGGACTTCACGAGCCAGTGAAGCAACTGGTTATCAACGCGCCCCTGCCCTCAATGCAGGATGGAGAGCTCATCTTTTCAAACCATCAGAAAAATATTCCTACGGTCCAAGCAAACGAAGCAAGGTGGGTCAGTCCAGTCCGTCATCTCGGCCCTACGCGTCACATTGGTGGAGACCGCAGCTGTCCAGTTCAGATCGACGCCTCTGTGGGAGCCAGGTGAGCATAAAAATAATACAGATTATAACAGTACAACAGTAGCAGATTTGCTCATGCAACATTGTATGGTTATCGTTGAATAGGCCCTCATGATAGGTTGGCATTCTCTCCCAATCTTGGACACTCGGCTCACTAGCAGCACGTAAGCAAAACGAAACTCAGCTGCAGAGAACGTCAGACTACTGCTCACTTGCACAATTAGTTCTAGCATCTCTCATCAGTCAAGCCTTCAGCCAAAGCCTCTTCTTTGAAGTTGACCTTGCGACTGTTCTCTGAATGAAAATACATCTTTTTTTCTTTTTTAGTACCCCAGGTTACTGCTTTGGTAACCTGGGGTGCTAATAGCACCCCAGGGGTTCCAAGGGCTGGAGCGGGGGTTACGGCCCAGAGCCCTTGTTAATGGCCTTTCCTTTGCACGGGCAGTTAACTTGGGCTGCTGGGCTGTTACCCCCGTTCCAGCCATTGGAACAGGGTGTTAATGCCTAATTGGGTAGTGAACAGCTGCTCTAGAATGCAGACTTTAACTTCTTTTCACAGACTGCACCCGATGCTGCTGAGTGCTGCTGTCCCCGAGATGCACACATCGGACTTGCCCTGGCTATCGCACTCTCCGCCCCATTTCGTCTACTCCTATTTTTGTCCTGGAGACACCACTCTCCCATGGCTTAGCACCTAACTCTGCACTGTAATACTCTGTGAAGGCCATGGAAATGAAAGAGAGACTGCGCTCGAAGCCCTGAATCGATTTCTATGGCAGCCATGTTTTTTCTTTCTTACAGAAGATGCTGTGCACTTACGGCAGCCTGTGCTTTTTTGAACATAATCTTCCCCCAATAGCTTGGTGCGAATATTAATGATGGTTCCTCCTCTGATCACTATCAAGTGGTAACATCCATTTTCCTGTGTTAAAGACCCTTGCTTTGCTTGGCCCTAGTAACTTGGGCCATGGGCTATTACAACTCAATAATTGCCCTCAGGATGCATAACTATTACAAAATTGGAATTGGAAATTGAAATATTGTCTGGCTATTGTAAACAGTTGTTTAGCAGAGAGCATTCACTCCCAGCATTCCGCATGAATGCTTATTAGCACCAAACACAGGGGAGGCAGCCGATTAGTAGGCAAGGAACGTGGGCTCAATCTCCCGATGTAAGGCCACGCTCCAAGCTGCCTGATGGCTGCTTCTCCCACCCTCCATCGTCCCCCCACCACCCCTTCCCTTTTTTCTCCCTCCGTCCTGCGCCACTTACCTGATTGTGACGGCGCCGCTAATGCTGCTTGCACTCCTGCTCCTTTGTGGCCGCCATGGAAATGGAAGAGGGGCTCCGCATGGCCATCTTACTGAAGTATTTTCATTTAATGCTTTCAGAACCCCAGGTTACTGGATTGACAACCCCAGGTGCTAATAGCGTCAAGACCCTATTCGGCATGCCCCATCGGGTGTTATTGGCCCGGGGACCCTCGTTAAATGCCCTCACTTTGCTTTGCCCTTTAACTCAGGCTCTAGGCCGATAACACCCGATCTGCCCCGCCAGATCCAGTCTTAACGCTTAAGTATATTCCACATCCAACATTCCTCAATGTTCAGTCCAACAACATTACAGCCCTGGAGCGAGGCTATAACAACTGGTATGGTCCCTAACCCTATATATGCACCTTCAGCTGAGAATCAGGCCTATGACTCTTTTGTGGGCTGATAACACTTGTTGCAGCCCTCCAACAGGTTGTAAGGCCACAGTATGATCCATTATATTGAGTTTTTAAACATGCCCTGGGGTGGTCCCGCATGCATTCTTTGTTGCCATTAACAAATGTCTCAAAGGGCTGTTTTGTGAGCCACTCCAGATCACCCCAAATTGAGATACAGAGAAGGACTTTTTGGTGCCCGCTCCACATCAAGCAAGATTCTGGAGGCCATTAGGTAGATGCCTGAATTGGAGGTGCAGCGGGATATTGTCTGATTAAGAAAGAGGGGGCATTTATGGCAACACATATCCAGCAACAGAATTTTAAAACCAAGCACCCCCGATAAGATAAACACCAATGTCTTCAAGTTGTGTTTCAAGGAAAATGGGAAATAATGTGGCAAAACGATTTCCACACTTTTTTCTTCCAACCCCATTTGGAAATATTGGGTATTTTTAAAGGGAAAAAACACATAAAAGTACATGTTGCAAATGTATGCGATTACGAACTCAGCATCCTCAGGCAGAGAACAGGTATTGTCTTTAAAAACCTGTGAGAAATGTTACAAAAAAAAGAGTCTAATGTTGGTAGTGTGCTCAAATAACACACACACAAACAATGCGGTGTTAAGGTGTGCAATTGGTGTCACCCGCATTCTGAGGTCTGTGGTATGAGATGGAAAGTTGAATGCTGAGCAGGTTAGCGAGGCGAACATGAAGAAGCCACATGTAGCAGGGAATGACATGGTCTAGGAGGGCAGCAGGCAATTCTGCTAACAATTCCCAAAAGATCAAAGTATGCCAGCCTTGAACCAGCCACACTGGCTTCCAGTTGAAAAACAATTGATCCTTGAGAAGTTCTCGTGGGCAGACAGTGCTTATTACAGAACAGGACCAGTTTCCATCTCTGTTCTCCCGCTCACAGACTTCGATCTCTAAATAAAAGACCCCAAGGATAAAATATTGATAGGCCGATCCATTTGGTATCAAGAGCCCTCTTATGGAATGAACCCCCCCCTATCCACCCACCCCAACGTCACCCAATGTCACCCATGACAGATATGTCTGCAGGAAGATCATCTTATCATTTGAAAAAATGTTTTATAAGTTGGTTGTACTTTGAAAAGGAGCACATGGTTTTTGACCTAAAGGGGCAGTTCACTCAAAAAAGTTATTATTTTAAAGGATGGGCCATAGTAAAAAGTATACATAAAAACAAATCTTTAAAAGATTTCCTATGTACCATTTTCAGCAAATGAGCCTTAGAGTGTGTACTATGGGGGCATCCATGTTGTGAAATGAATGTGCCTCCCTCTGCTCTCGCAGCAATTATCAAGCTAAACTCCCCTACTGGGAGCTTTTGCTTATTACTGCCAGAGAGCAGAGAATGCTGCCAGCTACAGCTTGCCAGCGTTTTATTGATAATTGCAGTTACTTTCTTTTTAAGTTTCCAGAGCTCCCAAGGGATGGGGATGCCCTGGAAGCTTGAAAAGAAACTACTAGCAATTACTAATATTCCACCGCCCGCCGAATCAGCGGGTGGTGGAATATTCATAATTGCAGTGGCTCCCGGTCTGGAAACTTAAAACAAAAGTAATGGCAATTACTAATATTCCTCTGCGGCGGAATATTAATAGTTGCAGTTACTTTCTTTTTAAGTTTTATCGGCTCCCCTATTCCAGGGGAGCCCTGGAAACTTAAAAAGAAAGTCACAGAAATGATGAACACTACGCCGCAGATGGCGGGCGACATAGTGTTCATAATTGCAGTTACTTTATTTTTGAGTTTCCAGGGCTCCCCCGATATGGGACACATCAGTGCCGTTTGAATTCGGTCCCACCTTGCCTGCACCCTGCTTCAGCCTGTGCTTCCAGAAAGGTCACTGAAAAGAGGTCCCACAGGTAAGAAAAATAAAGAAGCGTTGAAGAGAAGTTATTTCTTGATGCATGTCATGGAGGGTGGGGGCAGGTTGGGCTGTGTTCTTTTGCATTGCGCTTTCTTTTCGAGTTCATATAAAGGCATTGTATATATGGAATGTTGATGTACTTGTTTGTTTTAAGGCCAAAAATTGCAACAACAAAAAAAAAAATGAACCGTGTGTGCTTTATGCATGCATGTGTGTTTGACATGTAATGCATGTAGTGTGTGTGTGTGCGCAAGAGTTTGTAGTGAGTCTATGCATGCAGTGTGTTTAGTGTGAATGTTAGTGTCGCAGTGTGGCTGTGCTTGGACAATGGGCATGTGCCGGAATCAGTCCGAGTGTGTGGGTTATCCACCTGCCTGGGTTCGTGTGTTCAGCGTGAATACCATGAATCGATTGAGTGGATATATACTTGTATGGTGGGTGGCAAAGAGCAAACGTCCATAACTTGTCTGTGCAGTTTGAGACTGCAACTAGAATCATGCATGTCATGTATAGGGACCATGCTTGCAACCAGTGGTGGAGACGGGGGGGTAGAGGGGTCAGCCCCCCCATGTCATCCCTGGTGCCCAGTGCGCCTCCCAGCCTCCAGCTGGACCCATATTCGCCGCCACCATTGGCTTTCATACATGGGCATGCTTGAGGTCCTTTTTCAAACTGTTGACCCTACTAACCTGCTTTTAAAAGTAAAAACAATGCCATTTATTCATTTGTTATTATGTTTCCCTGGATTAAAAGACATGACCACACTGTTCGCCACAAACTGTGATGCCACTTCATGCGATCGCATTCATTGGAGAATTGCACCAAAAACAACCACCCCCGGAAATCCAGAGGTTCGCACCTCTGAACAGCTCTGTTCTCGATTTCCCCCGATATATTTATATTTTCAGGTTCCAGAGAGCACGGTATATTGATCCACCAACAAGAGGACTACCTGAAGTGGGCAGTGGCTTAATCAAATCCCCAGTCCTATTCCCAACCAATAACACCACACCAGACAGTGGTCTATTTACGTCCTGGAATCTTTCAGCTATTTCATGTCCCCTTCATGTTTTCCAACCAATAGGCATAAGTGCTTAGGAACGAACCGCTCTGTCTCCAGGTTCTTCCAGACCGTGGGCCCATTTCGTAAACTACAAAGGCATGTCTGCAGGGTTTTAAATGGGCCCCGGCAGTCTCTGAAAATGGTGTCTGAGACAGGGCCCTGTCGGGGCTCACTAAAATCCCCGGTCGAGAAGGAGCCAAGTACCCCCACCTCAATCGACCCGTCCCTTTTACCTGTATGCTGGGAACCAAAGTGTGAGACATATACAGAGCAGCTGAATTGACAAAGAGCAGCATATGGACTCAGTCCAGTCCCAGTGAAAGGATCAATACCTAAGAGAATCTGGGAGCAAAGGTACCAATTGAGGAAACCATATGTACATACAAAGAAGTATGATGGCCATTTGAACGAGGTCCCTGAAGAAGCAGAGCCAATAAACGGCAGGAATGAATGGTATTGTTACCAGTCGATGCCAAAGTATATGTTATATGAAGCTGAAGATGAAGTACATAAAAAGATGCAGTAATCAGAGAATGCGGATATTGTATAAGGTATCAAGAAACCAATAAATATAAGTGACATCCTGGGCTCAAGGTGTAGAGACGTATGACACAGAAACAGATGAAGATATTAAATCATTTTACACGCGTACAGATGCAGAAGAAACGCAAGAAGAAAAGTAATCATGAAGCTAGCTCTAAGCTTATAGAAAAGTAGATTGCGGCAAGCACCAACATATACATACATAGGAACAAGAAGAGTATGGATGTTTCCATTAAACGTATTAAAGAAGGTTGGACATTAGCAAAAGGCCTCAGTTCAGTGTGTCGCAGTTTTAAAACCAGACACTGAATTACAGAAGCGTAGATCAGAAACGCAAGGTTGGATGAGCCCCAGGAAGCCAAGGTCTTATCAAACTGGAGTCAACTGACTTTGGACGCAAATCGTGTGAAAGAACAAACCTCCTGTTCAGAAGAGTGAACATAACAAGGAAGACGTCAGAGGACTATTGGAATATTAAATACACGAAAAGGCTTCTTTTTATGGTCTCTAGTCACATGGAAGCCTGAAGTAGACGAACAAAATGATCACACCTACACATGGAGGCAGATTGTGCTGCTCACTCCCTAATTTTTTCAGAGCTAAGAACACTCTCAAGGACGAAGTTCAAAGGCCTAATTGACAGTAGACCACTGAGGTGATGATGGCTTGATATGCTAATTGGTGAGAAGCTAAGGTTAATGCAACATCACACGCATCTGGATGTCCAGCCTGCAAGCTGCTAACGTAGGTAGAAAAAAAATACTGAACATAGACAGAGGGCCAACCAATTGTAGAGGACCTGTGTATGTAGGGGTCCTACAGTGTGAAAATCAATGGAACGTCGTCTATTTAGTAACGTTCATAGTGGTCATTTTTACAGGAGGGCTTAGTTGCCCACATGATGTTAAATACCCAATCACATAGTTACATTTTGTTAGACAAGTATGGATCATATACTTAGATGTTCACGAAGACCCAATCACTTCCTCCGTTAGGTTTCTGTAGTTTTCCACTTAGGATAACGTTGGTAACACGTAGGTTATACGTCATTGATGACACATTTTACTTATAACAATACCGTTTTTTTCTTAATATGTTGAGAGTTGAAGATCGAGCATTCGCATTGATGTTCGTTATGCTCATTGTTTTAGATACTTGATATTAAAACAGTTTAACTTTTGTCAACTTCCCGAGTTGGCTCTATTATTTGGTGTATGAGTTAGATCTGCGTCCCCATCCATCTGAAAAGTAAGTGCTGCTCATCAAAGGCGCTGGACAGTCCAGTTCACCCCGATAAAGCCAGCCGACCAGGACACTGGAAGCCAAGGCCTTTTGTCTAAAGCTTAAAGCACTAACACTTACCTGCCCTGAATGCTGCCTGTTAGGCCCTTTTGCAAAATCTAGCTTGGGCTCTTACGGGGGCGTGGCCAAAAGGGGCATATCCTAATTGATAGCACTTAGTTTATGTAACTGTTGCCTCTTAATTGCTGTGCAGATGCCCTGCCAGGTCCTGCCCAGGGCTTTACGTGGGCTGGGGCCTGCCGGGGCTGGGCCCCGGCAGACTCCAAAATTTTGCTTTGAGGCGGGGCCCTGCTGGGGCACACTAATCTCCTGTGGCAGCCCCGGTAACTACAGGAAAAGGCATTTTTTTCAACAGCCAGAAGCTCTTGCTCGTGTGCGAGAGCTTCAGGATTCAGAAAAAAAGGCCTTTCATCCATAATGGTGGCGCTGCACCTGCAAGGCATCCCTTTAAGCAAGAGATGCCTGTGGGCTGGCGGCACCATTATGGAGAAAACGTGAGGCCGCTGGAAGCAGAGGCCTTGCTTTCTAAAATACTGAAGCTCCTGCGGATTCGCCAGAGTTTCAGTCTTTAGGAAAAAGGCCTCTGCTTCCAGCGGCCTCACCCTTTCAGCCTTAATAGTGATGCTGGCCCTCCCCAGCAGACGAGGGCCAGCGCCACCATTAAGGCTGAATAGGCGAGGCGCTGTCCCCTGCCAGGCAAGCCTATAGAAAATAAATGCAGAAATCAGCACCCTCTCCCCTGTGGGGAGAGGGTGCTGATCTCTACAAAAGGCTGCCTGGCAGGGTTGCGAGTAGCCCATTGAGCCAGGGCTCCTTAGGGGGGCATGGCCTAACAGGCCAACAGGACCCCACTATTAAGCCACGCCCCCTTGATGAGCCCCGGCTCATTTTGTAGTTCCACTTAAGGCACTGGTCCTGCCCCTTTTGTGCCACACCCCTATAAGAGCCCTGGCTGCTTTTTTCATTGGAACTCCAAGCACTGCTTGTCTGCTTGATTTCTGTAAACTCCCAGGCTTTCCCTTTTCTTGACTAATACCCAACGCAGAGATGGTTTGGATTGGGAGCGTCCTGCATGGTTTCTGGAACCTTCCGGGCATTTCCTTCGCTTAACCACCAGGGTAAAATTAAAGAATGTCTAGCTTGGTTTGTTTAATCTTCCAGAAATCTGCTGTGGGGGAGAGCTCACAAGTAAAGGGAGGTCTCAGAAAGGGCTGGCAGTCTGCACTTCAAAGTTTAAATCCCATTGTAGGGCCCATTCAGCATTCAGCCTTTAACAACATACGTTATTTTTATACACCGCTCTTTTGTGACCAATAAGGAAGTGCCAGAGTGGGGCCTGCTTTATATTCCGGTCTTTCTGCCTCTATTCCATTGTAATCAGAAGAAGAAGCAAAAATACAAGTGAATGGGTTGGTAAAGACTAGTGCATTCCCTTCCTGTTCAGTCACCGTACACAAAGAAAAGACTTTGAATATTGTACCTGGATATGGCAAATTCTAGTTTTTATGTAATAACACCTATTTGAATAATGTTTGGTACAAAGTAAAACAACACATGTTTCCCAATAAGGTCATACAGAATATCACAAGACAATAAACAGCAGGTCAACAAATTACTTGTGCAGTGAACAGAGTACAATTCTCTGTTGTCAATATATGGCGACAAGAGTCAAAAGGTGAACATTTAGAACAAAGCGACGAAAGGAATTTGTATACAGGACAGTATAAATACATTGGTAACGCTGTGATTAAAAGTTTGTCTACACCAAGGTGTTTCAGCCGTCTATAGGGGCTGGATATGCCTCATATCTGATACGGCCTTCATCAGGACGGGGGACTGTATGATGGGGACTGTATGATCGGGATGTTCGGAAGGTGCTGTAAGGGGTGAAAGGAAATACAGTTAGGGGAGTGCTGAGCTCAATGTATTTGTACAAGTTGATCAAATCACTACATGCGTCAGACATAATTACTGGACACAGCTTACCTGTGGGAAAGAAATGGCCACCGATATTCTACTGGGAAAATTCTCATCAGTCGAAGTCACATTGGACTCCTGTTAATGAATAAAGAATAGGCGATCTAAGTATTGTCTCCTAATTATCCATTTATAAGTATATCACATATTAATTATGTACAGGAGAGTCATAACAGCATACATACATCGGCTTACCTCGACGCAGGTTGCTGTGGACTTCAGGATGCAATTTATGCATACTTGGGATGGATCCACTTCAAAACGTGTCCTAGAGGAGGGCACACAATTAGTGGAATCGATTGCAACTGGCGTTCTTTAATGCTATATTGTGTGAACGCAAGAATACCTCTGCAAGTATCTATCTGCACGCGAGCCAAAGGCAGCGTGTTATGTGCCCGGGAGCTGGCGGTGAGTCACGGTCTCCAAAGCGATCATGATGCCGGCTGGTCTGTTTAACGCGGACCCCGTAGAACAGCGCTGCTAATGCTATTGCTAGGTCATGCGTTTCTAAATAACGGCGGCCATCTTAGAGTAGTGCGCTGAGCTGTACCGTGAATTTCTTTGTTTAATGCCTCAAATAGGTGCAAAAACACTTATGAAGCAATTATAGTGGATGCCCAGGGGGCGTTCATAATGTAGTGAAAAGGTACGGCATGTGTCAGATCGTTGCCATGGCAACTGCCGGCGTGGGCTGTAACTGGGGTCGATATTACAGTCAATGGACTGCAAGCATGGTTAATTCAGAGAAAGGGCCGTATGTACGGTGGGAGCCACGTTGTATCCACTTTGGAGAGGCACAGCACGTAATACAATTCATGTATTCTGTCAAAGAACCTCTTGAACCTAATAGTCAATTTGACAAAAAAAGGGACACTCCATCTCTACATCAGGAATGGGCGTTACACTGGCAGTAAAATGGCAATGAGAGGTGTACACCTAGACAGGTAACATGTTATCTCGTGCAGGCTAGATTTAAAGTGATGGAGAAGAACATACAGTTGGTGATCGCAGCACATTGCATGGTACAATTCATGTAGTCAGTCTGAAAGCCTATTGCGGCTAGTAAAATCGGGAATCATAGTGTCTACACAAGTGTCCTACTTAGATTGCAAAATACAGGGTCAAGAGGTAAATGAGGTATACCCGGCTTGTATCAGCAGAACATGCACTACAAAATTATATACTCTGTCATCATCAGCAAAATCTGGTAGCATACAATGGCATGTTATGGCTAGACGAAATACATTGTGTGAATGGAGTGATCAACCAGCTATAAATCACAGGAATGATTTCCACTCAACAGAAACATTGAGACCAGCCTGTACTGTGCCCAATTTATGGACCCACCTTTGTTCTAGTTGTTTAAGGGTCTTATTGAGATCTCCCCCCTTGTGGCGGGTGTCACTTTCTGAAGAACAAATCATCTTTGGTCTGTATCTTTGTGGTTCTTTTTACTAAAGTGTTCTACCAGGGGCTTATCAGCTATCTTGTTCCTAATGCAAGAAAGGTGTTCTGAAATGCACATCTTGATGGAGCGGATGGTTTTTCCTACATAAAGGAGTCCACAGGTGCATTGTATGATGTAAATGACGCCTTTCGTGTTGCAGTTCGTGTGGTCCTTCATTGTCCACTTGATTTTTTTGTGTTCTAAGTTTTTTTCTGTAGTGTGAGAGCACAGGCTACACATTTCCCGCACTTGTAGTGTCCCACGACAGGCGGGAGGTTCCACAACGTGTTGTTGACTCGTGGTGGTTCTAGGTAAGTATGCACGAGGGAGTCTTTCAAATTCCTGATCTTTTTGAAGGCAAAGCAGGGTACTTTGCTCAAAGTTCCTACCTGTTTGACCAGATGTCAATTTTTCTTTATAGTTTTCTGTACCAAGTTGCTAAGGGGACTGAAAATGGTGAACAAAACACATCCACGGACACCTGCATTTTACAGCCTTGCAAAAATACACAAGGATACCCAAAAACCACCAGGGAGACCCATTGTATCCGTTTGTGAATCATTACTCGAACCACTGTCCCTGTACACTGATTTTTTCTTAAAACTCTTTGTGGCACAAATGCCTTCCTACCTAAAAGACCCCACCATCCATCTGACACATAATAGCCTTGTTGCCACAATGGACGTCGAAGCTTTATATACATCAATCCTACAGGCTGAAGGCCTAGAAGCCATCCGTGACGTCCTCAATATAAGAAGCGACACCAATTGAAAACCAGCAGAATTTATTCTGGAGTCTACCAGACTGGCAATGTCAGAGAATTTCTTTTTATTCCAGGACTAGATTAAACAAATCAAAGGGATGAGCATGGGGGCCACATTCACACCCGACATTGCTATTTTGTTTATGGCCAACTATGAGAAAATCAACATATTCACGAACGAGAACCCTTTCCCATCAAATATTTCCCTCTGGAAGCGTTACATAGACAACTTGATACTTATATGGAATGGATCTTCCCTTGAACTACAGGATTTCCATCAATGGATCAATCAACGCAGCCCACACATTAAATTCACCATACATTGGGACCACCATCAGATAGATTTTCTGGACCTCCACATATACAGGACGGGAGACCACTTGAAAACCAAACTATACCAAAAACTGACAGACTGGAACAGCCTACTGCACTTCCAGAGCTACCATCCTTTTGGCCTGAAATATGATCTGCCTTATGGCCATTTTCTACGAATTCGCAGGAATTGCACTGAAGTAGACAGGTACAAAAAGCATGCAGAAGACCTACAAACAAGGCTGACAGAAAGAGGCTACCCCCGAAAAGCCATAAAACAAGCAAGAAAAAGGGTGACATACACCCCTAGAGAGATTTGCCTTGAAAAGAAGACCAAAAAAGAACTGGGAAGACTGGTGTGTGTCACCACTTTCAGTCCCCTTAGCAACTTGGTACAGAAAACTACAAAGAAAAATTAGCATCTGGTCAAACAGGCAGGAACTTTGAGCAAAGTACCCTGCTTTGCCTTCAAAAAGAACAAGAATTTGAAAGACTCCCTCGTGCACACTTACCTAGAACCATCGCCACGAGTCAACAACACATTGTGGAACCTCCCGCCTGTCGTGGGACACTACAAGTGCGGGAAATGCATAGCCTGCACTCTCACACTACAGAAAAAAACTTTTGAACACAACAAAATCAAGTGTACGATGAAACACCACACGAACTGCAACACAAAAGGCGTCATTTACATCATACAATGCCCCTGTGGACTCCTTTATGTAGGAAAAACCATCCGCTCCATCAAGTTGCGCATTTCAAAACACTGTTCCTGCATTAGAAACAAGATAGCTGAAAAGCCCCTGTAGAACACTTTAGCCAAAAGAACTACAAAGATACAGACCAAAGATGGTTTGTTCTTCAGAAAGTGACACCCGCCGTAAGGGGGGGGGGGGAGATCTCAATAAGACCCTTACACAACTAGAACGGTGGGTCCATAAATTGGGCACGGTACAGGCTGGTCTCAATGTTTCTGTTGAGTGGAAATCATTCCTATGATTTATAGCTGGTTGATCACTCCATTCACACAATGAATTCCATCTAGCCATAACATGCCATTGTATGCTACCAGATTTTGCTGATGATGACAGAGTATATAATTTTGTAGTGTATGTTCTGCTGATACAAGCCGGGTATACCTCATTTACCTCTTGACCCTGTATTTTGCAATCTAAGTAGGACACTTGTGTAGACACTATGATTCCCGATTTTTCAAGCCGCAATAGGCTTTCAGACAGAATACATGAATTGTACCATGCAATGTGCTGCGATCACCAACTGTATGTTCTTCTCCATCACTTTGAATCTAGCCTGCACAAGATAACATGTTACCTGTCTAGGTGTATACCTCTCATTGCCATTTCACTGCCAGTGTAACGCCCATTCCTGATGTAGAGATGGAGTGTCCCTTTTTTCTGAAATTGACTATTAGGTTCAAAAGGTTCTTTGACAGAATACATGAATTGTATTACGTGCTGTGCCTCTCCAAATTGGCTACAACATGGCTCCCACCGTACATACGGCCCTTTCTCTGAATTAACCATGCTTGCAGTCCATTGACTGTAATATCGACCCCCGGTACAGCCCCCGCCGGCAGTTGCCATGGCAACGATCTGACACATGCCGTACCTTTTCACTACATTATGAACCCCCCTTAGGGCATCCACTATAATTGCTTCATGAGTGTTTTTGCACCTATTTGAGGCATTAAACAAAGAAATTCACAGTACGGCTCAGCGCACTATTCTAAGATGGCCGCCGTTATTTAGAAACGCGTGACCTAGCAACAGCGTTATTTCTGTATTTCCTTTTACCCCTTACAGCACCTTCCAAACATCCCGATCATACAGTCCCCCGTCCTGATGAAGGCCGTATCAGATATGAGGCATATCTAGCCCCTAAAAACGGCTGAAACACCTTGGTGTAGACGAACTTTTAATCACAGTGTTACCAATGTATCTACACTGTCCTGTATACAAATTCCTTTCGTAGCTTTGTTCTAAATGTTCACCTTTTGACTCTTGTCGCCATATATCGACAACAGAGAATAGTACTCTGTTCACTGCACAAGTAATTTGTTGACTTGATGTTTATTGTCTGGTGATATTTTGTATGGCCTTATTCGGAAACATGTGATGTTTTACTTTGTACCAAACATTATTCAAATAGATGTTATTACATAAAAACTAGAATTTGGCGGCCACCAGGGGGCGCACGGATGATCGCCTATCCCGTGTGATCTCCGTCTCCGTAGGTCCGCGGGGTGACCCGAGCCCCCACACCGCGATCCCCCCCACGGAAACAGACCCGAGGAACGCATGTCGGAACGTTCCCCCACTTAGCAGAAGAAATTCCGAACAAAATCAGGGATGGGAAGCCCAAGAAAGTGTTGTCTGAAGTGTCGCCTCGTCGACGGCCAAAAAGTGAAAGTAAAACGGTCCGGCGCGGTCATACTGGAGAGCGGACCTGCCTGGGAGGGAGCGCCCAATCTGAAAGGTGCCTGTCTGCGCGCCTCCGGCCCGCAAGCCTCAGCTTTGGAGTGCCTTCATCAGGTCACCGGCACAGACCCCCAGTGTTACCCCCCCGGCCCGCAGACCGTCAGTTATGCGAAGGACATTGCAGGGAGGTAAGCCACACCTCTGACCGAACACGGCCCACGCAACCAGCTGTGACCGCGGTGCCTCAGGGCGCCGTGCCTCGGGACCGGGGCCCAGACACTCAGTGGCCCGACCCGGGCCGGCACGAAAGTGCTGCGCAACGTGACTCATGAGTATACGAGGAAGCAGTGCTGACTCACCGAGGGAGCTCTGCGTACTGCGCGGCGCCCGCCCTGGCCACCCAATACAAGGTGGTGCACAGATATGTGCCTCGATCCTTGGAGCAGCAGCGGGGATCCTCTGCAGACCATGGCCCCCGTGCCCCACGCTCTGCAGCCTACTCCGGGCCAACGCAGTGGAGTCAGAACTTGGGGAGTACCACCCCCTCTGGAAATCACATTAGAAGAGGCGGGCCACAGGAGCAACGAACATGCCTTTGAACTGATGGGGTTATGACATGTCAGCGATTTAAGTGTGTGGTCTGAGAAGAGCTTGACCTTTGATCCCCTGATACCAAGTGGTGCAATTTAGGATGACAACAACTCCCTTTTCCTTCTCTTTTACTACGGGGAGGTCCTTTGTAGGATTGAAACTCAAGGAACGAAGCGGGCACTGGCGCCATGTTCTCATACACCAGCATCTAACGATTGCGGGCACACAACCTCCCTGCCCCCGCACTTCATCTACCACCCCCTGTGCACTGGACAAGAGGTGTTGGGACTGAGGGTAAGGCCCCCGAAACAGGGGCGTGTGCCCCCTCAAGTACCCTGTATTGTCTCGAATCAGAACGAGGTGGACACTCCGCAACCCCTCCCCCCACATAAGAGGCCCTGCAAATTGTGAACTCTATCCACTGGTGGGTCCGACCCGAGGGCCTACCTCCCCCTCGTTCAATCCCACTGGGGGCAACAGCGCACAGAAGCGGCGTGACCCGAGAGCGAGGCCCTTGCATCCTACCCGAGCCATAACTGACCCGAGACACCGGGGCACAGTTCCCAAAAATATGCAGGCCAAGACAAAGCTAGCTACGTACGCTTACACTCCATCCAACCGCATGATCACCACCCGCACGATCACCACCCCCACGATGGCAACCGAACCTGTCGCGCACGGAGAAACAGCGGCCACAAAGGTGACATAGCAGCCCTCCTCACGGAGATAAAGAACATGGGAGCCTATAGGTGGGAAGATTGACAAAATCACCCAACGCATAGATAAGATCCAAGACAGACTGGAGGGAGTGGAAAATAACCAATCCTCCATAGATACTCTTGAAACAGAACTTGAACATAGGATCACGGCTCCTGAACAACGAGAGGAGGAGTACAGGCTAAAAATGGACGATTTGGAAAATCAAGAGGGATGAAACAATCTATGTTTTTTCGGGATCCCGGAACAGGAAGGGGAGACGGAAGACGGCCTAAAAGCAACGCTTCATGATATTATCAAAATCTTGGCAGACGACGACGAGATTGATGAACCAAGAACTGAACAGATTCATAGAGCGGGTGGTCCGCCAGGGGGCCCAAGATCGGTCCTTGCCCGCTTCCACAGATACCAGGACAAGGCGAAGATTCTCGAGAAGGCGAGATGCGGGGGTGTGATCACCCTTAACGGAGCCCAGGTAACTATATATCAGGAACTATCTGCTATGACACTGGCGCTGCGAAGGATGTGTGGACCTTTAGCAAAATGGCTGAAAGAGCGGGACACCCGGTATAGGTGGGGATACCCTTTCTCGCTTTCTTTTGAGCACGAGGGCAGGAGAATCAGGTTACAATCAGAGAGGGAAATAAAGGCATGTAAATCCGACCTGGTTGGTCCCCGTGAATTAAGGGAGGAGGGAGACGCCCCCAGGGCTGAGGGGCGAGAGTGGAAACTTCAAGGACCTAAGAGGCAAAGGGTCAAGTGGTCGAGAAAATTTCAGCACGGTAACTAGTCCAGCAGCAGCCATCCTGACACTATGGGGGTATTCTAAGCAGAGGCTACTGTTGGTCCGATGTTGAAAGTAATGTTCAATGGCTGAATGTTGAAGCTGAAAGGGGGGGGTTGGGGTTGGGGCTCAGACTACTGTGATGTCTATTGTGGACAAATGGACCGCGTGATGATGGTCATTACTGGTGGTTCGTTGCTAGTTCAGTGAAGCTAACTGGACCTGCTCGGACGCCGTTATATGGTGGGGGGGGTGAGGGAGGGAGGGGGAGGAGATCACAAGACGTGAGGGATGGCATATTGGAAATGGAAAAGGGAAAGACCAGAATGGTCCTCTTAATTGCTGCCGAGGAGAGGAAAACATCGATGATGGTTAGGGGCATGGCTCACAGGGGGGGGCTGCTTACTATGATGGATACTCAAATGTCACAAATAGATGGCTAACCCTGAGACCCCTTGAGAGTGGCGACCCCTTGAGAGTGGGGACGCTTAACGTTAAGGGGCTTAACTCACCCACCAAGAGGTCATTAGTGTTACGAGAATTTCCGGAGAGCCAAAATGGACATCCTGTTCCTGCAGGAAACCAAGTACATGAAGGGAGAGGAGAGGCCTATCCTAGGGAAACGTCTCGGCCTGGAGTTTTGGGGCTCCGGTCCTTGCGCAAAGGAGGTGTGGGAGTCCTGATAAGAAAGGGAATCGAATTTCAAGTCACAAAATCCTGGACGGATACAGAAGGGCGAGCACTGTTGATAGTGGAAATCATTGGAAATGTGGAGGTAACATTAGCCACGATTTATTCCCCCAACATAGGGCAACTCGGGTTCGTCTCTAGAACCATCCCTAAAATAATGTTGGAGGCTACGGGTCATGTTGTGTTGGGTGGGGACTTTAATCTATGGGCCGACCCCGGCTTGGATCGTAGAGCAGGCAATCTGGCCGTCAATAACGAAATGAGAGGGGACCATAATGACTATGTGAACATGATGCAAATATTTCCCTCCATGCATCAACACTAGTTGATGCATGGAGGGAAATGCACCCTGACGCGAGAGGTTACACATTTTATTCCCACCCGCACAACACCTTCACTCAAATAGATTATATTTACCTTTCATGGGAGCTGTACGATATCACATCACACTCTGAGATTTCCCCAGTAACATGGTCTGATCATGACATGGTCATCGTCACCATGCAGTGGGACCACTTACCGATCACAGGTGGGAAATGGAGGTGCAATGAGACCCTGTGGAAGGATCCTGTCTTTAGAGAAGAGTTTGAGACGGAGATTAGAGAGTACTTCAAAGCTAACGACACAAGGGAGATCTCCAAACGGGAAGTGTGGGAAGCGGCAAAAGCAATCTGGAGGGGGGTCCTTATGCGGGAGGGGGCATGAAAGAAAAGGGCGAGAACCCACATTGAAAATAGGCTACGGAGCGAAATATGCCGCTTGGACAGGGAAGCCAGGGAAGGGGATACCACAAACCTTGATAAGATCCAAGAAGCTAGAAAGAAACGGGAGGAACTTCACCATCTGGAACAGGGCCAGATAACACGCAAATTACATCTATTAAAACAAAAGTTCTACAAAAGGGGGATAAAGCCAATGCTTTGCTGGCTGCTAGACTTAGGACGCAATGGACAGAACGAAGGGTAAAGGAAATACAACAGTGCACTCCTGTCCAAGGGCAAGACAAACTATCCATCCCTGATCTGTTCCAAACTTTTATGAATCCCTATACTCTTCTGAAACTGATTCAAACTTGCAAGAGATAAATAACTATCTTGCTGACACTGATCTCCCCAGAAAAGCTGAGGAAGACTCGGCCCACCACGAGTCCCCCATAACGGAAGAAGAAGTACATAATGCAATCAAACGGCTGACATTTTGGGTAAATCCCCGGGGGAGGACGATATACTGCTGGCTTCTATAAGACCTTCAGCGCCCTCCGAAGCCCAATTTCTGACTGAATTAATTAATGATGTCCTGGATTCGGGAACCGCCCCCGACTCATTCGTCCAGGCACTCATATCGATCATCCCCAAGGAGGGTAGGGATCCCAAATGTTGCGGGTCATATCGCCCATATCCCTGCTGAATCTTGACGCTAAGATTTACATGAGGGAGCTGGCAGCCAGGCTCGAGACTCTCATGCCCCTCCTCATCCACCCCGACCAGGTCGGATTTATAATTGGGCGGCAAGGGGCAGACACCATGAGGAAAATTCTTCATTTGGTTGCAGCTTCCCAATCTATGAATGACGAACCCGCATTGCTTTCCATTGACGCTGAGAAAGCATTCGATAGAGTTGAATGGGAATTTCTTGCTGCAACCCTCCGTGCCGTGGGTATAGGTCCAAGATTTAGAAAAGGGATAAAAGCGGTGTACACAGCGCCTAAAGTGGCAGTGTCGGTTAACGGGGAGTACTCTTGATGGTTTGAGTTGAAATGTGGCACGTGACAGGGATGCCCTCTTTCGGCCATACTCTTTGCCATTTCGGTAGAGCCTCTGGCCCAGAAAATAAGAGAAAGGACACCCACATTGAGGGAATGAGAATGGGACAGGTGGAATATAAGGTGGCACTGTACGGCGATGACCTACTCCTCCATGTGACGAACCCCAATACTTCCATCTCCAGGGCACTAAGCCTAATAGACGCATACGGCCGAATATCGGGCTTTAAAATTAACAGGGCTAAGTCGATACTCTTCCCCTTACAAGGATCAGTGGAGCTGAACAATGAAAGATATTCTTCCCTGGGCCTCACAATAGAACACGAGACACTACAATACTTAGGGATACAGGTCACGAGATCTATATGGGGCCAACTTCACGGCCCTCCTTCAGAAATTTCACGCGGACATCGCCAGGTGGGATAAACTAACTATATCCTGGCTGGGACGCTTAAATGCAATTAAAATGACATGTCTCCTGAGATTTTTGTACCCCTTTCATATGCTCCCCATCCAAATGCCGCACCAATTCTTTACTGAAGTCAAGAAAGTGATTATAAAGTTCTTGTGGCGGGGGAAAAAAACAAGAATCGCATATACCAACCTGATGCTGCCCAAAGACAAAGGTGGGGTGGGGCCTCCCGGATATTCGAAAATATTATGAAGCGATCCAGCTACGAGTCCTCACTCCCCATCTCCCTGATCAAAAAACACCCCAATGGGTTGCCATGGACAATCACTACCTGTCCCCGGCGACGGTTTCTGAGTGGCTATGGTCCCCCAGAAGGAGAGTACTAAAGAAAACTAAAGCACACCTGATGTTTGAAACCATATGGGATATATGGCGGGAGGGTAGAGACATGAAAAATATCACTACGTGGCCATCGCCTCTAAGTCACCTGTGGTCCCCTGGCATCAATGACCAGATTCCTAACGTAGAGAGTTTTCAATCCTGGTATGAGGCGGGCCTGGAGAGGGTGGGGCAACTTCTAAAAAAGGACTCATTTATCACACTCCCAGACCTGGAAGAAGCGCTTGGAATTGGCAAGATGTCCATATTCCACTTCCTGCAAATTAAGGGGGTCCTAACAAAACCTGAATGGAAGGATAAATTCGAAAGGGACCTCACCCCATTCAAGTCGATATTGGACTCTAGAACCGAAACGAAGGGACTAATCTCGATTTTATATAGAACACTCAGAGGCAGGGGATGGATCGACAGAACCTCTTAGTCTAAAATGGGAAAGGGATATTGGGGACAGCATCGTTCCAGAGATGTGGGACAAAATATGCCGGTCTGCACCAGAGCTTCGATCTCATGCCAATTTAAGCTACACGCAATCAAATTGATCAACAGATGGCAATACGATCCGCATAGGTTCTCCAAAATGTACCAATCATCCAGCCCATTATGTTGGAGGGGCTGTGGATCCAAAGCGGACTATTGGCACATGTGGTGGAGCTGCCCCCGGATTCGAGTGTATTGGAACGAAGTCCTGGGTTGGATCAGGGACCTAGATGGGATCCAGAGGTTAGCGGAAGCCCTCCTAGTACTATTTGGCTTTGAAAAAAAATCGATGATGAATGGAGGAGGGTCACGGATATAGCTCCACCACTGTTACTAGCCGCGAGAGCGCTCCTGGCCACGAAATGGAAATGTCCCACTGTTCCAACCGAAAAAAAGAATGGGTCAATGTAGCCTCTAATATGTGCAACATGGAAAAGATCACGTTGTCCATACAAGGGAGGTCCGCACAATGTGACATCCTATGGATGGAGTTTCTTAAATACATGCTGGAAGGGACACGTTGATGTCCACAAGCCCATCAGCCCCACGGCCTCACATTGGGAGACAAACCCTGTAAACAGAATGCAGGACACGAGACAACAAGACTGCTGACTCCCCAAACAAGGTGGTCCCCAATACTTACCACATCCGTTATGCAACTTACCACACATTAGAAAGCACATTCCTCTACGGCAGTTCATAGAGTCTTGTAGAGTTGGGGGAAGGAGGGGAAAAAACAGAGTACTGTGACAGGGAACGACATCTTGAATGAAAAGTTATGTGCGAACAGAAAATTCATGAAAGCATCGTCAAAATGTAGATTTGGATTGTGATTATTTTAGCTTGGTGAAGACAACCTTCTCTGATTTCTTTTATTTTTTTCACGCTTTTTTGATGATTGTTAATTTCTGGTGGAATTGTTGTAACTTGTTTGACGTAAAACCAAATAAAAACTAATTAAAAAAATTTAAAATTGAATTTGCCATATACAGGTACAATATTCAAAGTCTTTTCTTTGTGTACGGTGACTGAACAGGAAGGGACTGCACTAGTCTTTACCAACCGATTCACTTGTATTTTTATTTCTCAAGAAGCCCTCCTGGGCAGAATAGGGTTTGTTCAAGGACGCCTGATTTCTAAACCAAAAGAAGAAGGACACAGGGAACGACTGACTGCATGTGTGAGGCCTGACTTCTGGAGTCAGATTTAAGTAACTAAATACTTCTCAAATCCTCTGCCAGCCCAGCTGCGGACTATGCCTTCATTCCGGGATTAGCTGCATTGGTTCCAAACCATTCAGTTGCAGGCAAGGCTTCCAGCCTTTCTGTTTTGCCCAAGTGGCCCAAAGGTTTGCCCCTGACCCTGGTCATAGATGGGCTTGGCCTATGCAGAACCCACACCTGTGAAAAGCTGTTTGGGCTGAAACAGAACATGTTACTCAGCCCTACCAACTACTCAGTTTCACAATCTTACCGCGAGACTGGAGGTGACGACGTAGGAATGGAGGAGGCGCCCTAATAATGGGGGCAGAGTCCTCTCCTCCCTCCCCCCCCTGGGTAAGGGAGGAGGTGTGCAGGAGGCGGGCCTGAGGGGCAGGAAGCCAGCGAAAGCAAAGAAATGCCCGCAAAAGAAACAATAGGAGGGGGCGTGCCAGGCGGCATATAAACCACTGGCTTCCTTCTCCAGGAGACTCCAGCTTGAGCAGAAGGATGCCCGCCGCATCAAAGGACCTGTCATTTTTTCATTTTTCGTTTCCAGCTCGAAGGACCTTTTTCCAGCCACCTAATCAGGAAA
Organism: Ambystoma mexicanum; assembly: GCF_040938575.1. Lineage (NCBI taxonomy): Eukaryota > Metazoa > Chordata > Amphibia > Caudata > Ambystomatidae > Ambystoma > Ambystoma mexicanum. The sequence goes on from NC_090934.1 coordinate 229,650,869, forward strand.
GAAGAAGAGGGAGCTGCGGTGCCTGAAGCGGCTGAGTGCCTGCCCAGAAGAGGAGCCGCGGTGCATGTGCCTTGGAGGCCGCCGCGAGGTAGCAGTGTTGCAGGAATGAGGAGAAGCGGTCCAGAGCAGTGCAAAAATCAGCACTGAGAATGCGTGAGGTTGTGGCAAAAAAGGTGGCTAAGGAGGTCGAGCTGGGGAGGGTGGCAGACCCTTTCACCTCCCCACGATTGGAGAATTTGGTAGTGTCACCTCTGGGATTGGTACCAAAGAGGGAGGAGGGTCAGTTTCGCCTCATACAACACCTTTCTTTCCCTGAGGGTGCGTCGGTTAATGACGGCATTGCTGAGAAGTGCAAGGTCCATTATTCTTCAATTGAGGACGCAGTAGAACTAGTTAGGACTTCAGGGAGAGGTACACTGATGTGGAAAGCCAACACTGAGTCTGCGTTTAGACTACTGCCAATCCACAAAGAAAGCTATCATTTGCTGGGCTTCAAGGTAAAAGACGCTTACTTTTACGACAAGTGCTTACCAATGGGTTGTGCTATTTCCTGCACTTACTTTGAAAAGTTTAGTACCTTTCTAGAGTTTGCTTTGAAGCAGAGGGCAAAAGGCGGGGGGGATAATGCATTACCTTGACGATTTCTTGTTGTGGGTCGCTCGTGAGCATGTTTCAGGCATTGATGGAGGAGATGGGGGTCCCCTTGGCCAAGGGGAAGACAGTCGGCCCACTCACAAGGCGCACATTCCTGGTTATAGAGATAGACACAGTTGAAGGGAGGTGTAGGTTGCCAAAGGACAAGGTAGTGAAGTTGAAGGAAACAATCAAGGAATTGTGGGGCAGGAGTAAGGTCACCCGAGGGAGCTGCAACCATTGGCAGGTAACCTGAATTTTGTGAGTAGGGTCATCCCGGCAGGGAAAGTTTTCCCCAGTAGCATTGAGCTGAAGACGGTAGGGTTGCAACACACTTCCCAGCGTGTGCGGCTAGGGGCAGAGGTGAAAGAGGATGCCAGAATGTGGGATGGGTTCCTAGATGATTTCAACGGGGTACTACTGTGGCGGGAACAGTGGGCCACTAGCGATAAACTCACGCTCTTTACTGACTCATCAGGCTCACATGGTTTTGGGGCCACTCTGGGGGGCAACTGGTGTGGCCAGGCGTGGCCGGCATCATGGCCTCAGGCGAGGATTACCAAGGACATCACGCTACTGGAGCTGTTCCCTATCGTTGTGGCTTTCAAGCTGTGGGGGAAGTCATTAACAAATAGGAGGGTGGTTCTCTGGTCTGATAACTTGGCAGTGGTCCAGATCATCATTGAAGGGACGTCCAGCAACTTGAGGGTACTGAGGTTACTGAGAGAGCTCACTACAAGTCTGCTTAAATTAAATACGGAAATTAGAGCGTGTCACATTCCTGGAGTAACAAACGTGGCCACTGATTCTCTCTCTCGTTTACAGTGGGAGACATTTTGGGGGAACTGTCCAGAGGCGAGCAACAGGATGACCTCATTCAAGGCACAGTGGTGGGGCATGACTGGGGGGATCTGAGTTCTTTAATCCACATGGCCCTGCCCCCCGGCACAGCAAGGAGGTACAAGGGGTGATGGGTCCAGTTCTTAGCCTTTCAAGGTGAACTTTTGACAGAAGAGCAAAGGATAGCGCCAGCGCGCGCATTTGTCGGATGGCTCTGGCGGTCTGGGAAAACCAAATGCTGGATGGCTCATCATTTGGCGGCAATAGTGCATTATTTCAAACTCAGGGGGAAGCCAGATCCTATCAAAGAACATTACATTGTTATGGCGATGAAGGGCTGGGCGAAGCAGACAGAGAGGAAGCCAGATGTACATCGGCCCATTGATATTGTAAAGCTTCACAGTTTAATTGAAGCCCTACGGACTGTTTGCCATAGCGAAAGGGAGATGGTTTTGATCTCGGCGGCCTTTTCATTGGCCTTCTTTGGATCCTTCAGAGTAAGCAAGCTGGTGCCTGAGAATAGAGAGGGAAGAAGCTCTGGATTTTTAAGGTTGGAGGATGTGAAGTTATCAAAAGACCGGGTGTGCATTTATTTAAGAAGGTCCAAGACCGATCAGAAGGAGAAAGGGGGACGGTCACCTTCTATAGCATCGAGGGGAGCATAGTGTGTCCTGTAGCAGGGTTGACGGCTTACCTCCAGGGGAGGTAGCAGGCGGACATGGGGTCCCCCCTATTCTTGCATGGGGACGGGTGGGCCTTGAGCCGTTTCCAGTTCAGGAGGGTGTTGGACATGGCATTGGGGGGGATGGAGGCGACTGAGGCATGTTTGGTATGCACTCCTTTATGATAGGGGCGGACACATCAGCGGCCGAGTTAGGCATGGGTCAGGAAGCAATCATGAGAATCGGGGGATAAAGTCTGGGTGTTTCAAGAGGTACATAAGGCCTGACAAAATGTAGTTTTAATGACCTCCTTCTCATCTCCTTCCAACTAACAGCAGCCTGAAGGAGGAGACTGTCCATTTGGGTAGTGGGGCATTCATTTGTGTCTAGGGCCGGTGCCAGCTGGACAGCAGAAAGTGAGGAATTGGCCGCCGGTGAGTACTGGATTTAGTGGCACAGGGTCCCCGGAATAAGATGCGAACAGCTGCAAGGGCACACCAACAAATTGCTGGGTAAGCAGCACAGGCTTGACTTTTGATTGTCCATCTTGGCAGCAATTATTTGACAAGCTTTGGTAGGGGGGCTTTGATGGGGGAGATGATGTTCTCATTGCAGGAGTTGTCCTTGCAGTTGGGCGAGACCGAGATCTTGGGGTCTGAGATCATTCCAAGGCAGGAGTGGAGGGGTGCTGAAAGCCATTAGGCTATGGAAAAGTCGAGGAGGAAATTGAACGGGGCAATGGCGAAATTCTGCAGGGGCAGAGGTTTTCCCCAGATCAGGCACAGCCTGATTAATCTCAAGTCCCCGGAGTACTATTTGAAAAACGCAGTGCATTTATCATCGTCTGGCATGGATCTGTTTTACTGGAATTTGTGCACTTAGCTGCTGGAGTTATGAAAGTAGGAAAGAGGGAGCCACGGTGAGTGTGGACCCATCTTTGGCGTGGCAGTGTTTTGGCGACCAATGGCAAGATACAGACTCCGAATGAGCCGTGGGAAAGTCGGAAGGGTCTTCCTCCTTCTTGGAGCTTCAGCCCAGTATCAACTGCAAGGGCATGCGGGGTTCAGACAAGAATGGTTGGGGGAGCTTTGGCCTACGGTGGACTTGGTTTGGAAAGGGGGAAGTAAGGTTTGGACACAGAGCAGTCGCCGCACCTTCAGAACTATTTTCTCAAAATGTGTTTGTAATGTTTTGAGTTTATTACGTTGTGAAAATAAATCTGCGGTCTTTTTTATGCCAACAAAGAAAACATGTCTCATTCTGGACCTTTCCTGGGTGGAATATCAAAAGGGGCTAATAGAATGAGCAAGTGTGTTGGTACAAGGATGGACAAATGCCCAGGTTATGGAGGTGACGACATAGGAATGGAGGAGGCGCCCTATTAACGGGGGGGCAGGGTCATCTCCTCCCTCCAATCTGGGTAAAGGGGAGGTGTGCAGGGGGCAGGCCTGAGGGGCGGGAAGCCCACGAGAGCAAAGAAATGCCAGCGAAAGAAACAATAGGCGGGGGCGTGCCAGGTGGCAAATAAACCGGCGGCTTCCTTCTGCAGGAGACTCCAGCTCGAGCAGAAGGACGCCTGCTGCATCGAAGGACCTGTTTTTTCATTTACCTCCCACGCACCCTGCTTAGTGGGCGGTGGAATGGCAAAGCTTGGCCGTTGCTGTCGCAGCACGGTGAGGCCGCAGTGTATTGGTGACCAGTGGCAAGATACAGACTCCGAATGAGCAGTGGGGAAGCCGGAAGGGTGTTCGCTCTTCTCGGGACCAGCACTTCTTGGGGGCCTAAGCGGCAGGGGTGCTGGAGGTAGCAAGGAGGGCTTAGCTGACTAAACGGCACTCCCCCAGCCCAGGAACACCTGCAAGGGCAGGCGGGGCTCAGACAAGAATAGTTGGGGGAGCTTTGGCCTACGGTGGACTTGGTTGGGAAAGGGAGAAGCAAGGTTTGGACACGGTGCAGTTGCTGCACCTTCAGAACTATTTTCACAAAGTTTGTTTGCAGTGTTTTGAGTTTATTATGTTGTGAAAATAACTCTGCTGCCTTTTTTATGCCAACAAAGAAAATATGTCTCATTCAGCACCTTTCCTGGGTGTGATATCAAAAGGGGTGAATAGAATGAGCAAGTGTGTTGGTACAAGGATGGACAAATGCCCAGGTTATGGCTCTGTCCTGCCCTACCGACCTTTCAGCAGGCCAGGTCGTAAAATTGCCCAGTGGAACCTTCAGCAAAATGTGGCATAGCGACTTGTGCTGGCACTGTTCCTAGCCTGTCCTGGATTGTCTCAATGACCCGACCATGAACAGGGACATCATTTCACTAAAATGCCAGGGGTAGCGGAAGTGACATCACATGACTCTTGACCTCTGACATCACAGCAAGTGATGTCATTTGACCCCATCCCAAAGTGACAACAGTAGAAGCGATGGAACACAACCTTTCACCCCTTGACAAAACAGGACGTGGCATCACATAGCATTGTTCCTAAATACACTATGGAAAATATGGTTACAACATCACTATAATTTGATATACATTTCATACAAGAATGGATCACCATATGTATTGTCAATATCAGTGTATATAAGTGCATGTTACCAAATTACTGTGAATGCAAGCAGATGTCCAAGGACAAACGATAATGATGTGTTATTATACAGCACTTACGCTTAATCGCTTTATACAGAACAAATATACACCCAATATCACCCAACCTGTGTTGGTACTCATTTAGCGACCTCAGAAGAATGAAAGGCTGAGTTCCGTTGTTTAAGAACAGATTAAATCAGTGACTCACCCACTGAAGTGTGCCTAAAACAAACCTTGAATGAGTCTAGCAATTATTGTATAGATTCCAGAAATATATATTATTTGTTATTCCTATTCTTTCTTATTTAGGGTACCTGCTCGAAGTGTTACACTTTTGGAACTCCATGTTTTTTGAAGATAGCCGATCAAGAAAGCCAGCCACTTCAAAAATAAAGAGGCACATGGAGCTAGCCACAGTCCAGGAGCTTACAGAAAAAAAAAATGTTTAGGGGTAGCAAGGGAGACCTCAGGGGTCGTAACTGTGACCCCTCGTGACCCCTAAATGACGTCCCTGGCCGAGAACCCCCCCCTCACTTGCCTGCCAGGCTGCCATCTGTCCAGACACCTTAGCAGTCAATGGAGACAGTCCCCAGGATGAACCTGCCCGGACATGGTGTGATATGGACCTTGCCCAGTACTGGAGATCTGTCATAGCTCCGTTCCTAGCTGCAGAGGCCTGAGTCTGCACTTTGGGTCAAAAAGCCTTTTGCGCTTCCATGCCAGCCACGGCCCATCTGTTGGACTTTATGGCTCTTATGTCCTGGGGAACAGAGCAATGTACGTTCATAGAATTGATTTTTCCGCCATTTTGTCTCTGCAGCATTGCCCCTCCTGGCAACCCCCTGCATCCCTTGGTAATCCATAGTTCCTCAGGACAGTGTTCACTGGAGCCTTCCCGGACACCCCAGCCCCCTTCTAAGTAAAGGGCAATCAATAAATTCATTTGTGTCAGGGCAATGGGCCTCCGTCACGCCATTGCGTTAGACTCACTAATTCCAGGACAAGTCAAGCCTCCTTTGAGCTTGACTCTTCATGACAGCAGGGTATTGGAACACATGGCGCAGCCCTGGACAGTGGCACTGAGCGAGGGCCTTGCCAGGGGCTGAACACAGGGAAGTGACTGAAGCGATCTAGCACTGTACCCCCCAATTCTGAGGACAGCTGGAGAGGGCCTTGCCCGGGGCTGAACACAGGGAAGTGACTGAAGTGATCTAGCACCCTGCCCCACCCTTCTGAGGGCAGCTGGAGAGGGCCTTGCCCAGGGCTGAACGCAGGGAAGTGACTGAAGCGGTCTAGCACTGTACCCCACAATTCTGAGTACAGCTGGAGAGGGCCTCGCCCGGGGCTGAACACAAGGAAGTGACTCAAGCGATCTAGCACCCTGCCCCACCCTTCTGAGGGCAGCTGGAGAGGGCCTTGCCCAGGGCTGAACGCAGGGAACTGACTGAAGCGATCTAGCACTGTACCCCACAATTCGGAGTACAGCTGGAGAGGGCCTCACCCGGATCTGAACGCAGGGAAGTGACTGAAGCGATCTAGCACCCTGCGATCTAGCACTGTACCCCCCAATTCTGAGGACAGCTGGAGAGGGCCTCGCCCGGGGCTGAGCGCAGGGAAGTAACTGAAGCGACAGAGCACCCTGCCCCACCCTTCTGAGGAGAGCTGGAATGGGGCATCCTGAAGGCTTTGAGGAGCTCCTGGTGGTGTACTATTCATTGCTTGGGGTCATCGGGATACCTGGTAAGGGCGCGCGCGCCAGACAGGTGGCTCTAGAGCACTTGCTAGGAAAGGCTTCTCCCTCACATCTGGGCCCAAAGACCCTCCACTCTCCACCTAACCTGAGACTGGGTAATCTGCGTCATTTCCTCCCCTGGTTGCTTGTAGAGCGCACGCTGCCTAAATGTTCTGCCCTCCCACTCCTACTCCCTCTTGTTAGTTCCCCGCTCCCTTCTATCTCTGCTTGACTCACCGTGTGCTTCCCCCTATGACATGCAAAGTGCTGCGTTGCTTCTCGAAGCGAGATCCGCCGTCAACAATTGGCCTAATGCCAATTGCTCATCCGAGGCGAGGCTGCTGGAGTCCATGCATCGCTGGGCATGAGGCGGGTCAGCCTAGTCGTGCCCCTGGGCTGGCAGTGCCAGTTTACCATACCCTTTGCTTAGAGCAAGCTCTGTTGGGTAGTGGAAAGAAAACGCGTCTGATTCTTGGCCCCTTTGGGATGATCGCCTCCTGGCTAGAGGTCTCGTGACAGACTCTTTAGGAGTGGAAGCTCAGCCTCCACGCACATCCATCCTCGGACATCTCTCTGACGCCAGCAGAGGGTGAGGATTTCTGGCTGACCCTATGCCAGGGTCCACTCCACCCGAAATCAGTCCCTGTGGCGCGGGAGGGGAGGCGCTGTGTGTTGCAGTGCCCCTGGTCATTTCAGGGGTTTCTGCAGGGAGCAGGGTTTCTGTGGAGTATTGCTAAAGAGTGCCCATATGTAGCTGAGGATGGCAGTTTGGAATTGGTGAAGCTTTTCTGTGGCCAGGGGTTGCTGTATAGTGAGCAATGCTGTCCATTGAGAGCAGGGTTTCTGCAATGTGCCAGGGCCGTGCAGCCATGAGGGCTCACTGGTATTGCATTGTGCCTCTGGTTGGTTCCTAAGGAATGCTGGGATAGCCGTGGGGGGCGGGAGGGGCAGCTTTTCTAGCATTTGCTGGTTTCCTGTAGGAAAAACGTGCACCTTTAATAGGTTGCCCTTCTAATTGCCTGCAGATAATAATAATAAGAATAGTTTAACATTTTTATAGCGCTACGAACTCTCAGGTATCTGAGCACTGCTTATTATTACCCACGGTGTGTGGTAGGATGAAAGGCTGAGTTCAGCTCTGCCAGGGTTTAAACCTGCGTTAGTAGGCTCTGCACAGATGTTAAAACGAGCGCTCTACTCGCTGTGCTTGCGTTGTGAAGTTGTTATGTTGTTATTTATATGGAGACAAGGACATGCAATGCTAGGAGGTATGGAAGCGTGGAGCTATCACTGCTTTCATGGTTCTGATGATGTCATAGAATGTATAGCTGCTTGTTCAGTCCCCAGGGTTCTATATTTGTCAGTTGGAGTTGTCCCTCGCTTACATTAGATGCTACTGATGCACTCGGGGTCTTTTTACTTGTTAACTAAATAAATCCCTAGATTAAAGACTTACCTGCCTCCATGAGTGTCTTCATAACAATGGCGACGAGGATGGGATATGGACAGGAAATCTGAAGACTCCCAGCAGCGTCGTCGAAGCGAGCGCCGCTCCGCCTTACCCTGGCGTGGTAGCGGCGGCCTATAGTTGAAGTTTCTCCCCACGCCCTTGTGTTCCTCCGTGAGACTGTGGCTGCTCTGCCATCCCTGGCGTTGTAGTGGCCACCCCGTTCTGCAGGACCATCCATTTGATGTGCCAAGTAAGTGTCGCACTGCGCTGCGCTGCCCCTCAGATCCCATGGCCTCGGAAACGCTCGCCGCGTTACCTTCCCGGAGTTCTGGCAGTTGCTGAGCGTACGGCACGGCGCGGCGCCTCCATGAAGATTAAAGTGAAACTCGAATCTCATCACTTAGACGTCAGTGGATGACCCGCAGGTTTTCCTGTCGTGCTCCGTTCCGCAGTGAAAGCCGACGCGGTATTCCGGAAAAGGGAGGGAGCAGCATGCAAAGCAAGGAGGAGGTTTACCGTATCGTCGGTAATAAAAGCGCAGTGAAAAGAAGGTGAGAACCTGCTGTATACTGTATAATAAAAGCACAGGAAAAAAAAAAAAGAGTGAAAACCTGGTATTCCACCCGGCAATTGTACAAGGATTGTGAAAGCAGTAGCAAATCCTGTTTGTGAAAGCAGTAGCAAATCCTGTTTGAGCCATAGTTTGAGCACATGGAGGCATAAGAAAAAGGGGAGAAGCAGCATTGGAAAGGCAGGCTTTGGAAAGGTCATGCAGGGGCATCAAAGGGCATTATTGGAAGCCAGAAGCTGAAATTGGAAGCTATAAGCTGAAAGTTCGTGCACATTCCACAAAGAGGGAGCAGGAGCATTCTCTTCAGGAATACAGTTAGCTATCAGTGCAATCAGCTTGCTGTCTCCACTAAAATAAGAACGGAGAGATAGGGAGTTTCAAGGAAGAGACATTGCACGGTGACAATATCACAAGGAGTTATTTGTCCACATACCGGAGTAAATACTAAGGTGTAAGTCTACAGAGTATTCCAACCCAGGAGCATGGCGGGTCTACCTGGAATAGCAGGTCCTCCAATATTCATGCCAGTGCCAGGTCCAGCCAAAATACAGTGCGCTCAATGGCGTAAAGGATTTTTACATTATATGAAGGCAGCTGGGGGAACATCATTCTCAGGTGAAAGGAAGTTGGCTTTGCTACTACATTTCCTGGGGTACGAAGGTCAGAGAATATATGAGACACTTCCCGAGCCAATTGGAGATGGCAGTGATGGTGATGCTGTAAATGAATTTGATGTAGCTCTGATCAACCTGGACAAGTATTTCAACCCCTAAACCAGCACGATATTGGAATATAATTTCCGCATGAGAATGCAAGCTTAGGGTGAGTCGGTTGAAGAATATGTAACGGCGCTGCGACATTTAGCATTAACTTGCAAGTTTCAAAGAACATTCGATGAACATATCCGTGACCAGTTCATGACTCACTGTAGATCAAATAAGATACGTGAAGAATTGTGGCTAAGGGATGACCCCAATCTAGATGAAGTCTTACATCTTGCAAAACGCGTGGAACACTCATTAGCATGTGTCGGGAAGTTGTCAAAGAACAAAACAAATGATCTAAAGGAAGTCAAGAGTGAAGTATTAATTGTGGCAGATAACAAAAGCAAAAGAAGGGGGAAAACCAAGCAGTCAAATAGAGTTGTCGGGGAAGAGAAGAAAAACCAAGAACCAGTGCAGAGAACAGAAAGAAGAGAGGACAGACTGTGTTTTCGATGTGCGGGTAGCACGCATTTTGCTTCATCCATCGTGTGTCCAGGTCGCAAAGCGACATGTGTAAAGTGCAAAAGGAAAGGTCATTTTGAGAACTGCTGTAAGAACTACCAATTTGGACAGTCCAGTCAAAGGAAGGTCCTTTACGTCAATGAAGAAGAGGATGGAAGATCGTCAGAAGAGGAAGTGATACTTCCAATGCAGAATGTCATCGTTAATACCATAAATGTTGTGATGGAGATGACTGTGAGCGACCGTATGCGGTTGTGAATGTGAATGGTCATGAAGTTTCCACGATGGCGGATTCTGGCTCAAAGATTACGTTAGTGTCCAGAAGTGTGTTTGAGAAGGAGTTGAGTGGGGTGGTAACTCGATTAACAGAGCCAGATATCAATCCTGGAGGGTACAATCAGAACAGGATTGAATTACTGGGGTATGTGTGGAGTGAATTCGAGTTCAAAGGAAGGAGGTGTAAAGGTAAAGTATATGTCACTAAGAAAGGGCAATCATTGCTGGGGTGGAGAAAACAGAAGAGTCTGGCCATCCGATTAGATTCTAATCATCCTGAGCAAGTGCTCCAGGTGTCGTTGCCGTGCACTAATTCAAGCAAGTATGTGACAGAGCATAATGCAGTCTTTGAGAAAAGTTTGGGGAAAGTGAAAGGATTTCAACACCAGATTGTTCTAAAAAGAGGTAGTTTGCCAGTTGTTGTGAAACTTAGGCCTGTACCTTTCTCTTTAAGAGAAGGTGTGAAAAATGAACTAAAGAAATTACTACAAATGGGTGTGATTGAGAGAGCAGGAGGTGTCGAGTGGGTGTCACCGGTCGTGGTAGTAAAAAAAAGTTCTGGTGATCTGAGGTTGTGCATAGACATGCACGAGCTCAACAAGTGTGTGATGGTTGACAGGCACCCTTTGCCAAACATGGGTGAGATGTTAACTATGGTGGGCCAGAGGAAGATATTTTCAAAGCTTGGTATGGCGTCTGCATATCACCAAGTCGAGCTGACGGAAGAATGTAGAAAGGTTACGGCTTTCATAACTCACGAGGGCGTGTTTCAATTCAGAAGAATGCCTTTCGGTTTGGCGTCAGCCTCATCAGTATTTCAAAAGATTATGGATCGGCTGCTTGGATGTATAAAGGGAGTGTTTTGCTTCCAAGACGATGTGCAAATATGTGGTGAGACGTTGGATGTGCATGACAGGAGTTTAAATGCTGTGCTGAAAATCTTTGAAGAGAGAGGTATTACTCTAAGGGAAGAGAAGTGTAAATTTGCTGTATCTAAGGTGGACTACCTGGGTCACAAGGTGTCATCTGAGGGGGTGAAACCCAAGGAAAGCATTATTAACTCCATAAAGGAAATTGAGAAGCACACGACCAAAAGTGAACTTCGTTCATTTTTAGGTATGACAGAGTTTTATCAAAAATTTGTAGAGAACTATGCAACTAAAGTTCTGGAGATGAGGAAAATATTAAGGAAAGGTGCAGATTTTATATGGAGTCGTGAATGTGATGTAGAGTTTTCTACAATCAAAGAGGAAATAGATACGGCTAAACCTTTGGGATGTTTTGATACAAGAAAATTGACTATCATTACGGTGGATGCTAGTGAGAGCGGCCTGGGAGCTGTTCTGGCACAGAAACAAGATGATGGATCGGAAGTTATAATAGCACATGTGTCACATGGTCTGAAAGGTGCAGATGAACGTTATTCAGTTCTTCAAAAGGAAGCCCTCGCATGTTATTGGGCGGTAGAGAGATTTAAAAATGTTGTCTGGGGTGTGGAATTTGTGATCCGGATGGATCACAAACCTTTGAAAGTCATTTTTGAGACAAAAGGTCTGGACAAGATTTCACGCAGAGTGGCTGGGTGGGTCACTAGGATGCAAGCCCACAAATTTGTTATGGAAGTGATTCCTGGGAAAGAGAACACTCTGGCGGACAATTTGTCAAGGGTAAAGGTTCATTCTCAGGACAGGATTGAAGATGATAACATGGAGATGGTGTTTGTGAGCACAGAAGGCATTGTATCCAAGCAAGAGTGGTTGGATGAGATCAGGAAGGATGAGGTATTGAGTAAGGTGATCTTGTATGTTGTCTCCACAGTTTGGCTGAATAAAACGGCGTTATTAGAGGAAGAAAAACCTTTTTGGGAGGTGAAAGATGAACTGTCAGTTGCTGATGAGATATTATTCAGATGGGAGAGGGCAGTGGCTCCAGTGGGCATTCGAGGAAAGATTATTGATCTGGCGCACAGTGGACATATTGGTATTGCAAAGACAAAAGGGCTATTGAGAACAGATTACTGGTGGCCAGGATTTGATAAGGAAGTTGAAGTCCGTTTGAGTGAGTGACAATTTTGTATGAGAAGTGGGAAGGGAGTAGAGGCTAAGAAGCAACCTTTCATTGATGTTGGTGTTCCGTCCAGGATTTGGAGTAATGTAGCCATGGACATGCTGGGACCAGTCGATTTGGGATATCGTCGGGGACGGTTTGTAGTTCTAGTTGTCGATTTGTTCTCTAGGTGGGTAGATTTCAAAGTTGTGTGAGAAATATCGGTAGAAAGTATGGTTAAGGTATTGCAAGAGATTTTTGCGAGTGAGGGTCTCCCAGGAAGTGTCCTTACAGACAATGGCACGCACTTTACCGGTGGATGTTTTCCCAAGTATTTAGAAAAATGTGGTGTGAGTCATAAGAGGGCAGCTCTTTATCATCCTGAAACCAATGGAGTAGTTGAGAGGTTGAACAGATGTGTGATGGAGAGCATTCGCATGGAGGAAGAGTGTGGATTTGATAAGTTGGCGACTATTCAAAATAGGATGTGGGCGTTGCGTATGGCACCTCACGCTACCACCGGTTTGTGTCCGTTTGAACTCATGAGAGGTCGAAAACTTTATTCCATGGCGTGTCCGCCATGGTTGGGCAGAAGCAGGGAATCTGATGTGGTCATTGATGAGGTGAGAAGGTCTCTCAAGAAGGAGAAGAGTGAATGGGTCATGCGTGAAAATAAAAGGAGAGGAAGGAAGGAATTGCATGTGGAGTGTGGTGACTGGGTAAGGATTAAGAAAGGAGTGGTGAGAAAGAAGGGTGACTTGTTATATTCTGACCCAGTTAGGGTTGTTGCTGTGTTGAAGGGTGCAGTGCGTGTAGCTGGTGGTCAGGTTTGGAATAAAGACTGTATCGCTACAGTAAAAAGGTGTCATGTGTAAAGTGAAAAGATTTATGTGAAGAACTTTTAATGAAAAAGAAGATGTTTTGTAAAGTTGTTATGTTGTTATTTATATGGAGACAAGGACATGCAATGCTAGGAGGTATGGAAGTGTGGAGCTATCACTGCTTTCATGGTTCTGATGATGTCATAGAATGTGTAGCTGCTTGTTCAGTCCCCAGTGTTCTATATTTGTTAGTTGAAGTTGTCCCTCGCTTACATTAGATGTTACTGATGTGCTGGGGGTCTTTTTACCTGTTAACTAAATAAATCCCTAGATTAAAGACTTACCTGCCTCCATGAGTGTCTTCATAACAGCTATCCCGCCTGATTGTTGTGCCAAATTACTGTATATGCTTGTGTTACAGCACCCAGCTGCTACAGAGCTAGGTTTGCACTGCATGAAAGCCAATACATACATGCATACATGCATACATGCATACATGCACAGATTCTATGTGGGGATTGAAGGATGTTGTTGGGGGTCTGTGCAGGGTTTCTGGCTGTAAAGTCTTCATAGGCTATCAGTGCAGGGGATATAGCATGGCAGGGCAGCCCTCGGTGTGAGTTTCCTGTGGGGTACATATACATTGGTGGGGTGGGGGCAGGGGCGGAGAAGATGCCTCCCTCATACAAATTAGAGAAAGCAAGCAATGCGATCGCCGTAAACTCCCTGAACTGGACCTTTTTTTGCATTGCTCTTTGCATACACCCAGGTCCACCCCACTCCCTGTTCCTCCAGAAATTAAACATGATGTCTGCCTTCACTCTTGGTGACTTCAACGGGCGCCAACATGTTCTTTAACAGTTTTCATCAAGTCTATGCAAAAAGGACAGGCACACTCGTCCCCAGTTACTAAGGGGCTTGTCCCAAATTTTTAAAATGAAAACCTGACAAACGCCTGCTTTTGAATGATTCTGCCTGTGACCTCGGTGGTTTAAGTGCCATCCCAGAGGTCTCCTTAATGCACACAGTATAAGAAATATAGCTGTACAGTAGCAGGCTTCGCTCAGGCGTCAGTGCTCCAACACTCAGTTTTTGCTGTACATACATTTGCTGGGACTGTCAGCCCGTGGCATTTGAACGTCTCGGTTCTCAAAAGGACACCAAAAATCTCCCACTGCTGTGATTCTTAGTGGAATAATAGATCTTTATACAAAAATGAATTGAAAAATAAAATAAAGCATTCCTTCTGTTCGACACCTTTGAGCCAATGATCGCCAGGTGTCAGGTTAGGTTGAGGATGTGTGGGCATCGGTTTAGAGGTAAAGTCACCACTGCGGTGGTTCTTCCTGCGGGCTTCTTTCAGAAAGCCCTCCTGTCCCTTTGAGACTCGGGGTGCTCAACGTATCAAAATGGGTTGAACGTATTGTTTGGAAAATGTGCACTTTCATCCAGGGGCCCCAAAGTTATGAGCCTCAAAAAAATCGCCTTTTTTAACGGAAAGCTCAACTTAATGCCATGGGCGCTATTGTGATCCCGCCTCTGTAACAGGCCTACATATGCACACATGGTCATTTACATTTATTAGCACAAATGCACACTGTTCCTGTTGATCCTTTTAACGTGTATATATTATATGCTCACAGGCGACAATACATTCCAAAGAGCATGTCCATTTTGGTGAGTTTGCCTTCAGCGTAACCTGCCTTTTCGCTTCCTACTCAATGTCCATTGAAAAAACACTCCAACATACATATTGGATCCGAATTTTACGCCGCTTTTTTTTATTGCATCCTATAACTGACATTTCATATTTCACAAACTATAAATTAATCAAATTGAGAAACCAAACCCCACACACGTTTGAGCCCATTCACTTACCACGGATGTAAATCCACAGCGCGGCTTTGCCACACAAATGTTCCTTAATCCAGCAACAGCTTTTCCTGCCCGCACTCCTCTGAAGCCCATCCCCATCCTTATCCTTCCTCCCCACACTTCTCCTGCAGGTGCCAATGAAAATAAAGCTCCAAGCCTCCAACACCTTATAGAATTTGCTTGGACAGTGTCTATTTCGGGCCACCGCTTTAAAAAGTAATACCACTGTTGGTGTCCTCACACCACCTTGGCAGTCGTGGGGCAGGTTTTCACAATACCCCAAAATCCTAAACCAGTCTTCCCTAAACTTGGCACAAACAAAATGGTGCATATGCGGTGGTTTTGGAAGGTTTGGCACAGATTGGTCGGTGGGAACCCAAGAAATTGAAAATAAAAATGTTTTATGGCAACAGAAATGCAAATCAAACATTAAGGGCCCGATTCATGAAAATGTGTGCAGAAATCCCACAAGGGCCGCGTGCCGAGAAGGTCATTGCACGAGTCTGCGTGCAGAAAGAAAAAGGCGCGCCCCGCGTATTCATGGAATTGACAATGCAAAGTAACCGTATTCACTAGTCGCGCCCGGAACGCACCCCTATATGCCCACAACCAAAGCATAAACAGCCAGAACCGCTACCTTTGCACGCTCCCACGGTGTGAATACACGCACCCTTCAAACAGTGAGTGGGGTCCCCTCTAAGCAGGCCTACGACTCTGGGACCCTGCGCTGGGTCGCCCGTAACTGTTTACGGCACCCCGACAACATGCGTATTAAAAAATCGGAACTCAGCAATAACTCGGGAAACCTGCGTGCGGACCCCAGTAAAACATTACTGCACCCTGCTACACTCCTTACGTGCACCCCTAAATTACATCAGAAACCCGATTGTGTACACCCACCCCTAAATCTAACATGAAACCCCACCTGCGCGCTGCAAATCCTACACGGAAGGGTACTTATGCCTGCCTTCAGGTGGCGGATCGTATGAAAGACTTGTGTGGCCATTTCCCAGCCGAGACGTTGAGCGATTGAATCCATGAATACATCTCGTGCAACGCAATAGTGGGTGTGCGAGGGACTGCCTGCAGGCCAACTTTCGGAATTCCAATTATTTTGCAAGTTCTTCTCCTTTTTGGTGTCCTGCCTCCTTCCGAGCCCTCTGCGCAAGCCACACACACGCTCTGCCTGGAGTCTCGCTCACGGCCTTCGATGGCTCATACAGACGAGCCGGGCCAGAGCGAACTCCACGCAAGTCCAGGAATAGTACCGCACATTCGATTCCAGGAATCGGCGATGTCGGATTTGCACGCAGTTGCGCGCGCACACACCCTATCATCCATGCAGATAATTCCATAAATCGGGCCCTAATTAGAGAGAGGCTGGTCTTAAATCGCTATATTTCCATGCCTTTAATTGCCTATTGTAGTGATCTAAGTGTGTTATGTTCTGTGAGATGTGAGGCTGTATGGAATCATGTGATGCATGTGCAACCTGGAGTACTGGGGGTCCTATGAATGACCGTTGGTACACTTGGAGAGAGACAGAGGAACCTGAAGGGTGCATACATATCGTTCTACTACTTTTATGCTATACCTGTAACTAAGAGATCAAAAACAAGTATTTAATTCATACACATCCTGGCCTGTAGTGGTTACGACCCAGGGTACTTCATTTGGCGACGAGGATGGGAAGGAGCCATGAAGATACAGCAGTCGTGGAGCCATGAAGACAGTCGAGCCATGAAGAGAGTCCAGAGAAGTGCAGTGGCACCAGCATTGGGACCACAGGATGACAAAGCGGGAGGTCAGTAGCAAGGTGGTCCCAGCTGCCGTGGAGGCAGGGAGGATAAAGGCTCCTCTAGTCAGTGCTGCTGGAAGAGGTCGCAGTATGGTAATGAGTGCCCTAAGCGGCCAATTATTGAACCTGAGAACCATGAGCTTGAGTTAGGGTAGATGGGATTATTGATAGAATTCTTAATGAAGTGGAATTGAGGTCTGGAAATAATGTAGCACAGACAGTGTAGGCTACTTTCCATGGCTGAATGTTAGAGGGAATGAACTCTGGAAATAATGTAGCACACTGAGTGTAGGGTACTTTCCATGGCTCAATGTTAGAGGGAATTTAAGTCTGGAAATAATGTAGCACAGTCAGTGTAGGGTACTTTCCATGGCTCAATGTTAGAGGGAATGAAGTCTGGAAATAATGTAGCACAGTCAGCATAGGGTACTTTCCATACCTTTAGAGGGATTGAAGTCTGGAAATAATGTAGCACATGAGGGTAGGGTACTTTCCATAGCTGAATGTTAGAGGGAATGCGGTCTGGAAATAATGTAGCACAGTCAGTCTACCTTTCCAGCAGTTAAGGTGATACGGAGGAGTAGGGAACTTTCCATAGTTGAATATTATTTTTTTTTAAAAACTTTGTTTATTAAGGGAACGGTCCACAGCAAGACAATTCTCATAAGCAGTGCAACACAGCATGTGCATAGTTTCGACAATGACATATATCTATGGCAATGAGGCAGGCATTGTCACCTAAGGTGACGGAGTAGGTGTTACATCAGCATCAGACATCAGATCACATAGGTACAGACGTAACAGCGACCATATATCTCTGGGACGACAGGGCGTCGGGACTGATAAGACAAAAAGTTCCTCATCATCATTCACCATACATAAGTCTTTCAGGAGGTTGGATCGGGTAGGCCCTGCGGTGGATTTCCAACATTTAAGGATGCAGCGTTTGGCAATAACACATGAGATATTAAAAAACCTTTCCAATGTCACCAAACAGGTATTTCAGGGGGGACAGAGCGGCTGGGATCGCTGTTATCTCCTCGAGGAGCTCAGCCAATTCTCGCCAAAAGTCTGCAATAACAAGGCACAACCAATACATATGATATGCTCCAGCATCGGGGGCGCCACATTTCGAACATGCAACCCTCTACAAACTTAGCCAGCCTAGCCGGGGAGTAATGTAGCTGATTCAGGATTTTAAATTGAATCAGTCGGAGTCCTGAGTTCATGGAGACCGATTTGGTGAGTTGACAATATCGGGCCCATTTCACGTCATCAATCTGGGTACCCGCATCCCGTTCCCAGGTTTCTCTGATAGTGTTTCGTGAGGGGGAATGTGTTTGCACCAAGGTGTATAGCGACGAGACTCCATTATTATGGCCATCCGTCGTCACCACAGCTCTGATGCATTCGTGTGTCTGGGGTTCTGCCGGGAAGGAAGGCCATTTAGCAGCAAAAGCTGTTCTCATGCGATAGTATTGAAGGCGCTTAAGCTTGGCCACCCCCCACTGCATCCATGAAGTCTGTGAGTTCACAAAACATGCCATCGGGGAACATGTCTCGCATCCTGAAAATGTTATTTGGGTCCCAGGTTCGCTGAAGGGCCTTGTCAAAGGTCAGGGAAATACTAGAGAAGTTCCACAGGGGTATATCTGGGTCATAGGGGATCTCCAGGCCAATTCTCCTGTAGATCCTGGACCAAGCTCGTGTGGTGATGTATACCGGGTCGAATGGGCAGATGTTACCATAAGTGGCGTTCAGGAGGACAGATCGTATATCATTAGGGCGGACTGCATGCTTTTCAAGAAGAATCTCTGGGGCTGTGCCTTCGGGGTCAAACCAATGTTTCACAAATTGTGTCTGTGCTGCCATACAATATAATTCAAAATCAGGTGCCGCAATACCGCCCTGTGAGTATGGCTCCACCATCTTGTCCCAGCCCAGCCTAGCAGTTTTCCCGTTCCAAATAAAGGAAGACACCAATGACTTAAGTTTTGCAAAAAAGGGTTTACCGGGCCAAATCGGGATGTTGTTGAAGAAATATAAGAGTTTGTGTAGAACTACCATTTTAAGTAGGGCCACTCGGCCATATAAGGACAGAGGGAGATTGGCCCATAGTTGGAGCTTGGTCGGAAGGGTGAGAAGTAATTTGCCGTGATTATGCGAGTACAGCAGCTGTCTCTCTCTGGCTACCATGATTCCAAGGTATTTTACCTGCGTGGGGGCAGGCTTAAACCCTGTAATATGAGATAGGTCACCTGTATTAGGGGACAATGGAAATATTTCAGATTTTGGGACATTGATTTTATATCCTGAATATTCCGAGAACTCATGTATATCAGACATAATGTGTTGCACATTCTCATGTGGGTCCCGGACATATAACAACGTATCATCCGCGTACTTGATATAATTTGGGGAGGGCCCGTCATCCTAAGACCTCTGTGCGAGTGGTGCTGACGGATATATTCTGCCATCGGTTCAATAGTGAGTGCAAAGAGAATGGGCGCGAAAGGACAGCCCTATCTGGTCCCTCTGTGTAAATGGAAAGAAGGGGATAAGGTGTTATTAGGTAGGACCTCAGCAGATGGTTGGATATATAGCAGCTGGACGCATTCAATAAAATATGGCCCAAGTCCAAACCTCTCGAGTACCAGGAAAAGGTATGTCCAGGAGATGGAATCAAAGGCCTTTTCGGCATCTAGGGCCACTGCAGCCGCTTTTGCCTCCAGATCTATTTGCGCCAGAACATTAGATAATCGTTTCAGGTTTAAAGCTGTAGATCTGGTTGGTACAAAGCCAGCTTGGTCAGGGTGGACCAGGATTGGCAGGAGTCTGGTGGTCAGCACCTTGGCGAAGATTTTCACGTCAGTGTTGATTAGGGAGAGGGGCCTGTAAGAGGCCATATCCTGTGCTGGTCTGCGTGGCTTCAGAAGGACCATAATGACTGCTTCACGCATCGAGTCTGGAAGGATACCACGATTCATAGCCTCTTCAACACTTTCAGTAACAGTGGGGCCAGCTCACCCTGAAATTCTTTTGTACAGTTCGGCGGTCAGGCCGTCTGAGCCCGGGGCGCGGCCACCGGATAGAGATTTAATGGCCGCAGTGAGTTCTTCAATAGTAGCGGGTTGATCCAAAATGTTTCGTGTCGTTTGGGTAAGTGTTGGGAGATCAAGGGAGTCTAGGTACCTGAACGTGTCTTCCCTGGTTTTAACATCATGATCAGAGTACAGAGCAGAGTAGAAATCAGCAAAAGTAGAATAAATGTCCCTTTCCTTATTGACCGTGACCCCAGCCAGGTTCTGGAAACTAGCGATTGGGTTAAGGTGTCTGTCTGTTCTAAGCATGTTAGCCAGAAATCTCCCCGCTCTATTACTCTCCCCGTACCTGTGGGCCTTAGCCGGGGCAGCCATGTATAAGACTTCCCTGTTGGCTAGCTGATTGAATTCATTGAGGGAAGCGTGAATCTTTGATAGGGTTTCCTTGTTCAAAGTGGCGCTATATTCCGCTGTAATGCGTCTATTGTGGCTTCAGCCACACCCAGTTCCCTTCTCACCGCTTTCAGCATACCCGTAGACTTACCCAGTATAGTACCCCGAATCCAAACTTTGAATGCCTCCCATAGGGTAGCATAGGTGCTCACCGAACCCTCGTTCAACTCCAGAAATTCCTCAATTTCAATATGTAGCACCTCACAGATATTGGGGCCCCTAAGGGTCGCAGAGGGCATTCTCCACCTTTTAGCCAGAGGTGGGGAGTCATCTAGGTTGATGTCTAGTGTTATCGGCGAGTGGTCTGAGAGCGTGCGGGGGTGTATTGCACAGTCAGTGATCGCCCCAGAGAGGGATGAACTAATGAACCAATAATCTATACGGGAGTGGGAGTCATGAACAGATGAATAGAAAGTGAATTTCCTCTCATATGGATGTAACGTGCGCCATGCGTCAATTATATCGGTCTGTTCCATCATCTGTCTAACAGTAAGTGCTGCTTTGGATGTGGCCCTGGGGGCGGTAGATGAATGATCCAGGGAGTGATCAAGTATCATATTAAAATCCCCAACCCATATTATTTGCGCCTCTCCCGATGTGGACAGCATATCGAGGAGTGCGCAGTAAAATAGCGAATCATCTATATTAGGACCGTATGCATTAATCAGCAATATTTGCCGTCCCGCCACCTCCCCCCATACCAACACGTACCTACCTAGAGGGTCTATCTTACTAGAAAGATACCTGAAGCATAGCTTGGGATGTATAAGTGTCAGGACTCCCCTGGACTGTGCCGAATACTCTGACGTACCTATGAGGACCCCATCGTGGGAGGAATTTGGTATTGATACTCCCCAGCGCATGTGTTTCCTGTATCAGAAGGATGTGGGGGTCGTGGCGTGTAATGTATGCAGCAATTTTCCTTGCCTTGACTGGATTGTTAAGACCCCGAATGTTCCAGGAGAGTAGTCTAATTCTTAAGCCAGCTTTAGCCTGCGCCATAGTCGCCTATCGGAAGGAGCGTTTGCCAAGTATGGCACCATTGTCTCAAGTGATGTAAGAGTCCTGCTGGAAAATAGTCCCCTGATTTTAACTTTGTAACATCCCCAACCATGCCTGGCAGAACACCAGGAAAAACTTTTACCTGTTTCCCCCGCCAACCCCCACCCGCATCATCAACCCCAACCCGATGATGTATCCCATCAACCATAACTTGGGAAGTCTCCTGGGGGTGTGAGCTGTACTCACGTGACAGACCAACGTGGGGGGGGCTCACAGCCCTATGACAACACATGATGGACAGGGCCACCTCGCCGTCAACGGGTTATTGAACTTATGGCAAGGCAGTGCGGAGTAAGTCTCATCAGCCAGCATGGTCCTCCGGTTCTGCCACCGGCCGGGGCGGAAAGTTGCGGTTAGTCTCCCGGCTCCCCGGGGGAAGTGGGATTGAGGCCTCGATGTACATCATGTCCTCCGTAGGATTCTCAAAAAAGTGTGCTCGGCCTCCGTGTTGGATGCGCATTTTAGCCGGGAAGACAAGTGCATATGGGATCTGGCGAAGTCTCAGCTGTCTCTTGACCGGTTCGTAGGACCTCCTTAGCGTTTGCACATTAGTTGAAAAATCCGGATATATGTGTATCCTGTTGTCTTCATAATGTAGGGAGCATTTTTCTCTGGAAAGCCTTAGGATAGCGTCTCTGTCTCTATAATTTAGGAGTCGGGCGATGATCGTGCGGGGCGGTGCTCCAGGTTTAGGAGGGGGGGCCAGGGTGCGATGGGCCCGTTCCACGAGGAAATGATCGGAGAAAGCATCAGGGCCCAAGAGGGATTTCGGGAGGTTTTCCACCTGGCGTTCCATGGAACCTTTTCCGAAGGATTCGGCTACCCCGACCAGGTGGATGTTGTTTCTCTTGGAACGAGATTCCAAGTCCTCGCATTTATTCAGGGTTTTCTGCAGGTCACCCTTTAACTGGGCGATATCGCGGCTGTGTTGTGCTATCGAGTCCTCGTTGACTCCAATTCTGTTCTCCGCCTCCGTAGTGCGTGCACGTTCCTTGTCAACTCTCGTCTTCAGAGAGCTGATTGTGGCCCCTATATCGTCCAGTTTGCTGTTAACCGCCAGGAATCCACTCTGGACAATCGATAATAGTTTGTCCACTCTCTCGTTCATTGGAGATTCCGGTTGGCCGCCCGGGTGCTCAGTGGGTGTCTCGGCAGACTCATGTGGCTTGGAGCTGGCAAAGGAGTCCATCGGACCAGTTTTCTTGGGGCCCATACTTTTCTTTTCGCTGCGGCCCATATATTAAATCTGTTGGGTTGAGTCTACACACGTTCTGGTGCCCAGTGGTAGTCGGTGGTCAGCGATCGCCGGCACTTTGGCGTGTGACTCAATCATCAGCGTAGTTTGCGGGCAGCATGTGCTGCATACGGGGAGGCGAGGGCAACACTGCTTGCATATATAGTTACCAAGTCACCATCACCATATACAAGCGGTCAAAAAGACACTAAGTCTAGACGGTAGCCTGCCATCACCTGTCTCTGATAGGTGGTCGGGGCCTAGGATACACTGAATAAAAGGAGGGCCAATTAAAAAGTGACGTGGAATAGTGGGTGAAACAGCCATGAGATTCTGTAAGAGCCATGTGAGCAGCAAAGCACGGAAGGCAGCAGCAATAAGGAGTGGCTAGAACAGTCTGGGAAAAGAAGAGGAGCATCATGACATGCTGTTGATGGGTGTGACAGGCAGGGAAGCCCGTGGAGCCCAGAACCACATAGTGTCAAGAGATGCTACAAGGGGTTACTGGGCACAGAGTGGAAAGCCAAACCGGCCATCCCAGATCTCTGCTACGCTGCTGGAATGCTGTAGGTAATAGACCACTGGCAAGCTGCTGCAATGTTGTAGGTAATAGACCACTGGCACGCTGCTGCAACGCTGTAGGTAATAGACCACTGGCACACTGCTGGAACGCTGTAGGTAATAGACCACTGGCACGCTGCAGGAACGCTGTAGGTAATAGACCACTGGCACGCTGCAGGAATGCTGTAGGTAATAGACCACTGGCACGCTGCTAGAATGCTGTAGATAATAGACCACTGCCACGCTGCTGGAACGCTGTAGGTAATAGACCACTGGCACGCTGCTAGAATGCTGTAGATAATAGACCACTGCCACGCTGCTGGAACGCTGTAGGTAATAGACCACTGCCACACTGCTGGAAGTGGGCCACTGTCACGCTGCTGGAATGCTGTAGGAAATGCACCACTGAAACGCTGCTATGAGGCCAGAGAGGAGATTGTGATGAATTCCCAGAGTACACACCAACACGCATCAGGAAGTGGGCCACTGCCACGCTGCTGGAACGCTGTAGGGAATGCACCACTGACACGCTGCTATGAGGCCAGAGAGGAGATTGTGATGAATTCCCAGAGTACACACCAGCACGCTTCAGGAAGTGGGATACTGGCACGCTGCAGGAATGCTGTAGGTAATAGACCACCGGAACGCTGTAGGTAATAGACCACTGGCACGCTGCTGGAAAACTGTAGGTAATAGACCACTGGAACGCTGTAGGTAATAGACCACTGGCACGCTGCTGGAATGCTATAGGTAATAGATCACTGGCACGCTGCTGGAACGCTGTAGGTAATAGACCACTGGCACGCTGCTGGAATGCTGTAGGTAATAGATCACTGGCACGCTGCTGGAATGCTGTAGGTAATAGATCACTGGCACGCTGCTGGAACGCTGTAGGTAATAGACCACTGGCACGCTGCAGGAATGCTGTAGGTAATAGACCACTGCACGCTGCTGGAACGCTGTAGGTAATAGACCACTGGAACGCTGTAGGTAATAGACCACTGGCACGCTGCTGGAAAGCTGTAGGTAATAGACCACTGGAACGCTGTAGGTAATAGACCACTGGAACGCTGCTGGAATGCTGTAGGTAATAGATCACTGGCACGCTGCTGGAACGCTGTAGGTAATAGACCACTGGCACGCTGCTGGAATGCTGTAGGTAATAGACCACTGCAACGCTGCTGGAACGCTGTAGGTAATAGACCACTGGCACGCTGCTGGAACGCTGCAGGTAATAGACCACTGGCACGCTGCTGGAATGCTGTAGGTAATAGACCACTGATACGCTGCTCGGGTGCCATGGAGGAGTTGTTGATGAAGCACTGGAGTACACACACACACACGAACGCTGCAGGACGTGGGCCACTGCCACGCTGCTGGAATGCTGTAGGTTATAGACCACTGCGATGCTGCTGCAACGCTGTAGGTAATGGACCACTGTCATGCTGCTGCAATGCTATAAGAAACTGACCACTGACATGCTGCTGGGAGGCTATAGAGGAGTTTGTTATGAACCGCTAGAGTACACACCAGCACTTTGCAAGGAATGAGCCACTGACATGCTGCTACCACACTGTGGGAAGCGGACCACTGGTGCTCTGCAGGGAGGACACAGAGGTGTTCCTCATGGACCACTTGAGCACACACCAGTACACTGTAGGAAGTGGGCCACTAACACTCAGCTGGGAGGCCACAGAGGAGTTTGTCATGGACCATTGGAGTACACACCAGCCCGCTTCAGGAAGTGGGCCACTGACACACTCCTGGAAGCTGTAGGAAACAGACCACTGACACGCTGCTGGGAGGACTCCGAGGAGAAGAAGAGGAACCATTGGAGTACATACCAGCATGCTTCAGGAAGTGGGCCACTGACACTCCAGGAAGCCGCTGGGAGGCCACTGAGGAGAATACAAGGAACCATTGGAGTGCACACCAGTAAGATGCATGAAGTGGGTTTCTGACACACAATAGGAACATGAGAGGAGCATGTGGCAAGTACCACCAGACACGCACTGGCAAGACACAGAAGACACAAATGCTCACGGAAGTGCTGCAATGCCACTGGACTATTGAGACGACTCCAGGAGAGATAATGCAAGAGATGGGATGGAGTCCAGGAGGAAGGAGGGGACTCGAGATGACACGAGAGAAGATGTAAAGACTGCGGTGTTCTGGAACTGCTGTGACAACCTGAGCCACAGACCAGAAGGAAAATAGGAACCAAGGACAGAATCCAGAGGAGAGTTAACCCCAAGGTGGCCGGGCACCCCCAGGAGGCAAAAGTGTGACCCACATATAGGAATTCCAAGCTGCTGAAAAGTGTGAAAATGCTGCAATTTGGAAAGTGTAGTAAGAATCCCATGCGTTCCAAGAGTGGAGAAGAGAATTAAAGCAAGCATAAAAAGTTGCATTCTGGGAACTGTAGCAAGACACCCAAAGTGCCACAAGAAGGGAAAAGAAAGTTGAACCAATTGTGAAATCTCAGCATTGTAGGGACCGGAGTGAGAAAGCCCAAAGCATTCTGTAAAAACGTGATACCTGGAGTAACAGCTGAACCAGCAGATAAGATGTCATGCTCTGAAAGCAGGGTTCTGAGATTTACAGTTGAGAGCTATGCTGGCTTGAGGGGACCTGCCAATGTTCCACTCACTCTGACATCACAACATTCCATGTAACAGTGATGTCACCACCTCACCTCAGATGCACATTACAACACATTAATTACAAGAGAATTCAACCAAGAATGAAATCGCAGCATTTTGGAGCTGCGGCGAGAAACGTGTGTAGCTAATCCACGCAGAGCACGCGGAGAGCATGCGAATGGCAGCGCTGCGGGAATACACCAACATAACATATGTGGGAAATAGGAAAAGCCAGGAGCCAGGCTGGGATTTAGGAATCCCACTAAAATCTAGGCAAATCTGAGGCATCTGGCAAACCCTAACAACCCTTCGGCAAGAGGATAGTGTCAAGCCTGGGGGAACACCCACGCCTTCCTGGAGAGAGCAGTGAACGAAGAGAACATACAGCAGACTATGTAAGAAAGTGAAAGAGCCCACATGGTTAACTGGACAGAGGACTAGGAAACCAGCTAAGAGGAAAGAGGAGAAGTAGCTACAACAGGACCGTCGATCCCGGCTACCACTGAAAGAAAGGGCATCGGGATAAAAGCTTATCTAATTAGGCACCATGACATTAGTCAAAGTTTCATTCTGCGGCAGATTGACGGTAATAATGACCGCTTGACATAACTTTATTCTTGATTTCATGCTTGCATCTTTAAAATGTCTACCCTCATGACATTGCCCATAACGTAGATATGACATACCTAAGGCCTAGGCTATGTGCAACCTTGTCCTAAACTATGCTATGAACCTGTACATTTTGTATATCTCCCTCACCTTGTATATATTTGTATACTATTGTTTTTCCCACTGTATATTCTACTGTATCTATTATTGTATCTCATTTTAATATTGTAACCATGTACTCAAGGAGAGCGTCCAGATACCCTTGGGTTTGGTGCGCTATATAAGCAAATAAAACAAACAATATGCTTAAGGAATTGGGACTTCAGTATCCAGCATGCAATGGTTCTTTCAAACCGCTATTTGTCTAATGCATGGGGGAGGGGGATGAAACGCTGATGTACAGCATGACTTGGGTCTTTCATTTGTCTTTTGTATTTGTACTGACTTAAGAACAGGGTGTCGTTTTGAACATCAGCAAGTACTTACAGAGTAGGCAATAACAGAGAGCCGAGGCAGTTGCAGGGTCGGGCGCCTTACTTCAGAGCATTGGTTCATTCAGTGACCTATACCAGGTGGTTTAGGGGTAAGCATAGCTACACACAGCAGGGACTGGAACACAGAACAATGCATTTTAATATTGACAGCCTAGGTCCAATATTTACACATTGCATGGAGTTTGGAGAGAGCGGCCTTTGCATGGAGAGCCAGCCAGCGTAGTGACTCGTCTGTAGGATGAGGGGTGGTTGGGGCCAGCAATAGTTTTCTTTAGGAGAGGTAGGGCATAGCCGTTTTATAAGAAGCTGGGAAGATACCAAATGAGAGAGTGAGAGGGAGAGGTTGAATAGAGCACAGATGTGGGCGGGGTGACAAATGCAAATTCCTTAATTTGTGGCACAAATCGGTCAATTGCATCACAGGATGTGTTGGAAGAGTGAAAGATGCTGAGGGTCAGTGCGCGAGGTAGGGGAGAAGAGGGATAGAGCGTAGGGGAAGAGGGGGCAACAAGGAAGGGGCTGGAAGAGGTGGTTACGGAGTCCCATATTTCAGTGATTTGGTCTCATTGTAACTCTGCCGATCCGGAATGAACGTGCCAGTAATTCTGTTTACTGGCTCATTCCTGGACCGGCAAAGTACACGTTTGCTGGTGGGGTACCAAAAACTGCCAGTATTACTGGTGTCAGTAATACCGGCAATCCCCCCTCCATGGAATGGGGATTAACATACCCTTGCCAGGAACCTGTAATCTGCCAGTAATACACACAGATCAGGCGACGGTAACGGTATTACCGTTTGGTGGTATCCTGCCAGATTTACCAGCGGAATACCACCAAAGTCATAATGAGGCCCAAAGTCATCATCAGAGAGTGAGGAGGAAACAGAGCAGTTCTTGAAAAACATATTTGGGTTTGTAATGGGATGGGTGACTTGGCAGTCTCGTACCAGTGGTGCATTCCATGAGCTTGTCAGGCGAGTCCCTGTGCGCATTTTTTATTGTCTGTGTGATCATCTCAGTTTATTCTGGAAACTGGTGGTCTAAATTCTGGTGTGCAGCCTTCTTTTTGACCTTGATATTCAAAGTGGAACCCAGGAACTAGCAACCACAATACCAGAAAGCACGGTTTCCTGTCTGTGCAGTGATCCCAGTTTCTTCTATGAACTTGAAGTCCTAGTTCCAGCATGCAACTTTCATTGTCAACTAGGCGTTCATAGTGCAACCCAGGAGCTCACATGCTAAATTCCAGAAGGAACTTTTTCTTACAGATATGGGTTTCTCTTTTGTTTCCTACTAACAAAGTACTCTAGGGAGCTGTGACAAATCAACTTCCAGGGCACCAGTGGTCCAGGGATGAATATCGGTTTCTAAACCATCAATCAGCCCCACACCTCTAGTACACCAGAAGGTATACAAACAGATTGGAAACACAAGCAGATTATAAACCTCCTTGTCCAATTTTGGTAACGTGGATGGAACAGCAGGCTTATCTCCGAAAGGTGGTGGATCGTTGGTTAGTTGCAACACAGTGAAAATACAATTATTACCCAATGATAAAAGGGACGGTCCAGTCAAGGTTGTATAAAAATATCGACTTTATTATCATCAAAACAGACAGTTCTAGCAACACTACAAAATACAACCCACACTGCAAAGGAATGCAGAGGACAGACAGTTTTAAAGAAGGAAAATGGATGCACTCTGGATACTGCCAGGAGGGTGGTCGGTATAGTAAATAATCGCAACAGTTCAAGGATACTTGGCTTCAGCACAAAAGGAGCAATGGGTCTCAGGGCCTTGGACACAACCACAATGTACCTTGTGCATGTAGGTGTTCTTGGGGCTCAGCAGGGTCAAGTCAGTTCAAGGCACTTGACGCTTCTGTGGCAGAGTTCAAGACGGGAGACAGCTGCAGGTATCAGGCGGCAAACAGTTTGGCAAGCAAAGCTGGATGTACGGCTGCAGGCTGGCCTACACAGTGGCTCTGTGTCAGGAATCATTGTCTCAGTGCTGGTTGTGGTTCTTAAGCACTAGTCAAGACGTCATGAATGGCTTTAAGTGACTGTGGTGTAACAACAGTCAGCGTTGGAGTTGATTGCAGCTCGAGAGACTTGACTGGCTTGTCCTTTAACTCTGTAACAGGGGGGCAGTCGTACCCTATAGAGTTTAAATATATGCAAAATCATTTACATGAAAACTTTATTAGAACACGTGTACGAACACATCTGGATGGGAAATTGAGCATAACATCCCATAAGTAGGTTACTTGTGAAAAACACACAGATGTTCAAATTGTAGGCATCCAGCTTTTTATTGTTTAGCTGATACGCTAACTGTTTTGACTTTTTTTTATATAGAGATAATAAATGCAATACAAAGTTATGCAATGGAACAGCAATATGCTCTTTTCAGGGCAAAACAAATTCACTTCAACATGTGAAAACCAAGTAGTAAGGTGGTCAGAGCAACATGAGAACAAATTAAATGGACGCACATGCAAAAAGGACAACTCATGAGATAATCAGAATGTTGCGAGAACAAATTAAATGAACACAGTAGTCACTGATTTGGTGAATTGGAGACTTAATTCAAGGGTCTCCTGAGCCCGGCTAGAATATGGCCTCGTATTTGGTCCTGGCTTGTCCTTCTAGCTTCTTTACTGGACTTGCATCGTCCTTTAAGGAGGACGGCCCAAAGCTGGGGAGTGTGTTGCAGGCAGCTGCCTTGTCCTTGGTTTCGTGTTTCAAGACTTTCTGGCACTTCCCATCTAGGAAACCTGCTGCAGAGCTTAGCTGGGCATGTTGTGTGCTGACTGGGTACCACTTCTGGAGCTGCTGGAGGGTCCTCTGGATTCAGTATCTCCCTCTGTTCCCTGGGAGATGTTTTGGGGATGGATCTTGCTTCCCTTTTGAAAGTTCTAGCCTTTCTTCACTGGCGGAAGATGCAAAGCAGACTGTACCTTTAGCCAGGGTGCAATGATGAGTTCTCCTTGCCACTCCTTGTGAAGTCTTCAGACGATCTGCAAAAAGAGGGGCTTGACCCTTTTTTAAAGCCAAATGGAGGAGCGCAGAGATTGGGGTAGGCTAAGCCTACCTTAATGAACCAATCCTGAGTCCCCACCAACAACCTCCTGTATACGTGAAGTCATAACCAGAGTGCTTTGCAACAGAAAAAGTAAAGAGGTGAAAACATGTAATACTATGTTCCACCCATCTTCCTGTCTGTTGTTGATCAAATGGTCTCTCTGGTTAATGGTGCTCTCTGTGGTTCCTGATTAAAGCGGCAGGCCTCCCTTGAAGCTGTGGCGAGATCAGACTTTCTGGCTCCTGCGGACCATGTACCTTATGAATGGGGTCCCCCTGCTAGGTTGATTACTGTAAACACGCAGACCCAGACATGACATTTCCCTGTCAATCGATACTGAGGGCGGCAGCTGGCTTCAGGTTGACACAGTGCATATGAAATGGTGTTGGAGTTTCCTGTTTGCTTTGTTAGCATCTACAGCCAGGCCCCATGTGGGCTTGTTTGAAGTACATGCTATGTGTATGTTAATTGCTGCCACCAGTTACAGGGCCCAACAGGGCAGATCCATGGAGCCTTTGTTAGTTAATTAGGCTGGCCAAGGCAGGGGGATGTGTTAGCCCTCCCACTTTTGTAGATGCATCGTGTACTTCTCCAATCATATCCCAGCTAAATATGACAGGGGGAACTGCGCCTCTAGGCTATGTCCACCCAGAGTAGACGGGTCTATGCATATGCCGTGCGGTCAGCATTGGAAAATGTGTGCGGAATAGCCCCGCACATTTTACAGAGGTTGATTTTACCATCATTCAATTTCATTTAATATTTCAAAAAAGCCCAGGCGAGCGCACACCAACTATGCGGATGATCGACTTCCTCACAGTAACATCATCAGACATTCCTGGGTTCAGGGTTTCTCCATGGATTACTGCTTTCTTGTTTGTTTCTTTCCTTCACTGTTGAGCCTCAGGCCAGTATCACACATATGTCTGTGAGCTTTCTAAATGTGGCTGGAGTCTGGTCTGTGCCCCTTGCTATGCTCCCCTTCATGTGCTCTCTCTCACCTCAGGATTCCCTCCATCTGCTTTGCTCGCTTCTCTTGGGTCTCGCCTTTCTCTCACTTTCCACTCATGTCTCTTTCTGTCCGGCTCCTCTGGCCGCTGGGTTGACAAGGTTTTCTCCCTGGAGGCAATGCTGAGAGCCACTGGATGTTGGCCATGTTTGCATAGCCAACCGTCACTTTGGGCAGAAGCAGTGGGCAGGGTCCACTGAATGGGTCCATAGGGCAGCAATGGCACACGGACCCACCGGCTGGCCCATAAACCACAATTGGGAACTGTGTGGCTAATGGGACTAGCCATAGGCCAAGCTCAGGGCCTACTTTAGGGGAAAAGGGAGGGACTGGGGAATTGCCAAAGACCATTCCCCAGGCGGAGGGGCTACAGGCCATGGTCAGTGCCCACTCTTGGAGGCTAAACCAGGCCTGAGGCCATACCCAGACATTTCTATCATCTACTGTGACCGGGGCAATGGCCTTCGGCTCCAACCTTGGCATCCCAGCTTGACTGAGGCATGGCCTTATGCACTTCCATGGGAACCCCAGAGCCACCCACTGTCCCCACTAAGCTGGGCCTCTGCCCATGCTCATTGGGTATAATGACCACAGCGGGCCGGTTCAATGTAATAATGTCGCCACAAAAATATCGCCATGCAAAAAATTTGCCGAAAAATTGTCATTTTTTGTGGTAACATTATTGCATGGAACATGCGGGGGACAACCCTGCAACCCCCACATTTTTTTTTTTATTATTATTATTTTTTTTTGCCCCAGTCGCCATATATATGGTCACCCAAATAATATCACCATGACATTTTCCCGGCGATATTATTTACTGCGACCATATATGTGCCGATATTATTACCTGATACCAGCGGGCCCTGCCAGGCAAACACCAAACCACTCGTTGGGCCTTCTGGGTATGACATATTGCCTTGCCTAGGCAGTTTGACAGTTCTTCAAGCTCCCCCAAGTTACCAGGCCATAGCCATTTGCCCAGTCCCCGGCCCCCCTAAGTGGGCAAAGGGCATGATCCATGGCCAATGGTGACTTTAGCTGTGGCATGTTCTTCAGTAATGCCTCACACTCCCCACACTGACTCGTGATCATTGGACACCATGATCCTGAGAAACCTTGTAGAGCCTCACTGAGCATCCTGGGGCCACTGGGGGCCACCAGGGGCTGTAGAGGGACCTAGCCCCGGGTGTCCCAAGGGGCAGCACCATGAGTGGCTGACAGAAAGCACAATGCAGGGGGTAAAGGGAAACTAAGCCCACATGCCTAAAATAAAGCTGGTGATCTCTCCGCTTTGAATAACAAAAGCATCTGCTATTCTTTCCAAAGCTGCCTGCCTTATAAATGTGGGTCACATGCTAGTCAGGGAACTGGGTCCTTAAATAGGTTCCCCTATGGCAGTTGTCTGCCACCTGCAGTTCTCTAGCGATTTCTGTCTACGACTCCCATGGTCCCTCTGCATTGACTATTCTGTACAGGGCTGATGGAAGTTATAGTCCACAAAGGTTGCAGACCTTTGCCCTCTACCCCTCATCCAATGCATCACCCATTATGCATTTCTTATCTATTTAGATGAGTTTAGGTCCTCCGAGATTCCAGTACAGCTAAGCCTAGTTCATCCCAAAATTGACATTTTGTTTTAAATAATGTTCATCAAAGAACTCCCAATCGAGGTCCAAACCTAAATAAGCCTGTGTTACTATGAAGCTCTGCATAAATAGATGAGGCGAGTAAGAGGGGCCAGAGGGTTTCCAGACTAGTGCTTGCTAAGGCTTCCCATGCCACCTTTCAACATAGACACACTGAGGAGCATAGTGGCAAGATTATTTTAAGTAAGCCAAGGGGCAAACATGTTCTGCAGAAGAGTGCGGCCGTATAGAAATACTCATAAATACATACATACACAAATCTCGTGCAGAATGGTACTTCATCTGTGTGCCAATCTCCAGAGTCCAGCCATTTGCATATGTTCACACAGTGCGAGGTTGGCATTGCACAACTCTTTTTATTCTGTGAAAGTGAGACTGTGAGCACCAATGTGTGAAAAGATGACAAAACAAGGTCAGTCTGTTTGATCAAAGTCCATCTGCAAAACTGGGATCTTTAATCTCTCTTTCCATCTAGACGCCAAACTTCGAAAAGCTCACGGCAGAGCTGTATCCCATGGTTGTTGAATATTGGTGGGACGGTGAGAGGGTCCGTGGCAACAGTGATTTGCTAAAACTCTGACCATCCATCTAAGGACTATGGACCAATCTCATAGAGCAAGCCTACTCCCACAGCAGCCTCGGCTATCTTTGCACACTCATAGCACCAGCTATCACCCCCCACCACCTCGCTAGCTCAGAACTTTTGCCCTTTTTCCTCACTGCCCCATCCAATCTGGTAATTAGCCCTCATTTCATCCTTCTGCCAGACTCATTCTATGATCCATTTTTTCTCATTTTGTTTCCTTTTTTCTCTCATATTTTTGTGAATTCCCTTGTGGAGGCGGCACCTGTTATATTATCCACGTTATCATTCCTTCTTTGCTTACACCGATAGAGCACCTTCCCACGGCATTATTTTCCACTGCTCAGTGTTCACCACTTTTCTCCTCTCAGCTTTAGGTGACTCTCACCATTTTAACACGTGGCCTAGCATTTTCTTTGTCCCTTTCCCCATGCAGTGAAACTGGCTGCATTTTTGCAGAAAACATCCTTTTCCATTCTGCTCTCTCTCTCTCCCACCATGCTTTGTGATGACCGCGTTCCCGAGCTCCCAATGCTCACACCAGCAAGATAAAACAGAGGCCTTGGCTTTTACCTGATCTCATCCCGCACACGGATGGCAGGAGACATCTGCACTATTGAACATGTGGTATAGATTTTGGTCTTTCATTTCGCCACAGCTCAAGACTGAGGTTGGACATTTTCTGCTCACTGTCCTCCATACTCGTCCCGTTTCTATTCAGTGGGTGTATGCAGTGCGTGAACATATGCAAATGGCTGGACCCTGGAGATGGACAGAGCCTCTATGTTGGCCCACAGAGACCTTCATGCGGATGAAGTACCCATTCTGCCCTAGATTTTTATATATAATACTTAGGATGCAGGATTGCTCCCTGACCCTATATATCCTGAGCGGTTACTATTCATTAAACTGCCTGACAGTTTGTTTGCCTTAATCAGTCATTGTTCACACCACTGTCCCTGTGGTCTTAGGTTTGTTGACTCACAATACATGAAATGTTTAATATAATATGTGTCTTCATCCGACATAAGCAGGAGTTGCTATTTAACAGTGCGATTTTCCAGAGTCCCTTTCTGTCTATCAGTTAAGTAGAGCCATTGAGTGAGTGTAGCACACCCCAGAATGACAGAATGACATCGGCACTGGCGTGCTAACATCCAGGGTGGGGGGGGGGGGTGAGGGATGTAAAAGAGACTCATGCAGGCATTACCAGTTACTCTTCTGCTATACCTGCATGTAGGTAGTGCCAACAATAATTTAAAACAGGGTGACAGCTATCCTAATAGCACTCACACTACCTGACATGTGCCTCAAAGACACTGCATGTCAAACACATTCCAGCTTTCTTTTTTTACTCTCAGGGTATGCTGAAATTAGTGATGTCATATGTGATCTGTGAGATCATGAGCAATGGCCGACTACGGTTGCGTTGGTGACCATAGCTGATGCGTTTGTGTTTTTAGACTTTGCATACTAACCATAGTGCCTTTTCAACTGATGATTTTGGTGCCCCTTTTGGTGTGGGACCACGTCTGATTTGCATATGGTCTTTCCCCTTTTGTAGTGGCTTGGCAGGCGAAGAACGATTTTGGTATAGTCATCCTGCATGGGACGGGTATGCCCAGACATGGGTCATGTGTCTGCCGGGCCTAGAGACCCAAACTACACCTCACTGATGAGGCCCAATGAGGCCGAAACATGTCTGGGGATGCTTGTAGTCTCGTGCAGAAGTAATCTGACCAAACAGTTTGGGCTGGTCTGCCCCTTTTGAGGTGGGACCAAGCTTGGTTTGCATATGGTCTTTCCCCTTCTGTAATGACTTGGCAGACGAAGAACAATGGTCTGGAGGGTTGCCCAGAGCAATGCCAAAGGTTAGGATTAATTCCTAACCTTCCAGCCATCATCCCTTTTGTTTTGCTTTTCTGCAGCAGCAGATGGCCTACGTGCAATGCGGACTAGTGTTTTTCCAGGGCAGTGCCCCGGTCACAGCATTTCTACTGACAATAGCTACAGGGCAAGTCCTATGGCCATACCCAGCAGGCACTATACCCAGGAAATGGCCCTCAGCCATTTCCCTAGCTTTCTACCCTCTCTAAATCAACAATTGGCCACCTGGGTATGATTGGTTGGAAATGGTAGGAATTTCGTTCCCCTGAATTTCACATAACCGAGTGTGGATTTGCAGCTTTCAGGACATCCTAAGTTTAACGGGCAGTGCAAAAATGTCCATAGTCTCACCAGACACTGTGGTCTGCGGACACCCTCAGGATTCCATGAACTCTGGAGCCAAAATCACCATATTTTTTAGTTTTGGCTATTAAGTGGTGCACTAATGCAACCTACAAACCAAAACTATTGCATTTGAGTACAGCTAAGATGGACATGGGATTTGAGGAGAGACGCACAGCTTGTGGGTGTTGTTTGGTTATTTAGCCACCCACTTAAAGCCCATGGCCATGCTACTTCCTATGGCCATTTTCACCCTCTAGCTACCCCTCGCTCTGTAAAACACACCCTCATGGAATCACTTTGAGCTAGCTTTATCAACAGTAAAATCCAACTTGATGCTTTAAGTGCCAGCCACTTCTACTTCAAAGCAGTCTCCAACTGTTAATGGCTTAATCACAGCTATAAACGCTGGTAGTGCGATACAATTCCCTTAACCAAGTGTTCCTTCAGCCACTTGATTTATAAGCAGTCTGTGAATCCTTGCAATGAAGTCTTATTTGTAACTAGCATTGGCAAAGCTAACGGCGGTGTCTTGCGTAGAGGTATTGGATAGGCATTTACCAAGCTCTACTTTCATATGCCTCTGTAATGAGACAATGGGGGTCATTACGACCCTGGCGTTAAGGGTTTAACGGCGCCGTAAAAGGTGTTGGCGCCGTTAAACCCTTAACGCCTGATTACGAGGCCCCTTTGAGGCTCCCGACCTTAACGGCTGGTCTAGACCAGCCGTTAAAGTAGGGACCCGCAAAGGGACTTCCGAGGTAATTACGGTACCGCAATTTGCGGTACCTTAATTACCGCCTTCCCCAGTCCCATTGAGCCCTATGGGGCAAAAATGGGAATGGGGAAGGGCCAATGGTAAATGGGGAATTACCGCCCCGCCAACCTTGGAATGGGGCGGTATTTACCCATTTACCATTGGCGGACTCGTTGGTGCTAATAGCGCCTTTGGTTACCGCAGGTGTTGTAATGAAGGCCAATGTTGCATCTGTACCGTCTCAAGGCCAGGTAAAACCATTATGGCAGTGCCTGACTATTTATTCTACTATACGTCTACAACAAAGCATAAACTGTTGGCTTTATCACTGCTTGTTCTCAAATGGAGCGTATTCCACCCCTATGGGAAATGCCCTGGCCCCAGTTGGGGTCAGGGCATGCCTTGGGGGCTACAATTTGAATGTGACTGCCCACCCCCCACTCCCAGGCCCAGAGAATTTGCCTTCTGCTGCATTTGCATACAGCCTCCGGCCCAAGTAGGCTGCCAAGTGCCAGTGGACACGCCGAGCAGCGTGAGGCCTTGGTGGCCGCTGCATTAACTGCGGCGCATAATGGCCACCGGTGAGCCCCACACACGCAGTGGCACCAGATGTAGCCATGGAGGGAAGTCTAGCCAGGGAAGAAACTGGGTGGAACCGAGGGGGAGGGTTTGGGAGGGAGAATGGTCAAGGAAGGAGGTGGTAAGGAACAGGGCCAGGATTCTCAAGAGGAGGCCCTACACACAGAGCAGTTTGAAACGCAGAGCACGGGAGGATGAAACACTCTCAACTACACGCTGTGGACAAGGGTGGAAGTGATCCCTCCCGCACCGAACGGTTTTAAGCAAATAGTTTTCACAGTGTTTCTTGCCTTGTTGTTTTGTTTGCTGGAGAGCCGTTGCAGTGGAGGCACGTGCTGAATCCAGGCTGGAAGTGCTGACAGGGCCATGTGGGGGTGGGAAAGAAGGGATGCTGGAATTGGGGAAGGGAGTAGGGGATAACAAGCAACAACAGGCACGTTCCCTCTGAGCAACAAGTTATGTTGGGAAGGGGCAGTGGAGCAAAGGCACTGGAGAAGCGCACAACATATGGGGAAGTAGCAAGTAACACAGGAGAAAGGAAACCGGGGTACCGAGTAAATGGTTTGGGGGGCACAGGGAAACCAAGGAATGGGGTAGCGGGTCAGGAGGCAAGAGAACCCAGTGATCGGGACCCAGGGAAACGAGTGGAACACATGTTTAGGTCAATTAATTTGGGGTTGGGGAGGAACAAGGGAGGTAAGAGGTCAAACCACCTGGGGAAAGGATGAATTGTGTCAGAGGTCAAGCCACGGGGGGACGGGGGGAAGGAGCAATGGTGCAGAAGGTCAAGCTCCCCCCCACCACCCCCCGAGGTAATTAGTAATGGCAAAAGAGCACAAAACACCTGGGAAAAGGAGTGTGTAAGAGGTCAAGGCACATGGGGGCAATGAATTGTGTAAGAGGTCAAGGCACCTGGGGAAATTAGTAATTGTGTAAGAGGTCAAGGCACCTGGGGAAATGAGTAATTGGGGAGAGCTCCAGCCACTCTAGTATGGCTGCCGTTCGAAAGAATAGAACACGTGGGAGGTAAAGGGTATAGAGACATAAGGGCACCATCTCAGAGAATAACCCTGATGCTAGATGCCCAAAAACTGTTGACTGCTTGAAAATTGAGGAAGAGGGCAACGGGGTAGGATGGGGTTTAGAGGCAGCTGGCTGGGAGTTAGAGACGGGGTAAAGGTTAACATACATGGTGGCCCAGTGGCCAAGCTTGGTCTTTTGTGGCTACGGCCAATCACATTACTAGATTAGGATTTGAATCTGTAAATTTCCCAAAAAATGGAGAATGGATTCTCCAAAGTTTGGTGCAGATACGCTGATCACTCCAACGTTACAACTGCGCCATAATGAAAGGATGAGCAGTCTCGGTGGTCGCAGGTATGCGTGCGGTCTTTCTGGGCGCAGTGAGCTCCCTCTGGAACCTGGCGTGTTCAGGAGTGGCTCTCTGTTGCTAGAGCGTCTCTCCTTTCTCCTGCTTCGAATTCCTCCTTTGCATCTGGTCCTGTACTTTGGGGCTTGGTGATGAGACCCCTGGCCTTTCATTGGTACTCGCCGCTTGCGAATCAAGATGTCCGCCGAGACTCTGGGTGGGGGATGGGCTATTGTCCTCTTCTGTGGGCTGAGCGGAAAAAAGAAATGGGCAAAGGAATTTCAAAGGGTGGCATTTCTGCACCTGCCAGTGTTGGCACACCAGGACTTCCCCAACTGGTAATGGGAGAAGCGAAGTGTAGCGAGGCAGGTCCCTGGGGGGAGCCAGCAGGGCAAAGATTTACAGAGCCCATGCAAGGCAGTCTTGAACGCTTGGTTACATTTCAACTGGGAGCCTTGTTAGAGTTCCCCGGAGCCGCTCCGGGGCTGTTGTGACCTTGAGGAAAACGTCTTCCAACCAGGCTCCGTTTCCTAGGGAACCTATCACAGACCACTGTTGAGAGAGAGAGACATGTTTTAAAGCAATGTCTCTGTAACCGTGCAGTGTTATGCCCAACTTCCGGGTTACAGGCTTAGTGCAGTGTACTCATACCTGCCTAACCTCTGGATTTTTCCGGAGACTCAGGAATTTTAACAATTTCTCCAGGAAAGATCCTGGAATCTCAGAAATTTTGGTGGGGGACAGCTTACACTGATTGCTTTTTTTTGTTTTTTGTTATACTTGCAGGACTGTGCCACCACGGACTCCCTACCCGAGTGTGGCTTTATCTCTGCAGCAATGACTGTAACGCTTCCAGCACAGTGGCAAAAAGGATGCAGGTGAAGCAAAATAACACGCCTTTATTTTGCTGCACCTTTCATTCTTTTTTGCCGACTTTTTAATGCGAACGCGCATTTCTTTTACTTTCGTTCTTTTTGCCCAGGTTAGGGTGGACTCAGCCCCATTGAACCACAGCCATCAGGTTTGCAGGCTGGACAACCCACTGCACTAAATAACCAGATGAAAAACAACTACGGTGAAATGTCCAATTAGGGTACTGCAAAATTCAGGGAAAACCTTTATATTGGTTCCTGGAGTTTACATGTGCACGTTTTAACGTGTTGATTTTATGGAAGGTGAATGCCTTTTGTCCTATGCAATGTGGGTGGTTGGAAAAGGCAATTTAATGAAATGTTCATATTTCAATTTGAACTGCAAATTTCTGACGTCACATCACAACAGAGTTTACCTTTTTGACATGTGGGCGGAGTCATGTGAAAATGGGCGGAGTTTGTGTGACTGTGGGCGGGGCATAAATGTTAGGAATTGTGATTTTCAAATGTAGGCAGGTTTGTTTGTACTCTTGATTATTTCAAGCTCCCACACTTGTGTACTATAATGTACTACACACCTACAGTTGGGTACAACCGTCACTTGTGCTAGGGACAGATCTCCCACTGAAAACCTTTTTGTTTAGCGTGTCTTCTGTTGACAAAGCAGCCTGTGAAATTGGCCAAAGTATACAGTTGGCACAATCTGTTGCCATTTGCAGTATCCCCACTATTTTTCTCTCACATGTTCATCTTTCTTTCCTTCTCCCCTTCTTTCATTCCTTCTCCCTTAACTTATTTTATTATTTCTTCCCTTTCCATCACTTTCCTTCTTTCTGTCCTTCTTTCCCACTTTTCGTCTATTCACCCTCCAATCTATCTCCATCTTCCACCTCATAATTTACTTTATGAGCTCTCTTTTTTCCACTCATTTTTCTTTGTGTCATTCTCTTTTTCTGTCTGATCCTGCATTCCATCCTTCCATCTACCTTCCTTTCCTTTTGCCTTCTCGTTTACTTAAGAATAATCATTCACTTTCAGGTCAAGCTCTTTTTTATTTATCTCACAGGCCCTCCTTCAGTACTTCCCTCATGGCTCAATCTTTGTCCTCCACACTCTTCCCCTCACTCTTCAGCCCTCCCTTTGCCCTGCTCTCCTTTCTCAATCCCTTTGCCAACTTCTGCTTTTTTTCCTTCCCTACTTCCATGTGTCCTTGTTCCTCCTTACCATCTTTTCTCAGTCTTTCTTCCCTCTCCTTGAATCTTTCATCTTTCATTCCCCGGTTCACTTTTTTTCTTTTTCTTCATACTACAGCCAACCTCTTTGCTGCCTTCGTGGTGCTCCGGCGTCCCTGCTCCTTGTCCAAGACAACAACTATCTACCTGGTGGCCTTGGCGATGTCGGACACTGTCTGCCTGGTGTGGGCCTCTGGCTTCAACCTCAGCAAGCGGCTGTGGGGCGGTCCAGGGAGCCCGTGGATCTACAAGCCGTGGTGTGGCCTGGCACTGGTTCTGGAGCACGGTGCAATGCTCTGCTCCTCCTGGATCATCGTGGCCTTCACAGTTGAGCGATACGTGGTGCTGTTCTGTGAACAGGCCCGCCGGATCTTGGCCCGTCCCAAGGTGGCCTTGGCCACAGTTGGTGTGGTAGTACTGCTCTCTTACCTCGTGGCCATTGCAGCCTTCTTGATGAATGAACATATGCAGCGGGCAGCCCGTCCCACTGGAGAACCGGAGGCCATCTGGGGTACAGACCACTGCTATGTGCCCAATTCCACCTATTTCTCCACATCTGCCTGGGTTCACACAACCGTCTGTGGGGGTGTCCCCTTCTTCCTCATCCTTCTTTTCAGCTCCCTCATAGCCCACCAGCTCAGGGAAACTATGAGGGTAAGGTCTGAGCGGGACAGTGCAGCCTTCCGACTGACCCAGTCCCGAGCCCGTCGCTCCGTAGGTCTCTTGCTGACCATCTCTCTCACGGCTGTCTGCCTGGGATTGCCACGCTTTGTGGCAGAGTGCATTCCCTACAGTGCTGGTGGCCTGGACAGCCTAGGCTACACTGTCCATCCCAGTGTGGTAGCTGAGGCTACCGTTATGTTACAGTGGCTCAACTCCGGCCTGGACTTCTGCCTCTACTGCCTGGCCTGCTCAGCCTTCCGCCAGCAGTGCTCCAACATGCTGCGGTGTGGCAGTTGCCCGACATCACAGACAAAGGTGACTGTCCTAAAAGCGAGAACCCCCCATCTTGAGGACTAGGTTGGAGCCTGAGAAACTAGTGGCAGCTATCAATCTCGCCTAGGTCGTAGACCTGGACCCTCATCATGAGTGTATCTGTCATATGTACATGGTTTGAGGTCAACATGAAGAGCACTATTCTACCACTGGTCTCTCTCGAACCTCTGTGGACTCTTATGTAGAGTCTGCAATCTCTCCAGAATGTGCAAGGACCCATCGGCTTCACAGGATGTTTGGTGGTGGATATTCTCTGCAGGATCGACCCGCAAGTCCTATGCTCCATTCTACAAGGCCCAAACCAACTCCAGCGTGTGCAGGGAACCTGCAGCCTCAAGGAACCTTCAGTGGTGGATGTTCTCTTCTAGATGGACTTGCTAGTCTTCTGTAGCCTCCATGTTATCAGGCGTGTGCCAACTCCAGTGTGTGCAGGGAACCTGCAGAGTCAAGGAACCTTCAGTGGTGGATGTTCTCTTCTAGATGGACTTGCTAGTCTTCCGTAGGCTCCATGTTATCAGGCGTGTGCCAACTCCAGCGTGTGCAGGGAACCTGCAGCCTCAAGGAACCTTCAGTGGTGGATGTTCTCTTCTAGATGGACTTGCTAGTCTTCTGTAGGCTCCATGTTATCAGGCGTGTACCAACTCCAGCGTGTGCAGGGTACCTGCAGCCTCAAGGAACCTTCAGTGGTGGATGTTCTCTTGTAGATGGACTTGCTAGTCTTCTGTAGCCTCCATGTTATCAGGCGTGTACCAACTCCAGCGTGTGCAGGGAACCTGCAGAGTCAAGGAACCTTCAGTGGTGGATGTTCTCTTCGAAATGGACGTGCAAGTCTTCCGTAGCCTCCATGTTAGAAGGCCTGCACCAACTCCAGGGCTTGCAGTGATCCTGCATCCTCAAGGAATCCATGGCGGATATACTCCTCTGGGAGGACAAGCATGTCTTCCCTAGACTATATGTTAAAAGGCCTACACCACCTCTAGAGTGTGGAGTTTCCCTGACTTTGAGAAAGCCCCAAGGACAGACACATGCTAGCGGTTCTCTCATGGCCAACACATTAATTTGGCTGAACTGACCCTTGCCATCCCCTTGAAAAGACTATGGGCCTGATTCATAGAGCGTTTTCCTATGTGATTGCACCATTGCAAAACGCTTCTATGAATCAGGCCCATGTCTCTTTTTGAGGGTGTGAGGGCCATGTGGCTTTAGAGGGATCTCTTGTTGTGGCTATCACAGGTTGAACTCGTAAATTCTGCCCTCTTGCACCAGAAGCAGTCGAGAGATGACACCACAGGCAACCTCTGCATGTATTGTGTCCTCTAGGAATGGGAGGAAGGTCCACCTGTCCTCAATGACTCGCCAAGCACCAGGGCTCAAGTCGAGGGTACACGCGGGTGGACAGAGTCCCCCCACTTTTTGTTTAGGACTTGACCCCTGCCAAGCCTTCCATTGGGACAGCGCTGACCGCACATGGGCAGTTGTATCCAAGACTGGCTGATCTTTGATCGATGGAGTGGAAACAAGTACCCATACTGTAGGGTGATGTCTCTCCACTCCTCAGCGAAGTGAAACTGATTTAAAAGCATATGTTCAGCTGCAAGCAAAAGGGTGAAACATTCTGTGAGGGACGCATTGCTTGTGCCTACTCTGGCCATTTAAGAGTCCTCTAAAACAGCAGAAGATATGGGCTGCACAGAGTTTACCAATCGGTCACATTATTGTAAATAGCTATAAAAAGGAGGCTACGAGACATATAGAGGATGATCGCACAAGCTTAGGCATGGCACATAGGTGAGGTGGGCAGTGGACAAGAGTGGTCAACACACAGGGAATGGGGTGTGCACATAGTGGGTGAGGGGAGCAGATAAAGGGGACACAGAGTGGGCAAAGGAGGCACAGAGTGGGTAAAGGAGACACGGGGTGGGTAAAGGAGGCACAGCGTGGGCATAGGGGGCACATAGTGGTAGATGAGAGCACATAGTGGATGAAAGAGGCATAGATTCAAGGCTGTTGGTACAGGATGGCTGAATGGGAACAGGGCGGCTAAAGGTTTCACATTTTGGGTGAAGGGAGCATAGAGCAGATTAAGGGGAGCACAGGTTAATAAAGGAGGCACAATGTGGGTGCAGCAGGCACAGGGTGGGTGAAGTAGCCATAGAGTGGGTGAAAGAGTGGGTGAAGGAAGCATAGACTGTATGCGGTGGGTTCAGGATGGCTTAAAGTGTAAAACAGTTGCCAGTGGAGTGAGGCCAAAGTGGGTGTTTTAGGTACAGTTTATTAGAGAGCTTCACAGTGGGATACAGAGGCACAAAATGGACTAAGGGGCACAGAGTGGGTGAAGAGGGAACATAATGGGCCTCACTATGAGTCGGGCAGTAGCCGTGCCGTTAAAAA
The DNA here is from genome assembly GCF_040938575.1 of Ambystoma mexicanum. Taxonomy (NCBI): domain Eukaryota; kingdom Metazoa; phylum Chordata; class Amphibia; order Caudata; family Ambystomatidae; genus Ambystoma; species Ambystoma mexicanum. The sequence goes on from NC_090934.1 coordinate 229,694,228, forward strand.
CAGCACAGTTGCCGCCAGAGTAATTTTTTTTCCGGCGCCCAGCAATGGGGACTTACCGTGGCATTACAGCCCCGGCTGTCCCAGTAATTAACCATTGCTGGACGCCAGAAAATATAACTCCCCATTCCCATTCGAGTCAATGGGAATGGGGAGGACGGATGCACCGGCACCATTGATGAAGGGTGCTGGTGCATCCGTCAAGGTCTGCGAGCGGGTGCCGTTCCACCTGCCAGGTCAGACCTGGCTGGTGGAAAGGCACCCGCTCGCAGAACTCGGAGTATGCCGGTCCGGTAGTAACGGTGCCAGTAGCTTACCGGCACCATAGTTACCGGACCGGCATACTTGTAATGACTGGACATGGTGGATAGAGGATAGCTGTATGGGAACCGAGTGAGAGTGGTGGACAGAGGGTGCCTGAAGGATTAATAGTGGGTGGGTCAGAAAAGCGAGGACAAAATGGGTGCGGTGGGTAAGGTAGATTGGAGAGGTACTTAGTGTGGCGTGGAGGCAAGCATGGGCTAGGGAACACTGAGTGGGAGAACACGCACAGGTCCCCCAGAAGTAGTTTGGCTCCACCCCTCACCATTTGAAGAGTTGGTCTTCCTCTCCCACAGTGTTTGGGTCTAGTTGTGCCCCAATCTCACACTGGTCAGAAAATGTTGATCTGAGGTGGGGCGAGTGTTTGCATTCAGGGATTTCGACTACCAGAAACATTTTCACCACATCACCGTGCTCTAGGACAACTCTCATGAGAGCACATGCAGAGATGAATAACTCGCCACAGGTGGCGGGGAAGCCTGTCATCCCGTCAAGACTTTCATTTTTCAAATTAAATGATTATGAACTCATCACCTTTGAACGTGCAGTCAACTGGTTTATCATAATTATAAAAACAACCCCTTTTAGGTGTGTGTCGAGCAGGTCAAGTATTTGCAAAACCGTGAGAATTTGAAAGTAGACATCCTCTCAACAAGCAAGGGAAGACATGCCAGGCTATGAAAATCCCGGCACATAGGCAGGTCTAAAGGGGGGGGGAGGGGATGTACATGTGTGCCAATCCTCTGCATCCTGGCACACCTGGAGGCTGCTTCCATTTATACGCTAGGGTATGTTAATCTGATTTTATACTGCACCAAATCAATACTGCAGTGGTTTCAGAGCCTCTAGGCTCATCTGCAGTGTTTCATTCTGAGCCCCAGCCAGGTCTGCTGGAGGAGAGAAAATGAGTGTGTGGAAGATAAGAGTATGGAAAAGTGGGAAATAGATGCTAAACACACAGGGATGGAGGGATGGAGCAGGGGAAGAAGGCTGGGTGCAGGGCTGTTCAACTCCAGGCCTCGAGGGCCAAAAACATGTCCGTTTTTCAGGATATCCCTCAAAGATATTCATGAGATAAATTCGCATACAATGATTCTCAATGTTCAGAAAATGTATCTCATGAATATTAATGAGGTAGATCCCCAAAACCCATCAGGTGTTGGACACCCCGTGGACCAGAGTTCTGCAAGAGGGGGGCAGTGGACATGTCCTATGATGTGTGTTGTGTGGATTAGGTTGAGTTTCCACAGCAGAAAATTAAAGTTAGTACGCAATCTAATGTCGGATGCACAAACGGCTTGAGCGTGTGCTCAGGCAACCCTGGAAGTTTGGTGGCCTATTTGCCGGGTCATCCCAATATGTAATACCACAGGACAAACTTCCAAGATGCCAACCCTGAGCCAAGACTGGTCTAGTCAAGTATAAACTGTGCATAAAGAGGAGTGAAGCTCGGAACAGAAGGTAAGAGAATGGGGCGTTCAAACTAGTACGGTAAAATTGATAGAGATTGGCACCTTGATGTCAAAAAGGTTATCATTAAGAGGTGTTCTAATGCCATTTAATGCTAGACTTCATTTTAGTTCACAGTGAGGCAGAGTGGTGCCATACTTAGGAGTGGACTATCCGAGTATAGTAATATGTAGCCATCTATAGTGAGGAAACATAGTCTGAGCTTCCTTTGCCGACTGAATTCATTAGGCCTTGTGAAAGGTGATGGTGCGTGTGTGACAAACACGGCAAGTAGCAAGAGACGGGGCATATATCTGACCTTTGTATGCACTGAGAGTTTGGTACCCTTCTGTTATGTTATGGTATGTTACTATGCACAACTGTTACCACAAATATATCACACAGGTTCTTGCTTGTACAGTGCTTTATGCAAAAAGAAGACCGCCTAACAGGGCTGAACGGCAGGGAAAGAATCTTTCAGGTTGCGAGCCATCAACCTAACTCCAAGGTGCCACAAAGTTCAGCACTCACAGACCCCGCAACCGTCGAGCCAATCAGCCGGGTGGAGAGAGTGGGCGTGAAACAGAAGTGAATGTGCTCCAAAATGGACTCACAGGCAAGTGATCTGATGATCTGCCCTGCTTTTACCTCCATAAACCCTTTTATTAAAAACATTTAGGACATGTGCCAATCCCTTGCACCTAGGCATGCCTAGAGGCGAGTTCTATACACATGTGCCAATCCAGTGAGCCCATCCAGGCTTCCTGGCAAAACACCATTGTCACAAGAATGTCTGTGGATGTGGTAACTGAATTTGAGGACTAGGCCCCAAATGTAAAACAATGTTCTAATAGGGAAGGGGGAGTTCTCGGGGTATTGTAATTAAAGACTCAGAGACCAGGGTTCTTGTAAGAAAGGTTTATTATTCCGTATGTACACATGAGCAAGAGAATAAAAAATAAAAACATGAGCGGGAAGGGAACCTGACTGGAAGGGGTGCACGGAGATCCTCTGTTTTACACACTCAATGCCGCTCTCCTGCATGTACTCACTCTCAACCCTGTGCTCCATTCTAATAAATGTGCACATGGTCACCCTCTACAGATATCCATTGCCACGTTTCCACATGTACCCACTCATATCCCCCATGCACCTCCTATAATGCTAACGAATCTGCACACCCTCATATTCTCACATCCACTGTCTGCATTCTCCAGATACTCACCCTCACATTCCCTCAAGCACCTCCTATAATTCTATTAAAAGCGAACATGGCCCCTCTCTCACATCCATTGACACTTTCCCACAGATACTCACCCTCACATTCCCCATGCACCTCCTATAATTCTAATAAAAGCGCACATGGCCCCTCTCTCACATCCATTGACACTTTCCCACACATACTCACCCTCACATTCCCCATGCACCTCCTAGAATTCTAATAAAAGTGCACATGGTCACTCTCTCACATCCTTTGACACTTTCCCATGCATACTCACCCTCACATTCCCCATGCACCTCCTAGAATTCTAATAAAAGTGCACATGGTCACTCTCTCACATCCATTGACACTTTCCCACAGATACTCACCCTCACATTCCCCATGCACCTCCTAGAATTCTAATAGAAGATCACATGGTCACTCTCTCACATCCATTGACACTTTTCCACACATACTCACCCTCACATTCCCCATGCACCTCCTAGAATTCTAATAAAAGATCACATGGTCACTCTCTCACATCCATTGACACTTTTCCACACATACTCACCCTCACATTCCCCATGCACCTCCTTGAATTCCAATAAAAGCGCACATGGTCACTCTCTCACATCCATTGACACTTTTCCACGCATACTCACCCTCACATTCCCCATGCACCTCATATAATCCTAATAAATGCGCATATGGTCACTCTCTCACATCCCTGGAGTTCGCCATGCACCTCCTATACTTCTCATAAATGCGTGCATGGTCACTCCCCTCGGTACATTCTCTGACACTCTCCCACGGGCACCTACTTCTGTAATCCGTCACATTCCTACCTGTAAACGGCCTCTCACCTACGTGCACCCACTGTCACTCTCCCACACTCGATACGCCTCGTTCCAATTTGATGTCACTCGATTCCCACTGTCACCCACGTGTGACTCCACCACGTACACTCGTATGCCCATCTCAACTCAGTGTGGAACACTTATTATGCCCAATCACAACAGTTTGGGTACATGCGCACACTGGCGTTCACTGAATGCTGGTCCAGGCCCTTTCCAGCTTACTCAAGCGTTCTGACTTGCATTCGGTGTTCTGGGCCGCTCACACACTCTCTCATTCAGCCACACGCCCTACCCCCTCCCCTGTCTCCCCCGCCCCCGCACTCGGTATGGCTTGCACACACAGTCACGCTAGCTGTGGTGCTGACGCGCGTCATCCAGTGTAGTTGCCGCCCTCTGATGCACTCGCACTCAACACGGCTATCACACTTGCGTGCTCATCCACAGTCGCGCTCACCCCGTCTGCTCCACTCCTTTTGCGTGTGAGCTCCTGGGGCAAAATAAATGGTTCTATCGCTATTTATAAATAATGCGCATGGTCCAGGAAGAGTTGAGTATACTGTAAAAAGCATGAGGTCACTGTCCCACCGGGGGAGGGGCTTGTGCAGTTTGCAACTAGCGCTCAGTTCAGCTGCCACTTTAGCAGAGGGTGGGGGGAGGTACCCTGCACCTCAAAGCATGGCTGTTCCTGGAGGTGGACACTCAGAGATGGGTTGTCACTAAGCCGCGCCCGCAGACGCCCTCGCGCACCTTTTACGAGACCGAAGTTCGCGTGTTGCCCACACACAGCACGTGGCCCGAGGTACAGACTGGGCACTCTGAAAGGCAAGTAGGGTTGACACGGATAACTGGTCCCTCATGGGGCGTCACCCAGACAAGCCAGGAAAAAGGAAGGAGTGGCATTGTAGGACTTCCTAGGGGCGAGGTAGGATCCCAGGGCAGTCCCTGGAAGGTTCCTGCGAGGCACTGGCACTGGGGCAAGGGCTCGGCGCCCAGAGGCACGTGGAGCCATGGTCAAGTAGCAAAGAGGCACCAGGGTGCACCTCTCTCTAGGTCCACAGCTGCCCGCAGACCCTGGTCTTTCCACGATTTTCCTGTAAATATAACTTGGGACCCAGTGGAGTAACTTAGCTGAAAATGTTGGGGGGCCAGGGGGGGGGGGAGGCGTTTGGGAGCGGAGCCCCTCCTCTTTTTTTTAAATTTAGTTTTACTGTTCCTATACTTTTATTAGAAAAAGAAACCGAATGGTTTCGTTTTAAAATACAAGTGGAGGAAGCAGTTGAAACGTGCCCTTCAGGGCACTGCACTGAACGTTCCCTTAAACAGCAGCCCCATTTGTTTGGGGGTTTGTATTGTGCGTGGGAGGGGGTGTGGCGATGGGGTTTGTGGGGAGCAGGTCTGGCCACCAGGGAACATAGTTCCAATACTTCTTTTGATACTCTTCGACCATGGGTGGTCCAGGGTGTGCGAGAGCTGGGCCCCTGGTTACTTGAAGGTCCCCCACAAACTACAGCAGACACTGACATTTGAAGACCCCCACCATTCCAAACAAGATGCCAGAAGGAGAGAGTGGGTATAAATACAGGACCAGTGGCTAGTTTAACACAGAAAAAAAGCTCCCCAACCAGAAGACAATGCAGGAGGGGGACCACCCCTCAATGGCTGCAATCGCATGCACGCCCACCCTTCTGCCATGCGAGTCCTACCATCACCAACTTTTCTTACATAGCGCTTGTAATCATTGCGGCGGCTTCATGACGCTGTACATATTGATGGCATATGTTACTCAGCTCAGTGGTATTCCATTCATCGATCTCAGAAGTTGTGCCTGCCCCAGTAGGGATGCAAACACATGGGACCTGCACGTTACAAAAACATCTCTGCAACAGGACCATTAGCCCACTGAGCTAACATACCAGTGGCAGCGTGTGGCCGTGTCACAGTTGAAACCTTCTCCCAGTATCCCGTGCTTTGTCACCACCCTTCCCTCCACAGTCCATCAACTAGCTCGGAAGGCATTGGGCATTGGCAATAATACTGCATCCCTTCCAATAAGAGGGCCGGCCCTTGGTTCCGCCCCGCCCTGGTGCAGTGTGGCGCTTTTTCTTCTGTGAGGGAAGTCTCGCCTAGTCTTGCAGTCACAGGGGACTTCCCACAATACCCTGCCTTAGCCCCATCAGGTTGCTTGGTACATGCTCCAACTGTGCATCCAGCCAGGCCTTCCCGGAATTCCCTGCCTTACCCCACCTGGTAAGATAGTGCCTCTGGCATCCCTGCGGTGCTCAGTGAGCACCGATGATGCGTCGCTTTTCTTTGCCGCCACCAGGCCTTAGCCTGCACCCCCACGCCCTCTTCTCTGGAATCCGCATGCAGGGCGTTCTGAGTGTGCTTGTTACACCGGACAGCTGAAGCCCCTGTCTGGCTCCCGATTGGCCGGATGGAGAAGTAGGTGGTCGCCAGGACACACCTCGTGGGAAGCCCACCCTACAGTGGCAATGAAAAAATTGGATTTGGATCCAGGACCTGGCAAGGGATGTGTTGGGCAAGATTGAGATGGTAAAAGTATCCCAACATAGGCAGGGGTGCTCCGAGGACCCTCCACTTGTGCAAGGCCAGACATAGGCAGTGGTGCGGCTTAAGGGGTCCAGCTGGGGGGCTTCAAAAGTATCTTGACCACCACAAATGCAGTGGATATTCACTACACCCACGCCACATGGCCATGCTGTTATTTCCCAACTCAATGTCGCTCGTTGAATAGACTTCCAATATATAAAAGGCAGAATCGGCCCGGCGAGCATGAGCTCCCGAGCCGTGCATGTTACAGACAGAGCTCCGGGGGGCTTAGAACTCATTAGCGCCCTCTAGTTTAGTCTTCTGGTGCGGTTTCCTCTTAACAATTGATACATTTCCTAAAAGTATAAAACTCAGGTTGGCAAAACCCTTTGCCTTCAAATGGAATGGTCCATGCTAGGATGTCAACTTTCAAAGCTGTCTGGAGAATCCCGGGTCTGAGGGTCAGTCACCCTGGCACGGGAGGCTGCGGCCCCTCTTTAGCACCTCTTGCCCATTTCCAATCCATGGGCCTCAGGAAGGGGCCTCAGGGTCTCCCATGCCCACCTCTGAAGTGACTCCGCCTTCAGATTAAGACATGACTGAGTTGCCTGGATGGGAGCTACAGAGCGGGCGTTAGTCCAAGAAAATGTCCACGCCCACAGCTTCTGCTTGTGCCTTGGTCCTGGGGTGAACTCTCGCGATGAAGGGCAGCATTTGGAGTTGCCGTCTTGATGGGCATTGGCAATGTTCTTTTCCACGGCTCAACGTGTGTGGCATTTACCCACATTGTCTATGCTCTTCGTAGCATTGAGATTGTTTGGTAGTACATATACACATGTTAAGAGTCTGGGCCATACACCCTGCTGTAGGGCAGTGTGGAAACTTGCATCCAGTTATGGGAAGGCCTTCTTAAAAATGCACTTCAAACGGGTGCTCTATATATATGGCAAATTAACGGAGACCCCGCTTTTCGTGTCCTGGGGGCCAGGCACTACAGTCCGGCTACTGGCAATATGCCGGTTGGTCAATTGAGATCTCCACCAGTTAATGAATTAAAAAAAGGTACTTAACACTTTTTAAAAAGACCCCATTGACTAATCCTCTGGGGTACCAGATGCAAAGTGCAGGGTCTCCTCCCTGGGGTTTCTGATGGTTCAAGGAGGGTGTGGGGGGTCTTGTGGATGCCCTTACAGGTCCTCCCCTGGCTGGTACTGGGGCTCCGTGGCTGTGAAGTAATCCTCCAGGAAGGACTGGAGGTACTCAAAGGTGTGACGTTCCTCAGGGTCCTTCCTCCAGCACTGGACCATCAGCTCGTGCAGCGAGGGCGGGCAGCCGCTGGGACACTGCATGCGATACCCTCGCTCCACCTGCTCCAGCACCTCCCGGTTGTTCATCCCTGAAAGAGATGGGACACGTTAGTAAGATCACCACAGAACCTGCGCACACCCTCTCCACTGATGAACTCTCCCCACTGATGAAACCTCTCCACTAATGAACTCTTGTACCCAGAGGTACTCTGGGGAAGAGGGCTACCTGGAGCATGCTCACACATGGGGCACCACCCCTCAAAGGCCAGCCAGCACTCTCTCCGATGCAAGCCTCCGGGTCTTTCTGCGGATGACTTTTAGTGGTACCCCGTAGAGTGATCCCCTTAATGCAGTGGTGCACAACTCTGATCCTTGAGGGCTGCACCCTATCAGGTTTTTAGGATGTCCAGCATGAACTTGCAGGAGAAAAATGTGCATCCAAGGGATCGAAATAGAAAATCATTCACATATTCGCTTGTGATGCAGAAAACCTGATAGGATTTTAGGCCTGAGGGCCGGAGTTGTACACCACTCCCATAAGAGATCCAGTATCCGCAGTATCTCCGTACATTCTCCCGGTGCTGTGATCCCGCCCCAGGAAAGAGTCACTCACAGATGGGGGAACCTTTACAGACTACAAGTTCTCCAGAGCCCATTAAGCTTTCCCATTCATAGACTCTCCATACCCTTCAGAACTTGAAGGAGCTATCTTAGTAGATAATACGTTGAGGTTTACATTTCTGGAGTGGCCAAGAAAGGAAGGCCTCCTTACAAAACAGTCGGCGACTCTGAGTGCTGTTAAGGAAAGCTGAACACACCGGCAGTGACCCAACCAGAGGGAGATTTCAATGAAACTGTGCTTATTCTGAGCCTACACAAAATATGCAGGTGGACACGAAGAGGTAAAATATAAGAACTGTTCAAGAATAGAGAAGGGTGACATGATTATCAGTACTATCTGGTTGTTTCCAAGTGTCCTGATCCGGACAAAAAAATTAAGAAATCATTATCTGAAAATTGACTGCAAATCAAGCCTGGTTACCAAGATGCTAGTCGGCGATGAGGCTGTGATTAGGTTCTGTTACGTTACTATGATGTTATACTGCGCCAAAGCTAAACCTTAGTAGTTTATCTGTGCAAGCGAGTTCAGTTGTCTCTTCCTTTCTTCCCAGTCAATTGCATTTAAATGGAACTTTTTGTGACTTCTCCGGAGGTTTCCTCTTGGTGTGATAGTGGCTTGCGCAAGGTTTGGAAAGAGAGCCCTTTCTGTCCTAGAGCTTAACTTTTGGCTAGTAGGTATTTAGCCGTTAGGTTTATTAGCTAAACCTTTTGTCCTGGCAAGTGAAGATAGGAGAGGGACGGGATGTGGTGAGCGGCAGGCAGCCTGTGGGTGTGTGGTTTTACCCATCAATTGACTGCCCATGGGCAAGCTAGTTCCCATGGCTATTACCAACCACTACCCGCCCTCATCTTACTTAAAATAACCCCCAGAATCTCGTTGGCACCCCCTTAAAACCTAAAAGCACAGAGCTATCCAAATATTATGGCAAAGCAGTGCTCTGAATATGAACAGCTTAATTGCAGCTGTAAACCAGCACCTTGTGTGATAAAAAAATATCTAAACTGTGTCCCTTCAGCCACTTGATTCATAAGCAACACGTGTGTCCGTGCAATTGCACCTTGTAGCAAATTCCTGTTAAAAATAAGCATTGGCAGAGCCAACAGTTTTGGATCTTTTGTAGGCATCAAATAGGAATTTACCAGGCACCACCATAGTACGCCCAGGTCTCTAACACCATTTGCCAACTCGTGTCATATTATAGACCGGTAGTACCATTATGGCAGTGCCTGGAAATGCTCATCACTAGCTACACAAAGCCAAAACCGTTGGCTTTGCCAATGCTTGTTCTGAACATGCATGTGCAGTGGCTTTTGGAGACAGAAAAAGGGACATCTTGGGGAAGGAAGGCCCTTAGCTGTGAAAGGACAGATGTAATGGCCAATCCAAACTCTACTTGTCTCCTTTCAAAGTCCATTATAGGTTCATACATCTCACTATTGTTCATGCCGAGGAAAGCCAGGAATAAAAGACACCTCCAGTGGCAGGGAAGCATGTAACCTCACTAATTATTTAACTGTGGAAAGCAAAGCCCACTGCATTTTTTGCCCTGTCTGCAACCCTTCAAAACATCTTTTTAAAAATCTGTCTTTATCCTCTCCATGCTGCATATGTTAGGCCCCCTTTCTTTCCATGTCTTCAGATCTTGCCCTTCTTTGTTCTCATCCAAATAATGGGTGTGCCCCCAAGCATTGTCCCTTGATGACTCCTATCTTGTTATGGGACTTATTCCTGTAAATATGTGTTTCCTGGCACACAATCAAACTTCCTTTCATCAGGTGTATTGGGCCCCTTTTTCTTCCTCACCCATTGATGGTGGTACCTGATGGGAAGTGCTCTTGGCTTACTTCACATCTTCCAGGTGCATCATTAATGTCCATCGCAATGGCACTATCATGGTCCAGGGCTCTCAGCCCAACCTCCTCTTTCTTGACAGACATCTACCGTCTCTTTTCAAATTCCCAGCTCTCATGCCACCCCACCTTCTCCCATCCCCCCTTTCCCTCTGTGGTGGCACCCCACCCCTGTGGCCCTCCTCTGAAAACATTTAAAGGGGGCAACCAGCTTCACTAGTTACCTTCAATTCTCGCTCTGCTGTCAAACATTCCTCTGACATCTGTCTCCTCCTTGAAGCCCTCGACCTTGAGGTTCTTGCTCTCACTGAAACGTGGTTCAAGGCCAGCTCTGTCACTGCTTTTAACACTCTTCTCCTTGAGGGCTCAAGATCAGGTCCAATCCCAGGCCTTCCTGGTCTGGTGGCAGAATGGCTCTGATTTTCCCTGAGTGGGTTCCTGCCACCATCATCCCCACTCAACCCTACTCGTCCTGAATGCCTCGTCTGTAGGCTGTCTGTCTCTCCTACCCTCTCCATTACTCTCGTCACCATCTACAGGCTCCCTGGACACCGCCCCCCCCCGTTTCCTCTTGGTACGGGTGGATCTCTATTCCTCTCTCCTTGCCTCCTCCCCCACACTTCTCTTCCTTGGGGTCTTCAACATCAACCTTGACTCTCCAGATTTGGCCACTGTACTCTTCCGCAAATTCTGTGACTCTCTTTCCCTCACTATTCATCCCTCTGGCCCAACCCACTCAGTCGGCACACCTTGGATGCTCTCATCCCAACAGACACCCCTCTTACTACCCCTCTCTCCTGGTTTGACCACTCTCTCCTCTCCTCCAACCTTGAGCTCCCCTGTCCCCTGATGATGCCTCTGCCCACAATGCCAGTCTCCTTCTCCGTCATTTGACCAATGAAGCATGTGTCAGTCGCTGCGTTTGAGTCTACCTTCATCCCTCCTCCTCCTGACCCTGCCTTTGACTCTCCTTCTGACTCTGCTCTGGCTAACCCCCATCTCTCTATCTCAAACACTGTGGACATCCTTGCCCCTGTCATGAGAATCCAGATGAAGCTGGCCTCCGAATGCAACTCCTTGTATGAGTTGGCAGCTTTGAAACGCAAGTGCAAAGCTGCTGAGCCTAAGTGGCAGGCCTCAGGTACATCCTCTGACAAACTGGCCTGCCGCCTGCTCCAAAGGCAATATCGTATCAACATCTGCTCCAAGAAGAGGGCTCATGTCCACTAATAGCCACTACTATTACTACTGGGGCCACTAATAGCACGGCTGAACTCTTTAAGATATGCAAGGAACTAGCCAATCCTACTGCAGTCTCCTCCTCTTCTCCTCCATTCTAGGCCCTCTGCACTGCTCTGGCCTCCCACTTCTCTGCCAAAACTCAGGACATCCTGTCCCCACTGTCATCTACTATCCTCCCCAACCACTGTCTTCTCTTGCCTCCTGCCTCCCTTGGCCCTTTTCTACCCCACGTACTCTTCTCCTTCTCTCCCATTGCACCAGACAAGATCTCTAGGGTAGTCCACTCTATGAAAGTCTCCTCCAAACAGGTGCTCCCCTGTTCTTCCAGAACTATCAAGGAAACATTGCCTCTCTTGCCCCAGTCTTGGCTGACCTCTGTAACCATTGCTTTGCCAGTGGCCCCTTCCCAAAACCTTTCAAGCACTCTCGTGTGCACCCTCTCCTAAAAAAAAGCCATCTGCAGACCCTCCTTTCCCAGCAAACAATTGCCCTATCTCTATCACCGCTTTCTTGGGCAAACTCATAGAGAAGCTGGTCATCTCCTAACTGACCCTCCACATTGAAGTCGTTGGCTGCCTCCATGACCACCAGCCTGGTTTCAGAGCATCCAGAGGCATGGAAACTGCTCTCCTGAACCCCTGTGAAGACCTGCCCTCGAACCTGGACTCTAACTCTCCCTCTGTTCTGATCCTCCTCGATCTCTCTTCTACCCTTGACACTGTCAACCACTCCATCCTCATAAATCATCTCCATGATACCCTAGGCATCACGGACCAGGCACAGGCATGGCTGACCTCCTTCTTTCAGACCGACCCTCCCAAGTGCAAATGGACCCCTTCCTCCCCTCCACCTCAGTCCCTACCAGTCACGTTCCTTAGGGCTCTATCCTATCGCCATGGCTCTTGAACAACTACAAAGCCCCTCTGGCCAACTTGATCTCCACTTTCTCTCCTTATTTCCAGTGTTCTGCTGATGATGCACAGCTCTCTTTCCTCTTCCTCTCTCATAACCGACTGCGTGACTGCTATTATGCCTTAATGCCAGTAAGACGGAGATCCTTCTCATTGGGACAGCTGCTCCTTGTTTCTCCCCTCCACCCCCACTCTCTGGCCACCCTCTTTGGGGCCCCTCCCCTCACCCTATTGTGAGGAAAAGAAACTTGGGTCATCTTTGACTCCTCCCTCTCTTTCTCTCCACACATCACAGACCTTGCCAAGTTGTCAAATTTTCAGCTGCACCTCCTCAGAGGCATTCTCCCTTTCCTCATCTTTCCCCAGAAGCTCAACGTCTTGAGAGCTCTTGTTCTTTCTAGGCAGGACCAATGCAACAGCCTCTTCCTCAATCTGCCTCTTTCCTCCCTTCAACATCCTTCAACTAATCCAGAATAGGGCTGCAAGATCTATCCTAGGCCTCAAGCCCATGGACCGCATCTCTCCAGCCCTAAAATCTCTCCACTGGCTCCAGGTGACTGAAATGATCAAATGCAAGACTCTCTGCATCATCCACAAGGCTGTCTGGGGCAGGGGACATCTATAAGTCCAGCTTTTTCTCTCTAAATACCTCCCTGCTAGAGATCTTCAGTACTCTAGCTCCAACTCTCTGCAGGTCAGACGTTTCTCCAAGCAGATAGTGGGAGGTAAATCCCTTTCCTCAGCAGGTTCCACCCTCAGGAAAAGCCTAGCTGCCTCCCTCAGACTTGAGCTGGATCTTCTTAAATTCCAGAAACTTCTCAAGCCATTCCTTTTCTCCTCTTCCTTCCCTCTCCCCCTCCAGTGTTAATGTCCCTCTGCCGTTGTGACTGGTGCCTGGTCCCTTCTGAGTCAAACAGGGACCAGACCACTCCTGACCAGTCTCCCTCAGCATCCCCTACCAGCACTTGCCCTCAGGCACCCTTCCCCGGAACTATCCCGAATCTGGTCCACGCTCTCCATCGCACTTAGCTGCCCTTCCCATTTTTCTCCAGACACTTGCCCTCGTTGGCATCCTTTAGCACTTGATCACCCCCTTTTGGGCACCCCACTGCTGCCCTTTACCCCTTCCCATCCTGCCCACTACTCCTCCCTCCCCTGCACTTATCACCTTTGTCTTTGCACTCTCACGGTAGGATTACCACAAGGCCAATATATGATATGATAGGTTATTTATAACGCGCTAAATACCCTGAGGTTTCTAAGCGCGGACCCAGGGATCGAACCTGTGGTGCTCCGTGTCGTCTTGCTTCCAAGGCGAGCACGTTGCCCCTGAGCTATCTTCCTGAGACTCATAACCATCACTGTTGTTTTTTTTTCTATAACCCCCCACCTCCCATTTTTTGTCTTGTGGTGCCTGGAAACACGTGTGTATAGGTGCCATACAAATGTCCAATAAATAAATAACTTGTTCGTTTTTAATATTAGGGGGTGCAAAAGTGCCACTCATGAACCCAAACGAATGCATTGGAGTACAGTTACAGGGAGATGGCATGTGAGGAGGAACACAGCTTGTGGGTGTTTGGTTATTTACTCATCCATTAACTGCCCATGGCCATACTAATCCCTAGGATCATTCCCACCAAGTACATGCCCCCTCCCTGTCCAAAACACTTTACCTGGGACTTCTTTAAGCTAGCTCTATCAAGCCTTAACACCAACCGTTGGGCTGACGTATTCGTTCTAAGCAGTATGCTGAGAGTTAATGGCTTTTACTGCAGTTGTAAATGTGCTCCTGGTGCCATAATATTAATAACTTGTTATTTATGTGGCGCTTAACATTTTTATATACAATTATTATTACCCAATCGAAACTGGTACTCATTTTATCGATCTCGGACAGATAAAAGTCTGAGTCGACCGTACAAGGATTCAAACTTGCAACCTGCAGATCATACACATATCGCAGCAGTGAGCTCCTAACCCCTGAGCTATCTTATTGGCAATACATGTCTCAACCAAGTGTCCCTACAGCCATTTGATTTATATCTGTTCCGTGCACTGAATTCGTATTAAAAACAAACATTGACAAAGCCGATAGTTATGGATTTTTGTGTAGGCACGGGACAGGCATTTGCCAGGCACCAATAACGTATACCAAGGCAATCTCACTATTTTCCAGCTGTTGCCATCAGTTCGTAGTGATTCTTTCGAATGCCACATTTTCGAATGCCAAACTTTTTCTAAAAAATGCATCGAAAAAATGCATTCACCCCATCCCACTTTTTTTCTACCACAACACACATTTTAGTAAAAAAAAAACTTTTCCTACAAAAAAATGCATTTTTTCGATGCATTTTTTTTCAAAACTTTGGCATTCGAAACTATGTTTTCGAAACAATGCCTGGATACCGTTGCCATTTTATGGCTAGTTTGTTCCATTTTGGCAGTGCTTGGCACATGCCTATCTCACGCCTACACGAAAGCCCAAACAGTTGGCTTTGCCAATGATTGTTTTTCTTTGTAGCAGTATTTCAGCTAAAAATAAACTCCCAAATACCCCACACTTGGTTATAAGGAATTGTTCTGAATGTATTCATTCAACTTACAATGCAAGGTCGGAGGTCACTATGGCCTTGCACCCTTTCTTCAGGTGGAGGTTTACCTATCAGCTTCCTGACCAACCTCTCACTCCTGAGAGAAGCGCTTTATAAGCATATAAAACATAAATAGAGGGGAAACTCTGATCTGAACCCAAATAAGCGTTTTGGTTAATTGGGACCCTTGAGTAATTACAACAACTAGCAAACTGCAATATGAATATTGCACATTTTCTCACGACCTTTTCATAACTACATGGACTGTATTTGCGATTTTTGAGTGAAAGCACTAGGCCGAAGGACAATGAGTGCAAGGAAGCGAGGGCACACATCATGGGATTCCTTACCCCAGTCTTTTATCTGGGTAAGGTACCCATCTCTGAGATATCTCCCTTGATGGTCATTCCGCGGGCAAGGGCCCCAATGCCCCAGATTGCATCCTGGTGTGTCCTCCCCTGCTTAATCCACCCACTACCCCTCTGGTGGGGTAAACCACCCATGCACAGAAGCTCGCCACCCAGGTGGCCCTTGCGTGTGCAAAGCCCACATCCTATACAGATCTCTGCCCCTGGTGGTCCTTTCCTGGGTAATGCCTCGTTCCCCGCTAGGACCCTCCTTACATGGGCAAGACAATACACCACCGCCCTAGGTACTTCCTTTATTCATTCTTCCCTTGGTAAACAATATTTTCCACCATTGGCGGGCCAGCTTGGGCAAGGTGCCACCTCCCAGATCTCCCGCTTGAGGTTTTTCCCTCATGAGGATAGAATATCTAGATGTATCTTCCCTGGTGGTTGCTGGGGCACCCATCACCCGCACTGCTCTGCCCTTTGGGCCCTTACCTGGGTAGGGCACTCGCCCCTTTGTGACGAGCTCAGTGAGGAGAATGCCAAAGGACCAGACGTCTGACTTGATGGTAAACTTTCCATACAGCGCCGCCTCCGGAGCAGTCCATTTAATAGGAAACTTGGCACCTGAAATGTGAAGGCAACGTGAGGCAGCTAGGAGACGTGAAAGAGCAATCCCACCCCCGCCACCGAGGCCATAAAGCCAATGTCAGGCTTTGGGGCCAATATAAAAACACATACCCACCACTACCAGAAATGCCAACACGGCCAGTGTCAGCGGGAGTACTGGAAACCGTGCACCTACCAGGACACTGAACATCCACCACCACCACCGGTAGGTACAGCTGGCATGAGACGTGTGAAGCCCCAGGCCGCTATGAGACAGCAATCCCACCTCTTCCAGTGAGTCCCATCCAGCCAATGAGAGTCTCTGAGGCTGCCATTAGACCACACTCTTAACACGACCATTATGATCAGCTTCGCCAATAATCAGCAGTGAGGGGATACTGATAACCATAGCCAGGGTGAGGCTCTGGCCCTATCAAGGGACCGCTTCCTCTCGATTCCCAGTGACGCTAGCGGGGGCTAGCGAGAGCATCCAGAACCACCCTGAGACTGCTCACCCACCTCTCCCTCCAAGGAGAGCGTGGCAGTTGAGAGCACCATACGACCATTCACCCACCATATCCAGGTAGACCCGGATAGCAACTGTGATGTTCTGGTGCCACCACACAACCAGGCAAACACCACTCCTAGTAAGATGAGTCAGTATGAGTCTGTGACACAATCAAGAGACAGATTCCCAACATTCCTAATAAGGCCACCATGAGGCCGCTCAGCCAACACCCCAAGTAAGTAGAATATGGCTAGGGAGAGCACTTAGAACCACCATGAGACTGCTCACCCAACACCCCAAGTACGTAGAATATGGCTCGTGAGAGCACTTAGAACCACCATGAGACCGCTCACCCAACACTCCAAGTACGTAGAGCATGGCTAGTGAGAGCACTTAGAACCACCATGAGACTGCTCACCCAACACCCCAGGTACGTAAAGCATGGCTAGTGGGAGCACTTAGAGCCACCATGAGACTGCTCACCCAACACCTCAATAACGTAGAGTACGGCTAGTGGAAGCACATAGAAACACCATTAGACCACTCACCCAACACCCCAAGTACCTAGAGTTTTGCTAGTGAGAGCACTTAGAACCACCATGAGACCGCTCACCCAACACCCCAAGTACCTAGAGTTTTTCTAGTGAGAGCACTTAGAACCACCATGAGACCGCTCACCCAACACCCCAAGTACGTAGAGTATGGCTAGGGAGAGCACTTAGAACCACCATGAGACTGCTCACCCAACACCCCAAGTACGTAGAGTATGGCTAGGGAGAGCACTTAGAACCACCATGAGATCGCTCACCCAACACCCCATTACATAGAGTATGGCTAGGGAGAGCACTTAGAACCACCATGAGACCACTCACCCAACACCCCAAGTACGTAGAGTATGGCTAGGGAGAGCACTTAGAACCACCATGAGACCGCTCACCCAACACCCCAAGTACGTAGAGTATGGCTAGTGAGAGCACTTAGAACCACCATGAGACCGCTCAGCCAACACCCCAAGTAAGTAGAGTATGGCTAGTGAGAGCACTTAGAACCACCATGAGACAACTCAGCCAACACCCCAAGTAAGTAGAGTATGGCTAGTGAGAGCACTTAGAACCACCATGAGACATTTCACCCACCATGAGACATTTCACCCACCACACCCAGCAAGACCCACACAGCCACTGTGAGATTTCGCAGTCACAATGCAACCACACACAATGAGAACCACACTCAAAGAGACCAGCACAGCCACTCTGAGCCTCAGTAACTAACAAGGCACTGCTTATACACCACTTCCGGGAAGGCCAGTGGGACAAGAGAGCATCTAGAACCATTATACCATCAACTCACCATATTCAGTAAGACCTGCATAGCCACAGAGATTCCGTTGTTGCCATGTGACTAGGCAACCACCACAACTCATAAGACCAGCACAGCCCGTGTGAGTCTCTGTAACCATCGAGGGACCGCTTACGCACCACACCCCAGGAAGGTCAGCGGGACCAATGGGATCATCAAGAGCGACCATGAGACCGTCCACCCACTGCACCCGGTAAGACCCTTGCAGCCACTGTGAGATTCCGAAGACCCCATGCAACAAGAGCACCACATCCAATAAGACTAGTACAGCCCATGTGAGTTTTTAACTTCAAGGGACTGCTTGCACATTGCTCCCATGACCATCATCACACCATCCACCCTCCATACCTACCTCTCCCAAAGGATCCACCCCGTCTCTTCTACGAGGCCAACCAGATCACCATATACTAACATGCTTTCTGTGCCATTAGTAAAAAAAAGCCAGAGCTGGCGGTTCCAGCTTCCCATATCTCGCACCCACTCACTGGAACGCCCTACCTCCTATAATCCGAGGTGAGGCCTCCCTTTGCACCTACCGCAAATCCATAAAAACCATCTTATTCACATAAGATTCCTCGCACCAGTTGAATACATCTCTTATGTTCCAGTGCATAAACTGTTTTTAATGACCAACTGTACCAACCAAAATAGCAGCTCTATGCCTGTTGAATACATAATGTACTGCTGAATGCCTCTTTGACTGTAACTAAGCTCTTGCAAGTAACAGCGCCTCAATGCCCATGGGTTACTTGCGCGCTATATAAATTTAAATAAATAAAAATAAAAAAATACCCAGTAAGACCCTCACAGCCACTGTTCTCTGGAAGATTCTGGGGACATCATGAGATCAGTCACCGGCCATTGTGATCTGTAAAGCCAGTGCATGAAGTGATTACAGGCCAAGGGAGACTGGGAGGATGAAATGATATAAAGGAAAAGGGGAAGAGAGCGATAGGAAAGGAGGGAAAGAAAGCAGAGCAAACGTGCGACTGCATAAGGGAGAGTAGGAGTGAGTGATAACATTGAGTGAGGTGCAGGACAACCTGATGGGTAAAAGAAATAATATGAGGCAAGCGACAAGAGGAGCTAAAGGGAAGGTGATCGTAGCTGGTGTGGTGAGAAGCATACGGAAAGGGGCCGGAGCCATGGCAGGGGCAGCGAGAAGGAGACAGACCCCAAGGCATTGAATCTGGGACAGAGGAGTCAACACAGAGGCAGAGAGTACGGCCCGAAGGAGGATCAGATGAGACAGGGGAAGAAAGAAGGAGAAACACCCCTTAGGAGGTCGAGAAAGGAGAAAAAGGAGAAAAAACGCACTGAGAACTAAGGGGTGAGCTAAGGAGTCTAATGATGTTGGAAAGGCAAGACAACATTGAGTTTGTGGGATGAGATGGTGCTGAGGCAGCCGGGCAGAGATCAATGGGCAAGGCTGGCCTGAGGATGCCAACATGTCATTGAGAGGTACAACTGGACTGAGCTTGAGGTTTAAGAGTGGGCTAAATTGGTTGTTGAGAAGGATGTCTTGAGACTTTAGGTCAGAAGTTGAGATGTAAGACAAGGCAGAGTTCTTTGGGTAGGCTTTTGGGGCAAAAGCATCATTGAATGAAGTGGGTATTAGAGATGGGATGAGAGAACCGAGGGCAGAAGTGAGGTGGCATTCCCACCGGGTGTAGGTTAGTGACCAAGGGGCAAAATGGGACAAGGGCTACTGTCCTTACCTTGTCGTGCTGTGTACTCGTTGTCTTCAATAAGCCGTGCCAGGCCGAAGTCAGCGATCTTGCAGACTAGGTTGTCTCCCACCAGGATGTTGGCGGCCCGCAGGTCCCTGTGGATGTAGTTCATACGCTCAATGTAGGCCATGCCGGCAGCGATCTGTGTGAGGAGGAGCAGAGGAGAACATTCACTGTTAGCAAATTCCTGCTGCGACACAGAGCGGCACTCAAGGCTGCAGTAGGATCAGTGGCAGGTACTGAAAAATACTCTTCATGTACACGTCAAATGAAAGAGAATCCGACAGCTCTACAACTCTGACGGTTCATTATAGGAAATGGGAGAGATTTTCATAAATTCTAAAGCTTGGAGGTATACATGCAGGTATTAGGTGGGCTGACCAGATAAGGGAGCAGGTGAATGAGAGAAAAATGACAATGTTTTGCAAAAGTGCTGTGCTAAAATTGGCTACTCGTCTGGCGAGTAGAGCTGGGGAACTTTGCCTTGTGCGTCACTAGCTCACCTGGCTCTTATAAGGACACAATATTGATGTATGCATCAACTAGGTTGTAGGTGAAAGGGTCGAATGAAAAGATTCGAAATACAATTGTTTCGAATCAAAAGGACCGAAAACCCAAAAATCGAATGCATTTTTTTTTGAGGGGGTTACCCCCAAAACCCACGTTTTTTGCCCAAACACCACTATTTTTCCCTATACCAAGCCCCCCCAAAAAAACACATTTAAAAAAAGGCATTCGATCCTTTGAGTCGAACGTATTGTATACGACCCTTTTTCATTCGACCCTTTGACTGGACACCCATCAACTATACTAGCAGCGTGCAATCTTTAGATCTCCAGACGTTTTGTACTACGACTCCCACCAACCCTTGCCAACACAGCGAATTGCAAAGGATAATGGGAGTCATAGTCCAAAACATCTGGAGAGCCACAGGTTGCAGACCCCTGGACTATAGCAAAAGTCTTCCAGTTTTGGCTCTATAGATGTTTTGGACTCCACCTGCTCCAGGCAGCATAGTAAATGGGGAGGCATCATAGTCCAAAACATCTGGAGAGCAGGTTGCAGATCCCTGGACTATACTATACACTTATCAAATGAGCCACAAAGTACACAGACCCACTTCTGGAGATGCAGTCTCGGGAGGATAGCTCAACGGCAACGTGCTGGCCTTGGAAGCAAGACGACATGGAGCAACACAGGTTCGATCCCTGGGTCCGATACCTCTGGGTATTGAGCGCGTTATAAACAACCTATCATATCATAGGCACATTTCTAAGTAGCCCAAACCTCTGGACATTCAGTGGGCAGATAAGATCTGTGGGTGGATACATTAAGTCAGAAGGTCTGCTCGCTTTTGTGTGGGATATGCACGCGAGAGAGGGCTACAACTCTTTGGGGAAAGTCTACTATTTGTATGGGTCGTAAGAGGTTCACAGGCCGGTTGCAACTAAATGGGACACATATCACTTGGTGAAGTGATTGGGGACTGGAGAAAGCAAATGTGATTTATTACGAATTCTGAAAATATGTATTATCTACGTAAATGATTGGGAGAAACATTTCTTAAAATGTGGGGCAAATATTGACTATTTATTGATGACACTGCTGGAATAAGGCGTTATTAGGGTTATTTTGGATAAGGATTTTATTTTTCGGGGTTACAATCTGTGAATAGTGTAGATGGCCTTTTATGATAATCTGGTGCATACTCCAATAAAAAAAAACACAACATAATCACCAGTATTAAATGGGGTAGGGGGTAACAAGCCTCTGACCGGATGCTAGGACTGGGAGTGAAGTGTGTGTAGCTCCTCATTATCCAATTATTTCTTGCAACACCCCCGTGGCATTTGGATGTCCAAACGTGTTTTCATGCCCTGGGTAAGCTTTACTCCGCACAGGAACCCAATAGGTAACATAAAAGGTAGGATCCACTTTCCTGCATACATATTTAAGAAGGCTTCAGTTTAGAATGTAAATGTGTGCACAGGAAATACATTCTATGCTGCGGGGGATTGTGTTTCTGGATCCTTTTTTCTTGAGACTGTTTTCACACAGTCGCGTCACTGTGGTATTTCTTGCTGCGTGGGCTGCCCTGGAGACATAAATAACCACGGCAAGCTATTTGTTGTGCCCTGAACCCCCATACTCTATGGGTAGCCAGGGGGTTTTAGTGGCTGTTCCCGTCTCTATGAAACAGCACTGGTGGTGTTTTCTCTCTCTCCTCTCTCTCTCATTAATCGTTAGTGAAAAAAAAGGTATTTTGCAGTCTGGATTCCATAACATTGGTGGGGGCGGGGAGTTGCGATCCTGCTGCAGCTGCGATCTGAATGAAGGCAACTGAAATCACAGCTCAACTTGCAGGTACAACTCTGGGAGTAAAGGGGCGGGGAGGGGGGCAGAAGAGAGAAAGAGTGCCCAATCTGTGTGGAATTACTAGGAAGGGTTCACATAAAGCACACCACAAATTGAATGGTCTCTTGGCGCTAGAAAACAAAGCTTGGTTGCCCACCTCACATGAGGGAAGGTGTAATACGTGGCCATCACGGGGAGCCATGCAGCGCAGCCTGCAGGAGGATGCAGGTACTGAAAAATAAAGGAGCCTGCAGAGTTGGGAGGAGAGGAGTAGGTTACTTTAATAAAGCGTGGCAATGCAAGCAGTGACAGAGCACCACTTGAAGGAATATGTTGGTAGTGCAGAATAAAACGGTGTAGTGGGGGACATCGCCATCTGCAGGTGAATGTTGGGAGTGTGAGTCAAGGCACACTCTTACTGCATCATCTATAAGGCAGTCGCCCTCAAGTCACCTAGCTACCTCGCAGAGAAACTCTGTATCTTTGGCGGACAGCGCACCAACATAAGCCAGGACGCGTGCAGACTTGAAATACGCCACGGCAAAAAGGAAAGGACTAGAAAACAAGCTTCCTCTGCCTACGCCCAAGACTATGGAACGTACTCACCGTCAGCATCAGACTTGCCCCCACACTCCTACAATTCAGAAAAGAACTCAAGACCCACCTCCTCAAGGAGTCTCTCTGCCACAACACATAGGCCATCACATCACCCCTTGCGCCACCTGACTCGCTAGACGCCGCCCGCCCCTCTCCTCCCCACCACCCGGTACAGCTGTACCCCTCCTCTGTGCCCCTCTGCATCCCACCCCTTGCAGTCTATCTGTTCTGTTGTTACTTCTGTAAAGCACTCGGTTATGTATCTCTATTGTTGTATACCTCTGTAAAGCGCTCTGTTATGCATCTGTACTGTTGTATACCTCTGTAAAGCGCTCTGTTATGCATCTGTACTGTTGTATACCTCTGTAAAGCGCTTGGTTCTGTATCTCTATTGTTGTACCTCTGTGAAGCGCTCTGTTATGCATCTCCATTGTTGTATACCTCTGTAAAGCGCTCGGTTATGTATCTCTATTGTTGTATACCTCTGTAAAGCGCTCTGTTATGCATCTCCATTGTTGTATACCTCTAAAGCGCTCGGTTATGTATCTCTATTGTTGTATACCTCTGTAAAGCGCTCTGTTATGCATCTCTATTGTTGTATACCTCTGTAAAGCGCTCTGTTATGCATCTCTACTGTTGTATACCTCTGTAAAGCGCTCTGTTATGTATCTCTATTGTTGTATACCTCTGTAAAGCGCTCTGTCATGCATCTGTACTGTTGTATACCTCTGTGAAGCGCTCTGTTATGCATCTCTATTGTTGTATACCTCTGTAAAGCGCTCGGTTATGCATCTCTATTGTTGTATACCTCTGTAAAGCGCTCTGTTATGCATCTCTATTGTTGTATACCTCTGTAAAGCGCTCTGTTATGCATCTCTACTGTTGTATACCTCTGTAAAGCGCTCTGTTATGTATCTCTATTGTTGTATACCTCTGTAAAGCGCTCTGTTATGCATCTGTACTGTTGTATACCTCTGTAAAGCGCTCTGTTGCTTCTCGAAGCCAGGTCCACGCTCAATAAATACCATAGTAATAAAAGGCAGCACTGACCCCTTCATGGAGCTACCTGTAAGAGTGGAAATAGCACTGAAAGAGTGCAGGGAGCGCAGTCTACAGGCAGCAGCTTGTCGCTAGGATGGTACCTGGGCAGCCATGTCCACCAGCTGTGGCAACTTCAGAAATCCCCCGTCTCCGTCCTTCAGGAAATCCAGCAAACTCCCTGCAGGGTGTGGGGTGGGGGAAGAAGAGTATTGGACAATAAATGGGATACGGTTAAGCAAGGTTTAAAGACTAAGACTTAACATTGTGATAACAGCACTAATTACCCACTCCAGTGGGTTCCTAGTGATTGCATCGAATGCAAAAGTTTCGAAAATAAATGCATCAAAATAATGCATTTTTTTTTAAATGGGGAGTGCGAGGCCCACCCTGTTTTTTTACCCCTTAAAACCCATTATAGTAAAAAAAACTTTACCTACAAAAAAATGCATTTTTTCAATGCATTTTATTTTCCAAACTTTGGCATCCGAAACTATGTATTTGAAGCAATGCTTGGATAGTCTCCAGGGCTGGGGTTTATACCCCAGCGTACGACTGCACAAGGGTCCCAGCGCCTGGCCTCTGAGAGCATATCCAATTCCAGGTTCTCCATGCACAAGCCCCCCAAATCCCCTACACGCCCTGCAGGCTCCCCATTCACCCCCCATGTGAGGTACTGGAGCTAGATTTGAATGCAGGTCTGAAAACAAAGAAACAGGACCCCACATGGCCTTACACAGTAATAAGAACAGCAATGGTACCATTTGATGTGCAAGCTGGACACAGACCCAGTTAGCTACTGAAAGGTGTGAGTCTTCACAAACCATACCCCGCTTTTTAAGCCACCTTCGTGACATCAGAGGTGCACAGTAGGCCTGTTGTCACGCACACAGTTCTTTATAGCACACATTTGCATAGCAATCTGCATGCCTGTGCCAAACAGTAACTCCAAGATCACACTCCTAGTTTTGAGGGGTGCTTCAGTGTTAGCAGCAGAGTTGTCAAACCTGGGAGATTTTTAATGTTCACATTACTTTCCACATCCTTTTTCTGTGGTATGTCTTGTTGCGCCATCATGCCTGAGGGTCAATTGTGGGCGGTATAAATAAATAAATAAATGTAAATGGAAACATACAACTGCAATCATAGCTTGATTACACCCTCCTGTAAGAAATAGTATGTGTGTCTGTTCAGTTCATCATTTGAGTTGTGTTCTTTTAAAGTAAATACAGTAGACAGCATGTTTAGCGCTGGGAAGTCACACATGAGAGCACATGTGCAGCAACCACAGCTGAGAAGCTAGGTGGCCAAGTGGCAAAATCACAGGCAGGCTACACACCCTAAGGTCGTGTGTGGCCCTGGGTAACTGTCTCATCTCATTTTAGGCCTCATCTGCCAAAAAAAGGAGGCCCTGGAAGCTGATGGTCTTTAGAGTGTATTCTGATCAAAGCCCCCATCCATGGTTAAATGGACACTAGTGTGGCTCCAGGAAACGTAATCAAGGGATTATTCATATATTGCACATCACAAAGGTATGTGTCGCTTACTCCCGGTAACGTCTTGTAAGGAAGCTTCCCATGATGCCCTCGAGTTTAAGAATGCGATATCACTTTCCGTGATGCCAATACATATGCAAATTAGGTGGTCTCCGCACATCTTGATGCACAGGGCCCCGCAAAGCCTGTCAATAGCCCTGTAAACCCTGCTCGTCTGAGTGCACAAGGACTTCCCGCTGCCAGCCCCTCGGGGCACAAGGACTTTACCCTGCCAGCCTTGCAGTGCCCAAGGACATCTTACTGCCAGCCACTCATTGCACAAGAACTTCCTGCTGCTAAGCCCTCAGTGTACAAGGACTTCCCGTCGCCAGCTCCTCAGTGCACAGGGTTTCTGCACTGCCAGCCTGTCAGTTGTGGTGGGTCAGGAGACGGACACGGACACTGGGTTGACATTTTCACTCATTATTTATTAAATCATAAGAAAAAGGCCTAACTTTCCCTGTTGCTATGTGGGTGTTCCCTTCCTACATAATTAACTAAGGTGCTCGTCCTTCATCACGAAGGTCAGGAGAATGTCCACCTTTTCTCGATTGACTTTTCTTGAAATGTTTGTCCTTCGCTTCAGACCTTTGTTAGTAGGCTGACTTTAAAGATTCTCTTGTCACCTTCTGTACAAGTTCTTGTAACTCTTTCACAAGTAGTTCTTTTGCGCTTTCCCTCCTCTTTAGGCATTTTCTCCAAGGAATATCTTTTAAATCTCTGTCTTATCCTTTGCTCGACACTGATTTGTATTTGGTACTACTGTACCATATACTTTCTTAGATGGGGTATGCTTTCTTGGCAGTTAATGTACCCCTTTTCCTGGGTTGGGTTGTCTTGTATATCTCTTATGGGCCTCCCTTGCCCTTACGTCATAGAATTCTCCTTCTAGCTTGCTCTGCCTCTTAACATGTGACATGCATGGTACTTTTCCCTCTCCCCAGGGTATTTGTGCTCTGGCCTTAATGGTCTCTCTTTCGGCCTGATTCTTTTTCCCTCAAGTTCTGTTCCATCAACTTTGCTATCTCGTCAATTTCACTGGGACGAGTTTCCCTTGTAACATAACGATTCCCCGGCAGCTGCTGGTTCTCCCGTTCTCCCCGTTACCATGGAATTTGCTGGCGAATGTCCCTGGGGCCTCGCTTTGCTTGGACTCTCTTCAGTTGTTCCAGTTCTTTGCCTTCTTGTTTTCTCCAGCGTCCCATTCTCGGTCCTCTCTCTCGGTGTGGACAAGTAACACTGCAGGTAAACTGGGGGTTAGCTGATTTCTCAGCATGGTGGTTTTGGTGTCATTGGACGGGCACCCCGCCCACCACACAGTCACTGTGGTCATGCCACCACTGGGATTTAGGTTCCCTTCTTCTCAGCTTCTGTATTGGTACCAATGTGGGGCTTCAGGCATTTCGCTCTCGCTCTCAGAGCAGTTCTGAAAGTCGCAGGCTCCATAGCTCTCTTTGGCTTTGCCTCTCTCAGGTGTGATGGCGTCAAGGGGCTTCCTCTGCTTGTGTATGCGTCTCTCTGCTTTGCCTCATCTCTGCGTGTGCTCTCCTCTAGCCTCGTCATCACAATTAAATGAAGGTCTCCTTTTAAAGAGACAGATCCTCTTTATTGTTTGTAACAATAAGTTTTAGTTTGATCTTCAGCCAAGTCTCTGAATTGTATACTATTCTTCACATCAGATAGTTCTCATGTATGCCACCATGGGGAATGGCTTAAGGAGCTTTCTCACAGGAACGGGGCCTTTGTCCCCTAATCGGGAGTCTCTCCCAGTGAGGTACCATTTGCCCAGACCCCTAGGGATGGTCTTGTGAAGTGGGCTCACCTTCCTAGCCTCAAAGGGGGAGGCTCGCCCTTGGAGAGAAGGGACAAATTCCCTGGATTCGTCACATACCCATCTCTTTACAGTCATGGCTTCCCCATCTCCTTCTTGAAGGTAGGTTTCGTTCGTTGTTTGGGTTTGCATTTTCATCCTCCCCGGATCTGGAGATCTGGTCTCTACCCAGTTCCATATGGAGGCATCTGCGAGGTCTAGAGAGGAAGAATCAGACTGGGGCATAAAATTGTCTGGGGCACCAATGAAAAAGTGTCCCACAGTTTAAATGGCAAATCATTCCTTTTGTGACAGACTGTTTGAGCAATACAAAAGCTTTTGGTTTTGGATAAAATGTGATTCAAATTGTGACGTTTAAAGAGTAAGTATTCAGTAGCGCTGGTCAATACTACTACCCGCAGTGTACAGTACTTAAGAAACTGGCCCACATTTTCCAAAAAAGGGGCCCAATCCGACCCAAAATAAATGGCCCACACTGGCATTTTCTGTTTTTGATTTGGGCACTGGCCAATTTCCCTATTGGCCAGTCCGAGCCTGTATAGAGGATTGCCAAGATTGTAAAGGATAGTACAAGGATTTCATATCCTACACTAAAGGAGTAGTTATTTATTCTGCCAAGGTTGGAAAGTCTGTGCCAATGATGACCTTTTCTGACAGACCAGGTACGACCACAGGCTTGTCCCTAACTCTCAATGACAGAGCGACTTTAGGGTAGGTTTTTACATCTCCATGCACACCAGCTAGTCTTACTGCTTGATTAGCGTGTATGTCGTCCTCATATAGGAGATTGGCTCTGATGGCGGTCTGTCAGCTTCGTGAATCTATGAAGACCTTAGCGCGCATTCCATTTATTTGCACCTTCTCATGAGTCTGAACAGGTTGAGATGCTCAATAACATATTTCGGTCTGATCAGGTCGTGCTTGGCTTCTTCATCCTCTTTTACCAAGGATTCTGTTGCTAACCTGCCCATATCCATAGGTTCTTCGATGGTGTTTTTTGGACAGACTCTGGCCATATGCTCCTTTTCTCCACATGAAAAACATAGGGGGAGATGGCAAGGGAGTTTTCATTTGCCTTATTTCTTTTCTAGGAGTTATTCGTGTTTTGGTAAATGGTAAAGGAGCGTTTCTTTTAGGGATTTCTTCCTTATTTAGATATTCTCGGGAAGGAGTTCTCTCGGACCTTTGGCCTTTCTCTAGTGATATGAACGTGAGATATCCCCTTACATCCTGTTCTACTTCTACAGGTTTCTCTAGGTGTCTTAAGTATTTAGGTTATTTGATAGGTTATTTATAACGGCTTAATACCCAGAGGGTTCTAAGCGCGGACCCGGGGATAGAACCTGTGTTGCTCTCTGTCGTCTTGCTTCCAATGCAATCCCTGAGCTATCCTCGCGAGTCCTTAGCCGCTTCTGAGTGGGTTTGTGCTACCTGAATGGCCATCTCGAGCGAGGGTTGAGGTTGTTGTAGTATACCTCGCTGCAAAGAAGGGGGAAGGGCACTAATGAATTGTTTCAACGCAAGGATCTCTAGGACCTCTGGCGGGGTTTTCCTCCTTAATCATTGGGTAAGTGTATTGTGTACCCGGCCTGCTAATTCTAAGGGGCTTTCATTGGGGAAGAGATGCAGGTCCCGAAATTGTAATCGGTAAACGCATATCTCCTTTTTTCTTTTCCTTCCCTTCTGGACCCGTGATGACGTGCCCTGCTCCCTCCTGATGGCGTTTCCCCAATCTATAATACCGCATTCCGCTGCTTCATTTAACCTGGAGGTAGGATCACCTCATCAGCGCTGACTTGCTGTTTTCTTATTTGAAAAAAAAATGAAAAAATGCACACATTCGGAAATGGTTTTTTAATTTCACTTTATTGTGCTCCTCGATCGCAGCGATGTTTGTGCTCAATTTGGTGCACTCCAAACCTATTGGGGGCAGTGTGTTTGTGGCCACATGGGTCCACCCATATCTCCCATTAATCCCTGGAGGTCCTCGTGGCAACTGCAAGATGGCCGCCGATCGCCATGCATCAGGTAGGAAGTTTGGTCTTCCTCCTTTGAACCACCTGTACTGTGATTTGGCTACACCTGTACTTCTTGGCCTATGGGGGACCAGTAGGCTTTATCCTGCCCCCTCACCAAGGCCCACTCCTAAGGCCCCTGTATTCTCCCGGTTTGCTACCAGGTTGGGTCAGGGGTCAGCCCCCACCCCCTTCCCACTGCGGCAGCTTCCCACGATCAGTTCCCTCCACTTACTATATGTATTTCTCCTGTCTGTATGTCACCCTCTCCTGTCTGTTTGTGCCTGTCTGTGTGAAATTCGTATCTAGCTGTCCCCCCTCGCCTGTCTGCATGTGCCTGACTGTGCGAAAGTTGTATCTAGCTGTCCCCCTGTCCTGTCTATATGTGCCTGTCTGTGTGAAATTCGTATCCAGCTGTCCCCCTCGCCTGTCTGTTTGTGCCTGTCTGTTTGAAAGTCGTATCTAGCAGTCCACTCTCCTCTCTGTGTGTGCCTGTCTGTGTAAAAGTCGTATCTAGCTGTCCACCCTCTCCTGTCTGTGTGTGTCTGTCTGTGTGAAAGTCGTATCTAGCTGTCCACCCTCTCCTGTCTGTTTTTGCCTGTCTGTGTGAAAGTCGTATCTAGCTGCCCCCTTCTCCTGTCTGTATGTGCCTCTCTGTGTGAAAGTCGTATCTAGCTGTCCCCCTCTCCTATCTGTTTGTGCTGGTCTGTGCAGTGGAGTAACTTTTCTGAAAATGTTGGGGGGGGGGGACTTGACATGTGAAGAAAAGGTGCCCTAGACAAATAAATGGGGACAAAATGGTGTGCCATGAAAGTTGGGGGGGCAAACACCACTGTCCCCCCTACAATTACGCCCATGTGTCTGTGTGAAAGTCGTATCTAGCTGTCTCCCCTCCTGTCTGTTTTTGCCTGTCTGTGTGAAAGTCGTATCTAGCTGTCCCCCCTCTCAGTGGTGGAAATGGAAAAAATGTGGTGGGGGGATCCCACAAATCAAAGGCCGGGGTGGGGGAGGAGTTTGGGGGCGGTGCCCGAGGGGGCATGGTTTAGAGGGGGCAGACCTCGTAGTGTGCATCCAGCAATGCTGCCGTCACTGGCATTTTTATTTTTATTTTATTTTTTTACGTATTCCAGCGCGGTTCATGGTCTTGGCCGGCAGACTCTGGCCGGATCCCGAGATCTGGCTCAATTTCTGGTGCCAGATCTCGGATCTGCCGAGAGCCCGCCCAATGACCAGCACTGCCCCCTCTCCTGTCTGTTTGTGCCGGTCTATGTGAAAGTCATATCTAGCTGTCCCCCCTCTCGTGTCTGTGTGAAATTCGTATCCAGCTGTCCCCCCTCTCCTGTCTGTTTGTGCCTGTCTGTGCGAAAGTCGTCTCTATCTGTCCAGCCCTCCTGTCTGTTTGTGCCCGTCTGTGTGAATGTCGTATCTAGATGTCCCCCCTATCCTTTCTGTATGTGCCTGTCTGTGTGTGAAAGTCATATCTAGCTGTCCCCCCCCCCTCTTGTGTCTGTGTGAAAGTCGTATCTAGCTGTCCGCCTTTCCTGTCTGTATGTGCCTGTCGGTGTGAAAGTCGTATCTAGCTGTCCTCCCTCCCGTCTGCTTGTGCCTGTCTTTGTGAAAGTCATCTCTAGCTGTCCCCCTCTCCCGTCTGTTTTTGCCTGTCCGTGTGAAAGTCGTATCTAGCTGTCCCCTCCTCCTGTCTGTATGTGCCGGTCTGTGTAAAAGTCGTATCTAGCTGTCCCCCGTCTCCCGTCTGTTTTTGCCTGTGTGAAAGTCGTATCTAGCTGTCCCCCGTCTCCCGTCTGTTTTTGCCTGTGTGAAAGTCGTATCTAGCTGTCCCCTCCTCCTGTCTGTATGGGCCTGTCTGTGTGTGAAAGTCGTATCTAGCTGTTCTCATTCCCCTACCTCTGCACACTACAGTTTCTATGTCTTTCTGCTTCAACTGAATCCCTCCATGCCCACAGTCCGATTATGCTGCCACCCATATGTACCTTCAGCGCCTTTTGCTCACGCTTTGAACTGCCTGTTGTCGCAAGTTGCTCACACATCCAGAGCCTTGTCTTTGTCACGCCGGACCTTTTTGATCATCGCGCAACCACAATGACTTTGTATCCTATTGTGCTCATCAATGACTCTGCATCAAGGCATGTCCTGCAGGACTCCCGCATCATGTGTGCCTCATTTCTGACTTCTGTATCATGGCGGATTTCACTCCATCTGTTGATTGCTCCTTACAGTAGCCTCTGTACACCCCCGCCCCCCTTTCCCTTATCCTTTAACTATGCACTTGCATTATCAGAAATGTCGTCAGGCGTAGTACGATAGTTTTCTACTCATTCTTAAATGTCTCAAGGCCTTGTCAGAATATTATTGTATTTTCCCTTATTCTCTCTCCTGCCTTGAAGCGCTTTGACACACATTGTGTATAGGCGCTATACAAATAAACTATCATATCTTATCGTATCATATAGGTTTGTC
This sequence comes from Ambystoma mexicanum, assembly GCF_040938575.1. Taxonomy (NCBI): domain Eukaryota; kingdom Metazoa; phylum Chordata; class Amphibia; order Caudata; family Ambystomatidae; genus Ambystoma; species Ambystoma mexicanum. The sequence goes on from NC_090934.1 coordinate 229,725,534, forward strand.
CCACCAGTTCTCACAACGCCTGTTTGATCTCTGGAGAAGAGGTAGCCCCAATGGATTCACATTTTGATAGGATGCTTGCAATTCTCCTTTTAATAAGCGGTCAGGTAACAGGTCTTTAAAACCTCATCCGCTAAGGGGGGAAGGGGAGAGGAGTCTCTCCAGTGAGGACCCACTTGTCCAGCTCTCTAGGGAGGGTCTTGGGAAGCAGGCTCCCCTCCCTAGCCTCAAAGTGGGAATCTTCTCCTTGGGGAGAAGGGACGAATTCCCTCGATTCGTCACAGGGTGAACAAGGATTTCCCACCGCCAGAGTGTGTCCAGATGAACCTCTCACTGCCACACCCTGAGTAAACATGGGCACTGCCCACTTTTATCCCAAAAAGATGTTCCTGTCTGGCTGGCTTTCCTCGACGCTGGTCTGTCGGGAATAGCGCATGCTTGGAGTCATGCATGCAAGAGGAAACCCCAAAAGCAGGACTAGGCCAGGGTGTGAGGTCAGAAGTGGGAGGAAAGGGCAGATAGGGTGGAGGGGTGAAGTCACGGGACCAAATGGAGCAGGGCCCAGTGAAAGTCCAGAAGTTGCATCAAGAAGATTTTGGGGTGTAGGGGGGCCCACTCACAGTGTTTCCCCACAGCATCATAGCCGGAGCCGTGAACAAAAATGGTCGGCAGGAAAATCACAGGGAACACAAACAAAGATTTACCACTTCCAGCCCTCATTGCACAAGGACTTTCCACTGCATACCATCTGGGCACAAAGACTTCTCACTGCCAGCCTCTGAGTGCACGATTCCCCACTGCCAGCACTCGTTGCTCAAGGACTTTCCACTGCAAGCCCTTCAGTGCCCAAGGACTTCCCACTGCTAGACTGCCTGTGCACAATGGCTTCCCACTGCCAATCTCGGAGTGCATAAGGACTTCCTTCTGCTAGCCCCACAGTTCACAAGGGCTTCCCTATGCCAGACGTTAACTGCACAAAGGTTCCTCAGCCAACCTCTCAGCATGTACTTATTCACCACTGTCAGCAACTTTAGAGTGCAAAGCAATATCCCTCCTCTGGGTTCTGAGCTCACAAAGAGTTCCGACTGCTAGGGCCTCAGTGCGCAAGGAGTTCCCACGGCTAGGGCCTCAGTGCGCAAGGAGTTCCCACGGCTAGGGCCTCAGTGCGCAAGGAGTTCCCACGGCTAAGGCCTTGGTGCACAAGGAGTTGCCACGGCTAGGGCCTCGGTGCGCAAGGAGTTCCCACTGCTAGGGCCTCGGTGCACAAGGAGTTCCCACTGCTAGGGCCTCGGTGCACAAGGAGTTCCCACTGCTAGGGCCTCGGTGCACAAGGAGCTCCCACGGCAAGGGTCTCAGTGCACAAGGAGTTCCCACTGCTAGGGCCTCGGTGCACAAGGAGCTCCCACGGCAAGGGTCTCAGTGCACAAGGAGTTCCCACAGCTATAGGCTCGGTGCGCAAGCAGTTCCCACAGCTATAGCCTCAGTGCGCAAGGAGTTCCCACGGCTAGGGCCTCGGTGCACAAGGAGTTACCACTGCTAGTACAAAAGGAGTTCCCACTGCTAGGGCCTTGGTGCACAAGGAGTTCCCACTGCTAGGGCCTCAGTACAAAGGAGTTCCCACGGATATGGCCTCGGTGCACACGGAGTTCCCACGGCTAGGGCCTCAGTGCACAAGCAGTTCCCACGGCTATGGCATTGGTGCAGAAGAAGTTCCCACGGCTATAGCCTCGGTGCAGAAGAAGTTCCCATGGCTATAGCCTCGGTGCACACGGAGTTCCCTCGGCTAGGGCCTCAGTGTGCAAGGAGTTCCCACGGCCAGCTACTTATTCAAGAAAGCATACCCACTGTTTACATCCGAGCGCTCAAATGTTCTCCAAGCGCAGCCTCTGCATGGTCTTTATTCCCCACTTCCGCCCTCTGTGCTCACAAGGAATTCCCAGTTTCCAGGCACGCAAAGATTCTAAAATCCATCCTCTTAGAGCACTATGATTGTCACTATCTGTATTTGATTCACAAGGGTCCATAGATGGCCTGTGCGTGTGCAAGGAATCATTTTACCTTTCACTTAACCGCACAGAGTGCGATTGCACTGGGGTTCCTGCAGCAATGGCCTCGCCCAGCGTCTGATTTCAACAGAAATCACACTGCAGTGATCACATCCCTGCATCTGATAGCACCAGGATGCACACTGCAGTGTGTGCCACTTGGCATCTCATTGCACCAGGATTCACACTGCAATGGAATTCACTCCACGTCTTCAACGGGCTGAACCCTGCAACTGATCACACTAGGATGCACACTACAATGGGCCTCACTCAGCGTCATATTTCATCAAGATTCACACTGCACCCGCCTCACTATGCTTCCATGAATCACACCACAGTGGCCCCACTCGGCATCGGATTGCACCAGGATTCACACTACAATAGACGATAATCACTGTATGAATGCACCAAGATTCACACTACAGTGAGCCCACACCTACATCCAATTGCACAAACATTCTCACTACAATGCACGCTACCCAGCATCCTCTTGCATTAAGGTTCCACCTAGAGTGGTCTTGGACTAGTGTTGAAACCCAGCAATAAATCCAATAAGCAACACAGAGAGCAAAGGCAGAGTCCGCTGTAATGTCCGTACAGATGTGCACGCAATGAACGGTGAAACTGGCAGAATAACCAGTCCCAGAAATGGGGCCAGGGAGCTCACATTCCTCAGGGTTTTTATAGGGTTTTACACAATGGGGTTCACACAGAAAAGTCTGTAAGATACATTTAGTCAGTTTCATTAACAATGAACCCCCTAAAAGAACAGCCCCTGGCTTCGAGGAGCATGGCTCAGCCTGCACATGAGAGAACTCCCACCTGCAGTGGACTTTTCCCTTACACATAATATGGCCTGATCTGGTGACCATCACCCACGTGATCACCATGCCGACTCTCCTACGGGGTTGCCTGCCTCCATCAGTGATCTCTCCTGCATCACAGGGCCCGTCAGCATCCCGGGCCGAGACTAGTGTCATGGCTTCACGGCCTAATGGGCTCTTCTGTTCGTGCCAGCCAATCACAATTGCTTAGGCATTTCACTGCATCAGCTGCCCAGCTGTGGCTGCAGTGTTGCTGGGCCTGTGGCTCATGTATGTCCAGGGGCCCGTAGGAAACACAAAATGTGCTCTGCTTGGACACCGCAAAAGGGATGGCAATCCCAGATAGCTGAAGCCCAGCAGGCCGATGCTGTCCGACATGTATTCACTTGGTCAACTCTCACCTGTCCCCCCCAAAGTTGATACATTGAGTACCACTTATTACAGTGCTTAGATGCTGGAGGAATCCAGCAAGACATGCGATATAAACTACTCAGTTATAATTTATGTTATCTCCAAGTGAAGTCCTCCAGAGCCCCGCCGACACCAGGTTTTCAGGACAACCGCTGACGAAATAAATAAATCCAATCTATATTCACTCTATTCAAATGACATATTTTGAGGAGATTCTGAAAACATGGAGTGCATTTGAAACCCGAGGACCAGAGTTGGAGACTCCTGGTTGTCAAACTAGAAATTATATCGTGCCTCCTATTGCTATGAATATATGTATATTGGCCTACGCCAAGCAGCTAACAAGCTGCTTATAAACTACATGTGAATAAACTCGCATTGCAAGGTCCTGAACTTAGAACCCATGTAAACTATCATTTTGGGTCAAGCCGCCATTTTAGGTTTTCTTGCTCTATAAAGTCACCATGTGAGCTAAAATGGTAGCCTATGTTATTCAGAACAGAACTTGATTGTCATGACCTCTGTACAGCTAATGTATAACTTGCCTGCAGGCACCTTGTTAGGGTCATGAGCTGAGACCTTCTCCTTCTGCTGACCTGTGTGCAATGGATTACCTGTATCACCGAAACTGATCTATAAATGAATGAAAACACCTGCTTAACTATATTGTATAAATTAAGTCCTGCATTGTAATGTTAGGCCTAGAGCATACATTATTACCATTTCTTCTTGTTAATGTATAAACCTAAGATGAACTAGATTTGACCTGGCAAGGGACCCTAGAGCAGTAACTTATTTATGGAATGGTTAACCTGAAGAAAGGCTGGACAACAGGCTGGAGAAATGTATAAAAGCCTGACTGTTTCAATGAATATTTGCACTCACTGAGCACACCGAACAACGCCGGAGTTCGCTGTGTTGTACTGAGGGTCGATAGCTATCTGAATTTTGTTCTGTTCTTTTGTAACTGGATTCAGTATAAAATAAAGTACTTTGTACGTTCCTTTGTAACCTGTGTTTGGTGTGTTTCCTTTTTGGTTACCCTGCCTCATATTATTTCCTTGTTTTCACAGTTGGCGCCCGGAATAGGGACCCTCAAGATTGATGCCGGATTATTGAAGGTTGACGCACGCTATCGGACCGGGATCAGACCGTGTGACATAACGGGCCCGACTGAACGAGACGCGACATCTCAACAGCGCTGCACAATCTGTTCCCTGGACGATAGCCGTGTGGTCTGAGACGGCATCTTGACGAGGGTCAATTTTTTGAGGCGGGCAGATTTGCCGAAATCACCATACACAAGGTAAAATTCGTTAGGTAAGTCCTTTGTAAACCGATCGGTCCTTCTTAGGTTTGGTCAGGTGAGTCGTTACCCGACTCTTAATTCAACCCTGACAATTTGAATTTGGCGCATTGTATCTGCAGACACAATTATTGACCAGGTAACACCGAGTATTTGAGAAATGCCTGGGAAATTGTCTAGCTGCTTTAGGGCATTATTCCGCAGCGATAGACAATCTTTGGAATTTAGCCATTCGGCACCACAGGAGGGGTCACCGGCATGTACTATGTACTGTAAGCATGGCATTGGAAGTGTTGTATTTAATAAAATTTGGCACAGACAAACCAGGCATGCCTCCGAACTTCAGTGGCCAGTCAATGGTAGTTTTGAGATCCCTCGTATTGAATATTTAGAGTCAGTCTTGTTAAAAAAGAAGACCAGACCTGCAGCATTTGATGTTTTGCAAAATTGGAAAAGAGAAGCGTTGCAGCAGCTTAAAAGTAGGGAAAAACATGTGCGCCGTCATAAAACAAATGCTGAAAAGGCGTTGTTATATGATCAGGACAAACAGTCTGAGTCGGTTAGGAATATGGACAGGGCTTTCTCACTCGGTATTCAGAAAATCTATCCTTCTAAAGATCTTCATGTTTCTGATGAGTTTATCGACAAATTGTTAAATGAACGAAAGCCTGGTGCCTCTGCACCACCTCCGTATGTTCCTCTTCCTCCTGCTGTACCTCTTCCTGCTGTTATTCCTGCTCTTCCTGCTCAACCTGTTGTTCCTATTCCTCCGGTTGTTGTTCCTCCACCTGCTCCTCTGCCTCTTCCCATTGCACCAGTAATAGTACCTCCATTGAATTTGCCTGCACCCTCACTCCCAAGTAGTTCTGTACCGCTTGTAGTTGATCAGGGTGCGGGGTCGAGGATTGTTACTCGTAATACTGTTCCTACAGAAAAGAAACAGGATTTGTTTGCATGGGCCAACCATTGTATGGAGAGAGATGATCAAGCTAATGTTCTTGCCACACTTTCTAATATGGATAATTTTCCTGAGAAAAATGTTTTCATTGAAGGTTTAGGGATTCATTTATGTGTAATGTGGGGTAAATTAAATAATGCAGACCTCCCACAAGGGTTGAGGGACCTGAATACTTTGGCGTTTTCAAGAGACACTGTGGAGAAGGTACATGAGCATGTTGAGAGGATATTAGAGTATAGAAAGGAGTTGAAAAGGTTACGGAATGAGGATGACGAAGAAGAAAGTATGTATGTACAGAAACGATTTCTTCCTTGTCGTAAATCGACATCTGAGGAGGCGCGAATTTGTACAAAAGATGCGATTAGATGGATTTCAGACATATCGATAACTCCAGTTGAGGTATATGACACATACAGTCAATATAGGCTAGAAATGCAGAAGAAAGTGATACAGGTAATGGTAGAGTACCTGCAGGATGAATGTTTAAAGAGAAAGGTTAGTTGTCCCACAGAGTTATTGAGTATTTATAAGAGAGCTTTTTCACTTGACACTTCTTCAACTGCTTTAGCGCTCGACTTAGCTCGGTTGCTTAGTAAGCGTTTGGAGTTGCCTACATCTTAGTTGCCTATGAGAGAGGTTCCTCCGACATTTGTCCCAAAGGTTGAGATTCCTGCTAATGCTGCAGCAGGTACACTTGCTGTGAACATTCCTGCACATTATGTATCGCAGTTTGTTCACGTCCCGTTTTCACGACAGGAAGTGAATACTATTAGACAAACTATTCCTGACATTAGGAAAAATCCAACAGGGTTCTATAAAGAGATAGAGTCCGTTTTGCAGTCCTCAGTGTTTACCCTAGGCGACATTGATCTGCTATTCCCTGTACTCCTGCCTGTAGATTTGTGGAAACAAGTTAGAACTATAGACGATGTACCAGGGTTGGGAGATACATGGGCTGACATAGTTAGGCTTGATGGGGAAAGGCCAGCTGGTGAGAGACCACCTCAGGTGATACTAACTTTGCCTGACAGAATCATTGCAAAACTGAAAACTATAATCCCCGAAAAGAGAATTATTTGGGACAAGCTTATGGCCTGTGTCCAAGGAAAATCTGAGGGTGCTACCGAGTTCTTTAATCGGTTCGAACAGGTATTCTCGGATTTCAGTGGACAAGACTTAGGCACAGAGTCTGGGAAAAGATTATTTGTGGACAAATTTGTACGTGGATTGCTGCCTGACATCCAGTCACAAATTATGTCTTCTGAGAGCGCTTGGCAGGCGAAATCCCAATCAGAAGTACTGCACATGGCTCAGTACTACGAGAACCATGTCAATAATGCAAAAGATAGAGTCGAGAAGAGAAAAGGTGATTTGAAGACTAAAGTATTGTTACAGCAAATTGTTAGAGGCCCCAGAGGGGGTAGTTCGCAGATTAGAGGTCAGTATGTTCCACAAGGGAATGTGCCCTTGGGTCCTGTGAATATTAACCAGTGTGCCTATTGTTGCCAGGAGGGTCATTGGCGTGCACAATGCCCCGTCCTTCGACAGAGGTCGAATAACACATTTGGAAATATGGGTAGACGATCCAGAGGTCGCCCGGGTGTAGAGGGCCCTGGTAGAGGCTAGTTTTCGCAGGATCCCCAACAACCTTTTTCACAGGATAAACAGACTTCGAGTGTGGATACTAGAAACATATTTGATCATCCTTCTGCTGCATATCTATCTGAAGAGCTTCCTTTTGATGATATTTTGTTTCGTTAGGATTGCCCGAAGCAGGGTTTGGAACCTACACCTATTCCCATTAATCAGAAAGGTCCCTACGTTGAAATGGTGGTGGGAAATAGGAAACATCAATTTTTAATAGACACTGGAGCACAGAAGTGCTCCATTGATCATTCTCGGGTTCCAAACATTCCACCGTCAGGGCAAACCAATGTTTCTGTAGGGTTTTCTGGCACACCAGTTGTTTGTCCGGTTTCTTCACCGGTACCTATTTCTTTGGGTCCCTTTACGGACCACTGTCCATTTCTCTTGACTTCGAATTGTGGAGAGAATTTGCTGGGGTTGAATCTGTTGAAGGAATTAAATGCGGTAATTCATTGTTCTTCTGATGGAGTGCGTTTGACGATTTCACCACAGCAATGTTCTGTTTCGCAATTCTTGACTAGACCTTTGCCGCCAGAATTCAGTAATGTACCAGAGTGTTTGTGGGCAGTTGATGACAATGATGTCGGTGTTTTGCAGATTGAGCCTGTTAAAATAGTTTTGAACCATGGAATTAAGCTGCCCCGTATTCCACAGTATAAGATCTCAGTTGAAGGCGAGCGAGCTTTGAAGAGCATTGTTTCCGATTTTGTGCATCGTGGGGTGATTGCGGAGATTGCAGGAAGTTTGTGCAATAGTCCAATTTTACCCGTGTACAAAAAAGGTGATAATGCAATTCCATTTCGTTTTATAATTGATTTACGTGCCATTAATAAAGTCGTCGCTCCGCAATTTCCAATTGTGCCTGATGTGACGACAATATTAACCACGATTCCAGCTACGGCTACTCACTTCAGTGTTGTGGACCTAAAGAATGCTTTCTTCAGTATTCCTATACATGAGGATAGTAGATACTTGTTCGCGTTCACCTTAGGGGGACGCTCATTCACATTTACTTGTGCACCTCAAGGTTATACTGAGAGTCCTAGTATTTATAGTAGGGCTTTGAAAGAGCAGCTTGATACCCTTTGATTGCCCCCTACTTGTACGTTACTTCAATATGTTGATGATTTGCTTTTAGCCGCTGACTCTGAGAGCTCTTGTAAAGAGGGCACTGTGTTGTTGCTCATCCATCTAGCTAAGCATGGTCACAAAGCTTCGCTTAAAAAGTTTCAATATTGTTGCCAGGAGGTCGCCTATTTAGGCTATCTCCTGTCAAAGGAGGGAAGAAGATTGATACCTGAAAGAATAAAACACATTTCTCGCATGTCTGTCCCAAATACACAAAAGGAAGTTAGAGCCTTGATAGGTATGGCTTCTTACTGTAGGTTATGGATCCTAAACTTCTCACTAGTGATAAAACCGACGTTGGCCTTGACAAAGAAGGGTATTTCTTCGCCATTGCCATGGAATACGGAGCATCAACATTCATTCGAGTTGCTCAAGACTGCATTATGTTCGGCGCCAGTTTTGGGCACACCGAACTATGAGAAGGCCTTTGTGTTGTTTGTGCATGAATGCAATGGATGTGCTTTGGCTGTATTAACGCAGGAACATGGAGGGAAGAATAGGCCATGCGGTTACTACTCTTCCGCCCTTGATCCTGTTGCATGCGCTTTGCCAAGATGTTTGCGCGCTGTCGCTGCTGCTGCTGCGTCTGTAAAACAGAGTGAGGGAATGGTCCTAGGCCATGATTTAACCCTGATGGTGCCTCACTCTGTAGATATTCTATTGAACAAAACCCAAATGCAACACCTCACTTCCGCACGACTGACAAGATATGAATTAATCTTGTTTGCTCCCCACATTCAAATTAGGAGGTGCTGCATTCTTAATCCGGCTGAACTCCTACCTTTCCCGCAAAATACTGTTTGTGGTGACGAAGAGTCACATGACTGCCTGTATACTACTGAACAAGATACAAAAGGCAGAGTTGATTTGAGGGACACTCCTTTGGATAACCCACAAGGGGAGCTGTTTTGTGATGGCTCCTGCTTCAAACTACTGGATGGTACATCCACAGCTGCTTATGCAGTCACTACATTAAGTACGGTTGTGGAGACCAAGAGAATTACGCATAACTCTGCGCAGGCCGCAGAGATTATAGCATTGACTCGAGCTTGTGAGCTTTCCGAAGGGCTAACAGTAAACATATATACTGATATCCAGTATGCCTTTGGGGTGGCTCACAACTTTAGGAGACTTTGGTCAGAGAGAGGGTTTTTAACTTCGCATGGCACCAAGATCCAACATGGCTCCCTGATAGTACAATTGCTTTCAGCGCTTGCGCTCCCTAGTCAGTTAGCAATCATTAAGTGCGCAGCACATTGCAAGATTATAGATGATGTAGGGAAATGGAATGCTTTCACTGATCAAATAGCTAGACAAACTGCCTCTGATCTCTTCACTGAGATGTATGTTTCAAGGGAGACTGTAGATGCCTATGCAATGGATGAGGGTGTTGGGTCTGTACGGGATATCCAAGCCGATGCCACATTAGAAGAATCCAAAAGGTGGGCTGAGGGCTTGGGGAAACTCGATGATGATGGGTGTTGGGTGGACATGGTTGAAGGGAAATGGTTGCTTCCTAATGCCTATATAGTAATGATGGTTACCATGGCACACGGTCCCACACATGTGTGCGCTCAACAGATCATGAGAATGTTAGAGAAAGTCTGGGTAAATGATAAGATTTCAAAAATTGCCCAGCATTATGTCCAAAATTGCATGATTTGCCTACAACACAATGTGGAAAAGGGGACAGCAACTCCAAGAGGTAGCTTTGGGCCTCCTTCTGTCCCATTTGAAGTGATTCACTTTGACTTTATTGAAATGGAGCGATGTAACAATCTAAAATATGTCCTTGTGGTCATTTGCGCCTTTAGTAAGTGGGTCGAGGCTTTTCCTGTTAAAGACGCTACAGCCATGACCACTGCAAAGACCATTTTAAAGGAATTCTTCCCACGGTTCGGTTTGCCGAGAGTTATCTGGTCGGATAATGGTCCGCATTTTATCACTGCTGTAATTCTACAGATATGTACGGCAATGCAAATTGACAAACGATTCCATTCGGCCAGACATGCTCAGAGCGCCGGATTAGTGGAAAGACACAATGGTATCATAAAAAACAAGCTCGCTAAAACGTGTGCCGGCACCAAACTAAAATGGCCGGACGCCTTACCGATCGTGTTACTAGCCATGTGTACAACCTCTCAAACTAAGACTGGGCTCTCTCCATTTGAGGTGGTAATGGGGAGACCTGCCAATATCTGGGGTCTTCCGAATCCTAGGGCATTGAGGAATGTAGAAAATGTATTGCTTTCAGACTATCTTAGCCAGTTGACTAAAAACCTGTATTTCATTTAACACCAGGTACGAGACGCTTTACCCGCGTGATACGAAGGCCCAGGCCACAGTATACAACCTGGAAGTTGGGTTTTGGTCAAATCCTTTGACCGATCTTCCTACCTTGCACCTCGGTGGCGGGGCGTGTTCCAGGTCCTGCTGGTCACCCAAACAGCGGTGTGTGTCGCAGACCGGAAGCATTGGATCCACGCGACGCACGTCAAGAAACTTCCTCACCCAGTGCCACACGTTACAGACGAAATGGAACCCCTCGCTAACGCTGCAACCAATGATCCCAAAGCAGTGAGTAGCACTGAGAGTGCGTCGGAGAATCTTTCTGAGCCTGTGAGGCTTGGGGAAGCTGCCATTTTGTCTCCGCACTCTCTGAAAATTTTGCTCCCGGAAATTGCTGTTCCAACTTCACTTGCCTCTGATACGTTGCTTCCAACGGGAAGCAACGACATCTTGTTCTCGGATCAAACAATACCAGGCACAACAAGATACAACTTCCGGCCACGAAGATAGACATACGGCACGGTTTTGCTGTGCATCTGATAGACATACGGCACGGTTCGGCTGTGCATTCAAGGAAGGAAAGGATCATCAAGGGCTTGCTTTTGCCCAAAAAGTTGAGGAAGGGGATTCTGTTGGCTAGGGGTTGTGGAAGGACTAAGAAGCCGCGCGACCGTAGTGTCGCCAGCAATGAACATTGGGGTCGTCAATTGAAAATCTACAATGCCTGCTACCGCCACCGCTGCTGCTCGTATTGGAATTATAAATAAGGAGGTGACCAACTCGGACAATGAACAATGTGCCTGGGCCCCGAAAACGTATTGCTGTGTTTTTATGATAATATTTGGTTTTATAATAGTCACTGTCTTAGGCCTTTGGTATTTCGGAGAAACTCATCCTTTGGAGTCTTTGCTGCCGACTGAAATTGTACCCACTGTTTCTACAGCTTTTGTACATTTGCATACTCTGTCACCTAGGGACTCACAGCATAGACAGAAGTATCACAATAATACCTTGTTGCTTATAATGAATGCAACACATGCCATTTTTAATAAGACTAATTGTTGGATCTGCTCGCATTTACCGCAACATGGGGATAAGGGGCTAGGTTGGTATATTCACCCTTTACCTTTGACAACTGCTTGTTATGCTTCACTTAGAGCACTGTTCTTTGGCCGATGGAGCGATAGCATCTCGGGGAACTTTGATGGCACTAATTTGAATAGTTTTGAGAAATGTGTTCTGACTCCCCTGGAATGCTCGCTTTTCGCAAATAGGAGTAAGCTCAATATTGCTTCTATTAGGCCTTCTGATAGACTGTCTCGTCCTTTCCAATCTTTGATTTCCTTTAAAATGGCTCTGATAGGCAATAAGGATGCTGTGCCTCCTTCTTATACTGTTAACCATAGCCCCGATTCAGTTTCTTTCTGCATACAGAGGAATGGCACCCGGTCAATGGGAGATTTTAAAGGTTGTGCCAACATTGCAAATTTGACTGGGGAAGACAGACATTTGTATGTAGGCGAACCTATCTATTTTGTTTGCGGTAATGTAGCATTTCCATGGTTGCCCAGGGATTGGCAGGGAACTTGTTATCTAGGAATCCTGTTACCTGAGGTGTTTATAGCAAGTACTGTAGAGGTTTCGAAGGCTCGTCCACGGCAGAACGAGAATGGCGACACTCCAGCACAGGTTTTAGGAGATGTAGCGAAATCATTCCTTCCATTCTTTGGGCAGATAGCGAATTCCGAGGATATCAGGAAACTAGCGAGAGTACTGGAGAGAACCATCAACCAGACCACAGATATACTCTATAATATGACTTTAGAGCAGAAAGCGATCAGATTGGTAGCGCTTCAGAACTGGATGGCATTAGATGTCATTCTGGCTGAACGTGGTGGAGTATGTAAACTAGTGGGGTCCGCTTGCTGTGTTTTCGTACCAGATTCCGCCCCAACTATTTTTAAGGCAATACAGAATCTGCACATTTAGTTCAGAAGTGCATGTTCCCGAGGGAAATTGGGATCTTAGCGCTTGGTTCTGGGACTTCTTGCGGTCTTGGGGTTGGAAAGTGCTTTCAGTCTTGCTGATTATTTTGGGAATTCTGCTATTTCTTTGTTGTTGTATCCAATGTCTACCAAGTGTATGTTCAATGCTAGGGGGATGTTGCGCTCAGGCGATAGGTACAATAGGACATAAAGTGTATGCCCCGGATAAAACCTCTAAGGAGTATGTACTGAAAGAGATCTTAGTAAAAGATCTAATGGCGATAGATATTTCTGACAGCTATTCATGGTGTATGGACGATGACACATGGAGTTATTTGCAGGGAGATCAGAAGTAGTTTAGCACTTGGCATAGGCCAAAAGGAGGGTTTGTCAAACTAGAAATTATATCGTGCCTCCTATTGCTATGAATATATGTATATTGGCCTACGCCAAGCTGCCAACAAGCTGCTTATAAACTACATGTGAATAAACTCGCATTGCAAGGTCCTGACCTTAGAAACCATGTAAACTATCATTTTGGGTCAAGCCGCCATTTTAGGTTTTCTTGCTCTATAAAGTCACCATGTGAGCTAAAATGGTAGCCTATGTTATTCAGAACAGAACTTGATTGTCATGACCTCTGTACAGCTAATGTATAACTTGCCTGCAGGCCACTTGTTAGGGTCATGAGCTGAGACCTTGTCCTTCTGCAGACCTGTGTGCAATGGATTACCTGTATCACCGAAACTGATCTATAATTGAATGAGAACACCTGCTTAACTATATTGTATAAATTAAGTCCTGCATTGTAATGTTAGGCCTAGAGCATACATTATTACCATTTCTTCTTGTTAATGTATAAACCTAAGATGAACTAGATTTGACCTGGCAAGGGACCCTAGAGCAGTAACTTATTTATGGAATGGTTAACCTGAAGAAAGGCTGGACAACAGGCTGGAGAAATGTATAAAAGCCTGACTGTTTCAATGAATATTTGCACTCACTGAGCACACCGAACCACACCGGTGTTCGCTGTGTTGTACTGAGGGTCGATAGCTATCTGAATTTTGTTCTGTTCTTTTGTAACTGGATTCAGTATAAAATTAAGTACTTTGTATGTTCCTTTGTAACCTGTGTTTGGTGTGTTTCCTTTTTGGTTACCCTGCCTCATAGTATTTCCTTGTTTTCACATGTTATTTAGTACCCAACAATATGGCAGCATATATTTTGAATATTCTTGAAGTAATCTGTAGGGGAATGGTCTTTATATACGTGCCTTTTGGAAAGATGACAGGGCTGATGCAGATCCAGGCTCTGCCTGGCATGGCTCTTGGTCTGCCCCCAGCCCTGCTGGCCTCTAGAGGCTTGAGCCTATCAGGGCAGCACCCACACTTGCCTATAGCTCAGTGTGCCTCTGCCAGCCAGGGCAGAATAGCATGTAACCAGTAGAATGTAAAATAACGTTATCTGATTTCATACTTGAAGCGTCCTGTAAAGAATCACCTCCAAAAACTACCATCTACGTATGTCAGGTCCCTCTGATGGGAATAATATGGACGTAGGTGCCCTGTAAGGAGTCACCTCCAAACGCTATCCTCTGCTGTGTTCAGTCAGGTCCCTCGCATGTGGTTATTATTTGCAAAAACAGGTGTCCTGTAAGGAATCCCCTCCCCAGCATCAGTCAAAACCGGCAAGGCTACCTCCAAACTCGCATCCGGGTCCGGCACCCGCAAATGGGCAATTACCTGGCTATTCCGGCCCAGCCGGACCCGGTAATTGCCCTTTCGTGGGTGCCGGAGCCCCTTTGGGCTCAATGGGAATGGGGACGTTGGATGCACCGGCGCCGTTTACAACGGCGCCGGTGCATCAGACATGCTGTGATTGCACGTGCCGCACAGGCACCCGCAAGCAAAGCTCATATGATGGCGGTACGGTAGCAACGGGGCTTGCCTTACCTCCATACTTACAATGAGGCCTTTGTGTTCAAGCACGTGTTGGCTGGTCTTTTGCACAAGAAACTGGATTTAGCAAGCCCACTTAACACTATACTACTTTGAACTCAAACATTATTAAAACCGAATCATCTTTTGTCAAACACCTTGTAGAGCTGCATTTACCAAGTGCTAAATTCGAGAGGTTTTCTTCTTTCCTTACTCGGTTTCATAAATAGACACAAATACTTTTCCAGGATCCGGGGAGACATTTTTGGCGATTCTCGGATCCGGGGAAATTCTGGCCAATGACCAGTGCTGCGGCTGGTGTCATCCTCGCTCTCTGTATGACGTGGCTCTGCCGGTCTACCAATACTTGACAAGTCGAGGGATTAGGCTATTGGCCGCTGTCCGCCGCCCCCGTGTCTTTTCAAGAAATACAAATTTAAAAAGAAATTTGCTGGATCCATTAGAAGTAAGCAATGCAGAGCATAGGTTTCGAGCCCAGGTCATGCTATACAGGACATGCTTTGTAAAAGGTGCACACCTTTTATACTTAGCCAGCAATATTATAGGAAAATCTGTTCTCTTGACAATCGCTTACTTGTCTTGTGCACTTAATTGGGAAAGAGAAATTTAATGGCATGTGCATATTTCACTTTGTGACATGTTCCCTTCCTGTGACGTCATTCCCCATTGCGCATGTCAGAGTCGCCCATTTTTTTGCTTAGGACTTGAGCCCTGACTTGACTCACCTTGGCCCATGAACTCGGTGACGATGTAGATGGGCTCCTCAGAGACAACAGCGTAGAGCTGGACCAGCTTGTCGTGCCGCAACCTCTTCATGATCTGAGCCTCTTCCAGGAAAGCCTCCGGCGACATGGTGCCCGTTTTGAGGGTTTTCACAGCCACCTTGGTAGTGCCGTTCCACGTTCCTAGAGGCGAGAGGCTGGCATTAGTGATCGGCCTTGGAACCAGGAACCCTGACCTTATGAGAATGCTTGCGCTGCTCACTGCACCACCCCTAAATCTTCCTGACCCCTCCCTCCCACACCATTCCTTGCTGCACCACCACCACCCTACAATAAATCAGCCTCACTGTATGATGAAGGCCCCCAGCCCTATTGGGAACTCTCCACCCTGTGGTGATCGCTTCCTGCACTAATGCAAACCCCTTCCTTCCCAGAGTCATTCCCTCCAGAACTACAGTGAACCGCACCATCCCACAGAGTGACCCCCTACCACCTTATAATGAAGCACCGCTGCCCTACTGTGGACCCGGGGGTGACATTCTTCCTACAGTGACCCCTTCCCACCCTGCCCACTACCCAACAGAGCCTCACTCTTCTTTATCACTCGCCCATCTAGCCCTCCCCAAGACAGTTCCTAGTCCCTCCACGCTTAACATCACCCGCTTTGTTAAATTTGGGGATCTCCATGTAGGATCTCCTGAGGGTTTGGGGTGTCTAGAGCAGAGCTCTGAAGTAGTCGGATGTGATGGGTGAGATATTCATCCAGGCCTGGCATTTATTTTACTATTGTGTTTCATTGTGGTACTAGTAAACTTGCATCTACAAATGGAAAAGTAAAAAAATAAAAAATAAATACTACAAGTACCAGAATGCAAAGCAGCACAAGCTAAAATGCCAAGACTGTTTGAACGTCTTAGACCTGACATTGAACAACTCGAGAGCTCTGATGGGACTGTGCTATGCACCATCTCCATTGGATGCAGAGGCCCTGGTCCTGCCAATCCCCTTCTGCCACCTTACCCATCCAGACGTCTCCGAAACACCCCTGGCCCAGCTTTTTATCCAGGCTGATGGAGTTGCGGCTGATCTCCCAGGCATCCTTGGACAGGCCCGGGGTCTGGGGCTTGATGTTGGTGCATGCCTTGGTTAGTAGGTGGCAAAGACCGTCATGGTTTTCTGCATGAAGTTTGGGATGGAATGACAGGGGAAAAGGAAGGGGTATAATGGAATGAGATGGTCATGCGTGTACACCGGGGCAGTGAGGGGCATTCCAGGCTCTGATTGGATGATTACTTTACCCCGATCACCATTCGCTCCCCACCATCCTCTCTCCGTAGTTAGATCACTGGCCGCTTTATCACCGGGGTCCCCCTGTGGCGCAATTCCCCAGGGCGCGGAAATTGACAGAATTCCCGATACTAATTCCCGCCAATTTCCCATGAGCCTGCAAGTGGCAGAGGCAGCTGAAGGTGTTTTAGGTTACTTCCAAATTGTGCCACCAAATTGCGGGGCTGAAAACCCCAGACACAAACTTGTCTCAGAAACTGATCTGTACATTAAGGTTTTTACCTCTTTTTCAATCTATGTACCCAATTCAGACTGACAGAGAGCTAGGTATTTTCAGGGCTAGATCTAATACACAGCCACTGCTTGCACCAGGTCTCCTGGGGGCGGAGGGCACAGACATAACGGACCACAGACCCCGGAGAGAGATGCTGAGCTGCGAGAGGTAAGTGGCCCATGGCCCCCGGGGCAGGTGTCACCAATGCACAACTGAAGCCAATCAAATCGCTGGAAACATGTATCCGTTTCACCCTACTTTGGGTGCACGGGCAAAACCTGGGGAGGAGGCCATGCAGAATAGATTTAGCTTTACCCGATGACTCTTAGTCACCGAGGATGCAATGTAGCCACTTCTGGGCTTTCATTTAACAACCAGATGCATTGTAGGACTTGTAGTCCTACCTCACTTTGCTAGAACCAACTGGGCTAAATACTACATTGGAATGGCTTGTTAAAAAAGATCAGCATTACGAAATTGCTTCTCAAGTAACATATAGGTGACCTGGTGACCCCAGCCGAATCAGTGCTGACCAAGTACTACTGTGCTGGTTCATGAGTCATGGCATTTAGCTTCTTAGGGGATCCAGCGGGTTGAAGCCGCTCCAGTTGCAACGATGGACAGCGGTGAGTGCATATTAAATTGGTTGGGCTTCGGTGACACCTCTTCTCCTCCCTCAGAGCCTGTATGCCCCCCACCCATGGATGCCTTCGCCCCGGCAGAAGGCGTGGGTGCGCCTACCCATCCAGACTTCCCCAAACTGCCCGTTTCCCAGCTTCTTCATCAACTGCAACGACTCGCGGGGGATCTCCCACACATCCTTGGTTTTGACGGAGAGGTCGGCCAGCTTGGGCATCCCTTTGTGGCACGGCACGACCAGGCGGCAGCATAAGCCGGCAGCTCGCTCTGGCAGGAGTGCAGAAGAGAGGCACAACAAAATTGCGGCCACGCAGGGCGCGGAGAGAGAAGGCAAGAAGGGAATCAAAGCGAGTTAAGTGCCCAGAGAAAGTGCATAACAGTGAGAGACAGAGGTGAGTAGGCAGGAGGCCCCGGCAAGTGCATTGGAAAGTCTGGCAGGGAGGAGCTAGAGTCAATGAGGTGCACTACTCTAACCCCTCCTCGCGCAGAGGTTCGCAAGTCATGGCCTTTGCGGAAATCATCCCAATTTACCAATAGGCGTTGTTGGGTCTATTGCTCGGCCAAGAACTGCTCGAATTCATTTTGGTTCGTGTTTTTCTCGAATTTTACAACCAAAATGTAGATGGTGGGTTTGGGTCAAGCAATATTGGTGGGGTAAGGTTTTGGGGCGCATTAGAGGGGCGGCTACGGGGGACTGTCCCCCGCATTCTGTGGTAAAAAAATGTTTTTAAAAAAACAGGCAACAAAAATTTCAAGCTGTTTTTTTTTCGAGCAATAGACATACAGCCAACAAGTCCGGTCCAGCACTTATTACATATACTAAATACAAACACATCAAGTGTGCTGGTAGCTTTCTGATACAGTGCAAAACATTCTGCTGGGAACATTCTAGAGGTGGCATCAAGCACTATACAAGAAGTCTACATACATACATACATACATACATAAAAACGTGAATCCCATTAAGTAGCATCTGCCCCTGTTCTTAAGTTGTGGTGCCTTACACATCCAGTCAGTATATGGTTTACTGCGCGAGCCAGAGAGCGGGAATACACTGGTGAATACATGCCCACAGTCAGTCCACAATAGCATCCCCACAGCCATCCCGCGGCGTCCTGCCACGAGTGACATCTTCAGCTAGGCCTAGCATCACAACAGACACGGACATATGAGCGAGTCGGCCCCGGCCCTACCCGGCCCTTCTATGCCCAGTCTGCGATTGTTCTCTTCATACATCCGCCACGCTGACCCAAAAGCCCCAACCCCCATCCTGGGCCCCCTGGTCTTACCT
This sequence comes from Ambystoma mexicanum, assembly GCF_040938575.1. Lineage (NCBI taxonomy): Eukaryota > Metazoa > Chordata > Amphibia > Caudata > Ambystomatidae > Ambystoma > Ambystoma mexicanum. The sequence continues at coordinate 229,744,298 of NC_090934.1, forward strand.
GTGTAGTGTTGCACCAGTTCTTGCACGGTGTCAAACTGGGCCCTGGTGGTGATGTAGTAGCCCCCGCTGTCCAACTTCCGGATCTTGTAATGTTTCACGTGGTCGCCCTTTACGTCGTCCCAGTCCCGGATGGAGAGGGAGTATGCACCTAAGCAAGGGGGGGGGGGGGGGGTTTGGGGAGGGTGTTAGAGACGAGACCATCAAACTCTGGAGACGCGGGGAGGGACTGCCATATGAACACAGCACAGAGAGGGGGTGAGGCCTTCGCATAGAGGGTGCAGTAAGGGGAATATACTTCATCAAATCTAGACCAACATGGGTTCATACCAAAATATAGAATGAAATAATTTAGAATCCCAAAATACAGAATTTCGAAAAACCCATGTTACCCTTTATATATGTGTGTGGGGGGGGGGTAAGTTATTAAAAATGGTGGAGGGGTATTGGGCGTCACGGGGGTCTCCCCAGCGTATATACAGTGTAAAAAAGGGTAAAATAAAAATCAGTATTTTGGGATTGGACATTTTATTTTCGCATTAATCGCATAGATCCGACCAACAGGAGCCTGTGGAGAGCATCCAATAGAGACTCGCATGAGAAAGGGGTGGTCCTTCCAATAAAGACGGCCAGGTGAGGTGCAGAGATTGCCAAATGCAGACAGACCAGAGAAAGCAACTCTAGTATTTCAAATGCAACCCATCATGTGGTGGTGTGACTGTAAAACGCACAATTTCAGGAAAGAAGGGGCGTATCCAATCAGAAGTAGAAACAAGAGGGGGAATAGAATCAACAACGCTCGGCAAAATCAATGCGCTGTGTGTTTTCACGACACAAAAAAAACTTTAATGTAAGTGTATTTAATAAGTTAATATTAAATTGATCAATAAGCATTCAACAGTTTGTTTTGGAAATGTATCACACACATATAGACAAATAGCAGATTTTATTTAAACTTATGTCTCTTGTTCCAATATGTCTTAGAGCAAAAAAAACATTTAAACCCTCCCGAAGAACCATTATAACTAATGGGGAAACACGTGTCAGGGGATCACGAGAAGAATAAAGAATAAAAATCAAAATATTTGTTTAAAATCACCAATAGACTAATATGGGGGATCATGCGAAGAATCATGAATGCTCATGAAGAAAATTAATGTGTATGAACTCAATATGACAAATGAATGATGCATTAACAAAATTATAAAAATTGAAATCAAAAGTCAAAAATGTATTTTGTCAAACCATCAATAAACCAAATATTGGAGCGAAAGGATAATTGTATTTATTCAGGAAAGAAGAGGAGTCTTTTAAATACAGACCAGCAGGAGGCAGTGAGAGACGGTGGATTTAAAACATGCTGCGATGGGGTGAGTGAGAGGGTAAAATACTGGCCAAACAGTGTTGGGTTTGGCCTGTTAAATACAGACCGCCTGGAGACCATGCAAGGTTTTCAAATTCAGGGCGGCGGTTAACTAGACTGTCAAGAGGCAATGCAATCAGCTTTGGACTGGGGTATCAAATCGGCCCGGAACCAAGGAAAAAGAGGCCCACGGTTGGATACGTCAATGAATTCCTTCTGTGGCAGTGCTTTAAGTGGGCAGTCTCTAAAAAGTGGGCTGAGCCAGGGCCCTGCCGGGGCCACCCCATCCCACCACCCCACGGCGGGACACATTGTCTCGCCACAGCCGCGACAGGAGATGCACCTGCCATTTTCAAGTCAGACAAGCTGGCAGAGTTCCAGCCAGCCGCAGCTATGGCTGGCTGTCACTTCTGTCAGTCACTGTAACTTCCTCTTATGACCTCTTGCGCGAGCGTTCACAAGAGGAAGTTAGTGTCCTTTTGTTTCTCCCTCCCCAGGTCACCGAGGCGTCTTTGACGCTCGCAGAACCTGGGAACTCAGTGCCCTATTTGTGTGTTTATAAAAGATGGCTTGAAAAGTACACAATTCAAGCAATCTTTTATAGCGCTTTGCCGACAGACAAAGATGCCTCAGACTTTGTCCGTCGTCAAAGCTTTATAAGAGATGGACTGAAATGCGTAAGTTTCAAGCCATCTTTTATAAACACAGAATTTAAAAAAAAAAGATGGCTTGGAAAGTATGCAAACCATAAGGTACGCACATAAATATATAAATGCTTTATATTTTTGTCCGTACCTTACTATTGTTTGTGTACTTTTCAAGCCATCTTGAAGTAAAGGGCTAACGTAAAGACCGTTATTTCTATGATCACATTGGACTCAGCGACTGTGCAGGAGTGGACCAGCTCTATGCTCCGTTTAACATATGTGTGAAGTGTGCTGTGATGCTGTAATGCATGTCTGAAAATGAGCTGAAAAACATGGCGCCGGTGCGTGTCCATTTGGGAATTTCACTTCCGAACTGCAATGAAAGTCTACGTTTCTGTAAGCTTAGTTAGAAGGCAGACGTGAATTCTGCAATGGTGGCAAGATTACTTTTTGAAACAAGATGAGCTCACTATGAAGGATAGTTGTTGTATTGTTCGCTCAAGGATGAGCTGAGAAGGGAGTGGGAGATGTGCAGGTGCAGTGGAAAGGGCTGCTGGGAAAGAGCGCGCAGGATACACACTGGGTCTTTCCAGTACTAACTGGATTTTTCCACTCTTTGACACCCATGCTTGCTGCCTGTCCTTCGGCCAGGGCGGTTGGGCAACCTAGGAGGGGCAGGAATTTTTACCCCATAAGAGGAGATGTATCCTGGTGGTAGACCGAGAATTGGAAACCCGGGGGATGAAGTCTCGCTGAGAGGGAGGATGCTCCGCTCCAGACCCCGTTGGTATGTGTGATCTCTCTACCTACCTGCCTCAGGACTGGGTTGTGTTGTCGCGGCCGAGATGAAGTTTTCTCCTGCAACTACACTAACGGTGATGTAGACATTATGCAACTATCCTTGCTTGTGTGTTTATGTATAACCAATTATATGTATGCCAAATTCCATTTATTCCACTGATTATTTGTATTCTTATAATGTGTGAATAAAGGGCCTGTAAAGAGCCAATTATATTCCAATTGCTGGTCTAGGTGTGCATTATTGCGTTTCCTGAGTCCAAGAACTTTTAGTCCGTGTAACTGAGTGAGTGGCTCTGTAGTCATGACACGAGTCAGAAAAGCAAAACAGATGCCCGGGGTGAGAGAGATCAGAGGGTGAAATACTTTCTCTGGGGTGCTGAATCCAGCATCTGAGAATCTGCCACAAACAACCCCACCCATAGGGAGTGAGGCATCCAGACCCGAGGTGCATGGGAAGCAGTCATTGCCAACAGAGATGCCAAAGCCATCACAGGTAGAGAGGGTGAGGGACCGGTGGGTGCTTCAGTCAAGTTAAAAACAAGCATGCATGCTTGTGTGCATGTGCGATGTGAGAGGGCATTGATATATTTTTATAGCATGGATCTGGCTCTGGAGGAACAAAGCACCGTACAGGTCATAGAGAAAAAAGATTGGTAGCGAGAATGTAACAAGTAAACATTAGTATTAATTATCACACTCTTATTAAAGGCTGGGGTTTCCACATGATAGCCAGAATCTAGGTTAGCCCAAGGTGTTGTTAGAAGAGCCAGGACTTCTTTCTTAAACTGACAGAGACTTGAAGCAGAATTGATTGCCATCAGGAAGAAGTTCCTAAGGACAGGAGCGTAGCAAAGGAAGGACGTTTTCCTAGTTTTCTCCTTGCGAGCAACAATAGTTTCCAGTCTGATGATAGTCTTACTGCGAGATGACCGTGTGCACCCACTGTTTTTCGTTGACCACTAGGCACTCCAGCGTACTGGCAGTGGTGGCCCTGTAGGTGAGGAGGTACAAAGGTTTGAACCAGAACCTAGCTGGGATGAGGAGCCAGTGTAATGTGTGCAAGGTGGGGGTGACTTGGTCTGCTTCGGAGTGGCACTGTCTGCAGACCAGCTGGGTGCTGGCAACCATCAGCAGAGAGTACCCCAAATCGCAAATCAACCTCTCACTACACAACTCTGTTTCCAGAAAAAAAAGACTACCATTCCCCTAATGCACCTGCAAGATACCTTGAAAACCCAGTGGCCTAGTTGGCTTCTGAATTGCATGCAGTCTGGTTTCACAGTTACTGGAAGAAGACCTATTTCAAAAGGATGGCAACACTCGGAATGCTATTGTAGTTAATGTGCTTTTGTTTCAATACAGAAACTCCTGCAGATGGTCAGCACTGGCTCCTCTCCCATAGCCCATGCCTGGAGTGTCAACTGACCGCACCTGTGACTGCTTATGTGCACCCAATCATCTGGCTGCACCCTGGGTTTCCTCGCTGATAGCACTACTAAACTGCCATACCCTGAACCTCTGTGTGTGTGCTTTGAGCTCTGAGCCTCATGTAGATGGAACCCATTTGGAATCATTCTCTGCTTTGCTGACCATTTTTCTTGTACCCATCCCTGCTCCTGTGTTGCCTTGCTACAATTTCTACAACCATGCCTTTCAGGCTCAGTTCTTCACCATCCGCCTGCTCCCAGTGTGTTTTCTACTTTAATTTGTGCTGTGTCCCTGCAGCTTTCAACCTCTGCTACTTGTGCTGTTTCCTTTTAATCTCCTTCCCTGTTCCTGGCTCTGCTCTTCTCCTGCTCTCTCACATCTTTAGCATACCAAGATTTACCTTATAATATCAGACTCTGGTTCTCTTTCTTCTGTTTGTACCCTTTCCCTTAGTAATAGTCCTGAGATCTGTGCCCCTGCTTTCTATAGCTCCTGTGTTGCCAGTCCACAGCAGTTACCCTTTCCATTGCCTTGATGCAGTAACCTGGCTCCAGTTCCTTGCTTCAGTTACTTAGTCCTAGTCTCTTTCAACTCTTTCCTATTTGGAGTACATCACTACTGTCTTCTGCTTACCTAGTTCCTGTGTCCATGTTCTAAATTCTTGTTTCCCCTTGGGAATTTTAGCTGGTAATTGTTCTACTGTGTGTGCTCATCTAAGCCTCTGTGTATTCCTTTGTACAGACATTGGCTCAGGGACGCCATTTCACCAAAATGCCAGGGGTAGCGGAAGGGACATCAAATGACCCTTGAACTCTGATGACATCACAAGAAGTGATATCATTGGACACCACCCTGATGTGACATCATGGGAAGCGATACAACATGACCTTTCACGCCTTTTGTGAGTCTAACAATTATTGTATAGAATTCCAGAAAGACAAATTATTCTTCATTCCTATTCTTTCTTACCTAAGGATACTGCAAATTAAGGCCTTTGGAGGGAACCATTTTAAAAAAATGTGGTCTTGAAATAACTTGAGCACACTGTAGAATGCAGGTCTCCTGGGGCACAGGATAGGCGCATGTGGGTGTAAAACTAGCCATGCAAATGTTAGCATAAGAAACAATCCTTGCCTTCTGCTCCATCAAGGAACAACTACACTGCACAGCCAACAGAAATGGAAACACCCTTTCATCATGATTTTCCCCAGTCCTAGAGTATACAAAATCAATGTCCAAAATGTCAACTTGGTGGCTGCATGTATGCATTTGCCATGCCAGTAACATAATATGGGCCTGATTATGAGTTTGGAAGATTATAGAATACCGCCAAATTCATTACCATTACTGCATGCGGTAAATATCTGCACCCGGAAAGGTCTGGATAATTCCAAGTCATGCAGACCTTTCTGTGGTTCCCATTTCCGAGTTCCATAGGGTTCCTTGGGGTTGGGTATTTACAGCATGTGCTAATTATCATGTGCGGTAATTCGTTTGAGTGAAGGTAATCACTTTCACACAAAACCATGATGATGAAACTCGAAAAGTTGGCAGTGAAGTAAAAAATCTGGCAGTGGTAATTTATGGATGTTTGACCTCTACCACCAAACCAGTCTTATGCCCTTTCTGTGGTAATATAGAGGAGTCTGTGTACTCAGTGTGTGCCCCATAGCCACAACACCAGCAGTCCATCAGGCCACATCACAAGTTTGGCAGTAATTTGGTGTTGAATCCACCAAATTACTGCCAAAATTGGTTACTGTTACTACCACCCAGTCCTGTGGACAAATCATGGGATTCCGAGTGGTGGTCTGGTGTGGTTAGACCCTATTTCTGGGGTCCATCGGACTACCTGGGGATTTTGGTGGGTTTACTGCGAGCGATTATTCCACTGCAGTAAATCCGAAAAATGTTTGGTGTTTTGACGGAAGATTTACCGCCAGTATGACTTGTAGTTTGGCAGTGCGGTGTAAATGGTGGTCATTCTGTTACAGCCCCAAAAAAGGTGCTAACAGAATGACCACCACTTTTCTTACCGCGCGGCCAAACTTGTAATGTGGCCCAGGGCCAATGAACAGTATTTTTACTTCAGCATTTAGCGGTCAGTCCCTCAGACAATTAAGGTGCTGGCCACTGTCGTTTTAGTGCAAGTCACATACTCGTTATGAGGTCGGCTTTTCTACCTCTCCCATTTGAACCTAATAGGTGGCAGGAGGTGAAAGGGACTGTGGCTGTAATCTAATCCCATCCCTCCAGCGATATTTCTACCTGCAAGAAGTAGGAAGAGAGTTGGCGCGTGCAGTGGTCCTCTGGGCAGGGAAAAGCTTCCGCGTATGACAGTGGTCTTCAAACTGTGAGGCTGGCCCACCTAAGGGGCCCCGGAGGATGCCAGGGTGGGCGCGAGGGTCTTCAAAAAGGGATTACGCCAACTGCTTATAATAGAAAATATAGCAGATATGGCATCTGGAGAGGCATGAGGAGCTCTGCAGCAATATTTGTACTCAAGGGGGTTGCTCGGAATACACAAGTTTGAATACCACTGCTGTATGACAATTGGCCTCATTACAAGTGTGGCTGTCTGGAAATAAGGGTGCCGTCACGTAGCTGCACACTTCCCGGAACGCCACATTACAACTCTGCCTTCCTGGGCCGTTGTGCCTGGCAGGTCTGCCAGTGCTTTTGTGTCCCCATTCCCATGGAGTCCTGTAGGACTCCATGGGAATGAGGATATATACGTTCCGTCGCCTGATATCCTGTGCTGCCCGAACTTGTAATGTCCCGGTGGCATCGGGATCTCAGGCTGCGGAAACAGTGTTACGAGTACCGCCAGACTCGTAACGAGGCCCAATGTCTTTATCTTCAGTAGGGGGTAGATAACATCACTCGCACTCCACTGAAACCGGGGCCCGAGTCATCTTCGAGTCTTTCGAAGGATGCGCCACCCTGGGAGTGTGTGGAGGAAGCCCCTGAGTGTCGATCTAAGGAAGACTTGTGCCTGCCCTGTGTATTGCGGGGCTAGCAGGTCAGTCAGCAGCTGATTGGACAGTACCAGCGGGAGATGGCAGCTGCGTGTGAGTGAAAGGAGGCCCCGTACCTTTGGTGGTCTCGCTCTCCCGAACAAGGAATGTTCCCCTGGGGTTCCCGTGGCAGAGGAGCAGTCGTTCCGTGTCCTTCCTGCCCATCTTCCCAAAGTACCACCTGCAAAGAGAAAGTGAGACAAATGAGCAAAGGAGTGAGGTGAGTGAAATAATGAGGCAATAGAAAGAGTGACAAGAGAGGTAGAGAGTGAGAGAGAGAGAGAGAGAGAGGGGCAGGGAATGTGGGAAAGGGAGACTGGGAAAGTGGGAGAGGGACAGGAGAAAGAGGAAGACTGAATAAGACAGAACAGGAGACAGAACAGGAGACAGAAAGAGAGAGATAGGCTGAGAGAGTGGGCGAGAGATAAAGAAGAGAAAGAGAGATGGAAAGAGAGTCGGGGCGAGAGACAGAAAGAGAGGCGGAAAGAGAAGCAGAGGGAGTGAGGGGTGAGATAGGCAGAGAGGAGAAAGAGGGAGAGAGTAAGACAGACAGAGCGGGAAAGCGAGCCAGAAACAGCAGGAGAGAGAGAGAGACAAAGCGTGTCCGAGTGTGAGAGAGAAATAGGGCGAGAGAGGGAACGTGAGAGAGAGTAAAAGTATTAGGTGAGTGACAGAATGAGCAAGAGACAGGGTGACGAGTCCTAGAGAGAGCAATATACAGAGCGAGACACATTGAAAAAGTGACAGCACAAAAGAGGCAGGGAAAGGGAGACAGCGTGGGAGAGAGACTGAGAGATAGAGAGGAAAAGAGGAAGAGAGAAAGAGAGAGCTAAAAAGAGACTCAGAAAAAGATTCACAGAAAGAGGGAGAGAGTGTGTGAGAGAGATAGGGCGCGAGAGGGAACAAGAAAAAACTGGATGGAAGAGAGATAGAGAGGAGAAAGAGGCAGAACGACAGTAAGACGGGAAGAGACGAAAAGAGAGCGTGTGTGAGAGCGAGAGAAAGAGGGGGAGAGAAAGGGCGAGAGTGGAGAGCGAACGAGAGAGAGAGGAATGGCGGTGGGAGAGGAGGAGAGAGATAAAGAGAAAGGCAGAGAGTGGGAAAGAGACGAGAGAGAGAAGAGAAAGAGGCAATAGTAAGATAGAAGGCGCAGGAGACTAGGGGGAGACAAAGAGAGAAACCGAGGGACGGAGGGAGCGAAAGGGCGGCGAGCGAGACACAGCGAGCAGCGCCTAGAAGGCCCGCAGCACGGGCAGCCCACGCATTCCATTCTAGCTCGTGCTTCTGCAGACTTCCGACGCCCGTAACACTTCGTGCATCGACCTCAGCCCCCAGGGCACTCGAATGATCCATTCCCACACATCATGCATTCCATGAATCACCACAAAGCACTCAGCTGACCACCCTGCATCCCACAGCACCCCCGCCCCCCCAGTGGACCTCCGGTGAAGGGATCTGCTGACGGATACAGCAGTGCGCGGGATCCAGGGATACACTGGCAGTGCCTTTGCTGACCTCGCATGTGCCAGTGTGTCCGACCCGCTGGGTTTCCAGGTGTCTCCGAACACGCCTCTAAGCTGTTCCATGGCAGATCTGACCTCGAGCAGGTGGTTAAACGAGGACACGTGTGCGTCAAATTATAGGTGTGTGCCTGCCTATGGGTCACACGTCTTTGCTCGAGGATATGCACTACTCCCAGGTGGGTATCACAGCAGGTGTGCATTTCCTAGACCAGCTGGGCACTACTTTACGTTTTCCCTCAAGTGGTAGTTCTTCACTGCCTGCTTCTAGGCGCAGGGTCGTTCCAAGGTGGCCGTTCCCTGTATTTCTGAGCACTTGAGTGTCCCCTTTACAATAGCACGCCTGCGTTCTCCGAGGCTGAGCTTTGGAGCTTTACAGTTCGCCTTTTGTCCATTTTTTCGGTCAAGCTGTTATCTTGAACTCCCAGCACAGCCCTTGGTAGTAGTCTCATCTGCCTGGTCACGTGCTCACTGACAGCTGTCTTGCTTCAGCAGCCTCAGGCAGTGTTTTAAGTGGGGTGAGATTTGAGGGTGGACTCCAACAAGGGTGTGTGGCCTAATTCTGCAGGGGGAGGGATGTTATTCGTAGACAAGCAGGACAAGCGGGGCAAATTGAGGCGCCCTCTCCTGCAGGCAGTGTTTTAAGTGGGGTGAGATTTGAGGGTGGACTCCAACAAGGATGTGTGGCCTAATTCTGCAGGGGGAGGGATGTTATTCGTAGACAAGCAGGACAAGCGGGGCAAATTGAGGCGCCCTCTCCTGCAGGCAGGGCTTTAAGTGGGCTGGGGCCTGCTGGGGCCAGGGCCCGCCAGACTACGAAATCTCGTTTTGAGGCAGGGCCCTGCCGGGGGCCCACTAATTTGCCTCGGCAGCCACGGCCACTACACGAAAAGGCTTTTTTTCTAAAGCCTAAATCTCTCGCTCGTGTGCAAAAGCTTCAGGCTTCAGAAAAAAATGTCATAATGGTGGCACCGCACCTGCGAGGCATCCCTTCAAGCAAGAGATGCATGTGGGCCGGTCACACCATTATGGAGAAAACGTGCGGGCGCTGGAAGAGGCCTTGTTTTCTAAATCATGAAGCTCCCGCGCATTCGAGGGAGTTTCAGTCTTCGGGAAACGGCCTCAGCTTCCAGCGGCCTCACCCTTTCAGCCTTAATGGTGAAGCTGCCCCACCCCAGGTGGCGAGGGCCAGCACCACCATTAAGGCTGAATAGGCGAGGCACTGCCCCTGCCAGGTAAACCTTTAGAAAATAAAGGCAGAGATCAGCTCTCTACAAAAGGTTGCCTGGCAGGGGTGCCAGTAGCCTTTTAAGCCGGGGCTGGCCAAGGGGGCATGGCCCAACGTGCCAGCAGGCGACCCCACTGTTAGGCCACGTCCCCTTGATGAGCCCCGGCTCATTTTGTAGTGCCACTTAAGGCACTGCCTGCAGGTTCCGTGCCAGTGTTTAAGAAACAAAAGTAGAGGACACACCAAAAGAAATGATAGCCGTGCAGCCAGGCTGTCCTTTTGTTTCTTTGTGAGGGGTGGCAAAGCCCTCAGGCAGCCTTTTAACTCAACTGAGCCTTGTGGTTCAAGGGATGCATGCGACATCCTGGCCGCTCCTTTTTTTGCTATCAGCCCTTTCGCTATACGGCTCTGTTGAGCTTAACGGCTGCCTGAAGTGGTTGCTGCCGCTAGTGTTAGTCGTGAGAAGCCGGCAGGGCTCCAGCTCGGGAGCACGTTTTGAAGACTGGCATGGCTTCATCACAGATAGCCCCGGCCCACATAAAGACCTGCCTACAGCCCTATTCCATGCAGTCCCCCATAACATCTAATCAGCTTTGTCTCAGCATTTCTTGCTTGCAATCCTCACATGTTGGCCTCACTCTAGTGCACCTTCTCATTGCTTTTTGCCTCTTGTGTCTATCGAGCTTGCAGCATTTGACGTTGATCATGACTCATTTTAGCTAAATCGATTTGGGTGTCCAAATATATTATTTTACTAAGGGTTTATGGGGTTCAACTGAAAAGTCCGAAAACCATTGCACTAGGGAACACCTGTGTATTTTGCTCACCCTCAGGGAATTTAGTGGTCACAATTTGGCTTACTTTTGTTATCCTGGATAGGTTTCCTGTCTCCCGCTGCATGAAATGAAACCAATCTCACCTACCAACCATAGTACTCAACCAATCCAGTCCCACAGGACTCAACCAATTCAATCCCCACATCAACTTACTCGACCAATCCTATCCATACAACCCAATAGTCAACCAATCAAACCCCTTCTTCACAGAACTCACCCAATCAAATCTCACAGCACTCAACCAATCCAATCCCAACATCAACACACTTGAGCAATACTATCCATACAACACAGCAGTCAACCAATCACATCCCTACCTCACAGCACTCAACCAATCCAACCCCAGCCTCAATATACTCGATCAATCCTATCCATACAACACAATACTCAACCAATTAAACCCCTACCTCACAGTACTCAAACAATCCTAATTCACTGCACTTAACCTGTCAATTCCATACTTCACAGTGCTCAACCAATTCCATCCAACCCCTATAGTCGACCTCAACCCATTCCAGACCAATGTCCTAGTACTCAACCAATCCAACCCTTACCTCACAGCAATTAGCAAATCCAATCACCATCTCGCAGTACTTCACCAACCCGACCCCACCTCACAGTACTCATCCAAATTCAGAGTTCAACAGCCCTAAAGGAATGACCTTCAGTAACACCAGACACTCACTCTTCGGCCTGGATGGAGTCCACAGGAGCCACATAGTTGCTGGGGATGTACCCAGTGGCCCCGGAGTTCAGGGACCGAGCCTCCCACCAATCTCCTTCTCTGAAAACAAAAAAAAACAAAGAACATTGTTTTTTTAATGGCACTAAATACTTCCCCCTGCCAGCAAACATGCAGCCCACCAGCATCCTGTACTGCAGCCCAGTAGGATATTTGCTGCAGCCCATAATTCCCTATTTGCTGCTGCTCATCAACCCCCCCCAGTGCAGCCCCACAGGCCCACTGCTCCGGCCGAGTATTGCCCATTTGGTGCTGCCCATCACCCTCCCCCACTGCAGCCCCGCAGGCCCATTGTTTCAGCCCATAATTCCCTCTTTACTGCTGCCCATCACACCCCTACTGCAGCCCTGCAGGCCCATTCCTCCAGACCGTTATTCCCCATTTGCTGCCAGCCGTCAGCACAAGTTGCCGCAGCCTGTCAGTGTCCCCTTCAGTAGCCCACCAACACTTCTTACAGCAGTGCAATGCAGACCAACAGATGTGACATGTAATTTGTGTCTAACCATGTCAGCCAGGCTTATAGCGACATTTTTCTTTTAGCCGTAGGCCCAACCTTTTATGCTAATGTGTTAATGCAGGACACAATGTAGTTTAATAACTGGTAAAATAGAGCGGAGAGATTTGCTTTTGCAAAGTTAAAGTACAGTGCATTAGAGGTTTTTTTTTTTAAAATAGAGCCAAATAACTTTGAACTAGAACACTGCATTCTGTCTGTATAAACAAAGCAATTTGCATCTGGCCAGGCCTTTCTGGGCCGAGTACCAATGTTCTAGTAAACAGAAAACAGATGACGGCTCCCAAGGAAAACTATAAATTCACATCCAAATTATAGTTTTTGTCCGCTGACACTTTTAATGGAAAAATGCCTAGTGTTGAATGACGAAAGCCGCCCTTGGCTGATATTTACACAAGAAAGGTGCTGTCCACTACACACTTTTGATGGAATGATTCCTAGTGGCGAATGATGCTTGTGTCCTTGATATTTTTGTTTAGAACAGTTTTCAGTGCTGGATGAATGTTGGTGATTGCAGGGTTGGAATAGGGATAGCTCAGAAAAGGTATGATAGTGCAAGATCAGGCCCTGCACACAGTTGTTTTGGGCAGTGGAGCTTGCAAGAAGACCGGGGGAAGACGCGCATGGCTGGCTGAAGAGGGAGCACATCGGTTTTTCAGTTGTGAGTGGCCAACTCCCTCTTGTTTCTTTCACTGGATCCTAATGCCTCCAACATGGCTTCTGGCTGTTTTGAAGCATTTTGAGTCCTTAAAGGACTCTGCCTTTTGAATTTTGAGCTGAACTTGGATTCTGTTTGAGCTGCATGGGAACACTTCTGTTTTTACCCCCAAGGCAAATCAGCTCACCACCTAAAGAGCAGACAGCTTATTTTGGATTGGCTATATGCTGGCATCATTGATCCCAAAGGACATGTAATTCTTTTTTGGTGCTTTTTACCCTATTTATTTATGCTTTTTGATGAAAAGATCAGGGTGCATTAATAGGTGGCTTTTTCATATTTTTCGGAATGTTTCAATTTCTCCATTTGTCCTTGAATTGTGGATAATCCCAGCCACCATGTCTGCTCCAGCCCTCTTTCACTCCCTACATTCTACAGTTACGGAGTATGAAGAGGCCTTTGACCCTGCATTTGGTATTACATTGAGAAAGGTATTGAGGTGCTAGATTGCCTAGCATGATTTGAAGAGGCAGGTGCTAGATTTCCTAGTGTGATTTATCACGAGCTGGTGAGGCGGGTTGTCGGTTTTTAAGGTGACTGATTTCTTGGAGAAGGTTGATTAGTGTTAGCCTTGATTTGAGGTAGAGGCAATGGCTAAGATGTTCAGCTTTTTCATTAATTACTTTTTGCATTTTAAGTTTGTTGTGTATAGAGATGGTAATAATGTCAATGTTTCCTTATTACACATTTCTCGTAATTAAAAGATTTATTTTGTACTTGAGAGTGTAGGAAGGATTCATTGAGTGTTCCTTACAGAGTGATAAGTATTAGAACATGAATTTAAATAGGGGGGCATCTCTCTAAATTAATTTTGTATTGATGTGTTATATATGGTACATGTCTTTTAAGACGCATATGAAGGGCTCCTGGATGTGTGAGCAATGGACGATCACTAAAAATATATCGGACATTGGTAAACCCCTCCTGTGCTGATGAAGGAGTAGCAGCCACCCACAGCTGGGGGCTGATCGCCTGCGCTCATTACTGATGCACAGTGACAGGTATATGCTTTTACCTGCCCCATTTCCTACCACAGCTCCTGCTGGGGCAGGGGGGTTTTGCAAACTCCCTTGGGGTCCAGTGAAGGCTCTGGTGGTAGGGATGATACAAATCACACCACCTGTTCCTGCTGCACTCCTCCAGCTCCTTCTGCAACAGCCAAACCACCTATCTCCGCTGCAGAGGCTGAACCAGACTCACAATTTGTGGGGTGCTGAATAGCAGTTGTGAAAGCTGGTAGTGAGTGGCACCCTTAAATCCTTGTGTGCTGTTGACTTTCCCCTTCCTTCAGGAAGCTGAATTGCTATTAGACCTTCCTTCATGCCCATTAGATATTTTACCCCAATTCAGAGGCTACCTCGTGTCCGAAATTTGCATTGGAGCAGTGACGCCTTTGGCTTCATAATAGCAGGTCTATTGATATGGCTTGGGCAGGCTTTTGACCTATATGTTTGCTGCTGCCATCCCGTTAACGTCCTGTCAGTGCATCCTGCTGCAGCCCATCAGCATAACGTGATGCTGCCAGTTTGCGCTCCATGTTGCATCCTGCTGTCCTTCTCAGCACCCTCTGCTGCCCGTCAGCACCCTTTGCTGCACCCTATGGGTGCTTCCTGCGGCACCCATCAGCTCCCGCTTCTGCTTTTCAGAGCTCCATATTGCATCCCGTCAGTGCATCCTGCTGCACACATGAGCACCCCCTACCCCGTCAGCACCTTTTGATGCCCCCTTGTCAGTGCACCCTGTTGCACCCATCAGCACAACTTAATGCTGCCAGTCAGCACCCCATGCTGCCTCCGATGATGCCCCCACCAGCACCTCCTTCTACCGGTCAGCACCCTTTGCTCCACCATGTCAATTCATTATGATTCGCCCATCAGCACCCCCTGACCCATCAGCACCGCATGCTGCCTCGTCAGTGCATCCTGCCATCCCCATCAGCATCTCCTGCTGCCTGTCATCATCCTTTGCTGCACCCTGTCAGTGCAGCCCACTACATGCATCAGCACCCTCGGTTACCCATGAGCGCTCTTTGCTGCACCGTAAGTGCACCATACTGAATGCATCAGCCCTCCTGCTGCCCGTCAGTGCCCTTTGCTGCACCCTGTCAATTCATCCTAATGCACGCATCAGCAAGTCTGCTACCGGTTATCGCCCTTTTCCGCACCGTCATTACATCCTATTGCACGCATCAGCACCCCGCTACCGGTCAGCGGCCTTTGCTGCACCCTGTCAATGCATCCTACTGCACGCATCAGCACCCCTGCTACGGGTTATCACCCTTTTCTGCACAGTCAGTGCATCCTATTGCACGCATCAGCACCCTGCTACCTGTCAGCGTCATTTTCTGCACAGTCAGTGCATCCTACTGCACGCATCAGCACCCCTGCTACCGGTTATCGCCCTTTTCTGCACTGTCAGTGCATCCTATTGCATGCATCAGTACCCCGCTACCTGTCAGCACCCTTTGTTGCACCCAATGCATCCTACTGCACACATCAGAACCCCTGCTACCTGTCAGTGGCCTTTGCTGCACCCTGTCAGTGCATCCTACTGAATACAACAGCACCCCCTGCTGCCTGTCATCACCCTTTGCTGCACCCTGTCAGTGCAGTCTACTACATGCATCAACACCCTCGGTTACCCATGAGCGCTATTTGCTGCACCGCAAGTGCACCATACTGAATGCATCAGCCCCCCTGCTGCACCCTGTCAATGCATCCTACTGCACGCATTAGCAACTCTGCTACCGGTTATCGCCCTTTTCTGCACCGTCAGTGCATCCTATTGCACGCATCAGCACCCCGCTACCTGTCAGGGCCATTTTCTGCACAGTCAGTGCATCCTACTGCACGCATCAGCACCCCTGCTACCTGTCAGCGGCCTTTGCTGCACCCTGTCAGTGCATCCTACTGAATGCATCAGCACCCCATGCTGCCTGTCAGCGCCCTTTGCTGCACCCTTTCAATGCATCCTACTGCACGCATCAGCAACACTGCTGTCATCGCTCCTTTCTGCACCGTCAGCGCATCCTATTGCATGCATCAGTACCCCCGCTACCTGTCAGAACCCCTTGCTGCACCCTGACAATTCATCGTACTGCACGGATCAGCACCTCTGCTACCGCTCAGAGGCCTTTACTGCACCCTGTCAGTGCATCCTACTGAATGCATCTGCACCCCCTGCTGCCCATCAGCGCCCTTTGCTGCACCCTGTCAGGGCATCCTACTGCACGCATCAGTAACACTGCTACCTGTCATTGCCCTTTTCTGCACCCTGTCAATGCATCCTATTGCATGCATCAGCACCCCTGCTACCTGTCAGCACCTTTTGCTGCACCCTGTAAATGCATCCTACTGCACGCATCAGCAACTCCTCTACCGGTTATCGCCCTTTTCTGCACCGTCAGTGCATCCTATTGCACGCATCAGCACCCCGCTACCTGTCAGTGCCCTTTGCTGCACCCTGTCAATGCATCCTACTGCACGCATCAGCACCCCTGATACGGGTTATCACCCTTTTCTGCACCGTCAGTGCATCCTATTGCACGCATCAGCACCCCGCTACCTGTCAGCGCCGTTTTCTGCACAGTCAGTGCATCCTACTGCACGCATCAGCACCCCTGCTACCGGTTATCGCCCTTTTCTGCACTGTCAGTGCATCCTATTGCATGCATCAGCACCCCACTACCTGTCAGCACCCTTTGTTGCACCCAATGCATCCTACTGCACACATCAGAACGCCTGCTACCTGTCAGTAGCCTTTGCTGCACCCTGTCAGTGCATCTACTGAATACAACAGGACCCCCTGCTGCCTGTCATCACCCTTTGCTGCACCCTGTCAGTGCAGTCTACTACATGCATCAACACCCTCGGTTACCCATGAGCGCTCTTTGCTGCACCGCAAGTGCACCATACTGAATGCATCAGCCCCCCTGCTGCCCGTCAGCGCCCTTTGCTGCACCCTGTCAATGCATCCTACTGCACGCATTAGCAACTCTGCTACCGGTTATCGCCCTTTTCTGCACCGTCATTGCATCCTATTGCACGCATCAGATCCCTGCTACCTGTCAGCGGCCTTTGCTGCACCCTGTAAATGCATCCTACTGCACGCATCAGCAACTCTGCTACCGGTTATCGCCCTTTTCTGCACCGTCAGTGCATCCTATTGCACGCATCAGCACCTCGCTACCTGTCAGGGCCATTTTCTGCACAGTCAGTGCATCCTACTGAATGCATCAGCACCCCATGCTGCCTGTCAGCGCCCTTTGCTGCACCCTTTCAATGCATCCTACTGCACGCATCAGCAACACTGCTGTCATCGCTCCTTTCTGCACCATCAGCGCATCCTATTGCATGCATCAGTACCCCCGCTACCTGTCAGAACCCCTTGCTGCACCCTGTCAATTCATCCTACTGCACGGATCAGCACCTCTGCTACCTCTCAGCGGCCTTTACTGCACCCTGTCAGTACATCCTACTGAATGCATCTGCACCCCCTGCTGCCCATCAGCGCCCTTTGCTGCACCCTGTCAAGGCATCCTACTGCACGCATCAGTAACACTGCTACCTGTCATTGCCCTTTTCTGCAACGTCAGTGCATCCTATTGTATGCATCAGTACCCCTGCTACATGTCAGCACCCTTTGCTGCACCCTGTCAATGCATCCTATTGCATGCATCAGCACCCCTGCTACCTGTCAGCACCTTTTGCTGCACCCTGTCAATGCATCTTACTGCAGGCATCAGCACCCGCTGCTACCTGTCAGCGCCCCCTACGCCGTAGGCCATCTGCACATCTTGCAGCCCTTTCTTGCCATGCAGCCGAAATCTTCCCTCATCCCACTACAAGGCCTCCCAAGGGACATTCTGAGTGAGAAGTGGAGGCCACGAATGAAACCTAAGTCCTATATCCCGAAATTCTCTATTTAGTCTCTGCTGCTAAAACCGCGAAAAAAGGAAGCCAAGTGGGTTTACACCCTTGAGTGGCAGGTCTTAAAAGGAGCATCGCTGCATATGACAAAGTTTGAGAAGGGCCTATTTCAGGGGTATTAGAAAACAGAGAAGGCATTGTTCCCTGACAACTTTATTTATTATTTCTCTATTTGGGAGTTGTGTGAAGCCCAGCATTCATCCTCGCGATTACTTGGGCGTGATTAATGAACGCATCATTGCTGTAGTTGATCAGCCATATACCAAGGCCCATTGTTAAGGTTATCAGATGCCTCCGTGGCATCCATGATCTCATGCTCCAGTTCTGGGCTTTCAATTTTACATATGGTGCATTCTGGGAGTTGTAGTTCGTGGTATTTTCCATGGAATAAAACAGATTCAAGTAAAACTAAGGTTACAGACAGGTACAAGACAGGAGTAGGGTGGCCCCAGAGACATGCAGACATCCCATAACCTTACTTGTGGCACTGTGGCAGTCTTTCAAGCCATCCTTCTTTCACTGATCGAGCGACCAAGTTCCATGCCACTGACGGATTTTATAAATAGTGCTTATGCAAAGAAGTATGGGATCATGCTGCATGCCCAATTCTTAAGAAGGCTTGTCCACCAATCATACTGGCTAACAAAAAATGTGTGGCCCCCTCTTCAATGAGCAGGTCCTGTGCCTCACTCATTTCCTATGTCAAGGTTCCTGATCCTGAACACACCAAGGGCCTCACCACGAGTTGGGCGGTAGCCCTTAAAATGCCGTGGTAATGGTGTTACTGCTGCATTTAAGGGTCCACCCAATCTCAAGTCTGGCGTGTTTACCCTTAGCTCAGACCTGTGGATAAACACGCTGGAGAAATGCCAATTTTCGGTGCAATGACCACTGGCTGTATTACCTTGTGGCCATTGCACTGAGAATTCCCCATTAGGTCCACTGGACCTGATGGGAAATGGGAAGTAACAGCACCCAACACATTATCCGGCGGTAATATTGTCAGACAGGTGGGCGCTAACGCAAATAAAGTTGGCCGGTATCCGAGCCGGGATACCGCCCAACTCGTGATCACGCGTAAGTATTAAATGTATAGTTAGATTGGACTTGTTTTAGCTAGTGTGTTACTCCATACATAAGAAACAATGTTTGTAGCTTCACCGTCCTAATTGTGCCCCTTGGTGTTCACTAAAGCTTGGACCTTGAGGAATCCAAGAGAATCTTCTGTGAGTAATGGAAAGCAGGTGTAAACGGTGTGCTCACAGATTCTGTGTCTGTGAAAATTCTCCACTAGCGCCTATGGCCAGTAGACTGTATTGTTATCTGGTGAGGGGAGGACAGAGGTGTTTGTAACACCCGAGTATCACGAGGGCCACCCCCACCACTCACTCAAAAGTCTAAAACCCATGAGATCCTTATGACTTGCCCCTTCCTGCTATGCGACCAAGGCCTGAAATCTACCAGGAGTGGGTGACCGAAACCTGTGGTCAGCCGATGACTCTGTCCTCCCTAACATCATGCCTCACTGCTGGCCTTTGTGTTTTGTCACTTAAAGTCTTGGGTTATGTTATGTTAAAGGTTCTTATACCGTGCACTGTTGCCACCTGTGTGGTTTCTTGGCGCTCTGGCAGCTCTGGCAGGGAAGTTAGTAGGACTGAGCAGGAGAAAAGAGCAAGAAAACTGTAATGTGCTGTTGGCAGCATCTGTTCGGTTGACACTGTTCACTGACGTAAGTGTGTTTTTCGGTTGGCAGAAGCCATGTGCTGTTGGGCAAGGTATGTGTGGATTGTTTCATTGTTGTGAAGCATGTGCGTTTTTTTGCGCTGTAGAGGTATGGTTGCGTTTACTTCAGAATTTCAGGTGTATGTAGAAGGGTGAGTTTTTTGTAGGATTAGTTAGTGGCAGAACCCTTTTCTACCCCAGCTGTTCTGACTAACTGGGGCCCATATCCCTTCCCCCGTCATTCATTCTGGTGTGTAGCAATTACCACCCCCACGGGTTCCTCCAGGGGTGATGTGTTACCTGTGCCCGGAAGTCCATCCGTGCGAGATATTGCTCCCAAACACAGATGGGCCAAAAGTTAGACCTGGCTCACCAACACAAATGGGCCAAATGTGAGATACTTAAGCAGTGGGAGAAAAAACCTAGATTGGAAACACAGCAGTACACGGAAAACCCCCTAAATGTGACTTCAAAGGTCACGTCAATGTTTTTAATAAAATATAATGCATGCTCCATTGTATTCAATTGAAGTAATCTGGGGTAGCACAGTGTAGAATAGCATTACACCGAATGTAATTAGCCACCCAAATGAACTCCCAAATGAAATGTATTCAAGCGGGGAGATGTGGTGAGGCATTGCACAATGAATCGTGCCACTTTGGGGCAACTTTTACAAAGTAAGAGAAATAGATTGACAACTTGAAGCTTGCCATGGCTCAGTTGAGGCTACTTTGTGTCTGAAATTAAATACCCAACATCGTACCACTGCACAGCACAGAACAGAACGCCATATAACTGACATTGACATTTGTCTCTGGAGCCATCAATTGTTCTTTCTCTCTGGAGGTCGATCAATGTCTCTCTCTCTCCTGCTCACTTGCTGAAGGTGTGTGAGAGGGGTGGATATAAGTAGACATGCTCATTTCAGTTACATTGTTTCCTGTGCAGTGCAGTGATACAATGTTGCCTTCTGTTCACTTTAGGACAGGATGCCGAAACATTGGAACGATGCAAGGCATCAAGTCATCTTCAGAGTGAAAAAGATGCATTCAAATACGTCTCCTCGCCGGAGTACATTTGTAGGTTCATTTTGGGAGGTGCTACATACTAACATGTGTTCAAATGCTATTCTGCAAAGTGCTGTCCATGATAACTTCGGCGTTTTCAATAAAGTATGAGCAGGCTAAAACTCCTGTATCTCAAACTAAAGGAAAAGCAAAGTCCAGGGCTTGAATGGGGCCTCCCTGGTGAAAGGTAGTCATTCCGCCCGCTTGCCATTCGCCACCCAGTGGTCCCAGTACACAGTGAGGGCATTTAAGGATAAGCTACTAAGTCTGGAGAACAGCAGAGAGGTTGGTTGGGATATGGAGAGCGGTATGAGCAGTGACCGGCAATGGCAGGAGACTTAGAAGTACATATTTTCGCATGAAAGCTGCTTGTATTTAATCAAAAATACATTGTACAAATAATTGCCTGATGTCACGCACAGAGCCTGATTACAAGTTTGGCTGTATTAGCCAAACGGAATACACCCACACGAAAATACTGTTACTGCATGCAGAAAGCATGCAGTTATGTTAAGGGTCCGCATGATTCCGAGTCATGTGGACCCCTTAAATTATTTCCCATTTTGGAGTCCCATTGGAATCCATAAGGATTTTTTTACCGCATGTGGTAATGACCGCATGGAGTAACGCTTCATGTGGAGATAACGCCCTCCATAGAAAACCAGGCGTTAAACACGAGTTTCTTTAAGGAAACTCGTAGTGTTGTGCAGTGCTGTGGTCGAAGTGTACGAAAAGAAGCAGTGGAACAATGTCCCCCGCTGGCCTACACCCGCTCCCCACAAACCTCATCACGCCACTTCTCCCCACGTGCAATCCAAGCCCCCCAAACAAACACACCTGCTGTTTAAGGGAACTTTCAGTGCAGTGCACTCAAGTGCAAGGTTCAACTTCTTCCTACACTTATTTTAAGAAGAAACCATTCCGGCACGGTTTCCTTTTACAATAAAAGCATAGGAACAGTAAAACGTCAATAAAAATAAAAAGCAGCGGAGAAGCGCTCCCAACCGCTCCCTCCCACTTCTACCACTGGTGCAGCACATCTAGCTTTCTAAAATACACGATGCTTTACCACAAGCGCCAGGCTTGAAATCAGGCCCAGAGTGTCCATAGCCCAGCCAGGAATGAGCCCATGCCCTGCTGCCTTTCAGATCTCTTGCTTGACCAGACGCCCTGCCACTACCACGCACCAGTGGCTGGCACTGCCCAGGCCGGACACTCACGTGTTGTTAATGATATGGAATTTCTCTCCTTTCAGGAAGTTGAGGTCGTCCTCGGTCCTGGCTTCATAGTCGTACAGGGCAATGAAGAGTGTCACTCCACCAGCTGTGAAGGGAAAGCAGCAGGGGATGAGGTGAGAGGATAGAGGGTGAAGGTTACTGTTCATTAATATTGATTAAAGCCCGAGCCCCATCTACCAAAACATGGGTCATGCCCTCCCACCAGAAAGCAATGCAAGAGCCCCACCTCAGTACTAGACTACGAGCACAAATGTATCTTTCTCATCTCAGTACTTGTGTGCAAGGGGTTGCACGGTCACTGGGCACCATACTTAATGCCGCTGCTGGTAATTGATCGATCCTCTGCTGTGCGACAATGGTCCTGAATCTCAGTGAAATCTACAACAGTGAACCATGAAGAAACAACACCCTAACTTGCCTCCCCCTGTCCACCCCACCACCATCATCATCATCATCATCATCATCATCATCATCATCATCATCATCATCATCATCATCATCATCATCATCAGGTCTAGTGTACTAACAGATTCAGACCCTACCCACCTCCTATCAAGAACCGTGATGTCAATCTTTGCACTCCTCAATCGGAGGGCTGCCCATATGGCTAATCAGCCCAATCCGTACCAACCCCAAACAGAGATTTTCATATTGACACACAGGAAATGGGCACTTCTGGCATGCATCTGTAGAGGAGCAGGTAGATACGTCATCCTTCGCTCCCGCCCCCTCACCACCATCATATTGGAATAGTAGGAGGAGAGCTCTATGTGAGGCACCAGGTATAATCCCAATACCGCATCGCGTGTATGAGAGACATTATGTACTCCGACAACTGTACCGAATGTACCCTGGCACTGAAAGGGTGGAAGGATGTCTGCACACACCATTGGTCATCGAAGAACGATAAGTGAAATCAGAAGAGGGAAGAGTGACGTCATGAAGGAAGACTACAAAGACACTGACACGATATGCAAATACTTAAAGATGTAACCAAAGTAACAAGAGTAACATGTAATCAAATATGAAGAAATCATGAGCATTTAAGAAATTAGTGAGTAGAGATGAAGTAAATGTATATACGCAGAAACGCAAGGTAGATGAGACATATAGAAGCTTGCTACAGTATAAAACATAGCATGGATAAAGCGACCATGTTGAAAAGATGGACGTCGGACTCGTGTTGAAACCAATGAAGCTACCTCAAAGACAGACCAGGGCTGCAGAGTCGGGATACGCTGGAAAAACAGCTTTGTGCAAGAAATAAAGATGAGTCTATTGGCCTGGGATCAAGGATGCCATATAAAGGAATAATTGCAAGGCACAAAGGGAGTCAAGGGGATAAGCCATGGACGTAAGACATATTTCTCTTAGATTAAGTAAGAAGAAAACACCTGCAAGTGCCACGTGTTGGACAATGAAAGATGCGAATAGCATATGCAATGTGGGGTGATCAAGTCTCCAGAGGCCAAGAGGAGCAATGACACCCACTACAATGAAATCAAATAGCAGTAAATAAGAGGTCGAAATGGACGCATTCGTTGACTATTCACATGTGATTCAGAAGTTGAAAACAAGGCTATTCATTAAGCTCTAGACGAAGATAATGGTGTACCTACACCCCCTTAAAAGTCCCAGAGCAGAGAACAGGCTGCAAGATCAACTACAAACGAGAAGCCGAGAAGCCTTGGCTTGGGGCCTGACTGATGAGAGATGATGGACTAATTGGACAAGTGGGTAGTAGTCTGATGTTGCTCTGGGCACCTGGGTTTCGTTTTTCTTAGGAGCTGCTGACGAGCCAAAAGTCCAAGGTTGGGTGAGAAAGCCAACCAATGAGAGGGTCTATGGGCCAAGATGCTATACAATGTTGCACGGGCCAACCTGTTGCTATATTCTGCGACAACCAGTATTATACGTATTTTGAGGTGGTTCAAGGTGTGCCTACCAGATAAGGGGCATCCAGTAATATTACTAATACTTATTTTTTATATAGGTATCCATGTTCCCTTAACCAATCCATCCCTTCGATAAGTTTTACAGTTTGCCATGTAGAATGACATCATAGCTGACGTACATTGGGTTATAAAACCTCTGTAAAACCAAATTGAATGTGTGTGTGTGAACTGCAGTTGGTGTTCCCCAGATTGCCATACTTTATTAAAGCTGATAATAAAGTAGTACTTTGCCATATTTCTTGAGATTGTCTGGTTATTTGGGTCTGAGATCATTATTGGTAGTTCCATATGCTTCAGGGTGCTAAGGCACACATCCATCAACCCCAAAGGTTTCTGCATCTGCCTTCCCGCTATCTGACTAACACAACCTGCCCTCCTCTCTTACAAAGCCATGCGCAGCGAGGCCAACGTCATTACACTGGACAGCTGCGCACCACAGCGCTAGCGTTCATGTTCACAAAATGTATTTGAACGCAGTTAGATCTTCTGCTTCACACCATGCACTATCACACTCGTTGAAGGACAGAGCAGCGACAAGGCTGCACACAGCAATGAGTGCCAGAGGTCAGTCACACTCACTAGGTTTGAAGTCTTGAAACTGTCTCTGCGTTGAAGGCCTCTCGTGCTGCGTGATTATTTGACATCCATTTGCAAAGCAAGGTCCCCATCTTATTTTGAGAATCGTCAATTTTCTCAGCGCTGCACAGAATCCTGATCCAGAAAGAAAATCCAGCTCGTGGTTTACCAGGCTACAAAGGACTGTCTATTAAAATGGAATGGGAGGTTTGTTCGCAGTGGAATATGTCGAATTTGAATTCGTCAAATTTGTTAGACCGCATTTGGATGCAAATATATGGGTCATCGCGGGGTTGTGAAGGGTCTCCCACCACATATATTTGCTGCCAAAAAAACGACCAAATCATAGATCCTATTAAAACCCCATTCCCCCACCTCCCTTAGATTATATAGGAAGGAGGTGGTGGAGCCGTTTTGAATGTAGGATATTATTATTGTGTGATTATATAGTACTTTGTGCAAGATTCCTACTTCTTCAAAGCACTGTGTTTACTACCAAATGTATTTGTACTCAATGCTCAAACTCAGAAGTCGGAAGACCAGAGTTGGTTTGGTTGCAGGTCGCAGAGTTCTAGTGAGCTATCCACACGAACATGAGGGTGATAGGCTGGTCCTGGTACGCGTGGATGAACATTGAGACTAGATGCGAAGTAAGAGAGCAGTGCACAAAGAGGGGACCCAGTAACAGGGTCTACAAGAATATGAATAACATTCTAACGAGAGAGCAACAAAGTTCAAAGGAATACATGACCTCTGGACTGTCAGACACCTTTAGTCTTTCATCTGCTCAGTTTCTGATTGTTTTGCCCCAGTCCAGTTTGCCCCACTGCCCTGTGATTGGCTATATGCTGGGATTGCTTGCAGTGCCTACACACACGTTTGTAACGCTAGCTGTTAAGTCCCTTCTCACTTGCTTTTATACACCCCCCTTGGGTTTTATAAATATTAGGCAATACTAGGCCTTGGTGACCATTTAGCTGTTCGACCGATCCAGGGTGGTTCTCAAATATCGAAATCACCACATCTCAGAAAATGGTGGTGTTCACTTGGATTGGACTCAAGAAATAGCTTCTACACACCCTCTCCACTCCCCACCAAACCTAAGATTGAGCGATCTACTCAGTGCTTTAAGTGGGATTAGAAATTGAGGGGGGGCTCTCGTTAGGGTGTGTGGCCCAAGAACGTGTGTACTTAGGCCACGCCCCCGATTAGTGCACCCCCTCGCCTATGGGGGAGAAGCTGGTAAAAGAAGTAGAGCTGGGGCGCACTGGCATTATTACCTTTGATGTGCCCAGCCCCTCCTTTTCAACAAAAGAAGGGGCTGGGCGCACAAAAAGGTGTGACACCAGTGTGCCCCAGCTCACACGAAACAGGCAGCCCTTTCATTCATGCAGCTGCATTGCAGGAAACGCTTTAACCACAGGCTCCTCGAATGAAAGGCCTGCTTACTGCTGATGTCTCTGTGCTCAGAATCAGGGGAGGGCTGGCCTGCCCAGCACTCCTTTTGTTTCTGAGTAAATGGACACCACCCAGCGTGAAGCCAAAGGGCTTCATGCTGCGTGATGACTTTACTCGAAAACTAAAGGAGAGCTGGGCAGTCTGGCCCTCCTCCCGTTTATGAGTACAGAGTCATCAGGCAGCCCGTGTAGCCAAAGCACTGCACGGTTACACAGGCTGCTTGCAGGTGTCAGTACTTCGGTTTACATAAAAGAAAAGGTGATGCCTTTAGATAAAAGGTGGGCTGCAGCAGCGCCCTGGCTTGAGAGTGCTTTTTGTAGACTTGGAGGCCTGGATCTACTCCCCCCGGTTTCCTCCCGTGTTGCTTCTAGATCCCTCGCTGCCAAGTTGCCCACCCCTCTTCCCTGTGGCCCTGCTTCACTCAATGTGCTCTTCCCCCTGTGACTCGTAAAGCGCTCTGTTTCTTCCTGAAGCTAGATCTGCGCTCACTAAATGTCCTAATATTAATAATAATAAAAACAGGGCAACGCCATGGCAGAGTTTTAGTAAGGGATTTAAGTCCAGGTGCTTGTAAGAGCACTTCTCTGATGAAGGATGTGGGTGGCAGGCACTGCAAGCGGAACCATCTTTTCAGACAGCAGGTCAGTGGCTACCCACAGGAATAGCCAATGTGAGAGTGCGCGGGGGCGAGGGAAGACGACGACGAGGGAAACAGCAGGGACGACACTGTACAATAATGTGAGGGGGAGGTAGAAGGTGATCAAAAAGCTCGCGCGAGGGAGGGATAGAAGTGGCAGAAGATGCGTTTCCACGCAATGCCAGCAGTGTGTTACACGCATGCCACCACCAGTGGCGCCCCCAAACATATTTCATAGGGGTGGCCTCACTTGAAGTCTTGGGGTGGCACACCCAAACAAACATACATAAATGAATGGGCCAGTGGGGGGGGGGCGTGCTTTTATAAGGGTGGCCGTGGCCCCCCCTTGGCCACCCCTTGGAGGGGCCCCTGGCCACCACATGCCAAGGGAGGGCCTCCCATGCAGTTATGGGCACCAGCCTCTGGAACACTCTGCCCAGGCGACCTAGTACACTGGAGGAGCAGGCAAGCCCGAGACGCCTGAAGTCATGGCTGCCCACTAGGCTACGAGAAAGATACCATTGGTAAGGCTAGGGCTGAGGCTAGGGACGAGAGACCGAGGGCATGGAAACGCACAACCATAGATAAGGACATCACGCCAGGCCCTGGATAACGTAATGCCTCATCCAGACACTTCGGCAAACACAGCTGTAATGTTTGCTGACCTAGCCACACGGAAGACTCGGGCAGCTTTTAGGCTTGGTTTTTGTTAGTTATGGGACACTTTGCAAATGTGGCAGTACAAGTTGAGGCCCCTAGTGGCACAAGCACCGTCATTCTAAATTCTAGTCCAGCCGGCTTCTTTGGATGGTTCAGTTGAGCAAATGAAAACACTGAGGTACGAAAAATTGCACCACAGGCAAGATGGAGTCGATGGCATGGATGGAATGGTATTCATTCATGACCAGTACCTCAGGTCAAGCCACCACTTTGGTGAAAAGTGAAAGTAGGTGTTCTCTTCTTATGGAGATTTGCCCTACAAATTTACATTTTAAATTAATAATAATGTCCTGACTCTGGCCTTTTAATCTAATCCCAAACAAAGTTGAAGTGTTTTTGTTTTCTGTGTGTGTAATTATTTATGCCTCAGGTTTCTGTATGTATTAAGGGAGGGGAAGCCCGGATTGGGTGCCTTCACGACTCCCTCCACAAGTGTTTGTCAAGAACTGACTCATACCCGTAAGCTTTTGTGGTGATAGCCGTGAACACAGGCCCAGCTACCAAAAGAGTGAGTCACGGACCACTTGGATGTTTGACTAGGCAAGCCCTGGTTCAGCTGGAGTTTCGTTTTGATTCCATATATGTGATCTGCCCATTTCCCAATAACAAAGAATGTACATGAAATATGTAGGTATGTATATACGTATTGGATTTCAGATAGCACAAACCTAGCTGTGAAGCAGCTGGGTGCTGTACAACAAGTAGATATGGTAATAGGCTACAATAATATGCATGTCATTAGAAGCATAGAACATTAATGGACCAGTGAGAAGGAAACACGGATGCGTACACCATGCTACACATGACGCCAGTGGGTGTGCTATTAGACGTGCGCACCGTTGCACAGGGTCCATCGTCACATTGCGTTAATGCTATTGTAGTTAGATCCACCCAATTGTTCAATTATTCAGGATCAGATTCAAGGAATAGAACTGAGTTCTGATTTGTGCACTATCTCACTCGCGCCAGAAAGTTCATACTCACCAATTAGGGTCAGCCAAACTACACACCATTGCACAAGTGCCATATTTTACACTCGTTGAACATGACATCAGAGCTGCATATAACTCAAGTGCTAAAGTTCCCAAGAACCTGTAGCTGTGTGCCATCTTACTAGTACCCGACAAGTCACACATACGGCAACACAGTTACTAACACACTCCAGAGAATCACAGAACATGGTGCAGGTATATTCTGGCACTGCTAACCTGTAATGCCTGCCGCACGCATCTGGGAGGCATTGCTGGGGTATGGGTTGGTGCCCCCGAACGGCATGGCAGCAGAGACGGGTGGGGTAGGGAAGTTGTTGAAATCTGGAATGCGGGTGAAGTTGCCTGTCTGGTTTTGCCCGGTGGGGTCAGGGCCATAGCGGACATTAGGGTTTGCACCACTCAGCCCGTTGCCGCTGTCCGCCTGAGACTTATCCGAACTCTTCTTCTTGCACTGGACACAGCCCATTCTAAGGGTGACCTGCAGAGCGAAAGGTAGAGGTCAGGTTAGCAGAGTATCCCCACCATATGTACACCACACAGCACAGCACGTGATCACCCCAGTAATGAATAACCATGCATGCACACAGGGACGTCATTTCACCAAAATGCCAGGGGTAGCGGAAGTGACATCACATGGTCCTTGACCTCTGATGACATTACAGGAAGTGATGTCATTTGACTCCACCCTGAAGTGACATCACAGGAAGTGATGGAACATGACCTTTCACCACTTGACAAAACAGGAAGTGGCATCACATAGCATTGTTTCTAGGTACACTACAAAATATATGGTTACGATATCACTGTAAAGTGATATACATTTCATACAAGAATGGATCACCATATGTATCATTAATATCAGTGCGTATAGGCGTATATTAGCAAATTACTGTGAATGCTAGCAGACGTCTAAGGTCAAACGATAATGATGTGTTATTATATAGCACTTATGCTTAAGCGCTTCATATCGAACACATATACACACATCACCTAACCTGTGTTAGTCCTCATTTATCAACCTCAGCAGGATGAAAGGCTGAGTTGACCTTGCCGGGAGTCGAACCTGCAAACTGCAGCTCCCACACACATTGCAGCAGCGAGCGCTCAACCCACTGAGCTATCTTAACGCTATAGCTATCAGAAAAAAAACACATACATGCATAGAAAGTGGCAACAGGTAAGTACTCCCAGATCAGTCCAGTTTTGACCATAAACCACCACTACATCAGTGTTCTGCAAACACAGCTTTTGGACTACAAACCTATGCTACCACACCATGGAAGATGCTGGCTTGGGCTGATGGACATAGTAGTCCAAAACATCTGGCTCCTCTATGCATATTTACTGCATTTAGTCTTCACCTTTGCAGAAAGCCGTTCCATGCCTTCACTACCCTTTCTGAAGAAAACAGTTAGTAATATTACTTTGTGACTGTAATGAAACGACTACTGCTCTATAGGGGTGCAGGGATGAGTAGTGGGAAACCCGCTTACTCAGCCCTATACTACTACTAAAACAGCAGGAATCCCAATTCTTCCCTTTGTGAGGTACCACATGCCGAAGGCAGGCTATATTGTATTGTAATCGTCATTTATATAGCGCCATTTCCCCATTTGTATGGCTTAGAGCTGATTTATAAGATGTGTGTTTGCATTTTGCCAGGTTAGGCCTTAGGTAAGCTGACAAGGCTCCAGTAAGCAGCCGGAAGTCAGGCACGTGGGTGGGTGCTGTTGGTAGTTTGGGATAGAGTGCTAGTGCCGGCGATTCAATGTGTGCTGAGCTAGACTGAGGTTTTTTGTAGGTTGCTGCTGTATAATAATGGCAGAGGTGTTGAGGTACGTCAGGGGTTTCAGTGTAGACGGCTATGTGAGCTGCTAAACAGGAATTGCATAGGCATAGCTGCATTCTAAGTGCATGGATGGGTGGCCGTGCCTGCGGCATATGTCCACAGACGCGGTGCAAGGTATACATACCTTAAACTCGGAGGGAGTTCATCTTGGATGTCATTTTCAAGGTCCACCGCGATTGGCTGGTCTCGCCAGTTTTGGCCTCCCTAAATTGAAAGCCTGATGGAGACGCGATTTACGATCATCTGTGGGAGGGTGTGTAAATGTATCACAGTACCGCTGCAAGAGCTGCCGGAATCCGTGGAGGTTTGAGTGGATAGGTCTGTTGTCGGGTTTGGGCCAGTGTTTATGTGCGCGTATCTACAGTATAGAGTGCGAGAGGTTTCGAGAGGAGGAAGGGAAGGGGTCAGGTTTTAAGGGCCTTTCTGAATGCCAAAGGATTGTCAATATTGCAGATGTGCAAGGGCAGAGAGTTCCAGACGAACTGCACTTGGACGAAGAAGAAGGATCCGCGCAGTCTGGTGCAGTTCTAATGCGCGACTAGGAGAGATGTGCCAGATCTGAGTGTCCTTGAGGGGTGGTAGCGAGTGACGGTGTCTTGGAGGAATTCCAGGCCGGTGTTGTGGATGGCATGGTGAGTGTTGCACATGGCTTAAAAAGGTAGTGCGTCAACCAATAGCTGAAATGCTGGTGTGCATAATAAAGGCAGTTTGCATAGTTTAAGCGGGAGAGGATGGTGGAGATGATGGCAGAGAAATGATGAGGATAGGTGAGGCATGGACAAATATGCCTGAGGATGCGTAGGTGGTATAAACAGGTACTGGATGCAGTGCTGACGTGTTGGGAGAGGATAAGTCTCTGTCCCGTGTGCATGCAAGATTTATTACAGAGGTAGAGGTTGGGGGGCTATGGAGTGGGGCCAGGGTATAGGTTGGGAAAGAGGGCTGTTTTCCCACAGACTAGGATTTCTGTTTTCACAGGATTGAGGATGAGAGTGGTTGGTCGTCATCAAGTAGTCAATACCCGAGAGGCATGATGTCAGATCTCCACGGTTGGAGCCTGGTGATTTTGGGATTTTAAGGATCATCTGGGTGTCGTCTGCATAGTTGCAGCAGGTGAGATTGTGGGAGCAGATTAGTGCGGGGAGAGGGTTCAGATATATGTTGAAGGGGAGATAGGGATGCTTCCTGTGGGACCCATTTTTATTTTTTATTTATTTTATTGTTAATTTATAACTTGCTTAATACCACAGTGAGTGGTTTCTAAGTGCAGGATTGGGCTTCGAAGCTGCGTTGCGCCGCATTGTCTTGCTTCCAGGACAAACATGTTGCACCAGAGCTATCCTTTCTCCCCTTTTGGCACTGGTCGGGATGTGGAGGTGAAAGGGGGGAGGAGCACGATTTGTGAGCGATTAGAGATGAAAGAGGAGCTCCAAGTGAGGGCAGTGTCTTTGATTCCTAAAGAGTGGAGCCTGTCCAGGAGAATGGTGTGGTCGATGGTATTGAAGGTGGGAGAGAGGTCAAGGAGAATGAGTACAGCACATCCTTTTGCATCCGCAGTTCTTTTTAGGTCATCCCCAATGGACACCCATGGAGGACTCTGTTTCTCAGAGTAGTCTGAAGCCAGATTGGGCAGGGACAAGGAGGTTGTTGGCTTCAGTGAAATGCCCGAGTTGTTTGCATGCTGTGCGGTCCATGTGTTTGTCCATGAAACGGGTGTTGGAAATGGGCCTGTAGTTCTTGGGGATGAGTGGGCCGAGCATATGTTTTTTGAGGATGGGTTTGATGTAGGTGGATTGTAAGGCTTCCAGGAAGTTTCCTGATAAAGAGGAGTGGTTAAGGATTGAGCGTGCAACACTGCCTGCACAGGATGGGGATAGGGTGTTTTTGAGGAGGGTGGGCAGGCAAGGGCCTTCAGGGGAGCCTGATGGGTGGCTTTGTGCTAGGAGCGAGAGGAACTCTTTGTGTGAGATCAGAGAGAAAGAGGCAAACGTTTGTGTCGGGAGGGAGTTTGGACGGGGAATGGGCATTGTTTCTAGTTTAGAGATGATGGCAGAGTGTCTGTTGATAGCGATGTTGTGGAAGTGTTCTGATAGGGCATCGCATAGGGAGTGGGGGTTGGGTGGGGGGGGTAGAGCAGCCCGGAGAATGGAATTCAGGAATGATTCTAAGCAATTCCTTGCTTGGGTTGCGAGAGTTCAAGATTCTGTTCCCGCAGAATGCATTCTTTGTTTTTCTGATTTCCAATCTATATGCTCTGGTTAGTTTTGCTAGGACGGTTTTGTTCTGGGCTGCATGGATGGTTCTCCAGGTCCTTTCCAGACGTTGCTTGAGGGTTTTAGTGATTTGAGTTTGGCGGTGAACCACCCGAGTGTGGGGCCTGATCTCCGAGGGTGCCGTTTTGTTGGGGCAAGGGGTGCGAGGGCATTAGAGAGCCAGTAGTTGAAGCATTTGATGGGGGGGCCTTCCTGGAGAAAGAGAGTGCTGGGGTTGAGTTGAGGAGGGAGTTGGCTAGATCCAGGGTGATAATAACTTTGTTCCAGAGTGGGGTGGGAGGTGTGGTGGTGGCTGAGCGTGGCCTTGGGTGTGGTTGTGGGCTGCCGTTGAGAGCAGTACGGAGAATAAGAATGAGCGATCTGTCCATGTTAGGGGGCATGGAGGCAGTGTGGATATGATGTTTCTGGTGCTAATGACGGCATCGAGCGTGGGTGGGCATAGAGATGTGTGGTGTCAGGTTGAAGGCTTCTAGGTTGTCTGTGAAAGATCGGTGTCATGGGGTATGAAGTGGAGTTAAACCAGATGTTGAAATCTCCTAGTATGGTGAGTGCTGGATGTAGGTTGAAGATAGTTGTCAGAGCATTGCTGAGTGTGTCTGCAAAGTTTTCGTTGTAGCCTGGTGGTCTGTAGATGTGTACGAAGCTGTGCGAGGTGGAGGGTGAGAGTTGGAGTTTTACAAGAAGGGATTCATAGTCTGTGGTGCTAGTTGAGGTAGGATTGATGAGCAGAGGAAATTGGTTTTTGTGTAGAATTGCAAGTCCCCCACCCCTTTTTGATCTGTTCCGAAGAACAAGGTTGTAGTCAGATGAGAAGCCCTTGTGTGCAATGGGCTTGTAATCGTCAGCAAACCAGGTCTCTGTGATGAAAAGGACATCTGGGTTTTCGTCCGAGATAAGGTTACATTTATTTTTAGAGACTGGCACAGCGTTGATTAGGATGCAAGAGATTTGGTGGGGTTTGTTTGCAAGTGCTGGACGGGTCGAGGTGGGGATTGCTGAGGAGAGGGAGTGAAGGAGGTGGTGGTAGCAGTGGGTTGAGGGAGCGGGTGGCATGGGGAGGGCATGTGAGGATATGGGGTGGTCACGGTGGGTGGAGGGGAAGGGGTCGTCAGAGGAGAGCGTGGGGGGAGCTCATGGGGGATTGAGGAGGACATGGGGAAGGGGGTAGGAGGGGAATAGTGCGGAGACTGGGCTGGGTGCCGTAGGGGAGGTTTTGGGCCCTATAGCGAGGTGGCAGGGATTGGAGTCTGGATTGGAACACAGGTGATGCTAAGTGGGGCCTGGGTGGCTGAGGTCTGGGCATTTTTTTGTCTTTTGCGCGACCCATGAGGTGTGGCCGAGAGTGGCGGGGACTGTGGAAGTCAGGGTTTTGGCCAGGGCTGCCCTTGCTGCACCAAGAGAAGGGAAGTGTGAAATGGGAGCGGGGGAGCTATGTTGTTCGGCAGAGGTGAGAGTGCAGGTGAGGAGGTAGCAGGGGGGATGGAGTAGGAGGGTTGGCTTGACTGGGTAGATGGGCAGTGCGGTATGCTCAGGAGGGGTATGAGATTATAACAGTGGTAACCCAAACATCTCAAGTACGTTTTCAAAATAAACAAATGTCCAATCAAGTTTCCATAAAAATATAGACTTTTAATCAAACAATAAAATGGTAGCAACTAATGCGAAAACACTAGCAACACTCACTCCTGTAAATGGAAACACGGAGAATGCAGACTTTGGTGAAAGGGCTCTCTGAGCAGATGAGCAGGGAGGGGTGTTCAGGCAATCAGATCAGGCAACAATGTCAATATCCAAGTTTCTTGGAATTAAAAAGGTAGAGAAGAGGGTTTAAAAGTCAATGTGGTCTCAAGAGTGGACCAGAGGGACAGGGCCTCATCATAGTACGAAATTCTTGTCTTTGGGGACTCGAAACAGCACTGAATCAAACTTCTAGGAGCTTCCAGAGGCGGTTATTCGATGTTGGGTTAGTAGGTTTTCAGCTGGGTCTGGTACATAGTGACGACCAAGCAGCAATGGCAAGTGGCACAAACAACCCTAGGCCAGGCAGTCAATGTCTGGGTCGGTGGGTAGCTCACAAGTGTTAAACGTGGGAATCGGGGCGCAAAGCTGTTCTCCTTAACTTCTGGGTTGCTGGGAGGCCCAATCCAGAGCCTCTGGGTACAAGGTAAGTCCTGTTGTCCTGAACTCCCACGCACCTATAGGGGATCTGTTCAGTGAACAGGTGCATGGTTCCAGTGCAGCCAGCAGATGCCTTGGTCTAGCAGCCGGCACCCCCACTGTGTCCTGGGGATAATTAAGGGACAGAGCTCTCCACTGCTTTGAATGCCTTCTGTCATTACCTCTGTGGCAAAGCACCTTGGAATGGATGGCACATCCAACAGGTGTCCAAAAGTGTACCTTTCTTTTGTTGGTCCATATATGAATTAAAGCGTTAGAGGGTGCACCTCTAATGTTAAAGTCAAATCTGCCAGCCACAGGGGATGGCTCTAAAGCAAGCCGGCTGTAAGAGGTCTAATACATGTTGGTATAACAAGGGCCTTTTGCCTTATGAGATCATACCTTGAACACCTTGCTCGCAGGAAACGAGGGGAGAGGAATAGGTAGAGAACCCTAACAGAAAGCCAGAGGGTGAGACCCTTCAGGGCTACCTTTCCTATCTGGCTACTCCAACTTTGCCCTCTTCCCAAGCCTGCGGGCTTCAAAGGCATTGCAGTGATCTGCAACCTGCTGCGAGGTTGGCTTTGTTATGTCAGGGCTGCCTCTGAAGCACCATTCTCAGGAGACCTGCTGGGCAAAGTTTCCATATACTAGGCGGGGAAGGCGTGTCACTTCCTACTGGAAGATGAAAGGAGGCAGCATCCGGACTATTGTTCCACAAGGCAGCTGTGGAGACATTCAGCCCGTCATAGCCAAGACCTTCCCACAGATCTGACGCTGGTGTGATATCAGAATACTGTGGCTTTCCTAATTGCGTGCTCACATCAGTCATGTGCCACTACCATACATGGCTTATCTTTAGACATTTACCTGCCCTCAATGACTAGATATAGGCGCCAGGGTATTGGACTACAGAGGCTACCCCTACTTTATTGACAAACATCAAACAAAAACCTCACTTAAGTATATCAGGACAAACATCACGAGGTGGTTATTTTGTAACATAGTAATCAGAATTCAATAGTCTTTATTTAAATATCTCATAGCATTTTGATTACATTAAAAATATATATACTATCAAACATATTTAGTCGTTAAGACACAATATTAAAAACAGACAGTCACCTAATGTATACTCATTAAAAGTCCTACACTGGGGTATAGGTGTTTGAATGATTTTGAGTATTAATTGGTCACAGTTTTTATATCAATGAAGTATAGGCCAATAGGGTGCGTGCATTGGAATGTGGTTAGTGATTGTATGTGATGAGCTGGAACAGACAACAACTATTTGTTAAGTTGGTTATTGATTACTTTATATTAACGATTAAATATGTTTGATTGTATATGTATTTTAGAAATGTAATCAAAATGAGAAGACATATTTAAAGGAAGAATATTTGAATTTGTATTCATGTGTTATAAAATAACCACCTGGTGATTTGTGTACTTATATACTAGAGAGGTTTTTGTTTGACATGTACCTGCCACCAGATCTAGAAGGCAGACAATTATTATAATTTCAATAAGAGGTGCAGAAGTCTGGTCTGGGGGATGGGACGCTGTAATTAATGAGGATGGATTAGGAATAAAAGGGGAACATCCCTTAGGCAATAGAAAACTATGCAGGAAAACAGCCTTTAAAAAATATGTGAGGTGGATTAAGATTTTAGGGGTCATTTTTGAACCAGGTTCATCAAATGAGCACCATAGCCATGAGTTCCCAACACGATCTTCCTATTCTGAGGAACATTCTTCCAGTCCTTTTCCACCACAAAACAGAGGTCAGGAAAGCCTTTTTACTGCGTGGCTATAACCCTGGGCTCCATAAAGGCAAACTGACGCACCGTCCTTCAACTACCACAGAAGTGAGCAGCCCATCAGCTTGCTTCTAGGCCTAAAAAAAATTACCAGATCCCACACAGGGCCTGAAAGCCCTCCACGGGCTCCTGTTAATGTAGTGTCCACCAACTCACGTGGAACATGGTAAAAAGTTACCTGTATAATGAGTGCCTTAAGTGGCATGGCCTAATGGCACAGGGGTCGCCGGCTGGCCCCTTAGACCACACCCCCTTGACACAGCCCTGGCTCAATGGACTACAGGCACCCCTGTCAGGCAGCCTATTGCAGAGATCAGCACCCTCTGCCCCCTGGGGGCAGTGGTCGAAGTGTAAAAAAAAAAAGTAGTGGAACTACATTCCCTTTGCCCCACCCCCTTTTCTTCCCACTCCCCCATACTGACCGTCACCCCCTCCCACCATTCAAACCCCATACCTGGGTCCTTCCTTGCCTCCACTCAGTGGCATCACCAGGAATCAAATTTACGAGGGGCACAGGAGGGGCCGTCTATGAAAGGTAATGTGTGACGTCACAAGCACTCCTGCAGAGAGGCTTTTGGGCACACCAACTACCCACACCCCATTGCATCTCCCCTTCCATCAGAATGCAGGCACGAAACCATTCAGTGACTAATGGCCCATCATGAGCAGTTTCATGAGCTGCATTCTGATGGGAGGGGCTACAAGCTGCTCTGCACACTATGGAGGTCGCTGTGCAGAAGCCGGGCAGGAACACCTGAGAAGTGGCTCATGCTCATGTTCATAACGATGCTATTCCAAGATCACTGCTGGCGTTGAGACAAAAGGAGAGCATGTGCAGTGTGATATGCAGATATTTGCCTTAGCGAGTGTCACAAATAACACCATCCTCCATTGCACCTCATAAAGAACATGGCCAGCCATAGACACACCCTCCCATTGCCTGCTAACAAGTCTGAGCCTACAGCCATTCATAATCGGGTTGCGATCAAGCTGGGTGTTTTGGCTGCTTGGGAATGGTTTTTGTATCCAAAGCAGCCCATTGAAATAAATAATTCTCTCCCAGAACTTGCGAGATACTGCAGTGCAATTTTGCACTGGCTTGAAATCAGCAGTGCTCAGGTTCGAGCCCCCAATGGGGAGAAAATAGCTTTTTTTTTAAAAGTATTTTTTAAAAAGACCATCCTGGAATGGTATTGCGGGTCGCATAAGAGAACGATGACGGGCTTACCCGACAAGTAAAAGGAATGTCGTACCCTTTAGTTCCTCCCCCCACTTTGACCCCTGCCTGATGGAGAGGGTGCTGATATCTGCATTTATTTTCTAAAGGCTTTCCTGGCAGGGGACAGCACCTCGCCTTTTCACCCTTAATGTCGGCACTGGCCATTGTTGGGTAGGGGCAGCGTCATCATTGAGCAGGTGCGGCGCCACCATTATGGATGATAGGCATTTTTTTTCTGAAGCCTGAAGCTCACGCACATGACAAAGAGCTTCAAGCTTTAGAAATAAAACCTTGTCCTTTAGGGGCTGGGGCTGCCAGGGGAGATTAGTGAACTCAGGCAGGGCCCCAACTCAGAACGAGAATTCGGAGCCTGCCGAAGCTTGGTCCGGGCTAGCCCAGGCACGCTTAAAGCCCTGTGTATAAAGAATATCAGATTTGTAAAATACCGGGACAGTCAACCAACATAAAAGTAGGACTACAACCAACAACGGCTGCCATGACTACACTTCAGTGGTGGGAAAATGGGAGTATGGGGTATGGTGGGGGAAGGGGGCAATTCCAGTCCTTCCCCTGGATATAAACGGTGTGATTTGGCTTTGACTGTAAAACATGTTAAAAATAAAGGAGCTTTTGCTCTAATTGCTATTTGTGGCCTTGCTAGGAAGCCATTTCCAAAACAGTCACAATTCACCCCGTGGTCACCTTACTAATGTGATACAATGGTACAAACCCCCAGGGAGCCATAGTTTAGCCAACATAGGGCTATTGTGTCCAGAAATGTAAGCCACGGTAGCTCAGCACATTCTCCCATCGGCCACCATTTCGGGAATGCCCTTCCTCAGAGCCCGAGACTCCAGGCGAACCATTTACAGTGCAGGAAAAGACTTCACACCTTCTCTTCAAGGCAGGATAAAGCAGGACGGCAAACTGAACCCTAAGCAGCAACCCCTTGCTTCTGCCCCCGCCCCAAGACATCGCGACTCCATGACCCAACGAGGTCAATACCCCTCAGGGCCTCAAAAAGCGCTGATTCAAACCTTTAGGGTCCCTTAGACCTAGAGTCTCACCCTTCGGCCGCAGGAGTGCCACCACTGCAGCAGGAATGCGACGGCACTAGCTTGACTAACTGATTGGCTTCAATATGCCCCTGCTATCCCTCCCCAGCACGCCACGATAGGTGGGCTCAGTAATAGCCACCCCTCTCATCTTCCCTAGCGCTCCGAAGCAGTTCCCTTTGCCTGAGGCGCTGTATAAAAAAAAATCAAAATAAAGGCTCACAGGAATCGAAAATGACATTCATTTTTTGGACCGTTCCACTTTCTCTAAATGGCCCTGGATTCTCCCAAACTCTAAGTGTGTGTGTGCGACTGGGCGTGCATAGGCGCCAAGTATACGGGGGCAGTTGATCGCGTACTCCGTGACGCACGGGGGCAGTAGTGTCAGGAGGAGAAACAAATGAAACCTTGATTGTTGCCCGCTTTTTAAATCGCTCGGCGTGACAGGGCGTCTGGCTCCTCCCCTGCTGGGCTGAGGCGGAGTGAAGTGTTCGCGTGCATCTTGCAAAATGAGCAAGTGCTGCTCACTTCAGAGTAGGTAGGCCTCACCTCGGTGGACCACGTGACCCTTAATTGCGTGGGGGAGGGGGTGGACGCACCAGAGCTGTTTGGTAGGCACAGAAGGGGAAGGTGGGCATTCAAAAGCAGAATTCCGAGGAAAGACAGCTCAGCAGGTTAGGCGCCTGTTGCTGAAATGTTATAGGTTTAGACCTGCCTGCAAACCCTATGGCTTTTTTTCTCCAATTCTTGCTGAAAAACGTGCTCTGGAATGGGTTATTTCGACATGGGGATGGGATCATGGGCGTCATTTTAGGGGGGCAGGGGTGTTTGTCCCCCCGCCCCCAACTTTCATGGCACAGCATTTTGTCCCCATTCATTTGGCTGGGGCACCTTTTCTTCAGCTGTCATGTCTCCCCCAACTTTTCCCACTGGATGGGATACAGAACCCTCACTTCAATCAGTGCGAGTAGTTCGGCTCTCGCAGAGAAAATCAAAAGTTGGCACCCCTGTGTGCGTGCGTGCGCGGATGGGGTTCTGTAAGGTTGTGGCGGGTGTGCCTGTGTGGGGTGGTGACCCTCACCCTCTCTGCATGCTAGACCCTCATCGGCAGGAGAGTGGTATATTTCAGGGTCCAGCGCTGGGCTCTGAAAACAGTCTCCACAGTATAAATTCCTGCAAACTAACTGATGCACCTTTAGACGGAAGGGGTCTGCGGTTTATGCTCTGGGACGTGCACCCAGAGATGCGGATCAGGCAGGTCTCTTGCAGACATGCAGCCACTAACCACACCACTGTTCACAGCCATAGAAGCTGCCTGCACGGCTGCCCACAATACCAGAGGCGTTGCTAAGGGGCGGGGGCTGAGGTGGCTATAGCCCCGGGTCTTTTGGTTGCAGACCCAGATAGAATCTCAGGGGCTAGAACTAAAAGGCTATAGCTAGCGAGTCCTGACAGTCCCGGCATTAGCAAAGCCGCGGACCTTTTCCAGACCTAGCAACACACGCCAGTAGCCATGCCTGCCCACACCAGTAGCCAATCCACACGCGAAGGAACTGGGGCCACAGCATCAACTGGAGGCACAGTACCTGGATGGCATGCCTGCCCACAACAGACACCAGTAGCCAATACACACGTAAAGGAACTGGGGCCACAGCATTAACTGGAGACACAGTAGCTGGCTGGCATGCCTGCCCACAACACACACCAGTAGCCAACACACACGCGAAGGAACTGGGGCCACAGCATCAACTGGAGACACAGTAGCTGGCTGGCATGGCTGCCCAAAACACACAACAGTAGCCAATACACACGCGAAGGAACTGGGGGCACAGCATTAACTGGAGACACAGTAGCTGGCTGGCATGGCTGCCCACAACACACACAAGTAGCCAATACACACACGAAGGAACTGGGGGCACAGCACTAGCTGGAGATTCGAATTAAGAAGGGTGCCAAGCATGGGTTCAGCAAGCTACCAAAAACGATTACCATTTTCTTCGAGTTCCTATGCAATGGGGTTCACTTTGCGCCTGGCAATATTTTGCCTAAAAAAATATTGCAAGTGGTGACAGATATTACCAGGTGCCAGTTTTTGCTACCCATGTCCGAGTTAAAAAATATATATATATATTCCTTTCCATATCTGTCAGAAAAGGAAGTGCAATGGAACAGCAGTGGGTCACACAGCTGCTGCCAGTGAAAACCTAATGTACAGAAGGTTCAGTAGTAACCCTTCTGTGCCTTGCACCTTCCGTTGCCCCTTTTGTAAACAAGCATAGGTGAACTGCTGCCATCTGCAGGCAGTATGGGGAACACCTCGTGTGTGCATATGAGACGCTCCCTACATTTTCTAGAATCACCTCTTCTCGCCTGGGATTTGTAAAAGTACACACAGATGTAGAGCAAGTGGGCGATTCCCTGGAAGCTGCCTATTGGGTATTCTTAGTAATCTCTCTGTTTGACATTTCCAGGAGGCTCCCGTTTTGCATTCCTAATAAACTTGTAATTTCCAGTAAGATCCAACTTGGACATTCAGAAACCTCACCGTTTACACAATTCCAGTATATTCCCATGAAAAATCCCAAACCAGCCCCTTTATCCTGGAGAG
The DNA here is from genome assembly GCF_040938575.1 of Ambystoma mexicanum. Lineage (NCBI taxonomy): Eukaryota > Metazoa > Chordata > Amphibia > Caudata > Ambystomatidae > Ambystoma > Ambystoma mexicanum. The sequence goes on from NC_090934.1 coordinate 229,785,383, forward strand.
CCATTGGAGAGGCAGTACATCTCCCACTAGAAACGAAAAACACAACCCAAACCCCATGCCCCGTAGACCATAAAGTTAGGCAGTGTGATGAGGTTTGGGACCCATCACGCGGAGACAATGCTTTCTAAGCACTCTGGAAAGCCTGCAGCACCCACCATTCCATAAGGTGACAGTAGACTTTCCATTGGCACCGCAAAATGTTGTTGCATCAGAAGGCAGAGACAATTCATCACATATCAATGTGTAACCTAGGAACCCCACGAACCTGTGTGGAAACAATATATGTTCCAACACCTAGATTTGTCCTCTCTTTTTTGGCCGAATCATTTGCGATTTGATGATTGTTCCTTTTCAGTAGATAATTCCCTAATTACTGGTAATCTTCATTACTCGTAGTGTGACGATTCACCAGGTCTCGTCACTTCTCCCCAGAGGCGAGCCCTTTCCTACAGGGCTAGAGAGTTGGGGATACTACCCAAGTTTTCCCCTAGAGGTATTAATATGCAGGAGGACCTCATAGGAGGGGACAAGGACGTCCACCTGGGGAAAAACCTCCCTACAACCCGGTCACAGAATCCCCTACCCTCATGGTCACCCTATTCTCCCACCATTGATAGTGGAATCATGTGTTATTGTAAAACCATGACTGTGACAAATGTAGATCATACTGGGACGAAGAAGAACATGAGGAGCCATATGCGAAACCAGCTAAGTACTGCGACAAGGTTGCTCACTGGAGGCATGAAGAGTTCCAAAGAGACTTTCCAAGAGGGTGTTGATGTTACATGAGGGCAGAGTCAACAATATCAAGAAGAAAGCAAGAACGGACTAGTGATCTCTCATAGCGGAAGGCAGCAGCACGCAAGTCCTGCCCGGGAGATTCAAACCAGGAGGATCAGAGATGCAGAGAAGCTGTTCTTCCAGGCGGAAGCCACAAAGAATGAGATGCTTCTACAGCGTCCCAAGGGCTGGCTGGGAGCCGACTTGCCAGAAGGAAGAGGCAATCGAGGTGGTGGTGCGACCGCAGAAAGATGGACCATGAGGTCTGGAAACAGTGCAGAGACCACCAGCTGGAGCTTGCCGTTGAGCTGCGCAGGTGTCAGAAATCGCAGAGGAAGGAACCTGTGACCCTGGAAAGAAACAGAGCCATGTCCCAACAGAGAACAAGTAAACTGGAATGGCGGGAAGACCGATAGGGGTCCTGGAAGCCAAACCAAGAAACCAGAGTCTATCAGGAATCGTCTCCCTCGTCACAATGGTCCAGCCAATACCACTGCCCAAGCAGAGTTTGTCAAGCGTCATTTCCCTCAATGCAGTGGTCCACACAATACCACTTTCCAAGCAGAGTGGATCAGGAGTCATCACCCTTGTCGCAGTGGTTCATCAAATACCACTGGTAGAGCAGAGGGTGTCGGGAGTCATCTCCCTTGGCGCAGTGGTTCACGTAATACCACTGCTCAGGGAGACTGCATCGGGAGCCATCTCCCTCATTGCAGAGATTTAGCAAATACCACTGTTAAAACAGAGAGCATGTGAAGCCTTCTTCCCCCTTGTCGCAGTGGTCCAACAAACCTGAGTGCTTCGAGATGCAAGTCCCTCATCATGATAAAGAAACCTGTGGAAGGACATACCAGAAACACACAGAGAACCCTGGGAAAGATGTCTCTCTTCAGAGTAGTAAGTGGAAGCCAAATAAGGCTGTGAGCTTCTATTCTTCTTGGAAGGAGTTAAAGAGACTAATCCAGGTTTTCTGCAAGAGTATTTAAAGACCACTGTGGAGAACTTTTACAGAAGGGCTATGAGAAGGGAGTCATTTCCTTGGTCCCTTGTGATGGGACTTTGAAGGAGTTACTTCTACTAGAAGATCGAAGTAAGACACTAGGGAGTCATTCTCCTGGTGAAGCAAACACAAACTTAACAGTTAAAGACTTATGTGTATATTGTTAGGGCTAGATTAGTTGGTTTTTGATGGAGGACGGATAACATTTAATTTTGACGGACATTCTGACAACTCACCAAAGTGTTTGTAGGTTAAGGCAGGGCAAGCCCCTTAGAAGTAGGGAGAGATAGGTTCCTGCATTGATTTAATAAACGTGTGCAGCCCACAAGATGACCCCTCTATCAATCTCCTTCTTATACACCCTCACAGTAGTCCCACTCTTCATCGTCTCAGTCCTTGCACATGAAGGCTCCTTGCCTTCTTCACAGAGATTCCAGCAGTCCACTCCTTGATGTATGTAGGCCCCACCATCTACTATAAAGGATGGCACTTAACAGACAACTTCCCGATTACCTTACCTTCGAAGCTGTCCTTCCCCCAGGGGGCATCAGTATTGAGATGAGGAAGAGTAGGACTGGGAATAATGAAGATTACCATAGGTAATCAGGCCATTACTTCCATGTTCCTCTTACTCATGACGGTCCTTACACATAAAGTATACCCAAGACAATTCGATCCTCCAATCAGTCCACCAGGTAACGTTTCATCAAACCGTGAACATTGCAGTTTTGCAGTACTCAATACCATATGGGTAAATTCCCCTCCCCCCAACCCGGTAGAGGCAACTGGTACTGGTGAACAAAGGTTGATGGGGAGACCCTTGCAGCTACCCAACAAGTTTCCATGAGGGATGTACCGCATGACCTCCACCCAAGACATTGCCATCCCATGGGTAGAACGACCCAGCGGCCTTAGCGCAGGTGGGAAATAAGCCAGGGTGTACACCAGAGAAATAGTGTCTTTCACATGGCAGATAATGGTCGAGAAGAAACCAACCCCCCCAATAACCTACACATGGTTTCGAGGGTCATGAAAATGCGGCTGGACCTCTGAAAGATTGTGGTTCTCGGCAGATATGTAAGCAACATTTCTCTTAAATTCAGGTGAGCCAGAGCAAGGGCTGTTCAGCCCCCAAGCACACAACAGAATAAAATACTCTGAAGGGGCCTGCCTCCCAGGCTCACCTTTGGGACCATATTGACTTTTAATCCCCCACATCTGCCTTTTACTTGAAATACAGCATTTGAACAGTGACATTGCTGTGATTGCATGCCAAATTCACCCCTGCTTCAGTCCCCAGCATGCTATCACATATATGTTCTGCATGTTATGTTATGTTAGCAGAACCTGGTGGAGCACAGCGTTTACCCAAAGGTATCTTCGTTCTGTGTTCTTCCTACAGGGGTGGGCTTTTGGTAGTGTACTTTTAGTTTAGTTATTTGTGTTCTTGTGTGTTTCATCAAAGCATATATATCTTTATAGAACCTTGATTGGCCATTCTTTTGTTTGAGTATTTTGACTATTGCTGTTTGGGTTGCTACTATTATCACATGCACACCACGACTAAAGGTATAGCCTGTCCTCAGCCCACGTATCTCTTGGCTCTGCCTGTTTCACTTTAATGATTGGCATCACTGCTGGCTTGGTAGTAGTGTGGGGCTGAGTAGGCAGTTTAGCCACTACTCATTCCTGTGCTCCTGCAGAGCAGTAGTCATTTTGTCACAAAGAAGTCAGGTCCAAATTATACCCATTCTTCAAGAACTGGGACATTTCCTGACAACCCCACACTAGACAGCGGTAGAACCCTGTCATCACCGCACAGACACAGATTACCTGCAGTGCCACTTTTAAGCACACAAAGCAGAGGAGTGCAAGCCAACGGGGGATAGAGCCTGGCTCAATCGACATGTCTGGCTCTGCTTTTGTCCCCCTGGAAATCAAAATGCAAACAAAAGCCACACCAGACAATAAGTACACTGTCCCTACCGAGTAGACAAAAAAGAGGCAGACAGGGAAAGGATTTAGAAAGAAAACAGAGGGTGGGAGATGGTAGAGTGGGAAGATCAAGACGAGGAAGGGATAAGAAAAGACAGGAGAACAGGTTAGGGCGACACAGAGAAGGTGAGAGAGGAGAGTCTGAAAACAATATTATAACCTTGAGGCAGACTTACTTGGGAATGGCAGATTACTGCGCAGTGCAAATTGGTCGTATTCGATTTGGTTGCAGTTTTTTTTAACGAAATTGGCCGCAAATATATTTTGCAGAGGAATCGTGAATATAAATATAGGGGGCGGTCGGGGTCAGTGGGGGCACTCCCCCTGCATATATTTGCAGCCAAATCGAGTTAGAGAAAAACAAACTCGACCAAATCGGATTCGATAACATAGATTCGATGGAATCCCCCTGAACTGACTCCCTTATCCGTCACAAAGCTAGATGAGAAGGCACTGATTGCTGAGTTCCCCCCACAAAGCGGTGTGTGTCCATTTGTCTTGATATGGCACTGGGGTGACTGGTGCTCCTGCCAGTGACCGACCCTTCGGGCAACACAAAAAAGGATCTCAGCAGCTCATGCATTTTTGAGGTTCCCTGTAGAAAAATGTTTTTGTAGTGCATTGACAAAAAAAGTGGGTGACATTCTCCTTTTGAAGTATATTGGGAGTAGGACGACATGGACATGGGGAAACAGGTAATCGTGTGTGTGTTTGGGCAGGGGGTTGAGAGGCGTGATTGTACAGGCGAAGGGGGTGGCAACGCGGTGCCAAGTCGAGTTCAGCGGTGAAATCCCCCAATGGAATCCAAGTGGCGGGTGCAGGTAAGTGTGTGTGGGGGGGGGCAGGTGGGGTGTGTTTACTTCAGGTGGTGTGGGAAGTGAGGGGGACCGGGAAGTGGGCCAAACGGTTTTTGGGGTGAACCCCTTAACCCCCATGGGATGACAATCTCTCTCTGTAAGAATCTCACCTTCAATTATCTACCCGCAGCCTCTGCTCTGACCCTCTCCTGTTCCTCACTCCCTTCGCTCCTTACACGCACACACACCAGCTATTGCAGTCTCTCACACTTGGTACCACTCTCACACACAAAATAGCTCACCTGCCCTCACATCCAGTGCACCCCACAGACTCCTCAGCACTACGCTCCACCGTCTGATCTCCGTCTGATTTCTCGGCCCACCACCTCTCCCTACCTGACCTCACCCGAAGAATGGGGGCTCTTATACCGCTCTCCATCCTTGTTACTGGTAACCTCCTGCCCCTTCACATCGGTTATTTCTGTGGGCCGATAGTCCCATGGGCCTGGGCTCTCCTGGCTTAGCGTTTTAAAGTTCATCTTTGGCCGTTCTGTATTCCATTCACCGGCCTTCCCTCCAGGTCTCTGGCTTAGCGGCGCTGGTTTTTGCCTCGTTGCCCCCTCGCTCATTCGGCTTCCATACTTGCCATTACATGTACCCTGGCAGTTGCAGACCCATCGTGGATTCGGACCTGGCATTTCACTTTTCTCCATCACCACCAGCTGCTTTCGTTGCTGGATGTACTAGTCCCGAAACAGGGGACACATAACAGCAGGTATGGTGTAACAGACAGTGGAACCGGTCTTCACACAATACAAGGCATTATCTAGATGCCTTCTGGTCCTAGCGCTATACAGGTCTTTAAATAAATAAATAAATACATCTAGGTGGCTGAGGACTGAACTCCCTCACGCACATCTAGGGTAGGATTGGCACTGCCATGCGCCCTAGGCCGCCTACCTCAGGTTTGGAGGGGTCCTCGCTCTCTCTTGACAGGGTGAAGCCCCTGACATAGCTCAATGGGTTAAGCACTTGCTTCTAATAACTCCAACCCATAGTCACAGGTTCGAGTCCCGGCAGGCCAGTTCAGGTGCTTATACTTCTGAGCTTGACAAAAGGAGTACTATCAAAGTGATGAGTAATAATACGGATTGGAAGATGGATGAATCCAGCACGAAGAGCTTTATGCAAAAGAGATGTTCTTCTATTGGCCAGACCTCTTCCAGCCTGAGTGACTGCCGCAAAGAGCTCTAAATAAATAACACTGGATCATTTCAACAGGTCGCCTTTTTTATTGGATAGTGTAATGCTGGTAACATCTTTTATTATGTGGCTTCTGTGATTCACCAAATATCAAGCTGCCAAATGTGCACTCCTTGTTTCCAATGGTAAAGCTTTCTGAGATTTTGACATATATCGCAACCCATCAAAGGTGAAATGAGGATCTCCTGACAAGAGCCCTCAAATAAGCCTCCTTTGGAGGGTCCAATAAGAATGTTTGATTCATTTATAGTTAAATGACCCTTCAACCACTCTTTTTTGCTTTGATCCATTCCTCCATAATATTCCTCCAGCCCAAAGTCTATACATCCGAACGCTTGCATCAGCCCCACTGTGAGATTATTCAGTGACTGCTTGATTTCACAGACAACAATGGGTGCAATCTGGGCGGATTGAGGAGGTGCATCAGTCACTCCATACTCCACCCAAAATATGCATTTGAATAGATTGTACATACATTCAATAAAAAAAATGTTGAGGAGGTTTGCAAAACTTCACAGATGATTCAAAGGCAGAAATTCATTAATTTCAAGTGCATTATTAGGAAATAATAGTCTCGGGAGGATAGCTCAGTGGCAACGTGTTCACCTTGGAAGCAAGACGACACAGAGCAACACAGGTTCGATCCCTGGGTCAGTGTTTAGAAACCTCTGGGTATTAAGCAAGCTATAAATAACATATCAACTATAGGTAACCTCGAGAAAATAACATCTGTTCCGGCAAATGGAGAGCGATTTTCTGGCAGAGTGCAGGTGCTGTCATGCGGGTCTATGGGAGTCTTCCTTGGAGTCACCCCATGTGACTCACTGATGGCCCCGCCTACCTGTCCGGGATGAATTAGGTCAGTCAGGACACAGGAGGGAGTATTAACAGGACACTAACTCACGCACCTTAACGGCTCACCTTCTCATAGACCTCCTGGCCCTATTGGCTCCTTCGAGGAAGATATCAACCATTCTATCTGCAAATACTAAAGCGACCTCGCAAATGCTAGTGCTAGAGACTTCAACCTTGGTCTCAATGACACAAATGACCAACATGCCTCAGCATTATCGAACACCCTTAATGAACTATGCCTCACGCAAAGAGTTAATCAGCCCACACATGCAAAAGGCAGAAACCTAGACTGGGTGGCCGATCTCAATTGCAAGGCAACGATCAGCTCCATTGAACCTCAGATGTGGACTGACCACTACTTATTTACCATCAATATACAAGCAAACATACCACCCATTAGGTCCAACCTAATTGCTCCTCCACTCCTCACCAGGAAAAAAAAAGAGATAATCACAGTAGACAATGCCACTTCTCCACCCGATCTTAAACCCCTTGCCTGCCACTTCAGACCCAGCTATGCTAGTTGAGTTATACAATTCCACTATTACACAAGCCTTCGATATTATCGCCCCTCTCAAAAAGCGAAAAGGTAAACCAAGAGCCCAGCTGAATTCATGGTTTACACCCCAACTAAAAGCCATGCGGACAGAAAAACGGAAAGCGGAAGCCCTATGGAAAAATCTTCACACTGACGAGAATAAAAGGAACCTACTGAAAACATCAGCCAAATACAAAGCAGAAATACTACTAGCCAAAAACGAGACATACGACGACAAGATCAATAAGGCTAGCTCTAGCACCAAAGAACTCTTTGTTAGTTTAAGAGAAATGGAAGCTCCTATCCCCCTGCAGATGGATCTACGTAATCCGACCGCGGCGGATTTTGCAGCGGCCGGAAAGTTCACATGAGAAAGGTGCGAACCACCAAAAGTTTGTACCTTTTGCATGCAAACACACGTACATACCCACACCCCCACCCCCACCCATGACACACCCCCACCCACACCCCCAACATAAACAAACCCCACTTACCTTTTTCTTCACGCTGAGTCCCTGCGGCGCCAGTTCCCTTTCACTTCCGTGATTGGGAACCGGGACAGCAGAGTCCTTTTCTTTCTTTTTTTTTCTTTTATGGGGGCTGCAGGGGTTTCCCCCAAAACCCCCGCTCACTATACTCTGAAGTATAGTGAGCGGGCTGTTGCGGTGGACACCACCGCAGCCCCCATTTTTTGGGGTTTTTTTGGGTTTTTTTTTCACGGGTCTGCTGCGGGGTGTCCACCTGCAATGCTACCACCAAAAGGTTCGAACTTTTGGGGGTAGCATTTTTAGAACATTTTGTTCATGCGACCGTTTAGATACAGTCTTCTTGTACAATACCGTGCAGATACCTGCACCAAGGATGAAACTAGGTACACTAACATCCAAAATGCTCTGGCTAACAAAATCTCCCTCCTACAAAACAAAATATCAGAAAAAAAGTTGAACCTTCCTAAAGCTGACAACCATCACAGAGCCCAAACTCACACCCGTAAACCTCCCCAGCGCTTCAAATTTGCTCAAGTTACTACCCAAGAGGTGGAAAACATAATTGCCTCACGCAAACCTTCAAAATGCCAGAGCGACTCCTGCCCAGCCCAGATAATCAAAGAAGCAGCCAAAGACCTTACCCCCTTCATTACCACACTAATCAACACCTCATTCCGAACACGTAGTGTCCCTACCAACCTCAAGGATGCTTGGGTGCTTGCACTCCTAAAAAACCCATCATTAGACCCGGCCATCCCAACTTACTATAGACCGATTACAACTGTCCCGTTTCTATTAAAGATAATAGACAAAGCAGCCTACCTCCAAATACAATCATATCTGGAGACCAACAAGCTCTTGGGGCTTTGCAGTCTAGTTTTAGACCACAACATGGCACTGAAACGGCTCTGATAGATCTTAAGAACCAAATCAACGATCTCAAAGACAATAGGAAATTCGCCCTTTTGCTTTTATTAGATCTATCAGCCGCTTTTGATTTAGTGGATCATAAAGTGCTTTGCAAACATCTGTACACCGCGGCTCACTTCTCTCAAGAAGCTTCAGCCTGGATTCAATCATTTCTGAATAACAGGTTGATGAGTGTTCTCATCGTTGGCTGCAGCAGACCCCACACCAATAGCCTGCGGAGTACCACTAGGCTCCTGCATATCACCCACAATTTACAATATCTTCACTAAGCCACTGTTTGATAACCTTGACTATACCAATTACGGAGACGACACCCAGTTCCTCATACCACTTACGGGTGACTATGATATGGACCTGGCCCTCGTGAACAAAATATATCTAATCACTCAGGCTTGGATGGCCTCTTTCGGTCCTGTGCCTGAACGATAAGACGGAGCTCCTGATCCTAGGAGCACCAGCCAACCTTAACAAACTTAGCAGCAACTATCTATCTTTCAACATAGACGGCATTAACATTAAAGTGGCAAAGGAGGTAAAAACCCATGGTTTCTACTTGGATTCAACTCTTAACTTAGGCAAGCAAGTTAACGCCACCGCCTCAGCCACAGCTTACATATGTAAACTGATACAGGCCTGCAAACCGTTCTTATCCACAGATAGCTGCACCACCCTAGCAAGAGCCTTAATTCTCTCAAAACTTGATTATTGCAATGCCCTATACCTTGGTGCTAGCAAATATATTATCAACACACTTCAAATACTTCAGAATAATTCACTTAGAACAGCCCTTAGCATTCCCAGGAGACAACACGTCTCGCAGGCTAGGTCAAAGAGCAACTGGCTCTCAATCAAGGACCGAATTCTGCTCAAGACTGTCTACCTCACCCACAAATGCCTACACAATGCTGCCCCCAATACCTAAAAATCCTCAACACGCCCTACGAGGACTGCTAACGCATTCTGGCTAATAGTACCTAGATTCAAACTAAAAAATAGCAGGAGGTAGCAGCTTTCCTGTTATGACAGCCCAGCCATGGAACTCCCTCCCTATTTCTCTTAGAATAGACCAGTCTTTCCACAGCTTTAGGAAAAACAACAAAAGCTGGCTAGTCAACAGGGACTCATGATGTGATCAGGACATTGACCTATCACTTCCTTCAAAACTGTGTGGATCTGTGCTGCATACTATTCTGTTGTACCTACCATTTGTATTACTTTGTTCGCTTCCTGCTTCATTACTGTATATTTGGACTGTAACTATTCCTGTGTGTAACTTGAAAATTCTAATTTACCATGCTATATTATTGTATATATTGACGATAACCATTCTTGTGTGTAACCTGCATTTTGAAACTTACCTGCCTAATGCGCCCAGATATCATTGGGTCAGGTGCGCTATAAAAAAAAATAAACAAACAAAGACATGCCAGGTCTTGTGTGCCTTCTGGAAGGCGAGGTCATCCTCTATGCAGCGGATGCTAAAAGGGATAGCATCCCACTGGCTGAGGGAAACATTTGAATTGTAAGCCAGGGGAAGGAAGTGTTTAAAAGGCATGCATGCATCTTGTCTATCTTTTAGATGGTTTTCAAGTGCAGGTGCTGGTGTTTGTCTGCTGCTCTGCTCCTGCCTTTCCTGCTCCTGGCTGTCGGCTGCGCTTCGTTTTGTGGGTTTCTGGTGGTTAAAAGGCCACCCCAAGGGACAGGAAAACCTCTAGTAATTGCTGTTGGGAGGGGGATAGGGTTGGCATAAGATGTCCCATAGTTCGTGTTTCCCTGTAACCCTGAAAGACATTCTGGATTCGCTCTGGGTTTTGGAACTCTACATTTGATGCATCTTGGGAATTGCAGTCCTGAATACCCAATTTCTTTGGGGTAGTTTTCTTACTAGCTGCTCTCCGAGGGGTTTTGGGAATCAGGGTGGGGCCTATCAGTCCTACTCTCAGGCACACTAGAGACCAGTTGCTATGTTGGCTCTATAACTTTGTCACAACAATCTGACAACCACTATTCACACCTCTTAAGACACACGTACCACTCTCAGATCCACTTGCTGGTGGGTCTGCAGCCATCAAATGCTAATTGCACGTAAGTACGTTAAGTTCAAAACAAGACAAACATCATTTAAAAAAAAGGCTCTTTTGAGCTTGCAATGTCTCAGAGTGCTGAGACAATTGTTTAATGTGGGTGCAGTGTACCATGGCAGCTTGGGCATGGGCTTTTGATTTGCCCAGATTCAGGAATCCGTGGGGGCACATGTTGCCAGATACTGAATCTGGGAAAATCTGGCTAAAATCCAGCATTCCTTATTTGTACCCAACATTCGAAACAGACTCCACTTCAGGTACCTAGTTTCAAAGGGATGGCAGAGAGAGTATCTGTAAGAGTAACATGTACAAACACAGGTGCTAAATGGGCCATGGTCATGTGTGATGCTACAAGCCCCAGCATGCAAAGCAAAATGTCAGGAATGGGTGAACCAGAGCCACATGAGTTGTGACCACTTGGGAACTAGGCCCGAAGTTAATGAGCTTCCTTGTTTGTGTGTGTCTAACAGGGGTGGCTCGTCCATAATGGGCGAGGGGGCGTCGACCCACTGGGTCTTGGCCCACTCTTACCCATTATGAAGGAGCCAGTCCAGGAAAATATGAGCACTCAATCAGCTGTTTTTTTCCAGTTGAGGGAGTGTTCTTAATTGTGAAAGGGAAACTGTTTCCCTTTCACAGTGACATTTCCCCAGCCGTACAAGCTCAATGAGCCATGCAAGTCTGGCGGCGTTTGCTTCCCCATCCTCGCTTGGCTCATTGGAAATGCTGGCTGCAGAACTGCACGTCTCTATGCACAAGGGGGCTCCCCTGTGCCTCCTTGCACATACAGACAGAGCAGGCTGGAGTGGGGGTCTCTCCGGACCCACGCTCCGGCCCCTTGCACGCATGTGCAGGAACCAGGAAGTTTCCTGTTCATGCTTGCAGAAGGCTGGAGCACTGGAACCTGGCGAAGTGTGCCGAATGTGCATGCTTGTGTTGTTAGGTGAATGTATGATGATGGATGCTGGGGTGAATGAGAGAGTGCTTTCTGTGTGTATGTTGTGTAAAGGTGTGTGTTTGTATATTCGTTTATTTAGTATTTAAATATGTGTATGGATGCGTATATGCTTGTGTTATGAGTCAGTGTCTGATGGAAGGTCGTGTGAATGAAACAGAGTGCTTGCTGTGTGTATCTTGTGTGTGTATGTTGTGTAAATGTGTGTGTTTTCATGTTTATTATTTAAATATGTGTATGGATGCGTGTATACTTGTGTCTTGAGTGAGTGCATGATGGACGTTCATGTGACTGAAACAGAGTGCTTGCTGTGTGTATGTTGTGTAAATGTGTGTGTTTGTATGTTTATTTATTATTTAAATATGTGTATGGATGCATATATGCTTGTGTTATGAGTGAGTGCATGATGGGTGCTCGTGACTTTGAATGAGACAGCAAGTGTTTGCTGTGTGTATGTTGTGTAAGTGTGTGTGTGCTGGTGCAGGAAGATTTTGGCGAGTAGGGGTAGGAGGGTTGTACAACAAAGGCATTTTAAAAATGCCTTGGTTGCACAAGGCCCCTCCCCACCAGCCAAAATCAGCTCTCCTTCTGAGGTGCAGTAGGGCCCAGGGGACAGGGATGGTATTTTATTACTGGACATCTACGATAGATGTCCAGTAAAACATACCATCCTGCCCCCTGGCCTCCCAGTGCATTACACACACATAACCACATTGATTGGGTGCATGTGTGAGGAGTTTGGGACTCAGGGGACAGGCGTGTCTTTGTTTACTGGGCATCTATGATAGATGGCCAGTAAAAAATAACATGCCATACCCCAGTGCCTCGCAATCACATTCATCATTATTGTGATTATGTCTAACTGCAAGGCGCTGGCACGCCGTGGAGTGGGCATGGCAATTTTTACTGTACATGTCTTTTTACCCAATTTTTCTAAAAACTACTTTAAAATTAACCATTTTCACCCATTATTTAAAACAATTTCTTGGGGGCAGAACCCCCCTCAAGCCTCTCTTGAGTGGTGTGGGCTCCCTCGCTACGCTCGGTCGCTCTGGCATACCTGGGACAAATATTTAGGCCCCTCACTTTAAAAAAAAATCACCATCCGCCACTGGGGTGTAATATGCACAGTAATATTATAAAAGTGCCAAGTAGTCGTATTTCCTTTGTGACACCTTTAGCCTGTCCTGATCTTCCACAATGCATTCTGGAACTTGTAGCTCCATACATTCAAAGCGAAACAAATGAAAATACAAGTCCATGTATACAAATATATACGACAAAAAACCTTGTTGCAGTTTGCGCCTCAGAAACCACCAATACATAAATGTGCAAAACTAGGTCTGGATGAAGGTTCCACACATGACATGGGACCACTTCACAGCCATACTAGTAAGAGACTAAAGCGTTTATCCGAAATTGCATTCTTCACAATCTGTTCTCGGTTCCATTGCACCTTATGTCAGTATCCGTATTTGAATTCCTTACCTGGTGCTTTAATTTCTTGCTTGTCTTCAGTCCTGCTGCACACCCGTAGCTATCTCTCAGCATAACTTACAGACTGTTCCCAGGAATAACCATTTAGTCAGGCATTCCCTGACCTTGCTAGAGTCTGCTCCCTCAACCGAGGTGCATTCTGGTATTAGTAGTCCTGCGGAGGACGACTATACAGAGTGGAGCAGAATGCATTTAGGGTTATGCAGTTCCCTGTGGGGGTTTCTAAAGGAATTTGTTTATTTATTGGACATTTGTAAGGCGCCTACACACAGGTGTTTCCTGTGTATAGGCGCCTTACAAGATTGAGCCGTGCATTCTGGGACATGTAGACCACCAAGGGTATGTTTGCCGAGTGTGGCAGTACGTTCTAGCAGGCATTGGCAATGGCAGCTTTTTGTAATTGACTTTACCAGCTCCTTGGTTTTGGAACTAAGCCGGGGGGGGGGGGGGGGGGGGAGCGGGGGGGAATGATGGTCAGAAACAAGGAAAGGGAGTGCTTTAAAAATGCCAGCTGTTCGGACTTTAGTGTAGGCATTGGAAAGACACTTGCTAGGCACTGCCGTAGTGGTATTAACTGGTTATTGATAATAGCAGGTGCAAAATCATGCGAGTACCTGCACATCTAATAGCAGTTCCTGGCAAATGCCTAATACTTATAATCAAGCCAAAACGGTTGGATTTGCCAATGCTTGATTTTAACAGGGCTTCAGTAAAGGACACACATAGTGCTTATAAATTGAGTGGCTGAAGGCAGACCAGGTTAAGACATTTTTATTACAACAGTAGCAAATTTAAAGTTCCAATTAATTGACTGCCAGGCACTTCAAGCGCAAAGTTTGATGGTACGGCTTGTTTAAAGCGAGCTCAAAGAGTTCCCATGAGTAGGTTTTGGGCGGGAGGAGGCAGGAACTGGGTGGGACTGGTCATAGTGATTAGCATGGCCATGGGCAGTCAATGGGTGGGCAAATAACCAAACAATACAAGATTTGGATACCTCATATGCCATTTCTCCCTATCTGTTCACTAGTGTTAATGTTATGGAATCTTGTATCACGCACTCTTGCCACTTGCGTGGTGTTGTGGTGCTCTGGCGGATCTGCAAAGGAAGGAGGGGTTGTGTGTATGTTAGTGGGATTGAGCGGGAGAAGAGCAAGAGAGCTTTGATGTGCTGTTGGCAGCTTCAGTTCGGAGGAACCAGTCACTGAGTTTAGGTGCGTTTTTGGCTGGTAGCCGTCATGTGGTGTTGAGGTATGATTGTGCATGGTATGGTTTCATGTTAGCTTTTGTGAAGTGCAAGTGGTTTGTGGTTTGATAGAGGTATGGTTGTGTTTAGTTCAGAGCTTGAGGACGAGTATGCAGAATGGTGCAGTAATACAAGAGTTTCAGCTTATCCGGGGTGCTAAAGCGCCACCTAATAGGACAAACTAAAAATGTTCTCGTTTAGGCTCAGACACACTGAGTGAACCCCTGGACAGTCTTTGGACATGCAGTCCACTCTGAGCTGTTCTATAGTGATTGAGACACAGTCCTGAGATGTGTAATCCTGTGGCTGTATCTCTACAAACTGATTCAGAGAGAATTCTGAGATGTGTGGACTTTTTACTGAGAGAGTACTTTCTGTGACATGCAGTCATGCCATGGCATCAGCAATGTCACATCCGGGACCACTTGCTCGCTCCGTCTTGTCGCAATAGCAGCAGTGGGCACAGAGACTCTGATGTATGAGAGGGTGCATGGTGGAGCTCCCTCTGACAGGTATTGCTCTACTCCCACCCCCCCAGCATCCACAGTTGTTGGCGCAGGGATTGCTCTGGCTCAGGGATTTAAGTTGGCCAGGTCTAGCAATCTTCTAAAAGTACCACTGAACCAGGGCTAGCCGGGGGATCTCCCTCTAGCACAGACCCTTACAGACAACACTTTCACTGTGCTTGTGTGATAGGGATGCCTGCAAGGGTCGACGCCGCTAATTATAAACCAAAGGGAGAGGCAGGTGCAGAAAAATACATTCTAGCACTGTGCCAGTCTCTGCCACTGACCTGTTGCAGAGGTGGGGCAAGAGGTATCAGTCCCTTTTTGTAAGAGGCCAGTAGGATAGGGAGGTGCATTGCTAGCATATACTTGTTTCTACCCGCTTCTACTTTTCTTAGTCTGTAGCGCAAGCAGCCCTTTCATGATAAAAGGGCCGGTTTCATGTCCTCTCTACCCCTGTGTTGCTGGACTGGATTGGGCACAGATTCGGAAAAGGGGTCCTAGATGCCTCTCCTTTTGTTTCTTAATCTGCAGTGCCAACCCGTACAGGCAGCCCTTTCATGTTGCTGGCTTGTATTGGGCATAGATTCAGAGAAGTGGCCCTGGATGCCATGTTGTTTCCACTGTCAGTCGTGCTTACTCTTCAAACATTTCAGGTGTTCCTATTCACTCCCATATGCCCCTCCTAATCCCACTGGTGTAATGGGGGCCCCCTCAGGCCCTGCCACCACATTTCCTGGCATGGGGAACCCCCTTGGCGGAAAGAAAATGCAATTTTCTATCCCCACAAAAAAATGAATATGAAATGTTTTTTCTTTTTGTAGTCACTCTGCCTTCATAAAGAAATTATTGCATGTCACGGGGTAGGGGGAGCCCTATGACTTCAAAAAGAAATAGTTTCTTTTTGAAGTCACTCTGCCTTGATAGAGAAATGTTTTCTGTTATGGTTCGGTCCTTAACGGAAATCATTTCTTTATGAAGTCAGAGGACTTCAAAAAGAAACCATTTCTTTTTGAAGTAATAGGGTTCCCCTGAACCCCCTGACATGTGTGTGCGTGAGTGCATGATGAAAGGATGCACACTCAAATATATAGGTGATTGCCTGTGTGAGTTTATGGTAAAAGGGGGCACACTTAAATGCATCAGTGGCTGTGCGTGTGTGCATATACGGTGAAAGGGTACAAACCTAAATGTATGGCTGGCTGCCTGGGTGTTCCTGTATTGTGAAAGGGTGCAAACTTAAATGTATCGGTGGCTGCCTGGGTGTGCATGTATGGTGAAAGGGTGCACATGTAAAAATGTACAAGTGGCTGCCTGGGTGTGCCTGTATGGTCTAAGAGTGCACACTTAAATGTTGTGGGGTAAAATAAAGCCCCTGAATGTCAGAAATAAAGAGACCAGGCCAGTATTTAAGAGTGAAGCTGACTGGTGCTATCCATTGGGAAATGCAGGCCGGTCCCAAAATACTTTCTTTTCTGAATTAAGGCCTGGGACATGAACAGAAATGGGTCTCTTTCAGCTTTACCAAAATTGACAGGCGCTCAAGTGAAGGATATTGTGCCTGAAAACTTACAATTGCTAGATGTGCCCAATGTATGGTAAAAGACATATGTGGCTGAAAATGCTGTTTTCACAAAATATGAAACGCTACAATTTTACTTAAAGTGACAGGTAGCAGCAGCATGTTACATCGACTTCAATGCATGATCCAGAAATCTAAAGTGTAGCCAAGCACTTTGCATATTTGTCACAAATAAAAACACTTACTTGTCAACATTTAAATGACATAATTTAAAAGGAAACATCTACTTGTGGTAGAAGTAACACTGGTTTCCTATGTAACTATGGCCTATGTGTGTGGGCGGAGTGAACTTATCACTATTTATACAGTATATAAAGAAGAAATTATACTGTGCCTTTTAAATATAAATATGCTGGATGTAATATGCTAACCTTGCAGAATAGGAAACGGTAACTTGTTTTTCCAACTAAGCTGAAATTCCCTCTTGAACTGTGAACTGAATGGTGTATCTGGATCCTGACCTTGCAGCCCTTTGGGTGATAAATACTAGGGATGCAGGACTGATCGCAAAGATAGGCTTACTATAAACAAAGAAATATATGGAATATGTGGTGAATTGCTGATAATACAACCAACAGACACAACCTTTAAGGTCAGGTTCTCCATAAAAAGTGCATTGAACTCTGAACAAAGACCTTTTGAAATCTGAACTCCAGGCTTTCTGGAGCTGGGCCTACCAAGAAGAATGTCTGGTTGTCAATTAGTGGCTGATAACATGGCCTGCAGAAGTAACCTTGAGGTCAGACGTCCCATAAAACTGTACATTATGCACAGAGCAAGGTTGTGAAGCCAACCAGGAGCAATGTTAAGATAAACACGGATGAACCAGATAGCATGTTTTCAGGGAAATGGAAACCTACTGACACATGTTATGCCCTGCCATTGATTAAACATTGGATACAGTTTTTCCTGAGAGGAGAAAAGACCCATTGGAACTCTGTAAAAACAACATTTTTGTGATGTGCATATTTTAAGTTGTGTGGAAAAGTATGATTTTTACTATTTTCGTACACCTCAGCAATGGGAAAGTTGGTCCAGGGGTAGCTCACGATAATAAGGTCTAAATTGGAAACTGTCCCAATTTTAGCTATTTCGGCGCAGTATAAAACCATGAAAAACTGTAACTCCACTCAGGAATAGCGTTCCGAAGTAAAATTAGTATGGCCCGATTTGCCGTAAAATATAGAACCCATATATATATATATATATATATCCAACAGCGCCAGGGGACCACTCTGGTGGTGATAGTGCGCAGTACAAATATCCATTAATATTTAACATCATGGGGTTATTTGAAAGACCAAGGGAGCTATTACAGTATGAGAATTTTCAGAACAAAAGATGCAGGAATCCTTCTCAATTTGAAATGTTATATCTATTCCCCTCTCTCAGCCTACATCATACATATCCCGAGCAGCAAGTGGGCATTTTAGTGGGAGGTGAAGGGAACATGCTAGCCAATCCTGACTATGGGAATTATGACAAGGTTGCTGTATCACTAGCCCTAGAAAAGTGCAGGTTTGCATCAGAACTGGGCTTTTTGTGAATTATTCCGGAGAGTGCTGCTGCTGGCCTCTTGTGAGGAACTACTATCAGAGAGGACTCAATCCTTGCATTTGAGACAGTGGTTGGGACACAGATAAGCTAGCTGAGACCCAAATCATAGGAGCAGAAGGAGTCTGGGTTCAGGAGGAAATCCTTGACTGAAAGCCCTTGACCAGACCTGTGCTGTCTTCAGAGGAGCCCTGCTGTTTTCCCTGACCAACGCCTCCCATGTAAGTAGATATCCCAAAGCCATCAATTGTGTGGGGAGTCACCTACCTTAATCCCTTTCTATTGATGGGTCAAGGAGGGGGTGAAACTGGATTGACGCTTTGCACAACTTATTAAATCCATTTAAAGTAAACCACCTCCTCTGTTGAAATTGCATTGTGTTGGGAGCAGCCATCCTTAAACGTTTCCATTAAAGTGTGGGGAGGAAGGAAGCTGTGTAGATCCTTAGCACATTGGAATTCCCATATAGAAAACCAAAGGTTGAGTGCTGTTAGAATTCAAAACTAACAAAATCCATACCTATTGTGCTAGAGCTGGTATAGCCCATAAAGACTTGGTTGACAGTTTCTGAAATCCTTAACTTTCACATAGAAAGGTGTGGAGGGGGGTCCATAATCCCAAAAATAAGTAATCCATAAAACACCACCTTTTCAAGTCAGTGTGGAGGCTGTAAAACGAAATTCCCCATTCAATTTAATCCAAAATTATGAAGTATTGTATATCATCTGCATGTGTGTTGCAAAACAAAACATTTCTTTTGTTTTCATTTTTCTCTGACCTCAAACTATCAAGTCCTGCCTTTTATTTTCATGTGTATTGAAAAACGATTTTCATTTGAGCTCCTTTTTTGCGACCTTGCCTTTTAGATCAAAGTTGCAAAACAATTTTTCCCATTGTATTCCTTTCTCTAATATTGCATTTCCAGTTACAAGCCCAAAATGATTTTTCCCATTGAATTCCTTTCCCAAACACCGCCTTTTAAAATCAGCAGCCAAACAATGTTTCCATTGTGTCCTCACTCCCTGCACCTTGCCTTTCAATCAAAGAGGTCACATTAAATTGAGGCCTGGAGGGTGGGGGTTGCTGGGAGAAAAGTATTATTTCAAATTAAGTAATTTCTGTGGATTTTGTATTGTATTGTATTGCGAATGTTTTTATTGGTTAAAGTGAAATCAAATCAGTTGTAAGTTGTTATTGCAGGCTTCCAAATTTCATCTGTGTTGTTTGAAGAATAGACTTATGGTTGCGATATTGGTTGTTGTCACAGCATTGGTGGCTGATGTTAGTCTGTTTGTCAAACCTCGATTGAATATATATACACCGGCCTAGTTTCTAGTCCATTGGTGACACAGGGTATTTGTTGGGGTTGGAGGCCTCACCAAATAGAACCTAAAATAAAAGTGTTTTATTGTGCGACACCTTGCTTCGGAGGAAAGGAACTCCCTGAGTTGAGAGAGACCACATAATAAACCGCGACAATATGTAGGTGGCTGCTTGTGCCTGTATGGTTTAAGGGTACACACTTGAATGTATGAATGGCTGGGTGTGCGTGTGTCTATATGGTGAATGGTGTGTAGCTTGTGTTCAAGGGGGCAACAAAACCTACATTTTGGGGGGCTATCCCGTCAAATGTTTGGAGAGGCGCTAACTTTAAAGGTGGTGGGGGAGGGGTAAACTCATTTGTGTGGGGGCATCTAACTTTACACATTTTAATGAGACTATTCTATCCCTCTCTACCCTTCCAATCACCCCCCTGTCATGCAAGTACTAAACCCTGATCACGATTTCAAATGCCTAAAAAATGATGCATTTGAATGCAGGTACTAACAGTGAAATGCTTTATGTTAGTAATTGCTGGGCCCTTGTTAACAGCGAAACCCAAGTGCCGTTTAACATCTGTGTCCTGTTCTGTCAGCAACTGCTCTGTAGGTCAGCCAGCTCTAGTGAAAATAGTCCAAATGGTCAGGGGCGCAAGTGCGGAGCTGGGGGTCCGGAAGCACAGTCATCTCAATGGTGTTGCGCCACTACTTATGTTTAATGCCTTGATTACATATTGGTAATCCTCATTACTCCTCACCTTATTTTTCCTCATTCCAGTACTTGTGTTTGAGGCACTCTGCCTCATACACGAGTACTGGGATGAGGTAGAGGTACATTGAGGTAATGCCTGACTTAGCTACATGTAATCTTCATTACTCCTAGTCCCACTATTCCTTATCCCAGTACTTACCTATGAGGAAAGGAGCCTCATACGTAAGCACTGGGATAAGGAAGAGGGATGTGGAGGAATCCTGGGCCAAGGAGCTGATTTTGGAATTTGGGGGTGGGAGGAAGAGGGGATGTATGGGGGTGGGATTGTGCGATAAATCATAATGGCCGTCCATGTCCAGGCTAAGCAGGCATGATATGTGGCATTAGTGGCTAGAGAGGCCTTTTGGTGCAGCCAGTCTAGTCATTGGTTAGCTTGGTTTGACTTTTTAACTGGGTATTTCTGATAAAGCAGTCCTGCTAGGTGTTATTACCTGGCTAGACTGGCATTTTGGTGTTGACAGTCTAGCTGTTTCTTACTGTGGCATTGTATATTTTTCTGGGCATCTGTGATAAAAATAATCATGATAAGCGTTATTGCTTCGATTGGCATTTTGGTGCAACCAGTCTAGGTATGTCTAAATGTGGCCTGGAATGCTATACTGCAATATGTTTTTATGTGTCTACACTGGTCTACATTGTGCAGCCAGTTGGACATGTTTTCATTGTGGCATGGCATTTTTAATAGCAAAGCATTCATTTTCCTAAGCACTGTTGGTGACTTGCATGTATTGGATTTTTGGATTGGTGTTAGCCTACAAAACAATTGCAAACACTCTGGCTTTTAGCCAATTTTTCTCAGAAAGTGTATATTGCATTAAAACACATATTTATAGCTTTCTCCTAGTGCAGTGTGCTGCATACCACAGCAGCAGTAAGTTTGTGCGTATTGAGCAAGTGTGGTAATCTAGGCCACCCAAAAATGGTGGGACCCGTGATTTGTTGCCGGGTTGGGGTGGGCTCTCAGCATGGCTCGCAGGGGGCCCCCAAATTTTATGTTAAGCCACTGCCTAATCCTCGATGTCTGACAAATGTGTACTTGTTCTATTTTAACAAGCAGGGGTCAAGGAGACATTTCCTTTCCCAGGCCCTTTTATTCTGTAAAAGTGGGACTTTCATTTACTTCAGTGCATCTCAAAACGATTAGCAAATTCTTATTTCATTGTGCTCTTTCCCCTTTGCACCAGAGTTTTCTTGTCCCTCATTGTGCCTGTCTTTTTTTACTATCAGTCCTGTGGCAGTTTCAAGAAGAGATCTTCAGCTTTAGCTTCATTTCCTTGGTGTGCATTGGCTCTCCTTTTTATACCTAAGCAGACCATTTTTGTCTGGGGTAACAGAGTTACAGGCAGTGCCGGCCTTAGCAGTGGTAGCGCCCCGAGCCCCCCCCGCCCGAGCCCATTGAACGCCCCTGTTCAATGCTGGGGGGAGGATAGCTTTATAGGGCATGGGAGGCTGCATAGAACCTACCATTGCAGTACAGAGGTGGGTTTCATAGCTGCCTTTGTGAACTGTAGTGCTACATTGGTGCTTTAGTGTATTCCTTCTGGGAAGGCCTGTGTGTAGCACGGACAGACTCACAGACTCTTCCTCGAAGTCCAGGCTCAAGTATAAAGCAATTCAAGTCTGCAAGACTTATCCTTGGCCTCAATCCCAGGGACCATATCTCTCCAGCCCTAAAATCTCTCCACTAGCCGGTTACTGCAAGGATCAAATTCTAATCCCTCTGCATCATCCAGAAGGCTACGCCATCTACAACTTGCTCTAATCAAATACTCCCCTTCCAGATCTTAATGCTCCTCCCGCTCCAACTCTCTGCGTGTCAAGCGCTTCTCTAAGCAGCAAGCTGGTAGTCGATCGCTTTCTTCGGCTGGATCCCTCCTCTGGAATAGCCTCCCCCTTCCTCTCTGTCTTGAGCTGGATCTCTGCAAATTCCAGAAGCTCCTCAAGACTTTCCTCTTCACCTCCTCCTTCCCCCTCTCCCTCCGTGCCAAACCCCACAGTCACTGAGATTGGTGGCCTGGGCCCTTATGTGTCCTTCTGGGTCCTGGTCTTCCTCCCAATCACCTTCAGCTTCCGCCCTCTCCCAGCACTTGCCTTTGGGCACCCACTGGCCTGTGTTATCTCACAGGCCTGCACTTATTGTATTGGCAGGTGACCACTCTACCAAGTGATCTCTGCCAGGTGCTTACCTGCTCCCTGCAATTGACTCCCTGGTACTTCCCTCTCTGTGGAACTCCTAGCACTTACTCCCTCGCCCCCCTCTCTCTCTGCACTTGCACGCTCCGAATGCTCACAAGGCCTAGTAGGACCTCCACTTTCGTGTTCATCAGTTTTAGTCTATTTGCCTTCCCATGTTCCCTCCCCGTGTGCCCTGTGGGCACTTTGAAAAACAATTTCTTGGTGTATAAGCACCTTACAAATGCACAATAAATACATAAAGTAAGTCTGGGTTTTGAGGATAGAGCTGGCAGAGCTGCAGAATTGGCTCCATTGGCAGCAATTTGGCCCTACCCTCTGGAGAAAGTTGGGTTTTTCCTTTCGAGGATCCACACCTGGTGACCAAAGGGTCTCTCTGGATGTGCTAATGTTCTCCATAGTGCATGTTTCCCTGAATCCCTGAAAGATACTGTGGATCGGCTCCGGGTTTTGGGTATCTTAATCTGATGCATCTTGGGAAAGGCAGTCCGGAATACCCTGTTTATTTGGGTAGTTTTCTTACTAGTTGCTCTCCCAGGGGGTTTGGGAATCCTTCAGGGTGGGTCCTACCAGTCCTACTCTCAAGCAGACCGGAGACTAGATGCTATGTTTGCTCTGGGTGTGAATTCCCGTTCGACCAGCCATTGCATGTTTCCCTGAATCCCTGAAAGATGCTTTGGATCCGTTCCAGGTTTTGGATCTTGAAATCTGACACGTCTTGGGAAATGCTTTTGGGGACATGTAGCCACGTTGGGTTATGTCTACTCAATGAAGTACAGTGAATCTTGAGACATGTCCTACCGGCCCTGATTAGGGGACAGAGATCCATGGCCAAAGTTTTACTGATGTTTCATTTGTTTAAAGCAATAACAGGGCAGGGGTTGCATCTGAGCTCTGTAGAACACATGAATAAGACAACCAGCAGAACATCAATACCAAACAATCCCACAACATAATCCTTTTGCTATATGTCCATTGTGTCCATATGGAAACAACACGCAGTACATTTAAGAACCAAGACCAAAGGCGTGCTTTAATTTTTCACGTTACAAAAAAAAAAAAAAAGAACTAGTGCCAAGTGATGGAGCAGCAGATTCCAGCCGCTAGCTGCTGAATGGGAAAAGGAACAAGAGTAAACCTTCACTGTCGTACAACCGATTGTGACTCCTAAGCCTTGGGACGCTGCAGAGATTTTCCAACATGGAAGGATTTGTGTGCCAGGCCTGGTGGCTTGAACAGTGTGCAGGACGAAAGTGGGAGCCAGTGCAGTTAACCCAGCACTGGTGCAACTTGATTGAACTTTCGTGACTCTGCCATCAGCCTGGCAGTGGCATGAAATCTCACTTCATGGGGAAAGGGGGGAATTTAGCAGCCCCATCAGGACTGAGGTTCAGAAGTCGAACCCTAGAGGGGGGCAGGACGTGAAGATACGGCTGGAGATTGAGGGAGAATTTAAAAGACAAATCGAACGGATCGCGACATGGTGGGAATGAGCAGAGATCAACATGTTTTGAACATGAGGACACAGGAGGGGGTCCAGTGTGAAGCCCAAGTACTTGGCAGAGGGTGCCAGAGAAGGGGTAATATGAACATAGGCCAGATCAGCGATCAAAGTGTCAAGGGGGAGCTGCACAGAGGGGTTGGATAGAGAGACACCTGTTCTTTGAGGGGCTTGGTTTGAGAAAAGCAGACTAAGATCACAAAGTGGACACTAACAGACAGATGTGGTTGCCCCCGATGAGATCCCCCATGGCTCCATAAGGATATGAATGAGGACAGGGCAAAGTATTGACGCATGAAGCACACCGAAAGGGGCACGGCCCCCGATGACCCTGCTTCCCCAATGCTCACTGACCAACCGATAAGCAGGGAAAGGGAACTAGGCCAGCCCGGAGGCAGTAATGCCCACTTGAATCCGACTCCAGCAACCCCCGCCAGTGGGGCTGGTGGTTCTGGTGGAGCCGTCAGCTGGAGAGCCAGGCTGGAAGCAGGTCAAGAGGTTCTAGCCCAAGCTGTAAGTATTCAGCTGGAATGCTGCTCCATGCTCCATAGATTTGACCAAAAACATGAAAGGCATAACGGGGTGACCATGTGGAAGATCTGGAGTGCCCAGGACTCTGCCACAGGATAGTTTCATTTAGAAGTAGAGTGACAAGACCACACTTCAGTGACTGGCGAGATCCCTTGGTCTAGGGAAGTGTTGATCCATAGAGGCCAGAGAGGAGAAGACGCCCCAAAGAGTTCAGATGCGCCGCTTAGAGCCGGGAATTGCCGTTCAATGGTAAGTGATGGCAGGCGGATATCATTTGAGTCTTTGATCCCTTTACACCATGTGTAAACAGCCAATAAAACAGACTCAAGTTGGCCAACAGCAGACTGGAGGGAAAGCTCATTTCCGGTTCTACAGGTGGTATTCTCTGTGGATACTTTACAGTATTCGGGGTACTACCTCTAGCCAAGGAGCCCTCTACCTAACTTCCCCAGACAATTACTGGCATGTTGCCTCCCACCCACTATTCCAAAATCCTATAACTTACAGGCTTTAATAGGATCACTAGCTACCTCAAAACCAATGATGTGGGACCTCCTCCAATTTGTACTCTGCAGCCGTCACTCCATTGCAACTGCGCTGACCCAGACCTCCCAGTCCAGTTCTCCTCTTTCCCCACCCTCCAGACCTCCTAGTCAAGCTCTCCTCTGTCCCCACCCTCCAGGCCCCCTAGTCAAGCTCTCCTCTGTCCTCACCCTCCAGACCTCCTAGTCAAGCTCTCCTCTGTCCTCACCCTCCAGGCCCCCTAGTCAAGCTCTCCTCTGTCCCCACCCTCCAGGCCCCCTAGTCAAGCTCTCCTCTGTCCCCACCCTGCAGACCGCCTAGTCAAGCTCTCCTCTGTCCCCACCCTCCAGGCTCCCTAGTCAAGCTCTCCTCTGTCCCCACCCTCCAGACCTCCTAGTCAAACTCTCCTCTGTCCCCACCCTCCAGACCTCCTAGTCAAGCTCTCCTCTGTCCTCACCCTCCTGGATTGCGCTGCTGCTTCTGACACCGTCAACCACTGTCTCTCATCCAGACTTTCTCGAATCTTGACATCACCCTCAAACACTACCAGCCGTTCATTCTCCATATCCTGGGACAAGGGCACCTCCGATCCTACACCTCTCCCGACATCAGTCCCCCAAGAATCTGCCCTGGTCCTACAGTGCTTCACACTTTACACCTCCTCACTCAGCAAACGCATTGAAACACTTGTGCACGCATTATAAATGATTTATCATATCATATCATTGCCTTTGTAGAGTTTCCTAATTCTTTGTGGATGATACCAAGTTGTCTTCCACTGCCCCTCACCTCTCCCTGAAAATGTCCGGCTGCCCCACCATCCATCGCTGGATGGAACTTTGCTGCCTTATGCTCAACTCCTCTGAGACTGAACTCGTCTGTCTCCCAGCCTCCAACACCCCATATTACTTCCCTGCACCTTCTCACACTCTACCCCCAAGCCACCCATCCTTGGGGTACCCTCTCACAGCAACCTAAAAGCACCAGCACTTCACCCCCTCTTCAGCCATTGCGGCTGAGACTAATCTCCTTAAAACCCATATAATTGGCCCTTCTCGCTTACCATTCTATGAAAGGGCTCATCCCTACCCTTGTCTCAGTTGCCTTGACTTCTACTCAAGCCACCCCATAGGCCTCCTTCACTGCTCATTTGCTCCCATTGACAAAATCCTCAACTCCGCCATATGCAGGCTGTACAATGTTGCTGGCTCACTGTCAACCTCTCCCTGCCACCTTCATGACGGCTGGCTCTGCATGCCCACCTCTCCCCGCCACCTTCATGACGGCTGGCTCTGCATGCCCACCTCTCCCCGCCCGCCTCTCCCCACCACCTTCATGACGACTGGCTATGCATGCCCACCTCTCCCGGCCACCTTCATGACGGCTGGCACTGCATGCCCACCTCTCCCCGCCACCTTCATGACGGCTGGCTCTGCATGCCCACCTCTCCCCGCCACCTTCATGACGGCTGGCTCTGCATGCCCACCTCTCCCTGCCACCTTCATGACGGCTGGCTCTGCATGCCCACCTCTCCCCGCCACCTTCATGACGGCTGGCTCTGCATGCCCACCTCTCCCCGCCACCTTCATGACGGCTGGCTCTGCATGCCCACCTCTCCCCGCTCGCCTCTCCCCACCACCTTCATGACGGCTGGCTCTGCATGCCCACCTCTCCCCGCCCGCCTCTCCCCACCACCTTCATGACGGCTGGCTCTGCATGCCCACCTCTCCCTGCCACCTTCATGACGGCTGGCTCTGCATGCCCACCTCTCCCTGCCACCTTCATGACGGCTGGCTCTGCATGCACAACCGGTTTCTCTACAAATTCCGACTTGCGATCTTCAAATCCATTAAGGGGTTCACCCCCTCCCCTCACCTGGCTTCCTCCATCTCCCACTACTCCCTTCCATATAACACCTGTCTCTGGCCTGCCTTACACCTCTCACTACTCCCCTCACTGCTCCCTTCCCCATAACACCTGTCTATGGCATGCCTTGCACCTCTCACTACTCCCCTCACTGCTCCCTTCCCCATAACACCTGTCTATGGCATGCCTTGCACCTCTCACTACTCCCCTCACTGCTCCCTTCCCCATAACACCTGTCTATGGCCTTTTGCTTCTGCTCCTTCTCTCTCATTGATCCCCTCCACTGTAACTTCTATCTTTTGACGTCACACCGACATTCACCCTCTCAATCCTTACCCCAGAACCAATCCTCCCTACCACAAGTGCTTCTACTGCCACTTACATACATGTTAATATATCTCCCCACCATATGAATGCATGTCGTTTGCTCCGTTTGTCCCTGGTTAATGTTCTGTTAGTACCCCATGCAGTCCTGTGGCATCTATCCATGCACAGAAATGCTTTACAAGGCACTTGCATGAAGGAGTGCCAGTCTATTGTCTATTAGTGTAGGCTTATCATAGAAACACCATCACCTCAGTAAACACAAATACAAAAGCACAATGTTTTCAGGTGACATTTGAGGATTTCAGGAAGCTTAAGCTGGCTTTGGACATGCCCGGAACTCCAGCAGAGTAAAAACAACACTGCATTTTGCAGATGGCTCATGAGTTAAGTGCTTGCCTCTCACATGGAGCCAGCCTGCACTTCGTTAATCCAAATCCTGCAAGAGGGCTGACTCAGCCTTTTATCTTTCTGAGGCCGATAAATTGAGTTTCATTTAACAGTGTAATAATAACATCTGTTATTACAGTGCTTAGAAGTGGGAGGAATCCAGCATGAAGCACTGTCTAACAACACAAAATATTAACATTATTGCGGTAATAAGCCCTGAGCCAGCGGGCCATTACCGCCTAAGGTAATGCCCCCAGGTCCATAGTTATAGGCCCAAGCATAGCGAGGGCCTTAACGAAGGTCCTGGGGGCATTACCATTAGGCGGTAATGGCCCGCCGGCGAGGAGCTTATTGTCATTAGTATTCCGGGGTTTAAAGCCCTGAGATACTAATGGCGCTGTTTTTTTTTTCCAATCAGCATTTGTTTGTGCCGTTTGAAAAGGCGGCCGCTGCAGTACGCGTTAGTTCTAGAGAGACTAGACCGTGCGTACTGCTTCATTACTACGGAACAACAGGGCGACATTTTGGCCCAAGTTGATCCGTAGTAATGAATTGGGAGATAATGTAGTGAGGTGCCATAATATATATATGCAAACGGACTATGTGACAGCATTCTATGGATGAGACAGTGCTGAAACATAAAAAATAAAAGAAAATAGGCTGGAGAGTTTCAATACATTTAATGCATTTTTGGTAATATGTGAAATGTATAGGTTGATTTCGGTACTGTGAGCTGACGTTGCCCCGGTGGGCAGACAGCCTAACGATGTGCATTACGGAAGGCGAAAGCACTGGATGATGTTTGGAAGTGCGCGCTGGCCCAGGCCCGCAGGTTAAGCAAGTTCTTTGCAGGAAATGGCAGCAGATGACGGAGAGCGGGGATGGTAGGAGACCCGGCACGAGATGCACGCCGATGGGGAAAACGGATTACACTGTGGTAAGGCTCACAATTGAACCATTCCACATTCAGTGTTTCCCGTAGCATCGGCACTCCAGGTACTAATATATAATATGATCGGGACCAGTGGTGGAAATGGAAAAAATGTGGTGCGGGATCCCACAACACAGGGGCGGGGTGGGGGAGGAGTTTGGTGATGGGCTGTGCCCGAGGGGGAGTGGTCTAGAGGGGGCAGAGCTCATATTGGACATTCAGCAATGCTGGAATACTTAAAAATATAAACTAAACACCCGCAACGGCAGCATTGCCTTTTACCGCGGCTTTGGTACTGGTGTGTAATGCACAATGCTCGCTTTTGGCACTGGTGTGTAATGCACAATGGTTACTACATGTACAATCAGTTGTACATGTAGCGAGTATTGTGCATTACTCACCAGTACCAAAGCCGCGGTAAAAGACAATGCTGCCACCCAGGGCCGGCCTTAGCACCAGCAGCGCCCAGGCCGAATTGGCACCCCTGCCCTCCCTGTGCATCTTTAGGAGCCTCACACAGTCTTTATGTAGAGCAGTCTTCGATGCACATTAACAAATGACATGCGAGCATGTTTTAATGAATATTTTTACCAGCCAGAGCGAGCTAATTGACTGGGTTCAAATCCCAGCTTCACAGCCTATTAAAAATCTTGTGACCTTGGGCACAACGTTTTCTTTTGCTGCACCCCATCTGCCAAAATGCGGAGTCTGTAGAAGCGACTCAGTGTAGGCTTTGCAAAAAAGCAGTCATAGTGGAAATGCGAACCAATGGAATGCACATCACACACTTTTTAACTTCTTGTAATGCAGCCTCCCACGACGCACCCGAGAATCAAAGGCTGACTTAACTCCTTGTTGCGTCTGGTGATGTCCACACATATGCACATTATGGCAGATCTTTAACTGTTTCAGTTCAGACCCGCCGAGGAGCCCATTGAGTGTGCAGAGGGGGGGGCTCATGTGAGGCGGGTGCATTTAATAAGAAAAGGGCACCTGGCGCGCCTTCTCCCAGCTTGGGGGAGCCTTTGAAAGACTCCCCAGTGCTGGCTGGCAGGGGGCTAATGGCACCCTGAGGGGGCTTGGCGCCACGATCGCCTGGCCTACCCTAAGGCCGGCCCTGCTGCCGTCGTGTGCGCTTTTCTTGGTTTTTTTGTTGCTGTTTTTTTTAAATCTATTCTATCGCGGTTCATGGTCTTGGGCAGCTGACTCTGGCCGGATCCCGAGATCTGGCTCCATATCTGGTGCCGGATCTCGGAACCGCCGAGAGCCGGCCCAATGACCAGCGCTGATCGGGACCATGCAATGAGAAGCTGGAAAGAGTGGGAGAAAGCACAGGTCAAGAAAATGGCCCCTACTGTGGATTGGAATGTCAAAAGTCTAGTATTTTGAGCAGAAGAGAGACAATTCTTAATCAAATGAGTTGCACTGCAAGAAGGGGTTCCCCATTCCAGATTGAAACCTCCAAGAAAAAAATGTAAATGCAAGTTAAAAACTGTATTTGCGTACTCATTATGTGGCCCTCCAAACGTTTTGGACTACAACTCCCATCACCCTTCAACACGGACTGTGCTGGCAGGGAATCAACATAGTAGAAGTTTAAACAAATCTGGAAAGAATAATCAAAAAGACCTCCAGTTTACCTGTAGAAATATAGTCAGCGAGTTCAACTGCACGAGCAACAGCAGAGCGGGGTTACAAAGTGTGCATGATCAAGCGGGTAGAACATGTATTGCCCAAGGACAGCAAGTAGCACAAACATAACTACGGGAAGGAATTGTCTCGGGAGGATAGCTCAAGGGCAACGCGCTCGCCTTGGAAGCAAGACCACGGGGAGCAACAGAGGTTCGATCCCTGGGTCCGCGCTTAGAAACCTATGGGTATTAAGTGCATTATAATAATAAAGTAATCGCAGAGCGCCTAATACCAGCTATGGTGTTATCAAAAACGACCAGGTCGTCTGCGTATGCTAAGACAGTGCACGGTGCTTCCCCAATTTTAGGTGGGCAGTTGTTCGCCTCGGCAAGTATTGCTGGGATATCATAAACGTATAAATTGTAAACCAGGGGTGCCGTTACACATCCTTGCTTAACCCCCTGTTCTGTCTCACCTGTCTAGTCATACTGCCCTCTTGGTTTAATCTGAGGCACACCGTGGTATTGTAATGCAACTGTCTTAGATAATATAGGAGACCTTGCGGACAGCCCATGGTTTCCAGCTTAGTCCACAGCCTTACTCTTGGGATTGAATCAAAGGCAGCCTTGAAATCAATGTATAGCGCATAAAGCGGGGGCTGCCCCTTGCTAAGCGCCCGCGTTCGGAGCGTATCCTTCACCCAAAGATTATGAGTGGTAGAGAAGCCTCGGCGAAAACCACATTGGAATTTGCTAAGAATGTTGGTCTGTTCTACCCACTTCTGCAGTTCAATAAGCAGAAATGCTGCAAAAAGTTTTCCCGTGGTATCAAGCATGGAGAGGAGCCTGTAGTTATTTGGATCAATGCGGCTTGCTTTGATCCAAAGCAAGCTTGCGGATTATGTTTGTGCTACTTGCCCAAGGACAGCAAGTAGCACAAACATAAGTAGGGGAAGGAATTGTCTCGGGAGGATAGCTCAAGGGCAACGTGCTCGCCTTGGAAGCAAGACCACGGGGAGCAACAGAGGTTCGATCCCTGGGTCCGCGCTTAGAAACCTGTGGGTGTTAAGTGCATTATAATAATACAAATTGAGGACAATGTGGTGGGGCTCAGAAAGATGATTGGACAGGCATTGATGCTATACATGTGTCAGAAATAATAAAATATAGTGGCTCTTAGGAATCAAACGATTTCGTTATAGGCAGGCACCCCTTCGCTCCCCCATCCCCCTCAATGGATTACAGAGGCTGGAAATGCTCTCTGGCGTTGTGTACCGCACAGTGATTCTTTGTCACACTGATGGCCCTGCTTGGTCTGCTCTCGGCTGCAGTCTTCCCACCTACTGTCACACACTGCTACCTCAAGTGGAGCAGGTCTATGACGTCATCTCCAAAGACCTTCCTTTTGCTTAAAGCACGGTATTCCAATGTCTCTGACAA
This sequence comes from Ambystoma mexicanum, assembly GCF_040938575.1. Lineage (NCBI taxonomy): Eukaryota > Metazoa > Chordata > Amphibia > Caudata > Ambystomatidae > Ambystoma > Ambystoma mexicanum. The sequence continues at coordinate 229,816,870 of NC_090934.1, forward strand.
AAATAGACTAAATTACGCAGCCAGCCAGAAGCAGCAGTGGATGTAACTTACTGTATGGTTCTTTTTTGTGGGATCGTGTAGTGATCTCATCTATATCAATAAGATGCACTGCTGTATGAAATACTGACTACGAGCGGAAGAGGGTGTCACACAGGCATATTAAAGACATCTCAAGTCGGTCCATGTCAGATGCTCTGTGAGTCTTGACTTTTAGTCACCCATGAAATTGCATTCTTGTACGTTTAAGTTTTGCGTTTTATGCTGGCAAAATAAAATGCAAATACTGTGCGAGAAAAAAAGAATAATGGGAGCTATAAATTCATAATTTACCAAACATCCATCCTCCATCCATGACGACTTAAGATGTAACAGGAACATGTGTAGTGTGAACCACACCAATTTCCAAACTGTAAAACCCCAAAACCTGGACTCGCAGCTAGGCTTCCCCATTTGTACTACCCATGTGATCTTGGAAAAATCACTATCTAAATGAATATTATTTTCTTTGGCTGTCAAAATTAGGATCACACCCTGTGATGTTCTTTCCATGACATTACATGGGACAAAGGTGGGGCCTAAGGGTGCCTCCACCACCCCCGGTAAACTTAAAGGCTGTCATCCCTGCTTACAGTTGCAACCCTTAGATTTACACCCATTGCTGAAATGCCCAGCTTAAATGTATCATGTGACCTCTCCCCCAGTCAGGAGTGGCCCTGGGAGGAAGTCCCCACCTCCACGAAGGAGTTGTTGGAGGGAGAGAGTCATACTACAATACGGCATCCTGGGAACATGTGAGCTCGAAACAGCGGATCCCCAGGTTTGCACACAAGGAGAGCATGAACTTGAGTTGATACTGTGCTATGCAAGTTGCTTTTAGGGTTCTATGTGCGTTTGGCAACTTTTTTTCCCGATGGAAATTTTTCCAACTAAATTCCATTAAAAAAGCTCATTGATTTCTTTTTTCTATTTGGGCGGCGGGTTCCCCTCCAAACTCTGTTCCTTGTATTTTATAAGCTGCCCCAACACCCTCCTATCTCGTTTATCCCCTTACCCCCCTTTAAAGGTCAATACGTTTTTTCAATGGAATTTTGGCATAAAAAATGACGGTACACGGCTCGTAGCACACTTTACATGAAAGCGCGGAGGGTGAAGAGGAAGGAGAGGGAAAGTAGGGGAGCGGCAGACAGGCAACATAATGTACTCTTGTATCTGTAACCATACACACCACGTTATATGGGCCCGTGGGACTGGAGTCTGCAAGGAAAGCATGGTACCAAAAGCAAGACAGACACAAAAGATACGTTTGGAAAACCTTTATTCTCGAAAAAAGGTTGGAAGAATGCCTATCTTGCCCTATATCTAGGATGGGAGCACGCTGGACCATCAAATAATAAATAACAGTCCTAGTGGAGTCTGTCAAAACAAGATGGCCTATACTAACAAAACCTAATGCCAGACATTACTCTAATGTTAAAAAATGTGTGTGGGAACAATGTGTATGCAAAAGGAATAATGTGCAAAACTATAAAGAATCAATGTGGCTGAGTCAGCTCTCCTCCCCATGTTGAACAGCACAGGGAAAGGTGGTCCCCGTAGACAGGATGGCACACTCTGGCTCAGGTTCCTCAAAATTAAAGGGAGTTCAAAACGTGGATTAGGGCTCGCCTGGCCTACCATGCTAAAGTCTCTCCTTCCACTTTCAAATATATAGTTCAACAAAAAGGTTAACACCGGTATCCCTCAATCGGGCTTGTACTGTCTAAAAACAAGTTCACTCCGGTCTACCTCAGTCAGGCTCAGGCCATTTCAAAACACAAAGTTCAGGTAGGTCTCTCTTAGTCAGACTCGGTCCTTTCAAAGTACAGAAGTTCATGCTGGTCCCCCTCTGTCGGGCTGAGACCACAAAACGAAATTCAGACCTCTTCAAATAATGTTCAATAAGGCTTGCAAGGGGGCTCCCTTTCCCAAGCTTATTTCACAACGGGTCTCCCTCAGTCTGGCTCAGACTGCTTTCGGATGCTGAAGACTTTTGTATGTGTGTGGCTTGCTTTACAGACATCTGCAGGACCACTTCAACTAACAGTTCATTCCTTTTCTCGTTACAAACAATGCACCTTTCACAGAGACTTTCGAGTGAGCTACTTCCTTTCACCAGACCAATCTGTTACTCAGTACTGGTGATTTTACAGCTATATTTTTCCTTCAAAGTTTATTCACAGGTCTGCCACTTCAATCTTTAACACACAGCGGTCTCCCAGGTCGCTTGCCAACTCACTGGCTGTGTGCGTCTTCCTTCTTGTTTCTGCAGTTTTCTACGAGCCACAGTTAACACCACAGGCTTGGCCTCACCTCCCCAACTCTGCCGGTCACCCATGTGGGTCACTGGCGTCCTTGAAGCACAATTCAGTTTCCTTCTTTTCTACAGGGGTTTCACATGATCGGGCTCAGACCCGCTCCTTAAAGTTCACAGATGGGTCTCCCTCAGCCGGGCTCAGACCTCTCCAAAAGTTCACAGATGGGTCTCCCTCAGCCGGGCTTGAATCCCTTCGAAAGTTCACAGATGGGTCTCCCTCAGCCGGGCTCGGATCCCTTCGAAAGTTCACAGATGGGTCTCCCTCAGCCAGGCTCGGACCCCTCTTAAAGTTAATAAAATAAATGTCCTTCGACTTCCAGTCCCAGAATCCTTCTTTCTGATTTTGCTCCCACTTCACTAGCTCACCCTTTTGGCATTCTGGCAGTTTTGGGAGCTGCAGGAGTTTATGGGGATTCTTGTTGAGGTCAGAGTCTCGCCACCTGTCCCTCAAACGCCTGTGTATGACTGCTTTGCCCAGGGGAGGAGCTCTGGTGTGGGCACCGCCAGGTAACCCCATCTACCCCTGGCTTGGCTTCCTGGAGGTACAGTGCCCTCTCCACACTACAGCCTCCACTGTACTCACAGGTCTAGCAATCAGGCAGTACTTCTTCCACCGGGCCTTCCAGACCACTCCAGCTCAAATGTGCTCCCTCTGGCTTCTGTGCACCATCAAGCATCCCCAGCTCACTCACAGTGTGCCTGTGTACTCTGTCTTTTATAGTCAGGGGAGGCTTAATAGGTCTCAGGTGAGACTGATTGTCAAGGGAGGCCTGACCGTGCCTGTTCTTGTTAAGGGGACAGTCTGCTGTTAAAAGGGAAGTGTCTGTCTTCTGTGTCCGATTGTGTTTCTTCTCACTGATCCTCATCCTCTCAATACCCTTCTTCTTCGTCTCAGTGTTGTATAAAAAGGGGAGGGGGAGTTGGGAAGTCGTAGTGTTTTCTGGTAATGGTGGGAAAATTGGGTAGGGTATTGTCAGAGCGGGGAAGGTAGATACATGGTTGGGGGTACATGGGTTCTGGTTTCCTGTGAGGCTCTCGCCTTCTTCCCTTTAGTGGAGTGTACTGGGGTAGGATGAGACATGGTTTAACATATCCCATGTAGACTGAGGGGGTGTCGGGTATGGGTGTGTTGGAAAGGGGGAATACTGTGTCTATCCCAGGGGCATTCCTCCCGCAGCCCCCTAGGACTCCTTGTCTAGGTGGTCCTCCCGCAATGGTACACCCCCAGTGTCTGGTTCCAAAGGCGATGGCCATGCCCTGGCCACCTGAACAAAAGATCCTCAGGGTCTATCCGTGAGAATGCCCTCGGGTTTCTCACAAGCCCCACAAATTAATTATTTCTCTGTGGCTCAAGGGGCCGGGGCAGCAAACGCTGAAGCCGAAATGCTCCATGAAAACACAGAGTAATGCCACTGTCCTAATTGTTTTTCTTTTTTGGTACATGCTGAGGAGGCACTGATCAAGCAAGGGTTGTAAGAAAATGTTAAGGCACTGTCCCAGCACTGCTTGCTGGGTCGATTTGCTCCACCCCCTCCCAGTTTCTTTTAAGCAGCCAATTTGGCCTTTATTTTGCTGCAGGCTGCAGTTGAAACCAGTGTGAAATGGGAAATTGGACGAACCCATTTCTGTGTCAAGTTACAGCTCACCTGAACATGCTCTTCAGCGTTTCAAAGTCACGAAATCTGCCCCTACTCCAAGGTAAATTAAAATACCTTTAAGCAGAAACCTGTGTTTCAACCTAACAATGCAGACTAGTCTAGTCTTGTGTCTGCATGAATGACATGAAGACAACATTCTCATCACTTTTGCTGAATTGTATATTTTATTCAGGGCCTGCACAACAAGATGAATGCCATTGTGAAACAATGACTAGGAGACTTCTGCAGGTGTCAACTGAATAAGCAGCCAGTCCTGGCCATCAGGTGTGTATCAGATCGCATTCCTGGACTCATAAGCATGACTTAATAAAGTGGACAGTTGCAAATATGCAGGAATGCTAAGGGGCAGACAGTAAAGAAGACAGGACTAAGTAGGACAGAACCTAGGAGCTCCGATTCTGTATATTTCCTTTCAGAATAAAGACTGTGCAGTGGTCTGTCTGCGTTACTACCTTTAGTAGGCTTTTAAAAGCCTCATGTAAATCCCCTCTCTCTGTGCCTGTCTCAGTCACCTGGAATAGCTCATGACTAGAGTTTGTGGTGCTGGGATGGCGAGGAGGCAAGCCAGGGGGCCGGGTACGAAGGTGACTTTCTAATGAAAGCAAGCGCAGAAAGGAACCATTTGAGCCTGTTCCAAAGAAGGCATCTTGACACTAATTGATGCTAATCTGCATTTTCAAGCATGTGGTTATTGTAATGGACGGTACCAGCTCCTTGGTTTTTGCAGGGGTGAAATGAAGGCCAGAAGTAAGGAAAGGGAGTGCTTTAAAAATGCCAGCTGTTTGGACTTTTATGTGGGCATGGTAAAGGCAGTCGCCAGGCACTGCTTTAGTGGTATTAACTGGCTATTGAAGGTAGCAGGTGCAAAGTAGTGCGAGTTCATGGGCATCTAAAAGCTGTACCTGAGAAATGACTAACACCTATACACAAGCCACAATTGTGGGCTTTGCCAATGCTGGTTTTTAACAGGTCTTCAGTGAAGGACAAGTGTAGTGTTTATAAATGGAGTGGCGGGAGCCGGACCTGGATAAGGCATTTTTATTACACCAGTAGCGTGTTTACAACTCCAATTAAGTCATTAACTCTCAGAAGACTGCTTTGAACAAACACTGGTCGGCACTTCGAGTGCAAAGTTTAATGGTAAGGCTTCATTAAAGTGAGCTCAAAGAGTTCCCATGAGGGAGTGCTTTGCGCAGGGAGAGGCAGAAACTGGGTGGGAATGGCCATACGGATTAGCATGGCCGTGTGCAGTCAATGTTTGGGCAAATAACCAAAGAAAATCTACACACATTTTGTACCTCCTCATTTGCCATTACTCCCTATCTGTACTCTAACACAATGGTTTTGGCTTTTAGGTGGTGCTAATAGCCAAAACTAATGAGGATGAGCATGTGTACTGTAGAGGAGTAGACTGGTGTGTCACCTCCATCATACTGGAACAGCAGTAGAAGAGCCCTATGTGTGTTACCAGGTATTGTCCCAATGCCGCATAGAGTTTATGAGAGCCAATGTGCACTCAGACAGCCATATCGAATATACCCTCAAGCTGAAATGGTAGTGGGAGATTTGCATGACCCACTAAGCTTTGAAGAGCTGTAAAGAAAGTCTGACAGTTGCAACGTGACATTATGAAGGAAAGACACAAGGACACACTGAAAGGATATGCACATACTTAAAGAATGACGATGTAACTGAGGTGACGAGAGAAACATGTAACTGAATATAAAGAAATTAAGAGCACCAAAGAAATAAGTGAGCAGAGATGAAGTGAATGTATATTCTCAGAAACGCAAGGTAGGTGAGACATATAAAAGCTCGCTGCAGAAGAAAATGTAATGTGACTAAAGCAGCCATGTGAAAAAGATGGACGCTGGACACATGTTAAAACCAATCAAGCTACCTCAGAGACAGAGCAGGGCTGCAGAGTGAGGAGACGCTGGAAAAACTGCTTTGTGTGAGGAATAAAGATGAGTCTATTGGCCTGGGATCAAGGATGCCATATAAAGGAATAACTGCAAGACACAAAGGGAGTCAAGAGGATAAGCCATGTACGTAAGACATATTTCTCTTAGATTAAGTAAAGAAGAAAACAACTTCAAGTGTGAAGTACTGGACAATCAAAGACACAGAAAGCCTATGTGAGGTAGAGCAACCAAGTCTCCAGAGGCCAATAGGAGTCAAGACACCCAGCCTAATTGAATTAAATAGCACTGAATAAAAGGTTTAAATTGACAGAATCGTGGTCTCCTCACATGTGATTCAGAAGTCGAAAACAAGGGCTATTCATTAAGCCCCAGATGAAGATAATGGTGTACCTACACTTCTTTGAAAGTCCCAGAGCAGAGAACAGGCTGCAAGGTCAACTATAAAGAAGAAGCCTTGGCTTAAGGCCGGACCGATGACTGATGATGGACTAATTGGGCAAGTGGGTAGTAGTCTGATGCTGTTCTCTGTACCCGAGTTTCGTTTAGCTTATGTGCTACTTACGAGCCGAAAGTCCAAGTTTTGGAGAGAATGCCAACCAATCATCGGGTCTATGTAGAAACATGCTATACATATTTGCACAGACCAATCTGCTGCTGTTATTCTGTTATAATCGGAATTATACGTATTTAAAGGTGTTCAAGGCGTGCCTACCATATAAGGGGCATCCAGTAACGATACTATTACTTAACCAATCCCTCCCTTCAATAGGTTTTACAGTTTACCACATAGGATGGCGTCATAGCTGATGTATATCTAAGTATAAAGCCTTTGCATAATCAAAACTTAAGTGTGAGTGCGTGGACTACAGTTTGTTGTTCCCCAGATTGCCCTAATTTATTTGAGCTGACAATAAAGTAGTATTCTGCCATATTCTTTGAGTATGTCTGGTTATTTTGCATCCAAGATCATTACTGGTAATTCCATCAAGCACATGAGATGTTTGATGGTGCTACTGCACATTTTGGTAGGGGTGCAGATGGTTCTGCTCCAGTCGACCTGGGCCCAGATCTAGACTCTTGGACTATGGACTACTTTTGCCATTAGCCAGAAGATCGTAGAGCTTCCTGTGGAGAGTGGCACGCAATACACACGAGTGAAAGGCTTCGGTCGGCAGGTGCCCCTTTGATGAAATTCTTGTCTGGTCCCCATAGGTGCCCCATGGTCTGAAGGCGAACTGGTCGATTGGGGACGAGTCAATGCCGAGCGACTCGTGCTGAGCTACGGATGTAAGTAGAGCATCGAATGTGGCAAATATAAGGGGAAGGACTGTGCTGTAAACATATGTATATAAGCAGCTGGACTTTTAGGGATTAAAAAGTGAAGAAATAGATACCTCGATTCCTGGTTCCAAGAGGGATGGAAGGGTGCACACTAAAGACTCCAAGTGGGGGTACTTTTTAAGGATTCCTGAGGCAAGGCCAAAAAAGAAGAGTGCGTATCAAACTCCAAAATGGGGTAAAAAGTGAGATGAGATACATTTTCTAGAGATAGTAAAGGAAGGTGTACGCAAAAAAAAAACTGCACATGTGTATGGGGTTATAAATATGTCTGTGTAAAACGTTTATTGTGTCTAGATTAAGAGATATAAAACAATAGTAAAAAATAAAGGTGATCATCAGATTTTTAAATCAAAAGATTGACATCAATCAGGAGGGTACAAATCAAACGAGAATAATAAGTGTCAATAATAAAACAATGGGACCGCAGAAATTGATATAAACTGTAAATGAAGGAGTAAAAAGAACATCATTGCATAGATTTTTTAAATGGGCAGCAATTGATGGTGCATTCTTTAATCAATTGGTGTGGTATATTTGATAAAGTAAATAAAAGGATAAAAGATCCAGTAAGTATTGACAGTCGGAATCGACTTGTCACCATGGGGGACACTCCCCTTCTGCATCTATGCAGGACATTTCCAAGATTAACCTAAAATTAGACAGTACCACATTGAGTGGGTCAAAGGCACGGCCAATAAAACACTCATGGCGCGGCTGTAAGAAGGTTCATTATCAAATACAGTATTGCAACATACGACAACATACTTGCATGCTACATGTAAAGGGACGAAGTTACAAAAAAGGTTGGTTGTTTTAGAATTATGGATGTATCACAATGAGAAGGAAGATCCGCCTCAGAAGGAGTTGATGCTTAATCAGCCTAAAGGGGAGGATGTAATGCCTTCGGCTCCTCTTTCCCCTTGTGAAAACAAGAGCGCAGACACGGAGGAGCAGGGATTTTATCCCTTAAAGGAATTAAAAGCAGCAGCAAGGTATGTCAATCAGACATGCGCGCCCCCCGCTTATAACAGTGAGAACAATATGGAAGAGAGTAAAAGTAGAGAACGCAAATATATGTTAACACACGATGAAAGTAAACAGCGTGATGAGAGAATGGATAAACAAATAGAGGAAGAAGTAAAGAGACAAAGAGAAACAAAGAACAAGGCCAAGGAAGTGAAGATAGTACAGAACGAATGAATGTGAGGACAGATATTACTCAAATTAGATGACAAGGACATCGACGGGGTTAGAGAAAGAGAAGAGCAGGAAAAGAAGGAAAGAGAACAAGAGAAAGCATAGAAGGAAGAGAAGGAAAACGAGGGGAAGCGAAAGGAGCAACAAAGAAAGTATGAGTAAAGGAAAGAAAAGGAGAGACTGGAGGAGAAATGAGAGGAGAAAGAAAAACAGAGATTAAAAGTACATAGGTTGCAAAGAAGGCAAGAGGAAGAAGAGATGAGCAGAAGGGAAAAATAAATTAACAGGAGTAGGCGACAAAGGGATGATGAAATAGATCACCTATTCAAAAGAGGAATGGTGCTGATCGAAGCATGAGAACGATGGTAAGACGAGAGAGGGTCACAACAGCCCTGCAGGGAGCAGCAAGGGATACAGAGAATACAAACATGGACTGACTAACATGAAGCAGAAGACATAAGGAAAAGGATTGGGGATTTATATAGGTAAATGAGGGATAAAGAAAGGTGCAAAAACCAAAGAGAATATTGAAAGATCCCTATCGCAGGAAGCAGGGGGTAGATCAGATGACATAATAACAAACGAGCACAGAACGTTGTCTCTAGGTAGACTAGATCTTGATGATGTGGAAAGGGATGATAGCCATACAAACTGGGACATAATGATGTCAGACAAAGAAAGGGAAGAAAATGAGAAAGCATGAAGAGATGGTGCATGCGTTTTTTTTCTGGAAAGATTCAAGTGTAGAAAAAGGGGTAAAAAGGTCTGACCTAGAGGACTCTAAAGAAAAGACACCAGAACCGACAACATATACTGAGCGACAACAGGTATGATTGTGCATTGCAGGCGGTATATATCCCCACCTTATGTAGGCAGATTAAGGTCACTGCCAGGAGAGAGACAAATGAGAGACTAGCCCCACCTGGAAAACTAGAAGTGTGGGAGGGTGTGATTACGGATCAGGATTTACACAATTCCTGTTATTAGCGAAAGGGGAAGGACGACCACAATATATACCGTGGGTGCAGCACCCTGGGCGAATTGGTGCACCCCTCCCCGCGCGCCCCTGATTAACAGTGGGCGCGGGGGGGCAGGAGGTGCCACATTTTTTTAATACCTCCTCGCTCTGGCGCCTCACAGGGGGTTAATCACTGGAATAGGAAGCTCATGCTACTGCATGAGTGCCCTATTCCAATGAAAACCGCCTCACTCCCACGTCGAAGCAAGGAGGTAGTCATGTGCATTTAATAACAAAAGGGCGCCTGCTGCACCTTCTCCCACTACACCAGCTTGGGGGAGCCCTTGAAAGACTCCCCCAAGCTGGCATGTTGGGGGCTAATGGCGCGCTGGGGGGCATGGCGCCCCGGGCGGTCCCCCGGCCCGCCCTGCCCTAAGTCCGGCCCTGACCCTGGCCACAGATGGACCAGGATAATTTTAAATGCACATGATCTATTTTGACCTCAGGTGCAGCAAATTGGATTAATGAATTAGAGAAAATGACATCGGGAATGACATTAGCGATAGGCGATATAAAATGCTGCTAGCAGCCATTCTAGGGGAGAGGGCTGACAACATTTGGAAATGAGCAGGTTATGCAAGTGTGACTGCACAAAACACGACACATGATGGAGGACCATTTAATAATTGTAGAGCAGATGTATGGCTGGCGCTCAGGGCACTATATCCTGATACATCAGACATGGATGCGATTATGACTAGGAAAATGGGTGAGAATGAAGGTCCTGTTGCCTTTTATTCAAGATATTCAAGAGCAATGGTGTCTCGTAATGTAGTGTACCCTATAGACCAGACTGGGTACAATTTCTGGCCAAGAGGGAGAGGGAACGGAACCAAGGGAGTATGAGGTGGATTCCAAAAGCCCCAGGGAGTGGGAGGATTTAATGGTGGACAGCCACAACAATGTTGGAATTGTGGAAGGATGGGACATATATCCAGAACATGTAGAAGTAGAGGGGGCATACAGCAAAACTGGCAAACTGCTAGAGGGGGGATGGGCTATGTTCCACAATATAATACAGAACCACAAGAGTATTATGCCCAAGGTCACACACAGAATCAGACATGCGTGCCCCAAATACAGCAAACACAGCAAGCACCATTACAAATGCAACCACCACAAGGGCAATCACAGTACGTGCCTATGCAACCACAACAGGTGCAAACTCAGCAAGTGCAGACACAACAGGCCATGGTAGCACAATAGAATACAAATGCAGGAGTCCTGGAAGCACTCAAAAATAGAATAGGGAGTGTGACCGTGGTAGGAGGAAATCCTTTCATGGGTACAGGAGTTATATTCACAATAGGACAGCCCACAGAGCGGCCTGATGTGTTTAGTACTATCAGTGATACCAGACCTCCAAGAGGAACCAAGGGTCAGGGTAACGATAAGAGGCAAGACTTTTTAAATTTCTTGCAGACACTGGAGCGACTTGTTCCTGTGTCTGTGAGGGAAAATACCCAATGTCGGGCATTGCCATGAATGTGCAGGGATTCTCTGTGGCAACAAGCATAGTTCTTTTTACAGATGACTGACCAATCTCTATAGGAGAAAATGATGTGTCTATGCCATTGCTGCAAACACCAGTTAACATATTATGGTGTGACTTCATGACAAAAGTTAACATGATGATATCTTTTACTGATGAAGGAATAGTGTGCTCCATTCCAGGGATACATTATAGGAATGTGAAAGTTTATCTTAGCATTCACAGGCCAGAATGCATTGCGAGGAGTTCCTTTAGATGTAGAAGTATTTTTGTACAGAATTACTGTTTTACTAATGTGGTTACCCAGGTTGGTAGACAAAATATTGAGAATACCTGAAGAGTTTTTGTTTAGACCATAAATACCTATGGATGATGAAGGACAGGTTATCCCCTTAGAGCTAGAAGCAGCAGTGGTCAGAGAAGAAAGGGTGGTTGTCCATGCGACAGATGATGAGGAAAGAGAATGGGGAGCAGTGATATCCCTTGGTGAAGGATGTAGGTTGAGAATGGCAATGATAAAAAAGAACCCATCATTTTTCCAGGAAGATTAAGAAAAGGTGCCAAACATTTTATGGACTAACAGTCCATATGATGTGGGTCTATTGAAAAGAGCAAGAGCAGTTAAAATTGTGCTTAAAACAGGAGCACTCCTGCCACAAGCAGAACAATATCACATGTCCAGAGAAGCAGATAAAAGGTATATTGGAGACTATTTCCACTTTAATGAAGCAGTGAATATTAGAGCCATCAGAGTCCCCATGTAACACGGCTGTATAACCAGTGAAGAAATTGGCTGAGGGACAGGGGGCATTGTGATTTATTCAGGATCTCCAACCCCTAAAAAATATTGTTGAAGCAAAGTTTCCTTTAGATCCAAATCATGCTACAATATTATACAAAATCCCATCTAGTGCCAAATATTTTACAGTAATCGATGTCAAAAATGCTTTCCTTTCAATACCCCTTCATGAAGACTCACAAGACCCAACTTCATTTTCGTACCAAAAACATTCTCATTTGCCTCAGGGTAACTAGGAGTCCCCCTCAATCTTGAATAGGGTTCTCAAGATTAATTTAGGTAATGTGAAATTTGAGAGTATAATAATCCAGTATGTAGATTATATAGGAGTGTGCAGTGAAACAGAAGAGCAATGCAGGGAAGACCCAGTGTGACTGATGACAATACTAGCGCAGAAAGGACACAAGGTAGACAAAGAAAATTACAATATTGTCTGGAAGAGGTCCTGTATATAGGACAGTTCATCCCTCAAGAAGGGAGAAAGTTGACACCTGAAACAGCAGAAGCAATTATGAAGACTTCAGAATCTAAAACAGTGAGGGAAATGCAACAATTATTAGGCCTGTGTAGCTATTGCAGAGCCTGGGGTTTTTGATTATAGCACATATATTCAACCACTTTTTAAAGGACTTAAGGAAGCACAGGTAGGCAAATGGAAGATAACATGGACAGATGAAATGACTGACGGATTTGAAGAATTTAAAATGTTGATCAGTACAGCCGCAGTGCTAGGATTTCCAGATTATCATGAAGAACTTTACTTATTCTCTCATTCTAATGGAGACGTTATGGCAACAGTCCTCAAACAGAAAATTACATTAGGACATAGACATAAACCATTGGCTCACTATAGTGGGAGTTTAGATCCAGTAATGAAAATACATTACCCTTGCAAACAAGTGTTAGCTGCTGCTGTTTTTGCTGTTAAAAAGCTTCAAGTATTACAATGGGGTGTTCAATTACATTATTTGTCGAGCACTCATTATTCGCCATTCTAGAGAAACCCAAAAGTACATTGACAACACAAAGAGCATCAGGATACAAGGTGATTATTTTGAACCCAGCGATCAAAGTTGTTATATGCAGAACAGTAAACCCAGCAACATTTATAGCAGAACCAGTAGGAAAGGATGACTCAGTCCATGACTGCACAAGGTACACTGAGTTTTATGATGATATTCTCCATGTTAGAAATAATGCTGTCGGAGGAGGGGGCATACTTTTTATTGACAGTTCTTCAAAAATTGACCAAACGACTGGCCAAAGGCATACTGGATCAGCAGTAGTAAAGCTGAACCGTGAAGGTGAATTTGATGTAGTGACAAGTGCAAGATTGCCTTTGCATTGCTCAGTACATGCTGCAGAATTAGTGGCCCTTATCACTGTACTTTAAAGATCTGAAGATGAGGAAGTCACGGTATACTCTAGACTCCGCCTATGTGACGTCAATTGTACACAGAGGTTTGTCATGCTGGAAAATGAGGGGCTTCCTCTGCGCAGATGGCACACCAGTGCAACATGCGTCCCTATTGGATACGTTTATTGAAGCACTAAGTCTCCCATTGGCTATCGCTGTCGTGAAATTTGCAGCCCATACTAAGAGAACAGACATGACTGTTTGCAGTAATGCAGACATAGAAGCTAAACGGGCAGCATATTTCCTAAATATTTCTGATTTTGAAGTAAAAAGTGTTAAACAAATGTCAGGACGGTGCATGATAGTGAAGGAGGGTTTGAATATGTTGTCTGTTGTTCAGCTAATTGAGTTATAGGGACCGTCCCCACAAGATAAGCAAGATGTATGGAAGAAGAGGGGGTGTTCTTTATGTCCCACTGAGGCTATTTGGAAACAGGATAGCACTGGGAAACCAGTTATGCCTCTAACATTATTGAGCATGGCTCTGGAGCAGCTTCACCACCCCGCGCATTCGACTCGAGGGAGTCTTGCTGCTATGATTGCAGAAGATTGATTTTCACCAGATGTATTAGAACATGTAGCACAGTTTATTGTAAATTGCATTGTGTGCCAGAAAAGTACTGCGGGGCATACTTTGCAGACTGTGAGAGGTGCAATCCCTAGACCCAATGGCCAATTTCAGCATCTACAAATAGACTATGTGGATATGTTGCAGACATGCAATGGCTATAGGTACGTGCTGGCAGTGGTATGTCCCTTTTCTAGATAGATTGGGGCAGGTCATGTACGCACCCCGATGCACAAGTTCCTTGTGCGTGAGGTATTTCCAAGATGGGGTGTGTGTGAAGTCCTGCAGTCTGACAATGGCCCGCATTTTGTAAATAAACTATTTGAGCAGGTGACTCCTGTATTAGGTATAAAGCATAGGTTCTCGTCTGCCCATCACCCAGAGGCGAATGGGATATGGGAACATGTAAACAGACTCCTTAAACAGAGGATAGCTAAAATTAAGATTACTCTAAAGAAGGGGTGGTTACATTGCTTACACATTGCCTTATATGCACTGTAAAATCAGCCTGGCTCAGATCACCACCTGACTCCCCATGAGTTGGTGATTGAATGCTGTATGAGAATACCCCTTGCTCCTCCTACTAGGATAGAAAATGATGCCCACATGGTAGCAGAGACATTAGGTGATGAGATGCATAATTATTTGGAAACTATGGCCTCTAGTGTCTTTTATTTCTCAACAGATCAAGAACCGGAGTGAGGGGTCAATGAGGATTGAAGAAAACAGCCAACTAATTGATCCCAACAATCTATTGAAGCAACCTAGTCATATTCAGGGAACCAGGTGCTAGTACGAAAGTTTGTTTGCACTTGGAATAAAGGACCATACCAAGTAGAAGCAGTTACTACCACAGCTGTCAGGCTACAAGGAAGACGAGCCTGGCTGCACCTGCACAACTTGAATCCGTACAAAGGAGATACCTTAACCGCGCCTTCATCTGCTGACAATGAAGCAAGAGAAGAAGTTCTGTGCATGCAGACCAGATTGGCTACTAAGAACAAGGATAAGAATCCATGGATTGAAAAAAAACTCTGAATCAAAATGGACATTTCTTAAGTCTAATAAGCAATGCATGAACTTGCAGCTGTTTCAGAACGAATTTAGGTAGGAGCAAGAGACAAATAAAAAGAGCACACTGCATCTTTTATGTTTATGTCACCACAACATTGCACACATTCTTGCATGTTGTTTTTACCTACATATTGCAGTCTTACCCAGCTCTAGTAAGACAACATGTGAACATTGTGACATCTATTGGCAATCCTAAAAACATGTTATATTATTTTCAGAGTCATTATTGCAATACTTCTGCAATTTTTGATATAAAAGTGTGACTTACAAAGGATAACAAGAAATGCATAGTAAATTAAAAATGAGAATTTTCCAGTATATAAAACGCACATTTACAAGGAGACCAGCAACTCCACAAGAGATTGTGTGGCATTTGAATACTATGGAAATACCTCTTACAACTACATGTTGCCTCATGTGTTGTTTGTATTTGCTTATGCTTTTCACATTTCATATTGTTTTATAATTTAAGTGAAATAGCTGACAATGAGACATCCCTTTCTAGGTACCCTGACAAAGGTACAAGCAATATTTTTTCTGATATTCCTGAACAAATTGCACAATCTAAAAAGGTTGTTGGGGAAGACAATTAAGGTATAAATTCATATCTTGATAATTCGGCTCATTCAAAAAATACCATGTGGTATCAACACAAAGAAATTAGGGAGAACAACATCAGACGAGGTTGCTATGAATGTTTCCTTATACCTCATGCTTTGGGAACATCTAAAATATTCATAGCAACAGAAGTATCAGTGACAAAGGCACATTGCTTGACACACCTTGCACTTTGCCTAACCTGAGGACAGTTCCAAGGCTGAACAGCATCCATAATGTGGGTGAATAAAGCGACATCCCAAAGAGAAGACAATTATGTGCAAATCATGAAGTTAAGAACAAAGCAAGAGACAATGCACTGAATAATAAAATATGAACAGCCTGGAATAAATGGAGCAGGAATCAAAATCGCGGAAACAAGATGTTACAATGCAAGGACAAGAACGGAAAGGAAATACGAGAATGCTGGGAAAGAGGCCCACTTCGAATTAAAGGAACAGTCCTTTTTCCTGAAGAGTGGACCGATTGATTGATCACGTGCAAGGCAAAGGCAATTCCAGGGCAATAGGAAGTAGTTGTGGTGAATGCAGAAAGAGAATGCAAGGATCAATTGCCTAATATTGCAAGGTTATAAACAGGGTTTGTTGATGAGGGGGTGCCGTTGCAGATACTACCCCTAAAACATGTGTCCCTATGTTTCAGAAATAATGGCACAGTAAAAGTTGGAGAAAACCTCAAGTGTGGCAGAGTTTTTTTTTTATATTGCATTTTATTAAATTTAAACAACAACACAATCAACGAAAACTACAAGAAAAAACAAAATCAAAACATACGCATTCAAAGAACGAATCAATAAGTGAGGGCACGACAAGAGTCAAGTGATCTCCATTTGTCGCCCTTTCCATCTGCAGTTCAATCTAGTGTCTTAGGGCCTCATGAGGTTACTGGGATTCTCTCTCCTCCCATTTGTCCCAAATCTTAGACGCTTTGGTCGGGCAGCCTCTTGCTTTATAAACTCTGCGCTCTAACATTGCGAGTGTGTCCATTTCATCTGTCCATTGTTCCAGTGTTGGGGACTCTGGGGCTCCCCATTTTTGTGCAATGTTCCGCTTCATCAGTCCTGCGGCCGTAGATAGGAGCCATCCTTCCCATTTATCAGTAGTGTTCTCATCGGGAGAGCCAAACAGGAACACCTTCGGGTCCATTGTTATATTGCGGCCTAGCACCCTGGATTGTTCATTGCAGCATTTCCCCCAGAAAGTCTGGATCCGCGGACATTCCCAGAGAATGTGTATGAATGTACCAACCTCCCCCCCCCGCAACGGAGGCAGTTCGGGTTTGGGGCACGTTTCCAGCCATGCATCATGGTTCTTCGGTTATATATTCTATGAAGGGTTTTAAGTTGGACCAAGCGGAGTCTGGAGGAGATAGCAATCTCCCTGGGATGCATTAGGATCTGGATCCAGTCCTCCGGGTCTATGGCTCCCACATCGTCCTCCCATTTGGATTTAAGACGAGGGAGTTCCGGAGTAGCAAAGGAGGACATAGCATTATACAGTATAGAGGTGACTCTAGTAGGGATATGTGCTGGGAGTATATTGTGTTCTATGGGTGTGTACTCGGGAATAGCGGGGTCCAACTGGATATGTGTTCGTAGGGCGTGAGTCAGTTGGGTGTGGTGATAGCATTCGGTCGTTGGAAGGTGGAATTTCTGCTGCAATGCTACAAAGGAGGCGATTTCCCCATCTATCAAGACATCCCCAATCCGTGTGATTCCGGCCTCCACCCATTTGGGCCATGGTCTGAGTTTCCCCAGTTCGGCCAGGTTACTGTTGTGCCACAGGGGTTGTGCCGTGGTGATCTTGTCTTTCCATCCCACATAGGCGTGGGCCCATCTCCAGACCATTGAGACATGTGTTGCCATTTTTTGGGGTAGGGGTCTGTGGAGGGGCTGGTAGAGCAGGGGTAATGGGTCAGTGTCGCGGATGGCTGCAATTTCTGACTTTATGTGCGGGAGTTCCCTATCCCCATGCAATAGGTCATTAACCACCACCAGTTGGGAGGCCCAGTAGTAAGCTCGGAGACCGGGGACGCCGATACCCCCCTCCCAAACCGATCTCTGGAGTGTAGCCAGTGCAATACGAGGCTGCCCCCCTCCCCATATAAGGTCTCTAAGGAGGGAGTCAAGGCGGTCAAACTCGGCGTCCTGAATCTCCAGTGGTGCATTTTGTAATACATAGAGGAATCTGGGCAGGGTGATCATCTTAAAAAGGGCGGCTCTGCCCATTAGTGTCAGGGGGAGAAGCCTCCAGTGGCGGACATCGTCTTTAAAATGGTCCATGATCGGCTGGAGGTTATGGGCTGCATAGCGCGTCAGGTCCTCCGATATCCAAATCCCAAGATACCAGAAGCCGCTTGGTTCCACCTTGTATGGGCATTCCTGGGGGACGGTCGTTTACCGCCCTTTACCAGGAACAGGACAGATTTGTCCCAGTTGATTCTGAACCCACTAAATTCTCCGTATCGGATGAGCATTTGCGTTACTATGGGGCAGGTTCGTGTCGGGTCACCCAGGTATATCAAGAGGTCGTCCGCGTACAGAGACGCCCTGTCTTCGTGTCCCTCCGGCCACCTGAATCCCAACCAGTCCCTGCTCTGGCGGAGCCACAGGTTGAGTGTCTCTATCGCGAGGGCAAAGAGAGAAGTTTCGCTATTGAGTAATGAGATAGGCCTATAGGAGGCAAATTGCTCGGGTGGTTTACCTGGTTTGGGAATAACGACTATCGTGGCTTTACGCAGATCTGGCGGGAGAGCGTCCTGGTCGCGGGCCCCGAGAAACATTTTGTGAGGGTATGGTGCCAGTTTGTCCCCACCCAATTTCTTCCAGGTCTCGACCGGGAACCCGTTGGGGCCTGGTGTTTTCCCCGACTGCAATTGAGCTACAGCCTCAGCGATCTCCGCTTCGGTGAGAGCCGAGTCCAGTTGTGCCCTCTGTTGTTCCAATAGGAGTGGCAGGGTGATATTGTCTAGTAGGGAGGGATCCAGAGCGGACACTGGGGCGGCGTACAAAGTAGTATAAAGGTCAGCAAAAGCTTGTGCTATATCCCTGTCTGAGTGGCATTTCCCCTTCTGCGGGGTTATGATCTCTCTAACGTGGCGTTGACCCTCATCTCTTCTCTCGAGCCAGGCCAACATTTTCCCAGCTTTGTCCCTGTGTTCATATACCCTTGCCCTGGAGTCTTGGTGGGCTTGCCTGGCGTTGTCTAATTCGATGTGTCTAAGGCGTTCTCTAGCACCCTTAAGGGATCTGAGAGACTCCGGGCTTGGGTCACGAACATATTTGGCTTCCCAGTCGCCCACATCAGTTTCCGCCTCCAGCAGCTTCCGAAGTCGCTCCCTTTTGTTACCCGCTACCCAGGAAATCGCCTCCCCCTCAATACCGTTTTGTATGCTTCCCATATCGTGACTGGGTCATCGACCGTAGGGGAAATAATTTCAAAATATTCATTAGTCACTTCCGTGAGGTGGTCAACAAGATCAGGGGAGCCCAGATAGTAGCTATTCAGCCTCCATGATCGGGGTGGGATTTCCCTTTGTATGTGCAGTACTGCCATGAGGGGTGAGTGGTCTGAGATGCCTCGAGAGAGTAGGTCTGCAGTGGTCGCCCTGTGTATATCGGTGTTTGGGAGGAAGAGGTAGAGGTAGTGCAGTCTGGACATGGACCCGTGTGCTCCCGAGTGGAACGAGTAGGCCTTGTCCACAGGGTGGAGATGCCGCCACACGTCCCGAAGGCCCAGGGCCGACGCAAATTTTGCTAGTTTGGTGGGAGTGTTCGGGTTACGGTCCCTGATGTGAGTGTGATCTTTTATATTGCACATGACATCATTAAAATCACCCCCCAAAATCCACGCATCAGGTTGGCGTTTTGCCATAAGGGTGACCAACTCCTCCAGGAATTCCTCTCCCAGTCCTGGCGGGGAGTACACCGACGCAATGGGCAGTGTTTCTGGTCCCAGTGTTCCTATAACCACCACATAGCGACCCCAGGGGTCTTGTTCAACTATTAGCGATGTGAATGGGACGCGTTTATGTATCAGGATAAGAGTCTCTCTAGATCCCATGGTGTATCCCGCATGTAGGGCCAGCCGGTAGTTGGTTCTGCGAAAGAAAGTGAAGCTGGTCCCAGCTAAGTGTGTCTCATTTATCAGGGCGACGTCGGGAGAATGTCTGTTCAAGAACTGCAGAACAAGACGTCGCTTGATTCCGGACTCCACGCTGTTCACGTTCCATGTGATTATTTTGAGAGACCTGGGACGCTCAGGGGTAGATGCGTGGGTCAGTGTGGTCGCCATTTATTGTGTACGGTATCAGGTTCGCAGACATTATGGGCTGTTTCATGGAGTTGCCATATTTTGGGAGTGTTGGGTGGCGTGATCCATTAGTTTCGTGAATGCGTAATAAACGTGTATTAATACTATAACAAAAACAACATTAACTCACCCATCCCCCCTCCCTATATTCCACCCCAACACAAAGTACCTGTCGCACTCGGAACTAGAGTGTCAGCTCAAACTTGGGGTCCTGGCTGGCAGGCGAACAGAGGGGGCCCCCTCTGGTCCGCAGCTCCTACTGACTTTGAGCATTCCGTAGTTCTTAGGGTCCACTTATGAGGTTGGCCTCTCTTCGGTTTGATATTCCATCGCTTCCTAGTGTTCGTTGGTTTACCTCGCTTTAGTTGGCGGGGTTTGCCGCTTGTTCCAGGATCGCTGGTTCCTGGGCCTCTGGGTGCCCCCCGGGAGGGGGGCGATCCGCCCCAGGCCGGGGTCTCCTTCCCCGATCTGTTGGTCTTGTCGTCCAGTCCCCTTCAATGTACGTTTCCGCCCATCTCCAGGCCTCCTTCGGATCCGTGAAGTGAACTGTGGTTCCCCTGTGGTGGATCTTGAGTTGGGCCGGAAACAGCAGTCCTAATTTTACTTTCATGTGGAATAGTTGCCTCTTCAGCCGTTCAAACGACTGTCTTGCCCTCTGCACCTCCCGGGTGTAGTCAGGGAAAAAGGCAATTCGGGAGCCATTATGGGTGATTGCACCCTTAGAGCGGGCCATTTGAAGGAGTGCATCTCTGTCCCGATAGTTAAGGAATCTGGCTATGATCGTTCTGGGTGGTGCGCCTGGTATAGGCCTGCCCGATGGCATTCTGTGTGCTCTCTCCACCAAGAAGAACTTAGAGAAGGGGTGAGGCGCATAGATGTCCGCCAACCATTGTTCCAGGAAGAGCTCCATGCTGGGCCCTTCCTCCCCCTCCAGGAGGCAGAGGATGCGTATATTGTTGCGGCGCGATCTTCCTTCCCCCTCATCCACACGGGCCTCTAACATTTTCAGACGATTTATTGTCTGGAAGAGTTGTTGATTAATGCCTCTAATGCTATTTTCAGTCCCCGAGATGCGCTGTTCAGCCTCCCCCATACGAGCAGAGAGTTTCTGCAAGTCGTGGCGCAGAAAGGAGACATCCGCCGCTATACTGTTGATTTTCATCTCCATCGAGGAGCGGGAGCTGGCGATGGTGGCCATCACGTCTCTCAGGGAGAGGGCAGTCTCGTCCTCGGGGGGGGGGGGGGGGTGTCTGTGGTGTGTGAGACTGGGAGGCCTGGAAGTGTGGCCGAGTTTTTGATGTACCAGGAATGAATGGAGGAACTGCAGTCCTAATGGATCACTACTGGGACTGGGGATCAAGAAAATATATGAAGTTTCCATCAGAATTGGGAGGAGTTTGTTCATTTATACTGATAAGCATCCCAGCCTTGGTAGTGCCACAAAGTGACCTACCTATCATAGACTTTCTGAAAATGGACGCACACCTGAGGAAGAAGAGCTTGCTTAGCCTTATTCGACGAAAGAGGTGAAACTATTTCTCAGCAAAATCAATAGATGCCTATTATGACATTCCAAATGAACATTAACTGTTCAGCAGAACGGTAGTGATATTTACAGCTATATTCATGCCAGGAATTCAGACAACAGTAAATGCAAGTGCTTACAGATCACTAGGTGGGAGCTGCTACCAACGATCAACACGACAATAAAAGGATTTAATGTGATCAGAGAAGAACTGAAGGCAATCAGACTCATAGCCCTCCAAAACAGGTATGTCCTGGACTTAATTACAGCAATGGAAGGAGGCGTGTGCGCCCAGATTGGGCCTTCTTGCTGTACATTTAAACCTGCCCATGATGAAGAAATGGAACCCTTTCAGAAGCAATACCTACGCTGTCAACCCTGCATACGAAGATGGCGGATGAAGTAGACGAGACCAAAGATGAAGATTGTTTTTTGTCCCTGTGTTCAAGGGTTCCAACCTGGCTGGCAAATGCCTTCAAACTACTTGGAGCAATATTAGTGTTAGTATGGCAGGGATTATGTCTCATAAGACTATTCATTGGACAATGCTAGAAGACAGCGAAGAAAGTTATTGGGATGAAGATAATGATTGATGCGAATGGTGACCATGCACCACAGACTGAAGACACCACCCATGAGAATATAAAGAAGAGTTTGCTGGCACACCCAGGGATGATGTTTTGTTACCAAAAGGATCAAAAGAACTATTTGGACATTGGGTATTCTGTCAACTGACTGGAGAATGTTGTCACATAATCAGGAGTATGATGAGCATATAAAGAATGCAGGTGACCTGAGCGGGGGTGGGAGGGGGTGACAAAAGTATAGATCCCAAAGAAACCAAGATATGGAGAAAAGAATAAGAAGAATGGAGAAGAGGAGGTGGTTGAGGATTTCGACCAGAGAGGGGAATGATAGAGGAGCAGACTTGTGTGTCACTGATGGACTCTGCCCCCTCACCTCTGTCATAATGGAACAGCAGTAGAAGAGCGCTATGTGTGACAGCAGGTATTGTCCCAATACCACATCGAGTGTGTGAGATGATATGCACTCAGACAACCGTTTCGAATGTACCCTCTAACAGAAAGGGTAGTGGGAGATTTGCAAGAACCACTAAGCTTTGAAGAGCTGTAAAGAAAGTCTGACAGTTGCAAAGTGACATCAAAAAGGAAAACCTGAGGATGCACAAACGATATGCACATACTTAAAGAATGAAGATGTAACTGAAGTGACAAGAGAGATATGTAACTGAACAAAGAAATCATAAGCATAAGAAATAAGTGAGCAGAGAAGAAGTGAATTTATATATGCAGAAACGCAAGGTAGATGACATATAGAAGCTTGCTGCAGAAGAAAATGTAACATCACTAAAGCAGCCATGAGAAAAAGATGGCTGCTGGACACATTTTAAAATCAATCAAGCTACCTCAGAGACAGACCAGGGCTGCAGAGTCAGGAGTTGCTGGAAAAACAGCTTTGTGTGAGGAAGAAAGAGAAGTCTATTGGCCTGGCATCACAGATGCCATATCAAGGACTAATTGCAAGGCACAAAGGGAGTCAAGAGGATAAGCCATGTACGAAAGACATATTTGTCTTAGATTAAGTAGAGAAGAAAACACCTGCAAGTGCCAAGCATTGGACAATCAAAAACACAGAAAGTCTATGTGAGGGAGAGCAACCACATCTCCAGAGGCCAAGAGGAGTAATGAAACCCAGCCTAATTTATTAAATAGCACTGAATAAAAGGTTGAAATTGACAAAATCATGGTCTCCTCACACTTGATTCAGAAGTCAAAAACTATTCATTAAGCCCCAAACAAAGATAATGGTACCTACACTACCTTGGAAGTCCCAGAGCAGAGAACAGGCTGCAAGGTCAACTACAAAGAAGAAGCGTTGGCTTAACGCCGGACCGATGAGAGATGATGAACTAATTGGGCAAGTGGGTAGTACTCTGACGTTGTTCTCTGCATCTCAGTTTTGTTTAGCTTACGTGCTGCTAACGAGCCAAAAGTACAATGTTGGGAGAGAATGCCAACCTATTCTTAAGGGTCTATGTAGCAACATGCTCTACAAAGTTGCACAGGTCAATCCGCTGCTGTTATTCTGATATCATCTGTATTATGCATATTTCTATGTGGTTCAAGGCGTGCCTGCCAGATAGGGGACATCCAGTAATGATAGTAATACTTATATGACATATAGGTTCATATTTTCCCTTAACCAATCCTTCCCTCCAAATGGTTTCACTGTTTGCCACGTTGGATCACATCATAGCTGACGTACATTGAAGTATAAAGCCTTTGTATAAATGAAACTTAAGTTTGAGTGCGTGCACTACAGTTTGTTGTTTGCCAGATTACCCTACTTTATTTGAGCTGACAATAAAGTAGTACTTGCCATGTTCTTTGAGTCTGTCCCGTTATTTTGGTCCGAGATCATTATTGATAATTCCATTGAGCACATGGGATGCTTCAAGGTGCTACTGCACAGTGCTATATTAGACTGCAAGTGCCACCACTGACTTTATGCCACAGAAGCAAGCTCTCCTTGAGCAGAGGCTTTCCTATGTTGGTGACATGGTGCAGGGCAATGGTCTCCAGTTGCACAGTGCCCTTGCACTACATGGGAAAACCTTGTTGGCACCTCAAATCATCAGGCTGCCCACCCTCGACTTGCGGCATTATGCCCCCTCCTCAGATACTGAAGGGCACAAGAGAAATCTAAGAACTATGGCATCTTACAGAACTAGCATAGTGATTGCAGCTCATCTGCTTTCTTTTTCCAGAGATCACAGAGGAAACAGGCCTACCTGTTCCAGCCCCACATTTACCAGGCCTCCATGCACTGATGTTTGATCTGCCTTTTGCCTTTCATTTTCAGATAGGGAAAATGAAACTACAATCATACTGCTTTTTTTCTCAACATGTTTCTGCTACAATTTATATCTTGTCAGGTTGGTTAATTATGTGATTTGTATACTTTAAAACATAATTTCTAAAAAGCACTAAAAAAATGTAGTCCTAGAAAGTCATTAACACACAGACGGTTAGATATGTGGTAAAGTACCTAAATTGCTGACTGGGACCACACTCCGGCTTTCCATTTGATCATAGGAGTGACTAGTGCACATGCATGGTAAAAATGGCAATGCCAAAGATTGGGACAGAGCGGTGAAGGGAATTTTACCCATCCTAATGAAGCAATATTTTGTGAGGCCTGGGCCCTTGCCTTTGTCTGAGAGGGTAGCAAAGCAGTGATGAAAAACTGAAAAATGATTCACTACAAAACGACATCTTTCTACAGAATAGTGAGTGTTGTCTTCCAGTAGAGCCCTTGGAAGCATTCAATGCTAAGCGCTATAAAAGACACCTACTACATAGGTAAGTGAAGAGTGGGCGCAGGGGCCAGGGAAGGAGGATGGAGAGGGATATTGTCTGTCTCGGCCTGGGGAACGGTGGCCTTCGTCATCCCCTTACCCCTCCCCCTCTCTTCACCTGTCAGTCCGATTAGGCAGTGAACACATCCGGTGTCCATCACTAACGCGGCATGACGGCCCAGCACCTCTGCAGCGCAGGGTAGCGGAAGTGGGTGGAGGGGGCTCACAGCGGGTCGGAACAGCGCTGGCGGTGGGGGCACCCCTGAAGGAATTGCGGCTCAATGATGGCGGGTGAGAATGAAGGCACACGTACACACCCCCTGGAGTCCCTTGATGCGCTGTGGCAGAGCTCACACCCGCCAGGGGGATTTGGGGGGATGAGGGAGAGAGGACATGTTTAAGAAAAATGCTGGAACAAGGGAATGGAAAGGAGAGAGGAGGGTGTGGGCTAGAGGGACGAGAAAAGGAAAGAGGACATGAAACAAAAGAGACAAAAAGAAGAGATCGATAAAAAGGAAGCCAGCCTGAAAGTGTGGCAAAGGGTAACATGAGAGCAAACAAGACCAGAGATGTCGAGAGGGAGGAGAGAGAGCCAGGGGGTAGAGGAAGAGGGGAGCACGTGGGGGTAGAGAGGCAGAGAAAGAGGAGAGCCAGAAAGAAAGAGGAGAAGGAGATAGAAATCGAAAGAGCGCTTCAGAAAGACAAAGAAACAGGGAGAGAAGAAAGCGTGAGAGGGGGAGGTGGATAGAAAGAGGCGGCGAGAGATACAGAAAGATAGAAATAGAAATTGAGAGAGGGGAGAGAGAGAGATATAAACAGAAAGAGAGGGGAGAGAACATCAGATCTAGAAAGAGATAATGAAAGAGGCGGGGAGAGGAGAAAGTGAGAGAGGGAGAAGAGATGGATAGAAAGAGGGAGCGAAAGAGAGAACGATAGAAATAGACAGAAAGACAGAGAGAAATATAAACCGAAAGAGAGATGGATAGAAAGAAATTGTTTGATTCACTAATACCGGCAATATACTGTAACATGTAACCACTGAAATGTAATTAAGTTCTTTCTAGGGTGGCTTCGCTGTAACCCTTAAGTAAGCCTCCTTAAGCTCTGATTCAGCGCGTCGATGTCTGCGGGCTGTTTGTGCGCTTCACAAATACAAATAAATAAATAAAGAGGCAGCGAGAGAGCGCTACACAGAGAGAGAGGGAAGGAAGAGGAAGTAGAGTGAAAGACAGCAGAATGCATTCACACTAGCATCCCCACACCCTCTAGCGTGCGCGAGCGCTTCGTCTACTGCACGGGAAAGTGACGCAATGTCCGGGAGTAGCTCGCAAGATGAGCGCAGAATACTCACGTTGGCTGCGCACACTGTCACTTCACGTGCTTCATGTTAAAAGGCAGAGCAAGACCTGGAGAGAGAGGGAGAGAGAGAGAGCACACGTGAGAGTGGGGCAATAAGGGCAGAGCCGAGGGTGTAGCGAGAGAGGGTAGAGAAGACAGATGCGGAGAAGAGAGAGGGGAAGATAGACCGAAGAAGGGACACAGGGAGAGAAGGTGAGAGGGAATGGAAGAGAGGGGGCGCCAAGGAAGAAGAAAGCTGAACACAGGCAAGAGAAAGGGGGTCCCAAGCGACTAAACCGGCTGGAAGTGGACAGAATTAGGGAAGGGGGCGGAGGGAGTATCAGTACCCCCAGATTTCAGCTGGCACTTTTTTCCTCAAACTCGAGCACGGGCAAGATTCCACTATTTAAAAACCAGGAGACGCACAGAATGGAACAAGGCCCATTTCAATGTAATTTTAGGGGAGGGTTGCTCTCCGATGGGATAAGCCATCGCATTGATGTGCTGTTGGAAAAAGGTCATTTGAAAAGTTGTGTAAATGTCTTTTTGGGACACAAGCAGTTTCCGTTCGTGCAGTTGAGTATCCTATAACCAAAACACCATAAGGAATTGGAAACATTCTTGGAAAATTATCAGTTTTGATTCTCATACGTCACAACATTTTATTATCTTCCTTGGTGAATTAGAGGCCTCCTTGGTCAACAATATGTTAAACATGTGTGGTTCTATTCGCTTGCAGAGTAGCCTGAGCCCACTCTGAGCGGAGCTTACACCCTCCTAGTCTGAGGGGACCTTATGCCCTTCGACTCGGAGGGGATCTTACACTGTCCATGCTTGAGAGTAGCTTACACCCTACTAGTCTGAGGTGACCTTATGCCCTCCCACTATGAGGGGAACATACACTCTCCTCGTTTGCTGGAAGTTTACACCCTCCTAGTCTGAGGGGACCTTATGCCCTCCCACTCTGAGGGGAACTTCCACTCTCCTTGCTTGACGGTGGTTATACCCTTCCTCCTAGTCTGAGAGGACAGTATGCCATCCCACTCTGACGGGAGCATACACCCTCCCAGTCTGAAGGGACCTCATGCCCTCCCACTCGGAGGGGAACTTACACTCTCTTTGCTTCAGGGGAGCCTGTGCCACCCCACTCTGAGCAGAGCTTACACTCTCCTAGTCTGAAGAGACGTTATGCCCTCCCACTCTGAGATGAGCTTGCAGTCTACCTAGTCTGAGGGGCTTTGATATCGGGACCTTTGTTTGGGACACTCCTTACACAGAACAGCTTCCATTTTGACAGCCTCTTACTCTGATGGTTGTTGACTTCAGGTTGGGTGGCTCCTTGAATGAAAGGTGCAAACCCTGAGATCGTGCTAGCCCGACGGGAGTCTTATACAAACCTACTGAAAACATTGTTGACCACAAAGCATTTTTAGTCCAAGGGGTTCCGATTCCAAATCCCTCTTGGTCTGAAAGGCTTTGACTACAAGACCCTCAGTGTAAGAGAGGCAGGGACATAATTTGGGGTTTGCCATGGGTAGCAGCTGCTACCCCTTGCCCCCCTCTGCTATCGCTAGATCTATCTTTGCAACCTCAGGGCCGCTGGACAAAGAGGCAGTGCCAAGAGCAGATATGTTGAACCTGAAAAAAGCAGTTGTAAATGTAGCTAAATGTGCCACAGTTATTTTCACTGGAATCTAGATATCGTTAGCAGGAGAAATAACAGGGATTCAGGAAAAACCATGGAGCCGCCCTTGCTAACAGGTTGCCAGTCCATTAGTGAAGGATGCCTGAATGGTTGGGTTCAGAGGTGGGGCTGTCTGTGCAGCTGATACCCAGTACTGTAGCAACATGAGGGGTATGCAGCTAGGTCTAGCTAGCTGGGAATGGGTAAGAGCAGGCTGCAGTACTCAGTGACAGCACAGCATCATCATCAGTGTTTCTCGCTGTTTGCTTTACACATCCAGAGAGCCACTGGGCCTGTGATGAGAGGGGTGTGCCCCAGCAGCTTCTGCCACCAATCCTGCCTGGGCGCTGCGTGACCTGACCCAGATCTGCCAGACCTGCATCACAGGCACACTGTAGCCTAAGCGGCGCTACGTGCGACTCTGGATGAATCAGCTCGCCGTTTCATAGCTACATTATCACATAAAATATGGGTCACTCGGGTCCTAGGCAAGAAGTGCTTTACATCAGCTGGACACCAGCGTCTTTTCACTGGGACAGGCTCAGGGGCTGTGAAGGTAGGGATAAGCTGGAGACCGTGTCCACTGGCCAGGGATATGTTGGGAATGTGGCCGCTGCAGCGTGCCTGCTCCATCCACACAAGCCCTCCAATTCAGCAAGGTGCGATACCCGCCCACCAGGGGCAGCAGCTCTGGGATGGTCTCTGGCTCAAGTGTTTTTACTCGGTGGGTGGCCATTAGGCTGCATTGCACCCACCCAAAAGTCTCACAAAGGGTCCTCACAGGTGGCCGTTCCAAGTGGCATGGCCGCGAGAGACTCTGCTAAAGGCCTGTACCGAGACTGAACAATTAAAAAAAAAAAAATTAAAGATGTTTGTATGTGCGTGTGCCCTTCAACTGACCTGAAAGTGCAAGCATTTTAGAGGGGTTAGGTTGTGACTCGGTACAGAAAGAGAAAGGGGGGGGAAGCAGTTGCCGCAATACCCTCGCCCAGTGAATGAAGGGTGACCAGGCAGTGCCCGGGGGAATCGACATCTTTGTGCTGGACGGTTAAAGATGTTGTGAGGGGTTATTGGACACTTGGGATGTTGGGGGAGGGTAGGCAAGATTTATGGCTTGGCGGAGCGTGCACCAGACTGAAGAGGTTGGAGGGGCACTGGTCTGGAAAGTTGAAGATGTTGGAGGATGGTCCCGCAGACTTAAGGTATGGTAGAAGCGTGCAGGGGACTTCGGACCATTAATGAGTGTACCTGAGATTTAAGGAGTTTAAGGGCCGCTGCCGATGTGAGATTTTGGGGGAGGGTGGTAGAAACTGAAGATGTTGGCGATTGTACTTGATACGCAAAGTGTTGGGATGTTGGAGACTTAAAGTTTGATGGATGTGCTTGAGGCTCGGGCTGTTGGAGGTGGGTAGTTGAGAGAGAGATTGGGGAAAGTCCTTGAGACTCAATGCGTTGTGGGAGATTTCCGGAGACTTAAGATGCTTGAGGCTATACACATTAAAGAGGGTGTCAGAGATGTAGGAAGTTAGCAGCGGTTAACAGAGACTTGCACTGTTGGGATATTAAGATTTAAGAAGGGTTTGAGGTGTGTGCTTGAAGCTCAATGTTATGGAGGCTGGTACTGGAGATTTAAGATGTTGTACTAGTGACTTACAGATGTTGGAAGAGAGTGTTTGAGATGTAATGTGTTGTAAGAGACTTGAAATGCATTGAATGAAGATATCAGATGTTTGAGTAGGGTAATTGAGACTCAACACTGTTGTGGTGTAGAATGCTGGAGACTTAAGTTGCTGGAAGGTGATACTGTGTAAACATGAAGGTGTTGGAGCAAGGCATTGGATGTGTAAGGTGTTGGAGGGAGGAAGCGGGTGCCAGACATTTGAAGCTGTTGACAGAGAGCCCTTAGCGACTCGCCGTGGATAGTGGGGTGAGCGCAATGAAAATGGTTGGGGGATTTTCAGGCTCTGGGTGACTGGCGGGAGTGGGTTGCAGTGCAATGGTTTAAAGTGCACTATTTACAAAAAGACAATCCCTGCATGTATTGTCCAAGTGTAAAAGCATCAAGTGGTACAGCCTCTGATTGTCTTCTGGTTGAACTGGCATTGGTCAGTTGCTGTTTCCAGTCTATGGCCAGACACTTGGCATGCACTGGATGTCTGCGCTTTGGGCTTTAGGCCTCTTCGAGATGCTCTGTCTGTTAACAGTTTAGTCTGAGTGATGTACAATAGTCCAGGTTGTCGTGTTGGACATCTTCTTACATTGACAGTAATTTGGTAATATGGGCCTATACACACTGATAGTATTGCTACATATGGTGATCCATTCTTGTATGAAATGTATATCATATTAAAGTGTTATCGTAACCATATTTTTGTTAGTGTACTGAAGAACAATGCTATGTGATGCCACTTCCTGTTTTGTCAAGGGGTGATGGTCCTGTGCCATCACGTCATGTGATGTCACTTGGGGCTGCGTCAAATTACATCACTTCCTGTGATCTCATCAGAGGTCAAGCGTCGTGTGATGTCACTTCCGCTACCCCTGGCATTGTGGCGAAATTACATCCCTGGTCTGACATCTGAAGTGTTCAGTTTTTCCTTTAAGTAAATGTCAGCCTACAAACCCCAGAAAGCAAAGAATAATAAAGACAGGCCCAGGTAATCACACCAGACAAAGGGCATCTTCTGATCTCCACATGTTTTTCCCTTGAATCCAGTGCCATTAATTAATGTGTCTTTTATAACATACTTCATACTGGAGACCAGACCATGTGTTGCTCTGCTCTGTTTTGCTTCCAAGACAAAACACATTTCCCCTGAGATATTCTCCAACTCCCTCAGGGTCAGTCGTTTTTCAAAGAAACGAGCTGTGGGTAGATCTCTGTCTTCGGCTGGGGCCTCCCTCCGGAACAGTCTCCCTGCCACTCTAAAACTTGAGGAGAACCATCTCCGGTTCCGGAAGCACCTCAAGACCTTCCCCTTTTCTTCTGCCTTTGCTCCTCCTCTCCTCTGCTGATCTGTTCTCTCTTGGCACCGTGCACCTGGCCACCCTCTGTCCTCTGGGCCCAGGTACCTGCTCAACCCGCCACCCTCCTGCACTGGGGTCTGTATCTGTACCCATACAGCCCCTCCTTTTTCTTCCTGCACTTATCAGACCTACCCTGACTGCTTCCTTAAACCTAGCACTTGCAAATTGCTGGCAGCACTACCACTGTTTGTTGCCTTTATTATTTATTCACTGTTATTTATCTGTTTCTCCTCTGCTTCGCACTTTCCACTTCTCCCCCCTTCCATGCACTTTTCCCCTCCCCCTCTCCCATGCACTTGGGCGTTCTCAATGTCACTGTGCCTAGTAAGATCACTGTTTTGTTCTCCCCTGTTCCCCTCCCTTGCCTTGTCGCGCTCTGAAACACTTGTGTACGAGCGCAATAGAAATAAAATATCAATATCAATACCTATCAGGGCTTTAAGTGGGCCGGGGCCTGCCGGGGCTGGGCCCCGGCAGGCTCCGAAATTTCGTTTTGAGGCGGGGCCCTGCCGGGGCCCACTAATCTCCCCGGGCAGCCCCGGCCACTACACGAAAACGCTTTTTTTCTACAGCCTGAAGCTCTCGCTCGTGTGCAAGAGCTTCAGGCTTCAGAAAAAATGCCTTTCAGCCATAATGGTGGCGCCGCACCTGCGAGGCATCCCTTTAATCAAGGGATGCCTGTGGGCCGGCGCCACCATTATAGAGAAAACGTGAGGCCACTGGAAGCAGAGGCCTTGCTTTCTAAATACTGAAGCTCCCGCGGATTCGCGGGAGTTTCAGTATTTAGGATAAAGGCCTCTGCTTCCAGCGGCCTCACCCTTTCAACCTTAATGGTGACGCTGCCATTCCCCAGCTGGCGAGGGGCAGCGCCACCATTAAGGCTGAATAGGCGAGGCGTTGTCCCCTGCCAGGCAAGCCTATAGAAAATAAATGCAGAGATCAGCACCCTCTCCCCTATGGAAGAGAGGGTGCTGATCTCTACAAAAGGCTGCCTGGCAGGGGTGCCAGTAGCCCATTGAGCCGAGGCTTGTCAAGGGGGCGTAGCCTCACGGGCCAGCAGGACCCCCGCTGTTAGGCCACACCCCCTCGATGAGCCCCGGCTCGATTTGTAGCGCCACTTAAGGCACTGATACCTATGCCGGTGTGTAGTGTATAGATTTGAACGGAGAACATATGCTCCTAATCCACATTGCAATGGGTGAATTCCACGGTTTACTCATTGTACAATCCCCACTTGCCTCTCCCACAACGGCAGCTCCCAGTTGCCCCCATCTTGAAGTCCAGTATCTGCTCCAGTGGCCAACCCCTTATCTACATATACACATATACACTCCCAGTTAAGTTATAATGGTTTAAAAAAGCTTGAACAAAACAGTGGCCGAGGGTAAGAAAAGAAGTAGCGGAACTACATTCCCTACTGGCCTGCTCCCGCTCACCACAAACCGTATCGCCACGCCACCTCCCGCGCACAATACAAACCCCCAAACACATGCACCTGCTGTTTAAGGGAAGGTTCAGTGCAGTGAACTGAAAGTGCAAGTTTTTAACTTCTTCCTACACTTTTACTTAAAAACGAAATCAATCTGGAATGGTTTATTTTTTAAAATAAAAGTATAGGAACAACCGCACCTGCCCACTTCAACCACTGGAACAAAACCCTTCCACCTGAGATGTGAAAGTAGAATATTCCATTTGAGCCAAGACACACGTTCCACAACACTGTTGTTGCTCTGTAATTGTGGTAAAGTAGGGCTTTTTCTCCCCTCGCAGGACTCTCAAACTTAGGTGGCTCCTACATTGGGTACCTAATTCGTATTTACTGTGCTACTGTTGCTCTATAATTGTGGTAAAGTAGGGCTTGCCGCTTTCACTCCTGTCCGCTTGCTCTCGTCTGTCTTGCCCCCCACTCCCTCCTTATTCCATGATGCTCTCTATCTCTCCTATCTTCTCTAACTGCTTCTCCATTGACTATCCTGCTCTCCTCACTAAATCTGGTAGGAAAAAGTTTAAAAAGGATATCCTGGTCTCCAACCCAGGCCTCCCTATCGCTGACACCTATACCAGTGCCTCCTCCAAGGAAACTCTTAATGACATCCTCTTTTTCGTTCCTTCCCCTGACCAATTGACCCTTCACATGGTCTCTGTGCTCTCTCCCTTCTCCTCTTCTCCCATTAATGGTGGCACCCGTTGGGATGTCCTCTTGGCCCCCTTCCGCTCCTCTAAGGCCATCATTAATGTCTACGCTAATGGGACCGTCTTGGTCCAAGGCCCTCAGGCCAACCTCCACCTCTTTGATAGACGCTTCCCGCGCCTCATCAACTGCCTTTCCTCTCCTGCTGTCCCCTCTTCTCTGTCCTCGGCTACCTTGCTTCCACCCTCTCACCCTGACCTCTCTCTTGCTCCTTCCCCTTCACCTCCACAGGGCGTACCTCTGATCTGTACCCCTCCCCGGAAGTCTTTTAAGGATGGCAACCTTCTCCTCGTTGCCACTCTCAACTCTCGCTCTGCCGTCAAACATTCCTCGGATATTGGTCGCCTTCTTGAGGAACTGGACCTTGACATCCTCGGTCTTACCGAGACTTGGTTCACAGCCAGCTCTGTCAGCATATTTGACACACTACTACCTGACGGTTACAAGATCCTCTCCTTGCCCAGGCCCAACCGTGCTGGGGGGGAGGGGGGGTGTGGCCCTTATCTTCCCTGAGTGGATTCCTGCCACTGTCACCCCTAAGCAGACCTACTCCTCCTTTGAATGCCTTGTCTGCCGACTCCCTCTCTCTCCTAGTCATTCCCTTACCGTAGCTACTATCTATCGGCACCTGGTCAAATTTCCTCCTTCCTCTCTGAGTGGGCTGACCTCACCTCCTCACTCCTGTCCTCAACCACTCAACTCCTCTTTCTTGGAGACTTCAATATCCACCTTGATGCCTCCTGTCCTCCCTCTGGACTCTTTCGCAACCTCTGCGACTCCCTCTCACTCTCTATTCTCCCGTCTGGGCCGACCCATTCTGCAGGGCACACTCTTGATGCTCCGATCTCTTCTGACCTTCCCCTCTCTGTCCCTCTCTCCACTCCTCTCTCCTGGAGTGATCACTTTCTCCTATCCTCCCACCTCACCTTCCCTACCCCACAGGCAAAGCCACCCTCATCACTGCCACCCAACTTCACGGTCATCCGCCCCATGAAGCACGTCAGTTGAGGCTTTCGCTTCCACCTTCTCGCCCCCTCTCCCCCTTCGGCTGACTCCCATCCAGACACAGCCCTCTCCACTCTCCACTCTGCTATATCTGAATCCCTTGATATCCTTGCCCCTGTCACGAGAATCCGCCTGAAGCCCAAAGCCAAATGTAACTCCTGGTACGACTCGGATCTCGTCACCCTTAAACGCAAGTGCAGGGAGGCAGAGAGGAAATGGCGTGCTTCATGTTCATCCTCTGACAAACTGGCCTGCCGCCTGCTCCAAAGGCAATACCGGCTCTCCGTTCTCACTAAGAGGAGAGCCCTTATCCAAGCCCGTATCTCTGCGGCATCTAACAATTCAGCCAAACTCTTTAAAATCTGCAAGGAGCTGGCAAACCCTGCTGCAGTCTCCACCTCTCCTGTCCCCTCCCAGGCCCTCTGCATGGCACTGGCCTCTCACTTCATTTCAAAAACTCAGGACATCCTGTCCTCACTCTCCTCCTATCACCTCACCTCCTCTATTCCCTGCTCTCCCTGTGGCCCCTCTGCAGCCACCCCTCCTCCCTCCTTCTCTGCCTTTCCCCTTTTTTCTGCTGACGAGGTTTCGAGACAAGTCCGATCTATGAACGTCTCTTCAAAACAGGTCCACCCCTGTTCCTCCAAAACTATCAAGCACCACATCGACTCCCTGGCACCTGCCCTGGCTGACTTCTGCAATCACTCCTTCGCCTCTGGTGTCTTCCCATCCCCCCCTCAAGCACTCCCTTGTGCACCCCCTTCTTAAGAAACCCTCCTCCGACCCCTCCTGCCCAGCTAACTATCGCCCAATCTCTATCACTCCCTTCCTGGGCAAGCTCCTGGAGAAACTGGCCATCTCCCAGCTTAATCTCCATGCTGAAGCTGTTGGTAGTCTTCATGACCATCAGTCTGGCTTCAGAGCTGCCAGAAGCACGGAAATTGCTCTCCTGAACATCCGTGAGGACCTGCTCTCAAACCTTGACTCTAACACCCCTTATGTTCTCATTTTGCTCGACCTCTCTTCTGCCTTTGACACTGTCAACCACACCATCCTGCTCAACCGTCTCCGTGATATCCTGGGTATCACTGGTCAGGCTCTGGCGTGGCTGACCTCCTTCCTCTCCAATCGACCCTCCCAGGTCCAACTGGGTTCCTTCCTCTCTGACATCTTTTTCTCTACCTGTGGTGTCCCCCAGGGATCTAACCTCTCCCCCTGGCTGTTCAACTAGTACCTGGCACTTCTTGCCCACCGCATCGCCGCTCTCGGTCCCAACTTTCAGTGCTATGCGGATGATACCAAGCTCATTTTCAGGCTACCCTCGGCCTCCTCTTCCCCTTCCCTCATCTACGACTGTCTTTCTGCTATCCAGGAATGGTGTGCCGCCAACGACCTCTGCCTTAATGCCAGTAAGACTGAGATTCTACTTATCGGCACACCCACTCCCTCCTTCCCTGCAGCTCTCTGGCTGGCCTCCCTTGGCCCTCTTCCTGCTCCTACCTGCAAGGCAAAAAACCTCGGGGTCATCTTCGACTCCACACTCTCTTTCTCTCCTCACATATCTGACGTCTCTAAGAAGTCACACTACCAGCTACACCTCCTCAGAGGTATCCTTCCTTTCCTCTCCTTCCCCCAGAAGTTCACTGTCTCCAGAGCCCTGGTTCTCTCGAAGCTGGACTACTGTAACAGCCTCTTTCTAAATCTTCCTGCCTCTACTCTCCGCCCTTTGCAACTCATCCAGAACAGGATTGCGAGACTTGTCCATGGCCTCAAGCCCAGGGACCGTATCTCTCCAGGACTGAAATCGCTACACTGGCTCCCAGTGGCTGCGAGGATTAAGTTCAAAACCCTCTGCATTGTCCACAAGGCCTTCTGGGGCCTTGGGCCAAAATACCTTCAAATCTCTCTTCCTAAATATCTTCCTTCTCAAGCTCTTCGCTCATCCAACTCCAACTACCTCAGGGTCAGCCGCTTCTCCAAGCAACGAGCTGGGGGTAGGTCTCTCTCCGCAGCAGAGGCCTCTCTCTGGAACAGCCTTCCTGCCTCCCTGAAACTTGAGGAGAACCATCTCCAGTTCCGGAAGCACCTCAAAACCTGCCTCTTTGCCTCCGCTTTCTCTCCCTCTCTCCCCTGCTAAAATCACTGAACCTGCACTGAATCTGCAACTGGCCACTCACCGATCTCGGTCCTTGGCCCAGCCACTCTTCCCTGCACTGCCTACCTGCACTACGGGACCGTCTCTGTATCCTACAGCCCCTTCTCCCGGCACTTACCTTGCACTTGCCACCAGCTGGCCCTATTATTTATCTTGTATTCTACAAACCATGTACTGCACTCTCCTTGCACTTGCCACCAGCTGGCCCTATTACTTATCTTGTATTCTACTAACCATGTA
Organism: Ambystoma mexicanum; assembly: GCF_040938575.1. Taxonomy (NCBI): domain Eukaryota; kingdom Metazoa; phylum Chordata; class Amphibia; order Caudata; family Ambystomatidae; genus Ambystoma; species Ambystoma mexicanum. The sequence goes on from NC_090934.1 coordinate 229,853,184, forward strand.
CTGCACTTCCCCTCTCCCCTTCCCCTTGCACTTTTCCCAGTCCCCTTGCACTTGCGCAATCTGAATGACACCTGGCCTAGTAGGATCATTGTCTGTTCTCCCCTTGTTCCCCCCCCCGCCTCGTCACGCCTTGAAACACTTGTGTATAGGCGCGTTACAAATGCCATATCATATCATATCATAACACCACCTACTAACCATCGCTCCTCCAGTTTAGAGCCACATCAGCAAGGGATTGTGGATATGCAAATGAGATGAAATGCAAGTCTTCTGCTCCAGACAATTGCCTTTGTCTTACAGGGCAGTACTTCTTTACACCTAGCTTAATCTACACGGTAAGATAGCTCAGCAGGTTGAGCATTTGCTGCTGCGATCTGTGTGTGATCTGCAAGGCCAACTCAGCCCTTCATCTTTCCGAGGTCCATAATTTAGTACCAACTTCGGTTGGGATGATTAATGTATGCAAATATGTTTTATGTACAGCGCTAAGGCGTACGTGCTTTATAAATAACAATTCATTACCATTACATCATTAATCCAAGACAGACATTTCTCAAGAGTGCAGGCACCTACATACCAGGTTTCACCCATATTAGGTCGCTCTTTCGTGACTTGGGTCTCTTAGGAACTGTGGGCATGTGCATGTGATTTGTAATGTCATGTGTGAGGTCATTCATTTTGCGCCTTCATTCCTCGCTCTCCTCCAATACTTTCACTATATCTACTTCTTTGTACCTCCCTCCCGACGTCCCTCATTCCAATTCCGTCTTTCCATGAATGCTAATAGTCCTTTGGTTTAGATTTTGCTATTGGTCACCCTACTTTCCCTTGCTGAGTGCGCTTAGATTCCATTGCCCCTCAACCCCCTGCCCCGACTTGGGGTGCCACTGCCTTGTGTTTTTTCCACCCAGCCGCGCTCTTTGGATGCTTCCCTGCCTGTGTAACCATTTAATCATGTGCAGCAGCCAGCCCTGGGGGCCACTGTACTCGTGGATTGTGACCAGCAGTCTCGTGGGGGGCAGGACTAGGGGTGTGGCTTGAGGGTGCAACGTCACAAAACTTCAGATCCCACAGTCTGAAGATGTCATGTGAGTCAGTCTATGAGGAGGGAAGTTGTAAACTCTATAGCCCTTTGTCAGATCATATCAAACAGTGCAATCGAAAAGATAGTGCCTGCAGAGTAGGACTGGGCTATGCATTTACAAATTAATGAGAGCGTGGGAGCCCCTCTACTGAGAACGAGCATAGTTCAAATAACCTTTTCTATGGAATTTCTTCCACTCAGGAGGGTCTACAACTGGGCGTTAAGACCCTGCGCTCTTCACAGAGGAGAAATATCTATTTGAATATCAGTCTGGTCCAGCCACTTAAATGCTCGGCACATCTCCTCTGAACAAGAGTACCATCAGCAACCCCAGACAAGTGTCTCAGCCTTTGGGGCCTCCTCAGTGAGGTGAAGCTGTGCCTCTCTAAGTGCTTACATCAAGACCGGACTACACATTTAAAAGTGCTTGCATCAAGACTGGGCTAGGCATTTAAAAGTGCTTGCATCAAGACTGGGCTAGGCATTTAAAAGTGCTTGCATCAAGACTGGGCTAGGCATTTAAAAGTGCTTGCATCAAGACTGGGCTAGGCATTTAAAAGTGCTTGCATCAAGACTGGGCTAGGCATTTAAAAGTGCTTGCATCAAGACTGGGCTAGGCATTTAAAAGTGCTTGCATCAAGACTGGACTATGCATTTGAAAGTGTTTGCTTCAAGACTGGACTATGCATTTAAAAGTGCTTGCATCAAGACTGGGCTATGCATTTGAAAGTGTTTGCATTATGGAGCTCTTATTGCCCATTTGAAAGTGACTTCGGAAGAAGCATGTGTACAATCTCCAATTATTCCCTTCATATATGTGTGGGAAGGTTCCTGATTCAAATTATGTAAAATACTATTTTGAAGGTCACTGCTGAGAAGTGCATGGAGTCCCAGCCCACTCTTTCTAAAGGTTCCCATAGATTAATGCCACTGCTATCCCCTGATATTTCCACAGAGAACAATTTATTCTGTTAGAACATCAAGAGGCAGAGTGGCCTGTGGGGAGACTAGGAGAGCTCAGGTCAGGCTGGTGCCTCTACCAGTCCTTAAGGCCTGGGGCAGCTTCAGTCGCATGTCACATAGCCGTTGACACGTGACTGAATGTGCCCGAGCTGTTTTTTATTCAGAGGCACTCTTCTGGCTCAAAAAATCTCCAGATTTCCCAATAGGGCACACTGCCTCTGGCAAAACCTTTGCCTTGTCTCATTTAACACCCGCCAGGGGATAAGCTGAGGTTTTTGAATTTCTGCTTCTTCCCCACCCCCGCAACTGCTAGGGACGTGAGTAGAGGTGGAGTCAGCGAAAGCCTTGTGATATATCAGGGACCAAACAGCTGCAGTGGAGGAGCCTGTGTCCTTAATATCTATGGTCAGTGTGTTTCCTCGTGAGTGATAAGCCGGGGTGACTAGGAACCAAAGGAGGCCCTGGAAATCATTCTCAAAGTGGCCTCATATTAAACATTTTCAACAAGCCCAACCCTTTTCCTGTGAGAAAATGTGAAAAAATAGGTTACCACACAAAAGAAAGAGACCCAGAGTGCAGAGGCCTAGTAGGAAAACTCCAGAGTTCCCTATAGGCCAGTCCATGCCTGGTGATAAGTGAGTGCTTTAAAAGACCAGACCTGTAAAGGGCTTCTCATAGACACTGTAATGCATGAAGACCCCCCTCTCACGGACTGTAGTCATAGTACGGGTAAAGCAGGGGCAGGTTCTGAACAGCTTCTCTTCCTTCGGGCCACCTAGACCTCATATTTCGTATACTTGGACCACAGCTTGCCAGTGCACATCCCCACGGACTCACAGCAAGGCAGTTTACGAACCTACACACTGCTCCACTATTGCACCTCAGTCCTCTTCTGCAGCGTTCCAGGCTCTGCCTCTATGATGGTACACACATGACTCTACCAATGCACCCAAACCGCGACCTGCAGTACCTTCTGTTATTGCAATTATATGTGGGGTGTTATCAAAAGGCCCCAAACAAATGGAACTGAAAGGCCATGTGAAAAGGGCCTATTTGTCATTACTAAAGGAAAAGCAGCATTTTAATTCACAAAGGAAGAAGAAATTCAAAGGTCCCTTTCACATAAAAAACAGGATTTCTAAACACTGACACAAAAACGGATTTGCATGTGTGTTTACAAGTTAAAGCAAGACATGAGAAAATGTTCCCCAGCCAAAATAAAGATGTCAGGCAAAAGACATGGCGTGTGTGTTGACCAAAAGTAAGGTACATTATGTTTCACATGCAAAATACCGGCAAAACATTTGAAAAGAAAAGGCTGCCTGGTTACCATGGAAAGTTCCTGTAGGCCTATTTAGGCAGACTATGTGGGTGTCTTTCTGCAAGGGAAATCCAGAGAAAGCTAAAACAAAGATGTATTCCGAGTGCAAACTCGAAAAGCACATCACATTGCGGGTTGTCGCCAATCAAAAGGGGGCAAGTCGGACCCAAGTCAGACCCACTTTTCAGCAGGAAAACCAAAAGCAGATAATAAAAAGTGTATTTTATTAATGACTGAAAGAAACAACCCTGCACTTTCAGCGCCAAAGCAAAGTGAATCCTGATCAGTAAAGCACACTGTATGGCAAAGAATAAATGGTGAGGTTGGGAATTGCAATCTGTGACTTCCATTTCAGCCAGGGACAAATGGGCTCTGGGCAAACTTCACAAAGAACTCCCACACTATAAGACTGGCTTTTATATCCCCCAGCTGTTTACAACTGCAATAAAGTGTGGCTGCTACAGCTGTCAACAACAGACTTTCCCTAGACCTGGTGTCTCTGAGATGGCGGTTCTGAGCAGGCTAAATGCTTTATATGGTGCAGCCCAGGTATTTATGAGCTGAAATCTACTTCAAACAACCAACTTCAAAGAGACTAATGGCCTGGAGGCAGGTGAGCTACCCTTTGTCCAACATGAAGATTGACTATTAATTTAAAAGGACTATCTTAGACCTTTTTCACAGCAACCATACGTCGTACTGATTACATGTATGTTTCATTTTTTAGATAATTTCCAGGCGATGTTGGTGATATAAAATTCACCCACCTGCGACTCAGGGAACTGTAATAGCCATCTAAGATGGGTTCCAAATGAGAGAGATGGCGTGCTGGTAGAGGGTACAATAAGGAATATGAGTAACAAATTACATGTTCCTAACTATTATGCTTTTGGTAAAAATTGCAGAAAATTGCCACACGGCCATGCAACATGGTGCAGACCTGGCTGTCATCTTATATAATACCCCATAATTAGCTGAATCAGAAAATATGTATATTATGGCAGTTATTAGTAACATTATGAAGTTTTGCCACATAACTTGTTTTTGCACAAAATTTGACATGAGAACAAATGGGGATTGCAAATAGAAGCTGCCATGTGTCTGCTCCAGACCCCTAAGCCAAACCTTTAACGATGGACTGGATTTGGGAAGAGAGAGAAGGGTAACTGTCCAATCCTATTTGCCCAAACCCTTCCAGGGTACTACCCCAAGATTGTAAACTTGATGGTGTCATCACTGCTATATAAAGTAGAATGCACTATGAAGAAAGGACAGAGCTGCTAAAAATGACCATCTGGGAGCGATGCTGAAAATTACCATCTGACAGATGCAAGGAAACACCAAAAGGAGATGTTGCAGAGATTGCCTCTGGGTCGAGCTGCCTATTTCTAGGAAGGCCTAAAAGCTGACTGGGTCCTATGGTGGAGAGCGGGTGGCCATCCTTGAGAGTGCAGTGACCAGAGCCCTGCCCTATCTTTTCAGAGGGTCCTGACATGCGCCTGGCTGTCCTGGACTTTAAACAGAGGTTTTCAATGTAAGTAGATGAGCCCCTTGTAAACAAAAGGTGGGGGAATCGACTGGCCTTAAATGCTTTCCTTTTAGAGTGGCCGGGGAAAGGGGGAACTGTGTAGATCCTTAGCCTATTTAACTAAATAAAAAAATATTAATTCCTCTTGCAGAACATCACATGGTGACTTTTGTTAAAATTCAAAATTAAGAAATCTCATTCTCGGTGTGTGCTGAAAACTATAGACTGTAATTTAATTGGGTGATCCTATTTGTCCTGTTGACCCTGAATTCTTTAGGAAGGGGGTGTCTTTGTCCCAAAACAAAAAGAAAATCCCTAAACTGCAGCTTCCCCAACACAGGCATTTAAGTGATGGGGGTCTGAAATCCAAAATTCGCAGATCGTCCCGATTTTTGCTATCCATTTTCCCCAACACAGGCCTTTAAGTGGAGGGGGGTCTGAAATCCAAAATTCTCAGATCATCATTTTTACCACCCAGTTTCCCCAACACAGGCCTTTAAGAGGAGAGGGGTCTAAAATCCAAAATTCCCATATCATTCCAATTTTTCTCTGACTTTCCCAACACAGACCAAAGTAGGCAGGGTCTGAAAAACAAACCACTTAATGGCCTTGTGTTTATTTTAAACCAAATGTGTGGGTGAAATCATAATTGAAATATGCATTTGTATCAATCTATAAACCCTACTGCTAACCTTTTAAGCACACAGGAAAATCGAAATTGCACAGCACTACATTTTTAATTGTTTTTGTTTATTGATCAGTTTAATTATTTCTTGAAGAGAAATTTGTAGAAAGTAAAGAATTGTGATTTGTGTTCTTTTCAACCCACTTGTTTGATTTATTTATGTTGAGAAAAGTTTATTGTGCTGTGCCACGGATAAAGTGGTGTTTGATATTTTAGTGCAATTTTCTTAACATCTAATTCAAATAAACTAATATATTTCCTGCACACTGGCCTGGTTCTTGGCTCGTTGGTAGCTCAGGAGGAGGGACCAAAAGGGCATGGTATGAGGCTGGATAGGGCTGAATAAAAAGAACTGACATTAACTGTTTATTGTGTGACACTTAGCTTGGGGAGGAGCTCCTTGTGTTGAGAGTGGCCTCTCAAAAATTGTTACATAAAGAACCCGCATTTGTAAATGCATCCCCATTGTGATCCGCAACACCCCTAATGTTCTACTTTTAGGAGCCACATACAGTGGAGTAACTTTGCTGAAAATATTGGGGATGGCATGAGATCTAAATAAAAGAAACCCTGTCAAATGAGTGGTACATGGTGTGCCACAAAAGTTGGGGGGACAATCACCCATGTACCACCCCAATATTAAACCCATTCCCACATACAGCTCTGCACGCAGCAGAACAGTCGAAGCTGCTGCTTCAAAGACTAGGAACAGCACTGAGAGCAATAAAGCAGGCAGAGTACAGGAAGAAGTAACGCCACCTTCACATACACAAGCCCTGGCAGTGCCAACATGTTTGCTTTTGTGTAGGCATGGGGCTGGCCTTTGCCAGGCATACCCTTACTGGTATTAGCTGACCATTGAAGGTAGCATACATATAAAAGCAGGGCCTGGAAAATGCCCAACACTTATACAGAAGCCAAAACGAATGGCTTTATCAAAGCTTGTTTTCAACAGGACTTCAGTGAAGGCACAGACTGTTAGGACATTTTTATTACACCGGTAGCGTGTTGCTCCGCTTCTCTCCTTGCCATACATAACTTTCTCCCACGTCCACCTCCGTTGCAGCCCTCTTAAAAGCAATCCTTTCTAGTGTTTCTCCTTCCTTGACCCCTCCAACTCCTTCTACTCTGCCTTTCTATGGTTCGTCCCCCCTCCTCTCCTTCCATCTCCCTTTCCCTTCTTCTCCATCCTTACACCCGTGCCTTCCTCACCTTCCTTCATCTCCTTGTGCCTTTTTACTGCAATTTTCCCGTTACTTTTCGTCTTCCTTCCCCCTCTTTTCCCTCTCACATCTTTTCTTTTTCTTCGCTTTTTCTTTCTCTATCCTTTTCTTTCTTGTTGCTTTCCTTTCCCTTGCCCAGTTTCCCTTTCCCTTCCCCTTCCCCTTCCCTCGTGCAATTTCTTTTCTCCATCTCCCCGCTCTGGCTCTTTGGCTTTCCTTCAGCCCCACCCTGTGGCCCTGGCAGGCCTGCATACATGGAACCCATGTCGAGGCGGCAAGTGCCTAAAGCAAGTTGTCCACCGGTAGAATGGTTCCTGTCCTCCCACAGTCCTCGCCGCCCCTCGTTGGATGGGCGGTGAGGCTTTGCAGCCGGCAGGGTTCTGTCTCTGCGCTGCATTTTGCCTTTCCTTATCCCAGACCCATTTCCTGTTGCAATGAACTTTTTCTTTAGTTTCTTGTGCGGTTGTGATGTGCTTTTGTGGTTGTGCAAAAGAGAAGGCACAGCCACTGGCGAGAACAGCCTTTCTAGGTGCAGAAAACAGCTGCAGCAGAGGCTGCACGTTCTGGCTGGCGAACTGCCAGTGCCTCCCTGCCTTGTCAGGCATGTGCGCCCCCATCGGACCCACCCCCGCCTCCACCCATACTGTTCAACGCTCCAAGGCAATACAGACTTGAATTTGAAAGGCAGCAGAGGAAATAAGGTGGGAAAGAGAAAAGTGTAAAAGAAAAAGAAGGCAGGGGAGTGTGAAGATGAAAAGAAGCCGTCGCTAGGGCAACAATGACCTGGCAAGTATCAAATCTGGACATTTAAACCCTGACTGAGTCCCCACCTCAATGAAATACAGACAGGCCCTGGGGAGAGGGGAACCCTTCAGGCCCCGCCAGGGTTCCGGTCCAGCCAGTTTCACGTAGCGGGTTTATGCACACGGCCATATTCATGGAATTCTTTGCACGGTTCAAAATGACTTGGCACTGCCATAAAGTGCCTTTGCACTGCCGACACAAACCCTGATTCATGGAACTGTGCAAAGTGTTGTTTTGCAGTGCAAAGTCCGTGCAAAGTCAGTGCATAGTCATTTTTCTGCAGAACAAAAGGAGCCGGCAGGGTGAATACTCGGAAAGGGGTTTGGGCACAGGGCGGACGGCGTACCCACAGGAGACATAAGGAGGCAGAACGAAGAGAATGATAAGGAGTGTACAGAGACAAGAGAAGCTGGAGAGGAACTAGACCCTGTAAGTATTAATGAAAAATACATAAGAAAAGAAAAAGAAAGTGATAGCAAAACCTGAGCCGGCAAAGAGAGACAAGAGGGGCTGAAATAGAAGAACAGGAAGGAAGACGAGAGAGCAGTCATATGGAAGCATTGAAGATGTATTCAAGTGGTACTAAAGCATACGCAGGAAGATGCACCAGAAGTGCAGAGCAGTAATCTGAACGAGAAAAAACAAGAGAGCTGATCAAAGTTTTAGTAGAGTGAAACGTTAAAAAGGCCCACATTTTGGAAATATGATATCAAATAAAGCGAGACGAATTAGCCAGATGTGGGAGGAAAAAGAGAGACTATTGTCATATGGGTGACTACAAGATTTCAAGCTGATGAAGAAAAAGTAAGATAAGAAGGATGGAAGCAAAATTGGCCCAGGCGGAAAGACAGGTTGAGAGGGTGAAATGAAGGGAATGTGATCGTGACAAGAAGGAAAAGAAAATCTAAGCCGCGCTATCCCCCTTCTATTTGAGTCCTGGGCATCAGTGGTTTAAGCGTTCCGTTTCTCAAGCCGCTGTCTAGGGAGATCAAGGGCGTCTCTCGCCCGGGTGTCCGAAGCAAAGGGCAGACATAGAAAAGGGCAAGTCCTGCTTGGGCCTCTTCAGATCCAGGGCCCATACCCCTGCTCAGAAAACAGGTAAGCATGCTCCAACATGTTTTTTCTCCCTCTGTCCCCACAGGCCATCCTCACCATCATCAGGCAACGCCAACTTCTCTGGTGCTGGGGTGAGGACAGGTGCATTTGTAAAAGTTTTATTATCGTGCCTTATCGCGTGTATGCCCACTCCCCCACCCGTTGTCCCGGTTGCTTCTTTGTTTGTTGTCCCTCCCACCGTGCTCCCATTGGTTGGAGGGTACTTTAAATCGGCCACCCCCTCCCGTGGCAGCCCACTTGGCCAAGTACTAGAGGCTAAGGACAGCTCCAGTGATGCCTGCCGGTGTCTGCCGTGGTAGCACATAGCATGCAGTCGTCAACCTGATAAGGTAAGCCGAATCTGGGTGTGTTGTATTGCTGTGCTCAAAAACGTGCCTTTTTCACCCCTTCTGGGAAGGTTGCATCTGGGTGTTTTTTTTCACATTTCGGTAACTGGCATTGTTGCGGGTTCTTTCTAGGCTCCCACCTAGATCAAGCCCCCGTAAGACGTGCCATTCTTTGTTGTGAGTTACTTGTTCCCCTCATGCGTCATCCTTTGTTGTGGCCCCGGCACCCCTCCTCCTTCTCCCTCCCCCTGCACATTCTAAGTTGTGTGCCACAGGGCTGTGCGTCTGTCTCTCTTCTCTCAACCCCTTCTCCTCTGCCTACCTCCTTTGCACCCCCTATGGTGCTCTCTGTCTCTACCATCTTCTCTAACTGCTAATCTATCTTTTACCTTATTCCTCTCACTAAGTCTGCAAGGAAGAAGTTCAAGAGGGACTTCCTGGTCTCCAACTCAGGCCCTCCCTATCGCTGATACCTACACCAGGGCTTCCTCCAGACAGACTCTCACTGACATCCTCTTTGTTGTCCCCTCTCCAGACCAATGGAACCTTCATTTGGTCTATGTTCTCTCTTTTTTTCCTCCTCTCCCATTAATGGTGGCACTAGGTGGGAGGTCTTCTTGGCCCCCTTCCACTCCTCCAAGACTATCATTAATGTCTATCTGAATGGTGCTGTATTGGTTTAGGGCCCTCAACCCAATCTCCTCCTTTTTGATAGGCGTTTCCCACGTCTTAGCAACTTCCTCCCTTCTCCTGCTACTCCTACCACCACCTCTCTGGCACCCTCATCTTTCTCCTCTGCCCACCCTTGGGCCCCTTTACGACCTCAGCGGGGTGTACCTCAAGCCTGTACCCCTCACGAAGTCTTTCAAATGTGGCAACCTGCTCCACGTCGCTACTCTCAACGCTCGTTCTGCTGTGTAACACTCCTCTGACATCTGTTACCTCCTCAAACAACTCAACCTAGATGTCCTTGCTCTCAAGAGACATGGTTTACAGCCAGTTCTGTCACGAGTTTTGACACTCTCCTCCATGAGGGCTACAAGATCCTCTCTGAAACCCAGATCCAAACCATCCTGGAGGTGGAGTAGCCCTTATCTTTCCGGAGTGTGTCCTAGCCTCTGTCATCCCTATGGAGGCCTACTCCTCCTTTGGTATGGTATGCAGGCTCTCTATCTCTCCTGGCCACTTGATAACTGTGGCCACCATCTACAGGCCACCTGACCAGGTCGCCCTCTTCCTCTCTGAATGGGCCAACCTCTCCTCTTCCCTCCTTGCCTCTATTTCTCAACTTCTCCTCCTCAGATCTCAACATACACCTGGATGCTTCAAATCCCTCCTTTGGGCTTTTCTGCAACCTCTGCGACACTATCTTTCCATTCAGCTCTCTGGACCCACACATTCTGCCAGAAAGTATGTCCTCATCACCTCAGACATCCCCCTCTCTAACCCTCTCAGTACTCTTCTCTTTTGGACTGATCACTTACTACTCTCCTCTCAATATAAAACACTCTATTCCTCAGGCAACCCCCCCCCCCCAAGCACTGCCACCTACCTTCTCAGTCATTGAGCACATGAAGTGTGTGTCAGTCAATGCCTTTGCCTCTACTTTCTCTGCTTCTCCTACTCCTGAGGCTGGCTAACAACCTGACACAGCCCTTCTGACACAGCCCTTTCTAATCTGCATCTTTCTATTTTCAACACCCTGGACGTCTGTGCCCCTGTCATGAGAATCTGGCTGGAGCCTACCTCCAAGTGCGACTCTTGGTATGATTCCGACCTTGCCTTCCTGAAATGCAAGTGCAGGGTCGCTTAGAGGAAGTGGAGGACTTTGGGGGCGTCTTCGGACAAACTGGCCTGCCGCTTGCTCCACAGGCAATACAGACTCTCTGTCCTGTCCAAGAAGAGAGCACACTTTCAAGCCCACGTCTCTGCGGCCTCTAACTACACGGCCAAACTCTATAAAATCTGCAAGGAACTGCCCAATCTTGTTGCAGTCTCTACCTCTCCCGTTCCCTCCCAGGCCGTCCGGTGCGCTCTGGCCTCACACTTCAATGCCAAAACTCAGGAAATCCTGTCCTCTATCTCCTCTTCCTCTCCCTCTTCCTCTCTTGGCCCCCCTTTGGCCATCCCTCCCTCTCCTCCTCCTTTTTTGCTCTGACAACACCTCACAAGGTTTCTAGACAAGTACGATCTATGAAAGTGTCGTCCAAACAGCTGCTCCCTTGCTCCTTCAGAACCATCAAGGCCCATATTAACACCCTCGCTCCAGCCTTGGTGATTTCTGTAATTACTCTTTTGCACTGGAACTTTCCCCTCTCGACTTCAGCACTCCCTTGAGCACCCCCTCCTCATGAAGCCGTCTGCCGATCCTACCTGCCTGTCAAACTATCACCCAATCTCCATCACCCCTTTCCTGCGTAAACTCTTGGAAAAGTTGGCCATCTCACAGCTTACTCTCCGCACTGAATCTGTTGGTTGCCTCCATGACCATCAGTCTGGCTTGACAGCTGCCAGAGGCACAGAAACCTGTCTCCTGAACACCCATGAAGAGCTGCTCTCTAACCTCGATTCCAGCATTCCTTCTGTCCTCATCCTCCTCGATCTTTCCTCTGTTTTCGACACAGTCAAACACGCCATCCTGATCAAGCGATCCCTCTCTCTACCTGTGGCATTCCCCTGGGCTCTCTACCTGTGGCATTTCCCTGGGCTCTATTGTCTCACCCTGGTTTTTCAACCTCTACTTGGTCCCTTTGGCCCACCTGATCTCCACCTTCTCCTCTAACTTCAGTGTTGTGCGGATGACACTCAGCTTTCCTTCAGATTCCCCTCAGCCTCCTCTCTTCTCTTGCTCATTACTGCCTGTCTATCCGAAATTCACGATTGGTACACCTCCAACAATCTCTGTGTTAATGCCAGTAAGACAGAGATCCTTTTCATTGGGACCCCTGCCCCTGCTTTCCCTCTCACACACTGGCTGCCCACCATGGGATCTCCTCCATCACCTTCCTGCGAGGCAAAAAACCTTGGTGTCGTCTTCAACTCAACTCTCTCTTTCTCTCCTCACATCTCGGACATCGCCAAGAAGTCCCACTACCAGCTGCACCTCCTCAGAGGAACTCTTCTCTTTCTCACTTCCCCCCCAGAAGCTCACTGTCTCCAGAGCCCTGGTTCTCTCTAGGCTGGACTACTGCAACAGCCTCTTTCTCAATCTGCCTTCCTCTACTCTCGGTCCTCCAATTCAGAACAGGACTGCAAGACTTATCCTTGGCCTAAAGCCCAGGGACCGTATCTCTCCAGCCCTGCAATCTCTCCACTGGCTTCCAGTAGCTGCAAGTATCAAGTTCAAGACCCTTTGCATTGTCCACAAGGCTTTCTGGGGCCAGGGCCCGCACTACATCCAACGCTCTCTTCCAAAATACCTTCCTTCTCAAGCCCTTTGCTCAGCTACCTCCAACTCTCTAAGGGTTAGACGCTTCTCCAGGCAGAGAGGGGAGGGTAGATCTCTCTCCTCTGCAGGTACCTCAATCTGGAATGGCCTCCCTGCCCCTCTCAAACTTGAGCCGAACCACCTGAAGGTCTGGAAGCAGCTCAAACCGTTCCTATTCTCCTCTGCTTTCTCTCTCTCCCTCCCCTGCTGACCTACCTGCCTGCTGTACTGGCTGGTTGCTTGGCTACCCTCAGAGTCTCACTGGGTACGAGGCTCTTTCTTGATCAGTCACCCTTGCACTGCCACCAGTCCTACCACGTACTTAGGGGCTGGAACTGTAATCCTACAGTGCCTTGTTCTTCTTGCACTACCCAGAGCAGTGCTGCCCTGGCTGCACTTACTCAGAGCATTGCTGCCCTGTTTTCCCCTCCCTTTCCCTTGTGCTTCCCCCCTCCCTTTCCCCTTGCACTTCTCGTTCTCACACTTGCATAATCTGAATGACAAGGCCTAGTAAGATCGTTTGTCTTGTACTTTCTCTGTCTTCCCCACCTTGTCTTATTGCACCTAGAAACACTTGTGTACAGGTGCGTTATAAATGACTTATCATATCATATCTGCGTAAAAGTGCCATGAAAACATTAAAGAAGCAATCATTTTAAATAGCAGTGTAGTGTACAGAGGAAAAGGTAGAGGGCCTAGAACCGAACCCTGGGGGACACCAATGCATAAAGGAAGAGTGTCTGAAGATTGGTAAAGTGACTTCACATTTTGCCCTTGAATACCAAAGACTGATGTTACTCCTTATGACACAATTTTCTGTGATGTTACTTCAGGCGATGTCAATACAAATGCAAATGGGGAGACCCACACCTATTCTGCCACACAGGGCGTGCACATCCTGGAACCAGCCCTACATACAGCCTCCTCTGCTACAGTCGCCTCACACACACTGCATAGGCCCTTCGGCCTCCTCGTGCACACGATTCATACACGCTGCCTCCCCATGCAAATCTCCTCATACAGTTTCCTCAGTCTCCATACACTGTTTCCATACTTGCTGTCGTTCCGCAAAGCACCCGCCCACCTCACATATCTCCCCCTCGATCGCTGTCACCTCGCATGCAATACATCCACGCAGAGTAGTCATGCACTCCCCACACTCCCCCAGTCATCTCAGAGTTTCCTCACATGGACCCCCTGACAACACCCCCGACACATAACTGCCTGGCAGCCTCCTCCTCGCCAGTGCGGACTTATAATTACCTTCTGGGTGTTTCCGGCTTTCTAATCAAAGTCCAGACTTGCACCTGCTCGTTGAAGCTGCCCCGGGCGGGCAGGCAGGGTACAGCGTCATCAGCTGGGATGGGGTGCGAGCCTCCACCCTACCTGAGCCCCGAGTCTCTACTGTCCTCTTGGCAGCTCTGGGTGGTCGCTGGCCTGGTCAGGATCCAGAGGCCATCCCCGTTGGTTTCAGGCTCCTCTAGGCTTTAGCCATGCCGATCCCTGGCACTGTGTTGGCTTCAAATCTCGGGCAGGTCACTGCTCCACGGAGCTCACTCGTATATCAGGACTAGATTGCTATGGCGGCCCAGGCATGTACGATTAATAAACTAGTCAAGCTGCCATCCCATTAATGTTCCGGTCCCAAACAGACTCCAGCTCTGTAAGGAGAAGGTCCAACAGAGCTCAGGTTCCTTGCAGAATATAGCCCCTTCAGGCCGAGGGTCTGTTCACGCTGTGCCCCCAGACTGTGGTCCCTGACAGGCTCCCACTCTGCCAGATGCTGGTCGGACACTGGTTCCTTTCACGCGCAGGCAGCGCCGCCAGTCTCTGGTCCCTTCAGGCCCCGCCCGTCCACAGCGCCACTTGCACTCACGTACCCTGGCCACCTTGCCCAATCTGAGAACTCCCGCGATGTCTCAAGCGTGGCGTGCGCACTTCCCAGCACCGCTTGCATCAATGAAGGCCTCACACGGAGGCCACTTCCTATTTCAGCCTAAACACATCCCCTCACGTCCAAAGCTCTGCACCTCGCTGGGCCGTCCTCGCTCTGCACAGCACCCAGAACCAGTGCAGCTTGCTCGAGAATCCTATGAACTACTGGCCGGGCTTCAAGGCCTGCCGGCCCACACCATCAGTGACTTCCCACAATCCCTTCACGGAGTCACACTCATCGCCCCACCTCCCCTGCTTCCTTCCTTTTCAAAAGGCCAGGCCGCTGGCTACCTCCGGATGCACATGCCTGACCTGGCCGAGTGCCCGATCAAAGCAAACTCCTTTTAACCAGTGGTCGAAGTGTAAAGCAAAAAGTAGTGGACCTATGTCCCCTTTGATGGGGCCCCTTTTCTGCCCACTTCCCAATAACCCCCAGTACTCAATGTCACCCCCCATCCCCAAATAATCCCCATGCCAGGTCTTTCCTTTCCTCCACTCCACCCTGCAACACCGAGTTTAGCAACCCTTCTAGCAATACTGAAGTGCAAGAAAATGCATTTAAATGACCATCATTAATTTGCCATTGTCCCCCACAGCTGCGGCTTTATCCAGGCTCCCCTTCCAATCACCCACCAGTCGCACCTCTAAAGGGACATGCCCATGTCTATAGCCAGACACACCCCTCCCATAACCTGCAAACACTGCTGCACCTACAGCAAATTCATATGCAGATCGCTGCCAGGCTAGGCTTTGTGTCTGCTTGACAATGCAGCCTATTGAAATAAACACCAATCCATGCATGACAGACAGCACAGTTATCACCAGGGCTCGGGTTTGAATCCCCAGGACGGAAGAAGTTTTAAAAAAAAAAAAATTACTGTCCTGGAACGGTTACTCGGGTTGCATAAAGTAAGGGAACCCACGTGGCTTTCCCTGCGAAGCAAGGCAAGGTTGTACCCTTCAATTGCAGCCCACTTTGACTTCTGCTTTTAACAGAAACATAAAGTCCCCCCACAGGTCCGGCCCAAGGCATGGGCAGTGTGTGCCGTTGCCCCGGGCCCTGTGATTTTGTGGTACCAGGCAGTCACCAACTACAGAGAGTATATGAAATAATGTGAATTGTTTTAAACTCACGCACTTCACCACACTGCAACTAGAAACAACACAAACCGCATCAACAGCACACAAGGTCTCGCATTGGTCCGATATTCACACCAAAGCTCAGCGCACAGTGAAAACCGAACTGAAGCTGCCAACAGCACACCACGTCTCTCACTCTCCTCTCCCTCTTCACCGGACTAACTCACCCCGCTTCTTGTTTTCAGATCCGCCTGGCGACCAATTCCGTTGGTGACGGTGTACAGTACAAATACCTTTTACATTAACATTGAACAAAGGCTGCGCAACTGCGCTGCTTTCGGGCACAGGACTCCCGATTTAGCAAGGCCGTGCTTTTAGTTTCCACACCCCAGTGATCCTCTTCCAGAGACAAATATCCACTCTGCCCACCTCCCCAGCAGTCCATCAGACCCTGTGGGTCATCACAGTTAGACTTCATCACCCCGGGAAGATAGCTCAGCGGCAACGTACTCACCTTGGAAACAAGACGACACAAAGCAACACAAGTTCGATCCATGGGTCCGTGCTTTGAAACCTCTGGGTATTAAGCGCGTTATAAATATGCAACAAAGACAAATTCCTGTAACAGCGCCTCGAAGCCCCCGGGCTGTGTGAGCGCTTTAAAAATGCAAATAAATCAAATTAAATATTTGTTTTAGCAGAGCGTTCAAAGTGGAAGCTTTTTTTTTATAAGTAATGGTAATTTAAGAACCATTGTTTAAGACAAGGAGTTCAAAAGAGGTATTTTATTTTGAAAGCACACACACAAAAAGTTAGCTGCCCAGATCCATCTTTGAAGGCAATTAAAATATGTTAACAAAAAAGTTGTGAAGTATTTCTCCCTAGTTTTCATGTGTACGCCTTTTTGTGTGCCAAATAGGTTTATTTTTTTGTCGAATTTCACGTTTCATTTGCCACATATGAAGCATGCCGTTGTCAACACATGTAAAACCCAAGTTACCTTATGATACGATATGATATGACATTTGTAACGCGCCTATACACAAGTGTTTCAAGGCGCGACGAGGCAGGGAGGGGGGAGCAAGGGGAAGACAGACAACGATCCTACTAGGCCAGGTGTCATTCAGATCACGCAAGTGCAGGGGTAGGGGGGAAGGGAAAAAGTGCAAGGGGAAGGGGAGGGGGGGGGAGTGCTGAACAGGGTAAGTAGAATAAAATAAATAAATAATAAATAGGGCCAGCTGGTGGCAAGTGCAAGGTAAGTGCAGACAAGTGCTGGGAGGGGGGAGCTGTAGGGATGCAGAGACAGTCCTGCAGTGCAGGGGTTGCCAGGGAGGCAGTGCAAGTGGAGAGTGGCTGGGCCAAGGACCGAGGTCGGTGAGAGTGGCCCAGGTGCAGGTTCAGTGAAGAATTTAGCTGGGGAGAGGGAGAGAGAAAGCAGAAGCACACATTCTCTTTTGTTATGAGTCTTTCAGTCTTGAAAGAAAGCCTGCAAGCCATTTGGTATCCTTTTGCTGAATTGCATTCTGGTATTTGTAGTCTTCAAGATAGGGGTATAACGCAACAGTTCTACTCTTTCCGTTTCACATTTCTATTAGGATTCTTATGTTTCAGGAGCACTGAATGATGTGTGTACTTTCCAAGTCCTCTTTATAAAAAACGAGTATTGCTAAAAGCCAAGCATTGGGATGAGGAGGGGAAAGGAGCAGAGAGCAAACTGGCTGTGATGATTTCCCAGGTTCATCAATGAAGAGACGGTCTAATCCTTTGCTGATTTTCACAAGTTGACGGTACGTGACAGCGTCCCCCCACTTTTTTCCCCCAGTGTGGACGCCACCCCCCCTTGCGTGTTTTTGAGGCCGGAATGCAAGAAAAGCTTGCCTGCTCCAGTGTTTGTCCACTGGAATTTGAATCCAGGTCCCCAAGTTCTCTGGGCACACACTGACCCACAAGACCACATGAACGTGTCTTCAAAGCAAATGTCTTGTATTGGTATTTTGAATATTTCAATATATATTTTTGGGTTTAAAAGGGGCGCACCTTTTTTACTTTGCTGCTTTATAGGAAGATCTCCTCTATCTGTTTTTCGTGTGATTATTTATGATTTATTTTTTAAAGTCAGTGCTCATTTGTATTGTGAATTTTCTTCCGTTAGGGAAGGCCGGTTGAATTAAATGTGCGTATTTCACTTTTAGATACTTTCAGTCCCTGTGCGTATGTTAATGAGCCCCGCCCCACTTTTTTTAGGACTGGCGCCCTGTTTATAACATTTGAAGACCTGCGGATTTTCTTACTCTGACTGCTTTAATATGTTCCCAGTAAATAGGTTTTGCTTCGATAAGTTATATTAACAGTTAAAAGGCATACACTAATCGTCAGTTTATTTGATTACCACAGATATTAAAGACTAATTTTCTGAAATAATTTTCTGCGATTCAAATATATTATGCCCAGGGCCCTGCAAATCCCCGGCCCTGGTCACCCAATGTCCCTCAAACAACAGCACACACAAATGAGGAACATTCAGTGCCTGGCCTCTAGAGGGCGCTCGCAGGCTGGAAGAATTGCATCTGGGATTGAAAGAGTTACACTGCAAGGCTTTCAACCCTTGGCCTGTGATTCTTTACAGGGGCAGAGGTATACAGGGTTTGCAATGGTGCGTCTGAGGGGCATATCTAGTGTCAGGGTTGCGCAGCGTACCGCATTTGCACTGACTCAAAGTGCATTTGCTGTCACAGGAAGCTGGCAGAAATAGCTATTGCAGATCCAACATACGCCAAAACAAACGCCCATTCCCAAAGCAATGTATTGTTTGTAATGGCATCACGGACCATCGCATATTGTGTGCCTGCTGAAAACTGTCTTCTATGAGAGAAAAAGACTGACATGACCCAAAAGTACTCTTCTGCCTAGTAAGTCGTCCACTGGCCTCTTAGGCGATGCTTCAAGTTTGAGAATTTAAGACTAAGCATTCAAGTATTTCACAGCCTTTCACAGCCAAATGGCAAGAATATGTGTAGTTGGCTTGTTCTTCAGCATCACAGGAGGGCGAGAGCAGAGTGGACTGGGCAAACAGGGCTCAGGGAATATTGCCTTTGACCACCTAGAGCAATGGGCCTCAAGACATTGCAAACAGTGGATGTCAGTGAAAATGCTGGGTGGTGTGGATGGGCTCAGAGGAAAAGACTTCTACTGGGGCTTTAAGTGGGCCGGGGCTAGCGGGAGCAGAGCCCCGTAGCCTCCGAAAAATGTATCTGAGACGGGGCGCTGCCGCGGTTTCCTAAAGTCCCCAGTAGCTCCAGCCAATGTGGCTGCTAGAGGCTGAGGCTTTTTTCTATAGGCTTCAGAAAAAAAAGGCCTCCGCTTTGCCTTTTCATTCCTAATGGGGGCACTAGCCTCCACCAGGCACCCCTTTTACTAAGAGATGTAGTGGTGATCGCTGCATCGCTTAGTCAGAGGGACGCCTGGCAGGAGTCAGCGCCATGATTAAAGAAAAAAAGCGAAGTTGCTGATCCCTGTCAGGCATCCCTTTAGTCAAGAGATTCAGCCATCAGCATCCTCTTGCCAAAGGGAGAAGAGGGTGATGACCCTGCAAAGGGGTGTCTGGTGGGGTCGTCTGCAGCCCGTCAGGACATGCCCCCTTGCAAGCCACGCTCCCCTAAGAGCCTCAGCTCAATTTACAAGCCTACTTAAGGCACTGGCTACTACCCTCGTTAGACTGGACACAATGGAGCCGTGGCTAGAGCAAAACCAAGACAGAGAGTCTGGTCATGTCATGATGGCAGGGTTCTCTCTTGGCTTCGGATGCCTACAAACAGCCTAGGGTGAGCAGAGATATTGGCACGTGAAAAAAGAAACGGACCTAGGTAGTGCAAGTGAAGTCCATTCGAGTGGTGAGTGGGACCACTCATGGCCCCCACTCCCTCAGCATCGTCCCACTGAAGGAGCCGGGGCAATCTCCTCTCACATACCACTTGCCGCTGATAGAGGGGAAGTCGCGGAACTATTTGCTTGATCAGAAGGTTAGCGCGCTTTATTCCAACATTGGCAAGGCAGAGCAACTGGCGAAAACAGTTGGAAAGGGGGCAGAGAAGGGCGAGTGCAATCCAACATTGGCATTCCAAGTGTTGCCAACACATCATCATGATCAGTGCTGGAAGTGGAGTCTTTAACTCTGGGAACCTGGGGAGTGGGAGATGGCCTAAGTGGGACTCAGGGGTGTGACCCCAGGCCACAAGCTTTGAATGCCCCCAATTTTAAACGTGAAACAAGTCTGTGATATGTGTCATGAACCGACACTCTTGGTCCTTGTGGTCGGCATGGCGATGCATCCCTCATTTTGTTGGAGCCATTTATTCCCCCCCCCCCAAAGATGGCACCCGCAGTCTCACGCAGAAGCCCTTGCGGTGGTCTAGCGTTCGCGCCGCTTTCTGCAGCAGAGCCGGTTCTTCCGGTTTCTTCGTTTACCAGCTGCTGCAGTATTCGGTTCAGCGCGTTTCAACGCAGGTAATTCTTTCCCTGCTCAGCGCTCCTGGAATTCTTCCATTTTCTGTCCTTGTTCCTGGTTCCCTCTTATGCAAATGTTCCTCTCGACTCCCGGTTCCCCTCTCCTTGGCTCCCGTGCTCCTCTTGGATCTTTCAGTTTCTAACGGATCACGCTCTACCTTGGTCAGAGTTTCTGGCACATCATCTTGGACTCGTTGTGTGATTCTCCTCCTCTCTGCAACAACATCAGAAATCTGACCTTTCGACACAGGTTTTTCCCTTACCCTTCGTGGACGGGTTTTCTCCTGTAAAGTACCTTTGGCCTTATGCTCCGGGGGTCACCCTGCCTGGGCTTACGCTATTCAGGCAGCGTGGCGTCAGGAGAGTCTCGCCCCTATCTTCACGACACACATCACGAAACAAGAAAGACAAGAAACCCATCAACAGCAAGACCTCCAAAGTGAAGGCACAGGCGAGTGCCAGTCCGGTTTCTGACATAGTGATTGTGTAAGAAGCCCTTTTGAGTGAACAATGGAAGTTGAACTCTGCTCTTTTGATTGGTCACAATACTCACCCTAACAGAAAAAGGCTGTATGTTGGGGGACATTTATACCAATGTCGACATCCTTTGAGCAGGATGTGAGGCTTTGGCTGATCTGCATCCAGTCTCCCTTGGAGTTTCCTGGGCATCTTTCTTTCACAGTGGTCAAGGTTCTGTGGGATGGTTGCAGGTGCATCGCTCCTTCACAGTGGCCAAGGTTCTGTGGGATGGTTGCAGGTGCATCGCTCGTTCACAGTGGTCAAGGTTCTGTGGGATGGTTGCAGGTGCATCGCTCCTTCACAGTGGCCAGGGTTCTGTGGGATGGTTGCAGGTGCATCGCTCCTTCACAGTGGTCAAGGTTCTGTGGGATGGTTGCAGGTGCATCACTCCTTCACAGTGGCCAGGGTTCTGTGGGATGGTTGCAGGTGCATCGCTCGTACACAGTGGCCAGGGTTCTGTGGGATGGTTGCAGGTGCATCGCTCGTACACAGTGGCCAGGGTTCTGTGGGATGGTTGCAGGTGCATCGCTCGTACACAGTGGCCACAGTTCCATGGGCTGGTTGCAGATGCATCTGTTGTCCACAGTGGTGCAGGTTCCCTGGGCTGGTTGCAGGTGCATATCTTGTTCACAGTGGCCATGGTTCCATGCGGTGGTTGCAGGTGCATCTCTTGTTCACAGTGGCCATGGTTCCATGCGGTGCTTGCAGGTGCATCGCTCGTTCACAGTGGTTACGGTTCTGTGGGATGGTTGCAGATGCATCTCGCATTCAAAGTGGTCAAGGTTCCGTGGGGTGGTTGCAGGTGCATCGCTCCATCACAGTGGTTACGGTTCTGTGGGATGGTTGCAGATGCATCTCACATTCAAATTGGTCAATCGTCTGTGGGCTGGTTGCAGATGCGTAAGATGGATGTGAGGCCTTCCATCGTTAAATGGGTCGGTGTGCACGCTGAAATGAGATCATGCGGCGGGAAGAGCGTTTTGGAAGATGTGAGGTAAAATGGCCCGTGGGCAGGTTTGCAGTGGGGGAGGGGGGGCGGGGGCAGCTGATGTGGGTGGTGATTAGGCTGGAGGGAGAGCGAGGAAGGCCAAGCAAGTAAATCATTCATGGCGGGGAACGCGATCAGATGCAGAGGACGGGGCACTGACTGATTCCGGGGTTGAAGGACCTGTGTGACAGGTGGCAGCCAGGGGAGGGCGTCGCCTGGTCAGCGTTGTCGCCCAGAAGGTTACGGAGGTGGGGGCGGCACACGAGCCATCTGCTATTAGCTGAGCACAATGGCAAACGCATAGGGCAGCGAGCCACTGGTGCGGGAGATGGCGCGTCTTTGGATGAGGACGCACAGACTAGCTGTGCAGAGACATGCACGCGGGGACGAGGATGCACAGAAGAGCTGTGCAGAGACATGCACGCGCGAGGATGCACAGACGAGCTGTGCAGAGACGTGCACGCGGGGACGAGGATACACAGACGAGCTGTGCAGAGACATGCACGCGGAGACGAGGATGCACAGACGAGCTGTGCAGAGACATGCACGCGCGAGGATGCACAGACGAGCTGTGCAGAGACATGCACGCGCGAGGATGCACAGACGAGCTGTGCAGAGACGTGCACGCGGGGACGAGGATACATAGACGAGCTGTGCAGAGACATGCACGCGGGGTCGAGGATACACAGACGAGCTGTGCAGAGACATGCACGCGGGGACGAGGGCACAGACGAGCTGTGCAGAGACATGCACGGGAGGATGAGCATACACAGACGAGCTGTGCAGAGACATGCATGCAGGGACGAGGATGCACAGACGAGCTGTTCAGAGACATGCACGCGGGGACGAGGATGCACAGAAGAGCTGTGCAGAGACATGCACGCGGGGACGAGGATGCACAGAAGAGCTGTGCAGAGACATGCACGCGCGAGGATGCACAGACGAGCTGTGCAGAGACGTGCACGCGGGGACGAGGATACACAGACGAGCTGTGCAGAGACATGCACGCGGAGACGAGGATGCACAGACGAGCTGTGCAGAGACATGCACGCGCGAGGATGCACAGACGAGCTGTGCAGAGACATGCACGCGCGAGGATGCACAGACGAGCTGTGCAGAGACATGCACGCGCGAGGATGCACAGACGAGCTGTGCAGAGACGTGCACGCGGGGACGAGGATACATAGACGAGCTGTGCAGAGACATGCACGCGGGGTCGAGGATACACAGACGAGCTGTGCAGAGACATGCACGCGGGGACGAGGGCACAGACGAGCTATGCAGAGACATGCACGGGAGGATGAGCATACACAGACGAGCTGTGCAGAGACATGCACGCAGGGACGAGGATGCACAGACGAGCTGTTCAGAGACCTGCTCGTGGGGACGAGGATGCACAGCTGCACGCGGGAGGAACTTGTGGGGACGAGGATGCACAGACTAGCTGTGCAGAGACATGCAAGACATGCACGCGGAGATGAGGATACACAGACGAGCTGTGCAGAGACATGCACGCAGAGACGAGGAAACAGACGAGCTTTGCAGAGACATGCACGCGGGGACGAGGATGCACAGACGAGCTGTGCAGAGAGATGCACGCGGGGACGAGGATGCACAGATGAGCTGTGCAAAGAGATGCACGTGGGGTCAAGGATGCAGAGACGAGCTGTGCAGAGATGTGCATGCGGGGATTAGGATACATAGGGCCTCATTGCACGGACGGCGGTAACCATGGCGCTATTAGCGCCATGGTTGCCGCCGGTATTTTACCGATTCCGCCTTGGTGAATGGGGGGGATTACCACCCCATTCCAAGGTTGGTGGGGCGGTAATTCCCCATTCACCAAGGCCCTTCCCCATTCCCATCTGAGCCCCGACAGGGCTCAATGGGAATGGGGAAGGAGTAAATAACGGTACCGCTACTAGCAGTACCGTTATTTGCCCTGAAGTCCCTCAGCGGGTCCCTTCCTTAACATGTGGTCTGGCCACACGTTAAGGACGGGACCCGCTGCGGGACCTCGTAGTATGGCGCTAAGGGATTACCGGCACCGGTGCCCTTACCGGCAGTGGCGCCCCCAGACATTTTTCATAGGGGTGGCCACACTGGAAATCTTGGGGTGGCACACCAAAACAAACACACATAAGTGAATGGGCTGGTGGGGGGGCCAGCATGTTTATAAGGGTGGCCGTGGCCCCCCTTGTCCACCCTGTGGTGGCGCCCCTGCTTACCGGTGCCGGTAATCCCTTAGTACCATCCGTGTAATGAGGCCCATAGACTAGCTGTGCAGAGACATGCATGCGGGGACGAGGATGCACAGCCGAGCTGTGCAGAGATTACGACCCAGGCGGTAAGTTACCGCCTGGGCCGGGACTTTACCACCATGGCGTAAACTACGTTTACGCCATGGTGGTTGGCGGACTTACCGCCCCATTCCTACCTTGGCGGGGCGGTAAGTCCCCAATCCCCATTTACCCTTCCCCATTCCCATTTTTGCCCCATAGGGCATAATGGGAGTGGGGAAGGCGTTAATTACGCCACCGTAATTTACGGTGGCGTAATTAACTCCATGGTCCCTTAGCACCATGGATTTTAACACCTGCTAAAAGCAGGTGTTAAATCCGCCATGGTGCTAAGGGACCTCGTACTCAGGCGGTAAGGGTCGGCGCTGTTTACGGCGCCGTAAACCCCTTACCGCCTGAGTTGTAATGAGGGCCAATGATGCAGAGACGAGCTGTGCAGGGACATGCACGCGGGGACGAGGTTGCACAGACGAGCTGTTCAAATACATACACGCAGGGAATTATCGGCCACTCTCTAGGCGGGAACCGGGGTTCGTGTGCACAAGATGATTGATTCTGTGGATGCTTTCATGAAGGGCAAGTGAAAACTGCTGCGTGTGGCCGGCACCAGAAATAACAATACATTGAAAGGGATTGATAAGCTCCAGAGAAGATTGGGGAGTTGGGTTAAATATGTTTTACACACGGTTTGATATTCAGGGTTTAAAGCTTTTGGAAGTGAAAACATTAAACGACATTAAAAGACGCAGACGTTAAAAGACGGGGGTATATTGCTACGGGAAATTAAATCAGTATTCCGTTATCCCTAAGTATCTTTGCACTTTTGGGTACATTTTAAGAATTCTGACGTGGGGGCCGCTAGGGAGCTAAGCGGGGGGCGGGGGGGGAACTAAGCGTCCTCTGTGCGTGTGTGGAATGAGAATTCCTGATTGTAGAGCCAGTATAGTGAGCACCAAAGGCCTGATGTTATATACGTGGGAAGATACTAAAGAATACCCATTTACCTTGCTGGAAGCTATTATGCTGGTAAGATAGCTCAGCGGGTTGAGTGCTCGCTGGTACAATCAGTGCATGTTCTGCAGGTCGCAGGTTCGCATGGCCAACTCAGCCTGTCATATCTCCAAGGTCGATAAATGTATACCAACTTCATTTGGGTGATATTGTATATAAATGTGTTCCACATAAAGAGCTTTGGTGTAAGAATTATATAAAGAAAACATTATTACACTTTATTGCCAGAATGCATATGAGGTTTAGGATAACCTAAACCTAGTTTCGAATGCCCTTCTGTACCCTGTGGGAGGACACATTAGCCACGGACGGGCAAGTGCTGGTGGAACTACTGCTGTGTGATACTTGATTATGAAGCTGCAAGGATGACCTTGCCCTATCAACTGGACTCTCATGATGGCAAGCCTGCAGTTACAGGAGTACCAGAAAGACAGCAAGTCTGGTAAGGACTGACCTCTAGGTCTTGCACAGGGCTGCTCACAAAAGGTGGAAACAGCTGACCTTTCAACTTATCCATCAATGAGTGGGTTAATAAATGACTGGGTCAGCCATAGTAGGATTCAGGGCCATCCACAGTGTGGGGTGCCCACCTGCACAGCAGAATTTCAACACTGCAATCAAAAACAGCCTTGCTTTACTTTTATTTCACATGAGTGGCAAGAATTTCAACACTGCAATCAAAAACGGCCCTGCTTTGCTTTCCCCGTCACATGAATGTCAAGAAGTTATACACTGCAACCAAAAACGGCCCTGCTTTGCTTTCCCTGTCACATGAATGCCGAGAAGTTATACACTGCAATCAAAAATGGCCTTGCTTTACTTTTATTTCACCTGAGTGGAAAGAATTTGAACACTGCAAATAAATACTGCCCTGCTTTGCTTTCCCTTTCACATTAACAGCAGCTCTTTAAACACTGCAACCAAAAACGGTCTGGGTTTTTCTTTTGTGCTAATGTAAAATTAAAGAACCATGTGGAAAGGGGCTACCTCTCATCTATGGACAAGCAGCAATGTGAATTCACCCAAGGAGAAGGAAGCAAAGAATCCTGTGACCTGCAAGACAGGATTTTAAACACGGCCTGTACTTGTATTTGCAAATAAAAACGGCTTTAAAAAGCCACAATGGAAAAAGAGAGCACTGCTCACAGAAAAATGGTGAAAAGCAAAACATGACGTGGGGGTGACCAAAGCAAATATATATTAGGTTTCACCCACAAAATCCCTATAACATCTGAAGAGACACTATTTCAGGAAAAACGGTTTTGGCTGAGGCAGGAACTTCACCATGAAAGCCCCACTTCCAGCTGGAATCATACCTACCCTCTAACAACCCTGCAATAAAAAGTGATGCTGCTGAGGGCGTCAAAATGCCCTATTCTGCACACATGATGGCAGGAGCCCAGAGATTTCAAAGAAGGCAAAATGTGGCTGAAGTATGACAAGGAGGTGCGAGTCATTGTAGCACCGATTTCAAAGAGCAAACTGCCAATTTCAAAGGCTCTCATAAAAAACCCTCTGGTCACAGGCTGACCCAGGGAAATGGATGGCTGTGGGGGATAAGGTGGCCGTCCCACATGTTGAACAAGACACTCCCAATTGATATAAAAAGACTATTTCATTTTAGGCATTTTGCGCAGCCATTAGACTACAGATTTATTTCAATTTCATGCCAGTTTTCTTGTCATTTCCAGGTGGTTTTGGGTATATAAATTGCATTTACCTGGGACTTTGGGGACTGTAATGGCCAGTTAGACTAGTGTTCTGGCGTATCTGAACATATTACGAATGTGAGAGTGGTGAAAAGATGGAAAACGAAATTAGGAACACGCTTGATCATTTGCAAATTCATAACTGTTGTACATTTTGTGAAAATGACAGAAATTTGTGACATGGCCATGCTACATAGTACGGAGTTGGCGTCGGCTTATCTAATTCCCCATGACTAGCTCAAACGGAATATATCTGTTATACGTCGGTGGCTAGTACAATTATGAAGTTTTGATACATAACTCGTTTTTGCCAAAAAGTGGTAAGGAGAACAAAGGAGGATGACAAATGTAAAACGACAGATGGTGCTGTCCTCCCCTGAACCAATCTTGGCTGGGGGCGGCGGGAGGGATGGCAACTGTCCAATCTGAGCGGCAGAGATAATTACAGCTATATAAGAGGGACTGTACTAGGACAGACAGACCGACCAAAATCCGGGAAAACAGGAGAAGGAGGATGGAGAAAAGTGCAGTGACCAGACCCCTTGCCTTAGCTGTCCAGAGTGTCCTGAGATCCAGCTGGCTTTCCTGAATCCTAAACCAAGGATTGCTTTGTAAGTAGCATATACCCCAGTCCTATATTGCATACAACCCTTCATTGTTGTAGCATTGTATCCAATATTTCTCCCATTGAAAACTCAATTGAAACCCCCAAAAAATTATCAGTGTAATTCAGTCACCTTCCCATAGAAGAATCCATTATTAGCCTGTGTATGTTAGCAGATCCCCTTTAAAAAAAAGACCTCAGCTGGCTGTGTAAATCCTTAGTATTTTTCTTAAGTAAATCCATTAATTTCCCTATTGGAATTCACGGTTCAAGATTGTTGAAGTTTGAAATCAACCATCTTGTCCCTGGTGTTGTATTTAATTATTATAGTCATTAAGGTGTTGCCTCAAAATAATTGGTCTCCCTGTAACTGAAAACCAAAGTTGTCCATGTATTGTGTGCAATACCAAACAAATTCCTATCTGAATCTCTGCCATTAAACCCCAAACCATTGTTCCATTGTGAGCAATTCCTTTGGTCCAGAAGTCTCCCTGTTATGTGCCTCTGTCCTTGTCATCGAAAACCGATATCCCTATTGTAAGCTAAACCCCTTCCCTGAGCTGCCTGTCATTGTAAACCCAGTGTAAACAAATTTCCATTTGCCACTGCATTTTTCCCTTTTGCATTTACCTTCTTCCAAAACCGATTTCCCCCCCTTCATTTCTATTTTTGCCCTGGTGTGCTGATTAGTATTCTCTAATTTTTCCTATCTCCTAAAGTGTAAGCAATTCGAATTTCCTTTCATTGTGTCCCCTAGCAGTTGTGAGAAATAACCAAAACCCCATTCTTCCGTTTTGCTCCAAAAACAGGTTTTCACTTTCTTTGCTAGCTTCCCATCTTGCGGTGATGGGCTTTACCCCAATCCGTTTCTCTCTCTCTCTCTCTTCCTATTCCTTGCCACTGCCTTCCATTCAAAGAAATCAAGTTTAGCTGATGTTTGGGGGTGAGTGTTGCAGGGTTTAGTGCTACACCGTTCGTGCTATCCCTTTGTAAAAAATGTTCTTTGTTCTGTTTTGCCATTAAAGAACTGTGTGAATTTTAATAGGATATCTTAAACTAATTGTTCTGTACTGATCACTGCATTAGTGTTGCCACAACATTGGTGGCTGTGAAATTGTTTGATTTTCCCCTTTTCATTAAATAATAAATTAATAAATATCTTATTGATACACACCGGCCTGGTTCATAGTCCATTGTGACACGGGGTGTTTGGCGATGTTGGGTTGCGAGACGGGTTGGAGGCCTACTCAAAAGAACCCATAGTATATTAAAAATAAACAGCGTTTTATAGTGCGCCACATCCATTGCAGCTGAAGGAGTTCCCTAGCTGGCGTGTGCCGCATTATAAACTGTGACAACAGCTTCTAGTAGACTCTCACTAGTGGGCCAGAGCTAGTGCCTCCAGGGGTTCTGTAGGAGCTGTTAACATTTGCTGGACACTTCACCCACCTGCAAGTTCCAGGATTTCACTAAGACGCTTGTGACAAATCAACTTCCGGGGCACCACTGGGCACGGGATGAATATCGGTTTCTAAACCATCAATCAACCCCACACCTCTAGTACACCAGAAGGGATCTGAATAGATTGGAATACAAGTAAATTATAAGGCCTACTTGTGCAATTTTGGTAACGTGGACTGAACGGCAGGCTTATCTGCGCAATGTCGTGGATCATTGGTTAGTTGCCACACAGTGAAAATACAATCATTACCCAATGATAAAATGTACTGTCCAGTCAAGGTTGTATACAAATATCTACTTTATTATTACTGCAACAGACAGTTCCAGCACACTACAAAACACAACCCACCCTGTAAAGGAACACAGAGGACAGAGTTTCACCAAGGAAAGGGATGCACTCTGGATACTGACAGGAGGGTAGTTGGTAAATTAATCAGTCTTACTGTTCAAGGATATTCGGTTCCTGAGACCAAAGAGGAAAAGGGTCATAACTGTATCTAGGGACATTCGGAGAAGGACCAGGGGGGCAGAAACACAATGTACCTGGTGATGAAGAAGTTCTTGGTGCTCGACAGCATCGAGGCGGCTCCAGACCACTTTGCAGCCCTTGAGACAGAGCTAGTAGCGGGAGGCAGCTGTGGGTACCAGGTGGCAGGCAGTTCAGCAGGCGAGACTGGACGGCTGTCTGCAGGCTGTCCGGCGCATTGGCTCGGGGACAAGAATCATCTCTGTGCTGGTTGGCAGTTCTGGAATGCTGGTCGAGGCGTCTCGGACGCTCTGGTGACTGTGGTGTAACAACAGTCAGCAGTGCAGCTGGGTGCGGTTCGAGGACTCGACTGTCTCGATAATGTCCTTAAAAGATGGACGTTGAATGATGCTTGTGTGGCTCTCCTCCTTGGCTTCTTTGCAGGGCTCGCGTCCTTTCAAGGCGGACGGCCCAAAGTTCAGGAGAGGGTTTGTCTGCAACGGCCTTGTCCTTAGTTTAGATACTCTCCGGCACTTCTGACCTAGGAAGCTTGCTGGCAGAACCTAACAGGGCATGCTGTGTGCTAGCTGGATACCAGTTCTGGAGCTGCTGGATGGGTCCTCTGATTCTGGTAATTTCCTCTGTTCCCTGGGAGATGTTTAGGGGAGAGATCTGGCTTCCATCTTGGAACTCCTTGCCTTCCTTCACTGGCAGAAGATGAAAGGTAGACTGTACCTTCAGCTCAGGTCCAAATGAGTCCTCCTTCTTACTCATTTCAAAGTCTTCAGATGATCTGCTAAGGGAGGGGTTCAGCTCTCTTTTAAAGCCAAATGGGCCGTAGTGATTGGTGCAGGATAAACTGGATCCTGTGAGAAACCTGAAGGTGCCTCCCAAGCTAGTCCCTGAGGGATCTGTCATCCAGGTGGCCAGGACACAGCCATCGCTATTATATCCAGTTCCTGGGGGTGGACCAGTGAGGGAGCATCACCTGGATGGGGGCTTCTCAGGGAGTCGGACACTGACTGGGGAGACGCAGACTCCCCCTTCCTTTGACACCTTATCCCCCTTTCTCTCACGTAGGACATTCTAAACCACTACACCCCCTGCCAACACGAACATTTTCGCACAACACAAAGGTCAAAGGACTAACACCCGAGCCATTTACCTGACATGTCCCAATACAAGGGACAGGCAAAATCAGGCAATTCATCGGAATCGCACACACCCGGCGGCCCTTTCCCTTTCCCACAGGGATAAAAGGTGGAGCCAGGGAGCACAGTACAATTATGGCAGGCAGAACGATGGCACAGCAACGAGGCACGGCAGTTCAAAAGAAGGAGAAAGGCAGCAAGAATCGAGAGCAGGCGAGGGGAGAAGTGACTTTGCCCTTTTCGTCCCAGACCCACAGAACCTTCGTGGAAGAGAGCTTAAGACCGCCAACAGTAGTACAAAGACACTGGCCCTGTACCTGTACAGGAAGGAGAGCATTCACAGTGGATGCTGCCTCTGCACCTGTCCAGTGAAGGAGAGCATTCACAGTGGATGTTGCCTCTGCACCTGTCAAGTGAAGGAGAGCATTCACACTGGACACTGACATGAATTGAGGCTTGTGTGAGATTTGTCACCATAGAAGGAAGTACTGACTGAGACTGCTGTGCGGTGGGGGTCAAAGAGAGGGGAGGGCAGCTTTGTGGGTCGGGCAAGATGCAGGGAGAGGAGCTTTGCGGGTAGGGCAGGAAGCATGGAGAGGAGCTTTGTGGGTCGGGCAGGAAGCATGGAGAGGAGCTTTGTGGGTAGGGCGAGAAGCACGGTCAGGAGCTTTGTGGGTCAGGCGAGAAGCATGGAGAGGAGCTTTGTGCGTCGGGCAAGAAGCATGGAGAGGAGCTTTGCCGGTAGGGCGAGAAGCATGAATAGGAGCTTTGGGGGACAGTGAGAAGCATGGAGAGGAGCTGTAGGTCCAGCGAGAAGCATGGAGAGGAGCTTTGTGGGTCAGGCAAGAAGCATGGAGAGGATCTTTTCGGGTAGGGCAAGAAGCATGGAGAGGAGCTTTGTGGGTAGGGCGAGAAGCATGGAGAGGAGCTTTGTGGATTGTGTGAAAAGCATGGAGAGGGACTTTGCAGGTAGGGCGAGAAGCATGAAGAGGAGCTTTGTGGGTGGGGCAAGAAGAATGGAGAGGAGCTTTGCGGGTGGGGCAAGAAGCATGGAGAGGAGCTTTGTGGGTTGGGTGAGAAGCATGGAGAGGAACTTTGCGGGTAGGGCGAGAAGCATGGAGGGGAGTTTTGTGGGACAGCGAGAAGCATGCAGAGGAGATTTGCGGGTCAGGCGAGAAGCATGGAGAGGAGCTTTGCCGGTAGGGCGAGAAGCATGAATAGGAGCTTTGGGGGACAGTGAGAAGCATGGAGAGGAGCTGTAGGTCCAGCGAGAAGCATGGAGAGGAGCTTTGTGGGTCAGGCAAGAAGCATGGAGAGGATCTTTTCGGGTAGGGCAAGAAGCATGGAGAGGAGCTTTGTGGGTAGGGCGAGAAGCATGGAGAGGAGCTTTGTGGATTGTGTGAAAAGCATGGAGAGGGACTTTGCAGGTAGGGCGAGAAGCATGAAGAGGAGCTTTGTGGGTGGGGCAAGAAGAATGGAGAGGAGCTTTGCGGGTGGGGCAAGAAGCATGGAGAGGAGCTTTGTGGGTTGGGTGAGAAGCATGGAGAGGAACTTTGCGGGTAGGGCGAGAAGCATGGAGGGGAGTTTTGTGGGACAGCGAGAAGCATGCAGAGGAGATTTGCGGGTCAGGCGAGAAGCATGGAGAGGAGCTTTGAGGTTTGAGTGAGACGCATGTAGAGGAGCTTTGTGGGTTGGGTGAGAAGCACGGAGGCGAACTTTGTGGGTAGGGCGAGAAGCATGAAGAGGAGCTTTGTGGGATGGCGAGAAGCATGGAGAGGTGCTTTGCGGGTAGGGCAAGAAGCATGGAGAGGAGCTTTGTGGGTCAGGCATGGGTCATGGTGGCTTCATGCGGCCATCAGATGTGCCAATTAGTGGCGCATTATTGCAGTGATATTCAACCTTTTTTACACTGAGCCTGTACTGAAATATTGTCCCCTCCCAAACAAGCTAGTACTTGCTTATATTTTCTATTAAATGCTTATATTGTCTATTAAAAGCAGTCACTGTAATGCATTTTTAAAGAGCTTCATGCCCCTTCCCCAACCTTGATGCGCCTACGGGGTCAGGCACAGTTTGAAGACTACTGCAAGGGTAATGGGGCTAACAGAGGTATCTGGCTGGAACACCTCACGCAAGTCGCATGAGTTCCAGTTTTCTCAAGGAGTGTGATATGGTCATACATACAGCTGCGCCTCCAATATTGATTATTTCCAAAGCTAAAGGTCGAGACTACAGCCGACATATAGGAACCATTCCATTGCTTCTCATGGAGCTTTGGTGACCTGAAAGAATGACCTCTGAATCTGAACTGTACCTGGTGTGGTGCCCACTATTGCGATTAGTGCACCGTAGACATTGGGTGGGTGGGAGGAGAGCCCACCAGAGAGCAAAGAAAGAGCCACACCTCAGTAAAACACTATGAACATAAGTGTGTAATGCACATCTCAGGGCACTTGTGCAAGAAGTCGCACAGCCACTGGCACCGTACATTAGCTCACTCCGGCAGGCCTGGCTGAAGATGCGCAGGGGCCCATTTCAACATGATGGCTGGGGGCCCCTGCTGAGAGCAAAAACAGTCTGAGCAACCCGTGGCTGCATGCATTACAATGGCGACAAAGATACGGTTCATATCCACCGATTATCACAAGACGGCCAGACAGAAAGGAGCTGAAACACTAAATGCCCACTTAAGAGCTATAAACCCTTCTTTGTCAGCAAGGGGCTGATGTGGAGGAACAAGTGTTAGAAGGCAATGAGGTGATAACACTTCTGTATATCCTGTCGGAAGAGAAAACACAGCTTGTAATGAGAGCCCTGCAAAGCGCACATTTTAAGCCCCAGAATGAACAGAGAAATGAATATGTTGCCGTGTTACAAGACTGCTGACTGACAGCATGGATATAGTTGCTGGGTGTCCCCCTCCCCTCCCATGCCTCTTTAATCCAAAAAGGTTTAACGCCCTGACACCGTTCGTGCATTCTAACTTCCCATGTGCAAGGCACTGCCCTTTCCAAGTGAGCTCCACTCAAAACTCCCCCTTCCTCACTTTTACTTGCACTAACATTTCTGAGAATTCTAAATCTACACCCACTGCAGAGTCACTGTTAGATCCGCCTGCCCTGCTGTACACATCCTACCCACCAGCCATGCAGTACCCCATCCACGATTTATCCATCCTACCCACTAGCCCTGCTGTACCCCAACCATGCTGTATCCATCCTACCCATTAGCCATGCTGTACCCCAACCATGCTGTATCCATTCTACCCACTAGCCCTGCTGTATGCCAAACATGCTGTATCTATCCTACAAACTAGCCCTGCTGTACCTCGACATGCTGCATCCATCCTACCCACCAACCCCACTGTGCCTCCAACAATTTTCTATCCATCCTACCTGCCAGCCCTACAGTAACCTAACCATGCTGGATCCATCATATTCACTAGCCCTGCTGTACGCCAAATATGCTGTATCCATCCTACCCACTAGCCCTGCTGTACCCCAACCATGCTGTATCCATCCTACCTGCCAGCCCTACAGTAACCTAACCATGCTGTATCCATCATATCCACTAGCCCTGCTGTATGCCAAACATGCTGTATCTATCCTACAAACTAGCCCTGCTGTACCCAGACATGCTGCATCCATCCTACCCACCAACCCCACTGTACATCCGACAATTCTCTATCCATCCTACCTGCCAGCCCTACAGCAACCCAACCATGCTGTATCCATCCTACGCACTAGCCCTGCTGTTCTCCAACCATGCTGTATACACCATACCCACCAGCCCTGCTGTACCCCCAACATGCTGTTTCCAGCCTATCCACTTACACTGCTGTATCCTCAACAATGCTCCATCCATCCTACCCACCAGCCCTGCTGTACCTCGAACAATGCTGCATCCATCCTACCCACCACCCCTTCTGTGCCCCCAACCATACTGTATTCATCCTACCCACTAGCCCTGTGTTAACCCAACCATGCTGTATCCATCCTACCAACCAGTCCTGATGTCCCCAACCATGCTGTATCCATCCTACCCACCAGCCCTGCTGTACGCCAAACGTGCTGTATCCATCCAACCCACTAGCCCTGCTGTACCCCAACTATACTGTATTCATCCTATCCACCCATCTGCTGTACCCCCGACCATGCTGTATCCATCCTACCCACCAGCCCTACTGCAACCCCTACCTTGCTGTACACAGCCTACCCACCGACCCTGCCGTACCCCCAACCATTCTGTATCATCCCACCCACCAGTCCTGCTGTATCTACTGTACTCTGCTGTATCCAACCTACCTACTATCCCTGCTGTATCCACACTACCCTGCTGTATACAACCTGACCACCAGCCCTGCTGTATCCACGCTCTTCAACAGCCCTGTCGTACCAACCCCATCCCGCGTAACCTGCTGTATTCACCCTGCCCACCTGCTATATTCACTTTGCACCCCCTGCCGCTGCATTCAACATGCCCGTCTGCTCTTACTGCATCCTCCCTACCCGCTGCCCTGCTGTATCCACCCAACAGTCCTGCCCCGTGGTTCTCAACCAACCCGCCTGCCCTACTGTATCCATCCTACGCACCAGCCTTGCGGCATTCAACCTACCCGGCAGGCCTGCTCTATTCACCCTACTACCCACCAGCTCTACCCCATTCACCCTCCCTGCTCTGCTGTATCCATCCTACCCACCGGCCGTGCCATATCCTCTTCTACCCTGCTGTATTCCTCCTACCCACCAGCCGTGCTTTACCCTCTCTACCCGCTGTATCCACCCCATCAGCCCCGCTCGGTCCATCCTACCCACCAGCCCTGCTGTACCCACCCTACCTGCCGTATTGTACCCACCAGCGTGCTCCCTTTAAGTCCACCTGCCCCCCCACTTAGTTCTCCAGCCCATATGTTCAGTGATGGGACTGCTCGCATGCCATGATCAGTGAGGAGTGGTATTTTTTGCTCACACACCACCACCTTTGCTCTTTACTTCAAGTCCCAGGATGCAAAGTAAAAAACAAGAATGGATGAGACTTTCAGGCATGACAAGGGGGCTCTTTGTGAGTTGGGATGGGTAACTGGCAGCTGGAGTATGTTATGGATGAAAGGTTTGCAATAATGTAGGCACGGGCCCTTATTTCATATGCTGAGAGGGTGACTGTCCTAATTAGGGAGACAGGCCTGTGCCTCTCTCAATGGCCCGCATCTTAACAGTTCCCATGTGGCGCCAGGGCATATGTGTCACCACCAGCGAGAACTGCCCAAAAGCACATCAGATCCTGTGGCCAACAGTTCAGCCTTTTCAGTTGTCCCAGGAGGTTAGTTCAGCGGCAACATGCGCACCTTGGAAACAAGACGACACAAAGCAACACAGGTTCGATCCCTGGGTCCGCGCTTAGAAAACTCGTGTTATAAATACGCAACTAAGACAAAAACACTTACCCAACTAAAAAAACAAACAATTCTTGTAACAGCGCCTCGATGCCCGCAGGCTGTGTGAGTGCTTTAAAAATGTAAAATAAAACAAAAAATTAAAAACAAATCACGATGATTTATTTTTAAAGTGATAGTATGTAAAGGGTTGCTGGATAAATTTAAAAAAGAAGTGACTAAAAGTGGCAGGCAGCTTGTGGCACAAATATGCAGAGAAGGCCAGGCTTCCAGAATATGAAGAGCAGGCCAGGCTTCCATAGTTGCCCACTGGCCCTGCCCCCATGCCATTAAAGTCACATGTATCCAGTCCTAGGGTTTTAACCCACAGCGCTTTGCATTCTGCTACACCGAGTGGTAAATATCCCTGTTATAAGTACAGAACTCCAAGTCCCAGCCTGCAAAGTGACGTGGACTAAAAAGCCAGGACTCCGGTAAGGTAGCTGATGACGAGGGGCTAATTGTGAAGTCTTACCTTTTTCCGATGTTGTCTCTTATAACGTGCACCAGGAGTCCCCAACAGGGAGCTCCATTGCATGTGTTTCCTTTCAGGGCCCAACAGCCCAGGCCTCCGCAGAGACCTGGGGTTGCACCAATATCGCCCTTTGCTTTACTGCAGCGGTCGACCCCTGTCGTTTCCTAGCAGTGCAGCGTTACCATACCCCAGTTTCTAAAAGCGCTAGGACGCACCACACATGCGATAGAGGCCGCACCTTAGCGCTATATAACATATCACAATAACACAATGCGGGCTCTGGCCCGGCCCTGCTGGCCTTCAAGACGCACCGGGCCTGTGCAGGAATGATTTCCGCACAGGCAGACCCGCTGTTAGGTTCATCCAGCTGCTTCCGTTTTCTTTCTGGTGGGAGGTGGGAGGAGGGGGAGGGGGGCTGGTGGCATCATGCCAACTCCTCTATGCGCCGTGCTCAAGGGAGCGCATTGTTATGGGGGACGGCTCCAGGGCCAGGCTTCCGGAGAGAGCAGCTGAGCCGGGGAATGAAAGGGGGTGGGGGAGGGGCGTTAGTAAACCGCGAAATGCCAATCCAGCCCTGACCCACACATGCCAATGTGCCCCGTGTAATGAGGGCGATGCTACGGGCTCCCAGTCCTAGGGTTTGCCGCTTCACTCTGCAACGCTTGGATTTCGCATGGGAAATGCAAAAGTCAGGACTGGATGACAGTCTGCGAAATGACATGGAGCCTGGTGCCTGCACGGCGCCCCTTACATCATACAGCCCGACTATGCATGTTTGTGGGAGTCCCAAATGACGCAGAGGAGATAACCAATGGGAGACCTTAAAGCAGTGGTTTTATGCAGAGCCCCTGTTGAGTAAAAATGCTATTGCCAAGCCCCCACTTGAGTACACATGGTGCTGCTGGGTCCCACTAAATGCCATTTCTCCTTATATTTTCTATTTAAATCAGTCACCATACTCCCTTCTGGAAGAGCCTCACACACCCTTCTGGGCCACCCAAGGGGCCTAAGCTGCACAATTTGAAGACCCCTGCCTTAAAGAGAGCAGAGGTCATGCTCTCGTGCACCCACAAGAAAAAGGCATTGGCGAAGTCCATGTGTCTGGCTTAGTAAATATTAAGGGTAAAACATGTAAACCCCACCATAGGACAGGACTTTTTTACCCTGTACATTTTCTAAGCAAGACGTTTTGGACACCATAGACAATGAACGAACACAATGTAATCCAGCACAACAGTGAAAGACTCATTAACATACCAAGGAGCATAGAAACAAAAGCCCTTTACAGCACGATTCAATCCATATGTCCTCAATTTAAATAGTTCCACTGATCTTATAACATGGCTGCTGCTATAACAGAGCTTTTACCAGGATGCACTTGGCCTGCCTCGCAGAGCAGCTGACTGGCACAAAGGCCTCTCATCTTCTCTAATGTGTACAGCAGCCCAGTGAGAGAGCAAAAGGTCTCCTCTAGCTGCACCTAAAAAGGGAGGCTGCATTACAGCTCTGCACATTGCTGGTGAGGCCTTGTCTCGAGTAATGGGTTCAAGTTTTTAAGGTCTCATGTGAATACATTTGTAGTACTTTGTCTGCTTCTTAATACCAAACGCTGATCATTGTGCATGGCTATCTGTTCTGTATCAGTGTGTCAAGTTCAGGAGGACCCATAAGGAGCACTGTGTCCTGTTCCCCAATCCAGGTTACTGTGTCCTCTACTGGAGACCACATCTGTAGTGTTGTGTTGTGTTTAGTTTTGGAATTGACAACTTTATCTGGGCTCTACAAAGGCTGGACACAGTCCAGATATAAGTGTCCTACATGGTGCCCGATTTAAGCCGTATGTCTTATAAGGAGAAGATCAAGAGTTGACACATGTACAGTGGTGGGGAGTAGGGATGGGGCGATAAAGAGGGTCACATCTAGAGAACCACTTACACGTGGCGTCACAAAAGCTAGCAAAGACTTACCACCCGAGAGAAATCCATACCCACTAACCTACTCTAGAGATCCAACCCTCACATGCAGATGTCGGAGGCCTGACCAACCCGAAGGAAAACTACACAGGCCCACCAACCTAGTGAAAAGACTTGCACCAATATGCCCACCTAGATGTCACAGAAGGTTGCGAGGGCGGACCACTTTGAATAAAGGGCACACTTGTCAGCAAATTAGACTCACAGTAACTGTCACATTCCGGAGTCTGGAGGCTTCAAACTCTTGCCATCTTGAGAAAAAGCCACGTCCACAATCCACCTCCAAAGAACAAGTCACAATAACCCTCACATTTAGGAGTCACAGAAGGTCCCTCTGGATGACCACCCTGAGCACAAGCACACACTAATCAATGTAAAGAGCAGACTCACACTAACCTTCACTGTCGGGTGCTGTGCAACATTGAAAAGCCTGGACACCTCAAGAGAACAGGCCACACTACTTAACGCAAACCAACAATGACACTGACATTTAGGAGTCACAGAAGGTCCCGCTGAATGAATATCGTGAGCACACGTACACACTAACCATTGTAAAGAGCAGACTCACACTAACCTTCACTGTCAAGTGCTTTGCATCATTGAAAAGCCTGAACACCCAAAAAGAGCAGGCCACACCTACGTAACCCACACTACCATTGACTCTGACATTCAGGTGTTGCAGGAGGTTGAACAGCCTGACCACGCGCAGAGAACATTCTGCGTGCACCAACCACCCGAGAAATCGACCCACACCAGCATTGACGCCCAGGTGTTGCAAAAGGTTGCACAACCTGGCCACGTGCAGAGAACATTCTGCATGCACCAACCACCCGAGAAATCGACCCACACCAGCATTGACGCCCAGGTAATGCAAAAGGTTGCACAACCTGGCCACGTGCAGAGAGCATGCAGCATGCATCAGCCATTTTCGAGATCAACCCACACAAACACCGCTCTTCAGGCGGTGCAGAAGGTCACAAAGCCTGCCACATGCAGAGAATACGTGGCATCCACCAATATTCTCTGCTGAGCTCTTCCTAATAGTCCAGACCTGGGAAAAGTACACCCATCAAAGCTGCATTTAAAAAGTACTGTTCCCATAGGATGTGGGTGCATGTCCCTAACCTCCGAACACAGAGGGAATGCACCCACAGTGTGTCCTTAGTATCTGCCATTACATTGGTTTGAAAGACAGCAAATGCCGTTTCTGGGCGCATAAAATATGTTTTTATAGCTCTTTGTGTCGACCCCTATCTACCCACATAAGAAAGATGGCAAAAAGCCTGTTTCTATGTGGTATGGGTATCCGGCACGCACTTCCTGGCGGGGCCGTTCTTTGCAGGTTTGGCTTCTGTGGGCCCTAGCTTTTAGATACTAACATAGTAAAACTGTGCTCTAAACCGAGCTGTACTCTCCGGAGTCCTACACTCATCCTTGCCAATAACTTACCACATTTGAGCAAAATGCATCCCTTTTTCGACAACCATATCCCCCTGCCACTCCCCCCAACCGATTTCCTCTCAGAATTTGGTTATTGAGTTGTCTTTAGGAGTTCCTATCTCCTCCTCCCCAAACCACGCCTTCCTTTCCACATATTAGGGTCTGTTGACACCCTGGCAGGGTCACAATATGCCACCTTTTGGACAAGGCCAGGCCGTTAAGACCACTAAAGTGGTGATGGGCGCAGTATACATATTGGATAACAAAATACTGGCAGAGGCTGCGTTTCGATAAGTTTGACGGAGACTGGACAGCGAGGATTTGTGTGGGTTGAGGACGCTATTCTAAGCAGGGACAGTTCTTGCCTTGTTTCTTTGTGCTCTTTCACTCTAGGCCTGACCTGGGGGGCAGTGCCAGAACTGGGGC
The DNA here is from genome assembly GCF_040938575.1 of Ambystoma mexicanum. NCBI lineage: Eukaryota > Metazoa > Chordata > Amphibia > Caudata > Ambystomatidae > Ambystoma > Ambystoma mexicanum. The sequence goes on from NC_090934.1 coordinate 229,893,136, forward strand.
TCTGTCTGTATTTTTGGTGTACCACGTTAGCTTCCTGGCGCAAAACGCCAGAGGCCTTCTATTTGTGTATTCTGGGTGTCAGACCCCAACTCTTTGGCGCATACGCTCCGGCTCTGTGTATTCTGTGTGTTTGATACCAGCCAGAGGCGTCGCTACAGGGAATGTGGGGGCTATAACCCCGGGTCTTTTGGTCGTAGCCCCAGATAGAAGCTCAGGGGCTACAACCGAAAGGCTAGCTAGCCCCGCGTCCCGACAGTCCCGACATTAGCGTAGGCCCAGATCTTTTTCAGACACAAAACCCCCCCTGATACCATCTATCTTTCTCCAGGTAGTGTTCATCGGTTCCTAACCGCTTGGCAGAGGCGGCAAAAGCCCCGTTTCTGTATTTTGTTGGTGCATTTCCTCTGCTTTCTGAGAGACATAGCACCGCCATACTTCGGACTGTATCGCCAGAGCCCAAGCCCTGACCTAGTTTCTGCCCTGGCTTCGTGGCTGTCCACTCATAACAGCCATTGGTCCCATTTCTGTACGTTCTTGGTACGCTGTCTTGACTTTCTCGCAGAAACATCAATTCTGGGTGTGTGGCACTAACTTCCTGGCAGAGACACCAAATGCCCCTATTCACAACGAGGGAACAAAGACAGAAGGGCACCCTCTCCCACAATTATGATGTACTAGCTGAACCCAGCTTTAGCATATGCAAATATGGAGCCCTCTCTTTCTGGGCAAAATTCCAGTTGTAATGTAGCAGAGTGGCCAAAGAACAAAAACTCTGATATCTTGAACGGCGGGTGGGGCGCTGTGTGTTTTTATAGTTAGAAGAAGAATGTGTGCAACAGCATCACAGGCATCCACCGAGGTGGGGCATGGCTTGATAATTTGAGACATATGTAGCCATTCATGTGTCCTACAGGAATGCAACTAACACAATGAGGGTACATTGTCCGTATGGGGGAGGCGGATAGGCTGTGCAAGAGAGTTGGGGTCCTGAGAGACCATGTAAGGGGGCAAAGGACCAGGTTGCAGGATCCAGCAAATAAGCTGTGGAGCTATTTGACATATATACACACAAGGAATGGTCACTGGTGTAACAAAAATTGTACATTGTTAGATGTTATTTGTAGACAGGAAAATTCTCCTGTATTTGTTTTGTTGAAAATCAATCATTAACGGTATGGAATGAAAGAGTGTATGGTTGGTGAGTAGATTGAAAAGCTGTCAAATATTGTTATGATTCCATGTGACTGATGAGTAAACAATACCTTAAGTCTTATCTTGATAAGAATAAAATATATTTTTTTGATATAAAGATTGTTCATTGATTATACAGTGGATTGCTTCAGGCCCAATATCAGGATCCATTTTCTATTGTTCCAGATTGCAGGGTCTACATCTGCATTTACATTCTTATTTTTGCTAATTATTGGTGTTTGAACACACTACCAACCAATCAGTGGCCTGCAGGAAATGAAGCTTGCCCATTGTGTGCACAGAAGAAACTAATCATGGGTTTTAATGCGAGTGTGACCCTTTCCAAGAAACAATGACATTTTGAGAAACAAAATGGTGTGTGTATCCTTGACAAAATAAGCTATTAAAAAGGAAAAAAAAGAACTGTACTATCATTGTAAAGTGTCTCTTTTTTAAATGTTAGAATATTAATGTTCACCTATCCCTTCTATTATATATTGTAGTCATAATAAGAATGTCAGTTGTCACAGAGGAAAGCACACGATCAGAAGCAAAAAGGATGTGGTTGGCAACAGTATTACCTCTATTCGGTTGAATCCAGACATAAAAGTGGAAGGGAAATCTCTTCTCCGGCCCTTGAAACTATTGTGTATAGGCGCGTTATAAATGCCATATCATATCATATCAAACTGGCTGCTGGGTGGTATACAATGGATGCAAGATCGTTTTGATGACCAAAAATGGATCAGCTTTAAGCGGTTTTCTTTGGAAAAAGGTCTCAAAGATTGCACATCGGGAGAATATAGAAAGCTGAAGAAAGCGCTGGTGAACCAGGTTTCAAGGGTTGGCAAAGGTTGCCATGTTTGGTTAAGTGAATATAAGCCATAAGGTCACCTAGCCTCTGGGGTGTACAAGTATCTGGAGCAGGATAAAGAGCCAAATAAAGATCTTTTGCACAAATGGTCAGAAACACTTGGATCTGAAATGACAGAGAACTGATGGAGGAATGTGTGTAAGGATGTGGCTCTAACCTCTTTGAATCTGGGTGAAAGGAGTCGCCAAATCAACATTTTGAACAGAGTTTTTTGGACGCCAGAAAAATTATTTGCAAGAGGTTTACTGGATTCAGAGGCATGCTGGAGGTCTAAGCATGTTAAGGGAACCTTTGAACATATGGTCTGGGATTGTTACGAGTTAAGATGCTACTAGACGGAGGTCATAACAAGAATGAATAAGGTTCTGCTGCTGGACGAAGATGATGACTATGCGAGTAAAATTCTGGGCGCGGAAGACTTCGTGGAAGACCTCTCATACCCACAAAGATGCTGGTTTTTCAGGGCAGCGAACTCTGCAAAAAAAATAATTCTGAGGAAATGGAAATGTGAAGACAGACCAACTGTTTCTGAATGGTTGATTGACTTACAAGTGTCAATAATGGAGAAAATAATTCTACACAGAGACAAGAAAATGAACTCATTTGATCAGATCTGGGATAGATTTTTGGATCTATAAGATTGTCTTAATTTGCTCATCTATGGGGAACATTTTTTAAATGCTTGACCTGGCTAAAATCCAATCGCTTCTCCTTATATCAAAAGGACTCGGAGGATATGTTTAAGGCCGTTTGCGGCAAAAACACCCGCTCATTTTGGGACCTGATAAATGCTACTGAACGAACTACCACCGACTCGCTAATACATAGCATTGGTGAAGATGCCTGGACAAAACACTACAAAAGTCTCTTTTATGACCCACTTGGGACTTCATCAAGCCTGCAGGAACAAGACGTGCCACCCTGGGTGGATCTCCATGACAGACAGGACATCCTGGAAATCCTGAAAAACCTAAAAACTCACGTGCCCCATAACCAGACGGGTTGTCAAATCTACACCTGAAGCAGCATCCAGCAGAATGGTCTGTTTATCAGCCAAGTTTTTCAAAGACTAACAAAAACCAAGACACTACCAAACTCCTGGACGACCGCTGTAGTAGTTCCGATCTTTAAAAAGGGGAAAAGAGACGATCCTAAAAACTTTCGGCCTATTGCACTTTTGGACGTCATCGGAAAAGTCTACGGGTCATTGCTGTTATGCAAATTCCAATCATGGTCAAGAAGGCTCCCTGAGAGGACCCATTCCAGTCTGGGCTCAAGAAAAATGCAGGAACTAATACCAATATACTAACTTTGAGCGTCTTCAAGAGCAAAACCCTGGCAGGAGGAAATCGCATTTTCATGGCCTTCATCGACCTAAGTCAGGCTTTCAATCAGGTAGACAGAGCAAGAGTGTGGGAGAAACTAAAAAAATGGAAATGTCCGGCTGAAATATTACAACCCATCAGGGCACTCCACAATAACACCAGGATACAAGTCTGCCTAAACCAGCAAGGACTCCTGTCCCAAGAAATAACCACTAATCGTGGGGTGAAACAAGGATGCCCTCTGTCCCCGGCCCTGTTTGCGACATACATTAGAGACTAAAAAGAAACAGAGTAAAGGGTGAGAGCCTTCCCCCTGCAGCTTGGCCAGAACAAAATATCAAGGATCCTATACGCGGACTACATAATCCTTCTTGACCAAACCACCATCGGTGTACAGAGACAGCTTACAAACTTCGCGGAGCATATCGCAGAAAATCATCTAGAAATAAACAAATCAAAAACCAAAATACTCTCTTTTGGTAGACGAAAAGGGAAAGCGGACAACTTCGCATGGCAGCTGGAAGGAGAATGAATCGAGAAGGTCACAGACTTCAAGTATTTGGGCATTATGATCGATAACTCCCAACATGAAAGTGCCATGCAAAACTACCTCCAAGACAAAACGAAGAGCCTAATATCCCAAGCCAATGCCATTGATAAGAAGTTTGGCTGGTTTTCTCTAACTCCGATTATAAACTTTTACCAGGCAGAGGTTGTTCCATCTCTCACATATGGCGCAGAAGCAATGCCAATGCAAGAAGATCTGGTTCATACTCGAAAGTAACTTCTGGAGGAAAGTGCTGAACCTGCCAACTTCGACACCGATCGCCCTATTAAGGCAGGAGTCGAGTCAGCGGTCCCTACAATCGGTGGTCGAAAGGAATTCCACAATGCTTTTCCGGAAACTTATGCTGGAAAACAGTCCCCAGTTACTGGTAGAAATCAAAAAAGAGCTGACGGGGAGGCGCTGCGCAGTTCGAAATCTTTGGGCAGTCGATCAAGAAGCTGAACTAGAGACCATCCAGTGCTGTAACCAAGACCTGATTGAAAATCCAACTAGGATTCAGAAAAAATGGACGATCTAGACTGTATCAAGACATGCGAACAAGCAGCGATGTACAAGCTAACTTCACAAATTCCATATGTTCCCCGAAAGCTACATGAACTACAACTGTTTGTGGGTAAATACCCAAACCGAAAACTGAGGAACACTTTCCTGAGAGCCCGCCTTAAACTTCTCCATACTAATGAGATTCTAGCTATTCGTGGACTTGTGACCTCCATCAAATGTAGATTTTGGAAAAATCTTAACAAAGTCGAAACGATGAGACACCTTCTCATATCGTGCCCAGGAGTGGAAAACATCAGACAAACATACTTGACCCCTGTCTTGGCCAACGCTCACATCTTCGAGGAAGACGTATGGTGGTCAAGACTTATCGGAGGACAAAAGATGGCATGGGCGACAGCCACAGCCAAAGTAATGGACCTAATTCTAATGAAAGTGTCCGACAAAGGAAAAATAGACTAAGTACTGAAACAAAGTAGACAAATGAGGGAATCAATTCTTGTAAAAACCTTGTGGGATAAACAAGTTTAAAAAAATGCTTGATTGTTTCCTGAGAATAACTTCTTCTGCTGAAATCTGATGTGTACTCTTTTTGTGATGAACTTAGTTTTAGGTTTGTTTATTTTATGATGATTAATGGTGTAGGGATTTTTGTGTTATGTATATAAATTTCAATGAACATATAAATTAACAAAACCTAGAATAACCAAAGTACGTATTTCCTAAAAGAAGGTCATCATTCCGAGATGGATAATCTGGTACTCTCCTATTGCACTTTTTCAAAATATCACTATGAGAAAGTAATGGCGACAAATGGGACCAATGAGGATTCCTGGTTGCTTTTATGAAATCAAAGAGCATTTTGGGATCATATGAATGACCACATATCTTCATATTTGACAAATATTGCCATGATAAAAGGGTTATAGGCTTGAATCACCAAATACACAATGCACAGCGAGGTTGGTGGTCATGTCCTTTTTCTCAACACTCACCTAACATTAAAGTACTTGCAACCATCACCATACATACTCATTGGGATTATGCTTCGATTTGGAAGTGATGCTAAAATGGCTGCAACACTTACCATTCAACTGGGGTGCCTGGGCTGGCATGCTTTTCCTTTGGGGGGTAAGGTTTCCACCCTTAACAGGGTTGGGAGCCCCACTGAATTTTATAAAAATGAAGGGTTTGTTCTTAGGGTAAGGTTCGGTGTGTTTATACACAGTTCAAAATGCACAGACATCCTCACAGATATAATATACAAGAGAGCATTTGCTTTGCTGCAGGCACATGTACTGTCTGTAAATCGATTCCCCTATGGTTGCTCTGCAAGAGCCACATTAATGAATGGACTGGATGCGATACCAGGGTACATGGAAGTGAAATACATTTTGCCCCCACTTTACAGTTATTAAACCTTACTTGTCAGCATAAAACAAAAATGCTGATGTACCATTTGGATCAAGCGACTCTTGCCCACAAACTGTACGTTTGCCGGGTGGCAATAGGCAAAGTATTCTACCTTGAAGAAGGCTGTTCACAGACTTTTAAATGACTAAAACATGTGGACCCCTCCTTAAAGCAAAAAGGAAGTGTTCCGTTTTTACCATGAAACTGTCCAGTATTCTGTGACGTTTAATGTCACAGAATACTGGACTAATGAAAGTTTTTCCACACCTCACACTCTCCTCTTCTGATTTTCACACTAAAAGATCCCATGTAGAGATCTCATTGGGAAAGAAACTTCCCAGGCAGTATTCCTGTCCTTTCCATGGTGGGAAGCCAGTGACAGCGGGTTATGTTGGTTGCCCTCAAGATGAGAAAGATATGGAAGAGTGCTTAGCATAGTTGGTTTGCACAGGGTCCTGCATAGACCCCCATCATGCCATCTGAGTGGTGCATGGCAGAGCCAAGATGCTGTTGCATAGCCCGCCGAGAGGAAGGAGGGCTTAGCAACCAGACAGACCGATGCCAGAAGTGAAAGGGGACCTGTCCAAGGGCACAGCAACACCAGGAGATAGAGTTGCCGAGCTAAATTCTCAGAGATCCCAGGTGGTAGAGAGCCAGAGTCGGCGACGAGGTGGTCCCAGAGCAGGTGAAGCCCCAGGACCCGGGATGCAGGAGCCCACCAACCTCAGAGCAGACAAGAGCATCAGAGACCAATGAGAGGCCTGCGGATCTGAATCAAGGGAACGCTACACAAGCAAAACGAAGAAGGGACTTGCTTGCAAAAGAGGGATGCGGAAAGATGAGGAAAGCGTAGCCAATCCCGAGGCATCTGTCTAAGATTGCAGGAGCCAAGGAAGGCCCAGTGAACCAGGAAGGCGTGTACACCATCACCCCAGACGAAGGGACCAAGTGCATAGCTCTCAACCTTTTTTATCCCCAGAGCAGGTGAAACCGGATGATTTGTTTTTTGGCAGCTGAGAGCCCATTTAGATGTATGGGTGTGTTAGGGGTTTGGCAGGTGAGTGGGATGATTTCGGGCCGGGTGACACCCGCCAACAGGGTGCGAGTTGAGAGGTCTGCCAAGTGACAGGCCAGAGGGGGAAACCTCTGGTCTGAAGAGAGAGGTCAGTCAAATCAAAAAGGAGCAATCCTGGGTCATTATGTGAGACAGTTCACTTCCATGACTACAGCAATGACCCCTGTATCAGGGGGCGTACAGGGCCCGTAACGGCCCACCAGTCTGAGCCTAGGTAGGCCAGAGTGAAGTGAGTGTCTGGCTAGGGTTCAGGGTCATTACTGGATCTGCACACCCTCTGACAAAGGGGCGATAGCTGTTTGCACTCTGGGTTTCATCTGGGGTGCAAACAGTTTAAATGTTTTTCTTTTTTTATGACAAATTGGCTGGGTGCATCTTTTGCATGCCCAATCTCCCGTTATAATGATAGAAAAACAAGATGGCTGCTGCCAAAGTAATTCGAAAAAAGGATCAAGTCCCTTTTCTATTTCCATGGTGGCCAATTTAAGACGGGAAGGAGGGAAAACCGGACTGAGTCCTGCAGGTAAGTGTAGTGAGAGGTAGGGGTATTTTAAGTGATTTGGGAGCAGGGTGCTGCGGAAGGGACGGGCGGGCGCCGGTTGGAAGGGCCAAAAAAAAAAGCCAGCACCCAGGGAAGCCCTCAGGTGCCTGGTAATACGTGGGCGCTACACTGGCATTTCCTGCCCATGTTTCCAGCCACCCGATACGATGAGCGTCCTTACCTAGTCGTGATTATACAGACAACATAAAAGAAATATTAACATACTCGACTTAAAAAACGATAGAGCAGTGGAGTGAGAGAGTTTTGTGAGAGAAGGAGAATGAGACGCTGCATTCAGGGGAGAGGAAAAATCCCTGCGCGTCAGAAAGTATTGCGCCACTACACTCTGGCAGAGATAGAGAGTCACGTGGGAGAAGGAAACTGACAAAGGTACTGCATTCTGGGGAACAGAGGCAAATCCATGCAGGTCAGAAAGTATTGAACCACTACACTCTGGCAGAGATAGTCACGTGGGAGAAGGAAACTGACAAAGGTGCTGCATTCTCGGGACCAGAGGCAATTCCATGCGGGTCAGAAAGTATTGAGCCACTACACTCTGGCAGAGATAGTCACATGGGAGAAGGAAACTGACAAAGGTGGTGCATTCTGGGGAACAGAGGCAAATCCATGCGCGTCAGGATAGAACCAGACCACTAAACTGGATGAGGGAGAGTCTAAGGAGAGAGGAGGATAATCAGACTCAGACGCTACAATCTAGGAAACAGAAACCACGCGCTGAACCTTTAAAAACCAAGAAAAAAAGAGCGCGACTTAGAGGTTGCAATGAGGGAGAGAGATCCCGCCCAAATCAGAGACTGTGAAACAGCCATAAGAGCAAGGGAAGAGGGTGGTAGGTGCCCCAAAGTCAATTAAAAAATGAGAACAAGGCCCCAAAACTTGAGCGCCCAGTCACTCTACTAAATACTTGAAGTTTTATTTCTGCCTTCGTAGGGGCATGTCATCACAACACAAACTTTTCTTCTAGCGGTGAGATTGTTGCACAGTGATGTTTTGGGACTTAAGTTTTTTTTTTACATGCGTATGGTTAGTAGATAGGCGACCTCGCCGCACATCATGAGCTTGGGCCCCGAGTGTCCATAGTCGGCGCTCATTCCTTCATATAATAAGTAAAGCTTGGTAATGATCCATGTTGTTATTTGTGACCCTCCCAAGTGTGTTGTCCTTTTAAGATGGGCGATGACTGTGTAATGGCCTGATCTAATAAAAGGACCCGCTGCACGCACGTGCTTCAGAACGGCTGCAGACTCCAACAATGGATGTCCTGTGTCCGTCTCTCATTTCGGGCCTGCAGGCCCACACCGTGTGACCACGGTCCTGTAGCCTCACACTGTGTGACCACGGTCCTGCAGTCCCACACAGTGTGACCACGGTCCTGCAGCCCTGGCCTACAGGCCCACACCGTGTGACCACAGTCCTGCACGCCCACACTGTGTGACCACTGTCCTGCAGGCCCACACACCGTGTGACCACGGTCCTGCAGCCCTGACCTGCAGGCCCACACCACGTGATCACGGTCCTGCAGGTCCCTGCTGGTCTGGGCCCCCCAGATCAACCTGGTGCCCTGGGTCCAGCCCAGGCACCCTCCATCTAGGATGCTCTCGGCATCCATGGTGCCCCCGGCATCCAGGCAGTGTCACCATGGCCTATAAGGATCCCGCCCTGCAACCACCATAAATCCAGGTGATCACGGGAAACCCATAAAGGTACTGGCACCCCCAGCACCTGTGAGGCCGACGTGTGTCAACAGCCGGACTCACAATATATTTATATGAATTCCTAGTCTACAAACCAAGCTGAGAACAATGGATGGGGAGATCTGGAAAAGGCCTCAGGAACAGTGGGCAGGGGTGGCTGGGGAGAAGGGAGGGGCAGCGGGAGTGAATAGGAATCCGTGAGACTTCCTTCCTGATGTGCAGGAGGGAAGGGCCGCTCTGATATGCATAGTCAAGTCGCTCCCGAGTCCTCACAGCACGTACTCCAAGGCTGACAACATGCATTTAGCGTCATCGAAACTATTGAAGCTGGTCTCTCCCCGCCCTGGCTGCCCCCCAGTGATCAGAGCGATCAGGCGACGGCTAAGAAGGATGTGAACGCCCCTCCCCCAGGCAGCTACATCAGAGCTGCGTTCTTTTGATTGGACAATGGGCAGACAACAAATAACGCAGATTCTTTTTTTATACCAATGACAATCCCATTTGAAATGTGGGTTTTAAAAATTGTTTTAATAACTGTCTCGGAGGATAGCTCAGAGTCAGCGCACTTGGAACCAAGACGATGCGGAGCAACACAGGTTTGTTCCTCGGTATGCGCTGAGAAATCTCTGGGTATTAGGGGTGTAAATGTGACTTGGTCTCTCGTCTCTGCTGCAACAAGGAGTGTGCGCCAACCATTACTGCTTGATTTCACAAAATCGGCATTCAGTTCCTTTGTATTTACATTTATAACACATAATTATAAAGTTGCACATTTTCCAGGGGATTACATCTTCCTGTTTGTTCTGCGTGTGACTAAGTTTCCACCCCAGAGACCGCGAATGCCCAGTTATTGGCTTTTCTAGGTATCCGGATCTAAATTACCGGCAGAAACATCACAGGCCCAAATTCGCCACGTCCTCGCAGTACAGCCCTTGGCTTCAGCAGAGGGAACACAGTCTCACCTTGTGTGCAGTGTCTGTGGCCTGGGCAGCGCACCCGCCATTGTGGCACAAACAGCACAGGGCCAGATTCGCCACGTCCTGGCTGTACAGCCCTTGGCTTCAGACGTGGGAACAAAGGCTCATTTTCTGTGTGCAGTGCCTGTGGGCTGGGCAGCTGCCAGCTGACCGGCCTTAGTGGCAGAAACCTCAGTCTCGGATTCTTTTTCTTGGTCGAAATAGCACAATCCCTTTTTAGTTTGGGTTATTAGGTGGCTCTAAGACACCACCTAGAAGCTGAAACTATTGTATTGGAGTACATCTAGGAGGAAGATGGAGTCTGAGATGGGATGCACGGCTTGTCGATTTTGTTTCGTTTTTTTTTACCTACCCATTGACTGCCCAAGGATTTGCTAATCCCTATGGCCATTCCCAGTGATGACCACCCTGCTCCACCTCCTGCCAAGGACACATCCTCCTAGGATTTCTTTGAGCTAGCATTATCAAGCAGTAATAGCAGTCTTGGGGTGGTAACTGGCTGTCAGACTCCTTTCAAAGCAGTCTTCTGAGAGTTCATGGTTTAATTGCAGTTGTAAATGCGTTGCTTTTGCAATAAACATGTCTTAACCACGCGTGCCTTCGGCCACTTGATTTTTAAGTAGTAAGCATTGACTTGCACTGTAGTGCTGTTAAAACAAGAATTGGCAAAGTGTATTGGTATTAGATAAGCATTTGCCAAGGCACCGTTACCAGATGACCATGTACTAGCATAATATTTCAGCAGTTACAATTTTATGACCAAGTGTTCACATTAGACACCTCCTCAACCCCACACTGTCCATTCCCTAGTGCTCTGGTGCAACTTTCTCTGCCTTTCACACTATATAATAACTTGTTTTTTATATAGCGCTCCAAACCCCAGTTATCTGAGCGCTGCAATAACAGTTCTTATTTTCCCACTGCGTGCTACACAATTATCGACCACGAAAGGATAAATGGAAGCGTTGACACTGCGGGATTCGAACCTGCATCCCCAGGCTGCACAAGGATGATGTCAACACGAGCGCTAAACTCGCTGTGCTATCTGACCGGCATACAAAGCACCATAAATAAATATGACCTTTCAGCAACCACATTCCAACCAGGGGTGAGGTAGAACAGCGTCCCGAGAAGACTGCGGTGGAGGCGACATATTCCGCGCTTAATAAATACACGTCACGAAGTGAAATCGTGAGACTGTCTCCCCCAGCCCGGGCGGGCAGCCTTTCAACGTGGCACCAGCCTTTCTGGAACGCTCGAGATACCCATACAGAACAGCTCGCTGCCGCCCCCTGCTGGAATCAAATGGGCACTCTAAATTCTCCACCTGCAAATTCGGCCGCGCTGCTGACACAGGCCGACCCCTTTCTAATTAAGGGTTTTGCTGGCGCACTTGACGGAAGGCAAGGCAGAGACCTAAGCCCTGGGTTCAGGCAGGTGCATCTGGTTGCCGTGGAAACGGCCGTCCCCCCAGCCTCCTGAGCCTGGGCTGAGTGGAAATGATTTAGTGGAATTCCTGGCAGGGAGGCTGCAGGGCCTGGATAAAGAACAGCGGCTCAATCAAACGTTCAGGGACAGAGGCGTGCGTGCAAGGCCAGCAGCTCCGAGGGGGTGGGCCCTGCGAGAGAGCGACATGTTCTGCCAGTGAAGGACACGTCAGAGCTGGCAGCGGCAGAAACAGTGCCTGCATTGCCAGGGAACAACTGGCTCCGGTAGCGTGACACAAAGGCATCGCCAGTGGGGGGAGTGGGCACGGGGCTGGGGGGCGACTCCTGCCACAGAGGGATATGTCCAGCCAGTGGCGGAGAGAATAGGGTCATGGCAGTGAAAAAGAGCAAGTTTCACCAGTGACTTATGTCCCTATATCAGTCTAGGATAGGTAGGTCTAGTGTGTGACAGACACCGGCCAGACCTGTCGGGGTCAGGCTGTACCAGTAATGACGCATTTACATAGCGCCCACCAAGTGGTGGTCGACCGAGGCGGTGCTTGTGCCAGCTTGGCCCAAGTGGCTGGCTCCAGCTCGTTTAGAACCATTTGCTGGAAAAAGGGCCAAACCTGGGCGCACTAAAGTGATCGACCTGGCAGAGGGGACATCTTGCCGGGGGAGGGCGTGTGACATCTGCTTGACTTCCGATTGCACTCCCCCAGCACAGAGCCTCGCTTCTGGGGCCTGCGGTCTGTGCTCCCTGCCTGCCTGCGGAGGCACCATCTTAGCTTGATATCACGTGTCTCCTTTTCACACATCGTGTTATCAGCAGCACAGTATGTGCCCTGCAGGAGATGGAGTGAGCAGGGTGTCGATCAGTGTCAGTCAGTTGATGAATAATGGACGGGATTGTATGTACCTGGAAGCTCACCCGCTAACTCCCAGGAAGCTGCACGGCCTGTACCTTCCTCCAAGGAGATGAAATAGAGGCACGACATAATCCTTCACCCCCAACCGTTCATAAGTGTCCAGTTTATTCCCATGAGGTCTGCGGGTTTGGCAAACAAAATAAGGGTTTTCTTTTTTATGTGGAAACTCACATTTTCTCCACATAATAGACAATAACAGCAGCATGCTTTTATGAAATAACAAATAGAAGCAAGCACACTTGTCACACATTTGTTTTTATATTGTGTGTTTTAAGTCTTCAAAACCCATAAGCAAAAAACAACAGGATGCCTTTTAAGCTGATATTACATTTCATTACTTTCCATTCTAGTACTTGTAGCTTTCCATTTAACAGAGGGAAAACAAAGCAACAATCTTACAGTTTTTGCTTCACATAAGAGTTTTCTGTATTTCTCAGGTTGTTTTATAATGTGATTTGTGTCATTTTTGAGTCATCGCTCTATAGTAACAGTATCATTTTTGCTCTTTAAAACAATACACTAAAACATATTTTTATCAGAGCAGAAAAGATATGTGGTCAAGTGTCTAAAGTGAACACTGGCCTTAAATCCTGGCTTCACTGCTTAACTAAATTGTGTGATCCTGGGCAAGTCATGTTCTCTATTTATGGGATTTGTGTTATCGGAGTGGGGATGCAGGATGTCCGTGTGGGTTTTGTGTTGTGTGTTGTGTGTAGAGGCCGGGTGCCAGATAGGAGTTTTGTGTTGTGGGGGATGCAGGACCCCAGGTATAGGTTTTTAGAGGATTGTGGGAGTGGTCAGGATGCCAGCTGTGGCTCTGAGTTGTGTGGGTCTGGAGGCAGGACACTACATATGGACAGTTCTATATGTGGGAAGAGACATTGAGGAGGAGCTCTAACATGTGGCATAGCCTAAGTGTGGGCGTGGCATAAATAGTGGTGGGGTGAATTCCCACAAATCGCTAACCATCCAGTAATTTACAAAAAAAATGGATGGTGTTCAGTTGAGGATTTGGTTTTTACTTTTTGCCTTAGTCTTTGTAGCTTTGCTTTTTTTTGTTATCGGTTGGAATACTAGTGAGTTCCCCAGCAGTTCTGCTGGATTTTTGGGGTTTATGTTTTTCTCCTGCTAAGAGCGAGACTCTTTTACTACCACTCTTAGGCATGATTTGAGGTGTTCCTTGGTCTTTCCCTGTGTTTTATGGGCTATGGGGTCTTTTACTCCATAGGGTCTCATGTGTTTTTGATGTGGGTTACACAGCACCCTCCGTGCCGTAACCCAGGGGTGTCGTAGAGACCCCCCAACATAGACTCCATACCCTGGGACTGACTGCTGTCTCCCAGGGCATGTCAAGTCACCATTGGCTTTACTAGTCCCAAATTATGAACAGAAACCAGTACAAACCATCATATTGTGGACGTACTGGTCGGGGCAATTCGATTGCCCCGGAGTCTGTTGTTCGAAGGGGCACGTCTCCGTCCCCCCTGATCGAGTTTTGGCTGGTGGCAGTGGATACTACTTTTTATATTCGACCGCAAATATATCTCTATGGGATTTTCCCATTGTTCGAGGCTACCAACTTTAATTATTTAATTCCTATAGCCTCAAACATACCGCCGGTTTATTTATTTAATATTAATTCACCGGTTGGTATTTTTTGCCAGAACTCGATTCTAAAATGGCGTTTGTGTTCTCTTCTGTGACTCCAACCCAAGTCGAGCCCTTTGTTCCACTTTTTGGCGGGCTTCTCCACAGAAGCCTCCAAAAGTGGTGCCACTCTGTCTGGGTACCACAGGGGGTGTGGGAGGGGGTTTAGGCACCCTGGACTGAGTTGCCTTGGCAACTCAAGTCGCACTCTCGTGTGATTGGCCCAAGTGGTGAGCCGGCCGGCTCACCACTTAGCATGTTTGATTGACAGCTAGGCTGAGTGAATGGGGGTATGCTGCATAAAAGCAGGGCTTTGGGGACTGGGACTTCAGAAGTCGCCACAGGACCTAAGAATCCGAAGAGGGAGAAGCTGAGCCGACCTGCAACGACGACACCACCGGTGGAGCCCTGCTGAACCGTCTCACCACTTTTCCCGACGACAGAGGAGATGTCCAGTCCGGAGAGTCTTCTTCCTTTGACTGGTGGGGATAACCCGTTTTGCCTTCTTTTCACCTTCCTGGAGCATCCCGTGGCCACCTTGCCCGTGCCAAGCACCCCGGCAACCGGCATACCACGGCTTACCACTACCGCGAAGAGAAGGTTAGTACCTTTTAACCGAAGAACTCCGCGGCTGGTTTCTTCCCTGGCAGTGCAACGACCTTCATCTTTCCTCCACGGCGAGACCTCCTCTTCCTCTGGACGAAACACCGACTTGCACCCGCTGCCAGGAACAACTGCCCCCGCTGGAGCTTCCTTCACACTTAAGGTACTGTGTCCCGCCTGGCTTCCCTTGCGACAGATTGTTCGGGGTGACAGTAAAGCCTCGACTTTCTAACCTGGGCTGGCCTGGGACAACCTAAGCTAACTTTTTCTGACTTTAATTTCATTCTTTGTGTGCGAACTACCTACAAGGCTCTTTGGGCATAACCCCACTGTGTGAACCTGGACCCCTTCTGCTTGCTCTCTCCAAGAGTGGGCCTTGAAATTGACTTCCTTGCTCTCCAGTAGAACTCTACCTATCCTGCCCAACTGTGGTTCTTTTAAAAAAGTATTGAACTTTGTGTGCTTCCATAACTCTGCCTTTTTCCCTCCCTTTTTAATAACTTATCAGAGTGCCATCTTATGTTAAGCGCTCACCTCTGTCTGAAAATAAGTGGTGTTTCTCATTAAGACTTGTCTAATAAGTAATTAGATAAACAGTGCAGATTCTATAAAGCAAACGCGAGCATAGATTTTTTTTAGTTTAAACAAAATAAATACCCCTGGAACTTCAGTTAAGTTCTTCTAAGCAGTTATTTATAAAAAATGAATTAACTCGGAAGACCCCATTTAATTTTTTTGAAGCTAAAAACAATCCAACCTGTTAGTTTTGATAACATGGTATAGCAGCCTCTTTAAGAACAGATGAAGGTAAGTGACCAAGTAAAGCAATTTTATTAAACTGAATACCAGATTAATTGCACCCGGGAGCATGCAAAGCAGGGCTCACAGTTGTGTAATGGGGCCTAACAGCATGCGAACGCCGGTGGGGATTTGACTTTAACGTTCTAGTCAGTGGCGTGTGCAGGCTCTTTTGACTGGGGTAGCCCAAGTGGGGCCCTGACCTATGCAGGGGTGGCATGTAGCACAAGAGCACACACACATAATGGGGTGGCACATGTGATTCAAGGGGTAGCACGTGCACTCCAGGCCAGTACCTGGACACGCCACTGTTTCTAGTGGCGGTGAAGGCTGTACTTTGACTGCTTCTGTGAGGAATTCGATCATCCGCACAGGGAGTGTGCGCTCACCTGAGCCTTTTGATTTTTTTGAAAATGAAAATGAAAGATGGGAGATCAACCTCTGAAAAAATGTGTGTGGCCATTCCACACACATTTTCCCTGTTCACAGCACAACACGCATAGTCACGTGTACTCTGGGAGGACACAGCCTACAGAAGCCGTCCTCTCCTGTCATGTTCAGCTGGAATGTGACAGCCACAGGTGCGTCAACTCATCTCAAGAAAGGGGAAGGCACACCTTCCTCCGGCCATGGGCAGCCTAATTAAAATATCTAAGGCTCCATGGATCTGCCTTCCTAATGTCTCAACTGCTGGTGGCAGTGCATATACTAATGAAAAATAATTGAGGCAAGCCTGTTAAAGGGGCTTGGGTCGCAGGACAGACAACAGGAAGGCGGGGCTAATACCTCTTTGGTATGCAATGTGTCAACTTGAAGCTAGTTCCCGCCCCTCTAGATGAAAGGCAGTGAATGGCATGTCTGGGTCCATTATTACTGTGGGCAACCCATGCACAGCAGACCCATTTCAGAGGGGAGAAATATGTGATTTAAGGGAGACAGGAAGCCTGCTCTCATCACAAACCTCAGGGAAGACCTGCACTTTGATCAAGAGTCACAGAGTGCTCAGTTAACGAGAGAGACACTGATCTACAACAGACAAGAAGATGGGTGGGACTTAGTAGTACATGTTGTCACCCCTTACCTTTCCTGTTGCAGAGCAGTCTGGTTCTGACTTCACGCATAACAGAAGATTGTTGGTGGGGACCCAGGATTGGTTCATTAAAGAATGCCTAGCCTGCACTAGTCACTGTGACCCATTTGGCTTTAAAAGAGGGTTGAACCCTTCACTTTGTAGATCATCTGAAGGCTTCACCAGAAGCAGGAAAGAAGAACTCCGCATTGGAACCTGGCTGAAGGTACAGTCTACCATACATCTTCCTCCAGTGAAGGAAGGCCAGGATTTCCCAAAGGGAAGCAAGATCCCTCCCATAAACATCTCCCAGGGAACAGAAGGAGGTACCGGACTCAGAGGACCCGTCCAGCAGCTCCGGAACCTGTACCCAGCCAGCACACAGCATGCCCTGCTCGGTTCTGCCAGAGGCTGTCTGGCACTTCCTATGTGGGAAGTGCCAGACAGCCTCTGAACAAAGGACAAGGCCGTTGCCTGCAAACACTCTCCTCATCTTTGGGCCGTCCACCTTAATGGACACGTGCCTAGAGAAGAAGTCAAGAGGAGTGCCACAAGCATCAACCAGTGTCCATCTTTTAAGGACATTTTCGAGGCAGTTGAGCCCTCGAACCGCGACCGGCTGCACCACTGGCTATTGTCCCACTGCAGTCACTAAAGCTGTCTGAGACACCTCAACCAGCGTTCCAGATGCATCAGCCAGCTCAGAGACAACGGTTCTTGACCCTCAGCTGCTGTGTATGCCAGCCTGCAGCCGTCCGTCCAGCCTGACTTGCCGAAGTGCCTGCTGCCTGATTTCTGCAGCTGTCTCCCGTCTTGAACTCTCGCAGGAGCTACAAGGTGTCCTGGAACCAACTCAATGCTGTCGAGCATCAAGATAATCTCAAGCACCAAGTACATTGTGGATCTGTCCCCCTGGTCCTTCTCCGAAGGCCCCTAATGACATTTACAACCCCTTGCTCCCCTGGTGTTGAAACCAAATAACCTTGAACAGTTAAGACTGATTGCTTTACCGACCACCCTCCTATCAGTATCCAGAGTGCACCCCTTTCCTTCGTGAATCTGAATGTCTTCTGTGTTCCTTTATAGGGTGGGTTGCATTTTGTAGTGTGCTAGAACTGTCTGTTGTGATAATAATAAATTAGATATCTTTATACAACCTTGACTGGACAGCCCCTTTTATCATTGGGTAATAATTATATTCTCGCTCTGTTGCAACTAACCCATGATCAACGGCCTTGCAGAGATAAGCCTGCTGTTCCGTCCACGTTACCAAAATTGGACAAAGAGGTTTATCATTTGTACTGACTTTGCACAGCATACATACACCTTGCATCGCTCTGTGAATCAGGGTGTTTGTTAGTCATTTTACACCGGGGGAAAGTCACTTTGCAGCACGCTAAAAATGCCATGAATCAGGTCCATTGTTTGAAAGCTGGCTTTCTAAAGTCTTTGTCATTCAAATTATTCAAATTCTTCTTCTTAGGGAACTACAAACATTCCATTGAAGGGATTAATTACCAAAGGAATGCATGTGGGTTACCTGCTGGCAACATCAGGCTATTCTTTATTATAACATATGCAGCCGCACTCATGTATGTTTAACCATGGATGTTTTTTGTTAATATTGTGCGCTGTGAAAATGTTGAACTGTTATAGCTTCCTACTTTGGCAGACAAGGCAGAGTGAGATAGACTTTGCCCAGGATCACACACTCTAGTTCAATAGTGAAGTCGCAGTTTGAACCCACGTCTGCAATTTTGATACTTCACACTCATAACACATCAGTTTCAAGGAGGACAAGCTTCTTGACGCCATTGGTGAAAAGAGAATTTTCCAATTCGGATCTTCAGCTGCTTCAGGCTAACACTGAGCTAATCCTAGCGGCTACTAATGTCAAACTGTGGAAGGGGCTAGCCGAGTTCCAGGAATGTATTCCTGCTGATAGGCTTGAGGACTTCAAATGCGGCTTGTTGGATGCCAGAGTTCTGGCGCTGGATCTACTTGAGGCTGCAGCCCATCACGTAGACACTACCGCTTGAGGCCTTATGGTCTGGGTAGACCTCTCCCGCCAAGCGTAGCTGCATGTTACGAAGTTCTCAAAGGAAGTTCAGGACAAGGTGCTTGACCTCCCCTTTGAGGGTAAAGAACTGCTCTACTCAGCCACGGATGAAGAACTAACGAAAAGCAAGGCAAGCACTCAAACTGCCAAGTCATTATCGGTCCTGGCAAAGGCACCTTACACTCGATGGTCGGGGTCCCAAATAAGGTCCTTGTCTGGGTTCAGAGGCTTTCAGGACTGCCGTGCGTGATGCTCCAGCTGGCAGGCCCGCCGTAAACCGCAGTGGCAAGGTGGCTGTTTATTCTCTCGGCCAACAGCCTCCTCGCCTGGAACGGGTGGTCTCCCCGCCGATAAAACATCTAAATGATATTTTCCATCGGTCGCACGAGACTCTGGTGGGAGGATGACTTTCATCTCATCTGGAGGCTTGGCAGACCATCACCGAAGACGATGGCTTTTGTCAGTCATTCGGGCGGGCTTCCGCTTGTCCCTCCCCTCTGCACCCCCCACCCCTCAATCCTCCCTTCCAGCCGACTGGGACGCCTTCCCTCTGAGCCGAGGTACAGAAGCTTCTAGACCTCAGAGCAGTGGAACCCGTTCCCCTCGGGGAGCAAGTTGAGAGCTACTACTCCCGACTGTTTACAGTGCCCAAACCCAACCAGGCCTGCCTGCGCACTATCCTCGACCTTTTGAAGTTCAATCTTTTTCTCCCCCAAGCGAACTTCAAGATTATTACGCCCTGCCAGATAAAGTCCTCTCTGGAAGCCCATTGGCTCAGCGTGGTATACATTCAGGATGCATACATGCACATTCTGATTTGGATCCTGCATCGAAAATATCTGCGGTTCACACTTCCAGTATCATGTGCTCCCGTTTGGTCTCAGCTTGGAACTGCGTGACTTACGAAGATGTCAGTCATACCAGCATTCCTCAGACTACAGGGAGTCCATGTATATCCAGGATGATTGGCTCCTGCGCAGTCCTTGCTCACAGACTGCTACAACCAATCTCCAGTCACTCCTGCAGCTCCTGTTCCATCTTGAGCTGTCGGTGAACTGGCAGAAATCATCCATGACTGTCTCTCAAGACCTGATCTTTCTGGGTTTCCGTTGGGATACTGTCAGTACCAGCGTTTTCCTGACTGAGGACAGGATGGCAGACCTATCGACCACGTGCCAATTCTTCCTGCAGTCCTCTCACATGATGGCTTGGTGGTTCCAGAGACTATTGGGCCTCATGGCTTCTTGCGTGTTAGCACTACCTCTTGGACGCCTGAAGATGAGACGCTCTCAGCTTGCTCTTCAGGGAGCTGGTCCTAGTCTACGGAATCAGATTCTAAGACGATTCCCATCATGCATGACGGCAGATCTTCAATGGTATTCATCTGCCAGCAACCTTTCAGTGGGGACCTCAAGACAGGCGGTTCCATATGAATTACCTGTAGCTCCTGCCAATTTTTCTGGTGCTCAAGGCTTTTCAACCAACTATCATCAACAGTGTGGTCCGTATTCGCACAGACAATTCTGTAGCGATGTTTTACATCAACAAACCGGGGGGCACCAAGTCTCCTCTGCTTGTGGGTCTTGCTATACAAATTTGGATTTGGGCCATCCAACACAATGTCTGGCTCCAAACTTTATGCATCCCGGGGCACATCAATGTGGCTGCAGACTCCCTTAGCCGCCAATCTGCAGCGAGTTACGAGTGGGAGATGAACAACGATGTTCTCACCAACATTTTTCAGCAAGGGGTGGACTTCTTTGCGACATCATCAAACAGAAACGTCCTCTTTATGAGTCCAGGGACCGCTCAGAGTGTCTTCCTTGGGGGAGGCCCTCGAGATCCTGTGTGTCAACATGAAAGCTTATGCCTTCCCTCCATTACCACTGATTCATCGGTCACTCTGCAAACTCAGGAGGGTGGCTCCTTGGTGGCCAGCCAGGTTCTGGTTTTCGGAACAGCTGTACCTGTCGGTTCTCCCCCCGCAGTCCCCCGATAAGTTTGCTGCAGATTTCTGACCTTCTTCACCAGAGCAATCACCAGCTGTGGCACCCCTCCCCACAATAGTTCAGCTTGGCGGCCTGGTGCCCGAGTTCTGATCTTTAGCGCAGTTCAATCTGTCTGATGACAACATGCGCATAATTCAAGCAGCCAGGAAACCTTACACAAGAGATCAATACAGGAACAAGGGGCTCAGGTTTTGCCATTTGTGTTTGGCCAAAGAGCTCGATCCCAGACATGCTTCTATCGACACTGTTCTGTCCTTTGTATCTGACCTGGCAGCCTCTGGCATACATGTCCTGTCATGCAGGACTTACTTGTCTGCCATTGTGGCCTACCTGTCACAGCTGTTGTTTTTCATTGGCTAATCCAGTCATCAAGAAATGTCAAAAACCCCCTTGAACTTATGGCTACTACTGAATTTAAGTACCGATCCTGGAAGGTGGCTTTTTTGATTGCGGTAACATCTGCAAGACGCTTGGTGAGCTTCAGGCTCTCTGTGGAACATCCGTTCCTACCTTTCCATAAGGATACAGTGGTGGCTCACACCCAACCTTTGTTCCTTCCGAAAGTGGTTTCAGAATTCCATTTAAACCAGTCTATATCTCTGCTGGTCTTCTTCTGGAATCCGGTCTCTGATGCTGAAAGGGCTCTGCACAACTTAGATGTCAGACGGGCTCCGAAGTTCTAACTCGATAGGACTAGCAAACTCAGACGCTCTTAACTTTTCGTCACATCTGGTGATCCAAATGGGAAAACCTGCTTCAAAGGCATCCATCTCCCGCTGGGTTGCTTCATGTGTTTCCGAGGCCTACAAGGTTCAAGGCCTTAAAACACCTAAAGGCAGTCATGCACATCTCATTGATGCACAAACTCATTGACCGAACCGCCTACTCCCAACTAAATGCCTTTGTCGAAGCCAGCAATCTCCTAGACCCCGCACAATCAGGTTTCAGAGCCCGTCACGGAAATAAAACCACCCTAACCTCAATCTGGGATGACCTTAAAATGACGGCAGACTCTGCGGGATGCGCTGCACTAATCCTTCTTGACCTATCTGCCGCTTTTGACACAATCAATCACTCAATCCTCTTAGACCTCCTCCACTCCCTAGGAATTTGTGGAACCGCTCTTAAATGGATAGCTTCATTCCTCAAAGATAGGTACCAAATAACGATACTCTCCACCTATACCTCCCAAGCCCGACCAGTCGGCACGGGAGTCCCACAAGGAGCATGCCTATCTGCCCTCCTGTTCAATCTCTACCTGATCACCCTCCCTCCAATAATTCGTTCACACAACATCCTGTGTTACAACTACGCCGACGACACTCAACTAATTCTAAAACTAATGAACTCAAATCCCAACTCCCGACCTGACCTGACCTCCTGCCTATTCGACATAGAACTCTGGATGACCCAAAGCCACCTCTTGTTAAACCCCTACAAAACGAAAATCATGGTATGTGGCAACTCCGAGCTTCTTCCGCATCCACTACCCTGGCCATCCGCCATGGGCAGCTCACCAACCCCCTGCAACTCAGTGAAAAATCTTGGATGCACCCTTGACTATGATCTAACACTCTCGCGCCAAGTCAACAACGTCTCAAAATCCTGCCACTACCACCTTGAAACCCTTAGGCGTATCTTTCCATATCTCTCCTTTCCTAACAGACTCTCCGCGGTCCAATCGATCGTTATATCAAGACTGGACTATGCTAACCCCCTATACCTCGGAATCCACGCGTACCAACTGAATAAACTCCAAAGGGCACAAAACGCAGCAGCCAAAATGCTACTTGCGCTCGGCCCAAGAGACCACATCTCCACTAGCCCTTAAGATGCTGCACTGGCTTCCAGGAGCCCGAAGGGTGACTTTCAAAACCATATGCTTCTCCCATCGAGCACTGCATAAAACAGGACCTCAATATCTTCAAGACAAACTAAAACCCTACCACCCCCCTCGCACCTTAAGATCAAGCTCAGCCGGCCTCCTAGTCATACCTAAGACAAACTCAGTCAGGTTAGGCAGATCATCATTCTCAGCCTTGGCCCCCACCCTGTGGAACTCACTCCCACCCCACATCCGCCAAACTGAGTATTTAACGTCTTTCCGCAAACTGCTGAAAACCTGGCTCTTCCCCTAAAACCAACCGGTACCAAACTAACCCAAACAGACAAACAGCATCTCAACAACACCAACCCAAAAAACTACCTGATGCGAGAAATCGACAGCTAATGACCCCGAATATAAACTAGAAAGATAAATAGAATTAAACGAGTAAAGTAGATCAAAATAGTGAAGTGGATAATAAGAATAAATCATAGGGAAACAGTAAGGAGATGTAAACTGCTGGAAGGCACATAATGCATGAGTAGCGAACGAAGTGAATGGCTTGGATGAAATAGATAGAATGGATAAGGCGTGTTGAACAGATGAATGCACTGAGTGGAAGAATGTATGAGTGGAAGAACAGATGACTATATAGATTGAATGAGTGTGTAAATCGAATGAGTATGTACATCGGATAAGTGTATAGAATGGATGAACATGTTAAGCGGTTGAGTGTAAACAGATGAATGCACTGAGTGGAAGAATGCATGAGTGGAAGAACAGATGACTACATAGATCGAATGAGTGTAAATCGAATGAGTATGTAGATCGGATGAGGGTATAAAATGGATGAACATGTTATGCGGATGAGCTTATAGAGTGGTTGAGTGTGTAGAGCGGACGAGCGTGTATGGCGGATGAGTGCATAAATACAGAGAAGCGAATAGAACGCAGGCGCGTGTAGAACTGATGAATGCACAGAACGTATGAGTGTGTAAAGTGGAGGAGCATGCAGAATGGATGAGTATGTAGAGCGAATGAGTATGTAGTTCGGATGAGTATGTAGAGCGGATGAGTATGTAGAGCGGATGAGTATGGAAGTGCAGACGAGTGTATAGAGCGGATGAGTGTAGAGAGCAAATTAATTTATAGAACAGGATTACTGTGTATTAGCGAATGACTAAGAGCCTGATGAGTGCATGAGTGCGGGGAGCGGATGAGTGAAGCGAGTGAATGAGTGCGGGGAGCGGATGAGTTGAATGCGTGGAAAGCACGAGTTCATAGAGCGGATGAGTACATAGAGCGGATGAGTGCGGGGAGCGGATGAGTGCGGGGAGCGGATGAGTGCGTACAGTGGGTGAATGCGAAATACAGGGGCAGACAGGAGTGCATGCGTGGGGCAGACTGGAGCGTGCGGGGCGGATGTGAGCGCGCGGGGCGGACTGGAGTGCATGAGTGCGTCGAGCAGACCGGAGTGTGTAGCAGACGGGGACGCATGGAATAAATAAAAGTCCATAGAACGGACAGGTGCGCATAGAACTGTGCGACGTAAATAGTATGGTCTGGAATGCAGGGAACGTTCCCTGCAGCAAGTAACCCATCATATGACACCCCACGCTTACTCTCTTCTTTACACCACCACTCAACTACAACACAGATACTATGACACCATTTGGTATAACTGTTCTCATACCAACATCTCCCGCTCACTCCCCATCATTCTAAGTAAACACTGCTGGTTACACACCCTCCAGCCAGGCGTTCTCCTCAGGCACTAACGCAGCCACAGTCAGTCTGGATAAATACTGCCAGAGCGAATACATACTCCTGATCTCTCAACCACCACACCTACCGCTAAGAAGCAGCTATTACACGAATACCACACCAGCTGCACACATAACCGGTGCGCACACGCGCCGTTCAATCTCCCTACTCTCTCTACTGACCTGAACTTCAGTTCCCAAGGGCGTTCAACCTACCAGCACCTTCAGACCATACCAATGGTATATAAGGCGCTATATAAGTGCAAAATAACATAACATAACATAACTTCTCATCTGTGGATGGTATAAATAGGTATTAAGGTTTGACTTTCAATAGCAAAAGCAACACTTTGTTACCCTCTTCACAAATGTTTATTTTGAAGAAAAGCCGCCCATAAAACGGGCATTAAATGCATATCAATGACAACATGAAAAACAGAAAAGTATACAAGTCGCATACTAAACCAAACTTTCAACTATAGAAAACCTTATCGAAATACATAGGCAACTGGTATGATTATTTTACTTTTCTAGTCAAGATGTGGAAACTAATGTGAGACTTAAAAACGTCCTCTGTGGTTTATAAAGTTGATCTAGCACAAGCAGTGTGATAAAGTCGCCTGCTTGCAGACATTGTTTGACAGAGATGTGTTGAATATTATTATGCACATTTTAAGTACAACAAAAAAATCGTGTGTGCCAACAGGATTGCATCAGAGAAATAAATAAGCAAGCTGGTTTCATTGTGTTGGGAGGAGGGACAGAGTTGAGTTGCTAAATGTAGCTGTGCCTGTGGGAGGCTGTTAGAAGCAAATGCTTTCGTTGCTGTTAGCGCCCGACATTCACACTTACTGGGGCGACATGTTGGCTCCCACCCTGCCAGCGAGGCCCATTGCCTTTCGGGCGTCCCTTTAACTAGATCTCCAGGCCAGTGCCTCGAAGGGCGGGGGAGAGAGTCAACAGAGCCTTGAGGGGGAAAAGGGCCCAGAGCTGTGAAGCTGCCCTCTCCATACCCCACTCCCGATGCCAGTTACGGTAATATGCAAGGGCAGCAGCTGCCTGCGCCCCCCCCCCATTTCAGAGTGGCCCCTGGGCAAGAGCACAGACGGACTATGCTTATGGCTGTCTCGGGGCGCCCCGCTTCATTTAACTGTGTATTGCAGGCTTGCTTGGGACTTACCCCCCAGCTTCAGTTTCGCCCTCTTCCAGGGCAGGGGCCCACATATATCCTACCCTGCCTGTGCCACCTCGGGACGTACAGCTACCCTCCCGGCGCACACCACAGTGCCAACATATCTGGCATGAAAGCTGCAACTTGCACCAGCTCATTGGGATCGAGGAAGGCACCATGGCAGATCAGTGCTTTACAAATAACATAACATGTTAGCTATCCCCGAAAGGAGACACGTGCAAGTAATCGTTGTTGGCATGTTGATGTGATTCGATAGTAGTGACAAGTGGCACGCATGGGCGACTAGCCACAGAAAACAGAGCACACGCGCTTCCGTCCTGTGGCAACCGCTCGGGGAAATGACCCGTCAAACACTGGAGTAAGAAGACCTTCTCGTGCAGACTGGCACCCAGGACAGGCACGCCCGCCCGGAAGTGGCCTTTTACCTGGCATTGCTCATGCGTTGGCTGGCTATCCCGTTACCGACGCACCCCGCGCTGGCAGCACTGCACCGATGCCACGCAGGCGGACTGAAGCAGAAGGCGGGCATGGCCAGCACGGGCACCCAGCAGTGACACCTTCCAACTGGTTGTTATTCATTGAAATGGATAACTAACCCATACGTGGCCATGGCACACCGTCCTTGCGTACATTGTAGGCGACTATTGACTGACAGATAAAATGATAAAGTTTGAACACATCATCAAACTGTGTCTGAGGCAACAAGAGCTGTACCTCAAAAATAAATAACAGGCCTGAGCCCTACCTTCCCATGGGACCTTACATTTTCATGAAAAATGAAATGCCCTCCACCCCTTCCCGAAACCCTCCCGCTGCAGGCTTCACCTCTGCAGTGCCCTCGCCCGTGCCAGGCTTTCTTCCGCATTTATCGGGCTGCCGTTGCCCTGCTTTGCCTGAAGGGGTCGCACTCCTGTAGCAGCGTGAGGCACAGACCAGCGATTGGCTGCGTGTTGCAGGGTTGCTTGTTGAGTACGGTAGGATGGCTCAGCGGTTCCAACGCTCGTTGTTGTGATCCGTGCTTAATCTGCAGGTCCCAGGTTTGAATCCAGGCAACCCAAGTCAGCCTTTCATCCTTCCGAGGTCGATACATGAGTACCCGTTTTGAATGGGTAATAATAGTAATGTATGCAAATATGTCCAATGTAAAGCACTTTAGATTAAAGCGCTATTTAGAAAGAATATTATTATTATATTCTGGTGAATCAACAATACACGACCATGGCCCATGTTGGTTTAACAGCAGGAATGTTCTGCTCTCCCCGTGATGCTTATGAACACATGCAAGAACCACCTGCAAGAATTCATCATAGAGAAATGACAAGCGATCACTGTTGACTAGACCCGTCAGACACTGATTCGGTTTTGTGGAAGTCTAGAAGCCGGCTGTCTCGCACCATGTGTCACTGGTGCAACCAGATGCGTCGCTAGGGGAGGCTGGAGGGTCTATATCCCTGGGCCCTTTCGTTGTAGCCCTGGATAGAAGCTCACGGTCTACAACCAAAAGGCTAGCTAGCTCCGAGTGCAGACAGTCCCGACATTAGCATAGCCCCGGATCTTTCCGACCTAGCAACACACCTGGGTGCTACGATTCCTGACACATGCATACATCTCCCATGGTCCAGCCAACGTATGCAACTGGCGCCTTATCTAGGGTGGCCAACTGTCCTGTATTTTCAATAACTGTCCTGATTTCATGGACTGTGTTCTACACACAACCTATCCGAGATGGGGAAAAGTCCTAACTTTGCTTGCCTGCCCCATGGTTAGCAGTTTGCCGCCTTAGCAGCACTCGGAACTCTAGCTGGAGAACACTGGTTGTGAATTTTCGCTTTGTATTTCAAGCACAGGGTTGCGCCACAGCGTTGTTCAGAGACCACTGGAAAAGGAAAGATTAATGGTAGACGTCCGCAACCCAGTAGCGAGGGGACCCATTTGGGGAAGGCAGGGTGGCAAATGTCTCTTAAAACAGGGGTGTTGCTAGATCTGAAAGAGATCTGGGGCTATTGTAATGTCTGCATTGTAGGGACTCGGGGATAGCTACCCTTTTGGTTGTAGCCCATGAGCTTCTATCCGGGGCTACAACCAAAAGACCCGGTGCTATAGCCCCACCCCCCCAATCACCCCAGCGACGTCTCTGCCTTAAGAGGTGAGAATGGTGGCTGAATAGAAATGGGAGAGGTGCATAACGATGCACTGCTGTGTGAAATAATGACAGCAAGCAGGTGACCTCATCATGCATTTTCCTTCTGCTTGCGTCTTTAAGCATTGATAATCCTAACCAATGTATATCCTTCGCTAAGGATGCCTTTTCATCGGTGCAGTGGCATCGCTAGGGGGTGGCTTGGGGTGGCCAGGGCCCCCCCTGTGAAACCATGTGCCCCCCCTTGTGCCCCCATGCCTAAGACGAGCAGTGACCATGTTCTCCCCTTACATTTGTCCGTGCCCCCCCTACTTTTGTCTTTGGCCCCCTCTGTGCCACTCCTAAATTTGAATCCTGGCAATGCCACTGCATCAGTGATTGGGCATGCTCACACCGAGCCCCAGCCCCTCCTCTTCTAAAATTCTCTGGAAACAAGATGCAAGAAAGGCCAAAGACCCCAATGGAGGACCCAATATTGTGCCATTTCATGCTGGCATCCGAATCCTTAGGCTGTCTGTAGGATTATACTAGGCTCACGTTTACAGACATTTGAATAGTATTTGAGTGTTGTGAAAAATGAAATGAACATCAAGTCCACTGGCCATTATTCAATTCCTTTATGAACTTTATTTGGGTTAAAATGCATCAACGTACGTGTAAAATCATGTCCATTGCATAAAAAAGCATAAAAACAAAAGGACGTGCATATGTTAAAACTTCATGCGAAGGCGGATGAACACCCTTGTCGCATATTAAAATCACAGTAAGCACCCGATTATATCACTATTATTAAACAACATACAAAGACACAATACTAACAAAGACAACTTCATTAATCAGTAACATTCCAAACTCCTGCCCCGTCATTATTCTGACTCTTCTGACTCATGCCCTGATAAAAAATCTCACTCATTTCTATTTAATGTATTTATTAGTATAACACAGCCAGTTAGGCTTTTTATACGTACCATTCCAATTAAAATGTACATTCAAGTTTACCATAAATAGATGAAAAATAAAGCAACTTCAACCACTAGAAGACAACAAGCATCAAAGTGCAAACATTCCAGGTAGCCTATTCTAATGATGTTAAAAAGGACCATGCTTCACACTGCTAACACATCCGTTTCAATATTCCATCCACTTCACCCCACAGTTTAGTCAAATGATATATTAAGCTAACATCATCTCCATCCAGGTAAGTGCTAAAGACCGGTTTTGTACGATCAGACCGAAAAAAGGTCACCCCGCTCACTATACTGTGTGGCATAGTGAGTGGGGTGTAGCGGGGGACACCCCCGCAGCACACCCGCAAAAAAATAAAAAAAAAATAAAAAATTAAAAACACTATCATATAGTGAGCGGAGGTTGCGGGGGAAACCCCTGCAGCCCCCGTAGTATGTGTGTTTGCATGAGAAAGGTGCAAACATTTGGTAGTTCGCACTTTTCTCATGCAAACATTCCGGCCGCAGCAAAACCAGCCGCGGTCGGATCACTTAGAATCCTAAAGACCTACTGTAAAGTTCTGGGTTCCCAATGCTGACTGACATCTCTTGATGTTCCAGTTGTTCCTTTAATGAGTTTCCAGTACATCTTTTATGTCTCTTATGTCAAGTTCATCTGAGCTTCAGGCAACATGCACCAGCACCCTCCCAGGTAGGCTACATCTCACCAACTCCCTCACTCAGAACTCTCAACCATACAACATTCTCACCAGCAAGATTCCCTGTCACTCACTCAGCATTTACTCATTCTGCAAAGACAACATGCCAACCTAAATCACTACACCTACCCTCTGTGTCAACTCCACACATCAAACAAGCGTTGCCACGAATAGTTGCCAAAGCCTCGCACTTGATGATTAAGTGTTTAAGAGTTTCCAAGTCCGCCATTCCACAGAGCCTACAGTAATTCCACTAATGCATGGATAACTTTCCACTCAGTTGCACTTCATAATAACGGGAGAGCAAGTCTAAATTGTTTTAAACCACTGCTCCTCAGTACGTCAACAGGGAACTGATTCCTAATGTCCGTATAGAAGGGACAACGTACCATGAAACGAGTCAAGGTTTTTGCGTTATCCACAAAACCAGCAGGCAGAAGATGGACCTCTGGCGGGTCCATCCTCTATTTGTAAGTCACATCTTTCAAAGAAAGGACATTTCATCTGGCCCTAGTGAGGAAATTCCTAAGTCAAAGTTCTGTGACCACAGGCAGCCTTTTATCCCCCCTTTCCTTTTTAGGGGGACCTGCAGAACATCTAACTTCTGGCTTTACTCTCATTGCCTCCTCTCTAGTATCGGCCAGATCATTCCGTAACTTGATCGCGGTTAGTGATGCCCTTTAAATTCTCAGGATGTTCTTTGTGAGGCTAGGGAGCAATCATCCCCCTAGGGGTGGCAGCAGGCGGGACCTCACAGAGAGAGACTCCCCCATGGGACAGGTAATTCTGTTCCACAGAGGAACTCTCTAAAACCCTTCCAGAGTTGGGGAAGCCAAACCGGTGCCATGGCCTTTGCAAGGTGGACCGTTGGATCCTACAACACAGAGACCATCAGTCCCAGCACTATCTGGATCCACGCAGGTGATCGAGGAGGAAGCAATGAACAAAGAGTAAGACACCTGCAAACCCTGAAAGAACCGGAGACGCATTCCCAGTTCAAGTCCGGTAACAGGAACTGCGGGAGACCCGGGTGGGGGTTGGGATTGTGAGGACATTGGCGCGACACCATTGGGCAGATCAGGTTCAAGCCCCCTCCTCCCCTCCACCGTTGGGCTATGTTGACTCAGGCAGAACAGGACAGAGTTTAAACGGTGCCCGTGCTTCGCTGTTAACAAAAACCCTGCAATTACTACGTCACTGTAGCACTTACATTCATATGCATACATTTTAAGGCAACTGAAGTTGTGATGTGGGGTTAATACTTGCGTGCCAGGGGAGTGATTGGAAGGGTGGGTGGGACAGCTCATTCTCACAGCAGTCTTTCAGTGTGTGGCTTCAAACAGGAAGGGGAGAGTTAACTGCTTGTAACATTGGAGCTGCACTAGACCTGTCTTATTAGAATGCGTAAAGAAGTTAGATGTGTCCAAACAAGTACCTTTGCCCCTCCCTCACAGTCTCTGAAGTTAGTGCCACTCCCAACATTTTAAGTGTTAGCCCCCCGACCCTCCAAAACTTTAGCCTAGGGTCACCCCTGTGTAAGATCATGTGCTACCAGCATTCGCCTTCTGGCTTCTGAACGGCTTCACCACCAAACGGATTGAGGCCAAAATGACTGCCTATGCACAGTTCTAAACATATGCAACAGCATACATCACGTGCTCTGGCTGGCCACCATGGACAGTGTGTGTGGGTTTGGGTGCCGCTATCCAGAATCTGGAGGCTGCAAACCAACCCAAAAATTGCAATGGGCTCTAGCCCCGGATCTTTTACAAACCTAGCAACGCCCCTGGGGATGACCAAAGGGCATCAGGAGTGATCTCCCTCGCACAGTATTGATCAGAGAGCAAAGAACTAAGAGTGCATCAGGAGTGATCTCACTCATCACAATATTGATTGGAGAACCCAGAAACAAAAGTGCATCAGGAGTGATCTTTCACACCACAGGGACACCATCAAACCAAACCACTGAGAATGATGGTCTTATCTGAGACTGACAGTGCTGTGACGATGCAGACTGAACCAAGAATAAGGAGTGCTCAACAAAAAGAGAGGCGGGACAACAATCCTCTGCTTGGGAGGATCCAGCAACCTGTAGTAAAAAAGGAAGAAGGTCTTCTCTTAGAGAGAAACAAAGCCCAGGAGCTAGAAATCAGTCAAGTTGTGACTGAAACAGGAGACAGAGAGATCTTCCGTTGGGAGGAAGGCAGAAGGTGTTGTTGGCCAGCAGCCTCGAGGAAGTCTGAGGCTGACGAGCAGAGGGGAAGAAAACCCCAAGAAGGAGAAGCACGCAAGAGTGGTGGACGGTGTGACCCTGGAGGGGTAGACTGGTGACTCTGACAAACTACAGCAAGACAGTTGGAGCCTGGAAGCCGCAGAGAAGAGTCCAAAGTAGACGGAATGACAAACCAAGCTGTTCTGACAATGCACAAAGTCCTGCTCCTGCGCACAGAACCCGTGACGCCACCCCTCGAAAAGCAACGTAACAGGAACAGCGGGAGACCCGGGAGGGAACACAGCAATAAAGAATACGGTCTGCCTACTCATCACAGTGAGTGGCCTGAAGTTAAAAAGAGTGACAAACACTATGGGACTCAGCCTACTCATCCCAGTGAGTGGTCTAAAGTTAAGAAGAGTGATATACACTCTGGGACGCAGCCTTCTTGTCCAAGTGGGTGGGCAAAAGTGAAAAACCCTTGTGACCCATCCTACCCGTCTCAGCGAAATAAGAACAGGACAAGATCATTATTATTGAGTATACAATAAGAATAGCAAGGAGCAAGACAGTGAATTAGAAGAGGGGGAATATGATATCAACTGTCTTAGGCACAAAGAGTTGAAGAACAGTAGCAACAGAGAGAATATGAGGGAATCAGTCCCCCTATTGGAACCAGGAAGAGAAAGACTTTTAGAGAAGAGAGATCCTTTTCCAGGATATCCAAAGCTATCAGGCTCGACGTCGGAAAGCGCCTCCCTCGACTCCTCACCTGTGTCGGCGGAACAGTGCAATGATGCCGTCTGGGGCTCCAGTGCAATGATGCCGTCTGGGGCTCCAGTGCAATGATGCCGTCTGGGGCTCCAGTGCAATGATGCCGTCTGGGGCTCCAGTGCAATGATGCCGTCTGGGGCTCCAGTGCAATGATGCCGTCTGGGGCTCCAGTGCAATGATGCCGTCTGGGGCTCCAGTGCAATGATGCCGCCTGGGGCTCCAGTGCAATGATGCTCTCTGGGGCTCCAGTGCAATGATGCCGCCTGGGGCTCCAGTGCAATGATGCCGCCTGGGGCTCCAGTGCAATGATGCCGTCTGGGGCTCCAGTGCAATGATGCTGACCCATCTGGGAATCCAGGGCCATACTGTTATTCAGGATTAACTATCATTGCACTCCGGTGCAAGGCAACCGCCCTGGATCCTGCCACAAGCACTCTCCTTCAACAGAATAGTGTGATGTTCACGGTGTGTGCTGAGAAATCAGGCACACTGTCCCATGTTTTGGGGAGAGTAGCGGGAAAGCACACATTTTGACCCAGTAAAATGGCTGAGAAAACACCCTTTTACCCCCAAATATAAAACCTTAAAGCTAGAGAGGCGGGTGGGCAGAAGCATCAGCTAAGGCTCTCCTAATCCCCTACCACCAGGGGGGGGAAGAAGCATCAGTTTAGGCTCTCCCAATCCCCTACCACCTAGGGTGGGAAGAAGCATCATCTTAGGCTCTCCTGTTCCCCTACCACCTAGGGTGGGAAGAGGCATCAGTTTAGGCTCTCCTATTACCCTACCACCTAGGGTGGGAAGAAGCATCAGCTTAGGCTCTCCTGTTCCCCTACCACCTCGGGTCGAAAGAAGCATCAGCTTAGGCTCTCCTGTTCCCCTACCACCTCGGGTCGGAAGAAGCATCAGCTTAGGCTCTCCTGTTCCCCTACTACCTAGGGTGGGAAGAGGCATCAGCTTAGGCTCGCCTGTTCCCCTACCACCTGGGGTGGGAAGAAGCATCATCTTAGGCTCTCCTACTACCCTACCACCTAAGGTGGGACGAAGCATCAGCTTAGGCTCTCCTGTTCCCCTACCACCTAGGGTCAGAAGAAGCATCAGCTTAGGCTCTCCTGTTCCCCTACCACCT
Organism: Ambystoma mexicanum; assembly: GCF_040938575.1. Taxonomy (NCBI): domain Eukaryota; kingdom Metazoa; phylum Chordata; class Amphibia; order Caudata; family Ambystomatidae; genus Ambystoma; species Ambystoma mexicanum. The sequence continues at coordinate 229,926,552 of NC_090934.1, forward strand.
AGGGTGGGAAGAAGCATCAGCTTAGGCTCTCCCGTTCCTCTACCACCTAGGGAGGGAAGAAGCATCATCTTAGGGTCTCCTGTTCCTCTACCATCTAGGGTCGGAAAAAGCATCAGCTTAGGCTCTCCTGTTCCCCTACCACCTAGGGTGGGAAGAAGCATCAGCTTAGGCTCTCCCGTTCCTCTACCACCTAGGGAGGGAAGAAGCATCAGCTTAGGCTCTCCTATTACCCTACCACCTAGGGTGGGAAGAGGCATCAGCTTAGGCTCTCCTATTACCCTACCACCTAGGGTGGGAAGAGGCATCAGCTTAGGCTCTCCTGTCCCTCTGCCACCTAGTGTGGGAAGAAGCATCAGCTTAGGCTCTCCTATTACCCTACCACCTAGGGTGGGAAGAAGCCCCCCTGTTCCTCTACCACCTAGGGTGGGAAGAAGGATCAGTTTAGGCTCTCCTATTACCCTACCACCTCGGGTGGGAAGAAGCCCTCCTGTTCCATAACCACCTAGGGTGGGAAGAGGCATCAGCTTAGGATCTCTTATTCCCCTACCACCTAACACTATTCACATCTTGTTGGCTACCACTTCTGCGCCTTGCACAGTCTCCAGCACAACATACCCTTCAACTACCACCATTCCGATACCAGCTTCTACCACTTCCAGACCCTGACCAATCTATGGCCCTGCATTGCCCTTGCACTCCAGCCTCGGCTTCCATAACTCCCCTTCCTCAGACATTCCCCAGCTCAGAACTCCCCTTTGCCTACTACCCTTTCAATATCAACCACGCACACCGCCATTGCACTTCCAAGCCATCACAATCATTGCCAACCAGTTTCGCCGGTGACCTACTACCATGCTCAGCTGTAACACTCATGAACTCCTACATTACCCCTAGACATTCCAACGTGGCCACTCACACATTAGGGCTTAGCCAGAAGCCGACCAGTGTTCAGCGGGGTGTAGATGGCAGCCGCGTCCATCATTATCCCCACCTACATGTAGGTTGAGTCTAAAACTCCCATCTCTCTTAACCTACATTAGGGTTCACCCATGCCACGTTTGTCCTCGGCCAACCTCTCTACCCAGACGCCCCTCTACACCTCAAAATCCTTATTCTCAATGAATTGCTCTGTCAGTAACCTGCACCTGAAGATAGCGTTCATTTAGATGTTGGAGTGAAAATTGCAGCATACTGTCGAGGAGGCTAATATTAAGGCTGGGTACTTCTCCGGAGAGCAAAGCACCATGCCAAAGTGAAACCTGCAGGAGTTGGGTGCATTCTGGGTAGGGGAGCAGGTGGGGACCAAAGTGCAAAAGTCCCAGAATGGCGAGGCACCTTTGGGTGGGCAGCATGTTTGAAGGAGGCCTTTGAAGTACTCAATAGGACTTGCACAGCAACATATGGCGAGGTCCCTGTTGACTGTTGGGAAGTCACATGGCGGGATGCTGTAATGTTATACCGTGGCCACTAGATGGCAGTGTCTGGAAGCAGGGCATTATTCAGCATAGCAGGAGTGAGGGGGCAAACTATGGAAAAAGTTCTGATTTTTAGTTTTGGCTATTAGGTGGCACTAAAGCGCCACCTATAAGCTGAAACTATTGCATTACAGTACAGCTATGGAGAAATGGCAAATGGGAAGGGACACAATACTTGTTAGTGTTTTTTGGCCATTTACACACCCATTTATATGCTATGGCCATGCAAATTCCTATGGCCATTCTCACCCACTTCCTGCCCCTTCCCGCCCAAAACACATTCTTCTGCGATCTCTTTGAACTAGTATAAGGCCTTCCTTTCAAACTTTGCACTAAAATTGCCTGCCAGTGTTTCTTCAAAGCAGTCTTCTCAGAGCGAATGACTTTATTGGATCAGTAAATGCACCATTGGTATAATTAACCAGGTCTGCCTTCAGCCACCCGATTTAGGAGTGTAGTCCTGTCAAAACAAGTATTGTCAAAGCCAACAATTTTGGCTTGTTGGCCAACAATTTTGGCTTGTTGTATAAGTATTAAACATTTGGAAGGGAACCGCTGTCAGAAGCCCAGGTACTCGCACCATTTTGCAGCTGCTACCATGGATGGCCAATTATTACCAAGCACTCTGGCAGCCCCTGGCGAAATCCTTTCCCATGCATACACAAAAGCCAAAATGTGTGGGCATTGCCAATGCTTGTTTTTTTTTTTAAAGGTGGAAATCAGGCTCTCCCAATATGCGGTCAAATAAGGTAGCAAGACATAACTAGCCATCTTCATGGACTTTCATGCCCCATTTGACAATACCACTACAGTCTAGTAGTTGCAGCTGGTGAATTTGCAAAATGGAGGGGCGTTACGGTATTCCCCGAATTGAATTGGGCAAGTGCCCCTGAACTAATCCTAACCCTAAAAACTTTGGCAGGTGCTTCCCATTGTACATATTGGCAAAGGAGGAGGGGCTCGCTTCCCCTCGGTAGCAGCTAACCACTGGAATGTCCTTACCACAGCCTTTAGAGGAGAAAGCTCATACTGGACCTTCCGATCTTCGCCTAACACACTGACCTCTTTGCAGGAATAATTGACTCTTGTTCTATATTAACTTCACCCTGTTATTACTTCATGTCCATAGCATTCTATGCATTGCCTTACTGAAGCGTGTTTATGCAACTGGTTGCAACAGCGCCTTGGTGCCCCAGGGTTTGGGTGCTTTACAAATGTAAAAATAAATGCATAGTTTAAAAATAACTCGTTGAAATCATGCCTTTCACTGCAAACATTTCTGAAAAATTGGATAACAATATTGAATGTACAGACGGCACTGCAGGGCACACATAAAACCCTTTTTAACAGGAGTTGGTGGTGGCTGTCCTCAAAGAAAAAATGGAGGCCACTCTCAACAGTACATACCCGCATCGCCCCACTTTCAAGAAGGTTCTGCTCAGACCAGATTTGAGGTCGGCCCCCCTTTCTGTGTGCTTTGTGTCCAGAGAATGTAATGAGGGTGGTGTCAACAATACATGCTAGATTTTCCCCTGTAAAACACATTTTTATGCTGCTAGTGTCCAAAAAAGGGCAGTTTCGGCAATATATGTCCACACTACCCACCTTTCATGCTGCTAGCTGTAAATCCTGCATTCTATCTCAATATATGCACAAGTTTACCCCAGTTCTGCATCGTGTTACTCTCCGGGGATACAATTTGCGCCATTGCCCCCGACACACCCACATTCGTACACATACATACACGAACACATTCACGCAAACAAGCCACTTTTTTCTTTGTTATGGGTCTCAAAGCGAGAAATGTTTATTTCCTGCCTTACATTACAAACAGTTCCGCAGCCTGGCAATCTGTGCATCCTTACACAAAGACATTAAGCCAAAAGACTATAATTGTGGCTTTATTTGCACATCCGAAATGGAAAAATATAGGATCCAGAATGCAAAAAATGCTGTTCCAAAAATGCCCTATTTTACACTACTGTACTGACAGCACTTTAAGACAGAAAATAAAAGAACATGTTTTCTAAGGTCACCTGGGTATAGATTGTGCGTCACAAACTTCCAGCTTCCTGTTGCGAATGATGCGCAAACTTCCAGCGTGCAGTTACGCATGATGCGCAAATCTCCAGCTTGCTGTTACGTGCTGTTACACATGATGCACACACTTCCAGGTTGCTGTTACGCATGATGCACACACTTCCAGCTTGCTGTTACGCATGATGCACACACTTCCAGCTTGCTGTTACGCATGATGCACACACTTCCAGCTTGCTGTTACGCATGATGCACACACTTCCAGGTTGCTGTTACGCATGATGCACAAACCTCCTGCTTGCTGTTACGCATGATGCACACACTTCCAGCTTGCTGTTACGTGCTTTTACGCATGATGCACACACTTCCAGGTTGCTGTTACGCATGATGCACACACTTCCAGCTTGCTGTTACGCATGATGCACACACTTCCAGCTTGCTGTTACGCATGATGCACACACTTCCAGGTTGCTGTTACGCATGATGCACACCCTTCCAGCTTGCTGTTACGCATGATGCACGCACTTCCAGCTTGCTGTTACGCATGGTGCACGCAGTTCCAGCTTGCTGTTACGCATGATGCACGCGCTTCCAGCTTGCTGTTACGCATGATACACACGCTTCCAGCTTGCTGTTACGCATGATGCACGAGCTTCCAGCTTGCTGTTACGCATGATGCACACACTTCCAGCTTGCTGTTACGCATGATGCACACACTTCCAGGTTGCTGTTACGCATGATGAGCACACTTCCAGCTTGCTGTTACGCATGATGCACCCTTCCTGCTTGCTGTTACGCATGATGAGCATACTTCCAGCTTGCTGTTACGCATGATGCACACCCTTCCAGCTTGCTGTTATGCATGATGCACGCACTTCCAGCTTGCTGTTACGCATGATGCACGCAGTTCCAGCTTGCTGTTACGCACGATGCACAAACCTCCAGCTTGCTGTTACGCATGATGCACAAACCTCCAGCTTGCTGTTACGCATGATGCACACACTTCCAGCTTGCTGTTACGTGCTGTTACGCATGATGCACACACTTCCAGCTTGCTGTTACACATGATGCACACACTTCCAGGTTGCTGTTACGCATGATGCACACACTTCCAGGTTGCTGTTACGCATGATGCACACACTTCCAGCTTGCTGTTACGCATGATGCACACACTTCCAGCTTGCTGTTACGCATGATGCACACACTTCCAGCTTGCTGTTACGCATGATGAGCACACTTCCAGCTTGCTGTTACGCATGATGCACCCTTCCTGCTTGCTGTTACGCATGATGAGCATACTTCCAGCTTGCTGTTACGCATGATGCACACCCTTCCAGCTTGCTGTTACGCATGATGCACGCACTTCCAGCTTGCTGTTACGCATGATGCACGCAGTTCCAGCTTGCTGTTACGCATGATGCACGCGCTTCCAGCTTGCTGTTACGCATGATACACACGCTTCCAGCTTGCTGTTACGCATGATGCACGCGCTTCCAGCTTGCTGTTACGCATGATGCACGCGCTTCCAGCTTGCTGTTACGCATGATACACGCGCTTCCAGCTTGCTGTTACGCATGATGCACAAACCTCCAGCTTGCTGTTACGCATGATGCACACACTTCCAGCTTGCTGTTACGTGCTGTTACGCATGATGCACACACTTCCAGCTTGCTGTTACGCATGATGCACACACTTCCAGGTTGCTGTTACGCATGATGCACACACTTCCAGCTTGCTGTTACGCATGATGCACACACTTCCAGCTTGCTGTTACGCATGATGCGCACACTTCCAGGTTGCTGTTACGCATGATGAGCACACTTCCAGCTTGCTGTTACGCATGATGCACCCTTCCAGCTTGCTGTTATGCATGATGCACACACTTCCAGGTTGCTGTTACGCATGATGAGCACACTTCCAGCTTGCTGTTACGCATGATGCACACCCTTCCAGCTTGCTGTTACGCATGATGCACGCGCTTCCAGCTTGCTGTTACGCATGATACACGCGCTTCCAGCTTGCTGTTACGCATGATGTTAACAATGTTGGACTGCCCACACAAGAGCCAACTAATTTCTTGCACGCAAAGCTAGCAGAGATCGTGGTTATAAATACATATTTAAAAAGAGCATTATTGTGTTACCTTCATTGGCTTGGTAGCAGACCTAGGTTTTCTAGATAGGAAAGGGCAAAGGGAGCATCTTTCATTTGGAAATGTCCCAGCACTACCAGGGGACTAGAAATTCTTGCAGAAGAAAGACTCTGCTAACAAAAGGGCTGTTTTACAACAGTAATGTAGGGCCATTGTAAAGGTGCTTTTTGTCTTCTGCATTTTGTTTCTGCTCATGACAGATGTGAAGGTAGGCAGGTCGCTTCCGAAACAGCACAAAATGGCATGGGAGTGGCTGCTGCCCATTACCAGGGCATTGTTAAAACATGCACAGGCTATGGACGTCATTTAGGGGTCGCAACTGCGACCCCTTAGACCTCCCTTGCTACCCCTAAAAAATAATTTAAAAAAATATATATTTTTTCATTTTCTTTTTTTTTTTACATTGAGACTCATGGGCTGTGGCCAGCAGCATGTGGCTCTTTGTTTCTGGAGTGGCTGGTTTTCTGGCCATAGCTGTTAAAATAGCTCAGTGGGTTGAGCGTTGGCTGCTGCAATGCTTGTGTGATCTGCAGGTCACATGCTCGACTCCCAGCAAGGTCAATTCAGCCTTTCATCCTGCTGAGGTTGATACATGAGTACCAACACAGGTTTGGTGATATTGTATGTATATTTGTTTTATATGAAGCATTTAAGCGTAAGTGCTATATAATAACACATAATTATCGTTTGGCTGTGGATGTTTGCTTGCATTCACAGTGATTTGGTAATATGGGCCAATATACACTGATCTTAACGATACATATGGTGATCAATTCTTGTATGAAATGTATATAACTTTACAGTGATATAGTAACCATATTTTCCATAGTGTATTCAGAAACAATGCTATGTGATGCCACTTCCTGTTTTGTCATGGGCTGAAAGATCGCGTTCCATCGCTTCCCGTGATGTCACTTTGGGGTGGGTCAAATGACATCACTTCCTGTGATGTCATCAGAGGTCAAGGGCTTTGTGAGGTCACTTCTGCTACCCCTGGCATTTTGGTGAAATGACATCCTTGGGACAGGCATGCAAGCTTTACCCCCCAAGACAGCAGCGGGATGTTTGTCCGGGACCAGTGGCGGCTGCTATCATGGGGCGGCCGGGCGCCGCCCCCCCAGAAAAGAAGGAGAAAAGAAAGAGGAAGCTAAAAGAGATTCAATCTGAGAACTTCTCTGATTGAATCTCTTTTAGCTTGCATTTCCTTTGCCAACAGCGCGGGGGCGCTGTGGCAAGGCAACAATGATAAAGGGCCGGGCCCGGCTGTTAACACAGCGGGGCGCGTCCCGTTTTACGCTTTTTTCTTCAATAGTAGAGTGAGTGGAGCTCATAGCTCCACGCACTCTACGTAAGCCCCCTTTAATTAGAAGGCTGGCGGGGCGCTTCAGGGGTGGCCCCGCCAGTCTAAAATGTGCGTAAACAGCGCACTAGGTCCGGGTCGTCCCTCGTCACTGAAATTCCCTCCCCTCCCCTGCATGGACACAGTAATGTCATTGGCTGTTTGCCAGCCAATGACAACCCTTGCATTGGCTGGCAAACAGCCAATGACATTACTGTATCTATGCAGATCTCTGGTGCTGGGGGTGTGTGGGTGTACCTGCGCCACCTTCACACTCTCTTTAGACGACACGACGGCAGGAGTCACGAGTCGACGCAAGCCCAGCTGCCCGGCCCTGAAGACCATCCACCAGCCCAGCAGAGACGGCCTGGACCCTGGCTAGGAGCCGGCGGGTAAGTAGTAGCCAGGTGGTCCCAGCAGATTTGTTTGTGTTTTTAGGCCCGGGCGGGGACGTGGCCCACGGACCACAGCCCCAGTCAGCAACACTGAAAGACGTGTAGGCCAGGCCTACGTCTTTCAGTATTACTGACTGCGGTCAACTTAATGGGGCCTTGTTTCCACTCAAGTCTCCGGCGGGCGGGCCTGGTGGTAGCGGGCCCGGGCCCGCCTACCACCAAGGCGGGGGCCGCCAGGCCTGGGCCTTTACCCCAGGTCCGTGGGCCAAGGCCCAACGGCCTTGGTCCACGCGGACAGCAAGACCCAGGCAGGCGTGCTGCTGCTGCCCAGTGCGGGCCGCGTTACAGAATCTCCAATCCATCCAAAATGTGCCGTTTTATATTTTCGGCATTTTTTGTCGAAAAATGCCGAAAATATAAAACGGCACAATTAGCATGATGCGGAGTGGTCGCGGGCCGCGGCTGATCAGCTCCACAGTGATGAGTGCCCTTCTCAAGCTGGGCGCAATGATTTCCAACTGGATGTCCCAGACTCTGCCTTCTCTGGTGGGGCTGAACGCCACCCGGCTGCCTTCCTCCGACCCTCTGGTAAATCCGGACTTGTCTCTTCCATCGCTGCCAGCGCTGAACCCCTTGCAGCTTTGCTGGAACTCAGCAGTGCCGGTTCGTTCCTGAGGCACGTGTGCAAACTTTCTGACTGCATGTTTCCCTTTTAACAATGACACTGCCATGATGCAGATGCCGGGGAGTTGAGCAGAGCTGTAGGATGCACCCGGGGCAGATGTTCAGGAGCTTAGAGAATTACTCAATATATGTTGCTGACAGGAATATTGCTTTGGAAAGTTTGTCTTCGCCTGACGACGCTGGTGCATTTAATTGACGTTATTGCCGTTTTCTTCTACAACATCAACTGCGCGTAAAACTTTGGGATGTGGTACCCATACTTGCCAGGTGTGTGTGTGTGTTCACGTTTGCCTTGCTACACACGTGACGTCGGGCAACTTCGGGTCGCATTTTAAGGATGTCTTTGGTTTTCCCACTAATTGCTGTGCTTAATGAATGCGCTCATGTATGTGTTTACTTATTTATTGAGGTGGTTGTTTAACACTGCGTGCACATGGCAATGCCATCCTGTGGGTAGAGGCCAGCTTTGCAACTACCCGGCATGCATGCTACATTCTGTACAGCATACCACTTGACGAGCAGACACATTTGTGAATGCAGAGGCGTTTCTCATATTCTAATGATTGTATTTGGTTACCTGTGTTTTTGGTCAGCAAATAACGCTCTTTGGAACAACGGCATCCCCTTTCTCCTCACTAGAAAGACTGAGCAGCACGGTCCTGCGTGAATTGGAGCAGCCCTGCAGAATACACTTTGGACAATGCACACTTCCAAAGGTGTTAATGTTAAAGGGTACTTGTACCGTGCACTATCACCATCTGAATGGTCCCCTGGCGCTCTGGTGGATCTGAAAAAATTGTGCAGGGAGGAGGGAGGGGGTTAGTAGGGTATAGTGACAATAGGTAGAGCAAAAAGCAGTGAGCAAAGGAATCCCCACTGATGCACAATGTTTTTACCCTTGGGCCAGGAGGTTATGTCTGTGAAGGAGCAACATGTATCCACTGTCTTGAAAGAGAAGTAACTTGCTCTCCCTGTAACAAATGTCACTCTTGGTCATGATGGCTTCAAGAGTTTTTTCTTAGACATTGTAGTAGTGAACTCTTGTGAGTACCTTAGACGTTAGCCCATTGCTCCATTGAAAGGTTGGGTACACTTTATGTGTGTGGTGCAGAGCAATCTGTTCCTCATCTGGGAGAGAGAGGATCTTTGTTCAAAGTCTTTTTGAAGACTTTGAACATAGCCCTCCAGGTTCCGGTCCTGGCTGGGTAAACCCATGATTTGAGCGTTGTTTCTTTTAGGTGGATTTTCTATGTCCTCTTGCTTTAGGAGCAGTTGTTTGTTGAAGGCTTCGAGGTTCTCGTGGATAACATTGCCAGATCATAGGACTGTTCACATGCAGAATTTTCGAGATCATCCTCACGCCTCTCCACCTCTGCTACCAGCTTGTCCTCGAGATCTTTTGAGAAAGCTCTACCTCTCTCGCATGTATTTCAGTCCTGTAACAGGTTTTGAAAGTTGCATTTTATAGCTGGTGCATTCAGGAGTGGGTCAGGGGTGGGTGGCGTGGGGATCTGGCCCGCTGTACTAACTTCTTGATTTCTTGTCTGGTGTTGCTCCTATTGTCTGAGGATTGTCAACTCTTGGGATGCTTTGTCATCTTGTTCTCCGATGTGGGCCTGTTGTATCGGGCCAGTTGTCAGGGGGCTGAAAATTCAGTTTAAGGCCCACAGCGCCAGGACCTCAAGGCCCAGCTTTAGCTTTGATTTCAAGAGTGATAAGGTGAGTAGAGAATCGCATTAGTTTGCTGAATCAAATCACGGAGCTCTGGCTATGGGCGCAGGCGCTGCAGCAATGGGGGTGAATGGGAATATGCCAGATTTAGTTATTTATTTTATTGGATATTTGTATGGTGCCTATGCAACAATTGGTGCTGCAAGGCGCCACAAGACAAACAAATGGGGGGGGAACAAGGGAGAAAGATAACAATAACGGTCCTACTAGGCCTTGTGACATTCTGATCGTGCAAGTTCAGTAACAGGAAGTGAGAGGGTCACATTATAACACACTGACCTACGGCAAACAACACACACCCTGCAGAATGTGCAGATGTGTTGACAATGAGTGCTTGGTGCAAATGTTTCCATCATTACTGACTATATAATGAATTTCTTTATGCATACACCATAGTACCAGCTATTCTCAATACAAGCTGCTGTAAAATACACCATCACACTTGCACACGTAAGAAAAACCGAATGCTTTTTTCATATTTCTGTGGGTTTTTTGGACAGTAAATTGCACATTTTGTAGGCCATTTTTCCAAAAATGTCAAGGGGGGGAGAACCCCCCCATACTCCCCCGTAACCCCTTTGGAGGGGTGGGCTCGCACGCTCGCTACTAAATTCGCCCTGGGAAATTTACGCCCCACCAGCTTTCAAACTCACCAGCCGCCACTGTCCGGGACACTTTCTCCCAACCGCAGTGGACTGCCAAGGCAATAGCTGAGGAAAAAGTCCTAGGCCACTTTGAAAAGTCCCGGTTTCTGGCCACTGTGGCTACCCCGTTGGCCCCCCAGTTGTCATGCTAGTGTCTGGAAGCCTGCAGCGACCAGGACGGGATGATGATATAATATAGAAGGCATGTCTTGAGGTTTCATGGAGACAGGACATAGCACTGGATTAAGTGCATGCCCCAGCTCACACAAAGTAAGTTAGTGCAGGAGGTGGGATATGCGGGGAAGCCCCCCCATAGAGATATGAAGATTAGAAGTGTGGTAGAGGGAAATAAGCCCCTATGACAGGCCTTCAGTGCACCCACTGCAAGAGGAAAACCAGTCATCGTTTCAGTACTGTCGTGTTCTGCAGGAAAACCAAAACGCGATTGGCGGGAATCTCTAAGTTGAATGTAGGGGAGTATCCAGTTTTGCAAGAGTGTTGGGGGGAGCGGGGAGCGAGCCATGAAAAAATTCCTGCCACTTCCCCGTTACCCCCAAATGCACCTTGGAAAGTTAATGCTAAACTGACACACACACAATCGTTCCTGCACCTCACCCTGTTATTATGACTTGACTCTGTGCCCTCTTCCTGTAACATTCCGACAAGAGTGGGGCATGGAGCAGTGTACTCCTGCTCTGCATCTGGCTCTGCCTTTATTGGGCCTGCAGTGCGGTCAACGTTCTGGAGTGGGACACAAAGCGTGTTCCTGCTATGCCGCCCATTTTACATGGAGGGGGCAGAGCAGAGGCAGACAGCCACACTGCTGTCCCGGACACAATGCTCCGAAATAATGTCACGGCACAGTCAGAAAGGTCTAGACTGGCAGCCTCAAAATGCCAGTCTAGCCAAGTAATAAAACATACCATACTCAGTTGATCATGGATGCCGAGAAAACATTTCACGCCAAAGTAGGGGCTAAACTGGCTGCCCCAAAATGCCAGCCTAGCAAGTAACTAAGCTTGAAAGTAAATGGATGTAATCAATTCCTTATGCACAAGATTAAAATGTAACGGACTAACCATATTGTTAAGCACAAGCGTCCAGATGCCCAATTGTTAAGTGCGTTACATAAATGTAATAAATAAATATATAAATAAATCCCATACTTGGCTTTAAAATAGTGCGATATAGCCTATTTACCTGTGAGGTCTTGAGCGAGGGAAGTAAGCACTTTCTTAGGTCTTTAAATGTTGACAGAATACAGGGCTCAAGTACTGAAAAAAAACGTGGGGTTATGGGGAGCCCCATAATATATGCATAAGCGCTGAGTAAATGGGAGCAGAGGGAGTAGTTGCATCCATTCTCCTTGCCATGCTGATCTAAATCACTGGGTGTGGTAGGGATTCTGTCTCCTCTCCTGCTGGGTGATATGTTGGTGACGTGTCAGCATGCATCTTGCAAAATTATCAAGTGCTGTTCACTTCAAAATGGGAAGAGAACCCGATTAATGGACCACCTGACCTTTGATTGGAGGGGATGGACAGGCCAATTCTGCTTTGCAGTTCAGGAGTACGAGGGGATCCTATAACAAAGACAATTCAGCAGGTTAGGTGACTGTTGCTGAAATGTTATTAGACCTTCCTGAAAATCATAGGGCTTTTTTCCTATTCCTGCACCAGAATGTACTGTAAAATGTGCTGTTTCGACTTGGGGATGAGTCCCTCCCGTCATTTAGTGTGGGAATCTCTGCCCCGTAGCAGAAATTAAAAGCCGCTACCCATTAATATATGCACAGAAGGTGAACGTATCTTAAAGTAAAATATACAAATATAGTTCAATTGTTCTTTCTTTTTAGAAATAAAGTGCACAAGACAAATGAGCATTTGCCTTTCAAAATAATTGATTAAAAAAATTAATCAAGCAGGAAGAAAAAATAGACAGAGGAGAATTTCCAGTAACTATGCAGGGTGTAAAGTATAGAGTGTGCAAAGTATAAAAGGTGCCCACCTTTTATACCCAGCAATTTATGATGCAATATTTCAAGGAAAATAAAATCCAAACAGGAGACGTGTGCTTTAATGACACTTTTATATGGTTTTGCGGGTAAGCATCTGCACTGGAAACAGGATAACCTTGGGTGAAATCCTAGTAGCCAAACACTTGAACAAGCAAAACTTTTTTAATGCTGGCTTCAAAAACACCCAACAGGGGTTGTGTCGGCGCCCTAATAAAAGGGGACAGACTCTGTCCACACATGCATTTTTAACTTGTGCCCTGAAAATCAACACAGTGCCAGAACCAGCAAAAATAACCCCTCCAGTCTGCAGGATTGCAACCTCTCTTGCCACATCCTGGGCAAATGGTCAGTACTCATTTGCCCCATCGCCATTCCCCCTCACCCCCATCTTTGGCTATCATTACTACTCTATTTTAAAATGATAACTTGAAAAGTACACAAACCATGGTAAAGTACTCACACACCTATATAAATCCTTATAGAAATATGCTAAGCAAAATGTTTTGAATTGTGGCATTATTCCCCTCCCCCAACTTGAATGAAAGACTTCAAATACCAGAATGCAATTCAGCAGAAAGCGAAAAATGGCCCGTTGAATGTATTTTCAAGACTTAAAGACTCATAATAAAATTTAATGTGTGAAAAGGTTACATAGTTGGGTTTCCATGTTTGACAAAGGCATTCTTCAAATATAATGTGAGGAAAATGTCACATTTCACCTAAAACAAATGCTTTTTGGTGTGTTTAATATGAACATGTGAAAATAAGGTAGATAATTTAAAACGGTTTTGTGTGAAATGTTTAATTGTCCTGGATGAGGGCACATATTTTAGGCATCTAACTGCTGCTTTGAGTATGCTTTCAAAATTAAAATGTCTGAGTGGTCAGGAATGAAAGTCAGACACAAGTTTGCCATGTTTTTGGTTAAAGACTTTAAAAATAAAAGTGGTTGGGAAAAAGCAGTTCTGACCCTGTTCTACGAGGAATTTCCTCACCTAAACAAGGATCTGTCGGCATCAGAATGGAAATTGTCCTGTGTCCAAAGTTCTATTCTGACCCTTGTGATGCGGACATGGTATCACAAGAAGGACGAGGACACACAAGATACAAATCAGCAGTTGTATTTACTTCAAAAGGGGGAATGGAAGAACACCTGTCTTGACCTAACACTAAATAAATAAAACGAAAACAGTCCTGGTCGGTCGTAGGTCCAAAACAATAACAATTAAACTAGAAAAAAACTATTGCCTGCCCTCATTTTAATACCATACAAGTGAATTTGGGACATGTAATGCAAACGTAAAATCAGTGGGAAACAAAAGGATGACAGAATGGCATTCAAAGATTCTTGCCCACGTTGTATAGCACACGGGTGGGGTGGAGCACTGGACGTAGGGGCACACTCTGCTATGCGAGTACACCTGGGGTAGCTGGCTCTGCCCTCCTGAGCCTGCTTGGCATTCAAGTACCCCGTCTCAAAGTATGGGGCTTTTGACCTCTCGGGTCTCCTTTTTTCCCCCCCAAGTCCAGGTCAATCCTGTGAGTTTTGCAACACCAACACAAAGGTTCCAAGCTTTTAAGCACAAACACAACCGTTCCAAAGACAAGTGTGTTTTACAGTCTCTATAGGCCTCTTCAACCGGACCTCAGCCTCTTACTTTTAATTTCTTTCTTGATTCCCCTCTCTCTGGCCCTTCAATTTACTTCATCAGGGTTCCCTTCCCCTAGTTTTTTCTTTAGTGTTTGCTATGCCTTATGGTACTCGTATGCTTTTCACACAGTTCCGAATACTTGACCAGAATCGACAGTTTGTCCAATCTTCTCAGGCTCTCTTCAGCCTTGCTTTGCCGCAATACTTTATACACAGTTTCTATACCCTTCTTCACACCCGATCCCTCGGGTTTTCCTTACCAAAGTCCGGGACTCACAGAGATTGCAAAGTCTCTCCACCTCAGTCAGAATCAAACACAGTTTTCATATAACTTCTTCAAACACAATTCTTATGTAGGCTTCCCTCCGTCGTGCTCGAGCCCATTTGGTTTCGCAAAAGATCATCACAGTTCAATTCCTTTAGGCTTCCCTCTGTCAGGCTCGAGCCTGAACCCAGTGCACATGCTTTGGAATGGGCGTACTTTCGTTTTCCGCCAGACCACTCTGGTACTTTATTTTACAGTTCAATTTCACTTCATTTCAAAGAGAACTTCAAGTCCCATAATGCCTATTCATGAGCCTTTTTATTTCTTTTTTTCTATTGCAAATTCAATGCTCAGGTTCCCGCTCCAGCCACACACACACACACACGCTCACCGGGATTTTCTCTCTCTTGCCATGAGACTCAACCGGTATTCTCTGGAGCTCTCTGGGTGAAGGCCAAAGTCTTCCCACCTGTCCCTCAGGTACCTGGGCTTCACTTTATTGGCCCAGGGGAAATGAGTACTTCTGTGGACAGAGTCTGCAGGATATGATCTGCACGCTCTGGCCTTTGGAAGGCACAGCTCCTCAGCCCTGCTGTAGCCCTTCAACAACACAGGATCAGCATCTTGGCCCTCCGCTCCCTTCCAGAATCTACAGAGTTCTTTAAGCACTCTCCTCTGCTCTTCAGCTCCTCTGGTCCACACTGCATCCCCAGCTCACTCAAGTGTGTCTCAGTGCTCCACCTTTTATACTGATAGGGAGTGTTAATTGCTCTGCTTGTTTCCTTGTTGCGACCACTTCTGGTTCTTTCTCCCGTCTCTCGTGGGTTCCTTCCTTCCCGGCTCTGGTAAGTGAAGCGCTGCCATTGGTCACCTGCAAATGCCTAGGAGTCCCTCACCGGTTCTTGACATTCCCGCAGCATATCCCGGTGGAGTAGCTTCTTGTTTCATCGGCGAGCCTCCTAGCTCCACCACACCAGCTCTAGCCTTTCTCCTTCACGGTTCTCGCAGAGAGGCTCAGCTCTTTTGCACCAGCAGCAGACATCGCAGACTCTCTGCCTGTGCCTTTTGAATTTCCTGTGCACAGGTGCACGCAAGCTAACACTAGAGTGCTCGATGGATTTGTGGCCTCCTTCAATCTGCATTCTTTGATTGATCTTCTTCAACCCAGTATTTTCAGAATTGTGGGACATGGAGTCCATTGTTGAAAATTGATTCCGACAACTAGAATGAGTATTTTCAAAGGTTTCACAAGGTAGACCAAAGGTGGATAATTGGTCTATAGGTTTCGGCAAAGGGGTTTCCCTATTTTCTAGAGGAGAATGAGTAGATTTATGATAGTAGGCCATGCGGATATTAGATATGGGAAGATTATCTTCATGGAAAATGAGGGATATCATGTCTCACGCAATGAAGCTATGACATCTCTCAGTAGGTTGTCTCCTCCCATGTGATTCTCCCTCATAAAGCCGACCCCAGGCTCAGGATAAGGTAGCGGCTGCCGTCTCCTGTCCACATGGGCTGAGGTTGCCGCTGGGAACTCTGCGATGACTCCACCGGGTTCATCACATGTCCGTTTGCAGTTCTTAACACGGAAATGTTAACGTCTAGCCCAAAACAATGGTCTGTTTAATGGGTCATTACTTGTAAATCACTCACACTTAACATACTTTGAACGAAGAAATAAAGTGATAAGCAGTGCTCACAGGGCCCACAGCGTCTAATAGGCCCCTGGGAGGGGGTTATTTGTCTCTAGAGTGTCACAGCAGGAGGTTGAGAGATGACATGTTGCTGCACTAGGACAAACAAAAAGGGAAGCAAACAAAAAGGGAGCCAAGTCTAGTACATGGAGGTAGCACATCCACTTCTGAAAACATATTTCTTTATATGCTGAACGCAGGCAGCTGGTGCCTGCGGGGCCTTGCGGCCCTGGCTGCCAGGACAATGAGGATGCTGAGCAGGAACACCGTGCTCCTGCTTGACATCCTCATTGTCCTACCAGCGGGACACCTTTCCTGTTTGCACCTTCTTTGTCAATGAAGGGGCTAAACGGGAAGGGGACAGGTGTCCCACTGTGAAATGTCCCAGTCTGAATCTGAAAAGAGCCCCGGGATGGGGTGGGAGGCCAAGCTGCTTCCCCCTCTCTCCCGCTCAGGACGCCATTGATTGAAGGGTATTCTATTTAATTGTTTTTAGCTCATCTGTACCATTACAAAAGGGGAGGATCCCTATGCAAACCAGTGTCGACTTCACTGCCAAAAGGGACGGTCCAGAACAAACTGATGAGGGAGATACTCACTGCATGAGCACCGAACAAAAACAAATGGGTTACAACTTTTTTTGGAATCAGTGACCTGCACCTTGATACCCTAGGTACAACAAGGATGGCATACATGCCTGGACTGCACCCGCTCCTGCTTAGAGAGACTCGCAGAAAAGCCAAAAATTGATGGATGGAAATGTATTTATTCATTTATTTAGAATTCTTATAAAGCAGTATTTGACCAGAGGGCTCAGAGCGCTACAAAGAAAACAGAACTACAAACAATATATATAAAAAACAAAAAACACAAAAGCGGACGGGCAAAGATGAAGAGACCAAAGGTATAAATCAGATCGATGTTTCGGGAAGCAATTCAAAACCAAACCCCTGGGCATGTATTTACACAATCTCAGAAAACGAGGCAGCGTGCTGCCTCCACACCCCACCACTATACAATCCCTATTCCTCTGGGCACACCAATCATCAAGTTCAAACCTACGCACAAACTTCAAATCGGAACATGGGACTACCCCGGACTCTGCTCTTGCACGAAGCCAGGCGAGAACGTTATTCCGAAGTGCATCTCTGGGTTCTCTCCGAGAGGGTTTCACAATGTTGGTAATGATGACATTTCTATGATCTAGAACCAGTGCTCTAGTGGATTCACCTTTAAGCATTGTCATGTTAGTTTTCCTTGAGCGCAAACTCTGTATGTTGGCTTATCTAGGATTCATGGGTTCATAGGACCCATCGAACATAATTTAACGAAGGCATCCGCAGAACCTGGCGTGACAGAACTATGGTTCAGTGATGGCTTGTTTCCTGGAGAAGAGGAGGATGGTAGTCCTACTTTCATGGGTAGCGTAGGCTCAGGGGTAAAACCTACTTGGCAAACCCCTGTAGTATGTCAATAGTTATTAACTTCTTTTGGAGGTAAGTCAGTTTGAGAGGAACAGTTCACTTTATCAATGGTCGGATGGCTTACTGATGGAGAAGGGCTGTTTGATGACTTTTTTCATGATATCAGACTGACGTTTCTTGGAAAGGCTTTGAAACCGCTGGGAATGCCACTGGGCAGCATGCCATTCCCTGGTTTTTAGTCCAACTCTTCCATGACAGAAGGGTAACCATTTGTTGAAATCCGTACCAGGTTCAGCAAGCCCGGCTTGAGCAAGAGTTGAGCTGCAATAAGAGAGGACTACATAAATTCATGATGCAATACTCCCCTGCACTGGCTCTTTTGCCTCTTTGTGGACAGTGGCTAGTGATTCTGGTGAAGTTCTCCCATCCAGGTGAATTGATGCAATGTTGTGATTATGGCTGTGTCTTTCTCAGGAGCTACCTTTGCATCAACTTTTACATCAAGCTCTGGCATTTGCTTCGTTCCCCACAGTAACCCCATATAACAATTTCACTGCTTAAGGTTTCCATGTTAATTCTAGGCCAGAGGCTTGCGCTACTCCAAAAACGACTGTTCCGGACAAATTTTGGCTTGGTTACAAACCTAAGGCCGTATTTTATGTATGAAGCTGGAAAACCTGGCAGAGAGTCTGACCGAATCCACTTCCATGGACCGGCCCATTGGCACCAGTTTATCCACATAGTGAGTTGAGGGCATCCCAGGTTCCTATGGCGTGTTTATTCTTCATGTGTATAGTCCATCGGGATCTCGGACATGCGTACGTTCTAGAACAGCACAGATCAGCAATGATGGATAACTTGACAAACATGGCCGCCATCATTAGAATGGGCTCCAATAGGCTTGTCCTGCTTATTGGTTGTCATAAAAAAAACAGGGCAACAAAATCCAGCCTCTTGGCATTCATCAAAAAAAACAGCAGCTGTGGCACTTAGCCAGGACGTTGGCTTGGGGGCCGTGGTGACATGCTGAGAAGTGAGGGTCACCAAAAAGGCGGGGGTGGAGGGGAATCTTCCAGGTGCTTTGTGGTAGGATGACATCACTTTTGGGTGCCGCTGCTCTGTGCGGGAATAACAGAGCAAAGGGTCTCAGGCTGGGTTTACAAGGAGTGAGTGGAACATGCCCTCCCTGTTTTGTGCCTCCCCCACACCCCTGCGACCGGGTGCTGCAGGGGAAGCTCAGTTATCCGATTCTTACCGCCCTCCCATCGTACAGATTGGATGTTGAGATGGTGTTTTGCGGTAAATTGGGCACACTGCATTGAATTAAGATATGGGTTCAACCATTTGGCTCACGGGAAGGGAGATTTATTGCCGATTTCTGTTATGGTCCGAGATTCAGCACGGAATGGTGAGGTGTCATGCCAGGGGCTCACTGAGTGGTCCTCACCGGTTCCTGCAAGGAAGGGAGCGGTACTGGGGTTCTGCTCTGTTTAGCAGGTCACATATCCCTCCTCCAAGCTTTTTGTAAATTTTGGTTTTAACTTTAATTATGGGTTTTTAATGGAGAAATCCGGGACTGCAAGTCCCAGAATGCAAAGTTAAAACCAGGGCTGGACTAGCATCTCCCAACTGCAAAGGGCCATGTTGGTATGTATGGGGGTGTTGAAACCACAACCGCAGGCGCTGATCAACGTGGGTCTGGAGAGAGGCGCATCGCCGGAGTAGAAATCCTGAACAGCATTTGGAGGGGTTCAGTAAGTGAAGGAATATGTGTTCTAAAGCAAAGGCTTGTAGCGAGAAAACAACCCACCTGGAGAACCTTCTGAAGGTTTTTTTCACTCTGGATTTGATTACAGGCCCTCTGCTAAGCTTGGCATCACCACACTGTGTCCTTTGGCAGTTAGTGGCCTAATTCCCTTTCCTTGGAAGCAGAGGCATTGCTGGGGGTGGGGGGGCTGAGTGGGCTAAAGCCCCTGGTCTTTTGGTTGTATCCACGGATAGAAGCTGAGGGGTTACAACCAAAAAGGCTAGCTAGCCCCCAGTCCCAACATTAGCGTAGGCCCAGATCTTTTGCAGACCTAGCAACACCCCTGCCTGGAAGCACCCATTGCAGCAATCCATGCAACCACGTGCCCGTTTAAGCACCCCAGTGGCGCTCCAGTCTTCTCCTAAGAATTGATCCCGATTCGGCATGCAATGTTTGATGATCTTGATAGAAGAACAACTTGTGATGCATTGGGATTGACACCGTGCATAGTTACCCGGCACTCTGGTAGATCTGAAGGAAGGGTGGATGGGGAGGGATGGAAAATGCAAGATAGCGCTGCTGTTGTGTCGGTGCATTGGGACTGACACCATGCATTGGGATGGACACCGTGCATGGTCACCCGGCGCTCTGGTAGATGTGAAGGAAGGGTGGATGGGGAGGGATGGAAAATGCAAGATAGCGCTCCTGTTGTGTCGGTGCATTGGGACTGATACCGTGCACGGTCACCCAGCGCTCCGGTAGATCTGAAGGAAGGGTGGAACATGGAAAGAGGGAATATGCAAGAAAGCGCTGCTATTGTGTCGATGCATTGGGATTGACACCGTGCATGGCCACCCGGCCCTCTGGTAGATCTGAAGGAAGGGTGGATGGGGAGAGAGGGAAAATGCAAGATAGCGCTGCTGTTCTGTCGATGCATTGGGATTCTAACGTGCACGGTCACCCAGCCCTCTGGTAGATCTGAAGGAAGGGTGGAACATGGAAAGAGGGAATATGCAAGAAAGCGCTGCTATTGTGTCGATGCATTGGGATTGACACCGTGCATGGCCACCCGGCCCTCTGGTAGATCTGAAGGAAGGGTGGATGGGGAGAGAGGGAAAATGCAAGATAGCGCTGCTGTTCTGTCGATGCATTGGGGTTGACTCCGTGCATGGTTACCCTGCCCTCTAATAGATCTGAAAGAAGGGTGGATGTGGAAAGGGGGAAAATGCAAGATAGCACTGCTGTTGTGTCGATGCATTGGGATTGATACCGTGCATGGTCACCCGACCCTCCGGTAGATCTGAAAGAAGGGTGAATGGGGAAAGAGGGAAAATGCAAGATAGCACTGCTGTTGTGTCGATGCATTGGGATTGATACCGTGCATGGTCACCCGGCCCTCTGGCAGATCTGAAGGAAGGGTGGCAGCGGAGAGAGGGAAAATGCAAGATAGTGCTATTGTTGTGTCGATGCATGCAGACCCCTGAGCCCCGTGAGTGGGCACGTTTCTAGGGGTTCTGCTTCAGGAGCATAGAAGCATATGTGTCTAGGTGGGTTTCTTGTGCGCTTGTGGCATCAGGGTGTTCTGGGCGGCGGTTGTGATATGAGGTCTAGGAGGTGCACTGTGTACAAATCAGAGAGTCAAAACCTTTCAGATTTTTCTACGAAAATCACACACTTCTTAATGAGCACCCATTTCCAAATTTCACTGCAATTTCTGAGCATTTTGGGGATTTCAAGCATATTTTCTTGGAACCTATTTAACTTCCCACTCGGACTGCACTTACAGGAAGGGAGAAAGCTCACAGAAGCATAAAGGGAGATGGAACCTGGGAGGTGGGGCCGAAGCTATACATGTATGCTAGCAATACATGCCCAGAGGATAGCTCAGCGGAAACGTGCATGCCTTGGAAGCAAGACAACACGAAGCAACACAGGTTCGATCCCTGGGTCCGCGCTTAAAAACTGCGCGTTATAAATACGCAACTAAGACAAACTATGCAACTAAAAAACAAGCAATTCATTGAACAGCGCGGGCTTTGTAAGCGCTTTAAAAATAAATAATTAACATTTACGAATATTTAAAAGAAAACTTAAGGGTGCAGTACGATTTCGTTTTTTTATTATTTTTACCATTAAATTGTGAAAAAAAGCAATGTACATTTGTATTAGTTATGACTAAAGCACCACCTATAGGCCTAAACAATTGCACTGGAGTACAAATAGGAGGAAGATGGTATGCGAAGAGGGACACAGCCTGTGTGAGTGGTATAGTGTTTTACCCACCCACTACCTTCCCCTCCCTGCCCAAAACACACTCTCCTGGGTTCTCTCTGAGGTAACTATCAAGCAGTAACCTCAAATATTGTGCTCTATAGGGCTTGCCACTTTGTCTTCCTGAGAGTTAATGGCTTAACTGCACCTTTAAATTAGTTTTTTGGAGTAATACAAATATCTTAACCAATTGTGCTTCAGCCATTGAATATTGACGCAGTATGCATGTCCTTGCATCTGTTCATTGCACGAAAGTCCTGTAATAAACAGGTTTTTACCAAGCCAATAGATTTGGCGTGTGTGTATATGTATTAGACAGGCATTTACAGGGCTCTTATACCATATGCCCAGGTACTCGCAACATTTGCAGCTGTTGATATTTTATGGCCAGGTAGAACCGTGCCTGGGAAAATGCCCATTTCATGGCTACACAAAAACGAAAATGACTGGCTTTGTCGATGCGTGTTACCGTTTCTGCAAATGTTCAGCTTTCACGACCCAGAACCCCCTGCAGAAATGTGAAACGCGTTTCTGTGAATTGTCATATTTTAGCACCGATTTGGACTGCCTCTGCCAACCAGTGCTACACTTTGCAATCAATAACATGTATATGCAGGCCACACAATTGAACTTATTTTCAGTGTAGTCATGTGTTGAGCTGGTTTCAAAGACTCTTTGGCACGTGTCCGACCAGTTAAACACTGCATTCTGTTTATTCAGCGCTCTTAGCGATTCACTGACCGTGGCAAAGTCTTTGATGTATCTTGTGCAATAACTGGCGAAGCCTAAAATGACATCAGTTCAGAGACATTTCCTGGGGGTGCTGTTTCGTTTAGCGCTGCCACCTTCTCCGGATCCGGTGTCGTGCCGTTTTCTGAGAAAACAGGACCAAAGAAGTGTAAGGTCCCTTTCCTGAACTCACACTTCTCTTGGTTATGGGTGGGATTCGCAGCTTCTAATGCCTTGCACACGTTGGCCAGGGTCTCTTCGTGCTTGCTGACATCTGTTCCGAATACAAGTCTGTCGTCACTGTAGTTAATGCAGTTTGGGATGTATTTTATCACATTGTGAACCTTGACTTGAAATATCTCCGCTGCCAAGGAGACCCCGAAGCTCAGCCTGTTGTAACGGTACAACCCGAGGTGGGTGAAAAACATAGTGATGTTTCCGCTTTCCGGGCTTAGTACCAACTAATGATACCCTTTCTTTAAGTACAGCTTTGAGAAGACCCTGGCCCTTTCAAAAGATGGATCATGTTAGTGATGCTCAAGCCATATGACTCTCCCTTCGTATGATCTGGTTGGGCCTTCACATATCAACGCACAGCCTGATGGCGTCGGATCCTTTTTTAGGCACTGGCACAATGGGCGATACCCACGTGGTGGGGCCTGTGGCTGGTTCTATTATGTCATGTTCCAGAAGCTTGTGTAGTTCGTTTTCCACCTTCTTTGGATATTGACAGGTATGCCCCTGTAATGTTGTGCTACTGGGCGCACTGTGTCATCTATGTGTAGCTTCAATTGTCTGTTTCAGAGTTTCCCCAATCCCTTTGAAGAGATTGGGGTAGAGGTTTGTGATCATTGCTACGGGATCTATATATTTATGAACCATGATTTTGTATAGGATATGTATGAGGCCCATGTCAATGGCCGCCTTGAAACTAAGTAAGCAGCCACTCTCATTTTCAGTCGCCAGCACGTGTATGGGCACTTTTTCTTCTTGTCCCTTGTAGCGGCACGATCCCTCAAATTGTCCTATGCATTTGAACTTTTTTTTGGCTCTATAAGCATAGATGTTTATAGTGGCAGGGATAAGCTATGGGCTTTTAGGTAGTTCCATGAATACTTTCTCGCTGATTACATTTACAGTAGCCCCGTGTCGCTGAGGAACTCCGTAGGTCTTTCGTTGAGTTTTATGATTAATGTCGGACTGTGGTCTGTAGCCCTTGGATTGCCCAGCGCGTAGACATATGCTTTCTTCCTCTGTTCACTCCCTGATGAACTGATGTCCAACTCAGACGGAGATTGCTCTACTAGATAGCGCACATGGCGCCTGGATCTGCATTCTGGTCTCATTCTGGTGACGTACCTTCTCCTTTCTCTCCTGTCGCATCTCTGTCTCTCATCACCTGATTCTCTCTCTTTAGGTTCGGGGTCGGTGTGCCTCAGGGCAGTGGGGGGTATACGATTTTGTCCCGGATGACTGTGATGCTGGAGGTAAAGACCTTGGCTTGAATCTCTGGAAAGATTCTCTCGCTCTCTCTCTTCCTTTCTCCCTGAATAATCTCCACACTGATTTGAAATGACCTTTCTCTCCACATGTGGCACATTGTTGGCCAATGGGGGGACATGAGCCTTCGTGTTGGTACTCGAACCCGAATTTATAGCAAAATGGGTCCACTGGTCTCCTCTCCTGCTGGAGTCGATGGACTGCTTCCACTGGCGTGGTGGTGTTGAAACTTTCCACCTGCAAGTCGACTGCCCTTTCAGCTCATGCTAGTGTCAGTATTTAGTCTAAAGTGCGGGATTTTTGTAACAGCTCACGCCTGAATGTCTGTGATTCCCATCCTGCGATGATCTGCGATCTCAGGGCTTCTGTGTTGGAGTAGTTTGCAAAATCACAGTGTTTCATTTTGATTCTCAGTCTCATGGCATAAGCATCTATGGTCTCACCTTTAGCTTGTTTGGTGCTGTGAAACAGGTGGTGATTGTAATCTACATTTGTGTGTGGAGTGAAATATGTCGATAGAGCCTGTTTTAAATCCTGTATGGAGTTGATGCGGTCAGCTGGCATCTCATCGATGATATCCCGCGTGGCAGGACCTACTGCCAGCTTAAGGAGATATTTCTGTCTGTCGTCTTCAATGGGCCCTGTGGCCCCCATGTACAGTTCAAAATCCCTTATCCATCGGGCCCACCTCGGCCCCATGTTGCTAGTGTCCATGACGTCGAAAGCACCTGGCATTTGTGCAGCCAAAGAGTCTGGTAGCCTGTATGGGGCCTGTTCTGGTATCTGGGGCCCCTGAAGTTGGGCCTGGGCCTGTGCACCCTGTCTTCCATCTTGTGCTGACATGTCCACTTAGCCTTCGGCGGTTTCACCCTCTTATTGTGAACCGATAGCAGCCAAGGCCAACTGTCAGGCATGAGCACCATGTTGTGCCCTGTAAAATCCTCCGTTTTCTTTGAAAATGGGCGTAGCACGTTGATGGCCGCCTTTATGAGGCACAAGCACCTCTTGTCCTTTCTCACCGTGTGTTTTGCAGTCACCGCCGTGGTCCAGGACTCCTAACTGCTCTGCTGCGAGCATTCTTTGAAGATCATTGTCGCGGGCTGGGATCTTCAGCTGCCTTAATATAAACATTCCGATGCGAACATTGTGAGCGAGCGGGTACCCAGCCTCACCGTGAAACCTCCTCCTTCTACGCCACGTGGGACAGCGGTCCCCGCTTTTCCAGGCGTCTCGGCGACACCCCGGTGTGGGTTATTGCACACTCAGTGAATCGTCTTCCGATCTCGTCGCCACTGTGGAAGCCTAACAGGCGTTCCTTCTCGCGCTACGCAGCACGGTACAAAGTAGACGGACACAGAGCTTCTTCACATGCATCCTCTTTATTTAACTTAAAACAACCTCTGCCCACACCCCACCCCCTTATGTCACTTCCCACCCTGCCTCCCGCCTCCCTATAACCCGGAACTCTTGTGTCAACGTGACACTTTTCCTAGATAAGATGCAATGTGTAACAAAATTCCTTTTACTGGAGAACATACAATATTTTTTTGTTGTGTGGACCTCTCCTGCCCCAACCGCAGCTGCACGCGGTGCTCTGACAGCGGATACGCTAATTTCGCAATTTAGAATACCACACTATATAAATATATAGACATTGCGACCAGTACAATTCAAGTGAGATATTCAGTTTTAGGAGCCCCCTGTGAATTTAGCACATGTAATGAATGATATATATTTTTGCGCCTTGAAACACTTGTGTATAGGCGCATTATAAATGCCAAATCATATCATATAAGTAGAGCGGCCACCTCTGGAGTCATCGTTTGGTTGAACTCCAGATGTCTCTATGGCCAGCAACATCACCTGATTAGGAACAATTTAGTGAACATTGGTCTTCTGAAATGCGAGGAGTCCTTGCATTACATCTTCAAGCAGACATCAGAGTTCCCACAGTTGAAAGTTCTTAGCATATGTGCAGTGATGCAGCCCCCTCTATGCCTGCTGTCTCCGGCCATCTCTATCACGGTCTTGCAGTCTGGCTCTCCCTCTTCAGTGGGTGAAAGCCGGGTTGTCAGGTGCTTTCTCTCTCGTCTCACTCTCCCCCTCTCTCTGTGGTCTGGTATGTCTGCTCTTTGCATCAGTGTGGTCTGGTTTTCTCTCTCCCTCTGTCTCACCAGGCTTCCCTCTCACCATCCATTTCCCTCTCCATCTGCTCCTTACCCCTCTACAATCCCTTCCTACTCATCTACCCCTGCCACCCTCCTCTGTCCCCCCAACTCCCTGACTACCTCTTTTTCCATCTAACTCCCTCTGTCTCTCCATCACTCTCTCCCCCGTTCCCCTCTCACTGTTCCCATCCTCCTCTCTCCTAACCAATATCCCTCTCTCTCACCAAGCCCCTCTCCCTCTCTTGCCCTGTTTTCTCTCCCCCCCATGTATCCTGCTCTCAGTGTCCCTTTTGATCCCTCCCTCCGACTCTCCCTCTCTGTATCTCTACCTACCGATTAGTGTGTCTCTCCCTCGCCTTATGTGTCCCCCTCCCTCTGCGTGTCTCTCCCTCTTATAGAGGAGGTCCCAAATATGGCCTGCACTCCAGTCGCCAATTTTGAAGTACCAGGAACGTGCACACTGAGATATGTGACGTATGATGAGCAAATAAACCAGCAGAGAGCCGCAATAGGGCTCTGCCCAGTGCCTATCAGAAGAACAATACCTATTGATGTACCAACAACCAGACAACCATGGACAGTAAGGTATCCATTGAGAAAACCCTACCAGCAAATGACACGAAATGAAGATTGCTTAAACACTGTCCCGGAAGAAACTCAAAAGGGCCTTAATTGAAGACGAATGGTGACATTACGAAGACCCGGACAGACTTGCAGATAGAAGATAAGATGACCCAAAGATGACATTCAGAGACAAAACGCCACAAATAAGGATATCGTGAACGTGGAAGGAGAGACGAGGTTGAAAAATAAAGAAACTTAAGTCGTAAACAGGATGAAGATCTTCAATCAGCTAAGGCCTGTACATATGCTTGTAACCGCAAGAAGCTAAGAAAACAGTGCGGCTTGCTATGCTTAGTAGAAGAATAGAGTGGCAAGCGCCACCTATACATATCTACCTCAACGAAGCACACTATATAGTGCGAGTCCACTTTACACAAAAGCGGAATTAACTCAGGTTCTAGGGGTCAAACAGGACAGGATTCATATTCCAGCTAAAACGAGAAGAGACGGCTGAATCGGAACTCAGCAGGAGCAGCTCATGCCTGGGAAGTCGAGGTCAGGCCAAGAGAGGGAGTGAACAGTAGCTTCACAGAATCGAAACTTAAGAACAAGAACAGCCTATCTCAGGAAGGCCGAGATAGGGAGGCCCAGGCAGGTGGCAAGCTGAATAAGAATTCAATGTGCAAATAAAAGGAAAACTAAGCAGATTCACTGTGTGCTAGCACATGACCAGCCGAGCGAGAAGAGGCACAGTTTCACACCTATGCCTGGCTGTCGCCTAGACAGATATCATAACTTTTTCTGACAAGAAGCTATAGTTTCGAGGCCGACCACAGCCAGCTAATTGACACATAGCCACCAAAGTACTGATTGATGGAAGGGAGGCAGGGTGAATATTGGGGCATCCTGCACCTGGTTGACCATTCTGCATGCTGCTAATTAAAGTAGAGATTTATGCATTGGTTTGAAGCCAACCCAATGACAATGGACCAAATAATCTAGGGGCCTATAGATAGTAGAACCAATGGGACTTCGTACTTTTAGTGACGTCCACCGTAGTCATTTGTGAAGGAAGGGCTTAGACGCCCACCTAATAGTGTTTATCCAATCCCCACACTCCGTTACCATATACAGATATAGCACCTATATTAAAGTTACCTTTTCCTAACCAATAGAATTGCATGTTAACTTTTGAGTGTTACACGTCAATGA
This sequence comes from Ambystoma mexicanum, assembly GCF_040938575.1. Lineage (NCBI taxonomy): Eukaryota > Metazoa > Chordata > Amphibia > Caudata > Ambystomatidae > Ambystoma > Ambystoma mexicanum. The sequence continues at coordinate 229,954,254 of NC_090934.1, forward strand.
TGACGAGTTTTGGGTATAAATGTTACTGTTTGTATGAAGTTTTTGGGAGTTGAAGCGAGACGGGCTATCGCATCACTGTTGATTTCCATGTTTCCCCGTTTTTTGTACTTGTCATTTAACGGACTCCCCTTTGACAAACCATTGAGTTGTCCTTATTGATTGGTGTTGGAGTAAGAAAACCTGCACTCCCATCCACCTCAAGGTGCAGCTATCTCGTCTTAAAGTACTACAGAGCAAGCTCTGACTCTATGGGCCGGTCAGGGGTCTCTCTAGTACACTCTCTGTGTGTATATATTTGTGTATGGCACGGTGTGTGTGTGTATATATTTGTGTATGGCACGGTGGGCACGGTGTGTGTGTGTATATATTTGTGTATGGCACGGTGTGTGTGTGTATATATATATGTGTATGGCACGGTGTGTGTGTGTATATATATATGTGTATGGCACGGTGTGTGTGTATATATATATATGTGTATGGCAGTGTGTGTGTGTGTGTGTATATATATATGTGTATGGCAGTGTGTGTATATATATATATATATATATGTGTATGGCAGTGTGTGTGTGTGTATATATATATATATGTGTGTATATATATATATATATATATATATATATATATATATATATATATATATATATATGTGTGTGTGTGTGTGTGTGTGTGTGTGTGTGTGTGTGTGTGTGTGTGTGTGTGTGTGTGTGTGTGTGTGTGTGTGTGTGTGTGTGTGTGTGTGTGTGTGTGTGTGTGTGTGTGTGTGTGTGTGTGTGTGTGTGTGTGTGTGTGTGTGTGTGTGTGTGTGTGTGTGTGTGTGTGTGTGTGTGTGTGTGTGTGTGTGTGTGTGTGTGTGTGTGTGTGTGTGTGTGTGTGTGTGTGTGTGTGTGTGTGTGTGTGTGTGTGTGTGTGTGTGTGTGTGTGTGTGTGTGTGTGTGTGTGTGTGTGTGTGTGTGTGTGTGTGTGTGTGTGTGTGTGTGTGTGTGTGTGTGTGTGTGTGTGTGTGTGTGTGTGTGTGTGTGTGTGTGTGTGTGTGTGTGTGTGTGTGTGTGTGTGTGTGTGTGTGTGTGTGTGTGTGTGTGTGTGTGTGTGTGTGTGTGTGTGTGTGTGTGTGTGTGTGTGTGTGTGTGTGTGTGTGTGTGTGTGTGTGTGTGTGTGTGTGTGTGTGTGTGTGTGTGTGTGTGTGTGTGTGTGTGTGTGTGTGTGTGTGTGTGTGTGTGTGTGTGTGTGTGTGTGTGTGTGTGTGTGTGTGTGTGTGTGTGTGTGTGTGTGTGTGTGTGTGTGTGTGTGTGTGTGTGTGTGTGTGTGTGTGTGTGTGTGTGTGTGTGTGTGTGTGTGTGTGTGTGTGTGTGTGTGTGTGTGTGTGTGTGTGTGTGTGTGTGTGTGTGTGTGTGTGTGTGTGTGTGTGTGTGTGTGTGTGTGTGTGTGTGTGTGTGTGTGTGTGTGTGTGTCCCCGACTCACTCACCCTCTCCCTGTGTGTCTCTCTCCCTCAGTTTTTCTCCCTGTATGTGCATCTCACTCCCTCTCATTGTGTGTGCCTCTCTCCCTGTGTGGGTCTATGTGTTTCTCACCCTGTTTGTGTTTGCATGTCTCTCCCTCTGTGTGTGTGCGTCTCCCTCCCCCCTCTCCATGTGTCAATATCTCCCTCTGTGTCATTACCTCGGTGTGTGCGTGTGTCACTCTCTCCATCTGCCCCCGTCTGTATCTCTCTCCCTCTTTATATCGTCCTCATTCTCAGCCTCAAGATATTTTGGGGGGGGAGGGGAGAGGAAAACAGTATTAAAGGGCAGGTTGCGAGTGGGCCATGAGTGACCTCCCCCACCTCACCAGTGCAGCTCCACGTGTCTGCACGCCCACTATCAGTTTTGCCTTTGCTGCCTGCACTCTAGCCTGCTGTGCCCTTGGCACACATAAGCCATCTCCCAGCTGCCAAATGATCTGTGAACAACTGAGGAAAATCAGCGAAGCACAGGGTTCAGAGTTGATACGTTCCTTCTGCTAGGAACAAACGGGGCCCACTTTCGAGGTGATGTAAATGTAATAGGACTACAAGTCCCAGCGTGGCCAGCAAACATCTATCGGTAACTCATGTGTGGCCTTCAGGTTACACAAAGATGGCTGCAGTAGGTGCATTAACTCATCAGGCGGTTTTACAAGGGTTCAAACCTTTGACTTGACACACACAGGCACACAGAGTCCTCCTCTGAGACCAGGGGGCTGAGCACTGTTTTGCTGTATCTCTCCATTGAGCTCGTCTTCCTGTCAGAGGATATTTAGTTTCACAAAGAGATGCTAATCATTGGGGGGTGGGGTCCATCTTGAGCAGAGCAGTTACGTCTTGCCGTCACCATGTGGTGGGTATATTGGCGTGGGCAAGGCAGGCGTCTGCCCTCTCCCACTGTACCTTGGTTGCTGCTGCCTGCTGATGATTATGTAAACACTGAGCTCTCACCAGTGAGAGATTTGATAGGCTCTTGCTACAGCGTAGTCCCTTTGCCATTGGTGACCCAGGCTGACATTCAATCAATCTATCACTGCATTTAGAAAGCGCTCTTTCACCAAAAGCATCCTGGCGCTGTCTAGAAGCTGGATGGAGAGACGACACAGCTTAGGCAAATCAATTGGTTTTCAAACTCTGTTTAAAGAGTCCAAAAGACTGCAAACGGCGGATCCATACTGGAAGAGCATTCCACAATATCGGGCCCAGGATGACAAAAGCCTGACCGCCTATCCTTTCCCGGCGAGTACTGCCCCTGCCGAACAAAGTGTACGGCCTGGACAGCACAACTGAATTTTTTCCTGCAGGGCCAAACAACCCTTTCCATTCAGAGCCGATGGATGATACACAGGACATTGAAATGGATTCGAGCTTGCACGGGCAACCAATAACGTTCCCGCTGAGCATTGGAGACAAAAGGGATACCTTTAACCAGAATGACTGCTGCATTTTGCAAAACCTGCAAACGAAACAGTAGGTAAGCTGGTTGAGACAAAACAATTGCATTATAGTAGTCCAGGCTAACGTTAAGGTATGCTGCCACTGCCTCTCCACGGAGATCCTCAGGGATAAAAGGAAGGATTGCCCCAAGCTTCTTTAACTTGAAAAAACCCAATCCGCACACGGTGTTGATCCAAGTATCCATCTTCAGGGAAACTGAGATTTTCACAGCAAGGTTTTTAACCACCCCGGCTGGCCCCGGGAGGGGCCCCAAAGTTAAGGATCCAGAAGTCCGTGGTCCAGCTCTCAGATTCATTGCATGCTCCTAACATCAGCTTCCTAATTTTGAGGGGCTTCATTTTAATTATCCAGAGAGTTAAACTAAAGAGTGCTATTCATTCATATACACAGGTATTTACTACAGTCAAACAGGCTAACAGGGGTCTGAGTAGTAGAACAATATCACACTTTTACTCAGCGCTTCATGACAGATTCATTCCACGTCTAATGGCTGGAATAATCAGTGTTACTACTCATCAGTTTAATGGTACTCCTCTTATCCATCTGAGAAGGGTGCAGGGCTGCATAGCTCAGCCGGGATGGTAACCTGTTGTGACGACTTACACATATTTGAGCAGAGTGCTTAAACCATTGAGCAATCTTAACATTCTTACATGTTGTGATCTATTTTAACATCCTTACATGTGCAAAAATTCACAGTGGAAAGTTTGGCACACCCAGGTGTAACCTTTTCCCGGTGACATTATGTATGGGGAAGATTATGTATGGGGACATTATAACCCGATACCGTTTAAAGTGCCTTTCACTGAGGGTTGGTGGATGGTGGACCGTTTGCACCTTTTTCGCCATCACAGCCTTGCACATGGCTGCTTGCACATTTCTTTCCCACTTTCCCTATGCTCAGTTGGCCAATTGTATGCAATGGGGAAAACAGACATTAGAGCGGACGCACGGTAATAAAAGCCAGCAATGTGCCTGCACATAGCACATCCCAGGAGCATGTTCCCATTAGGTTGTGCTATTATATATGTGTATTCAATGTGCTCTGCTAGTCTTACCCAAACCTGTGCCAATGTTCTTCCCTGTGGGGTTAGATTGAACAATGTAGTCAGAGATGGCAGTGGGCTGCTGCCCGCTCGGTCACGCGCAGTGTGCCTAACTGATAACTGATGTGCAAATGGAGGATGTACTCAACATATGTTCCATGCACTGCAGAAAGGTTGGCGTTAGTGGACTCCACCAACCGTGCATCTGATGCTGCAATCCTCTGTGTGTTTACCTAAGGGGGTGAGCGCTGCTAGGACAAGCAGTGACCCTAGTGCCATTTCAAGACAAATTGACTCACACCACACTAAGAGAACTCACTGTACAATCGCACCATACTCCTCGTGTTGCAACACATATGCAAGTCTCCCTTAAAGTCCTCAGTCTCTGCCCTCTTGACCTTATTTGTCCCTCACTTCCCTGTTCTTCTGTCTTTCCCTTGTCTTGCTCTGCCCTGCTTACCACCTCTTACCCTCCTTTTCTTTCTCAATCATCTCTCTCCCCGCTGGCCTCTTGTTTTGACTACTCGCTACTCCCATCCCCTGCTCCCACCTTTGGCAAAGACAACATTCTTAATGTCTGCTACGGCTCTTGATTTTCAGAGGGTCTAGAGCCAAGCCAGAGACACACACTTGGCTCGAGCCAGGCTCGAGCCCTCATTAGCCTGCCCATCTCTACTATCTATTGCATTGGAGCCCTTTGATGGTAAAGAGGTCTGTATGCACACATGCACGTGACCAGTCCCTATCGCAGAGATCCTTAGTGAAAATATAGATCAACATGGGATATGAAATTCTGAGTACGTCAATAGCGTTGGAGGATGTAATGTAGGATGTAATGTACTCTTTTATGCCATTCGAACGAACAATACATTGTAACAACAGGTCTACTTTTATGGAAGGAATCTTATGCATCTCTGGTAACATCAAGGTGCCAGGTGGTAAGAGCTAGTGTAGTCCCTTTTACAGAGAAGATGCACCATCTTAAAGAGTTAGACTAATTTTCCATTTTACTTTTGAGAGTACGAACTATAAATAAAGTTTGCTTTTCTCAGTATTCCCTTTTGTAGTGTAAGGTACTATGTCATAGCACACTCCAGCCAACATTTCCTGGACTTGCTGCACATGGCCTTACAAGGAAATAGTGAGGTATGGCTTGTTAAGCGGGTTGCTAGAGAGAAAGACCGGCACGGAACCTAAGGTGTTGAGTGCAGAGCGGAGGTACCAGAGAGAGACAGTTTGGTCAATGCAGGATCCATGCCATGCTGTGCCCATTGCTAATCCCTTCACCTACTAGTCTTTTTGAACATGTGTTTGCATCCACAGTCAGTGGTGGCCGTAGATTAGAGGATGCAAGCTCCATGCAACTCTGGTGAAGGATTGCACCTGCAAATGTTCCTACCTGCAGTAAAGTACACCTTGCTGGTTTGAGTTCTGGACATCCTGCTCTAAAGGGACTCGGCAACTAGTCCTCAGATGTGGTATCCACAAGGTATGAGATGACAGCTAGGAAAAGACATCATCATACAAGGAAGTGTGATGATTCCAGGGAGATCGTCACCTCTCCCCAAAGGGAAGTCACCCCCTTTGGGACTAGGGAGGTGAGCCTGCTACGCTCAACACCCCATAGGGGACAGGGTAATGGGTATCCCTCTGGAAGTGACTCCAATAGGGGTATTAATCACCATCCCCCCCAGTTACTAACACTGTTGTAAGATATCTAGGGGATAGGTTTTACAATAACCCTATACACCCTTTACTAATTGCTGACTTAGCATATGACATTATGTGTGCCCAATCTCCTGTGAAGACTGATGAGGAATGAGTAAACCAGCCTCCTAGAGGAGCATCCTGGGATAACCGATCACGAAATACTCTAAGCAGGCCCTGCAGCGTTGAACCGCATCAAAGAGGCTAAAGGAGGTGTGGCCAGCGAGAAAGGAATAATGCCAGTGTTGGCAGGCAGGCCTGTGACACGCACATGGGGACTGCAGCAAGGCGGCCGGAGCAGCTCTGAGAATCTGCACGAGCGAGGAGGAAGATCCTGTTGAAGGCTGATGAGCTGAAACTTCAGGCAAGCCACTCTGTGCCGTCCGAGCTGTAAGACCAAGAGTGAATAGCTTTAGAAGGTCGCCACAACGCCCAGTTGAAACGTCGTGTAAGCGACTCCGCACAGGCCGAGCTGGAAGAACAAGGGAGAAGAGCATCGGAAGTCTGATGCAGAGGCCAGCTGAAATAAGGCAGACGTGGAGTTCAATTGAAAAGTCCTGTAAGCTGCTCTGCGACGGCCGGAGAGCCAACCAGACTCAATGCCCCTCCCGAGGACCACTGCTCAAAGCCGCCAGATACACAGTGACTCTAGTGGAAAGCGAGCCGGGTGAAACAGAGAGAAAGAAGGAAAACAATCCAGAGTGGAGAAAGGCTAAGAATACCCCTGAGGAGGGATGTGAGAAGAGGAAGAGCACCGGAGTCGCAAGAAAGTAAGAAAACCCAAAGTGGGCAAGAAGTGGGAGAACAAGCCCCAGAGTGGGGAGTGAGAAGTAGAAAAGCCATAAAGTGGTGATAAACTGAGCATCCTGTAGAAGAGAAGAAGCTGGGAAAGAACTCAAAGTGGGGAAAGACGAAGGATAGCCCAGAGGAGGGGAGTGAGAAGCGGAAGAGCCACAAAGTATGCAGAGAGTGAGAAAACCTCAGAGAGAGGAATGAGAATTAAAGGAGCACCAATGGGGAGAATGAGAGGAAGAAGAAAGACAAAAGAAATCCATGAGGGGAGAAAGAATCCCAGAGAGAAGCCCAGAGTGGGAGAAGGTGAAGAAACCCCCAGAATGGGGAGTGAGAAAGAAAGGAGCCCCAGAGTGGGATATTCAGAGAGAACCCCGGAGTGTGGAAGAAGAAAGCTGTAAGGAATCCCTGAGGGGAGAAAGAATCCCAGAGAGAAACCCATAGTGGGAGAAGGTGACGAAACCCCCAGAATGGGGAGTGAGAAAGAAAGGAGCCCCAGAGTGGGATATTCAGAGAGAACCCCGGAGTGTGGAAGAAGAAAGCCGTAAGGAATCCCTGAGGGGAGAAAGAATCCCAGAGAGAAACCCATAGTGGGAGAAGGTGACGAAACCCCCAGAATGGGGAGTGTGAAAGAAAGGAGCCCCAGAGTGGGGAGATTCGGAGAGAACCCCGGAGTGTGGAAGAAGAAAGCCGTAAGGAATTCCTGTGAGGAGATAGAGAAAGAATACCAGAGTGGGAGGCGACAGAGAGAGGAGAGACATGTCATGGACTGGAACAGCTGGATAGCATTTCAGCGCCTTAAGAACTAGCCATCTGGAACTGGAATTATGGGATAAAAGACTTTACTGAAAGGGAGACAGGACTGGGGTCAGGAGCCAGCAGCCATCCCCTACTGTTAATAGTCCCACAAGGTTCCTCCTTGTGGGTTTCGTTTGTTGGTAGGGAAAGTGCTTGGGTTGGAGTAGGATTCTGAGGACTGTATTACATTTGTCTAGACCCTGTGACAAGCACTCTTTTGACTTTCCTCTTTTACAGAACAGGGCTGATATTTGTAGATGTAGGGAACACGGATTTTGGGACTTGGAAAGAAAATAAAGACTCTGTTGATCCACGCCTCGTTGTCCGAGTCCTGATTCTGAGCTACCACGGAAGACACAGACGGAAGAGTGTGCTCGCCATCTATTTCATGCCCAACCTAAACTTCTACCAGGTTTTCAAGGATCTCCACAGTGGCCACTAAAGGGCGGGGCATCTCAGAGGAAGTTGGTAATAGTTTCTTAGAGCAACAGAACTGAAGCTGGGCAGCCTCTACTGGGTAAGGATGCCAGCAAGACCATACTCCACCAGCTGTCCTTTGCGCTGTGCATTGTGTGATGGACATTGCCTTCACTGCATCTGCTGTTTTGCTCTTTCGCATCAGCTACATAGTACCCTCAGAGAGCCCTGCATGGGCTTGTCTGGAACCTGGCGACACCAACGAAAGTACTATCATGGCTAGCGCCTGCTCAGCGACTGCATCCACCAGCACACCCGCCCAAGTCCAAACAAATGAAAAGACTATTTGTATTGTCTCCACGTTCTTGCACGTCTTTTTTAATGGCTTTGTATCCTCTTTTTCTTTACATGGATTAGGAATTCATGCATGGGGCAAATTGTAGGGTCAACACATTAGCAGTTTCTTAAGCACATACATAATGTAAGAAAGATTTTAAATAATGTAATCCATTCCGGGAGAAAAAGGCATGTTGACAGTCTGAAAATATACTGGAAGAACTAAGGTGCCCAGCGGAACACCTGTGGGATGGATAGACGCACCCCTTCTAATATACTGGAAGAACTAACGTGCCCAGCGGAACACCTGTGGGATGGATACACGCACCCCTTCTAATATACTGGAAGAACTAAGGTGCCCACCGCAACACCTGTGGGACTGATACAATCACCCCTTCTAATATACTGGAAGAACCAAGGTGCCCACCGCAACACCTGTGGGACTGATACACAAACCCCTTCTAATATACTGGAAGAACTAAGGTGCCCACCAGAACACCTGTGGGACTGATGCGCACACACCTTCTAATATACCGGAAGAACTAAGGTGCCCACCGGAACACTTGTGGGACGGATACACGCACACACCTTCTAATATGCTGGAAGAACTAAGGTGCCCACCGGAACACCTGCAGGATTGATACACACACACCTTCTAATATACTGGCACTAAGATGCCCACCGGAAAACCTGTGGGACTGATACACGCACACCTTCTAATATGCTGGAAGAAATACGGTGCCCAGAGGAACACCTGTGTGACGGATACACACACCCACCACTAATATACTGGAAGAACTAAGGTGCCCAGCGGAACAACTGTGGGACTGATAAATGGAGACACTGAGAGATTATGTGTTTAAGTTAACTAGGCAGAACTGTATTAATAAATTCTTATTATGTATTCCACTCATGAACTGGGTGAATGTAGTTCAAATTCAAAATTCCTGTCAACATGTTTCGGGCATTTAGACCCATCTTCAGGAGTTACCACAGGCCCTGTCATTGCACAGAAAATTAGCCAATTGCCAAGAAAGGGGAAAGCTAGTAATGTAGAGAACGGATAAACAACAAATGAAATCAAATCATTGGCAAGGTTCGAGAGCCAACACGCTACTACAGCCAGGGTCACCACCAACCAGCAACTATTGCAGGTTTTCACTGCCAAAATGGGCGGCATACCAGCAAGACGGACCAATCCATTCAGGGGCCAGGCTGTTTTGTACACTCTATGGTAGTTGCAGAGACATGGTACAAAGCCCACATTCATCAAGGAAACTTTTGCAATGAACGCAGAAATAAAACTGAAAAATAAAGAGTCAACCACCAAGACAAGAGCAAAAACACTATCACTGCAATTGCAATATTTTTAGTATTGGTGATCGCTTGCATTCTATTGCATCACACATGGTACCATGCGACTAACATTTGGCAACAACCCGCCACGTTCCTTCTATGTTTATCTCACAAAACAACGACTAACCACATCTCGCAGCGGATAAAAAGGAATACACGCCGTTACCATCAAGGAATTCGGGAATACATCTGCAAACTACATAATCTTATGGGAACTACAAACCCCATCATGTTCAGTAATCTCGCAAGAACTTGCACACTAATATAAATGCCAATTCAAACTAACAGAGTGTGTGGCATGCTCTCAAGCTGGGAAAGGGGTGGTGTAACAGAGATAAGGGGGCTTTAATCCCACATTAAAAGAGTACACAAAAAAGAACGTCCAAAAATTGAGACTGAGAAGAGATTACAATTCCTATCATGCTTGGTAGTCTTTGCAGTGTCACAGGGGAGCATGGGTAATCAGGACAAGCAGAGTAACATGTAAGCGCTTTGGATTGAGGCGCTATATAAATAACACATCATTCTAATTATTATCATCATATAATAAACAGGGTGATTGAACCAACAGAAGTAAATGTAAATGCAACAAAAGTACAAACAAAAAGATACTCAAATTCACCGCAGATCCGAATTATATAACCAGAATTACATGAGAACGGATCAAACCAAAAGAAGAGAAAATAAAGGCGATCGCTTGAACAGTAGACATTTAAAATAATCAGAAATCATGTCATCTGTGCAAAAACTAAAATGCTGGCATGTAGAAATGTAAACATGGGACAATAAAGAGAACGTACAATAATATAGCTGGACAATATACCTATACAAAACTGTGTAACATGGCATAACACTCAGGGCATGTACAGTAGGCAGTAAATGCAGTGGAATTCAAATGTAAGAATCAAAACATTGTTGCTCGTTAATGCCCATAATATATAGGGAATGAAGTAGGTAGATCCATGGAGACTCTCTTTATAGTAGTCTTTCTTCCATGTTGTGTCCTCGCCAGGGTCTTCTCACAATTCCTCAACAGCCATTGAATTTAGGCAATAGTATGTTGTTTTACTGTAGGCTATTTCTAACAAATGCCTTGGCCTTTTTAGCTATTATATCAGTATTGCGTTCCTTCCAACAGGCCTTTGCGTTTTGCGAACTAATTTCCACATAATAAACTTTACATTGGCACCTAATGGCATAGTCACAGCTTGCAAAGTCCCTCACGAAAACATGTTTTGCCCACCTAAGGGTGCTGTAGAATATTCTCCTTGAGGACATTATTACAGGCCCAGCAAACCAGGCCTGGATACGTGACCTCATAAAATGTCAACAAAATGGATGCTGGTCCTGCTCATGCCTTTGCAGGCCAACCAGCATATGTGCGTTACATTTTTGCACTACGTGTATGCCAGATGAAGAGGGAAATAGTTCCTTCAGAAGTGGATCAAAATCCAATGGCAATTAATCATTCGTTTTCTTGTCTAACTGTGTTGTGAATAAGTAGTTACATAAACCAAATCTGGGTTCCAATTCAAGGTTTAACTGCTCCCCGATCCAAACACGATTTGTTTGCCAATTTACCATTTGAATTTTAAAGGGCTTCTGGGTTATATCCTCTGCTCTACATTTGGCATTCTTTACACTTGTATTTCTCAAATGACATGTTCATAAACAATTATTGTGGCTCCAGAATTTAGTATTAGAGTGACTGATTAAATGGTAGATGAGGCAATGGAATCCACCCGCTCTGAAAATTGTTTTACTAACCGTATGTTTTGAGAAAAGCTTTGTTTCGAGTTCAAATTAAACCCTGATTACAAGAAAATATATAGTATTTTCACCAATTTCCGATGTAAATTGAATACAACAATGAATTTCATGTGTACCTTTAAGTTCATTTCTAGTACTACACACAATTCCAAAAACATAATTGACGATTCCAGACCAGTATGATCTTTTGTGAGAAAGTATATATTTGATTTGAAGTGTTGCCTACATCGATTCCATTGATGTGCCAGAAACTCTAAGAAAAATTGGTTTTCAAACTAGAAAAAAACCCATAGTAAATTGTAATGTAAATAAATCAGAGTACAGCCTCATTGTTCTCTGGGATGCCAGTTACAGGTAGTAAGCGCTACTCATTTGCCTCAATCCCCTCGGCTTCTGCTGCAGACGCATACACGCTACCTACATGTCGCGCTCTGAAACACTTGTGTACGGGCGCGATATAAATAAATTATCATATCATACCATACATTCCTTATAAAGATGATGGGATTGGCAGGAGGTCCTTGAAACTAATTGATGTATTCAAGAGGTCATTCGTATCAGGTAGATACATTGTTGCCTGTACTAATGTTTAATGTTGCGAAAGGGTCAGGGGCCTGACTATGTCAGGGGGGCAGGAACTCCTCTCAACCTGGGAAGGATGCCTATCAGGGTGTATGCAAGAGCTGATCCTATTCCACTGGTACTTACCTTGCCTGGATGTATCCCCCAGAGCGGGGGTGGGGGTGAAGGTGGGGGGCAATCCCTGACCACCCCCGATTGTGGATTGTTTGCTACTGTTGGTCGTACTGTTAATCATGCAATACCTTCCAGTCTCTTTTCCGCCCAGAGTTTGCTTTTGCTTTTTACTGACCTGCAGAAACCAGAAACCAACACAGTGGTAAACAAATACAATGAGCAGATTGGGAAAGCCACCGACCAAGCAGCTCCCATTCACATCTCACCTCTAGCTTATCGACACGTCAACCTGTCTGGACAGCCAAGACTGCAGGAACATTGGCGAATGAAAAGGGTGCATGAAGGAAATGCGAAGACTAGATTGGCCCAAATGGTCGATTGAAACAAAGAACCAAGCGGGAGGTACCAGAGAACCAGGAGGTCACGAGTAGAGCAGGCAGAGGGACGGTGGAGAGGAGCGTTCAGAACTCTGTGGCAGTGTTGGATACAAGTTCAATTAAGGCATTGAAAGTGATAGAGTTGTACTAAGTGTGAAAGGTTGAAGCAATGGTTGTGAGAGAGTGTGATGGTGAGTGAGGCCACAGGCACTGATCGCTATGGAGATGGTGGCGTGCACCCTCGCTTCTCCCAACAGCCTCGCTCCATTATGTCCCTGGAGCCCATTCCAAGATGGCTGCTGCATATGTCTGGAGTGTTCTCAGATGTCCCTTACCCCTGCCTCCTCAAACAATGTGTCCGGACCACGGACCCGGTCATGGAGCAGCATATAAGTTGGGATTTTAGGTGGCTCCTTACGTCTCAAGGCTCCTTTTTTGAGCAGATGTTCCTCTGGATCTTTTCCTGGTATTTTTGCCATTCTTGCCTCACTGCTCTTTCATCCCTTCCCAGCCTTCTGCCAGATTCCTTACTCCTGTTCTCTGCTTTTCCTGTCCTCTTCTCCCTCATTCCTACTGTTCTCCTTCATTCCTGGCTCCTCCTGTGTCTGGCATGAGCTGAAGATTGGCAGATTCTCCATCCTTCTGTTGTCTCCTGTGTTTGGCATCAGCTGAAGATTGTCACATCATCCATCCCAGATGTGGTTTTTCTTCCCAACAAGGGTGTTCCTTTGGCTGCCACTCGGTTCACTTACTCTCCAGTATCCAACCTCTGGGGACACAGTGGCTTCCCACAGAGGCAGACTGTTCCTCCACCCAAAGTATCAGCACCAGACATCCACCACAAACTATTGACGCCCCACAACACAAAACATGACACTAAACCAATCGTACACAATCGCCCATATACACTCATGTACCAAACACAAAATAACGTCGACCAACTAAAAACAAACCAGCACACAGTAACCGTTTTTTCCGAATGGAAGCTACCAACAGCACATCAAAGATCTCTTGCGCTTTCCCCTCTCAATGACACTAACTAAGCCCTCCCCATCCCCTTTTGCGAACAGTCAGAGAACCTGGAGACCATGAAAATGGCAGTGGTGCGCGTATACATCACAATAACATAACATAGCAGATAGGTCCCATAGCTGACAGGGCGGTAAAAAGGAGGCTTCTGAGAGATAGGGGAGAGTGCGGGTCAGAGAGTGGATGACAAGACTGGAGAGTGAAGGAGAGAGCGCAGGTGAGAGGAGAATGGGAGAAGAGCCAGGTGCAGATTGAGAGGTTGGATACAGGAGGGAGTAGTAGGAGGAGGTGGAGTGGAGAGAGGGAGAGCAAGGGGGTGTATGAGAAGGCTGGAGGGAGAAGGAGATAGATCGAGAGGGAAATAGAAGTAGAGGGAGAGATAGAAGCAGAGCGTGAAGGCAAGAGAGAGATCGAGAGAAAGAAAGAGAAGGAGTGAGAGAAGTCGGGAGAGAGGGAGAGATTGGGAAAGAAAGAGTAGTAGAGAGAGAGAAGCAGAGAGAGAGATAGAAGCAGAGAGAGTGAAGTCGAGAGAGGGATCGAGAGAAATAGAAGGAGTGAGAGAGAGAAGGAGGGAGGCAGGGAGGGAGAGAGGGAGAGAGAGATTGGGAAAGAAAGAGTCGTAGAGAGAGAAGCAGAAAGAGAGAGGCAAGAGAGAAGGAGTGAGTGAAGGAGGGAAAGAGATTGGGAAACAGAGAAAAGCATAGAGAGAGATAGAAGCAGAGAGAGAGAAGGCAAGAAAGAGAAGGACAGAGAGAAGGAGTGAGAGAGAGAGAGAGAGAGAAACAAGAGAAGGAGAGAGAGAGAATGGAATAGCAGAGAGTGGAGGTAGAAGCGAATGACAGGACTATTAGAGAGAACAAGATGGCGACCTAGGAAGACCAGTAGTGGGGCGAGACAGAGCAGTGAGTATAAGGAGAGAGAGTAGTGAGAGAACAAGGGAGAGAGCAAGGAGAAATAATATCAGGGAAAGGAGTGATGAAACAGTGAGAGAAAGTGTGTGAGGGGGCAGGCACCATCTTGAACAACATTGAGCGCATTTCTAAAATCCTCGTGGGAGAAAGATAGGCAAGGCCTCACCCATTAGGCCCTCATTGGCAGCTTCGGATAGACAATAGAAGTTCCTGATTGCTAGTTTCAATACACCATTGAGGGGAATAGGGAAGCGTGGGCTTGTGTGGAGTGAGCCTAAAGGAGATTGAGGGATCACTGAGGGACGTTGCTTAGTTGGAGCAATCTGCCACATTACAAATGTAACAAAAACTTGAGAAACCAAATAAAAACACGAACTGTATTTTTCAGAGTTTGCAGCATTATTAAAGCCATCAGTGACAGAGGTACAGAGTATCCCATCAGGCTTTAAGATCATCTGTGCTAATCGCAACAATAGGGAGAGGAGGTGGCATATCTCGGGTGCTCAGAGACTCCTTGTAGTCTCAACACCCTCCTTTGACCTCACTCCAGACTGCAAATCACTCACTCTGTCCTGCTCCATCTCTCCCACAGCTACACCAAGCATCCTCTCAATCTACAGATTTCCCTCTTACAGCCCACACTTTGCTGATAATCTGGCTGACACCGCATCCATCCTGTCCGTAGATCGCCAACTTCGAAATATACTGGGAGATTTCAGCATCGGCTCGAGAAAGAAGACAACACTATTACAAAGTCACTTGGAGCGAACCCTGCTGCAATACACCTCAAACAGATGGTTAAGGGTCCCACCCACATAGCTGGACACACTGGATGGCATTTTTTATAATTAAAACATAATTACTATCTGCTCCCCAGTCTACCTTCACTGGGGAGATCACGTAGCTATCCCGTTCACAATAATCACAGACACCACGCCTCACAGGATCTTCAAACAAACTATTGCCCATGACCAGACCATGGAAAGAAATGCACATCAACTCCCTACGAGATAGACTAGAACCAACCAAATTTACAGTCCCCACATATGGACCAACAACCACATTGGACACAGAACCCTGCCACATTCACAAGTGGAATATCTCCACATTGGACTGTATTGTCCCTATAAAACCTTTAAAAATCTTTTAAAAAAAAGAAACAAGCCAAATGGTTCCCCCCCAGACTGAATCACTTAAAGGCAACTCGGAAACTGGAAAAACAATCTGCACACTAGCAAGTTCACCGACCATCAACAGTTGCGCCTTTTCAGGGCTGAAGTACTTAAAGAAAAGAAAGTAAGCTAATCGAAACATACCGATTCAGCACATCATATGAAAGGGAAATATATCAGATAATCACAGAATTAAAAAACCCGAGAGCATACAGCGCAACCGCTACCCCCACTCAAGTGCCCTGTGACCAGATTGCTGCATATTTCAACCAAACGATCCTCACCATCCAGGATTGTTTTGAAGATAAAGGACTCTCACCCACACGCCACTAACGAGATGCCACCAGTACTTCGCACTACCTCCTCTCTATTGTCTTTACGCCTTCTGTCTGCAGAGGACCTACAAGCTACCATAAACACATGCAACCCATCAGGACCTACTGAGGAGCCAAGTCCCCCCAATCTTTATACATCTATCTTGACGTCTCTAGACTTAGCACCCATCTTTCAATCCCTTCTAAATGACTCCATCAGCCCCATAGGTGTCCCGGGTCGGTTCTAATCTGCATACATCAGACTTTCTCAAAAAGCCCAGAGCTGACCCGTATAACCCAGCCAGCTATTGCCTCATCTCACACAAGCCTTTCATCGGGAAACATCTGGAAAAATGCACATATCGTGAGCTCCAGGGCCTTCATTGAAACAAACTAACTCCTGAATGAGGGACAGCATGGATTAAGGCCTTCTAGTAGTACAGAATCAGCTCGGTGCTCCATCTGGGATACACTTAAAAACAATGCAGGTTAGCAGATTAAAACTCAGAGAGTGCACCCATCCTGCTAGATATTTTAGCCGTTTTTTACACCATCAGTCACGAGATCCTCCCAAAAAGACTGGAAGATATTGGTATTAAGAAACAGCTCTACATTGGATCACCTCCTTCCTGAAGGGTAGAACAGACACCACTATCTTGGGCCCCTACATTTACCGGCCTCTCCCACTTAACTGCAGAGTACTCCAGTGATCCACACTCTCACCTCTACTTTTCAACACCTTCATGACAACCTTTCTAGACATTATCAATAAATCCGGCATCTCCTGCAACAGCTCCGCAGATGACCCACCAATCCACAAATTTGCCAACCACCCATCACCAAACATACTTAAACTAAACCCTAGCAAAACAGAGCTAATGCCCTGTAATCCTACAGGTTCTACCTCCACCACAACCATTTGGCCTGACAAGATGGGCCCTTACCCAAACACATCAACCAAAGTCAGGAATCTTGGAATTACAATGGACAACACCCTCACTCTTGATCCACAGGTCAAAGCCATCATCAGAAGCTGTTTCTCGCAGCGATGCCTGCTACGCCGCATCTTACCTTAGCTAACATTCACCCAAAAGGCCTTGGCCATAATTTCTCTAATTCTATCCAAACTAAACTATGCAAAAAAGCCGCCATCTATGACTCCCAGATTACCCAATGAGGAAACTTCAAGAGTTCAAAATGCAGCACACTTCAGAATCAAGCAATTTGAACAGATCACTTCAGCATTACATACTGTCCACTGGCTGCCAATCCAAAAAAGCGTGCATTTCAAAACCTTGTGCATCGCCCATCATTCATGCCATAGATGGGGCCCTTCCTCCTACAGATGTAAGTTTCAACACTACACCACTTTCAGAACACTTTGCTCCAGCAATGCTGCACTAGTACTAGTCCCCCAACCTCAACAAGAAAGACAAGGAGGTACCTCTTTTTCAGTTCTGGCAACGAAACTGTGGAACACCCAACCCACACCTCTCCGCCTGGAGGTGAAACACCTGACATTCAGGAAACAGCTCAAGACTTGGCTTTTCAACAAACCACTTTGGAAGAATTGAAAGTAACAGCCACAGACTAAAAACTGTGCACCAGACACGCGCTTTCACAGACACCATTTCATGAGCAGAATCTGGTTTTGGATACTGAACTGTAAAGAATTAGATTCCGAAAAATCCAGCAGCTTTGGATTTAGCAAATGAAATTCACAACAAGCGTTTTGTGAAGCTCTTGGCACTACCATCTGTGGGAAATCAATTCGACACATGGAACCTCTGCTGCATGACACTGGTCTGCCCCTTAGTCTTGGGGTCCAGTGTACTTAACAGATTCCGACCCCATCCATCGTCCGACCTGCATACGTCAACACCAATGGTTTCTGCAGCTGCCTTCCTGCTATCCGACTAACACACCCTGCCCCCATTTCTTACACAGCCATGTGCAGCGAGGCCAACATTATTGGCAGATTGGTGCTATATATGACCACTCCAATATATTTATATCTGTAAACCTACAGGAGAGAGGCACGGCAAAGCCGCCTGAACATTAACACATATTGCTCCATACATAGCCAGTGACCAGCCCGACGGGAAATAAGGGGCTAGGAGGAGCCCCCAAAAAGCGACCCACTGTCAGACAATGCAAAGTTTCATACATCCTCTTCATAAATTAATAAGCAGCATCAGAGGCATGACCACACTCACTATTGCGCGTGTCCGGTCATATTGTCACATGACGAAGGCCATGACATGTCAAACTATAAACAATCCATACAATATAAATGGACCCATGAATAATTGATGGCTCTTAAGTTCACTTCGCCTTATCATCAAGATACACCGAGCCTCTGGTGGCTTGGTTTCTGGAATGTTCCTAGAAGTAATGAGAGGAACATAGGAGCAAGTTGTGCTCACATCCCCCGGCTGGATTGTACCGGCGTGACCAGAGAAGGGAAGGGCCCCATTTCACTCATGAAACAGCACCCCACCGTGCTTGGGGGCTCGGTGAATGCGCTAAAGAGTGGGGGAGCTAAAGGGGTCATCTCAGTAAGGTCTCTTTCCTCATTAGCAGAAAGTGCGCAAAGAAGTGGGCCTTCGGTCGGGCACCTCAGAAGCAATGTGCTGGTAAAACAAACAGGGCACAAGTGGTGCATCTGACTTTTGTTAAGAAGCATACCTGTGGGGGGCACCGTTTAGTCTACATGTTCTTCTCAGGAACTACACGAGGGCTGAGATGCACCCTCCAATCTCCTAGAATAGCTTCAAATGGATAAAGGGTATATATGGGGGAGGGTTGAACCCTCCCCCATCCTGTTGCAAAACCCTCAAATATGAGGGGGTTCCCTGTGGGCCCTCACCCTCTAAGAACATTTTTACGCAGGTCCTTTTGGCGGGTGGCGGATCTTCACCCTCATTTCAATGAAAAGTCCAGATTCAGGGCGCTGTGGGCTGATGGACACTCAATCTATGCTGAGTGCACATGTAGACCCCTCGGTCTAACTACCAGTCGGTCTGTTGGTTGTTAACCTACAGTGCTCTGGAAACAAACTCCTCCTCCCCAAGAGTTCTAGCTGGGCTAAGCTTCAGATAGGCTCTCTCTTGCGTGGCTTACTGGAGGATGCAAGCCTACAAAGTGGAAGTTCCTAATTCTAGATCAATTCAGAGGCGTTGCTAGGGGGGCGTGAAGGGGTTATATCCCGGGGTCTTTTGGTTGTGACCCTGGGTAGAAGCTCAGAGGCTACAATCAAAAGGCTAGCTAGCCTGTGTCCCGACAGTCCCAACCTTAGCATAGCCCCGCCGGATCTTTTACCAACCTAGCAACATCCCTGTGGGACATGTTCACATTCGTACCCGAAACCAGATTGCAATACGCCACCTCTCCAGACAGGAATGGGCACACTGGAAAGTATTTTTTGACATAATAACTCGCTGCAAAGCCACGTTCAACTTTACCAAACTAGCAGTCAGTCCCAGTTGTGAAATACCTTCTCTCTTTCAGCCACTGGTCCTGCCACCTTCATTCCCTTCAAATGGGCCAGGCCCTCTTACACAACTTCTGGGCGCCACACTGCCCCCTATGGCGAAAGGTCCTTCACTGCATTCCAGGCAAGCTGCCAAATGAAATACTGTTGGTGGTGATGATACACAGGTCCTGAAAGTCAGAAGCGCGAACCAACCACAGCCGCCATAGTGAGAAAATAAGTGAGAAAAAAACACAGCACAAAACAGGATGTGACTGGCCCCAAAGCACCTGGGGCATAAAGCTTGTTAACCCCTTATTCGAATTATTCACATCCATTACAACTTCGCCCGGACAGCAATCTTACCCAGAGGTCTCTGAACAGAATGACTTTGCATTTTTCTAGCAATGATTGTGTGGGAAGTTGTGCTGTACTTTCACTTCACCTTTTCAGAACACTCTGCGACAGACCTCGCGTTGGTTTTCAGAAGGACCAAAATGTTGTGGGCTCAGCGTCATAGTGGGCTGTCACAACAACGACCCGGAAGTGCCGAGCATCCGGCGTGGCGGCTGAAAGGGGTGACCAGTCATCCTGGAGTGCTTCCCGTGAGAAGTGGGGAGTTTGCGTGCTTTCACAGATACCATTTCATAAGCAGAATCTGGTTTTGGATACTGAATTGTTAAGAATTACATTCCGAAAAATCCAGCTTTGGATTTAGCAAAGGAAAGCAGTCAACTAACCTCAGCTCCAACATGTTCACTGGCCCCCTTGGGCGGGGATGGAAGCCTCTGGGCGAATCATTCTGCCTGCAAGCCACGTCTAGTGCCCGTTTCCCTGCCACTATTGTATTCCTTCTGGGTAGGATTAGTGTTTTGCGTTGGAATACTTAATTGCCATTGAAAGGTCGAACGTTGCACTCGATGGTACAGTGTGTATTCTGTTTTATTCCCCTCAGCTACCAAGTGTGACTATTATTCATAGTGATACTTGTTTTTTTTGCTCCTGCTCACCCGTGGGTACATCCGGCTTCCTCTTGGGCTGTGGCCCGATGACCGGCGCTTTACCATAGCTCTCAACCATTTCTGTCACAAAGGCGGGTGAAAACACCCAATTTTATTTTTGGCGGGTGAGAGCCCATTGAAATAAATGGGCGTGCAGGAGGCTTAGCGGGTGAGTCAGCTCTTTACAAGGTGGGTGACACCCGCCAAAAGCGTGTGAGTTGAGAGCTATGGCTTTACCTTAGACAGGGTCAGCAAATCATTTAAATACCTTCCTGCCATAGGGTTGTGGTAAAGTCAGTCAAGCTTCACTGAGGGCTTTAAGTGGGTAGGCGTGGGGCGGAGTTTAGCGGTATCTGTTGACGAGATGGGGGGCGTGGCTTGGAAGCCATGTGAGAGGACGCGCTCTTGGAAGAGCTCCTGAAGATCCTGCATTTATCCTGTGTAAAAGTGCATTGAGACTAACTTTCGCGAGTCAGGAACGAAGGAACCCGTCCATGAATGTATGCTGCATAAATATTGAGGAGCTGAATCCTTCGTAAGCCCGGCAACAACAGAAAAATTGCGATCGAAGATCCGGGAGTCACGGCCCGGACGGAGGGAAGATGGCGGCCATGCCGGACAACGGAGGAGATACATGCGGGGCGATGAAGAGGCATTCTCGTAGTGATCGGTGGCAAAGTAAGCTGTGAAGTGTGAGAATGGCCTCTGGGAGAGAACCGGCGAGTCTCGGTGGGCACCGATTACTTATCACGGGCTTTGGACAGTGACGGTCAGTGGTCGGCACTAGGACCCACCCGAGCTGACCACCCGCCTTGGGTGCCGGAGCATCGCGTGCTGGTCAAGCGGCAGCCTTGGGACGGAGGGCCCACATTGTGTAGGAACTCGCTGGTAGGGACCCAGTCGAGTGGCGGAAGGAGTGACTGCGGAGGTACACTTGGTGCGGGAGAAGCGACTCGCTCCATTGCGAGCGGAAGGTGGGCTCCTCTCTCCCGGGGTGGGGGTGAGGCGGGAGTGTACGGGCCCGCGACATACAGTGGTGGTGGAATGGCGAATAAATCCGTCAGACAGAAAGTGAAACAACCCACATTGGATGAGTTTACCAAGACACCACCAGGCCCAGAAAGTGCTCGGAGCAAGGAGAAGCCATCTGCAGGCGGCATGGCCGCCGCTAGCCCAAATCAGGACGTGTTAGTTGCGCTCGCAGAATTGAAAGCGGATTTGAAAACCGCTTGGGAAGCCAAGCTCGAAATGGTGGTGGCGGACCTGAAAACAGTGCTTGACCTCAAAGTGGGAGAAGTTCGGGAGGAGGTGAACCTACTTCGACAAGATGTGAGGACTCTGTCGGAGCGCACGGAGAGCCTGGAAAAGGAGGGGAGCGCCAACACGGCAGATTGCGCCTCACACAAGGCCGACCTGCATGTCTTGGAACAGAAAGTGCGCAACCTGGAGAACAGGGCCGAAGAAGCAGAAGGGCGCGCCCGGAGGAATAATATCCGTGTAGTGGGCATCCCGGAAGGATTGGAGGGTCACAACCCCACGGACTTCATTGAGAATATGTTGCTCCAAGAGATCACTGGGGGAGTGCTGTCGCAGGGTTTTGCGGTGGAGCGAGCGCATAGAGCATTGGCCAGGAGGCCTCCGCCGGGCGGTCCGCCCAGGCCAATGATAGCCAAAATCCTTAACTACCGAGACAGAGAGAGGATTTTGGAGCATTTTCGCAAAGGAGGAACCATCAAGAGGGGGGAGGCCACCATAACGGCCTACCCAGACTACACCATGATGGTGCAGAGGAGTCGGATGAACTTTGCAGCGGTCAAAAGGAGACTTAGAGAGGCGGGGAAGAAGTATATGCTCCTCTACCCGGCCAAATTGAAGGTGATCCACAACAACAGATCCTTGTTTTTCGAGTCGCCTGAGGAAGCCATGGGTTGGTTGGACATGCAGGGCAGCCCCCAGGAGCCGGAGGTCCAGGCTGATGAAGGTGGCAATAAGAGTTAAGTGCGCTACGACGATAAAGAGTGCAGCCAGAAGACTATGGGACTTGAATATAGTTACTGTTATGGCCGGGGGAGGTCGGGCCTGGAACTGAATGATCAATGCACTGTTTGCACCGTACCTGTGGTTATACGAAGGAGCCTTTCGGGGCTAGTCCATTCACCCCCATTTAGTGTTTTTTAGTTAAGTGGCCGTTAGGGCGACTTTACCCTACTGGGCTCTGTGTGTAACAGCCAGAACTAGATGTGGGGGGGCCTGAGTTCCCGAGGTGGAGCTGGGCAACAGTTGGGGAGGGTGTTGGGGGGACGGGTGGGGGGAATGGGGGGTGCGGGGAAAGTTGGGGTGTACATAGCGTTGGGGAGTTTAAGTTTGACCGCGAGCCCTGGGAGTACATTTTGGATGAGATATCTGGACGGCACGGATGAGCGGGGTGGGTTGGGGGGGAGTGGGCAGGATACCAGTGAATTATGGGGGAGCTAAAATTGCTAACATGGAACGTCAGGGGTCTCAATAGCTATCTAAAACGGAATAAAGTCATGCTATACTTGAGAAGGCAAAAGATAGACATCGCATTGTTGCAAGAAACGCATTTGACCCGAGATAAACTGGAGCTGGTAAAGAAAAAGTGGGGTGGAACGGTGGTGGGATCCACGTACTCGGCTTATGCCAGAGGTGTACTGATCTGGGTGGCGCCACATGTCCCGTTTCAACTGAGGCAGGAAATCTTGGATACTGAGGGGCGCCTGGCTATGGTAAGAGGGGCAATCGAGAATAAAGAGATGTGCGTAGTGAACACGTATGCCCCGAACCAGGGCACGGCAGAGTACTATCGGACTATGAGTGCCAGCCTGAGCTGGTGTGTTGGGAGTGCGGTGTTCTGGGGAGGGGATTTTAACTGTGTGTTGGAGCCGGGGATGGATAGATCCGACGATAAAG
This sequence comes from Ambystoma mexicanum, assembly GCF_040938575.1. Classification (NCBI taxonomy): domain Eukaryota; kingdom Metazoa; phylum Chordata; class Amphibia; order Caudata; family Ambystomatidae; genus Ambystoma; species Ambystoma mexicanum. Next base: position 229,977,336 of record NC_090934.1, read on the forward strand.
TGACTAGGCCCGCCCCGGCAGCCCGGGCGCTGCGGACGCTGCTGCGAGACTTCGAGCTCGAGGATGTGTGGAGGACTAAGCACCCCAATGTGAGACAGTACTCACACTACTCGGCCCCGCAGCAGTTGCACACCAGGCTTGATTATATCTTTGCCACATCGGATGTCTTGACAGAGGTGTCCAGGGCGGAATATAAAGCGAGGGTCCTATCGGACCACTCGCCATTGGTGGTGGGTTGGCAATATGGCCGCCCCAGAGCGCGGATCCCGACGTGGCGTCTGCGCGCAGAGGCGCTTAAAGACCAGGTTTTCAGGGAAGATATGCGGGAGGAAATAGCTAGTTATTTCGATACCAATACTGGCAGCGTTGATTCGGCGGGAACTCTGTGGGAGGCTTTTAAGGTTGTGATGCGAGGGGTGGCGATTGCCAAATCGAAAGGCTTGCAGAATGGGGTCCTGGTTGATTTACAGAGGGCAGAAAGCCAGTTGGAACGGGCGTTGAAGAGCGAGCCCATAGACAACGAGCTGGTGCTTAAACTGCAACAGCAGTGTACGGAACATTGGGGGAGGCTCTGTAACCTAAACTATAAAAAATATATTGAGAGACAACACGCGGGAGGAGACAAAACGGGCCGTCTCCTGGCATGGCTATATAAGAAAGAAACCCCGAGACCCCCGATTAGGACGATTACTAGAGAGGATGGGAAGCAGATAGATACCCAAGAGGGCATAAACGAACAATTTGTGAATTACTATAGGGAATTGTACGGGGATCCGGGTGGCGGTGACCGGGAGGATATGCTGGAGACCCTGCAAGATATTGGGCTGCCCAGGATAAGCACGGAAGAAAGAGAGGAATTAGATGCCCCGATAACATTGGAGGAGTTGGAGGCGGTTGTCCGGCAACTACCCACTAGTAAGACCCCAGGGACGGACGGCCTGCCCAGCGAATTTTACAAAACCTTTGGAGCGGAAGTGCTCCCCCCGATGCTTGATATGCTCAATGAGGCGTTCGAGACGGGGAGGTTGCCGGAATCGCTCAGAGAGGCGGTCATTGTACCGCTCCCTAAGCCCAATAAACCCAGGCATAGTTGTGGGTCGTACAGGCCAGTATCTATGCTGAATCAGGACAGCAAGATACTAACGGCTGTCCTGGCAAACAGACTGCGGAGGGTGATAGGCAAACTGGTACACCCGGACCAAACAGGGTATGTCCCGGGGAGGAATATTACCCAAAACCACAGACGCCTCCACCGGGTGATAGAGATGGGATCCATTAGCGACGGGGAAATGGCGATAGTGTCGTTGGATGCTGTAAAGGCCTTCGATTCGGTTAATTGGGGGTGGCTGCTGACGGCCTTGAGAGAATACGGACTGGGTCCAAGATACGTTAGATGGGCGGAGCTGCTGTATAGTGCTCCACTGGCCAGGGTCCGGACGGGGGCAATCATATCCGAGAGATGGCAACTCAGCAGAGGCACTAGACAGGGGTGTCCTTGGTCCCCGATGCTGTATATCCTGGCCCTGGAACCCCTGGCACTGTACCTGCGGCAGCAGTACGACATTGTGGGTATTGAGATTGGGAGGGAAAAGCATCTGATATCCCTGTATGCGGACGACTTGTTATTGTACCTGAGTCATCCGGAGGAGAATTTACAGTATATCCTGGACGTGATGGGGAGATATGCGAGGTTGTCAGGCATAGCGGTCAACCCCCAGAAGTCGAACATTTTCCCATTGGGCTGCTATACGGGTGTCCCCATAGAGAGGCTGCCGGTGCTACAGGTGCCCTGGGCAGTTAACACGTTTCGTTACCTGGGAATAGATGTCTACCACACGGTAGAGAAAGAACATAAGTGTAACACTGAGATGGCTGTTGAGAAGATACGCGCATGCATGAGTTTCTGGCAGAAGTTGCCCCTGGCGATGATGGGGCGTGGAGCAATGATTAAAATGGTGGTTCTGCCTAGGCTGCTACACTACTTTAGTAACATCCCATATATGATCCCTAAGGGTTTTTTTGCTAAAATAAATGGGGTTTGCAGAGAGTTCCTGTGGCATGGCACTCGAAACAGGGTAGCACTCTGGAAGTTGCAGAACTCTCATGAAAAAGGGGGAGTTAGACTCCCAAACTTTGAGGCTTATTACATAGCGAGCCAACTACAGTTTGTATCCAAATGGCTTTCCGACGAAGAGACCCCAGAACTTAGATTATTCGGGCATGATTGTGCCCCATTTTTCCTGAAGGAAGTCATTTGGTTGCCAGAAACTGTTACGAGAAAGTACCCGGCGATGGTGAGGCTGGGATGGAAGATGTGGAGACGAGCATGCAAACTGATGGGAGACCCACTCCCGTGTTCTCCGCAGATTCCACTAGTTGCCCTGGCGGGGGTAGACGGACAGCTGAGGGGGATTATTAGGACCTATTGGGAATCTGTGGGGTTGGTGACATTGGGTGATGTGTGGCAGGAGGGTGCCATCAGAGCGTTTGAGGAACTTAGCGGGGAGGTTGGATTACATGGAGGCCAATATGTAACATACCACAGATTGGGGAGGAAAATTCGGGAACTATGGCCTGAATTTACCTTGGCAGACGAATCGGAGGTTACGCTGGAAGGGATATACGACACGACGGAAGGGGGACATGAGATCTCTAGGTTGTATGAGATGGTGATGTTGAAGGTTGGGAAGGAATTGACAGGCCTACGATCGGAATGGGAGTGCGAGGTGGGGACCCAGATGGGAGATGGGATGTGGGAACGGGCTCTAAGATACCACAGGAAAGTATCTCGAAATGCCAGACTGCAGCAGGTACAGCTATATGTCACGCACAGAGCGTATATGACCCCACTGCGGATATCCAAATTCCGGAATGCGGGCAGACAGGCGTGCCCTAAATGCGACGAAGAAAATGCGGACATGACGCATATGTTCTGGGCATGCCCAGTGATCGAGGGGTTCTGGAGGGAGGTGGCGCGCAAGCTAGGAGAGAAAGGGGTCACGCTTGCCATAGACACCGCCTGGGCATGCCTGCTGGGTGGGTTTTCCAGACCTAGGAAGCAGAAACATGTGTGTAAACTGAAAGACTTGGCGTATGTGCTGGCCAAACGGAGAATAGCCATGGGCTGGAAAAAATGTAGCAAGCCACGGGTTGAGGTGTGGTGGAATGACCTACAGAAATGGGCGGAGGCCGAGACAGCAGTGTGGCAGGAGGCGAGTTGTATGTCTTGGGAGGAGGAACTGGCCTCTTTGATGGCATGGAGGACTTTGATATCTTGCATATTTGGGACAGGGATGGCTTCGGGAGGGTCGGATGACAACGAGGCCCGCTCATGTGCGGCAGATACGGAATGTGACATGGAAACTGGCTCGCGAGGGGGGAGGGATCAGGGAGGTAGTGCGCACTAATGATTAAATGCTTTATTGTAATATTGTTAATTGCACTACGGTTTGGTTTGTATTGTTGTTTGTGTTGAAAAATCAATAAACTTTTTTAAAAAAAAAAAAAAAAAATCTGTTGACGAGATGAGGGAACCAGTGTCGTTAATAAGCAGCCCATGTGATTTTCCCTCTGACCCACCCTTGGCCACTCAAGCAGGACAGCCCATTGGCGAGATGTCACATCCATAAACTGCAGGGGTTCAAAAGAGTATATATGGCATGTGGCTTGCAGAAAAAGGCAAGTATTGTTAAAAGTGAAATGAGTAGACAGTCCAGTGCAGTGGTGGACGTGGAAAAAAGGAACTAGTGGTACTCTGGCTGCACCCTAAAAGGAGCGAATGGGATGGTGGGAGGGGTCGGTGGGGTAGGGCTAGGCAAGACAGTGCCAGATGGGGGTTTGACCTTTGGTTTGAGATCCTTAGTGGCTCTTGTTGCTTTGTGGTTCGATTAGAAATTGACAGTAATAATAAAAACAAATGGCACTAGATTCATCCCAACAAATAGCTAAATAATATATTCATAAATATAAGTCTCTGATCCAACAGTGCGTGCTAATTAAACAAGATACTCTTTGACACACATCTCTTTAGAACATGTTTATTAGTGTAATCTGTGGACCATCATTTTCACTACAAACATAGCTTAGACATATTTTGATTTCCATTAAAATTGACCTGTCAGTAGGTAAACATGCTATTTTCCTATGTGAAAAGTACAGGAAGTTAATCCAGATACAGCATTTGGTGCTTTAAGGTTCATTTAAAATAATTACTGTATAATTTTCTCTTAATAAGTGCTTTTATGTATGGTAAATACTGGTCATTGAGTAAAACAGAAATTCAATACTTTAGGCAAACCCATGCCCCTACCTAAAGCGCAATACACTTTGTAGTTGCCAGTAATCATCTGACTGAAGTCCCTTCAGTTGAATAGGAGTACTGGTAAAGACACTAGTTTGGGCTTTTGTGTAGGCAATGCATAGGCATTTACTAGGCACTGCCATAAAAGTACTACTTGACCATAAGGTGGCAACAACTGAAATTGGTGTGAATATCTAGGCATCTGACATGAGTGCCTGGCATATGCCTTTTTCTTATATACACAATCCAAAAATGTTGACTTTGTCGCTGCTTGTTTAAACAGGACCTTGATGCAAGTAACAGATATAAGTGAAGTGGTTGGAGGCACATTTGGTTAAAACATTTTTATTACATCAACAGCACACTTACAGATGCAATTTAAGCCATTAACTATCAGAAGAATACTTACAAATAACACTGGCTGGCTAATGTTAGATCTGACTGCTTGGGAGAGCTACCTCAAAGAGATCTTGGAAGGATGCATTTTGGGCCGGGAGGGACGAATAGCAGGTGGGAATGGCAATAGGGATTAGCAGGCCTCTTCCTGCCTTTCATCTCGGCCCTGCACAGAGCTCCTCTCCTACATCGTGTAGCCTTCAATCTGCCTGCTCTGAGTTGGCAACGCTGCACTGGGGTAAGCCCAGAAAAAATAAATATATATATATATATTTTATTTGTTATAGTTGTCTTACAACTTTTCAAATTTCATTAATTATACAAAAACAATAATTTACAATCTTACAATCTTGCAAGGCTAAAAGATAACACATTCTTACCATACCCATATTATCACATAATTAATAACAATTCATTTTATACGAATGATCACACCAATTCATACTATTTACAAAAGTCCCATTTAAAAGGCTACTTGACTCGGCTTTCCCTCTTTCAACCAACCAGTTGCCTAATAGCCTTATAGGTAGTACATTACCCGCTATACACCTCTAACGCAGGGAGCACAATTTGAAGGAATTGCACTATGGCAATCTGAATTTTCGGGCGGGTACTAGAGAACAGCTCATGCCATCTTTCATCACTCTCCATTGGTCTTTGAACTACCTGAGTGAGTGCAAAACATCTGGTTCGTACATCGCAGAGTGATACACATTCCACCAGCAGATGTTGTAGGGTCTCTCTTTGTCCTGGCACAGTACAATATCTACAATAGTTTTGTTCTTTTGCCAGCTTTTTCCTTTTACAAAGGACATCCCTTGTGTACCATAAGTTTAACCGGAATCTTAAATATCCCGTTCTTACTTTAGGAGAAGGACTTTTCAACAAGTAGTCTGACATCAACCCATATTTTTTAATACCAAATAAGAAGATGTCAAAGTCCTTGTATTGGGAGCAGCTTGTCATGTTTGCTACCCAATCAGCCAGATGTACTTTTTCCTTTGCTCTAACAGGATTGATAGTAATAACTCTACCGTGGTGTCAGCATGGGCGCATTCATTATATACATGTTTCCTCCATTTAACAGCAAAGGGATTTACAGATTTCAGCAACTGATGCGCAATCACTTTCAATATATTGTTACTTCCCTTTTCCAGGAGGCATTTGCGTAACAAGGCACACTGTTTCCAGGATACTTGAGCATACATGGATGTCAATCCCAGTTCATAACACAAAATAACCATCGCACAGAGTTAAGCAGGCATGGGGTCTGTTTCCAGTGACCTGACTAATTGATCCCAGTAGCACTTTTCTCCTGGCAAGAATCCTTCAATACCGTACAGCAATATCGGGAGAACTTTCATTTTATAAAATAACACATGTTTCATGGAAAACTTCCCATACTTCCTGATCAACAATCGTGATTGCGAAACAAGCTGTTGCATTTTATGCTTCCTTACTAGGTCTTCCACTTGTTTGCATATTACATTGTTGATTAACACCCCGAGGTATTTATATTGGGTTGTAGTCTGTACGCTTTCATTCTCAATTTTCCAGGAAAAGATATTACTAGGGTTTGCTGTTTTCCACATTTTAGGATTTGGGTCTTTGCAATGTTAATTTCCAACCGATTTGCTTGTAAATAGAGGCCCAGTTTTGTCAACATATTTTGAAGGCCTTGTGGTGTTTGTGACAATAATACAAGGTCGTCGGCATATAGCAAATAAGCAATTTTTTGGCGTCCTAATTTTGGTGGGTCACCAGTACAATTATTGAATTCGAGCCCCAGAATATTTGTTTTGCATTTGCGCATGGTTCGCAGAATATTTGTCAAATCCATCGACATCACGCAATTTCATGCCCGAGGTCTGCCTTCTACTTTTCAACTAGTTGCAGGAAAGCCTTCCTTGGGGTATTTATGTGTAATTTCTGTACTTTTTTCATCAACATGCCTCATTGTTTTGGTGCTTAGAAAATGGCCGCATTTCTAGCCACCAAGTGAGCTGACTTGGCCATCCCTCACTCCCCCCTCCCATTCGCTGACATTGGTCTAGAAAGGCCAATCATTAACACTGGATGCGGGAGCCGGCCGATCTAAGGCCCATGACGAAGGCACTTGTCTGCTCCCAGAACGCTACTTGAGGTCATTTCTGCTCCTGAACTTACATGATGCTGCTACCTCACTCTTCAAAGAAATCTGGACTACCATGACATTCACACCTCTTTAACTATGGGGTAGTTCCCTCCTTTCTGTACTTACTCCTACCCTCTTATGACTTTCACTGTCCTTCTCTGCTTGTTTCTCCCATGTTTACATTCTCAATTGCATTGCGTTTTTACACACTTTGCTACCATCTGAACCCAACTGTAAATTTCAAATCTAGCTGTGTTTTGCATGTTGGTTAAAAGTCAAATCTAGCTGTGTTTTGCATGTTGGTTAAAAGTCAAATCCAGCTGCGTTTAGCATTTTGGTTAAAAGTCAAATCTTGCTGTATTTTGCTAACTTGCTCTGCACTTTGCTTGTATCGTTGCTTCTCTGCAACTTGCCCAGTGACTTCACAGTTCTCTTTGTTCCACTCTTACTTGCTTCCCCTCCCCTGATTTCCCCCCCTTTTACTCGCTACCACACACAGGGCGCTTTCTGTTTCTCCTATCTTCTCCAACTGCTTCTCCATTGACTATCCTTCCCTTCTCACTAAGTCTGGTAGAAAGAAGTTAAAAAAGGATATCTTGCCGCCAACCCTGGTCCCCCCATCGCTGACACCTATTCTAACGCTAACGCTTCCTCCAGACAGACCCATACCAACATCCTCTTGGTCGTTCCTTCGCCAGATCTATGGACTCTTCATATGATCTCTTTGCTCTGTCCTGTCTCCTCCTCTCCCATTAATGTTGGCGCCCTCTGGGAAGTTCTCATGGCTCCCTTCGACTCCTCTAAAGTCAATGTTAATGTCTATCTTAATGGCACCGTCATGGTCCAAGGCCCGCAGGCCAATATCCTCCTCTTTGAAAGGCGCTTCCCTCACCTCATCAATTTCCTTTCATCTCCTGCTGTCCTCTCTTCCCTCCTCTTTTTTCCCACCTCAGGCTCCTTTTTCACCTCCGCAGTGCATACCTCTGATTTGTACCCCTCCCCGGAAGTCCTTTAAGGCTGGCAACCTTCTTCATCCGGCCACTCTCAACTCTCGCTCTGCTATCAAACACTCCTCTGACATCTACCACCTCCTGGAAGAACTTGACATCGATGTCCTCGGTCTTACCGAGACATGGTTCACGGCCTGGTCTGTCACAAGCTTTGACACTATCCTCCCTGATGGCTACAAGATCTTCTCCGCACCCAGAATCACCCGGTCCGGAGGTGGTGTTGCCCTGATCTTTCCTGAGTGGATTCTTGCCTCTATCATTCCCACGTAGACATACTCCTCTTTTGAATGCCTTGTCTGAAGGCTTTCTCTCTCTCTCCTAGCCACTCTTACCGTGGCTTCTATCTACCGGAATCCTGGATCACCTAATTTCTCTCCGAGTGGGTGGACCTCTCCTCCTCCCCCTTGGCCTCAACCACTCAACTCCTCCTTCTTGGTGACCTCAATATCCATCTAGACTCTCCTTGTTCCTCCTGTGTACTTTTCTGTGACCTCTGTGACTCCCTCTCCCTTTCTATACTTCCATCTGGCCCGACTCACTCTGGAGGGCATACGCTTGATGTCTTAATCTCCTCTGACCTCCCCCTCTCAATCCTTTTGACCACTCTTCTCTCCTGGAGCTATGACTCCCTCCTCTCCTCTCATCTCCCCCCCTCTTCCCCCCAGGCTAAGCCTACCCCAACACTGCCACCTACCTTCTCGGACATCCGCCCATGAAGCGCGTGTCAGATGAGGCTTTCGCCTCCATCTTCTCTCCCCCCCTCCACCTCTGGTTCACTCACATCCTGACACAGCCCTGTCTATGCTCTACCCTTCTACTTACGATACTCTTGATGCTCTTGCCCCGGTCATGAGGATCCGCTTGAAGCCCAAAGCCAAGTGCAATTCTTGTTAGGACTCTGACCTAGCTACACTTAAACGTAACTGTAGGGTGGCCGAGAGGAAATGGTAGGCTTCTTGTTCATCCTCTGACAAACTGGCCTGTCGCCTGCTCCAAAGGCAATACCGACTCTCTGTCCACACTAAGAAGAGAGCCCACATCCAAGCCCGTGTCTCTGCAACATCTAACTACTCGGCCAAACTCTTTAAAATCTCCAAGGAGCTGACCAACCCTGCTGCAGTCTCCATCTCTCCCATCGCCTCCCAGGACCTTTACACGCCCTTGCCTCTCACTTCATCTCAAAAACCCAGAATATCCTTTCCACCCTCTCGTCCCCTCCCACTCTTCTCCCCTCTTGTTCGGTGACTCGCAGCAACAAGGGAGAAAATGTAAAGCTTGTTCTTGCTATAGTTAGTCCGCTATACAAAATAGTCTGGTGCACTGACTAGCTGGTGGGACTATGGGCCTCATTACAAGTTTTACAGTGCAAGAAAAGTGCTGGTAATTCCGTGACCAGCATTATTTCTGTGAACTGTGGCCCTCCTACAGCTACCCACCCCACCCCACCCTCTTTCTCATCCTTTCCTCATTTCTCCCCTGACAAGGTCTCTAGACAAGTCCGATCTATGAATGGCTTGTCAAAACAGGTTCCTCCCTGTTCTTCCAAAACCATCAAGGACCACATTGACAACCTAGCTCCTGTCCTGGCTGATTTCTGCAACCTCTCCTTCACCTCAGGAGCCTTGCCCTCCCCTCCAAAGGACTCTCTTGTGCACCCTCTTCTCAAGAAACCCACAGCTGACCCTTCTTGCCCGGCTGACTATCGCCCAATCTCCATCACTCCTTTTCTGGGCAAACTCCTTGAAAAGCTGGTGATCTCGCAGCTTAACCTACACTATGATTCTGTTGGTTGTCTCCATGACCACCAGTCTGGTTTTAGAGCTGCCAGAAGCACGGAACCTGCTCTCCTGAACATCCGTGAAGATCTGCTCTCCAACCTTGACTCCAATATCCCCTCTGTCCTCATCCTACTCGATCTCTCTTCTGCCTTCGACACAGTCAACCATACCATCCTGCTCAATCGTCTCCATTACAACCTGGGTATCACCGATCAGGCTCTGGCCTGGCTGACCTCTTTACTCTCCGATCGACCCCCATGTCCAACTTGGGTCCTTCCTTTCATTCATCTCCTTTTCTACCTGCAGTGTTCCCCAGGGGTCTAACCTCTCACCCTGGCTTTTCAACCAATACCTGGCAACTCTCGCCCACCGCATTGCCATTTTCTGCTCCAATTTTCAGTGCTATGCTGATGACACTCAACTCATTTTCAGGCTTCCCTCGGTCACCTCTTCTCCTTCTCTCATCTCTGATTGCCTATCTGCCATTCAGGATCAGTAGGCCGCCAACGATCTCTGCCTGAATGCCAGCAAGACAGAGATCCTCGTCATCGGCACGCCTTCGCCCACATTTCCTGTCGCTCTCTGGCTGGCCTCTCTTGGCCCTCCTCCTACCCACTCCTACGAGGCAAAGAACCTCTGGGTCATCTTTGATGCCACACTTTCCTTCTCTGCCCACTTCTCTGATGTCTCTAAAAAGTCAAACTTCCTACTGCACCTCCTCAGAGGTATTCTCCCTTTCCTCTGTTTCCCCCAGAAGCTTGTCTCCAGAGCTCTGGTTCTCTCTAGGTTGGATTATTGCAACAACCTCTTTTTACCTGCTTCTACTCTCTGCCCTTTGCAACTTATCCAGAACAGGACTGCGAGACTTGTCCTTGGCCTCAAGCCCTGGGATCGTATCTCTCCAGCCCTGAAATCTCTCCACTGGCTCCCAGTGGATGCAAGGATTAAATTCAAGACCATTTGCATCGTCCACAAGGCTTTCTAGGGCCTGGGTCCAAAATCCCTTCAGCTGTTCCTCTGCAAATACCTTACCCCCTGAGCTCTTTGCTCCTCGAGGTCAGTCGTTTTTCAAAGAAACGTGCTGAGGGTAGATCTGTCTTTGGCTGGGGCTTCCCTCTGGAACAGCCTCCCTGCCACTCTGAAACTTGAGGAGAACTATCTGTTACTCACCACTCTGAATAGGTCAAAGATGCGGAGAACACGACCTTGGAGGTGTTGGTAGTATAGAATTCCGAATTCAACCTTCCATCCCAGCTCCCCTGGGTACAAGACTCAGGCTTCCTCAAAGAGGGGCTCTTTTCCACAATGTACCTCTCTGCTGTTTAGTTAGAACAGACAGAGGTGTCAATTGAGTAAAAGAGCGGGGAGAACAAACACCGCCAATACCAATGCTGCAAAAGAATACCAAGATATTAGATAGTGTTGATGTGTTGATGTTAAACAAGTGATTAGAACAGTTAAAATAATTGGACAACTACCTATGTGGATATTGGAGTGGAGTTGCGTTTCCCCGGGATAATCTACAAAGAATAACACGAATGAGTGGAATAAATCTAAATCAGTATCGGTTCCCACTTTAGCTATAGAATTGATAACAACTGACCTGAGTAAAGATAAATGAAGTAAGAGGAGTCCATGATTGTAAGAGGAGTCCAGGATTCTGAAGACAACGACAGGAGAAAATAACAAACAGGGAAGTTAGTATAGGTAAGTAACCCCGAACGGCACGAGGGACGCACTAGGGTCGGGTTGGTGCAGTTCAGGAAAGCGTTCGTATGCACTGAAAAGCAATCTCACAGGAAAGTCACTCAATGTCCCAGAATCCAACAGAAGACAATGTCCATGGAAGACAATAGATATGTACCTGAGTACACGGGTATAGTTGAGTAGTTGTTGAGATGATCCGAATGTAGACAGCAAAATTGGTGTACAGAGCGGCAACCAGGGAAGAACCGCAAAACACAGATGAGTAGCGTTCCGAGTCCAATAACCAGACGATCACAACAAGAACAAGGGAGAAGACGAAGCAATCCAAATTTCAGGCAAAAGGTCAAAACCAGTAGTTCAGAATAGGATTCGTGTAGGGAGACACGAAGAGGAAACGGATGAAACCGCGTGTAGCTGGTAACGCTAATTAGCAGCAACGAGCTCCTTGGAAGACGGTGGTTTTATAGTCGTAAGAGGGGCGTGGCTTGCTGTACGTCTTCCACGTACAAGGTGTGTCAGGTGACCTGGAGTGCGTCGACGTTTGTACAGACGCCATGGTAGCTTGTTACTGGACCATAGAGGAGCCTGTAAAGAAGTTGTATTCTGCAAGGATGCTGGCGGGGAAGTCTGAAGTGTAACACCATCTCTGGTTCTGGAAGCACCACAAGACCTTCCTCCACGCTTCTGCCGTCGCTCCTCCTCTCCCCTACTGATCTGTTCTGTCTTGGCATTGTGCACCTGGTTACCCTCTGACTTTCGGGCCCAGGTACCTGCTCACACTGCCACCCACCCACACTGCCTCCTGGTAATCCCTTGCACAGGGGTCTATATCTGTGACCCTACATTCACCCCCCCCCTCTTTTTTCTGCATTTACCAGACGCACACTGTCTGTTGCCTTAAACCTAGCACTTACAACTTGCTGGCTGCACTACCAATGTTTGTTGCTTTTTATTATTTATTCATTTATTATTTGTTTTTATTACTTTGCTCAACAATTTCCACTTCTCCCCCCTCCCATTCACTTTCCTCTTTCCCTCTCCCATTCACTTGCTCCTTCTCATTGTCACCGGGTCTAGTAAGATCATTGTTTTGTTCTCCCTTGTTCCCCTACCTTGCCCCGTCGCACTCTGAAACACTTGTGTACGAGCACAGCACAAATACAATATCCATATCAATGTGCAGTCAATGGGTTGGTACATGACTAAACACCCTCAAGCTCTGTGTTCCTCCTGACATGTCATCTCCCTCCTAGCTGTACTCCAGCACAATAGTTTCACCTTGTAGTCCAAACTTAATATAGGTGTATGTAAACCGAAACCAAAAGCAAAGCTCTCTCTTTTATTTATTTTATTTATACTTTTATAACGCGCCTGAGGCCCTGAGGCAAATGGGCGCTAAATGAACCACCAGTAAAACACATGAAACATAAAAGTAGATGCATAAAACAAGATACAACACTAAAATGATAAACCAGACAATGAATCAAGCAAAAATGCAACATAAGAAAGAAAGAAAAGAATTAGAATGGGCAAAGCCTAGGTAAAAAACAATGCCTTCTTAAAAGGTGCAAGAGAGGACCCAGACCGCAAGTGGGAAGGCAAACTGTTCCAGAGATCTGGTGCTAGAAAGTTAAAAGCTCACGCATAACAGAAGATTGTTGGTGGGGACCCCGGATTGGTTCCTTAAGGTAGGCTTAGCCTGCACCAATCACTGTTGCTCATTTAGCTTTAAAAGAGGACTGAGCCCCTCATTTACAAGATCATCTGACAACTTTGAAAGGAGTAACAAGAAGGACTCATTTGGACCCTGGCTGAAGGTACAGTTTATCTTACAACTTCTGCCAGTGAAGGAAGGCCAGGATTTTCAAGAGGGAAGCAAGACCCCTCCCCTAAACATCAGAGGGAGATACCAGACTCAGAAGACCAGTCCAGAACCGGTACCCAGCCAGCACACCGGGTGCCCTGCTAGGTTCTGCCAGCAAGCTTTCTAGGTGGGAAGTGCCAGAGAGTCTCTGAACAAAGGACAAGGCTGTTGCCTGCAAACACTCTCCTCAGCTTTGGCACGTCCGCCTTGAAAGGACACCATGAGCCCTGCAAAGAAGCTAGGAGTTCATCACAAGCATCAACCAGCTCCCATCCTTTAAGGACATTTACGAGATTGTCGAGACCGCGACCGACTGCACCACTGACTGTTACCACACTGCAGTCACACAAGCCGTCTGAGATGCCTCGACCAGCGTTCCAGATCTGCCAACCAGCACAGATACAACTATTCTTGACCCCAAACCGCTGTGTAGGCCAGCCTGCAGCCGTCCGACAAGTTTCGCTTGGCGAACTGCCTGCCGCCTGATACCCGCAACTGTCTCCCATCTTGGACACTGTCGCAGGAGCGGCAAAGCGTCCTGGAACTGATTCGACACTGTCGAGCATCAAGAACATCTCAAGCACCTGGTACATTGTGGTTCTGTCCCCCTGGTCCTTCTCCGAAGGCCCCTATTGACATTTACGACCCCTTGCTCCCTTGATGCTGAAATAAAATCACCTTGAACAATTAAGACTGATTGCTTTACCGATGACCCTCCTGTCAGTATCCAGAGTGCATCCCTTTCCTTCTTGAAACTGTCTGTCCTCTGTGTTCCTTTACAGGGTGAGTTGTATTTTGTAGTGCGCTAGAACTGTCTGTTTTAATAATAATAAAGTAGATCTTTTTATACAACCTTGACTGGACAGTCCCTTTTATCATTGTGTAATAATTGTATTTTCGCTGTGTTGCAACTAACCAACGATCCAAGGCCTTGCAGAGATAAGCCTGCCGTTCCGTCTACGTTACCAAAAATTGGACAAGGAGGTTTATAATTTACTTGTGTTCCAATCTGTCCGGATCCCTTTTGGTGTACTAGAGGCGTGGGACTGATTGTTGGTTTAGAAACCTATATTCATCCCTGGTGCTCCGGAAGTTGATTCGTCACACATCCCTCCTCTGTTCTTTGGCTCTCTGGTGAGGTTCCGCCAAAAACAACTGTAAGTGACACACCTCCATTTTCTGTGTGCTATTGCTGGTTAAAGTGCACTTTGAACTCCTCACATATCCACTCTTGCAGGGTGTGTCCATGCAATCAAATTTGGCATTGATTGGGGAAAGATATGGTAGCAATCACCACTTCAGAAAACTACCTCCCACCCTAACTGACAATACATTGCAGCACACAATTCATCCACTTAAATAACACAGGTTACACAATGGAACATACAACAGCCGAAGACACGTGTCTGCATTAAACTTCTCTAAACACCAAACAAATCAATCACATATACACCAGCAGAACTCCCCACACTCCTCAAGCAGCTCCATCACACAAACACACACAACCACCCGCCCAAACAAATACCGTAGCAACCTGGAGCAAAAATTAACCACTGCTCCAGATAGCTCACGTAACATCTCAAGCGTTTACTGCACCAGGAGCCCTATCTTTTCAGATCTGCACAGATCAATGTTGTGACAAATCCTTTTGCCATGATCCCTCGGTTACTGCGCTAGTCCCCTACCATATCTCTTGCAGATTCTGTAGCTCCTAGAAAGTGTGAAAAGGGCAGGTGGCATGCAATAAAAGATGCAATAGCATGACCTGACCAGACATTGTAAAGACTTTCACTCATTCTCCTGTGGGGCAGTACCAGATCTGGATGGCCCAAACAACTTCGGGGACTGGCAGCAATAGGGGAGAAAATGTAAAGCTTGTTCTTGCTATAGTTAGTCCGGTATATGAAAATGTCTGGTGCACTGACTAGCTGGTGAGACTATGGACCTCATTACAAGTTTTACGGTGCGAGAAAAGTGCAGGTAATTCCGTGACCAGCATTATTACTGCACTGCAAAACTACAAGTTTTGCCTGTGACTAAAAAACTGCCGGTATTACCGCCACCAGTAATACCAGTGCTGGAAATAGCAGCCATCCCCTCGTATAGTCGTATCGGACTCCATGAATGGGGATTTACCGGCCTTTCCGCCACCTGTAATATCCCGGAAATTCTGGGATATCATGCGGCGGAAACAGTAGGTCAGTTTGCCGGTATCCTACCGAAATTATTAGCAGGATACCTACAAACGTATCATGAGGCCCTATAGGTTTATCCGTCAAATCAAGTAATATGGGGCTGAGGGAGGGATAGTGCAACAATAATACAATCAATACGAGCTGATGGCCTTGTTTGCCACTAACCGAGAGTGCACCCGTTTGTCCCTAAACTCATTGACTATGTCCCATTGTAATGGGGTGCATGTAGTCATTTATAAGCACTCCCATTTTTGCAATTAAGCTTGAGGGACATTCGATTATTTGCCCAGGATCACATACTTTGGCTAACAGTGAAGCAGGGATTGTAAATCACATACCTTACAATCTTTTTTTGGTAAACATATTTAAGTTTTGGGCGCCGAGCCCTAGAATGAAACTGTCTTATAGAGTTTACTTGCAAAACACACAAATTGCATAGTAAAGCAACATGACAACATATAAATAGTTATAGCAATATGTTCAGCCAAAATAATACCATTTAGCATTATTTTCCTCATCCTCAATGGAAAATGATAAATCCCTGCATGCAAAATACTGCAAGGCTGAAATATCAAACCACTGTACTTGCAGTGCGTTAAGACACGTCGATAGAAAATGTGTAATAAACTCAGATACAGAGATTGTTTGTCATAAACGTCCAGCTCATTGTTATACGTTATGCGTGATGTTAAGAACATTCCACTAGGGACATAAAAGCAAATTCTATTTTGTTGCATGTCAAGGTAGTAGACGGCATGGATACAAACACATCTTTTAAAGGGTGCTTTGATGTGTTGTACACTTTAACTTTCACAGTTGTGCAAGGTGACGGGTGTTATACGAGGCCTTTCATCTGGAAAGGACCCAACATGCATAAAAAAAAACCTCTGCTGCATAGAACAAAAGAATTGTACAGGTGAGATCCTTAAGGAGCTGCCTGCAGAACCATGGATGCCGCCTGTGTGTCTCAGAGGGGGACGATGTAAGAAGTGGGCAGTGCTTGATCCTCAAAGCCCAGCTAATTGTAGATTTCACTCGGGAGAAAAGAAAAATGAGTCCAGAACGCTTTTCATTATCTTTTGAACTAAGAGGACTTAAAAAAAAAAAAATGAACTTGTGGTACGACATACCAATGTTTTATATGACACTTCCACCTCTGGCCCAGTGTGCATAAAATATCCATTAGGCGATCATGTTGGAATCACTATCTTAGACTTATTCCAAATATAAAATGATGCGGTCAGTCTAATGTTCCCAAGATGATCTTTGATTTGATGCAAATTACCAGGAAACCACATTGGTGCTATTTCCCACCTCCCCTTTCTCACAGGAAATGTGTTTATAGAATTAGGGTGCTTTACTCACTGAATGAATTGTTTAAGTCCCGAGGGAGAGATTGCTTCATTTTCAAACCTCAGAGAAATGCATTCACGATATTCAGACTGGATGCAAAAAAATCCCAACTGGCATCATGATGAGTCTGAAACACTTGTGTACGAGTGCGATATAAATAGAATATTTCTTTTTCATTTCATGTGTGACCTTTGCAAGCTAACATGGTGTATTTATTGGATCAGATGGTGCTTCCTTTTGGCCATATCCATCACTATTTAGGCCATGCCCACCATTCAGGCCATGCCCCCTTGTTATCGCCCCACCCTAGATTTTGCATTCCATTTACAAAACAATGGCTGCACCAGGTTCTGTTTAGCAGATATATAACCAAGATAGGAGTTCAGTCAATGTGCAACCGATGCCTTGCATACTGCGTTGCAAGCGAGAAGAGATCCAATGACTTCTGTTGCAAATCCTTCATGATAACATGTGAAAACCTCACATCTATTTAACATTGTCTCAGGAGGATAGCTCGGGGGCAACGCACTCGCCTTGGAACCAAAACGCTGCAGAGCAACACAGGTTCGGTCCCTGGGTCCGCGCTGAGAAACCTCTGGGTATTAAGCGCATTATAAATAACCAATTACAATAACATTAACCCAAAGACCATTTTTTTCTTTTCTCCCACTATCCAGCACTCCCATACATATTCTTGCACTGGGGCATGTCATGTCAGCTCAACGCCATCCCTGATACGCCGGTGAGGGGTCGAAACTCATGGAAACCGATGTCACTTGTTCATGTCTGGATCACCTCCATGCACTATCCAGCACCACAAAAATTCTCATGCACCATTGAGTACCACGGACACAGGACATTATACCACGCCTCTTCTCTCTGACCGACCAGCACGACGGTTGCTTTAATGAACTCCCTTGCATGTTGCCCAACCTATTTTAAACCCCTACATAAATGGGTAGGAGGGTTAATGTCCAGATGCACAGCTTCCTCTACAGATCAGAAGGCTGCATAGACTCCAACGCCCTGCACTCTATTTATTTTGCCTGGTCAGATTCCAATGGGCTGCATATTGCCAATGAAATCATATTCACTTCCGGGTAGGTGTTTCTTTTTACTTTGGGAATTGGCTGGTTTAAAGCACACTGTCAAATTCTATGGCAAGACAGGAGGCTCATATTATGCATTACAATCTTTACTCTGAAACCACAGCAGCAAAGAAAAAAAACTTTTACAAACAAAAAAGCTTGAAAACAGAACTAAACAGAGTTCAATTCAATGTAGGGGGGGGGGACTCCCCAATCCATCATGGAGGACAGGTCATGCCCTGCAGGAGTCCAATGAGCAGGGACCCTCCTCTACATAAGTCCTTTACTCCAGTCCCAACTCCTCTTTCTTTGCTGCTGACACCACAGCGAAGTCGCTCCTTTTAGTTGTGTCTTGCACGTTAGTCAGTAGTAGACCTTAATAGTACATTAAGGCCTTAAATTATATAATGTAAATGTATTTTGTGAATATATTTTAGGTGTGTGAGCGGGGCTTCAGTGCATCCTTCTCCTTCTGGGTTGCAGGTTTTTCTTTCCTTAGATAAGTGGAGGAGGTCTTATCTCCTATGGGAAGGCACAATATCCCTCGGTAGGGTAGAGGGGTCTGGGAGTGCTGCTCATCTTCCATCCAAGTTATTATAGCCTTTCTATCACAGAGGGTTTCAACGACACAGCGTTAGCCATCCCCGTAGGTGTCTGTCATTGCACTTGCCCGAGGGCAGGGAGACACTTTGTTAGTGACTGGGTTCACTTAGCCGCCTTCGTGTCAGGTAGACCTTTTGGGTTCTCACAGGAGATTGTTCTGCAATAAAGTGCCAGCACGGTGTGCTGGGGGCGTCAAGGTAGTTCAGATTTACTAAGCTAGAGGTTAGTTTTCCTCCGGTAATCAACTTCATATTAACTGTTTAGTGATCAGTTTCTTTGCAGTTTAGAGTCTTTCTCAAGACTATGGGCTTTAGTGGATCATCCTCTGGTTAGTTTATGCTCCTCTAGGGGATTTATCAACCATGGGGGAGGGGATAAGGTCCAAGCACCTGGCGCATATAGCAGGGGGGTTCAAACATTGCTATAATGGGAGCGATGGGATGCAAGATAAGCTTCTCTTTGCCAAGTTCTGGCCCTTACAGGTCAGGGTTTTTGTATCTTTCTATTGTCATGGTAGCAGAGTCCTTCTTTGAGGGCTCAGGGGGTATGAGGGTCTCGGGTTTCATGGTCCTGCAGATTTACCTCTTCCTGGTGTTTTCAAGGACTTTTGGGAATATCTCTTGTCATCAGTATCCCCTGGTTGGGCTCTTCTTAGTTAGGAGGTTATTTTAGCAGTTATCTGCTGGGTTTCAGGTGTGGCCCCTCTCTTCCATCCCGCTTCTGCCTCCAGAAAATGTGAAACCTTTTCTGGGTTTGGAAAGGTTACTGGTATACAGGTGTTACATATGACTAGAGACAATTGTGTAGTTAAGGAAAGGACTTGGAGTACACACTTCTGGGTGCACAAGGCCCTCAAGTCTATTGCATTTTAGCTCCACCTAAGCTGGTTGTCCTATAACATGTTAATAAAATGTCCCTTTCATTCCCGCTTTGGCCTTCTATGGAGATTTGCTTTCACAACTCTGTTCGCCAGGGTAGTAATTTGATATGTGCTGTTTCTAATATGATGTCTTTTATCAACACATGGGATGGAGCCTGCAAAGCTTTAACCCATTATGGGGTAATTTCTTTATCTCCAGGAGAACTAAGTGTTTAACTTCTTACGTTTACTATCTAGGTTACCATAGGATGGTATGACTTTAAGTGTTTTAAATGTTTGATGTTGACAACAGAGGAGGTTATTACTCCTATGCTTTTCCCTACCTATTTCTATGGGAAGACTTTGGTCTAGTGTTTCCCCCTACCTTTTTTAACCAATTGGTTTTGGGGGCCTGTGAGGAACACTGGAATTGGCACATCTTCCTAGTTCTTTGCAGTTAAAACTGCTAAGCCTTACAGGACAGTTATTGGAGCAGCTTAGCCTGAGGTAATACTTTTGGCAATCAGTTGATTGGACATAATAGAAACATTTAATTTAAAACACTTCTTCTTCTTCTCCTATTGTTATTGTATTGATCATGTTGTAATTAATGTGATGCAAGGGCTTCAAACTTGCATAATACGAGTCTCCTGTCTTGCCATAGAATTACTTATCCCCCTCACTAGCGTGAGTAGGGGATTTAGATTCTATTAAAGACAAGGAGGCAAGTATTATCCCAATTGGATATGATATGGCATTTAGGGAGCGCCTGTACACAGGGGTTTCAAGGGAGAACATTTTGGTTTATTGTTCTTCCCATCCACCCACCCTTCTTTGTTTATTGTTCTTACAGCTTCGGGCTGAGAGGTTCTCTTCAGGAACGTTGGTCACAGTTACGAGATGTGGAGAGTGCGTAATCCGGGAGCTTTGCTGGATTCTGTCCTCATAATTTAGCATCTGGTCTGTGCAGTGGACATTTGCTTCAAGACAGCTACAGAAAGAGGAGTTGGGACTGGAGTAAAGGACTTATATAGAGGAGGGTCCCTGCTCATTGGTCTCCTGCAGGGCATGACCTGTCCTCCATGATGGATTGGGGAGTCCCTCTACATTGACATTGAACTCTGTTTAGACCAGTTTTCAAACTTATTTGTTTGTAAAAGTTTTTTTCTTTGCTGCTGTCGTTTCAGAGTAAAGATTGTAATGCATAATACTCGCCTCCTTGTCTTTAATTAATCTAAACCCCCTACACTTTTTTACGGTAGGGGGTCTGGTCCTTCCCAGCTCTTCACGGAAAGCTTAACTTGTTACCTGGGATGTTTGCTTCTCGGTATTCTGATCCTTTTGGGCTTTACAGTCTTGCCTCTAACCCACGCTTCACCTCTTATTCCTGCTGGTTGCTATAGCATGCCATGGCTCTGCCCCTTCCCGTGCTGTTTGTACAGCGGGTATTTAGCCTCCTCATGTCCCTCCGCAGCTTCCGTGGGCGTAGACCGCGATGTCATGGGCACCTGGCCTCCGGTGGTGAGTGATTGACAGAGCACCAGCATGCTCAGAGCACTGCAAAGCACTGCATTGCAATCTTCCAGAGTGCGATCTGTGTTCTTCCTAAATATGTGTAGGCTCAGCTGCAACCATTTCTAGGTGTGTTATTTCTTTGCAAGGATAACAGCTTGTGCTGAAACAACTGACCCACAGAGTGGGTTCCAGAAAAGTGGCGTAAAGGCAATTTTCTTCCCCAAATATCAGGCTCATAAGTCCGATAAATATAGAAAGGGTCATGTCTGTGTGGGTCTGACCGTTTAAGCCACCTTTGTGTATTTAGAACAGGGGGAGGAGCACCAACATCCATAAAGAGGACCGCTGTTATAGTACTGCCCATGTAAAGATGACCTATATCACGTGTCAGCAACCTCTGGCTCTCGAGATCTTTTAGACTGCGATTACCAAGGTGCCTCACCTTTAACTTTGCTGGCTTGGGCTGTTGGGAGTTGTAGTGCAAAACATCAGGGGATACACAATTCGCAGACCCCTGGTGTAAGACACAACCGTTTTTTGTTTTTTCCATTTTCTGGATTTTCAGCTCCAACGAATGTTAGGATTGCAAGAAAATGCATGTTGGTTAAAATTAATATACATGTTTACTTGCCTAAAAATAGGACAATTGAGAATGAAAAACACAGTTGTACAACCCAAGGAATCCATTTACTACCAACTTCCTAAAAGGTGGGAGTAAAATACTGTTACCTCAAATCCCCATCTGCACTCCTGCCCACAGGCTTATAGTTATCTTGTCTACTATAAATCCCACTGGCCAGCAATGGATGAAAAGCATTTATGGAGTGCTCAGTGAATACTGGCTGGGGGTTTTGGGAGGTGGGGGGGAAGCAGCCGTTTTTCTACAGGGATCAATGTTAAGATGAGAAAGAGAGAGCCGAGCTGTTTAAAAGAGTCTGCACACAGTGCTTGCACACATACACATTCTATGTCAGGGCTCTGAATCCTGCGGCTCTCCAGTTGTTTTGGACTACAACTCCCATGATCCCTCACTATTGACTATGCCGAGTCACGCTTATGGCAGTTGTACTGTTAAACATCAGGAGTACCAAAGGTTGCAGAGCCCTGCTCCACGTTTTTGTGAAACAATCAATTAAATTAAGTGCACTGTTCCAACCCATTTTATTAGGTAAGAGCATTTGACCTGTTGAATATTTTAACATGCCCACAATCACATTTAGGTGTTGCTGTACATATATACCCCAGAGTGCTGAGGTTCTTCTGTTAAGTGACCAACAAGATGTCCATATATCCTAGCTTGCAAATGTTATTCCTAGCAAGGCTCTGCCTCTGAATGAATGACGCCTGCTCCCACCTTCCCTCTTTCTCTCTGGCCGGCCTCCCTTGACCCTACGCCTCCACCTACCAACGAGGCAAAAAACCCTGGGGTCATCTTCGACTCCACTCTCTCCTTCTCGTCTCACATCACAGTCATCTCTAAAAAGTCCCAGTACCAGCTGCACCTTTTCAGAGGTATTCTCCCTTTTCTCACCTTCCCCCAAGGCACACCATCTCCGGAGCCCAGGTCCTCTCTAGGCTTGACTACTGCAACAGCCTCTTTCGCAACCTGCCTTTTTCTACCCTCAGTCCTCTTCAACTCATCCAGAACAGAACCGCAAGGCTTATCCTTGGCCTCAAGCCCACGGACTGCATTTCCCTGGTGCTGAATTCCCTTCACTGGCTCCCCCTGGCTGCAAGGATTAAGTTCAAGACTTGTTGCATTCTCCTCAAGGCTTTCTGGGGCCTGGGCCCATTCTAAATGAAACACTCTCTTCCTAAATACTCGCCTTCCCGAGCCCTCCTCTCGTCTTCCTCCAACTCGCTGTGGGTGAGCTGCTTCCCCAAGCCTCCCCGCCTCTCTCCATCTTGCGCCATCTCTCCTGAAATTCCGGAATCTCATCAAGACTTTCCTCTTCGCATCTTCCTTCTCTCTACCCCTTCTCTGCTAACCACCTCTTCCTGCTCTCTCGCTCTCTCTCCTCTACTTCTGCTCAATTTTGACGACTGGCTGCCTGGTGCACCTTCAGAGCCTCACAAGTCCCAAGCTTCCTCGCCAGTCTGCTGCACTTGCCCCCGGCCCTTGCACTTGCCGCAGCACTACTGCACTTAGATTATGACCCATGAGAGATGCTCTGACGGGACTGGGCGCACTTGTCCCTAATTCCTCCCCCACACACTTCCTTATCTGTTCACCTGCATAATCTGAATGTACCGTGCCTAGTAAGATCGTTTGTCTTTCCCTGTGTCTTCCACTCCCATGCATGTTTGTGCTTTGAAACAAATAAATAAACAATCAATCAATGTCAGAGGCTTAGATTTTCACAGTGGCCCATGTGCATAGCTCGGTCTTGTTCACCTTTGCACGTGCTAACAAGGTCTGCAAAGCGGCTAACACGTAGTTGCCTCAAACAATTGTTTGCAGGAAACAGAAGAAATCTCAGCAGTAGCTCCATTTAAAGGTGTTTCTTGTTTAGACTAGTAGTTATATGCCCTTTGAACATTTTATAATCAATGCAGTCAAACGTTGCACCACAAAACAGCACTAACTCTTAGGGCGTGCTAAGCAGACGCCGGACTGTATGAAAGTCTGGAACCCTGATGACACACCTGGCACTAGCTACTAGGCTTTCATGTCAATTTCCATTATTTTCCTCCTCTGGCTGACAGGCTCTTGACTACCCACTAGACTATTCACAGACTACTGGATTGCCAGGTTGTTACTTTATGACCCAGTCATACTAGAGTCTTGATCTCTACACCATCTGGCATTGGTTCCCAATGAATGCAATGCAAATGTGGATCCTGCCCTGGCTGATAAGATGCCACAGGGGGGAGTCACATTGGTAAATAGATGCCCACTGCCCATATCCTCTGGGCTTGGTCCCACAGGTTTCAGGGACCCAGTGTCTTCCCAAGGCGATGATGGCTCTGCGGAATGGATTCCCAGGAGGAACAAATGCCCCTTAAATCCAGGGTTTTCTGGTGGCCGGTTAATGTCCTGTTTGACACATCATAAGTGCAGCAACCAAGCACAACTTTGATGATACACAAGTACATCAAGGTTCATCTTTAAGCACAAGAATTGTTTCTTTACAAAGAGTAAGGGTAAGTGTAGAGACAGATAAGGGAGAAGCCTGAAGTACCAGGAAAAACAATATTTGAATGCCATAGTCTGAATAACTACACGCTGACACAAGTACGTGAATTCGGAAAGGCGTATCCATAAAATTGAGTTTTGCAAATATCAACACAAAAAAAAAATCAACCAATTACATAATTTGGGTGCTAGGTTATTACAGCAGCGGGCTTTTTTCGATGGGTTTTTTACCTAAACTTTTTTCCTCCAAAAAAACGAATTGAAATGTGTTTTTTAATTTGGGGGGGTCTCCCGAAGCCCCCTATTTAACATTATTATCTACCTTCCTACCACTTATATACCCTTACTCACTACCCCATATATTTCTTCAATGAGTTTTTTCAGAAAATACATTCTGTAAAAAACCCATTGAAAAACAGACTGTCGATGTAATAGCGTGGTATAATTAGTGTAATATAATTAGAGACGAGATTGTAGCACAAATGATGTCCCCCAGATGTACCATTTGTGGCTGATTATAGATGATGGTAGGATCCGTTTGAGTCCCGGTGTATAGCATTGTAAGGTGGGTGCATTGGTAGAGTGAGGCTGGGGTATGGTTCTGCTGTGTTCTATAGGGACAACGAAAACTCCCTGCTCCTCTTCAGCCAAGGGGCCAAGACCCCTGCCATTGCCCATCAAGACTCAGAGCACCTACCACGACTCTAGTCATACTCTCATCTGCCGTGCTCTCATTCTGCTGGTAAGTCTCCATTGCGTGATACAAAAAGAGGCCCTCTCTGTCTGTAGGGGTGGGGGGGGCAGTGGGTGCTGAAGAAGAGGAACAGCTCACTTCCTGCTTGCTTAGGTGTTTTCTACAGCGAGAACCAACTGCCTTCCGGACACTTCTCATTGATCTGAGAACCAGACCACACACGCAGGGGTTAGTTTGTACAAAAAAAAAAGTCCAGATGCTCATATATTTTCTAAGACATCCATCCAGGAGTGTTGCTAGGTCTGGAAAAGATCTGGGGCTACGCTAATGTCGGGAGTGTCGGGACTCGAGGCTAGCTAACCTTTTTAGTTGTAGCCCATGAGCTATCCGGGGCTACAACCAAAAGACCCGGGGCTATAGCCCCCTCAGCCCCTCCTAGCAATGCCTCTGCCCATGACACATCAGGATGGGCAGCTCCCCACCTACTCTTGCCAATACCCACGGCTGCTCCCCACGCTGCCAACATATATGCGGTTAAAGCTGCAACTCCCACCGGCTTAGTGTGGTTGACGGATATACTCGGTCACTGCGGCAGATGTGCGATTTACAAATACGAATCAACATACACCTAAAATAACACACTCATCGTGTCTTGGCAGGAGACACATGTTTGAGTGTGCCTTTAAACACAATCATCATTTACATTTTGCTCCGATTCTATAGGTGTTTATTATGTGACTGGCAGTTACAATAATAAAGTGGCCAAAAACAACATCATAATCAAACTGAGTCTGAGACAATAAGTGCCAGGGCTCAGACATAAGTGCCAGGGCTGAGCCCTGGCAAACACCCCCACAAATGAAGCACTGATAACACATTGAAAGGGCAAGAAAAGAAAGGATCAGACTGGGTTGCTAGGTCTGGGAAAGATCTGAGATACACTAATGTGAGGACTATCGGGACTCAGGGATAGCTAGCCCTTTGGTTGTAGCCCCTGAGCTTCCATCCGGGGCTACAACCAAAAGACCCGGGGCTATAGCCCCCCCCCAACCCTGTAGCAACACCTAGACAGTCACATCAAACCAAGTGAGCATCGGTGCACAAGAGGTCTGTGCTAGAACCCCGGGTGGCTGTGGTCCCCCACAAGCACCCAGTTCTGCAGATCAGCGTGGATCACTGGATGACACGCTCAGGTGAGGGTTCTCTACTGAGTGCAATGCCTTGAGTCTGCTCTCCCTGGAGTCCAGGGTGCAGATTGGTGGGTGCAGCAGGTATGAGAAGAGAGGGAATGTTTCAAGCCAGTGCAAGGCTCCACTGGGACCATTGGCTTGTAACCCCTTCACACACCAAAGCTACCGTTGCCTGCTCCTGCTAAAGGAGGGGCAGCAGCGCGAACGTCCTGTTCAACTGCTCCTCCGATATGTTTTCCTTGACCCTGTATCTGCTGATAATACTCATGAAAGCATCAAGCACTGCTGCAGCACTGTGTGACTTGCTACATAGACACTTGTAGAAGTCAGGATGTAAGGAATAAAGCAGGAGTCTCAGGAACAAGCTCCAGGGAGTAGTACTCACCTTCTTCCGTTGGAGGTTAGGTTACATCAGGATAATATGCATGGTTATCCTCTCTTTTCTGCTACCCTCTGTTACTCCTGCCCCCCTTGCTTGTAACCCTCTGGGTGAGTCCCCCATTTATAACATGCTTATGCTTTCTAGCTAGATTCACCATTTATTTATTTCTTATTGATTTATTTATACATTTATTTTTATTGATTTATAAATGTATAATGCACCGAAAACTGCAGGCATCGGGTAGCAACAAAGACACACGAGGACAACAAAAAGACGGGACAGTGAACTTCTGACAGAGTTTTGAAAGATCGTGAAAAGCAAGCCTAGGAAAGCTCTTAATTATCTGAAGAGGTGAGTTTTCAGAGTTTTTCTGAAAGGCTTCAGGTTTGACAGGGATCTAATAGTAGGAGGTAGAACATTTCAGAAGGAGCACACCACAGCAGGAAAGGATCTTCCGAGACCCCTGGATCTTGTGAACTTAACTCCCCGTAGCTGAGATAGGGTGCAAGAATGTACGTTTCTGGTGGGTTGATATGGATGTACCAAGACTTTCAGATATTCTGGGGCTTTGCTGTAAATAGATTGATGCACTAAGGTTCCTATTTTAAGCTGAATTCCCTCCTGTACAGGAAGCCAATGAAGGTCTCTTCTGAAGGTGGAAATATGAGACCTTCTGGAAACATTCAGGGCCACATGGACCTCATCATTCTGGATGGTCTGGCAGACCGGATGTTGGATTTTGAGGCTCCACCAAGCAAATAATCCATTCTGGATAAAATCGTCGCCCTGGCTCTGGTCACTGAGTTCTGTTCGCTAAGATGGGACGAATACTCCAGAGAAGCCTAAGATGGTAGTTGCAGATCTGATAGTGGTGGTGCACTTGCACATCGGAATTAAGCGAGGCCTCCGGGTAAATCCCTAAGGTTTTAACTTTCTTACAGGTCACGATTTTATTATTCTGAAGCAGAAAGTTGTCATAAGCAGGGTCAAGTTTGGAACCAGCCTGGGAGGAGCCAAAAATGAGGAGCTCAGTTTTATTGCCGTTAAGACACAGCTATTTCTTAGCCATCCAGCCCTCTTTGGAATCATGGAAGTAATTAAGTGTCAGGAAGTCCCGGGCATGGTCCCCACTCAGCTCGATGACCAACTGTGTACCATCGGCATAATTGGTAAAATAAATACTCCTAGGCCCTCCAAAAGTGAACAAAACAAGCGCGTGCACAAATTGAAAAACAGCAGTGAAAAAGAGGCACCCTGAGGGACTCTGCACAAGATTGAAGAGGCTGGAGAGAAAGCTCAACCCCATTGGATGTGGGCTTCCCGATTGGTCAGGAAAGACTGAACCCAGTTTACTACCTCTTTGGAGCAGTGGCCTTGACTGTGTAAGCAAAGAAGGAGGTGCTCGTAGTCCATGAGGTCGAAAGCCGCGGATAGTTTTAAAATTAACATACCAGTTTTCCCTTTCTCAGCGATTTTCAAAAGATGGGATTGGAGATCCACAAGGGCGGTCTCTGTACTGAAAGACGGACGAAAACCTGATTGTCGGCTTTGGAGATTGTTTTGACATTCGTTGAAACCTTGTAGTTGGACGGTTGCTATTTTGTCCAGGATTTTCAGTAAAAATTGGCTGTTAGTAATAGGCCTGAGGGGACTAGGGTCCGTGAGATCCAGATTAGGTTTTTTAGGAATCGGGTTAATATTTACTTTTTGAAGTTCTGTGGGAACTTGCCAATCGCAAAACAAAGCATTAATAAAGCATGTAAGGAAGGGTGAAAACAGATCCTTAAGTTCCAAGATTAATTTGTGTGTCAGGAGATTGTAATGATACGACGTCGAATGCATAGATGTGAGCATGGGAGACATGTCTTCAAGTGAAATCTGTGAAAAGGAAAAACTAAATTGGCACTTTTCTCTGTCGCGTGGCTAAGTGCTTCAGTAGCGACGGAAAGGAGCTGGGCTAGGAGTATTCTGTTCCTAGCACTGGAGATATTCTCCTTAAAGGCAGCAGCTGTCCCATTGCAGTCTAAGTTGGTAGGTGTGAAGGGTGACTCAGAGGCCTTGGCTTTTTCCAGAGTTTTCAATATGTCAAATAGTTTTTTATTCAAGTTAGAGGACTGTTGAATCTGGTCATTGAGGAAGTTTGTTTTTGCGTCTACTGTTAAAGATCTATACACTTTGTCCACTTGTTTCCACTCCATCCGGGAAGCTTCGGGCGGATGTTTTATCCAATGATGTTCCAAAACCCTTTTTTCTTTTTCTAGTCTCCTAACTCTGGTGTAAACCAGGTTTGATCTCTAGGATTGTCTCTGACTGATTTCATTTTAATTGGCGGGTTAGTGTCTAGTATTTTAGTGATGCTGTTGGTAAAAGAGGCCACTAGGTGATCAACTTGATCTGTGGGGGAGGAATTGGACATGATGGACTCTAGACAGTGTTGGAGGTCTATGGGGCGCACCTTTTTAAAGTGCCATCCTGTGACAAGTTTCATGGTGTTAGTACGTTTAGGCAGAGGATCCAGGAGTTGCAAGATAAAGCCGATGGAGAAATGATCTGACCACATGCAAGGGGTGGTAACAATGTTATGGGATACAAGTTTTCTAATCACAATCCAGTCAAGTATGTGCTGGGTAGCCATGGTGGGATCTGAATTAATGACTACGTGTTCACGGTCTAATAGGGCAGATTCTAACTCTCCCGTTTCCTTGT
This sequence comes from Ambystoma mexicanum, assembly GCF_040938575.1. Classification (NCBI taxonomy): domain Eukaryota; kingdom Metazoa; phylum Chordata; class Amphibia; order Caudata; family Ambystomatidae; genus Ambystoma; species Ambystoma mexicanum. Next base: position 230,006,246 of record NC_090934.1, read on the forward strand.
CTCCACGGTCACTTTTCCATCAATTGAGGTCGCCCAAGAATAGGGTGGCTGAGTTTGGGTTAATAAGCCTATTAAGCAGTGCAAGGATTTCTTCCTTGAAATCTGGCATTAGGCAAGGGGAGCGATACATTTGTATTATGTTGACGCAGTTCTGAGGTCAGTTTAAGATGTAAAATTTCACACCCCGTACAAGAGATGGCCACTTGGAATAATCCTAAATTAGATTTAGCAATAATAGCCAGCCCACCCCCCCGGCCATCAGTGCGGTTGGCATTAAAAAAGGTGTAACCTGAGGGGGAAACCAAGGAAATGGAGGGGTCACTAGTATCTTGAAGCCAAGTTTCCGTAATGCAGAGGATGTCTAGATTGCTATGGAGAATAAAATTATGCAGGTCCTGGGCATGTTTCACTAGCAATCGAGTATTGAGGAGAGTGATTTTGAGCATGTTGGCATTTGCCTCTGGTAGCAAGATTTTTAGTGAATCGGCCAGCAGTACAGGGAGTGAAGTTAGAGGGACAGCGGAATTATCCAGCTGAGGTAGCTCCAACAGGAATGGGGAGCCTGACATAGAGTGAGCATTTACCGGCAAGACCCAGACCTCCGGGAGAGAGGTAGGGCCGAACACTTCGTCAACTCTGGGTGCGGCTGCAAAAGCAGCCAAACGTTTGTTCCTTTCCAGCGTTATGGGTATGCTGTCAATCTTAGTATGTTTAAGCCTTTCAAAAAGCACCAGTCGATTAAGGCGGATCGCCACCATAGATAAAGGTTCATTCCTAAGAAATCCCCTTGTTCAAGGTAGCAACAGGTTCCAATTATGGTATAAAGGCCGCAACTTACCACAGACTAGGATCACATCTCCGCCGATCCCTTCGATGACCGCGAAGACCGTCTTGGAGCAAGAAGAGCCGGCGCTGAATCACCTGACCTTTCTGTAAGTAGGGCTCAATGTGCTCTGGGAAGTGTAGAGAGTGCTTTTTCTCTCAGCCCCTACCAGCTAAGACCCCGAATAATAAGGTAAATGTATTCAGCGAAACAAACGCTTCACACAGCAGGAGTGATTTTGCACACCACAGTCCGTAGCAATTAATCTACAGTTAAAACACGCGGCACAAAAACTGGAGCATAGTACAAAATGCAAGGCTAATATGCAAAACAATGCGTCCTGTTACAAGATAAGCTATACATGAATGGAAAAAGAAAGCCTTCAATTTAAAAGATCGGCTTGGGGCAGAATCGCCGGCGCTGAAGCGCCTGACGTTTCTATAAGTAGGGCTTAAAGGAGAGTTCCGGGACTTTTTTTTTATTGTCCCTACGGGTCGGCCATGTGTTTGTAAGCATAAATCGGTAGATCGTAGGAAACTTTCCTATGGACCTTACCCGACTTTTCGCCCCTTATCGCACTCGAAATCAGCCTCCATTTTGTGATAATCCTATCATTCCGCCGCATCGACCTGGCTCACCTGCCTTTGCGGCACTAAATCAAATCCCCCGCCCCTGAAACAGACTTTATCAAAACATTCATATTCCCCGCCTCTATCCGTGACGTGACTGAGCTGCGTAGGCAAACGCGCCCAGGCGTCTTCTACGCGACTCCACACAGACCCCGGAAATCAACACAGATCAGCTCACAATACAGCGCGCCACAATTCGGAATATGAAACTGTACTTTGAAATCAAACCGCAAGATTGTACATTTGGCAAAGTACGTTTATTGGACATCAAATGTTTAGAGAATATTCAGCGATTTGCATTTTTATTTGCTCACGTTCCAAAAAGTTCGTATTGAGGAACGCGATGGTCCTTTGCTGTACACAGGGTCTTAGAGCATCTCACAATACAGCGCCACAATTCGGAATGTGAAACCGTGGTTTAAAAGCAAACGGCAAGATTGTACATTTGGCAAAGTACGTTTATTGGACATCAAATGTTTAGAGAATATTCAGCGATTTGCATTTTTCTTTGCTCTCGATCCAAATTAGTTCGTCTTGAGGGAAGCGATGTTCGTGTGCAGTACACAGGGTGTTGGTTTACGATAAAAATAAGCTCTTCGGTCGCACTGATAATCGCATGGCTGTTCCAACAACGAGGCACTAGGCCACCACAACGGTAGGTATGTTGCATCTAACCGTTAGTACCGCATAAGGGCATACTTGTACTTGGCGATCGTCCCATAAAATGGTCAGGGTGGTAACGTTGTTCACGCGGAGAAGCAACTGGCGGCTGTAGAAGCCGTCCGCCGGTGTCTGGTACTCGTGACACAGACAGTAGTGAATGATGTACCTAAAAACATAAAAAATGAAATTAGTCTCACCATCAGATCCTTATTAAAATTATTCATTTCATAGCGAGGACAGCGCTACTGGGTGTACACAAGTGTTTAAAGGCGTGGCGAGGCATGGAGGGGGGGGGAGTGGAGTACAAGGTAAGTAGCATAAAATAATAAATAAATAGGGCCAGCTGGTGGCAAGTGCAAGGTAAGTGCAGAACAAGTGCTGGGAAGGGGGGGCTGTAGGATACTGAGACAGTCCCCCAGTGCAGGGGTTGACAGGGAGGCAGTGCAGGTGGAGAGTGGAAGGGCCCAGGACTGAGGTCGCAGACAGTGGACCAGTTGTAGCAGGGGAGAGGGAGAGAGAAAGCAGAAGCAAAGAGGAAGGTTTTGAGGTGCTTCAGTAAAAGCAGATGTTTCTCCTCAAGATAGTGCGCGGTAGAAAACAATATGCCACATAGAACGAACAAGTACAACTGAACCCGTCTTTAAAGCCACTGTATAGTAATGAAATTGCGGTATAAACTCATCAAAAGTTACTTACATTATATTTGCATTTTCCATTGTGTCTCTGTGTAGGGCAGACCCGAAACACCACTCCTTCTTTGCCGACGTTACTTCTTCTAATGAACGTGGCTCATCGTTTCGTTTCTGAAATTTTATTCATTATCTTTTCTTAGTCTTTCAGGATGGTCCCGGCCTGTCAAGGTCAAATCACAATAGAACCTTATATTGGGTCGTGGGCCGTTCCGCCACCCGAGCAAAACATCAAAGCAGCTGACCTTCACTTTGAGCGAGCACACATTTCTAGTTAGCTGCAGTTAGTTTTAGGGACATCTTGTCTGCGTGCCTTTTTTTTTATTGTCCCTATGGGTCGGCCATGTTTTTGCAATACGGAAACATTCTATAATTTTTGTAAAAATGATTTATATTACTGTTTGGTTTAATTGCAATGGGCCTGCAACATGAGGAGACTCGAGAGAACAGACAATCAAATTACAATCATTTAAACCGTGATGTGTATTTCTCAATGAGCTCTGCTTTAGGTGGACATGGAACAGAGGCAATGTTGGGTGGCAATGCAGTTGTCCCCTGCATAGGTTCGTTCACCACTCCATGTATGTGCCTATCGAGGACATCTACGATAAGTCTCTCAATAAACTCATATTGCATATCCTCAAACACTGGTTTGCTCACCCATTGTTTACTTCTTTTAGTGAAGGCCTTATTGTAGCGAAGCGTCCCTAAAGTTCCGGTCGTCCTACTTTGTTGACGGCCAACATTATGGTTATGTGCCAAGACCGCTAGAAGAGTCCGATTTTTCATGCCTTCCATGCCAAAATGCAATCTTTTGGGCCTGTACTTTAGGCACATATTGTGGAACACCTCCAAATCTCCTGTGTGGCAGAATTCCGTGAGTCCCCTCAAATCTCTTGTTATAGTTTTATCAAATACAATCTTTTCAATGGCCTTGTGAGTGGGTGATGAAGGAATCAACCACTTCTTCTTCCGTGCCTCCTCTGTGGACAAATGGCCATGTTCACATTTGTGGAAATGCTCATTTGTCGACCATCGATGTACGTTGCTACAGTGCAACATTACTGACCGCCATTTTTCCAGTAGAATTTCCAACGACCCTTCACATGTTTTTGAGCTCCACCAAAGATGGTTGCTGATTGACTTGGACCACTGTGAAATACCTTGCATATCTTTTTTTTTTCCTGCAGCCGACAATTTTTTATTGATTGTTTTTGCAAGATGCCATACGTCAAATTGGTGATTTATATTTTTGTACTCTTCTCTCATTGTCTTGGCAATTGAAACGTGTCTGTCCGTGGCTATCAGGTCGATCACCATTCCCCGCGATTGTAGTTCTTGCAATGATGCTACAAAGCCAACTTTCTCCATGGCCACTGAGGATGTACTTTGTGACACCTGCACGACCACCGAACTCACAATTTTCTTACTTTCCATGTCCTGAAAGTGGTAGGTGCAGTACTTGGCTGAAAATCCTGGGCTGTCGCACTGTCCATCACCGGCTAGCCTGAAGCGTTTGCCCGCGAATGTACTTTCCATTGACATTTTTTCCATTCTCCAAGCTTCGCTGATGGCTGGAAATAGATAATCGGTTTGGTATTTGTAGAACTGACTTTTCGCAATGAAATGGATTCCCACAAACTGAAAGAAATACTGTAACTTTTTAAAACTTGAACCACTAAAAAGTGCGGCCGCTGCACAAAGTAGATTGCCTGCTGGCAGTTGCCCCAGCATGGGTTGTGCAGACCATGCGAACGGATGATATTGTGTACAGGTGGCATGTATTTTAAGGTTAGTGCCTCGAATTGCACGAGTCACATTAATCAATGGCTCCCCACATACTTCCCCACCAACCGAATGCCCACATTTCATCATCATAATAATATCCATCAAACAGCTATCGAATACAATGAATTTGGCCTCTTTCCTTATACTGTCACTCTGCATCCCAGCTGGTTCGGCCTGTAACGTTGAGGACATGTCACTCGCATGAAAGGTACAATCTCTGATATCGTCTTCCGCTATGCTGAGTGATATTGATGGTGTTTCATTGTCGTCCACGTCATTCTCTTCCATTGCAACATCTGTTCCTTGTCCGGAGATGGGAGAAAAAAACAATGTCTTCAACTTTCGCGCGCTCTTATTTTTTGCGGGTGTGGATTCTGTGAATTGATCTCCGACTGCATCCAAACTACCAGGAGGACATTCACTATCAATGGCTGGTGGTGGTATAGCTCCGTTGTCAATCACTTCATATTCTTCCCATTGGCACGATGCATCTCCAGTCTCAAGTCCCTGCCAAAAGGTTTGACAAGCAACATCTCTCGTTCGCTTCACTGTCTGTGTAGATCTAGTTCTTACACCCACTCGCAACTAGAGGACAGATTAGAAAAGGGATGTTCAGTTTAAACACAACTTACAGTATTGAACTATTGACAGTGAAAGACAACATAATATAGTGAACAGGACACTAACCTTCTTTTGCTTTCTTTTCTTTGAAACTTTCTTGCCTCGAACTTCAACATCTGGACGCTGTTGCTCCGACTCGTGTGTGCATGTCTCCACTTCCTCTCGCGCTGCAACGACTATATTTTCATGATAAGCACATCCATCACTCACTGAGGCTCCATCGACTCCCTGAAACATAGAACTTTCATTAGTATGTATAATAATATTGAAAACACAAAATGTACTTGGGGACCAATACCCATACATACATCTCAATAGCAAAACACGAATGAACGCATTGTGTAGAACATTCAAACGACAATAGTTCACGCATTGTTGATCTAGTTAGATTGAACTGTCAAGATCCATACCTCGGGCTCCGCATAGACTTCCATTGATGATATTATTGAAGATGACGCTTCAGCAACTCCCTGAAACACAGTAATTGCATTAGTATGCTTTTCTATTTTGTTAAAAAGAACATAAACTTTGAGCAGGCGTCAACGGCTCATCTAAATAGACCTGCACAAATGATCAGTTGTCTAAAATAAATAATGGATATGTAAATATGATTCGATTTGCTCGATCGTTGGAAGTGTCACCACCCAGAGATCTGCATCAACTACTAGGGGTGATGTTCTTGTAGAAGAAGCTCCGTCATCTCCCTGAAACATAGTACTTGCGTTAATAAAGAAGGAAGTATAGCGGATGTAATCACGTCATATGATTTCGCTTGATCGAACTGTCAGTATCCATACCTCGAAATGCATAAGAACATCAAGGGACGATGTAACTGCGGTGCACACTTCTGCAAGCTGTTGCGCCGACCCGTAACTGCATGCTCCCCCTTCTACTTGGACTAATGCTCCATCGACTCCCTGAAACATAGGACTTTCATTAGTAATGAACACAATATTGAAAAAAGAAGACAAATAGGAGGGCGACGACAGAAGGACATATCAATGGCTAAAAACGAAAGAAACATTGTGTGTAACAATCACGCTACAAGAATGCAAGATCTGATGATCTCCATCGATGGAACTGTCCGGAAACGTACCTCGAGCATCTGAGTGACATCTACGGTTGTCGTCAATGCGTTGGACTCCTCAGCATCTCCCTGAAAGACAGTACTTGCATTATTTTGGATAACAATAATTATAACTGAAAACAAAGACTAGAGGACGAGTACAAGGGTGTACCATTAGGTAAAATAATTACACGATCAATTAAAACTATTGATTTACATGCCTAAAACAAGTCAGTGTCAGAATAGCTAAGTAAGATTACCCGATAGGCGCTTGAAGTGGCTGATGACTGCAATAACGACACGGATGGAGAATCTTCCGCCTTCATATTGAGTGGATACATAAATGGGGAAATTATTGTTAGCTAATGCTACACACTACCGCAAGGCCGAGAGATAAATACGTAAACTTGACTCACCAGTGGAGGGATGTGGACGAATAGAGTGGGAATAGCGGTTGAGAGCAATTTTCGCCTCGCTCGCGGTGTTTTCTTCTTTATTAGCAATGATGTGGAGTACATGTCTGGGCTAAAGTGCCTGCTGCAGATGCGGTATCGATCACCCCTCTTGTCCGCAAAGACTTCTAGGACTCTACTTTCTAGCTCAGAGGCTGGATATCCGCAATATCGGACCCATTCTCTTATCTGATCTATTGTCTTAGGGAAAACATGCATTATAGTACCTTCAGATTTGTTATGGGTCTTCGAAGGGCAACCGCCAATGGAACAGGCAGGCATTATGGAAAGTTCTGAAAAGTAAAGATCAACAATTCTCTATGAATACCAATGTGTTAAAACAGTAAATGACACATAAAAGGTTCAATGCAAGGTCCGTTTTGGTTCTTGGAACTATACACGTTATTCACATGCGGATAAGTATTTCAATAACTTTCAAAAAATAGAAAAAGTAATTTGACTAAACTCAGAACATGTGACTAGTTCCTTGCATGTACTGTCGTGAACGAAAAGAAAACATGGATGCAATTTGATGACTACTAGCAAATAGATATAAATTAAAAAATTGGACGCAAAATGATTATGGTACATGGACTTACCTTGACGAACAAACAGTTAGATGCAGGGATCAGAGTAGTTTCTTGTCGTAGAACAGGGAGCAGTTCACAGGTTGCAAACTGACGAGTTTGCTCAAAGTGGTCACGGAAGTTCACAGAGACGAAGAGCAGATAACCAGCACCTTCACGGGTTGACTAGCAAAGCGCAAAGAAGTTCTCATTAGAAATATGAAGTGGGTTATAAAGAATTCGAACCAGGGGTGTGTTTGTGAATGAATGACGTGTATATGTCGTGGCATTATGTGGATTGCAGGGGGCCGTCCAGCGTGAGGGGGATGCTTGGCAGGAGACACGGGGTCTGGAGGTAGACATGGGAACAACAAACCCATGCTCTATAGACCACTTTGAAGTGTACATGGTCTTTGGCACCTCTTGGCCTTTATCGCTCCCTGACAGCTCCACTTGCCAGCAGCTCAAGTACCCCGGTGCGAACTGCCTTTGATAGGGCGGGGGGTGGATCGGGGCGGTGGTCGTGCAGACAAGACACAGGAAGACTCGTGAATGGAGACACACTTATGTGGATTGCAGGGGGCCGTCCAGCGTGAGGGGGATGCTTGGCAGGAGACACGGGGTCTGGAGGTAGACATGGGAACAACAAACCCATGCTCTATAGACCACTTTCAAGTGTACATGGTCTTTGGCACCTCTTGGCCTTTATCGCTCCCTGACAGCTCCAGTTGCCAGCAGCTCAAGTACCCCGGTGCGAACTGCCTTTGATAGGGCGGGGGGTGGATCGGGGCGGTGGTCGTGCAGACAAGACACAGGAAGACTCGTGAATGGAGACACACTTATGTGGATTGCAGGGGGCCGTCCAGCGTGAGGGGGATGCTTGGCAGGAGACACGGGGTCTGGAGGTAGACATGGGAACAACAAACCCATGCTCTATAGACCACTTTGAAGTGTACATGGTCTTTGGCACCTCTTGGCCTTTATCGCTCCCTGACAGCTCCACTTGCCAGCAGCTCAAGTACCCCGGTGCGAACTGCCTTTGATAAGGCGGGGGGTGGATCGGGGCGGTGGTCGTGCAGACAAGACCCGTTTGCCGCAGGGCCTCACCAAGGAGAGGCCATCTAACTGAATGTAAGAGGATGGCTGCAGGATCTACTACATGGAAGGCAGGGGGGTGAGTTTATAAATACCTCACCCTCCCAGGAGAATATACACTAGATTCATTTAAAAAATCAAAACAACCATTGTTAAAATATATGTTGGGCTTTATTTTAGATTTTAATTAAACATAAATAATAAACATTACACATTGTAAAGTTGAGGTTGCAGCACATCGAGGGAAAATCCGCGGTATTGTCCACTGTCACTGGGGAAATGTTGTCTAATGGCAAGTACCGCACAGGCAGGTATTACTCTCCGAACGCGGTGTCCGAGCCTCCCGTGAAGCCACCAAGTGAAGCAACGATAGGCCACCAGCCTGTACCACCTGTGAAAAAAAAAGATGCAAACTGTATTAAACTGACCAAACTTTCTTATCAATGTCGATTCAGGTAACACATGTCATTTTCCTTAGAAAAAAATTATATCTAGAAAATGCACTATATGGAACCAATTTACATGCGTTCCAATGATATGTAAATGTAATTTTATATGTGGGAGACGACCATGAAATAGTGGTGGCATCACTGACATCACAAACAGAGTATACTTACTCGTTACTCGGATTACGCGGACGAACAGTGCCACGAAGTTCGTGCATAAGCACCATCATCATCCTCAACACTGTCCGTGAGAGGCAGGCTTCCCTGAACTCTGGCAGCTCGGTGATGCATTGCGGACTTTGCTCGCCTTCCTGCTGACTTTGCTCGCTTTCCGAAATGTAGGCCAAGCACCCGGAATTTTCACGGCAGCAGCAGTTCTCCTCCTCAGTTGGCATTAGCTCGCACCGATTGCACGTGCACCAGGTGGAGACGCCGTCCATGCGACATGGTCCAGGCTCTTCATCCGTTGACTGGTCCTCCCAACTGCCGTCCGAATCCCCATCGTTTTCGCGTGCTTGCCTTTCCAGTAGTTCTTCCTCGGTGTACTCGGGCTCGTACATATACGGCATTATTGTGGCCATTGTGCGGTAAAGATAGTAAAATAATTTATAGCGGTGGTACTGGTATCTGTTCACACGGGCTACAAGCGGCGAAGGTAGCTGACCAGAGCACTGAAACGAGTCACAGAATACTCAAAGTAACACAGAGAGAGGAATGGAATCGAAAATCTGCTGCTGTATGTTGTGAAACGGTCTGTTTATACTTATTGGGGAAAGAGGCGTCCTGCCATTTCCATGGCAACACGTCAATAGCTGAGGCGCAGCGATTGTTGACACGAGACGTGCTTGAAATGGGCAGTACGCGTCTGCTGATGTCAGGCTCAGGGGCGGGGGATTTGATTTAGTGCCGCAAAGGCAGGTGAGCCAGGTCGATGCGGCGGAATGATAGGATTATCACAAAATGGAGGCTGATTTCGAGTGCGATAAGGGGCGAAAAGTCGGGTAAGGTCCATAGGAAAGTTTCCTACGATCTACCGATTTATGCTTACAAACACATGGCCGACCCGTAGGGACAATAAAAAAAAAGTCCCGGAACTCTCCTTTAATGTGCTCTGGGAACTGTAGTTCCAAGAAACGGATCATGCTGCTCCTATGTTGTTTTTTGCAGGACTACTGAAATGAGAGCGTCGAGCGCATTTAACCCGTGGGCATCTATGCGCTAGTTACAGTTTACACAGTTAATACAACAGTTAGCAGACGGTGAAGCTGCTAATGAAACAGGTGGGTTTTCAGTTTTTTCAGGAACAAGATGTAGGAAGGCTCGGATCCCAAGGCTGGGGGGTCGGGGGGGAGAGTTCCAGAGTGTGGCAGCGGAGACAGGGAAGCTTGAACCTTCGAATGCTTAGGCATTTTGCATAAGCAGTACGTGTTATGATAGGTTATTTATAACGCGCTTAATACCCAGAGGTTTCTAAGAGCGGACCTGAGGATCGAACCTGTGATGTTCCGTGTCGTCTTGTTTCCAAGGCGAGCACGTTGCCGCTAAGCTATCTTCCCGAGCCTGGAGTGGCTGGTTTTATGAGTCTCCATACATACATAGATACGTATTTACATACCACTATAGAGACGTTGTGAAGAACACCCACCTGACGCCCCATCACGTCTTGCTCCCAGGAACCAACTCTCAGCAGACATTCACTCAGGCCACTCTCCCGCCATTCCACTAATCACCCTGCTCCCAGGTCACTCGCTTGCTTGCATCATCCCCCATTCACAGGGTACAACACCTCCCTCCTTCACACACATTCACAGCCGCAGACAAGATATGACACCTTCCTCTTCACAGACACAGTCACAGCCCGGGGAGGAAGACACCACAACTCTGCAGAGGGAAAGACACACATTCACACCAATATCCACACTCAGGCATGCAAGGAACAAGAGGGCAACCAGCAGGGGGTGGGGGGCGAAGATCCAGAGAGGTAGAAGGCCCTTGTCGATTACCAAAAGATGATGGGGGAGTTACTGACATGGGTTCACGCAACCCGTCTGAGCACGTAATGCACACTGGGCGTGCCACTCATATCACCCGTCACAATACTCAATTTAAAAGGCAAATGTCTGCAGACCACGAGCCATATATAGTCCTTGGGAACATTTCGGCTTCAGCTGTTCTGCCTCAGCAAAGCCAAGGATGAATTTTCAGTTCTCTAAAAGCATTTTCTTTAGGCCTCTGTGACCTCCACGAAACAGTGCTTCGTCAAGACACATTTTGCCAGAACGCAGCTCCTTGATCCGGCCCAATTCTACCCCTGCTTCTCCTTACACAGAGGGCCTCGCGGCTTCAGAGAGCTCAGGTGCCTCCTTCTGCAGTGGCGGAGCTGGAGGGGTAGAGGGGCACCCCCCACTCCCCAACCCGGTTCCCTCCTGATGGCCTGGGTTGGACTGGTGCATAAAATTGTCTCGGGCACCAATGAAAAAGTGGCCCACAGTTGGAAATGGCAATTCATTCCTTTTGTGACAGACTGAGTAGTGCCCAAGGGGGAGGTTTTTATCACATGTGATGAAAACTGCATTTTAAAGAATATTTAGTTCGTAACACTGGTCAAATCTAATAGCCATGTGGTAAAATAACTTCTCAAACTGGCCCACATGGGACAAAAAGTGTCCCACTTTGACCCAAGAAATGGGCCCACACCAGCATTTTGTGTTTTTGGTTCAGGCATTGCCCTATAGCGCAGTCTGAGCCTGCTCGTGCCAGTGTGCCCCCCAGCCTCCTGCTGGCGCCGTATTATCTGCCCAATCTAGCACCAAAAGCTGCCTTTGCCACTGTCCTTCTGGCAGGGCAGGATAAGCCGACTTCATAAGGCACTGTAGCACATGTCAGGGGCAATGGCCAGTTGTTTCAAATCCCAGTCAATAAGCCAAACTGGGCTAATGCTGTTCTTTGCCCGCAGGCGCTGTTGCAAGGGAAATAGGTCTGTGGAGGTCCTACTGGTCAGGGCAAGTCTGCTGCCCACCAGGTCTGAGGCTGCACTCTGCCTGCCGCCACCTATCCCCAACAGCATCCCAAGACAGGACAGATTACACTTGTGGTTTAAAATGCTGGGGACTAAAATCTCCAACACCAAAACGGTTATCCCTCCCAGAGCTCCAGAACTTTAGAGTAATTAAGGAAGTTGACAGGTAACTTCCTATATCGCCCTCCCCCTCTCCACCACACCACAGACCTGATATTCCCTAATCTGTGCACATCTGTTAGGGAGAGAAAGGGAGATGCAGGCGAGGGAAGGAGGGAGAAAGAGAGAGATTTATCAAAAATGGTTGCTTTGTGCAGAAGAAGAGGGAGTCAGGAAGAGGGAGCGACAGCCCTCATCCCTGCTCCCCCTAAAGAGGGGGAAAAGGCAAACCGTGTTCCTTCTTCTCCTCAATGTCCTCACCCTCCATTCTTCTGTTCCTCTTCATCGCATGTATGCAGCAAATGACACTATACAAGGGACTAGCATGGCATAGCATGTGGTCAAGTTGCTCCTTTCCCAATCTCCCTTACACCCCCCTCCCCCAATTCTCACATTCCAGCTCTCCCTCCCCAATGCGAAGGACCCAAAGGAGCACAATTCTCCCACTACCAGCCATCAACATGACAATAGAGTGAAGGCTCCTAGTTTTATGGGTCAGTTCCATCCGTGTTTATTTTGTGGTCCTTTCCTCTGTATTCATAAGATGCATCTAGTATTTCGCCACATTTATTCAGATGAAAACTGTAAACTGGTGATAGATGAAAGGAATGGAGTCTGTTAACTGAGGCAGCGTCTTGCACGTCCAGCCAAGCTCCCTTGGTTGGAATAAAAACATCACCTGCTCCTGGCTTGAGACACATCGCTGCAGCCTTTTAAACAACTTAAAAAGAAATAAAATCCTTTAGTGTATTATCGCCACTCTGTTAGTTTGCACGAGCCATTGCTAGGTCTACAAGTCACGATTGACAGCTTAGAGAGCCAAGCAAGAGGTCTACATCTCCATTGTATCTGCCGGACAGGAGACATTGAATTCTTTCTCAATTCTTATGGAAACATTGATACAAATGGAAAACAGGGGGCCTTAAGATAGTGTTCTCTCGTTCCCTTTAAAATGATTTCCTCTTTCAAATCTTTCCCCTCTCTTGTACTCTCCTTCCGCCATCGTATGCCTCCACAGCCCACGCCGTCATCCCTGCTCCCCCATGGTCCTTTCTTGAGAGGTTGGGAGAGGGGCTAGGAAACTAACATGGCATGGCGTTTACTGATAGGAGAGACTGTGCCCCGTTGCCTGTCAATTCACTATGCGTCGGATTACGTTTTGTACAATGTAACTGGACTGCAAAAGTGCCCTGATGCCCAAGGGTTTGGGTGCTTTACAAATATAAAAAATAATTATGCTTTTGTGGGGGGCAGGGGTGGGTATTGGCAGGGGTTTGCTTTAGCACGGCTTTGTCTGGTCAATGTGTGGGTTTGGCAGAGGTACTGGTGGCTACCATTGGCTTTGCAAGGGATTATGGACCCCCGTCTGGGGACCTGACTGACTGCATTCGAAATTCATTTAATTGGTGCTTTTGGCTTAATATGCTTTAGAATGTATCCTTTTCTACAAACGTTCTGGTAAGAATGCCTCCTCCCCCCGCCCCCCTTCTTTCCCAGCAATCCTGGTTGCCTCTCTGCCAAGCCACCTGTGAATTTAGAAGATTGTCCAGTTGAGGCTGGTGTTGCTGCTCCAACGCTCTTTCGAAGGCACCATTTGCAACAAATTCTTTCAAATATGAATTGCAGGGAAAACACACACAGTCCACTCAGGTGCACTATGCAGTTTTCGCTAATGTTACAGCAATGTGTTTTAAAATGTATTATTTATAGGGTGACCAGATTTTCTCAACCAAAAACTGGGACAATTTTGTAAAGTCACTATAGTAGACACAGAAAAGGAACACCAGAGGCCGAGCTCTTAAAACGGACCCAATGAAAAGGACAGCCTACAGACATTCTAGAATGAAGAGTGTATCCGTGTTTTTAATTCTAGCTAGATTTGGGTGTCTGGAAACTCACTATTTTAGGGTCACGCGTCCATCTACAAGCAATTTGGATAAGGAGTTTTAGCGTCTTTTTCTGAGGCTGCAGTAGTGGCGATAAACGCTGATGGTGGCAAACCTTAAAGAAATATTGGTGTAATTGATGTGCAAACGGTTTGTTTCATCCCGTCCCCATTCCTCCTCTTTGAATCATTACGTCCTAATTTTACTTTTTTGCCTTCCCGCTCCAATAAGCAGTTTTTGCTTTTGTATTTCACCCTATCACTTTTCCATAGTATGTTCTATCTGGTTCGCCCTCTTCATGCTGTGACCCATGAGGTCTGCTGGCAGTAGTGAGAGATGTTCCCATTTGCACTTTCTGTCCCCTGCACACAGTGCTCGCAGAAGCTGTAACAGGGACCTGTATTCCCCATTGATCAGAGAGGGGGGGGGGGGGGCGTGATAATGATCCAGTGTCAAAGCCCATTTTTAAAAGTATGCCATTTTAGTATTTTTCAGAAACTTGGGGACATGGTATGCACATGGATGTGGATGTTTGGTGACGCCGATTATTTGCTAACTTTCACAAGCATCCCTTTGAGGGTAACCTCCTTAGCCTTCCCATACAGTTGTCTTGGACTGCTGTCCACCAATGTCATGTCCCCGTCCTCTGAACTTTCTTTGGTTGAGCAATGTTACAGGACCACTGTGCTTTAATGCCTCATTTGCAAAGCTCTCAAACTTCCCCTTGCCATGTGCGAGAAAGGCACTAAATTGAAATTCTGGGACTTGTAGTTTTCCTACAATTAAAATGAGAAAGAAAAAAAACTACAAGTCCCAGTCAGATAATGGGAAAAATAGGACTGTATGGCCTTCTCACTCATGGCAAGGGGGAAACTTGAAAGCTCTGCATTTAGTACACTTTGTCTCACAAATTCCTTAGATTAGAATCAGGGGTGGGACCACGCGTGTAGCTTTTCACCCTGCCCCACAAACGGTTCGACATGGGAAAAGAGGAAAGGCGCATTAACAACGGAAAATGAGAAGGACAACGTGAAGCGGTGTTCCCATGGTAACGGTCCGGGATGGAACTGCCAGGAGGCGCTGGGTTTCCTCAGGAAGCTCACTGATTCCTGAGTCTTGGAGGCCAGTGCGCAGGACGGAAGTGACCTCAGAGGCCTGGGCGCACGGCGCAGGGCGGGCCCAGGATATCCGAGGGCAGCGTGCGTCAAGCCGGGGATTTTAGAACTGGAGAGCTAGGGAAGCGTGTTCTCATTTGACATTCATTGTCACGACGGGAAAGAGTAAGAAGCTCGCCCAGAAAGAGTATTTTCCGGGAATCTCTCGCAGTACAGCGACTCTGTTTTGCGTGTTGGTGCACATTATCCAAGACATACATCAGGTATAGCACAGGCAGCAGCAGTGCAGGTTTGTATACGGTACAGGCAGGGGTGTAAGTGGTCCAGGGCATAGCCCCGGCAGTTTCCAGAAAGGGTTCCCTGCCAGGGCCCACCGTCAATTAGCCCCAGCCACGCCGACATTTTAGATAGTCTGTGTAGTCGAAGCACTGCACGGTTACACAGGCTGCCTGTAGATGTCAGCATTTAGGATTCGAAAAAAATGATTCTGATCTTTAAACCGAACTATTGACACTTGCAGGCAGCCTGTGTCCCCATGGCTTCAGCTGCACGAGCTGCCTGATGACTCTGTACTCAGAAACCGGAGGGGAGCTGGAGGGCCTAGCTACCCTACTGAGTAAAGAGTCATCACGCAGCATGAAAGGCCTTTAACCCATGTGATGGCAAAAGAATTGCCTACAGCTGGGATACTGTGCCTACATATTTTAACAAAAATGCTTTCTTTTGGTGTAGGTTATGGTTTTCGATTGTAAAATGGCAGTGGAAAAATCCCAAATGTCCAAGAATAAACAGACTGGATGTCTTGCTCATGCATGAAAGTTGGTATCCCTGACCCGATCACACAATCTGTATAATTTATTGAATGCGGAGAACAAATTCGGTGCAACACAGGGAAGGAATTCTGTTAGGGGAGGCAGGTGTGTGGTGCGTGGATTAAAGTAGAGAATGGTTCCAAATGCAAATTGCAATAGGTGGTTTCACTGACTTTAGCGTTGAGCTTGCACAACACGAGTCACTGTTAACTTAATTAATCTCTAAGCATAGTCCCTGCCCCATATCAAAAAGCTGGGATCAGGGTAAACCAGGTCTATGATAATTGAACGCCTTTTGGATAGGTCTGTCTTTGGCCTTCAAATGCACATTTATAGCGACACCACCTTTGGTTTGCAAAGATTGCGGTTTCCTTAAATGTGTCAATACCATCAGCCCCATGTTATGGCTTCCTTCTTTGCTAAATTCTACATACAACAATGGACATAAGGGACATGTGGCCTGCAGATTATCAAGGCACATGCTTATTTCCCTCTGCACGGCAGAACAAACAAAGGCAGACAGCAGAGTAGCTGAAAGTCTAAATGACCACACCTTGATGGGAAGTCTATGCCAGGGTAAAAGGCTTCCCCTCAAGGTGTGGGCCCCAATTCTATTGAACGGTTTGTAATACCTCAAGGCAGGATTCGAAATTGAGGGGAGCAGGGAGCTATTTAGCTCCTGCTTCTAGCCTGGTTAGCTTGAAAGCAACCGACACCAAGAGCTACTTTTGGCTCCCCTGTCCAATTGATGCCTTACGAACATGCTTATGTGACAAAGTTTTGAGTATTTAAGAATCGTAATAAAAACGAATGTGGACACATCTAGCGCACATTTCTTTTTTTTAAAAAACGTTATTTATTTGACTTGACAACACACAGAAAAAACAGAGGGGGCCACACGGCACCAGCAGCGATAACAAGTAACATACATCTTCACCAGTATACCTTGAATTATCTGTGGGGGTTCGGGGGGGGGGGGGGTCAGGTAACAAACAGAGCATTGGCATTTAAATCAAAGGAGACACGGGTCACAGAGCGGTCACATTATGAAGAACAACCAGGAGAAGATTGAGCAGAGATTGAAGGGGAAGACATGGCGGACATGTAATCGCGGAACCTTTGCCAGATGTCTCTTGGCCTTGCATGTGGGTGCTGCATTGAGCACCAGGCCTCTTCTGTGTCATGTGCCCATGTCATTGTTTTAAGCCATTGTGTGTAGGTGGGTGCCTTGGGCCAGAGCCAACATAACAATATGCAGCGGACCGCTAGCAACATACAGAGACCCACCAGTTTCCTCGAGTCACGCCCCTACTGGGGAAAGTCATGGAAGAGACAATGCAGTGGGGTGGGGGCAATAGTGTGCTCCGATATGTCCGATAACATGGAACAGAGGTCGGTCCAGAAATGGGTCAGGTGAGGGCAGTGCCAGAGCATATGGATGCAAGTTGCTTGATCCATGCTGCACCTGGGGCAGTTGGGAGGAGAGTCACTGAACATACAAGGTAGTCTCTTAGGTGTATGATGATGCCCGTGCAGTACCTTAAATTGTATTAACTTAAAATTAGAGTTATAAGACACATCGTGGGTGCGAGCACACATTCGGGACCACCTCTCATCAGTGATCTCAACCTCAAGATCCGCCTCCCAGCTGCGCTTCAAGTTAGTGAAGGGGGGGCTGCTCTAGGAGTAGAGGAGTAGAGTCTCGACTACCTTTCCTTTGAAGGAGGAATAGGAACAGAGTTCCGCAACTATGGGTTCATCGGGCAGTAGCGTGGGGAAATCGGGGTATCTGGATTTGAGGTTCCTCCGGAGGGAGGAGTATTGTAGCCACGCTGTGGGCCGACACTTGAGGGAAGGAGGGAGTTCAGACCACTCAACGAAGTTGCCCTGCTTGTATGTATCGCGGAGCGTCAGAAAGCCAGTGTCAGCCCAGCGAGATACGATAGATTGTGGGATGGGTGGGATATCAGGGAAGAAGGCCCATAATGGCAGGTCCCCGCGGAATGGGTGTGGTGTATCGACCATAGCCCAGAGTTTGGCTAATGCTAAGGATGTGCTAGCTACGGGGTCTGCAGAGTCGGGGTCAGGATGTATGGGTTTAAGGATAAGGGAGCCAATCACCCGGTCAAACTGTTAGTTTCTCCAACCGAACGTGTGGGGGGGCGGAGAGGTCGGTGGTGTTGAACCAATAAGAGGCAAATTGGGATTGAGGTACCTATCTAGTGAAATCTGGGGCGTTAAACCCGCCTAATTCCTTGGGGGTGGTCGGCGTAGAGAGTTTGAGGTGGACTGCACCTGAGTGCCAGAGGAAGGTGTTACTGATATGACGTAGTGATTTGAAGAATACGTCCCCTGGCCATATAGGCAGTTTGGTGAAACGATAAAGGAGTTGAGGTAATACTACCATTTTAAGTATTCCGATCCTGCCTGCTAGTGAAATGGGGAGCCTAGTCCAGCTGGAAATTTCTATGGCCAGGGTTCTCAGATAATTCTGGTAATTGTCCTTGCGCAGCTGCAAGATGTGCCGGGATACTACCACCCCCAGGTAATTGATGCTAGATTGAGACCAGGTGAATCCACTTAAATCCAGGTGAGGGGGTGTGGAGTCTGTAAGTGGGAATAATATAAATTTGGAACAGTTAACTTTCAACCCAGAGAGGTCTCCAAATCAGGCGACGTCCGCAAGGATAGGGGCAAGGTTGGTTTCCGGGGAGCGAATGTACATGAGAGCGTCATCAGCATAGAGGGAAACTATATCGGATTGGTCCGCTGTGCGTAATCCCCTGTGAGAGTGTGACTGGCGAATCATGTTGGCGAAGGGTTCGATGGCAATGGCGAAGATTAGCGGGGAGAAAGGTCATGCCTGTCGCGTCCCTCTGGATATCTGGAAGGGAATGGAGCACCTGTCCTCCGTGCGAACTCTAGCCGAATGGTTGGTGTAGAGTAGCTCAACCCAGGTTCGGAAGTTAGGGCCAAATTTACATTTCTCGAGAACTCGCCAGAGGTATTTCCACAAGACCGAGTCAAATGCCTTCTGCATGTCTAGAGTGGCCACTAATGCCTGCGTGGTTGGGTTGACCCTGCTGATCACATTAAAGAGCCTTCTTAAATTCAGTGATGTGGACCTTTCCGGGACAAATCCTGCCTGGTCAGGCTGAATAATGTGAGGCATGAACGGGGCTAAGCGCTTGGCCAGAGGTTTAGCGTATACTTTAACATCACTGTTAATCAATGAAAGGGGTCGGTATGAGCCACATTGGGCAGTGGGCTTGCCAGGTTTGATGAGGACTGTTATCAATGCCTCACAAAGGGAAAGAGGGAGTATACCCCTTTCGCACGACTCCTCCCATAGGGCCAGCAGGTGCGGGACCAGGAGTGTCTTGTATTGCTTATAAAATTTCATGGGGAGCCCATCTGGGCCAGGGGCTTTGCCCAACGCTAGCGACTCAATGGCTTCACTGAGCTCTTCAGTAGTAATAGGCTGCTCCAGGGAGATGCCAGCCTCCTCAGACAGGACAGAGAGGAAGACAATCTAAATAGGAGTTGATTCCTGATATAGGGGGGCCGTCAACTTCTGAGTACAGGGAGGTGTAAAACGATAGAAATTCAGAGTTGGTGTCTTGTGGGGAAGTGGCAAGTGAGCCGTCAGCCGGAATATTGGGGGCTCCGAACTCATGACGGAGCAGCCTTGATAGCATACGGCCAGGACGCTCTCCCTCTCCATATTTCCTTACCGAATGGGGGGAGTTCAGAAATTTGATCTCTCATTGCGCAAGGCTGTGAAACTTATCCAGATCCGCGCCCAGTGCCGAAAGAGTGATTGGGGAGTGGTCTTAAGCATATTGGGTCTCGAGGTTGGCTAGGGTTGATTCACTAACAGAGATATCTGCTCAGATTCCCTTTAGAATGCCACTTCCCTTGGAAATGGCGATTCCCCTCGTATATGCTTTAAAGGATTCCCAAAGTATGGCTTGTGTTGTCACAGAGTCTGTATTAACCTCAAAGAACTCTTCAATGGAGGATTCAAGTTCGGTAGCAAAAACCTGATCAAGAAGTGCATGGGGACTCATCCTCCATTGTCTCGTTCTATTGGCGTCCAGGCCCCAGTTCAGCGAGATAAGTACCGGTGAATGGTCTGATAATGTTCTGGGGAGGATAGCCTGGTGGGACAGGGACCTGACTAGCATGTCGGTTATGAGCCATTGGTCTATTCTAGAATGAGAATCACGGACTGAGGAATAAAAGGAGTACGTGCGGGAATCGGGATACATAAGCCGCCAGGAGTCTACTAGTGCCAGTCGAGGGAGCGTTGTGAGAATGGTATAGGCCGCTTTGGAGAGTTGGCGAGGACGCGAGCCCGACCTGTCTAGGGTGACATCCAATATTGTATTAAAATCACCTCCCCATATAATCGGAATGAGAGGGAAGCTTTCCAAGACCGAGGCTAGATAGAAGTCAGGATCGTCAACATTCGGGCCGTAAATGTTCAGGATGGCTACCTCCTGGTGTTGCAGTGTGCCGATGGTCAATACATATCTGCCCAGGGGGTCTATACTCGAATGGTTACACACGAATTTCAAGCTTCTTTGAATCAAAGTGAGTGTGCCGCGGCTTTGCATGAAATAGTTAGTGTAATACCTCTGGGGACCCCACTGTTTAGCGAATCGTTCACATTGTTCGGAGCGAGCATGGGTTTCTTGTAGGCACAGAATTTTGACACCATGGCGTTCAGCATGTAGCTGTATCTGCCGAATCTTTTTGTAATTGCCCAAGCCGCGGACGTTCCAGCTCATAAACGTCAGGTCATTATTTGCCATTTGTGTAGAGGTGTGGATTGGGCTTCTGCACATAGGTTACTAGACAAAAAGGAGTCAGTCGATCTGGGTGTAAGCGAATCTCCATCAATGTTTTCATGATGTACTGCTGTAACACATGCGGCCCCTCCGGTGGTTGTCAAGTCTTTTTTAACACTAACGTCCCCCCGCTCCTTCCCCCACCCACATCCCTCACCCAATTAGAGGGACGAGACCCTAACAAACCCATAACAACAACAAATTACTCGGCATCTGCGCCTGGGGGGCTGTTAGTTAGCCTGGCGAGGGCGCGCCGGACTGGAGAGAGTGAGGAGATTGTACAATACAGCAACGTTTAACTAGAGCGTACAGTGTAGAAACTAGGGCGCATATGGGCCCCGGTCCACGAGAGAGAGGGCAACTGGAAACAAGGACATTAACCATGGACCCTAGAGCACCAATTCAAGAGCATATTATAGGCCCACAGTGGCTCGGGAGAACCTAGGATCCCAGTGACCAATCCCCGGGGGTCTGGAGGCGGCTGTAGGATAGTTTCCAGACTGGGACTTCATCTGAGTATCGAACTGCTCTAAACACAATGAGTCTGTGCGGCAGATAAGGCCACATTGCGGAGAATCAATGGAGCAACAAGAGCAAGACTAGTAACCAAAACATTCCAATTGAAGTGTAAGCGCCATATGAGGCCTTGCCAACGGCGGACACATATATGGCATAGGGACGAGCAAAGCCTATCATGAGCTTCGCCTATATAGCGACGAGGAAGGAGTCATCCGGGAAAGTGTTCCTCAATAAATTTCCATGCCTCCTCTGCAATAGTGAAGAAGAGGGTTTGGTTTGAATGTTGGATCCTTAATTTCGCATGGAAGAGCATGGAGTATTTGACTCCTAAATCACAAAGTCTCTTTTTCACAGCCAGGAAGGTTTTGCGCTCTTGTTGCACAAGGACAGAGAAATCAGGGTAGAGATGTATCCTCGCCGAGCCAAGAAGTAGTTCCCCTTTGGCCCTGGCCGCACGCAGAAGGGCATCCCGGTCCTGAAAATTTAAGATTCTGACTATGATGGGACAAGGAGGCGCCCCCGGTCTAGGTTTGGCAGTCAGAACGATGCGCCCTTTCAACAGCAAACTGCGCATAAAGTTTCGGTGTATCCATGAGTGTTAAAAGGATACGTTCCACGTAGTCCTCCGTGGGCTCTTTGATGTTGTCCTCAGGGACGCCAACAATGCGTAGGTTATTCCGTCTGGAGCGGGACTCGAGGTCATCGTTCTTCTTTTCCACTTCCGAAACTCGATTGGTGAGTGTGGAAACTGCAGCCCGAAGAGCACCGAGGTCATCTTCAGCAGTACCAACCCTAGTTTCGATCCCGGCGACCCGGCTGTCTGTTCTTTCGATATGGGCTTTTATAGAAGAGATGGTGCCATTCATGTCATTCAATTTAGTATGCAGCGTGGTAAATCCTTCACGCATGTACTCCAGCATCTTTTGCGAGTGATTGGAGGTCAAGGGTGTCGAGACGGTAGGTGCTTCCTCCGGGGGCTCAGGCGGCGGTCTGGACGGTGTCTTGGTAAACATGTTTAGCGAGCTTCGATTCTTTCCAGCACCGGCTCCTTTTGTCATAGTGCCGGTGAATGCAGGGTATAAGGGACCCTAGAGGGCGCCAACGAGCAAGGGGAACGGGTTTCTAAGAAGGTGACTGCCCAGGTGGGGGGAGGGGGGGCGCCAGGAGGGTGATGGTGAGGCTCAGTTGAAAACAGCGTCGGTGTAGCGACCCCCGGCACTCTAAGGCACCGAAGTAATCCCAGGTGCCCGCAAGGTGCGTATGTTGTCTTAGCGCTGCGGGTCCGATGCCTTGCAGGAGCAGTGTAATCAAAGATGGCACAAGGGGGAGACAAACCATACTCGAAACGATGGCAGCAGGGGCCCCTGGGGCGAGGTCCAGTGAGACAGCAAGCGTAGGCAATGCAGCACTGTGGTGAGCTATGAGCAGAGTTGGTACCGATGTATAGGGTAAAGGAGTCGCCTCCAGCCGGGGGTTGTCTAGGTGGAGAAGTGAAGTTAGAAGGCTGTACGGTCAATCTGGTTGGTTCAATCCCAGCCCCACGTGGCCGCAGGGACCCCCAGGATCCTGTACCCGCAGCTGTTGCAGCCGGCTCCGGCCATTGGTGGGGTCACGACTGTGGGATCAGTCCAGTTGACTCCAGCGGTGGAGCTCAGGGAGGCCCAACATACTTTGCCCCTGTGATGGAGGTATGTAGCAGCTAGTGACCACAGGCGCGATGCAGCACAGCGGGCCAGTGAGTCCATATCAAGTATCAAGAAACAGAGGGAGTGGGTTGCAGGCACCAGAGGAAATGGTGTTGTGCTGCGCGATCAGGCCGCCGTGTGTGTCCCCTCAGACCACAGGGGGGAATCAACGATCAAAAGAGCAGTGTCTGCAGTACGGGGCCGACCGGATCAGGTCGTAGTATCCAATTAGGCACGGATTAGGTAGATGGCGGGCCACGAGGCCGGCTGCCCAGGGTCGTAGGAGCCGGACACTTAAGAATCCCCCCGCATCCCCTACCTTGTCGTGGGTTGCAATTTATGCTCCATAGGAAGGGGGCAGTGATGTCCCCGCCCTCCGCGGCGCGAGAGCAGGCAGCGGGAGAGTCTGGCGCTTCCAGGCGTCACAGGAGTCTGCAGGAGGAGATGGTAGTGGGACCGGGCAGGGTGCGTGGGTCCTCCGGAAGGCTGCCGGACCTGGCCGAGGGAGCACAGGGCGAACACGCGAGCCGGCTGGCCCGGGTCGCCGAGGAGGGCTCGGGCGCCTCTCCCCCACAGCGGCCTGCAGCAACTTGCACTCAGGTGGGATAGAGAGCCGCAGCGCGGAGCGGGCCAGGCACACACAGCCCCAGTTAGAGCGGGGGCTGCCGCAGCGCAGCCACCAAAGGACGGCGGGGCCCAGAAATCCACAGGGTTTTAGTAGGAATGTTCTCACAGGAGTATCGCCGACACAGAGCAGGATAGCCGTATTTGATGGGTCTTTTGTGAGGTTTATACGCTCTTCCAGTCCGGAGCACTGTTAGGCGGCCATCTGGTTTCGGCGCATCAGCGTCCCCACTCTAGAGCACATTTCAACATAATTAATATGAATAGACAAAAGGTTAGTGTGCACCTCATGTGAAGTTAGATTTGCAGTGCGCTGGGTACTTGCTCCTGGTTCCCCAGTGGTAGCTCCTGCCTACTGGGTGAGGCTGGACACCCAGGAGCTGGTTTTATCTCCTGCTTATCGAATATTAATTTTGAACCCGGTCTTAAGGGGAGCCTGAAGCCTGTAAGCTTATCTCACACACACACCAACCCCCATGAAAAGCAGCACGCCAGGCTTCCATAACAAAACAAATACACATGTGACAGCAATAGGGTACGGGTCCCTCACACACAGGGTTGGTCGAGTACATGGAACATCAGTGCAATGGCCTTGACACACTAACATGTACAGTGCAGGCAGAAGCAGTGCAAGCTGTCCTCAGAGAATGGGTGCAGCCAGCCTTACAGTTAAGCACCAACGTTTGCCCTTTAAGCACAACAAAAAAAGGAAATGGCAGACAGAAATAGGAACTTACCCTCTCCTCCTGTCCTTTCCCAATTATAACAGGAGAGAAGTGCCACAGGAAGGAGCTCTGGACAAAAAGGAACATTAAGGTACACGCGCCTCTTATTTTGTATGAATTTCTAGGTGCAAATAAATGTTCATTATAAAAAGACATCTATTTTGAAGTTAAAATATATTTTTACTCACCTAAAAATGACCCTCGATGCAAGGGGCACTGGCCTGTAGGGAACTCTGAGGATTTCCCAGTAGGTCTCTGTATTCTGGGCCTCTGTGGGTAACAGATTTTATTTCCACATTTTCTCATAGGAAAGGGGTTGGGCTTGCTGAAAATGTGTAATATGGGGCCACTTTTTGGTTCCCAGTCTAGTCCTGCCTCCATGGGAATTACTTTTTTACTTGCCCTATATAAAATAGGGAGGAAAACACTTCCATTACAAAATCCTGAAATCTGTAACTTGAGTTCAACTCATACTTCCCTCAAAGAAGCAATGCAGCGGTGCAATCTTCACGCACGCAGAGTAAAATGCACAGCAGGAAAAGCAGCATGCCAAGCCTCCATCATGAAACAGATCGAGCCGTGGCAGCTGCAATACAAGCTTCCCTGCCATGCAGGCCGGGTGGAGTAATGCAGCAGCAGTGGGTGTATCTTTCATACACATAACTGGGATATTACAGGCAGCAGCATGCCAAGCTTCCATCATGAAAGAGATACAATGCCGGCAGTGTGATTGGAGGACTAGAGCAGCAGTGGAGCCATCCATCCCACACAGAACTGGGTACATGCAAATGGCAGCGGTGCACGGTATAATACAGCACAGTCGGCTGCAGTGCACATTTCTCTTACACTCAGGGTGAGTGGAGGACTAGAGCAGCAGTGGAGCCATCTTTCCCACACAGAACTGGTGAGCACTGTCTCTTTAAGACAGAGACTGGGGTCACATGAGGGATGATGTGGGAGCGGGGAGGAGTTAAGGGAAGGTGAGTTAGTATGCAGTTGTACATGAATAAAGAAAGACGTATATCTTCCCTCTGGTGTCACGTCCTCCTTTACGTGGGTCACACAGGCCCAACAACTGGCAGAGAGGCAGATTCTGTCGCTCACCAGAGTCCTCCACCTTTCAGCCAAGCGAGTGATCCCACTACGCTGTGCCCCGCTCCAGCAGCTGAATCCAGGCCACGTCCACAGCTGCCATCCACAGACGCATGGGGATCCCGCCGACGTTGCGATGCCCTATCCGGGGTCTCCATCGTGTATGCCGCAGACATGCTACACACTGTTGGAACAGTGTAGCAAGCTCCATTCCTTTGCTGCACAGCAACCCGCCAGCGGATGGCTTCTTCCCACGTGTTGGAGCACAGCGGCGAATGCAACAGCAGCAGGTGGGTGGCCCCCTGTCACCCTCCTCCCATCCCGCAAGCCTGCCAATTGCTACGCGGCTCCTCAGCTATGCGCCGCTGGCGGCTCGTGTAGGCCACTCGCTGCTTAGCCTGTCCACGTGGGCCTAGCCAGCCCCCACCTCTACGAGCCTCTGCACCCAGACGGTCTCCCCGTCAGGACATTGTGTACACTTTGAACACACGTCCATGAGCATTGTGTGCAGCACATTGCGTATCTACTCCCAAAGGCAATAAACTCACACGTGCCACGGGTAACTGCTGCCCAGACCAGCTGGCTGCCACCAGGGGCACTGCTTGCACCCACTGCCCACAAAGAGGCACATACCCGACGGCGCATTTGCCCCAACTACTCCAGTTGTGACAATGAGCACACTGCCCGGCCCTGCGCAACAACCCCCTGCCATGCCGGACCCGCCTATGAGATCCACAGCCACCAAGGCCCATGGTGGGTGGAATGGCTAGATGACTTTAATAACTTCATCAAGGCAGCGGGCAAGGAGAACTCACCAAAGTTCCATAACATCGCTGGCAGTGAGGTTAAGACCCTCATCAAGACTATCCCACCCAGAAGAGCAGCCAGATTTTGCAGCACTGATAACGGCTCTCAATAAAAGACATGTGATTGAGCCCAATAGAGACTACCAAAGGTACATGTTCTATCAGTGTACCCAAAGAGGAGAAGACAGTTGTCAAGTTCATCACTCGCCTGAGGATCAAAGGGGCACCCTGCCAGTTTCACGCTTTCTCGCTAGACAAAGCAATACGCCTGAGAGTGATCGAGGGGTGCTTGTCCCAAACGCTCAAGAAACAACTGCTTAAGAAGCCACTCTCCATCGACGAAGTTAGTGAAATGGCCATGATCTTCAAAAGGGTGAATGCACAAGCAACCCAAATGTCAGGGAGTGCCACAATCGAGCAAGACAAGGGCAAAATTATTGCGGCGGTTCAGACGGTCAGCCAAAGACCCAGAGACAGGAGTACCGTAGGAGGATATCAGGCTGCCCCCAGAATGCAGAGGCAGTGCTATCACTGTGGGATGGCCTTCCCTCATTCAGGGACATGCCACCCACTCTCCCAGAGATGCAGCAACTGTGGCAGAGAGGGCCATTTTCAGTCGGTATGCAGAGAAGACAGGCACATAGACACATCAGTCTGTCCTGTCCCCCACCATCAGAGGAAAGTAGGCTTTCACATAAAAGCCGCTGTGTTGAATGAACTGAACCAGTTACTAGAGGACCGCATCAACAAACCGGCCACAGGTCCGACCCCTACGTCTCACCGTTAGTGATCGTGCCAAAAGAAAGGGGATGCCCGAGACTCTGTATGGACATGAGAATGGCCAACACCGCCATCCAGAGAGAACGCCACCCAGGACCACGAATAGAGGACATGATCGTCCAGTTAAACAAGGTGGTTCTCTTCTCCAAACTAGACCTCAACCAGGGGTATCACCAGATGGAGCTTCATCCTGATTCAAGGGGCATCACCACCTTTGCAACCCATGATGGCCTATTCCGCTATAAACGCCTCAACTTTGGCATCTCGTTGGTGGCCGAGATCTTCCAGGAGGCCATTAGACAGATCATCAGACCGGTGCGTGGGGCCCTCAATTACAGTGACGATATCCTCGTCTTCGGAAGGTCTTGAGAGGTGCATGACACTGCTTTACTTGCAACCTGCGCAGCTGTCCAAGGAGCGGGCCTGACACTGAAAATTGACAAGTGCCGATTTTGCAAAACCAAGCTGATGTTCTTCAGGCATATTTTCTCTGCAGATGGCATGACGCCGGATCCTGACAAGGTCTCCACCATCTTCAACCTTCGAGAGCGAAGCCAGGTGGCTCATGGGCGATTGTTTCTGGGGATGGAAGGCTACTGCGCTTGCTATATTCCACACTATGCCATCACCGAGCCACTACGTTGCCTGCTACGGAAGGACCTCCCACTCGCTTGGTCAGCCGAATGTCAGGAGGCATTTGACACCATCAAACTGGCCCTGGCAGGAGCCCGGAGACTCGCCTACTTTGACCTGGATTGGCACACCAAAATCATTGTGGATGCAAGCCCAGTGAGGCTAGGAGCCATACTAGCTCAAGCAAATGGAGTTGGCTCTCACCCCAGACATATTGTAACCTATGCCAGCAGAGCTTTGGCCCCGCCTGAGTCTGCCTACTCGCAGGCCGAGAAGGAGAGCCTGACACCCAAGTGGGCATGTGAGCACTTCCACAACTTTGTGATAGGCAAAAGGTTCACCCTCACCACCGACCATCAGGCTCTGCTTTCACTATTCGGAAACCCCCGGACCAAAATGCCTCCCAGGATAGAACAGTGGGGCATCAGGCTCCAAGAATACCATTTTGAGATCATCCATAGGCCTGGGGGTGAAAGCAACCCGGCCGCGGCCGACTATTTATCGAGACACTCAGTGGGCAAACCAATGCCCAGACCCGGGGATGCAGAGTACATCAAATATATGACCTCAAACGCGCTCGCACCAGCTATGTCACTCGAAGCTGTCGCCTCAGCCTCTGTGGTGTACCCCTCCATGGCACTGGCGATCAGCCTGACTGAGAACAGTGAGCGGAGGGACTACCACCGCGCCGTTCTGAACCATCCGGAGGTGTGCAGGGACGAACTGGAAAGACTTGTCAAGGGGCACACGGAATTGGCTGTAAAAGACAAGGCGATACTGCTGAGAGGGTGCAGACTCATTATCCCAGAGACCCTCCGAGCAGAATATCAAGATGGACCATTAGGGGCACTGAGGCGCGCACAACACTAAAAGGCAGCTCCAGTGTCATGTGTGGTTGCCGTTCCTGTACGCAATGGTCGACCGATGGGTGAGAAACTGCATAGCTTGCCAATGCACAGCCTGGCCCCAATACAGCCAACACAGATCCCTGACCACCCCTGGGAGAAGGTGGCCGTGGATTTCTATGGTGCCCTCGAATCGGGGGAGTACCTACTACTGTTCATAGATGAGCACTTGAGATTTCCAATTGTGAAAAAAACAACATCCACAGCATTTTCTCAAGTTGCAGTGATTTTTGATGAGGTAGTGAGCGAGTGGAGGATCTCCTACACCATCAAGTCCGACAATGGACCCCCATTCAGTGGATACGAGTTTGTGACCTTTGCGAATCATATGGGGTTCGCCCACCAGAAGATCACCACCCGCTGGCCACAAGCCAATGGAATGGCTGAGCGTTTTATGGCCTCAATCAAGAAAACCCTACAGAGGACCCGCATTTGAGGGCGCTAACCCCGATCAAGCGTTATGTCGACTACTTCGAGACTACCGCAACATGCCCCATGAGGCAACCAATAAGACCCCAGCGGAACTGATGATGAAATATCAAGTTCGCACCCGCATTTTGAGGCCCCCCATGAGCCAGCCTGGCGCAGACCAAGAGGTCATAAGAAGAGACACCGAGCGGAAGGAAAGAGCTTGAGTGGAGACAGACGAAAGGAGAGGAGCTAAGCCCAAAGAGTTTCATGTAGGGGATGAAGTGCTGGTGCAGTCGACATCATCAAAAAAGACTGATTCTAGATTTGCTCCGAAGCCACTTCATGTCACGGCGTCAAGCGAACCATTATAACAGCCATGAACGCTGAAAAGAAAGTGACAAGTAACAGCTCTTTGTTCAAGCATGTTGTCAAAAGAGAGGAGCGGCCTCCGCCTCCTGATCCTGATCCTGATCCGGAGCCTCGTGAATCTAGAGACGATCTGTGGACTCCTCCTGGAGAAACTCATCGCTGCGTGGCAGTGCCGGTTGACACTCCCGGTTCGCCCCTGGGCAGCGATGCAAGAGCCCGGCCACAGCCAATCATCAGGAGACCACTTCACCTAGTGGAGGAATGCTAGGTGGACGTAAGGGCATTTGTCCGGGGGTGTTGTTAGTGGGCCCTGTCTCTTTAAGACAGAGACTGAGGTCACGTGAGAGATGACGTGGGGGCGGGGAGGAGTTAAAGGAAGTTGAGTTAGTATGCAGTTGTACATGAATAAAGAAAGATGAATATCTTCCTTCTGGTGTCACGTCCACCTTTACGTAGGTCGCACAGGCCTAACAATGAAAGAGATACAGCGCCGGCAGTGTGATTGGAGGATTAGAGCAGTAGTGGAGCCATTTTACCCACACAGAACGGGGTGCATGCAAATGGCAGTGGCACACAGTATAATAGTAGTGCACAGTCAGCGGCAGTGCACATTTCTTGGATTAGGTCATTTGCAGGTCATGGCACTGCACAGGGTGCCATAATGAGGATTTCATGCAGAGAAGTTCAGGGTGGAAGTGGGGAAAGAATGCCCTTGTTCCTATGGAGAGGGAACAAATGATTGTGTGTTTTGTGTAGTAGGATACTCTGAGATACTCCAGCGCCCAGATGCCCCAGGGTTAGGCGCGCTTTACAAATGCCAATATAAATAAATAAATGAATGTGTAGATAAAGGTAAACAAATTGTGTATTTTCAGAAACGTTTTGTACCACAAAAGTAATCTGAAATATGATAACAAGGGATATAATGTGCACACCCCATTGTTGTTGTTTTCTTAAAGAAAAACGATGAACCCTTGGTCAAGCAGCTGAGCTAATTATTATTATGGTATTTATTGATTGCGGACCGAGGGGAAGCAACAGAGCACTTTACAATCATGGGGAGAGCACAGTGAAGGAAGCAGAGAAAAGGGCAGTGGAGAGCTAACAGTAGGGGAGGGCGGGCAATTGGCAGCAAAGGATCTCCAAGCAATCAGGAGAGGAAGCATTGAGGAGCAGATCACCGAGTCTCAGGTATGGTGGGAGATTTCTCTTCGTATCATATGAACTGACTGTACATTGAACAACCATACCATACCAGTCTGGGGTGGACAGTTGTTAATTTATGGAACGCTGCTTCCCAACTCTCTCCCGCTCACCGGACTCTCCACTGGTTGGCGGTGGAAGACAGAATTAACTGTAAGGTGGCTTGCTTGATTTTCAAGAGCTTGAAAGGTTCTGCCCCTCCCTATCTGACGGAAATAGTTGGTACCAAGCGACCGGACCGTTACGCTCGGGGATACATTGTTGAAAATCCCTCGCTCTTGCTGTGTCACAAGGAGGAGACAGAAGGTTTGCTGTGTACGGCCCACAACTCTGGAACAGCCTTCCTTGAGAAATTAGAGTTCTGAATCCATTCATCAGTTTCGGAGAGCTCTCAAAGCCTTCCTCTTCAAATAAAGGGTCAATTGATGTTCTCTCAGGGGCTTATTTATTTATTTATTTATTTTATTTGAGTTTATAAAGCGCTCAGTGGCCCTGGGGCATCGTGGCGCTCTTACAGAAGGTTCACTTGAATACAGATTACACGTAAAGTAAAGGTTACATAGCAGTAGTACAAATTAGTATGTTTCCATGGTTACAGGGGAACTATGTTATGTATGTTCTAGTTGAACATCTTTGTTTTCAATGCTTTTGTGAACAAGGTGAAAGAAGTTTATTTTCTAAGGTTGAGGGGTAGTGCATTCCAGTTTCTTGGTGCTAGCACCAAGAAACTGACGCCGCCAGCTTTGGCTCTTTTGAAGGTTGGTACTGATAGGTGGTGTGAGTATTTTTCACGTCTAGGTCTGTTTCCAGAGACATATGGATTTGTTCTGACAGGTATGGGGGGGCGTCCCCATTCAGAGCAGGCCATATACTTTTTTTTCGCAAAGTTTGGTGAGGATTCGTCCACGGGGAGCAAAGTTATAAACCGCCCTAAAAGTGCTCTTCCTATGGGTTTAGCAACTTAACCATAATTAATGGGTGCTACCGCACGCCATGTTATATATATTTGTGAAAATCTATTTGTATGTCTGGGGTTGGCTCCATCCCCATAACAGTTGTTGGGCTTAAATTTTGGCCTAAGGTCACCATAACAGTCTGGGGTGTACTGGCAATAGTGAAATCTGACCAAACCCACCCATTCGCCCTGAACAGGGTGGGGTGCAGCCATGTGCTTTCAGTATAGGCCATTTTGGGAGATTGACGATTTAGTGACAGTTCCAAAAATAGGAAGTTAGGACACAAGGTCGACATACCAGTCTGGGGTGTTCTTGCGATTGTGAAATTTCACCAACCCCACCCATTCGTCCTGCACAGGGGCAGAGCGGAGTCCGGCCCTGTGCTATCAGTATAGGCGATTTCGGGAGATTGACGATTTTGCGATTTTTCAAAAA
This sequence comes from Ambystoma mexicanum, assembly GCF_040938575.1. NCBI lineage: Eukaryota > Metazoa > Chordata > Amphibia > Caudata > Ambystomatidae > Ambystoma > Ambystoma mexicanum. The sequence goes on from NC_090934.1 coordinate 230,038,071, forward strand.
CAGGTCGTTAGGACACAATAAAACATACGCAAGGCTATAGCAGATCCCCATGTGCATGTCAGCTGCCTCAAAGTGAGTAGTGCGACTATTATCTTCCTCAATAGCCCTGATTTTAGCAGCCTTAGGAAAATGAAAGTCTCAGTTATCCCTGCCAGGATAATACCTGTGATCTCAAGATTACACGTGTCTGTAGCAGGCCCTCGGCTCACTGAGCTAGTGCATAATCATTTGTTGAAGGAGTCTATGCGAATACTGGCTCTCTGCAGAGTAAAAGGAGCCTGCCTTTTATTGCAAGAAGATGCAAGCAGTTAGAATATATAAAACAATTCTAAACACTGCGAGGAAGAACTAGAGATCAAATCAAGGGTGAAACAGCCCCAATACACAGGTATTTTCTGGAGATACTCGAGCGCCTTGATCTCAACAGGCTGCCAGGGCTGGAGCTTTAGTCATCATGCCCACCATTTTGATTGGCTTCCGCCTTTGTGAAGGAACAGAGATTTGATGGCAGACTGGTAAAATGTATTTTTAGGTTGCTTGTGCTTGCTCCCTGGAAAGATGGAATACATCTGAGCACCACACATTATGTACCATACGAGGTTTTCTGGAATAAATACGATATGGACCAGTAGAATCTCACAGTTGTCATTACCTGGGGAAAGGCTGTATGAGGACGCCTTGCCATCAGTGAACAGTAAAATCTGATACACGAAGTGAGAAGAACGCTTTTCTCAAAATAAGCATGCGGTCTAAAATGTTGTAAAACACTGTTCTTAGCTAGACATTGCAAGTTGGGTGGTGATGGTGAGTACAGCAATACTTGTCAAATTCAACAGTTTTTACCACCCACCTAATTCAAGCAAGTATGGAATGACCTTCTGGCGGTACTTAAAGTCTGATTTTCAGAATAACAATGTGCCAATTTTTACCTCCTCCACCCCAGAAGCGGAAATAACAATTTTAAACATCCCCTGATTTCTTTTTCTGCACGAAGGGGAGGTGCACAGACTTGACTTCACTTCTATAGAAGAAGAAAAATGTTTAAACGGGGACCTTGGAGGAGGTGAGAATACAGGCTCTCGCCACATTACCCATGTCATGCATTAACGTGTCAGAAATTACACTTTTTATACATTAAACAAAATGTACACGTTTTTATGCCACACCACAGTACATTATGCATCCCCACCACCACCACCACTATAATGCTGGAAATAGATTCCGCCTTTTGTTAATATACAGAGGCCTCACTTGAATACGGAGGGTGGTATTCCTGCAATACCCCTGCCGGAAGCAATGGGCCCGGGGTAAACTATGCTGTGGGGGGATTTTCGGGAATACTGCTGTGTGCCTGAAAGCCCTCATGTCGGACCACAGTAAATGAGGGATGGCAAGGAGTAAACCCCCAGCACAGCCATCCCTCAAAAAATGACGTCTGAGCAACTCCACATGGCAGAGAAGCCTAACACTTGGGATACCATTTCATCAGTGAAACATACGGTTTAAATGGGGAAGACCTTAGCTGTAGATTTCCATGCCAAAGTGAAGTCTCTGGCGAGCCCCCGTCTCTGTAGACCCCTTCGCTCACACTCCACACCGACAAGCTCATCATTGCCTGAGAAGTTACCTGCCGTGCTGGAACAGTCAGTTGGGGTCGCAGCCATACCGGTTGCACTGCCATATGCATTGACCAAAGAAACCAAATACCTCTGGGCTGATACTGAACAGGCAGAACCTATCCCGCCCTCTTTAGTCTTATCTTGTCCACGGATCGGGACCAGGAAAACATAAAAAGTATCCTCATGGGCCATTTGATATTAAAAGCATTCTTATCCTCAATCCTAAGGATGCAGGAACCTTGGCCAAAAACGGCTCTGCTGGAAATTGTCTGAGATTGCAAACAGATGCAGTCACAGATCCCCAAACATCTGGAACACATCCTTGAAGAACCTCCTAGATAAAGGTCCTGAGATATCGGGGCCTTCTGTCTGAGCTGGTGCACTCTCACATTGTCAGCACCCCTTATCTGGACCTCATTGAGGAAACTAAAAGTCCTCTATCACAAAGGCCAGCGTTGCCATGCACCTTGATCTGTTAAGACACTGGCGGTGGAAATAGGAGAGCACCACTGAATTATGAGGGTGGACCAGCATTGCCTTGTTTTGGATCGATGCACTGATGGCTATCCTGGCCCTGGATATTCCTGACCATTCTCTCTGCATTTCCTACAAGTCCAGAGTAGCAGCCCATCCCTGGCCAATCACATCCATGGTTGTCATTACTCGTGGCGGCAGTGGAGAGGCGTTGGCCACCAATCTGGAAGCAGTCCCGATTCCCAATGAGGAGCAGTCCCGATTCCCAATGAGGAGCAGTCCCGATTCCCTTTAGTACTGGACTAAAGCCTCTATGTCCTTCAGTCCCCAATGCACATGCAGACGATTGTCGGGTGAGGGGGGTTTTCGGGCGGCGTCTGGAGTTTTGGTGGTCCTCTGCGGGGCGGGCAGAGAGCGAGGGTGCAGCGACTCAGGCCCTGCCATTTCTAGTGCTGGGAGGAGCACCAGGGGCTTGCAAGGGCAGAGCTGGGAAACTGTTTGAGGTTTTAAGGAGGGAGAGTATGGAGTGGGTAGAAGATAGCGAAGCTGTTGGATTATACAGCTGCGGGATACTGTTTTGGCAGCAAGCAGAGTTTTTTTTGCCACAGTGGGAAGAGGTGTGGGGAAGCATATTGAATGAATACGGGAGAATGGCTGGGAGGAGCAGGTGCCCACAAACCCTGAATCTGACAAATTGCTCGATACAATCCGTGCCAGTGGCATGGGTGAAAGTACTTGCACAATTACAGGTGAGGGACAGTGTGGGGACAACTATGACTGTTGAGGGCGAGGGCACGGAAATTGCACCCAGGCCCAGAAGGAAAGGGTTTCCGCCAAGGTGGCGTTCCCTGCCCTACCAAAGGAGATGAGGTTGGCTAGGAGGGGATGCGGTCCCGGTGCACGTGGAGGTAGATGTGGTGAGCGAGGCTAGTGGCACGGTACAGGTGGAACATCCTGCCTTAGAGGGATCCATGCAAAGTGAGGTTTTACCACAGGCAATGGATAAAAGGGGGGTGTCGGGCATAGTGCAAACTCCACCCCCTCCTGGAGTGCCCCAGGAAATGGTGGTGGGAGGAAGGGGTTTCAAGTATGAGACTACCACCATATGGGACCCGGACCCTTTATTCAGGGGATGTGGTCGCAGCGCCCAATGACATTTCCATGGGCACAATGGGTGCTCCCCGGTGACCAGAGGCTGGCAAAGTGTCTCGCGGCTTAGAGGATGCCTCTGGTTGGCGCACATGGAAGTGTAGCCAGGGAAGTAGCAGCAGGCGCAAATTCCCCGCCTCAGGAGAATATTAAGGATTGGTCAGCCCAGGGCGCAAAGGCAAACCCCAATTACGGTCAATATGGAGACAGCCAAGCCAAGGAAGGAGTGTGCACCCAAAAGGGTGTAGAAGTCTGGTTAATGGCAGAAGGTTATTGCAAGGACGTCATTTCACCAAAATGCCAGGGGTAGTGGAAGTGACATCACACGACCCTTGACATCTGATAACATCGCAGGAAGTTATGTCATTTGACCCCATCTCGAAAGTGATATCCTGATTATAGATACACTGTACACAAACTTTTAGGCACAAGGATTTTGTCAAGTGACTGAGGACACCAAGTTGGAATGCCTTGTGATGATCGTAAAAGAGACAACGGCATAAAAAACATGCTATAACTGCAACTTGTGAAAAGCAAAATACATAGTCCGAAACTGATGCTTATTCTACTCTAAATGCTTTTTGCACGTTTTTGTCTGCATTGTGAATTTGAGGTGTTTAAGGAAAGACTAAATCAGTGACTCGCCCCGTGAAGTGTGCCTGAAATAAACCTTTAATGAGTCTAGCAATTATTTATAGAATTCCAGAAAGACACATTATTTGTTATTCCTATTCTTTCTTATTTAGGGTTATTGCTCAAAGAGTTTCACTTGCAGAACGCCCTGTTTTTTAAGAGGCCTGAACAAGAAAGCAAGCCACTCCGGAAACAAAGAACTACATGGCGCTGGCCACAGCCCAGGAGGTTCCATTAAAAAAAAAATACAAAAAACCTTTTCTTTTCTTTTAAGGTGTAGCAAAGGAGACCACAGAGGTAGGGGGGGGGGAAGACCTCATGTGTCGCACTTGTGACCCCTGGCAACTCCCTAATGACATCCCTGGGTCATCGGCAGGAGCAGTAGCTCCTCCAGCCACTTCCAGGGGTAGGGTGGGGGCGACTGTGGACTGGACATGTGGCTCCCAAGGTGAAAGTGAAAATATGGAAGAGGTTTGTGGATGGAACACCTGGAGACTATGGAAATGACAGCAGTACACAGTATGAATCAACTTAACATAACACAACATTTGTTCTCTTTGTTGGAGAATAGTGACACTGAAGAATCCCAGAAGGAAGGGAAGGAACAGAAAAGACAGACATCTAGACAGAATTGTGCAGATTAGCATTGTGTCACATCTAGACAGCATTGTAATACTCGCTTGCGTCACATCCAGATAGAACTGTAAAGATTAACTTGTGTCACATCTAGACAGAATTGTGAATGTCAGCTTCCATCACATCTAGATAGAATTGTAAAGATTAGCATTGCGCCACATCTAGACAGGATTGTGAAGATTAGCATGCGTCGCTTCTACATAGCGATGCCACTAACCAACCCAACTAAACAATCTAACCCCTCTGCATACACCACTCACATTCTACACATATACAACCACACCTCCAAAGCACTACAAACCATACGCGCTTCACTACATCGCAACAACAAAACAACACACATAGCCTTGCACTACAACACATGATGGTTACCAACCGAAAAACACACCTAAGCTCAGCGAACAGTGTTAACTGCGCTGAGGCTGCCACAGCAGAATCACTGCTCTCTTGCTCTCGCTCAAACTTACTAACACATCCCACCCTCTTTCCTTTTCCGATCCGCCCGAGCGCCAGGGGACCATTACGGTGGTGATAGTGCACGTTTGTTTTTTTTTGGATACATGCACAGAAGATAGACTGCATATCAGCACATGGCAACGAAAGGGACAAAACAATGTGGGCCCGACTGCTGAGGTAGAAAGGAGGGGACCTGGAGTCGGGGCAAAGGAAGTGGCCCGGAATGGGCACATGCCTACACCCAACACCTGTGTAGCTTGGTCCATTGTTGAAGTGGTTCAGTGTGTACCCTTCAATGTAGGATGGGGCAGGTGCATTGTAGGTTCATGGAGGGGTTTGGCATCTCTGGCGTTTGTGCGTGTGTGTTCATTGATAAAATACACTTCATTGATAGAAAGTGGATCTATCCCAATTTGCCATTTGACTGAATAGGGGGAAGGAAGGAGTGGCATTGGGATGGGGAATGACCATCCCCCAGCCCACCCCATAGATTCCCCACAGTCAACACTATGCAGAAAACTAAATCTGGTTGATGATTAATTTCGTTCTCAACTAGATCTGGTTTAGGGAGGTTTCATTGTGATTTGTTTGGCTTACTATGTAACCTACCCATGATACGACGTTGGTGTTTCCCAAACTTAAAGACATTGGGCCTCATTACACGGAATGCGGTAAGGGTTTACCGGTACCGGTAAGGGCACCGGTAAACCCTTACCGCCTTACTATGACCTCAAGTAACGGGCCCGCAAAGGGACCTTGGTGCTAATTATGGTACCGCAATTTGCGGTACCGTAATTAGCTCCTTCCCCATTCCCATTGAGCCCTATGGGGGCACAAATGGGAATGGGGAAGTGCCTTGGTGAATGGGGAATTACCGTCCCCGCTCACCTTGGAGTAGGGCGGTAATTCCGCCATCCACCAAGGCGGACACAGTAAAATACCGGCGGCAACCATGGCGCTGATAGCGCCATGGTTACCGCATACCGTGTAATGAGGCCCATTAAGTGACTTTTTAAATAGCGCTTGGTAATATTGGTTATCAAGTAATAATGCATCAATCCGAGGGCCATTGCCAGCTGGTTTTTGGCTAGGGTATTTAACGAGGGCAGAGGGATGTTACCAACTGTTAATGGCCTGATGAGAGTGACGGTATTGCTAACTAGCAAAAGTTTGCACTGATCCTCTAGGTCGCTAATCCGATTCGCTTATCGCATAATATGCTTTGCCGCCTGAAGTAAACTGCACAGAGAATGGGCATGTGTGGCTGGCAACATACCCAAGAGTAGACCTTGGGGGGGAGGCGAGAGTTGGTGTGCTGCTGCATACTGGGACCTTCTGTGCTCTCTCCCCACCTGTCTCCTCACACTGGCATGGTGCAATTCGTTGTGATGCTTTGCAGTACAAATATCTTGAAACCGTGCATCCTAGGGCCTGGACCTCGAGTTGTGCTCCTCGTGTCGGGACCGGCCCCTCTATGACCACATTGATGTTTTGCCGATTTCAGGCAACCGTCTCATGTGTGAAGGTGCTGAAATCCAGGGAAAGGGGTGGGTTGTCCAAATGTAATTTAGCTAGTAATGTCCAGACGGTCCTAACAGGTAACTATGCACAATCTAGTGCAGATTGGTGAAACAGTGTGGAATTGTAGAAGGAACAATGTTCGCCAAGCCACGAACCTACAAACAAATTTTGATTTGTGCTGAAATCGGGCGAACTGGGTGGGGTGTCCACATGTCATGTAGCCAGTAATGTCTGGAGGTTCCTGGCAGGTAACTATGCAAAATTTGGTGCAGATTTGTGAAACGGTGTGAAATTGTACAAGGAACAATGTTTTGCCAAGCCACAAACCCACACACAACTTTTGACTTTTATATATGGATGGAACATTCCACCCAATAGGGGTAGAATGTTCAATTTAAAACAAGGAAAGGCAAAGGAGAAACGTTGCACTGTTAGGACAGAAATATACCAGCTATTAGCACCCGCAATGTGCAGACGTGGCTGCTAAAGTCTCTTTTTTAATACACAAAATAAATCATAATCATTTACCCTAGGGAACAACAATGAATCGGCTGAAGGACATTTTCAGTGTTGATGACAGTGATGTGATCAACAAACTGACCAGATGCGATCCAGGCAGTGTCAGAAAGCCAACAAACATTACATTTTTTTTATTAGGGAAGTTCCCGTAGAACCCATGTGTGAGTAATTTGACCATCCGCATGGTGGGCGTGCGCTCACCTGTTTTTTATTTAAATTTTTAATTGAAAGGAATGATGCTAGATCAACCTCAGGAAAATATGTGGGTCTAATCCACACATATTTCCCTATGCTCAATTCACAACAAGCACAGACCTGTGTACTCTGGGCTGGACACAGCCTATAGGCACAGTCCTCCCCTGTCATATTTAGTTGGAATGTGACAGCTAAGGAGGGCCCAATGTCATCCCCAGGAAGGGGGAGGCCAAACCTTCCCCCTGCCATAGTCAGCCTGATTAAATACATAGTCTCCCATAAAAATACCATGCTCTCTTTTGTTATCCTTGCAGCAGGTGGCAGCAATTATCATACCAACAGGGGGTACTTCAAACACGGGGCCTGGCTGCAGAGGATAACAAAGGAGACCGGAAGCCCAACAAGCTTTCATATGAAACTGTCAACATGAAGCCAGCTCCCGCCTCTCAGTATCGATTGAAGTGAACTGTCATGTTTGGCTCTGTTGTTCCAGTAGGTCACCCCATTAGGGGGACCCTATTCATAAGGTGCAAAAATGTGGTTTTCAGGAGTCAGAGAGTCTGGTCTCTCTGCAGCTTCAAGGGAGACCTGCCGCTTTAACTGGAACCACAGAGGGAGGACCATGAACCAGAGAAACTCTGAACATAACAGACAGGAAGATGGGTGGGACTTAGTAGCACAAGGGAGTGAGCCCAGGGCCATTTCTGTTGAGAGAAGGGTTCCACCATATTAGTTCTGGTGCACACCTTGTTCCCGTTTTCACCTCTTTACCTTTTCTGTTGCAAAGCACTCTAGTTAGGACTTCACCCGTACAGAAGATCGTTTACAGGAACCCCAGGATTGGTTCACTAAGGTAGGTTTAGCCTACACCAATCACTGTGTCCCACTTGACTTTAAAAGAAGGCAGAGCCCCTCTTTTGAAAGATCATCTGATGACTTCATAAGAAGTATGAAAGAAGAACTCAACCTTGGACCCTGGCTCAAGATACAGGGCCTCAATACGACCCTGGCGCTGACTGAATGAAGGGGGCCGGTATGGAACCGGCCCCCTTTGTTCCGTCAGGGGCGATTACGAGTTTCCCTTTGCGGGACCCGGATCAGACGTCTGGTAAAACCGGACGTCTTTGCGGGTCCCGCGAGGGGAAGAGGGAGGTAACAACGGGACACTTGTAACCTCCTATGGGGGCTCAAATGGGAATGGGGAATGGTTCCTGCAAGGGGGGCTCAAATGGGAATGGGGAATGGTTCCTGCAAGGAGGAATTACCGGGTCCTCCTATGTCGGAATGACCCGGTTATTCCTCATTGCAGGAACCTGGTAATGGAGCCTGGTTGCCTCCAATGGAGCCCGGTTTGGAGGCAGCCATGGAGCTAATAGCATAATAGCTCCATGGTTGCCTCCAAACTCGTAATGAAGCCCACAGTCTGCCTTACATCTTCCACAAGTGAACAGAGGGAGAAACAGAACTCGGAGGTTCCCAGCTGCTCCAGAATCTGTACCCAGCCAGCACACATCATGCCCTGCTAGGCTCTGCAGCAAGCTTCCTGGATAGGGAGTGCCTGAAGGTCTCTGAACATACAACCAAGGGTTCTACGTTATTTCGTCAACCACTTTTTCATCGTGGGACTTTTCATCGCCGACTGTTTCATAGCCAACAATTTTTTATTTATGGGGGGGCTGCGCTCCCCCAAGCCCCCCTACTTAAATAATCATACCCCAACCCGCACAAACACCCCCCCTAAAAACTTTTTTTTTTTTTAAATGTTGGCGATGAAACGGTCGGCGATGAAAAGTCCCACGATGAAAAAGTGGTTGACGAAATGCGTGTATACCCAACCAAGGACAAGGCAGCTGCCTGCAACACACTCCACTGCTGTGGGTTGTCTGCCTTAAAGGACGTCACAATCCCATTGAAGAAGCTGGGAGAAGTGCCTCGACAAGCATCTACCGCCATCCTCCTTAAAGGACATTTTCGAGCCAATCTAGTTCCTCGATCCACAACTGACTGCAACACTGACCATTGGCAAGCCGCAGTTGCTTAAAGACATCCGAGATGTCTTGACCAGAGCTTCAGAACTTCTGATTAGCAGCGACACAGCGATTCCTGACCCTTAGCCGCCGTGTAGGCACGCGTGCAGCAATTCATCTAGCTTTTCTCGCCAAACCATCTTGCCACCTGATATCCACAGCTGACTCCTGTCTCAAACTCTGTCACAGAAGCCTGCAAAGCACCCTGAAGCTGACTCCAACCTGTCAAGCAGCAAGAACATCTACAGCAAAAGGTACATTGTGGTTCTGTCCATGTGGTCCTTCCTAGTTGGGCCCTAGAGACATTTTTAGACACTTTTGTCCTTTCTGCTGAAGCCAAGAAGCCTTAATCAACTGTTGTGGTTATTAACCTGTTGCGTTATATTGAGACCACCCTTAACCTCGGGAGTTCCTTCCAACCACCAATCAAGGATCCCTGCAATACACGCATACGTTTTTTTTAGAGCTGGCCTTACTGAAGACTCATATAGAGTCACACAAATCTCCCCCCGTGCCCACTGTGAGTCAAGAGCCAGGCCGAGGGATAGGTAATATATTTGTATTTTTTTGGAAGATAGGGAATAGAGATCACACTAAAATGACACACCACCTTCTTTGTGGCTCACAATTAAACTTCTTGTTGGGATGAATTACGAGTTTGGATTTTAGACCCCCACCCACTTATCGGCCTGTTTTGGGGAAGCTGGACAGCAAAACATTGGGATGATTTGATAATTGTGGATTTCAAAGCCCCCCTCCATTTAAAGGCCTGTGTTATGGGACGTTGGACAGTAACAATATGGATGATTTAAGAATTTGGACCTCAGATCCTCGTCCACTTAAAGGCCTATGTTTGGGAAGCTGAACAGAAAGTTTGCCCAATTCAATTACAGACTATACTTTTCCAGCGCACACTGGGATGAGCTTTGATAATTTCGAATTGTAACAAAATTCACTCTGTGGTGTTCTGCCAAGTGGAATTAATTACATTTATATTTTTAGTTAAATAGTCTAAGGATCTACACAGTTTTGCACCCCCCCCCCCCCCCACTATAAAGGGAAAGGAATTAAGGCAAGCAGACTCCCCCCAAAAACAAAAAGAACTGCCCCGCCAGGAAAACAAATTACTTCTTTAGAAATGAATTCTTAAAACTTCTTTGGGGGAAGTGTGCGCAGAAGGTTACACTTAGTTCCTCTTCAGTCTACCAGACCCAATCCTCGGAAGAAGAGTTCACACTTAATGTTGAACAAACTAGTGGCCACTTGGTGTTTTTCCTTTTCGGATTGTATTCAGTTACAACAGAGTAGTTATTCACTGTGTCTGGTTACAAACAGATAGCTCTCAATTTATGTAAGTATATAAAACAAACAGTATAAACAAACTCATTATTAAATACTAAATATAAATATAAACACATGACTGGTTTCAGCAAGAATGGGGATAGTAGATGCAAGTACTCAATACATTTCTAGGAAGGTTGGTCTTCTAATTGACCTATAAAGATTCTCACTAGAGCCCTTGCTAATTTAACTCAACCTCTCAAATGACCTAAAACAAGGGTCTGTAGACCAAGCCATGGTACAGGGATCTACATAAGACACAGCCCAACTATGAGAGAAAATCTGTACCACCACGCCTGTGTGTATGAAATGTTTAACCGATGGCTCAATGTTTCGGCGGCTAAGTGGTTAAAGCTGGATAGAAACAATTGGGATGTTTTGGGATTTTCAGACCCACTCCACTTAAAGGCCTGTGTTGGGGAAGCTGAACAGAAAGATTGCTCAATTAAATTACAGACTATAAATAATTTTCAGCGTACAGTGGGAATGAGCTTTGTTAATTTTGAATTTTAACAAAATTAATTTAATGAAATTGCTTTGTTAAATAGGCCAAGGATCTACCCAGTTTTGCACCCCCCTCCGCCCACTATAAAGGAAAAGGATTTAAGGCAAGCAGACTCCCCCCACCTTTTGGTTTCAAATGGCGCAATTTTATATAGATTTAAAACCTCTGTTTAGAGTTCAGGAATGCCAGCTGCCTTTCAGGCCCTCTGGGAGGACAGGGCAGGGGTCTGGTCCCTGCACTCTCAAAGATAGTCCCTTCACTGTTTGACACAGTCAGCTCTTAGGCCTCGCCAGCAATAGACCACTCCACCCAGATGCAATTTCAGCAAAATCTCCTTTTGGCGTTTCCTTGCAGCAGCCGGATGGTCAATTTCAGCAGCTGTGTCCCTTCCTCATAGTGCTTTCACTTTATATACTAGCGGTGACACCATCAAGATTTCAATACTGGGTGATGCCCTGCAAGAATTCTCGCAACCATGATTGGACAGTTACCCTTCTCTCTACCCCCAAGTCCAGCTTCTCTCTATGGATTGGTTTTGGAGTCTGGAACAGACCTATGGCAACTTCCGCCTGAAATCCCCCTTTGTTCCTTTGTCAACATTTTAGTAAAAAATCTAGTTATGTGTCAAAAACTTTGTGGTTTACTAGTAACTGCCATAATACAAATATATTCCGCTTCAGCTAACCATGGGGGATTTAAAAAAACAGCAGCCAAGTTCACCAACTCTTAAATTCAGAACATGTTCAGAGCAACAAGGAACACCTTTTAGCTGGTCATTACAATTCCCTAAGTCACAGGTGGAGGAATTGTATATTAACAAATCACTCGGAAATTATCTAAAAAAATGAAACACACATGTAATAAGTGCGACTTGTGGTTTCTGGGAAAATGCAACAATTGTGACAGTCTATTTAAACAAAGGGGGTCTTCGTGTGCAAATATGAGGTTCCCTTGTTCCCTTTCTCCAGGCCATTTGCCACTCTGGGCCAGCCTGTGACCAGAGTTTTTTTTAGAGCCGTTGCGACACGAAAAAGTCATCGAAGAATCCTTTCACCCATCGAAGTCCATCATCGACACAGTCCACAGACAAGTCAACGTTGAATTCATCGATACCAGTGGCACCGATGATGCCACCGATGCCCAAGACATCTTTGTCAAAGACATTGATGCAAAAAACAAGTTTAATGACGACTCCATTGGCATCTGTCTCGAAGCCATTGATGCTTTTACCAGTAATTAAAAAATCCTTCACACCTAGAAAGGATTTTCTTAAGTCACTCACCTCCATTTATGAAGACAATGATCCTTGAGATGATAACGATCCACCTTTTGGATTGCAATATGGCACTCCTAATATCCCGGATAGCTTTATATCGGAGGAATCTAAGATGCAAGATGTGCGTGAATATTTAGAAACAGCGAGTGGGATGGACACCTCACTAGAATTGGATTTTGGCAAGCCAGAACCAGAAGATCATGCAGATGCACCTTACAGACAATTGATGATCAGAGTCACTGATTTTATGGGATGGAGCAGGCCTGCCCTCCCATTCGAACAGGATGACCTCATGGACATCCTGGACAAATGTTCTCAGAGGGATCCAAACCTATCTTTTCATGTCGCGCTACAAAAGTGAGTAAGTGCAGATTGGGAGGTACCAGAATCAAGTCTGGCAGTCAATAGAAATTTGACAAAAAGATATAGGCCGTCAAGTAGCGACCCCAGCTACTTCTCTAAACATCCTACTCCAGAAAGCCTGGTGGTGCAAGCAGCACCCACAATCTCCAAGTAAGCTGCTTATCGGACCATTCCAGCAGATTGGGATGATAATCATATAGAGCCTCTGAGTGTCTACATTTCAAGGATGTAAATATTTCATTTAGATGCCCAACTGTTTATAGGATATACTGGTCATAGACTGTAACTAAACAAACCGTGTCCAGATGGTTATATTAGCTATTACTGAAGGCTATAGACTGACTGGGAAAGTTCCCCCAGAAGGCTTGAGAGCCCATGCCACTGGGGGCATGGCTATTTCTGCACTGCAAAGAGGGGTTCCAATAAAAAATATCTGTGAGGCAGCCACTTCGTTTACCATCCACACTTTTACAAAGTCATTACTTACTTAATTATACCTTAAATCAGGATGGAAGCTTTGAGAAAGCAGTCCTTCATTCGGTTCACAACACCCCTAGATGGCAAAATTCTTACTCCCGCTGACAAAACAAATGCTGCTTTGGGAGTCTATCAAAGATTTGGAATATGTGGGAGGACACAATCCATTTGAAGAACAAGTTACTTACCCCTGGTAACATTCTTTTAACTGGATGTTCCTCCCACGTGTTCCTCATCGTCCCTCCCAGCATACACTGCAGTAGGATTTTCCATGTGATTGCAGTTTACGCTCCTTTGGAGTCTAGTATGGTCTAAATGACATCAATGCTGGTAGTTCTGTTTTTCGTGTCATTCTGACAGTAGAACTGAAGCCAACGGGCGCTGCGCTTTGTATATATACCTTCCATGACATCATCCTCATGACGGAGGCCCTCGAGGGACATGAACACTGGTAGAGTGCATGAAACAGATATATGGTATGGAAGGCAAAAGTGCACAGTACAAGTGGAACAAATAGACTAGACGATTCAAGTGCATGTAACGAGTGTAGTGCATGGGACAGATGGAGAACTTGGGATGGATAGAGTTCGTGCGACAAGTGACATGAGTTGAACCGATAATGCATGATGAATAGATGAAGTGAGTTAAGCAGATGAAGTCGGTAGAGCAGATGATTGTCGGTGGAGAGAATGAAGTACGTATAGCGGATGAGAGCGTAAAGCGGATGAGAGCACAGAATGCATGAGAGCATGGAGCAGATGAGAGCGTGGAGCGCAGGTAGGCTATGGAGTAGATGATAGCATGGAGCGGACGTAGGGTGTTGAGCGGATGTAGGAGGTTATGAGCAGATGTAGGGTGTGGAGTGGAAGAAAGGTGTGGAGCAAATGTAGTGTCTGGAGCAGGTGTAGAGTGTGGAGCAGGTGTGGAGCGAGTGTAGAGTGTGTAATGGGTCTAGAGCATATAGCGGATCTAGGGTGTGGAGCGGGCGTAGAGTGTGTAGCGGGCGTACATTGTGTAGCAGGTGTAATGCATGTGTCGCAACGGGTGATATATGTGACAGAACGGATGATGTAGGTAGAAGGAACGGGTCAAATATGTTGACAGATGAAGAGTGTGCAACAGGTGTAGAGTATGGAGCGAACGAGTGATGTATGTGGAATGCATGGGTGATGTATGTATGTGACGGAACAGATAATGTGGGTAGACGGAACAGGTCAAGTATGTTGAATGGAACAGATATGGGGCCTCATTACACGGTAGGCGGTAAGGGTTTACCGCTACCGGTAAACCCTTACCACCTTACTACGAGGTCCCTTTGTGGGACCCGACCTTAACGGCTGGTGTAGACCAGCCGTTAAAGTTGGGACCCGGAAAGGCACCTTGGTGCTAATTACGGTACCACAATTTGCGGTACCGTAATTAGCTCCTTCCCCATTCCCATTGAGCCCTATGGGGCAAAAATGGGAATGGGGAAGAGCCATGGAGAAAGGGGGAATTACCGCCCCGCCAACCTTGGAATGGGGTGGTAATTCCCCTTTTCTCCATGGTGGTACCGGTATGGTACCGGCGGCAACCATGGTGCCAATAGCACCATGGTTTACCGCATTCTGTGTAATGAGGCCCATAGAGTGTGGAGCAGGTATACAGTATGGAGCGAATGGGTGATGTATGTGACGGAATGGGTGATGTATGTGACAGAACGAGTGATGTAGGTGGAAGAAACGGGTGAAGTATGTTGAAGGGAACGGTGTAGAGTATGGAGCATTCGGGTGATGTATGTGGATGGAACGGGTGACGTATGTGGATGGAACGGGTGAAGTGGATGGACCAAGTGAAGTATGGGGGAGAAATTAAGTATAGGGTTGGAACTGATGAAGCATGTGAGTGGAACGCACAAACTGGGTGGGGCGGATGAACTGGGTGGGGCGGATGAAGTATGTGGAATGGGTGAAGCATGTGGAATGGGTGAAGCATGTGGATGGATCGGGCAAATGGGTGGGTAGAATCGGGGAAGTGGGTGAATGGAATAGGGAAGTATGTGGAAGGAACGGGTGAAGTAGGTAGATTGAACAGAGAAAATGGATTTACGGAACCAGTGAAGTGTATGGATGGATTTTGCGGCTACTGACGCTTGCAAGACCCCGTTCCCCTTGCGTGCGGGCCTCGCTTCCCTCCCCGCTTCCTGGTTCCTCCTAGTCCCACCCACCCTCCCCCTGATTGGCCCATTGTCCGTGTGTGTTTGCCCATAGCGTTCTGCAGCTGGACCCTCTGCCCATTTGCAACGGGTTAAATGTATGGATGGAACGGGTGGTGAAGTATGTAGATCAATGGAACGGATGAAGTATGTGGAAGGAACAGATGAAATGTGTGGAAGGAACGAAGAAACTGGGTGAAAAGAACAGGTGAAGTATGCAGGAGGAACGGTTGAAATAGGTAGAATGAACAAGTGAAAGTGGGTGTACGGAACAGGTGAAGTGTATGGATGGAAGGGGCGAAGTGTATGGATGGAAGGGGTGAAGTATGTAGATGGATGGAACGGGTGAAGTATGTGGAAGGAACAGAGAAAATGGGATGATGGAAAGGATGAAGTATGTGGATGGAACGGGTCAAGTATGTGAATGGGAACGGGTGAAGCTGATGGATGGAGCTGATCAAATTTATGGATGGAACGGGTGAAGTATGTGGAAGGACGGGTGAAATATGTGGATGAATCGAGGGAAATGGATGGACGAAATGGGTGAAGTACGTGGATGGAACAGGTGAAATACGTGGATGGAACAGATGAAGTATGTGGATGAAACAGGTGAAGTATGTGGATGAAACAGGTGAAGTATGTGGATGAAACAGGTGAAGTATGTGGATGAAACAGGTGAAGTATGTGGATGAAACAGGTGAAGTATGTGGATGAAACAGGTGAAGTATGTGGATGAAACAGGTGAAGTATGTGGATGAAACAGGTGAAGTATGTGGATGAAACAGGTGAAGTATGTGGATGAAACAGGTGAAGTATGTGGATGAAACAGGTGAAGTATGTGGATGAAACAGGTGAAGTATGTGGATGAAACGGGTGAAGCAGGTGGATAGAACGGGTGAAGTATGAAGTTGGAAAGGGGGAAGTGTGTGGATGAACAGGTGAAGTATGTGGTTGGAACGGGTGTAGTATGTGGATGGAATGGGTGAATTATGTGGAAGGATGGGTGAAATATGCGAATGATTCGAGGGAAATGTATGGACGAAACGGGTGGAGTATGTGGATGGAACAGGTGAAGTATGTGGATGGAACGGGTGAAGTATGTGGTTGGAACAGGTGTAGTATGTGGTTGGAACAGGTGTAGTATGTGGTTGGAACAGGTGTAGTATGTGGTTGGAACGGGTGAAGTGGATGGATGGATGGAACTGATGAAGTATGTGGAAGGACGGGTGAAATATGTGGATGAATCAAGGGAAATGGATGGGCGAAACGGGTGCAGCATGTGGGTGGAATGGGTGAAGCATGTGGGTGGAACGGGTGAAGTATGTGGATGGAACGGGTGAAGTAGTGCATAAAACAGCCGAGGTAAATAGAATGGTTGGAGTGCATAGAATGGTGGGAGGGCATAGAATGGTGGGAGGGCATAGAACGGTGGGAGGGCATAGAATGGTGCGAGTGCATGGAACGGCTTGGAGTGCATGCAACTACTGGAGTGTGCTCAATCTGAAGATATAAACCACCTTATCACATCTCCACGCTTACTCTCTCCCTTACACCACCACTCAACTAGAACACAGCGATACTATGACAACATTCGGTATAGCTGTTCTCATACCATCACCTGCCTCATACTCCCCATCATCCTAACTAAACACAGCTGGTTACACACCCTCCAGCCTAGGCGTTCTCCTCAGGCCTAACGCAGCCAGAATCGATCTGGATAACAACCTGCCAGAACAAACACATACTCTTGATCTCCCAACCACCACACCTTCCGCTAAGAAGCAGCTATCACAGGAATGCAACACCGCTGCACACATATCCGGTGCTCACACGCACCTTATGACTCTCTCTCTCTCTCTACGGACTTGAACTTCGGTTCCCGAGAGCGTTCCACCTACCATTGCCTTGAGATCATACCAATGGTACATAAGGCGCTATATAAATGCAAAATAACATAACATCGATGCAAAGCTCCCTCTTCCGAAGAAAACATTCTGAAGCAGCTGAAGCTGGATATTGGAGATATCAAAGATGAGGAATACGTGGGAAGAGCATCAAGTGGAAAGAACATTACCAGGAGTAAGTAACTTGTTCTTTTTCTACGTTTGTCGTTTCCCGGTTTTTTCTTTCCCTCTTCCTTCGGTATAGTCCCCTGACCTTGTAGCACCATGATGCCCTAGTTGGTGGAGGTGTGCTCTATACATTCGTTTTACATTACATTACATCTTTATGTTATCAGTGATCCATTTATCTCATGCATGTCTTGCTTTAAACTGCAAACACACATGCAAAGCCGTTTTTGGTGTCAGTGTTTAAACATCCTGTTTTTCATGTGAAAGGGACCTTTGAATTTCTTCTACCTTTGTGAATTAAAATGCTGCATTTGCTTTTGAATGACAGGGAGGCCTTTTTCACATGGCCTTCCTTGTGTTACTTGCAGAAACCCCACAGTCTGCCTTAATAGGCCTGTTTTCAGTATGAAGGTTTTGTTCTAAATGCTGGCAGATAATTTTTTTCAGAGGGCTCTTCAGTTCTGTTGGTTTGGGGCCGGTAAAACATTTTTGCCAGAGCCCAGCTCCAATTTGTGCTGACCCAATTCCTTCCCTGACCTTAGACAAGCAGAACCGCACGCACCCTTTCGTGCTTCACGAGTTGAAGCTGTTAACCCAATGGCCAGACTAAGTTTTGCCACAATTGGTTTCAATGCAATTGCTCAATTTCCCAGCTAAAGCTTCTGTGTCAAAGTGCAGCACTTCCTCTGGCATGCACAGGTTTCCTCCCCGCAGAGCAGGGGTGTTGCTAGGTCTGGAAAAGATCTGTGCTATGCTAACATCAGGACTGTCGGGACTTGGGGCTAGCTATAGTCTTTTAGTTGCAGCCCCTGAGCTTCTATCCGGGGCTACAACCAAAAGACCCCACTCAGCCCCCCCCCCAGCAACGCCTCTGCCGCAGGGAAACAATCCTTATTCTGGGCGGAGCTCCTAGCAGCCGAGTCTCCCTGAGCTCCATGTAGTGTCCAGTCACCCTGATACTGAAGTCTGCAACAAACCAGACTGTCGAACTTCCTCCGCCCCTTACATGGGCGTCTGCTGCAAACTGATCCAATGCTACATGAAACAGTGTAAAGGCACTATAAAACATGTTATGCGATGTCAGTTCCTTTTACACACACGCTCTACAAGCCAAACTTTCTATGGGTGTAAGGGCAAATGTTGAGGTCAGAAGAGTTATCAGTTTGGCAGGTAGGATAATTAGAGAAAAGGTTTAATACAAAAATATAGAATTCAAGTAAGTCAAAAATCATATAGAAAAGGGAACATTTGAATCCGAAAATAACTTTGAGGTTATGCATTGCTTTTTCTTTAAATTGCATTTTGCAAGAGAGAATCAACAGGGCTAGACCCCTCATTTGTTAATTAATTAAAGTTTTGCTTCCAAGACAAATGCGTTGAGCCTGAGCTATCCTCACGGCCCTTATTTAGAGTTCTTTTAACTGTTATCACATTCCCCCCCCATTTACTATTTCCAATGTAATGTGTGTCTATATTGTACATTTCCCTATGCAATATTTTCCGTTTGGGATTTAGACCATAATACGTAATGAATTTAAAATGTTCATATTAAGGCTAGTGGTGAGTGGGAGAGTAAAATATAGTAACACTTTTGTTTTATGAAGAGGCGCACTTCTGCTTTTCCTTTCTGTTTAATTTTGGCTATTAGGTGGCGCGGTAAGCGCAGCCTAGAAGCCGGAACTATTGTCAGGGGAAGTGAAGTTATGAGGGTTGAGACTGAGGAGAGACGAGCACCCCGTAATGCTTGTCCCTATTCCCCTTCTCCCCCAACCATCTTCCCAGAACACATACCCTGGCATCTGTTTGAGCTAGTTGGGTGTGTGCTCTTCTGTACAAAAAGTACATTTACACAAGTTGTAATACACATAATTATAACATACCATTATAGAAAGAAAGGGAACAAATTAAAAGTACATAAAATAAGCATGTCCTTAAGAGTTCCAAGTCTGTAACATTATTGCTGGTTTACCGATTGCATACACTAGAGATCTTTCACATTAAGGATCGTCAATGCCGACCAAGTCCCTTATACCTTGCTCCGATACCTCGGTCAGCTCTGAAAATATTACCATTAACATTTTAACCAAAGCAATAGCAAGCGATACTGGGGAACTCGTCATAAGCCTGCACCAAAAATAATGAGTTAAAATCTGAGAGGTTGAATAGACAAATCGCCCAAAGTTTCCGATTCTGAAGTCCAAGAAGTGCAGGCAGCACATCAGGAGGTGAAATAAAGTCTCAACAGAACCCATATTGCACACCCTGCAAGTTCCCATTTCAATAGGGATGCCAAGCCTGCGGCCTATGAACTCCAGGGTGGGGAGGCATTGAAGTCTGAACCTGAGATACCAGTGCCGAAATGTAGAAGATGGAATGTTTCTAGGTATAATGTCAAAACCAATGGAGGTAGATAAAGAAACTCCTTCCAAGAGTAAAGTTTCACTCTACCCAGATCTTGCAAATCTGTTGCTCTGTGCCAGTTTTTGATTTTCTTTTTCATCACGTTCTCGGGCTCTAAACCATTCAGACCTACCAACTCCTACATCTTTTTACATCGCCTCTTAAATGTTTTTAGATTGAGATTTGATTCTTTTGAAAGTAGTGCCATCAAATGGAACCCCAGAGAAGATTTACCTGCATGTTCCAGATTGCCCAATAAAAAGAGACTCTTCCTGATGTACTGTGACCACCAGGAGGTCAGTCCCAGTTCCAATCTGATGACACTAATTGGACCGAGATCGGGAGTCCCAGGGTTTGTTTTAAAATGTTAGTCTCAAGAATGTCGAAAAATGTCCTATCCCTAATATTTAACAATTTGCAGCCATGCGATGATTGGTGACCCCTTAACTTTGTAGAACTCAATAAGTGGGATTAGGGAGTAGGCGCACAATTTACTCTTTATGGCCTTCAGGAGTGATGAGCATATCTTTGCCTACATACGTGATCTAAGATATTCCTGATTTTTTTTTACAGAAATTATAAAGCCAAGAAAGCAAATGGATTCAACTCTCTGGATTTTAGTATTGTTTAGTTTACATTTGAAATTACTGTTTTTTTCTCTGTGTTGAGCTAACCATTACAAAAGATTTCCTGGAGTAAATCTGCAGGTGGCTAGTATCGAGATATTTTTCTAAACCTTCAATCTACCGCTGTAATCCTGCCGGGGTATAGTCCATTAATGTCAGATTATCTGTGCAGGCAATGCAGCTCACTTTTAGACCTGGCCACATTGCAGTGCAGCCCCCTAATCACTACTTTTAGCCCAGAGATGAGCCAGATATAAGATGAAAAAGATGATGGCTAAAACAGACTCTTGGCGGAACACCACAGTTTAGATAGATGTTTCTTGAAAATTCGCCCAGTTTGTTTAATCTAACTTTGGCCGAGTTGTTAGAATAAAGCAATTGGATCAGGCGCAATAAGCCTGGGTCTATCCCCCCAACTAGAAAGCTTGACCCATAGTCTCGAGATATCCACATTGTCCAAGGCTGTGGATAGGTCTATTGTTGCAACAAACAATGATCGGCCCAAGGGAGGCCCAATGTCAGGTAGACAGGCGGTCAATGCCAGTGCACTCACTACCTCTCCTGAAACCTGTTTGTAAGGGGCTCAAAGGATTGGCCCACTCAGCCCACAACGTCCACTCTTTAAGCAATGATGTTGCAAAGATTTTAGATGGTGTGTCAATCAATGAAATAGGTCATAGCTGGAAGGATCTTCCCTGTTAAATTTTTTAAAATATTGGGACGAGTATCGAGGATGTCCAAGAAATGGGGCAGATGGAATCCCCAACGATGTGGGTAAATAAGTAATAAAGAATGTCTGCCCAGAGTACAGGGTTGTTCTTAATGTTGCTGTTTGTCACCCCATCCGGACCAGATACTTGCAAGTTATTTAGTTTGTTGATAGCGAGTTCGATATGTAATCGGTTGAAGGAGGGGGACCAGGGTAACAGACAGGTGTTAACAGTGCTCAACGCCTTTTCTACATTGTGCTTTTCCTTGTATTTATCAGCAAAGTATGTTACCCAAGCATCCCCCCGACACTCCGGAGGATTGACAGTGGGACTGATTATTGCTTTTGTTGTTTAGTGTCCACCAGATGGCACGTGACTCCTGATTAACAATTTTTCTGAGCATATCTTGGTTTTTTGTAATTTCTTTTTGATGTTGATGTAATCAGCACCAATTCCTGTACTGTTGTACCAAAACTCTTTACCCTTCTTCTTTCTCCTCCAAGTTTTGAGTGGACATCTAGTGGTATTCCTGACTTCAGGCCTCATTTGAGATATATTCCTTTGGATCTCTCTATCAAAATTATTACATTTCCCATGCAGAGCGATTGTTGCCTGAACAGTTTTAGTGGCCCTCTTTTGTTTTCTGAGCCCTGACAACAGATTAGGAAATACCCCTGGCAATGATTGTGAAAATGTGTCATCCTCGGTTAGGTTGCTCCACCAATTGTACAAGTCAGTGTTAACTTGTTTCCAATTGGTGCTATATTGAGCAAACCTACTGCCCCAACCCGAAAGCACCAAAGGGCCACTTTTCATGAACTCAGCGGGATCTTGGGACCCCTATGACTCAGGACTAGTTGTAACATTGCATGGTCCTTTGAGCTTGTTTTTACTATATTTAGGCCAACCACCTCTTCCGCCCCACAATTCTTTAACTAAGTTGGAACCTTAGAGAGGGACCCCCTCAAAGAGTCGGTTGGGTTTCAAAAGGTTCTACCTAGAAAGGAATTTGGACCATATCTTACCACAATCATCTCTACTTGACAAGTGAACAAACGGGGCAACACAGCTAATATCATCCAGCTCATCCCAATTGCCATCCATTACCACACATTTGCAATTAAAGTCTCCAGCCACAATGACTAAACCACCTGGGTAGGTAATGGACCAGGCTAATAATGCATTCTCAATGTCATGTATAACTGTGTCCAAATCCATGCTTATGGGCTTCAAAAAAATGTTAATTATCAAGATGGCTGCCTCTTGATACATTTCCCTATTGTTCCAGATCTTTGTTATCAGGTTGCCATCCGAGTTTATCGGCAATCTCTTTCAATACAATAAAACATATTAATTTTCACAGCTGTTAACAGGCCTCCCTTAGGCCTCCCTGTCAATCCTTTCTTTGCGAATGTGGAATTAGTTGAGTAGCCATGCCATATCGGAGTAGTCCTAAACCATGTCTCTTGGAGTAGTATAATGTCAAATTGATCTAGGAGGCTCTTTTTGTTATTGGTCAGGAAGGAATTGTTGCCACGCGAGTTCCAGCTTAGTTGTTGCCATGTGTCCCTAGAACCCAGGGCGACTTCCCGCTGAGGCTGGGAGAGCTGAAGTAAGCCTGCCCCAATCCGGAAGATAAGACTCATAGTGGAGATATCTCCTCTGCCCATGTTCAAAATAGCATGTTACTGTAATCTTTCGCTGTTGATGATTTCTTTGGCTAGACTCTCCTTGACATGCCCGGTAACACTCAAAACCCTTCAGAAGGATTTCCTCTTGCTGTCCGACCACTAACCTCTCAATCATCTTGGAGTGGAAATGAACAGCACATTTCCCCAAATGAGCACGATCAAATAGATGAACAAACTTTAGGTCGGAAGATGAAATTGAACTTAACTCTGGAATAGTGGACCACAGGGCCAGCAATCTATGCTGATTTAGGGGAGTGTTCCAATCATCATTGATCAAAGATAAAAAAAAAAAAATCAGGATCTGGCCATCATTCTTCCTAGACAGGCCAGTGTGGGCTGTTGCCGTGTATGCGTTTGACCCCTTCTCTGGATGTTGAAAGGGGATGAACAACCATTGTGCCAAGTAGTTTTACTCAATATTACATTATCAGATGTGTGCTTTTTCTGTTGTACCACCAGGTCACTGTAGGGCTTCTGTTTGCCTGGCTGGAGTCCTCTGTCCGATGACTCACGTAAATTACACCCCTGGGGTCTCCCCGCAGCAGCAGCTGCCATCAATCCCATTGAATCGCAAGAAGCTCTTAGGTCTGAGGGCAAGTGAGGTGCCTCGGGGAGAAGTTGAATGTCCCAGTCCTGTTTCTCATAGATAGCAGACTGCCACATGCCAGGTGCGAGTAGCTCACCCAGTCCTGTTTCTTATACATCACATGCTGCCTTATGCCAGCTATGAGTAGCTCCCCAGTTCTGTTCCTGCTACCTCTCATGATGTCCCATGCCAGCTGTGAGTAGCTCACCCATTCCTGTTTCTCATTGATCTCAGACTACCCCATGCCAGCTGTGAGTAGCTCAACCATTCCTGTTTCTCATAGATCGCAGACTACCCCATGCCAGCTGTGAGTAGCTCCCAGTCCTGTTTCTCATAGAACGCATACTGCCCCATGTCAGCTGTGAGACGCTCACCCAGTCCTGTTTCTCATATATCGCAGACTGCCACATGCCAGCTGCGAGTAGCTCACCCAGTCCTGTTTCTTATACATCACATGCTGCCTTATGCCAGCTATGAGTAGCTCCCCCGTTCTCTTCCTGCTACCTCTCATGATGCCCCAGTTCTGTTCCTCATAGATCAGACTGCCCCATGCCAGCTGCAAGAAGCTCACCCATTCCTATTTCTCATAGGTCACAGACTGCCCCATGCCAGCTGTGAGTAGCTCATCCAGTCCTGTTTCTTATACATCACATGCTGCCTTATGCCAGCTGTGATTGGCTTCCCCAGTCCTGTTTCTCATAGATCACAGACTGCCCCGTGCCAGCTCTGAGATGCTCACCCAGTCCTATTTCTCATAGATCAGACTGCTCCATGCCAGCTGCGAGAAGCTCACCCATTCCTATTTCTCATAGATCACAGACTGCCTCATGCCAGCAGTGAGTAGCTCACCCAGTCCCGTTTCTCATAGATCGCAGACTGCCCCGTGCCAGCTGCGAGATGCTCACCCAGTCCTATTTCTCATAGATCACAGAATGCCCCATGCCAGTTGAGTAGCTTACCCATTCCTGTTTTGTAAACATCACATGCTGCCTTATGCCAGCTATGAGTAGCTCACCCTCTCCTGTTTCTTCTACCTCTCATGATGTCCCATGCCAGCTGTGAGAAGCTCACCCAGTCCTATTTCTTAGACATCACATACTGCCTTCTGTCCGCTATGAGTAGCTCCCCATTTCTGTTCCTTCTACCTCTCATTATGTCCCATGCCAGCCGTGAGAAGCTCACCCAGTCCTGTTTCTCATAGATCGCAGGGTGATATGATATGGCATTTATCTGGGTGCCCGCCCCCCATCCTCTTTTTGTCTTTGTGTGTAGTTACTTGCAGTAGCCGCACCCCCTTATAAACCTTACCCAGGATGGCGACAGAGCACACACTGATGTGTAAACCTGAGAGCAGAGGCCAGCAGGTGTAAAGGCAACAAGGCCTCGTGAGTGCTCCCCTCCTACCTTAGCCAAAAGTGTGTGGGGCGGAGGGGTGGGGCAGGGAGGAAGAGTATATTCAGTTAGAAGACATTGAGACCACCTACACCCGCGCCCCCCACCCCAAAAAATCTCATTGTCAGTCTGTGACATTCTGCATCTTAGAAGGTGTGACAGACACACTCTGGGGTCCTGATAAACGCCCCCCTCTAGCACCCCCTCGTCTCCATGCCAGGCAAGATGGTGGCAAGACTCCCCAGTTGAGAGTAGGTTATTATCCCTCCCCTGCCCTGTGATGAACCCAGGGCTTTTCTGTCACCAATTATCACATGACTACCACTTGTATTAAACGCCCCCCCCCCGTCGTGCGAGGAGGGGGAACTGAGGACAGTTGCAAGATGGCAATGATGACCCATCCCTCGGTACCGTATAGTGCGAGGGATTGGTGATGCTATGTGGAACTCGTAGCCCCCACCCCCTCGTCACTCCCAGGCACTGGTAATCGCAGCTGCGCCGTCGATAGCTGGTGATGGCTCGCGCTGAATGAATACAGCTAACGCCCCCCATCATTCCCTGTATGCGCTTCCTGCAGACCCCATTCCCACACAAACCCCTCCCCCAATACAGGTACCACTCGGAGTATATCGCTGCTCAATGCATCGTAGTCAGTGGTACCGCTTCC
This sequence comes from Ambystoma mexicanum, assembly GCF_040938575.1. Lineage (NCBI taxonomy): Eukaryota > Metazoa > Chordata > Amphibia > Caudata > Ambystomatidae > Ambystoma > Ambystoma mexicanum. Next base: position 230,063,600 of record NC_090934.1, read on the forward strand.
TGATACCTCCCATGAACAACTCCCCCACCTCCCCTCCACCAAATCGCCATGCCCTCCCCGCCCCCACAAGCATCCATATGATACAGCATTTCTCGGATTCCTTCAATGCGAGATCCTGCCTCCTCACGGGGGGGTGGGTGGGGGCCACGGCAATAATCACAGCTCCCCCATCCAAGCGGTCGCCACCACCCCCGGGCTGACTCGTGTGCCAAACTACACTCTTCGGGATATTAGACCTGCGTGCTCTTCACAGGTCTCCTGCCCCCAGCGTGCCCCCGTGACCCAGTCCCCCCAGTTCTGCACACCCCCCCCCCCCCTTGCGGCAACAACCCCTTCTTTCCTGCCTCCCTTATTTTTAATAAGCATTCCTTGTGAAGCTCTTTATCACAAAGGTATCTGCACACTCCCGCCCCTCCCTCTCTCCATATTCCACGACTGCTCCTTTATTCCTGAAAGGGGTTCAGAGAGAGAGCGCCCCTGCCCCCGCCCCTTCCCCCCGCTGCGGCCTCCGCTCCTTCCCTCATTATTTATTTACAATGTGTGTGAACGATGTACCCCTGAGGTCTTGTAGCCGCCGGCCCCCCCTTCCCCCCTACCTGGATTCTTCCGCAGCTCCTTTCTTCCCGGCCGGGGGTCCCGGCGCGCCCCCTGCGCCTCTGTTCGCTCTCTGCGCCGCACAGGCTATGTGTGGCTGGCGAGGAGCAGTCGCCTCGCTTCCTTCCTTCCCCTCCCTCGTCCGCCCGGCGCACTTGTTCATTGTACAGGAAGGCTGGAGTGGGAGGTGGGTGGGTGGGGGGAGTATCACACACGGGAAGTGAGTGATGGGGGGGGGGGGGCATCAACCGGTTGACCCCACCCAGCCATGTAAATTAACGGAATTAATCATAGGCGCTATAAAGACAGAGGATGGCCATCCCAGAGGGTGAGGGCAGAGCTGGTATTTGGGGGGTGCAGAAGGCCGTCCGCTCTGATTACTTGCTCCAGGTGGGCGCGGATCTATAATGGGTCTGGCCTCTTGTATCATGTGCTTGCATCGTATTTATGACTGGATGTATGGCGAAATCACGCGACAAGCTCTGTTATTGGACAGGTGTCCTGTCCAGGGGGCGCAGCTGCACCTGTGCGAGGTCTGTTGACTAATAAGTATGGCGTCCCTTCCTCTCTAAAACGAGTTACTTTTGTGTGGACTAAGAAATCCAGTGGGTCAGGGCTCCACTCCTATCTGAGGACCAGTTACTATGGCGCGGGCGCATTTCAGTAGCCATCTCCTGTCACAATACTGGAGGGCCGGCCCATATCTGTAGAGCCTGGGGTCTGCACCTCTCAGAGGACCTAGTTGTGTGGCTCAGGTGTACAGCGATCAATGGATTGAGACCCGGTACTCAGCGGAGTCTGGTGAATATTTTAATTTTACATGTGTAAACAAAACATGTTTCGCCCGAAAATGCATAGTGCATACTACCTGCACTCCCCACACCCCCTGGCACCCCCCACCCCCTCGCGATCTCAATGGCACAAGGCGTAGTAAGATTGTTTGTCTTGTCCTCCCTCTGTCCTCCCTTCCTTGTCTTGTCACGCCTAGAAACACTCGTGTACAGGCGCGTTATAAATGACTTGTCATATCATAGCTAATGAGCACGAACAAACAAGAGGAGTACAGGCGGGGTGTTCTCCCGTTGCCAATATTTTAAAACTAATGGGCTAAAATGACGCGTTTAAAGAAAAATTGGGTAAAAACCCCAATAGATGCAAGTCATCAACAGTGGCCAGGAGCGTTTTCCAACACATTTTCATGATGTCTTTGCTCACAGCATGTGCCAGAATAAACGAATATTTTCATACTGGCTGTGCCAATACATATCCATGCAGGCTGCAACCATATATGCCAGTATTGCAACGTAAGAACTTGCTCATGCTGGCTTTGCCAGCCTGTAAAAAATGCCATGCCACAGTAAGAAAGTATTTTCAGACTGGCCCAACTAAAGTAGGCCAGTCTAGTCTCATAATAACATGTACCATGTTTGCTTTACCTTTGATGCACAGCAGACAATTCCATGCCACAATAAGAAAGTGTATGCAGACTGTTGACACCAATATAGGCCAGTCTAGCCACGTAATAACACTTATCATGTTTGCTTTACCATTGATGCCCAATAAAGAATGTCATACCACAGTACGAAAGTATAACTTAGATCCAAGGGTCAGATTTTGGAATTTTTTGCACGGTTCAAAGTGACTTTGCACTGCTGAAAAATGACTTTGCACTGCCGACACAACCCCTGATTCATGGAACTGCAAAGTGTATGATTGCAATGCAAAGTCTGTGCAACGTCATTTTGTATTGCAAAAATGACTGCACTGTCTTTGCGTGGACGTTGCACTGCAAAAATACACTTTGCACAGTTCCATGAATCAGGGTTTGTGTCGGCAGTTCAAAGTCACTTTTCACCAGTTCAAAGTCACTTTTCAGCAGTGCAAAATCATTTTGAACCGTGCAAAAAATTCCAAGAACCGGGACCTAAGTGTTTTGGACACCACTTGAAACAGTTCAAAATCATCACGCCCCACGAATTCTGGCTTAAAATATTATCAGGCCCACTAATCTCATGAAAAATAGCTGCCATTAGGATTTTAAACAAACTGTTCCCTTAAAATGTTTTTCCTATCCCAATAATTATTGTATAACCCAGACACACCTACCATTTATATGATGCTATGCTTTTCTTTTCTCTTTTTTCATGTCTGTTTTTCATGTTATATAATGCATATAATGCAATTTTATGTATTAAATTGTGTATGGTGCATTTTTGAGTAGAGATAGGTCGTACCTTGTGATTTTATATTTCCAAGGGGCCTGTGGTCAATAAGGTATATAACACTTACGCCTGTTTCTCTTGCAACTAATAACAAGTGAACAGAAGGGCGATATCAACAAGCACCCCATGGAGATGGTCCGAGCTACCTAAAGACAAGAATGTGAAGGAACACAAAGACATTATAGAACTCTCAGTAAATACAACAAACACAACTGTGAAGTGTGACTATTTCAAATAATCAGAGTCAAGTTTACTCCAGGCAATAAAAGAGTATGTGATTCTGTTTCTTCTTCTGGGCACATTGTAGTAAGATACCGCTCCAAGAGTGAGGTTCATACATCTATTTGACCTCTCATAAAAATAGACACAAGGGTATGAAAAACGCTATGGTATAATATTATAGGCCAAAAATAAACAAACCCAGAATGAATGTTTTATATGTTATGAAAACTGCTTTGTTTATATGTTTTGTATTTTTGTTTGAATAATTGTGTATAGGCAACTAGAGTAATTACATATATGTATATACATCCTTTTTGAATAATATATATTTTTAATAAGAAATAAGGTTATTTCTTGTAGGAAGTGGTTTGGTACAGAATGACATTAGTCAGCAACTCTTTTGGTATGTGTCATGTTTGTCTTTGACTATTATTAGTCGCAACAGAAACAGGAGTAGGAGGAAGCTTGTGGTTCACCTCCCTTTTTTGCTCAGGTTCATTTTTGAGCCAATTCACAGATATAAAGAAAATTGAAAATAAGAAAGTATATGCAGGCTGGTGCCACCAAAGTAGACCATACTAGACACACAACGCCACGTATCATGTTTGCTTTACCCTTGATGCACAGTAAAAAAAAAAAATGCCACATTAAGAATAAATGGCTAGACTTGCACCACCAATGAAGTCCAGTCTAGCCACGTGATAAGTTATGTTTGCTTTGCACTTGATGGCAAGTAAAAATTGCCATGTCACAGTAAAAGTATACCAAAGTAGGCCAATTTAGTCATGTAATAACACTTCCCATGTTTGATTTACCCTTGATGCACAGTGCTGTCAGAGCAAGCTATGAGGCGGGCTGTTGCCCTGCCAGGCCCTGTGAGACCCTGTTAGACGGTGAACTTCGAGCTGGGAACCATCGCTGTGGCTGGAGGAAGGAGGAGGAGCAAAGAGCATTTAATCCAGCTTTGACGCGGAGCGCTGTCAGAGCTAGCTGTGGGGCGGGCTATTGCCCTGCAAGGTCCTGTGAGCCCCTTTGAGGTGGTGAGTTGGTAACCGTGGCCATGGCTGGAGGAATGAGGAGGGGAAAAGAACATTAAATCCAGCTCTGACGCTGAGCGCAGCAGAGTGCTGCCGAAGCTGGCTGTGGGCTGTTGCCCTGCTGTTACCCTGTGGTTTCTGCGCTTAGTGTGCCCTGTCCTGCACTTCCAGTGCTGAACCCACTTTATGGACACCTTATGGATATCTTATGGATTTGCATCAACAAGCAACAACGCGTTTTTACAATCTTTAAGAGCCTGCACTGTACTGTCCTGCACTCAATTAAGTTAATAAGTCATCCCGGTAGACAACTAGCTGGGGAAGTAGTGGGGAAAGGTGAGTGAGGAAAGTGCCTTGAGAAGCTCTGAGAAGTGCTGTTATTGCTAAAGACCCCAGAAGCGCTGTCATTGAAGCACTGTCATTGTTAATCCGAACACTGATTGTGGGAGCCGCATGCTTTTTAATATTTTATTCATTTATAAAACGTGCATCAACTCCTAGGCATTGAGATCACTGTTACAAGGATAAATACATCATTACATAGTTGCATGGGCACATATACAAAATGGTGAGTACTGACAATAATGAAGTTCGTGTGCGCACGGCCTAGTCAAACAGCCAAGTTTTGAGTTCTTTGCGTAAGGCAAAGTGGGAAGGTTCTGCTCTAAGGGTGGGTGGCAGGGAGTTCCATTGCCTGGCGGCAGTGATGTAGGTCTGGATGAGCCTGCTCTGACTACTTTTTGAGGGATGTAGGGGGGCTGTGTCCGTGATGCATTTGTGAGTGATGGCATTGTTTTGAATAGGACGCGTTCTTTGATGGGCAGCCACTGGGCTTCCCGCCTCGCTGCAGAGATGTGTTCTCTTTTGGGGATGTTGAGGGCTGCTCAGAGCGCATTATTTTGGATGATTTGCAGTTTACATAAGTCTTTTTATGAGATGCCAGCGAAGACGAAATTGCAGTAGTCAAGTCTTCAGCTTATTACCGTCCTGGAAATAGTGAGGCAGTTCTGGGTGGACAAGAATGGTTTGGCTGCATTAAATAGTTTGGTAGAGTAGGCGGCCGGGGAAGTGATAGCGCTGACTTGCCGTAACATAGAGAGGGTGATGTCTAGGTAGACTCCTAGGGAGTTGACTGAAGATGATACAGGAATCTGTATGTTGTCAATTGTGAACGCAATTTATTGACTATTGAGTTTTATTTAGGGTTTCCTGAGTCCCATGAGGATTTCCGGTTTGTCTCTATTGAGGCAAAGCCAGTTGGCTGCCATCCAGTGCTGAATGGTGGAGTAGGCTGTATTAAGGGCCTTGGAGTCTATTTCGTAGTTATCTGTGGGGGGAGGAGGACTTGGGTATCACCGGTATAGTTGGTGTAGGCTATACCATGGTGTCCAAAATGTGAAACGGTGGTCTAGAGAAGATGTTAAAGAGGGTTGGAGAGATACAGGATCCCTGCAGGACTCCACAGTGGATAGTAGCGGGAACAGCGTGTGCCTGTTCTGAGAACCCTCTCATAGTTCTTCCCTCTAGGAATGAGGCGATCCATGCTGTAGCTTTGGTTGAGAAGAGCGCTGAAGTAGAGAGGTGGTAACAGAGAATTTTATGGTCCACTAAATCAAATGAAGCTGATAAGTCCAGGAGGAGGAGCAAGGCCGACTTTCCAGTGTCCTTAATCTCTTCCAGCTGTTTTTTTAAAGCAAGCAGTGTTGATTCAGTGCCAATGTCCAGGGCAAAAGCCAGATTGACGTAGTCCAAGGATGCGATTAGTTTCAAGGAAGTGTTGGAACTGTAGGTATGCTGCTTTGCCAAGGATCTTTACAAGGAAGAGGACTGTTGTTATAGGCCTGTAGTTGTTGGGGGATGTAGGGTCGAGTGAAGATTTGTTTAGGATGGTCATAACCATGCTTCCTTGAGGCATGGGGGGACGAGTCCAGAGGCAAAGGAGGTGTTTATGAAGGCCGTGATGAACGGAGCCAGGGTGGTTGCGCAGTCCTTGATAATAGTGGCAGAGCAGACGTCACCTTTGCACTTTGATGGTTTAATGTTTTTCAGTAGGGTGAGAACTTTGCGCTCAGTGACATCCTTGAAGGAGAAAGTGGGGAAATCCTGGGTGGCGGTCTTAAGGATAGTTGCTGTCGCTGAGTGGTGAGGTGTTGTCAGGACATTCTGATTAGTCAGGATCCTGCTATGTAATAGGTCTATTTTACTGAGCATGGCTGTTTGGATGCTGGTACACCATGCTTCATCTTTAGTGAGGGTCAGAGTGGTCAGGACTGGACCTTGAATTCCCTGAAGATGGAGGATATCCCCTTGGTATCTGATTTTGCGTTGGCAATCCTAGTATTGAAGAATGCAGCTTTGGCCAGGATGATTGCCATTTTTGTATTTAGCGGATATCTCATTAAATTCTAGTTTCGTAGATTTCTCAGGGTTTTTTGCCAGATGGTAAGGGCGATACTTGTCATGTTTCAGAGTTCAATTAACTCTGGAGTGAACCATGAGTTCGAGTGTCTGATGGGATTTGTTTTCCACGCTTTAGTGGGTCTATTGCTTCAACTGCCTGTTTTAGCATGGAGTTGTATAAGTCGGGGAGGACGTTGGGATCATTGGAGAGGGGAGATTTGAGGGTAGGGACCTCTAGAAATGGCAATAGACTTTCTTTAGTCAGCTTGTGGGATGGTCGCAGGTTTCTGTTTCATCAGTTGGGGGATGGAGAAGAGGATGACATGATGGTCTGTCCATGGGCAAGGGGAATTAGAGCTGATAGATGGCAGACAGTTGAGGTCTGCAAGGTGTGCTAACCAGACAAGGATGCCTCCTTTGGTGTGTGTGGGGTTTGGTGATACCTTCTCTGAATCCCAGGATTTCTAGTGCCTTGGCGAGTGACTTGGCTTGTGACTCCTATGGATCATTGAGCCCTAAGTTCAGATCCCCTAGTAGGGTGATAGTAGAGGAAATCTTTATGTTATCAGCTAGGCGGTGGAGAAGGTTCTCATGGGAATCAGCTGCCAGGCCTGGGACGGGGGGGGGGTAGACAATGTGGAAGGGGATGGTGCAGGTAGGGTAAGTGATCAGCTTGAGGGATAGGATGTTGCTGTTGCCATTGAGGGAGGTGTCAATCTGCCTGAAAGGCAGGGATTCTTTGGCCACAAGGGCCACCCTTCCACCTCTGGCATGTTGGCTGTCTTGCCGATAGATGGTATAACCTAAGGGGAGAACTATGGAGATGGCAGGGCCTGAGGCTTTGTGGAGCCATGTTTGTAAAACAGCTAGAGTGTCCATGTTGTGAGCGGTGAGCAGGTTGTAGATATCCAATGCGTGTGCTGGGAGGGAGAACGCATTAATGATGCCGCATTTTAGAGGGGCCTTGGGTGTTTTTGAGGTATGGCTACTTTTCAAACCTGGAGTTGTGAGAGCAAGATGGTTTACAGGGTTAGGTGCAGCTACACTTTGCTTAGGTGCATCAGCAATGGGGGTGTATTTGGCAGGGTTAGGATTAACCATAGCAACATTTGGCTGCATAGCACAATTTGAGTGCAGAATATTCGCATGTAGAACATTTGGCTGAGGCGGGGCATCACCTGGGGTCGATACCTCTGCATCAGGAGCGGATATAGGATTGGAGAAGTAATGCGATGAGATGAGGGGTTGCACCATGTTGGTCAGGAGTAGTCTCGTTGGCATCTGCAGAGCTTGGCAGGTAGCCGAGGTGTAGTTGGCAGAGCAGAGGTTTGAAGGTGAGATGGGGAGGGGGCGCTCTGCAGGTACTGCGATCGCGATTGGTTGCTGGGACCGTTTGGGTGGGTGTTCTTCAGAGGGGTTGCTTTGCCCTTCAGGGTGGGCACAATGTGCAGCTGGAATCGGCACGGTTGTATGGGGTACTTGGAGGCCCGAGATAAGAAGGTTGAAAGGAGATGCTACAATCCAGCAGCAGAGAGCTGCAGAGAGCTCCTGGTGGAGCCTTGTGTCCTGGCCTTCTGTTCTGGCCGGTTCTGCCATCCGGCTACAGGGTGCAGTCGAGGTTTCACTACTTCCTGCTTCAAGCATACAATCAGCCTGCAGGTGCTGGGTGCAGGCTGGGCAGCAAGGCTCTCTGGCAGCTCTGACTGACAAGACTGATCACATGGTTATTTTTGCATGCTTTTCCTGTTTTGTTTCCCTCTGCCTGTCCCTGTTTGAAGCACCTTTTCCGGCAAAGGCCGGGATGTTGGGCATCTGAAGGAAAGTTTTGACCATAGGGTTCTGTTGCATCCTTGTTTGGATCTTGGCCACGCCCTCTGGAGCATTTTAGCACCGAGCAGGCTGGCCTGCTGCAAGGACATAGGTGTTGGGTGCCTGGAGGGTGGAGGCCACCCTTTGTAACTCAATGGAGAAGCAGAAGTAATTTACCAGACAAAAGGAGAGACTTTATCGTACTGCCCGAGAGGTCTGAGGCCGGGTCAGACTGCAGGGCGGGCTAGAATGAGTGCGAGCTTCTTCCACACAGACACCGAAAAAGCTTTACTCTCCTGAGCTAAGCGGAGGTGAACACCTAACTCTTAAGAGATCTTCCCTCTAAACGCCTCTTAACGCCCATTGGCCAGCTGCCTACTATCATGCTGTCCGCCATGCCCAAGCAGAAAATCCCAACAGTAAAACGAAAACTCCCTGCAGAACTCCCCCTTCCAAGTATAGCCAAGAAGCGGCCTGAAAGCCCTTTAAGAGCAACAGGGGAGGCAAATATACTGATTAAAGAAATACACCAGGTTCTCGGCATGATATAAGCTTTCACTGGTCAGGACACTCGAACTGAAATAGCTAAAGATAACAATGCCAAGGATGACCCACACATCAAGAGCAATATTAGTGACACTTAAAGTACCCTTATATGCTGGGACATAGATGCCCCAGATGTCTCAGTAGTCATCCATCCTACCCCAGATGGACCTTATCCTGGAACCAAGCCATGCAAGGCCATTACAGAGAAGACATGTGCATGAGAGATTGGGTTGCGCACAAGGCCGCTTTTTTGGCATGCCCCTAGTTTAGGACTAAGTAGTTTGGTATGTCATACTTTGGCCCTTACCGTATATTTTGTAACACACTGTGCAACTCCACATACCAGTTAGAAAGAGAACTGGTTAATCTGATATAGTTGCTGCACTGGCATCTGTTGTGGGACATGAAAGAGTTAAGTCCTCCTGTGGACTAACCATGTGACTTCGGGAGGGTGCAGGAGGAGGGAGGAAAGGTATGGGCAAAGGGAAAGGAAGTTCAGTTGAGGCATGGGGTTAATAAAAGAAGGTAAAAGACACCCTGGGCTCTGCATCATTAATGGCGATGAGGCTAGCCTACAACACAACAGCATCCACCTGCAGCTATGGAGATCCTGGCTTGGAAGCAACTATGTGGTTAAACAGATGTGCTGTGGAGCAATAGTGGTTGCCCCAACAATAATATGGATGGGATGTATATTTATTTGTTCTATTGTTGATTTATGTGTTATGATGCACTTTAATGGTCTCATGGCTGAAATAAAGTTATTGATGATGGTGATGCATAGTAAAGAGTTTCATGCTGGGTGGCACATTTTGCTCTGCATGTGAGGGAAAGCTGTGTGTCATCGCCATAACACTGGAAATAGGGGTAGAAGGAGGAGATCATGTGAGCAAGAGGGCCGAGATAGATATTGAAGAGCCAGGGTGAGAAGATAGAGCCCTGGGGGACACCACAGGTAGAGGGGATGGTGGAGGGTTCTGCCAAGGGAACAGAAACACGTAAGCTGATTTGCCACCTGAGAAGAGAAACAGGATCCATCACCAGAGTGAATAACTGGCTTCGGCCAGTTAAATCCTTTCATGGGCACAACGTTATAACATTGGCTCGAAACCCAAAAGTATTATAGCGCTAGAATCACCCGAAAGCACTTCAGTTACTAACTTGTGTCTTACCAGAAAAAATATGTACCCTTACTATTAAAAAAAACGAATTGTAATATGTGGTGTGTGGGGTGAAATATAGCCCCTGGATGTCAGAAATAAAGAGGCCAGCGTGATTTGTAAATGTCCACTGAAGTATAAGACCGGCACAGAAATGGTGATGTGACAGTGCTGTTTCACTCAATCCACGGAGAGCTGCACTTTTACTTAAAGAGACACCAGTGCATACATTATCTTCAATGCTCCAGTCATCGAAATTGAAACCAAGCTTCTTGTATTTACAATAAATACAATCATTTACTTTTTGTTTTTCCTCATCCAAGTGACAGAGTTTGAACATCGTTTTCTCATATAACTGCCCTATACATATGGACAATCCAGAAGTGGTACTCATGTATTTTGAAACTGTGAAATGAAAGAAGTACATTTGGTATGGGTAAGGCACAGGTGCCTTATAAAATGTCATGTAAAATGCTTTGTATGTGAGTTTAAAAGCCATTGCTTGCAGGGTTACATGAGCCGGTCATTTATCCAAAGATGAAAGTTAACCTCCAAGACCTTTCCTCTGCTGTTCTGGAGAGAGGAGTACGGTTGTCAACCATCTATCAGGGCCATTACTTAAAAATATAGAATGAAATACACTGCTTAGATTTAATCCACAGTGAAGACAGATACAGCCATGCCTGTTCTTTCAGCAGAAATGACCCTGAGGTAACACTTCCCATAAAATGTCCATTAGAGTGGTAATCAAGGCCCTCCCAGGCCTTGAAGGGGGAGGCGAACGTAAACATGAGTTATCTACTCAACAAGCACACAAACAAGGTCCTCTTTTTTCGGGGGCCAATTTGGGAGAGCACATAAGTATCAGTAACCGAAAAAAGAAAAAAGTCCCAAATGGCTACCTTTGGATGTTGCATCAGCTGGGGACTTACAATGAACAAACAGAGTGAGATACCATCTTTCTAAGCATATATCAAAGATGGAAAAGGTCGAGTATGTAGAAAAATGTAAGATTTATTCAAAAACGCATGTTATAAAACTCAGACCACCTGGTCATGAGAACTAACAATAATAAAAAATCAAGGATACATTTCATGTGTAAACATCAGTTTGGCCTAACATAGTAATTCGAGAGAAGATTAGCTAATAACTTCTCTAGATCCACTTAGTTGTGACACAAAATAAGGTGATGTTGGTAACCTATGGGTGACTTATTTCAATGCAAGACACTTTTTGTCTTTTGGAGCTGATGCATATATGAAGTCAAAACAAATGCATTGAAATGTATTCTTGATTTTTTATTATTGTTAGTTCTCATGACCAGGTGGTCATGATAACCCCACCCTTGGTTGCTGCTGGTGTTAGTCCAATTGTTCGAAGGTTCTAATATGTGCTAAGGTAGGTCCTGTATGGCCTCAGTTAACCCGTAGTGAAAGGACAACACACATCCTGTTAAGTGATTATTCTAAACATAAAGGAGGCCAACTAGAAAGAAATTTTGTAGAGAGGGCTGAGAATACAGTGAGCCCCACATTTGCTATCCCCTCACAGAAAAATCAACATTCCCACACCTAGAGTTCCATTTTCAAAAATTGCAGCCATGAGCCTTAGTGTTTAGCTTAATTAAGGATATGTAATGTTGCATTGCAATTGGTCGGAAGGTTGCCAGTTTAGGTGAGGCTACCGTTAGGAATGATCATATTCTATGACGGTTTTCACAACCACAAGTTGTGGAAACCATCATAGAATATATTCCTTCCTCACAGTATCCTCTTCTAAAATGTGCCTTAATCGCAATGCACCCAGTGAATTCACTTTAGATCCGGTAGCTTGAGTGACCATATTGAAATGCGGCAAGGCGTCACAGATATACAAATGAAGGACCACTTGTAGTATCACAAAGGGCACCCTTCCCCAAATCCAGTTAATTTGTTCATTTAGCCCGTGGGTGCACGTTCTAAACTGGTGCATCCACCTCAGTTCATATTGGGAGAGTAGTTGTTCTAAATCTCCAATACTTAGAGTTAGTGGCACGATTTGTAGTACCCACCAAATGATGTCCTATGTGGTATGATCATTTTCAACATGACGTATGATCTACAGTGCACACAAAGTTTGACATCTGATTGTGGAGCGATGCTCTGGGGTTCTGATGTGTAAGGGGTGCAGTGTTTTCAGCGGGTTGAGTGCTCGCTGCTGCGATCTGAGCGTGATCTTCTGGTCGCAGGTTCGAATCCCGGCAAGGACAACTCAGCCTTTCATCCTTCCGAGGTCAAAAAATGAGTACCAATTTCGGTTGGGTGATATTGTATGTAAATATGTGCTCTGTAAAGCGTTTTGGATTAAGGTGCTATATAATTAACACATCATTATCATTATCATTACTCAATACATTAGATGACATTCTTGCTACTATAATTGTGCAGTTTCTGCTAGTCTTTGATACCTATCAGGAAAGATGTAATTTCTCTGACATTTACATGCTGTGTAGAAGCCACATGGGTAGTGCCTTCTCGTGGATGGGGGACCCCATATTGCTTTCACACTCTGACTCCTTTTCTGGTGCAATGAGCGAACCGATTGATCCTTCAGATTACTGCCTCTCTTTATGGTAAAAATAGGCTTGTCTATTTCTGATAGTGTCAATTGCAACATTGGGCAGTGTTTTCCATTAATTCCTTGGAATTTAAGGTTGTCTTATATACCAAATGGTCATATGATTCAGTTTCACTCTTGTTACCAGGTGCTCGATCCCAAAAGCTTTTAGTGACCACGTGTTTGTAGTTTTGTGTTAAATGGAGGCCTGTTTAACATAGTTCTCTTGATAGTAACAATTCCGGCAATTCTCTACAGTTCACCGAAGGGTATGGTATCATGACATGCTCGCGGATGTGGCCTGTATAATGTACAATAATACTTTGGTCTACAGATTTAGAGAAGAGACTTCAATCCAGATTGCTATCATTGTCTCTAATCTCCAGGTCATGAAAATACACATGGCCTTGATCAAAGTTCCTAATGAACTTAGTCTCAGTTGCCTTGATTTAGCCTGAGACTAAGGAGTTCTGAAGTTCAAGTCCGCCAGTGCAAGTAAACATAACATCATCTATATATAATGTCCAACTATGTAGATGAGTAAGGTAGGGAGTGATCCCAACCCGAGCCGGATATCATCATTGAAACTTTGAAGGCTTTGATGGCTCTGGAAGGATCTGGATTCCACTGAGAAAGCCAGACGGTAGCAAGTCCCGCCAAAAGTATGAATGTCCATTTTGCAGTAGGCAGGTCCGGTACATGACCACGTAGGGCACATGTGAATCTGCATGGATCACTTTATTTTTCTAGACTAGTGGCTGGTAGCCCAAACTCTTGGACATGGTAATGGCTGTACCTCCAAGAGCCAATGGTACTGCCATCAACCAGGCACTCACAGTTAGCCAGGGAAAGGTGTCCAGAGATCAGAGGCCAAACTGGATAGCATCGAATAACAGGGACGCGGCGAGCTACGTGCAGCATAGGGTTTCACTTCCACACAATTGTTCCATCATCTTTTGCTCCTGGCATAGGACTTTCAGAAATATAGGAAAACATTTGGGATGACTTGCCTACATTTAGAAGAACAGAGAAATTTCCATTGAAGACTAGGTAGAAATACTGAAAGGGCACATCACCAAGGACTAAATGCACATCCTATTATCTTGGTGTTCATTATATAAACACCTCGAATATTGCATAAGGGCCCACACATCTTATGGGTTCTCTAAAGTGCATTCCTTCAACTGAGACAAAATGAAGAAAGACCAAGCTTTGTGGAGTCTAGTGACGCTCAATGAAGCGAGCGGGAGGCTTGGAAGATCGTGAAACGTCAGTGTCCCACACCAGTAGTCCTTCCATGCTGCCGCCCAAGGACCACGTGACAGGAAGGAAGTGTGATGAGATTGCTGCTGGCCCGGATTGAGAAACTCCCAATGCATGCAACTGCAAAGGAAACCAGGTTAGAAACACAGGAAGATGTCTTAAGATGGAACAGACGCTCACTCACTGCAGTGCCACCATGAACCTAAACCCAGCCTTCATGGAGCAGGCAAACCCTGCACTTGCAGGCAGTGGCCCCAGCAGAGGCGTAGCCGCCAGGATTGTCTAACAAGTGGGGCCTGAACCTAATGTAGTTGGGCCCACCGCAGTGACATCAACATTTATAAATGCCCACACAGCGTTGCAGAGTGGGCATTTACAGATTTTGGGGGGTGTTGCCCACTCAGGCCCTACCACATCTATGTCCCTGGGCCCCAGACTGGTCCACCAAGCTGTTTCCAACCGATCTATGTCATTTCAACGGAAGAGAACTCACTGACATGCAACGCAATTCATTTCAATTAAATCTGTTTCAATGAACTAGGATTTACGTACACTTCAAAGGCAATGTATTTATTTATTTTGTTTGATATATTTTTGTATTTTACAGCAGCGCACAAAGCCCACGGGCATCTAGGCGCTAGTTACATTAAATGCAAGTCAGGCAAAGTACAGGAGACACATGTTGTGGCAGGGTACAACACTTTAACAAAACAGGTGAGTCTTGAGGTACATCTCATAATTATTGTTAATGTGCACTGAATGTTTTAAACAATATTCCGCCCGCACTATTGATTAAAGGAGGGGAACCTCCATATTCATCTTTTTTCTCCCTCTATAACCTTTCCATCTCCTTTGTCTTATTGTCTTTTAACGCCATGCCCGAGCGACCCACACTGGATACAAACCAGCAGCAGCCCACAGACGCCATGGCCTGGTAAAGGCTGCCATGGCGACCAGATCAAGCCAGATCGTAGGCATCAAGTGTACGTTTTAGCTATAGATTTTGCTTCCCCCGTATAGGGGTTCTCGCATATTCTGAAAACTGTGAGTTCATCCCAGGCCCTCAGAGTGATTGCAGTGTTAGATAAATAAATAATAAAAATCAAATGCACCAAAGTAGGTGGCTCCAGGCAGTGGAACTCGCTTCCACACACGCTAAGGGCCAAACCTTCCTTCCTCGCTTTCCACAAAGCTCTTAAAACGTGGCTGTTTGGCTAACATTTTTCGTTATCCTCTGTACCACAGTCTTTTGCTATTCTGTACTCACCTGTAACTAAGCAAACTGTCAAACTTCTGTAATAGCGCCGCGATGCCTACGGGCTGTTGTGAGCTTTATTAATAAAAATGAGATATGGGGTTTTTGCTCTCTTCGGGTGTCCTGTAATCAGTGCACCAATTCTTCATGTCAGCCCCTTTTCATGCACCAGGTTTCTGGGAGAAAATAAACAGATATCTTTCCAGATATAAACATGCCTGTTACCCGATATTGTTCTGATTTTTGTCATATGCATTCCAAACCTTCAGCTGGCACTGACGCATCTTTGGGGGCCCAAACCCGGCGCCCACACAAACGGACTCAACCAACGGATGCAGCAGAAAAATGAGTCAGTCCTGAACCTTTAAACCATTTTTTAGCATAGTACGGGGTACAGCATCACCCTTTCCGTTCTTGTTTTCAGGGCAAAAGTTAATTACTGAACTAAATTAGGAAAATAATAGCATCAACCAATGGCATATTAAATGCAAAGGAGGACATGTTTGGGGGGTGGTGGGGGGGGGGGGTGGTGGGTGGCAGAGCTTAGGTTGGTCTTGGGTGGAACAGTGGTGAATTATAGGGGTAAACGTCCCATGTTTTTAGTTTTTAGGTTGTGTTTTTTACTGTTGGAATCAAGTGCTTGAAGGACTGCTCCTTTGGCTGTAAACTCCTTTAGTCGCCCCATCAGCGCTCCCTGAAAATATGATTTCTGGCTGACACTTCTGCATATCCGGCCTGCAAAGGACGGTGGCAAGATATGGTTCAAGCTTTTAAATTTAAGTCCTAGGGGAAAACAAAACATTGTTTTGCTAGGCCAGGACTTGAAAAAAACTGCACCCAGCCAGCTTTAAATCGCCGTAGGTGGGGCGTTAAAACATTCCCCCCTTCATTTGCCCCTTATTGGCATCACGTTTTAGAAGGAAGTTGACTAATGTTAGTCAGTTACAGGACTAAAATGTCCAGTTTCACTGCCACGATACCCATGTTTACAGACACCGAAGGGATCGAACAGACTCCTGTGCTTAGGCGCATCATTTTCAAAGTCAATGCCTTTCGATATTCAGCTTTGCTATTGGGTTTATGGGGTGCACTGTGAGAGGGGAATTAGCAGTGTACACATTAAAGAAATAAAATGGGACTACATGGAAATGGTGGTTATGTTTCTGGGAAGAGCAAAGAAAAAATAGCTCCTCACTGGGTCTGGCCTACAGTTAGGAATGTGCATAGACCTTAAATGCGGGTTTCAGGAAGCTCCAGCCACAGCTCTGCTGTTGGGGTTTCTCCTTTAAATGCCTGACTCTCCCAGGGGTACACGGGGCAGTGGAGTCGAAGGTTATATCTTTAGTAGGGAGCAGGGAGGCAAAAGAATGTAGCATACAGCAAAGCATTGTGCACACAGTATTTTAGTAAAAAGTTTACTCTTTATATAGGTTTTACGAAGGAAAGAAAACGCAGTGGGCTACTTTTTCAACATAGATTTTTTTAAAGCAGTCACTTCATCAGAGATCTCCAAATCCTTTTTGAGCCCGAATGAAATGTTGTAGGCTGGGTTTTTAGAAATTTAAAAAAAAAAAAAAAGAAACCTGTGCAGTTATCGACTGTTGTGGTTTTTGGCAGCGTTCGCCCAATGCTTTTTTAAGAGGAGTTCAACACGTTCGTCTCCAAGAAGCAGCTTCTTCACGCACTGTAGACACTCCAGACCCCACCTGCTGGACACCCCCCCCCACCTCCCCACCAATGACTGCTCCTGTTGTTGTATGCAACTTGTGCACCCTTACACGCATTCCTTTTACCCCACTGTTGCACAATGCCCCAAAGGTAAGTTTGTGCTTAGTAAATACCCCAAATTAATAGAAGCCAGCCCATATTATCCAGTGGGCTAAATTCAAGTGGAAACCCTCGCCATTGTGGGGAAAAGTAAAGGTTAAGGTCGTGGTTCAACAGGGAAGGTGTAGGGTACAGGTTCCCGGGCTAAGTAGGGGGCAACTCAGGAACCCTGGGTGACGCCATTAGTGTGCTGTAATATGACCCAGATGCGGGGCTACAGTGTGACTACTTCGGTGGCTTGGATTACAATCTTGGTGGAAACATTGTTACAGGCGGTGGTCCAGCAGTGCAAAAAAGGCAATTTGCTTTGTTGGGCTGTCGCCGGATGTGGATCTTACTTAGTGACAGCACTTCCAGGTCATTCAGTGCACAGTGCAGTGTCCCGGGAGTACTCCTTTAGGGAACACGGAGTCCTGGGGGTACGTCACCAGCTGATGGTATGGGCTTAGAGGGAGGGAGTGCCAGGGTTGTTACCGCTAGTTGTGTGCGAGAAGGTGGAATTGTCTGTTTGTCTGGATCTAGATTGTGATATCTGAGTAGTGCATTTTAAAATAGGTTTGTGTGCAATTAATGAAACTGTACATATCTATCGCCACTCTTGTCTGCATGGAGATTAACTTTCACATGCATTGGCTCATTGGTTTATAGTCTGCCCGCTCTGGGTAATCTCCTCAGTGTATATCCTCTTGCATTTGAGCGATTGCATATTGCTTTCCAACGTGGTAAGCTCAATGGAGACACCGAATCTGAAGGTTGACCCAACACACCAAGGAGGTTCATTCACCAGGGTGTTAAAATGCATGCACGTGGGAAGGAGTGTTACTAGGTATGGAAGGCTCAGATTGCTGAAATGTCCCTTTCTGTAAAGGCATACAAATGTAAAGCATCTGACTTGGTCTTGAACACATATTAAAAGTATAGAAACATGAGGAGGGAGAGAGAGAGAGAGAGAGAGAGAGAGAGAGAGGCAGAGAGAGAGAGAGAGAGAGAGAAAGAGAGACAGAGAGAGAGAGAGACAGAGAGAGAGAGAGAGAGAAAGAGAGAGAGGGAAAGAGAGAGGTAGAGAAAGAGAGAGAGAGAGAGAGGGAGTGAGAAAGAAAAAGAGAGACATTTATTTTAGTACAATTCAGGATTATGCCATTAACCTACACAACTATGAAAAACAATCTGATTGATTGGCAATTGTCAGAAATAAATCCTCTACACTGGCCTTCACAACAAAAGATACATTTAGGGCGTGGATATGCAACCTGCGGCTATGCAGATGTTTTGGACTTCATCTCCCATGATCCCACACCATTGACTATGCTGGCTAAAGCTTATGGGAGTTGTAGTACAAAAAATCTGGAGAGCCAAAGGATGCGGACCCCTGAGTGAGTCAATACAATACGACCATGCAGCATATTCCACTAATCTTCAGAGAATCCAACAGTGTCCACGATGCAATCTAGCTTCTACTGCTGTCCAAGCCGTGATCCTCTCCCACCTGGATGGTGTGAATCCCATTCTCAAAGCCCTTAAGAGCGACCACCCTGTCACCCAAGAGATGTGTCCTACATGCTGCAGTATGACTCCTCAAAGGACTCAGCAAATTCGACCACATTACCCTGACCCTCATTGAACTGCACCGGCTCCTGTTGCAAGCATCACCTTCAAATCCTGCTGCATCATCTACAAGGCCGTTGCCCTCATGTCTCCAAGTTACCTTGCTGAGGCTATGATCCACTGGAAGTAAGGACACGTGTAGACCTGAACCCCCTCAGTGCGGGAAGGAAAGAAACAGAAGACAGGCCTTCTCTGTCTATGCCCCTAGACTCTGGAACTTCCTTTCCATCAACATGAGACTCAGCCCTCTGTTTCTTTGCTAGTATTTACTTCACAAATATTCTCTTGTGACATCATGGATCAGTCTCTTTAATTCATCAACTGCATTATTAAATCTCCCTTTCTCTTTGTGAATCCCTTTTGAGATGTTCTTATACTATTCACATCTCTCCTCGTTGCTGTTAGTGTATCTTGTTAAAGTAGTATTGTTCTAGTGGGTATTTCCTCCTGGGCATTTGTATTTCCCGTTCACTTGGGATACTTCTTCTCTTGATATATAGTCCAATTGTCTAGTTCTATCAAACTTTGCTTCACACTTTGTTCTCTCTCTCACATTATTCTCTTTTTGTATAAGGCATTCATTATTTTCCTCTTTTCCCAGGGTATTTCGTCCCACTGCTCTTCTCTTGCTTTGTTTAGCTTTTCAATGGTTCTTTCTTTAGTATCAATAGGATTGAAATTCACTCATTTCTAATTGAACTCTGTTTCATATTTTTCAATGGCATGAGTTCTTTGTGCGGTATAACGATTCCCTGGATGCCTCCTGTGCTTGCCGTCCTTCCCGTTACTTTCTTTCCTGACGGGGGACGTCCTCAGGAGATTTCTCGTTTGGGCACTTCTCATCGGTTCACAAACCGATGTGTGCTTTGTTTTGCTGGCGTCTCTTTCTCCACCTTCCTTTGCTTCATCGTAGTGTCCCAGTACTTCACTGCTTTACTGGACACCTTTTTGTTAGTTTCTGGCAGTGGTCTCACTGACTGTTAATGCATAGATTATCCACCACGGCTTCTCATTCGTAGTCACGCCAGCACCTTCTCGCAGGCTCCTGCCTTCCTGGTTTTTCTCTTTTCACATTTGCAGTATTGCAGGCATCCTGCACTGTGTTCTCAGGTGAGTTCAACACCCGCGGGCTTCAGGGTTTTCGTCACTCCCAGGTATGGCATAGTGTGGGAGTTTCCCAAGCCTGCGTACGTGCTTGTCTCTCTCTTCTCATTGGTCTCCCATAGAGGACTCATAGGGCCTCATTACAAGTACTCCGGTCCGGAATTAACACTGCCGGTAAAACCATACCGGCACCGTTTCCATGTCCGCCCAATCATGACCCGCGGCCCCAATAATAGCACCACCCTCAACCGCCACCGCGGAAATAGGGGTCCCGTTAAGTCCGTCTGCACGGAAACCCCTCCGTTACCGTCAACACGAAACACCGTGAGCATCACAACTAGCGCGGACACGGAAATACCGGCAAAAAAATGGCGTAAATACCGTGATCACGGTTGCGGAACCGCCACCACCGCGAACATGGCGTTATACACTGCCTGCTGAACTGAATCAGGGCACAGGTGCACCAAATCAGCCCAGCTGGACCTAGCAGGCCACTGGGAGCCTACAAAAGGGCCACACCCAGCCCAACACAACACAGAACCATGCAGGCAGCAGGTCTAGTAGCACTGGGACTGGGCCTACTCAACCAACAGGCAGCACTGCACATGGTGGCAGTAATGGCGCAGAGGAGGAGGCGTAGGCGGAGGAGACGCAGGCGGCAACCAGCCAACCCTGCAGCTATGGCAAACCCCATTGCCCAGCCAGCCCGACCCCGCCGCCAGCCAGCAATACCATGCATCAGGGCCTCACCCTGGAACCTCACCCCAGGACAGATCCACACACTATACCGGCTGGACCGTGCAACAATCCTGCACATCACCGCCATGATTGAGGACAACATCAGCAGCCAAATTGACACTCCCACCGCCATCCCCCCCTCTTGAAGGTTGTCTCAGTACTGCATTTCCTTGGCACTGGCACCTATCAACACACAGTTGGTGAGCTGCACGGCATATCACAACCCTGTTTCTCAAAAATCCTGGTACAGGTACTGGATGCCCTGTTGCGCCATGTGTCGGAACACATAGCCCTACCCCGCACCCTCCCCGAGGTCATTGCCACCAAGTTGGCCTTCCATGCCATAGCAGGCATGCCAAATTGCATAGGCGCAGTTGACTGCACCCACGTTGAGCTGACAGTACCACGTGCAATTGAGGCAGTGTTCCGCAATAGGAAACAGTATCACTCTTTGAATGTCCAGATGGTTTGTGATGCCATGCAACTGATTACACACTGCTGCGCACGTTTCCCAGACTCATCACATGACTCAGTGGTACTGCGGAATTCCACGTTGCCATGGTACATGGAACGCTATGCCGGACAAAGCACATGGCTATTGGGTGAGTACAGCTGACAATGCTACAACCCTGTCGAAGTGGTGTGTGTGTGTCCAGGCCAATGAGCATTGTGAGTGTGCCGCTGTGACCGCACATGCATCACCCCCCTTCCATCTACCAAATACACAGTGGATGCCAAACATCATGAAGGAAGACATGACAGGGCACCACAATGTGCCCGTGCACACGCTGGCACAGCCAATCCCGTCACTGTCCCATGAACCTTGTGCCACTGCAGACACCCACCCTCAATTGAAACACTGCCTCAAAAGGCACGAGAGGCGTGTAAATGAGACGACGTGTATTTACTACTTCCGTACAGTGGAGTCACTCTGCCATGTGTGGACAGCACTGCACCGTGACATGCACACAATCAAATGTCACCCGCAGGGCACAGTAAACATGCAAGTTAATGTGTAGGCCCATATCCAGTTAGCGACATACATCGTGATGCCCAAAACATAGCTCCATACACTGCATGGTACATATGCATGAATGAATGATGATACAAGAATGCACAGCAGCAGATGAGGACATGATGCCACAAACACTGACATGTTCCCCCATCTACATCCCATGTAGGTGATGCGGGATTTGCACTCACGCCATGGATGATGACACCTGTACGGAGACCAAGGAACAGGCATGGAGAGGCATACAATAGGGCACATATCTGCACACGTGGAATGATTGAGAGGACATTTGGACTGCTGAAGGCCCGTTTCCGCTGTCTGAGCAGATCTGGCGGATCACTGCTGTACAGCCCAGTGAAGACGGGTAAAATCACGCTCGTATGTGCCATGCTGCACAATATATGCCTGCGCAGGAACATCCCAATGCCACCAGACGCAGATGAGGAAGATGGGGATGGGGATGGGGATGGAGATGGGGATGGGATGGCACCGCCTCCCCCTGGGGGTCCACATGATGGCCAGAGAGCACGGGATGCCCTGATTCGCATTTACTTTTGAGTCACAGCACATTCACAGAAATGCACGAACATGGTGACGACAATGAATTAATAGTTGCACTGCAAAATAAATGATCAATGTCCACACATGTGTGTCTTGATTCGAAATGGTGATGTATTGATGTAATAACAACAGGGAAGGAGGTGCATTGGTTAGGGAAGCTGTACACCCGGGGCCACCCACCACCCAAACCTCCCCCCCCACCCAGGCCCCATTGTTCAAACCCCCAAAACTACCTACACCACCACCCAAACGGGCCCACCCCCACCCAGGCCCCATTGTTCAAACCCCCAAAATTACCTACCCCATCACCCAAACGTGCCCACCCCCACCCAGGCCCCATTGTTCAAACCCCCAAAACTACCTACCCCACCACCCAAACGTGCCCATCCCTCTCACACCCTTGTAGTCCACATGTGTCCTGCACTGCCCCACACACATGCCATCACTTCCGTGTGCGCTTCTGTGCCTGTGCAACCTTGCCCGAGGGACCCGTTAGCCTACTCGAGCGCCTCCTTGGACTGGCAGTAGTGGAGCTGGATGGGGTGGTTGTGTTTGATTGCGCAGAATCTGGGATTGAGGGCATCCGTGCCAGATTTGCCTGTTGGCCAACCAACATGGCCTCTACAAGCCTGGAGGTGTGGTCGTTGCCCTCCGGCACATAGCGTGCAAGGGTTACTATAGTGCTTGCAAAGCATCCAATGGACCTCGACAGGCGACGCACTGAGGCGCTGTAGCTCTCCCTCTGCAGCCTGGATTCCTCTAGCTGCCTCTCCACCAGCTGGGTGAGGGTAGCCTGCTGCTCCTCCATCCGCTGCATGCGGGCATTCAGTTCGGCCATGGATGGGGTGGGCGACCTCATGGGACTCCTCAGTGATGTGGGGCTGAACTCCAGCTCATGGAAGGAGCCCAGGTCTTCCAATGTGGGCATCTCCCCCTGTGGCCCCGTTTCCGAGTGCTCTTGCGGAGCACTGTAATCACTGCAGGCCGCCCCCTCTGCAGTGCTGCTGCCTTCGGTGTTGTGTTGGGTGGCCATGATAGGTTCCCGTGGCACCTGTCTAGACTCAGGCAGTGTGGAGACGGTGGGGATGGCAGTGGTGGTGGTGGGCGGCACATCTGTAGTGGCTGGTAATGTGGCCAGAGGTGCAGAACTGCCAGCAGCATCCTCCTGTGTGGTGGCGGTGGCTTGTGTACTTGCCGGTGCAGATTGGCTGGCCTGTTGTGCAGTATCACTGTCACTTGAAACGGCTGTGGGGACACAAAGGGCATGCAATTAGTGTTGTTGTGGTGGCAGATGGGTGCATCACATGCGTCATTAAGATTGTACATTGAATAGTGTTAGTCACATGCATCTGATTGCTGGTGTATGCATCCTGTGATATTGGTTGCCATACGGATCATGATGGGTCCTTTGGCCCACACATGCACTGCCTGGGGGGGGGTTGTTAATGGGTCCTTTGGCCCACACATGCACTGCCTGGGGGGGTTGTTAATGGGTCCTTTGGCCCACACATGCACTGCCTGGGGGGGGGTTGTTAATGGGTCCTTTGGCCCACACATGCACTGCCTGGGGGGGGTTGTTAATGGGTCCTTTGGCCCACACATGCACTGCCTGGGGGGGGGGTTGTTAATGGGTCCTTTGGCCCAGTACTCACAACTGCATATTTTCATGTGGCATTCATGTTTGGGCACTTACCGGCATCTGCAGGTGGGCTCACTCCTGCCTCAGCCTCCCCGATCCCATGGATTCCCTCAAGGTAGAGGACGCTGCTGCAACGCTCCTCCCATGCTTGCAGCCTCAGTGGGGAAGGGGGTCCTCCGCCTGTCCCACTGCTGCGTTGGCGGTGCGTGGAAATGAGGTTGCGTACCCTCAGCCTCAGGTCGTCCCACCGCTTGTGGCAGTCCTTCACACTCCTCACTGTCACGCCCACAGCGGTGCACTTGCGTGCAGCTTCGGCCCACACCTCCTTCCTCCGCTGCTGTGTGGCACGCCGTTGGTCGGCGCTGAACAGCATCTCCGCATTGTCCACAATGTGCTCCACCAAGACGGTTAGCTCTGCCTCGCTGAAGCGCTGTTTGCGCTGCCTCTGAGCAGGAATCCTGGCAGACATGCTGGTGGTCCCTTTTGGCTTCTCAGAGTTAGGATTGTGCTTGTGCTGACTCTGGATGGCAATGGATTGTGCTTTTATATGATGGCCGCCTCTCTGTTTCCTGTTTTGGCGATCATGGTATTTCCGGTTCCGTGTCCGTGGCAGCGGAGGCGGACACGGGTTTTGCGCCACTTGTGGCTGCGTTATTTCCATTTCCGTGGGGTTTTCCGTGACGGCGGTAACAACGTTTCCGAGTCCGTGTGGTGCGCGCAACCAACAGCGTGTAATTGGACGGTTTTTCCGCAACCTTGCGGACACGGAAACGTTTTTACCGCCGTCACGGATTTTGCATGGTCCCGGACTGGCAGGTTGTAATGAGGCCCATAGTCTCTCCCGGTAAGGCCCCACTTGCCTCTACCCCTAGGGAGGGTATTCTGGAGCAGACCTCTTCCCTAGCCTCACGGAAAGGAATTCCCACTTGAGGAGAAGAGACGAATTCCCTCAGTTCGTCACATTACATTCTCCTGATCTCTGTGGCTTCCCCTTCTTGATTGATCAGAAAGCGACTTAAAAAATTGACCTTCCCTTGTTCTTGTCCTTTCCGATGTACAACTGAAAAACAGAAAAGTTTAAGTCCAGGAACAATCTATTTACTCTGACATTGGTGCCTTTCCGTAAGCTCATCTAGGTCAGGGAACAGTGGTCAGTGATTCAGCTGAATTTTCAGCCAGTTAGATAATATCGTAAGTGGGTGACAGACTTTGTTATGGTCAAGGCTTCCAACTCCATAGTAGCATAAGACTGTTCCCTCGGGAAAGGTTTCCAGCTCGTGTACAATATGGGGTGTTCGATTCCATCGTATTCTTGTGAGAGAACAGCACCGGGACCAAACCTAGAGGCGCCCGTTTGTAACAAGATCTCTTGGTTAAAGTCTGACATCTTAAGGATGGGATTGCTGCAAAGGATGTATTTCAGCCCCATAAAAACATTCCGTATCTTCCTTATTCCAGAGTAGCTTCTGTGGTTGGGCATTTTTCAACATATCCATTAGATTGGCAGCAAGACCTCAATAGTTAGGGCTATCCCGTCAACTCCAAGAAGGCTCATAGTTGTCTCTTGGTCTTTGGAGTAGCTGTTTTTAAGACCACCTTCACTTTTTCACTTTAGGATTGGATTAGGCTGTTTCCCACAAAAAAAGCCTAAATATTTTACTGCTGACGGCCACAAATGAAATTTTCGTGGTTTGGCTCTGAGGCCCGCTTTTCTCAGTGCTCGGACCATTTCATATAGGTGGTGAAGATGTTCCAGCCAACTATCACTGTGGACCACAATGTCATCTAGGTAAACTCCACAGAAGGTTGAATATGGCTTCAATATTCTGTCCAATAACCTCTGAAAGGTGGCTGGCACCCCATGACAGTCGAATGGCAAGACCTTGAAGTGAAATAGGCCCTGGGGTGTTGAAAAGGTGTTTTTATCTTGATCAGTCAGATTCAAAGGTACTTGCTAATATCCTTTAGATAAATCCAATACGGATATATATTTTGTTGTGCTTACTTTTCTGATGAGTTCATCAATCCTCGGCATTGAGTCATTTTCAAATAATGAGATTGCATTAAATTTCCTGAAATCAATGCAAAAATGCCAGGATTTGTCAGGCTTAGTGACTAGAACTAGGGGAACAGCAGGGACTTTCAACTTTTGAACTTGACTCGTCTCCTCTGCAAAGTTCTCTAGGGGTCATCTTCATGTTCTGCAATTTCCTTCCAAGGCATTCACTGAAGAGATAGGGTCTGTCCCCATCTGCGGCCAGAGTGTCTACCTGAGGTAACAGGTCTAGGCAGCTGGGGTGGTCTGGGGAACACACCTCTAAGGGGGAAATGCTAGTAAAAGCACAAAAAATCCCAGGAGCTAAGATTACAGGAGGTGGCCACAAGAATAGTTTCAATAATGAAGAGGAATCCACAGAATTAAGGCAGTCGAAGGAATGAAGGCTCATCCACGGAACAAAGCTAACAGCAGGCATGCAATCCAGGAGGAAGGCAGAACGAGGTAATAGGAAGGAGGACCAGAGTGAAGGAGTAGGGCAGCGAAGAAACAGGGGAAGGAAGGAGGCAGGAATAAAGGGCCAAGAGAGAGACAATGCAGGAAACAAGCGTCCTACACCAAAGAGGAATAAGGAGGGTTGCAACATGCAACTCCTGATCAAATCCGCTGGATAGATGGACAGCAGAGATTACGGCAGCCATCTTGAAAAAGACCATACCGGCAATGGAATCGCTGGTCTAGCGTAATGGCACTCCTGAGCATCATCAACACCAGCATTGCTAAATCAACCATTGTGTTGCTGTGATACTTTCTGACGGTTTAATTATATCTGCCCTTAGCATGTCCTCTATTTCTTGGTTTGTCACTTATTTTCGGGCTTCAGGAATTCTGTATGGCCTAAGCTTTATGGGTTTCCTTGTGGGTGTCCTAATAAATGACAGAAGTTGGCAACTCTTCCCGGTTGTTCCGAGAATACATCAGGAAACTGGTCTCGGTAAGGAGGGCTGCCATGGTGACAATGGTCTTCTCAATATTATCTGTCTTCCACTCCTTAAGTAAGTTTACAGGATAGACTTATATCTTCTGTCGTCTACCTGGTTGTGAAATGAGGTAGTTTAATGGACCCTTCTGTTCTAGAACTTCATAGGGACCATACCATTGAGACACCCTTTTGTTTTCTGATGACGGTAAATGGACTTATACGTACTGTCTAACTGAAAAAATACGGGTGATTGCACGTCTATTCTAGACAGCCTGTTGTTAGTCTTGGGCTTAAATCAGAAGCGTATTGAAGAAATTGAAGGAATTGTAATATGCGCTGAGTTGTGATATCCATTATTTGATTTTAAGGTTATCCATGTATGCAAACAATCTATTTTATCTTTTAATGTATGTTTTACATTATGCATGAACTATTTGAGGTTTATGAATTTTTGATACTGATTTATTTTGTATTAAAATGTTCTATGATTATTTAGTGAATTAAGGGTCTGTTATTTTTTAGGACTCTTTCAGATCTCTTGGGGTCTTTGAAGACATTGATTGAGGACACACTTTGTGATGCCTTCCTTTGGGTGTTATAAGTATGGCGTTGGGCCTGTGCCAGTTGTTTCTTGCCAATCTCATGTACTGCTTTCATATGTGACATCAGTTTTTGGGCAGTTTGGGAAATGTGAAATATGGTTTCTTCTCTCTCGTCCCAGGTCTTCTTGAGAATGTCTAAGACATCTTGCGGTTCCCTTCCATGCAAAAGCTCAAATGGAGTACATTCCACAGAGGTTTGATGAGTTGTCCGGACTGCAAAGATGTCCCAGGGTGTCATCACATCCTATGTCTTTGCGTCAGTCTCTACCAGCTTTCTTAGTATTTCTTGTAAAGTCTGGTTGAAATGTTCTACGAGACCGTCGGTTTGGGGATGATACATGGAGGTCCTTAAGGATTTGTTATTTAGGATCTCTTTTACCTCTTGCTTCAGATGGGACATAAAGGTTGTACCCTGATACGTAAGGATTTCTTTTGGGAATTTTTCCCTGGAGAGGAAAGGCAACAGGTGTTTTTAAAATGTGTTGCATAGTATTGTTACGCAGAAGAAAGGCTTCTGGATAGCAAGTGGCATAGTCATGGATTACAAGGATGAAGCGATTCCCTAGTTTTGAGGTTCCTAGAGGTCTCACAATATCCAATTCTAGAAAACTGAACAGCAAATATTGGCAAAGGCTGTAAAGGAGTGGTGGGTACGGGTGTATTGGCTGTCATCTGACATATTTCACACGTGGATATAAAATTCTTAACGTTAGCAAAGACAATTGGCCAGTAGAACCTAGGTATTATGTGGTTCTGGGTTTTCCCTAGCTCTTGGTGAACTGCAGTCAAATGGTAGTGTGCTAATTCTAACACAGTCTGTCTATGACTACAGGGTATGACTAGTTGTGTTCGGCAGGCTCCCTCTGGCATTACCTCTGGTGTTGCATCACCTCTGTATAGTAGTTCCTTTTTTAAAAAAAAAAAGAAGGGGCTGGCTTGACTACGCCCAGCTAATCAGAGATTACCTTGGCAAAGGCTTCCATGAGGATGGTATGATTCCACTGGGCGAATGCTAAATCGGGTAAGGGAGCAACCTCTTCCTGTTCTTTGGTGTTTCTCTCTACAACTGGGAGATCTGCTTCTCTGAAACCTTTAGAACCTCGTTCTGTTTCGTATTGTTCAGCTACCTCTTGATGGACTGGGAATAATATATTCTCTAAAATACCTTGAACAATCTTTTCCCCTTCTCTCACAGTATATGGGTCGTTCCCATGAGTATGCAAGAGAACTTTAACATCCCCCAAGAAATCGGGATCTATGACTCTTGCCATAACATCTAGCCCATGTCTCCATGACATACCATTGTTTAATTAACATTAATTAAGTCAGCGCTTCTAGTGCCGCAGCGCCGGGCTCCAGGCCCATACTTTATTAATTTACTAATTCAGATAGCACTTCTCAGAGCCAAGTGCCTGGTTCCCTGCTCCCCAGTCCCCCCTTGTCCATGCTTCCCTGTTTCCTCCCCCTCCTCCTTCCCTCCTGCCCACCGTGCTCCTATTGGTGAATGGACCCGTTCCTGAGAGAGGGTCTACACTCTCCAGGCTCCGTTCATGCGCATTTCTGTAACATCCGGGCTGGTGTAAGTGCTCCGGCTTGCTGAGACACATGGGCACCAACTTTATTCAATTAATTAAGTTGGCACTTCTAGCACTGCAGTGGCAGGCTCCAGGCCCATCCTTTATTCATTTACTAATTCAGTTAATGTTTCTCAGAGCCGAGAGCCTAGTTTCCCACTCCCCGCACTCCCTTGTCCACACTTCCCTGTTTCCTCCCCCCTCCCTCCGGCCCACCGCGCTACCATTGGTGAACTGGGTCATTATCTAACAACTTTTCCAGGCAGCCTTTGCCTGGCAGCCCCCTTGGCAAAGGACACAGAGGCAAAGGACAGATTCAATGGAAGCAGCTCCAGATGGTGCCTGCCGGTGTCAGCCGGGGAAGCATGAAGCATGCTGCCGCCAACCTGCTGCGACCAACCAGGTAGGTGCAGTGAGTTACCCAGGCAGCAATCATTGCACTCCACTAATCTGACCCAGCCCTCAAATTATTCTTATGTGCTTTCCGCACCACCCGTTTGCACCTCAGTTAATTGTATCTGCTTTGCCACTGTCTTTCCCTAGGAAAGTTGCATTGCATTGTTGCTGTGTTCATAAATAGGCTTTTCCCTCTTTAAGAAAGTCGAATCTGGGTGGTTTTGTGCATTGCTGCTGTTTTTATAACTAGGCCTTTTCTGTCTTTTAGGAAAGTCGAATCTGGGTAGTTTTGTGCATTGTTGCTGTGTTCATAACTATGCATTTTCCCTCTTTTAGGAAAGTTGAATCTGGGTGGTTTTGTGAATTGTTGCTGTGTTTATAATGAGGCCTTTTCCCTTGTTTAGGAAAGTCAAATCTGAGTGGTTTTGTGCATTGCTGCTGTGTTTATAATTAGGCCTTCTCCCTTTTTTAGGAAAGTCGAATCTGGGTAGTTTTGTGTATTGTTGCTGTGTTCATAACTATGTATTTTCCCTCTTTTAGGAAAGTCGAATCTGAGTGGATTTGTGCATTGCTGCTGTGTTTATAACTAGGCCTTTTCCCTATTTTTAGGAAAGTCAAATCTGGGTGGTTTTGTGCATTGCTGCTGTGTTTATAACTAGGCATTTTCCCTGTTTTAGGAAAGTCGAATCTGGGTGGTTTTGTGCATTGCTGCTGTGTTTATAACTGTGCCTTTTCCCTCTTTTAGGACAGTCGATTCTGGGTGATTTTGTGCATTTTTGCTGTGTTTATAATGAGGCCTTTTCACTTGTTTAGGAAAGTCGAATCTGGGTGGTTTTGTGCATTGCTGCTGTGTTTATAACTAGGCCTTTCCCCCTTTTTAGGAAAGTCAAATCTGGGTGGTTCTGTGCATTGTTGCTGTGGTTATAACTAGGCCTTTCCCCCTCATTTAAGAAAGTGTAATCTGGGTTATTTTATGCATTTCTGCTGTGTTTATAACCATGCGTTTTTTGTCTTTTAGGAAAGTCGAATCTGGGTAGTTGTGTGCATTGTTGCTGTGTTTATAACTCTGCCTTTTTCCTCTTTTAGGAAAGTTGAATCTGGGTGGTGTTGTGCATTATTGCTGTGTCTATAACTATGCCTTATAACTATGCCTTTTCCCTCATTTAGGAAAGTCAAATCTGGGTGTTTTTGTGCATTGTTGCTGTGTTCATAAGTAGGCCTTTTCCCTCTTTTAGGAAAGTCGAATCTGGGTGGTTTTGTGTGTTGCTGCTGTGTTTATCACTAGGCCTATCCCCTCTTTTAGGAAAGGCGAATCTGGGCTTGCGTTGTGGTTACTGCAGTACTGTTAACTGTCTCATCAGGCTCTCTCTCACTCTCTATATTCCCACCTGGGGGAATGGTTGTACTGTTGTGTGTCTCCTGTCCACTCCTCCTGTGTGGTCCCTACTGTGTGACTCCTGCTCCACCTCTGCGATTCCTAAGTGTGCAGTGCTGGGCGGTCTCTCCCCCTCTGTTGTTTTCTCCTTCCATCCTACTACCTTCCTCCATGTACCCTCGATGGTGCTTTCCGTCTCTCCCATATTCTCCAACTGCTACTCTATCGCCTATCCTATCCCTCTCACTAAGTCAGGCAGGAAGAAGTTCAAGAAGGATATCCTGGTCTGAAACCCAGGCCTCCCCATCACTAATACCTACATCAATGCCTCTTTGAGACAGACTCTCACTGACATCCTCTTTGTCGTTCCCTCACCAGACCTATGGACCCCTCATATGGTCTCGGCTCTCTCTTCTATCTCTTCCTCGCCCATTAATGTTGGCACTCAATGGGAGGTCCTCTTGGCCTCATTCCACTCCTCCAAGACCATCATGAATGTATATCTGAATGGCACCGTCTTGGTCCCAGGGCCAGCCCAACCTTCTCCTTTTTGATAGGCGTCTTCCACATTTTATCAACTTCCTTCCTTCTCTTGCTACTCCCATTAGCACCTCTCTATGGAGCCTCAACCACTTCCTGCCCCACTGCCTCTGCCACCTCTCTGGCTGCTATGCCACCTCCTGCTACCACCTCTGCCCTCTCCTGGGCCCCCCCATCACTTCCCCTTGGTGCACTACTAGCCTGTTCCCCAACCCAGCACACTTTCAAATGTGGCAACCTGCTCCACGTCGTTACTCTCAACTCTTCTGTAAAACACTCCTCTGACATCTGCCAACTCCTCAAATACATTTTCCTCGCTCTCACCGAGGCATGGTTCACGTCAGCTCTTTCATGAGTTTTTACACTCTCCTCCCTGATGGCTACAAGATGCTCCCCAAACCCAGATCCAACCAACCCTGAGGTGGAGTAGCTCTGATCTTTCCAGAGTGGTTCCTGGCTTCTGTCATCCATAGGCAGGGCTATTCCTCCTTTGAAGGCCTGGTCTGAAAGCTCTCTATCTCTCCTGGCCTCTTTATGACTGTGGCCACCATCTAGAGGGCACCTGGCCAGGACACCCTCTTCCTCTCAGAATGGGCAGACCTCTCCTCTTCTTTCCTTGCCTCTACCTCTCAACCTCTCCTCAGAGACCTCAACATTCACCTGGATGTTTCTAATTACTCCTCTGTGCTTTTCCGCAAACCCTGCAACACTCTCTCTCTTTCCATTTTACCCTCTGGTCCGACACACTCTGATGGACACACTCTGGATGTTCTCATCTCCTCAGACAACCCCCTCTCTAACCTTCTCACCACTCCTCTCTCTTGGACTGACCACGTTCTGCTCTCCTCTCACCTCAAACTCTCTGTCCCTCAGGCTAAGCCCACTCCAGCACTGCCACCCACCTTATCGGTCATTCGGACCCATGAAGCATGTGTCAGAGGATGCCTTTGCCGCTACCTTCTCTGCGTCTCCTACGCCGCCTGCGGCTGACTCACATGCTGACACAGCCTTCTCTAACCTACATCTTTCTATCTTCAACATCCTAGACATCCTTGCCCCTGTCATTAGAATCCACCTGAAGCCTACCTCCAAGTGCAACTCTTGCTATGACTCCGACCTCGCCACCCTGAAATGTAAGTGCAGAGTGGCTGAGAGGAAGTGGATGGCTTCGGGTACATCCTCTGACAAAATGGCCTGCCACCTGCTCCAAAGGCAATACAGACTCTCTGTCCTGTTCAAAAAGAGAGTCCACATCCAAGCCCGCGTCTCTGCGGCATCAAACAACACGGCCAAACTCTTTAAAGGAGCTGGCCAATCCTTCTGCATTCCCTACCTTTCCTGTTCCTTCCTAGGCCCTCTGCCCAGCTTTGGCTTCTCACTTCACCACTAGAACTCAGGACATCCTGTCTTCTCTCTCCATCTCATCTCCCTCTAACTCTCTAAGCCTCCCTCTGCCTCTCCTCCTCCTTTCTCCTCCTTCTCTCCAACAACACCTGCCAATGTCTCTAGCTATGTCTGATCTATGAAAGTGTCATCCGAACAGGGGCTCCCCTGCTCCTCCAGAACCATCAAGGACCACATTGACACCATCGCGCCAGCCTTGGCTGATTTCGGCAATCACTCTTTTGCTACTGGACCTGCCTCCTCTCTCCTCAAGCACTCCCTTGTGCACCTCCCCTTACAAAGCCTTCTGCCAATCCTATCTGTCCGACAAACTATCACCCGATCTCTATCACTCCTTTCCTGGACAAACTCCCAGAAAAGCTGGCCATCTTCGAACGTACTCTCCACACTGAATCTATTGGTTTATCTCCATAACCATCAGTCTGGATTCAGAGCATCCAGAGGCACGGAAACTGCTCTCCTGAACACCCGTAAAGATCTGCTCTCTAATCTTGGCTCCAGCCTTCCTTCTGTCCTCATCTTCCTTGCCCTTTCCTCTGCTTTTGACATGTTCAATCACGCCATCCTGATCAATCGACTTTGTAAGAACCTGGGCATCACGGATCAGGTCCCGGAGTGGCTGACCTCCTTCCTCCTGGACCGACCGTCCTAGGTCCAACTTGGGTCCTTTCCCTCCACCACCTCTCTCTCCACATGTGGTGTCACCCAGGCGTTCCAACCTCTCACCATGGCTCTTAAACGTCTCCCTGCCCCCCTTAGCCCGCCTGATCTCTACCATCTCTTCTAACTTTCAGTGTTATGCGGATGACACTCAACTCTCTTTCCGGCACCCCTCTGCCTCCTCACCTCTCTCACTCATTCCTGGCTATCTATCCATAATTCAGGAGTGGTGCACCTCTAACGATCTTTGCCTTAATGCCAGTGAGATGGAGATCCTTCTCACTGGGACTCCTGCTTCCACTTACCTTCTGTGACTCTTGCCACCCTCCTTGGGCCCGCCTCCTTCGCTGTCCAGTGAGGCAAAAAACCTTGGGGCCATCTTCGACTCCACTCTCTCCTCACATCACAGACCTTGCCAAGAAGGCCCACTACCAGCTGATCCTCCTCAGAGGTATTCTTCCCTTTCTCACTTTCCCCTAGAAGCTCACTGTCTCCAGAGCCCTTTTTCTCTCTAGGATGGACTACCGCAACAGCCTCTTTCTCAATCTGCCTTCCTCTACTCTTTACCCTCTGCAATTAATCCAGAACAGGACTGTGAGACTTGTCCTTGGCCTCAGGCCCATAGACCGAATATCTCCATCCCTGAAATCTCTCCACTGGCTCCCGGTGGCTGCAAGATTCAAGTTCAAGACCCTCCGCATCGTACACAAGGCCTTTTGGGGCCGGGATCCACACTACATCCAACTCTCTCTTCCATATACCTTCCTTCTTGAGCCCTTCGCTCAGCTACCTCAAACTCTCTGAGGGTCAGATGCTTTGCTAGGCAGAGAGTGGGGGGTAGATATCTCTCCTCTGCAGGTGACTTCCTCTGCAATGGCCTCCCTTCCCCACTCAAACCTAGGCCTGACCAACTGAAGTTCTGGATGCAGCTCAAGACCTTCCCTTTCTCCTCTGTTTTCTCTCACCCCCTCCCCTGCTGACCTACCTGTCTGCTGCGTTGACTGGTTGCTTGGCTACCCTCAGAATCACGCGGGGTACTAGGCTCCTCCATGATCAGTCTTCCCGCACTGCATCTGGGCCTACCACACTTTGGGGCTGTAACTGTTAACCCTACAATCCCCTGCCTCCTTGCATTTACCTAGAGCCGCGCTGCCCTGGCTGCATTGAGAAATGCTACCCTGATTGCGCTTCCCCTATCCCCCTCCCTGGCACTTCCACTGCTCATTTCCCCCTTCACTTTGCGCTGCCGCACTTGCCTGATCTGGATGACACAAGGCCTAGTAAGATTGTTTGTCTTATCCTCCCGCTGTCTTCACTCCCTTGTCTTGTCATGCCTAGAAACACTTGTATAAAGGCTTGTTATAAATGACACATCATATCATATCATATACCAGATTTAAAAGTGAGTCTAATATAGGTTCCATTGGGAGGGGTTAATGATAATCCTGTGTTGATCAGGCGTTTCTCACCCGATGGAATTTCAATTTCTCCAGTGCTTTGTAGGTCACACCCTATTGATTCAGCGGTAGCCACTGTTGGACTTTTATCCTTGGGTCTTCATTTTGTAAACTTTATGGGTCCTCAGCTTCTATTAAATGGTATACATCTCACTTACATACCACTTCTAACACCATTTGCGGTGGGTCAGAAAAAGGACACCGACTCTTAGTTGACATGAAGCACAGTATTTTATTAAAGTAACTCGAATAGGCCTCTCTTTCCCTATCACTTTTGGAGTTCCCTGCCGCTATTACTAACTACAGTGCACGTACGTCAGTCGTGAATGTCCAAATTTACAAGGCTTCTGTCCATAACTACCTTATCTGACCATACCGCTATAAAAACTAATTTAAATCAGGAGAATGGCTCCCCTCTCCTGAGGATACTCCTAGTACCAATGTGGGGTTTCTTCATTAGAATTTAATTAGAAAATAGTCTGTGACTTTGTGGATTAGTCTCTTTAATTCATCAAATGCATTATTAAATCTTCCTTTCTCTTTGAGCTCACATTTAGGACTTTTTCATAGTATTCACATCTCTCCTTGTTGCTGTTAGTGTATCTTGTTAAAGTATTATTGTTCTTGTGGGTTTTTACACCGGGGCAATTGTATATTCTGTTCACTTGGGCTACTTCTCTTGATATATAGTCCAATTATCTAGTTCTCTCAAACTATGCTTCACAATTTGTTTTCTCTCTCAAATTATTCTCTTCTTGTATAAGGCATTTAGTTACTTTCCCCTTTTCCCAGGGTATTCTGTCCCATTGCTCTTCTCTTGCTTTGTTTAACTTTTCAATGCTTGTTTCTCTAGTTTCAATTGAATTTAAATTCACTCGTTTCCAATTGAACTCTGTTTCATATTTTTCACTGGGATGAGCTGTTTGTGTGGTATAATAATTTCCTGGAGGCCTCTCGTGCTTCTCGTCCTTCCTGTTACCTTTGTTCCTGACAGGGACGTCCTCAGGAGCTTTCTCAGTTAGGCACCTCTCGTCTGATCACAAACTGCTGTGTACTTTGTTTTGCTGGTCTCTCTTTCTCTGCCTTCCCTTGCTTCTTCGTAGTGTACCGGTACATCACTGTGTGACCGGACACCTTGTGGTTCGTTCTAGTGGGAGTCTTGGCGACAGTTAATGGATAGACTATCCACCACGGCTTCTCATTTGTGGACACGCCACCCCCTTCCCGCAGGCTCCTGCCTTGCTTGTTTTCCTCCGTTCACATTTGCAGTATCACAGGCATTCCACACTCCGTTCTCAGGTGAGTCTGAAACTCGCAAGCTTCTGGGTTTCCATCTTCCCCAGATATTACACAGCGTGGGAGTTTCCCAAGCCTACGTACATGCTTGTCTCCTTCTTCTCATTGCCCTCTCAAGGAGGACTCATTAATCAACCTCCTCGTCTGAGTAGATTGGTCATTTTTTTTAAATTGATTTGTTCTTTTGTCATATGATAATGGCATTGGTATTGTTTTTCTTCGTCCCAGTCTTGATATTTTATATCTTCTGGTGCTATGTAGCATCCCATGTAAGCAACAATATGTCCAGCTTTAAAGAGTTCCTCATGGGAACAGGAGTCCTTGTCCACAAATGGGGAGTCTCTCCTGGTGAGGTCCCACTTGCCTCTACCCCTAGTGGGGGTATTGCGGAGCGTGCTCACCTCCCTTGCCTCACAGGAAGGTGCTCCCCCTAGGAGAGTAGGTGTCACGGAGTTCCCCCCTTCTCACCTGAGACCGATCCTTGCTGGACTCCATGGGCGGTGTCTTCTTGCGGACAGACCTGGACTTGAATAAGGCTGAGCGAGTCTCTTCCGACTCCAGCGTCCGTTTAAGATTCTGGGATGCAGCAATCCGGGGATCCGGGAAACGAAGAAGGCGAGCTGATGGCGCACGAGTCCAGGAAGCAAGAGGAACAGGGAAAGGGGCAAGGAATGGGAGTAGGAAAGCTAGGAACCAGGGAAGCAATACAGCGAACTACGGAGCACACGTCTGATCGCTACTTGGCAATAGCATTGAGACGTGCAGAGCCGCGGGGTGCAGTCTATTAATAGAATACGTTACGTCCAACGTATAGACCGCGGAAGGCGTGTCACGCTGGACGGCCATGTTGGGAGTGTCAGGGAATGCAAGGCTTGTTGCGATAAGGACCAGGAAGACCAAAAGGGGCGAGTCCTGTGGGTCATGACAGCATGCCTCCTCCGAAAACCTGTTCCTCCAGGTTTGCCTGGGTGTATGAGGTGGTATCTTCTGAGCAGTCGAGGGGTATTCAGATTAGAAAGTGGTTCCCAAGTTCTTTCACTGGGGGGATATCCTTTCCATTCAACCAGGTATTGAAGCTGACCCCGTTTATACCTGAAGTCGCATATCCGGGAGACTTCATATTCCAGTTGATTGTCCACCACCACAGGAGTGGGTCTGCAGGATTTCCGGGAGGATTGAATGTAAGGTTTCAATAAGGAGGTGTGAAAAACTGGGTGAATCTTTTTCCAGGATTCTGGTAGCTTGAGCCGGTAAGAGACTGGGTTCATAATTTCCTTGATGGAAAATGGACCATAATACCGGGGGGCCAATTTGTTTTGCCGTAGATGTTGGGGTAGTAATTTCGAGGACAACCATACTTGATCTCCAACTGAATAAGAAGGCCCGGGTCTTCTTTTGGAATCCGCATATCTCTTGGTCTGTGTTCTGGCCTTCTCTAAGTGCTCTTTGGTCTCATTATGTATGTTGATGAGTGTTTCTGTCAGGAATGGCACTCTGTTAAGAGTGGCACAGGGCACCTCGGTAGGGTTTGGGTGGCTGTGCTGAAGTAAGGTAGCAGATAAGCACACGCAGCAGGAAGTTCAACAAGAAAGAAGAGTAGGAAACTGTAGCTGTGAGCCAAAAGGGGCAAAGATACAAAGGTACAAACAAACTGGATTCCCTCTTGGGGTGTATGCTGAAATGGGAAAGAGTGTTCCACGAACCTTAGGAAACTCCAGCCTTCTGCACAGATTGCTATAACAGAGGCCCACGCTGTATGCTCATGGCTGGGAATAACAGCAGTGGGTGTCTGTAACACTGAAAACGCGACAAGGGAAGGGGCAGAGGTTGCCGGAAACCAACGGGCAAGCTCTGTACAAAGGGATTACATAAGACACATGAGAAGACAAGAACAGAAATATCCAGCGAAAAGGAAGTCAATGAGCAATCTAGCAGAAGGAAATGAAGGAAAGGCAGTTAGACTGAAGAAGATACAGAGGACTCAAGGAAGAGAACAAGGGAGCAGCAGTCAAGAAAACAAAATGGCTGCAAGTAGGAAGCAGGTCTGCAGTCAAGAGTGGCACTAGGTGCAGGCAAACTGTAGTGGACTGCAGAAGACTGTAGTAGACAGCAAGGCAGGGAGTCCAGAGGAACAGGACAGAGAGAGATTAGTAGTAGGCGACAGACAGAGAGCCCAAAAGAATAGGGCCGCGAGGTAGGGAGCCTAGAGGAGCAGGGCTGTAGGCAGCTAAGTGTAAAACAGGCTGTAAGGCAGAGGAGTGTAGCAAGCCGCAAGGCAAGGAGCCCAGAGGACAAGGACTGTAGGCAGCCGGAGTGAGGCAGGCTGCAGGGCAGGGAGCCCTGAGGACAAGGACTGGTGGCAGCCGGAGTGAGGCAGGCTGCAAGGCAGGAGGCCCAGAGGACAAGGGCTGTAGGCAGCGGAGTGAAGCAAGCTGCAGGGCAGGGAGCCCAGAGGAGCAGGGCAGCAAGGAGTGAGCTCAGAGGAGCAGGGCCGTTGACTGTAGAGGGCTGCAGAGGACTGTAGTAGGCTGCAAGGCAGGAAGCCCGGAAAGGGCACTGGATCAAAACAGGATAATGCAGCAACAGGAACAGCATACAAAGTAGAGGGTCAAGGCAAACAGGAGCGGGGAGATCTCAAGATGCAAGACACTGTGCTCCTGCAGGCAGCTGCTTATATACAGCCCTGCCCTGTTCTGAGGCAGGCTAATTGACAGCACCTGGAGCAGCACACCTGAAGACAATCTGCCTCCTCCCTCTCTGGTCCTGAGCAGAGGGAAGCAGCACTGGCCGCTAGGGCTTCTGGGGATTGTGGTCCCAATAACGATGAATGAGAATAGCCAGGAATTGAGGACTGTAGCCAGGTGCATTATGGTAAATGTAGTTAATTGAATAAAATAAGAAAGAACCAAAGTTGAGCAAATGGAAATAAAAGACCAAGGCGTGAATAGGAGTTGTTCAAAGAGTATTAGAAGGATCAATGAGTACCAAGTAGTCCATGATGGTTGCCAATGCGAGCGCCAGCGGCGCGGGCATGACAGTTTCAATCCAGGAGTCGACAGTAGGTACCGGTGTGGGTTGTGGAAGAACTGAGGGCAGAGCTGATTGATGGAATCCTTGGCTGCAATAAAAGGGGCTGGTCTTAACTGCTGAATGATCGGAATTGTTATAGGCGAATTCAGCCACGGGTATCAGGAGCGACCAGTCATCCTGAACCTTAGTGGCAAAACATCGAAGATATTGTTCCAGAGTCTGATTAGCACGTTCTGTGGCCCCATTGGTTTGATGGTGATAACCTGAAGAAAAAGCGCGTTGGATTCCTAATATTTGACAGAGGTGTTTCCAGAATTGTGAGACGTATTGAGGTCCTTGATCGGAAATTATCTTGGAAGGAAGTCCATGAAGGCGGAATATATTTGCTCCACGAAGATTCCAGCTAGTTCAGATGAGGATGGTAGCTTACTGAGGGGTGTGAAATGAGCCATATGAGTGAACAAGTCAATGGTGACCATGATGGTGGTGTACCCTCTGGAAGGCGGTAATTCCACAATTAAGTCTGTCGCGATAACTTCCCATGGCCTTGTTGGCAGTGCGGGTAGTAGCAGAAGACTCGCCGGCCTCTTGTTGTCATGTTTATTCTGACTACAGATTGCACAGGCTCTGACGTATAGTTGTACGTCAGTCTTCATTTTAGGCCACCAAAATTGTCTTTGTATGAGGTGGAGGGTGTTGGTGATGCCACGATGTTCGGAGTGAAGGGTATCATGACAGAGGTTTATTTTCCTTTGTTGTAATTGTTGTGTAGGAATGAGCAGAGCTTTGTCCTTGAACAAATATCCTTCCTTGACTCTCAGTTCCATTGATTCTTTCTTGAAATATTCTTCCAGAGTTCAGAGGGTTGGGTTTGTACTCGGATTTCTTCCAGGAGATTGACTGCTTGAGCTACAAAAATCGTGTGGGGAAACATCTTAGGATAGGCCTTATCTTCGGTAGTTTCATAGTCAGGCCGTCGAGATAAGGCGTCAGCAATCAAGTTTTGTGATCCAGGAACATGAGTGATGTGGAACTGGTACTGTGCAAAGAAGAAGGCCCAACGAGCCTGACGATTGTTCCGACACTCTAATGACTGTAGAATTTGAAGATTTTGGTGGTCCGTGCGGACCTGGACTGGATATCTAGCTCCCAGGAGTAGATGTCGCCACTCTGTGAAGGCTTGGCAGATGGCTAAAAGTTATTTTTCCAGGACGGAATAGTGTGTCTCACTGGGAGTCAGGGTTCGTGAAAGGTAAGCAATGGGGTGTTCTAGTTTATCCTCAAATTCTTGCTTCAACACCGCTCCAATGGCGTAGTTAGAGGCATCCGTTTCCACAAGGAATGGTCGATCAATGTCGGGTTGGGCCAGAATGGGGGCTTGAGTAAATCTTGTCTTCAAGAGTTGGAATGCCTTATCTTGCGGAATAGACCAGACAAAAGGGGTGTCTTTCTTCAGGAGAGCAACAATCGGTTGAACAATCTCAGAGAAGGTGGGTATAAACTTCCGGTAGAAATTGGCAAGCCCCAGGAAGAATTGAACTTGTTTCACGGACGTGGGAGCAGGCCAGGATAATATAGCCTTTGCCTTTGAAGGGTCCATGCCAATTCCCTCCTGAAGTCAGGATAAATCCTAGGTAATGAACAGAAACAACGTGAAACAGAAATTTCTCGGGTTTGGCCAAGAGTTTATGTTCACAGAGTCGTTGTAGTACTGCCTTTACATGCTCTTCATGCTTTAGAAGCTCCTTGCTTTAGATCAATATGTCGTCCAGGTAGACGATGACGAAGAGGAATAGCATGTCAGAGAACACCCTGTCCATAAAACGTTGTAAGACTGCTGGGGCATTAGCTAATCCAAAGGGCATGACCAGATATTCAAAGTGACCAAAGGGTGTTCTGAATGCTGTTTTCCATTTGTCTCCTTCCTGGCTACGAATCAAATGATAGGCACCCCGGAGGTCCAGTTTTGTGAAAATCACAGCGCCTCTGCCCGCTTCCAGGATATCCGAGATTAAGAGTAAAGGGTACCGGTCCTTGAGGGTGCATTGATTTAATCCACGATAATCGAGGCATGGTCTGATTTCCTTAGTGTCCTTCTTAGGAACAAAGAACAATGAAGCTCCGGCTGGATATTTTGAAGGTCTTATGGTGCCATTCGAAAGGTTGGTATCCAAGTATTCTCGGAGGGCCTTTTTCTCAGGTTCGGAAAGGATGAACATCCTGCCAAAGGAATCACTGCTGAGGGATCCATGTCTATGGCGCAGTCTTCAGGCCTGTGAGGGGGTAAGGCCTGGACTATGGCAGTTGAGAACACATCAACAAATCCCTGCTAGGCCTTAGGAACCCGCACGATATTGGAAACCATGAGAGTTGCTTGATGGTCTATTGGTGGTTCTTTGGAAGGAGTCAAGGAGGGATCCAGGATTAGACAGTGAGACATACAAAACTCTGAGCCGAGGAATAGTGATCCTGCTGTCCAATTGATATACGGATTGTGTTTCTGTAACCAGGGCATGCCCAGTACCATGGGGTAATGAGCTGACTTGATAATGTCGAATCGAATCCGCTCTTGGTGGTGGTTAATTGAAAGCTGGATCTCTTTGGTCTGCAGGCTTATGGGCCCCGAAATGAGGGGTCTTCCATCAATCGCTTCCACCGGCTGCATGATGCTTCGTGTTTCGTATGGGATGTGGTGACTAAAAACCCAATCTTGATCAATGAATATTCCCATAGCCCCGCAGTCCACCAAGGCCAAAACAGGATAGGTCTTATTCCCGGAGGTTGATAGGAAGGCCTGTAGTATCACTAGATTGTTTTGTCCAGGAGAGTTCAAGGATGGAATTGATGTGGAGCAAACATCTCTCTCCCGAAGCCCTGCTCCATCTAGGATCGGGAGTTGGCGTTTCCCGAACGATGAGTAGGGGCCAGAGGGCATTCTCTAACCAAGTATTTGTCTGAGGCACAATACATGCACAACCCCGTATTAATCCTTCTCATTCTTTCTTGCGGGGATATGGGTCCACAAAAGGCTCCTATCTGCATGGGTTCTGGTTCGGTGACTGAGCCTTGGTTTGTGTCAGATTTGGAGGTACTCTCAAAGGACACCTTTGGAGGGTTTCCTCTAGATTTTTTCTTCTCTGCCTTCCTTTCCTGGATGCGAAAGTCTATTTACATGGCAAGGTCCATAAGAGCCTGGAATGAGTTTGGTCGGGCCACTCTGGCTAACTCATCTTTAATCTCCTCATTTAGTCCTCTCCTGAAAAGGGTAAAACTTGCCTCCGGAGACCAATCAGCTTCCTTGACCAATTGCTTGAATCGGGTTACATACGTAAGCACATCCTGGGATCCTAGGTGAAAATCTAAGAGGCGTACCTGGGCACTAAAGACCTGCTCTGGGCGATCAAACATGGTCTTTAGGGCCTGTATGAAACCATCGTAGTCATCTAGGAGAGCGTCGCCGGAGTTAACTAGGGGTGTAGCCCAGGTTAAAGCATTTCCGTAAAGGTGAGAGATTATGAAACCCACCTTAGCCCTGGGAGTGGAAAAGTAATAGGGCTTAAAGTAAAGTGAACCAAACATGAGTCCAGGAATCCACAAAGGGTTTTTGCTGACCCATCGTATTTGTCAACAATGCCGCCCAGTAACACACTTTCTTTTGCGGCTGAATCACAGGATAGAACTAATTGCTTGAGAGCTGCGTTTTCCGCCTTTAAGTTCTGCACCTCGGTGGTTAATTCTTGCATACCTCGCATCAGGTCATGGACGGCCGCTTCCATGTCGACTTCGAGTGCGGTCGGTAGGCGTCTCAAACTGTCACAGAGTTCCCCCCTTCTCACCTGAGACCGATCCTTGCTGGACTCCATGGGCGGTGTCTTCTTGCAGACAGACCTGGACTTGAATAAGGCTGAGCAAGTCTCTTCCGACTCCAGCGTGCGTTTAAGATTCCGGGATGCAGCAATCCGGGAATCCGGGAAACGAAGAAGGCGTGCTGATGGCGCACGAGTCCAGGAAGCAAGAGGAACAGGGAAAGGGGCAAGGAATGGGAGTAGGAAAGCTAGGAACCAGGGAAGCAACACAGCGAACTACGGAGCACACGTCTGATCGCTACTTGGCAATAGCATTGAGACGCGCACAGCCGCGGGGGTGCGGTCTGTTGATAGAATACGTTACGTCCAATGTATAGACCGCGGAAGGCGTGTCACGCTGGACGGCCATGTTGGGAGTGTCAGGGAATGCAAGGCCCGTTGCGATAAGGACCAGGAAGACCAAAAGGGGCGAGTCCTGTGGGTCATGACAGTAGGGACGAATTCCCTCGACTCTTCACACTACTCTCTGGGAACATCAATCTGTATAACATATAGAAAAGGAATCTAGAGTTGTGTCTATTTCACATACTAATGTATGCCCCAGCTAAACATATTTCTTTAATCAAAATATAAATATATACTTTATTTTCTTTAAATTTTTGTGATAATCCATTATTTACAACATTAAATCAACTGTGATTAGTGCATACATCAAATTACAAAACCACACATTACGCAATTCTCATACTAACTCTAATACAATAAAATTATTTCTAACTAAAAGATCACTTATCCCACATAAACATTATATGTACGTATTTATACAGTGCATCGGGACATATTCTCCTAATTGCATCAAAAGATAATACACTTTATTTACTATTGTGAATAATGTATTACAACAAATAGTTTTGAAGAATGTCAAAAATTATATATTCATATTTTATAAAAAAAATATTTTTAGTTGGGAGTTATATTATTATGTGAAAGACCAGAGAGACATGGTAATTAAAATCCTCAACTTTTTCTACAAAAATCAGCAAAATTACCACTCAGTCATTCCACCGATGGTAATTCCACCAGAAATCCTCAATGGAGTCCTATTTACTCCATAAATGGAGATTAACATCACCCTACCACCACTTATAATCAATCCTCTGGTGGTCACATTATCCGATTTTGGTGGTGATTATGCGGAATTACCACGAAACTCGTAATGATCTCCTCTGCCTTGAAATACTTCTTAGGCAAGTCGACAGTCTACAGCCACACAGTATGGATATTACAATAGGCTTGTAAATAAGATTATATATCTGTTTCTTGCTATGCATCAGAAAGGTATTACAGTACATTACCCTTTTATTGTCCACACTCGCCACTGCCTCATCTCTTGTATTTCGAGTTTGCCGCATTGTTCTACCCTTTCTTCTCAGCCAACTGAGAGATATTGACACACCTCTCTGAACTGAAGGCCACCCTCCTGTCTCACCCAGAACATTTTCCTGTCTGTGGCATGCTCCCTTAGAAACCAGACCACTGCCTCTCTTTGTTGCTCGGTCTCTTGGTTTGTTTGGTCATGTCTCATTTCT
This sequence comes from Ambystoma mexicanum, assembly GCF_040938575.1. NCBI lineage: Eukaryota > Metazoa > Chordata > Amphibia > Caudata > Ambystomatidae > Ambystoma > Ambystoma mexicanum. The sequence continues at coordinate 230,107,896 of NC_090934.1, forward strand.
AGGTGCTCTACAGCCTAGCATGCACTGGCCATTTTATAGAGGTGCTCCACTTTAATGGTCAGGACAAGATTGGTATATGGAACTGAAGGCTTGTTACTCCATCCAGATAGGACTCAGGAGATACCAAAGACATCCTATTGAACCAGACGTGCATGTCCATTGCTTACAGACTTTCATGGGTACCCAAAAGCCGTAATATGTGCCTTCCACAGATGATGGCATCCTAGTTGTGAAGGCATTCAGGATGCAATGGTGGGATCGGCGTCCTGCTTTGGATGAACCATGTGGATTATGAGAGCGGAACCCTTCCAGCAAGTACCCGATGCTGCAATACAAAGCAGCTGCCAGCAGCAGGGGCATTGGGAGGCTCCTGACATCAAGTCCATCTACAGTGCCATTGGCATTTCTGTCTGTTGCTGGATTTAATGCCTCACTCTGACACAGCTTTCATCAGTCAGAATCGTGTTATATGCTGCCAAGATTCAGCCAGAAAAGCATGGAAAAAGCATTAAATCAGAGTTCTATGCCTTACTTTCTTCCAGAGGCATCAGGACGCCCGCGTGAAGACATTTGGTCACATGGCTGAGAAATATCCTGGAGAGATGGATGTGTTTGCACCGAAGCACAGTTTCTTGGCTGCACTCTTGCCTGATCTCACCAGGAGAGGCACTTAAGAGAATGTTCTGGACCCACAGTGCATATGAGCTTTTCAGGTATTAAACACAGATGACTGCCAGCACCACCTTTTTATCACATATAATGGTACCTCTGATGCAAGTGTTGGGGTGCAAGTGCAGCGTCCCAAGCAGGGAAAACGGTTGAGGCTGCGTAAACTGTGTTAGTAGGCATTTCATGTTAGCATTTTACTATTAGGCACAGTAGTTCGTACATGTGTGTTTTGTAGTTAGCGTTGACACACATTAGAAGCATCACAAAGCCTTATAGAAAGAGCAACAATGTCATGATGTTGTGGATGCTGAGGTTTAAGTTAGGGCAATGTACAGCATGTAGACCTTTGTATTTAGTAGTAAGGGCCAATGTTGTGCTCTGGGGTGTGTGCGAGCAGGTAGTGGGAAACGAGTAACCACAAGGAATGGAGTCAGAGAGGTATTATGGTCATTGAGAGGGCTGTGGGTCGAGGTAGCAAGGGTCTCGCCATTGCTGGATATCAAGCAAAGTTATGAGATGTGTTTTGGAAGTACAAGACTAAGACTCTCTGTTGAAGCCTCGGTCCTGTGAGTTCATGTGAAGAACAAACCCTCCTCCCCCCAGAGAGAAGTTAGGCCGCGTGGACTACAGGCAGATCTGTAGGGAAGACAACAGTTGATTGGGTCAAGCTGCAGGGCCCTGAGCAAACAGGACTGGAATGTTACGTCCGGGAAACAGCCTGCACCTTAGGGCAGTACCCTGGGCAAGCCATTTCATGGGCACCTGGTTTTTCAGGACGATAAGGGAGAGGTAGTGCTATGGTCATGTGTGCCATTGCGTCTGTTATAATGAGGCGGTTATTGTATTCCAAAGCAGGGTTGAGCTTGTACTCTCACCTACTCTCTGAATGGGCCCTGTCGTGGAAATAAACACACCACGTGTGGGTGAAGATCACTCTAGCAAATGAGATACGTGCCTTGTTGTAATTTTGTTCTTTTTACAGGTGAACCAATAATGTTGCAATACTTTTGATGACAAAGTATTAGGTAATCCTTTAGGGGAATGTATTAAGATATGTTTGACCATTAGGTTAATGGACTATAGGGGACATTTATATTTTTGTATAGGTGGTAGCCAATGTGGACCGTGGGATAATGCAACTTTTTATGCATAGTTTATGTTAATCAGCAGTTCCCCGCTATAAAAGATGTAGCCCAACTGGGCATGTTGAGCACCGTTTTAGGTCAGTTCTACGGGACAGTCTGACACATTTTGCATGCAATAAACCTTGTTTCTTTGCAAAACTGGTGCACTTATTATTTGACCATATGTGGAGTTATTTTTTATCAACCAGGTTTTGGTTCTTTACCTACAAATTTGGTGACCCCGAAGTGATCCCAGATCCTCCTTGAGGCTGGGAATTTCCCTGCTGTGCATCCTGGGTTGTGGCACCCGTCTGCAGTGACCAGTCCCACATGCACAACTTGAAGAGGTTTTGCAGGTGTTGTGATTCCAGAAGGCCTGCCTGTTCATTGGAGTAGGTTGCAGCGCCCAGCTGTGCAGTTGATTGAAAAGAACCCTGCATCGGAGGCACTTGGGAGAACAAATAGACATAAGTGCCCCATTGCAGCGAAAACAAGAGGGACTAAAAAGTGGGAGTGTGTGTGTGTCTTGAGAGTAGAGACCACGTGGCAATATTATTGATTTTTTGGTTGTGACCAGAGGGATCTCCTCTTATGAGAGGAAAGGCAGCACTGCAAGTAGAATAGAGGTTTGCTATATGAGGGGCCTGGAATCCCTCCACCTTGCAAAAGGGGGCGCGAGGAGGGCAAATTCCCTCGTCTCGAGGCATGGAGCCAGAGGAAGGGTCTACACCATTGTGTAAATAAGTGTGATTTACTATGTTATTTATTGGTGATTAAAGTGTACATAGAGTTGTTTGGGTGTGGGGAGATGGTTGCCCAGTTGTGTCAATAAGGGTGTGGATAAGGATGTGTTGTGGTGAGCGTGTGAAGCGGGAAAGGTAAATGGGGAGTGTGTTTGGGTTATTGGAAAAGAGGAGCGGGTGTAGGTAAAAGGAATTTGGGAGGGAGGGGAAGTGAGATACCGCTGGATCGGTGATCAGAGAATTTAGCCCATGACTAAAATACCAGGACGGGGAGTAGCCCTGATCTTTCCAGAGTGGATCCCTGTCTCCATCATTCCCACTCAGGCCTGGTCTGCAGGCTCGCTCTCTCTCTCTCTCCAGTCTCCTCTCTTACTTTGACCACCTTCTATAGGCCTCCAGGCCAGTCCACCCTCTTCCTCTCTGAATGGGCTGACCTGGCCGCTTCTCTCCTCTCCACCTCCTCACAACTCCTCCTGCTGGGGCATCTAAACATCCAACTGGATGCCCCGGACTCTTTAAGACCTTTCTGCAAACTCTGTGACGCCCTCTCTCTATCCATTCTACCCTCTGGGTCAACTCACACTGCAGGCCACACCTTGGATGCTCTCATACCCACAGACATCCCTCTCTCTACCCCTCTTACTACAGAACTCTCCTGGACAGATCACTCTCTTCTCTCTTCCCACCTTACGCTTTCGTCACCTCTAGCACTGGCACTCCCCAAACTGCCTCCCGTCTTCAAGGACGCCCATCCTATAAAAAGAGTGACTGTGGCTGCCTTTGTATCCTCCTACTCTCTGCCCCCTACTCTTGCGACTGGCTCCCACCCTGACACAGCCCTCTCTAATTTTCATCTCTCCATCCCCAACACTCTGGACATCCTTGCCCCTGTCATTAATGTGCGCATGAAGCCTCGCAGAAAATGCTATTCCTGGTACGTCTCTGACCTGGCTGCCCTTAAACGCAAGTGTTGAGCAGCAGAATGGAGATGGATGGCCTCAGGCACACCCTCTGACAAACTGGCCTGTTGCCTTCTCCAAAGGCAATATAGACTCTGCCTCCAGTCCAAGAAAAGAGTCCATATTCAAGACTGCAACTGTGTGGCATCTAACAACACAGCCAAACTTTCAAAGTCTAATCTTCCACTGCACCCACCCAGGCCCTCTGCTCGGCATTGACAGAACATTTCACCAACAAAACCTTGGACATCCTTCCTCTCTCACTCCTTCACCCACAGACGCACCAACATCCTCTGAGCCCACTTCGGCCTCTCACACTCTTCCCCCTCTCCCTTTTCCTACATTTTTCTCCATCACACCTGACGTGGTCCCTAGGCTAGTCCGATCTGTGAGAGCCTCCTGCAAACAGGTGGATCCTTACCCTTCCAAAACTATCAAGCACAACATTGACACACTAGCTCCAGCCTTGGAGGACCTCTGCAACCTCTCTTTCACCTCTGGAGTTTTCCCCTACTCTCTCAAACACTCTCTGGTGCGCCCACTATTTCTATCACTCCTTACCTGGGCAAACTACTGCAGAAGTTGGCTATCTCTCAGCTTACTCCCCACACTGAATCTGTTGGTTGTCTCCACAATCATCAGTCTTGCTTCAGAACATCCAGAGGCACGGAAACTGCTCTCTTGAACACACGTGAAGACCTGCTCTCAAATCTTGATTCTAACTCTCCTTCTGCCCTCTTCTCCTTGACCTCTCCTCCGCATTTGACATGGTGAACTGTAACATCCTGATCAATCGTCTCAGTGATTCCCTGGGCATCACTGATAAGGCCCTGGCGTGGCTTACCTCTTGTCTCTCCGACCATCCATCCCAGGTGGAATGAGGACCCTTTCTCTCTGCTATCACTCTCTCTACTTACAGGGACCCTCAGGGATCTAGCCTATCCCGCTGGTTCTTCAATATTTATATGGCCGTCTTGGTCTACTTTGTGGGATGTTTTTACCCATGCATCCAAGCCCTACCATAGAACTGTGCATTACTGGCATTGAAAACATCATGATGGCCAGAACTCCCTAAAGAGTGCACAGGGAAAACATGAAGAATAGGCTGCCACCCATTTTTGCCTATGTTGTGAGCACAGGAGGGCACTGCCTAAAACCACCATTGGGCTACACACACAGTAGCCTGAAACCATTGAGAATGGCAATGCTGATTGCCAAAAGCAACCCAGAACTGTGGGGAATTCATTTTCTTAATGTCAAAAATGGATGCAATACTTGTGCTCACCACTATCAGAAAGCCGGCGTTTTAAAACCACCAGACTTTTGTGTAAAACTGAACAAATGAACCCAAACCAGGCCAAGGAAAGACTTGCTAAGAGGTGGATACAATGTAAAACTACATTCTGAAATGACTTGAAGGAAGTAATTATTTAATGTATATATAAAAAATAGCTGGGGATGTCAGCAGCTTAAGTGAATTTGGGTTTAAAGCCACTAAAATCGAAATGTTTAGAATAAATGAGTGACCTACTTGTGAGTGTCACATAGGTTGCGATTGTTTAAATGTCATAGTTTTGAACTTAGAATCAGCATTCTAGCTGCATGTGCAAAAATTGAAAGTTGGATTTGAATGTAGAAAACTGGGAACTAAAGTGACATTTAGCTGAATTCTGCCTGACAACTACCCCCGACAGGAGTTGAACTGGCTCAACAACTCTTCCCAGGCCTGGCTGCATCCTGCTGCTGATTGAATTAGGGGAGTGGTACCTGCAGACTGCAGGAAGTTGAACAAAGCCTTGTCCTGGACTCAGGCAAATGTTATATTGGGGGGGGGGGTCGTAAAATGGCTTCCTCTTGGGAGAAACTGGGAGGGGCAGTGCCTGTGAGAGCAGGCTGAGCTTGGGGGAAGTGGATAAACCAGAAATTCCACCATGTGCTTTGGAAAACCACACCCCTTTGGGGCCAGAGCATGATTTTAAAAAGATGGATAATTCACAGTGCGGACTTGTCAAAATTATATAAATAACATCATCATTCTTGGGATTTGTCTGTGCACATTTTAAGAGGTGTTAGGACCCTGTGGTATGTTCTTGGGGATAGTAGCGGAAAAAAGGTTGTTACTCCAAATGTATGCATGTTAAATATCTGACACTTTATCATCTGAAACCCATATCCCTGGTGCACATGTGTGTAAAATCTGGAAAGGTTTAGAGGTCGTTATCTGGATGAAAAGGGGAGAATTCTGTCATAAGTGGACACAACATCGTACAAAGACAGGGATCGGATGGTTTGGTGCTACAGAAAATATGTTAAATGGACCTATAATATTAGAAAAATGGTACATAGATAAATATGTATTTGGGTCAGAAATAGATTTGTGTGCAATTTGACAAGGGGAGGTTCCTCTGACCATAAAACCTACAGCATCACTCTGACACTCCATTTCTTTCCCCCAATCAAGTGAGAGAGGAAAGCTTGGCCAATGATAAGTGAGAGGGGCAGGCTTAGCTAGGCCCAGGCACACACCCATTTTCAAAACACATAAAAGGAACATTGAAACCCAGGTAGAGACATTCACTTTCCACTTTCTTGCGGGACGCTTTGCCGGGAGACTTCAGACTTCACATCCAGAGATCCAGACTTCAAATCCATCAATCTCCAGAGACCAGAAATTAACTCCAGAATTTGTAGCAGAGAGGCCTGCATCCACAAGCTGAATCCTCTTCAGCAGGCCTCAAAACCAACCAAACTATTCAATAGCCGGGCGAGCTGTTTGAATTTTTTGCCAAGAACTTTTGCAAGAACCTGTAGCAGTATCCAGAAAGCAGTGCTGTATCCGGAACCAGAGAGAACCAGAGACCAGATCGCTGTGAAGAACTGCTAGCAGAAGTCCGGCCAATCCTGACCCGAGCGGTGACGAAGTCGCATTCCTGTCCAAAATCTAGTGTGAGTACCCAGCTAGCACTGTGCCAAAACCAATCTCTTAGTTTAAAATAATCTAATCCAAACTATTTTAGCCTATTAGAACTGCCTCCTAGAATCGTGTCATTCTGTCATCTTTAAAACTGAAAACTGTCATCTGTCATTCTGAGCTTTAAAATTTAAAATCCAAAAAACTGCCTTTACTAAATCGGCCGTATCTCCGGAACCGTTTGTGCTAGGAGCGAGTTTTAACTGTCATCTTAGAGCTAAGATTGTAAGCTTTCCAACGAGCCTAGAACCGACCTCCTACTCCTTATAGTGTCTCCGTAATTGCGCTCGACGCATGCCACTAAATTTGCCGCAATTTGATATTTTGCTTAATTTCAGCCACGTGTAAAAATATTTGTCCTTGCTTTCCTTGCTGAAATTCGTGTGCAACCTGACAATCATTCATAGAGCATTGCTAAAGTGATCCTGAATTAATTTAAGTATCTCTCACTCACCCTGAACCTCCTATAGGGAATTAAAAGCATTTTTCGCATATTTTTCACTTAATTGCAACCACATCAAAGTATATTGCCTGTGTTTAAAACTCCTACCTGTTTTCCTCTAAGCTTGCTAGGGGGGAACTGAATTATATTTGATTGCATTCCTGAGAACTGTGTGCTTTCCTTTTCATCTCCTTACCTTGCATAAAGGGGGGGGGGTGAATTGTCAAAGAAAAGTGATTACATTGTCTTTTGTTGAAGTCATATCAAGTTTATTTTCTGTACTGCATTTTCATTCATCATTGCATTGTCCTTGAAGCCATAAAAGCATTCTCAGCTACTTCATCCTCTCTATATCACTTCTAAGCCATCAAAAAGAGTGTACCACTGTAACATTATCCATTCTTGATCACTATCATCCTCACAAGTGTGCTATCAAATATTAATTTACTATAAAAGTGTGATAGATATATATTGTTTAATTTTCAAATAAACCTATTAAATTTGCAAAACAAACCTACTTCTTGGCTCAGCGGGGTCGGGGGGGATTCTGAGAGAGGGGTGTTATATAAGGTTGTCATCCAGAGTAAATGAACTGGACATAAAAATACATCAGGGCTTCCATCAGCATCCCAGACTAGGCATTGACTTAGCTGTAGTGTTGAATTGAAGTCGCTTACAAAGTGGGGGCTCGTCCGGGATATTCTGGATTAGGTTTACCACTTGTGCAGCTTAATACAGTGTGTCAACTGACCGGCTACACATATCCGGTTAGATCACCACGCTGTTTTACACCATGAAAGCACCCCTAAAAGTAACGCTCTAAGGAAACGGTCTGTTTTGCAAAATAAAATACAAACTTCTGTAAATCAGGAAGGAACTCAAATTCCAGAATGACGACACTGGTAGACATCAAAATAGCCAGAGAGCACTTCTTACATAAGCTATTTGTACAGGGTGAATGGACTGAGCAGGGCCAGGATGCGTGGTTGCAGGCAATCACACGACAAGTCACTGCAACTGGGTTAGATATCTGGAGAGATCAGGGTCCCTTACATGTGGCCCTGAGTGAACTATACATGGCTCCTAAAGCTAAAGATGAACACGACAAGATGGCTAGGATAGTGGCATATTTGTATCTATATATGGGAGCCATGCAGGACAAATGCGCTGAAGGCCAAGATCTGGCAAATAGGCAACAGATCGCGTTAGAGAAGGCCCAATCTGACCTGGTCTCTTCTGAGCAGAGGATGCACAGAAGCCAGGAGTCAGAAAATGAGAGCAGACAGCATCTCATTAAAATCAAAGAGGACATGTGTATCCTGCAACAGGAAAAGTCTGACCAGGATACCATATTTCTGGCCTTGCAGAAGGAGTACCAAGAAGGTTTGGACTCCCTACTGCAGAGCTAGAACAAGCTGGAGAAACAATTAGATTTCAATAGGGCATGTGCTGAGCAGGTAGTCACCCTGCAAAGCCACCTAGATAGGGAAAAGGCAGAGAGCAATAAACTGATCCTGAAAGACCTGGATACCCAGGCAGAGTTTGATCAAGAGCGCCAGAAAGCTGGTGCCCTTCAAAGGCAAAGGGACGACCTGGCGGCACAGATGCAGACTCTTAGTCAGGAAAGGGACACCTTAGGCCAGGAAGTCTGCCATTTAAAAAGAAAAACTGAAGAAAATCTTTTGGCCCTCCAGGGGCTGGGTGACTTCCAAAAAGAGCATCAGAGCCTGTTAGAGCACACCAGGAGGGTGGAAGAGGCTCTGGCAAGAAAGGAGCAAGCCAAAAGGATGGGGCTCATAGGCCAGTACCACCCAGGAATGGATGGGCGGGCATCCGGGTATGGGCACCTAAGTACAGTGCAATTTAGTGGGGAACCCCAGGAGAGTAGGCCCACTAAGGGCATCCTGAAAACCTCTGCCCAGTTAGGTCAGTGGGGGGGTGGGGGGTACCCATTAAATCCTGGTAGCAAGGAGGGATCTGAAGACTCCTCTGAGCGTCACAGGACACAGGAGACCAGGTCCCCACATTCTGCCAGCTATTCCCAGGCTCGCAGAATCCGGGAAAACCTGGAAGATCAGACGGGCACCTTTGGGAGCAGTGCTTCTGAATCAGAGGAGGAATGGACCAGGGTTACCCGAACCAAAAAGGCCAATAAGGTGAAAAGGGCCTTGCTTAAGGACCCCTTAAAACAGATTAAAGCAATCAGGAGTGTTATCACGCCTTATCATAAGAACGCCAAGTATTCTGTTTGGGAACACTTGGAGCTCTATGAGCAAATGATGGAGGCTTTCCATTTGAAGGACAGCAGTAGCTGCATCCAGTACGTCAAATGGACATTCTCCCCTGAATACTCCAGTTTCTTTGCAGGGCTGGAGGACCAAAACCATTCAAGATGGTCCACATATAGGGCGGCCATCTTGAAACATTTTTCTGTACATAGAAATCCCCAAGAGGCTCGCAAGGCAGCCTACAATTTGCAATGTGGGGAGGATCAGGCCCCACAAGAATTCGTGCAAGAATTGAAGCGTGCCTTTGCGCAGACCACCAGAAGGGTGCGCACAGACAGCAGAGAATTCATCAACACATTTTTCCATGCTCTTCCCAAGTACATAATGACCCAGCTCGTGAGAGATTTTCACGAGAAAAGATCTTTAGACTGGGTCATTGAGCAAGCCACCCGGATCTATAGTAATGCGCAGAAAACCCCCAAAACTAACAGCACCCCTGCTGCTGCCAAGGTGGCAGAGGTAAAGGTTGCCCCCGTTTTAGATTTGGAGATGGGGGGGGCCTAAAAACCTGCCTGCACCAAATAATTCACAGCCCAGAAGGCCCTCGGGCCAGTCACAGGCACGGAGTCGAGGAGGTAATCCCACAAATGGGGTCCCCCGCTCCCCTGACTATGTAAGCCCCCGCTACAAGGGAAACCGACCAATCCTGGGTTATGTGTGGACTCCTCCAGCCCAATGGGGGGGATCCAGCCAAGCACCTGACCCAGGGAACTTCCCTCCTAACTTCCCACAGGAGGGCAGAAATTCCCCAAACACTGGGCAGAACTGTTTTCCCAGGTATCCACAAGGTTTCCAGCCCCAAAACCATCCATCCTTCTTTCCCCAATTCCCTGAGCCCAGACAACCTAATCTGGGAGAGGGGAGGCTAAGGGTGGAGGGGTACCCAAATCTTCCCAATCCGGGGTATTACCAGGGAAGGGATAGCTACCCTTACCGAGATCAGCCCAGGGGAGAAAATAGAGCCCCGTATCAGCCTGCACGGATTTCACAACTGAGCGCCAGGTCCAAAATATGGCACGGGATCTGGGTCACATACTTAGGGCTCAACAGAACCCTCAAATGAGCATGCCGGCACAGAATGCCCCAAACTCTGGACCTAGTGCTCCAGAACAATGACGGGGGCAGCACCCCAATAACCCAACGATTCCCAGGGAGGGGGCACAAGGGGAAGGGGGGTATAAAGCCTTGGAGGAAGCTTCCTTCCCAACTTGTAAACAGCCCCTGGAAAACCAGGAACCAGAAACAAAATCTCCTACCCCTGAAAGTCTGCCACCCAAGGAGCAGAGAGGAGGTAGGAGAAACAAAGGACCCAACAGACCCAGTTTGTGGAGGAGGTACAGGTCTTCCAATTTGAGGGAGAGGGATCCTCAGAGGATCCTGGGAAAAGGATCTTCTCCTTCAGAGATGGGGGAACTCCTCCCAAGGAAAAATGGGTCCCAAGAGATTCCAATCCAGACTGGGTAGATGTGGGGATTCAGCTGTCGCCGCCCATCATCCTATCCCAGAACCAACAAAACCAAAAACCCCTGGTTCAAACCCATCCTGGTGACTGCCTCCCAAAAGGCAGGGGCGGCCCAGAACCGGAACCAGGGGAACCTAAAACCGAATCAACAGACTGGGTAGATGTGGGGATTGAGCTGTCGCGGCCCATCATTCTATCCCAGAACCAACAATACCAAAATCCCATGGGTCAAACCCATCCTGATGACTGCCTCCAAAAAGAGGGGGGGGAGGCGGCCCAGATCCCGAAACCATTTCCAGTTGCCAACTTTTTCTTTCAGATTCCCCAGGCTCTTCACAGAATTCTGCCCAAATCTCTTCTCTCGCCATGTCCAAAACCAGAAAGTTAGCCCACCAGTTGTCCAAAAATGTGCATTATCTGTGCCCCCTTGAGGAGAAGGAGGGAAGATACTATGCCCCGGTACAAGTACATGGGCAGGGTACAATTGTGGCACTGGTGAACACTGGATCCCAAGCTACCCTTCTGTCCAAAAGGGCCTTTGATGAACTAAATGCAGGAAGGGGGGAGAATTAACGTATTCCTCTCACCTCTCTTCCTGGACAACTGCAGAACTTTGACGGGAAGGAAATTCCCGTCGAGGGGACTGCAGAGTTGGACATTAAAATTGGGCGACACAAGGCGAAACACCCGGTCATAGTAGTGACTCCAGAGGGGACCCCTTGTTTACTAGGGAACGACCTCCTGAGAAGGTTGTCACCCCCAATAGATTGTGTAAACAAGGTCCAATAAAATTAAAACAGAGTGTCAACCATGTTAGTTTAAATGGCACCTGCCACATGGTTGAACAAAAATCTGACCAAGTAGAATTTCACTTCCAGAACAACCAAATTCCAGACGTGACAGTAATAGCAGTAGGACAACAGACTGGTGATGGGGGGTCCTCTCTATTTCTGAAAATCAACCTTCCTTCCAGTTTAAGGTGGTATTCCACACTGGAAGGAAACACTCTGAAATTCTTTACCAAACCACATTCAGACACTCCCACTCCTATAGTCCAGAAAGATGTGAAATCAGCTCAGAGCCTGGCTGATATTCAGCAAATTGGAGAGCAGTTGTTCATCCCTGTTCAGTTAAATGATGGGAAGGACTCTGTTTTCACTCGAGTGTGTGTGAACAACGGTAAGAGCTTCATCAGCAAAGCCATGTTCCGCCAACTCCCAAAAGATCCAGTCATTCCCACATTCAAACTGATAGACAAATGGGAAATGGATCTGGAAACACCATGTTCCAAACATCTCCTGCCAAGCAGGTGTATGCTCAAAATCTCCATTGGCAACAAGAGCATAGTCCATAATTGTTGGGTCGTGAGAGACGTCACTGCCGCCTTTTACTTAGGCAGTGACATTCTCAATCGCTTCGCCATTAGTTTGGACCTAATAAACTTCAAAGCTTGGTCCCGATTAGCGGATAATCCCATGGGCTTTGATGATCAAGAAAAAGCATTTAGGTCAGCTCAATTGCTACCTTATGCAGTTGAAATTCAGCTTAAAGAGGAAGTCACCATCCCAGAAAGGACCCGACAATTCTCCCTGGAAGTGAAAGTTAAAAGAGGACAAAAATTGAAAAACCCTGATGCTTATATTTATCTAAATGCTTCCGTCCAACAGCAAGGGTTAGGGGTAAACCCAACACCATTAGTCAACATAGAACATGACACCATTCCAATAGAGGTGGATAACAGCGACTTACAGAGTGTTACTCTAGCCGCAGGCACCATTATTGGAATGGCGGTTGATGACTGACATTTCTCCATTGATTTAGGAAATGAACTGTTAGGACCAATCCCCAAGGAAAGTTTTTGACAGTGACAGTGATGACAATACAACACCATACAGGATCTTTACCCGGCATGGGGGGAACTTCCTGGTTTACACTTCTTGCCCTTATGGTAAGGAAGATGTGACTTGTGACTTCAGGAGGGATGAGGTGATTTTCCAGGTCCATGAGGGCTGCCTTTCCCACCTGAAGCCTCCAGTCCAAATCAGTACTCTGACCAGGGACTTCCCCACCCAGCTGGAGGAGGCCGCTGAGATAGCAAAACCAGAAGTCTTTCCAGGCTTCAGGCAGATGGTGGAAGAGAGAGTCAACCTGGCTGATGCCTGCGTGACTCTGGAACAGAAGCAAAAGTTGAAACAAGTTTTCTTGGAATTCAAAGATCTCTTTGCGGTAGACTCATATGACTGTGGTTGCACCGACATCCACACAACAACAATTCCCATGGACGCTGGCATGACTCCAGTGTTTGTGAAGCAATATTGCTTGCCTCTCGCATCCATGGAGTCCCTTACTGAAATAATTAAGAACCTTGAGTCCCAGGGAATAATCCGTCCAGTCCACAGCACTTTCAATAATCCGGTGCTGGGAATATTGAAGCCAAACGGCCAGTGGAGACTCTGCGCCGACCTTAGGGAGCTCAACAAATGGGTCCATACTTCCCGATGGCCTCTGCCCTACATTGACCAAGGGCTGGCCCAGATCCAGGGGTCACAGGTATTCACTGCAATAGACCTGACCAATGGATACTGGACCGTGCCTGTCAGTAGGGAGGACCAATACAAACTGGCTTTTACCTTTGGGGGCCAGCAGTACACATGGACCCGGACTCCCTTCGGATACCTCAACTCCGGCAATGAATTCAACATTTTCCTACATAAGGCCATGCCCGACCTGGGTGCGAGGTGTAACCTGACTTATGTAGACGATGTCCTCATCAAAAGTTCATCTGTGGAAGAACACATAGCGGAGATCCGTTATGTTCTGACGCAGTTGAGGGCCGCCGCAGCAAAACTTTCCTTTCAGAAAGCACAGTGGTGTAGAACCCGTGTTAATTTCTTGGGGCATGAGATTACTCCTCAGGGTCTCTGTCCCCAGGAAAAGAAAGTGGAAGCACTTCAGAAACTGAAGGATCCCACAACTCTGCGGGAACTAAGGAGCCTCCGTGGACTGACAAATTACAGCAGAAAGTTCATTGAGGGCTACGCAGAGATCACCAGACCCCTGATTCATCTCTTGAAGGGGGGGGTCAAGTGGGAATGGGGTCCAGAACAATCCGAGGCAGTAAGACAACTCAAAAGAAGCCTCTCACAAGCGCCTTGCCTAGCTTACCCTGTCAGAAACAAGGAGTTCCTCCTGGAGACAGGGTTCTCTAATACGTGCTTGACGGCAGTATTATACCAAAAGCATGACAAGGTCAATAAAGTAATCTCCTATGCGAGCAAAACTTTATCCTCTGTGGAGGAAAAATTCAACGATAGTGAAAAGGCACTCCTGGCAATGGTGTGGGCATTGAAGAATTACCGCCCGTTCATCCAGGGGGAACACTTCATAGTGGAGACTCCACACCAGCCTCTGCAATATCTCCAAAGTGACAGAATCCGGGCCGGAAATGTGAGTAATTCCCGAATTACTTCCTGGATTCTGTCAATGCAAGGCTTTCCTGTGGAGGTCAGATATGGCCAAAACAAGAAGAGTCCCCTCGCGCAAGGTCTGGCTGACTTGCATGATTGTGCCAGAGAAAACTGTCTCGAGGACGAAAGTCTAAAAATCAAGGACAACATGGAGGCATACCTTAATTCCCCACACAAAGTCTTTGAAGAAGACAAGTGTGAGGGAATGCCCACTGTCTATGTGGATGGATGCTCTTATCATGTTGACAACAACGGGGAGAAAGAACTGGTGGCCGGCGTAGGGAATGCATGGGTGAAGGAGTTTCCAGAACCCTCCGCTGGATACAAAATTGGTCCCCGAAGTAGTCAGGTGGCAGAATTGATGGCTGTGCATCAAGCCATCCTCACTGCTGTCCAACATCAACTCCACGAACTGGTCATAATCACAGATTCGGATTATGTACGGAACGGGTTCGTGGAGCACCTGGTTAACTGGAAAACATGTGCTAATAACAAACCTTTGAAACATGGGAAGTTAATTCAAAACATTGATGATCTGTTCACATCGAATGGGATGACCATCTACTGGAAAAAGATCAAGGGTCATTCCAAAGTAGAGGGACCAGACAAAACTGAAAATGACTTAGCTGATCAGCTGGCCAAAACCGGGGCCATCCAAGGGGATCTAATAAAAATAGAGTCCCTGTTGGGGGAAATCCAGGTCACTGCTATCACTAGGTCCCAGACAAATGCTCACAATGATCTTTCAACTGCACAATGGAGTAAGGAGACCCCTGATGCTGATTTGATTACAGCTCAGAAAGGGGATCCAATAATTGGTAAGTTTTACCAACACATTGAGGACCCTGAGAACTTTCCCCTGACGGATACCGATTACATTGGGAAGGAGGACCTTAGAGTGTTGATGAAATGTCCAAAGATGTTCCGTATCCATGATGGTTTGTTGGTAAGGAAATCCTAAGCTGGCCATGATCAGTGGGTGGTCCCTACCTCATTCCGAAGCCTGATGTTAAGTCATGCCCATGATGCGGCCATGGCCGGTCATAGGGGGTTTAACACAACCCTTGAGATATTAAGAGAGGTTGCATACTGGCCACACATAGGGAAGGACCTCGACCAATACTTGAAGGGGTGTCTGGTGTGTGCACAATTTCAGGCATCATCCCTCACACACCGTGCGCCTCTTCAAAAGAGGGGGATGACACTGCCATGGCCAGATTTGCAAATCGACTTCGTAGGCCCTGTAATTCGCTCATCTAGAGGAAACAAGTACATGTTGACCGTCACATGCTTGTTTACCAAGTGGGTGGAATGTCTCCCGGCCCCAAACTGCAAGGCAGAAACAGCAGCTGCCCTGATGATTAACCACATCTTTTCCCGTTTTGGTCTATCTCAAAGGATAGAGTCAGACAGAGGTAGCCATTTCACCAGCGAGGTAATGACAAAGATGTGGGAGATACTGGGGGGTAAAAGGAAGCTACACATTGCTTACAGGCCAGAATCTTCTGGAGCAGTAGAGAGATACAACCGAACCATTGTGAGCATCTAAAAAAAGTTTGTGGCAGATTCTGGGCCAAGTTGGGATATCCGATTACCTCTGGTCCTAATGGCCATCAGATCTACCCCTTCATCTGCAACTAAAATGTCACCATTTGAGTTGATGACCGGACGCAAGATGGTGCTTCCCCAGCATTTGCTCTACAGGACCCAAGAGCAGACACTGATAAATGCCTCCACAACTCATGAGTATGTGGAGAATTTAAGGAAACACCTTCAGCATGCTTTTACCTATGCTCAGCGGAATCTAGAAAGATCAGCTGATAGCATGGAAAACCACTATGACCTGAAGACCACCAGGAAGGAATATACTGTAGGAGACAGAGTCTATCTATACAATTTCCAAAGGAACCAGGCCAAACAGCGAAAATGTTTGCCTACATGGAAGGGACCGTTTGAAATTATAGACAAAATCTCCCCTGTAGCCTATAAGATCCGCATCCCCAAAGGTAGTCTGGCGGAAGGGGAAGACAAGTGGGTCCATATTAATCAGCTAAAGTGTTGCCATCCCAGGCACACTCTGCAACAACTGGAGGAATCCTCTGGAATCCCAGAGGGGGCCGCTCCAGATTAATCCAGTTCCAACCTAAATTATCCCATGTATATAGTCTCTAAAATATTATGATTCTTGTAAAAATGCTTCCTGTTATATCTTGTTTTAAAAAAAATATGACTGAAAAATGTAACCGGATGTATAAAATGTATGTGTTCGCCATACCATTAATAGTGGTGGAGAAATGTCTACGAATAGGTATTGCCGCTTTTGCTTTATCATCCTAGGAGAGATGAAACCACGGAGACTGACCAAGGAGAACGACCTGGAGACCGGGAGAAAAGATCCGAGGGGCCTGGGGTACCGCCCAATATTCCCATCAGGACAGGCGAGGAGAACCGATCGATCCAACCGGATGGAGGAAAAGATGCTCAACTGTGCCATCTATGGAATTGGAAGAAGATGAGGGGAACATCCCAGATCTTGCGAGTTCCATCAGTGAAAGATCAGAATGGCCATCGCAAGAGGGGGGGCTTGTGGGATGTTTTTACCCATGCATCCAAGCCCTACCATAAAACTGTGCATTACTGGCATTGAAAACATCATGATGGCCAGAACTCCCCAGAGAGTGCACAGGGAAAACATGAAGAATAGGCTGCCACCCATTTTTGCCTATGTTGTGAGCACAGGAGGGCACTGCCTAAAACCACCATTGGGCTACACACACAGTAGCCTGAAACTATTGGGAATGGCAATGCTGATTGCCAAAAGCAACCCAGAACTGTGGGGAATTCATTTTCTTAATGTAAAAAATGGATGCAATACTGGTGCTCACCACTATCAGAAAGCCGGTGTTTTAAAACCACCAGACTTTTGTGTAAAACTGAACAAATGAACCCAAACCAGGCCAAGGAAAGACTTGCTAAGAGGTGGATACAATGTAAAACTACATTCTGAAATGACTTGAAGGAAGTAACTATTTAATGTATATATAAAAAATAGCTGGGGATGTCAGCAGCTTAAGTGAATTTGGGTTTAAAGCCACTAAAATCGAAATGTTTAGAATAAATGAGTGACCTACTTGTGAGTGTCACATAGGTTACAATTGTTTAAATGTCACAGTTTTGAACTTAGAATCAGCATTCTAGCTGCATGTGCAAAAATTGTAAGTTGGATGTGAATGTAGAAAACTGGGAACTAAAGTGACATTTAGCTGAATTCTGCCTGACAACTACCCCCGACAGGAGTTGAACTGGCTCAACAACTCTTCCCAGGCCTGGCTGCATCCTGCTGCCCCCACCAAAAGGAGGTGACACTTCTCTGATTGAATTAGGGGAGTGGTACCTGCAGACTGCAGGAAGTTGAACAAAGCCCTGTCCTGGACTAAGGCAAATGTTATATTGGGGGGGGTCGTAAAATGGCTTCCTCTTGGGAGAAACTGGTAGGGGCAGTGCCTGTGAGAGCAGGCTGAGCTTGAGGGAAGTGGATAAACCAGAAATTCCACCATGTGCTTTGGAAAACCACACCCCTTTGGGGCCAGAGCATGATTTTAAAAAGATGGATAATTCACAGTGCGGACTTGTCAAAATTATATAAATAACATCATCATTCTTGGGATTTTTCTGTGCACATTTTAAGAGGTGTTACGACCCCAATCTGACACTTTTATCATCTGAAACCCATATCTCTGGTGCACATGTGTGTAAAATCTGGAAAGGTTTAGAGGTCGTTATCTGGATGAAAAGGGGAGAATTCTGTCATAAGTGGACACGACATCGTACAAAGACAGGGATCGGATGGTTTGGTGCTACAGAAAATATGTTAACTGGACCTATAATATTAGAAAAATGGTACATAGATAAATATGTATTTGGGTCAGAAATAGATTTGTGTGCAATTTGACAAGGGGACGTTCCTCTGACCATAAAACCTACAGCATCACTCTGACACTCCATTTCTTTCCCCCAATCAAGGGGGAGAGGAAAGCTTGGCCAATGATAAGTGAGAGGGGCAGGCTTAACTAGGCCCAGGCACACACCCACTTTCAAAACACATAAAAGGAACATTGAAACCCAGGTAGAGACATTCACTTTCCACTTTCTTGCGGGACGCTTTGCCGGGAGACTTCAGACTTCACATCCAGAGATCCAGACTTCAAATCCATCAATCTCCAGAGACCAGAAAATAACTCCAGAATTTGTAGCAGAGAGGCCTGAATCCACAAGCTGAATCCTCTTCAGCAGGCCTCAAAACCAACCAAACTATTCAACAGCCGGGCGAGCTGTTTGAATTCTTTGCCAAGAACTTTTGCAAGAACCTGTAGCAGTATCCAGAAAGCAGTGCTGTATCCGGAACCAGAGAGAACCAGAGACCAGATCGCTGTGAAGAACTGCTAGCAGAAGTCCAGCCAATCCTGACCCGATCGGTGACGAAGTCGCATTCCTGTCCAAAATCTAGTGTGAGTACCCAGCTAGCACTGTGCCAAAACCAATCTCTTAGTTTAAAATAATCTAATCCAAACTATTTTAGCCTATTAGAACTGCCTCCTAGAATCGTGTCATTCTGTCATCTTTAAAACTGAAAACTGTCATCTGTCATTCTGAGCTTTAAAATTTCAAATCCGAAAAACTACCTTTACTAAATCGGCCGTATCTCCGGAACCGTTTGTGCTAGGAGGTTTTAACTGTCATCTTAAAGCTAAGATTCTAAGCTTTCCAACGAGCCTAGAACTGACTTCCTACTCCTTACAGTGTCTCCGTAATTGCGCTCGACGCACGCAACTAAATTTGCAGCGATTTGACATTTTGCTTAATTACAGCCACGTCTAAAAATATTTGTCCTTGCTTTCCTTGCTGAAATTAGTGTGCAACCTGACAATCATTCATAGACCATTGCTAAAGTGATCCTGAATTAATTTAAGTATCTCTCACTCACCCTGAACCTCCTATAGGGAATTAAAAGCATTTTTCGCATATTTTTCACTTAATTGCAACCACATCAAAGTATATTGCCTGTGTTTAAAACTCCTACCTGTTTTCCTCTAAGCTTGCTATGGGGGAACTGAATTATATTTGATTGCATTCCTGAGAACTGCGTGCTTTCCTTTTCATCTCCTTACCTTGCATAAGGGGGGGTGAATTGGCAAAGAAAACTGATTACATTGTCTTTTGTTGAAGTCATATCAAGTTTATTTTCTGTACTGCATTTTCATTCATCATTGCATTGTCCTTGAAGCCATAAAAGCATTCTCAGCTACTTCATCCTCTCTACATCACTTCTAAGCCATCAAACAGAGTGTACCACTGCAACATTATCCATTGTTGATCTATATCATCCTCACAAGTGTGCTATCAAATATTAATTTACTATAAAAGTGTGATAGATATATATTGTTTAATTTTCAAATAAACCTTTTAAATTTGCAAAACAAACCTACTTCTTGGCTCAGCGGGGTCGGGGGGATTCTGAGAGAGGGGTGTTATATAAGGGTTGTCATCCAGAGTAAATGAACTGGACATAAAAATACATCAATAAGGGCTTCCATCAGCATCCCAGGCTAGGCATTGACTTAGCTGTAGTGTTGAATTGAAGTCGCTTACAACTTGATCTCTTCCTTCACTTCCAACATTCAGTGTTATGAGGATGACAATCAGCTTTCCTTCAAGCTACCCTCAGCTTCTTCTTCCTCCTCGCTCATTCATGACTGTCTGTCTGCAATTCAGTCCTGGTGTGCAGCGAATGACCTCTGGCTTAATGCCAGTAAAACAGAGATTGTTTTCATTGGGACGCCCGCTCCCGTTTTCCCACTCTCACTCTGGCCAGCCTCCCTTGACCCTGCTCCAGTGAGGCACGAAACCTGTGGGTCATCTTTGATTTCACTCTGTGCTTCTTCTCACACATCTCAGATATTTCACAAAAATCTCACTAACAGCTGCGCCTACTCCGAGGTATCCTATCTTTTCTCACTTTCCCCTAGAGATTCATTGTCTCCAGAGCTCTGGTTCTCTCTAGACTTGACTACTGTAACAGTCTCTTTCTCAATCTCCCTACTTCTACACTCAGACCTTTACAACTCATCCAGACCAGAACCGCAAGACTTATACTTGGCCTCAAGCCCAGGGACCGCATCTCTCCGGCACTGAAATCCCTCGACTGGCTCACCATGGCTGCAAGGAGCAAGTACAAGACCCTCTGCATAGTTCGCAAGGCTTTTTGGGGCCAGGGCCTGCACTACTTACAACACACTCTTCCCAAATACACTCCCTCTAGAGCACTCCGCTCATCCTCCTCCAACTCTCTGAAAGTGAGACATTTTTCCAAACAGAGACTTGGGAGTAGATCCTTATCCTCTGCAGGGGCCACCCTCCTCAAGACCCTCCTCTTCTCCTCTTCCTTCTCCCTACCTCTCCCCTGCTAGCCTCTGCTTTCCACCTCCTATCACCTCTTTCTGCTCAGCTAGCTGACTGACCACCTGGCTCACCTCAGAACCTTACAGGTCCCAGGCACCCACACCAGTCCTTGCACTTGCCTCCGGGCCTGCACTTCTTGCAGCACTACGCACTTCCCTAAGAGATAACCCACTGCACTTAACCAGGCACTCCTGAACCAGACACAATTCCCTTTGCCCATTACTCGCACTTCCTGTCTGGCGCTTACACAATCTGAATGCACCTTACCCAGTAAATGTGTTGTCTGTCTGTTCCTTTGTCTCCACTTCCCCCCTCCCCCCTTGCATTGGGCACCTGAAACACTTTTGTTAGTGGCACATTATAAAGGCACACCAACCTGATCATATCCCCTCCTATCCTAACTGCTGGGCACACACTTGCATTATTGTCAGTTTGATATGCTTGTAGCCCCCCTCTCCTTCCCGCCCACCCTGCTCCCCCCAACTACTTGGTAACACACTTAAATTAGCACAAATGTCCTCAGGCATAGTATACTTATTTTATTGCATATCATCCTGAAATTTCCAAGGCCTTATGAATGACTGTATCCCATGTTCCCCTCCTGTCTTGAAGCACTTCGAAGCACTCGCTTTGTGTATAAGCGCTCTATAAATATGCACTACAACAATACAAAGAACACTCATGACTCGCCTTCCTACAAGATAAGAAGTATTGATGACTCTTCTCTGTTGAAATGGCCAAGGATCGATTGGACTGCTCACTTTATCATTTTGGACCCCTGGTCCCCTTGTTTTCTGACCAAAATATCACATGTTGCCTTGCATTGCCAGCACAGCCTGCATCATCTGTGAGGTAATTGTCGACCACTCTCTGAACTTCCTATTCCTGAAGGCTGACTCCATGAGATCTCTCCCTCCCCCAAATATGTTGTCACCAATAATAGAGAAGTGGGCAGAGGAGGTGGAGTTGCCTTGTTATTCCTGAACACAACTGGATGCAAGGCGGATCCTGGCCCAGGTACTCGTCTTTTGAATATGTCAGGGCCAAAGATATAACGTATCTACCACTCTGTCACCTTAAGCAACAAATAATTGATTTCCGTACAGAGCTTCTCAACCTGGCCCAGCGTGTGTCTTCATTATCTAGGTATGTTTAGCTTTTTGGAGACCAAATCTACTACCAGTGGGCCCGGTAGAAGCTCACTGCTAGGCTTTTGTGCTAGCCTCCTTTATTACTTTAGTTAGATATTTTCAAAAGTGATAGGGCCAGTTAGTGATTAGGTTTCGGACAGAAGACTTTTACTTTGGACTTGGCGTGCACCCTTAGTTTTTTTCTATGCTAAGTAGGGTGCTCCCTTCATAGCGATAGGGCTAGTTAGATGGATTTCCTTTCATTTGAATAAAACCAATTGTACATGTCAATAACTTGTCTGACTCCTTCTCCTGGTACGCCACAGCGGTCTTAAAATGGCCTATTACCGCATTAGGTGTAAGGGGAACCGACCCTTTTACAAGCCTCTCACAATATTGTTGTACAGGCTTTAGAGCAGAACCAGAAAGAAATGGTTGCAAGTCTGAAGGCAGAAGGTCCAGAGAAGAAAGAGAGTGGGGTGCTATGATCTGCAGCGACGCAGATCACCTGCTGATGAGTCGCCTCGAGTGCTGCGATCGCGCAGCAATAACTCCAAACCACACAGTATGTTTGGTATGGGTGGCCGTGCATGTACTGCCTGGGAGATGCCCTGTGCCCCTTTTTTCATTTTTATTTATTGTACATGGTGTAATGCAAACCTTATACACCATAAAAAAAGAAAAACATATGAATCATAAACAATTCAACACCTTAAGACACGTATACATATAGTCAATAAAATGTGCATATACATTTTTCCCACAGATTCCATTTCCTAAAACCCCTGTTAGGCAATTAAAAACCATTTAATTAATACTATTCACTTTCTTTAAAAATTGCACAACACTGATTAAAAGAGGAGTTAGACTATCTTGCAGAATATTTTGCCAAAAATTATCACCATTTAAAAAGACAATTTCATACACAAATCGACTAAAGATTTCTCCCTAGTTTCCTGCAACACTGGACATGACATCATCAGGCTTTTCAGTGTTTCAAGTGATTTTCCACAAAAACGACATGAAAACGCCCCCAGTACGACTTATACTTCTCCCTCTCATCACAAGTCCAGGTACAGTCTAGGTCCAGGATTTTCCTTTTCACCTGAAGTGGATTAGTCAACAAGACCTCAAATGTCACCTCATATTCTTCTATAATGTGTTGACAATTCTCTTTAAAGGAACACATTGGGCCTCATTATGAGTCCGGCGGTAACCATGAATGAAATTCCAGCAGGTTACCGCCGGACTCGTATTACCATTCCGCCTCTGTGATTCTGGGAATTACCGGGGTATTACGACCGCGGTGACCCGGGAATTCCGGAGGCAGAATTCGGTAAATCCCCATTCCCATTGAGTCCGTGGGAATGGGGAAGTGGAAACACCGGCACCATCTCGTGATGGTGCCGGTGTTTCCACGTCCGCCCGCAGGCAGGTGGTGTTAAACCCGCCAGGTGAGACCTGGCGGGAATGACACCTCCCGCCTGCAGGACTCAAGATCACCCGGTCCTGAAAAAACGGTGGCGGCAGTTTTACCGCCACCGTTATTTCCAGACCGGGCGACTCGTAATGAGGCCCAATGGCTTCCCCTGCAAACTTTCCATTTGCCCTTCCACTATCACTTACAAACTGTTTCCGGTATAATAACAAAATCTTCAATTGCACCAATGAGATCAAGCCCAGTTCAAAACGAAGCATGATTGGAGGCACACAGTTTGGTAGAGACAGTGTTTTCCTCCAAAACAGTTCCTCCAGCTTTTCAAGATCCATTTTCCAATGCATACAAATAACTTCTAGCCCATACAATAGTGAGGGGACAACTTTACATGTAAAGAACTGCACCAGGGGCTGCAAGGTGAAAAGACAGTATTTTTTCCGAACATAATACATTTTGCCAGTACACTGTCTACCTTTAGCCCAAGTATTTGAGCTTTGGAACAACGGGTAATCTAGCTGAACCCATTACCCACTTGTAATGCACTGGTTTGTGTTTCCTTCCGTTATAACACAGCATGCTAGATTTATTCTGATTCACCAGCAGGCTATTAACATTTACATAAAATTCAAAGTGGTTTAAGAGTCTGTGGAGGCCTCTCAGAGTCTTATCTATCTCTAAGCATAAGATCGTCCGTGCAAGCCAGCCAATAACAATGTTTCCCATTTACCCTCTGAGGTCCAAATTATGCTTCCTCCAAAAACTCCCCCAAGTCTGCAAGGTATAAATTAAAGAGGCAGGGGGGTGCAGTACACAATCCCTACCTCAAACCACGGTCAGTTTTTAGGGGATTAGGAATATCCCAGTTTAAATTTAATCTCACATTTACCTCAGTGTCACTGTGTAATTGGATCTGGATTTCCAAAATCTGTTTAGGGAGGCCCCACCTCAAATGTTTTGACCAGAGCCTTGCTCTATCCACTTCATCAAACGTGAGGCTCAGGTCAACACTGGCCATATATATGGGGACATTTCCCTCAATGCTTGTCTGGTCGATTAAGGATTGGATAAACAAACCACAGGCATCTGTTCCAGTGGCCCTCCTGAAGCCTATCTGGAATTTAGATAATGGTCCTGTTGCAATACTCCACTCCTCTATGCTTTTTAAAATATATCTACCAAACATTTTACCCTCTACGTTACAGTAATGCAATCAGCCGGTAACTCGAAGGCTCAAGACGGCACCTCGTCTTAGAAATTGAAACTATTATGGAAGTACGCCATGAGGATGGAAGAGTTTTATTGTTTATAACATTTTGGAATAGAGTATGCAACATCAGGGCCCTTACTTCGGGGCCCTGTTTCAGTACCAGGTTGCACAAACCATTAGAACCAGGGGTATTCAACCCAGATTTTATAATTGTGCATAAGTAGTCAAAAGAAATATCCACATCCCCGGGATCATTACAAACTATATTCAAGGTTTCGGAGTTCACTTTTTATGTAACTCTGCAAAGTATTTATTCCATGCCTCTTCGGTGAGAGGATTTATCATCTCTCAATCCACCTCCCCATTTCTTTTGTTAATGATGTTCCAAAGATTTTTACTAGTTTTCCACAGGCCTGCCTCAAGCATCGATTCCCCTTCTCCCCCATCTCTTTTTAGCAGTAGGTACCCGTGACGTTTGAACCAGTTTGTATAAGCTTACTTTTCTTGTCTAATTTGAATATGTTTTCCTTTCTCATTGGATAACCCTAAACTAAATTCCCCAATTTATTTGTGCATTTCCTTCTTCCTTAACTGAACCTTCCTTACGTAGGTGTGTGGACGGCTAGAACGGATACACATTTTACAATTTACAGTAAATTTGGAAAGTTTGTACATTATAAAAATAGAAAAACACTCTAATCCCAAATCCCTAATTTTATTAGGCAATGTTGTAGAATTCCAGAAGTCCCCTACAAGTTTATTAATGTTCTCAAGACTTTTCAAATTCCAGCTAATTCTGTTCTCTTGATGGGTTAGAGCTATATTTCTACAAGTTGTCATTTTGGGTACGTTGATCTTCATATTAAGGTTTGAAAACACTAAATCATGGTCAGTGAATGCATTTTTGACCACTTCAAGCTCATTAATTTCAGAGAACAGGCCTTCTGAAACTATTATGTAGTCTATCCATGAAAATGACTCATTTCTATGCCAGGTAGGCTTCGGAGGTAGATCTCCTGAAG
The DNA here is from genome assembly GCF_040938575.1 of Ambystoma mexicanum. NCBI lineage: Eukaryota > Metazoa > Chordata > Amphibia > Caudata > Ambystomatidae > Ambystoma > Ambystoma mexicanum. Next base: position 230,133,277 of record NC_090934.1, read on the forward strand.
CCTGACCATTAATAATTTTGAGGCCCCAACCTTCCCAAAACTCCCCCCATTGTTTTCTGTGTTATATTTGAAGTAGTGCATATTTGCCAGTAGGGTTCAGATATTTATCTAGAACCATAATGGGCGTCAAAAAATTAGAATTAAAATCCCCCACCATTCTTATTATGGAGTCTGAGAATTCTACTTTATAAGCTCAGAGAATCTTCTCTAAAGCCCCCAAAATAAGTGCCAATTCACAGTAGCAAGGGCGTCAGTACAGGTTAACCAAAAGTATATGCTTCCAGACTGAGTTAAATTCCAGCTCTAAGTCAACTCCTAGCCCACCCTTGAAGTTGCTTGCGATCAAGCTTCCTGTTGTGCCCACCCCATGTTTTATGCTAGTGCATAAACCTCCAGTGGGATGTCCTCCGATTATTCTGGATGCACCCTGCTGGAAAGTAAGTTGACCATCTCAAAACAAATCTCCCATCGCACATGTTTCTTGAAGAGATGCGATTGGGTAAGCCTTTAGGGTTTCCATCAAACTCAGGTCGTGGGCCAGCTTACCAAAACCCCTAACATTCATTGTTGCCAAGGTTAGCTTTTGTACAGTTGGTTCTATTGCTAGCTCCCCATTGGTAAAAAGATTTGTTCTGCCCTGATGCTTAATGTCACCAACTAGCTGTTCGCCATAGGGGGAAATGACGGCGGGCCAGTTAACTTTGTTTGTATCAAGTGTAGTCTTTTACCACAGTGGAATCAATGGGAACAGCATTAAAGCTCAAGTTCCAGAGTTTTTGCCACTCAGACAAGACCCTTTTATACACACATTTTGAGTTGAAATGGATAATGCAACAGTTGGTATCCTTTTTATCTGGGAATTCCATTCTCTTTATATTGACAGTAGACAAAGCCCGCAGGTTTGAAATTTCTGCGAAAATCAGAAGAACATTACTTCTGTTCAAACACAGGGTATGCCCTTGACCCAAAGTGTGTGTGCGAACTCAACATAAGTCGGTAACCTTGCATTTTACTTTGGACAGTCTCCTGCTTTGTAACTATAAAATGACCCTGAGCATTGCAGTTGATTGTCACCCCGTCTGTACAGTCCGAACCTTTGGCATTTCTAAGAATGCTAAACGGCATTTTATTGCCAGTGTTTTCCAGTTTCTCACTAGGCATTAAGGACTTTTCTCAATGGAAGTAAGTAAGGTGTAGTGCATCAGACTTACAAAATAGATGACGGGTATTATGCTCCTCCAGAGGGGGTCTATACATACGTTTTAAAAGGTCACTCAAATTCACACCCCCACTGGAACCCTGCCCGTGGTTCAGACCATTCTGTGGGTTAGGAGTGTCTTTAGAACAGCCATCCTCAGGAGTTATATCAGGTCCCCCTTCAACACAGGGGCGGGAATTCTCATAACCCATCTTCCCCCCATTTATAGAGGCAGGTTCTGTGCTAGGCAATCACTTTGCCTTGAAGCTTGCGACCTTAACTCGGCATTCTCACTAAATATTTGGGGTTGCCCAGGTTATTCCTTGTGTGTGTTACATTAATATAGACTTTTTGGCTGGCGTTATCCTGTGTTTCCTAGGAACCGTAGCATCAACATTATACCTTAGTGAGGGTGAGTTAGCCCCATCCGTCTGACAGACGGATCCTATGGCAATCCAGGTACAACCTTCCCCATAGGATACTAAATCTTTCACCCCTAGATCAATGCCCTTATTCTCAATATTTCCTGTGCAAGTACTTACTGTACTTTTGGGGATCTTAAAATTAAGGTTAGGTGGATTGCATAACTGCTTGTAGGGACCATTTAGACCCTATGTGCGTTGCCATGGATGCAGTATCTCAAACTTTCCCATCCTTCTCTGATTCAGGAGAAGTAGCTTTATCAATTATCATGGGGTGGTTTTGCGTGTCACCTAACCTAAGGGGTATGATTGCACTGCACAGGTTACACCTCCCGTATTGTTGTTTTCCTGGAGCTTATTAGCCCCCTTAGGGTCACCTAGAGAGCCAACATTCTTACTTACTGTCCCCTCTATCAATGGAGAAAGATGTTCACCAACCGGGTTTCCTAGAAACCCATTCTTCCTACCCTTGAGTGTTTCCATTGTGGTTACTTTTTTCAAAAGAGTACGAGTAGAAGCATTTTTTCTCTTTACTATTCTCTGATTGTTAGTTTTCTTTATTAAAGCAGATGAAACCCCAGGGAGCTATTGCCATCGTTATCTTTTCCTTCATGGAATCCGTGTTAAGGGTCTCCAAGTTCATTTGTCCAGAACTCTGTACATTACCCATGGGCGAGGATCCTTAATAGCGCCTACATTGTTAACTTCATTCTGAACTGCTGTCATTCCTGCTTCTTCATCAGAATCAGTTATAATCAAAATCGGGGGGAGTTTAGGTTTCTTTATTCGACCTCATAGATGTTTCATTGATGTGACCCTGATGGTAAACATCTAAGGAACGCCGACTAATTGACAGCTCGTCCATGTTTATATTAATATTGGTCAACTTAATGGTATGATATATTTATAATGCACTTAATACCCAGAGGTTTCGAAGCACGGACCCGGGGATCGAACCTGTGGTGCTCCTTGTCGTCTTGCTTCCAAGGCGAGGACGTTGCCGCTGAGCTATCCTCCCAAGACTCCCTATGTGCCCTTCCCTCATCTCCTATGTTGTCGTACAAGGTGACGAATGAGCTCAAAACCATGTTCAATGCAGACAAAGTCGAGGAGGTAAGGTGAATACGCTTGTCCACCTCTTTTAAAGTGTGGTGGATATTATTAACCCCATTAAAACTGTCATCTTTAGAGAGTTTGTGGTAAAATCATCCTCCATCCCATTTTCTATAAGGTTCGTAAGTTTTGTCGGTGAACCTAGTAGCGAAGGTTCAAAAGTGTGTTGTACTACAGTATTACCCTGGCACCTTACATCTTCAACAATTATTGAGTCTATGCTGAATTAGACTGAGGTTGTTCAGTTTGTTCATGTGTGTACAATCCAAGGTGGCCTTCGTTTTAACACCGACTGACTCATTCACAAGGTCCATAATGGCCTTCCCCGCAATCGGGCTCATAGGAAGATGTGGGGATGAGCTCTAGCCCTGAAACTGTTTCGGAGACTTCAGTGCTTCCCTGCCCCGTTCTTGGCGGGCACCCAGACGCAAAGCCTCATCGTAATACCATGCCATTTAGAGAACCCTGCATGGAACGATGCTCAGCCCCAAGGTAATCATCAAAGCTGCAACCATTTGGGCTTCCTTACAGAGAGGACCTCCAGTGGCTAAACCATGCTCGATACTGTGAGAAACCTCCTGTGACCGTTCACAGGCATCTCCATTATTCATCGTGGTGCCTGGGGTAGCTCCCATTTGGCTTCTCAGGCCCTTCGCACAGACATGATTTAGACAGGAGCTTCCAACAGTCCAACAGGCACCAGTATCCTTCAGGTGACCTTCTCTAACGGGGTGATTTTGTAAGGAATGGACTTCAACGGCTCAAAGGGCAGCTAGCCTAACAGTCACCAATCGTACCACCACCTCCTTCTCTATTAAAAGGGTATAAAAAGGGATAATGTGCCCCCATTCCACACCGTGGCTCAAAGGGCACAAGACCGAACAGGCACCACAAATGGTTTTTGCAAAGGACTCCCACAGCTCACATACAGGGAGTACTTTTACCTGTAGCGCAACAGTCAATGAGGTAAAAAAAAACAAAGTACTTAGGGAAGTTCAATTTACCAGATTAGAAATCCTTGAAGCGAGGACCATTTCCTCCCGTACTCCCGTGGCCCCCCAGAGACCAACACAATTGTGATGACGCACCTAGAGACATCACGCTTAAAGTCATACACAGCAAAATTTAACAGTGGGTAGAGCAAGAACAAGAGTGTTCGAGGAGCGTGGGGGGGGGGACAGATCATGGGAGCATCAACAAGTCACAAAAGTGCAGGTGACGAACCATTCAGGGAACAGGCAGAAAATGGTACAGAGAAGAGACATAGCAAACTGTTAGTTGGACAGAAGTGTGCAATTCTGGTGGAAAATTGTGCAGGAAGGAAGGAGAGAAATCCAGGAGTCAGGTGGTGGTCAGACAGGCAAGAGATTCTAATGTCAAGTGAGTAATGACAAGAAACACACACTCCTTGAAGAGTAATGACAAGAAACACACACTCCTTGAAGAGTAATGACAGGAAACACACACTCCTTGAAGAGTAATGACAAGAAACACACACTCCTTGAAGAGTAATGACAAGAAACACACACTCCTTGAAGAGTAATGACTATTGCAGTTCCTATTTCTAAATAGAGGCGGTGACTACGGGAGTGAGGTGTTATGGAATTCTGAGCAATGTAATTCTTAATGCGGTCACAAGTGTTTCAAGGCGCTGACGCCATGCTGACGCAGAGGGTGTCCCTGAGCCTCCAAGACAAGCACCAGTCCTGCAGACCATGGTGGGTACAGCATAGGACACCAATGACCGTTGATCTCATGGAACCTCACTGTACATGACAAATGGGATCTCCATGAGGTGGAGACAAAATCATGCAGCCTGACTCATCTTTGCCCCAAAGTGATCAGACCACATCACACCAGTGCAGAAGATGCAACACTCGCTGCTTTGTCTATCATGAAGCACAATGAGTTCCCAACTCTCTGCCTGTTTGCCGAGGCCTGGTTCTGCCAACAATGAGCAGCAAAGTTCCCTACTGAGAATGAACAAAAGCCAAATGATCTGTTCTGTGGGCTGGAACCAGTCAGGAGGGCACCATCATGGCTGAGGTCTCTCTGCTACACCAGAGGAGAATATGCCTTTGTAATATAAGTTCAGTCCTGGCCAAAATGCTAGGCAAATCTCTGAGCAAGCGTACCAGCATCAACCGCAGACACATGTGTCTGCCTCCATGACTGTCATCCCTTGGATTCCATTACTCTGCCCTCTTCTCACAGCTAGAGCAAGGCTTTGGACCCAGATAGGAAAGGCCCAGAGTTTCACTTGAAATTCCTAACAGTGTGTGATAAAATTACTTCTGTGCTGCAGGAGTACATGGATGACTGATGAAAAATACTCCTATTTGCCCCACACTACTCCTAAACCAGCAGTGATCACAATCATAAAGGTGAAACAGCCCGAGGCTGACAGATATAATCACTTCAACATCTTTTGGTAACCTGGGCCAAGGGCAGACTATACACTTCAAAAGGGATGTGCGCTAGTACAGAAGCAGACTGAACAACAACAGTACTGGTGTACCATAAATAAACCAATGCCCAACCAATGTTCTATAAAAACAGGATACTTTAATTAAACTAGAAAGTACACATAACTAATAAAAACACTAATGGTCCACCTCTGTAAGTGAAAACCCAGAGATGAAGACTTTGAAATAAAGGGGGCATTCTGCGTTGAAGACACGGCTTCACAGGCGTTGATTTCAGTAGCAATTGCCAGATGTATTGAAGATGTCTTGAAAAGGGTAGATCGTGGGGCTTTACAAGTCACTAGGTCCCTTTAAGGCAGGCAGGGGACAGGACCATTTCTAATACCTTTTAATTCTTGTCTTTGGGGGTCATCAGTGTCAAGCCAGGCTTCTAGGTACTTTAAATAGGCAAAGTTGGCATTAAAACATTTCGAGTCTGTGATTCTCACTGGATCATGGGTGGGAGTCAGCTTGAGACAGTCCGATGATGCGGTGCAATCTTGAAACAGTGGTCTGCCTGAACTGGGATGAAGAAAGAAGGCAGCTATGGGTTGCGTTGGGGCCTCACATCAGTTGGGTCATTTAGAAAAGGTCTTGTGATGTGATTCGGTTCTTCAATGGAAATCAGCTGCAAATAATCGAACGCAGGCTGGCGATGGGTAGAGTCAATGTCTCGATGGGTCAACAGCAGATAAATAAAGCTGCAATTGTCAAAGGCAGCTCTGGGTGCTTGCAGCAGCGTGAAAACAAGCTCGAAGTTGCGCTGCATCTAAAACGGTTTGATGCTGGAAAACAGTGTCCAGAGCTGGAACTTGACTTCTGGATACAGAAGAACTCCGTCCAGGGTCTCCAGGGGTATGGTAGTCATTTTATTCTGCACTGCCCAGCCAGGAAGATCTTAGAGTGCACTTGCAGGGTGCTGGCACCTCCAGTGAGCAGGTCCTGCTTACCAGTGGTCTCAGCTGCAGTAGGTCTTGTCCAGCCAGCAGGTCACTCCAAATATTCCACTGGGATGGTTGAGGGGGCGGGCTTGTTTCTTCCTTAGAACTCTCTGTCTACACCCCTATGGATGAGGACTTTGAAAGAAGAAGGATTCAACTGGTACTTGGGAACACTGGCTGTTTCATAGACCAAAGAAGAACTATCTAAGCAGAGGGTCTCCTCCCTTATAAAGGCAAAACACCACAATGCATTAGCTCCCTTCTATCCCTCGAGAAGGTGACAAGCTTTGCCCGGGGGCAGGGAGGAGGGGTCAACAAGAGGGTTTTCTGGGTGGAATCCAGATGGTTGATGTGATGAAATGACTACTGCTCGGCAGGATTACATGGTTGAATAGTGGTTAAATTGCCTACTCAGACCCACAATACTAATAAACCAACAATGGTTCCCATCGGAAAGTTGAAAGATGCACCACCTGACAGGTACTACTCCCTTGCATCTGTTGGTAGTGCAGGCCGAGGTCAGGCTAAATCTTGAGCAGGGGTGTGAGCTGATACAGTTGCAACACAAACAATATGTGTTTGTGTTGTAAAATGTCAAATCAATGTTCTATAAAAAAAAAATAGGGGCTTTAATAAAAACAATCAATGCACACAATGAATTAAAAAAAAAGAAAAACAACCCCTGTCGCAGAAACACTGAAAATGCAGACTTTTGAAAAGGAAGCACTCACTGTATTGATAAGCAGGGGGGTGTTCAGGCAAACGAATTTCATCAGCAATGCCACTGTTCAAAAATATGTTTTGAAAAGACAAGAAGGAGGGCTTAAAAGTCACTATGGTCCTTTAAGGTGGTTCAGGGGGATAAGACCTCTTTCAATGCCTTCTGTATCTTGTCTTTGTGGGTTCAACAGCATGGAGCAGGGCTTCTAGGCGCTTTGCTGCAATCAGTATTGAGAAAATGTAGTTGACAGTCCCAATGCTGAGTCGGCATCAAGTCAGTGCAAGGCACCGGCTCCTGTTAGATCGAGTCAGCGTTCAAGACGATCGAGTCAATAGCTTCCAATTGTTTATTTCGGCAGTTGAGTTAAGTCAGTGGTGAAACAATGATTCTAATGTGTCAAGTTTTATTTGAGATGGTGAGTCAGAAGCTTCCATCATGTCGAGCAATTGCTTCCATGGACGCAAGCCTGGTTGACCAATGCAGTCCACTGCAATGAGTTGAGCCGGTGTCTGGATGGGTCGAAGAGCAGATCAGCGTTTCGATGAACGTGAAGTGCCAAATGCAGCAATGCAGGTCCATTAGTGGATTGAAGTGAGTAGAGCATGGACGAGCCGGTTTGAAGATATTGCAAGGCAGTAAAATAGGGTTCTTGCTGCTTCTGGACTTCTGTGTTGTTGCTGGAAACACCCAATCCACTGTCTCCAGGGACAACGTGAGTCCTTAGTTCCTAACACCCAGGCCAGGAGGTTGTCTGGCATCTACAGGGAGTCATGACCTTGTGAGCCGGATGCTGGTTCCAGTGCACAGGCAGTAGAGAGGTGTTGGTCCACAGCAGTGTCAATCTCACTTTTAGAAGGACAGAGCTTTCCTATGCCTTTGAGCTCTCTTTCTTCACCACTCTGTTGGGAATACAGTCTATTCCAAAGTACTGTAACAATAGGGGTTTCGTCACTTCTCCCCAGAGGGAAGCCCTTGCCTGTAAGACTAGAGAGGTGAGCCCAGCACTCAACATACCTCCTAAGGGTGGCGGTAAACTGGACATCACAGGGAGAGATTCCCCTCTTGGGGATAAGGACTCCCTTTCCATGCAGAAACTCCCTAATCCTCTTCACTATAAAACCCTAAAAACCTCATTGTCCCAAGAAGTCCAACCTGAAGAAACTACTCTTTGCTATTGTAAGGTCTCTTCTTTTAATCAACCAAGATCTGAAACCACTGAGAAGAGGAAGTATAAAAGAGACAAGGAGAATGGCAATAGGTTGGAACCCAATTGTACTGACACTAAGAAGATTAACGGAGCAATAACAACTACTCCTGTAGTAAAGACAGCCAGTACTGGGAAGAGTTAGCCCCTAGGAGGCATAAAGAATATCTCATGGAAACAAATGAAGGACTCAGATCCTCTGCTGGGAAGGACCCAGCAGCAGAGGATTAAAACAGAGGAAGGACTTAATAACGAGAGAAGTCAGCATCAAACCTGCAAAGCCTGGGAAGTTCAAATCTGGGGACGAGAAGGTTGTGGAAAGAAAGTGGTCCTTGGTCAAGGAGATGGCGGGGAAAGCTTGGAGGAGTACTCTGTGATCCAACGGAGAACCATCCCACTTTGAAGCTGGAAGAAGATAGACAGTGGCATGACATCTGGGTGGTGCACCCTGTAGTCCATAAACTACACTGACAAGGCAGAAGCTCTGCTGAGCCACAGATGCATACCAGGAAGTAGAGAGATAGATGCTAGGATCAGTTACAGCGAATGAACCAGCCCGCAACCCCAGGAAGAACTGGTGACGTGCCCCCATCAAAGTCAACATAGCGGGAGTGGAGGGAGACCCAGTAGGGATTCAGGGAGAAATGGAGATTGTCACATGGGTAATCTCCCTCATCATAGTGATTATGAGAACTATAACCGAAGTAAGGATGTCACAGGAATAATCTTCCTCGTCACAGTGATTTTGAAAATTATAACGTAAGTGAAGTTTGCCATGGGAGTAATCTACCTCATTACAGTGATTGTGAGAACAATAACAGAAGTAATGATTGCCATGGGAGAATTCTCCCTTGTCACAGTGATTATGAGAACTAAAACTGAAGTAGAAATTGTCACAGGAGTAATCTCCCTTGTTACAGCGATTGTGAGAATCGTAACCAAAGTGAAGGTTATATAAATTGTGAAAATCATACGAAAAGTCAAGAGTATTACAAAAGTGATCTCACTCATCACAGGGGCTTTTAAAACCGCAAGAGAAACCAAGAAATGTCCGGGAGTGATCTCCCTCGCCATAGAAATTGGGAAGGCCATAAGAAAAGTAAAGAGCCAGAGGAATTGTGGAAATTCTAAAGAAACTCGGGAGTGGTAGGGGAGGGATACTCCTCGTCACAGGGATTGTAATGATTATAGGAAATGCCAAGAGTGTTATGGGATTAATCCCCCTCATTCCAAGAATTATGAACGTCCTAAGAAAAGTCAGGAATACTATAGGAGCAAGCTCCCTTAAAATGATAATTGTGAGAAGCTATTAAAAAACCCAAGAGTGGAGCAAGAGCAAAAGAAAACAAGAGTGGAACAAGAGCAATCTCCCTTATTAAAGGGACTGTGGAAACTCTAAGAAAAGCCAAGAATAGTACGGGACTAACCTCCTGTGTACCGGTAGTAAGGGTAACAGTTTGTGAAACCAAAACCAAGAAACCAGGAGAGAAAGCATATAACTACAGTTAAGGACCGAGCCGTTTTGGACACTGAAAGCTAATAGTCATTGGACACTGGAGAAATATTACAGAAGCCCCTTTGAAGAGCTGCAGGGGCTAATCAGAACTGTTACAAGAGACGATAAGAAGTTCAGTTACCAAGGCTGAGCCAGTTTGGCCAGGAGAAGGGAGTCATTCTCGTAAGACCCATTTTGTTTGCTTTTTAGTGGTAGTGTCAGATTTAGGTTAGGTTTTGGACGGAGGCCAGAATATTTGAATTTGGACAAACCACCTTGATGACGAGCACCCCTGTTTGGCAGGGCAAACCCTTTATTAAAGGAAAAGGTATGTATTTTCTGATTTTATCTCAATAAAAGTCTTGCGTAAAATGCCACCCCTTTGTCCGACTCCTCCTTCCGACTTACCACAGTACTCTGCCAGAGTTCCAGTAAATTATCCTTTTTCCTGTAAGGGTACAAAGGTGAATTCCCTAAGGAGAGGGGTTTCCCACCTTACAAAGCCAAAATGCTACAGAGGATTGGTCCAAAGCAAGCCTGTTGTCAGGGGTCCAATCCAGACTGCTATAACAAGTGTTCTTGGCCTTCTGATATCATACCCAACTGTCCTCCGTCTGCAGGATGTGAGTCAGGAATTTGTAGACAGCTTTAACAACCAACCAAAATGGTGGAACCCCTCTCTCAGCCTACATCACTCCTCTGGCTAATCCAACTCTGCCCCTTCCCAAAGGCCATTCAGTGATCGGTACCCTGTTTTGAGTGTAGCTGTGTGATGTAAAGACTTTCTTTGAAGCACTGCTACCCCGCAAACCCCCAGGGGAGGGTTCCTCTGCCCTCAGAGGAAGGTTTTGGACTTTTTCAGGGGATCAAAAAAGCAGCTTCCTGGACATAGTCCCAGAGGACAGTTGTGGAGACAGCCAGGTTAGACAGCTTATACACATCAGGCGTGACATAGCTGGAGCAAGACACACAAAGCTGACACTAGTAGGATATTAAAGTCTTCTTAAACTACCTTTGGGGGTGCACAAATCACGCATAGCCTATTCTACATTGGTACTACCTAAGGACGAGGGGCAGTGGGTCTCCCAGATTTAAGTGAGTACTATAGAGCTGCACAATTCCGAAAAATCCGTGATTATTTATGGGAAACAAAAGACAAGCAATGGGCCGAATTCGAGAACGGACCTGATGGCACGGGCCAAAAATAGGCATATGGCTGTGGTTCCCCTTTGGCGATTGCAAGTCAGGGTCAGGCCACACCCTGTTCTTGCTACCTTATGGCACTTGTGGAAGAAGTCAAAACATATGCAAGGGGTCATGACCTGGCCTTCCCCCCTCAGTTGTTTATGGAACCCACCGATTACTGTATTATTAGGGGGGCTGATGAGAGCAGGCCTGTTTTGGAAGGAACAGAAATCTATTTTAGATGAAGAATTACATTGAGAAACCATATGGAAATTCATGTACCTGCAATTGAAAGGGGTCATGACAGACCAAAAGTAGGAGGGGCTCCTGAGTCGACCGTTAACACCATCTGAACAGGTCCTAACTAACCACTCAGGTACTAGAGGCCTAATCTCAAAACTATACAATGCATTAGTATGCAGTGTGAGCTCAGTGGCACAACGTGCTAAATCGGCGTGGGTATGCGACTTAAATGTTCCGGGTGGCAGGGATCCCTGGCCGGCTATTTACAAACAAACATGGTCATCCTCAATGGCTAAGCAATACAAAATGCATAAATCTAGGTTACCACAACAATGGCAACTGACCCCCCATAGGCTGTCCAGAATGTTCCCAGTGGTAAGCAAGCTGTGTTGGGGCGTGGGGGTGCTGGAGTGGGTACCTATTGGCATATGTGGTGGAAATGACCAAAAGCACAAATGATTTGGAAGGAGGTTCTGACCTGGATAAGGGAAGTAGATGGCATAGTAAGGGACTCTCCCCATTAGTGCTACTGTTTGGTCTATAGGCAGTGGAGGAGTTATAAATGGCCCTAACCCACATGGTCAGGAATGTGTTACTGCCGGCCAGGGTTAGTGTGATGATTTATTGGAAGAGCCCCTACCCCACCCCCTCCCCCTCAGAAAGAATGGCTCGCTAAATTTTATGAGATTTACGAAATGGAAAGCCTGACAGCATTTCTCTCTGAAATGCATAATCACATTGATACAGAACGTCTTGCCTTTATTACATAACAGACAAGCGGGAGGGACTCCCGAGTCACCGTTAACACCACTTGAACAGGTCCTAAATAACCACTCGGGTACTAGAGGTCTAATCAGAGATTGTGGTAGTCGGGCTGCCAAATGCCCATTCTTTTTGGAATTCTGATTTTTGGTCTGAATATTTAGGACCTTTCCCAGCCCCTAGCCCATCCGGTAAGAGCTTAGGGGTCAAGCTCCTTCCCTCTGGATCAAAAGATGGGCAGATATCCTCAGTTTGTCGTGTAGGTTCCTTCAAACTGAGACTTCTAAGGAAAGTTCTTCCCGTTTGTTCGTCTGAAGCTTCGAGCTACAGTAGCCACAGCATCTATTATGGGTTCGGTGGACTACTGCATTGGCAACCATTTGGATCAACCTGCCTTTCTGGTCCATCGTCTACAGATCCTGCAAAATTCTGCAGCACACTTAGTGCTGAATGCCCCGAGACGGTCTTCCACCTCGTCGTTGCTGGCTAAACTCCATTGGCTTCCTGTTAGCAGCCGTATTAGGTTTAAGCCACGCTGCATTGCACATGGTGCTTTTTGTCTCACCGGCTCCTTATTTCTTCAGTCTAAGCTGATTCGTTATACTCCCCGACGCTCTCTTTGCTTAGCGTCTGCTAATTTGCAGCAAGTTCTGCGCTTCTGTAAATCTCGAGCAGGAGGACGTTCTTTCTCAGTCCAAGCCCCTACACTGTGAAATTCTCTCCCTGCCTGCCTGTGGGAGATTTCTGATCTTTTGTGCTTCCGCAGAGCTCTCAACCCTTTCTTGTTCTGAGGAGAGGCGGGAACCTGTAGTTTTCTCTTGCTTCGCTGCAAGAGCACAAATACATTCCAGCCTTGGTTTTGCACTCTATAAATGTATTTACATTACATTACAAGTGATGTCCCCGAACTAATGGTGCATATCAAGCCAAAGAAAGTGTCACTCATACTACATGTTAAAATACAAGCTTCGATATGGAGATGTCCATCATACAAACACCTATTCCCCCTTATGAGTCAACAGGAATGCGTCGCTGGTAGACACATCTCACGAAGACCTTAGAAACAGGGTGCAACCCCACACAAGGGAATGTGGGAGGTGGGGGAACGGGGGCAAACAATTGGAGCATATTAATGTAAGCAGGTGTTTGATGCGAATAAGAGAACTGGACGGACACATTCAAAGTCGACGGTATCTGTTGCGTGGTAATAGAATTTTCACAAGAGACCGGATTTTTGCAGGTAATGTGTATTTGTTCCTCTAAAAAAAATTAATTAAAGAGTGAATTAAAAAAAAAGCTCAGACTATCCCTATCTCAACTATGTCATGGCGTGTGAGTATCACAGTGTGAGTGTGTGGGATGCTCTCAAAAACCAACTTGCTTGTCAGGGATGTCATTTGGGGGTCGCCAGGGGTCGCAAATGCGACCCCTGTCGTCTCCCTTGCTACCCATGTGGTCTCCTTTGCTACCCCTAAAAAATGTAAAAACAAATCTTTTTATTTTTATTTGTTTTTTCTTTTTTTACACAAACCGAAGCTCCTGGGCTGTGGACAGCACCATGTGGCTCTGTTTTCTTTGTTTTTGGAGTTGCTGGATTTCGTATTCAGGCCACTTTCGTATTCAGGTGACTTTTTGCACCCCCAAAGGAAGTTTAAAAAAGGAGGTTCCGCAAATGTTACAGTGACCCTACCTCCCTGGCATGCTGTTCAGGATGTTTGTTTGCATGTATGAGTTAATGAACCCTCCCAATGGTATGTATTTTGCCAACCTCTGAAGCCTGAAAAGTAGATCCACGCAGGCTTGACATGTGGCCAACTTTGCACCAGACCTGCAGATGAGCTGGCCTGCTGCTCACAGTTACCAGTTTAATTGTATCCACTACAGAGTGTACTTTGCTTTCTGACTTTTACAACATTCAGGTATGTAACTGCTAATGTTACTATAGCCGGTGAGATAGCTCAGGTGGTTCAGCGCTCTCTGCTGTGATGGGTGTGTGTGATCTGCAGGTTTTCGGTTCGAATCCCAGCAAGGCCAACTCAGACTTTCATCCTTCCAAGTTCGATACATGAGTACCAACACAAGATGGGTGATATTGTATGTACATTTGTTCTATATAAAGCGCTTAAGCATAAGTGCTATATAATAACACATCATTATCATTTGGCCTTGGACATCTGCTTGCATCCACAGTAATTTGGTAATATGGGCCCATACACATGATATTAACGATACATATGGTGATCCAGTCTTGCATGACATGTATTTCACGTTACAGTGATATCGTCATCATATTTTTGTAGTGTACTTAGGAACAATGCTATGTGATGCCAGTTCCCGTTTTGTCAAGGGGTAAAAGGTCGTGTGCCATCGCTTCCTGTGATGTCCCTTCAGGTGGGGTCAAATGACATCAATTCTTGTGATGTCATTGGAGGTCCAAGCATCATGTGATGTCACTTCCGCTACCCCTGGCCTTTTGGTGAAATGACGTACCTGTTGCTTGTGCTTGTGCAGATATGTGGCTCTGCGCCAATCCTCTTGGCCCTTTGGCTAACAAGCTTCGACACAGCCTGGCGAGATGGGGATAGAGAACAGGAGCGGTCAGAAGGAGATACAATAGAATAGGAGTTGCGAGAAGGGGATAAACGAGAAAAGGAGGAAGAAGGGAGAATGAAATGGAAATACAACAGAAATGCAAGACCGAATGAAAACACTAGCCCATCGCTGGTTATAAATAAATTACAACAGGTGCAGTGTGTGGTGTTTAATCACCCGGACTCCTTTTCCTTTGAGCATTAAACTCTCCACGCACAATGCAGATTTATTTCCAAAATGAGTGAGGAAGTGAGTGAACAGAATGCTTGGGTGGAATGTGTCGATTATTTAAACTGTGTGCAACATTCCCCCAGCTGCAATCTTCGCCCCTGCGTCCCCACCTCTGGCTCGCTTCCCCATGTGCTTCCTGGTGTCTTTGCTCACGCCTTCCCCCTCCCACCCAGCCCCCTCACCCATTTCCTGCAGCAGTGTGTTACACATCCGGTGTTGGGACACCTGACAGGGAAGGGCCATCGACGGCAGCTCGGGGTCACAGGATGCAGAACATAGTGTCGGGCCAGATTCCTGCCTGCCCTTCCTACGTTCGCGTAACAACCCCCTTTACCCACAACGCTGACTCACTCTCCCCCCCTCCGCCCACCCCTGTTGCCCTCCACTACTTCTTTAAATGCGGGTTTTATTGGTTGTCGGATGGCATGAAGGAAAAAAAAGGGAAGCGCCGACCAGTTCCTGTTCCTGTCTTCCTTCCCCAGCGTACAATATAGACCTCATTTTCTCCTTCACCTCCCCCCTCCATATTGCCAACGCCTAACATCCAGTGGAGTAACTTTGCTGAAAATGTTGGGGGGGGACATGACATCCGAAGAAAAGGTGCCCCAGCCAAATGAATGGGGACAGAATGGTGTACCATGAAAGTTGGGGTGGGGGACAAACACCCCTGTGCCCCCTAAAATTACGCCCATGCCCATAACCACCCCCATGTGTTCTGCGTGAACCAGATGAGTAAAGTCCCATTTTTGGCAGGGAAACTCGCTGCTTAATACCGTAAAAAATACTTTTTATTCTACTGCTTAACTTCTCAAAACAAGTCTCTCAGTTTGCAACACAAATTATTTCCAATGCCTGCTTTGCTGTTCGGTGGTTCCCTGGAGATGGGGTGGCTAGCTGTTTATTTGGTAATATGTCTTATGTAGTGTGGTGTGCCTCCCCTTTAAGTCATGTGAGTCCCTCCCAGGGCTTGTGCTAATGTCACATCTAATAAAAGGACTGTCTTAATGAAAGGAGCTGTCTGCGCGCACGTGTTTAGAACGCTGCAGACTCCAAGAATGGAAGGACTGAGTCTGTGTCTCATTTCAGGCCTGCAGGCCCACACATGCGGCCCTCTTGCCAGTCAGGTGGCCAGGGCCCAGACAGGCCAATCCAGCAACCGGATGCGCCAGGCATCCTTGTCTGCCCCGACACTCCCAGGCCGTGTCTGCACGGCCCTCGGGCACGCCCTGTATCCCAGCAAGACCAGTGATCCCCTCAAAAAAGGATAGAAATGAGACAAGGATACCCCTCCCTTCAACGCACAGGTAGTGCAAAACAACCTACAGGGGACTCGTGTGTATTTCCATAAGCCATTCATGATCAAACTAACAAGTTACGATGCTGTTAAAACAAAATGTACTCTGAATAAAGTATCATAATAAAAACAGAAACAGACATATGACTTTAGTTGTTATTCACAATATGAGAACATATGGTTCTAAAAGGGTGATGTTAGTAACAAAAAGTGATTTCATGTACTGTAAACAATGACAGCAAATTTCTACTGTCGACACTATTGCGTGTTTCCAGTTCAGAGTTCATACAGAAAGGTATTTTCTGATTAGCACAGTTTGGAATATCCTCTGAACTTTCCTTTTTTTTAACTGAAGGAAACCTCACAAGCCAGGCCCGACAAAAACAAATAAGAGGGTATTCTCCCATTTTTTTTTCATTAGACCGGAAATCCCCGGCAACCACTGGAGTCGCTGTGCCTCGAACAACATAAGTGCTGCTGTCCCCAGCACTAATAGGGCCGGCTTGAGTAGCCTCGCCAGTCCTCACAACATGTGCCACTGACATAACAGTGCTGCTTCGTGGCGCTATCAGACACTACTATGAATACAAAAACAACTGGAAAATCAGTAATTACGGATGTTCAGAGCTTGAGAAAAGAGATATTAGCAGTTGATTAACTGGTGTATGGTGCCATCTGTACAAAGGAAAACTGTTTTCGACTGAAAATCTCGGAAGTGCTTATGCTAAATTTAGGATTCACTGCTATATTTGAAGACTTGAGAAACAGTGCATGTTGCAAATAGCAATTAATATAATTATAGAGTCCCGAGGAAACACTGTGAGGCGTGAAACACGCGTCAACTATTTAAAGTAATAAACTGGCTAATGAATTCAGATATTCAGGTACAAAGCATTCCCTGATTGCCCAAGTGGAAATTTCACCTAAGCAGTAACCCATGTTTTCTACTGGATCTACTTCCTAGCGTAGGCGTTTTTGACTTGAGATGAAGCGCTTTGGTTAAAAATAGCAGTTGATCCCATCCCAGTCACAAATGCGTTCTACAGGATCCGGGGGTGCATATAGGGTTTTGGCAAATGTGGGCCTGATTTACAAAAGCGTTTTTCAATGGGGGAAATCCCATTGAAAAATAAATTCTAGATCAGATCAGGCCGTTTAAATACAAATTGGAATTGACACATAATAGACACCATTACACGCCGGCAAACGGTTCTAAGCTGTAACTGAAATCCCTGTAACTAGACAATCCCAATTTAAAAACCCATATTGTCAGTTTCCCTGCGCCAATGCGTGGTTATTGTTACTGTCCTGCATCATTTGTAAAGTTGCATTGCCATTGCTATGGCATTGAATTGCGTTGCGCTGTCTGGGTGTGTAATCCTTAAAGGCATAATATAGCCTAGTGCTGCAAGACATAACGTCACATAGCATTGCATAATATAACATACCATAGAGTAGAAAAACCACATAAACATAGCACAGCAAAAGAAACAGATCATAGGGTACCGTCCCATAGCATACCCACATAGTGCTGCATAGAAAGACCGAGCAACAAAGCGCTGCACCATTGTCAAATTTAACATAACCACTAACCCCACAACAGCACGCCAAAAAATGTTATCCGGTAGAAACCACTTATAGCCTGCCCCCTGGATTTCCCAACTGTCCGTGTGTGTGTGTGTGACCCCGGGCTGGCTTTGGTCGGGTCCTATATGCCTGTTTGTCAGTCTGTGCGTCTGCATGTGTGTGTGTGTGTGCCCCTGGGCAGGCTTTGGTCGATTTGTATATCCCTGTGTGTCAGTCTGTGCGTCTGCCTGTGTCCGTGTTTGTGACCCTGGGCAGGCTTTGGTCGATTTGTATATCTGTGTCTCAGTCTGTGCGTCTGACTGTGTCTGTGTGTGTGTGTGCCCCTGGGCAGGCTTTGGTTGGTTTGTATATCTCTGTGTGTCAGTCTGTGCGTCTGCCTGTGTCTGTGTGTGTGTGTGTGCCCCTGGGCAGGCTTTGATCGGTTTCTATATATCTGTGTG
The DNA here is from genome assembly GCF_040938575.1 of Ambystoma mexicanum. Taxonomy (NCBI): domain Eukaryota; kingdom Metazoa; phylum Chordata; class Amphibia; order Caudata; family Ambystomatidae; genus Ambystoma; species Ambystoma mexicanum. The sequence continues at coordinate 230,151,170 of NC_090934.1, forward strand.
TCAGTCTGTGCGTCTGCCTGTGTCCGTGTGTGTGGCCCTGGGCAGGCTTTGGTTGGTTTTTATATGTCTGTGTGTCAGTCTGTGCGTTTGCCTGTCTCCGTGTGTGTGCCCCTGAACAGACTTTGGTCTGTTTGTATATGTCTGTGTGTCAATCTGTGCGTCTGCCTGTGTCCGTGTGTGTGCCCCTGGGTAGGCTTTGGTCGGTTTGTATATGTCAGTCTGTGCGTCTGCCTGTGTGTGTGTGTGCGCCCCCGGGCAGGCTTTGGTCGGTTTGTATATCTATGTGTGTTAGTCTGTGCGTCTGCCTGTGTCTGTATGTGTGCCTCTGGGCATGCTTTGTGTCTGTGTGTGTGCCCCTGGACATGCTTTGGTCGGTTTGTATAAGTGAGTGTGCGTCTGCCTGTGTCTGCCTGTGTCTGTGTGTGTGTGCCCCTGGGCATGCTTTGGTCGGTTTGTATATGTCAGTGTGTGCGTCTGCCTGTGTCTGTGTGTGTGTGCCCCTGGGCAGGCTTTGGCCGGTTTCTATATATCTGTGTGTCAGTCTGTGCGTCTGCCTTTGTCCGTGTGTGTGCCCCTGGGCAGGCTTTGGTCGGTTTGTATATGTCAGTCTGTGCGTCTGCCTGTGTCTGTATGTGTGTGTGTGCCCCTGGGCAGGCTTTGGTCGGTTTCTATATATCTGTGTGTCAGTCTGTGCGTCTGCCTGTGTCCGTGTGTGTGCCCCTGGGCAGGCTTTGGTCGGTTTATATATGTCAGTGTGTGCGTTTGCCTGTGTCTGTGTGTGTGTGTGTGTGTTTGCCCCTGGGCATGCTTTGGTCGGTTTGTATATGTCAGTCTGTGCGTCTGCCCGTGTCTGTGTGTGTGCGCGTGTGTTTGCCCCTGGGCAGGCTTTGGTCGGTTTGTATATGTCAGTCTGTGCGTCTGCCTGTGTCTGTGTGTGTGTGTGCCCCTGGGCAGGCTTTGGTCAGTTTCTATATATCTGTGTGCCAGTCTGTGCGTCTGCCTGTGTCCGTGTGTGTGTGCCCCTGGGCAGGCTGTGGTCGGTTTGTATATGTCAGTCTGTGCGTCTGCCCGTGTCTGTGCGTGTGTTTGCCCCTGGGCAGGCTTTGGTCGGTTTGTATATGTCAGTCTTTGCGTCTGCCTGTGTCTGTGTGTGTGTGTGCCCCTGGGCAGGCTTTGGTCGGTTTCTATATATCTGTGTGTCAGTGTGTGCGTCTGCATGTGTCCGTGTGTGTACCCCTGGGCAGGCTTTGGTCGGTTTGTATATGTCAGTCTGTGCGTCTGCCCATGTCTGTGTGTGTGCGTGTGTTTGCCCCTGGGCAGGCTTTGGTCGGTTTGTATATGTCAGTCTGTGCGTCTGCCTGTGTCTGTGTGTGTGTGTGCCCCTGGGCAGGCTTTGGTCGGTTTCTATATATCTGTGTGCCAGTCTGTGCGTCTGCCTGTGTCCGTGTGTGTGTGCCCCTGGGCAGGCTGTGGTCGGTTTGTATATGTCAGTCTGTGCGTCTGCCCGTGTCTGTGCGTGTGTTTGCCCCTGGGCAGGCTTTGGTCGGTTTGTATATGTCAGTCTTTGCGTCTGCCTGTGTCTGTGTGTGTGTGTGTGTGCCCCTGGGCAGGCTTTGGTCGGTTTCTATATATCTGTGTGTCAGTGTGTGCGTCTGCATGTGTCCGTGTGTGTGCCCCTGGGCAGGCTTTGGTCGGTTTGTATATGTCAGTCTGTGCGTCTGCCCATGTCTGTGTGTGTGCGTGTGTTTGCCCCTGGGCAGGCTTTGGTCGGTTTGTATATGTCAGTCTTTGCGTCTGCCTGTGTATTTGCTTCTGTGTGGGTGTTTGTGTCCCTCGGTCCGTGTCTGATTGTTAGCGTGCGGGATGTGTATGCATGTGCTCCGTTTGCCAGCTCGCTCTTTTCCTATTTCACTCTCTCTTTCACTGACTGTTCTGTGCAATTTTAGCCAATACACGCCAGCATGTCCCATTCCGTTGTGGAGAGGTTAGTCCAATCCTGGTTTTAACTTTGCAGGCTGGAGTAGTATCCCTCGAAGTGAAGGGGGCATGTTAGAATGTATGATTTAGGGGGGCGCTGTTGAGCAGCCAGCAAGATGGCTGCCTAGCTCTCGAGCTCCGTGTGAAGCCGCTCTTCACCCGATGACATCCGCGGGCTAATACATCCCTGCGCCCACTCGACCGACCCCCTATCCTCCCTATAACGGGGGCTACACGCTGCTGCGTTCCTGGCCCGAATCGGATCCTGAGTGCCGGAGATCTTCGCTGCGGGAACCTCCGGGCTGCCGCGGTGCCTGAGGCCCATCGGGGTTTCTCTGCCCGGCTCCCGCAGCTCCATTACTGCCTCCCCTGCTGCATCCTCCCACTGGCCCGCCTGCTGTGACGCATACCGTGGTGCCCCGCGGGCCGCGCCGTGGGCGCTGTGAGGTGGACCGTGACCCTCGCTGGACCGGCGGCTGCGGCTTGAGCCGTGCCTTGCGCCGGCCATCCTGGACTTTTTTCCCCGTTCCGTGGTCGTGGCCCTCGGGCCTGGGTGGCCGGTCCTTCCGGCCGGGCGGCCTCTCCTCCACGCCGCTCGACACCTGGGCGGTGCGGCCCTCCTGGCTGCCTCGCCCGGCTGGAGGACCCCGAGGACCGGAGGAACGACACTCGCTCCCGCTCCCGGACTGGATGACCGCTCGGCGCACACCAGGTGAGGGGTTGCTGGGGCCGCTGCGCGTCGGGGTTGTGTTGGCCCTGAATCCATTACGGGCCTAATTCTATCTGGGCCTCTCCCCCCGCGTTGCGCGGCCCCGGCTGGCCCCTGCGCCGCCTTGATTGCTCTCGGGGCCCATGCCCTGCGGCGCTGCGGGACCCTGCACCCCACCGGACCCGGATTGGCCCGCTGCTGCCCCCCTCCGGGCACAACGGTCCCCGGATTGCTACCGTGTCCATCACCCTTCCTTGCTGAGCGCCGCCGTCACTGCCCCGGGCGGCGTCCACTCCTGCTGGTTGCATTCTCTGTGGTGCTCACTCGAGGTCTGTTCTGGCCTCCATCCTCATTATCTGGGGCGGCTTGATCCCTGCTTGATCCCTGCAACTATTTTACACCTCCCCTCTGGCGTGGCCCCTGCCGCCTTTGTCAGGATTGTTTACACCGGCGTGCCGGACCATCATCACTGGCCTTGAACCTCTCCTGCATCCCCTCACTCGTGTCTTTACTCTGCCCACTCAGGGCCCCTGCAACACTATCCACGATGTCTAACAGATCAAGGAATATCAATAAAACCGGGGCCATGGACAAATTCGCTAAAGCCGCCCCAAGGCCTGACTCGGCCCATGCACCAGACGATCCAGCCGACGACCCGCCATGCGCCGAGGCACCCACCACTGACCTCACAGCGATAATGGAATCCATGGCCAGAAACTTTGCAGCTTTCCACGAAAAGCTTGATGACATTAATGCCAACGTGGCCTCTCTCAGAGCTAAACTGGATCAACAGGGGGCTCGAATCACGGAGACTGAAAATAGAATTGGCACCAACGAGGATAATATTTCTACACTTCAGGGCACTGTGTCCACTCTGGTCTCGGATATGAAGGCGGTCAAGGCCAAGTGTGATGACCTTGAATCTAGGTCGCGTAGAAACAACATACGCATCGTTGGTGTCCCTGAAAATGCGCTGAGGGGTCGACTGGAATCGGCAGTCGAAGACCTCCTGAGGGAACTACTGGGCAACCCTGACATGTCTCCCTTCTTCACCATCGAAAGGGCCCATAGAGCACTGTCATCCCGGCCCAAACCCGGTGACTTTCCGAGGCCTATCATTGCCAAGGTTCTAAGCTTCAAAGACCGTGACTTAATCCTCCGCCTTGCAAGGGAAAAAGGCGAGTTACGAATGGACTCGCAGGTGATCAGGATTTTCCCCGACTTTTCCACCGGAGTTCAACAGGAGCGTCGCCAGTTCCTCGGAGTGAAGAAACTCCTCAGGGAAAGGCACATCCCCTACGCCATACTTTTCCCTGCACGCTTGAAGTTCACGTTCAACGGCAAACTTTATTTTTTTACAGTGCCGTCTGAGGCGGTTAAATTCATCGAGGCACATGTTCCTCTCCACCCTCCGGCTGATGACACTGTGCATAATGAGTGAATTTTATGTTTGTTTTGCGATGCTTTGATGCTATGCTTATTGGTAGATCGACTCATGCCACTCTTTGTTCACATCCATGAGTGACCACACCTCTGCATTCACTGGTATACAATGTGGTCCTATGCAGGTTTAATTTACGCTCTCTGGGGAGCAACAGTCCTTCCGTTCAAGTTATTCTCCCACATTTACTTCTGTTGCTCTCTGACATGCATAGCTCCCTTGTTCTGGCAACAACCATTGCCCTCCCTCCACGAGCACCTGGGTATGCATCATCTCATGTTCCCGCTTGGGCTGGGCTGCTGGATCCCTGTGGGATGCGGGTCGCTCCCTGTGCCCCATTAGGTGGAACTGGGGTGTACTCTTGATATGTCCGCTAACAATGTTCATTCCTGCGCGGCAGCGGCGCACCCCACTGCGATTGCACAGCTCTTGGATATACCCTTGTTGGAGATGATATGGGAAATGTCTGAACTTAATTTGAAACTTGCTCTCTCGGATCGCCGCCTACTCGAGCGATCTGAGGGCTTCATCATCCATGGTCCATCCACACTACTACCCTGCTGTTGTATTCCTACTTTTCATGCCCTCTGGGCTATACTCATGGTCCCTTAGCCCTCGGATACGCACTTTCTATCGTGCATGTTGCTGATCTACTCAAAGTGATCATGTTGATTCTTGTTCTCGTCAAATGCTATGCCTCTCTACTACACATCCAGGCCGGCACGGCCATAGGTAACGGCTGTGACATCCTTCACTAAACCGCAAACACTGTTTAATTTCTCACGGACGCCTTAGTGTCCCAAGCGTGCTAATACACGGCAATAGCGCACCCCATTGCGATTGCACTGCTTCCTAGTTCTCTGTTTTTGGTTCGCCCCTGTTGGGCTTTTGCACTGGCAGGATCATGTTGGGTTCGGTCCGACTGTGCACAGTTGGGGATGGGTGGGATGTACACTGCTGATCATGGGTTGGTGGTGAGGGTGGGGGGGGGAAACCGGGTGTTATCTACAAAAGGCACACGAGGTTGCATGTGGCCGGCACTAATGGGCCACGCTCGTAAATCTTGCCTCAACCCTTGGGGCGCACACTATTGTTGGGTCCGAGACGTTCATTGAGAACACGTGTTACATAATGAGACGCCTGGCACAGTTATGGCAACCGTCTTAATGTCATGGAATGTCCGAGGGGTAAGCAATCACACTAAGGCGCGCAAAATCATGGCATATGCCAACAGATATAACTGTAAGATACTGTTCCTGCAGGAGACGCACTCCAATGGCCACATCCCCCGAACTATGGCCCCGGCATGGGGGCCTACTAGATTTTTTACCTCCTACTCCACTCAATCCAGGGGGGTTCTAACCATGATCCATAAATCCATCAAGTTCACACTGCATAAAAACTACACTGACCCTGAGGGACGCTATGTCATACTACATTGCACTTTGGCCAACAAAGAATATCTGCTCGTCAATACCTATTGCCCCAATATCGATTCTCCTGATTTTTTTGATAAGATCGCCACTATACTGCTGGGATATGTGGGAACTCTGGTCATTTGGGGGGGAGACTTGAATCTTATTCTTGATTCAGCCCTAGATAGGACTGGATCCAACCCACGGCCTCTGTCCAGTGCCGCCCGCAGGTTGCACTCTCACATCAAGACCCTCGACATTTGCGATGCCTGGAGGTCGCTACACCCACATCTTAGAGACTATACTTACTACTCATCAGTGCATGGGAGCTCTTCTAGGATTGACTTGTTTCTTGTCTCGAAAGGTGTCATGGGAGGGGTGTTGGGCTCCCAGATCCTACCCCGCACGCTTTCTGATCATGCCCCGATCACACTCACAGCCAGACTAGGAGTACCCGTCCCGACGTTCAGCACCTGGCGTTTTAAATCCGACGCCTTGCGAGATGTGGTATTTAAGGCTGAAATACTCGACGATATTCTGTCCTTCTTCGAAATGAATTCTCTCCGAGATACCTCTGCCGCCGTAAGGTGGGACGCCTTTAAGGTGTATATCAGGGGAATGTCTATCTCCCGGGAAGCTGGGGTGCTGAAATCAATCAGAACAGCACTGAGCCGTTCAGAAAGCAAACTGAAACAATTGGAACTGCAAGGCGCCTCTGGTGCAGACCCCGCCACTCTGGCCCAGATTTCTGAGGAACTCCAAGCCTTCAACAAACTCGCCGTCAGCGAGATACATTTCCTTGGTCGCCCTCAAGCGGCCAGGAAATATGGCGAGGGAGAGAGGCCCGGGAGAACGTTAGCGACACTAACTAAATGGGAATCTGGCCGAATGCAAATCACCTCACTTAAAGATGAACAGGGTAATACTCAATGGGCTGACCAACAAATTCTGAACACATTTACCGAATTCTACAGATCTCTCTACTCTCAGCCTGCTGAGCACACTGAACAGCACATGCGGGAACTCCTTGACTCGATCCCCACCACTGAGGTCTCCTCCGCTGCCCGTGACGAACTAGACTCTCCAGTCACGCTCGACGAGATAGTTACAGCCATCTCTGACCTACCCAAAGGCAAAGCCCCGGGGCCCGACGGTCTGACCGCCGATTTCTATCAAGAACACGTCGCCATACTCGCCCCCAAGCTACTCGAGGTCTGGGATGAATCGCTCCGAGTCTCTATTCTTCCCCTCTCTATGCGCGAGGCAGCCATTACGGTGCTGCTCAAGCCCGATAAGCCCGACGACGAATGTGGGTCCTACAGACCCCTCTCCCTAATGAACCTCGACACAAAGATCTTTGCAAAAATTATAGCGAACCGATTTCTGCCCATTATGACATATCTGGTCCACGATGACCAGGCCGGCTTTGTACCGGGCAGGTCCACCTCCCACAACATCAGGAGACTGTTTAACGTAATGTCCCGCATTGACCAAGAGGCACAAGCAGTGGTGGTCACACTGGACGCCCAGAAGGCCTTCGATATGGTCTCCTGGAGATATACTTGGCTGGTTCTTGAGAATATGGGTATTGGCCCGAACATGATTAGATTTATAAAATTGCTTTACACTTCCCCTGTGGCACGGGTTAGGATCAATACACTAACTTCTGATCTTTTCACACTGTTCAGAGGCACCCGACAGGGATGCCCTTTCTCTCCAATACTGTTCGCCTTAGCTATTGAACCAATGGCAGACTATGTCCGTGCTCACCATGCCCGCAAGGGTATAAGACTGAAAGACAGCCCCGAAATTATTTCCCTATATGCGGACGATGTTCTCTTATACATCAGAGACCCTGCAGCACACCTTGACTCAATACTAAGGGACATAACCCGCATAGGCACTCACTCCGGCTTCACTATCAATTATTCCAAGTCAGAGATCTTCCCGCTCACTAAGTCCACCCAGCAACCTGCCTCTGAATACCCCCTCCGTTGGTCACCGAATGGTTTTAGATATTTGGGCGTGCACATATCCTTGGCCAAGTCCTCCCTTCTCGCTGACAATTACTCTGCGGTAACGCGCATTGTCGAAACCAAACTTCTCAGGTGGCGTGCCCTCCCGCTCTCCATTGCTGGACGGCTCTCCCTCATTAAAATGATTCTGCTCCCCAAACTCCTCTACACATTTAGCAACGTACCCGTGTGGCCTGGGAATAACTACTTTGCCAGACTGCACACACTGTTTGCTCAGTTCCTTTGGCACGCGGGCGCAGTACGCAAAAAGTGGACGGACATGACACTCCCATACAAACTAGGGGGACTCACCGCCCCGAATGTATCACTTTACTGGCACGCAGCTCAGGCCCAGCATGCCACCCACTGGTATCCTGGTGCACCAACACGTCCCCATGTCAAACTGGAGAGTTTGGCGACCACCGGCATCGACCTAATGTCCGCGTTACTGCATTACCAATACATACCCGACTCTCCTATTGACCCTCTCTACACAACTCTATTGGCCTGGTCTCGCATGCTTTCCCAGATGCCTGGTGCCTTCCCGTACTACAAGTGGCTTCCTGTGTGGGCCTTTCCTGGCCTGGAACCCACACATGACGCAGCGCTGGCCCGACACTGGGGGAAGCTGGGATACCATGCACTGACGGACTTCTACCCTGAAGGTAGGTTTATCGACCCCCGATCTTGGAAACCGGGTCACACCGGGACCGCGTTGGAAACCCTCCAATATTATAGACTGCGGGCCGCGTTTAGGTCCAAATGGCCCACATTCCCGGACGAGCCCCCGGACAACCCAGCCATCGCATACATTGCCAATTCAGGGGGCGCCCGCGGCGTGGTCTCCTCACTCTACAAGATATTTCAGGCTGCCTCCCCTATTCCCACTCTCAAGGCACGAGATGGCTGGGCCGACGACCTGGGCCTGGAAATATCAGATGGGGCCTGGGAGAACATGTGCCTGCACACCCAACGAGTCTCCCTCAACTTCCGTTTTCGTGCCATGCAGTACAAACTCCTAAATAGACTTTACTATACCCCATACAGAACCTCTAGATTCGCTCATACTGCGGCACGCCCCTGCCCCCGCTGCGGGGCGACAGAGGCCGATCACCTACACATGTTCTGGTCTTGCAACAAACTGCTTAGTTTCTGGGAGGGTATCCTTGAAACTCTCTCTGCTATCATTGGAGTCGTTATTGACCCGGATCCTCTGGCCGTCCTGTTTGGCGCCTGGGCGACCGATGACACTAGATGCTCAGCTAGATTTCTGAATATTGCATGTATGGTTGCCAAGAAATGCGTTCTTCAGAATTGGAAAAATCCCTCCCCTCCGGCTAACCGGAAATGGCTCCAGATGCTTACCTGGTCACGCAATTGCGAGGAGGAATTCATATCTATGCTCCCTGTTACATCTCGCCCCCGTAACATCTGGACGGAATTCAACACGTACCTTAACAATAGAAGTACAAGTGCCTCCAGCTCTGGCTTGTCTCCCACTCCGCTGTAACTAACCCTACTATGTGCACACTTACTTGTATATATCTCATGCGACCACTGCCTTGTATTGCTGTGACCAATGTACCTTGCCAAATGTATTGTAACGTCTTCTACACGTGCTGAACTTGTGGCCTTGCTGCCTGCACCATGTAACCTTGTGCCGCTAAAAATAAAAGTTTAAAAAAAAAAAAAAAGAATGTATGATTTAGACACTCAGAGCACACAGCAGATGGGAGATTGGTGTGAGGACTGTCCCGTGAATGCATGGGACCGAAGATGGCTCCTGGACATCTCAGATAAAAGAAAGGACAGACTATAGTGACAAAAACAGACATAACCTATAGTCTGCAGCCTGCAGGAGCAAGAACACTCTCACAAATGCCAAGACGAGAGCGCCGAAAGAGGCACCCAGAGAAGAAATAGACACGATGATCTGGCATCGTGGGTCACTCTATCTGTGTGGAGTGTCTGTTTATCTTTGGTTATCAATAAGACTCCCCCCTGTAATGCATGCCATGCTGTTTTTGTTTCTCCTGTTTTGTGTGGCTGTTACTAATGAAGACCTGGAGTTACCAGATTGCCAAGGGAATGGCTGCCTCATCGAGGTATCCAGAACACAGTTTACACCTCTCAGAATCCACTAGCACCTTGTTATCCTGTCTTGCATTGTTTACATTAGCAACACTGAAGGTTGCTGGCTGAAAGGTTTAGAAATAATCATAACTACTGGCAGTGCTCTGGGATGGGTGGTAGGTCAGAATCAGGAGACGGACACAGAGGCATGTTATCTGAACACTTCTTCATTCTTTAATGAAAACAAGGCCTAAGCTGTCCCTAAATTAAACATTCTCTGCCTTACTCTACAAAGAAGTGCATGAAGGGTACTCGTCAATATGTCTTACATAAATGATGTCCTCGGTCCAGAGTCCTTTCCTAACCTGAGTTCTCTCCCTATCACTACAAAGAAAAACACAAAAGCGAATGAAGATATGCTTTTGATCATTGCCAGAATTAAAGGACAGTGACTGATTTCTGATCCCCACCATGGTGTCTCTTTATCGTAGACGCCTCTCCTAGATGGACAGTCCCAAACACGCGCCGAGTGTCTTTTCAGTCTCTTGTTCCCCACTCTGTGGTTATTCTTTTCCTCTCTTCCTACTCGAGGACCTCTTGATCATATCCCCACTCTGGGGTTTTCCCTTGCCCACTCCACCTTGGGCTGTCTCTGTTCTCACCCAACTTTGGGGCTTCTCAGTAGAGACCCCACCATGGATTCTCGGTATTCGCCCCTCCTTGGGCTCCCTTTCTGCTCACCATACCCCGGGGCTTCTTGATTCCCCCTTGGGCTGCCCTGTGGTCTCCCCACCTTGGGGTCTCTTTATGGTCACCCCTTGGGGCTTCTCAGTTCTCACCTGCCTTGGAGTTTCTCGCCCAGCCTTGTGGTCTCTTTGGACTCACTGCACCCTGGAGTCTCTTGGTTCAAACCTCCCCTTGTGGTGGCTTTGTGATCACCCAGCCTTGGGGATTCTCAAGGTTCTCCCCACTCTAGACCAATCCTGTGCTCTCCCCCTGGGTTCTCTATGCACATTCCGCCTTGGGGCTTCTTGGTTCTCACCCCATCTTGCGGTCTATTTGGGCTCAGCCCACCTTGGGGCTTCTCGGTTCTCACCCCGCCTTAGGGTCTCTTTGGACTCAATCCACCTTGGAGTCTCTTGGTTCTCAGCCGCCTTGGGATCTCTTTGGGCTCACCACTCCTTGGGGCTTCTTGGTTCTCACCCGCCTTGAGATTTCTCACCCAGCCTTGTGGTCTCTTTGAACTCACCCCACCATGGAGTCACTTGGTTCCAACCCCTCCTTGTGGTGTCTTTGGGCTCACCCAGCCTTGGGGATTCTCAAGGTTCTCCCCACTCTAGACCTGTCCTGTGCTCTCCCGCCTGGGGTCTCTATGATATGATATGATATGGCATTTATAACGTGCCTGTACACAAGTGTTTCAAGGCGCGACGAGGCAAGGGAGGGGGAACAGAGGGAAGACAGACAACGATCATACTAGGCCACGTGGCATTCAGATCGCGCAAGTGCAAGGGAAGGGGAAAAAGGAAAGTGCAGTACATGGGATAATAAAATAACAAGATAAATAAAAGAGTGGCCAGTTGGTGGCAAGGGCAAAGGTGAGTGCAGGCATAAGTGCTGGTGGGGGGACTGTAGGGATACAGAGAACAGTCCCCAGGTGCATGGGTTTCCAGGGAGGCAGTGCAGGCGTGCAACTGGCAGGTATTGGGCCTGAGAACAGATGGGTGGCCAGGTAGCCAGTGCAGTAACAGTATCAGCAAGGACTTCAGCAGGGGAGAGTGGGAGAGAAAGCAGAAGCAAAGAGGAAGGTTTTAAGGTGCATCCAGAACCGAAGATGATTCTCCTCAAGTTTCAGGGAGGCAGGGAGGCTGTTCCAGAGGGAGGCCCCAGCCGAAGAGAGAGATCTACCACCATGCTCATTCTGCCTTGGGGCTTCTTGGTTCTCACCCCATCTTGCGGTCTATTTGGGCTCAGCCCACCTTGGGGCTTCTCGGTTCTCACCCGCCTTATGGTCTCTTTGGGCTCACCATGTCTTGGGTTTCTCGGTTCTAACCCCGCCTTAGGGTCTCTTTGGACTCACCCCACCTTAGGGCTTCTCAGTTCTCACCCACCTTGGCGTCTCTTTGGGCTCACCATTCATGGTGTGTCACTCTTTCTCAACTCTCATGCTGGACTTCCTTTGCATCTTGTTCTCCTGGTGGCCCTGAATCATGATGTTCCCATCTTCATCTTGTATCCTGGCTTGCAACATTATGCGTTACTACTGACGTCTGCAATTGTATTCGCTCTCCCCTCTTGCTTCTTCACTCTTTTGACTGCTAACTCTCTGTTCTCTCCTCCTTTCCCTTCTTCCTTTTCCTATCTCCTCCCCTTACTTTCTTCTATGCACTTACTCTATCAGAATTGTCACTGGACCTGGTATGATAGCAACCTCGTCTGTCTCCTCCCCCCTCCCCTTACTGTTTTTTTCCTCCCCACCCCCCCTCCAGCACTATCTGAAATGTTATCAGGCCTAGTATGATAGTCGCTTGTTTTGTTCCTCCCCTACCTTTCTGCATCCCTCTCCCTCACCTCTTGTTTTTCTCTGGCTCTACCAGAAATGTTGTCAGGCCTAGTACGGTAGTCGCCTGTCTTTTTCCATTTTCTTCCCACTCTGCGCCTCCCTTCCTTATCTATGTCTTAGCTCTTGCACTATCTGAGATGTCGTCAGGCCGAGTACGATAGTTAATTTAACATCCTTACTGTTCATGGCCTGTAAGAATGTTATTGTATTTTCCCTTGTTCCCTCCCTTGCCTTGTAGTTCTTTGAAACACATTGTGTATAGGCGCTATATAAATAAACGATCATATAATATCATATCATATCATGCCTTGGGGCTTCTCGGTTCTCACGCCGCTTTAGGGTCTCTTTGGACTCAACCCACCTTGGAGTCTCGGTTCCATGTGTTAAAAACGCGGCAAAAATGGCTGTGGAAGCAAAATATCGTGGCAAAAAGACAGTGGTTTTGCCGACGCAATATATTTAAAGGAGGCAGGGACACTCTCGCAACCCCTAGACCCATTATACCATTTAAGGGAAGCGGGGGACACCCCTGAAACCACCGCTCCCCTTAAATGGTATAATGGGGTACACCTTTATCGGGTCAAACCACAGCATTTTTGCGACAATATTTTTGCACAGGCGACATTTTTGCTGCGATTGTATCACTGCATACCGGAGTCCCTTGGTTCTCACCTGCCTTGGGGTCTCTTTGGGCTCACCATGCCTTGAGGGTTTTCAGTTCTCACCCGCCTTGGGGATTCTCGCCCAGCCTTGTGGTCTCTTTGGACTCACTGCACTCTGGAGTCTCTTGGTTCCAACCCCTCCTTGTCGTGTCTTTGGGTTCACCCAGCCTTGGGGATTCTCAAGGTTCTCCCCACTCTAGACCTGTCCTGTGCTCTCCCCCTGGGGTCTCTATGCTCATTCCGCCTTGGAGCTTCTTGGTTCTTACCCTGGTTTGCGGTCTATTTGGGCTCAGCCCACCTTGAGGCTTCTCAGTTCTCATCCTGCCTTGGGGCTTCTCGGTTCTCACCCCACCTTAGGGTCTCTTTGGACTCAACCCACCTTGGAGTCTCTTGGTTCTCACCCCTCCTTGGGGTGTCTTTGGGCTCACACCGCCTTTAGTTCCCACATAGCCCACAAAGTTATTAGGATTTGGGGGGAAGGTGGAAAACACATCCCTTTCTGGAGATTCCTTGCCCCCTAATGGCGGGTTACCCCAAGTGGGATCCTGCTTGCCTTGTCTGATATGGGATGTTGGGCATACCAGGCTCACCTCCCTAGTCCAAAAGGGCGTGAATCCCCTTGGGGAGATGGGACAAACTCCTCATATTAATCACTGCAGCCATCCAGACCATCTTTTCAGTGTGCCATGCCATTACAGGGAAAGACCATAAGCAAATCTGACTTGGCCCCACCCCAAAAAGGGCAGTACAGCCTGAACTGCTGCGACCACAAGCAACGCAGTTATGTTCTAGACATGCCAAATTGTCTGCACCCCCCTTTGTTAGATTCCTGCTCCCTTGTATCTCTGCTTCCCTCACTGTGTATGCCCCCCCAGGTTGAAGTGAGGTCCATGCTCAATAAAACCCCTAATAGTGTATTTATTCATTTATACATTTGTAAAGTGCTCTAAACCCGTGGGCATCAAGGCGCTATTAGCAAGGTTAGACAACAGGTTAAGTCCTTAATGCCAGGTGGCACAGATCAACCTAGGGAGGGACCCTGGGAAAAGAGCAGTGTCTTGAGGTGTTTGCGAAAGGTCCGGTACGATTGTTCAGATCTCAGTGCTAAAGGTAGTAAGTTTCAGTTCTTTGTGGTGATGACCGGGAAACTCGTCCCACCCGCTCTCGATAGTCTGAATCTTGGTGTGATAAGACGGTGAGCGTAAGAGGAACTGGTCGGTCTTGAGGATTGCGCCTTTTGAGTTTTTGAGAGAGGTATATGGGGGCGGAGTTGGATAGGCATTTTTGGGTGATGGCAAGAGTTTTGAATGTGATGCGATAACGTATTGGGAGCCAGTGAACGTTTCTTCTGGCAGCCGATATGTGCTCTCTGCTGGGAATGTTTAGTGCGACTCGAAGTGCATTGTTCTGAATGATCTGGAGTTTGTTGATGTTGCGTGTGGAGGCGCATGCAACTAGGGCATTGCAGTAGTCAAGTCTGGAGCCAATCAGCGCACAGGCGATGGTGAGGCAGCTGTCAGTGGACAGGAATGGTCTACTGGCGTTAATTAGTTTCATGGTGTGTGCAGCTTAAGCTGCAATAGCATTGACCTGCCGTGTGAGAAACAAAGTGGCACCTAGGTCAATACTCAAGGTCTTCACGATGCTGGAGCCTGGTGATGCCATCTATGGTGAAGGTACTGTAAGCCTTGTCTAGCTTGTTGAGTAAGGCTTGAGAGCCAACCAGGAGAATTTCATTTCTTTCCTCATCATTGAGGCAGAGGAGGTGAGAGGACAGTTTGGTACACCGTGTGCAGAGTGTCAGAGTCAGTGGAGTAGTTTCTAGTTAGAGGGAGGAGGATCTGTGTGTCATCCGCGTATTTGGTGTAGGAGATGCCCAGGTCGTCCAGAAGGTGGAATAGAGGTTTAGTGATAATGTTGTAGAGGGTTGGTGATACACAAGAGCCTTTGGACATGCTGCAGATGACTGAAAATGGGGGAGGGGCGAGGCGTTATCCACAAAGACTCTCATGGTTCTGTCGGCCATGAAGGAAGTGATCCAGGTAATAGCTTCAGGCAGGAAGTTAGCCGCTGAAGCAATGCGCTGACGATGTGGTGGTCACAAGGTCGAAAGCTGTGGACAAGTCTAGCAGTAGTAGGAGTGCTGACTTGTCTGCATCTTTGATCTTGTCAAGTTGGTTTTTTAGATCTAGAAGAGCTTTTTCCTTGCTAGGCCAGAATCCAGTTTGCCTCAATCTTGGTATGCTGTTAGATTCAAGGTATATGTGAATCTGGCGATAAGCTGCACAATCCAGTATCTTTAGGCGGAAAGGGCCGGTATAATCGGTCTGGTAGGCTATAGTTGGTAGGGATGGAAGGATCTAAGGTGGGTTTCCTCAGCAGCAGGAGCACCCACGCTTCCTTCAGGCTGGAGAGCACTGAGGAGGCAGAGAAGGAGGTGTTGATAAGAGTGGTGATGAAGGGAGTGAAGGCGTCAGCGCAGTTCTTAATGACAGATGCAGGGCACACATCCCGTTGGAAGCGGGAGGGTTTAAGGCCTTTTGTGATCATGTGACCTCAGCTTCTGAAACTGGATTGAAGTGAAATTGAAGTAGGTCCTGCGGAGTGACTATGTGGGGGGTGTTAAGGGAATGTTGCGTGTAATAAGCCTCATTGGGCATCATCAGTGAGAAGCAGCATTGATATTGATATTGATATTTTATTTCTATCACGCTCGTACACAAGTGTTTCAGAGCGCAAAAATTCAGAGCATGGCTCCCTAGGTACGGCAGGATCGGAATCCACGTCTGGGCATACCTGTCCCACTCAAGGTGACACTAGCAAAACTCAAGGCTGATGGATGTAAGGGTTCGAAGTAATCATAGCCATGGCCTCTGGACTCTTTTGGGGGGTGGAATAAAACTACATTTGCATATGGTCTTTCACCTTCTGTAAATGGCATGTGCCACAGATAGTAGAAGAATCACTCCAAATCTCAGAGGCGGTTCAAGGGTTTTAATTTATCTCTGTGTTGGCCTTAGGGCCACCCCTCTCTCTCGTCTCATTTAGCACCTCCTCCCTAATGCACGCGCCCTGACCCAGGTTAGTATATACAGAAGGTTGACCTCTACTAATTTTCTGTCTTACTATGGATGAAGATCTAAAGGTAGATTTGCCTTCTGTAACTATACTCCACCATGGACTTTGTAACTTTCCCTACTCTAACCAGCTGTTCTACTGGGATTTAGGAATTGTGTCTTACAAACAAGGGGTTAGATTCAGTCCCCCCTCCTATCACGCTCTCTCTTTCCTCTTCCTTTCCCACTCTTCCCTCTTTCCACCTTCCTCCAATCTTCTGTCCCCCTGATGTCTTCAACTCCTTCTAGGTCTTGCCTACACTCTTTGATTTTACTCCTTCTTCCTCTGTTACTTCCACGCCCTCCTTTACACCACTACACACTACTCAACACCACTACTCCCTCCTTCACTCCACTACTTCCTGCTCCACACCACTAAGTCCTCCACAATACTACACCCTCCTTCACACCAATATACCCTCCGCCCTACTACCACTCCTCATAGAAACACTTGTGAACGAGTGCGATATAAATAAAATATAATTTCAATATCGCGACACTAACACACACTCACACGGCAGTACCGCTTCCATTCCCTAGCCAATACCTCACCTGATCCTGACAACCCTGCCACACTCTGCCATCCCTTCCTTCCTCCAGCCGGTCTATTGGTCATACACCTCCTCCTCCTTCTCTGATCTCACCCAAATAACCCACCCTTCGTGCCTCCTGAAGTCTCCTTTTATCTCCTCTCCTCTGTTGGAATTGATCTCCTGTGCCTGGCCAATCTGGTCCTGTCTTCCCCACCCGCAGCATGTTAGGAAGCTAAGCCCCACCCACTTTTCCTGCATTAGTACGCGGCAGAACAACATTGGCAGCCCGGAAAGGTAATGGTTTGTGTTTGTGTTACTGAGACCAATTTCGTGTGGCTGTCATGTCCGATCACACATCCACCACCCGCCAAGTCTCTTGTGTTCCCCAGTCTCACTCACGTACCCGACGGCAGCGGCTCAGCCAGAAACGAGGTTTCCCAGCTGGTAGACCGGGATTCTTGCAGCCTTTTTTACATTGACAGTTGCCGTGGCGATTCCCCCATATTCAGCGGCACTACACGGGCGTTTGGAAGCCCTCACGTCACATGATCAGGAAACTACAGTAGCATCACATGAGGCAACACCAATCCCTGTCTACATCGCAGAACACGTGACGCGCTGCCCGCGGTCGAATGACCCGCGTCATGTGACTTTCCTCGCATTCAAATGGATTGAGCACACGCGGAAGCAACGCTTCACAGCTGCTTCCTTGGAGGACTGTTAGGCGTTTGGTTTTCTCTTACAATTCCTACATTTTCACGACCACGGAACATTTACCTGGACTGTCTTTGCTACTCCCTTGGATTCAGGTGCAACTTCTTGTTTTCTGGGCATCGACCTCTGGCTTGTTTACTGGACACTGAATCGGACTTCCTTGGCTCTGGTTTCTGTTTTTGGTCTCGACCTTGGATTGTGTTCTGGACTGATCACGGATCAGCGATTTTGCTCTGTCCTTGGCTCAGGTGTGTTTTCAGAGTGCCACCAAGATCTTCGCTAGCCTGCTGCTGCCGCCGGTCATTCTCCTGCTTCCATCCTCTTCAGAGTCCCCTTCCGTTCCCATTAGGTAAGTTTCTGGTATTAACCATTTATCACCCCGAAGTACTTCTCACTGTCACTGTGTAATATGACCATACCTTGCCTTGCAGTGGTCGGAGGGTCCTTCTGGCGTTCCCGGTTCCAGGCTGACGACACTCTACACCTGTGGCCTCAAAGATTGCATGGGTAGTGGTTTTCCTTCTACCCGTGTGGTACTTGGAGACGGAGGTTCCTTCTATGTGCACGACCATCAAGACAGAACAGTGGCCCTGCGGTGAGTACAATGAGGAAGGGTTTTTGGTGTTGCCCCTTTTTCTCCCCGGTGGTCTAGGGATCTGTCTTGTCGATGCAGGCGCTTGCCGGTATCCCCTGACAGATGCGCGCAGTCCTGCTGGCTGCATGTGGATGCTGCTTCTCTTTGCGGTTCTTTCTCTGCACGCTGGGCATTGTCCAGGGTTGCCATGTCAGCTTACTTGGGTGCCGCAGTTTCCTTTTATCTTTCTGGGCTTCTCTCACTGCACAGCTGATCATTGCTGTGGATTGATGGTGATTGGGCATCAGCCTTCTTTGCATGACTCGGATGCTTCTTCTTGGATCTTTGCTTCAATGATATGTCACTAAAAGAAACAGAGAAGCAATGTCAAGCATCTTGTTTTGGAGGTGTATTTCTGAGAAACATGCTAGCACTCGGACAGAGACAGAAATTGGTACCCTCTCAACTGCCATTAGTACCCCGGGATACCAAAGCGGTAACCTGGGATGCTAAACATTTTTTGGGATTGTCCATCGTTCAACGGGATGCCAAGTGAGTCCAGTTGAATGATGGAAAATCCTTTCCTACGATGGCTCCCATTCAAAGGGAAGGCAAAGCTACGTACGGAGCCCCTCTTCCCTTTCAATGGCGGCTTGCAGGATGCAAGGAGCGGATGCGACAGCGGGACTTGCTGCTGCCGAAAAAAAGGTAAGTAGGGGGTGGGGGAAGGATAAAAAAAAGAAAAGGGAACAGAGGGTGGGGGTAAAATGGCAGCAGGGAGCCCGCATTCCTAGCCATCTGAATAGCTGGCTCCCCCCGCCCGGGAGCTAATGTAAAATAATGCCAGCTAAAATGAGTCCTATTATATTTCGTCTACCTAGATATAGAACCTGGACCTATCCCCTACTAGGTCTAACCACTAATCCTGAGTAGAAGTGGTAAGAGGACGTGGGAAGGAACATTAAAGGCTTTACAAAGGGAGAGAACAACTGGGAGGGACTCATTTACCATCTATTTGCATAGGGTATAGGCAGTAGAACCAGCCAAACCTTGTATACAATGCTTGAGACTAGAAGGGCATTTTGAGATGCACACTGGCACCTAGAATTCTGCCCTCTGCAAAGAAATCTTGCAACACTGAGCACATACAAAGAGTGTGCAGGTGTGAGTTTATGGCTAGGCTGAGGATTGTATTGATATTGATATTTTATTTCTATCGCCCTCGTACACAAATGTTTCAGAGCGCGACAAGGCAAGGGAGGGGAACAGGGGAGAACAAAACAACGATCTTACTAGGCCCAGTGACATTGAGAACGCACAAGTGCATGGGAGAGGAAGAGGGGAAAAGTGCATGTAAGGGGGGAGAAGTGTAAAGTGCGGAGCAAAGGAGAAACAGATTCATAATAATAAATAAATAATAAAGGCAACAAACAGTGGTAGTGCAGCCAGCAATTGGCAAGTGCTGGGTTTAAGGCAGCAGACAGGGTAGGTCTGATAAATGCAGGAAGAAATAGGGGGGTACTGTATGGGTACAGATACAGACCTCAGTGCAAGGGTTGGCCCGGAGGCAGTGCGGTAGGGTGGCAGGTACCTGGTCCCGGTGGACAGAGGGTGGGCAGGTGCGCGCTGCGAAGAGAACAGATCAGCAGGGGAGAGGGGGAGCGAAGGCAGAAGCAAAGAGGAAGGTCTTGAGGTGCTTCCGGAACCGGAGCTGGTTCTCCTCAAGTTGTAAGTGGTGTTCAGCCCCTTTTCTTGAGTTCTCTCGAGTTTAAGGGACCTGGCGAGTAAAAAGGATTTCAGAACTGATGGGAAGCACAGGGCCCAAGTATTCAGTGGTCGAAGTGAGCGGGAGCGGTCGGGGGCGGTGCTCCTATACTTTTTTAAATTACCTTGTACAGCTCCTATACTTTTATTTTAAAAAGAAACCGTTCCGGAATGGTTTTCTTTTAAAATAAAAGTGTAGGAAGAAGTTGAAACCTTCACTTTCAGTGCACTGAAAGTTCCCTTAAACATCAGGTGCAAGTGTTTTGAGGGGTGTATTGTGTGTGGGAGGGGTTGTGGCGATGGGGCTTGTGGGGAGCAGGGCCAGGCCAGCAGGGAACATAGCTCCACTACTTCTATTCATACACTTCGACCACTGAGTATCATTGTATCAGTAAGTCTTACCCGTGTGTATGTATGTATGTACGTACGTACGTACGTACGTACGTACGTACGTACGTACGTGTACGTGTGTGTATGCGTGTGGTTGTGTGTGTAGACTGTCCTAATGGAAGTCAGATTACAGTGCTTTAAGGCTCTTAATTCCCAGGCAACGTGATGTGTTCTTCAGTTTACTTCTAAATGTGAGGTGATCAATGGTTCATCACAGTGTCCTAGAGAGCGTGTCCTGTAGCTAAGTATGCATACGCGCATCCTACCTTGCGGACTTCTGGAATCGCTGCAAGGTTAGTGTTTCCTTAGAGTGTCGAGGTAGTGAAGATGGTCATGTTTGCATTTTTCGATGGAAACAATTCTATATTGTTTTATAGGCCAGACCCAACGCCATGAACTCAGCCAATGCTGCTACCGGGAGTCAACGCAAGAGCTGGAGCCACACACCTCAGTCTGAGCGGCTGCCTATCTGGCAGGCGGCAGCCATGTTGAAACACCTAGATACCCGCTTTTCCGTAATCCAACTGCGGCGGAACCGATGTCATTATTGCTGCATCCGACAGGGAAAGATGGGGTCGGAAGACATGTCGCCCTGTTCCCATTGGGGCCGAGACCTGCAACTTAATAGAGATTCCAGTATCCATCATCACACCACCCCTCCTACCCCCTCACACATTCTTCCCTTTTAGGAGAGAAGTTGGGCAGGGTTCCAATACGTGAGGCCAGATTTGCTGCAGCCACGATGACCCTTCAGCTCCCACTGTAAAGATTTGCTGTTGGGACCGAGTCATCTTCAGACGGTTGCTCCTCCTCCAATTGTCAATATAGGGAAAGTGCTCAGAGAGATTCTACGTGAGGACTAAGGGATTCTGCAGGATTTTAGTATTAAATTGAGCAACGTCTAGGGCCTAATACACACTAAATAAAGTGGGGGACAGAGATGAGCGCCGCAGAACTCCACATTCCAGTTTGCCAGATGAGAATCAGAAAACAGTTATCAAAACATTTGTGGTTATTTAATAATAAAATACTCTAACCTTTCTAAATCCTAATCTCACAACCATAGCTTGAACAAACACGCGCAGTCCTTGATGACTAATGGTGTCTAATGTAGGCCAGTACATGTAGAAACAGCAGAGCGTCAGCCCCTCCAGCATCCACTATCCATCCCAGGCCATCTAGTAATACTGTTATAACTACTTCGGTGCTGGCTAGGGGTTGTAAGCTTGCTTGTACAGTAGCCAGACCTAGGTTCATTTCTATAAAAGACTGCAGTTAGGTGGACACCGCTTTCTCATGCTGCTAATCTGGAACAGGGAGAGCTTTGAGCATGCTTGCTGGGTATTGCCTCATCGAAACCTTGCTACCAGTCTTGGACTGGGCAATAGGGCGATGATGGAACCAAAACGCAAAATGCTAGTGTGGGCCAGTTTTTTTGGTCAAAGTGGGCCACTTTTTTGGCCAGTGTGGACCAGTTTGATGAGCTACTTCAGTATGGGGTTAGTAGTTTTGACCATTGTTTCTCAATAAATATTCTTTAAATTGCACAATTTGCATCACATTTTAATAAAAAACCTCCCCCTTGAATACTATTGAAACAGTCTGTCACTAAAGGAATGAATTGCCGTTTGCAACTGTGGACCACTTTTTCATTGGTGCCCTAGACAATTTTATGCCCCAGTTCGACCCTGCTTCCTACTCCTGTTCGAACAATGACTTATGAGGGAGCAGTGGCAGGTTATGATTCTAAAGTTAACCCTGGCTTCCTGCCTGTGCCCTTCAGCATGGTTTCTATCCAACTGCTTAAATGAAGTCACTGCGTGGATGCAAAACAGCGGACTGCAATGAAAGCCCTTGAAGCCTTTGGTTCTACTTTTAGTTCCAAAATATTTGCCTGAAGTCTCGTCTCACCGCCCCTCGCCTCCAGCTCTTATCAACTGGCCCACCTTCTCTGACAAAGGTTAGAATCTGAAGGTCTGATTCTGAGCTCAGGATAACATGAGTGTAAACAGACACCATTCTCCCCTCCAGTTTTCAGCACCGCCATTCTGAGGTGGGTGGAGGAAAGATTGGAGGGAGGTGGCATGCCCTTTACGGGCCAGCGTAAGCACCAGTTGCGTTGGAAGCATTTCTAAAATGTCTGCCACTTTCCTTATTTACAAAAGTGTCCTTGACCCTTCAGTAAATAAGAAAAGTGCTGCTGCAGACTGAGAAATGCCTTCATTATAAAGGAAAAAGTGTACAGTAGATGTTAACGACACGACACCTCACAGGTGCCATATTTTAACTCCCTTTTTACAGGCAAACCCAGGGGTTTTGGAAGGAGAATCCCCTTGCAGTGCCTGCCTTGCATTCCTGATGGTTGCTCGGGCTGTTGTCAAGCCGTAAATCAGGCACATGCAAAAGTCGAGGAAGGCAGCCACATTCTCACTTTGACAGAATACAGTGCTTTTACGAAAATTGTTTTTCCTTCATGCAAGAAAGCTGTTCTATGTTGGCATGCAGTTAAGAATCAGGCCCTGAGTATCTTCTTGGAGCCGGCCTTGGCACTAGCCACCAATTGGAGGAATTTGTCAAATCCTTATCTTTCTGGAGATAAGGACAAAGGATTGATCAGAACATATGTCAGTTTCTAGCTCAACCACGCAAATGTCCTGTGCATTGAATGCACTGTGCATTGGTATTTTGGATTACCAATTGAATCGTTTTCAATCAAAATTCAGGAGTTGACATTGTTTATGGCTTGTCTAAATTCCATTCTGTTTCTGCTTTTAGACAGTTAATTCACTGGCAACCTGTTAAACCCAGAGTCTATTTAGTTGTTAGGCTTGGTATTCAAATTAAGTTATAGACTTGCCCCTCAATATCCAGCAAGGACAATAGATGTCTACAGACTTATTTGAACCTTTTCTTCCCAAAAGGGTCTTTTGCTGAGCATATCAAAGGTAGCTGCTAGGCAACAGGAAACTGAGATTGTCTGTGGTTGGGCCTCGCATTTGGAACGTCCTGCCCATCAACATACCAAAACTTGACCTTCTGTCATATAGCAATAGAACCTTTTCTTTTCATGTATTCTCCTTGTCCTTCCTGCACAAATTAATTATGATTCTCCTATTTTGACAATATTTTTCCTTCTTTCATTTTGATCTTCTAATAACCTGTTCTACTAGATGGAGTTAATTATGCTTGGGTCACGTGGTGTATATGCACATCAAAATTATACTTTGCAAAATGTTGCAGGCATTCGGCCTCAGGAAGGATTCTGACTTGTGCTCAGGCTGGTCATTGAACTACTCAGGAAGGACCATTTGGATGTGTAATAGTGGCATGTTTTTGGGTATACACTTTTATTAAGTAAGTGAAGATTGGAAAATGCCTCTCAGTCCCTAAAGCTAAGAGGGGGTTCCCTGCCTCAAAGAAAACAAGTGAAATTGTCAAGAAGTCTGAAAATAAAAAGTCTGTCACCATCGTGTCCAAGAACCTGCTTCTGTCCCTAGCACTAATAGTCTAAAGCAACTGTGCAAGAATGACCTCTTCTTAAAGTAACAAGCATTCTTTGTGTTTTCAATCAACAAAAAGGTTCCTAGTCTCTCTGGTGATAAAAAAAGTATTAAAATAAGAAATGTTCATGAATGTTAAGATTCCAATGCCAGGGTTGTGCTCCTTTCCCCTAGACTTCTTCTCCGTTTTCTTCCTTTTGGGCTTGTGAACCCCTTTATCCTCTTAGGCAAATATCAGTGGACAATTCACAGGATCCCAAACCCTCCTTCTCCAATGTTTGTATTCACTGCTTCCATCACCGGACCTCCAGCACCGCCTGGTTTGAGGTTGAATGACTGAGGTAAAAATGTTCGAGGGAGAAAAGACTGAAGATTATTTTTTCGTAATAACCTTCGGTCTTTTCTCCCCTGAACATTTCAAACTTGGGCAGACCCCCACCCACACCTCCAAACCCCCAACACACCCTCACCCCCACCCTCCTACTTAGCTTGCCTCCAACCTGCTGGTCCCTGCAACACTGGTTCCCTTTCACTTCCATGATCGGGAACCCGGCGCTGCGAGGTCCTTTCATTTTATTTATTTTTATTTTTTTCATGGGTCATCTACGGGGGTTTCCCCCGCAACCCCGATCACTGTACTGTATAGTATAGTGAACGGGGGATTGAGGCGGACACCCCTGCAGCCCCTACAGCCTTTTTTTCCTTTTTTTTTTGGGTCAGCTGCTGGGGTGTCACCCGCAACACCCGCTTACTGTACTGTATAGTATAGTGAGGGGGTAGTTGCAGGGGACACACCCTGAGCCCAATTTCTTTTGGGGGACTGCGGGACAGCTGTGGGGGACACCCCCACAACACCCGCTCACAGTAAAGTAAGCAGGGGTTGGTGGGACACCCCCGCAGTCACCTCAGCCTTAGACCAAATTGAAAACACCTACCCAACAAAAGTCGAACTTTTAGAAGGTAGAACATTTGGTAGTATCTTATTTCAGACTTTTGGTTGGGTAGGACTTTTCAACTCTGTCTTTTTGGACGAAACTGGAAAACCTGCATACCTGTTCCTTGCTTCTCAGTAGTTACCAGTGTTTCTTCAGCATCTGCGTTGTTCTTCCAGGTTCCGGCAGCTCTCTGGTGAATGGCAGTGTCTGCAGTGGTTCTGCAGGTGTCTCTCTCTGCTCGGCTGCATGTCCTGCCTTGCAAGCGGTTCACCAGAGCCTTGGGTGTGCTGAGGTACGTCTCGGCAGCAACCCAAAGGGACCCTCTAGCTTGGTCCGCGTTCGGGTTCTCCTTCTCCTCGCTTTGCGGCTTCTTCCGCCTTGGCTTTTGTCTGACCACCCGGTGCACGCTTCATGCAGTTCCTCCTCAGAGGATCATTCTCTCCTTGGTTCCCCTAGTGAGGGAGTCTCAAGTTTACTCCAGTTCCATGCACCCTGCAGCCGCTCAAGGGTTCCTCCCCTCTCTGGGAGGCACCCTGGTCCAGTCCCTTCTGCTTCAGCACAGCACCTCTGCTCCTGGCTCTTCCAGGGAAGGCCTGACAACAGGTTTCTCTCCTCTATTTCTACTACTGCTGGACCAATTGGAATTCGGTGGCCACTAGACTGTTCAATGTGGTTCTCATAAGTAATCTTCATGCTTCCGCAGTTCTCACTTGTCACAGTACTGATCTTTTGGCTCCCTTGCGAGTCACTGGGGATCTTCTTCATCACAGTACTAGGAAAGCGATCTTTTCTTAGGTAATTCCTATTCTTACTCGTCCCAGTAATTTCTAGAGGAACGATAGGATGAAAATAACTCATGAGCCTATAAGGGAAGCAGTTGTTCTTAGGGTAATAGGAAAGAGGTGTAGTAGGTTCTGGTGATTGGTGGGTTTACTGCGTTCTGGGGGGGGGGTTGTCCCTAATCCCATAAAGGGTTTCCTCTCCCATATGATCCTCCCCTGTGCACCACCCCAATGGGAACAATTGTATTTAGGACGCACCGCCCTGGCACCATGGAAAAGGTCTCCTCCTAGGGGAGAAGGGATGGCGTCCACAGATTTGTTTCGGATGGCAATGCCATTGGGGGCAGAACTGGCCTCTGATAGCTGAAAATCCAACATACAAGCTACCCCAGGGTTTGGTAAACCCAGCTTCCAGGCCTCCAGGTAGAAGGTCATAGATAACTGGCCTACTAATCTCAAATGGTGGTGGTGACTATGGGGAGTAAACAGGACTAAGAGAGGTCAAGATATGAAAAGAGGGTGAGAAATAGAGAGTAAGAAAGACAGATATGAAGAAACCATGAAAGAAGGAAAGAGAGAAATAAAGAAATGAAGTAGGACAGAGTCAGGAAAGAAGGAACAAGAGAAGCAGAGAAAGATACAGGAAAGAGATCAAAGAAGAGAAGAGAGCAAAGAAGGAGAGCAAGATGGTGATAAAGAAGGAAAATGAAAGAAATAAACAGAAATAAAACAGAAGGTTTGAAAGAAGAGAAAAGAAAGAGAGTTGGACATCGGTGGTAGATGCAGTGGTGTCCTTTTGCTTTTTTTTTTAAATCTAAGGCTTCAAACATCAGGACTGTCCTTGCATGTGCATAGATAGTAATGGTTAGTTCTTGATTTGCAGTGAGTGTCTCATCAGTTAATTCAAGCACCAACCATATTGGTGAAGTTCTCCTTGGTAGTATAATGACTTAGTAGGAGGCTATTACCCAGTTCTGTGGTGTGTCATGTGGTAAACCAGGGTATGAAGGTCGGTTTACCACCATGTTCTCAGAACATAGGAACAGACACGAAAGTAGAGCGTTACGGCTTTTATCAACCTTTTAGTGAGATGGTGACGTAACCGAATAATCAAACGATCAGGAGGATCGAATCTCCAAGTGCCAGGGTATGCGGTGAAGGATGTGGCTAGTCTTGCAAAAGAATAGGGCCCTCCATTCTTACTATTAAGGGGGTCTCACCAAGTTCCAGAACAACTCAAACAATCAAGGCCAGGTGATAGACGCAAAGCAAACATGTTCCATGGTTCCTCTCAGTTTCAACACAAAAATAAAAGATCCAATTAGAAGGTTCACTCCACAATGAAATGAGGGCGTCATTTCTTCTCCCAGTGTCAGATTGTTGGGAGTCCTCCAGTCCTTGGATCCTTAGCTTAGAGCATAGGTTATCACCAGCTGCTAACCCATGCTTCTTGGGCAGTCAGATTTTGGGGTCTGGCTGCCTTCTAGGGGTTGCTGTGGTGCACTCTTATTGTAGACTGCAAACAACGTTGTGCCAGGATGCGCCCCATGTTGCCATTTCTTAGAGGATTTGGTGTACCCTGGTGGGATTTGGTGGAGAAGTGTAGCCCAACCCTACCATGTCCCCCTTTGCTCCTCTCAATGTTGGCCTTGTGGCCCTTTTCCAGTTCTGGCTACTCCTTGGCTAGCCTTTCTGACCCCGGCGTAACTGTGCGCTCTCCTTCCTCCACATGCCTCTGCACGTTCCATTGGATCCACATGGTCCTCCAGACCCTGATAGTTTTCCCTAAATGGTGGGTCCTTCTGTCTTTTCCCTCAGGGTCAATGCCTCTTTTCCACGCTTTGCTTTTAACCGTTACTGTCACTCACGATAGTATCACTCTCTTAGTTGCCACCGTTAATCCAACCTTCTGTTGTCTCTTTTCTTCACTTCCTCACAATCCTCTCTTCTTCCAGGGTTTTGACTTTCCTTCTCCCAAATGGTATCTTCCCCTCTTGTCTCTCTAAGGACCGCCATCCTGTATCTCTCCCTTTTGGTGTATTGCTCCGTTCTTTCTTCTGTAATATCCCTCTTCAAGCTCGTTGCCTCCTGCCATCTTCCTTACAACACTTTCCTTTTCTGTTTCCTCGCCCTGCAGTAATACCGCCCTCTCTTCCTCTTTGCATATGATACCCCGTCTCACTCTTACAGGTGGTAGCCTTCAGTTGCTGCTCCCAACCACTCTCTCTCCTTGACTCAAACTCTGTTTACCTTCTTGTCCTCAGCATGTACTACCCCATTACTTATTCCCAAAGGTAGTGCCATCTGTCGCTGCTCCCAATTACTCTCTCTCTCTCTTGTACGCCAATGCCTGTCTGGCTCCCACTCATTGGGGCAGATTCTCAAGAAATAGCGCACATGGAAGGAGCACAGAGAATGTGCTTGTTTCATTTGCGCTATTCTCGGAAATGATCAGGTCACCTTATTCTCAAAGGTGACCGGCGCATTTCAGGAAGGGATGGACAGTGGTGCAAAGATGCGCTATCCAGCCCCCGTGCATGCATTAGTGCCGGGGGCGTGTTGGTGGGAGAGCATTACACTGAGACGGGCCATTAAAAGGCCTGTCTCGGGGGAAATAACAATACAAATAAAAAGGCATCTCCGTGCATGTTTGTGGAGAGGTTTAACCTGCAGCTGTCACACTTCAAAAACAAATCATGACGGGGTCCGAAATGACCATGGCATGATTTCGGCCTCCGACTGTGGCTGTTTTAAAAGGCTCAGGGGGGTGCCCCTCGTTTCAGGGCATTTGGAAAACGCATCCCGGGTGTGAATTCAGGATGTGCATTTAAATTAAATGCCCTGGAGAAAAAAAAAAACGTACATGTGCACATGCGCATAAAGGAAAAATGCCATCTGAATGAGTTCATCTAAGATCCGCTCATTCAGATGCTCTTTGTGAATTGGGCTGCCACTTTTTTTTTGGTGGAAGTAAAGAGATGCGTTACCGCACCTCCTCACTTGCGCCCAAATTTTTTTGGAGCAAGTGGCCCAGTATCTTTCTTATTAAGCAGATCTATCGCCAAACTCACAAAGGTTTCTCCCTCCTCTACACCAACACAACTGCCTTTGTTAAAAATAACTCTGCATATGCTTCTCGTACTTTAGCACACACCAGCACCTGTTGCAAAGGCTCCTCCTTGGACCTCTCTGCTTTTCAAGCCTCCCGCTTGCGTCTGCTGTCTTGCGCACCTTTAGTGGTTCCACCTTGGCTGCAGGGGGTGCTCTATCTGCTGATTGTTCCGTGTATATAAGGTCATGTGGTCTGCCAGGGGCTAGCCTACGGTCATATGGAGGCTGGCAGCCATTTTGGAGTCTCCTTGGACTGTATGAGGGGCATGGCTAGCTGACTGCGTAGGCTGCCTGGATGCTGGTGAATACCTGGGAGGTAGTCCAGGGTTGTTATTATCGTGCTCCCTTGTCATTTTGATATTTTAAGTACTCCTGCATGTTTGCAGACATTTACCTCGAGTTCTCCTACTTTTCTCACCGGTCCTCAGACCCAAATGAGTCAGCCAATCCAGAATCTGGATTCGCAGATCTGGGCACACTAATGGACCCCATGTTTGCTACTGGCTCGCGGGCATTCAGATGGTTGGGGACTCCTAAGGAGGGCTCTGCCAAGCCCAATGTGATCGTTCTAGGATAATAGGGTGCAATCTCGAGTGTTGTCACAGTTGGACAGGTCTCCTTTTCTCTGGTGCTATAAGGTGGATTGGAAGAGCCATTCAAGGGCGCAGGGGGGTTGGAGGCGGAACCTCTTCTGGAGGGTTGTCCCCTGATTAATGGTCCACGGAAGGATTTATCTAAATTGGGTGCCAAACAGGCCAGGAAAACTAAAAACATGCCATTCAAAAGGCTGAACTAGCCAGCAACTAAGATATTTTGTTATTGTTTTTTTTTTAAACAGCCCATTTCTAAAAGGCATCCGGAAATGAGTGTAATTGTTACAGGGGAGGTGACTGGGAACGCTGGAAGTACGGGGGCATTGAATAGAAGTGAAAATGACTGTGTTATAGTTGCAAGTTGCACTGGCACCTCTCACCTAGAGCATGTAGGGGTGCCTCTCTCCCTTCCGCCTCTGAATAGGGACCAGGTTCCTACATGTAGTGGGGTGCGATCACTAGGTTGTGGGATGGTTAAGGATTTGCAGACTTCTGTCACTTCTGCCGCCCGGGTGTCAGGTCACCCCAACCCTTTCACAAGTGAGGTAGCAATTGCTAAGGTTACTGCTGCACCTGCACAGTGTATTAATCCTTTTGCTCCCCGTCCTGAGGAAACCCCGCATAGTAGGAATCTGTTTTTTCGAACTACTGTTGTGGCAGATAATCAACAACCCACTTCTCTTACTAAGCCAAATTGGCTAAACAATAAGGAAAAGAGCCCTTCCCGAAACCCCAATTTATAAAATGTAGTGTATTAAAGGGCTCTAAGGGTAGAGACATTGATATGATATGATATGATAGTTAATTTATATAGCGCCTATACACAATGTGTTTCAAAGCGCTTCAAGGCAAGGGAAGGGAACAAGAGAAAATAGAATGACATTCTTACAGGACATGAACAGTAAGGATGTGAAATTAACTATCGTACTCGGCCTGACGACATTTCAGATAGTGCAAGAGTTAAAACATAGATAAGGAAGGGAGGGGGAGAGTGGGAAGGAAATGGAAACAGACAGGCGACTACCGTACTAGGCCTGGCGACATTTCTGGTAGAGCCGGAGAAAAACAAAAGGTGAGGGAGAGGGGTACAGAAAGGGAGGGGAGGAACAAAACAAGCGACTATCGTACTAGGCCTGACAACATTTCAGATAGTGCTGGAAGGGGCGTGGGGGTGACAGTAAGGGGAGGTGGGAGGAGACAGACAAGGTTGCTATCATACTAGATCCAGGGAAAATTCTGATAGAGTAAGTGCACAGAAGAAAGTATGGGGAGGAGGGGAGGAGATAGGAGAAGGGAGAGGAGGGCAGAACAGAGAGTAAGCAGTAAAAAAGAGTGGAGAAGCAAGAGGGGAGAGCAAATACAGTTGCAGAAGTCAGTAGTAACAAATCATGTTGCAAGCCAGGATACAAGATGAAGACAGGAACAGCATGATTCAGGGCCACCATGAGTACAAGATGCAAAGGAAGTCCAGCATGAGAGTTGAGAAAGGGTGACACACTGTGAACCAATGAAGTCCATAAAAGTCAAATCCAGCATTGTCCACAAGACGGTAATGGTGAAACCAGAATGTATCAGGACAGACTCCTGCAGAAGTAGGCTGGAGGTGGGTGAGGGGGAGCAGGGTAGACAAATCAAGCAAAACAGGCCACATCTGTGTGTGAGAAGGGGGGGCACAAGGGAATTGTTAATGGCAGAGATAAGTGCGTTCCTCAAGGCCCGGTAAGAACTTGTGAACAAGGGTCACAGAAACGCCTCGGCTCCTTGGTGGACATGCCCCCCAGATTATGAATTTAAGGTGTGCTTAGAGAGCGTGCTAAATGAAAACAAACATACAATCCTGAATCGTACTAACATTCTTCGATTAATGCATGCTATACCCTCCCTCAGAATTATTTCGTCACAGGACATTGAGAGAATATTCTTCTTCGATCATTTCCGAACTGACAGAGTGGAGGATGTCCTGAGATCAAGAACGTTTTTTGATGCAGTGATGAAATAACGTAATACCTTCCATATGTTCAGTTTGGACCTTACACCCTATGACGATAGGGGTATTTGTCCGAGTGTATTGAGGGATGGTGTCCCCTTTAATCTTCCTCCAAAATAAATTGTTGTTACCCCAGCTTGAGATAGCGGCCAGGAACGTTGGGTGCAGACTAGTGGCAATGGTGGGAGGAACATAGCTCAATCTAGTGACAGGTCATGGCTTGCCAGCACCTTGAATAGAAAAGAATTGGATTTTACTTTGCATTCCTCCTGACACTAATATAAATTCCATATCCTTCATGTCGTGGAACACCAGCAGCAACATCCACCACTTTACTAACCAGGCAGTAGGTGCCTTTTTAAAGTCTAAAATGATCATAAACCTACAAGAAAACTGGTTAATGGCAGTGCCCGATATTGATGGCTGTGACTGTAATTTTCAGGCAGCAGCAAAGGGCCTTCAGGGTGGCCGCCCCGTCGGGACTGCTACTGACTTTAGTAAAATCCAGGCAGTTATACACAATCATACAAAGAATAAACCATGCGTTCTGTTTTGTCGCTGGAGGATAGCTCAGGGGCAACGTGCTTGCCTTGGAAGCAAGGCGACACAGAGCACCACAGGTTGCTTCCCCGGTCCGGGCTTAGAAACAAATAACCTATAATATTATAGCCACTAACATTAGGTCATCAATTGGGAGCAACTGTGACATCTTGGTTGTTAACATCTATTGGCATCTTGGTTGTGGAAATGTAAATATGTTTATCAACCATACAATGGACACTATCAATGAGTGGCTGGATAAATGGGAATGTGGTTTGATTCTCAGTTCTGGAGATTTGAACGTGGCTTGCTCTGAAGTAGACACCACTAGAGCCACCATTACAGGCCTGCAGGGGAAGGACTAATATGGTTACATATGGGTAAACGCACTTGTGGGAGCTAGGTTGGTGATGTTGAATGGGGCTGCCACGAGTGATGTACTGAGTCACTTTATATGGTTTACTGCCTCTCTCACGTCCACATTGGATTATATATTCACGAGTTTAAAATTGTTGGAGAAATGCAAACTCATGACCGTCCTCCCCACTGAATTCAGTGATCATTGCGTGCTGAATGTGGAGTTTGAACTGGATGGGAGTACTAAAGGATAGTTGCTACAGATGGATGTTGGTACCCATTTAAATGTTGTGCGGAATTGGGTCAGTTGTAATCCTTCTAATGTATGTCGTGTACATTTGAGCTTTACAAGATATCTATGAACCATTCCTGATGGAGAGTGGAATGACTGTTTCTCGATTGAGAATTTTGAAAGCTCTGTAGGGGATTGATACCTGTTTGTTTAGGTTGGGTACACCTGCGAGGGTGGCGTCGCGTAACCGTGCGCACTGCACCTCTATGATGTAGCGTCTGCATCAAGAAAATGACACATGCGAGCACATTTTTAAGAACTATTAACAGAATCGCTACATTATCAGTGAAAGCAAGAAGGGTGTCTATTAACAAAGTCAGGCAGTCCTACAAGAATTGGTTGAAGTCTTATCCTGCCACCAGATGCCAAAGGGAAGCCGGAAAAATGCTTCAAAGTCTAGCCAATAGGAACGCCCAAACAGTCTGGCATTTGCTTAATGATCCCAGGAATCTTTCACTAGGACGGGAGGCCAATTCAATCCCTGAAGAACTATGGGTATACTACTCCTCATCTGTATTTGCCATCTCTGGGGAGGGTGACCTATGTGTTAACTGATCAGCTTTCGACTGATCAATCTTGGAAGCTGTCATTTTCCCCTGATGGGATTGAGGAAATCATTCATCGAATTAGCGCCTCTCGGGCGCCGAGGCCCAACAACTTATCTAACCTCCAATTTAAGGGAGAACCCCACATGTCGGCTGAAATTTTGTCCATTATTGGAAGATTTACAAGACATACACCTTCGCTACTAGTTGGTCAACTGCACACATTGTGGCAGTTTCAAAAAGGAGAGTAGATCAGACCCCAAGAACTACCGACCCATTGCAATCCCTGATGCACACAGCAAGGTCTTTGTGGCCTTGCTGTTGGCACATCTGGAAGATTGGCAAACATCAGTCGGCAGAATCTCTAACTGGCAGATGGGTTTCCATAAATCGATGGGCACGTCATTGAGTGGCTTTGTACTGAACTGCACAATGAGTCAGGTATGGTTGGGTTGCCTAAATATGACTCAATTTGTCTTGCAACTATTGATCTGTTGGCAGGGTTTGAAGCGGCCAATTTATTTATTTAATTTTTTTGTTGATAGATCATTTCTCTGGTCTATATTACATGGATGGGGGATTCCGGAGGGACTGCTGCAGCTCATTTCCAGTCTTTATGAAGGTTCAAATGTGCAAATTAGTTTCAATCAACAAGGCCTTCTCTCCCGATGTATAGATACTTTGCAAGGAGTGAGGCAGGATTGCGTGTGTTAGCACCCTGCCTCCTCAACTTGTATATGTCTGAAGTGGGAGAATGTCTGTTGTCCTCTGCATTTGCAAGCCCTGAGATTGGAAACCTTAAAGTGATGCGGCTTGCTTACACCGAGGACTTCCTCTATCTGATTGCACACAGAAGGGCCTACAGAGCTTGCTCAATGCCTTTTCTAATTTCGCAAGGGCTCACAGTCTGAAAGTTTATCCATCAAAGACTAAAGTCATTCACTGTACCATGCGGAAATGGGACCCTAGGTTAAGTTGGAGTCTGGATTCAGAGCCAATTGAATTGGTTGACCACTTTACCTACTTGGGTATTCCCATCCAGAAAACCCCCCTAAAGAACAGCTTAAAATATGTATGAGTGCATTATTAAATCAGTTGCTTCGTATTGATTTTAAATATGGTAAATACTCATTGCATCCTGTATTGAAGTTTTTCGAAGGGAAGATTCACCCTTAACTTCTCTAGAGGAGTGAGTTGACAGACCTTCGGATCTTGGATTACTTGCCTGCCCGGGAGGGATTGGTGTGGAGTAAGACTCTCCGGGATTCTAACAGTGTGCCGGGAATTTCATCTTTAAAACTCTAGGGCCTGTTGAAGGTATATTTGTTTCTACAGGTGAATTGTCTGTCCCACTAAGAACTCCTTGTTTCTTGATTTGAAAACTATTCTGGAAACTTTGGGGGACACGTATATTAACACCTTTTCATCATTCTGTCTATCACAACTTTTGATGGTGGGGTCCACAGTGGCTAATCTGGTTGGTAACCCATGTGGAGTTAGGGAGCTGTTATATCTACGTGATTGGTCTAATACGGTGGACTCCATGCATTCTTACCGATCATTGAGTCTCCTGACGAGGGACCCCAAAAAGGTGGGAACTCTAGCTCTGTATCTCTCAGTTTATCCAGACAGGGAAATAAGAAGGGGTTTCTTGCTTTTCCGCTGGAACATATCTTTAACTAAAGAAGTTATGATTCGATACAAGGTATTGCCCCCAGACCAAGGTTACTGTCGTTTATGTATGGGAGAACAGCATAAGGAGACACTAAGATACCTTTTACCAGCTCGCCCCACGATTCAGGGGAAAGGGTGATATTGTTTTCGCATATCTGTTGATTTATTCTCTGTAGGAGATGGAGAAACTATGTGGTAACATTGCCTTTCAGGAAGAATCACTGAAATAGTACTGGCAGTGACTGGCTTCCTGGGCTACTACTAAGAGTTTCAGCCGCACGTTGCTGCACTTTATTCATGTTGCACTTTGACCTTGGCTTTTGGCTAGGGTGTTCCTTAAGCTAACAGTATTTCATTTAGCATTTTTGTTTTAAGCTGCTTCTTAAGTAGTGATGAAACTATCTTTGATATTATCTAGGAATAGTCCTTTTTCAATGGTATGAAATAGATGTTGTAAATGAACTAAAGTGATTGAATTGTTTTAAACGATTGATGTAATACGTTGACATGTTTTAATTACGTGGATGAATGCATGTGCTTTGTGTATGAAAACATTGTGTAAACATTTTTTGCTAAAGAATTGGTGGAAAAATATTTGTTAAAGGTTATTGTTTTTAAACAAATACCAATAAAAACAATAAGTCATGTGCTTCGGAGTGACTCAAGTCCTGAAAGTTTTAAAGGGCAGAAACATACCTACACCTAAATTGGTATATATTGCAGCTTCATATAGTGCTTGACGCTAGATTCCTCCGGCTTCTAAGAGCTGTGACACTAGGTGTTTTTATTATACAGTGTGATGGTACTTCATGTTTTGTCTTTGATGGGAAGACTGGGGTATGGTTCTGATGGAATTCAAAGCTGCAAAGTGCAGGCTGGGCTGCAGGCTGGGGTGCAGGCTGGGCCAGCATTTGATGCGAGAGCCTCACCCTCATATTGAGAAAGCTGTGAATGCACTGCTGCACATAGCAAATGTATTACCCAACCCATCCCCCAACTACAGGCACCACATGCTGGACACATTTACTTTCCACTGGTCTGGGCGGTCCCCTCTTAATGGTCATATCCACCCCCCTCCATTGCCACCTGACATCCATATCTTCCAGGCACCGTTTCAAAGCACCCAGCAATGGGACTGCATCACCCACTGTGTGACTTTACACAGTAATTTTAGTCAATGCAACCTGGTATTCGTCAAATAAATGGAAATGAACTCCCCTACTTTGACCAGCATGCTGAAGTGAGCTGGGGTAGGAGGAAGCACTTCAATTCAAAACCCATAATCCTTCCCCATTAGGAACTCCCCTGAGCAGGCCCCGCCAGGGTCATTGTCTGTCTGTGATGTGCACAGGGCACTACGCCGATGGGGGCTTTGCAGGCAGATTCTGCTCCTCGGTAACTCATCTTGCTGGCCTGGAGAGTGGAGTGTGCTGGGGCTGCCTCCTGCCACACTGCCTCTCTTCCTGCCCCTGATACCCTGAGATGCCGATTTACCATCCGCCCTCTGCAAGGTGCATTTAAATGTCCTTCTGAAAACAAAGATAGTGACAATAAACTGACTCGCTGGGCGTGGGGGAATCATTTTATCCCTTGGGCTAAGAGTGTTAAAAACAGCAGTGTACCATTTGCACGTGAAAGCCCCACACAGCTTCAGTTACTACCCAAATGTGTGCCATTTCTCAAGACCATTATACTGCGTCTTCACAAAATATATCGGCCCTCATTACGACCCTGGCGGAGATCGCGGTGCAATATGCACCATGGAGCACGGCGGAAAGCTGCCAATACCGCCATGGGGGTTGGCGGATTTACCGCCCCATTCTGACCTTGGCGGGGCGGTAAATCCCCAATCCCCATTTTACCCTTCCCCATTCCCATTTTTGCCCCATAGGGTATAATGGGAGTGGGGAAGGCGTTAATTACGCCACCGTAAAATACGGTGGCGTAATTAACAACAAGGTCCCGTAGCGCCATGGATTTCTCCGCCCGGAAAAACCAGGCGGAAAACGGCTCCATGGTGCTACGGGAACTCGTAGTAGGGCGGAAGGGTCCGCCGCGAATACCGCTGGCGTAAACCCACTCCGCCAGGGTCGTAATGAGGCCCATCAAGCTATTTAAACTACCTTTTTTAGTTCAGAGGTGTATGCTTGCTGGCAGGCAGGGGTTTCCTTTACTAGTCCTTCTAATTTGAATAGTAACAATCCGCATGTCTGTGCTCAACAATAACTATAAGCAGGTAATTGTATCAAACAGCTTTTTTGAGGGATGTCTTTAAGTGTTAGAATCATTGTTGCAAAACCAAAGAGAGTTTCAAGGGTCACTTTATTTTCCTCATCCGGACAGCCAAATTCCTTCTACAATCACATCATTTAATAACATGCTTATGTAAGGATTTGTATATTAGTCTCTTGTTAAGTATGTTATTCGTGTACTTTTAAAGTTAACTCTCTAAAACAGTATTTTATAGCACCTGAAAGATAAAACATTAATGCCTTTGTAAACCATCTAGAGCTGAGAAGATATTAGGTCAAGAGCCAAAACTGCACAGCATTTCGTGCAGTGTTTAATTGTAATTGTACACGCTGCCAGCTTAAAGTCGGCAGACTCCATAGGGATCTCCAGCATTTGCACTGTCATGAAAACCCATACCGGTGCAAATTATTATACATTACTAATTCATTATAAATGCTGAAGCATTTGTATGGCCGAGAGGCAGGAAGGCAGCGGGTTCCGCCCCTCCCCCGACACACAAATGATTGAAACTGTGGCATGTCATGAATGAAAGACGTGCATTACTCTACCATGCGCCACTAAATAAAATGACGTCCATTGTATTCAGAACTCTCACATGTTTTTTTATCCTACCGTCATTCTTAAAATGCTATAATACCAATGATCAGTAGGTGGCAGTAGATAACCATAAATGACAACCGTTGTTTTGTTTTCATTACAGAATCGTAAAATGAGTTTGCTTTGTGTTCACAAATATATTGCATATGTATAAACAACACAGCATTCCTGTCATTCCGATTAGAGTCAAACCAGCAATTTTGTAAGAACAAATTAAATCCCCACATTCCA
The DNA here is from genome assembly GCF_040938575.1 of Ambystoma mexicanum. Lineage (NCBI taxonomy): Eukaryota > Metazoa > Chordata > Amphibia > Caudata > Ambystomatidae > Ambystoma > Ambystoma mexicanum. The sequence continues at coordinate 230,188,513 of NC_090934.1, forward strand.
TTGCTTCTGAGTGCATGCTGGGAAACATCATTTTGAGGTCTTGCTGTAGAGCGCTCCATCTCAACCCATCATGCCAACAGCACACCACTTCTCCCACTCTCCTTCTCCCCTCCTCCCGACTAACCCAACCGCCCTTCTTGTTTACAGATCCGCCAGAGCGCCTGGGGACCAATTAATTCCGTTGGTGATGGTGCTACACAAGTACCTTTAACACAACATCTCCCAGCCAGAACTATTGCATCCGAAAGCAAGCATGGACAAAGCAAGTGTGTGCCTTTTGTATTTGGCATACAATATGCATTTTACAGGTATCTCGGCCAGACAGTTGTTCAGCTACTGCCATAATTTACCCAGGTGGCAACATTATTTTTCTGATACTTACAGGATGTTCTTGACATTTTTTTAATGTAATTTAATTTGTTTGTTATGTTATGTTAAAGGATATTTACACTGTGCACTGCCACTGCCGCACGGGCTGATCTGAAAAGCAAGAGTGTAAGGTAGGGTAGTAGGACTGAGCGGGAAAAAAAGGCAAGAGATCTGTGATGTACTGTTGGCAGCTTCAGTTCGGTTTACACCGTTCACTGAACATAGGTGGGAATTTTTGATTGGTAGTTGCAGGGGAGTTGCTAGGTCTGGAAAAGACCCGGGGCTAAGCTGATGTCGGAACTGTTGGGACTGGGGGCTAGCTAGTCTTTTGGCTGTACCTCCTGAGATTCTATCCGGGGCTACAACCAAAAGATCAGGGGCTATAGCCCCCTTAGCCACCCCCTAGCAACGCCCCTGGGTAGTTGTCATGTGCTGTTGTGCAAATCTATGGACCTCATTACAACCCTGACTGTAGCCGTGCCTGTAAAAGAGGCACGGCTGCTGCCAGAGATGCATTTTTCCTGCGCCCAGAAATGGGAAATTACTGGGTCATTACGGCCTTGCCGGACCCGGTATTTGCCTATTCCTGGCCGCCGGAAAAAATTCTTCCCCATTCCCATTTGAGCCCAATAGGCTCAATGGGAATGGGGAAGCCAGATACACAGGCACCGTTATCAACAGTGCCTGTGCATCCAACATGCTACGCTCGCGGGTGCCTTTCAACACGCCAGGTCAGACAACTCAGAGTTTGCCGGTCCCGATACAACGGTACTGGTAAGCTTACCTCATAGTCCTTAGTCCCCTTTCCTCCATGCGTCCCAACCACCTTCCCGGCTAGTATGCCAGGGACTAAAATGTTTAGTACAACCAGGTTTACAAGTGCCCGATATGCCAAAATGGAACTGAGCTGAGGTGCCGGAGGGCGGGGCCTCAGGGGCGTTCCCACACCCGGGGCCACGCCCTGTGCGCTATTCTAAATTAAAGGGGAAGCTCACATTTCTTGCTGCCAAAGGTTCCGGTGCCGTCCCCATGTTGGGGGTCACCCACAAGGATGGAGGAAAGGAGACTATGTACTATGAGTACTCTCGTCACTATGATGAGTAACTTCAATTTCTGCCACGTGTTCCTTAAGATTTACCTTGCTCACCTAGCGGCTGAGCAGTCACTGTCCACTCTAATGAGGGGTACAAGCGGTTCAAGATACGATTTAACACTTACAATTAAATAGATAATGTGCACACAAAGTAGTTAAGAAAAATAACTATACTGTGAGAAGCCTGAAAATATGTTGGGCAGGTAACCAGTTACCAACTGAGGAAACCATGTATTCAAGTTCATAGACCTACTGGCTGACACTATGGTGGTATGCTGGAAAATACACATTATAAAATTACACTTTACATTCCAATTACTACTTTGGGTCAAACAACACATAGAACACAGCATGTATGAACCCGTGTAGGGCCACAGATGGACTCTTCACGGTGGACCTTGAGCTAAAGGTATGACCGTTACCTTGTGGCAAACTCAGTACCAATAAGGCAAAGAGGTCGGTGCAGTGACCTGTGAAAACTGCATTTATACAGTCATGGCCAGGAACCAAAATGCAAACGCAATAATTCCCACAACCTCAAACATATAGTCCACTTACTATGTACGTAGACAAAATATACACTACCTAGAGAGAGTAAAAGATGCCAACACTTCACCAAAAATGCCCAACAGGCATAACAGAAGAAAGGACAGGGTTAGACTCACAATAGACCTGAATGGTTTCATTACACTCAATGATATACAAATTAAATAAAAGTTACTCACCGTAGTGACTAGAGTGACTAGAGTACTCAGAGTCTTTAGCCCCCTATCCTCCATCCTTGTGGGCATCCCCAGGCATGGGGATGGGACCAGAACCTTTGGCAGCGAAAAAAATAAAACATCCATTAGCCCCCCAACCCCCATCCTTTTGGCCACTTACCTCAGTCCCCATTTTGCACAGCGGGCACTGGTAAACCTGGCTATGCTGTGATTGTAGCTTTTGGCATACAAGCAGGGGAAGGCAGGTGGGATGTATGGAGGAAAGGGGACCAAGGACTTTTATTACTCTTACATCCCATCCCCTTTCCTCCATCCTGGTGGGTGATTCCACCGAAACAAGAGAACTGGGAGGAGCTGACAAATTAGCTGGAGGCAAAGAGGCTCCTGAGAAGCGCCTGTCCAAACTCTGCGTCCTTCCCGGAACTGGTGTCCAGAGAGTAGTGTTTGCAGAATGCCGACTGTGTGGCCCAAGTAGCCGCTTTGCGGATTACCTCCCAGGAGGCATGCCTTTGATCACTCTGACCCTTACAGCATGCGCATGGATAGCAGGAGGTACCTTCTTGCCCGTGGCCGCATAAGCATGTGAAATGACCAGGACCATCCAACAGGCGATTGAGGACTTGGATGCATGGGTGCCCGGGCGGAGCCACCAAACTTGACCTCTAATTTCCTGAAAGGCTTCGGGAGAGGTAAAATATGAGCAATCTCCACAAATACCAGGAATGGAGCGCTCTTTCCACATCAGACTGCAGATTAGGGTAGAACACCGGAAAGCAGATTTGCTGATTTCGAGGAAAAGGGGAAACCACCTTAGGCAAGAATTTGAGATGGGTGCACAGAAGTCCTTTATTGTTGTGAAAAACAGTGAATGGTTTGCACGACGACAGCACTGGCAGCTCACTAATCCTACACGCCTAGGTGAGCGCCACCAGCAGAACAGACTTGAGCATAACCTTCTTGATGTTGGCTGAAGCCATTGGCTCAAAAGGCTTATGCTGCAAGGCCGCTACCACCACATTTAGGTCCCAGATGGGATGGGATGGGGCCTGTGCACTGGCAGAAACATCCATCGGGTTAGCTGCCGAGAAAGTCTCATTCTCTGAATTTGTGTAGGCCCCAATGGCTGCTAGATGTGTGCGGCAAGTATCCACTTGGACCCCGGAGCGGGCCAGATTTGCAGAAAAAGACAACATTATCAATTTCTTGCTCTAAAGCATTCAGTTATGCAGAGGATTTCCTATATTTTTTTTTATATGCACTGCAAGGGCAAGTAAAGGAAAATAAATAAATATAAAAAACAGACTTACATGTAATCAATGTATCACTATGGTAAAACAGTTGGAAGAGGCCCCTTTTTGCTTTTACTATAATAATTTATTATTAATAATAATAATAATAATAATAATAATAATAATAATAATAAAATATTAATAATATTTATAATAATATTGTGTTCTTACACAGGGCTTCATGATAGACTCCTACAGCTTGGAAGAGCTGTAATAACAGGTTTTATTATTGCCCCGTTTTTTAAAATGGTACTAGGTTTGTTTTATTTATTTTATTGCTTATGTAGTGAACATAGCTGAAGAGCAGCGGAGCTTCACGATTGTGCCAGAATTGGGCTTGGTGTTTTATACAGTAACGCAGTACTCTTGGTGGACGGAGAGAGGAATTTTTATTTGTCCGGCAGGTATTGTTGAAAGAGTCGCGGTGATAGTGGTTTGAGGAGCTGGAGGATGGTAGAGCCTCTACTGGGATTGAGTTCCAGATGTGGCAGGGGAAGGACTACTTGCAAGTCTTCCCTTTGAGGGCTAGCTTTGACTCCAACCTTTTGATACTTTTGCTATGTGACGTGCAAGAGCGTCCAGTGGTGTGGAGTTCGGCCGCAAAAGGTGCTCCATTTGAGACTGCTTTATAGGCGATAAATGCAGTTCTGAATATGATCCTGGCAGGGGGAGGAGCCAGTGAAGCATGCGCAGTGTTGGAGAGATAGGGTTGAATTTGCAGGCACCTTTAATAAGGTGGACTGCGGCATGGTGTGCTGCTTTGAGGGGGCCAGGTAGCGGTTGGAAGCCTAGTAAGAAGGGCATTTTGCCCATCGATGTCTGAGATAACGAGAGCTTGGACCACCACACGGATTTAGTTTGAGGTATGCAAGTTTGATTTTGTGGGGTGTGTGCATCTGTAGCCATGCAATTTGTGCCTTTTTGGCTATGCGCTTTTGAAAGGAAAGGCTACTGTCAACAACGAAGCCCAAGGATTTGGCTGAGTTTGACAGCTGAAGGGTGAATCCTCCTAGGCACATGTCATCCAGCCATTGTTGCACAAGTTGTTGTTTGGTGGCAGGTCAGATGAGGACAAATTCGGTCTTGGTCAGGTTTAGTTTAAGGAAAGCATTTGACATCCAAGTTTGGAAAGTAGCCAACACACTCACAGAGGCAAGTATTGTCCTAAGGACCATTGACCTTAAGGTGCAGCTGAGTGTCATCAGCGTGCTGATGGATGGCTGTGTTGAACTCATTTAGGAGGGTTTCCAAGGGTTCCATGTATAGATTGAAACTGTTTGTGGAGAGAAGCGTACCTTTGGGGAACCAACACATAACTGGGAGTCAGTTGGATCTGAATGAGCCCATCTGTACTACCAGGTGCCGAGCGGATATGTAGGATGCAAACCATTTTAGGACAGTTCCATAGAAGCCCATTCTGTTGACGAGGAGGGAGAGCACTATTTGGTGACTAATTGTGTTGAAGGCAGCTGAGAGGTCTAAGAGAATTAGAAGACACAAGCCCCCAGTGTCTGTGATTAAGAGTGCACTGTCCACCACTTGGATGGTTGCACTCTCACTCCTGCATTTGGGGTGGAAGCCAGACTGGTAATCGTGAAGCAGGTCAAGCTGGTTGATTTTTGGCAAGTAGTTGGGCTGCACCTATTTTCTCAATAAGCTTCCTGATGAACGGAAGGCTCGTGATGGGTCTGTAGTTAGCTAGGTTCTCTTGGTCAGCAAAGGGGATTTGAGAGGGGGTTGTATGAGACCCGCCTTCAACATGTCTGGGAATGCACATTCACTGAGGGAGGCATTCACAATACTGAGGAGTGAGTTAAGTGCTGGGCCAGTGAGTTGTTTAATGAGGGAGGCTGGGAGGAAATCATCCATCTAAGTAGTGGGTTTGAGTGAAGCGAGTGTGTCTGAGAGATCCTTAGGAGAAAGGAGGGTGAAGCCTGTCCAGGAGGGCAGTGCCTATGCAGTAGGGGGATGGATAGCAGGGTTCTGTCTGGTTTTGAGGCATCTATGTAACCTCTGATTTGATCAATTTATTTTGTTAATTAAGAAGGTGTTTATTCCATTGCATTTCTCTTATGAGGCCGGCACTCAGGGAGAGGTGTAGGGTTGGCGCAGTGCTTGACTACTTCGAATAAGGCTTTGCTCCTTTTAGAGCCTGCAACAATGGTGGAAGTGTAGTATGCAGGCTTATCCTCAGAGACCATGTGTCTACATTGAGTACGCAGGCATTTGAGGGATAGGAGAACCTCTAGGTTGCGGCTCTTGTGCCACCACTTTTCAAGAAATCTGATAGAGCATTTATTTTCGACAAGCTTGGGTGTGTACCAGGGTGCAGATACTTTGATTTTGGTGCGACTAGTCTTTAGAGGTGCGTGGGCATTTACTAGTTCTTTGGCAAGGTGTTTAAATGTATCCAGAAGGCCTGAGACATTCCCTGTGGTGGGGAATGTTGTATGTATTACCTCTTGTTTGTCTAGCATGAAATTTGTAACAGACATTTCGTCTGACCTTTGTGGGGCAGTCTCTTGCGTGATATGAGAAGGGGGATTACGGCATGGTTGGTCCAGTCAAGAGGGAGGAATTTTTAGCATGAGAGGATCGGGATGGAGGTGAAGACTATGTCAAGCGTGTGACATTTGACATACGTTTGGGAGAGTACGTTCTGTTTAAGGTCCATGGAGTCAGTCAGGGAGAATAGACAGTCACATAGGGGTTTAGCTGATTGGGGCTTTGGGATGCTGAAATCTCGGAGGAGGATATTACTAGAGAAAGAAACTGTCGTAGAAGAGAGAAAGTTAGAACGGTCATCAGTGAAGTTACCACTCCCTTGAGGTGGCCTGTAAATAAGGTGGAATATAATGGAGTCATTGTTTGAGATGGAGAAGCGGCATGACAAAGATCCGAAGGAGCTGTGTTTGGGGGCTGGGATTGCCATGCAGAGCCAGTTCACCTTATGGATGACTGCCATCCCACCTCCAGTTTTTCCTATCTGGTCAGTATGTTGGAAACTGTAGTCATGGGGTAGGAGGACATCAAGGATGTATGGGGAGGATGGTGTAAACCACGCTTCAGTAATAAAAAGGGAATCAAGATCGTTGTTGGTTATGAGGCTGGCAATATCGGCAGCGTGTGCGACCACTTAGTGAGCGTTAACTGGTATCCAGTGATTATATCGAATAAAAAACAGAGAGGTATTTAAAAATGAAAACCTTTACATCAAAAAAATAACAAATTTGTAGTGAATATATATTCGGGTCGGGTAAGGGGTTAAAATGGGTGGGCAGGGGCTTGAAGTGAGATTAAAAACATAGGGAAATGGGGGGCTTGGGAGGGGGCCCTTCAAATAAAAAAAACAAAATTCTGTATTTTTTCATTGTAAAAATGTTGTTAAAAAATACCTCTCCATTTTTGTATACATTATAATCACATAAAACCACGTTAACTGTCATAATCTGGTGGACACGAATAGAGGGTGCATGTTGTAGGGGTGCAGCATGGATCTTGATGCAGTTTGCCAGGGTAGCTCTCTGGGGCTGCATTGTGCGTGTGGCTGTGCGATCCCTGGAGAGGATGGGAATGGTTTGTGGTGAGTTGAGACTCATGGTGATATTTACCTGGTGTAGCACAAGCAGAGTAACTGGCCTTGGGCCCTTTCCAGGCCTTAACCGGGCCAAACAGGTGTTGCACTTTTCATTGACTGGCTTTCACTTCGGCCGCCTGGGTGGGAGACACCCTGTGAACGGTTAAGAAGGGAAAGGAAGGGGCAGGCCTAAGCGGGTGGGTGGGGTTTACGTCACATGGCCTAGATCCACTTGCACCAGATCACCAACTGCACCTCAGAAGGAGAAGGATAAAAGGCTATGCCCACCCTGCCACAGGTCCCAAACCTGCAAAGTGCATGCTGCCCTCAAGTCAAGTCAGAGACCAACACTTTACTTTTCATGTGAGAAACCAGAGGGTGTCTTCGACCCAGTGCTTATCATTCAGGTGCCCAGGGCACAGCCATCAATTTTGGATCCAGTCCCTGAGGTGGACCAGTGCGGGAGGAGCACCTGGGTGAGGGGTCCTCGTCGAGTGGGGTTGAGGCACCCGATGGTGATACACGGTACCCCACTTTAACACCTTTTTCCCATCCTACTATGGAGGATATCCTGAGATTCCAACGCCCCTCCTTCCCTGCACAAACACTTTAACACGTACAGTGTACTCTGAGGAAAGAAAGACTAACATTCAAACATTACACATGACATGTCCCACTACCCTGGTCAGGGAGAGTCAGGCAATTGCCATTAACAACTGACAGCTGATTCCCATTAAACCTCCCCACCTGGATAAAAGGTGGAGCATGGGAACACGCTCTGAGCAAGGGGAAGCACACAGAGGAGCAGTTCTTCCAGGGCAGCAGCTAAGCAGGTGAAGAAAAACGGAAAATCGAAAGGCAGAACCTGAGGAAGGGAATATCCTTGAACTTTTAGGTGAATGATCGTTTCATTCCTAAAATCTTGAAAGCAGCAGATAGAAGCCCAAAGAACGGAATTGCTGAATCCTGCATCGTGTGTCGATGATAGCAGCAGCCGCTGTGGTATCATCCTTGGCTCTCAGATCAAAGGCGCAAGCAAAGAAATCAACACAGCTGGTGAGTTGGAGAAAAATGTGCAAGGCCAGTCTGTGTTGAGCCGAAGGTTGCATGCTCCAACAGTTTATCCAGAAAGAATGAACATTAGCACATTTGATGAAATACATGAGTGAGAGCAAGATTGCTGATAACTATTTGAACATTGAAATTAACTTTTGAATGCAAGATACAAAATAACAGAGTGGTCCGGCACAGCGGAAGAGCCTAGTTGAAGGTCTCTGTTTGAGGTATCAAAGGAAAGTAAAAGGGAATCAAAGTGGTCCTGCGAAGGTTTACACAAAAACCCTCGCACAATCGTAAATATTTGATTTAACAGAACTTTTTGAGTTAAAGAGAAAATGAGATTGAAAGGTCCAAGCCCAATTGAGAGAGACCCATCGTGAACATTAAAGGTCCGATCCCAATGAGGGAGACCTATCGTGAACCTGAGTTGGAAAAGGGGTCTGAGCCCAGCTGAGGAAGACCGATGGTAAACAGCGAACTTATATGAATGTGAGATTCTTGAAGAAAAGGAACTTTGTTTTGGGTATCCAAGACATTTTGCGAATGAGAGACTTTGTAGCGAAAAGAGACTTGGTTGCAGAAGTTCTGGCTTATTCCCTGAACTGCATCCTCGTGACCAAAGAAGCCAGAGTGTGTGCCTAGGCCCAAGTGTGCCACCTTGTACTGTGCTGAAAACATGGGGAAGAGAACCTCGTTACTCAGTCAACCTGACATATTTTGTGAACACTGGTTTCTTTTTCATACACTATTTTCCCACACACATTTGCCACAGTGTAAGGATTGGCAATCAGTTTTTTAGTATAGGCCCTTTTGATTTGAAAAGGACACTACTAGGACTGCGTTATTTATTATTTGATGGTCAAGCTCGCTCCCATCCTTAGATATAATGCTAGATAGGCATTATACCATCCTTCACCTGTTCAATAAAAACCCTTGAACTGTGTATCTTTTGTGTCTGCCTTCACTATTGATAGCATGCCTTCCTTACACCCACCATGTTACAGTATGTATGGTGGACACCCAGATCCAGCCGCCATCTGCAGACACTGGGCCTCATCCCGTGCCGGTCTGGTAACAATGTGCCGGTAAGCCTACCGGCACGTTGTTACCGGACCAGCACATTATGACTCTGCAGACGATTGCCGTCCCGCCTGCCAGGGTCTGACTCAATGGGAATGGGGATTTACATTTACCGGCGCCTGACTTTCTGTACCACCGGAGCTGTAATGCCCCAGTGTTTCCGGCAAATCAGGCGGTGGTAAAATTTGCAAGTCTGGCGCCAACCTGCCGGTTTTACCGGCATGGTTACCGCTGGACCTGTGATGAGGCCCACTGTGTAAAATACAAAATCACGTGTAAGTGGATATCCACAATGTTTGGAAAGCGTATGCCAGTCAGTCTGCACCACCTACTTGCTGTTTGCATGTTTTTTTGACAATATTGCTAAGATCTTCTCTGCCACTCGCTTCCTATCATATGGCATGGACTACCTTCATATGCCAGGCATTACCATAAAGATTCTCAGTGTTCACCCAATTACTAGGTATTGCCATCAATATCCCAGATACATACCTGATTTATATATACTGGCATTAAATCACGCCCTCGCCATCTTCTCCAAATGTTGTTCCTATGGGATCCAACCCAAGACCTTCTCCTCTCTCTTTGTTCTGAGCTTTTCCTGCCCCTCCACAATGCCGCGCTATTGGCTTGTTCTTCCACCCTTTCTAGGTGTACCACTTTTTGTCTTAGGGTCCTCCGCATACTCCGCCTCTCTCTTATTCTTCTACTCTTCCAACTCTCTAATAATGTAATGTCTTCATCATCCTCTTTAACAGTATTTCACTTCTTATGCACACTTCTCTCTACCACTTTCCCCTTCACCTCCTTAATGCTTTTCTGCTTCTGCTTTTCACTTGTTTCTACCATCTCCACCTTTGCCTCCTTGATATTCACCCCTTATCTCCTCTACTCCTCCCTATTACCTCTTCCTTCTTCTTCTCCTTCTGGATGTTTCTGTTCTCCTACACATCTTTCAACAACTCTTCCACCGACTCCTTATGTCTTTTCTCGATTGCATTCTCTTTTCTTGTCCACCTCTTCTGGGCTGATAACTCCTTTGCTTTACATCCAGTAGCCTTTTTTTCTGTCCCTCCCAATCTCTATCTTCCCCACATGTGCCTGTACCCTGTGTGATGAATCTGGACTGTTCGTCCCTTCTCCCCAGGGGTGAGCCACCCTCTTTGAGGCTAGGGAGGTGAACACACTAAGCAAGACCCTCCCTAGGGGTCTGAGAAAGTGGGAGCTCACTGGGAGTGACTCTGCTCTGGGCACAAGTACTCCCATTCCTATAAGGAATTCACTATCAAGAATACACCATCTGCAAATATCAGAATATAAAAGACTGCAGTTAATTCTGTTTGAATCCAACAAATAGTGACATTGCTTTAACCTCTTTGGCTAATGATGGATTCCCCTTGAACTGAATAGTCATGACACGCCTCTTTCAAATATGGTGGCAGAAGTAAAGAGACGAGGAACCTTGAATAGAGGAGAAAGAATCCTACGCAGAGTCATTCTGCACAGCAGAGCCAGCGGTAGCGTGGATGAAGAGAGGGAGCGAAGGCCAGCACCGAGAAAGTCAGCCACGACGAAGACAGGGATGGAACTACCGTCTCTCCTGGTGGCATGACCACGCTGCTGCCATGGTGGGTCTGGGACCCACAGAACGACACTGAAACCAGGGTCACATGGAAGAATTAATCCTTCGGTCTGAATTTGCGTAAGGAGACTACAGGAATGTGCAGAGTCCAGAGAGCATGCGCTGGTATACTGGAGAAGCCGGAGAGGAGAACAAACAAAATCATCATGCTGAGACACTATCCCGCTGTAGCAGACCCGATGGTAATGGAGGTACCAGGGTTGCCCAGGGCAGAGTGAAGCGAGTGGACGGAAGAGAGCCGAAAGCCAAAATGGGTTACAAAAGCTCTAGAAACCCAAGTCCTGAACATTGGCCACGGCCACAGAGATCACCCAAGCTAGAGAATCAGAGGGGTCTGAAATAAGAGACTTTGTATATTATCCGAGGAGAAGTGAACCTAAAGGGTTCAAACTGGCAAAGCAAAATCCAAGAGAGGACAAACCTATCTGATGGAAATGGGATGAAGAAAACATTTGTCCTTTAAAAGAATAGAAGATTTTGGATTTATAGCAAGATTTACAACTTTTCATAAGGAAGTTAAAAGGTGAGTTAAAGAGTCTACTTTGGTGAATTGACATTGAACATTTTATTTAGAACGGAGAGCAATATCCAAAGAGATATTACCGAAACCTGAGATGAACAGAACCTTATCGTGGTGATGGAGGTGCACTCACTTTCAATTAATGAATCAAGAACTTAATTGATTAAATAATGATCAACCACTTCTAAGTGCTCCCTATTGGCACTGTGCTACCAGCACTTGGAAACAGTTGTGGGGGTGTGGTCCCGAGTCATATGACGTGAGGGACGAATAGGGGCACTCTTGTATGCAAGATAATTGCAATTATACAATCCATAACCAGTTCAATAGTTCAAATTATTCTCTTGATGCTTAAGAGTAGTTATCACTATAACTGTAATTTTATAGACAAGAAAGACATATGTATTTATATCATGTAATTTCAATTAATACCATACAATTCAATAAACATATCATTTTCACAGTTTTCACAACATTGATCTTGTATAATGACTATATAATAGTAACAGTCCTTTTTTTTACAAACATTCTTTGAAACAATTTGGATTCATCCAGATATCTTGACAGGTGTCTTTACTAAATAATACCCAGCGTGTCCACTGAAGTGTCTACTATCATTAAAATGTGTTTTGGACATAAATATGCCCTTCTTCAGGTTTGGATATCAAGACTTCAGATGCTTCTTCTAAAAAAATATATGATAAAGAAGAGTTTCTTTCAATTTTAAACTAATTAGGGTGCTATGTCATGGTGTCTCTAACAACGTCATCAACATGGCTCCTTGGTGTTTAGTCCAAGCTATCCATACAGATATCTTTAATCATGACCTATGGTTCTTCATCCACACATGGGTAGGTCTGTATGTTCGTCCAGCGGTATGGCTGACTGAGGGGATACCTCTCATCAAATTTGTCAATCATGTGTCCATTGGGGATTCATCCGAAATAGAATGGGTGATTGCAGTGCTTTCTGGCCTTCTTCTGTGTCATTCATTTGGTAGGAGGGTGGTAAGCTTCCCCATCCCTCTTCAGTCCCCCCTCTGGTCGACCTGTCGACCACATCCTTATATGACAGTCCATTTGATCTTAGCTGTCATATCTTTGTTATTCCTCTGAGGTGCCTATAGCAGATTGTTTGGTCATCGAACGACCAGTTCATGTAACAGCACACTCCTTCAGGGTTACACCAAACCTACTTTCCTTCATAATATTTTGAATCGAATTTCATGGAGCTAGTTGGGAACTGATCGCATTGCAGAATTCGTTCTCTTATCTTGTTGTCACGATCCATGCCCCTGGCCCCCTCAGGTATAACAGCCCCCTGGCAGCAGTGGAGCTAAAACCTTTCACACTGGCTCAAAGGGCCTTAAAACTCCATCAGAAACATACATGGGGCCAGTCCTGGTGCATTTGGCGCCAGGCTCATTATCAGGAATAAAGCAATACCAGTTTTGGACCTTAATCCAACATGTAGGCCTATTACACAGCTCAGTTATTTAGAACCAAGCCATGCGGTCTAGTGTTTTGAGTGTGGCTGGGCCTGGCACTACTTGGCCTGGAACTACTTTACCTGGGCTATTTAAACCACACCCAATCAGCAGAACACCCTTCACGTTATTCTGCACTCCTGCAGCGTAACACTCACCGTGTCCAGCTCCTGCTCATCTGCTTCTCCGGCGGCCCGATCCTGAAGCCCTATATCCAGATTCCATTAAAAACCTGGAAAAACAAGAACAGCATTAGCGAGCAAGAACACTTACCTGTGAAGTAACCGGTCTTGAATCCATCCTGTGCTTCGCTTACCTCGCCCATCTCCGGAGTTCGCCGCAACCTGCAAAGGTAAAGCAACAAGGACAGCATTAATAACAATTCTTACCTGGGCAAGCAGCGAGTCCTGGCAACAACCTCCGCTTCTCTTACCTCACCCATCTCTGGGTTTCACCGCAACCTGCAAGGGAGAAGGAACAATGTCAGCATTAACAAAGCACTTAACTGGGCAAGCAGCGCTTCGATCGCTCATCACTCCGAAACATCACCGCAACCTGTACAAAGAGAAGAGAACACAGGTTAGCAATTAACACCAATAAACAGCACAGTGCTCCGCGCATCAATAACTCACTGTGGTCTTTGACATCGGTGCGGCAACGCCAAGATCGCAACCATCCCTTGGAAAACAAAAAGAGACATTGTTAGGGAACAGCGTAGAGGAGCAAGACGCAGAGAAGACAGAGAAAACGGAGGGAAACAAAGAGATAGAATAAAGACAGAAAAGACATTCTAACTCACCTGAAAGACAGCAAGCAGAGTCAGAGTCACAGCCAGTCTGGACCCGACATAAGGACACACGGACCAGTGAAGCAACTAGGTCCATGGAACACCCGCACCAACCACGCGCCCCTGCACCGAGATGCAGGACGGAGAGTTCAATGCACAAAAACCTAAGGCGCTACCCAACGTCTGGCACATAACTAAGCAGAGAGGGGTCCGGGATATCGCTTAGACCTCCATCCAGTATCGTGTGGCGCCCCGTGGATACCATGTGAGCGTAACACTTATCTCTTTCAGCCACAATCTCGTCCTTAGTTCCTCCTTAATTCACGGTTATCAGGATCTGCATTCTGATGGTTTCCTCTGCTGTTTTCTTGCACCTTGCCATGCAGATTTTTATCCCACGCATTGATGCTGCCGCCAACACAAGAGCTCTCATTATCACCTTTAGTGCATCTGACATCCAGGATGGCATCCATGACCATAAGTACGCTATCCAGCTCTTGTCCTTTCCTGTCCCCCTTGCTTCATTTTTCATCTTGACATGCATTTGTGCCAGTTGTGCCACTGCATATGACAGTGTTCTGTTATCTTCATCGTTGGCAGGTGTGAATGTGCAATAGGAACTACCTATCTTTGCGCAAACTCTGCCTTTCATAGCCGTGAGAAGATCCAGAACATGCCTGTTCTGGTGCCCCACAAACCTTATGATAGAATTAATAGTCACCATCAGCTCCCAGTGAATAATCCACAACCACTTTGCATTTGTGTATGTCTGTGCAGAGGGTATCATTGATGCAAAGAACATTTGCATCCTGCTGAACAGCCTGTGCTCTGATGGAACTTCATCCAGTACTGCTTCTGATGCTCCCGAAAAGTAATTTCCTCCTCTCTTTACTCTGCTCAAACCTGCTGGCTTCTCTGCCTTCTCTGCCCTGGCTGTTGGTGCCACTTCAATCCATCTCTTCTTCCTTTTGTTATTATCCATCTTCAGTAACTCGTCAAGCTTCACATCCTTCCTTGGTACAACCAACAAAGGCACGTTGAGGTGTACCAACAAGCAAACTCCTCCCCAGTCAGGTGGCAGCTTTTCATATGCTTTTTTTTCAATTGTATTTATTGTTTTCGTATACAAACATATAACAGAGAACTGAACAATTCCTCCCTCAACTCCCCCCCAAACACCCCCGGAAGCTCTTCTTAGAGTCTCTAAGTATGGGAACGTCTTATGAACGGAAAATATCTGTTATTCTGATTTTATGGGGGCACCATTGTTCCATATAGTCTGAATGTAAGTAATCCAGGACCGTTCCCCATTCCTTTGTGACGGATCCGCTTGAGCCCTGAATTGTATGTGTCAGCTTTTCCATTGTCATCTGTGACCAGACCTTCTGGAGCCATGCGTAAACTAGTGGAGGGTCTTGTTTTTTCGAGTTTTGGGCTATTGCCGCCCATGCCGCTATAACTAATCCCATGAAGCTCCTCCAGTGTGATTTTGTGTATTTCCTAGCTGCCTTATCTTTCATTCCACAGAGCCACACCCTCTCCCCCAACTGTTCTGCATCTGAAAACATTTTTCCCATCTCAGTCTTTACCTCAGACCAGAAACCCTTGATCCTCGGGCAGTCCCACCAGATGTGTTGCCACGTACCCACTTCTGCACAGCTTCTCCAGCATACATTGGATGTTTGAGGGTACATTGTATGCAGTCTCTCTGGTGTGTAGTGCCATTGGGTTACAATCTTTACCCACATCTCCCTCATTTGAACTGATCGGGTCATTTTTGGGATGCTGTTCCACAGGTCTGCCCACTGTTGTTTTGGAATATCCTCCCCCAGTGTTTTCCCCCATTTGATCATATAGGCCCACTTAACTTCTTCTTCTTGGGAGTTAATAAAAGGTATATAGTGACGAGACTAACCTCCTGGACCCCAAGTTGGTTATTATGTATTTTTCAAATGGATTGAGGTCCCTAGTTGCCGCTCGTTTGATTTCTGGTGTCGCCAGCCAATGCCTAAATTGGTCGTATTTATACCTGTCCCCATCTGTAAGGTTTAGTAAGGATTTACATGCCTCAAACAAACTTATTTCTTTGTGCTGGAACATTTCCCCAATTTTTTTACACCCTGCTGTTTCCCATTTCTCTTATGCCGCTCGTTCCATTCCCGGTGGGAATTGGGGGTTCTGACAGGTGGGTGTAAAGGGAGCTTCCACTGTAGTCATGATACCCCTTCGCGTTTGTTCGTCCCAGGCCTCCAGAGTGGTCATCATGACTACACTGATGCGGAGGTTCGGGGGCCTATATCATATTGCTTTCCAAAGTAGTTCCGCCAATGGGGATCTGGCAACTGCCCTATCTTCTGTCACCCATACTGTTTGTTCACCTCCCCCAGCCATTCCTTCAGTACCTTTAGTTGCGCGGCATGGAAATATTTTTGAAAGTGTGGGAGGGACATCCCCCCTCCCGAGTAGGTGCTGTGAGAACCGCTCTGGCAACCCTCGGGGGTTTCCTTTTCCAAATATAGGAGGAGATTGCTTTTGATAGCGCTTTGAAGAATGATCTGTGAACCGTAATTGGGAGAGCCTGGAAATAGTATAGCAGCCTGGGGAGAATGTTCATTTTTACCGACTGTATTGTACCCCACCATGAGATCATTAGGGGACTCCAGCGCTCCAGGTGCCTCCTTATATGTTTTAGGAGTGGGGGATAGTTTCCTTCATATAGTAGGTCCACCCTGTGTGTCAGTGTTATTCCTAGGTACTTGATTCCCTATTCCGCAATTTTGAGGTCTAGTGCTGCTGCCTCCCTTTCTATCTCCCCTCTCTCGCCTGCCAGGATTAGTATCTCCGATTTTTTCCTATTGATTTTAAGGCCTGAGATTGCCCCGAATGTCTCTAATTCTCTTATTGTTGTGGGCAGTGTCCTACCCGGGTCCGCAAGGGCTATCAAGATGTCATTGGCATATGCAATCACTTTGTGTTGTCTGCCTGCCATCTCTATCCCCTTTATAAGGAGGAATTCTCTGATTCTAATTAACAATGGTTCCAGGAATATGGCATATAAGAGGGGGGATTGTGGGCAACCCTGTTTAGTGCCCCGAGATATCTCTATCTGAAACCTCCCCATTTATGGCTATCCTAATCAAAGGATTATTGTAGTTGGCTCTTATCATGTCTATGTAATGCTCTCCAAATCCCATGCACTTTAATGTTTTAAATAAAAATGACCACTCCACCCGGATAAATGCCTTTTCGGCATCTAATGAGAGTAGAATTGCTGGGGTGTGTGTGATGCCTGTCTTCTCCACCAGGTGTATAAGTCGTCTAAGGTTGTCATGCATATGTCTACCCGGTATAAAGCCTGATTGGTCTGTGTTTATCAAGTTGGGCAAAAGTGGGGACAATCAAGCTGCCAGGATTTGTGTGTAGATCTTAGAGTCCAAATTGATCAGGGCTATGGGGCAGTAGGAGCCGGGATGGGATGGGTCTTTACCTGTTTTATGGAAGACTAAAACCTTAGCTTCATTCATTATCTGGATTATGTTTCCACCTTCTTTGAAGGTGTTTAGGAGTCTGGTTAGGAACGGGGTTATAATGTCCGCATATTTTTTTATAGAATGGGGCTGTAAAGCCATCTGGGCTGGGTGCCTTGTTGTATGGGAGATCTGCTATTGCCTTTTTCACTTCTTCTTTCCTAATCATGCTCTCAAGTGCAATTCTATCTTCTTCCCTCATTTGTGGGATGGGGAGGGCTTGTAAGTACGCGTCTTGGGCACTGCAATCCGGATATTCCGTTGTGTATAGCGCTTGATAGAACTCCCTGAAGGCCTCGCCCATATCCCGGGTGCGCGTTAAAGTCTCTCTGTGTGCGTTTTGGATATTCTTAACCGTCATTGCCTTTTGTTTCTCGCGGAGTTGTCTAGCCAAGTATCTATCTGCCTTGTTGGCCGAAATGTAGTAGCGTTGCTTGAGATATAGGAGTGATTTCTCTGCTTTTTTGTGCGTAGCATTTCCAATTGTCCTTGTACATGTCTCGGAGCCTTCTGTAAACTACGGGTGGGGTGAGTCAATAGTTTCTCTTGTGTGTCCGCTATTTTCCTTTCCAGTTCTCTTTCCCACCTATGCCTCAGGTTGTCCCTGGAGGCTTTCAGTGCTATCAATTTGCCGCGGATTACCACTTTGAATGCCTCCCGACAGTTCCCAGTGGGACATCTCCTGTATTGTTTTGAGCAAAGTATTCTATAACCATGTCCCTTATCGATTCTCCCACTATCGGATCCTGAAGAAGGTCTTGCGTGAGTCGCCAACGTCAAAGGCCCCCCTTTCCCAGCGGTATACATGCGAGAAATGCGTATACCCCCTCTATTAACCTTTAAGTTACCGTCATACGTTGCACTAAGCCATCTTTTGCCTGAGATGTTTAGATGGCGCCCCCTGGCTCTGGGAGTCCCCCATGCTTCATGGGTACCATGCCAGATTTAGGTCCCCCCCAGTATCACCTCTCCCTTTGCAAAATCCTCTAACTTCCCCAAAGTGTCCCGTAGGAAGCCATCTTGGCTCGAGTTGGGAGCATAGATTGATGCCAGGGTGAGGCAGCATCCATCTATCATGGTACTAGCAAATGCGAACCTCCCGTTCCTATCTGTTAACTGGTCTATTAGCCTAGAGTCCCCACCATCTTTTGCCGCTATCATCACACCTGATGTTTTATCTGGTCCATTGGACTGGGCCCATATCTTATATCCTCTGAGGTGCCCTTTCTGTTTGTTCTGGGCTCTTATGTGTGTTTCTTGTAGTAATAGAATGGTCGCCTTATCCCTCCTGAGCATACTCTCAAGCTTTTTCCTCTTCACTGGGGAGTTAAGGCACCTTAGGTTCTATGTTAGAATTCGGAGTTTCCCCATGGTGTCTTAGCCCGTGGCCAGTATCCAGTGTTCCCCGTTTTAGCATTCCTTTCTGTCTTCAGGGTGCCCCCCCCCTCCCGCCTGTCCCTCTAACTCCCATCCCAAAATTAAACTTTGAACCAAACTTTGTCCCGAGTAGGGCCTGGGTTCCTAAGGATTCCAGGGCATTACACCCATCGCTCCCTGCCCTCCATAAACCCGGGGTGAACTTCACGGGGGTACCTATAGCCCGCATCCCTCTGTCCTTACCAGGTTACAATTCCGGGGCCTTGCCCCGGGCCGCTGTGTCGCTAATTATGAAGATGCCACCATATGCTCGCCTCTCCATCCTCCCGGTGTTCTAGTCCTGCCACCTGCGGATAGGTCTTGTCAAGCATTTCCCTGTTGCTCATCTGGGGTCGTTCTGCTGTTCTCCTTTCCGGTTTGCTTCTTCTTTTGCTGAACCGTTTCCCAACCCCTCGGTCTTCTCTGGTGTTCTCCCTTTGCTTTGTTGTCCCTTTCTTCCACCCCATCTGCTTGTATCTCCATAATGTGGAGCCCCTCATCCCATGTGGTCAATCTTTGTTGTTTGCCTTCCCAGGTAAACAGCAACCCAAAAGGGAACGTCCATTTGTAGTGTATTTGCCTCGCCACTAATTCCTTAACCAGTGCGGCCATCGCTCTTCGTTTTTGTAAAGTTGCCTGGGCCAGAGATTGGTACAGCTGAATATTCGCCCCATTCATTCGTATGTGGTCCAACCCCCTCGCTCTCCACAGGATTTGTTCTTTTTGGGGGTATGAGGAGAGGGCAACCAGCACATCTCGTGGTCTCTGCCCTGGCGCACCCGTTCTTTTTGGGCCTACCCTGTGCACCCTGTCAACACCAATAGCTTCTGTCTCTTGTGCCTCTAGAATGTCTCTGAAAACCTCCTGTTCTGCTATTTTGAAGTCTTTATCGATTCCGGACTCCGCCATGTTTTTAATGCGGATGTTTGATCTTCGTGAGCGGTTCTCGAGGTCTTCACATTGTATCTCAGGTTGTGGGTTAGCCTCACCAAATGTTCCTGCGTCTCGCTATTATGCTGTGCTTCTTCTTCTGTGCTCTGGAGTATTCTCTCGAGAATGTTGGTCGGCTCTTCCAGCTTGGCTACATCCACCTTCAGGTCCTGGACCACCTGCTTCATGTGATTCCTTATAGTAGCGAACTGATCCTGAACCGTTCACATGAACTTCTCTTGGAACTCCATGAACCATGTATGCATGTCATCCCTTGAGGGTGGTTGTTGATGAGGGATAGGAGGATTGCATTCGCCCTTCCTCTGATTTGTACTGGGGTATCTGTTCACCACATTTAAATGAGGTTGGCGTCCTCTTTGGTGGATTGGGAGCTCATTTGCGACGAGTTCCCCTTCCTCTTTGCCTTTGATATGACACTTGGGATATTGCCGCTGTCGGATGGGGCGCCATGGGGTGTCGTCGTCGCGCCTCTGCCTTCCGATTGTTGACCTCCGCTTGGAGGTGGGGGGATGCTTTATGATGGGGGCAGAGGCGTTGTTTAAATTGCCCCTTGGTAGGTGAGTACCTGCTGTCTCTTGTCTCCTGCAGGTGTGGGTGGGAAGCCACGTTGCTCTGCCCCCCTGACCTGTGTTTGAGGGGGGGACCCTTCACTCTGAGATCCCCCATGGCCCGGCCCTTGCGTTATGAGACCAGGTTACTGGATGGGGCGTGTAGAGTCCCGCCGTAGGTGTTCTGGCGGGGGGGGTATGTTGCATGAGGGGGGGTGTGTCTACTTGCCTTCTTTGCTGTGGGGTGCTGTCTCGTCCTCCTTCCCGGTCCGGGCCTCGGCCCCCTGCTTTCCCTGGTATCAGACCTCCCGTGCCCTCTCCTGTCACAGGCACTGGATGCTGCTGATTCCTCCTTACGGGCGTCTTCACCGCTGCCTAAGGGGAGGCCCGCTGCTGCTCTCGGGGGGTTGCCTCCGACACCGGTGTCTCCTCCTTGGTGTGTCTGTTCTGCCGCCGGGGGGGGCACTTCACCTCTCACTGAAACTGCCTCAATGTTCTCGGCGCCGGCGTCCAGTTTCTGCTGGTCACCCTCCCTGGACACCAAGCTCCACCGCCGGTGGGCTCCCCTTGTGTTCCTCAGTGGGGGAGGGGCGGTCCGCGGTTCTCCGCTCCAAATCCCCTTATAATCCGCTTCCTCTAGGTCAGAGACCTCTTGCCGTTTATACCGGGGGTGTCGAGGGCTTATTATTCTTTTATCTTGGTCATCCCAGTTTGATTTATGGTGCTTCTTTGTAGCGGCCCGGCGGGAGAGAGCCTCACTCGTGTCTCCCTGCCCTGGCAGCCATCTTGGAGTCTCTTTCATATGCTTTTGATCCGCAAGCCCAATAGTGGTCCATCAGTACTGCCGTTCCTACTTTCATAGCTGCATGTTGTTCAATGCTTTTGCATCCAACATTCTCGCCAACTTCAACTTCACTGTTGTTCTGACAGCACAGTGCTGGTGTCTTCAGGGGTATTATCTGCATACTCCCTCTGTCCCACAGGCCATCCCCACCCCTCTGGTCCACCCGTGATGTTCCCTTGAGCCCCCCCTTCTCGCACACAGGTGTTGCCTGTGTTGCTTGATTCTTCAACCCTGCTCCCACTACCCCCTCCAACCTACTTCTGCAGGAGTCTGTCCTGATACATTCTGGTTTCACCATCACCGTCTTGTTGCCAATGCTGGATTCAACTTTTATGGACTTCATTGATTCACAGTGCGCCACCCTTTCTATTGGTGGCCCTGAATCATGTTTATCTTGTATCCAGGCTTGCAACATTATGTGTTACCAATGACTTCTGCATTGTATTCGCTCTCTCCTCTTGCTTCTCCACTCTTTTTGACTGCTTACACTCTGTTCTCTCCTCCTCTCCCTTTCTCCTTTTTCCAGTCTCCTCCCCTTACTTTCTTCTATGCACTTACTCTATCAGAATTGTCCCTGGACCTAGTATGATAGCAACCTTATCTCTCTCTCCCTCCTCCCCTTACTTGTCCCCCCCAGCACTATCTGAAATGTCATCAGGCCTAGTACGATAGTCGCTTGTTTCATTCCTCCCCTCCCTTTCTGCACCCCTCTCCCGGCACTACCAGAAATTTCGTCAGGCCTAGTACAGTAGTCGCCTGTCTGTTTCCATTTCCTTCCCACTCTCCCCCTCCCTTCCTTATCTATGTCTTAGCTGTTGAAATGTCATCAGGCTGAGTACGATAGTTAATTTCACATCCTTACTGTTCATGGCCTGTAAGAATGTCATTTTCCCTTGTTCCCTCCCTTGCCTTGAAGAGCTTTGAAACACATTGTGTATAGGCGCTATGTAAATAAACTAGAATATCATATCATTGGACCGACTCCATTTTCCACCATGTCAGTAACTTTGCACTCGTGTCCCAATCCTTTGGGCACTTGTCATTCTCTTCCTGCACCTTGTTCATTGGTGACTGTGCAAGTGTCAGTGCTTTGCTTCCCACCACTCCGTCCTGCCATCCATCCTTAGTGTATATTTGGCCTGGCCATACACTAGTATCTGTGGTCTTTCTCAACATCCAGGCTCTCCTCCTGTCTCCCTCACACTTGTCCATGGGCATGGTAGCTCCTTCAGAGTGATAGTCTTTGTTTCTCCCTTGTCAGGTCCATCAGTTATGTACTGTATAGCTTCATCTAGCTGCCAATAATTGTTCATCATGTCTAATGTCTTTATGTAATTGTCTTCATATGGAAACGTTGTTTTAGACATCCATCTCAACGTGGCTGTCTACCCATGAAATCTTCCTCGAGTTTGCACCATCGAGAGATACATTAGGCATTGTGCTCTGGCTGCTGGTATTTCAGTTGCTATGAACGTTCTGGAGGCACTCATTGCGTAATGTATTAAAGAGCAGGATCTAACAGCTCTACCAGGTGGTTTCCTTACCTACTTTTGTCATGTGTTTGTACCACTTGTTATTAGACACTCGAGCAGTGTCGGTGAGATACATGTCAACCCCTTTCATGTCTGTGTCCACACTGCGCTTACCTCTCCTTAACTTATCGGTAGTGTCCACCTGGCATAGTCGTTCCACCGGGTCGGGTTGGGAGAATGTTAGTAGAGGGTACAGCGGTAGTACTAGCAACAAAGTATATTCGCCAAAATACCAAATCCCATCAACCCACTTGGAAATAATAGACACAACATAATAAAAATGTTCTTTGTTGTTTTCCCCATTTTCACTTACATTGCTTGTTCCTTGCAGCTTGAAGATATAGTTGCCCGCCTGAAATGCGTGAAGAAATGTTATTTTTTTGGTTTTGTAAACACTCTTAAGCCCCACTGACCAAATAATCACAGATGGCAAAGGCAAACACTTCTTCCCACAGTTTTCTTACTGATGGGTCTCTTAGTGTGGCAAGGACTGGGGGATCACCATGCTCAAGCTGTGGGTATGTTTGGGCCAAATACTCTATAAAGGCAAGATAGTATAATCCAGGGGATCGGGCTCGGAATCTGCGGGTTCTGGTCACAGCATGGACAAATTGGTTGGAGAAAGTATCTGGGTGACGGGTAGAGAGCAACATGAATATAAACAACTGGGACAGTTATTCCGGCTTTCTCGTAGATCGTGTGTGGAAAAAGGAAAAATAACAAACAGACTTTGTCTACTTGTGCTGCTCGGGAGTGCGTGACCATTGGATGTCCTTCTCTCGGCCGTGTAAGTTCAGAATGTATTTGTAGCTCTTCCAGGTGCTGAACCTCGGCCCTGTCGGTCCAGCCGACCTTGTTGCCAGTTGAAGCTGCAGCTTTGTAGGGCTTGATGTCTGCCAAGTGGGTCCGAACTGTCCTCCCTTTGAGTTTGACAGCACGGTCAGCCACTTTTTCCACTATATGAGGGCCAGTGAACCTGGGCGCATTCCAGCGCCACAACACATTTCTGAGGAGGACTATGTCCCCCATACTCAAAGGGTTTTTGAACTCAGATTCTTGTGGTGCAATGTCACAGTCACTCTCTTCACTGTTTTCTGGGCCTCCCTGGTGTCGTTGTCTCTGGCAAGAGCTAAAAGAAGCGCTAGCCACCAAAGAAGTAACATATTCATTCATCTCCTGACCTAAAACATCTGCACTATTTTCACAATCCTTCAGGGCTCTTGTGGGAGGAGCCAGGGGGAGATGCATGCACCATCCACTTACCACCTCATGAGGAAAGTGCAGCCAGTTCTTCTTGGTACTCTGCTGTGTCTTGGCTATGCACTCTTTCAGGAGGCTATTCAGGCCCATTTTCTTGCGGGTGTTACACACAGGCGAACTTGTGTTGGGTGCCCAACAATGCAGTGATCTGCTGAAACACTTAGTTGGCGAAGTGAGGCCCATTGTCAGACTGCTGGACCTCACACACACACCCCATCTTGGGAAAACTACCCTAACTAGGAATGTGGCTCTAAGGGCATCTGCATGTGAATGGGCCCCAGCCTCAATCCACCTGGAGAATGGGCAAACAACCACTATCATGTAGCGGTATCCTTGACAGACTTGGATCATGTCGACATAATCCATGTGTAAATGCTGGAATGGGCCTACTGATCTTGGTATGGCTCCTCTCACCACTCTCAATGTATGACCTGCTGTAAACTGCTTGCAAGTCAAACAGTTGCTCACAAATTCAGCCACGTGCTCAGCTAATTTAGTAGAGAACCATGTTTCTCCAATGCGTGTAGCAATGACCCCATTCTCTTTGTGTGTTGGATAGTGCAATTGTGTCAATGCAGTGTTCAGTAGTGCGAGTGGCATCACCACTTTTCCTGTGTTATCCTGACACCATAGGGCATCTGTCGGAGACATTGAGCATCCCCTTCTTATCCACAGTCCCTTCTCTTCTTTGGGTGCAGCTCCCTGCAACTTCATAATCTGTGCTTCCGGCAGCACGTTGTACCCTTCCTTGAGTAACAAGTTTCTGGTGCACTCTCTCACATTTGAAGTTCCTGCTAGCTCGAAATGCTCCCCAAAATATGCTGCACACTTGGCCTCAAAGTCTGCTGCTTCGTTTCCCATTGAGATAGGATCTTCCCCTTTTGTGTGGGCTTGGCACTTCACTATTGCTACCTGTGTTAGATAAGCAATTACTTCAATCAGTCTGCCCAGTAAGAGTGCATGGTGTACTGGAGTCCCGTCTGCTCTTCTGAACCCTCTCCCGAACCATTTTGCCAGTCCCGAGTCTACTGTGGAGGTCACATAGGCAGAGTCAGAATAGATTGTCATCTCCTTCTCAATGCTGTTTTCCAGTGCTAAAATTAGGGCCACTAGTTCTGCTGCTTGTGCTGAATAATGGGATGGTTGTCGGGCTCTTGCTACCATTTCACTTTTCCCATCTCCCTTCAGTCTTACCACTGCAGTCCAAGGATGCCTGACCCCATCTGTCTGGTCAATTGTTGAGGACCGGTCAATGTAGAGCATTTTCCCCCCTCAAGTGCATCCTCCTCTACCTTGCGAGTGCCACTGAACATCTCCGTTTGCTGTACAGTCATGTGCATAGTCTCCTACTTGGAGGACATCTGCTAGTAAAGTTGCTGGGTTGACAATCCTGCATATCACTACCTTCAGGCCTACATTCAATAGTATCACCTTGGCCCTCATTACAAGCTGGGCGCAAAGGGATACCGGGCACCGGTAATCCCTTTGTGCCATACTATGAGGTCCCTTTGCGGGTCCCTCCCTTAACCCCTGGTTTTACCAGGCGTTAAGTACGGGACCCGCAAAGGGATACCAGGGTCAATAATGGTACCGCAATTTGTGGTACCGTTATTGCCACCTTTCCCCTTCCCATTTGAGCCCTATGGGGGCTCAAATGGGAATGGGGAATGGCATTTCAAAGGGGTACTTACCGGTCCCGCAAAGGGCGGAATGGACCGGTAAGTCCCCATACCACCACGTCGGTGGTGGTACCGGTATTGGTGCTAGTCATGGCGCTAATAGGGCCATGACTAGCACCAACCTCGGAATGAGGGCCCTTGTATCCTGATAATCTTTGTGTGGTCAGAGTGCTCTTTGGCTTCTGCATTATAGCAAATAGGGCTTGCTCCACGAGAGTGGTGGTGCACCCCATGGTTATTGCTGCTGACTTCTCAACTGCGAATGCGGCAGCTGCCAAAGCTTGTTCACACTGATAGTGTCTTCTCATTACTGGATCGAGATGCCCACTGTAGTAGGCTATTGGTTTGTGGCCCATGCTTGTCAGTACTGCCTTCATCACTACACCGTCAGTGTGTGGGAACAGGAAGAATTCCTTTTTGTAGTCTGGGATCCCTAGCACTGGTACTGTGCTTATTGCTTCTTTTAGTTCCTCAAATGCCTCAGTCATCTCTGCAGTCCATGTCAGTGTCTTGTTTCCTTTCTGTACTTCCTTTAGAGCGCCCAATAATGGCATCCTGTATGTGTTATAGTTAAACACCCATGCTCTGCAGTAGTTGCATAATACTAAGAACTATTGCATGTCCCTCACTGTTGTGGGCTTAGGTGTCTTGCGTATTGTCTCTGCTCTCTCTGGGGGATATCTTGGCCATTTTGGGATATTGTCTGTCCAATGTATAGCACCCCCTTCTGACAGTACTGGCTTTGTCCACCTTGTATCCCTTGTCAGCTGACGCAGTCAGCATGTGTACCGAGTCCTTCCTACACTGATGCTCTGTTGTGCTGCATATCAAAATATCATCTACATACTGCAAAACTGTGCTCTTAATCTTTATGTCGCTCAAGTCCATCTGTATCACTCTGTTAAAGATAGATGGTGACTCGCAGTACCTTTGTAGTAAACAAGTGTGTTTCCACTTCTAATTTCTATACATAAACCTGTTCAAGTCTTGTGAGTCAGGGTGTAGTGGCACTGAGAAGAACGCATTCTTCAAATCAATGACCGTAAAGCAGGCAACCTCTGCCCAAGTGCTGCACAGAATTGTCGCTGGATTTGCAACTAAAGGATACCCTGCTTCTACAATATGGTTAAGAGGCCTTACATCGTGTATACGAAATGACATGGCCCTCCCTTTGCCTTCCGTACTGGGTACACCGTGATGTTATATGGCGATTCTGATGGTTCAAGAATGCCTCTCTCAATCAGGGTTGTGATTGTGTCATGAATGCCCTCATTTGCTACTATGGTTAGGGGATACTGTTTTACTCTGAGTAAAATTGCTCCTGGCTTCAGATTGATTTTCATTCCTCCAATATTCTTTATACAACTCACGTCAGAACGACTTGTAGTCCATAGGGTGCTGAGTACAGTGGCCATGTCTGTCCTCCTCCCAGAATGGGGTGAGGGGACGGCGGCGCCTCCATCGCCATTGCCATTCTCTGTGATACTTCCCTGTTGTGTATTTGTAACCAAAAGGTCACACTCATTTTGAACATCATTTCAATTTCCGGCCTGTCTTCCCTAAAAAGCTCTTAATCTGTCTCTGTGGTCAACGTGCATCCCTCTGCCACTGCAATCACTGCTCTCCAGGCCCGTCCGGTATCATCCATCCAATGTGCTGCAATCCAATCCTCTCTTGCAACAACTGCCTCTATTTCTATTGGCACTATGGTTCCCTCTAGCTCGTCCATGGCTACCTCTGGCCTGAGTAGGTACTCGTTTGGAACTCGCGGCATCTTCCCTGCAATTCCTGGAAGCCATGCTATGGCAATGTCAGTTCCATACTGGAACATTTCTGGGTTCACTGGCACTCCTCTTTGTACCTTGCGTCCACAATATGCTTGGATAATCTGTCTTACATTGAGCATATGTATGCCGGGTGTGGAGCACGCTATTCCCTTGTCTGTGAATGAGATGTCATGTTCAGTCTGCTCATAATGTCTCATCCCAGAATGTCTACAGGTGTCTGTTGAGAAAAAAGCAAAGGCAGAGATAGATTGTGATCTCCTATAGAAATATAGATATTGTCTGTAAATGAAACCACTTCCCATGCCTCAGAGAATCCTTGAGTGTTCATGGCATCGCCTGACAATTTAAAGGCTCCTTCCTTAATGTGGGACCTAGTTGCCCTTGTGTGAACAAGAAAGGAAAAAGGTTTGTCGCCTATCGCCACCCCTATGTGGGATTCCTCCGCAGGGTTGGGTCTGATCGGCAGGATGGGACACATCAAGTTCGTCTGTGGGCTGCCCTATTGAGGGTACAGAGACATCCTGTTCCCTGTAAAGGGGTTTCTCCTTACCTTGGTAACTCCTCCAAGTTTCCAGATGGGAACTGTCGCCACTGTGTATCGGGTGCTGGTGCGTCATTATTCTGTATATTTGCTAATTGCTGTGTGTTCCCTCGAACCTGCAGTACCGGTGCTGGCATCTGTGGTACCCACATTTGTGTCTGTGGGGCTTGTACTGGTGCTGCTGGCATTTGTTGCTAAGTGCCCTGCATTTGTCCTTGCTGTTGCTGGTCCTGTGCTTAATAATCGTCCTGATCCCTTTGGTAGAGCTGCTGGTCCTGCCCACCCAAATTCTGCTGCATACCCCTGTATCTACACATTCTCAAAATGTGTCCAGTCTGCCCACATGTCCAACACTGTGGTGGCTCCCTCCCTTGCCCTTGGAAACCCCCCAAAAAATCCCCTAGGTTGTGTTGCATGTTGGCCATATCCTTGAAACCCCCCTAGAAAGCCCCCTTGGTTTTGATGCATCTGTGGTCCAAAGCCACACCCTTTCTGTTGGCCTCCTCTTCCTCAGAACCCTTGCTGTGGGCCGCCACGCCCCATGAACCCTCCTCCCATGGGTGGTGCAAACAGCTGTGGTTGTGGCTGCTGCTGCAGCTGCTGTGCCTGTGGGGTGGGGCTGGTTATAACTGCCCCTTCCATCGCATACTTCGATAGCTTCCTCTGCACTAGTTTCACCTTGTCTATCTTCCTGTCCTCTGCCTTCTTCTTAAACTTCTCCTGCCATAACCTACAATGGTGAACTGTCGTGAGTTGTATTTCTGGCCACCCTTTCGCCTCCATCCCTACTAGTTTCCTTAAACTCTTCTGGACAGGTTCTGGGATCCCCTGTACTAGTATGTGATCAAATATCGGTACTGTTTTGTCCCAATGCTCTTGAGTTTCAAGGCACCAGAGCTCTTGAATCTCCTGAATGTATTGCACAGGATATTTGTCTTCCCTCATCGTCCGTGACTTAATAGCCCCAATGTCTGACGTGTCTGGGCATTGTGTCCTCAGTGCTTGCCGTACTGCTGCTCTGCAGTTTGCAAACAGCGAACCGTCATGTGCTGTGTTCTGTGTTGTCACCCCTGGGAACCCTGCCCTTTTCCATACATCATCAGCTGTGACTCCTAGTATCGACACTACTAGTGCCTGTACGTCACCCAGGGACGTCATTTCACCAAAATGCCAGGGGTAGCGGAAGTGACATCACACGACCCTTGAACTCCGATGACATCACAGGAAGTGATATCATTTGACCCCACCCGAAGTGACATCACGGGAAGCAATTGAACATGACCTTTCACCCCACGAAAAAACAGGAAGTGGCATCACATAGCATTGTTTTTAGTACACTATCAAAAATATGGTTACAATAGCACTGTAAAGTGATATACATTTCATACAAGAATGGATCACCATATGTATCGTTAATATTAGTGGTATAGGCCCATATTACCAAATTAATGTGAATACAAGGAGACGTCCAAGGCCAAAAGATAATGATGTGTTATTATATAGAGCTTACGCGCTTCATGTAGAACAAATATACATACAACATCACCCAACCTGTGTTGGTCCTCATTTATCAACCTCATCAGGATGAAAAGCTGAGTCGACCTTGCTGGGAGTCGAACCTGCAACCTGCAGATCACACAAACATTCCACCAGCCAGTGCTCAAACCACTGAGCTATTTTACCAGCTATAGCCATCAGTAAACCAGCCCCTCCAAAACGTTTTTTTCCGTTTCTTTTAGGGGTAGCAAGGGAGACCATAGGGGTAGCAAGGGGGACCTCAGGGATCGCAGTTGCGACCCCTGGCAACCGCTAAATGACGTCCATGATGTCACCCACGGATAACCTATGTCCCGCTGTCATCTTCTGCATCTCATAGATTCATTTCCCAGCCCCTGCACTCAACGATGTTAACCTACACTTCACGTTCACCTTGTCAGTGTGCTTCCATGTTACATACCGAGGTCGCACCTATCCTCTCTCCAGTAAGGGCATCTGTGTGAACGCTGCCTCCTCCTCATTCTTTCCTTGAGGTCTCTTTTGATCCTCTCCTCTCACTCCATTTATGTGTCCTCCCTCTCTTCCTCCTTCCTTCGTTTCCTATCCTCCCTCTACAATCTCTCTTTCCTCTCCTCTCCCTGTCCGCCCTCTCGAGTTTCTCCTTTCGCTCCTTCTCTTTCTTATCCATAATCGCTGCACAGTCTGTTGCTTCACTGCTTCTCTTCAGACCCTCCATTCTCTAAGCCGCCCCCTCTGCCTCTCCATCTGTCTTCCCCTGCAGCTTCAGTAGTTCTGCGCTCCTATCCATTTGTTCATGGCTATGCCCCTGTGCCCCTCCTTTGCGCCCTCCTGCGCCTCGCTGGTAGCCTCTCGCTAGATAGTCTGCTGTCCTGCGCCTATCAGCTTTTCCTCCTTAGTGTATGATGGTGGCTTATATATCGGATTGGAGTACCCCTCTGCTGCCCTTAATTCTCGCATTGGATACATCCCTTGCTCATCATCTGTGTCATCGGATGCTACACTTGGAGGAACATGGGGAGGTGCGGAGAGATGAGTTCCTGGTTCCTTCACCTCCTCCTGGCTCAGCATCCACTGATGCCTTGCTGCATCCCCCTCACCCTCCTGAAACATGCACCACAAATCGAATATGGCCATGCGTTTTGTTAACTTCTTCCCCTTATAGCTACCCTGTATATGTTTCAGTAGTGATTGCTGCAAGTCTTTGGAGAAACTTCCACAAGGTGGCCATGGTTTAGTTAACTTCCCCTAGGGACGTTTGCACCATTCTATGCTGTATTTGCAAATCTTTTCTCTGTAAGGCGGAAGTGTCTTACACAAGTGTTGAAGGGGCGTGTCCACCCCGCATTTGCCCTGATACATTATTCAGTACCTTTACCTGACCTCAAGTTGAGGGTTTCGATAGTCTGCTCTTAAGGGAGAAAGGCACACTTTAATGGCAATACTTCTCAGTTTCTATGAGCCTCTCTGGCTCCCCAACTTCTCAGGCGTGCTCCACGCACTGCCATCCTTCACAATTGCTGCCTCCTCAGGCACACCCACAATCCTGCGCATGCTCTTTCCTTGTTCACCTTGTCTGCCAATCCCAAGTTTCCAATACTAGCTCCTCAAGGTCTCGTGCTCTCTGTGTCCTATGTGTGGACCTATGGGTGACGTCACCAAACTAACCAAGATAGTGCAAAAAAAATTAATACTGTGCGCACACTGCAATAGCCCTTTACTCTCAACCCAAACAAAAAGCACACAGCTGTCTTCCTACCTCCAGGCAGAGTATACCAATATTCTCTTATGATCGAACTGTACCCACAGCGTCACCTCACGTGCAAAACATCTCACTCCAGGAGACTTAACTAGTCGACTCACCTTCTGCAATCTAGGCCAGCTCCCTTGATAACCCTTATGGGAATACTGTCATCTAGGACCCGAGCTAAAATGCCCAACCCACAGGAATACCAATATTTACATATCTTCAGTCATCTGTGCCCTTGAGTCAAATGTCTAGGTTATCCACCAGAACCTTTTACCTCTAAGGCCGAATTTGCGCTAAACATAAAGGAAGGACTTCTACCTCTGCTCCTGTCCCTACTACTGTGACAATGCTAGACAATGCTTTGATAATATTTGACAATACTAAACAATACTTCATAATACTCAACACCCTCCCTCACACCCACAGTTGCTGTTAGACTGGGTCAATACTGGCGACTCCCTCTCAAGGCGCTCTCCTCCCAGTCCTGGTCTGCCTGGACTACTCGCTGACTTCGGGCATGATGATTTCCAAGGGGCTCCTGACAGCCTTTACATGGGCACACATTTTCCCGTCTTCTCGAAATATGCGAGGGTCCTGCAGCTCTCCGGTTCGGCGCCTAGGGAGATGACCTGGTGCTGAGCTAGCACAGCCAATCGCCCACTTTGCTACCAACTTGTTGGGGACGGACCCCCAGGTATTTCAGAGGCCCACTGGAAGTCCACGGACTTGGAGGGCCCAACTCCCTCCCCCCAGGATACATGGAGGACTCAGTCAAAGGCAAGTTCAAACTGTGGTTTATTACAGGGAAAACCAACAGGGATCAGCACAGAAACAAAAAAAATGCATGCACATCTCGCTCTTCCTTGGCTCGCTGGCCGCTTTTACTACCCAATTATGTCAGAGTGGCGTCACAACATGGGCCCTTCTCCAGAAAACATCAGACCCTGGGATTGGGTATTGAGTACTCTACCACCTATAGTGGACTATATAGATGTTATTCTACTAGCCCTCGCATGTCAGCTGGCTGGCCTGTTCCATCCCCAAGTTGGTAACTATAACATTGTTGCAGTGTGGTAGACTTAACATTGGTTCTTGCCCGTGGCTACCTACCCTTAGGGTACTAAACTGTGATTGGATAAACCTGACGTCCCAGGGCCTGGGATTCGCAAAGGTTCTCAGCTCACTGTGTACCTCTTCAAGGTAACAAGAATGACTATGAGTCTGTATTGTAACTTGTGTGTACCACCTTAGCTCATGAGAGTGCTCTCCTGATCAGTGCAACACTTGTTGCATGTTGTTGCAGACTCGTTTCTGGGTGCCCGAGACCAGCTCTCCTTTCCCACTGCCGATCGCTGTTCATTGTCTGCTTCGGCAGCGTCACGGGTTCAGAGACCACAAATTTGAGCTGTGCAGCTCTGAATTATGAGGATGTATTAGTCATTTCTGAAGCTGGTCCCTTTGTTGTCTGGGGATTGGAATGTTTTCTGTATCTGTTGACCTTGACTGCGGTTCCTGTCTCACACGTCTTGCTCTCTGTGCAGCCTGAATCAGCTCAGCTCATCTCTTGCTCTGAGGCCTGAGGCCTGCTGTAATTTTCCTAAACATTATAATGTGGTTTCTACAGTGTCCATGTTATGCTATATTTCCATAGGTTAGTTACAGTTGGCTCTGTCAGATCCCATAGATGCTCTTGCAGTTTCATAGGGTTATTTGCATGTAAGCATGAGCAAGCTCTGCTCAGGATCTCTTGTCTCTTGTGGTTTCTGCATTGCTGTGTTTGACTAATGGCAAAATAATAAAAGCAATGACAGTATGTATCTGTCCTCTAACTATAGAACTGTACACTTGTGTTCTTCATGTATTCGAGTGTGTAGTTATGTCTCGAAGTGCAGATGGCACGTGTGCTTCATGTCTATCCCTGCTATGCCGTGGTGTGTCTAACGATGTCAGCAACATGGCTCCTTGGTGTTTAGTTCAAGCTGTCCATACTGGTATCCTTATGCACACACTTTGGTTCTTCATCCACACATGGGTAGGTCTGTATGTTCCTCAGGTGGTATGGCTGACTGAGGCGATACCTCTCTACATATTTGTCAATCATGTGTCCATTGGGGATTCGTCCGAAATAGAATGGGTGATTGTGGTGCTTTCTGGCCTTCTTGCGTGTCATGTATTTGGTAGGGGTTAAAGGGGTTGTAAGCTTCTCCATCCCTCTTCAATATTCCCAAGAACGATCAGCCAGGGCATAGCCCTTCCAATCCACAAGATACTGCAGACAACCATGAAAATAACTGGAGTCACAGATATCCGACACCTCATACTCTGGACCAGAAGGAGTAGGAACCAGCAGAGGATGAGAAATGACACTCCTCTGAAAACAGTCAGGGACATTAGCTTCAACTGATAGATGTGAAATACAGGATACAACCTGGACCACATAGTACGAAGTTTCAAAAGAAAGGCACCTGGTCCTCTAGAAGCCAGAATCTCAAATTGGCAGAAGTATCGGGGAGACAACTTTGATGCAACCAAGCGATGAAGGAGGAAATGAGAAGACAGTCAAACCTTATTCCCAGGAGCCAAGGAAGAAATAGCAGTCTGAAAACGGTCCACAAAGTTCTTGCTCTGCTCCTGTGTCACTGTCAGAGCCTTCTGCATCTGTTTATGGTCCTGCAGAACATCATGAAACAGGGCGTCCACATCCGGGAACTAAGAGGATGCATGTGAAGTTGCCGAAAAGCAAACGGGATGAAAGGCATGTGACACAAAGAACAGACTGATACCCAACTAGGAATGTGTTGCATTATTATAAGCAAATTCTGCAAATGGCAGCATATCGGACCAGCTGTCAAGGGCTGCTGACAAAAAACATCTCAAATATCCATCCAGAGTCTGGTTGAGCCTTTCCATGTGCCTGTTCGTCTGCGGGTGAAATCCTGAAGTTAAGGACCTTTGGAGGGTGAGCACAGAGCAAACTACTTGTCAATATTTGGGGGTGTACTGAGGACCTCTATCTGAAACAATAACCTCAGGTAGCAGATGGACAAAGATGGACTTGATAAATGGTCTGGCCATTTGAGCATCCATGGGAACCTTCTTCATAGCTTGCAAATGATCCATCTTTGTAAAATAGTCTACGGTTACCATGATCGCGATGTACCATCTTGAAACCAGCAGGTCAACTATGAAATCCATAGAGATGACTTGCAAGAGCCTTTGAAGAATTGTGAGAGGTACTAAAGGACCCAAGGGAGGCCTCCTAGGAGTTTTGGTTTGCAAACAAACCACACATGATGAAACGTAGTCCTAAACATCTGATCAACTCTTAGGCCACCAGAAGTGCGTCTGTAGTGGCTCAAGTGTTCTTGATATTCTGCGATGCCAGCCTTAAGAGAGTCGTGGCACATCTGCAAAGCTTCTTTCTGTAACTTAGGTGGGGGCAAAAGAACTTCATGTTTGCAAACAATGAGATCGCCATCCAGAATTAGATGATGTGTGACTGCCATCTGTGTACACATATACTTGTGAGTACTTGCGTCTCATTTAATTGCTTGAAGGAAGTCATGGATGACATGCATAAAAGTAGCCCTCAGGACCAGACTTTCTGGTTGGAACCTGGAGGAGGGTGTCTTTGCCTTCCTGGACAATGCATCTGCCATTAGATTTGTGTTTCACGAAATACCCGTAAAAGTGATGTTGTACGGGGAGAAGAAATGCGACCACATCGCCTGACGGCTGTTCTGTGTTTCCGCACATTGGAGACCTTTTCGAATCTGATGGTCCATTCTCACTTCGATATTATGTTGTGAGCTCAAGAGAAGGTGCCTCCACTCCTGAAAGGCAAGTTTAATGGCGAATAGCTCCTTTTCTAGGACGGTGTAATTAACTTCTGCGGGTGCTAAGGTTTTGGACATGTACGCAATGAGGCATTCTATCCCCAAATGAGATACTTGCTACAGTACAGCTCCCAGGGCATGTTGAGAAGTGGCAGTCTCCACTATAAAGCCTTTTGATTGATTGGGCATCCGTAACACCAGAGCCATTGAAAAAGCCCTTTTAAGGGATCCAAAGGAATTGTCAGCCGCAGAAGACCAAACAAACTTGACACCTTTCTTCAATAGGGCAGTAAGTGGAAGGATGATCCTCGAGTATTCAGCAATACATTTCCAATAAAAGATGGCGAACCAAGAAAACATTGCAACTCCTTGAGAGTGGTAGGAGGGATCCATTTGAGAACTGCTGACACCTTATTTGGATCCATGGTGACTCCGCGGGATGAGAGAACATATCCGAGATAGCGTACCTCCTCCCTCCCAAATTCACACTTCTCCAGTTTACAATAGAGATGATTTGCCTTCAAGCGATGCAATACAGTTTGAACCTGTCTAACATGGTCACTGGGATCATGTGGAAACACCAAAATGTCGTTAAGATACTCCACCACCAAATGGAGAAGATCTGCGAATCCGTTGAAAAATGGCAGGGGCATTTTTCACTCCAAAAGGCATCACCCTGTACTCAAAATGACCGATGGGAGTACGGAAGGCAGTTTTACAATCATCAACGGCTCTAATGAATTTAAGATAATAGGCGTCTCCCAGATCTAGTTTTGTATGAATTTGGGCTCCTTTCACAGTCTCCAGGATGTCGGGGATCAAGGGCATGGGGTACCTGTCTGGAACTGTGATTTTGTTCAAACCTCTGAAATGTATGCAAGGACAGAGTTCATCCATGTCCTTCTTGGGAATGAAAAATAAAGATGCCCCAGCAGGCAAGGTCCACTCAGTGATTCACCCATTCTTCAGGTTTGTGTGTAGGTATTCCTTTAGGATCAAAATGGTACAGGCTGGTTCAGTAACAAGGTGGTAACGCAAATGTCTTTTCTATGAGGGGGAGTTCCTTGGATAGTACTTCAGAGAATACTTACTGATGTCCCGAATATTGTTTCGGGAGTTGGTGTATCTTGTGTATCTAAGAAGGAGATGTTATCAAAGGAAGAGTAGAAATTGCCTTTTAATCAGGATTACCTGAAGGTAAACAATGGTCCACACAATGTTCTGAACCCTAAAAAAGAGTATTTGCCCTCCATTTGATGTATGGGTTATGTAACTGAAGCCAGGGAAGACCTAAAATAACAGGGCGATTTGCTGACTTAATGATGTCAAAAGAGATTATTTCATTATGGGATGAGGCCGACATTAATAGGGGTCCTGTTTGTTCACAGATAGGACCGGATACCGGAGGGGTTCCTTCCACTCCCTCCACTGGAATATGGATGTCTTTAGAGGTGCGTGGAATCTTATATGCCTCTGCCCAATTATCATCAATAAATAACCCGGTAGCTCCACAGTCCACCAAAGCGGGTATGTCCTGAACCGTGGATCCGGAGAAGGTAAAGTTAATGCATATCACCACCATATGTGATTCAGTCATTGGTGTTTGAGGAGGCACTATGCTCAATTCACTGGAATCCTTACCATTATCGCTAACCATGAGTTTCCCTACGATTGGGAGTTGGCGTTTCCTGCCCGTCTAGGTGGGACCAAAGGACAGTCCTTTACCAGGTGATTCTTTGTCGCATAATAAATGCATAAACTAGAAGCTCTTCTCCGGCTACATTCCTCTGCAGACAGAGGTGCTCTGGCTACTCCCAATTGCATTGGTTTTTCTTGTGCGACTGGCTTAGTCTGAGTCCTAGAGGTTTCAATTTAGTGTCTTACTCCCTTATTCTTCTTACGTTATGCTAATCGTTCCTGCTGCCTGTAACCCAGTTGCATTGTTACAGAAATAATTTCTGCGAGGTTTATAGCCCGAGAGATGCATGACACCTCATCCTTAAGATCCTCACTCAGACTACGCCTACATAAAGTTATTAGGGCCTCATCAGGCCAGGCTGTGTCTGATGCCATTTGCTTGAATGTAGTGATATAGGCAAGTAAATCTAAAGACCCTTGCCTTATCTTCCAGGAGTTTATCTTGAGCTGAAATGGTCCCCTCTTGTCTTCCAAACATGGCCTTACAAAGGCAGGGTGTGAGTCGAGGATGGGATTGTTTGTAGTGACCAAAGGAGTGACCTAAGTCAGAACTGCTTCCGTGAGATGGGAGATCATATGGCCCACTCTGTGTCGATCAGTAGGAAAGTAGGCAGCCTTAAATGTAAATTGTATTGTACAAACATCAAGGAACTCCTTTAACTTGTGTAGGTTCCCATCATGGTTCCCGCCTGGGTGTGGTCCTGGAGGTAATTCGGCAGCACTCTGGGGTCTGGCTATTTGTCTGGCTATTTGTTGCCGTAACGCTAGGTTCTTTTGCTTTAGTGTATGCACTTCTACTGTGTAATTCTGTACCTCAGACACCAGCTGTTGGATTTGATCCATTGTCTGAGATATGGGCGTTGCTAACTGTCATACTCTCGTTTCCAATAAGCATAACAAATGCAAAATATGTTCTCACAATGGATGAGTCCTTCAAATTCAACAGCGGCAAATGCTGGCAAGAATCTCCATGAAATCCCTGCCGCCCCCTGTAGGTCTATCAGAGGGACAGAGACCTCAGGGGAAACCCTCTAATGGGAATAAATCCCTGCAGCGCAGTGTGTGGAAAGGGTGGAATGCCATCAGTGGATTCAGAAGGATTCACTTTTTCTGACAGAAGATATGTTTCAATGCCCGAGCACCGAGGATTACTGGAGAGGCTAGATGCGAACTTACAAGCGTATCCGCTAAAAGTAGCAACGCGCCGCTGTTCCCACATCCGATGTTCAAATACACTCTGGTCTCCATACTGCGACATCCAAGGAGCGACTTCCTCCTTCTGGCACGCCCCTTCTGGGGGAACTAGAGTGGTGTATGGCACTGTAAGCGCCATGTTGGAGGAACAGGTTGCCAAATGCACAGAAAAAATCCTCATCCACCTGGACCATCGAGAATGGTGGTGAAACGGAGACATAACAGGTAGGGCCAGATAGTGATTTGGTTTTTGGGCTCAGGGCTAATTTATAATTCGGTAATAGACGAGCACTATTAACTTAGTTTTGTAGGCAGGGAAATCCCTCTTAGCAGTATGGATAGGGAAGTGTTTTCCTTTTTATTTTAATAAACAAATTTGAAATGTCCTCCTAGAGTCCAACTCCTTCTGGTACACCACATACGGTGTCAGAGTGGGATGTGAATGCCGAGAGTCAGACCCTCACCCATATTGGATGGCAAAACACATTAACCTCCTCCCACCAATAGGACAGTGGGGTATAAAACCATCTTTAGGGGTGACCCCCCAAACATCCAACATTGGGGAAACCAGGCCCTTTCCGTCCAACTCCCAGTTGATTCAGGGGATGAAGATGACCTTGAGTACCTGCCTTTTGAAATTCTTTTCAACACCAGAAATCACTGAGCCCAGAGTCGAAATGACATCCTTCTAGGCCCTCCTGGAGAGGATTATTGAAAATCAGGCCAGTGCGGACCATGGCGACCAGGAGAGTCTCGATCGACTAGGGTAGGGCCAAGTCATTGAACCCTGCCTCATGGAGAAACAGACTAGTCCCTAGGACTGTCAGTACTGGGAAACTTTGTTTCTCTTTGCAATTCTTGTATTTTGGTAATTGCACATAGCACCTTACAGTGCAGTGCAATGGGGATACTAGTTATCCCCATACATTTTTATCTTTTGGGTTTTTGGTCACATTTTATATGTGATTAAGACAAGCTGATGGCGGCACTTACATTTTTACCGGTTATATTTTATTTTATTTGTGCACTTTTGCGTGGCAATATTGTAATGTGGCCCTTTTCCTGCCCTCTCAGGTCAGGAAATCCCATATAAGGTCATGCACATACCAGGGAAAGCTGCTGCTTTCACAGCTAGTGAGCGTTTGTGTGTGTGATCCCAAGGGAGGGGTCTGGGACTGTCTGATCCCATTCTACATCCCTTGGGGCTAGAAAGTATGCTGCTGGGTGGATGTGAAACCAGTAGTTGTCTCTGATTGGACATCTACTGGCTGTTTGAATGTCGCAGACTCTTTCAATTGGTGGGCTTGGACTAGCTTCCAATTCTGGATAAGAAGAGGCCTTCTGCAGCCATTCTTCAGCTCTACATTGCAGCAAAGAATTCTGTGAGGAAGAGTAGCCGGCTGTTGACCTGAGGACGACTTTTGCAGTGGGCCAGCATCCTCTCCAGTGACTGGCCCGGTGAAGGCCTACTCCTTTGCAAGATCTCAGAGGACCCTTGTCGGTACTTCAGTCTTTGGACTAGTGGGATCAATTAGTCTAGATTCCTACTGGAGGTTGCATGTGCTAAGAGCCATCAGAAGTGTCCCTAGACTGCCCAGTGAACTGATCAACCGCCTCATGGGCTACCTCACCAGAGATGTCACCATTCCGCATCAAGCACAGAACTTTGCTGGTCACTTTCTCCCAATGGTTCAGCCTCCTAGCATCAAAAGAGGCTCGGCTGGAGCTGCTTCTGTGACCTCGCCTGGAAGACCGCCTGTTGCATCCTGCAAGGGGTGACCATCGCTGCAACTCATCATCATCCTTTCTGTGAAGTGTCCTGAAGGGGTTTTCACCATTAAAGCCTGCATTCGTCATTATCTGATGTTGCATCTCGAAGTTGGACCCGACCAGATGAAGCACTTGAACCTGCAACCCCTGGCTACCCCTCACACGAACAAAGGATGGAAGATCATGTCTACAGCAACCCCCAGATTATCCATTGTGTGACCTGGGAAAATCAGAGTCATGGTAAGTTAATGTGACTGTTCCTGCCCCTTTGCATAGGATAACATTTGTCGCCTCACTCCCCTCCTCCTTACCTTTGTTCATCGAACCTGGGTCAAATATCCTACCCCTGGGCTAGCCTTGGGGCTAGAAGAGAGAGGAGATCTTAGCTATCTTTGGACAAATAGGTATTCCACTTTTAAATAGTTTTCAACTATTTGAATTGACCATCAGAAGCCCATTGCATTCATTTAGAAAATACCTTCCCTGCAGAAACCTGTATTGGAATCTGTGACTTTTGGGCACTAGGCAACATGCATCTTAGGGCTGGACTTGTGATTGTTTTGGTTCCATTCATTTTAACTGCAACTGAATACTTACCTGGTAAATTTCTGATTGATGCATTGTAAGTGAACCTACTGGTGAATGTATATATTTATGATATTTGGTTTGTGTGATAACACCACCTGCTGGTTTCATTTCATAGGGCCTCATCACGAGTCTGGTGGTAACCCTTAAATGCGGCGGTAGCGCTATTACCGCCGCATGTAAGGGTCCACCAGATCATGGCCTTGGCAGATTTCCCCCCAGCTTTTAGCTGGGGGGAAATCCGTGGCAAAATTGCTGATTTTCGGCGCTATTACCGCCAGCGGGAAATCTGCCGGCGGTAATAGCACAAATTTTCCCCATTGGGCCCAATGGGGAATGAGGAATTCCCGAATGGGCCCAATGGGGAATGGGCAATAACCCTTCCGCCAAACCCGTGATCCGGCGCTAATAGCGCCGAGGAGTTTGGTGGTAGGGCTATTAGCACCGGCGCTAATAGCGCCGGCATTACCGCCCAACTCGTGATGAGGCCCATAGTGTGTTCTTAAAGGCCTAAAGAATAACTGTATTGTCTAATCTGAATTATTGTGTGTTATTATGTGTGAACTCTATGAGGCCCTAGACCACTCTCACCCACTCCTAAGACTGTGCCTTGAGAGTTCTCCCACAATACCCTGATTAAGTTTTGCCTAAACTCTTAGAGACTCCATTTTCACCATAACTAGGGTGGCCTCCTAAAATCTTCCCATCGCGGTTGATTTTAGAAATCCATGTTAACAAGTTGGTTTGAACTGGTGGGATAATGTCTTTGGTACCAGTGTAGATTCACTGGAGAAATACTGCAATTCTGATTACACAGAACACCAGGATGTAATGGTAATAGGACTTTAAAAGCTACCATACCTGTATCTTATAATGGAAACATACAATAGCACTACTCTTGCTACTTTCACGATGGAAAACATCTCAAAGATGTGTACAGAGGAGGGGTTGCCCCTCTCTAGTGTTAAAACCGATCTTGTGCAGAGACTGATGGATTATCAAGTGTCTAGAATAACTACTTTACCTGTGGATAGTGATGCAGTTAATACTGGGCCAGGGCCTACCAGTAGCAATGGTCTTGTTGTAACTGATTCTAGCGAGAACACAAGTGAGGACGAACAGGGCGTTTCTCCAGCCTCCATTACCACATCTGAGGCTGAGGCTATTTGTGATTCGAAAAAAAAAGCAGAGGATCAGAGAAAAAGAACTTGAATTTAGACATTGCCAAGTTAGAATTTGATAGAGTTGAGAAAGAGAAGGCCAGAGAACTCTGGTTGGAGTTGGCCAGCCTTCAACTGTCTCATTGCTTCTCCAGAGGGTCTGGAAGTGTCTCTGTGTGCTTCTCTCATCCTAGATTTCCCAAGGTTCTGTTTAATGTGTATGATGGAAAAATACATTATAGATTGGTTAAACCATTTTGAGTATGTCTGTGAGGTGCAAGAAGTGGATGAGTCTGACAAAATTGCATGGTTGCTCAGCAGACCTCCCAGGATTGGCTGCAGTGCCATCATCAAAGCCTGAGAGGAGACACTTGTATCCATTGAAGCAGGCACTGCTCTCAAAGTTTGGGAAAACTCCTGCCCGGTACCTAAAGAGATTTAGAGATCACAAAAAGATAGATTTTAATACTTGAGTTCAATTTGTGAATGACTCTTTAAAGAGCTTGAGTGGCTGGGTTGAGGGCTATAAAGTGACCACTTTTGACAGCATGATAAATCTTGTTATGCTTGAATACATTTTTGCCTTCTGTTCCAGTGAGCTGAAACAGCACTTGGCAGATTCAAAGGAGTTTGATCCTAGGACAAACATGCTTCTAGTAAGCAAAAAGAGAAAGAGTGTGAGCATTCTGATGAATCCTCATCCCATAAGGCACATGCAAAGTTTAAAAAGGGAGGTAAATCACATGGAGAACATGTCCAGGGTAGTGGGGCTTATCATCCCAAGCAAGATGTTGGATACCATAAGCCTCCATACATACACAGGCCCAGTGGATTTTCTGTGACCTGTGGAGCAAGTGAACATGTGAAGGAGGACCTCAGATGTAAGAGTAAGACCATGGGGGGCATTCTGAGAATCTGGCCCTTCCTTATGAAGAGCAAGAGATTCTCACAAGAGCATCCTGCTCTTCTGACTCCTTGCCAAGTGGCATTGGATTTGAAGTAGGTTTTTTCCCCAGGCACCTAGAGTTGCAAAAGCTCATGCTTCCATACCTGATAACACCAAGCTTTATTTTAAGGATAGTGTGCTTATAGATGGTGAAGCCACCTCTGCTATCTGGGAATCTGGGGGCAGCCACACGGTGGTGGATTCCACTCTGATAAACTCAGAGGCTCTCTTCTGCCCATCAAGTTGGCTGATGTCCCCCTTTCAATTTTCAAGTTATGCTTGTCATTTAAGCTGTCAATGGAGGAGCGGTCAGGATACCTGTCAGTGGGCAGAGTCAAGTTCCTGGAAAGGGTTCTGTTAGGGAATTATCTTAGAGACTTAAGTCTTGTGAGAGACACTGCAAAACTACCCAGCACTAGGTCTCAAACAAAGAGGGCTGCATTAGCCAAGTCTAAGAGCTGTCGTAAACTAAATGGGAAACCGACGGCTAAGGGTTTAAAGAATCCAAAGAAGGGAAAGAAGAGTTCTTCCCCTGTAATACCTACAACTGAGGTTGAGGTAGTTGACCAAACCCTTGAACCTGAGGTGGTAGAAGGGCTGCCAGAAATTCTCAATCCTCATGAGCACCCTGAACTGCAAGGTTTGCTTGCAGAAGGGGACCCCTCTAGGGATAAGTTTAGTAAGGGTCAACAAGAGTGTCCATCTCTGGAAGGCCTAAGGAGACACACCTGCTCCCAGTTGGAGGGTGAATCCCCTGGGTAGCATATCATCTATTGGGAAGGCGGGTTACTGTGTAGTGAACCTACAGAGTACACTGGAGAACACCATAGAAGGTTGGTGGGCCCTCAGCATGTGAAGCCCTTATACCTGAAGTTGGTGCATGAAATCCCCCTTGCAGGATGTCTTAGCTTCAAGAGGACCAAGGACAGGTTATCCATGCATTTCTACTGGCCTAAGGTGGGGCTGCAGATAGAAAGCCACTGCAGGAGTTGCAGAACTTGTCAGTTGTCTGGCAAAAGAGGAACAAAGATTCAGGCTGCACTGGTACCACTACCAGTAGTGGGTGTACCATTTGAAAGGGTAGTGTCATATGCCATCCCGGCCCGCCGATCATGACCCGCAGGCGACAGTACACCTTTCCTTTGCTGGGGAACTGGAGGCTCTATCCCTGGTGCCACCATTATCAGGGCAGCATCACTGGCATGAGTGGTTTTACCTCACGTATCTCCCGACAACAAGCAGCTAGGCTGGGCGCCACCATCTTCCGTTGGGAATGGAGACGCGGTTTCCACTGGCCGGTTCCCAAGCATGCATGGTCGGCAGCAAGGGCACAGTGCTTAGCAATGGGCGGAGGTTGTTACACCAACTTCCCAGGCATATATTAGCCTATCTGAGACTGCGCTCCTCTCGTCTCAACTTCTCCAGTTGTGCTTCGCTCCTGACTTCCCCTTTTTCTCTGTCTCTGCTCTGGAGCTCTTGTCTGCAGTTCTCCGCGCTACTACCTGTTCTGTCCTGACTCATTCACTGCCAGTCTTCTCTATTTCATTGTCTAGCTGTTCTTACCTTGAGCTGAGCTTTATCTCCTTGATCTTGCTGTTGCTAATACCATCT
Source organism: Ambystoma mexicanum (assembly GCF_040938575.1). Taxonomy (NCBI): domain Eukaryota; kingdom Metazoa; phylum Chordata; class Amphibia; order Caudata; family Ambystomatidae; genus Ambystoma; species Ambystoma mexicanum. The sequence continues at coordinate 230,232,287 of NC_090934.1, forward strand.
GGTGCCCCAGGTTCAGTACCCTGCACTGTCTTTGGACCATTACTTGCTGTGGCTTTTCCTTGTGGTGCAGGGAGATTTGCACAAGCCCCTCACGGAGTTAACTTATCTCGGTAGGGAGGCTTGACCTGGTTTTCTAGTCACTCTACACTTGCTGCCCGTGTCTCCTGTTTACATCATGCCGTCCTGGCGCTGCACTCCACTTGTAACGATCAGCTAACAGGTACAGAGCGTCAGTGGCCTTAAGTGCTTTACAAATTGAGGCGCCTGTCTCCTGAACTCTGTCCTACTATGGAGGCCATACAGGAAATGTACAATGGATTGTGGGCTTTGAGAGTAGAGGTGGACACCCTAAGACAAAAAAATCAGGCCTTCAGGGACACCCTAGCCCATCAATCCACAGCCTCACTTGCCGAAAGCGCTCTTGCCCATCCCAGAGCTATGAAATATGATGGGGACCCTCGTACATTAACCGAATTTTGCAACTCTAGGCCACTGCATTGCCACTTTCTACTCAAATTTCCAGTGCTACGCTGATGACACTCAACTCATTTTTAGGCTGCCCTCTGCACTTCCTCTCCCACTCTCATCTCTGATTGCCTAACTGCCATTCAAGATTGGTGTGCCGCCAATGATCTTTTTCTGAATGCCAGCAAGACGGAGATCCTCCTCATCGGCACACCTTCACCATCCTTTCCCCTCACTCTCTGGCCGGCCTCCCTTGGCCCTCCTCCTACCTCCACCTGCGAGGCTAAGAACCTCGGGGTCATCTTTGACTCCACCCTTTCCTTCTCCGCCCACATCTCTGAGGTCTCTAAAAAGTCAAATTTCCTACTGCACCTCCTCAGAGGTATTCTGCCTTTCCTCTCCTTCCCCCAGAAGCTCATGGTATCCCAAGCTCTGGTTCTCTCTAGCTTGGACTATTGTAACAGCCTCTTTCTAAATCTGAGAAATAAAGTTGGTACCCTTTAGTGCGCTCCTTGGGAAGAATTACTCAATCACTTGGTTATGTTAATTCCAATTTGTTTATTCAGTATAGGTTCTGGATACTCCATACACTTAAAGTTTCAATAAACAAACTTTGTCTCCCAAATTGTCTCCCAACACGTGTTTCCCCATGACTTTAGCCACGGTTCCTCAGGGGAGATTCTAAAGTGAAAAAAGAACCCAAGTTCATACATTCTATGTATATAAACAGAGACTTAAGTGCATTAAACCTCTAGTTTCATAACCACTTCTATCTGAGAAGAGGACATACACTCACCCTTGTCATGTTTCTCATAATTCTGATTCAGTATTGATTGGTATTCAATTTTCTCTCTCATCGGCTCTCTATTTGTCTTCCTTTTGTTCTTTTTCCCTTTTTTCTTTTTTTCTTTTTTTCTTTTTTTTCCTATAAGAAAAATGCACAAAGCTCATATGCTTTGGTTCACATTCTAATACTGGCTATTAATGTGTTATATTTCTGAACAGCAAAGCAGTCTTTGCTGTCCTATACAGTATGCTGTGTCCTTCCTAGCCTATATAGAATGGCATTTTAGTATTGGTCCATTATTACTAGTATAAATTCTGCATTTGCATTGGTATTCAGTTTGATTGAATTTATGCACCCTCTATGAGGTAGCCCTTTACATTTCTAGAGAAAATTATTTTAAATTGCTATAGAGTTTACCTTGTGTGTAGATTCTTGTGGATTCAAAGATGTTCCTTTCTCTCGGTACGATTGCCTCTGTGCATCCGTGGTTCCCGGATGCATCTTACCTCAATTCTGCTTCTGTTTATATATCGCGAAGCACGTCGCGTGATGACGTCATCGCGTAATGTGCCGCGATGACGTCATACGCGTCAAAAAACGTGCGGTGGCCATCTTGGATTTGTTTTTTGTGAAAAAAACAAAAAAAAAACAAATGTGTTTCTATGTTGTAGCCTTCATTTTTGTACAAATAATTTTCAGGTTGCATTGCTATTTTGCAAAAGAATGGATTTATTTTCAAAGTACCCCTAAGCTAACACTAATGTCTTCTTTAATTTAATTGTGTCTCTAAATGTTGTTGTATCTATGCGTATGTGATGGCATCAACACGTTGGATCCAGCTTTCCATTTACTATATTTCGGTGTATGTGGTATAGAGTATATAGGCTCTATGTATAAATGAACAACAAGTTGCTTATACATGCTTTCAGTGGTAGACAGAGAGGTACTTAGGATGATGCACATATACAATCAATAGTGTTTTTATAACCAGTTTGCCATCTCTGGATCTGTGTTTAAACCAGTTTGGCATGTATCCATTATACAAATCCATTTTGACTCCATTCTCCTTAATATAAGTTCTCTGTCTCCTCCTCTTTCAGGTTGCTCGATTTTTTCCAGTCCAATGATTTTGATGTCCTTGATGTCTGATTGTTGGTGTTCTTTTGCAAAGTGTATGGCCATTGGGTACCTTGCATCCCCGTTCTTGATTGCTCTAAGATGTTCCAATATCCGTATTCTAATTTCTCTTATCGTGCTCCCGATGTATTTCTTGTTGCAAATGCATTGTATAGCATAGATTACATATTGACTTCTGCAGTTTATAAATTGTTTGATGTCAATCATTTTTCCAGTGGGTAATTTAATTTGTTTGATTCCATTTATCATGTGTGAACAAATTGAACATTTGCTGCATTTGTAGGATCCTGTTGGTGTCGGCACTTTCAAAAAACTACTCAAGGAGTCCTTTACTGGGTTCCTTAGATGACTCGGACTTAATTTCTTTTTCAGAGTTGGAGCTTTTCTAAATACCATTGATGGTTTTTCTTCAATAATGGTGCTGAGTGTATCATCTGTGAATAGAATGTTCCAATGTTTATTCAAAGTTTTCTTTATGTTGTATATTTCACTACTGAATGTTGTAATGAAATGGGTTTTCATTTCTTTATTCTTTACTTTTCGTTTTTCAATTAATAGGCTGGTTCTTGTTACTTTTTCTGCTTTCTGAATTGCATGGTTAAGAGAGTCTTCTTTATATCCTCTCTGTATAAAGTTTTCTTTTAGATCTGTTAGATGTTTTTGGTACCTGGTATCCAAGCTGCAATTGCGTTTTATTCTAAGTATTTCTCCATATGGGATGTTCTTTATGGTGTGTTTTGGATGGTTGCTTTGTGCATGTAGCTTGTTGTTGACTGCTGTGGGTTTGATATACAAGTCTGTTAGTATCTTGTCACCATCTGTGTATAGTTGTAGATCTAAAAATTCTATTTCTTCTGAGCTGATTTTTTCTGTGAATTTGATATTATGATTATTGTCATTAAGATAGGCAATATATTTCAGGAGGCTTGTTTTGTTTCCATGCCATATCACAAGGATATCGTCTATGTAACGACCCCAGTAGACAATTTTATTTTCTATGAATACCTCATGTTGCCAGGCATGGATTAGTTCAAAATGGCCCATAAATAAATTCGCATATGGTGGGGCAAATTTCGCCCCCATGGCAGTTCCTTGTTCCTGCTTATATAGGACTTGATTGAACAAAAAAATGTTGTTTGACAGAACGAAGTTTAACATCTCTAGAATCATATTATTCTGATTAAGAAATGAAATAGACCTTGTTTTCAAGAAGAATTCCGTTGTTTCCATTCCTTTTGTGTGTTGGATGCTGGTGTAAAGTGACACCACATCCAACGTCACAAATAAATATTCTGCTTCCCACGGTATACACTCCATTTGTTGTATCACGTGTTTCGTGTCTCGTAAATAAGAAGCTAGCCCTGTTGTTAGGGGCTGTAGATATAAGTCTATATATTCTGAGATTCTTTCTGTTAAAGAACCTATCCCATTAATGATGGGTCTACATGGTGGAAACGTCTTGTACTTTTTATGTATTTTTGGAAGGAAATATATTATTGGCATGACAGGTTTGTCTATTACCAAATACTTTGTTTCTTCTTCCGTCAGTAGGCCCATTTCTTCCCAATGTTTTGCCATTTGATTCCATTGAGCTTGTAGGTCTCTAATTGGGTTTTTTTGTAGTATTGAGTAACATTTAGTGTCCTTTAGTTGTCTGGTTCCTTCTGTTATGTAATCTTGTTTCTTCATAAGCACAATGTTCCCTCCTTTATCAGCTGACTTCACAACTATTTTCTCATTTTTGGAGAGTGTATCTATTGCCTTTTTCTCAGCTTTCGTTAAATTGTATTTGATGTTGGTTTGCTTGTTTTCAAGGTATTTTTTTCGTAAATCATTGCTTACAGCTTTTTGAAAAAGATCTATGGCATTATTTTCCATTAAATTGGGTATGAATTTCGATTTTGATCTTAAATGTGTTTCCTCAGTCTGGAACAGAACTATATTTTGTTCCGCCGTGAAGGTATCCAATGAGAAATCCGTTTCTGTTAAATTCATTATGTTTACTGATCCTTCTGCTAGTTCCACAGTGAGGGGTGAAATGTCTTGGATATTGCGTTCTTTGAGTTTCATAGGTGATTCTGTGAAATATTTTCTAAGTTTTAGTTTCCGACAAAATTTAAAAAGGTCTACTTGTGTTTGGAAGTAATCCGTCCTATTGGCTGGACAGAAATTCAGTCCTCTATTAAGTGCTGTCTTGAGAGATTCATCAATATTTAGATTGGAAAGGTTTAGGACTAGATTTCCTGGTTCCCTCTGGTTTCTCTGTTCCTGGATCTCGTTAGCATTCCTCTTTGTCCTATACCTGTGTTTATTCGATCCTCCTCTCTTTCCCCTCTTGGTTTTGTGGAACCTATTGTAGTATTTCCGCCTACGTTTAGATTTAGAGATGGTTTCGGGAACATTGTTCGTTGGGTATATGGTCGATTTGTTGATTTGTGTCTCCGAAATTCTTCCAAAAAAGACGAGGGGCCTAGCAAGTCTTTTGAAGTACTTGGTTTGGAACTACTTTCTTTTTCTGATTCGCTGTTCGTTTCAGTTTCTGACGATTCTGTTGGTGTGGTAATATTATCTGTACTTGTTTTTGTTTTAAATGTAGTGTTTCCTTTAGTGTCATATTTCCTCTGATAGGTGTAAATTCTGCCAATTTTGTAGTCTATTTCATCCCTTATGAAGGTTTTCTGTTTTTTGTTCTTGATCTCTTCAGTAAATTTGTTAAGATATTCATCTAGTATTTGGTAGTTTTTAAATGTCAGCTCTGGTAAATTCAATTTTTCTATTGTTTCTTTAAGTTCCTCGATTTCCTTTAATGTTTTTTCATGGATCAGGGCAGAATGATTAATAATCCTTATCATCAAACCTTTTGAGATTTCTGTTAAATAGTCCTCCCAGTCCTTTAGTGCTTCTGTGTCCTCTTCTTCAAATGATGGGAAGATGCAAACTCTTAATCCACGAGGTATCCTCCCTACCTCCATGTACATCTTCATTGTTTTAATCTCCCACCATTTGGACAGTTCTTTCTTTGATGCTGCTTCCAATCTTTCGAAAAGATTTCTTAATGAAGTTGATGTTTGGGATGCCATTACTACTCCTGTTTGTCTATGCCTTAAGAAAAGCTCTTCAGCTTCTGCATCCCTTTTGTCGAATATGTCTGTCATTTTGAAGTTGTGCACAGGTTCTGCTCGAATGGAAGCCTTTAGATTTATATTTTTGAAAAAAACAGATGTTGCAGCCAATGTCGACTTGAGTTCCTATCTAGAGCGAAGCCTTTGTGCCTCTCTGGTTCCTTTCTCAGATGGCCAAGGGTCTGCACCAGGGGTGCCTGTATTGTGGCTGCAGCAATATATGTACAATTCCGAGAAATAAAGTTGGTACCCTTTAGTGCGCTCCTTGGGAAGAATTACTCAATCACTTGGTTATGTTAATTCCAATTTGTTTATTCAGTCTAGGTTCTGGATACTCCATACACTTAAAGTTTCAATAAACAAACTTTGTCTCCCAAATTGTCTCCCAACACGTGTTTCCCCATGACTTTAGCCACGGTTCCTCAGGGGAGATTCTAAAGTGAAAAAAGAACCCAAGTTCATACATTCTATGTATATAAACAGAGACTTAAGTGCATTAAACCTCTAGTTTCATAACCACTTCTATCTGAGAAGAGGACATACACTCACCCCTGTCATGTTTCTCATAATTCTGATTCAGTATTGATTGGTATTCAATTTTCTCTCTCATCGGCTCTCTATTTGTCTTCCTTTTGTTCTTTTTCCCTTTTTTCTTTTTTTCTTTTTTTCTTTTTTTTCCTATAAGAAAAATGCACAAAGCTCATATGCTTTGGTTCACATTCTAATACAGGCTATTAATGTGTTATATTTCTGAACAGCAAAGCAGTCTTTGCTGTCCTATACAGTATGCTGTGTCCTTCCTAGCCTATTTAGAATGGCATTTTAGTATTGGTCCATTATTACTAGTATAAATTCTGCATTTGCATTGGTATTCAGTTTGATTGAATTTATGCACCCTCTATGAGGTAGCCCTTTACATTTCTAGAGAAAATTATTTTAAATTGCTATAGAGTTTACCTTGTGTGTAGATTCTTGTGGATTCAAAGATGTTCCTTTCTCTCGGTACGATTGCCTCTGTGCATCCGTGGTTCCCGGATGCATCTTACCTCAATTCTGCTTCTGTTTATATATCGCGAAGCACGTCGCGTGATGACGTCATCGCGTAATGTGCCGCGATGACGTCATACGCGTCAAAAAACGTGCGGTGGCCATCTTGGATTTGGTTTTTGTGAAAAAAAAAAAAAAAAAAACAAATGTGTTTCTATGTTGTAGCCTTCATTTTTGTACAAATAATTTTCAGGTTGCATTGCTATTTTGCAAAAGAATGGATTTATTTTCAAAGTACCCCTAAGCTAACACTAATGTCTTCTTTAATTTAATTGTGTCTCTAAATGTTGTTGTATCTATGCGTATGTGATGGCATCAACACGTTGGATCCAGCTTTCCATTTACTATATTTCGGTGTATGTGGTATAGAGTATATAGGCTCTATGTATAAATGAACAAGAAGTTGCTTATACATGCTTTCAGTGGTAGACAGAGAGGTACTTAGGATGATGCACATATACAATCAATAGTGTTTTTATAACCAGTTTGCCATCTCTGGATCTGTGTTTAAACCAGTTTGGCATGTATCCATTATACAAATCCATTTTGACTCCATTCTCCTTAATATAAGTTCTCTGTCTCCTCCTCTTTCAGGTTGCTCGATTTTTTCCAGTCCAATGATTTTGATGTCCTTGATGTCTGATTGTTGGTGTTCTTTTGCAAAGTGTATGGCCATTGGGTACCTTGCATCCCCGTTCTTGATTGCTCTAAGATGTTCCAATATCCGTATTCTAATTTCTCTTATCGTGCTCCCGATGTATTTCTTGTTGCAAATGCATTGTATAGCATAGATTACATATTGACTTCTGCAGTTTATAAATTGTTTGATGTCAATCATTTTTCCAGTGGGTAATTTAATTTGTTTGATTCCATTTATCATGTGTGAACAAATTGAACATTTGCTGCATTTGTAGGATCCTGTTGGTGCCGGCACTTTCAAAAAACTACTCAAGGAGTCCTTTACTGGGTTCCTTAGATGACTCGGACTTAATTTCTTTTTCAGAGTTGGAGCTTTTCTAAATACCATTGATGGTTTTTCTTCAATAATGGTGCTGAGTGTATCATCTGTGAATAGAATGTTCCAATGTTTATTCAAAGTTTTCTTTATGTTGTATATTTCACTACTGAATGTTGTAATGAAATGGGTTTTCATTTCTTTATTCTTTACTTTTCGTTTTTCAATTAATAGGCTGGTTCTTGTTACTTCTTCTGCTTTCTGAATGGTTAAGAGAGTCTTCTTTATATCCTCTCTGTATAAAGTTTTCTTTTAGATCTGTTAGATGTTTTTGGTACCTGGTATCCAAGCTGCAATTGCGTTTTATTCTAAGTATTTCTCCATATGGGATGTTCTTTATGGTGTGTTTTGGATGGTTGCTTTGTGCATGTAGCTTGTTGTTGACTGCTGTGGGTTTGATATACAAGTCTGTTAGTATCTTGTCACCATCTGTGTATAGTTGTAGATCTAAAAATTCTATTTCTTCTGAGCTGATTTTTTCTGTGAATTTGATATTATGATTATTGTCATTAAGATAGGCAATATATTTCAGGAGGCTTGTTTTGTTTCCATGCCATATCACAAGGATATCGTCTATGTAACGACCCCAGTAGACAATTTTATTTTCTATGAATACCTCATGTTGCCAGGCATGGATTAGTTCAAAATGGCCCATAAATAAATTCGCATATGGTGGGGCAAATTTCGCCCCCATGGCAGTTCCTTGTTCCTGCTTATATAGGACTTGATTGAACAAAAAAATGTTGTTTGACAGAACGAAGTTTAACATCTCTAGAATCATATTATTCTGATTAAGAAATGAAATAGACCTTGTTTTCAAGAAGAATTCCGTTGTTTCCATTCCTTTTGTGTGTTGGATGCTGGTGTAAAGTGACACCACATCCAACGTCACAAATAAATATTCTGCTTCCCACGGTATACACTCCATTTGTTGTATCACGTGTTTCGTGTCTCGTAAATAAGAAGCTAGCCCTGTTGTTAGGGGCTGTAGATATAAGTCTATATATTCTGAGATTCTTTCTGTTAAAGAACCTATCCCATTAATGATGGGTCTACATGGTGGAAACGTCTTGTACTTTTTATGTATTTTTGGAAGGAAATATATTATTGGCATGACAGGTTTGTCTATTACCAAATACTTTGTTTCTTCTTCCGTCAGTAGGCCCATTTCTTCCCAATGTTTTTCTAAATCTACCTGCCTCTACTCTCCGCCCTCTCTGCAACTAATCCAGAATAGGACTGCGAGACTTGTCCTTGGCCTCAAGCCCTGGGATCGTATCTCTCCAGCTCTGAAATCTCTCCATTGGCTCCCAGTGGATGCAAAGATTAAATTTAAAAAACTCTGCATTGTCCACAAGGCTTTCTGCGGCATGGGTCCAAAATACCTTCAGCTATCTCTCCGCAAATTCCTCCCCTCTTGAGCTCTTCGCTCCTCTACCTCCAACTCCCTCAGGGTCAGTTGTTTTCAAAGAAACGAGCTGTGGATAGATCTCTGTCTTCGGCTGGGGCCTCCCTCCAGAACAGCCTCCCTGCCACTCTAAAACTTGAGGAGAACCATCTCTGGTTCCGGAAGCACCTCAATACCTTCCTGTTTTCTTCTGCCTTCGCTCCCCCTCTCCCCTGCTGATCTGTTCTCTCTTGGCACCGTGCACCTGGCCACCCTCTGTCCTCCTGGCCCAGGTACCTGCTCACCCTGCCACCCTCCCGCACTGCCTCTGGGCCACACCTTGCACTGGGGTTTGTATCTGTACCCATACAGCCCCCCCTTTTCTTCCTGCACTTATCAGACCTACCCTGTCTGCTGCCTTAAACCTAGCACTTGCAAATTGCTGGCTGCACTACCACTGTTTGTTGCCTTTATTATTTATTTATTGTTATTTATCTGTTTCTCCTCTGTTTCGCACTTTCCACTTCTCCCCCCTTCCATGCACTTTTCTCCTCCCCCTCTCCCATGCACTTGCGCGTTCTCAATGTCACTGGCCCTAGTAAGATCGCTGTTTTGTTCTCCCCTGTTCACCTCCCTTGCTTTGTCATGCTCTGAAACACTTGTGTACGAGCGCGATAGAAATAAAATATCAATATCAATATCAATCACTGCAGGATCCAATTCATGTTCAGACCAATGCATTTTTCTAGCGACAAAGCCAAAAAGGATATATTTTGAACTGCCTAACGGGTAATGCTTTGGATTGGGCTTCCCTTTATGCTGCCGCTGGGAGTCCAATTCTTGATAACTTCACAGTTTGAAAAAACCTTCTTGGAGGTTTTACAATCCCCCAAACTCACGGCAGCTGCTCAAATCTGATTCTTGGACTGTTGATACCACTTGAAGTCCCACTTTACCCATGGCATAAGATCACTATGGATTACATAGTAGAGCTCCCATAGTAGACCTGTATTACGATCGTGATTGATTGCTTTAGCAAATAGGCTAATTTCCTTCCCTTCTCATCCTTACCCAGTGCCCTCCAAACTGCTACTGCTTCCTCCATGACATCTACCGTTTCCGTGGGCTTCCAGAGGAAATCATCTTGGATAGAGGACCACAATTTGTGTCCCTTTTGGTCTGCTTTATGTTGGTCCTTGGACATCCAAAGAGTGCTCAGTTCGGGTTATCAGCCACAAACCAATGGACAAACGGAACAAATGAACCAAACCTTTGAAGCTTATTTACACTGCTATACCAACGTGGTGCAATCGAATTGGGCAGATTACTTGGATACCACGGGAGTGGCATATAACAACCCCGCTCATGGAGCCACTCATTATAGCCCCTTCTTCTGGTATTATGGAAGGCACCCTAAACTCTTACCCAGGCCCTGTTACCACTTCTACCACTGTGCCATCCGTGTACATCCTGGTTGGATATTTAAACTGCATTCATGCAACCATACTGGACAACCTCAGACAAACCAAACAATCACAGGAAGCATTTGCCAATAAGAAGATAACAATTGCAATTGATTTCTTGGTTGGTGATAAAGTATGGCTTAGTACTAAGAAATTTCCTCTGCACCAATGCCCACAGAAACTCGTCCCTCGCTACCTGGGACCATTTAGAATCCTCAAGAAAATCTCACCTGTGGCTTACCGAATACTTCTTCCCGCTACATGGTATATTCGTCAGATATTCCATGTATCACTCTTGAAGCCCTGTGCATCTGAAGCTGGTCTTTCCAGATTCAGGCCTGCATCAGTCCTTGTGGATGGAGAACCTTAATTGGAGTAAAGGCTGTTTGTGATGCCCGTTTGTATCGAGGTCGCCTACAATATCTGATTTATTGGAAAGGCTGTGCCTCTTGTGATCGTACCTGGGTACTAGCTGCCCATGTTCATGTCCCACACATACTCTGTCTGTTTTACAAGAGTTACCTGTGGAAACCCGGGGCAGAGTGTCATGCTCTGATCCCGGCCTCCCACCATGACCCGCGGGCGACAGTCCACCTTACCTTTGCCGGGGAGCTTGAGGCTGTATCCCCAGTGGCACCCTTATCAGGGCAGCAGCACCAGCATCAGTAGTTATCCCGTGTGTGTCTCCGACAATGAGCGGCTAGGCTGCGCACCGCCAACTGCCGACGGGAATGGAGACGCAGTTTCCGCTGGCCGGATCCCACGCATGCATGGTCGGCGACAAGGGCCCGTTGTTTAGCAATGGGCGGACGTTGTTACACCAGCTTCCTGGGGCTATATTCGCCTACCTGAGACTGCACTCCTCGTGTCTCAACTTCTCTAGTTGTGCTTCGCTCCCGACTTCCCCCTTTTCTCTATCTCTGCTCTGGAGCTCTTCTCTGCATTTCTCCTCGCTATACCTGTTCTGTGCTGACTCATGCACTGCCAGTCTTTCCTCTCTCATGGTTTTCCTGTTCTTACCTTGGGCTCAGCTTTACCTCCTTGGTCTTGTTATTGCTAATACCATCTGGTGCCCCACGTTCAGCGCCTTGCACTGTCCTTGCGCCATTACTTGCCAGGGGCATTTCCTTTTGGTGCAGGGCGATTAGCACAAGTCTCTCAATGAGTTTACCTACATAGCTAGAGAGGCCTGAGAGGTTTTTCTGGTTGCTCTACAATTCCTGCCCATTTCTCCTGTGTGTATCACAACGTCCTGGCTCTGCACTCTACTTGTCATGATCGGCTAACAGGTAGGAAGCACCAGTGGGCTGAAGTGCTTGACAGGTAGGAATTGGGGTTGTTGGTCCCCTTGATCCTCCTACATCCTCAGACAGTAGTTTTATCCTAGTGGTCATTGATCATGCCACTAGATATCCTGAGGCCATCCCACTAAAGACAGTAACTGCCAAGTCAGTTGCCAAAGCATTACTAGGCATCTTTACTAGGGTTGGCTTCCCTAATTAAGTTGTGTCTGATAGAGGCAGCATATCTAAGTATATGCAGGGTGTGTGAAAGGAATGTGGGGTATCTTATACATTTTCATTCACATATAATTCACAGACAAATGGTCTAGTTGAGAGATTCAATATACCTACCAAAAACATGATTAGAGCCCTTGAAGAGCCCCAAAGAAGTAAGTGGGACCTTCTGATTCCATGCTTATTGTCTCCCTAAAGAGAGGTACCTCAAAAAGGGGTTGGCTTTAGCCCCTTTGAACACCTATTGGTTCACCTTGCCAGGGGACCCCTGGCTATAGCTAAGAAAGGGTGGGAGTCTCCCACTCCTCCTGTCACTACAAATGTAGTGAACTATGTGCTTGAATTAAGGAAGAGGATGACCCTTCTGATGGCTCAGGACAATGACAAACTGAAGGCTGGACAAGCACTGGTGAAACATTCGTATGACCAGAAAGCTTCACTTGTTCATTTTCTCCAGGCCAAGAAAACCTGATCACGAACCCTAGAAGGCCTAGAGCTTTACAGGACAATTGGTCTGGTCCTTACCGAATGGTTGAAAGACCAGATGAAGTGAACTATTTAGTGGACCTTGGAAGACTTAATCAGTCACCCAAAGTGTTTCGTATGAATAGATTACAGGTTTTCATTGCTAGGGTTGGAATGGCAGCCCTGCCTCTGGCTTCAGAAAGGGAGGAAGAGGGATTTGAACCTCTCCCTGACCTATTCCATGGCAGCCCTTCCGATGGCTCCATTGAGGGTGTCAAATTGTCCCCTCAACTGATGCTGCAACAGCAAGGTGAGGTCAAAACTCTGCTTAGGCAATTTCCCCCTTGTTTTCCCTAACTCCAGGCTTAACACCTTGTTGTAAGCATGACATTGATATTGCAGATAGTGTGCCCACCAAAAGCAGGAGTTACAGGATATCATACAAAGTAAGGCATCACATTAAGTCTAAGGTCAATAATATGCTAGATGTTGGGGTGATAGAGCCCTCTAGTTGTCCTTGGTCCAGTCCAGTGGTATTGGTACCAAAAACAGGCACCACAGATTGAAGGTTCTATGTGAACTATAGAGCTCCTAATGCTGTCACGAAGACAGATGCCCGTCCCCCTTCCACGAACTGGTGAGTTAGTAGACAAACTGGGTGCTGCAAAATACCTTGGCACTTTTGATCTAACTGTAGGGTATTGACAAATAATGCAGAAAATGCCAAGGAAAAGACAGAATTCCCAACTCCAGAGGGACTTTACCAGTTCAGGGTAATGCCATTTGGTCTAAAGAATGCACCTGCCACTTTCCAAAGGTTGGTCAACCATGTCCTGAATTGGTTAGATGAATTCTGCATGGCATATCTGAACGATATTGCAGTCCTCATGCCTACATGGGAAGAGCATGTGAGACACCTAGGAATTGTAATGCAGGCCCTTGAGCAGGTCTTCCTGAACATAAAGGCTATCAAGTTATGTTACGTTATTTGATATTTGTATAGGGCCTACTGCTATTGCTCTGGCTTTGAAGCACTGCAGTGGGTGAACACCCTTCGGAAGACTGTAGTCTCTGCAAACATGTGAAAAAAGAAGCAATACAATACATGCACGCACTATTTGCCATTTGGTGATAAGCAGAGATGACTAGGTTGAGGCATTTTAAATCATGCAGAGCATATTGCAAAGGCATATGAAGACTGCTATGTCAGTGATTATGTGACAGCTCGCCTGACTTTTTCATGGGACTCAGCTTTTTTCTATGGGTTGCAGCGCGAGGGGTGTAAGGGAATTGTAAAACGTCGATCAATCCCTAGGGCAACTGTCTACAGTTGAGGGCTCTGCAATTCTTTACTTGCAGAACGCATGCATTAATGGCTAACGTGCAGTCAACATGCAAATTACATGTACAATTGTTGGATAAGACACATATACCAACCAGCGCAAATCTTCTTGTCTGTGCCATCTCGTTATTGCGGTAGACATGTACTATTTTAGATTTAAACGTGGTTAATGCTTAGTCACCTGTAAAAAAAATACTGGACTCGTCTGTGCCCATTGTCAGTCTCGAGGACACCTGGTACTCTAGGGAGAAACCTGAATAGCACCATCCTTTGCCCAGAGGCCGTTGCCATGAATTTTAAAAGTCTTGCAGGCCCTACTGGGTACAGCACCTCAGCAAGTTGGACTGAGGTTTGAGACAGCTCCTAGCCTTCCAACCAACAAACTAAGGAAGGTGAAATTAGAGCCTGTTTAATATCCCTGAAGCTTTTTCTGTGAACCAACAGATTCATTCCAACCAGATCTTTTGCACTGAACTGTGAGAGAGAGAGAGAGAGAGAGAGAGAGAGAGAGAGAGAGAGACAGAGAGAGAGAGAGATAAAGAGAAAGGGAGTCAGAGAGACAAAGATAAAGGGAGTGATAGAGAGAGAGAGAGAGATAAAGAGAAAGAGAGTCAGAGAGACAAAGAGAAAGGGAGTGATAGAGAGAGAGAGAGAGAGAGAGAGAGAGAGAGGGACAGAGAGAGAGAGAGAGAAAGAGAGAGAGAGAGAGAGAGAGAGAGATAAAGAGAAAGGGAGTCAGAGAGACAAAGAGAAAGAGAGAGGGAGCGATAGAAAGAGAGAGAGAGAGAGAGAAAGAGAGAGAGAGAGAGACACACAGAAAGAAGGTTGAACAGTGGCAAAGTGGGAAAGTGAAAATGTGAACTGTCCTCAGAGGCCAGAGGTTTCTGCCATCTTGCACTGTTTGTGCCTTGCTCTCCCTTATATATTTTATGTCTTCTTATATGTAGCTCCTTAATTGATTGCATCCCTTACTAATCTGCACAACATTCTTCTTTCCACCATTTACTAAACACGCCACACTGCAGGGGAACACCAGCAAATACTGCCCCATTCTGCATGCATTATCATCATCTGAACTTTATACCTCTCCCACCAGCTTGTCAAACTCAGAATGCTCCAGCAACCACTGACCAATCCTTGCTCTGAAGACAGACCTTGTTAGTAGCAAAACAGAGCAAGATGCCCTACACTTGGGGCTCTGTTCTGAAGACACATACTTTAAGTGCCCTCACCGCTACTCACCTACAAACATACTATTGTGGAGGAGGAGGTAGATGCCTGTTCCTTAGTCCTCGCCCCCTTACCACCGTCATATTGGAATAGCAGAGCTATGTTGGGGAATCCATTCATGAATCCTTGCAATATTCTGGAATAACGTTGAGTATGTGAGAGACGGTATGCACTCAGATAACCATTCGGAATCTATCCTCAAGCTGAAATAATGGAGGGAAGTTAACAAGAAGGATGTATTTTGCCAAGCTGTCGAAATGCGGCTATGAATGATATGGATGTACATCAAGCAAAACCTGACGAACAGCAAAAGGGTGTTCCAATGGAGATCTATGAACTTATGTTGAAACGAGATGAGAATACTTAAAGATGACGATGTAACTGAAGCACTAAGAGAAACATGTACCCAAAGATGAAGCAATCATGAATGAAATGAAGATGAAGTTACTTACTGACCAATACCTGTAAATGTGAAGTAACGCAAGGTAGAAGAAGCATATAGACGCTTGCTAAAAGAGGTGTATGAATAAGTTAGGACGGACATTAGAAGAAAATGGATGCCGGCTCACGTCAAATGTCAACCCAAGTACCTCAGAATACAAGCCCAGGGTGGTGAGACGAAAACGCGATATGGAAACTGCTTCTGTGTGCAGAATAAAAAAGGATGCTGGCCTGGAACCAAGGAGGCTATTTCAGGAGAAGAATATGAAGTACAAAGGGAGCTGAATGAATAGACCATGTGCGTCAGACATATTTCTCTTAAGATTAAGGAGGACAAGAACATTTATAGAAGCCAAGTATTGGACGAATAACATTGCAAAAGCCTATGTGAGGTAGAGTGAGCAAGTCTCTAAAGGGCAGACAGTAACTAAACCATGACAATTAACATCAAATCACAGTAAGTGGAAGGGTGAAAGGGACATAATCATGGTCTCTTAACACGTGATGGAGAACTTGCAAACACTGACTATACATTAACGCCAAAGCTAAAATAGTGGTGTGCCTACACTCCTTTGAATGTTCCAGGACAGTGAGCAGACTGGCAAGGTCACCTCCAGACTGTAGACATTTGCAGAAGGCCTGCTGATGAAGGATAATCGACTAATTTGGAAAGCCAGGGGAAAGCTGACGTGTCTTACAGCACTTGGGTTTCGTTTTCACGTACATGCTGCTAGTGAGCCGAGTGCCCATGGTTGGATAGGGTTGCCAACCAATGAGAAGGCCGTGCTTCCACATACAATGTTGCAAAGTATTATTCTGCTGCCATATTCTCTGCTATACTCATTATGATACGTATGTAGAAGTAGCTCGGGCGTGCCCTACAGACAAGGGGCAGCCATGAGACAACTAATACTCATGCACTCTACAGGTAAACTTGTTCCCTTAATCCAATCCCTTCCACCGATCGGTTTTGTAAAATGCGACATAGGATGACATCACATATGAAGCACATAGTGATATATAAGCTTTGTGTGAACAGAAGCGTGTGTGACCAAGCATGCGTCTGATTTGATGAGTGTTGATTTATCCTGCTTTCTTTCATTGAGATAAAAGCAGTATATTACCAATTACCTTGAGTCTGTCTGGTTATTTTGGTCTGAAATATTCACTGGTAATTCCATCTAGCACATAGAAGACGCTTCAAGGTGCTAGAGCACATTTTGGTAACGGTGCAGATGGTTTAAGGTCTAATCGCCTTAAGACCTAAGGCCCAGACCTCCGGACCATTGGTGGCTTCCACCTCTAGCCAGATGATTGTGGAGTTTTCTGCGGAGATCGGAGCATAACAAATCATGTGATAAAAGAGACGGTCGACAGGTTCCCCTTTGACAAAATTCCTGTCCGGTCCCTGCAGATGCCTCGCAGACAAAAGGTGAACTGGTCGATTGTGGGAGAGCCGATGCTGGGATACTCGAGCTGAGGAACGGATGTAAATAGAGCATTGAAGCTGGTAAAGACATGTAAAGAGTAACTGGATTTTCGGGCATTAAGAAGAGAGATGTATCCCTCATTTTCATGGGCTCATGAGAGACGGAAAGGTTACGCACTAGAACTCCAATATAGGAGTATCAAGGATTCCTAAGGCAGAGCCAGAAAAGAGCATGTGTCAAACCCCGAGACGGGGTAATTTAAAAAGAGAAGAAGATACGTTTACTAATTCAAGTAAAGGAAGGGGTATGTAAAAAAGTAAAATAAATAAAAAGGGGGGTATGTATTCAAAGTGCACATGTACAAGGGGTATAATATGTTTGTATAAATAATAGTGTGTTTAAAACCAACAAATAAGAGCGATTGCAAAAATAAGTAAATAAATTAGTAACAATTTTTTCTTTTTTTTCGAACAAAAGATTGATGTCAATCAAAAGGTTAAAATGAGAGGAAATGTATATACAAGTAAAGAAGAGAGTCTCGAGATATTGAAAAACAAAGAATGATATAAAAATAATTATTAGAAATTGTTTTAAGGAAGGAGAAAGAAGAACAGCGTCAAAAAGGTTGTCTTAAAAAATAATAAGCACAGACAAATAAAACAATCGCATTTTTGGAATATGAGCGCCGATTGATGGTGCCTGCTCAACTAAACTGAAACAATATATTTAATAAATTCAAGAATGACAGAAATCGAGTAAGTATTGACAGTCAGAATTGACTTGTCACCATGGAAGACACACCTCTCCTACACATATGCCCAAAATTGCCGAGATAGACAGATACGATTAGGCAATATAATTCCGAATGTGTTAAAGGCAGAACTAAAAGGACATTTATGCTCTGGCCCCCAGAAGGTTTGTTGTCAAACACGGTGTTATGCAACATGGCGACATATTTACATGCCACATATAAAGGGAAGAAGTTAGAGAAAATATTGGCAGTTTTAGAATGAGAAAGAAGATCCGGCCTATAGGGAATGGATGCTCAACCAACATGTAGGGAAAGATACTGAAGAGAAGGGATTCTATCCTTTAAAAGAATTGAAAGCTGCAGCAGGGTACGTTCATCCAGCGTATCAGCCCACAGCTTATAATAGTGAAGACAATGAGGGAGAGAGTGAGAGCAGAGAACTCAAATATACATCGGCACGCGATGAAGGTAAACAGTGCGATGAGAAAAAAGACAGACAGAATAAACAGATAAGAGATAGAGGAGGAAGCAGAGAGACTGAAGGAAATAAAGGATTTAGCCAAGAGAATAACGATAGTACAGAATGAATGTATGGGAGGACAGATATTTCTTAAACTAGATGACAAAGATATCAACGGAGTTTGAGAGAGGAAAGGGAAGAATAAGAGAAGAAAGAGAAAGAAGAAGAAAGAATATGTAAACAACAAAGGGACAAAGAATGCAAGCGAAGGGAAGAAGTGAGAATATATGAGGTAAGAAAAGAGAATGGGAGAATGGGAGACTAGAAGAAGAGAAACCAGAAGTAGAAGCCCAAACATTAAAAGCATGCAGGTTACAAAAGAGGCGAGAGAAAGAGGAACTAAGAGAGATCAAGAGAAGGGAAGAAATAAACCGAAGTACGGAATTAAAGTATGATGAAATTGAATATATATGGCGTAGAAGTAAAAGCATAGTGCCTCTAATAACGCAAGAGCAAACTGGAGACAAGAGAGGGTCACAACTGTCCTGTGAGAGGTTGCAAGGAATACCAACAATGGAGCGCAACAATAAGGCGCATATAGATTTTTGAGAGAATCGAGCATAGAAAAAGGGGACCACATAGGAAAAACACCAGAAGCAACACCATGTTCTGAACAACGCCATATACGATTGTGCAGTATAGGGGCTGTGTCCCCGCCTTAGGTGAGCAGATTAAGGGAATTACCAGGACGTAGACGAACAGGTGAGGATAATGCTGCATGGAAAACAAGGAGTGTGGGTAGATATGATTATGAACCGGGGGTCTCACAGTTTCCCCTATTAGAGAAAAGGGGGTAGACCACAATATATATCATGGCCTCAAATGGATAAGGAGAATTTAAATTGCACACCACCAAGCTTAACTTCCAGTGCAGGAAAATGGATTAAGGAGCTAGAGAAAAGGACGTCAGGCATGACACTAGCTATAGGTGATGTAAAATGCCTGTTATCAGCTGTTCTATAGGAGAGAGCTAACAATATTTGGAGAAGAGCAAGGTACCAAAAAGTGACTGCTCAAAACACAGTACACGATGGAGAACCATTTAATAACTGTAGAGCAGATGTATGGCGAGCGCTCATAGTACAATATCCTGCTAAATTGGATATTGCAGCGATAATGACTAGGAAATTGAGGGAGGATGAAGATCCCATTGCTTTTAGTCAGGATATTCAGGACAAATGGGGTGCAGAGACGCATGAGCCTTGGGATAAGACAGTAGCATTATTGTACCACATTTTATGTCAAGGATTACCAGAGACAGTACAAAGGCAGTTAAAGAAACAGGTAGGAACGGAAGCAAAGCCATGACCGGAGATACAGCTAGCAATAGTGCATTATTGCAGAATGTTAAAATAAAAAGACAAGAAGAAAGCTGAGAGCAGGAAAATAGAAGAGACAAAGCTAGTTCAAAAGAAATGATCAAAATACGCTATAGAAGGAGCAGTATTGACGAGTAAGTAGGGAGTTACAGCACAAACAGTAAAGCTACCACAGAAAAATAATGCAGCATATGCCGCAGATCAGAATGAGTATAAGTGTATGCCAAGAGGTAAAGGGAATTGCCCTCAAGGAGGAGGACGAGGCAGATTCCAAAACCCTCAAGGAAGGGGAGGATTTAATGGAGGACAGCCACCATACTGTTGGAATTGCTGTAAACCAGGACACTTAGCTAGAGCATGCAGGAGCAGGGGAGGCATTGAACAACAGAATAACACAGATTCAGAAGGCTATTATGTCCAAGATCACACGCAGGCTCACAAGAGGAGTAAGAGAATCTAATGACAAACAGAATCTAATTATAAGTAAAAAGACTAAGAGAAATTAAGATCAAAAAGAGGACAACAATAAAAGACTAAACCGAGATACAAAGAAGCACAAAGTGTCCATTAAGTTGAATTTTCTTCATTAAGAATAAACTAACTCAGCGAAACTCATTGGTGTTTGCAAAATATTATTGTCTCTTAGGTGCTTGTAACCTAAAGATTGCAATTATATAATTCATACACACTGCTGGGCAGATAATCTTTGGACAAGCGACAAGATCCCCCAAAAATGTAATAAGGAGCTCGCCTAAACAAAGAGTGATTGTTTGCAACCTTTCACAACAATTCCTATTTGGGCCTCTTTGGACCGGGAGGACCCAGGGCAGGAATCCCTACTCAGACAACAGGTAAGCATGCATCGACATGTGTTTTCTCCCTCTGTCTCCACAGGGAATCCCCACTATCATCAGGCAATGCCAACGTCAACTTCTCTAGTGCTGGGATGAGGACAGGCGCTCCATGGAACAGTAAGTTGTGCATTTGTAAAGTTGTATTCTCGTGCTGCAGCGCGTGTGTGCCCATGCCCCTCTCTCTTCGTCCTGTTTGCTTCCTTGTTTGTTGGCCCTCCCCACTCCCTCCACACCATTCTCCCATTGCTTGGCTGGCCATGGCAACCCCCTTGGCCAAGGGCTCCTCCTCCTCCTCCCACTGCGCTTTCTGAGTTTTGTGGCAGAGGGCTGTGTGTCTCTCTCTCTCTTCTCTCACCCCCTTCTCCCCCACCTACCTCCTTCACACCCCCTGTGGTGCTCTCTGTCTCTCCCATCTTCTCTAACTGCTACTCTATCTCTTACCCTATCCCTCTCACTAAGTCTGGAAGGAAAAAGTTCAAGAGGGACATCCTGGTCTCCAACCCAGGCCTCCAATCGCTCATACCCACCCCAGACTCTCACTGACATCCTCTTTGTCGTCCCCTCTCCAGACCTATGGACCCGTCATATGGTCTCTGTTCTCTCTCCTTTCTCCTCCTCTCCAATTAATGGTGGCACTAGGTGGGAGGTCCTCTTGGCCCCGTTCCATTCCTCCAAGACCATCATTAACGTCTATCTGAATGGCACTGTCTTGATTTAGGGCCCTCAGCCCAATCTCCTCCTTTTTGATAGGCGTTTCCCACTTCTTATCAACTTCCTCCCTTCTCCTGCTACACTTTCCGCCACCCCTCTGGCGCCCTCCTCTTCCTCCTCTGTCCATCCTTGGGCCCCTCTACCACCTCCGTGGGGTGTACATCAAGCCTGTACCCCTCCACGGAAGTCTTTCAAATGTGGAAACCTGCTCCATGTCGCTACTCTCAACTCTCATTCTACTGTCAAACACTCCTCTGACATCCGTCACCTTCTCGAAAAACTCAACCTAGATGTCCTTTTTCTCACCGAGACATGGTTTATGGCCAGTTCTGTCATGAGTCTTGACACTCTCCTCCCTGTGAGCTACAAGATTGTCTCCAAACCAAGAACCAACCGTCCTGGAGGTGGAGTGGCCCTGATCTTTCCAGAGTGAGTCCCGTCCTCTGTCATCCCTACGCAGGCCTACTCCTCGTTTGAATGCCTGGTCTGCAGGCTCTCTATCTTTCCTTACCTCTCTCTAACTGTGGCTGCCATCTACAGGCCACCTGGTCAGGACGCCGTCTTCCTCCTCTTCTCTTCTTGCCTCTACTTCTCTACTTTTCCTCGGAAATCTCAACATCCACCTGGATGCTTCTAATCCCTCCTCTGGGCGTTTCCGCAACTTCTGTGACACTCTATCTATTTCAATTCTGCCTTCTGGCCCAACACACTCTGCCGGACATACTTTGGATGTTCTCATCACCTCAGATATCCCCCTCTCCAACCATGTCACTACTCCTCTCTCTTTGACTGACCACTTTCTACTCTCCTCTCATCTGAAACTCTCTATCCTTAAGGCAAAGCACCCCCCCCAGCACTGCCACCCACCTTCTCAGTCATTTGGCCAATGAAGCATGTGTCAGTGGATGCCTTTACCTCTACTTTTTATGCTCCCCTACTCCTGCGGCTGATTCACACCCTGACACAGCCATTTCTGATCTTCATCTTTCTACTTCCAACACCCTGGACATCCTTGCCTCTGTCATGAGACTCTGGCTGAAGCCTACCTCCAAGTGCAACTCTTGGTATGATTCTGACCTCATCCGTTCTCAAACGCAAGTGCAGGGTGGCTGAGAGGAAGTGGAGGAGTTTGGGCTCATCCTCTGACAAGCTGGCCTGCTGCCTGCTCCAAAGGCAATACAGACTCTCTGTCCTGTGCAAGAAGAGAGCACACATTCAAGCCTGTGTCTCTGTGGCCTCTAACTACACAATTGAACTCTTTAAAATCTGCAAGGAACTGGCCAATCCTGTTGGATTGGCCAGTTCCACTCTCTACCTCTCCTGTTCCATCCCAAGCCCTCTGTAAGGCTCTGGCCTCTCACTTCTCAGCTAAAGCTCAGGACATCCGGTCCTCCATCTCCTCTTCCTCTCTCGGCCCTGATTTGGCCATCTCCCCCTCTCCTCCTCCTTCCTCCTCTTTTACTCTGACAACACATGACAAGGTTTCTAGACAAGTACGATCTATGAAAGTGTTGGTCAAAGAGTTGCCCCCCTGCTCCTCCAGAATAATCAAGGACCATATTGACACCCTCGCTCCAGACTTGGCCCGATTTCTGTAATCACTCTTTTGCCACTGGAACTTTCCCCTATCCCCTTAAGCACTCCCTTGTGCACCACCTCCTCAAGAAGCCGTCTGCTGATCCTACCTGCCCGGTAAACTATCACCTAATCTCCATCACCCTTTCCTGGGAAAACTCTTTGAAAAGCTTGTCATCTACCAGCTTATTCTCCACACTGAATCTGTTGGTTGTCTCGATGACCATCAGTCTGGCTTCACAGCTGCCAGAGGCACGGAAACTGCTCTTTTGAGCACCTGTGAAGATCTGCTCTTTAACCTTGATTCCAGCATTCCTTCTGTCCTCATCCTCCTTGAGCTTTCCTCTGCTTTCGACACGGTCAACCACATCATCCTGATCAATTGACTCTGTGAGAACCTGGGCGTTACGGATCAGGCCCTGGAGTGGCTGACTTCCTTCCTCTTGGACCGCCCCTCCCAGGTCCAACTTGGTCCCTTTCTCTCTGCCAACCCTCTCTCTAACTGTGGCGTTCCCCAGAGTTGTATCCTCTCAACCTGGTTTTTCAATCTCTACTTGGCCCCTTTAACCCACTGATCTTTACCTTCTCCTCGAACTTTCAGTGTAATGCGAATGACACTCAGCTTTCCGTTAGATTCCCCCCAGCCTCCTCTCCTCTCCTGGTCATTCCTGACTGCCTATCGACGATTCAGGATTGGTGCGCCTCCAACTATCTCTGCCTTAATGCTAGTAAGACAGAGTTCCTTCTCATTGGGAGAATTCCTGCCCCTGATATCCCTCTCTCGCTCTGGCTGCCCTGTGTGGTTCTTCTTGCTTTGCCTTCCTGTGAGTCAAAATACCTTGGTGTCATCTTGGACTCTACTCTCTCTTTCTCTCCTCACATCTTGGACGTCACCAAGAAGTCCCACTACCAGCTACACCTCCTCAAAGGTACTCTTCCCTTTCTCAAAGTCCTCTGGAAGCTCGCTGTCTCCAGAGCCCTGGTTCTCTCTAGACTGGACTACTGCAACAGCCTCTTTCTCAATCTTCCTCCCTCTACTCTCCGCCCTCTGCAACTAATCAAGAACAGGACTGTGAGACTTATCCTTGGCCTCAAGCCCAGGGAACGTATCTCTCCAGCCCTGAAATCTCTCCACTGGCTCTTGGTGGCTGCAAGGATCACGTTCAAGAACCTTTGCATTGTCGACAAGGCTTTCTGGGGCCATGGCCCGCACTATATTAAACACTCTCTTCCAAAATACCGTCCTTCTTAAGCCCTTCGCTCAGCCACCTTCAACTCTCTAAGGGTTAGACGCTTCTCCAGGCAGAGAGTAGAGAGAGACTGCTCTCCTCTGCAGGTACCTCCCTCTGGAATGGCTTTGCTGCCCCTTTCAACCTTGACCCGGACCACCTGAAGTTCTGGAAGCAGCTCAAAACGTTCCTATTCTCCCCTGCTTTCACTCTCTCCCTCCCGTGCTGACCTACCCTACCTACCTGTCTGGTGTACCGACAGGTAGCTTGAATACCCTCAGAGTCCAACTGGGTTCCAGGCTCTTTCTTGATCAGTCACCCCTGCACTGCCTCCGGGCCCACCACACACTTAAGAGCTGGAACTGTAACCCACAGTCCCTTGTTCTTCTTGGACTGCCCAGAGCTGCGCTGCTCTGGCTGCACTTACTCAGAGCATTGCTGCCCTGTTTTCCCCTCCCTTCTCCCTTGCACTCCCCCATTTCCCCTTGCACTTCTCATTCTCGGACGTGCACGATCTGAATGAGACAAGGCCTAATAAGATTGTTTGTCTTGTTCTCCCTCTATCTTCCCTACCTTGACTTGTCGTGACTAGACACACCTGTGTACAGGTGCGTTATAAATGACTTATAACATCATATCATATTATACTATTTGGAAGAGGTAGTATATTTTCAGATTGCTGTGCACCAGGGGTGTTGCTAGGTCTGGAAAAGATCAGGGAAGCCTTGGGAGCAGGAAGTGACAACGGAGACCAGAGACTAACACCTCTTTCTAATGCAATGTGTCAACTTGGTACTAACACCGCTGCTTGGTATAAAAGGCAGTGAATGTCCTGGCTGGAACCACTCCTTTCAGAGCAGGGAAGTATGTGAATTGTGGGAGACGAAAGTCTGCCTGCAATCCCCTATTTCAAATGAGTACAGTCTACCTTACATCTGCCATCAGTGTAGGAAGAACTGGAGTCCCATGCGGGAAGCAGGTTCCCTCCCCTAAACATCTCCCAGGGAACAGAGGGAGATACTGGACTCCGAGGACCTGTCCAGCAGCTCCGGAACTGGTACCCAGCCAGCACACAGCGTGCCCTGCTAGGTTCTGACAGCAAGCTTCGAGGTGGGAAGTGACAGAGAGTCTCTGGACAAAGGAAAAGGACGTTGCATGCTAACACCCTCCTGAGCATTGGGCCTGCCGCCTTGAAAGGACACAAGCCCTATGAAGAAGCTAGGAGGAGTGCCACTCAAGCATCATCCAGCGTCTATGTTTTTAAGGACAATTTTGAAACAATCGAGTCCTCGAACTGCATCCAGCTGCACCGCTGACTGTTGTCACGCCACAGTGACTGGAGCAATCCGAGATGCCTCGACCAGCATTCCAGATCCACCAACCAGCACAGAGACAACGATTCTTGGCCCTGAGCTGCCTCACCGGACAGCCTGCAGACGTCCATCCAGATGCAAATTTTTTATAACTCATTTTATAGTCTCACAACACCTTTTTAGCTTTCTCAAGATTTTTCCTCATAACCTGTAAACGATCTTCCACTCCAGGATTCTTTGAATCTTCAGATAATTCAAAACTTAAAAATCATGGATGAAAACCCATGCCTAAAAAGAATGGGGACATAGAAGTAGAATCCTTACTGCAATTGTTATAAGCAAACTCAGCTAACCAGATCAAATCTACCCAATCCTCCTCCACTTGTAGATAACACCTGGGATATTTCTCTAGCTCCTGATTAACCCTTTCCACCTGACCATTACTTTCTGGATGATAACCAGACGACAACCCAATCTCCACTCCCAGTCTCCTGCAAAAAGCCCTCCAAAACTTTGAGATGAACTGAGACCCTCTATCAGAGATGATTTTACTGGGAAGACAGTGTAACCTGACTACTCCTTGTAAAAACTTAAGTGCCAGACAGTCTGCGGTAACCTCCCCCTCCATAGGAATAAAATGTGCTTCCTTAGACAACAGATCCACCACAACCAAAATTGAAGTTGTTCCCCTGTCACTTGGCAGATCCGTAATAAAATCCAAAGAGATGGTGTGCCAGGGACGGGGTGGAACAGGTAACTGTTCCAACAATCCACACAGTTTTCCCACTTGATTTTTTGCTTGTGCACATACAACACAAGTTTTTACAAAATTTAATGTATCTTGTCTAATCTTTTCCCACCAGAAGTTTCTCCTCACCAACTGAAGGGCCTTACAAAAACCTGGATGACCAGACAGTTTTGAATCGTGACACTCACTAAGCACCCTTTCACGTAATTCCACCGTAGGTAAATAAACTCTATCTTCAAAATAGGGTATTCCTTCTTTTACACAACGAACAGGATCCTGGCGTGCCCACTACTCCATCTGTAACAAAGACATAGATTTACGAACCTCTTCCTCTACTTCAACTGGACCTTGCTTTCCAGCAGATATGAAACAATTTGGCGCAATCACTGGAACTGGTTCACATACTGTCTTATTCTCACTTCCAGGAAATTGCCGCGACAATGCATCTGCTTTTCCATTAAATTTACCTGGTCTGAAAGTTACTACAAAGCCATATTCCGAGAAAAATAACGACCACATTAGTTGTCTTGGAGTGAGTGTCTTTGCCGATTTTAGAAACAATAAATTTCGATGGTCTGTTAAGACAGTCACAGTATGTCTAGCTCCCTTCAGAAAGTGCTGCCACTCTTCAAATGCAAATTTAATTGCTAGAAGCTCTCGATCCGAAATGGTATAATTTTGCTCAGCTGGAGAAAACTTCTTAGAATAGCAAGCCACTGGATGCAGCTGACCTGACACTTCATGACACTGTGAAATCACCGGTCCCCTTGCTAAATTCAAAGCATCTGCTGCCACAAAAAACAGTTTAGATGGATCCGGATGAAGCAAAATTGGTCCAGAGATTAACCTTTTTTTAATTCTTGAAAGGCTTCCTCAGCTTCAGTACTCCAAACAAAAGGTACTCCTTTCTTTAATAATTTAGTGATAGGGGTAACCAAACGTGAGAACCCCTCAATAAATCTCTGATAAAAGTTGGCAAACCCAAGAAAACTTTGAATTTCTTTTACCTTTGTCGGAGTAGGCCAATAACGCACTGCCTGAACTTTACTAGGATTCATCTCTAGACCCTTAGGTGACACTATACACCCCAAAAACTCCACTGACTCAGTATGGAACTGGCTTTTTTCAAGTTTTGCAAAAAGATGGTTTTCTCTTAGCCTTTACAGTACCTGTTTGACATGGACCTTATGTTCTTCAATACTCTGAGAATAAATCAAGATGTCATCGATATATTCTATCACAAATATATCCAAAAACTCCCGCAACACCTCATTCATGAAAAACTGAAAAGCTGCTGGAGCATTACATAGCCCAAATGGCATAACTTGATATTCGTAAAGACCAAACCTGGTCTTGAAAGCCGTTTTCCACTCGCCACCTTCCTGTACTCGCACCAAATGATAGGCTCCCCGCAAATCAAGTTTTGAGAACACCATCGCTCCTTGGACTTGGTTTAGAATCTCAGAAGTAAGAGGGAGAGGATACCTATTCTTGACTGTCACTCTGTTTACTGTTCTATAATCAATACAAGTTCTAAGAGAACGATCAGGCTTAGGTACAAAAAATAGTGGAGAGGCTGCTGGAGACTGGGAATGGCTAATAAACCCCTTAGCTACATTTTCCGCTAGTGTATGTATGATCAGACTCCTTTGAGAGGCTACTCTGCCAGGAGACACTTTGGTAATGCTTGATTTATTTATTTTAAGTGTTTCTAGTATTGTTGGTCTGTCGCATCCAATCTGAGTTGGGTGGTATTAGGTCTACAAAACCACCTACGAAGTGAAATAATGTTTATGTACACTCGGAAATTTGTTTGAGTTCCATTTTAAGGATCCAATCCCCTCGAGTACTGGAGGGATTGGACCCTTAAAATGGAACTCAAACAAACCAACAAGGACAGTAAATGCTAAATTGCTGCTAAGTATCAATAGCCCTGATTTGAAAAAGGCTCTCAGTAGCCGAAACACGTGTCATCACTAGGGGCATGAAAATAAAAATTATGGCACTAAAAATAAATATGGCGCATATCTTGATTTCTGAGTGTACATAAACATTACATTTTCCACTAGGTACTCATTTAAGTAATCGTTCTCCTTCTCTGTGAGAGCGTGCACCCTGCACTGGGTAAAATAGCTCCCGGCATTAAGTCAATCTTACAATCAAAAGTTCTATGAGGGGGTAACTCTCCAGCAACCTTTTCATTGAAGACGTCCCTATAGTCTTGATAACATTGAGGAAGATGTCGTCAGATTGCCCCAATATCATGACCTACCTCCCCCATTTCTGATAAGAAGAAAGACAATGAACCTGCCTGTTTCTGAAATCCATTCTGATCTTGTCCTGTGAAACAATGTTCCTGACAAAAGCTAGAATTCAATTCCACCACCCGGCCACTCTAATCTATTTTTTGGTTGTGTAATGTTAACCATGGCATGCCTAGAATGATTTTTAAAATTGGGGCATCAATCAATTCAAAGAAAATCTCTTCACTGCGACCTCCCACCACCTCCATAGTTAAAACACAAGTCATGTGAGTGATAGGACCAGAAGAAAGAGACGTTCCATCCACTGCCCTTACTTGTTCCACAACCTCTTTTAAAACCACTTGAATACCTAAAGATTTTGCTACTCCCCAATCCATAAAGTTCCCAGTAGCCCCTGAATCCACCACCAGTGGACCTGTTCCCACCACTTTTGATTCCACCCTTAAGGATACATTGACAACAATATGTGGAACTGCAGCCTGCATAGTGTTAGCAATTTGTTGCACCTTACCTGTAGATGAAGAAGTGATTAGGTCTCTATTTCCCTGTCGTAAATCTAGCAGTTCTCCACCGACCTCTAAGGAGACTTGACGGGTGTCAAACATTTTTCTAAACTCCTTCAGAAAAAGGGGAAATCTTTTTAAAGCTGCACTCTTTTGATTCACCAACAACCCAGCCCAAGTTGACGCTTCCCCTGAAACATAGGACATCATAACGGTAACTCTAGATGCTTCAGGAGGAAACAACTCAGGGCGACTAAGAAAATGTAACTCACATTGAGTTAAAAAGGCTTGAAATCTTTTTGCGTCACCAGAATAACGTTCTGGTGCTGCCAAAGGAACCGGCATAACCAGTGCCCTAAAACCACCTTCTGCCCCCATTCCTCTACTGGGACCTTGATCTTCATCCTCTCTTTCAAGAACTGGAGGAGATCCTGCCCCTCTTGACACACCTTCCACCCTCTGCAACTGAGTAACTTTACCACTTAACTCTTCAACTCATTTCCCTAAATCTAAGTTTTCTCTGTGCACCTCTCTTAACTCCTCCCTCAACTCTCTAATCAAGGAAGTAATAGTCTCCATTGTTACCTCCTCGGGGTTCATGACAGCTTGGGCAGACTTATTTTTTCTGGCCTTTCATACTGTCAAAGCTTGATCATGAAGGATGTCCGCAGAAGCTGCAGAACACCCATAATCCCCCGGAAATATAATCCACTAAACTGAGTTAATTAAAAAGGGAAAAGGGGAAATGGGATAAAATAACAAAGACGCCAGGCTCTGTGTGAAGATTGTTTCTTAACCTGTTAAAGGAAATTCACTATAATTTTCTACTAACCTTTTAAAATCTGACTTTTCACAAATTGTCCTTATTATACTTAAATATAAAAACCATACCTGGCTATCCTCAACTGAAAGCCCTGAGGATTTTTACTTATCAACTGCATCCAGGGGAACGAACATCTGCTTCAATCTTCTTTGGAATAAAGTTGGTTGAATCAGAAATGTTCGTTGTCAACTTCTTGTCTAAAACTTCAGAGGAAATGTTCCGTGCTGTCCACGCATAAATGTTTGTCTTTTAAAGTTTAACTTTTCCAAAATATGCACATGAACATGCACGTTAAATTAATTGCTTTTTTAATGAAGAGTCAAGAGATTCAGCGCAAAGCGCTATGAGTTTTTCATAAGATGTGGATTTGATTCTTATAAGCTCCGCAATGAGCGCACGTGATTTTACGAAAGAGTCTCTGTACAGCACATGCGTAATAACTTAAATTAGTCACTTTACCGCGCACGCGTCTTCAACCTTATTAGACTCCGTACCGCGCATGCGTTAGTATTGTTAGTATTTGTAGTGAGCTCCGTAGCGCGCATGCGCTAGGATTTGTAGTGAGCTCCGTACCGCGCAAGCGTTATAACGACTACTCTAGTTTTGTCAGTTTTTTGCCGATAGTCTGCGCATACACAAATAGGTTTGTGCTGAACATAAACTGTACTGTTTAAACAACACAAAGAAAAAATTATACAATTCAGACTTCAGATCGCGCGCGCTCGCTATAGATCAAAATTGAAGCCTACGACGTAATCACCTACGCCATTAACACTTGCGCAGTTAATGGAAAATGACCTACCCGACGCATTAACTCCACATCGGAATTTCTCTATAAAGAGAAACTCCTCAAATACATCGGCGGCCGCCAAACACTTGCTCGCTCAGGAAAACTCTCTCTCTCTCTCTCAGTTTAAAGAATTCATGAACAAATCCAGGAGTATTTCAGGCGCAAATTATAGTTTAAATATCCTTACGCTCTTGCACTCTCCTGAATAAAATTTAGTAGTTACTTCTCCTTATTTAAACAACTAAAAATCCAAGTTTAACTATATTATAATGTACACCAAATGTCAATCTAAGAAATCTCTTCTAGAAAACATAAAAGTTCACTTAGCTTTTGTCTTCAAAGTTTATGACTTGACTCCTAATGGCTTCCTGGTTCCTTCCTGCTTCAGTTATGTTAAAGTTAACTCCTAAAACCTGGAATTAATATTTCTTCATAGAAGCTCTTAAACATAAGTCCTCTCAGTTGAGCTGCTGACAATGAAAGGCAGTTTAGAATGTTCTCTACCTGCCTTTCATTCACTCCATCCACTCAAAAGGCTTGTTGCAAATTATGCTGAGAGTCACCATCTTGACCTGGGAAGCTCTCATTACTCTGAATCATAGAGTTAAGGCAAAACCAATTCATTGAATAACACTCACGTCTACTCTTTTCCACATAACAACCTTCAATTAATTAAATAAGACCTGACAGTTTGCCGAAGTTGCCTGTCGCCTGGTATCTGCAGCTGTCTTCCACCAATAACTCTGTCTCACGGGCTGTGAAGCGCCCTGGAAACGTCTTGACGCTGTCAAGCACCAAGAACTTCTTCAGCAGCAGATACATTGTGGTTCTGCCCCCCTGGTCCTTCTTCGAAGGCCCCTAGAGACAGTTACAACCCTTTGTCCCTTTGGTGTTGAAACCAAATAACCTTGAACAGTAAGACTGATTGCTTTATCAACTATCCTCCTGTCAGTATCCAGAGTGCATCCCTTTCCTTTGTGAACTGTCTGTCATCTGTGTTCCTTTACAGTGTGGGTTGTAATTGTAGTGTGCTAGAACTGTCTGTTGTAGTAATAAAAAAGTCGATATTTGTATACAACCTTGACTGGCAAGTCCCTTTTATCATTGGGTAATAATTGTATTTTCGCTGTGTTGCAACTAACCAACGATCCACGACCTTGTCCGCCGTTCCATCGCCGTTGTCAAAATTGGACAAGGAGGTCTTATAATTTACTTGTATTCGAATCTGTTCGGATCCCTTCTGGTGCACTAGAGGTGTGGGGTTGATTGATGGTTTAGAAACCGATATTCATCCCATGACCACTGGTGCCCTGGAAGTTGATTTGTCACACCCCTGAGCTTGTATCTGGCACTACAACCAAAAGACCCGGTGATATAACCCCCACCCTCCCAAGCCTCCATAGCAACACCTCTGTGTGCAACACTTACTCCGGCAAGGTTTTTTGCCAGAGGGTCAATCAGTAGTCTTGTTGATGTGTAGAAGAGAGCACCAAGGGACTGGTCCTAACCACAGAACTTGATATCAGAGGGAAAGCCTGAAGGTGAGGTGCTTCCTTTAGGAAGCAGAGACGAACCACCACTGAGAGAAGGGTGAGAGTATGGTCTGCCTGAAAAGGACCCTGAATGAGGGGGGAGGTGTCAAGAATTTTGTATGGCATGAATCCAATGTCATGGAGGCAACCCTGAGACAATCAGAGGTTGTGGAGAGACCCAGGACGATAGATAAGTTAAAGGGGGGCCTAACAAATTGTAGTGACCAGAGATCCTCCAAAAGGTAGAACCATGTGCATCTCTTTGAGGGAACTGCCCAGGAAAGACCTTACTGCATATTTGTTTCTAGAACAGGGAATGAATTTGAAAGGCTGGGTTTATTAACACTTTTGTTGGTCAAATTAGAGAACTCGTGTTGTAGCTTAAGGTTAGCTCGAAGTCTAAAGGACTTATGAAGAATACGCCTGACAGATTTAAGTTAAGACTACATTTAAGTCTTCAATGTTCCATGATCTGGTGAACTGAGGTACAGGGTGCATCTAGAAAAACTCACTTTACGTCATCCCACCCTTGACACTAGTTTATTTAGGATTGTCATTTTGTTTCTAGAACCTAGCACCTTTAAGAATTCATCCAATTCAATGACACAACGTACAGCACGACTTTCATTTAACAATGTTTCATTGTGACATCCCAGTAAAACATTGTTAAATTAAACATGTGTTGAACGTTGTGTCATTGAAATCTGTACACCACGTTCCGATTACTAATAAACTGAGGATAAAACCTTGCCTCTTGTGTCATGTGTTTTGTTGGCATACCACAGTAGTTCTTATAATAACTTGTGGTTTTATAATTTAGGTACATAGATAATATAGTTATTTAGAGTAGTTGGTATTGTCATATAGTTAGTAATGTGAAGAATCTAGCGACAACGTCACGGATTCTCGGACAGAAACCGTCTCTTACTTGGCCAGGGAAAGGCAGAAGCTACCTGACTCTGACACTGTGGGTGGCGATCTGCGGAAGGCCCACGTCAGAGTGGACAAACTCCAGAGTGACAGGAAAATACTGAATCAAAATAACCCTACAGATGTAATTCCTAATGACACCTATGTGCCTTTACAACATGCCAGAATGGCTTATTGTGGCATAGATAAAGAATTCCCAAGTTTTTATGACCAACAGCCTTATTTACCTTCTCCCCCTTGTTCCTAAAAAGAGGAAAAGAGACGGAACAATGAGAATGACCAGAAGCGGTAAGCAAACGCTACATTCTAGTCTTTGGAAAGTGTCAATTGAAGCCGGGAAGTTTAAAAACACACACAGCTGACCAGAAGCTGGGATAGAAGCAGCTGAGAGAGAGACAGGCAGAGACCGGAGCTGTTTGCAACTTGTTCTGACGCCGGTCAGAACGCCTGAGTCCAGCAGATGGTGAGAAGCAGCACATGAGGCTGTCACAGACGGCGTCCCGCGGGACCAAACTGAAAGAAGTGCAATGCTTTGGGACCATGGGCTGCTGGAGACGCCCCGTGCAAAAAAAAGCAATGCAAGAGCACACCGGTTGATGGGGCATATGCCCAGTAAGTGGACCAAAAGAGAAGAAGAAAGAAAGAGGCGAGGAACGCCAAAGCCGCCCGGTAAGCCCAGGGAAATTGAACAGGTTACCGGGGAGGATGAGGGTAAATGCCGTGCAGTCTTAACATCGCAAAAAACACACAATTGAAACCATTGAAGAGATTGAAGGAAGTACAGGCAGTGTGGGGAAAGGGTCTGTAACCACATACCTGGAAAGAGAGGTTAATACAGTGTTAAGAAAGGGGAGGTGGGCCAACATTTGACAAAAGAAGCTCACACAAATAAGAACCTTGCTAAGAAATGGTCAGTGACCGAATATTGAAAAAGCATTATTTCTTGGATGAAAGAAAGAGTGAGTAGAGAATGGAAAAACCCTAGCAGGATAGTGAACTAGGCAAACAGTGAGTCTGGGACACACACCCAAAAACAAGTGGAACTATTACAAGTTGAAAGGATATTTAAAAAAAGCCTTGGCAGGAGAGTAAAGGAGGCACCTTGCAAGTCTGGGGCCCACACCCAAGAAGCAGAGGGATAATATCCTGGCAGGAGAATAAACCAGGAGTGAGAGGAAGTACACCGGAAACCAGACCCATACCCCTTTTAAGGATCAGTAAGAACGTTGCAAATACCCTGGCAGGAGAGTAACCCAGGATTAAAAAGAGGAACAGTGAATGAACAAAGGGAAGGAACATACCCCTGTTAAACTAATAGAAAAACAGAGTGTGAATTTGAAGATTCAAAAGAACTGCATACTTAAAGGAAACTCAAGGGAAGACCCATCGCCCTTGGAATAAACGTGAACTGTGATAAACTGACTTTTAAACTACCAAGGGAAATTTAGGGGAGGGGAACCCCTTCTCTGGTGGAACTTTATTCCTTTCTTTTCTACACCTTGATTTTTTCTTTTTAAGAACTTTGAAAGAAAGCTACAAGTGCAGAGCTTGCAGAAATCCCCTTTGTACACGTTATATTAAGTTTAGATTGTAAGGGTCAGTTTAGGGTTTTTGGACACAGGATGGAGGATGCTCTTTTGTTAATCATCCTCACACAGATGTGCCTTCGTTTTGTTGAGGAAGCGAAACTCCTCTTTGGATTAGGGAGAGATAGGATTCCTCACAAACCTTCTTCATTATTTCTTGAAAATAAAAGTCTGTAACCAGCATTCAATATGCCACTGTGTCCGAGTCCTACTCTTGATCCCTTACACTAAGTATAGCTAGAGATGGCAGTCAGTATAGTTATGGAGTTACTGAAGTTAAAGGCTATGGTAACAAAGTTGGTACGTATAGGTAGTATAATACAGTCAGACACAAACAGACCTCCATCCTGCAGGGCCTCTGCTTAGTCATTTCATTTGGGGAAGCCACTTTCACGTGAGCTTGAAGCCTCCATCATGTGAGCGCAAATTACAACCCCTGGATTCACCACAGAGCAGGAGATGACTCAGCTCTGGGGATGTGGGCCAAATACAAGGAGTCTACCATTCATTGTGCATAAATCTAAGTGCTAATTGGTAAAGCGGTAAAATGAGTTTGTGAAAGAAGTAAATGGGAAGTGAGTGAGATAAAGAAGGGGAAGTAGCGGAGAGACATGAGGAACTTCCCTTATGCGGTTTTTTCATCTGTTGTGGTGTGTGAATACGGCACAAATCTGGAGAGGAGCCACATAAATCGATAGCTTGCATAGTGTTTGTACTTTGCATTTGCATTTGGGTTTATAGGGAAGGAAACAACAGAGCTAGGAAACAACAGAGAACTGTATAAGTAATTTGAGCTTACTGCCAAAAAAAACATATTTTACTCCTAACTTAGAAAAATAGGGAGTAACATGTTACCACTTCAAAAGCTTGCCTGGAGCCCTGGGTCTGGTGCCTAGACAATAGACTTCTGGAAAGGTGTCGACTTCTCCTGTTGTCTGCGGTGGATTCTCTACTGGCAAGGGTTCTGCCAGCCCGGTGCTTTCCCAGGAGTCAATGCCCAGCAGCTTCGTGTAACTTCCCAGCAGACACCACCCGATTAAATGCTCTGCCAACATGTGGGTTGAGGGGCTCTCTGTGGTTAGGTTTGGTGGTGGAATATCAACCCTCCCTTCCAAGGGAGGTGACCTGCTACTCAGTCGTGGAGGAATTTGGCATCTAAACCCTGGCATCCGAGCAGAAGGCAGTCAGTTGTGCTCGGAGGCTCTGCGAGCCAACGTGCCCACAGTCAGAGAGAGCTGCCTTTTATTTTGTTCTATGCGTTTCTCAGACTCTTGTCGGCCCCATCTGCAATTGGCCGGGAAGACAATGTCCTTTCTTCTTTGAAAGGTGTGTGCTCAGATTAAAACCAATAATCTGTTTCTTCTGTGACCACCAAGACAATCTTACATTTTACATTCTGACCACTGATTGGTTAGTAGTGGTGTTCAACCTGCCCATTTATTACAGCATTAACACTAATAGTTCACCCACACAGGGCCTAGATGTGAGTTTGAAAGCACCACTCTCGGCCAGAGATGCAGAGTGTAACAGAGAGAAAGAGAGCACAGAGCGAGACCTCGAAATTTACATTTATGAGGTGGAGTTAGGTATAGCTAATTATTAGAATGTGCCAAGCTGGATTGTGGTTGAACTAGAAATGAGTTTGTCCCAGAATTCAGGCTCCCTGCACCCAGGCACTTAGGCGTGGAACCTGCATATGTTCAGGAATTGAAAAAAAAGAGTCTGTCTTCTGCACCGGAAGCTTCGTTATCTTGGTTCTATGCCCGGGCTGGCTAGGCCTAGGCTAGAGCAGCTATCTGCTGAGAAAGGATAAAGCTCCCAGATGTCGGGCCAACAGCACTGAGGTGCTACGAACATGAGGGATGCAGGAGCTCAAGATGGAGGACAGTCGTCACTCCACAGTAAAAGCCCAGGGGCACAATAAAATATACCTGTGCCCTTGGACATATACCTCTAGAGAGCATGGTGGCTGGGGGAAAATGGCCTCCCCTGGTGAGGCTCTGAACTCACCAGCTCAGCCACAGGTACGTATTACTGGAGGTGTGGCGTTTTTATTTCTTTTGTCATCTAAAACAGAGATAGTGGTTATACTCCACTAGACACTTTGTTGTTTGTTCCCTTACATGAGTGAGCGTTTGGTGTGAGTTCTGAAAGATAATTGTGGTTACGCTATCCTTAGCCTAGAAAATAGTTTAGTTGACTCCAAGTGTGTGTGGTCTGCTTCATGCTGCATCGTGATCACACACAGCACTCCTTAGGGTAGGCTGGATCATGCTAAAGGCCGGCCAGGGAGCCACAAGGACGCCCAGTGAATGAGTTGTACCGAACCGGGACAGACTCTAGGAGCTCTTCTGCACCAGTGCTCATCTAAGAAGGAGACCTAAAATAGAGGGACACAAACATTAGCAAGCTGAATGATCAGGGACCTTACAAGGCCTCACCCTTATCTCTCAGAGGACACATAAATGGGGTGATAGCCCTTCACGAGGTGACTTCAGTGGCGTACATAGAGGGCATGCCTGTCAGTATCAATGGGGTATGCGAGAATACAGACAATACTCACCTGAATTCTTGCCAACATTGTGACAGCGTATCTACTGTGAGGTTGCTGCTGGTACTTTTGTTCATAGGAGGTTTGCCCAGCATTACGTTGCTCTCAGGCGCAGGACCAGGTTGATATGCAAATAGATACTTCTCCTCAGATGTGGTGCAGGGAGCTTAAACCTTAGTGTAGATCCTCCTACGTGGGTACCATCCCATTGACCTGGGTCTTTGGCCTTCTTCATTGTCACCAGAGGGGAGTCCACATTTTTGGCAAAGGTCAATTGGAAATTAAGGCAGAATTTTAGGACACTCTTTCCAAGTCCAGCTAATGTAGCGCCCTGCCAATGTCCTCGTATGTGACATTAGGGATTTGAAAAGGGGAAGTGCCATCCACGGACAAGGAAGGGAACCGCAATGGAGGAAGTGTGAGGACAGCACAAACATGCACTGTCACTGCTGTCTGAAGGCTGCACACTGCAGAAAATGCCAATCAGACACACATTCTGCTCGATCAGCAAACTTCCCACAGAACGGGGGGCAGTCCCTCTGCTCGGTTTGGGGAAGTGGTAGAGGGCCATGTAGCACAGGAAGCAGTGACTCTTGGCCGTGATCGATTGCCCCTCTTGATTTGATTAATTCAGGTGCGGTCAGTGTTTTGGGGTCCGGTACTACTGAATGTTTTCAATTCTGTCCTGGAAGCCTGCCAGATCATGGAATCATCATGGGAGGCTTGTAGAAAGGCGAGAAGGATAACCCAAATAATGACCGCCCAATGTATCTCCTAGATACCATCATACATCTGTTTGGCAGGGTGGTACTAGAATTCAGTCTTGAGAATTCCACCATTACAGCGCATGAATTGGCAGGTAGGGTTCTATGCGATCACATCGACCACAGTTACTTTGTGGTCTTCTAGACCGACTTCATTTAATTTCTTTTTTTTTTTTTAATGGAGGGCACCCTCCACCCCCACATCCTCCCTACCCCTGTAACCATCCCACCCCATACTACTCCTACATAGATAACAAAATAGAAAGTCGATTTACAAGAGTTGAACCAGAATAGCACAGGCCAACTGTGATCGATGTAATCCCTTTAAAGCAGCGCATAGAAAAGTGCTTCCAGTTACAGGTGTTTCTTTTAAAATATTTATTTTTCAAAAAATGCATTATAATTCCTATCTGGCCTTTGGAGATGAAAAGATATGTGCTGCCCTTGTGGGCAGGGACAACAATGCATTTGAAAATTCTACACCAATGCAATGCTGCTAGGATCTGATAAAGACAAAAAGAGGAGCTATTACCAAAGCGGGAGGCTCTGGCTTTATTCCTAGTGCTTAAACATTGGAATGCCCTCCCTACGCCCCTAAGGAATGAGACCTCCCACCTTTTCTTCCGCAAGTCACTCAAAACGAAGCTCTTCAACTAACCCACCTCAACACATGAGGCCCATACCTATTGCCATCCCAGGAAGGTCCTCTTTAATTTGCTCTGGCTCCTCTGTTACCATGGAACCATCGTGAATGTGACTTTGCCCAACATATATCTTTGTTAACACGTCCAACAACTTGCTACAGGTTCACTGTGACCTGGAACCATGAGAATGTACTATGCAAATGTCAATGAATCCATCTACTACCCTGCTCTGCTACAGGTTCACTGTAACCTGGAACCATGAGAATATACTATGCAATGTCAATGAATCCATCTACTACCCTGCTCTGCTACAGGTTCACTGTAACCTGGAACCATGAGGATGTACTATGCAATGTCAATGAATCCATCTACTACCCTGCTCTGCTACAGGTTCACTGTAACCTGGAACCATGAGAATATACTATGCAATGTCAATGAATCCATCTACTACCCTGCTCTGCTACAGGTTCACTGTAACCTGGAACCATGAGGATGTACTATGCAATGTCAATGAATCCATCTACTACCCTGCTCTGCTACAGGTTCACTGTAACCTGGAACCATGAGAATGTACTATGCAAATGTCAATGAATCCATCTACTACCCTGCTCTGCTACAGGTTCACTGTAACCTGGAACCATGAGGATGTACTATGCAATGTCAATGAATCCATCTACTACCCTGCTCTGCTACAGGTTCACTGTAACCTGGAACCATG
This sequence comes from Ambystoma mexicanum, assembly GCF_040938575.1. Classification (NCBI taxonomy): domain Eukaryota; kingdom Metazoa; phylum Chordata; class Amphibia; order Caudata; family Ambystomatidae; genus Ambystoma; species Ambystoma mexicanum. The sequence continues at coordinate 230,271,260 of NC_090934.1, forward strand.
AGAATGTACTATGCAAATGTCAATGAATCCATCTACTACCCTGCTCTGCTACAGGTTCACTGTAACCTGGAACCATGAGAATGTACTATGCAAATGTCAATGAATCCATCTACTACCCTGCTCTGCTACAGGTTCACTGTAACCTGGAACCTTGAGAATGTACTATGCAAATGTCAATGAATCCATCTACTACCCTGCTCTGCTACAGGTTCACTGTAACCTGGAACCTTGAGAATGTACTATGCAAATGTCAATGAATCCATCTACTACCCTGCTCTGCTACAGGTTCACTGTAACCTGGAACCATGAGAATGTACTATGCAAATGTCAATGAATCCATCTACTACCCTGCTATGCTACAGGTTTACTGTAACCAAGAACAACAGGCTGTGCATGCCATTGTTTTGATTGCTTCATGTAGCAAAGTAAGCTTCACTGTAACACGGCCACGATGCCACAGGGCTGACTTGCGTGCTTTATAAATGAAATAAATAGAAATAAATATTAGCACCAATTCAAGTGGAGAGGGGCGTTTGCTGGTGTCGTGGTCACGATACCACAGTAGACTCGGAGGAATGGCAGTCTTCCCTCCGGAGCCCACCACACAAGCCCAACTAAAAACCACTTGTGTGAAGAGATAGGACGACAAGGTGGACGGTTGCTCGTAGGCCAGCTCCTAACCTGGAAATAAATACCACAATAAGGTTATCCCAACTCTTCTCCCCATGGAAGAAGAAAGACCTTAGGTACAGACAAAACTGAAGAAAAACATCCAAAACAAGAACAATCTTCAAAACCCAGGAGGGAAAAGGTCTAGGACCCAGCGAAAAGAAACGATGTGGGAACAGAAGATGGGAAAAGCAAACCCTGAGGAGAAGACAAGGACACAAAGCCGTAGAGAGGAGAACCTTCGGAAAGGGAGAAGGCAAGACAAGAAGCCAAAGAGGGCAACCAACAGGCGACAACAGGGGTCAGGGGTCCTAAAAGGAAGCTGGTTTGAAGAACTGCTCTGGTGTCCGCAGCAGCAAAGGACCAGGCAACTTAACCATAACATTCCTGTAACAAAGTTTTTTTACTGAATATAGATGTAGATAATATAAACTGGATACATGTTTACTAGGATTCCCTTAGTTTATATACATACAACATAGAACATACTGAACCGCCTACCTGCGCTGGTGGTTCTGATGTTCGCAGACCATGCGCATGTTTGCTGACTGACTCGGTCAACATCAGCACTATCCAAAAACTTAGGGGTATCTTACATTGTTGTATCATGCAATGAAAACACTGAACATGTTCAAAAAGCAGCACATAAATACATTAGATTCAATAATAAATAAGAAGTGCAAACTGTATATGTAATACACCAACCATCCAATTACACAGCCTATGCAACATAATGGAACATACCAAAACAAAATAAATATGCCCCCACAGAATTACCTCACAGAAACTGCACAGCAAAAATCAACAACACACCTATGCCGAAGTAACAGAAAAACTTAGCAAAAAACTAGTGAGTACACTACATTTATTGTATACATTTATAAACTTACTGTATTAGGTACACTAAAAGTAATATTTCTTTTTTTCACAGAAATGTCTAGTACTTTGGAATGACTGGAAGAAAATGTTCCTCGGGATGAAATGAGTGAAAACAGTGATACTAATGGTAGACACTACACTTCTCTATATAAGCCAATTAATAACCATTACTTTGTGTACTTAACAATTATTTTTTTTAACAGACCATACAGACATTAAAAATAATACAGAAGCAGAGACCTTAGAAAATCATCTGCAGCAAATGGATCAAAAAATTGATTTATTAAAGGAATAGTGCGCTCAGAAATATTATTGCCCCGAGGGTTCGGGCATGCGTTTTTAAGCATACGTTGATCGATCGTACAAACATTTCCTATGCACCTTACCGTACTTTATCTCTTTTTTACACATGCAAAATCAGGCAGCAGGGTGCTGCCATCTTGTGATAATCTTATCCGTTGCCGCATTACCCAAGGTGGACTGCCCTAGCGACAATAATTCATATGCCTCACCCCTGAGGCTGACATCACCAAACCTAGTGATATTCTCTGCCTATCTCCAGGACGTTACTGGGGAGCATGGCCAAACGTGCCCTGTCATCACCCACGTGTTAACGTTAGTGGACGCAGAACCCAAAATATCAACACACATCATCTCACAGCACAGCGTGTGCCAATTTTGAATATAAAATTATACTTTTACAGGAAATAGCAAAACTGTACAATTTGTAAAGTACTTTTATTTCAAAATAAATGCTCCGAGAACATCAGGGGAATGCCATATTGAAGCAACTGGGTCATTTTTGTCTTTGTTCTCGATCTACAAATGTTTATCGTAAGTCATGCGGTGTTCCTTTTGGGTATAAAAAGTGCAGTGGATGCACCGTCAATCGCAAGGCTTTGGCATCAGCTTGCCGCTAGGCCACAGTAAAAAATCTCAGGTTGCTCCTTATCGCTCATACCGCGTAAGGGCATATCGGCTGTGGCGATCGTCCCAAAATCGTCATTGTGTTCAAGCCATTCAAGTGTATCTGCAGCTGCCAGTTAAATAACGTGTCAGTTGGTATCTGGAATCGATGACAATCGCAGAACGGCAAGATGTAGCTGTTTTAAAAACATGACAGAAATGTGTCTCAGTAGCCGATCTTTATTACAATTCATCATTTTGTTAAAACTAATGATGAACACAAACGTGAAACAATGGGAACACAGAAAAAACAACATGGAAAGTAGTCCTCAATTTGCTTCAGAGATTAGTAGTATGGAGTATGCTCAGCTCGAAATGGGATGTGGAGGCTGACACTACAATCAGGGAGCAAGGTAAGTGCAAGAAGAAAATATAGACGGAATTTTAATTAGAATATTAGCGTTGAATTAGGCGTTTGAGGAACTTGTGCGAACCCAGTGGTGGACTACATGCATCTCAATGCTGGACTGCCCATGTGCGCGGGACAAAGACAAGTACACACAGAGGTTTTATTTGCGTGTCATTGCAATATGCCACAAAGAACAACCGAGTACAATGTAAGCCAGTAATAACGGTCAACGAATGATAACTTGACTCATTGGTCTATAAAATCGGTGAAAGTAAAACTTACATTATATTCAGCATTTCCATTCTCTCAGTGTAATGCAGAGACTCCGTTCAGGTCAACAAATTTTCATAAAATAAATTACATGTTCCTTTGTCCAGTTTTGGAATGCTGAACCTTCTCATATTTGACGGTATTACACCCCTCCATTCATTCATTTCTTTCGGAATACTCTCTTTTGTTTCAAGGTCGAAAAACAATTGAACCTTATACTGTGTACGATGCGTGGGTTTGCTCAGCTCGGAAGCAAAAATTCAAAGCCGCGGACCTTCACTCAGAATGGGAGCCAATAGCCCTTCTACCATAGTGGCATTACAAATATTTTTGAAAAACATAAGAATTGTTTGCTGCCTTCCACCAATTGCGTGCAAAATTTCTAGTGATTTACTTTGTTCCTCTGGAGAACTTAGCACTCTTCCAGCGACTTCCACAAGCAGCCCACACCACCTGTCAGCTCAGCCCATCTCCTGTTCACACGGCAAATTGCGTAAACATTTTTCGCAAGAAACAAGTCTTGGGCCCTAACAAAATGTGTTCATACGAGAATGTCTGAGCAAGCCCTGCTGCAACCCCCTCCGGCCAGGCCGTGGTCCCCTGAACTCATGACCGCAGTTATATATTAGAGGCCTATAAGTTGCACACATGTTTTTGTATTATCCCACTTTGGGTCACTAGCGAGGTGAAGTGTGTGGGGGTCTTGCCCCTGCGGCAACCGGGGGGTCGGAATTGATAACTGACAGGTCTGGCACATCAGAGCTAGAAAGGGGGTGGAGTGACACAAGTTAGTTTAGGACAGAATATATTGTGATTGGGGTCTTGTTTTATTGGGAGGAACTCGTAGGGTGCTGAGCCAGGAAGGATCACATTTCTGGTACATGATAAGAATAGCTTTCGAGGGGCACAAGGTTGAATAAGCAGTAATGTTCCAGCAGCGGGGAACATTTGTTGAGATGGGTGAACAACTACAAGTCATGGTTTCGCCCTGACACACACAGGACAGTGCTTTCAGAGGAAGATTTAAATTAATACATTCTTAGTTTGACAAATTAACAAAATGATAGAGTCAGAGACACAATCACAGAATGCGGCAAGGGCCGGAACACTGCTGAATGGAGATGCATTTGATTCACTGAAAAATTGAAACAACCATTGATGAAAGTTCCGTTGTGCTTTATTTTATTGCTGATTTTGATGGCACAAATGTACTACACATTATAAAGTTCTGGTTGCAGCACAGTGAGGGAAAATCCCTTGTACTGACCGCTGTCACTGGAGAAAGTTTCTCTAATGGCACCACCGACACAGACAGGTATTACTCGTCGAACGCAGTGTCCAAGCCTCCCATGAAGCCACCATGTAAACGAACGATAGGCCACCAGCCTGTACCACCTGTGAAAGAGAAAGATACAAACTGTTTTTAAATGAGCAAGATAAATGTATTAAACCTTAGTTGACAATGACAAATCTAGTATCCAATGGCATTGTTGTTACTTAGACACTGTACAATATTGAACGACTATGCATTCCATTACATTTGGGATACAAATAAATATTGCTTCATGGCTGTACATGAAATAAACATAAGAAGACCTCTATGATTTCCCCAAATTGCCAGTGATGTATAAAATTGCAAGACTACATTTGTTTGGCATTGATAGATCAAAGTTACGACAATATAGGAGTAAAAAATGAAATGGTAGTGGTGTAAGTGACTTACTCGTTACTTGCATTGCGAGGGTGAACTGTTGCTCGACGTTCGTGCATAAGCACCATCATAAGCACTTGCACATGAGGGAAATCCAAGATGTACAGCCAACTACCCATGCCATGAAAAAACTGCATACAACCACAAAAAGCCAAACAGTAAGTATATAATAATTGGACTCACCAACACCACAGCATAACACACCCATTCAAGAAAACAGCTGACCATAAACCACAATCCAAAATGTTTGCTTCCATGGGTATCTTATGCTGCAGCGCTTGTTGTCAAACACTATAATCTTGACTGCATTGCCTGGTCAAAACTCTTCATACAGCCTCAACAAAGGAAACACTAAGTATATAATGATTGAACTCACAAACACCGCAACATAACACAGCATGCAAAGGAACACCTCACCAATTAATACAACCCAAAATGCCTAGAGTCTTCAATACCGACATTCTGAAAACAATCCAACAAACAAACTAACACACATCATCTCACCATCCTATAAACACTGTTACACTACTACCAATCAGTACACACATTTTTGAAAACATATCCCCTAAGCAGCCCACATACCACAGTCAAAATCTTTGGTAACATGGGTGTGTTATGCTGTGGTGGTTGTGGCAAGGGCCTAGAGTCTTGGGTGCAAACCACCGCAGCATAACACACCCATAGAAACAAACACCTATCAAATGACCACAACCCAAAAACATAATACATCCACCTCAAAACCTATCCACTTCAATTAACATTCTAAAAAATAATTACAACCAACAAACAAACTCTTCAATACATATCCTCTTCAACCAATGCTCTTTTAATGACCCAAAACCAACATCATACTAAACAAAAATAGCCATTAGTGCGCCCTGTGTTTAGTATGTCGTGGTGACCGCGGACACTGTGAACACATCACAGCCTTCTCCCACCTAAACAAATACAGCATTTGACCCATCTCTTATTCCCCCACCCTCTCCCAGCACTCCAACACACCAACACACGCCCCAAAATTGGATCTAGGCTCACTTCCACACCGCACTGCCCGCAGATGTCCGGGGATAAAATATGACAGGCGCATCGAAACAATGTGACGCACCTCACACCTCATCCCAGACGATCTGAGAACATGTTGCGTGTCCTCGGACATGACGCAAGCTGATTATCCAATCGGTGTCCTGTCAGCGGAGCGAACAGGGAAGAGTGTCCGCGGAGTGCACATAGATATCACATATTTTTTAGACCTACTTTTGGTAAATATCCGTCCAACGGTTTGGGCTGTAGGCGCGACAGAAATTCTTTCTCCATTCAATCTATGGGGAAAAAAATACATTTTGGGACCCCCCTATAACTTTGCCCCCCCAGACCAAACCTTACCAAACTTTGCAAAAAGATTCAGAGTGGGCCATATACATTTTTTGCAAAGTTTGGTGAGGATTCATCCAGGGAGAGTGAAGTTATAAGCCACTCAAAAAGTGCTCTTCCTATGGATTTAGCAACTTAACCATAACTGCATGGCCGCTACCGCAGGCCATGTAATTATATATATATATATATACACATATATCACATGTATATATATATATATATATAACATGGCCACGGTAGCGGCCATGTAGTTATGGTTAAGTTGCTGTTTCCATAAGAAGAGCACTTTTTGGGCGGCTAATAACTTCGGTCCCCCTGGACGAATCCACACCAAACTTTGCAAAAAAAAGTATATGGCCCACTCTGATTTATTTTGCAAAGTTTGGTGAGGTTTGGTCCAGGGGGGGCAAAGTTATAGGTGGGGTCCCACATTTTTTTTCCCCATAGACTGAATGGGAAAAAAACTGCTCACGCCTACAGCTCAAACCGCTGGATGGATTTTCACCAAATTTTGGACCAGGAGCAGCGGCTTGGTCCCAAAAGCATGCTTTTGCAAATTTGGTGAAAATTCGTCCAGCAGTTTTTAAAAAAATGACCAAAAAGTAGGTCAGAAAGAATTAGTGATATCTGTGTCCGCTTCGCGGACACACTTGCCTGTTCGCTCCGCGGACAGGACAGGGATTGGGCAAGCGGCTTGCGTGGTGTCCGCAGACATGTTACGTGCTTTCCCATTGGCTGCGGTGCAGCGTGCAGTGCGTTGTATTTTGCAAGACACTTGTTTATGGTTTGCCTGAGAGCAGAGGAGAGGGATCTGCCGCCTGCTAGTAAGTCATGCCCGTGTCTACCCTGTTCCCCCCCACCCCCCGCTCATGCCCTTGTCTTCCTCCCGTTCCCCCCACCCCCACTCATGGCCCGTGTCTCCTTCCTGTCCCCCCACCCCCGCTCATGCCCCGTGTCTCCCATGTTCCTCCAGCCCCCGCTCACGCCATCGGCACATGGTGGCCTGCGGAGGGCCGAGGAGCGGGATCTGCCGCCTGTACACTAAGGTTATGTCCTTTTCTCCCACACGATCACCCCCGCTCATCCCCAGTGTCTCCCCTGTTCCCCCCACCCCCTGCTAATCCCCTGTGTCTGCCCTGTTCCCCCCACCCCCACTCATGTCCTGTGTCTCCCTCGTGTAGCCCCCACCCCCCGCTCATGCTACGTGTCTCCCCTGTTCCCCCCAGCCCCCCTGCTCATGCCCCGTGTCTCCCGCCTGTTGCCCCCCAGCCCCCGCTCATGCCCGGTGTCTCCCTTGTGTTGCCCCCACCCCCCGCTCATGCCCCGTGTCTCCCTCATGTTGCCCCCACTCATGCCCCATGTCTCACCTGTTCCCCCCACCCCCCGCTCATGCCCTGTGTCTCCCCTGTTCCCCCCAACCCCCCCCTCATGTCCCGTGTCTCCCCTGTTCCCCCCACCCTCTGCTCATGCCCTGTGTGTGCCCTGTTACCCCCAGCCCCCGCTCATGCCCCGTGTTTCCCTCGTGTTACCCCAGCTCATGCCCTGTGTTTCCTCTGTTCCCCCCTCACCCCCCGCTCATGCCCTATGTCTGCCTTGTGTTACCCCCCACCCCTCACGTCTCCCTCCTGTCCCTCCACCCCCCGCTCATGCCCCGTGTCTGCCCTGTTCCCCCCACCCCCCGCTCATGCACCGTGTCTCCCTCGTGTTGCCCCCATCCCCCGCTCATGCCCTGTGTCTCCCCTGTTCCCCCCAGCCCACCGCTCATGCCCATGTTTCCCTCCTGTTGCCCCCACCCCCCGCTCATGCCAAGTGTCTCCCTCGTGTTGCCCCCATCCCCCGCTCATGCCCCGTGTCTCCCTCATGTTACCCCCCCACCCCCTGCTCATGCCCCGTGTCTGCCCTGTTCCCCTCACCCCCTGCTCATGCCCCGTGTCTCCCTCCTGTTGCCCCCCACCACTGCTCATGCCCCGTGTCTGCCCTGTTCCCCCCCACCCCCGCTCATGTCCCGTGTCTCCCTCGTGTAGCCCCCATACCCCGCTCATGCCCTGTGTCTCCCCTGTTCCCCCCAGCTCACCGCTCATGCCCGTGTCTCCCTCCTGTTGCCCCCCAATCCCCACTCATGCCCGGTGTCTCCCTCGTGTTGCCCCCACCTGCTGCTCATCCCCGTGTCTCCCTCGTGTTGCCCCCACCCCCCGCTCATGCCCCATGTCTCCCTCATGTTGCCCCCGCTCATGCCCTGTGTCTCCCTCGTGTTACCCCCCACACCCTGCTCATGCCCCGTGTCTCCCCTGTTACCCCCAGCCCCCGCTCATGCCCCGTGTTTCCCTCGTGTTACCCCAGCTCATGCCCTGTGTTTCCTCTGTTCCCCCCTCACCCCCCGCTCATGCCCTATGTCTGCCTTGTGTTACCCCCCACCCCTCACGTCTCCCTCCTGTCCCTCCACCCCCCGCTCATGCCCCGTGTCTGCCCTGTTCCCCCCACCCCCCGCTCATGCACCGTGTCTCCCTCGTGTTGCCCCCATCCCTCGCTCATGCCCTGTGTCTCCCCTGTTCCCCCCAGCCCACCGCTCATGCCCATGTTTCCCTCCTGTTGCCCCCACCCCCCGCTCATGCCAAGTGTCTCCCTCGTGTTGCCCCCATCCCCCGCTCATGCCCCGTGTCTCCCTCATGTTACCCCCCCACCCCCTGCTCATGCCCCGTGTCTGCCCTGTTCCCCTCACCCCCTGCTCATGCCCCGTGTCTCCCTCCTGTTGCCCCCCACCACTGCTCATGGCCCGTGTCTGCCCTGTTCCCCCCCACCCCCGCTCATGTCCCGTGTCTCCCTCGTGTAGCCCCCATACCCCGCTCATGCCCTGTGTCTCCCCTGTTCCCCCCAGCTCACCGCTCATGCCCGTGTCTCCCTCCTGTTGCCCCCCAATCCCCACTCATGCCCGGTGTCTCCCTCGTGTTGCCCCCACCTGCTGCTCATCCCCGTGTCTCCCTCGTGTTGCCCCCACCCCCCGCTCATGCCCCATGTCTCCCTCATGTTGCCCCCGCTCATGCCCTGTGTCTCCCTCGTGTTACCCCCCACACCCTGCTCATGCCCCGTGTCTCCCCTGTTCCCCCCAGTCTCCCCACTCATGCCCCGTGTCTCCCTCCTGTTGCCCCCCACCCCCCGCGCATGCCCGGTGTCTCCCTCGTGTTGCCCTCAACCCCCGCTCATGCCCCGTGTCTCCCTCGTGTTGCCCCCACCCACCGCTCATGCCCTGTGTCTCCCTCATGTTGCCCCCACTCATGCCCCGTGTCTCCCTTGTGTTACCTCCCACCCCCTGCTCATGCCCTGTGTCTGCCCTGTTCCCCCCACCCCCGCTCATGCCCCATGTCTCCCCTGTTCCCCCCACCCCCCGCTCATGTCCCGTGTCTCCCATGTTCCCCCCACCCCCTGCTCATGCCCTGTGTGTGCCCTGTTCCCCCCAGCCCCCGCTCATGCCCGTGTGTCCCTCGTGTTACACCGCGCTCATGCCCCGTGTCTCCTCTGTTCCTCCTCACCCCCGCTCATGCCCTGTGTTACCCCCCACCCCCCTGGCGAATTTCAAGGGTTTATCGGTTTTACTTGGAACCATAACATCCCTTTAACAAAGATTTTTCACTGAATTTCATAGGTTTTTAGTAGCGCAAGGTAACCATAACGTCCCTTTAACAAAGTTGTTTCATTGAATATATATATATATATATATATATATATATATATTGCCTATAGGACAAACCCTGAGGGTCAACCCGAGAGAAAACATGGGATACAGAAAGTCCCAATGACTTTGACTAACAAGTGACTGGCTCAGGAACACTGAACCTGACCTTAGCAGAATGGGGACTGACACTGAGGAAAGAACCCTTCCCATCACACCTTAATTTTGATCATTATCCTGTTAAGAAACTCTTTTGTTTTGCTTTCTGTAAAGAAAGACGCCTAGACATAACAGCAAACAACCCACACCTTTGAAGAAAAGAAAATAACAAAGCCCACTAATCACCTGTGTAGAAAAAGGGACCATGTGTGACACAGTGTTGAAAGCTTTCGCAGCTAAAGTGCATCTATACTTTATGGGGCTAATGTGTGAGGACATGAAACTGGCTCCCAGATCTGTGTAACAGACAATAGGTTTCTTAAGACCCTGGGCCTCATTACGAGGCGGGCGCTCCCGTAATGAAGGGTGCCGGTACACGACCGGCACCGTTCATTACGGGATGCCTGATTATGAGGTCCCCTAGCGGGACCCGGAACAGACGTCTGGTAAAACCAGACGTCCTTTCCGGGTCCCGCAAGGGGACCAAGGTGCTAATAATGGGCCCGGCCGTTATTAGCTCCATCCCCATTCCCATTGAGCGCTATGGGGCTCAAATGGAAATGGGGAATGGTTTTGTGCATGAGGAACTACCGGGTCCTCCAAGGTCGGAATGACCCGGTAATTACTCATTCATAGAACCCGGTACTGGAACCCGGTATGGAGGCAGCCATGCCCTTATTACGGGCATGGCTGCCTCCTTACTCGTAATGAGGCCCCCTGTAAATCTCCCACTGAAATCACCCCTACCATCCCGTTAAAGTCTGAGCATTTTACAGCAAGGTTGCCTGGAAACTGATTTCCTTATTGATCTACCCAGAGGTGAATACCTTTAGGACTCACCTAAAGAAATATTGGACGTCAAGAAGTTAGCCTACCCTCTGTGATTTAAATAGGTTAGGCTGGTCCTTGAAAACCCTATTTGCCTAGAAGCTTGGAAACGCCCAAGTTCTTTGTCAAAGACTTTGCTGGTCTACATGTAGGCTAGGTGGATGAGCAGAAAATACCAGTGCAACTGAAATCTTTGTGTGAGCCATTAACTGTGGATTAAAGAAGTCTATAATTTATAATGTTATGACTGTTTTTTTTAAACACTCTTATTACCAAAGCGGTTTCTAAGCGCAGACCCAGTATTCTAACCTATATTGCTCTGTGTCGTCTTGCTTTCAAGACAATTGTGTTGCTCCTGAGCTATCCTCCTGACAAACTAGGGCCCAGAAAGTCAGTTTGATACTATGGCCCCTGGACAAATGTGTAACATACGGACCAAATTAAGATATGCCATATGTCCCTGGAAACCGTGACCTGCAATGTGATGGGAAGGCCATTCTTTGGGGCTGACCGTACATGGAAGGGTTTGGCCCTGGAGACCCATGGTTTGTCCACTCGATTCTCATCGCAAGTGCATTTGGCCAAACGTGCTCTCACAGTCTGGTACTCCCTTAGTAATCCCCTGGGACTGTCCCCTATGTAGGTGCTTTCCTGCTAGTTGTGTACCTTATAAATCCCATATATACTATCATATATATGGAAATAAATGGTGATTTCTGACGTTGCAATTAGTTTGTGCAGAGTATGGTGAAGTAGGAAGAACGTCCACTACTCTCAGACCCCACTAATATAACGAATGCAGGGCCAGAAAAGGGGTAACGTGTGGCCTGCACTATAATTACTACACATCTGGCGGCAATTATTGTGACTTGACGCTCCTTTGGAATTATGTCTTATTGCTTCTAATTGTCAAATATTTAAGATAACGTGTGACATCTCCAGATGTGTGTAACATTTGTGCTTCTCCTGAAGGGATTGTGCTTTAGTGATGTGTTTTGTAATGGCTATTCTAGACAATACAAAGGAGGGCTTGCATTCTGACTGGCAGGATATGGCAACCAATTAGAGGGGCTCCAAGAGCAGACATGTTTGGCTCCGATTCATTACATCTCCCGAAAAAACATTGCTGGGAACAAGGATATTCCTTTCTCCTCATCATCAACTATCTCAATTTCTATTTATTTATTACATTTGTTACGCCCAGACCCTGAGATATCACCGCGAGGTAATATATTCAAAGAGATTTATAGTTATATCAACAAACTCCAGTCAAACTCCAGTCCTAAATTCTGTGTATAAAGTGCTGGAATATTTTTTCCAGGAGATATAAAAACTGGATACCACATGTTTTCTGATGCAAAATGGACTAGGCCTATAAATCACCAGTTGCCTTTTACAGGTGGTGAGGTTTATGTGGTTTACACAAAAAAGTTGTCACTGTTATACAGGGATTATTGCTAAAGTTTGTCAATGGGTGCCTATCTCTGCTTTACAATATGAATGTCATATTTAGAGAGCACCTGATGGCGAAAGCTTGTGGCTTCAATGTGCTATAAATAGCACGAACTCATTTTGTCAACCTCTGAAGGATGAAAGGCAGAGTCATGCATGGCCAAGATGTGAATATGAGACAACAGGTTAGAAAGCAATCTCTGCAGCAGGTACAATAGCACACGGAGCTATCTTATGGTTAAAGTCAATTCATGTCCATTAGGAATAACCTGCGAAGCTAAACAAACTGAAAAAAATACCAATCACTTGCATATCCTTTTTTCTCGATCGTCCAAATATTTAAGCAGCGTCAGAACGTTTTCCTTATTTGAATGTGGTTATTTATTTGATGCTATTTTATCAATTTCCAAATGGGTGTTCAATATCTATACATGTATACTTCGCTGACAGAGATAACTTTCATGTAGTAACGATTAACTTAAACTTTCTATGAAAGAGCTAATCTTACAACTTTGGTATCCGTGGATGAAACTACATATTTTCCAAAACAAGTTCAGCCCACTTTGAATTTTTTTAGACAGTTTCTGGAGTTTTGTTTGGGGGAAGAGGGTGAGGCAGAGTGTGGGTTCCAAAACAAAGAAACAAAGTTCCCATTTAAACTGCCACCAGGAATTTGTATTCTCACCTACAGCAAAAACCGAGGACTGGACCCATTTACAATAATACTCTTGGGTGAGAGGCTGGTGCATGGGCCAAATTTAAGCCTTCACTTGGTTTGGTGAAAGTCTGCCCAGCGATTTCATTTTTATTTTAAAAGTCAAAAGAACAGAGATACATTTTCTGGGATTCGCCACGGACCCCAATTCATTAGGAATGATAGTATGAAAGCCGGCTTGAAAAAGGTTATCCAGTCACACGCATTTGAAAGGTGTACCCTGCAGCTACTCCTGATCCTGGGGAAGGCAACAGCACAACAACAACAACACGGAATACACACTACCCTCTCCTCCCATTCATGTTGTGATTACAACAATTAACTTGTGACTCTTACAGCTTGTTGTGCTCATATTACTGTATAATAAAAACTCTAGGCTATATCACTAGAAAACTGTATGTCATTTTAATCTTAATGTCTTTGTTTTTCAACACATATCCATTTCTTCTGATTCATTACTTTTAAATCGTTAAACAAACCCGTAACACACAATCATACATTATGTGTGCAAATCAAGGGGTTAGTAACGTTCTATTTTTATATAATACAAAAGGTTTTGGAACTTGCTGCCGCAAGTCTTAATGGGGAGTATAATATTTTTAAACATTGACTTTGAACATTTTTGTAGACATGAGGTGTGATCATTTCCTTTCAGTCAATGGTTTGTCGCCAACCGCTCTCATTTTGTAGTCCTTTTAATGTACCATAATAGCTTTAAAGTTCCCTCAAGATCAAATATTCCATCGTATCTTTATGTTTAAAAAAAACAATATTCTCAAAAAACATTGATTGATTATAACCATGTCGACACTCATGCGTTTCGGCCCTTCACACCAAAATCAGTCCATCCACCACAGTTTTGTTGATCATTAAGCAGGCCTTCGTCAGGACAAAAAATATATAGTGGCTTCCATAACCATCTCGAACCAATCATTCGGCCCCTTGGCTACTTCATTAGGTCTCTAAAAATAAATATTGAAAAGTACAAATCGCTAGGAGATTCACTATGGTAATATAACACCATGCCACTGTGGCATTCATGCGTTAAACACTGACCGTATTCTCTCTTTGGTGGAGTACAGCCTTTTCTCAGAATCTGTGAAGTATTCCTGAGGTTCACAGCGATCTCTAGTGAGAAAAACATGATAATTCCTCTTTTAGTTCTTCCTCATCTGGCTGGCTACTCAATGCCCCTCCATTGTTATGTTTAGGGAACCGTCCCCAGTTTTCCACCACGTTTCGATTGAATCATGGGTTTATGGTTACCTTTATGTATTCTTCTTCCTCTTTTGTTGGGAAGCTGCATAACCAGCATCTACCTCTTCACGTTAGCGAATGGTGTTCAGCAAACCCTCTTCCATCGTCTGCATCACCTAAATGATTGCAAATACTCAAGTGTCTATTTCATTTTTCAATTCTTGTAGCTGCTGCAATGTGCAGTGCTTTTCATTAGAAAAATTGTGCAGCAACAAGAATTGAAAAATGACGTAGACACATGAGTGTCTACTTGCCAGGTCATGTCCAACAAATACTGCAGGAAAAGTCACTGTGCAAGTGCGATTACCACAGGCCATGGCTGTTAGATACTGCATGGGGGTCTTTGCAGCAGCGGAATGGTTGTGGACCCTGCACCAAGCACAGTGACTGTTGGGCAATGCCACAGGCCATGCCCCAGGCTCAGTGACAGCTGAAAAGGGCATGTGGCCATTGACAGATGCACTGCCCACAGGATCACTGTGTCTGTGCATGGTGGAAGGCCAATTCCCCATGCACAATCACCAGTGTGCATTGTTCAAGTCATGCCAGCCGGCAGTATATATAGGGTCAATGTGCTCAGGCATGGCTGTAGGCCATCCCAAGCAGGCACAGTAGGCACAGTGACATAGAACCCATCACATAGGACATTACAATGACATCACCTTGCTCCATTTCACAGGCACAGTGACCCTAAATTCTGTGCTGCACAGTGATCCTATTTGCAGTGCCACAGGCATGAAATATTTCTGCATTTTAAAGGCCAAGCACAAAAAACAAGACAGATTTTTGTGCGCTTCAAAATGCTGAAGTAGGACATTCACCCCTGAGAAGACGATCGCACCCACGCTGGATCTCCTGAAAATCAGGGGGATTTACCCCTCAAACCCTCCCCTTTATCACTTACCACCGCCTTCCCAGCCCAACGCACTCCCCCTCCTCTCCTACACAGTCACAGAAACACACATTTATCCCCCCAGCCCCTACCTTGCCCACCGCAAACATTCGCCTTCCTCTCCCACACAGACACGCACGCACTCATACCATTTTTATTAAACTGTTTCAGTGGTAGGTCCAAAGCACCATGTTGACTTTTCAGAGAGCAGGGGTTACCAGGGACTTTAGAATCCCTATAGGGAGGAAAGAGCCACAGCCCCTGGCTGTTGGAAGAACTGAACAGGTGGGTCGTGGCGGCCCTGCGGAAGCTCTGCCTGTTGGGCTGATGGTAAGGCTAAATAGTAACTGCTTCCGGATGGTGGAGAATGAACAAGCACTGTTCTCCCAGCAGAACTCTTGTGTCTGCATTGTCTTGCAGGCCATAATGTTTACTGAAGCTGACCTGGTCTTTGGGTAGCGAGGGGAACTTTTGTAAGTCATTCTGGTGTAAGGCCATGGTAGGGCCAGGCGGAGATTCTTGAAGTCAATCCATGAGAAATGGCGTAGGTATCGCCACAGGTTGCGGGATCAACAGATGACCTGAGACATGAATTCGTGTTCATTAAACAAGGCTAGTAGTGATGAAAACACTGGGGTTGGAGAAAGTTGAATGTGTCTGCTTCAAACAGGGTGAAGGGCCAAGCGGAAGGCATGGTTGTGAATTTCAGTATAGGTCTGTACAAGAGCTTCCACTCTACACCAGCTGGTGGTCAGTGAGGATCTCTCAAACGTCACTAATAATTCAATGGGTTTGTGGACTTGGAGGGCTCTCAATAAAAGAAATGGGAGAAGCCCAGGATAGCCCACACTGCCTCACACAGACTCAAATATTCTACTTACGCCATGTTTGGGCTATCTGTAGTTAATGGCAAACAATATATGTTCAGCAAAGGCAAAAGTGCACACTTGAAAAGGTAAACATTGAATTACAATGAAACTGAGTAGACAGGTAAAGGCCAATAATAACATTGGGACATTAAGAATTGCAGGTTATAATGGCACAATCGGTATCCATGGGGTGAAACAGAAACGGCCCTTTGAACAGAGAATCCTAAAACTAAAAGCTCCTGAGGAAAAGGTTCCACAACTAGTGCAAGAGGAACAGAAACATGCCATGCCCAGTGATTTTCTGGACGTTGTATACAAGGATATCATCTCCATGAATACCTTTGTGTTATGTGTAGAAAGTGTTGTTGTCAATCACACGGCGGGGCTGAAATGTGTTTGTACATATATAAAATGCTTAAATGTGTTGTTGTAAACCACATGGCAGGGACCGGATGAGTTTGCACATAAAAAAGCTTGAATTTTAAATGTACCTAGTTTATGTGGTAAATTAAGACAAGAAGGATTGCTTTTCACAATAAGGGGTTACTACAAGAATTTTAACAAGAAGCTATTTCATGTACTATGTTGGTATGAATACACTTATTGGAGTAACATATGATTGAATTTGTCTTTAAGAAGGAACTTAAACCCAGCATTGGGGAAGAGAAATAAACTTGATGATACATTGGGTATATAGACATCGAATTTCTTGAGAAACATACATAGTTGTTTGCCATTAACTACAGGCAACCCAAACATTACAGCCTGTTGAATATGCATAATATCTGTGGCCTTGGAACCACTTGGTAGTGGTTTTGGCGAACTCCGACCCACTGGGCTGCCCACGGGTTCTGGCAACGTTTGGTCCTTCTGGGCTGTGGTCACCAGTCCCAAACAGTGTTGGCCTTTTATATGGCTTGGTTTCCAGATGACAATTGATTTCTTCCTCGTCTATCGTGGGTGGTTAGGTTGCAGCCCAAAGGTAGTAAGTAGTGTCCCGAGTTGGTTGCTGGCTTCATTCCATCAAAAGCCCCTAGCAGGCACCTGGCCTGGTCAGTGTCCACCATAGACTCAGGGTCCATAAGCTCAGGGTTCTCTAGCTTCCACCACAGGCTGAGGGTCCTCAAGAGCACAACGCATGCTCACCTTCCTGTAGAACCTCTGTTGGCTCAGGGTCTAAATGAGCGTCCAGAGTTCACATTTTCAGGGAGTCTTCCTGGCTTCAGTATTCTGTAATTCCTCTTGATGTGAGTTTTCAGGGAACCCTCCTCAGTACAACTTCTCCATTATCTATCTGGTTCAGTGTATTTGCAGCAAGTTCAAATTAGTTTCTCTGGGGGCTTGCCAGTCCCACTGTCTATGCATCCAGGCTACCCTGTCTCCAATCTCTTGTCATCTATTAGTTTCTGTTGGGTTTTCACGTTTTCATCTTACTTGTCTCCAGCCCTGGGTCTAAGGGGCATTCAAATAAACGAACTTTAGCATCCTACTATGCCCAGGTCTGCCACAACATATTTGCCTTCCACCTCTGATTAAAATTCATTTGAACCCACGGACTAACCACTTAAAACAATGCAGACAACATACAACTGATTGTGAAGACAACCACAACCCAGGAACCAAAGAACTCCCTCGACAACTGTCTCAAAGACATCTACAACTGGATGACAACGATCAACCTCAAACTGAACCCGTCAAAAACAGAAATAATGTTCTCACCCACAGAAAACAACACAACCAACCCACAACTGGACTGACCGGCTGGCATGGGAACACAACTGGAGACTTCCAACGTCGTAAATAGCCTAGGAATACTCATGGACAATGGACTATCCCTGCAACAGCAAATCAACGCAATCACTAAAAAGTGCTTCTACCTCCTAGGGCTACTCCAACGATTGCTGCCCTATCTCTCCTTCCCTCACAGAACCCCATCAATCGTATCCCTGATAATAACAAGAATTGACTACGCAAACAGTCTATACCTAGGAATGCCGGAAAGACTCAACAAGAAATTCCAAATGGTCCAAAACCCAGAAGCCAGGATTCTACTAAGATTAATCAGAAGAGGCCATATCAATCCAGCTCTGAAAGGCCTTCATTGGCTACAGTAAAAAAACACACCAAATTCAAAGTCCTTTGCATCGGCCACAAAGCTTTACACAGACAAGGAGCCAAATTCCTCCAAGCCAAGATCAGCCGCTACCAGTCAAGAAGGACCTAAGATCAAGCGACGACCAACAAATACAGACAAAACAGTAAGAAAAGAGGAAATTCGGAGGAACAGCATTCTCACGCCTAATTCTTAACCTATGAAACACCATGAACAAAGAAATTAGAACCACAGAAGGCCATATCACCTTCAGGAAAGGACTCAAAACCTGGTTATTCAACAGACAATGACAAGCGCAAAGGGACACCAACAGCAAAGATATCGCGGACCAAAATAAACAGATTAAAGGATGCGGTCACAGATAACAGTGGCAAAATCAAGGAGGACCAGAGCACCCCAACGCCCACATTGCCTGCCAGGGTCAGACTGGTGCATAACTTTGTCTCGAGCACTAACGAAAATGTGGCCCACTGTTGCAAATGGCAAGTCAATCCTTTTGTGGCAGGCTGTTTGAATAGTATCCAAGGGGGAGGGTTTTTATAAGATGTGATGCAAATTGTGCATTTTAATGAAAATGTATTTAGTAACACTTGTCAAAACTACTAGCCGCATGGTGAAGTAACTTACCAAACTGGCCCACTTGTGCCAAAACTGTGGCCCACTTTGACCAAAAAACCTGGCCCACACTAGCATTTTGCGTTTTTGGTTTGGGCATTTCCCTACTGCCCTATAGGCTAGTCCGAGCCTGTTCCCTTCCCCCCAGTCATGCCCAACAACTAGAGTGATTGACAAAGATAAGGCCGCCCAATCATCAGATAAACACAGGGGTCACACCCACATGCAATGTATGCACCAAGCAAAACTAAGACAGGTAAAGCATTAAAACCTAAACATCACCCCTACCTGCCCACCCTACAACTAGGGCCGCCCGGTTGAGCACCACTTTCTCAATCTATTATAACTCCAGCTTTGCATCCACTCAGCAGCAAACTACTCAACAGGTTCAAACCCAACTGCTCTAAGTAAACCCAGCAGGGTAACCAGGAACACACTAGGTTAAACCAACCCTTTGCCCTCAAACCCATAGGGGAAGTCAGCCTCCAGGCTCGGAGAGGAGGCGAGATTGGCCGACGCACTACAACCAAGAACCTTGGAAGACGCCATTAAGCGGCAACCGAAGACTCACGCTAGAGGCATCGTCAAACTAACGGATTTACTAACCCACTTCCCCCTTTCCTTCTCCTCCAACATAACCAATGCCTCTATACACAACTAGGGATTAGCCACACTACACATAGACACACTGAGAAGTAATGTAATGCTCGCACCCAACCGACTCTCTGAGACTCTGGAAACAACATTAGAGGGAACATCCTTGCACATAGTCCATAAATCCATTGACACTACACAAATAAACAACAACACAATACATTCAAAAACCTAACAGTCATCCGAGACTCTGGGCCCCTTAACGATATAACGAACCAATGCGCATGACTGCAAACCCCACCATAACATCACACGACGCACACACCCAAAACCAACACCAGCACACATCCGAAGCACTAAGTCCGGCCCATACAGTTATTACACGTGGGGCCTCCCGAACCAACTCCCACAAGCAAGACAATGCTCACAGACTCTAGTTTCTCCGGTTCTGAACCTATCCTATCATCCTATCTCCACTAACACACCAAGCCTGCTTCTCTTGCAGAGCCACGTGAGTGCCTGGACACTGCCCCTGGGTGGTAACGGTGCATGGTATAAATCGACATATAATAACATAACCTCTCAGCACGCCTTCCAGGATGTGGCTTCACAAATGCTGGCTTTCAACTTTGGACCTTACAGTCTACTTCACCATTATTCCACCTTTCTCCATCTTCTGGTTATGCTTACAATTTCCTTCGGACCCTTATACAGTACCTTTGTTTTCTTTCTCCTGTCTACTTCCTGTCTCCTGCGGATTGTTCTCTTCTTCAAACAGTTTCTTTTTTTTTCTTTCTGATACCTCCCTCTGCTTCTTGGCCTTGTCCAACTTCAATAGCCTGCTTTTCCTGCTCTCTCCCCAATTGCTAGATCTCCTGCTATGCCTGCACTCTACAAAGATGTCTCACTTTCCGTTAGGGCCTGCTCCTTTGTATCTGGTATCTTTGTGTGCATGTGTTAAATGAATCTATGAAGTGGGGACACATTGCTGGGCTCATTGTCCTTGTCTCTGGATTGATTGTGCATGTTAAACCCCACCCAGCCCATGTGTGGCTATTATCATTCATTGACTTGTTAAACAGCTCTTGGTTCTGTGTGCTGCAGCTATGAAGAGTGGAACTGCCATTTTGGAATATTGGTTTGCACCATGGCTTCGTCCACTCCATGTGTGAGTCATTATCTGTTCCAGAGTTTTCATCTGTAAGTAGTGTGAGAAACCGGAAGATATTCTCCCTCCTATTCCCCATGGATCCTCTGTGCAGGTGGCCGAGGAAAGGCCATTGCTCTTGGATCTTGAGTCTGGGGGTGGACAAGAGAGGGAGGATCACCTGGGGGGTGGGTATGTGGGGACTGGGAGTGGGATGCCCTTGGGAGAGACATGGTAGACCACTTTCCCTAATAATGACCAAAACCCTTCCCCCATCTTCATGGGATATTACAAACCAACTTCTCTGACTTCTTCCTATATCCCTAGAAAAAGTACTGAGACGAAAAAGAGGCAACAGGGAGTAATGAAGACTAGCTGCTTTCACCACTTAGATACTGGGACGAAGAAGAGGCCTGCTCAGAACTTTACAGGTCAGGCATGTCCCCTTAATGATGATCAGGCAGGTCTAATTGTGAACTCACACCTGCAGTCTGTTAAAGCGCTGCTAATGTATAAAAAGCCCCACCAAATGAGTGCAAAGGAGGGAATGATAGAGAGGCCAAGAAGAACAGCAAGGAGCTGTCTGTGTGCATCATGCTTATGGTTCATGGAGGAGTGACCCAAGAGCTGTGGTTCTGCGGAATCAAAGGAAGCGTGAAAGGGGAGCTGTGCTGGGAGGCTGCCCTGTTTGCTTTTGCTCAAGGTGCTCGTTCTCATGTGGTCAGAAGCAAACCAAGGAGTGTCTGAGGTGCAAGAAGTAAAGCCCTGAAGCAGAGACCTGAACGCCGGAAGAGCTGCACTACAGGACCTTGTATCAAAGCAACCAGTGAGTTTCTAGACAGAAACCCGGTATGCGAATGTTTAAAGCTATGCATAAGAATATTTTGGATAGGAGTGGATGCGTGAATGAAAGGCACGTGGTCGTAGGTCTCAGATTAGAATTCGTATGAAATGGCGAACATTGAGAGTTGTTAATTTTAAAAGCAGAGCAAATACTTTGTTTCGGGAGTGGTTGTGTGCAGATGAAAGCATGTTTTCGAAGATATTTTATTTTGTCCTGTTGGTTGTATTGTTCTTTCTATATTTTTTCCATTTTGTGGTTGTTTTATTTAGTTCTTTCAGTTCTTATGTGAACCATTTTGTGGGCAGTTTTTTGGGGGTGGCTATGAAAGGTTTTAATAGTGCTCGGTGATATAGGGTCTCCGTTATCCAGATGTTGAGTGTGTTTTCCGCTGCATCTGGGGTCGTTTCAGTGGGTTCTGTGGTGCTAGGTAAAGTTGAATCTAGTAAGTTTAATAAGGCCTTCAGGTTTAGGTTCTTCCATTTTCTTTTCTTGCTAGTGTAAGGAAGGCATGGTATCAATAGTGAAAACAGACATAAATGATTCACAGTTCAAGGGTTTTTATTATACAAGTGTAGGGTGGTAGAACACCTATCTAGCCCTATATCTAAGGATGGGAGCGAACTCAACGATCAAATAATAAATACTGCAGTCTTAGTCGTGTTATTTAAAATAAAAAATGGCCTAAACTAACATAACCTATTGCCTACCCTTACGGTATAACAAAATACGTGTGGGAAAATAGTAAATGCAAAGAAAACAGGGTTCAAGAAATAATATGTCAGGGTAACTGAGCAATGAAGTTCCCTTCCCCATGTTTTCAGCACGGGAAAGGTTGCACACTCGGGATTTGGAACACACTCTGGCTTCTTCGACACAGGGATGCAGTTCGGCATACAAGCCAAGGCCTTCTGTGACAAAGTCTCTTTTCCATACAAAGTCTCTCATCCGCAGAATGCCTTGGATACCACAAAACAAAGTTCCTTTTCTTTAGGAGTTTCACGTTCACAAGTTTTCAGGTTCACTGTTTACCATGGGTCCCAAATTCATAATAGGTCTCCCTCGGTCAGGCTCGGACCTTGCAATCTCACTTTTTCCTTGGTTCACAATTTCTGTCAAAAGACTTTCGACTGTGTGATGGATTTTACATAGACCTTCGCAGGACCACTTCAATTCCCTTTTTACTTTCCTTTGTTTCATTCACTTCTTCATGAAATACATCAAACAGAGACTTTCGACTGGGCACTTTCACTGTGCCGGACCACTCGTTATATCACATCTTTCAATTCACAGTTTGAGTCAGTGCTCAAACAGATATCAGTAATTTGCTCCCACTCACGTCTTTCATTAAATGGGGCAATGTTCATTCTCTCCGGATACACTGTTGCCGCTTGCAACCTTCGGCTCAACACAGACAGGCCTTGCACAGTTTTCTGTATATCACCGGCTATTTGGATTCTTTTGCCTGTGCCTTTGATCTTGGAGCCAAGGGCGATACCACGGCGACTGCTGCACCTCGCCAACTTGGTCACTTGTACAGGAGGGCCTCGGGTATCTCTGACACACAATGCAGGATTCACCAATTTCGCTCTTCCTGCTTACATCTTCTGCTTTCCAGATTCTAGGAGTGTAACGATCATTTGTCGAAATGTTCAAGGGTATTTGCTTCCTCAAGTCTGCCTTTCAGTTTTTTGTTCTTCTACACCAGCTTAGCTGCTTCCATGGAAGAACTTCTCCTTCGTGGGTGTTGCCTCGCTCAGAGTGTGCTCTCATGCTCCACCTTTTATCCATGTGGGGAAGTTCAATGGGAATCAGGTGTGAGTCATTAGACGCTATTTCTTTACTCTGCCTGACCCTTGTAGCGGGACATGTTGGGTATAATGTTCGGGTGGTAGTCTATCTTTCCTCAGAGCCCACTGTCCGTGTGAAAGTGTTTGTGCAGGAAAGTGGGGTGGGGGGGGGGGAGTTGGAACTTCATGAGGTCCTACATAGTAGGATGGAGTAAAGGTGTGAAAGAGGTGGGAATACCATGTCTCGGCAGCGGATGACCCAACTCCACTCCCCGAGGACCCCTCACCCGGGTGATCCTCCCGCACTGGTCCACCCCGAGGGTCTGGTACCAATAGCACAGGCCATGCCCTGGCCACCTGGGTGACAAATCCCTGTGGACTATACTGTGAGACACCTTCTGGTTTCTCACACTGGCATGGAGTATTTCTTTTCCAGCCTGTAGGCGTGTTTGGAGTGTGATGTATTATGAAATCAGTTAATGGTCATTCCATACCATCGGCATGGGTGATACAGATGCTCCTAGCCCTTCTCTGCAGAAGTTTGTGTCCAGGGTGTGCCTGGCATTGTGGGTGGATCCATTTACTATTTGCTTGAAGTGCAGTGCTTCCAGGAGTGTGCAGATTGAGTTAATTGAGTTTTTTTTTCGAACCAAACATTGAAATCTCCCAGTATGGCTACGTTGTCATGGTAGGTTGATAAAATGGCAGTAGAGTCTGATAGTTTTGTTGCAAAGTTGGGGTTGTAGGATGGTGGTCTGTAGATCATGAGGAACACTATGTTGGTTTGGTCGTTGAGTTGGATCTTGGTGATAAGGGACTCACAGTCTTCTACGTTGGTTGGGTTGAGCTGAGTGGCTCGGATGTGCTCTTTGTGTATGATTGCAATTCTGCCTCCTCTTTGGTTTCTCTGTTGGCGTGTATTAATTTGAAATTGTCCAGTATGGCTTCATTCACTTTGTAATTTTCAGATAACCAGGTTTCTGAAAGAAAAAGTACGCCTCTGCCTTCTTCGCTTAGTAGGTCATGGATGTCTGTTGAGTGTTTTGCCATCAATGTAACGTTGAGCAGGCAGCAGTGTAGTTTGTTTGATTTTCCTTGTGGATTGTAGTTTGTTCTATTGTCAGTTTGGTTTGGTCTGTTGCTGGGTGGGTTTCCATTGCTTTTGGTTCTCTCCTTTTTTGTGTCTGTTGGGAGGAGTTCTTTGGTGATCAGTGTCTTCGTCGAGAAGTCTGATTAGATTGATTGCAGGGTTGTTTGGTTTTGGTTCATTCTGGCTGATGAGTTCTATTGGTGCCCATCCTTTGTTCCTTCTTTGATGTAGGGCGTGTAGAAGGTAACAGATTCAAGTTTGCCCCAGATTCTTGTTGGAGTATTGTCCAGGGTGTTCTCCGGGTTGAGGTGGCTCATTAATTGTCATGCTGCGTTTGTTATCCTGGAGGGGTCTGTATTTGTTTTGCTTCTTGCCTGAGAGTTTGTTGCTGGTAGTCCATCTTTACTTACAAAGCAGTTGTATGTGGAGAGGTGGTGAGCGATGTAGTCCATCTTCGCTCTGTTTTTTGTATGTATCCTGGGGACGTTTGGCCTCTTCTCCATGTTTTTCAGAGTTGTTAGATCTTGCTGCTCGGTACCTTCCCGTGCGGCTGAGTTCTCCTTTTTTTCTGTTGTCCATTCTAGCTTCTTTTTCTTTCTTGCGGCGAGGCATGGTGTTTGAGTTGTGGGTTGGATTCCTTTGAATTTCATGAATTACTCACAATTACTTACAATATTTTTCTCTATAACCTTATTCGTCAATTCTCAAAATCTCAAGCTGTTTGTATCATTCAAGATCAAGCTATTTGTATCATTCAAGAGCTTCAAGGTTGCCCGGCTGTCTTTTATATTCAATTGAATACTGATGCCCCCATATAGTTTTGGTATTTTTGTAGGATTTTCTTCCCTTTTAAATGAAAAGAGCAATTTCTAAATTGGAACTTCGAGAAAGTTCCCTGAACTGTCTTCTCTTCCCTCTTTTTGCTATGCGTACCCTGTTGTCATAAAATGAGTATGTCTCTTGGGCTTTATCATCAGGCCTTTGTCCCTTATAGCTTTTAAGCAACTCAGAGAGCACTCATTAAAACGGTTGTCAGAAGAAACTACAAGGGGGTCTTTGGACTCTGAATAGACCCACATCCATTTTTTTGTAGAAGTGAATCTATTGCAAGAAGTTCAATTCCACCTAACCGAAAGCCCTCCCGTAGAAGGGTTTAGAAGGGCCAACCTAGTTTGTATCTCCTTTCTCTCAACCACAATATCAACTGTAAAGGATATTGTTGAATGGTCGCTATGCACAAGGTTATTAATAATGATTATGAACATCTTGGTAGTAACTTTATGGTCACAAAGATATGATCTATCCATGAGCTTCTTTGAACCCCTTTTCCCAAGTCATAATTGGGTGCAGGGCAGACCAATTATTTGGGAGCAAAAGGTGTATGTCCCAAATTCCCATATATTCCTCTCAAAGTTTCCCTCTTTCAGACGATTCAGCTAAAATTGTCATAGTGTTATTTTTGTTCATGAGAGTCCTAACATCAAGCTCCTTGCACAGGGAGAGTTGAAATCACCCCCTATGAGAATGTTATTTGCATAGCCCTTCGCCAACCAGTCTATTATAATTTCATCTACTACTGTTTGAATAATCTGATCGTGACATTTCGCCAGGTTCCAATAATGATTAATAATCAGAAATTGATTAGGCGGATATTCCAAGCACAAACCAACCGCCAACAAATCCTCATTCAATGTAAATAATTCAAATGAGTATATTTCTAGATTCAGATCAATAGAAATGGCGAGGCCCCATGATGGCCACCACAACACTCCTCTAGTAGCCTCTTTAGAGTAGGTGAAAAATCCCTCCAATTGTAAGGCAGCCAACGCCATTGTTTGCTGTAACAACAATATTTGTTTATCTAAGACGATAATATTTGACGAACCACAGGTGTTCCACAACAGAACATTAAGACCACCCAGGCTGAAGATTAGAAAAGAGGTCTTTTGTCTTAGGGCCAGAATTCAAAGATACCACAAGCCAAGACCAATTCATTTGAGAATCAATATTCGAGTCCAAGACATCAGATCTCAAGGCAGTGTTAAAGTCCGTCCTAATTACTAAAGGCGGTTGAACGTCACCCTTTGGGGGACCAATTAATTGATTGTGTAAAAGGTATTTGGTATGCTCAGAGCTTGTGAAAGTAATCAAATCAAATCCCATGGATCTGAAAATTTCGCCCTGCTCCCAGACCAAAAGAGACACAATGTGAGAATAAAAGAAAGTCACTAGTTTATCCTTGCCACGGTCCGAAATCTCGACCAAGTCTAAGTCCCCTGAATACATAAGCCTCAAGGCAGGCATCTTAGCAAACATATGAAGTAACTTTGACCTATTCTCCTGGATCTCACCATTGACTTGTACAGTATTGCCCATGCCAAAAACCATAGTTCCCAACGAGGTACCTGAACTATCTTGTACTGGAAAAGAGTGTCAAGGACAAGAGGCGACTGACACCCTTGTTGCGTGTGTCTCCACTTCCGGAGGATGGACACTCGCAGAAGGTAGAGCTGTAGGAGACTCAAAAGTCAACGCTACCACCATTGGAGGTGTGCTTTCCCTCAGATTTGAAGTGACTTGCGGGAAAAAAAAGACATCTTTTGTTGTTAGCAATGCCTGTCTTGCATTTCTTCAATTTTTTCTTCCGATTTACCGAGATATTAGGCCCAGAAGTAAGAAAGTCATTATCAACAGTTCCACTACCTAATTTCCATCCTCCATGCCAATGATGTCCACCGTCTGATTATTTAAGTCAATTTCTTCCACTAGTGGCAGTGAACGGAGCCATTTCTTTACTTTACTTTAATCAATTTATATTGCGCACACCGTGACCCGGAGGCTTAAGGGCGCAGACAAATAAAAAAAAAACAGACAAGACAGTACAGTACAGAGGAAGACACGAAAAGTGGAAGTCTAATTCCAGTAGGAGGCAGAGGAGACCCATATATCAAAATCAGCCAAAGATTAGCTAAACAGTAGAGTCTTCAGTTTCTTTCTCAATTGCTCAGTCGATGTCACCGTTCTAATATCTGGGGGTAGAGCATTCCATGCCTTAGGAGCAGCAAGATAAAAAAGCTACTTTCACAGCCTGTGTGAGCTTGTGAGCTGTATTACCAGATCATTAGTATGATTGTACCTCAGATCTTGCACATGATTTGTGCATCAACAATGCCCTCAGGTATAAAAGGCACACGCCAAACTTGTATGGGTCATAACTAGTAAGCAAAAGTATAGTCTTGCATCAATGGGAAGACTGTGCATCATTTCCGTGGTGATCTCTTTGTATTGACATTATTGTTCAGCACATTTGAAGGCTTCTTTGCCAATTGGAGATTTTTCTGTTTCTTCTTTCCAGTTTTCCTTCTCAACAGCTCTTCCTCTTCTCTATTAAACGAAGCCAAATAAATGCTGAGACCAGGGGTTATTATACTGCCACTGGTGTCGCTGTATCAAACAAATCTGGCGAGCAAATTAGCCTTGATTGACACGCTAGCAAGGGGGTGGGGCTGTCCATCACCTCCTCTGCATGTAAGAGTTCAACTGATTCTTTGAAAACCAAACTTCCCCCATTTCCTCTAATAAACACAGGCTTAGAAAAGGACTCCAATACAGAGGACTGCTTTCCATCAAGTACCGCTTGTTTAGATGAATTATCTTGCACAAGCTCTTTGATGTTGTCATAGAGTCTTAAAATGTACTCAAGGACATGTAGTGCCAAAATAAATGCTGGACAAAGAGTATTTAAATTTGGGAGAATATTGGAGTCGCTGTGCAACTGAACATTTCCAGATGTAAAATACTCAGAATGGACAGTTTGAGTGTGGGGAGGAGATTGTGGTAAAGACTGATTAACTGAAGAGTCACCCTGAATTCTCTTTGATTGCATATACGATGATGGATTCATAGTTTGCAAAACATCCCCCAAATCCCAACACATACTGAGGAATGATTCATCAAGTACCTTTGAATCCTCCTGTTCCTTGTGCACACACACAGTTTTCTGCATCGGGAACTTCTCAGAGTGCAGAGAGTGGGTTGAATCCAACAGTTGCCCCTGCTCAGCATCCATGATGATTACATGCTTAGCAGTTTCTGGCTGTGCTATAATAGTTAATGGTACCATCAGAGAGGGTAGAGATGATGATTCCTGAGAGGGCACAATTGCTGACTTTAAAGGCGAGGGATACTGATCCATAGATGAAGTACTATACTTTGAATATGGTAAGAAGGCGGCGAGGGAGACATGAGTCAAAAGGCACAATGGGGTAGTTAACCAAAGACTCCCCAGTGAGTCGGTGGTAAATGAAAAGCTTGGAAGTGTCAGTGATGGAAAAAGACTGCAAAACAATTACTGCTCTTGTGGCAAATTAAGACCCAGCCCCACGCCGCGGCCCACTGCAGACCACTTTTCTGCCAGTTTCTGCGCCGCGCTCTGTGAGGTATCTTGGCTTTTAATGTGGATGACAGACTTTCTCTGAGCAAATCTCCTCCTCCGCCTTGATCAGTGCTCCGTAAGTAAATGATATCCCGCCACCACCACAGAACACTTCTGTACCGCGCTCCGCACAGCGTCTTGGTTTTTATCGCATATAGTTAGGTTTCTCCTGCCTATGTGAGGTTTACTTAATCTCTATGAGTCTGATCTTCCATCGTTTCTCTCCTTTCTCGAGGTAGCCAATCTTTAGTCACGTTCACAATATCTCTCCAAGTCTTTCACAATTATCAGTCCTTCTCAGTTTTCATATTTCCATGTTTGTCAGCCCTTCTCTCAAGGTCTAAACTCTTTCTAAATGTCTTAATATCTCCAGGTTCTAGGTGTCTTTCATTCTTCTAAGTGCAAGCCTCATGCTCTAGTAACTGTCTTAAACCTTTCAATGCCGCTCTCAGGTTCCATGTACCTTTGCGACTTCTCAGTACCACGTTCAATCTGTAGGCACTTTCTGAAACCTTACAATGCACCTCTTCGTTTCTAGGTATCTTCTATACTTCTCAGAACCAATCTTAGGTTTGCTCACTTTTGAAGTCCTGCTCAGGTTCTTGGTATCTTTAAGTACCCCTCTCAGCTACTAGGCGCTTTCTACAACTTGTCAACACCCCTCTTAGGTTCTAAGCAGCTTTCAGACTTCTCAGCACCACTCGGTGCATATTCTAAAACCTCTCAGGGATCCCAGCATGCTTTGGGTTATTTGAGTGTGTCCGGGTTTTCTGGGATATTCTTCAAGCATCAGCAACTCCCATTGGCAGTGAGGAACTGGAAGTCAGGGGGTGTATCCATCAGCCTCTTGGTACAGCAGCTTGATGCCTCCTGATCCTGCTCCAGATGAGGAATTCTACTTCAGTAATCCTGTCCTTATACCTCTCCTCTTGAGCCTTGAGTGGCAGGGAGCTGCCCCCTCTTGTTTTCAAAATACCACTGGCTCCTTCAGTGTTCGCTCTTCCCCCTTTCCCTTCGTGGTCTGCGTTCCCACTCGTGGTCCATGACATGGGACGGTCAGGTGATCTAGGCTTGGTTGGCTATATTGGATTTTGTGGAGCCAATATGTGGATGTGTTACTCTGTAGGCGAAGAGGTTGCTGCATTGAGGGTTTTTTCAGGTAAATCACTGTATGCTCTGCTGTGTGATAGGTGCTTCATCACTCTAGCCAGAGGGAAGGGGGCCCAGCTCTTTGGGCCAGACTGATCCCTTTCCATAGGGTTTAGGGGGTGAGGGACTTAAGACTGATTTGTATATGGTTTCATCCTCTTCGTTAATGCCGCAGATGTGGTGTAACATACCATGCAGCATCCTGTTACCCAGAGGAACCCACAGTAGTTAAATAGGGACGGCTATTCCCATTCATCACTGGCTCGTTGTCCCAGCCATACTTAAACAGACCCAAATGGTAATTGAGCATCCGTGGCATAGCTGAGCATCGACACTGGTGCACTGAGCAGCATCCTGGCCTATTTGGGCAGCATAGCTACCAGACTGATCAGCCGTCTGGCACATTGCATTTGGCATATGTGACACCGCTACAACCACCTTAAACCAGCTAGGCATATTTGAACAGCCCTGGCATATATGAACAACTGCCTGGCACCTTGAACAGCACCTTGGCATGTTAAGCAGCACCAATGATGCATTGTGCCGCTCCCTGACCTATCTCTGCACCCATCAAAGCAGTCTAGTATAATGAGCAGCACACGTTTGCATATATTTTGGCAGCACTCTGGCATAAGATGGCAACAACGGAGATGAAATTGCCCTTTTGGCTCTGGGATGCCAATGGGAAATTGCCTGCTCGAGGAACATGAAGGTCATTATATTGTTTTACTTGGTGTGGTTGTCCTGGCACAGATGTATTGTTTTGCTTTGTCACAGGGTGTATGGGATTGGTGCTCGTTTTCTGGTACAGCTATGGTTAGCATGTTTGCATAGGGCAGCCACATTTTGAGGATTATTTTAGAACATTTAGCAAAGGCAAACATTTTGAGGGACAATTCTAAAATGTCTTTGAAATGCATAGGGTGAGTTAAAAGAAATATTCAAGGAAATGGCGTGAGAAATGTCAAATTTGTTCCCAAAAGTTAGGACTGTGCATTGAAAGCCTGGCCAGGCTGGCCACCCAACTTTGTATACAGTATTTCTATTGGGTACCTGATTTGGGGGTGGGCACCGAGGCACGCTGCTGCAGTTTCATAGCTGTAGCCCAGTCATTACTTTTCAGACAAAGGCACTTTGCATTCCGATGCTGGTAGATTTCCCTCCCCATCACGAAGAGCGTATGAAAGACACGGGGGTTCCCTAATCAAGCGTCCCGGGAACAGTGAATGCATGAAATATCTTGAAACATTTCCCTGGCGGTAATAGGAGCATCCTATTACCGTGCTCATACCACACCTGTGCGCACTTGCACTCTAAAGGGACCACAACCATACAAATTCGAAAAGGACCCTGTAATTAATCGTCTCACTAGTTACATGAAATAACAGTTAGATCACTGATTTTTACAACGTATTTTTACTTACACACTCCAAATGCATGTGCCAGTGCGCTGATATGCTTGCCCTCCCTGCGTGCATTTACCACTTCTGAATGCACTATGAACCCTGGCCGCAGTTTTGCTTGCGTTGATCTTTCCCTCCCCCGCCCCTTCTCACCGCACTCGCTACATCTAAATGCTTCAAGGACTGAAACTAATCCCCTGCCAGCCTCCTTTTCCGCAAAGTGCCATCCAGCAAGATTAGCGGCAGCGGGCGCCTTACAAATGAACAATAACGTAAATAGATAAGGACAAATTAGAACATTGCAATGTTGGTGGTCCATTGTAGACTACGCAATGTCATATGCTGTAATAGGGCGTTATTAACCGGCTACACCGGTGGGGGCGTTCAGGGGTGGGGGGGTTTAGGCCCGGCAGCCTGAGTTAATGGCACGAGCAAAGCGAGAGCGGATAACGAGGGCTCTGGAATGTTACCCCCAGAGTGACTCGTGTAAAGGGTTAATAAAAGCTTTAGCACCCGAGTTACCAAAGAAAAGTATTTTCATTCATTGAACGGCATGAATGAAGGATACTTTGCCAAGATGACATGGATTTGAAACCAAAACTTTTTGCAAAAGCACTTGTGTAAATGCCTTATTGCACGCCAGGAGCTGTCATTAGAAAGTAGTGATTTCTAATATCCCGAAGGGGGAATTCATAAGAGCGAGACGTAATCGTTCAAACAATGCCGATTTCAAATTTGAAAGTAATCGTCTAAGAAAAAAGTCCCTAGAAAGAGGCTCTGATGATAGCAACCTGCAACGACAAGAAAAACAAGTTAGTGAAATCAACAGAGCTGACCTACAGACACCCAAAACAGGCAGAGAGAAAAGTGCATGGAGGAAAATTCGATTGATTACTCGCCACAATGCTGATAGCTACAAGCTACACTCAATTGTTAAAAAGCATTGGCATTTCCTACATTTAGACCCTGATGTGACAAATCGGATTGGCCCTCCTCCAAGCTTTACATTTAGCAAAGGGGCAACACTCAAAAATATTTTGTGTCCATCATTTATGAGTAATGTCAAACAAACTAGATCATGGCTACATTCAGCACAAAGCAAGGGTTTTCACAAATGTGGTAATTGTGCAATGTGCCCATATACTTTGGTAACACCCTCAGTGACGTTTGACAAACTGGGGAAACACCACATTGAGTCATTTATTAATTGCAACACAAAATACGTTGTTTACTGTATTATATGTGTATGTGGTTTGAAATATATTGTCAGCACGATTAGACCTCTACAAATTCTCATCATGGAGCATCTTTCTATCATTGCCAGCCAGGACACGAAATATCCCTTAGCCAATCACTGGAAAAACTGTCATCAAATGGATAACAAAACAGATATGAAGTTTGTCGGACTGGTTAAGGCAATGTCACCACGGGTTGGCAATCTGACTCTGAAACTACGCAGACTGGAAGCTAAACTTATTTGTCAATATTGTACTGTCCATTCTGGCCTTAATTCCGATCATGAGTTTGCTGTTTTCTTATAAATGTACTTATATATATGATTTTGTGATTCCCCGAGCATGGTTAGTGCTTTTTTCATTTGAAGGGACACACATTATTAGCGCCCTGCAACAAAACTATGCATCAGATATGAGGCATCTGAATAGGACCCTAGCTAGGTCTTTCATACATTAACAAATGCACAGCCAGGCGATGTGCATAGGGATTCCTAAATACCCAATTACAACATATCTTTTTTCACCAATCAATATATTCATTTATGGATGCATAACAATATACACATTGCGGTTCCATGTGAGCGTACAATCATTCACAATGTCAATTGGAAGAGGATATTTTGTAACACAATATTATTCATTTTACATTATTTGGCAATAGTTATTTGACTCCTTTGTGTCTCTCAGGACATATTACCAGCTGATTGCAAGGCTTATACCAATTGGTATTACATGGTTACATTTAATGGTGCTATACGGGAATTCAATGGGGGCAGTGCACCATCCAAATGTGGAATGGTTTTTAACACACCCAAGATGGCGGCTGCTATAAAGCAGCATTTGTACATGGTCGAAATGGTCCAGATTATTTTTCTATATATATGTTCCTACGTCCGCGCGGCGTTTGCCCTCTGAATCCAGAATCTTAATGAGTATCGTTGAGGTAAGATACTTCGAACACAGTCCCTTAGTTGTTCGCGTCACCGCGACATTGCGGCTGTCAATTACGAATCACCATGCTTGAGGTGAAGTAGACCAATTAAGCTGATGGAGACTTGTTTGTGTTCCTCTTTTCCCTTTTCCTACAACCATGACCCTTGATTACTGACAACACCACTCCATTATGCCGGATTCAATTGGATTGTTATGAAAATATTGTGATGTTTAACAGTAATTGACCGCAAATGAAGCATTAGAGGTATGTTCAAGAGTTGCCTCCTCCAATCAAGAGCCGTAGAAACTGGTTGTTTACTAATTATGAGTTAGTGTTACACCATGTATATTTCTTTTTGTGTTCTATTTTAGTTGGTTGCTTATCCTACGGGACACCAGCTGGTAATTCTACCAGACTGGACTCATTTGACAAAATGGGAATTTACATAGCTGCAACAAGGTATTTTTTATTGATTTTGGTCTTGGGAATAATGGAGCGCTTTGGCGCTTTGTTGTGCATTTGTTTGGCAAGAATTTTTTGAATCAGTCAATGAATAGAGCCTTACTAACAAATTGTTCTTTAATGTTTTTTTTACCCTTTACCCATATTCTTTCTTCTTTGCTTTTAATTTCCATTTTCCAATTTGATTCGGTATGTATCACGCTTTTACTATTTTTCACTGCTTCAATGAATTCCACAATGGTTTATGTCTTTGCCACATCTTGAATGTTTTTTTTTGTGTCAACATATTGAACTCTGGTTTTTTTGACATGATTTTGGATTCTTTCGTAATGCACACGCATTATGTGGCTTGTCTCTTTTAGATGGGCGTTTGGATGTTAATAACAATTTTTGGTACACAACTGTATTTTGCACCAAAACATTTCATTATTTTAATTTATAAACAGCCTCTGAAAAAGAGCAAGTCTAAGCTCGAAACAGGTGTCAGGCTGTATTGGTCAGTTCTATGACAATATATCTAATTTGTGCATCAACAGCACAAGTTTATGCTTCACGTTTGGCGCTGTGTGACTGTGCATACATTTCTTCATATCGTTGGTGTACTTTGGCTAACTACCCAGACCTCAACAGTCGCCCGCAGCCTCAGTGACTCCTAATCTAACCTGCAAGTGCGGTGGACTCCAAGTGACTTTCGCCACCAGTTCTCTTTGACTTTTAAAGGTTATGTAGCACCTGAATTAGGGGCAATGTAAATGTCAAATTACTCGGACATACAGAGGAGCTGATTTGCTTTCTTTTCCATGTACGGTTATATAAATACAGAGTTTTACTCTTACCAAATGACATGAGGCTGTGACTGTTTATTTGACTTGGTTCAACCAAACGACAGCTAACCCCCAGGGCTGGGATGGCCAATAGCGAAAGGTCTACCCCCCCCTTCCCCCCTCCTGGGGGCCATTCTGTACATTCAGGGATCTCCTGTAGGTCCCCATATGAGGGTCCCCCACCTTTCCCCCCTGGGTTCTCCTTCGCACATGTGTGCAGTAAGGTGTCGTATCCCTGGCTCAGGACGACCCCTACAGGTTTCTGCTTCCCCTCGCCTTGGGGCCCCATAGGGAAATACACCTTACAGTGTGTATGCGGTTGGTCTCCTTTCAGCACCTGCCTTAGAAATAATCCCAGGCATGAAAGAAAAGAATGATGAAGGAAATCATTTTAAAAAACGATGGCCTCATTCACCATCCTAATATTCGGATGGTCACTACTAAGAAACAAAACTATCTGCAAGGTCAGTGTAACGCCAGCCCAACAGTGCCTTCGTCATTCGTCTCCTGCTGTGAACTTGGGAGCAAATCTCAAAAGAACAGAAAAACAACTGGCCCCAAGCGTGCACCCTGCGGTGCCGACACTCCCGGTCTACTGGCTGCCTGTGCAGTGAAGTCTTAAAGGACAGTAAGAGGTGTGTGCATCAAACAGAAGGAGCCCCGGCTGTAGCGTGGAAAAATAAATAAATAAATAAATGCTGCAAATAGCTGGTCCAGCTGGCACGCTCTGCCGCATCCTGGAGGCGCGCAGCTCTCTACAAACGTGTCAAGGCTCAGAGGGGCTGGAGGAGTCCTAAATGGGCAGTTGGTACCAGACATCCCACCAAAGCACCCTCCCTTGTGAGCTGGATTGGCAACACTGAGTTCCTGCTGTGGTAGACCGTGGCCCACCCACGTCTGCCAACTGAGCTGAAGCGCTCTCCACTGGGGCACCCTCAAGCATATCACACGGCATGAAAGCAGGTCGCTGCATGATGGGACACTCTTCGGTTTGCCACTTCAGGGTTCAGGGACAAGGACTGTGCTTTTGCCCCAGCATATCTATGCCGCAGCTAATAAGAGGTGGTCGTTGAAAGCCCTAGCACATCAGTAAGGGGACTGGTGTCACGAGGACATCTAGGGGGGGCTGTGTTAGTTGCTGCCAGATACTGTGGGTAGCTCCAGCAGCAAAGGAGAAACAACCTTCCGTTGCCAATGCACATGGGCCCTCAGATGTTGGTTTCGGAGTGTGAAAACCTAAGTGGTCAGAAGTTATCACGCGCCAATCGACTGTCGACTGCTTCACGTCTGTTGTGACTCCCTATCCCCACATCTACACCGAGGCATGCAGCTTTTCCCCCCTATACTCCCCAAGCATGGGTGGCAGAGAAGGAGCCCTGCCACTCCAACTGAAGAGTGGTCTATGTTAGCACAGGGACATTGAGGAGCCCTGGTCATCTGGACCAGGAAGCAAGACGCTGCCCGTTCCACCGGAACTGAAGGGGACATTGATGTGCCGGGCCTCCGGGTCGGAATAAGGGAAAGGACGGACTCTGCACACTGAAGGCAGCAATGGGTCACCATAAGAGATGCTGCATGCGCAGGACTGGTCAATTGTGAAGGCCCCAAGCACTGGACCACGGGTGCTCTGCACCATCTGGTAACCCGAGGACGCCCCCACTGCTGTGGAGAGACCTAAGCAGCAGGCAACCCCAATACTGGACCGCCACGGCCACCCTGCCTGTCCCACAGGTGGCTTTGGCGTCGAGCCACAAAAGGGTCCTCAACTGCCTGCCACGGTTGTCGCCCCACATGCCATGTCGTCACAAGGCTAGTCCAGCGTGGCCTTGGGGGAAGTACTGCCAGCCCCCGATCTCAGCCAACAAATGGTGTCCGACCAAACCACCACCCGGAAGTGGTGCAGCGGACAGGGTATGGGTTGCGGCTCATCCTGAGTGCTCGTGCGCCCTCCTGCGGCCCTGGAGGAAAGAGACACTCCTGACTGGGGGAGCATCACACAGAAGGGGTGAGTGATGTCCTGTCACCCGTGCCCGACCCACAGCACAGGGAGTAGCCTGGACGCCCTGACACCTGCGTCTCGCTGCCCGGCTCTGAACATCAAGAGACGATGCCGATGTGGCCCCTGGTACCCGCCAGGTGTGGCCTTGCCGGCCGTGAACTGTACCATCCATGGGCCTGGACTCGGGGAGTGACCCCTAAACGGGTGCTGATGGAAGATGAACTGGTCTCCTGCTGCCCTGCAGTTGCTTAAAGAGGACTCAGTAATCCGGTGTGTTTTGATGCTGTGAACCTGCATAGTAACCACATGTGTTAAGTGGTCTTAGTAAAGAATAATAAGGTGAGACTGTGATCCCGCAGTCATGAGGTGTTTGTGTAGTGGCCGTGCCGAACCCCAGGTTAATAAAGGGTTTTGCAAACTGTGGGAGAGCTGCCTATATTCCTCCGGCAGCTCACTGCCCATGACGGTCATCTATTGAGTGTGTGTAGAAATGGGTTAGTATATGTTATGTTTGTAACTGTTGGAGTTAGCTATCTATGGGTCAGTGGCATATCCCGTGGTTGGTCTATCCTGTAAGTTTGGAGTGATAAGTAGTTTGTTGTTCTGAAACGGGTGGGACGCATGTGTGGTATAGCAACGTTTGTTTGTTCGTTATGAAAAAGGAGGAGTGTTAGGTGGGACCCTCCCAAGTGTATTGCCCCTTTAAGGGGATGTGTCCCTCCCATGTGTATTTCCATAAAAGGAGCTCTTGCAGGCACGTGAGACAGAGCGGCTGCAGACTCCCAAAGAGGAACGACTGAGTCCGTGTCTCATTATCCATGTAGGCCACAGGCCTACACGTGGAGGCACAGGCCTGCACGCCCAGACACTGAGGGACCCGTCTGCCAGGATGGCAGCCGAGGTCCACTCAGTCAGAGGCCTGGCAGGCTGTGACCCCACGCCAGGGTGCCGAGGCCCATGGCACCCGGGGCCATGCCGGACATCCACGGCAGGCCCCCACCCCCACACATAGTGGGACTGCACGGCGCTAGCAGAGATAGCGCCCAGGGGCGCCTGCCGGATGACCATGGCCGGCGACCCCCCAACATCTCCTAACCCTGTTTTCCCTGCCCTCACTATATGGGCGCTAAGAACATTTCTGGTGCGGCCTTTTCTCCCCAGCCTGTTTTACTTGTTACGTCTGGACATGCAAGTCCCGGCATGCAACGTTCTTTTGCTTGCAAAGCCAGGATTGGATAATTAATGTCACACATGCCCTGAGAACACTTGGCAGCTATACAGTGTTCAGTACTTCCTTGTTGGGTCGCTTGTTTCGCACTGCACGCAGGGCACCCTCCCTGGGAGTATTGTCTCGCTCCTTCCAGATAAGCTGAACTCACGTGCGGTGCTTTCTATGCAGACCAGCTGAGGCACCCCTGATAAGGCAAGGTGGGGGGCGGGGCCAAGACGCGTGTCCTCCATTGGCTCCCCCGTCTGTCCGTCACGTTGGTCCTTTTAAGGCGGTGCTGTCGACAGTGGTCGAGCTCCGGTGTGGAATTGGGCTTTGCAGGATCATGGGCTCGCGGTGCCTTGGCCTCGCGCTTGTCCTCGGCTGCTGTCGGGCAGGTGAGTAATGTTGTTTTCTAGTGTTGTGTAGCGCTTTGTACAAACAAAGTGTCCTGGCGACAGTAAAGTGTTCTGGATAGAGGGCGGGGCGGGCTGCTCTGCCAGAGAGAAGTGTTCTGATGTCGGCGTTCCCATTCCATCCTTGGTCTCTCTGCTGATACTGTCTGCCGCAGTGGCACCAAGCTCAGTATAGTTCTAAGGGCGGCGCACTGAGTAAAATGTCTGTAAGCGAGGACCGGGCACTAGGATTTATTTATTTAGGATTAATTCCTTAATGTACGGTGTAGGCATCTAGAGTAGGTCTGACCTGTGCCATTTGTAGTGTGAGGTCAGGTAGGAGTGATGTGTATTATGGGGCATGGTCGTTGCAGTCCTGGTGTGTTTTTGGCCAATACTCTTTTCTTTGTGTTCTGGCACTTTTAACTTCTGCGGTGTATTTAAGACCGTGCATTTTGGCACGAACACCGCAGGGTCCTTGCATATTTTCCGTCCTTTAATTTTGCTTTGCATTATGGTATTTGTAGTCGTGCGAGGGTGCCTGCACTAAGGTTAATGTGCACTGCAAGGACACATATTGGCCATGTTGACACTCCGAACCCTATTTGTGTTACGTCCCGAATGCAGTGTGGTGTTGGTAGAAAGTGTTGCACGTGACATGAAGTCAATGGCCAGCTCTGGGCCCCAGAGATCACCGGCTGTCCCTGTATATTGTCTCAGTTCCATGTACACATTCATACACCCTCCTCCCCCCTTCCCCTTCTAATTTTAATGCTGAACTAAAAGGTTCCTGGTGGCCAAACGAAGTCCCCCCCCCCCCTTTAAAAAAAAAAAAAAAACTAGTTACAAGTGGGCTGGTTTATTTAAGTTGGGGAAGCGGTGTTTCTTCGGTGCTTTACTCGCTCAAAAATTAAAATCTAGTTGCCCGAGAATCCTTGGATTAAAGATGTGTTCAAGATCACCGTGCTCCATCCTGCGCTGGGATTCCGAACTCATTTCTGCCCATGCTTAAAGCTCCATTAACAAGAAAAGGGGAGGGTGAGGTGGAGGCAGTGGCGTCACTAGAAATTAGTTTTTAGGGGTGTGGAGGGGGGGGGCAAAATCAGGGGCACACATGCAAGGGACGTGGATGCTGGAACATCAAATGGGGGTTAACAGGACAAACTGGTTTAAGTATAACTATAGTTTACCAAGCTGGTTAACAAATATGACACATCAATCCTTCAGAGTAGGTCTAAAATAATCCGTTTTGCATCTAGTTAATATACATCCTAAAAAGTTAACTCCTGTTAAACAGTTGCAAAAATGCCCTTGCAGTCAGCAGGAGACTCCATTCTTTTACCTCAAGCAGACATCACTCTCAGCACAGCTTCAAAAATAGTGTAGCTAGAGGTGATATATAGCAGAGCAATCTCTCTTCCTGCTCAGCTTTAACTAATAGTCAAAAATAATCAGTTGAACAGAAGAAAGATCCTTCGTACCTCAGTTTCAAATTATCGTCAAGAACAGTCTGTTTAGCATTTGAAATTTCAAGTACAGGGGGAAAGAGCCAACTGCAACCCACCTTGGTTCTCTAGCAATGGCTGCAGGAATTGCACTTTGCTCCCACAGCACTGTTTTCAGTTTGTCTGTGCAGTGGCGGTTGGCAAAATGTTCCCCACATAGAGGGAGAACCAGCACAGAGAGGGAACCAATCAAGGGCCATAATAGGGTGGAGACAAAGGGAGGGACACTCAAAAAAAAAAAAATAGACCTTTCAACAGTGAACAAGAGCAATCCCCCCACACATTCGCATGATACCTTTGCCCACAATGTCAGTATAGACATGTTTTCACACTGGCTTTGCCCGTACATTTCCATGCAGGCTGCACCACTGTGCCAGCATTCCCACAGAGGAACATAATCATGTTTGTAATTTTGTAAGACAACATGTCCATGCATATTCTGTCTCTATATGGCAGTATCCCCAGTTGACTTTACCATTAAAAATGCCACGCCATAATATGCAAACATGTCCAGGCTGAATGAAAGTGCCACTCTACCCACGTAAATAAGACTTAAACATGCTTGCTTTATCAAAGATGCCCAATACACAATTTCATGCCACAGGACGAAATGACTAGACTGGCACACCAAAATAAATGGCAGTCCAGCTTCATAATAACTTATCATGCTTGCTTTATCATAGATGCCATGCCTGTCCCCTAGTTCTCGCCCCAGTGTCTTGCACGCACACACTGTGGTTGTGTGCATGCAAGGTGCTGGGGTGCCCACGGGCAGGCCTGGTATTTCTTTACTAGCCATCTATCAAAAATTGACCAAAAAAAATCCCATGCATGCCCTCTGGGCCACCCAAGTACAGTGCACACACTCTATGCGGTTGTGTGCATGCGAGGTGCTAGGGGGCCCACGGGCAGGCCTGGTATTTCTTTACTAGGCATCGATCAGATTCCCCCACACCCCCCCAGTAAAATCCCATGCATGCCCTCTGGGCCACCCAAGTACAGTGCACACACTCTATGCGGTTGTGTGCATGCGAGGTGCTAGGGGGCCCACGGGCAGGCCTGGTATTTCTTTACTAGGCATCGATCACAGATTCACCCCCCTCCCCCCAGTAAAATAAATACCGTGCAGGCCCTCTGGGCCACCTCAGTGCCTTGCACAGGTAGCTGATTTTTGGTCGGTGTGGAGGAGGGTTGTGCAACAACTCCTCTCGTGTTAGGTGGGACCCTCCTGTTTGCGTTGCCCCTTTAAGGGGATGTGTTTTCCTCACGTGTATGGCCCCTTTAAGATGGGCCATGACTGTGTCATGGCCCAAGCTAATAAAAGGAGCCTCTGCAGGCACGTGAGACAGAGCGGCTGCAGACTCCCAAAGAGGAACGACTGAGTCCGTGTCTCATTATCCATGTAGGCCACAGGCCTACACGTGGAGGCACAGGCCTGCACGCCCAGACACTGAGGGACCCGCCTGCCAGGATGGCAGCCGAGGTCCACTCAGTCAGAGGCCTGGCAGGCTGTGACCCCACGCCAGGGTGCCGAGGCCCATGGCACCCGGGGCCATGCCGGACATCCACGGCAGACCCCCACCCCCACACATAGTGGGACTGCACGGCGCTAGCAGAGATAGCGCCCAGGGGCGCCCGCCGGATGACCATGGCCGGCGACCCCCAACATCTCGCACCAAAATCGGCTCACAGCCCAGCGCAATCGGACACGCACGTTAACACGTAGCATGCGCTTGCTCAGTCACACGCCCACCCTTCATACCCTCACCCACAACACACGCACACAAAGACATACACAGAATTGAATTACATTAACTTCTGCCTTGGTTCTGAAGTTCCTCCCGTTTCCATAGCTCTCGCGTAGCACGAATAGGAACCGGGAAGCAAAGAGCCCTTCCTGGTTCCTGTACATGCACGTGAGAGCAGAGCGCTGATGACGAACCCTTCTCCGTTTGGAAGTGTGGGGAGGTGCAGCAGCACCACCTCGCACATACAAACATGCAGTTCCCCAGGCAACATCCACAATGGGCCATGCAAGGTTGGGGAAGCAAAACTCCCCTGGCTTTGCATGGCCCGTTGGGTTCCATGTGTTAATATCCCCGCAAAAACATCACGTTACAAAAAATGTCGCTATATTTTTGCGGTGATATTGACCCATGGACCCTGCGGGGGACACCCTCGCAACCCCTGCATTATCTTAAAATGTGCGGGGACTCCCCGCTCCCAGAAAATATTCCCATCGAAAATATCGCCTATGGTGAGACACAGCCATATTACGGCGATATTTTTGGTGGGGATATTTTGTACCACCCATTGGACATGCGCAGCTGGGGAAAAGAACTGTCACAGGAACCCTGTTTCCCTTTGAAATTTCCAGCCAAGAAGGGCACCCTCATCAGCAAGGGAGAGCCCAGTGTTACACTGGGCTGTGGGGGAGAGGCGGCAACTAAAGAAAAACCTGTGCTTTTAGTCGTCTCTGCCTCAAGGATTTCCAATTGTCCCTTCTTCTGGTTCCCGGCTGAGTATTAAGAGCAATGGTTGAGTCATTCAAAGGTTCGCCCTTTGAGGCCTAGCCAAGGGCATTATGGGTCTGATGGTGTGGTGGGACCAACTAAACCCTGACCTAACACCCACAGTGTGGTAGGTATGGCAATGGGTGCTTATAAAGCTCACCTTTACCTTGCAGAGGAATCTAGGCACCTGGTTAAATAGAAGCAGCATGACACTCTGACAGGAAAGGGGGCTGGAAATCAATGCAGTAACAATTTGTGCCTGAACTTCAAATGATTGTTGTGAGTCGCAATTCAGCAGAGCTAGAATTCCAAAGATTTGCTGTCAAAGTTTGTGGCTCCCAGACTCCCTTAGTTTCTATACTTATCATTTTCCTTCTCTCCTCGTTATCCTGCAGTGACAGTTTGAGTGTTTGATACCCCTCTTCTCCTTGGCCAGCTGTGGCCTTGCGCTATATGCGATATGCACCCGAGCTGACCTGTAAAGCTTCCGTGGCAGGTTCCCCCCACATGTGCATTTGTTCTTTCTTGGATGTATTGGTGCGCTCATGTCTGCAGAGGTGTGTGCTGGGTGCAGGCTAGGATGCTTGCGGACTGGTTCCATGCTTTAGCATCCTTAGCATAACCGGGTATCTTATTTATGCACTAAGCCCGAATACGATTTCCTGTTGCATATCGTTGCTTGATTATATGAAACAAAAATGCACTGAATTGTGTTTGTAATAAAAGCGGACTCTTGGAGCGAAAAACAGAATCCAAATTAGAGTTGGTTTTAAATTTGGTAAACGTTGCATAGCAGTGGCCTTCAAACTGTGGGTCTGGCCCCACTCGGGGAGTCCTAAGGATGGCCGGTGAGGTGGGGGGAATCGCTTCAAAAAGTTATGGGGACTGCTTTTAGAAAATGTACAGCTTTGGCACCTGGGGAGCCCAGCAACACTATTTTTTTTTTTTCTCTGTGGGGGGTGATATTCATATTTTTACTCGCGGGGCTCTGCATAAAAGTTTAGATTCCAGTGACGGAGAGGAAGGTGGGTTCTAGGAGTTGGTTAATGCATATTTTACCTTTTGGGGGATATACAAGGAACACCCTCCTTTCCCCTCATAGCAGAAGTAGTGTGGGAGATGAATTGATAATACAGACCCAGGGGCTCAATAGTGTAGTGTGATCCTGCGAATATTGCTTAAACAGAAGCACAGCTGCACATCTACCAACAACTTGGGACTGGTTATCTACACGCCCCCAAGAAATGCATCACCTCTTCGGGTCCTTCAGTGTCCCCTTAATGGATGTTCTCATTTTAGCATATGCTCCAAAATGTCTCCCCTCCTTCCACAGCCTGGGTTTGCAGCCTTTGTCTTCCCAGATTTGGACCACAACAGTAATTATCTCTAGCCATAATAGATAATTGTGAGCATTGATGGGACTTGTAGTCCCACACCTAGAGCCACCAAATGCAGACCACTG
Organism: Ambystoma mexicanum; assembly: GCF_040938575.1. NCBI lineage: Eukaryota > Metazoa > Chordata > Amphibia > Caudata > Ambystomatidae > Ambystoma > Ambystoma mexicanum. Next base: position 230,315,030 of record NC_090934.1, read on the forward strand.
TTGTGAATTGGTCAATTACAACAGTGTTGTGAACTTGAAGCTGTAATCTCTTAATATCTCAATAAGCACCCTTTCTGGGGGCTTCACTGGGTGGAAACCCCCATGGACCCAAGTTATAGACCCAGGCCGTTACTACCTGGTGAAGCCGCCAGAACTGGTGCTTATAGCTATTAGCTACCCAGGGTGCTAACTGCAATGTATTTTAGTTTGAATGAGACTTATCCAAGATGGCTGCATATGGAGCCCATCTTACTTTTCCATGGCAACTGTCAAGGACACTTGGCAGCTGGGCACTGCTGATGAAGGAATTGGTAAGTGGGGAGGGAGGGGTGGGAAGATCAGAAATCCAAGGAGAGGGAAGGGGGTAGATGGCAAGGTGGAGAAAACGGCCATCAGGCTACTTGGAATGTGGACTGATATCGTGGGGTTCAGCACATGATGCGAGAAACCTGATGGTTTGGCTCCCCATCCTGGGTTCTAATGACTGTTGATGCCCCCGACATCTACATTCTAAAAGTGCATCTTCTTGTGAAAGCTACCCTCTTCATAGAAATATGCAACTAGCTGACCAACTTTGCAGGTACGTGGTCTCGCATCTTGATGTTTTGCCTAAATTAACAACTTTCACCCGAGAAGTGACCATGATGTGAAGCTTTTTGCTTGTGCTCTTGTTTAAATCGAAGACCTTTCACCCTTTTGTTATATAACACACATATACATTTACAATGTTCTACATAGATTGGACTGCATATTAGAAATTAATAACAATCATTTCTCGTTTAGTTCCACAAAATAATTCATTTTTAACATTCATAACAATCCAACGTTATTTCCATTCAAACCTTTTTGTATAAAATTGAAAACTGCAATAAAGATGTTTGATTAGAACCAAGAAGCCTCTCCCAAAATCGACCAGATTGTAAACTCTTATCATTGTGAGCAAAAATATCTAACTCTTTTTGATTGGTAAAATTCACATTAATGAACCAGTGATTGTGGGTTTCAACACGAAACCCACAACAGCGGCAGAGTCTAGACGTTCTTTGCTATGGCACTATCATTTTGCTTGTTTGGAGAATGTTAAATTTGAATCTCAAAATTGTTCCCCCAAAAAAAGCGCATTAAATATTGTGGTAAGTATTAAAAGGTATTGCATCTCACAAAACTGTATTTCGAAATACTATTTCTCGTACAGATCCAATCAGAAGAGCACAATTTTAGTTTTGAGCTTATTAGCCAACAGATCATCCATGTCAATTTCCAGCATTGTTGATAATTTCTCTATAGAGCACCAGGCAAATAAGACAAACAAGAGCCATTCATTAGTTCCATATATGCAGACGCTGGTGGAGGCACTGCCGTTGAGGTTTCCAGTCCACAGGTAACTGAATTGAAATGAGACCCAATTCCTGTCTAATTTGGAGTACACTTTGGAAGGCCTCAACCTCGTCTCCATAAAAGCGCCTCCAATGTATCAAATTCAGGTCCAAAAAACGGCACTCTGCGACTAATTACAGAGTTAAAATTTCACAACTCCTACTTGCATCAGTGGTACAACTGATACCCCCTGCTAGCGCTAAATGCACACCCGGACCATGAACCTTCAAAGCCCTAGTCTCCCATGTTCAGGCCCACTGGGTGAATTGGCCCAAGGTTACTTGTGAATGTTTACAAATCGCTTGGGACTAGGAATCCCGCTACAAACACATGGGGCAAGACTACTGAAACTTCATCAGTGTAAGTGCAAAGTTGCATTGTACTAGCAGCTAGTGCAAAAAACATTGACACCGTATAGTGTGAACCTTTGCACCCTGACAAGTGCAGGTTTTCATGGTATATGCACTAGAGCAGAAATTGCCCTAGTACGAAAACATGCACTTTAAATACATTATTGTATAAATACATTATTGTATTTTATAGCTGCATTGAACATGCACGCATTTGTTTATGTGCTTGTACCATGAAAACATGCCCTTGTCACCGCGTACATTGCACTAGGGCAAATTGCCATAGTGCTAATATGGTGCAACTTTCCACCTGCACCGGTGCAAAGTTCCTGTAATCTGGCTTTAACTGGGAATTGGGACACGTGTTGTGGCACGCAAGCTAAAAAAATGGAGGTTTGGCAGCGTAAGGGAAACTGCTCTCCTGCCACGGGGCAATGGGTATTTAGTCTGCTCCTCATCTCTTGGCCAGTGCTAGGCTAGTGGATCTTGTGCCAGTCCGAGATCAGCAGTCACATGTTCCTGGCCATAGGCATTGTGATATGCAACTTACTTTTAACTTAGCGGTTGGTCTAGTAAATTCTCCCAGGGCTAGATATGGCCTAGCACGCGTAGTAATCCTTCAAACTACTTCTGTGTCTGGAATTAAAGTAACCTTAGCTTGCTGCCCTCGTAGTTCAGTGACCTTGCATGTGTTTAGTGCAAGAGCACAGGCTTTGTTGCTCGTCGCGCTGTACACAAGGTGGTGCGATTTGAACCCTTGACCTAGATGTCGAATGCTGACCTCTGCATCACGTTGCGTGCATTACCAAGGCTGAGTCTTGTTCTCTTTATCGGAAACTGGTCGCCTCTTGGCTGATTTGGACTACCTCCTTTTTTTTTTCGCTGGAGCTTGGGAGGGTCGAGGGGTGAGTGGCTTGGAGTCTTGTTTCTGTTTTGTTTTAACTAACACATTTTGTCTCTTCAGGTGCAGAGGATTTCACTTCCTGGGTGCTGCCGGACTTTGGGTCGGTGTATCATGTCTCCGGTAAGTGGATATGGCAAATGTTAAGATACTAATAACGCAGCGATGGAAGACTGTTCACCAAGAAACCACATTGCAACTGCGCCTTAAGACCGTCCCATGGCCATTGAATGCTTTCTTTAATAAAAATCGAAGACTACCTACTTCTCCTAGAAGTTGTGGCAGGGCGGGGATTTATGACCTCCACTTGAGTGGAACCAGAATTTTAAGCTTAACCCAAAACTCCTACAAGACAACGTCCACGAAGATTTTGCTGGGTGACCTCTAAAAGGGCTATAGGTCTGTAGTTGGACACGGGTTAGACACTTCACTTGTATGGGAAGTATATATGTTACACGCCACGTGGGGGGGGGGGGGGGCTCACTCTCGTTTCCAGGATTGCATTACGAATTAGCTAGAATGGGGGGCCCAGAGTACTGAATCATGCCGGGTAATCTGGGCTAAATTATCAGGTCCCAGCGTCCTCTACACTTTACTTTTCTTTATAAGCAGACAATATCTTCTGAGTGAAAAGCTGTCCATGAGATGTGATAATTGGGCATCCCAATCATTCTAGTCCTTGAAAGTGGTGGCATAATGCTTTCCAAGTATCCTCACTCATGGACACTTACTCCAGCTGACATCTTGTTTAAATAGATGTTCGACTGCCAATTGGCCTACTTTAACGCGCAACTTAGCTTCATACTGTGAACTGCTTAATCTTCTCTGAATTACAGTAGCAAAGCTTCTTTATTTTTATCTTTTTTGTGCATAGCTTTTGCAACATACTGTGATTAAATTTTGGTCCCTTCGCCATCAATTGAGCCAAGCACTCAGCCACTGTAGTATTCTTACAGGAGAAGGAATCTCACATAATAGATCTTACTGCAGCCTCCCTTAATTCTAAGGTGAATCTATTTAATAGGGAGGTATTCAATATCACCCATAATCCTTTGTTGCATATTTCTAAGGGGAAACCAGGGACTGGATTATTTTTTGTAGTGCAAAGTCGATGATTGCTGAAGTATAGATGTCTAGCAATGAGGCAAGTGACAAGGACACGAAAATATAGTCTAGCCATGAAGTAGATGCTCACCTTGCCCAGTATACAATGATTTTCTTTCTTCCTCCACCTTGGGCCTCGGACATCCAAGAACCCCAAAAATGTACACGGGGAGGGGGTTTCCCACTCGTTGCCTAGATTCCATATACTTTTTTTTTTCCACCCGACTCTGGGCATTTTAAATTGTACAATTCAACTTGATATTTGGTGTGCTCCATGTATTCTTTTTTTAAGCTGGATTCCAGTATATTTAGAAGCGACATTTCCATGTTGGTCTTGGGTATTTTTACCCCAATGGCCGGAATCCCGAGAGAAGTATCACTAAATGGAAAAAGCTCAAACTTGTATCGATGACTGGTCAGACCCCCACTAGGTCTCCCCTAAGGGGATTTATTCGCTGTTTGAGAGCCTGACAACCATTAACAAAGATGGGTAAGGCAGCCATCGTTTCCTGAAATACATATATAAAGACCATGGATTAGACTGTCTTTGCAAATTATTAAATCCGCAACAATTCAAAGACTCAATACAAAGGTTGACAGTTATTAGTCTGAATTCCTTGGAGTTTAATATTCTTACAAATTGCCTCCAATCTCCCTTGGATCCATTCACTGGCCGATACTCCTTCCCGAAGCAACTAGCCCTGCCCTCAAATTCAAACCCTCGGGATAGCTGTTGCGTCCATGATCTTTCACATCTCTGCTTTTTTTAGCACAAACCTGTCTATCTGCCCATTGATCTTAAAATGTCAGGCTGGTCCCATTTTGCAACTGGTCTTGAGTAGAAATGCACTCAATTCAAACCCAAAAGCTGCGTTGCAATGAAATTGTCTCCCGAGTCAAGGGATCTTAAAGCCAGAATTTCTGCAAAAAGGGCCAAATGGTGCACTCAAATTAAATGTACCGGCTAATTTAATTTGAAGGATATTTTAAAGCCCAAGAACGCTGCAGTCCTAATCTGACAATTCTGTGGGACCCTCTCTCCTTGGTCAACCAAATCGCCCATCCGTCTGAGGTATACATCATTGGATTTTACTGACCTTATGTTTGGACCCTTGCTGTGCTTTTCAACATTGATGGTATGAATGGTGGGCTGGCCATGACTTGCAGCAGGCGGGTCCAGCCTTTCTTCCGTGTCTAGATCCATAGTCTCCTGTTGCAGTTCTTCTGAAGTGGGAAGAAATCAGTATTTTTTTGTTGTTGTGCCAAACGTGCTGCTTTTTTCCTCATTGATTTTCTTTTTCGTTTTTTTTTTTTTTTTTTTTTTGGTCAATTTCTTTTGTCGCCTTCTTCTTCGCTCCCCATCCACCCCCCTTGTCTAATATTTCCCTGGATTCTTGTCAATGATCTCCAAGAATTTTCTTGAAGATTATTGCCTTGATATGTTTTATTTATAGCATGCCCATACACAAGTGTTTCAATGCTTTTACTCTTAAGGGGGTTTTACGTTTTTGTGCTGGAGCAAAATTAGCACCCTTAGTGGAAGTCACCAGCTGCAAATTTACAACCACCGCTGGACTGTACCTGTTTCTTGATGAACATTTTGCCAGAGCCCTTCATTTTGAGGCTCAAAGCTCGGGGGGCACTCAATTGACAATTAACCAAAGCGGACCCATTAGTGAAATTTTAGTGGTAATCTTCTGTCGTAGACAATTACTCTTGTAGGTGAAGTCCAGGGTCTATCTCTCTCATAGTGTTGGCACCATCTTGCCCCATTCTCTTTTTGGAGAATCTGTAATGTTAAACAGATTCTCTTGTATTATGGAGTTTGATAGTGGATTGCTGCCACCGACTATGGCCCCAGGGTGTTCACGTTGGATAGTGTCTCCATATTTCTTACTGGCCTGGTGCCAGGCAGAGCAAAGCACCTCGAATTCAACTCCAATCTGTGCAGCATTGGGAGTATTGGCCCTTGTCACTGCAGCTCTGCCCCGTTTAGTGCCTAAGTTGTCAATGTTGAATGTCATGGGATCCTCACACATTTCCTGACGGAGGTGGAGGGAGGAGGCATCCAACACAATGGAATTTGCTAGGGCATTCCACTCCCTCTAGTTGAATAGATGGTTTTCCAACATTCGTTTTTGCTTTAGGTGTACACAAGTCAGTGACTTGCGTTTTGCATTCATAGCTCCCGCAGTGGAAGACAGTGCCCAGCTGTCAATCCTGTTCAGAGGGCTCTTGCAGCACGGCCATATATGGTAGCTCAACGGCGACTGAGCACTACACAGATTGTAATGTGAAGTGGCCATAACCGCTTGCAGAAGACCACCAGCTTCAATATACAATAGGAGGATGAACGTTTGAAGTCCTTTGACCCAATTCGCTCAAACAATTCACCAGCAACAGGCAATCGACGCAGGCTCAATCCATGTCAATTGCACTGGGAAGAACTTGTATCTAGCAAGGATTTATTTATTGCTGCTTCCACTGCAACAACCAAGTCAAAGGCTCTATAGGCTGTCACAATTCACGCAACTTGACCTAATCGGGAAAACCATGTTTGGTTCAGATTTCCTGTCCTCTCTGCAAGTCTGCCCACCAGAGCCCGCGCATGGCAGAGCTCAATGCTGAAGTCTTGAGACAGGTGTGAGCAGCACACAACAAACTGCAAGTCGCAAAAGTTGAAAAAAGCAGCAAGGCTCCCTGCCAACTGCAGAAGACTTCACCAGAGTGCGAAATTCCTTAGTGCTTCCCATTCCCCTGAACCGTGCCTTAAAGCAGAGGGGTCCAAATGATCAACTGACTACCTGGGTTTTTGTGTGCTGAGGCAGAACAGTGTGTTCTCACGTTAAAGAGTGGAGTCGCTGATTTAAAAAAAAACGCTTTCTATTGAAAGTGGCTCCTAAGAGAAGTGAGATTTTGCCTTGCATAGTGGTGAAAGAAAAAGGGTTTCAAATATAAAGTGTGTTCTGAAACGTTTGTGCTGACATTTTTATGTGATTTAAGTTGAACAAAACTGCTAGCATTTTCAAGTTCACTGTGTGAAATTGTTTTTGCTAATAAAGTGTTGGATATTTAAATTCAATTTATGTTGTGTAAAGCTTATGATCTCATGTTTTTAAGGTGCTATGTGCAATTAAAAGTTGAACCGCAGGCAAATTGAGGCTAAAGAGTTTGATCTGTTATCCTGAACAGACTAGCATTTTCAATTTGTAAAAAAGACTTCATGGGAACAAAAAGCCGTTGGACCATGGAGTGAGGCCGTGTGATAGGTGATTTTGTACATGTTAATTTCTGTAAATAAATATATTCTGTAAACAAGCCTGGTTCTTGACTTATCTGTGGCACAGGTGAGGGTCCTATGTGGTACTATGAGTCTGTCGGGAACCACAAAGGAATATTGGTATTGTGATTTTGATTGGGGAGGGAACGGATTCTCTGCATCGATGGTTGCCACATAAATCTCTCCTACACAATACAGACTTGAAGAGACTTGCAAGCTACACATTAAATCCACAAGTGCTGACCCTTCAGTGTTGATGGGTAAAATGGAAGTTTTACTATGAATGCCTTCATATTTGCAAAAAACATAACTTTGTGCCAAATGTACATGGTTCTGAGATGTGCTGTGGCTTGAAGGAAATCAACTCGGCAATGGCCGTGGGCTGCCCAAGAACTCTTGCCTAGTGTGTATTTGTGGTTGCGCTTGGGACAACTCTCGTGCATGGGCGATGATGAGTTCGATGTTACCATGTCTAATGATGATCATTGGTGATCTTGAGGCTGGGTAACTTAAACGCGCTCACAACAGTTCTTGATGCATGTGAATGAACTCCGAGCTACACATGGAGTAAATACAAGTTCATATACATTGCTTCTATAAGAGGCTTGATCACTATAACGTGTAGGGATATTTGATGCAGGATGGAAGATGCAGAGCAAGGCATAGTAAAAATCCTATTTAAGCTGTACCCTAAGCGTAGCAGTTGGGAAACACATGCAAACAATGTGCAATACTTTGCAGCCCATCAAAACGCACTGGCAAGGCCTGAGATGAACAGAAGTAGCAGACAATATCATGCCACATGAACAGCAGTTTTAAAACCATATTTAATGCTGGTGTGTTTTTGGGAAACTGTCAAATCAAGGGGAACAGGAAAAGGCATATTAAAAGCAGCTTCATTTGTGGAAAGAAACTAACTTTAATTGGAGCCAGCACTGAATTCTGACATAAGGGAATCATTTCAACTCACAAAGACTACCCCAAACGCAGCATGCAGGATAGATGAGTTCCTCCTCAAGGTAATTAACTCTTTGAAGCCAGCTGATTGCATATCCTTGTTCAAACAGGCGAAAGAAACCGGGCCCGGGCCATGTGTCGTATTACTTTCCCTGTCTCTTGGGCCTGAACATTCAGTTGCAGCTGTGGTCCCGGGCCCATCGTTTTCTCTATTCAAACCATCTCACAGGTCTGTCTTTATGGGAAGAAGATAACACTTGACCGGACTGCATGTGTGGAGACTTCACACCTAAATCACTGCATGTGTGGAGACTTCACACCTAAATCCAGTTTTTCAATGATCAGTCTGGGATTCAGCCCCTAAGAAATCCTGATGTGCGCATTATCGAAAAGGGAAATAATCACGTGGCTAGTGATCCTATGGAGGGACTGAGTCAATCCTGATCCCTATAATTTGTTAGTACTGAAGGGTGGGAGATATTGTGCATCCCGAGAAGTTGGGGTATTCCAGAACGGACTTCTTACTGTGTACATACCTGAAGATAGTTGAAGGGATTCCTGGGTATATGATGGGGAATATTGATATTGGTGCAGGGTTGCTCAGGCTAAAAGGGGGAGATTTCTTTCTGCCGTTCAATGTGCCCATTGAACGGCAGAAAGGAAACTTTTTCCCAGTAATTGAACATCATTGAAGGGGAATTTTGCCAATATACTGATGACCATGCATTTTCCTTCTCCAAGCCATTCACATACCTGAAGGCCCAATAGCAGAATGGTCTATTCAGTGAAGTGGGTTGTATTTTCAATAAAGGAGAAGTACATGAGCAGGGTTATTTTAGTATTTTCACAAATGAAATATGGAGACTCATAGATCCAATCTGTTGCCTGTATGCTCAGGGTAAATTAACAGATAGTTATGGTGTCTGTCCATTGATAATCTGACTAAATTATCCCTATTTGGTTAATAAATGGACAACCCTGCACGTTTCATGTTCCAAAAGGGATACGTGCTATTAAATTGGGATTCCAGATTCATAATTGTGTGTACCTGGTTTGGGAGAATTCCCCTGAATTGGATATCTCCCAGTTAAATCCCACAAAAGAATTGAGGGATGCATATTTTGCAAAACATTAATAAGGTGATGGTGTCATTGTGAGGATGTTTGCCTGGCTGAAAAACGAATTTAAATTTGATAAACTTAAGTAGTATTCTGTTTTGTGGTTTTAACCAGCCTGGTGAAGTTGATAAATCTTAGCCTATACACTATCATTGCGGCTATCACAAACCTCTAGATTTGTTGGCACGTGAACAACCGGTTTAACAAGTCTAGCAAGGATGAACATGTGGCTTGCTCTTCATGCTCCATTTGTATGACTGGTTTTCATCTAACTGGTTAATTGTATAAAACTGAAACGGGCTTTAACCAGTGAAAATAGTACAAATGTGAATGCTTAACTTGGCTATTGTATAGTAGATGTGCCTAATGATTGGCTTGATTAGGGATTAACTTATCACAAATGCCCATTAAGTGGGTCGCATATGGGTGGGGTGTATCTTTGCACATTAAGGACCTGCCCTTTGACTGGAATGAGTGCTGGACCTGTTGTAATGGAAAGTAGGCTCTACATTTGCCTGGTTCGGATGGCTGTCCAGTTGGAGCAGAAAACCTATGTGGTCTCTTATGCATGTCTCCTTGCACAGGGACCCTCTATCTGCCTTATGCTGAGATCGTGGAGCCCTTTGAGGCCTGGTACAACCTCTCTGGCCGGGAGAGCCGCATCCAGTTCTACAATGGTGAGTGTCCTCACATGACCTCCAAGCACTAACATTTAAAGCATACTGTCTGACAATGAAGTGACTTGGGCTATTCCTGTCCTGAACTATTCCTGTTGCACAACCCTCTGGCCTCTAACTTTACTACTGATTGCTATCATTGTTGCTCCCACTGGCCATGGTGTCTGTTTTGCGCAGTGTCTTCAACTTCTGACTTTATTTGTCAATTCCAGGAGTTGATACCCAATTGACATGGTCTCTCTCTCATTCCTATAGGGTATTGCACTTTCATCCATCCTGCCCCATATTTGATTTATCAATTATGCAGGATACATATGTACACATTCTAATCCCGCTTGGGACATGAATACTTTTATTTTCATTGTAACCCAATGCCTGAACAAAAAAAGGTAGCAGGTGCTCCTCTCCAGAAAGAACATGGCATGACAACCTGTTCTGAGATGAGTTTGCAGCACTCTTTTTGCTCACTGTACCTTTCACAGATGGGGAAATATCCATTTGTATATCAGTCTTTGTCTGGCCCACATGGGCAGTCCAGCATTCCCAATGCCTGCCCTATATATATATATATATATAGCTGTGGTCTACAGGGCTAGGCCTAATACCCCAAATGTAACTGATGCACAGTTGCAACAGTCATTGCCAGTTTACTTTCTGTTCTAACTGCAATGCCATCTGCAGTCTTTTGCCACTCGTTGCCCGGGTCCCAGGAGAGCTTGTGACAGCTGAACAAAGCTTCACCTTTAAAAGCTGTTAGAATTACCCACATTTCAGGCAAAGCTTCTTTGGAAGACTGGCTCTGACTTAGAGGTGCTGGCACATGGGAGAAGTTTCTTCTCGGGGGGGGCGGGCCGGGGGGGGGGAATGGATCTCATCAGGTACAGGTCACCTCTATTCTCTGCTGAAGGCTTGGAATGATCACTTGCGCTTTGTGCTGAGCCTCACTTATTCCAGAGCATTACCCACGTGACAGGATGCCACTAGCATGTAACCTATAAATGTGTGGGTTTTTCTTTTTCCGGGTTTGGCGTTGTGGGGCACTCAGAGAAGCATGTGCTATTATTAAATTATGGGGTTTGTTGATGAGGGCCCCAGAGTTTTCGGGATACCTTTCACCTAGGAAAATAACCAGTGAGTAAGGGGCGCAATGAGCACTTGTCAACTGATTCTTTTCACAATTTCTGCTTGTATTTCAAGGACAAGTGGTGACGTACCAGCATGGGTTTGAGCAGCCCTTTGGGATCAACTACAAGATCAGCCCTGAAACTACCGAAACCGAAGTCAATGTCCGGAAGTGCTTCCAGGTCAATGGCACCAACAAGGACCCAGTCTTGCCTCAGTCAGTTTTGCCCAACTTGGAGGGCTTCAAGGTGAGTGGAGAAGAGCAAAACATATTGTGGCACAGGAGGTTGGGGGACGAGATGTCTGGGGAGCTTTCTTTCATCTATACCTCTTCAACCTGGCATGAGCTATGGCTTCGATGAAATGGTGGGCAGTAAATGTCAATGTTTAGTGGAAGTGTTATTTTGTGTTGAGTCCAGGTTAAAGGGGTATTTGTGGTGGCGGAGAGGATGAGGTGGGGAGGAAGGGACTGAGTGGGGGCAAAATTTCCTAGGTAGGGCAGAGGGGATGCAAGACTTGACACCAGTGATTGCAATGAAGGGTCATACTTTTAACATGGTATTGGTTGACCCAGGGGTACTCTAGTCCAAGAGTAGCTAAAGACTACATGCTTAAGAAGAGGGCCAACAAATCTGCCTGCCCACCAGAACACAACTGAAGAACCGGTTGTTCAGCATCCACTGATTGGTCCCAGCCAAACCATGACTGTAGACTCTCCCTTAAACTTATGCATGCAGCCCATTGGCCAGCATGCACACTCATTTACATATAGCTGGGCCGGCTCTGTAATAACAGCGTAGAAGCTGCTCACAGTATTTTGTTCATTGTTTACAGTGTAGGAACTGTAGAATGGAATCTACCAAACCTTTGCCCAAAATCCCCATGTGTGTTTTGGCCCTTGGGCCACACCTTGTGGGAATGTCATCTGATGGAATTGCTGTCCGTTTTACTACTTTAAAGTCAGAGGTACACATGTGCCTTTTTGAAGTAACATGATCTCTGGCTAGTTCTCCAGGGTGGTCCAGGGAGCAAGGCACCTGGATCTCCTGAGTTGGTGTTCTGTCTACTATTACTTTGCAGCCTTGACACAGGGCTCATGTTGGCCTAGTCTTTCAGTACCAGTATTTTGGTCTCTTGGCAGCTGTTCCAGTCAAAGGACTAACGGGTTGTCCTCTTGTTGAGCGGGGTGTTTGCAGATGCCTCATCAGTTGTGGTACCTCACCTTGATCTGTATGGTTGCCCTCATCTGTGGTCTTGTTCCCTGCAGCCTGTCCGCCAGGAGCGCTTCAGGAGGTTGCCCTGTACTGTGTGGCAGAACGTAACTACCTGGGGCAAGAAGAAGAATGTGTACACCCTGTGGGTGACCAACACCAGCAGGGGGCCTGAACCCGTTCACTACGAGATGAGAGGCTTCAACAGTCTGCTGGGTTCTCACTATGACAAGTACGAGGTGGCCTACCACAAATTCTCAAAACGTGCCTGTGCCAAGGACTTCAAACTCCCGGAAGGTATGGCAGCGTGTACTGGGGAGCTCAATGTGGGGTCTTCACTAGTGGTAGAAGTGTACTAAAGTAGTGGTACTCGCCTCTGTGGGATGGGAAAGGCAGGAACATAGTGCAACACCTGTCAAGGGGGTTGCGCCTGGAACAGCCAAGTGGGTGGAACAGTCAAAAGATGGCATGCTGCTCTGTTCAATTTTCTTCTCTCATTTGAACAATTTGTGGATTGCCTCTACTTGCGGATCTGAACTCGGCTGGTTCACCTACCTAACATCTACCTGAAAAGATACTGCCTCAACAGGGAGGTTGGAAGGGGGGTATGAAAACTATTTCTGTCAATAGAATTTGGTAACTTCTTCCAGGACCCGCCTCCTTGAGTCCTAGGGATGGATATGGTGATTCTCCATGGACCAAAGCTTCAACCTTGGGTACACCATGTGAAGCTAATCCTAAACTAGGTGGAAGTAGCACAATGGATGGATTTGTAGATTACCTATGTTGAATTCTCTAGAAGCTGCAGCAGGTTTTCCTGTGGGCAGCGGAAATTATCCCTCTTCTTAGTATTAAAAAAAAAATCTGTTCTCAACTACCTGGAGTCTGTTTCAAGTTACTAGTCACTAAGGCTCCTACACCTGCACGCTTGCCCAATAGGATGAAGATTTACAGCCACCTGATGTTCTAACCACATCCCATATGAACGGCTGGGACCTCATATTTATAACCTGAACTTGCTTTTTCCAAAATTTCGGGGGGGTAGGAGGTTCCTTCCTAGTGTTGGGGCCCTCTGTAGGCCCCTAGCCGAGATGAAAGCCTGCTAGATGTCAACCATCTGGGTTGAGATGCTATGCACGTGTGGTCAAACATAGAGTTTAGTTGTGACTGTTCTATGTCCCTTTGCCAACAAATTGTATCACCAAAATTTATGAAATATTTGGGGGCCACTTTTCCCTACGCTATTAACCCCCCCCCCCCCCAAATCTGGGAGGCTGGTTGCAACCTTTGAAGACCCTAGAACCATGTCCTAAATTCTTTTGAGGGTTTTAAGGCTGCAGTAGAATGGTTGGCGTGATGCACTTGCAGGCATTGGTAAAGCATCAAAAAGATGCATGTAATGGAAAATCAAACACTGTTAAATAACAAAGTGACGGTTCCAGTGTAGATTTTAATGTCAGCTGAGGGATGAAATGTACAAGATTTGAAACAATGCTAGAATGTCCAAAGGCTCCGTCTTCTGATCTTTTACAAACTTCTAAAGTAAGTTGTCTGCGAGCCCTAAATTAGTTTTAGGGTTGTGAGGTGAGCCTTGAGGGGTGGTCCTCTTTAGCCCCCTTTCTCCCATGCCACCTCTAGATGGGAACTGGGTAGAGGACAGAGACCTTTAGTGCATTAATTCAAACTGCATGAATTGTGGGGGACTTGTTCAGTGCATCAGTACAGGTAGGGAAGGATGTAGGGCACGTGCTTGGTACTTTTTATTGTGAAGGGGAGAGGGAATGGCAAAATAGATCACCGGCCCAATTGGTGCCCTGCATGGTCCTAAAGAGTGAGTGACTTCAAGCCCTTATCTGACACGTTTGGGTATTGTAAGACCCTATAGTGATTATTTCAAAAGCCCCTTCAATTATGTGACCCCCCCCTCTGCCACACCTCACCCATTTGGCAGGGAAATTGAGCTGTGCTTTGTTTTCCTGCTGTCGCTTAAGGTTTGAAGTGTGAAGGATTTCCTGGGCCTGGACTAGAGCACCACATCCTGGCCAATCCCATGCAAGACTTCTTCGACCGGAATGATGGGTCAGACCGGGTGCACCGGCTGTTCAATCACTATGCTGACCAATACGGGAAGGAGTACGGCAAGGAGGAGGAGCTGGAGCACCGCAAGAGGACCTTCACGCACAACATGAGGTAAGACTTCCTGGGAGGAGCAGGCACACAGCTTGCGGCGGTAGCGCTTGAAATAAGCACCACTTGGGGGGGGGGGGGGGCACTAATGGTGGTTCAAGTGCTGAGCATGTTAAGGGAAGCTTGCTTTGAGCATTGGGTAGGAGATATGGACTCGGGAGGATAGCTCAATGGCACACAGAGCAACATAAGTTCGATTCCCTGGGTCTGTGCTTAGAAAGCAAGACGACACGGAGCAACATAGGTTCGATCCCCTGGTCCGTGCTTGGAAACCTCTGGTTATTAAGCGCATCATATATGAACTCTTGGGCATTGGGAGGTTGATAGGGACAGGATAAGTGGCTCTGGGTTGAGCGAACTGTTGGGCCACTGCCCTCTCTATTGCACTGAGGGAAATCTTCTGATGGAGGGGATCCCTTCAATAAAGGTACAGTTTGAACAGTACAAGGCCATTTTTGGGCTGGAAAGAAAACCTGAACATGGTAACAGGCGAAATTTTATTCCATTTAATGACGGAGGGAGTGAACGTAGAGCTGAAGACTGTTCAGTTTCATGGAGCCTTGCAAGTGGCTGTTCTCTATAATGTTAAACCACCCAACGTTGTGTATGATCGGTATAGAACTTCTGCAGCCTTCAAGAAACCTATGCTACTAGATCTGCCATTTTTATCTTGCCCCTCATACATGGCATCCTACTAGTTCTCCACTGCCTGATGGCATTGGGGCTATTGTTTCTGATTTAGCCCCTCGATCAGTTGGTTCATGTTAGAGCCTGTTTCCCCTAATTGAGCTCTTTGCCTCGACGCCGCTCAAGAGATGGCAGGGTTATCTCTGAAGGCTGTGCGTGACCGTGACTGGGTGACCATTTTGAAGATGCACCCCAATTGGCTGAAGAGGGAATTTGTAGCATGCAGGGCCATTTAGTATCAGATAACCTTGGGACCAGGGACAAGGTGCCAAGGTGACCCAAGTCAGAGTCTTGCTTTGTTTTGCACGGGGGTGGGGGGGCGGGGGAAAGAGTATCGACTCACTTAAGACACGGGTAAGTGTGCGATCCTATAAAACGTCTGCCCTTGCATTGGCAACTGGGCCAGGCAACTTTTGACAACCAGTGGTATACATGGATTGGCTTCTGATTTGAGTGTAATGGCTGTTCACCAGCCAACTGCCATGAACCATACAACCTCATGAATTGGGGGACGGGGTTTTCTCCTTGTTGGATTATAGAAATGCTCCAGAGGCACTCCTTCCGTCTGCCTGCAGGGGACCTACAAGGAGCATCCAGGATCAATCTGTAGACTGGGAACATGACCTCTGAAGCCCAAAGCTGTCATATTTCAAAGGTCTTTACACAACTAAAAGGGATTAAACTGGACTGAGTTCATGTAAAGTGTTGAAAAGTAATCACAATTACAACATAACCGAACTGTTCACAATTCCGAGTTCCCACGGCCTCAACCCGCTTCCCCCCCACCCCCTCACCCTTTTGACTGAGCCTCATGTCCCTTTTTTTCATTTTATTTATTTTTGTTGCCCCACCCGGCTCTTATAATCCTTCCCTGCTCCGCCTTGTGTTGCATCTCCTTCCCCTCCTTGTCAATTCCCTCGATTATCTTTACCTGACTCTCTCCCTTCTGTTGCTATATACGATCCTAGTGGAACCCAGATTTCCTTTGGCCAGCAACGATGCAGCCTTTTGAGTCACTGAACCACGCACTCCACATACATCTCAGGCACTGCTCGTATGCGTGATCCCGCCCCTTACCCCAGGTCCTAGCAATCCAGGAGCATACTACCAATCTCTTTAATCCAAGACTGCTAGCGGCCAAGCGAATGGGGGGGGGGGGGTTTCAGTGACTTGTTCTAACAGCGTAATCGCCATGGTCTCCACAAAGCATTCACAGCGCCACAGTCCCACACCATGTGTATGAAGTCCGCAGGGCTGAAATAACATCTAGTGCACCCATGGATCTGGAGGGGTAATCCCGTTGTAACTGCGCTGGCGTGTAATATTTCAAACGACTTGAAATGTCGGCTGTATTTACGGAAATCCGTTTAGTCTGTGCGTGCATGCAATTTTTCCATTCCTGGTCTTTTGTAGTACCTCGTCCCATTGCTTACTGGCCCTGCTCCCCTTTAAGCTTTCATCCAATGCCATGTTAGTTTATGACCCTGGGAGGAGCTCCTACATATTGTGCTGTGGATGCAGACGTGCTGGCTCTCCTGGATCGCTCTGCCAGATGGTGTGCAACTCCTCTCTGAATCCGTAATAGAACAGCCTAGTGACTGCCTTTCACTCCCCCGGCTCCATATCTGCTCCCATGTGAGAAACCTCCCCTCCTGAAACATATCCACCAGGCTCTGGATAACTAACCTCTCAATGTATCTGATGTACTTGTTATGTAACTGCCAGCCATTGTAACATGCATATTGAACCAGGCTATATAGGCAATCATTCGCCATTGTCAATTGGCTGCGCCTCCTTCCCCTGTGCTATTCCTCCCTCCCCCCCCCCCCCCCCACAGTATCTCCTTCAAACCATCCGGGTTAGCTATGTCCTTTCAATCCCCACATGTGGCAGCTCCGCCTTTGGGGTCCACCACCATATACTGTATTTGGGCTGCCAGGTAGTACAGGGACATGTTGTGTAATCAATCAATCATCCCCTCTCGTATTGTTGGGTAAGTATATCGTACACTGCCCTCGCCTGTTTGCCCGCCCACACCAGTTAATCTGACGCTCCCGCGTCCAGTAAGTAGCAGGCAGATGGGTTCCATGGCCATTTTAGCTAGCAGAATACATGCGGCTTGGGAGATGTGTAGGAGAATACACCCTGCTTTCTAGTTGCTCCAGTAATTTTAAGGGATTTCCAAATGTGGAGCCTTCTGTTATCCCTAGTATCCGATACCCAAGAGGTACCATAGTCGCCTCCTTCCCCTTTCACGCCCAGTGTCCAAGGCAGTATTTCGGATTCATCTCATAAGCCCAGAGAGCCTTCCAAACCCCTGTACATCCTTCACTAGGGGCCAAAGAGTTTGTTTGGATCTTGCACATAAAGCAGCATGTCATCAGTGTAGAGGGAGACTATGCTTAACTGAGAGTACAACCTCACTGGTAGGTTCCGTAGTGGAGACAGCAGGCATCTGTCTTGTCCCTCTGGATGGATCACCCTTGGCGCTCTGGTCAGTACCCTTGCCTTGGGCTAGGTGTAAAACAATCCCACCCATTGTATATAAATGACTCCAGCCCTGATCTACGTATTTCTTCAAATAGAAATGGCCACTCTGCAGAATCCAATGCCTTTGGGCATCAAGTGAGGCTACTGTTTGAACAGAGACTTTGATATTCTGCAGAAGGGTGAATAGTCTTGAGATTATTTTGTGTTTACCTCCCTGGGATAAATCCTACCAGGTCCGGCAAGACCCCTGCTAGCAGGTGTGGCTGCAGCCAGTTTGCCAACAGCCGGGCTAGTCACCAGGGCAGTTTCATTCTGGCAACACACCTTACTGAGCGCTGCCTCATACATGTTTACACATGGGGCTAGTTCTGTTGCATATTCCTTCTGCTGATCATGCATCCCCTGTGCCATCACTTCCTCTGTCAGGGATTCAGTCAGTAGCCTGCTCCGGGTACAGCCATACCAAAGCTATTTTATCCAAACATTCCTCTCCCTAGGCCCCACCTGTACCTGCTATGTGTATATAGCTATAATCTTCCATGACCATCTCATTAATAACCCCCCCCCCCCCCCTCCGGTATCCCAGATATCCTGTCACCTTCACTATGCTTGCGGGTTCCCGCTCCTTCCAAATGGCCCATGCTAGCGCTCTGCTTGGCCTGTCACCTTCCCCATATGCAGTGGGCTCGGTTGGCCCAGTAATACATAACTTCTCATCGCTAGCCCGGTGAACTCTTTCCTGGCTTCTCAGAGCTTCTGCGATATCTCTAGTCTGGCTTGGCCATTCTCAAGTTCTTTGATCTTTCTAGTCCTTCCATAGATCTCCAGATGGCTTGCAGCTACCCCTTATGAAAACATTAAATGCTTTCCATTATACTGAAAATATACTGTTCAGAGTCCTGTTCCATCTCTAAACATCATCTTCCAGTTCACATTTATTGACCCTCCACCAACATAATGTGGAACATTATAGAAGCTTTGGCGAAAGTAATCCTTACCAGTGAGTGGGCTGAAAGGGTTCTGGGTAAAATCCTTGCTTCTTCCAGGTTCCTCACAATCCCCGGCATGGTACTTATGTAATCGATCCTGGATGCACTATAGTGTACCCCTGTGCAAAAGGTGAACTCCCTCCCCTCCAGAGGTTCCAATAACGCCAAGTTCTTTTAGGCCACGATATCTGCCATTATCCTCTAGGTCTCCATAGCTTTCAGCAACCTGACTTACGATGTGGTGGCCCTGTACATATCAAACGATATTGAAATCCCCAGCTCATATTGCATATTGATGTATGGCTCTAACCAGCCTGGAAGAACTCTGGGGGAATACAGATTGGGTACATAAATATTTATCAATGGTGTTAATCCCTAGAGCCCCTCCCACACAGGATCAAATATCTGCCTTGCGCATCTACAATTTGGGCATGTTGCTTAAACCCCATTTCCCGATGTATGCATGTTGCGAGTCTTGAGAGATGCAGTGTATCCGTGAATTCCCCAGCCATGTGGTCTGGGTAAATTCCCTTCTCTGCCCAGATGTGTTTCTTGTAGCATCAAGATTGTCACTTGATGTGTCCTTGCCATGTTCATTATCGGCCTAAACATTTTGCTATTTGTGAAACCTCTATTGTTCCTATCCAATATCGCCATCCCTTCTTTCTCCCTCCGACTGTGCCCACCTCTTATGTACAAGGTGGTCAACAAATCTGTCCCTTTCAACACATGCATACTTATGTACATGGTTATTCAGGAACACTGCATAAAAACAAGAGGCCTCCCCACTCTGTGAATTCCCCCCCCCCATCAATATACCAGCTAAATCCCACAAACTATCTGCCTAATAACCTAACTTTGCAGTTACTGCGTTTAGGGGTGTTACGTTAACTCCCTGTGTGACACTAAACCAGTTCTTCCCATCATTCCACCCTTTAATGCTTTTCATAAACCTCAATTGACCCTTTACATTTAGCGCTTCCCTTCTAAATTGTGCTCTCAATTTGGTGGTCTAGCTGTCAGCAACTCCTTGGCATACTGTTCGGCCTCCTTAGTCTGTGAAAATGTTCCATCCTGCATGATCTCGGCTTTGCAGGATGCATAGTATCGAATCCCCTTCTGTATGACCTTTGCCACCTGGGAAGTTTGCCTTTGCGCCTGTACATGTTGACTGAAATCTGGGAATATAGTACTGCTGATCCATATCTCAACTCCTTTTTCTCTAGTCTCTCTCAACAGAATGTCCCGGTCTCGGTAGTTGAATATGCGGGCATAGTTTGAGTGTTCAGTTTCGGTTCCAACGATCTTTCCACCATAAACCTGGACGAAACGTTATCCAACACACCGAGGCGAAATTGATCTACAAACCTCTCCATGTCACTCAAGTGGATCCTGGTACCCCAGTATACGTACATTATTTCTCCTGGATCGCACCTCCCTTTTTCTTCGCCACTACATTCATGATACCCTGTTGCAGCTGGGTAGCTTCACTCTGCGGTTTTGAGATTTTATCTTCATTATCCCCGATCCACTGTTCGGCTTCGTATAATTTATCGATCAGTACTGCTGATATGGCCATCTTGTAGGAGAGTCGATTTTTCCTGGCCAGCGACTCCCCTTCAGTGCCAGCAATGTATGATCAGCAAGGCAACATCTAAATCCAGGCTGGCGTAGATCCATGTGCAGTTGTGGTGGGTTCTGCCTGGCAAACAGTTGTTTGCCCTTTTCTTTTCTCTGGATTCACCATGCTGGCGTGCCTGCCCCCTAGTATGGGATTCTTTGGCGTGTGGCCCAATCCCCTGGACCGGCTCTGAGCTTCCTACCTTCTTGTTGCCATGCTCTTCAGTCTCTGGCAGCCGCTCTGTAACTGCACCCTGGATAGGGTCTCTGCCGCTGCTTCGTGTGGTGCACCAGCCCTTTTCAAACACCAGCCAGCCTCCCCTTATTTCTGGTGTGTTCCTCCATTTACATGTCCAGGAGCTTAGTCTCTGTGTTGGTGCCTATGCTGGTACTATTCCGTGTCTCGGGGGACCCAGCTGCTGCTCTATCCAGTTTCCTGCTGACCTTTTTGTCTGGGAGCTCCATGCTGCTCCCAACCCATCACTATTTTTGTTTTTTGGCCACCGCTGGTGTCTGCCCTGCACCAACTTGTACCCCCTGCCGCCGGCAGTGGTGCCATTAGTCTGGGCTCCACTACCCAAGCGGATCTCACCTTTGCGTATGTACGTGGTCTTTCTCCCGGGAACCCTGTCCGGTTGCACAATGTTCACTGCTGCTGCTTCCGCTTGACCTCCTGGTACCACCGCAAGCCTAGGGTGCTCCCTGCAGCAGCGCAACCGGCTTTGCCCTTCCCACAACCACCTACCAGCAGTATGATAGTCGGGCACCCACAGCCTTGTTGGGAAATGCAGCCAACGGTCTGTGCCTCAGGCCCCGGTCTGTCCTCTCGGTACTTTGCTGCCCCACGCCACCCTCTTTATGGCGACACCACCATTCGTGTTTTCTGTCTCGGGAAGGATGTGTTTTAAACGGGGATATGCTCGTCTCCCCGTTGGGAGCACTCAAGATGCGGCCATCTTGCAGTAGGCACAACACACTAAGCTCATAACATATTCTGACTGAGGCTGCCTGGCTCCCCTAATGGCTCCTGCTGATAATCTGAGCGCATCATCTCTATCTAGCATGCTCCCCGCAGCCACTTGCACCACCACGCGATGACTGGGCAGCTGGGACCTGGACTCCCGTCCTGCTCTGTAGTCGCAGGCTGGTGGTTCTGCCTCCCCCCCCCCCCCCCCCCCCATGTCACCCCACCCCCCACCCATCATGTGATGCTCCTCACCACTTTCACTCCGTGCTTTGGGGCAACTCTGCCCCAGGCAACCCTGTTAATGGCCAAAGGCAAGAGCCACCGCCAGCATTTCTTCCTGACACTTTGCCTCTGCGCTATTCCTTTGCTGTTTCTTGCTACTTGTGAGTACCAATTACGTCTTTGCTTAGCCCCGCCTCACCATGCACTGCTTTCTATCTCTTCGCCTTCTCCCTAAAACCACTCTTCCCATCTCTTTTCCTCGCCACTACCCCTCTTCTCGCTAGCCTACTCTGTCAAACCTATATCTGGCTCTTTTTCTATTTCTGCATGCATTCCAATTTGTATGCAACAGACATCCTTCGCCCTCTCGACCTCATTACCCTTACAGAATCCTGGATTTCTCACTCGGACTGCAACCCTTGCTGTCCTTCATAACCTTGCCTACACCTTCACCCATTCCCTGTGCCCAACTTGGTGTAGGATTGTTCGCATCTCCTAGATCTCTATCGCCTCATTACCTATCTCCCGCTAGTGCTCCCTCTTTTGAAAACATGATCTCCACAATCACTGCTCCCTATGGCATTCCTATTAATCTCTAGGTCACCTGGTCCATTTATTTACCACCTTGCCAACTAATTGAATCCCACCATCACCTCATTCTCTGGTGACTTTAACCTCGGCACTACACTACTCATCCACTGACTTTAAATCTCTTCTCCTTAACCTCTCCCACTGTTCTGTCCACCCCCACCCATTCAAATGGTACCTCCAATCTCCACCACTCCTTCTCCCTGATTATTCCATCGTCTTTGCCTCAATTCCCACTCCTACTTCCACACCACTCATCTACCATATCCATTGCAAAGCACAAGTGTCTCTACTCCAAATTCCTGATCTACCTCTCTGACCTACACTACGCTCTCCTCCATGCAAAATTAACCTTTCCATTCACTGATCGTCTTCACTAACTGCTCACCTTCTCTTCTCACTTCCCACCCTTCTTGCACGTACTCTGAAACCCTCCATAGCCTTGGATACTTACCGTCTGCACACTGAAAATAAGAATGGAGGAAAATCTTTGCCCTTGGCAAAGTCATCTCCAACTTTGCCTGACCTCTTCAAAACTACTCCTCGACCCTGCCAAATGTGGCTTCTGTCTCAACATAGGTGTTTCATCTTTCCATTTGTTCCCCTCCTAAACTCTTCTCTTTCTGCTTATGACGTTTCTCTCTAATTTGCATGAATGTTAGAAGGTACTTTGCCAGGTTATTTTATCACCCCTCCTGTTCACTTTTCTCTACCCCTTTTCCTGCGACTGTCTTCCGATGCCCTCACCCTGAGATTCTTGACCTTGTTCTCCATGCTAACCCTAAATATGCCTTATCGACCCTCTATCACCACATAGTAAAACTCCTAGCTCTGTTTTGCTCCATATCTTACTTCCCCCCCCCCGTCAACTCCACTCTTGTGACCTTTCCCTCATCCTAAAGGTCAGCTACTGTCATCCCTATTCTTAAGAAACCTGGCCTAGATCCTAACTGTCCTGTTTCTTCTATCTTGCTATTCCAAAATCCTAGAGCATGTTTTCAACATGGAGTTCCTTGATGCACACAACCCCTTGGATCCTCTTCAATTTGGCTTCTGACTTCTACTGCATCGATTCTCCTCAGTGTCCGCAACTACATATTTTGTTTGTCATACTAACCGTTCATCTATTATTATTCTCTACTTCTGTCTTCAATATAGTCCACCATTCTGTCCATTTCTCAGCACTCTGTCGTAAGCATCAGGGACAAGGCCCTTGCTTGGTTTGAGTCATAGCTTGCCTCGGACACTGGGTGTTCTGAACAGCCTTACCTTGTGCCCGTTTTACTATTGGTCTTCCTCAATGGTCAGTCTTGAGTCCACTTCACACTACCTCTGTTCTTGGCACCTTGCTCTCCTCCGATGGCTTTTCCTATAAACCCTTTGCAGATGACACTTTGATCTTCTCCTTATCTTGGCTATGTTCAAAAGTCTTCAAATACTGGTTGGCATCTCGCCTCCACCAAGGTCTCTGGCATCTTTTCCTCTTCTCGCAGGAATACCGTCCCTACTCTGGTTCTGCTCGCAACCTTGGCTTTGTCGTCAATCCACACCACCTTCTCGCTCATCGCCAACTCTGCCACTCTAGCCAGACTTGATTTCCTCCACCAGGAAATTGAGATGACCTTCTCTTCAACAATGCTAAATGCCTAATCTCCTCTTTTGTACTCTTTCGATTGGACTACTGTCCTTCCCAACTATGCTTTTTCACCTCCACCAAGCCTTCAATTTAGCTGTCCTTCCCCACTCACCTCCCCAGCCTAAAGTCGGCTAGGCTGTTATCAGAGACTGAGGGCAAAGTATAAACTCCTTCTCTTCAAAACTATACACTGACTTTGCCCCACACTATCTGCATGCCCATCTTACTCCCTATGAAGCATCCTCTGCTCACCTACGTGCCACCTCTCATTCCCTTTGTGCGCCCTCTGCTCTTCTGTGCACCTCTCCCACTCTGCATTTTAAATACAAACGTCTAGTTATTCTTTGTGAATAGTACACACTGCATCTCCCTATTTTCATCTCTCGTTACCTCTGCCACCCCCCACAGCACGTCACCCCTTCATCCTAAAACTTAGCACCCCCCCACTATCCCATGCCTATATCCTTCATCCTAAAACTTAGCATTCCCCCCCCACTATCCCATGCCTTCATCCTAAAACTTAGCACTCCCGAACCCCCCCCTGCCCCCCCACTATCCCATTCCTATATCCTGCTCTGCTCATCCCAGCTTCTTGTTTGTACCACCATTTCATCATCTGGTATCGCCCATTGTTCATGAGACTAGACCTCTGCTCAGTAAATCAATGTTTTTGTTCCAAAAATCATTTCCCTGTAATATTCATTAAAATCAAATGCTGATTTTGGCACTAAAGCTTTCCCACTCAGACCATGGCTTCTGCCAAGTTTTGGGCATAGTTAAGTCTTTGTAATTAAGCACCACCTTGGTTCCCGCCTTTATGGTTTTGTGACAAATGCAGGCTTTGCAACGGCTGTATCATTTTTCACATTGAACCCTGAGTACTACATGTCTACTTTGGCTGCTGCTATGTCTTTCAGCTGCTCAGGAGATCACCCCTACTGATTACATACCTGTAAACGAGAAGCGTGTTGAAACTGAATGGTAGGGGGGGGTTTGGTAAAAGGAAGAGCTTGTCCAATTGTAAACCTACGTTTTGCAGGTGACCAAGAGTTAAATGCAGTCTACTTTGTCAAAGGGATTCACACCTAGTTAAGGCCACATTTGGTCTACCAACATTAAACGCACTTATTTTGACATTGGTCTTTGACTTTTCTGTGGGGAAATTGTTAGTTTAATTACTTGAAGCCTGAATTGGAGGACATCTTGGCTGTCATGGGCAATTCCTCCCTAAAATCACATGGATGATATATTTACTGCCCAAAGAAGCTGGGGAGGGGGTGGGGGGGAGTTGATGGGTTCTTCAGTAGGCACGACATAACCACCCTGCCCCCACTGTAAGTGGTAGACATCCAGAATGGGTCAAGCCTGCAGCTGACAGGGGGTGGGGCAGGTGAATGGGGGACGCGTTGGGGCAGCAATCTCTATATGCAGTCCACTACAGTCAAATAACATCCACAATTTATACATGTCAGGCAAAACAAAGTATTTCAGAAATCTCAAATACAGGACCACAAGTAAGTGACCATGTCTGTTAAACCAAATGGAAGAAAGACAATGAAGTCCCTATCCTAATACAGCCATAATTGTTTGTTGCTTCCTATCTTACTTGTGCTGCAGAAAGCTAGACAATGGAAATATGTAATAACCATAAGATAACAGAACATTCCTGTATCCTTATAACATGCTCAGGAGTTTTCAATAACCACCTGTGCACTAGAAATCAAGGAAACTATAGTAAGGCAAAGGCTGTCATGTGAACAAAAACAAAGATGGAACATTGCGCTTGTTCTCTACAAACTGAATTTATCAAGTAGTGGGAGCAGTATAGACACATATGTTAGCTATCTTACCTGCAGTAATCCTAAAATGTCCCACTCTCAGTGGAATGATAGAGATGACAAACGGTTCTCCGCTTACCTTTTTTTTGATTATTGTGAGCACTATGACGTCATGTGCATGCAATGTCATAATTTCATCTTCGGTATTCTCCTTGTCACTCTTGGATCCTAATCTCAAAGCACCAGTAACTACAGAACATCACCAGCATTCCAACCTTAGGAGAACCTGATGTCGACACAGTAGAGAATGCATACATTGAACTAATATTCATATGATCATCTCTGCATGTGCAGACCTTGCTGATGATCTTGTTCATATGTAGACCACTACACAATTCTATTGCACAATGTAATAAATGGTCATGCAAAATCAAAAGCGATCAGTTGTCCAAAGATGCTTCCACAAAACCTAATAGAAATGACAGATATAGAACAAAAAAAAACAATCCTTTTTGTTTCGAGGCTTCGAATGAAGCAAATTGATAATGGCTATGGAATTATCCTCTGTGGCAAAATCCATCTCAACAACTTTTGTATTATGAAAAGATCCTAATCATTAAACTACAAGGAGAGAAATTAATAATTGAAGTAGCCGCAGATTATCTTTAACATCAAATATTAAATGGGTTTCATCTCATAAATGAAATAAATCTCCCCATTGGCTGCCAGTGGCTCCTTTTTCAAGGCCGCATTTTGTCAAACGCTTTGAGGTTATCGGATTATGCCATAAAGCACTAGTCAAAAGACAAATCTTTTAAAGACTTTCCACCAGTAGCTAGTGTTAAAATCCCTATTGAATTTTCCTTTTCTAAAACCAAGTACACCTCAATGGGTGGTCCAGGCAGGAATAGACCCCTCAGGAACCGGGTGGTTTATTTTAATTTTTTTTATTGGATCAGGCAGACACCCTTGAGGAAAAAACTGATCGCACACATTTTCGAAGAGAAATCTTTCCCCAACAGTCTACTATCCAACTGTAGCTGAGGACTACTTGAACATCACATTGGCCACTCGAGACACCCTATTTAACGGCTCGTCAAATTCAAGTGGAGGAGATCCGATTTCAGATCCGATCCAATTGTTGCCGCCCAACAAGATCTAGTCTTCCCCCAGCCCCCCCCCCCCCCCCCCTCCGCCACACCCATGGGTTGTTGTAACCCTATAAAGGTGGAGATGACCTGGGAGGGGGGGGGGGGGGAAATCTCTCAATTTCAAAAGATTGTTTATTTTATTTAGTATAGCGCTCCAGACCCAGGGGTAAATGGGCGCTTAGGACAAGTTGCAAAGTTACAGTATACAAGCGGTTATACAAATGTGGCGGGAATATGCCATATATAGTATGTACAGGTAGTAAGAAGCAATTTCAGAGTATGTACAATATATACAATAAGAACTAAGATTAATCTACTAAGGGTTACCTTCTCCAGTAGCCAGCTGATGACTAGTTTTCTAAACAATTGGAAGGATTTGACCAGTTTAATATTCAGTGGCAGTGTATTCCAAAGGGGCGAGGACCGCAAATTCCATTGGGACTGGGGTGATTTGAAAACCTGTTTTCTTCCTCCACTTATGAGGGAAGAATTGCAGGACTAAAATTTATAAAACCCCTAGTAACAGTAAAATTTACTGAAATCAAACTGGGGCTATTTCATTGTTAAAACAGCAAATTCTACAAGCGATAATATCCTGGGAAGACACCTATATAAGGGCCCGAGTGCAAAACAACTGTCATTATGGCTGGGGAAGAAACTGCCTGAAGTAATCAACTTTAACCCTAGAACAATACATTAACTTCCTACCACCCTCACTGCAAAAAATCCATATTTCAATAACCTCATTAAATAACCCCACCATAGTTATTGAAAAAGCACAAAACTGTGTAGAAGCTAATAGACGGACGGCTAAGATCAATCCATCATAATGAAGCGGCCAAGAAAGATCATCTCCCATGCTCCCTATCACACATAAGAAAGAAGAAATATTTGAGACCAAGCAGGATATCCTAATTAAATCGGGGATGAAGGAACCTGAAAAGGGAGGAAGGAGAAATGCAATTGGAAATAGGAGGGGGAAACTATCTCAAATCGCCCATGATTGTATGCTTTTTCCTGTGGTCCATTTGGACACTTGGCTAGACACTGTCTATTGAACAAACAAGGGGGGGGGGGCGTAGCTATTTGTGGGAGGAACATGTGGGGAGGCAACCCTGCAACGGGGGGTGGAATAACCTGAGATCAGGTGAGGCATGGTATTCCCACCCCTTCCCCTTTTAGGGATGCCCCAATGCATAATGACATATTTCCATATTCCCCCCCCAAACAACTTATCAAATCTGCTGGCGATATTTTTCCATGTCAGATAATGAACAAAGTGACACCTGAGGAGAGGCAAGGAGTAATGATTGCCCCAATGAGAACCAGCACCAGTGGTATAGCAGCTGGAGGAATGTGGCCCAACACGGTTTACAACCATGCCAGGAAAAGAAGCATGGAGTTAGTCTTCTTACCCAGCTGTGATGAGAACAGCTGAGCAGAGGGACTGGGAGTACAGCGGCTGGTGGCAGCATTGCAGAAAACTCTGCTTCCAACATGGGTCAGAAAAGCCAGAAGGAACACTGTCTTGCTGATTTCCGGCAGGCCTGGGAACGCTGTACAGAGATGCTCATGGGTCAAAGCACTGCCGCTGGGATGCCAAGAAGAGCACAAGCTGCCAAGGGCAGACATAGGTGTGGTGGAAGCATTCAGCCCATTGGAGATTGCTGCATCCATTTGTCCATCCAAAATATCTTTGAGCCGACTTCTGCTCTAGCATCTCATGTGGTCCATACTTCACCGTCTCGGGTCTCATGTGGTCCATACTTCACCGTCTCATCTACATGATCACGAATCGGAGAGATCGTGATTTTCTATCTAATGACTTGCCACAGGTATTCTTGGTTCAAATACTTGAGCGATTCTCATTCCAACCTATTCTGCATAGTCTTCTAGACTGACCAACATAGTATATCCCACAAAGGGCATCTTGTAGTGTAAACTAGATATCGCAGGTGGCAAAGATGCATAACTTGATCTTTTCACCTAATCATTGGTGATAAACAATATTCCCTTTGCTAAACTTCATTTGGAGCAGTGCATGGCAAGAGTACATGCTTGTTTAACTCTGCTGTACCTGTTTTTTGAAGGGCCTCGCATGATCTAGTTGATCTCTCAAATTGATGCTTTGCTTGTGTGCAAAGATGGGAAGTTCTTGGAATAATGTTCTACTCGTGTATCATTAAGTGACCTCCAATGTTTGTGAATGATTTAATCCTTTTACTTAGTACTGAATATTTAGAAACCTATACCAAGGAGGGTGTGTATTTCTCTTTGGAGGCACTAAAGAGATTGTCCTGCTTTATATACCAGCCAGTTCATTCCTTGATGCACTGACCTCAGCTTTGTATCCAACATTTATTGCTCATAATTTCTGTTCATACTCTTGCTCATCACTTACAATTATTCGCACTCTTAATCGTTTCCTGTACAGAAGCTTCTTGATGAGGCTAGGTTGATGAACTCAAGTAGTGTCGAGCCGTAACGCATTTTTCTGATCAGTATCCTTACAAATCTTTGCAGTGGGAAATTGTTAAACTCTAAGAACATTACATTGTTTGAAATCTTTGCTGTAAACTTCTTGAATCCGTTCCAAATTTTACAAACTCCTGTAAGGTATTAAGAGGCCCATTCCATATGCCACAATGGCATCTATGCACCCAACCCAAAAACCGTGATTCTGCACATAATGTTCTGAGATGTGGTCAAGCTAAAATGTGCAATTGGTGTCATAGTGGTCCCCCATGGATGTCCCTGAGGTCTGGAGATGATACAGACCCTTGTAGTGGACATTTTCTGAAATGAATTTGGAGGAAGATCAAAATAGTTCCTTAGGTGCTCCAATATGTCCTTTTGTTGAGCATGCATCTATTCTGCATGATTTGGGAATCCAGGCGGTTAAATGGTTTCTAAGCTCTTCACATCTATTGTAAACATTATGTGATTGGTAAATGTCACTTGCTGTCACGGATGTATGTGCTGGCCTTTGAACCAAAGGTTTCAAAGAAATCCCCTAATGTCTGTATCCCATTGGTCACTGCCACATGGGTCTCCGTTCTGTTGATTGTTTGTGGCCGAAGGCCATGGCTTGTGGGCCATTGGTGTTTAAAGGTACAGTGGGCACGGCCGAAGGCTAGTGGTCCTGAAGCACGTGTAGTGTTGCGTTCCCTTTGTAAAGCCCATGAGCCCAAACATATAAGGGGAGGCAATCGCAATTATCTACCCAATGGAATATTGGGGGGGAAATGGCATTATGCAGGACATCAACGAGAACGTGCTGAGTTAAGCTGGTCCTGAAGCCCTAAAACAGCTGCATGTCAAGGTTTTGTATATAAATTGAAAACAAATTTATTTTTGGAAAAATATTACTGCTGTAGTCACTGATGTATTGAATTAGAAATGGAAAAATAGGCTATAAATACTACAGCTGGGATATTCTGAAAGGGTATAAATTCAGTATGCATGTTCAAACATGCGAACGAAGTGTGTGGGTATCCAAGTGTCTCGTCCTCATTATGTATCGAGTGCCCTGCCAACAGCCAAAGGCAAGAAAAGCAGGAAAAATGGTCACATGTGGACTAATGCAGGTCCCATGCCTGCCATTGTTAGCAGTGATGCGGTTTTGTGTAACCACACTCTTCGGACAATGCCATTCTTTACTGGGACTTGCCCACAAGTGAAACCTTTTAGGAACCCAGGAAGTGGGCATTAGGGAGTTGACCCACAGTTGGCTTGTTTGCTGTGGTGTTAGCAGCCTGTATGTACACATGGTAAAGCTTCATGATTAAGTAGGGAAGGTCTCCAGTTGGTGGCATAGGCTAAGCCTATGTGGTCCCTGCATTCACCATGTAGCCTCCGATCTTGTGCAGGTCAAGGCTGCACATTAAAATGGGACATCTGGTGTTTTACATTTGAGCAACAAGACTCCATTTTTATAATGCACTCCACAATGTTCTGTGATCTGGAACTTAATTTGCGACTGGTCCAGGACTGACACTGTGGACGCATGGTCCCTTGCCCAGGTTCCTGTAGCATGCCAATGATTAGAAAAACTGTGGCACCTGAGCTATCGGGAAAGACTAGTCCTTTGGATGTTCCTTGTTTTAGTTTGCAAGATGTTTTGCCCCAGTGAAGTGCTCTAACTGGATGGAGGTTTGGTTGTGTAGTTTATGATTTGCGTAATTTTATCTTGAGCTTTCATTGTACCTCCCAGCAATGCTGCAGGTAAATAACCGGCTCCTATTAACCATATAGGGATTTGAAATTGGCAGGTGCTGGGAGCCATTATGCCCTGCTTGTATCCTAGAAGATCCTGGTTAGCTTGGCACCACAGCTACAGGGAGCTATGAACTAGCCAGATTAACTGCCATCATACAGATATCCAAATGACACTATCCAAATTCCCAAGTATCGTGCTAAAGGAGCATTGGGATACACGTAGAGACCATTGAAGCAGAGTTGATCAAGTATAATTGGCAGTTATAGTTTGCATCTCCATTACAAATTTGATTTGCGATTCTCAATGCCCTCGTTCCACAGAGGTGGCCCCTGCTTACTGGCAGCTGCTGGATACCCAGGAGCTGCTTAAAGCTCATGCTCATTAGTGGTTTTTTGATCCGTGCGTTGTCCCTAGGATTGAGCCTGCCGAGTGACGATCAACTGCTGGGTTTTGTGCAGGTAATTCCCAGCATCTGCCCAGGAAAGGCTCTACCGCCACTACCACTGTCTTACCCCCACCTGCTGCTAGCCAGTTTTATGACCACCCTTGTAGGCTCCTGGCCAACAAGCCTGAAAACCTCATCTGTTGCCACCCACTAGCATATGTGGGCGTTGGGAAGAGGGGCACTTTAAAGTGTACTGGATCCCACCCCCCTGTTAATGACCACCTGCTGCGTATGCCTTTTTGATGGTTCAAACAATGTGTTAATTAATGCAGACAGCGTCTATTGTGCTGTTATGCCACAAAGGCTGAATGTATGTTTCCATGCTAATCTTAAATTAATCATTGATGCTTTGTGCGTGGTGCAATTATTGGGCAGAGGGGGGCAGGAGAATGGTGCATGTGGGTACAAGTGGCATTGGGCAGGTATGGAAATGAGTGAATATGGGGACTATGGCACTCGGACTTGCCAACTACCAGAAAAGGGAATTCTCCATGGTGAGTATACTGTCTAGAAAGTAGTAGAGCTCTGTGTGAAAATGGTCCCACTTGGACAAACCTTTTTGATGCAGTGTTCAGTGATTAGATCTGACCCTCTTGCTTGTTCTCGCCCATTTCTGTAGATATGTCCACTCAAAGAATCGGGCAGGCTTGCCCTACAAGTTGGCATTGAACCACCTGGCAGACCACACCTGGGAGGAAATGTCTCTGATGCGTGGGCGGCAGCCCAGTCGTGAGCCCAACCGTGGGCAGCCTTTCCCTGAAGAGCAATACCAAGGGGTCATCCTGCCTGATGCGATCGACTGGCGTCTTTACGGTGAGGAAGTGTGCCTAAAGTCACTCTAGCCAAATGGGGTTGGATGACTTGGCTTTTCACAACTGGCTGGTGCCTGGTAATCCAGCTGGGGTAGAGTTGTGCCTAAAACACTGCTTTCTGCCAAAAGCTGGGAAGTTTTATTGCCTGTTGGCCTTTCCTCTGAGTTGAGCCAGGAACTCTCAAGGGCAAGTGAGCTAACGTCTTCCACACATCTTCATGCTAATTCTCATTGCTTAGCATCATTGTTCTACATCCGGAGTGGGGGGGGGGGGGGGGAGACTACACTACTGCCTTGATTCTTATGGAATCCTCCTTGGAAGGCCTGGAATGTGTAACTCCCAGAATATGCAAGTGCTCATCTGGCTCCTTTGTCTTGTGGGACCTAACTGCATGTCCTACTTCCATTGCATCCGGCAGGTGCTGTGACCCCTGTGAAGGACCAGGCTGTCTGTGGCTCATGCTGGAGCTTTGCCACCACTGGGGCATTGGAAGGGGCGTTGTTCATGAAGGTGAGCTTTGGGGAGGAGGGGTGCAGGGAATGTTAATGTAAGTTTGAGCAAGTAGTGTAGCATTTTGACCATTCTATGTTGTGGGCCACAAACGTTTCTCTTGCTGCTTCAATAGAAATATTATTACACTGCTATGAATGTCAACTTTTAATGTTGACTTGCTCAGTTACCCTGGCTGGGATTCAAGCCTTTGCTCTGTGGGCTGAACGTCATCTTTGCAGTGGATGTTCCATATGAGCTGGCTTTAAAGCTGTTCACAATTGCTCTTGAAGGGTGTCTGTTCTGGAGCCAAGTGCTCTTCGTTTTAAACCGACACTGCTTGAATATGTAAGTGGGGATGCGACTCTTCTCTCCTTTGCTGGGAAAAGTTGTGTGTGTGTGTGTGGCGGCATAAATTCAGTTTCTTACTATTGGTGGTGATGGAGTCTGGAGGAGAAGGGAGCATGAGAGTAAGCCATTGGGCTGAGGGGGTCTTCTTGGGCACTGTTGGCATTGGACCCCCTTAACTCTGCCTTCTAAAGATGCCAGAGTCAATAAATCAGTCTAAAATGTATTGCTTCTTTCAGGCCTCTGCTAATTGCACAGTGAGATTGTAAAACGCCAACATCAAAAAAAGGACCATACAGCAGGTATATAAAATGTTTAAACAATGTAAAGTAGTCATTCAAAATTGCATTTCATTCTCAATTAGACATATTCATTAGAAGACCATTGTACAATGCAAAACATTGGTCTTGGATAATTGGATTTGACCTATTGTAATATATCCTCATAGCACCCGATGCGTGGCTGTTTATTGCCAAAAACCAAAGCCTAACAAGACCACAACCTATATATACAATGGCATACAATCTGAGCAGAGTCAGCGGGCAACTGAAGCCCCTTATGTGATGGGGAGCTTTACAATTCATCCGGATTGCACGTGACTGTCAGCCAAGTTAGTCCAAAGAAGCTGGCTCGGACTGGCTAATAGGGCAAGACCAGAACCAAAAACATAATGCTAGTTTGTGGGATCATGTGGGCCAGTTTGATAAGTTACTTCACCATGTAGCTAGTAGTTTTGATCTTTGTTGGTGAATAAATATTCTTTGAAATGCACAATTTGCGTAACATTTGATCAGAAAAAAAAACACCCTTTGGATACAACTCAAACACTGTCGCAAAAGGAATGAATTGCTTTTTGCAACTTTAGGCCACTTTTACATTGGTGCCTGAGACAATTTTATGCCCAGAAGTTCAAATGGTAGATAAGTGGCCAACTCTAGTTTCGGCTATGAGCGATTTAGGAGCTCTGCCTTCCTCAGGGCAAAGTAATCCACACTCTGTGGTGCTATAAACATAGCAGATCTGGTAAACTTAGACAGTACTTTCACGCGTGACTGATTTGTAGGTAACAATGAGCAGACTCTTCCTTTTTTGGACCACCAGGCTGCAACCAATATGACTTTGTATAAATGCATAAACATAGCTGCATGTTTTTAAGGTTGTGGCAGCACTGTTTGGCTGTTTCGAATTGCATAATTGCTTTACTCACCCTGGGAACACTCTTTGTACAGCCAGACACATCTCGCGTTATCTTAACCTTCAGACCTGCGGATTTATACACTATTATCAGAAGTGACCGCAACACTGCTCAAACTAAAGGAGGCGGTATAGCTATATCCACAAAACCTCATTAAATCTGTGTCTCCACTCCTTGCCAATTCAACTCAGCAGAATCCCTTACAGCTAAGCTTGCAGTCTTCCCCTAATCAGACCATTACAGTCCACATCATATACAGGCCCCATATCCACCTTTACTGAGGACCTCCCCCATACCCTGGCGGAAAACACCAAGACTACTTCTCAAACCATCGTACTAGGTGATTTCAATTTAGGCCTCCTAGATCCCAATGATGCCTCTGCCCATGAAGTCAACAGCTTACTACTTAACCTGGGCTTCACCCAACGCATTACCGTGCCCACTCATTCCAAGGGTAGAATCCTGGATTGGATAGCTGACCTTAACTGTGAGACTCTATCAATTCCAATCTACCATGTGCCTGGACTGACCACCACTTTATCACCTTCAGCATCCCCACGAAAACCATCCATACCATCCCTAATATAGCACCTGCCACATCCACCAGAAACGAGTGCCTCCCCGCTCTCAATGATCTTGCCTCCTCATGCTCTGATCCCATTGTCTTGGTAGACACCTACACTCAGACTATGCTAAAAGCGCTTGATCTTATCGCTCCCTCCAAACTACGTAAACCCCAGGCTCACCTTAACTCCTAGTGCACGCCTCAGCTGAGAACCTTACGAAAGGAAAAAAGGACCCTTGAAACTCTTTAGAGAAGCCACCCAATCCAACACCAAGGAGCTATTTAAAATCTTAAGGAACTGGCATCCCCTGCCACTCCACCAGACACCTGCTCCAAAGACAGTGCTTGGTGCACAGATATTCAAAAGGCCCTTTTGGGAAAAATCACCTCCCTCCAAACCAAATTTAATGAGAAAAAACAGCCTGCATTCCTTTCTCAGCTTGCCCCTCAGGCTAATAACAAACCCAATACTGAATCCATGCAACCATTCTGCTTCTCACATCTCTTGACCACTGAAGTTGAACACATTAACAACCTCAATCCTTCTAATTGTCAGGGAGACTTTTGCCCTGCTACCATTATCAAGGAGGCCTTGCCCAACTTGGCGTCCATCACCACCCTCATAAACTCCTCCTTCAGCTCGGGGAACAACCTTTAGGATGCCTGGGTTATTCCTCTCCTGAGAAAACAGACCTTGGACGCTAACACACCCACTAACTACAGACCGATCACCACGGTCACTTTTCTTTTAAAAAATCTTCATCGAGCTGCATACTTGAGGTCCAAGATTATCTTGAAAACAGCAACCTTTTGGGTCTAAGACAATCTGTTTTCCACCCCAGCTACAACACAGAAACCGCTCGTAGACCTCAAATTGAAGACTTAAAAGACAAGGGCAAAATGGGCCCTCCTAATGTTATTCGATTTTTCCGCTGCATTTGATTTAGTTACCAAATCTTATGCCGCCACCTTAAAACTGCTGCCCACTTCTCAGATAAAGCTACAGCCTGGATCACTTCCTTCCTGGACAATAGATCCATGAGGGTCTTCTCACCCTCTGCCACTGCTGAACCCTTCCCCGTCACTTGTGGAGTCCCCCAAGGATCATGTGTATCCCCGACAAATGTCTTCACAAAACCTCTATTTGACATCTTGGACCTCATGGGTGTCTTGTATACCAACTACGCCGATGACACCCAGATACTTATCCCCATCACAGGTGACCACAAAACCGTTCTTTATCAAGTCATCCAAGCCTTGATGGCACAGCACCAACTGTGCTTAAATGACGAGAAGACTGAGCTCATAATCCTTGGTTCACCCCAAAAACTCAGCTTGACCCATCGTTCAAATCCTTCACCATTGATGGCAATTCCATCAAAGTGGCCAAGGATACCAAAACACTAGGCATCTACATTGATTCCACCCTCTCACTATCTAGGCAAACCAAGTTTCATCAGCCGCATTTTACACCTGCAAGCTCATCACAGCATGCTGCCCTTTTCTGTCATCAGCTAACTGCACTACACTAGCCAGAACCCTGGTCCTCTCCTATTGATTATTGCAATGCCCTTTATCTGGGTACCAACCAATGAAATATCAAAACTTCAAATGATCCAAAACCATGCAATCCGAGCGTCCCTAAACATTCCTAGGACCTCTCACATTTTCTGAATACAGATGAGTCTCCGTTGGCTTTGTTACCCAAAGAGTCTCTCTTAAAACTCTTGCACTCGCACACAAGTATTGCCAACCAAGCTCCCAGCTACCTGACCAACAGGTTCACATCTTGTACTGCTGCAAGACCACTCAGAAGTGCCCAAACCAACTGCCTCGTCATTCCGCGCTTCAACCTCCAAAGATCAGGCGGTCGCAGCTTCCCTGTCCTGGCAGCCAAGTTGTGTAATGCATTACTTAATCCTCTTAGAGCTGAACCCTCTTTCACAGCCTTTCAGCGCAAAGCCAAAGCTCGGTTGTCCACCCACGACTATGTATGACCCCGATTGTAACCCTTACCTATTGAATTCTAGGCCTTGTATCATATCCTGCCTTGTATTCTTGTATAGCCCTGTGTAACTTCCATTTCCTCGAATATGTAACTTGCATAACTTGTATATTTAATGTAAATGCTTCTGCCTGCAACTAAGTGACGTGCCTGGTTGCCCTTGGGCCTGGCGTGCTATACAAATAAAATAAATACTCATTTATTCAAAACCCTATTGGTTGATGCCAGATGGTGGTCCATGAAAAATGAATATGCTAGTCTACGTGCTCGCACATGGTTGCCAGATCTGTTTGGGATAGCGCCACAGATTGGATTAACTTTCTCTGAGGAAGGCTGAGCTCTTGTGCAGCTGAAAAGTTGGCCTCTTACCTAGAACTTCTTTGGGCTAACTTGCACAACGATAGTAGAGCCATGTGTAATCCTGATTAATTGGAAAACTCTGAATCACAAGGAGCTTCAGTTGCCCTCTGACTCTGCTCAGATTGTGTGGCATGTTGCACTTATCTTGTTAGATGTTGTGATTTATGATGGCCACTCACCAGGTGCTATACCGGGTTGTGGTCTACTGCAATATGTCTGATCCAAGAAGGTTTGCACTGTATAAAAGTCTTCTAATGAATTTGCCTCATTGTGATTGTAATGAAATGAGTGTTATTTTCTATCTGTGCTACATCCTTAGTTTAAACATTTTATAAACCTGCTGCATGGTCCTGAGGACAACTGTTTCACACACGGTGATGTGCCCTCTTTTCTTTTTGTTTAAACTAGAACTCTAGCACCTTCTCTCCATGCCTTTTTGCTTTGGAAGGTTTAATGGAGTCCGCAATTTACAGCTGTCCAGATATTTTGGACAAAGATGCCCTTGATTCCGTTAACTAGTGACTAGGCTGCTGGGATTTGTAATGCAAGACCTCTGGAGAGCCAAGTCTCCCAAACCCATGATCTACAGCAATGCCCTAAATCCTGCTTCAACTTCATTGTGAAGATTTGTTTTATTTTGTAATTATTTGTACTTGTTTCTCCAATGCAGACCCATCTGCTACACTGTGGGTCGGTGCTTCTTAACCAAAGCTGCATAACAAGACATCAAAGTGGTTAACCCCTAAATGTTGAGGATTGGGAAACTGGGAGATTGACTGTGCAAAGGTGGATGTATTACACTGTATTTTGTCTAGGAGGCCTGGTTTGGATTCCATCCTTTTTAGTAAATGTTACTTACCAAGCCAGGTGTTTTGGATGTGGTAATCCTATAACCCAGAACAGTGTCACTGTCTCCTGGAAGAAGTGCAGTACTGCTTGTGGTAGCGGGCATTTACTAGTTAGGTTTAGTGGCCTTACACTCCCTCTTCTTTAATTGGGCTCCTGTTGATTAATGAAAATCCAGGTGAGTGTCCAGGTTTCAATAACCTAATTGAATTGTCAGCAAAAGTGGATTTGGGACTATCACAGGAAGGCCTTCCCATCGGGCATTGCCACAATCTAAGGCAGGAGAAGACCAAGGCTTGGCCTAAAATCTTAGTTTACTGGATTGAAGGGCCTGGTTTTCTGCAGGAGGGAAGTTGGTTCCAGGCAGTTTGTCTTCCTTTATGTGCTACTTGAAGGATTTGAACCATGCGAAACCAATTTATCAAACTGAGCATCTGATCAGATATAGTACTTAATCCACCCAGCTGAAGGTTTAGCCACATTGTTTTAATTAATCTTTCTAGTGTTTTGGCGTGATCCAAAACTGTGGATAGATGGGGCACTGGTGGGAATTTAATTGCAAGATTAATTTGGTATTCAGTACAATTTTTCTGAAGAAAATGGCCGAGCTTTGAAATAAAGCTGGCCACTGAAGTCTTCTGACCTGTTTCTAGATGGCTTAAGGTTCTAACCCTCCCAAAGGGTTGACATTTTGGAGTGCATCATGAATCGCCATTCAACAATGATGGCTAAGGCTGTTGTGAGATCAAACCGTTGCAGACCCCCTTGCCTAAGGCATTCTAACCAGTTGAACCACTCTGCTGATGGCCTGGCTTCACATTCACAAAGATGGCGCGCAGCATAGATGTACTTTTTTAACTAAAGGCACCCAACCCTTACACTAGAGCATGGAAAATGCTACAGCTGCTTAAATCTCGTTAGATCCTGTCTATCCGACTCAAGATTTCTCAACACTGCCTGTTGTGCAGGAGATTGGGGGCGGGGGGTTTCCACCATCCCACCTCACTGCCACCATCCCTCAGTCGCACCCAGCTTGAATTTCACCCAATCGACTTCAACTGAACAGCAGTCTGAATTGCATTCTCATCACTACCATATCATCGCTAAATATTCACAATATATGACCCAATATCAGTATGGCCAGACACCTGGTTCTCCAAGACTTCCTGACAACTGCACAAGAAGCCTTCCCACTGGGTTACAAACTTATTGTGCAGGGCAGGCAGCATTGCCATCCTACACAAAGCCTCCGATCACCACACCCACTCGCTAATGGGACAGCAATAGACTGCAAATCCCTCCTGCTCACCCTTTCAGCTTCTTGCTCATCTAGCTACCCCTGGGATACAATAGAAGCTTTGTGAAATCCCCAAGCGGCTATATAGCAGCCACAATGGTCTCCCACTACACAGCATTGGGGGATTTCAACATCTTGTTCAACATGTTAGACTCCAATCACTCTACCACAACTGTAGAACCTGGTAACCTTACAGCTAACATGTCTAGTCTCAGGGCCAACCCGTTGTGGTAACATGCTTTATGCAATCTATGCTTCACCAGACCTCCCCACACTACCACCACGTCTGCTTGTCTGACCACTCTGCCATACTACTCCCCCCCCCCCCCCCCCCCCCTTTCTCTCAGGACCCACATGCAGCTCTGGGGCCACTAACCCAATCGTGCCTCAAAGGAAACCAAAATGACTCTAGCCTCCCTCACTTCCACCCCCCCCTCCCCCCCCTCTCTCTATTTGATCACCATCTGTCTTTGATCACTGGCTTTCAGAAGCACTCGGCTCCTGCATAAAGTTCTCTAAGATACCAGGGCATTCACCCAGATGGCTCACCAAAAAACCCCTAAAAAAAAAAACTTGACTCCTATCCTGGAATGTACATTGTGTGCAGACCTATTGTCATCCAGCAGAATGGCCTATGCGTCCCTGCTCAAGGTTTATTAAGCAGAAATATGCAAAGCCCAGGAAATCCTACTATTGGGACAATCGCCAGCCACAAACCCATTGAGGGAACTCTTCAAGCTCCTCTGAAATTCAGCACTCCTGCCTGCTCCACCAACACTCCCAATCCCACCGACTCCTTCTCAAACCACTTCCACAACATAGCCTAAGAGACGCAATTCCGTCCTCTAAATGGTATCCTCTCCACCCCCCCACTGTGCACACATCGGAACACCCCCTCATCCCCACGCTCTCTCTACCGTCTCCCTCCCCACCTGCTAAAATGCTAACACATCTTGAGCGCCACCTGTGCCTGCGACCTCACAAGATTGCTTGTCAACTCGCTCACTTTTGATACCGTCCCAACAGAATTTAAGACCTCTTACATCAAGCCTCTCCTCAAAGACCTCCCTCCATTTCCTGACCAACTACACACCCATCTTGAACAACCACTATATAGTTATACTAGCTGACTGAGCAGCATGCCATCAACTATGCCTATTCTTAGAATCGAACAAGATCCTCAACTGTGCCTTATTTAGCTTCAGAACTTTGAGGAACTGAATCATGCCGAGTCCATCTGGGATGATCTTACAAGACACTCTGAAGGTTGTGCTACCCTAATCCTATTTGACCACTCGGCAGTGTTTGACATGAACCACTACATCCTCACCAAGCGACTACACACCATCGGGGATTCAGCTCTGTTATTGGATCCTCCTTTCTCTCAAATGGTACACTGTTCTCCTTGGCTCTCTGCCCGAGTGCCACAGGGCGCCTCTACCGGCTCCTCTCTTAACTCTACCCACACTCAACCAAACTCATGGTCTATTGTGCAACAATTACACAGATGATGCCCAAATCATCTTCAAAATCCCAACAGCCCTGCCCAAATCAACCTGCCTCTCGGAGATCAAATACTAGATGGCAGCCAACCACCTCCTACTCAATCTAGGCAACAGATATGTCTTGCTATGTGGGAAGTGAGCCCTCTTCCCTCAACCCAGCCCCTTGCTGCCCTCCACAGGCGCCCCACCTCCACAGGTTCAACATTTTCTGATGCTTTATGCAGTGCTTTAAGTGGGGTAAGAAATTGAAGGGGGGCCCTCGTTTGGGGGCGTGGCATCCGCTGTGGGTGTGGCCTAAAAGTGCACAAATCATAGTAGGGTGCGCAAACAAATATATAAATGT
Source organism: Ambystoma mexicanum (assembly GCF_040938575.1). Classification (NCBI taxonomy): domain Eukaryota; kingdom Metazoa; phylum Chordata; class Amphibia; order Caudata; family Ambystomatidae; genus Ambystoma; species Ambystoma mexicanum. Next base: position 230,355,871 of record NC_090934.1, read on the forward strand.
AGTAGAGCATTTATATATTTGTATGCGTACTAGTATGGTTTGTGTATTTTTCAAGCCTTCTTTTATAAACATAGCAATGTTACATATTTCTATGTTCATAAAAGATGGCTTGAAACGTACAAGCCATCTTTTATAAAGCGTTGAGGACGGACAAAACCCAAGGTGGTTTTGTCTGTCGAAGCTTTATAAAAGATGCCTTGAACTGTGCACGTTTCAAGCGGTCTTTTATAAACCTAGACATATTTCTACGTTTATAAAAGATGGCTTGAAACGTACACATTTCAAGGCATCTTTTATAAAGATTTGCCAAAGGAGACAGGCACCTCGGGCTCAGTGATTGCTGCTCTGAGCAGAGATCACAGAGCCCAAGGCGTCTTTCACCCTCTGGGAACCCGCGGGCTCCGTGATCTAATTTACATATTAGATCATGGAGCCTGCAGGTTCACGGAGGGTCAGTGACCTGGCGAGGGCAAACAAAGGAACTGTAACTTCCCTGATGACCCCTTAGATGGGGGGTCATCAGGGAAGTTACAGTGACTGACAGAAGTGCCAGCCAGCCTCAGCGACGCTGTGGCTGGCTGGCACTTCTGTCCACTTGCCTAACGTTACACTGGCGGGCGCATCTCCCGTCGCGGCTGCGGCCGTGGCGGGATAATGCGTCCTGCCATGGCGTGGTGGGACCGGGGGGCCCCGGCAGGGCTCCGGCTCAGACCCACTTTTTGGAGACTGGCGGGGCCCGGCCCCGGCAGGCCCCGGCCCACTTAAAGCACTGGCTTTATGGACTATGGCTTGACCCGATCACATCAACTCTGTGGTAAAATGCTGTCACATACACGTGCGCCTTTTTCTTTACCCAACCTTCCCACAGGCTCAGCAATCACCCTTTCAAGTCCAGACTGTTAACACTCTCTGCCTAGGGGCCCCTGCTTTGCAGCAGAGTACACACCACTGCTGCAAGGGTCCTTTTTAGCACTATGCCCAAGAGAACATCTCCTCCGCCCTCTTCCACCCCCCCCTCCCCCTGCGTCCTTCACTGGCTCCTGATTGGATGGCGATCCTCCAAGGAGATATGCATCACCCATCGAGCCTTTCACAACAAAGGACCGAAATACCTGCAGCATAAATTCACGCACTACAAGCCTAACGAACCTTGGATCAGGGTCGGTGCTTCCCGTCATTCCAATAACAATTCCCCCCCCTATTGGGGGGAGTGGTCCTCATAATGTAATTTGTATAGCACCTTTCACGGTTTGTATGGTCAAAACATGCTGTAGGTTGTGCTCCCTCTGCGTGATGGAGAAACGTGTGTAAAATTCATAGAGAAGAGGTGAAAATGTGTGCTGTCCAAGCATTAACCATCAGCCGCATAGAGGATCACCTTGCCTTCAGGAAGCCACTCAAGTCTGCCTCTCTTCGCCCTCGCGTCCCCCTGCCAGCCACCCCACTTGGTACTCGAGTTGTCTTTGGTATCCAGACTAACTGCTGCCCATCCTCCCTCATGGTGGAATTTGAGTGAGTCAAGTTGGGTGGATCATAGCTATCCTTTCTACACCTATACAATCTACATTGCATAGCTAAACTAATATGCAAAACCTTGTGTGTTGTGTCCCAGAAAATACTGCCGAGTCCCACAAAAAATCAGTCCAGCTGTAGCTGTTGAGGTGCATTTTACCACTCTTTTTTTCATTATTCCCAACACAGACTACGGTCTTCCGAAGGGCATTCATCCTTGCAGCGCTTTCATGCCATACCACCTGCCAACATAAATGGGGGGGGGGGGGAGTTTACTTTTGTGAAATCACAAAATTAAGGACTAGTGAAATGATCACTAGTCCTTACTCTTGGAATTATTTCACTAGTCCTTGTTATGGCAACACATGTCAAAAACGTATCACGAATTGTTGCATGATAGACCAAACCAGCAAATCACCCTTCGACGGCCAATGGTGGCTAATTTTTCAATAGATGGACACTGCCTGAAATCTGCAGCACTGTGGACTATGCTGCACAGTCCGCCTGGTTTAGTGTTGGAACATGTTTACTGTCCCTTATGCATGCATGCATGGATGAGTCATGGCAGCTAGCTTGAAATTATCTCTTACCCTTGAGTTCATAACCTATTGCAACACAGTCGGCCTGAAGGGAAGTTGCGGCACAACTGGAAGTTGCAAAATTAAAAATAAAATGCTGACAAGAAATTACCCCTTAGTGCGGAATACCGCAGTGTTCTGTCTCTCCCCAGTGACCTGCCATATATGGCACTGCTGGGAACCCTCCTAGCTACACACATTCACCGCCACCAATACGCCACTGACACAGCTATATCACAAGATCAACTCCATCTAGGACACCCAAATGCTCAACACCTGCCTCTTGCTGATCCAGTCTTGGCTGTCCAGTGCATACTTGAAGCTCAACTCCTCCAAGACCGAATTTCTACTCCCCAACACTGAACAACCAGACATACAGGCTTAGCTGTCTACCATGAACCTTAGAGCACCACCAGCACCAAGTCCCTCGGGTTCCACATCGACCTTCAGGACACACCGCTAAGAAAACTCAGCTTGGTATCGGCTCTCCCTCCTGTGGAAGTCAATGCTTTCTTCAGGCACCGGTCCCATCCAACCTGGGTGCGGGCAATCCCCCCTCCTCAAAGGCCTCTTGTCCTACATGCAGCCGCATGCCTCTACGCAGATATGACCGTTGCCCCCCTGCCCTCATCGACCGTCATTGTCTCCCACTGCATGCATTAATCGCACCTTCAAGTCTTGCTTCATCTATAAGGCAGTCTCCCTCAAGTCACCCAGCAACCTCGTGGAGAAACAGCTCAGCGGACAGCCCACCACCAGAAGCCAGGACGCATGCAGACTTAGCCGCTGCTGCAAAAAAAGGAAAGTACTATTAAAAAAACAAGCCTTCTCTGCCTATGTCCCAAGACTATGGCACCTCCCTGTCGGCATCAGACTTGTCACCATGGTCCTACAATTCAAAAAAGACCCACCTCTTCAAGTAGTCTCTCCTCATCACGTTGCCTCCCTGTGCCACCTGACTTGCTGTCTGCCCCTCTGCTCCTTGCCACTCTGTACAGCTGTACCCATCTGTCCCCCCTCTGTATCCTACCCCTTGCTGTATGTTACCTCTGGAAAGCGATCCGTTATACATCTGTGGAGTTGGCTACCTCTGTAAAGCACCCCATTGCTTCTCGAAGCTAGGTCCGTGCTCCATAAATACCATAATAAAAAAATAAAGACTCAGGTGAAACAGTCGTGGTATCATCCAGCAGATACGCTTGGTCAGTTGGGGAAATGCAAGATACTGTAGCTTTTGCTTTTGTGTTTTAGTGTGGTTCGGGAGTTTCAAAATGGCCAGCGTGGCTCGGGTGCATGGGCAGTCGTCCAAGTACCATGCAAATGTGTTACTCATTTAGTGAGTTAGTGGAGTGTTCACAGTGGCTACATCCAGTGCTAACTTGCCCAATTCCAATACGACCACAGACCAAGAACTGTTAGTGGTGGATGTTGCATATTTTCCATCTAGTAGAACCTGTGTAGCCTCTACAACCTGTGTGCAGATGCCTTCTTTTTTTGGACTGATTGGCTTGTGTACGGTTAGTTCCTCCTTGTTTTTGGTATGTATGGTAACCTAGCTGAGAAGCGACTTAAGTGTGCACTGTAAATGGAGGGCACACCCCTGGATGTTCCAGGCCAAAGCAGTAACGTTTCCTAGCTGTGCTCATGCTTGAAGGGCCATCCAGTCCTCTTTTGTACATAAAACACAAATGTTTTAATGATGATCTGTTACTTGCAGCCCCCCCCCCCCCCCCCCCTTGAAGACTGGGCAAACTATAAGTCCTTGAATCTGGCACATCTGCTCACCCTAAACACTGATGTTATTTAATGACGAAGTTGAGGTGCTGAGTAGTGCCTGTTGCCACTGGAGGACTTGCCCTTAACCTCCTGCCCATCCATTCCTCCCCCCCCCCCCCCAGAGCCAGACCGCTCACTTGTCCACTGGGCGGGTGAAATACAGGACAAGTTTAAGGTTTGGCGGGTGGGAAGAATTGATTCCTCGGCAGGTGACTCAAACCAAACGCGTGAGTTGTGTTTATAGGCAATGCCCCCACTGTTATCTATCACTGGAAATATCTGGAAGCGATTAGCGTTCAGCCCGGGCACTTCTGTTCAGACCTGTACTATTAAGGAGAAATGGCAGTGAGTTATCACCATTGTATTGGGGTCTGAAAAAAGCAAGGCCCAGTGAACCTACCCTTCAAATGCCATGCTGGATAGTTGGCGGTGATACAGTCCAAGGACCTCCACTTATATATTTTGAGTGCGATTCTCCCATGTCACAGGGTCTAAAGATGACCTGCCAGGGTTGTGGGGCACCAACATGGAGAATCCACATTGTGGTAATTGATCTATGGATGATGCGACTTTGTAAATGCAGTTTGCTGCTCCAGACTAGTTTCACACTGTCATCAATGGGACTCTGGTTGTCTTGAAAATCTAAAACCTGGATGTCCTCGCCTGCAAATTACTTGGCTAGTGCATGGAATTGTATATGGTGGCCAGGATTCCCTATGGGTGGGTATGCACCAGGCAAATTGACTAGTGACCGTAGCCATTAGGAGGATATTGTTGGTGCAGATGAATGGCTCTGTACAGGTACCTTGCAGAAGGCGGTGGCCAGGTGCTGGGCAAAGCAATGCCAGTGGGGCCCAGTGAGGCTCTGCCCAATGCATCATGGTGTCTGAACCTTTTGACACTTTGGTTAAAGGGATGCTGCAGAACCATACAAAGAGTGCTCCAGTTCCCCCCCCCCCCCCCCCCAGTAACCCTAACGCTGCCTTTGTAAAACTGTTATGGCTTGCCTGTTCATGCACTTTGCACAGCGTTTGAGTAAAAGAAAAACTGGTATTGGAAAAGACTTTAGGTCATCCTTTATAAATGTATAGGATATGTGGTGTTTTTATATAAACCCTGCATAGTTCAGAAAAAGGTCCTCCATGCACTTTGAAAGCCAGGCCTGTTGGCAACACCCAATGCTTCTATGTCCTATATGCAGGCTTGCTGTTCACCAGCACCTACCCTGCATGCTCCAGATATCAGCTAGGTATCCTAGGCATACTCACGAAGACGTGTTGGGATTCCACCCAGCCTATTTCTCCATGAGTTTAACGAAAATGAGGCATGAACAGGGCAACCACACAAATGCATTTTGCGGGGGTGGGTGTATGCTTAAACAAGTGTTGATTAGCATGTCTTACATACGTGACTGTTGTGCCTTCTCCCTCCCATTTGCCCCAAGACTGGAAATCTGGTCTCGCTGTCCCAGCAAATGCTCATTGACTGCACCTGGGGCTTCGGCAACAATGCCTGTGATGGCGGCGAGGAGTGGCGGGCCTATGAGTGGATCATGAAACATGAAGGCATTGCAACGACAGAGTCCTACGGGGCCTACATGGGACAGGTGAGGTTAACGGGTGTCGGCATAAGATGCTTTTTTTTTTGCCAGCATGCAGTTGGGGTGTGGTGAGAGGGTTTTGGGACACAGAGTAGTTTGTGGGTCATGGCAGTGTTGTGACCTGGCACAGCAGGAACCAATGCATGAATTTCTACCCAGTGAAGTGGCACTGGTCATGCTTTTTTGAGAACTGGAAGGTTATGTTGGTAGTGCCCTCTCGAGGGAGGGCATGTGAGGTGTCGGGTGTTATTTATTGTAAGCTCTGGATGAACGCGCCACGGTGGAGGTTAGGAGCAGGATTATGTGGAGGAGCTTCTGCATTCCAAATGGAAACACCATGCTTGATTACACGAACACATCGTTTGATTAAAAGTATCGGGCATGTTGTGGACTGCAATTTTCAACAGGCGGTTACCGACTTGGTATTTGTGGTAGTCTGCCGTTCGATTTAGGTAAGACGGGCTTGGAAGCATATTCCAGTTTCATGAATGGTGCATAGGTGCCTAACAAATGACTCTTCATCAGTGGTCTGCAACCTTTTGATTCTGCTGGTTAGTGTTGGATCGAACATGCTTCCAAAACGCCTGGAGAGCCAGTCAGTCCAAAAGTGTTTGCGTGCCACTGGTTGCAGATCCCTGTTCTGGACTATGCTTGCAGTTTGAGTTCTCCACTCCGGCTGCCTTAACATTGGTCTGTGGCACAACCTCCAATTGGGAGTGCTCCTCTCCCAGGGCGAGGACACAAACAGTAGTTGGACAAAATGGTGGCTGGCCCAAAACGGCTGTTTGCCTTCTTCCCCTCAAGCCCCCTACAGGTCCTGGTGAGGTGACTCCAAAGATTCTGCTACACAAATGCTGGGATATGTGGTGTGCGGAACCCCTGGTGATGGGAGGGGGGGGGGACAAGTGTAAGACTCCTTTTAACCAACATTAGCGAACCGATGAACCCTGAATACTATAGTTCTTTCCCTAATAAGAGGATGAATCGGGGAGCGGAAGAGTTGGGAAGGTGGTGGGAGCAGTTCTGTGGAGCCCACATTCTGATCATGCTTTGTTCATACTAAATCTAGTCATGAAAGGGGTTTATGGACACTCGACCATGACCAGGCCATCTATAGTGATTAGTCGTTGGGTTGTCCAGTGTTTTGTGACATCCAACCTTGCTAGGGCTGGGCTTTTCCTTGGCTTTCTTCACAAGTATTCTTGAGCAGCAGTCCTCAGAGGCAGAAGGCCATCCAATCCAGCACAAATAGGTATCCTAGGGCACCTGAGGAGTGTGCCCCTGGAGGTTCACACACAAGCCCCTAGTCTATGGTAAGAGGAAAAGAGCATTTACAAAGACTGCTGGTCACAGACACAAGACTCCATTTAACCTTCAAGGGAACCTGTTGGAGGGCTCTGCCCAGTGGATCCTTGCTGTTTATAGAATGCGTTTGATGCCACAGTGCCCTCTATGGGTGGCCAGTCAACACAGTCCAGGCAGTCTAGCCAGTGCATACCCATTGAGTCCTAACCAGGTCCCAGCAATTTAACTGCCTGTCCCGCAGCAGGAGGGAGTTGGGGAACTATCAAGACTATTATTGACGGAGTGACACCAAAGTAAGCGGGCAGAAGGGGGTTCAAACGTGCACCCCTAGTCCTTTACTAGTGTTGTATTTATGACCTTGTTTCAGAGTCCCCATGTAGTGGTGGGACATATGTGATGGAATGGCCTAGTAACGGTGGCCTTCAGTTGCCTGCCTGTACAGCCTAACCTTAAGGGGTGCCAACCACGATACGGGCCTTCCATGTTCACTCTGCTCCTGTGCCCATTCGGCGGGGGACTTCTCATTGTGTTGAGAATTTGCGACAAGCACATTTAGAGTTTTAGCAATTAGCTCCTTGACTCCCACTGCCTCCTCACCCGGGTGGCGGTCCAATGCAGGATCTTTTACTTCTTGCTGAGTTTTACCTGTTGCAGATCCTGAACGTTAGTTGTAGCTTTCACTTGAAGTGCCAGGGTGGCTGCTAGAAAATTGAGGGAGTGGATGACGACCATCTGCCTTTTTTATTTATTTTTTTTCTTTCCCTTTCCCCAGAATGGCTACTGTCACTACAACCATTCTGAAATGACCGCCAACATCACCGGCTACACCAACGTCACTTCTGGCAACGTCACTGCGCTGAAAACCGCAATCTTCAAGAGGGGTCCTGTGGCGGTCAGCATTGATGCTGCCCACAAGTCTTTCGCCTTCTATTCCAATGGAGTTTATTATGAGCCAGAGTGCGGTAAGTCGTCATGAACCACCCTAGTACTTCTCTACTCCCTGCCTGCGGTTACATTGGGTTTCCTCTAGAGGTACATGGCAGGATGGACGTGAGTGAAAAACTTAACCCAAATGTCAAAGGGTGACTGCTTAACTCCATGTTGATAGGACTTGTGCAAAATAAGTTCAGAGCCGAGGGGGGGGGTGGAGTTTACAAAGCGCATGGGATTATTTGATAATCCCTTGTTAACTACCCTGAGAAGTAGATTGAGGGGTGGATGCAAAACCATCCTCATTCTTTGCTGTTATGTGGTCTCGTATAGCACCTTCTCCTATTTTTAGCATGCTCTTGCGTGCATTAGGTTTTGTAAGAGCATGGAGGGGAGGAAGCATGAAGAGGTAGAGTTGTGTAGATCAAAGTGCAAAGGTCAAACATAATAAATGGGTCTTAATTTGGTAATTAAGTTTCCAGCTGCTGTGTGGCTTGCTTCACATATGCTGGGTTAGGATGGGGTAACTCCTGTTGGGTGGAGATGGGTAACTTTTTTTTTTGTATTTGTTTTGGCTACTCGATTCTATAAATTAGTATCTTGGAGGTATTCGTTGCTGCACCTGTGCCATCCATGATTGCTTGCGCAGTCCAATGGGTTGGACTTTTTGACGGGGGGGGGGGGGGGGGGAGGGTTTGGGAGTTCTGTGCTCTCAACACTAGAACCGTTGAAAAGATGATGTTGGGTGTGCATTTGGAGCAGTACCCCATGCAGCAGAAATGGTCCTTCCGCTTGGCGCTTTAGATGGCACTCTTTCTTCTAGACCTAAGGGATGCTCTTTCAGAAGCCCAAAAGTGTTCATACCTTATTGCAGTTTAATCAATTCAGTTCCTTTTGTAAAATGAGCATGTGCCTCCAACCTATGTTTTCACTGGTTAAATTTCATGAGCTGATGAATTTCCCTGTGTAGTGCTCGGCTGCACAGCGAGGGGCCAGTGCATGGCTTTCCCAGAACTGCATGATTTGGTGGAATGCTATTTTATTCAGCGCCCCACTCCCCGTTCCAATTTTGTTTGGCTTTTTTTTTTTTTTTTTTTTTTAGTATATTGTATCTTCTGGTTCTTTTCCGTCTTGTGCTGGCTTTACAGCTGGGCAAATGGAAACTAACATTCCTGTTTGGAGGGGGTGGGGGTGCAAAAAGGGTGCCTTCTGTGGTCTTCCAGAGATAATCATCCAGGGGGGGATGGAAATGAACACCGCTTGGCTTGACCTTTAAATGCTGCACTTGAGCTCGGGTCAATGGGAACTCCACTTTTTGTGGTGTAGACTATTTGGAACCTCGTTGCCAGTGCTCGTGCTAGACTTTAGATGGTAGGCTTTTGTGGGTCATGGGACTTTTCCCGTCTAGGTCCTGTTCGCATCTTGCACGGCAGTACAATTCTTTTGGATCCTTCTTTTTTGGGTGCATGCTGTTTATGTGCCAGGCAAGCAATGGGATGCTTTAATTGGCAAGTGTCCCAACTGTAGATCAATTAGCATTCTTTCCATTGACTGGATGTATTTTGGGATTTATTTTGTGGTGTGAGGAATGGGGGCTTTTCTGCAAATCATGGGTTGGAGGACAGGACTTGCTCAGTGTTTGAGCTTCAGTATAGATGAATGGTACTTCTGGCAGTATTTGACTTCTTCTTCTTTGCCCGCAGGTAATAAGACAGTGAATCTGGACCATGCAGTTCTTGCTGTTGGCTACGGTGTGTTGAATGGAGACCCTTACTGGCTGGTAAAGAACTCTTGGTCGACCTACTGGGGGAACGATGGTTATGTTCTCATGTCCATGAAGGACAACAACTGTGGCGTGGCCACGGATGCCACCTATCCCACCTTTGACTGACCCCTTGGGTGATTATTTGAGGCATGAGGTGCCAGCCAACCACCTGTTTGCATTGCTCTACTTGAATCCATTGAGGAAGATGGGCCTTGGCTTGCGGACTTCCTAGTGTCTTGACAGCTTGTCCATTACAGACTTTCCCCATCCAAGGCCCATTGGGTGGCCCCTGCTCAAAACTGACATCTGGAATCACCTTTGTTTGCTTCAATAGGAATGTCTAGGCTATGGAAATGACCACGAGCCTTTTACCAACATTGGTTCTGATGCTATTGCCAAACCATATTGGAAGTGGGTCGCCCACATGGCAATTTGATTTACCCTGGACAGGGCAGGGGTGGGCGGAGTGGGTCAGGTTCAGTCACATGCCTTGTCTCACTAGCAAGTCCTCCAGTAGCTTCATTGCCCACCATGCTTTTGAAGGGTTGTTGTGGTGAATTGATACTTGCTTACGATTATCCTAAGCAACATGGGAGTACAGGTCTGATTGGATACGAGGTGGCGTGTTTGACATGCAATAAAACTATCCTGGGATGGAAGTTGTAGTCTCTGATCTTTGGATGGGTAAAAACAATGCCAGCTTTTCTTGCTGTGTACTAGTTTGTTCTGTGAATTGTTAAAGTTTATGTATGTCCTCGAAGACCTCTAAGATGCATAGCGGGCATTCTTGGGGATGTGTGGGTGAGGTGGTGGCCGAGTCTGACCTAGTAAAAATTGGTTCACTGTTTTTTTTTTTTTATTATTACCACTTTACATGGATTTCTTAAGTTCTGTAACTGGAATGTAACCCAGTCAGTTAAGTTGCTACAAGCGTTAAGAAGTGGGTGCACTTTCAAGAGTCTGTTCCGAGCATGGAGCGCTTGACGTGTGTGAACATAGCAGTGTCCTTTCCACTGGACCGTTTTGAAGGCACTTGTGTTAAAAGGCTCATGCATACTTGGCAAGCATTAGCTTGAACCACTGTGCGAGCACCCTGTTGCAAGGTATGCGCCCCAGCAACCTGCACAGCGCAATAACGCTGCGTTGGAGTTTTAAAGGGCCACAATTAAGGTATAATGCACCAAGATGTAGTTGTGCTATGGGCTTGCACCAAACCTAGGTTCAAGGTCTCATCGGAGCTGAGGCATAACCTGCAGCCTGGTTTGGAGTCAGTTACTGCAATGGAGCTTTTGCCAGTGCCCAGTAGGGTCTTAATTCATGGTAGGGTCTAATGACATCACAATAGTCATTCAGTTGAAGGTGTTGAATGGTTTAAACATGGATTTGGAGTACATAGTGAGTTGGGAATTCAGGTAGGGAAGTATGTTAACCTCCAATTCCAGCATGACCCTATGAAGCGCAGGTTATTTTTCCCTCCTTTCCTACGCAATCCTCTTGCCAGGCTTCCATCTTTTGTTCACCTATATGGGTGTTTACCAAATATACAGCCTATCTCTGTTCCCCTCTCAAATGACAGATCCTCCTCCCCAACAATGAATGTGCTCCTGCATAAGGTCTTCATAAGAATTTTTCTAACTGATCATTACTGATGCGAGAGTTTATGATTTCAATACTCTGCAGAAAGACTTGCCTGTCCAGTCATACTCTCCATGTAGAGGACATCTTATGACATTGCACTGTCTTTTCACCTCACGCTGTGGATCTTGCGCTCCTGCATTGGTCTGCTAATCTCCCACATAGCTGACCACTGAATGGTAGGTTACTAAATTAACGGTAGCCACCTTCTGGACAAGAAAAAGCCCTTAATGATATGCATGTAATCACCACTGCCCTTATCCACTTCCTGGGTACTCCTTTCATTAGAAGGTGGCAGAACCTTGTTCAGAAGGTGAATCTGGAGAGTGGACTAGGAGTCGCGAAAGCTACATTCTGCTATATCCTGCCCCAATATCATCAGTCCTCTATAAATGAAGTACCGTCTACTATCCTTCAGCATGTTTGTGAAAGCTACAGATCGGAAGTGTAGTAATAGTTTATGCAGGTACGTGCTAGCCTGAAGTATTCTGCAGTCCAACCCTGATGGGGAGGCAACAATCTCAGAGGGTTGGCACATGTGGCTGTATTGCTTAGATCTGATGGGGGGGGGGGATGTGTAACTGGGTTCCCTGGTGCCTCCACCCAAGATGCAACATTTCCTTTGGACCATCTCTGGATGGAACCCCAGAGTTTCACATGTTGGTTATAATGCAATGGAGATTTGAGTGAATGTAGGGGTTTTCCTGTGACCACACGTTCAAGTGCAACAGGAGTGTGAGCTGAAGCGGTCAGTGCCTCCCTTGCGGTCAGTGCTTCCCTTGCTTGTTTGGTTGGAGCCCTATCAACATCTGGTGAAGGATTAGGATGGCACCCAGAACCATGCCTTTCTTGAGGAAATCCCTGCATTTCTATGTAGGATTCAATACCAGCTTTTAGCAGAACCTCCAGAAGTGCAGTCTGGCTCAAATGAAGGCATCAATGCACCATCTGGGTGATAGTATTTTCTTGTTGGCAATAAACAATCTTCTGCCTTGCAGAAGCCTGGCTCAAAGCCAAAGCTAAATCCCTGTATCTCCAAGGAGGGCACTCATGCTTGGAACAATTGAGGTGAAGCATGTATGGCTCCACTGCGGGGTCTTCAATCATGATCACTAGAGGCCTTGATTGCTGCACAGTGTGAAGCACTGAATTAAATGCACCTACCATAAATCAATCTGGGATAAAAGGCTTTTACAATCCTTGCAAATATTGGAGATGTAGTGCAGCATCTGGTGGAAAGTGTGCCTGTGTCTTGAAGCTTCTAGTTTGTGTAGCCTTCTGACTCGTTGGCAGTTTCCTCACCGGGTCTCCAACTGCATGCAGAGTCACTATCTGGGTGGGTCCAAGAAGTCTATTAGACAGATCTTGAGGACAGTGGATCCTCGCTATATAGAGCGAGTATTGAGGACTAAGATAAGGGGGTGCTACACCTAAACATTCTGTAGCACTCCTGCCAGAGTGTAAAATGGATAGGTAGGGTGGAGAGGAGCGTCCTCTGCCCCACCACCTTGCAGTGAATTTGTCTTACTCATTTGGCACAACCCTGATTGGACCCTTCTGCAACAGACTAGTCTACCAAATTGCTGTTGATGAACTGAGACTATTGATGCAGAGTTCTGTGATCTTTGGATGCAGGTGGGTTTACGTCCAGGCAAATGGGTGCTTTGTAATAAGGCTCACACGGTAGGTATAACTGGTACCTCTTTATTCTTTGTTCAGTATAAACATTATAGCAGCCCCATGCTAGCCTCAGTCCCTTCTACCGTCTTTCGAATAATATTCTTTAGCACCTGGGGATGGGGAGCGGCCAATCGGGTTCCTTGGATCGTGGGCTGAAACCGCTAATGTCAGCACGCGTTCCATGGAACCTGGAGGCTGCTGCCCCTGCCTGTAGAGTCCTTTTTCCCACACCCTCAGATCTTCTACCCTCCACACCTCTATTCTTCGGACGCTTCTGCTCCTGATCTCCTATGGCGCCCCGCCTTCAATATCCATGGTGGCCATCTTGGCACTGCATTGTCATTCATTGACAGGGAATGCACGTGGCGTCATGTTCAATAAATGAAAATGCCTTTGGTAACCCAGGTGCTGTCTTTAAAGGCCCTCCCTCTGCTCGGGCCTTTAACTTGGGTTGCGGGCTGATGACACCTTTTCCGGCCCGCTGGCATGGTTGTTGCCACATTAACTACCTTGCTTCAGAGCACTGGCTCCACAACTATATACATTTCAGATTAACATTCCAAATTGAAAACAGCTTAGCATTTCTGTAAATTGTACATGTCACAGCTAACACTGCAAGTCTGGTCACATCACATATAAACACACCACCTTCCTCGCGCACATAAAATGCTCCATCCTGCTCACCAATGCTTCCATGTAACACACACTACGTCCTTACACCACTTCTCACCATTAGCCAACCTTAGTGTTTCCCAAATCCTCTTCCACCATCAAGTCTCGAATAATTCATGAGACCTTTCTACACTCTGAGTCTCACTTCTGCCACCATTTCTTTTCTATTATACCTCTCCTTGGATTTTATTTGCCCATCCACAACTCTTCTCTGTACAACATCTTCTGAAACAATACACCTTTCATTCTTCTATTTATTCATTCGGCCATCCAGGATGTAACTTTGAATTAGGAGGCCGCCTTCTCAAAAGGAAACACCCCTGTAACTTGATGGGGTGCCATCTGTACTGTACCACCCTCTCCATCACTGCACATACTCAATCACTGCTTGTTGCAATAGCAATACATGTCACATTAAGTCCTATTAAATCTCTTCCCGCTTCCCCCCCCCCCCCCCCCCCACCACCGCATTACCCTTTGGATTTCCTCCAGAAACTTCTCCGTTTCCTTGGCCACACATTTTATCCAACCTAGCTTTCCTGAGAAATCCTTCCCTCCAAAACACGGATTCCAAGAATTGAATAACCCTACGTGCACTGATTCACAACACATACCTCAGGCCACTTGGACAGCATGTCCACTACCACACTTACACATCCTCTTTCAGATAGGGGCCGACAATATCCACAGCCACCACATCCAATGTCGAGCTCGGTGGATCCACCAGATTGGTGGTGCTCTGGCAATCGTAACGGTGTTGCTATTGCTACACCCTTCATACTCAACAACTTCTCAACATCACAATCCGTTCACATCCATCAATATTCTTGTTGAATAATTCCCTTCGTTTTGCAAATGCCCTTCATGGGCAATTCATCATGTCCTTCTGGTACCACCATCCGCTCCCCCTTATTGACTCTTCCTTATCCACACTCAATTTTCATATTCTTTTGTACCCCTTTTAGCACATCCTCCATCTCCTCTAATGGTCATCCTTTTTATTTTTTTATTTTACATACTTTAGCACAATCTGATGGACCTTTTGGTTTCAGCACATTGTGCCTGCCAGTCCTCTGCACTTCCAACCTTACAGTTTGTGAATACCTCGCCTTCAACACACCCACATCTCCTTCGTCCTCCATTCGGAAATCCTGTTTAAATCACTATTGTAAATCCTTGCATTGCTGTACCACCCACCCACCCACCTACCTTCTTGACATGCCAGCCAATCCTTTCCTATTGAAAATGCAAGGTTTGTGGCCCGTCGCCCACAAAATCAACATTTCTACTTCCAGACACATCTAAAAGCTTCTTTCCACTACCGAATGTTGTTCTGCATCCTTCGAACACGCGAAGCATAAGCCACTGTTTGTCGCTCGCTGCTGCATTAACGCACATCCCAAAACATTTTCACTTGCATCTGTGTACAGATGCACCCCATCCTCTTTGAACCCCTTTAAGATGGGAGCACTTGAGACTCGATGTCCTCAGATTCCTTGACACTTTTCACTCCACACCTTATTTTTTTTTTTTATTGTGAAGACTTTTACAATAAACCTTACACAATACATACACACTTTTCTTTCAGAGAAAAGGATAAGTGAACAAGAAATCATGATTGGAACCATAACAGTTCAACAAGAAATCATGATTGGAACCATAACAGTTCAACAAGAAATCATGATTGGAACCATAACAGTGCATCTAAAAGTTCCTCTAAAAAATTATATAGTGCAATTATCAATGAAGTCGTGTGCAACAACATTCCAATGCTTTTCCAAAATGCGTTCTCGTAATACAATATGGACAGTTCATAACCAAGTGGTAGAGTTTGCACAACAACTGGAACCTGTGAAATAACTTTGTTCAGAATGCATTTACCAGTGCTTTGTTTGTTTCCCATGTCGGAAACTGATTTAACCTAAATCGCATATATGAAGAGTGGGCTTTATTACATGGGAAGTGGGTAAGAGGCAAAGGAATGGAATTTTGTTTAGGTCCCGTATTCAGCAAAATATGAAGTGTTTAATCCATGGTATCGCCAAGTGCTGTCTGAATAATTTTATTTTCACTCCAAAGGGATTGATTAACTACTCCTCTAAGAACTCTATTTCCAGAAGTATCTTTTCTTTTATAGCCATCAATTGAAATGATTCTAGACCCCTTTAACATGGATCCAGGATCCATGTGCATTTTTTTTATTATTAGGAGGTTGTAAAAACTTAGCATAGTTCATCAATTGTCGCCATGCACATCTAGCCCATACAGATACAAGGCACAACTTGTGTGGGATAATTGAGTTTGGAATAGATGAGTCCCAGTGTCCTTTTGCTGAATCACATTAAGCCCCTTTCCTGCATCAATCAAGCACATGTAAAGACCATAAAATATCACAGGTTTGATTTTCATTTTATAGTATCAAATAATGGAGAATTTACATATTTTGGACATCAAGCATTTCATTTGTGAAATCAATGGTATTTTTCTTTTTCATCAATTGGAATATTCCACATAGCAAATCTATATCTGGACAGTAGCCCAGATATCTCATACTGTGGATCCTCTCATGCATCACTACATATGCACAAGTTGTGTTCTGTGGATGAATCTTTCATTAATGTTCGATATGCTATGGATGTGTCTAATAGAACTGAAACATTGTCAAGCAAGTTGGGCGATTATTCTATGGCTCCCCAGGCTCAGTTAGGGATTGACAGATGGCCCCATTGCCAGAAATGTTTAGATTCAAATTCTTTTACGCCCAAGAACATACATCTAAGAAGTCAGTATAAAATTCTGCACAAAACTGACTTTCTGGGCCCTGGCTTTGTCAGCATTGCATCTGGTATTAGAGTTAATGCTCAAATTGTATGACAACATAAGATGTTGTGGGCAATGGCAATAAACTAAATGTTATGCAGGAATATCTAATCAAAAAGATTGACAAACAGGGTGCAGAACATTTGGAATGTTTTCCATAGGGCTAATCCATCAATGGAGACAAAAGATTTACACTTGGGACAACAAGTGCTAATCTGATGATCTACCAACTCCTAATAATTTAAGTATATTGCTTGGACAAGGTACACAAATTAACCAGGTAATAAGGGGGATTAATCAAACCCCCCCATTGTCTTACATCCTCAGTGGAATGTATTGAGCGAGTAGTCTCTCACCTCAATTACCTCCCCTATTGAAATCTCAAAAACGTAATGTACATGAAATGGATCAATTGGCTGAGAGTGTGGGCTTGATGCTAATCAACATAGTAAAAAGAAAAAAATGGTTAACTGAAGTAAGCAAAGGCAAACTAAAAATATGCCAGCTCCTAAATTAAATGGACAACACTCCTCGTTAAAATGGTTAAGATGTTTTCCAGTCAAGAAGAAAACTATACAACTAATTACCCAGTTTGGATGCTGTGGGTGAGCTGGAAGTAAAAGGATACACAGCTGACGCCGCCCCCTGAGCGACTCCTTTTTGGCCATTTAATCTATTTTCTTCCACATTTCACCTCTGATCAGGTGCCATAGCCCCAAAGGTGGGTTCCATGCCTACCCTATTTTGGAATGAATACCCCTCTGGGTTTATTTTAGTACACATATTCCGCTCGTTCAATACTGGCCTGGAATCCACAGGATCCACTAGCTGAACCTTACTGCAAAGTTCAGCCGGCATATTCGAAAGGTCAATAACATGTGCACAATGTAATTCATCTTGCACAGCAAAAACTTTGTTAATACGATCACAATTTCCTGCTTGTGGAGGAAAGACCAGAAGCAAAAACACCAAGCCATAATTTCCTCGCCATTCAAAATGTTATGTAGGTGATAACGGGAGAGGTTTGAAGAACAAAAGTTAAGTCTCTCGCCTTCAAATACACCAGACAAAGTAGGCCTCAAGCGTTCATTTCAGTTCAGCGGGGGAGATCAAAGGCCAGTTGCCTGCAGACTCTCCAGTAAATTAACAGCAATGGTCAAGTATAGCCACATAGTCGGTTTCTTTAGCACAGAAAGTGTAGATCATTTGCTTGCACTGGAGCTGAAAGGCTTGAAGCCTGCCGACGCACCTGTTTTTATTTTTTAATTGAACATAATAGTAAGTATATCGGTCCATAATTTTCTTTTACGCACTACGTGTGTATGATGCTTAGTCTTGACTACTAAATGTGTACATTAAACTCCCAAAATGATGAACTGGAAGGTAGCAATACATAGTGGCTTACCTCCCTCTTCTTTACAGCAAGTGTAATCCATTCTGGGTAGCGATGGGCAAGTTCTGAACACTCAAAGCGCACTTTGCTCCGCTTCACAGAGGGGGAGGGGGAATAAGGCAAGTATCCTTAAGGTGGTTGAAGCAATATTGAAAGCAGCCATGAAAAATGTTAGTGTTTATTCCTGGTAGGACATCAAATGAAGAAAGGTCCTCAACACTCCAAAAACCCTTGCGCCCACTTTGCTACCTCTTTTCACCAGCATTCTCAATCCTCTCTGCAAAATTCTTTATGAATTTTCCATAAAATTCTGCTCTATCCTTTGGTGGTTTCTTTTGCTTTATTGCTGCCACAGTAGCCATCTTGGGCTTTATGCCCTGTGCTGATAACTCATGCACCAATTACTGGACCTTGTCCAATCTGAATTATTACTGCTCTAAGATTGTTAAACCCACTTCACATAGTCTTCTTAACGCCTCCTGTTAACCTGGCCTTATGGTTTTCCAAATCCTTTTCCCCCTTTCAGAATGACATCTTGATAACAAACTCCATCAAAACCCTTAAACAATTTACTAATTGCCCTGTGCAACACACATGAAGCTGATATCAAGCCAAAAGGCTTCCTCTGACACCGATGGAAACCAAAAGGTGTTATAAACTATTTCCATTGACATTGGGTGCAATTGCATCCGATATGATGCCTTTAGGTTGATTGTGGAAAACACTCCTGCACCTGTAATTAACAAAGCACCAATCTTGGGTAAGGGAAACCTGTTCGGTATCTCTCACACACACACACACTTATTGAGTGCCCTGAGGTCTATGCACAACCTCACAATCCCATTTGGTTTACGCACTGCTACAATGGGACTTAGGCACTCTGTGGCTTCAGCCTCCTCTGTGATGCACTCACTTGCATTTGTTTGAGTTCTCCTATGTCTGCCCATAGCGCCAACTGTATTGGCCTAGCCTTAGCCCTAACTGGCATTTCTTCAGGCTTCAACTTTGAAATTCCCAAATCCCTTCAAGTAGCCAGTCACCTGCTCGAACAACCTTGGATTCCACTGTCACACCAACTCTCCATACTGCTACCACCACCGATAGTGGTGAGGGTATTTAATATGCTTGTGTACCAAGATAATAAATGTCTACCTTTGCTTGTGACCCTCACCATGCCTGTTACACTATGTCATCTGTACCCCAGTAGTGCACAGAATTCTCCCACAACATCGATGGGCACATGTGCTGCCACAGTGGCCTCTCGCAAATCACCACCATTCAATTTTGTCTTGCGTGTGTAATCTCACCACTGTCTATCAAAAGCCATATGAACTATTTCAGCATGTGGTTTTATACTTCTTGGTCTTGCATTCACCACACAAACTCTTCCTCAAATTCATAAAAATTGTACCAATATCTTTTGCTCACATTTCCAGATTTCTTACAGTGCTTAAAGCAATGGTCCAAAAACCCCTTCTTTCCACATTTGCTACTTACTATATGTTGAGAAAATCGCTGTTTATCGTTGGCAAATGATCCATATTTCTACAGCGAAAGCATTTTCTAGGACAGTTTTCATCAGACTTCTGATTTGCCTTCAATGTCCTCTTCAAGCTTGATTTCCCCCCACTTCCTTAGGTCCTTTCTGCATTTTCACCTGCTAAACCTGACTTGTACAGGGCCCTGTTCACCACAGCAGCATCCAGTTCCTTAATACAAATTTCAGTGTTTTCCACCATTTTTGAAATCTTTTGCTCTCTCCAAGGAAATGTCTGCACCACTACCACCTTCATGCCATAACACTTCTCTCACATCCTGATTACTAGAGTTTGTCATCAAATGATCTCTCAAGTGTTCATCCTTGCAGTGGTCAAAAGCACACTTTACAGCCTGAGTGTGAAGTGCAGTGACGAACTCCTGAATGGATTCATTTGGCTTCTGATCTCTAATGGTGAGGTGGTGCCTGGCCAGAAATGTGTTGTTCTTCACTGTGGAATGCTTATCCAGCTTTTCCAGAAAAAATGTTGTTAAAGGGACATAAGTTGTACTAATAATAACCAATGAAATTCAGTGAAAAAACTTTATGGGGATGTTATAGTTACAAGTAAAACTGAAAAACCCTAGAAATTCGCCAGTTATGATAAGCTAAGCAACCATAACTTGTGCTGCCATTGTGCACTGTGAAGACTAACACCCAGGATATGAAAGATGGCACTATTCTGTGTACTTACATTTTGACACGTACAAAAAAAAAAACAGGATAGATTTGCAATACCATGCTTTCAAGTTCATGATGATGCACCTCGCACATGTCTGCTGCAATACTGTCCAGCATTTCAGGCTGTAGCCACGAGCAGAATTTGTGTTCCTATTCAAACCTATTCTGATTTTGAAAAGTGTTACCACATAGCTGGTCCCTGGTGCCTATGTCCACTTTAACCCCATTGCCGGTCCCTTGTGATCATGTGCACGTTCAGCGACGAACAGAATACACAGCTCACTTCGGGAGCCCTTCCCAGTACGAAAAGTGGATGCCTCTTCTGCAACTCAAGAGAACGATCTACTTGGTCTGGCACACTTGGATCCGCCATTCCCCACGCATCATTTTGCCCTGAGACAAAATACTGTTGAAGACAGTTTTTTTTTCTGAGCAACACACGAAAGACTACTCGATTCCTTCTCATTTTACAGTCCTGAGGAAAGCTATAGAACAACCCACCATCAACACCTGCGTTGTTACATAGCTGGAAACACATTTGAGTGTTGCCTCTTTTTCAGTGCATGCGCAGTAATATTGCACTTGATAACCTTGTTGTATTAACAATCATGTGTTGTTGACATTATATGCCGATACAATATAATGGAAATGCAATTTGTGAAAGTGGACTTTTAGTTTGTCTATTATAAAAAAAAAAAGGAAAAACTTGTGTGTTAAAAAGTTTTAGCACCTGTGAAAAAGTGTTGTTGGGTTCTACTATAAGAAATACTAGTCCTACCAGTGTAGACTTGGTTTCATGTGTGCCAGTGCGACACCTGTTAGTGTCTCAGAGGAAGAGGCAGCCAGAGTCCACCCCTTTTTTTTTTTCTGCAGTGTAAATTCGTCCTCCAGACTCAGGCCCCTCTATAAAACACAAAGAGGACCCCCCCTTTTCCCTTTCTTAAAAACACCCTTGTGATCATGGCCAGTAGCCAGATTGTCTGGATAATGGCCTTTGACCATGGCCCGACAATCCGGCTACTGCCCAATACCATAGGCTATACCTCAGTAACAAAAGGTATATCACTACTTTTTTGTACCTATAACAACACTTTTCAAAAAATAAAACCTGGAAACATGCTTTCGGTCCTTGCTTATGCTTCTTGCAAAGGTTTGCTGCAAATCGTCTGTTTTATTTCTTCTAAAGTGTCAAAATGTACGTACTAAAAATAGTAATATAACTTAGCCATATCTTGACAAAATCCATTCAGACTTTAAGCCTTTTAAATATTTTGGGACCACCCCTCTAATTTTGCACCCTCTTGGCGAAACGGAACCATTCGGGGTCGGGTCTAAAATGATATTGCAAAATTCATGCTGTTTCATTGAGTATTGCCAAAGGTATAAACCATAAAAAAACTGCTTTTCACCGACCCTGTAATGCAGAAATATGCATGGATGTGCCCCAACCTCTAAGATGATTGCTAACATCACAGGAAGGTCCCCGAACATCTCAGATGTTTGTCGACCTTGTGGGGAAAAAAAAACCCCAATGTTGGGCTTTTTATGCCCATATCCCATCCTCCTCACCCCTCCAGAGATTGTTTCATTAGTTTCACAAGTGCAATGTTGTCTATTTTAACATGTTTTACTGTGATGTTTGCGGACACAATCGACTGTCTGCGAATCCAAAAGGCGGCTGTTTCAGCAAAACTGAGGCACCTCACGTTATTTTCACCATCCAATCAGTGAGTGCGTTTGGTGCCTGTGGACATCACGTTGCCCTCTGGACCAATCACGAGGCTATCTGCATACCAAACAGGGAAGGGAGTCTGTGGACTGAACCCAGAAAACACTAATTATTATAAACTACTTTTTGGCTGTTTTTAAGAATAAAATATTGGATGATTAACACCAAATTTACAAAAGCACACTTTCCGGACCAAGCTGTGGCTCCTGGTGCAAATTTGGAGAAAATTAGTTCAGCGGTTTGGGCTTCAGGCGTGAGCAATATTTTTATTTCTTCTATTGTGTCTATGAGAAAAACCACAGGTTTTGGGAACTGTCCTATTACTTTGCTCCCTCCTGGACGAAACCTCCCCGAACTTTGCATAATCAGTCTGTGGAGGCCATATACTTTTTTCCAGAGTTTGGTGAGGATTTGTCTTGTGGGGCAAAGTTCTAAGACACCCAAAAAGTGCTCTTCCCATGTGTTGAGCAACTTAACCATGACCACAGGACTACTACCGGGCCGTGTATTATATATATATATATATATATATATATATATATATATATATATATATATATATATATATATATATATATATATATTTCTCCTGGCCCAAACAATGATACAGCAAAGAGTCCTTTCCGTCTGACACCAAGTTTCTCCCATACACACCATGTAAATATTACGCAAAGCCTTCCTTCCAGTCAAACCATTTTATTAAAGGCTCACCTGGAATGTTCTTTGTCACAGCCTAGGAAATACCTTGTGATGTTTTCAGTAGAGTGTTTAAAACACCCATTGATAATCCAAATCCATCCAAAATATCCCTTCAAAATGTGCCTGACCAAGAAATTGCCACCATTTATGCCTGTGGATCCAGAATTGTACTCCAAGTGAGTAGTCCAAACAGGCCTGACCCACAAATTATATTATTGGTATGATATGATTGGTTATTTACAATGTGCTTAATACCCAGAGGTTTCTAAGTGCGGACCTTGGGATCAAACCTTTGTTGCTCCGACGTTGCCCCTGAGCTATCCTCCTGAGTCTTAGCTGGCGAAATGGCTGCCAGCTGAGACTGGGCAGCCTTCCTTTAAGATGGCTGCACTCCAATAAGCATGCTGTGTACAACTGCTGACTAAGATGGTGGCAGTTCAACGGTCACCTGATGTCACTGCTGGCACCGAAAAGGAGAGGAAGAACAAGGTTATAGGGCTCTGAATCTCCAAATCCAGTATGCTTCTGAAGTGTGCCTCCCTGCCCCCTCTGCTGAGGCCACAATCCAAGGAGCCTCACCCCCTTAGCTGGCAAGCAACAGATAGCACAGCATGCCGCCGCACTCCAGCTTGGGCTCCCTCGTCATGTTGGGCTTAGCAGAGAGTACATGGCGGTACACGGATGCAGTCTGGAGCACGGCTACGGCTGCCTTCCAGGAGCCTTGTCACCGGTAATAAGAAGGCTCACACGGTAGATATAACTGGTACCTCTCTATTCTTCTTTGTTCAGTATAAATGGTATAGTAGCCCCATTCCAGCCTCGGTCCCTTTCACCTTCTGGCCTTCTTTCAAATAATAACATTCTTTAACTACCTTGCTTCGGAGAACTAGCTGTACAACATTCCACAACTATTTACATTCCAAATTGAAAACGGCTTAACATTTATGTAAATTGTACATGTCACCAGCTAACACTGCAAGTCTGGTCACATCACATATAACACTTTGCGAATGTCCGCAGGCACTGTTGCTTCATGCCACTGCCCAACCAACCCCTTATTGCCTCTTGAAAATGGAGCATGGTCATTGGTTTCCTCCTTATTCCTTTGCTGCTTTTCCGTTGATCCTGGATGAGTGACTCTCCAATGTGATGCCACATCCTTTGAGACTGACATTAATTGTCCACCACCACAGCTGGGAACATGAACACCCTCCACAGGTTAAGCCTGAATTGATTTGTGATGACCCTATGGTTGCTGGAGACTAGATCTCCAGTCAAATTACTTATGGATTCAGTAAGAACATAGACGGTTGTTGTGCATACTGCTGAGTACCTCTTGCAAGGTTTACAAAGTAATCTCAGAAGCTTCTAAGCTGGTCCAAAGGTCTTCCAGGTAGGTGCTGGCTCCAGAGCCTAGCATATTATGAAGATCAAGAGACCTGTGGGAGCTGTTGTGCTGTCATCTAAGGCCCAAGAAATCCGGCCCTACTTTTCCGGTTAGGAATTGACTGGTTCAGGATTTGTGCCAGTTTGGGTACTGTGGTGTTGGGGCTCTTCGAACTGCACACTGCCTTGTTTAGAATCCCAGTATGGAATGTTTTCTGACACATTTCTCTGTCATGGGTGGCTCCAAATTGGGTTTTATTTTTTTTAATCCCACCCCCTTCTTTCTACAGTTTTTTTTTTTTTTTATATATATACTAGACCATCTCGTCCAAGTAACAAGGGGGAACTCTGTATTGGAAGGACCCTACATGGGACCTCAGATGTCCCTACCCTTTAACTTGAGTATGAGAAACACTATGAATGCGGACTTCAGAATCCCCGATGCCCTGAGTCTTTATGCAGTGCTGGGCTGGCAAACCACCTTCAATAGTCTTGGATTAGTCAACTTTCTAAAAGGGAGTACATCATTTTGTGAAGGTGACACCCTGTGCTACCTGGAGTACATGGAACGGGTGCATGACTGCAACAATGTCTGCCAGGATTCTTGTGTAGCTATAACTGAGAATCTTCCAGGTAGATGGTAATCTTTCCATCTCCATTAAGGATGGTCTATAGAGCATGTAGAAAAATAACTGAATAGGACTGTACTGCACCAACCTTCTCAAAACTGAACTTGATGGAAATCCCTGCAATAGGAATTCAATGGGGGGAAAATAGGCTATGGGACTCTGCCTTATTATTTATTAAGGAAATATGTTGAATCCTTGGTAGCTGGACCACCCTTCTATGTAAAGGTGATGAGGCATGGGAGGGGTTAACACCTGTTCTTTGAAACTGGTGGGATTGTTCAAAAGTCTATGGAATGATAAATACCCTTTTGTGTATGGCATGCCTGCCCTCCTGTGTAGGAAGCCATACCTTTGCAAAGTGGTCTATGCAAACCCCTTTGTGCTCACCCCACGTTCATTTGCTGGTTGTGGGACTGGTTGGTATTGCTGTGCCTTGGGCGTGGGGTGATCTATTCCTTTTTCTTTATTCGGGGCATGGGGTATTTAGCATGACCTAGCTTTGAGAAGCAATAGAGTGCTTAACAAATAATGGGGGGGTGGCTGGGTTGGTGGGGGGGGGGTGAGGACATGTTGAGGGAAGCAGAGATGCAAGGAGGGGGCGTTAATGGGGTGGGTGAGGAGTATGTATGTGAGGTTGGGGAAATATGGCAGTAAGATATCTACAAGCAAACTGGGGAGTGGAGAGGGTGTGGAACTGGTGTTAATGGGTATGGGCTTCCAGGGTCTGGGGTGTAGACTGGAAAGCATGCACATTCGTTCATGCGGTGCATATTCCTTTTTAATCCAATATGGTGGATGCTGCTCTTTGGTGTCTTGCAGGGTGATCCACGGGCCAATGCATCTCAGCTGGGAAAGTTGCAGTTCTCATCACAATGCAATCGCAATACATGCTGATGCTGTAAAACCAGTGGAGTCTTCTCAAAATTACCTGCCCAGGCACGAATCAGCAAAGCTACAAAGGTGACACAATGGGAGTATGGCGGGTGATATCCAGGTTAGAGTGTGGTGGTTCAGTGAGGAGAAGCGTGGATGAGGTGGAGAGAGGAATGTGATGGGGAGAGAAAAGATAAAGGTGCTGTGGAGATGGAAAGGAAAGTCGGGAGTCAAACGAAAGGTGAAGTAAGAAATTTGAAGTCGAGCGTGCTGAGCATGGAACAGGAAGAAAGGGAACTTGAGAATCTAAAGATGAAGGAGGAAAAGAAAGGTGGGAAAAAGAAGTGGGAGTAATGGTAGAGGAGCAAAGTGGTGTCTCCAATATGTTGGTATTGCTTCAGTCCAGAGTGGCGAAATAGCGTGAAGGTTCACTCATCAAGTACCCTGATATTTCCAGGCTGACTGGTTGCTTGATAATCCACCAGGAAGCCTGATAGTGACCACTACCGAAAGCATTTTACAACCACTCTGGACCTACATAGACTATTTTCTCCTACCTATCATTCAGGCAAACCCCACATATGTCAAAGACACTACGCACTTCCTTCAGATATTGGACCAAATTGTATTGAATGAGCAAGAGATATATTATTCACAATTGAAGTTGTGAGTCTTTATCTGGGACAAGAGGCAGTTCAAACACTATTGTTACAAGCGGGACCTATTGAGGCCAACAAAGAATTTCTGATATTATTAAACTTCATCTCCTCTCACTCGTGTTTTAAGTATGATGAGAAGTATTACTCACAGATTTCCAGGGCACCCATGGTGCTGGCATATGCCAATTGCTTTATGTATCAATTTGAAGTTAGATACATAATGGGAAACCAAAGATGAAAACAAAATTTAAAGGGTTTGTTATATTGATGAAATCTTGAGAGTATGGACAGGAAGCAGGGCAGATCTAGAGGATTTTCTTACTTTCCTGAACAGTATTGATGCACGGTTACAATTCATTTTAGAGATTGTTAATCCCAACATACATTATCTCAACGTGCAGACAGTGATTAGTGGGAACAGAATTAACACCACTGACCGTAACAATCTTCTCCATCGCATGAGTTTTCATCTACCAAATATTTTACGTAACCTCATGTTTGGGCAAATGCTGAGGATTAAATGGATCATAAGTGACCCTGAAGATTGCACAATACAGCTACAACAACTCCACGATATACTGGGAGAGAGGGGCTCCCCACCAATCGATCTACAAGCAGCACGTAGCAAAACAGAGACACATGAGCACAACCAGCTCCTTACCAAAATAACTAATTGTGAAAGTCCTGAGTTAGTATTTGTAACAAGATACTCCATACAAAGCAGACGAATTAAAGAAATCATCCAAAACAGATGGAGCATCCTCACAAGCGACCCAAGGTCTAAAGAACTCTTTCCACAACCTCCGGTATTCGCATACAAAAGAAGCAACCACTTACACAACATGGCAGACCCGAGGCAGGTCTGCCATAAAGGAACCTGATAAATTTCCAGGAACATACCCCTGTATGAACTGTGGGAATTGCAATAATGTAATGAAGGGCAATACTGTGTCGCACCCCAGAACAGGGTCAAAAATCAAGCTTAACCATCATGCAACTTGCATGTCAGAAAATGTGATCTATGCAATTCAGGGTCCCTGCGGGAAGTATTACGTAGGAGAGGCATCACGTAAAGTGCGAGTAAGGATTAATGAACATAAATCTTGCATCTGTAATGCCAATCGGGCATCCGCAGTAGCAAGACATTTTAAGGACAATGCACATTCTATCACACAATTACGATTCGTGGTACTTGAAGTTCTGTCCACGACCAATCAACGACATGAGAAAATGGAGGGCACAGCAAGAGGCGTTCTGGATTGATAAATTAGATTCATTAGCTCCAAGTGGAATTAACGAGGAGCTTGATTTGAGTTGTTTCTTGTAATACTTCTATTTTGTTTTGAAAGTCAAAATTAGACATTGTTGTGAATATTGTAGTCACATGCAACCATCTTGACATATGTAAACGCACACAATGAGATTCGATATTGCTTAGGCTTGATGTGACGTGATACGACTAACATCAAACTGTAATTCTATTTGAGAGCATGATTACTCAACCCTGACTTGAGACCGCTTTCAGCCATTTTAGAAAGTACGTTTCTCCATTGACACCATTCGCGTCAACAGACATTGGACATATGTCAATTTTGAATTAGAGTGACATTCCTACTTTAGTCTATTGCGTGTCTAAGATTAGGTATCAGTGATATTCTTTGTAACCCTTCATCTAGATGGGGTTTGCGCGACTCGCAGCATGCACCATCTATCTAATCCAGATATCGATTTATACCATCTCTCCATGGCTGCCGTGGAAACTAGAGATCCCGGTTACCATGACTACAGAACAAACATTACAATCACACGGAACGAGAGCGTGCGCTCATGCGGCGTCTCTGCACTGAGCAACATCTAAGCATCTGAGCAACGAGGTAAGAGATAGATCCTGGTGTGATCAGGCTAGACCCCCATACACAAGGCTCACTGATAGAATCCTTTTGCATCTTCACAGAGCGGCGCAAGCACCTTTCATGTGTGTCCCTTGACACCGAGAGCAGTACAAGTATTCAATCATACGAAAGCATGAACAGGTCAGTTAACCATTACTGCAGGTCAGTTTTGTACAGATCCTGCACTAAAACGGATTTTAAATCTTGGAAGAGATATTAGTAATTTAACTGTACCATGTTTCTGTTCTCTTTTTGACCTTTTCACTGCGACATTGACATCCCGCTTGACAACATTGTAATACGTATGTATTTTTACGTTGATTTACTTTTGAATATGATTGATGCATTACGTTTTTTACTATTTGTATACTTGGCAATTACTGCACAAAAATGTTGGACCTTGTACTATATGGGAGCAACGTTCTAAATATTTGTTAGTGAATTGCATTGTTTGTTTACACATTCTATTTTGAAAATTGGTGAAAATGTTGATATTTTGTGACCTTGATCACAACCTAACCTAACAGGCCCTGAAGAAGGATAAATATATCCAAAATGCGTTGGCTGACCATACTCCGTTAGTGGCATCTTCGCTAACAGTGATTCTTAGCTGCAATATATTAATCTAAAGAATAAACGTTTGATGAAATCACAATCTATATGGTCTAAGAAATTGCTAAGAAGAGATTAAAAGAATACACGCATATACATATCACATCATGGTGGTTTCGAGAGTGCAGCCCACACGGCAGGCTTTACAGCCGAGGTTCTTGGCTGGTTGCCCAAAAATGCCTGTGGTCCAACACTTTTGAAACAGTTGGGGCCTGACCTCATCAAAATGTGGTGGTGGTGTTGCGTAATTCATAGGCACTCTATATGCTAGTGTGACGGAGTGCAGTCTTCGGTAGTCTCATTTTGACACTATGGTGTTTACTTCAGGACCTTCTACAGAGCTGCATGCTCCCTTTGAAAAATACTTGTCTGGCGCAAGTGCAAAGGAGTGCAGTCACTGGCTCATTACACAGAGGGTACTTCGGACAAACTTTTACTGAGAAACTATTATCTCTGAAAAAATTGCTACAGCGATTCACAAGTAAGTGTCGGGTGCCTAAGGGGGACGGTCTTCTACTAGATGTTCTAACTTAAGATGTCAAATGAAGGTGATAACGCTCCATATAATCTAAGAAGTAGTACTATGAATACTAAGATAAGCCCCTCCCTGCCTATGTGATAAAAGAAAAATGACCACCTACTTTACCAACACTGTTACTGCAGGGGATGTGGATGTTGCTCAACTTGAAAGTAGTGATCAGTTTGGAAGGGTCACCAGTAGAATGATAAGCATAGGCAATAATTCCCTCCTCAACCTCTGCTACTCCCTACAAAGGCTAATAAGATCACAGCTTTGGTAACTGAATCACCGATGGAGACCAGCACATAGGTTGTGATTTAAAGGACCACCCAATGTGTTAATACTAACCTGAGTACAAGTCTCAGGGCTACACCTGACTTGTTTGAATTTGGGAAGTCTCTTGATCATAACGCAATGGAGACCTTGACTATTGCTTCTCTTCCTGCCATTAATTATGAGCCTACCCATTTTTCCTTGAAAATATTATAGCAGTTTAGCAATAAAATGTATGAAGGAATGTTGGCACAAGCTCATGCCATTCAACGTTTGGAAGATGGTGTGAAACATGTTACGCTAAATAGGGATTCTTGAGTGTTTACACTGCCCTCTGATGACAAATGTACTAGTTCAAATACAGCGAGATGCAGCTCGGGGTCCCTTCTATTTGACCAACCAGATGCACAACAAGAGGGCGCTTTGGAATCCACAAAATTGGAGGACGTTATAAAACCTGTGTCCATCGTTGACAAGGGCCTTCTTCCCTATGGAGCAGTTGGAGCCTCAGCGAGCAACAGTGACCGGAGAAATGCTGGTACTGTTCAAGAAGATGAGAACAGGTACATGGGTTTACCAGAAGTTGTTAGGGGTCCGGGAAAGCAAAAGAGAGGGGCCGAAAGAAAGCCAAAACCAGTTGCTCACTTGGCATGTGAGTAAAGCAAGGACGAGTAACGCCGCTGTGGAAGTATCAGACCCGCACCCAAAAGAGAGGGTCTGAGACCCAAAAGAAAACTAAAACCAGTTGCCAACTTGGCAGGGGAGTAAACAAATTTAACACCACTGTGCAAGCCTACACCCGCACACACAAGAAAGGATCTCGGACCCGAAAGAGAATCAAAACCAATTGCTCACTTGTCAGGAGAGTGAACCAAGGGGCAGTAACATGGCTGTGCGAGTCATGTCGGAAACCGAGGTCTAAACTGTGAGAGACATTCATTGAGAATTAACCAGTTTGGCAAGATAGGATGCCAAACCACCGTTGCGAGTCTGGGGACCCGTACCCACATAGAAGATTGGAAACCAGGGGGGGAAAAGACCCAGGGTTTAATAATTGAATCCTATACTTGGCGGAGAAGAATCCAGAGTCAACAGGATATAAGGACTGGAAATGTAAGAGACTTTACCTTATTTGTGGTTGAGCCTCTTAAAAGAAGAATATGTCTAGGGGAAAAGAGCACTCCCACAATCTTGGAACTTTGTGGCTTTGAACATTTCTCTTTTTCAAATTACTACCAGCTAATCTGGGTACTTTTCGGTTTATTGAGAACATTAGGAACATTATTTCATTTAGTAAAGCATGCCCTTTCACAGTTATTTAAGAATGTAAGTGTTGGGGACAGAAGTAGGTTCCTGACACAAAGGTGACAGACCTTTTGTTTTCGGACTTCCTGACATTTTCATTAGTTTGCCTTGAGGCAGAGAAACCCCCTCATAGTATTTAGAGACAGACAGGCATTTCCCAACCTTTTTGTGTTAATAAAAGTCTTTGCCCAAAAAATATATCACCACTGTTTCCGAATCAAACCAGTCAATTTAAAGATCTGACACAAACTGGGAATAGCCCAGTGGTTTCTTTATCAACTAAGGTGTGGTTCGAGCAAGTGTTACACTCCCAAGAACAAATGGTGTTACATAGGGGTGCACTCTTACAATTGATGTGAGAGATTCCAGAATCCATCTATTTTCAACATATGACATAGATTATGTACATTTCCCTTATGAAGATTGTACAAATGTAGTTCAGGTTGGTCTTAAATCCAGATTTGGGCCTAATACCCTGTTAAAGGTTTCTGATCAATTTCAAAGATTAGGTTATGTACTCTCTATCTGTACCTACTATGAGAAAAGGAGGTCTTAGAGGTAAATGGTCAAATATGGAGGGGTTAGAATGATCCTTCAGACGCCGGCTCTCAAAAGCAGAATTCTGATATAATGCGATGGCAAATGTGGAATGTGTTTTTAAAATTAACATCAGCTCAACAAGGGTCAAAAAGTGATGTGTGGTCCTTACTCCCTGATATCCTGACCCAAGTTTTGAAAAGATTGGGCGGGGCTAGTTTGGAAATTTAGCCACACAGGATGGGCCGTTGATAAATTGGAACACAAGGGGTTTCAGAAGTTTTACAAATTATGTGTTAGGACCTTTTATATTTTGCATGTATTTGGTTATGTTACAGGAGACCTAGTTCAACACCAGAATTAAAACAGATGTTTTTTTCGATATTACAACAAATGGCCGCCTCTAGTAATGGAGGCCGTCAGTCTGGGCGCTTGCTAATTCCCACCTGAAATTCATTAGTAAAGAAATTCGAAGTTATGCCATCTGGGTGCAAAGGTATTTTGGCAGCATATATCCAGGTAGATCAGATTGCACAATGTTTCACATTGATTCACCTTTACTGGAATCCCGGTTGTTCCAACTTGAACGACTTTTTGGTGAGCCTATCTAATAATCTGTTGGATGTTATGTCGATATAGGGCTGGCCAGGGGTGTAATGGCTGGGGATTTTAATTCTTACTGTCTGTTATCTCCTTCTTCTAAGTGTAAAAGATCTATTGCTCGAGGTAATGGGTAGAGATGGTTGAAATACTTTGAGGACTGGGATTTTCTGTTGACTAATGGGAGCATCGGAAGGAATTTGCATGCAACAGCCACATGGAAAAATGGTACCTCAGATCATTTTACACAGCTTTATAAGAAACCACCAGGGAAGACCAGGACATGGAAAGATCATGTACCCTTTGAGTTGGATTTTACCATTGAGGGCATATCTTTACTTATTTCTAAAGCCTCATCCTCAAGAGCAGCGGGCCCAAATGGCCTCACTAATGCCATTCTTAATTCAAATATTGATCTTTGGGCAAGAATACTGCTGGTATTATTTAATAGCGGGACACAGAATTGGCAGTGCCCCCTAATCTGGAAGACTGTGATAATTATTCCCACTTATAAGAGGGGCGGATCCAGCCAACTATCACCCACTCGCCCTTTTTTATACAGGTAGTAAGGTGTATGCAGTGGTAGTTCTGTGAGAATTGGAGACATGGGTCTGTGATACAGGTATTTTGACCAAATTCCAGATGACCACATTCGGTTCACCAGACCTCGTCAGCACACTACCACTATGCCCGCTTTTCTGGTTTACCCACTCTGCCATCCTCTTCACCTTCTCTTCTCTGAACCCACATGCCTTTCCAGCAGCTGCGGGCCACTAACCCAAGCCTGCCTCTGAAAGGAAATCAAAGTGACTCCTGACCTGGCAGAGACCCTACTAGCCTTCGTGACTTCCACCTCCCTCTATTCGGGTCAGATCTCCATCTTCAATAACTGGCTTTCAGGTGCACTCAGCTCCCACTCTCGCATCAAATCTTTCTCCAACAGACGGGGCTGTTCATACAGATGTTTTTTTTTTCTCCCCACCACCTAGACGACCTACTGCCAATCCTACACAAAGGACACTACGGGAGTATTGAGACTCCTAGAAAGAATTATTGTGCCACGCAATAAGGTCTTTATAGTTACACTAGACATAGAGTCCCTGTATTTGAAGATCCCCAAGAAGAAACACTGAGGGCAATAGAGAGAGTGTTATCAGAAATAATACCTAGAATTGAAGTTCCAGTTGCGTTTGTGATGCAATTGGCTGAAATTGCCTTAACAAAAAACTATTTAATCCTAGAAGACAAATATTGTGAACAAATAGCCGGCACTGCGATGGGGGTGACTTTTCCCCCCCCAGTTTGGCAAACATGGCAGACTTTGAAGAGAGAATCATCTGTAGCGAGACCCACCCATTTTTGATTAAATATAATGAAATGGACCCGCTATATAGATGATGTGCTAATGATCTTTGATGGAAATTAAGAGGTTCTAAAGAACTTTATGACATGCCTTAAGGAGCAGAACCCTTTTCTAAAATGTACACATGAACATAGAAGGTATCAACGTTATTGCACAAAAAGAAGGGAACATGATGAACAGGGAACCATGTTGTCACAAAAACTAAGAGAGAGAAACTACCCTGAGAAGATCAAACGACATGCACGAAAAAGGGCTCGAAACATTCCCAGGGAAATTACATTAACACAACATGACAAGAGTGTACAGGAACAGAACCAAATAATGGTGGTTTTTAGCAAGTCACTTGTGGTGAACAAGATAAAACAAGAGATTAAAAAACTCTGCCCAATTTTGAATGTAGGGAATGACAACCTAGCGGTCCCATTATTTGCAATAAAGAGAAGACAAAACCTACATGTTTCACTGGTGAATACATATCGAGAAAAGAAGGATGAATTGAGATATCAGAATATATTATGGACCCTGTGAAGAGCCGTTGGCCACACACCACGTGGTCAATGCACAGTTTGGACATTTACAAAACGCACAACACAGATAGATATAGATTGGACTAAACTGTGGGAACAAAGGTCTTAAAAAATTGTAATACAATCAATGTGGTGTATCAAATCACATGTCCCTGTAATAAAAGTTAAATAGGGATGACCACGAGGGCCATGAAAACAAGAATATGTGAGCATTGATCGAATTTTAGAACGAAACAGATGACAGCACCTATCGTAGAACACTTTGTCACCATGCAACACACTGAGAACGATCTAATGTGGAAAATACTCGAAAAGGTAAGAATACCACAAAGAGGATGTGATATAGGATCAATGCTCCTCAAGAGAGAACAATTGTGGAATTTCCACCTTAATACTTTCAAGGACAGTCTGAATAAAGAGATCTGTTGGCAAACTCTAGCCACCTTGGGATAGAGAAAAAATTCAAACCAACATAATATCTGCAACATATACAACAATGTTGAGAATCCTAAGGAGAGGGAGAGATATTGGGCCTCATTACAAGTTTGGCGGTAGCTGTGCCTGTTCAAACTCGCTACCGGCACCACCACCCGAGATTGGGCAATAACTGGCCCATTACAAGTTGAGTGGGCTGGTAATTGCCCATTCACGGGTGGCGGTATTGCCGGGCTCCCGATCCCCATTCTGCGCCATAGGGCAGAATGGGGGCGTGGAGCATGGTTGCACTAGCACTGTTGATAACGGTGCCGGTGCAATTACGTGTTATGCTCGTCGGTGCCGCACAGCCCGCCAGGTCAGACCTGGCGGGCTGTCGGGCACCCGCGAGCAGAACTCGTAATTCAGTGGTACAGTATGAACGGTGCCGGTGCCTTCCCGGCACCGTTCATACCATATCTACCAACATTATAATGAGGCCCATTGTCATTTTGAAATTCTACACATAATTGAATACTGTGTCAGGGCATATTCATAGTAGACATAGATGTATAATCAGCAGAATAGATCTAGATGGAGGGATGCTCAAGAAGGACAAAAAACAATGGAGAAATACTGAGTGCCCAAATGTTGTGGATGTACTGAGAAACTTCATACATAAAAATACGACACAGTAGGGATATAACTGTACACATGTAGATAAACCAGCAAGATGGCGAGCGGAGTAGTCATCTGAATATGGAACGCTGTCCTTGCATGTAAAAAACCAAACAACGCAGAATAAGGGTGAGCTCCCCTCCCAAGATGGTGACGGTAGACCTCACATAATAAGGATTACAACATCACGTGACACGCTTTGGTATTTGTGAATAAATGAGAAAGGGATACCATGGAGGCTATGCGAACGCACGCGTGTCTAAAAGGAAAGAAGAACATGCACAAATGAAGAGATAAAGAAATTATGGTAAGTGAATTAGCGTAGTTGTGCAAGTGATTGGCTGTATGATCACAACAGATGACCACCTATTAAAAATACAGACGAGCGGATCATATGCCCAATAAAAAAACATTAAAACATTAAAATCCCAGTTCTGCATTGTACTCCTTTTTTTTAAAAATTGGGAGATAGTGACCAATAAAAAAAAAACGTACGTTCTGAGAAACAGCTAGAATGAAGGTGTAGCGATATGTGTGCAGTAGCGCACAAATACGTTTTTGGGCAATGTCTTAAAATCATGCTATAAAAATGATAGTCATCGACATAGACATGGGACAAAAGAACAATGTCACGTAAACGCTGACTGTGGGGTTTTTGCAACCTACATATCTAAAAAGAAAGGACTGAAAGAAAAAGAAAAGAAGACAATGCAGAGTGGCGCTCAAAGAAGCCACTGGTGACCAATGTGAAAAGACTAAGAATGATGCAATGTAACAATGCAGATAGCGTAGAAATAAATGGTGTATTGCATGTATACATATATTTATATATGAAATATATATGAAGATAATGGTGTGTTTAGTTAAGATAATCAGTGAAGATATTACCCTTATGGGTTCTCTAATTACAGGAGATTCTGGAGAATTTGCCTTTAAGAAACATCTCCTGGATACCGTAGAAAATTATGAGAACTTCAACAGAGGGTAAAAAGAAGAATATGGTGGATTAGAATCACTAAATGAGAACAGAAAAGGGTAACAGATACAGTGATGTCCCATAATTTATGTCTCCCTATGAAGGGTTGAAATAACAGAAAAAAAGTCCTATTGATAAAAAATGGGGGCTTTGGATGAAAAAATAACCGTACCCCTTCTCCTGAAGAGATCCTAACCACATGGTTGGGTTCCAGTTCTGAAGAAAGCAACCAGACTAAAGCTAATCCAGCTGAAACTGGTTGACGACTATAAGATTCAGGGTGATTCCCTGAACCCCGAGGACACTCAGATTGATTGAGAGCCAGGGTGAAAAAAATCTTTTTAAGGAATGAAGCAAGTAGAGCTAACTGCAGAACACTTTTTACTTTTTTACTCTTTACACTAGAGAGGGAGGAATAAAGAGTAGAAACTCCCTTAAGTGTTTTGGCATTGGGTATAGGAAAGTGGTGAGTCCATTGAGGCTCAGTCTCTTCTCTATCCCCTGTTCTAGATAGGTGGCACATCAGCGCCAACTAGGAGACTTTCTTATAGGGAGACATAGTGAGCTGTAGGCTGCTATATATGTAGAAGAAAAGAATAGAATCTCAAACAACTTCTTCTTGTGTTGTGTAAAAAACTGGGCATCAAGCAGCAGTTGCTGCTTTTTAGCCCTTGTCTACAACAGTGTGTTTTGATAACCACAGATGGTTCACCACAGCCCTAAACTGAAAACCTTGAACCATATCCTGGAACATACATGGCATGCAGACCTATCGTCATCCAGCATAATGGCCTGTGCCTCCCAGCTCAAGGTTTATTGCGCAGAAATACGCAAGGCCAAATAAATCCTACCATTGAAACAGAATCTCCAAAGTCCTGATCCCATAGAGGGACCTCTTCAAGCTCCTCTCTGAATACAACGCCCCTGCCTGCACCACCAACGCTCCCAATCCCTCTCAATCCCTCTCAGACCACTTCCACAACATAGCCCATGAGAGACACAATTCCATCTTCTCTAAAATCTTATCGCTCTCCATCCACCAATGCACCCACATCAGAACCGCCATCCATCCTCGTCTCTTCTCTACCTTCTCACCTCCCTCCCTCCCCAAAATTCCTCAAGCTACTTTACTTTATTATGTGGAAGGTGTTGCATGCCCATAGGCCTCAGAGCACATACAAAACAATTACAAAACAATTACAAAACAAAACAACAAACAATGGGAAAAAAAGCAACCGACCAAGGAGAATGCAGAAAGGGATGCCACTAATCAACACCCAGAGAACTTTCACTCAGCTAGGTCTCAGTATCCCCTGGGGACCCCTGCCGTCCTCACTGCTAAAAGAAATCTGGAGAGCCCCCTAGGCCCGCGCCCTCTCAAGATCCATCATCCATTCACTCACTTCTGGTACCTTCCAAGCAGAATTTAAGACCTCATTCATCAAGCCTCTCCCCAAAAAGGCCTTCCTCAACTCTCTTTTCCTGACCAACTACAGAACCATCTCGAACAACCGCTATATAGCTAAGTAGCTGACCGAGCAGCATACTCTCAACTATCCCTCTCCTCAGAATCAAACAAGATCCTGAACTCCACCCAATCTGCTTCAGCCGTATACAAGGAACTGAATCCTGACTAGTCTCCATCTGGGATGATCTTAAAAGATACTCAGACTCAGAAGGTTGCGCCAACCTAATCCTACTCGACCTCTTGGCAATGTTCGACATCCTCAACAAGCGACTATACACCGTTGGCATCAGAAATTCAGCTCTGAATTGGATATCCTCATTCCTCTACAACAGATCTCAAATAGTATGCATGCCTCCATTCTCCTTGGCTCCCTTCCAAGTCACTAATGGAGTGCCGCAGGGTGACTCTCTGCCCGCTCCTCTTTAAACGCCACCTGACCTTGCTACCTGCACTCATCTGAACCCAGGGACTATCGTTCCACAATTATGTAGATGATTCCCAATTCATCTTCAAAATCCCAAACAGCCCCATGTCTACCTCATTCCGATCTCACAACCTGCCTCTCAGAGATGGAACACTGGATGACATCCACACACCTACTCAATCCAGGCAAAGCTGAGAGCTTGCTATGTGGGAAGAACACTGTTTTACCTCAACCCACAGAAGGAGTTAGGGCTTCCGACAGCTGGAGGCCCTGCTGACCTCCAGAAATTACCCTAACACTATCACATCAACTCTGTGGTAAAATGTTGCTACCTACACATATGCATCTTATGCCACATTTTTCCTTACTTGACCGTCCCACATAGTGTCTCTGATCGTTGCTATCGTCCTTTCACGTCCAGACTACGCTAACGCCCTATACCTACAGTCCTCTGCATCGCAGCTAGGAAAACTCTGAGTACAAAACCTTGCTGCGAGGCTCCTCTTAACACTAGGCCCCAGAGAACATCTCCCCCTGCCTTCATCTCCTTCACTGGCTCCCGATTGGACGACTATCCTCTTTCAAGGCTATGTTTATAACCTATCAAACCTTTTACAACAAAGGACTGGAATACCTGCAGTATTAATTCACACGCTACAGGCCTGACAAACCTCAGATCAGGGTCAGCGCTTCTTCTCGTCTTTCCAGTAACAATCTGCCCATATGGGGGGGTTCCTCCTTCTTAGTCCAAGCACCCACCATCTGTAACTCCCTTCCATTAACCATTGGTCATATAGATGACCACCTTGCCTTCAGGAAGCCTCTCAAAACGTGGCTCTTCCCCTGGGCACACTTAGTTCGGATCCCACGCACAACTCGAGCGCTAAGCGCTGCCCACCCTCCCTTGCATGGAATTCGAGTACACTAGAGGAGTCAGTCAGGTGGATTATAGCACTCCTTCCTACACCTACAATACACACTGCACATCTAAACTAATAAACTCCAGCCCTTCACCGAACCTTTGTGTGCTCCATCCCACAAAAAAACTAAATACAGCTGAGTCTCTGAAAAAATTCAGAGCAGCTGCTGACATGGCCGCAAACCTTTGGGGTGCATGCTATTTGCCTATACCTTACCCTAAACATACATCACCCTCAACCTTATGTGCTAGGACCCATAGAATGCAGATGAGGCCCATGTAAAATTATGTTTACATAGCTTGACTCTTTGACAATTTGACACAGCACCCGTTCCTCACGCCTTTGTCAAACGAGCTGTGGCTAGAGACCTAGCCATTCTCTACCCACCATTTACTACCCACCATTGGCAATAAATGCACACCTGCATTTTACCGCCCCTGTCATAGTCCCAACACAGACCAGAAGACGTTCATCCTCACAGTGCTTACTGGCAATACCAATGGCGGCAGATGATAGACAAATACCACCTAACATAAATGGAAACGTCTATTGTTGTGGTTATTTCACTGGTCCTTGTAATGTCAACCCATGTCAAAATCAGTCTGGACGTTTTACAACTAATCAGAAGATTGTTGAATGCGAGACAAAACCAGCACATCACCCTTCGACTGCCAATGGTGGCTAATTTACAAAGATGGACCCGGCCTGACATCTGCAGCACTGCAGGCTGTGTGAACTGCTGCACAGTCCGCCTGGTTTAGTGTTGGACATCATGTTGCTCTGTCCTTTATGCAAGGATGAGCCATGGCAGCTAGCTTGAAATGATCTCCTACCATTGAAATACGGTCTTGCCCTACCTATTGCAACACAAGTTGGCGCGGGTAGTGGGGAAGTGCAAAATCCTGTAGCTCTTGCTTTCCAGTTTCGCGTGGTTCAGTTGTTTCAAAATGGCCAGTGTGGCTCGGGTGCCTCGGCAGTCCGTCCAAAGTACCATGCAAATGTGTTACTCATTAAGTGAGTTAGCTCATGGAGTGGAGTACCTTTGCTGAAAATGTTGGGGGGGGACATGCCATCTGAAGAAAAGGTGCCCCAGCCAAATGAATGGGGGCACAATGGTGTGCCATGAAAGTTGGGGGGGGGGGACAAACACCCTTGTCCCCCCCTAAAATTACACCCATGCTCATGGGTGTTCGCAATCAGGGCCATCTTAAGCACTTTTGGGGCCCTGGGCATGGACCACCGAACCAAAGGAATTAAGGGATTAAGAATACTGGACACGCCCCCTATAGGTCGATATGCTGTCTCGCAGCATAATAAGCACGTTTACTCCCTTTAAGTCCCCTTACCCTCTTGTTTCTTGCTCAAGTCAGAATGATAAACAAGTAGCATTTGAAGGCCAACATTAGCAGTCTACTTAGAGGTTACTGTTCTAGTACATACAGGATACTTTTTATCAAGAAAGTTATGCAGCCTGTAGTATCAATGCAGGACCATCTGTAAAATGTACATGTAACCCATAATAGACAAAGAACTCCCATTAGCTGCCTCACAGAATGCAAAAGTGCTCATGCATGGACAGAGACCACCAATTGGAAGGAAGGAGAATGCTACACTTACTGTAGCATGGATAGTGGAGGCAGATTAGAAGCTACCAGGAAGGTGTCTTTATCCAGACAGACTGAGATTAGAAGTGGGATATGGTTTTCAAATAGTGTTGCCATTAGTTATCAAAGGAACAGATGCCTGTGGTTTGCAATATAAATATGCTCACTGTTAACACAGTCTTATTTATTGCATATTATGTTTTAGTATATGTTTAAGTTTAAAATATGTGCAAAGTTGATTAAGTAAACTGTATCACATTAAATAAATTATTATTACCATTATTAACACAGTGAAACCATGAATAAGGCTTTTATGAAGATCATACCATGAGAAGGAAATCACTCTGAAGGGCTGATAATTTTGAAAGGTTTAGGGACTGGCAATATTGAGAGGTTAGTCAATACAACATTAAATGAGATGCCCAGGATCACACATTGGTTAAGGGGTGTAGGGTGAAGCTGGGATTTGTGCCAACACTGCAATTTCTACATTTGAACACTTTCTTTTCCAGTTCTTACCACAAACTAAAACCATTACATTTTATAAAAATGGACTTAGAAAGTACACAAATCACATTACCAAACATGACCATTTTTAAACAAAATATTATAGAAGGGTGTTATGCAAAATGGGAATGATCCTAGCTTCATTCTCTTCATCATCAATGGAAGTATATAAGTGCCAGCATACTAATTGATGTGATTTAACACATTTATTCTAGGTTTGTCTTTTGTATTTTAAAGCTTTAAATACTTTCAAAACAATAGCTTGTTACATTTTCATTTATAAACGTGCATAAAATCCTTTGACTTTTACCAAAAAGCAAACAGTTTTTTATGTCAAACAAGCAGACCTTAAAATATGCTTGCTTGAGGCCTGCAACATCTGCTCCGCTCTCAGAAATCTACCAACCCTTCCACCCAAATGGCCTACATAAGAAGAAAGATCAAGTATTGGGATAAACGATACCAGCAACATGCAAGAAGGCAAACCTCACACAAGACAGCACAGTAATTTAAGATATATTAGATGATTTGACCGGGATCACTGTATCGTCTGCTGGCAAATCCAAGATACAAGCATGAACGCTTCGTTCCATAGTCTTGAATTTGGATACTTATTCACCTCTTGGATTAATAGTTTAGCCATCGTTGGAGGTGATTGTCTAGGTTTTACAACACCCCATCTGAACAAACCAATTTCTAGACCTTCAACATGGGGAAAATATGTTAGTTTTTTATAGCAATTTCTATCTGGTGCAGGTACATTGGTGATAATAGCAGATGTTGTTCTGCAAAACCAAGTACATATGCAGGCAGGTTTATAAACTTCAGACATAGGAAAGGCTCAGCCACCCTTGCTGGAATGTGATATTCTAATTTTGCACAGGAAAACATATATCTGCAATGGGTGTTTCACACACTGAGCTAACTTCTGTACCATTGTGGTACTCAATTTATCAATATGCATTTCACTGTTGCCTATTGCACAGGATCAACATAATTCCCACCGGAAGGAAAGAATGCTACAGAGTTGTGCCATAAGGAACACACAAACTATGTATACCACAGTGAACACAGAAAGCAATACATGTTGAATTGATCAAAGCCGAATGTGCTTTTCAAAACCGAAAGGCAATGGGTTTGGAGCCTCAGCAGTACCCCATAAAATATCCTGATGTGTGCTATTTAAGACTGGTGAACAATGGAATCTTACTTCTTCAGATCAGGAAGCACTGTGGGGGCCCCCTCCAAGGTGGGGGCCCTGGGCAAGAGCCCCTTTTGCCCTCCCATTAAAACGTCTCTGTTCGCAATGGCTACAGCCAGTACTAATTTGCCCAATTCCAATACCACCACAGACCAAGAACACATTGTGGTGGACACATTTTCCATCCAGTAGAACTCCTGTAGCCTCTACAGCATGTGTGCAGATGTGTTCTGTTTTTATACTTGTTAGCTTGAAGAACCATTAGGTTCTGCTTGTTTTTGGTATGATGGGAGTTGTAACCTAGCTGAGGAGCAACTAAGCGTGCACTGTATATGGAGGGCACATCCCGTGAGGCTCCACGGCAAAGCGGTAAAGTTTCCTGTGCCCATGCTTGAAGGGCCATCCAGTCTTCTTTTTTTTTTTTAAAACCTCTTATTTGTGGGGTTTCCCCTCATTCGAAGATTAGGAATCTAAAGTCCTTGAATGCAAAGCGGAGCGAGAGGGTTGGGGGTGGGGGGCAAGAGTGGATTGCCTTCTTGCACATAGACAGTGGAAACAAGCTCTGCAAGGGTTTGGAGGTAGCATAGGAGCTGGGAATGGGAGAATCGGAGTTTAATTTAGTGATTGGCTATGTTCTTTGAAGAGTAGTCTTCACGCCCTTCCTGAAGTGTAGGATTGCAAATACAGGAGACACCTGACTAATTGACTGAAACCAACAAAAACTGCACCTCAAACAGGAATTAACATAAGGTAATGTCGAACATTCTAAAGTTGAGGTGCTGAGAAGTGCCTAACTGTCACCATTTGAGGACTTGCCCATCACCTCCTGCCCACCCATGCCTTTCTCCATTGCCAGAGCCATACCTCTCAACCTTGTGCAAGGGGCGGGTGAAAAACGGGAGCTCATTGGAATGCATGTACAAGTTTAAGGTTTGTCGTTGAGAGAATAGATTCCTTGGCAGGTGACGGCAATCAAGCGTGTGAGTTGTGGTATAGGCAGCGTCGCCCACTACTGGCAGCGTTCACTGGAAAGGTCAGTAAGTAATCGGCACTTTAGCCTGGGCACTTCTGTTCAGACCTGTACTATTACTAAGGAGAGAAGTGGCAGCGAGTGCCCTGTCTAAATTTATTGGGGCCTGAAATAAGCGAGGCCTAGTGAACCTACCCTTCAAATGCCATGCTGGATAGTTGGCGGTGATACATTCCAAGGACCTCCACTTATATATTTTGAGTGATATCCTCCCATGTCACTGGGTCTACGGATGACCTGCCAGGGTTGTGGGGCACCAACATGGAGAATCCACATTGTTTTACATTATCTATGGATGATGTGACTTTGTCCATGCAGCTGTGGATCCAGGAGCCAGGGTGCTGCTCCAGACTAGTGTTTCACCCTGGCACCAATGGGACTCTATCTATAGAATCTGAAAATACAAAACCTGGGAGTCATCACCTGCAAATGACTTGGGCTAGTGCATGCCATTGTATATGGTGGCTAGTGCATGCCGTTGTATATGGTGGCTAGTGCATGCCGTTGTATATGGTGGCTAGTGCATGCCATTGTATATGGTGGCTAGTGCATGCCATTGTATATGGTGGCTAGTGCATGCCGTTGTATATGGTGGCTAGTGCATGCCGTTGTATATGGTGGCTAGTGCATGCCGTTGTATATGGTGGCTAGTGCATGCCGTTGTATATGGTGGCTAGTGCATGCCATTGTATATGGTGGCTAGTGCATGCCGTTGTATATGGTGGCTAGTGCATGCCGTTGTATATGGTGGCTAGTGCATGTCGTTGTATATGGTGGCTAGTGCATGCCGTTGTATATGGTGGCTAGTGCATGCCATTGTATATGGTGGCCAGATTCATTATGGGTTGGTTACTGGCATGGGTATGCCCCGGGCAATAGTTACTAGGTGTAGATGATGCGACAGAAGCATGGCTGCCTGGCAATAACACCTGGCCATTGCCAGAGATCAGTACAGGTAGAAGGTGGTGGCCAGGGGCTGGGCAAAGACATGTCAAAGTGAGGCTATGCCCACTGCATGTTGTTGGTATGATGGTGCCTGAGCTTTTTCCATCCTTAGGTAACACCATAACCATGTAAAGAGTGCTCCAGTTTCTCCAAAAGCAACCCTAACGCTGCCTTCGTAATACTGTCAGCACATGGCATGCCTAAACATGCACTTTGCACAGCATTTCAGGAACAGAAAAACAGGCATTGACAAAGACTGTATTACTTTTTAATGTATATATATATATATATATATATATATATATATATATATATATATATATATATATATATATATATATCCGCAAAGTTCAGAAAAAGGTCCTCCATTCACTTTGAAAGCCAGGTCTGTTGGCTTTCGGGGTTTATTATTCTGTCAATAAAGGAACAGTCAATGCTTCTATGTCCTATATGCAGGCTTGCTATTTCCAGGTCTCACCAGCATCTACCCTGCATGCTCCAGATATCAGCTAGGTATCCTAGGCATACTCCCGAGGACATGTTGGGATTCGACCCAGCCTATTTCTCCCTGGGTTTAAGGAAAATGAGGCATGAACAGGGCAACCACACCTCTTAACCCAGTGTTTTACAATCTTGCAATACATACTAATCCGAGCGAAACTGTTCTTTAATGTGACCTTCAGCCAGAGGTTTGGCACATAATGCAACCATGATATGATATGCCATTTATAACGCGCCTGTACACAAGTGTTTCTAGGCGTGACAAGACAAGGAGGGGGAAACATAGGGAGGACAAAACAACGATCTTACTAGGCCCTATGTCATT
This sequence comes from Ambystoma mexicanum, assembly GCF_040938575.1. Classification (NCBI taxonomy): domain Eukaryota; kingdom Metazoa; phylum Chordata; class Amphibia; order Caudata; family Ambystomatidae; genus Ambystoma; species Ambystoma mexicanum. The sequence goes on from NC_090934.1 coordinate 230,400,352, forward strand.
CAGATCACGCAAGTGCAGGGAAGGTGAGAAGTGCCGGGGGTGGTGGAAGAAGTGCAGGTAACTGAAAAAGTGCAGCCAGTGGGTGACTCAGTGCAGGTAACTCAAAAGTGCAGCCAATTGGTGGCTCATAAGTGCAGAGAGAAGGGACTGTAGGATTGCAGATACATGCCACAAGTGCTAGGGGAACCGGGAGGCAGTGCGAAGTGTAACTGGACATGCAGGATCCTGGGCCCAAGTTCAGAGGGTAGCCAGGTGAAAAGTGCGTGGAGCAGTCAGGACAACAGCAGGGGAGAGGAAAAGAGAAAGTGAAAGCGAAGAGGGGGTTGCTTCCAGAACCGGAGGTGGTTGTGCTCAAGTTTGAGAGAGGCAGGGAGGCTGTTCCAGAGGGAGGCACCAGCCAAAGATAAGAGATCTGCCCGAACTCTCTGCCTGGAAAAGCGACTGACCCTCAGAGAGTTGGAGGTAGATGAGCAGAGAGCTCAAGAAGGGAGATGTCTAGGAAGAGAGAGTTGGAGGTAGTGCGGTCCCAGGCTCCAGAAACCCTTGTGGACGATGCAGTCTTGAACTTGATCCATGCCACTACTGGGTGCCAATTAAGAGATTTTAGAGCTGGAGAGATATGATCTCTGGGCTTGAGGCCAAGGACATGTCTCGCAGTCCTGTTCTGAATAAGTTGTAGAGGTCGGAAAGTAGAGGCAGGAAGATTTAGAAAGAGGCTTCTGCAGTAGACCAGCCTAGACAGTACCAGAGCTGGAGACAGTGATCTTCTGGGGGAAAGCGAGGAAAGGAAGAATACCTCTGAGGAGGTGCAGCTGATAGTTTGACTTCTTAGAGACGTCATAGATGTGAGGAGAGAAGGAGAGGTTGGAGTCGAAGCTGACCCCAAGGCTCTAAGCTTCACTGGTAGGAGCAGGAAGAGGGCCGAAAGTGGACGGCCAGAGAGAGAGAGGAAAGAGGGAGCTGGTGTTCCGAAGAGGAGGATCTCAGTCTTACTAGCAGTAAGGCAGAGATCATTGGCGGCACACCATTGCTGACTTGCGGCCAGACAATCTGGAATGTGAGAAGAAGAGGTGGCTAAGGGGAGCCTGAAAGAGAGCTGGATGGCAATTGCATAACACTGAAAGTTGTAGCAGAAGGCAGCAATGCGGTGGCCAAGAGGCGCCAGGTATTGGTTGAAAAGCCAGGGAGAAAGGTTAGACCCCTGGGTAACACCACAAGTAGAGTGAGAGATAGAGAAGAGGAAAGACCCTAGTTGGACCTGAGAGGGTTGTTCAGTGATAAAGGAGGTTATCACAGAGGCGATTGAGCAGGATGGATGTGAAGTATGCACTATTAAAAATGTGTGGAATGAGACTAAAGTGAAGGTCTCATAAGAGGGGACTGTGGAGGAACCAATTAAATAAAGCATGAACCATTTTGAGCACTCCCCTGATACTATGTCACTGTATAACTGTATATTCTGCTCGTTTTATGCCATGTTAGACCACTGCTCATAATCGCACATGGCAATGGACTACCCCTCACTGTGCATGTCACCCCTAGAGATGTGCTTCGCCCATTACTAAAGAATGCTCACCTTCACTGTTCACACTTCCAACGTATAGCTGTTTAGGAATGACTAAGCATGTTTTGTGCTCTCGCCTTTTACTCTGAGATGGCTTTAGCCAGAGGATGTTGTCATATTACAAGGACTCTCTCCTGCTCTGAGGTGAGATGTGAAACATTTGGGAAGATAATCACCTTGAAGAAATGAGTTACACTGTACTGATTTCTGATAACGCTAGCAAGCACTGCCGAATGCAGCTGGCATCAAAACACTATACAAGAAGGGCTTTCTCTCAGCAATATAGTACAATGTGTGTCCTTGCCAAGACTGAGACCACATCCTTTCCATTGGCACCCATTTATCTCTGTGAGTGCAAGATACCTGGACCCAGCAGGGAGGGGGGTCCACTTGCACTGAAGTCTTGTGTTGTCATTGGTCATTTGTTTGCTTACTGCTTTCTGCTTTAACTAGATAAGTGTTCATCAATCCACCAGGTCTGGGTTGTTATTTTCCACCACACTGTAGAATTCTTCCCCTAATAAACAAAAACAAGTTTTTGACTGGGGTGTAGTAGTGGGAGAGTTGGGAAGGGGATGGGAGTAGTTCTGTGGAACCCACATTCTGATCACGCTTTGCTCAGACTACATCTAGGCATGAAAGAGGTTTCTGGACTCTCAACTATGATGGGCCATCTATAGTGGTTATTTGTCAGGTTGTCAAGTGTTATCTGGCATCAAACCTTGCTAAGGCTTTTCCTGGGCTATCTTCCCAAGTATTCTCGAGTAGCATTTCTCAAAGTATGAAGGCCATCCAATCCAGCACAAGTAGGTATCATTGGGCACCCTCCACACCTGGTGAGAGGGTACCCCTGGAAGTTCACAAATAAGCCCCTAGTCTATGGTAAGAGAAAATGCCATGTCCAAAGACTGCTGTTCACTGCTCCAGACTCCCTTTAACCTTCAAGTTAACCAGTTGGAGCCAATAGCTGACAGTTGGGGGCTCTGCCCACAGTGGATCCTCCCTGGTAGAATTCAATTGATGCCACAGTGCCCTTCAGGTGCCCAGTCACCACAGTCCAGGTGGTCTGGCTGGTGCAAACCGAGTGAGGTTTAACCAGATCAAAGCAATTTAACCAATCGTCATGCGGCCCATAGCAACAGGAGGTGAGGGTGGGGGTTGGGAATAGATTAACAAGACCCATTGAAGACTGGGTGACCTGAAAAATGAGCAGGCAGAAGAGGGTTACAAACATGCACCCCTTGTCCTTTGCTAATGTTTTATTACCCTCTTTCAGAGTGCCCATGTAGCGGAGGAACGTATAAGTGATGGAAGGACCTTGTAACAGTGGTGTTCCAGTTGCCTGCCTGTGTAGTGTGGCTATTCACTGGATCTCGTCACTTCTCCCCAGAGGGGAGCCCTTCCCGATGATGCTAGGAATGTCAGGCCACTACCCAATAATACCCCTACAGGTGGTAAAAAGCAAGACCTTATAGGGAGAGGCTCCCCTCATGGGGATGGGGACTCCTGTCTGGTGAACAACCTCCCTAAACCCTTGACTTCAGAAACCTTGCCTTTGTTGACGACTTCCCTTTCACAATTAGAAACTAATACTGTGTGTTATTGTGAGGTTTCCACTCTCTCATCTATAAAGGCTAATAGCACTCAGACGAACAAGAACCAAGGAAACATAGTTTAATAATGGAAGGAATCATCCACGAACTGTGAAAAGGTGGCCACTGGAAGACATGAAGATCACCTCAGAGACATTGGTTGCAAATATTAACGTTGCGCTGGGGTGGGCTGTGCTGTTTAAAGTAAACAACAAAGAAGGACTAAGTGGAACTGGAACCAGGAAGAGCAGCGAGAGGAGCTGGCATCTGTCCCGCATTGCCTGGGAAGTTCAAACCTGCAGCAACCTGAGCCCCAATAGACCGCTGGTCTCTAGTCCAGACGAAAATGGAAGATGTTGCTCGAGCCGATATGTGACCGACTTGCTGCTGTGAAACCTGGTGGTGGACTGTGGGGTCCATTAACAGTGTGAGACCACCTCTCTGTCTATGCAGAGCTGCACCGACAAAGAAGAAGCCGCAGACACACACGCAGAAGACGTGTGTAGAAGAAGGCATGAGTTACAACCCTGGGAAGAACCGGTAACGCTCCAACAACTGACCAGAGGTAACTGGAGCTGTGAAACAGCCGGGTGGGGTCCAGGAAGGTGCAAAAGCCTAGTATTCCTTGGAAGTAATCTCCCTCATCACAGTGGTGACAAAAAAGCCAAGTATTAATCAGGAGTGATCTCCCTCGTCACAGTGGTGATCGCAAAAGCCAAGTATTTATCAGGAGTGTTCTACCTTATCACAATGGTGTATCTAAAATCTATGAATCAAGTCGTTGTTGGGAGTGATCTCCTTCATCACAGGGTGATAACAAAAGCCAAGTATTCATTGGGAGTGATCTCCCTCATCACAGTGGTGACAGCAAAAGCCAAGTATTCATCGGAAGAGTTCTCCCTCGTCACAGTGGTGATAGTAAAAGCCAAATATTCCTTGGGAGTGATCCTCCTCATCACAGTAATGATACCCAAAGAACCAAGAGTAAAGTATTCTTCAGCAGTGAACTCCCTTGCTATAATAGTGTTCGCCTAGGAGACATCTGACACAGACAACATATAGCGACTGATAAGGTAATTGTGGTGTGGGCTGGGAGTACAGCCATTACTGCACTCCATTAAAGTCCCACCACTCTTAATACCTAATTATCTTATTTCTACTTGCATCCAGCCGAATGGTGTAATATTATTTAATTACACTGCAAACCTTTAAATTTAAGTGGGGTTTCATTACATTGTTGAACAGAAGTGAGTTTTACTTTCTAAGGGCATTTTCCCTCTACTGTGTTCTTTGAATCTAGGTACTTTTTCCAACTACTGTGAATTTTAAATGTAGGTGCATTTCCCAACAACTGAGTTTAAATCTTATTGGACTGCTTTGGTTAGCGTTTGTAGAACGTGGAAGATATTTTGTATCTATGTTCATGTAGTATATGTGTATATCGCAATCAGATAATCCCATTAGTCTAGTTTCCATGGTAGCCTGTCTGTCCCACCTAGAAGATGTTCTATTATCCCAGTCCATTGCCCTTGGTAGACTTAGAGTAGCCTGTCCATAGGGCCTAGAAACATCTACGAAGGTAGCTGGTTTTCTCTACACACAGAAGACCGGATGACACAGCAACATCAAAGATAAGCTCCATCTGAGTCTATGGTCTGTATAAACGCACCACTTTGGTGGACATCTGCCGCAGGCACAGTGATCCATCCACGCATTCTAGAATGCAGCTACGACTATGGGAAATTCGGTCTATGTGGTCAGATAGCCATTTCGCACTGAAACACCACACTTGCCTCACACACCCCTGCCATTAGAATACAGCAACAACCTACGACAAATACAGTCTAGCTGGCTACATATTGTGTCTCCTTCACTAGTGCTCTTTCATGACCTCAGCACCCACCCATGCGCCTGTCCTCATGGGCTGCTTTCTGGAGCCTAGCCAGCCCTACTAGCTGGAACCTACCTGAAGTGCTGAGGATCATACTACATTTCAGCCACCGATAATCTTGGCCGAACGCACACATGCATTTTAAGCCTCCTCTTAGAACTTTCCCATAGATGGACTTCAGTCTCGGAGGGCATTCCTTCCACAAAGTGCTTTGAGGCCATACAAATGGCAAAAGGCGCTAAATAAATGAGTACTACAATATAATACGAACCAAGAGTCAAGAATTCTTTGGGAGTGTTCTCCCTTATCACAATGGTAATGCTCAGAAATCTACGAATCAAGTCGCTATTGGAAATGATCTCCCTCGTTGCAGTACGAACATAAAAAACAATAAACTTAAAGAGTGCTTTGACAGTGAACTCCCTCATCACAGTGAGAACATTACTATCTCTGATAGATAACAGAGGGATAAAGAATTGTCTGAAAGTAATTTCCCCAATAGAGTGTTGATAACCAGGAGAAGAGGGAATCCAGTCTTGACATCATTGTTTGAAAGTCCATGGGAAGAACTAAAGAGACTTTTCAAAACGTGTGTGATAAGAACTGCCAAGAGTCAGTATATGGAAGGTTTCCAGACAGACCAGGAGAAGGGAGTCATTTTCCTGATCTAGGTCTGATTGGTAAATCAGACACTATTTCAAGAGACGCCTGTGCTGTTAAGTCAGCCTGAGACTGAATTACTTCACCAGGAGAATAGTCATTCGCGTTTCTTTTGACTTGCACCCAAGTTATACTAGATTGATACACAATATAGGTTGCCACTTGGAAGTTTAGACTGCGCTTATCCGATATTTGATCTCTATATAAAGATTGGAATGCATCAATTACATTTGTAAGATATTAATCTCTTTAATGATTGCGCTAAACCAACACGTGTTTTGACATTTAGTCATTCTCAAGGCTTCACAAATGCACCTAAGTAGGTCTTGTTGATAGTGAGCGTAGGGCCCTTTAGGAACGTGCATACAATGGATGGGTTCACAGAATAATTCTGAGTCCAAATAACGAACCAACTCAAGAAGATGGCAAAGTACTGTTTTATTAACAATTTTCTAAAACAGAGAGTTACAACAAATATCAATGGATGTATGCTCGATTTCTCTCAACAATCTTTTCATAAAAACAAGATTATATACTCAAAATTCATCAGAGGTGAAATCATACTACGTGGCAAATAATGAAAAAACCTACTGGGGATCGGGATAGGCTTAAAGGGAACATCTAAGTATAAATTATATAGGAACTAGGATTGTGATTGGCTGCCCACTGTGAGGTGGCCCATATATGCCTACCTCTAAAATATGTCATCTTCAAAACCATTAAGTACACAGTTTCTAATTGGTCTTCAAACTATAAGGTCCTTCGTTATATGGACCTCTACAGTTGGTTGTCATGCTTGTGTCCTGGCTGGACGATTCCGCTAACTCCCGTTCCTTCCCACTCTCCTCACCTGATTCAAAATCCTCTGGTTGCAGTTGCATGTGAGAGAGGTAGTCCTTCTCCTTTTTGTGTAGAACGTATCTGTCTCGAGAGGAAGCCACAGTGAGCGCTAAAGTATAGCAAGCCTGGGGCCCCCTTCCCGAGACCAGACAGTGTGAAGGGAAAAAGCCTGTTCAGGCAGAAAAAACCCTCCGAGGAGTGCAGCGGCTTGAGAGGATCCGGAGCAAGCAGTTGTAGTGGAGTTCTTGAGGCAGGTAGCTGATGGGAGCAGGCGAAGCCGGACATCCAAAGTAGAGAAGGACCCGGAGAGAAAGAGAGCCACCGGAAAGGGTACCAGCGGAGAAAACTACTCCGGAGCAACAGGAACCAGGGCGGCTGGATGACAGCGCAGCCAAAGGTAAGGCAGAGAAGGCGGGCGCGGAGGACAGCGCACCGTAAGAGGAAACGAGCCGGAAGGCAAGGAGAAAGCGGAAAGAAGAGGCGAGGTGAGGAAAGGGAGAGAGAGGGAAAGGTAGTCCGAGGGAGGCGGACCGAAGGTACAGAGAAGTGACCGTGGCGGTCGAGGCTGGAAAAACTAGCGTGTAAACCCAAAGAAGCGAGCTAGCGCAGTAAAGGGGGTTAAAACGTGGCGATCGCTGGGAGAGGAGGAAAGAAATACTTCCCAGCGGCGCCATGTTGGAAAACCACTAGACCGTAGGGTGCGTAAAGGAGAAATCATGTAGCGGAACCTCCGCTCGCCCTTCCAGCGCGTAACCACCAACGCGGATATAAACGCCAAACAGGACGGCGAATGACAGCTTGAGCCATGTCTGGAACATTCGGTTAACTTAGCAGTACATAATCCCAGACCCAGGTGCAAGGAGGTGGGCCTGGTTCTTCCTCCCCACCCAATTAGCTGAGCATCTCTCATTGCCCATGTCTTCTGCCATGAGGATTGTCTTTGAACTTGGCCTTGAAAAGTAGCCTTCTCCCCACCCACCCACAGACTGCAGCTATCCTGTTTCATTGTATTACATAGCTTAACTCTCACTATTACCCGAGTGCACCGGACCCAGGTGAGCACCAAACGATACACATTATCCTAGGTTGAGGTAGGGAAGCTCCCCACCAGAAGTAGGGCGAGATAACTTTATTACTTCATTTGATAAAAGTTTGAATCCAAAATTATATCACCTTGTCAGCCTTCACCTCATCAGCCTCCTTACTGCTCCGCCCCACAGTAGCTTAACCTTAAGGCGAGCCGACCATGATACAGTCCTGCCATGTTAACTCTGCCTCTGAGCCGTAAATGCATGGTAAATTGATGTGTTGAGGAGACTTTGCAACAAGCCAATCTAGAGTTCTAGCAATTAGCTGATTGACCCCACTGCCTCCTCACCCCGGTGACGGTCCAATGCAGGGTCTTTTACTTCTTGCTGAGTTTTATCTGTTGCAGATGCTGCATGTTACTTAGTTGTAGCATTCACTTGAAGTGGCAGGGTGGCTGCTTAGACATTGAGAGTGTGGGTGACACCCGTTTTTCTGCCTATTTTCCAGAGTGGCTACTGTGATGCTGGAAATAGATCGGAGGGACAGGGCCTCCGTATCCTTGTCCTTTACTGCCTTTTTATTGTGTGTTCTGTCGTGTTTTCCATGCAGGAGTTCGTGTGGGAATCCTGGCGGTGCAGCTCTCTCTCTTTTGGTTTGGTAAACAGACCCATGGGATACCCTTACGGCACCCATGGGTGAGGGTACAACCCTGTGCCCCTAGTGTATGTTTTTGGGCACCTTTGGGTGGCCCGCAGAGCAGGGTATGGTCTCATGGCAGCTCCATGCTGAATTTGACAGGTGCTCTGAGTATCCTTCATTTTGGGATACCCAGGCCCTGCCATTGGAATCAGTTGATTCCTGATGGAAAACAAGATGGCCCCTGTGGCCTCTTGCTTTCTATTGCCTGTTACCTTGTTTTCCCAAAGTCCCAGGAAGCCCTGACTCGGTCCCTTCCCCCTAACTGGCAGTTGGGTGGAAGTTCCATATATGGTGTTGTTGTGAAGTCCAGTAAAGACTGGCTGGAGCCTTCCCAGTGACTGTATGTTGTGGGTACACCCTGTGGGTGGGACCTGGGTAAATGGAGTGTGTGACCAATATGCACTTCTTGTTGTGGCTGTCTGGTTTCTGGTATGAGAGACAAAGACTGAGACAGCCCTGCCCAAAACTGGCCTGAATGCAGTGTGTAGTGTTGAATGGCTGGGTACTTGTCCCAATCCACATTCCTTGTTGTGAGTGTCTGAGAGGGAGGAGGATGGCCTGAATGCACTGTGTGCCTGATTGGCTGACTGACTGCATGAATGCCCTTCTGTATGATTGGCTGCTGAGTGTGAGCCAGCAGTGTGGATGAGAGACAGGATAGTATATCTGGGGACCTCTCACCACTGGAAATTGTTCAGAAGCTGTGTCTACACTTGAAGAGTAACTGGAACCGCTTATCCTCGATGCCCAGCTGGAGGAAGAAGACTTACTGTTGCATTTGCTTTGACCTGATCTGAATGCTGTGAACTCGTCAAGGACTGATCCGAGAGAGGACCTGGTAAGGCGCTCTCTTTGCGTGCTCCAAGGGACCATCGAGCACCACTAACCTTCGCCGAAGCTCCCTGGAAGTCAGACCCTCCAAAGGCTGCCGACCTGAGACGGGACTGCCGAGGAGAACGAAGTGAAGCACCCGGACTTCGCCGCCGTCGAAGTCCATTGCCGTCGACCAGGGTTCACAGGTTTGTGTAACTGCTGGAGGCCCGTCAAAGTCATGTTGCACCAGAAGAGGGGACCGGTTGGCGCCGTGCTGCTGACGAGCGGAGCCGCCCGCTCCTTTGCCTAAGAACATTTGAATCGAATGACTCCCTTGTCTGCAACGTCGACTGCTTTGTCCTGTCGGAGAAAGTCAAGGCCGTCGATGCGCCATGGAGAATCCGCCGGTGGGGTTCCCGCCACCTGAAGGCCACAAAGACTTCGACGACTCAATGCCCTTGCTGGACCACAGTTCTTCTGAAACTCTTTGCGGTCCTGAACAATCAATCGCCGAGGTGCCCTGCACACCTCATCCTCGCAGGACGTCGCCGACGAGCACCGCCTGAATCGATGTCGTGGTCTCGGCACCCTCGAACTTCTCATCGACACCGTCGACGCCAAGTTCACCTTCTTCGACGCCTCTCGACGATCCGTGGCTCCTGCTTGAAAGGGAGTCACTCAAGAAGGATCCGTCGACGCTTCTTCAAAGAACTGTACTCCACCAGGTACATTGGGGGGGTAAAAACATTATAGGAGAGAACAAGACTATTGAGCAATATATGAACTGGGCTTGTGCTATATATCTTTATTTTACAGGTTGCCCAGGTGGGGGGGATCTCCACACAGAACAGTGTCTAGGTAACGGGGCCAGTATTCTGCCAATTGTGTCAACCATCTTGCTTTCCTTCCTATCTCTATTGCTGGTTTCCTTGTTATTGATCTGTGTGACATTCTAACCGTATAGTTGATGCACTTTAATGAGATCTTATAATATTGGTGGTACCACTTTAGAATTGTATATATTTACCATTGTTGATTTCTGAGTACAAAGTGCGTTATTGTGATAGTGTACATACCTTTGAATATTAATTATATAAAGACTGTGTTTTCAGTAATACAGTGTGTGGACATTCCTTTGTGGGGGCTTGGGGACTACACTGTACTTAAGAACCAGCCTGCATCACCTCCTGAGAAGCTAGGCCTTGATTGCTCGTCCATTGCTACCTTATAGAGAATCTTGGCTGGGGTCCTCTGTGCCTCTCCTCTACCATATAGAGAGCAGAAGTACAGACCCCCCCCCCCTCTGGTCCTTTACAGCTACTGTCACTACAGCCATTCTGATGTGACTGTCAACATCACCGTCTACACCAACGTCTCTTCTGGCAACGTCTCTGCACTGAAAACCACCATCTTCAACAGGGGTCCTGTGGCGGTCAGCATTGATGCTGCCCACAAGTCTTTCGCCTTTTATTCCAATGGAGTTTATTATGAGCCAGAGTGCGATAAGTTGCCAAGAACCTCCTGAATCCTTCTGTACTCCCCACCTGCGGTTACATTGGGTTTCCTGCAGAGGTAAATAGCAGGCCCGGACATGACTAACTAAATGTTAAAGGGTGATCGCTGAATTCCATGTTGATGGGATGTGTGAAAAATCTTTTGTGGGGGAGGGGGAACATACAAATCATATAGAATTATTTGATAATCCTTGATTGGGGTTAGATGGGTTGGTGCAAAACAGACTTTTGTTCTCTCCCCCATTCTTTATGTAAGTATAGCGCATCCTGTGCTATTTTTAGCAACCTCTTGGTTGCATTGTGTTTCGTGAAGAGAATGTGGGGGAGGGGGGAGGAGGGAAGGTGAAGTGTAAGAGTTGTGTAGATCTGAATAGAAGGTCAAATAATAAATAAATGGGTCAATTTCAATTGACAAGATATTTTTTTTTTACCAACTGTCAAATTAAAGTTTCCAGCTGTAGCGTGGCGTGGCTTGCTTTACGTGGGCTAGGTAAGGATGGATGGGGTGTCCTCCAATTGGGTTCCAGGTTTTGTGTAGCTTTCTGTTCAGGGTGCACTACCATAGCCTATTGGGGGGAAACATATTTGTTGCTCCACCTGTGCCATAGGTGATATGCTTGCATAGCCCAATGGGTTGGGTCTTTGCTGATAGGGTGGGGTTGGGGAGCTTTCTGCGTTCTCAATACTAGTGAGAAGTTGAAAAGCCAATGTGGAGTGCATTTTGATCAGTACCTCCTTGAGCAGAGGTCCTTCAACCCAGCGCTTTAGATGCCACCCTTTCTAATAGCCCTAAGAAAGGCCCTTTCAGAAACCAAGAGGGTTCACGCCCCATTGCAGTTTAATCCATTAAGTTCCTTTGTAAAACTCGCAGGTGCCTTAACCCACGTTTTCACCTGTTAGGTTTCATAAGGTTAAATTACACAAATTGAATGAATGCTCTTGTGTAGTGCACGGCTGCACAGCGAGTGGGCCAATACACGGTTCCCCATTGTTCCGCTGTTGCAATTTTCTTTGGCAGTTTTATTTTAAGTACATTATGGCTTATGGTTCTTTCAGCCTCATACTGTATTGACTCCATAATAGTCCAATGTTTCTCAGCTGGGTTAACCAAAAACTAATTGCAAAAAGCAGCAGGATTTTTTTTCTCTCCGGCTCTTTGCTCCTCTGTTTGGGGGGGGGGGGGGAATGGTGGATAATGAGGGTGCCTTCTATGGTCTCGAACCCACACGTAATCACGCAGGGGGGTGAACATGAGCACAGCGTTTCTGGACCCTTGATGCTCCACATGAGCTCAGGCCAATGGGAACACCTCATTTTGTACTGTCGGCCATTTTTGAACCTCTGCCAGTGCTCGTGCTAGACTTTAGATGGTAGGCTTTTGTGGGTCATGCAGCTGCTCCCATCTAGGTCATGGTCGTGTCTTGCACATCAGTAGAATTCTCTTGGCCCCTTTTTTGGGGGCCGTGGGAGGTGTGGGCATGCTGTTTGTGTGCCAGGCAAGCAATGGGATGCTTTCATTTGCAGACATTTCCCCCACTGGTTCAGAAAAACTGATTTAAAATGTTAATTTGTCCATTTCCATTGACTGGATGTATTTTGGTATTTATTTTGTGGTGGGAGCAATGGGTGATGAGGAGTTGAAAGGTAACGTTGTCATAGTGGGATTGGGGCCCTCCAATCATTGGATGGAGGGCAGGGCGTATTCGGAATTGCTCACTGTCTTGCGCTTACATTTAGATGAACTGGTGCAGTGCTTAATCCTTCTGGCAGTATTTGACTTTTTTCTTCCTTACAGGTAATAAGACCGATCATCTGGACCATTCAGTCCTGGCTGTTGGCTATGGTGTGCTGAATGGAGACTCTTACTGGCTGGTTAAGAACTCTTGGTCGACCTACTGGGGGAATGATTGCTATGTCCTTATGTCCATGAAGGACAACAACTGTAGCATACCCTCGGATGCCACCTACTCCACCTTTGACAGACCTCTTGACTGTCGGGTGATGAGGTGCCTGCCACCTGTTTGCCTTGGTGTCCTGAAGAAGTTTGCAGAGGAAAATATGGCGGAGCTTGCCGGCTTCAAAGCGTCTTGCCAGCTTCTTTGAAACTTGTCCATTACAGACTTTCCCATCCAAGGCCCTCTGGGTGCCCTGTGCTCAAAACTGACATCTGGAATCGCTTAACGATGACTCTGCTTCAAGAGGAGGGAAGGTTATGGAATTGACCACCAACACTGGTTCAGATGGGATTGCCAAACCATATTTGAAGCAGGCGGATCACATGACCATCTGATTTACCCTGAACAGGGCTGTGCTTCTGAAGGGCCCGAAGTGTGGAGGGAGGGGTGAGTGGGTCAGTCACATGCCTTGTCACACTAGCCAGCCTTCCTGTAGCTTTCACTCTGCTCCATGATTTTGAAGTGTTGTGGTAAATTGATCAATTTATATATACGCCGGTCTACTTGTGCAAGCAACATAAGAGTACAGGTCGGATCGGATACGAGGTGGAGGGTTTGACATGCAATAAAACCACTGTGAGGGGTCAGAAATGTGAGGCGGACAACTTTCTGATGATTTCTGAAACAATGCCATTTTATTAAATCAAAAGTGTCAAACAAACGCCTCACCTGCCCTACTCTAACGAGGATTTCCCTGCCTAAATAAACTAAGCAAAGCACTCTAACCAAGGACGTCTGGCCCTCACACTTCAAATGCACAACAAAATATGTGGCATTTCACAACATCATCAATTGCATTAGAAATGTATTCACACTCTATTTTAACAACCTGGGTGAGTTCCCCCTCCCCAAGTTTCAAGTTGGATGTAGATCGACCGTTCAACAAAAAGAAACAAGGAAATCTGGGTTTACGACAAAGTCTCAATTTAGTTCTTGGCTTATTCAATGTGTCAAGAGAAAGTCTTATCAACCAAAGTTGAACCAACCGAAAAGTTCTGTCCTTCCTTTGAATAATGAACTTCCATTTCATCGAATAGTCACAACTTCTGGTAGAGTAAATGAAATACAGCTCCACTCTTCTCTCTCCTTCATATTGGCTTTGGCAATGTAGGTTGTATCAACTTCAAAGACAATTACAATTACAAGCCTCCCTTTCCCAACCTTGCCTTTTATCCTTTCGTATTCTTGTATTTTGCTAGCAGGATAATTACCCAAAAGCTTTGTTATCACTCTCTTGACTTCAGGTAATGCTTGGGCAATGCTGACATCATCTTAGGCTTATAGAAAGGTCTGCACCACTCCTTAGCTTTGGGAAAGGCTGGTTTTACTCATAATTGGAGAAACACTTTACTCACTCTTGGCTTGGGCAATGCTTGCTCTTAACTTATAATGATTAAGTTTCAAACCCTTACAGGCCGATTCATGGAATTAATGTGCGCCGAAAATTTCGGCGAAAACGTGCGATTTGCAGTGAAAGAGCGAAAATCCCAGTGCAAGTGCGATTATCGCACAGAAAACAGCGCACATCTATTCATGGAAGTCCGTGCACGCGCAAAATGTGGGATGTGCGCTGAAAAAGTGCACGGCGCACGCTGGCGCACTCTGGCGCACAGGTCATCGAACGCCGTGCGATAAGGCCACAGCGAATTCGCACATAGCGCGGCGCACATAACAAAAGTAGGCGTAACACGGGGCGTTACACGCAGAATGGGGAACAACTCGTGAAAATGTGGGCGTCACGGGGAAGTACAGGAGGCAAGTGCGCGGAACGCCCACACGCTCGCCTACAACACGTATTCATGGAATGGAATAGGGAAAAACAGCGCACGGCCAAAGACGCGCACAGGCCCATACATGTCCGCCACACGAAAGCAGGCGGTAGTGTCCCTGCGCAGGCAAAAAATGTGCGCGAGAAGTTCCACACGCGCGAGAAGTTCCACACGCGCGAGAAGTTCCACACGCGATCGGGCCTGGGGGAGCGTGTGCATGTATTTCAGAGGTGCGCGAGAAGTTCCACACGCGATTGGCCTGGGCGCGTGTATTTTAGGGGTGCGTGAGAAGTTCCACACGCGATCGCTCCTGGGGGAGCGTGTGCGTGTATATCAGAGATGTGCGAGAAGTTCCACACGCGATCGGGCCTGGGGGAGCGTGTGCGTGTATTTCAGAGGTGCGCGAGAAGTTCCACACGCGATCGGGCCTGGGGGAGCATGTGCGTGTATTTCAGGGGTGCGCGAGAAGTTCCACACGCGATCGGGCCTGGGGGAGCGTGTGCGTGTATTTCAGAGGTGCGCGAGAAGTTTCACACGCGATTGGCCTGGGCGCGTGTATTTCAGAGGTGCGCGAGAAGTTTCACACGCGATCGGGCCTGGGGGAGCGTGTGCGTGTATTTCAGGGGTGCGCGAGAAGTTTCACACGCGATTGGCCTGGGCGCGTGTATTTCAGAGGTGCGTGAGAAGTTTCACACGCGATCGGGCCTGGGGGAGCGTGTGCGTGTATTTCAGGGGTGCGTGAGAAGTTCCACACGCGATCGGGCCTGGGGGAGCGTGTGCATGTATTTCAGAGGTGCGCGAGAAGTTCCACACGTGATCGGGCCTGGGGGAGCGTGTGCGTGTATTTCAGAGGTGCGCGAGAAGTTCCACACGCGATCGGGCCTGGGGGAGCGTGTGCGTGTATTTCAGAGGTGCGCGAGAAGTTCCACACGCGATCGGGCCTGGGGGAGCGTGTGCGTGTATTTCAGAGGTGCGCAAGAAGTTCCACACGCGATTGGCCTGGGCGCGTGTATTTCAGGGGTGCGCAAGAAGTTTCACACGCGATTGGCCTGGGCGCGTGTATTTCAGAGGTGCGCGAGAAGTTTCACACGCGATTGGGCCTGGGGAAGCATGTGTGTGTATTTCAGAGGTGCGCGAGAAGTTCCACACGCGATCGGGCCTGGGGGAGCGTGTGCATGTATTTCAGAGGTGCGCGAGAAGTTTCACACGCGATTGGCCTGGGCGCGTGTATTTCGGAGGTGAGTGAGAAGTTCCACACGCGATCCGGCCTGGGGGAGCGTGTGCGTGTATTTCAGAGGTGCGCGAGAAGTTTCACACGCGATTGGCCTGGGCGCGTGTATTTCAGAGGTGCGCGAGAAGTTTCACATTCGATCGGGCCTGGGGGAGCGTGTGCGTGTATTTCAGGGGTGCGCGAGAAGTTCCACACGCGATTGGCCTGGGCGCGTGTAGTTCAGAGGTGCGCGAGAAGTTTCACACGCGATCGGGCCTGGGGGGAGCATGTGCGTGTATTTCAGGGGCTCGCGGGTGGTTTTACACGCGATCGGGCCTGGGGGAGCAGGGTACGTGTATTTCAGGGGCTCGCGGGTGGTTTTACACGCGATCGGGCCTGGGGGAGCAGGGTACCACTCACCGTCTGCCTTGCGTGTAGAAGAACGCGTAGCCAACACCCACCCGCTGTGAAGTAATAGCGTGTGAACCCCAACGCCTGCAAAACACACGCACCGCACCCCACAAAATGCAACACCCGTGCGCGATACATCACAGACGCGCATACGCGCTAGGGGCCTTTGGTCCAATGGAATCGCGTATGCGTGCTGACGCGCTTACGCGCTAAGGGCCTTTCCTCGAATTACACGCTGACGTGCAGAATTTTCACGTGCCAAATCACTCCGTATCAAGCTGGCCACGCGTAAGCACACGGAAGACCACGCTCCTGCCCAAACGGCCGAATTACTGCCCCCCAGAGCCCCGAGCAGCCTCCCATGAGCCATCTGCTGCTGCCTGCCTGCCTGCTGCCACCGTGCCCTGCCATTTGGTGCCTGCACATCAGCCATCTGCAGGGGTCCAGTTGCTGTGTCCACCCCTGCTGGAACAGAACACTCCCGACTGGGATACCATCGCTCCACAGCCCAGCCCCAGGACCCAGTTGCCCACCCACGCCTGCCTCGGGGGTTGCCATGTCGGGGCAAACACCATCCGAGACCACTGGCGACCCCCAGCCAGAGGGGCAGAGGGCCACCAGCTTCAGTCAGAAGGAAGTTGGTGTCCTGGTGGAGCTTGTCCTGGGGCATTATGATGCCCTCTTCGGATCACCACGCGCCGACAAGGAAGGACGGGACAGGATCTGGGACGACTTTGTGGTTGCCATCAACGCAGAAGGGGTGGCAACCCGCAACATCAAGCAAGTCAAGAAGCGCTGGGAGGACTTGAGGTCCAGGACCCTCATAAAGGCCCGGCACCTCGTGGAGGGGGGCTGGGGCTGCATGAGTACCATCCAGCTGAGGGTCCTGGAACGCGTACGCCCAGCGCTCCATGCCCAGATGCTTGAGAGGCAGACCCGTCTGGAGTCGAGCGGTAAGTGGCCAAGAATTGCTGTGTGAGACAGGGCATGTTGCAGTGTGCTGGTTGTCTGATACTTGCCTGTATGTTTGACATAGGCCATGTACACGTGTGTGTGTGCAGGGACATCATGGTCATGCATGTGAGACCAGTAATGTGTGAAGCACACTGTTGGTGTATGTGTTTAAATGCAACATGGGGAGCCCTATGCGGAATGGACACATGAGAGCATGCCAGTCTCTGTTCCTGGACATGGGTGGGTGTGAGGGATGGGTGCTGATGCCATGTACATGTATGGTGTCCATGTCTGTGTTTCTGACCTACGTGTCTGTGATTTGTGAATGCCATGGATGCATGACACATGTCTGTGACAATGTTCAGATTCACTGATGCAGCCTAGTTATCCTTGCATCCACTGTGTCTGGGGTGTACGAGTCCAGATGGATGAAAGTACGTTGAAGTGTGTGCATGTGATAGGCATGACCCATGATGCATGTGAGTCCAAAAACAACATAGTATGCTTCAAGAGTCCCTTGGACATGTTTGCTTATGTCCATAGCATGCGCCATGCCTGTTACTGCATGTGTTTTGCCTGCACTGACCCATGTGTTGTGGAGGGACATGAGGGAAGTGATCTTTGACAGTGCCACTCATCTGCTATTGCTTCCTGTCTAGGGGACCATTGTACAGTACCCTGATGCTTGTGTTCTATGTCTCCCTCTACACAGCGCAAAGTGAAGAAGAGGGCGGAGACGGCGCTGTGGAGCTAAGCGGCGGGGATGCCCCCACGGCTGCAGCGGAAGGGGTGGGTGAGCCCCCACAGGGGCCTGCAACGGCGGAAGACGGTGTGGAGCCATCCAGGTTGGTGGTTTCCACAGAGGAGGAGGAGGCCGCTACTGAGCCGCACATGGGGCCTGGTGGGGGCATCCCTGCTGGTGCAAGTGGTGCAGTCCAGGGGCAGGGGCAGGAGGCAGCACAGGTCGCCGTAGAGGTGCCTGTGCATGTCACTGTCCCTGACACTGTGACTGCACCACCATGCACCAGCAGGGATGCCCCATCCCAGGCCCGTCCGCAGGTAGGGGGGATGTCCATGTCATCTGACTCCCCTCCACCTGCGGACGAGGGGACCCCTGGCCGTATGGAGAAGGTCCTGATTGGTGTCGCGTTGCGCACGGCTGTCATTCGTGATGAGGTGCGTGCTTCCCGGGGGGAGCACGCACGTCATCACGAAGAGCACCGTGCCAACGTGGCCCAGTTGGGAGCGGTCATGGTCGGGGGTCTCGTACATGTGTCGGGCACTCTGGCGACCCTCTCCTCCTCTGTGGAGGCTATGCGCCAGTCGTACTCCATGCCGTCTTCCGGCCCAGATGCCACCACGGCCCCCTGTGGACCTGCCCCGACCAATGCAGCCACCTCGGTGAGGATCCCATCCCTGCCACAGTCGGGAGTCGGAGGTCCAGCAGGGGTGGACACACCGGCAGCTGGACCCCAGCAGATGGAGGATGTGACGGCATCATCGGGCAGGGCACGTGCACGACGGCGTCGGTGGATTAAATCAGCCTGGATGCCGTCGTGCTGGCAAAGGCAGTTGCGTCGGAGGCAGCGGCAGGCTCGACGTAGGAGGCATCATGGCTCGGGGCCATCAACATCAGGGGTGCAGGCATCGGCCGGAGGGCAGGAGAACCCTGGAATGGGAGTGGCTTCAGTGTGGGAGCGGTTGGGCCAGCAGATAGGTGCGGAGCGGCAGCGGGCAGAGGAGGAACGGCTCACAATGGTCAGGGCGGAGGACTCCATGCGGAGGGCGCTGAGGCGGGCTGAGTGCCTCGAGGGTCTTCGCAGGGAGTTGGAGCTGGACACTGCATTATCCCTGCGAGACCTCGGGGCCAGGGAACATGCCCGCCTCCAAGCCATTGAACAGGAGTTCGATGATGCCCTGGCCCATGCCAACAACCAGTGAGCCGTCGGACTAGCCCGCTGCCCTTGTAAATAGTTATGTAGTTAGTGTTAGGTTTCCTTTGCTTTTTTATTTATTTTGGACCTTTTGGACAATGGACACATTTTTGTATATAGTTTTTTTATTAGGTAGTATTTTTATGTAGGTTTCATTTCTTCAGTTGGGATCATGGACCCTGGTTTGTTTATCTGTATATAGTTGACTGTTGGATTTTATTTTTTTTTTTGGATTTACCCATGGAGCAATGGTTTTCGGTTTTGTTTTTACCTTGGATTTACTTTCTTGAACTGTGACTTTGGACACCTTTCCTTTGGATTATGATTTGTCGTTTTTCATTATTTTACGGACATGCTGCTTTTGGTTTTTGATTCCCATTGTCATTTGTTTATTTTTAATTCCATTTATGCTGTTTTTAATACATTGTTTTCATCAAACTTCAATGTGTAGTATCATCTCATTGGTATCATGCATATCATGATATGGGTTTTGAGATTCACTGACACCCATTGGGTGTATGTGAGGGACATGTGTTCATTTCCAAACTTGCAATTGGGGTTCTATCGTGTCATTGCCATTTCTAAGTGGGTGGATGCAATACTCGGGTGGGTATTTGGCATTTGGAGGCTGACCATAAGGGCCAGGGATCTAGATTGTGATGACATGTTGGCTGGGGGACATGTGTGGGGGCCTGCTGGCAGGTGCCCCGCAATGCTGGGGGGTGGGGGTGCAGGGGGACATGAGTGGGACATGAGTGGGGGCCTGCTGGCAGGTGCCCCGCAATGCTGGGGGGTGAGGGTGCAGGGAGACATGAGTGGGACATGAGTGGGGGCCTGCTGGCAGGTGCCCCGCAATGCTGGGGGTGGGGGTGCAGGGGGGACATGAGTGGGACATGAATGGGGGCCGGCTGGCAGGTGCCCCGCAATGCTGGGGGGTGGGGGTGCAGGGGGACATGAGTGGGACATGAGTGGGGGCCTGCTGGCAGGTGCCCCGCAATGCTGGGGGGTGGGGGTGCAGGGGGACATGAGTGGGACATGAGTGGGGGCCTGCTGGCAGGTGCCCCGCAATGCTGGGGGGTGGGGGTGCAGGGGGACATGGGTGGGACATGAGTGGGGGCCTGCTGGCAGGTGCCCCGCAATGCTGGGGGGTGGGGGTGCAGGGGGACATGAGTGGGACATGAGTGGGGGCCGGCTGGCAGGTGCCCCGCAATGCTGGGGGGTGGGGGTGCAGGGGGACATGAGTGGGACATGAGTGGGGGCCTGCTGGCAGGTGCCCCGCAATGCTGGGGGGTGGGGGTGCAGGGGGACATGAGTGGGACATGAGTGGGGGCCTGCTGGCAGGTGCCCCGCAATGCTGGGGGGTGGGGGTGCAGGGGGACATGAGTGGGACATGAGTGGGGGCCTGCTGGCAGGTGCCCCGCAATGCTGGGGGGTGGGGGTGCAGGGGGACATGAGTGGGACATGAGTGGGGGCCTGCTGGCAGGTGCCCCGCAATGCTGGGGGGTGGGGGTGCAGGGGGACATGAGTGGGACATGAGTGGGGGCCTGCTGGCAGGTGCCCCGCAATGCTGTTGGGTGGGGGTTCAGGGGGACATGAGTGGGGCATGAGTGGGGGCCTGCTGGCAGGTGCCCCGCAATGCTGGGGGTGGGGGTGCAAGGGGACATGAGTTGGTGATCAGTAGTGCAAGGAGACATGTGCCTTTGCTGGGGGGCATGCCCATGTTGGGTGGGCTGCCTGCGGGACATGACCAGGGATGCAGGGTAGTCCCCTGTGGTGTGGGGGGTACAGGGAACACCTGGGAGGACCCACACTGCCAAATCACATGTAGGACTCCCCGGCACCCCTGAAATACACATACCCTGCTGAAATTGCGTGTGAAACTTCTCGCGCACCCCTGAAATACACGTACCCTGCGGAAATCGCGTGTGAAACTTCTCGCGCACCCCTGAAATACACGTACCCTGCTGAAATCGCGTGTGAAACTTCTCGCGCACCCCTGAAATACACGTACCCTGCTGAAATCGCATGTGAAACTTCTCGCGCACCCCTGAAATACACGTACCCTGCTGAAATCGCGTGTGAAACTTCTCGCGCACCTCTGGAATACACGCACCCAGGCCAATCGCGTGTGGAACTTCTCGCGCACCTCTGAAATACACGCACACGCTCCCCCAGGCCCGATCGCGTGTGGAACTTCTCGCGCACCCCTGAAATACACGCACGACTCCCCCAGGCCAAATCGCGTGTGAAACTTCTCGCGCACCTCTGGAATACACGCGCCCAGGCCAATCGCGTGTGGATCTTCTCGCGCACCTCTGAAATACACGCATATGATCCCCCAGGCCCGATCGCGTGTGGAACTTCTCGCGCACCCCTGAAATACACGCGCACAGGCCAATTGCGTGTGAAACTTCTCGCGCACCTCTGGAATACACGCGCCCAGGCCAATCGCGTGTGGAACTTCTCGCGCACCTCTGAAATACACGCACACGCTCCCCCAGGCCCGATCGCGTGTGGAACTTCTCGCGCACCCCTGAAATACACGCACACGCTCCCCCAGGCCGGATCGCATGTGGAACTTCTCGCGCACCTCTGAAATACACGCACACGCTCCCCCAGGCCCGATCGCATGTGGAACTTCTCGCGCACCCCTGAAATACACGCACACGCTCCCCGAGGCCCGATCGCGTGTGAAACTTCTCGCGCACCTCTGGAATACACGCGCCCAGGCCAATCACATGTGGAACTTCTCGCGCACCTCTGAAATACACGCACACGCTCCCCCAGGCCCGATCGCGTGTGGAACTTCTTGCGCCCCCCTGAAATACACGCGCCCAGGCCAATCGCGTGTGGAACTTCTCGCGCACCCCTGAAATACACGCACCCAGGCCATTTGCGTGTAAAACTTCTCGCGCACACCTAAAATACACGCACACACTCCCCCAGGCCCGATCGCGTGTGGAACTTCTCGCGCACCTCGGAAATACACGCGCCCAGGCCAATCGCATGTGGTACTTCTCGTGCACCCCTGAAATACACGCACCCAGCCCGTTCGCGTTTGGAACTTCTCGCGCACCTCTGAAATACACGCACACGCTCCCCCATGCCAGATCGCGTGTGAAACTTCTCGCGCACACGTGTTCCCGAAACCCGTAATACACGTTCCCCGCTTTGCGTTTGCTGTTTGCCAGTCCGGTAAACTGGTACAGGGTTGGCGCAGCCCTTTGCAATGGTTTTGCGATCTCGATGGCTTTTCCTTGCGCGAGGGCGTTCTTGGGGGCGTAACTGGCGCTGCTGCAGGGTCGCTGCACCACTCTGCACCAAGTCTGCTTTTGGAGGTGAGAATCCATGAATACGCTGTGCGCGGAAATTTATTTTATCGCACGCGGCTGGCGCAGACATTCGCACGGGCACGCTGTGCGCCAGCCGCGTGCGATACTTTTGTGCGAATTTCCATGAATTACCCTGTTAGTATTCAGTGTTACATTGTTTTATATGCTACAATATAGATTCAGAGGTCATCTTCCCTCTCAGAATATTAATTATGCACACGCAGCCACTCCTTTGTGTATTTTAGAAAGATGAATATTCAACAACAAGGTTTCACTGCGTTCTCTTCTCGTGCGAATGAAAGATACAGCATTTGCTTACACGCGAGTGCTACATTTCAAGTGTTCCATTGTCTGGCAATAAATGGTCAGTTTCACATCGCTTTACTCGTATGCAAGTGAATATACATTTGGATAGTGTTGCCGGCAGTGTTCACGCAAGGGATTAGAACACTCAGTTATACTCACCGTCTTCTATATTCCTTCCTTTGCATGCTGGAGAACTTCTATGACTTCTGGCCCTTCCTTGCTGAAAGTGTCTCTGGTCCAGCCACACAATTGAGGAGCCCCTCTTGCTCCTGAGACCCTCGGCTTCATGGCAAATTCTAGCCACGGTCTCCTGCATGCTTCCTGCTGCGCAATCTCTGTAAGTAGGTTCACATGGAGAAAAGCAATCTTCCTTCATGCCATACAATGTGCAACCTCTGCACATCAGAGTTTGGGGGAACAGGACCCTCACAGGACAAGCAGTTGAAATCTGCTGGTTCAGAGTCCCAGCGTCCCTTCAGTTCTCCCACTTCTGTATGGATTGCCAACACTGTGCCTTCTTCTTCCTACAGCAACTTCTACTACTGCTGCTGCTGCTGCACTGACTCCCGCAACAGCTCCATCTCCTTCTAACGGCCTTAATCTGAGGGGGCCTTTTAAGCCTCTCAGCTTCCCTCAGGTGTGGGTTGTTAGGCTTAGTTGCCTCGCTACTACTGCAATATTCTTCTTCAGCCCTCTTCCTCGTCCCAGTACTTATAGGATTATGGGACTTGTAGTTCCCATCAACAGATTTAGGGACCCCATTCCGCTGCTAACCTTGAAAAAGATTTCAGATGAGATTGCCCCGTGGCTAGCTAGGGCTGTTAATGATTCCTTTTCTTCTGGGGTGATTCCTGATAATCTTAAACACGCCCTGATGATTTTGCTGCTAAAAAAGCCAGGTTTGAACCCGCTGGTCCTCTCTAATTTTTGCTCTATTTCTCTGCTTCCCGTCTTAATGAAATTACTTGAGTCCATGGTTGCTCCACTTCTTAGCACCTTTTTGGAATCTTCTGGTTTCTTTGATCCTTTTCAATTGGGCTTTCGCCCTTGCAGAGGCACTGAATCAGTTCTGGTATCAGTTGTCAAAAATCTGGTGCAGCTGGCTGATCAGGGTGGGGTAGTTGCCCTGATCCTGTTGGATCTGTCAGCAGCGTTTGACACCATAGACCACCCGACCCTGATCACCCGTCTCTCCTCTGCGGGCCTCTCTGGTCAAGTCCTGCCGTGCTTTTCCTCCTTTTTGGTGGGCTGCTCACAGTCTGTGTCTCTGCCACCTTTTCGCTCCCTCGATGTTCCACTGTTGTGTGGAGTCCCTCGGGGCGCCTCACTGTCTCCCATTTTGTTCAACATTCATATTCAACCACTTCTTGGCATAATCCACACACATGGCTTCCTGTGATACTCCTACGCTGATGATACACAAATCATTGTGCGACTTGATTTTACTCAGCCAGAGATGGCTGGTCGACTGAGGAGTTGTCTAGAGGCAGTGGGCAATTGGACGAACTGGCTTAAGTTAAATGGTGAGAAAACCGAGGTGTTGTGGGTAAGCACGGCTACCCCCTCTCTGTTCTGGACCCCGGAGTTCTGGCCTGAGAGCCTTCCCCCTTTTCCTCTACCAGTCTCATTGGTGAAGAATTTAGGTGTCAAAATCACAGCATTGCTGTCTATGGCCGAACAGGTGTCATCTACCTGTCGGAAAGGGACATTTTAAACTGCGGACCCTACGGAAAGTCCTTCCCTGTATTCCATCTACATTCCATGCTCCAGTGGTATCATCTTTGGTAATTAGTAGTATCGACTACTACAACGCACTGTCTCTGGTTCTCCCGCGACACTTGCTCCACCGTCTGCAGCTATTGCAGAATATGGCAGCAAGAGCTGTACTCTGTCCTCCATATGGTGCCCATATGATGCTGCTTCTTCGCCAGCTCCACTGGTTTCCAGTTGAACAACATGTTAGATTCAAGTCTCTGTGTTTGGTTCACAGAGCCTTTTATAAAACAGTGGTAGAATACCTTCAGGCAAAGTTCGGCCCCTACAAGCCTTGCAGGTCACTTTGCTCCCAATCTTTAAAATTTGTTCAGCCTCCAAAGATTAGACTCTGCCGGGTATGAGGCTGTGCTTTCTCAGTGGCTGTGGCAAAGGCATGGAATACTCTTCCTCTTTGTCTGCATGCTATTGAGGCCCATCTTCCCTTTTGGTGGCCTTTGAAAACTTTATTTTCTAGCACTTGATCCATTCGGCTGTTCGTTCACCTTCTGCGGTTATAGCGCCATGATCCCTTTGGGCGAACAATGAACTTTATAAGTCCAGATAAAATAAGATAAGATTTAGGTTTTCTAATCCCATTTCTACTTCCAACTTCAGTTTCACTCCTTTTAGATATTTGTAAGGAAACATCACAAGGATTGATGTAAGAGAGGGAAGGCAGTTTGTTTAAGCAGTTTTTACAGATTCCCTTTTACTGTACCTTTGGGAATAAGGGGGATTTACAACCTTAGAAGTTTGAAACTGTCTTTCTTTCCTGGTGGAATGTATAGCTGTTACACTGGTTTTGTCCACATCCATAGATTTTATATGTGGTTCAGATGCAGTATAGCAACAATATGCCATTACATGTTTTCACAGCTTTGAAAGATTCTCCCATTTTAAGGAAAATACTGTGTCTGGTACATCCCATGGGATCTCTGCATCACCCTGGGCCCTGTCTCCTCCCAGGTGACCTTCCCGCAGTACACCACCCCTAAGGTCAGGATCAGGAAGTGTCTGCCTTTCCCTGGCCACCTGGGAGGAGACTTTAGGCAGGGTTCCAGTGAGGAATCCATAGGATTTATCACACCACCCTGGGGTGGAAGTATTAGTGTCTGGTTTTTGGATGGATAACACTTTTCTTTCTTATTTGTGGTGCCATATTTCCTGGTTGTTTAATGGTTTATTCAGTGAATTGTTGTGAAACCAAGCACTACATTCCGAGATTGTCCTTGAAGAGATTATGTAAGATGCATAGTGGACATTCATGGGGGCGGTGAGGGGTGGGTGACTGCTTCCAACCCAGTAAAATTGGGTCGATGTTTGTTTTAGTTTTTTTTGTATTTCCCGATCACATGAATTTATTTGTTCTTAAATTCCATTGATCCGTAGATGTAGCGAACCAAATACATTCTGAGAAGTTGCCTCAAGCGTTGAGAAGTGGGTGCCCGTTCATGAGTTTACTTACGGTAAGTGCTCCCTGCTGGGAATGAATGCAGGAGTGTCCTTACTACTGGAACAGTGTGAAAGCACGTGTGGTAGAAGGTTCATGCTTGCTTGGCAAGCATTAGTTTGAACCGCCGTGCGAGCAGCCTGTTGCATGCTATCTGCCTCCTGCAACCTCTGCAGCATATCTAGCTTAGTAAAGCTGTGTTTGCAGTTTACAGGGGTACAATTAAGGCTGACTGGTAGATCTCGTATGTTGCTCCTCGATGTAGTTGTGATATGGGCTTGCACCAAATCTAGGTTCAAGGTCTCATGGAAACTGAGGCATATAACCTGCAGTTTGGTTGGTTGTCTGGTAGGGAACAGTGGTGCTTTTTTTGTAGCCAGTGCCCAGTGAGGTTTTAGGTCATGGAAGGGTTTAGTGGAAATCTCAATGGCCATGCAGTTGGGGGCGATGTATGGTTTATATATAGATGGGGAGTACACAGTGAGTTGGTAATTCAGGTAGCAACAGGCATGTTAAACACAGATTCCAGCGTGTCCCAGCAAAGTGCAGGTTTTTTTCCTCCTACACCAAATCCTCTTGCCCTATATTGGTGTTTACCAAACATATACAGCCTATACCTTTTCCCCCTAAAATGACAGATCTTCACAACCCCCCCCCCCCCTCCACCACCACGCCAAATGTCTTCCTGCATAGGGTCTTCATAAGAATTCTTCTAAATGTTGTGAAATCTTAATGTAGCAAGTGGTTATAATTGCAATAATGCGGCAGTCACTAGAGACTCGCCTGTCCAGTCCTACTCCCCTTGTAGAGGACCATCTTAGTTTGTTCTTGGACACTCCAGTGTCTTTGCATCTCACGGCCATAGTTGCTCCTGCATTGGTCTGCTAATCTCCCACAGGCCTGCCTACTGAATGGTGTGTTACTTATGGACTTCCTCATACCTTTTTGTCACCTTCTGTGGCAGTGATTACTGAATTAAGGGAGGCCACCTTCTGGATAAGAATAATCCCTTAGTCAAAATGCATGTCATTGCAATGCTTCATTGGAAGGAGCAAATATCCCCACTGCACTTTTCTGCTTCCTGGGTTCTCCTTTGGTATTAACATACTTGGTCGAAAAACATTTGACCTTTTTTGATGTGACTGAACTCTTTTGACCGTTTTTTTCAGTCAAATTAAATTAAATAAATATATGGGGAGGGGTAAGGGAATAGATTGGGGTGGGGGAAGTGGGCCACGGGGCTGCGGGGGTTCTCCCCGTGTGTTCAACCAAAAAACAGACCAAAACTAAATAGGTCAAATTGGAAAAGGTGAAATATTTTCGACCAAGTAGACCTAAACCTTCTTCTTTCACTAGAAGGCAATTGAACCCATTTCAGGAGAGAAGGCTGGGTCGTAAAGACTGGACTAGGAGTCTTGATATCCACATTTGGCCATCCCATTCCACCATCTTGTCATCCCTCTATAAATGAAGTCCCTTGTACCATATATTGGCGTGTAGTAACAGGTACAGGTTGGAAAGAAGTGTAGTAATAATTTGAGGTTCCATACAAGCCTGAAGTATTCTGCAGTCAAACCCTCATAGGGAGGCAACAATTGTCTGTTTACCACAAACCAATGTGAGTGGCTTCGGCCCATGTGGCGGCATTGCAAAGATCTGATGAGGGTGCCTGGTGCCTCCACCCAAGATGCAGCAGCATTTCTTCGTCACAAGACACTGATTATGCAATGGAGATTGAGTGAATGCAGTGAATGCAGTGAAGAAGATTGATGGTTTTTCTGTGACCACATGTTCAAGCGCAACAGGAGTGTGCGCTGAAGCTGATGGTCCTTTTCCTGTGCATGGAGCCCTAGCAACATCTGGTGAAGGATTAGGGCAGCACCCAGAACCACGCCTTTCTTGAGGAAAATCCTGAATTTGTATGCAGGAATCCACACCAGCTTGTGGCCAGAACAATGACAGAAGTACGAGATGGCTCAAATGAAGGCACCAATACACCATCTGGGTGATATAATTTCCCACACGACGATCCCTTTCTCCAGAAACCAATTTCTTGCCTTTCAAAAGCAGAAGCCTGGATCATATTGAGAGCTAAAGCCATGGGTCTCCCAGGAGGCCGATCGAGCTAGAACCATTGGCGGTAAAGAACGTATGACTCAACTGCTGCCTCCTTCCAATCATGATCTCTAAGGGCCTTGATTCCTGTACACTACAAATACGCATTGAGCTAAATTGACCTGGTATAAAGCAATCTGGGATAAAATGGCGGCTTTGACAATCCTCTACCAATTACAGGAGATATTTGAAGTGCGGGGCCTGTTGGAAAATGGGCCTGTGTCGTGAAGCTGCTAGTTTTCTGGCTCATTGGCAGTTTTCCAACTTAATGACCATAAGTAGGAGTTTCAGACTGAATGTACAGTGACAATCTGGGTGGGTCCAGGAAGTGCATATGTCCAAGATCTATTAAACCAACTGGAAGCTTGAGGCGAGAGGAACCTTGTAGTATTTCTCAGTGTGTGTGTACTGATAGCCGAGATACGTGGCAGGTACACTAAAATCCTATGGAGGACTCCTACCTGTAGAGTGAAATTATGGATAAGTGGGGTGGTGAGGAGCTTCACCCTCCAATCAGAGGAGTGCATTTGCTGCAACTGTGATTGGACCATTCTGCAATGACTTCAGAAAGTCATGAGCGCTATTCTACCAAATTATGTCACTAGTCTCAATCAACAGCAGAGTTATGTGATCTTGAGATTGCAGGTGTGCTGGCGCCCAGACAAAAGGGTGCTTTGCTAACATCCCCAGGCACTGTTGCTTCATTCATCCGCTCAACCATCCTCTTATCCCCTCTTGAAAATTGAGCAACTCCTTCAATTTAAGAGGTTTCCTCCTTATTCATGACATTGAGCCTGGATGAGTGACTCTCCAATGTGGTGGCCCTTCCATTCAGACTGACTTCAATTGTCCACCACCACACCTCTTGCATCATGAAAACTCTTAAATAGATTCCTCAGGTAGTGCCACGGTTATTTTTTGTGTTCAACCTCTGGATGCTGGAGAGTAGATCCTCTTGTCAAAGTACCTACAGCTTCAGATGGAACATAACATAGTTGCTGTGCCTGCTGCTGCGGCACTCCTACAAGCTTTGCAAAGTAATCACAGAAGCATCTTCGCTCGTCCAAAGCTCTTCTAGGTACGTGCTGGCTCCAGAAGCGAGCACATTATGGAGTTCAAGAGACATGCGAGGAGCTGTTGTGCTGACATCTAAGCCCCAAGAAATCTGACCCAATTTTCCTAGTTGGCAATTGACTGGTGCTGGATCTGTTCCAGTTTGGTTGAGGGCTGTGGTTTTTGATCTCTTTGAACTGATGCACGCTGCCTTTCTCGTTCAGAATCCCAGCATGGATGTTTCTATCTGGCATTTCTCGTGCATGGGTGGCTCCAAATTCGTTTTAGATTTGTGTGCATAATGTTTATACTAGACATCTCTTTCAAGTGCTATGTAACATGAGGCCACACTCTATTGGAAGGACCGTTCCTGGGGCTGTAGTTGTCCTCGCCTTTCAATTTGACCTTGAGAAACGTTGTCCATGCAGACTTCATAATCCCTGATGTCCTGGGACTTTTTGCACTGCTGGGCTAGCAAACTACCTTCAATACGCTTGGATTAGCCATCTCTCTAGAAGTGGGCACATCGAGTTTGGATACTAGCACAGATGTCTCCTTCACAAGAGGCGTATGTGCTAGCATCCTGACTGGAGTACATGGAACTGGTGCATCACTGCAAAACGTCTGCTGGGATGGATGATTGCATAGCTTCCTGATCGATGGTAGTCTTTCCATCTCCAGGGAGGATGGACAATGGTGCATGCAGAAAAATAACTGTGAATAGGACTGTACGGTGCCAACCTCCTCAAATTGACCTGGATGGATGGAAAACCCCTGACAAGGAAGTGAATGGAGAACAATATGCTCATGGTACACTGCCATGTTGTCTATTAATGAAATATGTTGAATTCTTGGTAGCAATGTAAAGGGATGAGGTGTGTTAGGGGTGAAAACCAGTTCTTGGAAACTGCTGGGATTTTTGAGAGGTCTATGGAATCTTTCGTGTATGACATGCCTGCCCTCAAGTGTGGGGAGTCCTTTGCAAAATGGTGAAGGCAAACCCGCTGTGTGCCCCTCCTGCCCATCTCACTTTCATTTGCTGTTTGTGCACTGGTTGTCATAGCCGTGCCTTGGGTGTGGGATGGCCTATTCATTCAATTTTTTATCGGGGTATTTAGTGCCTGTCTAGCTCTGGGAAGCAATTGAGTGCTTTACAAATCTTAGGAGGATGGACATGGTGAGGCAAGTGGAGATACAAGAGAGGTGGCATTCACAATGAGGGTGTGAGGGTGGGGTGTGCAAGGGTGGGGCAATGTGGCAGTAAGGTATCTACAAGCAACCGGGGAGGTGAGAAGTGGATGGGGACCTCGGTGTTGGGGAGGAGTCCTTCCTTGAGGTGTGTCTAGAAGTGAAGGGGAGAGTCTGGTGTTGATGGGGAGGAGGTTCCAGAGTCTAGGGGTGTAGACTCAGAGGGCCTGTCTTCTGGTTCATTCCTTCCTGCACTGTCTGAGTATTCATATGTCTTTAGCATCTACGGAGGCCTATGAGCCACCAGAAGTGAATTTCTGTGATATTGCTTGAGGACTTCAGGGCAACAGCCTTATAGATGATGCAGCAGGATGGAAGATCCTTGAGGGAATGTGCTTGGGTTGCAGTGTGGTTCAGTGAAGTTCGATGATGGTTGTGGTGATGTGGTCAAATTTGATGTGTCCTTTGAGTTGTGCTGCAGCATGTAGGACACATCTCAGGTTAGTCACTGGAAGGGCACTGCGATCATCCATGTGGGTGAGGACTAAGGTTAGGACTGTATGGCCCTGATTCATGGAATTATTTGCGTGTAAAACAGGGCTTTGCGTGCCATTCCGCCCGCGAATCCCTGTTTGATGAATGGGGATTTACAGGCAGAAAGGCAGAATGGCACGCGAATCCCCGTTTTACCCCAAATAATTCCATGAATCAGGGCCTAGATCTGATGAAGTTTTCTAGGATTAAGGACTTGATTTTCTGCATGAGAGGAAGTTGGTACCAAGCAGTTCATCTTCCTTGCTGTTTGCTGCTTGAAGGAGAGCTCTGTATGTTCAACCTAAGGGACTTGGTGCATTCATCTTAGTACAAGCTTGTGTCGAGTAAGAGATTACTACAGGGCGAGTGAAGCCTGCTTATTCCACTCTCTGCTTGGCAACAGGATGACTTGGTGGAATATCCTTCGGCATGGCATGCTCGATAATTCTTGCATATTTTTTGGGTTCAGGTCTAACATGCAGCCCTTGAGGCAGCATGAGGTAGCCCCATGACCACCACTGCCATGGCTGCCATCTTTTCTTTTTGCTACCGAACAGAACCACATTTAGATGTTCGCTACAGGGACAGAAAATCCTACACCGAGAGAAGGTGTGGGCTGATCCCTTCCCCAGGTCGAAATCCCAATTTTGCCGTACATTTATCAGCAGTAATTGAGAAAAAGTCACGGAATTTACAGGCAGGTGTGAGCATATGACCTCTCCGCAACAGTCTCCTAACCTGCTGGGCTATCTTTGCTGTATTGTGCTTTAGAATCCCCTGCTTCTCTCATCAATGCAAACAGCTAGGTCATGTCCCTCCACACCCCAGAACCTCCCAATGAAGGCTGAGGTGATGAGGTTGCCTCTCAACTTTGGAGTGAGCAGCATTCACGCTTCAGCAAGCCTGAGCCATGCAGGAGAGTATCCAGAAGCCCTTCTGCATCCAGTGATTTAGGAAAGCATGCCATTTAAACTGTTTTTAGTTTTGACTATTAGGTGCCGTTGAAGCACCACTCATGAGCCAGCACTATTGCATTAGATCACAGCTAGGGAGAAATGGCATATGAGGGATACAAAGCTTGTAGGTGTATGGTTATTTACCCACCCGTTGACTGCCCATGGTCATGCTTATCCCTATAGCCAATCCCACCCACTTCCTTGACAAAACGCATCCTCCTGGGATCTTTGAGCTAACCTTATCAAGCTAAGCATCACATTTTGTGCTCCAAGTGCCTGCCAGTGTTTTTCCAAAGCAGTCGTCTGAGAGTTAATGACTTAATTGGAGTTGTAAACCTGTTATCGGTGCAATAAAAATGTCTTAACCATGTCTGTCTTCCGCCAATCTATATGCACAATGCGTGTCGTTCACTGAAATCCTGTTATACACAAGCCAAAACTGTTGGCTTTACCAATGCCTGTTTCTAAGTATTAGGCATTTGACGGTACTGCTATTATATGCCCATGTACTTGCACGATTTTGCAGCTGCTCCCATCCATGGTCAGTTAGTACCACTATGGCAGTGCCTGGCAAATGTTTTTCCCATGCCTACACAAAAGCCAAACTTTTTGGCATTGCTAATGTGTGTTTCGTTTTTGTTTGCAGTAACTCCATGGAGGCAAAATGACAATCCTGACCCAGTTGAAGTACAACAGGGGCAATTGCCCCCTCTGGCCCCATGTACTCGGCACTTACGCCCACCAGTGAAGGTATTGGACTATATACCTGGCACAGAATATCTGTGAAGGGACCGAGTTTACCTTGATCTCCACGCTGGAAATGGCAAGTCCGTCCCAGGTAAGGACTAGCCTATAGGACCAAGCCCAAAGTCAGGCTGTCTTGACATGCTATTCTGGGCTAGTTCAAGTTTCTGCACTGTACCACATTTTAGTTTGAAACGAGTTTGGTTAGCAACCTTGATCAAAAGTTAGTGCTTTAAGTGGGCTGGAAAAAGTGGGGCTGAGCCGGGGCCCTGCCACGGCCGCCGGTCCCACCACGCCATGGTGGGACATGTTATCCTGCCACGGCCGTAGCCGCGATGGGAGGCGCGCCCCCCATTTTAATGTCAGACAAGCTGACAGAAGTGCCAGCCACCCACAGCGTCGCTGAAACTAGAAGTTTCAGCGACGCTGTGGCTGGCTGGAACTTCTGTGAGGCACTGTAACTTCCTCTTCTGACCCATTGCGTGAGGTGTCACAAGAGGAAGTTATGGTCCCTTTGTTTGCCCTTCCCAGGTCAGTGACCTTAAGTTAACCCGAGGGCTCCGTGAGATCACAGAGCGCCAGCGGTCGCAGAGGGTCAAAGACACCTCAGTCTCTGTGATCTATCTGCTCTGCAGAGCACTGATCACTGAGTCTGGGGCATCTTTGTCCATTGGCAAAGCTTTATAAAAGATGCCTTGAATTGTGTACTTTTCAAGCCATTTTTTATGAATTATGTACATTTCAAGCCATCTTTTATAAACATAGAAATATGTAACACATTTCTATGTTTATAAAAGGTGGCTTGGAAAGTACACCAACCATAATAAGTTAAGCACACCCCCTTAGTCCATTAGACGCTGCAGGCCCCGTGAGCATTGCTTGTAACTTTTTTTCTTCGAGCAGAGCATTTAAAGTGGGAGCAATTTACAAGTGAAATCCCATGTAAGAGACCATTATTTTGTTTGTGTTAAGAACTGCTAAGAGGCATTTTTATTTTGAGAGCACACACAAAGCACCAGTTGGCTGCCTATATCTATGACCTCCTCCGGGACAAGTAAATATATCACACAACCGTTTGAAACTACCTGCTTTATTTTCACATTCCAATTTAACACACCAAAACGTGTTTATTTTAAGTAGAATGTAACCTTTTTCTCACATTGTATATGAAGCATGACTTTGCCAAACATTGAAACACAAACGTGTAGCCTTTTCACACATTACTGAACCCGGGGGCTCCTTAAATCAGTAACACGTCATGCATGAATGGGATGCAGAATAATTATTACACTAAATAAGACCTGCTCAGGAAGTTGGCAAAACTACGTTTGACTGTTTTATTATCAATTGTCTAAAACAGGGAGTTACAACAGAAATCAATAGATGTCGCACAAGCATTTGCAATGTATTTCATTAAAAAATCATACTTTTATAACAAAAGGTTGTCATACTTGACATCATACTATGGGGCAAACAAGAAAAACCTACGGGGGTTGTGATACGCTTAAAGGGAACATCTAAGTATACTTTCTATATAGGGATGGGTTGTGATTGGGTCTTTACCGTCATGTGGACAACTGATGCCTACGTCTATTGCAAGTCATCCTCATCATTTATTAGGTACAGAGCATATTATTGGCTCTCACAATATACGGCCTTTCATTATATGGTCCTCTACAAATGGTTTCCACGCTTATACCCTTCTGGAACATTCGACTCACTAGCAGCACGTAAGCTCGTGCCACAGCTGCCAGTGGGTGGACTTGACCGTGTCTCCCCCACCCAATTAGCCCAACATCTCTCATCGCTCATGCCTTCTGCCATTCAGATTGTCTTTGAATTTGGCCTTGTCAAGTATCCTTGTCCCCTGGGAATAAAAGGGAGTATAAGCCCACACTATCTCAAGTCAGAGCAGCATGCCTACCTTCTATTTTCATCCTTAGCTCACGTGACAGGAAACCGTATTTCGGCCTGTTTTGCAGCATTTAATTGTCTTTAACAAATTTGGCATTCATAACTTTCTTTCTTTGTTCCTTAACACGAGACAATTCAGCGTCTCACGGTTCCTGTTCTTTTCAGATAGATAACCAGTTCTTGGTTACTTCAGCCTTTGACGCCAGGCCAGACAACTCTTCCAGGCCCTTCCATGCATTTAGCTTCATGTTGCTGCGACACAGCTTTTCCAATACTTCCATCTTTACGGGTCCAAGCTTACTAAACATGTGACACCGATGTCCAGAATTCTATATAATGGAGGCACCGCCTGCAGTCTATTCAATACGTATAGCTAGCCTTTAAGATTACTTAGTCTACTTGCGTTGCTACATCTGTACAGTTATTGAACGGCTTATATTTTCTGCAGTGCGCTTCACACGTGCAATCTTCATTTGGCATATGAACGTTCACTCGATTCTTTATTTTGTCATCAGATTCCATAAAGTCTATACATCTTCTTCTTCAGCCACTCTTCTCAGTGCGTCACACTTGCTTCTTGTGACGTCACCAACTTCTCTTTCTCTCATCTTCATATTCCTTCAGGGACCTTTTCTAAGAGATTGTCATCTCTACGGGGATACATCCCATAGGGTTTTCTCAATGGATACCTCTTCTCGAAGACTCTCTGAGGAATGGGCACAATCACTGGTGTGGTGCATGTCGCAACTTCTGGCTTCCAGCATATAGGAAGGATGGGGGCGGGACTTCCTGCAAAGGCATTCAGCTGCTCCTCTACATTACCTTTTGTTATGAGTCTTTAAGTCTTGAAAGTACATTTTCAAAATCCACGTGCCATTTTTTTGCCTTCTGCATTCTGGTATTATGTTGTCTTCCATGCAAAGTACAGGGGATAATGCCACAATTGTACACTTTTTTCCTAGCATATTTCTATAAGGATTTATACATTTGTCTGAGTACTTTTCTATGGTTTGTGTTCTTTTCAAGCTATCTCCGTAAAACAGAGTATTGTTGAAAGCCAAAAGTGGTGGTGAGGTTACAGTCCTGGAGAATGGAGGGGTTGTTTTCCATGGTTCTGGCCCTGTGCTGAAATTGAGGGAACAAGTCGAGGATACATGTGGCTGGACAGCGTCCGTCCGCTTTTTTCAGAGGGTGGACGCAACCCCTGTTCAGTGTTTTTTTTTTAGGTTGGCATTCAAAAAAGTTTACTTGCTTAAAGCTCCTAGGATATCACCCCAGTGCAGACACTTACCCATAAAACCACATAAGCGTCCTTAAAGAAGACGTCTCATATTTGGCTTTTGTTTAGCATGGAATGTTTCATTATAATTTGTTGGGTTTAAAAGGTGGGCATCTTGTATAATGTGCCAGCATAGTTATTGGAAATACTCCTCTCTTATTATCTTTCTGAGTTTATACATTTTTTGAAAGGCCTAAGGGAATGGTCAATTAAACTAAATGTGTTTATTTCACTTTAAGATATGTTCACTTACTGTGCATATGTTAATGGGTGGCAGCTTTTAATTTTAGCTATGGGAGCAGAGATTTCCACACTTAGTGATGTGAGGGAGCTGCACTCATCCCCCAGGCCGAAATACCACATTTTACAGCACGCTTTGCAGCAGAAATAGAAAGAAAAGAGATGATTTACAGGAAGGTCTAAACATATAACATCTCAGCAACAGTCACCTAACCTGCTGAGTTGTCTTTGCAACATTCTGCTATAGGATCCCCTATTTTGGCCTGGCCACCCCCTCCAATTAAGAAGCATGTGGTCCATTCCCATTTGTAAGTGAGCAGTACTTGCACATTTTGGAAGATGCATGCTAATACGTCACCAAGCCTGAACCAAGTACGAGGAGAAAGAAAACCTGCCACAATCAGTGATTTAGATGAGCATGGCAAGGCGAACGGGTGCAACTACTTTCTCTGCCCACATTTACTCAGTGCCCATGCATATATTATTGAGCCTCCCATCCCTCTTTTTTTTAAGCACTTGAGCTCTGTTCATTTTTGAGAGACTTGCAAAATGTCTTACTTCCCTGCCTCAATACCTCCCTGGTAAATTGGCTCTATCGCACTATAAGGTAATCCTGCAGTAGATTCAGCCTGCCCTGTCTGCCCCAGGGCCAATCCCCCCTCCCCCTACCCTGCCATGAAATCCTTGTAACCTGCTTGGAGTTTATTTCTTTTGACAGCCACAATAATCCTTATCTGTAGCTTCTGAAATAAAAGCATATTGCTAGTTTAGCCAATGCCCCCAAATATATACACAATAAAAATGATTCCCAGTGGGAATATTCACTCATGACCACTAAGTCGTTTGCGACGGAGCCAAAAACGCCTGCTCTGAATTATGTTTTGAAATCTTTAGACAGATCGTATAATACTCTTACTCAAGGTATGGGAGATGTCAAGCCAGTTCTGAGATGCTTAAACTCTCAATTTAAGTTTATTGAAGGGTTCATCACTGAGTTAAACATGCATAAGGCTTCTCATGTTTCTCCACCATGCTTCAACCAGTGTGTCGCAAATGATGACGTATTACCTGTTGTTACGCATTTGACTATACAATCTAGTGCAGCGGTTGCCCTTGGGGATAATAATGCTTCCCTGCATAAGTTGTGGGACAGTGGGGCTAGTCCGGCTCGCAGCCATTTATCTAGTGTTTTAGAAATTGTAGCTTCCACTAGATCTGCCACGGACCTACCAACAGACACCAATATTCGGGCGGACATCATTTCTCCCAGTGTAACTGCAGATGAGCAACCTTGTAATAATCTAGCTTGTGCTCAGCTCGTTATGGCGGGAGGGGCGAATAGCGTGGCGGGAAGGGGGAAGCAGCACAAGAAAACGTAACATCTAAAACCTCCAAAAATAAAAACTGTGGTGCGAAAAAGTTTCTGCGGAGGCTGAGACAGCAACTGTCTGCTGATCAGGAGAACAGCAGAGGGACCGATCCTGGGTCTGCTCCTGGCCCAAGTATGGGTACCGTTGACGACCCTAAAACAATTAATAAAATGAGAGATGGAAGCAAATTGAGGGATCTAAGGTACCTTTAAGTCTAAGTGAAGGGTGTGGTTCTATTCCGTCCTTTTTGAATAGACCTTCCAGTGTCATCCAGACTCAGGACTCCTCGGATATTTCTATCTATGATGATGAGGAAGAGATCTCCAATCCTGTTGTTGATCATTCATCATGTAATTCTGAGGCTTCATTCATGCTTGAATAAGGCCTAGAAATGGCAAAGGTCAGTGACAGTCTCCTAGTGATAGAGTCATACTGATTAAAACATCTTCTCAACCTATTTCCAAATCTAGGGCCTACATGCCAAAACTACAAGAAGGGGGTTTTGCGGTTTTATGTTTAGAATTCGTATTAGGAAACAAGGATAGGATTTTGTCAGGCAAATGTTTTGGACCTCTTTGCCAACATTCCCCCTCTGAGGACTATATATTCAAGTGACACTGCTTTGGTTGAATTTCTTGATGATGGGAAAATGGATGTTCTTTTTCTACACATCAAATCAAAGGGTGTGCTAGACCTCCTACTCTCTGAAGCTGACGCCTTACAAATGATGGGGTACGATATTGACAAGAGGGAGTCATCCTGTCCAAAACCTGGTCTGATTAAGGTGTCATCCAAACTGTGTGAAGATATACACCAGCGTGATTCTTCGCACTCTCGTGTAGTGTTTCGGGAAAAGCTCTTTTCTGCTGGCCGTTTGTCTCAGAATGACTGGGATTGGCTACCGAGTTGCTTAGCCTCAGAACACGCTAAGTGTGGGTATGCTATGGGAAATAGGACATTGATGTGGACTCTTGGAACACCCAGGGTTACAATAACCTCTTGTTGCCGGGAAACGATCTTGCTCGACTAATGACATTTCAGATAGTTAATTTACAAGAGTTAAGGTTGCTGGAAGTTCCCCTACTGGATGGCTACACAACCTACATCCAACCTGCTGCACAAGGACCTTTGGGAAGGCATTTTGGTGGTTTGGTCACAGCGATTTCAAATTTCATTCATTGGAACGGCAAACAACTCTGGTGCAGCCATCCTGGTGTTCTCCTCATAGCCATTTCCGACCTTGATGTCAAGGAGGCTGGGGTGAAAGACCTCTTGATTATAAATATTGATTGAAACCATGATGAAGGTTTTTTCCCCTGACATGATTGACAAGATGGCGGAACCTCTTCATGACTATTTCTTCGTGGGAAGGCAGAAATTACGTGATTATTGCTGGTGACTTGAATTGTTATTGTGGTGGTGTGGGTACTGGACCTTACAGAAGGTTGGGGAGAACACCATTTACTGGCTGAATCTGATGCACAATTGGAATTTATTTTGTTTAAATAAATTAAAAGTTGGGGAGGGGGAGCTAGAGAAAACTTGGAGAGCAAGAACCAATGCCTTGCCAATGTATTACATCTTTGCATTCCATAACATTTACGACAAATGTACTGATTTTTACATTTATAAAACTGAGACAAGAGATCATCTGCTCTTGGTCTGTTCATTGCATTTCCCCTGTGTGAAAAGAGATGTTTGTTCTAAAATTAACATATGTACAAACACTTCAGGTTCCCGAGTTCAACGGAACATTAACAGGTTTAATAGGATGCTGTTGGAGAATATTGAGACGTTAGAGGACGACGCTGTTGGTGTGCACTTTTCAGTGTTAAGTTTCCCCCACTTCTTGAAACTGAAGCATTGGGTGCTTGAGTCTCGCCAACCTCCAAAAAGTGGGGGGCTAGCTCAGGGGCAACGTGCTTGTCTGGGAAGCAAGACTACACAGCGCAACAGCAACACATGTTTGAATCCCGGTCCCACGCTTAGAAACCAGTTCTGTTATTAAGCGCTTTATAAAAGAACAATTATAATATGGACATAGGTTTCGAGGACCATGTAGCTCTAGAATACATTTTGAGTCGAGATTCAGGAGCGAAAAAAGGACCCTAAGACGACAACAGCGTAATTTGAGAAAGGGCGGCAATGGTTGTGGAATCAAACTGTCTCGGCAGCAGTTTAAAAACTGGCGAGGCAAAAAAAAGCTCAAACCTACCAGCTTGAATGGGAACACATGCTAAAAATCTTGATTAAAAAGGATTTGAAATCATTTTGGAACCATCGTGCCAAGCAGGTTGCCTCCCTGTTAAAGCCAATCTCTCGGGACATTTGTTTGGCGTTTCTACAATCTACGTATAAGGATAGGGCAGAAGCACAGGGAGTGCAGTACTGCTCAAAGAGACCATCTCGTTCTTAGATTTTGATAAAGAAGATACTGTCCTTCTAATAAAGGTAGCCAAAGTTTCAAATGCGTCAGACAGACTTCCCAACATGGTCTTTAAGGGTGCCCCTTTGTTCTGGGTTGCAATTTTATCACAACTATTTAACAACATATTAACAGCTAAAACCATTCCAGATTCTTGGCGCACAGCTATTTTAGTCCCTATTTTTATAAAAGGAGATTGAATGCTATCTGGCATCTCTCTTCACACTTTTGGACTCTTGCAGTAAAGTGTTTCGAGCTCTAATTGTTAGGGAACTGAACAAATGGGCTACGTCTGCAGGCAGTACAGACATGCATCAGGCGTGGTTTAGGAGGGATTTTGGAACCCTGTTAAGTGGGGTTTTACTGTCACTCTTGATTAAAACCAAGAGACGTGAAAAAAAACACTTTAAATTCTATTTGTCGACTTATCGTTTCCCTTCAACAGGGTCAACATAAATCTTCTCTGGGAGAATTTACTAAAATGGGGGATTCCAACTCATCTCTCCTAGAAATTCTGATAACTATGCACACAGAGACTAAAGTTAGAGTGCGGCTTGACGGAAATGGTACTTAGTCTGCTTCAACTGGCATGGGGTGAGGTGTATGTCAACGTCAGGGGTGTGTACTCGGCACTTTTCAACCTTTACTTGGGACCATGTCTATCCAATGCAAACACTTTTTTACCTTGCTGATATACTTGGCATTCTTGGACGTCAGTAAGGCATTTGACTGTGTAAATCGAGAACTTGTATGGGTAAAACTATCAAAGGTACTAATAGACATCCTGGTAAAGTTACACAGGGATACAAAGATCAGAGTCAGACTAGATGCCAATGGGTCCTCTACTGCCTGAATCACTACGACCAGGGGATTGCAACAAGGGTGTGTGCTGGGTCCCTTCCTTTTTAATTTTGACATCATGGACATGCGTTTCTGTTGGGAATCTGCCTGCACCAATCCACCTCTACTAGGCCAATCCACGATCCAATATTTCAATTATGCAGATGATGTCATTATCTTTGATAAAACCCTGATAGGACTTCAACGGGCCTTGGACAATCTAAATTGCTATGTCGAAAGTCTGGATCTTAATATAAATGGCACGAAACCAAAGATTTTGATTATGAATGTAGCTAAGTCCAAATGGAAAGCTCACTCACAGATGGTCCAGGGCTGTGTTTTGGAAGTCTCACAAAAATAAAGCTGAAACCTATATGAAACTCAGAACATATTTTCTGGCCTTGTCTTCCCAGTTACGACTATTTGATAAAACATTTGGTCATTACTCAATACTGCCCATACTGAAACTGTACAGGGAAAACATCCTGCTAGGCCTGATGTATGGCAAGGATAATTTGGGAATTGCTATAGATTGGTCATCCCTAGAGGCCCTCCTGTGGAGAAAGGCACTGCATCTACCCAATTCTCTCCTCATAGCGAATTTGAGGCACAAACTGGGTTTGATACCTGCTGACTGTCTGGTTGAATGGAAAATGCTATAAACGTATGCGCTAATTCTCGCTCCCCCGAATGCATTTCTATACACAATATTGCGGCAAGAACTCAACCGAGCAGTCTGCAAACCATTAGTGGCCTGGAGGGTTAATTGTGAGCTGATATTAAACAGGATTGATACCTCTGCTTTGGAACTTGTCAGCAACCCTACCAAGTTGAAAAGTAAACTCTATACTAGTGAATGGATGAAGAATAGGTCGAGTCTGATGAACTACCGATGCTTCAATTACCATTTTCAATATATTGTAAAATGTTTTAAGACATTGGGCCTCATTACGAGGTTGGTGGTGAGGGATTACCAGCACCGGTATGGGCACAGGTGCCGGTAATCCCTTACCGCCCTACTACGAGGTCCCTTAGCGGGTCCCGTCCTTAACGCATGGTTTTACCAG
The DNA here is from genome assembly GCF_040938575.1 of Ambystoma mexicanum. NCBI lineage: Eukaryota > Metazoa > Chordata > Amphibia > Caudata > Ambystomatidae > Ambystoma > Ambystoma mexicanum. The sequence goes on from NC_090934.1 coordinate 230,441,755, forward strand.
GCGTTATGGAAGGGACCCGTTAAGGGACTTCAGAGCTAATAACGGTACTGCAATTTGCGGTACCGTTATTAGCACCTTCCCCCTTCCCATTGAGCCCTCTGGGGGCTGAAATGGGAATGGGGAATGGCTTTTTCAATGGGGATTTACCGGTCCCGCAAAGGTTGGAATAGACCGGTAAATCCCCATTGAACGGGACCGGGCACGCTACCGGTATTGGAGGTAGTTATGGCGCTAATAGCGCCCTGACTACCTCCAACCTTGTAATGAGGCCAATTGTCTGTTTACTTGGGAAAGCAGCCGTCTAGGGACTATCGAATGAAGGCCATGAGATTAAGATTTAACCTATTCTTAACCATGGAAGTACAAGGTATAAGAGAGGGTCTGTCGCTCAACTTGAGACTATGTTGCTACTCTAATCAAGATCAGGAGATATTAAAACATCTATGTGTGGAATGTCCAAAGCTTACCCAGCTCCATTACGAGAAGTTTGGTAGATGCAGTCACGGTTTTGGGGCCATTCTGGCAGACCATTTATGAATTCACATTTTAAATTTGTATGAAAAAAGTCTTTTAAATGCAATGTTTGAACTTTTAGAAAAAGTCTTATCTTTTAAACGTGAATCATAGGAATCTCTATAAAAAGGTAACTAATTACTCAAAAAGTTGCTTATTTTCTGTAAATGTAAATTAAATAATGTTTTTACTAGAATTAAATTACTGTGTAAAGAAATGTTGTATAAGTTGGTGAATTTATAGTTTTTCTTTCTCTTTTTCTTCTTTTTTTTTAGTAAGTTTTAATAATGTTTAACCAAATGCACAGCAAAAATTTAATTGAATTTTTATCTTGCATTGACTCTATTGCAATTCAGTTCCTTGCTTACGTCAACGATTTGGTAATTCTTGACCAAACACCAATTAGTCTACAAAGGTCACTTAATGTTCTGGAAAAAATGTATGGACTTGAATGACCTTGTAATACATACTTTTAAGACGAAGGTGATGATTTGTGTTGGTGTAAGGAAAAAACGTTCTTTTAGTTGGCATCTTAAGGGTGACAAGCTAGATGTGGTAGACGTTATGTTTACTTGGGCTTCTCTATTTAAAATGGCCTGAAGGAAATGGAGCACTTTCACTAACTAAAGTAAAAGGCCCTTATTCACAGAGCGTTTCCCCATGGGAATGCACCTTTATGAAACGCCTCTGTGAAATAGGCCCTTAGTATGTTCACTTCGCGGCTCAAATTAGGAGACTGAATTGCAAAGTGGGGACATTTTCTGTTCCCCCCATAATTAACTATTATAGAGCCCCAGTGTTGCCGGCGTTACTTTACAACACTGGCGTTTCAGTAAACTATGATGACAAAGATTGGCAAAGTTTGGAAGGATATATCTGGTGAAGAGTGTTGCGACTGCCAAAGTGCGTCCCCATGCCTAGTATTAGATATGAACTAGCCTTACTTCAATGTCGGGTCGTATGAGGAGGAGATCGTTGCCATTTTGGAGCCTCTTGCAAACTCTGTTTTGTACTTTGAATTCTTAGTAAGTAATGGAAATTTGCATTGTTTGTCAGACTGGGTGGCTAGCTGTACCATAACTCCCGCTCAGGTCACCAGGTTATCAACATGTTTGGAAGACCCTCCCCAGAAGACAATAAGGGTTTTATGGGAGCTCGATTGGTGTCTTACCCACGCGACTGCTCTGAATTATTCACATTTTAGTATGCTTATTTTGAATGAAAAAAAATTTTATGAGCTTGAAATATATATATAGAAAGGTTCCCTTTCCCGAAACGGAGAGCTACATTTTGAAGGTTACGTTTGAACTTGTTACCAACGATGGAAGTGGAGGGGGCATGAAAGGGATAGGAAATGACCTGGAGATCTTGCAGGTTATGTGAAGTGAAAGACCAAGTGGTCGCTGGAACATCTGGTGACAGGCTGCCCAATGAATGTGGGTGGGACAAAGACTGATATGCAAATGGATATTTCTCAAATTACCATTTATGAAAAATATTTCCAAGGAACTTAGGGTTGGTCACCCTGAGTTACCTGGGGGAACCCAGACGGGGACTCCCTGCTCACTGTGCTCAGAGAGGCACAGCTCCACCTCACTGATGAGGCACAACAAGGCTGAAACACGTCTATGGGGTTGCTGTTGGTACTCTTGTTCAGAAAGGAATTGCCATAGCATTTTGGTGCTGGACTGGCCAGGTGGGTGGGACAAAGACTGATATGCAAATAGATATTTCCCATCTCTGAAAGGTACAGTGAGCAAAAAGCTGATGGCTGCAAACTCTCATAGTGGGAAAAAAACCCTGAACAGGTTATCATGCCGTGTTCTTTCTGGAGAGGGGCGCCTGCTACAAATCGTGAAAAAGGCACAATGACTTATTCTATAACGAATACACATTTTAATACTTTTTTAAGGAATCGAAGGTTACACGATCAAAGGGCATTTTGGATAGAGATTTTAACAGTTTTCAAATGTCTCTTTCATTAGCTGCTTTAAGATATATTAATGTATTTTAGGCTGTTCATTCATTATATGTTTTGAAGTCGTTTTTCTTCTATATATTGTGTGTTCTTTATGTAATGCGATGTTTGTTGATATGTGATAATCTATATGTGTCATAAATAAATGTATGTGTAAGGTTACTTGTTAAACAATATCACAATAAAACAAATAAATAAATAAAAATAATTGGGAAACGTTTGCAGTTAGCAAAACACAATCACCATATTAGTGCAATGCCTTCCACATTCGGATGGTATTTTCAAGTTTCAAAAATCCCTTTTGCTAACAATATTTCTACCAATTGCATCTGGGAAGAGGTGAGTTCAAGTTTCTGAATTGCAAACTGGTCTCAAATCCTGGCTTCTCCACTTAACCAAAGTGTGTGCTACCAGCCAAATCCTTTCATCTCACTATGGCTTATCAGCCAAAATATAGTCTATATAAGATATTCATGGTGTGCAGTCATAACATCGAAAAAGAAATGTCGAATTACACAAAAATCGAAAAAATAATCGTCGAAAAAAAAAAAGTCGAATGATTTATGTTTTATTTATATTTCTTTTTTGGGACCCGCATGTAAAAAAAAAAGGTAAGAGCAAAACAACAAAAAAAAGGGGGGGGGGTTGGGGGGAACCCCCCCATTTCGAATAAAAAACGTAATAAAAAAGAAATTCGACTGTTTTTTTTTTAACATTATTTTTTTGATTTTTTGACTTTTGGCATTTTGGTTTTCGATTTTATGACTATAAACCGATATTCATCTCACACTTTTACTTCTTCAAAAAGAACCCTCACTCATGATATTCCACGTTGGTAAATATTAACAGTGACAGTTTATATGCTGGACCTCAGTTTGTGTGTCACCTGCCTTAGTGATGAAAACGCGTTTTTAATTTACCTTCCAATGATACCGTTGCGGATTGAAGACTAATTCTATAAAATTATTTTCTGTAATATCACTTATGTCACTTTTTATGCAAGCGGGGGCCCCAAACAGCTTTTGCCAACCAGGGCCCTGCAAATCCTAGGGCCGGCCGTGCCTGACAACCTTTTCCACACTGGGGCACACTGTTCAAGTCACTCAGTGTTTCTAAAGCAAGTGCTTGTGTATTTTGCCGCTAGGGGCCACACTCCATTCCGTGGCATATCTTCCACAAGCAGCCAATCAAACAGGATCATTCACCTCTGTAAATGTCGACAGTGCTGCTGAGGGGGCATTTGCGGATTTTGAGTGGGCCTTGCCCGCTCAGGCCCTACCCTGTCTACACCTCTGATCATCGAAAAAATGGGTAGGATTTGTTTGCACTTATATACAAGTAAAACTAGGTTTTAGCCTTTGAATCTGCACAGCAACTGTTGAATCTGGAGTTTCTCCCCTGGGTAGAATTGGCGTTGTGGGAAGCCTGCTTGAACTTGAAGTCTTTTGGCTGAAGGCTCCCTCGACCCGCTCCCCCTCAAAGTGTAAGGAAAAGCTGAAAGTACAGTTAAAGGCACAGACTTTGACTGAAGTGTTCAGCTTATCAGGAGAGGGTCCCCCAGAGAGGTGAGAAAAGATGAACCTGCAAGCAGTCCAAAATGCTATAAGGGAGTCTCCAGAGAACTCGATTCTTGAGGATTTGGACCCGAGGTTAGTCAAAATGGGGTGCGTGGCAGTTCGTTAGTTATGTGACATGCCTTCATGCCAGATGGACTCTTACCTTTGTGTCATCATCGTAAGTGATAGCAAAATATTCTAGGGAGTCAATTAAGGGACCTGAGAATGTGTTCACTGCAGTCAACCTGGACTTGGCAGTACTGTTTCCTGTGGGTAGTTTCACTTAATTCACCAACTTCAAAGGGCGACTTCTCACAAGCTACTTGCAATGCAAGGAGAAGCTGTTCGTATCTTCCTATCGTCAGACAGAAGATCACGACAGCAAATGGTTTCATCATGAGTATAGATGTGTTCTTTTTTTTAAGAAATCTCCACCGCTGGCCCTATGCAGGGGCACTGAACTGAATAGCGGTGCTCTTTCAATTGATAAGGATCAGGACACTGTGATCAGGCAAATCAGCATATCCTCTGAGGAGGATAGCTCAGCGGCAAGGTGCTCGCCTTGGAAGCCAGACGACGTGTTCAACACAGGTTCGATCCCTGAATCCGCGCTTAGAAACCTCTGGGTTTTAAGTGTGTTATAAATAACCTATCATATCATATACAGAATCTCTCGGTGAAGACCTCCATGGCGGCGTCCTTAAGTGGCACACATGATATGGGTTCTACTGGGGACCCACAGCATTGTTCTCTATGGCAAAACCCAGTTCATTTCCGATTTCTGTTGGGGCTAGGAATATACTGGCAGAGAATCGTCTCTGGCATAAAGGGTCCTTGAGTAAATGGGCTTGTGGCTGGTGACTTGGTGGAAAGGAGGCCCCATTTGGTTTATGCATGCTCCTTTCAAAGGCATTGGGGGTCATTCCGAGTTTGGAGGTATTCATGGTGCTATTAGCGCCATGGCTGCCTCCAAACACGGGTCCTGTCTGGTCTCACTGAATGGGGACTTACCGGGTCATTCCGACCTTGGAGGACCCGGTAAGTCCCCATTCAGTAAACCATTCCCCATTTCGATTTGAGCGCCCATAGCAGGCCTGTTATTAGCGCCCTTGTCCCCTAGTGTCAAATAACAAAAATGTAAAAAAAAAAAAAAAGTCGAATGTATCTTTTTTTTTTTTTTGGGTTTCATTAATAAAAAAAAGGGGTAAAACCAAAAAAAAATACAAAAAAGGGGGGGTTGGGTGGGGAACCCCTCATTTCGAACAAAAAACATACAAAAATAGACATTTGAATTTTTTTTTTTTTTACTTTTTGTTTTCGACATTATGACTTTCGACTTTTTGTATTTCGACTTTTTGACTATAAACCGGACGTCTGGTCTGACCAGACGTCCTTTGCGGTTCCCGCTAAGGGACCTCGAAATAGGGCGGTAAGGGTTTACCGGCACTGTCATCCTTACCGGTGCCCGTAAACCCTTACCGCCCAACTCGGAATGACCCCCATTGACCTTTTTTAGGTCCTAATGTGCGCCAACCCCCACCATAAACCCGAGTTCCTTGGGTTGGGCACTAGTTTCCTCCTCATTTTTGTATCTTATTTATTTATGTATTTATAAGGTGCTTTTGCGAAAACGCTGTACATAAAATGTTAAAACAGTACAAAAAAATAGACGCATCATAGATTACAACCAAAAGCAGGGGAATTAGTACATAGTGAAGGGGAGGGAGCTTTTGAGAAAAGTATGAAATAAGAGTATCAAGGAATAGATCAAATGTGTTGTGGTAGCGCATTCCAGAACTTGGGGGCAAGAAGACTGAAAGAGCGAAAGCGAGATTGAGCACAAGGGGGTTTAGGGACAGATGAAAGGAACTGGGATTGCAGAGGTCGAGGAGGGGTGAACAGGGAAACCAAGGAACAAAGGTAGCCCGGTGCAAGCCCATGGACAGATTTAAAAGCAATGCAGAGAAAATGGAATTGGAGACGAGTTTTGAAGGATAACCAACAAAGTTTGGTCCCATTATTTGACCATATGACAGTGTTTACCCATGCTTGTTTCTTGTCACTAGCTCAGTCCGTTGCTGACCCCCCTTGCGCTCCCCATTCTTCCTAGTTCTCCTGACTGCGCTCTGTCTAAACTAGGTGCTTTGATACGGTCTATGGCTTTCTCTCTGGGCTCATGAGGAACAATGTTATGTACGGTTATTGCTACATTTAGGAACGCCCTCCTATAGTGCTTCTGATTGATATGGATTATGCACTGGCTGACTTTGGAATGGTGCGGCTTGCAAAATTGGAACTTGGTCCCGAAGAGTTCACTCTTCCACTGGCTCTAGACTGTGTATATCAGAGGACTCCAAAATTGTCGATCATATCAGAATGTAGGAACCCAATCAAGACATTTAATGTGAAGGTTGGCACTGCATGCTCTCCACCAGTGCTCAGTAATCTGGTGTTTAGCTTGAAACAGCAACAGGGCCCAGGTACTGTCAGATGGGTCAATGTTTCGATTTCAGGAGGTTCAATTCTGGAAAAGGCAGATTTGCAGAGATAGACAATCACATTCCAGATATTCTCCTTGCCATAGTGTCTGCAACTAACTGAACATCTGACATGGCAGACATACATTTGGGAGAGTTTTTAAAATCTCTTACAACAGACTCTGCCATAGGATTCACAGCAACCTTCAAAACTACATCATCTTTATAAGCACATTTGTTTTTCATCAAATAATTGGCAATTGTGAAGGATGCCTCTAACAGCATTTGAAACGCAGCGTTTAGTTTACCTACTTTTTAGGATCGCACACAGCTTCCTTTGCTTAAATTATTTACATAATTTGTGTGTATTATTGCAAAATGCCTCTCAACCTTACTCTTTTTTTTCCCCACTGTAACTTGGGCGCCGTAGATTAAAGATGCACATTTTCTTTTTATACTGGAAGAAATAAATCGGTTTCCCACTGGATGGAAATGGTACATCTATTGCCTTTTGTTGCATGGTGTGTCTGCATCTGCAGCCAGGATTTCAACAAAGATAGTTTATTTGTGTTTTCTTGGGGCTGCACATGCAAAAACAATCCGAGTAGTATTTCAATCAATGTGTTATACGGTTTTAGAAACATTCAGCATATACCATGTTCTACTTTGTCAAAAAATAAAATCCACTGCCAGTTTAGCATGTTCCCATTTCATGCAAATTGCTCACATACCAGGTCGCAGAATTCAACCAAGGAAAAGTAAGCCAAAACCTACATTGTTGGCTACCCTTAAAAATGTTTTTCTAAATAATTGGTAAGATTGAAAAAATGAACATGTGGAAACCATGTAATCAAATTATATGCAAAAAAGAGTCTAAATCATAGCTCCCTAAAAAAGCAGGGGGCAGTAGCTTCCCCGTAATGTCTGCTCAATTGTGGAACTCATTACCTACTACCCTACGAACAGTTCAGTCTTTCTACAAATTCAGGAAAGAAACCAAACTTTAGATCACTTCTAAAGACCTACCACTGTAGATAACCGCACCTATAGGCCCTCATTATGTATGTATTTAACCTGCTGACCTGACAATGCAGAATGTCCTGCAATCTTTCAATATGTATATTATGTATGTTATCTGTAAACATGATATCTATGCAACTATTTGCCTCACTGTAATGCCACTATGTGTAACTAAGTAAATGCATATCCTTGTAACTTGTGCCCAGTTACCTCCGGGTTGGGAGCGCATTATAAATAAATAAACAAACAAACAAACAAATAACATTCCATTGTATAACAATTACTTGAAACATGCACGAATCATATAACAGCCCAACCAGACGATATATACATTGTTATATTAACATTTTGAGCAAAAAGAATATGGGTGTGTTGAGGGGAGACTTCATAGTGGGTGGCAACCTGCTACCTGTCTGCCCTTTATGAAGAAGGCAGCATCGCAGAGGACAGCTCACAGGATCGCTGCATCTCCCTACAGGATCATGCAGGTCATTCTAGTGCATGGCCATTGGGCCATGTCTGGCTTGTACATACAGCACTCTGAAACACATTGAAGGCTCCACCATCACAAACATGTTTTAAAATGACAATTAGAACATAGTGTTTGCAATGACATCAATATGTGTTTCACAGTGGCAGTGCTGACAGAGTGCCGGCTTATCCCACCTTCTCTAGGTGGCATTTTCCATGTGTTAGATAATTACTTGTAAATTACATGGTATTTCGCACAATTATTAGCAAGAACAGTCATCACGGATCACCAGCCTAAAGTCTCCTCTCATGTGGCCAGGGGAAGGCAGCCACTACCTGATCCTGACCCTAGGGGTAGCATTATGAGGGAGGATTACATGGGAGGAGATGGCTTTCGGGGAGATGTGGTGACTGTTGTATACAAGACATACGGCCTCATTACATGGATGGTGGTAACCATGGCGCTAGTAGCGCCATGGTTGCCGCCGGAGTCCGGCATGGTGAATGGCGGAATTACCGCTCCATTCCAAGGTTGGCGGGAGCGGTAATTTCCCATTCACCATGGCCCTTCCCCATTCCCATTTGAGCCCCCATAGGGCTCAATGGGAATGGGGAAGGAGCAAATAACGGTACTGCAATCAGCGGTACCGTTATTTGCTCTGAAGTCCCTCAGCAGGTCCTGTCCTTAAGGTAAGGTCTGACCACATGTTAAGGACGGGACCCACTGAGGGACCTCGTAGTAGGGCGGTAAGGAATTACCGGCACCAGTGCCCTTACCGGTGCCGGTAATCCCTTAGCACCATCCGTGTAATGAGGCCCATAGTATTCTCGTCTATATGGGGAGGAAAACACCATAATCCCTACGTACCTGATGGCATGTTGTCATTGTTCTAATCCTTCCCAAGTTAACACTCAAAACCCTGTGAATAAAAAACATCCACAGTGGAATACCATTTACTCCTCAGATATGCATGGTTTACAGTCAACATTTCTTGATCATAAAGTGTTTCACTTGGATAGGAGTCTTGACCAGAATATTACTACACACAATGTTCACATACACTCTCCTGATCCAATAGATTTCCAAACTCACATTGCCCTGAGAAGCTTAGAACAGAGAGGGACTCCAATTCCCATAACTTCAGGGACGCTGGGACGAAGAAGGACAGAGCGTCAATGTGGAGGAAATGTTACTTTGAACATGAAGTGCAGTCTAGTTGTTCAAAGATTCATCAGCTGCGCGGGACATCTAAACCAGTGGAGTGCTCACAGCTGAGGAGGGGAACATAGACGTTTAAGGAGAGAGTAGCAGAGGCAGAGGAAGCCGAAGCAGTAAGGACAGAGAAAGTCGCAGCAGAAACCGAAGAGGCTGAAGCAGCATCAGCAGCAGCAGGAGCAGGCAGTGAAGCCGTGGCCACAGCTGAAGCTACAGGGGAGGTTGTGTGCTGCTGCAGAGTATGCAAAGAGGGAAGCGGCATCGCGAAGGATGGCAGACGCGGTGAAGGAGGCCCAGCTGATAGGGAGAGGTACTGCCGAGCTGCAGAGTATTGCTCTGGTGTACCAGAGTATCAGGAGGGTGCTCTGAAAAGAGCAACTACAATCAAAAGACAGTTTTGAATACTGAACAAGTAGAGTTAAAAGGCAAACTTGGTGCAGTTCTCCTGACATGAGATGTCAGTTGAGGGAGGCCTGCGACCAGCATTGCCATAAGCCAAGAGACATGGGCCTCATTAAGAGGTTGGAGGCAGCCATGGAGCTATTAGCTCCATGGCTGCCTCCAAAACCCTCCGACTCCGCCCTGGTGAATGGAGGAATTACCGGTCCATTCCGAGGTCAGAGGGACCAGTAATTCCCCATTCACCAGGGCCATTCCCCCATCCCTTTTGAGCCCACATAGGGCTCAATTGAAATGGGGAAGTCGCTAGTAACGGTACCGCAAATTGCGGTACCGTTATTAGCTCTAGAGTCCCTTTGCGGGTCCCGTCCTTAACGCCTGCAAAAACCAGGCGTTAAGGAAGGACCGGCAAAGGGAACTCGTAGTAGGGAGGTAATGGATTACCGGCACCAGTGCCCTTACCGGTGCCGGTAATCCCCTACCTCCCACCTCGTAATGAGGCCCACTGTAAGAGGAAGGCAAACTTGGTACAATTCTCCTGACATGAAATGTTAGTTGGGGGAAACCTGAGACCAGCATTGTCCTAAGCCAAAAAAAGACATAAAGAGACATACATTGTGCAGTTCTCCTAACCTGAGATGTCATTTGGAAGAAATCTGGAACACGCATTGTCAAGAGCCATCAGAGATCGAAAGAAAGGTTGATATGAACTTAGTAACTAGGTTTAAGCTATATTAATCTTATACATATCAAGATATATACATAGAAACCCCTGCTCAATGTTCTCACTGAATCCCTTAATGTGTACTCTTGTTTCATAAAGCATAGGCTGAAACAGAACTCTGAAATCATGTTTTGTAAGTCCTGCCATTGATAGCACATGTCATTTTATATTCTTGCTTAGTTTTGGAAATGGACACACCCTAGAATGCAGTGCAGCTAATAGTTTTCCACATTTACTTAAAAGTAAAATTGCCATTAGCATTTGATTTCCTGAATTGGGACACGCATAGAGGTGGGCTCCTCCATGTCACAACAAATTCCAGCTTAAACGTTAATACAATTGGGATACTACTGCCTTAAAAGAGAGAACTCAGTATCTTCAAATAAAAAACAATTAACAATGAACAGCAACACGTACCGCTAGATGTACCTTTTTTCTTGCAAGTTGGGATTCACATGGATTGTCTTTTTTCTACACACACACGCTGAGCAAAAAACATTACAGCTGTAGCTTTTTTCCCCCCATTCTGATTCAAACCCTACAATTACCAGCATGCAAAATAATGCTAACCAAAATAAATCTAAAACACACATTGAGGCTGAAACCATCACAGCCCAAGTTTTGTTTCACATGGCATGCCAATTTATGCACCTTCCCTTTGTAATCAGCCATTATTTGCACTTCTTGGTGACAATGGCCACAACACACATTTCCCATTTACATTTGTTATTGATCGTTAAACCCCTTGTTGGGACATTGCCCCGAGCCCTTCAAGCCCAGATGCACACCCTCCTCTACCGAGCACACAGTTTTTGACTGTTTGATTCAAGAAGAGGAGAGGGAGGAGAGGGAGGAGAGGGAGGAGAAGAGGCCCCAGTACGTCAAATACCAAAATAAATACACAATTCTCATATTGGTGTTTGATGCAAGGAGCTACTCAGAAGCCTCTGGCAAGCTACCAGTGACTCACAATCCACTGGTTGGAGACCATGGGTGTATATCAACCTTTTGAGTACAAAAGTTATCCAGACCAAATCACGTTTGTCAGTGCTCGACATCTGGAAGTCATTTCAAACAAAAGGTTGCCTAGCCATGTTATTTCTAATTCAAAAGTTGACTATGCACGAATAATGTGTTGGAGTCTTTGCAGTCATTTGAGGGATGACGGTCTGCCTTTTTTGAAAAGGTGGAAGAGCACCTTCAATTCAAACATTTCTGTAAATATTTGTTAAAGACTGAAAGAAGACAGAGGGGATCAAATGGTCATTACTTGAATTCATTTTTTTGGCCTTTTCACTCATTTCAAAAAAGTGGAGTTCCCTCAGGGATTCAATGTCTACTAATATAGACCACCCTTGAATCCAGCAGTTGGCACCATTGCACCCCTGCTCACTCCCTGCTGTAGCTGAACTGAAGATCCCAGCATATTGACCTCCGTTTTGCCTGGCGTTAACCCTTCAGTTCTTATTTTGGTAGTGGACAGCTCCCTGATTGGTTCTTGACCATCCGATACATTCTTGCCCAGAAGAGTCTCACCTCCTGGCATCCACATCAAAGGGCTGCACAGGCATCATGTCCCTGATGTAGGTCCAAGGCCGAATAATGAGTGGTGCACTTGAAAGATCTAATGTGATCAGCTTTTCTTGTGTACCTGGCACCTAGACATTGGAACTTGTGCATTTCAAAGGCAGGTCTGTATTTTTGTGTGAGAATGTTCAGCCTTTGGCAGCTGTGGCGCTACACCCGGTCAATTGTATTGTGTTTATATACTGATTGGTACGTGCTGCAGAATACCGTCTCTGTGTTCCAAGGATGACCAGAACTCTATCAGAATTGAGTTTTGGAGTTTTGAGACCATTTGTTTGCGCTTACGCACTCCTTTGTTTGATTGAATTGATTGCGTTAACTCTTGGTTCGCTCAAATAATTTCATATTACACAGAAATTTGATTCACCTCAGAATTTATTATTTTCTTTAAATTGAATTATCTTCATCCAACTGACATTATTCCATTTTCGAAACCGTTGAATTGGCTTCATTCAATGTAAACATGAGTACAAGTTCATCTTCATTCAGAAATGGTTGTATACTAATTGACCTTTTCACAATTGACCTCAGGAGAATTGACCTCAGGAGAATTTACCTAATTTGGTAGGTCAATTAGGACATATATGCAGGGGGAAACCCCCCGCAACCCCGTAGCCAATCCAAACCCCCGCAACCCCTCACCCAATCCCCTTATATTATTTATAATCCAAAACCAACCCAATACATATATAAAATAACTAAAATAATATAAAGGTCAATTGTGCAGAAGGTCAATTAGGACGACTATAATTAGGTAAATTGTGCAAAAGGTCAATTGTAAAAGGTCAGTTTGGGTGATACCTCAAATACTGTTGTATTCACTCCAAACATATTTCATTGACATCTACGCATTGTTTTCCCCTTTCCCCGACACATGTTTCCCTGTCTACAGTACGACGGTTCATCAGGGGGTGTAATTAATGATCACCTTGTAGTATGTGTGAGTTCCAAATTTTGTAATCACACAAACTAATCATCTCGAACCATCAGAGGAACGTGCTAAATTTCTTCCTAGGACTGTTAGGGAGAATTCTCATTTTATGGCTAATTTCCCTTACCTATAGAGTCCCAGAGCAGCTTTGCTGGATTTGAAGGGTTTGTTTTTTTCTCCTGCTAAGAGTGAGACTCTTTTTCCCACTCTTAGGCATTTTTGCTATGTGTGTTCTAGGCTATTTTTGTGTTTAATGTCTATGGGGTTTCTCTCACCTCCATAGGAACCATCTTTATTCACATGTGTTACACAGCACCCTCCGTGCAGTGACAAGGGGTGTTGTAGCGACCCCCAAACATAGGCTCCATACCCTGGGACTGACTACTGTCTCCCAGGGCATGTAAAGTCCCCATTGACTTTACTAGGCAATTTTTGTGAACTAAACCAGTACGACCCATTTTACTATGGAAGTACTGGGAAGGGTTAATAGTTTTTCCCTTATGTTCATTTTCGAGAGGGTACCGTACAGTCCCTCTCTCAAAAGTTTCTGGCTTTTGGCAGTGGTTACTACCGTGAATATTGAACCGCAAACATTTTCCTATGCGATTTTCCCATTGTTCGAGGCTACCACATTTTCTGACAGCCTCTAACATACCGCCGGTGTATTTTAATATTAACTTTACTCTGGTAGGTTTTATTTGCCAGAACTTTAATATAACTTCTTTCTCGTGTCTTTCTCTAAACTCCTAACCCAGGTCGGGGATCCTTTGTTTGTCCTATTGGCGGGCTTCTACCGAGGAGCCCTCCTTTCAGCGCCACTAAGTCTGTGGTGGGTCCATTGTGTGGGAGGGGGAGTAGGACCCCTGGGCAGGGTTGCCTCAGCAATCCATGTCTCACTCTATCCTGATAGGCTGGAGGGTCTCCCGCCAGGATGACCACTCCACTGTGTGAGTGACAGCTAGGCTGTATGAATGGGGATCTTTTTGCATAAAAGCAGTGTCCTGAGGACTGGAAGAGCAAGATGTCACCACTGGAAGTAAGAAGCCGAAGAAGAGAGAAGCCAAAGACACCTGCAGCGACTGAACCACCGGTGAAGCCCTGCTGCAGCGTCTCACCACTTTTCTCCACACAACGAGAGAAGATCTTCATCTGCAAGAGCCTTCTTCCCTTGAGCTGGTGGGGCCAACCGGTTCGCCAATCCCCTTCCCGGACCTGCCTTGGTCGAATCGCCAGTACCCCGTACTAGGAGACCGGATAGCCAGGCACCAGTCCACCCGGACCGCGATTTAAAAGTGCGAACCTTTTATTCGTCGGGCAGCACCACGGCTGGTTTCATCCCTGGGTAGTGCAGTAACTCGAACCTTCCTCCACGACGAGAGCTTCTCTTCCTCTGCTGGATCCCCAAACTGCAGGAACTACCAGGAACAACCGCCACCGCAGGAGCCACTTCTTCATTTCTAAGGTACATTGTTCCGCCAGGCCGCCCTTTCTGCGGGGTAGTGCTAAAGGTGTTTTGAATCCTTTACCTACCTGTTGGGTTGGCCGCACCTCTCTTTTAACATTGTCTTTCACCTTCTGCATCCACCTTTTCGAATCGTTAACCAAAGACTTGACTGCAGCTACAAGAACATTTTGCTCCTGGGCCCTTGCCCTGTACCACTGACTCTGGCATAGGCCTACTGACTCTGGCTAAATTTGTTAGAACTGCCTTCTCTAGATTGCTTCTCAACTAGAAATGTGTTGGTGCACCTACTTCTTATAACCACCCTTTCCTTCCCACTTTTAACCTTGTGAAATGCCATTTTGCTCAGTTTTCATTTAAGTAGTTGTTTTACTGATGCACTGTCTTGCTTAAACTGGTTCACAAACTTATGGGAAGTGTCGCTAAGGTGTGTAAGGAGGTATTTCTGCATAACTTGTGCTTTCCCTCCCTTGTGAGAAATTGCTAGAGTGACATTTGTGTTTGGTTTGCACTGTGCCGTTTTGCTCAGTTTTCACTCTTGCTCAAACTTGTCTACAATTTAACTAGGGAGTTGTGTATACTTTCTTTGACCGAATTTAACTTGCTTTAAGAACTGTGATAGATGTGTTTTACTAGAAGTGTATAAAATAAATAAATATATATTCTTTTACTACAAAGCATTGGTCAGTGTTTCCTTGTTCCATAGTACTGAAGGCCTATTGTGTAAACCCTGAATACTGCTCATCTCCCTCTTAAGATAAGTCTGCTCAGCCACAGCTACCAACTAAATCTTTGTGGTACAGACTGATACCAAAGGGGATTTATTGCTCTCACCTGTATTCCTAATCTTCTGTAGTGCTCCCTAAGGGAACTGTACGGGATTCTGCCTAACAAGGACCTTTCAGGATATAATTGGTAAAAATCAAGATTGGCCACCAGGAACAATTAGTTGAATTCCATAGACTTTGACAGAACAGAGGGACCTGGTTTATGGTTCCTGTACAATTACAACTGAAGAGCTGATTAATATCACTAAGAAATTAAACATCTCAGCTGAAAAATCTGAGCCCTGGCCAGACAGCGCAATTAAGTCAAACATCACTTACCTGGTGGAACCACTGAATGATTTTTGCAACGCATCAATATCCGGCAGTATCCCAACATCAATAAAGGCTGCCAGAGATACTCAAACTACAGACCTATATCTAACATTCCTTTCTTGCTAGAATCGCCAAAAACATAACTATAACTCAACTGGTCCTCTATGGTGAACAATTTGGTTTTCGCTCAAACAAGTGTGCAGAAAATAAGCCTCCCTTTCGTGAGAACATTCTGAAAGCATGCTCCCTGTTTTGGCTGCCCCTTGGTTATGGGGTTAAGGAATAAGCCCCTCGGGCAAACCCACTTAACCTGGTGGGCCTTTGAAAGGCCCCAACACACTTCTTCCCCAGGACTTCAGGCTTCAAGCTAGTAACCCCCCTCCCTTGAGCATGCAACACATCCCCTTACGTTCTTAATGACAGCAGCAGCGGCAAACTCTAACTCCAGTTTGTTCAGTGCCCTAGATTTGCCCCTTATTGTAAATTGTTCTGGCTATCTGTATCTCACTCAAAAGTGGTCTTAACCCCCACTATGTTGCAGATGGCCGCCTCTGGTTTCCCTAATGCCTGTAGGATGGCGCTTTATTGATGTCTACGCCCTAATTTCCCCCCTGGTGGTAGTGTGTTCGCAGTGATCCATGGCAAAGCACTTTTCATTAGCTTCCTCCATGATGGTGCACTGTTAATTCGTTTCCTCCATGGAGGTGCCTGCTCCCAACATCCTGGGGCTAAACCAGCCCATTTCCTCTTTGGTGGTGCTTGGAAACAGCCCAGGCATGTTCCTCAAGAGGGGCGCAACCCCTGTGGGTGGGCTCCGACAAGCAAGTCTGTCCAATTTCTTGCCAAACGCAGCGGCCGGCCAGGGACATTCCTCATCCTCTTCCACCTCGCCAGCTGGCCCATGATCCAGCTGTACCGCCTGCCCTTTCTGGCCCCAGGGCTGGAGACCTTTCAGTCAGGGCAGTTCCTAGACAATATTGTGCCCAGGGCAAAACACCAGAATGCGCCCCTCCCTGTGCCACACGTTGCTTCTCTACTGCTATCCCGCACTGCACTCTCTCTCCAAAGTAGTTTAATCATTGCAATTTAAATGCATTTTTATTGACTTGTACTTAAAATGAATGAGTAGACTATGTATCCAACAATATTTTTAATAGAAGATCATAGGAAACGTCCCCTGCTATAAGAACAGCTTTGGAACACCTTACCAACACACATTAGAAATGAGCAATCGCACCAGCGATTCAAAACATTGATTAAAACTTGGCTCTTTGACAAATGCGACTAAGGCTGTAAGCACCCGTCATAGTTCTCAACATACTGCAACCGAATATATGTATGTAATCCTATCTATGTCTGTAACAAGTGACATTATCTATGTCTGTAACAAGTGACATTTCTAAGTAAGCAATGCTGTGATACCCTTGGGTTTGGGCACAGAACAAATGCAATAACAAAATAAATACATTTTCTATCATGTTTTTTGGTTGTTGTCCAAATGAAGGACACTCTCCCAGAGGATGCTTCCTCAAAAGCGTCTATTGCTACCGATGTAATCTATGTTTCCAACAATTTTGCTCTCGATTGAAAGTGTAGCAAGATCTGATGACGTTCTTCAGTTGGTGAACACAGCGCTCAGAGGAGGCTCCTAATGCCCCGGAAGAATGGAAGATGGGAGTCAAATAAAGGAAAAGAGTTAGGTGGTGGTGACAAAAAAGAAGGCAGTTCCCAGCTATGTTAAGTCAGGTTAGGTCATACAGGTTGCCTTGAAAGCGCCATAGGGGAAGACCAGAGAGGTGGGTAGGCTGTGAGGTGAGGCAGTCATGTTGCCATATGATCTGCCTACCTAGACACAGTATAGACATACTTGCCAAATGGTGTGAGTGCACGTGCATCTAATGTGCAAACCTGTTGTATGTTAAGAATACCTGAGTATAGGAGGGCAATATCCAGAAAATAGCATGAACACTTGGGCACGTGATGGCAACAGCAGACTAACGGGGTGAGTTCCTGGGCATATGCTAACTTCTGGCAGATAGTTGCACGCCAGATGGTTAGCTCATGTGCCTCAGGCTAGTTTTGGGAATGGGTCAATGCTATACAAGTTTGAAAACCTGGTGGTACCAACTTCATTCTGGGGGCGATGAATGTTGTACCATCAGTGGGAAATAATAATGTACATTGAAACAGACATTTGAGTTGTCCATCGCCATGAAGCACTATAAAAATCACCAAATTAAAATACATGGCGCAAGTGCAATGGCAACATATTGGCAGGCCTCATGGATTGCCCTAGTGGCTGCAGTCCGATGGCACAAGTTGGCCATTTGCAACAAATGCCCAGCACACGGGACCTGGCATCCTAATGTATTTTTGGCCCAAGTGACCGCTCGAGATGGCGGCCTTCCAAGGAGCCTTTTAACTCAGCAGGTGGCTCCCTATGGAAGAGCCTCCCTGTCACCTTCTGTCGTGCGCCTGAAATTCTCAAGTTTCGGAAACTCCTCAAGACCTTCCTCTTCTCCTCTTCATTCTCTTTCACCCTACCCTACTAACCTGGCTCTCTGCTCTTCTTTCTCTCCCTCCTTCCACACAGCTTATTGACTGGCCGCCTGGTGTACCTCAGAGTCTCACAGGTCCCAGGCACCCCTCCCAAGGCTCTGCACCACACTGCACTTGTACGAAAAAACCCTGAGAGCTTCTCTCCCCGCACTTCTCCAATCTCTACTGATGCACTTGGTCCCCTGCCCTCCCGCACTTGCACGATCTGCATACAGCCCTGCCTGAAGATCGTCTGTCCGTTCTCCCTTGTCTTCACCCCTTAATGTGCACTTGGAAAAACCGCAGAACCGCCAGCAGGTCTATTTGCTGTATCTAAACTGAATGTTTCATGTTCACTTACTCTGCCTGTGCAGACCGTTATCGTCTCATAAGCTCTGAGCGACTGTTGTTTTTTCCCTGTGTTCCTTCCCTCCTTGAGCGCTTTGAAACACTTGCCTGTGTATAGGCGCTATATAAGTAAACATTACCATACATTTACAAACTGTCCTCCTGCTCCCTGTCCATTTCAAAATCATTCTCTCGAACTTTTCTTTTAACGGTCCTTTCTTCTTCCGATCCTTTGTGGCAGGTGAGTCCACAGTCCTTGGGCAGGGAGGGGAGAGCCTAGTATCTTCAGGCCTTGAAGATTCTATCTGCTCCAATGTGTTTTTCTTACATCACAGATGTATCGATGCCAGAGATGACATGCACTGCAGCCAGGTCCAGTGCACATAAAAGCGCCTCTGCTGCAGTGAGTGGGTGAGTTGGGGGTGGGGGGGCTTCCTTCTTAGGGTTCCACTAGCCTTTCCTGCAAATTGTTCCTTGATGAGTCTTTAGAGGTTGCACGAGCATTTATGCAGTTTCCCCGCTATAAGGCGCGCCACATCACTTCGCCCTTAGTTACCTTCTCTCGATCTTTACCCATACTACCATTTGGCACTGCCCTGTGTGCTGAAGACTTTCATTCACCCCTAGGGATTGCATGGGATATTGAGGGCATCAGGGGCGTTGCTAGGTGGGGGGCTAAAGGGGCTATAGCCCCTGATCTTTTGGTTGTAACCCCGGATAGAATCTCAGGAGCTACAGCCAAAAGACTAGCTAGCCCCCAGTCCCGACAGTTCTGACATCAGCGTAGCCCCGGGTCTTTTCCAGACCTAGCAACTCCCCTGGAGGGCATAGTACTGTGAGTGGCCAAACCAAAATCCCTATTGAGTCCATGCACTACTTTATGTATACACGCCCCATGCTGTAAATATCCCATGTGATTCTGCTACTGACAAGGCAGCATTTGACAAATAAGCGATATATATATAATGCTGCAATGGTGTAAACAGGTGGGGTCAGATTCTCAAACAATCACTAAAGTAAAGAAAGCAAGGAGGGTGCCCTTTTTAGTTTTGGCTATTAGGTGGCAAGTGCCACCTATAGGCCAACACTATTGAATGATAGTGCAGATAGTAGGTAGAATGGGCCATGAAGAGGCACACAAAGCTTGTGGATGCTCTTTTGTTATTTACCTACCCATTGATTTCCTGTGGCCAAACTATTCCTAGGACAATTCCCACCCACGTCCTTCCCCTCCCTACCTAAAACACATCCAACCTGGGATGCCTTTGAGTAACCTCGAAATGTGTGCTTGAGGTGTGCCTGCCAGTGTTATTGCAAAGCAGTCTTCTGAGAGCTATTGGTTTAGTTGGAGCTGTAAAAGTATCACTGGTGTAATGAACATGTCTTTACCAAGTGTACCTTCAAAGTGTGTTGCATATCCTTCACTGAAATCCTGTCAAAAACAAGCATTGGCAAATCCACCAGTTGTTGCTTGTGTATAGGTATTAGGCATTTTCCTGGCGCTGTTACTATATGCTCAGGTATTCACACCAGTTTGCGGGCGCTCCAATTAATGGGCAGTTAGCACCATTACGTGTTTTGCTCTCAGATGCCCATTGTAATTCAGGTTGGCTCCTAAATATTCCAGCTTGAACTTGTAGCAAGCTGAGTTGCTCATGGAGACCCCATCAGGATTCTACACTCTTTGGAAATTCCAACTGGGAACTCCACTCTGGTTACTCCCACCCACTCTCTACTCTACACCCACTGCACTATGTCATCTTTTGTCTCGGGAGGATAGCTCAGGGGCAACGTGCTCGCCTTGGAAGCAAGACGACACAGAGCACCACAGGTTCGATCTGCGGGTACACACTTAGAAACCTCTGGGTATTAGGCGTGTTATAAATAACCTATAATATGATATCCATTCCTCCCTGTGCTCCCCCACTCTCATAAAATACCAGTCACTGCACACTGTTTGTTAGGCCAGAGATATCAGTCCACTCCAGCACATCTCTTTACAACTGATCTACCCAAAGTGCACCACCACCACCACCACAACGTTGCCATTGCCAGATGCTTCAACGCAGCCACCAGGCCCTCCGCTAACCTCCCCACACTAAAACTCTCAACCTCCTAATCTCAAACGGACATTAGACATACACACTAACACGCTGATGCAGATTAGTAGTCTTCCCAACAGACATCAAAGAACAAAGTGCTGCACCTCTACAATCATCTTGCAGATCTCAGTCCCGGCCAATGCTTTGTAGCACCACAGACACACAAGGCTCCTCTCTGGACACGAATGCCTCTATTTTGCTGGCACCAGGCACCTAGAAACAGAACTGCATGCAGAGCTCAGGGTACTTCTGGGCTGCATGAATCATCCTACCAGCAAAGCTATCTTGAATGTTTCCTCTCCCCACCAACCTATCCCACCCAACCTTTCTTTTAGGCCCACCACAGTGCCTGGAGACCATGAAAGTAGCATCAGTGAGTGGTATAAATCTAGATAGCAAGACGTGACCTGGCGTGGGTTGTTATGAATAGGGATGAGTGAAATTGACACATTTCACTCTGCAGGGGAAACGGGGAACTTTGGGCAAAATCCACATTCTTGGCAATTTTTCTCTGACAGGCCAAATGGGCAATTCTGGACATTGTTTTACCATGCACAGTTTTGACATTTGCCCTCATTGACATCTGGTGGCGAATATTTCACAAATATGGGGGTTTCCAAAAAGTTTCAGCCCCTAATTGGGTGAAGTATCTGTGTGCTTGAGCCAAAAAGGAGGATAGCCTGGCAAGCAAGACGACACGGAGCAACACAGGTTCAATCCCGGGTCTGCGCTTCGAAACCTCTGGGTAATAAGCACCTTATAAATAACCTATCATATCATATCAAAAAAGCACCAAGAACAAATTCTTCAAGAATGATTGAAATTGTGACTATGAGGTGAACTTTGCTGGTGACAATGTCACTCACCCCTCTTTGATTGTGTACGCAGTAGGTGAGGCCTAATCTGGAGTATTGTGTCCTCATTTGGAGGCTATAGATCTGGAGTATTTTGTTCAGTTCTAGAAGCACCATCTGGACTATTGTGTGCTTCCAGAGGCTTCCACTGGAGTATTGAGTCCATTTCCACATTCCACCTCTGTAGTGTCATCCCCACATCTCTCAAGTACCATACCTACTTCTACATGGCTCCTCTGGAGCCCTGTGGTCGGGCTTTGGGACCACAAATGGAGCACCGTGTCCATTTCTGGAGGCCATAGCTAGAGAACCACATCAAGATCTGGAAGCCATATCTCGAAAATGATAGACCAGTCAGATACATACAACCAAAATGGTACCTGGTTTAAGCTGGGTTTCCTGCATACACAGAAGACGGCCTGACTTATTCCCACCCACACCTTCTGGCCTTTAAAGGTTCTTGCATGTTTGGAAATCTCTCACACTCCAATAGGTGGGTATGTACCTATGCGTTCTTGCTATTGGCTGCAGCATCTCGCGTAACTGATTGAAGCAGCAACTGTCTGCGTCTTTTCCTATGCAGTGAGAGCACCCCCCTCATCACATGATGGGCAGAGATACAGTAAGGTAGGATTAGGTGGTTGCCTAGGAACCCACCTGCAGGTGGGGATGTGCAGAATGCCCTTGCATACATCAACTGCTTGTGCTTGCAGCGCAATGCAATTTTGCCTAGTGCAGCAAATATTCTCCTGTTAGTTCTGTTTCTCCCCATTGGAGGAGATGTTGCACAATCGTATTACGAGACTTCCCCCAAGAAGGTTATCACTGTACCAAGAAGTGAAACTGTCCCACTGATCACCCCCAATTTCCTCTTTGGGTTACATTGTGTAATTCTACTCGATATATAAGAACCCCCAGTGTGGTCTCCTGTAGACAGAGGCACCTGGATTGGGAGAGACTGCATTGGAGTTCAGGTGTGGAAGCACAAAATGGCACCTCCGAGACTCATGCTCTGCTCGTTCGCTCTCTTGATTCTGACTTCCTCTCCAAGAGGTGGCTTTTCTGAAACGTCTGGGGCGCCAGACTGCTGTGCACGTGAGTAATGCTTTCTCAGAGTCTCCTGTTGCACAGGCTGCTTCTCCCTTGACAGAGTGGGGTCCCATGGTCTCTCCATTCCGGACAGTAAGCACCATGTTTTGACCTCTATGGCCTCCTCGTCTTCTATGATGTCTCTCTGATGTGGGTAGACCCTGCTTTGCTTCATCCCGTCTACTTAGTGTCCACCACCTTGTTCCCACCAGCCTGCAGCCATCTTCTTTCATATCCCTCTGTGGTGGAGGTTGACTTCTTTTTTGTCCCACTCTGTCTATCTCTCCCTCTCTTTCTCTCTCTCCTCTCAGGGTGATATTGTTCTTTGCTTACTTTATTCTGCTACTAGAGTGCTTATCTTTATTTCTTATTTGGATCTTCGGCTGCTTCAGACTACAACTCCCATCAGTCTTAGCCAGCGTAGGCAATCGTGACAGACCGTGAGAGTCATATGGCCTCATTCCGAGTATGGAGGTAGTCATGGTGCTATTTGCTCCATGACTAACTCCCATACCGGGTCCGGGTCTGACCTGGTTCAACAGGGACCTACCAGTCCATTCCGACCCTGGAGGGACCTGTAAGTCCCCATTGAAAAATCCATTCCCCATTCCCATTTGAACCCCCATAGGGCTCAAGGGGAATGGGGAAGTAGCTAATAACGGTACCGCAATTTGTGGTACCGTTATTAGCTCTCTGGTCCCTTAGCGGCTCCCGCTAAGGGCGCCTGGTAAAACCAGGCACCCATTGCGGGACCCGCTAAGGGACCTCGGAATAGGGTGTAAAGGGATTACCGGCACCAATGTCCTTAAAGGTGCCCGGTATCCCTTTGCGCCCACCTCGAGAACATCGGCAGAGCCACAGGTTGCAGACTCCTGCCGTAGGGGAACCTCGCCCCCTTCCTATCTTGCATCTTTGGGATTCCTTCTGAGCAATTCATTTCGTTTACCTAAAGTTTAGGTATTTGAGAATTTCGTTTGGACTTTCTTACAGTTCAGAATATTTTTCAGTTCGGATAGTGGTTGAGAATTAGAATTTCTGGGGTTATATTTTTGTTGTACCAAGTGGCATTGTTTAGTTTTATCACTTAAGGGGATACATTTTTGCATGAGACTTTGCTCGGGCCACTTTTTATACATTTGGGTATATGAGTGGTGGTTTAGGTATGTAGGCACAGGGATTACGTTCTATGGGTTTGCACTAAACTGTTGGGGCCTATGTGTCTAATTTTAAAGATTTAATCTTATCCTCGAGCACAGTAGTTTCCGAAATGTAGCTGTTTAAGGCTGCCGCATTGGCTTAGGTGCCCAGGCCTGATCATAGTGGCTTAGAGGTAGGTTTTATTTGCTAGCCTTCAACATGCATGCACTGGAGTTTGTGATACGGTTTAGGGGGTTTCCTTTAGGAGAGTAAGCTTCAATGTATGGGTTAAGACTTCATTTTATGGACTTAAAAGTAGGGGTCGTGGCTTATGCTTTGTGGTTTTGGTTTAGGCTTAGTATTTTAGGCTTTCTGGCCTTGGCCAAGGTGTTTGGTTTTGACTCTGGGCTTTAGAGTTAGGCGTAAGTGTTTGCGTTTAGTGGTATGAGGCTGAAGTTTAGGATTTGCTGTTGAGGTATAGTGGTCGAGTCACTCGGATTTCGATTTAGACCTTTAATCTTGGGTGATTGGTGTAAGGGATAAGACTCTGGACATTGGGTTAATGTTAGGGTGTATGCTTATAGACTTTTGTAAAAGGGTATATTCTTAGGAGTTTACGCTTCGCTTATTAGGAATTAATGTTATGTATTGGGGGTTTAGGTGTTTAGTCTTTGGGCAGTTCAAGGTTTTTTCTGTGTGTTTGTTTTAGGATTATTCACTTATGGGTTACTGCTTTGGCGTAGGGCCTAGGGTTTTACGTGTAGACTTATTTTCTTGTTTATTTAGGAGCTTTACTTTCCTGTTTAGGTTTATTATTGCTGTGGAGGCTTGGAAATAATGGTTTGGGCTCGGCTATAAATTTAAAGTTTGTACTTAGCCATAGCTTTAGTCCTTAGTTTGGGATGTGTTCAAACCCTCACCCTAACAGTTATACTCGTCTTATACGGAATTAGATTTTCTCAGAGTATCGCTTCCAGGGAAGCAAGTCTGAATGACAGTAGTTAAAAATCGGTGGCGTCTTTCAGGGTGGGTTTACGGAAATTGACTATTTCCTATTGAGATAATGTACCCCTCACATTCATAGGCAAACCTTCCTCTTTCTCTCTCCAATGCTCTCCTCATATCTATGTCTGGCTCTCAAAGGGCCTCTCCAATCTCTTTTCAGCAGAGTCTCCATCCTGCTCCTACATTTCTGGGATCCCCTCCTTTCACTTTCTATCAGGGTTTGATGGAATAGGGGGAGGTCCTCTGTTCACCCTCCTAATGGAAGGGTATCTTTGTGTAATTTTCTAAAGGTGGATCAACTCATTCCTTCCTCCCGGTCATTCAGGTGGCCATATCAATTTCATCTAAACACCATATTTACAGTCCTGGGCCTTCCTTTTGCAAACTGATGCACTCTGGTACATGTAGTCTACTTTGTCTCACTGTGATCCAAGACTTCAACCCCAAGAATGCATTGATTTGTCATTGTAATTGAAAGTGGTGGAGCACATTTTGTACATAGCAAGCCATAGGTCTACGCAGACTCCGCTATCTGTTTGGATCTGTAATGCCCTAACGTAGTGCCTTATAACCCTCTCTTCTCTTTTGTCACTTTCATAGAGCTCAAGGGAGCTACCCTGTGTGGCCCGGACAAGAGTATCTTTTTACAGAGCCAAGCAGGAATTCCTGGAGTGCCTGGAATCCCAGGAGCCAGCGGAAATGCCGGTGTCAAGGGGGATCCTGGAGCCCAAGGTCCCAAAGGTGAGGGAAAACTGGGACAGCTGTAACCTCGCAATAGGGGCAGTGATCATTGGAGAAATGGGAGCGACCAATTGGGAGATAGAAAACAATTGTGCTCATGGTCAAAAAAGTCTAAGTCGTGCAAAGGAGACCAGTTATGGGTGCACTAGCGGTTGTAGGTGAAAGGCTTGAATACAAAGGGTCGAAATGCAAAACATTCGAGTCAAAAGGACCGGGAAAAAAAAAACCAAATACCTTTTTTTAAATATTTTTTATGGGGGGGGGGGCCACCAGACCCGTGTTTTTTGGCCAAAAACAATGAATTTTACCTATACCAAACCCCCCCCAAAAAATACATTCGGTCTTTTTTTCCGGTCCTTTTGACTCGAATGTATTGCATTCGATCCTTTTGTTTTCGAATTAATGACTGGACAACTGCAGTAACGTCAACTCCATTCTGCTTCATGCAATATTCGTGGTTTTCACTAACAAGTGCAAAAATGCATCTAAACCATTGTGGCACTTCATAGTGCATGGGAGTGTAAATGCTTCCTGTCATGTGGAGGGTGAGGGCCTCTAAAATGGATTCTTATGCAATCCATAGGAATCCAAATGCTTTCCACTACCCTGAAAAACCCCACATTGGTGGAAAACCTTTGGGTTTTCTCAGGCAAAGCGGGACAGGGGGGTTGAAAGCATGCTCCAATTCCATGCCCCCTCATCACCTGCGAAAACCAACAAATTCCACCAGTACTCAACAGCAGGTGTTAAATCAAGGATACCTTTACGCCTGCTTTTTACACCTATTTATACACTGCTGAGATTGGAAAAGGAGGGCTACTGTGTGACAGGTTAAAAAGCTGTCCAAGGCATGAGACTAATACAAGCGTAGTTGTCGATGATTTCATGCCTGTCTGTGGTGGAGAAAGAACATAGTCTAATCATGTTTATCTCCCTCCACATGCATTAAGAGCTGATCGGAAGAATGTTAGCACTCCTGACTAAATCAAGTTTGAACTGAGTGGCTTAGGCGCACTAGCAAGGAGCAAAGTTCTCCAAGCGCACCTCCTAGTAAGACGTCTACAGTGGGGAAGGACCCGGAGGGAGCTGGCAGCAGAACCCAGAATTCCGGAAGCAAACTAGGGCAAATTCAAACAGAACAAACACCTAGGAAAACCAGCACTCTCCTTGTAGCCTGAGGAGTTTCCCTGAAGCTGGTTACTGAACTGGGGAGTGGAGGTCCAACAGGTTTCTCTCTACAAGTCGCCACACAGTGCAGGCCACCTTATGCAGATAATACACTGCCTGCCCACAGCATTCTGAGATGAGCTGTTTAAGCAGCATAACCTTTTGCTCATCTTGCTGTTTTTTTTAACTCTCTCTGAAGAGTCTGTTTGCTCACCATGAAGTTAAAAGGAAGACTTGTAGACCAAGGAAGGGTCCTGCTCACAGGGTATTAACCCGTCCTCAAGTTACCCCGAGGCAAAGCTGAGGGCTATCGGTTGGAAAGGAGTCATTATCACAGTGATAATCACCCCTCCTGACGCTATAAGGATATTATCACACGGAGCTGGGCAACAAACAAACAAAGTGCTTAGGATTTTCAGCTATTGAACATGGAACTAATAACACACTTGCAGGCTGTGTTATTAGGGGCTCTACAATGCACTGCGGCCAGTTAGACTGTATCCAGACCCCCAGGCAGATCTGAAAGGGGAAGGGGCTAGGTTACTGGGGAAGGAGCTAGGTTACTGGGGAAGGAGCTATATTACTGGAGCGGGGAGCTAGGTTACTGGGGAGGAGCGGGCAATCCAAGATAGCTTTGCTGTTGTGTGTTTGTGTGCGGACCGCAAGGACCCTGAGCCCTGCTTCTTGATCGGTTCTAGATGTCCTGTGTCGAGGCACTAAATGCATTTTTGTCCATATGGGGGCCACGTCTGTCCGTGGTGCAAGAGTGCATTGGATGGGACGGTGCTATGTAACCAGATTGTGGCGGTGTAGCGTTCTGTGGTTTGATATCTTTTGGGAGGGATATCCATGGCCATGTCCATGTGGCTTTGTTGGTAAGGCTACAGTGTGTTTAGACATACAGGAGGAAAGGACGAGTGCGGGGAGGTTAATGGAAGGCCGAGTGTGCTATTCGTGGGTGCCCTGAGGTGTGGTTAGGTCTGCATCTGGCTAGTGCGTCACTTCAGGCCGGGGTACTTGTGAGCTATCCTGAGGCCCCTTAGAGTGGGCTTGTCTCAGTGGCCAGTGTGCATCCACGGGTCTTTGACGAGAGCGGGGGATCACGGGAAACGCAGGGAGCATGCAGCAGTGGACAGTGAGTAGAAAGTGAGTGAGAAAAGTTCCCGAAGGTAGACCAGAGGAGGGATTCCCGGGCGGGGCCATTTTGTGTTTCACTGCTGCCTTTACACACCCAGAGACGTGTTTTTCTCTGCTGCTTACCAAGCTGCAGCTCAAGGCGCAATGTTTGGAATGATGTCTGCAGAAGACACTGTAGAATGAATTCCAATCATTCTGATTGGCTAAGAGGAGCTCTATGATGAATCCCATATGCCGATATATACAAGATGTCAAACCTTTCCCAGTGGGGCTCATACACACTTGCCGCTGTGGCATGTTAGTTGTTTCTTTGACACCAGAACAAGTGGACCTAACTCCCGAGAGGGTTTAAGGACACCCCGATAGCACATCTGTGGGGACATCACGTGATCGCGGGAGCGTGTTCTCGCGAGATCTCGATACACGGGATCTCGCGAGCCCACGCTCCGCGGGAAAACGTTCCCGCTTGAGAGTTGGCGCCCTGCCAGCTAGAGCGGTCGTACAGGAGCGCTGCTCCTGATTACAGAAAAGGGAGAATCAACTCCAGAACCATCACTACAGCTCATAGGGCATAACACCACAGCCACTGGAGGCTTCATGGGGGCCCTATGAGCTTACGGCGTGCCACCGGTGAGCACAACCCTTCCACAGTGAAGTAACTGGGGAAGCACAGGACTTGGTCAGCGAACAGTGAGTAAGCGCCCTACGCCACCAGTCCGCCTTAAGACATTCTCCTTTGTTCTCAGTCAATAAAGACTGTTAGAAACCCTACTGCGTCCTGTCTTACATTCAGGCCACAACATATCTGGCGACGAGGATACCTGAAGTCCCACGGACCCACCATGCAAGGCGCCACGCCACCCCCTGCGTTTCTCCCCCTGCCAGGGACACCGGCGATTCCGTGGATGCAATGGGAACCCCTTTTTTCCACCTACTTGGAAGCGGTGGGCGGCACGCGATATGCCCCCATCAGGAAGAGGGCGATGCTGTTGAATGCGCTAGGGGTTGAAGGTCAGCGTATCTTTGCAGGCCTTAAAGAAATACCGGCGGCCGACGAAGACGCCGATGACGACGACGTGTACAAAGAAGCCACGCGTCGCATCATGAAGAGGTTCACTAATAAGGAGAATATTGTACTGCATAGGCTGAGATTCTATACTCGCAAACAGGAAGGGAGCGAAACCGTGGATGACTACATCACCAGGATGAGGGAACTCGCTTCTCTGTGCGCCTTCGGAGAAAATGCAGAACAGGTCATCTGCGACATGCTCGTCGTCCACACCAACTCTAGGAAAGTGCAGGACAAATTCATCCAGGAGAAGGAGGTCACCCTCGATAAAGCCATCCAGATCGCCAGGGCGGAGGAAGAAACCTCCAGCAGACGCAAGGAGGCGGGAAGTCACCTGCCTGTGCCCGAAATGGCGGCGCTACAATGGAGAGGTCGCAGAGACAAACAATCCCGCGACGGCCCCAAGGACAAAAGTCCCAGGAAAAAGGAGGCACCGAAATGCTACAGATGCGCCAGTCTCAAGCACATGGCGAACGACCGTGACTGTCCCGCCAGGAATAAAGAATGCTCCAAGTGCGGACGCATTGGCCACGTGGCTCCAGCATGCACGTGGCGGGAGAAAACCGTGTCCCGTGTCGACGGTGACTGCACCTCCACCGATGAGGATGAACTGCTGGACAGACCCATGGTTGTCATGGTCAATGCCCCCCATGCCAGGAGAGAAAAGCCCCACTGCACCATTAAAGTGGACGGTATGGAAACGCGTGTCATGGCTGATTCGGGATCTGACCTTACCATTCTGCCCATCGACACGTACAAGGAGATGATGGGACAAGAAAGAGTGGAGATTAGATCCACCAGGCAAAAACCCACCGTGTTTGGAGGGGCAACGGTCGACCTGCTGGGCTACATCAAAGCCCGCATCGATTTCAAGGGGAGGTCTACCACCACCAAGGTGTATTTTTCCCCCAAAGGTCCAGCCGTGCTGGGGTGGGATGACCAACACAAACTCAGCATGAAACTAGATCCCAGCACTCCGGAACAGGTGCTCATGATCTCGTCAGGAGCAGCGCAAAACTATAAGGAGATCTTTCCAAACCTGTTCTCCGAGAGACCGGGAAAAGTGAGAAACTTCGTACACAAAATTCGACTGAAACCCAACGCCACCCCAGTCAAGCACAAAGTAAGGGCGGTACCTGCCACCGCAAGACCAGCTTTGGACGCTCACCTGAGGAAGATGGTCGAGGAAGGAACCATTGAAACCGTGGAATCCTCGCAATGGCTGAGTCCGGTGGTGCTAGTTAAGAAGAAGTCCAGCAACGACCTCAGGATCTGCATCGACCTGAGAAGCCTGAACTTGGAGGTGATCACGGATAGCTTCCCGCTCCCCAGCATCAATGAGATCGTCCTCATGATGAAAGAGGCGGCCATTTTCTCGAAGCTGGACATGCGTGATGCCTATCACCAGATTCCCCTACACAAGTCCTCCCGCCCCCTGACTGCGTTCATCACTCCTTTCGGCACCTTCCAATACACCCGCATGCCTTTCGGGTTATCGTCCGCAGCATCCGCATTCCAGAGGATGATGAACTCCCTATTGAAAGGCCTCACCAATGTCTCATTCTTCCAAGACGACATTCTGGTATACGCCAAGGACAGCGAGACCCATGACAAGGCGCTCAAGTCAGTCCTAAGCAGACTTCAGGAGGAAGGCATTCATCTACGCCATGAAAAGTGTGTCTTCGGGGTGAACAAAGTAGAGTATCTTGGGTACTGCATCTCGAGTGATGGGGTGAGCCCCAAAAGGAACCTCATGGAGGCCATTACTGAGGCGCCGGTGCCGATGTCTAAAGAGGAACTGCGCTCATTCTTAGGCCTAGCTGAGTACTATGCCAAATTCGTCCCCAGGTTCTCTGAGACCACGTCTCCCATGAGGGAGCTTCTGAAGAAGGGGGCAGTGTACTCGTGGGGCCCAGAACAAGATGAGGCTTTCGGCGAAATCAAGAATAGGATTCTACACGCGCCGTGCCTCAAACCATACAACCCTGAATGGGACACCTACATCACCACTGACGCCAGCGCATACGGCCTAGGGGCCACCTTGACCCAGAAAAAGGGCGACACAGAGAACATTGTGGCGTTTGCATCCAAGGCATTATCCTCATCCGAGAAGAATTACTCTACGGTAGAGAAAGAGATGTTGGCATGCGCTTGGGCCGTCGACTACTTCAGATCATACGTATGGGGGACAAGATTCAAGTTGATCACCGATCACAAGCCGCTAATCCACATGCTGAGCCCGGGCGGCACCAAGACGGCCACCCCCAGACTGGCCAGGATCGCCGCGAAGCTCCAAGAGTATACTTACGAGATACAACACATTGCGGGCTGGAAAAACGCACAAGCGGACTGCATGTCCAGGCTCCTCAACCAAAGCGCCCCCGGCACCACATTCCTGGAAGACGAATGTGTCGTTGCGTCCATCGGCGACCTGAGGAACGTCGAGTACATGGAAATGAGCGAGCGCCACTGGCAAGAAGAGTTCGAGCAGGACGTCGCTCTAAGGCACGTAAGCACCTGGGTGCGAAATGGATGGCCCAACGAGAGAGCGATCCCTGAAGGCCTTCGCCCCTACTGGAAGGTGAATGAGGAAATTACCGCCATGAACGGACTCATTCTCAGAGGTGATCAAATCATCCCACCCAGCGGAATCCGCAAAGTCATACTGTGCAGAGCACACTCGGGCCACTTAGGGTGCAACATGACCAGAAGAAGGATACGCGACGCATACTGGTGGCCAGGTATGGACCAGGACGTTCGGCAGATGGTCGATAGGTGCCACGAATGCTCCAACAGCGACAAGCGCCTAGCCGTGAGGCAAGCCCCCATGCTGCCCACCGAAGTCCCCAAAGGGGTGTGGCAAAAACTGGGGCTGGATTTCATAGGACCGCTGGACAACATGCCCCCTGAGCACAGATACGGGATAGTCTTGGTCGACTACTTTTCCAAATGGGTGGAAGCAGACTTCACCCCGGACATCACTACGGGAACAGTCATTGAAACTCTCACCGCCATATTTCAGCGGGAGGGCCTGCCCGAAGAACTCGTCACGGACAACGGAGTCCAACTAGTATCCAGGGAAATGGAAAAATTTCTCAAGCTTAACAACATCAAACAGCGGAAAGCAAGTCTATACCACCCACAGACAAATGG
Organism: Ambystoma mexicanum; assembly: GCF_040938575.1. Lineage (NCBI taxonomy): Eukaryota > Metazoa > Chordata > Amphibia > Caudata > Ambystomatidae > Ambystoma > Ambystoma mexicanum. The sequence continues at coordinate 230,473,529 of NC_090934.1, forward strand.
CCTAGTCGAGCGGGCCAACCGCTTCATCAAAGGGGGGCTGCAACTGGCCCACGCCTCGGGCCTAGACCCATACAAGACGGTCAAAGAAGCCGTAGCGGCTCACCGTCTCACCCCCAAGGCCGTCACAAGTGTTTCTCCGTTCCATCTGCTGAGGGGGAGAAGGGCGGCATCCTCACTGGTACCACCATGGCTTCAGCAAGTGAGGGCCGACGAAGACGTAGACATGGCCGACGTAACGTGCCGTATGCAGCGCAACAAAGAAGCAATGAAAGCACAGGGGGACTTGCGCCAAGCCGCTCGACACACACAAGTCAACAAAGGGGATCTGGTGAAGATACGACTTCCCCACAAGGACACCATCACAGGTTCCAGATACAGCAGTCCCATAGAAGTCATGGAGAGAGGGACAAACCACATCCGCACCAGCGATGGCAGGAGATGGAATCTAGAGAGGGTAGCCATGTACCGCAGGAAAGATGATACTGTACACTCCCCTGGAGACACTGGAGGAGATCAGGTCTGCCAAGAGCCATACGAGAACCATCATCTCCCGAGTGGAGACATCATAGAGCCGCAACATCGCAACGACTTCGCAAGCTCCCTTTTCCCAACCACACCCAGGGGATCACAGCAAGGAGCTGGACAAAGAGATCCCGATTCACCAGCACCCTCCCAAGGACACTTCATCGATCCCGCTACATACCCGGATCCTGGCAGGCCCCAGAGAGAGAGAAGGAAGCCCGGGAAATATGCGGACTTCATCATGGAGTGACCTCCCAGTCCTTTTTCCCAGCAGAGGAGGTGTGTGGGGACATCACGTGATCGCGGGAGCGTGTTCTCGCGAGATCTCGATACACGGGATCTCGCGAGCCCACGCTCCGCGGGAAAACGTTCCCGCTTGAGAGTTGGCGCCCTGCCAGCTAGAGCGGTCGTACAGGAGCGCTGCTCCTGATTACAGAAAAGGGAGAATCAACTCCAGAACCATCACTACAGCTCATAGGGCATAACACCACAGCCACTGGAGGCTTCATGGGGGCCCTATGAGCTTACGGCGTGCCACCGGTGAGCACAACCCTTCCACAGTGAAGTAACTGGGGAAGCACAGGACTTGGTCAGCGAACAGTGAGTAAGCGCCCTACGCCACCAGTCCGCCTTAAGACATTCTCCTTTGTTCTCAGTCAATAAAGACTGTTAGAAACCCTACTGCGTCCTGTCTTACATTCAGGCCACAACAACATCCCTGGTGCTTTCAGCAGTAACACTTCCCTCTGTCGCCCTAGATTACCCCACAGCAGAGACCGCTGTGCGCTGACCTTTTGGTCTGCACAGATACCCGCAACAAGAAGCAGCTTCATTTTAAATTGTCGTGCTGAGCAACAAGAATGAAAGGTACATTGTCACCAGAATGATCAGCACTTTTTGTGGTGGTGGTTTCTGATTGTTTTGATCCATAATAAACAAGTCTATGCATTGCGAAACAGTGCGCCCGGCCATTTTTCGTACTGTGCTTTAAATAGTGTTGCAGTAGCATCACTACAGTTAAGTTTACATGACACAAGTTGCAGTATTAGATCTTTTGCATGCAACCTATTGGTTGTGGGCAAAAAATACAGAATAGCAGAGTCCGCACGCCCGCAAAGCAAATACCCCTCGCTGCACACGAGTACGCTCATGGGCTAACGGGTGCGAGCAGGCCAAAAGAGGGAAATCGCGAGAATTGGAACCAGCTGATAAGTGCGAGTGTGTCTGGGGAGTGTTTAGGGTTTCCGTGACCTGAATTTAAACAGGTGGGGGTTTGCGGGGAGTAACTCCCAGACGAATTTTGGGAGATGAAACCCCCCACCCCCAAAATTGTCAGCATCCCAGCTGTTCAACAGGGACGTCATTTCACCAAAATGCCTGGGGTAGCGGCAATGACATCATGTATTTATTTATTTATTTATTTACATTTTTTTATCCATCTATCTATCTATCTATCTATTTATGTATTTATTTGTATAGTTGTTTATAGTTCCTTAAGAACTTTTACAACTTTTACAATTACGAACAAACTATTATCAGCGAATAAACAATTATCATCATTAATCAAACATTCAAAATTCATCAGCATTCAATATTACATCATTCATATTTCATAGTGCTTCTGTACAATTACTATTCACAGCTTCGTTAGCAAGTTAATTTGCATCAATATTCATTAGATCATTAAAGTGATATCACACCGCCTTCAGATGGGTCTAACGTCCATGTTTCCAGGCGCTCTAAAATCAACCATATATAAGAACCGAGGCACAGAAGGAGGCGGGATTTGTCTATGAGCACACATTTGGGGAATGTGATTTTCCATGTTCGACGTGGAGCCTATATGTAACACATACATAATGCAGTCCTTGTAACAGGACAACCGAAATCTTTAAGCAGGCTACAGCTAGTGTATGAAACATCTATAGATCAATGGACACAGAAGTACTCGTTATCTGTTGCACTGATGTGTTAAACAAGCCCAAAAAGCACTGACCTGGGGAGGCGTGTGCTGCTGTTTACCCAGGAGCAAAATGCTGCATGAGCAAGGCCTGAATATTAAATCATTGACCAGGATTTAGCATCAATAAAATTCCCTGGTTACAAATATATCTATGAGTCAGCTAGCACTACGACAGAAGAAACCTATTGAGCTGGTGTAAGCTGAGGCCATCAGTCTCTGTGTGCATTTATCTTTAAGTTATGTGACAAGCAACCACATGTTGTCCCCCACAACCCAGAGCCGAACATAACACCTTAATGTCCTAGGCTTTGATACATGACTCTTCTTCAGTCTCTTTTAATGGGTTGAGGTGTGGGGATGGGGGCATGCACTTCTCTCAAGAGTGGGGCTCAATGCATCTACGATTTTCAGAGCTCTATGCATTATTCATTGACCCCCACAGGGCCGGCCTGTGAATAAAGTTTACACAAAGCTCTTTCCAAGAAGGAGTTTGAGTGGGGAGGGGTGGGTCACTCCATAGCTCTCTCACTTCTGAGACTCTGACCAACGCTTATTTTCTTAAACAGTGTTGTACCAGAGCAGGGTCCTGGTCAAGTTTGCGGCCCTTCTCAACCATTCACATCACACTTGAATGCGCTCAAGGTGAGCAGAGCCCAATCAGTGATGTAGCAGAAAATGTGGGGGGTCCCCAGTGAGCCATGCTGAGGACCTCCCCAAAGCTCCTTAACAAAGCACAGGGAACTCCACACACTGCAGGCCCAGACCACCACAAGTGCACAATGTCCATGATGATTATGCCGCTGCAGGGGCATGCACTATTTCAAGTGAAAGAAGTAAATATGTTTTTTAATCAAAGCTTAAATGTTTCACCTAGTGTACAAAGAAGGGGCAGTAGCTGGCCCCAAAAATACCAGCCACCAGTGGTGGCTGGTGAGTTGTTTTATAGGAGGGTGTAAATATTTGCCACAAGTATGCGATTGCGACCGAGCATAGCGAGGGGGCCGAACTAACGAAAACGGGTTTCGAGGTGGTCATGGGGATTCTTCCCCCTCCCATGTGAAAATTATTTGAGTAATGGGTTAAAATGGTGCATTGCACAGCACACTTTCGGTAAAAATTCTGGTAGAAGGCCAGACAGTTTGCAATCGTTTTTCTAGGGTGTAGGGTAACTAATGGAAAAAAGTACAATAGATGCAAGTTAACAAAAATGCACAAGCGCATTTCCCAATGCATTGTCATGCCGGCCCCTTCAATATATACCAGTATACAAAATATTTTCATGCTGTTGAAGGCACACCCCTGCACGCTCACACCAGAGAAAATACACCCCACTAGCGAAAAAGGCCCAAGACACTCTTGCAACGATTACAAGTATTGATTTCTACAAAATAGAAGTGCATCAGAAAAGACCTTTGTTGCCGCCAAACGTTCTGAGTTCCATAGGCATGTGCAGTACGTTATAAGCACAAACTAAGTTACTAATGACGCAGTTACAAACCGTACACTTCTACAATACAGATTGGAGAGTTCTATACATGTAGAGCCTACACCATATGGGATGCCAGACAATTGGTATGTCTTCATAGTCCATCTTCGTACACATGGGCGTCACTGGGCCCGTCATCCTCTGTGAAGTTGGCCTAACAATTAATTAGCTACTTACAAAAATAATGTTGTTTTATTGTTGTAACAGTACACCTGGCAGATTCGTGGATGGGCTCGTGGGGAAAGTCGAGGTCACACTAACTCACATGCTTCACTCGCTCCCAGACAGATCAGCAACTTCCAAGGTCCTCCACATTAGTTTTAGGCTATAATGTAGATGGCACACTTTGCCTCGCTGCACAAATCACGTGACCCATTTCTGAAGGCACGATAGCCTTGCCTTCTGATCTTAGTGATCGATTGAGGGGTGTAAAGGTTTTATTCTCGGTGGTCTGGGTTTGGCCGGTGCTGTGGTATGCGGGGGCCATGGGATGAAAGCATAGCAATGCTGTATTTCTTATGTGGGGATTGTTGGGGGTAGGAGAGCCTTACTAGCTGTTCCCTGGGATTGCACTGCCAAGCGGTGCTCTGCTCCCTTCTCATGACCTTGCAGGGTACATTCATCCCAGGGCGCATTAGCCTGTAACTTTTCGGACAATGGAATATTTTATGGGTCCCTGAAACCGGGCCTGGAGGGAGGTGGTGTTCAAGCTAATGCAAGGGGTCTGTTACTAACACATGATAAGCTGTTTGCCACGCCTGGGGCTAACTTCTGAAATGGCTGCCATTTGCCAAGATGGCGTCCACACCCGCCTCTACCATATAGCTTACAATGCATGCACTAAGGTGATTGTGCACCCGCCTGTATAGGCACCCTCCCACCCCCTACTCCGTGGATGTGCCTTCTTAGTGTTTATTTCTCATTTGGTATCACCTATGGGGCTGGGAAGACACTCTCTCCTTCCCTACACTGCCTGCGCCCATACATTTCCATGCAGGCTCCACCAACATATGCTAGTATTTCCATATAAGAGCATACTCTTGTTCGCTTTGCGATGTTTCTTATAGTATCATTACTGGTACTAGGCACAAAGCTGGCTCTGCCAATATATGCCAGTACTCCTATGTAAGAAAATACTCCTGTTGGTTTGACCAGTAACGGTGACATGTCACAAGAAGAAATCATGTCCAAACTTGTTCCAATGTAAGCCAGTCTAGACACATAAGAACATTTACCATCCTTGCTTCATCATTTAATAAAAAGTAATGCTCCAGTAAGAAATATACAGGGCACTACACCAAAACGTCAGTCTAGTGAGGTAATACTACTTATCATGCTTGCTTTATCAAATATACTGAGTAATAAATGTCATGCCACAGTAAGCAATGGTTAGACAGGCTGTACCAAAATGCCAGTCTAGCCAGGTAAGGAGACACATGAACTTGGCTTTGCCCGAAAATACCACTAAAACATGGAAAGTCAATAAATGATGTGTCAAAAATGCTCTAGTGAGCCATTCACCACACAGGCATGCACCCACCCAAAACAGTCACACACACAATCACATTCATACCTATTCACCCACCAGTCACTCACCCATATACCTTCTCTCACATACACTTACACTGGGACCCACCCACCCTCACATACACTTACACTGGGACCCACCCACCCGGGACCCACAGAACATTCACACACACACACACACACACACACACACACACACACACACACGCTCACATTCCTACTCCCTCACCCACCATTCACTCAACCACTCATGTCCATTTGCACTGCATTCACATAGGAGCACAACCAACCACCCACCCAGAACATTCAAACACACACTATCACATTCCTACTCATTCACCCACCACTCACTGACCCATAGCACATACATACATCTGACAGGCACTTCACACATGCAAAATACACATCAACATAAAAAAAAGCCTTCTTACCTGTTTTTCCAGCTTCAGTAAGTCACTCCAGGCCACCCTCGGCTCCTTCGTGCTGCTCACAAATCGGAACCAGGAAGCTGGGAGAGATTCCTGGTTCCTGTATATGAGCTGCGAAGAAGCCAGAGGAGAAGGGGCTGGAGCTGAACATGGCATGTGACACGTGCCACATGTCACGGTAATCTCCAACGCCTACTGAGTGCTTCCTTCTCAAGCTTATGGGTAAGGAATGTGCCGGGGCACCCCCAGACCTGGTGCGGTGGAGCCCCTGCACTGCATGTGCTGCGGGGGACCCCGCATCGCCAGGATCTTCAGTTTAAAAAAAAAACTAGCAAGCGAGATTGCAGGGGTAGCAAGGGAGAACACAGGGGTCACGACTGAAACCACTGGTGACCCCCAAATGATGTCCCTGTTTTCTATGTAAAGTGCTTTGGTTCTATGCCAGAATCCCAACTGTTGAAGGCTGCCTCGAAATAGCCAGGTTTTTTGGGCCGATATTGTGCTGCCTAATGAGTAAATACATATTTTCCACTGCAACGTTTGAGCTCAGGCATAGAAGTTCATCAGATTTGGCAGAAAATCGGTTTGCGTGAACCCAAAAAGTGCATGCTTTTGTAATGCATATCTCGAAATTCTCTGCTTAGATTTTTGAAATGTTCGACTTACTGCCAGCCTTCACCTCGGACTGCTGCATGTTGTAATTTGAGGCAAAAAAATGTACTTTACAAAAAACCCTAAATATGCCTATAGTATGGCATTCAGTAGGTCAGGACACCAAAAATGCACACACACAGCATATAATTATGAGGACACCTGGATTTGAAATCACTCACGTTCCAGACAGGAAGGCTGATAGTTAACACATGTGCAAAAACACACAACCAGGATGCTCGTGGAGATTCTGCCAGATGTCCATTAAAACGGACACCCAGAAAGCTCTGGTCATGACCCTTTAAATGGATGACGAACGTGCACACACACACATCCACAATTAGATCATTCTGAACATGCCTATGGATTTAGATTACCCACCTCTTCCTCGTCCCAGTACTTATGAGATTATGGGACTTGTAGTCCTCAGCAACAGAATTAGGCTTTCTGACTTCTTCTATTTGGCAAACAGCCATCAAAAGTGTGGGGTTATGGGGAAAGTTAAACAGGGGAGTTTCCCAGTCTTCCTGGCCTGTCCCCCTCCCACTCCCTGTGATCCTCCTGCAGAACACCACCCACAGGGTAGGGATCAGGAAGCGTCTGCCCTTCCCATGCCACACGAGAAGGGTCCCCGGCCAGATTTCTAGGGTGAATCATTACTGATTCTTCACACTTTCCAGGAGAAATTATCTTCAATGATGGATATGGGCTGGAGGGGAGCCTTGCTTACTTCATAGCAGGAGGTTTCCTTTTGAATATTGTAGTGTGTGGCCGGCCAGATAAAAAACCTGCTAACGACATGCTCTTGGATTTTCGTGATCTCCAGGTTACCTGTGTAGAGGTGGGATTGGGCCAAATCGAGGACTGCCCTTCGGAACTGGGGAGGGGTGAGTTGCTGGTAGCAGGTCCTCTGATTCCCCTTTAGGTTGTTAATGACTCTATAGAGAAGCACTACCTTCCCAGCAAAATATAAACCTATGGGTATTCGGCCTTCCGCAGCTGAGATGATAGTCTTGGTGGTCAACCATAAGCATGGTTTTCTGTGTCTGGACAAAGGAAATGCCTCCGTAGACCTGAGCCCTTCATGTTCACTGGGAGCAGAGGGGGTTGAGCAAAGGAACGTGGGTTCGGTCAATGTTCTTGTGATTCACTGCTTTTCTGTCTGACTTCAAAATGGCAGACACGTCTTTTAAGCCCTTGCCCGCTGCAGCACCAGCTTTCACTGCCCTCCTGGCAACCCCAACACTTGGGGACAGTTTCTGTATCCCCACAGTTCCTTACCAGCACTTGACACCTGTTGCTGCACTTACCCTTGCACTTGCCACCTGATGGCTGTACTTTTACTTTGCTATTTAGCTTATTATCCCATGTACTGTACTGTCCCTTCTGCCCCCCCCTGCACTTCTCTCCTTCCCCTTCCCATGCACTTGCGTGATCTGAATGACACCTGGCCTAGTAGGATCGCTTGTCTGTCTTCCCTCTGTTGCCCCTCCCTTGCCTCGTCGCGCCTTGAAACACTTGTGTATAGGAACGTTATAAATGCCATATCATATAATTTGTTGGCTTACCCATGGGAGATATGAGGGACCACACCCAGCTGCCCCCTGTGGGTTAAGTACAGTTACAGGGTCTCCACAGGCTCAACGGTAGTGTATGGCTCATGAATTAGTTAGGCAATAGGATACCCGTCCCTCACCAGAAAGATTCTCGAGCCAGGGTTGAAGAGGAGGACTTTAACTGTTTCCTATTAGTCCTGATCAATAATGTTGCCACTATATGTATCCTACACCTGACCCCTGGGCCGAATTAAGGGGCAAGACGTCTGTGAGTCTCTTCTGGGAGCACCATCCTTAGTCCTCTAAAACAAGGGCATGTCCCTCAACAGGAATACCCTTCTGAGGGTATCACCTCCTCCAAACACGCACTACTCCCTCCTATTCTAACCACCTCCTCCTGATGTTACCACCTCCTCCTAGCTCATTCTACCACTCTTTCCTCCAACAGCCTCCACTCCTTCACAGTCCTTGGATCACGTGCCAAGCTCCTCCAAAAACCTACTTCAACAACCCACACTAGCTAAATGAGGGGGCAGCAATTTTATAATGCTGTTGATCCACCCCCGGAACAGATTTTGGGTAAGGGTTTGCAGATGGAAGGCACAATCATTTGAGAACTATGATTGCTCAATGCTTTCAGCCACACTTAAGCCCAGTTGAGGCTAAGGGACGGCCAACATCTATATGAGGCTTGGCAGCCCTTTTGAATTTCATTTGAGAGAAAGGTAGGTCTGAGAGAGCTGTGTGTGCTAAGGTCAACGCTGTTTCTTGTTGTTGTACAGGTGAGATTCGTTTTGTGGGTTACATTTATTAATGAAATCATCTTTCATAATTATAATTACGTGCTTAACAATGCAGACCAGTCTCTAAGAGCAATACTGGAATTGGAATCTGTGTAGCTCTGTGTTGTCTTGCTTAAAAGACAAACTTGCTACCCCTCAGCTATCCTTCCGGGCCGGGTCCTATTTTTGTATTTTTTTTTAAATATTTTTTATTATTATTATTTTTTAACATTTTTTTAAAAAACTTTATTTAAAGTGCTTGACATTACAACAGAAGAGCAAGCATGAAGCCGCACCTGGCAATCACAGCATTAATACAAACATTTGGTGCAAAGCAATGACAGTCGAGTAGAATAGACATTGCATCCAATCACACAAACAGAATACAAGTAAACAGCAATTAGTGTATGATTTAGGTGGGACTGTTGGCGGGAGAGGAAGACACAGACGACCCATCTATATCATTGGGGGAAATAGAGGCGATGAAGGAGCGGAACTGGGACCAGACATTTCTGGGTTTGGACATTGGAGGTTGCAGAGTCACCCGAGCCCTCTCTGTATCCGAGGCCCAGGTCACGGCGGCAAGCCACTGTGAATGCATGGGGAATTAGAGTCTGAGCCATCATGCCTGGGTCTTATTAGCCTTATTTCTTAGTACTTCATGGGAGGCGTATTTGCGAGCCATAGAGCCAAACAGGGCCCAGGAATTGCTTCATTGAGGGAATTTGTAAATGTAGGGGTTGAGGTGCCGCCCTAGCGATCTCAGTGTGACTGTCCCCTGCCAAATGGAAAAGACCAAGGGATGGTAACCAGGGAATCCTCCCCATTCCATCCCTCAGCCCATCACCCGCTGGATGAGGTAGGCACTCAGCCCTCTTTGTCCCTTCCTTCGGCAGTTCCCAGAGTCAAGCAGGGGACTTCAGCACACCGACACACATGCACATACCATAGCCCCCCACCTCCAATTTGGAAGGGGTTTTCATGCCATAACATTGGCATTTCCAATATTTATAGACTTAACTTTTTTTGTTGTTTTGAAAATTTGACAGTGACCTTAACGATGACCAGAGGTCTCCAAAATGTACTTGAGCAAGAGCTACTTGAAGTTAATGGACAATAGGCACGGGCTACTGGGGTGGTAATGCACATGAGTATGAGAATGTGGACCAAGATTGTTTGGTGGTATATTTGCTCTTTCCATTAGAAAGGAATAACGTATGGATTGAATATGAAATTAATAACTACAAAAACATCTTTATTTCATTATTTTTTTATTAGTAGCTGTCTCCTAGAAATTGTCATACATATCAGAATGTAGGAAACCAATCAAGACATTTATTGTGAAGTCTGACACTGCATTCTCTCCACCAGTGATCAGTAATCTGCTGTGTAGCTTGAAACAGCAACAGGGCCCAGGTGCTGTCAGACTGGTCAATGTTTTGATTTCAGGAGGTTCATGTCTGAAAAAGGCAGATTTGCAGAGATAGAGAATCACGTTCCAGATACCCTCCCTGCCATAGTGGCTGCACCTAACTGAACATCTGACATTGCAGACATACATTTGAGACAGTTTTTAAAATCTCTTACAACAGACTCTGCCATAGGATTCACAGCAAACTTCAAAACTGCATAATCTGTAAAAATACATTTGTTTTTCATCAAATAATTAGACATTGTGAAGGATGCCTCTAACAGCATTTGAATTTCAGCGTTTAGTTTGCCTACTTTTTAGGATCACACACAGCTTCCTTTGCTAAAATTATTTACATAATTTGTGTGTATTATTGCAAAATGCCTCTCACTGTTACTCACTGTAACTTGGGCGCTGTAGATTAAAGAGGCACATTTTCTTTTTACACTGTAAGAACAAAAATCGGTTGCCCCCTCTGGATGGAAATGGTACATCTTTTGCCTTTTTTTGGATGCTGTGCCTTCATCTGCATCCAGGATTTCAACAAAGATAGTTTATTTTTTTTCTTTTGGGGCTGCACGTGCAAAAACAATCTGAGTAGTATTTCAATCAATGTGTTATACGGTTTTAAAATCATTAAGCATACATTATGTGCTGCTTATCAAAAAATAAAATCCAATGGCAGTTTAGCATATCCCCAATTCATGCAAATTGCTCACATACTAGGTCACAGAATTCACCTAAGGAAAAGTAAGCCAAAACCTACATTGTTGTCTACCCTTAAAAAGGTTTGTCAAAATAATTGGCAAGATTGAATAAATGAACATGTGGAAACCATGTATTCAAGTTATATGCAAAAATGAGAGTCAATCACAGGCCCAAAATAAAATTCAGTTTTATAGCAATGACTTGAATCATGCACAAATCATATAACAACCTAACCAGACAATATATAAACTGTTATATCAACATTTTGAGCAAAAACAATATGGTTGTAGCAAGGGGAGACTTATTCATAGTGGGTGGCAACCTGCCAAATGTCTGCTCTTTATGAAGGAGGTAGTGTCACAGAGAACAGCTCACAGAATCGCTGCCTCTCCCTGCAGGAATCATGCAGATCATTCTAGTGCATGACCACTGGGCCATGTCTCACTTGCACATACAGCTCTTTCAAACATATTGAGTGCTCCAGCAACATAAAAATGGTTTAAAATGACAAGTAGAATATAGGTTTTGCAATGCCATCAACATGTGTTTTACAGTGGTAGTGCTGGCAGAGTGCCGGCATAGCCTGCCTTCTATGGGTGACATTTTCCACATGTGAGATAATTACATCTAAATTGCATGGTGTTTTGCACATTTTTCAGCAAAATCAGTGCTTATGAATTGCACTATTTCAACCCAGTATTGAAAGGCTTTAGAAAACCCTTTTGGAATTTTAACATACGCATACAGGGTCCCCACAGATCTCTGCAGATCCCTGGTTTGTGCACATAGCCAAAGGGATCAACCCTATTCTTCTCCGATCAAATGGCTCTCCTCCATGTTCTCTTTCTGTATTCACCACCCTATTTTGTGCAGTGCTCTGTTACTTGGGAACTAGGATTAAGCCATATTAATCCTGTACATATCCAAATATATAAATAGAAACCACTGCTCAACTTTCCCATTGAATTGCTTAATTTGTACTCTTGTGAAACACAGGCTGAAACAGAACTCTCAGATAATTTTCTTAAAGTCCTGCATTCATAGCACATCTCATTTCACATTTGTGTTTAGTTTTGTAAATGTAAGTGGACAAGCACCAGAATGCATTGCAGATAGTAGTTTTCCCCATTAATTAAATGTAAGATTGCCTTTAGCACTTGAACATAGAGTTGGGCTCCTCCATATCACGGGAAATTCCACCTTAACCTTTAATACAATCGGGTACTACTGCCTTAAAAGAGAGAACTCAGTATCTTCAAATAAAAAAGAATAATTCACAATAAACAGCAACACGTACCGCTAGATGTACCTTTTTTGTTGCAAGCTGGGATTCACACGGATTGTCTTTTTTCTACACACGCACAAACACACACACACATGCTGAGCAAAACACGATTCCAGCTGTAGCTTTATTTTCCCCAATCAGAATCAAAGCCTACAATTACCAGCTTGCACAGTAATGCTAACCAAAATAAATCTCAGTGAGACTGAACCCATCACAGCCCCGGTTTTGTTTCACATGGCATGCCGATGTATGCACCTTCCCTTTCTAATCAGTCATTATTTGCACTTCTTGGTGACAATGGGCACAACACACATTTCCCATTTACATTTGTTATTGATCGTTAACCCTTCTTGGGACATTGCCTCGAGCCCTTCAAGCCCAGGTGCACCCTCTCCTCTCACCGTGCACACAGCTTTTGACTGTTTGCTTCAAGAAGAGGAGAGGGAGGGGGCAGGAGAAGAGGACCAGACACCAAAATAAACACACACTGCTCATTCTGGTGTCTGATGCAAGAGGCTACTGGGAAGCCTCAGGTGAGCTGCCAGTGGCTTACAATCTACTGGTTGGAGACCCTGGTTGTAGACTTTACCTATTTCTAGGCATTAACCTCAGCTTGATTTAAATCCACTGGCATATAACTTTTCACTGCCTTGTTGATGGTCCAATCCTAAGGGACATCTCTCGCCGGCTATCACGCTCTTTCATTCAAATGATGAGTCCCTTGAATTCCACCTCTACCAGTTCTCATGTCATTTTACTGCTGACATGCTGGGTTAAGTAAGGGATGGGGGTCAAACTTCCATCCTCAAGAACACACATCATAACAGAGTCAAACGAGAAGGAAGTAGTGATATCTTTTAGTAAATTGGACACTCAACAGTTCACCAGGGTTCTCCATTAATGGACACTTGTTCCTGATAACGTGGTTTGTCTTATTCTGGCAGAGGATGCATGAAATGCAGAATGCAAAGTAGGACCAAGAGCACACATTACTACAGTTACACTGATTAGGAAGAGCCAGTCTTTAGACTATGTTGACATTAGCATTCTCACAACGGCCCTCTGAGATCGGCTGTCATAACAACCCTATAATGCTAGGGCAGAATTTGGAATGTCAACAATTGGGGCGTGTTATAAACTCACTGATCCATCTGACTATAGAGGAGTCCACTTGTACTTGTATGTAAGATTCCCGGTGGACTGGGCCTAGACTATCTTCATGAATGTTGAGCAGGTGGCAGTGGGTAGTAGTCAGGGTGATGAAGGTTGGAAGTCCTCTTTTGCTATGTAGATGGACCTTAACCTTCTGAGCACAGAGAGAATGAGTGGAGAATGGGGACTAGGTAAAGTGAAGCAGGCGATGTGAGGGTCATCTCTGCTTTGTCCACAGGATTGGACTCGACAGTGAATAAGTGCAGTGAGAGTGGGCAAAACAAGATTCATATTTAAATCTAGATTGCTGAATTGCTAGGGCTGATGTCCGATCCGCATAGAGGCACGAAATAAGGAAAATCTTTTGTAAATAATCACTGGAATCCACGCTATATTAATGCACTAGAACCCAAGGGGCGGGGCATTACCATTCTGGTAATGCCCCGGGGCATTAGTTACAAGCCTAATAGAAGCAAGGGTTTTAATGTAAGCCCTGGAGCATTACCAGACTGGTAATGCCCCCCTCTGAGGGTTCTATTGCTATTAGTACCCCTGCACATTGACAGGTGTACTAATAAATAAAAATTGCCACTATAGATCGGGACGAAGGGACAACACATAGTCCCTTGTCCCTTTCCATGGCGGCCATGAAAAATATATTTTAAAAAGTAAACGATGAAAATGGCTGCCATAGAATGTAGCAAAGGCACTATATGTAGTCTCTTCTCCCTTTCCATGGCGGCCAGTCGCAGATCAGGAACGAACACCGATGCATGCAGCAACAAAGCAGGTAAGGCTTTGTCGGGCTGGTTACGACTCAGCGAGCACCAGTCAGAATGATTGTTACAAACTGGTTGGTCCTCGCCAGCTACTAATTGATTGTATAATATTTCGAAAACAGAAATGCTTATAGGGTATTACCCAGAGTCTGGTCAGTCCTGAAGTCAGGTCGCTTACAAAAGAATTAACAATCATCAAAAAGTCAGCAGGTGATCTGTTGGTGGTGGGGAAAGGGAGGTTTACATAGAAGGGGAAAAGTACAGAGTAAGACATCTACCCAAATGTCGGGGATTAAGTTGTGATTGACAGTAAGCACAGGATTGGAAGGTGGTGGTTTTAGAGGGGGTGCTATATTGTGCAAAGAGATGGGTCCTCCTTCCAGAGGAAAGAGGTGGCTCTTGAGTGCTTATTTGAATGAGTTAATATTGGTGATGTTTTAAGTGGAGAATTGAGTTCCAGAGGAGGGGAGCAAGGAGCGAAAACGAGCAGATTGAATGAGAAGATGAGCAGGGCAGGAGAGGAAGTGGACGGATTGAGGAGAGTGCCAGATGGTGTGGAGCAAGGAGGAAAGTAGCAAGAGCTAGAAGCTGATAGGTGGGGGCAGCAAAGATGTGGATACACGGGTAATGATATGGTTTCTGTTCCTGTAGGTGAGAAAGGCAGTGACGGGATCCCTGGAAAGTTCGGCCCACAAGGAGAGAAAGGAGAAAAAGGTAAGCGCTGTGCTGCCCTACTGAAACAAGCATGTACAACCACGTGTTTAGTTTGGGCTACTAAGCCAAAGAAATTGCGTTGGAGTACAGAGAGGGAGAAATTGCATATGAAGAGGGACACAAAGCTTGTAGGTGCTGTTTGGTTATTGGCCCACCCATTGACTGCCCATGGTCAAGACAAGCCCTATGGCCATTCCCATCCAATTCCTGCCCCCGCCCCCCACCCCTGCCGAAAACACTACCTCATGGGAACTCTTTGAGTTTGCTTTATTCAAGCCTTACCATCAAATTTTGCACTTGAAGTGCCTGCGCCATTGTTTTCTCAAAGTGGTCTTCTGAGTCAATTACTTATTTGGAGTTGTATACGCGCTACTTCTGTAATAGACAGGTCTTAACCAGGTCTGTCTTCAGCCTATGCGTGTTCTTCACGGAAGTCCTGTTAAAAACAAACATTGGCAAAGCCAACAGTTTTGGCTTGTGTATAAGTATTAGGCATTTGCCAGGCACTGCTATTAGCTACCCATATATTCACACCATTCTGCAGCTGCTACCATTAATAGGTAGTTAATAACACTATAGCAGTGCCTCTACAAAAGCCCAAACTGTTGGCATTGCCAATGCTTGTTTTAATATGCCGTCTGGCATGTTTGGGCAGAGATATTTGCATTTGGCTTCTGCCAACTTGATTATCCTGGAGCACCGGTCCTGCTGGGCGTTCTACATGTGAATGTGTGCCTCAATGCACTGCATAGCACTACCAGACTTCCATGGAGAGAGCCCAATAGACACCCACACAAGCTTTCCCCCACCAGAACACTACGTTGGGGACATGGAGTTTTGTGAAGAATAGCACTGGTGTCTGATCCTCTGAAGGAATTGTAGCTCTGCTAGGCATCAGTCTGAAACCGCTGGGTGCCTGGAGGGATATGCTGCTGTCTAAGTGATGCACATCTAGGATTTGCATACGCTAAATGACAGTTCTTTTTAAGGCCTTCTCTTTAAGATCTGTGTTGACTAAGAGCTGATTCTGTGATCTGTGACCTGTAGGGTCTAGATCACCTGAGGGGTGGCTCTATCCTGTGTGGCCACTGGATGTTTTCTGGGAGGCAGCTCTGCTGTCTAAGAACACAGTCTTCAAAATCTGTGGACCCCAAGGGAAAGGGCTGTGGTTAAAGGACTGAGCATATATGATTCATGTAAACCTAGAGCGATCTCTGTCTGTAGCCTGAGCCTGTTTTCATTTGGGGGTGACAGTGTAATTAGCGCTCAAGATAAGGTTTTGATGTGGGACTATCTTAGTCCCTATATTTTTTTAAGTTGGGAGTAAAATGATTTTGTAGGGAGTAAAAAAGTAAGTTCCATTCCCAATGTGAGTTTTTATTTAATAATCGAGTACAAATGTTTTAACTATAAAACAGAAAATGTTTGTATTCATTGTGAAGCAGGCATGGTATCACAAGTGATGACACAGACGCAAAATGTACAAGTTTCGAAAACCTTTATTAATTTGGACTGGGGTTGGAGACTTCCTATCTGGCCCTAACTCTATAACGGGAAGTCATCTCAACCATCCAAGTTAAACAAATAGTCCAAGTCTGTCCGTCAAATCAAAAGAATAGTCTATTGTCATAAAACTATGCTTTCCCTTACGCTTTACAACAAATAAGTGTAGCGACATGTAGGTACAACAAAGTGTGTATTCAAAATAATCTCCACATGGCTAAGGAACTGGCCCTCCACTCCTTTCCCGAAGTTCCAGTCACTGGGGTATTCACAAGGTGGGTAGAATTCACAGTTCACCAATTTCTAATAAGTTCTTATAGGTTTCCTATGCCTATATGAATTTAACAGTTTGGTACTTAGCAATGATAACTTTACTTATCTGCAGTTGGCCGTTCCTCATCCCACGTGATGAATCTCAAAACTTACAATCCATAACAAAAAGTTTCTTCTTCTTCTATAACACAAAGTTCCATCTTCCACTTTTTGGCTCAGGCCCCTTTGACCCGATTCTTTACTTCCTTTACAATGTCCAACAAAACCAAAATACAAATACGTCAGTGTTTCACACTCTTATTTGAGTCAGCTCCACCCTCAATCTTTATTCTTGGTACTTTTCGTCTGTTAAAGTCCTTGGCAACCGCATGGTACTATCACCCCCATGTGTGGTGTCTCCAACAGCAGGGTTCAATAATATTTAACAGCAGCACTTTGTCAGATACTTTCGCAACAACACAATATTGGCACACCTGTGTGTGACCCTTGTGAGAACCAGAAAGTGTCTCACCCGCCGGTCCCTGGGGATCTCACTCTCTGATGGCCAGGGCACTGCCATTGCATTTGGATCCAGACCCTGTAGGTGGATGAGTGCTCGAGGATCACCTGAGTGGGGGGTATTCGGGGAGTGGAGTACCCCCCATAACACCTTTACTACATCCTAGCAGGTAGGATACCTGGGAACCGTAACTCCCACCACCCTTCCTACACTAAAACCTTCACACAGAAAGCCCACTCTGGGAGAAAGCATACTCATACCCGAGCATTGTACCTGACATGTCCCACTACTATGGTCAGGCAGAGTATGGCAATTACTGTTAACAACTCACACATGACTCCCATTAAGCTTCCCCACGTGGATAAAAGGCAGAGCACGAAAGCACACTCTGAGTGAGGCACAGCACATGAAGGAACAGTGTTTTCCAGATGGCAGCTGAAGGAGGGGAGAAAGGCGCCAAACAGAGAAGGGAGAGCAAGGAGGGAGATACCCTTGACCTTTCCACTGAAAAAACATTACTTTCCAGAAACCTTCAGATTAAAAGGTGTAAGGCTAGAAAACCAGACTTAAGAGTCCTGCATTGTGTGTCAGAGATACCCAGGGCCCTCCTGCATGACTGCGTGAGTCAGGGAGGAGCAGAAGCCACCGTGGTACCGTCCTTGGCTCCAGGTTCAAAGCAGCACGAGAGAGATCAACGCAGCCAGTGAGTTGGGGAGACCGATGCAAGGCCGGTCTGTGTTGAAGTCAAGGTTGCAAGTGACAACATTGTATGAGGAGCACAAGAGCAAAGAATATTAACGCATGTGATGAAAGATGCGAGTAAAGCTCAATTGCCGATGGATGTTTGAACTTTAATATGAATCAGAGAAGGTACGAGTCAAAGTAACAGAGTGGTTCGGCACTGCGGCTGTGCTCAATCGAAAGTCTCTGTATGCTGTACCCAGCGAAGAAGTGTCAGAAACAAAAGCAATAAAGTGAAACTTGTGGATGAAGTAAATCGAAGTGGTCCTGAGATGGTTTAAGAAAATTCCATCACACAGTCGAAAGTCTTCGAATTTTAATAACAAAAAGAAAGCAAAGAAAGTGAGGTTACAAAGTCTGAACTTGTGTTTAAGGGGGTCAAAGCCCGAGTGAGGGAGAACCATGGTGAACAGTAAACCTGAGAACTTGTGAACGTGAAAATCCTGATGAGAAAGGAACTTTGATACTTGTTTGTTGCACCAGGCACTCTGCACTAAGAGACATTTATTGGGAAAGAGACTTTGTTGCAGAAGGCCCAGATACCTATGTTTTGAACTTCATCCTCGTGGCAGAGAAGTAAGAGTGTGTGTGAATCTCGAGTGTGCCACCTTGTCCTGTGCTGAAAACATGGGCAAGGGAAGCCAACTGCTCAACTATTCTGACATATTGCTTCTTGAACACTTTTCTTTTGCATACATTGTTTTTACCCACACTATTTGGATTTAGAAGCAAGGATTGACAATAGGCCCTTTTTATTTTGTCAGAAACTTCACTATGACTGCGTTATTATTATTATTATTTGATTGTCGTAGCTTGCTCCCATCCTTAGATTTAGAGTTAGATAGGCATTCAATCAACCCATTGAAGTTCAATAAACACCCTTGAACTGTGATCACTTGTGTCTGTCTTCACTGTTTGATACCATGCCTTCCTTACACTACTCCAACAAAAAGGGTTTCTCTTTACAGTTTGATTTCCAGTTCATTTAGGTGTGCCCACGGCCTCTTAATTGCACATTGCGAACACCCTTAGCTGACAATCTTTAACCTTCACACAAGCGGCACATCTCTCTTCATGTGTTATGCCTCTTTCTTGTTAATATCCTTGACATTCATAAGTTTATTTATTTTATCTTCTCTGAACCTTTTCCAGCGTGCCTCCCCTTTTTGGCACTTGCTCTGTTACTTTGTTTCACTCCCAGCTTTCCCTGCCAGTTCGCATATAGACTTTCTTTCACCTCAACAATACTTTCCTTCAGACACACGTAGCATTGCATGCAACTTTGAAATGTCTTTTCAATCGCGCATATCACATACCAGGCTTTTCCCCTTTGAAACTCACCAGCAGTGAATACTAGGTCACGCTTCTCATTTTCTTCCACGATTGAGGTCAGGGTCTTGGCCACCTGCCCCTCAGATGCTCCCAGGCTCTTTAGCAGCCTTGGCAGTCGCAACAAGCACCGTGAAGCTTCACAAGGCAGACGGTTGAGCTCCCTGCTAACTGTCCTCCAGTCAAACACTTGGGCTCCTTGGAGCCACTACTCCCTCACCACACTATCTGCAGCCCTCTCCGGCAGCCTACCAGCATCTCGGCGTCCCGTTCTCTGCATACTGGTTCTCAACTCCTGCTTGGCTCCTCCACTCCGTCCTTCAGCTCACATTGCCCGGTTTTGCTTCTCAGCACTTCTGAATGAAGTAGCAGTGTTGTTTTGGGTTAATTAACTATGTTTTGGTTACCTATACCCCCATTATAACCCAACTCAGAACTTAAACCTGCTTCTTCTCAGCCAGCCATAGAGCCCTTCCCTTTACGCTCACCCCTACCCTCCGTCTCACTTGGACTGCACCTTTTCTTCATTATCGTCAATTGCCTATTTCTTCTACCCTCTATCTTGCATCTTCATTTTGCTCCATTCCTCCTTCAACTCACTCATCTCTTTCCCTTTTCTCATAGCCTGAAACCTCAAATTGGTGTAAATCCTGCATCACACTCCAGCCTCCACATCTTCTTCCTTCCCCCTGCAGCCTGAACACTCAAATAAGACGCTCTGATGCTACCGGGATCTCAAACCTCTTCTATCCTCCTCCAAACTGCACAACAGCTGCTCCAATCTCCCACCTCTCACTCTTTCACTTGGCCCCTGGAATGCACAATTCCTCTGTAACAAGTCTTCCTACATCACTGACCACTTCAACTCTTTTCACCCTCAAATTTAATGTCTTGCTATGACAGGAATCTGAATCTTTCCTTGTGACTCTGCTACAACAGTAGCTCTCCACACTGACTCTGCCATCATCTCCCACTCTCCCAAACCAGCTGGGTAGGGCATCATTGTGGGGTTCCTTATCAATAAGGCCCTCAACCCTGCCCTTGTATCCCCCTCTCTGACATCAATTCGTCCTCTTTTGAATATGCCATTATTTGATTTCACCCTCTTACGTCTCTCACTGTTCTGGCTCTCTATCAACCCCCCTGGTCCTCTCAACGCCTTGCCTCATCTGACCCATCTCCCGAGTCACTTTCTACCGACATCTCCATTGTCATGCTGGATGACTTGATGTTCCCCAGCCCTCTGCAGCCAACTGCCTTAAACTTAAATCCCTCCTATCTGACCACTCCCTTTACTCCCACCACCACCAGCCTACCCACTCTTTGGGACATCTCTTGACCTTGTCTTCCTCTCTACTTCACTCTCCTCCTTAGACCTCTCTATTGACCCCTCTGCCTTGGATCACCGTATTGTTCACTTTAATATCTTGGCACCTCCACTTCTACTCATCATCTCCCCTCTTCAATGACTAAGAGGAAATTCGGGCAGGACTCTCTTGCCCCTTACTTTGACAATGTGAGGATCTCTACCTTCTCCCTTTCCCCGATTCGTGCGTCTTCCATTGCCTATGTTTTCCCTGATTTTCACTATGCACTTATGACTCAAATTGACCAACACTATCTTGCTCGCACATGCACACCTTTCAGTCCAAGTCCTCACTCGTGGATCACCTCGGAAATTCAGATCTTCAAAACAAACATGCACCGTGACCTACAATGCTGGTGCAAATTACAGACACCTTCCCTGCTCCAAGCCTACAAAAATTCCGTTGCTGCCCTAAACTATGCAATGGACTCTGCCAAATCCTCCTACTTCACAAACCTTATCTCCTCTCTTCGCATTCACCCCCGCAAACACCAATCTGCTCACACCTCCCAAGCCAATATCCCTCGCCTTCTATTTTTCTGCTAATAACTTTGCCACTACTTTTCCCCTAAAATATATCAAATTCATGACACTCTCACAGCCCTCCTCTCTCTCGCTCCCCAACTCTCCTTCTGTACACCAACTCTCCCCCTACCTCTTCCATGCTTAACTAGTTCTCCCCTACCTCTCCTATTGAATTATCACCCATCCTTCACAGTGCCAAATAATGTTGCGCTCCTGGAAACCCTTTTGCTCTCCAAATGGTCAAAGACTTAGTCTCAATCATTTGCATGATCTTTTTAATCTCTCTTTCCGTGGGACCCTCCCCTGCCTCCTTCAAATCTGCAACTGTATTACCCCTATTGAAGACCCAAACATCTCAGCAAACTATTGCCCAGGTTCTCTCCTTCCCCATCATTTAAAAGCCCTTGAGTGACCAGATCTCTAAGTGCTGTGAGAATAATGGCCTTGGAGATCCACTTCAATCTGACTTCTATAGTAAACACTCCACTAAGACTTTCTCCCTAATGCTCACCACTCCAAACTCTCTTCTATACTAATCCTTTTGGACCTTTCTGCCGCTTTTGACACTGCGGACCACTCCTCTCTCCTCACTCTTCAAGACCTTGGGTTTTGCAAATCTGCTCTTCACTGGATTGCCTCCTACCTGGAAGGTTGATCGTTTAAAATTTCTTGGAATCCACAAACCTCTGACCCCACCCCTCTGCCTGTCTGCATTCCACAAGGATCTGTCCCTGATATTGGCTCTGTACCCCCAATAGCTCTGCTTTAGGAAGACTTATTTCATCCTTTGGCTTTCACTATCATTTTTCTGCTGATGACACTTAAAATGTCCCTCCCTCACCCCAGCCATCTCGGAATAGATTACAAAACTCTCTCACTGCAATTCGTCACTGGGTGGCTGTCCACTGCCCCATGCTGAACTCTTCCAAAATGGAAGTCATATATCTCCCAGCTTCCAATGTCATCCCTCCCCCCTCCCCTATCTCATTCCCATCTGACCTCCATCCTCCCTCACCTAAACCTCGCCTTCTTGTAGTCTGCTTTGATAGTGACCTACCACTGCAACAATTCATCATTACCACTGCCTCTGCTAATCATATTGACCCCCTCAACATTTGGAAAATGTGTCCTTTTCTTACTACCACTCTACAAAAACTCTAATTTCTACTATTGTGCACAGAAATCCGGACTACTGCTCAAGCCTACTCCCTGGCCTTCCTCACTACTCCTTCTTCTCTCTAGACAATGTCCTCAACTTTGTTGCCCGCACTCTCCACAACCTACCCAGATTCTCCCCTGCTTCTACCTGCCGACAACATGCTGATTGGCTCTCCATGCACAACCGCTCTCTTTGCAAGTTCCTTCTCCTAGTTAACAAAGCTATCAATGGTCTTGCTCCTCAGTACCTCTCTGATTGGATCTCAGTTTGCTCACCATCTTGTTCCCTCTGATCCTCCTCTGCATACAACATCACTGCCCCATATCCTCCCTGTGCCTCCTCTCACTTCCACTCTTTCTCCCTGCTCAAACTCATTGCCCATAGCATTCAAAGCCAGCCCAATTGTGGATCTCTTCGAAGCTTGGATTAAACGTCACTTACTTCCTAAAGATGGAGCTCTTCTTGCCCTAGCCTCATCCTCCCTACTTGACTCCACCCCTGCCTCCAGTGACGCTTAATAGTGTAATTTTGTATATTTAATTAGTACTCGTCTTTAGTTTGAAGCACTTACCTCCTTAGATTAAGGGTACTTTTGCAAGTCACCTGATTTCTTATATGCATTTTGTTTTTGTTTGTTCTGTTGTGTCCCTGGTATATGTCCTAACTTTTTGCACCCTCATAAACTGGTTCAATACTTGTTCTCGTCTCTATGCTATTGCACAGACACCCTTCATGGGAATGCTTCCACCATCTGTAAATGTGTTATTGTAAGTCATTTCTGAACGAAATTGACATCCTTGTTCTTCAAATAAATACAAATAACGATTAGTTCTGCTATGTGAATTAGAAGCCTGTTAAAGAATTGCTTTGCAAAACAGAAAATATTTTACTGAAGCATTTTTTACTTGCAAAAGTCCAAACTATTGCTTTGGCGAATGCTTTTTCTATTAATAGTTTCCTTCTAGCAATCCCTTCACTCCCTAGGTCCCAATGGGATTATAACGCATCTGATTGAAGCTTTGCTTACCACTTAATTCTCAGACATGGACAAATTACAGGCAGGCATATCCCTATAGGCTTCTGGATATTTTTATCATTGATGGCATTTAAAATATGCAGGGCCTCATCACGAGTCTGGCGGTATTAGCGCCGATCCCAAGTAGCCTGCTAACGGTAATACCCAATGGGGGTTTCATGGCTCTATTAGCGCTGGCGCAATTAGCGCCCAAAACGGGAGGAAAGCAGGATTGTTACCTCCAGCAAAAAGCTGGAGGTAAAACTCCAAACATTCCACCCAACCCATAAAAGGGTCCGCCCTTAAATGCGGGGGTAATAGCGTTACCGCCGCATTTAGGGCTACTGCCCAACTCCCGATGACGCCCTTAGAGTCTCCATGAAAGGCAATTGATTTGAAATTTTGAAGCTATACAGTTTAAATTGTCATTCCCAAAAAGTTAACTAATGGCGGGAAATTAGCAAAATGCACAGACCTCAAGGAGCGTCTTATAACTCTGGCATTTTCTCTTCCGGAAGGGGATGCATGTAGCTCAGTAAAAGAACAAACCTGTACGCAAGACAACAGAGCTTCAGGTGAGTTCCTTTACTTGATGTTCACACCGCTTTAGTGCAGAAAGGTATCAGGTTGCCCTCAGGAAGGGCAGGGTGTGAGAAGGTGAGCTTTTTGGATGGACCAAGGAGACTAGGCCTCACGACTGACCAGGTAAGGCCTTGGACTGAGGTATAAGGGAGGCCAGAGAGTGTTCCAGGATACCACCAGTGCAAGCACCAGATTGGATCTGAAATTCGACTGCTAGAGCGGATACAGTCAATGATGAGGCATCTCGCAAGAATCCCTAACTTGCATGTGTTAGTCAGTGATTTGGCATTGATCAGTCCTTTTTATGACAATCGCAATGGACTGGACTTCAGAAAATGCCCTTGGGTTATCTAAAAGGATAAACTGGTGGAATTTGGGGCAAAACTTGGATGCACAGCCTCACTCTACCAGAGGAGACAGCCCCAGTATCTCAAACATGCAGTGTTGGTGGAGGCACACCAGAGAAGACTGCCACCGGTACCCTAGTACTAATGGGGTATGGAAATGAGTAGGCTCAGCAGTAGAGATTATTAAAGGTGTAGGGAAAGAAGTAGGTCAGTGGTAACAATGACCAGGGATCCCAAGTACAAATAGTGTGGGTATAAGGCGCAAGCTCGGTAGTAGAGGTGGCTTGGGACCCTAGGACTATTAGTGTAGGATAAGAAGTCAATGCAGTAGTTGAGCGGGACCAGCCCCCCCCCCTATTTTGGGGTATAGACTTACCCCAGAAGAGGAGACATTTTGAGGGCTACTGATTAGAGGATTATTGAAGGGCATCTGCCAAGCAGATGTGAACGCCATAAGAACCTGCATTCAAATGTTTGGGAAGGGAGGCGGCCAAGCAGACACAATGGGCCTCATTACACGGACGGCGGTAAGGGTTAACGGTCACCGTTAATGGCAACGGTGACCGTTAACCCTTACCGCCGTACTACGAGGTCCCTTTGCGGGTTGGAGGAACTAACGCCTGCTTCTTGCAGGCGTTAAGTACCAACCCGCTAAGGGACCTCGGAGCTAATTACGGCACCGCAAAATTGCGGTGCCGTAATTAGCGCCTTCCCCATTCCCATAGAGCCCTATGGGGCTGAAATGGGAATGGGGAAGGGCAATGGCGGAAAGGGGATTTACCGCCCCTCCAACCTTGGAATGGGGCGGTAAATCCCCTTTCCGCCAAGGCGGTGCCGGTAATTTACCGGCATGGTCCAGGGTGCTAATAGCACCCTGGATTACCGCCTTCCGTGTAATGAGGCCCAATGACTACAGGATCCCTGTGTGTAGGTGTTAAAGTCAGGTCTCTCCAGCAGAAGAGAAATCCACTACCCCTAGTTATCAGGATGTAGGAAATGAAGTGTCAGGTAATGGGCCAGTTGAGAAGAAGGAGGTAAGTGTCCTGGTGCATCATGATTAGGGCAGGGAGCTGCCTCAGCAAAGGAGCCAATCCTGTGGCTACTATTACTGAGGGTTGAACATCGACCAATGCCAGAGTAGGCAACTGCTGGCCACTGGCACTGATGCTTGAAAGTGTGTCAGCAGAAGAGACAACCCCACTTCTACTGGTACTGTGGCTTTAAGGTGTGTCAGCAGAGGCAACAGCGGGGTTCCTGGTACTGATATTTTAGGATAGACTGTATCCCAGCAGAGTAGACAACTCCTCTGCTCCTGTTACTGGGGGTTTATGGTAGGCAGTGATCCAGTAGAGGATGCAACCCGAGGGCTCCTGGTACTGAGGGTTTATGATAGTAGAGCCTCCTGGCCTGAGGGTTTAAAGTGTGCCAACATAAAAGACAACCTCTGGGTCCCTGGTACTGTGGAACAATATGTGTCAGCAGAGGAGACAGCACAAGGGCTCTGATACTAAGGGTTTACAGTGTGCACGCAGAGGGGAAAACATTGGGCTTCTGGTACTGAAGGTTTAAGGTGGGCTTTGGGTCAGAAGAGGAGACAACTCCACTGCACCTCGTACTGAGGGTTTAAATTAGGAAGTGATGCAGAACAGGAGACAATACAAGACCTGCGAGTATAGAGAGTTTAAGGTTGGGCGTGCACAGGAGAGGGGTCAACCGCTGTTAGTGTTGAGTGTTACATGTGTGCCAGCAGCAGAGACAACCCAGGGGCTCCTAGTACTGAGGGTTTAATGTATGCCCGCAGAAAAGAACCACAGATCTCCTGCTGGCACTGCCACCAACCCCGTAGAACCATACAGGCATTCAAGACTTGGGCTGCAGTAATCAGTGCCTCAGATATTGCACCTGCCTTTCTCTCTATATGACAAACTACTGCCATCATCCTCTTTTCTTGAAGAGGCAAATACAACAAATGACAGGTGTTCCAGGGGTATGCCATGCAAGACCACTTTATATTAGTATCATGTGTAAGTTTGTGAAGGCCTGCCTAGCTCGCATGTAGCACATTTAAGGTTTGTGTCTTAACTGATGTAGCTTTGTGTTAGTCTTAACTGAGGCAAATGAGACCCAATTAAATCCTGCACCCTTCCTCATGCACACTCCCAGTTCGGTGCATCTCCCTCAGTGGTAAAGATGTGTGGGATGTAGGTCCCCTTCCCTGTCCCACATGTAGGGATTGTGTCATCACCCCAGCCCTGTACTGAGGTTGACCTCTTTGCATTTCTTGTTGTGTGCTCCTGGGCAGGGGCCAGGCCAGCAAGCTGTAAGGAGCTGATATCCAGTGGGCAGACGCTCAGTGGGTGGTACACTGTATACCCAGCCACTGGCCAAGGAGTGACCGTCTTCTGCGACATGGAGACCGATGGAGGTGGCTGGCTGGTGAGTGAGATGGCAGGGGTCTGGATTGACATATCATTGTTGAACGGGTTTTGTGCAATGTGTATCAAGATACCATGGGGCATGAACGCAACAGTCTAGCAGAGACCTCTTACACACTTGCATACACCCCCCTGTAGCACACTTGGTTTAATTTAATTTGGGTATTAATTGAGTGCAAATTTAGCTTCAGTAAGCAGCAAAGCACTGTACATCGATAGGGCTTCCAGGCATACATTAGGTAGTTACAGGGGAGTACCAGACTTTACAACATGACATTTATCACTGGCATGCCACCACAGCAATCCCTTCCTCCATCAACACACCCAACACCGTGACCTCCACATCCATCAACACACCGACCACCGTGACCTCCACATCCATCCCTTCCTCCATAAACACACCCACCACCGTGACCTCCACATCCATCCCTTCCTCCATCGACACACCCACCACCGTGACCTCCACATCCATCCCTTCCTCCATCAATACACCCACCACCGTGACCTCCACATCCATCCTTTCCTCCATCAACACACCCACCACCGTGACCGCCACATCCATCCCTTCCTCCATCAACACACCCACCACCGTGACCTCCACATCCATCCCTTCCTCCATCAACACACCCACCATCGTGACCTCCACATCCATCCCTTCCTCCATCAACACACCCACCACCATGACTTCCACATCCATCCCTTCCTCCATCAACACACCCAGCACCGTGACCACCACAGCCATCCCTTCCTCCATCAACACACCTACCTGCGTGACCTCCACATCCATCCCTTCCTCTATGAACACACCCACCATCGTGACTTCTACCTCAATCCCTTCCTCCATCAACACACCCACCACCGTGACCATGCCAAAATGCAAACACAGGGCAATAGTACAGAGAATGATTACAGCATTGAAATTATATTGATTAACACAATCATCAATGAACACATGAACACATTCAATGAAATGTGTTTAAAAACAGCGTTTAAACAAATGTTAATTGATAGGGTTGATTTAAAATTGAAAATAAACCTGTGTTGATGTGAATTGTCTAGTTTTATACTGATGCTTCTAAGTCATGATATTGAAATGTTATTTAATATTGTAAGTCTCTGTATTTGAATGTCTTTTTTACTTTTCTATTTTTTTCGACTTATCGTTTTGTAAAGGTTTGTAATAAACAATAAATAAATAATAATACAAAAACAAAAAACAGCATCATTTGACAGCTTGCATACAAAATAGGGGCACAACATCTGAAAGAGACCAAGTGAGAGAACAGATCATGGGGTAAAACCTTCCCAAAGGTTTAAAGGGAAATCCCTCCCAAAAAAGATCACTATTAAGGAAATTGATCTAAAATGAAGTAAAGAGACATCGAAGTTCTATTAACATAAAATCAAACTAACACTGTAATACAGCTCATTGCATTATTTAGTTGCTTGCTCTCCTAGACTTGGGGTCCCTTCATTAAGTTGCTAAGATAGTTGATCCGGTTAAGCACTCATTGCTGAGGCCTGTGTGTTCTCTGCTGGTCATAGGTTTGAATCCTGACAAAGCCAACTTATCCTTTCATCCTCCCAACATCATTAAATGAGAATCAGCTTCAGTGTGGGAATAGTAATTGTATATCAATATGTTCTACGTGCAGCTCTTTGGCAAAATCACTATACATAAACAAATGTTTATTGTGAAGCTATTGAATCCTGTGTAGCTTCCATTGGGACATATTGATTCTTGCTTTTAAAGGCCCCCTGGCGTGTCTTTTGCTATGTCTGGATATTGTTTCTCTGACAGGGGACTCTTGTTATAGCTATGACCAAAATTCTGTATGGCTCTCGTGAGTTAAACCCAAAGCCCTAGGTAAGATCCTCTGTAGAGCATGGCCTCACTGTGTACTTTAAGGACTTTTCTCACATCTCCTCAGGTGTTCCAGAGGCGACAGGATGGCTCAGTGGAGTTCTTTCGTGATTGGTTCACCTACAAGAGAGGATTTGGCCGGCAGGCGTCAGAGTTCTGGCTGGGCAATGACAATATCCATCTCCTGACCAGCACAGGTGAGTCCTCCCACCGCTTCAGAGTCTGGAAGCCCCTTCCCACAATGGACACTGTGCTGAGTCTGGATCTGAGGTAGGGTTGGAGCCAGCCGCCATTTTCTTGTGGGCTTAGACACCAGTCTTTGGGAGGATCACAAACAACAGCTTTCCATGTTCATTGAGTACTGTCATTTACTGAGGCACCACATTGACCTTTATCGTCAGAGACTCCTGCATATGCCCTGACGCAGCCTTACATGCCCAGCACACCTCAATATGCCTAGGTGCAACCTTGTGTTGCAATGTATAGACATCATATGCCAGCAGCACAGAGTTGGACACAGTTACCTGGAGAACACAAAGCAGAACTATGCGAGGGGGAGTGAGTCGCCACTGTCACACACTTATTGCTTTTTCCCTAGGTAGATAGGGTGTATGGGACGACGAGGATGTTGGGATTCAAGTGGGGTCAACCTTCCCGAGTGCTAAAAGACTGTCCGCAACACTCACCACCCCCGAAGTGACCGGGCCTAGATATCAGGGCCCAAGGCCTGACCCTAGACTGCTTGCGTGACTTCAACATAGAGGTTGCACAGCTCTGGGGGCTGTGCCTAGTGGCGTCTGTGGTCACGGTATGCACATTGAAGGATCCATTGAACAGGGCGCTGCCCATTTTTCTCTGAGAGTAGTCCCTGACTGTGGCTGAGGGTGGCAGCAAAAGAACGTGCTAATGAGCTGGGCACTTGTAACTGGAGGGCAGGAAAACACCATATGATTATGATTATGATTGGTTATTTATAACAGGCTTAATACCCGGAGGTTTCTAAGCGCAGACCATATTAAGTAGATGTGGCATTCCCTGGCTTTATGAGACATACAGCATGTGAGCACATTACACCTGCCCTCACCACACCTCTCCAAAAGTGTGAAAACCCAGCCTGGCCACAGCCCTGTCGCCCCCTCCTCATTCTCCTTTTACCCCAATTCACCAGCAAATCGCCACTAGCCGGCCCCTTATCTCTTCGGTGGTGGGCTACTACTAACCCTGCTAAGAATGGACTTGTGTCCTAATGCATCACAGCCTGGAAAAGATAGGTGCACAGCCCTGCCAATGAGGACAGTGAACGGAGGAGTCTGCCTTTACAAGCTGGTTCGGGGAGTTTTAATGCAAGAGCTAATGTCTTTTTGTCCTGCTAAATTTTAAGCAGGGATGGAGTTGGGCAGTGAGGCCAACCTACTTTTAAAAATGTATGAAGAGGAGGTAGACTTTACTGCTGTGAGCGCATCGGACAAGCACATCCTAAATAATGTGACAATGTTCTCAATGAGTCACAAGACAATTCAAATGCGTGCAGTGTTATTACAAAAATATATACAAAAAGAGACAATTGGGGCACCAAGTCTAGGGGTGGTCCCTGTACCCTTTCTCTCATCCCTGAAGGGGGTTCCCACCTCCCTAGCCCTCCCTACTCAAACAGGTCTTACGAGAGTACAGATACTCTAGTGTCAGGTGATCCTTACTGTCTAGGCTAGCCTTACTACAGGAGGCCTACAATCTACATTCCTATCTTTCCAACTCGCTCAGGGACTTCCAGGTGACCAAGCAGGGTAGTCTGATCACCCTGTCATGGCTTTCCTCCTGATGATCATGTCCCAACCTTTTCCTCACTCTCTTCTCCTTACGCCTGCCTCCTCTCCTCTCTTCTCCGCTCTGCTCTCCTCGCCTCTACACATTCCATCTCCTGGTTGTATTTCTTTATCACCTGTCTCTACTCTCCAGCTCCCCCCTGATCTCTCTCTCCACACACTACCCCTACTCTTCTCCATCTTCCTGCCACTCACTTACTCTTACTCTTGCCGCTTTCTCTTCTACTCTGTCTCTTCCACTCCTACTTTCCCTTCAGAAATGATGTTCAGTCGTCTTTCACTCAATCTCACTCACTCACTCACTCACTCACTCACTCACTCACTCACTCACTCACTCACTCACTCACTCACTCACTCACTCACTCACTCACACAACTAAATTGGAAACGCCATTGAAGTCTCAACACCTTACCATCACACTCTCCAAGCACTCCAGAGCTCTACTCCAAGCCCTCCTCCACCTACTTCACCCTCCTTTCTGGTTCCTTGGTGTTCATCCAGCTGCTCTGACCTCATCAAAACACCTCTTTTTTCTTTTTTTAGCAAGCTAACTCTGCTGGTTTTTATAGCCCTCGCCTTCCTGTCTAGAAGGTTATCTCTTCTGTTGGGCACCCGAATCAGCTGCCTGACTAAGCCAATCTCTGTCTAAGCAAATCCCAACTCCTTCCATCACCTCCCCTTGTGGGCTTGGATTGCCCCAGAAGTCTTCATAAGAACCGTCAGCCTGTCCCCTTTCCAGTCTCCCTTTCCTTCCAGCCTGCCATGTCTCTGGAACTAATAGTACTAGTTCCCTCCTGATTTGGGTAAGTCAATGTCCACCAAGGCTTTTGGGAGGTTTCCCAGGTCTCCCCCAGGGCTGTGTCATTCTCTGCTGGTTCCAGCTTCTCCACTGTTGCTCCCGTGCTCCCCAGTAGAATGCCTAGAAGTCTCTAGTGGGTGTTTGGTCTCCCATTTGGCTTCTGAATGGAGAAACATATGCTTATTTCTATTTGGATAACAAGTCCATTCCTCTGGTTCCACGCCAGGTATTGTCATTTGGCCCAGGTACATTGTGGTACTTGTAGTTTTTCTCTGCTTTCTGGGAACCATTATCCATCTCAGGGCTCTGAGGAGTCTGCTGTATTCTAGCAGTTGCAATGTCACAGGAAGCACCTGAAAGAGAAGAGAAAGGGACCTGACCACAAGACAGATATTGATGGGCATCAGGTCAGAGAAAGGGGCCCCAATATGCATCTGTGGCTCCAGGCATAACGGGAAGCCAGAGACAGGGATCCCCCTAAACTCACCCATAACAACTTTGGGGTACGGCTGGCTCTGGTGTTGCCTTGGTAAGCAGCCCACCCCTGATCGAGGAGGTCTGTTGGCCCCCTTTGGTAGGCTCATAACCATGGCCCTGTCACACTAATTTGTTCACATTTTCAGAGGGTGTGGGGAAATGTGTATGCATGCCAGGGGATGCTCTGGAGGAAGTCCCCGACTCTAATGGATTTGAGCTACACATGTAAGTGTCTCATTTATTTTCCCAGCTCTGGTACTGCGAAATTCTGCCTCATAATCTGCCACAATGGTTTATTTACTTCTTTTAAGATTTTAAAGTGTGACCCCCAGCTCAAGGACAGATCGTACACTGAACAATAAGAAGAGTATACACAATTTAACACAAGAAAGGACAGCAAAACATAATTTGGACATATAATCAACAGCTTCCCAAGGCATTATAATTGTTTATATCCCATAAACGTTTTAGGTATATAAAGGTCCTTAATTCTCTACAATAATGAAGCTATACGAAGCGTCTGCAGTCGTGGTGGGCTTTATAAAAAACTATAATAAATAATTAAATTAATGACAGAGCCATTCTAAGAACTACCGTACGAGAATGCAAGGGCCTGGGAATGGCAAACGAGAAGGCCTGATTAGGAGTTCTGCTTTCTTGGCCCTTGGAAATGAACAATCAAACCAAGTGCTTTGCTTTTCATGCACACCGCCGTAAGAGCATGTTACGGGGCTATGCTACTGCAGGGCTCGTGTCTCCTTAAGAGACTGCAACCCTACCACGTGAGAGACAGCACGTGGGACGTACGTCAGAAGGAGGGGAGGAGCTTGGGAGGTCAGTTGGTACATGTATGAGAATAAAGAAAGACGTGTATTCTCCATCGGTGTGTCTGTCCTCCTTTCAAAGGCCCAGTCCGGGCCTAACATTTGGCGACGAGTTGACCTACCAGACCACCGAATCCTCCTCCTCCTTTGCGAGCAGCGATCCCGCTCCGGTCCGCGCCGCGGGCACCTTCCAGCCCGGCGCACGTGCCTGATCCCAGGCCCGCCTCCTCCTCACCGCGCCGACAGCGTGTCCGCGCCGCGGCCTACTCCACGCCCGGCGCCCAGCCTGCCTCCTCCTTGCCGTGCAAACAGCGCGTCGGCGCCGTGGGCGTTTTCCGAGCCCGGCGCCGAGCCTGATCCCAGGCCCGCCGTCTCCTCACCGAGCGAACTGGTCCGCCTCCTCCACCCGGGTGGTCCCGGCGACGTTGCCTGATCCCAGGCCTGTTTTCCTGCAAAAGAACTGCACCACCACGCCACAGAGAACCCACGTGCCAAGCACCACGCGGCCTACGCTGACGACCCATCAGCAGGCGCAACGGAAGCCTGGAAGTCGTCAGAGGTGGGTCAGACAACACTGCTGCCACACATAATTCGGACACACACGGCCTGCTGTATAATCCCTCAGCATGAGCTCACCTCAGGCCCATCAACCACCAAATGCCCCAGCCCCTGCAAGGAACACAGCAACTACTGCATGGCGCATGCCTCCCCCATTTTCAATGATGCCACAAGCAGACAAAGGTCCAAGATGGACTGATTGGCTAGAGGACTTTAATACCTTCATTGATGCTGCTGGGGAAGACAAGTCCCCTCGGCTACGCAGCATGTTCCTAAATCTGGCGGGCAATGACATCAAAATCCTTACCAAGACCATTCCCCCCGCTGAACAAGCTGACTTCCCAACACTAATAGTGGCCATAAACAGAAGATTAGTAATTGAACCCAACAGAGACTATGAAAGATACATATTCAACCTATGCACACAGAGGGTCGATGAAACCATTGATGAATTCATAACCCGCCTACGAATTAAAGGGGCCAACTGTCAGTTCGAAGCCTTCTCACTCGACGAAGCCATACGGTTGAGGATTATTGAAGGCTGTTTGTCTCAAACCTTAAAGAAACAACTCCTCAAAAAACCTATCACCATAGAGGAAGTGAGCCAGATGGCCAGAATTCTAGAGAGGGTTGAAAAGCAAGTGTTCCAAATCTCGAACACAGCCTCGACGAGACAAGAGAAAGCTGAAACCGTTGCAGCGCTGCAGGCCAGCAACGCAAGACAAGGGGATAAGGGCGTTAACCCCAGCTATTCCACGACACCGAGGACCCAACGCCAATGCTACCGCTGTGGAATGTCTTTCCCTCATGCAGGAACCTGCCCCGCCATTTCACAGAGATGCGGCAACTGCGGCAGAGAGGGACACTTCCAATCAGTCTGCAGAGAAGGCAGACCGTTCCCCACACAAAAGTTCCCAATTGCCCCTCAATTCAGAACGCCGGTTAGAAACCCCCTAACCCAGGCCTACCAACCACGTCCATACGCCCAAAATCCACGGAGGTACGTCAGAGTAGTCGAAGAGGTGTACCCCATGGATGACAGTCAAGAGCCCGAGGGTGAAGAGCAAGT
The DNA here is from genome assembly GCF_040938575.1 of Ambystoma mexicanum. Lineage (NCBI taxonomy): Eukaryota > Metazoa > Chordata > Amphibia > Caudata > Ambystomatidae > Ambystoma > Ambystoma mexicanum. Next base: position 230,507,681 of record NC_090934.1, read on the forward strand.
GTCCCACATCAGAGACGAATATGATGGGCCCCCGGAACAATTCTCACAATACGAGGGAGGATCTCAAGGGGGCCTACAGGAATTCGACCCATACAATCAGTATCCACACGACGAATATGTGAATCTCATCATGGATGAAGGCGAGGCCCGTGAGGCACCCAAGATTCCCGTTGACATAGCAGGACAACAATTCTGTTTCCTTGTAGACTCGGGAGCCACCGTTAACATAATGGGTGAGAAGGAATTCAATCAGATCACCAGCCGGCCGCCCCTGACACCCTCAAACTCCAAGATCTACCAATGGGGGGCCACAACTCCTCTGCAATCGATTGGATTTTTCAGCCGTCGACTCATCCATGATAACCATTCCACCACGACCGACATCCACGTCATTCGCAGCCCTACCAAAGGCAGATGCCTGCTCAGTTACAGAACAGCATCGTGCCTGGGACTCATAGACATACACGTCGGTGAAGGGGACAAAATCTGTTCGACGGACCCAACACTGGAGGCGCGGGAGAAAGTGTTCTTCCTCGCATCAGCGCTTACCAAAACTGGAACGATGTCGCGCGATGACATCCTAAAATAGTTCCCTCTTATCTGCAAAGGCCTGGGTCAACTGAAAGGACCACCTGTGAAACTCCACATAGATCCCACCGTCCGACCTGTACCACAACACCCGAGAAGAGTTGGGTTCCATCTTCAGGCCGCAGTGTCGGCAGAACTCAATCAACTCCTAACTGACGGGATAATTGAACCAGCCACGGGTCCGACCCCATGGGTATCCCCGTTGGTAATAGTACCAAAGGAGGGTGGACGGCTTAGACTCTGCGTCGACATGCGCATAGCCAATACAGCAATCCAACGTGAAAGGCATCCTGGGCCACGAATTGAAGATATGATAGTTCAATTGAACAAATCCACCCTTTTCTCAAAACTGGACTTGAACCAGAGTTACCACCAGATGGTACTCCACCCGGAATCCAGAGGGATCACCACGTTTGCCACACACGACGGGTTGTATCGGTACAAACGCCTAAACTTTGGTATCTCGTCAGCTGCAGAAATTTTTCATGAAGCCATCAGGCAACTCATACGTCCGATCAAAGGCACGCTGAACTACAGCGACGACATACTGGTATTCGGGCGCACCCGTGAAGAACATGACACAGCTCTTCGCGCCACGTGCAAAGTCATCCAGGACGCAGGCCTCACGTTAAATGTGGAAAAATGCAGATTCAGCAAAAGCAAATTAAAACTTTTCGGTCACATCTTCTCGGCCGACGGGATGACACCAGACCCCGACAAAGTGGCCACTATCTTCAATCTGCAAGCCCCAAGACAGATAGCCGACGTCCGTTCCTTCCTGGGCATGGCTGGGTATTGCGCCCGATACATACCCCACTATGCCACCATCACGGAACCTCTTCGGAAGTTACTCCAGAAAGACATGCTCTTCGCCTGGACCACCGCATGCCAGGAGGCGTTTGACTCCATTAAACAGTCCCTAGCAGAAGCGCGGAAGCTGGCCTACTTCGACCCAGAGTGGCACACTGAAATAGTGGTCCGGTGGGACTAGGTGCTATACTCGCCCAGACCAACGGCACCGACGCTCACCCGAGGCATGTTGTGGCATATGCCAGCAGAGCACTTGCGCCCCCCGAGGCCGCATACTCCCAAGCGGAAAAAGAGAGTCTAGCAGCAGTCTGGGCATGTGAACACTTTCACAACTTTATCATTGGGAAAAGATTCACCCTTATAACGGATCACCAGGCCCTCCTGTCGCTATTTGGGAACCCACGGACAAAAATGCCCCCCAGAATCGAACGATGGGGCATCCGGCTGCAAGAATATGACTTTCACATCATTCATCGACCGGGGGGCGAACACAATCCAGCCGACTATCTGTCGAGACACCCCTCCGGAACGTCAACGCCAAGACAGGGCGACGTAGAATACATAAGCTATGTCACCACCAACGCACTACCTCCGGCAATGTCACTGGAAACAGTGGCACTCGCGACAGCAGCGGACCCATCCATGGCTTTGGCGATCGAACTCACAGAACACAACAAGTGGAAAGACTACAAAAGGGCACTGTCAACACACCCAGGAGCAAACCGAGACGAATTGGAAAGGATTGCTAGAATTCACTCAGAGCTGGCTGTACAAGACAGCACCATACTTCTCAGAGGGTGCAGAATAATAATCCCAACAGCTCTGAGGTCTGAAATAATCAAGACAGCACACGAAGGACACAGAGGCGCAGACAACACCAAGCGCCAACTACGACGCCACGTATGGTTTCCTTCTCTCGATGCCTTAGTTGACCGATGGGTAAGAAACTGCATTGCATGCCAATGCACGGCCAGAGAGGAGGCACCTGCACCTCTACAAGTGACACAGATCCCGGAACGCCCCTGGGAAAGGGTGGCGGTAGACTTCTACGGGCCCCTAGAGTCAGGAGAATACCTACTCCTGTTCATTGATGAACACTCACGTTTCCCCATTGTCAAAAGGTCATCATCCACAGCATTTGCACAAGTAGCGGCAATCTTTGATGAAGTAGTGAGTGAATGGGGCATACCAGATGTGATCAAATCTGACAACGGACCCCCTTTCTGTGGACATGATTTCTCAAAGCTGGCAAAACACATGGGGTTTAAACATCAGAAAATAACGCCACTCTGGCCCCAGGCGAACGGCATGGCGGAGCGGTTCATGTCATCCATCAAGAAAACGGTACAAAGAGCCAAGCTAGAAAATGTAGATCTCCACCAAGCTCTGTGCAGAATGCTTCGGGACTACAGGAACACGCCGCATGAAGCGACAAACAAGACCCCGGCTGAGCTTATGGTAAAGTACCAAGTGCGCACAAGGATCATTCAACATCCGTTGAACAGACCGGACACAGACATGCAACTCCTAGAGAGAGATGCGCAGAGAAAAGAACGAGCCCGCACCCAAACCGATGAAAAGCGGCGAGCACGTCCGAAAGACTTTCAAGTAGGAGACGAGGTTTTCGTCCAACAGCCAACGGTAAAGAAGAGTGACCCTAGATTCTCCCCGCAGACACTACAGGTCACGGCCGTTAGAGGAACAATGGTGACCGCCGAAAATGAAGAAAGAGAAATCACAAGGAACTGCTCAAAGTTCAAGTTGGCGACAACCACAGATTCCGAGAGACTCCAAACCCCAGACCCTGAAGCGATGATAGTGGATGGGCGAGACACACTGTGGACGCCTCCAAGGTTCTCTCCTCGGCCAGGAGTCAAGAGGACAGAGAGACCTGAAGAAGATCCTCAAGAAGGTACCAGCACCCGGCCGCAACGCGCCATAAAGAAACCAGCTCGCCTGGTCGAAGAGTGTTGAACTCGATGCAAGGACATTTCGTCCGGGGGTGATGTTACGGGGCTATGCTACTGCAGGGCTCGTGTCTCCTTAAGAGACTGCAACCCTACCACGTGAGAGACAGCATGTGGGATGTACGTCAGAAGGAGGGGAGGAGCTTGGGAGGTCAGTTGGTACATGTATGAGAATAAAGAAAGACGTGTATTCTCCATCGGTGTGTCTGTCCTCCTTTCAAAGGCCCAGTCCGGGCCTAACAGAGCAGTTTAGCCGCCATATAACTGAAGCAAAATAGATTATAAGCTAATACAAAGCTAAGTTGAATTCTGGCTTCAAATGAGAGCCCTGAAGTGCCAAGAGGATTGTCCCATTGTACGGCTCTCACAACTAGTCGAGCTGCGGAGTGAGAGGCCAATTTGAAAGGCCACAGAGCACATTTTGAAACTTCCATCATGAAGGCATTGCCACCATGTATATGAGAAAGCAATACCATCTAGGCTGCAGACGGTAAACAAATCGGGTGTTAAAAAGGGTTTGATGCCCCTGAGGAGAGAGGTCTGATAGTGAGTAATTGTGTCTTTTTAGATACATGCTCTGACGAAGATAACTTGCTGTGAAACCTAAAGACTAGGCAACAAGCGAAAGAGGAAGACAGACAGTAGGCTGCAGGTCATGTGACCAGACCCTGCCACTCAGTTGCTCCGCCCATCACCTATTTATTCAGTTCTCCTTAGGCGTCCTCATTGCCAGCGTCCTCAGCAAAGGACGTGCAAAGACAAGGACCTCACCTGTTTGCCTGACCCGCTATTTTGAATTTCACCTCAAACCTAATCACTACTACTGCTACTCACCAAAAGACATCACCATGTGTCTCTTCTCTCCACAGGCCATGCCCACTCTCACTAGGGTTTGAATGGCCAACTGCCCTGGGCAGCCCCGGCAAGCTACCCTAGCAAACCTCATCAATATTGCTCTTGCCCCATCCAAAACCCACAGACCACATGCACACGCCCTCTCATGGTGATCAATGCTGGCCCAGCAGTCGCCCACGCTGCAGAGATCACTCACCTCATCTCGTACAACAACCTTGATGTCCTGTTCATCACTGAAACATGCTTTACCCCATCCTCCACAAATGTTTTTTTGACGTCCTCCTACCCCAACGCTACTCCATCTAATGCCGACCGGCCAGGAAGGTTAGGAGGTGCAGTGGCAATCATTCACAGGAGCGAATGGCCATGCTCCATCATCCCATCTCCCCGAACAAGCTCATTTCAATCACTTACCTGCCTATTCCCACTATCGCATAAGGAATCCATCACTTTCACCTCATGTACAGACCACCTCACAGAAATGACTCTTTTGTTGTATAGATCTCCAACTTACTTTCCTCTGCCAAATTAGCACATTCTAGTAATGTCTTTCTTTGTGATTTTAAAGTCTCTGAGCCACAGGCTGACAACCATACTCGTAGGGCGCTTTTCGCACTGACCGCTTCCATGGACCTTAAGCAAATTTTGCTCTCCCACACCCGCTACAAAGGCAACACCATAGACTTAGTCTTCACAACATCCTCTGTATCACCTGTGCAGACCATATCCCACTTGACTGGGTTGACCATCCCGCCATCCCATTATCAGTCACCCACTTGACTAAGGCTCACAAAGGACAGACTAAACGTCGCCACACATTCAAAAACCTTCCATTCAGTGAACTAGAAGCAAACTTTGCAGACTTCCCAACAACAGGGAATGCCTCTGGACTCCTGGAATTATTCAGCAACTCTGCTATAAAACTGGTGGACACTCATAGCCCCTAAAATCCAGCAGGCTAAAACCAAACCATCCGCCCATGCTACACCCCTGAGCTTGCCTCCAACAAACGCTCAATCGAAGTCCTAGACAAATGGTGGCGCAAAAAACTTAAGTCAGGAGACCTCATCAACCTCAAATCCCTGCGCCCAAACCGCAGGATTCTGATTACTGAGCCTAATGCTGCTTACTACTCCACCACCTTGTGGAAGCCTTTAACAGGAGCAAAGCCCTTTTTGAAGTAGTAAAGCAACATACCAAACCCTCACCCAACATAGAGGGACCAACAAACTCAGGAAAAATGCGACAGAATCAACACATTTTTCATTGAAAAAATAGACAAAATCCAGGAGCCCATCAAATAAACCTCTCACAGCATTAGCACCTGAAACAGCCTGCACGCACACTGCCATCATCGGACCGAATTCTCCCATCTCTTTCCCCCAGAACTCCTAAAAATGATTGCCTCCCTGAAACCTACTTCTTACTGTGATGATATAATTCCGGCCTCCATCATTAAACAATTGAAGGCCTGGTGCTCAATGCACCCCTCAGCATCATCAAGAAGGATGATTCCCGACACCCTCAAGACTGGTCTCATGTCACCACTTTTGAAAAAACCAACACTAGATCCAGACGACCTGGCCAACTAAAGGCTCATTATGAACCCCCTGTTTATTGGCAAAATCTTTGAAAAAGTAATTGCTACACAAATACTTGCCAGAATCGAACAACTCCACCTCCTAAATGACTATCAGTTAGCGTTCCACCCAAAATGTATCACTGAGACAGCCACCATCCAGGTGGTGGATGATGCTCTCCAAATCATGAATAAGGGTGACTCATGCCTCCTCGTCCTCCTTGATCTCTGGGCTGCATTCGACACTGTTGACCACTGTATCCTTCTCGCCCTCATTCCTAACAGGTTGGGTTTCTCTGGCACTGTCTTAAATTGGCTTACCTCCTACCTCTCAGGCAGACACCACGCTGTCCAGGTAAACCTATTGGGTTCTAACTGTGAGGGAGGCATGGTATCACAAGTAGACACGGATACAAGAGTAGCAAGTTTTAAAACCTTTATTTGAACTTGAATGGGGGTTGGATACTTCCTAACTGGTCCTATAACTAAGATGGGAATATTCTTGACCATCAAATAATAAAGAGACCGTCCTAGTCAGTCTCTGTCAAATAATAAAGGCCTATGCTAACAAAAACCTAATACCTGCCCTTGCTCTAATGCAACTTACGTGACAAAGGGAAATGTATCTTAAAGCAAAAATCAGTGTTGAAAAGAAATGTCAGAATGACAATATAAATCAGTGTAAACTCTCATCCCCACATTGTGTAGCACAGGATTAGGTGGAACACTCTGATGGACGTGATGGACGGACACACTCTGGCTTACATACACAATTAGGTGACCTCTGCCTTGAGGAGCTTTCTTGGCCTTCCAAACCTGAGTCACAAGTTTGTGGGTTTAACTTCTCAGGTTCCCTTCACCCAAGTCCAGGTCACCCTTTAAGTCTTTTCACAGTTCAGCAAAAATGTTCCTTCTTTACACAGTTCAGCACAAAGTTTCTAAGTGTAGTGTTTGGTTGCAGTTCAACATAGTCTCCCATCGGCCGGGCTCAAGCCTTCTCCATAGCCTTCCTTTAATAGTTCAAATGTTCTATCTCCTTGGTTTCCCTCAGTCGGGCTCAAACCTTTTCTTCTTGTTAGGGCTCCCTTCCCAAAGCTTTATTTCACATCGCACACCTAGGCTTCCCTCCGTCAGGTTCGAGCCACTTCCTTGGTTTGATTTCACTGTCGAAGAATTTCCAAACTGTGAGGATTTGTCGTGTACCTCAACATGACCACTTAGACCACCTTTTCCTTTCTTTCTTCAATTCTACAGATTTTCCTTCAGGACCAACGGTTCTTGGTTAATGTAGTTTCTACGGGTGTCTTGCTTTTGTTTAATTAGATTGCTATTCAAGTCTTTCATACTCTTCTTTCGTATGATTTTGGGTTACTTTTTTTCTATCACTTCCTGCTGCCTCTGCAGCTTTAAAACATTTCACAGAGACTTTCGATTGGGCAATCCTCGCTTGCCGAACCACTCTGCTACTCTGAAACTCTGATTCACAGTTCTTAACAGTGGCTCACTTTCTCTCACGTCTTATTGGCACACATGTAACCTTCACCCCTCAGATACTGTTGCAAACATTTCAGTTAAACACAGACTGGACTTTTATTGCTTCCATCAACTCACTGGTCGTGTTAAGATGCTTTCTTTCCTTTGCTTCTATGATGTTGAAGTCAAGGCTGTTGCCACTGCCATCTCTGCACCTTCCCAACTCTGCTGTTCACCCGGCAGGGTGGCTGGTATCCTTGCTGCGCTCTTTAAACTCTTTCTTCTTTCCAGCTGGACTTACGTGCGTAATCCTCACGACCACTGGGAAATAATGATCTCTTGCCGGGAGGGGGGGGTGGGATTCTGCCCCTCAGTTTGTTGTTTCCCTTCACCTGGGTTGCCGTCACCCTGGAAGAACTACTTCTTTTCACTCTCCGCCTTGCTCAAAGTGCGTCTCAGTGTTCCACCTTTTAACCATGCAGGGAGAGTTAAAAGGTGTTAGGTGTGTGTGATTAAATTCAAGTCCCTGACCTTGCCTGAGCTCATTATTGGGACATGTCCAGTGCATTGCATGGGTGGTAATCCTTTTAGCCTCTGACCGCCTCTTCCTCGGCCCAGTGTTTGTGTAGAAAAGGGGGGGTTTGGGAGTTGGAGTATCCCATGAAATAGGATAGGATAGGGGCTTTGGGAAAAGGGCGATACCATGTCTCACCATCAAGTGTTTCCTCCCCACTCCCCGAGGACCTCCTACTCAGGTGATCCTCCCGCACTGGTCCACCCCCAGGGTCTGGATCAAATTGTGATGGCCGTGCTCTGGCCACCTGAGCAAGGTATCCCCAGGGTTTAGGTAGTGAAACACCCTCTGGTTTTACACATAACTGACTCCAGGTCTCCTGCGGAGTCCCCCAATGTTCCATCCTCTCACCAATCCTTTTAAAGCTTTACATGGAGCCTCTGAGGTAGAGTGACATCTGCCTGATTTTAGCTGTCAAACACAACAGAGAGGGTGCATCCATGTTCCCTTCTCCTCATCACCTGTCATTGCACACATGACATGGCAACGTCATCGGATCTCACTGCTCTTGACACCTCCACTGGTGTCTGTACTGTCAGGTTGTCAAGTGAAGACCCCTGTCTGTTAAAAGGTCTGTTAAGATGTAGCCTGTAGCAGTTGGCTTTGAGCATATTGCAAGCTGAATAAATTGTGTCCCTCAACCTATCAGGTTGAGGGACGCACCTCTGCCTCCCTCAGAGTGGACGACATTGGTCCTGTACAATGGGGTGAGAGAATTTGACTTAAAGAACAGATGTTGAAGGGGAAGGTAGAAACATAAACCAGGGATGAGGACAGAATGACATAGGAACGGGATGGTGGTGAAAGTGCTGAATTAAGGATGGAGGGATGATGGAAAGCTGCTGTAGGGTTGTCTATGAAGGGTAGGGAGAGTAAAGAACAGGGTGCTGGATTACCATAGAGTGCTAGGAATCAGGTTCTTCAGAATGTATGAAAGCTTTGAGGGTGGATTTAAATAGTGCGAGAGTTGGGGTAGTATGCAGAGGGAGAGGGAGAGAATTGCAGAGTAGGGGTACGAGGGAGAGAGAAAGCTGGATTAAGAGGGAGCACAGGAGGCTTGAGGGGTGGCAAGGAGGTGAGCTGAGAATTATCTTAATGAGCGAGGGGGAGAGTAGAGAGTGAGATGAGCAGATAAGTAGGGTGGGGCATGTCCATTGATAGTTTTGAAGATGATGAGGAGAAGTTTATACTTAGCCCCTGGTTTCATATATAGCCAGCCAATCTGGCAATGTGCAGTGGAGGTAGAGGAAAAACAAGAACCATTGAAAAGTGTGCAGACCATGTAGTTGGGGACTTTGTCCACACGTGAAAAAGCATATTTGGGAAAGCCATAGAGAAGATTGGCATACTAGACAGATCTAGAAAGGACTAAGGATGAGATTAGCTGTTTAGCAGTATTGAAAGGAAGAAGGTGACAGATTTTCCTTATATTGAGGAGATTGAGTCTGGCTACAGTGGCAGATTTAGAGATAAAACAGAGAAAGGAAGGTAGTCAGAAGAGAAGAAGAGCAGAGGAAGAGATATCCTCTTTGGCGGGGAAGTAGAGAACTTCAATCTTAATGGAGATGAGCATGAGCGAGTGAGACGCCATCCAATATTTCATGGCAGAGAGACAGTTTGACATTTTTGGCAACAGCTCATCAGATAAGGTGTGAAAGGCAAAGAAGATCGGAGTGTCATCAGCAAAGATTTTGTAGGAAAATCTGTAAAGAGTAGATTATGGCGCCAAGAGCTGAAGTATAGAGAATAAAGATAAGTGGAGCAAGGACAGACCCCGTAGGAACTCCAACAGTGGGGGCATGAGTGTGGAGGTAAGGCTATCCAAGGACACCTCAAAGTGTCTGGGGACAAGGTATTAAGCAAACCTAGCAAGGGCCTTATCTCTGATGCCAAGGAGAGATAATGTAGAGAGAAGGTGAGAATGGTCGACAGTATCAAAGGCAGCAGAGAGGTTGAGAAGAATAAGAATAGATGAAAGGTGTGCATGCCGAGCGGAAGAGATGTAGTTGCTGATATTAAGGAGGGTTGTCTCAGTGGTATCCAGGGGTCGGAAGCCAGATTGAAGAGGATTCTGGAGGTTGTCAGTATTGTGACAGATCCATGGATGTCATCCCTTCTCCCCTAGAGGGAGCTACTGTAACGCTCACCTGATTCCCACGGAGGCGCTGGTCTTGGCAGGAAGGTGTCTGTGACCCGAAAAGTGATGTGCAGGACTCAATTTGCTTCTGGGGCCGAACCTCTTCGCACTGTGTGTCGAACTCGAAGAGTGAGATTTCTGCAGGTGAAAGAATATGGGGGTTAATGATCTGGGTTGTTGAATGTCCCTCTCTCTCTCTCTCTTCTTAGCTTCTCCGTAGAGCCCCCATGTCAACGTGCTCACCTTAGATAGGTGAATGCTAGACTCTCCATCTGCCTCTGGTGCAGGGTGCCGTTGCCAGTTCCTTCACTGGTGAAACATAGGCCTCTTGACATCAGAGGATCGCTACCGTCGTTAACTGCACGAGCGGTGAGTTTCTGGACACCTTTTTAGTCCTTTTAGTCTTTAGGTGCGTGGGCACGTTAATATAGAACAGGACTCTGTATAATGCTTTTTCCTATTTGTCTTGCAGGGCTCTTGAGATAGGAGATGGAGTGAAGAGAGCCGAAGTTGGAGCCAGAGCCTTGGAATGAAGCGCTTGGAAATGCGTAAGTAAATGCAAGCGCTCTAACTGTCTCTTTTCCCTTGCAGCTGTGAGTTCGTGCTGAAGAGATGCTGGAAAACGCCGGAGTATTTGCAGGCGTTCTACTGTGGCGAGCACGATGGACGTGAGTAAATACCTGTCTAATGTCTCTTCGTTTGTCTTTCAGATGCTGGGTTGCAGCGTTGAAGAAATCCGGAATTCGCGGAGTGCCGGTAAGTAATAACAATGCTTTTGTATTCACAGGCGGAGGTGCAGCGTGAAGAAATGTTCGCTGCCGATGGATCAGGTGAGGAAAGCGCTGCGTGTAAAGGTTGCAGTGCTAACCTGTTGTTTCTTGTCTTTGCAGGTGCTGGTGAATACTGGATACAGGAGTGGTAAGTATTGTTCTTGCAGGTTCAGGATCGGAAGGAAGAAAGGCTGGAACAGACTCGGTGAGCGTTCTGCTGCAGATGCAGAATAACGCGAAGCACGTTTGTTCAATCGGGTGTGGTTTAAATAGCCTTGGAGTGATGAGGCGTCTTCCTCCACGGCCCCGCCTAGGTAAGAAAAGAGTTCCAGTTCCAGAAGAGTTCCCGTGTTGTATCCAGGGAGTGGAGCTTGCCCCACCCAGGTAAGAAAGTAGTTCCTGTTCACAGAGGATTCCTATGTGGCTGGTAAGTAATCAGCATGGTCTGCTGCAGGTAAGTCCACCCAAGCATCTTCATACATATTATGAGCCCGGCGCTTCCAGTGCCGGGACCGATGGCTTTGATGAGCCTGGTGCCACCGGCGCCAGGACAAGGTCCAAAAGCTCCCAGTGGGGACCGGCTGGTGCCTAAGATAACAGTTAGGGGCCTGCTTCCAAGGACATTGGGCTGTTCCTGACTCCTTGGAAGCAGTGATCATGACAGCTACTTCCTATAAGACCAGGGAGGTGAGGCCGCCACTCTATAGTCCCCTGGGGGTGGTACTCAGTGGGTGGATCTCATGGGGAGGAAACCCCCCCTGTGGGAATAGGGACGACTATCCGGGAATAACGAGGTATGTTCACAATACATCCCAACCTCCCTCACCCTCATTCTCTGGACACAATACACCATTCCCTCACACTTCCATATACGTGTGTCAAGTAGCTCGTCCAAGCCATTGTGAGAACCAGTGAGACGAGGAAGAGTAAGGACTACTTGCCCAAAGTATGCTGTAAAACTGGGACAAGTAAGAGTCCAGCAACCCCAATTGAGAGTGATCAGAATCACACTGGGACGGAGAAGATGTGCAGAGTTGTGAAGAGCACTCCGGAGAACCAAAGTGAGCATCTCAGTATATTTGGACATTGTAAGAGTATAAAAGTGAATGAAGAACAACAAAAGTAGGGACAGAAGAAGCAGTAGCCTATTGGTGCGACATGCCCAGGAACCTGGGAAGTGCAAAAGAGAGGCTGGCAAGACTGATGGAGAGCTGAGAGTAGACTGCTCCTGGTATTGCAGGAATGCCAGGACTTCTTCCCCCGAAGGTGCTGCCGAAGCCTAGCAGAGAAAGGGAAGCTGCGGGACGATGGTGTGGTGAGTGAGAGTAATGCTGAAACCATCCAGAACGAAACAGAGCCTGAGGACCGGCAAGGGTAGGAGACGGAGACACCACACGATGTAAGAAGAAAGGGAGAGGATGCCAGAAACAACGGGGCGAGCAACCAACATACACTAAAGGTAACTGGCGATGCTCAGGGACTGGTAGGGGCAAGCTAACACTGGAGGCAATGATGCAGTACGGGTATAATAAAACCAAATACCCGCTCCTTCGTTACATTACTTGACAAGAGAGTATACAAAGTCTGTGCCGAAGAGAAACCAGGGTCTGGGACCTGAATAGAAATAGTACAAATAAAGAAGCTAAACACAGTACTTGGCAGGAGAGCATACCAAGTCTACACAGAAGATAAACCTGGGTCTAGAACCTGAATAAAAATAGTGAAAACTGAATAGTGAAGGTAGTCCTTCTCTTGGCATCATGACAGCCTGAGAAAGGCCAAGGGAAGGGAATCGTCCCACCCTGGTGTTTGTGAACACGGTGAGAAGCCAAGGAAAGGGAGACATTTCCTTGGCATTCTGAGAAGCCCAAATAAGACCAGGGGAAGGGAGTCATTCCCTCTGGCATTGTGAATTGCAGTGTAAAGACCAGGAGATAGAAGTTGTTCATCCTGGCGCTGTAAAGAGTATAGAGAATTCTGACGAAGGTTAGTGGGAGAGGGAGTCCTCTCGCCCTAACACTATGAAGGTACAAGACTTTCTTTTTCCATGTGCATTGGTAGAGTGCCAAGCCAAGAAGACTTTTGAGACTTTTGTTTTTGACCTTTTTAAAGAACTTTTCCTTAGTCATCACGCCAAAGTGAACTTTGTTTTATCATCCTGAAGGTGGGAGCCATTATTCTGGACCAAAATGATCACTCCATTACTTAGTTTTATTTAGAATGTAAGGGAAGGAAAGAGGTTTTTGATACATAACGTTGAACTACTTGTTTTGACTGACATCCTGACTGAGCCCTTAGTAGTTGGTTGAGGTAGGGAAACCACTCTTAGTAATAGGGCCATATAGCGGTTTCTCTTTCATTTTACACAATAAAGTCTTTGCACAAAATTATGGCACCGGTGTGCCTGTCTCCTACATCTACGCTCTTACAGTATCAAGGTAGTCAGTGAGTCGATTGAACACTACTCACTCTAAGATTTTGGAAACGTGTGGAAGAAGAGAGACAGGGTGGTAGCTGGCAGGACAGTTAGGATCTAGATCAGGTTTCTTAAGGAGAGGGATGACCATAGCTACCTTAAAGGATAAGGGAAAAGTGGCATTGTCAAGAGAGGATTCAAAGAGGGAAGTAAGATGTGGAGCAACACTGGGAGCTTTGTGCTTCACAATGTGCGGTAACAGAAGGGGCACAGCAAGGGTTAGCCTTGAGAAGTAGGGCAATAATCTCATTAGGATTGGTGGGGGCAAAGGAAGACTTAGTTGTGGGAGAGGAAGGTAGGAGTGGTGGCGAAAAGTAAGCAGGCAGAGGTGAATGGTATAAATTTGAGACGAAAAGTAGAGAGCAAGATCATTGGCAGGAAAAGTAGAGGAGATGGAGGTGGGTTTAGGGGGTGAGAGAATTGAGTTGAGAGGGTTTTGGAGGCACCTAGGTTGGGAGTATTGACATGAAATGAGATAGAAGTCACGTTTGGCAAAGTACAGAAATAGTTTTGAAAAGCAGCGAGATAGAGCTGGGATCAGATGAGGGTCTTGATCTTTGCAAAATGCGCAGCTCGTTCTGCACTGTTTTCAGGATGTGGATGAGAAGTGTAATCCAGGGCGTGGAGGTGATGAGTTAGGAGTGTTTAGTGTAGTAAAAGGGTAGTGTGAGAAACCTGAAGGTACTCTCACATCTACTCCCCAGGGATCTTCTGTTCAGGTGGCCAGGGAAAGGCCATCACCTTTGGATACCGACCCTTGGGGTTGACAAACAATGGAGGATCACCTCGATGGAGGGTCCTTGGGGATTGGAGAGAGGGTACCTGAAGGCAAGACATGGTAGCCCCCCTTCTCTAACACTGACTTATAAGACTCTCCCTCAGTCTTTATGGGATATTGTCAGTCCTTTCCCTGTAAAGTTACTTCAAGAACTGAGACGAGGAAGAGACAGCTAAGAGTAATGCACGCTTCCTATGGGAAACACCACTATAGTACTGGGACAAAGAAGCGGGAGCCTGAACACTACAGAGCTGAAGATCAGGTATGTCCCAGTAATTAGCTTGATTGGAGTCAGGCAAAACCGGCAAGAGAAGCATATTTGAACACCCTTAATGGATTACAGGTGTATTAAAAGTTGGCGATCAGAAGGATAGGGAGAGCGGCAGAAAGGAAAGACCAACCACTGTGAAGCCAGAAGAGAACGGGATGCCGAGACACAGACAGACTGCAGAGCCCAGCAGAGTATCATTGTGTGGCGAGCGAGCCGTGTCTCCAAGGAGCCGGAGAAGGCGGGGGAAGGCAGCCGTGGAAAATGGCGGTCCATTCGCTATGCCCAATAAATGCTTGTTACCCTGAATAGAAGCATCAATTCAGGGGTGTCCGAAGGGCAGGCAGTGAAACCCTGACATCAAGTCCCAGAAATCATCATAACGAGAAAACAGAGGAGAAGAACGCTGTGACCAGTGAGTTTCAAAGGAATGCGAGAAACCCGGTGTGCGTGTGAGAAAGACTGAATTACATTGTATCGGAGTGGTCGCATGCGATCTGCACATCTCGAAAGCCTCCAATTGAAGCAGAGGAATTAACTGAAAGGAATGAAAGGCTTGACAGGTTTTTTCTAGAAACACGTATCAGAGTGGTCAGGTTGGAGTGATACGTGTTCAAAAGTCTCTGATTAACCAAGAAGAAGTGTGAGCAAAATGCTTGTCGGGCAAAAGTAAACTGAACAAAAGTGAAGGTTGTAAATCAAATCCAACAAATTACATTTTGGGAAAAGAGAGCTAAAGAAGTAGCAAGAAGGCAAATCATCAATCTTTGAGCTTGTGAGTCTTTGTAAACTGCCACGCTGGCAGAAAGTGGGACAAGGGCAACTGGTTGAGTGTCCTATAATGGGTGGGCCATGCAGCCTGTCAACAGAGCCTAGACCAGGAAGCCCCAACAAAACCAAGAGAAGTGTGAAAGCCATCCTGCAACAAGAGAAAGCTGAAGAGTGTGGGTTTGTTTTTGTGAACCAGTGCTTGAAGCTTGGGGAAGGGAACCCCGAGCTCCTTTGGAACATTGTTTTGTGAACCAGTACTTACTTGGGGAAGGGAACCCTAAATCCTGAATGAACATTTGAATCCTAACATT
Organism: Ambystoma mexicanum; assembly: GCF_040938575.1. Lineage (NCBI taxonomy): Eukaryota > Metazoa > Chordata > Amphibia > Caudata > Ambystomatidae > Ambystoma > Ambystoma mexicanum. The sequence goes on from NC_090934.1 coordinate 230,523,038, forward strand.
GTTGGAACTGTATCCTGAACTTGCGAAGGCAGCTAGAGGCTGCTCCAGCCTTTTATTTGAACACTATTTGAGTTAGAAAAATCCTACACTACATTTCTGTATTAGACGTGAGGGCAAGCAAAGGTTTTGACACAGACAGACTCTTGATTTGGACTTATGGACATATAATTTCCTTAGTTTCTTTAGGTAGGGCAATCCCCTCCATATCTAAAGGGCAAGTTAGGCATTGCACCCATCCTGATACTCAATAAAGATTCCATTATTGAATTCACATTCTGTTGTCTGTGTCATCTCTTGATGCCATGCCTGTCTCACAGTAGTGAGAGGAAAAGGAGCATAAAGAACAGTGTTAAATTTAGTGAAGGCTTCTTCAGTGGATGGAAAGGTGAGGTCAGCGTAGGAGCAGAGAGACTGGTGTAAGTTAGAGAGGTAGTCCTAAGTTTGGAGTAGGGAATCTTGCACTTAGTAATTGTTGCAGTAGATGGAGAGAGTGAGGAAGAAACAGAAGTGGAGATTGAGGAAAAGATGATAGGGTGATCAGAGGGAGAAGGTGCTTTAGAGATATTACAGGCAGAGTTGAGAGGAGATGAAACAAAGGTCAAGGGAGTTTCCATTTGAATGGGTGGTCAGAGAGTGGACAAAAGAGAGTGATTGATTAAGGAGAAGAGAGATAAAGACAGTGGATAGAGCAGCAGAGAGAGGGGAGGTTGTAATCACCAATGACAATGAGTTGGTGATTTGGAGGGAGAGAGTCAATTAGTTAAAAGAGGTGATCGAAGAATTGACCTACTGGACCAAATGGCCGTAGCGAGAGATAATATGTATGCCATATGAGGCAGTGATTGTGGAGATAGTATATTCGAATGAGCGAGAATTAGCAGGAGATATGAAAGTAGGAGAGATAGGAAGTTTGGAGGATGAAAACAGTCCTACACCAACACCCCTGCCAGTGGGGCAGGGAGAGTGAGTGAAGCAGTAGGCAGGGTCATGAAGGGCAGCAAAGGATGCATAGTCAGAGGGAGAGATCCAGGTTTCAGTAAGGGTAATGAAGTCAAGAGAAGGAGGATGAGAAAGGAAGAAGTCAGAGGTAAAGGAGGTTTAATTGCAGACACTGTGCATTCCAAAGAGCAATAGAAAGAGAGTGAGCTGTAGAAGCATAGCGACGTTGAGTCTGTGAAATAGAGAGGCACTGGAGTAGATGCGAGAAGAGGATGTCTAATGGATGTTAAGGCTGGAGTAGATTTTGTGAATAGAAAGAGTAGTGGAGCGGGAAGAGAGTTGGTGTTGACGAGAAGAGATGATAGGAATGGGAAGCGAGTTGAAATGGTTCTGAGCAGAGGAGAATGATGAGAGAAGTAGAAGAGAAAGGAAGAGATAGCATGAGAACTTTAGGGTGAGGGTGAAGCTGAGAAGAAGCAATAAAGGGTACTTAGACAATTAGCAGGACACAGCAAAGGTCATCGGATAAGAGGCAAAGAGGCAGGTCAATGGCTGCTCTTCACCCTTTACTTTTCTGCCTTTCACTTGGACAGCCCAAGAGTTCAGAAGGGATGTCACACACTCTTGTCACCTGATTGCCTACTCCATCAGTGATTGGTGTCTCCTTCTCTTTCCCAATCATTCTCAGCTCTTACTGGACAGTTTACTTCTCGCTGCCTTCTTGTTGCCTCTCACTATGTGTACACCCTCATCTCCCTTCCTCTCATTCTTTACCTGTACTCACACCAACAACTGCAAAAGCCTTTCTGTTTCTCCATCTCTCTCACTATGCATTTCTATCCATCTTTTCCCCACTCATAACTTTTCATTCTAAGATGCCTTATTTTCTTTTCTCTTCCCTTTTCTTCTGTGTGTTGCATTAATGACCTGCATTTCTCACGTTTTCTTCTCTTTTTCCCCCTTCCTTGCTCTCAGGATCACACCAGCTTCGTATCGACACTAAGGACTTTGAGGGACAATCAGGGTTTGCAGTGTACAGCAGATTCAAACTCCTGGGGCCGTCAAGTAATTATACACTAATCGTGGGAGGATATTCTGCGGGAAACATTGGTGAGTATTGGTAAGATTGGGGCCTGGAGCTAAGAAGCTACAGCATTGAATGGAGAAAGGGGCAAAAGTATTTCTTTATCTGTATGCAACTTCATACCTACAAAGCGGACCATTGTCACATGTTATTACAAAGTCCAAATCCAACTGCAATTTTAAGCTCCCGAACCTAACCATACCCATACACTAACCATAACCCTAACTGTAGCACTAAACCAACCCTCAACCTTGTACCTGCCATAACTGTAATACTAATCCCATCCCTCAAGCACAACACTAACTCAACCCTAAACTTACCCTGACAGTAGCAGGTTCATTGTGTAGGCCGTGCTAAATGGCACAGAAAGCAATTAACAGGGGGAGACAAGCCCTCCTTTTGTTGAGTCTGTCCTGGGCCATTATGCACGGATTTCATGCAGGATTTGGGACACAGAGCACAAAGCCTGCTGCGCTTGTTACCTCTGCTCCATTTAGGAGCAAAGGGCATCGACTCAACGGAGTATCCTGCTGTTGTGCTGTGGCTGCATTTACGGTCCTGATCAGCTGTTGCTGTTGCTGCGAGGAGAGCGAGGAGAGCGAGGAGAGCGAGGAGCGGCGCACAGAAGGAGAGAGAAGTGCGAATCCAGCTCCGCCCCTTTCCCGCCTCCGTGCACCGCCTCCAGGAAGTATATAAGGACTTCCCAAGCACCCTTGCGGCGCTAAGCCCGAGCGCGCAAAGGGCATCGACTCAACGGAGTATCCTGCTGTTGTGCTGTGGCTGCATTTACGGTCCTGATCAGCTGTTGCTGTTGCTGCGAGGAGAGCGAGGAGAGCGAGGAGAGCGAGGAGCGGCGCACAGAAGGAGAGAGAAGTGCGAATCCAGCTCCGCCCCTTTCCCGCCTCCGTGCACCGCCTCCAGGAAGTATATAAGGACTTCCCAAGCACCCTTGCGGCGCTAAGCCCGAGCGCGCAAAGGGCATCGACTCAACGGAGTATCCTGCTGTTGTGCTGTGGCTGCATTTACGGTCCTGATCAGCTGTTGCTGTTGCTGCGAGGAGAGCGAGGAGAGCGAGGAGAGCGAGGAGCGGCGCACAGAAGGAGAGAGAAGTGCGAATCCAGCTCCGCCCCTTTCCCGCCTCCGTGCACCGCCTCCAGGAAGTATATAAGGACTTCCCAAGCACCCTTGCGGCGCTAAGCCCGAGCGCGCAAAGGGCATCGACTCAACGGAGTATCCTGCTGTTGTGCTGTGGCTGCATTTACGGTCCTGATCAGCTGTTGCTGTTGCTGCGAGGAGAGCGAGGAGAGCGAGGAGAGCGAGGAGCGGCGCACAGAAGGAGAGAGAAGTGCGAATCCAGCTCCGCCCCTTTCCCGCCTCCGTGCACCGCCTCCAGGAAGTATATAAGGACTTCCCAAGCACCCTTGCGGCGCTAAGCCCGAGCGCGCAAAGGGCATCGACTCAACGGAGTATCCTGCTGTTGTGCTGTTTGGCTGCTGGGCTGCGTACGCAATAGCCTATTGTAACGGCAAGCTGAGCTGAGGAAATAAAGCTCACACCGAGGAGCTGCAATACAGGATGAAACCTACAGCTGTACACATGGAGTCACAAGGAACAGCCGTGCGAACTCGCCTGCAGGTAAGGCAAAAATTTACATCACTTCCGGAAGCAAATGCCAGCCCAGAGTGTGTACAGAATATGTCAACGCTGAAACAATCTCGCCTACCTTTCTGCACCAAGAAGCGGAAAAGCTCATCTATGGGGGCCCCAACGATTGATATAGGTAGTGAGAAAAGGCTGGGTATGGCAATAGAAGACCCTGTGCGGCTAGCTCCAAAATCGCCTGTTCTACCTATGGCTTGCACAGCTCCTACTGTCAAAGAACTTATAAGTCATCCTTCTCCCCCCGCTGAAACATCGAACCCGCACGAGGATGCCGACCAGGCTAAGAAGTCTGATTCAATTTCTGGTGAAAGATATCTGAGTAAAACGACCAACACCGAGTCCCCAAGAGACAAAGAAAAAAGCTTAGTTGAAGTAAACCAAATGGTAAGGGTATCATCCGAGAAAAGCCCAGTTCTCTCGGCTAATCTGAGCCCTGAAGAGACAATGGATATATCAGATCAGCCTAGCAACTTTGAAATATGGAGAGACTCACGTGATTCGATACCACCTGCAATCTCCCTAAGGAAGGGAATTGACACTATCCACATGCCGACTTATGATGCAGCCAATTATGGTACTGCACCTATACTAAATATGTGCGAAAGCATTTCGGATGAAAACTCTAGTCTGCCATTGACCTCCCCTACTTTGACTCTAAAGGAAACTACAAACAGACCTTTACTGTATGAGTCTGTCTGGGAAAAGGAGGTTCAATGGACCACAAAAGACTTAGAATTATGGGAGAAAGCTTCGCCAGACCCCAACAGGGAAACAGAGAAAAATAAACAACATCTGAGAGCCATGGAAGAACCCACAACAATAAGCGACATCTCCCAGCCATCCAGGGAAGAGAACAGAGGTCTGTGGCTCAAGGAAAAGACCCCCCAAAATAACATCCAGCAGGAGGCAACTGCCCTGATACCTAATGACCTAACGACCCATCAATTTCCTTCTTGGACCCTCCATAGAGATATGCCGGAGTCGCCCTATCCAAAGGGGATGCTCCCCCCAAAGGCCAGACTAGAAAAGGAAACCCTGTGAAATTTTGATAGCGAAATTCCGTCAAAAACTACAGGTGTTGAGGGAATGACAATGTTGCCACTAGCAAATATGAGCAACTCAAATTTAGCTAGCAAAATCATGCAAGACCTTACCCTTCTGACGGGGAAAATAGAGAGAGAAAAAAGGAGGAGCTTCTCGATAATAAGCGAAAAAATGGCTGAACTCGAAAAGGATCAAATAAAAGGGAACTCTTTGGAGTCGGAGGTCGCGGAGGCTGAGCTCCTCGTTGCAATACCCCAAAGAGACCCTAGGCCACTGACCCTATTACAAAGATCTTTAACGGAGAGGAGAAACCCATGCCTCGAAGAGAGACCGACAAGCTCAAAACCACAAGGCCATTCTGTGTTGGACGGTCAAGAGCAGTGCTCTGAAACTTCTACGAAAGACCAAATTACACACCTAATTAAAGACGCTTACCAAATGACCAGAGAAAAGGATATGAAACACCTTCAGCAAGTGATTATGACCTCTTTGAACATCACACTGGCCCCATACCTAAAACTGTATGAGATGATAAATGATTCTGTGAAAGAGATGACCACTACTAACATACAAATCAAAGAGGCAAACATACAAACAGAATTGTCCTTGAGAAATTTAAATGTACGAATGGACAAAGAAGCCGAAAAATCGCTCACTTGGCAAAATCGCCTTACGGATCTAGCAAGGAGAGATGCTAATGACAAGTCCCTATTGATGGAGGCGGTCCTGGAAGACTGCAAGTGGATGCGAAATCTATGTAAACAGGAAAAAGATGAGATAAGCTTGGTTGAAAATCCGCGTCGAGGTAAAGGTCCCATGAAACTGAGCAAAATTAAACCTTATCAACCTATGCAAAATGAGCAAATGACCAAAGAGGTAATATTGATCTCTCCTGGCTGTAAGGGGATGGGAACTTCTGATATTAAATTACAATCAGAAAAAACAAACTTCGCCATCTTTAGAGGTGGGACATCCAAAGACCTGCTCTTAGATAAGGAAAGTGAGCTGAAGACGAAACCCAATGAAAATGGAAAAAAAACTAAAAATGAAGGATTAAAACGGAAGACAAATAGCTCGAGGGCTTTTTTAAGGAATCTAAGAACACCACCAAGACGAGAAAATCCCCAACAGGCAAAGAAGCCGAGGAGAGAATTGGTAATGGGAGACACAACCATTTCGGCAGATACGAATGCTAAGGAAGTGGGAGGGGGGCCTGACCCGACTCCGACCAAGAAGGTATATGGAGATGAATCATGCCAACGAGAAGACCTAAGTGATTTGATTGACATTATGGAAGACTATAGAGAGGATGAAAAATGGCAATGCATCAGCCCATCAGAATGGGAAACTATGGACAACTGGGAGCTGGCGGAGAGGAGTTCTAACCCCCCCAATCGTAAGACACCCCAACGAGATATCCTGCCGATAATCTTAAAAGAGAAAAAAAACCGATCTGACTCGTGGGAAGTAGAAGAATTCAACGAGGCTGATGACAACTTTGCTAACTTCAAAACCTTAGAGCAAAAAAGACAAATGTTGGCTACCAAAGAAAAAAGGGTACAATTTCACCCTGAAAATTCTCATCTAAAACCGGATGGTAAAAATAGAATTAAAGAAACAAAGAAGAGCACTAAAGAAACAAAAGCGACCGCTCCCCCCTCGAGGACAGCCCCATCAAAAGAACGATGTCTGAAATTAGCGACGACATCAAATGGTCCAAGAAGGGCTTTACTCAACAGAAGCTACGTTGTCTCACTTTGCAACCAAACATCAGCTCTACGCATGATAACTACTAAAGATATCAAAATTGTGGAATTCCCAAAAGAACAGAGAATGGACCAAGTTATATTACATCTCAACTCAAATGACATCAAGCAGAAATTTCTGAAGGCTGCTGATATCCTTAAAAAAAAGGGGTTCCGCGTAACAGAATTGGAGGATGACTTTAAGCCTGATAGTACCGATATAACCGCAAAGGATAGAAAAAAGGAAAATAATGAGTACTCACCCTACACCGAAAAAGAATCAACGGGGAAAAGGTGGGGAGAAAAAGGACAAGAAAAAGAGGAAAATAAGAGGATGATTTCAAAAGAAAACGAAAAAGAAGGTAACAAAAACCCCGAAAGCCACTTACAAAGTACTAAAGAAAACGTCGAAAACTTAAAAACCCTGAGGTTCACGGTTGATAATTCACAAAACCCAAGAAAGGACAAAATAAATGAAAACAAATTTGAGATTAAATCAAATGTTCGGTATCCCTTGTCAAAGGATCACAACTCAAAAAAGAAACAATAGAATGAGGAAGCTGGACAGGGATCCGTTCGCTGTGCCTCATGGAATACCAGAGGATTCCATCATCTGTTCTCGACGGAAAGCGACTGCCTGACTAAATATGATCTCATCTGTATCCAAGAATCATGGCTGTGTGAACCCCCGATATGTGAAGGATTTGAAGTCTTCTTCAATCCGGCAAAGAAGGGGCTAAAAGGTCGACCGTTTGCTGGCTTACTGGTACTAAAAAAAATCGATAGCAACCTTCAAATACTGAAGTACGAAATGCCAAATCCTTATGTTCAAATATTGGAAATAGCCTCTACAACAGAAAATCAGGAAGAGACGACTAAATTGCTATTGATTAACACATACTGGAGGGAAAAAATGCCTAACCCAGGGGCATACCTAAAATCAATCACGAAAGCCATTGACAAGTCCATGACGGAGGAAGAAGATCAGCTTATATTACTGAATGGTGATTTAAACATCAAGCTCCTAGATACAAGGGGAAAAATCAAAGAGATAGAAAATCTTACAGGAAAAGAAAGCCAATGGATGACGGAAATGGGCACACGGGATATGATGATGCTAAATAGCCAAACAAAGGGTGATCTAATGGGGGCCGACACCTGGCACAGCGGAAAATTGAAAGCTTGCTTGGACTATTGCTTTGTGGGAAGAGAAACGCTGGCCCGGATAAATTCGTTCCGAGTGATCAAGCAAGCAAATAGTGATCACTCTCTTCTGGAAACTGAGCTTGCATGGAATTCAAGAACTCTCCCAAGGGGAGGAAAAGTGATGGAAACTGAGATATCCTGGGGAAGAAACAGACTGCGACTTAAAGACCAGACTATTCCAACACTGGTGAAAAACTTCCAGGAAGCGGTAGAAAAGGGCAAAGAGGCGGTCGATTATAAATGGCTGTTCAAAGCCTATGAGGTTCAGTATGACCCATCTAAGCTGAAGCAAATAAAGAAGAAACACGCCTTCAATGAATTTGTAGTCGCCAGACGAAAAAGATACAGAGCTGACCTTAGGCGTATTAAAAAATCTCATAGCCTAGACAAACGTGATCTGGAAAGAAAATGCCGTAAAATCTACAAGAACTGGCTAAAATCAACCAGATATCAAAGAACTCAAAGTGACGCAGAACACATGATGGCAGCCTTAGCAGCTAACAATACCAAAAGTACATGGGATCTTATTAATAACAGAGACTCAAACCAATCGGCCATAGGTATTAACCAAGTCTCCGAGAAAAACTGGTTTGACCATTATACTGCCCTGTTCAAAGGAAAAACTGAGGGAAAGGCTGCGGAAAAAACAACAGGAAACGCTACGTGGTCATTGATCTTTGATAAAGAAGAAATCCAAATGCTGATCAAAAAATTAAGCTCTTCTAGGGCGGCTGGACCAGACGGTGTCTCCAACAAAATGTTAAAAGAAAGTATGGAAGGCTGGTCTGATTTAATTCACGCCCTCTTTAAACAAATAGCGAGAACTAAACAAATACCTAGTACGTGGACGGAGGCCTACATTGTGCCTATTTTTAAAAAAGGTGATCGTGGCAACCCTAGAAATTACAGGCCGATTGCGCTACTAGACTCCATTGGCAAGCTCTTTGCCTCCATCCTTCTACGTGATTTAAAGAACTGGGCAGCTCAAGCCGGAATTCTAGACGAGCGACAAACTGCCTTTGTGAGTGGAGTGGGCACCTGCCTTAACCTGTTCCTGATCAATATACTAAAAGCGAAGGCCTTAAAAAGAAAAACAACTATCTACCTGGCCTTTATTGATCTCGAGCAGGCGTTTGATGGAATAAACAGAGAACGGCTCTGGGCTAAACTGAACGCTTGGGGATGCCCTGTGGACCTATTGGAGGCAATCCAGGCATTGTATACGGACACTTCAATTCAAGTTCAGATTAATGCAGATGGTGGACTATCAAGGAAGATCAAGACATCCCGAGGCATTAAGCAGGGATGTGCCCTCGCCCCTTTTCTCTTCATACTTTACATGGCTGATATGAAATCCTCACAAGATCGGATCCGGGCCTTCCCACCGAAGATCAATGGCATAGATATACCCTGGATGCTCTATGCGGATGATGTAGTGTTCATGGATCAGACGCCGATAGGTCTTCAGCGCAGGATTGAGGCCTTTAATGAATATCTGAAAACGAATGATATGAAAGTAAACGCGAAAAAATCAATGATCCTGACCATGAAATCAAGTCACGGAAAGAAATCGGCAGGGAAAATATACTCATGGTCGTTAAATAAAGAAAAACTGGCAGTGGTCGATACTACGATCTACCTTGGGATAAGAATTAACCGAAGCTATAATGAGCAGGCTCATTATACTCTAATCAGAGAAAAACTAAAAAGTCTGGTCAACCAAGGGCTACTTGTACATCGCAGATATGGGAAATTCTCCTTATTGCCGGTTATAACCTTCTACAAGCAAAAGGCAGTAGCCGTCATCACATATGGAGCCGAGGCTCTTCTAGCCCTACGTTGGGAGGTCTGGAACCAATGTGAAGCCTACTTCTGGCGAAAGATTTTGCGCCTTCCGAATTCATTACCCCTGGAACTTATAAGAATGGAATTAAGACTGCAATCTGTCATTTCAATCACGACGTGGAAATCATTATCCCTCTATAGAAAGTGCATCTTAGATAATCCACCTGCACCATTCAGAATCCTAGCTAAGCTAGGCGATTCCAGTAGTGATTCAATTCTACAAGACTGGAAAAAGAGGTGTGAAGATACTTTGAAACATCTGTCGATTTCCGAAGATACTCTGAAAAACAATCCAGAAAAGGCAAAAAGAACAAATCGGGAAAAAGATTGGGAGGAAACACAGGAAAAGAAATCAGCACGAGACCTATGTCACAATGTCATCTGGGAACGCAAAGTCCTGAATTTACTACCTCCATATTTGATGAAATTCCCCTCACAGCACTATCGTGATCTGCTCATGCGCTGTAGGTTTAACATCTGGCACTCGAGAGAATTAAGGTGGCGTAGAAGGCAAATTGACAAATCACTAGCATACTGTAGATTTTGCAGAAAGAAGGCCCAATTGGAAACTATAAGGCATGTGATGTTGACTTGCCCGAGCCTTAAACTAATTCGGTTGATGTATATGGGAAATTATACGAGTCTGATCACGGAGGAAAACGAAGAAGAGTATTGGGAAAGGCTCATCACAGCTGAGAAAGTGGGCCGTACCTTGGATGCTCTGAAATTTGTTGAATCTTTGAATCTGGAGTGGGAGGAGGGGGAATCTGAGGTGGATGCCACCCAAATAACTAGTGCCTCCGGCCTAGGGACGATCATTTAGAGATTTTGGAACTCGACCCTATTTTTAGGGGGGCCTCCACCTCTTTGAGGAGGGATTGCTAAGGGAATGTTAAAGGTTTAACTTTGTCAAACCAATAAAACAAAAAAAAAAAAAAAAAAAAAAATTTAGGAAATCTCCCAGCGTCTCCAACTACATCACAGTGTAATGCAGGCAGTGATCTTGGAATCCCTATGGATTCTGGCTGGTTGTTCAACCTGTGAAAAAAACAAGCAGTGTCCATAGTTATTCATTGTAATCCCAGGCACAATGCACATGTGTGGCAGCCAACATTATGCTTTGTTTTTTTATATGGGCATAGGAACAGGGGACCACCAGGATTACCATGCCTTTCACACCCCCTAATGATAAACAATGACAATTGCACAGCTAGGACCACAGACACACATACAATGTAAACCTCATTTAAAATGGGGTTTAAAATCTAACACTAGCCATGCCGGCCAACCCTCACCTTACCCTCACACCAACGATAACCCTGATCACAACTGTAACACTAAGCCCAAGCTACTAACAGTACCGTTAACTTAGAAATATTAATAACCCTAAATCCAACTGTACCTCCTTACCTTTACCTAACCCTACATCAGAATCCTAAACTTAAATTAATATTCATCCTAATCCTAGAATCCCTGTCATAGGCTTGGTATATACCACCTGATTTAATTTGTTTGAATAAATTGCTCTGAACTTTGAAAACCCATTAAAGGATTTTACAGACCTCATACAGATGAGAAAAAATGGAAAATCTATTTGTATATCAAATATATTGCACTTAGCTGTAGGACCGGCTAAGAGCTGACCAAATTTTGTTTTTGAATGTGTCATGCTGGCTTTAAACCATGTGGTTTTTGCAGGTGGAGTGAGAAATGAAGTGGACACAGTCATTCCCTTCTGTGCCCAGAGGCGTAGACAGGGTAGGGCCGGAGCGGGCAAGCTCTACCCAAAATCTGTAAATGCCCACTCAGCAGCATTGTGGGGCATTTACAGATGTTAATATCACTGCGTTGGGCCCAACTACATAAGTTTCATGTCCCACTTGTTAGACAATCCTGGCTACGCCTCTGTCTGCGCTCCCCATTCCACCTGAAAAACGTGTGAAAAGTGGAGGCAAAACAGACACAACACTTTTTACGCCAGTTTTTTCCAACACTTTTTAAACTCCTCAGACTTGAAAATGAGCCCCCGGTTGTCTACGTTGGCCCCTCACCTCAACAAAAGCTGGCCTTTGTCACAATTACAGGTTATTACGGGAGAACCACTTTCAGGGTAATTCATAGAATTTCGCAGAAAAGTGTCGCAAGCGGCTGGCGCAGAGTGTCCGCGTGCGATTGTCTGCGCCAGGCACGTGCGCCAAAACCGATTTCCGCGCACAGCGTATTCATGGATTTTAGGCTCCCAAACCAGCCGTGGCACAGAGAATCGCAGCGACCCTGCAGCAGCGCCAGTAACGCCCCCAAGAATGCCCTCACGCAAGGAAAAGCCATCAAAATCGCTAAATCATCGCAAAGGGCTGCGCTAAGCCTGGACCAGTTCACCGGGCTGGCAAACAGCAAACGCCAAGCGGGGAACGTGTATTTCAGGGGTGCGCAGGAAGTTCCACACGCGTTTGGCCCCGTGCAAGCAGGGTACGTGTATTCCATGGGTGCCCGGGAAGTTCCACACGCGATTTCAGCAGGGTACGTGTATTCCAAGGGTGCGGGGGAAGTTCCACACGCGATTTCAGCAGGGTACGTGTATTTCAGGGGTGCGCGGGAAGTTCCACATGCGATTTCAGCAGGGTATGTGTATTCCAGGGGTGCGCGGGAAGTTCCACACGCGATTCCAGCAGGGTACGTGTATTTCAGGGGTGCGCGGGAAGTTCCACACGCGATTGGGCCAGTGCGAGCAGGGTACGTGTATTCCATGGGTGCGCGGGAAGTACCACACGCGATTTCAGCAGGGTACGTGTATTCCAGGGGTGCGCGGGAAGTTCCACACGCGATTCCAGCAGGGTACGTGTATTTCAGGGGTGCGCGGGAAGTTCCACACGCGATTGGCCCAGTGCGAGCAGGGTACGTGTATTCCATGGGTGCGCGGGAAGTTCCACACGTGATTTCAGCAGGGTACGTGTATTCCAGGGGTGCGCGGGAAGTTCCACACGCGATTTCAGCAGGGTACGTTTATTTCAGGGGTGCGCGGGAAGTTCCACACGCGATTTCAGCAGGGTACGTGTATTCCAGGGGTGCGCGGGAAGTTCCACACGCGATTCCAGCAGGGTACGTGTATTTCAGGGGTGCGCGGGAAGTTCCACACGCGATTGGGCCAGTGCGAGCAGGGTACGTGTATTCCATGGGTGCGCGGGAAGTACCACACGCGATTTCAGCAGGGTACGTGTATTCCAGGGGTGCGCGGGAAGTTCCACACGCGATTCCAGCAGGGTACGTGTATTTCAGGAGTGCGCGGGAAGTTCCACACGCGATTGGGCCAGTGCGAGCAGGGTACGTGTATTCCATGGGTGCGCGGGAAGTACCACACGCGATTTCAACTGGGTACGTGTATTCCAGGGGTGCGCGGGAAGTTCCACACGCGATTCCAGCAGGGTACGTGTATTTCAGGGGTGCACGGGAAGTTCCACACACGATTGGCCCAGTGCGAGCAGGGTACGTGTATTCCATGGGTGCACGGGAAGTTCCACACGCGATTTCAGCAGGGTACGTGTATTCCAGGGGTGCGCGGGAAGTTCCACACGCGATTTCAGCAGGGTATGTGTATTTCAGGGGTTCTGGGGAGTACTACACGTGAATTGGCCGTGTGGGTCCTCCCAGGTGTACGCTCCACAACCTCCACGGCCCCTGCAGGCAGCCCACACCACGGGGGACTACCCTGCACACCTGCTCATGTCCCGCAGGCAGCCCATCCACCATGGGCATGCCCCCCAGCCAACCCACATGTCACCTTGCACTACTGATCAACAATGCATGTCTCCCACCACCCCCACCCCCCAGCAGTGCAGGGGCAGCCTCCACCAGGCCCCCACTCATGTCTCCCACCACCCCCCTCACCCAGCCACCAGGGGCACCCTCCACCAGGCCCCCACTCATGTCTCCCACCACCCCCACCACCCAGCCACCAGGGGCACCCTCCACCAGGCCCCCACCCATGTCTCCCACCACCCCCACCCCCCAGCAGTGCAGGGGCACCCTCCACCAGGCCCCCACTCATGTCTCCCACCACCCCCACCCCCCAGCCACCAGGGGCAGCCTCCACCAGGCCCCCACTCATGTCTCCCACCACCCCCACCCCCCAGCAGTGCAGGGGAACCCTCCACCAGGCCCCCACTCATGTCTCCCACCACCCCCACCACCCAGCCACCAGGGGCACCCCCCACCAGGCCCCCACCCATGTCTCCCACCACCCCCACCCCCCAGCAGTGCAGGGGCAGCCTCCACCAGGCCCACACTCATGTCCCCCTGCACCCCCACCCCCCAGCATCCAGGGGCAGCCTCCACCAGGCCCCCACTCATGTCTCCCACCACCCCCACCCCCCAGCCACCAGGGACAGCCTCCACCAGGCCCCCACTCATGTCTCCCACCACCCCCACCCCCCAGCAGTGCAGGGGCACCCTCCACCAGGCCCCCACTCATGTCTCCCACCACCCACACCACCCAGCCACCAGGGGCACCCTCCACCAGGCCCCCACCCATGTCTCCCATCACCCCCACCCCCCAGCAGTGCAGGGGCAGCCTCCACCAGGCCCCCACTCATGTCCCCCTGCACCCCCACCCCCAAGCATCCAGGGGCACCCTCCACCAAGCCCCCACCCATGGCCCCTATCACCCCCACCCCCCAGCCACCAGGGGCACCCTCCACCAGGCCCCCACTCATGTCTCCCACCACCCCCACCCCCCAGCCACCAGGGGCAGCCTCCACCAGGCCCCCACTCATGTCTCCCACCACCCCCACCACCCAGCCACCAGGGGCACCCTCCACCAGGCCCCCACCCATGTCTCCCACCACCCCCACCCCCCAGCAGTGCAGGGGCACCCTCCACCAGGCCCCCACTCATGTCTCCCACCACCCCCACCCCCCAGCAGTGCAGGGGCAGCCTCCACCAGGCCCACACTCATGTCTCACACCACCCCCACCACCCAGCCACCAGGGGCAGCCTCCACCAGGCCCCCACTCATGTCTCCCACCACCCCCACCCCCCAGCCACCAGGGGCAGCCTCCACCAGGCCCCCACCAATGTCTCCCACCGCCCCCACCCCCCAGCCACCAGGGGCACCCTCCACCAGGCCCCCACTCATGTCTCCCACCACCCACACCCCCCAGCCACCAGGGGCAGCCTCCACCAGGCCCCCACCCATGTCTCCCACCACCCCCACCCCCCAGCAGTGCAGGGGCACCCTCCACCAGGCCCCCACTCATGTCTCCCACCACCCCCACCACCCAGCCACCAGGGGCACCCTCCACCAGGCCCCCACCCATGTCTCCCACCACCCACACCCCCCAGCAGTGCAGGGGCACCCTCCACCAGGCCCCCACTCATGTCTCCCACCACCCCCACCCCCCAGCCACCAGGGGCACCCTCCACCAGGCCCCCACCCATGTCTCCCACCACCCCCACCCCCCAGCAGTGCAGGGGCACCCTCCACCAGGCCCCCACTCATGTCCCCCTGCACCCCCACCCCCCAGCATCCAGGGGCACCCTCCAACAGGCCCCCACCCATGGCCCCTATCACCCCCACCCCCCAGCCACCAGGGCCACCCTCCACCAGGCCCCCACTCATGTCTTCCACCACCCCCACCCCCCAGCAGTGCAGGGGCACCCTCCACCAGGCCCCCACTCATGTCTCCCACCACCCCCACCACCCAGCCACCAGGGGCACCCTCCACCAGGCCCCCACCCATGTCTCCCACCACCCCCACCCCCCAGCAGTGCAGGGGCAGCCTCCACCAGGCCCCCACTCATGTCCCCCTGCACCCCCACCCCCCAGCATCCAGGGGCACCCTCCACCAGGCCCCCACCCATGGCCCCTATCACCCCCACCCCCCAGCCACCAGGGGCACCCTCCACCAGGCCCCCACTCATGTCTCCCACCACCCCCACCCCCCAGCAGTGCAGGGGCACCCTCCACCAGGCCCCCACTCATGTCTCCCACCACCCCCACCACCCAGCCACCAGGGGCACCCTCCACCAGGCCCCCACCCATGTCTCCCACCACCCCCACCCCCCAGCAGTGCAGGGGCAGCCTCCACCAGGCCCCCACTCATGTCCCCCTGCACCCCCACCCCCCAGCATCCAGGGGCACCCTCCACCAGGCCCCCACCCATGGCCCCTAACACCCCCACCCCCCAGCCACCAGGGGCACCCTCCACCAGGCCCCCACTCATGTCTCCCACCACCCCCACCACCCAGCCACCAGGGGCAGCCTCCACCAGGCCCCCACTCATGTCTCCCACCACCCCCACCACCGAGCCACCAGGGGCACCCTCCACCAGGCACCCACTCATGTCTCCCACCACCCCCACCCCCCAGCAGTGCAGGGGCACCCTCCACCAGGCCCCCACTCATGTCTCCCACCACCCAGCCACCAGGGGCACCCTCCACCAGGCCCCCACCCATGTCTCCCACCACCCCCACCCCCCAGCAGTGCAGGGGCAGCCTCCACCAGGCCCCCACTCATGTCCACCTGCACCCCCACCCCCCAGCATCCAGGGGCAGCCTCCACCAGGCCCCCACTCATGTCTCCCACCACCCCCACCCCCCAGCCACCAGGGGCAGCCTCCACCAGGCCCCCACTCATGTCTCCCACCACCCCCACGCCCCAGCAGTGCAGGGGCACCCTCCACCAGGCCCCCACTCATGTCTCCCACCACCCCCACCACCCAGCCACCAGGGGCACCCTCCACCAGGCCCCCACCCATGTCTCCCACCACCCCCACCCCCCAGCAGTGCAGGGGCAGCCTCCACCAGGCCCCCACTCATGTCCCCCTGCACCCCCACCCCCCAGCACCAGGGGCACCCTCCACCAGGCCCCCACCCATGGCCCCTATCAGCCCCACCCCCCAGCCACCAGGGGCACCCTCCACCAGGCCCCCACTCATGTCCCCCTGCACCCCCACCCCCCTGCCACCATGGGCAGCCTCCACCAGGTCCTCACAATCCCCAATCATGTGCGTTATGGTCAGCCTCCACAGCCAAAAAGCCCTACCAAGTAACCCATTCACCCACATGGAAATGGAAATTACATGTTACACCCCCAATGTTCATAAAGCTAATGAACCCATGTCCGTCACACACAATGGTTGCAATTGAATGGGAAAACACCCAACATGACATGCATGAAACCAATGAGATGATACCACACAGTGAAGTATGAAAACAAAATTGTATTAAAAAAAATAAGAATGCAAAAGAAGTGAAACAAACTACAATGTTAATGAAAAAAAGATAAGCTGCATGTCCGTTTAAAAAAATAAAAACACCAAATCCGAATCCAAAAAAATGCTGTCCAAAGTCAAATGAAAAATAAAATCAATCCAATGAAGAACTATGTACAATACTTCCAAGGGTCCATGAGCCCAACTGAACAAAGGAAACCTACAAAAAACCCTAACTAAAATGCAACTATATACAAAAAGTGGAGCAGTGTCCGTCGACTCCAAATCATAAGAACAAACAAAGGAAACCTAAAACTAAAGAACTATATACAAAGGTGGCGGGCAAGTCCAGCGGCTCACTCCGTGGTGTTCCGGGCCAGGGCATTATCGAACTCCTGTTCGATGTCCCGGAGGCGGTCCTGTTCCATGGCCCCGAGGGTCCGCAGGGACGACGCCGTGTCCTCCTCCAACCCCCTGCGGATTGCCTCGAGGCACTCGGCCCGCCTCAGGGCCCTCCGCATGGAGTTCTCCACCCTGACCATTGTGAGCCGCGCCTCTTCCGCCCGCCGCCGCTCCGCATCTATGGCGTGGCCCAACCGCTGCCACACGGAAGACACTCTCTGTCCTGGGTCCTCCTGCCCTCCGACCGATGCCTGCCCCTCCGATGTCGAAGGCCCCGAGCCTTCATGGCTCCCACCATGTTGCTGCTGCTGCTCTGCCTCTGCCGGTGCACTGCCTCCTGCTGCCTGCACATCCTCCGCCGGCTGGGGTGCAGTCGTAGATGTGGCCACCCCTGCTGGACGTCTGACTCCCGACTGTGGCAGGGATGCCTCCTCCACCAGCCTGGCCGCACCGTCAGAGGCAGCTCCACAGGGCACCCAGGTGACTGATGGGTGGGAAGATGGCACAGAGGACGACTGGCGCGTAGGGGGTCCAGTTGAGGAGGGGGTCGGAGCAAGCCCTATCAGACGGAGGAATCCGGCCTGGGTGACCTGTCCCAGCAGGCTGACGTGGTCAACGAGCCATTCGAGATGACGTGCAGTCTCTCCATGAAAAGACTGCAGGTCACCTCGCATGGCCCGTTGACGCAACGCCACACCAGCCAGGACAGGCTCAACCCGGACCTGGATAGCCACGTCCGCAGGCAGAGGAAGGCCAGTTGACGTCAGCTCATCCCCTGCCTGAAAACGGGTCTGGACGTAGGCATCCCTGCTGGTGCAAGAGGATGCAGGGACAGGATCGGGGACAGGATTGCACACAGGCACCTCCGCGGCGGCCTGTGCTGCCTCCTGTCCCTGATCCTGCACTGCACCACTGGCACCAGTGGGATCCCCACCTCCAGACCCCGTCTCTGGTGCTTGCACGGCCTCCTCCTCCACCAAACCCCCCACCAACCTGGATGACTCCGTGCCATCTTCCCCTGTTGGGCCCTGTGGGGTCCCAGCTGCCCCTTCTGCTGCAGAGGAGTCCAACTCCAACCTCCGCCTCTTGGACCTCCCCCCGGCAGCTGCGGCCTGGGACGCGGCACCGGACTCCTCACTCCCCAACGAGATGACAACACGGGAGGGGAGCCGGGCCTTGCGTCTCCGGCTGGCGGTGGGATTCCCGCCGCTGTGCTCCACAGCACCTTCTCCGCCCTCTTCATCAGTTGACGCTGCAGACAGGGAGAAACAAAACACAGGCATCAGGGCACTGTACAATGGACACATACACACATGACAGTTGCACATGAGTGGCATTGGCAAACCTCAGACATGGCATCACAATCCCCAACACACATGTCATTACAACTCGCACACATGAGCCATACCACAGCCATATCGCAACTGCCACCACCATCCCTAGACATACAACAGCATGAGCAGCCAAAGGTGAGCCCGACATCACATGCAACATAGGAAGTGCACCACACATGTACACACACCACCACACTTGCATGCATGTGTACACCTCTGCCAAGTGTCGCACTGTTCAGACGGGCATCCATGTCACATCTGCCAATCAGGCTTCCACATACCGCTGTCACATGCATCCATGTTGCATCACTGTTGCACCCTTGTCAAATACACACACATGCACATGTACACAGTGCTGATACATGCAGCCGAAAACAACATACATGCGTGACATCACGGACATGTCTACTTAAATACACATTCATCCAAACATGTGTGCCCACACAACTGCATTTGGCATGCAAGCCTATACACACAAGCACCATCCATGTCTCACACATTACAGCCCTCGCATGTGTCAGCCCCACGGCCTTGTACACCCCCAGCCATACTCGACCCCATAGAAACAGATGTGCAACCTGCACACTACCGAATAATCACCACACGCACTGCTCACAATCAGGATGCATGTACACTCACCGCTCGACTCCAGACGGGTCTGCTTCTCTAGGACCTGGACGTGGAGCGCTGGGGATATGCGTTCCAGGACCCTCATCTGTTCTTCCGACAAGTGGCCCCGGCGCCCCTTGGCATCCGCTGCCTTCAAGAGGCGCCGGGCCTTGTTCAGGGTCCTGGACCTGAAGTCCTCCCAGCGCTTCCTGACATGTTGTAAGTCGCGGACTGCCACCCCCTCCACGTTGATGGCAGTCACAATGTCAGTCCAGATCCGAGTCCGTCCTTCCTTGTCGGCACGGGAACTTCCGAAGAGGGCATCATACTGCCCCAGGACTTGCTCCACCAGGACACCAACTTCGGTGGCACTGAAGCTGGTGCCCCTCTGCCTCTCTGGCCGGGGGTTGTCAGTGGTCACAGATGGTGTTTGCCCCGACATGACAACCCCAGAGGCAGCAGTGGGTGGGCAACTGGGTCCTGGGGCTGGGCTGTGGAGCGATGGAATCCCAGTCGGGAGCCTTCGGTTCCAGCAGGGGTGGTCACAGAAACAGCACCCCTGGCTGATGTGCAGGCAGCAAATGGCAGTGCACGTGGGCAGCAGGCAGTCAGGCAGCAGCAGATGACAGGTGGGAGCGTGCTCGGGGCTCTGGGGGGCAGTAGTTCGGCCTTCTGGGCAGGAGCGTGGTCTTCCGTGTGCATACGCGTGGCCAGCTTGATACGGAGTGATTTGGCACGTGAAAAATCTGCACGTCAGCGTGTAATTCGAGGAAAGGCCCTTAGCGCGTAAGCGCGTCTGCACGCATACGCATTTTCATTGGACAGAAGGCCCCTCAAGCGCAAGCGCCCCTGTGACGTGACACGTACAGACGTGCATGCGCATTTCAGCGTGCGTGAAAAAATGCACGTCCGCGTGTAATACGAGGAAAGGGCCATGCGCGTATGCACGGCAGCACGCATATGCGATGTCATTGGACCAAAGGCCCTTAGCGCGTAAAGGCGTCGCCAGCGTATGCGCGTCTATGAAGTCACGTGCACGTAGAATTGGCCACACGTTTGAAAATGTTGCGTGTTAAAAAAATGAAAGACACGTCCGAGTGTCAAAGCGTGTCATTGGTGGGAATGGGCCTAGCGCGTACACGCGGCAGTGACAAAGCGTGTAATTGGTGGAAATGGCCCTAGCGCGTACACGCCGCGTAAGTGACGCTGGACGTGTGGGCCTGTATAAATGGTACGTGTAGAACACCATTTCCTTGTACGTGCTTTTCGTGGAGAGCGAGTGGGTGAATTCTGTACTTCTTGTCGTTTCACACGCGATTTACTTCACGGCGTTTCAAGTTCGTATTCCCTGTTACCTCTGACAGCTTTTTCTCTTTTTTCTCTTTTACTGGTTTACCTGGGCCTGTTCCCTCAAACAGTGTTCCCTTCTACTGTTGTCCTGTCTCCTCAGACAGCATACAAATCTTCTTTTGGCGGAGGTGTTGCCAACCACACGCGCTCCTTTTTCACGCTCTTTTACCTGGCAGACGGTGAGTCACGCACGTATCTAACATCTGTGCTTGCCCCGTGTGTCGCCTACCCCTTCAGAGGTCATTCTAGGCTGCGTGTGACACGCATACGTTCATTCTTGTGTTACTGGGTGCCACAGCGTAGTGCAGGTTTTTCTTTCTGCACACGTGGTCTAGGAGGGGTTGCGTGCACGTCATCTCCCTTTTTTGGGGCTCCTGTGCGTAGCGTGACCCGTCATCTTTCCCCAGGGGTTACATTCAGCCTTGCTAGAGCACTAGGGTACAATTACCATCTGGTACCCAACCCCTTTGACCCCCAATTGCCCAGGACAATAGTTTACAGCCACTCCCATACGCACATTAACATCAGTGCCATGGCTGGGAGGCGAGGATTCCGTAAGGGTGGCAAAGGTGGAAGAGCCACAAGTGGTGGCCGTGGTGGATCCGGTAGGGGACATGGTCGTTACTTGCAGGGTGAGCCTGTCCCCCCATGTGTGGAGGACCAGTCAAGGGCACCCATAATCACCCCCCCTCCCCCTCTCCCGTTGAGGCTGATGTGGCTGACACCATCCATGCTCAGCCCTTGTTGGACCAGCCCATTGTGGCACCAGACCTGGCTGACTCCATGGCTGACTTCCAGGTCAGCAGGCCTATGACACGTGCGCTGGTGCACATTGATGTCATCATGCCACGTGCATCTGGGGCAGCAAGGTCATCTGCTGCCCCAAGTAGGCAGGGCGGAGAGGCTGCAGGGGCAGCTGCGTCTCCATCCACCCCAGCTCTCACACACCCAGCCAGGACAGTGTCGGTCCTAGTCCATCCCGCTGACATTCCCCCTGACACCATTACACTTGACCCAATGCCTGCACCAACTCCCATGCTGAGTGTGCAATCCCACACTCCTGATACAGAGTCCACCAGGGCTCCTGCCCCTAGTGTCCAGAGCGGCGCAGGACACTCAGGATCACCACCACCTTCCAAGCGGAAGAGGAAGAGTGCTCATCCGGCACAGGCTGATGCCCCAGACACGGCTACACAGTCTGGCCCGTCGAGGAAGCCCAGCTTCATGGATGACGAACTGAATGCACTTGTCGACTATGTGTCCGCACATGATAACGAGATGGTCATTGTTGCAGGATCCAAGACCACACCTGCACAACGCCAGGCACACTGGCAGACCGTTGCGGACATCGTAAGTGCCCTTGGAATCGTGAGGCGCACAGCCAATGATTGCTATAAGCGCTGGAATGACCTAAAGCGCAGGGCAAAGAGTAAGCTGGCCTCAAGTCATGCCGCAACTCTAGTGACTGGAGGTGGGTCTCTAGTAGTAGACATGGAACTCACTCCACATGAGTCAGTCGCTGGGACCTACGTCACGGAGGAACAGATCCAAGGCGTGGGAGATCTGCCTGATTACGAGGCATTGTCCGGTGAGTGCACATGCATGTGTGTGTCATCCATGTGCATGGTGTGTGTGTGAGGGCTTCTGTTTGTGTGCCAGGTGAGAGTGTGTGCGCCTGAGTCGTATGGGTCAGCCATGTGCTTCATGCAATACATCCTGCGCAGCTGCATTTGGCCATAGCAGTATCCCTTCTGCCAACAGTAGACATCTAGCCCAACTGCACGCCAGTTGCCCTTGAAGTGTCACCTTGCCACAACATTGTTGCTTATTTTTCACTGTTCATTCAGTCAGATTGTTTGCATTCCACCACTTTTACTAGGCATTTCGCAGTCCTCTAGTCACATGTCTGACATGGCTATGGTAAAGTGGAGTGACTTTGTTACCTGGATATCATTTGTTCACACATGTCCCTGTGCAATTGGACCATTTTGGACTGGCAGCTCCAGGTGAAAAATCTGACCTGTTTGAATTAGAAAAGATATTACATGCGGGAACTGGACTGAATGAATAGGTGCTGCCCTCCTCTCCATCTTCACTCAATAGCAATGGTACATGCCATCTGTGTGATGGCATGTGTGTTTCACCTGGCAATCACAGGCCAATGTGTGATGCCACTGCCAGGCAGCATGCAGAAAATGTGTTCATCTTCCATCTTGGTGTCATCAATGTGTGCCATTTGCCTCCCCTTCATACGCAGTGAGGGTGCATGCATGGGAGGGTTTTAGTCATGTGGGACATGTGTCAATCAAGTACTGGTTCTCTTGCTTCTCAGCCCTCATTGTGTGCCATGGTGCTAATGCCTGTTTCCATTTCTTTGTTTTTATGTCTTTGCAGGGGAAGACGCACCTGATACTGCTGGGGTTGTGGAGATGGTGCAGACCCAGGAGGGGTCCGAGGGCCGACCAACCACCAGTGAGGGACGTGGTGTGGTGGTGGGTGAGAACCCACAAGTGCTGCAGGTCGTGCTCTCAAGGGGTGTCTCTGGCTGCACCTCCCCCGAGCTGTACTCAGGTGTTGATTCGGATGATGAGACCTACGTGCCGTCGCAGGTGAGTGTTCCAGGGAGGGATTCTGTTCTGCCCCACCCACCTGCACCAGGGTCAGAACCCTCAATGGGGATGTCAGTGTTGGCAGGTACGCCTTTGGTGGTTACGGATGCAGGGTCACACTCCGCGACATCTGATCCTGTTCCTGGGCCAGCAGATCAGAGGGGGAATGCAGTCCTGCAGCCTCAGGCAGTGCCGGCACAGCAAGGCACAGTTTGCCTTGCCCCAGACAGGTGTGGTGCCCGCCGACGTGGTGGCCGTACACCACCTGGCAATACCGCATGGGAGCAATCCATTTACGGTATGGCAACCCAACAGGCAGCATCATCCGAGATGATGGCTCAGGCCATGGATAGGGTGGCCACTTCCATTGTCCCCCCTGAAAGGCTGATGGAGCGACTACAGCAGGCAACCGACTCCATCTGCCAGTCACACAGGGAGGACATGTTGGCGTCCAACAGGGACAGGCGGGCGGCACTGGCGACTCTGCAGGAGGCCATCTCCATAGAGTCCCAGGGCCACAGGGAAGCCCTGAGGCAGGAGCTCCTTCACCTCAGGACGACTCTTGTTGAGCTTGAGGCTTCAACACACCAAAGGACAGAACAGCAGCTGGAGCGTCTCACCCGTACGCTCTCAGCTGAGATGCAGGCAACGAGGGCGGAGGTCCGGGCATCCCGTGAGTTGTTGCATGGGGACCTCCGCACACTCATCCTCCAGAACGAGACCTACCACACCCGCATGCTTGCAGCCATGGAGGAGCAGACTAGGGCCTTGCGTGGGCTGCCTCCCATAGTGCAACCACCTCCGGATGCAGCTGCACAGGGTGATAATAGCGACAGCAGTGATACTCCCACAATAGGGTAGCCGTGTGGGCCATGAGCCCATGGAGGTGTTTTTTTCCCCCAGGATCCACACAGGTGGGTTTTGGTGTGCACCCTGTCCTCGGACCTCCTGGGTGGCCTCCCCAACCCCCCCCGGGCCCATCAATGGCCATTTTTGATTTTGTTTTATTTTTATTTTTATTTTTATTTTTATTTTTAATTATTTTTTTCCCAATTTTTTTGGGACAATT
Source organism: Ambystoma mexicanum (assembly GCF_040938575.1). Taxonomy (NCBI): domain Eukaryota; kingdom Metazoa; phylum Chordata; class Amphibia; order Caudata; family Ambystomatidae; genus Ambystoma; species Ambystoma mexicanum. The sequence goes on from NC_090934.1 coordinate 230,547,144, forward strand.
TGTTGCCTTCCGTGGTTCCTGTGGGCATACGCTGCATTGTGGCTGGGCACATGCAGGCTTGTCATGTATTTGGTTCAGATGCTTGGGTTCACACACACCCCTCCTGCTTCCCGTTTCCATGGGCTTGCAAAGGGTGTGCCCAAGTGACATTGACGTACATGGTGACATTGGACTCCCACTACATGTGTGGGTAGTCTAGTCAATACTGTGTATACATTCCTAGTGCATATTGCTGTTGTGTTGTACACTGCATGTTGCATTGATGTGTAACTCATCATCTGTGTCTACCTCCCAATTTGCAGGTCCCTTCCTCATGTCTACACAAGGCCCTCTAGTTTGGAGATGGGGTCCATGTTGGCAGCAGTGCACCTACAACTCTACATGGTGCCAACACTGCACAGTTGGTAGTGGTGGGAGTGCAGGCATTTCCAGGTGGTGAGACTACTAATTTATTACATTTGTGATGTCATGTTAATGGTAGTACCTGCTCAAGTTTGTTGTTGGTCCTGCATTACTGTGAGCATTTCAGGTGTTGCAAGTTTCAATTAGGGACACTGTACATTGTGACACTAGTGTCATGTTGTGGGGATTACTTTGTTTACCTGCAAATAGCATGACATGGCACGGTGTGTCGTGTGGCGGTGCTGGGGATGGGTTGGCTGACATGGCACTGTCCTCTTGTTGCATTTTGCAAGTGGGTATTCATTTTAGCTGCTTGAATGTGTTTCTTCACAAAACTGCATTGGTGGTGTCTGTGTGGGTAGGGATGCACACATTGTAACACTGCCAGGTGAACAATCTCAGGCTGATATGGTTTTCACGGTTGATTCTCCAGACATTCAGGATCAGTGTCAGGTTGAGTCATCATTGATTGTCAGATGGAATGTGCCAGGGCAGTGTGCACTCCACAGGGGTGTGATTTCTATGTGAAGTAATTAGCCACTAGCTGTGTACGGGCTGCCTCCCCCCGTGCCCTTTCCCCTCCCATGCGCAGCGGCTGTGCATGTGGTTGGGGATGTGGGGCCACCACCATGTCCACGGCCAGGCCCCGGCGTGTTGCAACGTTGTGCAGGACACATGTTGCCACTATGATCCTGCACACTACTGGGGGAGCGTACAACAGCTGCACGCCAGAACGGTCAAGGGAGCGAAAGCGTGACTTTAGCACTCCGAATGTGCGCTCCACTATGCCCCGGGTTGTAATGTGGGCTGTGTTATATCTTACCTGGGGTGGCGTGGTGGGGTTCCGAATTGGCGTCATCATGTGGGGGCTGAGAGGGTAGGCACTGTCCCCTGTGGAGGTGGTGATTGGTATCATTGGTGGGGTTGTGACCTTGCTCAGTATCTGACATGCATGCATGTGCAGTGGCATTCATACTCACCAAGCAGCCATGTATCGCCATGCCGCCCAGCTTCTAGGTCCCGGCTTAGGGTGGACATTCGGTAAATGAAGCTGTCGTGGGTGGAGCCGGGATAGTTGGCATATACTGAGGTGATGATTCCCTTGGCATTACATACTACCTGCACGTTGATGGAATGCCAGTGCTTGCGGTTCCTATAGATGTGCTCTGATGCCCTGGGGGGACGTAGAGCCACATGGGTGCAGTCGATGGCACCTAGCACTTTGGGGAATCGTGCCACACCGTAAAAATCCAGGGCGGCAGCATGCCTTTCTGCAGGTGTTCTGGGCAGGTATATGTGCCTGCGGACTGATGGGCGTGCAGTGATGATGTTCAAGACCTGGTGTAGGCAGCGTGACTGGGTGGCCTGTGATACCCCACCCACTATGGCACTTGTCCGCTGAAATGATCCAGTGGCTAAGAAGTGTAGTACATTGAGGACCTTCTCCAGGGGGCTGAGTGCTTGGGAGCACAGGGTGGGGGATGTGAGGTCATCCTCCCACTCACTCACCAGGTCCAGTATTATGTGTGGTGGAAACCTGTACCTCCCATACACCTGGTCATCAGGCATCCCGAAAAGGCTGGTTCTGGGTGTGAATATTCTGGCCCTGACTATCCTCCTCCTCCTCCTTTGGTAGCCCACGCCCACTGCTGCTAGGAACGGTATGTTCATCCTGGGTCTGAGCTTGTTATTTTGTTAGCGCGCACATTTATGCGTTGCGGGTGTTGTAGGCGAGCGTGTGACCCGCGCACCCCTGAAATCCACTTACCCGGTCAAATCGCGTGTGGGACTTCCCGCGCACCACGGGATACAGGTGCGCTGACGTACTTGCGTGTGTAAGTGCCCGCGCACCCCTGATATACACGTACATAGGCCAATCGCGTGTACACGCACTTTTGTCCAATTACACGCGATGACACTCTGACGTGCTGTCCAATTACACGCGATGACACTCTGACGTGCAGTCTTTCCACGTGTGCTCTGTCATCACGTGCTGTGTGGGAAACACCCGTGCGGGTCACGTCACAGACGCGCTTACGCGCTGAGGGTCTTTGGTCCAATAGAATCACGTATGCGTGCTGACGCGCTTACGCGCTAAGGGCCTTTCCTCGAATTTCACGCTGACGTGCAGGATTTTCACGTGCCAAATCACTCCGTATCAAGCTGGCCACGCGAAAACACACGGAAGACCACGCTCCTGCCCAGAAGGCCGAATTACTGCCCCCCAGTGCCCCGAGCAGCCTCCCACGTGCCATCTGCTGCTGCCTGCCTGCCTGCCTGCTGCCACCGTGCCCTGCCATTTGGTGCCTGCACATCAGCCATCTGCAGGGGTCCAGTTGTTGTGTCCACCCCTGCTGGAACTGAAGACTCCCGACTGGGATTACATCGCTCCACAGCCCAGCCCCAGGACCCAGTTGCCCACCCACACCTGCCTCTGGGGTTGCCATGTCAGGCACTTCCACATCTGGCACCAGTGGCAACCCCAGGCCAGAGGGGCAGAGGGGCACCAGCTTCACTGCCACCGAAGTTGGTGTCCTGGTGGAGCATGTCCTGGGGCAGTATGATGCCCTCTTTGGATCGTCCCGCGCCAGCAAGGAAGGACGGGAGAGGATCTGGGCCGACTGTGTGGTTGCCATCAACGCGGAGGGGGTGGCAACCCGCGACGTCCAGAAGATCAAGAAGCGCTGGGAGGACTTGAGGTCCAGGACCCTCGTGAAGGCCCGGTGCCTCGTGGAGGGGGGCCGGGGCCGCATGAGTTCCATCCAGATGAGGGTCCTGGAACGCGTACGCCCAGCGCTCCACGCCCAGATCCTTGAGAAGGAGACCCGTCTGGAGTTGAGCGGTAAGTGTCCAAGCATTGCTGTGTGAGACAGGGCATGTTGCGGTGTGCTGGTTGTCTGATACTTGCCTGTATGTGTGACATAGGCCATGTATGCATGTATGTATGCAGGGACATCATGGTAATGCATGTGCGACCAGTGATGTGTGAACCACATGGTTGTTGCATGTGTTTAAACATGGGGAGCCCTATGCAGATTTTAGACATGAGAGCATGCCATCTCTGTTCCTGGACATGGGTGGGGGTGAGGGATGGGTGCTGATGGCAGGTACATATATGGTAGCCATGTCTGTGTGCCTGACCTGCGTGTCTGTGTCTTGTGCATGCCATGGATGCATGACACATGTGTGTGACAATGCACAGATTCACTGATGCAGCCTAGTTACCCTTGTATACGCTGTGTTTGGGGTGTATGGGGCCAGATGGATGTGACTGAGGTGAAGGGTGTGCATGTGATAGTCATGACCCATGATGCATGTGAGTTCCATATCATTGTATGTTTCAAGAGTCCATTGGACATGCATGGAAATGTCCATGGCATGCACCATGCCTGTTACTGTGTGTGTTTTGCCTGGACTGACCCATGTGTTGTGGAGGGACATGATGGAAGTGTACTTTGACAGTGGTACTCATCTGCTATTGCTTCCTGTCTAGGGGACCATTGTACAGTACCCTGATGCTTGTGTTCTTTGTCTCCCTCTACGCAGCGGCTAGTGAAGAAGAGGGCGGAGACGGCGCTGTGGAGCAAGGCGGCGGGGATTCCCCCACGGCTGCAGCGGAAGGGGTGGGTGAGCCCCCACAGGGGCCTGCTACGGTGGAAGACGGTGAGGAGCCATCCAGGTTGGTGGTTTCCACAGAGGAGGAGGAGGCCGCCACAGGGGCACACATGGGGCCTGGTGGGGGCATCCCTGCTGGTGCAAGTGGTGCAGTCCAGGGCCAGGGGCAGGAGGCAGCACAGGTCACCGTGGAGGGGCCTGTGCATGCCGCTGTCCCTGACCCTGTGAGTGCACCACCATGCACCAGCAGGGTTGCCCCGTCCCAGGCCCGTCCGCAGGTAGAGGGGATGTCCATGTCACCTGACTCCCCTCCACCTGCGGACGAGGGGACCCGTGTCCGTATGGAGAAGGTCCTGATTGGGGTTGCGATGCGCGCGGGTGCAATTCGTGATGACGTGCGTGCTTCCCGGGAGGAGCACGCACATCATCACGAAGAGTACCGTGCCGACGTGGCCCAATTGGGATCTTCCATGTTCGGGGGTTTCCTGCATGTGTCGGCCAATCTGGCGGCCCTCTCCTCCTCTGTGGAGGCTATACGCCAGTCGTTCTCCTTGCCGTCTTCCGGCCCAGATGCCACCAGGGCCCCCTGTGGACCTGCCCTGACCTATGCAGCCAGCTCGGTGGGGATCCCATCCCTGCCACAGTCGGGAGTCGGAGGTCAAGCAGGGGTGGACACCACAGCAACTGTACCCCAGCAGATGGAGGATGTGCCGGCATCATCCGGCAGGGCACGTGCACGACGGCGTCGGTGGATTCCATCAGCCTGGATGCCGTCGTGCTGGCAGAGGCAGTTGCGTCGGAGGCAGCAGCAGAGTCAACGTGGGAGGCATCATGGCTCGGGGCCTTCAACATCGGAGGGGCAGGCATCGGCCGGAGGGCAGGAGGACCCAGGACAGGAAGTGTCTTCCGTGTGGCTGCGGTTGGGCCAGCAGATAGGTGCGGAGCGGCGGCGGGCGGAAGAGGAGCGGCTCACGATGGTCAGGGCGGAGAACTCCATGCGGAGGGCCCTGAGGTGGGCAGAGTGCCTCGAGGCAATCCGCAGGGGGTTGGAGGAGCAGATGGCGTCGTCCCTGCGGACCCTCGGGGCCATGGAACAGGACCGCCTCCGGGACATAGACGAGGAGTTTGATGATGCCCTGGCCCGGAACACTACGGAGTGAGCCGCTGGACTTGCCCGCCGCCTTTGTATATAGTTCTTTAGTTTTAGGTTTCCTTTGTTTATTCTTATGATTTGGAGTCGACAGACACAGCTCCACTTTTTGTATATAGTTGCTTTTTTGTTAGGGATTTTAGTAGGTTTCCTTTGTTCAGTTGGGCTCAGTTGGATATTGTGTACATAGTTCTTCATTGGATTGTTTTATTTTTTAATTTTATTTTTTCTTCTCCATGGAGCAATGGTGTTTTCTGTCGGATTGATTTCATTTTTAATGTGACTTTGAAGTACATTTTTTTTGGATTTTGTGTTTTTCATTTTTTGGGACGGACATGCACCTTTTCTTTTTTTCATTGGCATTGTAGTTTGTTTCATTTCATTTGCATTAATATTTTTTAAATACAGTTTTGTTTTCATACTTCACTGTGTGGTATCATCTCATTGGTTTCATGCATGTCATGTTGGGTGTTTTCAAATTCATTTGCAACCATTGTGTGTGACAGACATGGGTTCATTTGCTTTATGTACGTTGGGGGTGTAACATGTAATTTTCATTTCCATGTGGATGAATGGGTTACTTGGTAGGGCCTTTTGGCTGTGGAGGCTGACCATTACGCACATGGTTGGTGATTGTGAGGACCTGGGTGCAGGGGGACATGAGTGGGGGCCTGGTGGAGGCTGCCCATGGTGGCTGGGGGTCGGGGGTGGGTGGGAGACATGAGTGGGGGCCTGGTGGAGGCGGCCCCTGGTGGCTGGGGGGTGGGGTTGGGTGGGAGACATGAGTGGGGGCCTGGTGGAGGGTGCCCCTGCACTGCTGGGGGGTGGGGGTGGTGGGAGACATGGATGGGGGCCTGGTGGAGGGTGCCCCTGGTGGCTGGGTGAGGGGGTGGTGGGAGACATGAGTGGGGGCCTGGTGGAGGCTGCCCCTGGTGGCTGGGGGGTGGTGGGAGACATGAGTGGGGGCCTGGTGGAGGGTGCCCCTGGTGGCTGGGGGTGGGGGTGCAGGGGGACATGAGTGGGGGCCTGGTGGAGGCTGCCCCTGCACTGCTGGGGGGTGGGGGTGGTGGGAGACATGAGTGGGGGCCTGGTGGAGGGTGCCCCTGGATGCTGGGGGGTGGGGGTGGTGGGAGACATGAGTGGGGGCCTGGTGGAGGCTGCCCCTGGTGGCTGGGGGGTGGGGGTGCAGGGGGACATGAGTGGGGGCCTGGTGGAGGGTGCCCCTGCACTGCTGGGGGGTGGGGGTGGTGGGAGACATGGGTGGGGGCCTGGTGGAGGGTGCCCCTGGTGGCTGGGTGGTGGGGGTGGTGGGAGACATGAGTGGGGGCCTGGTGGAGGCTGCCCCTGGTGGCTGGGGGGTGGGGGTGGTGGGAGACATGAGTGGGGGCCTGGTGGAGGGTGCCCCTGGTGGTTGGGGGGGTGGGGGTGATAGGGGCCATGGGTGGGGGCCTGGTGGAGGGTGCCCCTGGATGCTGGGGGGTGGGGGTGGTGGGAGACATGAGTGGGGGCCTGGTGGAGGCTGCCCCTGGTGGCTGGGGGGTGGAGGTGCAGGGGGACATGAGTGGGGGCCTGGTGGAGGCTGCCCCTGCACTGCTGGGGGGTGGGGGTGGTGGGAGACATGGGTTGGGGCCTGGTGGAGGGTGCCCCTCGTGGCTGGGTGGTGGGGGTGGTGGGAGACATGAGTGGGGGCCTGGTGGAGGCTGCCCCTGGTGGCTGGGGGGTGGGGGTGGTGGGAGACATGAGTGGGGGCCTGGTGGAGGGTGCCCCTGGTGGCTGGGGGGTGGGGGTGCAGGGGGACATGAGTGGGGGGCCTGGTGGAGGCTGCCCCAGCACTGCTGGGGGGTGGGGGTGGTGGGAGACATGAGTGGGGGCCTGGTGGAGGGTGCCCCTGCACTGCTGGGGGGTGGGGGTGGTGGGAGACATGAGTGGGGGCCTGGTGGGGGCTGCCCATGGTGGCTGGGGGTGGGGGCGGGTGGGAGACATGAGTGGGGGCCTGGTGGGGGCTGCCCATGGTGACTGGGGGGTGGGGGTGGTGGGAGAGATGAGTGGGGGCCTGGTGGAGGGTGCCCCTGCACTGCTGGGGGATGGGGGTGGTGGGAGACATGGGTGGGGGCCTGGTGGAGGGTGCCCATGGTGGCTGGGTGGTGGGGGTGGGTGGGAGACATGAGTGGGGGCCTGGTGGGGGCTGCCCATGGTGGCTGGGGGGTGGGGGTGGTGGGAGACATGAGTGGGGGCCTGGTGGAGGCTGCCCCTGGTGACGGGGGGGTGGGGGTGATAGGGGCCATGAGTGGGGGCCTGGTGGGGGCTGCCCATGGTGGCTGGGGGGTGGGGGTGGGTGGGAGACATGAGTGGGGGCCTGGTGGAGGCTGCCCCTGGTGGCTGGGGGGTGGGGGTGCAGGGGGACATGAGTGGGGGCCTGGTGGAGGGTGCCCCTGCACTGCTGGGGGTGGGGGTGATAGGGGACATGAGTGGGGGCCTGGTGGGGGCTGCCCATGGTGGCTGGGGGGTGGGGGTGGCAGGGGGACATGAGTGGGGGCCTGGTGGGGGATGCCCATGGTGGCTGGGGGGTGGGGGTGTTGGGAGACATGAGTGGGGGCCTGGTGGAGGGTGCCCCTGCACTGCTGGGGGGTGGGGGTGGTGGGAGACATGAGTGGGGGCCTGGTGGAGGGTGCCCCTGGATGCTGGGGGGTGGGGGTGGTGGGAGACATGAGTGGGGGCCTGGTGGAGGCTGCCCCTGGTGGCTGGGGGGTGGGGGTGCAGGGGGACATGAGTGGGGGCCTGGTGGAGGGTGCCCCTGCACTGCTGGGGGGTGGGGGTGATAGGGGACATGAGTGGGGGCCTGGTGGGGGCTGCCCATGGTGGCTGGGGGGTGGGGGTGGTGGGAGACATGAGTGGGGGCCTGGTGGAGGGTGACCCTGCACTGCTGGGGGGTGGGGGTGGTGGGAGACATGAATGGGGGCCTGGTGGGGACTGCCCATGGTGGCTGGGGGGTGGGGGTGGGTGGGAGACATGAGTGGGGGCCTGGTGGGGGCTGCCCATGGTGGCTGGGGGGTGGGGGTGGTGGGAGACATGAGTGGGGGCCTGGTGGAGGCTGCCCCTGGTGGCGGGGGGGTGGGGGTGATAGGGGCCATGAGTGGGGGCCTGGTGGGGGCTGCCCATGGTGGCTGGGGGGTGGGGGTGTTGGGAGACATGAGTGGGGGCCTGGTGGAGGGTGCCCCTGCACTGCTGAGGGGTGGGGGTGGTGGGAGACATGAGTGGGGGCCTGGTGGAGGGTGCCCCTGGATGCTGGGGGGTGGGGGTGGTGGGAGACATGAGTGGGGGCCTGGTGGAGGCTGCCCCTGGTGGCTGGGGGGTGGGGGTGCAGGGGGACATGAGTGGGGGCCTGGTGGAGGCTGCCCCTGCACTGCTGGGAGGTGGGGGTGATAGGGGACATGAGTGGGGGCCTGGTGGGGGCAGCCCATGGTGGCTGGGGGGTGGGGGTGGTGGGAGACATGAGTGGGGGCCTGGTGGAGGGTGACCCTGCACTGCTGGGGGGTGGGGGTGGTGGGAGACATGAGTGGGGGCCTGGTGGAGGGTGCCCCTGGATGCTGGGGGGTGGGGGTGGTGGGAGACATGAGTGGGGGCCTGGTGGAGGCTGCCCCTGGTGGCTGGGGGGTGGGGGTGCAGGGGGACATGAGTGGGGGCCTGGTGGAGGGTGCCCATGGTGGCTGGGGGGTGGGGGTGGTGGGAGACATGAATGGGGGCCTGGTGGGGACTGCCCATGGTGGCTGGGGGTGGGGGTGGGTGGGAGACATGAGTGGGGGCCTGGTGGGGGCTGGCCATGGTGCCTGGGGGGCGGGTGGAGGGAGACATGAGTGGGGGCCTGGTGGAGGCTGCCCCTGGTGGCGGGGGGGTGGGGGTGATAGGGGCCATGAGTGGGGGCCTGGTGGGGGCTGCCCATGGTGGCTGGGGGGTGGGGGTGGGTAGGAGACATGAGTGGGGGCCTGGTGGGGGCTGCCCATGGTGGCTGGGGGGTGGGGGTGGTGGGAGACATGAGTGGGGGCCTGGTGGAGGCTGCCCCTGGTAGCGGGGGGGGGTGGGGGTGATAGGGGCCATGAGTGGGGGCCTGGTGGAGGGTGCCCCTGGATGCTGGGGGGTGGGGGTGCAGGGGGACATGAGTGGGGGCCTGGTGGAGGGTGCCCCTGGTGGCTGGGGGGTGGGGGTGGTGGGAGACATGAGTGGGGGCCTGGTGGAGGGTACCCCTGCAGTGCTGCGGGGTGGGGGTGGTGGGAGACATGAGTGGGGGCCTGGTGGAGGGTGCCCCTGCACTGCTGGGGGGTGGGGGTGGTGGGAGACATGAGTGGGGGCCTGGTGGAGGGTGCCCCGACAGTGCTGGGGGGTGGGGGCGGTGGGAGACATGAGTGGGGGCCTGGTGGAGGGTGCCCCTGCACTGCTGGGGGGTGGGGGTGGTGGGAGACATGAGTGGGTGCCTGGTGGAGGCTGCCCCTGGTGGCGGGGGGGTGGGGGTGATAGGGGCCATGAGTGGGGGCCTGGTGGAGGGTGCCCCTGGATGCTGGGGGGTGGGGGTGCAGGGGGACATGAGTGGGGGCCTGGTGGAGGGTGCCCCTGGATGCTGGGGGGTGGGGTGCTGGGTGACATGAGCAGGTGTGCAGGGTAGTCCCCTGTGGTGTGTGCTGCCTGCAGGGGCCGTGGAGGGTGTACAGGGAATACCTGGGAGCACACAGCCAAATTGCGTGTGGAATTTCCCGCGCACAACTGAAATCCACGTACCCTGACAAATCGCGTGTGGAACTTCCCACGGACACCTGAAATCCACTTACCCGGTCAAATCGCGTGTGGGACTTCCCGCGCACCCCTGAAATCCACGTACACGGCCAAATCGCGTGTGGAACTTCCCGCGCACCCCTGAAATCCACGTACCCTGACAAATCGCGTGTGGAACTTCCCGCGCACCCCTGAAATCCACGTACCCGGCCAAATCGCGTGTGGTACTTCCCGCGCACCCCTGAAATCCAAGTACACGGCCAAATCGCGTGTGGAACTTCCCGCGCACCACTGAAATCCACGTACCCTGACAAATCGCGTGTGGAACTTCCCGCGCACCCCTGAAATCCACGTACCCGGCCAAATCGTGTGTGGGACTTCCCGCGCACCCCTGAAATCCACGTACACGGCCAAATCGCGTGTGGAACTTCCCGCGCACCCCTGAAATCCACATACCCTGACAAATCGCGTGTGGAACTTCCCGCGCACCCCTGAAATCCACGTACCCGGCCAAATCGCGTTTGGTACTTCCCGCGCACCCCTGAAATCCACGTACACGGCCAAATCGCGTGTGGAACTTCCCGCGCACCACTGAAATCCACGTACCCTGACAAATCGCGTGTGGAACTTCCCGCGCACCCCTGAAATCCACGTACCCGGCCAAATTGCGTGTGGAACTTCCCGCGCACCCCTGGAATCCACGTACACGGCCAATTCGCGTGTGGAACTTCCCGCGCACCCCTGTAATCCACGTACCCTGACAAATCGCATGTGGAACTTCCCGCAAACCCCTGGAATTCACATGCCCTGCCAATTCGCGTGTGAGACTTCCCGCGTACCCCGGTATACAGGAACACGAATTTTTTGTCAGCGGGTGTCCGTGTTTGTGGGTACCCCTTTGCACGTCATTTGTCCTGGAGGGCCACAGTATGGGACATTCATCATGGCAGTATATAGGTGCTATTTGTTGGCGCTCCTTTTGGCGCACATTTCTTCCAGGCGCAGAGACGCTACCGCCTGCTTTCTTGTGGCGGTCGTGTTTGTGCCTGTGCGCTGGTTTGAGCGTGCGCTTTTTTGCCCTATTCTATTCCATGAATACGTGTTGTAGGCGAGCGTGTGGGCGTTCCGCGCACTTGTACCCTGTACTTCCCCCGTGACGCCCACATTTTGGCAAGTTGTTCCCCATTCCGAGTGTTACGCCCCGTGTTCCGCCTACTTTTGTAGCGTGCGCCGCGCTATGTGCGATTTTCGCTTTGGCCTGTGCGATTTTCGCTGTGACCTGGCGCACGCAGTTAGATGGCCTGTGCGCCAACGTGCGCCGCGCACTTTATTATCGCACATCCGATGGTTTTCTCGCGCACGGCCTTCCATGAATCGATGTGCGCTGCTTTTCGTGCGATTTTCGCACTTGCACTGCGATTTTCGCTATTCCACTGCGATTCGCACGTTTTTGGCCACTTGCGCCGCGCTAATTATTCCATGAATCGGCCTATAAGTCTCTTGCACATTAATTATGAATAAGTCAACATCAGGGTAGGACAATAACACGAACCCTTCTACTCTTGGAATGTTCAAAGCGTCTTTGGATAATCTCTAGCCTGTAGGAACCAGCATAGTCCATACATTGTTTAATGTAGCCCACAGATTGATCATCAAAACCTTACAATCCGAGGCCACTGGCAGCACAGTCTATACAGCAGCCAAATGCTTGCAACAGTCTAGGAGAATTTATGTTCTAACAAATTCTGTATGTTATCTAAACGGGATACTTTCAAGAGGGATGTTGGTTATAATAGCTTATAGACCTCATCCTCGGGCTGTGCCAGGTATTGCGACCCCACACACCTCTTTAACTTAGTCTTCAGGGCCCATACCACCTGCTAAATACCTCAGAGCCGGACCATATAGCTCAATTAAACATCATGTTTTTAATTATTATTATTTGCAATGTTTATACCATGTGCTGAATCTTCGGATGTCTTCCCTTCTGCCCTAGGGGGAGCCCCTCCTCATGAGGCCACAGAGATGAGGCAGCTACCCGATAGTCCCCAGGGTGGTGGTACTCAGCGGGAGGATCTCATGGCAGGGACCCCCTGGTGAGACTAGGAATGACTATCCTGAGAGAACGTGGTATTGGCATACCTCACCAGACCCTCACTCTCCCTCCTTTCCTCTTACTTTCCCACCTAGCCCCCATACGCCATATATGTTTGTGAACATAAGAGAAAGGCGAGAGGAAGCAACTAATTCTCTCTAGCATTGTGAATCTTTTATAAGGTGGGAAAGGACAGGGGAAGCAGCTATTCTCCCTGGCACTGTGAATCCTGGAGACATTAGGGAGACATTCCCCCAACTGTGTTGAACTGCCAAGAGAAGCTTGGGAAGGGCCAGGAGAAGAGAGACATTCCCCCTACTTTGCGAGCTATATCCATCCAGTAGCAGGGAGTCATTCTTCTGGACCCAGAAGGGGCAAGTTCCATTCCGTTTAGCTGTAAGTGCAAGGGATAGGGGTAGGGCTTTGGCATCGGAGGGGGGACGTTTTAGTTACGGACATTCTGATCCTTGGCATTTTGTTGAGACAGGAAAACCCCTCTTAGAGTTAGGGGTAGGTAGGTTTACTTCTTTTTCTTTGTGTTATAAAAGGCTTTGCCCAAAAGCATGCCACCTGTGTGTTGATCACCTCCTTCCACACCCTTACAACCAGTTAGGATGTCAACACCTCTCTTGTTGCCTGAGAATTTTATAAACGCCCACGTTCCGTAAACTTAACAGAAGCTCTTGTTCAAATAAATTAAAATACCTTTATTCGGTCTGAGACCTGAGATAGTTGAAGTTCTTGTTTTGAAGCACCCTGTATATTACAAGGAACGAGTGGTTATCGTATTTTGTAACAAAGGAACATGAATGCATCAAAACGCAGAAACACAAATCCAGACTCACTGTGGCATTGAGTGCTTTTCTTTTTATTTCAAGGATTACTCATGAAGATGCACACAACATCGTATATGGTATTTACACACTCATCTGTAATCAGTGCTTCATTTGTAAAAAATAAATAAGTGCTATGGGCCACATTTGTTCTAGGACACTGGGACACATCGGGCGGGCAACCCCCGGCGCACAGTGCCTGGATATTATGGGTTCACTTTGCAACTCCCATTGGCTATTTTGGGTGATGGCTGCACAGGGCATGGCAGATGTGCAATTTACAGATGCCAAACACCATGACATATTAGTTTAACATAAATGTTTAAGTGCTTCTTTAAACACATCATCATTGTTAACATTTTGCTCAGATTGTATAGGTGGCAATATTGGCCATCTATTCACAGAAAAACGAGCACACCTGCTTTTCTATTAATTTAATTGATTGACAAATGCAGGAAAAATGATTACTGAACTGTTAAACGTGTCTGTCAAACATTGCACTAAAAACCTTGTGTATAGGTTGTCATTCATGAAAGGCACTCCTCTTAGGCAGTGGCTTTTTCCATGGCCTTTGACCTGTGTTGATGCTGCTGGTTGGTGACCGTCCTCTTGTTGCCGACCCACACTAATGTTGTAGTGTTGCTGCGTATTGCAGTAGTGGAGGAACTCCAATGTTATGCAGGAGGACTGGAGAAGTGTGTGGGCCTGGCCACCTTCCAACTCATTGTTATCAATGACAATGGGTAACTACCGCTCTGCTGTCAAGTTCATGAATAACGATGCACCATCGACACAGGGTCAAGGGAATGTGGCCACACGGAAAATGGGTGCACTCTATTGTTTTGAGCAAATGTAAAGAACTGGAAGCATCATTAAACATTGAGAATACAAAGATCCTGGTTTTCAGACCAATATTTGAAAAACGACAAGAGGTAGATATGAGGGTGGACAGATGTAGGCTTGAACCGCTCCCTTTTAATGATTATTTAGGCATTAGATTTGAAGAAATGGCTCCTGGGTTGCCCATGTTGGAAAAGCTTGTAATTATTTAGAAAAGTATAATGGAGCAATCCGAAATTTTTTCAACAGATTCGCATGCATTAGAATTGTAGAAAAAACAGGCGTAAAACCTCAGCTATGTACGGTGCAGATTTGTGCGGCGACTCAAAAGCTATAGCAATGCTAATTGCAGAAAACAAACTTCTCAAGAACGTATTAATGCTCCCTCTGGGTGCGCCGAATGCACTGATCCTTATGGAGACACTTATATGCCCCTTAGAGAAGGAGGTGGCAACGAGACCGGTGCTGTATTATCATGCCCCCGGGTCACCCCCGTGAGCAGGCCCAGCCCCCCATACTTTAATAAGCACTCAGACACAGATCTGCTCGTTACGGGTTCCCAGCATGCTCTGATCCGCACGGGCTCTCCTTTATTTTTTTTGATAAAACATTTTATTGTATTTTAAACAAACAAATACAACAACATAACACATAGAGGGTCGTCAATTGAGTGCTGTCAATGTCATACCATTATTCAAGTAGGGCTATTCACGATTCTGTATGTTACATTCTCCTCACAAGACATAAAATGTATCAGGTCACCAAAATGCCTCCCTGTAGTCCACTTTGATTATGCATTTTAGGCCGCGTTTTAGTGGGCATCCTCCCATTTCTGCCATATCTTCTGCCCTTTCACAGGGCATCCTCTAGCAGCATACATCCTGCACTCCATTGTGACACAGATGTCCACATCTGTCACCCATTGTTCATATTTTGGCGATATATCGGAGCCGCATAGTTGCGCTATGTTCCTTTTTATCACTGCAGTGCGGGTAAACAAAAATAACTTCTAATATTTGGACACGTCATTTCCATGATCCACGCCCAGCAGCAGCAGTTTTGGGGCTCTGGGGACTATTCTGCCCATAACTCTTGATAGTTCGTTGCAGCATGTTGCAGCTGCCAGAATTTTTTAATGTGGGTGCATTCCCATAGAATGTGGAAAAAGGTGCCTTCCTCAGTTCTACAGCGCAGACAGGCTGGATCACCTATTCTTCCCCATCTATAGAGCGCTACTCTAGTATATCCAGTGCAGTAGCTTTAGTTGGATTAGCCTAAGCCTAGATGATATTGCTACTTCTCTGGGAAACATTAGTGCAGAGACCCATTCTTCCGGCAGTATGGCACCGAGATCGTTTTCCCACTTGGGTTGCAGGCCTGATAGTTCAGGTGTGGCAAAGGAGGTTATTGCACTGTTAGGGACCGAGGTTATTCTGTGTTTGATTTGCTCTGGGAATAGGTTGCATTCCATTGGGTTATATTCTGGCAGGCTGTCTAGGTCAGGGAGGTGGGTCTGTAATGCGTGCTTCAGCTGGGTGTAGTGATACTGTTCGGTCTGCGGGAGATCAAAGCGGAGGGCTAGTGTCGCGAAGGTGATTATATTGCCATCCTCTACGACATCCCCTATCTGCAGTATCCCTTGCCTTGCCCAGGTAGGCCATTTTGGGAGTCTATTCACTTCTGGGAGGTTTTCATTGTTCCACAGTGGCTGCACCTGGGTTAGTTTGTGTCCCCATCCCACATACTGGTGTGCGTCTGCCCATATGTTTGTTTTATGTGATTGCATGGTCGGATTGGTTGTCCAGGTTTTCCCACTGTAAAGGTATTTCATGATGGGTTTTTCCCAGATGTCGGGTACCAGTTGCCTATTGTGTGGTAGTGAGGTGTCTCCATGCAATTTATCATTCACGACTGCCATCTGACTGGTCCAATAGTATGTCTGTAGCGAGGGGAGTCCGATCCCGCCCTCCCATACGGATCTCTGAAGGGTGGCAAGCGCTAGGCGTGGATGGCCTACACACCACGACAGCTTCCTGAGTATTTGGTCTATTTTACGGAATTTGTTTTGTGGGATATATAGTGGAGCGATTTGTAATATGTATTGGAAACGGGGTAGGGCCATCATTTTGAAGAGCGCTGCTCTACCTAGCAGTGTCAGCGGCAGGGTTGTCCAGTGTCGGACGTCATCCGCAAATTTCATCGTCACCGAATGCAGGTTTTTCGGTATGTAGTCGGTAGGTTTGTTTGTAATTTGTATACCCAGGTACCTAAACTGTTCCTTTTCTACTCGGTAGGGGCAGTGGGCTGGCATTCCGACCTCTTCCTGTTTTATTGGGAATAGGGTGGACTTGGTCCAGTTGACACGTAGTCCACTGAAAGAGCCGTATCTTTCCAACAAATGTGTCCCTATAGGGCAGGATCTTTGCGGCATGAAGCGCATTGGTCTGGATGAATTAGTGAAGATATGACCTGTTGCAGTCGGTTGGCCAGTGTCTTTGCTAGTATTTTGGTTTTGGTATTTATGAGGGAGATGGGTCTATATGAGCTGCATTTATCTGGGGGTTTGTCTGGTTTGGGTATAACTACAATAGTGGCTTTCCTAAGATCCTGTGGTAGGGAGCCCTCTGTACGTGAGGTTTCAAACATTTTCAACAGGTGCGATGTTATTTCATTTGGACCTATTTTCTTCCACACTTCGATTGGGAAACCGTTTGGTCCCGGGGTCTTAAGGGATTGGAGGTCCGATATGGCTGTGTTTAGTTCGTCCTCTGTGATGTCTTTTTCTAGTAGGGTTATCTGGTCGGTATTAAGTGTAGGAAGAGTGATCTCTGATAGGATTGATGTGTCCGTAGGGGAGGTCAGTGTACTATATAACTCAGCGTAGTAGGTTGCAAAGCCTTCTGCTATGTCCCGGTCCACCGTTATCGGCTCTGAGTCTTCTACGCTAATCATCCTGACCTCGCTGAGGCCCTCATCCCTGCGCTCCAGCCAAGCGAGTATCTTGCCCGCCTTGTCTCCTGTCTCGTATACCCTGGCACGCATTGCTGTGTGTGCCTGCTTGGCATTATCTAGGGCTAAGTTTTACAGTTGTTTTTGGGCTAGTTGTAGCATGCAGTGTGTCTGCGGCTGGTCCTGGGCTAGGTGAGCTGTCTCTGCACTTTGTATTCTCGCGTCAGCTGCTCGGAGCGTGCTTAGGCATTTTTTCCTGTGGGCTGCAGTCCAGGATATGATTTCTCCTCTTAGCACTGCCTTGTATACCTCCCACTGCACTGACGGGTTCTCGACGGAGCCCGTATTTAGCTCAAAATAGGTTTTTGCGGCTTTCTGGATTTGCTCCCCCAGGTCTGGGAATCCCAGATAGTAGTTGTTCAACCGCCAGATGGGCGGGGGGGCTGGACTGTTAGTAGTAAGCTCTAGTATAAGAGGGGAATGGTCGGACACACCTCTGGGTAGTAGTTACGCATTACTCGCTTGGTGGAGGTTCACCACTGGGAGAAAGAAATAGTCTAGCCTTGATAACGAGGCGTGTGCTCCAGAGTGGTGTGAGTATTCTCTTGTATCAGGGTGTAGATGTCTCCATATGTCTTTCAAACCTCGAGCGTCGGTGAATGAAGCGAGTTTGGTGCATATAGGGGGATTGCTCGTGTGCATATGTGTTCGGGCAAGTGCAGTGTTCATGACCTCGTTAAAGTCCCCTCCTATTAACATCAGATCTGAGGAGTCGCTGGTGACTATGGGTGTGATATCATTAATTAAGGAGGACAGTAGGGTCGGTGGGGCGTAAACTGCTAGCATGGATATGGTACGTTCACAGAGATTCCCAGTTATGTGCACAAATCTGCCCCTTGCATCTTGTTTGATAGATAAGAGGATAAGGGGCAGTCTCTTGTGTATCAAGATAAGTACCCCATGAGACCCCATAGTAAAACCAGAGTGTACTGCTATACGATAGTTAGTTTGTTTGAACAAGGTACCATTTGTGCCTGCCACGTGTGTCTTGGTTAGCAGTACGGCATCCGGTGAGTGCCGGTTTAGCTGCTGCAGTACTAGGCGCATTTTTAGGCTGCTGCCGAGCCCATTTACGTTCCGTGTCATGATCCTGATGGATCTGGTGATGTTCCTATTGGGGGCCGTCATTCAGGTCGAGGGATAAGCGTGTCGCCGTTCATCGGCTGTGCAGTGTTGTAATGTCTTTGTGACCGTGTAATGGGAGTCGTGCTGTGTTTGTTTGCTGTGAGACCTGTGGGGGCATTCTGTTCTCCTTGCATCGTGACATTTTGCGCTATCAGGAAGTTTTGCTTGACAGAGCTCTTAGACCCAATAATAACCCATGCATACCAACTCCATTACCCCCACCCCATACTCCACCCAACTTGAAGTATCTGTCGCCCAAACAATAAAGGACTTCTGTCAAGAACAGACAGTTGTCAAACTAAACATTAACTCGTGCTGAGTAACCCAGTTGCTTCTGCTTACTTTTTTAACAAGGAAGCTCTCGGGGGGTGAATCGGCAGGGGCCGCCAGCTGTCTGCGGTTTAGGAGGCGGCAATTGCGTTCTGTGAAGTAGGTTTAGGCGACATGCCAGGTGTCTCTTTGGGCAGCGACCGGGTCAGCTGCATGGCATTCTCCGCATTATTCATCAGCTATCTGTGGGTCTTCTTCCTGTGGTGGTTGAGATCATGCATGTGGTGATCTGTCCGGGCACGGTCTGTTTCGCCCATTGTCTCTTCTGCTTGCCAGTCTCCAGTCTCCTTCCAGGTGGTTCTCCGCCCAGTCCCGCGCTTGTTTGGAGTCCGTAAAGTGTATGGTCGTACCATTGTGATAGATTTTCAATTGTGCAGGGAACAACAGTCCGTATTTTACGTTCAGTGTCTGCAGGCGTCTTTTGAGGGGGTCGAAGGATTGCCTTGCCTTCTGTACCTCTCTGGTGAAGTCTGGAAAGAAAGCGATTCTCAAGCCATTGTAAGTTATGGCGCCTTTGGTTCTGGCCAGTTGAAGCACTGCATCGCGGTCCCTATACTTCAGGATTTTGGCAATTACTGTGCGTGGTGGTGCTCCGGGAGTTGGTCTGCCCGTTGGTACGCGATGGGCTCTCTCAGTGGAGAAGAATTTCGAGAAGGCTTTTGATGCGAATAGGTCTGCTAGCCACTGTTCAAAGAAGAGTTCCATGGACGGTCCTTCAGTTTTCTCGGGCAGGCCAAGAACGCAAATGTTGTTTCGCCTTGAGCATCCCTCTCCCTCCTCTACCCGTTCTTCCAACGTCTTCATGCGAGTTAGCTTTCCATTCACTTGTTGACCTATTGCTCGCAGGCCATCTTCCGTCTCCGATATACAGGCCTCGGGCTTCTCCTGTGCGTGAGGTGAGTTTCTGCAGGTCATGTCTCAACAGGGATACCTCCGTGTTGATATTGTCAATTTTTTTCTCCATAGATGAGCGGGAGCCGGCTATGGCATTCATTACGTCTTTGAGGGAGATGTCGCCATCGGTATCCGGTGTGTCAGTGGACTCATTTTGTTCCGGCGGGTTAGGTGTCGTATATTGCTCTATTTTCCTTTGTGTCTTGATTTTCCTGCTCTTGTCCTTGCCCATGTCCAGGTCTCGGGTGGGCACCTCCCGCCAAAAAACAATATTTCCTTCCTGCCCTTAGCAGGTTTATTAGTAGGACTGGGTCAGAGATTCAGGCCACAGCAGGGGCGTCTCCGCGACACTGCAGGCTGGAGCATCACAGTAGTATGTTGGTGTATGTGTCTGTACTATTGTTACCTCTGGTGGTTGTTGTGGGGACAGTGTCACAGCCTTATACGATTCTGCTTTTCATCAGGCCTCCATGCAGCTACCGACCTCAGGTCAAACTCTGGTTTGGCAGGTGTTCATGGCCGTGCTGGCTGTTTCTTCCTTCCGTGGTCACGCTGCCGGCTATTGGGACCACGACCGTCGACCATGCGACCCTCGGTTTCTAGGTTCTCTATGGTCAGTGAGATAGGTTGTGCTATGGTGGGTTGGGCACGTGTACCGTCTATTGTGCATGGGTATGTCCTTGCTGCCCCAGTACTGGTGTGGAGCGGGATCTGCCGCGTCCTGCACACTCTTTTTTGTGTTCCAGGTGTAGTGACTCTAACGTGTGGGTGGAAGTCCACACGTGCACTCACATCGTGGTCTGTTGGTGTTCACACGTGGCACCCACGCGTTGGATGTTTGGGAGCTTGGGCCGATGTGTCCTGGTGCGCTTCTATCCATTCTCCTGTTGGACGGACTGTTCAGTGCCTTTTCCACCAGCTGTGGGAGGGAATATTGACCAGCTCCATATGGCAGGGACTCACACGTTGCTTCCCTTCATTTAGCTGCCTCTGCATTCCACGTGTCCTGCAGCTCGCGTAGTATGCACTCCCAGCAGGTCGTATTGTGGCCGTTAGGGTGTGGTGGCTGCAGTGTTTAAATCTATGCGAGAGCGGGTCCGCTCTCGTTTTCGTTTTGCTCGGCCTCCACCAGCTGGTCCACGTTGAGGAGCCTAGGAGTTGTTATGTGGTTTGCAGATTAGGTTAAATCCCGCCATTTGGCTCTCGCACAGGCAGCACCCTGCGCCCCAGACTGCTGCTGCTTGTTTAGCACCGACAGGTCCCAGGGGTACATCAGAGTATGCCGCAGTGCGCGTGGCTGAACGGCCCGCAGTTCGCTCGCTCACCTTCGTCTCGGCGGGAGGTTCGCTCCGGCACCTATAGACTGGGTTGCATCCGGTCCTCACGGCACTGTGTAGGCTGCCGTTCCCTTACCGCCACAGGTCTAGGTCAGTGACGTGCAGCGCTCCGGTGTTCACTGTGGCTACTGCGGGGTGTTGGTTACGACGTATGTGTCTCTTTCAGTTCTCAGCTCTGGCGGCCATCTTGAGTTCAGTATTTGGCGTCGGCTGTTCCCACTTTCGGCAGCTTGTAACGCATAATCCTCTCTCCGGTTCAGGCTGATATTGCAGCGACCCGCTTTATGAGGGTTCTGACACCTGTAGCTGCTGTTTCTCTTGCAGTACGATTCCAATTGCAGGAAAAAAGACAGGATTTAGCTGGCGGCCCGGGAGCGATGAGGGAACACGTCTACATCGCCCGCCTGCAGACCACGCCCTCCACGGGCTCTCCTTTATTAACAGCACCTGCGCGACAGCGAATGTTGCCGTCACGCACGCGCACATACACACGTGACTCTGTCACACCCGATAGATATTGTGAGATATTGAGAGGCACTGACCTATTTAATGGAACTGGAAGGGGTAAAGCTCTTTCATGGTTTGCGTGCATGAAAAGTACCTACTGTTCCATGGAGGAGTAGCTTGTGGCTCACCCCAATACATCATCCAAAGCAAGAATTAAGAAAGCAGCATTAATCCTCCACAGGAAAAGGATAAAGGGAGAAGGTGGCAGATTGAGGTTGGGCCCGAGCTACCTATTTTACCTAGGATGAGCACGTGGAGAGTAGCTACATTCACAAGATCGTGGCGAGATTAGACTTCAGGTAGGTGCCCACTTTGTGGAAGCAATGAGGAGACTGTAGTACATAAGAAGTAGTACTTAAGAAAGCAGCATTAATCCTCCAAAGGAAAAGGATAAAGGGAGAAGGTGGCAGATTGAGGTTGGGCCCGAGCTACCTATTTTACCTAGGATGAGCACGTTGAGAGTAGCTACATTCACAAGATTGTGGCGAGATTAGACTTCAGGTAGGTGCCCACTTTGTGGAAGCAATGAGGAGACTGTAGTACAGACTGTGATAAATTTAAAGTTTTGAGGGCCAGCTATCTGAAACCTACCTTTAACCTGGCCCACATTCGCTCAACTGCTGAAGCTATGGATAATTGCAAATCCACAGTGGAAATGAATGTGATATACTTTGTGGCCAAATGCTTTTCTCGTGCCCGGCTTCTTAGGATAAAGATGGTAAAGGTACTTGTCAATGGAAGTTAGGCATAGCTGGGGTGGGTTACACGGTGGACTGTCTTATTTACATGTCATTATTATTTGAGCTTTTTCCTTATAGCAATGTTTTTCTATTGAATCATGTGTCCTTTTAACTTGTTTTTTAAAAAGGCATCTTGCCGTATCTTTCTATGCAAGGGACGTTTTATAATATATATCGAGGTTTTTGCATTTTGCACATGGTATTATTTCATGATGGAATCAATTTTTGCGTTTTATAGAAATATCTGCTTTTTAGTTATAATTTGTATTTGTACTCCATCTCATTTTATGCTGCCAAGAATTAGAATAGTTGAGCTCTATCATATATTGCAATGTTGTTGCTGAATTGAGGTCCTATTCTTTCAATAATTAGATATATCTTTATGATGGTTATAGTATTTGCAATTTATTAAAATAATTGCTGCTTTGTTAATAATCTGTAATTCAAATTGTTATGAGACTGTCTCCGCGCTTGGAACTAGTATTCTCATAAATGAATCCAAAATTAACAGTGCATCTGGTTGATTCTGTGAATCTTAAGAATAGTCCAAACATTCATTTGTGCAATAGTATTCTTGAATTGAAGTCTTGCAATAGTCCATAAATATAGCCGACACGTGTTTCGACCAACTTGGTCATTCTCAAGGCCGCTGGGTTTGTTTGGCATGCACACTTCTCAAAGACCCATCCGTCTCTCTTCAATGCAAGATAAGGTTGTTACTTCTGAATTGGAATAACGGTCCTTTAAGTCAATCTCAGCCTCCTATTAATGGGTTAGATCCCCAAAAACAAATTCATCTGGGGCAGATCCATGCAACATTCCTGGAGCGTCAAAAACTGATCCACTGTTCTTATTCTCTCCCATCTTTCTAGTGCCATTATTCCTGAAGCAGAATTTTTGGCTTTCTTGTGGCACTATCTGCAAGGGATCTCCTCTATTGACCCAGGTCAATAGTTTTGTATGTTGATGGTGGGCTCGTAGTGACCGAAGACCATCCATGATCAGCATATCACTACTCCTTTCTCCCATCCGTCTGGTGAAAGCACGGTTTCCCAAATGTGCATTTGGCTTCGATTCTTCCATCTCCAAGCTTCTTCTGCAGTTTTTCCTTGGACATTTAGCTCCTTGTTTGCTTCTCTTCTGATTTCTGCTCGTTTACCTCCAGGCTTCTCATATCTGATCACAATGTGTTTCGTCTTTCCATTGTTTCTTGTTTTTATGTCCTGGACATAATCGTCTTCATTTGGATCAGTTGCCCATTTCAGTGAGGCATCACTACCCATGAACTGGCCTCTGGTCTTGCACATTGCTACGTGCGACAGAGTGTGTGCTGTCTGGACATCACTTTCTACAGCTGCGAAGATCTTGTATTTCCCCATGCTGTATGGTAGGAGTGCACAAACAAAGCATTCCCCTTCTGAACTTCGTCTTCCAACTTCTTTCATGTGCTGTTACCAAATGTTGTTTCCCAAATATGCTGTGCTGTCCAGGTAGTCGTTTAGTTCATTGTCATCTCCATGCATGCTTCTCTTGATTCTTAGTGTTTTCCTGTACTTGGCTATGACTACATCCCTAAATGCATCTGTATGGCTCTTCCTTGCTGGAGGATTCTCAGGTATCCCGGTCCATGGTGCAGGCCTCCTCATCTGCACCATTTGAGTGGATAAGAGTCTGGCAGCTCTTTCCCTCTCTTCATATATCCTTTTCTGTTGGGCTAGAAGTATTTGTATCCATTCTGGCATTGGTTTAATATATGGTTGTACTGTGGAACTGGTACTGTTCCCCTGTGTTGGAACATATATGTTTGGCAATACAGTCTCTGCGGTTTTATTCTTCAGCTCCTCTGGTATTTTTCTTGTTTTGGCTATGAACGGCTATACATACTGCGTCTACTATTAGTTGTGCTTGTGAGATCTTCTTTGAGTTTGTGTTTGTCTCCCTCAGTGTTGTCTCAGGGGTGTTTATCATTATGATTTCTGTTGGTTTTGCCTCCAATTCGTCTTGTCTTTTCACAATGTATGTTGTGGTGTTTCTTATGGCAGGCAATCTCTTCTTTTCTACTGCTTTGGCTTGTGGTTCTGCAGTCATTGACACTAGGCCTGCTTTGTGTGCATTCAGTGTTTGCATGCATGTGGTTGTCAGTAACCTTTCTTCATTCAGTCCTTGCCAACCCTGTTCCGGCTTTTCTGTTTGTTTGTTACCACAAGTGTGTATGTATCATTGCTAATCACATCCATTTCAAGTTCATTCACTCCACCATCAGATCTTCTAGGGACTGGAATGACTATGTAAGGTCTGGGTGCTTTTGTGGGTTTCATGCGTGCATCATTAGGTGGGTGCACTGGAATTGGAACGCTTTGTGCACCAATAAAAAATGCAGTTTTGATTGTTAATGACAGTAAAACAATGATGAATATCACACATAAATACATTATGCCTCTGTATGGCAGGCGGCAGCATTTACTTCCAGAGACGCATGGTCGTCTCTCCTCCTGCGGGAGGACCAGATTGCTGCTCTGGACCCCCATCTCGATCAGTCACCAAATGTCAATTTTATTGTATTCCCTTAACCAATATTGTCTTTCGAGTTCTGTGTTTAAGAGTGTCAAGTGCTGCACAAGTGTCCCCCCTCTTGCGGATAATGAGTTGTTTCTTATTTCAGGATACAGTTTCTTTGCTAGACTATGGGAAAATTCAAATCGACTAACACCTCAGTAAGTCTTTTACTGTGCATGTTCAAAGTAAGTAAGCTCCCAGTCCTTGGATTTGCTTCAGTCCTGAGGACATATTGTATGCTGGTCAATATGAAGAAAAAGGGACAAAATAACCACAAATGTAATAAGTGAAGTCCTTGAACTGCTTCCTTGATCTGTCCCTCGGCGGAAGGCTTTTAGAATCTCCTCAGATAGTTCTGTTGATGGTTCAAGAGCTCTATCGGTAACACGATTCCATGCAAGAGCATGCCCATCTGTGCAACATTAGCTGGATCTCTGATGAATGTGAGGACGTCAACATCTATCGGCCTCCCCACTAGCTCTGGAAAGTCAGTGACTAAATGAAAAAGGACATTGTAAGCTAACCTGCTGTCTTCTAGTGACAGGGACATCCGTCCTGTCTTGCTGAGTTTTTCAGGATTGTATGCTTTCTCTTCAATGTAACCAATGTCTGCACTGTCCGGTCGCGTGGAGTGTGACTAGGATTACTATTTTATTTAAAAGTTGGATTAAATGTTCTGTATTTGCTGGGTCTCAAAGAAACGTGAGTGTGTCTGTTGTTCTCCGACAAGAGTTGGACAATCTTCGATTATGCGAAAGAACAATGTGTTAATAAGCTCATTTATTTCTGTCTGTGTTTGGGACATTTGGTTCCTTCTCACTGTACTCAAGAAGTAGGAGAAATTGTTTGGTAATGACAGTAAGTAGTCTTCTTACTATCTTTTCTTTTTCTGGATCTTGAAGAAAGTCAGTGACATTGGTGAGTCTCCCTACCAATGACGGGTATGATCTTAGCACTAGATCAAAATGGGTGACCACATCCTTGGCGATGTCGCTACTGCGGGACACCATAAGTGATTCCGAATAGGGTCTCGGTGTGGAATGAGTCGGGATACTGTACTTGCTTCCAATGTAAGTGTCCTCGGTCAGAATTTGGCATATTCTTTTCTCATCAAGGTGTCATGAACCCTGCTCCTGGTCCTAATAGTCAAGCCATTGGGGCTACGTTACGACCCTCCATCATGGCCTTAAAGGCCTTGCCATCTCATCCAAGACTCTCCTGGAGTCAGTCCTGGCGACTTTGGCGCCAGGCTTATATATAAAGTGAGGAAAACCTGAGAACTAGGCTTGACAATGGACTTTTGCACAACATCAGTTCAATAAACCGGGCTATGCAGTCTAGTGTTTTAGTTGTGGTCAGGCCGAGGGATACCTGGGATACCTGCGGGCTACATAAGCCACGTCCGGGCAGAGAAACATGCTTCGCGTTACTCTGCGCTCTGCAGCGTGACGCTCACCACATTCTGCTCAGATCTTTGCCTGCATTCCGGAGCCACGTACCTGAAAGAACAAGAACACCATCAGTATAACACTTACCTGTGAGTGAATCCTGCTCGCCATCCACCGCTTTTTGGTCCAGAGAACATAGCATCCCGGCGACGTCCCCTCGATCTTTGAAAACTCTGCAACCTGAGAAGAAAAGAATTAAACAACATTAGTAAGTGTTTATATTCCGATTCTGAAAATAGCTAATCAATTGTGCGCTTACCTGAGTTCGAATTGCTCTTGGTCAGCATCCACTCCGGGCCATAACAACAACCCGTAGGAGCCACTGATGAAGAAAATTCAAACGAGGAGTCGGAAAACTACCAACCCCGGGAATGTACGGGTCATTTGTCGAGTGAAGAAGGTGAACTACAGACCTCCCATTTTGCGTTGCCTGGAATCCTGATCAACCACCGGCAAACGTCTCGGATGCATACCGTAGAAGCATACATAGACAGCAGAGCAGTTGGGAATTATATGAACCAGGATCTCACAGCAAAGATGGGGCTTCCTCTATGCCCTAATTCGACCACTGAAACAGTCACCACCGTTGATGGTACAGAAATAGCTTCCGGTCTAGTGCCCCAATGCACAGCAGTCTTAACCCTTCTGTGCCAGGATGGACGCTGAGAACCTATTGCTTTCGACCTCATCAAGGCACCCCAGTTTAGTTTGTTCTTAGGGATGCCGTGGTTGGTAGCTCACAATCCTCGAATAGATTGGCGTGCAAAGGAGTTGGTCTTTTCCGAATGCTACATCAAGTGGAAGAAAGTTGGAAAGACTTGCTGTGGATAGCTGAATATGCCTATAATAATTCTTTACACACCAATACGGGACAGACTCCTTTTTATACAATATACGGCAGACATCCACGCACCTCCGAACTAGATGTTCCCACTACCCTGGAAATGCAAGCCATTAAGACGTCACACATCATTATCTCTCAGACCTTCAAAAAGGCAGTCGAACATTTACACCAAGCTAAGGACCGCCAAAAGAGATACGCTGACCAGCGTCGTGGAAAGGCTCCCAATTACCAGGTTAGAGACGAAGTCTGCTTGGCATCGAAACATGTGCCTATAAAAGGAACCCGGACATTTCTACCACGATATTTAGGTCCTTTTACCATCGAATATATTATACATCCAGTAGCAGTTAAACTGGCCTTACCATTCAACATGCAAATCCACCCTGTGTTCCATGTATCTCTTTTGAAACCTGTCCAACCTGGAACTCGTGTTACAGCACCACCCAAACCAGTCATGATCAATGGAGAACTGGAATTTGAAGTTAAGGACATTTTGGACTCAAAGTATGTCAGATCTAAACTATATTATCTAGTAGACTGGAAAGGGTATGGCCCGCAGGACAGAACATGGGAACCTTGCGATTATATCCATGAACCATGTTTGATAAGGTGGTTCCATCACAATCATCCCACCAAGCCAGGACCAGGCAGAAGAACTACCCTGAGAGGGCCCTTGGGGGGGGGAGTGCTGTCATGACCCCTGCCCCTGGTCCTAATAGGAAAGCCATTGGGGCTACATTACTACCCTCCATCATGGCCTTAAAGGCCTTGCCATCTCCTCCAAGACTCTCCTGGAGTCAGTCCTGGCATGTTTGGCGCCAGGCTCATATATAAAGTGAGGAAACCTGAGAACTAGGCTTGACAATGGACTTTTGCACAACATGGATGCCCCTGCATAGCTCAGTTCAATGAACCAGGCTATGCGGTCTAGTGTTTTCGGTGTGGCCAGGCCTAGTGATACCTGGGATACCTGGGGGCTATATAAGCCACGCCCAGGCAGAGAAACACGCTTCGTGTTACTCTGCGTTCTTCAGCGTGATGCTCACCACGTTCTGCTAGGATCTTCAACTGCTTTCCTGAGCCACTTACCTGAAAAAACAAGAACACCATCAGTATAACACTTACCTGTGAGTGAATCCTGCTCGCCATCCACTGCCTTTTGGTCCAGAGAATGCAGCATCTCGGCGACGTCCCCTCAACCTTCAAAAACGCAGCAACCTGAGAAGAAAAGAATGAAACAGCATTAGTAAGCATTTATATTCCGATTCCGAAAATAGCTAATCAATCGTACGCTTACCTGAGTTTGAATTGCTCTTGGTCACCATCCACTCCGGGCCGTAACAATGACCTGCAAAAGAGACGAAACACAGATTAGTGCACAAAAGGTCAAGAAAGCACTGCGCACTACTCATTACTCACCGCTCACTAACTTCTCAGCCAGCATCCATTCTGAGACATCGCAACGGCCTGCAAGAAAGAGAGAAAGACAGGTCAGCACAGAAAAGGCACATAGCACCACGCATCGCGCTTTCACTTACCATCTCGTGCTTAGCCCCAAGCAGCACGACACCACTAGAGCTCTTCCTGTACCTAGAGGAAGAAGGAGAGACATTAACTTGGGCAATTTTAAAGAAAAGGACAAACTGCAAAAACTAGCAAACTTACCTGGACGAACTGTAGTCACAGCAGATCTGGACTCTGAGGGCCGGCACCAGTGAAGCAACTAGTTTGCGGCACGCCCACACCAGCAATGCACCCCTGCACTGAGAGACAGGACAGAGAGCGCACCATACAAGAAAGTAAGGTGAGGAGAGAACTAAGGGGGAAGTTGGGTCCACAAGGGAGGTGGGATCCAAGCAAGAAGAGGCAGTGAGATTAAACCCAAAATTCCTGTGTTTCAGGCCAGATCCTCAGCTGAACAAGAGTCCAAGGGAGGGGTTTGAGATCTGAAGTGGTCAAGCCAGGCTGAGTTGCGTCCCCATGGATATCAGGTGAGCGTTACACAAGGCTTAAGTGTGCTTCAGTCCAAAGTTCAAAGTCAACAGACTGTGTTGTGGCTTATGTGTGCAATTTTCTTCTTCACCCTGCAACTAGGATGCACAGAGTGTCCGTCATTTATGTCCTTTTCCCCTTTTTTTGCTTAGATAAAGTGTCCAATTTAAGCCACAATTTACAAAAAGTTCTTTGTCTTTGTTTGGCTGGTCATGCGTCCTGCTTCCTTGTCATGGCTCTCGTCTGCACGTGCTGTGGTTCTTCCCCGTCGCTCGTCGATTCCTCTCGTTGGGGTGCAGACAAGGGGCCTTCTCTGATGTAGGGTTTGATATCGCAGAGGAAAATCCAAGCTCTCCAGCCTTGTAGTTTCACTGTGGATGGGGTACAGTCCTCCACCGTGAAGGGACCGTTAAACCTTGCCTCGTCCCACTTTTTCCTTGTATGATTCCTCACAAGGACGGTGTCTACAGGGAAGACGGATGGAACATGAAACCCTGAACTTGGTCCGTTGCAGTATCTTCTTCTGTGTTCTGTGCTGCCTTGCACCCTTTTCATCGTCCTGTTGACTGGGCATCACATCTAGCTCTATCTTGGGGTGTCAAAGGAGTTCTCATTCTTCTTCCTGTGGCTATCTCGTGTGGCGTAAGATGATGGTCAGAACCGGGTTGGTTCCAAAGTGCATACAGTGCCAAAGGAAGGCTCTCCAACCATCCCTTTCTTAGAGTCAGCTTCAATTTGGCTATCCATTCCTTTAACAAGCTGTTGAGCTTTTCACAGAATCCATTACCTTGCGGATGATACACCGACGAGAACTTGTGCTTTATACCAAGCAGCAAGCTAATCTGTTCGAAAATTGCATTAACAAAGTGAGGGCCATTATCTGATCTCATGACCTCGCACACCCCCCACCGGGGGAACACCTCTCTCACAAAAAATGTGGCCACACAAGTAGAGTCTGGGTGTGTACATGGACCTGCCTCAATCCATCTAAAGAACGGGCACACCACAACAATTAAGTATCTGTACCCGTTACATACCTGAATTATGTCCTCGTAATCGACATGCAAGTGCTGAAAAGGCGCATTTGGCCTTGGGATAACTCCTCTCATTACTTTAAATGTGTGCCCCGCCGTGAATTGCTGGCAGATTATACAGTTCACTATAAAGAATGCAACATGCTCAGCTAAATTCGGTACAAACCAGTCTTCAGCGAGTGTTGCGCATAAATTCTCTTTTGTTATATGTGCTGGATAATGTAACTGTTCCAGCTCTATTTTTAATAGGGCTACAGGCATTACTGGTTTACCAGTGCTGTCCTGTCGCCACAAGCTGTCAGAGGGGTTTAAAGAACACCCTCGACGTCTCCAAATATTCTTCTCTTCCTGTAGTGTGTCCCCTTGGAGTTTCATTAGCTGTGTTTGCCCCAAATTACTGTCTCTTTCAGGTGCAGTTAGTGTAACCATCATTCGCTCGTTGGCATGGCTAAAGTCCACTTCCATGATCGTTTCAGTTTTTGGATGCCATACGCTTGGCATCCGTGTCTGCTGCTTGATTTCTGCGTGAGATAAAATCTGTCTCCTTCATGTGGGCGGCGCATTTCACGACTGCTATGCCCGCTGGGAGCTGTAGTGACTTGATCAGCCTGTCCAATAAGGCTGCGTGCTGCACTGGCGTGCCGTCCACTCAGAGGTAGCCCCTCCTTTTCCAGCACGCTAAGCCTGCGTGCACTGTTGACCTCACAAAGGCAGAGTCACTGTACACCATTATTTCCTGGTCTGCATGATTCTCAATGGCGAGTATCAACGCCAATAATTCTGCAACCTGTGCTGAATAGTGAGATGGTATTCACACACTAATAAGCACTCGAAATTCTCCATTTGCTGTGTGTTTCACCACAGCAACGCCAGTATATCTTTATCCGTCCCTTTGATCGATCTTCGAAGACCCGTCAATGAAGACGATCTCTCCTTCTGCCAAGGCATTTTCTTTCACCCTGGGGATTTCATCATAGAATTCTTCATAGTTCGCTGATTCATGCATTGGCTCTCCTTCAATGACTGGCTTGGCTATGAACATAGCTGGGTTCACTATCTTGCACCGGACTACCTTAATCGATGGATTTGATATGATCACTTCATAAGCCAAAGCTCTCTGAGATGTCAATGTGCCCTTTGGTTTCTCTAGAATGGCAAATAGTGAGTGCTCAACATACAATGTCATGGAGCATCCCATCACATTGGTTGTAGCCTTCTCTATGGTGAACGCTGCAGCAGCTAAAGTCTGTTAGCAAGGAAAATGACCTCCCATTACTGGGTCCAAATTCCCACTGTAGTATGCCAGGGGCTTGCACCCCAACGTGGTTCGCTGTGTGAGTACTGCCATCATAACGCTGCAATTTGTGTGTGAGAACAGGTAAAATTCCTCTGCATAATTGGGGATCCCTACAACTGGTGCTGAGCAAATAGCTCTTTTGAGTTCAGCCAACCCTTTTTCCATGGTTTCAGACCATTCAATCTTTTCTTTCGTCACTTGGGCCATCTTTAGGGCCCGAAGTAAAGGCTTAGTGTAAGAGCTATAGTCGAAGACCCATGCCCTAACGTAGTTGCATAGGCCTAGAATGCTCTGCATCTATTTTATCGTGTGTGGCTTAGCCGTGTTCAGTATGGCTTCAGCCCTTTCTGAGGCCACTCTCTTTCCTTCATGTGAGATCAGCTGGCCTATGTACAGCACTTCTTGTTGACAATATTGTAACTTTTCCTTGTCAACCTTATAACCTTTCTCAGCCAGTATAGTCAACAGCTGAATAGAATCGTACCTACATTGCTCTTCCGTGGTGCTGCAAATTAAGATGTCATCCATGTATTGCAGGACGACACTTTTTAGTGCAATATTGCTCAAGTTCATCTGCAGGACTCTGTTAAAAATAGATGGAGACTCAAAATACCCATGGGGCAGTCTCGTGCTTTTCAGATGCATCTGTCTGAATGTAAATGACGTTAGATCTTGTGAGTCACGGTGCAACAGGATTGAGAAAAATGCCTTTTTCAAGTCAATTACCATGAAATATTTTGCCTCAACGGGTATATTACATAGAATTGTAGACGGGTTAGGGACTAGAGGGGACTCAGCCTCAACAATATAATTTATTGGCCTTAGATCTTGAATTAGCCTGTACAACTCTCCCTTTGATTTTATGATCAGATAAACCGCGGTATTGAATGACGACTCTGATGTCACTAAAATGCCATGTTCCATCATTCCAGAAATTGTCTTAAATATCCCTTCATCTGCCTCTCTGGACATGGGATACAGTTTAATCTTCACTTCTCCAACCCCCTTCAAGAGGCCTATGTCATAGGGTCCTGTAGTCCATACTGATACAGGCACTTGGGCCATGTCGTCATCAAAGTATTCAGGATGATTTCGTGCCAACATCATTCTCTGAGGTACTACTCTTTGGATCATTTTTACCCAGAAGGTGAGATTCACTTCCACCATTGTCTCTCCCATATCTGCTTGTTCTTCAAACAGATCGTCATTGGTGACGTCAGTCAATCGATATCCTTCTTCAATGGCAATCACTGAGCACCATTATCGGCCTTCGTCATCATAACCGTCAATCAAGGCCACTCTCCCTCGTATTGCAGCTGTGTGTATCATCAAGGGAAATACTTGTCCCTTTTCCTTGTGCACCGGTATTCTTGGTCTGAATAGGAATTCAGTCATGATTCTGTCTGCAAGGCCTGGCTATCCTGCCATAAGCACACGCATACGAATTGGCTCTAATGGTATAGCCCTCATTGCTGTGTGTCCTGCGTACGCTCTGATCATTTCGCATACATTTGAATAGTGCATTCCTGGAGTTGAACATATTATGCCCTCCTCCGTGAACGAGATTGCTATGTTTAACTTTGTCATTAAATCTCGACCCAAAATGTTTACTGGGGGTCTGAAATTCACTAGTGCATTTGTGAAGGGAACACGACTTGTAGCGTCTGTAAAACTCTGAATATTTATGGCCTCGCCAGAAAAGGAAAACTTGCCTTCACGTATGCACGAGCGTGTTGCACCCGTGTCAACTAGGAAGGAATACTCTTTATCCCCTGTAACGACATCCACCCTAGGTTCCCTCTGAGGATCTGGTATCACTGATAGGATAGAACACATCAGGGTTCCCAGTGAGCTGTCCTAGTCCATATATAAATTTGGCCCACTGTGTGCTGGCGGATTTCCCCCATTCCCATTGTTACTTCCCATTCCAGGGTTCGTGGTCTGCCCTGTGCTCATCGTCTGCGATAGTTGCAATGGTGCCTGCTGGGATTGTCCTTGTGGAAAATTCCCCATGCTCTGTGGTTGCACGCCTTGTTGCGCTCCTGGCACTTGTTGTTGCACCGTGTGATTCTGTGCACCACCCTGCTGTAAAACTGCAGGTGGATTTGCCATGCCTACTCTTTGTTCCTTGGTCGTTATGCTTCATGCCTTAGTTTCTGCATGTACGGGCCAAGTGCCCTGTCATTCCACACAACCAACATACTGGCGGTGGTCGGATCATCTGCCCGTTTAACATATCTTGATTACCATTTTGCATATTTTAACAACCTACTTGATTATTTTGGAAACCTCCCTGATTACTCTGCCATTCTCTTCCCCTAAATCCTATTCCCCTGGGTACAACCCTGTATTGCCCTGATTATTCTCCTGTGGATTAGTCACCTGCTGCATGCTCGATTCAGCTGTGCTACTTATCATGGCTCCCTCAAGAGCATATTTTGACAATTTCTTCTGCACCAATTTCTCTTCCTCACCCTTACGTGCAGCTTCCTTTTTGCGATTCTTTTCTTGCAGCAATCTGCAATAGTGTGCGATGGTCAGCTGTATTTCAGCCCAAGGCTTGGCCTCAATTCCCACCAATTTCTTGAGCTGTTTCTGTACCGGCTCTGGCAGCCCTTGGAACAATATATGGTAGAACACAGGTATAGATTTCGTCCAAGATTAATGAGTCTCGAGTTCCCATGTGTCTTGAAAATTCTGTATATAAATTAACAGATCCTCAGATTCCTTCAGTTTTCGTGTCATTATAGCTCCCATATCAGAAGTATCTGGGTATAGCACTCGTAGGGCTTTCCATACTGCAGCTATACAATTGTTAAATGGAGCTCCGTCATGCGTGGTATTAATTGTGGTTACACCAGGGTAGCCTGCTCGTGCCCACACATTGTCCGCTCTCTCACCAAGTATGGTGATTAGGAGACTTTTGATATCCCCTATAGCTAACGTGTTCTATCCTGTCATTTTTTCTAACTCACATATCCACTTTCCAGCTCCCGATGTCAGCATTGGAAGCTTGTTTTTCAAATTTTCTCGATCCATGTGTAGCCATGGAATATACTGTGGTCTTACTCCTCCTTTCCCGAGTAACGGAAATTGGGATGCATAGCCCTCTCTCTCTCTTCTCTCATTGTTCTCCTGTCTATTGCCGGGGTAATATTCCTGCATCGTCATCTGCCTGGTAGGGACCTAAGTCTGTCCACGTAGGGCAGTGAAGACACCCCCCTCTGACCGTGAGATACTTCTTTATGTCGGTCAGACTGTGTGGCTGATTCTGATGCTCTTGGTGCAGACTCACTAGTGTCTGACCATCTTATTTCTTTCCCTCTTGGGAGTCGTCTTTTGCTCCGTCTCTCTAACTCATTTTCCTCGCGCTCCTCTTTTTCTGAGTCGGACATTGTCTGTCCCCAATTCGTGCAACTTCTTGTATCTTCTTGGTTCCTACTTATTTCTAATCTATCCAGAGATAGTTCCCTATTCCCACTACTTCGGGTGACATCCTCAGTGTCGTAGAGCTGAGTGCTTTCCAGGCGCTCATCTTCCCCCTCCCCTTGGGGTGTTTGTTCTAACCCCATTTCATCATATATTCTATTGATCGTTTCTCCGACCGATGCTTCTGGTGTCGAAGTACTGAATCATACGCAGGAAAGAATTCTTCGATGTCTTCCCAATCTACTACTGAATCTGTTTTTTTAACCTCTCTCCCCAGATATTCAAGAACGCATGCTCTCTGTCTTCGCTAAGTTCTACATCGTCATCAAATTCCTTGCGTTTCCTCGCCTCTACTCTGACTCTATCTTCTTCCTTTTTCTTTTAATTTCTACGTTCATCTGCCCTTTGAATTTCCTCATCTCTTCATCTCTTTATTCTTTTCTCACGTATCCTTTGCTCTTCCTCTAACCTCTGCTGCTTCTGTCTGTCTTGATCAATGGCGGCTCTTGGGTTGTGATCGAGCTGTCTTTCTTGCTCTTCACGATATAGCTGTTCTCGCCTTTGTCTGTCTTTTTTTCTTATTCTTTCGTCTCTTAACTCCTTCTCTTTTCCCTTTCTCTGTACCTCATCTAACCTCTCTTTTCGTTTTGCGTCCTCAATGCCTTTGCCATCAAGTTTCAACAAAATTTGTCCTCCCATCCATTTGTTTTTTGCGAATGCTATCTCATCAGTTCTGTCTTTGTTTTCCTTCCATCTCTTCCCTTCTCTAACTTTGTCGAGAGATGCGCTTGTCTGTGCTTGATCCCTTCTTTCGTCATTGCGTCTCCCCTTGTCCCGTGGGACTATGGAGGTAATATCCTTATCCTTATCTTTCCCTTGATTTTCGTCACTACTTCGCGTAGGTGACGCATATGCAGGGTTGCTATACCCCATCGCTGCTTTAAGCTCTCTCAGCGGATATAATCCCTCGTCTTTACTTTCTTCACCCTTTGTTTCGGACGGGGTGGGTGGCACAGTAGCCACAATCATGCATAAAACACCTCCCTCTGAGCATATATAAAGTATCCAATCTATTGGCAGCTCCTCTTCCTTTCTCTGTTCATACATTTTCCAAAGTTCTAGAACAGCGAGGCGTTTGTCTAACGTTTTGCCCGTATATGTGGCGTGCAAATATGTCGTCATATGTTGCAAGACGGCTTTAGATAAGGACCCACCCTGTGGCCATGGCATAAACAGCTTGTAGGTGGTTCCTTTAACCCACTCTGTACTGTATTTCTTCAGTTTGGGTGTGTGTTTCGGCAACTGTTTGCATAAGTGTGTCAATGTAGTTATATCCTCCATGCTCAAATCTGTTCCCTTTCCTCTTATATAGCACTTGTCAACACTTTCACGTGGCTTAAACAGTTCCAACAATATGAGTATGAGCGAGCACCAAACACATCAAGCTCCAATCCAAATTTTTCAAACAATTTTATACCTTCTAATTTACTCGGAAAATATCAATTCATATGCGATATTATCTCAGCTATTCAAGTGTAAAATTTAAATCAGTTTTCTCCAAGAAAAGTTTTCGATGTATGACGTCACAACAAAAAACATGTAAGACAGACGCTTAACAGACTAGACGAACACCAGCTGGTCACAGATATCTCTGCCTCTAATCATTACCCCTTCATAGAGTCTAAACGTAACCCTTTCACAACGTCTTTAACCGTCGTGGTTGTCTAATCGTTCCCCCTTTAGCTGTGACTCTGGGTACACATTTCTTCTAGCCGCTTGTATTAAAAGCATAGGAATAAGGCGAATCCTCTCACTTCTCGGGGTCTTCCCCAGTATCCTCTCTCTTCTCGGGTGTCCTCCTCAGTAACCTTTGTTTACTTAATTATTCTCGAGTCATTATTCCCTTATATATATATACATTCTTCTCTACTTCTAACTATATTTTGTTTTTTTCCTCCTCCCTCTTTTACCATTTCCCTTTACTTGTTCTAAGCCATGCACATTTGCCAAAACATTCAATCTTTTTCACTCACTGTTCGCATGGTTCCTCTCTTTTCAACCGCTCAGTTGCCCATCGGAATGGGAAGGGATGTGTGGGGAACACGGGTCCCTTCAAGCCCTGGTCTGCAGTTTTTCTTACACTACCACTGTCTATGGGGAGCTTCACGGTCTACTCAGCCTAATGGCAAAGGACTTGTGATATTGCCGAAGACCTAGAGTTACTTTATGTCGATGGTCAATAGGTGTCTTATTCTAATCAATAATCGATAAACCATCAATCTCTGCTACCAAGTGTACTCCGGAGACCCAGGGCCGGCCCATAGAGCCGAGGTTTGCTCCAAAAGTACTTTAAGATGAGATAGCTGCACCCTTGAGATGGATGGGGTGCAGATTTATTACTCCAACACCAATCAATAAGGACAAATCAATGGTTTTGCAAAGGGAGTCCGTTTAATGACAAGTACAAAAAACGGGGAGTCATAGGAATCAGCAGTGATGCAATCGTCCTTCTCGCTTTAACTCCAATGAACTTAATAAAAATCATAGCATTTATACTGAAAACTTGTCATAATTGACATATAACACTCAAAAGTTAATATGCAATTCTATTGGTTAGGAAAAGGTAACTTTAATATAGGTACTATATCTGTATATGGTAACAGAGTGAGGGGATTGGGTAAACACTGTCAGGTGGGCGTCTAAGCCTTCCTTCAAAGATGACTACTGTAGACGTCACTAAAAGTACGACATCCCATTGGTTCTACTAACTAAAGGACCCTAGATTATTTAGTCCATTGTGATTGGGTTGGCACCAACCCCATGCATAAATTTCCACATTGCTTAGCAGCACACATAATGGTCAGCCAGGTGCAGGGTGCCCCCTAGTTACCTCCCTAGTTACCCAGCCTTCCTCCAATTAAGGTTACAATCAATCATCGCAACAATGAGGTTTATCGCAACAATTAAGGTTACAATCAATCATCGCAACTTCAGCAACTATGTGTCAATTATTTTACTGTGGTTGGCCTCGAAACTGCATCTTATGTCTGGAAAAGTTCTGATATCTCTTCCTGGGCGGATGCCAAGCGTAGGTGGGAACCCATGCCTGCACCGTGAATTTGTCTGGTTTCTCTCAATTTGTGTATTTGATTCTTATTTAGCTTGCCACCTGCCTACGCCTCCTTATCTTGACCTTTCAGAGATAGGATATTCTGTGCTTAAGTTTTAATTATATGTAGCTACTGTTCATTCCTTCTATTGGTATGACCTTGGCTCTCCTGACACGAGTTGCATCTGCCGAGTTTCGATTCAGCCGTATCTTCTCGTTTTGCTAGAATATGAATTTCTGCTCATTCGGCCTTTAATAACCTAGGTTGATTCTGCTTCGTTTGAAAAGTGGAATTACACTTCTACTACTGTGCTTCGTTTTGAGGTAGCTTATGTATAATGGCGCTTGCCGCACTATTCTTCTACTTAGCTTTGCAAGCTGCATTGTTTTCTTAGCTTTCCTGCAGTTCCAAGCATATGTTTAGGTGTTAGCCGGTTGAATATCTTCATCCTGTTTACAGCTTAAGCTTCTTTGTTTTTCAACATCGTTCTCCCCTTTTAGGTTCACGATATCCTTATTCATGGCGTTTCGTCTCTGGGTGTCATTCTCGGCTTCTCATTTCTTCTACTTGTATGTCAGTCCGGGTCCTTGTGACGTCACCATTCATCTTCCATTAAGACCTTTTTGGTTTCTTCCGGGACTGTACTTAGGGAATCTCCATTTCGTCTTGTTTGCTGGTAAGGTTTCCTTAATGGATACCTTACTGTCATTGTTTTCTTGGTATTGGTACTTCAATAGGTGTTGCTCTTCTGATAGGTACTGGGCAGAGCCCTACTGTGGCTCTCTGCTGATTTATCTGCTCATCATACATCACATATCTCGGTGTGAACGTTCCTGGTAATTCAAAATGGGCGTCTGAAGTGCAGGCTTTATTTGGGACCTCCTCTATAGTGTAGTCAGATCTTCTGACCTTTCAGTTGACCTAATCCTTTGAAGAGGTTGGGGAATTGTGCTGCTACTTTGGCGGCAGGTGAGATATATTTGCCCGCCATTACCTGGTCGAGTATTTGAATGAGACCCATCATTATGGCTGACTTCGGACACATCCACTGGATACTTCGGTGTCAAGGACATGGAGGTGTATGCAGTCTCATTTGTCCTTATAATGGCATGTAGTTGTGAATGTTCTGAGGCATGGTTGTGGCTCCTTTGGCCCGTAAGCGTATACTACGTGAGCTTTCTGTAGCTATGGGGCTTGCTCAAGTTTGAGGCATTCCGCCTCCGGCAATGCATTGATGGTGGCACCGGAGTTGACGAGGAACTCAAAGTCTTTCCCCTCAATAGTGATTGACATTGTGGGCTGTGGCCTGGACTGCATTTTGGGCACTCATGCTGCTTGACACTGAATTCCCTCCTGGATTGCTGTGGTCCCTGTGATGCCCTTCCCTCTTGGAGGGGTGTGCTAGCCCCTTGTTGTGCAGCCTTTACTTAGTATAGTGGACCCTCTGGGGCTGGCTCACCTCTTGATTGTTGGCAGGGGAGTTGCTAGGTCTGGAAAAGACCCGGGGCTAAGCTGATGTCGGAACTGTTGGGACTGGGGGCTAGCTAGTCTTTTGGCTGTAGCTCCTGAGATTCTATCCGGGGCTACAACCAAAAGATCAGGGGCTACAGCCCCCCCCCCTAGCAACGCCCCTGAGTGCGAGCTGGCTGCAGCTGGGCCTCTCAATGCATGAGGCCTTTCCTCTCATGCTCTCTGGCAGTCTTCCAATGCCAGTCCAGAATTCTCCTCCCTTTCAGGGCCGGCCCCTGCAGCACCGCAAGTGAGGTACTCCCTCTTATCAGCTCAGCAGGCCAGGAGAAGCTGTAGCGGGTGGCCGGGGCGTGGGCAAGGAGCTGCAGTAACAGCGTTGGGCTAGCGGCGGTCGTGGGTTATCGCTTCGTTGCCGTTGTGGTGTCCCTCAATGTGGGGATACAGCACAGCAGCGCGCAATAGATACACCCACACCAGACTCCTGTATAGCAGGAACAGCTTTATTCGCGTCTCCTGCACGCATACATTAAGTGTGGTCATGTCACCACTTGGCATGCCGCATGCCGGTCACCTGACCCGTGCGGGGACTGGCGCTCTATGTTGCATGGCTGGTTAACACAATTTGTCTAAGTGCGGGACTTGCCTGGCTAACACTATCTGTTTAAATGCTGGATTGCCTGGCTAACACAATCAAGCTGACTGACACAAACAGGTAAATGCATGGCATCTGTTACTTACACAATCCAGCTAGATATGAGATATGGCTAACTTACACAATCAGGCTAAATGCAAGATATGGCTAAACTACACAATTAGGCTAAATGTGAGATATGGCTAACCTACACAGTCAGGTTAAATGCAAGATATGGCTAATATACACAGTCAAGCTAACTTCCCAGTCAGGCTAAATGCGAGTTAAGGCTAACATACACAGTCAGGCTAAATATTGATATAGAAAGGATAAGATAAGATTGGGTCAGACAGTCTAATGGGCAACAGTGATTGCTGGTCCCCTGTCCAGACCTCACCTACCTTATCTGTCGCTTATGGTTGACGGCTCCACTGGCTAACACAGACGAACACTATCTGGAGTTGCTTCTTCTTTCGGTACTGTCCTTTGCCTCGCTGTCCTTCGCCAAAGAGGGCTGCAACGGGCAGTGGATTTGTATTTTTTGTATTTTGTATTTTATTTATTTGTAAAGCGTTCCATACCTTAGTTACAACTAGACCTAAAAAATGAAATCACTAACATCCTCGACAAGGGCAAGCCTGCCCTCCTCCTCCTCCTCGACCTATCAGCAGCATTTGACCTAGTAGATCACGACACTCTCACCAATCATCTAACACAAGCAGCACACTTTTCCAAGGACGCGGCCTCATGGGTAACTTCCTTCCTACAAGGCAGAGCTATGAAAGTCTTCTCCAACACAGCTCATGCTGCGCCATCCATCATCCATTGTGGGGTTCCTCAAGGCTCCTGCACGGCCCCTACGCTATACAACCTCTTTACTAAGCCCCTATTCGACAAACTGGAAGCTATGGGGATCACTTACACGAACTACGCTGATGACACGCAGATACTCCTGCCCCTGAATGTTAACTATCATCAAGACTCCACCTCCCTCCAACTAATCTACTCTACCATACAAGCCTGGATGGCCACCAACGGACTCTGCTTGAATGGGGACAAAACTGAAATCCTCATCTTAGGCCAGAAGCCCACCCTTGCCAACCTCAACCCACTTTACAATAACTGTAGCATAGACAACTGCACTATCCCAGTCCTATCATCAGTTAAAACACTAGGAGTTCACATAGATGCCACCCTATCTTTGGATAAACAAGTAAGCGCAATCGTCTCGGCATCGGCATTGAGCACTAAACTCATCAATGCTATAAAACCGTTCCTAACAAAAGAAAACTGCCTGTCCATCGCAAGAGCCACTATTGGAGCCAAACTGGACTACTGCAACGCGCTCCTAGCCGGCACCTCCAAGAACAACCTAGCAAGGCTCCAAACCACCCAAAATAATGCTCTCAGAGCAGCACTCAGCATGCCTAAAAGAGAGCACATCACCCTAGCCAGGAAAGCCGTCCATTGGCTCCCAGTCAAGGACCGGATTGCTTTCAAAATCCTCACCACAACGCATAAATGCATCAACCTCACAGCACCATCCTACCTAGCTGACACACTGTCTAGATCCCAATCCACAAGACCAACCAGATCCACATACGCCAACCGTCTCACCATATCACGCATCAATAGATCCAAGGCAGGAGGTATAGGCTTCCCATACCTGGCACCTAAGCTTTGGAACGCACTGCCCACCAACCTCAGAGCAGAATCATCCCTCCTCTCCTTTCGGAAACAACTTAAAACTGCTCTCTTCAACTAACTTGTGCACCTGACCACCTCTGTGTTCTCTATGTACATGTACTTAAGCATAACCATTGCCCAATGTAACCAAGGGCACAACTGTGTGTAACTAAGTTTAAGAAACACTGTAACCAGCGCCACGATGCCTTCGGTCTGATGTGCGCTTAACAAATGTGAATAAATAAATAAATAAATAATAAATGGTAAAAGTGAACAATATAGAACACGAAGAGTTTAAGTTACAGTTTTATACATAAGGCACAAGGCAGTGAGAATAACAATTATATACATAGGGCATAAAGCATGGCACAAAACAAGGCAAATCAGGAGGCTATATACATGAGGTGAGGCTGAAAATAATTAATTGGCGGAGAGCCAGGCTTTGGTTAGGTTTTTGAATCTGTGGAAGGAGGGTTAGACTCTTAGTCAGTTGGGGTGCGAGTTCCACAGTTTAGCCGCCAGGACTGGGAAACTAGTGCTGCCTG
This sequence comes from Ambystoma mexicanum, assembly GCF_040938575.1. NCBI lineage: Eukaryota > Metazoa > Chordata > Amphibia > Caudata > Ambystomatidae > Ambystoma > Ambystoma mexicanum. Next base: position 230,588,827 of record NC_090934.1, read on the forward strand.
ATCTTTGCAGGTTGTATCTTGGTATAGCTAGGCAGTAGGTTTGGGCAGTTCTGCAGGGTCTGCTAGAGTTCAGTAGGGTGAATCTGTTGGCTAGGTAGCAAGATGCCTGATTGGCGAGGCATTTATGGGTGAGAGCAAGTGTATTTAGAGAGGTTCGTTGGGAGACTGAGAGCCAGCGAATATTGGGTCTAGTGTCTGAGATGTGATGGTTCCCTGGGATGTTAAGGGCTGCTCTAATGACATTATTTTGGGTAATTTGTAACTTGTTTAGGTTACAATGGTTGGTGCCTAAGTAGAGGGCATTGCAATAATCAATTTTCGACAACACAAGAGTCCTGGCAAGTGTAGTGCAGTTGGCTGGTGAGAGGAAGGGGCGACTAGCTGTAATGAGCTTACAGGTATGAGCTGCTGCAGAACCGACTGAATTAGTTTGTCTGGCCAAGGATAGAGTGGAGTCGATATAGATCCCTAGGGTTTTGGTGTCTTTGGAGACCTTGATGGTATTACCATCTATGGTAAAGGATTTGAATGCAAGGTCTAGTTTGGAGAGTTTTTGGGGGGAACCGAGGATGAGAATCTCTGTCTTTTCATCTTTCAGACAAAGTCCATGCTGCGCCATCCAGGCTTGGATGACTTGATATATGGCATTAATAGAGAGAGAGTCGGCTGTGTAGTCTCCTGAGATGGGGATGAGTATCTGGGTGTCATGAGCATAATTAGTGTATGTGACACCCAGATAGTCCAAGATCTCGAATAAAGGTTTTGTAAATACATTATACAGAGTGGGAGAGATGCACAATCCTTGTGGTACTCCGCAGGTGACAGGTGAGGGTGAGGCTGCTGCTAGGGGCGAAAAGACACGCATGGATCTATTGTCTAGGATTGAACTGATCCAGGCTGTTTCTTTGTCAGAGAAGTGAGCTGCTTTTATGAGGTGTCTGCACAGTATTTGGTGGTTTACGAGATCGAAAGCCGCAGAGAGGACTAGAAGGAGGAGTAGAGCAAGTTTACCCTTGTCACGTAAGTCTTCAATTTGGGTCTTAAGGTCGATAAGGGCAGTTTTGGTGCGGTGACGAGGTCGAAACCCAGATTGCCTTAGTCCCAGGAATTTGTTGGATTCAAGATAATGTTGAATCTGTAAATAAGCAACACGATCCAAGGTTTTTTAGTAAGAACGGCACTGTGGTGATGGGCCTGTAATTAGTGGGAATGTTAGGGTCCAAGGTGGGTTTTTTAGGAGCGGGATAACCCACGCGTCCTTGAGGTTGTCCAGTATGATCCCAGTACTGAAGGATTAATTAATGAATGTAGTAATGAAAGGCGCTAGCTCAGATGCAGCCTCCTTGATGATTGGCGCAGGGCACAGGTCCCCCTGGCAATTGGAAGGCTTGAGGCTATTGATAATATTTTGGACTTCAGGAACAGAGAGAGGAGTGAAGCTGAAAGGGGTCAAAGATTCCGAGGTGGGAATATTTATTGTTGGTTGCGAGTTAGGTTGGGGGTTGAGTTGTAAACTAGTTTGTTTATCACTGATTTTGGCTTGAAGGGTGGCTATCTTACCAAGGAGAGTGTTTTGAATATTGGTGCACCAAGTGCTATCTTTGGTGCAAGTTTCGGAAGCTGAGACAGGGGTTTCCAGTTCTTTTAAGATACGGAACAGTTCTTTTGTATTAGATTTGGCTTGTTCGATGCGTATATTATAAGGTTCTTTTTTTGCCTGGAGTATGGCTTCCTTGTAATTTAACGTTGCTAGAATGATGCTGGCTTTGTTAATTTCTGTAGGGTTACTTTTCCAATGTGATTCAGAAATTCGTTTTTCTTTGACTAAGGTTCTCAGTTGAGGTGTGAACCAGGAGTTAAGATGAGCTCGAGGTTTAGGTTTTCTTAGTTTGGATGGGGCAATAAGGTTGAGGGCTTTTAACATAGAATGGTTGTAGATGTCAACCAAAGCAGTGGGGTCGATGCATGAGAGAGCCTGTTCCTTGAGGGCTGGAAAGATGAGGGGGAGAAGTTTATCGCAAGTTATGTCATGCTTGTTTCTAGTGGGAATGGCGGGTGCAACATCTGGGGTGGAGGTGGGAGTTTTGGCGGAGAAGTTAAAAGTGATCAGGTGATGGTCGGTCCAGACACAAGGTTGGTTAGAGTCAACATTAATTTCACAGTTATGGGCGGCTATCCAGTCAAGAGTTCTCCCCTTGGTGTGTGTCGGTTTGCTAATATGCTGGGTAAAGCCTGCGTTAGTGAGCATGTTGTCGATCAGCAAGGCCGCCGAGTCAGTTGAAGTCACCTAGTACGATCATTTCGAAGCTTGTTTTGGTGTTATGTACCAGGATGTTAGAGTGGTCTTCAGAGAAGGTGGATAACGGGCCAGGAGGCCTGTATAGCAGGTGGAGTGTGATGGTAAGATTGGGAGTAAGGGCAAGTTTGGCTGTTAGTGCTTCCATTAAGGAGATTTGATGTACAGATGAGAGACGGAGGTTCAGGGAACTTTTGTAGATGATGGCAATACCACCACCTTTGGCTTGATTGGTGTTGCGGTCGTGCCTAATGATGTTATAATCAGTGGGGATGGCTAGTGAAAGTAGAGGCCCAGAGGCGGCATGGAGCCACGTTTCAGTGACGGCCAAGAAGTCGAGGTTATGTGTTAGGATGATATTGGCTACGTCAAGTGCGTGGGCCGTAAGAGATCTGGCATTGATTAGTGCCCCATTGATCAAATTTGTGGTGGGGTTGATGTCTTGAGGGGTGGATGTGTGAGGGAGGGAGGGAGATAGTCCTAGTGGTAGGCTTAGAATGTTTGTACTGACGAAAGGGTGTTGTGTAGTGATGAGAAGCATGGCATAGCCTGGAGCCAGGTCTAGTGTTTCTCATAGGGAGTGAGCATGGTTGGTTCGGTGTAGGTTTCGTGGTGAAGTGATGGAGCCATAAGGTAGGGTTGTTGAAGTAAGGATTAGTGGTCATGATTATCTTATTATGCTGAAGGGAGTTAGGCCACGGAGCAGTACTAGAATTGTGCTGGGAGGTTGAGTGGATGGTGAGGTAGAGTATGTAGGCAATAGCTAGTACAAATAGCTTAGGGGGAGGCAGTTTGAAGGAGTGATTAGCTGCCTGCAGCTGGGGCATAGTGGCAGGTGCATAGGAACAAGCATGCGGTTGCTAACGTATGGTAATGGGGCAATTTCAAGTGCCTGGGCAGGGAGTGCAATGTGGCTGAGGAGAATACCACTGAGCGCTCTCAACAGGTAGAGTCGTGGAGATTTGGTAGTATGTCCCAGGGCGGTGTCGGCTAGATAGGGTCAATGATAAGCAGTACGTTAAATGCGTACTAAGAGGTCAGTCTGGCCGTGTAAACACAAGGAAACTGGTAACGGGACTTAAATGCAGTCTCGGCTGGATAGTCAAGGCAGAGTTACGTTAAATGCAGGCTAGGTGGCAGAGGTCGGGCACATAATAGTACAGTGTGGACAGTGTGCGCAGCAACAGCGAGCTAGGTCAGGCAGGCATATAACTACATTCGCGCTACGGGCAGGCCTGGCAAGGTGTGCATGTAAGAATATGGCATTGAGGTACAAGTACAGAAGCAATTGAGTGGGCTGAAAAATGGCGATATGGCCGGATAATTGTGCTGAGACATAGAATAGCATAGCGTGCACGTGGAACAATGCGGTGAATACAAGGGCACAAGAGTGCATAAGTGTACATTGAGGCCTCACCGTATGCAAGTTCATAGAGTCAGAGGAGCTTCCAGCTGATGTGGAAGCAGCAGGTGAATGGGGCAGATCTGGAGCGCAGACCACAGCACGGCACGCTTGGTCAGCTCAGTCAGGAGCCTTAGTGTGTGCCTCGGGGGTGTGCCGGCTTCACCTGGCGGCTCGCTCCGATAGGCTACAAGTTAGTCAGATGGGCCAATGGGATCAGATGGATGGCCCTGTTGAGTTGTGTGATGAGGGCACAACGAGCCAATCAGGGGACGGTGGCAGGCAGGAGGCTGGAGCCCAGGCGGGGAAGCAGGGGGAACAAGGCACAGAGAGCTGGCCTGTTAATGAGCAAACAAATTCTCAAAATACACACATTTACCTTTAAACCAGGTCACAGGTAAAGGATTGCCCAAGTTATAGGGGACATGCTCCTCTTCTCAAGCCAGGGACCAAAGTGGCTAAGGGAGGCAGCGAGGGACGGGCTAGGCCCACTCTGAGTCTGTGTTTGGATACTGAGCCAATCAGGGGAGGGGAGCGGGCAGGAGGCGAGAGCACAGGCCTGGAAGCTGGGGAAAGAGACGCAGAGCGCTGGCCTGCTAAAGAGCTAAAACATGCTCAAAATACACAAATGTGCCTAGAAACCAGGTTGCAGGCAAAGGATTGCCCAAGGTATGGGGGTCACGGACGTCTGCTCAATCCAGGGACGAAGCCACACCAGGGACCAAACCACGTACCTCACCACGCCCCAAACAAAACACGCCTGTCTATTATGCATTCTGTTTGAGTGTCGTATCCTGTTCTATTGTGGGCAAAAACAATCATGCATAAAACAAAGATAATTACTTAACTGGATTTAACGTTCAAGACTGCATAGTGAATGCTATTTCCCCCAAGAGTGTCATCTTCTATGAAGACATAATAGGGTGGTTGTGTGGTAGCCCGGAAGTCTGCATTCTACACAGAGCAGACCCCGCTTTCATCATCCCAAGACTTATACAAATAAGCAGCCTTGTGCTGGGTAGTAATAGCACCTCTTATCAAAGTATCAAGAGGCAATTTGTGGTATGGGGCATCTGAATATTGTGCTTTAAGGATCTGTCAAGCCCACACTGGTGAAGTTATTGTATTTTGCCACTCTTCTACTGAACATACTCACAGTTGACAGATTTGCTAATGGAAGAACAAAGTCATGGGTTGTTGCCTAAAACAGTTTTTAACCTCAGTAGCTCTCATTTCAATGAGAACACTGTTCCAAAGGTTCACTGCCTGAACAGAGAAGTTCTGGTAACCTGTATTGACCATTTACACCATATAAAAATTATTCTACAGTAAATACTCACAGGGGACACCTGGGAGACGCACAGGCTCTCATGGATGCCCTTATAATGGTTACTGACCAATATTTCTAAATTGACAACACAGTCAATATTGCTTAAATACTATTAAGTGTATCTACAAGGAACATCTCTACTGCAGGGTATTGATAGTTCTTTTATGTTGAATAAATATACAGCAACAAGGCAGTGTTCTGCTGACATGGTTTGTTCAATGCCTATCAATTTCGCAATAAATCCATCCTCAGGGCCATATCCTCTATAGATCATTCACACAATGGTACATAAATGAAATTAAATCATTTCATAACCATTAATAACAAAACAATAGTGTATAATAGAAATTCAATGCTAACAAAACAAATAGCAGATTGAAATTACATAAAGAGTAACCAAACAGAAACAAAAATGGGAGTAAACAAAACATATAAATTAATAATATACATTTCAAGAGCAAATCTAAATTCATATCCTCTGAACAAAATCTGCTGTGGGAGGATAGGTATGCAATATCCAGTAGCAGAATGTTCCCTGCAGAGGGATCCTTCCACCAAAATCAGTGAGGTATGGGACTCAGTCACAAGATTTCCGTGCACTCCATGTTGATCACGAAATGATGAGAAAAATATATGGGGAGGCAGATTAATTTCTGCTGCTTAATCTCTGAAGACTTCGAGGCTTCCACTGGTACTTATATAATGACATTATATAGACACTGTCATCATGACTGCAAAGTACATGCCCCAAACTATTCTTCAAAACCTTTATATACGTTATTCAACTGTGATTCACTAAATAATATTTTTGTAATTATGGAAGCAATTTCTATTTAAAGATGTCCAATTTAATTTAGAAAAAGTGTCAACGCATGTTTCACTCACTGTGCTTCTTCAGGACGACATGATAATTAATCCAAGAATAATTGTGCTCCGTAGAAAGGCCCATCTCTCATCAACCAAAAAGTAGTGAAATTGACATCACACGGCCTCTGACTTAGATGACTACACAGGAAGTGCCATCACAGGATCATCAGAGTATGACACAAATGTTAAAGTTTATTGAAAACATTAACCTGTATTATGTCAATGAACAGTTATTGATTGTAAGCCCAAAAACCCAACTACTAAATCTAGTAAATGACATATTTTCTTTTCAAAGAAAAGTAGTTTGAATAGTTCATGTGAATTAGTTGCAAAACAAGATGAGAGCAGCAACATAGTGGTATCAATGGCTAGTGCTACCCATAGCTGTCCCTATGCAGCACCCTTTTGGGAGATGAAGATGCCAGATAATTTCCTCCCACTCAATTGATATTGCTAGAGTAAAATAGCCCTCAATGGCATAATGAGGAAAGAATACCCTAACACATGTTAGAGTGTTCCACATCTCCAACATATACTCACGGTTATCCCAAACAAAGCACAACGTACACAATATGTGTTTGTTATGATCCATTTTGTGCTAAACCTAAATAAGTGACTGTTGAAATGCACATTGTTTCCCCAGGTGACTCTTTGTCCTCCCACAATAATGGAAAATTCTCAACAATGGACCAAGACAACGACAAGTCTGATGCCAACTGTGCCAATCTGTACAAGGGAGGCTGGTGGTACAGTGCATGCCACTCCGCCAATCTCAATGGGAGGTACCACAAAGGCAATCATTCCACCTATGCTGATGGAGTTAACTGGAGTACTGGGAAAGGACTTAAATATTCTTATATGTATGTGGATATGAAGATAAGGCCTCTTTAAAAGGAAAGGTGACATCAACAAAGGCCGGCCAAACTTTGTTTTCAACCCGAGCTGTTTACACTAATCAAATTAAGGGTTGCTTTGAGTTAGAGGCTCACAGGTCAATAAAGAAATTAAAAGATCACCTGGCAGCCATGCGACTATGAAAGGCCATTATTGATAGTGACATTGGGCCTCATTACGAGTTTGGCGGTAACCACGGCGCTATTAGCGCCAGGGCTGCCTCCAAACTCGTTCCGACTCCGCCCTGGTGAATGGAGCAATTACCGCCCCCATTCCAAGGTTGGCAGGGCGGTAATTCCCCATTCACCAGGGCTCTTCCCCATTCCCATTTGAGCCCCTATAGGGCTCAATGGGAATGGGGAAGGCGCTAATAACGATACCACAAATTGTGGTACCGTTATTAGCTCTAAGGTCCCTTTGCGGGTCCCGTCCTTAACGCCTGGAAAAACCAGACGTCAAGGGAGGACCCGCAAAGGGACCTCGTAGTAGGGCGGTAAGGGGTTACCGGTACCGGTAATCCCTTACCACCCGGGTCGTAATCACCCCCATTGTCTGTTGCATGCCTGATGAGCCACTTAAAGGCACTGCCACTGGGAAACTATCAGTCGCATGTCAAGCACACAAGTCGGACTCTAACACTGCCCTTCTGCCTTGTCGTGTAAGCCACTCCACCTCTGCTTACAAGGCTGCCTCAGCACCAGTACATCTTGGCTCTCCCCATTTCCAGCCACCTTTCCACCATCACTTCGCCATGTCCCATGTGTTGTTTCTTCGTCATATTGCAAATAATCAATGCACCCCACTATATTATCATACATTTGAATGATATGGTATTGGCAATACCACCTCTCGTTTGGCTCCATACCTCCTCGCGCCGGCAGTAATACCAACCAAAAATCCTTGCATAATGTTTTCTGGTTGCTCTCTATATTGTCCTGCGGTAATGATACATTAAATAATCCTATAATATGAATACTGTAACAATGGTGAATTGAGAGTGTCATAATGCAGCTATATGAATGGCCTATTGTTATGTTGTGTTGGTTGCTTGAATAGAGCATTACACCACTGCCAAGCCGTCTCAGAACACAGGGTTAAGAGGAGAGTGGAAGGGGACTTACAGGGAGAGATGGGTGGGTGTAGAAGGTGATTAATGTCTATCTAGAACCAAGATGATATTTGTTTCTCAACGTTAAAGGGGGCCTTCTCCAAACTAGCAGGTACACCATATCCTCTAACCAGGCGTTTATTCAGTATACCTCACTTTTTGCCGAATGGCAACTTTCCCGAATGTATTTTTGCTGAATTTTTTACCTTTTTTTTTACCACAGATTGTAAGTATGGGTATAGTATATAAAGGGGTTTTGAGGGTTGGAAGAGGATGTTGCCTTTTAGTTAAAAAAAAGAGGTAAAAATAGCGAGAAATAAAATCGGCAAAGTTACCATTCTGCAAAACAAATCAGCATGACCTAATCGATCCATTTATGCCACCCTATCTTAGCACAAGTCACTGCTCTTAAAATCCATATCTCAATTGCTTTTTCATGGGATTTGCCAATTTGTTGGTGGATCCTAATGTGCCTAAACACAGCTCTACCCTGACCTTTTACCTAATACCAATTCCACTCCATTGAGCAGTTTATGCTGCTTGACAGCGCGTTTGTTACATTTGTTTGTTACAAAATCTGAGGTATTGACTGTCTTCGTTTCTTTCCATTTGTCACGATTTATCCATCTACACATGTTCCTGTAAGCCGTGTGTGTTTAAAATAAAATCAGCAATGAGGGGGATAACTTATCTTATTGTGAAAATGTTACATAATGAATATTGAGATCTTGAAACACAATGTTCTGTTTTTACATGATAGTAATAATACTATTGTAACTTGTATCTTGTTAAAACATAATACAAGTATTGAAAAAATTGAATATTAGTGATTTCAGGTATGATTGTAAAATTTCACAAGTATTACGGCTGACCACTTTGTTTTAGCAAATTTTGGTTACATATTGATATGCAATAATGTTCTTATGCATTATGTTTATGCATCACAATATGCAGGACACAGGCACTCATTATTTTCCTCTCAGTACATATGTGCTTTACAGGCTTCCTGTACATTGATTGCTGCCTGTACGTGCTACATCACAAGCCTTTATTCCACCATTGCACATTTGTGTTACCTATCAAATAAACTCCTATTAAAGTATAACTTGTGTACTGTATTAACAAGTGGTACTAGTTTAAATCCTGTTTTGATTTGAAGTGGCTCCGTTTCTATTTCTGTTTGTGCTTTTTGTACTTTGTACATTGTTTATTTCCATTATATTCGAAATTGTTTAACAACTGTTAATCAAATTACCCGGCCTTTACTGATATTTTCACCCCCAGTGCACCCAACAAAATAATGACCTTTGCTGTAATTTGAATGAAAAATGTCCACTGCTGTATCTGTAGTGCTTTCAGACATCAGACCACCTTTTGTGCAGTACAATAATTTGGTAACCTTACAATCAATGTAAACTAAAATAAATACTGAATGTTTGGTATCCCACCTTACCTAGTAGCATTACCAGTTACTTCGTTCACAAGCGGCTCTACGCATATTACTGAGTATAAGTAAGAAAACCATATTAACTCCACCAAAGACCCATAAATACCTGCAGTATGACATACTTGTAGTATACATGTACTTAGTATACTTTCATAGTTGGTAAAATGACATAGCATAGTTACATGTTTAAGATAGTTGGTAAGGGTTCATTCTTACACATTTCCAGAGTTTATTGATGTGGTTAGCTTTGTTACACATTAATAAAGCGTGCTAGTATAGTCACATGCTCCTAGTAAGGAGTGTATGCCCGTGTGGGTAGTTTGTAGAATGTAAAAGGTTCTGAAATTAGTCCATGGGTGGTTGGGTGATGTGCTTGAGCGTACATTTGAAGCATGGAGGCGTGTTTCTCTGTTAGGTGTTAGCAGTGCTTAATTTGTAAAAAACAAAACTAAGTGCCAGGGCTAAAAGAAATTCTTTGGTAGCCAGCAGCCCTTTATACTGTCCTATCGGCAAGAGGCGGGGTAGTAAGCAATAAGGTAGGTCTCAAACAAGCTACCTATTGATGTTAAGATATAGGTTGGCAATTCAGACTAGCATTAGGTGACTGCAGGGAAACATCTTATGTGAAGCATATACCACAAGATGCAAGCAAAGGTTGGGTTTACAAAAATATACTTAATTTTATTTTGTGATATATAATAAAAGGGACAGCAAAGATCCGTCTTCTAAAAAGACACATGTGACAACATAAAACAACAATCAAATGAGAAAACAATATTCTAAAACATGAAAATATCTATTGGCATGTATCAATCTCAATAAAGCACATTGCCGACTTAGAGTGATGTTAGTAGACAAAAGGTGACTTCCAGTAATATTAAATACAATTAAAGTTCAAGGCAGACCACATGTATAGTGTGCCGACAGAGGTGACTCTGTTTCCAGCCTTAGATATATGGACACTGAAGTTGGAGGTGTCATCTGGTATAACCGGATGGTTGATAGTCCGACTAAGGCTTTCGTCAGGACACAAAAGAACACCTGGTGTTGGATGTTGTGTTTCGGAAGAAATGCTTTTTTTTCTTTAACAATGTATCTAAAAAAACAATAATACGCATCTATTACCAACCAACTACATACTTTTCTAAAATCACTGCATCACCTCATTGTTCCTGATATTTCCAAGGTTTTAAGCAATTTTTGAATGTGCATCACAAGTATATCATTATCAAATAATATATATACCACACTGTTATATTCAGATGTATCTGGTTTATGCATACAGTAATTTTCTTACATCAAATTGTGTATCTTATTTTTTTCTGACAAGTTTGTCTTTCGTAGATACAAACATTGGATCCACACTTGTGAACAATCGAGTGCAGAAAGGAGAGGGAAGGGAAGAAGGGGAAAAGGGAAGGGGCTGGGAACCAGAGGGAAAGGGTGGAGGGTTATTTTTGAGACATCTGAATGCGTTACTCAGTATGTTAGTACAAATACCTTTTCAATTTCTTGAAATTCCCCATTTCACCATGGCCCTTCCCCATTCTCGGGCCATAGGGCATAATGGGAATGGTGAAGGCGGTAAGTATGGTACCGCAAATTGCGGTACCATACTTACCTCGAAAGTCCCTTTGCGGGTCCCTACTTTAACGGCTGGTCTAGACCAGCCGTTAAGGTCGGGTCCCGCAAAGGGACCTCGTAATTAGGCGCTAAGGGGTTAACGGCGCCGCAGCCTTTTATGGCGCCATTAACCCCTTAGCGCCAGGGTCGTAATGACCCCCACTGTGTACCATAATATTCTGTTTGCAACACTCCATGCTTAAACTACTGTCTTTAGCCTGCATAAAGCAAGATGGTACATTGCACTGCACGTGTCACCTTTAGAAAAGCACTCGCCTACCACTAAAGAATGCTCTCCTTTCACTGTTTACGCTTCCAACGTATCTCCGTTGTGGCATAGCTATGCATGTTCGCTGCTCTCGCCTTTTTACTGAAAGGCGATTTTAGCTGACGGATTTCATCATATTACAAGGACTCTCGTCTGCATCGAGGGGAGTGTGAAGCTTTATGGGGTATATTCACCTTGAAGAAATGCATTACACCTGCAACTTTTACTGATAACACTAGCAAGCACTGCCGACTGCAGCTGGCATCAAAAGGCAGTACTATGAGGGTTTGTCTTGGTCATCAATAAAGTCATCAGGCTGAGACCACACCCCTTACATTGGAAACCATGTAGTCCTGGGTGAATAAGAAAACTGGACAGGGAGTGCACATGCACGAACCACGTATGAGCAGCTAAAAAGACCCGCTACCGGCAGCCGCCAACATCCTCCTATTTTTCCTGACCCCCCGTGGTGACTGTGGCGGGGAAACTGACCGCCACGCCGGCAGAACACCTCAGCGATATCTGACCTTAACCTCGAGCAGAATTCACACCTGGAAGCAGGACAGCAGAAGCCGCCAACCTGGGACCGAGAAGTGCACCGCAGGTGCCTCACTTGCCTGCCTGCTCCTGGTGCCTCTGAGTCCTGGCACACGACTCTTGGCACCATCGGACCCTCAGTGGCGGTGACGCAGGCTTGGCCAAGAACCCGAGCAAAAGGAGGAGGTGGGGATGCCATAACGTTGTGCTCATTCGAGACCCCAGCCAGCACCCGTAACACCGCGACTCCTCTCCTGCCCGCGAGATAAGAGTGGGCCCAGCCTCCATGGACCCTGCAGTGCCAGCAGCACAGGACTGAAGGTTAGATACCCCAATAAAGGGAAGGGCCCCCCTGGGTACAATTACTCCCAACGGGACGCGCAGCAACAGCGATCGCTGGAACACACAGTGCTCCATGCCTGCTTGGCCACCCAGAAGCTGCTCAACGGTTTACAGCCTCTGCCTCCTGAACGTAAAGCCATTTCAATAAGGAGCAGTCCCACCACCAGAGCGCCTGCACAACATATACCCTGCTTGGCAGGCAGCACCGGGCACATAAAGCACACAGACAACCAGGCTCAGAGGCAGCGATAACCCACGGCAAAGGGGACACAACTAAAAGGAAGGCAGAGGAACAAATCCACATACGTGGTCGTCCAAGGGTGAAAAGGGGACTAGCGCAGGGGACCAGCCGGGACACTGAAGTTCATAAAGGTGACTGGTACGCCAGTGGACTGACCAAAGGCTGATTGGTCCCACACACCGCACTATAATTAACGGCACAACCCCCCCTAGACCTCAACAGACTCTCTCAATAACAGGGACACAGAAAAAAGGCCCTTAAGCGACGCACAAGAGGAAAGACCAGCACCATCATCCTAACTTGTGACACATAGTGCAATGCAAAGGGAGGACAGCCCTGGCCATTAAGGGACAGGACCAAATAAGAGTCCACAGTGGAAAGCAACAATCCAACTCCCCCTCACCCCGCACCGGGCCGTCAAGACCCTGGGAGATCCCCACAGGCGAAGACCTAGGAGCAGGCGACACATGCTCCTTCCCCAGATCACCTCAGAGGAACAATGGGCAAGGACAAAACCAGGAGGTAGACCCTGCAAAGCAAGATGGACCTTTACACGGTTGGACCTCTGCAGGGACCCTGAACTCTGACCCCGGTGAGCGACATACCAGCGGAGGAGGACCCCAATATCTCTCTTGCCGACGTCATGAAAGCCATAGGAGAGTCGAGGACGTCCCTCGAGGGGAAAATAGGGGGCCTCTCATCAGAGTTTTCTCTCCTACGCCAAGACCTCCGCAACTTATCCTCGAGAGTGGGGGAAACGGAACAAAAGATATGAAGCACAGAGGACGCAGTGAGACAAATGGAAAAACAACTAGCAGCCATCACCCAAAAGGGATCCCAAATGGAGAACAGAGCTAAAGATACTGAGGGACGGGCACGGAGGAACCACATCCAGATCCTCGGGATCCCAGAGAAGGAGGAAGGCCCCAGTGTTGAACTCTTTCTGGAAGATTGGCTCGCTGAGTTATTTGCCCCTAAGAAACTCTCCAAGTTCTTCTCCATCGAGCACGCCCACAGGGTCTCGACTGGTCGCCCGATCCCTGGTGCTCCTTGGCAAATGATCATCACCAAACTAATGAACTTCTGTGACAGAGACATCATTCTCCAGATGGCCAGTGCCACCAATCCCATCACCTATAATGGCTATCGTATCGGCTTCTACCGGGACTTTACCAGAGAGGTACAGTGGGCCCAGCAGTACTTCGACTCAGTTAAAAGAAAAATACACTCCCTGTCCCTAAAATATGCTCTGTTCTTCCCGTCACTCCTAAAGGTGCACCATGATGGCGTCACTCACCTGTTCTACTCGCCTAAAGAGGCCTGGGAATGCTGGAGACCCAAATCCTGAATGGATCGGAACAGCAATGATCCCCAAAGGGCCCCCTCACCCAACAGCCTAGGATGGACTGGTCCTCACTGCAAATGAGCCCCCAGGACCCCGATCCACTCAGGCCGACACAGGATGGCGAGAACGACGCAGAGAATGGCTGAGGACTGGCTCTAAGAAACGGAACAATGTGTAGGTACATACAAATCGGGGGATCACACAGTGGCGGCCGCCGAGGGATGATGGAAGGACTTCAGTGTGAACAACCCGTAACTTTCAACAATGTTTTGGTTTGCAGTTTGATGCCAAGTTGGTGCATTGTTCGGTCTACAGGTGCTTCTGGTTGGGGGAAATACGGGGAGAGAAAGGGGAACCGCAGACCTATCCAAGACGAAGTGGTGTGAAGAAATCCCTGCTGCGGCACCTATGCATGCAGGAACTCCTGCACCGTCAACTGGAACACACGACCCACCATCGGTAAAGGGATCCAATGACTGGGGAGGCGGGGTTACTATGTTAACAATTGTTGTTTTGTTCCTGTTGGTACTTTACAGTCATAAGGTCATGATTCTAACTGGAGGGTCCCACACCTGGATGGACAGGGGAGGTGAGAGCAGAACATGGAAGGGGACCCATACCCAGTCGCACGATACACACACTCCCTGGGATAACAAAGGCACATGAGGGGTGTATAAACCTGCTCACATGAAACATCAATGGGCTGGGCTCCAGCATCAAGTGCAGGTTGGTGCTCCAGTACCTGCACAGGCACTCTCTGGATATAGTACTGCTCACCGAAACACACCTGGGCACCAACTGTAACTTCTTCCAAAGATCCAATTATGCCACGGCCTACCACGCAGGATTTACAAGAGGGTCATGAGGGACCATGATCCTCATACAGAAGAGGGTCCCTTTCCATCTGGGTGGGGTACACTTGGACCAGCGGGGTCACCTTGTGGTGGTGACCAGGAACATGCACGGGAACACCTGGGGAATGGCTGCGGTCTATGCTCCCCCCACTCAACCATGAACTCCTCACAGATCTTCAGGCAGTACTGATGGATAGGCAGGCAGATTGTTCGGTGCTCGGGGATGATTTTAATGATGTGATGGATGTGACCAGAGACAGAACACACGTGGGAACCAGAAACCCTGGCCACCCCACAAAACTTCTCTCCTTTACCTCATTGATTGGTTGGGTGGATGCGTGACGCACAGTACATCCCTCAGACTCAGGGTTCTCCTTTTTCTCCGGTCCACACAAATCCCTATCCCACATTAACAACCTCTTTGTCCCGCAAGACATGGCGCACACACTGGTAACGGCCACCTACCTAGCCAGGGGCATCACTGACCACTCACCCCTGACCGTGACGCTAAAACATGGCAAGAAAACCCCTCTCCCCACCTGGCGCCTCAGCACATATTACCTGGGAATGCCCAATATTGCGGAAGCTCTCACTCACACAACAGAGGAATACTTCTCCATTAATGAGGATTCAGTGGACAGCCCGCTACACTATGTGAGGGGTACAAAACAGTGCTCTGGGGGGGAGGCACTTTCCCTGGTGTCGGCTCACCGCAAACTACACACTCAAGACATTTCAAAGGCGGAAGAACACGCAGCTCGGGCGGAGGAGGAGTTTATTACACTAGGAGCAGGGGCAACCAAGGAAGCGTTGCTCACGGCCCAAGAGGTGCTGAGAAACCTGGCCTTAAACAATGCCAAGACTACACATTGTGCCACACGCACACAGATCTACGAGTCTGGCGATAAGGCAGAGAAGACGTTGGGGTGGCTAGAACGTCGGGCCTAAAACAAGGGGTACATACGGGCCATAAGGGGGCCCGATGGGGGGACTACACTCCGATGACGCCGAGATTGCGGATGCATTTGCGGCTTTCTATGAATGCCTCTACTCTCAGCAGCCGCCGCCTTCGGGATCGGTGGTCTAGCGATTTCTGGAGTCCATTGCAATACCCATGCTCTCAGAGCAGCATATAGGCACCCTGGAGGAGGAGATCACGGAAGAAGAGATCGCTGCTGCTCTGTCCCAACTACAATCTGGGAAATCCCCAGGCCCCAATGGGTTCCTGGTGGAAACATGGAAGATGCTGGGGTGGGCACGGTCGCAACCCACATGCACCGCATGTTGAAATGTGCCCGGGAGGAGGGGGGACTCCCTCGAGATCTGAGACAGGCAACCATAGTAGTGATCCCTAAACCCGGTAAACCACCAGAACTCTATGCCTCCTACAGGCCAATATCTCTCATCAACGGGGAAGCCAAAGACCTTGCCCGTGTTCTGGCCGGCAGACTACTACGGGTCATCCACTCCCTTATTCCCCCAGACCAATGAAGATTCATGCCGTCTAGATCCACCCGGATGAACCTGAGAAGTGCCCAGTTCGCTATTGACCGGGCAGCTCCGATAAAAGATCCACTCACACTCTTAGCGGTGGACTTTGCAAAAGCCTTTGATTTGGTGGGGTGGTCGGCTCTCTGGGACATCATGGAACACATGGGATTTAGTATATGTCATGGGTCAAGCTAATATACAACTTTACTGAGCCAGTGGTGAGAGTGAATGGGCCCACGTCCAGTGCCTTCAGGGTTGTCCCTTCTCCCCTTTACTTTTTACGCTAGAGCAACTTGCAATCAGGCTTAGGACCGCGCTGGAATGGTTGGGCTTTAAATGGCCCTGGGGGAGGACATAGTCTCCCTCTACGCAGACTATCTTCTCGTCTACATGGGCAACCCCCAGACCACGTGCCCAGCAGTCACCAATATCCTTAATGAATATCAGGATTTCTGTGGCCTAAGGATCAATAAACAGAAAAACAGTGCTCTTCCCACTGCAGGGGGGGAGCGAAGCAATCCCGAGGCGCTGCCCATACTCCGTTTTCATACAGAGCTTCACGTACCTGGGTATTGTTGTCAGCCCCGATCCCGGGGACTTTGTTTGACTCAATCTGCAGCCGATGGTAGACAGATTTGAAGTTGACGCTACTCACTGGCAACCCCACCCGCTAACAATTATGGGCGAGGCTGCCCTCTTTAAAATGTTAACCCTCCCAAGGTTCCTATATGCCCTCCAGAATGCCCCTCTTCACATCACTCGGCCGACCTTTGTCTCCATAGAGACCACCCTTAGGAGACTACTCTAGGGCGGGAAACAACCCTGCATAGCATTAACAACGCTACAGCGCTCCGTCTGAAAGGGCGGATAGGCCGACCATGCCTCCGGGTCTACTATTGTGCTGCTCAACTGGGAGTAGTGAACGACTGGCTTCATGGGGACCCTGAACTCCCGCACATCAGAGGCAAGATCAAACACATGGGGGGAAATAACACCCCTGCATGTGCTATACGGGAGGGAAACAGACCTGACTGACTTGTCTGCATTGATACGCCAGGCCTGTAAAGTCTGGGTCGAGGCCACACACCACATGGGCTGGGGCGGGAGGCCAACAGCAGACCAACCCCTATGGCATAATACACATATCCCAGAGGTCCTGAAAATGGGGCACTTCACACACTGGGAGGAGCAGGGTATACGGTCTCTGACAGACATATTCTTAGACGGGAACCTTGTCACCTTCGCCGACCTACGGAACATATTTTCACTGCCGGCTGGGGACCACTGCAGACACATGCAACTTGCACACGCTATCCGGGCACAATTCCCCACCCCGCAGACATACCAAAATGCTCCCTCCTTGAAGCGAACATGCTTCAAACCAAGATCCTCGTTAAGGTCAGGTCCACACTCTATCAGGTGATATCTGCCTTTGGGGCCCAGGAACTCTCTAGGCTTCGGAAGAAATGGGAGAGACTGCTGGGCCTACTAGAACCCGAGGAATGGGTTGAGGTACTGATGTTACCTCGGGAAATCAGCATTGACACCAAACTTCGCCTGATCCACTACAAAATACTGCACCAGGCCTACCAGTCTAGGGCCATTATGATGAAATGGGGGACAAGGGAAGACAGAAATTGCCTGCGCTGCAGAGAGGCTGAGGGAACATTTTACCACATGATCTGGGACTGCAAGGTCATTCAGGCCTTCTGGGCTCGATGTATTAACCGGCTTGGCCGGGAACTGGGGTCCCCAGTCCCACATGACCCAAAACTGGTCAAACTTGGGATCCGGGGGGAGGGAGATCACACCAGGTACGAGAAAGTGTTCCTTGCTATTGTGCTGGGGCTGTGGAAAAGGCTCATAGCCGCCACATGGGATTCCTCTAAGAGACTGTGTCTTAACTGTTGGGCAAACAAAATGGACCAATGCGCGTCCCTAGAGAAAAGCATTTATAATGCCAGGGTAGGCCCTTGGAAGCACCTTAAAGTTTGAGGAAAATGGATGGATGACTCATGACTTCTCAGCGTGCATTGAGCCACCGGACAGGGGTCACAAGGCATGACGCGACACATGCCCAGACTCCCCCGCCGGCCCACACCTGAGACTCCTGGCGAGGCCAGACAACTGCACACTCCCCCTGTGCACCCTTGAAACGCACTGTCTTATGTTATTTTTGTAAATTCTGCAAGTTGTGACCCTGCACTATGTTTGATTACGCTGGAATGTTGACTGTGAACTGTTGAAATACCAATAAAAAGAGGTTTAAAAAAAAAAGAAAACTGGACAGAGGAGGGAGGGGGGTTCACTTGCACAAAAGTCCTGTGTTGCATTGGTTATATGTCTGCTCAGTGCTTTACTAATAGTGCTCATCAATCCACAAGAATCTGGAGTGGTCTTTATTTGCCACCACAGGGTAGAAAAACTTTTGGCTTGAACAGGTCAACATGAGCTTCCTTCATAGCATAGGTCACAAGAGGCCTCGGTAGAACAGATCGGATACAGAACTGGCCACAGCAGTGCACGGTTGCACAAATGGAGCACATCAACATGGGCAATAGAAGTGAATGTTTGCCCTCACAAACATGTCACCATGGACAGCGGTTACGCAAGCTTCCCTTGCACAGAACAAGTCACTGTCAGCCTCAGCATTAAGACCTTCACTCAAGTAGAAAATGGCACTGTGTGCTGCACTGGTGCACGGTAACCTTCACTCAAAACACGAGCCACAGAGGTGCAAGCATCCATTGTATAGAATAGATTGAATCAGCAGTGTAAGCGTCCATCAAATAGGATGGTTGCAGCATGGGCCTCAGCAGTGTACACCTCCCTCACATACAATGTGCATAACATCAGGCTTAGCAGTTAAAGCTCCACTCACAAAGAACATAGGAACGGCCTCAATAGTTCAAGCTCCCCTTATGTAAAATAGACACAATATGGGTTTCCCAAGTTCAAGTTCCTGCAAGAAAAAGAGCCACAGTATGTGCTTCAGAGGTACAATTGCACCCCACATATAACAGTCGCAGTATGGGTCTTGGTTGTGCCCACTCCCCTCATGTAGAATAGTCACAGTTTGGGCATCAGCATTGCAATTGCACTGCTAGAGTCACGTAATTTAGACATAGTAGGTGCCTTGCAGTCGTTGCTCCACTTACATAGAAGACACATTGTGGTGCAAGCAGTGGCCATGCAAGCTCTGCTTATGTAGAAAAGTCATAGCTTGGGCTTCCACTGTGCAGGTTTTCTTCTAATATAACAGGCACAGCATGTGTCTAAGCAATACAGTGTATCTTCACGTAGAAAAGGAACAGCATGGGTTTTAGCAGTTAGAACATACCCCATTATATAATATCCACAGCATGAGCCTTGGCAGTGCTTCCTTGATATATCCAGGCCCTTTGCAAACTTCCGCAATCATTATGTTGGGTGTCCAGACTGCTAAATTATATCAGTTGAGGGTGCAGATTTAAAAAACAGTTGTATATTTGTAGATGGCCTTTTCTTATTTATAGTAACAGAGCACTTGTGGACAACAGGGCATGTTTTGTTATATGCTTGAACTGAGCTATGTGATGAACTGAGGGCATTCATCCCTTCTCCCCAAGGTGGATCCCCCCACCCCCATGAGGCTAGCGAGGTGGGCCTGCTCTGCAACACCATCCACAGGGGTCGAGGCAAGTGGGACCTCACAGGGAGAGACTCCCCCCCATCCCCCCTTGTAGGACAAGAACTATTTTTCCCATGGGGAACTCCCTGATACCCTCAAAGTGATCACCTACATGGATTTGTCTAACATAATGGAACATTATCAATTCCATGAAGATGAAGCAAACTTATCCTATCCACAAAAGAAAACTAAGACTACCCCTTTAAAGCAGTCCCTCCAATGGACTGTACCGAGGTTGCTGAAAAGGGATGATATTGCAAGAGAGAGGTGGTGAGTGAGAGCAAGAAGCGGAGCAAATCCCAAAAGCAGAGAGAACCAGGGGAAGCCCCCATTTGTAGCAAGGATGGTGAGCTCTCGCAGAACGCAGAGCCCGCGTAAACCAGTCAAGCACTGATGTAGAGTCAAAGACGCTGGGAGACCGGCATATGAGGGCGGAAGACAACACAACACGATTGAAGAGAGAGTTTGGTGGTGGTGTGACCACACAGCAACAGTAGTGCCCACTACCGGGAGAAACCCACTCCCAAACTGCAAAACAAACAGCGCGACAAGTGAACCGCAGAGCAAAAAAGAAAGAGAAAGAGTGTCCAAGACCTTACCAGTGACGTTACCTCTCAGAATAGAAGGTAATACAGGGAAACAGATTACTGGACAGTTAAGATGGACTAATTAAAACTCGAACAAAACTCGTCATAGTGATAATGAGAATAGTATTGAAAATAAGCTGAGGAATGGGATCCATGTATATAAAAGGCAAAGCTACATGAAATTCACAAAGTGGGAGAGCAGTAGAGTAGAAAATGTGTTGCCAAAGTCAAACCAGGTCCCGAAGAACAGACAGATAATATAATAAACAGACACCCAGGAAATCAGGAAGACAAAGTTCATACATGAAACAGCACTCTGGTAAGAGAGGCTAGAACCTAACTCGAAAAATAGAAGGAACTTTATATAAAAGTAAGATTGTGCACATAAAAGGGGAGAGGAAAACTATCAGTCCCCTGCAAGAGTTATAGAAGTTAATCCAGAAGATTATTTGCGTATGCTCTACTGAGTGGAACAAAAGAACATAGAAAACCCTGTAACAAGTAACATGACAGAGTTACCAGGAGAAGGGAGTCATTCTCCTGTCCTGTGCTAGTTACATTGGTGGTAGAGTCAGATAGGTTAGGTTTGGTCAGTGGACGGACATTCATCCTGACTGAAAAATAGTAAAATAGGTAGGGAACACCCCATAGATATAGGTCTAGATATAAGGAGAGTTAGGCCTTATTTTACTTTAGCAGTTGAAAAAGTTGTGTTGTGCTTTTAAAAGAGAGAACAGCAAACATTAGAAACTTTGCCAAGTCCCTCACAGAGGGAGAAGAGACATATAAAATAATCATTGATGTAATCATGGACCTGTTACAGATGTAAGGGACTAGGCCGCTAGTACACAGGGAGTGCCACAATGTTGATAAATAATATAGGGGGTAATATAGAGAGAGTACTTATTTTACTTTAGAATACGTATCATGCTTAAAATGTCTTTACAGCCTCTGTGTCCTTCTTCTGATCCCCCACATTATCTATGCCATGCCCGGTTTTGAAGTGCTACTCTCCGTTAGTTTTGCTATGCTACCCTGTGTTATGTTATGCTATGCCATGTCATGTTTTAAGCTGTAGAACCTTATTGTGTAAAGTATTGTTTTGCTGGGATCCATGTGTTATTTTTCGAAAGCTAAATGCACGTTATCTAGGATGTACCTGAGTGCTGCTGCATGTACTCGTTCACTCCTTTGTGGGCAGGGTGGGGATATGATGTTGGTTTCCTTTTATACTATCTGGATAGGTCGTGTTATATTATGTTGAAGTTTCATCATAATGTTTTGCTTTAAATGTCTGATGTTCAAGTGGCTTTGAAGCTGCCATAAGACAGCAAGTACTAACCCCTAAACATTCAAAGAAAAGAAAGAAAAACCAGAACGGTAGACTCGGAAATCTAATCTGTTAAATAGATTATACACCCCTGTTTTGATCTAACTTTCTCATGGTGTCCTTCTATTAACAGGACACAGTAACTGCAGCCCAGGGTGAGTAGGCTAGTCAAAGGCGGGATTACGTAAATTAACTTCCATAAGCACCAAGCCTCAGTGTAAGAGGATTCCTGACTCACACACATATATAACCATTACCTTAAAGGCACTAGCAGGACTTGGGAACCTCTGGACAAGCTGGACAGGGGTTCCTGCTCCCAAGGAAGACGTGGTTGAAATGCCACCCTCAGTTAAATGGGCCCATATTTCCTTCCAGCTTTCCCATCTATTGAACCTATTAGTTTGTGGGCCAGTGGAGTGTATAGAGGTGCTTTGTATGATGTGGTTTCTTGAGCATGTTTTCTACATTCCTTGGTTTACCATAATACTCTGGAAGGCTCAGAAGTCTGGCCACTGTTCTTAAGCACCTTGCACACAAGCCTATGATTTTAGTAACCATGACATAAATACATGAGGAAACCGAAAAATGTGTTTGTTTTAACTTGCTTTCCAGGGAGCTGTTGCAAAATGTGTCAACATTTGGATTTCTGTAATACAACCCCTGCCAAATGTTGTTGGGGGATTTAGGGGAGTAATTAGACAGGCTTTGCTGCCTGTGTTTTCTTGGGAATGGCCTCAACATGCCCCATCTCACCATGCAGTGAGTAAATTCCAGACATACACCCGTTCGCAGCAAACGCCTCTTCTCCAGCCATCTATCCTTTTGATGCTGCGCCTCATAAAATACAGTTGTGTCCCACGATTAATTCTATCCAATTGTACACATAGCTCTGCCACCTTTTCCTTCTCATGCCTTCCTGAGCATCTTATCTATTCCTTGCCCTCATCCCAACATTCTGCCTGACTTTGCTCCTCCCTACAACTGCTGGATGTTCTATCATATTCCTCCTTTGCCTTTCTGACAGGCAAAAGCACTTCAACACCATAAACTATGACAGTAGGCGCTATGCAAATGCAAGGTCACATGACATGGAATATGTGTCCAAAAAATACTTTAAAACTACCTACACAAACCACTTAATTTATCTTAAACTCATTTTCTTAATGCACACTTCTCGCAATAACCATATGCAAGGCTGGGCAAATTCATTTCTGTTACCATTCAATGTACAGTGCTGTGCCAAAAACAGAAAATACTCATGACATGTACTTATAAATATAACTGTGGTACATCCTTGTGCAAATATACACAGGGGTGATACATTGCCTTTGCAATTTTTGTTCACGATGACCGCACAGGAAGGCCCATGATGACCACCACAGATGTTTAAAACTGAACGCAAAAGTCAGAGGCTGTCAGAGCAGCTTCTTATCATAATCCCAAAACAGAACTGTAGACCCTCTTTTTGTCAGTGTTCACAGAAAGACCTCAAAAATATATTTCCAAATATTAAAATAGAAAAGGGGCAGGTGGGGCATGGGTTTGTGTAAGCAGGATACAGGCCCAAACTCTCAGAGGTGGCAGCAGATAACAAAGCACATGCTGTGCATTCCTCACACAATGCCAACTTCAAAGGTGTCAGGAATGCCGGTGCTCAGCCCTGCCTATAAATTGAGTACCGGGGCTGGACACTGGTTAACACTAACACAAATTAAGCACGGGAAGTTACCAAAATCTGACAGACCCCTGCTATTGCCCAGCTGACATTCAGAAGTGGCAGGGCTCAGAGTAGACTGTGTGCAAAGCGAATGAGGTGGACACATAGAGGAAGAGCAACGTTGTGTGTGGGCCACTCCTCCGAATGCCGTACTGGCATGGCCACATATTCTGGGGCAGGTGAAGTTGGAGAGAATAGTGTAATATTCTGATAATATATTGTTATATATTGTCTGAGAGTGTGCTGCTGTACAGACCAGGGCATCTGTGCAAGGGGCTTCATGTGTTACATGATTGTTACCACATAGAGCCTAATCAGTTATAAATACGCAACTAAGACAACAAAAAAACAATTACGCATCTAAAAAAAAAAATGTTTAAATCCTGTATCAGTGCCTCGATGCCCGCGGGCTGTGTGAGCGCTTTAAAAATACTAAAATAAATAAAAATAAAACAAATAAATCAGTGCCTTGACGGTATCCCAGCGGTAATTGCACAAATAATGTTAACACTACTCGGTCCGGCGCTGTTAGCACCGGATCCCGAGTAATAGTAAGGCAGTAATTCCCATTTTTTTGAGAGTCCACAGGACTCCATTTCAGCGATATTACTGCATTTTCATTTGACAGATCACAATATGTGTGGTCCCGGACCCCTTTTGGGTATGTCAATAGTGGTAGTGAATTTGGGATATTCCTGAGCAAGGCACTCCGGGATGCAGCTGAAAGAGGGACAATAGTCTATGTGGATGATGTGCTAATCAAAAATGAAAACTTAAAAAGTCACCTCAATGAGATTAGACATGAACTCAGTCAGCTACAGAACGCTGGGGCAAAAGTATCATTACAGAAAGCACAGTGGTGCAGAAAAATGGCAAACCTCCTAGGTCATGAAGTGACAGAACACGGGTTAAATCGACAAAAGAAAAACAGGGAAGCGATCCATAAACTAAAAGATCACACTAATTTGAAAAGTTTAAAGAGTTTGTTAGGAATGATATGTTACAACAGGAAATGTATTGAGAATTATGCAGAGATTACACAACCTTTAACGAGATTACTGAAGCAGGGTGTACCCTGGAAATGGGAAAAGGAGCAAAATGAGGCAGTGGCCAGGCTAAAAGAGTGTCTAACAGAAGCGCCATGTTTGGCATATCCAATGAAAAACCAGGATTTCTTTGTGGAAATATGATTCACCGATCAATGCATGTCAGTTGTGTTATATCAAAACATGATGCAAATAACAAAAGCATTGCATATGCTAGCAAAGCATTGTCACAGGTAGAGTCCAAATTTAGTAAATGCAAAAAAGCGCTTCTGACCACTGTCTGAGCATTACAACATTTTTGCCCCATAATCCATAATTCAAGGGAAGCGGATGATTGTTGAAACAAAAAGAATCAGATGAAGGAATTTGACCCAGTCAAGAATTACTTCCTGGACATTAGCACTTCCGGGATTGCCTGTAGAAGTGAAATATGGAGAAAATAAAAAAGAGCCCAGTTGCTCAAGGACTAGCAGAGTTGCATGATTGTGCAGCTGTATGTGCGCTTGATGTCTCAGACCTAGTAACAAGTTCGAATTAATTTGAGCAGTCTCCACACAAGGCATTCAACAAAGAAACCTGTAAAGATTTACCAACTGTGTATGTAGATGGATGTGCATATCATGTAGAAAATTATACAGAAAAGAGCTTGCAGCAGGAATAGGAAATATATGGTTTAAATGTGACAACATTTCAAGAGTAAGCATGAGGATAGCTCCCAAAAGTCATCAAGTGGCAGAACTGGCCACTATTTATAATGCAATATCTACAGTAGTAGACAATAAACTCAAAGAAATAGTTCTAGTCACTGATTCTGATTATGCGTGAAATAGTTTTGTAGAGTATTCACCTGGCTGGAAAGTGAAAGGCATGCTCACCTATAACAAGAAGCCACTTAAACATTGCAAGATGATTCAGGCTTTAGACAAGCTTGTGTCAGAAAATTATCTGATAATCCATTGGAGGAAAATACGTGGTCATTTGAAAACACCAGGTGAGGATAAGGAAGGAAATGATAAGGCAGATCAATTAGCCAAAATTGGAGCTCTAATGCGGGAGTTATTTCCTATTGAACACCTGCTTGGTGAAATACAGGTAGATGTAATAACACGCTCCAAAACTCCAAAAGCAGTTGAACAGCCTGTGGCACAATGAAGTTTGGATACTCCAGATCAAGACTTGATCAAAGCACAAAAGGAAGACCTTATTCTAGGGATGTATATGTTTTGGTTGTGGCACAATTGGTGACAGCTGAATTGACTGTGGTCAATTCGCCCATGGCCAAAACCACCCTGTTTAAAAAAAACACACCCGCCCTACCTACCTTTTCACCGTCCGGGCCTTTACTGACCCTGCAGTGTCAGATCCGTCCCTCCTACGCGAGTTGGATCCGACGCCGCTGTGTCCGCTTTTCTTTTTTTTTGTCCCCCACCTCCATACCTCTGGAAGCAGGGGACACACCGGTTACCCACAAAGGCAATCACTACCAAACATGGGGAGCGGGGGACAACCCTGCAACCCCCCTCCCCATGTTTGTTAGTGATTACCCAAATTGGTCGTTTCAAAACGACCAAATGGTACTGGCCGAATTTGGCCAAATGTGCTATTTGGTCATTTCGAAATGACCAATTTGGGTAATACCTATTCAGGGCCTATTTAGAACCATTTGCTAGATGCAGAACAAAATCTTCTAACTGAAGAAGACTGCAAAGGGAAAGAGGAATTGAGAGTGCTATTAAAAAACAAAAAAATAATTAGATTACAAGATGGAGTTATGATTAGAGAATCTGTGACAGGCCAAATCCAGTGGGTTCTCATTTTGGGGATTGATGTTACATAATGCCCACAATGCCATAACTGTAGGACACAGAGGTTCCCAAAAAACTTTGGAAATTTTAAAAGATTACGCCTATTGGACACACATGTCCCTAGATCTTGAGCTCTACACCACAAGGTTTTTAGTGTGTGCACAGTTTCAACCTGCATCATCGGCTCATAGAGCACCATTGATGAAAAGGGGCTTGACACTCCCATGGTCTGATTTACAAGTCGACTATGTCGGGACCGTAAGAAGATCAGGAAGGGGAAACAGGTACATGCTGACAGTAACTTGTCTAATGTCCAAATGGTTGGAGTGCATTTCAGCTCCAGACTGCAGTACACAAACGGCGGCCACTTTACTTGTAAATCATATTTTTTCAAGATTTGGTTTGCCTCAAAGAATAGAGTCACACCGTGGAAGTCATTTCACTAGTGCATTAATGGCAAACATATGGCACATTTTGGGTGTGAGGAGGAAGCTACACTTTTCATACCAGCCTCCACTTCAGGGGGAGTGGAATGGTGTAACAGATCGATAGTTGATATGTTCAAAAAGTTTGAAGTTCAAGCAGAATCTAGTTGGGATGTGCAACTTCCATTGGTAATAATGGCTATCAGGTCGACGCCCTCTAACTCAACACATTTCAGGCCCCATGAAATATTGACAAGAAGGAAAATGTTTCTGCCACAACACTTACTTTACAGAACAAATGAACAGGTGCTTGTAAATGCGTCCACAATTCATGACTATGTGGAAGAATTAAGTAAGCACCTAAAATATGCGTTTGCATTTGCGCAGTGAAATTTGTAAAAGGCCGCTGATGGTGTAAAGACATACTATGATAGGAAGGCATCTGTCAGAGAATATGAAATAGGAGACTAGATATACACGTTTAATTTCGGAAAGGGTAAGCATAAAAATTCTAAATTCCTTGCAGCATGGCCATATCGAATTGTAGATAAGGTTTCACCTGTGGTCTACAGAATTGCTAAAAAGGAGGGAGAATTAACAGTTGAACAGTTTGTCCATGTTAATCATATTAAGCCCTTTAACCCGAAACATGAAGTGAAAATACTGCAGCGAGTGGAAACTAGTAGGGATTAAGAAAAAAAAGTGAAACGCTTACCTATTAAATAGAATTGCCATAGCAGGTGGATAGGTGTAAATAGTGCGAAGATGTCAAAAGGAGATTTAAAGAGGTAAAAAAAAAAGAAAGAGGGAAAATATATCAAGTTAGTGAACACAAATCCAAGGGAGCAACTAGGGGAAAGGAGTGTTGTGTTTGAGACACTTATCTGAAAAATGCCATATGATATTATTGTGATTAATTCATGATGTTTTCAGCAGTCATTCGGAAAATGTCTTGGCTGCATGGCATGTTATTTGGTATGATTTCCATTTGTGTGCATAACTAAATTTGATTTCAGATGCTCCAGTGAGAAAGGAAAAATAAAGGCTTTGATGTGCTTGATACTTAAGTTGTCTTTTCTTTTTACTCTAGAAAAATTATTGTTTTCCCCGTCAGCACTGGATCCTTGGAGCGCCGGATCCCTGGAGGATACCACTGGAATGGAGTCCCCTGGAAAGCCCCCTGGACTGAAGAAGGGGGTGAAGATGATGACCCGAAAGATGTGAAGATGATGACCCCGAAAGTTGTGAAGATAATGATCCAAAAGGATGACTGGCTCTTTTTCCAATGTGGCAGAGCAAAGAAGGAAATCTTTTGGCTACTGTTGGTGTTAGTAGCTATGAATGCTCCATGTGCCATGTTTGCGGAAGGCACACGTTCTGATACTGCCGGCACCGGTATCAGGAATTGCAGCAGAAGAAGCTCTGGGCTTTATATTGGGGTATAGAATCTTGTTGTACCAGAAACTGTATATTAGCCTAAATCATGATATAATCATTGAAAAGTTTCTTAATGGATCAGAAATAAAATCAGAGCAAGTGACGGGATGGGTGCAACCCTGTAAAGAAGAAGCTTGTTGGGCAACCAAGGAAATAATGCTAAAGTTAGAAAAGACGTTTGTGAGTTCATTTAGTGTTAAGAAAAGGAGGGGGGAAAAGGAATGCTCGTTTATTAGTGGCTACAATCATGATGACAATAATTGGCACTGTCGTGGGTACGACAATAGCTACAGCCAGTGCTGTATCTGTAAACACCCTGAGTAATAAGGCACATGAGTTGAGTTATGATTTGAAAGAGTTGCAACAAACTTTAGATGGGTTCAGGGGTGGACAGGATGAAGCGATCGATTACGTGAATGAAACAATTCTGGTTCTTATTGAGCGAGCCAAAATGTTAGAGCATCGTACCAATGTCATTGTTAAACATGATAAATGGCTGCATGATATTTTAAATGTGATAACTCCATTTGAAAGCATTCTGACAAACCATTTACAGGAAATTCAAAATGTGGTATCTCAATTGATTCAAGGCCATATACCTCTGTATTTTGTGTCATCTGATATCATCCGTCAAATGATGCCACAGATTACACAAAGGGAGGTGGAGATAATCCAAGAAAGAATTGTGTTTGAAATGGGAAGTGCAATACCATTATATATTAATATGGAGGGAATGGAAATAGGTTTCCTACTGTGCATTCCGTTTATCGCCCCACAGTTGATCTATCAAACTAATTTGGTACGTAATGTAGGTTTCTGGCAAGGTGACAAATATGTTAAGATTGTAACCCGGGAGATGGTAGCATTTCAAACATGGGAACCTGATGAATATCTGATACCAATGTAGGATACCTGTGTACAGTTCAAGGAACAGAATTATATATGTCCAGGCAAGACATTTATGCCTAATGCTGCAGATACTATTTGCGGATTGAGGTCCGACCATGTGGTGTCTAAGGGGTGTGAGATGATTATAAGTAATACATATTGATTAAGGATAGGTGGTTAGTGAGTACTTCAATGACAAATTACACAATTGCTCACTTTAACCATGGATCTTTTATTGTCAAAAATTTGAAGCATTGCGTGTTCTACATATCTAACCCTGAAGATACAGTAGTGTCGGTGTGTAGATTGACCCTGTTTCATGCTGATGGCAATTTATGGGAAGGAAAGGTGGAGAACATTAATTTCTTTCAGAAAAATGCATTTCCTATTGATCCAGATATTCAATTCTTACTGAAACGTAAAAGCGTACACACACAATTAGAATGAATCTGAATAAAGATAACATTACTCTGAGCAGTTCAGGCCTGAAAGAGGCAGATAAATTCAATTGTGGGACCTGGGTGGAAAGAAGTTTGGAGATGTTGGCGGTTCCAATGGTGATTGTTTTGATATGGTTGATTGTACTCACCATTAAGATGAAAATGATAATATTTGATTTAATGACGGTTGGGAGGGAGAAGATCCAATTGGGAGAAGCACATGTGTTTTAGAACATCTGTGTTTTTCTTTTTCCTGCAGTGATTTCGGGTTATATCCCGGCAGAAAAAAGGAGGGAGTGTAGGAGTATGGACTCCAAATTTCAACACTTAGACTCAGCATTTTAGCATTCTCATTTTAGTGTGGGCTTGAACTTTAACTAGGGGCAAGGGTGTGAAACTCATTGCTGGACTCAAGAGTGTGAGTCTCAGGCAGAATTAAAATGGATGGCAATGCGCAGAGATTTGTCACTTTGCTCTACGATGCTATTTCAATTAACTGAGCTGCACTGAATATAATACTAACATAATCTAACATACTAAATAACTCAAACCCAGTTAACATGTAACTGAATCCCATAATAACATTTAGTGCAAATTAGTCCAAGATGAAATGAGCTGGATGCAGACTGATGAAAATGCATAATGCTCTGAATATGGGAAGAAAAATTGACTTAAAACGTGCAGGCTGAATCTGCGCTGTGTGGTAGCTGAAAAATGTGAAGATCCGTTCTGCTAAAACATGGCTTTGTTTTGTAGCAGGAAGCGCAATTTTCAAGAGAAAATTGAAAAAATGTTCTCTTCAGTAATGCAGTTAGCACAATGAGGAAAGCAAATACGGCAGATTGTTTGATTGTTAGTGGGATGATCTGGTCAAGGTGAGGTGTCTTTCTAGATTGACGAAGGGGTTTGATAAAAAGGGTTTTGAAACAGAGTAGCCAGGCATTCCTGTTCTGGTACTGACTGACAAAGTAGGCAGAAGTGCTGGTTGCTGAGCAGACTGAGTTACGGTGCTTGCAAGCTGACTGTCTGCTGGGCTCAGGCTGAAATATAAGCCATCTCTCCCTGGGTTGGTAATCCTTAGAAAAACTGCAGTCTCGAGGATTCTTATTTGGGTTGACCCTGTGCGAGGCAGGCAGAAAGACTGGGGAAGATTTCACTGCCAAGCTGAGTCAGGAGTATCGGCAACAGATCTAGATAATTATCGAGTTAATTGCGGGGCGAGTGGAGTGAGTGGTAATTTAGCTTAGCTCAAATAGTTCTGTTCATTTTAGGTGCTACATTAGAGATTCAAATTTAAAAGTAAATGCCATTCTGTGTCCATATTTCTCAAAGTCTTGTTGTTTTTTTAAATGGTATTTTTCAATTGGCAGAGCTTTGCACAGATAGAATGCTGAAAGCCATCGCAAGAAAAGAAACATAGTTGCACTGTGAAGTACAATGTGGGCATAAGTGTCCTTCTGTGTAACGTGCCTAATTCTATTTTATGATAATGAACAGATTTTAAAAAGTTATTTTATTTGATTATATTTATTCTGAATTTAGTCACTTTGATTTGACATACATAGAGAGATGCATACATGCGGTAAGAAATATCTCAAAGCAAAGTAGCAGCAGGGAATTTTGTTACGTATAGAGGCTGAAAGAATGTGTTGTATTTCAAATGCATGCTTTACATTTGTTGAAACTCAGCCAAAAGGGCGTAGTTTGGTATTGTACATAAGATACCACAAGAGGACATGAGCCATCTACTCAGAATGTATTAATTCCAGTATTTGTTGTTGTTAGTGGCCCTAGTAAAATCATTATTAGGCACTATTCTGAAATTAGACCCACCACTATAAAAATAAAATACGACAAATATACCACCATAGCAAAAATATCACAAAGTAATATATAGAACCACAAAAATATATCTAACAGTCCACAGGACTCTATTGGGATTTTCAGCGCTATTACGGCCAGAGGTAATAGCGCCAGCAGTAATAGCGCCAGCATTAATAGGGCTGAAAACAGGCACAAAGCTTTACCTCCAGCTCAGAGGTAAATCTTCAGCTTTCCACCCAAACTCGGAATTGGGAAGAGCAGTAATGCAGCAGTAATAGCATTACTGCCTCATTTTTGCCGCTCCTCCCAACCCTTGATGAGGCCCAAAAGGTTTAAGGCTATGTCATGTTTGTTGCTTGTATATCACTTTAGGCCACAGGAAAGCTTGTCTCGCAACACTGAGGATAAGACAAGGGAGGGGAATCTTTGAAGCTTTATGCCCACAACGTAAACACCAGCGCTCCCAAACGTCTGCACCATAGAGGCATTCAGCCTGAATGGCCATGATCTACCAGTTCCATAGTAGTGATAAGTCTGTGACCCTGAAGACACTTCTATGTTAGGCTGGCTTTTACTATTGGCCTTCAGTATTTAGGTTCACTGCTGAGAATACAGTCCAGAGGCTGAGCAGTCACTGGCCCCTTTGTGAGAAACCTGAGGGTATTCTCCCAGTAAGACCTCGAGAATCCCTAATTCAGGTGGCCAGGACATGGTCATCGCTGTTGGATCCAGTTCCTGGGTGTGGACCAGTGGGGGAGGATCAGCTGGGTATGGGAACCCGGGATTATGCTCGAGGGAATATCCCAGGTGAGACGCGGTTCGATCACGGGGAACAAAGTCCCTGAAGCTTTTATAAGCTATTCCCACTCATCATCTCTTCCACCCATTGAATCTTCCTTACCCAAAGGTAAACTTGCTAAGCACCACAACTCCCAGACTCCTGCTTTTCCTGGTTCTTATCCGAATACTCCCGGTCACTCTTCTGCTCGTCCCTTTTCTGAATGCCAACTCTACTTTGACAAAACCCTACAAATCTCGTACTTCTGATTATCATTTCCTGCAATCAGGACAGAACACTACTATTCCCACAATCCCCTATGTTCTGTTCTCCATCCTGGTCATTCTCGTCCATTTCACAAATCTTCCCTATCCCATCCCGTAGGATACTCTGACACGCCAACCCCTCCCCTTTCCAGCACAAAGACTATAATTTCCGGTAATACCTTATCCCCATTTTACCACGCAGAATATGAACAAACTCTGCCTTTTCCCTTTTCCGACACCCACGCTTTCCCCAATGTAGAAAACAATGGATTTGTAATAAGAATGTTTACCTGACATGTCCCGAAACGAGCGTCAGGCGAAGTCAGGCAATTGACATAAACCACACACACCTGATAGGCCTTCCTTTTCCCAACAGGGATAAAAGGTGGCACAAAAGAGCACTGTACAAGCAAGGAGAGCACGGCAGACAGCACAACTATACAGCTAATCAGGCACAGCAGTTCAAGAGAAGGAGAAAGACAGCAGGAATCGAGAGGGTGGTGGGGAGAGAAGTGACCTTGCCCTTTTTGTCCCCGCGGAACCTTCTGGGAAGAGTGCCTAAGACCACGAACAGTAGCACAAGTGTCTTGCAGCAGATGTCAATGGTACACGGGGCAAGCCTATGGCGATAAGCAGGAGCGAGGGAAGTTCTCACGACCATGGTACCGGGGTGACTCCAATGAAGAGGAAAGCCAAGCGGTTCATCACAGCCAGTGAGTAGACGGGAGAAGCGATAAGAACCGGGCTGTGTTAATTGAGAATTGCAAAGTGGCAAGTTTGAATCAAGAAATGAACTGTGAAAAAACTGTAAAAAGTGTTAAGGGGAGACCAGCTGCTGAGGGAAACTGGCACCACGTGGGTGCTAAATCCAAAGACTCTGGTCGATCCACATCTGATCAAAACTACAGATACCAGAAGGCTGTAGGAGAAGCCAACGAAATAGGAAAAAGTGGTCATACTGACGGTCAAGCAAAATCCCTGTTCAATCAAAAAGCTTTGATCTACAAACGGTAGAAAGTAAGGGAAATGAATCCCGCAGTGAGAGGAAGTAAGGGAAGCGAATCCCACCAATATTGAATTGTGTCAAAGAAATGGCAAGAGTGAACCCGACCGAGAAGAGGGGCAAAGTCTAAAGTCCCAAGAAACAGTGTGTTGAAGTGAACCCGGCCAAGGGAGGTCTGCTGGAACTGTTTAAAAAGACATTAAGATTTGTGAAGAAGGAAAAGTCATAGTGACCCCGACCGAGGGAAGCTAAGATTCAAGAGGGGGTCCAAGCCCGAACGAGGGAGATCCAGGGGTGAAGCCATCACCCAGGAACTGTAGGTCAAATGGGGAAGCTATCATCCAAAGTTAATTGAGAAAAAAACTGCTATATGAATTGTGGAATACAATATGTGAGGGGTCCGCGCTCGGAAGAGGGGGAGTCAGGGGTTAAGCCATCACCCTACATAACTGTGGCTAAGTATTAAGAAGGGTCAGCGCCCAGAACAGGGGGACCCAGGGGTGAACCATTATCACCCCAACAAACTTTCATTTGGTTGGAGGAACTTTGGTTTTAATATTTGGAACACGTCAGGCCTTCGAAGGCAAGAGACTTTCAAAGTGAAACGAGACTTGGTCATCGACGGCCCTGATAGCTGAAAGCTGAACTGTCATTTCGTGCTGGGAAAGCTTGAGAGTGTGCTGTGCTCCATGATCCCACCTTACCCTGTGCTGAAAACATGGGGAAGGGAGACACAGGCTACCGCATCTTCACATTTTATTTGAGAACACTTCTTTCTTTTCTTAAGAACTATCCCACACTCTTTCTCTGTATTAGTTGTAAGGTTTGGCAATAGGTTTCTTAGTAAAGGTCTTTTTATTTGACACAACGCCACTGGGACTGCCTTATTTTTCATTTGATGGTCGACGCTTGCTCCTATCTTAGATTTAGGTTTAGAATAGGTGTTTTTCCAACCTGCATACAGAATTCATTGTTCAATAAACACCCTTGAACTGTGATCACGTGTGTCTGTCTTACTTGATGCCACTATGAGTTCCTTACACCTGCCACAAACATATGGGGATGCATGGTGCGTTATCGAGACTGGAACTCTGTTGAGTAGTTACTGGTCTCCTCTGGGAATCATCTGCATACATACTATCCCTTTCCAACTATGAGGTCCAGTTGCTTAGTCAGGTTAATAGGTGGCACTACTTTGAACCCAAAAAACGTTGGGAACACAGTTCAATTTACTGTACAACCAGCTCCTTGCATAACACTGAATTAGGCCAAACGAATTGTGGGTGGGTGAGAGGGCATGGAAGATACATGAAAATGGAAGGAGTCCAAAATCTGCAAAACATAATTGCCCACTGCTGGAAAATAGGCTGGTACCTGTTAGTGATTTTGGTATATTCCACTGAAACACTGGAAAGTGAATGCTCTGTCTGTGGGATTTCAAAATAGACTGGAAAGGGGTGAGGAGCAGGACAGTCCTTAGGACGAAAGTGGAGAAAATGTGATGGAAACATAAACTCATTGGCTTAAAAATAGATTTATAGGGAAAAGAAATGGCA
This sequence comes from Ambystoma mexicanum, assembly GCF_040938575.1. Lineage (NCBI taxonomy): Eukaryota > Metazoa > Chordata > Amphibia > Caudata > Ambystomatidae > Ambystoma > Ambystoma mexicanum. The sequence goes on from NC_090934.1 coordinate 230,623,644, forward strand.
ATCTGGGCAGCTGAAATGCTTGTAAAGCCTTTAAAAACACATGTAGGGTTGCATTAAACTGCAGGAGTTGCAGCTGTGTGCGAAGACAGTTTGGCAGAAGAGGCTGAGCTGAAGCTACGAAGTCTTTCCATTGGACCGTTAGAGAACTCACCTGCAGGTAATTGAAAAAGCTTAGCACAGGACGGAGCGCACGTAGAGTGTGTGGCTCTGTGAGAAGACAGTTTGGCAGGAGAGGTTGAACTGAAGCTACGGAGTCTTTCCTTTGTTTCCATTGGCCCGTTAGAGATCTCACCTGCGGATTATTGAAAAAGCTTAACAGCGCGGAGCGCGCACATGACCGTGCCGCTGTGTGCGAAGACAGTTTGGCAGGAGAGGCTGAGCTGAAGCTACGAAGTCTTTCCATTGGACCGTTAGAGAACTCACCTGCAGGTAATTGAAAAAGCTTAGCACAGGACAGAGCCCACGTAGAGTGTGCGGCTCTGTGAGAAGACAGTTTGGCAGGAGAGGTTGAACTGAAGCTACGGAGTCTTTCCATTGTTTCCATTGGCCCGTTAGAGATCTCACCTGCGGATTATTGAAAAAGCTTAACAGCGCGGAGCGCGCACATGACCGTGCCGCTGTGTGAGAAGACAGTTTGGCATTGTGCCTGGGATTTGCCTAGAAATTCTATGAAGCAAAATTAAGATTCTTTGCAGTTCAGGAGGGTGAGTGTTTTATACTATCCCGCCCTACACTTTGGTATATGTATAATCTATCAGGTAGAACCAATAAGAGCAGAATGACAGAGGATTTGTTGTCAGCTTTACAAAGGGCAGCTGATTTACCCCTGCCTGTGTCTCCGGGAGAAGACCCTGCTGGTGAAGCAGCGGACATTATATCCACCTCTGCGTCTGCTGTAAAAAGTCTAAAAGCGGCCAAGATCACTTCTTATTTTAACACAGTCCTAAATCATCCAGTAAGTCCGGTTACAGTAGCAAGTCCCCTCAGGAGTAGATTGTACCCTCTATGCGGTTTTCTTCTATTCTGGATGACGACATGTTGAGTGTTGTATATGTGAGTTCCAGAACTTCACTCTGTGTAGGTTCTGGCACTCAGAAGAGATTCGGTGGCTGACGGTTGAGAGGAGGTCTGAAACTAGCTGTGAGAAACTAGCCGCTGCTGTGGTCCCTTTCCCATTAAACCCATTTCGCCCTCGCCCATTGTCGGTGTGATCTTTCCACAACATATGGCGAGGAGGTGGTTGGTGAGGAACCGCAGCGGCAGATGCTCCAGTACATGACAAAGCGGCATAAAGTATCGAGCCTACCTACGGTCACGAACAAGAAGTCATCACCACGCTTTGCTGCAGTGCCTCTTCTGGGAATTAAAGTACCATTTCGCAAACGTTGTGCACCGTGCATGCGCACAAGTGAGTTACCCTGCCGAGCAACAGGAACAGGTTACCAAGGCTACAGTATTCAGCTGAGCTGAATCAGCAACTGGGCCACTCACCAATCTCGTTCCTTGGCCCAGCCACTCTCCCCTGCACTGCCTTCCTGGCAACCCCTACACTGCGTGACTGTCTCTGTATCCCTACAGCCCCCCTTCCCAGCACTTGTCTGCACTTATCTTGCACTTGCCACCAGCTGGCCCTTATTATTTATCTTGTTCATTACTAACCCTGTACTGCACTTTCCCCTCTCCCTTTCCCCCTTGCACTTTTCCCGTCCCCTCTACCCATGCACTTGTGCGATCTGAATGACACCTGGCCTAGTAGGATCGTTGTCTGTCTCCCCTTGTTCCCCCCTCCCTGCCTCGTCGCTCCTTGAAACACTTGTGTATAGGCGCGTTACAAATGCCATATCATATCATATCATATCATATCATATCAGGTACCGTAGTGCCCACACAACGAGGCGTGCCAGAATTCTTACAAGCCAATGAGAATGACACAGATGCACAGTGTAAAGCCACAAGAGAGAATATATATATTAACAATTTCCACCGCCCCTGGTCACAGAGAAAAGCTAACAACCACGAGGAGTTGTCAAAGTGCTGGACTGGCCAGTGAATTTACACACTTCTTTTAATTAAAGCAACAAGTGACCTGTTAGCCACATCACAGCACAGTGTGAAACTAAAACTGCAGGGGCCTCACACTTGCAACTAGTACAGAAAAACAAATAAATACTCATCATGCAAAATGTTGCCTCTCTCTGCTCTTTTCTTGCCACACCGGGAGAACCCCCAACTCCCTGGTAGCAATGGTCTGACTCGTTCCAGGTGTACCTATGAGCTATTGGTGGAGCAAAATTCAGTGGTGATCTCAGAGAGGCATCTATCTCTCTTGAACTGCCTCGGGAGGGAGGGTCATTGTATCTTTCACACCTTGCCGAATATAACGACACAAGAAGTCTCAGGTGATGCAGCTACCACATCTACCAAGAAATATGAGTCAGCCATAGCAAAATTGGAGTGGCACTTCGGCAAAAAACCAATGTAGTTCTAGAGCGTTACTACTTCTTCAAGAGGAAACAAAACAAGGTTGAGGCAGTAGACAACTACACTGCAGCTCTAAGAGGGTTGATAGCAACTTGCAAGTTCACTGGAATAGCAGATGAATACATTAGGGACCAGTTAGTGATACACACGGCAGATTTGCCAACTCTGCAACATCTATGGTAGGCAAAGGGCCCCGCTCTTGAACAAGTGATAGAGATTGCCAGAACAATAGAGTTAGGGAATAAGTGTATCAGAGTGGTTCAACAGAGTGAACACAACTCCCAAGCAGAAAAAGCCCAGTTAGTTACAGAGAATGATGTGGCATTGATCAGAAAAGGTTCAAACTTTGTGAAGACAAAGATGAATTGGCCAGAGAACACCAACAGGGCGAACAACCGTCCATCGTTGTGGTCATTTCAGACATGCTGAGGTTGTGAAAGAGTGCCTGGCCAGTACTGTAGAATGTTTCAAATGTGGCTTAATAGGACACTATGGGAGGGTTTGTAGAAACCCACGTAGGAGAAACACAAAGAAAAGTACTGTCAAAGTCCTAGAGGAAATTGGTGGCCCGAGCAACCTTCCCACGATTATACAAGATACAGATGGCCCCATATTCATCTTGTCCATCAACAACAACACAAAGAAAGGCCCACGGGAACGCATAGTTGTAAATCACTTTGGATATGATAATCGACACTGGCTCCCCCCACACCATGATAGACTATGATACCTACACCAATACCCTGAGAGGAACTAAGGCCTACAAACGATGGAGCCATTGGTTACGGCAAAAGCACCATCTACATCACTGGTTACAAGTGGGTCCACCTGAAATTCAGGGATAGGTGCACATATCGCAAACTTTATGTGGCAAAAACGGATCCTCTATTGTAGGATGGGAAGTGCAAGCTATGTTACGCATCAGGATACATCTGGGAGAGTCCCAGTCCATTCTGAGCATCACAGAATATGTTACTCTCTCACAAGATAACTTAATGAAGATGTTCCCGTAGGGGTTTACCAACACAGTAGGGGAACTCAAGGGTTTTCAACATTGCATAATCCTCAAGAGAAACGTAAAGCCCATTGTACACAAAGTACACAAAGTACACAACATACCTGTTGGAACGAAGGATGCCCTACAAAGTGAACTGAAGAGACTATGCATTGAGCAAATCATTGAGGCCATTGAGGCATCTGAGTGGTTGGCCACCATCACCTTCGTTCAGAAACCAGAAAACAGCATCAGGATGTGTGTGTATTTGAGAGACCTTAATGGCAATACATGGGTCGACAGACACCCTCTTCCTAATATTAATGAAATGTTGTTGAAAATGAAACCAGCTAAGATATTTACGACTCTTAACTTTTTGTCAGCGTATCATCAGATTGTTTTGGAAGAGGGATCAAGACATCCCACCTCCTTCAATACCCCATCGGGAGCATTCAGATTTAGGCACATGCCGTTCAGATTAGCATCAGCGGCAGCCGTTTTTCCGAGACTGATGCAACAGTTGTCCAGGGGCTTAGATGGAGAATATTACTTTCACGATGATATATTGATTGCAGTATTGTCAGAAGAAGAACATGACACAAAATTGTTAGAAGGTGCTACAAACCATCCACAACAGAGGGCTCACCCTTAAATTCAAACAATTTAAGATGAAAGTAACAGAGGTGACATATTTGGGGCACGTCTTCACACAAGGAGGAATAAAGCCTAAGGTTAAACTGGTTGAAACAATATCAAAAATACCTCCACCAGCAAATAAAGATCAGCTGTGCTCATTTTTGGGCCTGGCAGAATATTATTCGAAGTTTGTCCCAAGGTTTATGAGCCCTGACGAAGAAGAATGCATTATTTGAATGGTCTGAACAATGCCAAGATGAGTTTACCAAGATCAAAGAAAGGGTGAGAGAAGCCCCCACACTCAAAACGTTTTCCCAGTCTGCAATCAACATACTAACTGTTGATGCGAGTGGCATTGGGCTGGGATGCATACTGAAGCAGATCCAGGGTAGAAATGATGTAACGATAGTGTTTGCCTCACGCGTGCTAAACCAAGCTGAACGAAATTACTCCACGTCTCAAAGAGAAGCCTTAGGAATTAATTGGGCCCTTCGACACTTCAAGACATTAATATGGGGTTTGCCGTTGACAATCAAGATGGACCACAAACCTCTAGTTCATACTATATGTTCATCCAAGTTCCCTTCAATTTCATAAAGAATCAACAGGTGGTTAGTAGATATAATGCAGTACAACATCAAAGTGACATATGTTCACGGCCACGAAAATGTAGTAGCAGACTGTTTATCATTGCAAATACAAGGAATACTATGACAGAACGAGAGCAACTCGTAATGCATAATTTCGAGAAGGGGACTGGGTGCAGGTCAGGAATCCACAGAGAGTGCTAAAAGGAATGTCAAGATACTGGAAACCTCAGCAAGTAAGAGATGTTGGACAGAAAAGTGTTAGATTGGAGGACAGTATGAAGTGGTCGACAGCCAATGTGGTCAACGCCACGAGGGACACAATGGCGGCCCAGTCTTTACATGGCACTAGGTTCTCCACCCCGGCTGTACACAAAAAGAGATGGGATAGTGATTCAAGTGGTGGCATACTTACGCCATCCAACTTTGGTGAAGGCTCCTCCGGAAGAGCGTGAAGTATAGTCCCTTGTTGGAGGAAGGGCTACATTTAATTTTGAAAGGATTTCATGTTTTGTTCTCCTTTCCCCAACCCGTCCTTCCTTCTTTCCCTTTCCCCTGTTTTTCCCTCCTTTGCTTCCCCCATCTCTCCCCACCTTGTTCTGGGTTATTTTATGGGGGTGGGAGGGAGATGTTGTATATGTTAGTTCCAGAACATCACTCCATGGAGGCTCTGCAACTCAAAGGAGATTCGGTGGCTGACGGTTGAGAGGAGGTATGATACCAGCTATCTCCGTACCGCTGTGGCCCTTTTCTCAATAAATCCACTTCGCACTCACCCCTTGTCGGTGTGATCTTTCCACAACATTGAGTCTCCCCAATACGTTGGGCCATGAAAATGTTTCAAAAGAGGATTATTTTCTAGGCACACCACCCATTTTCTCAGAGGCTGCAACACAGGACTCTGATACCTCAATTACATCATATACATCAACACCTGGGCCAGTGCCACTCAGAAAGTTGTCAAAAATGCTAAAACAACTTGATAATATGACATCCGCTGGGCATGATGGAGTCCTACAAGAAATCAATCAAGTGTTCTGTGTACTAGTATCCCTATATGCAGGTATATAATTGGAAACTAAGATCCACTCTGCCATGATGGAGTCTTAACGTTTTACATCTTAAAACATCAGATTTCAATCCAAATTGAAGGAATTTGTACAAATTCAGAAGATAGGGGGATAGAAAGGAAGTGACCTACGTCCAATGAACATGGAGAAGGTGTCTGAAATCTTGATACAGGAGACTGAGGAGGTGGATGTTCCTGTAACTCTTGTGAATAATGAGGGGCCATGGGTGGTGGGCATCTCTCAAGGGGCTGATCCAACTGAAGTGGCCCTAGGGTCATTTGCTCCAGCAGGTATTGATATTATCAATATGAGGTGCTCAGACCAGCTTGGTTTGGAGCCTATTTCTTCTACGGGGCCTGAGATTGCAGATTCTTTAACCTTGAGGGCGCCTGACTCTTCACAGTCTGCCAAGACGGGTAAGGCTATACAGGCAAATAAATTTAAAACAAGCCCCCTCAAAATTGCGCCAACCAATTGTGATGAATCCTGTGGAGTCATCACTGATTCTCCGGCGATTATCTCCTCCAACATGGCCAGGGACGGCAGCCGCTACCTGATCCTGACTCTGCGGGTGGTAAAATGAGGGAGGATCATGTGGTAGGGGACGAATACTGGGAGGAGGTGATGACTCCATTGGAAGAGATGCGGTATTCCCCCCTTTCTTATGAAGAAAAATCTATGACACCTAAACCTCTGATGGCATACTGTCATTCCAGTCAAAATACCATTTATACCTCACACACACATAACACACACCTAACATCAACTGTTTCAATTTTATTTCTAAGAAAATGTCCTAAACAGTATCACTTTTTTAATCCTAGAAATTCAATGGACTTCAACCCCCATAATGCCTCAAGTACTGAGACGAGGAAGAGGAAGAAGGAGTTGATGTAGATTGAAAGAAATACAAAGTTTAATATGCAGACTAGTTATTTTGGTGAATCATTAGTGCACAGGACATTTAAAAATGCTATCTGCACTCGAGATGCAGGCAGAGGCACAGAAGAAAGCAGTACAGGAAAGGATCATGCTGGAGGAGATTAAAAAAGCAGTCACTTCCAGACAGCAGCTCTCAATTGCGAGTGTTACATAAGAGACACTGCAGGCACCATTGGAGGACCGTCAGATCACTAGCAGCAGAAGGAGAGCTACTGAAGATATGGTTGTGCCGAGAAGCAGAAGTCTTGTGTCCCGGTCGCGCAGAGAAGCCAGTGGGTGAGCGCGGAACTGCAGGGAGAGCTGCAGGAAGGTCTGCAGTGCGAAGGAGGCCGCCCGAGACAGGAAGCTTCATCGCAGTGACGTGCCATGGGTTGGGAACACTGCAAAATACCGGTGAGTCTGCCCCGACCCATTAGGGTCCCCAGGGCATACCGACAGGCATGTAAACAAATAAATCAAATAACAATATTTGAATACCAACCAAATAAAGCGCAAAGACAGAACTTGAACAAGTCCCCATATATGAGATGTCAATGTGTGGAAAGTTCAATAAAGTGTTACCCTAAGCAAATAAATGCTAAAGAAATAAATAAAGCTGCAGAACTTGTCCAAGTTCCCATGTATGAGATGTCAATGTGGGGAAAGTTGGAACAAGTAGTACCTCAAGCACATAAAGTAGAAACACAGTGAAGTACTACAACTGTGCAATACTAAAGGACAGTGAAAAGGAGAACATCAGGCAGTGAAAATCTGGGGGAAAGATACCTGGCAGAGAAGTATACCAGGGGATTAACAAGACCTCAGAAAGTGATTCCTGGCATGGGAGTATACCAGGCATCCCTGGCAAAATATATGGAGGTATAAGACATTGTGGGAAGATACCTGGCAGGAGAGTATACCAGGGACCTGATGAGCCCATAAAGAAGAGCTAAACTTTCTGGAACATATTGTTTCCAAAAGAACGTTCTGAACTAATTATAAAGAACCAAATAAACAGGGCAAGGGAACCACCCTATGGATCCAATGATGTATCCTTGGAAAAGACTGTTTCTGTTGGGTCTATCTGTTTGCTTTAATTATGAACAGTTTTTACTAAACATAAGCCAGAGACATTTTGTTGCACCCTTAGTTGATCATTTGTAGTGTGAGGGTCAGATTAGTATGTTTTGGACATTAGGACAGTTTATAATTTTGACAACTTGACACAGACTGATCTTTAGTTTTAGTTTCCTAGGTAGGGACATTCTCTTTAGGATAGGGACAGAGATGCCTTCATCCAGCCCTTTTGTTTTAATAAAGATGTCTGATAATGAAAATATTACAACTTTCCACCTCTCATTTCTGACCCCTCACAAAATCCTCAAGGAAAGTTCTTTGCACATTGCTAAAGCAGCCCTGTATCAAAGCTGCGTTAGGTAAATCAACAGTGAGGGCTCCTTCATCTAGTTCTGGTCAGAATACTGGCGTTGTAGGCCATCTTGTGTATGAAGAGGTGGTTATCCTCTCGCCGTAGCCAACCCCACGTGGGTCTCCTGTGAAATTGTGTGTCTCTCATTCGATACAGACTGATCCTATTCCATATTCAGGTCTTATTGCTTCTTCAGTAGGTGATACTCATATTTCGCTTTCAGGTCTGATCTGTAACTCAAGTGCTACTGCGACTTGGTCAGTTGATACCCATTCATAAGGCGTGGCTGCTATGTTGACAAAAGAATGTACTTCTTTGAAGAATCCTTTTTTGGTAAGGTTACAGGGTCTGACTCTGACACATAGGTTGGTGCACGATGGAGAGAATGTTGGCAACCAATGGCTGTCTAATGAATGAGAAAAATATCCATCAACCTCGTCTATAGTGTTCTTGAAGGCACTAAGGGCCTGGACTCTGCAGGCATTTTTCATCGAGTTGGCATCCTAAAGGCCCAACCCTAACACATGAATTGGTCTGGAGCACTGGGTGAGAAACCTGAAGGTGTCTCCCTGGCTAAACCCCGCAGATCTGAATCCAGTTCCTGGGGCTGGACTCGTGAGGGAGGATCACCTGGATGGGGGTTCTCAGGGAGTGGTAGTGGGACACTGACGGGTGAGATGCGGTATCCCCCTTCTTTCAACGCCTTTTCCCCATCCTACCATGTGAGACATTCAAAACCAATGCCCCCCCTTTTCCAACACGAACACGTTCGCACGACACACAAGAGAACGGACTAAGACCAGAGCCATTTATCTGACATGTCCCAATAAAAGGGTCAGGCAAAGTCAGGAAATTGACAAGAATCACACACACCCAGCGGCCCTTTCACTTCCCCACAGGGATAAAAGGTGGAGCAAGAGAGCACAGTACGAGCAAGGCAGACCGCACAACGAGACAGCTATCTAGATGCAGCAGTTGGAGTGATCGCAGTCTGCTTACTGAGGAGCTCAACTTGATGGCTTTAAAAGGTGAAACTTGTGGCCTAACAGATCTATCTGTAAACCCTGCTGGAAATAGAATTTCATGAAACTCTAGGAATGTTATTTGTGTCAATGAAACTCTGGCCTCATCTCTTAAAGTTACTACCCTAGACAGGAAATATTCTATCTTTAGTATACATTTTCATAAATTCATTGACAATAATTATAAAAGACATTTTGAAACCTGTATTGTGTTAACGGAAGATATCGATTCTCAATCAGTGTCAACGGCATCTGTATGCCAATGATAAATTATCCAATAGTTGTCATCATTAGGATTAAAAAGGTTAAACATTCTTATCAAAACTGGCTGTGGTGCAATCAAGCTCTTAGAATTCAAGGGGATACAGAGAAAATGCTTTGAATTTTAAGTAACAAAAACTTTGGAAACTTATTAATGAGGTGGGTAACTCTCAGCTAGATTTCCAGCTTAATGCAGTCTCGTAAAAATAAGAGAGCACTTTGAGGCTCTCTATGCTGTTCAGGATGTCTATGTGTCTCCTGTGCATGACAGAATGGTGGAATTGAGAGACAATTGGAAGCTTAATGTTGACCAGGAAACTATTGAAGAAGTTCTAAGTAAAATTAGGAACCGGCAAGGGACAATCAGATTGTTTCAAGCAAATTGATTGGCCCTTGCCAGGTCGTTACCCGGCCGGGAAAAACTTATGGCAGCAACAGATCCGAACTCTGTGTCCCGCTGTGTTCTTGTTTGCTTCCTCAGGCCTCCATGGAAAGGGAGCAGGGACTACTTGTAGTCCCTTCTCCCCGATCATTGGCACCATGTTTTTTCTTTTTCACATATCTTTTCAATGGCCACCATGGGAAGGGAGAAGGGACTATTTTTAGTCCCTTCTCCCATTCCATGGTGGACATTTTTTGTTGTTGACTTTTTTCCTTTGCTTTTCAATGGCTGCCATGGAAAGGGAGAAAGGACTATGTTTAGTCCCTTCTCCCCGATCATTGGCGGCCATGTTATTTTCTTTTTCATATATCTTTTGAATGGCCACCATTCAAAAGATATATGTAGTCCCTTCTCCCGGTCCATGGTGGCCATTTTGTTTCTTTACTTTTTTCCTTTACTTTTCAATAGCCGCCATGGAAAGGGAGAAGGGACTATGTGTAGTCCCTGCCACCGATCCCTGGCAGGCATTTTTTTCACTTTTTTTCTCGAGTTGAGAAATGGTTGTGACGCTGTTTCTCAATACGAGAACAAAATGCTATTAGTACCCCAGTGCAATGTGCCGGGGTACTAATAGCAATAGGAGGGGGGCATTACCGGTCTGGTAATGCGCCGGGGGGTTCATTTTTCTTGGGCTTTTAACTTTTGCCCGGGGGCATTACTAGACTGGTAATGCACCCTTCATCGGGTTCTATTGCTTCATTAGTAACTGACGTGCTCTTGGTCCAAACTAATTGTCCAATGTTCTGTTTAAAAATAATCCTGTGATGTGGTCCTCAATTTTGACAATGTTAATTAGGCAAGTGGCTGATACACAGATCTTCCCGATGTCTTGGAGAACTGTGTATGTTGTTCCATTTTTTAAGAAGGGTTCACGATCAGAACCTAAAAGGTACTGGCTCATATCTATTCTTGATGCTGACAGCAAAGTGTAGGCTTTACTGCTGTTGTTGCATCTAGAAAGTTGAGAGAGAGAGGTAGCATGTCTTAAAAAACTGCAAATAGGTGTTCGGATGCATTATGGCACATCAATCAACAGTTTCATTTTAAAATGTATTCAGAATCAGGTCTGGTCTAAGCAATAAGAATCTGTTTTTATAGCCACAGTTGATTTATATGTGGCTTCTGATGCTGTAAATAGGGGGCTTTTGTGGAGTACATTGAAGCTTTGGGGGATTCTGATTGGCTTTCTGTGATTGATAGTGGGCCTTTATGACCATGCAAATATACAAGTTAGCCTAGATTACGATGGGGCACTTTCACGAAAGATTCAGACCTATGTTGGAGTTAGACAGGGATGCATTTTGGCCCCATGTCTATTCAATTTGTATGCGTCCGATATTGGTGACCATTTGGACCCGGTTGCGTTTCCTTCTCGGAAGGTATGTCATCTTAAATGTGTTTGGTTAGCATGCGCTGTTGATTTTCTAATTTTTGATTGTACACAGAAGGGACTCCAGAAATTAGTTAATGCATTTGTTGGTTATGCCTCGCTTAATTAGTTGAAAATGAATCCAGGGAAAACCAGGATAATGCAATGTACTTTTAAGAGAAAATTGACTAATTATCAATGGCGAATTGTCCCCGACATTTTAGAAAGGGTAGAAAGCTTTGTGTATCTGGGGTTGCCGATTACTTCAAAGCCCCATAACTCACAGCTAAAAGAATGGATGTTGAGTAGGGTACTAATCAAATGTGCAGGATTGACACAAGAAATGGAAATGTTGCCTAATCCCACTACTGAAATTTTATGAGGCCAACATTGTTCCTAAAAACTTATATGGCATAGGAGTTCAGGAGTTGTGGGTTGCAGACTTTTATCAAAACTTGAAGGAATCATTTTGTGAAGGGTCTTGAGGATAACTAGTTCTCTGCCATTAGCCGCCATTAGGTGTGAGCTTGGGATTAGACCACTTGTAGGTTTGGCCCATTGGAAGCGTTTGTCGTTTTATTCCAAAATTCTTTCTCCTATGCAGGACTCTCTTTTTGCCAATTTCAGTGCTATTAACAAAAGGAATAGGGTTCAGTCTCTGAAGAATCTGTCTGCTTTTGTCATAATTTATTGGGGCAGATGGACTTCATTGAGACTGACCTCTTGAGTGATCCTGGAAATATAAAGCAAATATTGTATAGGTTTGATTGGATCGCACTCTTGAACAATTTCATAATTATGAGTCCCTAATACATATTAGTTTGGACCACAGAAAGTAGGTTATTGGTGTCAGGATTAGTCCTGCGAATACTAAGGCAGCGAATATGGCAAGGGAAATGTGCACATAGGAACAACAACTCATGTATGCTAGAAGCCAGGAGTGCAAACAGAGTGTGATATTAAACCCAATATGTGAAAAGGGATGTGGGGTAAGCACCTGACCGCGAGGAAAGTCGGCAAGCGCCTTACCCCCAATTGCTGTTACAGGTACTGACAGCGCTAAACCCACGTAGAGGGCAAGCAATGACAGGATCTGTGAACTAACACTCTGATGGTATCAAATAAGGGAACTAAAGAACTGTACTCACAAGGACGAGAATAAACCTCTTGAACGTCAGCTAGCCCATGAATCCTGTTGATGAACTGGGACCCCGAGAGGCTAGAACAGCAATGGGAGAAGTAGGAAGGTCCAGAGGGCACGGGCTGTAGGTTGCCAGGGAGAGGTAGACTGTAGAACAGGGGGCCCAAGAGGACAAGGGCTGAAGGCAGCCGGAGCGAGGCAGGCTGCAGGGCAGGGAGCCCAGAGGACAAGGGCGGAGGCTGGAATGCAGCAGAGCGTGATCCGCTGTTATGTGGGGAGCCCGACAGGGCAAGGGTGAAGGCTGGAAGGCAGCCGAGAGTGATCCGCTGCAGAAAACTAAATACCTAAGTTGAAATAGTGATAACAAATAGTGAGGAAAACATAAGCATTCACACAGGAGCTAGCTAACAACCGCACACCACACCTAAAATCAAATGGGAAAATAAATGCAGAAGTGCTAAGGAAAACCTGGAATGGATCCCAAAAGAAGTAAGGATCAGGAGCAGGGAAAAAGCTAAATAACCAATGCAAACTTCTCCCTATCCTTCCAAGGAAAAGACAGGAAGCTAAAGAGGAAGGCTAAGGCATACGGGTTAACAGCAGCAAAGGACAGAGTCAAAGAAATACCAACTGGGCTGCATTTGAAAAGGGAAAGCACTGAGAAATGCTGCCTGTAAACAGAGGAAGGAAAAAAGGGAAACAAGGGAGCAGAAATCAATTAGAGCATGAATCAGAGATTCAGGGCGGAGGGAACAAGAAAACAGGAACCAGGACCTAGGTAAAAGGGCAAGGAACAGTGAACAAGGGACTAGTCAAAAACAGGAACACTGCAAACGATGACCAGCGCTGGACTGAAGTGAGACTGAGGCTTTTAAAGCTGCTAAACGAGCACACGCCTCAGGTGTGCTGACTGCTGCACCTGCAGCCACAGGTGTTGCTTATCCTCCACCCAACCTAGTCCTGCAAGGGTGGAGGTGGAGCAGTGGGCCAGGCATTCTGGGAAACACAGTCATTTGGTTAAAGAAGCATGCTGGCTGCCAAAGACCTGAAATGGATCCGGAAGGGAAGTAGTTTGGAAAATAGGGATTTTGCGCTCCCAATTCATTACAGCACTGTGGCATTAGGTTCGGAGGAAATGTCCAGCAAGGAATAAGCCCCAAAACATGCCCCCAAGTGGCGGGAACGGGAGCGAAGGGAGCGAGTCGTGACAGTATACCCCCTCCTACGGCCCTCTTCGGGTGCCCGCCACCCGCACGAGACTTCTTCTTTCCATGATGGGAGTGCTTTTTCTTTGGAGGTGGCACTGATGGAAATGGTGGCTTGTGGGTAAAGGCAGATGGGCTTCCATGATAGGAGTGCTTTGTCTTTGGAGGTGATACTGATGGAATCAATGGCTTCTGGTGAGGAAGAGACTCATGGTTTGAAGAAAGGCATGAAGGACTTGCAAGACCTGAAGCAAAGTTGAAAGGTCCAGGAAGCTCAGTCACTGGGAGTGGACCCTTGTAAGTCTTTGAGGAGGGAGGCAGGCTGGTGCAACTTGCCTTAGACAATGGTAGAAGTTCTGTTAGCCTTTCTGCCGAGAGCAGACATGCGGGAGGTAAGGAAGTTGCTGGCTTCAGGAAATGTTCATGTTCAGCCATTAGAGAAGGTGGCGGCTGAGGTAGAGGTTCAGATCTTTTTCTGTCATCCATCTGGGAAAAGGCTTGTGGTTGAAAATGATCAAGGTTTGATTGCACGTTGGATACAACAGCAGGGACGTTTGGCATACTGATAGGAGTGATAGACACAGTACTTGGTATTTCAGGCACACTTGCAGAAGGAGCAATAACAGACACATCTTGAACTGCAGCAGTCATTCCCTTCCTTTGGCTACTAGCACCCAACTGGTGCTTCTTGGCGGAATTCTGTTGCACAAGTTCTGTAGGTAATACGCCGGTCTGCACCACTCCCTGTGCACACCCAGATGAGTGGTTCCGACTCACCACTTGGTCTAGCTTGATGACTCTGAAGCGGGAGCTGGCAAAAGTCTCAAAATCTGATGCTGCATTTTTTGGATGCTCTGATGCTAAAGTGAAGCAGTTGGGAGAATCGTCTTGTGGAAAAAGCAGGCATTCTGATGCTCCTCCTGAAGCAAAAGAAAGGCAATCTAAACGTTCATCGACAGTAAATGTTTGGGATTCAGGAGGACTGTCTGGAGCAGTAGAAAATACAGCAGGATCTGATGGTGTAGACAGGTATACCTCTGATGTTGGAAGCGAAGCTAAGCAGGATACCGGTGTATCATGAACTGAAGGCAAACAAGCAATAGACTCTGGAACTGAAGACATGCACATATGATGGACTACCGGAGGCTCTCTGGCTGAAGGATGATCTTCTGGATGAGTCACTGTAGACAGGCAGGCCAGAGGACACTTTGAAGCGGAAGGCATGCAAGTTGGAGCCATCTCGGTAGCTGAATCCAAACATGTCAGGGTCTTTGGGACTAACCCCGTGCATGGTGGAGGCTCTTGATGATATGGCAGACATGGCAGTGGTTCATTGGTTGAAGACACGTGTACCAAAGATGACTGCAGGGCTGTGGATTGGATCATAGAAGAGTCAATGGTTGTAGGAGGACACACAGAAGTCTCAGAAGTTGATAGACACATTGGTGTCTCAGGAATGGAGGGCACCTTTAGGGCATTAGACTCCTTGGCTCCCGTAACCAAGGACTGAACTGTACCCTTGCGGTCCTTTTCTTTAGTGGGTGACACAGAGTCTCTTTCTTTGTGGAAGTCAAAATCAACCAGTGGAATCACCATAGTAAAGTCTCTGTTAATCAGGATTTCGTCAATTGTCCATTCCTCTGTCTTAGCTTCTGAAAGAGGCAGATTAACAATCAACAGTTCAGGATTCGCCTGCTGGTCTTTTGGTTCTGTATACTGTGGAATGAGTTCATCAGAACATGCAATCTGTACAGTCTCTGACTGTTTGTATTGATCAGAATTGGCAGAAGGAAGAGTGAGCCCAGAGGTAAGATCGTCTTCCACATCAGCTTTAAACTCTACTTCAGTCTCAGCAGCTGTATCAAGAGCAGGACCTAAGCCTAGTGTAGTGACTGAATCTGTGTATGCCACCTTTGAGTATTGTGTTTGGAGATCAGAAACTTGTATGTGTGCTAGCTCAGAATTATGACCGACTGCTACACAGAAAACTTTAGGTAAAGGAGTGGCTTGTAAATCTTCAGCTAACTGCAATCCCTGATAATCAGCAGAACAATTGTTAGAAACTGTGCCCAGGTTGAGCGCTGTGCTAGAAGAAAGACTTTCACTTCCAATAGATCTAACATATTGGCAATTATCATGATTTACCAAAGTCTCTGCACTCAGGGGCTGAACTGTGTTCACTTCATCAACATCAATGGATAAAGTCTGAGGTGTATTCAGGAATGCGTGCAAGATCTTATTCTCCTCTTGTAAAGAAATGAATTCTTGTGTTAACTCCTCAAGCTTGGCTCTTAGTATGCCCTGCATTAACTGTACATCACTATCAGTAGGCACAGGGGGAGGCATAGTAGCATCAGGGCTGGATCCTGCACTAGCAATCTGGATGTGCACCGATTGTGCACTGTCCTCTACTGCTTTCAGGTTCTGAGATTTATGCTTTCTCATACTAACTTGGCCTGTGTTACCCTTAAGCAAACTATTGACCTTAGACCTCTTGACATTAGGGACTACCGTATGTACTTGTGCAAAGAAGTATTTGGACTGAGGGTAGAAAACAGAAGTTATGCAAGGAACCCCTCCATTCTTTATGTTTGTACCATGAAACTGTTCTATCTGAGGTGAAGCACAACTGGAATCATGGGGTTCAACAACCGAGGTACTCTTGTATAATAAGTCTGACAGTGTGTTGTTTTCTACGGTTAAGGCTTGCGCTGACATAGAATCGGGATCAGAACAAAAGATCGAACTAGGATCAGGCAATGTAGGGTGAGCCATCCTATGGGAAAAATACTCTGCTCGTAAATGCCCATTCGTGACAAGGAGTTCATTTAAACCAAGACTAGTGATTTGATTGTCACAGGTAAATGTAGGGGAAGCTTTCTGTACAAACTTGTTAGAGGCCTTGCTGCCTTTCTTTCTTAAACTTGCCATATTCAATGGGAATTTTGGGCTGGTCATTCTGTCAGGATTAGTCCTGCGAATACTAAGGCAGCGAATATGGCAAGGGAAATGTGCACATAGGAACAACAACTCATGTATGCTAGAAGCCAGGAGTGCAAACAGAGTGTGATATTAAACCCAATATGTGAAAAGGGATGTGGGGTAAGCACCTGACCGCGAGGAAAGTCGGCAAGCGCCTTACCCCCAATTGCTGTTACAGGTACTGACAGCGCTAAACCCACGTAGAGGGCAAGCAATGACAGGATCTGTGAACTAACACTCTGATGGTATCAAATAAGGGAACTAAAGAACTGTACTCACAAGGACGAGAATAAACCTCTTGAACGTCAGCTAGCCCATGAATCCTGTTGATGAACTGGGACCCCGAGAGGCTAGAACAGCAATGGGAGAAGTAGGAAGGTCCAGAGGGCACGGGCTGTAGGTTGCCAGGGAGAGGTAGACTGTAGAACAGGGGGCCCAAGAGGACAAGGGCTGAAGGCAGCCGGAGCGAGGCAGGCTGCAGGGCAGGGAGCCCAGAGGACAAGGGCGGAGGCTGGAATGCAGCAGAGCGTGATCCGCTGTTATGTGGGGAGCCCGACAGGGCAAGGGTGAAGGCTGGAAGGCAGCCGAGAGTGATCCGCTGCAGAAAACTAAATACCTAAGTTGAAATAGTGATAACAAATAGTGAGGAAAACATAAGCATTCACACAGGAGCTAGCTAACAACCGCACACCACACCTAAAATCAAATGGGAAAATAAATGCAGAAGTGCTAAGGAAAACCTGGAATGGATCCCAAAAGAAGTAAGGATCAGGAGCAGGGAAAAAGCTAAATAACCAATGCAAACTTCTCCCTATCCTTCCAAGGAAAAGACAGGAAGCTAAAGAGGAAGGCTAAGGCATACGGGTTAACAGCAGCAAAGGACAGAGTCAAAGAAATACCAACTGGGCTGCATTTGAAAAGGGAAAGCACTGAGAAATGCTGCCTGTAAACAGAGGAAGGAAAAAAGGGAAACAAGGGAGCAGAAATCAATTAGAGCATGAATCAGAGATTCAGGGCGGAGGGAACAAGAAAACAGGAACCAGGACCTAGGTAAAAGGGCAAGGAACAGTGAACAAGGGACTAGTCAAAAACAGGAACACTGCAAACGATGACCAGCGCTGGACTGAAGTGAGACTGAGGCTTTTAAAGCTGCTAAACGAGCACACGCCTCAGGTGTGCTGACTGCTGCACCTGCAGCCACAGGTGTTGCTTATCCTCCACCCAACCTAGTCCTGCAAGGGTGGAGGTGGAGCAGTGGGCCAGGCATTCTGGGAAACACAGTCATTTGGTTAAAGAAGCATGCTGGCTGCCAAAGACCTGAAATGGATCCGGAAGGGAAGTAGTTTGGAAAATAGGGATTTTGCGCTCCCAATTCATTACAGCACTGTGGCATTAGGTTCGGAGGAAATGTCCAGCAAGGAATAAGCCCCAAAACATGCCCCCAAGTGGCGGGAACGGGAGCGAAGGGAGCGAGTCGTGACAATTGGCCCCTTATTTGTCTATATATCCAAACAGATGTGTGTGTGGCTCCTTCCTAATATTTACATGGAATTTTTACCACACAAAGCAAATTTTAGTTAGATATGGAATGTTGACTTTTGACAGGGCCAATTGCAGTTTTTATGACGATCTAAAATAATCTGAAACCTTAAAAAATCTTTTGGTATATTGTCCAGCTCCCCATGAGGTCCTCCCGCATTAACCCGACCCTAGAGGGAATATTGGGTAGTGGCCTAACCTCCCTAGCCTCAGAGGAAAGGTCTCCCCCCACGAGAGAAGTGACGACACCTAGTGAATGGTCACATTTGGGTTGAGAAACTAGTTGATATTAGTGATGGTAAACAGTGGGGACAGGCCTGTCGGGATAAGACGAATACTGAGGAGCACAGGGATCCATGAAAATAGGAGGAAAATACAGGCTCTTTCAACAGTGCACATTGTGGATGAGGCCACATCTGGAGTAGTATGTATGCTTCTGGATTCCATACCTCAAGCATTGTAAACAGTTCTAGCTTTATCACCTGGAGCATCATGTTCAGTCTTGGAGGCTGCACGTGGAATATTGCCCACTGATAAAAAATATTCTTTTGCAGGCTCATGTGACACTTTAATTATGAGCCTAGCTCAAAAGGTCACTTTGGGAGCATGTTCCCCACTTTGTGAGGCCGATTCTAAATTATTACCTTGTTCAAGAGGTCACGACTGCAGTATTTTGTCCAATTCTGATGCCCCACTCTGGAGCATTAGTCCAACTTGATGAGCCCATCTGACGTATTGTATCTATTTCTGGAAGTCACATCTAGGGTATTTTGTCCAGTTCTGATGGTCATATCTGGAGTTCTGCGACCAATTCTCTTCGGAACTACTGTGATCAGTTTGTGATGCATCTTGAGAATATTGTGACTAGTTTCAAAAAGTAACTTCGGAACAAGGCTCTGCCATATTGGTACCATGTGGCCATACAAAGACAACAGCTGGAACATTTTGTGATTATGTGGGCATATGATAGCAGTCTCTCTGAAATGCCTATCTAGTACTTATACAAAAGCCAAAACTGTTGACTTTTTCAATTCTTGTTTTTAACAGTGCTTCAGTGCAAGGAAGAGGCATCAATGGTGCAAGACTTTCCCTTTCCAAGAGAGCAGCCTGAGGAAAACCAGCTCTGAGGGGACTCCAACAGAAGATCTGCTTCACCAACAGTGATGCAAGGGACTGAGTCTCCAGGACCAGCAAGATGACAAACCACTTTCCTCTGCCCAATCTCCATCCGAAGGCCACAAGAGGCTCCTGTAGGAACATCAATCAGGAAGAAATTGCCTCATCCCAGAAACACCCTGGACAATATCAGAGAGACCAAACATTGATGGATTAGGTGATTGAGTGATGAAAGTGTTTGTCATATCTTCTGAACTCCTTAGATGCATCTAGCCAGAGATGTCCCAGTTAAGGGAAGAACTGTGAAGGGTGAAGACCAGCTGTTGACCTGCCTCTTAACCTATGAACTTTTGCTTTGCTGTGTTCTGCTACTTGTCTGTAAGTACCCTTTGCTTCTTCTCAGCTTCTCCCTCACCATGCAGCTCTAATGCTATCTCTTCCTTTCCCTCCTTCTTCTTTCTTCACTCTCCTCTGCTCAGAACCATCTCAACTCTCTTTCCATCCCTATTATCTCTTCTTCGCGATGCCGCCTCTCTTCTCGCTCCACTACTCTTTCTATTCACAAAACCTACTCCAACACTAACTTCCATTACACTTCCTCTTCTCGTATCTACCCTCAGTGCCTGTCTATTTCTCTGACTCAACATCGCTATGCTTCTACAACTCACACTCTTTGTGGGTTGTAAAAGCACATTCTGCTTATTGCTCTTTGGAAAGCAGTCTGCCTGCAATTAAACCTTGTTTACCTCTGACCTTTCCTTTCTCATTCTCCTTCTCTTGACCGGATTACCCCTACTGAAACCTGGATCTCTCCCTCTGACACTGCAAACCTTGTTGCCCTTCATGACTCTGCCTACACCTTCACTCACTCTCCCCGCCCCACTGGAAGCGGTAGTGGTGTAGGGCTGTTTTCATCCTCCCAGGGGCATTGTTGGGTGGCCTGGGGGGCTATAGCCCCATGTCTTTTGGTTGCAGCCCCGGATAGAAGCTCAGGGGCTACAACCAAAAGGCTAGCTAGCCCCAAGTCCTGACAATCCCAACATTAGCGTAGCCCCAGATGTTTTCCAGGCCTAGCAGCACCCCTGAATCCTCCAAACTTCCTATCTCTCCTACTCCCATATCACAAGCTAATTCTCCCTCATTCAAATAAAGGATCCCCACAATCACTGCCCTCTATCGCATATATATGATTTCTCTCTCTTCCGGGCACCTGGTCCGGTAGGTAAATTGTTCAACCACATCTCCCTACTAATTTACTCTTTCCCTCCTGATCACTACCTCATTTTCATTGGTGACTTCAACCTTCCCTCCCTCTCTGCTGTTATATCCACTGACTTTAACTCTCTTCTACTTAACCACTCACTCATTCTCTTGTGTTCAATGTTCTGCCCACTCTGAAGGCATCATGAAGCAAGACATAGACAACAGATTCAGAGTTCAAAATAAAATGGTTTATTGACTTAAATGTCAGGATGGTTGAAAGCCTAACTTGCCCTATGCTAAGGTGGGATTTCCCTACTTGAATGAAAATAAGGAAAGTCTGAGTCAGTAGGTTCAACTTAAAACTCTGTTTATGTCCAATACGTAACCTTGCCCTCACAACTGAAGCTACACAATGTGTAACGATATCATAAATAAAAGAAATAGTGATCAAAACAAAGTTCAGAGCTTCTTCTAGCTCCTAGCTTCCTTTTCAGCTCCCCTTCAGCAAGTTCAAGAAAATTCCACAAAAATCTTGAGATTACCTTTCTCAGGTTCACAAAAGTTGTACAAATCCTTGGGGTTCCCTTACCCAAGTTCAAGGTAACATAGTTCCACAAATCCTAGGGATCTTGAGGGCTTCATCCTCAAGACAACAGTAAAGTTCATCAAGCCTGAGGGTTCCCTTCCCCAAGACTTAACTTGCCAACTTGGTTTCAGTGTTTCAATGGTCAATACAACTCCAGATCAACTTGACACTTCTTCTGGATTGAATTAACAGCTCACTTAAATTACTTTTTCTCAGTTTCCTTCAACAATGCCTTTGGCTTTCACAATTGAGGGTTCCATGGTCTATCGTCCACCCATTACAGGTCACGCAACCAGGAACTCCAGGCTCTTCAGCCCACACAGGTTCTTCTATACTTGCCCTTGTGTAAAGATTTTCCTTGTCGGCCTCTTGGCTTCATGTGCAGGTTCACACTCCCTTGGCTTCTCCTGGTTAGCTTCTTGGCATTGCCACAATGTGTCACATATCCTCTGGCAGTCTTTGGCCTTACCGCACTGAATTCCTGCATAAGGTTCACTGCGTGGTGGTTTTATTTATTCCCCACATTTCTGACATGCTGTTTGCAACTTTCACACTTGCTCTCTTATTTCGTATATTGCTTTCAAATGGGCACTTTCCCATTTATCTTTCATCAGTTCATAGCTTCGCCTATAAAGTTTGCATTCAGTTTGGTATTCAGTATTCATAACTATTTCACTTTGCTGCTCAATTTTCATTCAGCCTGTGACTTCGTGTTTGTTTCCATCTGTATATGTCATTCAGTATTCGTCTCACTTCCATGCATCCCCTATGAACGCCCTAGCTTCGAGTGACGTTCCCCTTCACTCACTGCTCTTCAGCGTTCCTTTCGGGCAGCTGCGTCTCTCCACTTCTGCTCTACCTGCTGGTTTGCTTGTAGCTGTGAACGCTGCTCGTACTTTGGATGCTTCTCTATGCTCGCCGCCAGCTCTGCTTTGCCTTCTGCGGACGCAGCCGGCGTCTCTGTTGCTTTTCCTTCGCCCGCAGTTCCAGCTACGGTTTTCCATGCACTGAGGCTCCCAGACCTTTGGATGTCGGGTGGCCCAACTTGCATTGGGCTGCACAGGGCCTTGAGATCTTCTGCCGGCGTCCTGGCTCCTCTGGCTGCCTCTGCATATGGTATCAGGTAATAATGTCCCCATACATAATGTCGCTAGGGAAAAGCCATTGGCGACATTATATTTGGTGACATTATGTATGGGGACGGTGATGTCCCCTGCTCCCAATTTGTTTTAAAACGGGGATTGCGGGGAGGCCCCCTGCATGTTTAATGCAATAAAGTCTATGCAAAAAACAGCAACTTTTTTGTCAAGCGACATTTTCGCGGGGACATTATTACATGGAACCCTGCATACACAGGATTCCCTGCTGGTCTCTCCCACCCAGGCATCCCTGTTGGTCTCTGTGTTGCTGGTTCCCTCCCTAGTTATACACCTGCAAACCCTTGACAGGTTGCAGGTTTGAGTTTTCAATTAGCTTTGTCGGACTACAATTCGAGGGACAGGCCTGATCTTCGTAGTACTCTTCAGGCATGTGCCTCGTCTCAGTACTAGAGTGGTGAAATACCCTACTGGTGTTCACTACTCCTAGTCGCCTTTTCCGTGTGCCAGTACTGTAATAGATTCAATGAGGAAAATTCAGGGGAGCTGTTTTACAGTGCCCTATAAAGGCTGGTGGAGGGTTACGTTGGTTCTCAAAAGGGAAAGGGTGATACCATGTCTCGCCTATGGGTACCCCTTTTCCAATCCCCAAGGACCCGCCACCCAGGTGATTCTCCCTCGCTTCTCCACCCCCAGAATCAGGATACAAAAGTGATGGCCTCTCCCTGGCCACCTGAGAAGAGGATCCAGGGGGAGTAGGAGTGAGGAAACCCTCAAGTTTCTCACACCACCCATTCAAATGGAAACTCCTTTAACCCCTAATCTCTTATGACGTTCTTACGAGACCCTACAAAAAGGGCGAAATGAACTACCCAGAACTATACATGTACTATCTGGCTGCCAGGCACAATATGCCACTTGGTGGTTCACTGAACATGAATAGCCTCATGTGAAGAGCAAAAAAGCAGTCATGCACCTGGCAAATTTAAGGTCTATACTGTGGGGTAAGAGGGTTCATAACCAGCAGGAAAAACAGACAGTACACATAACCTGTACTGCATGGGACAAGATGGCTGAGCTGGTGGGATTATGCAGGCTATATGCCCCAAACGTCTCTGTATATGAGGTGGAGGGGATTGAGCTTTGAACTGAAGCAGGAAAGCATATTCTAATTACACTTTGAGCCCTCAGGAATTCACTCACTGCAAGACCTGTGTGTGGAGAGGAAAGTTATATCATTAGAGCAGCTAAAAAAAGAGCAAGGGTAAATGAAAAGATGATCCTTTCATACATGATGCTTAGAAATGTGCTCAAACAATATTTACGGAGAGCACTTATCACACCGACCATGTCCCCTTTGGCTCTATTTATAACAAACCCCCTATATGTAACAAAATGGTGTCTACTATATATAAGATGGTCAAAGTGCAGACAGTACTTGTGCCTGATGTGGCGAGAAATAGATGGGAAAACTCCCTTAGAGAACCCTTTGCAGATAGGCAATTGAGGCAGGCATGCCTACAAACAAGGACCATAGCAATGTATTCACCATAAATATCTGTATCAAGCATATTATACCCCACACATATTTTACGAACACCCCTTCGACCTGCGCTAGATGTTGACGTGATGAAGCAGACTGCCTACATTTGGCATGGGACTGTCCACTGGTGCAAAACATTTGGAATCAAATCATTGGAATTACGAATGAAATCATTACAGGTGCTTTTTCGGTA
Organism: Ambystoma mexicanum; assembly: GCF_040938575.1. NCBI lineage: Eukaryota > Metazoa > Chordata > Amphibia > Caudata > Ambystomatidae > Ambystoma > Ambystoma mexicanum. Next base: position 230,647,461 of record NC_090934.1, read on the forward strand.
TCGCCAAAGATATTGCTCCTTGATTTATTTCAGGTGAAAAGATATAGGATTTACACAAAAATTGCTTAGGATGGTGTTCATAACGGCAAGAACTCTAGTAGCCAGGGAGCGTGCTATAGGGGTCCAACTCCGATATTGACATCCTGGCTCCATACATTCTCTCACTGTGCAGCATATGAGACTCAATATGGTAATGCGCTGCCAGTCCGCAGCACAAGACATATGGGCCCTGTTGAGGAAGTTTGTAAATACAGAGGCAGAATGAAGGGAGAGTAATGGGGAGTGAGTGGGCTTGGCTGGAGTACTTTATGCCGCTTAATGTAACAAGACACATAGGGTGACTGCTATTGAATGTAACCACTCATGATACATGGATAGGGGGGCAGGGCGGAAGAGTGAGGGTATACATCAGGAATTATTGTGTGATGGAATGGGGAGGAGGGAGGACGGGAATTGGGACAGAGTTCTACAATGTCATAACATTTTTTCTATATGGAAACTCCCTGAACCGCCTCTCATCTCTCTGTCTCGAATATGTCTACCCCACCTTATGCCTCCGATCATCCTATCATCTTTGCTTCAATATCCACTCCTGCTTCCTCCTCACTTTCTCCATCTACTACAACTATTACTAAGTGCAGGTTTCCCTCCACCAAACTCCTGGACCAACTCTCTGACCTACACCACTCTCTCCTCCTACATTGAACTCAACATTAGCCTTCACTAACTTTAACACTGCTCTTTATGCTCCCTTTTCCTCTCACTACCCTCTTACTACACTCACTCCTAAATCCACCCCTCCACGGCCGTGGATTACACCTCTCATCCGAATCCTGAAAACAACAATTTGGAAAAAGATTAGCACTTGGCAAATGTCAAAACAATGCTCTGATCTCCAACTCTATCTCACTGCTCTTCAAAATTATTCCTCTACTCTTGACTCTGCCAAACGTGGCTTCTGTCTTTCTCTCATTTCGTCTCAACCCTCCCAACCTGGGTGCCTCCAAAAAATCTCTCAACTCGATTTGCTCTCCTCTACTCTTTCTGCAAATGGTCTTGCTCTCTACTATGCTTCTAAGATTTCTACCATTCACACATTACCCTCGCTAATTACCTGATGTCCCCTCCTCCTGCTCACCTTTCTCCACCACTCTTACTCTCCTCTGCCGCTACTATGGGGGTCATTACGACCTTGGAGGTAACCATGCCGCAATTTGCAGCATGGTTACCCCCTTACCGGGTCTGGGTTCCTTAAATGAGGAATTACCGGGCCATTCCAACCTTGGAGGATCCGGTAATTCCTCATTCGAGGAACCTGGACCCAGTACATCCCCATTCCCATTCGAGCCCCCATAGGGCTCAATGGGAATGGGGAGGGAGCTAACAATGGGCCCGTTAATAACGTGCCTGTTGTTAGCTCCCTGGTCTGCTAGCGGGACCCGCTAAGGGTGCCTGGTTTTACCAGGCGCCCTTTGCGGGTCCCGCGAGCAGACTCGTAATGGGGCGGTAAGGGGTTGACGGCTCCGGCACCATTACCGGCGCTGTTAACCCCTTATCACCAAGGTCATAATGACCCCCTATGTCTTCCTTTGCCCCCAACAACCATGATTAGATTCTTCCCTACTCCTCAAGGCTAAACCTTCCTGTGCCCCCAATGACCCACTATCACCACACATTGTGAAGCACATAGCTCCCAGTGTTTTCTCCACATCATACTTCCCTTTTCAACGCCTCTCTTGACAATGCCACTTTTTCTCTCATCCTATTAGACAGCTACTGTCACCCCTCTCCTTAGTAAACCTGTTCTAGATCCTAACCAGTGGTCGAAGTGAGCGGGAGTGGACGCGAGCGGTGCTCCTCTACTTTTTTTAATTACCTTTTACAGCTCCTATACTTTTATTTTAAAAAGAAACTGCTCCGGAATGGTTTCGTTTTAAAATAGAAGTGGAGGAAGAAGTTGAAACTTGCACTTTCAGTGCACTGCACTGAACGTTCCCTTAAACAGCAGATGCAAGTGTTTGGGGTGTGTATTGTGTGTGGGAGGGGATGTGGTGATGGGGTTTGTGGGAAGTGGGTGCAGACAGGCAGGGAACATAGCTCCACTACTTCTTTTCGTACACTTCGACCACTGACCCTAACCGTTCCAAAATCATAAATTGAAAAGTATTCCATCTACTCACTGAGTTCCTTGATACTTACAACCTCTGGGACCCTCTTCAGTCTGGCTTCCGACTTCTGCATTCTACTGAGACTGCTCTCGTCAAAGTCAGCAACTTAATCTCTTCCGCTCGGCATGCAAATCTTTCATCTATCTTAATCTTCGCAACTGCTCTACTGTCTTGAATACTGTTGACCATTCTGATCTTCTCTCTAAATTATCTCTCCTTGGCATCAGCGATAAGGCCCTTGCTTGGTTTGCTTCATACCTTGCCCCCAGACACTTTCAGGTGCTCTGGCACAGCCTTACCTCCCCACTTACCCCCTTTAGTGTTGGAGTTCCCCAAGGGTCTGTCCTTGGTCCACTTTATTTCACTCTCTATATTTCAGCTCTTGGCACACTGATCTCCTCTTACAGCTTATCCTACCAACTCTTCTCTGATAACACTCAGATCTTCTTCCCCTTTCACTCCTTATCCGATGCGCTGTTGTCGAAAATTTCAAACTTCCTCTCTGCCATTCAATATTGGATGACGTTTCACTTGCTCATGCTCAACTCCACTAAGACAGAGGTTCTCTACTTCCCAGCCAAACAGGCTATCTCTTCCTCTCCCGCCCAGTGGTCGAAGTGTGCGAAAAGAAGTAGTGGAACTATGTTACCTGATGGCCTGCACCCACTCCCCACAAACCCCATCACCACGTCCCCTCCCACACACCATACACACCCCCGACACTTGCACCTGCTGTTTAAGGGAACGTTCAGTGCAGTGCACTGAAAGTGCAAGTTTCAATTTCTTCCTACACTTTTATTTTAAAACAAAACCATTCCGGAACAGTTTCTTTTTCAAATAAAAGTATAGGAGCTGGAAAAGGTAATTTAAAAAAGTAGAGGAGCACCGCTCCCGACCGCTCCCCCTCACTTCGACCACTGCTCAAGCCTGATTACTTTCCTTAGTCTGCTTCCGCCCGTAACCTTCGTGTCATCTTTGACCCATCACACAACCTCCCGCTCTTCATCTCAAAATATGCCACTGCAGCCAGACTCATCCTCCTCAATATCATAAAAATTGGTCATCTTCGTCCTTTCAATACTGCTAAACAACTAATATCCTCCTAAGTCCCCTCTAGATCTGACTACTGTGCCAGTCTCCTCTATGGCCTTCCCAACTATGCTTTTTCACCTATTGACAAAATCCTCAACTTCAAGGTCTGCAAACCTTTCCACCTTTACCTCTACCTCTTCTGCCCATCTCCACATTGGCTGGCTATCTATGAAACAAGGGGCAAAGTATAAACTTCTTCTCATCATATTCAAAACTATCCATGGACTTGCCCAACCCTAGCTATCTGCTCATCTCACTCCCTACTCTCCAACTTGCTCGTTAAGATTATCATCAGCTCACCTCCTTGACAACATTTGCGCCAATGTGCTCCCTCTCGCCTCCTCTTTGTCTCTCTCCTCAATACCCTACTCTGGAATGTTCTTCCTCTCCCTCTCTGTTCTACTCCAATTCAACCACTATTTAAATCCAATCTCAAAGCTCTCCTTTCTGAAGAACCTGTCTCCTAGCACTCTATGCTACTGCAGCACCCTTTTTTCCTCTCTCCCTACCCTTCGTGGAAAACGCTACAGCGCCTGTCCGTCACCCCTCCATCCTTAATTCTGCACTTCCTCCACCATCCCATTCCTATGTCTTTCTGTCCTGTCCTCATCCCTGGTTTATATTTCCACCTTCCCCTGCAACATCTAGTCTTCAAGTTGCATTAATTTACCCTATTGTAAAGGACCCATGTCGTACGCTCTGTTATCAATGGTAAATTCTGTACACGTTTTTGTGCCAAAAATGAATTGCTTTCGTGTGATTTTTATAAACAAATAAAACAAATAAATAAACGTAATTATTGTTTAGTTTGGGAGGCCACACTTGGAGGATATTTTCCAGAGCTTGAGTTTTGAAGACTACATCGGTTCTATGTGATTTGCTCAAAAAGAGTCCATCGTATTAGATTACATAAAATACATTTTTTGGGGGTAGATTTTGCCTAAAGCCCCCTCATAACTCCCCACATTAGTTATCATCCTGAACCCATGCCCCACATATATTTGGGGCAAAATGTGTTGACAAAAATTCGATAAACTCGAATTGGATTAGTTAACCCGCGGCAAAACCTCCCTATCCCGACCACATCTAATGTATGCCTAGTCCAGCAAGCCATACCTAGAGTATCGCCCAGTCTGGAATGCCACATTTGATGTGTTGCTTCAGTTTATGTAGGCCTCAGCTTGAGCATTGTGTCCAGTTCTAAGGGCCACTTCTGAACAGGAGCCATATCTGTAGTCTTGTGCCCAGGTCTGGACGCCATATCTGTAATATTGTGTCCAGTGTCTGATGGCCTCTTCTTAACAGTTGTTTAGGTCAGGCGGCCACGTCACTAATATCATGTTGAGTTCTGGAGGTCATGGTTAAAGTGGTTCTATGTCATTTCATCAATGGATTTTTTTACCAATCGGTTACCGCTGGACCCGTAATGAATTACCCGTGCCTGACTGCCCGATAACACCGGGGTATTCCGATCCCGGCGGCCGGGAACCCAAGCCTCCATCCCCTATTGGGTTTTCTCTATTGCCGACCCCCCACCCCTTATATGAACTCCCCCTTTGCCCCCTATATTTTTCGATGAGATTTTTTGTTGAAAAAAGTTCTTTAAAACCCTATTCCCGACCCCCCACCCCTTATACGAAATCCCCCTTGCCCCCAATATTTTTCAATGAGATTTTTTGTTGAAAAATGTTCTTTAAAACCCATTAAAAAAAAGTCTGTCGCTGAAAGGACATTGTATCGGTTGGTTCTGGAGGGCACTTCTACAGTATTGTATATTTCAGGAGACGACAGCTGTCCATTTATGGAATCTACAGGATGAGTGTGTTCCGATGTGCAGGTCACAGCTCTAAAATGACGAAGACCCCTTGGTGCAAGTCCAGAGACATACAGTGAAAATAGCACCTACTATAAGCTGCACATCCTATGAGGGGAGGCTCAACAATCTAAACCCATGACCGGACATTTGGATGAATTCTCTCGAGTTCTTCCTGAAAGCTCCCTTTTGGTAAATCTCCTGAACTACGTTAGAGTGCAGCCTATGACCAGGGCTTTTCTGCTGTTAGCGGCTGTTACTCCAGTCACTGATGTTTGCAGCGCCCCCGTATATCCCGCTAGGGATCTAGTCAAAGAATTGTTACATCAATGTCGGTGATAGGGTAAGGCAACACTACGAGGCTGCCAATGGGGCCTCCGGTAGGGGTGGCCAGATTGCCAATACAAGCAATACATGTTTCCAACGTGACTTCTACGTGCAGCAATATGTAACTATGCCTACAGCAGCCAAAATACTTCCACTACTGTTGCTTCTCGCTGTGGATGGAGAGTTTGCTCAATCTTACTGCAAGATCTCACCCCACCGGGGCTCTGTGCAATGAAGGGAAGCTGCCCCCGCTGACCACTTCCCATTTCCTCGTCCAGCTATGTTGTGTAATTGCACTTGGTATATAAGTACCACAGTGCAGTATCCTGTGCACACAGCCTCTTTGATTGGAACCGACCTCAAAGAAATTCAGGCGCGGAAGCACAAAATGACGATTTGGGGAACCATGCTCTGCTCGTTGGCACTCTTGATGTTTTCTTCTTCCCCAAGAGGTGGCTTTTCAGAACCCGCCGAGTCAGATTGCTGTGCACGTGAGTGTTGTTTTTATTTTTCCATTGTAGAACAAGCTGCCTCACCTTTTCCGTTGGGAATGTGGCATCTATCTATCTGTGGTGACTTGGACCTGCTTTTCTGCATCCTGCTTGCATAGAGCTCATACATATTTCAGCTGCAGGAGCTTTACTCTTTCCCGCTTCATGGGAGCGGCCATCTTGGTATGACCTTTCTATGCCCATGTCTTAGATCTCTTTTGCTCTTCTCTTCTCTATCCTCTCGTTTTCTGGTTGAGGCGCCTTGGCTGAGCGGGCCTCCATTCTGATCAGAATCCCTGGGAGGCCCGTCTTCCATCTTATAGGGGGTCATTCCGAGTTTGGAGGCAGCCATGGTGCTACTAGCACCATGGCTGCCTCCAAACTCGGGTCCAGGTCCGGGTAGGCGGAATGGGGACTTACCGGGATATTCCGACCTATGCGGACCTGGTAAGTCCCCATGCTGAATACCATTCCCCATTCCCATTCAAGCCCCCATAGGGCTAAATGGGAATGGGGAAGGCGCTAATAACGGGCCCGCTATTGCGCCCTGGTCCCCTAACGGGACCAGCTAAGGACGTCTGTTCTGAACAGACGTTTTCAGCAGGTCCCGCTAGGGAACCTCGGAATAGGGCGGTAAGGGGTTACCGGCACCGGCATCCTTACCGGTGCCGGTAACCCCTTACCACCCACCTCGGAATGACCCCCCATACTGTTGGCAGGCAGTTACTTCTTGGATCACTCCTGTGGAGATAATATTTCCATTTATTTTTCTAGAAGGAGTCTTGACTCTCCTCACCCACTCTGTACGGATATGCCATCTTGTTGGAGCCTCTCTGGAGTTCTCATCTCCTTTCTCTCTGTGCGGGTGGCAGTGCTTCCTTGGTTCCTCCATTCTGCTGGTTGTGCATTTATGATCCCTTTTTTCCTGTGTTCCCTTTTGAGTGATAAACATTCTTTGAATTACATGTATCATACTGATTCAATTTGTTTCATTTCATGTTGGCTTTCTTACAATTTTGAATCATTTTCAATTGTATTACAGCTTGCGCAATATACATACTGCCTCATCACGAGTTTGGCGGTAACCCTTAAATGCAGTGTTAATGATATTACCGCCGCATTTAAGGGTCTGCAAATCATGGGCTTGGTGGATTTACCCCCAGCTCTGAGCTGGGGGCAAATCCGCGGCAATTTTGCCGATTTTCAGTGCTATTACCACCGGCAGTAAAACCACCGGCGGTAATAGCGCTGAACATTCTCCATTGGGCCCAATGGCGAATGGGAAATTCCCAAATGGGCCCAATGGGGAATGGGGACTTACTGTTATGCCAAACCTGTGATCTGGCGCTAATAGCACCGGGGGGGTTGGCGGTAGGGCTAATAGCCCCAGCAGTAATACCACCGGGGATAGCACCCAACTTGTGATGAAGCCTTAATTTAAGGGGTTGAATCTTAGTGTTGAAGAATGTGAATGTTTTGTTTTATAGAATAAGATTCAGAGGGTTTCCCTTTGCATAGGGGTTTAGGCTTGGTGGTCAATATTTATGTTTTAGTATATGAGTTATTGTTTAGAGATTTTGGCATAGGGATTACGGTGTATAACTGCCTTTAAACTGTTGGGGCTTAATTGTCTAGTTTTAGTGATTCTAGGAGACATGCTTAAACATAAGACATTCAGCTCAATTGTTTTATAGGCTTAGGTGCTACGTTTTTGGGGATATGTTTAGTTATTATGGTTTGATTTTGGAATGTTAGAGAGAGGCTATTTTTTACCGACTTGGACATGCATACTAAGGGGCTTATGTGTTAATGCTTAGGCATTTTGCTGTGGGTTGATATGCTTAGATTTATGGGCTGAGGCTGGGAGTAGGGTTATGACTTGTGCTTTGTAATTTTGGTTTAAGCATAGAAGTTTAAGCTTGGGGGCCTAGGGCAAGCGGTTTAGGTTTTTGACTTAGATCTTTTAATTTAGGCATGTGTGTTTAGTTTAAGGGGTATAAAGACAGGGGTTTAGGAGTTGATGCCTAAATTAAGAGATTCATTACTCTGGGTTTAGGTGTAGGGGGTTTGTTAGGCTTAGCTGTTTATGATCAAATGTTTAGTTTAGTTTCAGAGGATTTAGTTGATCACATTTCATTCAAGTCTGTCAGCCTCAGAATTCCGGAATGCAGGCAGCAGAGGCAGCAGCATAGTCCTGTAGCTCCTGACTCTCTCCCATTTGTGATTATATTGGATTCTGAACTCAAAAAAGAAGATTGACACTGCAGAAAACCCTATCCCCAAGAAACCCAAGCCAGCCTCTGAGATGGGTGAGGTTCCGAATACTCAGGATATTTATTCTCTGCTACTGAAAATGGCTCAAGATTTGGGGAAAGTGGCACAAGATATGGGGGATGTTAAGTCAGCTATGGAGGATATTTCCCTGAAGGTCTCCCAAATGGACTGCTGTGTTTCTGCTCTGGAAAGTGGTTCAACATCAATTTCTACGGAAATAGCAGGAAGTTTCAGAGCTTTCAACAGTTTGAAAGAAGATTTACAGAAAGGGAGAGATAAAAACCTGGAGTTGGATTTGAAGATCAGAAGCAAGAACCTGAGGCTGGTGGTGATAGAAGAAGATAATTCTGAAGATTTGCTACAGATGGTATTGGATATTTTGAAAACATCCTTCAGCTGTGATCGAATTGTTCATGGTGACATTGATAATGTTTACAGAGTTGGCAGAAAATCTGGCCCTAAAGCAAGACAAATTCTCATCTCTTTTATGTGTACAAGGGTCAAGGAAGAGATCCTGAAATATGCAAGAAATAAAGGCAATGTATTCTGCAAGGGCAAACAGATCTTTGTTTATCCTGATTATCCCAATGAGCCATTGGCTATCAGGAAATCATTTAAAGATGCTTAAGATTTAGCAAGACTGGTGGCAGTGAAAGTATTTTTTAATAGGAATAATATGCTAACTCTGGTCCTTCCTGGTGGTGATAAAAACACAATAGATCCTAAGGAAGCTGTGAGCTGGCTGGAGCCACTTCATAATAAGGATAACTGAAGGTTATTGAACTAACATACTCCCCACATTTATTGGTTTTGACTTTTCAATTTATAATTAAAAATACTATGGTTTGATATGGCTGAAAATGGCGCTGCAGTTTAGTACAGTTGAACGATCTTATTTTTAAAAGATCACTCGCTGTACTCGCACTTCTTTCCATCCTGTGTTTGGACTCGTGACAGCGTGAAGTTTGAAGAAAGGACCCGGCATGTTGTCCAGTATCAGCTGATTTAAGGAGGTCACATTCTACGACACTACGGGATTGTCTTACGATTGGCTTATCAGTAATGTAAGGTCGGAACTGTGTGTTCGTGCCGGGCTGTTCCCCTCACCTTTCAGTGTGCTCCTCTGCGCTCACGGGCGCACCTCTGGGCCTTGTTGTTGCTCTCCTCCACGCAGCTCGCCTCTGGTCCGTTCCCCTGGACACTCCGGGCATCGCCAGTGTTTCCTGGCTGCCTTCCGAGCCCCAGCGGCTGGGGTTTCCCATCACTTGCTCGCCCTCCACCGTCCGCTCCTTGTGCTTTCTACCCTCTCCCATCAGCCTCCACAAGGTAATGGAAATAAATGAAAATCGGGAATGCGATGGGTTAATTTGTCAATCCAGCCTTATTATTGGTAAATCAGATACGAATAGTGTTTCAGTATGGCCAGGCTCTCATGACCAAACGCACTGCAGACATTTCTTGTTCACTGTTGATATTGTGGTCTGCATATGATGTATACTGTCTTCTCCTTAGTAGTTTTATTTTTCCTCCGTTTAAATGGAGCAAATTGTGTGGAGACATTACGGATCATCGTGCAAAGCAACCGACTATAAAATGCAACGTGTCAATATATAAGAGTGTCAATATAAAAGGATTGAACTTCCTGACGTGGCGTGGAGAGGAATATGAGAGGTGTATACAAGACACGTAGCCATCGATGGTCTGAATAGTCCGTAGGTGTTGGTGTCTACGTTTGGCTGATGTCGGAAGGTGTGAAAGGTAGTTTATCCAAATCTGATGAGTCCTGCTGCCTATGAACCACTACACTGCCGTACCTGCTGAAAGTCTTCAGTGCCATGGCCGATGTACTTAATATATCTATGTCTGGAACTATCTCGGCCATATGTACCCACACCCACATTCTTCCAGTGGTATTTCCAGTGTAGGTGACCCACCATTGTCTTGCCCCGGGAATTTTAATTGAGCATCTGTTTGATTTTTGGCATTGGGCTTGGCAGTACAACAATGATGTTAGATAGCTTCTGGTCTGGGTCCTGCTATATAATCAGATCACAGGACAAGATGGTGATTATTATTACACTACATGGACATATGCAACACATATCCTGTTGGAATGGAGATGGAAATCTGATATACAAAATGTTTATATATATGCTTTTAGTAGGATTGACAATAATCCTCATGTGATTATCACACTGTGTCCCTGATAGGTCAACAGATTCCTTTTTTACTGATCTATTAATTGTATAGTGTTATACCGCTCCTGCTATGGACCAGGATCCTAGTAACTGTATTTCACTAGGTGTTGAAATTATAATATGCCCGAATTGTTTTAGAAAAGATCGTATTCATGATATTGTAATGTGGTTTTGGTTCATCAGTTGACAGCAATCCTCATCATGATAGATGTTGTGGAATGAGGCCAGAATTATCTTTTCTTACACTGTTATGTCTGCATGGTTGATTACATATTAGTTTTGGCATAGCTTGGAAGTAGTATGTAAATACCAACTGGAAGCGTACTTTTCAGGGGTTCGAGTGTTCTGAAGTATCTAAATTGCATGAAGAAAATACAGTTTACATGTGGTTCTTGATGTGTCTGTTTGTGTGGAGATTTGAGGCATGTTTATGTGTGGTCTTTATACCTCACTCATTAATTTGGGAAGTTGTGTGCCCGTGAGGTTGGTGCAAGCATGGTTGGAATTGAAGGTGTGAGTTGACCATTTCCTATTTTTTGATTGTTCAGCTGAGGTGTTTAAGGGGGTGTGGGGGGTGGAGGGTAGTTGGCACGACTGAGGTAATGGACACATTACCAAATGTCAATAATCCACAGTATGAGTAGCCAATAAATGTTTTCATGGAATTAGAAAATATGGGCATACAATATTGATGCTTTTGATTTGTTGAATAGTATACAAGAAGAATGTTATTGGATTGAACAAATAACTGTGGGATGTCTATTGATTTCACGCAGATTTGGAGGGTGTGGTTGAATTAGAGGAGCGATAGAAGTCATAGGGCCTCATTACAACATTGGCGGTAGCCATTCCGCTATTGCCGGCATGGCTGCCACCAAAACCGGGTCCGGGTTCCCTGAATGGGGAATTACTGGGCCATTCCGAGTTTTGAGGGCCCGTTAATTCCTCCTTCAAGGAACCCGGGCCCGGACCGTCCCCATTCCCACTCAAGCCCCCATAGGGCTCAATGGGAATGGGTGCAGGGAGCTAACAACGGGCAGATTACGACCGGCCCGTTGTTAGCTCCCTGGTCCCCTCTCGGGACCTGGTAACGACTCCTGGTTTTACCAGGCTTCCTTACCGGATCCCGCAAGGGAACCTCGTAATCTGGCGGAATGGGTTTAACCGGTCTGCATCCATTTGCGGCACCCGTTAACCCATTCCGCCAATGTTGCAATGAGGCCCATAGACTTCAGATTGTGATAGGCCAATGGAATCAACAAGTTGATTATGATCAATGGTTGCTGATGTCTTTTGGGCCCTGATTGCAATGTCAGAAAAAGTGGTTGTTCAGAGGGGTATGACTGGTAAGAAGAAAATTTTGCACAATTGGAAGTCTACTTTGACTTTGGATATTGAGACATGGATAGCTGAAATGCACACATTGGCAAAAATGGAAAGAGTGCTGTACAGGAGAGAGGGGAAGATGGGTTTGTTTGGGAAAATCTGGGGAAAGTTTCTATTATTGTACTAAACGTGGTGTAATAACTGTGTGTGTTAGTGGGGGGGTGATTAGGGGATGAGGCAGATTTAGTGGAGGATTATGATTTATTATATCTTGCGATGTATATAATTGTATTGTTAAATGCTTTGTTTATTATTATTTGCTTGTTTCATGAGTTGTATTTTTTTGTTGTAAATAAACGTTTAAAAAAAAAAGAGTACCAAGTCTGTCAGCCTCATCACGAGTATGGCGGTAACCCTTAAATGCGGCGGTAACGCTATTACCGCCGCATTTAAGGTTCCGCCAAATAACGGGTTTGGCTGCATTTACCCCCAGCTCTGAGCTGGGGGTAAATGCGCCGGGAATTTGCTGACGGTAGTTGCGCCGAAAATTCCCCATTGGCCAAATGGGCAATGGGGAATTCCCGAAAGGGCCGAATGGGGAGTTACCGTTCCGCCAAAACCGGGATCCGGCGCTAATAGCGATTGGCGTTAGGCTGTAACGCTATTAGCCCCAGCGATATCCGGGCAGTAATACCCGTTAGCTGTACCACCCGTTAGCACTGTGCCACCCGTTAGTGCACTTTATTACCTGCACTTCTCCATCCCCCCTGACCCTCAATCGGCACTTCTCCCCTTCCCTGCACTTGGCAATCGGAATGAAACAAGGCCTAGTAAGATCTTTGTTTTTGTCCTCCCTCTGTTTCCCCCTCCTTGTCTTGTCGCGCCTAGAAACACTTGTGTACAGACGTGTTATAAATGCATATCATATCATATCAAATGAAAGACTAGCAATGTAATCCTTTTGTCTCCAAGAACCAATATTTTCATGCATTCTGAATCTGTCTCATTTTACCTACGATATCTGAAATCAACACTATGTAAACGTCTTCTCTTTTCTGCCCCATGAACAGAGCTCAAGAGAGTTACCCTGTGTGGCCCGGATAAAGGTGTCTTTTTCCAGGGCCAGCCAGGCATGCCTGGTATTCCTGGAGTTCCAGGAACCAATGGGATCACTGGCAACAAAGGAGAACCTGGAATCACAGGCCCCAAAGGTGAGGGCCAACTTGGACATCAGTAACCTGGCAATATTTTCGCGAGAGATGAGGAACACCAGGGGTGGGAGTGGACGAGGGACAGAATGATTGGGAGGCAGGAAGGAAGGAGAGGGGTTTAACATGTACTATTGGAGATGGGAAAGGGAAGCTGGAAGATTTAAACACATTGGAGGTCATGTTTGCATTTATGTGCTGTTGGGTTGCCGGCATGCAATTTTCAACTTTTGCAATGTGAAGTTCAAAAGTAAAGTAGACAACAAGACAATATCATCTTTACTCTTCTTTCGCTCTCCATTTTGCAAAAATGTAAAGCCCGCCTGCAAATTATGCTTTGCAGGAGGCATTTACTAATGTATTCCTCTGGAACCCAATTGATCATTAGCAGATGCTAATGCGAGGCAGATTCCATAGGGATCCATTCATTTTATGCCTCTGTGAAAATCTCATAACGGTGTAAAACCCGGTGCACTTCCAAGACTGAGTAGGAAAGCCTGGCGGAGATGCAAACTACGCTTCATGCCGCTTCTGCATTGCAAGACGACGAAAATGGGCTGGAGAGGTAAAGGAAGGCCTAAACGCATTACACTTCGCATTGACACCTTGTTTTACCACTCCTTCCAGTTTAAAATAACCCCATATCTGTAATAGGTTGGTTGAGGCTGATGACTTAAGATATTTCCATGATTACACAATACGTTTGTGACAGAAAGGGGACTTTTTCTACTACATTTTAATCCGAAATGCACAGAATGCTGGCCAAATATAAAGGATGAGAGAGCATGTGAGTGGATTGCTCACAGATTAGCAAAGGGTTACTACACTAAATTCAATTTAATTTTAGTTTAAATTTAATAACTATGTCTTGGATAGTCCTCAAATTCATCCTATCCGGTGATTTCATCCCTCCAACTTACACAGAGACTGCCACATGGACTATGATAAACGTTATTTTTACAATATGTAATGTCAAAAAAAATATTTTTTAGATATATTTCATATTGTAAATTATTTAACTCAAACTGACATTTCATATTTAATTTGTAAGCAGATAGAAAAATGCTACACTCAAAATGCACACATTGATTACAATACATAACTCATGGTACAGAAACTGCCTAAACGTACAGACCAAAGACGAAAAATGTCAGGCAAAGATCATCACAGCATTCTATCACATTAAGAAAATCATACAGAAAAGGGGGCATCTACATACCCAACCCAATACTCATAGTTCAATGCATGATCAAATAATCCACATCACAGCCAAGCTACCCAAAGAGTACACATCCAGCACCCTCCCCAAGCCAACATTCATCAGCTAACCCCAACCCAGTCACCTATGAGCAGCCCCCCTCACCCACTGCCATTCAGGGTCATCCGAGCACCCCGCCCGCCACTCAGGAGGCATTTAACCAGCCCCGCCTTGCCAAGAGCCCCCAATTCGCCCCTCACATGTCCTCCACTCCCAAGCAAATTGTAGCCAAGACCCTAACCTCCAACCTTACAAGGAACGCTATGCTTTGCGAAAGGACAACTAGAGTTATCCCATCCAACCTGCCAGCACCAACCCTAAGGAGAAATAGTAACCTGAGTGTAAGGTCTCACGCTAGGTGCCCCCCTATAAACACCACGTTGTCTGCCTACCAGTTCGAGGAAAATACAACCGGCCCATGAAGAATGTCAGCTACAAACTAAACCGTGCCCCTAATTCCCACCACCTCCTGTCCCTGCCCGCAGACTAAAGGGATCGCCGTCACCAACAAGGAGCACACCAGAGAACGTAGTGCCAAAACATATGCACGGATAAACACTGAACAAACAAGCCCCAAGGTATATCCTTCTCATTCACCTCTAACCCCCATCCCAGAACATCAACAATGCCACACGCTAGACAGAGTCCTCATAAATGCCAGGTACCTATTTGCACATGCCCTGGACATCAATGACCTGATTAAAACCCTTAAACTAGACCTACAGGCCATCACTGAAGCATGGCTTCACCACAATGCAGGCCCTGCGCTGTCCCTAGCTCTGCTAGAGGGCTCTAGTCTCCTCGGATGTGATAGAACAGACTCCTGAGGTGGCAGTGTAGCTCTCATCCACAGTGATTGCCTCCATGTGAGACCTTGCAGATTCTCCACAGAAGGCCACTGTGAACGCCTCTCTGTTAAACATGTGTCTCAGTGGGCTCTCCTGCAATGCTAAAAACTCAGCCCGCAATTCACATCATTCTTGATAGATGGAATACAGATTCCCGTCTCAGACGCAGTAAAATCCTTAGGTGTAAACATGGATGCCTCTCTTTCCCTCACCAAGCAAATCAGTGCATTAGCCTCATCAGTAGCTTACACCCCCAAGCTCATCAATGGAGCAAGACAATTCCTTACCACAGAGAGCTGCATGACCATTGCCATAGCAATCACAGATGGGAGATTGGATTACTGTAACGTCCTATTTCCGGGCACCTCCTAACGGAACATAAACAAATTACAGGTAATTCAGAATAACGCCCTCCGAGCAGCACTGAACATCCCAAAAAAGGACCACATCACAGCCGCCAGGAAAAGACTCATTGGCTCCCTATCAGGAAAAGGGTTATCTTCAAGACTCTTCCTATTACACACAAATGCTTGAGCAAAACCGCCCCACAATGGCTGTCACAGAGAGAGACCTAAGTCTAACAGACCAGTAAGGTCCCTCCATGCCCATAGACTGGCACTACCGAAATTGAAAAGAGCCAAAGGAGGGATGCAGGAGGGGGTACGTTTCTAATCAGTCGCTGTAAACTACTGGAACTCCCTTCCCTCAGATCTAAGAGCAGAGGACTCCTACTGGGCCTTACACAAAGCCCTGAAAACATGGTTATTTGCCTAATTGCCCTTCTGCCTGGGAAAGTGATGTATATAACTTGTGTCCTGAATATCTGTTGCCCGTTTTGATAGTTAAGGCGCAATTCCGTGCTTAAGGAAGGTTTGTATCATGTAACTGGCTAGCAACAGCACCCTGATTCCTGAGGGTTTAGGCGCTTTACAAATGAAAAAATAAATAAATAAATTAAATAAATACATGTGCAACATACCTGCCTCAGCATCTACTGGGACTGATTGATTCCACTCTGTTATTCTTTATTCAACAACATGAGTCATTGTGCATCATTATGACCCTTCCAGTCCGGAAACAAGGGTGCCGGTAAGCTCACCGGCACCTTTATTTCCGGTCCAGCAAACCACAGGTTTGCATACCGGAGCCGCTGTGCCTGAGAGGTCTGACCCTGCCGGGCGCATCAGTCATGGTAAGCAAAGCCGTCACAGAAGCACCGGCACCGTTGTTAACGGTGCCGGTGCTTCTGTGTCCCCACTCCTATAGAGTTATATGCGACTCTATGGGAATGGGGATTAACAAAATCACCGCTGCCTGACTTCCCGGCCACCGGAGTTGAAATCTCACGTTGGCACCGGGAAGTCAGTCGCTTGTCATCTTTTACGGGTCTGGCGGCAACCCGGCGGTTGCACCAGAAGGGTTACCGCCGGGCCCGTATTGAGGCCCATTCTAAATTAACAAAGAATATTGCCCTATGTATATAAGCACTAAAATTCTGGCTTAATCCAGGCACAGCTATCGGAGCCATTTTGTCCTCACCTCCAAAATCATAAGCTGTCTGAAGGGGTGTATGTGGTTCATGATTACAAACACTTTTGTGGGATGAATGTAAAAAATTGAACGGGCACCAAGCTTAGTGTGCATTATGTACTTAGTAATTCCAAAATACAACTCTTTATATTTGTAAATTATAAAGTTCAGTGGTCATTCTGGTGTTCCAGAATACTCTCTTTGATTTCATGCAAATCATCCAGTGACTCTCATTAGTGATATTTGTCCACTTCCCTTTCTCATGGGGGTATGTCGAAAAGGTACAATAGCAGTGTACCAGACGGTCCATCTTGGAATGATAACCTATCAGAAAGTCATTTAAATCGCTATTCTGGGTTTTTAAAATGTGCTTTGCTCAGTAAGGTAATGTAAAATTATGTTTATTATTACAATATATACTGGAAGCAATCATTAGAAATTAACATCACATTGTATTTTGTGTTTAACAAAAGACATTTAGAATGTTAGTACAATTAAAATTATTCTTTTTTTAATACCTTATTCATTGAGAGTAAACACCACTGTGTCTCACAAAATGCCCTTCCTTCTTGGTTAGATTGAAATAAATGAAATGTTTCTTCAGGGAGAGCCAAGACATTATAACATTTTTCACAAACACTAAAAATTAACAACAAATAGAAAATAATAAATGCAGTTTTAGATCTTGCAGCATGGTCCTCGGGTGCCTTATTAGAACCCCAGCAGGTCTGTCAAAATCCTGGTACCCCCCACAGAGCTTCGAGACATCCAGACATCCCCTCACCCCCGATTGTACGAACAATGCTCTCTTAGTGTGCTGGAATGTGGCTACAGGACACATGGAACGACAATCTATGTCTCCAAATAAAAGACCGGTTCCCACCTCAGGGGATACCTCTACAGCACTAATTCATCTTTTAATTTTAAAAAAATCACTCCCTAACCCAGATATCTGTTTTTCCCCTCTGGTTGTGCTGTTGTCAGCCATGGCTGGGATGACTGTAGCAAACATGTAGCTAAATATAGGACTCTTGTCTACAGAGAGAGACAGAGGGGGAGAGAGAGAAAAGGGGAGTGAGATGTGGAGGTATAGGAAATGGAGAGAGAGAGAAGATGGGGTCAGAGAGAGAGAGAGACAGAGAGAGACAGACAGAGAGGGACAGAGAGAGAGGAGAATGAAAACGCTAGGTCAAGCAGGTTATGCTGTGTACAGCTAGCTGAATTATAATTTTGCAGTTAAAATTGGTTATGATTTTTCGTCCACATATAATTCATGTTATACTCTTCAGATTCATAAGTAGGAAAAAGTTTCCAAAATTACCACACCCATTTCATATCTAATCCAAATGGTCACACCCTCCATGTAGGTTAAGTAAGATGAAGGAAACACCATTACCTTATATAAAAGATGGTTCTGGTAGAAAAGTGACACCATCATCCTCTCATTATGAAAGATAATTGTTGTAACCTGGCTGTGTGTTAGGGCCCTTGGAATGGGATGACACACAGAGGGTTCTGTAGTGTCATTCCATTCCAGGGTTGCTGCTGTGGGTGTTGGTGGTGCGGCAGCTTGCATCAGCGGGATGTTCCCAATAAACCAGTAGACCAAAACATTTGCTCTACCACCTTTCTGCTGTGGTGACGAGGATGGGATTCGAACCCAGGCAGGTAAGGACAAGGCGTGCCTAGGGAAATAGTCATGGACAATGGTGTACAGTTTGTTTCTCGTGAGATGCAAGATTTTGTATCTGCCAGCACAAACAAACAGCCCTAAATCCAGTGGTCGAAGTGAGCGGGAGCGGTCGGGAGCGGTGCTCCTATACTTTTTAAAATTACCTTGTACAGCTCCTGTACTTTTATTTTAAAAAGAAACCGTTCCGGAATGGTTTTCTTTTAAAATAAAAGTGTAGGAAGAAGTTGAAACCTTCACTTTCAGTGTACTGCACTGAACGTTCCCTTAAACATCAGGTGCAAGTGTTTGCGGTGTGTATTGTGTGTGGGAGGGGTTGTGGCAATGGGGTTTGTGGGGAGCAGGGGCAGGCCAGCAGGGAACATAGCTCCACTACTTCTTTTCATACACTTCGACCACTGCCTAAATCCTGCAGAGAATTGAATGGTAGAGCGTATGAACTGTTTCGTCAAAGGCAGTATCGAGTTGGCGTGGCCAGCTCCCTTGGGTGGGAGATAGTTCTCAGAGAAGCCATTTCTGCATACAGACTGACACCTCATTCAAGCACTGGAATAGAACCCTCCACCTTGTAGAGAGAGCGACAAGCCACTTACAGACTGAACCCACCGTGGTTCAGAAGGACAATGAAGCTAGGATCGACCTAAGGGAGTTTATAGAAAAGATCAAGCAGAATCAATAGAAGTACTAGGATTGCCCTAAGGGAGATTATAGACAAGATCAAGCAGAATCAATAGACGTACAAGGCTTACCACGATACCAGACGTATAGTGAAGGAGCTCGATGCTGGGGACTGAATTTATCGGGTGAGAGAACCTCGACGAGTGCCCAAAGGTTGGCCCCAATTCCGAACACCATCCGACGTTGTAAACAAAGGGAAGACATCAGTGGTGCTGGACAGTGAGCAATGCTGGCCATGCTTGGGAGAGGTGAAGGTTCGCAGCGTAGGGGAGAAAGGGAGGGCAATAGCCGTAGAGCCAACTGTACTCCTGTTTGGACCAGATAACGAAGCCCCAGCCAATGATGAGCCTCTTCCTGAGGAGTCAAGTTGGAGGAACGTCAACGGATGGAGGGCCGCTTGCCCCGTCGTTTCATCAAGCCAACCTGGACAAATGACTATGCGTACTACTGACCTTGTCTGCCTTCTTTTTTGGTATTGCCACATTTTTCTCCCCGCCTTATTTGATTTTCCCTCATACCCCTTTCTATATTGTTCGGTTTATCGGGGAACCATGGTGTAACCTGCCTACGAGTGAGGCCTCTTGGGATGGGATGACACACAGAGGGTTCTGTAGTGTCATTCCATTCCAGGGTTGCGGCACCTTGCATCAGCGGGATGCTCCCAATAAACCAGTACACAAGAAAATGTGGCCTAAGACTTTTCTTCAGTAGCCCCATCAGATTGCTCATTCTAAATAAAATGAGACCAGGTCATTAACTCCAGCACAACTTTAAAATTAGATATATTCAGACAAATGGGAGTAGACACGTCTTTACTTAACCTGAACAATTAGTCTGAGAGCAAAGTTCTAGCTCAGCATTTTCAGGAGCCGGGTCCTTTCTCTAGAATATCGATTCTAACTACTTATGTATGGACCCATGCTAAAAAGCAACACGGGTAAGAAATAAGAAGACTCCAAATGAGGTTACACTCTGTAAACGAGAGAGAATATGATTAATTAAAAACCTCTAGTAAAACCATATAACACCCGAGGGAAAGGATCTGGCCAGACTGGTGGGCGGCAATGGGGGCAGAATCTTCTAGAAACTGCCTAAATTCTCTGAGACAGCTGAGCGCCTCCCCAGGGTGTCCACTACTGCTCTCCCACCCAGTCATGGCGAGCAATGGAAACAATAAAGGGATTTAGTCCCTTTCCTTTTTCCTATGGTGGCCATCTTGGTTTTGACATTTTTAATGGGAAATTGGCTGTGACCTTTCATTGCTGCTGCTAATTCCCATTTAAAAAAAAATATTACACCTCGGGACAAAGGTTTTGGGTGCTAATACTGATAAGCCATGCATTCCTGGATGAACATGGTGGATAATAGCGCTGAACACTCGCAAGGGCCTCACCTCGCCCAAGCCTACCTCACCCAGAGTGGTGGGCCATTACCAGTCCTGCCCACCCTGGAATGCAGGGCCAATGGCTATAGCAACTCACCCGTAGATGATTTACATAATCACACTAGGTAGAAGAAAGAAAACCAGTTGTACCTCTTTTACTGCCAGGACTAAGCAGCAAAGAGCTAGTCTAACAGTGCATAAAAGATTTTACCTGGGCCTCTATTGATGTGTAATTTCCACAAGTGATGTTTGATGCCACCATTAAGAGATCCACCATCTTACTTACAACACAATAAGTACAATCACGTACGACTTGCCAAGTAGGTTAAGATGCTAACTAGCGCCATCTGATGTGGGCCTTTTATTCACCCAATAATGCTCAGGGACAGCTTTCCAGTGAAAATAGCGCTTTTGTCAGGTGGTCTCCCAAAAACGACATGGATTAAACATAGGTAATTATTGCTCGACAGCAGCTATATCGTGCACTCCTCTAACACAACACCGTGTATAGCAAATGAGTCGCCATTTTGCAATGGGCACCTGAATTCTCACTGCACTAAAGTAGAACAAACGTGCATATAGAAGCTCTGTGCTGTAGGCCAAAGGGCGTGCTTGATGCACATTATCCCCCAGACCTTCATCATCTTGTTGGGTTCTCATCTGTATTTTAACCTGACAAATTATTCATCCTAACCTACAATACGCAGGAAACATACTCATTTATTTATTTATTTTAAATTTGATCCTCAATGATGTAGCCAGCAACATAATTCATCTTGAAAAAGATTGACCAGTATTTCATTGAAGACATGAGCTCCTAGGCACTAGATTCGTCTCTCTTACAGCGGCAGTGCACGAATAACATTTCTCTGGCGTTGGTCTTCGACCGCTGTTTCCAAGATCCACCATTGCGACCCAGTATCTGAGCAGTTCGATTCCAGATAAAGGTGAGCAGTGAGGCCTCTGCGCTCTTGAATCTTGTCCTCGACGTGTGTTAATCGCTCCTTATATGTTTCTCTCTGATGGCTTTGCCCACATAGAACATAAGCCCTGGACACCTGATGCAATAGACAGCCCACGTGCTCTTATATTCTCTCTATATCTGCCAAGACTTCTCTGCAGGTGGAGAGAAATCACCTTCAAGGTACATTTGAAAGCTGACCCGCCACCACATGGGTAATGGCATAAA
This sequence comes from Ambystoma mexicanum, assembly GCF_040938575.1. Classification (NCBI taxonomy): domain Eukaryota; kingdom Metazoa; phylum Chordata; class Amphibia; order Caudata; family Ambystomatidae; genus Ambystoma; species Ambystoma mexicanum. The sequence goes on from NC_090934.1 coordinate 230,668,935, forward strand.
ACCGGAGATAGACCCCTCGTCAATCTTCCTCAAGTAACTTGCCCCCTCTGTTGCTGGCATAAATGCGCCAAATCAAGCTGTTGCCCTTGTTGAATGGTTGGCATGCAAAGAATGTTCGAATGAGCAAAGGTGCCCAAGTGCACCTCTTAGTAAAAACGTATATAGCTCTGAAGGGGCATCAAGACTGTGAAATGACCAATGTAAGACGCTAACAAGATGGACCAGTCCAGCACTTCACTTCTGAGCAGGGTGGTTTGCACAGAGGCAGTTGGGAAACTGGCACTGAATTGTAGGTTCCAACAGGTTTCCTCTTAGAAAATGCCCAACCAATGCAGGCGTGTATATATAGACATACACATTCTGGATGATTTCCCATTTCAAGGGACACCGTCCTTCCGGTCTCATGGTTCACTTCCTGTGGGATGGGCCGAATGCCAAGGGTCTCCTCTCATTGGCTACCACACTCTTTCTTTCAAAACAGTGTTCTTCCCAACCACTAACCACCATATACGTATGGCACTTTACTGTTCAGGTACGGGTGTGCTATGGCAAGGGATTGCATTTCTGTATCCATAGGGACACATCACAAAACAAGCGCCATATTTTCGAAAATGTCCACAACTCTCAAAGTCTTGTCCGTAATGCACAGTTAGCACGATGACTTAGTTTGTATAATTCTCCGATGAGAAATATCACATGCAGAAAGCAAGTTAGGACCAAGAGCACGCATTATAACAGGCACAGCAAGTAGGGCGAATTGCCAGGTCATTCAGTCACTAAGACATTAGCACTCCCACAAGTGAGGATTTGGGGATCGCCCCGCTCACCCAAGCACACATACTGCTGGCACGGCCTTTGCCATTTCAACAGTTGGGAAGGGTGGCAGAAAAGCACAGGCCCATCTGATTGGTGGGCAGTCTACTTGGTACTCAAGCGTGTCAAGAGGAAGGTGAGAGTAGCCACATTTTGTGAACATTGAGTGGGGAAAAGTGGGCAGAAGTGGCAGTCGACTGGGCGATGAAGCCATGCTTGTGCCATGTGGTTTGCTGGGTAAGGGCACCTTGAGATTCCTGGCACCGGGGCTAGGTGAGGATGGGGAGAGGGAATGAGAGATTGAAGAAGTCCAAGTCCATCTGCGTGATGCTACAGGATGCGGCCGCGCCTGCGCCTCACACACATTACATCTGAGCTGTAGTGTCATTTGAAATGGACCCTTAGGATTGGTCTGTGCTGATGCTCGATGTGCACCCTGTGTGGAAAGGTGCAAGGATTTAGGCCAATCCAGACAAAGTGGCAACTTCATTCCCCGGGGGCATTACCTTAGGCGGTACTGGCCCGCCGGCTCGGCGGTTATTGCCATATTATGACTCCCCATGGTGCCCATTGCTGGTGGCACTGTGAGGGGCTGCCCACAGGCCACCTCAGTTCCCTTGTTTTATAAGACGGGGTACAGTGCTTACTGCTTGGCGTATTCAGGGATGCTTCCCATTGCCAGGGCTCCATCTGAGGCCCAGAGATATATAGGCTGGGACAGTGCTTTGAAACAGAATGTACTGGTCTGGAATAACCCTGAAAAGTGCTGTGATTTCTCTCCCTGCAGGCGAGAAAGGCAGCGCCGGAATCCCCGGAAAGGCCGGCCCACGAGGAGAGAAAGGTAGGTGGTGGTCTCACCAAACACCTCAGGTGCGACGCCTATGTTAACATTGCCTTGTGGCGCATAACATCGGTTTGGGGTCAGCTGCTGAAAGACTTATCCATATCTAAAGACCTGAAACCACCATGAGACATGGGAGGAGGTGGGGCAGCAGGAAGGGGGGGGGCGGAGGGGGAGAGGCGGGTAGGGAGACGTCATGGAGCGAACCTCAGTGGAAGGTGTTCAAGAGCAGGGTCTGCTATTCAAGGGAAGTGGGGAGAGGTGGGAGATGGGGACGAGGTGCCACAAGGGTCATGGGAGAATCGGCCAAATGAATGGAGGGTTAGAGGTGATGGGGGGAAGAGTATGGGAGGGAATGTTGAGATTGTTTTTCAGTTTGTTGTTACAAATGCCATAAAGAGTGTTTTAAATTAAAAAGCATTGCCTTGAGACGTTTGTGCTGAGAGATTCAAGCTGGCCGCCCTTACTCCCAGGTTCCGCCAGTTAAAGAGCGTCCATTCAGCAGCACAGTGCATGTCAGCAATATGCAGCGAGGATGTTTTCTCAGTTCAGCAATGCTTAGGAATGGAGTCCTCTACCAGACCACCCCTCTACCAGAACAATGCCTGAGGATAGGGCGTGCTGTGAGGGATAGCTCTGCTGTCTGGGCCTCCTCTACCAGAACAATGCCTGAGGATAGGGAGTGATGTGAGGGATAGCTCTGCTGTCTGGGCCTCCTCTACCAGAACAATGCCTGAGGATAGGGCGTGCTGTGAGGGATAGCTCTGCTGTCTGGGCCTCCTCTACCAGAACAATGCCTGAGGATAGGGCGTGCTGTGAGGGATAGCTCTGCTGTCTGGGCCTCCTCTACCAGAACAATGCCTGAGGATAGGGAGTGATGTGAGGGATAGCTCTGCTGTCTGGGCCTCCTCTACCAGAACAATGCCTGAGGATAGGGCGTGCTGTGAGGGATAGCTCTGCTGTCTGGGCCTCCTCTACCAGAACAATGCCTGAGGATAGGGCGTGCTGTGAGGGATAGCTCTGCTGTCTGGGCCTCCTCTACCAGAACAATGCCTGAGGATAGGGCGTGCTGTGAGGGATAGCTCTGCTGTCTGGGCCTCCTCTACCAGAACAATGCCTGAGGATAGGGCGTGCTGTGAGGGATAGCTCTGCTGTCTGGGCCTCCTCTACCAGAACAATGCCTGAGGATAGGGCGTGCTGTGAGGGATAGCTCTGCTGTCTGGGCCTCCTCTACCAGAACAATGCCTGAGGATAGGGAGTGATGTGAGGGATAGCTCTGCTGTCTGGGCCTCCTCTACCAGAACAATGCCTGAGGATAGGGAGTGATGTGAGGGATAGCTCTGCTGTCTGGGCCTCCTCTACCAGAACAATGCCTGAGGATAGGGCGTGCTGTGAGGGATAGCTCTGCTGTCTGGGCCTCCTCTACCAGAACAATGCCTGAGGATAGGGCGTGCTGTGAGGGATAGCTCTGCTGTTTGGGCCTCCTCTACCAGAACAATGCCTGAGGATAGGGAGTGATGTGAGGGATGGCTCTGCTGTTTGGGCCTCCTCTACCAGAACTATGCCTGAGGATAGGGAGTGATGTGAGGGATGGCTCTGCTGTTTGGGCCTCCTCTACCAGAACAATGCCTGAGGATAGGGAGTGATGTGAGGGATGGCTCTGCTGTTTGGGCCTCCTCTACCAGAACAATGCCTGAGGATAGGGCGTGCTGTGAGGGATGGCTCTGCTGTTTGGGCCTCCTCTACCAGAACAATGCCTGAGGATAGGGAGTGATGTGAGGGATGGCTCTGCTGTTTGGGCCTCCTCTACCAGAACAATGCCTGAGGATAGGGCGTGCTGTGAGGGATAGCTCTGCTGTTTGGGCCTCCTCTACCAGAACAATGCCTGAGGATAGGGCGTGCTGTGAGGGATAGCTCTGCTGTTTGGGCCTCCTCTACCAGAACAATGCCTGAGGATAGGGAGTGATGTGAGGGATGGCTCTGCTGTTTGGGCCTCCTCTACCAGAACAATGCCTGAGGATAGGGCGTGCTGTGAGGGATGGCTCTGCTGTTTGGGCCTCCTCTACCAGAACAATGCCTGAGGATAGGGAGTGATGTGAGGGATGGCTCTGCTGTCTGGGCCTCCTCTACCAGAACAATGCCTGAGGATAGGGAGTGATGTGAGGGATGGCTCTGCTGTTTGGGCCTCCTCTACCAGAACAATGCCTGAGGATAGGGAGTGATGTGAGGGATGGCTCTGCTGTCTGGGCCTCCTCTACCAGAACAATGCCTGAGGATAGGGAGTGATGTGAGGGATGGCTCTGCTGTTTGGGCCTCCTCTACCAGAACAATGCCTGAGGATAGGGAGTGATGTGAGGGATGGCTCTGCTGTCTGGGCCTCCTCTACCAGAACAATGCCTGAGGATAGGGAGTGATGTGAGGGATGGCTCTGCTGTTTGGGCCTCCTCTACCAGAACAATGCCTGAGGATAGGGAGTGATGTGAGGGATGGCTCTGCTGTCTGGGCCTCCTCTACCAGATAGGCATACGCATAGAGGCCTAAACGTGTGCGACTATCTGCACTGTGTGATAGCTATAGTTCTGTCCTGGGGGAGTGGGCGTAGCCTGAGAGGTCTTGCCACTTTCTAGGACCTTAGCCTGCAAGACTCTGGGTTCTGTAGCCTACACCTTGGCTCTGTCATCTCTGATCTGCAAAACCTTTGTAATCTGAGGGTTAGCATGGCTGTCTGAGACATCAGCCTGTCAGGTCTGTGTAGCCTGGGGTGCTGGGGGAGGGCGGGGTTACATTAAGCATATTTATAAAATCAATCTCTGAAATATGGATAACCTTAAAAAAACGCTTGGAAAACGTTTTTGTGATGACTGATCTAATGCACAGTTCTAATACATAAGCATAGGACATAGTCATGTTCTGAAGGACAGCTTGGCTCAGGCCTATAAGATACATTGAGGGGCAGCTCTGCTATCGGAGACCTCAGTCCACCAAATAGGGAAATGTCTCCGGTCAGAGGACTAAGCCTGTATGATCCATAGAACTAGAAGGGAAGCTCTGTTGTTTGTCTGAGCCTGTACAACCTGTGACCATGTAGGGATAGCTTGCCTTTATCACTGTGAGCCTGTAGGGACTGTTCCGCTTAAGAAGTTACTCCTGTGGGAGGTGTCTCATGCAACCCAAGAGCTAGCTCTCCTGTTTAAGAAGGCCCAGGTGTGCTTTGCTGTGTGATAACATGCACAGCCTTGCTATCACACGCCCCAGCCTGTAATATCTGTCTAACCTGATGAATATCTCTAATGTTTGAGGCCTAAGCCTGTAACATCTCCCCAACCTGAGGAGTAACTCGGCTGAGTAAGAGATGAGCATAACTGCAAGGGTAGTGCCGCTGTGTGAATTATGAAAGATCCAAGCACGTGGGAACGTTATGCGAAAACCTTTGCATCCGATCAGGGACATCTGGTCGCCCTGGCTGTTTTACCACATTTTTGCAGCTTTCATTATGGGAGACAGGTCACCCTACCTCCCTACCCACCAACCTTTTCTGACCACCCACTATCATAAAGATCAATATTTTATGCAAATGTTATCCCACCCCGCTAAAAAACACAGTATAAAAGCCAGGAAAATTGCCGTTTCACCAAATGCGGCGAAACAGGAATGGCACAGTGGGCGGCGTCTAAGGTTTGAGGCATTAATCGCTGTTATACTTGCAGGATACCTCTGCTGTCTGAGGGCAGCGCCATTAAGGACTGTGCGAGCTGAGACATGGGTCTACTGCTTTTAAGCACGCCTCTGGAATACCTGTGTTCCCTGCAGGGTAATGCTGATGTCATCAAGCCAGAGGCTGAAATAACTGTGCACCTGGAGGATAGCTCTTCTGTCTTGAGGTCGGTTGTGTTTACATACAAAATACAGTACAGATTTAAATTGTGAGACCTGGGCCCGGAGTATGTGTGTTGACTTCTTCAATGGCCACGCCCTCTAAAGAATCCGTCAGTAATGTATTTTCGGCCTGAGGGAAACCCCTGCCCTCCAATGCATCCCACTCACAGCCACCGCTGTGTTCTGAGCATAGGTTGCTTCAAAGACTGATTTTGTGGCTGTGCCATTGTAACTTTTATTGACCAACCAGGCAGCAACATGTGTCTGGGTGGTGCTGTCGTTCAGAGGAAAAATCCCTCCCTATTTGGAACTGGACTGTCCTTATGGGCAGGTCCATAATGAAATGTGTATTCATATTTCTCCTCTGGGAAGGGTACAGTGAGCTAAAATGTGGTTGTAGACCCTCCTGAGTAAGACAGCTTGACCTTCGTGGGTGATCAAGTTATGTGTGAACTGCAGTCGGTCCTTTTGTGCGGCTGAGAACTGCCTAACATGCTACTGGTGGAGTGGCCTTGTCGCACCACTCTGATATGCAAATTAACATTTCTCCTCTCAGAAAGGTAGAGTGTGCGAAAACTTGTTTAGACCCTCCTGAAGGGGACTCATCCCATAGAATGTGGTATATTCCTGTGTTTGTTCTCAGTAGAGGGTTTCTCACAATTTGGACAACTTGTTTAGACCATCCTGAAGGGGACTCATCCCATAGAATGTGGTATATTCCTGTGTTTGTTCTCAGTAGAGGGTTTCTCGCAATTTGGACAACTTGGTTAGACCCTCCTGACGGGGACTCATCCCATAGAATGTGGTATATTCCTGTGTTTGTTCTCAGTAGAGAGTTTCTCACAATTTGGAAAACTTGCTTAGACCCTCCTGAAGGGGACTTATCCCATAGAATGTGGTATATTCCTGTGTTTGTTCTCAGTAGAGGGTTTCTCACAATTTGGACAACTTGTTTAGACCCTCCTGAAGGGGACTCATCCCATAGAATGCGGTATATTCCTGTGTTTGTTCTCAGTAGAGGGTTTCTCACAATTTGGACAACTTGGTTAGACCCTCCTGAAGGGGACTCATCCCATAGAATGTGGTATATTCCTGTGTTTGTTCTCAGTAGAGGGTTTCTCACAATTTGGACAACTTGGTTAGACTCTCCTGAAGGGGACTCATCCCATAGAATGTGGTATATTCCTGTGTTTGTTCTCAGTAGAGAGTGTCTCACAATTTGGAAAACTTGCTTAGACCCTTCTGAAGGGGACTCATCCCATAGAATGTGGTATATTCCTGTGTTTGTTCTCCTGAAGGGGACTCATCCCACAGAATGTGGTATATTCCTGTGTTTGTTCTCAGTAGAGGGTTTCTCACAATTTTGACAACTTGTTTAGACCCTCCTGAAGGGGACTCATCCCATAGAATATGGTATATTCCTGTGTTTGTTCTCAGTAGAGGGTTTCTCACAATTTGGACATATTTGGAATGCTTAGGGTTTCATTTTTCAATTAGAAGGGTGATCCAGGTGTGGCCCCCTTGCTCTCTGCCTAAATAGATGAAGCTTCAACACATATATAAATATATATAGAACATAACATAACACACTGAGGGTGCGCGACAAAGCAGACACGTGTGTCTAGGGTTGCTGTTGATGCCATTTTCCAGAATTGCCTGGAATTTCAGTGCAGTCTGTCCTTGTGGGCAGGACCACACTGAGGTGCAAACTGATTTTTCTCCTCTGCGAAAGGCACAGTGAGCTAAAATGTGGTTGGGGGCAGACCTGAGTGGAGCCATCCCAGAAAACAGGGCTTTGGGTTGTGTCGGTTCTCAATAGAGGGAGCTCCAACAGTTTGGGCATCATTGGCAGTCTTGGCAGTATACTGCAGATTCCTAGATTACTCGGGTAATGCAGGCAATGCTTCAGATAAGCCTTTCCAGAAGCCTTTGAATTCTGATAAGAACTACTGAACATGGCGCTTCAAAGACATCCAGAGACTTCAGTCATTGTAAAATACCACTTCTAACTGTTGCACGTGTCTTCTTTCAGTGGCTGATACCAATTTTTAGATTTGGCTTCTGGGTGACGCATTACCCGCATGTTTCCAAGACTAATGTCATAGGAAGTGTAAAGGCTGCGCGATGCACTGGACAATGAACCAGCTATTGGTTTGGCACATATGGCTGTGTATTAGCACCACCTTGCAGCCAATACATTGCTGCAGTAAGGGGAAATAAAGGAAAGTTCTGAGAATCAATATGTTTTAATAGCGTGGCATTTGGCAATGCTATCGGCCTGCATTAGCTGTATCTCAGATTATAATTGAATGTCCACGCACTCATCGTTCTTTTACTAGTTCTTCAACAGAGTTCTTATCATCCAGTATAGTCCTTCTTCTTCTTCCTTTGCCTTGGTCATAATCCTTCTGCTTTGCCATAATCCTTAGTTATGATGGTCCTCTGCATTTTTCATCCTCTTCTTTCTTCACCATAGACATCTGCACTAGTCCTACTTTATCATCATAATCCTTTATCATAGCCCTTGGTCATAATCCTTCTCCTTTGTCATAGTCCTTCATCTTAATTCTTCTCCTTCGTCATAGTCGTTCAGTCATAGTCCTTCTCTTTTGTCATAGTCCTTAATAAAAGCCCATCTTCATAGTTCTTCTCCTACATCACAGTCCTTCATCATAGTCCATTTACATCATAATAGTTCTTCTAATTTGGCATAGTCATTCTCCTTTGTCCTGGTCCTTCTCCTTCATCATGGTCCTTTTACTTTGTCTTAGTTTTTCTCCGTGTTATAATCCTTAGTCATTGCCCTTCTCCTTAATCACAGCTCTTCATCCAAGCCCATCTTTGTCATAGTCCTTCTTCTTAGACCTTCATCATAGTCCTTCATCATCATAGCCCTTCTCCTTTCACATAGTCCTTCGTCATAGTCCTGCTACTTCACCGTTGTCCTTCTTCCTAGTCCTTCATCACAGACATTTTGCTTTTACAAAGTTCATTATAGTCCTTCATTATAGTCCTTCTTCTTTGTCATAGTCCTTCACCAGAATTCTTTTCCTTAATCATAGTCCTTCATCCTACTCTTTCTCTTTTTTCATAATCCTTTACCATAGCCATTTACTATAGTTCTTCATCATAGTCCTACTCCTATATCATAGTGCTTCATCCCAATCGTAATCCTTCATCATTGTCCTCCTCTTTCACCACAATACTTAACTCTAGTCCTTGATCATAGTACTTTTTTCTAGTTCTTCTTCTTCATTAAAGTTGTTCACCCCACTCATTGTCCTGTTGAGGGACAGATGAATATGTCATCCATAACGAATGCCCCTCCCCCAGGCCAATACCACCCAGGTGAGAAATGTTATTCACCGAGGCAACAATACTGCCCATATCCCAGGCAGGTGCAACAAATGATGAGCATGATGTGAGCTAAAGATGGTGAGAAGGACTAGGCAGACGATAGAACCATACACACGCATCGAATAGACATGAAGCAAATATGCACTCACCATGAAGAAGGAACACTCGGTCAAATATGCATTTATACACGAAGAGTATCAATAGCATCCACCTAGCTAGACATGAAGAATTCTAACTTAAGCAATGCATAAGCTGAATGCAACATGAACAACATATGTATATAGCTCACTAACATAGAAACGCGACAGTCTGAGCAAGCATCTTTTCCGAAATGGAAGCAGCAACATGTATTGAAGTAAAGGAGAGTCCTCAAGGCTTCATTAAAACCCAAAATGCTGAATTCACCAAAATACAGATCCGTGCATGGCACAGACAGTAGCGATGCAACGCGCAAGCCAAGATTACCGAGAAATTAAGGAGGTTCTGGATGGCTCTGAGAGACCACAAGATAATAATTCCTAAGGCATGAGCCATATTTTTCTAACATTGAGAGAATAACCCATTTTTTAAGGCCAGGAGCAGGATAATTATAAGCTAAAACCTTCATAGGGAACGGACCAAACAAGTCTATAGTGGTGAAGAAAGTAGTAACAGTTTCACTTATATTATCTAAATCCTCAATAAATGGAGCATGGTCCCAACACATGTGACCCAACTTGAAGAACAACATCCATTCATTAGCCCCAGACACAGATAGAGCACCTGCCTTACTCCTAATGCATATTCCCAGACGAAGGGCGCCAGGCAAGGCCAACTTCCGAGGAATCACCCTGGCTCATGGCCTAGGAATAAGGGATAGTATCTTTTTTATATTGAAAGGAAAGCAGTCCGCGGACCTCTCGCCCCCTACTCCCATTTTGGCTCATGTGTTGATGACCTGTCAGTTGCTCAAGGCTGGTCAGTAACATGCCAACCAATGAAAGCCCTCAGTGCTAGGCCGCCGGGTACATGTTGCATTAACCAATCATATATTTTACAGATGCCATGTATTTACCATTATCAATTTAGAGGTGGTCCCAGTTGGAGCCATCAGATATGTCATAGCCAATTGGAAGCATAACCCATATATAATATATATATGTTTTCAAGTCCCTCAATAAATCCCTATGCCCCGTAGGTTTTTGTAACCAAGATTGAAGTATGACATCAGTGATGATGAAATCTTGCCTTAGAATCTGTTGCTCTGTATGAGAGCCTTTGAGAGTCGCAAGATTCAATGCTTGTATTCTGTCCAAACTTTATGGTGGATTGTCAATAGAACGGGTGTTGCCTTTCACTTTGAATATTTCCATTATTGATTGCCGGATTTCCCAGCCTCTCATTTCTACTTCAACTGGAGTTTTCCAGATCATTTTAACCATCCTTCACCATAATCCTTCATCATGGCCCAGCAACTTTATCATAGTCCTGTGTCAAAGATCTTCTCATTGTCCTGGTCCTCCTCCTTCATCACAGTCCTTCGTCGTAGTCCTTCTCCATCATCACCCTTTCACCATAGCCTTTCTCATAATCATTTGCCCCTGTCATAGTCCTTTGTGTAGTCAGTCATTTTCATTTGTCCTTGTCCTCCTGCTTCATCATAGTAATTTTCCATTATCATCTGTTTCATCATAGTCCTTCTCTGTCATCAGAACCATTTTCTCTAGTCATTTTCCTTCATTTTAGGACCTTATGCATAGTCTTGTAGACTTTGAGCATTTTCCCAGACTTTTGAACTGGTCCTTTCGTACAGTAACTCTTCTTCATCATAGTTCTTTGCCCAAATCCTTCTACTTTATCATACAACTTCATCAAAGTCCTTCTCCATGATCATATCCCTTATTCATTATAGTTCTTTGTCCTAGTTTTTCTCTTCCGATACAGTGCTTCATCAAATTCCTTTTCCTTTGTCTTAGTCCTCCCCTTTATTATTGTCACAGTCCTTTTCTTTTGTCATAGTCCATCATCATAGTCCTTTGGCATAGCCTTTCACCTTTATCACAGTCCATCCTAGTCCTCCTCACCAGTTTTTCATCCTATTCTTTGATGACAGTACTTCTGAGTCATCATTGTCCTTCCTCAGAGTCCTTCTTCATCATAGCCTTTCATTCCAGCCCTTATTCATTATAGTCCTATGTCATGGTTCATCATCCCAGTTCTCCATCAAAATCCTAACCCCTAGCACTTTTTCAGCATAGTCTTTAGTCCTAGTTCCTCCCCTTCTTCATAGTCCTTCATCATAATACTTCTCCCTCATCATATTTCTTCATCATGGTGCTTCATTATTGTCCTTGTCCTTTGCAATAATCCTTCATCATAGCTTTCATCATAGTCCCTCTCCTTTTATTTGGCCCTCATCCTTGATCATAGTTATTTTCCTTCATGATGTTCCTTCTCCATTGATGTTCACCCCAGCCCTTCTCCTTCCTCACAGTCCAGAATCGTAGTCCTTCACCTGAATAATTGTCTTCATCACATTCCTTCATCAAAGTCCTTCCCCTTTGACATAGTTCTTCTACTTCATCCTAATGCTTCAACCTAGAATTCAAGGTAAACTGGGTATGTACTCCACTAAGCATCTCCCTCCCAATTATGAAACAATTTGTTAATTCTAATCAGTCTTAAAACTGTATTATTTCTAATTTGAAGGTACAGGCTAGAATTGGTCCAATGAAGTGACACTAACTCGATGTCGCTACACATACAAAATGACAGGACACTGGACCACTTGTGCCACACCTTATTCATACAACATTAGTGGGCTAGATAATTATTTCACAGAAGCTGACAAATTCAGTTGTTTGTGCATATGTTCTTTTACTTGTTTGCCAACAAGTGTTTCGACCTTCTCAAAAAGGTGCTCACCAAGGCTACAGTGCCAACAAATAGATCCATGTTTTAACAAAACATTTTAAAAAAAATATAAAACATGACAAAATATATGTTCACATATCCATCGTGTTTGATCATAATTTGTATTATATTACAAGACCATTATAAAATGATAAAATATCACAGAAAAACTGCACAGCATAATTCCATAATCAAATAAAATTAACAACAAATAATAAAACATACAGACCAAATGCCAGACCATAAATGGGTTGAGGTGAGAGGAAAAAGAAAAATATATACACGGAATAATTACTACTAAAATAATATAACTGTTGCCAGGTTATTCAGCACCTTGTGCTTAGTGCTCGACCTTGTTATGTTTTGTGTATTAATACATGCCATTACCACTACACACATGTTGCCATCACCAAACCAACCAAAGCGTGTGTATTAACAACTATACCTGGATAGATGCCCTGGTGTACCAAGGTTAGTTATTCATTGCACCAGTCAAACCCCACCACAAAGCTCTAATATATAGGCTACTAAAATAAAACCAAAGTGTGTCATAATTACCAGGTTTCCTTGATTCTGAATGTAAATCTTTTCCTCACTCAATTGGTTCATTGTGTGTCCACCTGAAAGCTTGATTCATAAGTCCATTCCGAGAGGGTTATCGCCCTGCACAATTATATGAATATGAACTGAGGATAGACCTATTCTAAAGCATCATCACACTCTTCAGTTCAGCTCTTATGATGGACCCTTTTATTACCTTAATGGAACAGCCAATGGTAAATTCTACTCTTGAATGTCAATTCATACTCCTTCTGTTGCTCAAAGTCATATGGGATCAATCCCACTCCAAATTCTCCTAAAGGGTCAAAAAAACTAACAAATACTTACAACAACACACGTTTAGCCAAACCATGGCGCAACCCTTCACCAAAAAGTCACCCCTGTGTTGGTGAGGACACTCTTTACCTGATTTTCGCACGTGAATAGTGCTAAGATTTAGTCTGCTTTCAATAGCGCTTCACTCAAAAGGTGCTTGACAAATATCTAAAAAGGACACAGCACCAACATCTTAAGAATTCCATAACATCATCCAAACCAATCTCTGAATCTATCTTCTAACATCAAAACAATCCAGGTTTCCTTAATCAATCCTTAACCTGACTACTTACTTCAGTATATAAATCCCAGTCCAAATGGGCCTTTTTTCGTGGCGATCTGTGTTTCAAAAAGAACCGCCATCTAGTTTTCGTTACTTTATATATGCTGTGATGTCTATGACGTCAGACGCATTGGTGTTCCCATTACAATTGTGCCCAAAGCATAATGCTCAGTCTTTTTTGCAGAGCTTTAACACAACCGCCTCTGCCTGTTCTTTCTCATCATGCAGTGGGAAGTACTGCCACACCCAGGAATGGCCCAGGATAAAATGTGTTGGGTGCAGGGCTTTTTTGCTTGCTCCCTCCTCTAACCTGCCCCCCCCCACACACACACAGGACAGGGGCCACCAGTGTCAGCTCCATCAGCCTCCTCATCACCCCCCTTTCTCTGGCTGCCACACTTTCTCCACCTCCTAGTCTTCCTCTTGCTCCTCATTTGCTTCCCTCTGAACTGCATCTGGCTCCTTTTCCACCACCTCCTGTAGCACCTGCTGCCCACATCGCCCTCTTCATTTGCTTCCTGCTGCCAGTGCTTCATTTGTGGGGGTGTTTGCCAGGGCGCAGCCCTTATTGCACTTCTTTTTGAGCCCAAAAAAGAACAAAGAAATGCATTTGATGCATATTTGTTTGATGCTAAATAATTTGATGGAAATGCATTCGATGTAAAACATTCTTGGTGGGTGCTGTTCAGGCTCTCCTGCCCTCTGCCTCTTTGTATCAGCCCTATTGCTCCCTCCTGAAGCCAAGCACAACTCAAGGAGAACCAGGACATGATCAGGCCATTTCCTCAGCCCTCCAAATCTCCCCAGGGAATTGGGGGCTCTGATTGGCCAGCCGAAACCCTTAGGGACATTCTGGCACTCTAATTGTCCCACTGATGCATGTCTCGCATGTCTAATTTCTAACGAGCTTTAGGAGGGATTTTGGGCTGTCAGTGGGCCCACCATGGCTTTACAGGCATGACGTATATTAAGGCTGATATTCAGCTCGTCCCGCGAGATCGGTTTGGCGGGGTTCACTGACGCTTACATTTTAGCACCACTTTGTACCACAATCAGTCACTTACAAAGATGACGGGGACGCTCCACTGTTTTGCTCTCATAATTGTAAAAATGGAAATGTGGGGGATTCTGAAAGGATTCTCCCCTGAATATTGGATGTTTGCATCCACAGCCCACGCAATTTAAAACACGGAAGGATTCCGACTTCCCCCAATAAAAGTGAATGATCCATGGAGCCGTGGAATGTCATTATTGTTATGCCGGAATATAAAAATCATGTGTGGAAATCTAAACCTTTGCACTTTTTTATTTGCTGCCTCATTTTCATTGATTTGTACGGGGCACCGAGGGGAATTACTGCTTCAGCTCCGCCATACAAACCCAAATAACTTACTGCCATCATCTGATTTTCATGCTGGAGGTAATTCGTTGGATTCCTCTGGAATCTGCCTGCTTTTTGCACCTGCTTAATGCAGGCGGATTCCTGTAAATGCTGGCTGCAATTCCGCCTGTTTTTACCTCCTCCTTTTGCACTTCTTAATGCAAATTAAAAACATTACACAGAGGGGACCTTTTGAACTTACTGCAACAGGCCCCCCTCTGTGAAATTGACGAGGTCTTAGAAAATAACCTCTATGGCATTGCATGACTTTCTCTTCCAAAACCTTCTGTCAGTGAAGTTCTGGTATCAAGGGGCAACAACCCCGATCACAGGCCGAGTTCTCTCTAATTCTAGTATTTTCTCTCCCTTCCCCCAAGGTGACCCATGCAGATCAGACACAGCACTGAACTGTGGGCAAGATAGCGGAACATCAAGTAAGTCTGTTAGCTCGATGCTTGCACTTTTCCAGCGCAGTAATACCCTGAGGTTTCCGCAAGGAGGGTGAACGGTAAGGAGGTGACCTGTTGGCTGGATCAGGTGACCGGGCTTTAGCAGTCATCCGGGTAAAGACTGTAAATAAAGTAAAAGAGGGTTCAGGGAGAGTTCAACGCTTTCCCTGCTGGAATCCCAAATCTGATCCGAGCAGCTACTGTTAGGTTACTTTGCAATGATTGGGTACTTGGCAAAAAAATCGGAACCTCCAGCTGTAATCCGTGATTTGTAACGCCTATTGTGCGCCTAACGATGCCCGAGGGCAGTTGTGCGCAATGCAAATGCAAATAAATAAATAAATTGTGGAAATCCTAATGTGCAGGATATCAGCAAACTACTGCTGTTATCAATGGGAGGGTAGTATGGGGGAAGGTGGAACAACACGCCAATGCCCACCCTTACACTTTCAGGGGCAGCTATTCCAAGGCCTCTAAATTGAAGCATACTAGAGGAAACCGCGCTGGGGTCCCCAGTACATCAGTGTAGGAATGAGTGTGGACTCGACAGTAGAGATGGCCCCAATGCCCTGAGTATCAGTGTTTATGGTACGGAGTTGGCCCAGCAGAGGCGGTGGCTCAAGGGCTGCTAACAAGCAGAATTACCTAAAGGAGGCGACACAGAAAATAAGACTGTCCCAGGGGCCGGGCGGAAAACCCAGGGGCAACACACTCGCTTTGGAAGCAAGACAACGTGGAGCAACACAGGTTTGATCCACGGCTCCACGCTTAGAAACAGCTGGGTATTAAGCGCGTTATAAATGCCCAATTACAAATTACAGGATCCTTAACTGGCTGTTTTGAGAAGGGACTCTAGTGTGCAGACGTTGCGGTACGAGTCAGTGGTATTGAACAAAAAACCTTTTTATTATTTTTCGATTTAAAAAGAGATACATTTGGGAAGACTGCTCTGAGACCGCTCAGAGTCGTCTTTCTAAATCGATCTGTCACGCTCCTGTCTCACACGATTGCACGCAGGGGCTGGCAGGCAAGGCCAGGTGAAGGAAGTCATGGGAGTGAGAGGTAAGTGTTCTTTTTGGTGTGTATGTGTGCAAGTGTGTGTTTGTGAGTGTATGTGTGTGAGTGCCTCTCTGTGTGGGAGAGGAGGGAAATGTTTGTGGTGGGAATGGGAGGAGGGCAGAGGAGAGGAGAGGACAAATGTCAGTGAGTTTGTGTGTCAGTTTAAATCATGGGCGTAATTTTAGGGGGGCACAGGGGTGTTTGTCCCCCCCCCCAACTTTCATGGCGCACCATCTTGTCACCATTCATTTGGCTGGGGCACCTTTTCTTCAGATGCCATGTCCCCCTCAACATTTTCAGCAAAGTTACTCCACTGGTTTGAATGGTGGGGAAGTGATGGGGAATGTGTTGGGCGGGGAAGGGAGGCGGCAGGGAGATAAATGGGGGTGCTGGGGTGAAAATCCCAGATTTCTACAAAATCCTGGCAGTGGGGGAGAGGGTGGGGCACTATTGCCTTCCCAGGGTTTGGGAGAGTTGATTGATTGATAGTTTATTTATATAGCGCCTTTACACAATGGGCCTCATTACGACTTTGGAGGTAGCCATGGCGCTATTGGCGCCATGGCTGCCTCCAAAATCAGGTCCGGGTTCCCTGAATGGGGAATTTCCGAGTTCGGAGGGCCCGGTAATTCCTCCTTCAGGGAACCCGGGCCCAGACCTTCCCCATTCCCATTTGAGCCCCCATAGGGCTCAATGGGAATGGATGCGGGAGCTAATAGCGGGCCGATTACGACCGGCCCGTTGTTAGCTCCCTGCTCCCTGGTCCCCTCGCGGGACCCGCTCTGGACGTCTGGTAAAACCAGACGTCCAGAGCGGGTCCCGCGAGGGTACCTCGTAATTGTGCATAGTGGGTTTAACGGCGTCAGCACCATTAGCGGCGCCGTTAAACCCATTCCGCACATCTTGTAATTAGGCCCAATGTGTTTCAAAGAGCTTCAAGGCAAGGGAGGGAGCAAGGGAAAAATACAATGACATTCTTACAAGGTCTTGAGACATTAAGAATGTGAAATTACTATCGTACTAGGCCTGGCGACATTTCAGATAGTGCAAGAGCTATGACAAAGATATGGAGGAGAGGGGTGGGGCCGAGGGGGATAGGAGATGAGACAGACAAGCAACTATCGTACTTGGTCTGATGACATTTCTGGTAGAGCCGGAGAGTTGACAAGAGATGAGGGGCAGGGGGGATGTGGGAGGAGAAGAGGAACAAAACAAGCAACTATTGTACTAGGCGTGACAACATTTCAGGCAGTGCTGAAGGGGGAGGAAACAAACAAGGAGGGAGGGGGAAAACAAACAAGCTACTATCGTACTATGTCAGATGACATTTCGGATAGAGTAAGTGCAAAGAATATAGAAAGTGCAAAGGGCCGAGGGGAAAGATGAGAAGAGGAAGAGAGGACTGAGAAACGGTGAGTGTGGTAAAAGAGAGAGGAGAGGCAAGCAGGAGGGGGGCGCATGCAAACAGGCAAAAAGACATCACAAGCAAAAGCAGGCTGGGGTGCTAGCGCTAACGGTACAACAAGTTTGCATGAAAAACACAACCAAACCTGAAACAAGCTAAATGCATGAAAACACTGCCAAGAGTTAAACAAGCTAAATTCATAAATGCATTAAAACACAGCCAAATTTGAATAGCAACCAGATTCAGAAGGTGACAGTGGGTGCAAACACACAGTGCAATCAGAAGTGCAAACATGGGGGACAGCAGAAAAGGCAACAGAGTCAAAGGAGGGTAGCAGCGTGTCCAGAAGAGGGAATATACCCATGGTTGAGGAGGTGTGTAATGGTCCAGATTTCTTAGTGAAGTGAGGTAGCATCATCATGGTAGTTCGAGTGCAGGGTGACAAGTAAATACCTCAGGAAGCGTTCTGGTAGCGGACAGGGAGCAGACAGGGGCCTTCATTTTGGGCCTTGTTTCAATGGGCCGGCTCCCTCCTCTCCGGTTGCAATGATTGGCTTAACAGGCCCTGAACAACCAGTGGGAATGGAGAGCAGGCCAGGCCAGGCAAAAACAGTCAGATGTAAAAACAGGCGGCCATGATGGAAGGCACAAACAATGGGCAAAAGGCTGCAGGAATACTGGCAAAGGTTTTAAAAATCACCAGAAAGGACAAGCACTGTCCTAAAGAGGAATCCTCGCCGGGGGCGTTTAAATGTTGATAATTTTAAAAGCAATTTCGTTTTCATTTTCTTTTTTTTTCATTTTCACCTAAAAAGTTAACGCCTCAACATGTGCTCACAGAGAAGCAACCAGGCATACCCCAGTAGAATGAATAAGCTGCACAAGCAAAGGGCAAGCAGCAGGAGATCCTCTGCGTCATCGTCGCAGGTCCGCAATTTTGAAGAAGGAACGTTGAACCCACAACACCCGCCCCCCACCCCATGGGACAATTTCGCAATGTTGGGGCCCACATAAAATCAGCCAAAAAAAATCAGTCTTTTTGTGTTTGGCCTTCAAAATGCAGAAATGTCATATGGAATGACATAAGACCAGTAGAGAATGCTCGGGTTGCTAGTAGTAAGGGTTTAGCAGGGTAAAGAGGTTGGGACTATCAGAGGAGCAGCCCCCCAGCATTACTACGATCCCCAGGAACCTGACTACTAAACTGTTACATTATCGAGTTGGTTTCGAAGCGGATCCATATCCAGAACCTCTTGGAGTCAAAACTGACTCCGGCAGAGGGTAACCCCGGCTACCCAAAGCCTATGGGGAATTGGAGAGTCTCCTGAGCAGAAGAGGTGACACCATCATAATGCTTAGTGCCCAGAGTTTAGAATAGAGCAGAGATGGCCTAGGTGTCCACTTTTAGGATACACAGTTTTGGATTAGCAGAGAAGAGTGCTCCTGAATCCTTAATGCTGAGGAGTAGGTGTAAGGAGCTGGTGAAGCAGAGACTCCATCAGGGCCCTGATTAATCTTTCACCTCAAATGCAAGGCCTTAGTGACTGCAAGGAAAGGCAAATCCTATCCTTAGAACTCACGCTGTAGGAAAGAGAATATTACAGTTGCAAAAGCTGTGTCACCCTGTTAGGAGTTTTGGACTCTCTTGGTTTGTCAAAACTCTTCAGATCTGTCTACTGGACTTGTTTGTGATAGCTCTGTTCACACAACTCCCTTGTTGTGGTCCTTTACATATGTCCACCATATTTGGTGATTGTGCTGTATGGATATATTCGCCTTGTTGTGGTGTTTGGCTTCGGTAGATATAGCCCCAATATCAGACTGCCATAGTTCTGCAGATCTGTCTTTTAGAACTATTCGCACTGTCATACTTTTGGGTTTCCATTGCCCTGTACATCTGTTCAAGCAATTTGGGTTGTCACAGACTTGCCGGTCTGATCACATTTTTGGGTTGTCACAGTCTTGCTGGTCTGATCACATTGTTGGGTTGTCACAGTCCTGCTGGTCTGATCACATTGTTGGCGTGTTACAGTCTTGTCGGTCTGATCACATTATTGGGTTGTGGCAGTGCTGCAGATAAATGCTAACCACATAACCCTGTGTTGGCACAACCAGGAGTTTGTTTGATGAGGTTGGATTTTACAGTACATCTGCCGATGATATAACACTGTTGTTGGACCATTGCACTTTATTTTGTTGTTCATGGTGAGTCTTTCTAAGTACTCTTCATGATGGATTGTAAAGATTGCTAGCATGGCCTATGCCAATACTGTCCTTATTATATGGGTGTGCTGACATCACCTTTGAAGGCATTGGGCCTCATTATAAGGCTGGAGGTAGCCTTGCCAATAAAACCGGCAAGGCTACCTCCAAACCAGCATGAAACTCTGACACCCACGAATGGGCAATTACCGGGGTATTCCGGCCCCGCCAGACCCGGTAATCTCCCTTTTGCGGGTGCCGGTACCGGTATATCCCCATTCCCATTTGAGCCCCAAAAGGCTCAATGTGAATGGGGATGCCTTTAGCACCAGCACCATTCATAACGGTGCCGGTGCTACAGGCTTGCTGTGCTCGCGGTGCCTTTCATTCCACCAGGGCAGACCTGGCGGAATGAAAGACACCTGCGGCACAACTCAGCGTTTGCCGGTCCGGACACAATGGTACCGGTAAGCTTACTGGTACCGTTGTATCCAGACCGGCAACCTTGTAATGAGGCCCATTGTGAGCAACCCCTAATGTTTAGTTTGAAAAGTAACTATCTTGGTTGGACCTTTCTGGAGCTGGCCAACCCTTAATGCAGACCGCGAGTGTCCATTTATTACGAGAGCCACTCTTCGTTTAAGGATATAATTCAAGAGCCTCTGACCATCTCAGCTGTTGAGAGGATCCTTATACACTTAGAAGAATGTTTTGGACCCTATACTGGGCTACTGCTGATGGTTTCGCATGGTACCCTAAATGTATGCTTTACAGTGTTATAGTCACCCTTGAAGCCCTGCATACCTCTGCATGAAGCTCATCGATTTTCTGTACCCCTGTGTGCCCTCTGAAGGTGTTTATCCTTGTGAATGTAGGTCCCTGACTAACTATATCCCTACTATGTTAATTTGTGAAGTATGTTATAACTCTGTATGTAGTTCATTGTGACCCTCTACACTCATGCTTGTATATCTTTTCAGTCCTGACTAGATATGTATGTACATCCTTGAAGATATGCAGCAGTTCCATCGACTGCAACTCCTACTTCGACGCTTCTATGCTCCTATATCGACTTTTTTCGTGCATGTGTGTGTGTGTGTGTGTGTGTGTGTGTGTGTAAAGAAAAGAAAAGAAACGTGAAAAGTCAACATAGAAGAGTCGAAGTAAATGACCACAAAGTAAGCGTTGCCGATGGAAACACATAGATCGCTCTTTGAGCATATGCATCCTCATGTATGTATGTAGGGTTCTTGTAAGCACTAAATACAACTCTAAGGATATTTAGAGTGTGTCAATGGGGAAAGAATGAAGATAGCGGGGGTAACTCCCGAAAAGATGTGCATAGCTCCTTGAAGACTTCTATCCTTCTGTATTTATCACTTTCAAGGACTTTATCCCTATGTCCATAGCTTCTTCAGGGGCTGAATAACTATGTATTTAACGCTTTGAAGGTGTCCTATGTCATACGCTCTTGTAGAGCAAGGCATATGCAATAACTAGGTCCTCTTGGCGCTACGTGTTTAGGTGGTACTTTGAGAATTCTATTACTATGCACAGTGCAGCTTCTAGATCACAGGTCTACAACCGTTGGCTCTTCAGATGTTTTGGACTACCCGCCAGCATAGTCAACATAGAGAAGTCATCAGAGTTGTAGTGCAAAACATTGGGGGAACCACGGGTTGCCTGTCCTAGATGCTCTATATTTCTGTGTATCTAGCACTTTGAATGTCTCTTTTCCTGTGTTAAAAGTTATTTTAATGCTTAATCCACCTGGATGTAGTTCCACAATATCCTTCATCTGGGTCTCAGTGCGCTCAAATAACAGAAGACATTATTACCCCACAGAGTGGCACTCATTTTATCGACCTCGGAACGTTGAGTTGACCCTGCCGGGATTCGAACCTGCCACAGCAGGCTGCACACAGACATCAGGGGCGAGCACTTAGCTCGCTGTGCTATCTGACCGGCTATATATCCGTTTGAAGGCATACATTCCTGTGTATGCAACATTTTCAAGACCTCTAACCCTCTGTGTGTAACTCAGTGACAGCATGCATCCCTTTGCATGTAGGTAGTTTAAGTCATGAGTCGCTACTAGGCTGTCCTTTTGAAGGCCTGCATCCATTTGTATGTAGCTCTTTGAAGGCCTATAGCCCTGCCTTCCTGTGTATACAGAACTCTGAAAACATGTTTCCTTATACAAGCAGCAGCTCCTTGAAGGGTGTATACCTGTATATTCATCGCTTTCAAGGCCCCTATCCCTGCGTTTGTAGTTACTTGAAGCATATAGCATCGCTTGAAGTCCTGCATCTTTTCTCATACTCCCAGGTAGAGGGGCGTCTTCTAGTGTTAAGGGAGCAGGGTCCCATCGCTGAACCACATATAGGGATTGTGTCATTGTGCTGAGATTAACCTCTTTGCATTTCTTTTTTGTGCTCTTGGGCAGTGACCAGGCCAGCAAGCTGCAAGGAGCTGCTATCCAACGGGCAGACCCTCAGTGGGTGGTATACAGTATACCCAGCAGTTGGGCAAGCAGTGGCTGTCTTCTGCGACATGGAGACTGATGGAGGTGGCTGGCTGGTGAGTGAGATGGGAGAGGGGCTCGAATGAAGCCAGCACATTATCGCTGATACGGTCAAGGACCAATGCATGCAGTAGGGCAATGGAGGCATAATGCCGCGCTCCATGACAAACTCTCACCCAGCCATTTGAGCCATACACATACATCCACCACCGAACCCACGACTTCCTCCATCAGCATGCCAACCACCACAACCATACAAAAGGCACATACAGTTAAAGAGCATACATTAATCAATAATGCTGTTTTCCCAGGGCCATTACCAGATGAGTCAGAGTGATGCAGGGGCCTTTAACAGGCAGGGGCATTACTGCCAATCACTGCATGACATTCAGAGTTCACAAATTTTGTTAAATGCATGTAAACCAATGCATATTAGATGTTTGCAATGGTGTGCATGCATCGCAAACTATTTTGTAAAACTTTGGTTTACATGTTGGTTTACAAATGCGCAAACCATGTGGTTCTGTAAGTCCATTTTCGTCTTCAGGTTCCAGAATTTGGTAAACATTAGGTTTACCTGGTTTACAAACAGGAGAACCTTGCAAACTTAACGTACACTCATCAACATATTGTCTATCACCAGCTATACATTACGTTTGCAAATGGCTTACAACACTGTTGTAAACATTTGTAAATCTTGCTTTTATGGTTTACAAAACCATACGAAACCCTAAAGCCTCAGGTTTATCATGGTGTACAAATATGCAAAACATAGTAAATGTAAAGTTTGGTAATGTTTTACATCCTTGGAAACACTTTGCACACAGAATGTGCGCTATGCAACATGTTGTGTAACCACCAAATAAACACAAGGTTTGCAAATGATTTGCTACATTGCTGTAAACTGTTGTAAATCTATGGTTTTGCAATGCTTCACACTTTCTGCAAAATGTGTAAACCATTGTTTTCATGCATTGTTAGAACTTTGTACGCAATGAGGGCAGAATGTTCTGCTGAAAACAAATAAGGAAATAAAGGAGAAGCATTGGCGCAGTGTGGGAGAGATCCTTTTTGTCAAACTGTCCTTTTTTGTCCCCAAGCACTTATTCTGCACACATAGCATTTTTTTAATTGTTTTTTAATTGATTTTATTTCAAACCTCACACAAAGTTTAAAAGTGAACAAAAAACATACACTAAATACATCTTATATGTTCCATCACGTTTAAAGAAGATATCAACTAAATCTAAGATGAACTAGGACAGAATGTACACAGTAATTAACAGAATTCAACACAAATTTGCAAAATACAAAATAGCTGCCAACCTAATGTCACTTGAAATTCTTCAAATTCATTATTAAGACTAAGGGCCTCATTACAAGCATGGTGGTCCGGGAATTACAGTACCAGTAAGCATGCCGGTACCGTAGTTCCCAGACCGCCATACTACGTGCTCTGTTCGTGGGTGCCATTTCACCCACCAGGTTTTTCCTGGCGGGTGTAACGGCACCCGTGAGCCGAGCACGTCAGATGCACCGGCACAACTCTGTATGTGCCGGTGCATCCAACCTCCTCATCCCCATTCAGCCCTATGGGTTGATTCCGGCACCCGCAAATGGGCGATTACCGGGTCCGCCAAGCTCGGCATGACCTGGTTCTTGCCCATTCGCGGGTGCCAGAAAAAATGCAACTCCGGCAGCAGCCGTGCCCTTAATAAGGGCACGGCTACTGCCGGAGTTGTAATGATGCCCTAAGTATTTAAATTCCTGTATTTTAACCGGTTAGTAATGTACCATAATTAAGGCTTCCGGTTTTATGGTATTTATTTTTCTGCCATTTCTGTCTGTATCTATCCATATTTATTTTTCGGGCTTTTTTTCTGTATTTATCCACATTTATTTTTTGTCATACAAAAATATTATTTTCAACCAGTATTTTTCTGCATTTTAATTAAAAAATGCATTTATTAAAACACATGCAGCCATATAGGAAAGAAATGCTAGCTCAATTTTTTCCATAACAACAACCGTTTGATCCTGTGAATGCTGCTGTCTTAATGCATATGTTGTCAGCAATTTGAAGAACTTTAATGCTATTTTTATACAGCTTTTACACTCTGCATGCTGCCAATCTGCAATGCGATTGCCCTGCAATGTATGAGTGGCATCATAGAGAACTAGACAGAAAGACTGTTTTTCCACTTTTATAAATAAATACAGGCAGAAAGCAGATTGATTTCCGTCTGTATTTATGTATAAAAATCAGAAAAAATGGGAAACTGGAAGCCTTAATTATAACTGCATATTCAGCAGAATAAAATCATTTTAAAAAACCTAATCAAGGCCAGTAACCGGGAAGCGTAACGACTGTGCATGATGGAAGTCCATAAACGTTCTCCCACATCACTAAAAGGGGTATTAATTAATTTATAGAAGTAGTGTACTCTGAACTTGTGCAACCATCGGAAAAGAAATGACTAGATGTTTGAGTGTTTTGACATTAGCATTCAGACATAACCTACAACCTTTTTCATCAGCTCTGAAGCCCATTCGTGGGTCGATACAATCCAATGTGGTTAGCAAATTCAACTTGAATCGTATGTATATGTTTCTGGATTCCCTAAACGGGACGAGCTTCAAGTTACATGGTACGTGATCACGCCTGTGGAAAGTAGCATTTCTTATTTGTTCAATAGTTAACTTCTAGTACAACTTTTTCTACATCCACAAGGGATTGTTTAGAAGTTCATCAGCATCAGAGCCAATTTCCCTGAAGAAATAAAGTTGAGATAAAGCGAAGGTCTCCACAGAAGGCACTGTGCGCTGCTATAGAACTCTACCAAGATCTACAAATAGAGAGTTCTTAAATCTTACCTAGCTTGTGTCATAAGACACAGTTTGGCACAAATAATGGGAGTCCTCAGGATCTCTTCCATAGAGAGCCTTCTAAGATATTCAAAACCCCCCCTGGGTCTGAGACTGAGATGTCCAAGCCATAAATCAGGATTGAGACAATGTTTCCAGTATAAAATTTGATTAGTGGTAACAATTTGATTTGATAGAAACTGCAGTAAATTTGGCATAGTTGGGACTGTGGGGGTATGATCTTGTCCCTCAATATTTGTTCTTGAGCTAATCTACAAGAGCGATTTGTTACGGTACAACATAGGTATGTCAAAACGTCCACTCTGTCCAGCCTAGTATTAACAACCGCCCACCGACAGACCTTGGAAACCCGCTTCTTATAGAAAATAATCATTTTAGATTTTGTGCCATTGATTTTAGAATATTTAGTTCTGCGTATTTTGCAATGTCTAATTTTCTCTGTAAACCAATTGGACTAGGGTTAAAGAATAGTAAATCGTCAGCAAACACCCACCAGTGCATTCAAATTGATCCTAATTTACCGGTAAGCAGCTGGAGTTTTCCCAAGGTCTGTCGATGTCAGATATGTACAGATTGAACAATTTAGGTGCCAAGATGCAGCCCTGGCACAGCCCAATATGTGTCTGAATTGGGCGCAACAGGGACCCCTCTTTGATATGTCTAATTTGCATTGTAGAATGTTCATGTAAATGCATGCTCAGTTTCAGGAGGCCTTCCGGGAGGCCCGAACTTTTCAGTTTGAACCCTCATTTCTCCCTGGTAACTAGATCAACGGACAAGCTCATATCCATAGTAGCGATGCAGATGTTCCTACACGAGGACATATGAGATAGAGCATGTTAATTATTTAGGAATTGTGAAGGCATCATGAGGTAGACACAGACAACAGGTTCAATTATGGTTCACAAAAAGCCTTCATTAAATTAAAAATCAGAATGGAGTAAGGCTTTACTTGCCCTATGCTAAGGTGGCGTTACCCTACCTAAAGGAAACTAAGGGTATTCTGGGTCAGGAAGTCCAAATCAAATGTCTGCCTGTGTCCAAAACCTATACTTGCCCTCACAACTAACTGTATACATTGTGTAGGAATGTCAGCACCAAAATGAATAGTGTTCAAAATAAAGTTCAGAGCTTCTTCGAGCTCTTGGCTTGTAATCAGCTTCCCCTTCCCCAAGTTCAAAATAGGTCACAAAATAGTGGGGTTTCCTTCCCCAAGAGTTCAACTCTTCTGGCTTTCTCAAAGCAATACAGCTCCTTGGGACTCTTCCCAGCTCTTTTGATATTGCTTCTTTTCACAAGTTCATATAGGCAGTTTAATATTTTGGTTTCAAACGCACATAAAAGGTTACTGCACAACATAAACTTCTTGATGGAACCTTTCAATGGCTTCTTTATACATGGCCCTCAGTCTAGGTGCAGTTGTCAGACCACACGGTCCAACCATTACAGGTCATGCAACCCATACCCATTTCTTGACTGTTGTCCACCAATACTCCTTCCATGCAGGGGCCCTCTCAGTCTAGGCGCAGTTGTTGGCCAACACGGTCCACCCATTACAGGTCACGCAAACAAGTCCCCTGCTTAGCTTCTCCTGGCTCTTGCCAATGCTTCCTTTCTCTTAGCATACAGTTCCTTGAACTCTCTGGGCTGTGGCCAATGCTGGATTTTTCACATCTTGCAACTCTTCATGTTTCATTGGCTTTGCTAGAACTTGTTCCTCTGGTAATATATTTCCTTATATTTTGGCTATTGCCAATGCTTAGTTTCTCATAACATGCACATAACTCTTTGTGTTCTTCTGGCTTCGCTGGCACTTGTTTCTCATACCATACCCTTCTGGGTGTTATCTTGACTTTGCCAATACATGTGTTTCACAAAATACATTTCGTAGCATCTGTTAAATTCACAACCTTTCTTTCACTCCACTCACGAGTGCTCAACAGTTTTCCACTGCTCGGCTTCCAAAAGTGTTCATAATGACTTTCCGTTAGCTTGTTGTTCAAAAGTACTTGTAATAGTTCTGTGCAGTATGGCATCCTTTCATCACCAGGCTTTCTAACGAGTGCGTTTTAAACGTGGAGAAAATAGCGACAAAGTTAATTGCATTTTTTTGGGGGGGTCGGGAATCGTAGAAAATAGTTGGGGGAGGAGGGACTTGAGGGGGGGACCCCCCAAACAAAAAAAACATTTGATGAACTTTATCGTTATTTTCTCCACGTTTAAAAGGCAGGCATTAGAAAGCCTGACGATGAAAGAACATAGAACCGTTCTGTGCGGTATTCAATAAATGACTTTCAATTCATTCAGCCTTCAAAAGCATGTTCACTGCATCTTCACCTGCCAGTCCGGTGTCTCCAACATTCATCGGTCGGAGCTTACGGCATTGCGCGGTCTCTGCCGCAATGGATCTCGGCTTTCCCATGAGTTACATCGCCTTCCTCTCCCAGCGGCTCTTCATGGCTCAAGTCTACTTGCAGGTCAGGATTCCTGTGACCACTTTGCTCGGTCACTCTGGTCTCCCTCTCGCAGACCACTACCGGCTCCCAGCACATCTTAGCTTTGCTTCCTGCTGCAAAAACTCTGCATCTGCACATGGTTCTCAAGCGCTCCTCTTGCCACACTGCTAACCTGGAGTTGCTTTCCTGACTGGTGCCTCGGCCTCCACAGCTTATTCTGCCTTCCCAGCTGACTCCATTTCCCTCTTGATTACGGCTTTTAAAGTTCCGCCTCCATGGGTATTCCAAAAAGGAATAGACCGCTCACCATTAAAATGCTAGTCCTGCTTTACTCATGTTGTCCTATTTCTCATCTCGGTACTTGGTTGGGGTCGATATGTGTCTGCATTAATTAAATGAGGATGTGCTGTTCTTGTTCTCCTCTTCTTCGTCCTAGTACCCAAATGAGGTGGATGTGTGTTTACATTAATACAATGAGGATATGTTGTTCCAGTTGTCTTCCTCTTCATCCTATTAGCATATTGGTGTGTTTTGGGGAAGGTTTTAAGGGAGGAACAGGGAAAGGGCTGACAAAAGCATATAAAGGCGTGAGGGATGGATGGTTTGTTGTGAGAGGGAAATGGAGTATACCATGTCTCACCCAAGGACGTCCTCTCTGCACTTCCCAAGTCTCCTACTCCCAGGCGATCCTCCCTCGCATATCCACCCCCAGGGTTTTGAACGAAAAGCAATGGCCCTTCCCTGGCCACCCGAGAGGAGGCTACAGGGGGAAAAGAAGTGAGGACGCCCTCAGGTTCTGCACAGAGTGCGCCATTTAATTAAGTACCTTGTCCCATTTGGAAACCTACTTGAAATGAAGGTATGAGTCTCTGATGTTCTACACAATCAATTCCTGATTCTGACTTCTCTGGTGAGCAGGCTCAGCTTTAACAGAACCCCCTGTGGCCATCAGTTGAGGGGGTTCCAAGATGATTATCTGATTAGTAGTCCTCGGAACGCCTGCAGACTTTTGAGCACACCTTAAGGCCATCACGCATGCACAAGAGGACTTAGCGTAATACCTCCACCATGCTAGTGATTGCTTCCAGGAAAGTTTTTCTGCCCAATAAGGGAATCTCTCATCCCTTCTTCTTCTGATTGCATTTTTTTCCTCTGGTGAAAACACTGACAACTATATATACTAAAAAAAAAAAAGATATCAAAATATATATATATTCATCCCAACAATCACTCACCCTTATGTTTTCATTTCCGCTCATTTTGTGAGTTTAAGTCTGCACACTTTTGTCTCCCTTGCTTTTCCCACTCTTCTTCTTTGCTGCTAACCTTGGCACTATTTTCTTTTCACCCCACAGACAACTATGGTCTGGATGCAACCCTGAGCCGGGCCACATTTTGATTCTACAGAGACATGCTTCAGCGCTTTAAAACTACTATGGTGGTGATGTGCGCAGTATAAAATAGAAATAACATAACATTATAACCTGTTGGCTCTTGCATTTAAATGGCTGTGGACAGCGATTTGTGACAAGTATACATTCCTTCCTGTAGCATGCCTCTGATCCTCAGTGGTCTGCGGTCTCACCTGCGCTTCCTGGCTTTTTCTCGCCTGTCCCCAGGTGTTCCAGAGGCGACAGGATGGCTCAGTGTCGTTCTACCGTGATTGGAATTCCTACAAGAGAGGATTTGGCCGGCAGGCGTCAGAGTTCTGGCTGGGCAATGACAATATCCACCTCCTGACCAGCACAGGTGAGTCCTCCCACGGCCAGACACTGTACCTCCTGATCCACAGGCAATGCGCTCTGGCTCGTGCATAGGCGCACCATCCATAAGGCTCCCGTTTCTATGGTATTTATGTTTTCAGCATTTGTGTCTGTGTTCATCCATCTTTATATTTTAGTCTTTTTATCTGTGTTTATCCACACTTATATTTGCTCTGTAAAAAATAATAATGTGCAACTATTGCTTTTCTATATGAATCCAAATTAAAAATGTAGCACTTTGATGCCTGTAATGGGAAGGTCACAGAGCTAGGTTCTTGTGCATCCAGCTAAGATCCATGTACACCTTAAAATCAAACAGCTGCTCTTAATGCTGATGTTATACCACATCTCTGTAGCACTTTAAACAACTTCAAAAGGAAAAAAAACAAATCACTTTTATCACCCCTTCCACTGTGATACTTTGCACAGCCGTTGGCCTGCAAGGTACAACGCACCACCTGAAGCACTAATCAGGATACATTCATGTCTGCCTGTTTCTGTTTTTTACAAACAAATATTGAAATCAATCAGAGGGATTCCCATCTGTATCTATGTGTACAAATCTGTAAAAACGGAAACCCAGGGGCCTTAATTATCCACCAACCCCCCTGTCCACTGTCGATCCACCAGCGAAAATGATGTCCACCATTACTTGCATAAAGGCACAGGTGAGTAACTCACCCACCACTTGCTGTCCCTGGAGCGACAGTTGTTAGCATGCTGAACCAGCGTAGGTGACGTCATCTGAGAACCAGTGGAGCATGAATCATCTTGGCATGATGGTTCACATTGGATAGAAACATGTGCAATGTTGTCAATTGTTTAAAGACAATATTGTTAATTGAAACATTCTCTTGGGAAGCTGTTAATGGGAAACAATGATATTTTAGAAGGTACCAGTTGCCAACATTGTGAAGTGAGTAATCTTAGTATTTATGTAAAAGAAAGTGAAGTGCATCCATTAGGCGGTTTCCGCTGACACCGATCATGCAACCATGTTAGCTGGACTCATGTCATACATTAACAAAGGGACACTTGTGCTGTAGGAATATAAGGTCAGACCCTGATGACTTCCTTTTTTAGTTAAATATTTAGTTTTTAAAAAGTGTGCATTTATAAATGCTTATATGCAAGCATACACGCACAGATGTTCTTGAACATGGACGCACACACATAGTCAATTGAGAAACACGTTAGTTAAAAGCAAGGGTATCAAAAATGAGATTGACTACAAAACCTATACAAATGTTAAGTCTTCATTAAGGTACAAACACTCCGTCGAAAGGTTAAAAAAAAGTAAAGTCTTGGAACATTGGGAAGTGTTAAGGTACATTTATGTGCACATAAAGTAGTGTGTGTGTGTGTGTGTGTGTGTGTGTGTGTGTGTGTGTGTGTGTGTGTGTGCGCATGTGCTTGTGTGTGTGTTTGTGTGTGTGTGTGTGTGTGTGTGCATATGTGTGAGGGAGAGAGAGAGATGTGGGGGTGGATGTGCATTAAATACATATTTATTCAGAGCGTAATCTTTATGCTAATGCATATCCATACATTCTGAGCATGTTGTATGTTACATATTGTAGACATGTTGTATGTATGGAAACTCTGAGCGTGTGGTCTGTGCTACTTACATTATGTGCATGTTGTTTGTGCCTGCTATGATTACTTCTACTCCAATTGTAGTCTATGTTAACTATTCCTGGTGGATGTTTGT
Organism: Ambystoma mexicanum; assembly: GCF_040938575.1. NCBI lineage: Eukaryota > Metazoa > Chordata > Amphibia > Caudata > Ambystomatidae > Ambystoma > Ambystoma mexicanum. The sequence continues at coordinate 230,699,706 of NC_090934.1, forward strand.
AGCTGTCGTGTGTGTGTTTCAAGCATATTGTGTGTTCTTATGTGCGTTGTGTGTGTTCAGGAGGGGTTTGTGGGAGAACGCGTGTTCGGGCTGAATGCATATTTATTTAGAGGTTGTTGTTGTGTCCATGCATATTTTGAGCCCATAGTCTGTGTTTACGTGACTTTGGACTGTATTGCATATGTGCATACTGTGCCTACTTATACTCTGTGTCTATTCATTATCTGTATGCATAGTCCGGGGCGCAGTTGTTGTGTGGGTTGGGGTGGAGTTCATAGAAGAGTGTGCATCAAGGGGCTTTCAGGTGGTGAAAAGAGGAGTGTATGTGTGAGGGGGTGTGTACGCGAGTTAGGAGATGGGTGTGTGTCTATTCAAGTATGTGTATTTGTCTGTGGGGTATGTGTGTGGAGCGGTATATGCATTTTCATTCAAAGCATATTTATTGGTCAACTGCTTACTCTAAGCATATAGCCCGTGCATACATTACTAAGATATTGTGTGTATTGTCATTACTTGAATTTCGAGTGCGTTCCATGTGCGTAAAAACACATTCTGAGCGTGGAGAGTGTGTTTGTATGTGTGTATGTTGGATATGCGCACTGCACTTGTATCCTATTTGCATACTCATTGTCCGAGGAAAGGAATTGGTGAGTGGGGTGTGTGTGTGGGACGGTCTATGTTTCTGTGGGTGGTTGGGGTGTTTCAGTGGGCATATGCGTGTGTGTTTGTGTAGTGTGTGTTTGGGGGTGTATATGCATATTCCCTTTGTGCATATCGGTTGCCTGTACATACTTATATTCCAAGCATATTGTATGTAAAAATTGTGCTTACTTGTATTGCGAGCATGTTCAATTTGTGTATACTTATACTAAGTATATTCTTATGTGGTGTGTGGTAGGAGGTTGGGGTGGTGAGAAGGGGATATGCAGTGTGTATTGGGTATGTGTGTATGCATGCATTGAGCTTACTTGTATTCTGAGTGAATTCAATATGCATATGTATATACACACGGATCGTGGGGCAGGTGTGTGTGTGTGTATGTCTGCGTGTGTCTGTGTTTGAGTGTGTGTGGGGAGGACGTGTGTGTTTATGTGGGTATGTAAGAGCCAGCCTACAAGCCCCCTGCGCATGGCCTGGAGCTATGCCCAGTGAGCACTTTACCACTGTCCTCGGCCGGGCGCTTGGCTCTCAGGGATCAGCTATTTGCCATCATCGATCTTTCCATGCTGTCAAAAGCCTCCGCATTCAGGTTACAGAGATGTCCAGTATCCGGCACCTTCATTCGCATATTAACTTTGGCCAATTCTGACTTAACTTATGCGATCCTGGGGATCTTACAAGCACGATCACTCTACCACAGATCTAAAATGATTGACTTGGTTATCTTAGAATTGTGATTTGTTAAAGTTTACAGGAAAAGGTCAGTGGAGAATAGACTAAATTCCTCCTCCAGAAACCTTAATCCCAGCTCCCTATGTCCGGAAAAATTGGGTGCAAAATTCTGAAAGGCCAAGACTATTTTACAAAAAAAAATCTTAATTTGTTTCTAGATGAACTCCTAAATGCCAGAACCATAAGAAGCCACAGATCTAATTTAAATTTGACTGACTGGGTCTTACATTTCTGTGAGAATTTAAATATACCGTGTACTGCTTGTTTTCTGCGTTCCCCTTGTGTGTATAATATATATGCCTGAGGTTGGATAAAGTGAAACAAAATCTCAGACCTATATAATCAAATTCCTCTACATCTAAACCTGACGCATAACATCTACCAATGTTTGGAGTGACATGGGAGAGCAGATCAGGCGTATGCTATTATCGGCGTAAGAGAGTATCTGAACCCGAATACTCTCTACGGTTGGAAAATCTCCTTCAGTCCCACTCAAGACTAAGGGCCTCATTACACGGATGGCGGTAGGGATTTACCAGTACCGGTAAAATACCGGTTCCGGTAAATCCTTACAGCCTTACTACGAGGTCCCTTTGCGGGTTGGGGGATTTAACGCCTGCTTTTTGCAGGCGTTAAAATCCAACCCGCTAAGGGACCTCGGAGCTAATTACGGCACCGCAAAATTGCGGTGCCGTAATTAGCGCCTTCCCCATTCCCATAGAGCCCTATGGGGCAGGAATGGGAATGGGGAAGGGCAATGGTGGAAGGGGGATTTACCGCCCCTCCAACCTTGGAATGGGGCGGTAAATCCCCTTTCCGCCAAGGCGGTGCCGGTATTTTACCGGCATGAGCCATGGCGCTAATAGCGCCATGGCTCACCGCCTACCGTGTAATGAGGCCCTAAATCTCCTCGTTTAGTGAGGAGATTAAACAATAGTGGCGCATGTAAACCGCTTTGGCTCCTCACTCAACTGGAAAAAGGAAGTAAGCTGGCCTTGCGGGGAATAATGGAGAGCTGCAGGACTAGTTTCGCTTATTACAATCATTATTATTCGGATCACGCCATCTGGACCATTCATGGCAGCCAAAGTCTCTGACAGCTGTTTCGTGTCCATAGAAACTAATGTTGTGGCTTAGTCTATGAAAGGCAAATACAGTGGTTCTTGTTTGATGTATAGGGAGTAAGCCATGATAAGATAACTGTTAAGACCTTGATGTTGGGTGACTATGCCAATGCGAGACCCTATCAGAATCAGAGCTAGAATGGTTTCTTCAGTGATCTAATCTCTGAGCCTTTTTAATAGCACCTCAAATTAAAGGTATTAAAAATAGGTGCCAAGATTTCTGGGTAGATTTATACAAATCTGCATTGGGTGCTTAAGCTGATTAAGAGAGCTCAGTGCTGCCCCCTACTCATTAAATGAAAAAAAGATGGGGCATTGGGCAGCTCATTTGGCTCAAGAATGATGGCCGCAACACCAGGCACTCCCTAAAACTATCTCCGCTTGTATAGCATATAAGCTGAAGAAGTGATCTAGCCAGGGTCTGGAGGAACAGTATTTACCATGCAGCGCCTGCTATTAAAAAATGAAGCATGGGAAATCTGTTTCCAAAAGTGGGGACTATTTTGTGTCGTTTTGATGCTGCTCGCTGCACTAAGCCCTCCTGTAACCCCTTGGCAGCTGGTGAATTTTTTAATTGGAGCAGTGTAAATGCTTGCCCTGAATATACAGGAGCGAGCACGATATCCAGGGGGCTCCAACAAAGCAAGGAGGGATCGTGGGTTTCTCCGCCATAGAAAAAGTCAATATAATCAGGGTCGATTTGGTCCATCGGCCTTTCGGGCCGTAGCCGGGCCGAAATCGTCCCTGGGGAGTGAGGCCGGTTTCTGGCCATGCCTGGGCCGGTTTGGAAGAAAAAAGAAAAAAAAATGATAAATCTTTTTTTTTTAATTATTATTCTTATTTTTTTTTTTCAAAAAGCCTTTCTTCTAAGGTCGATAAATGAGTACCAACACATGTTGGGTGATATTGTATGCATATTTGTTCTATGAAAAAGAGCTTAAGCGTAAGTGCTATACAATAACATATCTTTTGGCATTGGACGTCTGCTTGGATTCACAGTAATTTAGTGTACTTAGGAACAATGCTATTGGATGCCATTTCCTGTTTTGTCAAGGGGTGAAAGGTCGTGTTTCATCGCTTCCTGGGATGTCACTTCGGGGTGGGGTCAAATGACAACACTTCCGGTGATGTCATCAGAGGTCAAGGGTCGTGAGGCGAGGGGTGGCCCACTTTTTTTTGGGTGACCGGGCCTATTTCTTGTCCCAGTCCGACCCTGAATATAATGGGTAAAAATGGCACATTTTTCAGTACATTTTCTGTGAATAATTGGGTAAAAAGTTTTTCCATCGGTTTTGTATGTTAGCAATGCCAATGCATTTACATGATACCTTTACCGACAATATGCGCCAGTCTAAAAAAAGATTTTTATGCTGGCTGTGTCCATACAGGTTGCACCCATATATGCCAGTATTACCCTATAAGAACATTCTCCTGTTAGCTTTGCCAGCTGTAACAAAAATGCCATGCAACAGTAAGAAAGTATATCCAGACTGGCCAGAGGAGCTAGTCTTGCCATCTAATAACACTTTTCAGAGCTGATTTTAGAGTTCCCCTGTCACTACTAAGAGGGGAAACGCTACATGTGCACCTTGGCATACACAGGTGTCTTCTGTATAATTCTCATCTCTGCAGAAGAGTGTAAAATGATGCCATATCCACTTTTTTGCACTCCACCATGCAAAATGAGTAAACGCTGCATGCCATTTACGCATGGCATGCAGCGTTTACAATGGATTCTTATGGAATCCACCTTCTTTTTGCTGGTGTATCCACAGCATTTACGGCAGCATGAAGATGTCATGCTGGTGTAAATGCTGTAGTATTTGTATTGTAGGGAGAAAGGCAGAGGCAGAATCGTAACTTATGATATGGCCCTCCACTCAGCCACACAAATGATTGAAAATGAGGTCTAACATAAAACAAATGTGTAAAAGTTTTACACATGATTTATAAGCATTTAAATGAGCTCCATCTTGTTTACTTTACATTTGATGCTAAGAAAAATGCAGTGCCACAATAAGAAAGTATATGCAGACTGGAGCCACCAACATAGGTCAGTCAAGCTACATAATAACACTTATATTGTTTGCTTATCACTTGATGCATAGTAAAAAAAAATCCCACACCACAGAAAGAACATTTGGGCAGGTTGGTGCCACCGATGTAGGCCAGTCAAGCATGTAATAACACTTAGCATGTTTTTATTACCCTTGATACCCATAAAAAGTTCCATGGGTCAGTAAGAAAATATATGCAGACTGGTGTCAGCAAAGTTGGCCAGTCTTGCTATGTAAAAACACTCGCCATGCTTTCTTTACCCTTGGTGCACTGAAAAGTATGCCATGCTGCCCCTAAATTGAGCAGCCTACTACACCTTCACACACTCAGACACACAAGCTGTTACACACATTCATCCAACGTAGACACTCACTCTCATTATCCCATGTACTCATACAACATTCTGAAAATCCCCTGCATGCCCACATACATAAAAACAAACACACAGTGTAAAGGTGTAGAAGTAAGATTCAGACACAACGGTGACATATTTTTGGCTATAAACATTTATTGATCAAGAAAGGGTTGGAACAAGGCTTCTCTATCCCTAAAGCTAAGAGGGGCTTCCCTACCTCAAAGAAAACAAGTGAAATGGTCAGGAAGTCCAAAACTAAAAAGTGCATCACTGTCCCAAAAAGCCTACTTCTGTACCTGACACTAATAACTTAAATTAATTGTGCAAGGAGGATCTCGTCCCAAAGTAAAGTGTTCATTGTAGGTTCAACCAACAGAAATGTTCCCAGTCTCTTGGGTAACCAAAATTGGCGAAAGAAAAAATATTCACAAATGTAACACTCGAAGGCTAGGGTCATGTCCTTTCGCCTAGACTCCTTCATGTTCTTCTTTCCTTCCTCAGGAGCCCTGTATTTTCTTTGGTAAATGTCACTAGGTAATTCAGAAAGATATGCATCTCAGATTCAAAGTTCTTTATCCCACCAACTTGAATCACTTCCCTACCAAGGTTAGGTTTCCCTTTAATTAGTCCATTTCACTTCCAGGGATCCTGACCCACTTATTCTCAAACTCTTATTCATTATTCCTTGTGGGTGCACTCACAATATTCTACATGGCTTGGTTTACCCTCCTACCAGACCCTCTTATTCCTCGTTACTTTAGACGTTTCTCTCTCATACGGGTGCAGGTCCCAGACTTGCAATGTAGCATTGTACCAGCTTGGTTCATTCCCCTGCCAAGCATATATCTCTTCCTTGTTTGTTTCTTTCACAGTTAGGGTCTCAGACCCACTTATTCTAGGATTCTCATATGGATGTGGGTCCCGGACTCGCAATTCATTATCATAACTGCTTGGTTCACTCTCCTTCCAAACATATGATTTCTCTTTCTCTATCTTCATTCCTTTCGGGGTCGCAGACCCTCTTAGACTTTGATTTCCATATGGGTGTGGGTCGCAGACTCGCAATCTCTTCTCAGTGTCCCAGCCCCTCTTATTGCAGCTTCTGCTTTCACCCCTAGCGTCCCCAGACCTCTAACACCTCTCAGGTAACCCGCATACCTGTTTGTCTCTTCCGTGCAGGTATCAGCATTTCCCGAGCAGCTGCGTCCCTTCTCGAGGCTCTGGTCGTGTTCAGGTAGCTGGTGAAGTCTGCAGCGGCCTTGCTGGGGCCTGGAATGCCCAGAGATTTGACTTGTCAGCACCCTGAGTAGGTCTTCCGTTCTGGACCATGGTCGGGTTCTCTTTCACAACCGTTCATGGCATCCCTTTTGACCCTCGTCTGTTCGCCTGGTGCATTGCTCCCGTGGTTCCTCGGAGGAGGAGAGCTCTCGCTCAGCGCCTCAGTTTAGCTGACTTTAAACTCCTGCGCTGGCTTGTCATATTGCTTTGGGCCAATCACATACCGTGAGAGCCTAGAGCGCTCACTCTGTTTCTCTAGACTGATCCAAGGTCTCCCCGTCATCTTCTTCTTCACAGTACTTGTATTAGAACAATATGTAGCATACTTTGTATTATCTAGTGTTTTAGTCCTTTCAGGTATATTAGGTTGACTAACTTGACAATAGAACACATTGGCTCTGTCTAAACAGGGGGAAGGAGGATTTGGCGTTGTAGAAAGGGTTGGGTGTATTGAAGCAGAGGTATAGCGCGTTCTCTGTGTATGGACGACCCCAATCCCATAAGGGTCTTCCTTCCCAATGTGATCCTCCCTCAATGCACCACCCCCAAGGGGACTATTGTACTGTGGATGCACCGCCCTGGTCCCATAGGAAAGGTCTCCCCCTAGGGGACAAGGGACAACATCCTCAGATTTGTCACATATCCTTCCCCATTGGATGGTGGCTTCCCCATCTGAAGTTAAGCATGGGGATACTGGTACTTTCACAGAAGGTGGTTTAGTTATAGTACCAATCTTCTGCATTTCTGCTCACGTCACTATTTGGGTGATTTGACCCATCCACTGATCAAATCGTGGGACTGTACTGCCCAGGATCAATTGAGTGGGTAAACTAGGGATCACGGCTGCTATAATCCAGCTCTCTTTTCCCAGGATAGTAATAGGGATTCATGTGTGGCTGTATTCCCTAACAGGCCCATGAATACATTCAATTTCTTCTTTCTTCATTATCTTCCAACCCCAGGGAAGTTGTTCAGATCTTATGGTGCAACCCCTGCTTCCACTATCTAATTGGGCCCAGCTGGTTTTTCTTTCTAGGGTAGCAGGGATTCTATAGTTGGTTTTATTCCCTGCATAGAAAAGTGCTGGGTTTCCTCCTGCTCTTATTTTTCCTAGTGTTCTTATTTTTCTTCCCTTTCAGGAAATATCTCTCCATGATCTCTTCCCAATTTGCCATTATTTCATTGGGTTGGGTGTAGAGGATACTTGCATAGGATGGCTCAGCCCTCGTTTTCTTAATTATTTGCCCATGCTGTCTAGATTCGTTTAACGATGGTGTGGTTTGGAAGTCCATCCTATTTTTAGGGCACTGCCTCGCAATGTGGCCAGATTCTCCACACGAGAAACACATTTTTGTTTCGGGTAGGGGATGGTGTTCTAGAGGATGATATGTCCCCCTCTACATCTCATTCTATCAGAATGTGGGTATATTGTTCCCTGTCCTTGGGTCTTATAGGTGTCTCTAATTCCCCGGAACTATGAGGGGGTGTTAGTAGGACAGATAGTTCTCCCTTCTCATCCTGTCCTATTTGGAAGACATGTTGGGGTAAAGTCTTAGAAGGAGGGATTTTGATGATCTCTTTTCTGTCTGCTGGGAAGAACAGATCTGGATCTTTTCCCTGGAGTTTGGGGAACTCTGCTTGTGTGAACGGGGTGGGCAGAGGGTAAGTCTGGCTGTCTTGTCTCAGTCCCTCCCCTGTATTATACACTGATTCCCCAACTGAGGATAATTGCATTACTAGAGAGGTAGGATGACTGATACTTTCCATGGCAGATGTCTTCAGGTTGGCCTGGAGAGTGATTCGGGCATTCTCACTCGGTTCAGCAATTGTAACCTTCTCGGGGTAGGGAGTGGTATTCTTATCACCTCCAAATTCCATTATGGGGTCACCCTTGTAGGAGGATGTTGAGGCTCCTAACTCACAGTTTTCTATTCTGAGGGGAACAGAACTTTCCCAAGATGTTAGGGAACTGGGAAGGTTGTTATTTTCCCATGAGGACTTACCCTCTGCCTGATCCTGGCCCAAGTTAAAGCCCATCTCAGTCTTACCTTTCGAGTGATAGAAACATTTTTCTTGGGTCCTGCTCTCCCCAGGTTGCTTCTCATGGGCTTTGGGTATGCCAATAATGACATAATGTTCAGTATCAAATAATACACCATTTTCCACTGCACCAATCTTGGAGCTAAAGTCTCCACATGGTATAATCTGGACAGAACACTGCCCTTGCTCCCTTGCTCAGGCAGCATAGACCCTACAGCTTTGTTCAGTCTTGTAAAAAGAATTCTCATTTTTGGCCATTGAACATATACCACCATAATTTCCACCTCTGCTATTTGATTTGGCTGGGTTGCAAACAGTTTCATACTTGTGTAGGCAAAGTGGCTCCGAGCACCATTTTTTCTGCAGACAAACTATTTAATGTTTGGTAATACATTTTATCAAATCTGAATGCCCAAGTTTCTCTCCCTCACCAACTATATTCAAAGATAAAACACTGTCAACTGGCATACATGAGTGGTGGCAGAGTATCAATTAAAAAATAAACGCCGTGACCATATTTGTTCACAAGTTGGGCTTTTCTTTTCTGGCATATTGAAAGGATGAAGAATCTCAAGTACAATATTGGGCGTATGTCACATTTTCACCGCCTACTTTTTTACACCTTTGCCTTTTAAACATGGTGTTTTCACAGCCGCTGTTTACGCAGACTTTTTTTTGCAATACATATTTGTTCTGTGTTTGCGGTAAAGGTTTGTAGGGTGGTGGGTCGCAGTGTGAGATGGTGGGGGTGGTTAGATGAGAGGTTGGGGAGAGTCCCCAATTTCTTTTAAATGACAAAAACAGCAGCGGTGAAACCTCTACATTTAAAAGGCAAATCTGTACTTTTTTGTCAGAACAAACACATGGATCCAATATCAGGGTGTTTGTAAGTTAGAACTACATAGTCTCTATTAAGTGTCTTTGGGCTCTTGCCCACAAAAAGGCAAAACTCAACAGATTCCCTCCCTCAGTCTCATATTGTGACTCACTCACTTACAAACAAATACAAAAGCAGTTGTGAGGACTGGGGAACCTTTTACCAGACCAACAAGTTCCCAAAGGACAGCCAACGTATCATCTCTCCACTGCCAATGGACCATTTTGACCCAGCAACGTAACTGATATCAAATGATAGAAAGGAGGCATATCCATAACAAGGACGTGACTTACTCAAAGAACACATGCTTCCCCCATCCTCACTTCTCTCTTTCCTACCACTCTTTATTTTTTTGGCTTATCTTTTATTTTATACCAGGTACTATTCAAAATGCAGCATGAAAAAGTATGCTACTTTGTCCGTTCATTTTGGTTGTTTAACTTTGGTTGTGTGTTTTTTTATGCTGCATTTTGTTAACAATAATGAAACGCCAGTAAGTGATTCTTTTGAGTGACAGAAAGTTAAAGTCTAAAGTTACATTTGCTCCGGGGAACATGTCATTATGCCATATCACTGCTTCATTATTATGGGATTGGAGTTAGACCTTTTATGATCATTGACAGTTTTGTTATCACACAATGTTTCTAGTGAGAACAAGTGTTGAGAAGCCTTTAGGTTTTAAGCCACTTTCATTATTCTGGGATTCTCTTTAAACCCAGGGTAAATTGGTGCTCTGTACTAAGGAAGAAGAGGCATACCCATTGGTATAAATATCATTGACTCCAGAGCATTTCTCCAGGTGTTTGGTTTTGAAATCGTTTTATTGAAAATACCAATTGTTGCATGAGCTCTTCTGACATGTATTTTTGTCAGGCCTAGCATTGAGCGTTATCTCATGCCATGTAGATGTTAGTCATGCTGACATGTACATTGTGAATTGCATTACAATATATAGTATTTATTGACCTTATATTAGCATTAATAAATAGAATTCCTCATTCAGTTTGAATGTCTTGGCTGTGCGCCAGACTTATCAATTATTTTGGAACACGCAGACACATTACAATAACAATGGTCTGGGATGTGTTCCAATTGTCTCATTTTGTTTTGATCAATAAAACTGAATGTTCCTGTTAACAATAACAATATTTCAAGAAATTGCAATAGACTACAATGATTCAGGGCAAGGTCCGATATGAGGGAAAATGTAGGCTAAAGGTTAGAGTTAATTCGGCAACTTGCCATGCACCTTGCTTTAGAGATATGTTAGCAACTTGCTATTAGCTGCAACTAGCTAAGAGCTGATAAATCGACAACTTGCCATGAGGCAGCCTGCTATGGCATTGTATAAGAGATTATTCTGCAACCTACTAGAAAGGGAGGAGATGGCTTGAGTAAACAATGCTCCAATGCCATATTAAGCTGATTTCTAGGAGAGGCACACAGACCAAGAGAGCGAGCTGTTCGCAGGGAGCTGGAGGAGGCAGACAGAAGCTGGAGGACCACCCAGAAGTAGACTGGAACCACTCTCTCTATGTAACCCTCTGGAAAGGGGAGGGAGAAATCCATCCTTTTTATTGGCTGGATTTTGAAGCACCTGAAATAGCATTTTGGGTTTTTTGAGACTCAAATTTCTTTTCTTTTTGCTTTTTGAGAGGAACTTCTCTAGTTTTGATTGAGCTGCATAGAGGGGCATTCCTATTTTAATGAGCTCACAACCTATGGAAATATTTATTCTTAATTTGCTGTTGTTTCCACAATGGTCAATTCCAATTGACACTAAATCTTTTTTGGGCATTTTTGCCTATTTTGGTTGCTTTTTGCCAAGAGACCATGGCGACTTTGATAGGTGTTTTTTTTTTCCAATTGGATTTGATATTTCTTTAATTATTCTTGGATTATTGAGACAACAGGCCTCCAGGCTCCAGGAATCCATCCTCCAGCTCCCATCTCCCTACCTTCTGGGGACAGTAGTGAGTATGAGAGCATGTTTTATCCATCTTTAATATTACATTGGGAAAGAAGAGCGGTCTAGTGAGAACTATTGAGGTAGACAGCTACTTTTGAAGTGGCTTTTATTCTTCTGCATTGGTTGTCTGGTCTTGAGTAGACATAGGGACAATGAAAGCTGCATATTCATTGATAACATTTTGCATATTAAGTGTTTTATGTGTAGTTACAATATAAGTAGCAATATTTCTTACTATTTATTTCACATAATAAAACGAATTACAATATACAAGAGAGTGTAAGAGCATTCCTTGAGTGTTCATTATTGAGAATCCAGTTGGAAATGTTAAAGCACATATTGAAGTGTGAGGCTCTTTTTTTTTTTTATTTCATTTAGTTTTTACAAACTTTTTGAAAACTTTTACTTTTACCATTCTTAAATCCTAATTTCCATGGTGACAGAAAAAAAAACAGAAAAAAGGCATCTATTTGAAGTACTGTATATTGACATACTGTATACGATTCATGTTTTGATAAGAAAAGGGCTAGTAGATAGCGCAGTTGATCATCAATAAAATATATGTGACATTAGTATATCAGTCCTGTGGAGAAGAGTCAGAGTAGCTACCCACCGCAATGTTTGTTGCCTAATCTCCCTATTGATGCACAGTGGCAGGTATATGCTTTCTTTTGTCTGCCTCTATTCCTGCCACATCCCCTACTGGGGGGGTCTACGACACTCCCCTGAGGGTGGAGGAAAGGCTCAGTGAGGTAGAGGCGATAAGAATCTCGCCACTTCCTATTTTGATTACCAGATATGTGTATACATTGTTTTTTTTCATATATGTTGTTACATTGCCAAAAGCCATGATTTGGCAAAGGCACAAATAAATAAATGAATAAAGTATATGTGTTTCGTAAACACATAAAGGTGTACAGTTAGTGAAAAAACTGGAAATGTTTATAATAATAGTTTTTGGCACCTACAAACATTTTTTTGACTAATGTACCCTGGAATTTACATTGGTCCTTGCATCCTTATACAACTATGGGAGTGATGTCAACATAGAGGAATGGACTGACTTGTACATATTTTGTTCATATCATCTCTGAGCTAGGCACAACATACTAGTTCACTGGAATAATTGTCCACTTTTTAAACATAAAAACTAAAATAATACCGTATTGAGGATGAGTGACTATGTTAGAATACAACTGAATCGGTCTCAGAAACAGTGGGAATTCTAATTTTTCAACACTCGAAGATAAAAGGAAATCCTGCTCGCTGTTGTGCCAGCAATGAATTACTGGATGACATAATTCTATGAAGATTAGTAGTTCCGACAACAGATTGGTCATTTTGAATATTGTCACATTATGTGATGTAATTAACAATATTCCAGGTAGATCCATTATCAAGCTACGGCCATGGCTCTATTGTTAAGGTTACACAATACTTTGCATAGTAAAATGAAAAAAATAATTTGGGCTGTAACTTTTGCTCACTTCCCTGTGAGTTCACCATATTTGGCCTGCACCTGATCTGGTCAAATACAAACACTTGTGCCAAATTCGGTCTTAGCTAAAGGATGTTATGCCCAGAAACATTGCTGAATAAAAGATGTTTTTTGCAATACGAGTTCCCTAGAGAGAGCGCGGAAAAAAATGCTTTCAGGCACTACATCTCGAAATTGTCCTCTTCAAATGTCTACATTTGTTCAATGCATTTGGTCTTAGCTCAAACTGCTGCATACCACATACATTCCAAAAATTGCATCAGCCAAAGTTGAGATATTCACTTTAAAATAAACATATCAATATGATCATACATGTGCTTCGGCCATGTGAGGAAGCATGACATTATCAATGCACCACCTACCACACAAGATCTTTGGTTGCACCCACAAAACACACACATACACACACCTATAAAATAATGCCCCCCCCCCAAACACACACACCACTTTCCGGTTTCATAATTGTTGTGCAGTAGGACCAACGGAACACCACAAAAACATAAATACTCCATGGAACCCACAGGATAATACATTCAAAAAAATCCTTCTAACCCACAAAACACACACAAACGTTCCTCCCATGCCCGATCCCTGTAGATAAAAGAAGACATAAGTAAATGGTATCAAACAAGATATATTTGCCAAGTGATCACTTCTGCGAAACGCACACACACACACAAATGAGGAAATATGCTTATTTGAACAGAAGGGAAAATACATTTAAAGTGTTATCATAAAAAACAGTACACATGATCGGTTAAATGCACTAAATCCCCAAACAAGTGGGTAATTGCAGGGCATTTTAAAGTGGCCTATTTGGGACATACCGTGATACTGCATGAAGGCACTGTGACGAATCGCAGGACTTCGTCCCTTCTCCCCAAGGAGGAGTCCCCATTGTGAGGCTAGGGAGCCGAGACCACTCCACAATACCCTTCCTAGGCGTAGAGGCAAGTGGGACCTCACTAGGAGAGACTCCCCCTTTGCGGACAAGCACTCCAGTTCCTGTGAGGAACTCCCTAGTGGACATTCCAAAATAACCTCTTCAAGCTTTTTCTAATATAATCTACCTGAAGAAGAAAACAGTATGTGTTATGTTCGACTGGAAATGGTACATCTTCCTTTAAATACACATTCTCATTCAACTGGGACGAAGATGACATTCTGGGGATAAGAAAAGCCACTCTGGTGACAGAGAGAAAGGGGGAAGGAGTTACGCCGGGGAAGCCCCACAGCTACATAAGTCCTAAAAAGGGAGGGGCCTGGAGACACGAGGGAAGAACCGGCAAATTATGAAAAGGGTTGAATGCTAGTTCAAGAGAGAGGCTGGACGTGCAGCATCCTGGAGGTGTGAGAGACTGAGAAGCAGAGAAATACATGCTACAACCTGTAGCAAGGAGACAGAGAGAAACGGAGCTAGACACGTGTCGTACTAGACCTGAGACATATAGAAAGATGGGGAGTGGTGGCGTGACCACGGAAGGCTTGTGGTGGACCGACGGTCACAGAAACAAAGTCGAAATCAGTACGCATTGGCAAACAACGAACAAGCCGGAATATGAAATACCGAACGGCAATCTAACAAGAAGAGACAGCAGGAAAGAAGCTGAAGGGACATAAGAGACCAAGCTGGTCATAGGAGATATCAGGTAGAAGAAAAACTGAAGAACCGGGAGGCAAGCTGCCGGCAAACTTGCACATTTTTCCGGTGACCAGGAATGGGCAATTACCGGGGTATTACAACCCTGGCAGACCCGGTAATTGCCCATTCCTGGGCGCCGGAAACTATTCTTCCCCATTCCCATTTGAGCCAATGGTGCCGGTGAATTCGACATGCTTTGCTCGTAGGTGCCAGTATGCCCGCCAGGTCAGATTTGGCGTGCAAAAAGGCACCCGCGAGCAGAACTCGTAGTTTGCTGGTCCGGTAACTATGGTACCGGCAAGCTTACTGGTACCGTAGTTACCGGACCGGCAAGCTTGTAATGAGGCCCATTATTATATTGTCACAAAGAAGAGTGAATGCGAAACATTATTGAAATGCTCATACTTATCCCAGTCACGAGAAAGACATTATAACATTGTGTGAGGAATCTTATGATGTTGTCCCTTCTCCCTGATGGGGAGACCCTTCTCATGAGGCCCGGAAGGTGGGGTTGCTAGCCGATAGTCCCCGTGGGTGTGGTACTCAGCCGGTGGATCTCATGGGGCGGGATTCCCCCTCTGGGATGCAGAGAAGAAATTGTGGGAGAATTCAGTATTCTTCTTCCTCACCAGACGCTCACTAACCCTCCTATCCTTTCACCCTCCCATCTACCATTCATACTTCTGTGTGTGTAGGTAAGGTATATATTCCAACCTCCTCAAGAAACACTGAGATAAGAAAGAGTGAAGGGGACCTAAAGGTAACCGCCTTAAGAAATACTGGGATGAGGAAGAATAAAGAAGGCCTAAAGGTGACCTCCTAAATAGACACAGAGGTGAGGAAGAGGCGCAGAGCAATGCAGAGTGCCCCACGGAAGCAGCATGAGCAGTCTAGGCAACTTGCAATAAGTAAGACCAACCAAATAATAAAAAGGAAAGAGGGTCTGATATGTTGGTCAGACCCCCCTCCCTGCAGAAGGATCCCAGAACATGGAGGACATCCTGCTTGGAGCCGAGAGGATACCGCTGACCTGGATGCGAGAGCAACCGGCAGACAGTCCATAGAGCTGGAGGAATGGAAGACAGGCAGAAGCAGGGCAACAAACCACACAGTCATGGGGAGAGTCTCCAGCCGCCCAGCCTCTACCACTGTGGAGCCGCTGCAGAGAGCGCAGAGCCCGTGAGAGAAAGAGAATGTGTGAGACAGAACGCAGCTGCAGGAATGCTCTTTACCTGCAGAGAAAACCCAACAATGAACCCGAAGATACCAGGGTTGTTGGGGGGAAGCCATAAATGCATGGGAAGCCCAAGAACCAGGGTCTGGGCCCCATACACAAGTGCAGAGACTACCTTATGTAAATGGAGCCATGAGAGTACCTGTAAGGGAAGTGAACCGAGTATACTAGCTACAACATATAGAGAACCAAGAAAGGTCTGGGACCCACCACCGCAAAGAGAGATGGACATCACTAACCCTCTCCTTCATCACATACCTGGCAGGTTAGTGAACCAGGTCTGCTATGCAAAATCCCAATGTGAACTGTAAAGACAACCTGAGAAAGACCTGGGGAAGGGAGACATTCCCCCAGGAGTTGTGCATTGAAAATGAAGCCTGGGAAAGGCCAGGGTAAGGTAGACATTATCCCTGGCAATGCAAACCTCATATTACAGCTTGAGAGAGACCCGGAGAAGGGAGTTATTCCCCATGGCAGCTTGGACTGTCTTTTCAAGCCGGGAAAAGGTCAGGATAAGGGAGACATTCCACCTAGTGCTGCTAACTGCATAATACAGCCTGAGAGAGACCAGGGGAAGGGAGCCATTCCCCCTGCAATTTGAACTGTCTTGTCAATCCGAGAAAAGGTCAGGGCAAAGGGGTCATTCCCCCTGGGAATGTGGAAAATATTGAACAGCCTGAAGAGGGTTAAGGGTTGGGAGTCATCCTTCTAACACTTGTGAACATAAGAGACTTTCTTTTCATTGTGCATGGGCGGAGTAGACATACAAGAAAACCTCTGAGACTTTTGAGTTGACCTTTTTTGTGAAGAACATTCATTTTCATCACATGGAGATGAACATTGAATGAACCATCCAGAAGAAGAGAGCCATTCTTCTGGAACAAGAAGATCACAGTTTTGTTTAGAGTGCAAGTGTCAGAAATAGTTTTTGACAGAGGACGGTGGACTATTTGCTTTGACGGACATCCTGACTGAATACTAGCATTTTGTTGAGGCAGGGAAAAAACCCTCCAAGTAATAGGGTCAGGATGGGTTTTCTCCTTAATGTCTCACAAATAAAAGTCTTTAGCAACAATCATGCCACCTGTGTGTCAGTCTCATCCTTCTGCACCCTTACACTTGTCACAAAGAAGAGTGAAAGAGAATCATTATTGGAGTATTCATACTCGTCTCAGTCAAGAGAAAGACATTGTAACGTTGTTACAAAGAGGAGTGAATGAGACCGGTTATGGGAGTGGCCAAACATGTATCAGTCAGGGCAAAGAAAGCCCTATCAAAGAAGAAAGCAAAGTCATAAAAAAGAAGCCCGAGAATAAGGTTGGAATAGGATAAATGTCTAAGTATGAAGATCAAAGGGAAAACAAATACTGCAAACTGTGTAAAAAGAAAAGAATTACTAAAGAAGACAGATATTGGATAGTTTTTCCCTGGGAAGAGAAAAGAACATCTCATTAAGGAAGAAAAACAAGAGGCGAAAGAAAAGTCCAATAACGTTATGAAGAAACTATACGGCCTGATAAACACAGTCACCAGAGACTTCTTAAATATGTAATATTGAACATAGGTTGGTGAGAAACAAAGACCGCAGGAGAAGGGAGAGATTCTCCTGGCTTTTAGTTTTTAAGCTAGTGGTAGGGTCAGGACAGGGGAGTTTGGACAGTGGACTGTTTATTTTCAAGACATTCACTGACGACTGACGAGCACCGTCACTAGTTTTGTTAGATAGGGTCACGTCATGGGATAGGGGGAGATGGCATTATTCTGTTCTTTAATAAAACACAACAGTAAAATGGCTAATCAGAGTCTGTGTCCTTCTGACCCTGCTCAGCACACATACATGTATTACCGTTGTGGTGAGCTTTGTTGCATATGCCCAACAGTGCCGCATTAAGCACCACAGCCTCCATGCCATATACTTTTGAATCCAATCTCTTCCACTAACCCAAGTCCTAAGCTGAGATCATAGCATTTGAGCCAGAGTGCCCATGAGTCACCTGGGACCCACGACTTCAGGGGCATATGCACCTCAAAATAAAATTAAATTAAACATTGCATCAATATAAGTGACATCACCACATACTATACATATTCACGTGTAAATAAAAAGGATTTGTGGATCCAAAATGCACTACAGTGCAACATAAATCCACATGCTCCTATCCTGCCCACACATGCGAAAGGATCCATGCTACCACATGCGAATAAAGGAGTTGGGTTAGAAACAAAGAACCGGAGAACAACACAAATGCATATACACCTATACCAGCCACGTATACAAAAAGATCAGCACTATCATGCTTCAAATGATTATATCAGCAATGCACTGGAATGACACACCCCACCCTAACCACACCCTAACCACTCTCCAGTGTACCCACTCCACTTAAATATCAACAGCCTCACCGATCTAACGTGCCTTCCAAGTTCATGCCCGCTCATCAAATTGAAGAAGGCACTTGGAAGGTGAAACCCACTCACCACTAGCAAGTCTAAGTTTTCTCTTTCAGAATTGAAGCACCTATACACACACACACCTCGTCTTACATCCAAAACACAGACATCATGTGAACTAATATGGATGGATGTTTTTGTGTGTAATGTCTATCAAATGGAGCGTACACCTTGATTACGCCAACTCGGACAACGATGTGGGTAAGTTGAATGCATGCACATAATAGCACGCTAAAATGTGGGGAGGCCCTCCCGACCACTCATGCATGTACACCATACAGGCCTACAGCTGACTTATCAGAACATCACATATGTAAGACCACTGGGACATTTGCAGTATTGGGTGAAGCACTTAGATCTGTGCAGTGCGCCAGCCGTGTTCCAATATTTCATGGATGCCATCTTTGTGGTGGTGCTCGGCTGTTACTCTGGATCTATCTCCATGACGTCCTAATTTTTCCTTAATTCCAGAAAGAACATGTATGACACATAATGGTGGTTTTGAAGTGTCTACAACACAACCAAGATGGAGAAATATGAATTCCGTGTATCGCAAATTGAGATTTAGGTTGCGTAATAAGCATTAAAGGAATCCATATGGATCTGAATAAAGTACAAGCCATCCTCGACTTGGTTGCACCCTATGACCTTAAATCACACAATAGTTTCCAGGTTTTTCTCATTAATATTGTTGCTTTATAGCCAACTGATCTTGTCTGTCATTAAATATTTCCCACATATTTTGTGAACATCAGAGGTTTTTCTAATACAATAAAGCAGGGAGGCATTCCAGACTCTGCAAGATACGAACATCACGGCTCTGGTCCTGCAACATTCAGGAAACACCACGACCTAAGTTCTAGAAGCCAATGCATTAGATCAAGCAATAGAGGCCGCCCTGTTGCAAGTCAGAAGGAAACCAAGTAGGGGCGTCCTGTGGCACACTATTTCTGGAAACTAACCACTTGCAAACAAAACTATTCAATAATAGAAAAAGAAGAGCTAGCAATCAAAGCCGCATTTGGGGAATGCTGTCAATGGGGGTCATTCCGAGGTTGGAGGTAAGGGATTACCGGCGCCTGTAATGGTGCCTATGCCGGTAATCCCTTACCTCCGTATTCCGAGTTCCCTTTGCGGGTCCCACTTTACCTCCTGCTTTTAGCAGGAGTAAATTACGGGACCCGCAAAGTGACCTTGGAGTAAATTACGGCACCGTAATTTACGGTGCCGTAATTTACTCCTTCCCCATTCCCATTGAGCCCTATGGGGCTGAAATGGGAATGGGGAAGGGCAAAAGGTGAATGGGGAATTACCGGTCCCTCCAACCCTGGAATGGACCGGAAATTACTCCATTCACCATGGAGGAGTCAGAGCGGTATTGGAGGCAACCATGGAGTACCTCCAACCTCGGAATGACCCCCATTGTCTACAAAGAGGATTATCTTGTGAGGAAGTACATACAGGCCTCTGCAATCTCCAGTTTCTATGGTCCCTATAGTGCTGGTGAAGCCGACAGGCCCGATGGGACTTCTTCATGCATTATGACTTTTTATTACATTAATCCCTGAGGACACAGAAAAAGAAAGCAGACACCTTGTCCCATTCATTGCAACACGTTGAAAGCAAGAATTAATTTGGATGTCTTTTATCTTCTTCCAAGCACTTTCTGTCAGCCATCGTATCCCTTCTGGTCCAGATCAGACAAAGCACCACGACTGTCCCTGCAATTTCAGAATTTCTGTAAGCCCTGATCACCCACTTGACAGGGGTTTTCTGTTTCATCAGAACCAGTTGCACATTCCCTCCTTGGATTTACTAATGACCATCCTGTCCAATGTTCATGATTCACACATAGCTGGTCATCGAAGAATCCGCGCCACCATCGAACTGATTCAAAGACAATTCCGGTGTGCTAAATTGGTCACCCAAGTTACAGAATATGGGCCTCATTACGACCCAGGCGGTAAGTTACCGCCTGGGCCGTGACTTTACCACCATGGCGTAAACTACGTTTACGCCATGGTGGTTGGCGGACTTACCGCCCCATTCCGAGGTTGGCGGGGCGGTAAGTCCCCAATCCCCATTTACCCTTCCCCATTCCCATTTTTGCCCCATAGGGCATAATGGGAGTGGGGAAGGTGTTAATTACGCCACCGTAAATTACGGTGGCGTAATTAACTCCATGGTCCCTTAGCGCCATGGATTTTAACACCTGCTAAAAGCAGGTGTTAAATCCGCCATGGCGCTAAGGGACCTCGTACTCAGGCGGTAAGGGTCGGCGCTGTTTACGCCGGCGTAAACCCCTTACCGCCTGAGTCGTAATGAGGCCCTATGTGTTGTACTGCCTGACATACACCTAAATGAAGATGGGGAGATGGCGAGCAGTTGGTCTCTTGAAACTCACAGGAGACACATCCTTATCCCTAGTTTACCATCATCACCAACTTTGTTGTGGAGCTCTCATCATCCCAAGGAAACACCTGTATCAATGTTATAGTGGATTGTCGCAGCAAGATGGCTCATGCATTCCTATACTCAGGCTTCCCTTAGCAAGCATGATGGCAGAATCCTTCATTCTTCACATCTACAAATTATATAGGCATTCAAAAAAAGCTATTGTTTGATAGCGGGGCTCAGAACAATTCCTATTTTTGTACTGCTTTACATTCCAATATTGGAACATAGGTTGCTCTCAGTTCAGATAACCATCCACAGAGCAATGGCCAGACTGAGAGCACCAACCAGACACTCGAGCAGGATCTGCAATGTTTTGCCAACATTTTACAAACAAACTAGTGCCAGTGCATCACTTCTATTAACACATCTCACTGTGCTACTGGATTCAGTGCTTAATATTGTGCCTACCGCCAACATCCACCCATTGTTATGATTTCAGTGGTAAGAGTGGATAATCTACTGAATCATCTTCAAGAAATCCATTATCTGGCTTGGGCACTCTTTCGACAAATAATCTACCTCTACAGAACAGTCCTCGAAGGTTCGACCCAAAATACCCATGTCCTTTTCACATTCTATGCTGTATTTCCTATGTGGATATTTGACTCCAGCTATCTTCAACCCATTGAATCCATCCAGTGTCTACATCTCTCTGCTGAAACCCTATCGACGTCCCAAGATGCACTTGGAAAACAAAATCTGTCATATGAACTGGAGAGTTAAAGTGGGGTATGGGAGAGGGCAAGTGAGGACTTTCCTAAGGAGGGTGGATGGGGAACCTGAAAAGACTGGAGGGGGGGTCTGTACTTCTGCTCTCTATATGGTAGAGGAGAGGCACAGAAGACCCCAGCCAAGATTCTCTATTAAGGTAGCAATGGACGAGCAATCAAGGCCTAGCTTCTCAGGATGTGATGCAGGCTGGTTGTTAAGTACAGTGTAGCCCCCAAGCGCCCCACAAAGGAATGTCCACACACTGTATTAGTTAAAACACAGTCTTTATATAATTAAGGTTCAATGTTATATAACAATCACAATAACCCACTTTCTGCTGCTCAGTAAATCTACAATGGCAAATATATACAGTTCTAAGTGGTACCACAATTATTTCATCAAAGTGCATCAACTGTACTCTGGTTAAATGTCACACAAATCACTTAATAAAGGTAACCAACAATAGACATAGGAGGAAAGCAGTTGGTTACAACAATTGGCAGAATACTGGCCCTGTTACCTAGACACAGTTCTGAGTGGAGATCCCCCCAAATGGGCAACCTGTAAAATAAAGATATAACACAAGCACAGTCCATATATTGTTCTATAAGTCTTATTTCCTTCTATAATGTTTCTACCACCCCAAAGTACCTGGAATAGCAGAGTTCCTGGAGGAGGCATCGAGGGATCCTTCTTGAGTGACACCCTTTAAAGCAGGAGCCACGGATCATCGATGGGCCTTGAAAAAAGGTGAACTCGGTGTTGAGAATCCTTGATGGAAGTTCGGCGGCATCGAGGCAGCGGCTTCGATCCTGATGGTGCTCATCGACGACGAGTTGAAGACGTCCTGTGAGGATGAGGCATGCGGGGTACCTTGATGTCAATAGTTCAGGATCGCAAAGAGTTTGTGAAGAACTGTGGCCCAGCAAGGGCGTCGAGACGTCCAGCGTCTCTACAGTCTCTGGGTGGCGGGAAACCCACCAGCGGATGCTCCTCGGCGCGTCGACGGCCTGGCCTTCTCCAGCGGGATAAAGCAAGTAGCAGTGCGAACGAGTGCGTCCGTGAATCAAAAAGTCTTAGGCAAAGGAGTGTGCAGCTCCGGTCGTCGGTGGAACAGCGTCAATCCGTCCCCTCTTCTGGGCAACACGGCTTTGACGGGCCTCCAGCGGTTACGGCGATACTGTGAACCCTGGTCGATGTAATGGACTTCGCTGGTGTCGATGTCCGGGTGCTTCACTTTGTTCTCCTCGGCCGTCCCTGTCTCCGGTCGGCAGCCTTTCGGGGTCTGACTTCGAGGGCGCTTCGGCAAAAGTTAGCGGTGCTCGATGGTCCCTCGGAGCACAGGAAGAGGGCACCTAACAAGGTCCTCGCTTGGATCAGTCTCGCCGGCTTTCGGCTTTCGGATTTTGGTGAAGGGAGACAGCAGTCAACCTTCTTCTTCAGGCTTGGCTTCGAGATTAATACAACAAAAGGTGGTGCCAGGAATACGAGAACAACGGAAGAAGGAAGGCAGAAGAATATATAATTCAAATCCTTATTTTCATTTTATTTAGATTTGTATAAAAAACATATAACCTTTTAATCAATTCTTAAAAAACACATTCTACTAATCATGCATTCATACATTCACTCACTAAGTAAATCTCTAAAACATATAGATATTCTGAGATGTTAAGAGGATGGCAATTCATTTCCATTATAATATTAATGGTTCCAAACAACATTTCATAATAGATGACAGTTCATTCCAGACAAAATATCGACTATTGGTGCCCGTGAGTATCAGTCTTCTTTTTGAAAAGGGATTACCAGTTGGTAAATAGTTTCGACTTGACAAATCAGGATTTGATGAACATTAACAAAATTCTGCAAACCCAATTTAGTTTGCCTAGTGGCTTTTGTTCCAGTAGCCTCTGGTGTGTATATATAATGCTCGATTTCTCAAACAAAAATAATCTTCATTCCGCAAAATTGTGCTGTCAACTGTCCCGTTCACCTTTAGGGTCAGAAGAGATTGGTTATCAATTGCGTGGTCCTAGATCCACACTCGGCCGCTCCCTGTTTGTTTAAGCTGCTGGTATAAGGTGGAAAAGATAAATACACGGCTCTTCCCAAATGGGCGCGTGCATTCGCTCATGAGATGATCTTACAAGTTGCGTCTCGAAGATGCGGCCGAATACGCGGACATCCGGGAGATGAGGACCTCATGAGCGAATGCACGCGCCCATTTGGGAAGAGCCGTGTATTTATCTTTTTCACCTTATACCGGCAGCTTAAACAAACAGGGAGCGGCCGAGTGTGGATCTAGGACCACGCAATTGATAACCAATCTCTTCTGACCCTAAAAGTGAACGGGACAGTTGACAGCACAATTTTGCGGAATGAGGATTATTTTTGTTTGAGAAATCGAGCATTATATATACACACCAGAGGCTACTGGAACACAAGCCACTAGGCAAACTAAATTGGGTTTGCAGAATTTTGTTAATGTTCATCCAATCCTGATTTGTCAAGTCGAAACTATTTACCAACTGGGAAGCCCTTTTCAAAAAGAAGCCTGTTAGGAATATGGGGCCAAACCAAAAGTGAACACTTTAGGAAGTTTATTCAGCTGAACAGAAGGCACTGCCTCCAGCAGCAGGCACCAACTGACCACATATAGAACACTCTCAAAGCACAACATTCTGGAAAGAATATATTACCTCATAATGGTGCATATTAGTGATGAAGCAATGTACATAATATTGAATGTATGGACACATGTAAAACTCTGATGAACTGATGCTTAATGCACGTAATAGAAGCAATATCTCAACACATCTCCTCCCTTAAAATGTTGAATTCATTCAAGATAATAATCTCTTAACCAGAGGGGCTTGCTCCTCACTCTCTCCAAATTCACATTCACATTGTTATCCTTCAATGCATTATTGTTTACACTCTTGTTTGCATTTGAACCAGATGACAAATCATCATCATTGTCACCCTCCACACTTTCACAATCCTCGACTGAACCACTGTTGTTACATTTCACCAATCTTGACATGGACCAGCATTCACCTCCCTCCATGATAGCTACATTTCCTCTTACTACAGAAATTCTTTTTGGCCCAATGAATTTGCTTTCGATACACTCAGGAGACAATCTGGGGTTTTTATATAAACCATATCTCCTTTTTTCCAAGCTATAGCTTTGGACTTCCTTTCAGCATTCGCCCTCTCCATGTACTCATCCTGAGCCTCTCTTATAAGTGACATAACCTTAGTTCTGTCCACATAAGTACTCTTTGCCAAATCCAACCATCCCGGACACAATTTGGTCCCTGGTTGCCTGCCTTTGAGGGACATAAACGGAGAAACTCTGGTAACTGAATGCGGGGTCATGCAGTAGTTCCACACCATTTCCCTTAAAGTAGTCTGCCAATTTAGGCCTGACACCATGGCTAACTGTATTCCTCCTTTTATAAATCTGTTCTCCCTTTCTACCAAACCATTTGCCCTAGGTTGGTAGAGGGCCGTTCTGTAATGTCTGATACCAAACTTCTTAAAGAACTCCACCATTCTGTCAGAACAGAACTGCACCCCATTGTCTGATATTAGCTCTGTGGGGAAACCCTCCCTATAAAATACTTCTTCGAAGAATGCAATCATTTGGGCAGTGGTGGCCTCTCGTATCGCCTTCCACTCAACCCACTTTGAATGATAATCCACAAGAACAATTAAGTACTTGAAATCATTTCCTAAATCTTGCAGGGGACCCATCAAATTCACTGCAACCTTTTTCCAAGGCTCATTTGGAACACTCACAGGTCTTATGGGAGTCTCCCTAATAACTTTACTCTTGTCACTCTTTTCACATTCTCTGCAACCCCTCACACATCTCTCAACCTCACTATCGATTCCTGGCCACCAAAAGGATTGCCTGATATGTCTTTTCGTGCCCCCCATGCCTAGATGACCCTGATGTGCAATATTCACTAACTTGGGTCTAACATTACAAGGGGGAACTACCCTCACTCCCTTCCTGAGCTGAAAGCCATCCTCTGACAAGCTTAATTCTTCTTTTATTCCATAGTAACAGTCATATTTCTTCTCAATGAGATCTTTCCTGGGCCAACCTGTTTTGGTCCACATTTTCACTTTTTTTATTATTTCATCCATATCATCAGCATTCTTCCACTCATCTCTCCCTATGGCTTCATATCCAACCTCATAAATGCTCAAACCATGTTCAATACTCACTTCCCTAGAGTCCTTGTCTTGCACAGGCAGCCTTGACAAACCTGCCACAATGTTGTCTTTCCCAGGTATATACACAACCCTAAAGTCATAAGCTAGCAAATCAACCATCCATCTGAATATTCTGGGTGAACCTTTGGCCCACTCCACACTTCCCAACAATTGAACTAATGGCTTATGATCCGTTCTCACAGTGAAGGGTTGACACCAGAGATAAAATTTGAAGTGCGCAACAGCCCACGAGACTGCTAACGCCTCCCTTTCAACAACAGAATAATTTTCTTCAGCCCCCCTCAAAGGTCGAGAGGCAAAAGCGATGACATGTTCCACCTTGCCAGCATCAAACTGAGAAAGAGCAGCACCCAGACCCAAGGTACTCGCATCCACTGCTAGCACAGTCTTCCTATTGGCAACAAACCCCCCCAAGGAGGGCGCACTCACAATACAATCTTTGATCTTTAGAAAAGCACTCTGACACTCATCAGTCCATACATACTTTGCACCCTTTTTTAACAATTCTCTCAAAGGAGAGGACATGGTGGCAAAACCGTCAACAAACTTGTGGTAGTACTCCGCCAACCCCATGAATGAGCGTAACTGCTCCTTGTCTTGTGGTTGGGGAGCACATTTAATACTGTCCACCAGAGATTTCTTGGGGGAAATTCCATCACATGAAATTCTGTGGCCCAAATAATCCACCTCTTTTACAGCAATTTTACATTTTTCCCTTTGCACCATCAAACCAGCTTCTTTGAGTCTAATCAACACGGCTCTCAACGTTTCATCATGTTCGAGTTCATTCTCCGCAAAAATAAGAATGTCATCTTGAAAGACGGTGACTTTTCTTAAACCTTTGAGTACTTCCTCCATCACCCTCTGAAGAACAGAGGCCGCGGAGGCCAAACCAAAAGGCATGCGGTTATACTTGAACACACCCTCGGGTGTGATGAAAGAGGTGAGATGCTGGCTATCCTTGGATAACGGAACCTGATGATATGCTGACGAAAGGTCAATGACAGAAAACAACTTCGGCTCACCCAAAGTCGACAGAGTCTCAGAAATGTTTGGCAGTGGATGTCTCTCAACAACAATGTTCTGGTTCAAGCTGCGAAGGTCAACACACAATCTTAGCTTCCCATTGGCTTTAGCTACTAACACAATGGGCGACAACCACTCGGTGGCCGTAACCGGCTCAATAACACCCTTGCTAACCAAGTTATTAAGCTCTTCCCTAAATTGATCTTTCACCTTCAATGGTACTTGCCGCACCTTGTGGACGACAGGCTGCGCATTGCTTTTGAGCTTTATATGATGCTCAAATTTCTTCAGTTTGCCTAACCTTTCAGAAAAGACCTCTGGAAAATCCTTGGTCCAAATATCTTCAACTTCTGCTATGGTCACAGGATTGGGAGCACTGGCCTGAACTCGCACCCCTAAGTTCTTCTGCTCCTCCCAACCAAACAAGGAGGTACCTTTCTTTGCTACAAGTACAATAGCTTGACAACCTCTTTCTTTATACAGTATCTTTGCTGGAAATTCTCCCAGAATGTCTATGGCAGATTCTCCATAAGCACAAGCCCTGACACTGGTGGGCCGAATCATAGCTTCACTCTTTTTCAAAACACTGACTAGGGTATCTCGGGATATAATAGTCCAAGGCGAGCAGGTGTCTACCTTAATGACAAGCTCGCACCCATCAACAAGAAACGTTTCCACCGGGCCCTTCGTCTCCCCAGATAAGGCTGATATTTCAAAAACATACTTGGTGATCGATTCCCTCACATCCGACACCTCTTGTATATCATATCCCTTCCTAACATTTTCTTCTTTGTTATCTTGTGCTCTGTGTTCCACACAAATGACAGCAGAGACTTTACAGACATTGGCAAAATGTCCTTTGCCCCTGCATTTGAAGCATTCACCAAACCTAGCCGGACAAGATGGAAAATTTGCGCCGTGTCTGGAGCTCCCACAGCGAGGGCAAGAACTTCTCATGTTCCAGTTCCCTTTTTTTCCACAGGAGAAATTAGGCTTCTTCCTTTGGTCTACAGCGCACACAGCCACCGATGGTGCAACAGATGTATCCACCCTGAGTTCTTTGACGTACTGGGACGTTCGCTCAATGCTCCTGGCCAACTCCACTGCCTCATCCAGACTCATTCCTTGGCAAGGAGTTTTTCTTGAACTCTGGCATTGTTGGTGCACCTGATTAACTGGTCTCTGATTAATGAGTCACCCAACTGTCCAAACTCGCAGGAGTAGCTCAGGGACCTCAAGCATGCGATGTACGATTCCACAGGTTCTGACTTTTCTTGTATTCTCTGGAAGAATCTGTGCCTCTCAAAACTGACATTTTTCTTTGGCTCAAAGTGATCCCACAGGCGACCAAGAGCCAACTCATATTCATCCATGTCGCCAGATCCTGAGACTTGATTTCCAGCAAGGCCATCAAAAATTCTGTGCCCTTCCACGCCCAAATTGTGTATCAGAAGAGCCTTCTTGCGTGCAGGCGAGAATCTGTCTCCCCCATAAGCCACTAGATAGTTCTCAAAGGCATCTTTCCAATTATCCCACATGACGGCAGGCCGGCCTGGTTCATTTAGAAAAGAGAGAGGGGGTGGTATGGAAACAGCCATGCTGAACAGTAATACGGTGGGAAGATAATAGAGTGTAGGAAACCAGTATAGCTTCCAGTATTAATGCACAATTTGATTTGTGGTTATAGCCTTGGCTTTTCAATCTTAAATCACAATTAAAGTATTCCCGGCAAGGAACAATGGCAGTCCACTTGGTTCTGGGACAGTTCAAGAATGCAATTGACCAGGTAAGGTTTTAGAGACTTTCAGCTGTAAAACAGAACGAGCGTTCTACAGCAAAGGCAGGAGGCCGCCAGTGTGCGGAAACAATGTTGCAGCAGGGACGACGTCACAATGGCAATGTTCGGGACGCTTCTCCTGAAGTGATAATAATATGAATCCAAAGGAGCGGGGCGAATAGTGCGGGGGGCGGAGCTTGCGCACGGCACAGCTCAGGGCTCGAGGGCTGCAGCACCTGCTCAGCCGCTCGCTCACCTTGCACGGCTCGACAGCTGCAAAGCTGAGCTGGTGCTCGCGCTCCACTGCTCACTCTCCCAGTGCGGCCCGAGGGCTGCAGAGCCCGAGCCGGTGCCCGCACGCTCTCCACACAAGGAGACACCCCTTCCGCACAGGCCCGCACCCCCAACTTGCCTCAGCTGAAAGCGTTGCGTCGTGGTCCGCCTCTCCCTCCTCCTGCGGATGCTCACTTCCTCTGCCTGCTGTCACGGCCGCAGGGGAATCAGCGATCCACACAGCAACAAGGACGCGTACGCCGGGGCAGCCACACTAAGGGTCCTGATAGTTCCTCATCGCCAATGTTAGGAATATGGGGCCAAACCAAAAGTGAACACTTTAGGAAGTTTATTCAGCTGAACAGAAGGTGACAGCAGGCACTGCCTCCAGCAGCAGGCACCAACTGACCACATATAGAACACTCTCAAAGCACAACATTCTGGAAAGAATATATTACCTCACAATGGTGCATATTAGTGATGAAGCAATGTACATAATATTGAATGTATGGACACATGTAAAACTCTGATGAACTGATGCTTAATGCATGTAATAGAAGCAATATCTCAACAAAGACTGATACTCACGGGCACCAATAGTCGATATTTTGTCTGGAATGAACTGTCATCTATTATGAAATGTTGTTTGGAACCATTAATATTATAATGGAAATGAATTGCCATCCTCTTAACATCTCAGAATATGTATATGTTTTAGAGATTTAATTAGTGAGTGAATGTATGAATGCATGATTAGTAGAATGTGTTTTTTAAGAATTGATTAAAAGGTTCTATATTTTTTATACAAATCTAAATAAAATGAAAATAAGGATTTGAATTATATATTCTTCTGCCTTCCTTCTTCTGTTGTTCTCGTATTCCTGGCACCACCTTTTGTTGTATTATATGTCTCTACCTCAAGGTGCCAGTGATTACTGAGGTTCCCACCTTGGGTTTTGTGTTGGCTTCGAGATTAAGCATCAGTTTCAACTTCAGCTTCTGAACGAATTCTAGCAGTGAGAGGCCCCCAGATATACTAGTTGATCTCCCATTCATTCTGCTGGGTCACACTCAGGCAACCAATCACTCAGAAGGGCATTCAGCAGTCAGTCAGCCAATCAGGCATACAGTGCATTCAGGCCATTCTCCTCCCACTCAGACACTCACACCAAGGAATGTGTATTGGGACAAGTACCCATCCGTTCAGCACTACAAACTGCATTCATACCACATACAGTCACTGGGAAGGTTCCAGCCAGTCTGGCCTGGACTTCACAACAACACCATATATGGAACTTCCACCCAACTTCCAGTCAGGGGGAAGGGACAGAGTCAGGGCTTCCCAGGACTTTGGGAAAACAAGGTAACAGACAAAAGAAAGCAAGAGGCCACAGGTGCCATCTTGTTTCCTATCAGGAATCAACTGATTCCAATGGCAGGGCCTGGGTATCCCAAAATGGAGGCTACCCAGGGCACCTGTCAAATTCAGCATGGAGCTGCCACCAGCCCATACCATGCTCTGTGGGTCACACACAGGTGCCCAAAAACATACACTAGGGGCACAGGGTTGCACCCCCACCCATGGGTGTCATAAGGGTATCCCTTGGGTCTGTACACCAAACCAAAAACAGGAAGAGCTGCACCGCCAGGAGTACCCAATGGACTCCTGGGCAGAAAACAATACAGAACACAAGACTGAGGTTAGGGTGCCTAATCTCCCACAAGATAGACACCCTCATCCAGGCGGTCAACATACCTTCTGGAAAGGCCATCTGCATTATTGTGACTCTTCCCAGGTCTATGCTCTTTGGTGAAGTCTACCCTTGCAGGTAATGGACCACCTGAGCAGTTTTGGGTTCTCGCCCTTCATCTGCATAAGCCATTTCAGGGGCTTATGATCTATTTGGACCTTGAAGGTAGACCCCGTAAGGTAGGGCCGAAAATGCCTAAGGCTCCAAACTATACTGAAACATTCCTTTTCAACAGTAGCCCACCTAAATTCTCTACCCTTGAGTTGTCTACTGATGAATATGATCGGGTGTTCCCTCCCTTTGTCATCTAACTGGGACAAGACAGCTCCAATTCCGGTGTCGCAGGCATCCGTCTGGACGATAAAGGGTTTGCTGCAGTCAGGCACACACAACACAGGTACCCTACACAGACTTTCTTTCAAGCCATTAAAGGCCCTCGACAGTCTTCAGTCCAGTTAACCTTCCTAGGCTGTCTGGGTGAAGTCAGAGCTGTCAGTGGTGCAGCTATGGTTCCATAGTCTGCCATGAAATTGTGATAGTACCTATTGAGGCCCAAAAAGGCTCTCATCTGGGTTTGAGTAGTGGGAGTCTCCAGTCCTGTACATCCTGTACTTCACTGGGGAGAGGTTGGATTTGACCCCTCCTACCTCATGACCAAGATACATGACTATCCCCTCAGCTATCTGGCACTTGGTGGCCTTGATAGTGAGGTTAGCCTGTTTCAGGGCCTGCAACACCTTATCCAGATGTGTCAAATGCTCTTCCCAGGTGGAACTGTAGATGGCAATGTCGTCTAAGTAGGCCACACAACAGGCCTACAACCCACTGAGTGCATGATTAACCAATCTCTGGAAGGTGGCAGGGGCATTCTTCAACCCAAAAGGCATGACCCTAAACTGGTAGAGTCCCTGAGGTGTTGAGAACATCGTCTTTTCCTTGGCATGGTCCGTCAGAGCTATTTGCCAATAGCCTGAGGTAAGGTCAAAAGTGCTCACAAATTTGGCAGCACCTTTAGTGTGCACGAGCTCATCAGCCCTGTGTTTTGGGTGCACATCAGTTTTGGTGATGGCATTGACTCCTCAGTAGTCCACACAGAACCTTGAATCCTTGGTACCTGCCTGGGAACTTGCCTTGGGGGCAAGGACCACAGGACTGGACCAGGGACTGGTTGAGGGTTCAATAACACCTAGATCCAACATCTTGGCGACCTCAGCCTGGATGTGGTTCTTAACGGTATCTGACATATGGTAGCACCTGCTTTTGACAGGTACACTGTCACCAGTGTCAATTTCGTGCCTACACCACGGTGTAAGGCCTGGTGTCAGTGAAAACAGAGAGGCATACTGCCAGAGCAAAACCCTGCAGGCCCTCTGCTGCTCTGTCGTCAAATCTGGAGAGAGAAGTACTACCTCCACTGAGCCATCCTGAGGGTTGCTATGTTGCAAATCAGGAAGGGGCTCACTCTCATCCTCTTCTTGCTCTGAAGCTAGCAAGAGACATGAGACTTCTGCTCGCCTATGGAAAGGCGTGAGCCTGTTAACATGGAATACCTGAGGGACTACCCCCGGGACTCCCATATCAACCAGATAATTGACTTTGCCCATCTTGGAGATGATCCTGAAGGGTCCAGTCCACTTGTCTGCCAAAGCTCTAGGCTTGGTAGGCTCCATCGCAAGGATTTCCTGTCCCAGAGTCCAATCCACTTGCAAGACTTTAAGGTCATGCCAGTACTTATTCAATTCCTGGCTGGCCTTGAGATTCGCTGTCGCCTGACCCATCATCTGTGTCATCCTCCGTCTGAGGCCTAACACATAGTCTCCCACTTGCTTGGCGGGACCTGGAGGGGTGGCCTCCGAACCTTCTCTGATCAAGGCAAGGGGCCCCCTCACGGGATGTCCAAAGAGTAACTTAAAGGGGCTGAAACCAACACCGTCTTGAGGTACCTCTCTGTAAGCGAACAGCAGGAGGAGATCCCATTTCCTCCTTAGGGGCTCTTCCGAAGCGCCTAGCATACCCTTGAGAGTTTTATTAAATCTCTCAATCAGACAATTGGTCTGGGGATTGTAAGAGGTGGAGAACTTATATAGGTTACCCGCACTCTTTCCACATGGTTTTCATGTAACTAGACATGAAGTTGGATCCTCTGTCTGAGACAACCTCCTTAGGAAATCCAACACGGGTAAAAACGCCCACAACAGGTGTGGTGTTCTGTTGGCAACTTCAACTCGGTATACACCGCGTGCTGTGCTTGGGTGCGAGTATCAGATCGATGACCGGAGAGCCCTGGCAACCACCTTGGCAGTAACAGTCCGAAGGGGTATAGCCTCAGGGTACCTGGTGGCATGATCAACCAAGACCAGGATGAACCGATGTCCACCTGAAGTGGGAGTGTCCAGGGGACCGACAATGTCGATGCCCACCCTCTCGAACGGTGTGCCAACCACTGGCAACGGTTGCAGTGGGGCAATAACACTGCCTCCAGTCTTGCCAGCCAACTGACAAGTTGGGCAGGTCCAGCAGTGGGACTCCACTTCTACTCCCATCCAAGGCCAGTAGAAATGGGCAGAGAGCCTCTG
Organism: Ambystoma mexicanum; assembly: GCF_040938575.1. Lineage (NCBI taxonomy): Eukaryota > Metazoa > Chordata > Amphibia > Caudata > Ambystomatidae > Ambystoma > Ambystoma mexicanum. The sequence continues at coordinate 230,732,446 of NC_090934.1, forward strand.
CTTAGCCTTCTTGGTACCAAGATGACCAGCTAAGGGCACCTCATGCGCCAACTGCAGCAGGAAGGGCCGGTAAACCTGGGGTACCACCAACCTCTTGAGAGCACCAGGTTCAGGCTTAGTGGGCTCACTAACAAGGAGCTCACCCTCCCAATAGATCTGGAATGTCCTAGGCATTTCTCCTTGTGCCTGTGACAGGGCCTGTTTTCTCAGACCCTCGATCTCTGTTCCTTACAGAAGACCGCTCGGGAGGGTCCCCTTTCAGCCAACAGGCATTGAAGGTCGGGGTGATCCTCCGAGTTAAGAACCTCTCCCCCAGGAGGGTCTTCTACCTCTTCCCCCTCAGAAGTTGAGTTTGGGTTTTCCACTGGACCCAGCCTGTCCGGAGCATGGATCCCAATGGGTGCTGTAGGAACAGCAGGAAGAGAAGGATACCCTTCACAGAGGTGGCCTTCTTGTTCTTCCGTCTTCTTGCCTTAGGTCTCGCCTTTGGCTCGGGCACCTGACGCACAGCCAGACCCTGTGTCACCTGTGGCCTAGTGACTGCAGCAGCAGTCATGGGTACACCATCTGAGATCAACCCCAACTCTACTAAATCATTTCCTAACAGAATGTTAGCAGGGACATTGGTCTGAACCAGGACAGGAAGCTTTGCTGTCTTGTCTCCAATCATGAGTGTGACTAAGGCTACAGGCGATAATTTGGGAGGCCCACTAGCTAACCTGGTGGTTCTCAGATGAGCACCGACATAGTCCTCTGGCTTGAGCAGGGTCCTGTCCACCACTGTCATGCTTGCCCCAGTGTCTCTCAAACCAGTAGAAGGCTGGCCATTCAAGAGGACACTTCTTAAAAACCTATGGGTGTTCTTTGGGTAGTTGCCAGTACTTCTGCGTACTGGTCCCAGGCCCCAAGGGACACTAAAGAAATCTCTACAGGAGCACCAAATGTGATCCCTGTACAGGAGGGAGGAGAGTGGCCTCCACCTCAGACATGGGGTAACGGTAGCTCAGGCTGACAGCCTGTACTCCAAGTGCCTTACCTTTACACTTGGAGTCACCCTTCTTGTGATCAAGAGCCCCACATTCCCAACAAGTGCCAGGAATGCGGGGTACGGTACTGGAATCACTGGGAGCCTGCTTTGCAGCAGATGGACCACTACTCTTATTCCCACTCACAGAGGACTTATCCCCACTAGATTTTTGGGTTTTAGGAGAGGAAGGTTTTGGTTTACTCGACTGTGATTTCTTCTGGGACTCCTCAGCTTTCTGAGAAGTCCCCTTTTCTTTGTCCTTGTCCTTCACATGGGAGTCTTTAGGGGACACCCGGTGGGAGACCCACTTGTCAGCCAGCCTAGCCAGCTTAAAGGGATCCAAAATGTTCTGGTCAGCAACATACTGACACAGCTCTGGTGAACAGGCTTCAGAAAAATGCTCAAAAAACAAAAGGTAAGACGATTCAACAAACGTTTTCACTTTGTAACCATCTATCCACCCCATTATGTTCATGTGCACAGCACTCACCCAGTCAACCCAAGACATATTCTCTCTATTCTTAAAATCCCTGAACCTTTTAAGGTATTGGGCAGGTGTCTTGCCAAACTTGCAATCAAAGCAGACTTCATGCACTCATACTGACCCCTTTCTTCCACACTCAGTTTCAGAATACAGTCATATCCAGTCTGAGGCACTCTGCTTAACAAACACTTAGCCCAATCTCTCTTATCAACATCATGAGTTGCACAAGCCATTTCAAATGCTTCATTCCATTGGAGGATATCTGAACCCTCCACAAACATACCAACCAAATCTTTCATAAACTTGATGGCTGGGGACCTGACACTCTCAACGGGTTTAGCTGAAGTCCCCACTCTAGCTTTCTCTAGCTGGATTCTCTGTCATTCAGTGTCCTTGTTCTTGAGTTCGAGGTCCTTATTTTTGAGTTCAAGATCCCTATTCTTGTGCTCCACTTGTTGTGCCACCTCCTCTTTCTTAACCTCAGCATCTATTTCCAACTTGCGGTATTCAAAGGCCAATTTCATCCTTAATAACTCAAGCTCCAAGGAATTGCTGGAGGTCGGAACAGAGGCAGCAGGAATGGTGGCATTCCCAGAAACAGATTCAGCAACATACCCAGGGGAGAGTCCTCATTGTTTGCACCCTCCTACCCCCCTCAAGAGTATCACCATCAGTCTGGTAGTCCACCAGGGCAGCTATCAGCTCAGCCCTAGACTTATCCACAAAGTCTAACTCCCTGGCTTCACAAGCACTTTGGAGAGCCTCTAAGCTCATCCTAGTCAATTTACCATTTGCAATAGATTCCATTGCTTGTAATGCAGTTATCTTGTACACAACTAAACCTCAATTTAACAAAGTGCAGATATTTTTTAAGTGGCACGGTTATACACTGATTCTTAAAACCATAAGCATCCCACCGCTGCCACCAGTGTAAAGACTGGAAGGGGGGGGTCTGTACTTCTGCTCTCTATATGGTAGAGGAGAGGCACAGAGGACCCCAGCCAAGATTCTCTATTAAGGTAGCAATGGACGAGCAATCAGGGCCTAGCTTCTCAGGAGGTGATGCAGGCTGGTTCTTAAGTACAGTGTAGTCCCCAAGCCCCCCAGAAAGGAATATTGACACACTGTATTAGTTAAAACACAGTCTTTATATAATTAAAGTTCAAGGTCATATACACAATCACAATAACTCACTTTGTGCTCTGTAAATCTACAATGGCAAATATATACAGTTCTAAGTGGTACCACAATTATTATTAGATTTCATTAAAGTGCATCAGCTGTACTCTGGTTAAATGTCACACAAATCACTTAATAGAGGTAACCAACAATAGACATAGGAGGAAAGCAGTTGGTTAGAACAATTGGCAGAAATACTGGCCCTGTTACCTAGACACAATTCTGAGTGGAGATCCCCCCACCTGGGCAACCTCTAAAATAAAGCTATAACACAAGCCCAGTCCATATATTGTTCTATAGGTCTTATTTCCTTCTATAATGGTTCTACCACCCCAAAGTACCTGGAAGCGCAGAGTTCCTCTAGGAGGCGTCAAGGGATCCTTCTTGAGTGACTCCCTTTAAAGCAGGAGCCACAGATCGTCGATGGGCCTCGATAAAAGGTGAACTCGGCGTCGAGAATCCTCGACGGAAGTTCAGCAGTGTCGAGGCAGAGGCTTCGATCCTGACGGTGCTCGTCGATGACATCCTGTGAAGATGAGGCATGCGGGGCACCTCAATGTCGATAGTTCAGGACCGCAAAGAGCTTTGTGAAGAACTGTGGCCCAGCAAGGGCATTGAGTCGTCCTGCGTCTCTGGGTGGCCGGAAACCCACCGGCGGATGCTCCTAGGCGCGTCGACGGCCTGGTCTTCTCCGGCGGAATAAGGTAGGCAGCGGTGTGGACAAGGGTGTCCGTGAATCAAAAGGTCTTAGGCAAAGGAACATTCGGCTCCGGATGTCGGCGGCACAGCGTCAAGCGGTCCCCTCTTCTGGGCAACACGGCTTCGTCAGGCCTCCAGTGGTTACGGCGATACTCCAAACCCTGGTCGACAGTAATGGACTTCGACGACGTTGATGTCCAGGTGCTTCACTTCGTTCTCCTCTGCAGTCCCCCTCTCCGGTCGGCGGCCTTTCGGGGGTTTGACTTCCAGGGCGCTTCGGCGAAGGTTAGTGGTGCTCGATGGTATCTCGGAGCACGGGAAGAGGGTGCCTAACCAGGTCTTCTCTTGGATCAGTCTCGCCGGCTTTCGGCGAAGGGAGACAGCAGTCAACCTTCTTCTTCAGTTTTTGCTTCGAGATTAAGCATCAGTTTCAACTTCAGCTTCTGAACGAATTCTAGCAGTGAGAGACCCCCAGATATACTAGCTGATCTCCCATTCATTCTGCTGGGTCACACTCAGGCAACCAATCACTCAGAAGGGCATTCAGCAGTCAGTAAGCCAATCAGGCATACAGTGCATTCAGGCCATTCTCCTTCCTCTCAGACACTCACAACAAGGAATGTGTATTGGGACAAGTACCCAGCCATTCAACATTACACACTGCATTCATACCAGTTTCGGGCAGGGCTGTCTCAGTCATTGTGTCAAACACCAGAAACCAGACATCCACAACAAGAAGTGCATATTGGTCACAAACTCCATTCACCCAGGTCCCACCCACAGGGTGTACCCACAACATACAGTGACTGGGAAGGCTCCAGTCAGTCTGGCCTGGACTTCACAACAACACCATATATGATACTTCCACCCAACTTCCAGTTAGGAGGAAGGGACAGAGTCAGGGCTTCCCAGGACTTTGGGAAAACATGGTAACAGGCAATAGAAAGCAAGAGGCCACAGGGGCCATCGTGTTTCCTATCAGGAATCAACTGATTCCAATGGCAGGGCCTGGGTATCACAAAATGGAGGATACTCAGGGCATCTGTCAAATTCAGCATGGAGCTGCCACCAGCCCATACCCTGCTCTGTGGGGCACACACAGGCATAGGCTTTGCTAGGGGGTGGCTAAGTGGGCTATAGCCCCTGGTCTTTTGGTTGTAGCCCCGGATAGAATCTCAGGAGCTACAAACAAAGGGCCAGCTAGCCCCCAGTCCCAACAGTTCTGACACTAGCGTAGCCCCGGGTCTTTTCCAGACCTAGCCACACCCCTGCACACAGGTGCCCAAAAACATACACTAGGGGCACAGGGTTGCACCACCACCCATGGGTGCCATAAGGGTATCCCATGGGTCTGTACACCAAACCAAAATCAGGAAGAGCTGCACTGCCAGGAGTCCGATATGGACTCCTGGGCAGAAAACAATACAGAACACAAATGAAAAAGGACTACAGGACAAGGATAGGGAGGCCCTGTCCCTCCAATGCATTTCCAGCATCACAGAATCTAGAAAGTAGGAGGGAGACACACAGTCGGGAGCATTGAGAATGGGCAAGACTTTTCATTTGTCAAGTATTTTCCCATTATCATGGAAATTGGCATAAGGCATACGCTGCATTACTACCCAAGTCTGCAGAAAGGACGACTATAAAGTAAAGCCAGTGGTACAACAAAAGCATGTAGCACTCCCAGACACGAACCGGCACAAACTGGCTCAGACGTGCTGGCACTGATGGGCTGACGTATCTTTAAGAGCACCAAAGGGCTGCTGGGAGATGCAGTCCACAACACAGACTAAGTTTTAAAAATACAGTCACTCACAAGTATAAAAAGTCAAATAAAATGCAATTTAAAAGAGGGTTATGATCGGGTTATGCTCCCAGTGAAGCAGTAAGAAAGGGTGATGACCGCATGGCATGTGGGACACTTAGGTAGGAACATGGCCAAGAGGCGCATCCAGGAGAAGTACTCGTGGACAGAAATGTTCTCAGATGTGGAGGATGTAGTGACAGACTGCTCACAATGTGAAATGAATAATTAATCTAAGACGACAGTAACCACCCCTAAATTCTAGGACCGTCTACGGTATACATACTGATAGTCAGAGACTACACTGCCAAGTGGGTTGATTGAGATGGGTGTGGTCCTGTGCAGCATCAACACAGCTATTGTTACAAAGCTCCTTAAAACAATGTTCTACAGGGAAAGAGTACCTAAAGAAATTGTAGCCAATAATGGGGTGCACTTTATCTCATTAGCACCCTGGATAGGGGCGCTGGCCAATCAGGGGGCTCGTAACACGGCTTGTACTGTAGGGTACAAGCCGGACGTTGTGTACTGCCTGGGCAGCCAGAGCCCCCTTTCCCGTCCCCTCCCCCTGCCCCTTCACCAATTAGCACCTGTGTAGTTTCCTACACAGGTGCTAAAAAATAATTTAAAAAAAATAAACACACCTTTGTTGTGCGGCCCAGGGCCACTGAGTGCTGCTGTTCATGAAGTAAATGTTCATGTTGATGACGTCACAGTCATCAACATGAAAACGGACTTCACACGAACAGCAGCACTGCCAGCACCGGGATGCGCAAGAGAGGTACGTTTATTTTCTTTCTTTAAAAAAAAATAAAATACAGCATTAGCACCCTTGTAGGTAACTACACTGGTGCTAGTGGCGATATGGCCTTCAGTGGTAGTCTGACCCTTTCGGTAATGGCATCGCCACCCTCATCAAGCTATCCTCACCGCACTCAGGCCCTTAACTTGGGAGGCAGCCTGTTACCTACAGGGTCGGCCCTCCACCTTTTGGGGCATATCGTCTCAGTAGAGATGCAAGACTTCCTAAAGGTTTACAAAGTGACAAACGTTTGCACTGTGGCGAGCTGGATGAACTCCCCATCTTAGTTTGTGTGTGGGGGGCGAGCTGCTATTGACTGGGTTGGTTTAGCCATTACCCAAGGTGTCCCCTTCAAAGGCGGAAGGAGTGGGCTCACCAACCCCCACCAAAGCACAGTGCACGGTATGACATCCCAAGGGCTGTTGCAAATCCAAATTTACCGCCAAATTACCCACCTTCCACCTCCCCTTTGTTAGATCCTCGTCCCCTTGTAGCTCTGCTTCCTTCTATGTGTACTTAGGACTTGCAAAAAGCTCCGTTTGTTCCCTGAAGTTAGGTCAGCGCACAATAAATATATTGATTGCAATCAAAATAATCCCTTCCTCAAAGCCATCCAGAAACATACCATGAGGAATTTCCAGAAAGCCCTGGATACAAGACTTTCATACACACAGGCGCAGGAGGGTGACTCTGATAACTGGAGCAGACTTGACTAGAAACACCCGGCAGTGAAACTACCATGCAATGTACCTGCCAGGCTCTGTCAGGCCAGCACAGCCTTTGTTAAGCAATGTTCGTGCAACACAAGCAAGTAGTTCCCTGGCTCGTGGAAGTAGGAGGGGATGGAACAACCATGATCAATGCGGTCAAAGAGACAGCCAGACACCAAAGTTCATTTCCCTCTAGCTGCAACACGCTGCGAATATATGAAAGTTATGATTGGTTATTTATGTTAAATGTTAAAGGTATTTGCTCCGCGCACCGTCACCAACGGAGTTGGTCCCCAGGCGCTCTGGCGGATCTGTAAACGAGAAGGTGGGATGGGTTAGTAAGGTGAAGAGGGAATAGGATAGTGAGAGGTGTAGTGTTCTGTTGGCAACTTCAACTCGGTATACACCGCGTGCTGTGCTTGGGTGCGAGTATCAGATCGATGACAGTCCTCGTGTGCTGTTGGTCCGGCTTATGTGTTGTTGCGGTGTGGTGAAGTGCGTGCAGCTTGTTGTGCAAGAGATGGTTGTGCGAGTTTTTTTGAGTGATAAATATGCAGAAAATGTGAGCTTTTTGGTTAGTAGGTTATATGACATTTAACATGCTAACATTCACAGTTCTGTCTATGTGTGTCACTGGCTACCCTTCATAATTCCATCTAACCTTCATAATTCCATCTCCCCTGCGGACTTTCTGACTGAAACTGAAACTGCGCAGGTTACCTGGCCACCTTCTGATCTCTGGCACAGGTCCCCTCCCCCACCAGTCGCACACCTGCACTGCCTTCCCGGCAACCTCTGCACTTGGGGACTGTTTCTGTATGCCTACAGTCCCACTACCAGCACCTGACACCTTTTATCTGCACTTACCCCTGCACTTGCCACCTGCTGGCCGTACTTTTACTTACTGTTATTTATTCTATTATGTACTGCACTGTTCCCGCCCTTTCCCTCCCGCACTTTCCCACTTCCCCCTCCCATGCACTTGCGTGATCTGAATGACACCTGGCCTAGTAGGATCATTGTCTTCCGTCTGTTCCCCCTCCCTTACCTCGTTGCCCCTTGAAACACTTGTGTAGAGGTGCGTTATAAATGCCATATCATATCATATCCTTAGTGTGGCACTTGCTAACCTTCACAATGCTATCCAGATGCGGCTCAGGCCAATGTTCACAAATCTATCCAAGTGTGGCACATGCTAACATTCACAATCCTATCTAGATACGGCGCAGGCTAATGTTCTCAATTCTAAGTGTGGCCCATGCTAACATTCAAGTTCCATCTAAGTGTGGCACATGTTAACATTCAGTTCCATCTAGGTGTGGCAGATGCTAACATTTAGATTCCGTCTATGTGTAGCGTCTGCTAACCTTCATAATATTGTCTAAGTGTGGCACATGTTAACCTCCACAGTTCTATCAGGATGCGACGCAAGCTAGTGTTCACAATTATATCTAAGTTTGGCACATGTTGACCTAGACAAGTATGTTAGTATATAGTGCAAGGCAACATCTACAGTTCTGTCATGAATAGGTTCAGGCTGGTGGTCCCAAATGTTACCAATTATGCCTGGTATAAGTCTATGACAGTCTATGTTATGGGAAGGTAAGATAGAGTGGCAGAGGTTTTCTGGAGTAGAGTAATTGCTCTACACCCCACCCATGCCACACTTACAGTTTTTGTTGGTGTCTGTTAGCCGCTGGCTTCACTGGCTTCGCCTGCTGACACCTGCAGACACATCTTGGAGCTGCCATTGAAGGAGCCATTTGCCTCGGGGCCTCTAGCTGCGGGGTCTGCCCTGGGAGGGTCGCTTATGGCCAGTGAGCTGGCCAATCAGTGGAGGTGGGAGGGCTTGGGAGGAAATTGAGCACTGAACGAGTTTGAGAGCAGGCCTGCACGCGGGATTGTGGGGGTCTTATGGGATACAAATGCAGCACTATGTTGGAGGAATGGGAGGCAGGGGGGCCACATTGCACACGCTCACCTGTTTGCCCGAGTTGTAAATGGCACAGGGAGCAAGCGTGCAGAGGGTTAGGACCTCGTGCAGAACCGGAACAAAAATCAACCGGGGCCGGGGGGAGGGCACGGGACGCGGGCTGTTGCCAGGGACACTGGGATGCGGGTTTACAAGCCTGCGAGGACCGCACACACTGAGTAAAGCGTCATGTTGGGGCAATGGGGATCAGGGGGACCACAGTGCACGCGCTCACCTGTTTGCCCAAGTTGTCGCGCTTAATACCCAGAGGTTTCTAAGCGGACCCGGGAATCGAACCTGTGTTGCTCCATGTCGTCTTGCTTTCAAGGTGAGCACGTTGCCCCTGAGCTATCCTCCGAGATAACGCCCAAATACTCAGATGCAGCAATGCTATGCAATGCATTTAAAAATGTGGATCGAACAGGTAGAAGAATTCACCTAATTATACAAAGTCAAGCGACTTATTTAGATGAATCTGAAAATATGTTAGGGGAAACACAAACCAGGAGCGAATCCGAGCATACGGAATATACTCTTTGCAGTCCCAGCCAATTCCATGGATGGAAACAGTTACTAATCCCCATGAGGGACTAAAATGTAGAGTAGGCAGTGAAAGAAAGGGGGCATTGGAAGGAAGCTGACAAGCATCCTGTTGGTCCCAGGATGCACAGGGACCACCACTTCCTGCGAGAGGCAGTGCGCATGTCAGCAGCTGTGCAACAGTTCTTCTGGAGAAAGGTACACCAGAGAAACGACGTGCAAGAGTGTATGCTGAAGGAAGGAATGGACCTAGGCGAGGGTGCCTGAGACACGCATTGAAGGCCGAAGGAATCCTGAGCTTAAAGTACTTTCTACAGACTTACATTTCTTTTTTTTTTTTTGTTTGTATTTGGTTGAAACAACCTTTTACAAAAAGAAAGCACAGCAAATTTCTTTCAGTGATCATATATTACAAAAATTCTTCGATTACAAAATATATTACAAGACAAAACTAAGCAAAAATAGAAAACATTATGATGGTCTAAAATTCTATAAAATGTCCATATCCAAAGCACAAATAACATAAAATTGTGATATCCTCTTCTAGATCTTACAAGTGACCTATATCACTAAATTAAAAAGAACAGAAAGGTAGAAGGCAAAAGGAAAGAAAAATGGTGAATCAACAAAGTTATAACTAGCAAGCACCCGTACCACTGCAATTGTTAGGGAATGGGAGTCACCAGCAATTAACCAATCCCAGAACATGTCTGGTATAAAGTTCTCTCTGTGAAGGCCAAATCTTCCAAACAAACGAGATCTGGCTTGCCAGGTTCCTTGACAATCCATTAAAAGATGTTTCAATGTTTGATCTTTTGGATTAGAACACCTATCACACAGCCTTGTCGCTAGATCACCTTTACCTCTCTGTGCCAAGACCTCTCCTGTTCTTGCTATATTGAGCTGAACTCTAAGGGAATTATTCCTCATTTTCCAGTCAGGGAATTTTACTAAGTATCTTGGAATATAACCTAGGTTCTTCTCCTCTACCATGAATTGATTTGTTCAACCTCTAGCCTGCATCGTTTCTATTGTATCAATGCAATCCATTTCCTCCAGAGCTTTTTTAGCCTTACAGGGGTTTTGAATTAGAGTGTCCAGGTCAGTATTTGACCTAGATAATTTGCTCAACACCCACCCTTCCAGTTTTCCTAATATCTCAGAACCACCCATCTCGAGATGTGCTCTGTCACCATATAGAGAGTCCTCTTGTGCATCAATAAGAAGCCTAAATAAGGAGATTAGTTTCCAACCTGCTAGGGCTTTTAAAGAACTTAACCCTAATTCAAATCTGAGGAACGCCATTGAGAGGCTCATGGGGAGATTAAGGACTTTCTTCCAAACCAATCCCTCCCATTTCTGCCAATCTGTGTACCATAAATAGGGTTTGGTTTCCAGTCCATAGAGTATTACCGGGATAACCTTAGCCTTTTAGAATCTAATCAATGGTAGAATTGAGAATCTGCAATAATTTAATGAGTTTTATTTCATCTGAGCTGGTAGTTGTAGAATTTTAGTTTGCAGATCTTTCTCAACCTTACACATAGGCAGGGAGGCGTAGATTTTAAAGCCTAAATATATCAGCTCATCCACTCTCTGGATTTGCTGCCCCCCCAACTCCCAGTGAGAATAAGGCACTTTTTTAAGACTGTGGGCCTCATCACGACTTGGGCGGTAACGGTAACGCTATTAGCGCGGGCGGTATTAGCCCTACCGCCGAACTCACCGGCGCTAATAGCGCTGGATCACGAGTTCGGCGGTAATGTAAGTCCCCATTCCACACTGAGCCCATTCGGGAATGCCCCATTCCCCATTGGGCTCAATGCGGAATCTTCGCGCTAATACCGCCGGCGGATTTCCCGCCGGCGGTAATAGCGCGAATTTTCGGCGGATTTCGGCGAAATCCGCCGAAGCCCTGATTCGGCGGACCCTTAAATACGGCGGAAATAGCGCTACCGCCGGATTTAAGGGTTACCGCCGAAGTCGTGATGAGGCCCTGTGTCTAAACACCAGAATCTTTGATTTTTTCAGATTGAGGTCTAAGCCCTTTTCACTGGCATAACTGTCCAACTTATTGAGCAATCCCACATCATCGGGGTAGGCCAGCCAGTGAATCCTTGATCTACCAATCAACGGACTGGCCAACGCAAAATGTTTCAGACATTCCTCTGCGTCCGCCAGATATACGTTAAAGAATAAAGGCGCACCGAGGCAGCCCTGCCAAACCCCCTTTTCCACACTGATAGACTCTGACAGGTTCCCTTCCTCATCTAGGCGAACTCTTATTATATTGTCATTGTGAAACTCAATCAACATGGCAAGCAACCTCTCAGGTATACCCCAGGCTCTTAACTTTGACCACAGTCGACTCCTGTCCACCTGGTCAAAAGCTCAAGAAGTCCACCCAGGCCCCATACAGCAAATTTCCTCCCTGCTTCCCAGTCTTCTCCGACATGACGTTGAGAGCACCACCATTTAGAGCTGTTGAGAGACCCTTCCGAAAACCAGTTTGGTATTTGGAGAGAATTTTAGACTCCTTTGCCCATTTTTCCACTTCACCCAAAAGGATTTTCATGAAGATCTTTCCATCAATATCCAAGAGGGCAATTGGGCGGTAGTTTAATGGTACCGTCCGATCACCCCCCTTGAACACTGGGATAATTATGGCAGACTTCCAGGAGGGTGGCAGCAATTTCCTACGTAGTATCTAACCGCCGGTGGACTGAGTGAAAGTAAGGAAGGTCAGGCAAGGGTCATCGAAATACCGGGCCCCAGTTTCATATGTCCAGTTGCAGTTTCGCATGCTCATGTATTGTACTGCATCGCCCAGATAAACACATATTGACATGCCAGTTCCTACATTGACCTCAGACCGTGGCCAGGCCTGTTTCCACATTGTGGTGGTAGGAACAGCATGAGCAACAGAAACACATGCTTCACTGATACTCCGCAAATACTTCAACAGTATATATCAGCTGAAGCTCCCATTATCCACATGACGAAACAAGAACAGTTAATAGCAGTGCAAGCGTCTCTCACATAAGAGGTGCAGCAGCAACAGCAGCACACACGTCTCTCCCACATAATAGGCGCATCGCAGGCAGCAGCAAAGCAAGCTCCCCTCTCACATGACTACTACAGCGCAAATGATGGATTGAACGATTCCCTCACACAAAAGACATAGAACGGGCATGAACCGGGGAATCCACGCCCCCCCCCCCAACCTCTGCGCCATGGCGGGGCTCCAATGCAGGTCGCAGGAGTACCAGTGTCCCACATTAGAGATATAGAGCACAGGCAGCGGCCATGCACCTTTTACCAAGTAGGAACAGCACAGGCAGCAACTGGGCGAGCTTCCCTTGCACAGAATAAGTGCAGCACAAGCAGCAGCATCTCCACAGCCAGCACGGATCCACACCACAGAGCTGCAGTGCAACCATCCTTCCCCACACACCGCCTACTGCACTGATAGCAGCAATGCAGCGGGTATCGGCATCATCAGTGCAGGCTTCCTACCCACTGAACTGGTTGATTCTTGCACGCCTGAAATGGGGCTGCTTGAGGTTGCTGCACCCTCTGCTATGGGTTGTTGTGCTTCAGGATATAAACACACAGCCCTGTGGAGCCTGTGTGATTCACTCACCCGCTGTTACCCATCGCATGGCAAACACTTGCAGCTTGCTGCAATGTACGGTGTGAATAAAATGCACAGTGAACACTTCTTTTGCATTTAAGAAATAGATATCATCGTCTACTGAGATTTCCAACGCTGCAAAAAGACTTTTGCTATGTGATTCAACAGCACCTGCTTTAAAATGTGCACGTGCCATTGCAGTGCTAATTACCAACCATGAAGACATATTCGAAGCTGCACCTGGCGTGAGCACAGGGGCTCTCGTACGTGTCATTCATCATTGATTGTGGTTTCTGCTGGAGCCCATTATCACAAAAGCATTGTGAACCATGTGCTGTGTGAAAGGCACATTCATTGCTGTCAGTGTGAGGGAGTGTGAAGGAGTAGGCGTGGGATATCTCCGGGCATGGGCGTAATTTTAGGGGGGACAGGGGTGTTTGTCCCCACCCCAACTTTCATGGCACACCATTCTGTCCCCATTCATTTGGCTGGGGCACCTTTTTTTCAGATGTAATGTCCCCACCAACATTTTCAGCAAAGTTACTCCACTGTCTCCGCACTGCTCTGCTTGGGTTTAGTTTACCATCCAGTATAAAGAATGATAGTAACCAGAACAACATTCCTAACCTTGCCCCCCCCCATTCAAACCTGGAACTCTCGCAACATAACAGTGGAAAAGCTGCTCCCACTACTGCAGCCGATATTCAATGCCACTAACACTAAACACTCAGACCATACGGTCTTAGTAGACCTTTACAACCAAACACTACTCAACGCCCTAGACACCAATGCCCCACTCAAACTACGCAAAGCCAAATGACTCGATCACTTAAACTCATGGGTCACACCTCAGAGCGCTGCGGAAAGCTAAAAGAAATGCAGAAGCACTCTATAAGGGTCACTCGACTGCTACTAACAAAGAGAATTTCCTTTCAGCCTCCTTAACCTACAAAGAAGCAATCCTACAATCTAAAAAAGAAACTTACAACACCTACACCGTGCAAGCTAAATCAAACACGAAGGAACTCTTCAATGGAATCACCAGAACCTCCACCAGTTACATGCATCAAGGACGCCTCATGGTGCTCTAACATACAGGCAGCACTACTAAACAAAATAACCATGCTGCAAAATAAAATTGAATGAAAAATCTTTCTTATCTTAGACAGCGCCTCCAAACCCACAACCTCGATGCCTGCCACTAAACATTATAAACCTTTCAACTTCTCCCCTCTCACCACCAAAAAGGTAGAGGACATAATATCCAAACTAAAACCTTCAAGATGCCCGGGAGACATCTGCCCAGCGTCCATCATCAAGGAGGCTGCCAAAGGACTTGCGCCATTAATCACGTCACACATTAATACGTACTTTGAATCAGGCATAGTGCCTAATAACCTCAAAGACACCTGGGTCCTCCCTCTTCTTAAAAAGCCCACCCTAGACCCGGCCATCCCCACGAACTATAGACCGATCACTATGGTCCCTTTTCTTCTAAAAATCATTGATAGAGCAGCTTATCTGCAAATTCAGGAGCATTTAGAAATTAACAACCTTCTGGGCCTCAGGCAATCTGGTTTTAGGCCGAGGCACGGCACAGAAATGGCCCTTACTGACCTAAATAGAGGAGCTCAAAGACAAAGGGAAACTAGCCCTCCTCTTACTCCTAGATCTATCAGCAGCATTCGACTTAGTAGATCATAAAGTCCTCTGCTCGCATCTGAAGACATCAGCACACTTCTCTCACAAAGCCACAACATGGATTCAATCCTTCTTAGACAATAGAACAATGAGAGTTTTCTCTCAAACAGCATCAGCTAACCCTGCGCCAGTTGCATGCGGTGTCCCTCAAGGCTCCTATGTGTCTCCCACCTTCTATAATGTATTCACTAAGCCTCTGTTCGACGATCTTGATCATCTGGGTGTCACCTAGACTAAATATTCAGATGACACCCAGATACTCATATCTGTCACTGGTGACTATAACACCGACACCAAATTGCTTAATAAGATCTACAGTATCATCCAAGCATGGATGGCCAAACATGGATTCTGTCTCAATGATGAGAAGACAGAGCTTCTCCTAGGATCAAAACTCAAACTAAATAAACTTAGCAAGAGGTTTGACACTTTCAACATTGATGGCAATTTCATCAAAGTCTCCAAAGAGATGAAAACTCCTAGTATATACATTGACTCCTCATTAAACCTATCAAGACAGGTCAACGCATCAGCTTCATCTACTGCCTACACCTGCAAGCTATTTACCGTTTGCAGACATTTTCTCTACACCTAATTGCATTACCATACTAGAGCGTTAGTACTTTCCAAGCTAGATTATTGAAAACACACTCTATCTTGGAACTAGTCAACAGAACTTGAGAAAAATGCAAGTTTTACAAAAGAACACCATCAGGGCAGCTCTAAATATCCCCAGATCCCATCACATCTCGGAGGCTAGACGCAACCTGAACTGGCTCTCGGTTAAGCAAAGGATCGCCTACAAAACCCTCTCACTGACCCACAAATGTTTTGCCGACCTCGCTCCCACTTACCTGACCAAAAACATTGTACGCAATACTTCAGACCGCCCTATGAGATCGGCCCAGGCACACTGCCTCAATGTCCCAGGCTTCAAACTGCAAAAGGCAGGTGGGAACAGCTCCCCAGTGCTTTCAGCCAAGTTATGGAACTCATTACCCCTCTCACTAAGCTCCAAACCAGCCTTCCACCCATTTAGAAGAAGCGCCAAAACCTGCCTTTTTGCGCAGGAACCTTAGCTCACTTTGTCTCTAGCAAAATTACCTTTGTAATTACTGGCATATCTGCTTCATTTTTGTAAATGTATGATCTCATGTTTAAGTGCTGCATATCCTAGCTCATACATATTGTATATTAATGTAGAAATCCCAATTATAGATTGTAGTAATTTGTATTCCTGCACCCTGTAATTTGCTGTACATTATCAATGTATCTTACCTTCTGTAACCATCTTTGTAAGAAATGCGGCCAGATGCCCCTGGGCTTGGAGCGCTATACAAATAAACAAACCAAACCATCCTTTGGTCATCACTGTGGAGGGGCTTCAGCCCTCCCAGGTTTGTGTCCAGTGCCATGACTGCTCTCCCGATCGCTGACTAGGCCTTCCTGCTTCTCTCTCTCCCTCTGTCTTCCTCTCCATCTTTCTGCCCTCTCTGCTTTCCCACGCCTTCTTTTCTTTTCTTGCTGTTTAATTGATGGCCTGTTTATCCCTCCCTTGTTCTCAGGTACTCACCAGCTTCGAATCGACACTGAGGACTTTGATGGAAACTTGGGGTTCGCCACATACAGCAGCTTCAAAATCCTGGGGCCTTCAGACAACTATGCACTGGAGCTGGGGCAATATTCTGCTGGAAACATTGGTGAGCTTGTGCCCGGACCCGAGGGGAGGGCAGCATGTGTGGTGGGTGGTGGGAGGCAAGGGGCATAAGGAAGGAAGGAAGGGTCTGCTTCTCTGCACCCTGACTGTCAGCATCTCTGCCTCCATTAGAAAGATGTGAACCTGGGCGACATCTCGACAGCACAGACCTGTGCCTCCAGAAGGCTAGTGGGGTCTGTGCAATTAGTTACCTTGCTGATTATGTTGCTGAATCTGGCCTAACATCGCCAGCCTGTCAGAAGAGCTGGTCTGATTCCTCTACAGCTAAGCCTGTCTCTGAGTCTGTCCCTTCTCGTGGAGCGCTCTATCCAATAATATTCAGTATTTGTTTTTTTATGGATGGATGTATTTACGGTATTTAAATAGCACAAACCTAGCTAGAAATCATATGTAGGCACTTTAAAATCGTGCCCTAACTTGAACCCCATCACTAACAGTAACACTAAAACCTAGCAACCAGCTGTAACCTTCTCACCCACATCCTTGCTCCTATTCAGCCATCCCTACAATGCCTGTAGATGTAGGATGATAAGATGAAAGGTACTTGGGTATCAATGGGCGAAGGCATTCCTGGGTAACAATTTAACAAGGCCATTCGGGCTCTGCTCATGTTGGTGTAGATTTGGGAGCAGTACAGCCAGCTCCAAAATACCCAGGCATTGTTTGCTACATTTATTTGCTTATATGTGTGCTCTCACAGTTTGTATAGTTACTTATTTAAACAGTATAGTTTAATAGTTAATACAGTTGTGCAATTCCACTTACAGTAAATTTGCATAGTTAATATAGCTCCTCAGTATTATAGCTAGTATAGTTACAGATTTGCAGGTAGTAGAGTTACACAGGTATTATAGGTACATTGTTGCAATGCTATAGTTGCACATTTAACTGTTTTGGGCAGTCACTGGGTGCATAGCATAGTTATGTAGCTAGTTTAGGTATGCAATTATGGTAGTTGCATACTCGATCTACTCAATTAAAATGTGTATGTAATGCAGTTATACAGTTAAAGTTATGCATCTCGTTAATTAAAATATGTATGTATGCAAAATGTACACTACAGTGCTCAAAGCTAGGTCTGCGCTTTATAAATCCCATACATTCAAAATAGTTCCTGTTAGATGCGCTTACACATAATATACTATTGTACAACCATCATTTCAAATCTCATTAAAGTACCAAGCCCAGCTGGGTCACTAGATCAGGGTTATGCAATCTGCAGCTCGCCGGATGTTTTGGACTATGACCCCCATGATCCCTCACCAGTGGTTATGCTGGCTAGTGTGATGGGAGATGTAGTCCAAAACCTCTGGCGAGCCAATGGTTGCAGACCCCTGCTGTAGATGGTGGCTTGCTGGTGTTGGATAAACCAGCCCTGCCCAAGCACCTTCAATCTACTCTTAGGGTCTCACGGTGCTGTATGAGGCTCCTAAGTACCGTGCCAGCACTCTCAGCTCCGCCCCTTACCCGACTCCAGGTCATAGAGCCATTGAAGTGGGATAGTAAGTGAGCATTGTTAGGGCCTATTTTAGCATCTCTACGACGCTTAATTTAAGTTTCACTGGGGACTCATATAACTTTCATAAGCTTACATCTTCCACGTGTCTTGGCAGTTTCGACAAGAGCACTTTGTGTACTGGAAGTTGCAGTTTTACTGTGGGTGTGCACATCCCAGCATGCAGAGTGCTACTAGCTCAAAAGCCACACATTCCTGACAGAGATAGTCGTGACATGTGGCAGTTTGAGGTGCACAATACTGTGAGTGACTGCTATCTGTTAGGGCAGGACACTCCTGATCTGTTTTGATTTTGAATTGTAAAGCAATGCTGGCAATTCTGTTTCTGAAAGTGGGATCTGCCAATCAGACGCCACTCTCATGATGCTGCATGCCAGAAAGCATAGTGCACCCATTTACCTCTGCTGTGACTGCCTACTGACATTCCCCTGCATCCACCCTGCTGTGGCATCAGGACAGGTGCAAAGGTCACATGTGCATCCCTGACCACAGCTGCTGGAACCCAAAGTTACAACAGACAAGGGTGGCTTTTTAAATGTATTCACCCTAGTTCAAAATATGTTATGTTATGCTATGTTAAAGGTTCTTGTACTGTACACTGTTCCCACTTGTGAATATGCAATGCAAGGGGGTGGTGGGATTTGTTAGTTGGATTGAGTGGGAAAAGAGCAAGAGAGCTTTGATGTGCTGTTCAGCTTCAGTTTGGAGAAACCAGTCACTGAGTATTGGTACGTTTTTGGTCGGTAGCTGTCATGTGGTGTTGAGGAGAGATTTGTGTGGCTTGGTTTCATGTTGGGTATTGTGAAGTGGGTGTGGTTTGCTGAGTGTTAGAGGTATGGTTGTGTTTAGTACTGAGTTTGAGGGTGTGTATGCAGAATGGTGAGTTTGAAGTGTGGTTAGTAAGTAGCAATACATTTCCCACCCCCAACAATCCATCTAAATGTGACACATTAATGCTCCCAACAATCCATCTAAGTGCGGTGCATTTCCTACCCCCAACAATCCATCCAAGTGTGGTGCACTTCCTACCCCAACAATCCATCAAAGTTTGGTGCACTTCCTACCCCAACAATCCATCCAAGTGTGGTGCATTTCCTAGCCCCAACCATCCATCTAAGTGCGGTGCATTTCCTAGCCCCAACCATCCAGCTAAGAGCGGTACATCTACCTACACCCCCAACAGTCCATCCTGGGTGCGGGACACAGCGCGATACAGACTCCACACCAGGACATCTCATGGCGCTGCAAGGAACACAAGGCCAGGTCACTTAGCCAGACCAGATGCAGAGCATGACCACTCTAGGCATACCGGCAAAGTGCACAATATCATAATTGTGCCCCCAGGACTCTGGTGGCAGTTGTTAAAAGCTAACTATAAGCCATGTCTGCTTTTCACCTAGTGACTACTGAGATTACACAATTATACAGTTACAAGCAATTGATGCCATTTTATTGCCAGTTTAGTCGATAGTGAATCATTTATGACAAGCCCTGGTGTGTATTAAGCTATCTGGGCTGACCATACACAAAATAATCATGTGGACCCCATCCAGGAATCAATCTCATTGATCTCCATGAGAAGATATGACTCATTCTCCAGAGGATAAGAATACTCCATGGGGATTCAGCGGGGAACCAGAGTTTCAAAGACAGTCCTGTCATTACAATGACCACCTCTCACCACGTTGCTGATTGCTGGAGCCCTTTCGATGTAGGCAGTCAGAGAAAGGGGCGGAGGTAAAGTAGCCCAGGAGAGAGTTTCAGTCCACAGTGGGGGACCCACCATTTTGAATTCAACCATCCCACTATCTGGAGACAGAGCACTCTCGAATTGACATCAGAAGGCAAAGGACACTTGTTACAGCAGTCTGGATTCATTTGAGCTCCAGGGAGTTAAGCTCTTCTCCCAAACCATACCAATGGGAATATTTGGGATGACTTCTCGGAATCAATGGCTGTCTGCTGCCTGAACACTGAACTAAGTTCCTGCTCACTGCAGGTGAAGGATCTCTTCAGGTGCTCTCTGTCAACATTCCTGGAATGAAAGTGCAGAATCAAGGACTCACCTTGCCCCTGGAGACCCTGCAATGGGTCTCCCAGCAATTAGAAAGCATCCCAAGCATGTCTCCCACCTCAAAATGCTTTTTTAGCCAGCTTGATCATGCTTGACTCACTTTGAGATGCTACAGGACCTGTGATGCGGTCTTTGGCACCCCAAGCACTCAATCCTCTTATCTGCTTTTCGCTCCATCTTGAGGCCGACTTGACCCATTAAAGACAACTGGTTTCCATCCTTTTGACTGCAGGCTCAACTCTGTTGAAGTAACTGATTCACTGTGTCTTGACCGCTGACTTGATCCAACGGAAGCACCGTCTCAACCAGACTCGATTGCTGACTTGGCCCGCTGGAAGCCATTGACTTCACCCGTCTCGAACACTTATTCAACCCAGCAGAAGCATTGTCTCGATGACGACTTGAACACCGTCTTGATCTGCTGGAAGTCATCGTCTCGACCCATCTCAAAAGCTGATCAAAAACACTTGAATTAAATTGCAATGCTTATTTCTAAAGATCATGTATAGTATATATATATAGTAGGCATCATAAGAATGTTACTCTTGTCGTACTGAGGAAAGGACATTGTCAAAGGCAAGAAAACACATATTTTCTAATTCAAGGTAATCATTCAAAGATGCAGAGTCTGGTAGACTCCTATTGTGCTCCTTCCAAATACACACATGAGAAAGGAAAGGGGTCAGATAGCTGCAATAAGGGGTATCCGGATACTTTGCATCAAATCATCAAATATCATTTTGGGAACATAAGGATTACCAGAAATCTCGTATTTGGGGTCCATTGTATATGCGATTGTACTCCCTTTCACACCTGGTATGGAAACCTTTGTGCGTCAGTCGACCACTCCTTTAGTTACATGGGCTACACATATTTTCAACTTTGCTTAGCTTCTTGCAATGCTTAAGCTGTGACAGACACTTCTTATGCTCTGCTCCCAGATATTGTTATGCAACTCAATAGGACCTCCTGTACAGAGGAGGGGGTTTCACTGACGGGCCCATAGATCAGGCTGCACCCTCTACTACTTGTAAGGCAAGATAGCTGCACCATGTGAGGACTGGGGGTGCAGGATTCACTTACCACAACACCACGCAATAATGTGGACTCAGTAGTTTGGCAAAGGGAAGTCTGTTTAATGACAAGTACATCAAACAGAGAAACAAATGGAAATCAGCAGCATTGCGATCACCTGTCTCGCTCCAACTTCCTCGAACTTCAGTTGAATAGTAATTCTTATAGGCAATATTCGTCATCATTGACATCTAATTCTACAAAACTTGACATGCAATATAATTGGTTAGGAAAGGTAACTTAAGTATAGGTGCTATATCTGTATATGATAATAAAGCATGTGGGTTGGATAATTCTTATCGGGTGGGTGTCTAGGCCCATCCCACTACATCACACGTGATTGACGTCACTACAAGTACAACGTCCTATTGGTTCTACTATCTATAGGACTCCAGATAACCTGGTCCATTGTGATTGGGCAGGTTACACCCCTAGACATAAATCCCCATTTTAATTAGCAGCATGCAGCATGAACACCCATGTGCCTGGTGTCCCAAGTTTCACCCTGCCTCCCTTCCATCAATCAGTATTTTAGGGCTATGTGTCAATTAGTTGGCTGGGCATGGCCTCGAAACTGTAGCCTCTTATCAGGAAATGTTATGGCATCCTAGGGTCCTGGATGACATCAGGCGGTGGTACCTCTTTGCGCCTGGCCGGTCACGTGTCTGTTCACCATGAATCTGCTTCAGTTTCCAGCTTTTAGTGTATTTAATTCTGTTTCGGCCTCGCCACCTGCATGGGCCCCCGTTATCTTGACCTTCATGGGGCAGGCTAGTATGCTCTGAAGTTTGAGTCTTGTTGTTTCCTGCGTCCATTACATATATTTTCACAACTGCTCGCACTGGCGTGCTATCTTAGATAGCCATTTTGTTAATTCACGAGTCCGTTAAGGCCCTTGTGTCGTTTCCACTGGCCTTCCATTAGGGCTCTTTAGGTCTCTTCATGGACTATATGTAGGTACTCTTCGTTTCGTCTCAGCGGCTGGTACGGCTGTCTGATATGGTACCGTGCTGCCCAGGGTTGTCTGGTTATGGGCGCTTCAACAGGCATGGATCTTCTGATGTATACTGGGCAAAGTCCCAGTGCAGCTCTTTGATGATTCATTTGCTCCTCATACATCACATACCTTGGCGAGTACGCTCCTGGGACCTCGAAATGAGGAGATGTGGTGCAGGCCATGTCTGGGACCTCCTCTACACTCCCCCCTCTAGTCGGTTCATCGAACACTTTTGAAACCTTTTTTGTATTTATTTCTTTTGATTCTTCGGTGTCATGCTCATCATCTTCAGGATTTGTTCATGATGGTGTGAATGTGTGTGTCTTTTGAGTCCATATTATTATCACTCCTTTCAAACTCCCTGCTGTTTTCACATGTTCTTGTTTGTTCCATGTCATTAGCTGACATTGTCCATTTGGACTGCAGTAGATCAATTTTCCTTCATATCGTCTTCGTTTCTTAGGATATGTGAACTTTGTTCCTTCTGGTGCAAATTTGCTGACTTTCACAAAGTCTCTTATTTCTTCATCAGTCAGGTCTCTGGGCTTCCACCCTGGTTCAACATCAACCATTATTTTCACCCCTATGGCTTTCTTCGCAGTTTTCTGGCACTGTGCAATGATTATCTTGATAACTCAGGATCCTAGCAACACCAGTTCTAGTAGGGCTCCCGGAACCTTGAATATATCTGCCATCCATTGTGGGACCCACGAGAATAGGTCTCCAAACCAGCTGTCATCGTCCACTTCATCACTTTCATCGATCATCTGGTTTTTCAAGTTTGTCAACATACTTATGGCTTCTGTTAAGGTTCTGTTTTCTTCATCGTGTGATGGTAAAAATGTGCAACACGATTCTCTGATTTTTGCACAAACACCTCCATCCATTGCTGTGATCATGTCAAGCACATATCTGTTTTGGAGGGTCATCTGTCTGATTGCTCTTAGCTCTTCTTTGATCGCGTTGAATTCTTTTATAGTGGTATTGATAGTCTGCAATAACTCCCATCTGGTTATCTGCAACCATTTAGCATTCACTCCAATTTGAATGTGTGGCAAGAGCATTGTGGTGAATACTGTTGAGGTGAGGCTGTACAGCCTGTGTTCATATGGGATTGCATGGAATGCCTCTTCTGATTTGGTAGAAAAGTAATTTTCTCTCTTCATTCTGGATACCAATTCCACAGCTCTCCTTCTTCTTAGATGAGCATCTGCTTTCGGGAAACTGTCCAACTTCAGGTCATTCTTAGGGATCACTAGCACGGGAACGTGGATGTTCACCAGTGTGCATATGCCTCCCCAGTTTTTTCAGCAGCCTTATGTATGCCTTGGACCCACATGCCCAGTAATGGTCCATAATGACTGCGGTTCTTGTGTCATTCCTGGGGCTTCAAAGATTTGTCCGCAGTTTACATTCTCTCCCATCTTCCTCGTGCCATTACTTCTGAAGCATAGCTTTGGGCTTTCCAGTGGTACTATCTGTCGGGGTCCTCCTCTGTCTTCGACCCATGTTAGCAGCTTTATCAATTTAGGCCATAGAGGTTTGCATAATTTCTGCGAATTCTCTATTGCTTCTCGGCAGGCTCCAAAGACCATCCAAGCTCGGCAGATTACTACTCCTTCTTCCCATCCATCTGGTGAAACCACAGTTCCCCAAATCTACATTTGGCCTCTGTTCTTCCAGATTTGAGCTTCATCTGCAGCTTTTCCTTGAACATTCAGTCTTGCGTTTACTTTCCATCTTATCCCTGATCCTTTGACGCCAGGGTTCTCGTATCTGATCACGTGATTCCTCGTGTGCGCCCTGTTTCTTCTTTTAATGTCCTGGACGTAGCCGTCTTCATCCGGGTAGTCCTTTTCGGTGGCCCATATCAACGAGGCATCTCCTGCCATAAATTGTCCTCTGGTGTTGCACATTGCTACATGTATCAACAAACGAATGAGCAAGGTCAGGTCGATCTCTGCTGAAGAGTAACCACTGCTACACCCTGGGTGGGTAACCCCTTGTGTGGGTGGTCACATAATTGTCATGAAACTGTTCTTCTGCACAAAAGGGTTTTATTTTGAAGGACAGTGGTGTAGTAATACACTGGAATTTTTCTAAAACATAGGACATTCACATTTGAGGACATACAAAGTGTAGTACCTAAGTACGAATGATCAAGTAGTCAATATTTGAGACATCTACCTGTACATTTTGTTCATTCTCTATAGGTTCCTTGGGAAGGAAGCTTAGAGAACTCAGTGGAATCATAGACAGGTAGGGGGTCCATAGAGTGTGGGCACAATCAAGAGTTGAACAACAACATATAATACATGTCAACACAACAGTGTTTCAGCCATTTTACGTGGAGCTAGGTGAGATCTAATGGTGTAGGCCTTCATCAGGACAGGAGTGTCTTTACGAGTGGAGGGTCCTATGTGGTCTGTAGGAGTGAAACAGACAAAAAACATGTCAGGATGCACGTGGTCAGCAAAAGATCTAGCAGAGATAAGTTATGAATACTATGTAAGGCGGATGCCAGTGCTTACCGAATCCGAGGAGCTTAGTGGCTCAGATTAAGAGGTGGAAGGATCCACTTCTTTAGGATGTAGTCGTCATCTTGTCAACAGGTGCGGTCACGCCAGTCACGGGATAAGGAGGTAGGATTACTAAATGGCGCCCCAAGGGTGCGGTTCCTCTCTAGCCCATAGTTAGTGTGTGACTAGGGAGGTGGTGCTGTAGGTCTTAACAGATTTGGTGAGAGTAGACCTAGTGGTGGTCCCACTAAACGTGGAGTGCGCTTAAATGAGATAAAAAGGGCTTCTGTGGAATCACAAATGCCATTTATCAAGTGTACAGAGAAATTAGTGCAACATGGATATAAAGTGGTGTGTCTTACAGAAAGTGAACACCGCCCGTAGAGATGGAGACATTGACAAAACCCTGACCAGACTAGAACAAATACCAGTGTATTACTACACCACTGCACTTCAAAATAAAACCCTTTTGTGCTGAAGAACAGTTTCATGAGAATTCTGTGACCACCCACACAAGGGGTTACCCACTCAGGGTGTAGCAGTGGTTACTCTTCAGCAGAGATCAGCAGAGATCAACCTGACCTTGCTCATTCATTTGTTGATATTATTGTACCGACCTGGGCAGAGCAAGGCAGTAACCAGGTACCCTTCCGAATACTACATTGCTACATGTGACATACAGTGTGCTGTGGGTGCATCAATTTCTTGGACTTGCCCATGCTGTACGGCAAGAGAGCACATACGAAGCATTCTCCTTCTGACTGTCTTCGTCCTACTTCCTTCATGTGCTGGTACCATATATTGTTTCTGAGATGGGCTATGCAGTCTAGATAATCGTTAAGTTCATTGTTATCTTCATGAGGGCTTCTCTTGATTCTCAGGGTTTTGCTATAGTTTGCTATGACTCTGTCTCTAAATGCACCTGTGCTGCTTTTCCACTCTGTGCGTCTTAGTGGAGCAGGGTCCTTTGGCTGCATTGTTGTGGTAGGAAAAGGTTTTTCGTTTCTCTTCCTCTCCTCTTGTAGTTTTTCATCGAGGTTCCCTAGCCGCCATTGGCTAAACAACTCGTCAAAGTGTGGCTGTGTGGTAGATCCGGTGCTTGTTAGCAGTGTTCGAGCTGACATACTTGTCGTCATAGTCTCTGCAGTTCTATGTTTCAGCTCCTTGTGCAGTTTCTTAACTCTGACTATGAATGGGAACAAATAATCTATCAGCGTTTGTGTTATCTGTGTGAGTTCCTCTGTGGCTACTTCTGTTCTTTCGAGGGATTTTGCTATGCCCTCTCTCTTGGGTTTCTCACTTGACTTCTCTTGGTTACTTCCACTATGTTCTGGAACTGATTGTTCAGCAGGCTGGCTCCCATTCTCTTCTGCCTTCGTTGGAGGCCCTATAGCCATTGACACTTGCCCTTGTCCGTGTACATCCTGTGTGTGTGTGTGCGTGCAGTGGTCAGTGCTATATTTTTATTCATTTCGTGCTGACCCTGTCTCTAGCTTTTCTCTTCATTTGTTACCTCAACTGTGTGTAAGTCACTGCCAATTACAGTTAACTTTAGTTCGTTATCTTTACCATCAGGTTGTCTTGGAACTGGGATAACTATATAGGGTCTAGGCTTCTTTGTGGGATTCGTATGTACATTATCCGGTGGGTGCACTGAAATTGGGACGCTTCGTGCACCAATTAAGAAAGCAGTTCTGATTGTTAATGACAGAAAAACAATAATAATAACTATACATATGAAAGTAGGGGCACCCTTCTACTGGGGGTAAAACTAAGATACTGTTCTGGGCCCCCATTTCGAATGAGTTCATACTCAGTTATTTATTCCTTCTCTTGCTCTGATCTCGTAGTTCGAGAATTAATTACTATTAAAGTGACCAGTGCTTTCCAAATGTCCACCCTCTTGTGGGTGATGACGGTAGTCTCTAGGTATGCAGTACAGTTCCTGTGCTAGACTATGGAAAAGGGTTAGGCTAGCAAGTTTGGTACATCACATTCATAATGCATATCTATAGTAGGTGAGGTCCCAGTGCACTCCTCGAATTTCCTTTGGTCCTGAGGACATGCTGGAACCTGTTCAATGCGAAGGAATGAAAAGATGGAACTGCTAAAAATCACACAAAAATAAAATGTTGTAAAAATAAAATAAAAATAAAAATGAGTGAACATGAAAAATAAAAATAAAAAACAAAAAAATAAAAAATACGGAAATGTAGAGGGAAAATACAAAGAAAAAATAGGATGGTGTAGTTCTTGTCTTGGTTCTCCTCGATCTGTCCTGCGGCTGAAAATTGAAGAACTGTGTCTCTGTCCTCGGTTTGTTCCACGGCAGAAAGTCTTACTGGAATCTCCTAAGGTATTCTCGCTGGAAATTCGATAGCTCCGCCTGGAGCATTATGCGGTGGAGGAGTGTGCCCATGTGTGGGGCGTTGGCCGGATCTCTAAGGAAGGTGATGACGTCAACATCTGCAGGCCTCCCCACCATTTCCGGATAGTCTGTTACTAGTCTAAGCAGGACATTGCGTGCCAGCCGGGTGTCCTCGGGAGATAGGGACATTTGTCCTGTTTTGCTATGTCCTGGTCATGGGCTTTTCTTTTGATTCGCACAGTCTCTGCACCTTCCTGTTGCGTGGACTACCACGAGGTAATTTAGTTCAGTCCACAGCTGGTTCAACTGGGCTAGATTTCTTGGGTCTCTGATGAAAGTGTGTGTGTCAGTTGTTCTCCCGGCACGTCCTGGGCATTTCTCGATTACTTGAAAGAACAAATTAAATGTGAGTTCATCAATGTCTAATGGTAGTGGAAGCATTTGTGTCCTCTTCGCTGTACTCAGGTAGCTCGGCGAAGGCTTCCGTGATGACAGTCAGTAGTCGCCTGATTACTTTTTTGTTAGCTGGATCTTGAATAAAGTCTGTGACGTTGGCTTCTCTCCCTATGAGTGACGGATAAGATAACACCACGAGTTGAAAATAGGTGAGTACATCCCACTTGAGACTTCTGCTGGAATGTACCATAAATTCTGTGAACAAAGTCTCGATACTGGTTGCTTCAGGATACTGTGGTTCACTCTCAGAAAATATTTTGTTTGTAGTCTGTCCGAGTCTTGATTCTTTGTACTACTTGGGCATGACGTGCTTTCAAAAGTTCGTTATATCAATGTTGTTGTGGCTTTGGATGTGCTTTTCTTTACTTTGCAACTAGGATGCACTGAGTGTTCATTTTATGTCCTTTATTATCTTTCACTGGTTTGAGAAAATGTCTTGTTTATAAGCCACAATTTAAATCAGTGGTTTTTTTTGCCTTTATTTTGCTGCTCATGCGTCCTTCTTCCTCGCCATGGATCTTGTCTGCACGTGCTGAGGTTCTTCCCCGTTGTCTGTGGTTTCTTCGCAGTTGGATGCAGCAGGAGGGCTCTCCACTATATAAGGTTTAATGTAATTTATGAAAATCCATGCCCTTCTGCCCTGGAGCTTGACGGCGGAAGGAGTGCAGTCCTCTACGATGAAAGGACCATTGAATCGTGGCTCATCCCACCTTTTGCTGGTAAAGTTCCTCACGGGCATATTGTCACCAGGGAAGACGAGGGGCGCATGTAGACTTTGCGTGGTGTCTGCTTCAGCACTTCCTGATGTGTTTTGTGCTGCACTGTCCCCTTTTCGCCGTCGCTGCACCTGGCCTGAAATGACAGAGGTGCTGGATGTCATAGAGTTAAGGTACTCCTGCATCTCTGTTCCCAGAACCTCTCTAGTTGGCTGGGCATCACATCTAGCTCTATTTCGGGGGAGAGAGGGGTCCTCATCCTTCTGCCTGTAACTATCTTGTGCAGCGTAAGATGATGGTCGGAGCCGGGTTGGTTCCGAAGTGCATACAATGCCAGTGGTAGACAGTGCAGCCATCCCTTTCTTAATGTGAGCTTCAACTTGGCTATCTTCTCCTTTAACAGGCCGTTGAGTCGCTCACATAGCCCATTCCCTTCCGGGTGATACGCTGACGAGAACCTGTGCTTTATACCAAGCAATAAGCTGATCTGTTTGAAAACTGAATTCACAAAGTGAGCCCCATTGTCTGATCTCATTACCTCGCACACCCCCATCTAGGGAACACTTCCCTTATTAGAAATTTGGCAGCACAGGTAACGTCTGGGTGTGTGCAGGGACCTGATTCTATCCATCTAGAGAAGGGACACACCACCACAATTAAATACCTGTACCCGTTGCACACTTGAATCATGTCGACGTAGTCGATATGCAAGTGCTGGAATGGGCCATTTGGCTGGGGGATAACTCCTCTCATTACTGTTAGTATGTGCCCAGCAGTGAATTTCTGGCAGATTATGCAGTTCACCATGAAGAATTCAACGTGCTCTGCTAAATTCGGTGTGAACCAGTCTTCTGTGAGCGTTGCAGCGATATTTTCTTTAGACATGTGTATAGGGTAGTGTAGTTGTTCCAATGCTACTTTTAGCAGGCTGACAGGCATTACTGGTTTACCAGTGCTGTCTGGCCTCCGTAACCCGTCAGAGGGGTTTAAAGAACACCCTCTACACTTCCACAAATTTTTCTCCTCCTGAGGTGCCTCTCCTTGGAGTTCCATTAGCTGAGTCTGCCCCATTTTATTATAGGCCTCAGGTGTGGTTCGTGCTACCGTCATCCTCTCATGGGTACGTGCTACCTCCACGTCCATGATTGTTTCATTTTTGGACCCCATGCGCTTGGCTTCCATGTCCTCTTCATGGTTTCCACGTGACATGAAATCTGTCCCCTTGGTGTGGGCGGCGCATTTCACGACCGCTATGCCCACTGGGAGCTGTAGTGCTTTTATCAACCTGTCCAGTAAGGCTGCGTGTTGCACTGGTGTGCTGTCCGCTCAGAGGTATCCCCTCTTTTTCCAGCGTGCTAGGCCTGTGTGCATGGTAGATGTCACATAGGCAGAGTCACTGTACACCGTTACTTCCTGGTCTGCATGATTCTCAATGGCGAGTCACCAGGTGTCTCATTACGGCCACGCCAATGTATCTTTGTCCGTCCTCTTGGTCGATTCTTGATGAACCATCAATTAACAAGATTTCACCACCCGCCAGGGCGTTTTCCTTTACCCTGGGGATCTCATCATAGAATTCCTCATAATTCGCACCATCGTTTTATGAGAACAGGTTGAAGTCCTTGGCATAATTAGGAATCGTGAGAACTGGGGCCTTACAAATTGCCCCCTTAAGTTCTGCAAACCCCTTCTCCATTGCCTCAGTCCATTCGATTTTCTCCCTTGTCGCCTGGGCCTTCCTTAGGCCCTGAAGCAAGGGCTTGGTATACGAGCTGTAGTCGAAGACCCATGCTCTGACATAGTTGCACAGGCCTAAGAAGCTTTGCATTTGTTTTATCGTGAGTGGTTTAGCCATGTTCATGATAGTTTCAGCCCTTTCTGGGGTTACCTTTCCCTTAGTGCGGGATTAACTGGCCTATGTACAGCACCTCTTGCTGACAGTATTGTAACTTTTCCTTATTAACTTTATATCCTTTCTCAGCCAGGATTGTCAGTAGCTGGACAGAGTCGCACCTGCATTGTGCCTCAGTGATGATGCAGATCAGAATGTCATCCACATACTGCAAAACAACACTGTCTACTGCAATATTGTTTAGGTCCATTTGCAGGACTCTGTTGAAAATGGATGGAGACTCACAGTACCCCTGTGGTAACCTTGTGCTTTTCAGGTGCATTTGTCTGAAAGTAAATGACGTCAGGTCTTGAGAGTCATCGTGCAACGGGATTGAGAAAAATGCATTTTTCAAGTCAATCACAGTGAAATATTTAGCCTCAGTGGGTATGTTGCGCAGAATTGTGGATGGATTAGGGACTAGAGGGAATTCAGCTTCAACTATATCGTTTAGTGCTCTTATATCTTGGATTAAACGCCAAGACCCTCCCTTTGATTTCTTGACAGGGTAAATCACTGTGTTGCATGGTGATTCTGACGTCACTAGAATTCCCTGCTCCATCATGGCGGAAATTGTCTTCGCGATTCCTTCATCTGCCTCTCTGGACATAGGATATTGTCGTGCTCGTGGTAAAATTGCTCTTGGTTTCAGTTTAATGTTCACTTCACCTGCCCCCCTCAGGAGGCCTACGTTATAGGGCCTGTAGTCCATACCGCGGCAGGCACTTGGGCCATATCGTCATCAAAGTATGCTGGACGTGTCAGCGCCAACATCATTCTCTGTGGCACCTCCCATTTAATCATTTTGACCCAAAATGTGAGACTTACTTCCACCCTCGTCTCTTCTAGTTCAGGGTGTTCTTCGAACAGATCGTCATCAGTGACGTCAGTCACTCGATACCCTTCTTCGATGGCGATAATCGCACACCATTGTATGCCTTCGTCATCGTATCCTTCGACCAATACCACTTTCCCTCGCACTGCGGCAGATTGTATCATTAAGGGAAATACTTGTCCCTCCTCTTCGTGCATAGGTATTCTGGGTCTGAATAGAAACTCATCAGGTGTCCTCATGGTTCTATCTGCGAAGCCTGGCAATCCCGCCATGAGCACTCGTACTCCATATGCGAAGACTTCTGGCTCTAACGCTATAGCCCTCATGGTTATGCATCCTGAGTATGCTCTGATCATTTCACATCTGTTTGAATAATGCATTCCAGGAGTGGAGCATACTATACCATTCTCGGTAAACAAGATCGGCATATTCAACTTAGTCATTAAGTCCCAACCCAGGATGTTTACTGGGGTCTGACGCGAATATAATAAGGGTACATTCATTTCGCGCTCTCCCACAGAGACTGGGAGTGCGTCTGTAAAGGGAACTCTACTGCGAGCTCCCGTGATACTCTGAGTATCTATGGCCTCGCCGGACAAGGAAAACCTGCCTTCTCGTATGCACGAGCGCGTTGCACCCGTGTCAACTAAGAAAGAATATTCTTTACCCCCTATGACGACATTCACCCTAGGTTCCCTATTAGGGTCTGGTGTCACTGATAGGATAGAACACATTAGAGTCTCCTGTGAGCTGTCCTATTTCATATATAGGTTCGGCCCATTGTAAACTTGCTGATTTTCCCCAGCCCCAGGGTTGACCCCCCCTCCGGAGCTAGTGTCCTGTGACATTTCCGGTGATGCTTGCTGGGATTGTCCCTTCAGTACGTTCCCCATGTGCGGGGGTTGACCCATAGGCTGTGCACCTTGCTGTAGGGGTCTGCTAGAACCGGGGGTGTGGATGATGAGCCTGCTTCCGGGGACGCTGGGCCAGTCTTGGCTCCTCGGGAGTAGCGCTCATGACAGCACCCCCCCCTCAAGGTCCCTCCCAAACTTGTCCTCCCCAGGGGTTTTGGTTTATCGGGAAAGATTCGGTGGAATTTCCTGACTAGACGAGGAGCATGGACGTAGTCATAGGGTTCCCAGGATCTTTCCTGGGGTCCGTAGCCTTTCCAGTCGATTAGGTAGAATAGTTTTGATTTGATGATCTTGGAGTCCAAAATTTTTTTTACTTCAAATTCGGGCTCTCCATTCACCTGAATGGGTTCTGGAGGTCTGGTCAGTCTGGTTCCAGGTTGCATGGGTTTCAAAAGAGATACGTGAAACACAGGATGTATTCTCATATGGGTTGGCAAATCTAATTTAACGGCCACTGGATTAATTATGGCCGTAATTGAATATGGTCCCAGGTATTTGGGGTTGAAGGTGCGAGGTCCTTTTAGCGATAAATGTTTGGTGGACAACCAGACTTGATCCCCAACCTGGTATTGAGGGGCATCGCTTCGGTGTTGGTCTGCTCCTTTTGTGTACCTTTCTTTAGCTTGTTGTAGATGTGCAGTCGCTTCCTTGAAAGCTTGGGTAATAACAGAGTGCAACTGATCTACGGCGGGTGTTCCAAGATCTTAAGGTGGGTCGAGGTTGGAGGTTCGAGGATGAATTCCATACAAGATGTAGAAGGGACTCTTCCCGGTTCCCGAATGAACTGAATTGTTGTATGCATATTCAGCTATCCAAAGGATGTCCTTCCAGTTGCTTTCAGACTGTTGTAGCATGCATCGTAAATATTGTTCGAGAGTCTGGTTTGTTCTCTCGGTTTGCCCGTCGGTCTGGGGGTGATGGCTGGTTGAAAGTCTTACATCGATTTGAGCTGACCGACAACAACTACGCCAAAGGTGAGAAATAAACTGGCTTCCTCTATCAGAGATTAGTACCGACGGGAAGCCGTGTAACCGGACAATGTTTTCAAGGAATTCTCTGGCTAGCATTGAAGCTGAAGGTAAGCCTTTTAGCGGAATGAAGTGGGCCATTTTAGAAAACAAATCCACAATAACGAGAATAGTGTTGTACCCGGAACAAGAGGGTAAGTCTGTGATGAAGTCCATGGAAAGGGTATGCCAGGGACACAGTGGAATGTCTAATGGTTGCAGAAGACCAGCCGGCCTTTTCTTTTGACCCTTGTTTTGAGCGCACACACCACAGGACATCACAAATTCTTTTATGTCTTTTCTCCATGAAGGCGAACCAGAAGTGTCTCTTCACTTTTTCTGTGGTTTTGGCGATGCCAGGGTGACCCTCCATTAATGAATCATGATAACAGGAGATTACCTGTTTTTGTAAATCGGCGTGTGGTAGGAATAATCGTCCTTGGAAATAAGGCAAGTCATTGTTTACGGTGAAGTTCTCTCCTCTTTGTAACCAGCTCTGTAAGTCTGATGGGGTCACAAGTTGTTTAGTTTTTGCCTCAATATCCTCGATGGATTGCGAAGAAATCAGACCCAAGATCCTTTGTTCAGGAATTATTGGTACGGGTTCGGGATTGACAACGTTATCTCCCATTCCAATTCGGGAAAGAGCATCCGCTTTGCCGTTCTTGTTGCCCGGGCGGTAAGTGATCACGAAGTCAAATTCAGCAAAGAATAGAGCCCAGCGAAGCTGTCTGGAGGATTGAGCTTTGGCGGTTTTCAGAAACTGTAGATTTCGATGATCGGTGATCACCGTAACGGTGTGTTTGGCCCGAGGAGATAATGCCGCCAGGCCTTAAAGGCGTATTTAATATCTAAAAGCTCTTTGTCCGTGATGGTGTAATTAATCTCAGGCGCTGAGAACTTTCGAGACCAAAACGCCACAGGATGCAGTTGGTTAGTCTCTGGATCCCTTTGTGATAGAACTGCTCCCATTGTTAAGCTGGAGGCGTCGGTTTCAACGATGTAAGGGAGATCCGGGCGTGGGTGTTTCAGTATTGGTGCCGAGGTGAACTTGGCCTTTAGCTCTTGGAAGGCTTGTTCAGCTTCTGCAGATCATTCAAAGCGCTTATTTTTTCTTAAGAGGGATGTGATGGGTTGTACCACTCGTGAAAACTCTGGAATAAATCAGCGGTAAAAATTGGCAAAGCCTAGCATGCTTTGAACGCCTTTCACGGAAGTAGGAGATGGCCATTTGAGGATTGCGTCAACTTTTCTCGAGTCCATGTGGACTCCTTTGGGTGTCAGAATAAATCCCAGAAATTCGACCTCGGTGACATGAAAGGCACATTTCTTGAGCTTGGCAAAGAGTTTATGTTGGCGAAGTTTTTCAAGGACCGCCCTAACATGATTTCGATGATCAGCTTCCGAAGATGAGTACACAAGAATGTCGTCTATGTAGACGACAACACAGACATCAATGAGCTCTCTGAGGACGTCATTCATGAAATATTGGAAGGCAGCCGGCGCATTGCATAGTCCGAAGGGCATCACTTGGTATTCAAATAGCCCATACTTAGTGCAAAATGCCGTCTTCCATTCATCACCTTCCTTGATCCGTACCAAATGATAAGCTCCGCAGAGATCAAGCTTGGTATAAATACAGGCGTTTTTTACCTGGTCGAGGAGTTCCGGGATCAGAGGTAAGGGGTATCTGTTTTTTACTGTTATCTAATTCAGAGCAAGGTAATCAATACAGGTTCTGAGGTCACCTTCTTTTTTTGGTACGAAGAACAGAGCCGAGGATGCAGGAGACCTTGACGGACGGATAAAGCCATTGGCCAGATACTGGTCTAAATACTGTCACAGATGAAGGTTCTCAGGCTCGGTGAGGGCGTAAATCCTACTGCAAGTGGGAGTTGCACCGGGTAGCAGATCTATCTGACAATCGTATGATCTGTGAGGTGGCAAGGTGTTAGCCTGTTCCTTTTGAAAAACATCTTGGAACTCTCGATACTCTTGAGGTAATTGTGGACCGTCAGTCGTTGCTGACGCTAGGCCAATGCTGGGTCGTGGATAGCAGGTTGGTGCACACTCAGGGAACATTATCGTCTTTGCTCGCCAATCAATCTGAGGGTTATGTTTCTCCAACCAAGGGATTCCTAGGATTACTTGGAATTGAGGAGCCTTGATCACGTCGAACACAATTACCTCCCGATGCCCGTCTTGGCCTAGTAACGTCACTTCAGCAGTGGTATGGGTTACAGGTCCGGAGGCGATTTCGGTCCCATCCACCGTGGTAATGACGTCTTTAACCGCCTTTGGACAAAGAGGTAGGTTCATCCTGGAAGCCAATTCGCGGTCCACGTAATTTCCTATTGCTCCACTATCAATGTATGCCTTAATAGCATGCAAACCTTCTGGTTGCTTTGGGTTTACGAGGACCATAGGCATTATGAAGTGCAAGGTCAAAGAACTGGTTTTTAAGCTCGGCAAGCGGACCTCTACACTTGTCGGGCGAGGTCGTTTCCCGGCTCAGGCTTTTCAGAGTTCTTGTCAGAAGCTCCTACTGTCTTCTTAGGTGGTTTTACCGGGCAATCTCGAAGAAAATGTCCAGAGTTTCCACAATAGAGGCACAATTGCATTTGTCGTCTTCTGTCACGCTCTTTCTGGGTTAAGGGACCCTTTAGGGCCCCAATCTGCATAGGTTCAACGGTGTCGACCCCTTTGGCGTTGCTTTGTGTTTTCGTGAATACTCGGGTTTCAAACCTGGATCGGTCCGCCTTTCTGTTTTGGAGCCTATGATCCAATTGGACCACCAAATCAATATATTCCGAACAGTCCTGAGGAGGATTCACGACCTGGGCAAGGACGTCTTTAAGTTCACCACGCAGACCTCTGTGAAATAGCGTGATCCTTTCATCCTCGGGCCATCTAGTTTCCACGATTAACCTATTAAAAGATGCAATGTAGGCTAAGAGGTCCAGGTTGCCCTGTCGCAGGGAGAGGAGTTCGTTGTCCAGGGCCTGCCCTTGGGAATGTCTTGCAAAAAGTCTCTCCATACTTGCCTGGAAGGCTGAGAAGTTCCGAAGAATTGGGTCATCCTGTGTAACCGGAGGGATCGACCAATCAGCGGCGCTGCCGCTAAGATACGAAAGTACAAAGGCTACCTTGGTCTGGTCAGTTGGAAAGGCTGCGGGTCTACAAAGAAAGTGCAGTCGGCATTGATTTATAAACACTGCAAATCTTTTAGGGTCACCAGAAAAGCGTTCAGGTGGTGCCAATGGCACATTTCCAGGTAGGTTGATTTGAACGGGATTGGTTGAAGTAACTGGGGTATAATTCCCCCCTGAGTTAGGTAGAGGAGTTTGCCCCGTTTGACTCTGTAATAACTGTCTG
This sequence comes from Ambystoma mexicanum, assembly GCF_040938575.1. Lineage (NCBI taxonomy): Eukaryota > Metazoa > Chordata > Amphibia > Caudata > Ambystomatidae > Ambystoma > Ambystoma mexicanum. The sequence goes on from NC_090934.1 coordinate 230,768,460, forward strand.
GCGAGATCGTCAGTTCGTTCTTTTGACATTATCAATTCCCTCTTAAGGCCGTTCGTTTCCTGGCGAGCAGCATGGACTTCAGCTCTTAATTCCCCCAACAACTGGGCCAATTGGTCTGTGTCGGAAGTTTCCATAGCGCCTGGGTAGGAGATTATGGGTAGGCTTCGCGTTCTGTAACGCTCACCTGATTCCCACGGAGGCGCTGACCCAAACTGGACTGCTACAGTTGCTTCTATGACTATGATGAGGCGTAGAACTCGGAAGACGCTCTGGGCAGGACCTGCGAATATTGACTGTCTGGCTTGTAAGGTGAGTTTTCTGCAGGTTGAAGAAAAAGGGGTAATTACAAGCTGGTTGGATAAGTTCTCCCACCAATCTTCTGCTTTTCCCACTTCTTGGTTCTCGACTGGTCTCCACGAACTCTCACCTTTGGTTTAGTAAAGCCGAGCTCTCCATCCTGCTTCTGGTGCAGGGGCGCGTGGAATCCAGTTACGTCATTGGATGATTTCAGTGTTTAGTCTCAGTGTCCTTTTGTGGCTTGTAATAGTCCTTCAGGTGCCGAGGAGCTGTTGGCGACACCACCACTGCTGTGCAAGAAGAGGCTCGTGAGTATAGAAGATCTGAGGCCGCTTCTGAGGGAGCACCCTTTTATAATGTCCTTTTCTGTCTTTCAGGTGCCGAGATGCTGTGGGCGATGCCGCCGCTGTTGCACGTGCGGTGGCACGTAAGTATAACTGAATTGTGGCCGTTTCCAAATGGGTGCCTCTGATAATGTCTTTTCCTTCCTTTCAGGTGCCGAAATGCTGAGGGCGATGCTGCCGCTGCTGCGCGTGAAGAAGCGCGTAAGTATAACTGAGTTGCGAACCCTTCGGCTCGGACACCACTAACAATGTCTTTTTTCTTCCAGGTGCTGGGATGCTGCCGAAGTCGAAGGCCGCGGTGAACTCCAGTGTGATCACGGATGGATAAGGTAAGCGAGCGCAGCTGCGAGCGTGTTGCCCGTTTTCTAACCTTATGTCTTTATTTGCAGGTTGTTGGAGACTGGATTCTTGTGGCTGAATTCTGGTGAGTAGATGTTCCTGTGCCTTTTCTTCATCCACAGGTTGCTGCTCGAGAAGCTGAGGGTGTGTCTGGACCTGGAATGCAGGAGCCGACTCGGTGAGCGTCCTGCTGCTGTTGCAGAATAACGCGAAGCACGTGAATTCTATCGGGCGTGGTTTAAATAGTGGAGAAGTGCTTTGGTGCGTATTCTTCCTCCAGCCTCACCCAGGTAAGAAAAGAGTTCCAGTGTCAGAGGATTAGCATCAGCCCCACCCAGGTAAGAAAAGAGTTCCTGTAACAGAGGATTGGTCCCTCCCAGCCAGTGGCTGGGACTTCACCCAGCTTGGATTGTTCTAGGTGAGTATGCAGCATGGTCTGCCACAGGTAAGTCCACCCAATCACTACTGCACACTTTAAGAATATGAGCCCGGCGCCATGCTGTGGTTCCTTATGAGCCTGGCGCCAGAGGCACCAGGACATGGTCCAAAGGGCCCCTGTAGGGGTCTGCTGGAACCGGGGGTGTGGATGATGAGCCTGCTTCCGGGGACGCTGGGCCAGTCTTGGCTCCTCGGGAGTAGCGCTCATGACATCAGCCAGAATGATGAAAGGACTTGTGATATTGCCGAAGGCCCAGAGTTACTTCGTGCCGTCGGTCTAAAGGTGTCTTAGTATTATATAATCAATAATCAATGGCCGAAACCATCCTCACGCTACCAAGTGTACAGAGGAGCGGGGTTTCACTGACGGGCCCATAGATCAATGCGCACCCTCTAGTACTTGTAAGGCAAGATAGCTGCACCATGTGAGGACTGGGGGTGCAGGATTCACTTACTCCAGCACAACGCAATAATGAGGACTCAGTAGTTTGGCAAAGGGAAGTCCATTTAGTGACAAGTACATCAAACAGAGAAACAATAGAAATCAGCAGCATTGCGATCACCTGTCTCGCTCCAACTTCCCCGAACTTCAGTTGAACAGTAATTCTTATAGGCAATATTTGTCATCATTGACGTCTATTTCTACAAAACTTGACATGCAATATAATTGGTTAGGAAAGGTAACTTAAGTATAGGTGCTATATCTCTATATGATAATAAAGCATGTGGATTGGATAATTCTTATCGGGTGGGCGTCTAGGCCCATCCCACTACATCACACGTGATTGACGTCACTACAAGTATGACGTCCTATTGGTTCTACTATCTATAGGACTCTAGATAACTTGGTCCATTGTAATTGGGCAGGTTACACCCCTAGACATAAATCCCCATTTTAATTAGCAGCATGCAGCATGAACACCCATGTGCCTGGTGTCCCAAGTTTCACCCTGCCTCCCTTCCATCAATCAGTATTTTAGGGCTATGTGTCAATTAGTTGGCTGGGCATGGCCTCGAAACTGTAGCCTCTTATCAGGAAATGTTATGGCATCCTAAAATCCTGGATGACATCAGGCGGTGGTACCTCTTTGCGCCTGGCTGGTCACGTGTCTGTTCACCATGAATCTGCTTCAGTTTGCAGCTTTTAGTGTATTTAATTCTGTGTCGGCCTCGCCACCTGCATGGGCCCCCCTTATCTTGACCTTCATGGGGCAGGCTGGTATGCTCTGAAGTTTGAGTCTTGTTAGCTGATGTTCTCCTCCCCTTCTCTGGTTGACCTCGATTTCCCCGGCATGATCTGCTTTTGTTGACTTTCGATTCCGCTCCTTCTCTTGACTTTGGCTGGGTTCTGAAACTCGGCCTGTCAGGCCCCTGGCACCCTGGGTACATTTCTGTTTTTACAAAATGGAGTTGCACTTGTATAATGTGCCTTATTGAGGTAGATATATGGTTGGCGCTTGCCGCTCTAATCTTCTACTAAGCATTGCAAGCAGTATCAATATCTTTAGCTTCTTGCGTTCCAAGCCTATTTACACAGGTTTAACTGGTTGGTTGTTTCCATCTTGTCTCCTAGCAATGTTTCCTCACGTTTTAACATCGTCTCTTTCCGGCGTCCATTACATATATTTTCACAACTGCTCACAATGGCGTGCTATCTGAGATAGCCATTTTGTTCATTCACGAGTCCGTTCAGGCCCTTGTGTCGTTTCCACTTGTCATCCATTAGGGCTCTTTAGGTCTCTTCATGGACTGTCTGTAGGTACTCTTCGTTTCCTCTCAGCGGCTGGTATGGCTGTCTGATAGGGTACTGTGCTGCCCAGGGTTGTCTGGTTATGGGCGCTTCAACAGGTGTGGATCTTCTGATGTATACTGGGCAAAGTCCCAGTGCAGCTCTTTGATGATTCATTTGCTCCTCATACGTCACATACCTTGGCGAGTACGCATCTGGTACCTCGAAATGAGGAGATGGGTTGCAGGCCATGTCTGGGACCTCCTCTACACTCCCTTGATTTCTTATCCCCTTAAAGCACGACAAATTCATCATGCTAGCAACATCCTAACTTAACCTCTAACATGTCTGAATTCTAGAACATTCTTTAAACAAAGGTTTAGTGAAGTACCATTCACTAAAATGGCATCTTATCCAGTGTTCCTTGCCTAATTTTGCATAACGTATATCTCAACCTATCCTTCCGAGCATTTTGGCTCCAGCAGACAGATGTATCCATTGCTTGTGCTTGTGCTACAGTTGAATGACTCTCCCCCACACAAGGGGCAGAGTTGCAGAGTATCCCAAAAGAGGGTTAGCTATCTATTACAAAAGGTACAGCATGCACACATTGGTACAGTCTTGTTTTCACTCAAGGGCTGTAGCCCCACCAAAACAGAATTCACCTTACAAACAGCCAGGTTTGCTTGGGCAGTATTTTGCTAGGTGGAAATCATTGACCACTGAGATGCAACTCTTTTCCACAGGTGACTCCTTAACCAGCCACAATAAAGCACCGTTCACAACTAAGGACCAAGACCATGACCAGTCTGAGGATAACTGTGCCGTTCAGTTCAAGGGAGCCTGGTGGTACACAGCCTGCCACGCGTCCAACCTCAACGGGATGTACTACCTGGGCAACCACACCTCATTCGCTGACGGCATCAACTGGTTCTCTGGGAAAGGCTATCAATACTCTTATAAATATGTGGATATGAAGATTCGGCTGGTATAAAAGGCAGGGCAATGGCAAACATATCTAAGCCTGTTCGTTGTTGACTGAAGATGTTTACATCGTCTGTAGATGCTGAAGTGTTTACATGTTTTGGCATATAAGGGCTTCTGGAGCTCTCCCAGCAGGCATGGGAGTCTGAAAGGCTAGAACGAATGTGGAGATCTCTAAAAGGCAGCAGGACTGTCAAGGGTCAGTTGGGTGCCTTGCATGCATTCTTCTTTTTGGTAGGTGTTGGCCTGTTCCAAGGACTTCCAATTTTTCAATATGCCATCTCACCCTAGTATCATCATTGTCTCCCCTATACCTTCCCATCACTATTAACGTTTCCACACTCAGTTTGTCTTTTCTGTGGCGCCTTTTTTTTTTGGTTCAGAGCTGTCACTTAAGCGACACTTAGTGATGTAAAACTGTTTATATGGGAGTGTGATTATGGACACATAGCATAGAAGAGAGTGACAGAGCCTGCCTTTACCCTGTGGCTATGTACCCTCTCAAATTCATTCTGCTCTGCTAAATTGGATTTAGCTGTGCCCAGTGGCTACATTGTGTTTTGATTCTGTTCTGCTAAATTGAACTATGCTGTTCCCAGTGGCTGCACTGTGTTTTTATTCTGCTCTGCTTAATTGAACCATGCTTTTCCCAGTGGCTGCATTGTGTTTTCATTCTGTTCTGCTAAATTGAGCTAAGCTGTGCCCAGTCGCTGCATTGGGTTTTCATTCTGTTCTGCTAAATTGAACTATGCTGTTCCCAGTGGCTGCATTGTGTTTTCATTCTGTTCTGCTAAAATTGAACTTAGCTGTGCCCAGTGGCTGCATTGTGTTTTCATTCTGTTGTGCTAAAATTGAAGTTACCTGTGTGAACTTCCCTCTATCTCCCGCCCCTTGTGCTCTCCTCACATCGTTCGTGTGCCTCAGTACTTCAGACTGGTAAGTGTCCTCCTCACCACTGCAGCTAACTATGTCACTATCTATCTCTCCTATCGACTCTAAGTGCTTCTCTATCTCCTATCCTTCTCCTATCATTAAATCTGTCCAGAAGAAACTTAATAAGTACATACTGGGCTCCAACGCAGGCCTTCCAATTGCAGACATCTATTTCATGGCTTCCACCAGAGAGACTCTCACAGGCATCCTCTTTTTCGTTAACACACCTGACCTATGGACTCGCCACTTGGTCGGCTTTCTCTCTCCTAACGCCTCTTCTGCCATTAATGGTGGCACTCGCTGGGAGGTTCCCCTTGCCCTCTTCGCCATTTCCAGAGTCATCATTAATGTCTATTTCAATGGAACCGTCATGGTTTAGGGTCCTCAACCCAACCTTCTTCCAGGGACGTCATTTCACCAAAATGCCAGGGGTAGCGGAAGTGACATCACACAACCCTTGACCACTGATGATATCACAGGAAGTGATGTAATTTGACCCCACTCCAAAGTGACATCACGGGAAGCAAAGGAATATGACCTTTCACCCATCGACAGAACAGGACGTACAATACGAAAAATATGGTTACAATATCACTGTAAAGTGATATACATTTCATACAAGAATGGATCACCATATGTATTGTTAATATCAGTGCGTATAGGCCCATATTACCAAAACACTGTGAATGCAAGCAGACGTCCAAGGCCAAATGATAATGATGTGTTATTATATAGCACTTATGCTTAAGCGCTTCATATAGAACAAATATACAGACAATATCACCCATCCTGTGATGGTACTCATTTATCAACCTCAGCAGGATGAAAGACTGAGTTGACCGTGCTGGGACTTGAACCTGCAACCTGCAGATCACACACACATTTCGGCAGCCAGCGCTCAACCCACTGAGCTATCTTACAGACTATAGCTATCAGAAAACCGCCACTTCAGAAACAAAGAACCACATGCTGCTGGCCACCGCCCATGAACCTCAATTTAAAAATATAAAAATTAAAGAAAAACATTTTTTTATTTTAGTGGTAGCAACGGAAACCACGGGGGTAGCAAGGGAGACCTCGGGGGCTGCAGTTGCAACCCCTGGCGACCCCTAAATGAAGTCCATGCCTTCATCTCTTTGACAGGTACTTCCCTCGCCTCTCTAACCTTACCTCTCCCTCCGGCCAGGCTCCCCTGCCTTCTGTGCCTACTTCCTCCTCTGCACAGGCTCCCTTGCCCACTGTGCCTTTCTCCTCCTCTGCACAGGCGCCCTTGACTTGCTGCACTGTCCCAGCTCCCTTGTTGGCCTTGGCTCCTCCGCCATCCTCCACTATCCCTCTGGCTCTCTTGCCACCCTCGGGCGGACCACCGTCCCCTGCACCCCCCGACGGAAGAACTTAAAAGATGGCAAGCTGCTCCACATTGCCATACTCAACACTCGCTCCACTGTCAAACACTCGTCTGACATCTGCAAACTCCTTAAACTCATGGATCTTGATGTGCTCGCCATCACAGAGACAAGGTTCAAGGATTGCTCTGTCACAAGCTTTGACACACTCCTCCCTGAAGGCTACAAGACCCTCTCTGCGCCCAGGCCAAAGAAGACAGGAAGGGGAGTGGTGCTGATCTTCCCAGAATGAATGCCTGTGTCCATCATCCCTACTCTGGCTAACTACTCCTTCGAGTGCCTAGTCTGCAGGCTCTCACGCTCTCCTAAATCTTCTCTCCTTCTGACCGCCTTCTATCGGCCACCAGGATAGTCCACTCTCTTCCTCCCAGAATGGGCTGACCTGGCCTCCTCTCTTCTTTCCTCCTCTTCTCAACTCCTCCTGATGGGCGATATCAACATCCATCTGGACTCTCCTGACTCCTCAGGACCTTTCCGCAACCTTTGCGACTCTCTCTCCCTCTCTATCCTACCCTCTGGCTTCACGCAGACTGCGGGCCACACTTTGGGTGCTCTCATCTCTGCTGACATCCCTCTCTCTTTATCCCTCTCACTACCTCTCTCTCTTGGACTGACCACTCTCTTCTCTCATCACACTTGAAGCTCTCCTCTCCTCTTGCAGTAGCACACCCGGCACGGCCACTCAGCTTCAAAGTCACCAAAAAAGAGTGACAGCGGCTGCCTTTGCCTCCACCTACTCTCCTCCTCCTATTCCTGCGGCTGACTCCTACCCTGACACAGCCCTTGCTAACTTCAATCTCTCTATTTCCAACACTCTTGATACTCTTGCCCCTGTCATGATGGTCCAACTGAAGCTTTCCAAAAAGTGCAACTCTTGGTATGACTCTGACCTGGCTGCCCTTAAATGCAAGTGTAGGGCAGCTGAGCGGAAATGGAATTTGTCGGGCGGACCCTCTAACAAACTGGCTTGCTGCCTCCTACAAAGGCAATATCGACTCTGCATCCACTCCAAGAAAAGAGTCTTTATTCAAACCTGCATCTCTGCGACATCAAGTAACACGGCCAAACCTTTCAACGTCTGTAAGGAACTGGCCAATCCTGCAGCATCCTCTTCTTCTGTCACATCCGCCCAGGACCTTTGGTCGGCCCTGGCTGCACACTTCATCAAAAAGACCCAACACATTCTTTCCTCCGCTCTTCTACACCACAGCATACACCAACACCAGAGGTTGCCAGACAAGCGATCTATGACGGCTTCATCCAAACAGGTGGACCCCTGCACCTCCAAAACCATTAAGGGCAACATTGACTCCCTCGCTCCAGCCTTGGCTGATCTCTGCAATCTCTCTTTTGCCACTGGAGTTTTCCCAACTTCTCTTAAGCACTCCTTTGTGCACCCTCTACTTAAGAAACCCTCTGCTGACCCCTCCATTCTGGCAAACTAATGCCCTATCTCTATTACCCCTTTCCTGGGCAAACTCCTGGAGAAGTTGGCTATCTCTCAGCTGACCCTCCACACTGCATCTATTGGTTGCTTCCATGACCAACGGCCTGGCTTTAGAGCATACAGAGGCTGGGAAACTGCTCTCCTGAACACCTGTGAAGACTTGCTCTTAAATCTTGACACTCACACCCCCTCTGTCCTCATTCTCCTTGCCCTCTCCTCTGCCTTTGACATGGTTAACCACAGCATCCTGATCGCACGTCTCCGTGGCAAACGGAATTACAGGCCAGGCTCTGGCATGGTTAACCACCTTTCTCGCTGACCGCACATCCCAGGTGGAACTTGGAGCCTTTCTCTCTACTATCGCTATTTCAACCTGTGTTGTTCCCCAGGGATCTAACCTATCCCCCTGGTCCTTCAACTTCTATATGGCTGCCTTAGCATGCGTGATTGCCACTTTCTATCTTTCAGGCTACCCTCAGCCCCCTCCTCTTCCTCGCTCATATCTGACTGTCTGTCTGCTATTCAGTCATGGTGTGCTGAAAATGACCTCTGCTTCAACATCAGTAAGATTGAGATCGTCTGCATTGGGACCACTGCTCACGCTTTCCCACTTTCACTCTGGGCAGCCTCCGTTGTCCCTGCGCCTGCACCCAGTTGCGGGGCTAAAAACCCTGGGGTCATCTTTGACTCCACTCTCTCCTTCTCCTCTCATATTTCAGACATCTCTAAAAAGTCTATCAGCTACACCTCCTCAGAGGTACTCTTCATTTTCTCACTTTCCCTCAGAGGCTCACTGTCTCCAGAGCCCTGATTCTCCATAGGAAACTCCCTGCTTCTGCTCTGTGCCCTCTACAACTCATCCAGAACAGAACCACAAGACTTATCCTTGGCCTCAAGCCCAGGGACTGCATCTCTCCAGCGCTGGAATCCCTCCACTGGCTCCCCGTGGCTGCAATGATTAAGTTCAAGACCCTCTGCATTGTCCACAAGGCTTTCTGGGTCCTGGGACCTAGCTATCTGCAACAATGCCTACCTAAATACTGTCCCTCCTGAGCCCTCTGCTCATCTACCTCCAACCTTCTCCGAGTGAGCTCGTTCTCCAAGCAGAGATTTAGAGGGAGATGTTGATCCTCAGCAGGGGCCTCCCTCTGGATTAGCCTTCCTGCCGCCCTCTGTCTTGAGCCTGATCTCCTTATGTTTCAGAAACTCCTGAAGACTTTCCTCTTCTCCTCTCCCTCTACCCTGCTAACCTGTCTCTCTGCTCTTTCCCTCTCTCCCGCCTGTTCCGTACAGCCTGCTGACTGGCCACCTGGTGCACCTCAGAGTCTAAGAGGTTTCACGCACCGCAGCCAGTCCTCTCGCACTCGCCTCATCATCACTGTACTTGATCAATGACCAAAGAGAGTGGCATCTCTCTGCACTTACCCAAGTCTCCACCGACTGGGTGCACTTGAACCCCCCCGGTACTTGCCCTCCTCCATCTCTCCCTCCCCTGTATCCCTCTCTGCACTTGCGCAAACCGAATGCACCATGCCTGAATATCGTGCCTGAATGTCGTCTGTTTGTTTCCCCTTGTCTTCACTCCCTGGATGGTAGCACCTTAATTGCACTGCAGAATCGTGGTCAGACCTATTTGCTGTTATCCACACTGTTAATTTTATTATATGCACTTACTCTGCCTGTGCAGATTATTATCGTTTCAGAATTTCAAGGGCTCTGAACGACTGTTGTTTTTCCCCTTGTTCCCTCCCTCCTTGAGCGCTTTGAAACACTTGCCTTGTGTATAGGTGCTTTCCAAATAAACATTACCATACCATACACCCACTGGGATCTCCTGTGGGTCTAGTGAACTTGGATGGGACGTCTCGTAGTGATAGTGTTTCAAATCCAGTCATACAGCAGCTTCACCACAATGATGACGATAATTTCATAAACGTTAAATATTGTAAAAAGAAACAGTTTGTATTTTCGAATAAAGCCTTTGATGTATAATAAAACAAATTACATGTATATCAGATTTCTCAGGCTGTGAATACAATGTGTTCTGATTATTTCCTTCACACAAAGTTGCATTTTGGAGCAGGGGGCTGTTCTGGTTTCAGTGAGTGTTTTACGAGTCCCATGACATCTGTTACATTGCAGCTTTGGTGGAGTGACTCCTCATTGGGTGACTTGCTACCACCTATGTGGAGGACTGTTCCTCCCCTCAAGGCCTTGATGAGAGTGGCATATTAAGATAACAATACCCTTGGCAGGTTGTGTTCCTGCTTGCCCCCAGAATCTATGCCGTGTGGGTCACAAAGACGTTTCATTGCAAGAAGACGAGGAGACCATAGAACCCGCAACCCCCACCAGAACAGTGACCCATTACAATACCTTCTAATTTATTGGCATGACAAGGGAGACGAATATTGACAAAGCAAATAATTAGGATATATACAATGTTGCATTTTTTACAGTAGTGGCAATTTGGGTTTTCAGCTTTTGAAAAGTCCACATTGCCTTTTGGCACTGTGACTTCTTGCTGAATTACATAGTTTGTTGTTCTCGCTGCTAATTCTGGTGGTCGTCTGATGCTGATGCAGAGCTTTTCTTTTCCTGTTTTGGTTGCAAGGAGCTCCTTATTCTCACAGAATGCCGTCTGTGCAGGAACAGTACAGATGAAAATGCCTCTGAGTTTCTACTTTTCATATGTCACACAGCTGACAGGCTGTCCTCTTGGGCATCTTGTTTGCGCTGTGTTGGCTATTCTCTTTTTCCAGTTTGTGGTCAGTCACATTGAATTTGACTGTGTATTTTTATTATTTTCTCTATTAGGTGGTGCCAGTGGTCGAAGTGTACGAAAAGAAGTAGTGGAACTATGTTCCCTGCTGGCCTGCCCCTTCTCCCCACAAACCCCATTGCCACAACCCCTCCCACACACAATACACCCCCCAAACACTTGCACCTGCTGTTTAAGGGACCGTTCAGTGCTGTCCACTGAAAGTGAAGGTTTCAACTTCTGCCTACACTTTTATTTTAAAACAAAACCATTCCGGAACGGTTTCTTTTTAAAATAAAAGTATAGGAGCTGTACAAGGTAATTTAAAAAAGTATAGGAGCACCGCTCCCGACCACTCCCACTGACTTCGACCACTGGGTGGTGCTAATAGGGAAATGGCATATGAGGAGGGACACACGTCTTGAGGGTGTTCTTTGTTTATTTATCCACGGCAAGGGTGTGGAAGGAGGAGACTGACACACAGGCGGCGTTGTTGTGGCTATAAACTTTTATTCTGTGAAAATAAAGGAGGAAAACCCGAACGGTCCCTAACGCTAAGAGGGGTTTCCCTGCCTCAACTATATAGTAAGGACTCTGTCCAGATGTCCATCTCAATCAAATAGTCCACTGTCCTTTGTCAAAACCTATGTCCATCCCTTATACTCTTAACTAACTATGGAAACAGTGGGATCTTCTTTGTCCAGAAGAATGACTCCCTTTTTCTTGACTGAGGGTTAGTGTTCACCTCCAAGTGCCGAATGGTATCCTCCAAAATGTGCAAAACAAAAGGTCCAATAGTTCTCTTGGGTGGTTTCTTTATAAACAGTAAGGACATAAAAGAAAGTCTCTCAAAGTCACTTATCCTGTTCAAAATGCCGAGAGTGGGGGATGACTCCCTACCCTCTGGTTCTTCTCAGACTCAATGTGAGAATGTACAATGCCAGAGGGAATTACTTCCTTCCCCTGGCCTTCCTCAGGCTTCTCACAATGTTCACAACGCCAGAGGGAATTACTCTTTACCCTGGTCTTTCTCAGGCTTCTCACAATGCCAGAAGGAATGACTTCCTTCCCTTGGCTTTTCTCAGGCTTCTCACAATGCCAAGGAAATGACTCCCTTCCCTTGGCCTTCCTCAGGCTTCTCACAATGTTCACAATGCCAGCGAGAATGACCCCTTTCCCCTGGCCTTTCTCTGGCTCCTCACAATGCCAAGGAAAGGACTCCCTTCCCTTGGCTTTTACTACAATGTTCTCAAATACCAGGGGGAATGACTCCCTTCCCCTGGTCTGCTCTTCACAATGTTCACAAACATCAGGGTGTATGCTTTTCCTCCCCTGGTCTTCCTCAGGTTTACACAGTTCACAATGCCAGGGGTTATGCCTCTTCCCCCGACCTTGCTCATTCCTTTCATACAATTCACCAAGTGAATGTCTCCCTTCCACTGGCCTTTCTCAGGCTCTTCCACTTTCCCAACAACTTTTATCTCCGTGTTAGGGGTGCGGGTGCCAGACAGGTATGCTTTCTCATGCTGGATTCCACACTTCCGGTTCACTACCCTGCCAGACACTGTGGCGCGCAAGAGGATTCTTTTCATACCAATTGAAAGAAGGGCTTCTCTGTTGTACATCGGAGGGCAGGACTCAGGGCACACTTTAGACAATATAATTGTCAAAAATGTTTATCAAAAATGTTTATCAAAAAATGATATTAATGATTCAACATTTAAGTGGCAAGGAAGATTTTTACTAATTGGTGCAATTTTTTTCTTCAATTGATAGCGTTCAATACAGATAAATATTTTAAATCTCACAAAATTGAAGGTAAAGTGACAAATGTTACATACAATACTTATGGTTTTTCTTAGACAGACAATAAACCATAGTAATCGATTTGATATGAGGTAAGTAGGATTGGCAAACAATGTGTTCAATATTTTTCAATGTCCAATACAGTTAAATATTTGAAAATACAAGATATCTCAATTGGGACAAATCTTCACAGTTCTTTGTGAGAGCAGGTCTCTCTCGTGATCGGCTCCTATCAATTTACTACGTGTTTCGGGCTGTTATGCCCTTCGTTAGGTAAAGATATGTGGCAAGATAATTCAATTCTGAAAGTAGGGATAATGACATGTCAGTGTCCGCTTAACTGCTTCATTTTTACAAGAATACTTCATACTTTAGTTAACCAGATCAGTCAAACTCAACTACTGACCTTGGGCTGCGTGTTAACAGGACTAGCAGTGTGCTTCATATATAATAATAATAATAATAATTAGGCTTTTTATATAGCGCTACAAACCCTCAGGTATCCGAGCGCTGCTTATTATTACCCACGGTGTGTGGTGCTCATTTATCGACCTCGGAAGGATGAAAGGCTGAGTTTGGCCCCGCCGGGATTCGAACCTGCGTTAACAGGCTCTGCACGGGTGTCAAAGCGAGCGCTCTACTCGCTGTGCCACTTGACCAATATGTTCAATTTAGCCATGGCAGTCTCTGTTAGTGAAAATACATAGGTCGTGAGTGTTGCAGTTGGGCATCTGATTTGCTCTCCTGTGGGGTCAGTCGCTACAGAAAGCGCTGGGTACCACATGTTGTTGGTATCCTGATGGGTAACAAGGACTCACCTAATTTCCATTTCCATCAATCTAACGGTTGGATTATAAGATATGTCGGCATTCCATTGGTAATGCTCCTGTTTGGAGGTTTGAATTCCAGGTAGTGTGGCCCAATGTCTCTGTGGACAGAGATGAAGCTTTCATTAGTGAATTAGATTGTCTAATTCACTAATGAAAGCCTCATCTCTGTCCTTATAATCCAACCGTTAGATTGATGGAAATGGAAATTAGGTGAGTCCTTGTCACCCATCAGGATACCAACAACATGTATTGTGAAAATGCTATCTGGCTGTGCATGTGCAGGCCTTTCCCCTATCTTTTGAGGACTGTTCAATTTTTAAATCTGGCCAAACAGGCCCTGGTCGTTCCACCTCCAGTTTTTCACTGTGTACGAGTCCGGAAAATGGTTTTGAGAGCAATTGATCCACTGAATTCATTTTCAGCAAGAGTGACACCTGTTAAGCAAATTATGATGTAAATATTTATATGGAATAATGTGGTATTTGTTCAAAGGTATGCTCTTTCATAAAACAGAAGTATCATTTGTCAGTAATGGGCACAGATAACATCTATTATACCCAACTCAGATGTAATTGTCATTGATCAGTATAGCTGAGTTGGGTCTAATTGCAGTTGAGTTATCATTCATGCCCATTAGTAACTGTGAAACCAGCCACGGGTATTGCATCTTGTTTGGCACATGAGTGCTTATGGAAGAAATGAGGCAAGTTTGTTCTGTTAATACTGTTCTAAAAAAACATTTTTTACAATGTTGGGAGAAATGCACTTTGATTTTTCTGACTGCCTCACCACCCCTATCCCTCCCAAGCACTGTGGGTGTAATGGTAAAGAAAGAAGACATTCTGAGGTTTCAAAGGTCATGCGATTTCCCAGCTGTAAATTAAACTGAAATCACTGCAAACCATTCAACTGGAAGATGCCAGGACAAAATCAGGTAAATGGGAACAGACACCCCAATCCTATCCTTCTCAAAAACACTTTCCAAATGGATAATAAGTTTGCTTCTGTTTGAGCCATATGCAGGTTTTGTTTAATTTTATGTCTTATGACTTTCCATTTTCAGAGTTGCCACCCTCTCAGCTAGCCATAGATACCATTCTTTAGTCTGTACCGTTCATCAGATTTTCCCCACCACTTTGGTCCCCACAAACATGGGCTTCTTTTCTATTTTCTTTTAAGTTGAGCACCCAACCCTACGAAAGACTCATGCTAGCTCACCTGGCTTGTCGTTCTGGAGAATGGTCACTATCTGGAAGGTGCACTATGCAGTTTGAAGTCCAATGTTTTTTGTTCTGCAACTAACCTGGACGGGCTGGATTTGTTCATGAATGGTGTTTTCGATGGTCTGTAAAGAGAAATCGAGAGACTGAACTGAGAAAGTGCAACATAGGCTCACAGCAGTATGAAAATGCTTTCAGACGTGAACGAGAGAGTTAGCAGCCTGTAACATTGAAGCTGCACCAGCATAGTCTCATTACAATGTATAAAGAAGGTAGATTCCCCCCACAAGTAGGTATGCCCTTCCCCCAAAGTCTCTGAAGCTACCTCTCCCTACATATGAAGGGTTAGGCCCCCTCCCCACCGAAATGTGTTGCCTTACATATTATAGACATAATTAAGTAAACACCCAGAACAACTTAAATGTTATCCTGAACTCCCCCTAGTGCATTTTACAGCTTTTGCTTTAATATTTATGTATGCACTCATTACTGTCGAATATTGAATTATGATGTCACATTTTGCCTTCATGCAGTGGCACCCGCGCGCAGGAACGTGACTGCAAGCCCTCACCTGTGCTACATTCTAGAAACAGAACCTTGGATTTGTTTTCAGTGTAACTGCTGGGTCCGCTGACTAAAATACTAATGTGGAAAAGTGGGTACATTGAAAATATTGTAACACAACATCCACCAGTATTGTATTTGTACAGCTAAGGAGAAATAGCAGTACCTTATCTAAGTGCAAGAATGCCTCTGGTGTCGGAATTCGGCCTACTGTAGTAGGAGGCCAACTGCTGAGACCGAGTCTGAGAGGCATTAAATATGCTAACAGTAGAGGCGAGTTACCTGCCTCAGTTGGCTTGGCTCTTAGCGAGGGTTAGGTTGGCATGGTATTTCATATTTGGTAACTAGGCCACTGTGCACATGTGTGGGCCTCGTGGCAGCTCGGAGTCCTGCAGTCCACCATCACTCAAAGAACACAAGAAGTGAATGAAATGCGGGCACACGCGTGCACCCCATGACCCAACCCAACCCACACTATGATTGTCATTGGCTGGCAAACAGCCAATGACATTCTTCAAATAGTCTCTTGCTATGCTAGCCTGGCCATGCCTTACAGTGTGTAAAATCGCTGGTGCGCTGTTTGCGCGCAGATTATATACTGGTGGAGCCACCCCTATAGCGAGCTCCACACACTTTACACTGGGGAAAAGCTCTGTAAAACGGGATGAGCCCCTCTGTGAAAGATGGCAGACCCAACCACAACAATGTGGAAGACCCAACACAGAGAAGCAGATTAATTATTTCACAAAAATGAATCTTCCGCTCTGCAACATTGATTTGAAAGCAGCGCACTCACACAGCATCCTGTACTCTGAGTACTTGTTACCTCATAAATGCAAACAAACATCCTGAACAGCATGCCATGGAGATAGGAACAATAGACACATTACAACAGAGCTTTAATTGTGGCACAATGAAATCAAGGGCCACTTTATGTGCTATGGTCAAACATTTCTTCACTGTACACAAGCTTTTAGGCATAAGGAATTTGTCAAGTGACTGAGGACACCGAGATGGAGTATCTTGTGATGATCGTAACAGAGACAACGGCAGAAAAAAACATGCTATAACTGCAACTTGCAAAAATCAAAATACATAGTGCAAAATGGATGCTTACTGTACTCTAAATGCTTTTTGGAAGTTTTTGTCTGCATTGTGGATTTGAGGTGTTTAAGAACAGACTAAATCAGTGAAGTGTGCCTGAAATAAACCTTTAATTAGTCTAGCAAATATTGTATAGAATTCTAGAAAGACAATTTATTTGTTATTCCTATTCTTTCTTATTTGGGGCCACTGCTCAAAGTGTTACACTTGTGGAAACACCTGTTTTTTAAGAGGCCTGAAAAGAAAGCCAGCCACTACAGAAACAAAGAGCAACACTGCACTGGCCACATCGCAGGAACTTAAATTTAAACAATAAAAATAACAGCTTATTGTTTTCTCTCTTTTTTAGGGGTAGCAAGGTAGACCATAGGGATAGCAAGGGAGAACTCAGGGGTTGTAAGTGCGACCCTTGGCAACCCCCAGATGATGTCCTTGGTATGAAAGATGTGGAAGGAAGTAGAGGAGCGATGATCAGGCGGAAGTGAGTTTCATAAGTTAAAGGCAAGAAGAGAAAAAGAGCAAAAGGAGAGAGAGCATGGGGGGTGTTTGGAATATTTTTGTTGACCTCTTTTTATTACACTTAATTTTTTTAAAAAAAACTTTTATTTACAGTACCACTAATACAGACAGTAACACAAACAATGAATAATAAAAATAACAATACAAATAACAAAGAAAAAAATCAAACTTTTTACACAGTAAAATGAACAATTCAAGATACATGAATCATTAAACCCCCCTACCCAACATCAACAATGCACAGTCAAAACAGCTGCAAAAATCTACCCCATATTTTATCAAACAAACTCAATTTGCCAATTCTCCGAAACAGCACCCACTCCATGTCCGCAAGGTCATGCATCTCGGACAACCATGTCCCAATGTCCAATGTCAAAGCATTTTTCCAATTCCTCAAGACGATTCTTTTGCCAATCATCGCCCCTCTGAACAACCACTTCTTCTCACTCAGAGTGAGTGCATCCAAAGGCACATCACTCCCCAGAATAATCACACTAAAATCCAGAAGAGGGATACCAACAATCACTTCACCAAACACCCGTTCAATCTCAACCCAGAACAGTCTCACCTGCCTACAGTCCCATATCAGATGCTCCATCGTCCCAGTCTCACTCGAACATCTCCAACAATCAGCATTCTCCAACAACCCCCTTTGATACAGTCTCTCAGGTGATCAATAGACTCGATTCAGAATTTGAATCTGTCTCGATCGCTCCGTGAGTCCCAACGAACACAACTTCACATTCATGCACATGTTTTGCCACAAATCCTCAGTGACATCCAAGCCAAGCCTCCTGCCCCATTCCTCTCGTAAAGACTCATTTCCCTGAAAGCAAGATACAAACACTTTATATAGGCGACTGGCCAGACCCCCACTCGATCCCCCCAAATTCACTGCAAACGGACTCAGTGCAATTTTCTTCTCAAAATCCACAACACCAACTGCACGTTTAAGCTTCACAAAGTCAGAGGCTCTAAAGTTTTCAATACCATTCCGTTGTTGCAATTCCCTAGCTGTCATCCAACGATCATTATTAAACAGGTCAGCAACCCACCTCACCGCTCCCAAAAACCAATCCGCCCAAAAAACCACATTACCATCTATTTTGATAGCAGGGTTCAGCCACACCGATGCGCCAGGCTCCCTGAAAGCATCCACACCCAGAAAGCGACACAAACATGGTTTGGCATCGAGAAAAGATGTGAAGTTTGTGAACGGAGAGATTGAAAAGGGATGTTGGGAGAGACCAATGAGGAAGGAAAGGGGGGGCAGCTTGACAATGATAACATTTGAAAGCAATACAAAGGAAATTAAATAAAAGACAAGAATTGAAAGAGATAAGAGAAGACTTGAGAAGAGACAACGAAATAGAGGATCGGGGTAGAGAGAAGAAAAGCCAGATTGGCGTAGTTAAAAACTGAGGAAATCGGGGGAGGGAGGAGGGCTTCACTTTCCTGTCTGATGTACATAGGACACAATCCCGAATTGATTACATTTGGGTATCGGCCAGTATGGTGGGGGCGGTGAAGGCGGTGGAGGTGGGGCCCCTGGGGGTGGCGGATCACAGGGTCATAGAGATGGTCCTAAAACTGGGGAGACGTAGGCCAGGGGTGTGGAGCTGGAGATTTCCGAACAGGCTTTTGAGAGACCCCGTGATTTGCGGTGAGCTAGAAGTTAGGATTCAAGGATTTTTCGGGAACAATCCCCCCTCCGATACGAGCTTGGGTACGAGGTGGGACGCCTTTAAGGCGACTCTTAGGGGGGATCTTATCGCCCTACAGGCAGAAAGGAATAAGCGGCTCAGGGGTTTGGAGGCCCAATTGGAGGGAGAGGTGGAGGTCGCCAGAGCCCAACTTCGGATCACTCCCACGAGGAGAGCCTTCAAGGCATATAGGCTGGCGGAGGGCCAATTGGGGATTCTGCGGAATAAGAGGGCGGAAGAAGCTATGCTCAGAACGAGACAAACATTTTACGCTAAGGCCAATAGAGCGGGCACCCTCCTGGCTCGTCTGTTGAGGGGACAAAGGGATCGGAGGGCCATTACCGCACTGAAAGATCAGGGTGGTGGGCGTCTTAACCGGAATGATGAGATAAGGGAGTGATTCGTGGAATTCTACGAGACCCTGTACTCCTCCCAGGGTCCACCCCCTCGTCTACAGGGGGGATTTTTGCAGGGCCTGCCTCTCCCGCAGGTATCCAGGGAAGTGGCAGAGGAGCTGGGCCGCCCCATCGCGGAAGACGAGGTGAGGGCTGTTATTGCCGCTCTTCCTCGTGATAAGGCACCGGGCCCTGACGGCTATCCTGCTTCTTTTTATAAAAAGTTTTCTCACCTCCTGGTCCCACACATGACGCAGCTGTTTAATGCGTTTAAGAAGGAGGGCGGCATATCCCGGACGATGGAGGAAGCTAAGATCACCCTTATTCATAAGGTAGGAAAAGACCCGGAGGACTGTACCTCGTATCGCCCTATTGCTCTTATTAACACCGAAGCAAAAATTTTCACTAAGGTTTTGGCACGGCGCCTGGAAAAACATCTCCCAACTCTGATCCATCAGGATCAGTCAGGGTTTGTCATGGGACGGCAAACAGCGGATAATATCAGAAGGGTGGCGCATCTTGTTGAGAAATCCCGCAAAACAGGTACCCCGGCGATCCTTCTGGCGCTTGACGCCGAGAAGGCGTTCGACCGGGTTGAGTGGGCCTTCCTGTTCCGGGTGATGGAGAAGATGGGGTTGGGTGAGGGCTTTATCAACCTGGTCACCGCTAATTATAAAAATCCCATTTCACGCATTCTGGTTAACGGAGAGGTGTCTAGACCGTTTAGGCTTCAGAGGGGGACGAAACAGGGGTGCCCCCTCTCCTCATTGCTGTTTGCTATCTATCTGGAACCCCTCCTACTGGCGATCCGCCAGACAACGGAGATCGAGGGGATTCCTTTTGGTGGGGAACAACATAAAATCGCGGCCTTCGCAGATGACATGTTGCTTACACTTACTAACCCTAGAGAATCCCTCCCAGCTTGCATAGCACTATTATCCTCCTTCGGGGAGGCATCAGGCCTGCGGGTCAATTTCCAGAAATCGGAACTTATGAATCTTTCCCTGCGGGAGGAGGAGGCGCGGGTTGTAAGGGACCTGTCCCCCTTCAGGTGGAGCCCCTCGGGGTTGCGGTACTTGGGAGTTAGGATCACCCCCTCACTGCCTGGCTGGATTGGAGCGAATTATGACCCCCTGCTTTTAGCAATTCAGAAAGACCTGCGGAGATGGGGGACCCTTCCGATCTCCTGGCTGGGCCGGGGGGCGGTGCTCAGGTTGGTGGTACTTCCCCGGGTCCTCTACCTTTTCCAAGCCATCCCACTGAGGGTGCCTGAAACGTTCTTTAAGAGGCTGGATAGATTGGTACAGGGTTTTGTATGGGGGGGAGGAAAGCTTGTATATCCAGGCAGCTGCTCACTGCCTCCAGAGATAGAGGGGGTTTGGCCTTCCCCGATTTCCGCCGATATCACGATGCAGCACAGCTCAGGATAATTAGGGAATGGTTTTCGAAAGAGTACTTAAAACACTGGGTGAGGATGGACAGGGCGGTGGCGAGGCATCATCTGGGAGAGGTTCTCTGGCTCCCGCGACGGCTACGCCCCTCACACATTTACTTGAGCGACATCACGAAAAATGTGGTTGACTGCTGGGATCGGTCTGTGCTAAAAGGGGGGATCTCGTCTTTTCCTTCGCCGTTCACCCCTATCTTCCGGAACGGGGATTTTAGCCCAGGGATGGAAAAGGGAGCGTTTCTGACTTGGGAGGAGGGGGGTTGCAGGACACTGAGGGACATGTTCAGTGGTGAGAGAGTGAAATCGTTCGTGAAATGTAAAAATGAATTTGGTGTGGGAGAAAGAGAGAGGCACCGTTTCAAATTCGCCACTGGGTGATGTCTCCGGCTGTTAGGCAGGCGGCGACAAGAGATCTGACTCACTTTGAAAGGTTCTTAGCAACTCACGAGGGCACAAAGGGACTAGTCTCAGACCTATACAGACAACTTGAGAGGGGTAACCCAAGCATCAAGTGGACCTACATGACTAAGTGGGAGAATAACACAGGGGTCAGTATGGAGCAGGCAGACTGGGAGAGATTATGGGCACGGATACCCAAGCTAGCGAAAGCGATCCAGGTTAGGGAGATGTGGTACAAATGCTTGGTGGGTTGGCACTACACTCCCGCCCGCCTACATGCAATGAACTCCGCCGTTTCAGGAGAATGCTGGAGGGGATGTGGGGAGAGGGGCACAGCTACACATATCTGGTGGGACTGCCCTGTTATACAGCCCTTCTGGGATGATCCTAAGACAGCCATCGCTCAGGCATTGGGAGGAGGCCCCCTCCGAAACCCAGGCGAGATATTGCTGGGGAAGACTGGGAGGGAGGAGGGTGTGGGGGTAGAGGAGAACGGACGGGGCTGCAGCAAAGCTAGGGTGATATTCATACTGGCAGCTCTTTCACTCATTGCGCAGAGGTGGAAGGGGGCTGCGATCCCGACAGAGCAGGAGTGGCTGAGAAAGTTATGGGATATAGTCTCGTTGGAGTGTGCCTCCTATGCTGCAGAGGATAAATTGGGCTCTTTTCATGCGGACTGGGGGGTGACCCTGGAATTCTTAAAAGGAGACTTTAGAGCCCAATGGTGTCCACAGAGACTAAAATTATTGGACATATACGATCCGATGGAGGCCCGGGGGTGAAGGGAATGAGAAGTGACTCTTGGGTGCTGCACCACGGGGGGGGGGGAGAGGGATGGGTCGTAGTTTATAAATATGTTACTGTTTATGTTCATTGATGTTTGTTTCTCTCTTCTTGAAAAACGAATAAATAGAAGTTTAAAAAAAAAAAACTAAGGAAATTGGCATAAACTGAGAAATGGGAAGGCCTACTAAAAGAGTGGAGCAATAGTCGAGTCAAGAGAAAATTGAAGAGGAGATAAGAGTTTTAGTTGCATGGGAAGATAGAAACGGTTCTATCTGACAAAAGTTGTAAAGATAGTAGTGACAGATAAGAACAACAGTAGAATGCTGAATATTTTTATATTTTTTTATTCATGTTTTCAGTTGACCAAATAAAACCTTTTACATATTTATTCCTATTTACATCATTATTTCATTATTCACATTTCATATTATTAAAAATCCCTGAACCAATTCATAACAAAATACAGATTAACCTTTTAAACTTCATTTTTGTAAGCATGTTAATCCCCCTCCTTTAAAACATATTCCACAAATGTCATTACCACTAAAACTAAACTTATTTTTTCGCTAATTAGAAAACTATTCCACCATTTCAATAATGTTCCAAATGTCCCCCTAAAAAGCTCGTTCTTATTTCTGTCAGGGTCTTACAGGTGGTTATTAGATGAAATAACAACTCTTTCTTCTTATCATCTCCACAATATCTACAGTGAGCATTGCCCTCCACAATCTGTTTCCTTGCCAATTGTACTTCTCTTGTGGGGAGAATGTTTAATCGGCAACACATAAAAAGATCTCCATAATGCGCCAAAGAGAACTTTTGCAAATAAATGGGTGTTTGATTTACACCTCTTGTTTCCCGTCTCGATGTTAACCTCAACCTACCCATACTTCTCAACTTCATAGTGGCAATCCAATGATGATATTGAAGCTTTTTTTAAAACTTTTGCTGGATTCCAAATAAGCGAATCTGCTGTGATATCACATCATTTCAGGTATTTCTCTCATTTGTCCTTCCAGAATTTCAATCCCTTATCTAGGGCATTTCCCCTCCTTGTCCCAGAATGTCAAAGGCCAATGTGCTATCCGGGGAAATGCACTTTCTGTATAAAGATAAGGTTTTCCATGCTGCTATCGTTTCCATGCATTGCAACCCCAGCTCGAATTGGATCGAACACACTGGCAACAAGTTGGGTAGTCACAAGACTTTCCTCCAGAACAACTCCTCCAGCTTTCCCCATGCTTTCCATGACATGCTCACCAACACTTCTGCACCATACGTTAGGATCTGCACCACCTTCTGCTTATAGAACTTAAGAAGAGGGAGAGCTGAGTACACCCCATACCTCCTATGTAGGGCTGTTCCCTGGACTGCCAATATTCCAACTTTAACTCGCAACATCGCGAGATGGGCGCTTTCATCCAGATTTCTATTGGCTATAAATTCAAGTAGGTTATGGATTCCACCACCTCCAATCTTTCCTCATCCACCCTCCATGAATAGACGCCTTGATGTTTCCTGCATGCCGAAGACATAATAAGTACTTTGGATTTTTTGACATTTACTCTCATTCCATTCTTTTTTAGATAGATCATAAATATGTTTAATCTGCGCTGGAGTACAATCAGAGTCTGGTCGATAAAGACCAAGTCGGAAGCATATAGGACCCAGGGCATGTCAGTGTCATTCAAGGTGGAAAAGCTCTCATCATTATTTGGGACTCCCTCGAAAGGGGCAGATTTTCCTTGAGAGAGCTCCACCTGTCGATAATCCCACCTAGACCGACCTGTTGGACTACAGAGCTCATATAGCCTCGATCATGTCATCTGGGCAGTTCCAATCGGCTAGTTTGGACCAACGCCGTTCCCAACTGACTCCATGAAATGCCTGCTCCAGGTCCACGAAATCCTAGTAGATGTTGGTCTTGGCTTCCATGGACCTCCGCTTCAGAAGGTCAAACAGGAAGAGATTAAGGAATGTACCCACTTCCTTCACAAAGCCGTCTCTTTAGGGTCAAGCTGACCCGATCCCCTTGCCAATGCATTTAGGTCCCTTAATAGGATTGATGCAAATAGCTTGCATAGGGTGTCCCAAAGGGCAATTGGGCGGTTGTTTTTCCGATCAGTGTTATCTCCCTTTTAAAATATTGGCACCAAGATCACCTCCCGCCATGTAGCTGGGATCTGCTTCGTCACCATGATCTGATTAAACAGCATTACCACAAAGTCCCCCAGATCTTCGCATTTCTCTTTAACACATGATTAGCTAGGTCCTGCTGCCCTCGATTAACTCAATTTCACTATCATCACTCTGATTTCCTCTATGTCAAACGCAAATGACCACCTATCTCCCACCTTCAGAATGCACATATCCGCAACTTTTCCACCTAGTGCAAATAGTTTCGAATAGTGGCACAGCCATCTTTCCTCCGGTAAGTGGTTGCTTGTATGCGGACGCTGGAAACTACCCCTATTATCAATAAGTTGCCATAGGTTCCTGATGTTGGTTTTACAAACTGCCCAAAGCATTAGTTCCGCACCCTGTTGCAACCTCGCAGCTTTGGATGCATGAAACCAATTGTGGTATAACTGCTTCCTTTTTCTTATTTTTGTGGCCACTAGGTCATCTCGACTGCTTTTAAGTTTCCTGATATCGGCTCTGCATGCTCTCCTCACCACTAATACCTCATTATTGTAAGAGTGGACAGGCACAAAGTTCACCTTACCACTACGGACACTCTCTTCCCTATATGCTTTTAAAATCCAAGCATAGTCTGTTCTGGTCGGTTTTCAGTTGTATAATGCTGAAACTGGGCTGTCAGCTTTTGCAGCTCGGTTTGCTTAATTCTAAGTTTATTTTCGCCAAGTTAATTCAATTGATTCAGGGGCCGACATCTTCCCTACTTGTTGAGCCACAGTCCAGCTAATTGCCAGTAGGTCATTATCACTAGTTGGCATCTCATTGACTTCAAACTTTCCTACTGCTCCTGAGACATTTTATGAGACAAAACAGTAATCCAGACACAGCTTCTGGGCTCCCCCGACCCAGGTGCACACCCCCGGGATAACCCCCATTTTTTGGCCATTTAACATTACTAGATCATGAGCACTAGCCTCATTTAACCATGTCAAAGCCCTTTTTCCCAACAATGACTCGCCAAGCACCACTCCCTCCATATTCAGTAGGTACATCTTGAAGTCTCCACATATAATAATGTGGTGTTTTCCACTGAAATGAGGGCTTAATCTAGTAAAGCAATTATTGAGTCAATAAAAACACATTCCGAACACATATTCACACTCCAATATACATTTACAAGAAATATTGACATTTTCCTGCTACTGTCCCACCTTTGTCTGCCCAGCCTCGGCATCTGAACAAATGGTTTAGGTTGGGTAATGGTCTCCACAGCCAAGTCTTTATCGATTTTAACCAATGTTGATAATGCTGAATAGGGCCTCCCCAGTAGTCCTTTCTGCGCCTGATTTAAATACACCTCACAGCCTTCACAAATTGATTTGGACCGAAGCCAAGTCTCTTGCAGGCATATAATGTCAAACTGTTCCAAACCTAAATTCTCATTTGAGAATAACTCTTTGAACCCTCTAGAGTTCCAAGAGCCAACATGGAGTGTCCCCTCCGCATTCTCTACGTGGCTCTGTTGTTGATGGGGTTCAGCAAATACATCCGCCAGCCATGACCAACTCTGGGGCTTTCCTCCCTCCTGCAGGGGCTTGTGTTGATTTATTACCTTCCATTTATTTGGGATCGAATTGTCAACCGTAATTGCCAATGGGTGATAGTTTTTCCCTTCTTTGTGCTGACTTTCCCACTTGAACTCTCTTTCCGATGCCATCAGGGGATTCTGGTTCCTCTCATCACTGGCCCTATCTGTTTGGTCTGTATTTTGAGGGGTGTCAATATTCTTTCTCATCGCATCACAATGGTGAATAGAGAAGGCTAAGGATTTATTCAAAAGTCACCCCAAATATGTGAGGAGAGGGAGAGAAAGAAAGAGAAGAGGAGGAAAGGAGAAAACAGAGGTTAGGGAGGATGGAGAGGAGGAAGAGGCAGGGGAAAAGATAATTTCTAGTTTAGTTGGTTTAAGGTGTAAGAAAGGAGAGGACATCCAAGAGTGGATAGTAGAAAGGCAGGCTGAGATGTTGGAGTGAAGGGAATCGGAAGGGGAGGAAAAGTCGGCATAGAAATGACACAATAGATTAAAGAACTCAATAAGGGCAGGTAGAGGAATAGCATTGACAGAGAAGAGTAAAGGGCCTTGTGGGACACCATAGAGAAGGGGACGGGCGGAGAAGTATGACCAGCCCAGGAAACTGCGACTGGAATCGTAGGACCGGAACCATAGAAGGACCTCATCAGAGAAGCCAATGGATGTGAGAGCAGAGAGTGTTGTGTGGTGATCCAAAGTATCAAATGCAGCCGAGAGGTCAAGGAGGATATGAATTGATGAGAGCTATGCTGAGAATCTTTGAGGCACTGCTAAAATAATTCCCTTTTGTGATATTGAGGAGCAGGGGGAATCTCCCTAGCTCTGGTCTTATTATTTGGGCAGTTCCTATGAACACAGAGCACCTGTCTGCTGACCTGGAGGTGCAAGATTTCTGTGGGATTTATGCCCCATTCTGCATGCTCTTTCTTCAGTGTTGGGCATCACACCCTATTCCCATAAAGTGGGATTTGGGAGATGGCGCTGACAAAAGGTTTAATCATTAAAGGCATGGTCTAGTAAAATTTTTTATTGTCCCTACGGGTCGGCCATGTTTTTTTAATCCTAAGTGGCTCGATTTTAGAAAACTTTCCTATGGACCTTACCCGAGTTTTCGTCCATTAAACGCACGCGAAAACAAGCACCAGGGAGCCGCCATTTTCTGATAATCCTATCATTTCCCCCATCACCTTGGCTGACCTGCTTTTGCGGCACTAAATCAAATCCCCCGCCCCTGAGCCTGTCATCAGCAGACTCGTACCGCCCATTTCCCAACGCCAAAGCACGTCTTGTGTCAACATTCGCTGCGCTTCAGCTAATGACGTGTCGCCATGGAAATGGCAGGACGCCTCTTTCCTCAATAAGTATAAACAGATCGTTTCACAACACACAGCAGCAGATTTTCGATTCCATTCCTCTCTCTGTGTTACTTTGAGTATTCTGTGACTCGTTTCAGTGCTCTGGTCAGCTACCTTCGCCGCTTGTAGCCCGTGTGAACAGATACCAGTACCACCGCTATAAATTATTTTAGTTTGTTTAACACACAATGGCTACAATAATGCCCTACATGTACAAGCCCGAGTATACAGAGGAGGAACTACTGGAAAGGGAAGCCTGCGAAAACGATGGGGATTCGGACGGCAGTTGGCAGGACGAATCAACAGATGAAGAGCCTGGGCCTAGTCAAATGGACGGCGTCTCCACCTGGTGCACATGCAATCGGTGCGAGCTAATGCCAACTGAGGACGAGAGCTGCTGCTGCCGAGAAAACTCGGGATGCCTGGCCTACATTTCGGAAGGCGAGCCACGACCGCAATGCATCACCGAGCTGCCAGACTTCAGGGCAGCCTGCCTCACACGGGCCGTGTTGAGAATAATGATGGTGCTTATGCACGAACTTCGCGCAACTGTTCGTCCTCGTAATCTGAGTAACGACTAAGTATACTCTGCTTGTCATGCCACTCCTATTTCATGTTCTTCTACTATATCCAAAATTACATCTACATATCATTGTAACGCATGTAAGTCGTTCAATAGTGTGCATTGTCTAGATAGCATTTGTCCGTGCAGAATGCCATTAGTTACAAGAATTGTCATTGACAACAAACGTTTATTAAACTTATCTTGGTCATTTAAAAACAGTTTGTTTCATTCCTTTTCACAGGTGGTACAGGCTGGTGGCCTATCGTTCCTTTACATGGTGGCTCCACGGGAGGCTTGGACACCGCGTTCGAAGAGTGATACCCGCCTGTGCCGTTCGTGCCATTAGAGAAACGTTCCCGAGTGACAGCGGTCAGTACAGGGGATTTTCTCTCGCTGTGCTGCAACCTGACCTGTATAATCTGTAAAGTCTTGTATTTTTGTGTCATGAAAATAAGATACAAAATAAAACACCACATATATTTTAACAACGGTTGTTTCGATTTTTTAAATGAATCAAGTGTGTCTCCATTCAAGGATGGACGTCAGACATCAGTGCTCCGAATGGGTGAAGGTCTGGTCGCTGTGAAGCAGGGTGGTCACTATCTATCTAAGCTAACATAACATATTCTCGATAATGCATGCACTAAATAACACTTGTTCAAAGTCTTTCAGTGGGCTATGTCTCTAAAAAGTCACACATATATCTATACTAACAATTACCATTGGATTATACAGGCCTTAGGGTCTTGACCACTATAATACACCGGTTGAAGTGTGGGTCTGTGCTCACAAGAATCTCTGGTATGTGGCATTTGTTATTGATAAGCAACGATATACTATCATTGATATAAAGACGATATACTATATATTGATATAAAGGCGGTTCGCGCCAGTGGATGAGCGCTGGCATGGGGGGCTGTCAGGGGCGCAAAAGGCCAAGGTGCCAAAGTACATGTACACTTCAAAAGGTATCCCACGCCAAGGGGCCATCGGTCACATGGCCTCCTCAGACCCCGTGTCTCCAGCCAGGCCTCCCCTTGAAGCAGGCCGCCCCCCTGCAATCCACATAAGTGTGTCTCCATTCAGCAGTCTTCCTGTGCCTTATCTGCACGCCCCAGGCCCATCCATCCCACCCCCCTCTATCAAAGGCGGTTCGCGCCAGTGGATGAGCGCTGGCATGGGGGGCTGTCAGGGACGCGAAAGGCCAATGTGCCAAAGTACATGTACACTTCAAAAGGTATCCCACGCCAAGGGGCCATCGGTCACATGGCCTCCTCAGTCCCTGTGTCTCCAGCCAGGCCTCCCCTTGAAGCAGGCCGCCCCCCTGCAATCCACATAAGTGTGTCTCCATTCAGCAGTCTTCCTGTGCCTTATCTGCATGCCCCAGGCCCATCCATCCCACCCCCCTCTATCAAAGGCGGTCCGCGCCAGTGGATGAGCGCTGGCATGGGGGGCTGTCAGGGACGCGAAAGGCCAAGGTGCCAAAGTACATGTACACTTCAAAAGGTATCCCACGCCAAGGGGCCATCGGTCACATGGCCTCCTCAGACCCCGTGTCTCCAGCCAGGCCTCCCCTTGAAGCAGGCCGCCCCCCTGCAATCCACATAAGTTTGTCTCCATTCAGCAGTCTTCCTGTGCCTTATCTGCACGCCCCAGGCCCATCCATCCCACCCCCCTCTATCAAAGGCGGTTCCCGCCAGTGGATGAGCGCTGGCATGGGGGGCTGTCAGGGGCGTGAAAGGCCAAGGTGCCAAACTACATGTACACTTCAAAAGGTATCCCACGCCAAGGGGCCATCGGTCACATGGCCTCCTCAGACCCCGTGTCTCCAGCCAGGCCTCCCCTTGAAGCAGGCCGCCCCCCTGCAATCCACATAAGTGTGTCTCCATTCAGCAGTCTTCCTGTGCCCTATCTGCACGCCCCAGGCCCATCCATCCCACCCCCCTCTATCAAAGGCTGTTCGCGCCAGTGGATGAGCGCTGGCATGGGGGGCTGTCAGGGGCGCGAAAGGCCAAGGTGCCAAAGTACATGCACACTTCAAAAGGTATCCCACGCCAAGGGGCCATCGGTCACATGGCCTCCTCAGACCCCGTGTCTCCAGCCAGGCCTCCCCTTGAAGCAGGCCGCCCCCCCCTGCAATCCACATAAGTGTGTCTCCATTCAGCAGTCTTCCTGTGCCTTATCTGCACGCCCCAGGCCCATCCATCCCACCTCCCTATATCAAAGGCGGTTCGCGCCAGTGGATGAGCGCTGGCATGGGGGGCTGTCAGGGGCGCGAAAGGCCAAGGTGCCAAAGTACATGTACACTTCAAAAGGTATCCCACGCCAAGGGGCCATCGGTCACATGGCCTCCTCAGACCCCGTGTCTCCAGCCAGGCCTCCCCTTGAAGCAGGCCGCCCCCCTAAGACCAAGACATACATACGTCATTCATTCACAAACACACCCCTGTTTCTAATACTTTATAAACCACTTGATATGTCTCATGAGAACATCTTTGAGCTTTGCAAGTCAACTCCTGAACGTATTACCTGGCAACCACTGAGATCTACGCTAATCTGCTCGTCGTCGTGCTATCCGTGAACTTCTGTGACCGCTTAGAGCAAACCTATCAGTGTGCTACCTGTGGCCACCCACCTATTCTCCTGCAACATACTGCTCTGCTTGCTGAATCCAACTGTTTGTTGGTCAAGGTAAGGCCATGTATCCTAGTCATATTTCGCCGATTTTTAAATTTCTATCTATTTGCGAGTTGAGTACACAATAGTGCTAGGTTTGTTGGTCTCATTGCTATTGACTTGAGTTTCCATTGCTATGCTATCAATAGATCTATTTATTTTCATCTGTGTCTATTGTCATCGAATTGCATCCTTCGGGGGTCCAGTCTATAATGTAAGCGTGTTTCCTTCTCGTGCAATACAGAACATCCAAGGGATGAGTCACATGTTCAGTTTTTAGTCACATCATTTATACATTTCTGCAACTTATGCAAATATTAAGCCGCACATAATGTACTGGTATAGTTCCTGCGACCAAAACAAACCTTGCCTTGATCATTGTATGATTGATTTACTTTTGTATCAAATCTTTATTCTTGAAGATTGTATAATAATGTCGATATTTACTTTTCAGATTTATCAACAATGCCTGCCTGTTCGATTAGCGGTTGCCCTTCGAAGACACATGCGAAATCTGAAGGCACTAAAATGCATGTATTCCCGAAAACTGTTGATCGAATAAGAGAATGGGTCAGACATTGCGGATATCCACTGGATGAGCTGGAAAGTAGAGTCCAACAAGTCTTACAGGACAATAGGGGTTATCGATACCGCATCTGCAGCCGGCACTTTTCCTTGGATATGTACACAACATCTTGGGTAACAAAGAAGAATAAACGGCGAACGACACGGAAATTGCTCGAAAACGCTATTCCCACTCTATTCGTCCACATTCTGCCACCGGTGAGTCAAGTGTCCGGATTTAGCTTTAGGCCTTGCGGTAGTGTGTAGATATCCGAACGGATTAATTGATATTGTAGGTGTCCTATCCCTTGTACTAATTTCGATATTGCTATGAGTGTATGGTTTTTTGAATAATGACATTTATAAATATATTCTTTTTCGATTTCATAACCCACAAACGCAATGTATATATATGGGAACAGGGAACTGTGCTGTATTGAGCATTTCTCAAGTATTCTGTCGCCTTACATGGCTATTTTTAAGTTTGGCATTTCATTATCAATCATTAATTTACCTTTACAACTTCTTGACTATCCCTTGAATCTGAAGCAAGAACATTCTACATCCTTGATGTGGTCGCAGTTATCAACCACTTCTAGCGCGTATCAGGTAATCTTACTAGGCTAATCCGCTACAGACTTGTTTTATGCATGTCAAGTAATAGTTTTATTTTATCGTGTAATTATTTTACCGAATGTTTGGTTAGTGCTTTCCAATTGATATACACCTTAGTTATCCTCCACTGGTGTTTGTTTTCAGTTATAATTAGTGTTATCCATACTAATGCAAGTACTGTCTTTCAAGGAGATGCTGAAGCATCCGCCACATCTACAACATTTCTAGATGTTCTTCACCAGCAGAGGTATGGATACTGACAGCTCCATCGAGCATCATCATCAGAGCTGGAATTCTTGTCGTTTGATTGTTCTACACAATGTTTCATTCATGGTTAGCCGTTGATATGTACCTGTGCTGTCGACCCCAGGTGTGTGTTATGTTTTCACTATTGTGATCCTCACTAATGCAAGTACTATGTTTCAGGCAGTTGATGGAGCGTCAACCCCTGCACTTGATGCAGAGCCTGACATTCAAGTAATTCCAGGGGAAGTGGAAGCGGGACCATGCGTATACGAATCGGTGCAACAGCTTTCGGAAGTGCGCACTACATTTGCAACATCCATAGATATTCTTCAGCAGCACGAGGTATGGATAATGACAGCTCCATCATGCGTGATCATATAACGTGATTCCATTTGCTATACTTTCTTTCCTATTAACGCAAGTGCTGTGTTTCAGGGAGACGACAAAGCTTCCACTACAATCACAACATCCAATTTAGATGCTGCAGATGTAAATAAATCGGAGAAATAAGTCGATGAAATGTGATCATATTTAGATTTTCCTTCATTCTTTTGGACAATGCATCATTTGCGGTTATCTCTTTATATGTACCTGTGCGTTCGACCCCAAGTGTGTGTTATGTTTCCAATATTGAAAACCATACTAATCCAAGTACTGTGTTTCAGGGAGACGACGGAGCTTCCACCACAATCACAACATCTCATTTAGATGATGCAGATGTAAAGGAATCGGAGAAATAAGTCGATGAAATGTGATCATATTTAGATTTTCCTTGATTCTTTTGGACAATGCATCATTTGTGGTTATCTCTTTATGTGTACCTGTGCCGTCGACCCCAAGTGTGTGTTGTGTTTCCAATATTGAAAAGCATACTAATGCAAGTACTGTGTTTCAGGGAGATGCGGATGCCTCCTTTCCAATACAACCATTCATGGCAGTCCATGCAGAGCCAGAGGTATGGATACTGACAGTTCCATCGAAATAGATCATCACTGGTCGAATACTTGTCGTTTGATTGTTGCACACAATGTTTAAATCGTGTTTGGCTATTGAGATGTACCTGTGTGTTCGTCCTCACGTGTATTTTATGCTAACAATATTTTGTTACATAGTAATGAAAGTACTATGTTTCAGGGAGACGATGGAGCCTCATTCCGTGCTGTCTATGCGGATACAGAAAATATAGTCGTTGCAGCGCAAGAGGAAGGGAGGACACGCGGAAACGAATTGGAGCTACAGCGTGCAGATGTTGAAGGTCGAGTCAAAAAAGTTGCAAAGAAAAAAACCCAAAAAAGGTTAGTTACAAACAGTTCATAACTTTAAAAAAATGTTTGTGCTGGGGACTATTTTATGTTTTTTTCCAGTCAATTCTACTACACTCCATCTTGTGTTTAAACTGAACATCTCTTTTCCAATCTCTCCTCCAGTTACCCGTGGGTGTCAGAACTATACACACACAGACAGTGAAGCGAATGAGAGATGTGGCTTGCCAGACCGTGTACACTATGGAGGAACTATTAATTGAGGCGAGGCGTGTTCAGGCTCGAGATGCTCATGTCCAATGGCCAGAACATGAATTAACTCTGTTTGGAGACTACAGCAAAGTTGCATTGGACCATAGCTACAGTGCGACCGCACCACCACAAGAAGATGTTATTGAATGTATTGAAGATAACTCTGAAGTAGTTGCAGATCAATTCACACAATCTACACCCGCCAAAAATTTGCCACCAAAAAACCTGTCGACATTGTTGTGTTCTCCCATCAATGTTGAAGTAATAGATGTCGAAATGACAGAGAATGAACCAGCCAGCAGGCAATCTACTGTGTGCAGCTGCATCACTTTTTAGTGGCTCCAATTTTAGAAAGTTAGAGGCTTTCTTTCAGTTTGTGGGACTCCATTTCATTTCTAAAGCGCTGTACTTCATATACCAACGTGATTATCTGTTTCCGGCCATTAGTGATGCTTGGAAAATTGAACAATTGTCTCTAGCAAGTACATTCGAAGGCAAACGATTCAGGCTAGCCGGCGATGGACAGTGCGACAGCCCTGGATTTTCTGCCAAGTACTGCACCTACCACTTTCAGGACATGGATAGTAAGAAAATTGTGAGTTCGGTGGTCGTGCACGTAACACAATGTACATCGTCAGTGGCCATGGAGAAACTAGGATTTATAAAATCAGTGGAATATCTACAATCAAGGGGAATGCACATCGACCTCATGACCACGGATAGACACTTTTCAATTTCCAAGACAATGAGAGAGCAGTTCCCACATATTAAACATCAATTTGACGTATGGCATCTTGCTAAATCAATCAATAAGAAAATCTCGGCTGCAGGGGAAAAAAAAGGTTTTGAAAGTATTTTGCAGTGGTCACATTCTATCACCAACCATCTTTGGTGGAGCTCAAAACCTTGTGAAGGGTCAGTGGAAATACTTCTTGAAAAATGGCGGTCACTGATGCACCACTGTACCAACGTTCACCGCTGGACAGCAAATCAACATTTCCACCAATGTGAACATGGCCCTTTGTCCCCAGAGGAGGCACGGAAGAAGAAGTGGTTGATTCCATCTTCACCGACACACAAAGCCATTGAGAAGATTGTTTTCGACAAAACTCTATCAAGAGATTTGAGAGGACTGACAGAATTCTGTCACACAGGAGATTTGGAGGTGTTCCACAATATGTGCCTAAAGTACAGGCCAAAGCGCTTGCATTTTAGCTTTCGGGGAATGAAACATCGCACTTTACTAGCGGTCTTGGCCCATAACAGCAATGTCGGACGTGAACAATCTAGGACAAGGGGTAAAGTAGGGATGCCTCGCTACACTAAGGTGTTTTCAAAACGAAGTAAGCAATGGGTGATCAAACCAGTCTATGATGAAATGCAGTTCGACTTTGTGAAAGGCCTTATTGTTGCTGTGTTAGAGAAGCACAGATATGGAATTTTTGACGTTTCTGTGCAGAGCAGTGATTCATTGCAACCGAACATTGCGACTGTGCCATGCCCACCCGAAGCACAGCTGATTGTGAAGTACAAATCCCGGTTTAAATAATTGCAATACGATTGTCTTTTTGTAAATAAATGTTATTGTACAGTGTACCTGTAAACCTAACCCCTACCTTCACCATCATGGGTGGCGAACAAGCTGGGTATCATCTTTGAATTCTCTCTATTCACCACATATATGTGTATGTATATATTTTTCTCATGTCTCATCTCACGTAAATGTAAATGCTGCGCCTTGTTAACAGAGGGGAGGCTTGCGTATTGCAAATAATAAAACAAACAAACAAACAATAAATCTCACTTTTAACTCAACTCCTGTGGTACTTTATACTTTCCCTGACCGTCCGCCAGAAACTAAATGTCTCAATTTGGGCTGCAAAGCTCGCAGACAACGGGGACAAAATTGGGGCACTTAGAACGCGCCAGCCAAGTGGGCCGTGGCATTTGGGAGAGAAGCCAGTTTGCATTTGCACATTGAGGCGCACTACATAGACGGATTCTAAACTTCAAGTTCTCACAGATGCCTATACTACGTGATGTTGCAAATAAAGAATGCGAAGGACAGCGGCTTTTATTTTCAGCTCGCGCCCAGATGAGGCCCACAAGTCGCACTGGAAGTATAAGGGTCTATTGTTTTTTGACCTTGAGACAGGGACCATGCCGAAAGAACTACATTTGAAGGGGGTGCGCAATAACGTAAGAGACGATAAGGCAGAAAACTAGACCGAGTTTCATTTTAGTCCAGTATACGAAAAATCGTTGTCAAGAGCACGGTCCGTTTTACAGACTGCATTACGAAGAGACACAATGGAAATTTCAAATATAATGTAAGTAAATCTTTACACGCTATTATACCGGAATGAAGATTTAATGAATGGATGCATGAATAAATGAATGAATGAAGGGCTAGGAAAAGCAAGGAAAACGTGTTCGTAGTGGGCACATGGGCATGCAGGTCCACTGGTCTCACCGATCTCGGTCCTTGGCCCAGCCACTTTTCCCTGCACTGCCTACCTGCACTACGGGACTGTGTCTGTATCCTTCAGCCCCTTCTCCCTGCATTTACCTTGCACTTGCCACCAGCTGGCCCTATTATTTAATTTGTATTCAACTAACCATGAACAGCACTTTTCCCTCCCTCCCCCCTTCCCCATGCGCGATCAGAAAGACACCTGGCCTAGTAGGATCGTTGACTGTCTGCCCTTGTTCCCCACCTGCCTCGTCGCGCCTAGAAACACTTGAGTATAGGCGCGTTACAAATGCCATATCATATATCATATCATTCCTCACGCATGTAGACTAACTGTCGTTTATCATTGTGTGTTGGCCTCGATTTATTTTGTTACTTTTCGCATTGATTTTAGAGCCGAACATACTCCATTGAACTATCCTTGCAAGCAAATAGTTTCTGATCGGCTGTAATAAATAAAATAAGTAATATTAATGAAGATCGGCTGGCGAGACTAATTATAATTTTTCGTTTTCATAACAGGTATTTGCTCCCTTTCTGCTACTGCCATCGGTTTGAGACACCAGCAGATGGCTTTTACTGTAGACACCTGCAGCTTCGTGCGAACAGCTGGAGCACACTGACAATTTTATGGGACGATCGCCAAGGGCCCACATGCCCTTACGCTGTACTAGTGGCTAGAAGCAACATATCAACCTTTACGATGGACTAGTGCCTAGTTGATGGAACAGCCTTGCGGTTCACCGTGCTTCCAAAGTGCTTCTTTTAACAAAAAGCAACACCCTGTGTACCATGGCAGATACAGATAAAAGAAAATAAATGGCTTTCAGAGTTCATATGGCAATTGCTGAATATTCTCTAAACATTTAATGTAAAATAAATGTACTTTACCAAATGTACTGTGTTGCTGTTTGATTTTAAAGTACAGTTTCATATTCCGAATTGTGGCGCGCTGTGTTGTGAGATGGTCTGTGTTGGTTTCCGGGTTCTGTGTGGAGTCGCGTAGAAGACGACTGGGCGCGTTTGCCTACGCAGCACAGTAACGTCCCGGAGAGAGGCGGGGAATATGAATGTTTTGATAATGTCAGGCTCAGGGGCGGGGGAATTGATTTAGTGCCGCAAAAGCAGGTCAGCCAGGGCGATGGGGGAAATGATAGGATTATCAGAAAATGGCAGCGCCCTGGTGCTTGTTTTCGCATGCGTTTAATGGACGAAAACTCGGGTAAGGTCCATAGGAATGTTTTCTAAAATCGAGCCACTTAGGCTTAAAAAAACATGGCCGACCCGTAGGGACAATAAAAATGTTTACTAGACCATGCCTTTAATTATAATGGTGCTTTGAGGTATACTAGTTGTTTCTTGATGGCATAGAGTACACTGAGGGCTTTTTCTTGAAGTGCTTTTGCTGCCATTTTAAAACATCTGAGATATAGGTACGTGTAGTCTGTAACATGTTCAACCTCTGCCATTCATTTCTTTGTGTTATTTGCTTTATTATGGGATACCATAGATTTTGGTCGTTTATAGGTCCACCTCCAGGGCGCATGTCTTACACACCTCTTTGAGGATGTTAGGACTGTACTGGAATCCTTCTTTTGTTGGGTGCTGGTGTGGCCAGACCATGTGCATGTAACAGGAATTCTATTTCTGAGCTATTCAGTTTCAGGCCTGGGGCCTTGGAGTCCTCTAGGGATGTAGGATGGTCATTGATATAGAGAATGAAGATACATGGGCTGAGGTTGCATCTTTCCTCACTCCTCATTCCTGTCTGAAGGTCCCAGTTTGCATATTGTTAAACTCCACCTTGGAGCTGAGTGAGTTCCACATAGACTGTATTATGTCATATGGATTGCCTCCTATTCCAGAAAGCTATAATTTAAGGTTTAGTGCTGGGTGCCAGATTGCATCAAATAGTCTTTGGAAATCTATAAAGCAAGCAAATAGTGCCCCCTGCTTTTGTTTTCTTACATATTTTCTGATAAGAGCCTGCAGGTGAACATATGGTCTTTGGTCCAATGTTTATTAGGAATTCCAGCTAAACCTTATGTAAAGTGTTACTGTTGATTAGGAAGTTTCGTTTTATTTGGTTGATGAAACTGCATTTGCAGAAACGTTTGCTGAGCTAACTGTTCACACAGATTCTCCCATAGGTGTCCAAAGAGCTGAGAGCTATGAGGTCAGCATTGCATGTTTGGTAGAAGGTCCTGGTTTCAGCAGATGGGCATCTAGCCAGGGGGCGTGAATCCGAAATCTGTCATGTCAGCAGAAGCTTTAAGGAGGAAGCAGCAGAGACATTGCAGCTCCACAACTGAAGGTAGGATCACTGCCGTAAACAATCAAAGCTGTCAGTGGTCCAGGTTTGATGGTAGGTAAGTCATCAGCAGAATATGGATGCCAAATTCTGAAGGAGATCTGCTTTGAGAGATGCATGTCACTGCTAGTAGATAAGGAAGAGTCAATGAGCGGTAGACACTTTGAAGACAGCAGAGGATCATGCAATGGCCAGAGAGTGAGAGGAACCACCTAGCTGATAAATCTCCGCTCATGCGTAGGAGATGGTCAGCATGGCCTGAAGAATGCAGCTTGTGAAGACCATTGCAGGGGGAAGGAGGGACTGATGGAACCAATGAAAACCCCATCTCAAACACCATCTCAATTCAGCATAAGCCTCCTCTCGGCTGCTGCCTTGACCCACTCGAAGTCATTGACTCAACCCATCTGGGACACCTGCTCAAAGCCTTGGACTTGAATTGACTCAATGCTTACTCGCCATTGGGAAGCACGACTCCACCACTGCGTTACCGGCTCATCTGCAGTAAATCCCCCACAAGTCTGACTCAACAATGCTTAACCCCAAAGACAAGAGAATTGAAGGTATTTTAAGTAGGTAAGTCCTCCTGCCCCACCTTAAGGGCACAAAGTGACACATACCCTAGCTCGACAATGCTGAGCCCCAAAGACAAGAGAAATGATGGTATATAAAGTAGGTAATCCTCCTCGGCCCACCTTAAAGGGAGGTAGTGACTGGTAAGTCCCTCTTGTCTATCTTTCGAAAAACATATTCAATACATTTAACAATTTGAATCATTGCCTTCGCACCCCTGTGAACGAACAAACCCAGAGTGCCCCTTTATTCTAATATCTATTTTTATGAGTTTTTGGATAGTTCAAGTTAAGATCCTCTTTTTATAGAACCTTGGTGGTAAATTCTTTTATTTTGGTGCCAGGGTACAATTGTTTTTTTGACATGATTCCGTACCAGCTCACACTCCTCTTGAAGCATATATCCTGTCCTTAGCTACTCTGCCCTAAGAGTTGAAGGTGGTATATCTGTTGGGATGTGCATGTTTCACCTTTATGATTAGGAGCACTGCTGGTTTAGTAGCACTGAGGGGCCAAGCAGGAGTTTCACTTACTATTCATCCTTGCACTAGTCATTTTTCATCATCAACATCATCAGAGGACAAGACACCTCTAGTGGTATTGGCATTACCAGAGTGATTTTAAGGATACTTTTGCTTTAGGCACCACATGCTATATTGCAGGAGTCTGCAACCTGCGGCTCTCGAGGTGTTTTGAATTATGACTCGCATGATCCTTCATCATTGACTGTGTTGGCTAGAGTTGCTGAAAGTTGAAGTTCACAACATCTGGATAGCCAAGGCTGGCAAACCCTGCTGTATTGTATATATTTAAACACAGACTTTGGATACTTGAATCTAAAGAACACAGCATTGAAATGACTTGACGCTGGAAGACGTTCCCTTTTTCCTCACCAATGTTTTTAACAACTATAGGCATTGCTCATTTTTCCTAATGTATATTTGTGCCCTGCATTCTTCAGCTTTAGAGATGATTTAGACTGAGGAATCATGGAAGTCATAGTCAAAAGCATCTGGAGAGTGTGAGGAGCCAGGAATGAGACGTGGACACAGAGAGGCCATAGTTTTGGCTATAGACTTTTATTTCAAACAAAAAGGGGTTGGAATATGCTTTGCTGTCCCTACTCTAAGAGGTGTTTTCCCTACGTAAACCAAAAGTAAGGGTATTTCCGATGTCAAGATGTCCAAAGCAAAATGTCCTGTGTCTGAAACCCTATCCACTCCCTCACATTCCACAGAAGAACATTAATATGTGAAGGGCAATGTATTTGGCCTTGCAAGTGCCAAAATGGTCAAGTTCAAAAGAAATGTCTAACTCTAACACAAAAGTTCCCAATGGATAAAGGTCCCAGTTCCAGGGGACCACTCCTTTCCCCAGGTTTCCTCTTATAAATGTCCAAGCTGTTAAGAGTAGGAGATTTCCTTAAATGGCTCTGTTCAGCAAAAATGGTTTGTATGTTAAACTACTTGGCTGTTAGTCTTAACTTCAGAGGTTACCTGGTGTGTTCCCTTGCCAGGTTTCTTCTCCTCTTTAGTGTAGTTTCAACACTGTATTTAGCTAGACCTGATGTATCCTCATACCAGGACTTCCTCATGTGTTCTATTTTACACATTTGCCAACTTGACTTTGCCTGGTATACTGTCCTGCCAGGGCTTTCTCATATACCTTGCTTGACATACTTGCAAACTTGAATCTGATTGGTATACTCTCCTGCCAGGGCTTTCTCATATGCTTCACTTGACACACTTGTAAACTTGAATCTGCCTACTATACTCTCATGCCATGGCTTTTATAACAGAATGGGCCTCATTTTAAGTATGGCGGAACAGGAACAAATTGGCGGTAACAGAATTACCACTAATATGCGCAGTAGTGTTCATTACTCTTGGTCCCAGTACTGTTAAGTGTTATATGTGGGGAAATTAGGGGACAGCTTTATAATAACCTATAAAGGTCAGGGGAGGTTTTGGTTGAGTCTCGACAGGGTAAGGGGGATACCATGTCTCTCCTAACTGTACTCCACTCCCAGTTATGATATGATATTTTATTTATATCGCGCTCATGCACAAGTGTTTCAGAGCACGACAAGGCAAGGGAGGGGAACAGGGGAGAACGAAACAACGATCTTGCTTGGCCCAATGACATTGAGAACATGCAAGTGCATGGGAGAGGGGGAGGGGAAAAGTGCATGGAGGGGAGGGAGAAAGTGGAAAGTGCAGAGCAAAGGAGAAACAGGATAAATAATCATAACAAAGATAAATAAATAAATAATAACATCAGCACAAAGTTGTAGTGCAGCCAAGTGGCAAGTGCTAGGTTTGAGCCAGCAGATCAGGTGGGTCCGATAAGTGCAGGAGGGAAAAAAAGGGGGGGCTGTATTGGTACAGATACAACCCCAGAGCAAGGGGTGGCCCGGAGGCAGTGCGGTAGGGTGGCAGGATGTGCAGGAACCTGGGACCAGCGACATAGGGTGTACCAGTGCAAGGTGCCAAGAGAGCAGATCAGCAAGGGAGAGGGGGGGCGAAGGCAGAAGCAAAGAGGAAGGTCTTGAGGTGCTCCCGGAACCTGAGATGGTTTTCCTCAAGTTTTAGAGTGGCAGGGAGGCTGTTCCAGAGGGAGGCCCCAGTCGAAGACAGAGATCTACCCCCAGCTCGTTTCTTTGAAAAATGACTGACCCTGAGGGAGTTAGAGGAGGAGGAGCGAAGAGCTCAAGAGGGGAGGTATTTACGGGTAGATAGCTGAAGATATTTTGGACCCAGGCCCCAGAAAGCCTTGTGGACAATGCAGAGGGTTTTAAATTTAATCCTTGCATCCACTGGGAGCCAATGGAGAGATTTCAGAGCTGGAGAGATACGATCCCAGGGCTTGAGGCCAAGGACAAGTCTAGCAGTCCTGTTTTGGATTTGTTGCAGAGGGCAGAGAGAAGAGGCAGGTAGATTTAGAAAGAGGCTGTTACAATAATCCAACCTAGAGAGAACCAGAGCTTGGGAGACAGTGAGCTTCTGGGGGAAAGAGAGGAAAGGTAGAGTACCTCTGAGGAGGTGCAGTAGGAAGTTTGACTTTTTAGAGACCTCAGAGATGTGGGCAGAGAAGGAAAGTGTAGAATCAAAGATGACCCCGAGGTTCTTACCCTCGCAGGTGGGGGTAGGAGGAGGGCCAAGAGAGGCCGGCCAGAGAGTGAGGGGAAAGGATGGAGAAGGTGTCCCGATGAGGATTTCAGTCTTGCTGGCATTCAGACATAGATCGTTGGCCGAACACCAATCTTGAATGGCAGTAAGGCAATCAGAGATGAGAGAAGGAGAGGAGGTGGCCGAGGGTAGCCTGAAGATGAGTTGAGTATCATCAGCGTAGCACTGGAAATTTGAACAGAAAATGGCAATGCAGTGGGCGAGAGTTGCCAAGTATAGGTTGAAAAGCCAGGGTGAGAGGTTATATCCCTGGGGAATACCACACGTAGAGAGAGAGATAGATGACAGGAAGGACCCAAGTTTGACCTGGGAAGGTCTGTCAGAGAGGAAAGAGGTCAGCCATGCCAGAGCCTGATCAGTGATACCGAGGTTATCACGGAGACGGTTGAGCAGGATGGTATGGTTGACCGTGTCAAAGGCAGATGAGAGATTGAGTAGGATGAGGACAGAGGGAATGTTAGCGTCAAGGTTGGAGAGCAGATCCTCACGGATGTTCAGGAGAGCAGTTTCCGTGCTTCTGGCACCTCTGAAGCCAGATTGGTGGTCATGGAGACAGCCAACCGTGTCAGAATGAAGGTTGCACTGAGAGATGGCCAGTTTTTTCCAGGAGTTTGCCCAGAAAGGGAGTAATGGAAATTGGCCGATAGTTAGCCAGACAGGTAGGATCAGCTGTGGGTTTCTTGAGAAGAGGATGCACAAGGGAGTGCTTCAGGGGGGAGGGGAAGGATCCAGAGGCAAAAGAGTGGTTGCAAAAGTCAACAAGGATGTCAATATGGTCCTTGATGGTTTCAGAGGAACAGGGATGAGCCTGTTGTGATGAGGCTTTCATAGATCGGACTTGTTTAGCAACCTCATCGGGGGAAAAATGAGGAAAGGACGAGAAGGGGATGGGGGTGGCTGAAGGAGGGTCAGCAGGCATAGACGGAGAGGGGCGGGGAAGGGAAGGCAAAATAAGGGTGGACAGGATGTCCTGGGTTTTTGAGGTAAAGTGAGAGGGTAGGGCATTGCAGAGAGCCTGGGAGGCAACAGGAGGGGTAGAGACTGCAGCAGGGTTGGCCAGCTCCTTGCAGATTTTAAAGAGTTCGACCGAGTTGTTTGATGCCGCCGAGACACGGGCTTGAATGTGGACTCTCTTCTTGGTGAGGACAGAGAGTCGGTATTGCCTTTGGAGCAGGCGACAGGCCAGTTTGTCAGAGGATGAACAAGAAGCCCTCCAATTCCTCTCAGCCGCCCTACACTTATTTTTAAGTGTAGCTAGGTTGGAGTCAAACCAGGAATTGCACTTGGCTTTGGACTTCAAGCGGATCCTCATGACAGGGGCAAGAGCATCAAG
Source organism: Ambystoma mexicanum (assembly GCF_040938575.1). NCBI lineage: Eukaryota > Metazoa > Chordata > Amphibia > Caudata > Ambystomatidae > Ambystoma > Ambystoma mexicanum. The sequence continues at coordinate 230,811,056 of NC_090934.1, forward strand.
AGTATCGGAAATAGAAGAGTAGAGCAGGGAAAGGGCTGTGTCAGGGTGTGAGCCAGCCAGAGGAGGAGAAGGTGGGGAGAAGGTGGCAGTGAAAGCCTCAAATGACACACGCTTCATAGGTCGGATGTCCGAGAAGGTGGGTGGCAGTGTTGGTATGGGCTTGGCTTGGTGGGAAGAGAGTGAGAGATGAGAGGAGAGGAGGGAGTGGTCACTCCAGGAGAGAGGAGTAGTCAGAGGTATAGAGAGGGGGAGGCCTGTAGAGATCAAGACATCAAGTGTGTGACCTGCAGTGTGTGTTGGGCCAGAGGGGAGGATAGAGAGAGCAAGGGAGTTGCAGAGGTTGCGGAAAAGCAATAATGAGGGACAGGGAGAATCGAGATGGATGTTAAGGTCACCAAGGAAGAGGAGTTGAGTGGTAGTGGCCTGGAGGGAGGAGGAGAGGTCAGCCCAATCAGAGAGGAAAGAGGTGATTTGACCAGGGGGCCGGTATAGAGTAGCAACAGTAAGAGAGTGGCTAGGCGAGAGAGAGAGCCTGCATACAAGGCATTCGAAAGAGGAGTAGGTCTGTGTGGGAATGATAGAGGCAGGAATCCACTCGGGAAAGATCAGGGCTACACCGCCTCCAGGCCGGGTGGATCTGGGTGCAGAGAGAATCTTGTAGCCATCAGGGAGGAGAGTATCAAAGCTTGTGACAGAGCTAGCCATGAACCATGTCTCAGTAAGACCGAGGACATCAAGGTCAAGTTCTTCCAAGAGGTGGCAGATGTCAGAGGAGTGTTTGACAGCAGAGCGGGAGTTGAAAGTGGCAAGATGAAGGAGGTTGCCAGCCTTAAATACCTTCCGGGGAGGGGTAAAAATCAGAGGTACACCCTGCGGAGGGGTAGAGGTAGCCTGAAGTGGAGCAGAGGAGGAGGGAGGAGAGGGCAAGGTAGCGGAGGAAAGAGAGGAGGGGACAGCCGGAGATGAAAGGAAGTTGATGAGGCGAGGGAACCTCCTATCGATGAGGATGAGATTGGCCTGAGGACCTTGGACCATGACAGTGCCATTTAGGTAGACATTGAGGATGACTCTAGAGGAGTCAAAGGAAGCCATGAGGACTTCCCAGTGAGTGCCACCATTAATGGGGGAGGAGGAGACAGGACAGAGCACAGAGATCATATATGGGGTCCATAGATCCGGCGAAGGAACGACAAAGAGGATGTCGGTGAGGGTCTGTCTGGAAGAGGCGCTGGAATAGGTGTCAGCGATAGGGAGACCTGGGTTGGAGGCCAGGATATCCTTTTTAAACGTCTTCTTTCCAGACCTAGTGAGAAGGGAAGGATAGTTGATAGAGAAGCAATTGGAATAGATGGGAAAACAGAAAGCGCCATGAGTGGGAAGTGATGGAGGCAGAGGGAGGAGTATGCAAGTACAGCGGTATGGAACAGTCACAGGGCTAGTGGATTACAATCAGAGGGCAAAGTTAAAAGCAGAATACACCCAAGTTTGATTTTCAATTAAAATGCAGAATACACCCAAGTTTGATTTCCAATACAAATGCAGAATACACCCAAATTTGATTTTCAATACAAATGCAGAATACACCTAAGTTTGATTTTCAATACAAATGCAGTTTGATATTCAATTCAAATGCAGAATACTCCCAAAGAGTCTCCACTCAGGTGATTCTCCCTCACTTCTCCAACCCCAGGGTCGGGATCCAGGAGCGATGGCCTTTCCCTCCCCACCTGAGAAGAGGATCCAGGGGATCTAGGAGTGGGAATACCCATAGGTTTCTCACACCCTGGAGTGCAGAATTTACCTCCAGCATAATGCTGGAGGTAAATCCTTCAACTCTCCGCCGAAAATAAGCAAAATCGGCAGAATTACTGCAGCAAACTACTGCTGCAGTAATTCTGCCAAAAAGCCCCATAGAGTCCTATGGACTCATACAAAATGGAGATTTACACCAACACTGCCACTCGTAATCTAGCGCTAATTCTGCCGGACCAAATGGCAGTAACATTAATTCAGTTGGGCGGTATTCCAACAGATTTATTTCCGGAATACCACCCAACTCGTAATGAGGCCCAATGTCTCTGGTGTCATACAGCAAACAAGGGGGTGGTCCTTTCCCCTAATTACTTTCTTAATTGCCTGACTCTTTCATCTATAAGGAATTTTATATGCAATTTCCTTAATGACCATTCAATATCTGAGATACGGGTCTCTGAGTTGTACTTCTCATTAGACTTCATGCTTGCCTTCACCTTTTAAATTTGGTCTGAGTGTGTCAGTGACACTTTTCCCATTACCTCTCTCTCTTCTCTGTTAGGTTTTCCTATTCCCAGCTCCCTGGTTTGGTTCACCATTGTCAGAAGCCCAGTGATCTTCAAACTGTGAGGCTGACCACCCCTGGGGGGGCCCGAAGGGTTTCCATGAGGGTTGCAAGGCTCTTCCCAAAGGGGGTACATTGACTGATTAAATAGAAAATGTAAGCAGAAATTACATCTAAGGGGTCCAGCCACTTTATTTTCTACTCAGCAACATTTTTACTCAAGGGGGCTCGGCATAAAAATGTTTGAATACCACTGCGAGTAGCAGTACACCGTTTTTTCCAACAGAGCCCGCCTGTCTCGGCTTCCCAATCTCCCTTACGGGGCTCATTGGTGTCTGTTGGCGTCTCCGATGTCCCTCACCCCCTTGTGCTGCTGTCATTTGGATGGCTGTGGGAGCATCTCGTCGGCCCTACGGGTTTTCTTTTTTATTGCTTTCTGTGGCTTGCAGCACTTCACTGCCCCAAATACAATGACAGCAAATGCACAATGTTATGTTTCATGGTAGGGCTCAATCCATAAATACACAGACCAGCTGTGGAGCTAAGAGGTTTAGTGCAGGACGCTTTATTGTACATGTATACACTATGTATAGTATCCAGTTACTTTCAGTATGTACAATACCAGTTCACGTAGTTACAAGTGGACATTACAAGTACAGAGACAGGTACAGACCCACCGGCCACCCTTTCACTCCCAGCTCAGGCCCCCAACTCACATCCATAGACCACTCACGCACAACATTCACTCAATATTCTTCTGAGCTGTCTATCATGCATACATCAACATTCCATCAGCATGCCCTCCTGGCCAGTGATACAATACAAGACTGACTCACATTACAACATCTCCCTTCCATAACATTCACACATCACAACACACAGCAACTCAGCTTTACGGACTGATTCCTCCAGCACACCTTTGTTTCTCGTAGCCCCCAGCTTCCTTTCCGTAACCCAGCTGACATTGAGGGGAACAGCTCTCTCCAGGGCCTCCTTCTCCCTTCATCTGTAACCAATTTATATCCCAGTACTGTGTAACTCTTCCCCACAGGTAGAGTGGCAAATTGGATTTTGAGTTCCAGTAATATTGGTTACTCTAGGCCTTTTCCTCATTGCAGTGCTTCCTTGTCGATTCTCATGAGGAATTGTCAAAGTTTTAAGAAAGGGCCTTACTGGATGTTTGGATGTTACATTATAATAAGTCATAAGGGCTTGGGAAGTTAAGAAAGGGATATTGGGTGTGGAAGGAATATATGGATATCAGATCTTATTTGACAAGTCACTGTTACTTCCCTGACTGTCGTCTCCCCCTCGGTGATCCTCCCTCAAATAGCCACCCCAGGGTTTGGATCAGGAGGCATCTGCCTCACCCTGGCCACATGAGGGCAGCCCCCCCCTTTGCTGGAAGTAATGATGATATCACCAGATTCACACCCCTACCCTAAATGGGCATATTAACATTATGTATGTATTACAGGGTGATCAGATGGCTTCATATCTCTGAGACACCATTTGTCCAGCCCTGGTTAAGTACATCATCAAAATCAAAAATACAAATTATTTCCTAAAAAAAACTAATAATTCCAAGATGTACAGTCAGGTAGACTCAGACTGGACTCTTTACAAGTGACAAGTGTCCCTCTGCCGAAGGACAATTGGGTAAATAGTACCAATGGTTCATGGCTGCTTTGCATAAAATAAAATAGCATTTTGGGACCATGGGAATGACCAGAGATCTTATATTTGTTAAATATGACTGTAGTAAAAGAGTTGTATGGATGAATCACTAAGTACAAAATGCACACTGGCTTGGTGCTCATTTAATTTTTCACAACACTCACCTTAACCTTAAAGTGTTTTTAAATATACATGTTATATACTTATTTAGAGAGCTTCAGCATTTGGACTTGAGGATAAAAAGGCAGAGGCATATGTCAATTTATTGAGTCAATGTATATGCGTAAGGGGCTGTGCACATGGCAGTCCCCATTGCTGAGACATTATCAGAGAATTATAAATGTACAATTTGACTCCCTTTCACCCGATGTATGGAAATTGTACTCTGTTGTTAAGCCACTCCTTTATTTACAGGGGCCACACATATTTTAAAGTGTGCTTAGAGTCTTTCAATTCTTAAGCCGTGACAGACATTCCTTATGCCCTTCCTTCAAATATTGTTACGCAACTCTCTAGGGCCTCCCTAGATTTCTTATCCCAGTTAAAGCACTTATGGCAAGCCAGAAGAAAGGACTCAGACCAGAGGACATGTTGGAACATATTTTTATTTAAATTTATAGAAACTTCCTCACTGACCCTATTTCTAAAAGGGAGGGATCTTCCTAACCAAACTAAACCAAAGTGATTGTCAATAGTAAACAAAAAAAATATATAGTCCTCGGTCCAGAGCTAGCCACTAAACTGGCCCTACAATTTAGCAAAACTTAAATGAAAATAGGTTGAGTGGCCTGCAAAATTGGCTCTATACAATGGTATATCTGGTTGTCCCATGTACCTCTCCTGGGTCTGGATCCAGTGATTAGATATAACTAGCAGTTCTACTCAAAGGAAACAGTTCTTGAGGGTTTATCAAAAGTTACTCAAAGCCCCCAAAGTTCAAACAACAAGTCTCAAGTTCCTGGAAAAAACAAATGTGCTCATTTCTTTAGGTTGAAGGATATTTTCCTAATTTTCCACCAAGTTGGTCGATCTCTCCCCACTTTGGCATGCAGTTGGGTGCCTCCGTGCTACCGTGATATTAGGTTTTCACTCTGCTTAGCCTGCCCCTGTGACTCCTTTGGGTTCCCCAGACCCAATATCTCACTTAGTTCTTTAGTGTTCCTATGACACTTCTCTGATTCTGGCTCTCTTAGTTTTCTTGGGTCCCTGTGACCCTTCCCAAGGTTTATGCTGCTTGGGTTTCTTGGGCTCCCACTACCCTTCTCCTGGTCCCATGCTTTCTCTTCTCTCAGGTCCTTATGACCCTTGCTTTGGGCTAGGGTAGTCCTCCCCTCTTCCCTGCTCATTCTCTAGTTTACGTCCTCCAACCGTGGCAACCTGTGTACCTGCTGTATTGCGGCACTGCTCCAGTGAGGGTTTGTCTCATAAACCACTGCAGCATTCATCCCCGGCTTGCTGCTCTTCCGCAATGAATGCTAGCGATCTTTGTTTCTCTTTCTCTCTCTCTCTCACTCTCTCTCTCTCTCTCTCTCTCTCTCTCTCTCTATCTCTATCTCTCTCTCTCTTTCTCTCTCTCTCTTGTCTCTTGTTGGCTCTTGGTCTGAGAACGGAGGACCCAGTCCTCCCTTCATCCCTGGACTCGGAGTATGTTTGCCGGCTCTGGCCCGCCACGTCCTGTATGTGGTCACACCTCCAGGTTCTCTTACCTTTGCGCAACCTCTGTCTCTCAGGCCCTACACTCTTCCTTGTCTGACGGATAGTGTCTCCCTCAGGTGTCCACATCCTACCGCATGGCATCCGGCTATGCTGGTCTGCGCGGCTCTTCCCCTTGCTGATGTTCTCACGTCTGAGTCTCGCCTCAGCGTTGGGCTTCTCCTCTGCCATTCAAGGGTTGTTGGCCCTTTATTCTTGCTCCACTTTTCAAAAGGGGTGTATTGTTCATCACAGGCTGTCAAGCATGTGGAAAGTTCAGCATTACCTTGAGACAAACACAGGGTATTTGCAGTATTTATTATTACTATACTATCAGGTTTGTCAGAGTCTTTTAAGGCTTCCCTCCCTTCCTCCTCACCTGAGGTATCCGTAGGGTAGTCTTGTGTCGCCGACCTTCTTCCTGGGCATCTTCGAGCTTGATCCTTGCTGTCTTTCTTGCCTTCCTTTCTTTGACGTAAGTAGGGGCGAGCTCCCAGGGATGCCACGCTGTCGGGTGATTGGGGAACCGAACAGCGGGAACTCCCGGGAGCCGGCTCCTGAGCAGGGAAAAAGCACCAACGGCAGAAAAAACCCTGCAATGAGAGTCCTGAACAGGAAGATGCCCGAGGTGATATCTTGGGAGGTTGAGGATGACCGGAGTACAAACTTGGAGAGCTGAGAGTGGCGGATGGACAATAGGGGAAAAATCCCAGGTAAACAGATCACCGCCAGAGAGGGCGAGGATGAGGGAAAAACACGAGGAGAGAAAGCAGGGATTTCCAGAGGAATGAAGTGGATCACACTGACCCAAAGAATGGTAGAGCCAAGGCGCCAATGAGGGAGAGACCAAAGGAGCCAAGCTGAGATGAGGGAACACAGAGAGACCGGTCAGGGTACCGGTAAGCAAGCAAAGGCAGGCAGCAGGAGCGGGAATAAACAACAAAGTCCAATGGAGGGGGGTCAAGCCAGAACGCGGGGGAAAACAGCGTTACCTTCGAGCCGGGAGAAGCAGAGAGGTGCAACGCTAAGAAACGCTGCTCGAGCCCGACACTAAATTACATCGGCGGCCATCTTGAAAAAACACTAGAGCGGTGCTTCCCGACGGCCGTCGAACGTAACAGCACCTGTCAATGGCGTCTCCACAAATCCAAGAAGCGCCGCCCGACAGGAATCATGACAGTATGACCCCTTCTACTTGGGGGACCTCCTGATTTGCCCAGATGCAATCTGTGAAACCTCCTAATGAGTCGTGGGGCATGAATGTGACTCACGGGCTCCCATGTACGTTCTTCGATGGGATAACCCTTCCAATGAACCAAGTATTGAAGGATTCCATGATGATAACGGGAATCAACTAACCGGGAAACCTCGTATTCTGCTGGTTCACACTGAGTGTCACTAAGCAGACTCTCAGATCTTCTTTTATAAGGGTCCGGACGGTAGGTTTTCAAAAGAGAGGAATGGAATACAGGATGTACGTGTTTGAGAGAGGAAGGTAACTGAAGACGAAAGGCAACAGGGTTAACCTTCTTGGTGATCCGAAAAGGTACGATGTATCTGGGTGCAAATTTCCCTATGTGTGTCCAACGAGGTAAGAATTTTGTGGCCAACCAGACCTTATCGCCTTCCGTCCACGAGGGTACTGCCTTCCTTTTCTTATCGGCCCATGTCTTGTAGGAATGTCGACTAGCGTTCAAAGTCTAACACATGAGTGTCCTTGAGTTCCTTCAGGAGATGATCCATAGCAGGTAATTTCGACGGGCGAATCTCTGTCAAAGGCAAATGTTTGGGATGGTAGCCAAATGTACAAAAAAAAGGAGACATATTGATGGCCGTATGTCTGGTATTATTATAAGTGAACTCAGCCATGGGGAGAAAGGCATTCCAGACATCTTGCTTTCTGCTACAGAAACATCGAAGATATTGTTCTAACGTATGATTGAGCCTTTCTGTCTGCCCGTTGCTTTGCGGGTGGAACCCAGAGGAGAGAGCTCGTTGAATCCCCAACTGTTTGCAAAGAGAGCCCCAAAATTGGGAAGTGAATTGAGGGCCTCGATCAGACACCACGGTTTCTGGTAGACCATGAAGCCGCACAATCTCTTTCAGGAATATCTTGGCCATCTCAGGGGCCGTAGGTACCCCCTTCAAAGGCGTGAAATGGGCCAATTTGCTCAGAGAATCAACAGTTACCATGATGGCTGTGTTTCCTTCAGAATTTGGCAACTCCACAATAAAATCCGTGGAGACATGGGTCCACGGTTGTTTGGGAGCAGGTTCCTGTTGTAATAGGCCTATGGGCTTGGAGGAAGAATACTTATTGGCTGCACAGATGGAACAGGTGGATACATAAGAATGCACATCCCGATTCCAACCCGGCCACCAGAAACTTCTGGACAAAAGATCCTTGGTAGCTCGTATGCCCTTATGTCCGGCCATGGGTGAATCATGACACCATGAGAGGGCAAGTCTTTGATGCTTCTTGTCGGGTAGATATAGGGCTCGACCTTTAAAAAGGATTCCCTCTCTTTCTTGTAATTCAGACACTAAATCAGACCCAATCGGAGAGCAATGTTGCTGGATGCGGACTTCGCGCAAAAAAGTATTGGCCACGGTACGGATCTCTTTACCCGCTAGCAGTAAATCATGGCTAGAGTCTGCTTCACCAACCGAACCATAATTCCGAGACAGGGCATCGGCTAAGATATTCTGTTTGCCGGGGAGGTATGTAACCTCAAAATCAAATTACGAAAAAAAATACGCCCAACGGGCGTATCTGGCATTACGACATTCCATCTGTTGCAGAATGCGAAGATTACTGTGGTCGGTGCGTACAGTAAACCTATGTATAGCCCCCTGAAGGAGGTGTCGCCACTCTTCACAGGCATGCTTGATCGCCAACAACTCTCTCTCAATGACAGAATAATTCCTTTCACTGGGAGACAAGGTTTTAGAATAATATGCCACCGGATGTTCAAGACCATCCTTTCCTTTCTGAAGGAGAGCGGCTCCAATAGCTCCTCCTGAGGCATCCGTCTCTACAATAAAGGGGAAAGTCTGATCAGGCTGCACCAGAATAGGTGCCGAGGTGAATGCCACTTTCAGAGCTTGGAATGCAGAATCAGCCTCTTGAGACCAAGAAAAGGTTACTCCCTTCTTCAATAGTGAGGTGATTGGGAAAACCTTCTTGGAAAATCCAGGAATGAATTGACGGTAAAAATTAGCCAGTCCGAGGAAGCGTTGAACTTCTTTAATGTTTCTGGGGGCTGGCCAACAGGTTATAGCTTGAATCTTCACGGGATCCATGCGGATGCCCTCGTGAGAAAGGATGAAACCTAAATAGGTTACCACTGGAGCTTCAAAAACACACTTTTCGGGCTTTACCAAAAGCTTGTTTTCCAGCAGACGTTCTAGTACCAGCCGAACGTGTCTTCTATGTTCAAGGAGGGACGAGGAAAATATCAAGATGTCGTCTAGATACACCACCACTGAGGAAAATAGGAGATCGGCAAACAACTTATCCATAAAGCGTTGGAATACAGCAGGTGCGTTAACTAAGCCGAAGGGCATGACTCGATATTCAAAATGCCCTAGTGGTGTCCTAAATGCTGTCTTCCATTCATCCCCCTGTCTTATACGGAGCAGATGATACGCTCCCCTGAGATCAAGTTTTGTGAAGATAGATGCACCTTGTACGGCTTCCAATATCTCCTTGATAAGAGGCATTGGGTATCGGTCTTTAATGGTAAGGAGATTCAAACCTCGGTAGTCTATACAAGGGTGGAGTTCCGATGATCCCTTCTTTGGTATGAAGAACAAAGATGCTCCAGCTGGCGATTTAGATTCTTGGATGAGTCCATTTTGTAGATTACAATCTAGATACTCTTTGAGAGCCTTGCGCTCGGGTAAGGATAGGGGATACATCCTCCCGAAAGGTATAGACGCATTAGGTTGGGTTTCAATGGCGCAGTCTTCTCTTCTGTGAGGAGGAAGGGAATGTGGTTGCTTGTCCAGGAAGACTTCTAAAAAGTCTTGATAGTGTTCTGGGATCATATGAAGTGATGCTGTCAACAGGGGATCCGCCTTGTTCGGGGAGGCCTTGAGATGACTAATCTTTAGGCATTCATTGAGACAAAAGGATGACCGAAACTGTATGGTATTGTTCGTCCAGTCGATCAATGGGTTGTGTCTGCGTAACCACGGAATACCAAGAATGACCGGAAAGTGTGCAGCCTTGATGATGTCAAATACCATTTCTTCCTGATGCTGAAACAATTGGACTTGCAGAGGTAGAGTCTCTTGATTAATGGGTCCTGAAGACAGAGGTTGACCATCTACCCCTTCCACAGGAATGGGCAGATTCTTGAAAAGAAGTGGCACGTCGTTCTCTCTGGCCCAGGATACATCAATGAAATTCCCTGCTGCACCACAGTCCAGCATGGCTAAAGCTTCCCAGACGGTAGAAGGATCCCGACACAACTTAACCTGAAAGACCATCATCCGATTGTCTTCTCTAGGAAGAAGAGACAAAGTGTTGGTACAGGGATTCTTTTCAACACCCCCGGACCTAGCCCTGATTAGGTTCGGGGAGATTCGTTTCCCTGGCGGCGCGGAGGAACCTCTGGGCAATTTCGAAGTAGATGTTTACTAGAACCACAGTACATACAGAGGCCCAACTCCCTTCTTCTCTTCTTTTCTTGGTCTGTCAAAGGCCCTCTTGTAGTACTGATCTGCATTGGTTCCTCCCCAACGGGGGAAACCGGACGATCCCTCGAAGAATTGGGTGAGATAGATAAGGGAGGGAGACGTGGACGTCTTCTTTCCTGTCTTCTTTCTCTCAACCTGAATTCAATCTGCAATGCGAGTGATACAAGTTCTTGAAAGGTCTGGGGTCTTGCAATGCGTGCCAGTTCATCCTTAATGTCCTCATGTAAGCCGCGACGAAACAATGTCTGTTGGGCCGAATCTGGCCATCCAGCATCTGTGGCTAGTTGCATGAAGGATGTCACGTAAGTCTGTACATCGTGGGGGCCCTGTCTAATGTCAAGGATGGCTTCATATGAGGCATACTGAACCTCGGGTCGGTCAAAGCGGGTCTTTAACAGTTGTACAAACTGATCAAAGTCAGAGGTAGCTGGATGAGACTGTAGAACTAGTGGTGAAGCCCATGCCAAGGTGTTTCCTGTTAAATTTGAGACTAAGAAGCCCACCTTGGCCTTGGTGGTCTCATAGGTGCGAGGACGGAAAGTAAAATATAGCCGGCAAGCATCCAAAAATTCCTTCAATAACTTCGGATTGCCATCATACTTTCCGCAAGATAAAGGTAGAGGAGGTAGGTCTCCGCGGGTCTCCTCACGAGCTGCTACCTGCAGCCGTAATGATTGGTTTTCGGATCGAAGTGATTGAACCTCTACCGTAAGCCCCTGAATGGCGGCTACCAATTGCTGGTACTGTTCGAGAGAAGCCATCTGTGTTCTTTGGCGTTGCACGCTATCAGGTTTGTCAGAGTCTTTTAAGGCTTCCCTCCCTTCCTCCTCACCTGAGGTATCCGTAGGGTAGTCTTGTGTCGCCGACCTTCTTCCTGGGCGTCTTCGAGCTTGATCCTTGCCGTCTTTCTTGCCTTCCTTTCTTTGACGTAAGTAGGGGCGAGCTCCCAGGGATGCCACGCTGTCGGGTGATTGGGGAACCGAACAGCGGGAACTCCCGGGAGCCGGCTCCTGAGCAGGGAAAAAGCCCCAACGGCAGAAAAAACCCTGCGATGAGAGTCCTGAACAGGAAGATGCCCGAGGTGATATCTTGGGAGGTTGAGGATGACCGGAGTACAAACTTGGAGAGCTGAGAGTGGCGGATGGACAATAGGGGAAAAATCCCAGGTAAACAGATCACCGCCAGAGAGGGCGAGGATGAGGGAAAAACACGAGGAGAGAAAGCAGGGATTTCCAGAGGAATGAAGTGGATCACACTGACCCAAAGAATGGTAGAGCCAAGGCGCCAATGAGGGAGAGACCAAAGGAGCCAAGCTGAGAGGAGGGAACACAGAGAGACCGGTCAGGGTACCGGTAAGCAAGCAAAGGCAGGCAGCAGGAGTGGGAATAAACAACAAAGTCCAATGGAGGGGGGTCAAGCCAGAACGCGGGGGAAAACAGCGTTACCTTCGAGCAGGGAGAAGCAGAGAAGGTGCAACGCGAAGAAACGCTGCTCGAGCCCGACACTAAATTACATCGGCGGCCATCTTGAAAAAACACTAGAGCGGTGCTTCCCGACGGTCGTCGAACGTAACGGCACCTGTCAATGGCGTCTCCACAAATCCAAGAAGCGCCGCCCGACAGGAATCATGACATATACAGGCAGATAATACCTTGGGTATAGGGAGTCCCCCATAGGAATGGGAATCCTTGTCCCCTACAGGGGAGTCACTCCAGTGAGGTCCCGGTTTCCCAAACCCCTCGGGTGGTTTCGCTGAGCGGGTTCATCTCCCTAGCATCAAAAGGGGTGGCTCCGTCCTTGGGAAGAAGGGATGAAGTCTCCAGATTCTTCACACACTACGCATTCATCATATTAGCAAACGCCTATTTTAAGTAACTGAGATTTCCTAATTCTAGAAAATTCTTTAACCAAAGGATTAATGATGTACCACCTGGCACCTTACCCTGTGTTCCTTTCTAATATTGCACACTGTATGTCTGAACGTATGTTTCCGAGCAGTTTGGTTTCAACCTGTGGGTGCATTCATTGCTTGTTCTCCCCTTAAATGACTCCCTCCGCACACACAGCGCGGAGTTGCTGAGTAGTCCAAAAGGCTTGACCATTTATAACAAAAGGTACATCATGCACTGATTTGCTACTGTCTTTTGTTTTCATTGGAGGGTTTTAGCCTTCTGACAATACAAATTTACCGTACAAACATATGTGTTTGCTTTGTCCAATTTTTCGCCAGATCAAAATCATTGACCACTGGGATGCAACTCTTTTCCACAGGTGACTCCTTAACCAACCACAATAAAGCACCGTTCACAACTAAGGACCAAGACCATGACCAGGCTGAGGCTAACTGTGCCGTTCAGTTCAAGGGAGCCTGGTGGTACACAGACTGCCACGCGTCCAACCTCAACGGGATGTACTACCTGGGCAACCACTCCTCATACGCTGACGGCATCAACTGGTTCTCTGGGAAAGGCTATCAGTTCTCTTATAAATACGTGGATATGAAGATTCGTCTGCTATGAAAGGCAGGGCAATGGCAAACAAATCTAAACCTGATTGTTGTTGACTGAAGATGTTTACGTTAATAGATGGCGATTCTGGAGCTCTACTAGCAGGCATGAGAGTCTGAAAGGCTGGAGAGGAGTCTGTCATGTTGGAAGCATCTGTACAGAGTCAGTTTGGTGTCTGACATGCCTTTTCCGTCTTTTCATGGTCATTGGCCAGTTGTAGAGTCTTCATATTTTCCTTAAGGCACCCCCTCCTTAGTATTATCGGATGTATGTGATTTCTTCAAATATATTTCTCCTACTGGAAATTTCACTGAATCAATTTCACTGAAAAACAAAATCTTCTTTTTTACTTTTTCTACTTTTTTGTTTTTTTAAAGCGCGGGGAGACCCCCTGCAACTCCCATCACCCCACCCTACCCTAACGTATACCCTTACCTCACCCATTATGCATTACGCATATACCATTTCCCAACCTTTATCTGAGATATATATTCGGTGAAATCTCATTAGGGGAAAAGGTATTCGAAGAAATCTACAGGAACGGTATTATGATCATTCCATCCATAGCCACCAGAAACCCCCACCCCCTGAGGGACCTCCTTTAAGTCTAGGCAACTACTTGGAGGCTGCACCAAACAGATGACACAGATTGTAGTGAAAGTATTTCAAATCCATTCCTATAGCTGGTACACACAAAGACAATGATGACAGAAATTGCCTACATGTTGTTTGTGAAAAGAAACAGTTTTGTGTTGTCGAATTAAGCCTATTATGTAAAATAAAATATACATTACATATAGAAGAGATTGTTTTTTAGAAGGTGAAAAAATTATGTTTTCTGATTATTCCCTTCACAGAAAGCTACATTTTGGAGCAGGGCGTGAGTTGTTCTGGTTTCAATTGATATTTTTACCAATCCCATAACATCTGTTACATTACACCTTTGATGGAGTGATTCCTCATTGGGTGTCCTGCTACCTCCTATGTGGGTGACTGTTCCTCCACTCAAGGCCTTGATGAGAGTGGCATATTAAGTTAAAACTAGCCCTGGAAGGTTGTGTTCTTGCTTGCCCCCAGAATCTATGCCATGTGTGTCACTAAGACGTTTCATTGAAAGAAGACGAGGAGACTCAGGGCTCTCCATCCCCCCCCACCACCCACACCAGAACAGTGACTCATTACAATATGAGTTAATTTATTGACATGACGAGTTAGACAAATATTGACAAAACAAATCATTAGGCTATATAAAAATGTTGCATTTTCTACTGGATTGATCATTTATTGTCACCTTTTGAAAAGTCCATATTGCCTTATGCACTGTCACTGCTTGTTGCTTCTGCTAATTCTGGTGTCTTATGCCGAGCCGTTCTTGTCCTGTTTTGGTTGCAAATAGTTTATTATTCTCACAGAAGGTGTGGGAATATGTCTGCCGAATGTTTTTGTGTGCAGCGAATAGCAGGGGAAAGTGTCTGATAAGTCTCTACTTCTCCTATGCCACACTGTTGACACACTGTCCTCCTGGGCATCTTGTTTGAGCTATGATATGATATGGCATTTTTAATGCGCCTATACACACGTCTTTCAAGTTGCGACGAGGCAAGGGAGGGGGAACAGAGGGAAGATAAAGACAACAATCTTACAAGGCCAGGTAACAGAGATCGCGCAAGTGCAGTGGAGGGGGGCAAGGGAAAGGGCGGGGTGAGGGGAGGGGGCAGTGCAATACATAGGATCAACAGTAAATATGAATAAAAACCAATAAATAAAAGGTACGGCCAGCTGGTGGCAAGTGCAAGGGTAAGTGCAGACTGGGGCGGTAAGGGTTTACCGGTACCGGTAAATCCTTACCGCCTTACTACAAGGTCCCTTTGCGGGTTGGGGAATTTAATGCCTGCTTTTTGCAGGCATTAAAAACCAACCCGCAAAGGGACCAGGGAGCTAATTACGGTACCGCGATTTGCAGCACCGTAATTAGTGCCTTCCCCATTCCCATAGAGCCCTATGGGGCAAAAATGGGAATGGGGAAGGGCAATGGGGGAAGGGAGAATTACCGCCCCACCAACCTTGGAATAGGGCGGTAATTCCCCTTTCCACCAAGGCGGTGCCGGTATTTTACCGGCATGGACCAAGGTGCTGATAGCACCTTGGTCCACCGCCATCCGTGTAATGAGGCCCTTAGTGTCGGGTGCTGGTAGGGGGACTGTAGGCATACAGAAAACAGCCCGAGTGCAAAGGTTGCCAGGGGGGCAGTGCAGGAGTGCAACCGGCGGTGAGTGGACCTGGGCCGAGATCAGAGGGTAGCCAGGTGACCAGTGTAGTTTCGGTTTCAGCCAGGAGTTCAGCAGGGAAGAGGACGAGAGAAAGCAGATGCAAAGAGGAAGGTCTTGAGGTGCTTCCGGAACCAGAGATGGTTCTCCTCAAGTTTCAGAGAGGCAGGGAGGCTGTTTCAGAGGTAGGCCCCAGCCAAAGAAAGAGGTCTACCACCAGCTGGTTGCTTGGAGAAGCGAGTGGCCCTGAGGGAGTTGGAGGCGGATGAGCAAAGAGCTCGAGAAGGAAGATATTTACGAAGAGAGAGTTGACGGTATAGAAGCTGTGTTGGATAGTCTCCTTTTCCAGTTTGTGGTCAGTCACTCTGAATTTGGTGAGAGTTTGCTTATGTTTTTCTTTTCTTTTAGTTTTAGCTACGAGGTTGCGCTGAAGCATCACCGAATGTAGAATCTATTGCATTGGATTACAGCTAAGAGCGAGATGGATACTGTGGATGCTTGTGCGGCGTGCATAGACATTTTTTGTTGTTCCCGCTGCTAATTCTGTTTGTTGCTTGAGGATGATGCTGAGCTGTTACGGTCCTGTTTTAGTTGCAGATAGTTCCTTAGTCTCATAGAATTTTGGGACAGACGTGTCCCACATGTATGTGTCTGCAGGGTTGCAGAAATTGGCACTTAGTCTCTACTTCTCCCAAGCCGCACTGTTGACAGACTGCCTTCCTGGTCGCCTTCCTGGTCATTTTGAGCTGTGCCGGCCGGTCTCTTTTTCCAGGTTGTGGTCAGTCACTTGGAATTTGGGGAGGGTTTGCCAGTACATTTTGCATGAGCTCTTTAGGGCTGTGCCTGGCCCGTTTCTCCTCCTGTCTTTGGTTTGCTATGCTATGCACCTGCTGCAGTGAGATGGTAGTTCTATATTATATTGGCCAAGGGCTTGTATCAAGCGTTTTATTGTTTGCCTGTGCAGTGCCTGGTAGTGGAGTGAGTTTGTGCTACTGCTCTTAATATGGCACCGGAATTGAAATGCACTTTTTGGGTATTGAGCAGCTGGGGTAATCTCCCAGCTCCAGTCTCATTATTTGGGCAGTTTCTATGAACACAGAGCACTTGTCTGCAGCACTGGAGGCGTGGGGTGTCTGTGGGAGATATGGCCCATACTGCAAAGTGCTTCAGTGTTGGGCCTCACACTGTTCTCCCATGAAGGGAGATGGGGGACGTGGTGCTGACAGAATATTTTACCATGAATTCTAATGCTGCTAGTCCTGTCTTGATGGCATCGAATGCACTGAGGGCTTTCTGTTGAAGTGCTTTTATTGGCAGTTTAAAACTTGCAGATGTGTTTATTCTGTTCAATCTTTGGGTCACTCCTTTCTTGGTGTTATTTGCTTCATTCGGGGATGCCATTATTTTGGTCTTTTCTAGGTTTACCTCCAGGGCCCATGTCTTGTAATATTCTTCGAGGATGTTACGACGGTGCTGGAATCCGTCTTTTGTTGTTGCCGGTGTTACCAGCTCATCTGCATGTAGCAGGAACTTTATTTCTGAGCCATTCAGTTTCAGACCTGGGGCCTAGGATTCCTCCAAGAATGTGGGTCGGCCATTGATCTAGAGAATGAATGAGGTGGGCTCAGGGTGCACCCTTGTCTCACTCCCCGTTCCTGTCTGAAGGCCCCAGTTTGCATATTTGCAAACTTCACCTTCCAGCTGAGTGAGTTGCACATGGACTATATTTAAGCACTATTACCCAAGATTGGGTGGGTGGTATTACTGGGCGGGCCTGGCATAGTAATAGTGTTTTATTTAGGTGAGAAAGGATGCGTAGACTGTTTTTCAACTTTAAAAAAAATAAAAAATAATGGCCGCCATGGATCGGGGGAGAAGGGACTACACGTGGTCCCTTCTCCCTTTCCATGATGGCAAGTTGCATGTTGTGACACTCTGGGAACACTACTGTTCCCGGTGCCGCCGAGGGACATGGAAGCAGAAGGAAAGTGGGTCGGGGATGGGAATGGGTGATATGTGTGGAAAAGGGGCGGATCGGGAGGCGTGGCGCGGAAGAGCACTTACCTCATTATCCGGCAGTGGAAGATGGCAGCCTACACCTCTGAGGAGGCTCAGAGCTGGAGCTTTACCATGTGGTAAAGCCCCCGTTATCAGCCTCCTAATTGGCTAGGAGGCCAACACCACGTCCCCACCGGGTACTATGTCATATAGTTTACCTCCTAATCCAGCAAGCTATAATTTAAGGTTTAGCGCTGAGTGCCAAATTGATAAAATATTTTTGGGAAATCTATAAAGCAAGCAAATATTTTCCCCAGCTTTTGTTTTTTATTAGCATATTTAAGCAATATTACCCGAGCAGGGGGGCGGCCATTACCGGGTCAGGTAATGCACCTGGGCAGCAGTTATAAGCCAGAGAAAAGTGCCCACTAATGCCCCCCTGTTTCGGTAATATTGCTATTAGTACCCCGGCACGTTGTAACAGTGAACTAATAGTTTTTTTTAAAGGTTGACGCATCTTTAAAAAAAAAGTTTTTTAGTTGGCTGCCATGGATCGGGAGAGAAGGAACTACATAGTCCATTCTCTCTTTCCATGGTGGCAAGTCGCGCATTGGGATGCGTCGGGAACACTTCTGGGAGTGGAAGGTAAGTGGGGTGGGGTTGGGATGGGGTAAAAGATGTGGAAAAGGGAGGTGGGGCATGGGGGACTACTTACCTCATTACACGGCGGGGGAAGATGACGGCCTCCAGCACTGAAACAGCTCGGAGCGGGGGCTTTACCATGTGGATATGGAGCAATATCATTATATACAAATAAACTATGCACTTCACGCTCATTTTCTACACTGCTTTGACATTCCACTTCACTCTCCATTAGAAGCTAACTTGTTGGAAGAAAAGGTTGCAAACAAACCTACCTCGACACTGAACCAGGCCATTCTCACATTCATCCCACACTCCCTACCCAAATTAAAAACGAAATAGGAAAATAACTTGGGACTCATGGAACCTGAAGACTGGGGAGCTTCTCATGTACCCCTCTGCACCCCCACCCTCCCCCTGAAGTAACAATATTCGCTAGATTCCGGCTGGTCCGGCTAAAAGAACTTCACTGAGCATACTACTCAAGACCACTCCTCTACAAGTGTGGCAGAGCGGAACAACCCCATTGTCTCAGATGCAATGACACCAAATGCTCTTTTTTCCACTTGATTTGGCCAGCCCAATGCTTAAAGCAACCTTTCAGCAACATTAACTGTCATAAACTTAATCTGAATCTGTCAGAGGTTCAGTGAAACCCAAATCACCCGAATCCAGTGAAAAATCGGGTGATTCCTGGTTTGTGCCGAATTTATTCGCCCCCAGCTTAGACATTTCATTTCTCACAGAAAGCAGATGACCTAACATATTGAGAAATTATACCAGGTGCTTGTGACTCCCAATCTACACTCTAAATGAGCGTGAAAGTCTTCACTGTGCTTGAGAGCAAGAAAGTAATCAGCTGAGCACCTCTTAGAGGTTCACCCAAGGAGCTTCATACGAAAGGAGGACTCTTTCGGCCCACTCACCCTTGGTAGTCAAGTGGGTACTTAGTAACCAACCTGCCCCGATACCCATGTGGAAACTGCTGTTGGAGACCTTAATGGATGGACTGTTCAGAGAAGAATTAGCTCAGCAGCTAGTCGAATATTTCTGCATTAATGAGGGTAGTGTCCATGAGGAGGGAATTGTGTGGGACACCTTTAAAGTAGTGGTGAGTTGGGTAGCCATAACGAAGGCCGGAGGGATTCCAAGAGATCTGGCGCGGAAGTTGGCGGGCACAGAATCTGAGATTAAGGAAATAGAGAGCTCCAATCATATGAGGATGGAGACAGAAGGGAAACGTATTGAACTCAGGCAGGAAGGTTCTGAATATTGGGAGAGATTGGGGAGGTATAGTTACACAAAATACTGATAGAAGTTGCACGAGCAAGGCGATAAGTCCAGTAGGTTGTTAGCCTGGTTGTCCAGATGCATAGATGCCCGAGAAGGGATAATTGAAATAATAGATAAATGTGAGGGAAAGTGGAGATCGCAAAAAGAAATCAATGAGACATTTCGTACTTTCTACCAACGCCTTTATAAGGACTGAGGAGATACTAGCGAGCAGGATATTGATGAGACTCTAGCTGAGGTCGGTCTGCCCACCCTAAGTACGGAACAAAGAGATGTGCTAGAGGCCCTGCTCACGATAGAAGGATTATGGGAGGTGATAACCAAGCTATACACGGGAAAAAATCCAGGTGGGATCGCCTACTGGCAGAGTTTTCTAGGGAATGTATAGATAAGGTGGCCCCAAAATTACTTCAAACTCTTGAAAAGGTATATGAGATGGGGAAATCACCCCACAGTATGTAAGAGTCTATCATAATCCCAATTCGAAAACCGGGTAAGGAAGGAACATTTTGCAAATCATATCGTCCGATATCACTCATCATAAAGGACACTAAGATCATCATGGCAGTCTTAGCAGAGAAGCTGAAAAGGGTGATTGGGATGCTGATACACCCAGACCAAACTGGCTATGTCCCGGAGAGAGCAACAACTGAAAACCTAAGAAGGTTGCATGAAATAATTGATGGGACACAAGACTGACCAGAGGAATGTGCAGTCGTGGCACTCAATGTCATAAAAGCTTTTGACTCTGTCAGGTGGGAATGGTTGTTCGAATAGCTGAGACGATTTGGGATAGGAGAGGGGTTCAAGAGGTGGATCCAGATGCTCTATTCCAGCCCTGTGGCAAGAGTACAAACTAGTAAATTCATATGAGAGCACTTCTCGATACAAAGGTGCACCAAACAGGGCTGCCCCTTATTCCCCAAGCTATATTTCTTGGCCCTAGAACCCCTGGTGATATTTCTGAGGAGGGAATACAAAGACACAGGGCTTTACGTGGATGGGGTGCACCATGTGATATCGCTTTATGCAGATGATATACTGCTATACATACATCACCAGGAAAAGATCTTGAAGTTATACCTAGTAGTAATGGCGAATTTTGCGGAGTTATCAGGGATCTCGATTAGTAGGACAAAGTCCTGCATATTTCCACTCGCGGGGTGGCACGGGATGGAGAAAGAGCGACTTCTGTGTCTGGGATCGCAATGGAAAGTCAATACTTTTAGGTACCTAGTGGTTGATATTTATCACGAGATGAAAGACACTCATCAGAACAATACATTGAAGGCAAAATATAGACTAGAAACCTGTATCAAATTCTGGTGGAAGCTACCCCTCTCGGTAATTGGTAGGATAGCGCTCCTGAAAATGGTTGTCCTCCCCGTCTATAATACCACTAAAGTTTGTGAATATTCTGTATCTTATACCGATGTCCTTCTTCAAAGAGCTGACTTCGACAATAGAAGGTTTCATATGGGGAGGAGGCAGAAGAAGGGTGGCTCTAGAAATTTTGTACAGAGAATATGCAGACGGAGGATTGCGCCTCCCGCAATTCGAACTCTATTATTTGGCCGGTCCGCTAGTACATATGGCAGGGTGGCTGGTGGATTTAGAAACAATTTAACACGCTCTCCTGAGCACTAGAATAGCCCTGTATCTACTGAAGGAAGTGTTATGGTTGAGGAGATATAAGATTATAGATCCCCCAGGTCTTTTGCGGCTGGGTACGCAGATATGGGCTAGGATCAGGACAATACTGAAGCTTAAGGAACCCTACTCTCCCCAGATAGACTTGGCAGCTATTCACAGGGAGAATAAAGAAGACTTGGCACTGAGTAGATCGCACTGGGAAGAGAAAGGCACAGTGACGATTGGAGACCTGCTCTCCTCAGACAAGCTCTTGGCCTTCTGGGATTTAGAACAAGGATTTGAGATACACAAAGAACAATTCATGATGTACTCCAGAATATTATATGAGGTTAAAAGGAAATGGCCGGACTTTCCGAGCCTGTGTGAAGAGAATAGTGTACTAGGGCTATTGTATGATGTGTCGGGGGGTGGACATGGATGTCTAGGCTATATCAAGGGTTAGTAGAGGTGTTACCCAAGGAAATAACCAGAGGGAAGACCACATGGGAATCAGAGGTGGGCAAAGAGCTTATGGAAGCGGAATGGTCCAGACCGCTGTTGTACCCGAAGAAGGTCTCAGGAAATGCCAGACTACAATTGACACAATTTTACATACTTCATAGAGCATACTTGACGCCACAGCTATTATCGTGTTTCCCGAGATCAGATGAAAGGGGGTGTCTGAGATGTGGTGCAGGTAGGGCGGGAATTGCACACATGTTCTGGACCTGCCCAGTAGTTCAGGTGTTTTGGCAAAATATGGAATTAAGACTGAGAAAAGGGGAATAAACAGATGTAAATGGACGCCTGAAGCTTGCCTCCTCTGGGTGTTTGTCCGTCCCAAGAGGGCGAAGTCGGAAAGTAGAATGATAGATCTGTCCTGGGTACTAGCAAAAAAGAGGATCGCCCTGGCATGGAAGTCTTGTGATGGTCCGAATATAGATAGGTGGTGGGAAGATCTCAAACATTGGTCTATGGCAGAAGCCGCGGTATTGGCATGGCGCAATCCAAATGAGGAGGAAAGAAAGCTCAGACGACATTAGAACCTGGAATGCCTTAGTACATACTCCGTTTACCTCAGCCGATGATAAACCTACTTGGATCCCCGGAGATGTTGGATGTGATGGGAGAGGGGACGGATACGGGAGATGGGAGAGGATTAAAGAGTTCCGTAGAGGACAATACTCATCAATGTAAAGGGAATGCCTGTGACTATCCAGTGGGTTTTACCCGTGGTTACAGTTTCAGTTAAATTGGGGTTTAGATGGGATGTTGGGGTAAGGGTGGGTAGGGGGAGCGATAAATATGCAATGTAATATGCTGAACAGAATATTGTACTGTGATATGACGATTAAAAACTCAATATTAAAAAAAGGTTCACCCAGTGCAACTCACAATATACTGCAAATCCATATGACACCATAAGAGCGCGCAAGCGAATGGACGCAGGCATCATAAAGAGTGCGTATAGCTATGCGCGTCTCTAGCAAGCCCATTCCCCTTGCTATGCAATGCGGGTATTCATGGCGCGCCCAGGCAAAGAAGGTTAGCATTACAAACAATGGTGCCCATAAAAGTGCCCATTGATGGACATTTGTGGCACTTAAATAGAACAGGTTAATAACTCACTCGCAACTGATAGCAGTTCCTCCTGGAAAGAAAATGTGTTTACATCTGAAAGAAGCCATTATGCTTTAGCACATTATGGGTCCGATTCTGAGGTACATGCAAAGACAGAAAAGTGTTGCTCCATGGAGGAACAACTCTTTTCTTAAAAGCACCATGTTCTGTCAATGTAAGAATATGGCAGCCTGGCTTCAAACCCTTGCATATTGCATGTGACTGATTTATGTCCTCACAACATCCCTAGCAACCGTCACTAATGCAGGGCAGGCGCTTCGAGCCCAGGTTTTCATGTAACAAATAGGAGGCAGAATATGGCACCTGTGGGGTGTCGTTCACATCTGCTGCACATGTCTTTCTTTTATAATGAAGACATTTCTCCGTCGGCAGCACACATTTTCTTATTTACTGAAGGGTCAATGTGACGTTCATAAATAAGAAAAGTGGCAGACCTTTTAGAAGTGATACTGGTGCACAAGCAGCTACCACAAAGAGATATTTGTATGACCTTTTGCAACTGGAAAGCAGAACTCTCCCTCCAATACTTCCACCCACCTCAGAATGCTGGTGCTGGAAAATGGAGGTGAGAATCATAGCTTTTCAATCCAGTTTTGGCCCCAGCTCAGCAAGGACGTCATTTCACCAAAATGCTTGGGGACAGTGACATTACATGACCCTTGACCTCCTCGATGATACAGGAAGTGATGTCATTTGGTGGGGCATGGTCAAGTGACATCACAGGAAGTGGTGTAATGTTATTTGACCCTATGAGTGTATCGGGTACCAGCAAAAGGCAAGTCTCGACTACGTAGAAACAGTCAAGGTGGGAGTCAACGATGGGATTCTGGGTAAAGGACCAATGAAGATGACGGGAGACTCAATACATACTTAGGAAAATGCCTCTGAAGCTGCTCACTGTGTTGAAGATGAAGGAGTGTTTGTGATGGACTGATATTTGCATGGTAGGGGGATGGAGCTTCTGGTTTGGTTCTATTGGTGACACAGGCTTACAGGCTGCAGTGTGGGGGTGTGTGTCAGCTCTGGAGCACTGGTGATTGATCATTGCTGGAGCTAAGCCTTTGGATGGGTTTTATGGGCCTATGAGTGCAAAGCAATGCAGCAATGCTCCTCACTGCTTCAGGATACCTGTGCATTTACAGAGTTGAAGTCAAAATTGTTAGGCTCTCACTCTCTCTCATTCATACGCATGCAATGAAGAGACGGAGCCTGCTCTGCCGTGAACTTCCTTTATTCACATCCTAACACCAACTGCCGTTTTTTCTCTCCAGCCCCCTCCCTTTCCGCTTTCCTCCCGCTCTTTCTCTGTTGGTGCCCTTAAAGGGGCAGTGTCTCTTTGTTCATGTACAACACCTCCCCCGTACTTAACATGAGAGTCCAGTTACATCTGTTCGATTAGCCTCACTGGTTTCTTTATTGTCCTAGAGGGTCTCCCTGGTGATTCTCGGCTTTCGCCGGTCGATTCCACTGGGGGATCTGTTTCTTCTTCCTCGCTGAGGTTCTCGTCGGGTGTCTCTTGTGTTTCGGGTTCTTCCAGATATAACTTCTTGAAGAATGAGGAGTTGCGGGTAATGTCTCCCAGTTCTCCAGTCGCCGTGATCATGGGCCCCTTGATGGCTGTAATGATTCGTGGCTCTGGGTTGTATCGGGTGTCCGTTTTCTTGCGTTGTGTTTGTCGCACCAGGACGGTTTGCCCGATCTCTAGTTGTTGTTCTTTCGCTCTCCTTTTTGCGTCAGCCCATTGCTTGGCCTTCCTCTTCTTTTCGGCGTCTCGTTCTTTGATGGCTAGGTCTTCTTCAGGTGTGTAGTCCTCCCATCGGGGAATGCGTGTCCTGGGTTGATACCTCACCATGAGTTCAGCTGGTGGCTTTCCTGTTGCGTCGTGTTGGGTATTTCTGTAGCTTCGGAGCATGCTGCAGATGGCTTTCGGGTGGGGCATCTGCTCTGATACTGCTTTTTGTCTGGTCAGTTTGATGGTGGCCATAAACCGTTCCACCATCCCGTTGGCTTGGGGCCAGAGTGGTGTTATCTTTTGGTGGTGGTATCCTAGGTGGCTTGCGAAGTTTGCGAATTCCCGTCCTTGAAAGGGAGATCCGTTGTCGGTCTTGACGACATTGGGGATGCCCCATTCGCTGAATAGTTCGTCCACTATGGGTGCGTTCTCCCCAAATGACGTTGAAGGTGTTTGTTTAACAAAGGGGAATCTTGAATATTCATCTATTATTACTAATAGATAACCTCCCTCTTCTAGAGGTCCATAGAAGTCCATTGCAACTTTTTGCCAGGGTCTTGTCGGGAGTGTGGTTAGTTGCAGAGGGTTTGGGTTCGGTCCTTTCGCTGTCAGTTGGCAGGGCCTGCAGTGTCTGAGCATGTCCTCTACTATCACGGAGAAAAAGTTTGTGAAAAAACAGATCGACTACCCCTCTCTTTAAGTCCTGTATGGGTCACAGGTGAAGATGAAGGTTAACCTGTACAATTTGTTAGTAAGGTTATCGCCTTTTTGGGAAGAATTGCAAAAAAATGCTGCTAGGTACAAAAAATTCTATCTTTTTAATAGTCACAAGAATACCTAAAAACGTTACAAGCTTAACAAAACATAGCAAACTTAATACATTTTCAATTAAAACATTCAGTCATCATTCATCTATTCTAACAGGGGAATACTACAACTTAAACAGCTTTGTGCATAACAGTGAGTCAAAATATGCATTAGTGACAGGGGAAAAAACATTAGGTTTTCCCTTTAGCAGTCGACATATGTTTCGGCCCTTTGTAGTGTACCACCTCTGTCAACAGTGATCACTAAGGTAAATGTTGGGCCATCTTCAGGACAAATGGTTACTTTGTGGTAGATTATTCTTGTTCCCCATTAGGCACACTAGCACATCTATGGTCCATAGACTGAAGTTAGGACTATTGAGACTGGTCAGACTCTCGGATGTGGCCGGGTATTGCCATCTCTGGTCTTGGTTCAGATTAGCAACTTCTGTGGCTTTGTTTTCAAGGTTGGTCTTTGTATTTCTGTATTTCACTTGGTACCATTCATTGGCAGGGCATGTACCGTTATTCTGGTGGTTATAGTGCTGCCTTGATCTGTGTTGTTTATGTCCGAGTGAAAGCTGGAAGTCTGCAAGAGCGGCAAGAGCTTGTTCTGCAGAGTAATGGTGTGTTTTTGAATCACGTGACTCGATTCAAAAACACACCATTACTCTGCAGAACAAGCTCTTGCCGCTCTTGCAGACTTCCAGCTTTCACTCGGACATAAACAACACAGATCAAGGCAGCACTATAACCACCAGAATAACGGTACATGCCCTGCCAATGAATGGTACCAAGTGAAATACAGAAATACAAAGACCAACCTTGAAAACAAAGCCACAGAAGTTGCTAATCTGAACCAAGACCAGAGATGGCAATACCCGGCCACATCCGAGAGTCTGACCAGTCTCAATAGTCCTAACTTCAGTCTATGGACCATAGATGTGCTAGTGTGCCTAATGGGGAACAAGAATAATCTACCACAAAGTAACCATTTGTCCTGAAGATGGCCCAACATTTACCTTAGTGATCACTGTTGACAGAGGTGGTACACTACAAAGGGCCGAAACATATGTCGACTGCTAAAGGGAAAACCTAATGTTTTTTCCCCTGTCACTAATGCATATTTTGACTCACTGTTATGCACAAAGCTGTTTAAGTTGTAGTATTCCCCTGTTAGAATAGATGAATGATGACTGAATGTTTTAATTGAAAATGTATTAAGTTTGCTATGTTTTGTTAAGCTTGTAACGTTTTTAGGTATTCTTGTGACTATTAAAAAGATAGAATTTTTTGTACCTAGCAGCATTTTTTTGCAATTCTTCCCAAAAAGGCGATAACCTTACTAACAAATTGTACAGGTTAACCTTCATCTTCACCTGTGACCCATACAGGACTTAAAGAGAGGGGTAGTCGATCTGTTTTTTCACAAACTTTTTCTCCATAGAAAATCCCTTCTTACAGTTTTGACCCCCCGTTAACAAAAAATAGGGATTACCCATTTATATATACCTCTACTATCACGTCCATGTAAGGGAACCAGACATAGTTCCTGAGAAATCGTTTTGTGTTGTCGATTCCCCTCTGGCCTTCATGTGCCAGCGTTGCTAGGGTCTTCCTTAGGTCCCTCGGTGCTACTAACCTCTTCCCCCGTAGCAAAAGTCCTTGGTCAGTGGCTATGAGTTTGTCGTGTGTCTTGGCTAGCCGGTCAAGTTCCTTCTGGTCTGCGTCCTCCTCTTCGGTTCCTTTTGGGTGGCGTTCCCTCCATTTGTTGGATCGGGTGAGAGAGACAGTGGCTCTGATTGTTGGGTCCGCTTTGCTCCTTTCTTCGAACGTTGTGGTTGAGATGGTAGGTGGCATGGCATTTGATGACAGGTATGAGATATATGCAGTGGCCTCATGGGCCAGGGTGTCATCTTTGTCCAGTAGGGGTGTCTGGATAGATAGTCAGCTGGGTTTGCGTCTCCTCCTGGCTTGCGGACAATAGTATAATCGTACTCTTGCAGTCTTATCCCCCATCGCTCTATGCGGGGTGGCATTTTCATTTTGGGGTTCCCAAAGATTGATATTAGGGCTTGGTGGTCTGTTACCAGGGTGAATCTCCGGCCAATGATAAAGTGGTGGTATTTCTTGCATGCCCATACTGCAGCTAGGCTTTCCCTCTCTGCTTGAGAGTAGGCCTTTTCCGTGTGTGACAGGGCTCGGCTGGCGTATGCAACTATTGCGTGATGGGCGTTGTCTGCGGAGTCGGTCTGGGCAAGGATGGGTCCTAGCCCTACTGGACTTGCATCGACCGTAATGATGGTGTGCCAATCCGGACGAAAATATGCTAGTTGTCGGTTGCTGGTAAGGCCTTCTTTTATTGTCCTGAAGGCTTCCTGGCAGGGTGCATCCCATATGAATGGTTGATTCTTCTTTAGGAGGTTGCGGAGAGGGTCAGTTGTTGTGGCGTAGTTCGGGCGGTGACACGCACAGTATCCCGCCATGCCTAACAGGGAACACAGTTCTGCAGTGGTCATAGGTGCTTGGAGATCGGTGATGGCCTTGATCTTGTCCGGGTTGGCTGTTATACCTTTGTTCGAGAATATGTGGCCAAAGAATGTGAGGCTTGTCTTATTGATGTCGCACTTGGACTCATTGAGAGTCAGTCCCGCATCTTGTAGGGTGGAGCAGGTGGTTTTTAGGGCACTGTCATGTTGCTCTTGATCCCTTCCAAATATTAAGATGTCGTCACTATAGTTTAGTCCGTTCATCTCCGATGCTATGAGGCGTCTGATGGTCTCTTGGAAGATCTCTGCAGCAGACGATATGCCGAAATTTAGCCTTTTATATCGAAATAGGCCGTCGTGCGTTGCAAATGTAGTGATGGGTCGTGATTCTGGGTCCAGGACGAGCTGATGGTAGCCCTGGTTGAGGTCAAGCTTTGAGAAGAACCTCGCTTTGTTTAGCCTGATCAGCATGTCCTCCAAGCTTGGGCCTGGTTGCCTTTCCCTCTGGATGGCGGTGTTCGGGATGCGCATGTCCACGCATATGCGGAGGCGACCGTTGTCCTTGGGAACGATGACTATTGGCGATACCCATGGTGTTGGCCCTTCTGCTTTCTCTATGATGTCGTTGAGAAGAAGTTGGATTTCTTTTGATACCTGTTCCTGAAGGTGGAAGCCCACTTTGCGTGGGTGCTGTGGTACCGGCCTGATGGTATTGTCGATGTGTAATTTGATGCGTGAGCCTTTTAGCATGCCCACTCCTTCAAATAACCTGGGGAGTTGGCTCTTGAGGTCTCCTTTCGCCAGGGGCCTGTCTATCATTGCCCTGATGGATTCGTGGGGCAATGGTGGTCCTTCTATTACTGTCATGATCTCTGCTTCCAAAAGGTCAGGGTTTTCCCAACTCCCTTGGAAGCAGATCCATAAACCAGGTTCCGAGTGCCAACCAGTCCCAATTGGGACCTTTTGGACCCAGTCCTGGCGCCAGTGGCACCAGGCTCATAAATATGCCCAGTCCCAGCGCTGGAAGCGCCGGGCTCATAATGCTTGGGTGGACTTACCTGCAGCAGACCATGCTGCTTACTTGCCTGCCAGTTGAGCCTCTGATCCTCTTCTGTTTGGAACTACTTTTCCTGTTGGGTGGGGCAGGAGCCACTCCCTAGGTTCAGAACACTGGAACTCTTCTGGAAAGCAGGAACTCTTTTCTTACCTAGGCGTGGCTGTGGAAGGAGACACCTAAGCACTACAGGAGGCTATTTAAACCACACCCGATGGATGAATCTTGCTTTGCGTTATTCTGCATCCTCTGCAGCAGAACGCTCATCGTGTCTTCTGCATCTGATCCTGGGCCTAAGGAAAAAGGCTTACCATCCTGAATCCAGTCTTCAGCAACACCTATAAAGACAAGAAAGAACAGGTTAGCATTACGGTCTTCAGTGACAGCTCTTCACTTACCTGGTCCATCGGCTGTCACCAACGCCTCGCGCTGCATTCCGACATCTGAAAGGCAAAGGCTTACCTACTCTTCGTGTGCTCCGGAGGTCTTCACACTGCATTCCGGCATCTGAAAGACAAAAGCTTACCAACTCTTCGCACGCTCCGGAGGCCTTCGGCGCTGCATCCCGCATCTGAAAGACAAAACAAGGTACGTTTAAAGACATTGGGGAACTTTAATACTCACGTGCCATTACTCCTTTCCACATCTAACCCAGTGGGTATTCCGGCTCCCTGCACCCGCTCCGAACTTGTACCTGCAAAATAAAAAGACAGTTAGAGCGCATCGTGAAGCAGGCAACAAGCGCTTACTTACGTGCTTCCAGGCGCTTCTATTCATCACACGGGCTCCATCTTCAACTCACTTCAGCCCGTCATCCACCATCGCCGGAACCCTGCAAAACAAGAGACATCATTACTAAAGACTTTAAAGACATTAGAATTACTCGAAACTTACCGTTCATGCAGTAAACAACGGACAGCAGTCCTCTGAAGTCAAGAGGCCTGCTCCCTTATCCAGTGAAGAAACTGGTTACAGCACCCTGCCCCGAGGCAGATGGAGAGCACGGCGTTCACTTACCTAAGGTGAGAACGTTAACCTTCGGGGTTCTACAGGAGAAAAGAAAGGGAAGAAGAGAGAGACATTCAATAACCCAGTTCATTAATCCCATATTTTCTATCTGCAGACATCTTACCCTTCGAGTCAGACATACAGTGCACAGAGGTCCAGCCCAAAGAGCCAGCCATGTGTTACACATCACCTTTGAAGATACGGTATACGCCCAGTCAAGACCGGCGCCTCTACGGGAATCAGGTGAGCGTTACAGAACGCAAAGCCTACCACAAAACTCCCGTCCAGGCGCTATGGAAACCTCGGATACCGACCAGCTAGCCCAGTTACTTGGGGAACTAAGGGCAGAAGTGCATGCAGCCCGTCAGGAAACAAACGCTCTAAGAAGGGAACTGATTATTTCCAAGGAGCGAACAGATGATCTCGCTAGACAATTGCTACAGTCACAAGCCGGACAGACCCCGTTACCCGCATCTGGGGGAAATCTTCCTTCTACATCCTCTATGAATCCAGTGCAGATCAACCTACCTGGGAATGTACCTCTGGCTCCGCCCGAACGATTTTCTGGTGACCCAAAGAGGTTTGCAGTATTTATCAATCAGTGCCGGTTGCATTTCTTATGCCGGCCAGCAGCCTTTCCAACTGATCAAGCTAAAGTAGCTTTCGTGCTTTCGTACCTTAGTGGCAATGCGGCAGACTGGTCGATCCCTCTAGTAAATCAAGATGATCCGGTCCTCCATGATTTTCAAGCTTTTCAGCTCAGTATGGAAAAACTGTTCGCAAGACATTCACAGGGGCAGGCCTTGGACAATGAGCTTCTTTCGTTGCGACAAGGTAATCAAGACCTTTTGGCTTATATTGCGTCTTTCAACAGACTGATAGTGGAAACTCAATGGCCTGAGGACAAAAGGATTACGCTGTTTTATAGAGGTCTATGTGGAGAGCTCAAAGATGTGTTAGCCCAAGTAGTGAATCCCCCACAAGATTGTTCGGACTATATAGACTTAGTCGTTCAAATAGATCACAGACTGCAGAACAGGAAGGCCGATCGTTCCAAGTTTGATGCTCGAGTATTTTCCAAACCGCCAACTCCTTCCAAAGGAGTAGACTCCGGGGAACCCATGCAAATAGGGGGTCTGAAAGGTCCTCTAACACAAAAGGAGCGGGAAAGGAGAAAACAGTTGCAATTATGCCTCTATTGCGGAAACTCAGGGCACTTTCTTCGAGACTGTCCGGTGAAACCTGCCAAGAAGGCAGTAGGAGCTGCAGTTACCAAAGTTACAAACTCTGAGCAGGGAAACGACCTCGCCCGACAAGAATAGAGGTCCTCTTGCCGAGCGTGAAAACCAGTTCCGTGACCTCGCATTTCATGATACCTATAGTCCTCATTAACCCTGATAATCCGGATCGATTACATGCAATTGAAGCTTACGTCGACAGCGGTGCCATCGGCAATTATGTGGATCATGAAATGGTTTTGAGGATGAATCTAACTCTTTGGCCCAAGGCTGTAAAGGACGTCATTACTACGGTGGATGGTACAGAGATAGCCTCCGGGCCAGTAACGCATACCACTCAAGAAGTGACACTAGTAAGTCAAGATGGACACCATGAGAAGATCGTGTTTGATGTGATCAAGGCCCCTCAGTTTCAGATTATTCTAGGAATATCTTGGTTAGAGAAACACAATCCTCTGATCGATTGGCGAGCAAGAACGCAAGAACGGTCCAGTTTCCAGAATGTGTCTCTACTTGTCACCCTCCACCTGGTGTTGCACTGGCAGCAATTTCTTCAGAGACTCCCCAGTTACCTCCCGAATACCTAGAATACCAAGATGTTTTCCGGAAGGATCAGGCTAACTCTCTACCTCCTCATAGGTCTTATGACTGCCAGATAGACCTGATACCTGGATCTACTCCTCCTTGTAGTAGAATTTATGCCCTCACCGAGCCTGAGAACCTTCACCTTCGACAATACCTGGATCAATACCTGGCAAATGGGTTTATTCGTCCTTCCAAGTCCCCTGCTTCTTCAGCTTTGTTCTTCGTTCCAAAAAAGGAAGGAGACCTTAGAACTTGTATAGATTATCGCTCCCTGAACCAGATCACTGTTAAGAATAGATATCCGTTACCTTTGATCCCTGAACTCCTGGACCAAGTCAGAAAAGCATGCATATATACAAAGCTGGATCTTAGAGGAGCTTACCACTTGGTACGAGTAAAAGAGGGCGATGAATGGAAGATGGCCTTCCGCACCAAGTATGGGCTATTTGAATATCAGGTCATGCCCTTTGGACTTTGCAATGCCCCGGCCGCCTTTCAATATTTTATGAACGATGTCCTCAGAGAGCTCATAGATGTGTGTGTTATTGTTTACATTGACAACATCCTCGTTTATTCTTCATCGGAATCTGAACATCGGAAACACGTGAAAATGGTCCTCGAAGGATTGCGTCAACACAAACTTTTCGCTAAGTTGGAAAAATGTGTTTTCAACGTGACTGAAGTTGAATTCTTGGGATTCATATTATCACCTGGCGGAGTGCGTATGGATTCAAAGAAGGTCAATGCAGTTCTCAAATGGCCATCACCATCCTCCGTAAAAGGTGTGCAAAGCATGTTAGGCTTCGCTAACTTTTACCGCAGGTTTATCCCCGAATTCTCTCGAATAGTCCAGCCCATCACTGCCTTGTTAAAGAAAAACAAACGTTTTGAATGGTCTACCGAGGCGGAACAAGCTTTCTAGGATTTGAAGACTAAATTTATCTCTGCACCAATCTTAAAACACCCTCGCCCCGAACTCCCCTACATCGTGGAAACTGATGCTTCAAGCCTTGCCATGGGGGCAGTTCTATCACAAAAGGACCCGGTAACCAATCAGTTGCATCCCGTGGCATTTTGGTCCCGCAAATTCTCGCCTCCTGAAATCAATTACACGATTACTGACAAGGAACTTCTGGCTATCAAGTCTGCCTTTAAGGCTTGGCGGCATTATCTGCTGGGGGCCCGACACACCGTTACTGTGATTACGGATCACCGAAACCTGCAATATTTGAAAACCGCAAAAGCCCAATCCTCTAGACAACTCCGTTGGGCATTATTCTTTGCCGAGTTTGACTTCATAATTACCTATCGACCTGGTACAAAAAATGGTAAAGCTGATGCCCTTTCTCGGATGGGAGTAGAAGAACACTTGATCAACCCTAAACCTGTACCAATCATTCCCGAACAAAGAATTCTGGGTGTAATCGCCACACAATCCATAGAGGAAGTTAAGGATAAAGCCAGGCAACTTGTAACTCCAGCAGACATACAGAATTGGCATCTGCAGGGAAAGGACTTTGCAGTAAAGGACAACTTATTGTATTTCCAAGAACGATTATACCTGCCCAGCACAGATTTACAGAAAAAAGTAATCTCTTGTTATCACGATTCTTTAATGGAAGGACATCCCGGTATAGCCAAGACCTCAGAAAAGATCAAGCGCTACTTCTGGTGGCCGTCTTGGAAAAAAGATATCAGAGACTTTATAATGTCCTGTGGAGTATGCGCCCAAAACAAGAGTCAAAAGGAAAGACCAGCAGGCCTCTTACGCCCTATTGACATCCCACCTCGCCCTTGGCATACGCTTTCTACGGACTTCATCACCGATCTACCTCCATGCTCCGGATACAATACGATTCTAGTAATCGTGGACTTATTCTCCAAGATGGCGCATTTCATTCCGCTCAAAGGCTTGCCAACAGCAGCAACTCTGGCCCGAGAATTTCTCGAAAACATCATCCGACTGCACGGTTTTCCTTCGGTTCTAATTTCGGATCGAGGTAGCCAATTTATTTCGCATTTTTGGCAAAGTTGCTGTCGGTCGGCTCAAATTGATGTGAGACTATCGACCAGTCACCACCCTCAGACCGACGGACAAACCGAGAGGACCAATCAAACTCTGGAACAGTATGTACGCTGCATGCTGCAACAAACTGAAAAAACTTGGAAAGACATCCTTTGGATAGCCGAATATGCCTACAATAACTCTGTCCATTCGGGAACTGGGAAAACCCCGTTTTTTCTTTTGTACGGCAGTCACCCTCGAACCTCGGAGTTGGATCCCCTCCAAGATCTTGAAACGCCAGCAGTAGACTACCTGCATTCTACAATCACCCAAGCCTTTAAGGAAGCTGTTTCTCACCTTCAAAGGGCTAAAGAACAATACAAGAAAGGAGCAGATCAACATCGGAAGGAAGCCCCTCAATATCAAGTAGGGGATCAAGTCTGGTTATCCACCAAATATCTACCTCTAAAAGGGCCACGCACATTCAACCCAAGATACCTTGGTCCCTATTCCATCACTACCATAGTAAACCCAGTAGCGGTCAAGTTGGACTTGCCCCTGCACATGAAGATACATCCGGTCTTCCACGTCTCTCTATTAAAACCCGTGCAACCTCAAACCCGACTAACTAAATCTCCAAAACCTATCCTAGTTGATGGCGAACTCGAGTTTGAAGTCAAAAGCATTCTTGACTCCAAGATCTCCAAATCTAAACTATTTTACCTAATTGACTGGAAAGGCTACGGCCCCCAAGAGAGATCCTGGGAACCTGCTGAATATGTCCACGCTCCTCGCCTAATCAAAAGATTTCACCGAACATTTCCTGACAAGCCAAAACCCCCAGAGAAGCCCGGTTTGGGAGGGGCCTTGAGGGGGGGTAATATCATGATCTCTGCTTCCAAAAGGTCAGGGTTTTCCCAACTCCCTTGGAAGCAGATCCATAACCCAGGTTCCGAGTGCCAACCAGTCCCAATTGGGACCTTTTGGACCCAGTCCTGGCGCCAGTGGCACCAGGCTCATAAATATGCCCAGTCCCAGCGCTAGAAGCGCCGGGCTCATAATGCTTGGGTGGACTTACCTGCAGCAGACCATGCTGCTTACTTGCCTGCCAGTTGAGCCTCTGATCCTCTTCTGTTTGGAACTACTTTTCCTGTTGGGTGGGGCAGGAGCCACTCCCTAGGTTCAGAACACTGGAACTCTTCTGGAAAGCAGGAACTCTTTTCTTACCTAGGCGTGGCTGTGGAAGGAGACACCTAAGCACTACAGGAGGCTATTTAAACCACACCCGATGGATGAATCTTGCTTTGCGTTATTCTGCATCCTCTGCAGCAGAACGCTCATCGTGTCTTCTGCATCTGATCCTGGGCCTAAGGAAAAAGGCTTACCATCCTGAATCCAGTCTTCAGCAACACCTATAAAGACAAGAAAGAACAGGTTAGCATTACGGTCTTCAGTGACAGCTCTTCACTTACCTGGTCCATCGGCTGTCACCAACGCCTCGCGCTGCATTCCGACATCTGAAAGACAAAGGCTTACCTACTCTTCGTGCGCTCCGGAGGTCTTCACACTGCATTCCGGCATCTGAAAGACAAAAGCTTACCAACTCTTTGCATGCTCCGGAGGCCTTCGGCGCTACATCCCGCATCTGAAAGACAAAAAAAGGTGCGTTTAAAGACATTGGGGAACTTCAATACTCACGTGCCATTACTCCTTTCCACATCTAACCCAGTGGGTATTCCGGCTCCCTGCAGCCGCTCCGAACTTGTACCTGCAAAATAAAAAGACAGTTAGAGCGCATCGTGAAGCAGGCAACAAGCGCTTACTAACGTGCTTCCAGGTGCTTCTATTCATCACACGGGCTCCATCTTCAACTCACTTCAGCCCGTCATCCACCATCGGCGGAACCCTGCAAAACAAGAGACATCATTACTAAAGACTTTAAAGACATTAGAATTACTCGAAACTTACCGTTCGTGCAGTAAACGACGGACAGCAGTCCTCTGAAGTCAAGAGGCCTGCTCCCCTTATCCAGTGAAGAAACTGGTTACAGCACCCTG
Source organism: Ambystoma mexicanum (assembly GCF_040938575.1). NCBI lineage: Eukaryota > Metazoa > Chordata > Amphibia > Caudata > Ambystomatidae > Ambystoma > Ambystoma mexicanum. The sequence goes on from NC_090934.1 coordinate 230,846,400, forward strand.
CCCCGAGGCAGATGGAGAGCACGGCGTTCACTTACCTAAGGTGAGAACGTTAACCTTCGGGGTTCTACAGGAGAAAAGAAAGGGAAGAAGAGAGAGACATTCAATAACCCAGTTCATTAATCCCATATTTTCTATCTGCAGACATCTTACCCTTCGAGTCAGACATACAGTGCACAGAGGTCCAGCCCAAAGAGCCAGCCGTGTGTTACACATCACCTTTGAAGATACGGTATACGCCCAGTCAAGACCGGCGCCTCTACGGGAATCAGGTGAGCGTTACAATTACTTCCGACTGGTCGTAGTGTAAGTCAATCAGGGCGAGGGCATTGGCTGTCCGGTAGCTGAGGAGACAGGGCTCCTTATAACATGTATCGTGGCAGTTACTGTGATGTTCCTGTGCCTTAGATCACATTGAGATTTTTCTTTGGAAGTCATAGGTTGAGCTGCTCCCCATTGAAAGATGTGTGTCTTGGATTCTTGCAAGGGGTATGAGGAGGCTATTTCGCGGTAGATATGTTCGTTCATGACGTTTACCGTCGCTCCCGTGTCGACGATGAATCTGTTTCTGGTGTTTCCCATCTGGATTGTGACTCTGGGAGCCGAGGTGTCTTCAGCTTCAACACTGAGGAGGCATACGTACTCTCTGTTGTAGCCATCTTGTAGGTATTGCGCATGTTCATTCCCTCTTAGCTGATATTGTGGTGGGGGTTTGAGGTATGGTTCTCTGTCTTGCCCAAGGAGATTTGGGGTTTCCGCTTTGTAGGTCTCTTCGTGTTCCAGGTTCTGCATGAAGTTACTATGGTGGATGTCATATCGTTCGTGGTCTTTCCTATCTGGCTCGATCTGAAGTCCCTCAAGGGCTCTTACGGTGTTTGGGCGTTGATAAGTATTCGTGGGGAATGACGCGTTCCTGACTGTCTGGCAATGTTGTTCCGTGTGTGTCTCCATCATGCGAGTGGCAGGCCGTGGGCGTGTTGATCCTCCTTCCGGTAGTAGTTCCTTGCCTATCAGTTGGAAGTGGTTTTCCATTCCGCATCTCATGCAGCGTTGGCCGATGGCAGGGCATAGACCTCGGTGTGGATACTCGAATCCACAGCGATAGCATTGGCGGTCGCTTTGTGTCCGTTGTGTTGGGTACTTCGGATTTATCCTTGTCTGTGGAGCTGGGTGTCGAGTGTAGGGGTGTATTGCTGCTATGACTTCTCCTTTCTTGGGGTTCTCAATGGCTGCTGCCTGAATGTCCACTCTCTCGTAAACTCTGGCCAATACCTCTTTTAGGGATAGGGGTTTCTTTAGGAGGTGTTTCCGGAACATCGAGGATACGCAACCTTCTATTATGCGTAATCTGATGGCTTCTTCGTCATTAAAGTTGGCAAAATCGCACTTCGATATTTTTCTTTGAAGGCGAATGACAAATTCCCCTATTGATTTGTGTGGTAATTGACCACATTGGTTGAACGTGTATCTCTCATAGTCACGATTGGGTGAGATGACAATTTTCTCATTTATGGCTTGCAGGAGTTTTCCATATGTAGTGCGGTCCTGTAGTGGAATCGTGCGTATGATGTTTTTAATTTCCCTCCCTGCAACGTTTGCGAAGATGCTTAGTATGTTGGGAGGTTCTTGTGTGCCGATGGCACCCACAAAGTCCTCGAACTCTTCCATCCACTCTTCCCATCGTTGGCCCTGGTCGTGATGTGGGTTTAATGCTAATGGGGTGGGTCTCCTCATTAGGCTTGCGTGAGAGGAGGGTGCTCCTGGTACTGGTGGTTGGGCATTGGGGTCCGCTGCATCCGGGGCCGACATGATGGTGTCGCTTGGTCTGCTTTCGTTAGTCAGGTGGCACGTGGGCGTTGGTCACAGTTGACTCTTGGTGCTATGGCTTCCTGTGTGGGTCTCACGTGGGAAGCACAGGCTTTCTTTCTTTTGTTGGGGTTTGGTTTAACTGTATGATCTCTTTAAATGTCACGTGTGGGGAGACACAGGGTTTCCTTCTCCCTCGTAGCGTGGCTCACTCCTTTATTTTTGAATGTCACTTGGGGAGACACGGGTTTCCCTCCTTCTTTGGCTTTGGGAGTCCCTTCTTTGTTTTGGTTTGTCTCTGTTATCTGTAGGGTTGTCACTCATGGGAGATACAGGGTTCCCCTCTCTGCTGTGGCGGTCTCTGTCGCACAATTGCTTTAATGTCACACGGGGAGACACAGGGATTTCCTTTTCCCGTAGTGTTTCTTATCGTTTTGTCCCTTTGGATGTCACGTGGGGAGACACAGGGATTCCCTTCTGCCCTAGCGTTCTTAGCTTATTATCCCCTTGGGTGTCACGTGGGGAAACACGGGGATTCCCTCTTGTCCTATCTTTCTTACTTAATTGTCCCTTGGGATGTCTCGTGGGGAGACACGGGGATTCCCCTTTTCCGTATTGTAGTCCCCCCGTATTTTTTTATGTGTCACGTGCGGGAGACACAGGGATTCCCCTTTTCCGTATTGTAGTTCCCCCGTATTATTTTATGTGTCACATGCGGGAGACACAGGGATTCCCCTTTTCCGTATTGTAGTTCCCCAGTTTTATTTTATGTGTCACGTGCGGGAGACACAGGGATTCCCTTTTGGTCAGAATGTGGTTCTCCCGTATGTGTTTGAATGTCACGTGGGGAGATGCGAGGTTCCCTTTCCCCGACACCCTACTTGCTGTGTGGTTGCCGCGGGCCAGCGGGTCTTCTCGCGTCGCGGTGTCGGCTCTTCTCTCCTGGGCGCACAGGCCCGCCGGGATCCTCCGGCGCTTTCTCCTCACTTTCCAGGCACACGGGCCTCTCCGTCTCGAGGCGCACGGGCTTCACCTTTACGGCACATGTGCCTCCGGTCGATGACGGGCGCACGGGCCCTCTTCGTCCTCCCAGGCACACGGGCCTCTTCCTCTCGAGGCGCACGGGCCTCACCTTCTCAAGGCGCTCGGGCCTCAGCTTCTCAGCGATCAGCGACGGGCACACAGGCCCTCTTCATCCACATGGGCCGCTGCTCGATGACGGGCACGCCGGCCTCCCGGAACCACCGTTGGCATACAGGCCGACCCGGCTGCCGCAGGGGGCACGGGCCTTCCAGCAAGGCTCAGAAGCCGCTGCTCGCTTGCGGGCGCACAGGCCCTCCTCGGTCACTGCTGGGCTCACGGGCCCTCCGACAGGGTGCACGGGCCGCTGTTGGGCTGCAGGGCACACGGGCCCTTCAAGCTGCTGGGCACACGGGCCCTCCGGCAGGGCACACGGGCCGCTGCTAGGCTGCAGGGCACACAGGCCCACCACAAACTGCTGGGCGCACGGGCCCTCCTGTTTTGCTGGGCACACGGGCCCTCCTCGGTCACTGCTGCGTTCACCGCCCTCCTGCTACTGCTGCCGGCACGCGAGTCTTCGCATCGGCTTCGTCGCCAGTGTTAGGCTCTCACTCTCTCTCATTTATACGCATGCAATGAAGAGACGGAGCCTGCTCTGCCGTGAACTTCCTTTATTCACATCCTAACACCAACTGCCGTTTTTTCTCTCCAGCCCCCTCCCTTTCCGCTTTCCTCCCGCTCTTTCTCAGTTGGTGCCCTTAAAGGGGCAGTGTCTCTTTGTTCATGTACAACAAAAATGTGCAATTGTTTTAAAGCTGTTGAAACACATGCCAGGTTCTGAGATTTAGCTGTATACCTAGTGTCGAAGATGCTCGTGGTTTCACAGAGAGACGAGCAGTCAGAATGCCAGTGCTGTTTGCGTGTTTTGAGTGGCAGCATATTTTCAGAGGAAGAGGGATGGAGTGTCTCTGTATTTCGAGCCAAGAGACACAGCATGGTGGCACAGTATGGAAGTGTTCCGCACATGCGCACACCCAATGCTGGCCTCACCCAAGTAATGCAGCCACGGCTCCTCATAATAATTTAAGAATACAGTACTTTGCTCTCTATTTTGGTTAATTGTAAGTAAAGGGATATTTTGGGAGTAACAACAAAGTTCTCAATCCCAACTGGTTGATTTTGAGGCGAGTAAAAATTCTGTTTAATTTTACAATACAGGCATTTGTCTTGTAAACGAAATATAAGTTGCAGCTAGAAATTGCTGTAAATCAAAAGACACATTTTTATGACATGAGCAGTCTTCACATCCGGCAGCACTGTGGCAGAATACCTCTTTGTGGAAAGTTCTGCTTGTCCAAACACATCACTTGTTCATTGTGGGTGTCAACGGGCCAAATTAATTCATACTTGTTACTGTCTTTTTTTTTGTTTTGTTGGTAGTTTTGACCAATTTAGCATTGAGTCCCTTTTAGGGATCAAAATAGGCAGGTAGATGTTCATATCGATCCCTGAATGCCACCCTAATGTTTAGGTCAACAGTGGGATTATAAAGGCAGGTGTTAGCAGCCCCCTTACTGACTCAAACGGACCAGAATTAATAGTCATATGAGCTGTGTGCCACTAGCATGGAGCAGCGATGTCACCTTGTGTTACAGCCACAGGGCTTCGGATTAGAGCATCATGAAAACCTGAAAGCAACACTTATTTTAATACATTGGGCCTCGTTATGAGACCGGCGTGGCGGTAAAACTGGCACGGCTGCCGTCGGTATTGTCTTTTTTCCGGCGCCGGGAATGGGCAATTACCAGGTCATTATGGCCCCACTGGACCCGGTAATTGCCCCTTCCCAGGCACCTGAAAAAAATTCTCCCCATTCCCATTCAAGCCCCATAGGGCTCAATGGGAATGGGGAGGCCGGATGCACCGGCACCATTCTGAATGGTGCCGGTGCATCTGACATGGTCTGCTCGCCAGTGCCGGTCCGCCTGCCAGGTCAGACATGGCAGGCGAAAAAGCACACGCGAGTAGAACTCGTAGTTTGCTGGTCCAGTAACTACGGTACCAGCAAGCTTGCCGGTACCAAGAGCCTTAAACCATGAGTTTTCTGTACCATGTAGAGGGTAGAGGCACTCATGCACGTTGTATAAGTGTGATATTTCTTTACCTATAAGACAATGGGCCTCGTTATAAGTTTGCCGGTCCGGTAACAAAGATACCGGTAAGCTTGCCGGTATCATTGTTACCAGACTGGCAAACTATGAGTTCTGCTCGCGGGTGCCTTCCCGCCCGCCAGGTCTGTCCTGGCGGGCACACCGGCACCGGCGAGCAGAGCATGTCGGATGCACCGGCACCATTCTGAATGGTGCCGGTGCATCCGACCTCCCCATTCCCATTGAACCCTATTGTGCTCAATGGGAATGGGGAGCATTTCATTCCGGTGCCTATGAATGGGCAATTACCGGATCCGACAGGGCCGTAATGACCCGTAATTGCCCATTCGCGTGTTCCGGAAAAATTCACACGTTTGATGGCAGCCTGCCGGTTTTACCAGCAAGGCTACCGCCAAACTTGTAATGAGGCCCAATGGATTATCACAGAGACCAAGAACACATTCACCAATAATTCTTTGGTATTATCCAATAGACAAGGGACATCACATTTAGCAATAGAACACTCACGAGTAAGTATCTCTTAAACTCTGAGCATCTTAGTTTTGCCAACAATGCCAATGGGGAAGGAACTCTCAGTTATATACACTGAATTCACAGTGACCCAAGTGGCCGAGAGGGTTCAACATTTTACATCACCAAGGTAACCATTGAGCAGAAATTTTAAACAGATTCTGAGGAGTAATTATTTAATAAGGGACAGATCTTTAAGCGTGTACGTAGCTCCACATCATCCATATAAACCTTTGAGACAGGATTGCAATGTAATGGGTTATTTATAACATGCTTAATACCCAGAGGTTTCTAACTGCGACCCGGGGATCGAACCTGTGTGGCTCAGCATCGTCTTGCTTCCAAGATGAGCGCGTTGCCCCTGAGCTATCCTCCTGAGACTGGATGAAGCACACAAGTAGAATACATTGCTTTAACATCCAGCTCACTGTACAGGTGCACACATATAAACTATCATTACCTGCTATAGAGAGCTCTTTAGGTCATGTGTTAAACATATGCACACCGCTAAGTGTGCTTCAAGGTTGGAGGTTTACTGGAGAGGATACCATGGCACAGATGAAGGGGCCAAGAAAAGCCCACATCATGACCTGAATCTTGGAGACAGATAATCCCATAACCCAGTTATGTAAATTCTACGGAAACAAGAGATTCCAATTTGTTTAAGGCCATTCCCCTGGTATCAGCTCAGCATTTAGAAGACCACCAGACCTCATTTGTTTTAACACTAGATAAGACTCTTACCAAAATACGTGGTATCTTGGTAGCCTCACCATTTCCTGATCCGCAACTGCCTCTCTACTTGTCTGCTCCCCCCCTTCAAAATGGTGTGCCCCCCAAGCCCATACAGTGAGTCACAATGGAACCGCCGGTGTGCGCAATACTTTGGCAACCTTGCCTAGGACTCTACTTTTGTGCATACTGCATGTTAGGAGGAGTGCCATTTCCCCAGTTTGATCATTGATGCAGGCTTTGTACAGCAACTCAATCTCACGGCAAGAACAGGTTAACTGATTGCAACCCTAATTGGATCCTGGAATACCGGGGATTTGTCCATCTGTTTCCAAAGGACAAATGCAACCTAAAACGCTTTGATGTCTTGTGCCTGCCGCAGACGTGGATAACCAAACTGCCAACCGCAGATGGATTCAGCATGTACATGAATCTAGCAATAGAAAGACAAAAAGGAGGACCAATGGCAGGTTTGTTGACGTTTATAAGAAACGGTATGGGCTTCCAAGTGAAAGAAACCCAAAAGCCAAATCCATATATCCAAATACTCATCTTGGAGCCTGTTAAAGAATCAAGAGAAATTATTTAATCAATAATAGTAATGAATCTATATTGGGAACATAAAACAGCTTTCTCAATTAAATTTGTAGATCAAATAATCCTAATTGATGATTTCAATGTCGCAGTGATGAATCCCATCATTATCCTTTGTGGTGAGTTGAATATCAATTGCCTCGCCTCATGCTCTGGAGTCGAGAAAACTCCTAATAATACATCGATAGAAAAAATCAATATAATGAAGAATGGATAGACGAAATGGAAGAGCGAAACATTTGCATGCTGGATGGAAAGACTACAGGGGACATTCCGGCAAGGGCAACATGGCAACAAAAATCCACGTTAGATTACTTCTTTGTCTCAGGAAATGTAAATCAAAGAGTCACATCACTCAAGATAATGCCAATGAACAACATTAATCATGACCTTTTAGAACTAAGATGTCAACTCTGAAAGAACTCCACATGAAGTTATTGGAGGCAAACTCTCTTAGTTGAGCCTGGAAGAAACAGACTCCGCCTACCCCCTAATAACGTGTGCATGCTGAACAACAAATACCAAATGGCAATTTAATATTAAGCAATTGGAGATGAATATTCATCTCTCCTCTATGAATACACAGAAATACAGCAAGTACATTGCAGGCTTGGCTTTAAACCGAGACATGGGCCTCATTACACGGTAGGCGGTAGGGATTTACCGGTACCGGTAAAATACCGGTACCGGTAAATCCCTGCCGCCTTACTACGAGGTCCCTTAGCGGGTTGGAGTTTTAACGCCTGCTTTTTGCAGGCGTTAAATACCAACCCGCTAAGGGACCTCGGAGCTAATTACGGCACCGCTAAATTGCGGTGCCGTAATTAGCGCCTTCCCCATTCCCATTGAGCCCTATGGGGCAGAAATGGGAATGGGGAACGGCAATGGCGGAAGGGGGATTTACCGCCCCTCCAACCTTGGGATGGGGCGGTAAATCCCCTTTCCGCCAAGGCGGTGCCGGTATTTTACCGGCATGAGCCATGGCGCTAATAGCGCTAATAGCGCCATGGCTCACCGCCTACCGTGTAATGAGGCCCATTCTCATGATGCAGAAAAATAACTACAGAAGAGAGTGTATTGAAAAGCGATCAGGCATACTGCTAATCTACCAATCCTGGAAAGAGCTGGAAAGCATACAAAAACTGGCTCATCTCTCACAAGGGCATTACACAACAATGTGATGCAGAATCTATGATGCAAACGATATCAAACAAAAACTCAAGGGATTTCTGGCAGCTATTAAATCACATAAACAATTCACAACAAGCCCTACAAAGTAATATGATATCACAAGAGGAGCAGGTATGATATTACGATTAATTATACAAAAAGAAGCGAAAGACCCCAGATCCAGACTTGCCCTATCCAAGCAAATGGAAAATTTTATTCGATAGAGATGACATTCTCTTGTTGATTAAAAAGGACAGCAATTTGAGGGTCCCGGGTCCTGATGTACTGAGCAATCAGATGCTGCAAACAGCCCCGGAAGATTGGGCAGATTTCTGTGATCTTATTTACCCAGATAGTAGAAAAAAAAGTATCAAAGTGCTGGAAAACAGCAATCGTGGTACCGATATTTAAGTAGGGCGAAATGTCACACCCAACTCCTGACTACGGAAGCTAAATGTAGTTGACCAATCCCAGTTTGGTTGGCACAGGCTCCTGAATAGTATTCACAGGTAACCACGAGGCAGCCAATAGGAGGAAGAGGGTTAAGGAGAAGATGTGGATAGGTAGGGGGTGTTAGGAAGACTGGAAAGATGGTTAGGGTATGTTGAATTGGATAGGTACGGGGAGTAAGGGGGAAAACATACATGTCATGAAACACATAAAGGTAACTAACTTTCTTAATTCGTGAGTTACTAGATCACCTGAAAATCTTCTCCTACTACCAGGGCAACATCCTTCTTGTTTTAGAACATTGCTTCCTAGGACCCCTAGCTCAAACAGTCATTCCTTAAACAAGTGACTAACATAAGCATAGGAGTGCTCATGGATATCTCCTGAGCAGCAATTGCAACACAATATGAAATGAGACATAAGCAGGAAATTCAATATGGTGCATAACATATATCAGCAGACCCCAATTGGTCTCCAGGGTACCCACTGTCACTTCTGCCAAGTAGTGATGTCTTCCAGTGAGTGCACCTGTGGCAGGTAAGGTGGTAGAACATGCCCCTTACAGACTCATGACAAGAGCAGGTAGCACAAAAAAACATATATCGTCCCTGACACCTCAAATGTTCATTTTCCCTGAATCTCCACTCTCAGTGGCTCAATGATTAGGGTTCATGAAGACTTAGCATTTCATTCAGAAAAGCATGTGGAAGCAAACAATATACCATACTTCCTCTCGCCGTGACTTTCACTCACAAGTTCATAAGAATACAACGTTGTTAAGCAGTAAGCACGTAGCCAACAATCACCAACAAGCAGCACGGCCGGGGAGGAGTTTAAATAGCATGCAATGGCGTGCCCATGCGCACAAACACAATCCCGCAGGTGTTAATGGGTATTGTAGTTTCTGGGCTCTCTTAGCCCACAACCAGGCCCGCCAAGCACCCAACAAGCCCCTTTTCCTCACATTACCACCTCCGCTAAGGCCCTTCCCAGGCACTGGTTTCTCCGGATGGCACGATGAAACAGTCTTACCAATCGGGCTGTATGCAGTGCCTCTGACGGTTCCCAAGAATCATCCTCAGGACCACAACCCATTCAGGAAATCAAATACCAGAGTTTCTTGCCATGCCACTTGGAGTCCAAAATAGGCGACACCTCGAATTCCTCTGGACCATCCCATATCACAACCGGAGCCTTCCATGTCATTACACCAGAAGCCACAGGCTTAACAAAAGAAACATGAAACACAGGATGGATCCTCATATGTGAGGGAAGATGCAAATGCACCACAATCTCTGATATACATTTCACAATCCTATAGGGTCCAATGAAGTGGTGCAGAAATGTACAAGACCCAAGCAGCTAGATATGCTGAGTGGACGATCACACTCGATCCCCCACCACATATTTCGGATTGACTCATCTTTTCCGGTCTGCCTGCCTCTTATAGGCCACTTTGGCTCTGTCCAGATTTTGTCATGCCTTCTCTGATATACCGAGAAGCTCCCGAGTATGTTCCATCACAGCCGGAATCTTGTTAAACTCGGGAACCTCTTCCGGCGAAACGTTTTTTTCAATTTTGTCCATACAAGCAGAAATGGGGGGACATAGCCAGCAAATCATGTTTGGCATTGTTATAACAAAATTCTGTCAGCCACAAAGACTGGACCCAAGAGGATTTTCCCTCAGCCAGAAACACCTGAGATATTGCTCCATAGTCTGATTAACCCTTTCGGTTTGCCCATCTGTCTGTGGATGATAACTGGTGGATAAGGCACAGGAGATTCCGAGCAACTAACAGAAAGCACGCCAAAACCGGAATGTAAACTGAGAACCCCGGTCAGATACTATGGCTCTCGGTAACCCATGCAACCTCACTACATGTTGCAAAAATAGTTCTGTCAGTGTTACTGCACTCAGAATAACATCACAAGGTACAAAATGAGCTTGCTTAGTCAGGTAATCAACCCAACTAGAATGTTATCAAAATCTCCATATCTGGGCAGTTCGGTAACAAAGTCCATAGACAAACATACCCATTGTTCCTCGGGCATGCGTAGTGGTTGTAAAAACCCTCCTTCCTCTCATGGCCTGCCTTGGACCGAACACAGGTCTCACAACCTGCCACATACTCCTGTACATAGGAGGCCCAGCCCTACAACCAGAGGTACCGCTGCACCATGTCCTGAGTTTTCCTGAAACCAGCATGACCTGCCAGGGGAGAATTATGGCCCCAAAACAAGGCTTTTTTTCTCAACATCTCCGTGGGTAGAAACAACTTTCCTTCCTGATAGGATAATCCCTCCCAAATGAGTCTGGTAACTACCCTTCTTAACCCATCCTTTCCACTCCTCTTTAGGGAAATTCTTCCGTACCTCCCAGATTACCTCCTGAGTCACTGCACCAACAATCTTGACCACTGGAATAATACATAGTCTTCCTGGCACTGCCCTCCCAAATGGAATCAGTGCCTTATTGAAAGCGACCTTTAACCACCAAAATGCTTCCTCCGCCTCCTGATCCCAGTTGAACTTGGTAGCCTTTCTTAACAGACAGGTAATGGGTGTGATGAGGGCTGAAAAATTGTTTATAAATCGGCAGTAGAGATTAGCAAACCCCAGAAATGACTGGATTTCCTTCACAAGCTGAGGGGACAGCCATTTGGTTACAGCCTGCACCTTCCTGTCGTCCATGACTACGCCAGATGGCATCAAAATAAATCCCAGAAATTCAACTCTGGTGGAATGAAATTCACATTTCTCCAATTTAGCAAACAAATGATATTCCTGTAACCTGGTTGGCAATGCCTTAACATGTTGCACATGTTGCTCAATACACTTTGAGAAAATCAAAATATCATCAATATATACAATCACAAATAAATCCAAATACTCACGTAACACCTCCTGCATGAAGTGCTGAAAAGCTGCAAGAGTATTACATAAACCAAAAGACATAACCAGATACTCAACCAAACCAAATTTTGTACGAAAAGCAGTCATCCAATTGTCACCCTCCTTCACCCTGATAAGGTGGTACGCCCCTCTCAGATTTAACTATGTGTAAATCCTAGATACCTTTACTTATTTTATTTTATTTTGTCATTTGTATAGCGCACAAAACCCAGAAGCATCTAGGCTCCTTTAGTCAAGAAAGTTGGTTACAGTGGTATCTTACAGAGGTAGCAGGTTACAGTCACTGCATTGAGTGAAGAAACTCCCGGAGATCTGCGCCAATTGATTTACAACCAAAATTTTATTCCATATTTCACACGGTGCCCCTCCTGATGACATGTGTTTCGACAACTTGCCTTTATCAAATCAGGGCATATTCATATCTCATTCTCAATTCATATTATTCTCGAATTTCTCATTTGACAATTGATCTCTGGGAGTTTCTTCACTCATTGTATCTACTTGGCGGTTTTTTGGCCTTTCGTCACTTAACTCCGTTGAGGCACGACTAGTAACAAGAATTCAGTTCAAACATTGAAATAGCTCATATATGAAGAAAATAGGAACTTATGTAAAGGTGTCGCTGAACAGACCAGCTTCAAGATAAAAGCCAGTTTTGTGATACAGACATTGCATGATTTGCTCGCAAGGGTAATAGCTTGCAGAGGTAGCTTACTTTGGTTACAGGACACTTGCACAGGAGAACTTCACCTCATGGTACGGGTACTACATGAAAACATCCAGTTACAGGTAGGTAAAAAGTGGCATAAGTTTGGGTCAACAATTTGGAAAGCCTCACCAAGCCTCGCTCATGGTACGGAGCGCCACATCTAAACATGCAGTTGCAGGTAGGTTAAAAGCAACATAAGTTTGGGTGCACAATTTGGAAAGCCTCAACTCATGGTACGGGGTGCTACATCAAAACATGCAGTGACAGGTAGGTAAAAAGCGACGTACGTTTGGGTGCACAATTTGGAATGCCTCTCCTCATGGTACGGGGTGCTACATCAAGACATGCAATTACAGGTAGGTAAAAAGCGGCATAAGTTTGGATGCACAATTTGGAAGAGCCTCACCTCATGGTACGGGGTGCTACATCAAGACATGCAATTACAGGTAGGTAAAAAGCGGCATAAGTTTGGATGCACAATTTGGAAGAGCCTCACCTCATGGTACGGGGTGCTACATCAAAACTTGTAGTTACAGGTAGGTAAAAAGTGACATAAGTTTGGGTGCACAATTTGGAAAGCCTCACCTCATGGTATGGGGTGCTACATTAAAACATGCAGTTACAGATGGGTAAAAAGCGACGTAACTTTGGGTGCACAATTTGGAATGCTTCACCTCATGGTATGGGGTGCAACATCAAGACATGTAGTTACAGGTAGGTAAAAAGCAACATAACTTTGAGTGCACAATTTGGAAAGCCTCACCTCATGGTATGGGGTGCTACATCAAAACTTGTAGTTACAGGTAGGTAAAAAGTGACATAATTTTGGGTGCACAATTTGGAAAGCCTCACCTCATGGTATGGGGTGCTACATTAAAACATGCAGTTACAGGTAGGTAGAAAGCGACGTAAGTTTGGGTGCACAATTTGGAATTCCTCACCTCATGGTACGGGGTGCTACATCAAGGCATGTAGTTACAGGTAGGTAAAAAGCGAAATAACTTTGGGTTCACAATTTGGAAAGTCTCACCTCATGGTATGGGGTGCTACATTAAAACATGCAGTTACAGGTAGGTAAAAAGCGACGTAAGTTTGGGTGCACAATTTGGAATTCCTCACCTCATGGTACGGGGTGCTACATCAAGGCATGTAGTTACAGGTAGGTAAAAAGCGAAATAACTTTGGGTTCACAATTTGGAAAGTCTCACCTCATGGTATGGGGTGCTACATCAAAACATGCAGTTACCGGTAGGTAAAAAGCGACATAAGATTGGGTGCACAATTTGGAAGAGCCTCACCTCATGGTACGGGGTGCTACATCAAAACATGCAGTTACAAGAAGGTAAAAAGCAACATAAGTTTGGGTGCACAATTTGGAAATCCTCACCTCATGGTACAGGGTGCTACATCAAGACATGTAGTTACAGGTAGGTAAAAAGCGACATAACTTTGGGGGCACAATTTGGAAGAGCCTCACCTCATGGTACGGGGTGCTACATCAAAACATGCAGTTACAGGTAGGTGAAAGTGACAGAAGTTTGGGTGAACAATTTGGAGAGCCTCGCTTCATGATACGGGGTGCTACATCAAAACATGCAGTTACAGGTAGGTAAAAAGCAACATAAGTTTGGGTGCACAATTTGGAAAGCCTCACTACCTGGTACTGGTGCTACATCAAAACATGCAGTTACAGGTAGGTAAAAAGCAACATAGGTTTGGGTGCACAATTTGGAAATCCTCACCTCATGGTACGGGGTGCTACATCGAAACATGCAGTTACAGGTAGGTAAAAAGCAACATAAGTTTGGGTGCACAATTTGGAAAGCCTCACTACCTGGTACTGGTGCTACATCAAAACATGCAGTTACAGGTAGGTAAAAAGCGACATAACTTTGGGTGCACAATTTGGAAATCCTCACCTCATGGTACGGGGTGCTACATCGAAACATGCAGTTACAGGTAGGTAAAAAGCAACATAAGTTTGGGTGCACAATTTGGAAAGCCTCACTACCTGGTACTGGTGCTACATCAAAACATGCAGTTACAGGTAGGTAAAAAGCAACATAAGTTTGGGTGCACAATTTGGAAAGCCTCACTACCTGGTACTGGTGCTACATCAAAACATGCAGTTACAGGTAGGTAAAAAGCAACATAAGTTTGGGTGCACAATTTGGAAAGCCTCACTACCTGGTACTGGTGCTACATCGAAACATGCAGTTACAAGTAGGTAAAAAGCGACATAAGATTGGGTGCACAATTTGGAAGAGCATCACCTCATGGTACGGGGTGCTACATCAAGACATGCAGTTACAAGAAGGTAAAAAGCAACATAAGTTTGGGTGCACAATTTGGAAATCCTCACCTCATGGTACGGGGTGCTACATCAAGACATGTAGTTACAGGTAGGTAAAAAGCGACATAACTTTGGGGGCACAATTTGGAAGAGCCTCACCGCATGGTACGGGGTGCTACATCAAAACATGCAGTTACAGGTAGGTGAAAGTGACAGAAGTTTGGGTGAACAATTTGGAGAGCCTCACTTCATGATACGGGGTGCTACATCTAAACATGCAGTTACAGGTAGGTGAAAAGCGACAAAAGATTGGGTACACAATTTGGAAGAGCCTCACCTCATGGTCCGGGGTGCTACATCAAAACTTGTAGTTACAGGTAGGTGAAAAGCGACATAACTTTGGGTGCACAATTTGGAAAGCCTCCCCTCATGGTATGGGGTGCTACATCAAAACATGCAGTTACAGGTAGGTAAAAAGCAACATAAGTTTGGGTGCACAATTTGGAAAGCCTCACTACCTGGTACTGGTGCTACATCAAAACATGCAGTTACAGGTAGGTAAAAAGCAACATAGGTTTGGGTGCACAATTTGGAAATCCTCACCTCATGGTACGGGGTGCTACATCGAAACATGCAGTTACAGGTAGGTAAAAAGCAACATAAGTTTGGGTGCACAATTTGGAAAGCCTCACTACCTGGTACTGGTGCTACATCAAAACATGCAGTTACAGGTAGGTAAAAAGCGACATAACTTTGGGTGCACAATTTGGAAAGCCTCCCCTCATGGTATGGGGTGCTACATCAAAACATGCAGTTACAGGTAGGTAAAAAGCAACATAAGTTTGGGTGCACAATTTGGAAAGCCTCACTACCTGGTACTGGTGCTACATCAAAACATGCAGTTACAGGTAGGTAAAAAGCAACATAAGTTTGGGTGCACAATTTGGAAAGCCTCACTACCTGGTACTGGTGCTACATCGAAACATGCAGTTACAGGTAGGTAAAAAGCAACATAAGTTTGGGTGCACAATTTGGAAAGCCTCACTACATGGTACGGGTGCTACATCAAAACATGCAGTTACAGGTAGGTAAAAAGCAACATAGGTTTGGGTGCACAATTTGGAAATTCTCACCTAATGGTGCGGGGTGCTACATCAAAACATGCAGTTACAGGTAGGTGAAAAGGGACAGACGTTTGGGTGAACAATTTGGAGAGCCTCGCTTCATGATACGGGGTGCTACATCTAAACATGCAGTTACAGGTAGGTAAAAAGCGACGTCCGATTGGGTGCACAATTTGGAAGAGCCTCACCTCATGGTACGGGGTGCTACATCAAGACATGTAGTTACAGGTAGGTAAAAAGCGACATAACTTTGGGTGCACAATTTGGAAAGCCTCACCTCATGGTATGGGGTGCTACATCAAAACATGCAGTTACAGGTAGGTAAAAAGCAACATAAGTTTGGGTGCACAATTTGGAAAGCCTCACTCCATGGAATGGGTGCTACATCAGAACATGCAGTTACAGGTAGGTAAAAATCGACAAAGGTTTAGGTGCACAATTTGGAAGAACCTCACCTCAAGGTACGGGGTGCTACATCAAAACATGCAGTTACAGGTAGGTAAAAATCGACAAAGGTTTAGGTGCACAATTTGGAAAGCCTCACCTCATGGTACGGGGTGCTACATCAAAACATGCAGTTACAGGTAGGTAAAAAGCAACGTAAGTTTGAGTGCTCAATTTGGAAAGCCTCACTTCATTGTACGGGGTGCTACATCAAGTATGCAGTTGCAGGACGGTGGGAAACATGCAAGGGGCAAGCTAGTAATAGGGAGTACAACATTAAAGCAACCAGCACAGTCAGGCGATGGCGTGAGGAGATGGGAAGTGTGGTTGGGAGGAGTCGGGTAAAGCTGATGGCCTGACAGTGGAGCTGATGCCGGCTGATCTCTTTAGTGTGGGAGCGGTGGAAAATGTAGAAAGCACAGAGTGCGTATGAGGGGCATCTTGGGATAGCGCACAGTAGTGGGGGGCAGTGGATGCGGCAGACAGGCATTATCAAAGCATGGGTGGGGCAGGGAAGTAGCAGAGCCAGAACGATTTGCAGGAAATACAAACTTTCAGGGAAGCAGATAGGCAGAGCAAAAACGATCTTCAGGACGCACAATACTTTGATATACAACAGGGTTGCAGCAAGGCACTGCGGTGGAAGGTGTAAGAGTCACAGTAGATAACGGCTGAAAAACAAAGTCACCGTAGAGCGTTGGGCCATTCCAGGGTTGACGGCTTGATAAGTCTCAGAGGAGGGAGTCAAGGGGCTGGGGAAGCCACTGATGCCACCTGATGGTACGGCGTGAGAAGAAACCAACCGGCAGAGCGGTGTGTGTGGAAAAATTATCTGCAGTGGCATGTGGATTGATGGGCTAGGAAGTAGGGCCAGGGGCACATACTGGCACTGAAAGGGACAGATAGGGCCTTCAGTGCAGGCCTCAGAACAGATGAGCACGCTCCCGCCTCCCAGTTGATTCAATTGGCTAATAATAACAAAGCTAGCCAATGGGAGCGGTAGTAGGCCAGGCACAGCAACATGGGGAACTGCAGTCCTAGAGGGTGGCCATGTTAACGGGCCAGTACTGGAATCATAACTTGATCTAGCAACACTGGAATCAATGGTAGTGGGAACCGATTCTTTTTTTTTTATAACTCTGTTTATTGAGTTTAAACAACATAACATAAAGGAATGAACATAAATGAGACATGAATCAGCGAAATACATATGACAAAGGCAATTTTTCAGTAATAACAGCTCGCATGGCCCCACAGGGATGAGGACCGTAAGACAGAAATAGGCCAAGGCAGACAAACAATGCTAACAGTGCTGCTTATGCACCCCCACCCACCGGTCTCAGCTACCGTCGAGCCATTTAGCCCATATTTTTTCAAATTTGAGTTATAGATCCGGCGCTCTGAGGCTGCGCACCTGTCCAACTCATTACTCCAACGGTTCAAGCACAGTGGGTCGGCTGATCCCCAATTGGCCGCAATAAGTCTTTTGTCTGCCCCCAGCGCAATTGTCAAAACATTTTCTCGTATTTAGACAGGTCTACTTCACCCCCGATGCCCAGGAGTACCATCTTGGGATCCATAGGGATTGGTGTCGCCAGAACAGCTGAAATTGTGTTAACACAGTCCACCCAGAAGGCCTGTATCACCTGTCAGTCCCATATCATATGGTAGAAGGTGGCGGGTTCATTTTTGCATCGAACACATGTCCCGTCTTCTATTCCACCCCATCTGGCCATTATAGTGCGTGAGTGGTTTGAGCGATGAAGGATCCTCAGCTGTATTAGTCTAAGCTTAGATTCTATACCAATTTCTCTGGGGGACATTAATGCCTCCACCCAATCTTCAGGTTCCAGGGGACCTACATCCCTTTCCCACTTTGCCTTGAGCCCATCGAGCTGCGCAGCCCCAAACGAGTTAAGGGCCTGATAGAGAGTGGAGGTGACCTTAGAAGAGATGCGGTGCGGGAGAATATTGGTCTCAATGGGAGAGCAGGGGGGTACGATCGTCGTGTCAGGGAATTGGGTGTGGATGGTGTGGGACAGTTGCACATGCTGAAACCGGTCCATGGGAGCCAGGTCGAATTGTTCTCGCATGGTCTCAAAACTCAGGAGGCGACCCCCTTGTATCACCTGTGCTAGTGTGTGTATTCCTTTTGCTTGCCAGTGGCCAAAGGAGCCCATTTTCACTAGTTCCAGGAGGAGCGCATTGTGCCATATGGGTTGTGTCAGTGTTGGCTGTCCTTTCCAGCCGATTAGTTTATGTGCGTCCCGCCAGGCACGACGGATGTGGTGGGTCATTTTGGGCAGCGCCGGCAGGTGATCATGGGTGGCGTAGAGGATTTGCAGCGGTGTTAGCGGGGCCATGGTCTCCAGTTCTATACTGGTGTGTGGTAGTGTGGGGTCCGTGTGCATCCAGTCATTCACTACTCCTATCTGTGTGGCCAGGTAATAGGTGCGAATGCAGGGTAAACCAATGCCCCCATCCCACACCGATCTCTGGAGCGTATCAAGGGCGATCCTGGATTGTTTCCCACCCCATAGCAGTGTGCGCAGGTTCTTGTCAATGAGTGCAAAGGTTTCACGGGGGATGGGGAGTGGGGCATTCTGGAGAACGTACAACAGTCTGGGGAGGGTCATCATTTTGAATAGCGCGGCTCGGCCCATTAGCGATAGTGATTGCCAATAGGGGGTGTCTCTGTTGAACCGCTCAATTACAGGTTGTAGATTAAGTCGGAGGAACCCATCGAGCGTCGGGTCAAGCCGTATACCCAGGTATTTAAAATCCCTGATAGAGACATGGTATGGGCAGGTCTCCGGGATCGCAGACTCACCACCCTGAATCGGGAAGAATATGGTCTTGGCATCATTAACCTTTTGGCCTGCAAAGTACTGATATTCCCTGAGAATGAGGGAGACAGCCGGGCACGAGATACTCAGGTTACTGAGGTATAGGAGCAGGTCGCATAGAGCGAAAGGCGGTTTTCCCCCCCACCTGGCCAAACGAAACCAGTCCAGGTGGTATTAGCTCTAAGCTCAATCGCTAGTGGTTCGATGGCCAGGAGGAAGAGGAGTGGGGAAAGTTGGCATCCCTGTCTCGTGCCCCGACCCAAGGGAAATGTTTTGGAGGACCTGGCGTTCACCCTCACCGTGGCCTCCGGGGATGCATATAGGAGTTTTACCCATGATATAAATGTCTGCCCCAGATTCATCCTAGCCATGATCTCCCACAGGGCATCCCACCCCACAGAGTCGAATGCCTTTTCAAAGTCCACCACCAGGAGGGCCAGTGGGGCTGGAATTTCCTTTGCCCTGGACAGCGCCAATTGGACTCTTCGTAAGTTCGTTTGAGTTGATTTATTAGGCATGAAACCACATTGGTCTGGATGGACGAGGGTCTCAATCACCTGCAGTAGTCGGTTGGCTAGTGTTCTGGTGAGGACCTTTGCTTCGCCATTAATCAGGGATATCGGACGATAGGAGGCGCATTCCTCTGGGGGTTTCCCGGGCTTGTGTATGACAACTATGCATGCCTTCCTGAGGTCTGGGGGGAGAGCTCCCAGTTCTCTGCTGCGTAGGAACATGCGATGCATGTGGGTAGGTAACATGCCACCGAGGTATTTCCATGTCTCTGGCGGGAACCCATTGGGGCCCAGGGTTTTCCCGGGTTGGAGTTGTGCTAGCGCCTCTTGCACCTCGGTGTCGGTGATATCAGCATTCAGGAGATCTGATTGGTGCTGTGGAAGTATCGGGAGCTCGATTTGGTCGAGGTAGCGTGAGGGTTCAATTGGTGGGTTCCCAGTGGGTGGGGTGTAGAGGTTTTTGTAGTAGGTTGCGAATGCCTCGACAATATCAGAGTCTTCTGTCAACAGTGTTCCATCTGGAGATCTGATTGCCCTTACGTGTCTTCTGCTTAGTTCGCGTCTCTCCAACCAGGCCAAAGTCTTGTTAGCCTTGTCGCCCCGTTCGTATATTTGGCTCCGGACTAATTGGTGGGCAATCCATGCATTGTCTAGAGATAAGTTGCTGAGGGCGTCTTGCGCCGTGAGCATCGCCTCCTTTGCTTCTTGGGTGTTGTGTATTAAGATTTGTCGTTCACACTCCAAGACGCGTGCTTCTGCTTCTCTGACCTTCTGGACTTGCCGTTGTTGGTAGGCGGAAACCGTGGAGATAGCCTCCCATCGGAGGACTGTTTTGTACGCCTCCCAGATCGAAATCGGCAGTCCACGGAGCCTTCATTGAGTTTGAAATATTCTGTTGTCTTTCTTTCCAGCTCCTCAGCAATTTCAGGAAGACAGAGATGGTATGCATTGAGGCGCCAGTTACGATCCGGGCAGCGGCAGGAGTTTTTAAACGTTAGAAGGAGCAGGGAGTGGTCCGAAATTCCTCTTGCGAGGAATTCTGCGTCGAGAAGCCTATGGGTCATATTGCGGGGGATGAAGGCGTAATCAATCCTGGAGAATGATTTGTGGCCACCCGAATAGAAGGAGAACCCTGCCTCGTCTCCATGGAGTGAGCGCCATGTGTCCGACAATCCCATAGCCTCGGCGAACGCGGCGAGCGGTGTGGAGATGGGCGAGTTCCAGATCTTCTATGGGTTCTATCGACTGCAATATTCATGACTTCATTAAAGTCCCCTCCAAGCACCCACGTATCAGCCTCTTCTTCCAGGAGCAAGCTCTGTAGTTCGGAGAATAGTTCTTTCGTCAGCGTGGGGGGGGCATAGATCGCTGCCAGGCCCCACTTCTCGCCCCAGATGTCTGCTAGCAACAGTACATAGCGGCCCCGGGGGTCCGCTCTGATCTTCCTAACCTGGAGAGGGACTCTCTTGTGAACGAGTATCATCGTGCCCCTAGCACCTTTCGTGAATCCGGCATGGTAAACATTCGAGTAGTTGGATCTTTTGAAAAAGTTGGTGTTTTTGCCTATCAAGTGTGTTTCATTTAAGAGGGCAATGTCCGGCGAGTGTCGGTTTAGGTACTGGAGCACCAGTCTCTGTTTTATGCTGGAGCCGAGGCCGTTGACGTTCCATGACAGTATTGTCACCTTGCTGGAGTTAATCCTGTCTGCGTGAGTCCTCTTGTTGGGATGTCTGGGAGGATTAGTGGGAGTTGCGCCTTTCTTGGGAGCATATGTCGGTTTCTTCTCAGAGGAGACATCCAGGGGTTGCCTCGCATTGAAGTGCCAGACGACTGGCAGACAGTTGCGTCCACGGTCCTGGCCAAAAACAGTGTTCGTTTACATTGCCTGTACTCGTCGGTTTCCGGCCCTCTTGTCTCGTGATTCCGTTTCCTTGAGCCCCCAAAACTCACCCCACCCTGCACTTCCCCCCCAACTGGGAGCACCTGTCGCCCAAACATTGAACTTATAACTTGGTGAACAAACTTATAACTTGGTGAACTCCCTCGGGATAACCCTGACTGTGATAGTGCCCGTGCCGCATCAGGGCGGCGGCCGCTAGTTGAGCGCTCCCATGTTATTACGTTGCAGATTAGTACCCCCGTTGCATGGTCCTTACCCCTTTTCGGTGAGGGTCCCCGTCACGTCATCGCGATAGACTCAGCATTCTGCTGAGAGATAAAAGGTCTCAAGTGTGCCAACAATTTCATGTAGTAGGTGGCAGATGAGACTATGCTGGCTACACAGGGCTTCATGTTGAGCGACTGATCCAGGATCACACCCAGGATTTTTACTTTAGGGAGGGTGGGGATTTGATCATCCCCTAACTGGAAATGCTTGTAGGCTGGATCAAGTTTAGCTTAAACGCCCTCCGATCCTACCACCATAAGTTCAGTCTTACCGCGATTAAGTGCAAGGTTATTTAGCATCATCCATTGTTCGATAATGGAAAATATGCGATTGAGTTCCTTCTCGTCCCAGTCATGCTGACCCATAAGAGGGATGACACATTGTGTGTCATCAGCATAATTAGAAAATAAAATACTCTCTTAAGCAAGATGGGCGAATAAGGGAGCCATGAATATATCGTAAATGCAAGGAGAGAGACTAGCTCCTTGTGGATATCATGTTTTTTATTGAAATAGATTTGTAATAAAAAAATGTCCCTTTTTTACATTTAAATCAGAATGAAATAAAACAATGATTTAATACTTACAGCTCTTGTCTCGACCTCCCAGGTTTTTCCTTGAATTTCTCCTGGCACTGCCATTGTTCTATAGATTATTGTTCTACCTCAGAGTGCCAGTGGTAGTAGAGGTTCCCACCCATGGGTTTTTGCTGGGTGGTAATAGGACCAGATGTCAAACATGACCCATCTACTGCCTGTACCAACTAACTCTCCTTCTTTAATCAAGTGGGGAGCCCTAACTTTGTTGCCAATGCGATGTCAATGGAATTTCTGGTAGCCCCAGAATCCACTATTGTCGACACCATGTCCTTACTCTTAGCAAAAATCAGGGTCACCAGAAGATAGATGTGAGGTGCCTTAACCTGTGTTGTGTTAGCCACCGCCGATGGGAACTCCGCCTCCTTTAGGCTCGGTGTAGTCGTTCCCACACTTACCGAGCCCCCTCCTTTCCCACCTCCACCTTTTTCTTATCCAAGTTTCGTGCTGGGGTGTTAGGACAGTTCCAATTGTAATGCCCTCACTTCCTACAATAAAGACACAAATTGTTAGTTCTCCTCTTCACCTTCTCTTCAGCTGACAATGGTCCCCATACACTCCCAATCTGCATGGGCTCCCCCTGCTCCCCTCCTGCGTGTCCCCCTACCTCCTTACTTTTGTCTAGGCCTACGAATGGTACCCCATCAGTCCTCCTTTTTCCCCTTTGCGCTCACACAATCTGTTATCTAACCACAGAGCTAAATAAATCAATGCACTACATGACTCTGGCTGTGGTTCCACGTGAGATATCGCATCCTTCAACTCCTCTCTCAACCCTTGATAAAAACCAAACTGCTTGTTTCGGTTCAGGCCACGCAGTCTCTGCCACCAAGTGATTCAACTGTGTCACATATGTGACCAAATCCTTAGTGCCCTGTCCAAGGGCTAGCAGCTCCTTATCCTGAGCCAAAGACACATTGGGCCTCATTACGACCCAGGCGGACTTCGCGGTGCTAAATGCACCGCGAAGCATGGCGGAAAGCCGCCGATAGCGCCATGGGGGTTGGCGGATTTACCGCCCCATTCCGACCTCGGCGGAGCGGTAAATCCCCAATCCCCATTCTGCCCTTCCCCATTCCCATTTTTGTCCCATAGGGTATAATGGGAGTGGGGAAGGAGTTAATTACGCCACCGTAAAATACGGTGGCGTAATTAACAACGAGGTCCCGTAGCGCCATGGTTTTCTCCGGCTGGTAAAACCAGGCGGAGAAAACCTCCATGGCGCTACGGGAACTCGTAGTATGGCGGAGAGGTACGCCATGCACTACGCTGGCGTAATACCCTCTCCGCCAGGGTCCTAATGAGGCCCATTGTGACGATCAAACACACCTGCGAATTCTAGTGAAAATTCCTCCCAGTCATACAGTATGGGATCATCCTTCTGTACTAAAGGGATTGCCCAAGCTGCAGTATCCCCTTACAAGTACGAGATAACAAATGCCATCCTAGCTTGGGCAGACTCAAATGCCATAGGCTTACACAGAAAATGTAGTTTACACTGGGTTAAAAAGGTGTCAAACTTTCTAGGATCCCCGACATACCTTTCTGACCCGGCCAGCGGAACCACTAAATTTTGTTGCACAACCACTGTACTTGATCAACCTAATGACCCAGAGGTAGAAGCCGCTGCGGCATCTCCCTGAAGCGGCGTACCTTGAGCAATTAACCCACTAACCTGCATCTTTAATGTGGCGGTCTCCTGCTGAGACTGGACCAACTCTGCCTGAATATCTTGAGCACGTCAGTTAAGGGTGGAGGGGACTCCATATGGCTTAGGTGGCGTTATTTTTGCCACTTCAGGGGTTTGCTGATTATGTCACACCCCTGGAGTATCTTGCAACTCCTTCCTGACCACGGAAGCCAAATGCAGGTGGCCCCTCCCACCTTGGTTGGCACAGGCTCCTGAATAGTATTCACAGGTAACCATGAGGCAGCCAATGGGCGGAAGAGTGTAAGGGAGACGTTGTGGATAGGTAGGAGGTGTTAGGATAACCAGAAAGAGGGTTAAGGTTTCTTGAATTGGATAGGTACGGGGAGTTACGGGGAAAACATACATGTCATGAACACATCAAGGTAACTAACTTTCTTAATTCGTGAGTTACTAGATCACCTGAAAACATTCTACTACCAGGGCAGCATCCTTCTTGTTTTAGAACATTGCCTCCTAGGACCCCTAGCTTAAACAGTCATTCCCTAAACAAGCGACTAACATAAGCATATGAGTGATACGATACGATATGATATGGCATTTATAACGCGCCTATACACAAGTGTTTCAAAGTGCTCAGGCATATCTCCTGAGCAGCAATTGCAACACAATATGAAACGAGACATAAGCAGGAAATTCAATATGGTGCATAACATATATCAGCAGCACCCCAATTGGTCTCCAGGGTACCCCTTTTCACTGCTGCCAAGCAGTGATGTCCTCCAGTGAGTGCATCTGTGATAGATAAGGTGGTAGAACATGCCCCTTACAGACTCCTGACATGAGCAAGCATCACAAAACAACATATAGTGTCCCTGACACCTCAAACGTTCGTATTCCCTGAATCTCCACTCTCAGTGGCTTAAGGATTAGGGTTCATAAAGACTTAGCGTTTCATTTGGAAACGCACGTGGCAGCAAACAATATATCGTACTTCCACTCTCTGTGACTTTCACTCATGAGTTTGTAAGAATACAGCATTGTTCAGCAGTAAGCATGTAGTGTCACAGACACAATACACATCCTCCCCTGTTCTGTCAACACCCCGCATGCAATTAACTGATGCCTGGGGGGGGCCGACGGCACCTCCTCAGGCAATCCAGTTCCTGCTTTGAACAGCCGAGCCTCATTCTCAGTGTCGTGTTCTGCACCCCCCGTAAGGGACACGGAAAGAGCCGTAGCTCCTAGGGCTCCAAACAGGATCTGCTCCTCCCTACTCCTCACTAGTGGGGGCCCGGGAGCCGTCCTGTTCTCCTCTGGCACGTGCCTGCACACCAACAATCACCAACAAGCAGCACGGGCCAGGGAGGAGTTTTAATAGCAAGCGACGGTGTGCGTACGCGTGCACAGAAAATCCTCAATGTCCTCATACGAATGGTAGTTTCTGGGCTCTCTTAGCCCACAACCAGGCTCGCCGAGCTCCCAACAAGACCCTTTTCGACACACGAAAGGATAAACGCAAAGAATTAACGTCATATAGACCATTTGGATGTACTGGGGAACGTTTTTGCCTCATTGGTATTGATGCGACTGAGGAACTGGGTGCAAATCTCACAAAACTACGACTGTCGACAGACAGGTTTCGTAAAGGGAGTGGGCTACAAACTTAATCTATTACTAATAAATCTGCTAAAAATTAAATCAATCAAGGATGAGAGCAAAGTCTACTTAGCATTCATAGACCTGGCCTAGGCCTTGGATAGAATAGACCGAGAGTTACAATGGACCAAACTGCAGAGATTAAACTGTCCAACAAGTCTCCTTTTAGCCATTAACGTTTTACACTCTGGAACAGTAGTAATAATACGTTTCAACCAAACTGGCCTTCTATCAAAGCCAGTTAACACATATAGAGGTGTCAAACAGGGATGTCTGCTGGCATCCCTGCTGTTCAATCTATTTATATCGGACCTCAGAGAGGCGATGAAGAAGTCAAACTAATTTCCGCCACAAATCAATGGCAAACCATTAGGTTGGATGCTTTAAGCAGATGACCTAGTTATTTTGGATCAAATTCCCATTGGCCTACAAAGAAAATTAGATATACTACAAACTTATGTTGAGTGTAACGGTCTTAAAATCAACACAGCTAAATCGGAGATATTAATATTGCAGAACTTAAAAGGAAGGAAAAAGAAGATTGTTTTGGTGGTGCTCGGCGAAAGAACGGTTGAATCAAGTGGAGTCTACAATGTATCTTGGAAAGTGCATCAGCATATGCCCCCTGGATTGCTGCCATTAAGTCTAAGACCAAGAATCTCGAGGCACAGGGCAGTATACTCCACAAAAAATATGGCACATTTTCTCTGACACTGACAATAACATTCTACAAACAGAAAGAGGTTCCCACTTTACTTTACTGAGCCGATTGCACCCAGAGCTGTTCTTGGGAATTTTGGTTAACACTTGAAGCAAGCAATTTCCACGGGAAAACATTACATCTACCAAGATCTGTTCCCGCAGTCATCATGCAATATGAATTAGAACTGCTTTGGATGAATGCAAGAGTTTATAAACTTACAAAATAATCACGGTGAGAGATCACACACAATTCCATAACTGTACTCCTATGGAGCGAAAGAAATCTCTAGGTTTTTTAACAGTCAGAATGTTGTTTTTTTTTTACCCCGAGATTTTGAATACACATTTGTTTGTCATAGTGAAAAGAACAACAACCAAGGACACTTGTCAATTTACAATTTTGTACACAATACACATGAGTACAGTCCAGTCAAATAGACTAGATATTAGTGAACATAGAACATGTTTCTCATTTTTGATCGACGGAATTCAATTTACAAATAACATGTGAGAACAAAACAAAGTTACAGTGAACAAATATCAGTGTTAATAATGGACAGTGAGAGGGTGGAAAAGTGGTCAACACTATTGTGTTTTGGCGAAAAGAATAAAGCTGTTTGGTAGAGCTTGCACATGGTTGGCCTTCATCAGGACGGTAAGACTGGTAGTAGAGAAGAGTGTCCTGTAGGTCTCGTATGCAAAACTTAGCTACGGTGAAAGGCTCGTAAACTGTTCCCCTGTTGCGAATGTAGGAGAATGATGTCACCAGATACTTGGTGGATGCAAATTACCCCAGCTGCCTCATTGGGAATAATTGGAGAAACTGCACACTCTGTTCCTTTTTCGTGCCAAGTGGCTGGGCACTGGTAGGATCCAACAGCGTACTGGGGTCTAATCCCGAAGTTGAAAAGCCAATGTTAACGCGTTGCTATGAAACACTGTTGCTGGGTCCAGGACGCTGCCAGGAATGATGGAACGAAGCAATTCCTCCGGCTTGCGAGCCTTTCACCGTAGCGAAGATTACTGATGAAAGCGGGAATGATTTCAAGCGGGAGAATACTAACCTTTATGGCTCTTGTGATATGACCATACAGTCAGTGTTGAAAATAAAAACATTTCACACAAACACAAACAACTGTCCCCAAGCTCAGACTGCCATCCAAGAAGTATGTTACTTTCCCTATATTTTACACATTTGCTTTATATACTGTGTATGAGTCAGGTGGTTTATGTCGGCCCTGCTTTGTGTACAGCTGAGAATACACAGGCAGCACTTGATACATAACACCAATACTAGCAGAACAGGAAGAGATTTAATTGTATGCTCATTACTAACTGCATGTGTTCTATCTTCTCTTCCTTTCACTTTACAGGGTCAATGGAAATAAACACACTGGTGTACGATGCGCTGCATCACACACCAACCACCACACAGCACACCAAAAGGAGTCCGTTTATTTCCTTGGAAGGGTCCTCCGCCTTCTGCTGTTGACTCGTTCAGGCAGAGAAGACATAATAAAACACCTGCCCGACATGGCCCAATGTCCTCTGCACCGCTCCTTAGCTCTGAAGAAGCGTTGTGAGCTGCAGGTCTTAGTCGGGTCCAGTGAACCTGCCATCCAGGGAAATGGGGACTCAGACTACCCGGCTAGCAGACGGCTATCAAGCTGCCATAATGACGCACTGAAGCCTATTATCCTGTAATCATTAAACGATGCCTGGGATTGTCGGTCTCATGTTCAAACCCCTCGCTGCTTCTGAGCTAATGAACCATTGCTGCCCATCACGGCGAGTAATAGGGGAAAAAACAAGACAGTTTGCTAATGGGGCCTTTATAAAGGCATATTCTGACTGGATGTGAAAAATAAACATATTAAGAATAGATCAATAGGGGAATCTGTGTACCTTTACCACTCAATCATATATTGTTTAAGTTAAGTTTGCCACCGGCTTCTTCACACATGTGTATGTGTGCTTCCGCTGCTGGCCTTGCTAACAGAATGAAGCCCAAAGAAATGTGCTGCTCATGTCTCGAATTTACCCATGTCCCTCCCCCATTCTGCATTCCCATTGGAGGATGCCCAGGGGTCGCAAGGTATTGGCTAGAGGTCGCAACCAAACATTCAGTGGTCGCAGCTGCGACACATATTGACAGCCAAATTACGTTCCTGCAGCTCAGAATCGGTCCTTCTTAGCAGTTCAGAAATGTGGCTTTGGAAACTATAATGAGCAGTGCAAATATACAACACCAACATTCTGAGGTGGATGGGAGGAGTGGTGGGAATCAGCCTGGATTTCCATGTCTCAAATAGAAGGGAATTCTTCCTATCAGCGCTTCAAAGAAAGAGTTTAGGTGACAGATCCCTCCACACTCACGCTTTTCGGATGTAATGTCCCTGAGCCTTTAGATGCTTAGGGACACATTTGGTAAATAAGAAAAGTCCCCGCAGGAGTTTCACAGTTCAGAAACAAGGATGTTAATAGGAGTGTGCTGTCCTCCATGAATCCAACGTAATAAATAGATCCAGTAAATTAATGGCATAGAAAAGAAGAACAGTGACAGCAAAATTACTTATGGCACCCTTCCCCAACACTGCATGTTCTCCTCCCTCCTATAAACACCATGCCGGCGCCTAACACACATGAAACCCAATCACGATATGCAATGTCATGAAGCAAGGCATCAGGTTACTTTTTGTGAGACTTCAGAATGGTACCAACATCTCAAAGGGTGCTGTAATTTTATGAGGAAATAAACTAATGAAAGGATGGCAAGGGAGGTAAATACCCTGACAATGCAGGCACTTTCCCCAATTCTGAGGTGAATGCAAAAATAGAAAAGTGGTGTTCCATGGAGGAACAACACTTTTCTAAAGAGCACCAGATTCTGTTAAAGAAAGAATGTGGAGGCCTAGTCTTGGAGCTCATCTTTTGCATTTGCCAGATGTATGGCCCACCAACAGCAATAGCAATTGTCAGTAATGCAGGGCAGGACCTGCAACAGTATTCTGCTTGTAAAGCACTGGTTTTGCATTTATTGTATTGTATTGTATCTTATTAAACTTCTAAAGTGCTTTACACCAAAGCACTGTACATAGTTAGGGAGATGGTACAAAAAGAGATCTGATGACAACTCAGTACTGAAATGAAAAGCAAGAAATAAAACAAGAAAAACTAAACCATAGAAAGAATATAATGGCCTAGCAAGTAAAGAAAATTGGCCAGACAAAAATATTCACTACAAAGGATAAAAAGGACAAGGGAGACGGAAGCAGCCATCCCAACATTAATGGCAGGAGACAGATGTCAAAGTCACTCTGAGAAGCAGCACAATACAAGGGCAAGGAAAGGAGGGCCATTCCAGGAATAGACCCTACAACAATCATCAGTTAATGATGATAACAAAAATAAGGAGTTTCAAGGGATTTCACCCATACTGCCCTGTAGAAGCAACAGGTGAGATACCATTTCATGCCAGAATTCTCCATATTTAGTTAACCAGCATTAACGTGACAAGGCCTAGAAGAATGTAGTGCCTTGAAGAAAGAGAAAGTAATGTGCTATATTTAGTATTTTAGTATTTTATTTATTTCTATAGCGCACCAGGCCCAGGGGCAACCGGGCGCTTAACTTAGTTACAACAAGATGAAAGCATAAAAGGCATAAAAGACTGCCCTTTAAGCATATATGCTTAAAGGGCAGTCTATACTGCAATGTGAACAATATTTAGAATAGCGACAGTAGTGCTTCAAACAGCAGAAGTATACTCAAAGTGCTTTAATGCTCAAAGAGGCTCCTATAGACCTGTGTTAGTCTTGTATTGCAAAGTAGCTACATAGCAAGAGTTTTTATAATGTATCACACACGTGTTTCATTCCTTGATTCATCTAACCATTCATTATAGCAAAGCACAGCTTCGCAACTAAAACAGTTTATTCATAGATATGTACATGCAAATATGCTTATGCTTACATGTGTAGTTTTGGGCAGGCCTGTGTGGGAACCCCATATGCCATGCACATTGGTCGAGCAAATAATCAAACCCACTTTAGTTTCCACATTAAGGGAATAAGCGGCAGTCTGCTTAGGAGAACAGGAGAACAACATGAGGTCCTTTAGATCGGAACTAGAGATATCATTTAGCGAAACGCGGATACATTGTCACATTGCTAAAGGGAGGTACTTTGGCTTTCTTGTTTACATACATCACACATATCAGGTGAGGAACTTCCAAGTTACACAGGTTAGAATCCTTTGCAGAGGTTCTGCCCACCACATGACAGCATCTTTATGATAAGGGAATTTCCAAGCAATTCATTCCTATAAATATGCTACCAGCCCCTTTACAGAGGCTGGCTGACTGGAGGGCTTGCAGAGGAAGGTGTATGCTAGCTCTTAGCTGCACCTTAGAGACATGCAATGAGTTTTGTGGGGTGTAATGGCAACAGGATCAAATGAACTGAAATGCCAAGTTAGGTCCAAACTGTGCAGCAAGATACTTGACAAGATGTGGCTGACAAACAAAAAGCAGAGCAGTTCATTTTCAAATCGCATAACATGTAAACGCAGTGTCCTTTTTATAAAGCAGAGAGGCCAAGGAAATGTGGGTCTTCTGCAGATTGAAAACCGCAATAAAATGCTGTTTTGCATTGAAAGAAAGGCATACAAATTGGGTTGTGCAAATTAAATGACAAAGAGGTAAAATCAGAAGCCTACCTTTTCACTATGGTATGAAAAAATGAAAGCCACTTTTCACAACTAAGAACAGCATGGAAAAATAAAGATATTTGCGGATTGGAAAGAAAGGAACTGTGTACCAGTGAAAACCCCCTGGCCTAAACCTTTTAAAGGTATATTATAGTGTCAAGTGGAACATTGGTACTTTTGCAGCAAAGAACACTATACACATGGGAAAACAAATCTCCATGGCCAGAGTCCATTGAATGTACATATGAGGATATAAATATAAACATTGATGGCATGATGCGAGATATTAAAAAGGCCTCACATGAAGGGTAAATGTGACCGATTGGAAATTAAATGTTTCTATTATTCAGAGCACAGAAGGCTTGTGTGAGCTTAAAGACTTTTCACCTGAAACTTAAAAACAGTGACCTTCTCCCATCATATGCCAGGCTCTCCATCTGAAAGACTCTTGCTTTGAAGTGGCAGAGACAGAGATGAAGCTGCATGACACATGAATTTATTGGTCTGGCTGGGTCAACAGAAAGGCTGCCATTAATTAGGTGAACTCTGGAAAATCCCCAAAATTCAAGAACTTATGTGGTCCCTCTCTCGGCTGGCTGGGGGGGATGGCCTGCTATAAAGATTGTCACATGAGGCCAGAAACCCATCTGGACAGCAAGGTAAGATAACTTTAGCATCCATTATCCCAACTTTTGACTATACAAGAATATTAAGTGATTTACACTAGCCTTAGTCAACAATTAAATCAGATGCCTATGACTCAGGTTGAGTGGGGGAAGTGAACCTTAATGTGCCATTAAAACAGATTATGCACATATGTAATTATTTTTCCATTAGTTTACATTGAAGATCAAATTCAGTTGATTGTCCCAGGAACCGTAAATCGTAAAATGATAACCCAGATATCATGGGAAAGCTAATGAACATACCTTTGTATTGATTCAACTCTTATAACAATCCGACCTTGGGAACAAAAGGTATTACCTAATATGTGGCAGTAACTCCCCAGATTTTTTTTAAAAAGAGGATATTCAGGGAGGTTATAGTTTAATAATTTAGAACATGTTATGGTGAGAACTGTTATACATTTTGACGGTCATTAGCACATGCAACATCATGTAGAACCAAGCTATATTGTATTAAGTTTGGTATGGTGAGTAGAATTCAAAGATATATATATATTGTCAGGTTTATTTATAAATTAGAGAAAGGTGTGATGTAGAGAATTTTTCAGTGCAAAAATAAAAATTTGTAAAAAGTAAATGCAAGTGGGTGGACTGATCCCCACCCAAATCTGGCCTTGGTAAACTGAAGGGGCCAATCAGAGCAGAGGAGCCACCCCTGAAAGAAGGGGATGGAGAATAGTTGACCAAGAAATGACTAGCCGATAAGCTGGCATATGATAATTCAGACATTTTTGTGGGTGTGATTATGGTTTTTATAATGTGTTGCATAATAGAAATCAAGGATCTTCCTGGGAAATGAAGAGAGCGCTTCCTACAATCATCTGGGTGGAACAATTGATGGAGTTTTAACAGTGCACGGGAGACTGCCTGACTTTACCTGGGTTGGAACTGCATATGAGATTGCTGAAGGAAACCAGGGAAACAGAGATATATGCTGGGATCTCTGCAAGGAAAGCTAAATGCTGGTGGATATACCTGACTGAAAGGCCTAACCAGACCCCTGTGTTCCCATATAGTTACTGAATGTGGTGAGGGAGCTCGGGGGAGTTCGAAACCGCTGTCCTCTTTCCTAGTGCTCATTCAAGTTATAGCCATTTAAAATAATTGAGTATTCTTATTTGTGATTTAAATCCAACTTCAGAAAAGGATTACTGAGTTCATGATTTTGTAATGTTCCATGGCATTGTTTAATTTTGACATTCTGGGGTTTTTGTGGGACATAATGGTTGAACTGTTTATTTGGCCTGTGTTCCATGCACATGAGACCCAAATGTCAAATCCCAAAAAGTGAGTTTTTGTATGGAGGCTTTGTTTTGTGCCACAGAGAAGGTGGCGTGTGCAATCATTTGGTGCAAATATTAATTGGACATATTATTCAATATATATATATATATTCTGTCTGTAACACGGCCTGGTTCTTGGCTTATTGGTGGCACAGGGGGAGGGATCTACGTGGCTCTATATGATTCATGCAAACAATCCAGACCAATATAGGGCCTCATTATGAGGTTGGAGGTAGTCTTGCCAGTTTTACCTCTATACCGGCATTAAAATCCGGCACCCGCGAATGGGCAATTACCAGGGTATTCTGGCCCCGCCAGACATTCTCAAGGGGAATGGGGTTGCCTGTAGCACCAGCACCGTTCATAACGGTGCCGGTGCTGAAGGGCTTGCTGTGCTTGCGGGTGCCTTTCATTTCACCACGGGAGACCTGGCAGAATGAAAGGCACCCGCGAGCCCAACTCGGAGTTTGCCGGTCCAGTAACAATGGTACCGGCAAGCATACCGGTACCGTTAATACCGGACCGGCAACCTCGTAATGAGGCTCATAGTGTGTGTTCGAGAGTACACATAGTGCGCCACAAAAACTGAGACGATGTTTTTTGAAAATGTGGCACTGTATTGCTAACCCCACTATTGAAGTATTTGTTGCAAATGAAATTGGTTCTAGTGTGAATTATACCAATTTTAGACGTATTCTGTGTTTGGTATATTGCTTTTACCATTGTGAAGTGCACAAGAGATATATATATTGTTGTTTTATACATGGTTTTGATAAAAATTGGCAATCTTTTTTTAAAATATAATAAAATAGTACTTTAAATCTAAAAGGCGTGAGTAGGCTCCGAAATATGTTGGGAAGGTGTGAGAAGTGGGGTGAGTGAATGAAGGGCGAACAGATGGCGAAACAATTGTCTCTACAAGGAGCTCTTTTTTGGTCATTTACCTGGTAGGAAAAGAGACAGGAAACCAGACCCCATCTTTTTTGATAGATCTATATGAGTCATAGACAGGGCTAGACTGAATCAGACAAATTATATATTGGGGTAGCCTGTAAACATATCATTACAGAATTGTGTGCACTGTTCTGTTTTATTTTGATGCAGTGATTCTGTGCTTTGGATATCAGGACAATATATATCGAAATGCAATGATTGCTTTAGTGTTGCAGCTTTTGGTTTAGTTTGAAAACTGTAGAGTGGGTTTGAATGCCCATCCTAGAGTGTTGCTCTAGTGTTGCTGTAAGTGACTTGAGCATTGTATTGTGGCTTTTGATTTCCTTAGTGGAAAGGGTAAGGCTGGGCAGGGCCTTTATCAATGGATATATGATTTGAGCCCATGTTGGGTTGGACCAGGATTTCTGTGTCGCAAAAGCCCTGTGTGATTGAAGCCCCATGCCGAGGACAGTGATGTAGATTGATTTATCCACCAAGCAAATGTGGTTGAATTCTATGTGATTGTAGTAGGAAAACCTGAGGGTTTAAAGATGAAACATTGAGTTGATCTAGAGAGAATGTACAAAGGGTTTTTATATATGTGAATAAACTATTTCTTTTTTACAACCTGGTCATTCCTGAGAGACATTGGTACAGTGAAATGCTAATGAACAGCACTGTGTACTGTGATGCATTACGCCTCTCTCTCAGAAGTCTTTCTGTGTGTCAATCTCGATACCCACCTATGTGCATTAGAAGCAACGTCGTGGATGTGTTGCAGAGCTCGTAAGTCATCAGGTTTAGAGGTTGTAAGTCAACAGAGTTGTGACAAGTGAATTGGGAAGAGGATACACTTCTAAGCCCACGTACATACTTCTTTTTTTCAGAAACATTTTATTAAGTTTCCAATAAACAACAACATTTTCATAAAAAGTACACGTCTCATACTAAGCAGTAATAATCAAAATTACAGTACATTGTAAATATCATATTTTGCACATTCTAGCATAATAACTATATCCAATGAATTCAAGGAACACACAACTAATACACATATACAAGTACAAAAGACAACACAAACAGGAAGAGGAAAAAAGGGAAAATTGGGACTGTAAAAAGATGAGACGAGACGTCCTGTGGGTTCTAAATAAGTGGCCAATAGCGTCCCTGTTGCATAAGAAGGGCTCTAGACCTTACTCTTAGCTGAGCTGAGAGCCCTTAAGGTACGAGCTCTTACTAACTTGGGTGCTCCTAAAGGACACGCAACACAAGTTAAAATATGGCACCTGTGAGGTGTCGTAACATATACTACACACGTTTTTTTTTTTACATGTACTAAATAGGTTTTACTTTTATAAACAAGGCATTTCCAAAATGGCGACACCACTTTTCTGATTTACTGGAAGCTCAGGGACAGTCTCGTAAATCAGAAAAGTGGCAGAGTTTCTAGAAATCCTCACAGTGACACTGGTCCACCCGCTGCCCCCACAACGATAGACGTTAGCATCTTTTTCTGCTGGAAAGAATATCAGATTCCCTCACATTATTCCACACCCCTTGGAATGGTAGTGCTGGAAACTGGAGGACAGAATGTCTGTTTTTCACACTAGTCTTCTGCAGAGCTCAGAATCAGTCCCGGAATCGTGGACTGGATGGTTGGATATCACCATTAACCTAAAATACTGAGGGCCTGGTTCTGAGGTGCATGCAAAAGAAGAAAAGTGCTGTTCCTTGGTGGAACCACACTTTTCTTAATTGCACAAGATTCCATTTAAATCTGTAGGTGGTCGGTTGAAGTATAATCAGCCATTTTCAAGCAACGTGTGACTGCTGTGCTTTATTGCTTGCCAACCCCCGCGCCAACCGTTGTGCCAACATATGTGCAGGGCAGCAGCTAAAAGGGTATTCTCCTCCCTTTACTCCCTCATAGCGCCGAAAAGGAGCTGATAACCGGTATCTTGGGAGCTGTCCGGAAGTGTTCTGGATGGTTTTTGAAACAGGTTTTCTAATTACCTGGCTTCAAAAGCAATTCAGAAATTGGCCACAAGATGGCAAAGAGCTGCACTGAAGCACATCCGGGAAGCAGATAGTTCAAGCATAATACAGAATGTCAAAAATAAGGTTAGAGCTCTTCCTAACTCGGGTGCTCATGAAGGACATACAACAGGACTCAAAATATGGCACCTGTGAGGTGTTAACATCCACTGCACACAGTTTTCTTTTATAATCAAGGCATTTCCCAGATTTACTGAGTACTCTGGATTACTAAAAGCTCAAGGACACTTTCATAAATCAGAAAAGTTACAAACTTCCTAGAAATCCTTGCAGTTACACTTGTCCACCCGCTGGCCCCAAAGCGATAGATTTGAGCAGTTTCCACTGCTTGAATGAACAACAGCTCCCTTCCACTCCTTCCGCCCACTGGAGAATTGTGGTGCTGAAAACTGGAGGGGAGAATGTTGGCTTTCAACACTACTTTTCTCCCTAACTCAGAATCGGGCCATCGTTCACCAGGTCCATTGATATGCCACCAGGCACGGATGGTGCGTCTTCAAGAAAAATGGCAGGGAAGCTGTAATGGCAGGAAAGCAGAATTCTGTGCAAATAAGTGAATTGCTGTTGTGAAAAGGAGCAACACTTTCCTTATGTTGCACATGCATCAAAAGATCGAATTAAGAGGTCTGTGTAAAATTGGAAAAGTGCTGTTCAATGAGGGCACAAAACTTTTCCTAAAATTGCTATATTCTGCCCCTATTCTGTGGAGCATTGAAAAATAGAAAAGTGTTCTTCCATAAAGTAAGAACACATTTCTTAAAAGCACCATATTCTGTCAAATTAAAAATAGGACGGTCTGGAAACAAAGCCTTGACTTTTGCAGTTATTCCACCGACCTCAGAATGATGGTTCTGAAAACCTGAAGGGAGAATCTCGTCTTTCTGCAATCACTGTATCCCGAGCTCAGAATCAGGCCATCTGTAATACAAACAAAGTTGCATACAGACATCAAAAGGCCAATTTTGAAAATGGAACACATTTAGAAAAGTGTTTTTCTGTGGCAGAATAACACTTTTCTAAATAAGACCACATTCTGCAGCAATACAAAAGTGACGGGCTGACATGGAATCTGCCACTTTGGTTCCGTGCTCCATGGCCTGGACTCACGGTGTGACGGTGATCCTAGTGACCACAAAAATGCAGAAGTGCTGGTGTGAGTAGATTCTGAAAGCACAATATCAACTCTGCACCATTACAAAAAAAAAATTCTTTAGTAAATTATGGCACCACATGAAGTATGGTAAGTGCAGACAGGCAGTTGGTTCCTGTTGAGAAAGAAAAACCTTCCATTAAGCAGGCTAAAACAGTTACCACTCATTTAATTCCGACATCGTCCACAAGATGGCAGAGTGTGTTCACCGTGAAGCAATGAAAAGCATTATTTATTTACTTAAATTTGTGTTGCACTGCCTGTGCCAATTTTACAAGAATCCACGTCAAGTAAATACAGGAGCGAGTCTACACATTCGCAAACTGTAATATCTGGGCAACATTTCTATGTCACTAAATGTGCCGCCGGGGATATACAGGCTAGGGGGCACTCTCAGGGGAATATTCTGAGGGGCGTGTAAACGAAAGAAAGTGTTCTTCCATGAAGGAGGAACACATTACTTACAAACACCACATTCTAATAAAAGAAAGAATGTGGTGCAGCGACATGAAAGCCTTGGCTTTTGCATGTGCCTGATTAATGGTTTATCAGCCCTAGCAACCATCAGGAATGCAGGTCGGCCACACCGAGTTTAATAAAAGTTTAAGAAAACCTTCTTAAATGAGAACAGTGGTAATCTTTTAAGAAATGCTAGCAATGCCACTCGAGCACACGTTTTCCCCACAACAAGTTATTTTACCAGCTTTTGCTGCTGGAAAGCACGACATCTCCTTTCCAATACGTCCACCCTATTCAGAATGGTGGTGCTGGAAACTGGAGTGGGGAATGTCGTAATGTAACACTCTTTTGACCATGAGCTCAGGAACGGCACCTGAGTGTTGCAGAAACGTCTTTGATTTGGGATATGTGGAGCCTGGGGTGCTCTGCGCATGGTAACCCTGCAAAGCTCTTTTTGTCAATGAATTTAAGAGAATTTACGTGGTTGCAATCACAGCATCCCACCCAGTGCTTAAAGTGGGCCGGGGCCTGCCGGGGCTGGGCCCCGGCAGTCTCCAAAAAGTGGGACTGAGCCGGGGCCCTGCCGGGGCCCCCCGACCTACCACAACATTGGCGGGATGCATTATCCCGTCGCGGCCGCAGCTGCGACGGGATGATGCGCCTGCAATGAAGTCAGGCAGGCTGACAGAAGTGGCAGCCAGCGACAGCAACGCTGTGACTGGCTGCCACTTCCATCAGTCATAGTAACTGCATTTGGTGACCCCTCGCGCGAGAGGTCACCAGAGGCAGTTAGTGTCCCTTTGTTTCCCCAGGTCGCCGAGGCGTCTTTAACCCTCAGCGAACCTGGGGATTCCTCGACATATTATGAGGTTTATAAAAGATGACTTTGAAAGTACACATTTCAAGCCATCTTTTATAAAGCTT
The DNA here is from genome assembly GCF_040938575.1 of Ambystoma mexicanum. Taxonomy (NCBI): domain Eukaryota; kingdom Metazoa; phylum Chordata; class Amphibia; order Caudata; family Ambystomatidae; genus Ambystoma; species Ambystoma mexicanum. Next base: position 230,884,661 of record NC_090934.1, read on the forward strand.
TGCCGACGGACAATTTTGTCCGTAGTCAAAGCTTTATAAAAGATGGCTTGAATTGTGTACTTTCAAAGCCATCTTTTATAAACCTGAAATGTTTAAAAAAGATGGCCTGAAAACTAGGCAAACAGTAGGGTATTCACACAAATATATATAAATGTTATATATTTGTGTGCGTACCTTGCTATGGTTTGTGTACTTTGCAATCCATCTTTTATAAACGTAGAAATATGTTACATATTTCAATGTTTAGAAAAGATGGCTTGCATAGTACACAAACCATAGTAAGGTACGCACACAAATATATAACATTTATGTATATTTGTGTGTATACCCTACGATTTGCGCCCCTCCCACAAGCCACGCCCCCAAATGAGGGCCCCCTCGATTTCTTACCCCATGTAAAGCTCTGATCCCACCCACCCCCAGAATCGTTGTGGAAGGATTTAGCCGGGAGCCTGTTGGATTCTGCACCGCATTCGAGCGCAGATCAGAATCGGGAGAAAAGTCTTGATGTACGGCCTGACAACGGCCCTTGTGACCATCATAAAGGCAGGGCAGACAATGCAAGGGAATTCCCATTGCAAAGCCCCACTTTTGCATTTTAAAAAGGCGTTATAATGTAGCACCTGTGAGGTGTATTTAACATTTACTAAATAGGTTTTACTTTTATAATCAAGGCATTTCCCAAATGGCGACACCACTTTTCTGATTTACTGGAAGCTCATGGGACAGTCTCGTAAATCAGAAAAGTGACAGAGTTTCTAGAAATCCTCACAGTGACACTGGTCCATCCGCTGCCGTCACAACGATAGACGTTAGCATCTTTTGCTGCTGGAAAGAATGTCAGCTCCCCTCACATTATTTCACACTCCTTGGAATGGTAGTGCTGGAAACTGGAGGGCAGAATGTCTGTTTTTCACACTAGTCTTCTGCAGAGCTCAGAATCAGTCCCGGAATCGTGGACTGGATGGTTGGATATCACCATTAACCTAAAATACGGAGGGCCTAGTTCTGAGGTGCATGCAAAATAAGAAAAGCGTTGTTCCTTAGAGGAAACACACTGCTCTTAATAGCACTAGATGCCATTTAAATCTGAAAGTGGTCGATTGGAGTATAACGAGCCATTTTCAAGCAATGTGTGAATGCTGTGCTTTACTGCTTGTTACCCCCCCCCCCCCCCCAGCCAGCCCTCGTGCCCACCATCATATGTGCAGGGCAGCAGCTGAACGGGTATTGTCCTGCCTTTATTCCGCCATAGCACCGATATAAAGAGTTAATAACCGGTATCTTGGGAGGTGTCCTGAAGTGTTCCTGCTGGGTTTTGAAACAGGTTTTCTAATTACCTGGCTTCAAAAGCAATTCAGAAATTGGCCACAAGATGGCAAAGGGAGCCACACTGAAGCGGACCCAGGAAGCAGATAGTTCAAGCATTTTACAGAATGTCCCTAAAATGACAGCTGATTCAAGAATCTTCTAGAAATTACTGCAGAATATACTGGCGTGTCCATTGAAGCAGCACTAACACGACGAAACAGATAAAAGCTAAACTGGTGTCCTAGAAAGCCGTGATTTTTTTCTGAGATGGGTGTCATGTTTATTTTACTGAAAAAGCCAGGAGCAGTCGGCTCTGTGACACTTTTTATAATGTGGAAATGTCTCATATGTGGAGTGACCATAGATGTGCTCTGCACATGCCAACCCTGCAGGGTTCCTTCTGTCGTCATTTTACAGCACTTTTCAATGCGGCTTACACGACTCCTCTACTGCACTCCTGTGGGATAATGTCAGGGTTGCTCGCCGGTAATCTTCCTTACCCCGAGTCCTACTTTTGCTAATCCCAGTCCTTCACAAATAAGGGGAACCCATTCGCCAGACAGGTTCTGTGGCGCTGGCCCTTTAAGGACGCGCACGCGACGGGGTGACGTTCACTCCGTCGCGTTCTCTGTATAAATAAACAGGGCGTTCACCAGTGGCGTCAGAACCACCGTGGAGCCCACACAAGTAACATCTCTGTCTCCATGTGTGTGTGTCAGGGGGGTGGGGGGCTCATGGACGGCGGTGCCGGAACACCGCTAACAGTGGCGACGAAGACCGGATCAAAACATTGGCTGAAAGGAGCTACCCTCATGCAAGGGGAGGTGGCTGGCTCCTCCCCTTAGTACCTGCATAAGGACACCCTCAGCCTCTTGCTGCACCTGTTTCATCCCCCAAGTGAATGAGCAGGCCCCTTCAGGGACGGTGAACCAGAAAGCAGGACTGAGATGAGGAAGAGTAGGACTCAGGGTAATGAAGATTACCTGTAAGTAACCCGGGTATTACCCCCTCATCCCTCTTCCTAGTCCTTCACAAATGAGGGTTATATCGAGCTGGCCAGGTCAAACGCAAAGAAAAACCAGACAACAGAACAGGGCTACTGCCAGTGGTAGATTTAAGGCAAAGAGCCACATGGGCAAAAATGACGTGGAGGGCCCCAAGTGGGCGGGTCATGGAGGCAGAGCCTAGAGTGGGCAGAGTTGCACAATGATTAACTTTAGGGATAAATGATTCTTTTTTTTAAGTAATTATTTTTTTTTGTTTTACAGTGTTCTGTGTTTAGGGGTCTGACTCTAGCTAGAGACCGCTGGGCCTCCTAGCTAGGTTTTGCTGTCAATCAATGGTGGCACTATTGAAAGATCAAGCCTGAAGCTAATGTTGGAAATGACAGGGTTCAAGGCAATGGGCAATGGGAGAGGACATTACAGGAGGTGATATCACAGGATAATTCCTACAGCATGCAGATCCATTTTGTGCATGTCGCCTGTGTCCTTACCCCCACACACTTGAAATATAATTAAACATCACAGAAAAGGAGTGTCCCCAAACTACAGGTTGTTAATAAAGTGTTCATTCATATATTGCACACCACAGAATTCGCTTGGTTTACACAGGAAAACCTGGCATCCAGGATGGGGAAAATAAATGTATAATCACATTATTTTGTTTGACCTATATATATATATATATATATATATATATATATAGTCAGGTTAATTAATTTATTATGTGGGTGTAGAGTGCAGAGTGGGTGTAGAGTGTGGAGTGGGTGTAGAATGCGAGTGGGTGTAGAACGGATGTAGAGCGTGATGGTGTTGAGCAGATGTAAGGTGTTGAGCGGATGTAGAGTATGGTGCGGTTGCGGAACGGGAGTAGAGTGCGGAGCGAGCAGCGGGTGTAGAGTGCGGAACGGGAGTAGAGTGCGGAACGGTTGTAGAGTGCGGAGCGGGGAGCGAGTGTGGAGTGCGGAACGGGCGTAGAGTGCAGAGCGAGTGTCGAGTACAGAGCAAACGGGTGATGTATATTGACGGAACGGGTGAGGTGGTTGGAAGGAACAGGTGAGGTGGCTGAAAGGAACAGGTGAGGTGGTTGAAAGGAAGGGGTGTAGTAAAGGGATGAAACGTTTGAAGAGGGTGGTTGCAACGGAGGATGGATCTGGAAGAACGGGTGATGTATATAGATGAGACGGGTAAAGAATGAGAAATAACGGGCAAAGTATGTGGACAAAATAGGTCAAATATATTGAATGGAACGATTGAAGTATGTGGATGGAACAGGGAAGTGGATCAATCGAGTGAAAAATGTGGTGGAAAAGAGGAAGTATGGGGTTGGAATTGATGAAGTATGTGTGGGGAACGGATGAACTGGGTGGAACGGATGCACTGGGTGGAACGGATGAACTGGGTGGAACGGATGAACTGGGTGGAACGGATGAACTGGGTGGAACAGAAAGGGTGAAGTATGTAGATGGAAAAGGGGAATTATGTGGATGGAACGTGTGAAGTATGTGAATGGAACTGGTGAAGTACGTGGATGGAACAGGTGAAGTACCTGTATGGAACGGGTGAAATATGTGGAATGAACGTGTGAAGTACGTGGGTGAAATATGTGGATGGAACGGATTGGAGTGCAAAGAATCCAATTGAGTGCAAGGAACCGATTGGAATGCAAGGAACCGATTGGAGTGCATGGAATGGATTGGAATGCATGGAACAGATTGGAGTGCATGGAACGGATTGGAGTGCATGGAACGGATTGGAGCACATGGAATGGATTGGAGGGCATGGAGAGGCCTGACTTACATAGAATGGTTTGGAGTGCATGGAACGTTTGAAAGAGCAGAGAAAGGAATGGCTTTGAGTGCCTGAAACGGTCGTAATGTATGGAACAGGCAGAGTACATCGAACGGATTGAGTACATGGAACTATTGGAGTGGGCCCGATCTCAAACACCTAAGGTAAACCACCATATCACATCTCCACGCTTACGCTCTTCCTTACACCACCACTCAACTAGAACACAGCGATACTATGACACCATTTGGTATAGCTGCTCCCATATCATCATTTACCGCATTCTCCCATCAACCTATCTAAACACTGCTGGCTACACACCCTCCAGCCTAGGCGTTCTCCTCAGGCCTAATGCAGCCAGAATCGGTCTGGATAAACCTGCCAGAATGAACACATACTCTTGATCTCCTAACCACCACACCAACCACTAAGAAGCAGCTATCACACGAATGCCACATCAGCTGCACACATAACCGGTGCTCACACGCACCTTTGACTCTCTCTACTCTCTCTACTGACTTGAACTTCGGTTCCCAAGGGCGTTCAACCTACCAGCGCCTTGAGACCATACCAATGGTACATAAGACGCTATATAAATGCAAAGTAACATAACATAACATGTGATTTGTGTACTTTTCAAGGCATTGCTAGACAAGTTATTTTTTGCCCTTTTGATTACCAAACCTTTAAAATACTGGTATGAAGTATGCCTGGGTAGATATGTTGTCAAGTTCTTACAGCTCCACCTGGAACAGAATCCTGGTTTCGCGAACATTAAAAAAAGTGTTTAATCCTGGGAAAATCATGCAATCTCATTGTGCCTGATCTACCAACATTGGGAGCCCATAAAAGCAATTCAGTTTTCAACATTTGCTATAAACTAAAATCTACTCACAATCAAAAGTAATTAAACTCTAGTCAATGATAATTCATTATTATTACAGGGGGAGGATGGTTTACAGCGTGGGGCACGAAGGCTGGGAAAGGAAGCCCACCAAGGCCCAGGAACGGATGGTGAAGGGGATCAGCTGGCGCAAAAATATCGGGCAAATCTGGGCTGGGCCCCAGGGGACAGAAGTTGTGGGCCCAGCAAAAGTATCCCCCGTCCCCAAGGTCGGGAACAGGTGAGTGGGGGGGAGCTCAGAGTGGCCTAAAAAACGGGAGAGGGCCCAAGGGAATGAGATAATCATCCTGGCCCAAGTGAACCAGAAGGGGAGGGGGCAATGTGCAGCAGGGGCTAGAAAGGAGAAGACATGCCAGAAAATCAGGACAGAGCCCCAAAGGATGGGTGTGGGGCCCGGCCTTAAAACCCCCAGTGTACAGGTCACAGCAACATGGATAATGGTTAAAATTAGTTTGTGCAGTTAGTGGTTTTCCTGGGGGGTCAGTGACAGCAGAAATGTATGCAATAAAACATGCATGATGGAAAGCAGCTGTGTTTATAATTTCAGTCCAGATGCTGTATTGATGGATACAATCTCTGCCACATGCACCAGGTGGCTTCTGCCTAGCTCACTGCAGAAACCTCTGTTTGCACATCTTAAACCACTTAACGGATTTGTACAGGGTTCTTCTGCCTCTCTGCAGCGACAGTGGGCAGATGAGTACTGCCTTAACAACATCATACTATTGGAGTAGCAATTAAAAATGTTTGTATGCAAACTGAATACATCATGTGTATTGTGGATCTTATTTGCAAAGTATGATATGACTGCTAGGTGTTTAGGCAGTCCCAGAAAGGGAAGTAATTTACTGTGGGATCCCACCAGTGACAGGGGGGTGGGTGGCGGGACTGGAGGATTGTTCCCAATCCCCCCCCCAATAAACATTTGGCTCTCAGAAGATTGATCATGAAACCTTGAAAATAACACAAGAAAAGAACATTTTTTTAATGTTTCTGGCAAAGTATAAACGGTGCACATCTGTTAAACGTAAAAAAGGGTATCAACATATTTCATGCAGAGTGCAATCAGAAGTGGATTTAACAGTCGGACAATGGACAAATGTCCGTGGGGCACCCTTGCTCTGCCTTTCTCTCTTTAAAGTCATTCAGTGCTGCACAGGTGCTCCCAGTGAGGCCTTAGCTTTTTAACATCGCTCAGAGGCAGATTATTTAAAATAGGAAGTGATTAGTGATAGGAAAAGATACTTTTTCTTTAAATTATATACGTTTTTAATAAGCTTTTTAAATATGATTGTTGAGTGATTAGAAATGATGGGGGAACAGAAGAAGCTTTGTGAAACAATGGAGGTCATTACGACCCAGGCGGTAAGTATCTGACATTACCGCCATGGCGTAATGAACGTTTACGCCGTGGACCGATGGCGGAAAGAGCGTCACATTCCGACCCATCGCGCACGAGCATTACGCCATGGCGGTAATGTAAATTACGCCATGGCGGAAACGGCCCCTACCGGCATCGTACGCCGCGCAAGGTGCACTACCGCCACCCATCTTAGCGGCGACCATAGTGAGCGGACACCGTAGTTAGTGGTGACCGTAATTAGCGGTCACCGTAAATAAGCGGAACCGGAAGTAGCGGCATCGCGGCAGAACGGGAAACAGCACGGCGGCCATCTTGAAAAACACAATCCATTGCCATCCTCCCCAACCATACCAGATCCAACCCTGAGACCTGTCCCAACCCATCACCCACCCAATTACCTACCTAAAAATGCCCAAAGTTGTGAAGAAGGCATGCGATCGGCAGCGCCAGGACCGATTTTCTCGGGAGGAACTGACCATGCTTGCTGAGACTCTTCAGGACAATGCTGCCGTAGTATTTTCTACGCAAATGACCAGGCCGGCAATAGCCAAAAAGAAGGCCATATGGTCCCTGGTGGCAGAGCGTGTCAGTGCGGTGGGGACCGTACCCCGCAACCCACAGCAGTGCAGGAAGTGGTGGGATGACCTGAGGCTCCGCGTCAGAAGCATCATCTCCGCTAATCGCAACCTGGGCCTGGCTACCGGGGGAGGATCTGACTCCCCAATCAAACTCCAACCATGGGAGGAAATATGTGCCAGCACAATAGGCATGGAAGGCATCGAAGGTGTAGGAGGGATGGAAAGAGGAGCGCCGACATCAGGCGATGAAGGTAGGTGCCTCAAATCAAGACATGCTATAGTCACTGAAGTCCATTCATGTGTAGCACAATGTTGCCCTAGAGTGTAAATGCAACACATCAGCTGGACACTGCCCACAGCCACATGCGACCTCCATCCTGTATACATGTAGCATGCACACCCTAACTGCAGGCACCCACATACCTCCATCCTTATTCCACACAAAAAGGAGACAACCTGCATGCCCCTGCCTCAAATGTGCCTCATCTAGTGACCAAAATCATGTCAATCATTGCCATTCCAATGTCCGCAGACCCATCAATAACGCTCTCCCTCCTTTGCTCCACCACAGGCTCAGAATCCAACCCCGAGGATGAGGACACCCCTGCCACAAAAAAAGCCAAGAGGGCCAAGACCACCGTGCACAGACCCTCCACCTCAGCTGCAGTGAGCCAGACACCGCAGCAGGCAAAATCCTCTGCCAGCACACAGGACGGGCCACCGACAGGCACCCCAGCAGGCAGCAGGCCAGCAGCAACAGCACCACACGTCCCCACATTGTCCGCCACAGAAGGCACCGGTTCTGCAGGCAGCAGCACCATAGGGGAAACAGCTGCCATTGCAGCATGCTCTGACTCCGATACAGAGGAGCCCGATGTTTGACGCCCCACTGACCTGCCTCATTCCCCCTGTCCGTCCCATACCAGCCCCCATGAGGATCCCACACAGGGGCACCCAGAGGAAGAGGACTGGCCATCCACCCCATGCCCCGCTGAAAGTCCACAGGAGGGGAGCAGCCCCTCCGTGACACCACCTGCAATGGGCATGGCCCAGCAGAGGCAACAGTCCCTTGAGGATGTCATTGCACGTCAGCAACAGCTGTCCACACTCCTCAATGAGCATGCTGCGGAATGTGGGGGGGCTAGGGCAGCCATATAACAATCTACGTAGACCCTAAGGGCCGAAATTGAGCGGAGCACGGAGACCCTGAGGGCTGCAATGCAGTCCACCTCAAGGGACATTTGTGGGGAACTTGCCGCCGTGCGCCGTGTGCTCTCAGAGCTGTCCCACACCCTTCAGGACATGTATGCACGTGAGCAGCCAGGGACATCCTCCGCTGCCAGTTCTGCCCAAAGCAGCCCCGTCCGACGATCAGGACGGAACCTGCGCTCCACAGGCAGGGGTGCCCCGGGGGCCGGGAGAGGGGGCTTGCAATAGCGTGTGCCCACTGTTACAGGCATCTTTAGCCACTCACAGGGTGTGTGTTGGGTTGTTCACGGGGGAGGGGGTGTGTTGGGGTGTTCAGGGGGGAGGGGGTGTGTTGGGGTGTTCAGGGGGGAGTGGGGTGTTGGGGTGTTCAGGGGGGAGGGGGGTGGGGGAGGGGGTGTGTTGGGGTGTTCAGGGGGAGGGGGTGTGTCACAACAATTTACAATTGAAATACACATTTTCCTTTTTCCCAAATCAAATGTGTGGACATTTTCATTGCGTATGTGTGCTTTATTGGTGTACAGTCCACAGTGTGCATGACCCAGAGACACACAGTGCCCCAAGTGCCGTCTCCATGTGATACACACCAGCCGTGTGTGCTAGAAGCATTGGTTGATGATATTTTGACGCATTTCACGCCCCTCCTGTGCATCGCCTCCTCCATGAGGTGCGGTCCCATCTGCACCCTCCTCATCCTCATCGTCAGGTGGCTGCAGTTCTGCGTCAGGGGGCAGGGGCACATTTCGTCTGACGCACATATTGTGTAGCATGACACATGCCATGACCATCTTTGCCACCTTCTCATGGCGGTACATGAGTGCCCCACCAGACCTGCTGAGGCAGCGAAACCGTGCCTTCAGTAGGCTGAATGCCTGCTCAATGACCACACGGGTACGTGTATGTGCACGGTTGAAGTCCTCCTCGTGCTAGTTCTATGGGTTCCGGACTGGTGTAAGGAGCCACCTCTTCAGGGGATAGCCTGCATCACCTGTATGTGGGCGAGAATGTATGTGTCAGTCATGACGTCTAATTCAGAACATGATGTGCCACCATGGTTTGCATCCAACTGTTACTTTGGACCACTTCTAAATGCACTAATTGATTCACACTATGCGACCGGTATATGCTCATGGCTCTCATGGCCTGTTTTGCATGCCATCAACCAATGTATGCAGAGGGGTCGAGTGCCTTGTGAGTGCCCATCCACTGTGTTTGTTCATGCCGTTTGTTTTGGTGGCCTGGCACGTGTCCTGTGATGTCAATGCTCACATCATTGCAACATTGCTGTCGGCCTCATCATGACCCCAGTGAACAATACTGATGTTGATAGGGACATTTTGGGGGACCTGCTGTCTGTGTAATGGTGTGTTGAGGTTTCTGTCCGTCATGTGCCTCCTTCGTGCGCAGTTATGGGGGACAGGCCTTTCGGTTGATGGTGTTTGGTGACGTGCATGTAGGTGCATTTCGTTGTAGTTAATGTGGTCTGAAATGGTACAATGCACTTGCAGATGGTTGTGTCATGGTTGGGACACAACCTCATTCACATGGTAGGGCTACATACATCATGATTGAGTGGAATTGTTTCCGGTTGCGGTACGGTACCTCCATGGCATGTGGAACCACCAATTCCACATGGGTGCAGTCGATGGCACCAATGCAACCAGGTATGCCGGCTAGTGCATGGAAACCCACTTTCAATCTCCTGGGCAGTCCGTGGTAATGAGATGTGGTTGTCTGTGTGCTTGAGGAGGGCATCGAGCACTTGGATAAGTGTACGTGAGAATAATGGTTGTGAAATGCCATGCAAGTGCCCCACTGTGTGCTGGTAGGTGCCTGTGGCCAGGAAGTGGAGTACAGACACTACCTTCAGTAGGGGTGGGATGGCGGTTGGTGTTTCTATCATGCTGACGATGTCGTTGTGTGTCATGTCTACAATGGCGGTGATGGTGTCCCAGTCCAAACGGTACAGGGTGTGGATCTGCTCAGCAGTGAGGTTGAATGGACTGGCTCTGATGCGTGGGATTGGGGGCTGCCTGCGTGGTGGCACTGGCTGTGCTTGTGGGGCTTGCTGGCCCTGCCTTGCCCTCCTTCTCCTCCTGCGTCTCCTCTGTGCTGCCTGTTGTTGTTTTTGTTGTTGTTGTTGTTGTTGTTGTTGTTGTTGTAGTACTTGCATTGCTATCAGGTCCTCCAGCCCCAACATTGCTAGTCCTATTGGTATCATTGTGGAGTGTGACTGAGTGTGGGAAGGGGTGGGGTGTGCTCTTTTTGTACTTCCTGAGTCTGTATTGCCTCCACCTGTGCTGTTTCTGTGCACCTGTGGCAGCTGGATTCACTTTACATGGCCATTTACGGTTGGTTCGCGATGGCGTAATTAGCACCATGGCGGTAAGGTACTTAACGGGCTGGGTGATGGCGTTAGGTGCATGTCCGCTTGGGTCGGCATTCGTGTACCTTTCCGCTGTGCCGGTAATTACGGTGTGGGAGGTCGCGTGCGCGCGTCCTTGGTGCAGTTAGCGGCAGCGTTAACTACGATGCCGCTAATGGCATCGTAGTTAACGGTCACGGGTCATAATCGGACGTAGCGGAAAACGATGGCGGTAATCATATACCGCCATTGTTTTTCACTTAGCGCCAGGGTCGTAATGAGGGCCAATGACTTTGTTATGCATTTCATGTCACTTTGTGTCTGTATGGGATTTTTTGTAAGTTCTCATTAATTAGCATTCTGGAGCTTGTAGGCTTCCAATCAAGACGGGGAGAATAAAGCTAAGCTTTATTGGTAAAAGCAATCAGATTCCAAATCATTATTCTGGGAGAGATTTACACTTTTTCAGACACATAGGGCCTCATCACGACCCTGGCGCTAAGTGAAAAACAATGGCGGTAAATGGTTACCGCCATCTTTTTCCGCCAGGTCCGATCATGACATGTGACCGTTAACTACGATGCCATTAGCGGCATCGTAGTCAACGCTGCCGCTAACTGCGACAAGGGTCCGCGCCCGCGCCCGCCCACACCGTAATTAGCGCCATGGCGGAAAGTTACGCAAATCCCGACCCAAGCGGACATGCACCTAACGCCATCACCCAGCCCGTTAAGTACCTTACCACCATGGTGCTAACAACGCCATCGCGAACCAACCGTAAAGGGCCATGTTAAGTGAATGCAGCTGCCACAGGTGCACTGAAACAGCACAGGTGAAGGCAATACAGACTCAGGAAGTACAAAAAGAGCCCACCCCACCCCTTCCCACACCCAGACACACTCCACAATGATACCAATTCGAATGGCAATGTTGGGGCTGGAGGACCTGATAGCAATGCATGTGCTACAACAGCAACAACAACAACAACAACTACTACAACAGCAACAACACCAGGCAGCACAGAGGAGACGCAGGAGGAGAAGGAGGGCAAGGCAGGCCCAGCAAGCCCCACCTGCACAGCCAGTGCCACCACGCAGGCAGCCCCCAATCCCACGCATCAGAGCCAATCCATTCAACCTCACTGCTGAGCAGATCCACACCCTGTACCGTTTGGACCGGGACACCATCACCGCCATCGTAGACATGACACACAACGACATCGTCAGCATGATAGAAAGTCCAACCGCCATCCCCCCCCTACTGAAGGTAGTGGCTGTACTCCACTTCCTGGCCACAGGCAGCTACCAGCACACAGTGGGGCACCTGCATGGCATTTCACAACCATTATTCTCGCAAACACTCATCCAAGTGCTCGATGCCCTCCTCAAGCACACAGACAACCACATCTCATTACCACGGACTGCACAGGAGATAGCTAACACCAAAGTGGGTTTCCATGCACTAGCCGGCATACCCGGTTGCATTGGTGCCATCGACTGCACCCATGTGGAATTGGTGGTTCCACGTGCCGTGGAGGTACCGTACCGCAACCGGAAACAGTTCCACTCAATCAACGTGCAAATGGTCTGTGACTCCAACAAGATCATCACACATTGTTGTGCCCGATTCCCCGGATCAACCCATGATTCCATGGTCCTGAGGAACTCCACAATACCACGCTACATGGAGCAACATGCAGGCCTAAGATCCTGGCTACTCGGTGAGTCCAATGTAATGGAAGTGGGCAGGTGAATGACGTACCGATGCATACTCCACCTGGCAGAAAGGGGGGGGGGAATGCATACTCCACCTGGCTGAAAGGGGGGGGGGATGCATACTCCACCTGGCTGAAAGGGGGGGGGATGCATACTCCACCTGGCTGAAAGGGGGGGGGGGGATGCATACTCCACCTGTCTGTGAGTAACACGGAGATCGGAGACAGAGGATGGGCACTTACAATGCACACAACCCCTCTGCATACATTGGGTGATGGCATGCAAAACAGGCCATGGAAGCCATGAGCATATACAGGTAGCATTGTGTGAATAAATTAGGTCATGTAGATGTGAGCCAAATTAACAGTTGGAAGCAAGCCATGATGGAACATCATGTTCCTGATCAGACAACATGACTGACACATACATTCTCGCCTACATACAGGTGATGCTGGCTATCCCCTGAAGAGTTGGCTCCTTACACCAGTCCGGAACCCGCAGAACCAGCACGAGGAGGACTTCAACCGTGCACATACACGTACTCGTGTGGTCATAGAGCAGACATTCGGCCTATTGAAGGCACGGTTCCGAAGCCTCAGTAGGTCTGGTGGGGCACTCCTGTATGGCCATGAGAAGGTGGCAAAGATCGTCATGGCATGTGTAATGCTACACAATATGTGCGTCAGGCAGAATGTGCCCCTGCCCCCTGACGCAGAACTACAACCACCTGACGATGAGGATGAGGAGAGAGCAGATGGGGCGGCACCCCATGGAGGAGGCGATGCACAGGAGGGGCGTGCAATGCGCCAAACTATCATCGACCACTGCTTCTAGCACACATGGCTGGTGTGTGTCATATGGTGACTGCACTTGGGGCACTGTGTGGCACCGGGACATGCACACTGTGGACTGTACACCAATAAAGCACACATGCGCAAAGAAAAAATCAACACACTCTGGGTTTTTTTCCAAGGTAAAAGTGTATTCAAGACATGGAACGTTGTGACCCACCACCTCCCACCTCCCCCCTGCACACACACCCCCCCAAACTCCCCCCTTGACTCCCCAACACACCTCCCCGCCACCCCCCTGCACACCCCAACACACCCACTCCCCCCTCCACCCTCCCCCCCCCCTGGAATCCCAACAAAGGTGTGAGTTAGTCTGTGCAGCAGTGTCAGAAGTAGGATTCCTACACTGTCCGGCCACTATTGGCAGCCCCCTCCACTGGCCCCCGGGGCACCCCTGCCTGTGCTGCGGAGGTTCCTCCCCGATCGGCGGATGGGGCTGCTCGGTGTCGAGCTGGCAACCGAGGAGGATCCTGCCTGCTCATTTGGACGCATGGCCCGTATTGTCTGCACAAGGTCAGTGATGGCGTGCCGCACAGCAGCTAGTTCCGCGCAGATGTCCTTTGTGGACGACTCTATAGATGCCTTCACTGTCTCTGCACATTTCTCCATTGCTGCACATGACCCCCCACATTCAGCAACATGTTCTTCGAGCAGCGAGGAAAGTTGCTGCTGCCGGGTGGCAATCGCCTCCAGAGAATGGTTGGTATTCTGGCCCATGGCTAATGGCAGTGGTATTCCCATTGGGCTGATCTGCCCCTGCAGCGGGGATGGAGTGGCTGGCCAATCGTCATCCTCTGGCTGACCCTGTGTTGCATCCGCATGCGGGCTGCTTAGGGACAGGTAGGGGGAATGAGGGTGGCCTGTGGGGCTTCTGACATCACTCTCCTCAAAGATCCCAGCTTCGCTGTCGGAGGAGGCAGCAATGGCAGCAGTTTCCCCAATTGTGCTGCTTGCAGCAGAGGCTGTGGCTTCTGTGGGCATGATTTGTGTGATGTCTGCTGCTGCTGCTGCTGCTGTACTGCCTGCTGGGGTGGCTGTCTGTGCCCTGTCCTGTTTCCCTTGCATGGATTTTGGCTGCTGTGGGGTTTTCCTCGGGAGGGCAGAGGTGGAGGGTTGTGGTGTTGGCACAGTTGGCCTGGCCCTCTTGGTGGGTGTGGAGGCAGTGGTGTCCTCTTCCTCAAGGTCGGAATTTGAGCCTGTGGTGGGACAGAGGAGGGAGAGTGTTATTGATGGGTCTGCGGACATTGGCCGGGCATTGTGGCGACTGGCATCTTATCAGTTAGTACATGTGGCACATTTCATGCAGGGGAAAAAAGTTGTCTCCCTTTTGTGTGGAAGTAGCATGGAGGTATGTGGGTGGCTGCTGTTAGGGTGTGCATACTGCATGTGTACAGGGTGCAGATCGGATGTATCTGTGGGCAGTCTCCGGCTGATGTGTTGCATTTACACTATGGGCCAACATTGTCCTTCACATGAATGGACTTAGGTGAGATTTGCATGCCTTGATTTGAGCCACTTACCTGCATCGCCCGATGTCGGGGCTCCTCTCTCCATTCCTCCTACTCCTTCAATGCTCTGCATTCCGATTGTGGAGGCACAGATTTCCTCCCATGGCTGCAATTTTATAGGGGACTCCGATCCTCCCCCAGTTGCCATTGCCAGGTTCATGTTAGCTGATAGTATGCTCCTGACTCTGAGCCGGAGATCGTCCCACCGCTTGCGGCACTGTTTGACATTGCGGGGTGTTGTTCCCACGGCACTGACCCGCTGAGCTACCAGTGCCCATATGGCCTTCTTCTTGGATATGGCCGGTCTTGTCAGTTGGTTGGAGAATACCACTGCAGCGTTCTCCTGGAGGGTCTCCGCTAGCATGGTAAGCTCCTCTCTGGAGAAGCGGTCTTGCCGCTGGCGGTCACAGGCTTTTTTCACAACTTTAGGCATCTTCCTGCAGGTAGAAGGTTGAAGCCGGTATTTGCGGGGTCTCAGGCTCGGATGTCCAGTGGTTTCGGAGGATGGCAATGGATTGTGTTTTTAAAGATGGCCGCCGTGCTCTTTCCCGTTCCGCCGCGGTGACGCTACTTCCGGTTCCGCTTATCTACGGTCAACGCTAATTGCGGTGACCGCTAACTACGGTCACCGCTATGTACGGCGGTGGCGGTGGTGCACCTTGCGCCGCATACGATGCCGGTAGGTGCCGTTTTGGGGGCACTACCGCCATGGCGCAGTTTACATTACCGCCATGGCGTAATGCTCGTGCGCGATGGGTCGTAATGTGGCGCCCTTTACGCCATCGTCCCACGGCGTTAACGTTCATTACGCCATGGCGGTAATGACGGCGGATTACCGCCAGGGTCGTAATGAGGCCCATAGTGTAAAAGTGAAGTGAAAAGGCTATTTTGCCTATGTTTTGCTATTTACTTTTCCAGTACTTTGTGGAAACAACTCAAATTGCCTCTAGAGGCCCTTTTGCAAAGAAGTGCAAATAGGAGCGGTCCCCTCTGCGCAATTTAGGATTTAAAACAACATTTCCCCAATACTCTTTTTCATCAACCCAATTCTACAATGATGAACGCATTGTCGGGTTGGATTATCTGTGAATTGTCCATTTTTTAAAAAATATATTTTTATTCAGATTCACAAGGAGATAATACGTACATAACAATCCCCCCTCGTGAGGGGAAGCAGCGTGTGAATCACAAACGGTTTTAACATTTTCCAGAGAATGCAGAACAGTAGAGACAAGAAGAGATAGTCAGAAAGAAAAGAAGGAGAAGAAGAACCCAGACGGACCCACCCCTCTTTGCCTGGAGCCTTTTCTTAGAAGCTCGAGTTGGCAGGGGATTAAAGGTTTTCCAGGAATGACCCTTTGGCCGGACGTTTGCTGTAGTTTGCTCTCACCCATATCGAAAGCTCAGGGCTTGCTGCTTGTGTCGGTATATCAGTGAAAATCAGGGAGCTGGAGGTCTGCTTGTGGGGCTGGTCTATTTTTAATGTGAGCGTTTGTTTATGGGGTCCCCTTGGGTTGCTCGGGAGTGAGTTTGCGAGGTCATGGTATTTGATTCCCAATATTCTAGGAAGGGGAGCCACTGCATATCTATGTGTGTGTGGGATTCTTGGAGTGCTGCTGTAAGGCTTTCCATTTCATAGATCACTTTTGCCTTACACAGCCAATCCTTCTTGGTGGGTAGAGAGGTCCCCTTCCATTTTATAGTTACGAATACCCGTGCTGATAAAAGCATGTTTCTTGGAATGTGGGGGAGGGTCCAGTAGTGCTCTCTGATCTTTTCTATCCCAAACAGTACTAGGAGGGGGAAACGTCTCTATCGATACCCTCAATGTTATGGATCCATCCTAGGATTTCCTTCCAATAGGTCTGTATGAATGGACATTCCCACCATTGGTGCCAGTATGTGCTGACTTGTTTACACCCCCTCCAGCAATATGGGCTAGTTACCGCGTACATGTTGGCTAGTCGGTGTGGGGTTAGGTGCCATTGTACGAGGATCCTGCAATTATGCATTGCATATTGGACTGCAATGGATGATTTCCAAACTGCTCAGTAGATGGCTTGCCAGCCCTCCGGATTGTCTTCCCAGCTCAACGATCTATCCCATTGTGCCTAGGTGCAGGGTGCGGGGAGGTGGCCTCTCTCTATCAGGGCTCGATAAATCTTTGCAATCAGGCCCCTGGTCCCTGGATGGGAATTCGGTATGTTCTCGAAAGGGGTCAGAGGGCGCCGTAGCTGTGCCTTCCATCTCACATCCGTGAGGACTCCCTTCAACTGCAGGTTTGATTTTGAGGCCGTGCTGTGCTTGCTCCAATTCCTCCCTGGACAGGAAGTTGTCCTCCCTCCACATCTGGCCTGCTCTGACCAACCCTTGCTCATATTGTGGCTGGAAACAGTTGGGGTCTATAAGGAGATCCTTAATCCATCAAGAGCCCTCCGCTCGCCCTCCTCTAACTCTCTACGGGTGAGCCATTTCTCCAAACAGAGATTTGGGGGTAGATAATTTTCCTCTGCAGGTGCCGCCCTCCGGACCTCCTTAAGAACCAGAAACTCCTCAAGACCTATCTCTTCTCTTTCTCTTTCTCTCTCCCTCTCCCCTGCTAACCTCCTTTCTCTTCTCTTCTTTCCCTCCTTCCTTCTCTTCTTCAACCAGCTCTGTTAGCTGACTGGTCACCTGGTGTACCTCCAGAGCCCCAACGGTCCCAGGCTGCACCGCCAGTCTTGCACTTGCCTCCGGACCTCCGCACTCTGCCTGGCACTACTGCAATATGCTCCATGAGAGGGGCAACCATTCTGCACTTAACCAAGGCCCCTGCTGGACTGGGTGCACTTGTCCCCCTGCCCCTCCCTCTCACTGCCTGTTCTGTGCACTTGCATGACCTTGACATTGAATGTTCTAGGCCTTGCACGCCTGTCTGTTCCCCCCCCCCCTCTGTCTTCCCTCCCTAGCTTGGTCATACCTGAAATACTCATGCATAGGCGTATTGGATGGCCAACTACCAAGCAATCTGAAATGTCATCAGACCAGTACTGTTGTTTATTGATCTGTATGTTCCTCTCCCTCTCCCCCCTTCTCTCCTCCCTCACTCTTTGTCAAGCACTTCACTAGTAGATATGCCTCTGGCCTAGTATGCTAGCTATTGTTGTCTGATCATTCGGAATCTTCAAGGCCTAAGAATGACGATTGTATTCCCTTGTACCCTTCCTGCCTTGAAGTGCTTTGAAGCACTTCACTTGTGTATAAGCGAATGTGTGAGGATGTGGTGTTGGACTTCTTTCACTTTTCCGGGTTCACAACTAAAGACATCTGGGAACTGGGCCAAAAGACCTTGGTTGTCTTGTTGTTGATGTAGTGGAAGGTCAGGGGGTACTAAACTGGTTCCCTCTGTCTCCTCTGACAATAAACTGGCCATTACCATTGAAGAAGATTGAACTGGGTCCTCTTTCCGTTCCTTCAAAGGGTTGACGTGGTATATCTCGGTCTTATTTCGCCTGGGCACCTTGATAGTCACGAGAGCCAGTCCTCTATAAGATTTCATATGGGCCATGCCAGGGGGACAGCATTTTGTGTTCTGAAGTGGGTAGATGTACCAACACCGTCTGCCCAACAGAAAACAACTGGGATAATGCTTTTTTTATCATATTGGGCTTTTTGAATTTCTTGTACTTTCGCTAGGTGGGAATGTACTATATCTCTCGCCACGGGCATATGTTCTTTAATCCACTGTGTGGTTTGAGACAGAGGTACAATGGCTTCTTTCCGTTCTTCCCATGTCTCCCTCAGGGACGTCATTTGGGGATTCTAGGGGTAGTAAGAGCCACACCTGCAGTCTCTCTTGCTACCCGTGCCTTAGCCTTTGCAACCCCTACCTATATTGAAAAAAATGGAAGCTACGACCTTCCGTTTTTTTCAATATAAGTGGCTTCTTGGGGTCAGGCTGCGCCGCGACAGCGGGTACCACTGGGTCTCCTGCTGCTTTCAAGAGTTTTAACTTTTCTTGGTTGCCTAGCAACCACAAAAAGTTACAGAGCTCTAGAAGGGGAGAACATGAGGCCACCTCCTTTGCACCCCTACCCTAGCACACGGCTCCCTGGCGAGTGTGATGGTTATCCCGGCTCTCGCTACTGTGCTACATTCAGCAGACAAGGTGAGCCACAAATCCGATGAAGCTATTGGAAACACGTTAACGTCTGCAAAATGCTGCGCCAGGCTTCTGTTGTAGGAGAGTGCCATGGCGGCTTCCTGTCCCAAGTCGCACTGCTATCCTCATACAACATCCAGCCACTGTTAAGTTCCGCCCTGCGTCCCGCTACGCGGTGACGCAGGGCGTCCTAAATAAAAGCCCCGCCCCCGCGTTCGGGAGGCAGTTCCGGGGCCGACCAGCAACCTGTGTGGGTGTGCCATTATTTCGGCTCCCGCCGGAGCTGCGCACCAGGCCGCGCGGCCTACTAGCATTCTGCCAGCCCCCGCGCGCGCAGGCCGAGGGCTGACAATCTAACAATGGCGACGAGGCGAGATGAACTCCACGACAGGCTCGGTGCTTTGAAGGCACCCTAACGCCACACAGCCATCGCGGCGAAATTTTTGGACACCCGGTGGGGGTGCAATCACACACGTGACCCCCCACCCCAAAAAAAAAAAAAAAATGTTTTTTTCCTCTAGTCATGCTCTCTGCCACCAAGACCAAAGCCTTTCCCTCTGGACACTGGAGAACCAGGTGGCATCTGACATCCAACACCAGAGGGCAGCAACACAGTGTGAAGGGAGCGCCAGGCCCTGATCTGTAACACGGCGCCTGGGTACGGCAGCACCTCCAAGGTAGGCCCAACGTCGCGGCGTTGGTAGCCGTCGGAAGAACTTACGACAACACGGATCAGGTCCACGCCAACATGGCGGCCGGCACATCCACGCCTGGGCCCTCCACGCCGTCCAGAATTGCGGCAAACCTGTCCATGACGCCACCTCCACCTCGCACACAAGGTACTTCGTCGACACTGGTCCAGCCGTTCGACCCATTCACGGATCCATCATCATGCGGACCCAGATGGCAGCTGTGGATTCAGAAGTTCGAGATGGCGATGGAGTGCAAAGAGATCACGGCGCCCAGGAAACTGAAGGCCCACCTACTACTCAGCGTGGGTGACGAGGTACTGCGCATCTTCAATTCCCTGAACGTTGATGATGGCCAGGATGGATACCGAAGCGCGAAAGATGCCCTCACCGATCATTTTCTCCCTCAACTAAACCCAGACTATGAGACGTTTCTCTTCTGCACCACCTTACAGGCAGCGGAGGAAACCCTTGATGCGTACCACACCCGTCTGAGAAAGTTAGCCATGTCCTGCGAATTCACGAACGTGGAGAGGGAGATCAGGAGGCAAATCATCAACGGGATACATTCGGAAAAATGAAGGCGCCCGATACTTAGCGAAAAGGGTATTCCCCTACAGCGGATCCTTGAACTAGGACGTCAGAGGGAACTGGCACACACCAGAGCGGCCAACATGGAGGCCACGCTACACAGGCTGCAACCTGCTCTCAACACAGCTATGGTGGCCCGAATCACCAACAAACAATCCTCGAGAGACGACCACAGTGGCGGGTACGGCCAAAACAGGTGGCAACCGCGCATTCCGGGACCCACAGAGTGTGGCTGGTGCGGTGGCCCACGACATGGCCGTCGCAACTGTCCTGCTCAAGGCACCACATGTGGAGCATGTGGCCAGAAGGACCATTACGCGAAGGTATGCCGATCAGCGGACACCCCCATACAGCCCCTGCAAAACCAGCCGGAGAAGGTCGCGACCAAGAAAAAGAAGCAAGCCAGTGCCAGAAGGGTCGCAGTGGCCAGCTCTTCCACGGAGGATGAAGGGGATGATGTCTCGGCGATGCAGCAGGACCCCTCCAAGGACATCGAGAGAAAAGGAAGGAAGGTATACCTGGTGTCTGCACTGTGCCAAGGCCGAGGACCTCGAAGAAAAGCCGTCCGAAGGCGCAAATGCATGGTCACCATCCAAAACCAGTGCATTCTCATGACCATCGACACAGGCGCTTCGGTGAACGTCATGCCCGAAAGCATCTTCCTGACTCTAAGTCCTCCACCAGAGCTGAAAAGCACAGACACTCTGTTGTATGCATACGGCTGTCGAAAGCCCTTGCCGGTGATTGGCAGGTTCCGCACCACGCTGGAACACGGAAAAAACAGACTATGGTCCAAGGTCTATGTCGTGAAGGCAGGTGTTGAGAGCCTCCTGAGTGGGGACGCAGCGGAGGACCTGGGAGTGGTCCAATTCATCTGCCATATCAACGAAGACAAGTGGAGCAGATGCTGAACCAATACCCTGACTTGCAAGAGGGAATAGGCTGTCTAAAAGGCAAAACCATCAAACTTCATATTGATGAAACAGTGCAGCCGAAAGCCGTCAGGCACCGGAGAACGCCATTCCACATGAGAGAACAAGTGGAGCAGGAACTCAAGGCGCTGGAAGAAGCGGGCATCATTGAGGAGGTCACAGGGCCCACACCGTGGGTCTCTCCAATGGTGGTGACACGGAAGCCTAAGCAGCCTGGAAAGGTGCGGATCTGCATAGACATGCGTCTCCCCAACACTGCCATCAAAAGAGAACGCCACATAACCCCAACAATCGACGAGATCGTGGCTGACCTCACAGGGTCGAGTATATTCTCAAAGATTGATCTCAAGGCGGGATATCATCAACTCAAACTCCATAGAGACTCTCGCTACATTACAACGTTCTCAACGCATTTGGGGCTGCGGAGATACAAACGCCTAAGTTTCGGAATATCATCTGCTGCGGAGGTATTCCAGCAAACCATCCAGAGGGTCATCCGGGGCATCCCTGGTGTCCTCAACGTGAGCGATGATATTCTGATTCATGCCCCCGACAAAAAAACACACATCAAGAGGCTTTGCGCTTTACTGGGCCGACTACAAGATGTTGGGCTCACAATACACCGGGAAAAGTGCGAGTTCCTCAAATCGGAGATCACTTTTTTCGGGTACAAGTTTGGCAGCACAGGCATCTCCCCTGACCCGCAGAAGGTCGCAGACATTCAGGCGGCAAGCCCACCGAGGACCCCCACAGAAGTGCGCAGTTTCTTAGGCATGGCCACCTACTGCGGGAGGTTCATCCGAAACCTGGCCACACTATCTGAGCCGCTGCGGGAACTCACCAAGGCCAACGTCAAGTGGGAGTGGGGGCAGACATGCCAGGACTCGTTCGACAGCATCAAGGACTCCCTCTCCGCCGACACTAAGATGGCCTACTATAGCACCGAGCTGCCCACAGAACTGTTCGTGGATGCCAGCCCTGTGGGGCTCGGAGCCATCCTAATGCAAGTCACGAAGGAAGGGGAGAAGAGACCGATAGCATATGCATCGAGAGCCCTCACAGATACCGAACAAAGGTACTCACACATCGAAAAGGAGGCCATCGCCGTGCTGTGGGGGTGCCGGCATTTTCACCTCTACTTATATGGGCGTCATTTCACAACGATCACGGACCACAAGCCCCTACTACCCATTTTCATGGGAACGTCAGCACACCCTCCGGCACGAATCACCAAGTGGTTATTGCACCTCCAGCAATATGACTTTGATCTCATCTACCAACCGGGCAGCGGAAACCCGGCGGACTTTCTCTCCAGGCATCCGCGAGAGGCCACTCAACAAGAGATCCATGTAGCTGCAGAGACGGAGGAACACATATGCCAAGTGGTGCGTGCAATGAGGCCCAAGGCGGTGAGCATCGAGGAAATCGAGGCGGAAAACGCACAAGGACCCGTGTTGTGACTTAGTGAAAGATGCCATCCTTTCCGGTGACTGGAAGACCGTCATGAGACACACGCACAACAGAACAGCGGAAGCAAAAGGGTTTTTGTCCGGCATATTCACAGTACGGCAAGACTTGTCAATCACGGAAGGTGGACTGATACTACGAGGAAACCACATCGTAATCCCTCTCAGACTACAAGACAGGATAGTGGCCCTAGCGCATGAAGGACACCAAGGACTGGTAAGGACGAAAGCCCGCATTCGGCACCGAGTATGGTTTCCCCAGATCGAAGAGCGGGTCGAGACACTCGTTAGCACGTGCCTATCCTGTCAGATAACGGGGGCCCCGCCAGACCCGGAACCCATCATATCAGCAGAACGGGGCCGCTCTCGCTGGGAGGCCATCAGCATTGACTTTTGCAAGCTACGAGAGGGCCTCCATCTGTTGGTGGCCGTCGATGATCACTCCCGATACCCGGAAGTTGAGGTAGTTGAATCCACAGCAGCTGAAGTGGTCATTCCGGCCCTAGAGAAAATGTTCGCAACTCACGGGCTACCGATCTCAATCAAAAGCGACAATGGGCCACCGTTTACGGGAGAGGACTTCAAAAAGTATCTACAGGAACTCAATGTTAAATATCATCACATCACTCCAAGACACCCCCAGGCAAATGGGGACGTAGAACGGTTTATGAGAACTATCAACAAGGTGCTCAGGGTGTCCAAGGCTAACGCCAGCCCCTGGAAGGTTGACCTCTTCCGATTCCTCCGGAACTACCGGGTCACGCCCCACAGCACAACCGGCATACCGCCAGCGGACCTCATGTTCGGCACCGTCATTAGATCTTCGATCCCGCATCACCCAAGCAGAACCCCGGACGCGGTCAACGAGGAACACACAGAAAGAAGGAGAAGGGATGCTAATGCACACATGAGTGGCAAGCGGAGAGCGAGGCCGTCCCATCATCAAGTGGGTGACCAGGTCATCATGCTACGAAACCCCTCCAAGTCAAAATTTGACACCAGGTACGAAGAACTTCCATGGACCGTCAGCAACCGGCATGGAACCATGGTAACTGTGACACGAGGACGCCGCCAAGTGACGAGAAATGCGTCATGGTTCAAGGCCATACCCCGTACCCTGTGGACCGACAAGGAGGGCCATCGGGAAGGCGAGGACACTCCTCCCAGCGAAGAAGAGCCGGAGGCCATCCCTGAGGAGAAAGGAGCGGGGGATGGAACCTGGGAGCCGGTGGATGCACCCGGCCTCGAGGGCCCGAACAGCGAAGACGAACCAGAGCATGAAACAAGGGGGAGTGGCCCCCGCGAAGGGCGATACAGGCTGAGAACAACGACGAGACCGCCAGCCAAGCTAAGTGACTATGTGTGGTAACTGGTGCCCTGGTGCCATGAACCCCAATGGCAGGGTGGCTGAGTGTTGAAGACTGTAAGCTTATATTGGACTTCGCCGTTGTTTGCAAGTTAGTGTGATGTTTTGTTTGTTTTATAATAAAGGAGGAATGTTAAGTTCCGCCCTGCGTCCCGCTACGCGGTGACGCAGGGCGTCCTAAATAAAAGCTCCGCCCCCGCGTTCGGGAGGCAGTTCCGGGGCCGACCAGCAACCTGTGTGGGTGTGCCATTATTTCGGCTCCCGCCGGAGCTGCGCACCAGGCCGCGTGGCCTACTAGCATTCTGCCAGCCCCCGCGCGCGCAGGCCGAGGGCTGACAATCTAACAGCCACCTTCTCCCCATTGAGCCGCAGTCTATCAATGTGTACCTCATGCGTTAGCAGTGCCCCACGTACTCGGGCTCCTGGAGTGTTGGGGGCTAACCTAACAGGTGAGTATAAGTTGAGGGCCGCATAAAAGTCGACTGGGCTTAGTGGGCTAATGCAAAATGTAAAACTGTCTGTAATGTGCTGGCTGTGATTCCAGGGTATGCAAAGTCGCTGCAAGAGATTCATTGCAAACCTTGAATCCCGTGATGGGAAATGTGTGCTTGCGGAGGAGGAGGAGGAGGAGGAGCAAGAGGACGACGACGTGGGAATTCAGGGCCAGAGTAGAAAGTCTCAGTTCAGAGGAGGCCTTGGAGGGAGAGAAAGGAAAGAGACTTATCGTCAGGGTGCATTCGTGTTGCAGTGATATTTATAGCAAATCTGCGTTGTGGGGTGGGTACCACTGCATCTGTTAGAAATCGCAAGCATGTTGTAGGTGGAATGACGTTGAATCGCAACACAATACAGAAACCTTTTCACTTTTATACTTTCGCTTTTCAGAGAACGGCTTCCTCGCGAGCCACCGTGCTTTTGTTGCTTTCACAGTTCCTTTGAGGTCTAAGTGACAGTGTTTCTTCTTTTACTAAGCCTTTTTTTTTATAACTGCTGTAAAACTGCTTTAGGACTGTTGTGTACGAAGTGATGTCATGTTATGTTGAAGGGTATTTATACCGCGCACTGTCACCACATCTGAGGAAATTGGCTCTTACAAACAAGCCGAGCTACAGCAGTATAGTTTAGCCATCTCTGAGCACATAATAAAACACGATATACAGGTCCACATCCTGCCCTAGCCCCAAGCACAGACCCTCAGCAACCCTAAATGGTAGTGGGTGACTACTGAGCATGCATTTAGATTAAGAGTAGCCTTCACAGTGGGACTCCTAAGTAAGGTTTCCAGAGCCCCTGCGGTGTGTGTGTACGCGCGCGCACGTGGGCTGTGTGTGTGTGCCTGCGCACGTAGGCTGTAGGCATCTAGCATATGGCACACAGCAAAATAATAGCATACAAGCAGGTCTTAAAGCATGGAGTACCTCCTGCAAGGGTGTAGGCGGTCAGGCAGGTGGGCCTGTAGTGGTGCTTAGGCCCCATCCTGCAGGAGCACTCCATCGCTAGCAGTAGGTGGCTCTCCCGCACTGGGCCATTTCCTCAGCTCAATAACATTACAGTCAAGGTCAGTCAGCTCCCACCCTCTCCCTAGCAGGACTCAGCACACTACTGGCAGGTTCACATGCCCAGTATTTTGCATAAGTTCAGAACATAAAACAATACTAAATGTAAGTACGTAAGACAGGACGAGGGTAAGAAACTCGAGTCGGCAAGTAAGTAGGCTTAGTGTGAGTGCAGAAGGGCTGGGTACTAGTCATGTACAAGAAGCCTTCCCTGGGGACGTCATTTCACCAAAATGCCTGGGGTAGCGGAAGTGACATCACATGACCTTTGATCTCTGACATTACAGGAAGTGATTTAATTTGACTGGACCCCGAAGTGACATCACGGGAAGCAATGGAACATGTCCTTTCACCCCTTGACAAAACAGGAAGTGGCATCACATAGCATTGTTCCTGAGTACACTATGAAAAATATGGTTACGGTATCACTATAAAGTGATACACATTTCATGCAAGAATGGATCAGCTTATGTATTGTTAATATCAATGTGTATAGGCCCATATTACCAAATTACTGGTAATGCAAACAGACGTCCAAGGCCAAATGATAGGGGTAGCAAGGGAGACCTCGTGGGTCGCGGTTGTGACCCCTGCCATCCCCCAAATGACGTCCATGCCTTCTTCCCACCCCAACCCGGTGACCATAGCCTTTATTTTTCTGATGTTCTTTGCCTTTTCTAAAGCTTTCAGAACACTCTTGATTTAATCACACCCTGAACCTAGCCAGCGTCCTCCAAAGCTGCACTGCTCGCTCCGGTATCCAGGGCCGGCTTCCAATCCCACCGCTGTTATCTTCATGGCCCACTGCCAGGCCTCTTTGCCTGATAAGCACCCTCCTACCTGGCACCGTTTTCATAGCTCTTTCCAAGGGAAAGCAAAGTACAGCCTGCTTTCTAATTCTCCATCACTGATTTTTATTGTCAAAAGCTATATCCACAGGTTGTCTCCTGATGTCTGGCCATGCTTGTGTGCCCTCTTCGTTTCCTTCCTCCAGAACGTCACCCTTGAGCACTTGGAGAACTTGCGTGGCTTCTTTGCCGCTAGTCACCCTGATTGTTCGAAAGAAAGGGCGAATGGGAAAGACCACCTGTATCTTATGTCCTGGCTGGTGAGTAACTTAATTGTGTCACCTTCAAAAATAAAGCTTTCCAGCCTTTTTGCCTTCTGCAGGACCTCCATTTTGTCTCTATAACAGAGTAAACGCACCACAAAGGACCTTGGACCTCCTGCTCCACCCCCTCCACCTCGATGTGCTCTCTCCAACTGAATTTCCTTACCCCCTTCTAAAGTAAAAAGTTGGTTGATCAGGCCTTGGACTTTCCTCCCCACATCGGCCGCTGTCTCCCCTCTTTGCTGAGTCACGCCCATAATGCGTAGGTTATTTCGGCGTTGCCTGTTTCCCAGGTCATCCATCTTCAAGATTATGTCCTCCTCTCTCATTTCTAGATCTGTTAGCCTCGCCTCATATTTCATGTCCAACAGTTCTGTCTGAAGGTGGTTATTTTCCATTCCTTCAATTTTTTCCTCCAAGGTATCCACTCTTCCTCTGAGGTCCACTATAGAGGCCTGTATGTCGGTGCGGATAGCTTTGATCTCCTGAAGAATGTCCTTGAGGTCATCCTTAGTAAGCGCTGCGGGAGGGGGGTCGCTGCCTGACGGCATGGTGGCTCCGTAGGCCTTACTCGGAGCTGTTTCTGAGCGGCGAAAACGTTGGAGGTAAACGATTGCCCCGGTGGCTGGGGACCGCTCCAGGATGTTGCTCTTTTGGTGTCTCTTGGTGTGGTGCCTCTAACTGGACTCTCCTGTTGGAGTCCCGGGGTTCTGCAGGGCGGCCCCGGCCCCTCTTCGTTGTCGGGGTACCAGATTCCTGGCTATAGGCCTTAGAATTGTGCCGGGGACCCTGTGGGGCTTCCAATGTTCAAGGCCATGGCCTACTTATTACGGTGGGCCTCTGCTGTGTGGACTGGGGAAGACGAGATGCCGCTGATGAGGTGGAAGCTGCCTTGTCCTCTTACTGGGGGAGTTGGTCACAGGGTTGTAGCCCTGGAAAGGCCGCAGGGGGTGGAGGGAGGGGGGGCAGCACCTGACCACTGTATCCTCACTGTCCTTCTTCCACCCAACGTCTCCTCACCTCCTTTCTTTTGCTGTCTTCAGGAGCTGCCGACGCTCTAGGCCTGGGTTCCTCCTCTTGTTGGCGCCGCATGTGCAGATCGCCCCGGAGGCCTTCCCGCTCTGGGGTGGGTTGGAGGGCCCCTGCACGGTTCGGATGGGGGCTCTTCGAGTCCTACTGGGTGCCCGCCTCAACTCGTATGCTCCAGCGTGCTGTGTGCAGGTGGGGGGCCCAGGCTGTGTTACGTGCGCAGGGATGGCGCCCCCAGCGCTCAACCACCCGATGTGCTCTGTGGGCGCGTGGTGGGACCCCAGCCCCTCAAGCCCCACGCGGCCTCCCAGGGGGCCGATGGCGCGGCTATACAAGACACCTCCGGGGTCCTTGGCGCGCACTGGTCTGGGTCGCTGGCGTCCTTGTGAAGCTCTGTTTGGGCTACTCTGCTCAAGGAGTAGATTGGGGGGACTCCCACTCCGCTCCGGTGGGCAGCTCTTGTGGTCCTGGGGGTATTGGCCTCAGCTCCCCTGATCCGGTGTACAGTCTATGAGTGGGGGGTCCGGCCTATGCCTCTCACCGCCGCCTGGCTCCCGCAGATCTTCGTCTCAGTGGGGTTTTGGTCACAGCGCCCTACGTCCGGGCTATGAGCGCAGGGGCACCGCCTCCCTCACTCAATCTCCAGACGTATCCTGTGGGTGTGGGGGGGTCCCCAACACTTCGGGCCTCTCCACGGTCCCCCGGTGGATCGATGGCACAGCTTGACGAACCATGCCTGGGCTCCCAGGCGCGGGCTGGTCACGGCCGCCGGTGTCCTTCAAGGAGCTTTCCCCAGGCTCCTTGGCCCGGGTGTGTGTTGAGCTAGATCTCTTGGTCCACGGCCTCGGTGGGACTGACCACCCAGGGCATAGGTCCTCTCCGGCTCCACTGAATAATCCCGGCCGGGGACTGGAACAACACACTAGGCCCTGCGGGGATGGAGGAGCGCGAGCCTCACACATCTGGCATGCTCCACGCCCCCTCGTGGTCTCCTGTGTATGAACATTTGATTTAAAATGTGATTGATTATATTGCCTCTACTAACCTGACCTTAATATTTTCTTGATGGCATTGTTTTTTTCAAAATTCCCTACCAAATCTAAAGGAATTATAGATAGTCAAGATTTGCTGTCCCTTTTGCTGCTCTCTTTCATTAGGTGCATGTTGCATTAGTTTAAGTGTAATTGTGCAGCCTGACCATCCATTGCCATTTTCTTCTATCCCAAGATTCTGCATCCTGTGGCACAGGAATGGGAGCAGGATGGCCGGAGCACACCAACACCAAGCAGGAGTAGCGTGTATTGCCTCGTCCGGAACCTCGAGATGATCATAATTGCAGGCAAGCTCAGGTAAGTGCAAATGCTTGCATTCACAGTAATTTGGTAATATGGGCCTATACACACTGATATTAACACTACATATGGTGATCCATTCTTGTAGGAATTGTATATCATATTACAGTGATATCGGAGCCATATTATTCTTCGCGTACAGAGGAACAATGTGATGCCACTTCCTGTTTTGTCAAGGGGTGAAAGGTTGTGTGCCATCACGTCCCGTGATGTCACTTGGGTCGGGGTCAAATGACATCACTTCCTGCAATGTCATCAGAGGTCAAGGATCATGTGATGTCACTTCCGCTACCCTGGCATTTTGGTGAAATGATGTCCCTGATAGAGAACTGTCAGAAACGTGCAGAATTAACACTTTAACCTTAACAATTGAAAACTGCTGGTAATACGAATGTGACACTGTCTTAACACTTTGGATAAGTTAAAAAACTAAGAAAAACTTCAAAGACAAGAACTTTCTAAATGGTGGGAGTTTACTGTTTTGGAGAAATATGTTGATTCTAATATGATTCTGGGAGGCCTTTGTATATTGACCTTTCCCAGTTATGAGGATAAGAACTAATTTATTAAAATAATGGGAAATAGGTCTTACAGAATGTTCTGCTAATAAGCTGAAAGCGTTAATCAAATATGCTAAAATCGATAATGAGCAAGACATATCTTCTCTACACGTGGAACTAAATCTGGACAGTGACCAAGATATGATATGGAAATGCCTGGGTAAACTATCTACAAAACATACACAATTACTAAGATCAAATTAGACAACAGAAAATTATAAAAGTTCAAAGGGACACAAACGATTATAAAAATGGTTGCATTTACTGTTTGGCAGCAACTCAGATTGTTGCATATAACTGAGAATAGAAAGATTGTCGAAGGAATACAGCACCACACAACTCAATGGCAGGTATGCATCACTTTATGTTGTAATGAATAACGATTTCTGCAATGTGAATGTTCAGATGCACTATGTTTGTTTGAATTTCAAGGAACCAGGGGTGAAGTTAACCCCACACTGTTAATGTTTTTCTAGAGCCCGCCCTGAGGAAGGACACAGTCCGAAATGCATCGGCAAGGGCCTCTGCTATTTTAAGTATAAATAAAGACAATCTGAAAAAATTAGAAATTGAATACAATTTGTTTAAAGAATTCGAGTCAATCCCTTTTCTGTGATTGACTGTACAATAAACATTAAAACCTGAATCAACAGTAACCACACATTTGAAGTAGTACTCACTACAAAATAGGCGTCTCCATGCTCAGTGGATGTTCCACTGAGCAACTCCTGCCTGCATTTACACCGTTGCCAGAAAATATGATTCTGTATATTCCACCACCAATGAGAACATACTGCTCTGAGATATCAACACTGATGCCCTGAAATCTTCAGACATTAGTTCTGCAGAGGATGAGGACTTGTCTGGCACCTCAGGTGCACAAATGAAGCAGCATGACTTTTGAGAGTAAATAAGAACTCTCCACAAAGAAAGGGGCAGTCCAACAAGACTTACAAAAGAAAGGGATACAAGACTCGAAGAGGGGGAAAGACGGGGAACCAAAGTCATAGTCGGGGGAAGAGGCATCTGGAATTGAACAATTTGAGGGAAATAACTGACATGCATTCAAACACGGTCGCAGAACGCATGACTGACAACACCATTATCAATCCCACACCATTACAACTCCCTTGACAAGCAGAAAACATGTTACAACTTGGCTTCTCCTTTGGTGCTGAATGCAACCTGGACCTGGTGGACACACTTATGTGAATATATTCAAATTCTGAGGGTAATTGCTTTAACCTAAAACATTTTTCTAATACTAAACCTCTGGTACCCCCTTCTATTGCCCTGACTAGTCATTTCAGTATTAGAGAAGCAGAGGAACTAGAATGACTAGACTTTCTATATACATTGGAGACTAGTTTTGATTTTTAAATGTGTCTCATGTATCGAGGCAAACCACCCACTTTAATACTAAATCTTTTTTTTTACCTTCCAAGTTTGATGATCAATATATTGCACTGTTCGAATCCTCTGTACATTTTGATTTCTAAAAGTTGAATTTGCCTCAAAACATTGTGTCAACACCTCCATCCATTGATTTTCAAATGTTGAGGGAACTCCAAAAAACCAAAAACTGGATTTTCAAACCCTCTGACAAATCGGGCAATATAGTACTATGGGGCCATGACGAGTACATTTATGAAGTGCAAACACATCTAAGGGCTTGTAAATGGTGTTTTAGTTTACAGTATGACCATACATCTGAATACAAGCAAAGTCTTGGAGATCTATTGCAACTTTGGCTCATAGAGGGTTTGATCAGCAAACACGTGTTTCAATATTTATCTGTGAAACATCCAACTGTACCTATTTATTTACTTCCTAAGACTCATAAGGACAGCTGCAAAAATTCATGCTGCTATCAGTTTTGTAGCTTTCTCTCTTCTTCAATTAGTTACAACCCTCCCTTTGTCGGAGGCGGCCTCTGATTCCTGTCACTGATTTTCTGTCCTACAAGGTGCGGCTTGACACATCACTTACACTCATCAGCATCCAGAGGTTCTTCCCTCTGATTTTTCAGACGGAGCAAAGCGGAGAGAATAGCGGAGAGTGACATTGGAGTGTATTGAGGCCGGGAGAAACCTTGTTGGAGAGTCAGTGGTTGCCCGTACACATAGTCAGAGCAGAGGGGAACCTGCGGCAGACCAGCAGTAGAAAGAGAAATTTTCCACAGGACACACATGCCCCAGCAGTCTCCTGTAGTGGCCTGCTGTGGTGCGCGAGTATCAGCTCCTGACCTCCTGCGGCTTCAGTGTTACCAGTGGATAAGTGGTGTAGCCGTGTGCGAGTGAGTAATCTGCTCGTCCTGCTATCTGGAAATTAATATTAAGTCTGGAAACTTAAATCCGGGCCCAGTAGGTAACAGGCCAATGGTTGTTTCCAGTCGTGCAGTTTCTTTTCGCAGTATTGCAGATTTGCCGTCCTAGAACAGTTTTTTAAGCTGCTCAATATTGCACAGTGCGTCGAGTGTTTCGGTATTTGGGTGTGAGGAGCGTAAGGTGTCCCTCGGTGCAAGCAGGGTTGGCTATCGAGGACCTGCTGACATTGGTGGTGATACTCCTTCCCCTACTAATCACTGTGGTTCTCAAGGCACATTTTGTGCTGTTTCTTCCTATTGGGCTTTACCCAAGAAGTCGATGACTATAGATCAACTTCACTGCATGTTTATAAGTGCAATTTGTTCCATATATGGGGGTTCATTGAAGAGGGAAAGGTATTGACAACTGCTACTATATAACATTTTGTGTCTGTCTAAGTACAGAGCAATAAGAAGAATATTGTCAAATCTTTCCCTGCTCATGTTTGTCTCTTAAGCAGCCAAGTCAATCAGCATCGGACTATCGACACCAGAAAACAGACCAGGCCCAAACCACATTCCTCCAAAATCATCTCTTGAATCTATTCTTGACACGGCCGACGTAGGCTCTGGTGAACCCATATCGAGTGCAGATGGAGAGGACAGTCCCCCGGTACCACAGAGGTCTGGCCCTGAGCACTCTACTAACAGCCAGAGAGAACTGTTTATAAAGGGAGGTTTGAATAGTGTCAGGCTAACACGATTCATGGACAGACTTCCATGGGATCAAGAAAAAAATTACAAATTTCTTGCTAGTTATACCTGTGACAAGACCAGTGTGCCTGCCGGTAGTGGTTAGCTCACCCAATTTCTTTGTAAATATTGACAATATCAACTTTTTGCTAAATATGTGCCTGAACCTAAAACATGCTTCCCTAGCAGGAAAGGCTTCGACTACTGAAGTAAAGGCATCGCCACCTCCCACAAACTTGTCAGCTACGCCCGATCTAGAACACATAGTGAATACACATTTGACGGATGTCTGGAAATCTCTGAAAATAAAGCCATTTTAATGATTCCAATTTTATGCCTAGTTTGGACACCATTGCAGTCACTATGGATGCAATTTTTCGATCTATGTTCCACGCTTGCCAATGAACGGGGAGCAATTAGGAGGATTCTGGACTGGGTAGTGGATGTGATCCTGAAGAGCAGTGTGGCAGAAAGGGGCGTGACTTGTGTAAGTGTAGAGACTGATTGTGAGGAAGATGTGAGCAAAGAGATTTTGATTGATCGAAGCTTGCTAAATACTCCTCTTTCAATCTCTGATGACTCAAAGTCACAGTTGGATACAAACCAAGGCAAGGATGGACAAGACCTGTCGGGTATTGCGCCTCCCCCAGTTAGTAGTCAACCCAAAATATTATGGAAATGCAGCAAGACCCCCAGATAATGCATCTTTACTGGGATCAATCTCAAACGCTAACAAGATTGTAACATCCACGAATCGTACTAGAGTGCCCTTGCTGAAAACGGCTAATACATCCAAACAGCCTCGGTGCCAATGTGGCACCCTAGATAAATGGCTGCAATTCCCTGAGGAGGGATCCCTACCTCTATTGGAAATTAAGGGTACAACTTTATCCAGACAAAAAAGACAAAGGTCAAATAACTTCGGTGCAGCAGGCAGAACATTGATATGGCACACAATGTATGGCGAACATCAACTAGGAACTTTCACAGAATGCGGCAATGAAATTGGACTGGAGGGTAGAGCTTAAGTCTCAGCCCAATGACGAAATGGACCATGGATACACCCATACGATGCTGACAAACAGTGATCATGCTGGCTCTCTACAATCAACCCATATGGACCGACATCATAAGCAGTCTAACTCACATAATCCTCCGTATGCTAAATTACCTAAAACCTCATCACTTTATCCACGATTTATATGTATCGAGGAAATTGAGCCAACTAGCAACAGTCCATTCTTAAATAGAGGAAACTTGATGCTATAGTTTAAGCAAATCGAAGTGCTGTCAATCATGACTTCGCAAGACATTGAAAGGATAGAATTGCCCATTTTTCATAGTCAATCTAATTGGGTGGTGATCAAGCTGGTTAGTAGCATGGTTGTGGAAAGTTTCATGACATTTGCCAACAAATTGTACACCATGGGCTATTGTATGCAATTTCACCACAGCCTTCTGAATCAAGAAAGATTTGTGTCCCTGATATATACCATGGAGTGCAAAGTATCCTCTAAAGCGAATTGGATAAATAAGAGGCAGGATAATCAGACCACCAAATTAAAGTGGCTCAGCGAACTCAATTTAACTAGATCGGCAGACCATCTTTTGAAAAACCACTTTATTGACTTTCAACCCACATTAAACTGGGCACTGCCCTATCACGGAATACGTGGGGATTTAAATTGTTCACTTCAAACCCTGCAGGATACGCCACCTTTGCTTCGACTGAAATCTTTTTTCTTCAGGAGACATGCCTTACAATGACTTTTTCGATGGTTAAGAAGCAGTTGGTTATAACTCGGGTGTAGTCTGTGACTATGGTTTAGTAGTGGAAAGCAAGAATTTCCTTGACAGCAATGCCAAAACTTCAATTCCTAACATGTACGATCCGCCTGACGGAACGTACACTGATTCATTGTTGAAATGGGTGATAGAATTACTGTCCCTCTGGCCGTTAAAGAACCCGAAAGGTTATATAATGTTAGCTGGGGAATTTAGTGCCCAGTGCACTAACTTAGAAAGAGATGACATCACTAAAGGACAATGGATGTTACTCACAGATCACTCACAAGTATTAATTCAGAAGAGTCGGAGATGGTCTGAACATTACTAGAATTTAATTTGGTGCCTTTGCTGCCTAGTAAGAGCGAATCACTGCTGGAGATGCTCACATGGGCTAACGGGAGTGGTGTCTCATGTCTAGATTGTATATTTGTTATTGATCTCCAACATTGTAAAAAACAGAGGTACGAAATTATATTTACACCACTAAGCGATCATGCAATGTTGAAGGTCTTGTTTCAAGTGCACTCCAAGAAGAATAGGAAGGT
This sequence comes from Ambystoma mexicanum, assembly GCF_040938575.1. Taxonomy (NCBI): domain Eukaryota; kingdom Metazoa; phylum Chordata; class Amphibia; order Caudata; family Ambystomatidae; genus Ambystoma; species Ambystoma mexicanum. The sequence goes on from NC_090934.1 coordinate 230,919,438, forward strand.
GGACTTCGGTAAAGTGTCAGTTACTGCTCAGGGTAACAGAATCGTATGGTCAGAGGCCAATCTAAAACGGGCTAATGCACATATAGGGTGGATAGTTTGCACCCCAGAAGAACTAATAAATCACTGTAATTATGATTTGAGTGAACTATTTTCCCTAATTAAGCCTCGCCTGCACATAGCGGGGAAGATGGCTGTACAAGGCAAGGATAATCTTCCAATTTTCGACTACAAGATTCACATTGAAAAGTGCCAGCTACATAAGAAAGTGACAGCCATTAAGAAAAATACGAATTTTAACTATTATAGAACAAAAAGCTAAGATTGGCACTGAGTATTCAAAATATAAGAACTGGCTTTGTAGTCATAAAACCAGTCTTGACTCAGCAAGTTGGAAAATAGTATATTGCCTGATACATATGCATTATTCACTGAAATGTTGGTACCTTTATCGAACATATTTGGCTGCAACGGCACCAAAGGAAATCTGTGCCATAGCAGAAATAGAATGGAAGGCACATGTTAATGGGTTTCACTGCAATCAATCTGACATCAAATGTAAATCTTCCTTTGAATATCTGGGAGACCCAGCACTGAATTCTGAACCCATTGACATCTTAAATATTTTGGGAAGAATAAAACCATCCAGGGCCCCGGGACTGGATGGATTAGCCAACGCTGTAGTGAAGTCTAATCCTCAGTTTTGGGTCAGGGTGTTGTACCCATTGTATACTAAAATATTTACCCTGGGAGTGATCCCAAGGATGTGGCCTAATTCAATATTGGTACCTATATATAAACGCGGTTCCGAACCGACCCTAATCAGTACAGGTTGTTTGCTATGTTAGATGCTAGCAGCAAAGTTTTTGCAACAATACTACTAGATTTGCTGAATAAGTGGTGCAAAGGTAAACAACTACTTAAACCTTTCTAGCTAGAATTTAGGAAAGGCCAGTCTACTACCCAGGCCATATGGTACCTGTGCCTGTTGGCAGCTGACATGTTCAATGGGACAGGCGATGACCTTTTTCTATGCTTTGTTGATTATATGACAGCATTCGATTGTGTCAACTGCCAAATTTTATGAACAAATCTGGAAAGATGGAGTATAGATAAACACCTGCTATACTTCATAAAGGCCCTATACATGGACACCTCTGTTACCATCTGCCCCTCTCAAGAGGGGGATAATTCCTTACACATGTCTACGAATAGAGGACTGAAGCAGGGGTGTCTTCTTGGACCCCTGATATTCAACCTGCATGTAGCTGGCACAGGAAAACATTTTAGTTTGACGGGGATCTTTCGGCCACACATGGGTGGGGCAGCAGTGCCGTGGATTACCTACATGGATGACACAGTTTTGTTGGACCTCACCCCGCCCTCCCTTGCTCTACAAAGAGCGATTGACTCCTTGGTACAGTTTGCGGAAGTAAACCGCTTGAAGATCAGCTATGCAAAAACCAAGGTTATACAAATCCGTGGTAAAGGGCAGCGCTCTAGGAGGTTCAATTGGTATATTAGTGGTATTAAATTATAGCTGGTTAAGTCCTATGTTTACCATTCTATACTGCCCCCTCTTCCTCAGTTTATTACACCTATATCAAAACTAAAGCGATGCAGCGATGATTGGTATTGAGGGGTTTTATCAAGAGAGTGGGAGGATATTCTGTTGAGGGATTGCTGGAAGTGTTTACTAAGGCAATTGTCCCTTGTATTCTATATGGGCTAGAAACTATTCCAGACAAGCATGCGGATTGGCTAGATAAATTAGAAGGGAAAATCCTTAGATCTCTACTGGAATTACCGTCAACAGTTTCTGTAGCTGTCATGAGAATGGAACTGGGTACTACTTCCTTAAAAACCATTAGAAAATTGTGTTGCAGTAAGTTATTCTTAAAAATATATCAAGTCACCAAAACAGCTGAACTACCTGACATAGTTTTGATAACTAAGAATAACGTACATTATCGTAGGGGTAATAATGCATATATTGACCTGGTAGATTCCATACCAGCTCATTTGAACAACATTGGATTGTCGTTGGGAAAGGCAGCTGATATAGGTTATTACCTACATAAACTCAAGCACAAGACACTGGAATGGGACAGAGTGAGGTCTATTGGGATACCTGAGAAAAAATGACGCTCTGAGGAGGATGTCCAACAAAGCTTTGAATGTGTTAATCCTTGCAAATATTTGATTAAAGCATGTACATTTAAATTAAGACATTTTATCATGTAGCTGCGACTAAACATTTTGCCTGTTATGGATATGTGTAAGTCTGTAGAAACTAGCAGACACATCCTGACCTCATGTGGAAAGGCAACTGACTTCTTTATAAGGGTAATGAGCGTTTTTGCACGCATATCGTCAAATAGTATTTTAACGGGCCAGTTTTGGTCCATGATCCTAGCAGTATACAAGGTATATTATTAGAAACAAGGCATTGAATCAACTTGAATCACTTAAAAAGAATATCGCCCTCATTGACATCCATGATTTGAATAGACAAGCATTTCGACTATTGGTACTAATGCACAAAGTGACATGAATGGGAAATGACGTTTTGTTGATGATTTTATTTGATGATTTTACACGGACAATGATTTGTTGATTTTCTTATTGGGTGATGATTTTATATGTAAAGTATTTTCTTATTTTCTTTTAATCACCTTGTGTTTTTTACTATGATTTGTGTGCAAAAGGCTTAATTATATTAGCCATAATGCATTAATTAATATATATTAATCAAAATGTAAATGTTCGTTTTTTGAAAATCTTATATCTCCAAAAGTTCTTCACTGATTGCTTTGAAATTTTAACACAACGTTGCATTCGAATAGGCGTGGGTTTTGTATATGCCTACTATACATAGATGTCACACGTGTGACAGTTAAAAACATGCTTTTTCTGAAAAACAGTGCCATCTTTTGGACGTAAAAGCAACACACGCTATACTGAACATTTTACTGCAAAACAGCGGCATCTGTTGGATGTAAAAGCAATACACGCTATTTTACGATTCCATTTCAATGCTCAAATACATGCTGAGGAAGCAGCAGAGTGACATGCAGCTAAAGGATGCACAGTTGTGAGCACGGCGATCGCGTTCTGCAGCATCAGATCCGTTTCGTTCTTAACAGAATGAACCTGACAGGCTGAGAGTGGCTGAAAGACGTCAAGGAGAAACAGCAAATCAGCGTCAAACACAACTCCGTGCTCAGCAATCACACGATTACAATCGCCTTGCATTCCGGTACAACCCAGCTGATGATTATAGTTTGAGCCGGCATGTTCTCATCGGCACCATGACTGAAGTGTGTCCTTATTGCAAGGCTCTGAAATTTAATGGAGAAACGAAAGGAATGTGTTGCGCCGCCGGGAAAATTAAACTGACTCATCTTGGAGAACCGCCAGAGCCATTAAAAACTACCCACAAGCATTGTCAAATTAAACATATTAGAAACATGCGCTTTCTCTTTTCTTCTCTTTCTTTTCCATTTAACCCGACTGAGCCACAGCAACACGTTGCCGGGGACAACTTGTAAAAAATAAAAATGCTCCCTTCCTATCTAAAAGACGCAGGTGGTGTTCTCAACAGACTCAACAATGTTCCTTGGGAATCTGATTATATTTTTGGGACCACAGATGTGTAATTTTTATATACAGCAATTTCCTGTTCAGATGGTCTCAAGGCTTCAAAATATGTCTTGAGGACCAGATAAGTCACCCATCTGGTGCATAGTAATATGCTACTCCAGATTATCAATGTTATTCTTATCACAATAATTTTCTTTAAATACAGAATTTTATTTACAGATTACAGGTACTGCTATGGGCACAACGTATACCCCAACATATGCCAATTTGAGAATGTGTCTGTTTTAAATAACAGTCAGAACCTTTGGAATGATAACATTGTGATGTGGCTCTGCTACATTGGTGACTCAGAACTTAAGAAATGTTCTGCTTTCATCAATAACAATGATCTAAATTTACATTTCACTGTGAATTTTAACAACACCCAAATTCAGTTTTGGATCTACACAGCATAGTGAAAAAGGGACAGACCCAAACTAAAATGTACCATAAGATGAACTGCTGGCAATTCCATCTTATAATCCTCCCCTTCCCATCTACCCAGTAACATGTTTGACAGCCTGTATGCTGAGTTCCTTAGAAAAAGGAGGAATTTGTCATTAGATAGTGATTTCCTTGTCACTTGCAGTGATTTAAGTACACACATCATAGAGACAGATATTCCGCTTAAGTCATTACACAAGCTTTGGTTAAAGCAACTAGAATCCCAATAGAGGGACTGCTAAAGTCCAAGGTAAAGGAACATGAACCACCAAACATAAGATGTATTGCTACATGTGGGTTACAATCCTCCAAAATCAGAAGTATCCTTCACGAACACTAGCATATACCACAAAAGATGTAATCTTACAATCAGTTCTGAATACCAAACCACAAATGTGTTAAACAGGTGGCAAAAACATTGGCAACTCAGTTGACAGAAGTCATTATATTGTGCCAAACAACCGCTGCTCTTTGAATACACCTGAGGGTTGTTTTCCTTGCAGGTCATGGAGTATATGCAAACAAGATGTAAAGACTTCCTATTTTGAAACTATGGGAATGAAGTGGAAACACTTTATAAAAGACAGGACAGATTGCAATACTGAATTTGTGGTTAATGGCCTTTTATGCCCATTCTCCAAATTACACATTGGAAGCATGGTACGCAAACTTAAAATGAGCTTACTGGAATATTTAGAGCCTATCAAACATGTTGATCCAAACTATTCTGTACCAGTTCATTTTGATGAATATTATCAAAAGGATAGTATTTTGTTAAAATGCTTAAGTAAAATACCAAGGCATCCATGAGGAGGCAATTGTGAATTCACCCTTAGACGTCTTGACACAAGCCTGATTATTAGATGTGACTGTAAAACACATTATGGATTAAAAATGACTGAGGGTTATCATGCTTTCCTATAAGTTATCCTCCACATTTATATTCATCTTTCAGGAGTTACATTTTTTATTTTTTATTATTTACTTGTTTCCACATTATAGGATTATATATTTCTGGAATCTGTTTGAGCGAGGGAGAGCGTTCCTTGTTGGCCTGACACTGTTTTTTGATGAAGCATTTTTACCATCTTGGTTTTCCATACATGTATTCAAGTTATGTTTTTTATAGGTGATTAGTATATTAAGATTTTGCTAATAATTATTCATACATATTTTCTGAATCATCACTAATCTCTTTAATAACATTCATTCAACATTGACTTTCATTTTTACTTTATTATAACACCAATTGACTTTAGCCAACAGCTGTTCACTCCCGTCTTGGATTTGTACACTTGCTACATTTTGTTTTTGTTTCCACATGAGTATATTGCATTTCTGCACTTTACAATATTCACATCACACTTAATTTGTTACATTAGCTTGTTGTTTTTTTTTTTTTAACATGTAGCCCATTCAGTAATTAATGTATGTCCAGGTTAAGATTTGCAGATTTACGTATGCTTGCACATTTGGACTAAGTTGATTGATTTTTTTTTACACAAAATGATGCAGTTTATTCTGTTTCTGAAAAGGGGGACTGCTAATCAGACCTCCTTTCATAAAAAGCCCCATGCCAAAAGCATTGTGCATCTATGCATCTCTGCTGCACCATTCTCCTGAGAACTGCAGCCACTGCTCTCCAGTGGCACAGAAAGGACCACTCTATCCTCAAATGTGAATGTCTCATCCTTATGAGCCCCTTAATACTGGTGTTGTCTCAATATATCCCATGTTTGTAAGATAAAGAAAATAAGACATTGTGATATGCAGATTTTAAAAAGGCCACACAGTATGCGGAAGACAGTATTAAAACCGAGAGGTCCTATCATACTCATATGTCTGGGTTAACAGTCACCCACTGTAATGGAGGACTCAAATTAAATATATATTTAATGAACAACTGAATGAAGTGGAGGCAGACAGAAAATCATTCTGGCTAAAATACCTATGCATGTAGCCCAAATGTGGCTAAAATGAGAAGAAACTGAGTAGTGCTCAAAGTGTGTAAAGATGAGGTAATTTTAAAGTTGAGACGTTCGAGGGCACCATGCTTTCAGAAACTTGACGAATGGGCAAAACCTAGACTTTTAATTAGGCCATGTCTGAAACCTTATCTGAACAGTCCAGCTGCATCAACTATAAATCGAACAGAACACCAGTGGACAAGTCAGACATGCATGCTAGAGCGTATTTCATTCTGAAGGGTTAGTCCAATTAAAATTAATTGCCCAATGAGCTAATGTTTAACGATGAAGTTGTCTAAGACTGTGCAGGAAAAGGTGGGGGCAGATTGCTCCCTCACATTTTGCTATAAAATGAGCTCTGTGTAATGCTGGGGGGGGGAGTTGAGTGAGGGAACTTGACTACCATGGATAGGTGGGCATTGTGTCAGAAGTGGCATGAAATAAAACCTATTGAACTTAACAGTCTCTGTGCTGATCCATTGAGTTGTCCTTATTGAATTGTGTTGGAGTATGTGAATCCTGCACCCCAACCTCTAAAGGTGCAGCTATATTGTTTTACAGGTACTAGAGGGTGTGCTCTGACCTATGGGCCCGTCAGAGGACTGTGCGCCCTCCTGTACACATGGCAGCAGAGGACGGTTATTGACCATCAATTATTGATTAAAACAAGTCACCTAATGGCCGTTGACACAAAGTAACTCTAGGTCTTTGGCAATATCACGAGTCCTTCGCCATTTTGGGCTGAGTAGATTGTGAAGCTCCCCGTAGACAATGGTAGTATAACTAAGACTGCAGTCGCAGCCTGAAGGGACCCGGTTTATCCCTTCACATCTCTATGGGCAGCGGACCAGACAAAAACCTGAAGAAGGCAGTGATCGAGAGGGTCGGGAGGACAAAAAAGGTGAGTGAAAACTGCCCTAGCCGATAGAGAGAGGGACATGGGGAAAAAGAATAATGGCAATCCAGATTTGGGAGCATACCAAAAAGTTTAACTGCATTTAAAAATCAATAACAAGAGTAAAATATTAATGAGGGACATGCATGCAGGTGGTCGGGGTTTGTGTCTGACTTGTTACATGTCACGCTATGTATGTGTCTAAATTTGTATGTTGTGGCTGTTCATGTGGCTCGCTTTGTGGCATAACTGCCTGCGTGTGCAGTAAAAAAATTGGAACTAGTATAAAAATGAAATTTTGAGCTAAATTGAAAAAATTGGCGTCAAGCCAAGGTTTTGAAATTGCGAAAAATTGCATTAAAATAGGTGGTTAGATATTATAGTTTACAGCACACAAATTCGTGGTGATTGCAGCCCAAAAAGAGTTAAAACAGCCTGTGAAAAGTGCAAAAAAGCTGGTACACTTTAAGCAAACATATTTGTTTCACACCAGCAACTATGGAGTTAAATTTGTTATGTCCTCGTAGAAGACAAAATAACTGATAAATCGTGCTAAGAACGATGGATTTTCGCATTAAAATGACTGACTTGTAGTGATTTAGGGAAGTACTGTTCTCGTGCATTAAGCGCACTGAGCGAAAAGGAATGCAGTGTATGGTAAATGGTTTAACTTTGAAGTACAGGGGAGGTCCGGTTAAGAACTAAGAAATGTGAGCCTGTGGAGTGTGTACAATATAAGAAATGATTGAAAAATTCTTAAAGCAAAAACAGAGCTCTGGTTTTGTTAGAATGTCTGTATGAGGTTGCAAGTAGTGATTAAACATAGTTTTTTTTGTGGTTGTTTTAACATCAGAGCAGCAGTTTGGAAAAAACAGTTGAGAACGAATGTGTAAACGGGGGTTGACAAGAGAAATAAAACAGGCCCCTCACTAAGAGATTGTCTAAATCACACAAAATATTATAAAAAAGACAGGCTGTAGGTCACGTGGAAACAAGGTATGAAATGTAGATCGTAAAATGCAAAGAATCACTCTGAGCATTGTTGTAAATTATGGAATAAAAGGCCCACATTTAAAGACAGGAGAAATACACTAGTGCAGTTACATGTATTAACCAAGCGCTAATGGGATATTTATTAAGGAAAACAGCAGCTAAATATTTCCGTGGGACGGCTGGTAAACGCAGGGCTCAGATCTGGCTGGGTCATCACATGTTTTCATTTTTGACTCGTGGTGGGCACACTAGCAGCCGTTGTAATTGTGAAGTTATTTCAGTGATCTGTAGAATGCTTGAGAGCATGTGTCTTATACATTGCATTCCATTTTTAAAACAGAGTACATTGCATCCAGAATGAATGTGTCTCACGGCAGAACAGCCCTAGGAATTGTAGGAAAAGGGCTGGATTACATATTAATGCGTCCAGCCTGTTGTGGAAAGCACTGCAAGATTCTTTCATTTTAGTACTGGTGAGCGGACATTCCAGCTTTTAGGAGCCGGATGACTACAGCTAGGCCCCATTTGTGGAGTTTCAAGAATAGGCATACATTATTGGGGTGACCTGGAGGGTCTGGGGGACTAACAAGAGTGATTCATTCCGATAAGGATGAATGAGCGCGGACGAAAAGACATCTTTTGCGCTCTGCAATGAGGTTAACAAGAAATGCAATATTACTGATAACCTGTGCGCTTCTCTCATGTTTTATGAGAGGCATCTGTATGGGAATATTCAGTATTGCCTAGAGGCCTTACTCTGCGTGAAACATACTATGCGGCTGTGCAGCATTTAAGACAAGCATTTAAAATGTATAAAAGATTAAATGAGATGCCCAGGATCACACAGCGTTTAAGGGTGAAGCTGGGATTTGTGCCAATATTGCAATTCCACGCAGTTGAGAACTTTCTCTTCCAGCTCTCAACATGAACTAAAACAATCTAACGTTATAAAACTGACTTGTAAGAGTAAGCAACCCGTATTTCCAAACCTGACAATTCTAAAACCCAAAATATTACAGACGGGGGCTACACAACATGGGAATGATTTTAGCGTCAGTTCTCAATTATCAAGGGAAGTTCCATCATGCAAGTAGGTAAAACCTCGCAGGAAACAGCACAGTAATGCAAGGGATCCTATATGATTTGACCAGGATCACTGTGCCGTCTGCTGGCATAGCCAGGATACAAGCCTGAACACTTTTGCCGCATAGTTTCGAATTTGCATACTTGTTTGCCTCTTGGACACATATTCTATGCACATCTTTTAAGGGAGTGCTTACGTTTTAAGAATGCCCAGCTGAGCAAGCTAATTTTAACCCCTATCTGGTGCAGGAGCAGTGCTGCTAATTGCGCCGCTTGTGCTGCAAACCCAAGTAATTGTGCAGGTATATTTGTGAACTTCAGATTTAAAACGGTTCAGCCAGCCTCACTGGGATGTGCTCTAGTGATCCTTCACATGAACACATATCCCTACAATAAGTGCTTAACACACTGAGACAACTTCTGAACCTCTGTGGATGAATATGGATTTCAACTTTGGCTAATGCACACGATCAGCAAAGGGGAAGTAACGCTACAAAGGTCATGTTACCCAAACTATGTATCCACAATGAAAACGAAAGGCATTGCATGTTTTATTTGAACAAGGCAGAATCTACTTGGCAAAATCGACAGGCAGTGGGTTTGGAGCCTCAGCAGCATGCAATCAAATTTTCCTGGCATGTGCTATTTAAGCCTAATGTAAACTGGAATCTTGCTTTAGACGAGGCAGCATCATGGGGGGCCCTGGGCAGCCACCCCATGAGCCCTCCAATTAAAACGTATCTGGGGTCTACTGTCGTGTGGCAAGGAATGAGCAATTCCTAGTAGCATGGAGCATGCATAAGCCCATAGGCATTATGATGCCATTACAAGGAAGGGGCTTGCAGATTACAGTAAAAAGGCATACACTTGGGGCTGCGGGATGAAGCATGCATCGCCTGTGGTTATAGGACAAATAGATATATTGTAGTCACTATGAATGAGCTGCATGTTAAGCTCACACGGGATAGGTACATTAAGTAAAACACAGCATAGTGTTTAATTTAGCAAAAGGGGGATAAGTACAGACACTGCTGGGGGAACTGACAGAGGCAGGTAACCAAAGCAGGGTTGAACATTTTGCGAGAAATGAGGAGGGATGGTTCTGCGCCAAGTTCACTGGAAAAAGCATTCCATTATTTGGGGACAAGACGGGGAAGTTTAGGCCTGCGGCATTAGCTCCTTTGGTTAATGGGGACAGCAGCTGGTGGCACAGAGTCCATGAACAAGAGCACTGGGGGGTAGCGCAGGATTTAAGAAATGCTTGCCTCTCGCATTGCATGTCGGAAAAGCTTCTCACCTAGGTAGGCCCTGCAGCGACGTGTGTGTATGTGTTTATGTATTGTTAAGTGCTGCATGGAAACAGAATGCTAGCAGTGGTGGTGAATTTTAACATTAAAGTTGCAGGTTGAGCGTGCCTAACTGGCTTGTTAAAATGGGATTTTATTCCTTGCATGAGGAGGGGGAATCCAAGACAGTGTATGACCATCCTGCGCACCCAATAGGGAACCAGTGATGACAATGAAAAAAGGTCTTAGTGCCATTTCTATTTCTTTATATTGTGGGGTGGCAAGCAGCCTGGTGCAGGGAGGCAACCTGACTCTGGCTGAGCATCACAGAAGATATTGGCTGGGTCATTGCGCCAGCCGTCCTAGTGACACATACATGCAGGACTGCCAGCAATTTAGCAAATGGAATATGGCAGTCAGTGTATGAATGCTGCTTTTTATAGCATGCATGGCTCTGAAGGAGCTAGAGAATGGAGGTCATAGTCTAATTTAGCTGTCTCCTCGCTCTCAACCCCTTTCTGGGCTAGCAGAGATCCTTTAAAGGGCAGAGTCTGTGCATATCTGTGAATGCCACCAGCCTCATACATGTCACTCAATGGTGTGCTGTTTGGACATGTGGCTTTCATACCCTTTGGTTGCAGACACCTTGGCTCAGATATTGCTTTGTATTTCTGAGATGTGGACTTTTAGTTAAGTCTATTGTGTGTGTGCGTTGTATGGCAGAGGCACAGTGTTCCCAGTTTTTGTGAACTACCTTTGGGGGTGTTGATAGGTGCTCTGTTTTACAAAATTGTATTTGTATGCATTATTTGTTAATGCCTTCTCATTAGTCCAGTCCAGATGTCCGTGAGCTGGGAAAAAACATTGCCCACATTTCAGTGGATTCCAGGCTGTTTAGACTCATAATTAGGCCAGGAATTGTGATGTTGTATTTCTATGGGCTTGGACAATAAATTGCACATCTTGGAAGCCATTTTTCCAAAATGCCTTGCAGAGGGAGAAGCCACCGGCACACTGGTTGGTGTGAGGTGGCCTAGCTCGCTCCCAAATTCCCACCAATATGTGTACGCCTCACCAACTTCCAAAGTCACCAGCCGCCACTGGGCTAAACTGACCCTAGCAGCAGCATCAGTTAAATATGCCAGCGCTGTGTAAGACTTAAATTGGTGACTTTAAAAAAAGTAGCCTTCCTCCATGGATAGCCAGTGAGCAGCTCATCTGGCGCAAAGTCATGTGTATTCTTTCAATGAATACTGAGAGTTGCATACTACGGCACTCTGCACTTTTAGAGCCCGTGAGGATTTTTGTGAGATGCCTGCAAGAATGGCAGTGTAGTAATACAATTTAACACTGATAAGGAACACAAGAAATGAAGGAGCATGGTTTCCTTAAGTATGGCGGGGAAAGGAAAGGGCCGGAGGCATTAGCATATATGATATTGAAAGGGAAGTAATGACACAGGGACGTCGTCCCACCAAAAGGATAGAGGTAGCGGAAGTGACCTCTCATGACCTGTGACCTCTGATGACATATCTGTAAGAAAAGTTTTAAACATTTTTAATTTTATGGGTAGCAAAGGGGACCGTGGGGCAACAAGGGATACCTCCGGGGGTGCAGCCACAACCCCTGGTGACCCCCAAATGACATCCCTGCAATGGCACTCTAATGATAAAGTGCAACAAACAGAGTGTAGCGTGTAACCTAGCATGGCATGAGCAAGGGTTATTTTACAACTACAGAAGTGGTGTTAGAATTAAAAGAAGTGGTGATAAACTTCATGAGATGAGGAGCAAGTGATTTTACATGGCGTTTTAAATCAACGTGCAGGCAGGGGCAAGCACTGCCCTGTAGCTGAATGGTCCATTGCCATTCGTGCGTTCTATCATTTTTGACTTAGAATGCCCCCTGAAATTAAAAGAGATTACTGGATCATCTATGACCTGCTTTTGGGGAATTTTGGGGATAGCACACATGTAGTGAAGGGGGCTTTGGGGTGCTCCTAAAGGCTTTTTCTAGGAGCTTCACCGTGACTGGCAGGACAGTCTGCATGGAGCCATACCAGGGGTAGTAGTTTACAATTTTGAGGCCTTGTCAGCCAGAGTGGAGAACCTTTTTATTAAATGTGGAAAAACTTTTGGTTTGAGACGGGCGGTTGAAATTCTGGTATCATAGGAATTAGATAAATGAAGAAAGACTTGAATGACAAAGCGTGAAAGCCTGGTGACAGTGTTGAGGCTACCAAGGAAAGCATGATTATTTAGGGCCTGCCTTAGTTAAACACATGTAATTTCGAAGGCATAAACGCGGCAGAAGGCCAATGAGATTGGGTGAGTGAGAAGAAAAATTCTTTTTAGTATTTTTGCAGCATAATGAATGTAGCCAGCGGTATGACCTGGCGGAGAAATAATGACATATTTTTAGAAATTCAGGTGCAGGCTGCAGATTATGAACATTTGCAGACTCGAGGTAGAAACAGATGGCCTCCAGGAAAATAAAGGTAGCCATAAAATAGGGAAATATGGCAAATAAATAAAAGAGCAAGCAGAATAAAATAGGGATCATGAAGGACAGTAGTGGTTCAAGTAAGAATTCTGGGGGGGCACCCGAGAGAAAAAGTAAGAATTTCTGGGAGAGCACCCAAGAGAAAACGTAAGAATTCCGGGGGGGCACCCGAGAGAAAAATGTAAGGATTACCAGGGGGGCACCTGAGATAAAAATGTAAGGATTACCAGGGGGGCACCTGAGATAAAAACGTAAGGATTCACCTTGTTCCTGCACTTTAAAGAGTGGTCAGAAGAAACGTGAACTCAGGGCCCACAGTGGGGGGACGATTAGGCTAGGGTGACGATTAAAGACGGCATCAAAGGGGTTTGTTTACATCCCATGTCGGGATATTGATTAGAAGGCCGGTATATGTGTGTCCAGCTGGTGTTTGTCTAGTCTGTCAAGTGTTTGTTACACATGTCCTGTTGTATGTCAAATGTAAGGAATTGCATCTCCTTGTTGGTTGAAATCAAGTAAAGATTTAATTTGATTCTACAGTTGAGAAGGAATCGCACATAGATCGATGTTCTTGAGTAAATTGCCGGTATAAATAATTTGGCGGGAAGGGACTGGATTGGAGCTCGCTGCATTTGATGCTCACTCATAGTAATGGGAGTTTTGGACTGACATAAGGATATCAATAGAAATAGAGTTAGGCCCGGAAAACATTGCTCCAATTGGAGGAGTGGGTTAAAGGTACCGCCCACAAGATGTTTATGCCGCAGCCACAAATGAAGTCTTAATCTAAAGCCATTTTACAACGCATGACAACTTACTTGCATGCCGCATAAAAAAATAAAAAATAAAAAAGAGAGGTTAGAAAACGCTATGCTGTTCTCAAATTGTGAAAAATATAAGAACAAGGAAAGGAGGAAGAGCCTCCAGCAGCTTGGATGCTAAAAAATATGCACTAAAGGGGGGGTGAGACACCTGCAGCAACGCCTGCCCCGCCTGAAACAGGAACTGAGGGAAGTAAGCCTGAGGGACTCTACCCATTAAAGAGAGCTAAAAGCAGCCACAGGGTATAGTAACCCCGTTTATGAGTCGCCTTCATACACTAGTAGCAAAAATCGAGGGAAGGTTAATGACAAGAATCTCACATCCCTAGCCAAGGGACAAGGGGAGACACAATGATGCGTTAATGAAGGAGGGGTTCAGGCACAGACATGGGTATCTCTCAACAAGGGGAGAGAGGGAAAGAAGAGGAAAGAAAGTGAAGACAGAACTGATGAGATAGCATTTACAAAGGACGAATGGATGGGAGGACAAATCTCATTGAAACTCGATGGGAAAGGAAGTGGTGATGGGAGGCCTAAAGAGAAGATAGACAGTAACAGCAGAGGTTAGAAGAAAAGCAAAAGGTACGTGAAAGAAAGGATGAGGAAGATCAAAGGAAAGATGAACGTAGAGATAAAGAGAAAAGGAAGAAGATAGGGTCAGAGAAGAGGCGAGGAAGCGCAAAAGGATTGGTCACAGAAATAAATAAACAAATAAATAAATCAGGAAATACTGAAAATGAGTGATTATCTTGAATAAAAAATGAATACAGGGAAAATTGAGAAATGGGAACAATTGGGCAAATGAATAAAAGGATAAGGGATACACTCAAAGCATAAAGCACAAAAAAAGCAAAAAGTGGAAAACAAATAGCACTTATGAGGTTTCCTGACTAACAGAAAAAAGGAGCGTTGGGCAATAAAAAAAAAAAATCAGGAGACCATGAAGACCAAGAAAAGGAGTATGGCTGATAGAATTGGGTCAATTCACACAAACTATTTTAAAATAAATATGGTGAAGTAAGCAAAACAATTTATGAATGCCAGTAACAATTTTGATTTGTTTTACAGACAAAATATGGACCTCTTGCGTGAAAGCACAAGAAATTGTCTGCATGGCCTTAAACTAGGGAGAAAAAGAAAACGGTAAGTACTAGTTCACGCCAAAAGGGCGTGGACACGCAATTGATCAACACTAAAGGTAAGAGGATCCAGGTGAGTAACAGGAAAAAGGTAGTAAGAGACACAAGGTCTTCAAAAGTTAGCTGTTTTTCCCAAGATAGGTATAATCAGGTGTGGAAAGAGTAGAGAAATAGATGTCAATATGGGCATTTCAGACAACCACAGAAAACAGCAGTAAAATTGAAGGTGAGTAATCATTTTTCGTATTCATAATGTCAAAAGGATTGATATGATAGAGATATACACGCATTACAATAGACAAACATTAATGGGAACAATAAAGGTGGAGGCACGTAGTAAGAATTGATGCCATAGTGTTAGAAGACTGGGGTAGGCTAGATCAAGTTAGACAGGGACGGTGTGCAGCTAAGCGCCTCTGTTTTATCTCCATAGGATGAACACAAGCACAAGCATAGACCATGGTCCAACTAACGGCAATAAAAGAATAGGAAGAATGGCTGCTAAGCTGAAGAGGTATGTGCAGCTAACCAGCAAGAATTTACTGCTAAACTGAAGAAGTATGTGCAGCTAAGCAGCAAGAATTTACTGCTAACCTGGAAGAATGCAGCTAAGCTGAGCTAAGAACCAAGCCGAAACTAAATATCCCCGTGGGGTAGTTGGTAAATAGTTGTTTTTGAGCACCAACGAATAGGGGAGAATGACACAAAGAGTATTCTTTGCTAGCAGAAAAGGAGGAAGGGGGTTAAAGTCGGGAAGAAAACCTGACCCCTTGCAAATGCTCGAATGACCTTTGCCTTTATTTTGACTTTCTACAGACGACGGGGATCCCCAAGGACGTTTCTGTCATCTACTACGGACGTGCCTATAAGACCAGGAAAGAAGAAGACATCTTTTCTTTAATTGTTTTGTCTGCTTAGGGTTGCATGTGGCCCCCGGAAGGGGAAATGTGTCCCATGAAGGACGTAATGTATTGTGTGTTATTGAAAACAAAAATAATTTTCTAAGCCAGCTGACACAGAGCTAGGAATGGAGGGTATTATAGTTACTGTGTGAAAATGACCCACAAAAGGGAATTGTTTAAAAGAAAATGTTTTGTAGCTTGTCTAGGAGCCAGGGGTGTCAAATAAGAGGGAATGTCTCAAGTTCTAGGAAATAAGGTATAAGGTATCAATGCGAAAAGAGGTTTTAAGGAAATGGGTTGGTAGGAAATGTGTTAAATAGCAGAGATCTGTTCATTTTACAAAATAAACTCATTCTGTTTTATATTACAGGTATACGTCGAGGGACCTGTATGCCTTGAGAAATTGATGTTGAACCGCGTGAGGCGAGCGGAAGGTTGTAGAGGAACCCAGTGAGCGCCTGAGGCTGAATTGCGTCTGCAAAAAAGACTTCCCCAACCCTGCATCCCCATGCTGAACCGTCCCCCTCTGGACCTATTGAACAATGAACCCCTTTGAAAGAGAAACACTCTGGAAAAAGTGAACGTCTTGTGAAAATAAAAACAATGGACTCCTGGTCTAAGCATCAAAAGAACCTGGAAGACCGACTGTGAAAACAGCACAATGGAAAGGAAAAGGCGACAGGACACAGACGGTCCACTAACGCCAAACTCATGACAACTAAAATGGAAGATACAGAAAAGGAAAGAGTGTGGGAAAGAGGGAAGGACAAAGTGAAAACAATATTCATGGACAGGAGAAGATGATCAAGGAGAGATTGTACTTTGTTGTGGTGGGAGTTGCAGACAAGGTGTGACATACGAAGAGACAAGGGGCTAATGGGTTACCTCAAAGCTTGACCAAACCTCTCGAGTCTCACAATGGCTGTGAATCGGCATACAGTTAGATTAAAGGCACACAAGTACAGGAAGTAGGGCTTACATGTAAGTAGATGACACACACATGTGTGTTTTAAGAATGACAATACGTTAGTATGTGCTAAATTATAAGATTGTGTTAAGAAGAGTTTAGATAAATATTAAGGAGAAATAGACATTGAATATGTTTAAAGTTGTTGTTTTACAAACAACTGAACTTTCAAGACGGGGGAGTGTAATGGAGGACTCAAATTAAATATATATTTAATCAACCGCTGAATGAAGTGGAGCCCCCCCCCACTTAAATCTAAGCAGAGAAATTCAAAGGGATTTATGTGGTGTTGCAATTATATGAAAATGGTAGTCATAATGTTACAATATACTAGTATTCAAAAGGCATTGGCCCTCATTACGACCCTGGCGGAAATCGTGGCACAAAATGCACCATGGAGCACGGCGGAAAGCTGCCGATAGCGCCATGGGGGTTGGCGGATTTACCGCCCCATTCCGACCTTGGCGGGGCGGTAAATCCCCATTCCCCATTTTACCCTTCCCCATTCCCATTTTTGCCCCATAGGGTATAATGGGAGTGGGGAAGGCGTTAATTACGCCACCGTAAAATACGGTGGCGTAATTAACAACAAGGTCCCGTAGCGGCGTAATTAACAACAAGGTCCCGTAGCGCCATGGATTTCTCCGTCCGGAAAAACCAGGCAGAAAACGCTCCATGGCGCTACGGGAACTCGTAGTAGGGCGGACGGGTCCGCCGCGAATACCGCTGGCGTAAACCCACTCCGCCAGGGTCGTAATGAGGCCCATTGTGTTTATAATGTCGAAAATGGCATTACCATGATGTAATAAGGTGGCAAGGCACAGAACGGACAATAAGATTTTCTGTACACAGACAGAAAATCGTTCTGGCTAAAATACCTTTAATAAAAATGCATGTAGCCCAAATGTGGCTAAAATGAGAAGAAACTGAGTAGTGCTCAAAGTGTGTAAAGATGAGGTCATTTTAAAGTTGAGACGTTCGAGGACACCATGCTTTCAGAAACTTGACGAATGGGTAGAACCTAGACTTTTAATTAGGCCGTGTCTGAAACCTTATCTGAAGAGTCCAGCTGCAATAACTATAAATCGAACAGAAAACCGGTGGACAAGTCAGACATGCATGCTAGAGCGTATTTCATTCTGAAGGGTTAGTCCAATTCAAATGAATTGCCCAATGAGCTAATGTTTAACGATTAAGTTGTCTAAGACTGTGCAGGGAAAGGTGGGGGCAGATTGCTCCCTCACATTTTGCTATAAAATGAGCTCTGTGTAATGCTGGGGGGGTAGTTGAGTGAGGGAACTTGACTACCGCGGATAAGTGGGCACTGTGTCAGAAGTGGCATGAAATAAACCCTATTGAACTTAACAGTCTCTGTGCTGATCCATTGAGTTGTCCTTATTGAATTGTGTTGGAGTATGTGAATCCTGCACCCCAACCTCCTCAAGGTGCAGCTATCTTGTTTTACAGGTACTAGAGGGTGTGCTCTTACCTATGGGCCCGTCAGAGGACTGTGCGCCCTCCTGTACATCACCACAGTACCTCTCTACCACAGGGATGTTTAGAGGTAAGAAGTCACTCCTAATGGTAGAATTATCAATTCATTTGCCATTTGTATTCATCATCACAGTTACCATCCCAAACAGAAATAACCTACATAGGGTACACCAAAAAAAGAAAATATCGCTCATTTTCCTAATCATTGACTGTAGAAATGTGTGTGTAACCAGAAGGTTGCAGGTTTGACTATAGGCAATTCCACTCAACCTTTCTGTGATGTGAGGTTGATAAAATAAATGGTATAGTATTGATTTGGGTAATTCGTAGCATATTTTGTATTCCTTGGTTGCTTGCACAACACTGACGCTAACCAAAGTCCACTTCAAAGTGCTCAGGTGGATTAGTAGGTGCGACTGAAGATGGGAAAAGGGGTGGGTGTGGTTGGAAGCAAAATCAGGGGGTCACAGACTGTGAAGGCTGGGTCTTGCAGTGAGTTTGGAGGTCAAAGGGCAACTGGTGAGTGATACCAAGAAACAGAAGAGAGGTCGCTCGCAAAAAAAAGCAGCTGAGTGCACTTTATGCCTATCTCTCTCCAAAATATGACTTGACAAACCCTCCTCACTCCCTGCTTCTCTCTAATCGAAACATTCACCCACACAGCCCAGAGGTAAAGTAAGTATTTGGTGGATGAGGAGCTTGTAGGACTGTTAATGACACACACTCTGTTTCCCGGGAGTCGAAACTGACAGTGTTGTAATGCACAAAGGACTTCTGAGAGGACACGACAAACTTACCAGGGATTCAGACGCCTCTCTCTCAGGGGGGCTCTGGGACAGGACCTGGCATGTCTCTACCCCAGCACCCTAGGCTTCCAAAGCCCAAGGCCTGAGAATAGACTGCTTGAGTAGCTGCTCAAAAGAGGCTCAGCTGCTCTTGGTCTGGTGGCTGCTGAGGAAAAACAGTGCAGAATTCTGTCCCATTTACTCCTGGATTTCTGGGGGCAAAGAGATGGTTGCCAAATGCACAGGGCTTGGGAGGCCAGGCTGTGCAAGTGCAAGGCCACCACGGAGTCAGGGATTTATTAAAAGGTGTATTATTCATATCATAACAGCATGGGGAGTCAGAACATGCATTGAGGTTGGGTAGGGAGCTCCTACAAAAGCAGTCATCTGTTACACCGCAGTCCAGCGACTAATCAGCTTGTACTATGGCCATTGGCTTCTGTTAGAAGAGGCAGTGTGTTCTTCCAGCTGGGAGGGGTGTGTGTTATGGACTCCTTTGAAGATGATTGGCAAGGAGCTGGGTGTGCCAGTGTGGAGGTGCCAGGAGGGAGAACAACCTGTAGCACATGGTTATGGAAGGCATTTTGGGCATGGTAAATCAGCGTTGGATTTCCAAGTGGGAGTAACTGGCCAGTTGCTAGAATAAGATGTCAGATAGATTGTGGAATGTGCGAATGGGACAGCAGCTCTGGAATGGTTGAACAGGGAGTGGGCCACAAACAACGGTCCTTTTTTCTGTGATAGGAAGTAGCGGTCGAGGGGTTGGGGGGGCGCTCAAAGGCCTGCCGGATTAGGGCAGAGTCAATTATAGGTTAGGAATACCTGCTATATGACTTCCTCTGCCTACCAATCTTTTTGAAGCTTAGACATGGAATTACATTGACATTTCCTTGAAGTCGAGTCCGTTTGTGATCATTTTCAGTAAAATCGGTTGCCTCGAAGTCATATGGATATGTAATTAAACCAAAAAAGCACAATTTAAACGTCGCAAAGTGAGTATAGTTATTATCAAGACGGCAGAATGTTGGAGGGCAGGTTTAAAAATCATTCAAATTCCCATTGAAGAAATGTTTCAGACTCCTTGTGATTCAAATGCAGTTCACAGAATCTTCAACAAGCCCAGTTAGCTCACCCCTGCCTACCCCATCCCACCAACCCAGACAGCCAGACTCATCCCTTCCGACGGTCACAGAACCACCAAGGATCACTCCTGCCTACCCCCACCCTGGCTCATCCCAGCCGACCCGCCCCATCCACATGTACCCCTACTTATCCATATATTCCAACTGGGTAACCCACCCTAACTGAAAAGCACCCATCGTAGCTCATTCCTGTTCAAAGATCACCAACACGCACTCACCCCTGCCCACCCACCCTAGTTCTATTCCAAGCCACCTACCTTGCTGCTTCCTTTACTATCTCTGACCCACACTAATGCATAGGTAAGTCCTGCATACACAGTAATGGCTTTAAGACTTCCAAGCATATTTGCAAGTTTCTGCTTGCTGACCTATGACACTGGTAAAATAAACTCTGTACACCACAATGAACAACACATATTGTTACTTTATCCAATACTACTTTTGTGCCTCAGTGGAACACACTTGCAGATGTGTTTGGAATTGCTGGTTATGTAGGGTTCACGTTTTCACAGTATTCTTTAGTATAAATGCAAAATGCAATAAACAATTACACACACCAAAACTATTTGCTTTGCCAGTGCTTGTTAGTTTTAGCTATTAGGTGGTGCTTTTGTGCTACATATAAGTAGCAACTATTGCATTGGAGTACAGATAGGATGAGCCGGGATGTGATGAGGAACACTCAGCTTTTGGTTGTTTGGCTTTTTTACTCACCCATTGATTGCAACTGGCCATTCTAATCCCTTTAGACATTCCCATCCAACATCAGTCGCTCCCTGCCGAAAATATAACCTTGTGGGATCTCAGAGCTAGCAATATTACACAGTAACATACAACTTTGTGCTGTGTAGGACTTTTCAGTGTTATTTTTAAGCAGTCTGATGAGAGCTACTGGCTTAATAGCAGTTGTGAATGAGCTATCCTGGGGAAATAAAAATCCTTTAAATAAGTGGGCCTTCAGCCACTTGATTTATTATCAATATGTGTGACTTTGCATCTCTTCTTGCACTGAAGGTCTGTTAAACACAAGTGTTGGCAAACAAACAGTTTTGACTTGTGTAACACCATACCCCCAATTCCACAGCCACAGTGAAAAAGGGGTCTGTGTGTGGAAATGTAAAAATGCATTAAGTGTGTGTTGCTTTGAAGGTGTTGGGAAGTAAGTGACAGAAGAGTTCTCTATCGCAGTTCGTGTATTGAACTGCTGGCAAGCAGAATTATAGTTGTTTATTTTCTATAGCAAGCCATGTTTGCAGCTAATGCTGTCCAGAGCCTGCACAAAAAATCTGCCTGCTACTTTTGTCTGCAGAATCATGAATATGACATCACTGTAAAGCAGAGGTCTTCAAAATGTGTGGCGCGCCCTCTCCCCCCAGGAGTGCGCAGCCACACCCGCGTGGCGCGAGAGCCCAGCATGAAATGTGAAGAAAAAAACATGTGTTTACATTTTTTTTTTAAATTGGGGGAAATGAGCAGCAGCGGCTGACATTGTCGGACTGGAGCATAAAACAATCTCAGGAACCAAAGAAAAAGTGGCCCGCAGTTGCAAATGGATATTAATTCCTTTAGTCGCAGACTGTGTGAATAGTACCCAAGGGGGTGTTTTTGTTCAAATGTAAGCAAATTGTGATATTTAAAGTATATTTATTCAGCAACAATGGTCAAAACTACTAGCTGCATTGTGAAGTAACTACTCAAACTGGCCCACTTGGCCAAAAAAGTGACTCATTTTGACAGACACACACTATTATTTTGCATTTTTGGTACATGCATTGCCCTATTGCACTATAGGCCACTCCAAGCCTGGTGGCTCATCCATAATATGTGAGGAGGTGTCCACCCAGTCGCCCCCTCACCCAACATGGAGGAGCCGCGGAGCCAGCCCAGTGTAACACTGAGCACTCCCTCAGCTGCTTTGTCCAGCTGAGAGAGTGCTCCTGACTGGCTGAACTATCAAAGGGAAACAATGTTTCCCTTGGACAGTTCAGTTCAGTTCAGTTCCCCAGCTGCACATGCTCACTGAGCCATGCAAGGTTGGGGGCATTTTGCTTCACCAGCCTTGCATAGCTCATTGGAAATTCTGGCTGGGGCTCTGTATGTCTGTATGAGCGAGGGGGAGCTCCTGTGCCTCCTCGCGCATACGGACAGAGCAGCCTGGAGCAGGGCGTTTCAGCACCCACGCACAGGCCCCTTCAGAAGGTACGTTTATGTTAATTTATTTTTTATTTAAATATGTGTATGGATGCATGTATGCTTGTGTTATGAGTGAGTGTAATGGTGATGGGTGCTCGTGTTAATGATAGAGTGATTGCTGTGTGAGTGTGTGTGTATGTGTGTGTGTGTTTCCTTTGGTCCGTTGAGCTGATTTTGGTGAGTGGGGGGTAGAGGGAGGGAAGGAGGATTGTACAACCAAGGCATTTAAAAAAAGCCTTTGTTTCACAAACCCCCTACACACCTGCGAAAATCAGCTCTCCTTCTGATGCTCTGTTTTTAAAAACAGTATGCTCTAAAATGCAACATTTTAACCCATTATTAAAAAGAAATTCACAGGTGGAAACCCCCCAGTACCCTCTTTGATTGTTTCGGACTCCCTCGCTGTGCTCGGTCGCTATGGCATATCTGGTGGAAATATTTATGCCCCTACACTTTAAACATTCACCAGCCACCACTAGCCCTGGGACTATGCTGGGAGCAGAGTGGGGGAGCCCAGGGACAGTGGTGGGAGCAGGATGGACAGGAGCCATGGGATAGTGGTGGGAGCAGGGTTTGGAGAACCCAGGGTCTGTGGTGCAGTGGGGAGAGCACAGGCACTGGGCTAGGAGTGGGATGAGGGAGTCCAGAGACTGAGATGGGAGCAGGTGGGGTAGCCCAGGGACTATACTGGGAGTAGGGCGCGGTGATGGCACACAATAGTTCATATCCATTTGGACATACTGTCAGTTTTTCCATTTTTGGGGGTACCCGGGCTGCCCACATTTTGCTTGGGGGGGGGGCTGGTCTAAAAAGTTTGAAGACCACTGCCGTAAAGGGTGGACACCTTTTCTGCTGCTCGTTTACTTGTGCAGAACACTCAAGTGTTCCAAGCCACGACCCGAAAAGAGAGGACCTAGGTCACGTTTTTGTTTTTTTGCATTCTGGTTCCCTGCATTTTTGCCTTTCATTTTGTAAGTGCCTTAATGCTACAGGTCCCAGAATGCAAAGAAAAATAATGTGACTGTACGAGGAACTCATGCTTGACATGGCACAACTTTAGAGCTCTGTCAATGGCTGTAAAAGAAGATGTGTTATTAGAGTGGGTTCAGGCCTAACATTGGAAGCTTTGGAGGTTGGTGGAGTGGATGTAACCACCAGTTGTGTAGCCAGAGAAGTAGATCCCAGAGGGAGAAGATCCGGATCGCATGTGCATGACCTGCTGAGAGTCAATGGAAAAGAAATCACACGCTGAATTTTTCTAACAGAGGAAGCATCGCATGATGGCCATGCTCCCTCACATTGTGCATATGGCTAGAAAACTACATGTAGAGTTGGACAATCAACTTGCACCCACACATCAAAAGTGCACTCTCACATTCAACACACAACCTACCTCATATACACACCCTCACACTGTACTGAAATCCATAAATGCTCTGTACATTCACAGCAAACGCACCCTCCCAAAGCACATGCTCACTCATACTGTACATTCATTAAAAACTTGTCATTCCCACAATATACTTTTAGATTAGCCCGAGTACATCTCAAGCCCCTCCCCCACCCAGACTTAAATATATATTTAATATACAGCAATCTCCACCTATCGATCACCTGCTTACACACCTTCTCGTGCTCTGCACCAGCTTGTACTTCCACACATCTCTCTCTTCTTGTATTACACCATTTTCCACTCATGTATAGGCGCGTTACAAATGCCATACCATATCATTCAATGTATCCTAAGCAGACTAAGGTCCTGCTGGCCCTAGGTGGGACTTAATGCACCTTAGCTCAGGCATGGTTATGCACTTTGCAACTACCACACTGGTGAACTGCCACAGTGTATAAAAACCTTATAATGATATAATAGTCGAGCGTAACAGTGCAGTAGGACTGGATCTTGTGAATGCCAAGCAGGTGGTAGGAGCTAGAGGTAGCATTCAGGAATGATAAATGAAGAGAGATACATTTTGCTGTCAAAATAAACCCCTGGGGCAGGGGGTCTGCAACTTGCAGCTCTCTAGATGTTTTCGACTCTGACTCCCATGATCCCTCACCATTGGCTATGGTGGTGAGGGCTAATTGTAGTTTTAGTCCAAAATATTTAGGGAGTTAAACATTGCAGAGTCCCGACCCAGGATATTAGATACAAAGTTGTGTGGGAAGGGTATTAAAAAACTCTATCAATTGAATCAAAATACAGAAAATGTAGAGTCATGAAATTTGAGCTAATAATTTTGAAAGGGCCTGGTGCAGACTGGCCATTAAACAGTGGCCCAGCAGCATCAGAGACTCAACAGCCTGGCCTGGTACTCAAGTCCCAAAAACACATATTTATTAAAATGTTTTAGGACACCCCTGTTCATTTGAGCCCCACTTTGTTTGATAAAAAATATAGACAGGTGTATTTTTTCAGAGAGCATCATATTGTGATGCTTGCGACCCAAAAGCGATTTTTTTAATTATAGGTGGAACATCATAAAAGCATAAAAGCATACTGGCCCCAAGCCTAACATGATTCTGAGCAGAAAAACGATGTCTGGTAAAAAAAAGTCATGTAAACTCACTTTTCTACACAAAAATTCGCTATTTCTCATTTTTTTCAGCAGAAATTCTTTTTTGCAATAACTTCATACATTCAATGATTTTTTTTTTAAACAGTCTTGTTTAAAAGCCCTAGACCTTAGGCCAGAGAAACACCAAATATGTCATGAATATCTGTTGTATTCACTAACATCAATCTGAAAAAATTATCCAGATAGCATGTAAACTCAATGAATTATAGGCGGTTTTTCCAAATTTTTTAAAAAAATTATTAAAATCATGTGAACAGTGCAAATTTACAAAAACTTTCTTATGGATGTAAAACATGAATTCAAGTCATCTTTATATCAGGCTTCTTGAACAAATGAAAATTATTCGATGTGGTTTTTCAGTTTTTTAACTTTCTTTTTCTTTTTAGGTCAAGCTAAAAGCAGCATATGTGATGCAGGGTTTTTGGAATCAGTTTGGGTAATGACCAAAACTCATATTTTAAGTAATAATGAAATACAGTTATACATACTTGAAGGCACTCTATGATGCAAGAATTGTGTAATTGCTTTCATTGTTCACTAAATTATTGGCAATTTTGTGAAGTGTTTCTTTTTTCTGATTTCAAATCTATGTTTAAAAAAGAAAAATACATTATATTTGTGGATACTTGTCACAGTGGCAAAGTACTTTAGGTCCATGCAGGGCCACAAGAGGCCTAACACAAACCTAATAAGGCGTTGGGGGTTTCATTGAGCTCTAACTCGACCAAGTAGAGCTTGGCTCCCCGTGGGAAGCTGCTGATCCTTCCAGGGCACACAGAATACTGCACTGGGTAGAATCAGCCAACACATGTTGGTGGCTTAATTACAACATCAATGTTTGGTCCCAGGAGGGCCCTTAGGGATTTCTGTGGCTTTATCTTTGACCAATTAGAGTTTGGATGATAGGGAAACCTAAAGTTCCATCCAGGGCTCTCAAAACCATGGGCTGAGCAGGAAAGCCTCCTCTGGTCACTGGCTGGGCCTCAGGTCCAAGAATGAGATGAAAATGGTCTGGTCAAGCAAGGACTCCCCCCTGGCTTCAGTGGATTGGGCTACGGACTATGGACAGTGCTACAAGAAGATCTACACCCAACTTGAGCTCTAACTTGCGATAGTCAGTGCTTGGCTTCCAAGAGGAGACTGGACCTCCGTATGGGACAGACAACTTGCATCAGTGGTTGTAGTACTGGACCCTGAGCAATAACAAACCTAGACCTGTAAGGTATCCTGGACCTCTAAAACTTGCCCAGTTGAAATGTGGCTGCCTATAGGGATTGGGCCTCCTCGTCTGGATAAATGAACACTGCCCTGGATATGAACACAAAACATGGGTCGGGGAAGTAACTCAGGACCAAGGGAGGGACAAGGTTGAGACAACTGGACCCCTTGGAGCTCTAAATCAGACCATATATAATGTATTTGTCCTTTGCTGAGTAGGACTCCTCCTCCGCAAACAGAAAGCAGCTCTGGGCCAATGCCGCTGCCATTCATTGTTATATGGAACACTGGGCCAGGAGAATAACACAACTGGGCCTGTGTGGCTTCATGGAGATCCACTCAGAAATAGCAGTGATTGAATCACTTAATAATGTTGGTACACATCACATGGCTCACTGGGCACTGCCCAGGATAGGAACAGGCACTTCTTAGTGGTGGCTAAAACTGTAGATCATCACTCAGAAAAGCCTGACTTTGGATGGTTGTAGGAGATGGTTATTCCTATTAGTGGTCAAGGAACTATATTCTGGGTAAGTGACGGAGCCTGGTGTGGTTGATGGAGCCATGGGGACAGATCAATGTGCACCTGTGGCCCTCCTTGAGCTCTAACTTAGACAGGTCATAGTTTGGCTATATTACTCTGGGTAGTGACAGGAACCCAGTCTCAGCACCTTGAGCATCAGACCACAGGTATCAACGCATGTGCACATGCAGGGCCTCCCCTAGCTGTAACACCTATTAGAGATTGGAAGCTGGGGCATAGTGTGACTTCTCCCCATACTCACAGAATCCTTCTCTGGGTATGGGCAATCATCTTGGAATGATGAGAAAGAACAAGTTACTTACCTGTAACTGTTGTTCTCCAGCATGGGTCTGGCATGGATTCACATGCTCATGAATATTCCCCGTCGGCAGGCTGGGAATCCTCGGTAAAGAAAAAATGCAGGTTCAGTTTAGTTTCTGAACTGTCTTTCTACCAATAACCAATCACTGATCTCTGGGTCATACTGCCCCCAGCCAATGACTGCCCTCTACCTAAGCCCCTCCTCTGGCAGCCATCTTCAGATTTGGTAGCACGTAAAGTGGCAGTAGTACCAGGAGAAGAGCCGCAGAGGGGATGTAGGGAGGGTTCGCATGTGAATCCATGCCAGACCCATGTTGGAGAACAACAGTTACAGGTAAGTAACTTGTTCCTGCTCCAACATGGGATCTGGCATGGATTCACATGCTAATGAATACAAGAATACATAGCAGTACACACATGAACAACCACGCGAGGTGGCAAGGCTCAACATTAAGGATTTCAACAAACTCAACATTAAGCATCTCTTATCTCCTCATCAGGCTCACCTTCAAGCGAACAGGTTGCGCAGCACTGTCTGGCCGACTCTGGACTCCTCCCTGGAATCCCTGTTGATGCAGTAAAATCTCATGAAGGTGTGCGTCGACCTCCATGTAGCAGCCCTGCAGATGTCCAGCAGGGGCACACCAGGCAGGAATGCCGTGGTAGCAGCGATCGCTCTCGTTGAGTGGGCTCTCGGACAGCCGGGCAACGGTCGGTTTGCCAATTAGTGACAGTGCATGGTGCAGCCGGAGAGCCATCTGGAAATGGAAGCCTTCGAGAGGGCCTTCCCTTGGTTCACAGATCCAAAGTTCACAAACAGCTGTGATGTCTTCCGAAAACTGTTTGTTCGGTCCAGGTAGAACTTCAGCGCTCTAGCCACTTCCAGCGAGTGCAAAGTCCTCTCAGCCGGCAGCCAAGGCGACGGGAAGAAAACAGGTAACCCCTAGGGCTCATTGAGATGGAAGTCCAATGGCACCTTGGCATGAAGGAGGGGTGCGTCCTCAGCACTACCCTCGTCTCGTGGAATGTCAGGTATGGAGGTTTGCAGGAGAGGGCCTGGATCTCTCCCACTAGTCGTGCAGAGGTGATGGCCACAAGAAAAGCTGTCTTCCACGACAGGAACTTCAACGGTGCCGAATGCAGAGGCTTGAATGGCGGCCCCATGAGCCTGGTCAGCACCACGTTGAGCTCCCATGCCAGGGCCAGAGCCTTCACCAGTGGGAACTAACGGAAAAGTCCTTTCATGAACTCCTTCACCAGACGATGAGACCATAGAGATGACCATCCTGCAGTTCTGGTGTAGCGGGAGATAGCCGCCAGATGGATCTTGATGGAGGCATGTGCCAGCCCCGCCTTGGCCAGCGACAGCAAGTATGGCAGCACCTGAGGGGCCGGAATCCACAGAGGGTTAATCTTCTGTGCACGGCACCAGACAGAGAACCTCTTCCATTTGTGTCCATAGTACTTGATAGTCGAGGACACCCTGGCCTTTGCAAGTACCTCCTTGCAGTCTGCCATGATATTGTATCCTCTGAACGCTAGTGCTCCAGGAGCCAGGTCTGCAGGTTCAGCGATCCTAGTTTGTGATGAAGGATGGCGCCTGCTTCCCTGGCTAGAAGATCCACGTCCGTCGGTAGTTTGACCGGGGGGACGCTGACATGTCCAGAAGGTCTGGGAACCAAATCTGCCTCAGCCACGCCGGTGCGACGAGGATCATCCTGCACCGGGACTGTCTGAGTTGACTGATGAGTCGCAGCAGCAACGGCAAAGGTGGGAATGAATACAGGAATAGGCCATCCCAGGGGAACGAGAAAGCATCGCCCATGCTCCCCGGCTGGGGAAACCTACTGGCGAAGCTCCGGCACTTGGTGTTCGTCGCCGTCACAAATAGGTCAATCTGGGGATTGCCCCATCGTCAGAATAGGAGATCCACTTGATCCTGCCACAGTTCCCACTCATGGCACGAGTGCAGCTCCCTGTTGAGTAAGTCGGCAATGGTGCTCCTTATTCCTGCCGGATGTAGAGGTACCAGGAACATCTCCTGGGTGACAGCCCACTGCCACAGATCCTGTCGTGATGACCCATCGTCCCATGGTGTCCAGCTTCTTTCCCTCGCCGTCCAGGGGGGAAGTGGAAGTTGAGGCCGTCACTCCCGCCGCCTTCTTCTTGGCCGCCGTGGAGACCACTGAATCCGGAGACGGCTGTGCTCTGAGGCACATAGGGGTGGCGTCCGGGACCCGGTACTTCTTCTTGTACCGGTCTCTCTTGGCAGGAGCCATGGACGGGTTCTTCAGGAGCGCTAGCCCCTCGTCCAAGATGTCGTCCAGTAATGGGACTGAGACGACAGTCTTCCTCTTGGCCTCCCGTCATTGGTAGAGGAATCCCTCCTTCTTCTGTTCTTTGGGGCAGAGCTGGAAGAGCTCAGATGCCCTGGCGATCATGGCGTGAAAGGAGCCAATTTCGTCGGTGGGGGAGGCCCGAGGAGGAGGTGATGGAAGGTCCATTCTGTCGTCACCACCGTCGGCGTCTGTCCCCGTCATCGCCGTCTCCGTTCCCGTCCCATCCCATGGAGTGGAGAAGAGGATGGTGGCAAAGGCTGGAAGGGGGGAGGAGGATGAACTCGCCTCCGCTTGTTAGGTGGACTCCCCGACGGTCCAGGCTCTGGGTCGTCGGTGGGGGGTAAGGGCATCCTTGTCCTCATCTCTGTACACAGGGCCTGTATGGCCATGAGGATCACTCCTGAATTGTCCCCTAGTACGGGCACTGGCTGCAACGGGACCAACGGATGGGGTGTGGGGCCCTCCACGGTCCTATCTTCCTCGTCGGCACCCCCATTGCTCTCTTCGTCAGCCTCGTCGGGATCCTTCCCGTGGGCCCTGGATTCCTCGGTCCTCTTGTCCAGGATTCTTTGGACGCTAGCCAACTCATCCTCAGAGGTGGTATCCGTGTCCGTTATGGATACCGTGCCCCCCCCTTGTTTCTCCTGCTGAGGTTTCACGGGGGTCTTTTCGATAGGCAGAAAAGAAGATTCCCTCCGGGGTGGCAGGGAAACTCTAGCCCCTGGAGCCGTCTCCACTGGGGAAGCCTCCGTAGGTTTCCCCAGGGCCGCCACGACTCCTTCGATCGAGGCCTTAGCCGGGTGAATTAGGGCCTTCACGACCTTGGGTGTGCCTGAGGCCTTCACCTTGAGGGGAGGGTCACTGCCTCGCTCCCCTTCGGCTGTATCCGTCAGAATCAACCGGGGCTTCTCCCGAAGCTTACCCGGGTTCTCTGACTTCCTCTTCACCGAGCCAGAGCGTTGGCTCGTGGTTGATGGGGTCGGTGATAATGCGCCCTGCCTGGCAGCCGAGGGGCCTGACCGATCGGCGCTCCCGGTGCCCGCGGACTCGCGGTGCTTTGCCTTTTGTTGGGCCCCTGTCGCCAGAGCGCCCTCAAAGGTCTTAGAAGACCCGCTCTGGTTTCTTCTTCTTCTCACCCACTGCTGGGCTTTCCCTCCAGCCAGTTGATGAGTCGGGTATGATGGTCCTTCATTGTCCGTTCGGACATGTTCTTACAAAACACGCAATCCTTTTGCACGTTCGATTTGTCGTCGTGAAGGCAGTAAAGGCACCGAGAGTGCTCATCCTCCTTAAAGACGTTCTGTAGTCCGCATTCAGGGCAGCTCCTGAACAGCTTGGATCCAACAGGCGTCATGCTTCCTTTGTCCTGGGCCATGTCCACGCGGGGTAGGCCTCCAAGATCTTCTGGAATCCTCTGAGAAGTAGGAAACTCAACGAAAAAATGCCCTTGAGGGGCGTAGAAAATTCTGAAACGGGTCCCCGTTGATCGGAAGAAGAATCGGTGGAGCTTGAGGCTCGATTGACCGAAAATAAGAGTAAACTCTGAAAAATCACAAAAAAACGCAGTAAAAGCTCGAGAGCTAAAGCACAAGGACTCCCAACACTTGAATGTGCAGTAAAAATCTGAATATGGCTGCCAGAGGAGGGGCTTAGGTAGAGGGCAGTCATTGGCTGGGGGCAGTATGACCCAGAGACCAGTGATTGGTTATTAGTAGAAAGACAGTTCAGAAACAAAACTGAAACTGAATTTTTTCTTTACCGAGGATTCCCAGACGATGGGGAATATTCATGAGCATGTGAATCCATGCCAGACCCCATGCTGGAGAAACACCATGACAAGTGGAAGGACCCAAGTGTTTCTGAAGGGTGCCCTCGAGTGAGAACAGCAAATAATAGCTAGGGAGGAACCAATTAACATCAAAGGAGGCACTGACACACACATGCAGTAAAGAGAAGGGTATTTATTGGGCCAATCCACTTCATGGTAACATGGCTCTCTCAAATATAGTCTTCTTTATATGCCACGAAGAGAGAGCAGCCAATCTCACTGCCCATGTTGTCAGACATAAAAGAAATACTTCATGAGCCAGATTCTCAAAAGGTGGCACAAATGGAAGGAGCACAGAGAATGTACTCTTTTCATTTGCATTTTAAAAATGTGCAGTTCACATGTGCAGTTCTCTTTTCTTCCCTCTGGTCTGTGTCAGACCAGAGGGAAGAATAGAGAGGAAGAGAGAGAGAGTCGCATAGGTAGCGTATCAGACGCTTCTCCAAGCAGAGAGAGTGGGGGTAGATCTCTCCTCTGCATGTGCCGCCCTCTGAAATTACCTCCCTGCCCCTCTCAGACTTGACCCAGAACACCTGAAGTTTCTCCTGGTCTGGGACTGCACCTGTGTAGTCCTTCTACCTACTCAGAGCCCTGCTGCCCTGACTGCACTTCCCTTTTACCCCTTCCCTGCACTTCCCCGCACCCTCTCCCCTGCACCTCTCATTTGCACTTGCACAGTCTGAATGTCACAAGGTCTAGTAAGATTGTTTGTCTTGTCTTTCCTCTGTTTCTAACTCCCGTCTTATAGCGCCTACAAACACTTGTGTAGAGGCACGATACAAATACCAAATCATATCATATTATGTGAAAACCTTATGCAAAAGACACAGATAAAAAATGCAAACATAAGAAGTAAATGCAAAAAGAGAGGTATCTTGGAAAACAAGTGTAGTAAAGTAAAACAAATTAATCAATAGTAATAATAAAGTTTTCAAAATTGAAAAAAACATGATTAGATGCTGGAGAATGAAGTTAGGACCCAGCGCTGGATGACTGATAGGGAAAAAAGCCCTATAGAAAAAAAAGGATAGGGAAGGCAAGTAGAGTGAAAACGAATGTAGCACACCTATAAGACAGAGACATGACAAAGGAAAGAAAAGGAGTCATATGATCACAAATGAGGACAAAAATAGAAATAAATCTTTGCAGAAATAGCCAGGAAAAGAGCAGGAAAAATAATCAACTACCCATTCAAGATAGATAACTGAATTTAAGGCCATTTGGTGGATGGAATGTAAGTATGACAGTCATGGTTTAAACCAAGGCTGTCATACTAAAAGAAAAGTGCAGACTCAAGGCCCCAAATACTGCTCATTTAAAAGCGCATCCCATTTGTGAATTTGGGATGTGCTTTTAAATGCACAGAAACACCCCCTGATTTGTGCAGATGCACAAAGCGATGGAAATGGTCATCTCAATGGTTGCATCTAAGATCCACCCATTCAGATGTCCTTTGTGAATTGCCATGTAAACAATGTATGCAAAAGACACAGAAAAATAATGTAAATATAAAATAGTACATGCAAAGGGAGAGATATCTTGGAAAACAAGTATAGTAGAGTAAAAGAAATTATTAATCAATAGACATAATACAGTTTTCAAAATGGAAAAAACATTATCAGATGCTGGAAAATGAAGTTATGTCTCAGAGCTGGAGAACTGATAAGGAAGAGAGCCTTATAGAAAAAAGGGTAGGGGAGCCAAGTAGAGTGAACACTAATGAAGCGAACAGATAAGACAGAGACATGGCAAAGGAAAGAAAAGGAGTCATATGATCCTAAATGAGGACACAAATAGAAACGCCTCTTTGGAGAAATAGCCCGGAAAAGAACAGGAAAGATAAGCAACTACCTATTAAAGATCGATAATTGAACTTAAGGCTAAAAGCTGACTGCAGTACACAAGGAAATATGGGAAATAGAAGGAACTGGCAAGAAAAATAAGGAAAATCAGGGAAAAAAGGAGCAAGAAAATTTGCCAGACTACTGTAGACCAAAGACCATAGGTACTGTAAATTGGAAAATCGATTGGAAACAGTGTTAGGGAATAATACATTGAAAGAAATGTTTGTTTTTGTTAATCATGTTAATCATTCCAGTCCGGCATCTCTCCTCTGTGATTTTGTGGACAGACTATAATTGTAGGAGAGGTCCGACTGCAATGTCTTGTCTTGCAACAAAGAGAATAACAAATTGATTGTTCCCACGTATGTCGAGTGTCTGTAAAACTGGCTGTACATTGTAGTATTTTTTGGATGCATATAACAATCGACCAGGTCTTTCCATCAACCGGTGGCATGCGCATGACAAATGCGTTGCATTGATGCACCATGGGGTTACAGAAGGATCATGGAAAAAAAAATAAAGAACTCAACTCTTCGGATTGAAGCTGATCGATCTTGATTAGTCCTTCTTCGGCGGAGATTACAATCTTGTGGTAATCACATACCACCTCACCTTTCTGGAAAGTGCGTTTCGTAAACACCTTCCTCCCTCTCTTCGCATCATCAACAAAACCAAGCCCTTTCCACTTTTGATGTTGCACCAGCGATATCATGTTGGCATCCTCTGGATCCATTGCTTGGGTTGTCATTATCAGGACCTATACTAATTGACAGGTTGGCAGGTCATGAGAAATAAAAATGCTAATTATGAGCTGTTTAGTAATACATTTGAGTTTTTGCATTTTCTAGAGTCAGAAATGTTGCGTAGAACAGATGGATTAAATGGAGAATGTGGAAATGCAATAGACTGCAAAGAAAGTTTGGATAGGCCAAGCAGGCTAGTTGCCAGACACATCAAAGGATCAAATAGTACGTATATAATAAACAGTAATTTTGCCTAAGCAGGTTCATTAAACTTACGTTGGAAGTGGTTCCACAGGTATTCCAGAAATAAAAGATCCATGCATCTCCAGCAAAGACATACCTTTCCTTTGGTTTTCATCATCAAAAAGCACTGCAGATGTTTCATACGTATAGATTTGTCCATTTTCGAGACGAGAAATCATTGATTTCCTGGCTTCTTGAACTGCTGCTGTAATTTCATTTGAAGTGCAACCCTTCATACAGACTCTGGTCAGGTGTAATGACAGCTGTGGGAAACATTTCACACATTTGAGGCAAACAAGTGGAATATGATTGAGGTTTCTGTAATAAAAAACAAATGAAATATTACTGCACAGATACAATTATCAACTCTACTATCCATTTGCACTTATAGGAATTGTGCTTAATATTGGATTTTAGTTATTAAAAATATGTGTAACTTGTATTCAACTCTGGAGGTGTATGATAAAATATTTAGGGAAGGATTGCCTTTGAACAGCAGGTGTACACCTGACAGAAGTTCTTTCTATTTTTCTTTGATTAGTAAGTGCTTCTATGTTAAGTAGGCAATTGTTGCAACAACTGCACGACAGAAAACCATCACAGTATTTCTTTCAAGATTTTCATTGGACAAGCTCAGAAAAGAGTGGGGAAAATGTGGGAGGAGCTACTTAATGGTTTGGTGCCTTGAGGGTCATTCAAGCAATAAAACGGGGAACACTGCTTTTCCAATCTCATATCATGAACAGCAATAGTTGGAATCAATGATGCAGACCCAGTGATGCAGTGATTGCAGTATTGATATGATATGGTAAGTCATTTATAACGCGCCTGTACACAAGTGTTTCTAAGTGCGAGTTGAAGTACAGATCTCTTTAAACCTCACTGCAACGCAGCTGACCAAGGAGTTAAATTATGCCAAGAAGGAGCATTTCCTACCTATTACGTACAGTCCGTGCTTCTGATTACCTTCAGCATAAGGTAATGAAAGTTGAAGAAACTATATAGAAATGGCTGATATTCAGAAGAGAGAAAGCGAAAGAAACATTTTTAATTTTAAAAATGTGGCAAATATTGTCATGAAGAAACAAGCATTGAAATTGGTGGGGGAAAATTGTGAGAAGCTACTTAATGTTTTGGTGCCTTGATGGCCATTCAAGGGCTAACAAGGGACACTGCTTCCTCAATTCCCATATCAGGAACTGTCTCAGGTGAGATCAGTGATGCAGACGCATTGGCTGAACATTGCAGTTTTGAAGTTCAGATATATTAGAGCATGTTAATACTGACATGTGAACAGGCAAAGGAGAAAAAGCAGATCTAATGTTGTAATTCTTTCAAATAAAAAATATCATAACATAGACATGGACAGGAAGACTTACCCCTGAAGAGAATTCATTCTTAAGGCAGAAAAGCAGTTTGGTGGACAGCAAAAAAACATTGATGGCCTTAAGTACACTTTAGAACGCAACAGTGTTGTTTCTATAGTTGCAATGAAGTCAGGATTTGCTTTATTTATGCAGACAGTAGGCCTCATTATGAGTTTGGTGGTAACCCGCTGGTGCTACCGGCGGGTTACAGCTGAACCCGTAACACAGTTCCAGCGCCTCATATCCCAGTGCCTCTAGGACATTATAAGTCCCGGCAGACTGGGATGTCAGGAGGCAGAAAGAGTAAATTCTCATTCCTGTGGAGTCCCATAGAACTCCAAGGGAATGGGGACTTGGAAGCACCGGCACCGTTGCTAACGGTGCTGGTGCTTCCGTGAAAACCATGCCTGCAGGGACCGTGCCCCCCGCAGGCTAAACCTGCTTGGAGCAACGGCCCCTGCAAGCATACTTATAGTCTGACAGTCCAGAATGGGTGCCGGTACGCTGCTACTGGCACCCTTATTTCCAGACCGCCAGGCTTGTAATGAGGCCCAATGAGGTGAATTGGTGGGGAAACAGTTTCTGAAAGCTAACCCTAATAGGCTGATCTGAAGGCAAGAATGAACCTGAATGAAACACCCACTTTCTGATGTGTCAGAGCTCAGAGCCTCCCACTCATGAAAATACTTGCCTTGGGTGTAGCCAATCAGAACTCACAACCTCAAAAACATAACTTCAAGGTTGGCACCTGCATTTTATATATCTCTAAGTCCCCCCTTTTGAGGTTGAACTTCGGTTAAATGCACAACGGTGGAAGCTTGTATTAGAATATTTACCTAGGGAAGGATTGCATTTGGGCAGCAGAAGTTCATCTACAATTTTTGTAAATGTTTTTATTTATTGTTATATGGCAAAAACTGCCTTTGACAATATAGAAAAAGACATTATAAAACTCATTTAATGATAATCCACTTTACCGGAGTACTTTACAGAAGTATCTTGATTAAAAAAACAGCTTAAAGTACCATGAATACAATACAATTATTTGACAATTAATATCATTTTCCAAAGATAATAAAAAAACTAAAAACCAGTAATTTCAAAGTATTCAGTGTTGCAAAAAAAAAGAAGAGCAAATATTATAAAGTGCAGGCATTATCACTATTTCTCAACTGTAGGAAATGTATTAAACCTACCACAGCCGACACCATTGACGTGCTTGTACCCGCCAAACACACATTCCACGGGTTCTCTCTGCTTACAGTGGTTATGACATTGTGAATTTTCAAAAATAGAGTCTATGCTTCCCTGTTAGTGTAGGACACATAACCAACATGTTTTTCAGGTCCTCCTCCAAGTCTTGGAGGGCGCAGTATCTGTAGTTAGGAGATTCTGCTGGACAATAACCATATCTAATTGTGATTTGCTTGGTATGTATATGTTCCAGTGACATTTTAAAAAGGACCTTCTGATTCGACGACTTGGATAGATTGATAAGTCCGGGGCTAACGTTCCATGCTTTTTATGGTCCATAACCAAATGGTTGAGAGACTTGTGGCTCTGTATTTTGTCCAATGTGTTAATCTAGTCACATTGGTATAAAGTTAACTTGACTTTTACCGGGTTCATTGTCAAATCATCAATCAACAATTTTCATTTCCGCAACAAGTTTGCACAATAACTGGACAATTTGTTTAAGGGTTGCAATTTTCCGTATCTAATTATATTGGCCAAGTCCAAATATAGAGACTCAGGGACAGGACTAATAATGTTCCTTTTCAAATGTAGGAGTTTCCAATTGGCTCTTCTAGCTAAGTTCTTATTGGATTGCCGCCAGTGCCATTGAGGTATGGATGTTAGTTGCCCTCCAATGTGGGTAAGATTGCAAACACCCAAAAAAAGTAAATCTCATTCCCAAAAATCTTTTGGGATAATTTTTCCCGTGAACATTTTTAAAATGGAAATTAAGGAGAATTTACCAAATCAGGCATCTATCTGGATCATCTGGTTAGCCAATGCAGAGGCCCGTGCATGCAACCAAGCTCTGATTCAAGATTAATGTGGTTTAGAGATGGTAGGAAAGCTGCGGTAGATGAACCTATCAACTCGTTCCAGAAGTTCATTTTGCACATAACATTTACAAGTGGACATGTGCATTTTTAAAGTGCAGTGCATAACTTTTGCTTTACAAGAATTGATTTTTTAGAGAGTGAGCGATTACAGGGGTGTTTAAAGCAGTAACGAGTGTTTTAAGACCGATCTCCGTGCAATCAAATATTAAAAGGTCATCAGCATAACTCAACCATGTGACTTTCAAGGTGTCAAGCGACTGCACGAGTGCATGAAGAACTGCTTCTCCCTTCAAGTTCAACAACTGTCAGGAAATGATAAAGTGTAGCAACCATATTTTTAGAAAATACACAGTGAGTAAAAGCAGTGGCTGCGAACTCTCAAGTGGTTAATAAGCACTGAACAGGTTATCAAGTCTGTTCTTTCAAGAGAGGGGCGCCCGCTACCCTTGCAAAAATATTTTTAGAAAATACATTTTCTGCATTACTAAAATCACCTAAAAAGACACGAGTCATGAGCTTTTTCATCAAATAAAGTTTGAAAAACCTATTTATGAATTGAGGAATAGAGGATGTCTCAGAGGCTCATCAACCACATGAAGAGTATAAGCACAATTAGGAAATGCAGTGGCTGATGAGAATAATAATAGCCCCCTTCTAATAATAACACCACTTGTCCACTGGGGTGGCACCCACAGGGCCCGGTCCTGGGACAGTTTTAGGGTAGGGGCTGGCTCCGTCATCATTTCTTTGTTCTTGCCAGAGGACGGTTTCTCCTGCAGGATCAGTTTCGTTTCTCCGAGGCTGCTCACCTTTCGCTGTTGCTTATTTGGCTTTTCTCCAATCCAGTTTCTTCTGTTCCTTAAATAACCTGTCGAGCCTGTTGCCATTTACTGTTGATTTAATGGTGTACTTTTTCCTTTGCTTTCTCTCTTTCAATGAAACTCAGTGCAGGATCAGTTTCGTTTCTCTGAGGCTGCTCACCTTTCGCTGTTGCTTATTTGGCTTTTCTCCAATCCAGTTTCTTCTGTTCCTTAAATAACCTGTCGAGCCTGCTGCCATTTACTGTTGATTTAATGGTGTACTTTTTCCTTTGCTTTCTCTCTTTCAATGAAACTCAGTGCAGGATCAGTTTCGTTTCTCTGAGGCTGCTCACCTTTCGCTGTTGCTTATTTGGCTTTTCTCCAATCCAGTTTCTTCTGTTCCTTAAATAACCTGTCGAGCCTGCTGCCATTTACTGTTGATTTAATGGTGTACTTTTTCCTTTGCTTTCTCTCTTTCAATGAAACTCAGTTTTATTTTTTTTTTATAAAGAATCTGTATATATTCAAAAGACTGCAACGGGAATGCACTTACTATTTTTACTGCAGGTAAGGTTGTGTCCCCTAGTTTTCATTTTTGGTTTGGCATTGTTTCGCAGTGCCGTGTGCTAGACCAGGGAATATAAGCAGTGTTGGCAAACAGAACATCTCATCGAAATGGTAGCTGCCAACGCTTGCTGCTCCATATAATACATCAACTGTAGCACAGATTATTTTTTGGGATATTTTCTGCTTTGTAAACCAGTATTTTAGTTACTAAATGTTGACCAATCAGGTGTGGTATTTAGGGGGGGTCCATTCCCTAGTTAAATTGATGTGCTGGCCAGCGCTCAGCAGGCTCTCGAGACGCCGCCTGGAGCATGGCACATTCTAACACGGCCCATCTGCCCCCTTCAATCAACCGGCAACGCGTGGTGTGAGCCGAATGGGAGAGACATACTGGTATCTCCATCATTGCACAACTCCTCCCGATAGGCAGTGCAGAGTTGAGCCGCAAAGAGCTGAGGTGCACGGTGTAGAGCTTCTGCACTCTTTTGTATCAGGTGACAGGCCACCTTTAGTCTCTCTTCACAGCATTATTGTCTAGCGTGTAGGCTTATGACACTGCCACCACATGTGACATGTGACAATTTGTGTACCACGAGGGCTCCCGTCAAGATGTGTGTGAGTCCCAGCAGCAGCAGGTGCTGTGAAGAAGCTGCAGTGCCTCTCACTGCCAAGTGGTCCTTCTCTGACGCATCCTCCATCACTGTGGAGAATCATGGAGGCCTGAGGCCAGGCAACTGCTCAGAAATGTCTATTATTGTCACACACACCTCCGCCGTTGCTGGCCATGGAACAAAAGGATGTGTAGTGTATGGCCTGAATAAGCAGAAAGCAGTATGATGCAGAATTTTGTTGCTCTGTGTGCAACCATACCCTGCCGAGTTTGTAGGGTGCCCCCCACCCCCCATTGCATAATGCAACAAATACCCAGCGTCAGGGTTTTTTGTGAAGGAAACGCAGGTATGGATTGTAGCTGGCAACCTACACATACAGAGATGAGCAGGGCCGGATGAAAATATGTCACAGCATGTGGGGGCCCATTTCAACATAATGTTCCAGGTCCCCTATCCCTTTGCCTAGAGCAGAGAAAAACAGTCTGAGGCATCCAAGGTGTGCATACATTACAAATGAGACAATGGGCTTAATAGCCGCAGATTATCACGGGACGGCCAGCCAGCAGGGAGATGAAACACTAAACAATAAGTCAGGCAAGCATGGAGAGTTGCATTATTTATTACAGCATGAAGTTCCTGCACTCATGGAAGAACCCTGGTGAGTAATGAGTCCAGACATCTGCCAGCCTTAAACAGGTACAACAGCCAGCTGTGGACAAAGGCACATTGTAGACAGTGCTGGAAATTGACTTGTCTTTTTTACTGGGGGATGAGGGTGGTGGCTTCGGAGGGGGGCGGAGGTGAAGAGGTCAGGATATTTTACTCACCCGCCATAAATATTTGCATCTCAGTCCCTCCGAAAATTAATCAACGACACCTTGGAACCAGCCCTGTTTCTTATGTTGTCATCAAAGTATTAAACTTGCACCCCCTTTACAGCTAAACAAAATGTACATTACTATATCATGTATAGTGCAACATTAACAAGGAATTCCACAGCATCCTGCTAAGGCCTTCAAGTGGTCTTGTGGGGAAGTGTCTCGCCAAGCAACATTTTTCAAATCCTGGCCATGCAGCAAAGTTTAAACAGCACACTGTGGCATTCTAAACTAAACGCAGAATGCACATGGAGTTCTCTGGATTGGGGAGCCCGGAAAGAAATCCAGGAAGATCCGGCCCAATGTCAGCACTGATTGTGAGATGTCATGGCATATGTGCAGAGCTCATGTGGTAGCGGTTCCACAAGTCACATCACTGCCCCCCAAAAGGAACAGTAGAGTGGTGCACCTGGAATGGCCCTCAAGGGAATGGACCCCATGCCAAGATTGTTGAGCCACAGTCTTGGTTGCATTGTACCTTAACCCCTTGTGACCACAATATTTGTTATGTAGTTGTCCTTCCAAAAGGACCCAAATGGATCTGGCCAGGCAAAGGTGTATAATGTAATAAATTCCGTGATACCAATGTCATATTTCATATCTCATAAACTCTCCACTGAGACTGCACTCTTGCATGTCTCCAACTTTCTCTCTAATTCTCACCCCTCCAAATAGCTTTCTATGACATTAATGCTTCAATTGGCAAAGAAATGCAGAAAATGTTTTCTTGAGAAAAGAATGTTAAACATGTCTATACATTGTTGAGTACAAAATAGAATTGATAAACTCTCAGAGAAAATAAGCACAATAGGTAATAAAATGTAATAACGTACCATCTTATTAGACATTTTTATGTGTTTATCGATCAAGTGTATAATTTCAGCCAATTTTCAATTCTATTTTGTTCTCAAGAATAAATGACTACACATATTTCTATGACAAACAATGAAACATAGGGTTGAGTAATGGGTTCAGTCTACATGAAAATTATGAATCATTATTGCATGGCATAATAGATGAACATGATGCAAACAAAATGATCTCCTTTTGTTTCTCTTCTTTTTTTGTTTTACTTCCCCCAACACCCTCCTCCTTTCCAGCTCTGTTTCTTTAATGGAACAATGAACAAATTATGAATGTGACTTTTGACTATTTAAAAAACCTTTTTTTGTTCAATCCTTTTTATTGAATGTGATTATCTATGAATCTTCATGCACTGTAATATGTATCTAACTTATTTTAGCCTTCAGAAAGCCTTTCCTTATCACATGCAGCATTGTTGGCACAAACATGAAAGATAATTGAGCAAATATGATAGGGAAATAATACATTTTGAAACAAAAGAATATGTTCTCAAGAATGATGTTTCTGCATGTCTTTGTCAATTAAATCATTAATCTCACTGTACTTTATTGGCTACCAGGTGGTGGTAACCTCTCAACGGGCATGCACAGCAGAATACAAAGTAAGTTTGTCTTGATATTTTTATTAGCAGATGCAAAGAGGTTTCACCAAAACTTAACGTTTTTGACAAACTCTTTTCTTTACTCACACTTTTGGACTGTTCTGCCACTTTTGACACTGCCAACCACTCCTCTCTCCTCCTCACTGTTCAGCACCTTGGGATTTGCAAATCTACTCTTGCCTAGATTGCCTCCTAGCTGGATGGTCGTTCCTTTAAAATCTCTTGGAACTCGCAAACCTCTGACCCCCACCTGTCTCGCTGTAGGTGCCCCCCAAATTTCAGTCCTTGAACCTATTCTCTTCAGCTTTGGCTTTCACAATCATTTTTTTGCTGATGACACTCAAATATTCTTCTCCTTTCCCTCCATCACCCCAGCCATCTTGGAACGGATTATAAACTGTCTCACTGCAATTCGCCACTGGATGGATCTCTGCTGCCTCAGGCTGACCGCTTCAAAAATGGAAGTCATCTTTCACCCTGCTTCCAATGCCTACCCAACCCTAGACTCTCCTATCGCCTTCCTGCTTGACCTTCTTGCTCCCTCGGCCAAGGCTCACAATGTTGGGGTCCACTTTTATAGCGACCTCTGACTGCAATTGCCACTGCCTCCACTGCTTTTATTAACTTCTTCAACATGTGGGAAATGTGCTTTTTTCTTACTAACCACTTTACAAAACTTTAATCTTCACTCTTGTGCTGAATAAACCCGACTACTGCTCAATCCTAATCATTGAACATCCTATTTACTCCTTCCTCCCTCTAGACAAAGTCATCACATTTGCTACCCACACTCTCACCAACTTACCCAGATCCTCCCCCACTTCTACCTACCTACAACATGCAGGTTGGCTGTCCATGCACAACCACTCTCTTTTCAACTTCCTTCACATAGACTACAAAGCTATCAATGGTCTTGCTCCTGTGGTGTAATTTGTTATATTTTTGCTTAGTGGTTCACATAGACATGATGCACCAATATAATACCTCACTATTTATACAATCCCGCCCAATAATTCATGGCAAAGAATAGACAGTGAGGTATTCAAAATTCATTTTTTTTTAAAAAAAGTAGATCCATTTTAGACAACTGAGTCTCTGGCTTTACCCACTACAATATGGTATATATAAAATTATACAAATTGAAAAGCTACCTGCCTATATGAATCTCACGATTATAAGTCCACAAAGGCATTCAGTTTCAATCACAACAATCTCCAGATACATTTGCTGTATTCTAATAAACATTACACATACTGACATTTCTGCTTTAGATTGATCTCTTTCGTCTGCATCAGAACAGGTATAGTGCTGGAGAAATCAACATCACTTGCATTCAAGAATATCTATGCACCAAGTCACCTGTGCTGGTGGAAAGTAGTGAATGTTTTAGCTATGTGAAAGTCACTTGACTTATAGACAATCGCCCACTAGCAAAGTACTATGGGCCTCATTACGAGTTCGGAGGTAGCCATGCCCTAAATAAGGGCATGGCTGCCTCCAAACTCGGTTCCGGGTCCGGGTTCCCTGAATGGGGAAATACCGGGCCATTCCGACTTTGGAGGGCCCAGTATTTCCCCATTCAGGGAACCCGGACCATCCCCATTCCCATTTGAGCCCCCATATGGCTCAATGGGAATGGGGAGCATGCTAACAAGGGGCCCGTTAATGACGGGCCCCTTGTTAGCATGCTGGGCCCCTCGCGGGACCAGCAAAGGATGTCTGGTCTGACCAGACGTCCTGAGCGGGTCCCACGAGGGGACCTCATAATGAAGCAGTACGGGGTTAACGGCGCCGGCAGCATTACCGGCGCCATTAACCCCCTACCGCCTCACTCGTAATGAGGCAGTATGTCTTAAGCCAGTTGAAATGCAAACAGTGATTTGTTTGTATTGACTAATGTACGTTTGAATTCACAAGTAATAGTCTTGAGAATCTATATGTTCTGTTCTGAACCCACATGTATCCTATGTTTTCTGAATGTGTCGGTGCAATTCTCTATAGACATGCATATATGACTTTTTCATTAAAGGTGGATATGTTCTTTCAATTTATCGGTATGTGTGTGTGCATGACTTTCCTTGCACATTAATGTATTCCTTTCTATACAGATACATGCACAGTTTTAAAAGGGGCCTACATGTAAGGCTTTCAATCTCTTTATATTTCTGAGCTGCAGATGTATTATTCTCCAGCAGCAGATATTTAGTTGGACATTCTCTTCCCTCCCACACTACACCTAACTCGGCCTAGGCATTGAAAAACAAGAGAATGTACAGGATGTGCACTCTACACTGTTCTTAATAAATAAAATTAATTATTTCAGCGTGCATTTCATCACACAAACATCCAGACTATACTATGTTTTCTACCGGTACCATTAACTGAATGAAATCATCACAGGCAATTGAATATGTTGTTTCATTATGACACACCGTGTCTAAACACCAGTTTCAACCACTAACTATATTTGCAACAATACTTAAATTGACACACTCTAAGGTGGCAGCCAAAATGTATTCAGTTTTGAATTTTGTTTTTTAAATGCAAAGTTATTTAGTTCTTTAAATTACAACCTCTTACTTTGCATTCAATATTTATATGGGGGAACACAGGACACCTGTATTCCTGCTTTTAAAGTGCACCCCTATGGATTCCCAGTCCATTTATCTTCCCCGATTTTTACTGAGGTTTCAAATTGGACAATTTGGGGATTGGGGTTGATTTACCTTTTAAGATGTAACTTCTGGTTTTGGGAAAATCAGCTAGGCACCCAGTCAGCCAGAGATCACCCTGTCAGCCAGAGATCATCCTGTCAGCAAACCCTCAATTCAGCTGCCTTTTTGGACAAGATGGAACATTTCTTATACCAATTGTAGATGACTCAGCACTGAACTGGTTTAGATCTTTTATGACCAACCATCAACAGCGTGTGAGATTGGGGGAGTTCCTGTGGGACCTCATTTGCTTGAACTGTGGGCACCCACTTCATGGCCCAGTCTGATGCATTCACATAGAAACAGACCATTCCAAGATGGCCACCGGCGTAAGCAAATAAAACATCACTAATATGGTTGCTGAGGAAGCCGGTATAGAACAAGTGCAAGTTACACTGCAGCAATCTGCAGACTCAGGGCTATATTAACGCTGCCCTGTGTCGCACCCGTGCTTTGCATTGGTGTGCATGCCCATGCA
This sequence comes from Ambystoma mexicanum, assembly GCF_040938575.1. Taxonomy (NCBI): domain Eukaryota; kingdom Metazoa; phylum Chordata; class Amphibia; order Caudata; family Ambystomatidae; genus Ambystoma; species Ambystoma mexicanum. The sequence goes on from NC_090934.1 coordinate 230,964,280, forward strand.
GCCTGCACGGATGCTTACTGCTTACAAGATTCTGTGTTTAAGCTTCCTGTGTCTTCGAATTTCTGCTCCGTCATCCTCGTCATCCTGGTAATCTGCGCTGCAAGAAGAAAGAACATACATGGCAAGCTTGTGTAAGCACTCCGGTTTCAGAAGTAAGCATTACAGATAACGCACAAACAGAAACGGCACTCTCTTTCATCGTGGATATTGAAACACCAGTTGCAAAGTATCTGCACCCGGCACTCCACTTACCTGATTCACGCCGGTATATTCCGATGTCAGGAAGCTGGCATGCATTGTGAGGCGCACTTCAAGGAAGACACAGGGCTCAAGGGCGCGATTACTGCAATCTGCAAGTAGAAAAGAGGTACATCAGGAAACCAACAAGGAATTGACATTTGTGTAAAGCAATCAACAGAGCATTGATATATGCAATTGATATACATTGATATATAAGCAATTAAGCAATCCTACACAGAGGACAAGTAGCACAAAACATTCACAAGAAGAGAGCCATTGAATCGGTAAACTGCTAAAAATATTCTAAAAGACATTCAAGAAAACATCAAGTGTTATGAGCAGGAAACAAGAGGAGACCACAGTCATCCTGGGTCCTCTAACCGGTGACGTAACTGGTACCAATCCACACTAGTGAAGCAACTCGCACCGGACACTAAGCACGGCAGCATTTTACAGTGAGATACGTTCAAGGGGCCATAGTCACATATCTAGCACTATGGCAGGGAGGGCACTTCCGGGACATTTGCCAGACAGTACCCAAATTCCTGCTCTTTCTCTCGTGGGAGCTGAAGAACAGCTATCCAGGGTGCCGCATTCCACCACGCAACATCCTAAAACATCCCACCTCTTTTTCTGTGAGCACGTGGCTGCACCTTGAGAGCACCACACACGGTCACGTCAAGGAGGGATATGAACATAGCCGCAAGACAGTCATCCTGGCTGCCATCCATCCCTGCACGTCACCAGGTAAGCGTTTCTGAGTGCTTCCGATTATCTTCAACATAAGGTAATGACAACTGAAGAAACTATATAGAAATGGCTGACATTTAGAAGAGAAAAAGAAAAAGAAACATTTTAGATTTGTTTTAAGAAATCTGGCAAATATTAGCATGAGTGAGAAAATAATATGTTGTAACCAAACTAAGCTCAACCTTGGCGACATCAAATGTTAAGTTGAAATGGTTGATTTTTATCAAAAGAAAAAGAAAAAAAATTCTTAAGTCGTCAGCATGGGTGCCTCGCATATATTTGTGTGGCTACTTCACAAGTTAATTGCATTAATTGGTTAATATGCAAGAAATTATCACTCTAATGCGCCAACTTTTTACTCTGTTAAATAAAGACTTATTTAATCTTAACGGTGAGTCAAATCAAGTTTATTTCCATAGTGTTATCTTCACACTAGTCAAGATTTGACTTAAAGATTTACTTCCACAATACAATTTTTAATGTTCAGTGTTATTTTCACACTAGTCAAAGTTTTGACTTGAAATTCTATTTCCAAAATGCAGTTTCATTCCAAAATACAATTTTATTGATTTTGTCATTTTCTCTTTTCACACTAGTCAAAGTTTTGACTTGAAATTTTATTTCCAAAATGCAGTTTCATTCCAAAATAAAATTTTATTGATTTTGTCATTTTCTCAACACGTGTTTCCCCATTGTAAATCCCAATGGTTCCTCAGGAGAAAAAAGAAGAACTAACTTTGATCCTTTAGGTTAGGCGGTTGATTCTTAAACTTCCTTTTCCGTTATGCTGATTCAACAAATTGTTGTTTTATCTACAGGCCGATTCATGGAATTAATGTGCGGCGAAAATTTCGACGCAAGCGTGCGAAAACGTGCGATTCGCAGTGCAAGTGCGAAAATCGCAGGGAAATCAGCGCACATCGATTCATGGAAGTCCGTGCGCGAGAAAAATATTGGATGTGCGCTGAAAAGGTGCGCGGCGCACGCCGTTGCACAGGTCATCTAACGGCGTGCGCCACGGCCACAGCGAAATCGCACATGGCACGGCACACATAACAAAAGTAGGCGGAACACGGGGCGTAACAATCGGAATGGGGAACAACACGTGAAAATATGGGCGTCACGGGGGAAGTACAGGAGGCAAGTGCGCGGAACGCCCACACGCTCGCCTACAACACGTATTCATGGAATCGAATAGGGCAAACCAGTGCACATGCAAAGACGCACACAGGCCCAAACACGTCCGCCACAAGAATGCAGGCGGTTGCGTCCCTGCGCCTGAAATAAATGTGCGCCAAAATGTGCGCTAACAAAAAGCACCTATATACAGCTATGATGAATGTCCCATACAGTGGGCCTCTAGGACAAATGACGTGCAAAGGGGTACACGACAAACACGGACACCCGCTGCGTGAAAAATCGCGTGTGCGTGCATTTCAGGGTGCGTGGGAAGTACCACACGAGATTGGCCTGGGTACATGTATTTCGGGGTGTGCGTGAAGTGTCACATGCGAATGCAGCAGGGTACGTGTATCTCAAGGTGCGCGTGAAGTGTCACACACGAATACGGCAGGGTACGTGTATTTCAAGGTGCGCGGGAAGTTCCACACGCGAATTCAGCAGGGTACGTGTATTTCGTGGTGCGCGTGAAGTTCCACACCCAATCACAGCAGGGTACGTATACTTCGGGGTGCGCGGGAAATTCCACACGCGAATTCAGCAGGGTACGTGTATTTCGTGGTGCGCGGGAAGTTCCACACGCGAATACAGCAGGCTACGTGTATTCCGGGGTGCACGGGAAGTTCCACACGCGATTTCAGCAGGGTACGTGTATTTCGGGGGTGCCGGGGAGTACTACACGTGAATTGGCCGTGTGGGTCCTCCCAGGTGTTCCCTCTACACCCTCCATGGCCCCTACAGGCAGCCCACACCACAGGGGACTACCCTGCACCCCTGGTCATGTCCCGCAGGCATCAAATCCACCATGGCCATGCCCCCCAGCCAACCCACATGTCACCTTGCACTACTGATCACCAACGCATGTCTCCCAGCACCCCAACCCCCAAGCATCCAGGGGCACCCTCCACCAGGCCCCCACTCATGTCCCACACATGTCTCCCTGCACCGCTAAACCCCAGCAGTGCAGAGCACCCTCCACCAGGCCCCCACTCATGTCCCACACATGTCTCTCAGCACCCCCACCCCCCAGCAGTGCAGGGCACCTGCCAGCAGGCCCCCACACATGTCCCCTTGCACCCCCACCCCCCAGCAGTGCAGGGCACCTTCCAGCAGGCCCCCACTCATGTCCCCCTGCACCCCCACCCCCCAGCAGTGCAGGGCACCTGCCAGCAGGCCCGCACACATGTCCCCCCAACACCTCATGACGAACCACAATCATGGTCCCCATGCCCCCTCAATACACCCCCCCACGCCACCCCAGTCCGAACACACCACCAGGTATGACATCCACCTCACCAAGAAATCACCACCACATGATGCATCCCAAATGGCTAGTCTGCACATCCACATATATCCGTCAAACCCACACAATGAGAGCATGTGAATGATAAAACACACATTGTGACATGCATGAAACCAAAGAGAGAATACCACACAGAATACCAGAATACCTACTGTCATTATGCCTACCCCCGGAGCACCAGGCCAGGCCCAGCACCCCCGGGAGCAGGCATCATGCCCCCGGGTAAAAGCCCAGCGGCCCCTTATAGGGGCTCTTTGGACTCTGTCCTGGTGCCTTTGGCGCCAGACTCATGTTGGACATCAGTCCTGGCGCCATAGGCGCCAGGCTCATAAAGGAAAGTGTTTGGTGCACTTACCTGATGCAGACCATGCTGCATACTCACCTGATGCAGACCATGCTGCATGAAGACCCAAGCCAAATGAGGCTTAGGAGGGACTATTTTACTCAAGGGACTATTTTGTTACTTGGGTGGGGCTGTGGAAGAATACTTACCTAGGACTTCTTCCAAGGCTATTTAAGCCACGCCCGGACAGCCACACGTGCTTCGTGTTGTTCTGCATCCCAGCAGCTGAACGCTCACCATGTCTGCTCCTGCACCTGGACTCCAGCCAAGCCCGCCTCGAACCTGGAACACCTGTAAGGAAAGAAGAGAAGAGAAAGGTGAAAACCAAGAACTTATTCAAACTTCTCACCTGCATCCGGAATCTTCACGCCAGCATTCTTGAAGAAAGACTTCCATTTAAAAGCATTGCGTTGCTCGCTGCAGCGCCGCGCTTCACTCACCTGTCCTCGAGACATCTCCCGGCTCCATTGCGGCTGTCAGCACCGGTCGCCACATCTCTGCACCTAAGGGAGAGAAGAAGAGACAAAAGGTGAGCAGAGGGAACACAGGAGGAAAGCCGAATTTTCAGCCATAATACTTACCGGCTTTTCTTGGTGAACCATTCCACATTTCAGGTCGGCGCCGCTTCGTTGGCAGGTACCGCACCCCGGCCCCTATGGGGAAAGGACAAAAGACATTACTGGGGAATTATAAAGACATTTAGAGGGGTCGTCCTCATCACTAACTCACCTGATTTTACCATCGGCAATTTAACCCCTCAACGCATCGCCTTCGTTCTGCACCTGAAATAAAGGACAGATCACAGGTTAGGAAGACAACATAAAAAGAGGCTCACACTTGAACTTTTGAATCTTCATACTTACGGCGTATCGCTCAGAAAAGTCAAGTGGATTTTGCCAGCGCCATTCTGAAAACCAGTGAAGTAACTGGACGAACGCGCGCCCCTGCACCAGAAGCAGGATGGAGAGTTCATCCTTCCAAACCATAAGGTGAGCTTAAACCGGGGGTTTTGGAGGAAGTCAGAGAAGAACGAAGGGGGAAAGGGGGGAGCAAGCACACTATTCTGCAGACAGTTAATCCCCTTTCTCATCTGCAGAAGGATATTCCTACGGGCCAGACAAGCAAGATTTGGGGGTCCTGTTCAATCGGTGGTCCGAGTTCTGCGCATCACGCTTGAAGAGGCCACAGCAACCCAGACTAGACCAGCGCCTCCGTGGGAGCCAGGTGAGCGTTACACCTACACACACAAGCACCATCCATGTCTCACACATGAGAGCCCTCGCATGTGTTAGCCTCACGGCCCTGTACACACACCCCCATACTTGGCCCCATAAAACCACATGTGCAACCTGCACACTACTGGCACACCACCACACGCACAGCTTACAATCAGTATGCATGTACACTTACCGCTCGACTCCAGACGGGTCTGCCTCTCAAGGACCTGGACGTGGAGCGCTGGGGATATGCGTTCCAGGACCCTCATCTGATCTTCCGACAAGTGGCCCCGGCGCCCCTTAGCATCCGCTGACTTCAAGAGGCGCCAGGCCTTGTTCAGGGTCCTGGACCTGAAGTCCTCCCAGCGCTTCTTGACATGATGGAATTGTCAGACTGCCACCCCCTCCGCATTGATGGCAGTCATGATGTCCGTCCAGATCCGAGTCCGTCCTTCCTTGTCGGCGCGCAAACTTCCGAAGAGGGCATCATACTGCCCCAGGACTAGCTCCACCAGGACACCAACTTCGGTGGCAGTGAAGCTGGTGCCCCTCTGCCTCTCTGGCTGGGGGTTGTCAGTGGTGCCAGATGGTGTAGTGCCCGACATGGCAACCCCAGAGGCAGGAGTGGGTGGGCAACTGGGTCCTGGGGCTGGGCTGTGGAGCGATGGAATCCCAGTCGGGAGTCTTCGGTTCCAGGAGGGGTGGTCACAGCAACAGCACCCCTGGCTGATGTGCAGGCAGCAAATGGCAGGGCACGTGGGCAGCAGGCAGTCAGGCAGCAGCAGATGGCAGGTGGGAGCGTGCTCGGGGCTCTGGGGGGCAGTGATTCGGCCTTCTGGGCAGGAGCGTGGTCTTCCGTGCGCTTACGCGTGGCCATCTTGATACGGAGTGATTTGGCACGTGAAAATCCAGCACGTCTGCGTGTAATTCTAGGAAAGGCCCTTAGTGCGTAAGCGCGTCAGCACACGTATGCGAATTCATTGGCTCAAAGGCCCCCAGCGTGTAGGCGCGTCTATGACATTACACGCACAGGCGTTTTCCATGGCGTGTGGAAAAAATAAGCACGTCCGAGTGTCAAAGCGTGTAATTGGTAGAAAGGGCCTCAGTGTGTCTGCGCGTCTATGACGTGCGTGCGCGGGCGTTACCCTGTACACGGGTGCATGTTACACGTCCAATGACTGCACGTCAGAGTGTCAGCTCGTGTAATTGGAGGATAGGGCCTTAGCGCGTACACGCGGAAGTGACGCTGGACGTGTGGGCATGTTTAAAAGGCACGTGTAGGACGCCATTTCCTTGTACGTGCTTTTCATGGAGAGCGAGTGGGTGAAATCTGTACTTCTTGTCGGTTCACACGTGATTTACTTCACAGCGTTTCAAGTTCATACTCCCTGTTACCTCTGACAGCTTTCTCTATTTTTGTCTTTTTTCTGGGCCTGTTTCCTCAAACAGCGTACACTTCTTCTGTTGTCCTGTCTCCTCAGACACACACGCGCGTCTTTTTCACGCTCTTTTTCCAGGCAGACGGTGAGTCGCGCACGTATTTAACATATGTGGTTGCCCCGTATGTCACGTACCCCTTCAGAGGTCATTCTAGGCTGCGTGTGACACGCATACGTTCATTTTTGTGTTTCTGGGTGCCACAGCGTAGTGCAGGTTTATTTTTCCACGCACATGGTCTAGGAGGGGTTGCGTGCACGTTATCTCCCTTTTTTGGGGTGCCTGTGCGTTGCGTGACCCGTCATCTTTCCCCAGGGGTCACATACAGCCTTGCTAGAGCACTGGGGTATAAATTCCATGTAGTACCCTACCCCTTTGACCCTCAATTGCCCAGGACAATAGTTTACTGCAACTCCCATACGCACAACAACATCAGTGCCATGGTTGGGAGGCCAGCACGCGGTAAGGGTGGCAAAGGTGGCCGAGCCTCAAGAGGTGGGCGTGGTGGATACGGTAGGGGACGTGGCCGGGACTTGCAGGGTGCCCCTAGCCCCCATGTGTGGAGGACCAGTCAGGGACACCCATGCCCCCCCCTGGTTGAGGGTAATGTGGCTGACACCATCCCTGCTCAGCCCTTGTTGGACCAGCCCATTGTGGCACCAGACCTGGTATAGGGTGACTCCCAGGCTGACTTCCAGGTCAGCAGGTCTAGGCCATGTGTGGCGGTGCACGTTGGTGTCACCAGGCCACGTGGATCAGGGGCAGCTATGTCATCTGCTGCCCCAAGTAGGCAGGGTGTGGAGGCTGCAGGGGCAGCTGTGGCTCCATCCACCCCAGCTCTCACTCACCCAGCCAGGACAGTGTCGGTCCCAGTCCATCCTGCTGATGTTCCCCCTGACTACATCACACTTCAGCTAATGCCTGCACCAAGTCCCATGCTCAGTGTTCATTCCCACACTCCTAGTACACAGTCCACCGGGGCTCCTGCCCCTAGTGTCCAGAGCGGCGTAGGACACTCAGGATCCCCACCACCTTCCAAGTGGAAGAGGAAGAGTGCTCGTCCAGTACAGGCTGATGCCCTAGACACGGCTACACAGTCCGGCACCTCGAGGAAGCCTAGCTTCAGTGAGGCCGAACGTGATGCACTTGTGGAGTATGTGTCCGCACATGACGGGAAATGTTGATTACTGCAGGGTGCAAGACAACACCTGCTCAACGTCAGGCACACTGGCAGACGATCGCGGACATCATAAGTGCCCTTGGAATCGTGAGGCGCACAGCTAATGATTGCTACAAGCGCTGGAATGACCTGAAGCGCAGGGCAAAGAAAAAGCTGGCCTCAAGTCATGCCGCTACTCTAGTGACTGGAGGTGGGTCTCCAGCAGAGGACATTGAACTCACTCCACATGAGTATGTTGCTGGGACCTACGTCACGGAGGAACAGATCCAAGACGTGGGAGACCTGCCAGATTACGAGGCATTGTCCGGTGAGTGCACATGCATGTGTGTGTCATCCATGTGCATGGTGTGTGTGTGAGGGCTTCTGATTGATTGCCAGGTGAGGGTGTGTGTGCCTGAGTGGTTTGGGTCACCCATGTGCTTCATCCAATACATTCTGCACACCAGGATTTGGGTATTGCAGTATCCCTTCTGGCAACAGTAGGCCACCATCACGCCAGTTGCCCTTGAAGTATCATCTTGCCGCAACATTGTTGCATATTTTTCTGTGTTCATTCAGGCTGATTGTTTGCATTCCACCACTTTCACTAGGCATTTCTCAGGCATTTCTCAGGTGTGATGGCATGTGTCATGTATGTGTATTGGACATGCCAATCACAGGCCAATGTGTGATGGCACTGCTAGCTAGCATGCAGCAAATGTGTTGATCTTCCATCTTGGTGTCATCAATGTGTGCCATTTGTCTCCCCTTCATACGCAGTGACGGTGCATGCATGGAAGGGTTATAGTCATGTGGGACATGTGTCAATGAAGTACTGGTTCTGTTGCTTCTCAGCCCTAATTGTGTGCCATGGTGCTAATGCATGTTCCCATTTATTTTCTTTCATGTCTTTGCAGGGGATGACGCACTTGATACTGCTAGGGTTGTGGAGATGGTGCAGACCCAGGAGGGGTCTCAGGGCCGACCGGGCACCAGTGAGGGACGTGGTGTGGTGGTGGGTGAGAACCCACACTTGCTGCAGACCATTCTCTCAAGGGGTGACTCTGGGTGCACCTCCCCCGAGCTCTATTCAGGTGTCGATTCAGATGATGAGACCTATGTGCGGTCGCAGGTAAGTGTTTCTGTGAGGGATTCTGTTCTGTCCGACCTACCTGCACCAGGGGTAGAACCCTCAATGGGGATGTCAGTGTTGGTAGGTCTGCCTTTGGTGGTTACGGATGCAGGGTCACACTCTGCAACATCTGATCCTGTTCCTGGGCCAGCAGATCAGAGGGGGAATGCAGTCCTGCAGCCTCAGGCAGTGCCGGCACAGCAAGGCACAGTTCGCCTTGCCCCAGACAGGTGTGGTGCCCACCGACGCGGTGGCCGTACGCCACCTAGCAATACCGCATGGGAGCAATCCATATACGGTATGGCAAACCAACAGGCAGCATCAGCTGAGATGATGGCTCAGGCCATGGATAGGGTGGCCACTTCCATTGTCCCCCAAGAAAGGCTGATGGAGCAACTACAGCAGGCAACAGACTCCATTTGCCAGTCACACAGGGAGGACATGTTGGCGTCCAACAGGGACAGACGGGCGGCACTGGAGACTCTGCGGGAAGCCATTTCTATAGAGTCCCAGGGCCACAGGGAAGCCCTGAGGGTGGAACTCCGTCACCTCAGGGTGACTCTTGTTGAGCTTGAGGCTTCAACTGACACGAGGACAGAACAGCAGCTGGGCGTCTCACACGTACGCTCTCAGCTGAGATGCAGGCAACTCAGGAGGAGGTCCGGGCATCCTGTGAGTTGTTGCATGGGGACCTCCGCACGATTATCCTCCAGAACCAGACCTTCCACACCCGCATGCTTGCTGCCATGGAGGACCAGACTAGGACTTTGCGTGGGCTGCCTCCCATAGTGCCACCACCTCCTGATGCAGCTGCAGAGGGTGGGGAGAGCGACAGCAGCGATTCTCCCACAATAGGGTAGCCGTGCAGGCCATGAGCCCATAGAGGTGTTTTTTTTCGCAGAATCCACACGGGTGGGTTTTGGTGTGCACCCTGTCCTCGGACCTCCTGGGTGGCCTCCCCCCACCTGGCCCATACATGGCCATTTTATATTTTTGATTTTTGATTTTTGATTTTTGAATTTTGAAAATGTTTTCAGTGTGTTGCCTTGTGTGGCTCCCCTGGGCATCTGCTGTATTGTGGCTGGGCACATGCAGGCTTGTCCTGAATTTGGGTTAGATGCTTGGGTTTGTGAGACACACACCCCACCTGCTTCCCGTTTCCATGGGCTTGCAAAGGGTGTGTCCAAGTGACATTGACTTACACAGTGACGTTGGACTCCCATGTGCTGTGCGGTCAGTCTGTAGTCAATACTGTGTATACATTCCTAGTGCATATTGTTGTTGTATTGTACACTGCATGGTGTATTGATATGTGCCTCTGCATCCATCTCATCCTCCTGATTTGCAGGTCCATTCCTCATTTCTTCACAAGGCCGTCTACTTTGGAGATGGAGTCCATGTTGTAAGCAGTAAACCTACACTTTTGCGTGGCACCAACACTGTACAGTTGGAAGTGGTCAAAGTGCTGGCATTATCAGGTAGTGAGACTATAAATATTTTGAAATTCGTACTGTCATGTTTATGGTAGGCTTGAGGTTGTGTAGCTGAATTGTATTATTGCTAAATATTTGCTCATGTGTGTTGTTGGTCCTGCATTACTGTGAGCATTTCATGTGTGGCCAGTTTCCATTAGGGACACTGAACTTTCTGACACTTGTGTCATGTTGTGGGGATTACTTTGTTTGATCTCACATTGCAGGACATGCCATGGTATGTTGTGTGGCGGTGTCGGGGAGGGGTTGGGTGACATGGCACTGTTCTCATGTTGTATTTTGCAAGTGGGTATTCATTTTTACTGCATAGAAGTGTGTGTTTTGGTGACACTGCATTGGTGGTGTTTGTGTAGGTAGGGATGCACACATTGTAACACTTGCAGGTGAACAATCTCAGGCTGCTATGGTTGTGACAGTTGACTGTCCCTTCATTCATCATCATTGTCCGATTGAGGCATCATTGATTGTCAGATGGTATGTGCCAGGGCTGTGTGCACTCCACAGGGGTGTGATTTCTATGTGAAGTAATTAGCCACCAGCTGCGTACGGGCTGCCTCACCCCGTGCCCTTTCCCCTCCCATGCGCAGCGGGCATGCATGTGGTTGGGGGTGTGGGGGCACCACCATGTCCACAGCCAGGCCCCGGCGTGTTGCAACATTGTGCAGGACACATGCTGCCATTATGATCCTGCACACTACTGGGGGAGCGTATAACAGCTGCCCGCCAGAATGGTCAAGGGAGCGAAAGCGTGACTTGAGCACTCCGAATGTGCGCTCCACTATGCCCCAGGTTGCAATATGGGCTGTGTTGTATCTTACCTCGGGAGGCGTGATGGGGTTCCGAATTGGCATCATCATGTGGGTGCTCAGAGGGTAGGCACTGTGCCCTGGGGAGGTGGTGATGGGTATCATTAGTGGGGTAGTGACATTACTCTGTATCTGACATGCATGCATGTGCAGTGGCATTTATACTCACCAAGCAGCCATGCATCACCATGCCGCCCAGCTTCCATGTCCCGGTTTAGGGTTGACATTCTGTAAATGAAGCTGTCGTGGGTGGACCCTGGATAGTTGGCATATACTGAGGTGATGATTCCCTTGGCATCACATACTACCTGGACGTTGATGGAATGCAAGTGCTTGCGGTTTCTATAGATGTGCTCAGATGCCCTGGGGGGACGTAAAGCCACATGGGTGCAATCAATGGCACCTAGCACTTTGGGGAATTGTGCCACCCCATAGAAATCCTGGGCGGCAGCCTGCCTTTCTGCAGGTGTTCTGGGCAGGTATATGTGCCTGCGGACTGATGGGCGTGCAGTGATGATGGCCAACACCTGGTGTAGGCACCGTGACTGCTTGGCCTGTGACACCCCCCCCCCCCACTATGGCACTTGTCCGCTGAAATGATCCGGTAGCCAAGAAGTGCAGTACATTGAGGACCTTCTCCAGGGGGGTGAGTGCTTGGGAGCAGAGGGTGGGTGATGTGAGGTCATCCTCCCACTCACTGACCAGGTCGAGTATTATGTGAGGTGGAAACCTGTACCTCCCATACACCTGGTCATCAGGCATCCCAAAAAGGCTGGTTCTGGGTGTGAAGATTCTGGCCCTGACTATCCTCCTCCTCCTCCTGCGGTATCCCACGGCCAGTGCTGCTAGGAACGGTATATTCATCCTGGCGTAGGAGCTTGTTTGTTGTTTGCGCGCACTTTTATGCTGCGCATGTCGACGTACGCCTGCTTCCTGCGAGTCGACGTACGCCGGCTTCATGCTGGCGTACATGTTTCCGGATTGGACCGTCTTTTTTGGCGCATTGTAGGCGACCGTGTAAATCTTCCCGCTCACCACAGGAATACACGTAGCCCGCTCTCCCAGGCCCATTCGCGTGTGAAACTTCCCGCGCACCCCTGACATACACGTACCCAGCCCAATCGTGTGTGGAACTTCCCGCGCACCCCGAAATGCACGTACCCTGCTGAAATCCCGTGTAGCACTTCCCGCGCACCCCTGAAATACACGTACCCAGCACAATCACGTGTGTAACTTCCCGTGCACTCCTGAAATACACGTACCCAGCCCAATCGAGTGTGAAACTACCCACGCACCCCGAAATACACGTACCCTACTGGAATCGCATGTGAAACTTCCCGCGCACCCCGAAATACACTTACCCTGCTGGAATCGCGTGTGGCACTTCCCGCACTCCCCTGAAATACACGTACCCAGCACAATCTCGTGTGAAACTTCCTGCGCACCCCGAAATACACTTACCCTGCTGGAATCGCATGTGAAACTTCCCGCGCACCCCTGAAATACACGTACCCAGCACAATCGCATGTGAAACTTCCAGCGCACCCCTGAAATATACGTACCCAGCACAATCGCATGTGAAACTTCCCGCGCACCCCTGAAATACACGTACCCAGCACAATCACGTGTGAAACTTTCCGAAAACCCCTGAAATACACGTACCGTGCTGAAATCGCGTGTGGCACTTCCCGCGCACCCCTGAAATACACATACCCAGCACAATCGCGTGTGAAACTTCCCGAAAACCCCTGAAATACACGTACCCGGCACAATCGCGTGTGAAACTTCCCGCGCACCCCTGAAATACACGTACCCAGCACAATCGCGTGTGAAACTTCCCGTGCACCCCGAAATGCACGTACCCTGCTGAAATCGCGTGTGGCACTTCCCGCGCACCCCTGAAATACACGTACCCAGCAAATTGCATGTGAAACTTCCCGAAAACCCCTGAAATACACATACCCGGCACAATCGCGTGTGAAACTTCCCGCGCACCCCTGAAATACACGTACCCAGCCCAATCGCGTGTGGAACTTCCCGCCCACCCCGAAATACACGTACCCGGCACAATCGCGTGTGAAACTTCCCGCGCACCCCTGAAATACACGTACCCTGATGAAATCGCGTGTGGCACTTCCCGCGCACCCCTGAAATACACGTACCCGGCACAATCGCGTGTGAAACTTCCCGCACACCCCTGAAATACACGTACCCAGCCCAATCGCGTGTGAAACTTCCCGCGCACCCCTGAAATACACGTACCCAGCCCAATCGCGCGTGGAACTTCCCACGCACCCCTGAAATACATGTACCCAGCCCAATCGCGTGCGGAACTTCCCGCGCACCCCTGAAATACACGTTCCCTGCTTGGCGTTTGCTGTTTGGCAGCCCTGTAAACTCGTCCAGGGTTAGCGCAGCCCTTTGCGCTGAATTGGGACTTTTGATGGATTTTCCTTGAGCGAGGGCGTTCTTGGGGGCGTAACGGGTGCTGCTGCAGGGTCGCTGCGCCACTCTGCGCCACGGCTGGTTTTGGAGGCTAAAATCCATGAATACGCTGTGCGATAAAATGGATTTTATCGCACGCGGCTGGCGCAGTCTATCGCACGGGAACACTTTTATGCGAATTTCCATGAATTACCCCCTTAATCTCTTCTCAAGTAAATAACCAATCTTGCTTTGTATAAGTCTGCTTTCTGTTCAAAACGAAGGTACCAGGCCTTGGTAAGCCTCTCCCACATCCTCGGCTGCTTTCGCATGAAGTAACAAGCATTGAAATGGGTAGGAAACATGTGGGAAGGGCTAATTAATGGTTTGGTGCCTTGAGGGCCATTCCGGGGATAAAAAGCGAACACTGATTCCACAGATCCCATATCAGGAACAATGGATTAGAAATTCAATGTCCTAGAAACGTATCCAAGTGTGTGATGGATTGAAAATGTAATGATCTTGACAGGATTGTACGTTTTGCACTGACTGACCTGGTCTGATGCTCGTGACTCATTGGGCTTTCTCCGAAATGATGACGTTGGACAAAGCCTAAATAAACATTCACCTCCTGTAACTGAAATCTAGGAGATGAGTGCCCATCGGGCTGAGCCCAGATATAGGGGAACAACCAATGTGGAAAAACCCCAGATGATGATGAAGAGTAGTCAGCTGTTTTGGAGATACTTCTTGTCCAGCAAATGTAGAGAGGCAGTCCTTGGTGATGTGATATGTTACTGCAGAACACAGGAAAGCAGCTAAACGGAGATAGTAGCAGGTTGGCTGGGGAACTGCAAGCAAACCTGGAAGGAGGGAAAAAGAAGAAAAGGAGAAGGGGAAGGCAGGCAAGGTTTTTTGCCAAAAGAGCGAGCAGAGAGAAACCCAGCCCTGGGAAAATTCGAGGCAGAGACACAAAGAGAATGTCAGTGGCTGCGAGCTGGGAGGGGCCCAGCCCAGTGAGGCCTGACACAAAGAAAGGGGATCAGCAGTGTGCAGCGAAGCGGAGGAGCCGTAACACTTCGGTCGAATAGAGCAAGAACAGAGGGACAGTCATGGTAGGATCTGGGACTTGAGCGTCAGAGCCAGGAAAGGCAAACACTCGTAACTTGCTTACCATCTGGCCCCCCTATGTAGCCTGTTGAATAGTGTTCTGCTGTAATGCCACTGGATGGTGGTGAGGGTGACCATCGTGAAAGAAGGCTACAATTCTGTCAGTGGGTCCATGGGTGTAGTGAATGGAGCGCCATCTTGAGGGGTAAAAACTCTTTTTGGATGTCTCCTCCTCCATTGTTGCCAAAAGGACCAGGAGTTGGCACGAGTCCTGACAGTTCTAGAACATTATTTTTTCTGAACATTGTTTTTTCTGAATGTGCAGTGGATTAGAAATTCAATGGCCTGGAAATGTTGTTCATCTGAATGTGTGACGGATTAGAAATACAATGGACTAGAACATTGTTCATCTGAATGTGAAATGGATTTCAAAGGACTACAAACGTTGCTTATCCAAGTGTGCAATGATTAGAAATGCAATGGTATAGAAAAGTTGTTTATCCGAGTGTGCAATGTATTTGATGTTTAATGTACTGCAAACATTGTTTACCCGAAAGTGCAATAGATGAGAAGTTCAAAGGACTAGAAACTTTGTTTATCCGTAGTGTGTGATGTGTTAGAAATCTAATGGACTGGGGGCATGGTCTAACACCAAAGAAGATGGCCACGTAGCCTTGGCGCTCTGTCCCACGCATAATAATATAAGGCATTATCTTTATGTTCCGTTGCCTTTTTTTCCTACCTTCCTTCAACAATATGGTCTAAATTGCTTGTGCGAGCTGCCGCTTCCATTCCGGCGCTGCTCTGCCTTCTTTTTGTTTCATTGTGTGCTCCAGTGCTTCGACTCTGACAACTGCTACCTCGAGTGTCCGCCTTCCCTGTGGTAACATCCGGCGTCACGCCCACTGTGACACGCCAGCTGCGTCCTGGTCGGCCCTTCTTCTCAACATCGCCGCCTCTGGTGCCTGCACTCAACTGCTCAGGCTAGTATAAAGAAGAAAGTTCCTCGCTAAGCAAAGCTCTGTAATTTAATTTAAGCTTTAGAGCGTTTAAAGGTACGGGGAGTTTTTATTATAAATGCCCACTGGATGCTATTTCTCCTCACGGTACCTGAAAATAATATTGCTCATAGCATTGTTCTTTTATAATACATATATTTACAAGATTATTTTTGCTATAAGCAGTGGAAAACACTGTTGGAAAGACAGTGACATTATACAAGGTATTTTTACACAAGCTGTCAGATGGCTGCTGTTATGGTGCAATGCTATACATTATCATCCTTTCTTCTGCTATCTTCTGGCCTCTCCTGAAAATACCTGATTGCCTCCTGCCATCTCTGAATATACTTGAACTATTTGCTCTACCTTGATGAAATACACTTGGATGTTGTTATCAATGTAAATCCACTCTGCTCCTTATTCAGTTATCAGATTACAGAAGCCTGGTGCGTCATTATTGAGACGTGACTGGTGGTACCTCATAACTCACTCCTAAGTTTACTCCTTATTATCCTCTGGTGTTCCCATTTTATCTCCTTCATCAGGAGAAACACTGTCCGCATAATATGGATATATAAATTGTAAACTGTAGGATATAACGCCTCATCGACCAGCCACTGAGAGTCTATTTTGAACTGAATACATTACTCCAAGCTTTCTTGAAGACTACACCATATTTTTATTAGAAGTGGTACCACTTTATTGCTGGACTTTGGTTTTAGCTCCAGTTAATGTACGCATTTCCTTGCTTTCCAGCATCCAAACACTTATTCTAGTATTTTGACATTCAACATATTCCTATCTATCTCAGCTGATGACATGGCCGCCAATAAAAAAAAGTGTGCCTACTACAAAAGAATCCAATGTCTTTCCCTCTAACCTTCAGAGACCTAAAAGTGACTCACCCCCTCCATTAAGCAACTCTGATCCTGCCATTGAAGCCATATTATCAGAAATCAGATCACTCAAACCCTTCATTGAGACCATAAATCTAAAATGACAACAATGAGATGACAGATAGAAGGGCTTTGAAAATAGAATGGAAGAAGTGGAAAGAAGAGTTAGTCTGGTAGAAGATGTATCCCCGTGTGGCACAACTTGAGAAGTCTATCAAATATCTCCAGAGACACAATGAGGATTTAGAAAATTGGAGTCGATGCAACAATCTTAGAATTTCAGGCCTGCCTGAGGGCTCAGAAGGAGTAAATGCCATTGCTTTGCTGCAAACATTTCCACCAGCCTTACTTCACTTACCTTCAAAAACAATACTCAATATTCAACGTGCTCACAGAATTGGTCAGCTGTCTGTCTCCACTTCGCCACATTCATCTTCCAGAACACTGATTTTCTACCTTCTTGAATATTCCCAACTCCAGCTCATCCTATCCATGGGCAAGGAATGCAAATAGAATATTTATTACGCAAGATGTTGCTAAAAGTACAGCCCAAGGTAGAAAAACATTCCTATCCTTTCGGCCATCTTTGAAGCAGCTCAATATCCGATACGGTCTATACCATCCATGCTCTTTTGAAATCAGACATGAAGGCCATACTGCTATGTTTGATGATCCTGCTGACTCAAGAGCTTTTATACGCTCCATCAAATCAGAAGGCATGGACACATCCTCTCCTGCTAGTACCTCTATTTCTTCTCTTACTTGACTAAGTTATCCTCTTTCATGCTCCTCTTTTCTTCATGTAATGCCTTGATTATCCTTTTATTATAACCTGGTGGGATGAGTTGCGATGTAGCATCCTTCTTTCACTCTGAGTCGTTCTTTTTCCTTCGGACGACTCAGCAGGCGTCACCCTTCCCTACAGCACTTCCTCCTTTTTTTTCCCTTGACCCAGTCTGATCTATATATATTGTACCAAAGCTATTTGAATATGATCAGACTCCATACTCCCTTCCCTGATTCTCATTGTGTCTTCCTTTTGTGTATCCCCCTGAATATATAGGATTTTAACTATATCTTTATGGCACTAAATGTCTGCATTCAGTATGGTATGAGGTGATATTTCTGTCATTATTCCAACTCTTAAATGATTTTTAATTGTGTTACATGGAACATCAAAGGCTGCAATAACCCCATTAAAAGATGCAAGATAATTTCTCACCTTAACACATTTAAATCATCTGTAGCCTGTATACAAGAAACACACCTATCTAACAAAGACGCTTTGAAACTTAAATCCCTCTGGGTCAATGAAATTGTCTCTAGTCCGGCAGACGCTAAGAAAGATGGCGTTGCCATATTAATTAGTAAGAAACTACCCTTTAAAATTCTAGGCCAAGACGCAGATGTCAATGGTAGGTGGGTATGGGTTAAGCTCCTGGTTGAATCCATACATGTCTCCATTATGAACATCTATGGCCCCACTACTCCTGATCCCAATGTTTGGGTCTCCATTAAACAAATCATACTTAAAAATAACTTTACCAATTTAATTATGTGTGGTGATGTTAATCAGGTCCTTCACCCTATTCTGGACAGGAAATCCAGCTGTATGTTCAAAACCTCCAAATCTCACAAGTCCTTCTTGGGTTGTTTAGCTGAAACAGGCTTCATAGACACCTGGAGATTGTCCCACCCCACTCAACTTGACTACACTTTTCATTCACTCCCACATAACACTCTCTCATGTCTTGATTATATTTCTGCTAATAAAACCCTCACAGGCTCTATTGTCGACTCAAAGGTAGCTAATATCATTATATCAGATCATGCCCCCGTTTGTACCTCCTTTAGTCTTTCAGATGTGCACAAACCCTCTTCTCGCTGGAAACTTAACAGCTTTCTATTACAAGATCCACAATTTATTCTATCTGTTAAATCATGTATTCAACAATTATTTGTTGATAATATTGACCCAATACCTCAGTTGCGAACAATTGGGATGCATTCAAAGCCGTCCTTAGAGGACATATTATGGATTTTCTGGGAAAAAAGGCCTTACACAGAAAACATCTTGAGGACCTTTATACCCAGCTCACTCTAGCTGAGCAACATTATTATCATGATTCTAACCCAACTAATCTCTGCATAGTCATGGCATTACACTTCCAAATCTATAAGATGATTAAAGACCTAGCCGCTAGGGACTATTCTCAAATATAAAACAAAAATGTATCAAACATCCAATAAAGCGCTAGCCTCATACTTGAAAACAAAAAAAGACACATTTCTCATTTTCCATAACAAGGATGCCTTAGGTACTGTACACCATCAGCCCGACAACATACTAACTGTTTTAAAAGGTTTTATGCTGATCTATACACCCCTGAAAATTTCATTCACCTTAATAATATTATTTCATTTTTCAATAATATCAACAGATCCTCCTACCCGCAATTAGATCCCTCCCATCTAGATAATGACATTACCCTTTCAGAGATTACCAGAGCTATCAAAGGCTTGGGTAAAGGCAAGGCCCCTGGCCCAGATGGTCTCTCTACAGAATTTTTTGAAAGCCTAGCTCAATCCCTCAGTCCCAAGCTTAAAAATCTATGTTCTTATTTTATTTTCCATAAATCCTCATCGGGTTCATTTTCAGAGGCCCTACTTGTACTTTTCCCCAAACCTGACAAGGATCCCACACTCCCAGGCAATTATCGGCCATTTCCCTTATTAATGTTGAGAGCAAAATCTTTGCGAAGATACTCGCCAACAGAATTGAATCCTCACTTCCTGCCTTGATAAAACCTGAACAAGTAGGCTATGTAAAAGGACTCAACATCTCTTCCAACTCCAGACTGCTATTGGATGCCATCCATATATCGGCCAAGGATAAAAAGGACAATCACGGTTACTCAGCCATTGCATTAGATGCAGAAAAAGCTTTTGACCGTGTCAACTGCAACTTTATGTTTCGGTCCTTACAATGGCATGGCTGTGGAGAAAAGTGTATCCCCCTTGTTAAATTACTCTACTCTTCCCCTCAATCCTCTATATGTATCAATGGTATATCTTCTTCCTTCTTCCCTCTCCTCAGAGGTACGCGACAAGGATGTCCCCTCTCTCCAATTCTATACATTCTCTCATTAGAACCATTGTTAGAACTAATCAGATCCAACAAAAATATGCCGGGAATTTCAGGAGGAACATCACATATTAAAATTGCAGATTATGCTGATGACATCCTTATCCTTATTAAAAATCCTAAATTACACCTCCCCAACTTACTTAATGTACTATATCAATTTGGACAAGCATCAGGTTATAAACTTAACAAAGACAAATCTGAAATGATGCCTTTAAACCCTTATTGCCTCAAACATGATATTGACCCCTTCGGTTTTAAATGGTGTAGTACCTCTATTAAGTATTTAGGTATATGTTTTGCTCCCACAATCCATGATACTATTAATCTCAATACCCAAACTTTGTTGGACAAACGTATAGATCTTACTTCCAGATGATCCCCCTTTATCTTTCATGGTGGGGAAGGCTCGACACAATAGAAATGATGCTCTCTCCAATTGTTTCATACTATCTACAACTCCTTCCTGTTCCTATATCTCTCTCCTTTTTCAAATCTATCTACTCTATCCTGCCTACCTTTCTCTGGGGTATAGGAAAAGGTAAAAGGATTGCCTTAACAAAATTGAAAGTGCCGTATGATATGGGCAGTGTTAAGTTTCCTGATTTTAAATTATATTATTCTGCTTTTCTTATAAAACTATCTCTACATTGGTTCATGTACCCTGAAGTAAGGGATACTCCAACATGGTGTACTTTAGAGAAACATCTTGGTCATCTCCTTGAAATAGCTGACCATATATATACATTCAATCATTCCTCCTCCACTATCTCTGACCCCATCCCCCATCAAAGCCTCTATTTTGGCCCTACGAGTCTACCTCTTTCCGAACACAAAACCCCCCAAAAATATTCTCTCCCCTCCATTATGGCATAACAAGAATATTGTGATTAATAAAAGAACATTCAATCGGAAATCCTGGTTAAAAAAGACATCAGATTTATACAACAAATCATAGACGGCCCATCCAATGATAATTTTCTAATGATATTCTTACAGCTGATGCTTTCAGACTCCTGCAGTTAACTATGCTCTCCAATATCAAGGCGTCCACATTTACCGGCATTCTCACCACATCCTTTACGATATGCGCTGTGCCTTCAATATGGGAAGATGAGTTTGGTTGCACTTTCGATGATAACATATGGTCCCTCCTTTTCTCGAAAATTAAAAACATATCTGTCTCAGCTAATATCACGCAACATTTCTCCTTAATTATATTGCCTATTGTTTATGTTCCGCATACTTCGGATTTTTTTTAGGAGCTTTTCAATGCTCCTTTTTCTATATGTTTTCCTGTTGGTTTATCAGACTACTGCTCTGTGTTGAACCTTCCACTATTGTTATGTTATAAAACTCTAATAAAAAGTTACCAAAAGGAAAGAAATGTAATGGACTAGAAACTTTTATTTATCAGAGTGTACAATGGATTAGAAATTCAGTAAATTAAAAGCAATGTTTATCCCTGTGTTCAATGAATTAGAAATGTACTGGACTATACGTGTTGTTAATCCTATTGTGCAAAGGATTAGAAATCCAAAGAACTAGAAATGTTCTTTATGTGCGTGTAAAATGGATTAGAAATTAAATGGACTATTAATGTTGTTTATCCTACTGCGTGTTTGGATAGCACGTTCACTGAAATAGAAATGTGGTTTATCCAAGTTTGTGATGTATTAAAAGTTCAATGAACTTCAAATTGTGGGATCATGACAACAGGTCTCAACTATAGGGCCTCTAATTAACCGCTCAAGTGCATCCAGAACTGCTTCTCCATTCCAGTTCAACAACTGTCAGTAAAGGATAAAGGGCAGCAACAATATTTTTAGAAAAATAATTCTAGATTACTAAAATCACCTAAAAGACACGAGTCATGAGCTTTTTCATCAAATAAAGTTTGAAAAACATATTTATAAATTGAGGAATAGAGGATGTCTCAGAGGCCTATCAACCACATGAAGAGTATAAGCACAATTAGGAAATGTAGTGGCTTATGAGAATAATAATAGCCCCTTCTAATAATAACACCACTTGTCCACTGGGGTGGCACCCACAGGGCCCGGTCCTGGGACAGTTTTAGGGTAGGGGCTGGCTCCGTCATCATTTCTTTGTTCTTGCCAGAGGACGGTTTCTCCTGCAGGATCAGTTTCGTTTCTCTGAGGCTGCTCACCTTTCGCTGTTGCTTATTTGGCTTTTCTCCAATCCAGTTTCTTCTGTTCCTTAAATAACCTGTCGAGCCTGTTGCCATTTACTGTTGATTTAATGGTGTACTTTTTCCTTTCCTTTGCTTTCTCTCTTTCAATGAAACTCAGTGCAGGATCAGTTTCGTTTCTCCGAGGCTGCTCACCTTTCGCTGTTGCTTATTTGGCTTTTCTCCAATCCAGTTTCTTCTGTTCCTTAAATAACCTGTCGAGCCTGCTGCCATTTACTGTTGATTTAATGATGTACTTTTTCCTTTGCTTTCTCTCTTTCAATGAAACTCAGTTTTATTTTTTATAAAGAATCTTTATATATTCAAAAGACTGCAATGGGAATGCACTTACTATTTTTACTACAGGTAAGGTTTTGTCCCCTATTTTTGATGTTTGGTTTTGGCATTGGTTTCCCAGTACCGTGTGATAGACGAGGGAATATAAGCAGTGTTGGCAAACAGAACATCTCATCGAAATGGTAGCTACCAATGCTTGCTCCTCCGTATTTAGTGCATTAACTGAAGCACAGATTATTTTTGGGGTATTTTCTGCTTTGTAAACCAACAAGTATTTTAGTTACTAAATGTGGGCCAGTCAGGTGTTGTGTATAGGAATGGTCCGGTCCGTTCCCTTGTTAAATTGATGTGCTGCCCAGCGCTTAGCAGGCTCTCTAGGCGGTGCCTGGAGCATGTCACATTCTAACACGGTCCGCCTGCCCCATTCAATCAACCAGCGTAGCTGGTGTGAGCCGATTGGGAGAGACACACTGGTATTTCCATCATTGCACGATTCCTCCCCAGGCGCGGTATGGAGCTGCTGCACTCTTTTGTATCATGTGACAGGCCACCTTTAGACTCTCTTCACAGCATTATTGTCTAGCGCGTAGGCTGATGATACTGTCACCACATGCGACAATGTGTGTACCAGGAGGGCTCCCGTGAAGGTGTGTGTGCATTCCAGGCAGCAGCAGGAGCTGTGAAGACCTGCAGTGCCTCTCACTGCCAAGTGGTCCTGCTCTGGCGCCTCCTCCATTACTGTGCTGAATCATGGAGGCCTGAGGCCAGGCAACTGCTCAGAAATGTCTATTATTGTCACACACACCTCCGCCGTTGCTGGCCATGGAACAAAAGGATGTGTAGTGTATGGCCTGAATAAGCAGAAAGCAGTATGATGCAGAATTTTGTTGCTCTGTGTGCAACCATACCCTGCCGAGTTTGTAGGGTGCCCCCCACCCCCCATTGCATAATGCAACAAATACCCAGCGTCAGGGTTTTTTGTGAAGGAAACGCAGGTATGGATTGTAGCTGGCAACCTACACATACAGAGATGAGCAGGGCCGGATGAAAATATGTCACAGCATGTGGGGGCCCATTTCAACATAATGTTCCAGGTCCCCTATCCCTTTGCCTAGAGCAGAGAAAAACAGTCTGAGGCATCCATGGTGTGCATACATTACAATTGAGACAATAGCCGCAGATTATCACGAGACGGCCAGCCAGCAGGGAGATGAAACACTAAACAATAAGTCAGGCAAACATGGAGAGTTGCTTTATTTATTACAGTATAAAGTTCCTGCACTCATTGAAAAACCCTGGTGAGTAATGAGTCCAGACATCTGCCAGCCCTGAACAGGTACAGCAGCCAGCCTTGGACAAAGGCACATTGCAGACAGTGCTGGAAATTGAATTGTCTGTTTTACTGGGGCATGGGGGTGGTGGCTTCGGAGGGGGATAGGGGGGAGAGGTCAGGGTATTTTACTCACCTGCCATAAATATTTGCATCTCAGTCCCTCAGAAAATGAATCATGGACACCTTGGAAACAGCCCTGTTTCTTATGGTGTCATCAAAGTATTAAACTTGCACCCCTTTACAGCTAAACAAAATGTACATTACTATATCATGTATAGTGCAACATTAACAAGGAATTCCACAGCCTCCTGCTAAGGCCCTCAAGTGGTCTTGAGGGGAAGTGTCTCGCCAAGCAACCACGGTTCAAACCATGGCCATGCTGCAAAGTTTAAACAGCACACTGTGGCATTCTAAAATAAACGCAGAATGCACATGGAGTTCTCTGGATTGGGGAGCCGGATCACAGACCCTGAGAGATATTTTTTGCTAGAGCCGGGATTCAGGAAGATCCGGCCCAATGTCAGCACTGATTGTGGTATGTCATGGCATATGTGTACAGCTCATACGGTAGCGGTTCCACAAGTCACATCACTGCCCCCCAAAAGGAACAATAGAGTGGTGCACCTGGAATGGCTCTCAAGGGAATGAACCCCAGCCAATCATATTTGAGCCACAGTCTTGGTTGCATTGTACCTCAGCCCCTTGTGACCACAATATTTGTTATGTAGTTGTCCTTCCAAAAGGACTCAAATGGATCTGGCCAGGCAAAGGTGTATAATGTAATACATTCATTGATACCAATGTCATATTTAATATCTCAGTAAACTCTCCAGCGAGACTGCACTCTTGCATGTCTCCAACTTTCTCTCTAGTGCTCACCACTCCAAATTGTTTTCTATGACATTAATGATTCAATTGGCAAAGAAATGCAGAAAATGTTTTCTTGAGAAAAGAATGTTAAACATATGTATTAATTCTTGAGTACAAAATAGAGACAACATAAGCACAATAGGTAAGAAAATGTAAAAACATGCCATCTTATTAGAAATTCTAATGTGTTTATCGATCAAGTGTATCATTTCAGACAATTTTCAATTCTATTTTGTACTCAAGAATCAATGAATACACATATTTTAATGACAAATAATGAAACATAGGGTTGAGTAATGGGTTCAGTCTACATGAAAATTATTAATCATCATTGCGTGGCATAATAGATGAACATGATGCTAAAAAAAATATCTCCTTTGGTTTCTTTTATTTTTTTTGGTTTTACTTCCCCCAACACCCCGCCTCCTTTCCAGCTCCGTTTCTTTAATGGAACAATGAACAAACTATAAATGTGACTTTTGACTATTTTAAACAAGCTTTTTTTGCCCCAAATTTCATCCTTGGACCTATGCTCTTCAGCTTTGGCTTTCACAATCATTTTTTTGCTGATGACACTCAAATATTCTTCTCCTTTCCCTCCATCACCCCAGCCATCTCGGAACAGATTATAAACTGTCTCACTGCAATTCGTCACTGGATGGATATCCGCTGCCTCATGCTGAACTCTTCAAAAATGGAAGTCCTCTTTCACCCAGCTTCCAATTCCTAACCTACCCTGCACTCTCCTATCGCCTTCCTGCCTGACCTTCTTGCTCCCTCAACCAAGGCTCACAATGTTGGGGTCACCTTTTATAGCGACCTCTGACTGCAAATGCCACTGCCTCCGCTGCATATATTAACCTCTTCAACATGTGGAAAATGTGTTCTTTTCTTACTAACCACTTTACAAAACTTTAATCTCCACTCTTGTGCTGAGTAAACCTGACTACTGCTCAAGCCTAATCTTTGAACATCCTCTTTACTCCTTCCTCCCTCTAGACAAAGTCATCAAATTTGCTACCCACACTCTCACCAACTTACCCAGATTCTCCCCCACTTCTACCTACCAACAACATGCAGGTTGGGTCTCCATGCCCAACTACTCTCTGTTCAAGTTCCTTCACATAGTCCACAAAACTATCAATGGTCTTGCTCCTGTGGTGGATGTTGTTATATTTTTGCTTAGTGGTTCACATATACATGATGCACCAATCTAACACCCCCCATGTATACAATCCCACTCCACAATTCATGGCAAAGAACAGACAGTGAGGTATTCAAAATTCTAAATTTATTTTGCAAAAATTAGATCCATTTTCGACAACTGAGTCTCTGGCTTTACCCTGGGGCCCACTACAGTATGGTATATATAAAATTATACACAATTAAATGTTACCTGCCTAAACAAATCTCATGATTATAAGTCCTCAAAGGCATTCACTTTCAATCACAACCATCTCCTGATACATTTGCTGTATTCAAATAAACATGAAGCATACTGACATTTCTGCTTTAGATTTTCTTCTGCATCAGAACAGGTGTAGTGCTGGAGAAAGCAACATTACTTGCATTCAAGAATATCTATGCACTAAGTCACCTGTGCCGGTGGAAGTTAGTGAATGTTTTAGCTATGTGAAGGCCACTTGACAGATCGACAATGACACACTAGCAAAGGACTATGTCTTAAACTAGGTCAAATGCAAACAGTGATTTGTTTGTATTGACTAATGTAAGTTTGAATTCACAAGTAATGGTTTTAGCAATATATATGTTCTGTTTTGAAACCACATGTATCCTACATTTTCTGAATGTGTGAGTGCAATTCTCTAAAGACAGGCATATATGACTTTTTCATTAAACCTGGATATGTTCTTTCAATTTATCGGTATGTGTGTGTGCATGGCTTTCCTTGCATATGAATGTATTCCTTTCTATCCAGCTACATGCACAGTTTTAAAAGGGGCCTACATGTAAGGCTTTCAATCTCACTGATGAAGCCCAACAAGGCTGAAACACGTGTATGGGCTTGCTGTTGGTACTCATGTTCAAAGGAGGTTTGCCTGGCATTTCGGTGTGGGTGACAAAGACTGATATGCAAATGGGTATTCCTCCTTTGTGAAAAGAACAGTGAGCTAAAAGCGATGGCTGTGGACTCGCAAAGTGGGTAAAAACCACACAACAGGTTATCATGCAGGTTCTTTCTAGTGAGGGGCGCTCGCTAACATTTTTGTATTTTTATAAGGAACTTGGGGTTGGTCACCCTAAGTTACCTGGGGTAACCCAGAAGTGGACCCCTTGGTCACTGTGCTCAGAGAGGCACAGCTCCAACTCACTGATGAGGCCCAAGAAGGCTGAAACATGTGTATGGGGATGCTGTTGGCACTCTTGGTCAAAGGAGGTTTGCCTGGCATTTCAGTGCTGGACTGCCCTTGTGGGCGGGACAAAGACTGATATGCAAATGGCTATTACTCCTTTATCCAAAGTACAGTGAGCTAAAAGCGATGGCTGCGGACTCTCAAAGTGGGTAAAAACCACAGAACAGGTTATCATGCCATGTTCTTTCTAGAGAAGGGCACCTGCTACCTTTTTTGTCATTTTGCAATGATAGATGATTACATTCTGACAATTTCTGATGATTTTACACGTTTTTGCCGTTTGTTAGCAATTTTCAAAATGACAACATATCATTCTATTTCAAGATTTTGATAGAGCGTACTTAGATCTATGAATTGTCCAAATATGGATTCAATCAAATGTTTCCTTGCGATGTACCACCAAATTTCATTTTTATACATGCATTGATTTATTGATTGTGCAATTGAAGCTGTTCTCCACAAGAGGGCATAGACGACATTCCACCTAAATATTCCCATTCTATGTCACCACTTTTCCGAAGTAGAAGGCTTTTAGTGTGCATATTTTCAATGGCTGTTAACCTTGACTAATCCAAGGTAAATGGCTGGTGCCATGCATCTAAATGTCACTGACCTTATCTGTTAACATGTTATAAGCTAATGGATTCGGTTTATGAGTTGATGTGTTTATATGCCTGCCTTAAATACCATAACAGAGCATCTTGGGGTGGTCCTAAAGCCATCTGCCACAACCATTATATGTAATTATTTTTATATCTAGTTCCCGCTAGACTGGGGATCTTTGTTCTCTGCAGTATGTCTACAAATGGAAACAGAAACTCAAAATGCAATTCAATGCTGTAGACCTGTCTTTTCAATGCACATGATACAGCAAAATGAAATTCTATAGCATTTGAATTCCTGTTCTTAAGTTTCAAACAATATAGTTTGAAATGAATTATTAACATGTCAGAATAAAGGAACACATTATATTTTCATTTTCACATTGACTGGAAAACACCTTTTGCTATAATGCATCATCTTTACATTTGCTATTTGCATTGGAAGGACATATGAAGACAGCCAATTATAGGCTTTTTTTAATCAAATGTCCTGGGTATTAGTCTTAGCAGTGCACGGTGGTGGCACGAGTTATGGTTGCTTAGCTTACCATAACTGGCGAATTTCAGGGGGTTTTCGGTTTTACTTGGAACCATAACGTCCCTTAAACAAAGTTGTTTTACTGAATTTCATAGGTTTTTAGTAGCGCAACTTAACCATAACGTCCCTTTAACAAAGTTTTTTACTGAATTTCATAGGTTTTTAGTAGCGCAACTTAACCATAACGTCCCTTTAACAACGTTTTTTTACTGAATTTCATAGGATTTTAGTAGCGCAACTTAACCATAAAATACCTTTAACAAAGTTTTTTCACTGAATATACACGTGCATCATGTGAATTTGGGAGATGTTTACTAGAAGTCCCTTACTTTATATACATATAACATACAACATACTGAACCCCTGCGCTAATGATTTTTGAAGGCCACGGACTGTGCGTATGTCCGCGGACAGGCGCGGCCCACATCAACACTACCCAAACACTCAGGGGGTATCTGACATTGTTCTATCATACCATATAAAAACTGCACAAGTTTAAAAAGCAGCACGTAAACACAATGCAAGTAATAATAAATAAGCAGTGCAACCTATACATCTAACACATCAACCATCCATTTAAATACCATATGTAATGAAATGGATTATACCATAACTAAAAAGATATGCCTCCAACATAATTTCCTCACAGAAACTGCAGAGCTAGGAGCGACAGTACACAAACACAACACAAAAAATACAAATTACTAGAAACTAGTAAGTAAACTTCATTTTTCTTATATAGTTGTATACTTTTTGTATGAGGTACAGAAAAAGTAATATATTTGTGTTTTTCACACAGAAATGTGCAGTACTTTTGACTGGTTGGAGGACAATTTTTTGCATGATGAAATGTCAGAAGATAGTGATAATAATGGTACACACTTCTCTGCATAAGCAAATTAATAGTCAATACTTTATGGATACTTAATATATATATATTTATTTTTAACAGACCATACAAAAATTGAAGAAATACAACCAAAAGACACAGTGCAAGACACCTTGAAACACATAGAAGAGAAAGTGGACATGCTCAAACATCATTTCAATAGTTTCCGGCAATTTGTGGAGGACCACGTCAAAGGAAAAATTATATACCACTGTACTACCTGTACCTGTTCCCCTTCTCCATTTCCCAGTGAACAATCCCCAAACCCTCAAGAACAACATAAACGTTATGATGAAATTTCCATCCCCTGATCCCCTCACAACCAGCCTGTAGAAACCCCTAATCCCCCAATATTTGTTTCAGTGTCTGCTTCCCCCTCTCTCTCTTAATTGCTGTATATGTGTTTAATAAAAAAAATGTTATGTTAGTTCTAAAGGAATTGTTTGCGTCTAATTTATTTAAAAAAAGAGTTAAAATGACCGCGGACAGCACTCCTGTTCAGTCTGTCCATAATTAATAAACTATGGATGTCCTAAGGACACTATACCTGTCGGTACCGTCCGCAGCCAAGATGGAACTGTCCGTAGAACAGGCACAGTGTCCGTAGTAAAACAAAATGGAGGTGCCCTAAGGACACTATACCTGGCCGTACAGTCAGCAGAACATCTACACACATGCGCACCACATCCGTAAATCCTTTGAACATCACGCCTGTCCGTAACTGTCCGTCTCAGTTGTGTCGCACTGCACTTTTAATTAGTTTCAGGACCTGAACACTGTCCGCAGAACACCCGCATGCATGCGCACGACCCTTCCTGTGCATTTGGTGTCCTGCGGGCACCCATTTCCTTCGCGGATGTGTTCACAACGTCATCATGTGACTGCACCCACACTGCGCGTGTGTCCTAATTTGCGCATTTTGTCCGCTTCCCCAACATTTCAAAAGAACTTATGCAGACAAGCCAAATTATTTTACAATAAATATCACCATTTCACATGTCCCATACAATGTCCCTAGCTTTCCACATATTGTTTGGAACTTTTTGAACGCTTTTGAGTGATCGATATGGTCACAAGGCGCACCCCTTCACCCCTATAAAAAGCCACACCCCTGAGCTCATCTTCATTGTACTTCTGGCGATTGCAGATTGAGTTTTGGTGCCTTTAGTGCTCTAGAAGAGATTACCTCACCAACCCTGATGGCATCCATAGCTGCTGTTGCTACATCAGCCTCAGCACCACCCCCAAACCCTCCACCACCACCACCACCTCCCCATGGAGCCTTGCAGAGGGGAATACGCGTGAGGATGTAGAGAGCGAGGGTGAAGAGGATGAAGAGAATGAGGTGGAGGAACTCCCTACTGCCAGCACTCGCCGGGAGTCGTGGGTGCGGTGGTTGTTTACCGTTTATGGTAACGTGCCAAAAGCACGTGCTAACCAGGTCACCTGTAAACAGTGCAATTTGGTGCTGAGTCGTGGGAGTCCTGGTGCGTACAGCTTTGGTATGACAACCATGAAGCGACACCTAACTTCGTTCCACGGTGCGGACATTCGCAAGGTTGTACCATGTAAAGAATGTAGTAGGTTGAGTTCCTCCGCACCATCCTCCGTTTCGGATCCTCTCACCACAAGAGACACTCCTGTGGGAGAGCGCATCCCTCCAGCTGCTTCACAGGCCATTCGTGATGCTGTTGACCATTACCTTTCAAGGGTCACAATATTGTGTATGTACTGCGAAGCAAGTCTCTGCAGGGGGGAGAGTCTTCGAAGTGCTTTCGAGACTACGGTCTCTGCCAATAATGAATGTGCTACGAAACATAATATTTTCATTGTGGAAAGAGAACATGCCAACATCTCTTAGAAAGGCACAAACAGCCTTATTGACATTGCGCCTCACTTTCTCCATTTGTGTACCAAATAAAGAAGAACGGTGCCACATTTGTCTTTGCGCAATACGAGAAAAAATTATTTGGCAATTTGGAAACATGTCCATGACCTTCTCAAGTCCTTCCTTCATTGCAAATTGCAAAGAAATTCCAGACACATGCATGCCCTAAACTGTTTCCTACACAATGAATGATAATTATATCAGGATGACGCTCTGTCTGTAAAGTAGCACAGAGAGGTACCAAGTCCAGCCGCTTCATTCCACGCACTCCATGCCAGTGCACTTCCACATGAGGGAATCCAAGATCTGCAGATATACCGCAACGTTCTGCATGCACCTTCAAACAATGTATCCATGAGTCTCCCAAAATCCAGCTAATCTGTTTTCGAGCACACACAGCCATAGCTGTCTGTTCTCCTCTTAGGAAAAAGATGTTCTCATTAAATCTCTCCGTTCACAACACACCCACTGAACTTTACTGACCAATCTCTAGCTTTGCTCATTCTCATTTGCATGCCTCTCCACCCCAGAATCCCTGTATGTAATTTGCACTGCCTGCAGACTACCGCCATGTCCGCGGACATGTAGAGGATCTAAGCGTGACGACTGTACATTTAAACAGTGTTCCCCATTTCCCCTTTAAGGTGGGCTCTGAAAAGAGACAGGTTTTTTTTTTTTTTTTTGCAGACGCCTGACAGACACCTGTTATTTTGTATTTTATGGGGGGTTTTTTCTTCTTAATTTACTCCTACAATCATCACATAACCTGCTCCAAAGCAAGCCTTACATTCCAAAAGAACATGGCATTTCCCAAAAAAGATAAAGAAACACCATCTGCTTCAAGATAAGCCGGATTACTGGAAACAATGTTCTTGTGGCTACAGAAAAACATACCAGCTCTTAGCATGAAAGCACGCATGCCGCAATTGATTGCACGCCTACCAATACTTTGATCAGGACAAAAAACAGAACTGTTGTCCAATTTTGCTCTAGGAAGTAATCCAGAAAAAATTACTTTCGCAGTTGGAAAGATGTTGATGACTGCTTGAACCAACTGTTCCAAATCTCCCAACAAAGTAGGTGAACTCACGTAGCCCAAATGGAAAGCACCATAGTGCAAAACTACCACATTGGGGCTGTTCATCCTACGCATATCTCTGCAAACTCGGAGAATTGCCTCTACATTGCAGTCATTCGCAGCGCTCCACACCACCTCCACTCCTCTTACATCGAAATTGTTTGCCACATGCCTACATTGAGAATAGTGCTGTAAACCATGAACAAAAATATCTCTGAGCACCAACACCCTGACTGTCTCCACCTCTGCCATCTTCACTACACACACTCTCTTTCTACACAAATCAACAATGTCAACATCTGATTGGCTGATCCCTACAGTCCCTTTTCCATGCTGGATTT
The DNA here is from genome assembly GCF_040938575.1 of Ambystoma mexicanum. NCBI lineage: Eukaryota > Metazoa > Chordata > Amphibia > Caudata > Ambystomatidae > Ambystoma > Ambystoma mexicanum. Next base: position 230,996,317 of record NC_090934.1, read on the forward strand.
GCTGTAAAACCCTGTATGTGGCACGCCCTACCCGCGGACAGGCGTGGTGTCCGCACGGCACATAACTCTTAGCCAGTCCTTCTACCCTTTCCACATCACTTGCGAATCCATTCCCTCATTGGACACAGCTAAGGAGTCACACAACAATCCACCATTCACATCCAAGACCTCTACATCTAACTCCATCATCAGAGTTCCGCACTTCAAATGTACTGTTGATCACTCTGAATACAAGTCTCATATCATTGCAAAGCACCTACTACAAAAACTACTGTGCAAGTCTCGAGAATTTCTACTTACAGCTCCATGCATACCTACATGCATGATTACAAAGTACAGGTATGCATATTTTATTCAAAATATATGTACAATTCTTATGATTCCATATAAACAAATTAATGCCATTAAATCTGCATAGCCAAAACATACATATGAACGCTCCCGCTTTAAACGCGAGACTCCCGATTTCTCATTAAAAAATCGCACTATTTCTTACTATCTCGCGCATAACCTATACATACGTACCAACCCTCCCGATTTGCGCACGAAACTCGATTTTTCATTAAAAAATGTCACAATTTTTTACTGTTTTCCGCCTAAATTAATGCTACTCCCATTGCGATCGTATGAGAAAAATAAACGTTCCCGATTGCTGTGGTGACATCTCCCTCTCAGGAGCTCCCGATTATTCGCATGCCTACTTATAAAATGAAAGTATTCAAATTTTTCCCATCTACTACAAAGACCTATCACTTCCAAACCTCTCTGTCATCTACAAGCTGCAAAAAAACAAGGGAATTTCATGAACTTAAAATTGTACTCATTTGCGAAGCAGGTTGAACTAACATACTGCAAATAACATATAAAAGCTGCACATAGTCAAATGAAATACACGCATACACTGTGTTGAGATATCAAAAGGGAATACTTCTACAAAAGCATAAAAATGAACGTGTACATTAACATCACTGCTATAAACACACAACATTACTAACTTCTTCCTTTTACAATTGCAGTGAAGACCACTCTCCTGAAAATCAACAGCATCTACACTACAAACAACATTTCTGAAGAAACCCACTCATTCCACAAAAAAAAGTAAGTACAATACTACCTTTATATTCTTACTGTTACTCAAAGACACTGTGTGGGTCATTCATGTAATTTGCGCACCAAAAACAAAATTGATTTCTGAACCATTCTGCCCACAAATCCACATTTATTAAACAAAGATTAACAGGCAAAATGGCACACAAATCCCTGTTTTTTTGGAACACAAATAATATACACAAGCCTTAGAATGTTAGTGCTACAAAACAAATACCTGTTATAATTTTATACCATTACGTTTACTATTAATGCTTCTCCTCACCACTAGCTCACTTTCTACTCTCATCTGAAGCACAGTGTAGTAACATACAAACAGAAAAATAGCCTTCCCAACTCATTGTAACTGCCCAATGCACATTCACACACCACCACAACCATCTTCCCCATCAAACTCATACACGCATGCACACAGCACACATACATTGTAAAAACAGACCAACCCATACCTTCTTTTTTTTCAACAGACCCCAAAGAATGCCTATCAAAAAGCAAGTCCGTAGAAAGGAACGCAGAAATAGAGCAAATGAAAATAAAAGTGTCCAAAGTAAGCATCCATCTCTACCAGAGTGTGTACAAAACATTGAAACAAAACAGCTAATGCAGTCATTTAGCGAAACAAAAGAAGCTTCAACTACAGAAACTTTGCCTCCTCTATCAAAATGTGGCATGAAACAGAAAATGCTTAACAAGAATTCAGCTACCACTACTGGTAACACTGCTCCTATAAATCCTCATATAATAACAAGAAACCATAGTAAAAAAAGTATTTCAGCAAAAATGTTCCACCACAGAGTCCTTCAGAATCTAATAAAAAGAGGAGCGAAATCATCCACAACCCTTAAAACCTACCGTAGAAAATTGATTCTAGAAGCTCTCGTAGACAGTGCAATCCTTCTCAAAAGGAAGTTATTTATTTTAGTTTTAAACAGGATGAAACCACTAACAAAACTAAGTACTAAATTACAAAAGAAACTTCTCAATAAACGGAATATCAACAAAAATAACTTCTTAAATATTTGTGAAGGTGAATGGAGTCACACGACAACCACAGAACCATATTTTAATGAAGACGCATACAAACAAAATCAAACAAACACAATTGCCATCCACAACAGTGGACGAGGATATGAAAAAATCAATATTACCATCATGGAACAAGAAACACTGCTTACAAAAGTATCCCCAGAAAAGAATCACCTCTCCATTCGACTGAACCAGAACGTCCAGTATACAAATGGCCGTGCACGTCAATGTGTAACATTCCCAACAAATCTTTCAAATCTTTCCGCCAGTTCCTCAATCAGTATGTGAAAGGTAAAAACAAAATCAAAATGAAAGTGCTGCAAAATATGGATACCTGTCCAGTGCGCAAATACACAGGACTACAAGGACATTCATTAGCCTGCATTTCAGGACCTATTTGCAAAAGCACCTTCCATGATATCAAAATGACATCAACACATCATTCAAATGTAAGAAATCTAGTGTATAAACTGTACTATGCTAAAAGTCCAGCTTTAGAACTAGGCAATTTAAATAACACTCTTCTGCATGGTACACCCAAATACCTACAAGAAGAAATCGACCGTATACAGAGAAAATATTTTGGAAGTGAAAGCTACTTACAAAATGCAATAGCTTGAGAACAGACTAGCAACAATTCTGCACATGGCAACCTTCTATTACACACATACAAAAAAGAAATACTAAAATTTAAAAGTACATCCGCTGAAGTACCAAACCATGTGTGTGTGTGTTGCCACAGAACTTTTTACAAAAGTAACACAAAAACTATAGACGTAACATACAAAATAGAAGACAATGAAGATTCCAAATGGTTTGAATTAGCTCTCTACCTTTTAGCAGAAAACAAATACGAAATAAGTGAACCCTTAATATGTTGCAGTTACTGCACTACAAAACTTGACAACCAAACTCCTTCACGTGCTATCACAAATAACTTGGAATTATTCCCACTACCAAAACCCCTGCAACAACTCAATTTGTATGAGAGCATCATAATTCAAACAGTACACCCATTTCAAGCAATAATACACCTTCAACCAAAAACAGCAAAATTACCTCCCTCTGAATTGGTGAAAGGCATTCGTGGCAAAGTAGTTTATTTGCCATTAGATCTGACAGAAAATGTGCACACTCTAGGAGTGCAATGTCCAATAGAGCATTCTTTAATTGTCTTAGTAAATGGTGTACCAACAAAAGACAAAGAAATTTGGTAACAACTCGTGGATTTACGTAGAGTTAGACAAGCCTTGCAATATCTGAAAGACAATAATGAATACTACAAAGAAATAAACATTGAAGAAAGCTGAAGGGAAACAACTGAAATAATTCAAGAGTCATCAGAAACTTGTCAATTTGAACTTCATCCATTGCACTCTAATGAGAGCATAGATGATGCACTAGAAACGTACCAAATGTGACAAACCAAAGGTTCACCAATGAGCATATGGGAAAAAGGTATAGAAGCACGTGCTTTTCCACTACTATTTCCTACTGGCAAAGGGGGAAGATACGATGATAGACCCACTCAGATAACAGCATCAGAACACCACTCATTACGAATGTATTCTGAAGATCCCAGATTTAGAAAAAATGTGGAATACATATTCCACCTACTCTTTGAAAGTGAGCTAGCAACCCTATGTTACGGAGTTGCACACATATTGAAATCTGGAACCCACTTTCAAAATATGTCAGCTACGCAATTAATGCAAAAAGTGCAAGAAAAAGATGACGTTTTAAAATCAAGCATAATTTATCTGTTTGCAAACATGCGTGGTACAAAAGAATACTGGTTCCGACATCACAGAGATGTATGTTGTATGATCAGAAACCTTGGACCACCCACTTGGTTTGTTACATTAAGTTGTGCAGAATATGCATGGGAAGATTTACATGATTTCCTACGCATATCAAACAACAACAAAACCAACATAGATATACTAACACCTGGAGAACTTTGCTCTCTAGATCCTGTTAATGTTTCGAGATATTTCCACCATCGTTTCATTGCTATGCTACACTTTATTTGTAATAAAACTGTTCCTCCCCTCGGAGAAGTGCAACACTTCTTTTGGAGAAAAGAATACCAAGCCAGAGGAGCACCACATATCCACATGCTTTTATGGATTAATGGTGCACCTAATTTTGGTCAGGACAGTGATACCACTGTTTTGCAGTTCATCCAAAAATATGTCACTTGTGAAATCCCTTCACAAACGACACATAGTGACCTTCATGAATCAATTGTACAATTTCAAAGACACAAATGTGGCAAATATTGTCGTCGCAAATACAAAAACAAAGGGAAATATTACACCAAATGCCGCTTTGGTTTCCCTAGACCAGTTACAGAAATAGGTGAAGTGAACAACTTCATGTCTTCAGTTCGACATAGTGTTAAAGGTAAATCACCTAAGAACACGTATTACATAAAAAGAACAGAAGAATCAAAATATATCAATGATTACAATGCAATCATTGCCCTCTTATGGAATGCAAACATAGATGTACAGTACATTGCAGACAATTCCACTGCAGTTGCACGATATGTTACAGCCTACTTAACAAAAGCAGAAAAAACAGAGCTGCAAGACCTCTGGAATGACCTATCATCAGACAAAACACTATCTCAGAAATTGTACAGGCTAGGCATAAAAATGCTCTCTCATAGAGAATGCGGTGCCTATGAAGCTGCAGATCGTTTAACCGGTACTGCTTTGTATGGAAAATCTGAAAATATAGTATGGCTAAGTCTTGGTCCTGCTAAATCTAGAAAAAGAGTTCTCAAATCATATGAGGACATAGAAACAATAGCTAAAAATGATCCCAACAGCCAACACATTTTGAAAAACAATTTACTAGACACATACTACCCGAACAGGAGTACCACTTTGGAAACCATGTGTCTATACCACATAGCCCAAAAACTTGCATACAAAAATAATATAAAACCTGATGAAAGGCAAAGGTAGATATATAGTGACAGATTGTGAAGGCAGCTTAGTGAAACTTACCAAACAAAGCTTAATTAATCATGTCAAATTGTCATTAAAAACTCCTCAACAGAAAGAACTAAATTACATGTCCCTGCTACAACTTTTTAAACCATGGAGAACAGAAGAAGAGATACTAGATAACTATGACTGCTATAAAGACGCTTTCAAAGCAAATCAAAGCACTATCACCGATGTGATGTTTACGCACTACAAAACAATGTTGCACAATGAACAGCAACACGAAGAAGAACTCCAGGCCCAACTAGATAAGGACACTCCTGACAGTAGTCAACCTTCTCTAACAGGAAGCCTAGAACCACTTGGGCAGCCACTAATAGCAAATGAGGCAGAATGAGGCAGAATTAGCTATGACTGAAGTAGAAAACACCATCAGGCCGATTCATGGCAATAATGTGCGCGGAAAAACCGGCGCACGCGTGCGAAAACGTGCGATTCGCAGTGGCACAGAAAAAATCGCAGAAAATCGCACAGAAAACAGCGCACATCCATTCATGGAAGCACGGTCACGCGCGAAATGTGGGATGTGCGCTGAGAAAGTGCGCGGCGCATGCTGGCGCACGCTGGCGCACGCTGGCGCACAGGTCATCGAACGCCGTGCGATAAGGCCACAGCGAATTCGCACATAGCGCGGCACACAGAACAAAAGTAGGCGTAACACGGGGCGTCACACGCAGAATGGGGAACAACTCGTGAAAATGTGGGCGTCACGGGGGAAGTACAGGAGGCAAGTGCGCAGAACGCCCACACGCTCGCCTACAACACGTATTCATGGAATCGAATAGGGAAAAACAGCGCACGGCCAAAGACGCGCAAATGCCCATACATGTCTGCCACACGAAAGCAGGTGGTAGCGTCCCTGCGCAGGAAAAAAATGTGCGCCAAAGTCCTACACGTGCGAGAAGGCCCACACGCGATCGGGCCTGGGGGAGCGTGTGCGTGTATTTCAGGGGTGCGCGTGAAGTTCCACACGCGATTGGCCTGGGCGCGTGTATTTCAGGGGTGCGCGAGAAGTATCTCACACGCGATTGGCCTGGCCGCGTGCATTCCATGGGCTCGCGGGTGGCTTCACACGCGATCGGGCCTGGGGGAGCGTGTGCGTGTATTTCAGGGGTGCGCGTGAAGTTCCACACGCGATTGGCCTGGGCGCGTGTATTTCAGGGGCTCGCGGGTGTTTTCACACGCGATTGTCCTGGGCGCGTGTATTTCAGGGGTGCGCGAGAAGATTCACACGCGATCGGGCCTGGGGGAGCGGGGTGCGTGTATTTCATTGGCCTGCGGGTGTTTTCACACGCGATGGGGCCTGGGGGAGCGGGGTGTGTGTATTTCAGGGGCCTGCGGGTGGTTTCACACGCGATGGGGCCTGGGGGAGCGGGGTGCGTGTATTTCATGGGCCTGCGGGTGGTTTCACACGCGATGGGGCTGGGGGAGCGGGGTGCGTGTATTTCAGGGGCCTGCGGGTGGTTTCACACGCGATGGGGCCTGGGGGAGCGGGGTGCGTGTATTTCAGGGGCCTGCGGGTGATTTCACACGCGATGGGGCCTGGGGGAGCGGGGTACCACTCACCGTCTGCCTTGCATGTAGAAGAACGCGTAGCCAACACCCGCTGCGAAGTAATAGCGAGTGAACCCCAACCAATGGAAAACACACGCCACGCACGAAAAGCACGTACAGAGAAGCCCTGCCAGGGCAACGCCCGTGCGCGAAACTGCACAGACGCGCTTACGCTGTAAAGGCCTTTGGTCCAATGAAATCGCGTACGCTTGCTGACGCGCTTACGCGCTCAGGCCCTTTCCTCGAATTTCACGCTGACGTGCAGGATTTTCACGTGCCAAATCACTCCGTATCAAGCTGGCCACGCGAAAACACAAGGAAGACCACGCTCCTGCCCAGAAGGCCGAATCACTGCCCCCCAGTGCCCCGAGCAGCCTCCCACGTGCCATCTGCTGCTGCCTGCCTGCCTGCTGCCACCGTGCCCTGCCATTTGGTGCCTGCACATCAGCCATCTGCAGGGGTTCAGTTGCTGTGTCCACCCCTGCTGGTACAGAAGACTCCCGACTCGAATAACATCGCTCCACAGCCCAGCCCCAGGACCCAGTTGCCCACCCACTCCTGCCCCTGGGGTTGCCATGTCGGGCACATCTACATCTGACACCAGTGGCAATCCCCGGCCAGAGGGGCAGAGGGGCACCAGCTTCACTGCCACCGAAGTTGGTGTCCTGGTGGAGCAAGTCCTGGGGCAGTATGATGCCCTCTTCGGATCGTCCCGCGCCAACAGGGAAGGACGGGAGAGGATCTGGGCCGACTGTGTGGTTGCCATCAACGCGGAGGGGGTGGCAACCCGCACCATCCAGAAGGTCAAGAAGCGCTGGGAGGACTTGAGGTCCAGGACCCTCATGAAGGCCCGGCGCCTCGTGGAGGGGAGCCGGGGCAGCATGAGTTCCATCCAGTTGAGGGTCCTGGAACGCGTACACCCAGCGCTCCACGCCCAGGTCCTTGAGAGGGAGACCCGTCTGGAGTTGAGCGGTAAGTGGCCAAGCATTGCTGTGTGAGACAGGGCGTGTTGCAGTGTGCTGGTTGTCTGATACTTGCCTGCATGTGTGACATAGGCCATGTACGCATGTATGTGTGCAGGGACATCATGGGAATGCATGTGCGACCTGTAATGTGTGAACCGCATGGTTGTTGCATGTGTTTGAATGCGACATGGGGAGCCCTGTGCAGATTGCACACATGAGAGCATGGCAGTCTCTGTTCCTGGACATGGGTGGGGGCGAGGGATGGGTGCTGATGCCAGATACATATGTGGTATCCATGTCTGTGTGCCTGACCTGCGTGTCTGTGACTTGTGAGTGCCATGGATGCATGACACATGTCTGTGACAATGTACAGATTCACTGATGCAGCCTAGTCATCCTTGTATGCACTGTGATTGGGGTGTACGGGGCCAGATGGATGTGACTGAGGTGAAGTGTGTGCATGTGATAGGCATGACCCATGATGCATGTGAGTCCCATTACATTGTATGATTCGAGAGTCCATTGGACATGTATTGAAATGTCCATGGCACGCACCATGACTGTCACTGTGTGTGTTTTGCCTGGACTGACACATGTGTTGTGGTGTGACATGATGGAAGTGTACCTTGACAGTGGCACTCATCTGCTATTGCTTCCTGTCTAGGGGACCATTGTACAGTACCCTGATGCTTGTGTTCTATGTCTCCCTCTACGCAGCGGCTAGTGAAGGAGAGGGCGGAGACGGCGCTGTGGAGCAAGGCGGCGGGGATGCCCCCACGGCTGCAGCGGAAGGGGTGGGTGAGCCCCCAGAGGGGCCTGCCACGGCGGTAGACGGTGAGGAGCCATCCAGGTTGGTGGTTTCCACAGAGGAGGAGGAGGCCGTCACTGAGGTGCACATGGGGCCTGGTGGGGGCATCCCTGCTGGTGCAAGTGGTGCAGTCCAGGGGCAGGGGCAGGAGGCAGCACAGGTCACCGTGGAGGGGCCTGTGCATGTCGCTGTCCCTGAACCTGTGGGTGCACCACCTTGCACCAGCAGGGATGCCCCGTCCCAGGCCCGTCCGCAGGTAGAGGGGATGTCCATGTCATCTGACTCCCCTCCACCTGCGGACGAGGGGACCCCTGGCCGTGTGGAGAAGGTCCTGATTGGGGTCGCGATGCGCACGGCTGTGATTCGTGATGCCGTGCGTGCTTCCCAGGAGGAGCACGCATGTCATCACGAAGAGCACCGTGCCGACGTGGCCCAATTGGGATCGTCCATGTTCGGGGGTTTCCTGCATGTGTCGGCCAATCTGGCGGCCCTCTCCTCCTCTGTGGAGACTATACGCCAGTCGTTCTCCTTGCCGTCTTCCGGCCCAGATGCCACCAGGGCCCCCTGTGGACCTGCCCTGACCAATGCAGCCAGCTCGGTGGGGATCCCATCCCTGCCACAGTCGGGAGTCAGAGGTCCAGCAGGGGTGGACACCACAGCAACTGGACCCCAGCAGATGGAGGATGTGACGGCATCATCGGGCAGGGCACGTGCACGACGGTGTCGGTGGTTTCCATCAGCCTGGATGCCGTCGTGCTGGCAGAGGCAGTGGCGTCGGAGGCAGCAGCAGGCTCGACGTGGGAGGCATCATGGCTCGGGGCCATCAAGATCAGAGGGGCAGGCATCGGCCGGAGGGCAGGAGAACCCTGGGATGGTAGTGTCTTCCGTGTGGGAGCAGTTGGTCCAGCGGATAGGTGCGGAGCGGCAGCGGGCGGAAGAGGAGCGGCTCACCATGGTCAGGGCGGAGTTCTCCATGCGTCGGGCGTTGAGGCGGGCTGAGTGCCTCGAGGAAGCTCGCAGGGAGTTTGAGGTGAACATGGGGTTATCCCTGCGAGACCTCGGGGCCAGGACTGAGTCCCGCCTCCAGGACATCGACATGGAGTTCGATGATGCCCTGGCCGGCAACATCACAGAGTGAGCCGCAGGACTTGCCCGCTGCCATTGTATATAGTTCTTTAGTTAGTTAGTGTTAGATTTCCTTTATTTTTTGAGATTTTTTTGGACCGCTCGGACAATGGCCACTTTTCTGTATATAGTTTTTTTATTGGGTAGTAGTAGGTTTCATTTATAGTGTTGGGCTCATGGACCCTGGAATATTCTTGTGTATAGTTGGATTTTTTATAATACATTTTTTTGATTTATATTTGTGTTCACCATGAGGCAATGGTTTTCCCTTATTTTATTTCACCATGATTTTGCTTTGGACAACATTAGTTTTTGGATTCCTTTGTTTTTTGGATTTTTACATTACTTATCGGACATGGACAATTTATTTTGTTATCCCCATTGTTGTATGTTTGATTTGTTTACTTCATTTTCTTCGAGAATACATGTTTTTATAACTTTCTTTTGTGGTATTTACTCATTGGTTTCATGCATGTCATGATATGGGTTTTGACATTCACTTGCACCCATTGTGTATGTGTGTGTGACGGACATGTGTTCATTTACATACTTGCCATTGGGGTTGTATCATGTAATTGCATTTGCTATGTGGGTGGATGCAATCCTTGGCTGGGTGTTTGTGCTGGGTATGCTGCCCATTACTGCCATGATTGTGTATCGTCAGGACCTGGGGGCAGGGGGACATGGTTGGGGGCCTGCTGGCAGGTGCCCCACATGCTGGGTAGTGGGGGTGGTGGGAGACATGGGTGGGGGCCTGGTGGTGGGTGCCCCTGCACTGCTGGGGGGTGAGGGTGGTGGGAGACATGGGTAGGGGCCTGGTGGTGGGTGCCCCTGCACTGCTGGGGGGTGGGGGTGGTGGGAGACATGGGTGGGGGCCTGGTGGTGGGTGCCCCTGCACTGCTGGGGGGTGGGGGTGCTGGGAGACATGGGTGGGGGCCTGCTGGCAGGTGCCCCGCACTGCTGGGGGTGGGGGTGCAAGGGGACATGAGTTGGTGATCATTGGTGCAAGGAGACATGTGCCTTTGCTGGGGGGCATGCCCATGTTGGGTGGGCTGCCTGCGGGACATGACCAGGGATGCAGGGTAGTCCCCTGTGGTGTGGGCTGCCTGCAGGGGCCGTGGAGGGTGTACAGGGAACACCTGGGAGGACCCACACTGGCAAATCACATGTAGGACTCCCCGGCACCCCTGAAATACACGTACCCTGCTGAAATCGCATGTGAAACTTCGCGCGCGCGCCTAATACCCGCACGCAGCCCAATCGCGTGTAAAACTTTGCGCGCACCCCTAATACACGCACACAGCCCAATCGCGTGTAAAACTTTGCGCGCACCCCTAAAACCCGCACGCAGCCCAATCGCGTGTAAAACTTTGCGCGCACCCCTAATACCCGCACGCAGCCCAATCGCGTGTAAAACTTTGCGCGCACCCCTAATACCCGCACGCAGCCCAATCGTGTGTGGAACTTCCCGCGCACCCCTGAAATACACGCGCCCAGGCCAATCGCGTGTGGAACTTCCCGCGCACCCCTGAAATACACGCGCCCAGGCCAATCGCGTGTGGAACTTCCCACGCACCCCTGAAATACACGCGCCCAGGCCAATCGCGTGTGGAACTTCCCGCGCACCCCTGAAATGCACGCGCCCAGGCCAATCGCGTGTGGAACTTCCCGCGCACCCCTGAAATACACGCGCCCAGCCCTAACGCGTGTAGAACTCCTCGCGCACCCCTTGAATACACGCACACGCTCCCCCCAGGCCCCGATCGCGTGTGGAAGCACCCGCGAGCCCCTGAAATACACGCGCCCAGGCCAATCGCGTGTGGAACTTCTCGCGCACCCCTGATTACACGCACACGCTCCCCCCAGGCCCGATCGCGTGTGAAAGCACCCGCGAGCCCCTGAAATACACGCGCCCAGGCCAATCGCGTGTGGAACTTCCCGCGCACCCCTGAATTACACGCACACGCTCCCCCCAGGCCCAATCGCGTGCGGTAGCACCCGCGAGCCCCTGAAATACACGCGCCCAGGCCAATCGCGTGTGGAACTTCTCGCGCACCCCTGAATTAGACGCACACGCTCCCCCAGGTCGCGTGTGTTGCTTCTCGCACTGGTACAGGGTTGGCGCAGCCCTTTGCGATGGTTTTGCGATCTTGATGGCTTTTCCTTGCGCGAGGGCGTTCTTGGGGGCGTAACTGGCGCTGCTGCAGGGTCGCTGCGATACTCTGCGCCACGGCTTGTTTTGGAGGATTAATCCATGAATACGATGTGCGCTGCAATGGATTTTATCGCACGCGGCTGGCGCAGACATTCGCACGGGAACACTCTGCGCCAGCCGCGTGCGATACTTTTGACTGTATTTCCATGAATCGGCCTGCATGTGTCACTATGAAGAAGATACAGAAGACTTAACTGTACTACAATCAAAACAAAGACCAGCGCACCATTTTTGAAGAAGTAACATGGTGTACAACACAAAAATAAAGAATGTACCTGCCAAAATTGCAAACCTATACTGCTGTACGTCAGTGGTGAAGCTGGTTCAGGCAAAACATTCTTAATCAAAATCATCAGCAAGTTCCTTCAACAATTGACAAACAAAAAACTGTCAGCTGTTGTAACTGCCCCCACAGGTTTAGCTGCCTACAACATAGGCGGTATCACTTTACACCGATTACTACTCCTTCCAGTAGAACACCAAAACAAATTAGACTATTAACTTTCTACAGAAGCTGCAATGGAACTACGCAGAGTATTAAAACAAATGAAAATGCTACTAATAAATGAAGTGAGCATGGTCTCCAACCTAATGTTGGCTTTGATTCACCTCAGATTGCAAGAAGTACTTAAAACAAAATACGAAGACCTCTTTGCAGGAAAACACATTATTGTTTTTGGAGATCTTCTACAATTGACACCAGTGAAAGGTGAACCTATTTTTAAAACCTTAGGACACAAACTCTGCCGTAAAACTGTTGGCAGCATAGGAAATGTCAACCTTTGGCAACATTTCCAATACAGAGAATTAACAGAAAACATGCGTCAATCTGCAGACCTCACTCACGCCAACATTTTAAAAAGTATTAAAGTTGGTGTACTATCTCAAGAAGCACAAGCAATATTGAAACCCCGGCACATCCATGCGCTTTATGGCGATAACGCATGTGCTACTGATGTTATGGAACAATTAGCACACAAAAATGTCAATTGTATGGCCTTAATGCCAACTCTTGCAAGCTGTTCCAAATTCAATAAAACAATGTTAAAAAAAGAAAGGCAACCAATAATTGAAATGTGCTAGACAAACTGGACGTACATGGTATGACACTACCCATGTGTCAGCAAGCCATAACAAGACTAAATATCTTAGAAAATTCAATCTCCAACACATCTGGGTTGCAAAAAATATTAAAATTATCCTTAAATTGTAGAGTAATGCTTAAATGTAACCTTGACGTGGAACAAGGACTAGTTAATGGGGCACTAGGTACAGTTGTTGGCTTTCAAACATACCCACGTGACAACAACATTCAGTTTGTCAATATTCTCTTTGATAAACGTTCAGAAGTAAAAAGGATAGGGCGCTCAACAGCTCGATTCCTTCTCTTCAAAGACATGCATGTACGTAGAGAACAATTTTCTCTAACTCTTGCATATGCAGTCATCATTCATAAATCCCAAGGTCTTACCCTAGACAAAGCATTGATAGATATTGGAAACACAGTCTTTAAAGAAGGCATGAGCTACATTGCACTATCAAGCTTACGTACACTTGACGGTCTATTTCTAATCAACTTTGATGCAAGTAAAGTGAACGCTGATATTCCTTGCATTTTTTAATACAATAGACTACGTTCACTGTACACCCCCCATCTGAAATCGAATCCTGTTCCACAAAAAGGAAAACGTTGTAAAAGAAAACTAATTCAAACAGAAATGCAACAGGATCTGACTGCAAATCCTTCAAAGAGAGTAAAAGAAGCTAATACTTCATCAATTACCACAACCAAAGAAGAACCTATTAGTGAAAGTAAATCAGGTACTTCTTCAAAGAAGGAACACAAACTCCAAAAAAATCACTTGGACACAGAACTATCTGGTCCATTCAAATTTTCAAATGTAACTGGTGTAGGTTGCTATGCAAGTGTAGCAATGAATATTCTATTTCAATTGCCACCAATTGTTAACAACATTTACATACACAGTAGAGACCAATTGTGTTTGAAAATGTTAGTCCTTCATCGAAACGCAACAAACAATCCTGTCAACACGTATAGCGTTCACGGAATAAGAAAAGAATTGTACTACTGTGCTGGAATGGTGAGGTTCACTATAAACTCACAAGAAGATCCACAAGAATTTCTAATGTACTTACTACAAGTACTTGAAAAAACATACCTATAAATGAAATCTTCCAGATTTCATACATGTGGAAACATACATGCACTCTCTGCAACAATGTGACACAGGAACAAATCCCTAATGAGCGATTTGTGTATGTATCCATACCTAATTGTGAATCCATTCCATTTCAGCAACTTGTACAAAATGAAAACCATGGCAGATTATGTACTATCTGCAATTCAGATAATCGCTCCACCTTACTGATACAAACACATAGTAACTACATAATACTAATGCTTCAACGTTACAATGCAGATGGTACCAAAAACAACTGCAAGCTGACTGGATTCACACACGGTCAAGTGTCACTTGGTAAGAAAACCTTCACAACAATAGGTATAATCTACCACGCAGGAACCACAACCAATGCAGGTCACTACACTGCATATATTAAAAAGAAATGTGGATGGTTTGAATGTAATGACAGTAGCATTACTCTAAAGCAGAGATTACCAGCAAATCTTACAAATGCTTATTTAATCTTCTTAAAGCCAAAATGTAATAATGAATCTCGACTTCAACATTTACAAAAATGCAATTTAAAGACTATAAACAGTTAGACTACGCCAACAGGTATCTAACTGGCCCAACATTGTATAACAACCACACAGATAAATGAATGCCACTGAAGTGTAACAAAAAATAGACAGTTAGAATACGCCAACAGGTATCTAACTGCTTCAAAAATGTGCAACAAGCCAACAGATAGAACATTAACCAGAAACAACAAGTGAACACTCAAATGAAACAGTGTGTAGCATAACAAAAAAGGATTTTTTTTAATCCAACTAGGATTTTTTTCTCCCAGACCTAAAGATTTGAAAAACAAACACAGAAACTGAGCAAAATGCACAGTACACTGGTTTGTAAACTAAATACGAGGGTCGACAAAAAGCTAAAATGTCTATTATGCAATATAATAAGTCTTTATAAAATACATACACTAACATGATTTTTTCTTTTATCACAGAAATTGAAAAAGAATATTTCCTCCAAGTACTAAAGTCATGTAAAAAGAATATCGACTCTCAACAAATTAAACAGTAAGTATATTTTCAAACATTTCATACATATTCAAATCTATACGTGTGATCTATAGCTGTAATAGGGTGCGGTGGTTGTGGCCAGGGCCTAGAGTCTTGGATGTATAGCTTACGGCCTACGGCCTTCGGCCATGCACCCAAGACTCTAGATCCTGGACACAACCACTACAGTTTATGAAATCCATGATAGCTTATAACTTCAGGGCTTATAACTTTGGTCTTGGGTGCATGGATATGCACCCAACTTTACTGCTTATAACTGCACTGCTTATAATTTTGCTCTTGTGTGCATGGCCTTCAGCCAGGTATCCAAGACTGTAGGTCCTCGCCAAAACCACCGCAACATATCACACCCATTGTGGCTTATAACTTTAGTACTTAGAATTGTGGTCTTGAGTGCATGGCCTTTGGCCATGCACCCAAGACTCTAGGTCCTGGACACAACCACCACA
This sequence comes from Ambystoma mexicanum, assembly GCF_040938575.1. Taxonomy (NCBI): domain Eukaryota; kingdom Metazoa; phylum Chordata; class Amphibia; order Caudata; family Ambystomatidae; genus Ambystoma; species Ambystoma mexicanum. Next base: position 231,011,815 of record NC_090934.1, read on the forward strand.
GTATATGGGGGTGCTGTTGAGAAGCCTGCAAGATGGCTGCCTAGTGTTTGAGCTCCGCGCCTAGCCGCCTTTTATCCGGCTACATCTGCGGTTCTGCGCCTGATCCTGTAATCCTGCTTCGGATTAATATTGCTGCTGCTGTGCGCTTCCCACACGCCGAATCCCGGAGGAAATCGGACATCGGGTGCCCTTAATCTGCCTTCGTGCTACGTGGGCGGCGGCGCGGCCCTGGGACATTTGACGTCTCCCTTGTGCGCCGCGGCTCGAGCGGGTGCCCGCCGCCGTCTCCATCGCTGCTGGCCCGTGCTTGTGCCCCGGGCGCGGCTCCTCCTCGTCGCTGGTCTGGTGCACTGTCATCTCCGCCTGCCCGCCCTTCCCGCTGAAGATCGGTGCCGCGCCGGCTGCTTGGCTGCGGCCGGAAGTGGGGGCTGGGCGGGGTGCGGGCCCGCGGGGAGTGTTGCCGCGACGGAGCCCGTCGCCCGCCGCTGTTGCGGCTCCTGGAGGCGGCCTACGGATCTGCGGCCCCTCTCTCTGGGATCGAGGGGCTGCTAGCGGGCCCTTTTGGTGTGGCGGCCTTGCCTGGGTCGGACTTGCGGCGCCTGAGTGGAGGACGCAGCGGTCTTGAGGTGAGGATCGGGGGCTGCCGCCATCTGTGTCCCCCGCGCTCTCGTCGCTTCTCGCCTCATGGGAGATGGCCTGCTGAGGCCGGGACACCCACTCTGCTGGTGGGCCCCTCCTGCCTCGTGGTGTGCGGTCCTCCCTGCGGGGGTCTCCCTCCACCGCACCGCCGCATTGAGGCCTCACCCCGCTCCCGAAGTTGAGTCGCCCTGACGGAACACTGTACCTCATCCTCCCAGGTGGGTGACCCGCACCATACCCAGCTGACCTACGTTTGCGGACCTCCTGCGCTTGGCCCCACTTATTCTTCATTATACTGGGCAGTCTCACCACAAGCTGCAAACTTCATTGTACCGGGTCGTTCTCTCCGGCTCCGCAACACCCCATCTGTGCAGACGGGTGACCCCATCTTCCATACTCCACCCCCTCACCTCCCCAATCTCTTCTGGACTGCAAGCTGCTCCCTCGGTTGGGGACCGCCGCGGGGACTGCACTGGGGAGGCTGCTGGTCCCTCTGGTAAGCCCTACACTGCGTAAACAGTTGGACCTTCCACACGCGTGGTCTCCTCGCTTCCTGGTTCGGGGGCTGAACCAACCTAGACCTGTTTGGCTGCCTCCTTCGTGCCCGTAGCAGCCCTGTGCTGCTGTAACGGGCTACTCTCATTTTGTCATCTCCCCCTATGATTCTCTGCTCCCGATCATGTCGAATCGCTCCAAGAGTGGCGCCAGGGGGGGGCCATGGACAAATTTACAAAGGCGGTCCCTCGATCCGAAGTGGGCCACGCATCAACTATGCCGGAGGAACCAGATACCGAGCTGAGTCCCGGGGCCGCGGCTCCTGATTTTACTGCCATGATGGAATCGATGGCCAAAAACTTTGCCTCCTTTCATGAAAAGCTTGACGACATCAATGCTAACGTGGCCTCACTCAAAACACGCGTTGATCAGGCTGGCTCCAGAATTACGGAGGCCGAAAACCGGATATCAACCAATGAAGATGTGATACACACACTTCAGGACACTGTGGCTGCCTTATCGCGCGATATGAAGAATGTAAAGGCCAAATGCGACGACTTGGAATCCCGCTCCCGCAGAAACAACCTGCGCATTATTGGGGTCCCTGAAACTGCCCTGAAGGGTCGAATGGAGGAGGCGGTCGAACGTCTACTCAAGGACCTGCTTGGTGACCCGGATCTTTCCCCTTACTTCACTGTTGAGCGAGCTCACCGGGCCCTGTCCCCGCGTCCCAGGCCTGGCGATAGCCCCAGGCCCATTATAGCCAAGATTCTCAATTACCGGGACAGGGACCTCATCCTCCGCCTGGCACGAGAGAAGGGGGAGTTGCGGTTGGAGGCTAACACTATCCGAATCTTCCCGGATTTTTCAATGGCTGTGCAGCAGGAGAGGCGTCAGTTCCTTGGCGTCAAGAAGATGCTCAGGGAGCGGAAAGTCCCATATGCCATTTTATTTCCTGCCAGACTCAAAATCACCCACAGGGGCAAACTCTATTTCTTAACTATCCCTGAAGAGCCGGTAAAATTTATTGAGATGCAGATACCGCTTCAGGGCCCTGGAGATGCCATCGCTGATGAAAGTTGATTGGGTGTTGTGAAGTGGGGTTTTTGGCTGCATTTGTTGACTCTGTAATTACAATTTCTCACTGTTAACACTGTTCGGCTCACTGGGTCGATCTGGCTCCCGGCGGTGCTCGCCTGTGGCGTGGGTGGGCCACAAACTGTTGGCACTGGCCACTTACCTCTCACGTTGCTAGGAACTGTCGTATACTCCAGTCCCCCTTGGTGTTTGGTTGGCCTGTGGGGCGGTGACTGGCCCAGATATCTCCTGAATATATTGCATGCCATAGTGCTGGGCCTCGCTCAGTACATGCTGGTTGGTAGTATGCCCGTAAGGCTGGTCACGCTCTGACACTCTTCCCGGCCACCTGCCGTTGGTGTAGCGCCTGCTTGGGAGCCGGGTATCTATTCTGGGGCCTGCTCCACCTGGGATGGTCTACGTATCCGCTGACTGCCTGGGCCGCAATGTTCAGGCGTTCATCCTCCTGGGGGCTTAGATGATGCTCTACATGAGGCCAATGTTGCAATATCTTGCTGCCCCACTGTTATGTTTTCCTCTTTCAATTGCACAACTACAGGACTTCTACCTCTTTGAGACCGGCCCAGTTCCCCACTTTGGGGACACATGGGGTGGATGCTATATGACTGTCGACACTGTTCTGGTAGTTGCGGAACCGCAGGGGCTCGTGCGCGGTTCCCTGAGTTCCCGCTCTGCGGGCGGGGGCTTGCGTTAGGAGTCCACCACTACTGTTCGTTTGGCAACAGAGCCGTTTGGCTCTAAGCGTGCTAGTGCGTGGCAACGGCGCACCCCATTGCGATTGCACTGTTCTTTTCTGTTTTGCTGGAATGGGTTGGCCCCCGTTGGGCCTTGGGGAAGTGCTGGCCAGGTTGGGGTTGGCCTATCTGTGTGTTGCTAAGGGAGGGTGATGTTTACACTGCTGATTCACCGTTAGTGGTGCGGGTGCGGGGTGGGAAGGGGGTTGTTTCTCAAAAAGGCACATGAGGTTTCGCGAGGCGCACCCTGAGTTGGCACAAGCGCGCATGCTGTCTTTACTTTGGGAACTCACACGGTCATTTGTGTTGGGATGTTCATTGAGGATGGATATTGCGGTTGAAGATGGCTACAACTGAAATGTCTACTGTCATAATGTCCTGGAATGTTCGGGGGTTGAGCAACCACACCAAAGCCCGCAAGATCATGGCGTATGCCAACAGGCATAACTGTAGGATCCTGCTCCTGCAGGAGACACATTCCAATGGTCTGATACCAAGGGCACTTGCCCCGTCATGGGGTCCCGCCAGATTTTTCACTTCCTATTCCACGCAATCTAGGGGTGTTCTCATGATTATCCACAAATCGATTAAGTTTGGGCTGCATAAAAGCTACATCGACCCTGAAGGTCGCTACGTTATACTACACTGCACACTAGTCAATAAGGAATATTTGCTTGTCAACACCTACTGTCCAAACGTGGACTCTCCGGAATTCTTTGACACAATAGCCACCATACTTCTGGGTTTCGTGGGGGTGCATGTTATATGGGGAGGGGATCTGAACCTTATATTGGACACTGTCCTAGACAGAACTGCCACGGGTCCCAAGGCACTGTCTCGCGCGGCGCGCAGGCTACGGGGCCATATGCAGTCTCTCAACATTTGTGACGCCTGGAGAACTCTCCATCCCCAGAAACGGGAATACACCTACTATTCATCTGTGCATGACAGCTCGTCCAGGATAGATCTATTCTTGGTCTGCGGCGAGGTAATGGGTGGGGTGGAGGGCGCGGGCACTCTGGCCCGCACGCTTTCTGACCACGCTCCAATCACACTGTCCCTAAGACTGCGCACTCCTGTTCCAACAGTCAGCACTTGGCGCTTTAAGTCCGAGGCCCTAAAAGACATCGGCCCTCATTACGACCCTGGCGGAAAGTGACTGACCGGACCGCAACAGCGTAAATAGCGTTTCCGCCATTGCACGAAGGAGCAAAGTGCGGCCCATTCCGACCCATCGGGCACGAGCACCACGGCATGGCGGAAGTGCAAAGTCCGCGATGGCGGAAATGACCCCAAAACGGCCCACACCGCCGCCGTACGTCGCCCTAGGTGCAATACCGCCACCCATCACAGCGGACACCGCAGAGTGCGCCTACCGGAAAGTACGGTGACCGGAAATATACGGAAACGGAAGTAAAAACATGGGCCCGGAACGGGAAACATCCCGCCGTACACCTAAAAAACCACAAAAACCACACAACCACTAAAAACACCACCCCGAGACACACCCCAACCCGTCATCCACCCTAGCGAAACCAAGAAAAATGGGAAAAGTAGCGAAGAAAGCGTGCGACCGCAAGCGGCAGGTCCACTTCTCCCGTGAGGAACTCACCGTGCTAACAGAGACCCTCCAGGAGAATGCTGCCGTCGTCTTCTCCACGCAAATGACCAGGACGGCACTTGCGAACAAGAAGGCCATATGGGCTCTGGTGGCACAGCGGGTAAGTGCGGTGGGGTCCGCACCCCGCACCCCACAGCAATGCCGAAAGCGATGGGACGACCTGCGGATACGCTCTGCCAACCGCAACATTGCCACAGCCACCGGGGGAGGTCCAGAATCGCCCATCAAGTTGACCCCCTGGGAAGAAATCTGTGCCTCCACCATCGGAATGGAGAGCATAGAGGGAGTCGGAGGGATGGAGAAAGGAGTGCAGACATCCGAAGATTCAGGTAGGTGGGCCAGATAAAACAATGCTAAATCCACAATGTCCAATCATGTAAACCACCATGTGTCCACATAGTGCAACAGAAACACATGTCCAGGAGAACGTCCACACACATCGCCCTGATAGCGCACTTTAAAACTCACAATAAATACATAAATAATTAAAAACCCCTAAAACACCCAATACACGTGCAGCAGGCACACCCTAACTGCAGGCTGCCAAACAACTGCACCCTCACTCCACACACAAATGAAAGCACCTCCAAGGCCCCGACCCAAATCACCCTCAGGTACCACCCCAATGCATGTGATACAATGCCATTCCAATACCCACAGACCCATTATTAACCCTCGCCCTCCTTCACTCCACCACAGGGTCTGAACCAAACGACGAGCATCAGGACACCCCTACCAGCGCACCTGCAAAGAGGGCCAAGACCAACGGCCAAAGACCCTCCACCTCAGCTGCACGCATCAAGACACGGCAGCAGCACACATCAGGTGGCAGCACAGAGGAGGGAACATCAGCAGGCACCCCAGCAGCCAGCATGCCCACAACACCACCACCACAGGTCCCCCCAACGGATGCCACAGAAGGCACTGCCTCTGGTGGCAGCAGCACCATAGGTGACACCCCATTGATGGCAGCATGCTCCGACACAGAAGACGGGGATGTCGACGTCAGATCCATCCATGACCTGTCCCATTCCCCCTGTCTGTCCCATCCCATACAACATGAGGATACCACGCAGGGGCACCCACAAGACGACGACTGGCCATCCCCCACAAGCCCTGTGGCAAGGCAACATGAGGTCAACAGCCCCTCTGTGACACCCCCGCAAATGGCCATGGCCCAGCAGAGGCAACAGTCCCTCGACCAGTTAATCGTGCAACAGCAGCAACTGGCCACGCTCCTCAAGGACCATGCCGATGAATGTGGGCGCACTAAGGCAGACATAGAAACATCAACTGAGACACTCAGGGCAGAAATGGAGAGAAGTACAGAGACACTAAGGGCACAAAACCGAGAGCCTGAGGGGGGAACTGCATGCGACGTCCAAAGACGTATGTGCCGAACTTGCCGCAGTTCTCGATGTGGAATGCCATTGCTACGTACGCACACCCCCCCCCCTTCCTGCCAGGTCATTGCCGCATCACATACCCCACATCATCATGCATGAAAAGAGACTCACCGAGTAGCCAGGATCTGTTCCCTGCGTGTCGCTCCATGTAGCGTGGTATAGTAGAGTTCCTCAAGACCATAGAATCATGGGTTGATCCAGGGAATCTGGCACAACAATGTGTAATGATCCTGTTGCAGTCACACACCATCTGTACATTCAGGCAATGAAATTGTTTTCGGTTGCGGTACTGGGCCTCCATGGCATGTGGGACGACCAATTCCACATGGGTGCAGTCGATGGCACCAATGCAACCCGGTATGCCGGCAAGTGCATGGAATCCCACTTTTGTGTTGGTAATTTCCTGCTCCGAGCGTGGTAGAGAGATGTAGTCGTCTGCGTGCTGCAGGAGGGCATCGAGCACTTGCAATAGTGTCCGTGAGAACAGTGGCTGAGAAATGCCATGCAACTGTCCGACTGTGTGCTGGTAGGTGCCTGTGGCCAGGAAGTGGAGTACAGACACCACCTTCAGTAGGGGTGGGATGGCGGTTGGGCTATCTATCATGCTGACAAGGTCAGCCTGTGTCATGTCCACAATGGCGGCTATGGTGTCCCGGTCCAAACGGTAGAGGGTGTGGATCTGCTCATCAGTGAGGTTGAACGGATGTGCTCGGAGGCGTGGAATTGCGGGCTGCCTGCGTGGTGGTAGTGGCTGTGCTGGCGGCCCTTGCTGGCCCTGCCTTGGCCTCCTCCTCCTCCTGCGTCTCCTCCGTGCGGCCGGTTGTAGTTGGTGTTCGTCTTCTTCTTGGAGTTGCAGTACTTGCAGTGCTATCAGGTCCCCCAGGGCCAACATCGCGAGTCCTGCCGGTAGCATTTCGGAGTGGGTGTGGTTGTGGGAGGAGACTGGGTGTGCATTTTATGTGTTTTCAGGCTGTATGGCCTCCACCTGTGGTGATTCATTCCACCTGTGCAAGCTGCTCTCCCCTTTGGGCGAGCACGTCCCGCACACAACGCTGCAAATCGAGGAATGGCATCTTGCTATTGCAATCATGTATTTGTACCCGATGGCCGTGTAACATTTGTTGATATGTACATTCGGCTATGGTCCCATTGTTTCACATACAATCTTTGCAGTCGCGAACAGACTTGTGATGGGTCAGTGGAACGTAGTACTCGAGTAACGGTGGGCCATCATGCATCACTGTACCGAGTTGCAACGACGGGCGGGGCGTCCCATTAGTGGGTGATGGCAGTTGCCATTTTCACACACAGCCGCACTAGATGGATTAATTTGTGATTTCAAACGGCCACAGATGCCTTTTCGACGTGATGTTGCAAATGAGGAATTCGAAGGCCGGCGCTTTCGGTTTTCAGCTACCGGAGAGGAGATGCCCACAGGTCTGACTGCAAATATAACGTTCTATTGTTCAATGTCCTTGAGACAGAGGCCATGGCGAGGAGCAATGATTGATATGAATAGTTTGGGATGCGCAATAGTGACGTGGCCGATGAGGCCGGACGTTCCCAAATACATGTAACTTCACAACACTGGAATTACGGGCTGGGGCACTGTGGATTTTGCAGGCTGCATAACGCACAGACTCAATGGAAATTTCGAATGTTTTGTGAGTAAATATTCAGGCGTTTTTATAACAGGATGAGGGAATGATGAATGGATGCATGGGCAGGTGATTTGATACGGGGTTTGCCATGTACAGGGCTTCTTGGAATCTATCCGCCTCCCCTGCGCTATGTGATGCAGGGCTGCCATAGTGGGACCATCGGCTATCTGGCCTTGTTGAGCCCTCCCTGTCTCGACGCGCCTTCAGACACTTGTGTCCATGCACGTTAACATTCCCATCTGATGGAATCTGTTTTGACAGACACATGCACAGGTACACTCGTTTGTGATGGTGTTTACACCTCGATATAGATAGTTATGAGTCGCAAGTGGTTTTGGGGTGGTGATGATCCTTTGGAGTGGGCTAGCATGCATATGGCTGTGGATTTAGTGTGATCATTGAAGTGAGTTGTTGGAATGTAGTTCTGATGGCCATTCTGTTCTTTTTCTTTTCTTTTGGTTGACAGGTATCTCCTCCCCTTTTGCCACTGCCATCTGTATGCCACTCCTGCAGATGGCGTTTACTCCCGACACCTGCTGCTTCGTGTTAATCAGTGGAGCAGCATTACGATCTTATGGGACGATCGCCAATGGGCCACATGCCCTTACGCAGTACTAGTGGCTCGGAGCAACATTTCGGCCTTTCAGCTGGACTAGTGCCTCCCCATTGGGACGGGCCTGCGGTTCTGTGCGCTTCCATGTTGCCTTTTCGTACGTGAATGTGGCTCTGTGTGCCATGATGGAACAGGGCGACACACAAGTAGTAGCTGGTCATTCCTTGCGGATGCAGCCCACAATGGTGATATGTGTTTTGGAGTTCATGGACTAATGGCTGTATGAGCTTGGTGATTTAGTTGTGCATTAAATTTCTATTCTGATATGGGCCGTGTAGCGTTCTTCTTTGCGAGTGATGTGGCATATTCCTATTTGGGGAGCGATGTATTGTGAGGAGATCTGCATTGGGTTCCGGTTTCGGAGTATAGTCGCGTGGTACTGTGCTGGGCGCGTTTGCCTACGGAGCCCAGTGAGGTCAGGGATGGGGGCTGCCAATATGACTGTTTGAATGTTGTCATGCTCAGGGGCGGGGGATTGGGTTTTGTGTAACAGACGCCGGTCAGCCAGGTGGACTGGTGGAATGTTGTGATTTTCGGAATATTGCTGGTCACAGGTGCCTGTGTTTGCGTGCGTTTCGGGGGGGGGACTGTGGTCATGTCCATTGGAATGGCTTCTGTATTCGTGCCATCTGTGCCCTGCAGCTCCCATTGGCCCCTCTTGTGAATCTTTTGTTCGTTGGCATGCATGGGTGACTTGTTCATTTCACTGGTTGCATTGTGACTTCATTGCACCTACGGGGAGTTGTACTTTGTGGGCAGGGAGCGGTGTACAGGCACTCAGTGGGGCCGTTTACGGTTGATTCGCGATGCCGTACTTCTCACCATGGCGGAATGGTGCTTTCCGCCATGCTTGATGGCGTTAGGTACATGTCCGCTAGGGTCGGAATTCGCGTACCCTTGCGCCATGGTGGTGTTTACGGTTTGGCATGGCGCGCGCGCGCGTACTTGGTGCAGTTAGCGTTGGCGTTCACTACGGTGTCGCTAATGGCTTCGTACTTTGCGGTGACGGGTCATAGTCGCACCGAGCGCTATTCGATGGCGGTATCTCATTTCCGCCATCGTTTTCCGATTTCCGCCAGGGTCGTAATGAGGGCCATCGTGTTTAAGGCCGAAATACTAGCTGATATCGGGTCGTTCTTTGAACTTAACTCACTTCGAGACACGACCGCCGCGGTTAGGTGGGAGGCCTTCAAGGTATACATAAGGGGCATGTCCATCTCCCAGGAGGCCGGGGTGCTGAAGGCCATTAGGGCTGCCCTGGGGCAATCTGAGATCAAACTGAAACAACTTGAGCAACGTAATACTACCGGCTCTGACCCCTCCATTCTTGCCCAGATCTCAGATGAACTCCAAGTATATAACACACTGGCCACCTCCGAAGTCCGTTACTTCAGCCGCCCACAGGCCGCCAGGAGGTATGGGGAGGGCGACAGGCCTGGGAAAACGCTTGCGACTCTTGTGAGGGGGGAGGTGGGCCGTACGCAGATCTCTTCTATCAAAGATCGGAATGACGACGCTCAGTGGGCGGACCCGAAAATACTAGAGACATTCACTGAGTTTTATAGCTCCCTTTACTCCCAGCCCGTAGAACACACTAAGCAACATATGCGCGAGCTCCTTGGGCAGATCCCCACTACAGAAATTTCCCAACAGACCAGGGACCAGTTAGACTCCCCGATCACGCTAGACGAGATAGTGTCGTCCATCTCTGACTTGCCCAAAGGCAAGGCGCCTGGCCCTGACGGGCTCACCGCCGACTTTTATCAGGAGCACATAGCTGTTCTGGCCCCTCGGCTGTTTGAGGTATTGACCGAGGCACTCCAGGCCTCCATCCTTCCCCCCTCCATGCGTGAAGCGGTAATCACAGTGTTTCTCAAACCGGGTAAGCCTGAAGATGAGTGCGGGTCATACAGACCTCTTTCCCTCATGAATCTTGACACAAAGATCTTTGCTAAGATCATTGCCAACCGCTTTTTGCCAATCATGACGCACCTTGTGCATGAGGACCAGCGGGCTTCGTTCCGGGCAGGTTGTTAGGGAGAATTCTCTGTTTAGGCTGAATTTCCCTACCTAGTGAGTCCCCCAGCAGCTTTGCTGGATTTCTGGGGTTTCTTTTTTTTCTCCTGCCAAGAGTGAGACTCTTTTACCCTCACTCTTGGACATGTTGAAGTGTGTTTTCTTGGTTAAACCTTGTGTTGAATGGGCTATGGGGTCTTTTACTCCATAGGGCCTCATGTATTTTTGTGATGTGGGTTACACAGCACCCTCTGTGCCGTGACCCAGGGGTGTCCTAGGGACTCCCCAACATAGACTCCATACCCTGGGACTGACTACTGTCTCCCAGGGCATGTAAAGTCACCAAAGACTTTGCTAGTCTTGAATCCTGAACAGAACCAGTACAAACCATCATATTGTGGACGTACTGGCTGGGGCAATTCGATTGCCCCAGGGTCTGTTAGTCGAGGGGGCACGTCTCCGTCCCCCCTGATCGAGTTTTGGCTGGTGGCAGTGGAAACTACTTTTTATATTCGACCGCGAATATTTCCCTATGGGATTTCCCATTGTTTTAGGCTAACACATTTAATTATTTATTTACGGTAGCCTTAAACATACCGCCGGTTTATATATTTATTATTATAACTCCGGTTGGGACTTTTTGCCAAAACTTGATTCAAAAATGGCGTTGGCGTTCGCCTCTGTAACTCTGACCCAAAGTGGAGCCCTTTGTTCCACTTTTGGCGGGCTTCTCCACAGAAGCCCTCCAAAGTGGTGCCACTCTGTCTGGGGTACTTAGGAGGGGTGGAGGGGGATTTAGGCACCCTGGACTGAGTTACCTTGGTAACTCAAGTCGCACTCCGTCCTGATTGGCCCAAGTGGTGCGCCGGCCGGCTCACCACTTAGCATGTTTGAGTGACAGCTAGGCTGGGTGAATGGGGGTTTGCTGCATAAAAGCAGGGCTTTGGGGACTGGAACTCCAGAAGTCGCCACAGGACCAAGAATCCGACGAGGGAAGAGCTGAGCCGACCTGCTTCGACGACACCACCCGGTGGAGCCCTGCTGAACCGTCTCACCACTTTTCCCGACGACCGAGGAGAACTCTTAACGGAGTGGCTCCTTCCCTTGACTGGTGGGGACAACCAGTTTTCGCCTTCTTTTCGCTTCTCGAGGTATCTCGTGGCCGCCTTGCCAGTGCCAAGCACCCCGGCAACCGGAACCCCACCACTTTTTACCCCAACCACGAAAGTCGGTACAACCCTTTAACCGGAGGACTCCGCGGCTGGTTTCTTCCCGGGCAGTGCAACGACCTTCTTCTTCTGCTCTTCAGCGAGAACTTCTTCTCCCCTGACCGACGTCGAGCCTTGCTGCCACTGCCTGGAACAACTGCCACCGCTGGAGGATCCTTTCCGCTTAAGGTACCGTGTTCCGCCTGGCTTCCCTTGCTACCGACTGTACGGGGTAGATTTAGCCCCCGGCTTTCGACCCTGGGAGTGCCTGGGACACCCTGGCTAAACTTTCTAAACCACTCTAAACTCTTTCTAACTCTTTGCAAGACTTTGAATCCCTAATAACAGTGTGATCTTGGGCACATTTTCGCTCCGGCTACTCTAAGAGTGGGCCCTGCCTAGTGACTTTTGCTCACCTGTGACTTTGTGCTTCTTTGAGCCTATTGCAAGTGTTCTGGACCTTAGAGTGGTGTGTTTAACCCATTTCTGTTTCTTTTTTTATCCCTTCCTTGAACCTACTAGAGTGTCATCTAACGTTAAGCACTCACCTCTGTTTTAATTATGTGGTGATAACTTAGAGTTGGCTAGATAGGAGTAAGGGTTGAAACTGCTTTCATTATAACTGTGTTTGAAGTGTTTTTACTATACTTTGCTAGAGTGTTTTCAACTTATGTGTTCTTAAAAATAAATAACTATATACTTTTGAAACCAAGCTCTGGTCAGTGTTTGCTTGTGCTATTGTGTCTGAGTACATATTGTGTATACTTTGCATACTGCCTAACTCTTCTTGAGGGAAGTCTGACTGCTCAGCCACAGCTACCAGGTAAATCTGGGTGGTGCGGACTGCTACCAAGTGGGTTTACTGCTATACCTGTAGTCTTAAATCTTTTGCAGTGTTCCCCAAGGGAACTGCACAGGTTTCCGCCTAACACTGGTGGCAGCGGTGGGATTTGTATTGAGTATACATTTTATTGTACTTTAGATACCTTAGTGCAACTAACCACAAAGCTTAGCACTGTAAAAGTAATCCTCTAACATGTCAGTTATAGAAAGCTATAGTCAAGAGTCCCTTGCAGCCAAAACTGCTGATTGTTTAAGAGTGCTCTGTAAACATAAGGATCTCCTGACTAAGGGCAAGAAAATGGAGCTGATTGAAAGATTGTTGGCTAACCAAAGTCTGGGTGATGGTTCAGAGGAACCTACCACTCCAGCAACTGTAGATGACAATATTGAAGTTAACATGGAGCAAAATGTTGATGATTCTGAGGAAGAGTCAGAAGAGGAGGGTGAGGCTGTTGTAACTGTCCCCCCTAGGCCTCTGCCTGCTCTACCTGCTGTACCTACTGGACCTTTACCAGGTCCCACATTTAGTCCTCAGTACTTTGAACTGGAGAAAATGAAGCTAGAATTGGAGTATAAGAAACTTAATGCTCAAACTGACAAAGAACTAAGGCTAAGGGAAATGGAGCTCAAGTATGACTTAGAAATGAAGAAATTATCTGTTGAGAATGTTTCTCTCTCTGGCTCCTCTAGAAGTTCCAGTCCTAAAAGACCCCGGATGCCTAAGGAATTGATTGGTATGTATGAGCCTAAGTTGGATGTGTTGGATTGGTTGTCTCTGTTTGAATATAATCATGGGCTCCAGAACATCACAGGAAATGACTTACTCACCTGGTTGTTCTCTAGGCTTCCCCCTGTTGCAACTGATGTGGTAATGGAGATGGGGGAGGAGGATAGGAAGGACTATGAATGTGTGAAACTAGCTTTGATAGCTAGGTTTGGGAAGACCCCTTCCCAGTATCTTAAGAGGTTTAGGAGCCTCAAAAAGCATGATGGTACCCCTTGGGCTACCTGGGTGAGTGAATGTTTGAAAAACTTAGAGGGATGGATTAAGGGTTACAAGGTGAACACTTATGAAGGTATGAAGAATTTGTTTATGTTGGAGACTATTTATGATGCCTGCTCTCCTGAGCTCAGACAACACTTGGCTGATTCCAGGGAATTGGATTCCCGGAAACTAGCTAAGGCTGCTCACTTGTGGGTTGCCAACAGGGCCACTCACAAGGATTCTGGGGTAACTCAGAAGAAGGATGGGGAGAAACAGTCTAAAAAGGACTCCAAAGAGAATTCTAATACTACAAATTCCAAAGAGGGCCCCAAACAAAACTATAAGGGTAAGCCACAAGGGAAACCAAATCAGGCTAGTGTACCTCCTGGTCCCAGACCGGAAGGAGGTCAGAACAAGCCTCCATTCCAGCGAGCCTTTGGCTCATGCTTTGTTTGTAAGGCTACTGACCATGTGAAAGGAGATCCCAGATGTAAGGGTAAACCTTCAGGGGTCCAGCTTGCCTCCTTAGCCTTCGCTCCAGAAGAGGAAGTACATATGGCAAGTGGAAACTTTCTATTACTAGCTGATGAACCCACTGGAGTCTCAGCTAGTGTTTCTTTAGTCTCTCTGGGGTTGTGGGAACAACAGAATTTAGATGTCTATAACTCTATCCCAGATAATACTAAAGAGTATTATAAGGACAGTGTCCAGGTGAATGGTCAGGAGACTCCTGCCATTAGGGACACTGGAGCCAGCATAACTGTGGTGGATGAATCATTTTTCAAGGCAGAGGATGTTGCTAAGGCACCCAAATGCCTCACCAAGTTAGCTGGTGGGCCTGTGCAGATGTGTCCCCAGTTACCAGTTCTCATCCAATGTAATGATATGGCTGTAAAAATACCTGTCAGTGTACAATGTGAAGTGCCAGGTAGGGTTCTGTTGGGTAATGACCTCAAAGCTCTTGGAGTTGTATCTCATACCCCCAGACCTCCTAGCAAAAGGTTACAGGAACTCACAAAACCTGCAAGAGAGAAAACCCTGAGAGGGTTATCTCAGGAGATGATGACAGAAATCACTCCTCTCCCACTGGAGCAACTTACTGCAGTAACTACCAGATCAGGAGCAAAGGGGCAACCCAAGACTCCTAGGAAAAAGCCAGCAGCAAGCACTCCAGTGCTTCCAACAAGGACTTCCCCTAGGTTGTCCAAAGTTACACCTGTAACTCCACCTCCAGCTGAGGCTGAGAGGGAGGTACAACCCTGTGTGGTTGAGCTAGACTCTGAGGAAGAGCTAGAAGGAGGCCCCAACCTTATTGGAGATTTGGACCCTGAGGACCATCCTGAGCTGCAGTCTTTACTGGCAGAAGGTGGGCCTAGCAGGGCAGCTTTTCATAAGGGGCAAAGAGAATGTCCAACTCTGGAAGGTCTCCGCCACCAGGCAGCTTCTCAAGCTGATGGGCAAGAGCCTGGGAAGTATAGGTTGCACTGGGAAGATGGCCTCTTCTACAGTGAACCCACTGAATCTGAACCTGGAGACTACAAACGCCTTGTAGTCCCACAAGAGAACAGACAACAGTTCTTACAACTAGCCCATGAGATACCTTTGGCTGGTCACTTGAGTTTCAAGAAGACCAAGGAAAGGCTCTCACTCTACTTTTATTGGCCAAAGATGGGGGCTGAAGTAGATAGATATTGTAAGAGCTGCCATACCTGCCAGACTTCTGGTAAGGTTGGTTCCAAGAATGTGGCACCTTTAGTGCCTCTCCCAGTTGTGGGAGTCCCATTTGAGAGGGTAGGGATTGACATTGTTGGTCCCCTTGATCCTCCAACCTCCTCAGGCAACAGGTTTATACTTGTTGTAGTAGACCATGCTACTAGGTACCCTGAGGCAATTCCTATGAGGACTGTTACAGCTCCGGCTGTGGCTAAGGCCCTCCTTGGTATTTTTACCAGGGTTGGGTTTCCTAAGGAGGTAATCTCTGACAGGGGGTCAAACTTTATGTCCCACTACATGAAAGCCATGTGGAAAACCTGTGGAGTTACCTACAAGTTCTCAACCGCATACCACCCTCAGACAAACGGATTGGTTGAAAGGTTTAACAGAACCATGAAGAGCATGATAGGTGCTTTAGAAGAACCCCTTAAGAAAAAGTGGGACCTTCTACTGCCATGCCTTCTCTTTGCTTATAGAGAAGTCCCTCAGGAGGGAGTAGGTTATTCTCCCTTTGAGCTTCTCTATGGCCATCCAGTCAGAGGTCCATTGGCCCTGATTAAGGAGGGATTGGAAGGTGCTCCTCCCCTCAAGCCAGTCAGAGTGACTGACTATGTGATAGGTCTCCGGAGGAGAATGTCACACATGATGGCAGAAGCAAGTGACAACTTGAAAGCTGGTCAAGCCCTGGTCAAACATTGGCACGACCAGAAGGCTAACATGGTTGAGTTTACTCAAGACCAGCTAGTTCTAGTTATGCTCCCAACAAGGCAGAGGGCCTTGCAAGACAAATGGATGGGACCCTTCAAGGTTGTGGGAAAACTTGGAGAGGTCAACTATCTGGTGGATCTGGGCAGACCCAGGGAAGCTCCTAGAGTCTTCCACACCAACCGACTAAAAGCATACATCTCCAGACCTGATGTAGGAGCCTTGCTTCTAGCTTCAGCTGCAGAGGAAGAAGAGAGTGAATCTCTCCCTGATCTCCTCAGAGGTGTGCCTTTAGATGAAAAAGTTGAAGGAGTCAACCTCTCTTCAGACCTGACACCTGAGCAACGAGAGGAGTGCAAATCTATGTTAAATCAGTTTGCCTCCCTGTTCTCA
The DNA here is from genome assembly GCF_040938575.1 of Ambystoma mexicanum. Classification (NCBI taxonomy): domain Eukaryota; kingdom Metazoa; phylum Chordata; class Amphibia; order Caudata; family Ambystomatidae; genus Ambystoma; species Ambystoma mexicanum. Next base: position 231,027,945 of record NC_090934.1, read on the forward strand.
CTGTCACCAGGCTTGACCCCTTGGGGCCAGCATGAGATACTCACTGGTGACTGTCTGCCAGTCAAAAGCAGAGGATACAGAATGTCAGAACATATCAGAGCCCACATAAAAGGAGAGGTCAAGAAGATGCTTGATCTCGGGGTAATAGAGCCCTCTACTAGTCCATGGTCTAGCCCAGTTGTGTTAGTACCAAAGGCAGGATCCAAAGACTTGAGATTCTGTGTGGACTATAGAGCTCTAAATGCAGTCACCAAGACTGATGCCCACCCTTTGCCCAGGACAGATGAGTTGGTGGATAAACTTGGTGCAGCCAAGTACCTCAGCACATTTGACCTGACGTCAGGCTATTGGCAAATAGCCCTGACAGACCATGCCAAGGAGAAAACTGCATTTTCAACCCCAGTTGGCTTGTACCAGTTTAAGGTCATGCCTTTTGGACTAAAAAATGCACCTGCCACATTCCAAAGGATGGTGAACCAAGTTCTGGCTGGGATGGAAGATTTCTGCATGGCATACTTGGATGACATTGCAGTCTTCAGCCACTCCTGGGAAGAACATGTGAACCACCTAGGACATGTGTTGCAGGCTCTGGAACAGGCCCATTTGACAATCAAAGCCAGTAAGTGCCAGATTGGTCAAAGTAAAGTGGTCTACCTTGGACATGAGGTAGGAGGTGGAGAAATAAGGCCTTTGCCCAGCAAGATTGAAGCTGTGCAAAATTGGACAACACCAACTACTCAAACCCAAGTGAGAGCTTTTCTAGGCCTCACTGGATATTACAGGAATTTCATTGAGAACTATGGGACCATAGCTTCTCCACTGAATGTAATCTCCTCTCCCAAATTCCCTAAAAAGGTAAAATGGAATGAGGAGTGCAATCAGGCCTTTGAAAAACTGAAGAGAGCTCTTTGCCAAGCTCCAGTATTGAGAGCTCCTGACTACCACCAACCTTTCATTGTACAAACTGATGCTTCCAATGTAGGTATAGGTGCAGTTCTAAGCCAACTGGATGAGAAGGGTAGGGAGCACCCCATTTGCTTCATCAGTAGGAAACTGAAGGATCCTGAGACAAGGTGGGCAACTATCGAAAGAGAATGCTTTGCTATTGTGTGGGCACTGAAGAAGTTTAGGCCATACTTGTATGGTTCTACTTTTGTTATTCAGACTGACCACCAACCCTTGAGATGGTTAATGCAAATGAAAGGGGAAAATCCAAAACTATTGAGATGGTCAATCTGCCTGCAAGGGTTTGATTTCACCATTGAGCACAGGTCAGGGTGTCACCATCAAAATGCTGATGGACTCTCTAGGATGTATATCATCGACTAGAGGTATGAGGTTCATCCAGGAGTGGATTAAATCCTCCTGTCCCTTAGTCTGGGGGGGGCGAGTGTTAGGGAGAATTCTCTGTTTAGGCTGAATTTCCCTACCTAGTGAGTCCCCCAGCAGCTTTGCTGGATTTCTGGGGTTTCTTTTTTTTCTCCTGCCAAGAGTGAGACTCTTTTACCCTCACTCTTGGACATGTTGAAGTGTGTTTTCTTGGTTAAACCTTGTGTTGAATGGGCTATGGGGTCTTTTACTCCATAGGGCCTCATGTATTTTTGTGATGTGGGTTACACAGCACCCTCTGTGCCGTGACCCAGGGGTGTCCTAGGGACTCCCCAACATAGACTCCATACCCTGGGACTGACTACTGTCTCCCAGGGCATGTAAAGTCACCAAAGACTTTGCTAGTCTTGAATCCTGAACAGAACCAGTACAAACCATCATATTGTGGACGTACTGGCTGGGGCAATTCGATTGCCCCAGGGTCTGTTAGTCGAGGGGGCACGTCTCCGTCCCCCCTGATCGAGTTTTGGCTGGTGGCAGTGGAAACTACTTTTTATATTCGACCGCGAATATTTCCCTATGGGATTTCCCATTGTTTTAGGCTAACACATTTAATTATTTATTTACGGTAGCCTTAAACATACCGCTGGTTTATATATTTATTATTATAACTCCGGTTGGGACTTTTTGCCAAAACTTGATTCAAAAATGGCGTTGGCGTTCGCCTCTGTAACTCTGACCCAAAGTGGAGCCCTTTGTTCCACTTTTGGCGGGCTTCTCCACAGAAGCCCTCCAAAGTGGTGCCACTCTGTCTGGGGTACTTAGGAGGGGTGGAGGGGGATTTAGGCACCCTGGACTGAGTTACCTTGGTAACTCAAGTCGCACTCCGTCCTGATTGGCCCAAGTGGTGCGCCGGCCGGCTCACCACTTAGCATGTTTGAGTGACAGCTAGGCTGGGTGAATGGGGGTTTGCTGCATAAAAGCAGGGCTTTGGGGACTGGAACTCCAGAAGTCGCCACAGGACCAAGAATCCGACGAGGGAAGAGCTGAGCCGACCTGCTTCGACGACACCACCCGGTGGAGCCCTGCTGAACCGTCTCACCACTTTTCCCGACGACCGAGGAGAACTCTTAACGGAGTGGCTCCTTCCCTTGACTGGTGGGGACAACCAGTTTTCGCCTTCTTTTCGCTTCTCGAGGTATCTCGTGGCCGCCTTGCCAGTGCCAAGCACCCCGGCAACCGGAACCCCACCACTTTTTACCCCAACCACGAAAGTCGGTACAACCCTTTAACCGGAGGGCTCAGCGGCTGGTTTCTTCCCGGGCAGTGCAACGACCTTCTTCTTCTGCTCTTCAGCGAGAACTTCTTCTCCCCTGACCGACGTCGAGCCTTGCTGCCACTGCCTGGAACAACTGCCACCGCTGGAGGATCCTTTCCGCTTAAGGTACCGTGTTCCGCCTGGCTTCCCTTGCTACCGACTGTACGGGGTAGATTTAGCCCCCGGCTTTCGACCCTGGGAGTGCCTGGGACACCCTGGCTAAACTTTCTAAACCACTCTAAACTCTTTCTAACTCTTTGCAAGACTTTGAATCCCTAATAACAGTGTGATCTTGGGCACATTTTCGCTCCGGCTACTCTAAGAGTGGGCCCTGCCTAGTGACTTTTGCTCACCTGTGACTTTGTGCTTCTTTGAGCCTATTGCAAGTGTTCTGGACCTTAGAGTGGTGTGTTTAACCCATTTCTGTTTCTTTTTTTATCCCTTCCTTGAACCTACTAGAGTGTCATCTAACGTTAAGCACTCACCTCTGTTTTAATTATGTGGTGATAACTTAGAGTTGGCTAGATAGGAGTAAGGGTTGAAACTGCTTTCATTATAACTGTGTTTGAAGTGTTTTTACTATACTTTGCTAGAGTGTTTTCAACTTATGTGTTCTTAAAAATAAATAACTATATACTTTTGAAACCAAGCTCTGGTCAGTGTTTGCTTGTGCTATTGTGTCTGAGTACATATTGTGCATACTTTGCATACTGCCTAACTCTTCTTGAGGGAAGTCTGACTGCTCAGCCACAGCTACCAGGTAAATCTGGGTGGTGCGGACTGCTACCAAGTGGGTTTACTGCTATACCTGTAGTCTTAAATCTTTTGCAGTGTTCCCCAAGGGAACTGCACAGGTTTCTGCCTAACACAGGTCCACCTCCCATAATATCAGGAGATTGTTTAATGTCATGTCCCGCATAGATCAGGACGCCCAGGCTGTAGCGGTTACGTTGGACGCCCAGAAAGCCTTCGACATGGTTTCTTGGAAATACATGTGGCTGGTCCTCGAGACAATGGGTATTGGCCCAAACATGATAGGGTTTATTAGACTACTGTACACGTCCCCTGTTGCGCGCGTTCGAGTTAACTCACTAACATCTGAGATTTTCACGTTATTTAGAGGCACCAGTCAGGGTTGCCCCTTCTCTCCAATTCTCTTCGCATTGGTGATAGAACCAATGGCGGACTATGTATGTTCAAGACACTCTCGTAAGGGAATAAGATTGATAGAGGAGCCTGAAATTATATCCCTATATGCAGACGACGTCCTACTTTATATCAGAGACCCCACAACTCACCTCAATCCCATATTGAGAGATATCACTCGCATTGGCACCCATTCCGGCTTTACGATCAACTACTCCAAGTCGGAAATCTTCCCGCTCACTAAATCTACCACACAGCCCATCTCCGAATATCCCCTGCGCTGGGCCCCCAACGGCATTAAATACCTGGGTGTACATGTATCCCTTACTAAACCCACCCTACTCACCGATAATTACTCTGCGGTAGCGCAGACAGTTGAGGCTAAAATCTCACGATGGCGCACTCTTCCGTTGTCCGTTGCGGGACGACTGTCCCTGATTAAAATGATTCTGCTCCCCAAGCTCCTGTACACCTTCAGTAACATACCCTTATGGCCTGGGAGGGCATACTTCACTAAGCTTCACACGCTCTGCGCGCAATTCCTCTGGCACTCAGGTGCGGGACGCAAGAAGTGGACTGACATGGCACTCTCATACAGACGTGGGGGTATTGCTGCTCCTGACTTTGCTATATATTGGATTGCGGCCCAAGCCCAGCATGCCACTCACTGGTACCCTGGCGCCCCAGTGCGCCCTCATGTCAAGCTGGAACGGTTGGCATCCACGGGTATTAATCTAATGACCCTAGTGCTGCATCGACACTATGCTCCGGATTCCCCCGTTGACCCCATCGCTGCGACCTTGTTCGCCTGGTCACACATACTAAGCCCATCAGATGGGACCTCCCCGTATTACAGGTGGCTGCCCGTGTGGGCCTTTCCGGGCTTGGAGCCCATGCTGGACGCTGCCTTGGCCCGCCACTGGGAGGCTCTGGGGTATAGGGCATTGTCTGACTTCTATCCAGAGGGCAAATTTATAGACCCCCAGACTTGGAGGCCGGGTCACACTAAATCTCCCTTAGAGACTCTTCAGTACTACAGGCTTCGCGCTGCGTTCCGCACTATGTGGCCCTCCTTCCCAGATGAACCTCCGGATGACCCGGCAATTGCGTACATCGCTAACTCGGGCGGTGCCACGGGGCGTTGTCTCATCATTATATCATATCCTGCAGGATGCCTCCTCGGCTCCTGTTCTCGGAGCGCGCAACAAATGGGCAGACGAACTGGGCCTAGAGATACCTGATGAGCTATGGGAGAGCATGTGTCTCCACACCCAAAAAGTCTCCCTGAACTTCCGCTTTCGGGCCATGCAATATAAACTCCTTAATAGGCTATATTATACAACGCACAGGACTTCTGGGTTTGCTCGTTCTGAGGTGCGCCTCTGCCCGCGCTGCAAGGCCGTGGACGCTGATCACCTACATATGTTCTGGACCTGTCATAAACTGTCCGATTTTTGGGACGGGGTCATTAAAACACTTAATGCAGTAACTGAAACCACTATTGATCCCGATCCTCTGGCAGTTCTGTTTGGGGTTTGGAGCACTGAGGAAACTAAGCGCATGAAAAAGTTTTTAAATATAAGCTGCATGATTGCCAAGAAGTGTATACTCCAGAGTTGGAGGTGTTCCACTCCCCTCACCCCTCAGAGATGGTTGGGCCTGCTCACATGGTCACGGAACTGCGAGGAGGACTACTTGACTATGCTGCCGGCCCAATCTCGCCCCAAGAACATTTGGAATGAATTTACCACATATCTCAACAATCAGTCCGGAGTCGCGTCGGGGTCTTGCCTGTCCCCGGCCTCCACTCATGCATCGTGATCTCCTTTGGTTTCCTCCTTTATTTGTACAATACTGCAATCACTGTTGTAATGATGATAAAGTGGCCTGTAAGCAGCTCTACGCTCTACATGATTCATATGCTTGTTGCCTCGATGTTTGTATATGAAACCCATGGTGGCTTATACCTTCAGTGCTTATAACTTCGGTCTTCGGTGCATTGCCTTCAACCATGCACCCAAGACTCTAGGTCCTGCCCACAACCACCTGATAGATATTCAATTCTATGGGTGTATCTATGAGTATCGTATGCAGCAGTGGTTGCGGCAAGGGCCTAGAGTCTTGTGTATATGGCCTGCGGCCATGCACCCAAGACTCTAGGCCCTGGCCACAACCACAGCAGCATATCAGAACCATGGTGGCTTATAACTCATTGTCAGACCCACAGAATGAAACATTTTAACTGCAGCATATACTCAATTTGCACCCAACACTCTAGGCCCTGCCCACAACCACCTCATAGATTTTCGATTCTATGGGTGTGATGTATGGGTGTGATATGCTGAGGTGGTTGTGGCCGTGCATCCAAGACTGTAGGTCCTGGCCACAATCACCACAACATTTCACACCCATAATGGCTTATAACTTTGGTTTTTGAATCTATGGGTGTGATCTATGAGTGTGATATGCTGCGGTGGTTGTGGCCACGGCCCAGAGTCTTGGGTGTATGGCCTACAGCCTACGGCCATGTACCCAGGACTCTAGGCCCACAACCACTGCAGCATATCACACTCATGGCGGCTTATAACTGAGTACCACACCTATAGAATCAAAAATGTTATCTGCGCCATGAACTCAATTTTAATGACCGCTGACACCACGCGTGTCCTTAGAACAGTTTCAACTTGCCTGAGCATAGCACGGATAGAAATACTATCCTTATGAGACACCTCATTTTCAGTAATTACAAACATCCCAGACAGCGCGGCCATGGCGAATACATCATTAGCACCTGCCGCCTAAACAAATACAGTATTTCACCCATCTCTTACTCTCTAAACCTCCCCAAGCACTCTGACACACCAAAACACTCCCCAAAACTGCATTTCGCCTCTGTTCGCCGCCACGCTGTCGGCGGATCCAAGATGGGGGGCGCATCGGAACAATCTGACGCAGATCACGCATCACTCCAGCCAATCGGCGGACATGTCGCATGTCCGCGGTCATGACGTGAGCCCATTAGCCAATTGTTATCTTGTCCGCGGAGCGAACAGGGAAGTGTGACCGCGGAGCGAACATAGACATCACTTATTTTTTTAGACATACATTTTGGTCGTTTTAAAGAGAACTACTGGACGGATTGGCACCAAATTTACAAAAGCATGCTTTCGGGACCAAGCTCCTGCTCCTGCCGAAAATTTGATGAAAATCCATCCAGTGGTTTGGGCTGTAGGCATGCGCAAAGTTTTTCCCCCATTCAGTATATGGGAAAAAAAGACATTTTGGGACCCCCCCTATAACTTTTTCCCCCCTGGACCAAACCTCACCAAACTTTGCAAAACAAATCAGAGTGGGCCATATACGTTTGTTGCAAAGTTTGGTGAGGAGTCATCCAGGGAGAGCGAAGTTATAAGCCACCCAAAAAGAGCTCTTCCTATGGAAACAGCAACTTAACCATAACTACACAGCCACTACCGTGGCTGTGTTTTATATATATATATATATATATATATATATATATATATATATATTTATGTTTTGTTTTGTCCCTGGTATATGTCCCACTTTGTTACACCCCCACAAATTGGCTCACCACTTGTTCTCATCTGTGCTGTTGTACAGGCACCCTTTGTGGGACATCCTCCTCCGCAGGAAATGTTTTTATTGTAAGTCATTTCTGATCGAAATTGACATCCCTGTTCTTCACATAAATACAAAAACAAAAAATATGTCCCCTGTGATGGTTGAGTGTGCCCCACCCCCTCCTTGCCCCCATGAGGGGTGCATATGCCCCACACCCCCACTTGCCCCCCGTGATTGTTGTGTGCCCCCACCCCCTTGCCCCCTGTGATGATTGAGTGTGCCCGCCATCCCCTTGCCCCCGTGATGGTTAAGTGTGCCCACCATCCCCTCTTGCCCCTTATGATGGTTGGTTGTGCCCCACACCCCCACTTGCCCCCGGTGATGGTTGAGTGTGCCCCCCACCCTCCCTTGCCCTGTGATGATTGAGTGTGCTTGCCACCCCCCTTGCCCCCTATGATGGTTGAGTGTGCCCCGCTCGCCCCCTTGCCCCTCGTGATGGCTGAGTGTGCCCTCAGTGGTGGTTGAGTGTGCCCCCAGACCCCATGATGGTTGGGTGTGCCCCACACCCCCACTTGCCCCCCGTGATGGTTGAGTGTGCCCCCCCTCCCTTGCCCTGTGATGATTGAGTGTGCCCGCCACCCCCCTTGCCCCCATGATGGTTGGGTGTGCCCAGCACCCCCCCTAGCTCCTCGTGATGGCTGAGTGTGCCCCCTTGCCCCCTCTGATGGTCGAGTGTGTCCCCAACCCCTGTGAACGTTAGTGTGCTCCCCACCCCCTTACCCCCATGATGGTTGAGTGTGCCCCCCATGATGACTGTGTTTGACACCCACCCCCTCTTGCCCCCTTTGATGGTTGTGCGTGTCCCCCACCCCCCTCTTGCCCCCCTGATGGTTGAGTGGGCCCCCCTTCCCCCTTGCACCTCGTGATGGTTGTGTGTGCCCCTATCACCCCTCATGCCCTCCATGATGGTTGTGTGTCCCACCCCCTTCTTGTTCCCCGTGTTGGTGTGGTGTGCCCCTCACTTCTCCGGCACTGTGCCCTAGCACTTCGCTTTTCAGACTTGTCACCTGACCTGTATAATAGCTGCCTGTTGTCTCCCTCCCTCCTTTTATTTTTCTCATTCCTCCCCCCCAGCACTATTCTGAAATGTTGTCAGGCCTAGTATGTTAGTCGCTTGTTTTGTTCTTCTCCTTCGCCCTCACTCCTTCCCCTCTTTCCTGTTAAATTCTGGCACTACCTCAATTGCCATCAGGCATAGTAATGTAGCCGTCTGTCTGTCTCATTCTATCCCTCCCCTCCTTCCCCTCCTTATCATTGTTAAATAGCGCTTTCACTATCACTCGTCTCGTGACCTGTGTGATAGCAGTTTGTTTGTCTCTCCCCCCTTCCCTCTTTGTCTTCTCTTCCCACACCCCTCCAGCACAATCGGAAATGTCGTTAGACCTAATATGTTAGTAGCTTGTTTGTTCTTCTCCTCCTCACTCCTAGCCCTCTTCTACCCCACACTCCACTTGTTTAACTCCGGCACTACATCAATTGTCATCAGGCATAGTAATGTAGCCGCTTGTCTGTCTCATCTCCATCCACCCCCTCCCCTCCTCTTCATTGTCCATGCACTTGCATTTTCTGAAATGTCGCCAGGCTGATCATGATAGTTATTTTTTCACATTCTGTATGTATCAAGGACTTGTAAGAATGTCACTATATTCTCCCATGTTCCCTCCCATCCTTGAAGTGCTTTGAAACACATTGTGTATAGGTGCTATACAAATAAACAATCAATCAATCATATGGTAGCCATGTGAACCTCCCTATGACTTAAACAATGCTAAAGAGAAGCGAGAGAAGGGAAGGGTTGTTGCATTGGAAAGCAGAATATTTGTTCTCCTGGCCACTTTCAATGCTGATAGTATGCATTTGCTGACTGGCTGTTATGTTTGATTTCTTTGCAATATAAACTAGTGAGAGCATGTTTGACAAAATATGGGCCAAACAGGAGTTAAGGTGTAATAATGGTCTGTTTCCCCGTGCACCTGCACCGCTCATGGCGCTCCTGTGAGCAAGCACCTGAAAGCACAGACATGCCTCCTTGTAGCATACCCGTTATGCCTGTCAAGTGAAGCTGGAGTGAGCCAATTGGTGGATGTAGAATGTCAGTTTCATTATTTCCCCCTCCCTCACCCATCAGCAGATGTCCACTGGCATGCAGCCAACCAAATCCTTTATTGGCATTTCATTCAGAGGCATCTAAGAGGAAGGCCATCCCAGCAAAACATAATAAAGCACATTGCTGTGTGAGGGGTCAGTAATGCGAGGCAGACAACTGTTTGATGACTTATCAACATTTGCCATTTAATTCCTAAAAGTAATATGATCAAAATGCCTCACTATCCCTCCTCTGCTGAGGATTTCCCTGCCTAGACAAAGCTAAGTGGAAATACTCTAACAGGATAATTGGCCCTCACACTAATCAACAAATACACAAAGAAAATGTATGGCAGTACAACATAACAAAAACAGCATTTGCAGTCTCTGAATAACCATCTAATGTCCTGGGTGATTTCCCTTCCCCAGGATTCAAGGGCAATTCTGTTAGTGTTCAACCAAAGAAATAAATGTCTCAAATCAGTTGTTGATGTTTCAAAGTCAATGTAAAGGTTTGTTAACCAAAGTTCCAATGATAGCAAATCTCTTCTCATTGGTGAAATATCCACTTTCCACTTCTACCAAATAGCACAATGTGTTGTCACCACTTCAAGAAGACTTGCCACAGTTCAAATGAAATGCAATATCCACAACGGTCAGTAATACACAGTTCTTGGTTAACAGTTAGTATTCTCGTAGTTACATTTTTAGAATTCACAATGGTATATTTGTAAGGTAGACTTCTCGGTGCTGCTGCTTCCACTTTCACAACTTCACTTCTACTTAATACACTATGAGAACAATCAACTTTGTCTCATAGGACTCCACTTGATTTGGGCTACTACAATATTGCATCTTCTGACAACCAGATATACCAACACAGCTTCAGTACTTTCGACTACTAATACAACTTCAGTGATTTTTACTTCTAGACAGGCTTCGACAAGATAAACTTCAAAGTATTTTAACAACTTCAAGTAGGCAATGCACTCTTCCTCTGAATAGCTCTCTCAAAAGGGGCAGCCTCTTTGCCTCTGTTGTCTGTCTGCCACAATAACAACCTGGGCTTGCCTTTAAGACTCACTTCTATCTGTCTACCGCAGTCTCTGGCACTACAGGTTGTGTCGAATTCAAAATAGACTTTACAAGCAGTCTGTTTTCCTTTCCCAACTTTACCTGCCTTTAAGACTAGGAATATGAATAGGATGATTTAGAGAGCTATTGGGTGCTCACATTTTAAGTGGGATGATAAATACAAACAAATGTCAGAGAGACCCTCTGCCAAGAACAGACATGGCCAAATTACGTGTTTTGTGGGAAGATGCCCACTCATGAGGGTCTGCAACCATTTTAGCTCACTGTACCTTTCACAGGAGAGAAATATCCATTTCCATATCAGTCTGGTCCCACCCACTTAGGCAGCCCAGCACCGAAATGCTAGGCAATTCACCTCTGAGCAAGAGTACCAACAGCAACCGCGGACATGCATTTCAACTTACTTAGGCCTCATCGGTGAGGTGAAGCTGTGCCTCTCGAAGCACAGTGTGCAAGGGGTCCACGTTTGGATTACCCTGGATAATTTAGGGGGCTACCCCAAGTTCCTAAAAATGCACAAAAGGTTCTGGGTGGCCCTGTACCCAGAATGAACATAGCCAAACAACTTGTTTAATGGGAAGGTGCCCAGTCAGGAGGGTCTACAACCACATTTTAGGTTACTGTATCCTTCACAGAGGGGAAATATGCATTTCTCATTTCCGTCTGGTCCCACCAATGTAGGCATGATGATGAATACAGTCTGGGCTTTTAGGCTTCCACATTTAGTTACAAATAGTCCTGAATGTATAGTGTGAAAATACAACACATTACTCTTACTTTACATGCAAGGTAACCCATTCACTCTATTGACTGGTTTAACTTGTGATTGATGATAGGTATGTAATCCCACAACCCCCAACACATTTCTGTTGCAATTTGATGGTTTCTTGTTAGACTAAGTATAATGTTAATGTTAAAGGTATTTGTACCGCGCACCGTCACCAGCGGAATTGGTCCCCATGGGCTCAGGCAGATCTGAAAACAAGAATGCGTGCGGTTTAGTCGGGTGAAGAGGGAGTAGGAAAGTGAGAGACGTGGCGTGCTGTAGGCAGCTTCAGTTTGGTTTTCACTGTGCACTGAGCTTTGTTGTGAGTATCGGACTGATGTGAGACCTTGTGTGCTGTTAATGCGGTTTATGTGCTGTTTGTTCAATGTTGTAGTGTGGTGAAGTGCATGCGGTTTGCTGAGCGAGAAGATGTGTGGATTTACGTGCGAGTCAGTATGCAGAGATTTGATCAAAGGGTTAGTGGGTTATATATCTATATGGGTAGTATACATAATTATGAGCAGGCCATTGTGACTCCCCAGGTTGTTAAAGCATCCTTGTTGGGAGTTTGGGTGAGAAGTCATCAACAAGCAGAGATGGGTGGATTAGCAATATGCTGGTTGGAGAGCAAGATTATTAATGGGTAGAGCTGAGCCAGAGGTCTGGTTTAGTAAGTACTAACAGCCAAAAAAGACCTGGAAGAAGATACATGCCTTGTCTCCTGCATCCTCTGATGAATCCTGCAGAATCCTCACAAAAACCTTGCCTAAAGGCTCCTCCGAGGTGGCCAGGGGAAGACAGCTTCTACCTGATCCTAACCCTGGGAGTGGTATTAGTAGGGTGGATTACCTGGGAGGAGAGTGGCCCCAAGGGAATAGGAGGTTTCCGTCAGGAGAGACACATGAGTTATCTTCTTCGGAAGAAGAACTTTCAGTGATACCAAGATCTTTAATGGCTTGCTGTCAAAGAAAGGTCTCTCCTCCCAAAATGATACACCTTGACAATAATAAAAACCATGAAGATCAGCATGGGAGTAATATGCATATGAATTCCAGTAGTAACTCTTTAGTGTCAGGTGCGTATAGGTCTCCCTTAGGCTTGGATTATGAAGATCAGATTAAAGCCATACCTCCTTTAAAAATCTTCCCTAAAATGGTACTCAGTAAAAATAGCAATTCACATACAGTAGAAGGTGGCTCTTTTAATGAAGAAAAGAGACATCCGAATATTGGAGACTTCAAGTCCCACAATGCCCTATGTACTGGGATGAGGAGAGGTCCAGATCTGCAGAGAGCAGTCTAGTGATTCTAATGACGCACACCTGAGCAGGACTTTTGTATATATAAAGTCTCCTCAGGCCATTAAAACAAGAAGGTGGAGAGGCAGGAGAAGTTGCAGGCCGAAGTTGCAGCAGCAGCAGGGTGAAAGTAACGAAGATGAAGGAACCGCCGCTGTGTTTAAAGCGGCTGCCAGTCCTAAGAAGGTCTTCATGGTTACAAATCAGCATTACAGAGGTCGTGCAGCGGGAAGCGCTGTTAAAGTAGGCTTTCCCCATGGAGCGAGAAACTCTCTGCTGTGCGCATCTTGCTGCCGTGGCAGGCGCGCACAGAACCATTTAAGAAGCAAGAATACCTCCTTACTCAGGCTGGGCAAGCCACGAGAAGTTGACCGGAGCCGTCAGTCATACGGAAAGCAGCAGAAGAAGCAGAGTTGGATGCATCAGCAGATCGAGTGGACACGTAGAAGGAATCCAGTGAGTTTAGCGTTGCCAGATAACTCTGGAACGCTTCGTAATCAACCGCTTGCTGTTTTCCCTTATTTTGAATACCAAACTAATGAAAAAGAATCAGATATGCATTATAACAACGTTCACAAAGAACAAGAAAGGAAAGGTTACAATGACTATTATCATAACAGAAAAAGAGTAATATTGAACCAAAATAGAAACACACTTGCCCAAGAAAAGACAATATTGAAACAAACTAAGGATAACCACCATCGCCAAAGCTAAGAGAGGGCAATACTGAAGTCTGATAATTATAAACACTATTTCAAAAGTGATGAAGAGGCAACAGTTGAGGAAGACATCAACAAGCATTGCCTAAGCCAAGAAGGAGTCAGTGTATGACAGAGCCATTGTCAGCAGTTGGTCGATGTAGAATTGGGAAAACAAACATGCAGGAGAGAATCCCTCCTAATAGACAGTGTCAAGGAGAAGAGAGAATAACCTACATTACCTGTGACTAAAACAACAATGGAACAAACACCACCAATGCGTCTCATGTTTTCTCGAAAGAGGTTGTGAATTTTGATGTTGATGAAAGTCAAAGACTTGTTCATGTTTTCGCAGAAGAAGTTGTGAATTTTGATGTTGATGAAAGTTGAAGACTTCCTAAAAAGCTTTGAAGTAAACCACAAATTACTTGTAGTAGAGTTAGGAGCCTTTTGGTCCTCACAGGAAAGTACACCAGGATAGGGATCTTTTAGTGGTGGCACTCCTGGCAGGTTTGTGGACTAGGAAAAAATTAATGAATTAATACATTGTGGTTGAAGGTGGTGTGAAGAGGAATAAGTGGCAAGACCACTAGAGTGTTTTGTGAATTGTTGTGGAATCGTCCTGACAAGCCTTTATTTGTTGATGCAGAAAAATTGTGAAATTATAAGTGTTTTCTTAAGAAGAAGAAGAAACCATATTGAACTGGTGTTTATACTTGAAGAGATCCAGTCCTTTTTATCTTATTGAACTTTTGTTGAAAGTCAAAGTGAAATACCTTTGAAAGCAAGACAAACATTTTACTTAAAACTTGGTTTTAACTTTATTATTCGAACATTTAATTGACATTTCTGTTACATTTGATATTGCCATAATTACCTTTATGAATTTGATGTATGTATTAATCTGAGGGACAGATTCCTTTTCAGAGTGTTTCCTTTAGTTATTTTAATAGGCAGGGAAATCCTCGTCATGGTAGGGATAGTGAGGCATTTGTCACACCTTTTTGAGTTTACAAAGTGGCATCTTGTGAAAAACCTTTGTCCGTCTCACATATCAGACCCCTCCCACTCCCCACCCTCCATAACACAAATCCATACATTGTGTACTTTCTCCGCAAAACAGAAAACCAATCTGAATACATGCCAACATGCCCCCTTCCAGTTGGGAGAATGTAATCCAGTTCTCGTTTTTTTCCTTTGATTTAAGTAGTCCCGAATTGCCCATAATCTAGTACTTCATGTATATGAATGCTAATGAAAAAATCAGGAGCATACTATCATCTCCGTAATGGAATTTATTTATAAGGTGCCAGTTGTGATGACAGTTTGCTTCATGGCACTCCATAAGGAAGGGCCGGGTAGAGATGTACAGCGGAGAGGGGAAAGTAAAAGATTGTTTCTTGTTCTTATGATATTCAGACCAGTTAAGTGCAAAGGGGTGCAGTGCGGGGCTGTTGAAGTACAATAATCTGGCAGGCTGGCATCCAACAAGTGCCAGAGATACAACAGTCAACAGCTTCTTAACGTGGATGATACTGCTGAACACATCATCGAAGTATGGGGGACTCTCCCAAGTGTATGAACGTTTTAAAAGTCTAAGGGTACATGACCATCCTTTCTCATTGCCCCCATAGCGCCAAGCAAATACATGGAATCCCAACATCAGTCAAAGCACATTGAGAACATTATTTACCAGGTATTACACACTTTTTGTGATTTATTAGTAATGTGATACAGTTTATATATAACTTTTCACATATCAGAAAAAAAACGTACATTTTAACAAACGTATCAATCACAAAAAATACGCTAATGAATCATTACATAATTCTAAAGAATTACATAATTCTCAAAGAAATAAAACTGAAATGTTAAATAAAGATATCGATAAGTATAACTATGGAATAAAATCCTAATTCTCTTCTAAGATTGCTCAACAACTTGAGACAAACTACACTAATAAACATAATAGAGAAAATAAATAAGTAAGCTAATTGAAGGAGTCTATTTGCTCAATCGGATACCTTACCCTCATCTACCCGGCACTGCGAGCAAGAACGAAGCTCCTGTCGGCTTTCCTGCGCTTCCTGGAGGAGGCGGGGCTACAGCGGGCACGTGACTCATCACGTGACACAGGCCGCCCACAAAAGACCGAGGCTACCGCCCGAGCGCTGTGCTCTGGCTAATTGAAGGAGTCTATTTGCTCAATCGGATACCTTACCCTCATCTACCCGGCACTGCGAGCAAGAACGAAGCTCCTGTCGGCTTTCCTGCGCTTCCTGGAGGAGGCGGGGCTACAGCGGGCACGTGACTCATCACGTGACACAGGCCGCCCACAAAAGACTGAGGCTACCACCCTTGCGGCGTTAAGCCCGACAGGGGTAAAGGCCAACGGCTGTTGTGCGGCTGTTTGGCGCTGTAGCATCTGGAGCTCGTATTACACGCCTGAACATATACGCTACCCACAAGTCTTCTTCTGGATTATAATTAAAAAAAAAGAAAAATCCATCAAATCAAGCAGAGTCCGGAGACGAGTTCACTTTTCTGCAGTCCATTGCACGCTATCACATCCTGGTAGCGGCTGAGCTGCAGCTATAACACAATATAAAATGATGACTACAACATTGAAGGAGGGACCGCAGACCCGACAAAAATCACTGTTACATCGAAGGAAGCCACCGCTGAGGCAAAATAAGGAGGTAAGCCTGGTGAACTTGTCTGCGCCGAATGTATCAACTGGGTCAATTATAAATGTGGACAGATTGGAAATCAGTCGACCGTTGAAAGGCACAGTGCCTTCCTTAGCCTATTTGTCACAGACAGTTGTGGGTTTCCCGCAGCCGGAGACTGCTTGCACGAGAAATGGTAGTAATGATGCCATAACACTTTCTCAAAATATGCATCCAGACAATCTTAAGAGCAGCATTGTTGAACCGGAAAAAGCCTTCTCGCCCTCGGTCTACATTGACGCTTATGAAACCCCACAAATCTCTCCCTTTGAACCAACTGACCTCGATTTGTTGGGTATTAACATTCCAAATGTTCTATCTCAGACTAAAGTCTCACTGCCTCCCCCCCTGGCAGATCATAGAAGAGCAGGAATGCAGTCCGCACCTTTTTTTCCAATGTTTCCACTTATCACAAAAAACATACCTATGCCTTCAACACCTTCCAGTACTATGAAGGTAGTTGGTTCTAACCCAGCGAATGAAATAATCTCAGGTGGGGGGGCGAGTTTTGATCCTATGCCGACTGAAATGCTGAATGCAATGTCACCTGAAATTGCCACAGCGGCGGAGAAACACCTTAGTCAAAGGGTCTGCCTTGAGGCCGTGGGCACAAATAAAGCACAGGCACTTCAGAGGCAAAAATCACAAGACCCTTCCAGAGGAAAGAAACCTACAGTAGTACCATCGACTGAACTCTCAGGACGCGAAGCCAGGCTGGCCACAAGGCTAAAAGCCGACTTCCTAGCAACTTATGAGCATTTGAATGACAGCTTTCGACAAAATCAATTGGCACACTCATCTAGAAAAGAACCAGCAGACAATTAATTAGTACGGAATTCATCTTGGAATACATCATTCAGGTCTGAGGGTTCCATGTCAGCTGTAGACAACTTGATACTTCAAAAATCGGATGTTAACCTGGAGCCGGTAGGCTCAAAGGATGTAGAGGCCAGAGCTGTCATGAGTAATTCCAAGTTGACTGGTTGGAGCAAGGAAATGAGAGTCCCCCTTGTAGAGAACCAAGATGTCTCTGAACAAGAAAGGTCAGAACCCCCCTCTAAAAGCTCGCTATCCACAGCGGCCGGAATACAAATCCACAATAATGTGTTAGCTGCAACATCAATTGCCTTATTACCTTTCATGAAATTGTATGAATCCCTGCATGATGCTGTGAGTGACCAATTGACGCTTTTGGCTTCTGTAAATGCCAAGATTTCAACATTAGAAACCTTTTCGCAAGCAATAATGCACAGAATGGACTATGAAGCTGAAACATCCCTAAAATGGCAAAGCAGACTATGCGAACTTGCTCGCCAGGCAAATGGTGATAACGCGGGCTTGATTGATGCAGTAATCGAGTGCACAAAATGGATGCGTCATAATAACCCAACGAATAGCCGGACAGGAAGCGCAGGAACTGATGACTTGCCTAGATTACCATTATTGACTGATTCATCAAATGGTAAGCCCGGCGTGATTCCAAATCCTTGTTTCAAGCCCTCAGGACTGTCTAGCTGTAAAATGGGCTCTGCATGTCCAGCCAAGGTGCAAACGAATATTGAGAATAATGTCCTTGACGCAAGTGACAAGGGCTTGAAACCAAATGAAGCAAGCAAAAAGCAAACGTCGCGTGCTCAGCTCAACCCCCTGTCCCAGCAAGAAGCACCCGACAATACCAATAAGGATGCCGTGATTATAGCATCGGCGGAGCCGGAGCTAGCACAAGGGGAACGGTTATCAGGGCCAGACGTGGAAAGAGCAGTCCCAGGAAACATATCTGAAAGACTCTCATTTGGGATCTTCAATAAATCCACAACAGCAGAGAAAGTGAGCAAAAACCAACCCATGGATAAAAAGAGAGGGGAAAAAAACTTACAGACGCGCTCTACCCAGAGGCAAGTGGCCAAACGCGCGCGGAAAACGGGCAGCAAAAAATTCATACGGAATTTATCAACACCGCCACGCCTGTCTATGTTTCAACGTCAGGCGAAACAACTAAAGGAGCCTGATAATGCTATAAAAGAAATTGAATCAACGAGAGTGCCTAAACGGTGCTTGAAAAGAACAAGAGACTGTTCAGGGTGTAATGACGACGAAACATCAGAGTCATCTATTGACTTATGTGATTTTTCAACCTACTCAATTGACGATGACGAAGAAAAAGAAGTGGCTGCCCCTACGGTGGAAGAATTACCGGGTGACTTGAGTAAGGCCAAAGAGATTCAGCCTAGACCGGGCCTTCGAAAGGTCATTCCACCACAAGTAAGTGGGCAAGCAAGCAAAAACAATAAAAAGGTGCCTCTGCCTTTGCCAACAGGCATGGAAACAGAAGAGCAGAGCAGTAAATTGCCAGCTGTCCGTGACCAACAAAATGACATGTGCGGCAAATTAAATCCGAAATTAACAAGAGCACAAATTGAAAAACTTGGCAGAAATTCTAATTTGAAAAACACAGAGTCGAATGCTCCATTTGTGAGAGGCATCTGGAAAATACAAATTAAAAATGTTCTGTTAGAACAAAAAGAAGTAAATTTGAATCGTCGGAACATATTAAAACTTCTACAATGCATTCCAACTCTCCGAGCTATCAAATCAGACGACATAGCGGTCGTTGAGTATATGTCTGAAGACCATCTGGACTGGGTAAACCTGCATCTTAATTCAAGCACGTTAAAGGAAGCCGTAAAGGATGCTGCTGCCGACTTACTGTTCTTCGGCTTCGAAATTATATGTGCTGATGCTCAGGACGTAGCAAGCTTTCCCTATTCTTCTATGGAACAAACAGAGAAGGAAAAAAGAAGAAAAGAACTGTGGGACCATATGAGGATAAAGCGATCATCGTGCCAAAGACACGCAAATCAAACTGGACAGTAGCTTAGCGTGGAGGGATTGGACATTAATAATCAATGAATGTCATGGAATACATGAGGCTTTTCCCACCTTTTTGAAGGTCAATGGCAATTAGCAGATAAAACCTCAATTATATGTTTACAAGAAACATGGCTACCTGAATGCCCAGTGTGCGATGGATATACTGTTCTTCTTAACCCGGCAGGAAAGAACTTGTTTGGCCGTCCTTTCTCTGGTTTGATAACCATGATAAATAACAGTGAGGACTGGAAGATTCTGTCAACTAAGAATCCAAACATGTTCGCACAAGTTACGACAATTCAAAATTCCAGGTCCTTAAATTCCAGGGGCAAGGTGACTCTGATAGTGAACATTTATTGGAATCCAGCAATGATATCACAAGCAAGATTCATTTCTGAGGTTATGTCTGCAATTGACGAATGTTTACTCTCATATACTGATCCTGCAATTATAATATGTGGGGATTTCAACTATTCTTGGGTAAATAAACCTCTGACAAAAAACATAACAACTACATCAAGGAGCATCGAACATTTGCAGGATCGGGGTGAAAGATGGGCAAAGGAACTTGCCCCTAGAGACTGCTCTATGCTGAATGGCTACACTCGTGGCGACATCCCCCCAGGTTTTACCTGGAAGAGAGGAGATTCCATGAAGACGCTCGATTATATATGGGTATCTAGGAACTTTTTGGAACAAATAATCAGTCTCAAAGTCACTGAGACAGAAAAAAGCGACCATGACGCACTAATGCTGAAATGGCTGAAAGTTCAACAAACAACCTCGATAAAATACCCGGAGAGGATTACCATAAACAATGGAGCCAATAGGCTACGTCTGAATGTACCAAAGCTGGCCAAGATAAAATCCCGTTTTGCTAACGTGACCGACACAACGGCAAGGATAAATTATACATTGTTATTACATCAATACAAAACAAGGCCCAACAAACGAAAAGGGCATGATGTCGAAGTAAAACATACTTTTAACCCAATTATAAAACGAGAGAAGCAAAATCTTCGGAACGACATCAGGCTCTTAAGAAAGGATCCTAACTCCTGTAATAACATACTAATTCAAAAAAGAAAACAGTGTTACCGAAACTGGATGAAATCTTTCAATCTGAGTCGAGTCCAAGCCCAAGCGGAACAGATGTTGAAACTTATTTTGCAAAAAGATAGCCGACATATTTGGGAGATAATTAACACCGGTGGGATTAAACATACTTATGCAATGTCAAATGGTGTAAGTGGAGCAAGCTGGGTGGCGCATTTTACTACCATATTTGATGATTGCAACTGCATTAAGGTCCCCCAACTAGTACTCCCTGATGTAAGATGGAATGTGGCAGACTCAGAGGAAGATATTAAACAGGCAATTCAGAAGCTAAACTCTTCCAGAGCAGTCGGCCCCGATGGTATTTCAAACATGATGCTAAAAAACCACAGCTCTATATGGGCAAATCTGATGAGTATCCTATTCGAAAGAATTGCTCTGGAAAGAGTACTGCCTGATTCTTGGTCCAAGGCGGTGGTTGTTCCAATATTCAAAAAGGGCAATCGGGACGATCCAAACAACTATCGCCCGATTGCCCTTTTGGAAACAATCGGGAAAGTATTTGGGTCCTTTCTTCAGAAACGTCTTGCTCACTGGGCCGAAGAAGTTGCAGCTGTTGATGGACGTCAAACCGGATTCACAAGAGGTGTGGGGGTTGAGCTTAACTTGATGCTCCTGAATTGCCTAAAACTAAACGCATTGAGGCGTAAGAGGAAACTATACATCGCCTTTATAGATCTGAGCCAGGCTTTCGACAGTATAAATCGCAACCTGCTGTGGAAAAAACTTTGTGCTTGGAAATGTCCAAGTGAGCTGCTGGCCCCTCTGATTGCGCTACATTCCAACACATCCATTAGAGTCCGGCTAAACGAGCAAGGCGACTTATCTGATGAGATATTGACAAAACGAGGAGTCAAACAGGGTTGCCCTTTGGCAGCCCAGCTATTTAAGCTCTTTATTTCTGATCTACCTCTAACATTAAGTGAATTAAGAGTATTTCCTCCGTTGGTGAATGGTCATGAACTGAGTTGGGCTGTTTATGCCGACGATATTGTGTTTATGGATTCTACTCCTATTGGACTGCAGCGCCTGCTAAATGAATTCCAGCAGTATTGAATGCAAAATGACCTACGAATTAATATCAACAAATCAAAAATCATCGAGGTGGGTCAAAGTAAATCAAAGAAGCCAGGTAACTTTGAATGGAAGATAAACAATGAACCTCTTGTGATAACTGACAGTATAAGATACTTAGGTGTTCTGTTTAACAACTCAATTCGAGAATGGGAGTGGAGCCAAGACTTGGTGGCCCGGATGAAAATGTTTGCATTACAAGGGGCAAAATTGCATGCAGCTTACGGTAAATTTACTCTAAAGCCGGCTTTATCATTTTACCTTCAAAAGGTAGTTCCCGCAATAACTTTTGGGAGTGAAACATGTTGGAATCTTCCAGAAGACTTGTGGGACAAGCTCGAAGGTAGCTTTTGGCGTAAAGTGTTGAGATTACCAAATAGCTCATCAATTGTGGCAATACGATATGAGCTATGTATTGAGGCCCTATATGGAACTGTTCTGTGGAAATCAATCTCCATGTTCAGGAAAATGCGGATGGAGACGGTAGTAAAACCTTATGAAATACTACACTCTGTTTCTGAACATTCATCTGCATTGTTACTAAAGGAGTGGGAGAAAAAACTACTTCTTGTATTAGAAGATGCTGGAGTTTCTGTAGAGACTGTAATACTTCTCCCCCAAATTGCGAAGAAAAAAATTCGTCACCATAATTGGCTAAGAAATGAAGAACGCCGAAATAAATTGACAACTTCTTTGGACCTTGGAACTGGGCTAAATAAACTTGATGCAATTCCAAAATACTTGGAGAAATTTCCATCACAATACCATCGTAACATGTTCCTGCGGATGAGACTTAATTTATATAAAACTAGGGAGATACAGCTCCTGAGGAATGATCCATTGGTGCAGACGGCAAAATGTAGATTCTGCAAATTTGGCCAAGAATCGGTGAGACATCTAATATTGGATTGTGAAGCCATTACAGCGCAGCGTAGTCTGCATTTAGATCGCTTTGCTCCCTCGTCAGGAAACATGGATTCCTGGTGGTGCTACTTGATCGCAGGTTTTAATACTCTGTTAACCTGCGCAATAATAAACTTTATGGACGCACTACAGTTGAACAACTTGGAATGTAATTAGTGATTTCAGCTAGTGAAGGCTTTGAGGACTTGAGGCACAAATGTAACAAAAAGTTTTTCTTTCTGTTGTAATAAACTAATGTTACTAAAAAAAAAAAAAAAGATCAGATAATGACAAAAAAAACAGAAAATTAAACATAAAAATAAAAGTTAACAAAAAGAACCAGTTAAAATATTGTGCCGCCAAATGGCGCTATAACCGGAGGCTATCAGCCTAAATAGAAATGCTCAACAAGGTTTCAATCCTAAGCCAAATTCTATACATTGACATGAGTATTTTTAGGCTGTAAGAGTTCACGCTGCGATACCAAAACATGAATTCCTCAACAAATGCAATGTCGTGGACATGATTACCATAATGCATGCGATAAGATGCTGACAGAGATGGACAAGCAGTCAGCACATGGCAGGCTGTCTTAGCGATCGCCACATTTTAACACGCCCGACAGTATCTTTCGTTAGAGGGCAGTTGGCAAAAGCATCCTTTGTTGGACAGTACTGGTAGATAGTCTATCCTCAAAAGGAGTATAAAACTTCTGAGTCTGCTGGAAGGGCACAGGTTCATGTAATGCTGGGGGTTCTTAAATGTGTATGACATGTACTGTACAAATTGATACTTTTTTAATTTGCCCAGGTGCACATAATTTTCCAGCCAGTCCCACAGATCTACCCTCTTAGACAAGGCTATTTGTGTTGAATCCCCGGATCCCCTCCATTTGCTGGACCAACACACTTTATGCAAGAGTTGAAGGCCATGATGAGCCTGTGCCAGAATGAGCCCTGAATTTAGACATTTGACCTCACGTTTTGACATATGGCCCTGATGCAAATATGTGCTTTTTTTGTTGTAGCGAGGACATGAAAACACAAATCACATTGTAAATCAACATGGAAAATATATAAATCTTTATGTCAATTTTATTTTATTGCTTAGAGCATGAACATAGCTTAAGATCAGTGGATCACTTTACAAGAGGAGGGTGCCATAATTGTGCTCGGCCTTTTATACAGTAGTGCAGCGATTTTTATTAGTCTGGCATGTATTGTTGAAAGAGACTCATTTTTAGTGTTTTTGAAGGGGTTGGGGGCATTTGGAGCCTTTACCCAGATTGAGTCTTCTCTTTGCGGGCTAGCTTTGACTCCAGAAATTTGATGGTTTTGCTACGTGAGGTGCGAGAGACTCCAGAGGTGTACGTTGGTGTTCCTTTTGAGACTGAATTGTAGGTGATACATGCAGTTTTGAATATGATCTTGGTGGGGAGGGAGAGCCAGTGAAGCATGTTCCATTTTGGAGGAATACAGTTCCATTTTCGGGCACCTGTGATGAAGACGGGCTGCAGCATTGTGGTCTGCTTTGAGGGAGACCAGGTGTGCATCTGGAGGTCCAGTAAGGAAGCAAAAAGAGTACAAGTGAACAAGCAAAACGAGTACAAGAGTACAAGTGAAACTTTATTTTTACACTTCTGAATACAACACTAAAATTATAAGAATGCAAAGTAATGCCATCCTGAAAAAATATTCTCTTTTGGGTTTTACAATTGTACATTTAGAATCTAGACAAACAACAACAGCAATGTTACAACAACAAAATGTGTGACAGTTATAGTTTGATAAAGACTTATTGTCCATGATGTACAAAACCCACAAGCTTACACAGAAACCAGTAGACAACATGAAATAAACTCCTGCCATGCTTGCACAGTGCTGCTGGTTACACAAGCACTCTGAAAGGAAATTGCAGGCTCCACATTGCATGATTTCTGTCATCATTACCCCCAGACACAGCCCCTCTCTGACACCTACCAGCATGACGCAGAGGCACTGAAAGGAGATTCCAGGCAGAACCCTAGGATCAAAGATGCTAAGTCAACCAAATGGCACCTACCGCTGGCCGGGCAATTTTTGTTTTTTTCTTTCTGCATGAGCAGATGGGGTATGGACAGCCTTTTGGGAGGTTAGTGGCTAAAAAACAGAGTCAGACTGAAGCCAGTCAATGGGCCAGTCCCGTCTGAATCTGGAAACTTTACTGGTGCCTCGTTTTATTATTATTTTCTTTGGTTTTATTGTTTAAAGCGTGAACCTAGCTCAAGAGCAGTGGAGCGATGTACAGAGTGTTGGTAGCCAGCATTTGAGCTGGCATCTTTTAACAGTAGCGCAGTACTGTGAGGTCTGTGCGTCGGTATGTGTGTCCATTGGAACTAGTCCTTGGTTAGGTGTTGTTGAAAGAGCCATGTTTTGAGAGATTTTCAAAACGGAAGAATTATGAACGTATTCTGATCCGCCACCCGGATCGAATTCCAGAGGGTGGGTTCATGACAAGAGAAGGATTGTTTCTGGGTCCTCTCTGAAAGAGCCATAATGCTGAGATAGGGTCAAGAGAATGCCAAGATCAAGCAATGTGACAGGCGCAACACTTTGCCCACTGACTTTTCAGAGGCACCAGCATGGCCTGCCAGTTTTCAGAAGAGATTTGCTTATGCTCTGCGCGGGATACTGAGGGAGAGAAGGTGAGGGAGGAGAAAGGATATTTAATTGTTGGTGTATACTACTCCTTCTACCTCTGCAGTGTACGGGAAATCTGAGGGCGTTCTCACATTTAGCCCCTTCAAACCCTCTCAGGCAACCAAGGGAAATGCAAAGTTGCCAGCTCCCAGGGCTGAGTCTGCCAGGAGAACGACTTGAAAAGAAGGTCCTTGAAGAGAGGGGGTAGGATACCCAAGGGTGAGACATGGTATCCCCCGTTTCTAGTCCCGACCTATCCTACCCTCCCTCTACTGTCTTAGGATATTGTTACACATGTCCTGCCGTATCCGAAAACCTTCTGTCAATCATTTACACTCGGAGGAAAGCAAGGGAATATAAAGCCCCATGGCAGCAAACCACTTTTTTCTATGACACTGACTTATCCTCACATCCCCCTATAAACTACTGTGAGACCCAATATTTTCCTTCCTTGGGTACCAAAGTGAAAGAGCCAGAACCAGCAACCTCTTATTTTCATCACCATAATTAGATAACAAAGGGAAGATTTGACACATCCTAACCTAACATTGAGAAGGGGAAGAGAAATATAACAGCAATACCACTTTCCTGTCATAAAGTCATTCCTAGACCGGAGACATGGTAACCCCCGTACTTGACAGTGACCTACCCAATACCCCAGCCTCTATAGGATGTATTAAGACACATAGTACTTGCGTGATATTTGGGGAAAGGAAGAGTGTGATGAAGAAGAGGAAGTCAAGAGGAGAGCAGGCTTCCTATGAGAAACACCACTATGGTACTGGGACGAGGAATATGCAGATCGAGGCACAT
The DNA here is from genome assembly GCF_040938575.1 of Ambystoma mexicanum. Lineage (NCBI taxonomy): Eukaryota > Metazoa > Chordata > Amphibia > Caudata > Ambystomatidae > Ambystoma > Ambystoma mexicanum. The sequence goes on from NC_090934.1 coordinate 231,053,505, forward strand.
CAACATCCTCATTGGACCTGTGCCACTAGCAAGGTCAGGCAGTGTCAGGCAATTGACATCACCCATCCCCACGTGTAGCCTATCAAATTCTCAGGTGAATATAAAAAGGGCACACACATTCATCAGTGGGAACGAGTTGGGAGAAGAGCTGTGGAGCCATGGCTGCCCAGGACCAACTGGGGGAAACCAGGACGTTGAGATGCAGAGGATCTGTGTGTGGTAGCACCCTACAACTGCATGGCTAAATACCTGCAACTCCAGCGGCAAGGAAAGGTCCAACAAAGGGAGCCGGAAGGTGTGCTAATCCCTTTTCGCATTGCAAATATAAAGGGCTCATTCTCCTGGGCCAGAACAGGGACCCAGCAGTGTCTGAGGGCAGGTGGTGAGACCCTGACCTCAAATTACAAGGACATTAAATGTGAAATGAAGAAAACACAACGGGTGAGTGAAGCGCAGTGAAAGCCCGGTGTCTTTGAACAAAGCAATACAATATTGCCACTCGGCTGCGTGAAGCGGAAGACGCGTCGGGTGAAATTGACAAAAAGGAACAGAGACATAAAAAGTGTCAAAGTGGTCACGTGTAGGTTTACACATTCTCGAAAGACTCTGCAGGAAAGGAGAACTTTTCTGAGAAAAGGGGAGCTGTGCACAGTCCTGAAGTAGGGGTAAAATAGAGATCCGAAAAGGGGGAGCGGTGAGAAATCGAAGTGGGAGCAACATTCTCAAAATTTATAACAAGGCATTTCAGCAAAGCAAGGAGTGTTGAAAAGCATTGGGATGGCTCCTAGGCAGGAGGATGATCCAGGAGGGCCACCAAGACACCAAAAGACAGACAAGAGAACCCAACCAAAGTAAGGCACCTGGTTGCGCGACCTGTGATGGGTGAACCTTGCGCCCTGACAACTGCGCCACGACCAGTGGAGCCCTAAACTGTAGAAAAGAACTGCATGATTTATCGAAGCTGAAAGTCAAAGGACTTGCTTAAGAAGGAGGAAGGAAGTCCCTCAAGAAACCAAGTGAAGAGTGACATCTTTCCAGCAGAACTTTTGCAAGTTAAACATTTGTGCCTAAAAGGAAGCAATGTTGAACAAGTTGAACATTGGTAATTCGGGGAATAACCAAGAGGGTCTAAGCTTGGGGTGAAGGAAGCCTGACGGGCCCATTGAAGAAGTGAATCCCCACAAGGAAAATGTACTGTGAACTTTTGTCAAGTGAATTCCCGACTTGCTAAATGAATCCTGAGGACCTGTGGAACTTTATAAAGTTGAGTGCCTTGAGCTTGGGGAAGGGAGCTGCAGAAAGGATCCGTTGTCACAGTAACTTTACTTTGCACACGACTGAGTTGGCCAAGTCCCACACACCCTGTTATTCTGTATTCTCTAGAAGTGAGGGCAATCATAGGTTTTGGCACAGACAGTATTTTGCTTTGGACTGACAGACATAGGGCCTCATTACGAGGTTGGAGGTAGCCATGCCGCTATTTGCGGCACGGCTGCCTCCAAACTCGTTCCAACTCCGGCCTGGTGAATGGAGCAATTACCGGTCCATTCCGGGGTTGGAGGGACCGGTAATTCTCCATTCACGAGGGCCATTACCTATTCCCATTTGAGCCCCCATAGGGCTCAATGGGAAGGGGGAAGGCGGCAATAACGGTACCGCAAATTGCGCTACCGTTATTGACCCCGGTGTCCCTTTGCGTGTCCCGTCCTTAACGCCTGCAAAAACCAGTCGTTAAGGAAGAACCCGCAAAGGGAACTCGTAGTAGGGCGGTAAGGGATTACCGGCACTGGTGTCCTTACCGGTGCCGGTAATCCCTTACCGCCCACCTCATAATGAGGCCCATAGACTCTGCTTAGCTTTATTTTCATTAGGGCACATTCCCACCTTAGAGTTAGGGCAAGGCATGTAATGCGGCCACAGTGGCTCTGTTCTGCTATAATGGAAATACCTGGAAGACATGTGGACAGGTTGGATTGTGGTAAACTAAGCTAGCCACCAACTGAATGACTCTGCCTGACCCTAAAATGGTTCCACAAAGTGATGCTCATACACAAAATGTTTGTTGTTCATGTTCAAATATATATTGGAAAGGTTATTACCCAAATTGACCTTTTACAATTGACCTTTTGCACAATTGACCTAATTATAGTTGTCCTAATTGACCTTCTGCACAATTGACCTTTATATTATTTTAGTTATTTTATATATGTATTGGGTTGGTTTTGGATTATAAATAATATAAGGGGATTAGGTGGGGAGTTGCGGGTGTTTTTGTATTGGGTGGTGGGTTGCGGGGGTTTGCCCCGCATATATGTCCTAATTGACCTTCTAAATTAGGTAAATTCTCCTGAGGTCAATTCTCCCGAGGTCAATTGTGAAAAGGTCAATTAGTATACAACCCTGGAAAGTGCTGTTAAAACATGGCAAAATGCACCATTAGTTTAAAAAAAAAGAAAAACATGCCTCTTCTCCCTGATCGATCGGTCTCTGTCACCACTCCAACCTCCAGCTCCAATTTTGAAATGTCACAAGACCCTTTCTTTTAAATCCTGGATGCTTCACTGCCCCATACCTCTCATCCAATTACATGTCTTCCTCCCTCCCTTCCCCTGACAGCCTCCCACAAGTTCCTGCCCCCTCACAAGGCCCTCAAGACCACCCCAGGCCCTGCCAACAACTGCTCTCCCCTGCCCCAGAGGCCAGTCAAAATGTCCTCTGCTCCCAACCTGGGTGAGGTGGGGTAGTTTGGTCACGTGTCTCCTACATGTGTTAATGTTTAGATGATACAAGCTGATGGGTGCATTTGCTTCTGAAAGCGCAAACATGATAAGCAGGTAACACTTAAAAACACTTTTTAAGCTCGAACCTTGCAATGAGATCAGCAGTAATATAGCTCAGCTTCGCAAATGCTCACTGCAGAGAGCTGTGTGCAACCTGCAGTGGCATGTTCCGCTCAGCCTTTAATGTTTGCAAGGTAGATACAGTTTTAGCATTGAAATCAGGAATAATGACAGGTAAAACAGCAGACACCACAGCAAAAAAGGACCTATTGACATATGTTCTTAGCAATTATGCCTTCATCATCTGTAGGACTTTTTATGGCTCTTATAGAATATACACCACATTTTAGCAAAGGACGTTGATCTGAGAATGAACTATACAGATGCAGGATCTGCAGGAGTATCTATGCTAGCAAAGGTCTCAAGGAAAGGAACAAGGTCACTATCTAGAACTCATTGCCTGCTAGATAGCTCAGGAAGTTAGGCAATAGCCCAGACATTTGTGCTCATCATTGTTCACAGTTAAGAATCCCAACCCAGCTCAGTCATTTGCGATCACCAGGGGCTGAAACGTTGACCCCCACAGACTCCTCTGTGACCTCTGGCACTGTCTCTGTGACCCCCTGGTCAAGGATTACTGAGGGAGTGAGAAAACTCAAATACAGTGGGTTCTCAGAGCTCTCTTGATTTTCAAAAATCACCCTCTTAGGTTTGACTTTTTATATTCACAAGGGTGCAGCTGGAGATTAGTGTTGGTCTATATATGGCCAGGCAGACTGGATGCCCTAGACCCAGAGGCCATTTTTAGAGTCAACTTGATTGTTTTATGTTTTGGAGGCCTATCATTGTGTGCTAAAAGTCTCCTTGTTTTGATGTTACTGTTGCCTAGATTTCCCTGTGGCAAAATAAAATTGTTGGTATTATATCATATTTTTATGCTGAGCGCTTCATGTCTGACTAATGATTTGTCCTGCTGGTAAACATTGTACACATAGGTGGTATTACTACGAATTGCAATATTACTCAATTCATCATCCTCACATGGATGAAGGGTTGATTCAGGCCTGCTGAAATATGCACTTGGAAAGTGCATGCTGTCAAATGAGTTGAGATGTGATCTTGCTAAGCTATCCAATTTAAACTCAGCATGCTGTTTAATTAATTGTGCAGTTCAAAAGAAACAATTATTAGGATGTCTACCCACAACCCTCTCCTGTTCCCTTCAATCCGTTTTAAATGAAAAATGTACACTACTTTTATCAGGTTTACAAGATGGCCATAACTTTTTCCTTCTGCTTCTAATCACTGCAATAAGTGTTATGTTAATAGGAAATTCGTCCCACCTAGCCAATGCTTCACCAAAAGTCGTGGTATGCACATTTAAGGAGAACTAGCTGGTAAAATAGCTTAGTGGGTTAAATGATCACTACTGGGATCTATGAGGGTTCTGCCAGTCACATGTTTGAATCCTATCAAGGTCTACTCAACCTTTCATGCTTATGAGGTCAACAAATGAGTATTCATTTTGGTTGCCCGATAACAATTTCATGTAAAGTGCTTTGGAGAAAGCACATTATAAGTAATGGATTATTATTAATATCTAAGCGTTACTTACTATCAATAAATCCAAGCATAGGCTCAGAATAATATCATAGTCTTTAATTAGTGTTACTTTAAAAAGTGTTTCTTTGCTTCCTTGAGATAAGTGTGATTACTTTATACTGGCATGGCTGACGCTGAATTAAACTGCGTTATGAATGCATTCAAACATATATATATATATATATATATATATATATATATATATATATATGGGATACATTACTCACCGTAATCGTATTTCTGATGCTTGTATCTGCTTAGATTCACATGCTGTGCATAGGCCGACATCTAGTGGAAGCTGCGGAGTATTACAGTTTGTTTTTCGAAACTCGAAAATGGGCGTCGACACAGGGCGTGCCAGTAATACTATCCCTAGTGTGACGTCCACTGTACCCAAGATCCCTCACGTGTCTAGGATCCTCAGATTGTATTTTTTCTGACATGAGGTAGCATGAGGAGTAGCGTGAGTACAGATAATCCAAGCAGATAGACAGAAAGGTAAGACTACAAGCAATCATGCGCCTTCTCTCAGAGGGGAGGAAGGGTGGGTCGCATGTGAATCTAAGCAGATACAAGCATCAGAAATACGATTACGGTGAGTAATGTATCCCTTCTGAGGCTTGTGGAATCTGCTTAGATCACATGCTGTGCATAGATTAGCGAGCAGTACCTGAAGAAGGAGGTGGGATGTGAGAAGGGTCATGAGCAATAAGTGTCTTAGAACCGCTTGTCCCACTTGTGTATCTGCCTTGGAATGGGTGTCAATGCAGTAATGCTGAGTAAAAATGTGAATAGAGCTCCAAGTAGCTGCTTTGCAAATGGTGTCAAGGGGTACATTTGCAATGAAAGCCACAGTGGGCCCCAATACCTCTAGTAGAGTGGGCTCTTGGCGTGAAAGGCAGAGTTCTTTCAGAGAGTGAGCAACACAGCTGGATAAAGTTAACAATTCACTTCGAGATGGCACCTTTAGAGACGCGATCCCCCTCTCTGCCTGTAGCTACGGAGACAAACAGTTGATCTGTTTTTCTTAGCGGTCTGGTTTTATTTACATAGTAGAGGACCGCCCTACGCACATCTAGGGTGTGTAGTTTCGCCTCAGCCGAGCTTTGCGGGTCCTGGAAGAAAGCCGGAAGCTTGATGGACTGGTTTACATGGAATATTGATATAAATTTAGGTGAGAACCTAGGGTGTGTGCGTAAAACCAGTTTGTCTTTATGGACAGTAAAGACGGGATCCTGCACTGACAGAGCCTGAATTTCACTGACCCTTCTTATAGAAGTAATAGCTACTAAGAAGGCCGTTTTATAAGTCAGGTGTTTGAGACTGCTTTTATGCATGGGTTCGAAAGGGGGGCCCATGAGCTTGGCTAGCACCACATTAAGATCCCACTCTGGTGGTGGGTTTGAAATAGGAGGGTGAAGTCTCTTTACTCCTTCCATGAAGGCTTTAACTACTGGTACTTTCACCACGAAACCTTGCTATGGGAAGTGGTGTAAGCCGACAGGGCTGCCAGGTGTACTTTCAGTGAGTTAAAAACCAATCCTGCATCTAGCAGGTGGAGCATGTATGTAACAATAGTGGAAGGAGTGCAATCAACCGGGTTGATTTGTCTACTCTGGCACCAGATAACAAACCTCTTCCACTTGTCAAAGTAACAGTGCCTTGTGTTTGGTTTCCTAGATTCCTTTAGGATGTCCATACACCTCTGTGGCAAATTGAGATGTCCAAACTCTATGACCTCAGGAGCCATGCTGCCAGGTTCATTGAGTTGGGTTGTTGGTGCACTGTTTGACCTTGGTGCTGGGACAGTAGGTTGTTCCAGACTGGAAGTTTGATGGGCTCGCACACCGCCATCCTGCGTAGGTGTGGGAACCACGGTTGTCTTGCCCACATGGGAGCAACTAGGACGAGCGTCATCGACTCTCTGTTCATCTTGTTCACCACTTTCCTGATGAGAGGAGTTGGTGGAAAAGGGTACGCAAACATCCCTGACCAGTTCATCCACAGGGCGTTCCCCTGGGAGTCTGGTTGGGGGAACCTGGATGCAAATCCTGGGCATTGTCTGTTTTCGCTTGTGGCGAATAAGTGTATAGTGGGGAAACCCCACTGAGAGAACCCATTCGTGTTCCTCTGGGAGGGAGTCTCTGCTCAGAGCATCCGCTAGGGAATTGAGCTCCCCTGGAACATGTTGTGATGACAGGAAGATGTTCCGTCTGAGTGCCCATATCCAGATTTTCTGGGCAAGCTTGGACAGATTTGGCGAGCGAGTCCCTCCTTGCTTGTTCAGGTAGAACATGGCTGTTGTGCTGTCCGTCCGGATTTGCACTGACAGGTTTAGTAGGTGGTGCTTGAACGCCTGAAGCGCTCTAAATACTGCCAGAAGCTCTAGCAGGTTGATGTGGTTCTTGGCCACTGAGTGAGACTAGAGACCCTGAGCTGTGTGGTGGAGATGGTGAGCGCCCCACCCCGTCAGACATGCATCTGTAGTGACTACTGCCTGTACTTCGGGATCGTAAAAGGGTTTCCCCTGTGCGAGATTCTCTCTTGTCCACCAGTGAAGGCGTTGTACCAGTGTTGGCGAAACGACCACTAGATCGTCCCACTGACCACTTGCCTGAGACCACTGTTTCGCCAACCATTCCTGCATGGGACACATGCGCAGGCGCGCGTGGGGGACCAGGTAAATACATGATGCCATCATGCCCAGTAAACGCATTGCTTTGCGTACCGTTATTTGTTCACCGGACTGATAATGCAGAATTTGCAGTAGTATATTCTGAATTCTTTCTTCTGAAGGAAAGGTGAACGCCTCTTGAGTTTCTAGGATTGCTCCTAGGAACTGTTTGGAGGTGCTTGGCACCAGGCTTGACTTTTTCTCATTGATTGAGAAGCCTTACTCATGGAGGAGGTTGATAGTCCTTTGAATGTTTGTCCTGCAAATTCCTGGGGTTTCCCCCGTTATGAGCCAGTCGTCCTGGTAAGGGTACACCAGGATTGCCTCCCTGCGTAGGTGTGCAGCCGCCACCGCCAGTACCTTGGTGAATACCCTTGGTGCCGAAGCTATCCCGAAGGGAAGTACCTTGAATCGGTAGTGTCGACTGTCCGCCTTGAAGCGCAAGTACTTTCTGTGCGCTGGGAACATGGAAATATGAAAATAAGCATCTTTCATATCCAAGGTTGCCATGTAATCCCCCTTTTTTAGGAGGGGGATTACCTCTTGTAGCGTGGTCATACGAAACTTTTGGGGCTTGACATGCTTGTTGGCAGGCCGTAAGTCCAATACTGGGCGCATTGTCAAATCTTTCTTTGGCACAAGGAAGTAAGTTGAATAAATACCCTTGTTTACCTGGTGTCCCGGGACGAGTTCTATCGCATCCTTTTCTAGCAGAATGGCGATCTCCTTGAGGAGAATCTTCTGATGTTCTAAAGAGTGTACTCTTTGTCGTGGAGGATGGTTCCGGGGACGCTGCAGTAGTTCTATACAATATCCTGTGGATACTGTTGACAGCACCCATCTGTCTGATGTGATCCCTTCCCAAGCCTGGGTGAAGTTGGAAATGTGTCCCTCTACTGGGGTTGTGTGAGAAGGGACCCTGAACTGAGCGTCACTGCTTTGGTGGAGGCGTGCCGCCTCCCTTGCTGGGGCTGCCTCTGCCTTTACCACGACCTCTCCTATTACCCCTGCCGTAACCCTGGGTAGACTGTTGGTTGTTGTTCCACTGTGTACCGTGCCCCTGGGAATAGTTAGATCCTCTCTGGGAATTTTGGCCGCGTGGGCGACGAAAATTACTATTCCCTCTCTGGTTAGGGGGTTTTTTGGTTAACTGGCCAAGGGACTTGAGTGTTTCGTATTCGTCCTTGGCATTCTTCAGTGCGTCTTAGACCGCCTTACCAAACAGAACGGTTTCCACTGGTTTGTCCAACAATGATGCCTGGGTTTCTGCCTTAAAACCAGACTGCCGTAACCATGCATGTCTTTTGATAACAGTGCCTTCTGCTATCAATCTGCCTGCGTTGTCCGCGGCATCGAAGGTTGCTTTCAAAATGCAACCAGACACGGTTCTACCCTCTGCGGAAATCCGAGCTAACTGGCCCTTTAAAGGTTCAGGAGCAGAGGCTATGAGTGCCGCGACTTCTTCCCACTGATGGCAGTTGTAGCTGACCAACAGGGTGGTGGAGTTTGCAATCCTTGCTTGATAGGCGGACGTTGAGGCTACTTTCCTGCCGAAACCGTATAGTTTTTTGCTCTCCTAGTCGGGAGGAGCTTCGGACGATGACAAGGGTGTTCCAGCCCTCTTACGAGTGTTAGTGACAACTAGGGAGTCTGGCTTCAGATGTCCTCTTATATAGAGAGGGTCAGACTGGGCCGCCCTGAAAAGTTTTTCAACCCTGGGATTGACTGCTCTGGTGAGGTTCGGGTCCACCAGGGACGGGTCTATTCTCTGCTGAATGGACTTAAGGATAGGGATGGTCTGGGCAACAGGCCTCCTTTCTCCCACTAACTCTTCTGCGAAGTCCCTCTCCTCCTGGACACCGTGGGTGTCAATATGGAAATGTTCTGCTGCGCGTGCGAGAACCTCGTTTAGGAGGGGTTGGTTATCGACCGGGGAGTCGGTAACCGGGGCTTCATTCTCTACTGGGGAATCTACTCTGTATGTTTCCGGGTCTTCCTCTTCCTGGTCCTCATCATCCCCATAGTAGCCCGTCCCGGTTTGCTCTTCTACCATGCCAAATTCTTGGTCCTCACCAAAGGAAGCCTCTCCTTGATACAGTGAGTATGGTCTTGAGTAAGGTTGTACCTCGAAGGGGTCTGACCTCATCGGTGTTTCAAACCGGGGCTTTTTACTCGGGGGGGATAGGATCATTAGAGCCTGAGGGTGTCGCCCCTTGTGGATCATACGAGAGGAAATGTTCTGGATTTTTATCATAAAAATCAGCCAAAGAAGACATCCTTAACATGGCCCTATCTATGTCTTCACTCGACCATTTTTTGGAACTGGGAATGACTCTCTCAGCAAGTCTATGGGATTTATCTTGAGTAGATTTGCTGGTTTTAGACATATCAGCAGACCTGGTTTTGTCTGTCTGTTTAGGGGGAGTGGTGTGTTTTACAGGTGTGGAAGAGTGCAAAGGCTGCTTCTTCTGCTGTTTTCCCCCCTCCCCGTGAGTGGAAAAATGTTTCCCCGGTCCTTTAGTGGCTCCGGAGGTTTTCAACGCCTGGTGGATCGGGGGTGGGGTCCCTGTCCTTCGAGCGTGGGGCCTCGCTGATATTAACTGCGTGCTCCGACTCCTGGAGCGTGGCCTGGGAGTGGAAGTTGTCTTCCGACGATCGAACTTCTGTTAGCCTAGGGAGCGAGGCACTCTTGGCAAGAGTGGATGATTGCCTGGAGTCATGCGGCGATCTTGATCGAGAGCGCCCAGAGGACACCGAATTGGACCGTTCTGTTTGTGCCTCTTTCCGAGAACTCGACGTCGTCGAGTCTCGGTTGGTCTTCGTGTGTTTAGTGTGTGTAGTGTGTGAAGCGCTTGTGTCGCCGGGGGTCTTCCCCATAGCCGCCCTGCCGGACGACCTTCCGAGGTTGGGGACTTGCGCTCGGCTGTCTTTCAACGCCGTAATGCCCTCGCCGTCCGAAAGTACGGCATCACTGCCGTCGCTGAAGGCGCCCTCCGCTGCCATGGCCGCCTGCCTGGCGTGGTGGACCCAACGCTTCGTCGAATGGTCCTTAAGTGTCTTAGGTTTAAACCTACTACACGCTCTGCAGTTCACTTCGGGGTGGTCCCTCGGAAAGCAGAGATTGCACATGGCGTGCCTGTCGACCCAAGGGTATTTGCGATTGCACTTGGGGCAGAATTGAAAAGGGGTACCCTCCATACGCACCTTGAGGCAGCGAGCTGTTAAATGTAGGAAATGTATAAGGTGTACCTATATACCAAGAGTGTAGAGTATGTACAACCCCCCACTCTCCCTACTTGCAGGGCCGAGGCCAGAGGCCTTCCAAGGCCCGGGCCGAGGCCAGAGGGCTTCCGAGGCCCAAATCCGTCGTGCAGCAGCCGGCGATCGATTTCTTCTCCAGCCTTCTCGACGTTGGGGTGGGGAAGGATGTCAATAGATTAATATTTTAAATATTTTAGCAAAGTATGGCTAAGACCAGGGGACTCCGCAAAATGCTTCCGACCAGTATGGCGGAAAAAAACAATCTGAGGATCCTAGACACGTGAGGGATCTTGGGTACAGTGGACGTCACACTAGGGATAGTATTACTGGCACGCCCTGTGTCGACGCCCATTTTAATACTCCACAGCTTCCACTAGATGTCGGCCTATGCACAGCATGTGATCTAAGCTGATTCCACAAGCCTCAGAAATATATATATATATATATATATATATAATTTATATATATATTCAGTGAAAAAACTTTGTTAAAGGAACGTTATGGTTACAAGTAAAACCGGAAGCCCCCAGAAATTCACCAGTTATGGTGCACTGCTAAGACTACCAGGACATCAAAGATGACATTCAAACCTAGGGCTTCAGCCATGCTGCATGCCCCAATAAGCAAATCAGAGGACACATTTGTTCTTGCTCAGGGCCAGGCCGATTGCCCAGGCACCAAAGTTATATCACAATTTGTTGTACTTAGATTTGGACACTTTAGACAAAATAAAACACAGGACAGATTTTCAAAACCATGCTTTGAGGTCCTTGATAATGCTCCACGCAAATTTTTGCTGCAATCCTGTCCAGCACTTCAGGCTGTAGCCACAAGCATAATTTTGTTCCCATTCAAACCTATCCCAATTTTGAAAAAGCTTTACCACATAGCCGGTCCCTGGTGGACATGCCCCCTTTAAGCCCATTGCCCTTCCCTCGTGGTCATGGCCAGTAGCCAGATTAACCGGGTCATGGCCCTTGGCCATGGCCATGACCCGGACAATCTGCCGCCTGCCCTTGGCCACAGGCTATACCTCAGTCACCAAAGGTATATCACTATGTTTTGTACCTACATTATGACACTGTTAAAACACACACATTTGCAAAACCATGCTTTTGGGTCCTTGCCAATGCTCCTTGCACAGGTTTGCTGCAAATCCATACATGTTTTTTTTTTAAGCGTTAAAATGTACGTACAAAAAACTGTCATATAACTTAGCCCCCACTTGACATGATCTATTCAGACATTACACAAACATTCAAGGTTGGGTCTATAATCTTTCTGAAAACTGTTGTGCAGATTCGTCAAACAGCAACAAAGTTATAAGCCATCTAAAAAGGTTGAGACACCCGTGCAATTTTTCCCCCTCTTGACAACATCAAACCAAACTTTGCAAAAACATTCTAATCTGGGTCTAAAATAGTTTTGCAAACTTTTGTACAATTTCGTCACATGACAGCAAATTAAAAGCCTTTCAAATATTTTGGGGAGCTCCTCTATTTTTGCCCCCTCTTGTCGAAACAGCACCAACATTTGCAGAAACATTCAGGGTCAAGGCTAAAAAAGATATTGCAGAATTCTATGTAGTTTTATTGAGTGGCGCCTAAGCCATCCAAAAACTGATTTTCACTGACCAGTAATGCAAAAATATGCATGGATGTCCCCGAAAATCTGAGATGTTCGCGAACATTGCAGGACTGTCCTTGAACATCCGAGATGTTTGTGGACTTCGGAGATGAAAAAACATCTGATTTGGTGATTTTTATGGCCCAACCTCATCACCCCTCACCTCCCCAGAGATAGTTTAATTTGTTTGACAAGTGCAATGTTGTGTTTTTTAATGTGTTTTTACTGCGATGTCTGTGGACTACGGGTGCAGTAGTAAATCCAACACGGCCTCGGTTTCAAATGTTTTGACGCAGCTCACATTTTTAATTGCCCAATCAGCGGGCGTGTATGATCTGCGCAAATGTCACGCTGCTTTCTAATTGGTCTAGGGAGTGTCCGCGGACTCCGAATCAGGAAATGAGTCTGCGGACCGGACCCAGATATCACTAATTTTGTTTTCCTACGTTTTAGCCTTTTTTTTTTTTAAACTACTGGGTGGATTTAAAACAAATTTGCAAAAGCACGCTTCCCGGACCAAGACGCCGCTGCTCGGGCAAGATTGATGCAAATCAGGCCAGTGGCTTTGGGCTGTAAGTGCGAGCAAACATTCTGTTTCTTTGTGTCCTTTGTGTCTATCAGGATTTAAAACATTTTGCACCCCGCCTCTAACTTTGCCCCCTCTGGACGAAACCACATCAAACTTTGCAAAAGCATTCAGAGGTTTGTGAGGGTTCGTCAAACGGCACCAAAGTTATAAGCCGCCCAAAAATTGCTCTTTCTATGAGTTGAGCACCTTAACCATAACTACAGGGCTGCTACCACAGTAATGTTGCAAACATTGTTAGTGTTATCAGCACCTATAAGTCGCCCACCTATTGAAATATAACTCCCAGCCCATCTGGTTGCCATTAGCCACATGAGAAATACCTTGTGCCTTGGCTGTTGCACCATTGCCTGTTAGTTTTGTTGCCTCACTCATTGTGCTCCTAAGTATCCATTCGCTCCTTTCAATTTACCAGCTTAATCACTATGATATATAACTTCAGTGTTATTTTCTTCCTTGTGTATTGCCACCAAGTTTTGCCCAACCGATTTAGCCCTCTGGGTTATACTCCAAATGTGATTTTTTAATCCTAAATGTGTTCCAAAATGATCCAGCCACTAGGTTTGTCTCTTGACTATGTCCACTGGACTGTGCACCACTGCCTGGCTGCTTTTCTTTCTGCCTATTGCCCCCTACTATATTTCTGGCCCCCAACACGATCTGGAACATTGTGATAATGCTATTAGATGTTGCCTCTCTGTACTTTTACCTGAGGTATCTCTGAGCCTATGGCCCTAGAGGGTGCTGTAATGAAGGAATGGTATCAAACAGTAAGACAGACACAAGTGACGACAGTTCAAGGGTGTTTATTGAACTTCAATTGGGTTTGAAAAACACCTATGTAACCCTAAATCCAGTGGTTGAAGTGTACGAAAAGAAGTAGTGGAACTACGTTCCCTGCTGGCCTTCACCCACTTCCCACAAACCCCATCACCACGTCCCCTCCCACACACAATACACCCACCCAAACACTTGCACCTGCTGTTTAAGGGAACGTTCAGTGCAGTGCACTAAAAGTGCAAGTTTCAACTTCTTCCTACACTTTTATTTTAAAACGAAACCATTCCGGAACGGTTTCTTTTTAAAATAAAAGTATAGGCGCTGTAAAAGGCAATTTAAAAAAGTAGAGGAGCACCGCTCCCGCCGCACCCGCTCACTTCGACCACTGCCTAAATCTAAAAATGGGAGCAAGCTACGACCATCAAATAATAATGATACAGTCCTAGTCAAGTCTTGTCAAAATAAATGGGGGATGCAGTCCTAGTCGAGTCCTGTCAAAATAAATGGGGCCTATTCTAATAAACGTATTGCCAATCCTTACTTCTAAATACAAATACTGTGGGAAACAATGTTCTGCAAAAGAAAAGTGTTCAAGAAATTATATGTCAGGATATTTGAGCTGTTGGCTCCCCTTCCTCAGGTGATCTTCCCGCACTGGTCCACCCCCAGGAACTGGATCCAAAAGCGGTGGCCATCTACTTGCCACCTGGATGACAGATCCCTGGGAACTAGTGGGTGAGACACCTTCTGGTTTCTCACAGTGCCTTGCTATACAGGCCACGATATGTCAGATTACGCCTCCTTAGATCGAGCAGCACAGGCCAGAAAGTCCTGCACCTTCATTGTTTATACTCACCAATACAATATGTTGCCATGTTTTCATGGCCCACTGAAGGACAGAATCCTACCCTTTCTGTGCTTTCCTTTCTCAGTATACTCTACTCTGCTACTCTGTTGGTCTCTTTCTTTTTCTGCACACTTTTGCTACTCCCCCTCACTTGTCTCTCCCCTTTAACTGCCCCTCTCCCTCTTTCCTTCTCAGACCTTTACTCTTCACCAACTGCATGAGTCAATTTCTAATTGTTTCCCTTTCCTCATATAAACTGCATCCCTGTAGTCTCTGACCACTCCACACCTCCTTTCTATCTTCCTTTCTGTCTTGTGTGCCCCTTCCTCCATCACTCTCTCATAAACAGGCATTTATTGGGCATTTGAGACCATGCATGGCATACGATTGCAGCAAATGGACATATGAGGCTGCACATTACCTATTGCATTGGCATGCAACATTTGCCTCCCCTGCTGTCTTGAACTGCATCACCCATCAGCCTTATACAGCAAAGTCAATTGTGAGGGATCATTGGAGCCATAGGCCTAAATATCTGATTAGCCACAGGTTGCAGATCTCTGATGTTGAAGACTCCATGCATTTGAGAAACAAAGTGGCAGCTTGTTGGCATTTGAGGCTGCATTTGGCATATGATGGCATACGAGGCTGCACATTAAATGTAGTGACTATACATTGATACGAGTCATTCGTTGTCATTCCCAGTGGAATTTGAGCCTGTATATCTAGCTTGGGAAAAAAACATGCATATAAGGAACTATGTGGTGTTTATGATCATTTGAGGTTGAGCTTGTTACATGATGGATCAATTACGCATATATGGTACCTCATACCATGCATAAAAGGCAATTAATGTCATTACTAGGGAATTTGATGCTGCACTTCACATATGATGGCTGCAATTAGCCATGTGAGGCTTTCACTTGCATACTGTGACCATATCAGGTGTATGAGTTATCAAGGCATCAACTTGCATTGGGTGGCATTACTGGACATTTGAGAATGCCCTTGGCATATGAAAGAAGCAAGTGGACATATAAAACAGTAACTTATATTTTGACTGTGCATAGACTGTGAGGCAATAACAGACCATCAGAAACAACAGTAACTTATATTTTGACTGTGCATAGACTGTGAGGCAATAACAGACCATCAGAAACAAGTGTTTCTATGCGTGACAAGACAAGGGAGGGAAGAAAGTGGGAGGACAAAACAAACGATCTTGCTAGGCCTTGTGTCATTGAGATCGTGCAAGTGCAACAACACAAAGTGCAGGGGGAGGGAGAAGGGGGGACTTCAGGTGGTCCAGTCTCAGGTTTGAGAGGGGCAGGGAGGCCATTCCAGAGGGAGACATCCGCAGAAGAGAGAGATCTACCTCCCACTCTCTGCCTGGAGAAGCATCTGACCCTCAGAGAGTTGGAGGTGGCCAAGTGAAGGGTTTGAGAAGGAAGGTATTTTGGAAGAGAGAGTTGGATGTAGTGTGGGCCCCGCCCAGAAGGTTTTGTGGATGATGCAGAGGCTCTTGAACTTGATCCTTACAGCCACCAGGAGCCAGTGGAGGAGTTTCAGGGCTGGAGAGATACAGTCCCTGGGCTTGAGGTCGAGGACAAGTCTCGCTGGATTAGTTGAAGAGGGCGGAGAGTAGAGGAAGGCAGATTGAGAAAGAGGCTGTTGCAGTAGTCCAGCATAGAGAGAACAAGGGCTCTGGAGACAGTGAGCTCCTGGGAGAAAGTGAGAAAGGGAAGAATACCCCTGAGGAGGTGCAGCTGGTAGCAAGCCTTCTTGCCAAGGTCTGTGATGTGAGGAGAGAAGGAGAGAGTGGAGTCGAAGATGACACCAAGGTTTATTTGCCTCACAGGAAGTCGAAGGAAGAGGGCCCAAGGAGGGTGACCAGAGTGAAAGAGGGAAAGCGGGAGTAGGGGTCCCAATGAGAAGGATCTCAGTCTTACTGGAATTAAAACAGAGATCGTTGGAGGCACACCAATCCTGAATATTGGATAGACAGCCAGGATTGAGCGAGTAAGCAGAGGAGACTGACGGGAGCATGAAAGAGAGCTGACTGTTAACTGCATAACTCTGAAAGTTAGAGAAGAAGGTAGAGATCTGGTGGGCCAAAGGGACCAAGTAGACATTGAAGAGCCGGGGTGAGAGGTTAGAGCCCTGGGGAACACCACACAAGGAGAGAGAGGTGGTGGAGAGAAAGGACCCAAGTTGGACCTGGGAGGGTCGGTCCAGGAGTAAGGAGGTCAACCACTCCAGGGCCTGATCCATGATGCCCAGGTTCTCATGGAGTCGATTGACTAGGATGTCGTGATTGACCGTGTCAAAAGCAGAGGAAAGGTCAAGAAGAATGAAGACAGAAGGAAGGCTTGAATCAAGATTAGTGAGTAGATCTTCAGAGGTGTTCAGGAGAGCAGGTTCCGTGCCTCTGACTGATAAAAAGCCAGACTGATGGTCATGGAGACAACCAACAGATTCAGTGTAGAGAGTAAGCTGGGAGATGGGCAGCTTTTCTCTGAGTTTGCCCAAGAAAGGAGTGGTAGACATCTGGTGATAGTTTGCCAGACAGGTAGTATCGGCAGACGGCTTTTTAAGGAGGGGGTGCACAAGGGAGTGTTTGAAGAGAGAGGGGAAAGTTCCAGTGGCAAAAGAGTGATTGAAGAAATCGATTGAGGGTGTCAATGTGGTCCTTGGTGGTTCTGCAGGAGCAGGGGAGCACCTGTTTGGATGACACTTTCATAGATCAGACTTGTCTAGAAACATCATCAGGTGTAGTTGGAGAGAAAGAGGAGAAATGAGTAGTAGAGGGAAAGGCGGCCAGAGGGGGGCTGAGAGAGGTAGAGGGTGAGGACGAGGAGAGATACAATGCAATTAGTGTTGTCACCAGTGATGGCATCAGTGATATTATTTGTAATGTCATCAGTGTTCCCATACAACATGTAATTAGTGACGTCATCAGTGAAGTGATCTGTGATGTCATTATTGTGGTCACAGTCTGCGAAACAGGGGGCGCAAAGGTAAGGTGGCTTTAGCTGAATTTCCAGGGTTTTGTTGCATTAAGTTCTCACCTGAACGCCCCTGCAACTAAAGGATTTTCCTTGCCTTTCAAAGGTTTTGTTACAGTGTATTGTTCACCTTAACATTCGTACAATCCAGGGAAAATAATTGCACCAATGTCCAGGATTGCAAACTCTCTTACCACATCATGGTATGGGCTTACTTGCTCTCTCATCATTTCCCCTCCTCACCCCCATGTCTGTCTTTCAACAATAGTCTGCTGTATAAAGCTAACTTCAAAAGTACACACAACATAGTGTCACTCAAATATATAAATCCTTATAGAGAACTAGTTTAGGCAAAATGGTACAATTGTGGCATTTTTCCCCCCATTTTGACTGTGAGATTACAAAGACCAGAATTCAGCAAAAGGCAAAAAAATTGTCTCTCAGTGCAAATTTTCAAAGACTGACAGTAGCACGGTTTGAAAACAAATAATGTGGATGCTGTCTGTTACGAGATATTTAAAATTTTGAGAACTCACAACGTTTTTAGACAATGTGCAAGAATTAAATTATGTGCCATGAGCCACACACTTAAGCAGCGTTCTCCAAGTGGTACACCCCATTTTGGCGCCACCATTGTCGCATGGGCCAATTTGGCAAAGGCATTCCGCTGCAACGCACATTTGGGTCCTGTTATTTTGGTGCAAGGTATGTTTGCACATGGCTGACATTGCAGCTGTGGGATGTTTCAACCCACTAGTCCAGGCCCTGCAACATTACTGTGCATTGCTTACATCAGGAACATCACAATGGCCGCCGGAAAGCATGCTGCTCCCTAAAAATCACCCAAAAGTGCGCAGTAAAAATCTGAAAAATAGGTCGCCATCCACTTTTGCCTATGTCAGTGGTAACACAGGAGACCACTGCCAAACCCCATTATTTGGCTGCCCACAGAGCAAGGCTGATTGCAAAAGAAACACAGAGCTGTGTGAAAATCCATTTTTCTTGGTTGTCAAATTTGCAAAAATCATGGCTCACAAACCACCCAAAATACCCAACCTCCTTGTTGTGTGTTGAACATCATTCTACTTCAAGAATCCACATAAATACAATGTCACTGAAGTACACTTATCAGAAGAAAATCCACATTGAAGATTGCTTGCTGGAAAGAAATATGTCAAAAATGGTGCAATACCGTTATTCGCCTCTGTCAGACGCTGGCGATCTCTAAATCTGACAGGTAAAACTTGTGTCTCAAAAACAAAATATGCCAAAGAAGGGACTTCCATCAAATGCAATATGGGGTGCCCCACACAGTGATTTCATGATCAAAAAAGACTGAAATTGAAGATATGTTTGCTTATTTTAAATTTGTAACTGTAAATTTGTAACTGCCTCTTCCCCTGAAGCTCAGGCTTCAGGGGAAGAGGGGGAGAGGCTTCTTCCCCTGAGAACATACCACCCTGTTCCTTCCCACCAAAAGGAGAGGATATCGCATTGGCATGTTAATGAGAAGGGGAGGAGACTTCCTCTGCTGCTCTGAGAAAGAGACAATGGGTTCCTTGAACTGAATTAAAATGCTGATTCGGGTGTGACTGACATCAGCTGCCCTGGCAGGAAGAAGACCATGTGACTCTCTGACTCAGCCAAGCTTGGAGGCGGGCCAGACTGGAAATGTGGATTTGAAACCAAAGTAACTGTATGTTTTGGGAAAAGACTTATAAAATATTGTGCCGAATGGACAGAAATATGATATTTAGAGATGATTATAATTAAAAATTCACTCACAGTTTAAAACTAATCTGGAATCTGCGTGACATTCGGAGACTGAACCACAACATTTTTAATATTGTAGCTATTGTGATTATGCTAGGAACATGTAAAATTACAGGAATATGCCCAGAGGGTATGTACATGTATGTATAGAAAATTGTACAGATCCGAAAAGGTGTAACCAACCAAAAGCGTGAAAATTTGTCATTTATGAACCAAAACTCGTAGGAAGATAAGATTTTGACAGAAACGTACCTTAGTCAATCTGTCATGTAATTATGCATTATTAACAAGTTGTGCATATTGGAAATGTGTTTTTTGGGAAAAATAGATTTCTAAGTAAGAACCAAGGGGAGGGATTTCTTCTGGACCCTAAACACAGTGTCACTCTGACACATGATGACACATCATGACATACTGTTCCTTTCTCCAATCAGGATAGGGGGAATTCTCTGACCTATCAGATCCTTAGAGGGTTGGGCATTGTGAAATCAGCCTCACCACCCCTTTGGAAAATGGGTAAATAAGGACTATTGAGGACCCACGGACACACACTTTCACTCATCACTGATCCACCGGCAAAGCGATCTGCAGGAAGAACCCATCTCTAGAACCCATCTCTAGAACCAGACTCCAGAACACTGAAGCAGAGGCCTAACCCAAAAAGCTGAACCCTTTTCAGCAGGCCTTTAAAATCTAAATCTAGCAACCTGATTTAACCCCTAAACTTCCACAGGGCCTAACCCATTCAACAGCCTGGCTGAGCTGTTTGCTACTTCTGGCCAACAACCTTTGCTAGAACCCAAGATCCAGATCAGTCCAGCAGAACTGCAACCCAGAACCCATCAGATCCAGTCCAAGAGGCCGTGCAGAGACCAGAGTGCTGAGAGCAGAACCAAGCACCTGAGACCTGTCCGGTGGTGAGCGAAGTCCAGGCCAAACCCTTGACCAGATCTTTGACGGGTTCATTTTAAACCAGAGTTGTGAGTATTTAGCGTAGGACTGTCCATAGTCATCTCTTAGTTTAAAGTAATCCATCCAACCCATTCCAACATATCCAGACTGCATTGTAGAATCTCTTTTGTCCATTCTGAATCCTTTCTCATCCATCTAATCCTGTGATAATTTGTTAGTGTGAGCCAACCTGTTTGTAATTCAAAACGCAATTTCATTAGAAATCTTGACTCCTTTTGAGAAAAATCAACCTCTCCTAAAACTTCTAACTTTTGAACCGTATGTGCAAGGAACAAAATGTAAATGTCATTTTGAAGCTAACATCCACAGCTTTCAAACGAACCCAAGAAGACATTTCAATTCCTTACAGTTTTTCCATAATCGCGTTTCTCGCACGTGGAAAGGTTGCCGTGAATTTGCATTTGGCTAAATTTCACCACCTGTAAAAACAGCTATTTCTTGATTCCAACCTCTGAATTTCGTTTTTCCATCTGCTAATAATTCTACAATCATTGCTTGTGTTTACCTGAACCTATCCAAAGCAACTCCCACTAGTTCTGAATCCATTTAGTGAATTAAAGTCATTTTTAACATTTTTCCATACATTACATATTACATTTAAAAGCAATTGGCCTGTTTTAAAATCATTACTGTCTCTCTAAGTTTGCTGGGGGGAAGTGGGATTGAAACTGAAATTATTGATTGTTATTCCTGATACCTGTGTGCCCTCATTCCATCTCTTCATATTGCATATTGGGGGAAGTGAGTAGTAACAGAGGGAAAGAGTGATCACCTTGTCTTTGATTGAAGTCATATCAAGTATATTTCTGTGTTGCATTCCTTCCTATCCTTGCAATTTCTTGAACCCATACAAAGTATTCTCTGCTACATTATTTTTCCTATTCCTACTCCTAATTGATTAAAGAGATTGTTGATATTGTGATATTACCCATTGCTGATCATTGTTCATATTCATAAGTGTGATATTTAGATAGTATTCATATTCATAAAAGTGTAATCTATATATTGTTCAATTCTTCAAAATTTAATTTGCAAAACAAACCTATTTCTTGGTTCAGTGAGACCGGGGGGATTCAAAGAGAGGGGCGTTACATAAGGGTACATCATCCACAAGTAAAAGAACTTTTGATATAAAAATATATAAATAAGGGTTTCCATTGGGCATCCATACTAGGCATTGACTTAGTTGGAGTGCTGGATTGAAATCACTTACACAGCCACGTCTAAATTCCCTCATGCTAAATAGGATCAAAGGACTGCAATACAACAAACCTCGCCACGTCCCACTTGTGTTGCTTAACTTTTAATTAAATTAGTTCAATATAAAAAAAAACATATAGCCTTGAACCCTTGTCTGCCAGAGCTCAAGGCCCAGCATTTACCCACTTGGCCACAATGGCTTGTTGCTTCATGGGCTATACATTTCAAACTTAGCCTATCATTTAATATGTTCAATGATAAAAGGCTAGGTATGAAACTTGAGAAAATCTAAACAATTACATCATTGCAGCATAATGGTTAAGTGCTGCATCTAGAACTCCTTAAGGCCAGGGTACTCTGACAGCAGTAGTCAGAATAAATGTGATTTAAATTTTTTTATTTTTTCTGTTTTATAAAAATGTGAATGCTGTGTGTTATGAGATATTTAAAACTAAGAAAACACACAGCATTCAAAACCGTGGACTGCCTGCCATCCATGCAGTAACCGGGACACACCCAGCTTTGCTTCAAAGCGAGGAAGGATCCAGCCCCCTTAGGCTATGTTTCTCTAAGTGTTCTTCTCAGGATGGTCCCATATATGAGCCAACATGGCCTTAGTGGGCTGACCCCTTCCTCACTTTGAAGCTTAGCATGGTTCGTCCCAGTTACTGCAGTTGTTTATTGACTGGGAGACTACAAATACCAGAATGCAATTCACCAAAAGACAAAACATTGTCTCGGAGTACAAAACCTTCAAGGAATGACATTAGTACGGTTTAAAAGAAAGTAAATAATTTAGATGCCCATTCAGTCGTCCATCCATGCAGTAACCGGGACTGACCCTGCTTAGTGTCAATGCAGTGCTGACCCTGCTTAGCTTCAAAGCAAGAAATTCCTCTAAGTGGTCTTGTAAGTGTGGCTCATTTGTCAGGCAACATGGCCTGAGGAGTCTGGCCCCTTTCTCACATTAAAGGTAAGCAGAGACTGTCCTGGTGAAATGAGAGCTAAAAATACAGGCATTCCATCAAATGTCAATGGTATTTAAAATGTGAAAACTGTCAGTAAGAAGCTCTGCTGTGCCTACATTTGTTTGGTAATACACATACAAATGTGAGGGACCTTGCTGTGGCCTCATGCAGGGAGGCCACTACCATTTTGCATAGTGCCACTGACCCCACTATATACCACCTTTCAAGCAGGCACAAGTGTTAGTCCTGCTATTCGTAACATTTGAAACAAGGTCACATGAAATACAAGCGTACAGCCAAACCCTACTGATTAGGGTTTTTGAATTGGATTCAATGTTCACCCATTGAGAAGAAAATGCCTCTTCGCCACAGGACACAAAGTCATATCCCTCGTGCCACTGAGAACACAGTGCGCTCATGTTCCAATCAAGAGCTACAGAAGAACAGTCACCTTCTGGAAGGGATGGTACAGACTTTACTTCTTGCCTTTCGATGCCTCCTTCTTGCCACAGATGAAATTCTTGTGAAATGCGTGCCCAGCGGCACCTCCTGTCAGATAGGAAAAGCTACTGGTTCCTGGAAGTAAAATAAATAAATCTTATCAATACATAATGAGCAGAACATTGAATCAAATTAAGATGGCCTAAGAGGGAGGGGTTATGGGTGGGCGAGGGGAGCAGAAGGATCTCATCTAATAAAATTCTGCATAGGGAATGGATGACGACCAGGGAATGGGCTGGAACAAGATGGAACTGGGCTCTAGAAAGTGTGTCTTGTAGAAGCACCATTCCATGGAAGCCCAAGACAAACCCACAGGGTAGCTATCCCAACAGTCTCAAAGATTTACTCCTAAACAAGGGCTCCCTCTATCACGCACAAGTAGGCGTCAGGACTCACAAGCTATGTACAGGAACAGCCCATGCCTAACATCCACTGGCTGTCGCTTTCCAAAGAAGTTTGTATATGTCTTGCTGCGATTTACAGACATTTCACTGTTAGGGTGAGTTTTGGGGCACATGAAAAGGGCAGAGAGCACGGTTGGACTGGTCTATAGGGAACGCTGGAGATTTCCCGGTAGGCCTCTGCACCCTGGGCCTCTTTTGTGTGGTAACTTATTTTATTTGCAAATGTTCCCATAGGAAAAAGGTTTGGGCTTGCTGAAAATGTGTAATATGGGGCCACTTTGAACATTATTTCCAGGGCCTCTTTAGGTTCCCAGTCCACCCTTGGCAGACAGCCCAGTTTGCATTACTTACTCAGAAGTGGTTCATGCTGAATCACTATCACAAATATATTCAGATATAACATGTTTATGTTCCCAAAGTGCTCTTTGCTTTATCCAAATTGCCCGGATTGGGATCCTTAAAGAAATCGGCACTGTTTGACCTGGGCTGGTGGGGGCTTTGCCCCGGCAACAAAAGCCACCTGTTTCCTCCATCCACATGAAATGGCAGTGGAGGGGGTCCCAGAGTATATATATTGTTTCCATTTGCAACACTTTGCTAAACGGTGTGAACAGAGGGAACGCAGCGCATCTATAGAGCTTGTGTTACTGTTACTCAGCCATTGATATGGCCTCATAGCATCACAGGCTGTCATGGAGCGCAGGCTTATACTGAGCTCAGATTTCCAGATGACTGTGGTCTGATATTTCAAAGGCATTTCCTACATAAATCACAGACTGGCCAGGGGTGAACTGGGAACCAAAAGAGGCCCTGGAAATAATTTTCAAAGTGGCACCAAATTACAGATGTTCAGCAAATCCAACCCTTTTCCTATGACAAAATGTGGAAACATCAGGTGCAGAGGCCTACTGGGAAATTTCCCGAGTTCTCAATAGGCCAATCCTCCCCTGAGACTGGCACGCGTTTCAACAATGGCTTGCCCTATAGAGCGGCGGGAGGCAACGTGCACGCTTATAGAGTAAGTATATTGACTAGTGCCAGTTGCTAGTTCTAGCTTTATGTATGACTGTGTATTTGCATGACCCAGTGGTAGGCTATGTTGCTAAATTGAGCATGTCTGGAGGAAGGATAGCTCAGGGGCAACGCGTTTTGTTTGTCTTGGAAGCAAGACAACGCAGCGCAACACAAGTTTGAATCCCAATCGTGCGCTCGGAAACCACTTACTGGTTATAAAAGAACAATTATAATGTTACTTGTGGCTGATGGGGAGGCACCCATCTGGTTCAACACACTGCAGGACCAAGATGTCACGAGCACCAAAGCATTTAACTGGATTTGCTGGTATTGGGCAGCAAACCGCATTTATTGTATACAGTGCAGACTGATATGCAGTAGAATGAGAAGGCACTTCAGGGCAGGGATGGATCATTCGAGGCCTTAAAAGGCATAGTAAGCATACATGGCCATTGGCTACAGGGAAGGCAGCTTAAGACACACTAAGGGGCATAGAATCATGATCTAAAGCGGGATGGGATTCAAAGGGTGTGAGTGAGGTTGAGGAGAAAGGAAGTGGCTAAGCACTGGTGGGGCAGAGAGGAGAGGGGAAACAGGAAGTAGTTAGGAGCAGGTTGAAGTGGACCATGGTCGCAGGTGTGGGGGGCAGAGGATAAAGAGAGGGGAAAAGTAACGCAAGAGGGAGTCAGAAGGTGGGATGTGGCAGGAGTCGAGGGAAGAGGGGATGAAATGGTAAGATGCAAGAGAAGAGCGGGGCAATAAAAAGCATAAAATGATAATGGAGTGACGGGCTGTTTGCTGGCAACATTGTTTCACTGTCCTATGTTTCTGGCGGAACGTATACCGGAGAACAGAGGAAGCATGACATCTTTAAAAGCAATGATACAGTGCGCAGTGCTGCAGAGTGAAGACGAGTGCAGGGGTGTTGCTAGGCCTGGAAAAGATCTGGAGCTACGCTAATGTCGGGACTGTGGGGACTCGCTAGCCTTTTGGTTGTAGTCCCTGAGCTTTTATGCAGGGCTCCATCCAAAAGACCCAGTTCTATAGCCCCCCTCAGCCCTCCCCTAGCAACGCCCCTGAGTGAGAGCCTGTTTGCTGCTGTTTGAGGAGGCGGTTCGCAAGTCTGCAGCAGCAGTCGAGCAGCTCTTCTAAGCACGCCCCTCTGATAATGCAGATTAACTATTTCATCGATATTGGTGACATTGAGGAGTGTTTGTACCTGTGAACTACTTCCGATTTATTGACATTGCATAGCTCCGGAGGGAGTACATTTTGAAAGACCTTTTGGCAGCATCCTTCCCTGCTTACCTTTTTCCACTTGGAGCTACCCTGTGCTTTTTTCGGGGAGACTCCATTTTGTTTGTGAACCGGTCCAGCCTGCGAACTGCTTGCCTTGTTTATTTACCCATCTGTTGTATGCCACCCCTCCTGGGGAGCATGGTAGCTCCCAGGATCTGCATAATGGTCACATGGTGTTCACCATGTGACCAAGCTAATAAAAATGACGAGCTGCTTCCTGCTCGTCAGTCGATCCCAAGCTGATTCCTGCGTTGTGTTTATGGGCACCATGCTGGTGCGGCGCAGTCTGCTGAGGCCCTGTCCATGTGGCCCAGCGTTTGGACGGTCCCCCTGCTGGGCAACGCCATTCCGAGGGACCTGTACAGCCATGTGAGCATGGCCATGGTAGCAGCCTCGGCCTGGGTGCCTGCCCCCACAGCCGAAACTGCCTTGTGCTGGGTGTCCCCAGCCACTGCGTGTATATCCGGTGCTCGGGATGCTGCAGGGTTCCCTCTGCGGTCCACCATCCGTGGTATGAGTGTCCGGTGATCCGGATGCCGTAGGGTGCCCCCTACGGTCCGCCCTGCATGACCACCGGGTGTTGGCGTTGTGATCCAGGTGCAGAGTGAGGCCTGCCCGGAAGGCAATGGACAGGCCCCCAACACCATCTTCAGGGACGCCCAGATCTCTCTGGTGCTTATCCTATGAAGGAGGAAGCAGTTAAGAAATAGGTTTTCACTTATCCACCTGTTTTACAACGAACTGCCGAATTTAAATACCTGTTTGGAGGCCAGACTGAACTCATTTTGAGCGGTGATTGTTGGGTTTAAGGCCCTCTGAGTCACTTAAGGCACTGTCGCTTTAACTCCTGGAAGATTTAAACAGGAAGCTGTGCGAAGCGCAGTGCGCAGAGTGAGGGGGTCAGAGTGTTTGGTGCTTTGGCGCTCCGGGCCAGGGAACCGTGAAGAGGACGCCTGGCAAAGTCAACCAACTCGGGCTGTAGCAGTGAGTGCCAATTTTGAGTATTGGGACTCCAAGCTGAACAATATCGTTGCATGACAGTAGTGCCTGTGGGGATTGGGGGAAAGAATTTGCTTCCTAGCGCCTGACCCTCCCTGCAATCCTTTTTTTCTCTCAGTCGACCACTCACCCAGCCCTATAACTGACACTCACTGCTATTTTCTCTTTCACCAAAGTTTAATGAAATCTAAAAAAACCTGTTTTACGCTACGTAGTGACTCCCGGTAAATGTGAAAACGGCTCTGGAGCCCGCAAAACAAAAAGCGACAAACAAACATCTCTCCGAGCAACAATAAAAAAACAAAAGGGACACTCGACAGAGGCTATACAGCCAAAAATAAAGGACTACTTTTAAAACGCCGAGACTGAAAAAGTGGCGGCGGAAAGTGCTCCTGTGTGTGTTTCTCCTATTGGAAAGGGGGATGAGTTTGTGTTGGATCCTAATTTTTCAATCGACAACAATCGCTCTCTTTTAAAGCTTTGTCATCCAAAGGAATTCCATGGCTCCCGCAGACTTCATTCACAATAACATTCTGGCATCAAACCTATCTCACAGTCCTGACCTGAAGAAGTTACTAAACACCTCAGAATCATTATCCAGCGAAAGCGACTATGAGGAGGAAGCATCAGTGACGGTCCTTCACCCCTAAGTGACTCTACTGGGGGAGTTGGAATCCAAAATCGATGCTCTATTGTGCTCCAGCATGGTGTCGGAGAAACTAGGTTTGAAGGAAACAGTGGCCAAAGTGGTCGATGTGATTTTGATGGCAAGCACTGACTTTATATCCTGATATTCAGTGGGCGGAGCATCCCGGATCTCACAGCTCCTCCTCGGATCTCAGTTAACCCTTCTGCAAACAACAATGTAGAGGCTGAAACGACACCTGGGAGCCCTACAGGTAACGACTTCACCCCTCAGGGGGGAACTGCAACACGGGACAGGTTATGTCTTGGCAGACTCAGAGAGCTGGGCGTTGGAGGTGCTGCGTGCAGAAATTTCACTTCTTAACAACTCTCGGATCCCCACGAAGAGCAGGCAGTGTAAGCATCGGGCCCGCAAGTCAGAATCCACAACACAAATCATGGAGGAGTAAACAGACGGATCACCCGCATCTGGAAGAGAAAGTGGGGCCTTGTGTTGTCCACACTTTGCGGGTGGGGGCCAAGACTGTGATGAAGGCTATGGGGGATGGCATGGTCAGACGGGTTTGTCTCCAGGGCCCCCTGGATAGATGGCTAGGGCCCTCTACAGTGGAGTCTCATTTGCAATCTAGGACACGATCATCAGTGCCTCTCAGCACTCCGGAAGATGTGTCTGGCCTCGCACGACCTAATGCCCAACTCCCTCCCTATCCCTCTCAATCCACCTTTAATACTGCCTGCCCACCCTCAATTCTAGACAAAGTTACTGGCGGTGTGCCCCCCTCCTTAACTTAGGCCTGTACTTGTTTGCATGCACCGGTCAGGGAAACACAGGTTCCACTTGGGGGACCAAAAAAGTGTCCAATTACTGGAAGCGGTGCTCCCTGAGGTTAGTCTGCCAGCGAGACCACAAGTGATTCCTAACCAAGACACCTGGCAGACACAGGTCGAGTCATTGCTACCCAATAAACAGGAGGCCTGGGGCTTAAAGTCGGACTCTTTTTGGTACAAGGTACTCTTCCACATCAAGTTTATTGAAATGAACCCCACCTCACTTAGTACTTTTTTTATCCGTTCTCGGTTGCTGGAACTCCTGCACTTGATTCCGGATCTATGCGCCATTTCTTCAAAGGATATACAAAAACTAGAACTGCCGACCATTGATAGCTCAGGACCCTGTTCTCAATGTCACTGGGCCTAGCAAGATCATTGTTTTGTCCTCCTTTATTCCCCTCCCTTGCCTCGTCGCGCTCTGAAACACTTGAGTATGAGCGCGATACAAATAAAATATCATATCAGTTAACTGCGCACTGGTAACACTTGTCTCTCCTATAGTAGTGGAGCGCATATGTAAAAATGTAAATTCTTTGCTCTAACAGGGATTTGAGATATTAGTATTTCAACCTTCAAGTCAAGCGTGGCATGCAGTGTTTTCTCCCAGTTCAAAAAGCCCACACTGGGTCCAAGGCCGAATGTGGTTAAGCAAGTCTTGCACAGGCAGCATGGGCAATGGTCCCCCGGAAAGAGTCTCGCCCTATACATCTGCTGTCTTGGAAAACCAGGGTCATAGCTCGTTCCTTAATAATCCGGATTCTCTCTCTGTCTTAATGAGGGCTCAGTGTTTTGCTTGCAGAAAACATGGTTAAGTACACACTTTGATCTGGACGATTACACTGTGGCAGGGTTGGGTGTGAAATCCCCTTCTTTCTTCTCAATTGCCACAGCCCTGCGCCTGCAGGACTGTGGGCGTTCCAAAAATTACTCTTCGGTGTCTTCCGACGCCGTTGGCGAGTGGCGCACGAGCACCCAGTCGGGCCGCAACCACTGTCGCCACGTGTGACGGGGAGCGGGTGAAAGAGAAGATGGCCGCCGGCGCTCTGTGGGTCCGTATCACGGCAGACTTCCGTCACTCCGAGGTCGTCGGGCACGGAAGTGGACCGTACCTCCTCGTCGCCAGTGTTGTGATCGGAAGGGCCACTGTGGTGGAGTGCGGGCCCTCCCCAGATCTGAGCCCCTGCGCGCAGATGGGTCGCGCAAGAACGGACACTGGAGACGTCCGCCTGTTCCGGCGCTCCGGCGTGAACTGCCGGGCGCCGCCTTTATTAACTGGCGCGCATGCGTCGGCTCTCGGGCCGCGCATGCGCGCTTCGTGTACCACGTACACAACACCCATCTTTGTGGCCGCAAAATGGCTGTCCAAAAGGTGGATTATGCATTGGAGCCAAAGTAACGCATAACATTACTGAATTTGCCCAGTACAGGTAATTTCCTAGGTGCCTCTATTAAAAACTCATTGTTTGGCCCTGAGGTATCTTTGTTGGCAACTCTATATGATCCACCGGGTGGTGACATTATATCAGAAATAATCGAAGTCGTGGTAGAGACCATCAGAAATTAGCACACTCAATTCCCCAAGGGTGGGATCATTGTGTCAGGAGATTTTAATGTTGACTGTGTACAGAACCTGCAAAAAATGCGAGGGGTGAAAAGAACGGCCGGCTAAGACCAAGGCGAAAGAATGGCAGGGTGCTCTAGCAGAGTTCGATCTTGTCCCTTTGATTTACAAACTGGGGGAATCACAAATGACGTGGTCTAATGGTCTATACAGTAGCCGTATAGACTTAATTTTTACTGATTCACAAATAGCTAGTTACTGCCCTGAGCTTGAGACTCTGTCCACGACTACCAGCGATCACATAATGTTGTTTATGACTTGCCTCGGGGCACATTCAAAATCTGGTGACATACTGAGTTATAACCCTATGGTTAATACCCAGTGGACCAGGTTGCGATGATACAAACATTGAATGCTGCCTTGGGGCATTGTGGCCTTAATAGACAGGAAATTCGGAGGAAATGTAACTGGGACTTGGGTAAGATCCAGGATCTGTTTATCGCTCCAGATACTAGGCATTTACTCAACAGCAAACATTTGGCCAAGCCAGGAGTGAGATTTGACTACGTAATAGACAAAAAGAAAAAAGAGCTTAATGCTGTAGTGCAGAGAACCAAGAGAAGCCTTATTTTATCCTGGGGTCGGGGGGAGACAAAAATTGTAGCAGAAGCCAGGTCGAGATGCAAGAGTTGGCTACGGGGTTATACATTTTCAGTGAATATGGGAGGCTGGAAATGTATTAATCGGCTGATTAGGACATATGACACCAAGAAATGTTGTTACCTCATACGTAACCATGAGGCTGGTATTGCTGCTAAAGAAATCTACTGCATATCCAAAGAACAATGGGGCTCCTTTATTAAGAAGTCCTACTGGTGGGACCAGGATTTCACTCTGGTAGAGGAGCACAGGTCAATGCGCAAGTTGATGGTAAGCGCATTTGTAAGGGAGGTGGGCCTGGTGTCCATCATTATAAAGTCTACGGCCTCCAGGGTGACAGGCCCTGACGGCCACTGTAACGTGGTTCTTAAGAACGACCCACAGTTTTAGGAGCCAATGCTTCAATTACTATTCTTGGAGATTTGAGAAACAGGAATAATCCCTTGTTCCTTTAAAGGCTCAATCTTGATATCGGTCTGCAAGAAAGGTCCATGTGACCAACCGCCAAATTACAGACTTTTGGCCATGTTGGACTGCAGTTCCCAAATATTTGCAAACATATTACTGGACCGTTTATCTTTTTGGGTGACGGAGAAGGGCTTGCTGAATTTTCAGCAAACAGGTTTCAGAAAGAGCTGTGGGACCAACCGTTCAATCTGGGCCCTCCTAACCGTAATACCGGATTTACCGTGCTACCCTGGCTCCATGTTATATCTGTGATTTGTAGATTACTCGGCCACTTTCAACAGTGTGTTAAGAACTAAACTCTTGGAAAACATGGCACGATGGGGTATAGACCCGTCGCTTTTGTCTTTTAATAAATCTTTATACAACAACACACATGCTAGGGTAAGGACGCGGGAGGGGGCCCTGTCTGGACTCTTCCCTACTAATAGAGGGTTAAAACGACTGTCCGTTGGCACCCCTGCTTTTTAATCTCTATATAGCTGAGCTAGCCATTGCACTCAAGGCCCTAAATAATCCTCCGCCGCACTACGGCAGTGATTTTATCACTTAACTGAGGTGTGCAGACGATACCGTTAATTTAGATCGCACAGTGGTCAGCCTCCAGCGCTCTTTAGATTCCCTCTATGCTTTTGCCGGTGAGCACAGAATTAGTGCCAATGCCTTCATAACTAAAACTATGCAGCTTGGTAAAAGGGCCTATGGTGTCCCTTCTTTTGTTTGGAATCTAGGAGGTGTTAATCTAGAACAGATAGCCGAAGACAAATACCTGGGTATTTGGATCAGAGCAACTATTTTGCCCGCATATTTGGCTGAGGGGATAACGCTCAAGGCTTGGCAGAAGAGGCTGTCAATAAAAAGGATTATCGACTCCCCTTGGGGATCGTTCGATCGAGGCAATAATTCTCACCCATAGGATCTCAATTGTGCTGAGCATATTATATGCCTTGGAGGTTTTTCCCGAGAAGGTGGTATCGTGGCTCCCAAGGTTGGAAGCAAAAAACCTCGGATCATTACTCAGACTTCCTAGCAGAGTTCCCGTTGAAGCCATAAGACTTGAACCAGGTTTACCCTCTCTCCTCTCCCTTTCGAAAATCTCAGCCTGTAACTTCTGAGCGAAAATGCATTTTGGCTGCCTAGGAGCAGGCTCTTTATTAAGTCGGCCCGTTACACGCGCTAGTAGATTTACTAAGAGTGTATGGTTGAGGGATCTGGGGGCTATGGTTATGCAACATTTCTTTTGAAATATGAGTATACACTATGGCTGAATCGTGGCTGCACTCCATAGGTATAAGATTTACTCGCATCAAGGCTTTTCTATTGATCGCCCAATGCATCACCTTATAAAGCTCCGCTTACCTGCACTCACTAGACTTATTCATCAGTCCGTCTATACGCTCTTCCGGTACTTGAAAATACGGGTGCTTGGGTGGGCCTTCCCATGGGAGAAAGACTTTGTAGACTTGGTGGCAAGCACTTAGAGTCCCCACGTCACATCCTCACACAATGGGATGCCCTTGGTTTGGAGTATGACAAAGCTTACTGCAAATTCTGGTCCATGATTTTTGGTGCTGAGTCCCTAGTGATGGCCCCAGCGGCTTTTCACATACGGCAATTGGCTGGAAAGCTGTCACTTTAATTTTAATGCACAATAGCAGTGGATTTTATTGAAAATGTATCTATAATACAGATCGGTCTGATCTTTCTTTTTAGTACTTAGTGGAAACAATAAATGTGTTTTAATGAATTGCTGATATTGTAATATTGTAATATTTGGTTTTCAATATAGTGTAAAAGGTGACAATGCTCAACCAAATGCACTTAATAATAATACAAAAATACAAAAAAAAATTCAGAAGAGGCATAGCATGGGGAGAGTCATACGAGGTATGGGAGGCAAGAATGGCGAGGAAGGCACAGGAGAAAAGCAGCATGGAATGAATAAATGGCACAGACAACATGGACAATATGAAAGGCATAGGAGACATGCAAAGGCAAAATAGCCTAACAAGGCACTGAAAGGCATAAGAGGGAACACATTGTGTCACTATGTTAATGTTACAGGATATTTGTAACGCGCACTATCACCACCAGAGTGGTCCCCTGGCGCTCTGGCGGCTCTGAAAAAGGAAGAATGGGGGAGGGGGGAGTTAGTGGGAATAAGCTGGAAAAGTGCAAGAGAGCAGTGATGTGCTTTTGGTAGTCGTTGTGTGCTGTTGTGCAAGTCTATGTGTGATTAGTTTTATTGTTGCAGTGTAGTGAAGTTTGTGCGGTTTGCTGTGTTTTAGGTTTGTGGTTATGTTTGGTTAGAATTTGAGAGGTGTATGAAGAGGGATGAGATTGTTAGTGGATTGGTTAGTTGGTATTGCTGTCCTTGCAATTGTGTCTAGGAGTGATGCTTGCCATCATTCACTGTTCCATCTGAGTGGGGCACTTGCTAATCTTCAGTGATGTAACCCCTTCACGACCAGTATTGCTTGTATGGCAGATATATCCGCGGTTGGTTTTAGGTGCTTGAGAGTCTTGTCTGTTGTTGCAGACATTCAACACACTGTAGGCAGTTGGGCGATGCAGAAGGTTGTGGCTGAGGTAACCATAGCCAGACCCTTGTCCGAATGGTTTGTACTCTATGCATTTATACTGAGGTCCAGGTACAGAGCCTGGTTAAAAAGGTATTGAAAAGGGGATCCCTTGATCTCAACACAGACATCCAGCAGGAGGCCTTGTGAGAATGAATATGGATGTGGTGTTGCGTGCTACGCCTAATGGCACTCACTGATGGTGCTCAGGAAGTGCACATATTAAGAGGTGAAGCCATAGATTGCGTATCGTCTGCTGGTAGGGCAATGGTTGTTGACCATCAAGTGCTGTAGTGCTTTCCCGAGCCCTATTATGAGTGAGTCTAGTGGTAGTGGTCATCTGGCCAGGACCATTCATTCACTGAGTGAAATAGAATTAGCAGGAGCCCTCTAGTGCATGGTGTGCAGGTGCATTTCGGTGGCAGAAATGAGACGTTGTACAAGGGACTTGTGCTGTGTGGCAAGCCTTCTTGCACCCATGGGCTTCGACAAGCGTGTCAAGCCATTTCTCTCAGTCGGGATCCTCAGGCAAGTGTTGTCGGATCATTAAATGTTGCAGAGGTTAAGCAGATGCCTGCATGATGAGTCTGAGTGTGAGTGTGAGTGTGATGGAAGTCTGGTAATGGTCATTCAATGCTTAGGTGCAGTAGAGTGTGTGTTGTAAACAAGTGTCTGAGTGGGGGGATGCATGCGTCCTGAAGTTTTCTGGCATGGGCCATTTGAACAATAGGTCTAGGGGGACATCTGGGTGGCGAGGATGGAACCATCCTCATATTCTCTGGCATGGGTCAATCGAACAATGTGGGTTGGAGAGAAATCAGAAGCCTTGTTAAAGGCAGGGTGTTGGTGATGTGTTTGTCTTGTAATAGTTTCAGGCTTTAGTCTGTCGGGGGCAGTGAGGGTTTATGCATCCTGATCTGGTTTGTGTGGGCGTGAAGCCCCTACAACAGCTGATGAGGTCAGGTGCTCCCAACAGGGCCAGAGGAAGGAGGAACTTGAGCAGATAAACCTGACAGAACAAGTTGTGTCAACAGTGTATTTGACCTGGTGTAATGAAGGGCCAGTCTATCCCCTATGAGCATTTGAGGCGGACGAGAGGAGAAGGTGAGCGTGTGCAGTTGGGGTGGGGGGGGCGCCTGTGGCGCTCCTAGCAAAGCAGAGGAAAGAGGTACCCTAGTAGTAGAGCCCGATGGGGTGACTTAAGCCAACAGTGTATTCGGCTTTGCTACATTACTTCAGGAGGTGGCACTACAGGCTTTGAAAGATAAACTGCTTAGAAAGGGCCCCCTTTTCTTCCACACTGTTAAGGAGAAACTCAAGGTATCTCAAGGTATTCGCTCAACACAAGTACATGCTTTACAGGATATCCAAGAAGTTAGGCAAGTGTGGAGTGGGCCTTCAGCCTCCTCTCTGGAACAGAGAGAACTCTCTGTTCACTGTGAAGCGATTTCCTGATTGCAATGTATGGTCTGGGTAACATCACCTAAATAAATGCAATCCCTG
Organism: Ambystoma mexicanum; assembly: GCF_040938575.1. Taxonomy (NCBI): domain Eukaryota; kingdom Metazoa; phylum Chordata; class Amphibia; order Caudata; family Ambystomatidae; genus Ambystoma; species Ambystoma mexicanum. Next base: position 231,088,040 of record NC_090934.1, read on the forward strand.
GTAGTCAATCCTGGACTGGTGAGATGACTATCTACAAGGGCCCCAGCTCCACTCCTCGGGGAAAAGAAATCCTACCAGGTGGTCAGGATAACCACCGACGAAGCAAATAAGTGCCATGTAAGTACACTGCTCTGAAATCTATTGCATGTGGATCTTCTGGAAACATGGGACGGCTTTCGCTCTGAAGGCCTGGATTGGAGACACCTTGATAATGTATTGTCATTTGCTCATATGTCAAACAAGTCCCACTCCTACCCACAAGTCACTCTCACTCCAGATGGGTGAAGCCCTTATTAACAACTTGCATCAGCCTTTCCTTCTACCTCAATCACTAAAATACTGCATTATCTCCTTAGTGTCCTTCGTTTGCTTCAAACCTGACATCTGTTACCTGTGCTGGGGCTGCAATACAGGAATTCTAATTCTATTATAAAAGGCGGCAAGGAATGGCACTTCAACTCCGATAACATGAGGCCTAGCATTTTCCCTGACTTTGACCTCATAAGCCTGGAAACTCTTCGCCATTCAAAGTTGCACTGATTCTTCTCCTTACCCAAGCTTTGTAAGGTGGCGACTACCCCTCCAGCTGGCACGCCACCTCCGTTGGCGATGGCCGAGATCTTCATCAACCAGGCAGCTGCCGTATTTGCAGCTATGCCTGTGCCGGTGAATCCCAGAGCAGTCAATGCAGCAGGGGCGGCAAATGCAGTAAGCCCTGTGCAAGAGAAGAGAGGTTAGTGATACAAATAAGTTGGACGTCGTCCTTTCTATTATCAGTTTCTTCAAAGCACCAATGGCCTGCCATGCAGCAAATGCTGGTGTTCCAGTACTCATACTATACCCGCTGCTCCATCATTGCATCTCTGCAGCTATGGTACTGGACCCCAATCCTGACCTGTGGCGCCCTGGTCCAAGACTGGGCCCCAACAAAAACAGGAGTACCCCGTATTACTCCAAAACTGGGACCACAATCAACACAAATGAACATGATAATTCAACAATGGGGGTCATTACGAGTGTGGCGGTAAGGAGTTAACGGCACCGGTAAAGGTGCCAGAGCCGTCAACTCCTTACCTCCACATTACAAGTTCTGCTCGCGGGACCCCACCAAACAGCATGACCCTGGTCCCCCCTACGTCCCCCGCCAACAGCATATCCCTGTCCCTTGAGCCCCTCACCAAACTGCATGTCCCACCACCATACAGCATCCCCAGTGTCCCCCTCCCACACCAAACAACATGTCCCTCACCCCTCCCCCCTATTCCTACCACACTGATCAATGGCATGGCTCTGGTCTGCCATACTCCTGCCCCCATCAAACAGCATGGCACTAACCACCCCCTATTCCCCGCACCAATGGCATACCCATATCTCCCCGAGTTCCCCACCAAACTACATTTCCCTCCACCCACTACCAAACAACCTGCCTGTGTCCACCTAACCCCACCAAATAGCATGCCCCTGGTCCCCCTTATTCCCCCACTCCCCACCAATGGCATGGCCCTGGTCCCCCATATGCCCCCCTCACCCCTACCAAACAGCATGGCCCTGGTGCCCCCTATTCCCACCAACCCCCACCATTGGCATGGCTCTGGTCTGTCATATCCCCCCATCCCCACCAATCGCCATGGCACTGGCCTCCCACTGTTCCCCCACATCAATGGCATGGCCTTGGTCCCTTGAGCTCCCCATCAAGCTGTATGTCTCCGATCCCACAACCAAACAGCAATCCCCCAGTCCCCCTTATTCCCCCACTCCCCATCAATGGCATGACACTGGTCCCCCATATCCCCCTTCATTCCCACCAAACAGCATGGCCTGGTCCCCCCTGTTCCCACACCCCCCAACCAATAGCATAGCTCTGGTCTGCCATATTCCCAACCACCAAACAGCACAGCACTGGCCTCTCCCTATTCCCCCCACCAACGACATGGCCCTGGTCCCTTGAACCCCCTACCAAACATTATGTCTCCGAACCCACCACCAAACAGCATGCCCAATGTACCCCCACCAAACAGCATGGGCCTGGTCCCCTCTATTCCCCAACCAATAGCATGGTCCTGGTACCCCCTTTTGCCCCCCACCAATAACATGCCCTGGACCTCCCTTAACCTCCCCCACCAACAGCATGACCCATGCCCCCCGCCTCACCAACGGCATGGCCCTGGTTCCCCCCACTACCTCCCAGGGCTACCTACGGCATGGCGCAGGTCTGCCCTATTCCATCCCACCCCTAACCAAAAGAGATGTCCCTTGACGTCCACCCCCCACAACCAAATGCATGCCCCATGTCCCCCCACCCCAACCAAACGGCATGACATGCGCACCCCTACCCCATCCAAATGGTATTTTCCATGTTCCCCCACCCCCTCTGAACAATAACTTGCTGTGCGAACAGGCAGGCGGATGAGCAGACGGGCAGGCAACGATCAGCGGGCAAGCGAGCCTACGATCAGCAGGCAGGCTGGCATCGGTGGACGATAGGAGCACCTCCGGACAACTTTGTTCTGCAACTGGCGTGGCAAGTATGAAACGCCTTACGGCAACAAGCCTTAATAGCCACAAGAGCCATAGTGCTGGCCCTCTATTGGCCCAGCACATGCACTACCCGGCTCGTACGAGCCCCCCATAGTGCATGCACTGAACCAATAGAAGGCCAGTATTGTTCCCAGGCCAGGCAACAAACACTTTCCTAATGGAGGGCGGCCCTTTGCTGCTGGCTGCCTGCTCTCACTTAGAAACAGCGTTAACCCCCGCGGCCGTAAAGGAGAGCATGGCGCACTGGACTTGGCCTGTGGGCCACATGTTGTGCACCCATGAGTTTGTCTATCTCATAGATGCTTTACAATGATTAACCGTTGAGGTATAGGAACTATGTCAGGAAAACTCCACATTACGACAGGCAATGGCGTTAGAGAAAATACTCAACAAGACCTTCCTGGGATGCATCCAGTGGGCTTTAAATTTGATGGATCCCCAGAAAGGTTCAAGGAATTTCTAGATCACTGTGTGATTCATTTCACTTTTAGACCCCACCAATTTCTTTCTGATAGAGCCAAAGTGGGGCACATGGTTACTAGCATGATGGGGAATACCCTGGCATGGGTAACTCTGCTAGTGACTGCGTGCAATCTGATTTTGGACAGTTATCCAGCCTTCATAAACACATTAAAGGCTATGTATGACAGGCCAGAGACGGCATACATGGCCCACAAGATGCTCCCCGATTTCTCCCAGGGTACCTTGGATACTCTAACCTATGTTACTAGGTTTCGCCAAATGATTGATAGGACGGGCCAGCCGGAGGACACCAAGAACACATTATTCATGAGAAGTTTGTCCGAAAAGAGTTAAAGGACAAGCTTGCTCGAGTTGCACGACCACTGACCTTTGCAGACCTCATCACTATGGTCCTCCAGTTAGATTACCGACTCCAGAAGAGAAAAGGCAAACGCAAGATGAGTCAGTACTCCAGGCCCAGAATGAACCTGAGCCTAAACCCAACTTATTCGTCCACTGAAATCTGAAGCTGAGCATGAGGAACCAATGCAAATAGGCTTGGCCCAAGGTTCTCTCTCTGACGAAGATGGGAAACGCAGAGAGTCCCTGGGATTATGCATGTACTGTGGGAACCGAGGCCATTTGGTCAAAGAATGCTCTGTGGCTCCCGGATGATGACAGGGAAACGCCATCTACCGTCCTGGAGTGGGACAACAGCTCAGGAGAAAATGCATGGTCCCATTCTGCAAACTATAGAAAACGAACAGGAACAGTCTTACCTGATACCACAAATAATACTTTTGATACCTTCAGAAGAAATTAATGAAATACCAGCGTTGGTTGACTGTGGGGCAGCTGGTCTTTTCATGGATATGCAGTGGGCCTTCAGCATCAAGTACCCAGGACAACTAAATGAACATTACAAGCAGTTGAGGGAGTTGACGGACAGCCCTTGAAGTCAGGACTTGTGAAGGAACAGACTACCGGAATCATCATAAAAATAGGACAACAGGAAGAAATCCTATGTTTTGATCTCATCAAAATAGTGCACTATCCCATGATACTGGGTATGTCATGCTTAAAAAGGCATAATCCCTATATTAACTGGAGAGCAGGAACCCTGGCCCTGGGATCGGAACAATGTGTCAGAGAATGCTTGACGACAAGACCAATACCTAGCGACGTTGTCAACCCTCCAGATAATAACCTAACCGTGGCAACAGTTTACTCCATTCCTCCGGAATATTGGGATTTCAGAGATGTGTTCATGGAACCACCAGAGGTCGAACTAACACTGCATAGACGAGGGGACCGTGCTATTGAGCTACTGCCTGCTGCTTTGTTGCCTTATAGCCGTATGTATATCCTTTCGAAGGCTGAAAAAGAAGCCTTAAGGGCTTAGCTAGACGGACACTTGAAGGGCCTAATTGTTCCGTCTAGGAGCGCCTTTGTTTTTCATGATTAAAAAGGATACCAGAGAATTGAGGACCTGTCTGGATTATAGCGGTCTGAACAGGATTACCATAAAAGATAAATACCCCCTGCCCTTGATTTCTGACTTTCTTGAAGCAGTTCGTGGGGCCACTATTTTTTCCGAACTAGATCTGCAGGGAGTCTACCACCTCGTCAGAATTAGAGCAGGGGATGAATGGAAGACTACCTTTAGAAAGCCATTTGGTCTTTAGGAGTATAGGATAATGCCCTTTGGCCAGGCTGACGCCACAGCAGTGTTTCAAATGTTTGTTGACATGTTGTTTTAAGATCTATTGTTTGTTTGTTATCGTCTATTTAGACAATATACTACTTTTTTAAAATTCTCCCGATGACCACGTCCTCCATGCTTAAAGGCCAACCTGGATACATGCCAGTTCCATGTCTCTTCAATATGCTATTTGGGTTACATACTTTCTACTGACGGTATTGAAATGGATCCACGCATGGTCAGTGCCATTTTGCGATGGCCACCCCTTTCATCTGTGAAAGGGATTCAGCAATTCTTGGGATTGGCATATTTTGATAGGAAATATATCCAAGACTTTTCCACACAGATACAACCTATAACTCACCTTCGCCAGAAAGAAAATCAAAAGGGAGAGTTTTAATGGACCCCTTATGCAGATTTAGTATTTCACTGGTTGAAGCAGCCTTTACTCAGGCTCCTGTGTTGTGTCAACCCAATACTTCCATGCCTTTCAAGTTGGAAATAGACGCCTCAGAATCTGCAGGGGTTGCTATTCTCTTGCAACTACAGACTGATGATCAGAAACATCCGATTACATATTTTTCACAAACTACTGAAAGAACATATTCAGTTTTGGAGAAAGAACTGTAGGACGCTAATTTGGCTTGCCAGGAATGGAGACACCTATTAACGGGCACAAGGTACCTGTTTGAATTCTGAACTGATCATAAAAACCTATTGACACTACAAGATTCTGAATGGAGAAACAGCAGGCGAGCACAGTGGGCGTACTTCTTCACAGAGCAAGTCTTTAGAGTGACATATATTCCTGACACCAAGACTGTTATAGCCGATGCTCTCGCCAGAAGCAACTTAAGTCCTGCAACCATTCTTCCTCCCCAGGAACAACTATTGGCAGGGAAAAGGTTTCTCTTCTTCATACAACCATTCCTTCAGCAAGTGCATGAAGCTACCAAGGACCTTCGTCTGACTGTTACTTCAGGATCCGAAACTCTACAGGGTCTTCAAAACCATCCGGGTTATGCCTTCAAAGGTACTCCGCTGTTCATACCATCTACCTCCCTTCATGAGCAATCCTTAGGTCTTTCCCATAACTATCCAGCGGCCGGGCATCATGGCGAGAAGACAGCAGGTAACATTTTTACTAGATACTTCTGGTGGCCTCAGTGACAGTTGGACATATTGAAATATGTCAAATCATGGCCGACGTGTACTAAAGGCAAACATTCCACCCAACCCCACTAGAAACATTGTTGCCACTTCCAATGCCAACAGGCCATGAGTGGCCATATGTACTGGCGTCATCGTCAAAATGCCACCTTCCCAAGGCATGACAACCATAATGGTTACTGTGGGCCCATTCGCCAAAGTGGCCCATTTTGTCATAAGATGCGTCCCCAACCAGGTCTATGTGGCACAGATGGAAATGGACTGCTGTGTGTTTTATTACACCATTTCAAAGATGGTGCATAGTTTCCCCGAAATTTAACACTGAACACATTTTTTCAGCTATTTCCAAGATGGCGCTTCACATGCATTGCATGTTCGGCAAGGATTGCTGTGCGGAGGGATTGGATATAGGCAGCATTTCCTCTGCATTCTATGTTGTCATCGGATGGAAATTTTCGGGTTTGTGGAGCTGAACCTCAACATCTCTCTGTTCCTGTTTATCATCAAGGGTGTTCTAACCCAGGAGGGCTCCCTAGGTTTACACAACCTCCTATTGCCAATTCACAGTCCAGATCACAAATTAAGGTTAGTACTCGCTATATAGCTGACAAATTTAGATGCATTGGCCAAATTACCGTCTGCTTCAGAAATGTCATCTGTTTTTTACGGGGCATGTATTGTCTGCATGGTCTACCCACATCCATAATTTCAGATCAGGGACACCAATATGTGTCTAAATTCTGGAAATACATGTGTGCCATCCATTGGATCAAAAGAAACATATCATCTGTGTATCACCCCCAAACCAATGGTGCCACTGAACTGGTTAACCAGGACTTGAGCAATATGTACACTGTTTTCCAGTGTGGCTGCTGATAATTGGGCCCAGTTGTTGCCTATTTTTGAATTTGCATACAATAATGCTAACCAGTCTGCTCTAGGAACCTCCCCGTCCTTCACCACCTATGGTTTCCATCCCTAAATGTTTACATGAAAACCTAGCCCTCCAACACCTTTTTCCGCAGTTGACAATATGGTCTCTAACACACAAGAAGGTCACAAGTGTATTTATATGCATTTACAGGAAGCTCAGATAACCATGAAAATATATGCTGATCTAAGAAGATCTCGTGACCCAGCTTTTCAAGCTGGTTGCTGGGTCTGGTTGGTTTCTAAATATCTTCCCCATCATTTGGCACTTTCTAAATTGAGGCCTCGTTACTTTGGTCCTTTTCGAACACAACAACGTATCAACCCTGTGGCCTTTCTTCTGCAGCTGTCCCCTTCTTGGAAAAGGATACATCTGATTTTCCATTCATTCCAACTTCGAACTATGTACCTGAGTCTCCCCCATCATAAAGGAGTAAAGGATCCTCAAATTCAGCTTGACGGTTCACCGGAATTCAAGGTCTTGTCCGTTTGTGATTCCAGATATCACTGGGGAAAACTTCAGTACCTGGTGGAGTAGAAAAGGTAGCAACCATATGATCGGACCCGAGAGCCTCCCCATCTTCATGCCCCTATGTTGTTGTGCATATACCACTGCCTTTATCCCAGTAAACCAGGTTCTGTGCTCTTGGGACACAGGGGCATATTGTCATGCTTCCTCAGTATCGGGGCATTCTATGTGCCTGATGTGCCGTTAGGAAGTGGCACTATTGGTGGTCTAGTATTCCTCCAGTGACTCATCACACTCTGTGCATCCTATCCAGGATGTTATCTTCAGATATTGGCACCAGGTCGTCGCGTCACAAAGCCTTCTGCTTTGCAGGTACGCTCATAGTCTTGCTCTGCTTGTTACCTTCTTGTCCTGTTCCCTCTACAACCCGCTCCTCTTCAGCTTTGTTCTAATTCTCCTCATTCCTTCTCCTGCCCCACTATGCTTCTGGCCTGCTCCAGTTCCGAATCCACCTTAGTTCTGCCTTCCAGGATCCCCTTCCTCCTTCCTTGTCCTTGACTGCTGTTGATTCCTACTTCTCTGCTTCTGATTCCTACCAGATTCACTTGACCCCCCTAGTATCACCTCTGACCGTCCTCCTCGACTTAGATCATCACTGGGGTTTTCTTCCCCATGAGGGTTTCCCCCTATTAGACTGTGACTGGTTTAGTTTGGTCTCCAGGCTGGCCTCCCTCTGGGATAGGTCATACCCTCGTCACTTAAAAGAAAACCCTCCACACACGTACTCAGAGAAATCCTGGACGAAGTACAGTGCAAGGTGAGAAATGTGCGCATTCTGAACCCCATAGTTCTGACCATAATCCTTGCAGCATCGGCACAGCACCCATACATTTCAAATCCAGCACAACAAAACTAAAATGTGTGACAAAATCACTAGCTTGTAGTTATTGTTTGAGAGGCAGCTTGTTGTTATACATAATATGAAGAAAAATTGAAGATCTGCACAAAAAGAAAAACCTTTTCTATGCATATCAATCAAGCAGTAACATAAGTAAGACAGTTGAAAAGGGGGCTATGTTGTGACTCATTTTAATTGTTTTAGGAGAAGGCACTGATTGGGTATGGAACTGGAGTGTGCCCAATCCCTTTTTATTACCCTACGCTCAGTCTTATTAGAAGGGCTTGTAGCAGGCAATGATTCACTCCCCAACCCAAACTTCAGTCTTAAAAAGGAAATAGCTTGATACACGCCACCAGGATTGCCAGAAATAGTGCACTCTTGCGGAAAGATACTAGAAAGGGTAGCCAGTGTTTTTACTGTGAAATCTTCACAGCACATTGTTGGGCTGAAATTTCCCACAAAATGCAGAGGGTACCCTTCGGTGAGGCAATACGTGATCCTGCGAGTGCAACTACAGGGACATCAAGCCGCATTTTGCAGGAAAACTAAGGTAAATAATATGCAGTTAGAAAAAAAAAAGCAGTGACATGGTTTCCTGTAAAACACATGGGGCCTCATTATAACTCAGGAGGTCCGGAAATAACGGTGGCGGTAAACCCGCCGCCACCGTTGTTTCCGGACCGCCTGATCCCGACTCCTGCAGGCGGGAGGTGATGTTCCCGCCAGGTCTGACCTGGCGGGTTTAACACCGCCCGCCTGCAGGCGGCCGAGGAAACACCGGCAGCATTACGAGATGCTGCCCGTGTTTCCATGATCCCCATTCCCATCGAGTCCCAAGGACTCGATGGGAATGGGGATTAACACCATTCCGCCTCCGTGATTCCCGGAAAACCAGGGTTGTAATGCCCCGGTAATTCCGGGAATCACGGAGGCGGAATGGTAATACGAGTCCGGCGGTAACCGGGCGGTTTTACCGCCACGGTTACCGCCGGACTCGTAATGAGGCCCCATGAGTACAATGTTTATCCTTCAGTCCTGCTTTTAGGAAAGCAACATTAGTACTGCTATTTCGTGCAGTGTATTTCTATTTTGAGGCCAAATTCCTTAGAGCAGGGGTCTGCAACCTGCCCGTCTCCCAATGTTTTGGACTATGACTCTGATGATCCCTCAGAATTAACTATGCTGGTTATATAATGCAATAATGCAGTCCTGGGGACAGAATACAGATACTTTGCACCGGTGTAAGTGAAAAGGTGCATGGTATTAGTTCTAGTTGCTCAAGTCGAGGGTACATGCGGGTGGACGGAGTCCCTCACTTTTTTTATGCTAATTTCTGGTTGCACCACATTCAAACAGTACGTTAATGAAACCCCCCACTTTTCTTTTAGGACTTGACCCCTACCTAGTGCTAATACCATTCCTTATTAGCACTAGGGCAAACTTTTCCCTGGTGCAAAAATACATTTACAGTGCATGTTTTTTTTTAACGCCCTAGCAGAAGTTGTCAGTCGCACCTTGCCTTATCTCCCATGAGTGCCCTGTTTGGGCTGCGGCGGGGACGTTCCCGAGCCCAGAATCAGATCCTTCTTTAACATTGGGAGCCTTATTGCCAAAGGCTGTATATTGAAAAAGTGGAAGAAAGCGAATCCCCTGTCAGGCAAGGATTGGGTGGCCGATTTAACCTGGGTTGAGAACTGTGAAGACTTTATGTAAGCACCAGGCCTAGCTGGGCCAAACCGAAAGGTATTTGGTGCGACATCGGGTCTACCTAGCACAAATTCAAGTTAACACAAATGTTCTATTATGTTATCACGGTTTTGGGACTACAGGTTAAGTGGGATATTGAGCAAAGGCTACTTACTGCCCAATGTAACGGGTGTATGCTCAAAATATTGCAAGTCATGTGAAGTGCGATTCCTGATGCATGTTACAATTCTTGTAAAGATCTGCTGTTGGATAACTGTTTAAAGATCTGCTGTTGGATAACTGTTTAAAGATCTGCTGTTGGATAACTGTTTAATTCTGTCTGCCAAGCAAAAATAAATGTTACAAAAATAAAGTGCTTATTTTTGTATGCAATTTTTCCCTAGTGCTTAAACCATGCAAAAATGCACTTGGCATAGTACAAAGGTTTTCTAATAGGGTGCCAATGTTTTTTGCAGTAGGGCAAGCTTTGCCTGCCAATACTGTGCAACCTTGCACTTCCTACTTGCACATAATGTATACCTATGTTACACAAGCAATTAAGACCAATTGCTGCAAGAAGCTGCATGATGTTGCTTTTCTAAAGGTATGTCTCTGACTGTAGCACAAACTCAATGTTATAGATAAATGATATGCCATTTTATTACTTCATGAAATGTGTATATTCTGAAGGTTTCCTGCAATGTATTGTCAATGATCTGGTTGCGTTGCTGTTTCTACAATAGTATCCTGTTTGATGGATAGTGAGTATGACATTGATACAATGTAAAATGTTTTTTTTGTTTTTGTTTTTTTACTTTCTCTCTTTTGTTTCACTTTGTGACCACGAATGACTTCCAACTTGTATAGCATGCTCAACAAGTTTGCATATTTAAATTGTTGATATGTTATGCCTTTTGTACACGCGTGTGATGTTACTTATTGGTGTTATAATAAAAGAACTCTTTAAACTTAAAAATATCAATGTAGGTTTTCTTGCAAATCTGTCTGCTTAAATAATTTACTTTTAGTGCACTCTGAGATACAGGCATCCGCACGCCATGCCCGAGATGAGACTACAGCAGGGTAGGGGTCTGAAGTAGACCTTCCACTGAGACGTGAGGCAGTGGTCGTGCTAGTGTTAACGATGTCTTCCTTCGGCCCCTTTCCCGAGAGGGGTGCTTTAGTACGAGTATCCTTTTAGGAGCCGAAGAACAGGTTTGATCAAAAAAAGGGCTGATTTCCTACTGTGACTGCCCAAAATATACAGACTAATGATTTGCAATAAACAGTTCACCACTGTGCACCTAGACAGGTTTTTGGCTATGAGAAAATCAACTTCGTCTGCCATGCAAGCCCCTCGGAGAAATCATGACATGGGCCTCATCACGAGTTGGGCTGTAGCCCTTAAATGCGGTGGTAACGGTATTACAGCCACATTTAAGGACTGTCCCTATCACGAGTTGGGTGCTAAATGGGCTGTTTTACCTCCAGCCTTTCTCTGGAGTGAAAATCCCCTGTATTAGCCCGCATAATTAGCGCTGAAAATGCCCGATTGAATCCAATGGACCCAATGGGGAATGGGGATTTACCGTTAACACCCAACTCGTGATCTGGCGGTAATACAGCCGGACCTGTCGGTGCTAGGGCTATTACAGTCGGCGGTATTACAGCCGGGAATACAGCCCAACTCGTGATGAGGCCCATTGAATGGACTGCTTTTGCTTCATAAAACAGTTACATGTGTCGTTGTGCCTTTTTCGCATGCTTTATTTGCTCATGATGTAATTAGCTATGTAACATAACGGGTATGTTTGTAAAGCACACGTTCACCCCCATCCGGTTTTCTTGGCTCTTCAGAAAGATACATTACACATTTGTACCTGTTGGGCCGAGAATATATGTGATTGAGTGTCGAAAGTGAAGACTTGGTTAAATCCCTTCTCCCCTCTTAATGTCTGGCCCTCATTACGAGGTGGGCGCAAAGGGATTACCGGCACCGGTAATGACACTGGTGCCGGTAATCCCTTTGCACCCTATACCGAGTTCCCTTAGCGGGTCCCTCCCTTAACGCCTGGTTTTACCAGGCGTTATGGACGGGACCAGTTAAGGGAATCCGGGGTCAATAACGGTACCGCAATTTGCAGTACCGTTATTGCCGCCTTCACCCTTCCCAATGAGCCCTATGGGGGCTCAAATGGGAATGGGGAATGGCTCTGGTGTATGGGGAATTACCGGTTCCGCCGACCTCGGAATGGACCGGTAATTCCTCCCTTCACCAGACCGGAGTCGGACCGATTTTGGAGGCAGCCATGGCGCTAATAGCGCCATGGCTGCCTCCAAACTCGGAATGAGGCCTGTGTTATCCTGGAAAAATCACTTTACCGCACTGTGTCTTGTCTGCCACAATCAAGGCACTGAGTATCGGGAGGATAGCTCAAGGGCAACGCGCTCACCTTGAAAGCAAGGCGGCAGCAACACAGGTTCCATCCCAGGGTCCGCGCTTAGAAACCTCGGGGTATTAAGCGTGTGTTATAAATAACTAATTTAAAAAAAAAAAAAGTTTGAGTTTTGGTTGTATGAGCTGGCGTGCCAATTATGGATCTTTTGCCGGCTCAGCTCATGCGAGCCAAGCTAGGCCCTCTTACTCTGCAGGTATGCACATGCATTTGCGGGCTCTCCCGCCTCTGCACCCAATGGCAAACGTCAGGGTGGCTGAAACAAATAGTGTACTATGATGTGGATGTTCCTACTCGGAAGCGCAGAGAGTGGAAAAGACGCCTGGGCTCCTTAATGGAAGGAAACTGACACATCACAGAAAAGAACATGCATGAGCTATTGTTTCATGCCCATTAACAAAGACCATATCGCAGGCGTGTAAAATGACAATGGACAAGTTTGTGTAACATCTGTGCTTACTCTGAGATAGGAGTTACTTAATAATTGAGCATGTATGTTTCATAAACAGTCAGTGTGTGCTTTTGTTTTTGCAGCATCCTCAGTCACGTGTGACTTTCTGCTGTAAAAAGGCGTTAGGTCAAGTATATTTAGGAAAGGGACTTCGCAATGGTTTTGACAACAGAGCCTCTTTTAGGGTGGGCAATGCAGAGAGTGGAAGGTGGGTATTCACGGCGCTTCCCATAAGAAAGCTTTGTGCTACGATGTTAATGTTAAAGGATATTTGTACCGTGCACTGTCACCGGCGGAGTGGTCCCCTGGCGCTCTGGCGGATCTGAAAAGAAAAGGGGGTGGTGGAGTTGAGTTAGTGGGAACGAGCGGGATAATTGCAAGAGAGCAGTGATGTGCTGTTGGCAGCTTCAGTTCGGTTAACACTGTTCGCTGTGCTTGGTGTTTTTTTCCGGTGGGTAGCCGTCGTGTGCTGTTGTGTGAAGCTATGGGCGATCCACTTTTAAGGTAGACGAAATGATTAAGGCATTCAGACAAGAAGCGAGACCACAACCATGCTTTGACCACCCTGCGAAAAGGTGTCCTGTCGCACCTGCGCCTCCGCATCCAGTATGCGCACTGCAAATGTAAGAAAGAATACAGGCCATGTGTTTGTATTCAGAGGCCAGAATAAGAACTGGTCCAGAGCCACGTGCATCCCAGGTCACTATTGGGAGACTTGCTCTTTTTGCCAGTCAACAGAGTTAGTGGTTAGTTAAACATATCCAAAATACTCTTGAAGTCATTGCTACGTGTGTCCTATTCTACATCTGGGTTTCTCATTTTATTTAACTGCGTTTGATATAAAATGTCAAAATGTCATCCGATATTAGTCAGTGGCCCCACAATCCTCCACTCCAAATACTTCCAGAGGTACTTGGCTGGCGGAAGATGTGGCCACAATTTAAAGGTCTTCATCCTATCTCACCTCCTGCTTTACCGAAGCTGGACTACTGAATTACAGCAGTCCTCAGTTTATTCCACTGCCCCTGCACTGTCACCAATTTAGCCCTGCCATCTGCACGTGAGGCCTCCAGAAATCAACGCAATACAATATGCAAGATAAGGATGCTACAGCTGTGGCCTCCAGAACCGATGACATACTCTACACGTGCCCCCTTGAAAATAACACAATGCTCTAACTGTGCCCTGTAGCAGAGAACTCCAGAATTGAAAATTGATACCTCAAGATGAAGCCTCTGGAACTGAACAAAATACTTTATAAAAGGGCACCAGAACTGAAGGTATACTCCAGGTCAATATGACTCGGGGAACTTTTTTGTATAGTCACTATTAGACCCCCTCGACTTGATGCAACATAATAGTATTACAGTGTTGCACTGATGCTCCATGTCAGGTTTTCAGAACTCAGCACAGTAGTCCAGATGTTACCTCCAGAACTGGACACAAAAGTCTGGAAGAGGCCTGCAAAACACGCCAGGTGAGGCCTACAGAACTTTAATGCCCGCCATGGCTCCACTTAGTCCTTCTCTTCCAAGCAACTCTGTGAAAGGCTATTGTCTCCAAGAGTCCTTTCGATAACATACCTGCCCCGGCCACGATGTATGGAAGGGCAGCGATCAACCCGCAGTCGTCATCATCCTCTTTTGTAACTAAAATAGAAAATATGAAAGGATTATTGTATCCACTGAGAGTTTGCTGACTTTCTTTATTATTTGTATGTATCAAGAAATGGAATAAACACTTTAGAACACAAAGCCCAATAAAATAATCAGTGTCCCTTCCCAAATGAATTCTGAAATACACCCAGAAGCAGGACACTAGGCAATGGAGTTAGATTCCCAAAATCAGGAAGGATAAATTGGAATTCCATCTGCCCATTGGCTTTTGCTGCAGGGAATCCTCACTGGGCATACCCAATTGCCATAGCGCAAAACACAGGGCCCTTCCAGCCCAAATTCAATATGAAGAATCACGATTATGTATCAGAAACCTTGAAAAAGTACAGATATCTGATTCTATCTGGATTACCTACATTTGGCATACTGGGATGTTCACAGGAAACCGGGCCCAGTCTGGGGCAGCACTTCCTACCTTGCTCTCCAACCAAAGCCCATAAAAAGGTGACTTCTCTAATATCAGCATACGGGCTTGTGTCAGCAGTGATACAGAATACGGTTTTTGTTTCCAGAGAAGTGTGGATAGGTCTTGCCACCCTTCTTCGAAATAAAGTTTGTGAACATCACCCACTGCTCTGAGAGAGAGGAGAGGCCCAGTTTCTGGGCATCACGGGAGAAGGAATATGATTACATAGGCTCCAGAGGGAAAATTGCATAGGCTCCAGGAGCAACTTGATCGAAAAAATTGTATATTAATCCCAATTTTTTCGATGATCCTATTTGAATGTTCCAATGGTGGTGTTGTCAGAATGATGATGTTCACATGCTGTTATATATGTGAGAATTGATCTTTTTTGATGACTGCTATTTTTCTAATGAATAGAGCAAAACAACCACGGGAACAGCTCTGGGCAACCCTCCAGACCATCGTTTTTCAGCTTGACAAGCCATTACAGAAGGGGAAAGACCATATGCAAATCAGGCTTGGTCCCACCCCAGAAGGGGCAGTCCAGCCCGAGCCTCTAGGTAAAATCCCTTCTGCACAAGCATCCCCATTAAAATCCCTTCTGCACAAGCATCCCCATTAAAATCCCTTCAGCACACGCATCCCCAGACATGTTTCTGCCTTGTTTGGCGTCACCAGCGAGGAGCAGCTTGGGTCTCTGGGCTCAGCAGGCTCAGGACCCACACCTGGGCATACCCGTCCCACTTGGGGTGACTAAAGCAAAACCAAAGGTTGATGGCTGCAAGGTTTTGAATAAATCATAACCATGGGCACAGCTCTGGGCAACCCTTTAGACCATGGTTTTTCAGCCTATCAAGCAATTACAGAAGGGGAAAATATGCCTGCTGGGCCTCGAGACCCAAGCTACTCCACACTGATGACGCCCAACGAGGCCAAAACATGTCTGGGGGTGCTTGTGGTCTTCTGCAGAAGGGATGTGATCAAGCAGTTCGGGATGGACTACCACTTTCCTTTGGGGGTGGGACCAAGCCTGATTTGCATATGATCTTTCCCCTTTTGTAATGGCTTGTCAGGCGAAGAACGATGGTCTACTCTAGAGGTTGCCCAGTGCAATTGCCAGAGGTTTAAGATTAATTCTTAACATTCCAGCCATCACCTCTTTGTTTTACGTTTTTCTAACAAATTGCATGTTTATATAGGGGGAGGAGGTTTGTGCATTGGGCGCAAATGCGTTATCTGGGACAGGAAGAAAGAACTTTCAGAGGAAGAGCTGGCAGGGGTAGGAGCACATGAATACTTCGAATGCACTTCCACCCACTGCACACCCATAGCTATTGCAATAGCAGTGAGTTGACCCGCCCACTACCCACCGAGTCCCGCCCCCAAAACACCCCCCCCTTGCCCCCCATGGATGGTGTCTTCATTATATTACAAATCATCTGCGCTTGATTGGCACAGATTGCGGACCTTCATCTCTTTCAGCAGTACCTTCAAATCCCTCACCCCCTTTCTGACGTCCTCAGCACTCATACCTCATTTCTGCCATCCGCTACTCCAGTCTCAGTGTCCTGCAGCCCATCACTGCCCTCCCTAAGGCTTTCGCTCTACCCTTTTCATTTGCTGTCACAATCTTTGTTCTCCCCAATCTTATCAATATCTCTGGTCCAGCCTGCCCCACTATCGCACCTCGTTGGGGGAACAGAGGAAAAGGATTTACAACATATAAATGAAAGATCTAGAGATTGCGGTTTCTTGTTCTCAAATCAACAAATTGTCTCCTTGTCATGAAAATGAGTGTTCATGCTGAGAGGTTTGTGGCCATGTGGGAACAGAGAGAGGAACATGCAGAAGCTCGCTGTCCCTCTGGAGAGTCACGTTCTATGGTTGGATGAGAGTCACCATATGCAATCTATGTGCCCTTGTTCATCACATGCACTGGTGTGACTGGCTGCTGCATGGATGGCCACAGGCAGAGTAGTTTCCTCGCACACTACGTAGACCAGCGGTATCACCACGGACGGAATACCCTTTCTACACATCTTGGGGAATGACTGAGAACCATCTGGGCTTTCCATAGTAAAATCCATGTCATGCTGGGATCTCTGTGTAGTCCCCAGGTCGCGGCTGCACCTACTCATCCTTTCATCAGAGGTCAATTGCTGCTAATTTTATAACTCTGTTTTGCTGCGCATCAAAACTGTGAAGTAGCTTTACATAAAATGCTAATGTTCTATCTTTTAACCTCAGACAGCATTTGTCTCTTCGGCCCCTTATGCCCACCCATCCCTCCTTCTTGCAGGGAGACAGACAGGTGATTTCCCACCGAGCAGAAACTAACATGAGAATGCTTTAAATACGAGCACACGAAAACTGGGAAAGCATAAGGTAGTTCTCTACTCAACCCAACGTGACCAGGACACACAGGCTGACACCACAAAGACAAGTGGTTGCTGCCCCTAAGCAGGGGTCTGCACCCTGAGTCTCACCAGATGTCGTGGACTATGACTCCCATGGTATGCAGTGAAGTTATTGAATAGAAAACAACGAATGGATTTTTAAATGAACCCAAAACATAAAATAATAAAATCTTTTTAAACTATACATATGTGGTTGGGAATTGGAATAGTAGTTTTTGGAGTGGTGAATTTGTTTTTTTTAGATGTTTTTTCTTCATTCAAAATTCATTCTTTGTTTTATCATTGGATGAAATCACATGTAACCGACACCCATGTTCCCTCGCTATTGGCTATGCTGGCTAGTGCTGATGATAGTTGTAGTCCAAAACATCTGGAAAGCTAGAGATTGCATACCCCTTCCCTAAGCAAACATGTCAATGTACACTACATGTGATCACCATTTCTTGATGATTTACTCAATTAAGATACTTGCTCTAGCTACATTTTAACTTAAAGCACTGGCAAAACCAATAGTTTTGAAAAGACATGCATTAGTCATCGTAATCGCATTTCTGATGATTGTATCTGCTTACCTGCATTTGCTGTGCATATAGTCTGACATCTAGTGGTAATAGCGGTGTATTCCATCTTTCTTTCGAAGATCGAAAGTGACATTGACATGGGCATGACTGTAACACGATCCCTAACGTGATGTGTAGTGTACCCAAAATCCCTTACTTGTCAAGGTCCCACTGTTTTTTTTTTCACCTTGAGGGAGCCTTATAGTGTGCATGAGCGAGTACAGAAGAGAGAAGGTGTCAAAACTCTATGTTCCTTCTACTCCAAGAGGGGAGGAAGGGTGGGCGCATATGAATCTAAGCAGATACAATCATCAGAAATGTGATTACGTTGAGTAATGTCTGTCTCTGATGCTTGTGGATCTGCTTATAATCACATGCTGTGCATAGACTAGTGAGCAGTACCCACAGATGGTGGTGGGATGTGTGAAGGAACAGTAGAAAAGAGATGTCTTAGCACTGTTTGTCCCACCTGAGTATCAGACCTAGAGTGTGTATCTAGGCAGTAGTGTTGTGTGAAGGTGTGTACAGAACTTTAGGTTGCTGCTTTGCAAATGGAATCATGCAATGAATACTGTGGTAGATCCGGTGCCCAGAGTAGAGTGAGGCACGAAGGGTAGATCTCTCTTGGCAAGAGTGTAACACAGTGGGGTGCAGTTTATGATCCACTTGGAAATAGCTGATTTAGAAACAGGGTCCCCTTCTCTACCAGCTGCCACTGATACGAAGAACTGGTTTCTTTTTCTTAGTGGCTTTGTCTTCTGCAGATAGTAAACTACCCCTCTTCTCACATTCAGTGTGTGGAGGATTCTTTCTGCCACGTTAGTGGGGTATTGGAAAAAGGTGGGTAGTTCTATCGACTGGTTTACATGGAACTTAAAGAGATAAATTTGGGCGCAAAGTGTGGGTGTGTGCGCAAAACCACTGCGTCTTTGTGAATCGTGATGAATGGGTCCTGAACTCAAAGGGCCTGCAGTTCACTAACTCTCCTTATAGAGGTGATCGCCACCAGGAAGATGGTCTTGTAGATGAGTGCCTTAAAGCTAGCCTTGTGCAAAGGTTCAATTGGAGGTTCCATTAGCCTGGCAAGAACCACATTCAGGTCCAAACCGGGAGCTGGGTTGGAGATAAGGGGATAAAGTCTCTTTACCCCCTCCATAAACGCTTTAATTATAGGAATTTTCCACCACAAAGTCCTGCTCTAAGATGTGGTGTACCCCAAAAGCAAAGCTAAGTGGACTTTCAGATAATTTAAAACCAGTCCTGAATCTAACAGGTGAGTTAGGTATATGACGATATCTTTAGGTGAACAAGGATGCCCTTGCTATTACACCAGATAACAAAGCACTTCCACTTGCTGGGGTAGCAATGCCTGGTGTTAGAATTCCATGCCTCTCTGGGTATGTCCATGCATCTCTGAGGGAGTTGAAGGTGCCCGAACTCTATGACTTCAGGAGCCAGGCTGCTAAATTGAGTGTTTGGGGACATGGATGTAGTGTCTCCATCTGATCTTGAGACAGCATGTTGTAGGGCATGGCAGCTTCCTGGGAGGGGAGACTGACATTGCCCTCAGATGGGAGAACCTAGGCTGATGGGCCCACATAGGGGCCACCAGTATCATTGTGACTGGTTCCTGGAGCATCTTATGCACTATTCTGCTGACAAGGGGGATCAGGGGAAAAGCGTAGACACATTTCCTGGATCAAATTATCCAGAGACCGTTCCCCTTGGAGCGGTTCTGTGGGTATCGGGAGGTGTAATCTGGTCATTGGGTGTTTCCCAGAGTGGCGAATAAGTCGATCTCTGGGGAGCCCCATTCTGCAAAGACATTGAGTAAAATGTCCTATTGTAGCCGCCACTTGTGCTCTATGGGTAGGGGGAAGTCTCTGTTGAGTACGTCTGCCAGAAGATTGAGTTCCCCTGGAACATGTTGTGAGAGAAGGAACATGTTGTGTTTGAGTACCCACTTCCTGATGTTCCGAGGGTATCAGGTAATATTATCTCAATATATATGGTCGCGGTAAATAATATCGCCGGGAAAAAGTCATGGTGATATTATTTGGGTGACCATATATATGGGGACAGGGGCAGCAGGGGTTGCGGGGGTGTCCCCCGCTCCCCATGAAGAAAAAAAAAAGGTTTGGGGGTTGCAGGGGTGTCCCCCGCATGTTCCATGTAATAATGTCCCCACAAAAAACTGTCATTTTGCGGCGATTTTTTTGCATGGCGATATTTTTGCGGGGACATTATTACATGGAACCGTTCTGAGACAGTTTGGACAGCCCTAAAGAATGAGTGCCCCCTTGTTTGTTTAAGTAGTACATGGCAGTGGTCCTGTCCGTGAGGACTAGAACCGTCTTCCATTGGAGGTGTGTCTGGAAAGCTTTCAGGGCTTTGAACCCTGCTAGCAGTTTCAACATGTTAATGTGATTGGATGCTACTGCTGGAGACCACACGCTGTGCGCCATCTGTTGAAGGAGGTGAGCCCCCTCACCCTGTCAGAGATGCGTCTGTGGTGAGAGTGGCTTCTACTGAGACGGTGGTGAAAGTTTTCCCCTTCAGAAGGTTTTCCCTTGACCACTATTGCAGACACTGAATGAGGGCTGCCGAGACAACCACTAGATCGTCCCACTGGCCGCTGGCCTGACACCATTGGCTCGAGAGCGACTCTTGTATGGGGCGCATGCACAAACGAACATGAGGAACTAGGTAGATGCAGGAAGTCATCATCCCCATCAGTCGCATGGCTTTGCGTACGGTCACCTGGTGACTAGCTATATAGTGAGGGATCTGGAACAGCATGTTTTGCACCCTCTTGTTGAAGGGGAAGACGAGCCCGTCTTCTGCCCCCAGGAACTGTTTTGGTGTGGCTGGATGTTAAGCTGGATTTCTTCTCATTCATGGGGAACCCTAGGTTGAAGAGGAGATCCACCGCCCTCTGGGTATTTGTCTGGCATGTTGAGTATGAATCCCATGTTGTGAGCCTGTCGTCGAGATAGGGATAGACTGGGATGTACAGCCTGTGCAGGTGTACCGCCACTACCGCCAGTACCTTTGTGAGCACCCTTGGGGCTGAGGCAATGCCGAAGGGGAGAACCTTGAACTGATAGTGGGTGTCCTCTATCATAAACCTGAGGTACTTTCTGTGCGCTAGCAACAATGAAATATGAAAGTATGCATCTTTAATGTCCAATGTGGCCATGTAGTCCCCCTGCTGCAGCAGTGGGATTACTTCCTGGAGTGTTCTCATCCTGAACCTTTGAGGTTTGACATACTTGTTAGCAGGGCACAAGTCTGAAACAGGGTGCATGGTGAGATCCTTTTTGGGTACAAGGAAATACACTGAATAGATACCCTTGTTTACCTGGAGAATGGGGACGACTTCGATGGCGCCCTTTTCCAGCAGGACCTGACCTTCTTTCAGCAGGATGCACAGGTGTTCTGGTGACAGGCGTATGGTTCATGATGGGTGGTAGCAAGGTGGTCGGAAAAACTCGATAGAATAGCCATGGACAAGAGACTTTAGTACCCATAGATCTGAAGTGATCCCCTCCTATGTGAGGATGAACGAAGACACGTTAACCCCGACTGGGGAATCATGGGAGGGGACCCATACCGGCGAGTCACTTTGAGGTGGAGGCCGGGGAGCCTCTGGGAGTAGAGTTTCTGCCTCTAACCTTGCCCCTATGAGAACCTCTTTGCTGGTACTGGAAGTTACCAGAGGAGCCTTGACCGGAGGACCAGGGGGTAACCCCTGAGCCGTATTCACCTTGGGGTGAGCGGGAGAAGGATAGGCCACAAAAGGACCAGCGTGCGTTAGAGCCTCCACACTGGTGAAAGGGTTTAGCCATTATCTGGCTAAGTGACTTAGAGTCTCGTGCTCTTTCTTTGCCGTCTCTAGGGCAACATCAACCACTTTCCCAAAAAGGTTGGATTCCTCCAATGATTTATTAATTAGAGAGGCTTGAGTCTTGGGTTTGAGCTCAGACTTTTTTTAACCAGGCATGTGGCTTAAGTAGAGTTTCCTGGGCGAGGGTGCGTCCAGTGGTTTCGGTTAAGTGCAGCGTGTTCTTCAGCATATTCTGGGTCACTTGTCTGCCTTCAGCCACGACCGCCAGCAGGTGTGATCGGGTGGGATCTGGGACTTCCTGAAGACCATCCCGTACTAGGCCCCACTGAACATCACTGTAGCTTGCCAGGAGCGTGGTGTTATTGGTGATGCTTGTGGAGTAGGCCGCCGAGGCGGTGACCCGCTTACCCAGGGCGAAATGTTTTTTGCAGTCCTTGTCCCGATGTGTTCTGCTGAGGATAGTGGTAACCCTGCCCTTTTGTGAGTGGTCGTTATGACCAAGGAGTCCGGTGTGACATGACCCCTGTTGTAGAGGGGGTGCGAGGGAGCCGGGTAGAATACTTTCTCCACCTGGGGTTCACTGCCCGTGTAGGAGACAGGAATAGCAAAGAGAAGGGGCCAGGCACCTTTTAATAGAATTTAGTATAGGGATGGCTTGGCTAACCAGAGTCTTTTCTTTGAGGATGTTCTCCACGAAGTCCGAGTCTGGAGCGGCCTGGTGTGTACCAATTTTAAAATAATCAGCTGCTCTCTTTAAAAGGGAGTTGAATAGCATCTGGCTGTCAACTGGTGATGAATCTCTTTGCGAAGGAGTAGTAGGGGGATCTAGACAGATGACATCCGAGTCAGTAATAGGTGGCGGTGTATGCCACGAGTCCTGGTACTCTGCCTGATCCCTGGGTTTTGATAGACTGGGTTTCAATCATAGAGGATAAGAAACCTCCAGGGTCGGGTCCTCTGGGACATCCCCAAAAATATCCTCTTGGTGTCCCTCTGCTTCCTCCAATGAGGGGAACTGGGCACAAGGGGAGGGGAATCGGTAAATTAACTCAGCCATCTTTGCCATACACTGTTCAAACCTCTCCCGAGTCCATTCTGAGGAGGCTGAAAGGTCAGGAGGAGGGAAGGGCAGCCTTGAAGGGGATACATTTCCATGTAAGACCTTAGAAAGAGACTCAGGGGCCTCAGAATAGTCCATTAGGGGAGACGGGGTGCCTTTGTACTCCCTGGCTGCCAAAAGGATGTCCAAAAGATTCTCGCAAAGCTTTGGCGGCTGTATTGAGGGTTTCAGCGCCTGAAGGTGCTACTGCGGTCAGTGACACCACTGAGTCCTTCGGCGCTCGAGCGCCCTTGGACGGCGGGTCGACAACAGCAGACTTTTTAAGAGTATTGCCCTTTCCAGAAGGGGTTTTATGCCCATTCGCATGCCGCTGCTGCGGTTCCATGGAGGACGTCGAACCATGAGGTTCGGAAGGTACCGTTGAAATCTTCGGTGGACCTGCGGGTGTTGAAGGCTTCTTCGACGACCCACTTGGAGAGGCCTTAGGGGTTGTGTGCTTAAGTACACGGGGTGTGTGGGTGTCCTTGTCGCTGGGGTGTGACACTCCCACAACAGCACCGGTGGCCTGTCTACCGGGACTGGGTGATGGGCACATGGGAGCGCATAGGCCCAAAACGGAGCCATGGCTGCCGACTGATTCCTCGCTGTCTGATGTGCCAGCTGGGGGAAAGGTTTTCGGCCTGCATAGCTTAGGTTGCCCACCGCATAGTCCGCCTGTCTTTCAGCGTTTTTGGCGCGAAAGAGTTTAGACCTTGCACAAGCACTTGTTGTGGTCACGAGGAAGACACCTATTGCAAAAAAGAAAAAAACAATATGCCATTTTCAAGTCCAGAGGAAGACAGACATCAGCTCTTGTGGAACTAGATGACTATTCTGTGGAAAGAAAAAAGGAAAATTCACTAACTGAGAGTGGAGGAGCTTGTTTAACGTTTTACTCCTCTTGAATACCTTTAGTTGACCAACACTTGAAATATGACATAGTTGTGACAAAGAATTTAATATACTTTCAGTTCACAGTTGACATACATTGATACAAACGTTTTTGATATGCTACATGAACTTAAAAGTGGCTATTTTTCTATATGAATATTTGCACATGTATGCTTTGCACTCCTTGCACAATATAGCAAGATAACGTTTTTTATATATAGGTTATAAAATTGTCTTAAGAATCATGAATTGTTTATGAGAAATTCTGAAGTATTTATATTTTGCTTTCTGAAGAACATTTAAAAAATATATATTCTAAAATAAAGAACACAGACTTTATTATGAATTAATGTTGAACACTGGCCCCATCGCATTTTTTCATTATTGTCTGAAGCGCTTACTATCTACTAATTAGAATAAATGTTCCATGAGGCATCACTCTTTGTGGTTTTCTAATAGTTACTTCCCTGATGCCCATGATGAAGGGGACACCCATCTTTTTGTTTTGTTAATAGCAACTAGACACGGCAATGTCAATAATATCGAGGATTGGCAATTTGCAGAGTATACTGAAAATTCTCAAGAGTCTATACATTATCAGTGTAGATTTGCAGAGATGGAATTCGCTGCCTCGTCGTCTCCCGGCGGACCACCGTCAGACCACTTCACACTCCACTTAACCACTCCGCGTTCCGTGGTATTCTGAGCGTTTGTGTACTCAGAGAAGTCGGACACACCTCCAGCTATAGAAACTGTAGAAATCCTTCTTCCACCGTCAGACCACTTCACACTCCACTTAACCGCTCCACGTTCCTTGGTATTCTGAGCTTTTGTGTACTCAGAGAAGTCGGACACACCTCCAGCTATAGAAACTGTAGAAATCCTTCTTCCACCGTCAGACCACTTCACACTCCACTTAACCGCTCCACGTTCCGTGGTATTCTGAGCTTTTGTGTACTCGGAGAAGTCGGACACACCTCCAGCAATAGAAACTGTAGAAATCCTTCTTCCACCGTCAGACCACTTCACACTCCACTTAACCGCTCCACGTTCCGTGGTATTCTGAGCTTTTGTTTACTCTGAGAAGTCGGACACACCTCCAGCAATAGAAACTGTAGAAATCCTTCTTCCACCGTCAGACCACTTCACACTCCACTTAACTGTCTATACGAAAGCCAAAACAGTTGGCTTTGCCAGTGCTTGTATTAAACTTACTTGTGGTGCAGCCAGAACCTTTCCTCCTCTGTTCCTTTGCTCAGCAAAAGCTCTCCCGAGTCGGAGCAGCTCTTGACATGAAAAGGGGCTCTTTCTATTTCAAAGGAGAACCTTTTCTATTGTGGGGGTCCATAATGAATACGTTTTAGTCTCCGAGAAAGACGAACACGAGCTAACATGTTACATGCAGAGTGCAAAAGTGCTTACCACGGAGAAATGCCAGCAGCTGCAAGACCTGTCGAGGTTGAAGTCAGGTGCTGAAGCTATACCAGTTTGTTAAAGCTACATTCATCTATGAAAGTAATATCACTGATTTGCTAAGTCTTGCTCGGTAGCACATTTCATGTAAAAACAGTAGTCTGTTGTATGGGGGCGCAGTTGCTTACTGTAGAATGTCAAGGACTTGTGCAGTATTTTGGTGCTGCCTACAGCCCAATATGATACACTTGCACCAGTGACGTATTAAGGCCCATGGGGCCCAGGCCCTCACCTTTCGGGGGGAGAACATGACTCCTGAACTGGCTACAGCCTGTTGCTGCTTTGCTTTATCATTAAGCAGTGCAGGCAGGCAACAAGGTGGGACACTGGTGTATGTTTTCTGTGCTTCATGACCCACACATCCTTTCTCTCCCTCTCTTTCCTTCTTTCTCCCTTTCCTTCTTTCTTTACCCCTCTTGTTCTATCTTTCTTTTTTCGTTCTTTCTTTATTTCGTTCTCCCTTTCCTTCTTTCTTTCTCCCTTTCCTTCCTCCCTCTCTCTTTCCTTACCCTATCTTTGTCTTTCTCCCCCTCTCTCATTCTCCCACTATCTGTTTCCCTCTTTCTTTCTCCCTATCTTTCTTTCTCTTTCTCCCTCAGAATCACTGGTGCATCAGACACTTAGTACAGGTGGGGGGGGGGGGCAAAAGGGACTACTGCCCCTTTCTGTAGCCCCGTACAGATGTTTGCACTTTTCAGCTGCCGACTGTACTTAATGAGACTGCACGTGCTGTCAAGGCTGCAGGAGATAAAAGTCTTTTAAGGCATGTATGTGAACTGCACTACTGCCAATGCAGTGACTTTAAGCAGTGTCAGGAATCCACCGACCTGCAATGTTCAATTCTTTAAAGTTAAGTGACAGATCCCAAAGCAGGAAGCTGCAGGGTAGCACAGCAGGTGAGGTGGCTGTTGCTGAGATATTATGTGTTGCGTTAAATCCTTTAAGTGTTTTTCCAATTCCATCCAAACCGTGCTCGACAATGCTCCATTTCCACCTGGGAAGGGGTTGAGTCAAAAGTAAGCATATATGCCTTGCAGAACAGTGCAGGCCAATACCACTAGCCCCTACTGTTAGGGATTTCTTGAATTTGACAGCAATCCTCTCCCGTGCTATCCCGGCTAACATGACCTTTTAATCATGTGCTGCGTCCCAAATGTCTGTGAACAACATCAAGGATCACATCACTTTCAGCATGATTCATGATATTGGTTTACACATTTTCAATGGCTGAAGCACAGCAGTGCATCAAATTGGCTTCTGTTAATTGGTTGACCAAAGCTGAAATGCATATTGATAAATGTGAGTGCCATGATAGCTCAGAAGCTAGGTCAGTGTGTTAAGCACTTGTTGCAGAGCTCTGTGTTCATATGCCAGAACCTGGAACAATCCGGCAATGCTGACTCAGCTTTTCCACTCTCTGAGATAATTTTGAGTGTGTGCAGGGCTGGACTGGGAACTAAAAGAGGCCCTGGAAATAATTACTGGGGACCAAAAGAGGCCCTGGAAATAAAGTTCAAAGTGGCCCTAAATGACACATTTTCAGCAAGCCCAATGCTTTTCCTATGAGAAAATTTGGAAATACCACAGAAAAGAAGCCCAGGGTGCAGAGGCCCACTGGGAAATCTCCAGAGTTCCCTAAAGGCTAGTCCACCCCTGAGTGTGTGTGTACTTTGGTGATAGTAGCACCTACTGTGCTACAAAACAAAGCATGTGCACAAAATGGCAGAAGTTATCAAATGTAACGTAGAATCAGTATGGTGCAGGCCTAGTGCTCTCTCCCCCAAACAAGGGTTGTAAAACTAGGCAGCCACACCCATTGAAGAGCATAAAGTGCTAGTTGGGAAAGGTGATTACATAGCCAGATTCTAGACTGCATTAGCAAAGCGTTTTAGGCTCAAATCCTGGCATTGCCACCTAACAATACAGTGATCCTGGACAAATCATCTTATATAAGTGTATAATACTGTGCTGTCTTCTGTGAAAAGGGTTGTCTTCTCGCGTGCCATGACGACATAGCCAACAGACAAGAGCACACGTGCCACCATGCACACTGGTCACTCACTCACCAACCCACACGAAGAATATACTCAGTGCTATGACGTAGCAGACTGACATACCCAAGGACATGCATCATTGTTATTTTTCACATAGGCCTTCTACAGCACCGCAG
Source organism: Ambystoma mexicanum (assembly GCF_040938575.1). NCBI lineage: Eukaryota > Metazoa > Chordata > Amphibia > Caudata > Ambystomatidae > Ambystoma > Ambystoma mexicanum. The sequence goes on from NC_090934.1 coordinate 231,115,344, forward strand.
AAATGCAAGACGCCTGAAGAGCTTGTGTATATGCTTGCTGATGCTTTCTCGCTACCTATCACTATGAAGATGCCACCATGTATATCTAATGCTGCGTATGACACTATGTCACCCCACAACCTCCATAGTATGGATTATGTACCGCCACCCACGAACTAGGCCCAAGTAGGCCGCAAGCAAGAGTCCCTAGGCAGGAGCCTCGCAAACGGAAATCCTCCCAGAACAAAAATGCAAGTGCTGACCATGCAGAATGAGCCCCCAACGAGAGCCCACAGCCAAGGCCACGATGTTGCAACCCGCATGCCGCGCACCCAGCGCCAAGGTTATACCTGCAGGTGCCAAGCCCTCAGAGGCAGAATACAAAATCTAATGCTCATAATTCTACTCCAGCTACGGTCTCCCCACACGTGACCAAGCCGCACTGACAAGGTGCCAAGCTCACGAGACAGAGAACCGCCAGGGTCCCACGTCTGGGATACAATCTGCAACAACGAAGCGACAAGTTGGACACCTACAGCGATAGGAAAGACATGCACACCGGCCCGTAAGCAGACCGGTCCATTGTCTACCACAAACACATAGTTGCACATTGTTGCTAATGTCAGGTGCACCGCGAGCTGGGAACGGCGATGGTCCCAGGCTTGGGGGCTCGCGGGATAACCAATCAGAACACAAAGGGCTCATCACTGACGCCATCACTCTTAGCCAATAACCAAGGGTCCCCTTGTAACAATTCCGATGTAGCAACTGTTAGGGACAGCCCAAGTGTATCACCTGACCCGTCCTTATCCACTAACATTTCCTCCCACAGGGTAACTATACTAACCCTACCACTCGGGGAACCAACCCGAAGTGGTGATAGGTTTTGTGACGATTTTCCCAGGTGACGCAAGTAGCGCGTCATACTGCTGTAAAAAGGGCCTGCGAGCCCCACCAACGACGAGAGCCTCTCTGGATGCATACGGTCTGAGCGTATCCCTGACGTTACTCTAATAAACAGCAGTAATTACCTTGCTCCTTCTGTGTGTCTCATACTCCTTTTGGGACGCGGGAGGGGTTGGGGCCTCCCCAGCCCCAGAGGTCCGCGGACAGCTCTGCCGGCCCCCGGGAAATCACCCCGACAAGTTGGATGCACTGCGGAGATCTGTTTGAGGTCTATTACCCTGAGAGCATCGTTCCAAGGCCTCTTGCAACGAGGCAACCCGGCAGCGCGGTCCCCTCTGCCGTTGCCCCCTTTGAGGACTACAGGACCATCGCAGAACTGCGAGAAGACCGGACAGCACAATCCGGATATTGGCCCTCGGGAGCCGACTTGAGAAGTATCCCGCCCGCGGTTGGCGAGTGTCCAGATGTGGTTCAGACGAGGGGAGGTGGTGAGCTGCTTTGGAGGGGTGCACGCGGTCGAGCGGCCCCGGCTCACGAGGACTTGGTGAGTATGACACACCCAACAAGCAATGTAATGTTGTGTGGGAGGGGGGAGGAATTGTGAAAAGGGTGGCGGGAGGTGTTTACAGTGTGTTGCAGAAGATTGGATTAATAAGTGATGATAGACGAGTGAGCGGTAGCTGGACAGGCACGAGGGCCGTCTTCTACCACGTCACAAAGTGAATTGGGTGGAGCCGAAAGGTACCACGCGTGGTTGTTAGAAGGCACTGATTTGTCCAGATCGTGGGCACTTGTAGGGGAGGGGCGTGGCTTTCCTATGAATTGGCGTTATAGAACAATGAGTAGACGAGGATCCCTACTAATTGAGTGTTGAAGCTTGTTAGGTAGATGAAGTTTCCCCGCAGGAGGTAGCTAGTTTTGCTCCCAAGTGCAGAAGACGATTGGCTGGTTAAGCTCCCCGAGAGGGGGGGGGGCGTATCACACGTGAGGCGACACAGCGTGCGCAGTCCGATTGTAATAAGTTCATTGATTGTTGTATCCTCCACTCTTGGTGGGAAGACAGCTGTGGGGTTTACGGGGGACAAAAGGGTTAAAACATATTGTTATTGTTATTGTTATCTTGCATTTATATAGCGCCTTATATACCATTGGTATGGTCTGAAGGTGCTGGTAGGTTGAACGCCCTTGGGAACCGAAGTTCTGGTCAGTAGAGAGAGTGAAGAGAGTCAAAAGGTATGTGTGCGCACCAGGTATGTGTGCAGCTGGTGTGGCGTTCATGGGGTAGCTGCTTCTTAGCGGTAGGTGTGGTGTTTGAGAGGTCAGGAGTATGTGTTCGCTCTGGCAGAATTTATCCAGATCGAGTGTGGCTGTGTTAGGCCTGAGGAGAATGCCTGGCTGAGGGGTGTTAAACCAGCGGTGTTTACTTAGAGTGATGGGGAGTGAGCGGTAGATGTTGATATGAGAACAGTTATACCGAATGGTGTCATAGTATCCCTGTGTTCTATTTGAGTGGTGGTGTAAAGAAGAGAGTAGGCGTGGGGTGTGGTATGTTATACGTTCTTTCAACTGTTCCCTGCATTCTAATGCATATTATGTACGTCGCGCAGTTTTAAGCGATCTGGTCTGTTCTATGCATTTTATTCATTTCAGGCGTCCAAGATTGTCCTACACAATCCTGCCTGCTCGACCTACTCACGCATTCTAGTTTACCTTGCGTGCTCTAGACTATCCCTCATTCTCCAGTGTGCCCCACGCATGCTCTCATGTATTCCATTTGCATGCACTCGTGACCTCCCCGTGCATGCACTCCAGTCTACCCCGTGCATGTACTCATCTCTGCCTACGCACTCATCCGCTCTGTATACTCATCTGCTCTGTCCGCTCATCCGATCTACACACTCATCTGCACTGTATGCTCATCCGATCTACACATTTATCCGGTCCGCACACTCATCCGGTCCACACACTCATCCGGTCCACACACTCATCCGGTCCACATACTCATCCGCTCCACACACTCATCGGCTCCACACACTCAATCGCTCTACATACTCATCCGCTCCACACACTCATCCGCTCCACACACTCATCCGCTCCACACACTCGTCTGCTCTACACCCCGTTCCGCACCACATATACTCATCCGCTCTACATTCATTCATCCGCTACATACAGTCGTCCGCTCCACATACACTCGTCCGCTCCACACACTCGTCCGCTCCCCACACCCGTCCACTCCACACACTCGTCCGCTACACACACTAACGCCCTTTAGCGTTCTATTCGCTTCTCTGTGTTAACGTACTTATCGACTCTACGCGTACTCATCAACTCTACACGCTCGTCCACTCTACACACCCAATCACTCTACACACTCATTGTCTTTAGTATGTTCATCTATTCTATCCGATCTCATACTCATTTGATCTATCAAGTCGTCTGTCCTTTCATTCATGCACTCATACACTTAGTCCATTCATCTGTTCTATTTGCTTTATCCATTCTAACTATTTCATCTATGTTATTCACTACGATCCCTCCTCATTCATTACGTCCATTTCATCAGTTTAGATCTCATTACTTTCAAAATGATTTATTACTATTATCCACTTCACTGTTTTCATCTACATAATTCGTTTAGTTCTGTTTGTTTTCTAGTTTGCATTCGAGTTTGTTAGCTGTCAGTTTCTCGCTTCAGGTAGTTTGTTGGGCCAGTGTTATTGTGATGTTGCTGGTTCGGAACCCAGTTGGAGTTAGGGGAGGAGCCAGGTTTTCAGTAGTTTGCGGAAGGACGTTAAATCCTCATGCTGGTTTGGAAACCGGTTGGTTTTAGGGGAAGAGCCAGGTTTTCAGTAGTTTGCGGAAGGACATTAAATCCTCAGTTAGGCAGATGTGGGGTGGGAGCGAGTTCCACAGGGTTGGGGCTAGGGCTGAGAATGAGGAACGGCCTAACCTGACTGAGTTTGTCTTAGGAATTATTAGGAGGCCGGCTGAGCTTGATCTTAGGGTGCGAGTGGGATGATAAGGTATTAGCTTGTCTTGAAGATATTGAGGTCCAGTTTTATGCAGTGCTCGATGGGAGAGGCATAAGGTTTTGAAGGCCACCCTATGGGCTACTGGAAGCCAGTGCAGTGTCTTAAGGGCTGGGGATACGTGGTCTTTAGGACCGAGCGCAAGTAGCAGTTTGGCCGCCGCGTTTTGTGCCCTTTGGAGTTTATTCAGTTGGTAGGCATGGATTCCGAGGTATAGGGGGTTTGCGTAGCCAAGTCTTGATATAACAATTGATTGGACCGAGGAGCGTCTGTTGGGAAATGAGAGATACGGAAAGATGCGCCTAAGGTTTTTAAGGTGGTAGTGGCAGGACTTTGAGACATTGTTGACTTGGCGCGAGAGTGTTAGGTCAGAGTCCAGGGTGCATCCAAGATTTTTCACTGTGTCGGAGGGTGTCGGTGAGTTGCCCATGGCGGGTGGCCAGGGTAGCGGGTGCGGACGAAGATCGGAGTTGCCGCAAACCATGATTTCTGTTTTGGAGGGGTTTAACAAGAGGTGTCTTTGGGTCATCCAGCGTTCTATGTTAAGGAGGCAGGATGCCAGGTCAGGTCCGGAGTTGGATTTTGAGTTCAGGAATTTTAGGATTAGTTGAGTGTCGTTGGCGTAGTTGTAACATAGGATGTTGTGTGAACAAATTATTGGTGGGAGGGTGATCAGGTAGAGATTGAACAGGAGGGCAGATAGACATGCTCCTTGTGGGACTCCCGTGTCGACTGGTCGGGCTTGGGAGGTAAAGCTGGAAAGTGTCGTTATTTGGTGCCTGTCTTTGAGGAATGAAGCTATCCATTTAAGAGCGGTTCCACGAATTCCTAGGGAGTGGAGGCGGTCAAGGAGGATTGAGTGATTGATCGTGTCAAAGGCGGCCGATAGGTCGAGAAGGATTAGTGCGGCGCATCCCGCAGAATCTGCTGTCATTTTAAGGTCATCCCAGATCGAGGTTAGGGTGGTTTCAGTTCCGTGACGAGTTCTGATACCTGATTGGACGGGGTCTAGGAGATTGTTGGCTTCGACAAAGGCATTTAGTTGAGAATAGGCAGTTCGGTCAATGAGTTTGGCAAGGAACCTGGTGTTAGAGATGGGGCGGTAGTTTTTGGGCTCGAGAGGGTCGAGCAAGGGTTTTTTAATTAGAGGTTTGATGTGCACCATTTTGAAAGCGTCTGGAAAGATACCGGAGGAAAGGGAGGCATTTATGATAGATCTTGCGTGTTCACCTGCGCATGTGGAAGTAAAAATGTCTTTAAGGGTTGTGGCTGGGCAAGGGTCCAGAGGTGATCCAGATGGTTTGTCGGCAGATAGAAGTTTGAGAAATTGTTCTGGTGATATTGGACTAAAGGATTCGAACGTTGGTTGCGTGGAGGTTGCAGCTGATGGGCTGGCCGGTAGGGGCGGAGGATTGCCAGGTGGCTGTAGGAGAGTCAGTTTGGAGGTTAGAGTTTTTGTCCTATTGCGCACTCTTTGATCTTATAAAGGTGTCTTACTGGTAATAGTTTACAGAAGTTGGTGACGTCACCCGTAGGGCTTGTATAGGACACCGCGACCATCTCGTGTTGATCAAGGGGTGGCCGGGGGACAGGAAGGGGGAAAGGGCGGGATAGAAGAGGTGAGGAGGCCGCGCATGGAGAACGCCGGCAACTCTCGATAAGGGACGGGCGAAAAGGGGAGAGGTGGCCGCGCACGGAGAATGCCGGTCACGCTCACCAAGGGGGTTGAGATCGGGGAGGGAGATGTTTTGAAGAAAAAAAAAGAAAAGGAAGGTGGGGCGGCTGTAAAAGCACGCCACACAGGGCACGCAGCCACAGGGGGCTTCGTGCACCACGGCCGCAGGGGGCCATACTAGTGATATCAAGGGGGACAAATAATAAAGGAAAAGGAACTGTATATTTGCAATTGTATTACTTTTCAGCGGACAGTCGGAAGTCCCCAGTTTACGGGGCCAGGTAGAGAAGGTTGATATTGGGAAAAAGAAAACTGTAAAATGGACCATACTACGGGTCGGGGTCTGGAGTGAGAGCGAACGCTTTAACTACGCCCCTTCAGCACATTTGCACGTCTCTATCACCACATAAGGAGAACATTATAAAATACAGCATCGACTAGATGCAAGGGACAGATAACAAAATATTAACACCATGGCCGCCTAACGGCAGCTTTGACTCATACACCCAACACTTGCTATTGACATACATACACAACACCTACAAATGAAAGAAATTAGCCCACATATAGAAATGTTTAACTTATGGAAGATGTTCCAGGGTGCCAGGCCAGGGGCAATGGGAATGTTTACCATAGAAGGGGCAGCAGAGGAGAAAGGGAGCAAGGAAACAAAGGTGAGTAAAGAGGAGTAGGAGAAAGGAGGGGGCGTGGACACGGCGAGCAGCAATGCACTATGCACAGGTGAGGGAAAGAGGGGGAAAGAAGGATCGGTTACAGTATCAGAAACAAAGGTGAAAAAGGACGGGACAGACGATACGCCTCTGGCGAAGGTAGTAGAGAAGGAAGAAGGAGGGTTGTACCCACTAACAGAATTAAGAGAATCCGCCAGACAACAATTAACAGCAGCTGAGGGGTACTCAAACCCCGTGTACAGCCCCCCACCATACGCCCCTACAGACAGCTACCAGAGGGGGCGGCGGGCACGATGGACATAAACACCACACAGGCAGGCACGGGGGGAGGGAAGAAAAGTGGGGAACACATTGCAAACATAGGACCAGATGAATAGATAGCAGCACAGGTGCTCCTAAAGCTCTGAGGGACACTGACAGGGGAAGAAGAGGACGCAGTGAGGAAGGTGAACAAGGAAGAAATGGACAACACACAGACAGGGACCGAGGTGAGTAAGACAAGAGAAGGCCAACTGTCACAGGTAGAGGAAGAAATGTTGGAGGAAAGGTTGGCTGAATTAAGAGAAGTACGAAGCGCTCTGATAAGACAGTTCGAGCAAGAAACACGAGGAAGGAAGAAGGAAAGAAAGGAGAGTAGGGATGAACAGGCGAGGATAAAGGAGCGAGGAGAAGAAAGGAAGAAGGAGGAGGAGCAGATAAGGGCAATAGCAGAAAGGGTGTCACGTGCAGAACTATGGGAAATGAAAAAGAAGGAGGAAGAAAAGGACAGGGAAATGGAACTGTGGAAAAGGAAGATACTATCTGAAAGCGCCAGGAAGTATGAAGAAGATAAAGTAATAGAAAGCATACTAAAAAGGGAAGGGGGAAACTGGAGGAGGAAGGAAGAAGAGAGGATATTAGCAAAGGTAAGTACAGAGGTAATGGAAGAACTACACAGAAAGAGAGCGAAAATAGGTGGTGAAATAATGGGGAAAAAAGGAAGAGGAGAGAGGAGATAGGAGAGTGGAGCACGGAGCAAAAACATACACACGCCAGGACTCGGAGCTGGCTACAACGTCATCACAGGAGGTGAGTACAAGGAAGCAGACTTAATAGATTTAAGGATGGTAACAGTGGGGGGGAAAGAGCACAGTGGGGATTGTCTTTTCCTGATGGATTTTACAGCGAGGAGGAAGAATGTTTGGGAAAAGGTGGAAGAGAGGGCAGTAGAGAGAGTTTAGATAAACTGTACATTGCACGCACTAACTGCGAGTCACCATGGGCATGCGGATGAAGGGAAGAAGGAAACATAGGTGAAGCACAGGTAAGAGAGGTAGCAAGGAGAATGCCACAACCATTAACACCGACACCAGTACAAACACCACGCCCACTAACACCACGCCCACTGACACCAACCCCTGCGCACACCCCATATGTCGGCAGACTTAGGGACCTCCCAGGACGCAGACAGGAAGAACGGGCAAGCACGCCCACGGTAAGACAAGAAGTTAAGGAGAGGGAGGAAGGATGAAGGGGACGATAGAACAAACCACTGTAATATTGATATATTTACAGAGTTGCCTGACACAGAGGAAGAGGATGAATACACTGACATAACCCCACGGGCACTGGGGGAAATGAGGGGATACAATTTAATGGCACTTCTGGAAAGTGGAGGCGCCAGACCACAATATGTCCCCTGGAAGAATGCTGATAAAGAGAACATAAAATGCAGACTTCCATCACTAAGTGGAGGAGCTGGGAAGTGGATATATGAGATGGAAAAACACATTGCGGGGCAAAAGCTAGCGGTGGGGGACGTCAAGGGGCTCCTGATCTCAATACTGGGGGATGCTGCAGATGACATTTGGTAAAGGGCGGGCTTCCCAGGGGTTACAACAACAGACACGTCACATAATGGAGCACCATTTGCTAACTGCAGACATGCGCTGTGGCAGGCATTGAGGGTCCAGTACCCAGACACGTCAGACATAGGAGCAATAACGTCACGCAAAATGCGTGAGAATGAAGATCCTGTTGATTACATCCAGGAGATTCAGGAGAAGTGGCGCCTGGAAACGCGGGAGCCATGGGACAAAACACTAACAATTTTCTACCATATATTAATATAAGGGCTCCCGGACCAAGTGCAAAGGCAGCTGAAGAAAATAGTGGGAATGGAAGTTAAGGCCTGGCCAGAAATACAACTAACTATAATAGTTCACCACTGCAGGATGTGGTAAGAAAAGATTAAACAAAAGGAGGAAGATAGGAAGGCAGAGGAGGCAAAATTGGTACAGAAGAAATTATCAAAATATGCCATGGAAGGAGCACTAATAACTACACCCGCCCCCCCACAGGTTACGGCTGCACTAGACACAACACAACAACAAGCGGCACAACTACAGCAGCCAGCACAAATAATAACACAACAGATGCCCCCGCCCCACCATACACGGCATACACAGGAGGAGAATATATACAGATGGGATATGGGTATTTAAACAACTACAGGGGGAGGGGTGGCATGATGAGAGGGAGGGGATACGGGCCTCCCACACAACAACAAGGGGGTGGGTTCCCGGGCTACTACCCAAACGGACAGCAAGGATTTCAAGACAACATGGGGGATTTCCCATGGCAGGCCAGGGAACCACCAATGTGCTGGATATGTGGGATAGTGGCACACATGTCACGCACCTGCAGGATGAGACCAACAAAAGTAGCATGGGGAGAAAAGGTGCAACAAGGGTCTATGGGGGAACAACAAGTTTACCAACAACAACAAGAAAGACAGCAATGCCTACCACAACAGCAAGCGCCACTGCAACAACCCCACCACAAACACTGGCCTACCTACAACAACCACAAATACATCAGGCACCACTACAGCCACAGATACGGGTACAAACATACACACCACCACAGCAACAGGGGATGACAACACAACAAGTTCAAGTACCACCGGTACAGCAGCTCACACAAATACAGGACAATGTAGTATCAACAACTGATGTGCCCCTACAGCAGACACAGCTAGGGAACGTGAGAATATTGAACCACAACCCTTACACAGGAAGCGGTCAGTCACTATATCCACAATAGGACAGCCCACAGATGTCTTTGATGTGTCCTATCCTATCGGTCACACCTAATAGTGCAGAGGAACCACGCATACAGGTGGCGATAGGTGACAAAAAATGTTCCTTCCTAGTTGACACCGGGGCCACAAGGTCTTGCATAAGGGAGGGTAAGTTTCAATTGTCAGGCGAAGCTATGCACACTCAAGGATTTTCTGGGGCTCGAGGGTTGGTTCTCTTCACTGATAACATCTCCTTATCTGTAGGAGATCACGACATGTCTCTTCCGCTTCTGTACTCGAAGCAGTCACCAGTAAACATACTCAGAAGGGATATAATGAGCAGGTTGAATATGACCATCTCCTTCACGGAGAAGGGCATAATTTGCTCTACACCAGGCATTAACATGCTCACAGCATGACAAATACTGCAGGCGTACTGTGGCCAAACAGTGGCCCAGGTTGAGCCAGTAGATGGAGACCTCTTCCAATATGTAACAGACATGGCAATAGCATGGTTGCTCGGCATTGAGGGCAAAATTTGGAGGAGGCCAACAGATTACCTATTCAGACCAGAGACACCAGCAAGTGAAAACGAAGGAAAAATGATTTCAGTGAACATAGAAAGCATTATGGCTACTGCAGACTACATCGCAGTTCATGCCCATAACAGGGAGGGGAGGGCCTGGAGAGCTGTAATACCACTGGCAGAGGGGTGCAGACCTACACAGGTATCGGATGAGGAGCTCTTCTCAGGCGACAATGGAGAGGGAGAGATGGTGTTTGGAATGAGCGTTAACATCTGGTTGAAAGTAACATACAAGCAAGTGGCACAAAAAATGGCTATTGCCCTAGAGGCACCTGTCCCTATGCCAGTGCCATTTTACGAGGAAGACATGGAGGCTGTATCAACGTCCCTGTGGACCACCAGTCCATATGACGTTGGCTGCATAAAAAGCATTGGAAGAGTAAAAATAAAGCTGAAAAGGAACAAGTTACTTACCTGTAACTGTTGTTCTCCAGCATGGGTCTGGCATGGATTCACATGCTCACGAATATTCCCTGTCGTCAGGCCGGGAATCCTCGGTATAGAAAAAAATCAGTATCAGTTTCGTTTCTGATCTGTCTTTCTTAGTTTTAACCAATCACTGGTCTCTGGGTCATACTGCCCCCAGCCAATGACTGCCCTCTCCCTAAGCCCCGCCTCTGGCAGCCATCCTCAGATTTGGTAGCACATAAAGTGGCAGTATGACCAAGTGAAGAGCCGCAGAGGGGTAGGCGGGAGGGTTCGCATGTGAATCCATGCCAGACCCATGCTGGAGAACAACAGTTACAGGTAAGTAACTTGTTCCTTCTCCAGCATGGGGTCTGGCATGGATTCACATGCTCATGAATAAGAGAATACATAGCAGTACACACATGCACAACCATGGGAGGTGGCAACAGGCTCAACATTAAGCAATACAACAACTCAACATTAAGCATCTCTTACCTCCTCACCAGGCTCACCTTAGGCGAACAGGTTGCGCAGCACTGCTTGGCCGACCCTGGACTCCTCCCTGGAGTCCCGATCGACGCAGTAGAATCTTGTGAAGGTGTGCGTCGACCTCCACGTCGCAGCCCTGCAGCTGTCTAGCAGTGGCACACCAGACAGGAACGCCGTGGTAGCAGCGATCGCTCTGGTCGAATGGGCTCTCAGACGGCCGGGCAGCGGTTGGTTCGCCAACCGGTGACAGTGCATGGTGCAGCCGGAGAGCCATCTGGAAATGGAAGTCTTCGAGAGAGCCTTCACAGTCCCAAAGTTCACAAACAGCTGTGACGTCTTCCGAAAACTCCACGTAGAACTTCAGCACTCTAGCTACATCCAGCGAGTGCAAAGTCCTCTCGGCCGGCGACGAAGGCGATGGGAAGAAAACTGGCAACACCAAGGGCTCGTTGAGGTGGAAGTCCGACGCCACCGTGGGCATAAAGGAGGGGTGCGTCCTCAGCACCACCCTCGTGTCATGAAAAGTCAAGTATGGAGGCTTGCAAGATAGGGCCTGGATCTCTCCCACTCGTCGTGCGGAGGTGATGGCCACGAGGAAAGCTGTCTTTCATGACAGGAACTTCAGAGGCGCCGAATGCATAGGCTCGAATGGGGCCCTCATGAGCCTGGTCAGCACCACATTAAGCTCCCACGCCAGGGCAGGAGCCTTCACCGGCTGAAATGATCGGAATAGTCCCTTCATAAATTCTTTCACCAGGCGATGAGACCACAAGGACGCCCGTCCCGCCGTCCTGGTATATCGGGAGATTGCAGCCAGATGTATTTTGATGGAGGTGTGAGCCAGTCCAGCTTTGGCCAGCGACAGTAGGTACAGCAGTACTTGAGGGGCCGTAATCCGCAGAGGGTTAATCTTCTGTGCACGGCACCAGACAGAGAACCTCTTCCATTTATGTCCGTAGCACTTGAGAGTTGAGGACGCCCTGGCCTTTGCAAGAACCTCTCTGCAGTCGGCCGGGATGTCGTACCCTCCAAACTCTAGTGCTGCAGGAGCCAGGCCTGCAAGTTCAGCGACTCCGGGTTGTGGTGAAGAATGGCGCCCCCTTTCTCTGGAGAGAAGGTCTGCGTCCGTCGGCAGCTTGACTGGTGTGGACGTTGACAAGTCCAGAAGGTCCGGGAACCAGATCTGTCTCGGCCACACCGATGCGACGAGGATCATCCTGCACCGGGACCTCTTGAGCTGGTTGATGAGCCGGAGCAGCAACGGCAGCGGAGGGAATGCATAAAGAAATAGGCCATCCCAGGGGAACGAGAAAGCATCGCCCATGCTCCTCAGCTGGGGGAACCTGCTGGCGAACCTCCGGCACTTGGAATTCGTCGCCGTCGCGAAGAGATCGATTTGGGGTTCGCCCCATCGTCGGAAGAGTCGATCCACTTTATCCTGGTGTAGTTCCCACTCGTGGCACGAGCGCAGCTCCCTGCTGAGTGAGTCGACGATCGTGTTTTTTATTCCTGCCAGATGAAGAGACACCAGAAACATCCGTTGGGAGACGGCCCAATGCCACAGATCCTGGTCTTCCTTGGATAGGGCCGGGTACCTGGTTCCGCCCTGCTTCCAGATGTAGAACATCGTGGTGGTGTTGTCGGTGAAGATCCTCACCACCTTGCCCTTGAGGGACGGGAGAAAGGACCTGAGGGCCCAGAACACTGCGCGGAGCTCCAGCATGTTGATGTGGAGTGACTTCTCCTCCGGGAGCCAAAGGCCTCTCGCGTGAAGATCTCCGGAGTGCGCTCCCCAACCTTCCAGGGAGGCGTCTGTCGTCACCGTCACCTGGTGAGCTGGGATCTGAAAGTCCGTGCCCGCCGACAGATGGGAGCGTGTACCCCACCACCGGATCACCCGACGGAACGTCTCGTTGAGAGGGATCCTGTCCTTGAAGCTGCCCGTCAACTGGACCCAGCGGGCATCGAGGAACTCTTGTAAGGGGCGCATCCGAAGCCTGCAAAGGCGCACCAGATAAATGCAGGAGGACATCATCCCGAGGAGGGACTTCATAAATCTTACCCTGGCCATGTCCGTGGCCAGCAGATGCTGCACCTTGCCCAGAATGGTCCTGGTCCTTTCCTCGGACGGCGAGGCCAGCCGCGCCACTGTGTCGAGCTTGGCTCCCAGAAACAGGGCAACTTGCGACGGAACCAGGTGGGATTTTGGAAAGTTGATGGAGAATCCCAGGTCCGTGAGCAGCTGGACGGTCTTCGCAGTGTGCTCCACGGCGAGCTCCCTCGTCCTTGCCCTGGATGAGCCAGTCATCCAGGTAGGGGTAGACGTGGATCCCCTGTAGGCGCAGCCGTGCCGCCACCGGTGCGAGGCACTTGGTGAACACCCTGGGTGCCGACTTCAATCCGAACGGGAGGGCCTTGAACTGGTAGTGCCGCCCTTGGACCACGAACCTGAGGAACTTTCGGTGTCTTTTTAGAATGGGGATGTGGAAGTACGCATCCTCCAAGTCCAACGACGACAGGAAATCGCCCTCCTCCAGCTGTCCCAGCACGTGCTGGAGGGTGACCATACGGAACTTCTGCGCCTTGATGTACTTGTTCAGTCGTCGTAGGTCCATGATGGGGCGCCATCCTCCTGTCTTCTTTTTTACGAGGAAGTACCTTGAGTAAACTCCGGAGCCCCGAAGCCTCTTTGGGACAAGCTCGATGGCACCCTTCTTGAGCATCGCCCTTACTTCAAACAGCAGTTGAGGGACGTGATTTTCCTTCCTGGCCACGGGTGGAATGCGAGGGCACTTCTTCTGAAACTCGAGGGCGTGCCCTTGGGCCAGGGCGTCCAGCACCCAACGGTCGGTGGAGATGGACTCCCACACGCTGATGAACCTCACCAGCCGGCCTCCCACCGGGGTGCTTCGGCGGGGGCCCGAACCCACGGTCGGTTCAATCTTGTTTGGAGGCTGCCTTGCCTCCTTGACCTCCCTGTCGACGACGACGGGCACCACCTGGCTTGCCGTGTCCCCTGTAGGCTTCCTGGGACGAAGATCTTGCCGCTTGGCGGTACGGGGAGGAACCACTGCCGGATCCCTTGGAGGCACCTTGTCTGCCGCCGGAGCTCCGAAAGGACGGCCGTCGTTGTTGGAGCACTCCCAGTGCCCGGGCAGTCTCTGTGTCTGTCTTGATGGCCTGAAGGGACTCATCAACCGCCTTCCCAAACAGGTTGTTCCCGTCGAAGGGCATGTCCAAAACCTTGGCTTGTACGTCCTGGCGGAAATCCGTGGCCTTGAGCCATCCTCGTCGTCTCAAGCAAACCCTGTTGCCCAACTGACGGAAACTGGTGTCGGCGATGTCCGTTGCCACCGTGATGGCGTGGTCTGAAGCAATCTCACCCTCCTGTAGGATTACAAGGGCCTCAGCCCTTTTGGCGTCCGGAAGGAAGTCTAACAGAGGGGTGATTTTGAACCACAACTCCCTGTCGTAGCGGGCTACGATAGCCAGGGCGTTGGCCGCCTTGATAGTCGTCGCTGCAGATGAGATGATCCGTCGTCCCATCGTGTCCAACTTCCTGCCCTTGCCGTCCGGCCGGGAAGTTGATGTTGAGGCCGATGCCCCCCCAGCTTTCTTCTTTGCTGCCGCCGAGACGACCGAATCTGGGGTAGGTTGTGCCCGAAGGCACCAGGGGGCAGCGTCGGGGACCCGGTACTTCTTCTCGTACTGGTCCCTCTTTGCCGGCACCATGACAGGGTTCTTGAGGAGGGCGAGCCCCTCATCCCAGATGTCATCAAGAAGCGGTACGGCGAGGACCGTCTTCCTTTTAGCCTTGCGCCGTTGGTAAAGGAACCCTTCTTTCTTCTTCTCTTCTGGGTAGAGCTGGAAAAGCTTGGATGCCCTGGAAATCATGGCATGAAAGAATCCAATCTCTTCGGGCGGGGACGCCCGAGCAGGGGGGGACGGGGGACACGTCCCGTCGTCGCCTCCGTCGTCATCTGTACCTGTCGTAGCCGTGTCCGTGCCTGTATCATCCCCGTGGGTAGTAGACCGGGGGGAAGGCAGAGCAGGCCGCAGAGGTGGGAGAGGTGGCGTAGGATGCGTCCTCCTCCTCTTATGCAGTGGACTTTCCGAAGGTCCTGGCTCCGGTTCCCCCGTCGGGTCTGGCTCAGGTACCTCCGTCGGGGGAAGGGGCAACCTTGTCCTTATCTCCGAGCATAAGGACTGAATCGCTGACAAAATGGCCGCCGCAGTGTCCTGCGGCGCCGGAAACGACGGGCGCGAGGGCTCTTGAGGAGCCTTGTCGGCGACACCGTCGCTCTCGTCGTTGCCCTCGTCGGGATCCCTCCCGATGGGCTGGGCCTCTTCCACGACTTTGATGAGCTCTTCTTCAGAGGTCGTGTCCGTATCCACGATGGCCACCAGCCCCTCCCCCACCCTTTCCAACGAGGACTTCGTGGGGGTCTTCTCAATGGGCCTGAAAGACGACTCCCTCCGCGGTGGCAGGGAGAATCTGGGTCCTGAGGGCGCCTCCACTGGTGTAGCCTCGACAGGCTGAGCCAGGGCCACAGCGACATCCTCAATTGAGGTCTTTGCAGGGTGAATTAAGGCCATCGTCACCTTCTGGACGCCTGGGGCCTTCACCTTGGGGGGAGGGTCCGAGCCTCGCTCCCCCTCTGCCAGAATCTTCGAGATCAACCGGGGCCTCTCCAGAAGCTTCGCCGGGTTCTTGGACTTCCTCTTACCCGAGCCAGAGCGTTGGCTCGTGGTTGATGGCGCCGGGGACGATGCGCCCTGCCTGGCAGCCAAGGAGCCCGACCGTTCGGCGCTCCCGGTGCCCGCGGACTCGCGGTGCTTAGCCTTTTGTTGAGCCCCCGTCGCCGGGGCGCCCTCACAGGACTTAGAAGACCACTCGGACTTCTTTTTCTTCTTCTCGCCTGACGGGCTCTTCCCTTCCAGCCAGTTGGCGAGACGGAGGTGGCGATCCTTCATGGTCCGCTCCGACATGTTCCCACAAAACGCAGTCCTTCTCCGTGTGCGTCTTGTCCTCATGGAGACAGTAGAGGCATAACGAATGCTCGTCCTCCTTGAAAACATTTTGAAGCTGGCATCCAGAGCAGGTCCTGAACAGCTTCCCGGGCGTCGAGCTTCCTTTCTCCAGGGCCATGTCCGGGTAGGCCTCGGAACTTCTGGAATCCTCCAAAAGCGTAACTCGACGAAAACTTCACCCTTGAGGGGCGTAGAAAACTCTGAAACGGATCCCCGTTGATCGGATGTAGAAACGGTGGAGCTTGAGGCTCTATTTAACCGAAAAATGAGAAGAACTCCTGAAAAAGCGCGAAAACGCAGCAAAATCTCGAGAGCTACAGCACGAGGACCCCCAACACTTGAACGTGCGGTAAAAATCAGAGGATGGCTGCCAGAGGCGGGGCTTAGGGAGAGGGCAGTCATTGGCTGGGGGCAGTATGAGCCAGAGACCAATGATTGGTTACTACTAAGAAAGACAGATCAGAAACGAAAATGATACTGATTTTTTTCTATACCGAGGATTCCCGGCCCGACGACGGGGAATATTAATGAGCATGTGAATCCATGCCAGACCCCATGCTGGAGAAAAGGAGCAATGCTACCGAGGGTGAAGCAATACCCACTATCAAAAGAGGCAGATGAGGGCATATAAGAAACAATAACAGCCCTAATAAACAATGGTATATTAGTACCATCAGAGTCACCATACAACACCGCTGTGTACACTTTGCGCAAAGCAAAAGGGGGGTCTTGGCGTTTTATCCAGGACCTAAGACCTTTGAACCACATTGTAGAGGCAGAGTACCCCATAGCAGCTAACCCAGCCACCATACTATGTGGAATACCAGCAGAGGCATCACGGTTCACTGTGATTGACCTCAGAAATGCCTTCTTTTCGATACCTCTACACCCCGACTCACAAGACCTGACAAGCTTCACATACCGCAACACAAAATGGAAACACACGAGACTACCCTAAGGCTACTGTGAGTCACCATCATCTCCAACAGAGTGATACAAATGGATTTGGGAAACATTGAGATGGAGAGCACGGTACTGCAATACGTGGATGACATAATAATATGCAGCACTACGGAGGAGAGGTGTAGGTAGGACTCAGTGAAGATGCTCACAGTGTTAGCAGAGAAGGGGTACAAGGTAGACAAGGAGAAGTTACAGTACTGCCAAGAACAGGTGCTCTACAATGGTCAGCTCATTTCACAGCATGGAAGGAACATTGCACCACAAAGGGCACAGGCAATAACAAACACACCACAACCACAGACAGTGAGAGAACTACAGCAGTTTCTGGGCCTATGCAACTACTGCGGGCGTGGGTTTTTGACTACAGCTCATACATAGGACGCCTACTAGAGGCCCTCAAGGAAGCACAGAAAGGGGATAAAAAGTTGGGATGGACAAGAGAAATGAAAGAGGCATTTGATGAACTAAAACACGCTATCTCGACAGCACCAGTACTGGCCACCCCAAACTATGACCATCAATATTTCATTTTCTCACATTGCGACTCAGCAGTAATGAAGGCAGTACTGACACGAAAAACAAGCATGGGACACAAACCTGTAGCATTTTACAGCGGACACTTGGACCCAGTAATGTTAGGTCACTTCCTTGTGAACAGAGCCTGGCCACCGCAGCATTCGACATTAACCACACAGAGGGCATCAGGATATGAGATTATTTTGTCAAGACCAGAATTAACGATTGTTAGATGCAGTAATGTAAACCCAGCAAGATTTATAGCAGAGGTAGTTGAAGATGGTGACTAAGCTCATGATTGCACACAGGCCATTGAAATTTACTCCAGCGCAAGAAAGGTTGAGGAAAATGCCCTAGAGGAGGGTGAGATAATGTACATTGATGGGTCCTCAACAATTGACCAGAGTAATGGGGTAAGGAGGACAGGAGCAGCAGTGGTCAGGCTGACAGAGGATTGGATGTATGTACCAGTTAAATGTGTCCAGCTACCACAACATTACTCGGCCCAAGCAGCAGAACTAGTGGCCCTAATTTTGGCACTGAAAGAGAGCAATGACAAGAGGGTAACAATATATTCAGACAGTGCATACGTCACATCGATAGTGTACTCAGGGATAATAAAATGGCAATGAAGGGGGTTCAGAAGAGCAGATGGATCCCCAGTACAACATGCCCTCCTACTTGCTGAACTGATTGAAGTAATAAATGACCCTAAAGAAATAGCTTTGGTGAAATGTCAGGCACACACTAACGGGGATAACCCTATCTCAAAAGGTAATGAAACGGCAGACGAACATGCCAAACATGCCGCGTATTTTGGCAAAATATGGACCCTCCCAGAAAAACACAGTGATAGGGCGAGGGCGGGGGCAAGACAAATGTTGATGAAGGAGGGGTACACACACATCCCTGAAACACAAATTATGGAATTACAGGCAGCAGCACCTATGGCAGAGAAGGAGCTATGCGTCAAAAGAGAGTGCACAATGTCACCCATAGATGAATTATGGCGTCAGAATAATACAGGCAAAGCAGTGATGCCCCTAGCTCTATTGAAAACAGCCCTGGCTCAACTACACCATCCCACACACACAGGAAAGGAAGTGATTGCAGCACAAATAAAAGAGGCCTGGTTCTGTCCCGAGCTCAATTAACACGTTACAAACTTTATCAGCAATTGCCTAACCTGTCAACAGTTCACGGTGGATCACACAATGCAAGTGATAAAAGGTACTATACCCTGGCCAGAAGGACCCTTTCTGCACTTACACATTGACTATGTTGACATGATCAATGTATGTCAAGGATACAGATATATGATTGTGTTGGTGTGCCCATTTTCAAGGTGGATAGAGGCTGGTCCCTGCTCTCATGCGGACGCCTTCAGAGCAGCCAAGTTCCTAGTAAGGGAGGTCTTCACTAGGGGGGGTTGCGGGGTGCTGAGGTCAGACAATGGCCCGCACTTCGCAAATGAACTGTTTGAACACATAACTACACTGCTTGGCATTAAACACAAATTTGCATGTGCATACCACCCGCAGGCTAAAGGTGTTTGTGAACGTCTCAATGGCCTCCTAAAGGAAGAGATTGCAAAAATTCAGCAGACAACTAAGAAAATCTGGTTGTACTGCCTCCCCTTGGCCCTGTTTGAATTAAGGAATAAGCCTGGGTCAGATCACCACCTCACACCCAACGAGGTGGTGACTGGATGTCAGATGTGCCTTCCACTTACTCCACCATCAAGGGCCATGTCAGACTATCATACCTCTGCTAATGTTTATGGTGACGGAATGTATGACTATGGGTCTTCCTTGATTACTAGGGTCGCCTTTATCTCTCAACAGCTCGAGCGGATGCAGGGCGGGTCGAAAATCAGCCCCAGATTTACGGGGGCCCCACCAGGTGTAAGCAGTAGCTCCTAGAGCAATTAAATTGGCAGATAAACATGTCTGGAATCACCTGCATGACTTCAAGCCCTACAAAGGTCAGACCCGCCCTTGCAGTGACAACAGGGCCACCGCAACAGCAACAGAGGACAACACGACAGCAACAGCAACCAACAACAACTGCAATAAAGCCCCTATCACTTCCCAAATAACAGCCACTACCAAAGACTCAAATGAACAATTGCCTATAGCCCACCCCATGGTAACGAGATCCCAGAGCAAACAACACACTCCCCGCACAGCCCCGCCCATGCTACTACCCAAATGAAGGACATTTCCTAACAAATTGTCACATTGCACAACACTTGTAGACAAGTGCATATTCTTTCTCTTTTTGTCTCGCACATGCAGGCACCGCGCACTACTGTTTATGTATAAATAAAAGTGAAGAAACTAACGTTGCGTTTTACCCAGGAGTAAATGCTACCCACAGACGACAACACCCCTGAAGCACTGCCACACCAATTCTATCTAAAAAAGAGGAGCATACGTGTGTATTACAACACGTTCATTTTGGCCATAGAACAATCATTCCCACATCTCCACGAGCACTTACCAGCTCTGAGAGATAGGTCACTGAGATTAGCATGGGAACAGCTTTTCACCTGGGCATTAAACGACTACTTGATAGGTAGAGCTTGAATTTTTAAAAAAACTAACAACATTAATGCTTATTTTTAGAAATGTTCAGGCGGGCAACTATAACGTCAAAGACAATAAGCTGCAGGACCGCAGCAAAGGTAAGAGAAAAAAGCCAGTGATATTAGCTATTGTAATAAAATGAATAGGTGTGTTGAGTATCACTGGACGATTGGCTGCCTCTGTCTGGCAGACACACTATGCTTATCATGTTATGGCTGCACCCAAAGCTAATTTACCCCATCCCACAGCTGCAACAGGTACGGTGTCAGGTGGTACAAGTAACACAAGAGGTAATGGGAACGGGGTTTAAGCGTAGTACCTCTATGGATAACAATGGGGTGGACACATACCTCACAGCATCCGCACACGTCTCAAATAACCTGTGGTATCAGCACATGTCCCAAATTGGTAAGCAGACAACTAAGGACAACTGCTATGTGTGCTCGCTGATCCCATACGCCATGAGCGCATCAAGGACATTTGTAGCTACTGAAGTGCCAGCAAGAACAGTAGAATGTCTGGTATATCTGGCGATGTTCCAAACAAAAGGACGATTTCAAGGAAAAGTAGTAATGTTGCATTGGAAGACAAGGGACTCACACCCATATGAAAATAACTTCATCAAAATGCTTATGATGCACAATAGTCACCGGCAACATACTCAAGGGTTCCGGTATGTGACGGATGGTCCTGACAAAGGAGAAACAAAGAAAGTAACATTCAAATACTTACCGTGCGATTGGTATGCAAGCGAAATTGCTGGTGAACCAGGTTGCTGGGAAACACCACTGATAGTAATATATGGGAAGATATATACTAATGATGGATGGACAGAGGGAGTTGTGGGGAGCAATATGGTAACATCCACAAATGAAAATGTAGCCAGAATAAATTAAACAAACCACAAATGCTGGACAGAATGGGTAAAGAGCGTACCACTATTAACATGGCTGGAGAGAGACGAAGACCCAGTAACTATACTACCGCTAACTGTACCCACGCTGTGCTATCAACACTCCGGCAATGTTGATGTTGGAAGTAACAACAATTGTAAAAGTACAGTACTGATAACTGAGGATGGACCACTATTGGGCCTGCGGAGATAAGGCATACCACAGTTTACCACCATCTTGGAATGGAATATGCACTATGGTACACGTCCACGTACCATCTCTGGTTGTGCCTCAGAAACATGTCAACTTGGGCAACTTCCCTAAGATGGACGAAGGGAACAAAAGGAGGAGAAAATCTGTGACAATTGAAGACGGTGCAGGAAGAAACGACACAGACATCTTGTCAAGAGTGAAAAGACAAGGAGAACCACTGTCGGGAAACTACCTGTGGGGAAGATCGGAAACAGCACTAAGTGACATTCCTGCAGGACACAGACTGTTCAGCAGAGCAGCAATGTTCTTCTCATCAATAATACATCTAGGACTGCAAGCATATGCAAATGCAAAATGGCTTCAAAGAACCCGATGGGAGCTAATGATGACAATAAATTCAACCGTCAATGGATTTAATGTTATGTTATGTTATGTGCGTGCTTATTACGCGCCGGTAGCCCGCAGGCATCAGGGCGTATAATGCAATAAAAGAAGAATTGAGGGCAGTGCAAATGGTAGCACTCCAGAATAGATATGTGCTAGACCTCCTCACGGCAATGGAAAGAGGAGTTTGTGCAAAAATTGGAAAATCATGTTGCACATTCATCCCTGCTAACGACGCGGACAATGGAACACTTACTGAGGCAGTAACTGCCATGATGCACTCAAAAATGGTAGAAGAAGCCAAAGGAGTAAAGAAAGATTACAGCTGGTTTTCATTTTTATGGTCATGGTCATGGATGCCTTCATGGCTGTCAGATGGATTGAAAATAATAGTAGAATGTATAATATTGGGAATGGCTGTATTGCTACGAACAACGGACGAAATGATGGAAATGATCGGCATGCAAGCCCTACTACCAGCTGATGATGACAAACACACAGACATTATTATAAAAGAAAGAGAAAGGTTGCGCAAGCAAATACTAGAAAACCACTTGGACCCACCATCTGGAAAGGTAGGGAACTCGAGGAACCCAAAGAGCTATGTTGGAAAGTGGGTATACTGCAAACCCGGTGGTGGCTGTGTCTATATGTATTGGTCATTTGAAGTTCATGTCCACCACTATGGACACCTGGCTGGAATAACGAAAATATGGAGAGTACGCGGAGACAAGAAAATGGATAATTTTGTGGTCGACAAGTCGACCAGAGGGGGGACTGAAGTGGGAAAATGGGATAACACCCTCCCCCCCTGTCTCATCCAGACCATGGCCTAGGGGATCACAACCCAAGCACCCCCCACGAGAGGAGTTTGAACAATTCCCTTCCTTTCCAGATGACAAAGTATCCTGCTTCAAAGGCATACACATACGAGGAGCATGCCCACTAGCACACCCTAGTTAAGCGGACGCATTTGCCATGGACCAGCTCGATTAGACACCAACCACGAAAATCACCATCGTTAGAGATGCCATGACGACATAGCCAACAGACAAGAGCACACGTGCCACCATGCACACTGGGCACTCACACACCAACCCACAAGAAGAATATACTCAGTGCTATGACGTAGCGGACTGACATACCCACTGACATGCAACGTTGTTATTTTTCTCATAGGCCTTCTACAGCACCGCAGAAACGCAAGACGCCTGAAGAGCTCGTGTATATGCTTGCTGATGCTTTCTCGCTACCTATCACTATGAAGATGCCACCATGTATATCTAATGCTGCGTATGACACTATGTCACCCCGCGACCTCCATAGTATGGATTATGTACCGCCACCCACGAACTAGGCCCAAGTAGGCCGCAAGCAAGAGTCCCCAGGCAGGAGCCTCGCAAACGAAAATCCTCCCAGAACGAAAATGCAAGTGCTGACCATGCAGAACGAGCCCCCAACGAGAGCCCACAGCCAAGGCCACGATGTTGCAACCCGCATGCCGAGAACTGCCAGGGTCCCACGTCTGGGACACAATCTGCAACAACGAAGCGACAAGATGGACACCTACAGCGATGGGAAAGACATGCACGCCAGCCTGTAAGCAGACCTGTCCATTGTCTACCACAAACACATAGTTGCACATTGTTGCTAATGTCAGGTGCACTGTGAGCTGGGAACGGCGATGGTCCCTGGCTTGGGGGCTCGCGGGAGAACCAATCAGATCACAAGGGGCTCATCACTGACGCCATCACTCTTAGCCAATCACCAAGGGTCCCCTTGTATCAATTCGATGTAGCAACTGTTAGGGACAGCCCAAGTGTACCACCTGACCCGTCCTTATCGACTAACATTTCCTCCCATAGGGTAACTATGCTAACCCTCCACTCGGGGAACCAACCCGAAGTGGCAATAGGTTTTGTGACGATTTTCCCAGGTGACGCAAGTAACGCGTCATACTGCTGTAAAAAAGGCCTGCGACCCCCACTAACGACGAGAGCCTCTCCGGATGCATACGGTCTGAGCGTATCCCTGCTGTTACTCTAATAAACAGCAGTAATTACCTTGCTCCTTGTGTGTGTCTCATACTCCTTTTGGGACACGAGAGGGGTTGGGGCCTCCCCAGCCCAAGAGGTCCACGGACGGCTCTGCCGGCCCCAGGAAATCACCCCGACATCTGCTGTTGCTTTTCAAATAGGCTCTTTGATGGTAGGGGGGGTCCTAGACACAAGAGACACAACCAAAAATCACAGGCCTCTGGTGCACTTATTTTCAGGCCTGCTTATTTAAAAACAAAAATATAGCTTTTTTGTATAATTTTTCAATTGTTCTTCTGAACATCATGAACACCAATTTGCAATTCTGTGTGTCGGCCGTACATCATACTTTAAAATACAGAGGTTAAACCCAGTTGAGATTATTAATGCTCAGGTCAATTAGTATTTTGGAACTTATATTCTTTCCCTGATGATGGAGAAAATGAAGATAGAATTGTTCCCCTTTTGCATAGTATGTCCCTGTAGCTGTTTAAAAGAAATATATTGTCATGCTGGACTATTATGTGATTTGTAAAATTCTCAAGTCATTTCTACAAAACAGGGTGTTATTTTAGTTCATGAACGTCAAACATTCTAAAGTAATCGCACCTTGCTGTACAAGAATTGGGAATCTATTTGGTGACCTGAAGAAAGTATAGACTGTGCTCAAATCCCAGTTTCTCCACGTAACTAAAATGTGGGATCCTGGGCAACTCATTCAATCACACAGTGCCTTACATTTCAAAGTTGCCACTCTATGTATTTCAAAATTGTCAGCCCCTATGAGAAATTTTATTCACAAGGTGCACTGTTCAGAAACTGCTCGCTCATGGTTGAACTGGCTATAATGTTGCCCCATATGTAATGAGTGGGCCTTGATACATTGCGTAACACAAAGTCATTTGTTACTTAGCTCACTAATGGCAACAGCACTTGAAAAACAAGGCCCTCTTTTAATCTCAATCTATGTCTGCGTACATGTGCCATCCAGGTAGCTCCTAATCACTGTCCACTATCTATGCTATAGGCTTTGTACCTTCCTCTTTGTTTGCAATACGTCTCCTGCATCCAAGAAGGAGCACTTTTGCATTCCATTCTGTGAAGCTGGTAATCTTCTATGTCTATGATAGCGTATGTGTACCTTTTTCATATGGCTACTGATTTATGCCCTGCCTATATACTGCAGCCCGTGTACCTTCCTCCTGGTTGCTATTGTTAAAAAGATTCTTGTACTTAAGCTAGAATGAAAGTACCATCACTGTGGACTGCTGATGTTTGTTTGTTTCTTTGTTTATTGATTTATATATCGCACCTAACCCGGAGGTATCTGGGCGCTTTGCACAAGTACATTTCAATTTTTCAGGTTGCACACAGAATAGTAAAATTTGTTATATACAATAATACAGGAAGAAGGGTAGAGTAGCCAACAGAAAACTGTGCAATACAAAAATTTACATAGCAGAAGATAGTATATTGATATGCACAGAGATCCATAGGGTGTCCTGAAGGAGCTCATGTGTCCTTGGTAGCTAACCAGTTTTTAGTGTTTTTCCTAGAGATATGGAAGGATTGTTCTGAATGCAGACCAGACGGGAGGGTGTTCCATAGCTGAGCAGCCATAACTGGGAAGCTGCTACCACCTGATTTTTTCAGTTTAAATCTCGGGACTGTAAGGCAGAAGGAATGGGCCGTCCTCGTAGGACGTGTTGAGGGCTTTTTTGCAATTTTATCCCTTAGGTATTTCAGAGCCACATTGTTTAGGCATTTGTGGGTACGTGAGACTGTTTTAAACTGGATTCTGTCCTTAAGTGAGAGTCAGTTATTCTTTCGCCTAGCTTCCGAGATGTGTTATCTTCTGGGAATACTAAGAGCTGTTCTAAGTGCATTATTTTGCAGTATTTGGAGTTTATTGACAATGTATTTGCTAGCTCCTAAGTAGAGAGCATTACAATAATAACAAGCTTTGAGAGAATTAAGGCTTGTGATAATGTGATACAGCTCTCAGTGGAGAGGTAAGGTTTACAAGCCTGAATCATCTTACAGGTGTATTCTGTAGCAGACGCTGTGGCATTAACCTGTTTGCCTAGAGTAAGAGCTGAGTCTAGGTAGAAACCTAAGGTTTTTACTTCCTTTGCCACTTTAATGTTGATGCTATCGATATTAAAGGCTGTGTATTTGTTGCTAAGCTTGTTGAGGTTAGTCGGAGCGCCTAGGATCAGGAGCTCCTTCTTGTCATCATTCAAGCATAAGCCGCGGGCTGCCATCCATGCCTGAATGATTAAATAGATTATGTTCACCAGGGCCAAGTCCGTATCGTAGTCACCCGTGAGGGGTATGAGGATGTGGGTGTCATCTGCATAATTTGTGTAGGTGACACCCAGATGGTCAAGGTCATCAAAGAGTGGCTTAGTAAAGACATTGTACATCGTTGGGGTACTCTGCATGTTATAGGTGAGGGATCTGCTGAGGCTGAGGGAAAGAAAACTCTCATTGACCTGTTACTCAGAAATTAATGAATCCATGCAGTGGCTTCTGGGGAGAAGTGTGCCACAGAGGACAAGTGCTTACAGAGCACTTTGTAATCTACCAGATCAAATGCTGCTGATAAATCTAATCGTAGTAATAGAGCATGTTTCCTGTTGCCTTTGAGTTCGTCAATTTGATTCTAAAGATCTATCAGAGCCGTTTCTGTGCCATGTTGTGGTCTGAAACCAGATTGCCTGAGCCCTTAGAGGTTATTGGTCTCCAAGTATGTTTGGATCTGGAGGTAACCTGCTAGTAAAAACGGTACTGTTGTAATCGGCCTGTGGTTAGTTGGGATAGTCGGGTCTAAGGACATTTTCTTTTAGGAGTAGTAAGACCCATGCATTCTTAAGGTTGGTGGGGACACTGCAAGTTAGAAATGAGGCATTGATTAGTTTGGTGATAAAGGGAGCTAAGTCTATGGCCACTTCTTTGATTATTTCAGCAGGGCAAATATCTCCCTGGCATTTTGAGGGCTTAAGCGAGGCAATGATGTTTTCCACCTCTCGAGTAGAGACTTGGAAAAACTGAAAATGCTGACAGGGTTTACAGAAGTAGTCTTGGGATCTGTGATTGGTGCCTATTTTGTTAAGGTTTAGCCTTTTCTCAGATATTTTGATTTGGAGGAGGGCAATTTTATTGGCTAGGGCATTTCGAATATTAGTGCACCATACCTTATCCTTGGTGCAGGTGTCATCAAGGGGTCTGTGAGCTTCCATTTCTCTTAGGATAACAAAGAGTTCCTTAGTACTAGAGCTAGCTTTGTTAATCCTATTGTCATATGTCTCGCATTTGGTCCATAGTATTTCAGCTTTGTATTTAGCTTACATTTTCAATAGGTTACTTTTATTCTCAGAGGGAATATTTTTCCACAAGATTTCCAATTTCCTTTTTTCTGCCCGCAGGGCTTTCAGTGGGGGACTAAACCAAGTGTTAAGATGGGCTCTAGGATTACACTTGCGCATTTTGAGGGGGGCAATGGTATCTAAGGCTTGCGTGATAGTGGAGTTGTATAACTCAACTAGCATAGCTGGATCAGAAGTGGCCGGTATGCACCGACAAATGCAACTTGTTTATTATTCTGATTCCAGAAAGGACTGGATATGGGTAAAGGGACTTGAAAGGGGTACCCCTGTTTATTTTGATGGCTGGTGGGGGCAGCATAACAAGTTATGGGTTGTGTGACAGGTCGGAAGAAGGAGTCAGACACTTTAAGGACATTTTTGTGTTTTTAGTGAAATTATTTAGATAAGGCCTAACTTTTCCTATCGCTAAAGGGGTCACCCTACCTATCCAAAATAATTAAGGGTGCTCGTCAGTCGTCAGGAAGTCACAAAGTAAAAATATCCTTGGTCCAAACCTAACTCTACCCGACCCTATGACTAAGATATTAGAGTCATCCAAGAGAATATCCTTATTGTTTTGTTTTGTTTTGGGTTGGTTTTCTTCAATGGTCTCTGGATGAAATGTCTCTGTTTCACCCGTTTCCTCTCTTTATAACCACCTTCAATAAAGACCGGATGTCTCCTCAATGAGCAAACTTAATTCTTAACACTCCTGGGTTGTGTGTTTCCTTAAAGATATGATGTAGGCAGCAAGTCTTTTCATACTTTCTCACCCTATATTATGTGGAACTTGATTCCTTGGTATAATGTCTCTCCCCTGGGATCTTTCTTTAGTGCTTTCTCTTCTATTCTCATACTATTGGCTTTTGAGATGGTGGCCCTTCCTCCCAGGGTAGTTGTCTCCAGTCTCTCTCTGTTACCCTTTTCGAGTAATTTGATATTCACTCTACATTCGCTCTGCTAGATCTTCACATTGCCAGTTCAAGAGCTTTAGTCCTCATGTCTCCTCTTTCGGACTAGGATGAGTTACACTCTTCATACACGTTAGTCCCCTCAGAGGGTTGCTCATCTTTGTGACTGGGACGAGTTGTACTTTTTATATGCCTGTTCCCCGGCTGCCTAACCCTTTTCCCGTGTTCCCCAGTATCTTTAGGTGAGTATGGGAACCTTGCAGGGTTCGGCACTCACTCAGGTATTCTTCTCGGTACGCAGTTTCATCAGAATCCCGTTCTCACCTTCCCCTTGGGCTGCTGCCTGCTACAGACATGGACGACAGGGAGCTCTGCTTGCTCCCAGCAATGACGGTCTTGGCGTAGTCACACGGGTGCTCTGCCATGCCACCACCATGTCCTGGACACCTCTTCTCTGTCAGGCAGTGGTTTCCCCATTGCCTTGTTCGCTGGCCTCCCGGTGTCTCACTTTGGCAATCCTCTCTGGTTCAAAAAAATGCAGGCTCTGCAGCTTGTCTCAAATTCCGCCCCTTCTTGGTGCCATCACATCATGGGGCTTCCCCCCGAGTCCAATACTTCCTCTCCTCCCCTCCTCTACTCGCCTCAGTTAAGTGAAAGATTCTTAAAGAGACATCTTCTTAAACATTTTCTGTTGATTTTGCTTCAGCATTGCATGCAGCCACATATCCGGATGTTGAATTCTTCTTCCCCGTAGGCAGTCCCATATAGGCAGATAGTGTAGCTGATCCACAGAGTTCCTCACAGGAATGGAAGTCCTTGTGCCCTAAGGGGGGAGTCACTCCTAGTGAGGTCCCACTTGCCCAGACCCCAAGAGAGGGTCTTGCGGAGCAGGCTCAC
The DNA here is from genome assembly GCF_040938575.1 of Ambystoma mexicanum. Taxonomy (NCBI): domain Eukaryota; kingdom Metazoa; phylum Chordata; class Amphibia; order Caudata; family Ambystomatidae; genus Ambystoma; species Ambystoma mexicanum. Next base: position 231,143,972 of record NC_090934.1, read on the forward strand.
CTCCCTAACCTCAAAGGGAGTGGCGTCCCCTTGCGGAGACGTGACGAATACCCTTGATTTGTCACAGCTGTGATTATGAACAAGGGAGTAATCATCGATGCCTTCATTTGGTTTGGTGGGGCACCCACAGGCATCTGTGCCTCAGACCCAAACTTCCTTCAGATGTCCCTGAGTTGCACACCAAATTATTGTTAACTATTTTTTCAGATAGAGACATAGTTGTTGTGTAAGGCTGCAATGACTGAACTGGACTGTTGTAAGTCCAAAATAAATCGTGAATAAATAAATATTTAGGTCTTGAGGCTCTTCTCATTGGATTTGTGAATTGTCCTGAATACAATACATTTTGACAAGTGGAGGGTTTATATTGCACAAACCCAGTTCAGAAGCCGCAGAGCACTTTACAGGAGAGGGGTACAATGCGCTAGTCAGGGGAGGAGGCTTTAAAAAGACTGATGTCATCTCTAGTCAGTAATTGGAACGGAAACAGAAATGGATACAATACTGAAGATGTGGCCTATGGAATTGCATAATACTCCAGATAGATTCTCTTGAATGGGACACAGTATTCAATATGTGACCTACAGAGCTGGTCAGAACTCTAGGTGTGACCTGTAGAGCTGCACATATTACTCCAGAAGTGGCCTACAGAACCAGCCCTAATACTCAGTCTCTGAAATAAAACAGCAATCCAGATGTAGTCTCTAGAACTTGGCACATTGATCCAGATGTGGCCTCCAAACGTGTGATCAATCCAGATGTGACCTCTATATGCTGGGTCGGGAACTTAGATGCAGCCTCTAGACTGAATTCGGTACCCTTAATGTGTCCTTCAGAGCTGGACACATTACTTCAGATGTGGGCTCCAGAACTGCTCAGTATTCCAGGTGTCACTTATAGAAATGTACATACTGTATTATTCCAGATGCAAAGTACAGAATTGGACATAACACTCAAGATGTGAATTCTAAAACTGAACATACTACACCAAATGAGGTCTCTGGAACTAAGAACAACATCCTATGGGGCTCCGTGAAGCAGGACCAGCACTTTAGAGGTGGCCTCTGAAACTGGTCGTCATTCCCGGTGCCACCCATGCAACTGCATATATTACTCCAGGTGTGACCTAGAGAACTGACCAACATAGTCAACATGTGGATTCTACAACTAGACACACAACTCCAGATGTGGCCTCTAAGACTGGGAGAACACTCCAGAGGTGTCTCCGTAACCAGCCACAGCATTCCAGAGGTGGCCTCCAGAACTAGTCAAAGGTCCTTTTCTCTCTCTATTGCCCCAACACTCCTTTCGAGGCATGAGCACCATATAAGGAAGCTTGAAACAATATGCCTTCTGTGACCCACCTGATGAGAACACTTTATAAAAAAGTTGATTTACAATGATTTCTCCTACATTCTTCTTCTTCGCAGCTAAAAGAGAAAAATACGAGAAGGAACAAGTTACTTACCTGTAACTGTTGTTCTCCAGCATGGGTCTGGCATGGATTCACATGCTCATGAATATTCCCCGTCGTCAGGCTGGGAATCCTCGGTAAAGAAAAAATAAGTATCAGTTTCGTTTCTGATCTGTCTTTCGTAGTAGTAACCAATCACTGATCTCTGCGTCATACTGACCACAGCCAATTACTGCCCTCTACCTAAGCCCCGCCTCTGGCAGCCATCTTCAGATTTGGTAGCACGTGAAGTGGCAGTATGACCAAGTGAAGAGCCGCAGAGGGGTAGGCGGGAGGGTTCGCATGTGAATCCATGCCAGACCCATGCTGGAGAACAACAGTTACAGGTAAGTAACTTGTTCCTTCTTCAGCATGGGGTCTGGCATGGATTCACATGCTCATGAATAAAGAATACATAGCAGTACACACATGCACAACCACGGGAGGTGGCAAAGGCTCAACATTAAGCATTACATCAAACTCAAAATTAAGCAATTCTTACCTCCTCACCAGGCTCACCTTAGGCGAACAGATTGTGCAGCACTGCTTGGCCGACCCTGGACTCCTCCCTGGAATACCGATCGACGCAGTAGAATTTCGTGAAGGTGTGCGTCGACCTCCACGTAGCAGCTCTGCAGATGTCCAGCAAGGGCACACCAGATAGGAACGCCATGGTAGCTGCGATCGCTCAGGTGGAATGGGCTCTCGGACGGCCAGGCAGCGGTCGGTTTGCCAACCGATGACAGTACATGATACAGCCGGAGAGCCACCTGGAAATGGAGGCCTTTGAGAGAGCCTTCCCCTGATTGACAGGTCCAAAGTTCACAAAAAGTTGTGACGTCTTCCGAAAACACTTCGTGCGGTCCACGTAAAACTTCAGCGCTCTAGCCACATCCAGCGAGTGCAAAGTCCTTTCGGCCGGCGACGAAGGCGACGGGAAGAAAACAGGCAACACCAAGGGTTCGTTGAGGTGGAAGTCCAACGGCACCTTGGGCATGAAGGAGGGGTGCGTCCTGAGCACTACCCTCGTGTCGTGAAAAGTCAAGTACAGGGGCTTGCAGGAAAGGGCCTGGATCTCTCCCACCCTTCGTGCGGAGGTGATGGCCACAAGAAACGGTGTTTTCCACAACAAGAACTTCAACAGAGCCGAGTGCAGAGGCTCGAACGGAGGTCCCATGAGCTTGGTCAGCACCACATTGAGCTCCCACGCCGGGGCCGGAGCCTTCACCGACGGGAACGATCTGAACAGTCCCTTCATGAATTCTTTCACCAGACGATGAGACCACAAAGACGTCCGCCCCGTGGTTCTGGTGTATCGGGAGATCGCAGCAAGATGAATCTTGATGGACGCATGCGCCAGTCCAGCCTTGGCCAGCGTCAGAAGGTACGGCAGTACCTGGGGAGCCGTAATCCGTAGAGGGTTAATCTTCTGTGCGTGGCACCAGACAGAGAACCTCTTCCATTTGTGTTCATAGCATTTAAGAGTTGAGGACGCCCTGGCCTTTGCAAGAACCTCTCTGCAGTCGGCCGGTATGTCGTATCCTCCAAACTCTAACGCTGCAGGAGCCAGACCTGCAAGTTCAGCGACTTCGGGTCATGATGGAGGATGGCGCCTCCTTCCCTGGAGAGAAGATCCGCGTCCACTGGCAGCTTGATTGATGGGGACGCTGACAAGTCCAGAAGGTCTGGGGACCATATCTGCCTCGGCCACGCAGGTGCGACGAGGATCATCCTGCACCGTGACCTCTTGAGCTGGTTGATGAGCTGGATCAGCAATGGCAATGGAGGGAACGCGTATAGAAACAGGCCCTCCCAGGGGAACGAGAAAGCATCGCCCATGCTCCTCAGCTGGGGAAACCTGCTGGCGAACCTCCAGCACTTGGAGTTCGTCGCCGTCGCGAACAGATCGATCTGGGGTGTGCCCCACCGTCGGAAGAGGCGGTCCACTAGATCCTGTCGTAGTTCCCACTCGTGGCACGAGCGCAGCTCTCTGCTGAGCGAGTCGGCGATGGTGTTTTTTTATCCCTGCCAGATGAAACGGCACCAGAAACATCCCTTGGGCGACGGCCCAATGCCACAGATCCTGCGCCTCCTTGGACAGGGCGGGGGATCTGGTACCGCCCTGCTTCCTGATGTAGAACATGGTGGTGGTGTTGTCGGTGAAGATCCTCACCACCTTGCCCTTGACGGACGGAAGAAAGGACCCAAAACACTGCACGGAGTTCCAGGACGTTGATATGGAGGGACTTCTCCGTCGGAAGCCAAAGGCCTCTCGCGTGCAGATTTTCGGTGTGCACTCCCCACCCTTCCAGGGAGGCATCCGTGGTCACTGTCTCCTGGTGGCCAGGGGTCTGGAAGTCCATGCCCGCCGTCAGAGGCACGCGGGTGCCCCACCAGCGGATCGCTCGTCGGAAACTCTCGTCGAGTGTGATCCTCTCCTTGAAGCTGCCCGTCGTCTGGATCCAGGGCGCGTCCAGGAACTCCTGCAACGGGCGCCTCCGGAGCCTGCACAGGCGGATGAGATAAATGCAAGAAGACATCATTCCGAGGAGGGACTTGATGGACCTCACCCTGGCCGCGTCCGCAACCAGCATCCGCTGCACCTTGCCCAAGATGGCCGTTGTCCTTTCCTCCGACGGAGAGGCCAGAAGCGACACTGTGTCGAGCTTCGCTCCCAGAAACAGTGCGTCTTGCGCGGGCACCAGGTGGGACTTGGCATAGTTTATGGAGAATCCCAGGTCCGTGAGCAGTTGGACGGTCCTTGCCGTGTGCTCCACGGTGAGCTCCTTCGTCTTTGCTCGGATGAGCCAGTCGTCCAGGTAGGGGTAGACGTGGATCCCCTCTCGACGCAGCTGCGCCGCCACCGGTGCGAGGCACTTGGTGAACACCCTGGGTGCCGACCTCAATCCGAAGGGAAGGGCTCTGAACTGGTAGTGACGCCCTTGGACCACGAACCTGAGAAACTTTCGGTGTCCTTTTAGGATGGGAATATGGAAGTAGGCATCCTCCAAATCCAACGACGACAGGAAATCGCCCTCCTCCAGTTGACCCAGGACGTGTTGGAGGGTGACCATCCGGAACTTCTGTGCCTTGATGAATTTGTTCAGTCGTCGTAGGTCCAGGATGGGACGCCATCCTCCTGTCTTTCTCTTCACGAGGAAGTATCTTGAGTAAACTCCGGAGCCCCGAAGCCTCTTTGGGATGAGCTCGATGGCGCCCTTCTTGAGCATCGCCTTTACCTCCAAGAGAAGTTGAGGGACGTGATGTTCTTTCCTGGCCACAGGGGGGACGCGCGGGCACCTCTTTAGAAACTCGAGCGCGTGACCCTGAGCTAGGGCGTCCAGCACCCAACGGTCGGTGGAGATGGACTCCCACACGCTGACGAAGCTCACCAGCCGGCCTCCCACCGGGGTGCTTCGGTGGGGGCCCGACCCCACGGCCGGTTCAGTCCTGCTTCGACGAGGCTTTGCCGCCTTCTCCTCCTTGGCGACGACGACGGGGTCCGCCTGACGTGCCTCGTCCCCTGTAAGCTTCCTGTGACGACGAACGGGCCGCTTGACGGTAGGTGGAAAATCCGCCGCTGGAACCTTTGGAGGCACCCTGTTTGCCTCTGCCGCTCCGAAAGGGCGGCCGCCGTTGCTGGAGAACCCCAAGAGCCCGGGCCGTCTCCGTGTCCGCCTTGATGGCTTGAAGGGAATCGTCTACTGTTTTCCCAAACAGGTTGTTTCCGTCGAACGGCATGTCCAAGATTCTGGTCTGCACGTCCTGACGGAAGTCAGTAGCCTTGAGCCATCCACGCCGCCTAAGGCACACGCCGTTGCCCAACTGGCGAAATCCAGTGTCAGCGATGTCCGTCGCAATCGTAATGGCGTGGTCCGACGCCACCTCTCCTTCCTGCAAGATCTCTAGGGCTTCCGCCCTCTTGTCGTCTGATAGGAAGTCCAGCAGGGGGCCCAGTTTGTACCACAACTCCCTGTCGTAGCGGGCTACGATAGCCAAGGCGTTGGCCGCCTTAATCGTCGTCGCTGCCGACGAGATGACTCTGCGTCCCATCGTGTCTAATTTCTTTCCCTCGCCGTCCGGCGGGGAGGTTGACGTAGAGGCCGCAGTGCCCCCCCCGCTTTCTTCCTGGCCGCCGCGGAGACGACGGAGTCCGGGGTCGGCTGTGCCCGAAGGCACAAGGGGGCCGCGTCCGGGACCCGGTACTTCTTCTCGTACCGATCCCTTCTAGCCGGCGTCGTGGATGGGTTCTTGAGGAGGGCGAGGCCCTCATCCCAAATATCGAGGTACAGCGAGGACCGTCTTCCTCTTGGTCTCGCGCCGTTGATAAAGGAAACCTTCCTTCTTCTTCTATTCCGGGCAGAGCTGGAAAAGCTCGGATGCCCTGGCGATCATGGAGTGAAACGATCCAATCTCGTCGGTCGGGGAAGCCCGGGTGGGAGGTGACGACGGGAGATCCTCGTCGTAAACCTCGTCGTCTGTACCCCTCGCGGCCGTGTCAGTCCCTGTATCATCCCCACGTGTCGTGGACGGGGAGGAGGGCTAAACAGGGTGCGATGGCTGAAAAGGAGGTGGAGGATGAATCCTTCTTTTCTTAGGGGGAGGGCTCCCAGAAGGGCCTGGCTCCGGGTCCCCCGTCGGGAGCGGTTCCTCCATTGGTGGTAATGGCAGTCTCGTCCTTATCTCCGAGCATAAGGACTGTATAGCCAACAAAATGGCCGCCGAGTTGTCTTGCGGCACTGGTTGTGGGAGATCCGACGGGCGATCAGGAGCCCCGTCGGCATCCTCGACGCCCTCGTCGTCTTCCACGTCGGGGTCCCTCCCGACAGGATGGCCTTCTTCCACGCCAGAGCCGTGGCCTAAGACTTCGATCAGCTCCTCCTCAGAGGTTGAGGCCGAGTCCACGACGACCTCCTGCCCCCCCTTTTTCTTCTCCGTTGGAGGTTTCACGGGGGTCCTGTCGATGGGCATGAAAGAGGACTCCCTCCGCGGTGGCAGGGAGATTCTGGGCCCCGGGGTCGCCACCACTGGTGTAGCCTCCACAGGCTGAGCCAGGGCCGCCGCGACTGTCTCGATAGAGGCCTTGGCCGGATGGATCAAGGCTTTCACCACCTTAGGTGCGCTCACCGCCTTCTCCTTGGGGGGAGGGTCACCACCTCGCTCCCCCTCCGATGGGGCCTTAGGACACGACCGGGGTCTCTCCAGGAGTTTCGCCGGGTGCTCGGCCTTCCTCTTACCCGAGCCAGAGCGTTGGCTCGTGGTTGATGGTGCCGGGGAGGATGCACCCTGCCTGGCGCCCGTAGAGCCCGACCGTTCGGTGCTCCCGGTGCCAGCGAACTCGCAGTGCTCGGCCTTCTGTTGGACCCCCGTCGCCGGGGCGCCGTCAAAGGTCTTAGAAGACCGCTCGGACTTCTTCTTCTTCTTCTCGCCTGACGGGCTCTTTCCTTCCAGCCAGTTAGCGAGACGTTGATGGCGGTCCTTCATGGTCCGCTCCGATATATTGCCGCAAAACGCACAGTCCTTCTCCACGTGCATCTTGTCCTCATGTAGGCAGTAAAGGCAAAGGGAGTGTTCGTCCTCCTTGAAGACATTCTGAAGCTGGCATCCAGGGCAGACCCTGAACAGCTTTCCGGGCGTCGAGCTTCCCTTCTCCTGGGCCATGTCCGAGATGGGCCTGAGAAACTTCTGGAGTCCTCCAAAAGCGTGGCTCGACGAAATCTTCACCCTTGAGGGGCGTAGACGAATCCGACACGGGTCCCCGTTGATCGGATGAAGAAACGGTGGAGCTTGAGGCTCTTTTGACCGAAAAAAAAGAAATTTTTCTGAGAAAAAACGTGAAAAAAATAGCACTAACGCTCGAGAGCAATAGCACGAGGATCCCAACACTTGAACGTGCGGTAAAAATCGGAAGATGGCTGCCAGAGGCGGGGCTTAGGTAGAGGGCAGTCATTGGCTGTGGTCAGTATGACGCAGAGATCAGTGATTGGTTACTACTACGAAAGACAGATCAGAAACGAAACTGATACTGATTTTTTCTTTACCGAGGATTCCCAGCCTGACGACGGGGAATATTCATGTTTGTTTGTTTGTTTGTTTATTTGGTATAGCGCAGAACCAAACCCGAAGGGGTAGCTGGGCGCAAACAGTACAAGATTACTTAAGAACTTAGTTACAGGAGAAATACAATTTATGCAGTTCGCAGTTAAATCAAGAAAAGTGCAGTTTATACAGTTCACGTTAGATCAAAGGTAAGTATAGAAGGAAAGCAGAAGGAAAAGAAGAAAAAATGCGGAACTACGGTTCAGTCTAGTTGATCGGATGTCATTCAGCTGGTTGCAGACGTCTAGTGTCTATGTGGGAGGGGAAGGTCAAGCTAAGTGTCATTGGCATGGATCCAAGTGAGGACTTTTCGCCTGAAACTAGAGTAAGGTTGGTCCATTCTGAGATCCAAAGGGAGTTTGTTCCAAGTTTGCGCAGCTATGATTGGGAAACTAGAGCCGCCGGCTGTACTCTTTTTGTATCTAGGCATCACTAAGGTGAAGGCGTTGGTCAGTCTAGTGGGACGGTTTGAGGTTCTCCTGTGGATTCTATTGGCCAGATAAGGGGGGGCAATGTTGTTAAGACATTTGGAGGTGAGGGAGAGTATTTTGAGGGTGATCCTGTCTTTGATTTTTAGCCAATGGATATTTTTCCTAAAGGTGGAGATGTGGGCTCTGTTAGGAATATTTAAAGCTACTCTGATAGCGTTATTTTGGAGAGTTTGTAGTTTGTCAAGGATATACTTGTTAGAGCCTGCATAGAGGGCATTGCAGTAATCCAGCTTGGATATGATGAGAGCATTGGCTAATGTGATGCAGCTAGTCTCAGTTAGAAAAGGTCTACATGCTCGGATCAATTTGCAAGTATATGCCGTGGAGGATGCTAGAGAGTTCGTTTGTTTTTTGAAGGTGAGCGTTGAGTCAAGATAAACCCCGAGGGTTTTGACTGCAGGCATCACTTTGATGACGTTATTGTCGATGTTAAATGAGGCATAGTTAGGGTCAAGTTTTTTGATAGCCAACGCTGAGCCAATGATCAGTAGCTCAGTCTTGTCGTCGTTCAGGCAGAGGCCATGGGATGCCATCCAAGCCTGAATGAGGAGATATATCTTATTTACTAAGTCCGTGTCTTCCAAGAAGTTACCCGAAAGGGGGATTAGAATCTGAGTGTCATCTGCGTAATTAGTGTAGACAACACCCAGTCTGTCCAGCTTATCAAACAGGGGCTTAGTAAAGATGTTATACATCGTCGGAGAAACACATGATCCTTGGGGGACACCGCATGAAACTTGTATGGGATCAGCGGCTGCTGAGGGGGAGAAGACTCTCATTGTCCGGTTTGCAAGGAAGGATTGTACCCAGGTTATGGCATCACTTGAGAAATGAGCGGCTGAGCTTAGGTGATTGCATAAGACTGCATGATCTACCAAGTCGCAGGCCGCAGATAGGTCATTCATGAGCATGTGAATCCATGCCAGACCTCATGCTGGAGAAAATTAATAATTTTTCAACAGAAAAAACAGCCTCTTCCGTATCACTTGCAGAGTGAAGTATCACTGCCACTAAGTCCTCAGCCTTCTCTTCTAGTTGGCACTATCAAAAATGTCAAGACTGTGCTGTTCTAGGAGAAGCTAACCATAATCCACGAGTGCAACATTCCATGCAGCTGTAGCCAAACCAGCACTTCCATATGTGGGCCGCTAGAGGCTGAGATGAGCAGGGATTAAGAAGTGTGCCATGGGAGTGATGGAATGCACGTAAGCACTTCTGCAAGACCCTTCTTTGTTGCTCTGATGAGCCCCACACGGACCGTTCCTGTAGCTGCGTTTCCCCTAACACAAAAGGAATGAAAGCAATCAGCACTCTGAAGGATTGAACTTCAAAGGCAATTGGACAGGACCAGAGCACCCTATTGCACAGCAATAATGGAAAATGTTCTGGCGTGCATGTCAAGACACGCTCCCACACTCTCCTGTGTGCAACGCTTTGCCTATCATCAATTAGTAATATAGCGAGCTGCGTAATCTTGTAGGTTTGTCTGTGGGGTTAGGGAGAGAGGGAAGCAGGGTGATGGAGTAACGTAGAGTGCTAGGAAACAGGTTCTTCAGAAAGCAGGAGGGTTTTGAGATTGGATTTAAATAGTGGTAGGAGTAGTATGGAGAGGGAGGGAAAGAACATTCCAGTGTAGGGGAGCATTGAAATGAGAGGGAGTCTTAAAAGTATCAGATTGCAAAAAGTCTCCAGCCCTTGCACATTCTCCCTTAAATTTCAAAGCTGGCCAGTTGATCTGGATCCTACAAGCGATTTTGTGAATCCATTGCCCGTGAAAAAATCCATCCATATCACGTTTATTATATACATAACAAGGTGGACCGTTAGAAAATAAGATAGGCCCTCATTTCATTTTAATTCTCAGGTCCTTGGAGGACTTAAGGCCGTTTCTGTTTTTATGAGAAGCTGGGTGTACCCTACGCAGAGGTCGAAGTGAGCGGGAGCGGTTGGGAGCGGTGCTCCTCTACTTTTTTAAATTATGTTGTACTGTTCCTATACTTTTATTTTAAAAAGAAACCGTTCCGGAATGGTTTCGTTTTAAAATAAACGTGTAGGAAGAAGTTGAAACTTGCACTTGAGTGCAATGCACGGAATGTTCCCTTAAAGAGCAGGTACATTTGTTTAGGGGCTTGTATGCCACGTGGGAGGGGGCGTGGTGATGGGATTTGTGGTGAGCGGGGACACACCAGCAGGACACATAGTTCCACTACTTCTTTTCGTACACTTCGACCACTGACCCTGCGTATCATATACTGATCTAGCACCATCTCCTCTCTCTCTCTCTCTCTCTCTCTCTCTCTCTCCCCTTCTCACACTCTGTCTGCACTCGCTCTACCTGGCCTTCCCTGTTTATCAATCTCTCAATCTCTCGCTCTCTCGCTGTCTCGCTGTCTCTCTCTGCACTCTCTTTCGTTCTGCCCTTTCCTGCTTCACAGTCTCTTGCTCTGTCAGTCTCTCCTTCAACCCTCTTTCAATCTCTCTCATTAGGGGTGAGAGTCACTTCGTCTGGTGCGCATTTGTTAGAGCCACCTCTGACATTGCCGACATTTGCACGACCAGAAGAAAAAAAAGAATCTGGATGGAGGGATGTGATTTTTAAATGTTTTACTAAAGCATTTATTAAATGTACAAGAAAGGAAATTGTTTAACTGGCTTTCATAACAAATGTACAAAGATAATTTTTAATAATCCCTTCCAGTATATATGTTTTAGTCATAATACATTTGTTGCACTTGTCTTACTGACCAAGGTAAATTATCCAAAAGCTAGAATAATCATGTAAGTTATGTTCTGGTATAGGGCAATTATTTCAAGAAAGACAATCTGGGGCACTCCGATTGTACTCTTTCTAGCTGCACCCATGAAAAAGGGGAATAGGCAAATAACACCAACGAGGGTTCCAGCCTGCTTTGCATGAAATCAAAGAACATCTGGGGAATATAAGAATAACCACAGATTTTTATGTTTGGAAAGTATGTCTGTGATAAAAGAGCTGTACGGTTTAATCACTAAGTACATAATGGACACTGGACTTGGTGATCATTTTATTTTGCACACTTACCCCAACATTACAATATTTATAGCATTGATCGTATATACAGAAGCAGACATCTTCAGAATTTGGATGGAAGGAAGGAATGGCTGCAAGGTCAGTCACACCTTTTGGCGTCCAAGGCTTGCCTAGAGATAATGCTTCCTTTCCCTGCCTTGTCTCAGTGTGAAGAGGATGGCTGGCACATGCTCAGTTCCCTATGCACATACATTCTAAGATATATATATATATATATATATATATATATATGCCTAGGCCGCTGTTGCCTCTTGGTTGGAACTTGGTGTGGTGCAAACAAAAGTACGAGTGGATTAAAAAAGAGAGATAGGCACTTGATGATTTCCATTCCTTGAATGTAAATTTAATGACCCAGATGGTATCATCAAGAGATGGGGGAGGGATACAGGATACAAGGGAGAGTGTGAGTGGGAACTGGCTTGCAATGAAGAATCAAGAGTTTTTGAAACCATATTTTAGAAGTATGAGGAAAAACCAAAGGGTTTTGAGACGTAGTGAACGGATACAAAACAGGTCTGTTATGACAGGTATTATAAAGGGCTAACATCTACCAATTAAATAGTGAAGATATTTTTCCGGTGTTTGGTTAGTGTTTTTGCATTCTGTGACTATTAAACCTGGATTTTCCAACAAATATTCAACACTACAAATCCCAGAATGCAAAAGCAACAATACAAGCCTGGATTAGTATCTTCTGACTGGAAGAGCATGCTGGAATGTATGCTCTGTGGTTCCTCTGATTTGCAGGAACACCTTTGTAGTTGAAATCCTACTACTCTAAAAGGTTATTACAGCTTTTCTTTTCACCCACAGGCAATCTACAAACAGGGGTCTAAGCTGCGAATTTGATGTTATGGACATAGATTGGCCAAGGGAGTACAGCATTGTTGAGCAGTACAGTTGTATGGTATGTTATTCTGCTTTTATACTTCTATGCCAAACCACCACCGTAGCAGTTTCAGAGCGCCTGATCCTGATCCATGGGGCCTTGTGCTCCGCCCGAGCTGCTCCAGACCTTAGCTTGTTGCAGCTTTGCTTTCTTCCATCTGCTGCTACTTGCGGGTGTTTTGGGCCACGCTCAAAGTCCAAGGTTAGGACTATATTAATAGATTGGCTCTTGTTTTGGGAGGCCATTCCTAGGAACTCCTTTGGTAATCCTTAACCTTTTGTGCTGTTCCATGCCACTTTCGTTTCCAGTGGTGTTGTGGCTTTGGTCGTTGCTAAAGAATTCAAACATGAGAATTAGACAACTAAAGCTAAGCTCTCTCTCTCAGGAGACCCGGGGCTAATGAGAAGGGTGGATCAGAGGGCTATGCATGCTGCCATGGGGACCGAAATGCAGGAGTGGAGGGCATGCTGGGCCGATGCCTGGCAGGTGGAAGCCGTGGGCAGGAGTGGGCACTGCGGTGCTGTCACAAAGGAGCGTTTAAAGCCTGAATGTTCCACAGACGCATGTGCCATCTATCTAAGGTACCCGGAGATCCCCCTTTGAGCTCCCCTCCTCCCCCCCGAATGGTTGCTGCTGTTTAAAAAACTCTGTGTAGGCTTTCAATGCAGCTTCATGAGGGTGTACGGTGTCCGCAGCCCCCCTCCCCCACTACACCCACTTTATCCATGAGAAGGGCACAGGAGCGGGCGCTGTATTTAGACTCTGGCCCAAAGCCAGATGCGAATTTCACTCTCCAGTCATTCTTGTCGGGGGCATTTTCTAAATGGATGTGAATGGTGTTAACAGCCAGAATATCATGTCTGTGGGTGGCATGGGGCTGTTGGAGGGGGGGAGTCAGTCGTGAGTGAAAGGAAGATCAGCACAAAAATAATTTCATTGGAACAACAGGCATGAGAGCACGATTCATTTTCTATGACAATAAAAACATGCTATTTACATGTCACGTGTATCCATCATGTTCAGATAAAAATATGACCCAATCTGTCAACTCTCCTAACTGCATAGTGAGCGTTTTCATGAACCTTTTACACGTTTTTACAGTCTGGATTTTGCATTTGGCGTTTGCACTGGTGGAAAACAATTTGGCCCTGACAATATGTATTATTGCAATGCATGTTTGCACCAATTACATTTTTGCAGCAGCGCAATGCATGCCCCAGTAGAACTGCTGTTGAAAATTGCAACGTTTCTGTAAAAAGGCCCGTGCTATGTTTATTTGCAATGAATTACAATGCATGCCCTAAGGGTTAGCCCACATAATATATGTGTAACTGTCACCCAGCGATGATGGGCTCTTTCTTACAAGAAATAGATGTTTCCAGCTGTCCACAGTGGGAACACAAAATAACCCCACCCTTGAACCAAGGGGGTGAAGTGTTAAAAGCACAGATGGAATGAGCAAATAATAAAAGAGGTGTACCTTTTCCTACCAGTTAGAATGCCTCAGTGTGTGGTGATGCTGCATAGGCCAGCATCTTTAATCTAGCAAAATAAAAACACAGGTCCAATTCTCCTTCACCATATATTGGCCATTAACAAACTCCAGTAACCAGAATGCGACCTTCCTATAACCTCTTACCTCCTGAAGGCATGTGGGCGAAGTGCAGAGCACAATTATTGCTAAATTTTGTACGAATGTGTATGTGACATCATTCACACCAGTGAGAATGTAGTTTCAAGAACATTACATACACATTATCTGCAGTTGAAGGGTTAATGGTCTCTGGTGGGTTTCTTAAGCAGTTAATCTAGTTTACAACTTTTTTTAAAGTTAAGCATCATCTTTAACCATCCTTGCATTATTAGCAATTACCACTTGCCATGCATGGCCTGGATCAGGTTGCCGGCTACTCAACGAGCTCAATACACTAGCTCAATGAACCAGTGCAAGATCGGAGCAAGCTAAAGGCAGTCTCCCACAGTGCTCGCCTCCCCAGAAACATCTAGCTCGTTTGATAAGATCCTAGCGCTGTAATTTCCGAAGGATGTGTGCGTACGGCCTCCCCGCTTCTTCTAAACTTCTGCCAGGCTGCCACTTTTGGGAAGAGGAAACATTATCTCTGGAAACGATAAGCAGGGTGGACTTAGACCCCAATGGAGTGACAGCTTCGTTTTCGCATCCACACCCCCAACATAAGCATTTCCTCACTTCAATTGTGTGCTAAGGCCCAAAGACTCATGCAAGTGGTCCCCACTCATGTGATCTACACACATGGCCACTACACATGTCCATGAGTCCCGCTGGCCCACAGATGGAGTCTCTTATGCCTGCCATGGTTCTTGCCCATGTTTTCTCTTCCATCGTCCTTCCGGGTGGTAGGTTTGTAGGGGGAACTTTAAGACAGGAGATCTTCCCCCAGCCTGAAGGTCCTCGTCCTTGCTCATCTGCTCCAGATGTGCATAGCAGCCCTTCTGTACCCTTCAGCACCCTCTGAGGTCTTCTGACCAGTTCTTCCTCGGGCATTCCATGCATCCGGTTGCCTCTACCATTCTCCATGTACATCATTTGTCCCTCCGAGCTGCTGGAAAAGGTTCCTTACACCAAAACCCCTTGATCACAAAAGTCCCACTGTTCCTGTAAAGGTACGGTGCCGGTCAGTTCTAGTCAGTACCAAGAACTCTGTCTGGGTTGCACACTTTTATGCTGACCTGTGCTCTGTTCCGGACCTGTGCGGGCCATCTTGCCCCTCACTGTTCCGTCAAAGCTTGCTTCAGCCATTTCCCATCCGTAGGCGATTCCTTAGGTCTGCCATTGGCGCCCCTCTGTGCATTAGGGATGCACGTCCCTTGGAACATTTCGGGCATGCCCTGGCCATCGCCCACCTCTTGGTGCTAGGTGTCGGTTCTATCTTTGCCCTTAAGGATGGTGTCCCTGGAACTGTATGCAGTGGACTTCATAAATGCTCATGAGTCGTGCTCACAACGTACTATCCACCCATGCTCATCCCGACTGTGCATTACCAATGCCTCCAGTACACACCGCATCGTCAAATATCCACGCTTCCAACCTAGCTGATAGTACAGCTTAGACCCAGGCCGCAAAAAGGCTGGGGTGAAAGCCTCCACCTAGGCAGATGGAGCATCCTTTCTAAAGATCAGATACAGGCAGAGTCACAAATGTTGCAGCCCTTTTTATTCTTGCATCCAAAACCTAAGGCTACCCAAATGAGTATATATGGTGCATGGTTACAAACACGTCAATGGTAGGGCGAGTGTTGTGGAAAAGAAAATCAGCACCCAGCCCAGTGTGCAGAGCGTACTTACGCTACCAGCATACAACTCTTTTATCACAGGCATATTTATCATACATGCATATCTGTGTTTTGTGACATCCTGGCCTTGTCACTAGGAGATGGGAACCCATCTCAGCAGGGTGGTGAGAGGCCTACCAGGGAGTAATCCAGTGCCAGTCCTACTCCTGAAGCGGACGGTGGCAGTTGAGAGTGTCCCAATTCCTGTCCCCGCAACCCTTGTGCCAGGGACTTTGCAGTACTCCGCTTATTAAAGCGATGCCTCCTTTTCAAGATGCTCAACTGTGTCTTTCTTTACATTTCAGATCTCAAGAGATACCAGAGAAGCAACAACGCAACCATGAAACATCGAAGAAACCCATACAACCAAGTCAGCCAGCCCGGAAGAGAAACCACACCACCAGTCCCCCAAAGAGTCAGCGCCAGCACCCACCGGTAGAGCCAGAGCAGATCTTCATCAGAGAAAGAGAGAACTGAAGGATCGCCCAAGCTACCAGGCAATGGAGAGAAAAACCAACCTCCTCCCTCCCAATGATCTTACCGGCTTTTCCCACAGAGGGAATGCAAACTGGGACATTGGCCATCCTGCACCACCATTGACTTTGCTCTGTGGCAAAGCCATGTGGAGGTATGGGCAACAAGATCAGAAAGTGTGGGTTACTTGGGTGAGGTGGAGGACCAGCAGGAGAGTGGGGAGTGGAGAAGACTTGTGGAGCAGGTCTGGTATTGGTTTCTTGTGTGGAGGGTGCACTGCTGTTTGAGTGTGCATAAATGGGTGGCAACTGTGTGTAGAATAGAGTAAGGCATGATTGTGAAGTGTAAGGGGAACACTTACCAACCCCAGCAATGGAGGTGGAGATGATAAGGAGCAGCAGCAGGAGGGGCTTCGAGTTGTTCCACATGACTGTTGATCCCTCTGGAAATCCTACTGGAAAAGAAAAATAGCAATCAAGGTCTCCAGCCGAAAAAGATCGGGACACTCCAAATCTGCTTATGGGAGAATGGCCTCTTCCCGTGGCTTTTCCAAGCAGTACACAGTCCCCTGAAATTGTCAAGTTGATCCAAGTCGCCTGCGACACTTTCTTCCAGCATAGGTTAAGAGCAATCAAAACATTCCACCCTTGGACTGCAAACTCATAATTATAAGGAGCAATGGGAATTCGCGTGCTTCAAAATGGGCGTTCCTGGCTGAAAGTGTCACGCATATAATGAGGAGTTATGCAAGGAAAGACTACCATTAAATTGAATAATTTCCAAATGCGTCGATTTATGATATGATAGTTCATTTATATAGCGCCTATACACAATGTGTTTCAAAGCGCTTCAAGGCAAGAGAGGGTACAAGGGAAAATACAATGACATTCTTACAGGCCATGAGCAGTAAGGGTGTGAAATTGCCTATCGTACTCGGCCTGACGACCTTTCAGATAGTTCAAGAGCTAAGACATAGATAAGGAAGGGAGGGGGAGAGTGGGAAGGAAATAGAAACAGACAGGGGACTACCGTACTAGGCCTGACGACATTTCTGGTAGAGTCAGAGAAAACAAAAGGTGAGGGAGAGGGGTGCAGAAAGGGAGGGGAGGAACAAAACAAGCAACTATCGTACTAGGCCTGGCGACATTTTAGATAGTGCTGTAGGGGCCTGGTGGGTGGAGGGGTGGGGGAGTGGAGGAAAGATAAGCGACTGGCAGCACATAGAGATGTATGGATTTTCCCAAAATGGATTGAAATTGGGTGATGTTCACTCAGGCTACACATGCTGTATAACACCAAATCGGCATATAGAGCCAACAGTTCCTGATGTCTAGGCCACATTAGCATCAGTGATGGAGCCAGGAGGTTGCTAGGGGAGGCAGTCCCCCTCAAACCCTGTCCGGGTCCCTTTGCCATGTCCCAAACTGACATTGTCCCAATTAAGTGCTGGAGGCAGTGAAATGAGTGGCGGCACACAGGTGCCACTCGCTCCAGCCCATGGACTGTTTAGCAATCGAGGTCTGATCCCAGCCCCGAGTGTTTGTGAGAACTTAGTGGGGAGATATGCCTCGCCAGCACAAAGAATGTGTTTTTGTGGCATACTAGCATTATTGTTAGCACGGCATCATAACAATATTTTACATAGGCAATGATGGAATATAAGATGGTGGCAGCAACATGGAAGCGTTTTACACTAACAATGCCCTCATGTATTGTCATCACAGGATGATGGAAGTATTTTACAATGGAAATGTAGACATATATTGTGGCCATGGCATCGGGAAAGTGTTTTACAGTGGCAATGCTGGCATATATTGTGGGAGCAGCATGATGAAAGTGTTTTACAGTGCTGTAAAATCTACCATTTCAAACCATTCTTTTAAAAATGCTCTTGTGGGGAGAACTCCAACCCAAACCTTCCTACATTAGAGGGTGCTCTGTAATCAACAGCTGCTGGAAGTGCTGCCTCAGAAGCCGAAAGCTGCCTCCACCTTCGATAGGCAAGGCCCAAACTAGAGAAGCCCTACCAACAGGATCTTAGGATGCTCCGGCGGTGGGACTTTTGCCACCAGAGTTATCCCTTCTCTTCACAGCACTGGGCATACAGAGCAAGAGCCGACACCCCAGAAACGTTGAGAAGCCAAACCGCAGCAGAGCAACTCAGGCTTGATTTACAGATGAAAGCCTTAATTCCTGGCTGCTGCGTCACCTGGTCATGAATGTTCGCCTTGCCTTCGGGCACCGGGCTCTCTTTCCCACTC
This sequence comes from Ambystoma mexicanum, assembly GCF_040938575.1. Lineage (NCBI taxonomy): Eukaryota > Metazoa > Chordata > Amphibia > Caudata > Ambystomatidae > Ambystoma > Ambystoma mexicanum. The sequence goes on from NC_090934.1 coordinate 231,162,020, forward strand.
CCTACCCTTTCCACCACATCTACTAAACCCCAACTCTCCTGTGAGGCCGCTCTTCTCACCCTCACTTGCTTCTCTGCCATACCTCTGACTGGGCCATGGAAATTAAAAGAGGGCTTCACTCCGAGACCCGCTTTGCATCTCCATGGCTGCCATTTATAGCTCAGTCACTGGCTCCATGGACATGGGCTCGCCACAACCAGTCACTGGCTCCATATACATGGGCTTGCCACAACCCACGTTTTCAATTTTCCAGGCCATTAGCAACTTTTAGCTTTGCGCTTGGGTGCTAATAGCAATGTCCCTGTCTCGATCCTTTACCATAGGGTAAGGTCTCTTCCCGTTTGTTCAAGGTTCTTGAGCATTTTAACTTGGGTCGAGGGAAGTTAGCACACAGTAGTGGCCCTCTGAATGTGGCATTATTGCTAACTTATGAATTGCTCAACGGTAGGCGGCCCCTCCTGTTGTACACTCGTGACACCTACTTGTGTAATATTTTGAGTTTCAGCCAGGGGAGAGCTGGCAACATTTGTGCTGGGGGCTAAGTGCAGTTTTCTGACCGAAGGCAACAATGCAGCGTCCTCAAATTCCAGAACAGCTACAGTAACCTCTCCCTCACTCACACATTCTCAAGTATAAATAGTAGATTAATCGACATTACTCACTTTATGCAATATATGTATTATTTCTTTGTGGCTCCTCGGCCATAGGGAACCTCACCCACGTGCCAAACATAGCAAAATGATTTCACGTGGATAACAAAATAAGGTGAAAAGGGGGTGCTCGGATTTGAGTCCTGGTTTCCTTGGGTCCCAGTTTGCCCCTTGACAGCAGGATACATCTCCTGCCATCTCTTCCCATCCTATCTGTAGTTTTATACCAATGTAAAAAGGTGAGAAAGCTAGAGAATCCATTGGTGGAACCGAGTCAGGGGATCTGGCTTTGCCCCAAGTGCCAAACATGAGCTGGCATGGCAAAAGGTCCACACCTGGCTTTGTTCCTCCACACAACACAGATCCCGTACCTGCCACTCTGTCTACCCACCCCCACACCACTCCCCCCATAACAATGTATGACTCTCACTTGGCATCCTACATGCCCACCAGTATGCATTATTATATACATGGTCGATATTGTAATTATTTACAGAGTACCACTATAGATTATAAACCCATATGAGTGGAATGTTCTCTACAGATAGCTAAGGAAAATAAGGGACAGTTTCCAATTTAGACAGAGGGGAGACTTCATCTTCTCCTATTACATCTTTAGTGTTATAGCCAACAAAACAGTTTCTGCAACGTTGTTACTCAAGGGCTAAATTAGTACACTATTGAATAAATCTGGCTTTCAAAGCATCAAGTCACATGATAAAACAACCTGACAAAATATAAGAGAAGTATTAATAGAAAAATATGTTCCTATAGCAACTATGCAAACTGTCCGAAAAAATAAAGGGGTCAGTCAAGTCAATCCCACAATCGGGGTCCAGTGGCATACAGGACAGGCACATATCTGAACAACAGTGCCTCAATCTTCTGACCTACCTTTCCAGATGTGTGCATATGGTCTTGTGGCCCCGTTTTCCTTACACATCACCCTCCATTGTCCTTCACTTGCAGCATAACCTCAATGCCCCTTCACTCCCTTGCCTTACAATTAACTTTCAGACCTCCATTCCCCTTTTGCCCCATCCCTTAACCCTTTACTCAGACCACTTCCCTTACCACGACCACATGATCAGGCACCAATTCCTTGTCAGTCACCCCCTAACATTGCCCTGGCTCACATGTAGCAGGTACACCACCTTGATTTGTCAGTCATCCTCTACCAGACATGACAAGAAACTGTGGTCTGGGACTTGCTGGTTATTGTAGCATTGGGGCCTTCACTAGGACAACCCAGAGCGAAAGACACAGAGAGGACTTGACTTTTAGTGTATTTCAGAGTTGCACTGTCGTGGAAAAACAGGTGCATATTTCAATTTATGAAATTAGAGGGAACTGCGAGGGGATTCCACCTGAGATTTAGTGATGCAGAGGGAGCAAGAGGGGCCTTTTCTATTCATTTGTGTTTTCAAGGAAGGTAGAGTGTGTGTGTGGATTTATGACTGAAGAGTATTCGTTACAGGAGGCATCTGTTCTTGTGACTATGCATCTATCTATGTGAAAATGTTCATTTGTATGTGTGTCTTTTGTTGGTCACAAAAGGTTCTGCACAAGACAACGAAAAACGATTACAGACTTAGGGAGTCATTCAGAGTTGGTTGGTTACAGTAAAATCGGTGGTATTTAGCAAATACCACCGAATTTACAATCCACTGATTCACTGTTTGAGCAAATACCACGGGTGACATTCCATGGAAACACAGGCAGCTGTATTTTAAGTTAACTTTCTGCGAAAAAATCTTCCTGTTTTTTTCGTTCTTCTAAGAAAGATGAATGTAAAAAATTCCAATTGGCTCCAATTTTTTTAACAACTTTTTTACTGTACAGAAGAGAAGCACAGGCCTTAAATATAGTGATCAAGGTTTTTACAAAGATCCATGGTAAGGGGAAGAAAAGGTTGGCCTCTCGGATGTCCCTCTATGACCACCTTACTCACATAATGCATAAGAGTCACAATTGACTTTTCTGTGCAAAGGAATTGTACAGTAGTGGGGGTATGAGCTGCTACGGTACGTAATCCCTTTCCACCATCTCAGTGACGGGGGGGGGGCGGGGGCGGGTATTTATGTTATCAGTGGTTGAGGCGTTATTTCTGAAAATCCTCGGGAGGTACTCTAGAAGAACTATCTCTGCTGGTGGTGAACTCTCACTTGGGTGGATTTTCAGAAACGTAACCAGAGGTGATGGTAACTTTCTCCAGTAGCATTTCATAACTCTTAGGGTGAAGTCCACAAATAATGAATAGCTGAAAATTCCATCTTTCTGTCTGTGTTTTTAACCTGTCCCCAAAAGTGATTCCAAACAATCCAACAGCCACTTCTATGAGCACCATATAGTAGTATCCATGGCCGCTCTTCAGGGTGCTATTAAACACTTTCTGTAATTAAGTCACAAATGATCAAGAAATTCATCCGAACATCGGGGAAGTATTCTTAGAGTATCAAACCCAGGAAAGCCAGATCAGATATGGACCACCACTACTTCTTTACTTTCTATGCAAGAGCACTGAGGACCGTAACAGCCCAATGGCGCTGCTGCTGGGCGGCATGAACTTGCGCCTGCGGCCCAAGGACTTCCCCCTCTCACTCACTGTGGAGGGCCATGTGTGGTGGCACGCAGGCGCTGCTGCTGGGCAGCATGAACCTGCGCCTGCGGCCCAAGGACTTCCCCCTCTCACTCACTGTGGAGGGCCATGTGCGGTGGCCACGCAGGCGCTGCTGCTGGGCGGCATGAACCTGCGCCTGCGGCCCAAGGACTTCCCCCTCTCACTCACTGTGGAGGGCCATGTGCGGTGGCCATACACACCCTGCTGCTGGGCGGCATGAACTTATGCCTGCGGCCCAAGGACTTCCCCCTCTCACTCACTGTGGTGGCCCATGTGTGGTGGCACGCAGGCGCTGTTGCTCGGCGGCATGAACTTGCGCCTGCGGCCCAAGGACTTCTCCCTCTCACTCACTGCAGAGGGCCATGTGCGGTGGCCATGCAGGCGCTGCTGCTGGGCGGCATGAACCTGCGCCTGCGGCCCAAGGACTTCACCCTCTCACGCACTGTGGAGGGCCATGTGCGGTGGCCACACAGGCGCTGCTGCTGGGCGGCATGAACCTGCGCCTGCGGCCCAAGGACATCACCCTCTCACGCACTGTGGAGGGCCATGTGTGGTGGCCACGCAGGCGCTGCTGCTGGGCGGCATGAACTTATGCCTGCGGCCCAAGGACTTCCCCCTCTCACTCACTGTGGTGGCCCATGTGCGGTGGCCACGCAGGCGCTGCTGCTGGGCGGCATGAACCTGCGCCTGCGGCCCAAGGACTTCCCCCTCTCACTCACTGTGGAGGGCCATGTGCGGTGGCCATACACACCCTGCTGCTGGGCGGCATGAACTTATGCCTGCGGCCCAAGGACTTCCCCCTCTCACTCACTGTGGTGGCCCATGTGTGGTGGCACGCAGGCGCTGTTGCTCGGCGGCATGAACTTGCGCCTGCGGCCCAAGGACTTCTCCCTCTCACTCACTGCAGAGGGCCATGTGCGGTGGCCACGCAGGCGCTGCTGCTGGGCGGCATGAACCTGCGCCTACGGCCCAAGGACTTCACCCTCTCACGCACTGTGGAGGGCCATGTGTGGTGGCCACGCAGGCGCTGCTGCTGGGCGGCATGAACCTGCGCCTGCGGCCCAAGGACTTCACCCTCTCACGCACTGTGGAGGGCCATGTGTGGTGGCCACGCAGGCGCTGCTGCTGGGCGGCATGAACCTGCGCCTGCGGCCCAAGGACTTCCCCCTCTCACTCACTGTGGAGGGCCATGTGCGGTGGCCACGCAGGCGCTGCTGCTGGGCGGCATGAACCTGCGCCTGCGGCCCAAGGACTTCCCCCTCTCACTCACTGTGGTGGCCCATGTGCGGTGGCCACGCAGGCGCTGCTGCTGGGCGGCATGAACCTGCGCCTGCGGCCCAAGGACTTCCCCCTCTCACTCACTGTGGAGGGCCATGTGTGGTGGCACGCAGGCGCTGCTGCTGGGCGGCATGAACCTGCGCCTGCGGCCCAAGGACTTCTCCCTCTCACTCACTGTGGTGGCCCATGTGTGGTGGCCACGCAGGCGCTGCTGCTGGGCAGCATGAACTTGCGCCTGCGGCCCAAGGACTTCTCCCTCTCACTCACTGTGGTGGCCCATGTGCGGTGGCCATGCAGGCGCTGCTGCTGGGCGGCATGAACCTGCGCCTGCGGCCCAAGGACTTCCCCCTCTCACTCACTGTGGAGGGCCATGTGTGGTGGCACGCAGGCGCTGCTGCTGGGCAGCATGAACCTGCGCCTGCGGCCCAAGGACTTCACCCTCTCACGCACTGTGGAGGGCCATGTGCGGTGGCCACACAGGCGCTGCTGCTGGGCTGCATGAACCTGCGCCTGCGGCCCAAGGACTTCTCCCTCTCACTCACTGTGGTGGCCCATGTGCGGTGGCCACAAAGGCGCTGCTGCTGGGCAGCATGAACCTGCGCCTGCGGCCCAAGGACTTCCCCCTCTCACGCACTGTGGAGGGCCATGTGTGGTGGCACGCAGGCGCTGCTGCTGGGCGGCATGAACCTGCGCCTGCGGCCCAAGGACTTCTCCCTCTCACTCACTGTGGTGGCCCATGTGTGGTGGCACGCAGGCGCTGCTGCTGGGCGGCATGAACTTGCGCCTGTGGCCCAAGGACTTCACCCTCTCACGCACTGTGGAGGGCCATGTGCGGTGGCCACACAGGCGCTGCTGCTGGGCAGCATGAACCTGCGCCTGCGGCCCAAGGACTTCTCCCTCTCACTCACTGTGGTGGCCCATGTGCGGTGGCCACACAGGCGCTGCTGCTGGGCAGCATGAACCTGCGCCTGCGGCCCAAGGACTTCCCCCTCTCACGCACTGTGGAGGGCCATGTGTGGTGGCACGCAGGCGCTGCTGCTGGGCGGCATGAACCTGCGCCTGCGGCCCAAGGACTTCTCCCTCTCACTCACTGTGGTGGCCCATGTGTGGTGGCACGCAGGCGCTGCTGCTGGGCGGCATGAACTTGCGCCTGTGGCCCAAGGACTTCACCCTCTCACGCACTGTGGAGGGCCATGTGCGGTGGCCACACAGGCGCTGCTGCTGGGCAGCATGAACCTGCGCCTGCGGCCCAAGGACTTCCCCCTCTCACGCACTGTGGAGGGCCATGTGTGGTGGCACGCAGGCGCTGCTGCTGGGCGGCATGAACTTGCGCCTGTGGCCCAAGGACTTCACCCTCTCACGCACTGTGGAGGGCCATGTGCGGTGGCCACACAGGCGCTGCTGCTGGGCAGCATGAACCTGCGCCTGCGGCCCAAGGACTTCTCCCTCTCACTCACTGTGGTGGCCCATGTGTGGTGGCACGCAGGCGCTGCTGCTGGGCGGCATGAACTTGCGCCTGTGGCCTATGGACATCACCCGCTGCTGAAACATTGCTAACATCAAGACTACTGCCTCACCCCAGCTGAGAAGGCCTTTCAGAACTCGGGCCCTTCAAAGCAGGTTGGATTCTGAAGGATGTTGTCTTTTGAAATAGATTGCAGTTCTGGCACAGGGAACACAGCCCAGCCAACCTGGGAGAGTGGGGGAGCTGCCCTTTCCCCCTTCCCAGCTCGCCTCTAGTTTCAGCATTATTTATCAAATACAGCCTTAAAGCAAACCACCACTTACTCCTCCCATCAAGGGGGATCCTCCAACATTATAAAAAGTTTTCCCCTGGAGTAATTCGTCCGAATTTCTTTTTCAAAACTTTCTATGAATGTTAGCCTACGATTAAAAAATAAACATATTGTTGTACGAGGTCTAAGACGCTAAAACGCTAAGAGTGCTTAATTTATGGGGGCGTTTGCCAGGGCTGTACCCTGGCACTTATTTTTGAGCACCAGCACTTATTGTATCCGCGCACCCATCAACTACAATGAGCCGCTGTGAGCTGTATTGTAACCCCAAATATGTCGACGCTGTGGGGAGCAGCAGTGGTAGGGAACTGCCCACCCGCAGTCACAGGAGTGATAGAAAATATTTGGGCCCCAGCTCTTATTTTTGTTTTACAAATTAAGCACTGAAAATATGCGCTATAATTCTAATGAGTTGAAAAGCAAGCCTGAGCCACAGGTGCCTGCCTGGCACACCACTGGTTCAACTGCGGTTTCTGCTCTCCAGCGCCACCAAAGTGTACAGCTTTGATTGTCTAGACTCTGCTGCACCTCTAGCAGCACACAATGCTGTACTGATACAGCCCGACACAATAGATCTGCCCTCTCAAGAACACACATCACAATGCAGCCTTGCATGGCACACTGCCTATGCTAGCTCTAGATCACACAGTGGCACACCGGCTTTTCTCCCTCTACATCCCACAGTGTAATGCAGTGCATCCTTGCACCCTGGCTCTGCTCCCTTTATATCAAACAGTGCATTGCAGGGCATCCTTGCACACTGGCTCTGCTCCTGTTGGAGCATACAGTGTAATGCAGAGCAGCCTGGGGCTCTACTCCCCCTAGATCACACTGTGCAATGCAGTGAAGCCTGGCACACTGGCTCTGCTCCTAGAGCATGCCGTGTAATGCAGTGCAGCCTGGCTCACTGGCTCTGCTACCCCTAGATCACAATGTACATTGCATGCACTGCATCTTGGTATGCTCGATCTGCTCCCCCTAGATTAAACAGTGCAATGCAGAGTAGCCAGGTACACTGGCTCATCTCCCTCTACATCACACGCTGCAATGCTTTGCATTCTGTCCCATTGGCTCTGCTCCCTCTAAAGCACAGTGTAATCCAGTGAAGCCTGGAACTCTGGCTCTGCTCCCCCTAGGTCACACCGTGCAATGCAGTGCAGCCTGGTACACTGGCTCGGTTCCCTCTAGATCACACAATGTAGTGCATCTTTGCAGACACTGGCTCTGCTCACTCTAAATCACACAGTGCAATCCAGTGGAGCCTGAAGCGGCTCTGTTCCCTCTGGATCAGCAATCCAGTGGAGCCTGGCAAAGCGGCTCGGTTCCCCCTGGATCAGCAATCCAGTGGAGCCTGGCAAAGCGGCTCGGTTCCCCCTGGATCATACTGTGCAATGCTGTACAACAGGATGGCACACGTGTTAATCTGCCCCTCTGCTAGAAGCAGTTCCCCTGGGCAGGAACACGTTTCTTCCCCTGGACAGGAACACGTTTCAAACTTGCGCGGATGCCCCACTCGCAGGAGACCTTTAGTTGGGGTGCAGTCTACCTTTGTTCATCTTCAGCACACCCCATGGTTGGCCCTTGGATTCCCACTCGGGCCCTGTGATCCTTTATAAAAAAAATATATTCATAAATGTGACCCCCCCTTTGCAACGCAATCTAGCATAGTGACTCTGTAGCCCTGCCACGTGCAAACTCCCCTCTCCCCATCGCCCTCTCCATCTCTCTTCTTTTCTCTCCCCAACCCCATCTCTCTCCATCTCTCTCCTCCCCATTTCTCTATTCACATATCTCTCTCTCCCCCGTCTCACTCTCTTCCCATCTCTCTCTCTCTCCTTCTCCCTCTGTGCCTCTCCCCATCTCTCTCCCATTCTCTTTCTCGTCCTCTGTACCCCCACCCCCATTTGTTTTATGAGCCCCGCGTTATATAGAGGACACTCTGCTTCAAATGTCTACAAGAATGTTCATGGCCCCCCTCAACCCCTCTCATGCACCCCCTCTCTCCTTCTCCCTGTTGGCCCCTCCCATCTCTCTCCCCCCCCCACCACCCCTTTTCTGGAGTCGTCTCTTTAACAGAAACCTATAAGAACCCATTAAGATAACCGTGATGGCATTCAGTACATATGAAGTGGTTAAAGTTTGTACACCTTAAAGATTTTACGTTAAATGGTGCAGAGACCATGGATAATAGGTATTAGAAAAACGCAATTACGTGCGCAATACTTACGACGGTGTAAACAAGGATTGCGGGTGCCGCAGAAAGCGTGGCAGAGGTTCTCTATCTCTCTGGACAGTGGAGGGGGGGGGTGGGGTTAAGAGGTCAGTCAGGACTGAAGGTTTTGGCGGCAGCCGATGTCGTAAGGTGCAGAGAGGTGTTTCGGGCCGCGTGCAGGGATGTTGAGATGTGTCAGGGCAGGCAGGCTGCCGGCGGAGTGTGTGCGCTGTCTCGGGTGACCCGCAGCAACTGATTCAAGGCCAGCAGAGGTTGCTTCGTAATGTTGGGTCTCCTTAATAAATATACTGCCCCGTCCCTTCGGTTAATGCTTCTGGCCAATCAGGGAGCTCCGCATCGGACTCTTGACTGAGATACTTCTGGATGGGGAGGAGGCAATGTGGAGGGGTAGTGATCAGGCCGCACTGTCCTGTTTCGTTTCCTTGAGCAGATGCTCGCCAGTTTCATTTCTCCTCTCTGGCAGGGCGGGGATTCCCCGCATCCCGAATGACAAACAGGGCAGTTTCTAGTCCATTTGGTGCCCAGGACAAAACACTAGAATGCCCACCCCCCCTGCGCACTCGGCCGCTCCACCCTTAAGTAACTCCTACCCAACGTCAATAAATCACTGATAAACAACTGAAACAGGTTTTATTACATTTTGATTCAAGAACTTTGCAGTAATTCCTCAGACAAAGCAGAGTACACAAACAGTACAGTCTTGATTTTTAAAGTTTTGTGTCTTTTTTCGTCTACGTTAAGGGTACTTTCCTGGACTTTGCTGCTGCAAAAGCATTTATTGCTGCTGCATAAACAATGTTTTCAACAAGTTCACCCTCAATTGAAAGTACTCGCACACAGCTTTAAAAATTAAAAAAAAAAACCTCTGCCCAAACTTTGAACATCATAAACATGCACCTCTAACTACAACCAACTCCGGACACAACATATTTAGCCCCTGGCCAACAGACGGCCACACTGCAGCAACAAGGCCGCCCCTCTGGACACAACATACTCAGCCCCTGGCCAACAGACGCCCACACTGCAGCAACGAGGCCGCCCCTCTGGACACAACATACCCATCCTGTGGGATGTTTTTACCCATGCATCCGAGCCCTACCTCAAAAACTGTGCAGTACTGACATGGAAAACATCATGATGGCCAGAGCTTCCCAGAAAATGCACAGGGAAATGCATGAAGAATAGGCTGCCACTCATTTTGCCGATGTTATGGGCACAGAAGGGCACTGCCTAAAACCACCATTGGACTACCCACACAGTAGCCTGAAACCATTGGGAATGGCAATGCTGATTGCCAAAAGCAACCTAGAATTGTGGGGAATTCATTTTCTTAAATCCCAAAAATGGGTGCAGTACCAGTACTCACCACTATCAGAAAGCCGGCGTTTTAAAACAGCACCAGACTTTTCTTTTCTTTTTCATGTAAAACTGAATAGATGAACCCAAAGCATGCCAAAGAAAGACTTACTGAGAGGTGGATACAATGTAAAGTTATATTCTGAAGTGACTTGAATGTTCATAACAAGACTGGCTGAGCTCTGCAGGTCTGCAGCAGCCTAACTGAAACTGGATTTAAAACTACCAAAAATCGAAAATGTTTAAATTAACTGAGTGACCTACTTTTGAGTGGCACATAGTTGTCACTGTTAAAATGCCATAGTTTTGGACTTAGAATCAGCATTCTAGCTGCATATGTAAACATTGTCTTGACTTAAACTGGGTAACAAAAAGTGACATTTTAGCTGGGGCCTGGCTTAAGGAACTGAATTCTGCCCACCAGCTACCCCCGACAGGAGATGAGACTTGCACAACAGCTGTGTTCCCAGGCCTAGCTGCCCTTTTGCTGCTCCCACCAAAAGGGATATGACACTTCCCTGATTGAATTACCTGGGCTCTGCAGGAAATTGAACAAAGCCCTGTCCGGACTCAGGCAAATGTTTTATTATGGGGCCGTAAAAAGTGGCTTCCTCCTGGAAAGAAAGGGGAGGAGCACTGCCTGTGAGAGCAAGCTGGCTTGGCAGAACTGGAAAAACCAGAAATTCAACCTTGTGCTGGGGGGAAACCACACCCCTGTAGCCAGAATATGGTTTTAGAAAAAGATGAATAACTCATAGTACGGACTTGTCATAATTATTTAAATGATACCATAATTCTTGTGATTTTTCTGCCCACATTTTAAGAGGTTTTTAGAACCGGTGGCATGATCTGGGGGCAAACTAGCAGTTAAGAGGGTATTACTTAAAATGTATGCATGTTAAAAATCTGACACTTCATCAAGTAATGTCCATACTCCTTGCGCACATGTGTATACATTTGAGTAAGAATCTGATATTGGTAACCTGACCAAAAAGTGAAATATGTTGCCATTTCTCAATGCAAGCTCCCAGGAAGAGCAGATTTGGACAGGGTATACCTCCTGTGATATGTGATGGGTGCATGTAATTTTAAACAAATGTGTACCTGTGCAAATATGTCTTTTGGATCAAATATAGATTGTGTGTAAAGTTGACAGGGGTGGGTTCTCTGCATCATAAACAGACCTCATCATGATGACACTTCATTTCATTCCCCCAATCAAGGGGAAGAGGAGGAAGTGGCCAATGACAAGTGGAGAGGGGTAGAGCCTAGTGATGCTGCACACACACCCATTTTCAAAACACATAAAAGCAGACAGACAGGACAGATAGGGACATTCAATTCCATTTGCTGCAACGCGCTCTGCCGGACCATACCACATTCAGAGATCCAGACTTCAAATCCATCAATCCAGAGAGAGCAGAGCTGTCCCAGACCACTGTTAGCAGAACCAGAGAGCTGACCCAGATCAATGTGAAGTGCAGAGACCAGACCAGAGTCCAGTCTAAAACCTGACCAGATCCGTGGCGAGGCCCATTCTAATTCAGTGTGAGTACCTAGTAGAACTGGGCAGAACCAATCTCTTAGTTAAAATAATCTAATCCAAGCTATTTTAATCTAAGTAGAACTGCCTCCTAACTGTCACCTGTCATTTGTAAAGCTGTCACCTGTCATTTCTAGTTGCTAGCTGTCATTTGTCATTTTGAACTTTAAAATTTCAAATCTGAAAAACGACCTTTACCATATCGCTCATATCTCCGTGACTTGCAGTAACTTTCCTCTGAAAGCTTAGAATCTCAGCTTTCCTACGAACTTAGAACCGCATTCCTACCCCCGATACTTTTACCGCAAGCGCGAAAAACGCACTCGCGGATTTACCGCGATTTGCAAATTTCTCTACGGGTGAAAACAGCAGTTTCCTTGCTAAAAATTCGTTTGCCTCTTAAGAACCATCCCTGAATCATTGCCAGAGTGAGCCTGGACTAATATTAACTAGATACCACTCACCCTGAACCTCTAGAGGGAATTAAAAGCATTTTAGCATATTTTTCACTTCATTGCCAGCACATATAAAAGCATTTTGGGCCTGTGTTTCCAACTTCTGTAGTCTAAGCTTGCTGGGGTGAACTGAATTACATTTGATTGCATTTCTGAGAACCGTGTGTTTTCCTTCCATTTCCTTGCATTGCATAAAGGGGGGAGGGGATTGCCAGAGAAAAGTGATTACATTGTTTTGTTGAAATCATATTGAGTCTTTTCTGTATTGCATTTTCATTCAACATTACATCCATCTGAACTTATATAAAGCATTCTCTACCACCTTATTCTTCTGTTCCTATTCACAAGTGTGCTAGTGCCAGACTATCCATTATTGATTACTGCTCAGATTCAGTGTGATATTCAATTATTAATTTATTATAAAGCGTGATATATATATATATATTGTTTAAATTATCAAATAAACCTTTAAACTTGCAAAACAGAACTACTTCTTGGCTCAGTGGGGTCGGGGGGGATTCCAAGAGAGGGGTGTTATATAGGGGTAGTCATCCAGAACGCATGAACTGGACATAAAGATATATTAATAAGGGTTTCCATTCAGTATCCCAGACTAGGCATTGACTTAGCTGTAGTGTTGAATTGAATCCTCTTACAAATTGGGGGCTCGTGCCGGACGTTTGGATTAGATCTATCACTTGTATCACTTGTGCAGATTAATACAGCGTGCCAGCTGACCAGATACACATATCCGGTCGGAGCACACGCTGTGTTACGCTGTAAAGCACTCCTCAAAGGAACACTCTAAGGAAAAGGTCTGTTTTGCAAAAATAAAATACAAATTTCTGTAAATCAGGACAGAGACCAATCTCTAGAATGACGACCTTAGTAGACATGAAAATAGCCAGAGAGCACTTCTTACATAAGTTATTTGTGAGAGGTGAGTGGACTCACCAGGACCGCATGGTCTGGTTGCAGGCCATCACGCAACAGGTCACTGAAACAGGGTCAGATATATGGGGAGATCAGGGTCCCCTACATGTGGCCCTGAGTGAACTATACATGACTCCTAAAGCTAAGGATGAACAAGACAAGATGGTTAGGATAGCGGCATACCTGTACCTATATATGGGAGACATGCAGGATAAATGTACGGAAAGCCAAGATCTGGCGAACAAGCGACAGATGGCGTTAGAGAAGGTCCAATCTGACCTGGTCTCTTCTGAGCAGAGGCTGCAGGGGAGCCAGGAGTCAGAAAATGATAGTAGGCAGTATATCATTAAAATAAAAGAGGACATGGATATACTGCAACAGGAAAAGACAGACCAGGATACCAGAATTCTGGCTTTGCAGAAGGAACGCCAAGACAGTTTGGACTCCCTACTGCAGAGCCAGAAAAAGCTGGAGCAACAGATCAATTTCAACAGGGCATGCAGAGAGCAGGTAGCCACCCTGCAAATCCAACTAGACAGAGAGAAAGAGGAGAGCAATAAACTGATCCTGAAAGACCTGGATACCCAGGCAGAGTTTGACCAGGAGCGCCAGAAAGCGGGTGCCTTCCAAAGGCAAAGGGACGACCTGGCGGCACAGATGCAGGCTCTTAGTCAGGAAAGGGATACCTTAGGCCAGGAAGTCTGCTACTTAAAAAGGAAAATGGAAGAAAATCACCTGGCCCTCCAGGGACTGGGTGACCTCCAAAAAGAACACCAGAACTTGTTAGAGCACACCAGGAAGGTGGAGGATGCTCTGGCAAGAAAGGAGCAGGCCAATAGGGACACAGCTCAGGAGGTAACCCTCCTGCAGCAAAGACTGGCCCAGTGCTCCAGGACCAATCAGGAAACGCAGAGAGAGAATGAGGCTCTCTGCCAGCACAATGATAGGCTCCAACAGCAGGTAGCGATGCAGGAGAGACTGATAGAGTCTAGTCTAATAAGGCCTTAACTGAGGAACCGAAGGCGCAGGCTCTTCCATTGCAACAGGGAGCAGGGGCGGGTAGAGATGAGGTTCGCTGGGAAAGAGAAACTCCTGAGCATAACCCCAGGAGCCCTAGTACCAGAGGTCTTTATTTCTCTCAGTCCCTGGACTCTGCCACCCCCATGTCCCCTGGCACACATGAGCACAGGGCCACAGGGATGGCAGATTACTATCCAGCCAGAAGCATGGGGCTCATAGGCCAGTACCACCCAGGAATGGAGGGGCGGGCATCCGGGTATGGGCACCCAAGCACAGTGCAATTTGGTGGGGAACCCCAGGAGAGTAGGCCCATTAAGGGCATCCTGAAAACCTCTGCCCAGTTAGGTCAGTGGGGGGGGGTACCCATCAAATCCTGGCAGCAAGGAGGGATCTGAAGACTCCTCTGAGCGGTACAGGACACAGGAGACCAGGTCCCCACATTCTGCCAGCCATTCCCAGGCTCGCAGAATCCGGGAAAACCTGGAAGATCAGACAGGAACCTCTGGGAGCAGTGCCTCTGAGTCAGAGGATGAATGGACAAGGGTTACCCGAACCAAAAAGGCCAATAAGGCAAAAAGGGCCTTGATTAAGGACCCATTGAAACAGATTAAGGCAATCAGGAGTGTCATCACGCCTTATCATAAGAACGCCAAGTACTCTGTTTGGGAACACTTGGAGCTCTATGAGCAAATGATGGAGACTTTTCATTTGAAGGACAGCCAAAGCTGTATCCAATATGTAAAGTGGACATTCTCCCCAGAGTACTCCAGTTTCTTTGCAGGGCTGGAGGACCAAAATCATTCCCGGTGGTCCACCTATAGGGCGGCCATATTAAAACATTTTTCTGTTCACAGAAATCCCCAAGAGGCTCGCAAGGCAGCCTACAATTTGCAGTGTGGGGAGGATCAGGCCCCACAAGAGTTTGTGCAAGAGCTGAAACGTGCCTTTGCGCAGACCACCAGAAGGGTGCGCACGGATAGCAGAGAATTTATTAATACGTTTTTCCATGCCTTTCCCAAATACATAATGACCCAGCTCGTGAGAGATTTTCATGAGAAAAGATCTTTAGAATGGGTCATTGAACAAGCCACCCGCATCTACGAGGTGCAGAAACCGGTGGAAAACAAAAACCAGCCAAAAAACCCCAAAACTAACAGCACCCCTGCTGCTGCCAAGGTGGCAGAGGTAAAGGTTGCCCCCGTTTTGGATTTGGAGATGGGGGGGCCTAAAAACCTACCTGCACCTAATAATGCTAGGCCCAGAAGGTCCTCAGGCCAGTCACAAACAGGGAGTCAAGGAGGTAGTCCCACAAATGGGGCCCCTCGCTCTCCTGATTATGTAAGTCCCCGTTACAAGGGAAATCGACCCATCCTGGGTTATGTGTGGACGCCTCCAGCCCAAGGGGGGGGATCCAGTCAGGCACCTAAACCAGGGAACCTCCCTCCTAACTTCCCACCGGAGGGCAGAAACTCACCAAATCCTGGGCAGAACTTTTTCCCCAGGTATCCACCCAATTTCCAGCCCCAAAATCATCCATCCTTCTTTCCCCAATTCCCTGAGCCCAGACAACCTAATCCGGGAGAGGGGAGGCCAAGGGTGGAGGGGTACCAAAATCTTCCCAACCAGGGGTACTACCAGAGAAGGGATAGCTACCCTTCCCGGGATCAGCCCAGGGGAGAAAACAGGGCCCCGTATCAGCCTGAGCGGGTTTCCCAGTTAGAGCGCCAGGTTCAAAACATGGCGCGGGATCTGGGTCACATACTGAGGGCTCAGCAGAGCCCTCAGATCGGCATGCCGGCGCAGCACGCACCCAACTCTGGACCTGGTGCCCCATAACAATGACGGGGGCAGCACCCCGATAACTCACCGGTTCCCAGGGAGGAGGCACAAAGGGAAGGGGGGTGTAAAGCCTTGGAGGAAGCTTCCTTCCTCACTTGTAAACAGCCCCTGGAAACCCAGGAACCGGAAACAAAATCTCTTGCCCCTGAAAGTCTGCCTCCTAAGGAGCAGAGGGGGGGTAGGAGAAACAAAAGACCCAAACAGACTCAGTTTGAGTAGGAGGTACAGATCTTCCAATTTGAGGGAGAGGGATCCTCAGAGGATCCTGGGAAAAGGATCTTCTCCTTCAGAGAGGGGGGAACTCCTCCCAAAGAAAAATGGGTCCCTAGGGATGCAAATCCAGACTGGGGAGATGTGGAGACTGAGCTACCGCCGCCCACCATCTCATCCCAGAACCAACAGCAAGAAAATCCCCTGGTTCAAACCCATCCTGGTGACTGCCTCCAAAAAGGGGGGGGGCGGCCCGGAACCGGAGCCAGGGGAACACACAATGGCTCTGATCTCCAGTTGCCAAATTTTTCTTTCAGATTCCCAAGGCTCTCCACAGAATTCTGCCCAAATCTCTTCGCTAGCAATGTCCAAAACCAGAAAGTTAGCCCACCAGTTGTCCAAAAATGTGCATTATCTGTGCCCCCTTGAGGAGAAGGAGGGAAGATATTATGCCCCGGTACAAGTACAGGGGCAGGGTACAATTTTAGCGCTGGTGGACACGGGATCTCAAGCTACCCTTCTGTCCAGAAGGGCCTTTAATGAACTGAATGCAGGAAGGGGAGAGAATTACCAAATTCCTCTCACCTCTCTTCCTGGACAACTCCAGAACTTTGACGGGAAGGAAATTCCCGTCGAGGGGACGGCAGATTTGGACATTAAAATTGGGCGACACAAGTTGATACACCCGGTCATAGTTGTGACTCCAGAGGGCACCCCTTGTTTACTGGGGAATGATCTCCTGAGGAGGTTGTCACCCTTAATAGATTGCGTAAACAAGGTCCTCTGGACCCAGACTAGCCGACCAATAAAATTAAAACAGAGTGTCAACCATGTTAGTTTAAACGGCACCTGCCACATGGTTGAACAAAAATCTGACCAAGTAGAATTCCACTTCCAGAATAGCCAAATTCCAGACGTGACAGTAATAGCAGTAGGACAACAGACTGGTGATGGAGGGTCCTCTCTATTTCTGAAAATCAACCTTCCTTCCAGTCTAAAGTGGTACTCCACGCTGGAAGAAAACACCCTGAAATTCTATACTAATCCACAATCAGAAACTCCCACTCCTATAGTCCAGAAAGATGTGAAATCAGCTCAGAGCCTGGCTGATATTCAGCAAATTGGAGAGCAGTTGTTCATCCCTGTTCAGTTAAATGATGGGAAGGACTCTGTTCTCACTCGAGTGTGCGTGAACAATGGTAAGAGCTTCATCAGCGAAGCCATGTTTCGCCAACTCCCAAAAGATCCAGCCATTCCCACATTCAAACTGATAGACAAATGGGAAATGGACCTGGAAGCACCTAATTCCAAACATCTCCTGCCAAGCAGGTGTATGCTCAAAATCTCCATTGGCAACAAGAGTATAGTCCATAATTGTTGGGTCGTGCGAGACGTCACTGCCGCCTTTTACTTAGGCAGTGACATTCTCAATCGCTTTGCCATTAGTTTGGACCTAATAAACTTCAAAGCTTGGTCCCGATTAGCGGATAATCCCATGGGCTTTGATGATCCAGAAAAAGCATTTAGGTCAGCTCAATTGCTACCTTATGCAGTTGAAATTCAGATTAAAGAGGAAGTCACCATCCCAGAAAGGACCCGACAATTCTCCCTGGAAGTGAAAGTTAAAAGAGGACAACATTTGAAAAACCCTGATGCTTACATACATCTAAACGCTTCTCTCCAACAGCAAGGTTTGGGGTAAACCCAACTCCATTAGTCAACATAGAACATGACACCATTCTAATAGAGGTGGATAACAGCGACTTAAAGAGTATTACTCTAGCCGCAGGCACCATTATTGGAATGGCGGTTGATGACCGACATTTTTCCATAGACTTAGGTAATGAACTGTTAGGGCCAATCCCCAAGGACTGCTTTGACGGCGACAGTGAGGACAATACAACACCAGACAGGATTTTTACCCGGCATGGGGGGAACTTCCTGGTGTACACTTCTTGCCCCTATGGTAAGGAAGATGTGACTTGTGACTTCAGAAGGGATGAGGTGATTTTCCAGGTCCATGAGGGCTGCCTTTCCCACCTGAAGCCTCCAGTCCAAATCAGCACTCTGACCAGGGACTTCTCCACCCAGCTGGAGGAGGCCGCTGAGATAGCCAAGCCAGAAGTCTTTCCAGGCTTCAGGCAGATGGTGGAAGAGAAAGTCAACCTAGCTGATGCCTGTGTGACTCTGGAACAAAAGCAAAAGTTGAAACAAGTTTTCTTGGATTTCCAAGATCTCTTTGCGGTAGACTCATATGACTGTGGTCGCACTGACATCCACACAACAACAATCCCCACGGACCCTGGCATGACTCCTGTGTTTGTGAAGCAATATCGCTTGCCTCTCGCATCAATGGAGTCCCTTACTGAAATAATTAAGAACCTTGAGTCCCGGGGAATAATCCGTCCAGTCCACAGCACCTTCAATAATCCGGTGCTGGGAATATTGAAGCCAAACGGCCAGTGGAGACTCTGCGCCGACCTCAGGGAGCTCAACAAACGGGTCCATACTTCCCGATGGCCTCTGCCCTACATTGACCAAGGGCTGGCCCAGATCCAGTGGTCACAGGTATTCACTGCAATAGACCTGACCAATGGATACTGGACTGTGCCTGTCAGTAGGGAGGACCAATACAAGCTGGCTTTTACCTTTGGGGGCCAGCAATACACATGGACCCGGACTCCCTTCGGATACCTCAACTCCGGCAATGAATTCAACATTTTCCTACATAAGGCCATGCCCGACCTGGGTGCGAGGGGTAACCTGGCTTATGTAGATGATGTCCTCATCAAAAGTTCATCTGTGGAGGAACACATAGCGGAGATCCGTTATGTTCTGACGCAGTTGAGGGCCGCCGGAGCAAAACTTTCCTTTCAGAAAGCACAGTGGTGTAGAACCCGTGTTAATTTCTTGGGGCATGAGATTACTCCTCAGGGTCTCTGTCCCCAGGAAAAGAAAGTGGAAGCACTTCAGAAACTGAAAGACCCCACAACTCTGCGGGAACTAAGAAGCCTCCTTGGACTGACTAATTACAGCAGAAAGTTCATTGAGGGCTATGCAGAGATCACCAGACCCCTGATTTATCTCCTGAAGGGGGGAGTCAAGTGGGAATGGGGTCCAGAACAAGCCGAGGCAGTAAAACAACTCAAAAGAAGCCTCTCACAAGCGCCTTGCCTAGCTTACCCTGTCAGAAACAAGGAGTTCTTCCTGGAGACGGGGTTCTCTAATACGTGCTTGACAGCAGTATTATACCAAAAGCATGACAAGGTCAATAAAGTAATCTCCTATGCAAGCAAAACTTTATCCTCTATGGAGGAAAAATTCAACGATTGTGAGAAGGCACTCCTGGCAACGGTGTGGGCATTGAAGAATTACCGCCCGTTTATCCAGGGGGAACACATCATAGTGGAGACTCCACACCAGCCTCTGAAATATCTCCAAAGTGATAGAATCCGGGTCGGAAATGTGAGTAATTCCCGAATTACTTCCTGGATTCTGTCAATGCAAGGCTTTCCTGTGGAGGTCAGATATGGCCCAAACAAGAAGAGTCCACTCGCGCAAGGTCTGGCTGACTTGCATGATTGTGCCAGAGAAAACTGTCTCGAGGACGAAGGTCTAAAAATAAAGGACAACATGGAGGCATACCTTAATTCCCCCCACAAAGTCTTTGAAGAGGACAAGTGTGAGGGAATGCCCACTGTCTATGTGGATGGATGCTCTTACCATGTTGACAACGACGGGGAGAAAGAACTGGTGGCTGGCGTAGGGAATGCATGGGTGAATGAGTCCCCAGAACCCTCCGCTGGATACAAAATTGGTCCCCGAAGTAGTCAGGTGGCAGAATTGATGGCTGTGCATCAGGCCATCCTCACTGCTGTCCAGCATCAACTCCGCGAACTGGTCATAATCACAGATTCGGATTATGTACGGAACGGGTTCGTGGAGCACCTGGTTAATTGGAAAACCAGAGGCATGTTATGTGCTAACAACAAACCCTTGAAACATGGGAAGTTGATCCAAAACATTGATGATCTGGTCACCTCGAATGAGATGACCATCTATTGGAAAAAGATTAAGGGTCATTCCAAAGTAGAGGGACCAGACAAAACTGGAAATGACTTAGCTGATCAGCTGGCCAAAACCGGGGCCATCCAAGGGGATCTAATTGAGATTGAGTCCCTGTTGGGGGAAATCCAGGTCACTGCTATCACTAGGTCCCAGACAAATGCTCACAACGACCTTTCAATTGCACAATGGAGCAAGGAGACCCCTGATGCTGATTTGATTACAGCTCAGAAGGGGGATCCAATTATTGGTAAGTTTTACCAACACCTTGAGGACCCTGAGAACTTTCCCCTGATGGATACCGATTACATTGGGAAAGAGGACCTTAGAGTGTTGATGAAATGTCCAAAAATGTTCCGGATCCAAAACGGTTTGCTGGTAAGGAAATCCAAAGCTGGCCACGATCAGTGGGTGGTTCCTACCTCATTCCGAAGCCTGATGTTAAGTCACGCCCATGATGCGGCCACCGCCGGTCATAGGGGGTTTCACACAACACTGGAAATCTTAAGAGAGGTTGCATACTGGCCACACATGGGGCAGGACCTTGACCAATACTTGAAGGGGTGTCTTGTGTGTGCACAATTTCAGCCATCATCCCTCACGCACCGTGCGCCTCTCCAAAAGAGGGGGATGACACTGCCATGGTCAGATTTACAAATCAACTTTGTAGGCCCCGTGATTCGCTCTGCTAGGGGGAATAAGTACATGTTGACTGTGACATGCTTGTTTACCAAGTGGGTGGAATGTCTCCCAGCCCCAAATTGCAAGGCAGAAACTGCTGCTGCCCTGATGATTAACCACATCTTTTCCCGTTTTGGTCTACCTCAAAGGAATGAGTCAGACAGGGGTAGCCACTTCACCAGTGAAGTAATGACCAAGATGTGGGAGATACTGGGGGTCAAGAGAAAGCTACACATTGCTTACAGGCCAGCTTCGTCTGGGGCAGTAGTGAGATATAACCGAACCATTGTGAGCATATTAAAGAAGTTTGTGGCAGATTCTGGGCCAAGTTGGGATATCCGATTACCTCTGGTCCTAATGGCCATCAGATCTACCCCTTCATCTGCAACCAAAATGTCACCATTTGAGTTGATGACTGGGCGCAAGATGGTGCTTCCTCAGCATTTGCTCTACAGGACCCAAGAGCAGACACTGATAAATGCCTCCACAACTCATGAGTATGTGGAGAATTTAAGGAAACACCTTCAACATGCTTTTGCTTATGCTCAGCGGAATCTAGAAAGATCAGCTGATAGCATGAAGACCCACTATGACCTGAAGACTTCCAGGAAGGAATATCAGGTGGGGGACCGGGTCTATCTATACAATTTCCAAAGGAACCAGGCCAAACAGCGAAAATTTTTGCCTACATGGAAGGGACCCTTTGAGATCATAGACAAAATCTCCCCTGTGGCCTACAAAATCCGCATCCCCAAAGGCGGTTTGGCAGAGGGGGAAGACAAGTGGGTGCACATTAACCAGTTGAAGTGTTGCCATCCCAGGCACACTCTGCAACAACTGGAGAAATCCTCTGGAATCCTAGAGAGGACTGTCTCAGATTAATTCAGTTCTAACTTAAAATATCCTACATATCGCCTATCAAATTCTGAGTTTCTCAATGTGGGTGTTTTTGTTTTTTAATGCAAAAAGAAATGTGCATGTTCATATGTTTTGACTATAAATTTATATGCCACCTCACTATATCAATGGTGGGGGAGAAATGTCCATGAATAGGTATTGCCGCTCTTCCTTTGTCGTCCTAGGAGAAAGAAAACCTGGAGACGGGCCAAGGAGGACGATCCGGAGACCGGGAGCAGAGACGCAAGGGGCCCGGGGTACCGCCCAATCTTCCCATCAGGACCGGCGAGGAGAACTGATCGATCTGACCGGATGGAGGAAAAGATGCTGAACTGTGCCATCTATTGGAAGAAGATGAGGAAACATCCCCGGTCTTGCGAGTTCCATCAGTGAAACCGAATGGCCATCGCAAGAGGGGGGCTTGTGGGATGTTTTTACCCATGCATCCGAGCCCTACCTCAAAAACTGTGCAGTACTGACATGGAAAACATCATGATGGCCAGAGCTTCCCAGAAAATGCACAGGGAAATGCATGAAGAATAGGCTGCCACTCATTTTGCCGATGTTATGGGCACAGAAGGGCACTGCCTAAAACCACCATTGGACTACCCACACAGTAGCCTGAAACCATTGGGAATGGCAATGCTGATTGCCAAAAGCAACCTAGAATTGTGGGGAATTCATTTTCTTCAATCCCAAAAATGGGTGCAGTACCAGTACTCACCACTATCAGAAAGCCGGCGTTTTAAAACAGCACCAGACTTTTCTTTTCTTTTTCATGTAAAACTGAATAGATGAACCCAAAGCATGCCAAAGAAAGACTTACTGAGAGGTGGATACAATGTAAAGTTATATTCTGAAGTGACTTGAATGTTCATAACAAGACTGGCTGAGCTCTGCAGGTCTGCAGCAGCCTAACTGAAACTGGATTTAAAACTACCAAAAATCGAAAATGTTTAAATTAACTGAGTGACCTACTTTTGAGTGGCACATAGTTGTCACTGTTGAAATGCCATAGTTTTGGACTTAGAATCAGCATTCTAGCTGCATATGTAAACATTGTCTTGACTTAAACTGGGTAACAAAAAGTGACATTTTAGCTGGGGCCTGGCTTAAGGAACTGAATTCTGCCCACCAGCTACCCCCGACAGGAGATGAGACTTGCACAACAGCTGTGTTCCCAGACCTAGCTGCCCTTTTGCTCCTCCCACCAAAAGGGATATGACACTTCCCTGATTGAATTACCTGGGCTCTGCAGGAAATTGAACAAAGCCCTGTCCTGACTCAGGCAAATGTTTTATTATGGGGCCGTAAAAAGTGGCTTCCCCCTGGAAAGAAAGGGGAGGAGCACTGCCTGTGAGAGCAAGCTGGCTTGGCAGAACTGGAAAAACCAGAAATTCAACCTTGTGCTGGGGGGAAACCACACCCCTGTAGCCAGAATATGGTTTTAGAAAAAGATGAATAACTCATAGTACGGACTTGTCATAATTATTTAAATGATACCATAATTCTTGTGATTTTTCTGCCCACATTTTAAGAGGTTTTTAGAACCGGTGGCATGATCTGGGGGCAAACTAGCAGTTAAGAGGGTATTACTTAAAATGTATGCATGTTAAAAATCTGACACTTCATCAAGTAATGTCCATACTCCTTGCGCACATGTGTATAAATTTGAGTAAGAATCTGATATTGGTAACCTGACCAAAAAGTGAAATATGTTGCCATTTCTCAATGCAAGCTCCCAGGAAGAGCAGATTTGGACAGGGTATACCTCCTGTGATATGTGATGGGTGCATGTAATTTTAAACAAATGTGTACCTGTGCAAATATGTCTTTTGGATCAAATATAGATTGTGTGTAAAGTTGACAGGGGTGGGTTCTCTGCATCATAAACAGACCTCATCATGATGACACTTCATTTCATTCCCCCAATCAAGGGGAAGAGGAGGAAGTGGCCAATGACAAGTGGAGAGGGGTAGAGCCTAGTGATGCTGCACACACACCCATTTTCAAAACACATAAAAGCAGACAGACAGGACAGATAGGGACATTCAATTCCATTTGCTGCAACGCGCTCTGCCGGACCATACCACATTCAGAGATCCAGACTTCAAATCCATCAATCCAGAGAGAGCAGAGCTGTCCCAGACCACTGTTAGCAGAACCAGAGAGCTGACCCAGATCAATGTGAAGTGCAGAGACCAGACCAGAGTCCAGTCTAAAACCTGACCAGATCCGTGGCGAGGCCCATTCTAATTCAAGAATATAGTGTGAGTACCTAGTAGAACTGGGCAGAACCAATCTCTTAGTTAAAATAATCTAATCCAAGCTATTTTAATCTAAGTAGAACTGCCTCCTAACTGTCACCTGTCATTTGTAAAGCTGTCACCTGTCATTTCTAGTTGCTAGCTGTCATTTGTCATTTTGAACTTTAAAATTTCAAATCTGAAAAACGACCTTTACCATATCGCTCATATCTCCGTGACCGTTTGTCTTAGAGACTTGCAGTAACTTTCCTCTGAAAGCTTAGAATCTCAGCTTTCCTACGAACTTAGATACTTTTACCGCAAGCGCGAAAAACGCACTCGTGGATTTACCGCGATTTGCAAATTTCTCTATGGGTTAAAACAGCAGTTTCCTTGCTAAAAATTCGTTTGCCTCTTAAGAACCATCCCTGAATCATTGCCAGAGTGAGCCTGGACTAATATTAACTAGATACCACTCACCCTGAACCTCTAGAGGGAATTAAAAGCATTTTAGCATATTTTTCACTTCATTGCCAGCACATATAAAAGCCTGTGTTTCCAACTTCTGTAGTCTAAGCTTGCTGGGGTGAACTGAATTACATTTGATTGCATTTCTGAGAACTGTGTGTTTTCCTTCCATTTCCTTGCATTGCATAAAGGGGGGAGGGGATTGCCAGAGAAAAGTGATTACATTGTTTTGTTGAAATCATATTGAGTCTTTTCTGTATTGCATTTTCATTCAACATTACATCCATCTGAACTTATATAAAGCATTCTCTACCACCTTATTCTTCTGTTCCTATTCACAAGTGTGCTAGTGCCAGACTATCCATTATTGATTACTGCTCGGATTCAGTGTGATATTCAATTATTAATTTATTATAAAGCGTGATATATATATATATTGTTTAAATTATCAAATAAACCTTTAAACTTGCAAAACAGAACTACTTCTTGGCTCAGTGGGGTCGGGGGGGGATTCCAAGAGAGGGGTGTTATATAGGGGTAGTCATCCAGAACGCATGAACTGGACATAAAGATATATTAATAAGGGTTTCCATTCAGTATCCCAGACTAGGCATTGACTTAGCTGTAGTGTTGAATTGAATCCTCTTACAATCCCCTGGCCAACAGACGCCCACACTGCAGCAGCGAGGCCGCCTCTCTGGACGCAACATACTCAGCCCCTGGCCAACAGACGGCCACACTGCAGCAGCGAGGCCGCCCCTCTGGACACAACATACCCATCCCCTGGCCAACAGACGCCCACACTGCAGCAACGAGGCAGCCCCTCTGGACACAACATACCCATCCCCTGGCCAACAGACGCCCACACTGCAGCAACGAGGCGTCCCCTCTCGATACCACATACTCAGCCCCTGGCCAACAGACGCCCACACTGCAGCAACGAGGCCGCCCCTCTGGACGCAACATACCCAGCCCTTGGCCAACAGATGCCCACACTGCAGCAACGAGGTCGCCCCTCTGGACGCAACATACTCAGCCCGTGGCCAACAGACGCCCACACTGCAGCAACGAGGCAGCCCCTCTGGACACAACATACCCTTCCCCTGGCCAACAGATGCCCACACTGCAGCAACGAGGCAGCCCCTCTGGACACAACACACCCATCCCCTGGCCAACAGACGGCCACACTGCAGCAACGAGGCAGCCCCTCTGGACACAACATACTCAGCCCCTGGCCAACAGACGCCCACACTGCAGCAATGAGGCCGCCCCTCTGGACACAACATACTCAGCCCCTGGCCAACAGACGCCCACACTGCAGCAACGAGGCGTCCCCTCTGGACACAACATACGCAGCCCCTGGCCAACAGACGCCCACACTATAGCAACAAGGCCACCCCTCTGGACACAACATACTCAGCCCCTGGCCAACAGATGCCCACACTGCAGCAGCGAGGCCACCCCTCTGGACACAACATACTCAACACCCTGGCCAACAGACGCCCACACTGCAGCAGCGAGGCCACCCCTCTGGACACAACATACTCAACACCCTGGCCAACAGACGCCCACACTGCAGCAGCGAGGCCGGCCCTCTGGACACAACATACTCAGCCCCTGGCCAACAGACGCCCACACTGCAGCATCGAGGCCGCCCCTCTGGACACAACAATACCCAGCCCCTGGCCAACAGACACCCACACTGCAGCAGCGAGGCCGCCCCTCTGCACACAACATACTCAGCCCCTGGCCAACAGACGGCCACACTATAGCAACAAGGCCGCCCCTCTGGACACAACATACTCAGCCCCTGGACAACAGACGCCCACACTGCAGCAACGAGGCAGCCCCTCTGGACACAACATACCCATCCCCTGGCCAACACACGTCCACACTGCAGCAACAAGGCCGCCCCTCTGGACACAACATACGCAGCCTCTGGCCAACAGACGCCCACACTGCAGCAACGAGGCCGCCCCTCTGGACACAACATACTCAGCCCCTGGCCAACAGACGCCCACACTGCAGCAATGAGGCAGCTCCTCTGGACACAACATACCCATCCCCTGGCCAACAGACGCCCACACTGCAGCAATGAGGCCGCCCCTCTCGACACAACATACGCAGCCTCTGGCCAACAGACGCCCACACTGCAGCAGCGAGGCCGCGCCTCTGGACACAACATAATCAGCCCCTGGCCAACAGACGGCCACACTACATAAACGAGGCCGCCTCTCTGGACACAACATACTCAGCCCCTGGCCAACAGACGCCCACACTGCAGCAACGAAGCCGCCACTCTGGATACAACATACCCAGCCCCTGGCCAACAGACGCCCACACTGCAGCAACGAGGCCGCCCCTCTGGACACAACATACCCAGCCCCTGGCCAAAAGACGCCCACACTACAGCAACAAGGCCGCCCCTCTGGACACAACAATACCCAGCCCCTGGCCAACAGACACCCACACTGCAGCAGCAAGGCAACGCCTCTGTACACAACATACTCAGCCCTTGGCCAACGGACGCCCACACTACAGCAACGAGGCCGCCCATCTGGACACAACATACTCAGCCCCTGGCCAACAGACGGCCACACTACAGCAACGAGGCGGCCCCTCTGGACACAACATACGCAGCCCCTGGCCAACAGACGCCCACACTGCAATAAGGCTGCCCCTCTGGACACAACATACGCATCCTCTGGCCAACAGACGCTCACACTGCAGCAGCGAGGCCGCGCCTCTGGACACAACATACTCAGCCCCTGGCCAATAGACGGCCACACTACAGCCGCGAGGCCGCCCCTCTGGACACAACATACTCAGCCCCTGTCCAAAAGACGCCCACACTACAGCACCGAGGCCGCCCCTCTGGACACAACATACTAACCCCATAGCCAACAGACTCCCACACTACTGCAACGAGGCTGCCCTTCTGGACACAACATACTCAGCCCTTGGCCAACAGACGCCCACACTACAGCAACAAGGCCGCGCTTCTGGACACAACATATTCAGCCCCTAGCCTACAGACGCCCACACTACAGCAACAAGGCCACCCTTCTGGACTCAACATACTCAGCCCCTGGCCAACAGACGCCCACACTACAGCAGCAAGGCCCCCCCTCTGGACACAACAAACTCAGCCCCTGGCCAACAGACGCCCACACTGCAGCAACGAGGCCGCCCCTCTGGACACAACATACCCAGCCCCTGGCCAAAAGACGCCCACACTACAGCAACGAGGCCGCCCCTCTGGACACAACAATACCCAGCCCCTGGCCAACAGACACCCACACTGCAGCAGCAAGGCAACGCCTCTGTACACAACATACTCAGCCCTTGGCCAACGGACGCCCACACTACAGCAACGAGGCCGCCCATCTGGACACAACATACTCAGCCCCTGGCCAACAGACGGCCACACTACAGCAACGAGGTGGCCCCTCTGGACACAACATACGCAGCCCCGGGCCAACAGACGCCCACACTGCAATAAGGCTGCCCCTCTGGACACAACATACGCAGCCTCTGGCCAACAGACGCCCACACTGCAGCAGCGAGGCCGCGCCTCTGGACACAACATACTCAGCCCCTGGCCAATAGACGGCCACACTACAGCCCCGAGGCCGCCCCTCTGGACACAACATACTCATCCCCTGGCCAACAGACGGCCACACTACAGCAGCGAGGCCGCCCCTCTGGACACAACATACTCAGCCCCTGGCCAACAGATGGCCACACTACAGCAGCAAGGCTGCGCCTCTGGACACAACATACTCAACCCCTGGCCAACAGACGCCCACACTACAGAAGCGAGGCCATCCCTCTGCACACAACATACTCATCCCTTGGCCATCAGACGCCCACACAATAGCAGCGAGGCCACTCCTCTGGACACAACATACTCAGCCCCTGGCCAACAGACATCCACACTACAGCAGCGAGGACGCACCTCTGAACACAACATACTCAGCCCCTGCCCAAGACGCCCACACTACAGCAACAAGGCCGCCCCTCTGGACACAACAAACTCAGCCCCTGGCCAACAGACGGCCACACTACAGCAGCGAGGCCGCCCCTCTGGACACAACATACTCAGCCCCTGGCCAACAGATGGCCACACGACAGCAGCAAGGCCGCGCCTCTGGACACAACATACTCAGCCCCTGGCCAACAGACACCCACACAACAGCAGCAAGGCCGCGCCTCTGGACACAACATACTCAGCCCCTGGCCAACAGACGCCCACACTACAGCAACGAGGCCGCACCTGTGGACACAACATACTCAGCCCCTGTCCAACAGACGCCCACACTACAGCACCGAGGCCGCCCCTCTGGACACAACATACTAACCCCATAGCCAACAGACTCCCACACTACTGCAACGAGGCTGCACCTCGGGACACAACATACTCAGCCCTTGGCCAACAGACGCCCACACTACAGCAACAAGGCCGCGCTTCTGGACACAACATACTCAGCCCCTGGCCAACAGACGCCCACACTACAGCAGCAAGGCCCCCCTCTGGACACAACAAACTCAGCCCCTGGCCAACAGACGCCCACACTAGAGCAGCGAGGCTGCCCTCTGGACACAACATACTCATCCCCTGGCCAAAAGACGCCCACACTGCATCAGTGAGGCCGCCCCACAAGGCCGCCCCTCTAGACACAAAGCCTTTGATGCCTCCTACACGTCACACTTACATGCATGCCAAACTCAGTGTACTTCCAATCTGCAACCTCAATACAAAGCGTTGCCATCTTGCCTTTGCCTCTCCTTCCAACGAACACACCCACCCATATCCGCCAGAGCACCAGGAGACCATGCAAATGGCAGAAGTGCACAGTACACATCCTAATAACATAGCATAACAGAGAATAGTGCCGATAATATTGGTGAAAACAGATTCTGAGGAAATAGGCAATGTGTTTGAAGTAAACAGCATCTGGTTATGTGTCTATATTATTTTGTATCGTTTTCACAATTCAGAATTCACAAGTATATTTACTGCTACCATGAATATATATAATAACCTGCTAAGAGCGCCTATTTATGTATTTATGGGAACTGCATCTATGTGCTATGCCATAATTTTAGCGATCCCATCCCCTTTATACAGAGCAAAGCCTGAGCATTCAGCTTCTCCACCAAACAAACACTAGCATCGCCACAGCCGAGTCACTTTACCACAGAAATGTTACTGCGGTAAAGGATTTCACCTCGTGGAATAGTGACCCCAGTCTGATTTCTACCACTGATGGTAGGGAGGCGGAGAAGAGGTGTGGCATTTGTGGAGCTTCCGTCAGCAGAGCTGGCAGAATCTCTGCCTTTAAATGGGGTGTAACCCCTGATTGTGTCAGAAGTAGTTGAGTGAGCCACACTCGAAGTTGACGTTTTAGAGTGCAAAGTGGTGTGCTACCCCCCCGTAGGAGAACACTCCAATAGGCTTTACAGGAGTGGGTGGCCTGAAGTGAAGCATAAAAAAAAATTCATTCAATTTGTCTTTTCTATTTAATGTTAATGTTAAAGGATATTTGTACAGCGCACTATCACCACCGGAATGTTCCCCTGGCGCTCTGGCGTCTCCGAAAAAGAGAAGGGGGGGTGAGTTGGTGGGAATAAGCTGGAAAAGTGCAAGAGAGCAGTGATGTGCTGTTGGCAGCCTCAGCCCGGTGGGTCAGTTGACTGGGCTTTGGGTGTTTTGCGGTCGGTAGTCGTTTTGTGCTGTTGTGCGAGTCTATGTGTGGTTTGTTTTGTTGTTGCAGTGTAGTGAAGTTTGTGCAGATTGCTGTGTTGTAGGCTTGTGGCCGTGTTTGGTTAGAGTTTGAGAGGTGTATGCAGAGGGGTGAAATTGTTAGTGGATTGGTTAATTGGCATTGCTGTCCTTGCAGTTATGTCTAAGTGTGATGCTTGCTATCATTCACTATTCCATCTGAGTGTGGCACTTGCTAATCTTCAATATCCTATCTAGATGTGAGGCAGGCTAGTGATCACGATTCCCTCTAAGTGTGGCACCTGCTAACATTCACAATCCTATCTAGATGTGACGCAGGGTAAAGATAAGCATTCCATCTAATTCCATCTAAGTGTGTGGCACATGCTAACATTCACATTTAAGAGAAATTGTGCAGGACAATTAAACGTGTAAAGAGAAGAGATTTCCCTATAAGATTGCCGGCTAAGTATACAATGTGCGCAACTTTTATACGCAATTATCTGTAACAAAACATGTCCTGTACAGCAGAATATCAATATGAAACATGTTACTCTGCTATTCTGAGAGATGCTGTGGTTTTGCTAAATGTTTGGTCTCACAGACGTCCAGCCGCAGCACTGGTCACTCCAAGTGGGTGCAGAAAATGTTGGCTTAAGTTCCTTGCCTGCCGGAACCTTTCTTCTAGCCGCCACCTGGCATCACGTAGAGACCAGCCACTCCAACTGTTCCTCTTATTTAGCTTATTGCTAAATAGGAGGCTACATTTAACTGCATGTGGGGTAGGAGGGGTGGATTTTAGGCCCATATTGATAATGATAAAAGCAATACTACATGTGCCAGAACCTAAAGGGCTGTTGAAGACGACATGTCATGGCATGGGCCCCGTTGAAATAGCAGCTCCCTTTGCGATTCCCATCACCGTGTCTAGCATTGACGATCAGGCAACACAATACAATTATTGACAAAGTACGTACTTGGGATTCGAATATCCTGGTAAGTGCGGAGGAGAGAGCTCTACCGCATCAAACAGGATTTGACCTTAAGGGTAATTTTTAAATAAAAGCTTAACCAAACAGACCCCCTTACCCACTACCCAATGAAGCCTATGAGAGGCCCCCATGCCTCCTTAGTGGACAAATAGAGTTTTTTTTGTTATGATATTTAACAACCCCCTCTCCTCCAGCACACCACCGCCCTACAGTGCTGGGCTCGGACCTCACTCAACGCACATGGAAGCCAAGGGGCTGAGTTAGGTCTGCCTGGGTTAAAACTGCAGCTTTCTAGGACTTCAGAGGCCCAGGCAGCCACCGACCCCTCCCCTGCTCTCTTGACAGCACCCTCCGGCCCACCCCCACTCTTTTTTGGTTTTGCATTTAAGCACATTAGAGTACTTAAAGTTAGATGGCTGCAGCCAAGGCAGAGAGTGGATAATTGGAAGTGGCTATTGTCACTTAAAGGGGGAAGATATGATATGGCATTTATAACGCGCCTATACACAAGTGTTTCAAGGTGTGATGAGGCAAGGGGGGGACAGAAGGAAGACAGACAACGATCTTACTAGGACAGGTGTCATTCAGAACGTGCAAGTGCAAGGGACGGGGGAAGGTTGAGCGTGCAAGGGGAAGGTGGAGGGGACAGTGCAGTACATGGGATAAAGAATAAATAACAATAGGTAAAAGTACGGCCAATAGGTGGCAAGTGCAAGGGTAAGTGCTGACAAACAGGTGTCAAGTGCTGGAAATGGGACTGTAGGGAGACAGAAAAAAATATAAACAGTCCCCCGTGCACGGGTTGCCAGGACGGCAGTGCAGGTGTGTGACTGGTGGGGGAGGGGACCTGGGCCCGAGATGAGAGGGTGGCCAAGTAACCAGTGCAGATTTGGTTTCAGCCAGGAAGTCAGCAGGGAAGAGGAGGAGGGAAGGCAGAGGCAAAGAGAAAGGTTTCAAGGTGCTTTCGGAACAGGAGATGATTCTCCTCAAGTTTCAGCGAGGCAGGGAGGCTATTCCAGAGGGAGGCCCCAGCCGAAGAAAGAGACCTACCACCAACTCGTTGCTTGGAGAAGCGACTGACCCTGAGGGAGCTGGAGCCGGATGAGTGAAGAGCTCAAGAAGGAAAATATTTGGGAAGAGAGAGTTGAAGGTATTGAGGCCTCAGGCCCCAGAAGGCCTTGTGGACAATGCAGAGGGTTTTGAACTTAATCCTCGCAGCCACTGGGAGCCAGTGCAGAGATTTCAGTCCTGGAGAGATACAATCCCTGGGCTTGAGGCCAAGGACAAGTCTTGCAGTCCTGTTCTGGATGAGTTGCAGAGGGGGAGAGTAGAAGCAGGCATATTTAGAAAGAGGCTGTTGCAGTGGTCCAGCCTAGAGAAAAGCAGAGCTCTGGAGACAGTGAGCTTCTGGGGGAAGGAGAGGAAAGGACGAATACCTTTGAGGAGGTGCAGCTGGTAGTGTGACTTCTTATAGATGTCAGAGATGTGGGGAGAGAAGGAGAGTGTGGAGTCTAAGATGACCAGAGGTTTTTAGCCTCACAGGTGGGAGCAGGAAGAGGGCCAAGAGAGGCCGGCCAGAGAGTGACAGGAAAGGAGGGAGCAGGTGTACCGATGACGAGAATCTCAGTCTTACTGGCATTAAGTAGAGACCATTGGCGGCACACCACTCCTGGATAACAGACAGACAGACAGAGATGAGAGAGGGAGAAGAGGTGGCTGAAGGGAGCCTGAAAATTATCTGGGTGTCATCCGCATAGCACAAGAGTTAGGGTAAGGCTGCTCATCAGTGTGCTTAGGCCACTGGTTGTGTGTGGTGTGGCGTGTTCCGGAACTGGTATAAGTTCACTCAGGAATGTTATTGTACCAATGGATACGGCATCTATTTTTGGTTACATGTCTTTATAGCGAAGCAATATATAGTGAATACAAATATATTGACTCTTTTATAGTAATTTACAATGAATGCATTTCTTTGGGGTTCTCCCCAAACCACTGTTTCCCACCCCTAAAAACCCACCCTACCGTTTCACAAAAATATTTCACCCTTTATCGCACCCCTAAATATTCGATATATGAGCTTTCGCTATAAACACAGTATACGCTATTTTTTCCGCATATGTCGACAGATCCTAAAAAATAATCCAATCCTTCTTACCTTTTGTCACATTGACACATGCAACACTCAGCTTGTGCTAATCTTATCTATTGATCCATCACTTTAAATTCAAGCCCAGTGCGGTAGTAACTCATAAGTACCCACCCCTCAAGCTGACATCATTAGAATCTTTCACCCTTGTCACAGGGCCAGTGCACATGTCAACATCTCCCATCCACAAATCAACCAAAACAATTCCTTCTTAGCTTCACGGACGGCAGGGTGTCACCCATCCAGGCTGTAAAGCCGAATAAAATCAGTATTTCATCTCAGCACCCTGAATGTTGCTAATCATTTGCCTGCTGCCCGTGAAGCGAAGCAGCATCGGCCTCGCTTGGTTTGAGGATGGGAGACCACCGGGGAAATACCAAACTTAGTGATTGCTGTACAGTGATTATGTTTATAAGTTTTAATTTAATCACGGCTGGCTCTAGGGACCCACTATCTAGATGGTTAGACTCTGAGATTACCAGGAGCAGGGTGCAGGTTTCAGTACACACATTTACTCATCTGTGGGGAAGTCAACATTTATGATTTAAAAATGTTGGTCATCCATGTGCAACAATCACTATGCTTGGTATTTCCCCTGCGGTCTACCATCCGCGGCCGATCCTACTTAGCTTCACAGGCAGCAGCGTCGGGCCCATCCAGACTGTAAAGCCGAATACGATAAGTGCTTCATCTCAGCACCCTGAATGCCACTAATCTTTTGTTGACCCTGCCGCCTGTGAAGCTAAGCAGCCTCGGCCACGGTTGGTTTGCTGAGACGTGCACTGGCCTTGTCACAAGGGCCGTAAGCTTCTAATGATGTCAGCTAGCACAAACCTATGAAATTCAATGGAAAAACGCTGTTACAGGGACATGATGGTTACAGTTAAAATTGAAAACCCCTCGAAATTCGACAGTTTTGGTAATCTAAGCAACCATAACTTGTGCCACCAGTGTGCACTGCAAGGACTAACACCCATGACATCAAAGATGCCGTCACAAATCTCATTCATGACATCACTGATGACATCACATGTGCATTTAGTTTTAATAGGAAACCTCCACAAGGGATTGTTATTGTAATGGTGGCAGAAAACTATCAAAGATTATTGGAAGAACTATCATGAGAGAAGTAGGTCATGGAGGAATGCATTGCTATACACACCATTGTATTACACACTTCTTCACTGTACATGAAGGAACTCATGTGCAAAAGTAGCCATTGTCTGTACCATTCCTTATGGAAGTGTAACCTTCATATCTTTCCATGTTAAATAGTGAAATCATGAATGCATTCGTTTTAAATTGTCGGGGACTATGAAACATGTAAGAAGTAGCTACCATTGCCTTTATAACTACATAATTGCACTACTGCACAGAAACCATAAAGACACCACAATGCATACAAACATGACTACAAACAAGGGAATTAAAGTAATCTAAAAAGGAGCAGTATTACCAGAAACTATTCATAACAAAACTGATTATTTTCGTGCATAGAAAACAGTGCTGTGTTTTACGCTTTCCTCTTCCCTTATATGTATATGTATCATATGAGGTGAGTGTCCGTAAGGAAAGTAGTGTAAGAACATATGAGAAGGGTGCCGTACACAAATATAGAACCTTTTTAATGGTTTGTTCTTGACTGTTAGTGAAGAAAAGCACCTGCCCTAAGTATGGTAGTGAACAAAACAGAGGGAGCCACACATGTGATGTCACTAGTGTATTTCATAGTGGCTAAGGTCACAGGAATCTTTTTTTGGGGTAAAACAATGCTCAACTATCTCTAAAAGTTACAGATATTGTTAATCATGGCAGAAGATAGAACAATTGCTTATAGTGATGACTATGCTGCTGCATTGATGACAGCAATCTCAATCCTGAATAAGGATGATATAGCAGATTCCACTCCCAATACAGATGAATGGAACAAACTGGTACAACTGAAAAAACACCTCACACGTACTGAATTGCATGGTTCAATTATGTTGGAGTATTTGAAAAACAAGGCACTCCCACAAGGCCTTACGGTCATGAATGAACCGAGACTCTTTCTCGACAACGAGAAATTCCGTGTCCAGTGGAGATACATAGCAAATCGCTGTGCTCGAGATTGGCTGATATTGATCATCGATACAGCCAGAGAAACAGCCATGAAGATCGAGATTGACTTATTAAAAATTGAAGACAATATAAAGAAACTCCTACCACTGGAAGCTTATAAGAAAAGGCTTGAAGAGATTGAAAAAGAAATGAAGGAATTTAAAGTTAATAACACCAATGAACGAATACAACGTCTGAAGAAGGATCTATCTCGATTCACGCATGAGAAAGCCTTCCCTTATGTGAGAGATGATTATGTTAATAAGACCCTGCAACATAGCGGATCCAGCAGAAATAACAGACAAGTGTCATGATGCTCGCTTCCGGGGAGCCGGTTCAAGCCCTGCCTCCCCGAAAGCGGACATCCAGTCCCCAAGGAAGGACCCAGCAACCCCATATAGGGGCCCTTTGGACAGTGTCCTGGCGCCTATGGCGCCAGGCTCATAAAAGACATCAGTCCTGGCGCCATAGGCGCCAGGCTCATTATGGAAGTGCTTGGGTACACTTACCTGATGCAGACCATGCTGCAGGATCCCGGCCTCCTTGAGGCCTGAAAGGAACTACTTTACCTGTGGGACTAATTTACCATCCGGGCGTGGTCGGGGAAGGATACATACCTGATTGGAGGAAGGATACATACCTGAAACTTCTTCCAAGGCTATTTAAACCCCACCCGAACAGCCACACGTGCTTCGCGTTGTTCTGCATCTAGCAGCTGGACGCTCACCGTGTCTGCTCCTGCATCCTGACTTCTGCCACGCCTGCCAGCATCCTGGATCACCTGCAAAGGAAGAGAAGAAGAGAACAGAAGAAGGAAAAGTCCTTACCTGCTAAATCCGCATCCCGGAGACATCTCGCCGACAATCCTGAAAAGGAAGACTTTTATTTAAAAGCTCATCGCGTCGATCGCTGCAGCGCCGCATTCCACTCACCTTTACAGGGCGCCTCCATGTTCAGCAGCGATCATCCGGATTCGCAGTCACGCCCCAGCCCCTAGGGAGAAAAAGACCAGAACAAAAGGTGAGAGAGAGAAGGGAATAAGGAAAGCTAAATCTCCATGTTAAGACTTACCTGTTGATTCATTCCCTCTTCATTTCGGGTCCGCGCCGCATCCTGGCATTTCCGGACCCCAGCCCCTAAGGGGAAAAAAGAGACATCAGCGTTAATGAGCGAATGAAAAGACATTACCAAAAAACGCTCATTAAAGACTTACCTGATTTCTACAAGGATTTCACCTCTCATCTCGGGTCGGTGCCTGTTCCCCGGCATTCCGTACCCCGGCCCCTATGGGGAAAAAGACACTAGCATTAGTACATTAATGCATGGACACAAGGGGAACCTCTTATCAAAAAACTTACCTGGAAGCCAAGCAAGTTTGGTTCTCACCAATCCGAAAATCCAGTGAAG
The DNA here is from genome assembly GCF_040938575.1 of Ambystoma mexicanum. Taxonomy (NCBI): domain Eukaryota; kingdom Metazoa; phylum Chordata; class Amphibia; order Caudata; family Ambystomatidae; genus Ambystoma; species Ambystoma mexicanum. The sequence goes on from NC_090934.1 coordinate 231,198,680, forward strand.
TAACTGGATACCAATGCGCCCCTGCATCAGAAGCAGGATAGAGAGCTCGTCCTTCCATTCCCTAAGGTGAGACACTACGAGGAATCACAGAAGGGTTTCGAGGAGGGTGAGAGGGGAAAGTGGGAGGCCGATTGCATTACCCCGCAGACAGTTAATCTCCTTTTTCGCCTGCAGAAGGATACTTCTGCGAGCCAGACAAGCCAGATTTGGGGGCCCGGTCCAGTCTGTCTTCCGAACCCTGTGCATCACCTTAGAAGAGGTCACAGCAGCGCGAACCAGGCCAGCGCCTCCGTGGGAGTCAGGTGAGCGTTACAGAACGCGAAGCCTTCCTACAAATTCCCACCCAGGCGCTATGGAAAGTTCTGAGACTGATCAGTTGGCCCAATTACTGGGGGAATTACGGGCCGAAGTACATGCCGCTCGTCAAGAGACTAATGCCCTCAGGAGGGAATTAATAATATCAAAGGAAAGAACTGATGACCTGGCCAGACAGCTTTTGCAAGGTCAAGCTGGTCAAACTCCTCTACCCTGTTCCGGAGGGAACCCCGCTCCTGTGGTTTCCAGTAACCCTGTGCAGACTAATCTACCTGGAAACATGCCGCTGGCCCCACCCAAACGCTTTGCTGGGGACCCCAAACGATTCGCCGTATTCATGAATCAGTGTCGTTTGCACTTCCTATGCAGACCTGGGGCCTTCCCTAATGATTAGACCAAGGTAGCCTTTGTATTGTCATATCTCAACGGCTGCGCTGCCGATTGGTCAGTTCCTCTGGTTACTCAAGATGACCCGATTCTCAGTGATTTTCAAAGGTTTCAAGCAAGCATGGAAAGGTTATTTGCTCGACACTCTCAGGGGCAGGCTCTGGATGACGAACTTCTATCCCTGCGACAGGGCAATCAGGACCTCCTATCCTATATTGCAACCTTTAATAGACTAATTGTGGAAAGGGGATGGCCAGAGGTTAAAAGAGTCATGTTGTTTTATCGAGGCCTACGCGGAGAACTTAAAGATGTCTTGGCCCAAGTTGTAAATCCGCCCCAAGAATGCACAGAGTATATAGACTTAGTGGTCCAATTGGATCACAGACTTCAAAACAGAAAAGCAGATCGGTCCAGGTTTGAGAACCGGGTGTTGGTCAAGACCCATGCTAATCCCAAGGGAGTTGATGTCTCTGAGCCTATGCAAATTGGAGGGGTTAAAGGACCCTTAACTCAAAAGGAACGTGAAAGGAGGCGGCAGTTAAAATTATGTCTTTATTGTGGGAATTCTGGACACTTTCTACGAGATTGCCCGGCAAAACCGCCCCGAAAGGTGGTAGGAGCCGCTGATAAAAACCTTGAAGACTCTGTTTCGGGAAACGACTCTGCCCGACAAGTGTAGGGGTCCGCTTGCCGAGCTTGAAAACTAACTCTCAGACCTCGCATTTCATTGAGCCAATGGTTCTCGTAGATCCAGAACAGCCTAAGCGGTTGCATGCAATAAAGGCATACATCGATAGTGGGGCTATTGGAAACTATGTGGATCGTGAATTGGTCTCTAGGATTAACCTCCCTCTCCGTCCTAAAACCAGCAAAGATGTCATCACCACAGTCGATGGAACTGAAATTGCCTCTGGACCGGTAACACATTCCACTACTGAGGTGACTCTTATTGGTCCCGACGGCCATCGGGAGGGTGTTGTGTTTGATATAATCAAGGCTCCGCAGTTTCAGGTTATTCTTGGAATCCCTTGGTTAGAGACACATAATCCTCGAATTGATTGGCGAGCTAAGAGAATAACCTTCCCGGATTGTACACAAACCTGCTACCCAGAAAACCTGAAGATTAATCTAGCATCTGTAACCTCTGCCTCCATGCAACTACCTCCGGAATACCAAGACTTTCAGGACGTCTTCCAAAAGGAACAGGCCAACACGTTACCTCCTCACAGATCGTACGATTGCCAAATCGATCTGGTGCCCGATGCACAACCCCCTTGTAGCAGGATTTATGCCCTTACCGAACCTGAGAATCTGCATTTGAGACAATATTTGGAACAATACCTAGCTAATGGTTTTATTCGCCCGTCAAAGTCCCCGGCATCCTCGGCTTTGTTCTTCGTGACCAAAAAAGAAGGCGGCCTTAGAACTTGTATCGATTACCGCCCATTGAACCAGATAACGGTTAAAAACCGTTATCCTCTGCCTCTGATCCCTGAACTCCTTGACCAGGTGAAGGACGCTTGCATATATACCAAGTTAGATCTCCGGGGGGCTTATCATCTGGTACGAGTTAAAGAAGGCGATGAATGAAAAACTGCCTTCCGTACTAAATACGGATTATTCGAGTACCAGGTGATGCCTTTCGGATTGTGTAACGCACCGGCTGGCTTCCAATACTTCATGAATGATGTCCTTCGGGAACTCATCGATGTTTGTGTTGTCGTATATATCGATGACATTCTGGTGTACTCCTCTTCGGAATCTGATCACAGAAAACACGTCAGGGCAGTACTTGAAAAACTGCGCCAACACAAACTATTTGCTAAATTGGAGAAATGTGTTTTCCATACCACAGAAGTCGAGTTTCTAGGTTTCATCCTGACACCCAAAGGAGTCCGAATGGACTCAAGAAAAGTGGATGCCATCCTCAAATGGCCATCACCTAGCTCTGTAAAAGGGGTTCAAAGCATGCTCGGCTTTGCCAATTTCTATCGCAGGTTTATCCTGGAATTTTCACGCGTGGTACAACCCATTACTGCACTCTTGAGGAAAAATAAACGTTTTGAATGGTCTGAAGAAGCCGAGCAGGCCTTTCAGGATTTAAAAGCTAAGTTTACCTCCGCACCTATATTGAAACACCCGCGTCCAGATCTCCCTTATGTCGTCGAGACTGACGCATCCAGCCTAGCCATGGGAGCTGTCCTGTCCCAAAGAGATCCCGAAACCAACCAACTGCATCCCGTAGCATTTTGGTCCAGAAAATTCTCGGCACCCGAGGTTAATTATGCAATCACGGACAAAGGACTATTAGCCATTAAGTCCGCTTTTAAAGCCTGGCGGCATTATCTGCTTGGCGCTCGACATACCATCACAGTGATCACTGATCACCGGAATTTACAGTATTTGAAAACCGCCAAGGCTCAGTCATCACGGCAGCTCCGATGGGCTTTGTTTTTCGCTGAATTTGATTTTGTGATTACCTATCGACCTGGCTGCAAGAATGGCAAAGCAGACGCCTTATCCCGAATTGGAATGGGAGAATCTGATACAAACTCCAGTACCAATAATTCCAGAACAGAGGATTCTAGGCATGACTTCATTACAGACGCTTGAAGACATTCAAGCCAGAGTGAAACAACTCCTGGACCCTACAACCTTACAGGATTGGATACAAAAGGGATCAGACTTTACCATAGATAATGGTTTACCTTATTTCCAAGGACGCTTATTCCTGCCACATATGGAATTACACGAACTAGTTATTTCCGGTTATAATGATACATTAATAGAGGGACACCCCGGTATTGCCAAGACAGAGGAAAAGGTGAAACTACAATTTTGGTGGCCCTCTTAGCGAAAAGATGTTAAATCCTTTGTGATGTCCTGTGGTGTTTGCGCCCAAAATAAAAGTCAAAAGAAAAGACCAGCCGGTCTCCTTCAACCTCTAGACATACCGCCAGTACCCTGGCACACCCTATCAATAGATTTTATTACGCACCTGCCTCCTTGTTCGGGGTACAATACTATTCTGGTAATTGTGGATTTGTTTTCCAAAATGGCCCACTTTATTCCTTTGAAAGTTTTACCTTCAGCTTCTGTCCTAGCCAAAGAATTCCTCGAAAATATTGTTCGGCTACATGGATTCCCATCTATACTAATCTCTGACCGGGGAAGCCAATTCATTTCCCACTTCTGGCGCAAATGTTGTCAAATGGCGCGGATCGACGTAAGATTATCGACCAGTCACCACCCTCAGACCGATGGTCAGACCGAGAGGACAAATCAGACCCTTGAGCAGTACTTACGGTGTATGTTACAGCAATCTGAAAGCAACTGGAAAGACATTCTTTGGATAGCCGAATACGCATATAATAATTCGGTACACTCTGGAACTGGCCACAGTCCTTTTTATACTTTGTTTGGGCATCACCCTCGAACCTCAAACCTTGACTCATCTCAGAACCTCGGAATGCCTGCAGTAGAAGATCTGCATTCTACAATTACCCAACCCTTCAAAGAGGCAACTACGCATTTACAACAAGCCAAGACAAAATACAAGGTGAATGCTGATCTACAACGGAGTGAAGCACCTCCATATCAGATTGGGGATCAAGCATGGTTAGCTACCAGACATTTACCACTCAAAGGGCCTCGAACTTTTAACCCAAAATATCTGGGACCTTATTCTATTACGGCAATAATTAACCCAGTGGCTGTTAAACTTGATTTACCAGCTAGTATGCGAATTCACCCTGTTTTTCATGTGTCACTTCTGAAACCAGTGGTACCCGGAACCCGACTACTCAAACCTCCAGAACCTATTCTAATAGATGGGGAGCCCGAATTCGAAGTGAAGAACATTTTAGACTCAAAAATGTTTAGGTCAAAACTGTTCTACCTAATTGATTGGAAGGGGTACGGACCTCAGGAGAGGTCGTGGGAACCCAGCGACGATGTGCATGCACCTCGATTAGTCAGGAAATTCCACCGACTCTTCCCAGACAAACCAAAACCCCCGGAGGCAACAACCTTGGGAGGGGCCTTGGGGGGGAGTGCTGTCATGATGCCCGCTCCCGAGGAGCCGGTTCAAGCCCTGCGTCCCCGAAAGCGGACATCCAGTCCCCAAGGAAGGACACAGCAACCCCATATAGGGGCCCTTTGGACAGTGTCCTGGCGCCTGTGGCGCCAGGCTCATAAAAGACATCAGTCCTGGCGCCATAGGCGCCAGGCTCATTATGGAAGTGCTTGGGTGCACTTACCTGATGCAGACCATGCTGCAGGATCCGGGCCTCCTTGAGGCCTGAAAGGAACTACTTTACCTGTGGGACTAATTTACCATCCGGGCGTGGTCGGGGAAGGATACATACCTGATTGGAGGAAGGATACATACCTGGAACATCTTCCAAGGCTATTTAAACCCCACCCGAACAGCCACACGTGCTTCGCGTTGTTCTGCATCTAGCAGCTGGACGCTCACCGTGTCTGCTCCTGCATCCTGACTTCTGCCACGCCTGCCAGCATCCTGGATCACCTGCAAAGGAAGAGAAGAAGAGAACAGAAGAAGGAAAAGTCCTTACCTGCTAAAATCCGCATCCTGGAGACATCTCGCCGACAATCCTGAAAAGGAAGACTTTTATTTAAAAGCTCATCGCGTCGATCGCTGCAGCGCCGCATTCCACTCACCTTTACAGGGCACCTCCATGTTCAGCAGCGATCATCTGTATTCGCAGTCACGCCCCAGCGCCTAGGGAGAAAAAGACCAGAACAAAAGGTGAGAGAGAGAAGGGAATAAGGAAAGCTAAATCTCCATGTTAAGACTTACCTGTTGATTCATTCCCTCTTCATTTCGGGTCCACGCCGCATCCTGGCATTTCCGGACCCCGGACCCTAAGGGGAAAAAAGAGACATCCGCGTTAATGAGCGAATGAAAAGACATTACCAAAAAACGCTCATTAAAGACTTACCTGATTTCTACAAGGATTTCACCTCTCATCTCGGGTCGGTGCCTGTTCCCCGGCATTCCGTACCCCTATGGGGAAAAAGACACTAGCATTAGTACATTAATGCATGGACACAAGGGGAACCTCTTATCAAAAAACTTACCTGGAAGCCAAGCAAGTTTGGTTCTCACCAATCCGAAAATCCAGTGAATTAACTGGATACCAACGCGCCCCTGCATCAGAAGCAGGATGGAGAGCTCGTCCTTCCAGACCCTAAGGTGAGACGCTACGAGGAATCACAGAAGGGTTTCGAGGAGGGTGAGAGGGGAAAGTGGGAGGCCGATTGCATTACCCCGCAGACAGTTAATCCCCTATTTTCGCCTACAGAAGGATACTTCTGCGAGCCAGACAAGCCAGATTTGGGGGCCCGGTCCAGTCCGTCTTCCGAACCCTGCGCATCTCCTTAGAAGAGGTCACAGCAGCGCGAACCAGGCCAGCGCCTCCGTGGGAGTCAGGTGAGCGTTACAGCGAGTGAGATTTAGAAATACATCGTACAGTACCAGTAATGATAGCAGTGACCCAGATGAAAGTGGTGAAGATATATCGACTGGCAGTAAACAACCCACAAAAAGAGGACGAAATTCAACCAATGAGACGATCGGGAAATGGTGGTAGAAGAGCCAATCAGGGGCGTTTTTTATACCAGGCCCAGAATCGCAAAAACTGGGACGAAGGAGCAAAGCAAACCCAGAGCGGGAGTCGCTTTTGATCAACCTCTCAGATTACCAGCCCTCAAAGGCAGAACAAAAAGTGCTTAATAAAGGACTAGGCTATGTGATTACAAAGGAACACAATCCCTTCGAGTTCCGCATAGAATTTAATAATCTGTTGAAAAAGATCCATCTGAGGGAATTCTTTGCTCAAAAACTGGAAAGAATCAGCGACATGATGACGAATCATACAGGGCTCCGAAACCCTTCCACATTCTGTCCTCCCACATGTTGATTCTCACCAGAATCTCTTATCTCTGAAAAAAGAGTCAATGCTGATATAGCAGCTATTGAAGCCAATCAACAGAGACCTTTTCAGAACTTGACAAAAGCCGAGCAAGGAGCACTGAAATCACTGGCTAACAACTCCGCCATTATAATCAAAAAGTCAGACAAAGGTGGAGGTATTGTGATGCTTAATCGGTCTAATTACATCACTGAATGTGAAAACCAACTGGGCAATATTCATTACTATAGACGACTCAAAGAAGACCCCATTAAAGCACTTCAACAGCTGATTTCTGAGAAAGTAACTAAAGCCAAAGAACGAGAGTCGATTTCCAGACAAGAGGCTGATTTTCTGATGAACACTAAACCCACTAACCCCATTTTCTATACTCTTCCTAAGGTTCATAAGATTCTTACCAAACCACCTGGTAGACCCATTGTGGTGGGCATTTATTACGTCTTGGGACCCCTCTCCACTATTGTGGATCATTACTTAAAAGGCTATGTTCAGAAGATTACCTCCTATCTTAAAGATTCAAGGGATGTGATCAACATTTATGAAGATCTAAATTTCAACCCCGAGACTTCACTACTACTGGGCCTTGACATTGTGTGACTATATACCAACATACCTCAACAGGCCACACTTGATGCCGTGGACGAGATCCTACTGAACAGACTTGATAATGATCCCGTCCCTACCTCTTTTATAGTGAGGTGTGTGGACCTTTCCCTCAAATGTAACTTCTATGAGTTTAATGGTATCTACTACCAACAAGTCGAGGGCACTGCGATGGGTGCAACAATGGCCCCCAGCGTAGTCAATCTATATGTTGAGACGTTTGAGAAGACTTATATATATATATATATATATATATATAGCATTAACAATCCCTTTCAACAGAATATCAAAAAATGGAATCGCTATATCGATGACATTCTGGTGATATGGGAAGGTTCGAGCGAAAGTGCTAATGACTTTTTAAATTGGCTTAACAACTTGAATCCTCACCTACAATTTACAATGACTACTGGTAGAGAAACCACCAATTTTCTCGACCTTACTATTTTCCATATGAATGGCATCCTGAAATTGAAACCTTATCATAAACCGACTGATAAGAACTCTTTGCTTGAATACACCAGTCATCATATAAAACACCTACGGGATAATTTACTGTTTGGGCAATTCCTGCGCCAAAAAGGAACAGTTCTGATAAAACCACTTATGAAATGGAAGCAACTTTGCTGAGTGCGAAGTTAAGACAGAGAGGCTATCCCAAGAAACTGGTCAAACGAGCTGCCAAGCGTGCATTTAATAATAAAAGAGAGGCACTCCTGGAAGAGAAACCCAGGAAACCTAAGGATGAGAGAATTGTGTGTGTGAATACTTTTACGGATCAAAGCTTGAAAATCAAGAATGTAATTGCGAAACATTGGAAGATCTTTGTTACTTCTAAAACCACCTTACCTATGCCTATGTTTGCCTATAAAAGAAGCACCACAATAGGCAACAGAATAAGCAGTAGCAAACTAAAACCTATAGCCACCGGGATGACTAATTTAACCACATTATGGGGCCTACCTCCAGCTAGCGGCCACTACCCTTGCTGTGCATGTGGGGTATGCAACTAACCACTAAAAGCAAAGAGGTTGATGTAGGACTTGCTAAACGATGGGCACAAAGAAATCTTACAAACTGTAATACTGACCATGTTGTGTACTTAATAAGATACAAGTGTGGATTTCTCTACGTGGGTAAAACCATCCGCAAAGTCAAAACACGTATCATGGAGCACCGTAGCTGTCTCAAAAACAAAACCGAAAATGCTCCGATGGTAAAACACTTCGCTCAGGCCAACCACGGATATGAAGACTTCACATGGACCATACTCTTGACACTTAAAGGAGGGAACTCACAAATACTAGAAAATAGATTACTTAGGAAAGAACAAGAAATAATCTATAGACTACATAGTGACACAAGAGGTCTTAATGATTCTGTCGAATGGCACGAAATCCGACATTAATCAGGACCTACTAAAACTAAAGGGAGGGGTATATAGTTTGATTTAAACATTAGTATGAGGTGTCCCTTGTTTTCCCCCTTCTCCCACAACTACCATCTATGTGACGATGCTATGCGAACAATGCTTGTTACCTATAGAGTGTGCATGTACTAGGGCCTAGGTTCCAAATTATATACATTCTATGTTAAGTACAGGGCCAGAGTTGTAATATATTGTAATATATAACAACTGCTAAAGAAGACTAAGGACGTTTTTCTGATGAACACTAATTGACATATACTAGAATATCTGAATTTGTGGTTGTTGATGACGAAGTGATGATCAGCCCCAACATACATGTACTCTATAGAGAATTGACGAGTTTTGACCTCCTGTGATTATGTACCCGTGCCCAATTATTTTGATAGCAGTATGACTGACCGCCCCCAGAGGTCTAAGGTATGGCTGCGCGCCATGTCATGTATTCAGAGTAACCCATTTGTAGCAGCCCTTTTGTGGGTTCTGTTCCGCTAGACTGTGGTGTAGGTTCCATTTGTGGGGTTCCGAGTACTAATGCTCTTCGGGTGTCTCACGAGGACACATTCATCACGAAGTTATGTGTTTATATTTACACGTGCCCAACGGTTTCAGAACTGTTATGCTTTATTAATTGGGTAGATCAGTTTTTTCTCGGACAGTTCAACGGAGTACTGAGCACCTCCGGTGGTGCACTATCGGCTATTAAAGGCCATAGAGCAGTGTCCACTCCAAGATGGCAGACACGTGCAATTGAGGCACAGGCAATGTTCCTGATCTCGTATGGGGTTGCGCGCTGGGTGACCATGGCAACGCCTATACACAAGCTGACAAGGTGCGCGCTCGCTAGTTAGACACGTAGGAACAGCCAGCCCGCCTTGACTCAGCAGTTAGCGTCTTCTCCATACGCCCAATAGACTGATCTTAGGTAAGCCACCTTGGCCCTAGTGAACCGCTGACGCCTAATTTCTTGCGGGGTCCTGTTATTTATACAGTGGAGGTTACTTAAGCTCCTCTACTTTTCCTGATACAGACAAGGACTCATGACTTTCATCCCGAACAGTGAAAAATGTTTTGAATTAATGCAGAACACTTGCAAAGCCGATTCTTTATCCATTTTGGATGCACTAAGCAGCATTTTTTCTGCATCTTTTTAGCATTCTGTCGGATGCGTGATTTTCTAGTTATCTATTACTACGCACTCCCTTTTCATGGAACCTATACATGAGAGAGTGGTGTTCACCCACACTTTAATAGGCAGTTACAGTCTAGTTCCCACGCCGTCCATGGCCCGAATAGCTTATAATAAAAAATCTTTTTCCTGGTGAGACAGTGCTTCACACGGCTTCACAGCATGACATGCTCAGGTGGAGGTTCTTGTGCATTACTGTGTACCTGTTTTGTGTCACTCGTTTTTTCACTTCGTCTTTAATATAGATACATCTTTACTCTCTTGACATCTATTATGAGGGTAGGTTTACTGTTCCACTGAGAGTGGTTGTACTCTACTTGTCATTGCAGTGGCTGTGTGTCCCTCTGCATATTAAGACCCTAATTGACGCTTGGCGGCCACCTATAGCGGCACTCTTACTAGTGGCGTCACTGCTCCGGGGTGGTTGCCCTGTCTGTCCATTGAGTTAGCAAGAAACTGTCGACATACAGGTGAGCCAATGGCGTCTACATCATATACTTGCCAAACTGTTGATCATTTCTCGGTACTAGTTTAGCTCTGTCGAGCATTGTTTTTCAGCTCATTCGAAAAACACTAATGGGCGTTTTTCATGTATAAGTTACAGGTTAGGAGCTACTTACCAGCCTACCACAACCTGATCTACTAAAGTTGTGAGCCCCCACGAGTGCCAAGGAAGGTAATATGAACCCTTTGTTTGGTCCTCTTTTTCACCTCTTTAGCGAATATGACAAATCTACATAGCTACGGTTTTAGCTTACTTTTTGTCCCCCTTTCTTTTGAACCCACAGGTTGCACGCTGTTAGGGAGAATTCTCTCTTTAGGCTGAATTTCCTAACCTAGTGAGTCCCCCAGCAGCTTTGCTGGATTTCTGGAGTTTGGTTTTTCCTGCCAAGAGTGAGACTCTTTTTCTCCCACTCTTGGACATGATTTATGGTGTTCCTTTGACTGTTTATGTGTTTTATGGGCTATGGGGTCCTTTACCCCATAGGGTCTCATGTGTTTTTACTATGTGTGTTACACAGCACCCTCCGTGCAGTGACACAGGGGTGTCATAGTGACACCCCACCATAGACTCCATACCCTGGGACTGACTACTGTCTCCCAGGGCATGTAAAGTCACCATTGGCTTTACTAGTCCCAATTTATTAACAGAAACCGGTACAAACCATCATATTGTGGACGTACTGGTCGGGGCAATTCGATTGCCCCGGGGTCTGTTAGTCGAGGGGGCACGTCTCCGTCCCCCCTGATCAAGTTTTGGCTGGTGGCAGTGGATACTACTTTTTATATTCGACCGCGAATATATCCCTATGGGATTTTCCCATTGTTCTAGGCTACCAACTTTAATTATTTCATTCTCATAGCCTCGAACATACCGGCGGTTTATTTATTTAATATTAATTCGCCAGTTGGTATTTTTTGCCAGGACTCGATTCTAAAATAGCGTTTGTGTTCTCTTCTGTGACTCCAACCCAAGTCGAGCCCTTTGTTCCACGTTTTGGCGGGCTTCTCCACAGAAGCCTCCAAAAGTGGTGCCACTCTGTCTGGGTACCACAGGGGGTTTGGGAGGGGGTTTAGGCACCCTGGACTGAGTTACCTTGGTAACTCAAGTCACACTCTTGTGTGATTGGCCCAAGTGGTGAGCCGGCTGGCTCACCACTTAGCATGTTTGATTGACAGCTAGGCTGAGTGAATGGGGGTGTGCTGCATAAAAGCAGGGGACTGGAACTTCAGAAGTCGCCACAGGACCTGAGAATCCGACGAGGGAGAAGCTGAGCCGACCTACCACGACGACACCACCGGTGGAGCCCTGCGGAACCGACTCACCACTTCCCGACGACAGAGAAGATCTCTCGGCTGGAGAGGCTTCTTCCCCTGACTGGTGGGCACAACCAGGTTACCTTCTTTTCCTCGCATCCCAGGACGTCTTGTGATCGAATTGCCTGTGCAGGTAAAAGGACCGCTCCTTTTACCTGAGAACTCCGCAGCTGGTTTTTTCCCTGGCAGTGCAACGGACTCCTGTCTTCCACCCCGACAAGATCCTCTCTTCCCCCAGATGAAGCACCGACTTGCATCCGCTGCCAGGAACAACTGCCTCCGCTGGAGTATTCTCACCACTTTAAGGTACCGTGTCCGCCAGGCCTCCCTTTCTAAAGATTGCTACAAGGTAATAATAATCCCTTAACCTTCTGGACTGGGCTGGCCGCCTTGACCATCTAACTGGTCCCTTTCTTTGGTCCAACTCTTTTTGAACCTTTTCAAGACTTTTGTGCACAGCAACCGTGTGACCTTGGACACATTTCGTTCTGATCCTCTTAAAGTGGATCCGGCCTTCTGAATTTACCTTCACGGTTTTACTTTACCTTCCTCTCTTGATGTGTTCTTGTGAAAGTGTTGGGATCTGTTTCAATTTATGTCTGCTTTTCTCTCCCTTTTTAAAACGAATTATTAGAGTGCCATCTGCGTTAAGCGCACACCGCTGTCTGAAAATAAGTGGGGCTTTACTTAAGAATTGTCTAATATTCTTTTAAGGGAGTGTATATCTTTTAGTGACCGTGTTTTTGCACTGCTTAACATTAGTGCCTGTGTGTTTTACTAGATGTGGTTTTGAATAAATAATTATATCTCTTTTACACCAAGCTCTGGTCAGTGTTTACTTGTTCTACTGTGTTCTTTTGACCTATTGTGAATACTCTGTATACTGCCTAACTCTTCTTGAGGGAAGTCTGACTGCTCAGCCACAGCTACCAAGTGAATCTGTGTGGTACAGACTGCTACCAAGTGGGTTTACTGCCAAACACCTGTAGTCTTAAATCTTTTGCAGTGTTCCCAGAGGGAACTGCACAGGTTTCTGCCTAACACTGGTGTACAGCGGTGGGATTTGTATTGAGTATACACTTTAGTGTGCTTTTTGAACACTTTAGGACAACTAACCACAGAGCTTAGCACTAAAAAAAGCTGATTTTCTAACTATGTCTGCTATGGAGAGTTATACCCTAGAATCATTGTCTGCCAAAACTGCTGATTGCTTAAAAGTATTGTGTAGACTTAAGAATCGCTCTGAGAAGGGCCAGAAAATGGAACTTATAGAAAGATTGTTAGAAAACCAAAGTCTGGGTGGTACAGAGGAATCTACCCCCCCACCCCCAGCAAATGTAGAAAACAGTGATGGTATTGATCTGAATCAAAGTCTTGATAATGAGTCAGAAGAGGAAAGTGAACCTAATGAAGATAGCCACTCTGAGCCTCTGTCTGCCTTTCCTACTGTACCTACTGGACCTATACCAGGTCCCACATGTAACCCTGCTTATTTTGAACTTGAAAAATGAAGCTTGAATTGGAGTAAAAACGTTTTATTGCTCAATCTGAAAGAACCCAAGAGCTAGAGTTCAGAAGAATGAATGCCCAGGCTGAGTAGAAGCAAGCTGAGTTAAGACTCAGAGAAATAGAGCTTAATCATGAACTAGAAATTAAGAAGTTGTCTGTGGAAAATGCTTCTCTCTCCTCTGGTTCCTCTAGGAGTTCCAGTCCCAAAAGACCCTGGATGCCTAAGGAATTAGTGGGTATGTATGAACCTAAGTTGGATGTGTTGGATTGGTTAAAAATGTTTGAGTATAATAATGGGCTCCAGGACATCACAGGGAATGAGTTACTTCCCTGGTTGTTCTCTAGGCTTCCCCCTGTTGCAACTGATGTGGTAATGGAGTTGGGGGAGGTGGATAAGAAGGATTATGAATGTGTGAAACTAGCTTTGATAGCTAGATTTGGGAAGACCCCTTCCCAGTACCTTAAGAGGTTTAGGACCCTCAAAAAGAATGATGGTATCCCTTGGGCTACCTGGGTGAGTGAGTGTTTGAAAAACTTAGAGGGATGGATTAAGGGTTACAAGGTGAACACTTATGAGGGAATGAGAAATCTTGTAATGTTGGAGTCAATTTATGATGCCTGCTCTCCTGAGCTCAGACAGCACTTGGCTGATTCAAAGGAATTAGATCCTAGAAGACTAGCTAAGGCTGCTGACTTGTGGGTTGCCAACAGGGCTACTCACAAGGATTCAGGGGCCACTCAGAAAAAGGATGAAGGAGAGCAGCCCCCAAAAGGGAACCAAGATATTTCCAATACCTTCCAACCCAGAGAGGGCCCCAAACAACAAAATAACCAGGGTAAGCCCCAGGGTAAACCACAACAGGCTAGTGTACCTTCTGGTCACAAACCAGAAGGAGGTCAGGCCAAGCCACCCTTCCAGAGAGCATTTGGAACATGCTATCTCTGTGGGGCAACTGACCACATCAAAGGAGATCCCAGATGTAAGGGTAAACCTACAGGGATCAGCACAGTCTCCTTAACCTTCACTCCTGAGGAGGAAGTCCAAATGGCTAGTGCGCACTTTGAAGTCTTTGCTGAAGAACCATTGGGTCTTCAAGCAAGTGTAACAGTAGAGTCCATGGGTCTGGTTAGTGATCAGAATAGGAGTGTGTACAACTCCATACCAGAAAACTCTAAAGTTTATTATATGGACAGTGTTCTTGTCAATGGCCAGGATACTCCTGCCAGGCGAGACTCTGGGGCCAGCAGAACAGTAGTGGATGAAAGCTTTTTCAGGCCTTAGGATGTTGCTAAGGCACCCAAAGGTCCCACTAAGATGTCTGGAGGCCCTGTCCAAATGGTTCCAATTCTACCAGCCCTCATTCAGTGTAATGACATGACAGTGTTGATTGATATGATATGATATAATATGATATGGCATTTGTAACGCGCCTATACACAAGTGTTTCAAGGCGCGACGAGGCAGGGAGGGGGGAACAAGGGGAGACAGACAACGATCCTACTAGGCCAGGTGTCATTCAGATCGCGCAAGTGCATGGGTAGGGGGGAATGGGAAAAGTGCAAGGGGGAAGGGAGAGGGGAAAGTGCAGTACAGGGTTAGTGATGAACAAGATAAATAATGAGGGCCATCTGGTGGCAAGTGCAAGATAAGTGCATACAAGTGCTGGGAAGGGGGACGGTAGGGATACAGAGACAGTCCCGCAGTGCAGGGGTTGCAAGGAAGGCAGTGCAGGGGAGAGTGGCTGGGCCAAATACTGAGATTGGTGAGTGGCCCAGTTGCTGATTCAGTACAGTTTCAGTGATTTAGCAGGGGAGAGGGGGAGAGAAAGCAGAAGCAAAGAGGAAGGTTTTGAGGTGCTTCCGGAACCGGAGATGGTTCTCCTCAAGTTTCAGGGAGGCAGGAAGGCTGTTCCAGAGGGAGGCCCCTGCTGCGGAGAGAGATCTCCCCCCAACTCGTTGCTTGGAGAAGCGGCTGACCCTGAGGAAGTTGGAGGCGAAAGAGCGAAGTGCTCGAGAAGGAAGATATTTAGGAAGGGAGAGTTGAAGGTATTTTGGCCCAACGCCCCAGAAGG
The DNA here is from genome assembly GCF_040938575.1 of Ambystoma mexicanum. Taxonomy (NCBI): domain Eukaryota; kingdom Metazoa; phylum Chordata; class Amphibia; order Caudata; family Ambystomatidae; genus Ambystoma; species Ambystoma mexicanum. The sequence continues at coordinate 231,213,956 of NC_090934.1, forward strand.
CCTTGTGGACAATGCAGAGGGTTTTGAACTTAATCCTCGCAGCCACAGGGAGCCAGTGTAGCGATTTCAGTCCTGGAGAGATACGGTCCCTGGGCTTGAGGCCAAGGATCAGTCTCGCCTGTTCTGGATGAGTTGCAGAGGGCGGAGAGTAGAGGCAGGAAGATTTAGATAGAGGCTGTTACAGTAGTCCAGCTTCGAGAGAACCAGGGCTCTGGAGACAGTGAGCTTCTGGGGGAAGGAGAGGAAAGGAAGGATACCTCTGAGGAGGTGCAGCTGGTAGTGTGACTTCTTAGAAACGTCAGAAATGCGAGGAGAGAAGGAGAGTGTGGAGTCGAAGATGACCCTGAGGTTTTTTGCCTTGCAGATAGGAGCAGGAAGAGGGCCAAGAGAGGCCAGCCAGAGTGCTGCAGGGAAGGAGGGAGTGGGTGTGCCGATGAGTAGAATCTCGGTCTTACTGGCATTAAGGCAGAGGTCGTTGGCGGCACACCATTCCTGGATAGCAGAAAGACAGTCAGAGATGAGGGAAGGAGAAGAGGAGGCAGAGGGTAGCCTGAAAATGAGCTGGGTATCATCCGCATAGCACTGAAAGTTGGGGCAGATTCCTGTCAGTGTTCAGACTGAGGTGCCTGGGAGAGTCCTGTTGGGGAATGATCTAAGAACTCTAGGAGTAGTATCCAGTACCCCCAGGCCTCATAGTATGGAGACCCAGAACCAAACCAAATTGGCTAGAGAGGCCACCTTAAGGAACCACTCTAAGCCTGTGGGAACCTCTACTGAGAACCCCACTACAAGCCCTGGTATTGGTAAATTGACATCTGACCCAGGCAAATTTCAGGCTAAAATGTTAGGGAAATGGGAGCCCCAACCAAGCTCCATCATTGTTCCCCCAGTTATAGAGTCTGTGACTCCCCCTGCTTCTGAGGAAGAGGTGGATAGACCTACTGGAACCCTAACTAGGCCTAAGAGAACTTGTAATTCTCAGTGCTGGTGGAAAACCAGAAAAGAAAAGTCTAAGGCCAAAAACCTTCAGACTGTTGGACCTTCCACAGAAGACTCCAACCCAATTCCTAGTCTTAAGGGGGAAACTTCTAAAGTAGTAAAGGTAGATCTAAGAGGAATGAGAAGCCTGTACCTTGCATATCTCCATCCCCTCCAACCAAGAGGCCTAAAACCCAACCTTCTCCCAACTGAGAGGTGGTGAGTACCTCTGGAGGCCCCTCTAGATCTAAGGGAATCCTTTATAAGGACCCCTTGCAAAAGCCTAACGCAGGTTCAGAAGTTGTAACTTCTTCTGAGGGACTGGTCAACCAGATCCCCAATAACTTTAAAAAGACTGATGTTTCAGAAGTTGTAACTTCTTCTGAGGGACTGGTCAACCAGATCCCCAATAACTTTAAAAAGACTGATGTTCCTCAAAGGGTTTGTAGGTCATATAGCTTACAAAGGAAAACCTTTGATTTGACCATAGAACATAGGTCAGGGTGTCACCACCAAAATGCTGATGTCTCTCTAGGATGTATGTCATCGACTAGAGGTATGAGATTCATCCAGGAGTGGATTAAATCCTCCTGTGCCTTAGTCTGGGGGGGGGGGGGTGAGTGTTAGGGAGAATTCTCTCTTTAGGCTGAATTTCCTAACCTAGTGAGTCCCCCAGCAGCTTTGCTGGATTTCTGGAGTTTGGTTTTTTTCTCCTGCCAAGAGTGAGACTCTTTTTCTCCCACTCTTGGACATGATTTATGGTGTTCCTTTGACTGTTTATGTGTTTTATGGGCTATGGGGTCCTTTACCCCATAGGGTCTCATGTGTTTTTACTATGTGTGTTACACAGCACCCTCCGTGCAGTGACACAGGGGTGTCATAGTGACACCCCACCATAGACTCCATACCCTGGGACTGACTACTGTCTCCCAGGGCATGTAAAGTCACAATTGGCTTTACTAGTCCCAATTTATTAACAGAAACCGGTACAAACCATCATATTGTGGACGTACTGGTCGGGGCAATTGGATTGCCCCGGGGTCTGTTAGTCAAGGGTGCACGGCTCCGTCCCCCCTGATCGAGTTTTGGCTGGTGGCAGTGGATACTACTTTTTATATTCAACCGCGAATATATCCCTATGGGATTTTCCCATTGTTCGAGGCTACCAACTTTAATTATTTAATTCTCATAGCCTCGAACATACCGCCGGTTTATTTATTTAATATTAATTCGCTGGTTGGTATTTTTTGCCAGGATTCGATTCTAAAATGGCGTTTGTGTTCTCTTCTGTGACTCCAACCCAAGTCGAGCCCTTTGTTTCACTTTTTGGCGGGCTTCTCCACAGAAGCCTCCAAAAGTGGTGCCACTCTGTCTGGGTACCACAGGGGGTGTGGGAGGGGGTTTAGGCACCCTGGACTGAGTTACCTTGGTAACGCAAGTCGCACTCTTGTGTGATTGGCCCAAGTGGTGAGCCGGCCGGCTCACCACTTAGCATGTTTGATTGACAGTTAGGCTGAGTGAATGGCGGTGTGCTGCATAAAAGCAGGGCTTTGGGGACTGGAACTTCAGAAGTCGCCACAGGACCTGAGAATCCGACGAGGGAGAAGCTGAGCCGACCTACCACGACGACACCACCGGTGGAGCCCTGCGGAACCGACTCACCACTTCCCGACGACAGAGAAGATCTCCCGGCTGGAGAGGCTTCTTCCCCTGACTGGTGGGCACAACCAGTTTACCTTCTTTTCCTCGCATCCCAGGACGTCTTGTGGTCGAATTGCCCGTGCCAAGCACCCCGGCAACTGGATAGCCACTTACCACTGGCCCGCGAATAAAAGGACCACTCCTTTTACCTGAGAACTCCGCGACTGGTTTCTTCCCTGGCAGTGCAACAGACTCCTGTCTTCCTCCCCGACGAGATCCTCTCTTCCCCCAGATGAAGCACCGACTTGCATCCGCTGCCAGGAACAACTGCCCCCGCTGGAGTATTCTCACCACTTTAAGGTACCGTGTCCGCCAGGCCTCCCTTTCTAAAGATTGCTACAAGGTAATAATAATCCCTTAACCTGCTGGACTGGGCTGGCCGCCTTGACCATCTAACTGGTCCCTTTCTTTGGTCCAACTCTTTTTGAACCTTTTCAAGACTTTTGTGCACTGCAACCGTGTGACCTTGGACACATTTCGTTCTGATCCTCTTAAAGTGGATCCGGCCTTCTGAACTCTAACTTCACGGTTTTACTTTGCCTTCCTCTCTTGTTGTGTTCTTGTGAAAGTGTTGGGATCTGTTTCAATTTATGTCTGCTTTTCTCTCCCTTTTTAAAACGAATTATTAGAGTGCCATCTGCGTTAAGCGCTCACCGCTGTCTGAAAATAAGTGGGGCTTTACTTAAGAATTGTCTAATATTCTTTTAAGGGAGTGTATATCTTTTAGTGACCGTGTTTTTGAACTGCTTAACATTAGTGCCTGTGTGTTTTACTAGATGTGGTTTTAAATAAATAATTATATCTCTTTTACACCAAGCTCTGGTCAGTGTTTACTTGTTCTACTGTGTTCTTTTGACCTATTGTGAATACTCTGTATACTGCCTAACTCTTCTTGAGGGAAGTCTGACTGCTCAGCCACAGCTACCAAGTAAATCTGTGTGGTACAGACTGCTACCAAGTGGGTTTACTGCCAAACACCTGTAGTCTTAAATCTTTTGCAATGGTCCCAGAGGGAACTGCACAGGTTTCTGCCTAACACACGCTTACTGCACACCCTTCCCCTTACGAAGGACACAATTGTTTTATTGGGATTTTCGTGACTGTTACAATCCTCCTGATGAATGTTCTCTGAGTGATTCCCCAAGAACAGAAACATGTCGAGACACCTTCCTGGATATATACAGGGAGATAATTTGTTTTATCTGACAATAATAAGAAACTGATACATTGCCAGACTTACGTTGAATGTATCCATAATCCTTTGTTAACTCACCATTGATTTTAATTGACGAAGTCCTATGTTTTATGTGATGATCTAGATAGATCTTTGTAATTTATATAGATTATTGTTATGAGTGCTACAAATTGAGTGATTTAATATTTTTTTAAATGTACTGATTAAAAGTATATATATTGACTCTATTAGGATCCAGTTTTATGGTTGACCCTACTTGTAGTGCCACCTGTGTTTTGAGCTCTGTCTCATTTATATATTGACTGCTCTCTCCCCCTCCCGGGTATAGACAGAGTAGACACTGCCTCCACCTTTGGGTGGTCCATTGTCTACCGGGATTCCTTTTCACTAGTGTATGTCATCAGTGATGTCATGAATGAGATTTGTGATGGCATCTTTGATGTCATGGGTGTTTGTCCTTGCAGTGCACACTAGTGGCACGAGTTATGGTTGCTTAGCTTACCATAACTGTCGAATTTCGTTTTTTTTTTCTCGGTTTTATCTGTAACCATAACGTCCCTGCAGCAGCGTTTTTCCATTGAATTTCATAGGTTTTTGCTAGTGAAACTTAACCATAACGTCCCTTTAACAATGTTTTTGTTAGTGAATTTCATAGGTTTTTAGTAGGGCACTGTAAGCAGAATGTTGTTTTAGCATACCGTTTTGTGTAAAGAGGATAGGTATTTAGTACGGCAACATAAGCATAACATCGCGTTAACAACGGTTTGGTACTGATTCCTTGGCTGCCCTCATGATAAACGTGTGGAAAGGGCAAATTGTCTGGTGTATGTATCCATTTGCGCTAACCCTTACTTTTCCAAATAGTGTTGGTGTATCGTACCAATTACACATGTACATAGTAAATGTTGTTTAGTGTGTCAGTAGGTTCTCTTTTTGTGTTAACAGTGCATGATAAATCTGTGCTACACACTACTGGCCGAGATGACTACAGATGAGCAATATGGACGTTTCCTAGGGACACTGCACCTGGTTGGCATGTCTGCAATCACAATGCAAGTATCCGTAGGACTCCATTAGTGGCCGCATGTCCGCCTCTTCGAATGAACTTTTAAGAAGTTGTGGAAGTGCACGTGTTTCCGTTGCACACCAAGACCCATGCATAGGTCATCCACTGTATGCTGGTAACACCGCCCCTGTCGCCAGCCCTACAGATTCATGCAGTAGGCTACCGCATCTAAAGTACTGCTGCCGACTTTGTGGGTGGCTCTGCAAACTTACCAATGTGTGGCTAAAGTACTCCTAACATTGGTAAACAAGGAACAGCAACCTGCAGTGTCACGTGGGCACGTTAAAGGACGCATTACTTTGATCTATCTGCTGCTTGTCTTTCCATGACCCGTGAAATAGATACATGGTATTTGCACTCAGCAGTGTGATGGAAAGTATGAAAAGGTTGCCTGCCGGTCGTAAAGTTGAAGAAAACATGTAACTGTAGGTGGGACAGTTTGTACTAAGTCTGCAAAATGGCAAATCTGGTGCACCTTCCTCAGGCACATACTAGTGCATGTAAAGGCAAGTAAGGAAACAGCAGAATAGGCAGAGCGCAAACAACTTTAGTGGTGGTTAGAAAAGCACTGTAGCTGCATGGGTCGTACAGAATAAATGGCTTCCTGCTGCATGTAATGAAGCTGTGTTTCGCGTTGTTGTAAACATTCTTGTATTCCACAATGTATGTATATCCGTAAATGCTACCCCTAACACTAATGGCGCAGCATAAAGTGTTTGTACTGCATGTGACGACAACTGAAATTAAAGCACAAGGGAACAGTGAGCAGGCTACCGCCCTTCCAACAATTACGTAGGGTACTTTCATGTACAGCATTTCCCACATCTGCTGCAGGCAACAAGAGGGGCACTCCTGTAGGGCAGCAGAGCTGTAAAACAACCATATGCCGCGTTACAAACCCATACCCGGCAAAGGACATTGTATTGTGCATGTACTGCAACATGCTACTTTACAGAGTGAAGGTACCTTGAAGTGTGTGGGAACGGTCCTTACGGGAGCATTACAATGACTGGCACCTATGTAGGTGAGGGGCACCCAATAATTCAATTTCTCGGCACGTCCCCTACAGTATCCAGGCAGGTGCTGCCCCTTCTGTACCAAACCTTTCCTGCCGTTCCTTCTGTGGTGTGTGTGAGAACACCATAATAAATGAAAATGAACTGGGAAAGGAAAAAAGGTAAATAAAGAAAGCAGCTTTCACAGATCCACAATGGACTTGCCAATGCATGCATGCAAGGCGGGAGGCGTGTTAGTGTGGTAAACACTGTAGTTCCATCGGTTAGAAAAGGGGTTGCTGTACAACAAGGTTTTTTTACGTGTTGCAGAGGGTTTTCAAGAGAGTCACAGTGCAACACTAACTACAAAAAAAATCACTACTTTCAAGAAGGCCACCAAGCCAGTTTAGATGGGGTGTGCAAAAATCGGGATGGCTGGCATAGTAAGATGAACGTTATAGCTGGGGGAAAGTATTCGTGCTGTGAAACGTCATATTCCCATGGGCGAAGTATGCCATTGGCACATGTCGAACAAAGGCAGAAATACACTTCTTTGCTATGTACCGCGCTGCCTGCATTCACGGACCAAATAGAAAATGACACTGCCACTTCGGTGGCTGCATAATGCGATAGAAACTTATGCAAGAGATCGGAAACAAACGCATGAACTGGGCAAGTGCTTCCTTCATCGCAAATGGCACTGAAACTCGTGTAACATGCTGTCCAATTTTCCCTGCACAATGAACAACAATAATATCGGCATGATTGCGTGTCACCAAAGTGCCACACAGAGAAACCAAAATCAGGCACCTCATTGTAGCTACTCCATAGCACTACACAAACACATGATAGATTGCTAAATGAGTAACCACTGCACAGTGTTTTCCATTCACTTTCAGTCAATGTATGTCGGAATCCCCTAAAACCTGCAAGCTGAAACGCTCACCTGATTCCCACGGAGGCGCAGGTCTGGCTTCGAGTGCTGATGCTTCTTCAATGGTGAAGCGCAGGACTCTGAAGATGGACAGGAAGGGCCCTCTACTCTGGCTTCTCCGGCTCGCAGGAATATTCCCCTGTGCGTGAAAAGGGAGTATTACCTACTGACTGAGTTATGCTCAAGCCTCCCACTCTCTTCCAACCCTCCACGATACCCTTTCCACGATTCCCCGTGAAGTCTCACCTTAGGGTCAGGAAGGATGAGCTCTCCATCCTGCTTCTGATGCAGGGGCGCGTTGAAACCCAGTTACTTCACTGGATTGAGGATTGATGGGAGTTCAGGTAAGCTTTACTATTCAGGTAAGGCTCTGTAAAAGTTTGTTGCAAGTTCAAAAGTCCAAGCCTTATAATAATGTTCATTGTCTTTTTGCAGCAAGCGCTAATGCTTATGTCTTTTTTCCCCTTAGGGGCCGGGGTTCGAAATGCCGGAGATATGGCACCGACCCGAAGTGAAACGTGCAGTTCCAGTTCCAGTAAATGGCAGGTTAGTTCTGGATGAGCGCTCGGGAACTGTCTTTGCATACGCTCATTCAATGTCTTTGTCTTTTTTCCCCATAGGGGCCGGGGTCGGAAAATGCCTGGAAGCGGCAAGACCCGAAATGAAATGGGAATGACCCAACAGGTAAGTCTTATTCCCTTCCTTCTCTCACCTCTTATTCTTGTCTTTTTCTCTAGGCTCTGGGAAGTGGCTGTGTATCCGGATGATCGCTGCTGAAGATGGAGGAACCCAGGAAAGGTGAGTGAAATGCAGCGCTGCAGCGATCGTAACGAAATGCTTTTAAAAATAATGTCTTCCCTTTCAGGATCGTCGGTGATGTCTCCGTGGTGCAGATTTAGCTGGTAAGGTCTCTTGTCTCTCTTTGCAGGTGACCCAGGATGCTGACAGGCGTGGCTGAAGTCCAGATGCAGGAGCTGACACGGTGAGCGTCCAGCTGCGAGGAGCAGAACAACGCGAAGCGTGAGTTGCTGATCGGGTGTGGTTTAAATAGCTTTGGAAGAATACCCAAGTGTGTATCCTTCCTCCGATCAGGTTTGTATCCTTTACCCAACCACACCCGGGTGGAAAGTAGTCCCACAGGTAAAGTAGTTCCATTCAGGCCTCAAGAGGGCCTGGATATGGCAGCATGGTCTGCATCAGGTAAGTGCACATTAAAACACTTGAACACATGTCTAGCTTTATGAGCCTGATGCCTAAGGCGCCAGGACAGAGGTCCAACATGAGCCTGGCGCCTAAGGCGCCAGGACTGCGTCCAAAGGGCCCCAGCTTGGGCCCGCTGGCACTCCCCTGGGGGAAATGATGCCTGCCTCTGGGGTCGCTGGGTCGGGCCTGGCTCCTTGGAGGTAGGCATCATGACACACGCTGTGCCTCGTGAAACACACAGCCATAACCGCACCATCTACATTTCTGTCAACAAAAGCAATGTGTAGCATAGTCTGCCCGTACACATCACACCCACAAACTTTATTGCCCAATCCCGTAGCCTCTGCAGGCCCATTTATATGGCCGTCATCTGCAAAAGGGGCATATGTAACTCGTGCCACCCTGCAACTATCGCGATATTCGCAGACTTTTCGTGCTGGGCGTGCGCGGGATTGGGAGAATAACTGTCAACCAAGGGAGCGGACGTTGTTAGTTGTGCTGGCTCTTAAAAGAACCTTTGGGATTTTTTTTTATTATTTTCTTTTAAAGGTGCTTCCCTACAAACACTTTTCTTGCGATTTTCATACGTAAATGTGTGTTTTGAACATCAGCTCACATTCTTACAATAGGTTCTTCATTGAAGAGTAGAGTGTGAAACAACATTTCATTCCCACTGTGAGACAAACACATGCCATTTGCCTTGAAAAGTTGTATGTATCGCGAACCAATGTTCTCATTCTCACAGGAGACCATCCCAGCAGCACTCAAGAAGTCACACATGATTCTGTTGATGAGACCCCTTCTGACCTCTGGCTAACGACAGGAATAATTGGTGTACTTCAACCCTATTCTCGGGGGTATACATGAGAAAAGCACCTTGGCAGTAGGAACAATGCACTGCACTGCTTTCATCATAATCTTCAGTTGATGGAACACACAGGAACAAGGCAAGTAACCCATAAAGAAGGCTCCAAAGTGCACGATCACAACCATGCGTCAACATTCTACAAGCAGTCCCCCCAAAACAGCACACTTCGACACTACACCACAAAGTGTCCACTCCCTCCAAACCGAAATTGCCAGACAAGTCTTCTTGTAGGGGATACACACACAGATCTTCCACAAAGCCATCACCCACGACGAAAACTGTGCGTCTTGCCATGTTTGCCAGCCGCAGTACACAAAGTAATGGAAAAAATGAATGCTACCCTTTCCTGTGACGCACACCCAGAGCACCTGCCACAAAAGTTAGGCCAGTGCCCTTGGCATGTATAAAGGAAGTGGAAACAGAAATTGAGAGAATGTTGAAAGATGGCCTAATTGAGAAAGCGGAAACCTCAGAGTGGATGAGTCCCATTTTTATTGTGAAAAGGGCAAATGGCACAATTGGGTTATGCATAGACCTCAGAGAGGTTAATAGAAATTTCATTAAGGAGAGATTCCCATTACCGGAAATCAATAAGATGATCACCAATCTCAACTGGCACTAAATATTTTCTTTGTTAGATTTACGCTCTGCGTATCATTAAGTAAAAATGAATCCCTCATCTTATGACATACGTTTATTACGCAATTGCGCATGTAGGCCTCTTTAGATTTGCTAGAATGCCTTTTGGACTAATCTCTGCTGCTAGCGTTTTTCAGCGTGCCATCCATTGCATTTTAGGAGGTCTGGGTGGTGTTAAGTTTTATGAGGAGGACATTTTAGTTTGGGGAGAAGATGTCAAACAACATGATGTTAGACTCAATGACGTGTAAAAGAAGCTAGAAGATGCAGGTCTGATTATAACCCTAAATAAAAGCAAATTTAGGAAGAAACAGGTAGATTACCTTGGTTACAGCAATTCTGGTGAAGTTGTGATGTCAGAAAGGAGTACCGTCCAGGCCATTGTGGACATGCCTGCCCCGACCAATAAGAATTAAGTGTCTTTCTTTCTTGGTCTGATTGAATATTACGGAAAATTTGTAAGAGGAGTGGCAAGTAAAACTGTAGGCTTGAGAAGATTAACCAGAAAGGGTGTTTTCCGTTTGAGTGGAGTGAACAGTGTCAGAAAAAATTTGAGTTGATAAAAGAAGACATAACAAAAGCTCCCATTTTACAAGGGTTCAGAGAAGAGGCCAACACGGTAGTCTACACAGATGCATCGGAATGTGGACTTGGTGGACTGTTGATGGCAGAAGTAGGCCCAAGTCAATATCCGGTAGCGTATGCCTCAAGGTCTCTTAAGGAGGTGGAAAGTCGTTACTAAGTTATTGAACAAGAGGCATTGGCTATCATGTGGGCCCTTAAGAAATTCAGGGTATATCTGTATGGAAGGAGGTTCAAAGTCTGTACCGATCATGAGCCCTGTGTGGCGATTTTTTATAAGAAAGCAGATTTTTAATAAGAAAGCGTTGGATGGTGTGTCCAGACGTATCTCAAAGTGGATCACAAGACTGCAAGGATTGGAATTTGTGGTGGAACATGTGAATGGCAGAGACAATGTGGTGGCAGATCTCTTATCTAGGAGACCAGTGTTCTCTAGGAAAGTATAAAAGACATTTTTCTGGTGGAAGAATCTCTTCAGAAGGAGGAGTGGCGTACAGCATGTGGGGAGGATTTTGTGTATCAGGAAGCCAAAGAGAAGACCCTTATGAGGTGGAGGTGCATTGTAGAAGGGGATGCTAGTAAAAAATAAAGGTGTACAGGAGAGTCAAAGACGAGTTAAATGTGACAGATGGAATGTTGTTCAGAGGCCAGCATTTAGTGCTGCCAGAGGGAATGTGTGAGAAGGTTGTCGATCTCGGACATAGGTCACACATGGGAATCAGTAGCATCAAAGCCCTTATACGAGAGTGTGAACAGTGTAGAGACAGTGACAAGGTGTTGGAAATGAGAGTTCCCCCTATGAAGAGACCAGATAGTTCCAAAATGATGTGGGACACTGATTTGTTAGGTCCCCTAAATGTTCGAGGAACACATGAAACTTATGTCATAGTGGTAATGGATTAACTCACAAAGTGACCAGAGGTTGGTATAATTAGACACATTACTTCAAAGAATGTGATTGCGTTTTTCAAAAACATATTTTGGAGGGAAGGTTGGCCCGCTGTGTTTGTGTCAGACAATGGTGCTCAATTTGTCTCTAATTAGTTTCAAGGTTGGGCAGTCAAGACTGGGATCAAACAAAAAAGAACTGCACATTATCACACGCAAAATAATGGGTGCGTGGAAAGGTTCAATAGGACGCTAATGGATGGAATACGCATGGCTGTACAATTTAGCGCTGACTGGAAAAAGGAATTGATTTGGCGAGTGTTTCAGTATAGGTGTACCCCGCACCCGGTCAATGGTGTTAGCCCATTTGAGCTGATGCGTGGTCGCAAACCCAACACAATGTTAGTACCTGGGTGGATTAGTTGCGCGAAGGCCGTGAGTGTTGATCTCCAGTCGGTGAAAGAACAGATGAGACTTAGGGTTGAGGATTGCAAGAGATGGTGTGATGAGAGACATGAATGAAAGGTGATGAGTGTCAAGAAAGGAGATAAAGGAAATAAAACTTCGAGGTGGACCAGGAAAACAAATAATAAATACTGTAAAGCAAAGAGAGTGAATGATAATCTTGTACATGCTGTTAGGTTGGAGGGAGGAGAAATTTTGGAGCAAGGAGCGTTTAGTAAAAATGTAGTTGTACAAATCTGTTGAACTCCCTCCTAACCACTACTCACCCACAGTTGTTTTTTTGTGTTTCTTTTTTTCCTCCTCCCTCTGGCAAAGGGAAGGAGGTGCGTGGTACAATGCAGATAGTTCACCCGTACATAGTTCATGCTTGTTTTTGCTGTCACTTATGATCATTCACCTTGGACCACCTCTTCACAGAATTGTTTTAGTCAAAAGGTGTGTTATGATGTAGATAGTTCACTTGTACATAGTTCATGCTGGCTCAAGGATGCCAACAATGCAACCACATTACCAATGGAATACTGTCATCATCAGAACCCAGGTGTTCAAGAATCTTCATGAGTGCTTCAGAATGTTTATTTAAGACTTCTGTCAGTTAAAAAGTGCTCAATTTAGGAGTGGAGCTGCAACATGATTTGAGCTGAGAATAAAGCTTTCATGAACTTCCTTGAAGGAGTGTTTTATTTCCTCGTTCATTACACAATCCTCCAAGTACAAGCCTAGGGACAGACCTTGCCCATGGGGCCAGGGTGGTACGTCCACAGAACAATAATCCCCCTGCACTGACAGAGGATCACATGGGAGAGGAACCCCCTTATCGGATTAGGGATGACCATCTTCAGAGAACATGGTATGCCCCCACATTAGTACCCTTAGATCCCTCTCCAATGTTCCGTCCTCCCGAACCTCCTTGTGATAAGGCCGATATCTATTATGGCCAGGTTAGTCAATCTAATATACTTGACAGGGTTCAGACTTTAGAAAATGCAGAATATCTCACATCTGGCTCTTTGACATATACTGGGAAGAAGAAGGCGATCAGGAGTCCAATGATCACTAGGGACAAACAGAATGAATATTGTACCTTGTTAAGGACTGAGCAGAGGGAGATGATCAGGAATACAAAGATTGCTATTGTGAAGGAAGCAAAAGATGTGATTCGTCCAAAGCAATTCATTTTCCCAATGCAGGAGTTTAAACATCAGACAGCTGAGTTGGAAAGGGAGATCGATCCGAGGAAGTGGGCCGGAAGTGGGCTGTCAGAAGTTGGGAGGACTTTGCTCGTACTTCATTGACTTCAACTTTTGGCCATGCCCTTTTTTCTGTGAAGGAATAAGAAGAACGCTCCGAGGAAGTGGGCCGGAAGTGGGCTGTCAGCTGTTGGGAGGACTTTGTCTCGTACTTCATTGACTTCAACTTTTGGTACTTACTGCATTCATTCTCTCCTAAAGGACTATTTGGACTTTTATATAGAAAATATATAATTTACCAAGTTCCCCTATAATTATAAGTGCTTAATACGTATTTTTTTACAATTTTTATTATTAGGCCACGCCCCTTTTTTCTGGGGAGGAATAAGAAGAGCAGCCAGCGCGCTCCTGCGCGCACACTCCGAGGAAGTGGGCTGTCAGCTGTTGGGAGGACTTCGTCTCGTACTTCATTTACTTCAACTTTTGGTACTTACTGCATTCCTCCTCTCCTAAAGGACTATTTGGACTTTTGTATAGAAAATATATAATTTACCAAGTTCCCCTATAATTATAAGTGCTTAATACGTATTTTTTACAATTTTTATTGTTAGGTGATACCCCTTTTTTCTGTGAAGGAATAAGAAGAGCAGCCAGCGCGCTCCTGCGAAGTGGGCCGGAAGAGGGCTGTCAGCTGTCCACTGTCCGCTGCGCAGCTGAGCAGCTTGCCTACACCTCCGGACCCACCCTCGGATTATGGCCGAGTTTCGTTCCGTCAGGTCTGCTTTCAGTTAAGCATTAAAGACTCATGTGTCATTCTATCGGTAAGAATTGCATTAAGTATTTATTGTTGGGAGTTCCTAAACTGTAGGGAAAAGCGTGGCAATTGTAGTTTGTTCTCTGCGCATTTCTGAGCACCACAATTCACAGCTATTCATTATCCAGTGTTCTAATTTCACTGACTTGTTATATCATTAAGTCCTTTCAGAAGGAGATATATGACTATTCCTGTGCCGTTCGCACATACATCAGCATACATGTACATCTGTCCGCTCTCTCCTGGACGCATATGCCTATCGAATTGGCCCAGCAATCATACTCCATAAAACATGGCTAGCAATTTACATAGCGGGAAACATAATAAACATGCCACGATCATTATCAAGGAAGGGTTGTTAAAATTTTCAGAGACTTCAAAACCCCTGTGCACTCAAATGGAAGGTTCCATACAGCCCATTCCTGATTTGAGTCAAGATAGTGTAGTTGTGGATTTCCCCTCGTCCATCGAAACGACGGTTCAACTCAGTAATGCAATTAAAGGCACGGTCTAGTAAAAAATGTTATTGTCCCTACGGGTCGGCCATGTTTTTTTAAGCCTAAGTGGCTCGATTTTAGAAAACTTTCCTATGGACCTTACCCGAGTTTTCGTCCATTAAACGCACGCGAAAACAAGCACCAGGGAGCTGCCATTTTGTGATAATCCTATCATTTCCCCCATCGCCCTGGCTGACCTGCTTTTGCGGCACTAAATCATATCCCCCGCCCCTGAGCCTGTCATCAGCAGACATGTACCGCCCATTTCACAACGCCAAAGCACGTCTCGTGTCAACATTCGCTGCGCTTCAGCTAATGACGTGTCGCCATGGAAATTACAGGACGCCTCTTTCCTCAATAAGTACAAACAGACCGTTTCACAACACACAGCAGCAGATTTCCGATTCCATTCCTCTCTCTGTGCTACTTTGAGTATTCTGTGACTCGTTTCAGTGCTCTGGTCAGCTACCTTCGCCGCTTGTAGCCCATGTGAACAGATACCAGTACCACCGCTATAAATTATTTTAGTTTGTTTAACACATAATGGCTACAATAATGCCCTACATGTACAAGCCCGAGTATACCAAGGAGGAACTACTGGAAAGGGAAGCGCGCGAAAACGATGGGGATTCGGATGGCAGTTGGCAGGACGAATCAACAGATGAAGAGCCTGGGCCTAGTCGAATGGACGGCGTCTCCACCTGGTGCACATGCAATCGGTGCGAGCTAATGCCAACTGAGGAGGAGAACTGCTGCTGCCGAGAAAACTCGGGATGCCTGGCCTACATTTCGGAAGGCGAGCCACGACCGCAATGCATCACCGAGCTGCCAGACTTCAGGGCAGCCTGCCTCACACGGGCCGAGTTGAGAATAATGATGGTGCTTATGCACGAACTTCGAGCAACTGTTCGTCCTCGTAATCCGAGTAACGAGTAAGTATACTCTGCTTGTCATGCCACTCCTATTTCATGTTCTTCTACTATATCCAAAATTACATCTACATATCATTGTAACGCATGTAAGTCGTTCAATAGTGTGCATTGTCTAGATGGCATTTGTCAGTGTAAAATGCCATTAGTTACAAGAATTGTCATTGACAACAAACGTTTATTAAACTTATCTTGGTCATTTAAAAACAGTTTGTTTCATTCCTTTTCACAGGTGGTACACGCTGGTGGCCTATCGTTCCTTTACATGGTGGCTTCACGGGAGGCTTGGACACGGCGTTCGAAGAGTGATACCCGCCTGTGCCGTTCGTGCCATTAGAGAAACGTTCCCAAGTGACAGCGGTCAGTACAGGGGATTTTCTCTCACTGTGCTGCAACCTGACCTGTATAATCTTTAAAGTCTTGTATTTTTGTGTCATGAAAATAAGATACAAAATAAAACATCACATATATTTTAACAACGGTTGTCTCGATTTTTTAAATGAATCAAGTGTGTCTCCATTCAAGGATGGACGTCAGACATCTGTGCTCCGAATGGGTGAAGGTCTGGTCGCTGTGAAGCAGGGTGGTCACTATCTATCTAAGCTAACATAACATATTCTCGATAATGCATGCACTAAATAACACTTGTTCAAAGTCTTGTCAGTAGGTTATGTCTCTATAAAAGTCACACATATATCTATACTAACAATTACCATTGGATTGTGCAGGCCTTAGGGTCTTGACCACTATAATACACCGGTTGAAGTGTGGGTCTGTGCTCACAAGAATCTCCGGTATGTGGCATTTGTTATTGATAAGCAACGATATACTATCATTGATATAAAGGCGATATACTGTATATTGATATAAAGGCGGTTCGCGCCGGTGGATGCGGGCTGGCATGGGGGGCTGTCAGGGGCGCGAAAGGCCAAGGTGCCAAACTACATGTACACTTCAAAAGGTGTCCCACGCCAAGGGGCCATCGGTCATATGGCCTCCTCAGACCCCTTGTCTCCAGCCAGGCCTCCCCTTGAAGCAGGCCGCCCCCCTGCAATCCACATAAGTGTGTCTCCATTCAGCAGTCTTCCTGTGCCTTATCTGCACGCCCCAGGGCCATCCATCCCACCCCCCTGTATCAAAGGCGGTTCGCGCCAGTGGATGAGCGCTGGCATGGGGGGCTGTCAGGGGCGCGAAAGGCCAAGGTGCCAAACTACATGTACACTTCAAAAGGTGTCCCACGCCAAGGGGCCATCGGTCACATGGCCTCCTCAGACCCCGTGTCTCCAGCCAGGCCTCCCCTTGAAGCAGGCCGCCCCCCTGCAATCCACATAAGTGTGTCTCCATACAGCAGTCTTCCTGTACCTTATCTGCACGCCCCAGGCCCATCCATCCCACCCCCCTGTATCAAAGGCGGTTCGCGCCGGTGGATGCGCACTGGCATAGGGGGCTGTCAGGGGCGCGAAAGGCCAAGGTGCCAAACTACATGTACACTTCAAAAGGTGTCCCACGCCAAGGGGCCATCGGTCACATGGCCTCCTCAGACCCCGTGTCTCCATGCAGGCCTCCCCTTCAAGCAGGCCGCCCCCTAATACCACGACATACATACGTCATTCATTCACAAACACACCCCAGTTTCTAATACTTTAAAAACCACTCGATATGTCTCATGAGAACATCTTTGTGCTTTGCAAGTCAACTGCTGAATGTGCTACCTGGGAACCACTGAGATCTATGCTAATCTGCTCGTCGTCGTGCTATCCGTGAACGTCTGTGACCGCTTCGAGCATACCCATCAGTGCGCTACCTGTGGCCATCCACCTATTCTCCCGCAGCATACTGCTCTGCTTGCTGAATCCAACTGTTTGTTGGTCAAGGTAAGGCCATGTATCCTGGTCATATTTCGCAGATTTTTAAATTTCTATCTATTTGCGAGTAGAGTACCCAATAGTGCTATGTTCATTGGTCTCATTGCTATTGACTTGAATTTCCATTGCTATGCTATCAATAGATCTATTTATTTTCATCTGTGTCAATTGTCATCGAACTGCATCCTTCGGGGATCCAGTCTATGATGTAAGCATGTTTCCTTCTCGTGCAATACAGAACATCCAAGGGATGAGTCACATGTTCAGTTTTTAGTCACATCATTTATACATTTCTGCAACTTATGCAAATACTAAGCCGCACATAATGAACTGGTATAGTTCCTGCGACCAAAACAAACCTTGCATTGATCATTGTATGATTCATTTACTTTTGTATTAAATCTTTATTCTTGAAGATTGTATAATAATGTCGATATTTACTTTTCAGATTTATCAACAATGCCTGCCTGTTCGATTAGCGGTTGCCCTTCGAAGACCCATGCGAAATCTGAAGGCACTACAATGCATGTATTCCCGAAAACTGTTGATCGAATAAGAGAATGGGTCAGACATTGCGGATATCCAATGGATGAGCTGGAAAGTAGAGTCCAACAAGCCTTACAGGACAAGAGGGGTGATCGATACCGCATTTGCTGCCGGCACTTTTCCTTGGACATGTACACAACATCTTGGGTAACAAAGAAGAATAAACGGCGAACAACACGGAAATTGCTCGAAAACGCTATTCCCACTCTATTCGTCCACATTCCGCCACCGGTGAGTCAAGTGTCCGGATTTAGCTTTAGGCCTTGGGGTAGTGTGTAGGTATCCGAACGGATTAAATGATATTGTAGGTGTTCTATCCCTTGTAATAATTTCGATATTGATATGATTGTATAGTTTTTTGAATAATGACATTTACCAATATATTCTTTGTCGATTTCATAACCCACAAACGCAATGTATATATATATGGGGACAGGGAACTGTGCTGTATTGAGCATTTTTCAAGTATTCTGTCGCCTTACATGGCTATTTTTAATATTGGCATTTCATTATCAATCATTAATTGACCTTTACAACTTCTTGACTATCCCTTGAATCTGAAGCAAGAACATTCTACATCCTTGACGTGGTCGCAGTTATCAACCACTTCTAGCGCGTATCAGGTAATCTTACTAGGCTAATCCGCTACATACTTGTTTTATGCATGTCAAGTAATAGTTTTATTCTATTGTGTAATTATTTTACCGAATGTTTGGTTACTGCTTTCCAATTGATATACACCTTAGTTATCGTCCACTGGTGTTTGTTTTCAGTTATAATTAGTGTTATCCATACTAATGCAAGTACTGTCTTTCAGGAAGATGATGAAGCGTCCGCCACATCTACAACATTTCTAGATGTTCTTCAACAGCAGGAGGTATGGATACTGACAGCTCCATCGAGCGTCATCATCAGAGCTGGAATTCTTGTCGTTTGATTGTTCTATACAATGTTTCATTCGTGGTTAGCCGTTGATATGTACCTGTGCTGTCGACCCCAGGTGTGTGTTCTGTTTTCACAATTGTAATCCTCACTAATGCAAGTACTATGTTTCGGGCAGTTGATGGAGCGTCAACCCCTGCACTTGATGCAGAGCCTGACATTCAAGTATACGAATCGGCACAACAGCTTTCGGAAGTGCGCACTACATTTGCAACATCCATAGATATTCTTCAGCAGCATGAGGTATGGATAATGACAGCTCAATCATGCGTGATCATATAACGTGATTCCATTTGCTATACTTTCTTCCCTATTAACGCAAGTGCTGTGTTTCAGGGAGACGACGAAGCTTCCACTACAATCACAACATCCAATTTAGATGATATAGATGTAAATAATTTGTTGAAAAAGTCGATGAAATGTGATCATATTTAGATTTTCCTTGATTCTTTTGGACAATGCATCACTTGCGGTTATCTCTTTATATGTACCTGTGCGTTCGACCTTAAGTGTGTGTTATGTTTCCAATATTGAAAACCATACTAATCCAAGTACTGTGTTTCAGGGAGACAACGGAGCTTCCACCACAATCACAACATCTCATTTAGATGATGCAGATGTAAAGGAATCGTTGAAATAAGTCGATGAAATGTGATCATATTTGGATTTTCCTTGATTCTTTTGGACAATGCATCATTTGTGGTTATCTCTTTATATGTACCTGTGCCGTCGACCCCAAGTGTGTGTTGTGTTTCCAATATTGAAAAGCATACTAATGCAAGTACTGTGTTTCAGGGAGATGCGGATGCCTCCTCTCCAATACAACCATTCATGGCAGTCCATGCAGAGCCAGAGGTATGGATACTGACAGTTCCATCGAAATAGATCATCACTGGTCGAATACTTGTCGTTTGATTGTTGCACACAATGTTTAAATCGTGTTTGGCTATTGAGATGTACCTGTGTGTTCGTCCTCACGTGTGTTTTATGCTAACAATATTTTGATACATAGTAATGAAAGTACTATGTTTCAGGGAGACGATGGAGCCTCATTCCGTGCTGTCTATGCGGATACAGAAAATATAGTTGTTGCAGCGCAAGAGGAAGGGAGGACATGCGGAAACAAATCGGAGCTACAGCGTGCAGATGTTGAAGGTCGAGTCAAAAAAGTTGCAAAGAAAAAAAAACAAAAAAAGGTTAGTTACAAACAGTCCATAACTTTAAAAAAATGTTTGTGCTGGGGACTATTTTATGTTTTTTTCCAGTCAATTCTACTACACTCCATTTTGTGTTTAAACTGAACATCCCTTTTCCAATCTCTCCTCCAGTTACCCGTGGGTGTCAGAACTATACACACAAAGACAGTGAAGCGAATGAGAGATGTGGCTTGCCAGACCGTGTACACTATGGAGGAACTATTAATTGAGGCGAGGCGTGTTCAGGCTCGAGATGCTCATGTCCAATGGCCAGAACATGAATTAACTGTGTTTGGAGACTACAGCAAAGTTGCATTGGACCATAGCTACAGTGCGACCGCACCACCACAAGAAGATGTTATTGAATGTATTGAAGATAGCTCTGAAGTAGTTGCAGATCAATTTACACAATCTACACCCGCCAAAAATTTGCCACCAAAAAACCTGTCGACATTGTTGTGTTCTCCCATCAATGTTGAAGTAATAGATGTTGAAATGACAGAGAATGAACCAGCCGCAACATCCATAGACGCATCAGAACTTTATATCAGCGATATTACTTTCCAATGTGTTGAAATCTCCACAACGTCACAGGCCGAAACAACGTTGACGCAGGATGACATTCTAATGAAAGAGAGCAAATACATTGTATTCAACAGTTGTTTGATGGAAATTATAAGTATGCTGAAATGTGTGCATTCCATTAGAGGGAAAGTATGTGGGAAGCCATTGATTAATGTGACTCGTCAAATAAAAGGCAGTAACGTCAAAATAAATGCCGCCTGTCGATTAAATCATAGGTTCTCATGGTCTGCACAACCGATGCTGGGGAAACTGCCAGCAGGCAATCTACTGTGTGCAGCTGCATCACTTTTTAGTGGCTCCAGTTTTAGAAAGTTAGAGGCTTTCTTTCAGTTTGTGGGACTCCATTTCATTTCTAAAGCGCTGTACTACATATACCAACGTGATTATCTGTTTCCGGCCATTAGTGATGCTTGGAAAATTGAACAATTGTCTCTAGCAAGTACATTCGAAGGCAAACGATTCAGGCTAGCCGGCGATGGACAGTGCGACAGCCCTGGATTTTCTGCCAAGTACTGCACCTACCACTTTCAGGAAATGGATAGTAAGACAATTGTGAGTTCGGTGGTCGTGCAGGTAACACAATGTACATCCTCAGTGGCCATGGAGAAAATAGGTTTTATAAAATCAGTGGAATATCTACAATCGAGGGGAATGCACAATGACCTCATAGCCACGGATAGACACGTTTCAATTGCCAAGACAATGAGAGAGCAGTTCCCACATATTAAACATCAATTTGACATATGGCAACTTGCTAAATCAATCAATAAGAAAATCTCGGCTGCAGGGAAAAAAAAGGTTTTGAAAGTATTTTGCAGTGGCCACATTCTATCACCAACCATCTTTGGTGGAGCTCAAAAACTTGTGAGGGGTCAGTGGAAATACTACTTGAAAAATGGCAGTCACTGATTCACCACTGTACCAACGTTCACCTCTGGACACCAAATGAACATTTCCACCAATGTGAACATGGCCCTTTGTCCCCAGAGGAGGCACGGAAGAAGAAGTGGTTGATTCCATCTTCACCGACACACAAAGCCATTGAGAAGATTGTTTTCAACAAAACTCTATCAAGAGATTTGAGGGGACTGACAGAATTCTGTCACACAGGAGATTTGGAGGTGTTCCACAATATGTGCCTAAAGTACAGGCCAAAGCGCTTGCATTTTAGCTTTCGGGGCATGAAACATCGCACTCTACTAGCGGTCTTGGCCCATAACAGCAATGTCGGATGTAAACAATCTAGGACTAGGGGTAAAGTAAGGATGCCTCGCTACACTAAGGTGTTTTCAAAACGAAGTAAGCAATGGGTGATCAAACCAATCTATGATGAAATGCAGTTCGACTTTGTGAAAGGCCTTATTGTTGCTGTGTTAGAGAAGCATAGATATGGAATTTTGGATGTTTCTGTGCAGAGCAGTGATCCATTGCCACCGAACATTGCGACTGTGCCATGCCCACCCGAAGCACAGCTGATTGTGAAGTACAAATCCCAGTTTAAATAATTGCAATACGATTGTCTTTTTGTAAATAAATGTTATTGTACAGTGCACCTGTAAACCTAACCCCTACCTTCACCATCATGGGTGGAGAACAAGCTGGGTGTCATCTTTGAATTCTCTCTATTCACCTCACATATGTGTATGTATATATTTTTCTCATGTCTCATCTCATGTAAATGTAAATGCTGCGCACTGTTAACGGAGGGGAGGCTTGCGTATTGCAAATAATAAAACAAACAAACAAACAATAAATCTCACTTTTAACTCAACTCCTGTGGTACTTTATACTTTCCCTGACCTTCCGCCAAAAATTAAATGTCTCAATTTGGGCTGCAAACCTCGCAGACAACGGGGGCAAAATTGGGGCACTTAGAACGCGCCAGCCAAGCGGGCCGTGGCATTTGGGAGAGAAGCCAGTTCGCATTTGCACATTGAGGCGCACTACATAGACGGATTCTAAACTTCAAGTTCTCACAGATGCCTATACTACGTGATGTTGCAAATAAAGAATGCGAAGGACAGCGCCCAGATGAGGCCCAGATGAAGTCGCACTGGAAGTATAAGGGTCTATTGTTTTTTGACCTTGAGACAGGGACCATGCCGAAAGAACTACATTTGAAGGGAGTGCGCAATAACGTAAGAGACGATAAAGCAGAAAATTCAGAAACTAGACCGAGTTTCATTTTAGGTCAGTATACGAAAAATCGTTGTCAAGAGCACGGTCCGTTTTACAGACTGCATTACGAAGAGACACAATGGAAGTTTCAAATATAATGTAAGTAAATCTTTGCACGCTTTTATACCGGAATGAAGATTTAATAAATGGATACATGAATAAATGAATGAATGAAGAGCTAGGAAAAGCAAGTAAAACTGTTCGTAGTGGGCACATGGGCATGCAGGTCCACTGGTCTCACTGATCTCGGCCCTTGGCCCAGCCACCTTTCCCTGCACTGCCTACCTGCACTACGGGACTGTCTCTGTATCCTTCAGCCCCTTCTCCCGGCATTTACCTTGCACTTGGCACCAGCTGGCCCTATTATTTAATTTGTATTCAACTAACCATGTACAGCCCTTCCCCATGCGCGATCAGAAAGACACCTGGCCTAGTAGGATCGTTGTCTGTCTGCCCTTGTTCCCCACCTGCCTCGTCACGCCTAGAAACACTTGAGTATAGGCGTGTTACAAATGCCATATCATATATCATATCATTCCTCACGCATGTAGACTAACTGTCGTTTATCATTGTGTGTTGGACTCGATTTATCTCGTTACTTTTCGCATTGATTTTAGAGACGAACATACTCCATTGAACTATCCTTGCAAGCAAATAGTTTCTGATCGGCCGTAATAAATAAAATGAGTAATATTAATGAAGTTCGGCTAGCGAGACTAATTATCATTTTTTTGTTTTCATAACAGGTATTTGATCCCATTCTGCCACTGCCATCTGTTTGAGACACCGGCGGATGGATTCTTCAGCAGACACCTGCAGCTTCGTGTCAACAACTGGAGCACGATCACCATATTATGGGACGATCGCCAAGGGCCCACATGCCCTTACGCTGTACTAGTGGCTAGAAGCAACATAACAACCTTTAGGCTGGACTAGTGCCTAGTTGATGGAACAGCCTTGCGGTTCACCGTGCTTCCAAAGTGATTCTTTTTATGAAAATGAACACCCTGTGTACCATAAAGGAACAGCGCGTGACTCAAGATGAAACGGAATAGTTATTGCGGATACAGATAAAAGAAAATAAATGGCTTCCAGAGTTCATATGGCAATTGCTGAATATTCTCTAAACATTTAATGTCAAATAAATGTACTTTACCAAATGTACCGTGTTGCTGTTTCATTTTAAAGTACAGTTTCATATTCCGAATTGTGGCGCGCTGTGTTGTGAGTTGATCTGTGTTGGTTTCCGGGTTCTGTGTAGAGTCGCGCAGAAGACGACTGGGCGCGTTTGCCTACGCAGCACAGTAACGTCACGGGGAGAGGCGGGGAATATGAATGTTTTGATAATGTCAGGCTCAGGGGCGGGTGCATTGATTTAGTGCCGCAAAACCAGGTCAGCCAGGGCGATCGGGGAAAAGATAGTATTATCAGAAAATGGCGGCTCCCTGGTGCTTGTTTTCGCGTGCGTTTAATGGACGAAAACTCGGGTAAGGTCCATAGGAAAGTTTTCTAAAATCGAGCCACTTAGGCTTAGAAAAACATGGCCGACCCGTAGGGACAATACAAATTTTTACTAGACCATGCCTTTAACGAGAAACAACAAAGTGTTCATATTAGTCTGCCGAGGGATTCTACCACTGACAAAAAACCTTCTGTATTAAGGATATATATGATGGGGATTTTTCAATCCAGCATAGTTTCCTAAGTGTCAGGGAACCAATTCTACAAACGGTGATGGCTAATTCAAATAAGCCTATCAGTGAACATATTTCAGACATTTCCATGATGGGATCTACCTTAATGACGGAACTATCTAAGCGGGCTCGTCTTTCACTTGGCCCTTCAACGCCTGCTACAAGTAGACAAGGGGGCAGAGAACACATACATTTGCATCAAGCAAGCATCCTAGACGTGTCTTCCGCTGCAGTCGCTTTTTATTATTTTATTTTTTTTCTTTAACATGTTTTTATTGATTTTCACATATCAACTCATAACAAACAACGAACACCCTCCCCTCCAACTCCCCTCACCCTCCCCTTAGGGCAAGCATGATCTTCTTTCGGGGTTAAATTATGCATTAAAGATGTCCGTCACTTTAATGTTGTGTGGGCACCATTGTTTCATAAAGTCTGATTGGAGATACTCTAACACATCACCCCACTCTTCGGCAAACCTGTCCCTCGTTCCTTGGATTGTGTGGGTAACTTTTTCCATCGCCAATTGTGCCCATACATTTTGTAGCCACGTATATGTCAGAGGGGTGTCTTTCTTTTTCCAATGTTGGGCTATTGTAGACCATGCCACTATGAGCAGTCCCATGAAGCTTATCCATTGTTTTTATTTCTACTTCCTTTCTCTTTCGTCCCTTATCACACACATCCATACCCCCTCTCCCAGTTGTCCCACATCTCTGAACATTTTCCCCATCTCTTTACAGCTCCACCAAATGTGCTTCCACGTTCCCACCTCTCCACAGTCCCTCCAGCATCTGTTTGACGTTTTGGGGAACATTAAATGCAGTCTCTCAGGGGTGTAGTGCCATTGTGTGACAATTTTGATCCACATTTCTCTAGTCTGTGCTGATCTAGTCAACTTGGGAATCAGTGTCCATAGGTCCACCCATTGTTCTCTTGGTTGGTTCCTTCGTTGGTTCCTCCCCCAATGTTCTACTCCATTTAATCATGTATGCCCATTTGACCTCTTCCTCCTGTGTGTTTATGAAGGAGTATAAAGTCGACACCCATCTCTTTGCACCTGAGTTGGTTATGATGTATTTCTCAGAGTAAGGGCCCTCGTTGCTGCCTTTGTTATCTCAGGGGTCTTTAGCCAATGTTTAAGTTGCTCATATCTGTATTTATCCCGTTTGGAGAGTGCTGCGCGAGGGTAACACAGCTCGAGAGGTCTAATTTCGTTATCAACAAACATTTCTCCAATTTTTGTTATTCCAGCCTCCTCCCACCTTTCATATGCCCCCTGCTCCAAACCCGGTGGGAACTGCGGGTTCCGCCATAAGGTGGTAAACGGGCCCAGGGTGGTGGTCATTATACCTCTCTGTGTTTGACTGTCCCACGCTTCCATCGTTGTTCTCAGTATTTTGCTAATCCCCATGTTGGGGTGCCTGTACTGCTTCTGCCTCCAGAGTAGCTCCACCAGCGGGGTTCTAGCTACCGCCCTGTCTGGCTTTGCCCATATCGGTTGCGGGCTATCACCCAGCCATTCCCGGAGTACTTTTAGCTGCGCTGCCTGGAAGTATCTCTGGAAGTGGGGCAACGCAAGACCACCCTCCTTGGTTGGTACAGTTAAAATCGCTCTGGCTAATCTCGGGGTTCTCCCTTTCCATACATAGGAAGAAACCACTTTCGCTAATGACTTGAAAAAGGTTCTGGGGACCCCCACCGGGATGGCCTGGAAGTAGTAAAGAAGCTTTGGGAGGATGGTCATCTTAACCGATTTAATTTTGCCCCACCAAGAAATCATCAACGGATTCCATCTTTCCAGATCTCTACAAGTGCTTGCGAGCATGTGCGAATAGTTCCCCCCATAAAGCTGCTCCGCCTTACTAGTTAGAGTAATTCCCAGGTATTTGATGCCTTCATTTGCAATTTTAACCTCCAACGTGTTAGCTTCCCTCTCTATTTTGTCCCGGTCCCCTGCCAGTATTAAGATTTCTGATTTGTTCCTGTTCATTTTTAGGCCAGAGATGGTCCCGAAATCCTCCAGCGCTCCCACCACCGCCGCCAGGATTCTCTCCGGGTCTTCTAAAGCAATTAACATATCATCTGCGTATGCAATCGCCTTATGTTGTGACCCTGCCATGTCTATCCCTTTAATGTGCGTGGATTCTCTAATCTTCATTAGTAGGGGTTCTAAAAAGATTGCGTACAGAAGTGGGGAAAGCGGGCAGCCTTGTTTTGTTCCTCTCGCGATTAGTACCTTTTCTGTTACTTCCCTGTTAATGGCTACTCTACTATTCGGGGAATTGTAGTTCGCTTTAATTCTTGCAATAAATTGTTCCCCAAACCCCATATATGCCAAGGTTCTAAACAGCATGGACCATTCTACCCGGTCGAAAGCTTTCTCAGCGTCTACCGCAAGCAGGATCGCCGGGGAGCCCTTTATGCCTATTTTCTCCACTAGGTGGATGATCCTTCTAATGTTGTCATGGGTTTGCCTTCCCGGGATAAAGCCTGATTGATCTAAGTTTATCAATTTTGGGAGTAGTGGGGAAAGTCTTGCTGCCAGGATCTTGGTATAAATTTTGGCATCTATATTTATTAGGGAGATTGGTCTATATGATGCGGGAAAAGCAGGGTCCCTCCCTGGTGTGTGAAAAACGAAGACCTTCGTTTCATTCATTGTCGGTGTGATGTTGCCGCCATCTTTAAATGAGTTTAGAAGCTTTGTCAGAGCCGGGATCAATATGTCCCCATATTTTTTATAGAAAGGGGCCGTAAAGCCATCGGGGCCTGGAGCTTTATTTGTCGGGAGATCTTTTATTGCCTTTCTAACGTCCTCTTCTCTTATCGGGTCTTCCAGGGCCTATCTGTCTTCTTCTGAAATTTGTGGGAAGTGGAGGCTTCTAAGGTATCTGTCCTGTGCCTCTTCGTCCGGGTGGTCTGTGGAGTACAATTTCTGGTAATATTTCCTAAATTCCTCCCCTATATCCCGTGTGTTAGTCAGCTGCACCCCTGTCGTATCTCTGATGTTTTTAATTGTTGTTTCCTTCTGTTTCACACAGAGTTGCCTTGCCAGTAGCCTGTCGGCTTTATTTGCTTTTAGGTAGTATCTTTGTCTTAGATATAGTAAGTTTCTTTCTGCTCCTTTTTTGCAAAGCATCTCTAGTTGGCCCTGTGTGTGTTTTAGCTGTTTCTTTAGTGCTCTAGTGGGGTGGGCTGCTATGTTCCCTTGTAGGTCTGTTATTGCCTTTTCCAGTTCTTTTTCCCACATATACCTCTGCTTATCTTTGGTGATCTTCAGCTCTATCATCTTCCCCCGGATTACGGCCTTAAACGCCTCCCAAACTGTGTTCATAGAGACTTCCCCTGTATCATTTTGTGTGAAATATTCGATAATCATTTCCCTTATGGATTCCCCCATGACCGGGTCCTGTATTATGTCCCTTGGTAAGCTCCACCTCCAGAGCCCCTTCTTCCCCCCCCGGCAGATTCAGCTCGAGCCACAGGGGTGCGTGGTCGGACAAGGCAATAGCTCCCAGTTCCAGCCCTTGTATCCTGCCCAGTAGGCCCACCGATGCCCATAAGTAGTCTATCCTTGACAAGGAATTGTGGACGTGTGAGAAATATGTGTACCCTCTCTGTTCCCCCTTTCGTTCCTTCCTTCCATACATCATTCAGGGCCAGTTGGTCCATCTGTTGTTTTAGGCAATTAGAGGGAGCCCCTTGGCCATGTATACTCCCTGTGCTTCTATCCAATTGCGGATTCCATGCCATATTAAGATCTCCCCCCAGAAGCACCTCCCCTTTGCTTCCAGTTTTTCCAGGGCATCTCTGAGAAAGCCATCTTGACCCATATTCGGTGTTATACTCTGGCCTTCTATCACCACATTTGCAAACGCAAACCTTCCTTCCTTATCTGTGATTACTTCCTCCAGGTTGGCGTCCCATCCTTCTCTTATCGCTATCAGTACCCCCGCTCTTTTTTCCGTAGCGTTTGCTTGTGCCCAAATTTTGTATCCCCTTATGCGTGTTTTATGTCTGTCCCTTAATCTGATATGGGTTTCCTGAAGTAGAAGGAGATCCGCTCTTTCCCTTTTGAGAAATTTCTCCAATTTCATCCTCTTTGTGGGGTGATTCATACCCCTGATGTTAAAGGTTACGATGCGTATTTTCCCCATTCTGTATATAGCATGGTACAGTACCTTGATTCCCCTCTTTTTGCCGCTGCCGAGAATTGTCTGCCCCCTCCCCCTGTCTCCTCCCCCTGAACTTCCCCCCCCAACCAACAACTATGAACCAAACAACTTGCCCCCGAGTAGGGCGAGGGTTCCTACTGATGCTAGAGCGTTGCGCCCACAGCTCCCTGCCCTCCTTGTTCTCGGGGAATATCGTCGTAGGGGATCCTAAACCCCACATTATCGTCCGATCTTATCGGAATCCATGCCGGCTTAGCCCGCCCGGGCCGCCCGGGCCGCCTAATCTGCCGTTTCAGTAGCAATTTATTCTCCTCCACCTCGGGGGCCTCGTCAGCTTCGTTTTCCATTGTGTACGCCCATCCTCTTCTCTTTAAGTGTCAAGGCTGCTTCCTGTGGTCTGCCATTCCTGTGGTTGGCCTTTTTTTCCCCCTTTTCCCCCTTCATCGTTTCCCAGCCCCTTGGTCTCCTCGACTGTTCTCCTCTAAAGTTTGTTCGGTGTATTTCCTCTTCGTCCTCCTGGATTCCCAAAATATTGAGGCCTTCCTTACATGTGGTCGCTCTTCTCTGTTTCCCCTCCCACGTGAAGGTCAGCCCAAATAGGAAGGTCCATTTGTATCGAATTTGTTTCGCCACCAGAGCCTTGACCAGTGGGGCCATCGCTCTTCTTTTTTGCAAAGTCACCAGGGCCAGATCTTGATATAGCTGTATTTCTTGTCCGTTCATTCTTATATGTTCCATTTCTCTGGCTCTTCTCAGGATCTGCTCTTTTTGTGGATACAAGGAGAGGGCCACCAGAACGTCCCGTGGTCTTTCCCCCGGTGCTCCTGATCTTTTCGGACCTACCCTGTGGACCTGGTCCACCCCGATCTTGTCAGTCTCTGATGCTTCTAAAATGTCGCTGAACACTTCTTTCACTGCAGTCTTAAGGTCTTTGTCCCAGACTGTCTCTGCCATGTTTTTTATGCATATATTAGACCTTCTGGAGCGGTTCTCCAGATCTTCACATTGTATTTCCAGATTATGTGTGAGTCTCACCAAGCGTTCCTAAGTTTCACTGACCTGCTGCGTTTCCTCTTCGATACCCTGTACCGCTCTCTGTCTGTTCTCTCCTCTATTTTTGCCACATCGGTTCTAAGATCTTGCACCACCTGTTTCATGTCATTTTTCATCATCGTAAACTGCTCCTGTACTGTTGCCATAAATTTCTCCTGCAGATCCAGGAACCACGCATGCATATCCTCTCTAGTGGGTGCTTGCTGCTGGTGAGTCAATGCCATTCCCTCCCCCTGCTGGTCCTCTTGGGGTTTCCCTTTTGCTTGCGAACTGGGGTCTGTTGACCACATCTGTAGGATGTTTGCGTCTTGCTTTAGTGTCTGTGGGGTCTGCTGGGTAGCGTTGCTTTTCCCTTTGGCCCTAGACATGACCCCAGAGTTCCTGGGGTAGGCGTGTGCCACCACTCCTTTGTCAATGCTGTGCCTGGGAATCCTTATTCTGAGGGATCCTACTCGGATGGTATTGGTCTGGAGGGTTCTCTCCTCCTGGGTCCTTGCTTGGGCCGTTTCCCTCTGGCCCTTCCCAGATCCTCCTCCTTCCTTAAACGGTGCCCCTCCCCAGGATCTTTTCGTCCCTCTCCTCCTTACTCCTCACCAGTCCCAGCGCTATCCCCTCACTACCCCCACTTGTTGGGGCCTTTCCATGGTCCACGTGTTGTTAGTGGGGGGGGGCAGTGGGGACACGCAGGCGAGCGGCTCCCGTTCCCCGCACCGCTCCGCTTGCCTTTTGCTAACGGGCCGTATAGGTCGCCCGACTCTCCGCTGAGCTTCACACTGGGAGCACCGGCACATCGATGGAGTTCCCCTGCCGCTGGCGCTTCTATATGTATCGCCGTGCCACAGCGGTCTCCTCGGGGGGGGAGTCCCCCAATGCCTGCGCCTCACCTCTATGCCGCGGCCTGGGTTTCCATTCACCGCCCCTCGTGCCGGTGTCCGGGAAGGAGGGGCGATCCTTCCGGCCCTCCGACACCGCCACTCCTCATGTCACCCCCACTGCTGTTCGTGCGCCGTCCGGTGAAGGATGGGGCAGACCGCCGAGGCTCCCTCGAACTGACACCTGGGTTCACTCGCCCCGCGGGGACACCGCAATCCCCGTCAGCTCTACTACGCGGCGGGCAGGCTCTCGTACTCCTTCCAGTGGGGGGATGGGCCGTCTTGCATCCCGTGTCTCCGCGATGTGGACTGAGTGAAATGGGCCCAATTGTCGCTCTGGGGACCCAGGAACTGTCCGGGAAGCGATCTGATCGCTTTCTACGGCTTTATTGCTGCTTTAAGCTTCTCCGGCGGCCATCTTGGATCCCACCGCAGTCGCTTTTGATGGCCATTCACAGTCCACTTCAGAGGTCAATCACATGAAAATGAGCCCCTCCAGAATTGCAGAGTCAAAAGTTATAAGTAAGGCAATGTTTCAACACGATCTGGAAGGTGGCCTTGAAAATGTAACCTCTAGCCTCAAACAAGGTATATGTGGGTGCTCAAGTCCTGTGGATTTAAACTCCCCTCCCAGGAATCATTTTGAGCCGGTACATAATACCTTTTCTGGGCCTTCCCCAGTTGCCCACTCATCGGAGAACTTGGATGTGCAATTCCCTGTCATGACTAGGATTTTAAATCTTCTAGACCGGGGGCATGAATTTACTCATCTCGAATTAAGATTGGCAAAACACTCAAATACTGAGATTATAGCATGTATAAACAAGATAGAAGGCCTTGTTTGTGGTAGCCGAAATAAAGGTATAGTCTCCAAGAATGTATCTGAACATCTTATTTTGGCAAAAAATACTCAGGGCCCGATTCTCATCTTGGCGCAGTGAGCGTGCTGAATATATGACCATCAAGACAGAACATTACCATGCAGATGGACTACTGGTTACAAGAACAGTGTTCTGAGCGTAGGTAGCGGAGAATGGTTCGGAGCATGCCGGAAACCTCAAGAACTCCATCTGCCACGAAGGATATGGAGGAACATATGTAGTTGGGCATGGCTCATGGGCCCCTGACGCCTGAAGAGCGCAAAAGACTTTGGACCTTGGGCCTTTGTATGTATTGTGGGTCCAACTCTCACCTGGTGAAAGAATGTCCCGTAGCTTCACCTCCGCGTTCAGGAAACGCCAATCCGCAGTCGTAGAGGGAACGCCAATTGGGAAGGACTTCCAGGTTCCCCTATACAGCCTGACAAATCAATTTACAATCAGTTTCCCCTCAGTTCATGATGGTTCTTAGAGTGAGACTGTCTTTTGCAGGTAAATAAATTTGGGATATCCCCGCTATGATAGATAGTGGAGCAGCAGGATTGTTTATTGACGATCAATGGGCTCTACATAATGAGATACCGGAGACAACAAAGAAGATCCAGATACCGGTGGAAGGGGTGGAAGATACCCCTCTCATCTCAGGACCTATCAGTGAACAGACATTGCTTTTATCCATGAATATCTCATCCCACCAGGAACAGATTTCCTTTGATATAATCAAAGCAGCTCACTACCCAGTTATTTTAGGGTTTCCTTGGTTACACTGTCATAATCCCTACATAAATTGGCGGGTGGGTTCATTATTTTTGGGATCTGAACACTGTGTGTCCCATTGTTTGACTGAAGGTTCAGTGGGCTTCTGTTCTCCCTCTTCGGAAACCCTTCAATCTGCCATTACAATGTAGATAATTTACAGTACCTTCCGGAATCTTATCGAGATTATGAAGATGTCTTCTCTGAGAGAAGTTCAAAGAACTTCCACAACATCGACGGGACGATTGTGTCATCAACCTATTGCCCAATACTCTTGTGCCATTTGATCACATGTACATTCTGTCTGTAAGGGAGAAGAAGGTCTTGAAGGAATACCTCCACACCAATTTAAAGAATGGTTTAATTACGGAGTCCCAACCCCCAGCCGGAGCTCCTCTATTTTTCATTCCAAAGAAAAACACAGAGGAGCTACGTCCCTGTATAGAATTCAGAGGAATAAACAAGTTTACCATTCCCGATCGCTACCCAATGCCACTGATTCCGGATATCCTAGAAGCAGTAAAAGGGGCATCTATCTAAACAGAACTCGATCTCCGTGGCGTTTACCATCTCATACGCATTCGCGCCGGGGACGAGTGGAAAACAGCATTCAGAACGCCTTTTGGTCATTTTGAATATTGGGTGATGCCGTTTGGTCTGTCTAAAGCCGTGGCAACATTTCAGTGATTCGTGGATCATGTCTTCTCCGACCTGTTGCTGCATACAGTAATAGTTTATGTCAATGACATTCTGATCTACTCTAACAATCTTGAAGACCACGTTCTACATGTACAAATGGTCCTACAAACCCTTAAATAAATCATCTGTATTGTAAAGTTGAGAAATGTGAATTCCATCAGACGAATTCCCTTAGCTCAGGATATTACCCGCAGATGAATGGCCAAACCAAGTGGCTAAATCAGACCTTGGAGGGGTATCTCTGCTGTTTCATCTCAGCCACTCAGGATAATTGGGGTGACCTACTTCCCCTTGCAGAATTTGCCTACAACAACACCACACACTCCGCATTAGGGATGAGTCCTTTCTTCTGCTCTCATGGTTTTTATCCGACTTGCTTTCCTACAGTTACTCAAGATTCCACCTCTTTGCCAGATGTGGATACCTTGGTTTCGGACATACAGAAGGGTCATACCTTGGCTGGGACTGCACTACAGGCAGCCCTTGAGCGTGGGAAACGCTTTGCGGACCGGCATGGATCCCCTACCACGGCGTTTGCAGCAGAGGACAAGGTATGGCTGGCATCACAATTTTTTTCCCATCATTTGGTTCCCTCTAAATTGTCACCTAAATTCTTTGGCTGTTTCGGGATATTGGCCTCTAGAGGTTCAGCTGCCTTTCTTCTGCGACTTTCCGTTTCTTGGTCAAGAATTCACGCGGTGTTTCACGTTTCACAACTCAAACCTGAAGTTCCCGACAGGTTCCATAGGTCTACTGTGCCTTGCCCGCCTCTGGTGGACACTTGGTGAGGTTCTGAATATGATGTTTCAGGCTTCTGTGACTCCCGTTACTATCGGGGTTTGTTTGTTTGTTTTATTATTTATATTGCAAACCAGACTCGGAGGTATTCGAGCGCGAAAGCATAAAGAGGGTTGTTAAGCTTAAGTTACATAGTTACATACAGGAATAGTACAGCTCGGGTTACAATGCTGTATGCAAAAACAATAGGCAAAGCAGGTAGGTATATACAGTAAGTAACAGGAGTAGTTATGAGGTACATAAATATAACACAAGTAGTGAGGTCTCATATATACAAAAGATCCTAGGAAGGATGCAAGTCAGGATGCTTGTCAGGTGGGGTCAAACGTCATGTTCCTTTAGCCAGTGAATGAGACTAGATCTAAATTGTAGGTAGGGTAAATCTTCCCTTAAAGCAGGGCGAAGGGAGTTCCAATATTGAGCTGCTTTAACAGGGAAACTGCTCCCACCGGATTTAGTGAGCTTAAATCTAAGTACTAGTAGCAGGTTGGAGTTAGCTTTTCTTAGGGGGCGGGAGGCTGTCTGTCTAGTGAGACTGTCCGTGAGGTATTGTGGGGCTGCATGGTTAAGGCATTTGTGTGTCAAGGATGCAGTTTTAAGGAGGATTTTATGTTTTGTAGCGAGCCAATTGACGGATCTTCTAAGATCAGATATATGGGCATTTTTGGGGAGACTTAGAGCAGCTCTCAGGGCATTATTTTGGAGGGTTTGAATTTTGGAAGTAATGAATTTATTGCTGCCTAAGTATAAGGCATTGCCATAATCCAATTTGGATAAGATTAGGGCTCTCGCTAAAGTGATGCAGTTGTTGTGTGATAGGAATGGCTTGGCTCCTCTAATAAGCTTACAAGTGTAGGATGTGGCAGATGCCAAAGTGTTTACTTGTTTACCAAAGGTGAGTGTGGGGTCTATGTAGAAGCCAAGAGTTTTGACTACTTTGGCCACAGTAATGATGTTATTATCAATTATGAGGGAGGCATAATTGGGACACAGTTTTTTAATGTTGGAGGGAGTACCTAGAATTAGGAGTTCAGTTTTGTCATCATTCAGGCATAGACGGTGGGAGGCCATCCATGCCTGGATGATGAGGTACACTCTGTTCACAAAGGCCAAATCCTTATCATAGTCTCCCGTCAGCAGGATGAGGATCTGTGTATCATCTGCATAGTTTGTGTAGGTGATACCTAGAACATCTAGATAATCGAAAAGGGGCTTTGTGAAGATATTGTACAGAGTGGGTGAGACGCAGGAGCCTTGGGGTACACCGCAAATTATAGGCGCGGGGTCCACAGCTGCTAGTGGAGAGAATACTCGCATTGTTCTGTTATCAAGGAACGACTGGATCCAAGCGACTGCCTCCTGTGAGAAGCAGGCCGCAGAGACCAGGTGGTTGCAGAGTATTGAGTGGTCCACCAGATCGAACGCGGCTGAAAGGTCGAGGAGTAGTAGGAGTGCCGTTTTACCTTTGTCTCTTAGTGTGTCTATTTGTGCCTTGAGGTCCAAGAGAGCAGTCTCAGTACCATGCTGAGGTCTGAAGCAAGACTGGCGAACGCCTAGGAGGTGGTTTTGTTCCAGGTGGTGCTGAATTTGTAGGTATGCTATTTTATCCAGGATTTTTAGTAGAAATGGCACTGCGGTTATGGGGCGGTAATTAGTTGGGATGGAGGAGTCAAGGGTTTGTTTTTTGAGGAGAGGGAGGACCCAGGAGTGTTTCAGGTTGCTAGGTATGGTGCCTGATGTGAATGAGGCGTTAATGAGTTTAGTAATGAAGGGGGAAAGTTCACGAGCAGCGTCTTTTATAATTTGGGCTGGACATGGGTCGCCTTGGATGGTTTGAGGGTGAGGATACTTTGCGAAAGTGCAAGCTAGGGGTCAGTGATATGGGAGGAGTTAAAGTTGATTGCGGTGGTGGTGAGGTATTCGTGGCTGTTTTAGAGGTGGTACCATTGATATCAGTTTTAGAAGCAGTAATGGTATCTTTTTTATTCTTAATCTTCATCTGGAGCGTTGTTATCGTATTGGCCAAAGCATTTTGTACACTCGTGCACCAGTTCTTATCCTTAAGGCAGGAGTCAGGTGCTTGAATGGGGGATTCTATCTCTTTAAGGATAGCAAACAATTATTTAGTATTTGAATTGGCTTGGGAGATTCTGGAGTTGTAGGATGTTTGTTTGGCTAAGATAATTTCTTTTTTATAGAGGGTGGCTAGTTTATTCAGGTTATTTTTGTTGAAGTCAGAAGGGTCTGATCTCCAGATTTAATCGCTTAGACGTTTCTCTTGTCTGATAGCTTTCAGTTCGGGCGTAAACCATGTGTTTAAGTGTTGACGGGGTTTGCTCTTTCTGATCTTCAGTGGGGCAATGACGTCTAAAGAAGCGAGCATCACTTCGTTGTATATTTCTACCATGGTGGCTGGGTCGGTCTGGTCTGAGATGGAATTTAGTGTGGGAAGGATGAGGGGGATAAGGTTTTCAGGGGTAATATTTCTTTTATTTCTAGTGGGAGCGGCAGGAGCTATGTTGCTACTGGGTTGGTAGCAGTAATTGGTGGATTGGTGTGGGAACTCACTTGCGGATCACACTTGGGAACCAGCTTCTTCTGTGCATGTGCCCCGATTTGTGGGCATGTTTCATCGTCTACACCCCGGCAAGCCGGGTTCGCCACCTCTGGTGAAGGGGCATACTGTTAAGTCCCACTTTTGGTGGCAATTTGTGTGGTATAGATGGTGTTTGATGCATCACGTTACACCATCCTCACACAAAATGGCGCTTGTACATCTCAGTGTTGCTTCAGTTGTTGTCCCGCCTACGTGCCCTATCATCATTGCACCTCCGTCAGCATTGCTTCCGCGCAATGAGAAGCTATGTAAGGGCCGTTACCATGGACAACGACGCATTGCTTCGGTTCTAGCAAGATGCTCGTAAATTCGCCCACCTCCTCCTTTACTAAAGTTCTACTCCTGCCTTTCCCTCCTTGTCTTGCATGCTCTCTTGTGCTTGTTTCTTCACTTACCAGCTAATAGCTCCTCTTCCTTCCAATCAAGAAACAGGATGCCGAGTGGTGTCCGATCCCAGTCTCACGTTGACAGTCAGTGACCGTGCTACTTGCGGGTAGGATTCCGTCTCTTCAACTTCAGACTTTGCACCTTACCCCTTCAGTCTTCTTTCTTTCTCGCAATCTCATTCTCTTCCTTATCCCTGGCTACAGCACTCCGGCACAAGGTTTTCTCCTGCTCATACACTTGAAGAATATCCGGATAGCAGAGGAAATGTATGGGCTTCTCCTCAGAACCAGACAGAGTACTTCTACGCAGACCCGACCGGCAGGGATTTCTTCCCCAGAGGGTTTCCCTGAAGTTCCTAGCCCCACCCAATTCTCATTCAGGGGTAATAAGCTATTGGCTCTCCATTGCTGCATCTGACAGGTCAGTCATATCATACACGTCTTGGAATAACAACAGTAAGGAATCTAGGGGAAAGGTCTATGGCCCTAACCATGAAAGCCTACAGTTTTGAACATTTCTTTATTTCTGCCACTTTTTAACTAAGGGTCTGTTAGTTGAATTCACGAAGAGCATCTATATTTTGGGAAGATATCTTTCCTGCACAGTTAGTTGATGTTATTAGTGTTAGAGAAATAAGTAGGCCTTTGGAGACACAACAGAGACAGACTTTATAATTTGGACATTCTGACAGCTTCATTCGTTTTCTTAGAGGCAGGGACACCCCTCTTAATTTTAGGGACAGAAAGGCATTTTCCCAACCATTTTTCATATAATAAAGGTTTCTACCCAAAAACATGCCACCATTGTGTCTGAGCCTTACTTCTGCACCCTCGCATCCCCTATCTGGTCCATGAAGCGCTCATGGCTTAGCCCATTCAGGTAAAAATGCTATGATTACCCTATTGAATTGAGATTGGATAGCCCCTAGTTTAGCCAGGGCCTCATTACACGTTGTGCGGTAAAATCCGCAAATTACCAGCATGGCGCCCTTAACGTGTCCGCCCTCTTAGGAGTGCGCTAATAGCGTACCATTACGAGTACGCGGACACGAGCTTTGCGCCATGCCGGTAATGGCCCTCCAGCCTTGCCGCTAATCTCCCCCAAAAGTCACTTACCGCCTTCCACGACAGTGCAGATAGCGACTCCGCCTTGGCGCATCGTGCAAATAGCGGCCACTGCTAATAGCGGTGACCATTAAATACCGGAACCGGAAATAGCATCATCGCACAGGAACGGGAAAGAGCACGGCGGCCATCTTTAAAAACACAATCCATTGCCATCCTCTGCCCCCTGGACCTGTTCGTGTTACCTTGCTGCCTGAGACCCATTGCTACACTGTCCCCATGCCCAAGGCATTAAAAAAAAACAACAGACCGCCAGCGAAAGGAGAAGTTCTCCACCGAGGAATTAGTGATTCTGACTCAAACCTTAGCGGACAATGCAGAAGTGGTCTTCGCAAATGACATGCTGCGGGAGACCCTCCTAAAGAAGAAATCAATCTGGGCTGAAGTGGCAACAAAAGTGAGTGCTGTAGGCACCAGCACGCGCACTGTACGCGAGTGCAGAAAACGATGGGACGACCTGAGACTCCGGGTCAGGATGATCCTGTCCGAGAACCACAAGACTGCCACCGCTGGAGGATCAGGGTCACCGATCAAGCTGAAGGAGTGGGAGGAAACATGTGCAAACCTCATTGGGGTAGAATGTTATGAGGGAGTCGGGAGGATGGAGCACGGTGTGCCGGACACTTCTGATGGAGGTAAGTGCACTGATGCAAGCAGGCAATGTGAATGTACAAGTCCCCACAAATGGCAGCCCTGGATCACTGCATGGATGGCCCGGCATCCACACATGCATCCCACCCTGCGCATGTCAGCGCCAGACCCCAACACACACACATGCATACATCAACAGAGCCAAGTGCCACACACAACACTGCATGGATGAGGCACTGAAATGACACCTCACCTGCTTCATCCACAATGAAGTTCAAACGGCCCCAAATGAATTCATGATGTAGCCTGCATTGAGTACGGGCGACCATAACCAATGACATCCCCCTTCTTGTCCCGAACAGGGTCGCATACAGACAGCGAGGGAGCACCCCAGACACCCCCTGTGCAAAAGAAGAAAAGGCCACAGCCCAACGAGGACGCACCAACAACATCAGGTGGAAAAAGGCCAAGGCCCCTATTGCAGAGCCCAAAACAACTCCTGCACGCCACTGCCAGTGCCATGCAAAACCCTACTGCCCCGCCTCTGGAGGTCCACTCCCCCCCCAAATCACTGCCACCGAGGGTCCACCCTCAGCTGCTGCCAGTTCGGCAGGGGAGGCAGCAGCCATTGCCCCATTGTCCGATGTGGATGAGCCCACGGAAATCGATCTGCCGATGCACACCCCAAGCCCTGCTGTAACCCCCGAGCAATCACCCCTACACACACCTTGCTCGCACGTCACCGTTCACGAGTCTATGGAGGCCTTCAGTAGCCCCACAGAGGCGGCATCTGCACACCAGCCAGCATCAGGATGCGCAGCAGACACACCACCACAGGCCGCCATTTCCCCTGACCTGGCCAGTGTCATCCAGCGCCAGCAGGCTCTCACAGACCTCGTAGGTCAACATGTGGAGGAGGTTGCCCGTCTCAGGGCTGACCTCGGGGAGTCATCCAGGCACTCCAGGGAGGGAATGGAGTCGTGCACAGACAGGCTGTGTGGGGAGCTGATACGCGTCCGGGAGGTGCTAACACGCATTGCAGATGCTATGGAGCGCCAATTTCCACCAGGACAGTCTGCCACCTCTTCGACCACCAGTTTGCGGCAGACAAGCCCAATCAGACGCTCTACACGCACCACCAGGTGCACCTCCAGCCAGCCCCCAAATTCTGGCCCTGGCAATGAACAATAGGGCGTGAATGTCCATTGGCCTCTGTGCATGCCTGGACACATACATTGTTGGAGACTCATGAGGGACAGTTGGGGGGGGGTGTGATGGGACAGTTGTGGGGGGTGGGGGAAGGGTGTGATGGGACAGTTGTGGTGGGAAGGGTGTGATGGGACAGTTGTGGGGGGTGGGGGGAAGGGTGTGATGGGACAGTTGTGGGGGGTGGGGGGAAGGGTGTGATGGGGCAGTTGTGGGGGGGAAGGGTGGCGGGATGGTTGGGGCCTTGCACATTTTCCTTTTTCTGTTCATTAATACCATGTTGTTTGAGCAAAACACAGGCCTTGACTCCTTCATTGTGTGTGATCAATTTATTGACGGCAAGGTCCATTGTGAGCTAACAAACAGACACCAGTGCATCACCAGCCATATACAGGTGACAGTATGACTACATGTCACTCAGAATATTTGGTTAATCAAATGCTGCCTCACAGCACGTCCCTCCTGGCCATCCCCTCTTGCATGACCTGCATCCCCTTCACCTCCATCCTCATCCCCGTCATCATCCTCATAAGGTGCCTCCATTTCAACGTCAGGGGGCAGTGGCACATTCCGTCTCATACACATATTGTGCAGCATGACACATGCCGTGGTGATCTTTGCAACCTTCTCATGGCCATACAGGAGGGCGCCACCAGACCTGCTAATGCACCTAAACCGTGACTTCAGCAGTCCGAAAGTCTGCTCGATGACGAGGCGGGTACGGGTATGTGCATCATTGTATTCTTCTTCTTGCCTGTTCTGTGGGTTCCGTACAGGTGTGAGGAGCCACCTCTTCAGGGGATAGCCGGCATCACCTACATGGGGGGAGGAATGGGTTCCTGTTACTTTTTGACACATTACTCAAGATTCCACCTCTTTGCCAGATGTGGATACCTTGGTTTCGGACATACAGAAGGGTCATACCTTGGCTGGGACTGCACTACAGGCAGCCCTTGAGCGTGGGAAACGCTTTGCGGACCGGCATGGATCCCCTACCACGGCGTTTGCAGCAGAGGACAAGGTATGGCTGGCATCACAATTTTTTTCCCATCATTTGGTTCCCTCTAAATTGTCACCTAAATTCTTTGGCTGTTTCGGGATATTGGCCTCTAGAGGTTCAGCTGCCTTTCTTCTGCGACTTTCCGTTTCTTGGTCAAGAATTCACGCGGTGTTTCACGTTTCACAACTCAAACCTGAAGTTCCCGACAGGTTCCATAGGTCTACTGTGCCTTGCCCACCTCTGGTGGACACTTGGTGAGGTTCTGAATATGATGTTTCAGGCTTCTGTGACTCCCGTTACTATCGGGGTTTGTTTGTTTGTTTTATTATTTATATTGCAAACCAGACTCGGAGGTATTCGAGCGCGAAAGCATAAAGAGGGTTGTTAAGCTTAAGTTACATAGTTACATACAGGAATAGTACAGCTCGGGTTACAATGCTGTATGCAAAAACAATAGGCAAAGCAGGTAGGTATATACAGTAAGTAACAGGAGTAGTTATGAGGTACATAAATATAACACAAGTAGTGAGGTCTCATATATACAAAAGATCCTAGGAAGGATGCAAGTCAGGATGCTTGTCAGGTGGGGTCAAACGTCATGTTCCTTTAGCCAGTGAATGAGACTAGATCTAAATTGTAGGTAGGGTAAATCTTCCCTTAAAGCAGGGCGAAGGGAGTTCCAATATTGAGCTGCTTTAACAGGGAAACTGCTCCCACCGGATTTAGTGAGCTTAAATCTAAGTACTAGTAGCAGGTTGGAGTTAGCTTTTCTTAGGGGGCGGGAGGCTGTCTGTCTAGTGAGACTGTCCGTGAGGTATTGTGGGGCTGCATGGTTAAGGCATTTGTGTGTCAAGGATGCAGTTTTAAGGAGGATTTTATGTTTTGTAGCGAGCCAATTGA
This sequence comes from Ambystoma mexicanum, assembly GCF_040938575.1. Classification (NCBI taxonomy): domain Eukaryota; kingdom Metazoa; phylum Chordata; class Amphibia; order Caudata; family Ambystomatidae; genus Ambystoma; species Ambystoma mexicanum. Next base: position 231,254,965 of record NC_090934.1, read on the forward strand.
CGGATCTTCTAAGATCAGATATATGGGCATTTTTGGGGAGACTTAGAGCAGCTCTCAGGGCATTATTTTGGAGGGTTTGAATTTTGGAAGTAATGAATTTATTGCTGCCTAAGTATAAGGCATTGCAATAATCCAATTTGGATAAGATTAGGGCTCTCGCTAAAGTGATGCAGTTGTTGGGTGATAGGAATGGCTTGGCTCCTCTAATAAGCTTACAAGTGTAGGATGTGGCAGATGCCAAAGTGTTTACTTGTTTACCAAAGGTGAGTGTGGGGTCTATGTAGAAGCCAAGAGTTTTGACTACTTTGGCCACAGTAATGATGTTATTATCAATTATGAGGGAGGCATAATTGGGACCCAGTTTTTTAATGTTGGAGGGAGTACCTAGAATTAGGAGTTCAGTTTTGTCATCATTCAGGCATAGACGGTGGGAGGCCATCCATGCCTGGATGATGAGGTACACTCTGTTCACAAAGGCCAAATCCTTATCATAGTCTCCCGTCAGCGGGATGAGGATCTGTGTATCATCTGCATAGTTTGTGTAGGTGATACCTAGAACATCTAGATAATCGAAAAGGGGCTTTGTGAAGATATTGTACAGAGTGGGTGAGACGCAGGAGCCTTGGGGTACACCGCAAATTATAGGCGCGGGGTCCACAGCTGCTAGTGGAGAGAATACTCGCATTGTTCTGTTATCAAGGAACGACTGGATCCAAGCGACTGCCTCCTGTGAGAAGCAGGCCGCAGAGACCAGGTGGTTGCAGAGTATTGAGTGGTCCACCAGATCGAACGCGGCTGAAAGGTCGAGGAGTAGTAGGAGTGCCGTTTTACCTTTGTCTCTTAGTGTGTCTATTTGTGCCTTGAGGTCCAAGAGAGCAGGCTCAGTACCATGCTGAGGTCTGAAGCCAGACTGGCGAACGCCTAGGAGGTGGTTTTGTTCCAGGTGGTGCTGAATTTGTAGGTATGCTATTTTATCCAGGATTTTTAGTAGAAATGGCACTGCGGTTATGGGGCGGTAATTAGTTGGGATGGAGGGGTCAAGGGTTTGTTTTTTGAGGAGAGGGAGGACCCAGGAGTGTTTCAGGTTGCTAGGTATGGTGCCTGATGTGAATGAGGCGTTAATGAGTTTAGTAATGAAGGGGGAAAGTTCAGAAGCAGCGTCTTTTATAATTTGGGCTGGACATGGGTCGCCTTGGATGGTTTGAGGGTGAGGATACTTTGCGAAAGTGCAAGCTAGGGGTCAGTGATATGGGAGGAGTTAAAGTTGATTGCGGTGGTGGTGAGGTATTCGTGGCTGTTTTAGAGGTGGTACCATTGATATCAGTTTTAGAAGCAGTAATGGTATCTTTTTTATTCTTAATCTTCATCTGGAGCGTTGTTATCGTATTGGCCAAGGCATTTTGTACACTCGTGCACCAGTTCTTATCCTTAAGGCAGGAGTCAGGTGCTTGAATGGGGGATTCTATCTCTTTAAGGATAGCAAACAATTCTTTAGTATTTGAATTGGCTTGGGAGATTCTGGAGTTGTAGGATGTTTGTTTGGCTAGGATAATTTCTTTTTTATAGAGGGTGGCTAGTTTATTCAGGTTATTTTTGTTGAAGTCAGAAGGGTCTGATCTCCAGATTTAATCGCTTAGACGTTTCTCTTGTCTGATAGCTTTCAGTTCGGGCGTAAACCATGTGTTTAAGTGTTGACGGGGTTTGCTCTTTCTGATCTTCAGTGGGGCAATGACGTCTAAAGAAGCGAGCATCACTTCGTTGTATATTTCTACCATGGTGGCTGGGTCGGTCTGGTCTGAGATGGAATTTAGTGTGGGAAGGATGAGGGGGATAAGGTTTTCAGGGGTAATATTTCTTTTATTTCTAGTGGGAGCGGCAGGAGCTATGTTGCTACTGGGTTGGTAGCAGTAATTGGTGGATTGGTGTGGGAACTCACTTGCGGATCACACTTGGGAACCAGCTTCTTCTGTGCATGTGCCCCGATTTGTGGGCATGTTTCATCGTCTACACCCGGGCAAGCCGGGTTCGCCACCTCTGGTGAAGGGGCATACTGTTAAGTCCCACTTTTGGTGGCAATTTGTGTGGTATAGATGGTGTTTGATGCATCACGTTACACCATCCTCACACAAAATGGCGCTTGTACATCTCAGTGTTGCTTCAGTTGTTGTCCCGCCTACGTGCCCTATCATCATTGCACCTCCGTCAGCATTGCTTCCGCGCAATGAGAAGCTATGTAAGGGCCGTTACCATGGACAACGACGCATTGCTTCGGTTCTAGCAAGATGCTCGTAAATTCGCCCACCTCCTCCTTTACTAAAGTTCTACTCCTGCCTTTCCCTCCTTGTCTTGCATGCTCTCTTGTGCTTGTTTCTTCACTTACCAGCTAATAGCTCCTCTTCCTTCCAATCAAGAAACAGGATGCCGAGTGATGTCCGATCCCAGTCTCACGTTGACAGTCAGTGACCGTGCTACTTGCGGGTAGGATTCCGTCTCTTCAACTTCAGACTTTGCACCTTACCCCTTCAGTCTTCTTTCTTTCTCGCAATCTCATTCTCTTACTTATCCCTGGCTACAGCACTCCGGCACAAGGTTTTCTCCTGCTCATACACTTGAAGAATATCCGGATAGCAGAGGAAATGTATGGGCTTCTCCTCAGAACCAGACAGAGTACTTCTACGCAGACCCGACCGGCAGGGATTTCTTCCCCAGAGGGTTTCCCTGAAGTTCCTAGCCCCACCCAATTCTCATTCAGGGGTAATAAGCTATTGGCTCTCCATTGCTGCCTCTGACAGGTCAGTCATATCATACACGTCTTAGAATAACAACAGTAAGGAATCTAGGGGAAAGGTCTATGGCCCTAACCATGAAAGCCTACAGTTTTGAACATTTCTTTATTTCTGCCACTTTTTAACTAAGGGTCTGTTAGTTGAATTCACGAAGAGCATCTATATTTTGGGAAGATATCTTTCCTGCACAGTTAGTTGATGTTATTAGTGTTAGAGAAATAAGTAGGCCTTTGGAGACACAACAGAGACAGACTTTATAATTTGGACATTCTGACAGCTTCATTCGTTTTCTTAGAGGCAGGGACACCCCTCTTAATTTTAGGGACAGAAAGGCATTTTCCCAACCATTTTTCATATAATAAAGGTTTCTACCCAAAAACATGCCACCATTGTGTCTGAGCCTTACTTCTGCACCCTCGCATCCCCTATCTGGTCCATGAAGCGCTCATGGCTTAGCCCATTCAGGTAAAAATGCTATGATTACCCTATTGAATTGAGATTGGATAGCCCCTAGTTTAGCCAGGGCCTCATTACACGTTGTGCGGTAAAATCCGCAAATTACCAGCATGGCGCCCTTAACGTGTCCGCCCTCTTAGGAGTGTGCTAATAGCGTACCATTACGAGTACGCGGACACAAGCGTTGCGCCATGCCGGTAATGGCCCTCCAGCCTTGCCGCTAATCTCCCCCAAAAGTCACTTACCGCCTTCCACGACAGTGCAGATAGCGACTCCGCCTTGGCGCATCGTGCAAATAGCGGCCACTGCTAATAGCGGTGACCATTAAATACCGGAACCGGAAATAGCATCATCGCACAGGAACGGGAAAGAGCACGGCGGCCATCTTTAAAAACACAATCCATTGCCATCCTCTGCCCCCTGGACCTGTTCGTGTTACCTTGCTGCCTGAGACCCATTGCTACACTGTCCCCATGCCCAAGGCATTAAAAAAAAACAACAGACCGCCAGCGAAAGGAGAAGTTCTCCACCGAGGAATTAGTGATTCTGACTCAAACCTTAGCGGACAATGCAGAAGTGGTCTTCGCAAATGACATGCGGCGGGAGACCCTCCTAAAGAAGAAATCAATCTGGGCTGAAGTGGCAACAAAAGTGAGTGCTGTAGGCACCAGCACGCGCACTGTACGCGAGTGCAGAAAACGATGGGACGACCTGAGACTCCGGGTCAGGATGATCCTGTCCGAGAACCACAAGACTGCCACCGCTGGAGGATCAGGGTCACCGATCAAGCTGAAGGAGTGGGAGGAAACATGTGCAAACCTCATTGGGGTAGAATGTTATGAGGGAGTCGGGAGGATGGAGCACGGTGTGCCGGACACTTCTGATGGAGGTAAGCGCACTGATGCAAGCATGCAATGTGAATGTACAAGTCCCCACAAATGGCAGCCCTGGATCACTGCATGGATGGCCCGGCATCCACACATGCATCCCACCCTGCGCATGTCAGCGCCAGACCCCAACACACACACATGCATACATCAACAGAGCCAAGTGCCACACACAACACTGCATGGATGAGGCACTGAAATGACACCTCACCTGCTTCATCCACAATGAAATTCAAACGGCCCCAAATGAATTCATGATGTAGCCTGCATTGAGTACGGGCGACCATAACCAATGACATCCCCCTTCTTGTCCCGAACAGGGTCGCATACAGACAGCGAGGGAGCACCCCAGACACCCCCTGTGCAAAAGAAGAAAAGGCCACAGCCCAACGAGGACGCACCAACAACATCAGGTGGAAAAAGGCCAAGGCCCCTATTGCAGCGCCCAAAACAACTCCTGCACGCCACTGCCAGTGCCATGCAAAACCCTACTGCCCCGCCTCTGGAGGTCCACTCCCCCCCCCAAATCACTGCCACCGAGGGTCCACCCTCAGCTGCCTACAGTTCGGCAGGTGAGGCAGCAGCCATTGCCCCATTGTCCGATGTGGATGAGCCCACGGAAATCGATCTGCCGATGCACACCCCAAGCCCTGCTGTAACCCCCGAGCAATCACCCCTACATACACCTTGCTCGCACGTCACCGTTCACGAGTCTATGGAGGCCTTCAGTAGCCCCACAGAGGCGGCATCTGCACACCAGCCAGCATCAGGATGCGCAGCAGACACACCACCACAGGCCGCCATTTCCCCTGACCTGGCCAGTGTCATCCAGCGCCAGCAGGCTCTCACAGACCTCGTAGATCAACATGTGGAGGAGGTTGCCCGTCTCAGGGCTGACCTCGGGGAGTCATCCAGGCACTCCAGGGAGGGAATGGAGTTGTGCACAGACAGGCTGTGTGGGGAGCTGATACGCGTCCGGGAGGTGCTAACACGCATCGCAGATGCTATGGAGCGCCAATTTCCACCAGGACAGTCTGCCACCTCTTCGACCAGCAGTTTGCGGCAGACAAGCCCAATCAGACGCTCTACACGCACCACCAGGCGCACCTCCAGCCAGCCCCCAAATTCTGGCCCTGGGAATGAACAATAGGGCGTGAATGTCCATTGGCCTCTGTGCATGCCTGGACACATACATTGTTGGAGACTCATGAGAGACAGTTGGAGGGGGGGTGTGATGGGACAGTTGTGGGGTGTGGGGGGAAGGGTGTGATGGGACAGTTGTGGGGGGAAGGGTGTGATGGGACAGTTGTGGGGGGTGGGGGAAAGGGTGTGATGGGACAGTTGTGGGGGGTGGGGGGAAGGGTGTGATGGGACAGTTGTGGGGGGGGGAAGGGTGGCGGGATGGTTGGGGCCTTGCACATTTTCCTTTTTCTGTTCATTAATACACTGTTGTTTGAGCAAAACACAGGCCTTGACTCCTTCATTGTGTGTGATCAATTTATTGACGGCAAGGTCCATTGTGAGCTAACAAACAGACACCAGTGCATCACCAGCCATATACAGGTGACAGTATGACTACATGTCACTCAGAATATTTGGTTAATCAAATGCTGCCTCACAGCACGTCCCTCCTGGCCATCCCCTCTTGCATGACCTGCATCCCCTTCACCTCCATCCTCATGCCCGTCATCATCCTCATAAGGTGCCTCCATTTCAACGTCAGGGGGCAGTGGCACATTCCGTCTCATGCACATATTGTGCAGCATGACACATGCCGTGGTGATCTTTGCAACCTTCTCATGGCCATACAGGAGGGCGCCACCAGACCTGCTAATGCACCTAAACCGTGACTTCAGCAGTCCGAAAGTCTGCTCGATGACGAGGCGGGTACGGGTATGTGCATCATTGTATTCTTCTTCTTGCCTGTTCTGTGGGTTCCGTACAGGTGTGAGGAGCCACCTCTTCAGGGGATAGCCGACATCACCTACATGGGGGGAGGAATGGGTTCCTGTTACTTTTTGACACATGTGTGGCCTGTTCATGTCACATACTTTGGCCTATCATTTTGATTCATGTACACATTCAACTGCATCAATGAATATGGTCTGTGTGACTGCTTTGTGCAAAGGTGAGCACAAGCATGCAAGTAGACATGCCCCATGGATGCCTCCAACAGTGACTGCCATGTCCTGGGTGAGGCCAGGTCATTGGTGTCCCTGTGGGCAGGCACATTTGGTACCACACTGGTGGTGTACTGTCCTTCCGACATTGCTGTTGCCATGCTGAGAGGCAACGCTTCAGTGGTGCCATGGGTTTGTGGTGCATTGCCATAGCTAGGGGGTATACCTTTGCATGCATCCAAGGGCACAATGCATTGTTGATGTTGTGCTGTAGGAATGCTGCATGACTATGTTGGCGGCATGGATGACATTTGTGTATTTCGTGGCGTGGAGTGTCGTGCTATGTGGATGAGGATTGATGTTTGATGTCACCAGATTTGGGTTGTCAGCTCTGTCGTGTGGGATATACTTGCATGTCCGTTCATCCCAAGTACGTTGCTGCCCTCACAGATGCCCATTGGCGTACATCTGAACGTGCATTTGGGCGACGGACTACAGGCTACACCCAGTTGCAGTATCTATCTATGCCCCCCCAATGCACACCCAGTTGGAGTATCTATCTATCCCCCCCAATGCCCACCCATTTGGAGTATCTATCTATCCCCCCCAATGCACACCCAGTTGGAGTATCTATCTATCCCCCCAATGCACACCCAGTTGGAGTATCTACCCCCCAATGCACACCCAGTTGGAGTATCTATCTATCCCCCCCCATCACACTGCCATGTGCTTAGCATGGAACTGTGGGCAGGCACATTTGGTACCACACTGGTGGTGTACTGTCCTTCCGTCATTGCTGTTGCCATGCTGAGAGGCAACGCTTCAGTGGTGCCATGGGTTTGTGGTGCATTGCCATAGCTATGGGGTATACCTTTGCATGCATCCAAGGGCACAATGCATTGTTGATGTTGTGCTGTAGGAATGCTGCATGACTATGTTGGCGGCATGGATGACATTTGTGTATTTCGTGGCGTGGAGTGTCGTGCTATGTGGATGAGGATTGATGTTTGATGTCACCAGATTTGGGTTGTCAGCTCTGTCGTGTGGGATATACTTGCATGTCCGTTCATCCCAAGTACGTTGCTGCCCTCACAGATGCCCATTGGCGTACATCTGTACGTGCATTTGGGCGACGGACTACAGGCTACACCCAGTTGCAGTATCTATCTATGCCCCCCCAATGCACACCCAGTTGGAGTATCTATCTATCCCCCCCAATGCCCACCCATTTGGAGTATCTATCTATCCCCCCCCAATGCACACCCAGTTGGAGTATCTATCTATCCCCCCAATGCACACCCAGTTGGAGTATCTACCCCCCAATGCACACCCAGTTGGAGTATCTATCTATCCCCCCCCAATGCACACCAGGTGGAGTATCTATCTATCCCCCCCCCATCACACTGCCATGTGCTTAGCATGGAACTCACCAAGTAGCCACGAACGTTGTCCCATTTGTCGCTCCATGTAGCGGGGGATAGTTGAGTTCCGCAGGACCATGGAATCATGGGTAGACCCTGGAAATCGGGCACAGCAATGTGTGATTATCTTGTTTGTGTCACATACCATTTGGACATTGATGGAGTGGAATTGTTTCCTGTTTCGGTAGACTACTTCATTGTGATGTGGGACGACCAATCCCACATGTGTACAGTCGATGGCCCCAATGCAACTTGGGATGCCTGCCAGTGAATAGAAGCCAACTTTGGTGTTTGCAATCTCCTGGGCAGTCCGTGGCATGGATATGTGTTCGGGTGCATGCTTCAGGAGGGCATCGAGTACCTGGTTCAGTATGCGTGAGAATACTGGTTAGGAGATGCCATGCATGTGCCCCACTGTATGCTGGTAGGTTCCTGTGGCCATGAAGTGGAGCACTGTCACCACCTTGAGTAGAGGGGGGATGGCAGTTTGGATATCTATGAGGCTCACAATGTCGTTGTGTATCATGTCCACGATGCTGGTGATGGTGTCCCGGTCCAGAAGGTACAGGGTGTGTATCTGCTCAGGTGTTAGGTTAAATGGACTGGCTCTGATCCGGGGAATTGGTGAGTGCCTCTGTGGTATGATTAGGTAGCGTGGTGGTGCTTGCTGTGCCTGTCTGGCCCTTCTCCTCCTCCTGCCTCTCCTCTGTGCAGCCTGTTGTTGTAGCAGCAGCGCTGCAATCAGGTCCTCCATGCCATGTAATGCTGCCAGTATTGAAACCATCTTGGTGTGGGAAGGGGTGTGGGAAGGGGTGTGGTGTGCTTCTTTCAAGCAGCCACAGTCTCCATTGCCTCCACCTGTGCTGATTTTGGCCACCTGTGGCAGGTGTTGACACTGCTTAGTTCTTTTAACAGGTGGTTCGCGATGGCGGTATTGCCGCCATGCCGGTAAGGGGTTTTGGGGTATTTACCATGGTGCTATTGCCATGTGCACTGGCCTTGTGATGGTGTGCTATTAGCGGCATGCCGTTATTTACGGGTTGGCGGGTCGCACGCACGCGGACTGTCCGCTATTAGTGGCACCGTAATTAGCGGTGCCGCTAATGGCGGTGAGCCGGGTCGTAATCCGCATGGGCATTTAACGTTACCGGTATTTCATTACCGGTAACGTTAAATACCTACTGCCATCCGTGTAATGAGGTTATTGTGAAAACTCTGTTACGTGTCTGACATACAGTGTTGGGAAAGCGGTATCCATGAGGCTGACTGCATGTCCATTGCCGGAGGGTCCCTTCCTGCGCATGCAGACATACCTCATGCAGCACCCCACCTGCATGAACCTTACTTATTGTTTAGTAGACATGTTTTCTGGGTAGCTAGAGGCATACCCATGTAGAAAGGCAGATGCTGTCACAATGGTGAAAGGTTTTTGGCAGAGTTCATTCCTCGATTTGGATTGCTCCTCACTATACGCAGCGACCAAGGCACTCATTTTACTGGTAAGGTCATTAAAGAAGTATGCAAAGCTCTTGGAATAGCTCAACAGTTCCATTGTGCTTATCACATGCAGTCAGTCCAGTGTGCATTCAGAATGCTGCAACAGAGATCTTTAGTTGAGGCTGCCTAAAGTGTGCAAAGAGAGAGGGTTGAAATTGCCCAAGCCTTGCTCCTGGCTCTGTTTGCAATGCGCAATAATCCCCAGCGTAAAAACACAATCTGTCTGCCAGTGGTGACGCTAGGTTTGAAAAAGATCTGGGGCTATGCTAATGTCTGGACTGTCAGGATTCAGGGCTAGCTAGCCTTTTGGTTGTAGCCCCTGCGCATCAATTCGGGGCTTCATGCCCCTGCACCCTTCCCCCTTTGTCCCTCCATCCCCTTCCTGGGACAGCTGTGGAGAAGGGGGCTGTGCCTGCATGTCTCAGCTTACCCCCCGAATCTCAACCGTTTTTCTGTCACTTGGACAGCTGTGTTCATCATGGCCTCGCCCCCTTCCTCCTGGGACCCTGTGGGCGGGCTCTGCAGGGGTGGAGCAACAGTCTTATAAGTGGACAGAGAACCAGTGCTGGGTATCTTTTTTGGCTGCAGTGTTGGACGTGTGGATGGGGGCAGGGTAGCTACGTAGACCAATGCAGGTACTCTTCTGTCTTTCCATCCCTCTCTCTCTGTGCCCCTCACTCTCTGTCACTCTCTATGCCCCTCTCTGTCTGTCACTCTGTGCCCCTCACTCTGTCACTCTCTGCACCTGTCACTCTGTGCCCCTCCCTCACTCTTCTTCACTCTTCTTCTGGGAGCGCCTAGCCAATATTTCTCTCATCAATGCCCCTACTTGTGCCCGGAGCCCCCTGCAGACAGTCATCCATGTATAGTGTGCTTAACTTACTCTGCTGGCAATTAGCCTACTTCCCTGTCTGTAATAAATGTGTTTCCTGATTTCTACAAAGACATTGGTGCCTTCTTTTTTGTTATCACTTTCTTCGGTAGCCTGCCTGTTATTACCAAAGGGGGGACCCAGTCCATATACACAATGCACACCTCACCAGGGTCTGTTAATTCCCTGACCCACAACTGTGGCTCAGTCTGGGTTCTCCCCACATGGCCTTCCCCATTTTGGCCTGCCTTCCATTTCCACAGTACCTCATGCTCCCACCTTTCCAGCACAGCCCCACACCAGAAGAAGCACTACCTAGGAGGATTTTGTTGCTGGGGTGCAATATCTCATACCAGCCTTTAGGATCAAGATAAATAGAAACCGTCTGACCCAATTGTCACAGTTAGTAGAGGATCTTGCAAATGCCACTGTGTCCTCCTTGGCTCTATTATCCCGAGAACAAGTAGCCATTCACGCCATGGTGCTTCAGAACTGTATTTCTTTAGACATTGTCCTAGCCTCACAAGGAGGCGTCTTCGCAATCTTGAAGAGGGAGTGCTGTACTCAGTTACTCAATTTATATTACTGACATTGTTACCCACTTCTGGAGCTGAAGGAGGGTGAGAGTGCACAGCTTTTTTTATTTTCTTCTGTTATACTGTTTCTTTTTCAGTACTGTTTCATTACTTAAGTGTTCTTTAGTGGGGTGCAGCCCACTGTCAAGTGCCAACCTGTGGGGCACTAAAAGTGTACTGGAACAGAAGAAAGACCTAGGCTAATTAGCCTTCGGTGTGGGCCGCACACCCTTACTTCCCACTATGGGTTAGACGATTTCTTGATGCTTCTATATCAACTTTTATGCAGTTGTCATTGTTTCAAAGTGGTTTTATTGTCCAAAACATGTATTTTTCAAATACCAAATTTTAGATTCAGTTTCGTCTTATAGGCTAATATTGAGACTGTGGCAAACAGTAACCTAATGCATTTCGGAGTTTTCCTTCATCAGAGCCTGAGTTATTAGTACTAGTTTCATAAATTATTAAATCAATTAATTCAATGTAACGCCACCAATCATATTTTCAAAATGCATATGACAATTGTATCAAAAAAACGTTTTTCAATTAACAGGTCGCCCACAAGTACAAACAAACATTAAACAATGAGTAGAAAAGATAAGAGAAAAAGAACATTGACTACATCAATCTCCAATTCCAATTCAACACATGTCCTGCTACCTTTTAACAAACGTGCCTTTTGTTTAATTAGCATGCGCTAAGTGTTATATTTCATCCAGCTTGTGTTTACATTTGGCTCTGTTCCAATCGAGTTCACTAAAATCATACTATTCATGCAATACTCCCCACGATTGTGATTAGTGTCTTATACAGCTCGTGAACTTTCTACAGCTATATAGCGAGTGAAAAGCATGACTGTGCATTTTCTTGCTGACATGCACAGGAGTCACTGACCTGTCTGTCGTGATTTTGGTTGATACAGAGTATACCGTGTAGAGTGATCGTAATGCACTGTTGGGCAATCAGAGAGTCAAGTTGCAGTGTATCAATATCGTGCTGGTATAAGATTAAGTATTATATTTCTGTATTGATGTTATCTTGCTCCTGAGGACCTGCTCCTGAACCTCGATTCCAACACTCCCTGTGTTCTCATTCTGCTCGATCTCTCCTCTGCCTTTGACACTGTCAACCATTCCATCCTGCTCAACCGTCTCCGTGATAACCTGGGTATCACTGGTCAGGCTCTGGCATGGCTGACCTCTTTCCTTTCCGGTCGACCCTCCCAGGTCCAAATGGGCTCCTTCCTCTCCGACATCTTTTTCTCCACCTGTGGTGTTGTAACGCTCACCTGATTCCCACGGAGGCGCGGGTCTTGGCAGGAAGGTGTCTGTAACACGAAACGTGATGTGCAGGATTCGGTTGGCTTCTGGGGTCGACCCTCTCCGCACTGTGTGTCGAACTCGAAGGGTGAGGTTTCTGCAGGTGAAATAATATGGGGATTAAAGGTCTGGGTTGCTGAATGTCCCTATCTCTCTCCTCCCAGCTTGTCTGTTGAACCCCCCTCCCAGGTCAACGTGCTCACCTTAGATAGGTGAATGCTGGGCTCTCCATCTGCGTCTAGTGCAGGGTGCCGTTGCCAGTTCCTTCACTGGTGAAACGTGGGCCTCTTGACTTCAGAGGATGGGTACCGTCGTTGACTGCACGACCGGTAAGTTTCTGGACACCTTTAGTCTTTATAGTCTTTTATGCGAGGCACTGAAGCGCCTGGAGTTGCGTAAGTATGGCAACGCTCTTACTGTCTCTTTCTTTGTCTTTGCAGGAGACGATGCAGAATAAAGAAATCCGGAATTCGCCACGTGCCGGTAAGTGTGACACTGCTATTGTCTTTGCCGGTGAAGATGCGGCGTGAAGAATCCGGAATGCACTGCGTGCCAGTAAGTAGAACAATGCTGTTTATCTTTGCAGGTGCAGATGCGGCGTGAAGAATCCGGAATGCACGGCGTGCCGGTAAGTAAAATAATGCTGTTTGTCTTTGCTCAGATGTAGCGTGAAGAATCCGGAATGCACGGCGTGCCGGTAAGTAAAATAATGCTGTTTGTCTTTGCAGGCGAAGGAGCAGCGTGAGACACGGCCGCTGCCGATGGATCAGGTAAGCAAACACTGCGTGTGAAAGTTCATTCTGCTAACCTGTGGTTTCTTATCTTTTGCAGGTGCTGATGTTGCTCGGATACCGGAATGGTGAGTATAATTCTTGCAGGTTCAGGATCCAAAGAAGAAAAGCTGGAGCAGACTCGGTGAGCGTTCTGCTGCAGATGCAGAATAACGCGAAGCACGTTTCATCAATCGGGTGTGGTTTAAATAGCCTGGGAGTGATGAGGCGTCTCCTTCCACGGCCCCGCCTAGGTCAGAAAAGAGTTCCTGCTTCCAGAAGAGTTCCAGTGGAGTTGTGCTGCCCCACCCAGGTAAGAAAAGTAGTCCCAGTTCACAGAGGACTTTTAAGAGTCTGGCAAGTCAGCAGCATGGTCTGCCGCAGGTAAGTCCACCCAAGCATCTTCACACCCATGATGAGCCCGGCGCTTCCAGTGCCGGGACCGAGGCTTCTGATGAGCCTGGTGCCACCGGCGCCAGGACAAGGTCCAAAAGGGCCCTGTGGGGACCGGCTGGTGCCTAGGATCAGGGTTAGGGGCCTGCTTCCAAGGACGTTGGGCTGATCCTGGCTCCTTGGAAGCAGTGATCATGACAGTATCCCCCCTCAAGGCCCCTCCTAAGTGTGTCTTCTCCGGGGGCTTTGGCTTGTCGGGGTGATTCAGATGGAATCTCTTGACCAGACGAGGTGCATGGACGTGTTCTGAGGGTTCCCAAGACCTTTCCTGGGGACCGTATCCTTTCCAATCAACCAGATAGTATAATTTAGACCTGGAAATTTTGGAGTCTAGGATGTTCTTCACTTCAAATTCGAGTTCTTCGTCTACCAAAACGGGTTCCGGGAGTTCGGTCAATCGGGTTTCTGGTTGTACTGGTTTTAATAAGGAGACATGGAATACTGGATGTATTTTCATATGCGTAGGTAATTCCAATTTGGCAGCCACCGGATTAATTATGGCAGATATGAGGTAGGGCCCAAGGTATCTCGGGATGAAAGTGCGGGGTCCTTTTAAAGGCAGGTGCTTAGTGGATAACCAGACTTGATCTCCTACAGCGTAGTGAGGGGCCTCTTTACGGTGCCGATCGGCTGCCTTTTTGAATTGAGCTTTAGCTCTTTGCAGATGGGCAGTGGCTTCTTTAAAAGCACAGGTGATCTCCGAATGCAAGTGATCCACAGCAGGTGCTTCAATTTCTTGGGGAGGATCCAGGTGGGAGGTTCTAGGATGGTGTCCATATAACAAGAAAAAGGGAGTCTTCCCAGTTCCAGAATGAGTCGAATTGTTGTACGCGTATTCAGCGATCCAAAGAATGTCCTTCCAGGGGTTTTCTGTTTGTTGGAGCATGCAGCGTAGATATTGTTCTAGTGTCTGGTTTGTCCTTTCGGTTTGTCCGTCAGTTTGGGGATGGTGACTGGTCGAAAGTCTTACATCAACTTGGGCTAGACGACAGCAACTGCGCCAGAAGTGGGAGATGAATTGACTTCCCCTATCGGAGACTAAAACCGAAGTAAAACCGTGTAAGCGAACAATGTTTGCCAAGAATTCCCAGGCCAATACTGAGGCTGAAGGCAGACCCTTCAAGGGTATGAAGTGAGCCATTTTCGAGAATAGATCCACGACTACTAAGATGGTAGTATATCCCAAGCATGGAGGTAAGTCCGTGATAAAATCCATGGACAGGGTATGCCATGGACAGGGAGGGATGTCAAGTGGCTGTAATAGGCCGGCTGGTCTTTGCTTTTGACTTTTATTCTGGGCACACACACCGCAGGAGATTACAAAGTCTCTAATATCCCTTTTCCACGATGGCCACCAGAAATGTCTTTTGATCTTTTCCATGGTTTTGGTAATGCCAGGGTGCCCCTCCATTAGAGAATCATGATAACCGGAGATTACTTGTTTTTGTAGTTTCTCACAGGGCAAGTGCAATCGTCCTCGGAAATATGGTAGGTCTTGATCTACTGAGAAATCTGTCCCCTTTAATTGCCAGTCCTGCAAATCGGTCGGAGTTAGGAGCGATTTCACCGTGGTCTTGATGTCTTCAAAAGATTGAGTGCTGACCAAACCCAAAATCCTTTGTTCTGGGATTATGGGTATTGGATCTGGATTGATCAAATGTTCATCTATTCCCATACGGGAGAGGGCATCCGCTTTTCCTTTCTTACTGCCTGGTCGATAAGTAATTATAAAGTCAAATTCTGCTAGAAACAGAGCCCAACGAAGTTGTCTGGAAGACTGAGCTTTGGCTGTCTTTAGGTATTGTAAATTGCGGTGGTCAGTCATTACGGTGACTGTGTGTCTGGCTCCTAGAAGATAATGCCGCCAGGCTTTAAAGGCCGATCTGATGGCCAAAAGTTCCTTGTCTGTAATTGAATAGTTGATCTCAGGAGGCGAAAACTTGCGGGACCAAAAAGCAACCGGATGTAGTTGGTTTGTGACCGAATCTCTTTGTGATAACACTGCTCCCATAGCAAGACTAGAAGCATCCGTTTCCATGATGTAAGGTAGTTCTGGGCGAGGATGTTTTAAAACAGGTGCAGAAATGAATTTAGCTTTTAAGTCTTGAAAAGCTTGTTCCGCTTCAGAAGACCACTCAAAACGTTTGTTCTTTTTCAACAGAGCGGTGATGGGCTGGACTATCCGGAAAAATTCAGGAATGAATCTGCGGTAAAAGTTAGCGAATCCTAACATGCTTTGAACTCCTTTTACAGAGGTTGGTGATGGCCACTTGATAATTGCATCAACCTTCTTTGAATCCATATGGACTCCGTTAGGTGACAATATGAATCCCAGGAACTCGACTTCTGTTGCGTTGAAGACGCATTTCTCAAGCTTAGCAAAAAGACTATGTTGACGCAATCTCTCGAGAACCTTTTTAACATGTCTCTGATGTTCTTCTTCCGATGATGAATAGACGAGGATGTCGTCAATGTAGACAACTACACACACGTCAATGAGTTCCCTGAGGACATCGTTCATAAAATATTGGAAAGCAGCAGGAGCATTACACAGTCCAAAGGGCATCACTTGATATTCGAATAGCCCGTACTTGGTGCGAAAGGCCGTTTTCCATTCATCGCCCTCTTTGATCCTTACCAAGTGGTAGGCTCCTCTGAGATCCAGCTTTTTGTATACACGGGCATCTTTGACTTGGTCCAGGAGTTCAGGGATCAAAGGTAACGGGTATCTGTTTTTAACAGTGATCTGATTCAGGGCGCGGTAATCTATGCAAGTTCTAAGGTCTCCTTCCTTTTTCGGAACGAAGAACAAAGCCGATGAAGCTGGAGATTTGGAAGGACGGATAAACCCGTTAGCTAGGTATTGGTCCAGGTACTGTCTGAGGTGAAGGTTCTCTGGCTCGGTGAGGGCATAGATCCTGCTGCAAGGAGGAGTTGTTCCAGGTATCAGATCTATTTGACAGTCGTAAGACCTATGAGGGGGTAGGGTGTTAGCTTGATCCTTCTGGAAGACGTCTTGGAACTCCTGGTATTCGGGAGGTAATTTGAGAATCTCCTCAGAAGAGATCGCCGCCAGTGAAACATCAGGTCGAGGATAACAAGTGGTGGAACACTCTGGAAACTGAACCGTCTTTGCTCGCCAATCAATCTGAGGATTGTGCTTCTCCAACCAAGGGATTCCCAGAATGATCTGGAACTGAGGGGCCTTGATTACATCGAACACTTTTCTCTCCCGGTGTCCATTATGACTCAACAGCGTCACTTCTTGGGTGGCATGCGTTACTGGTCCGGAGGCTATCTCCGTGCCATCCACAGTAGTGATGACGTCTTTTACTGCCTTAGGGACAAGGGGTAGATTCATCCTTGACACCATTTCATGGTCCACATAGTTACCGATTGCTCCGCTGTCAATGTAAGCTTCAATTGCGTGCAAACGATCCGGACGTTCAGGACTAATGAGGACCATGGGTATCACGAAATGCGAGGTCACGGGACAGATCTTAATGCTCGGCAAGAGGACCTCTACTCTTGTCGGGCGAGGTCGTTTCCCTGCTCAGGATTTGTGGTACAGGTATCCGCGGCTCCTACAGTCTTCTTAGCTGGTTTCACGGGACAGTCCCGAAGAAAGTGTCCTGAATTACCGCAATAGAGGCATAATTGCAGCTGCCTTCTTCTTTCTCGCTCTTTCTGGGTTAAAGGTCCTCTCATGCCCCCTATTTGCATGGGTTCCGCAGTGTCAGCTCCCTTATTCGAGGTCTGTGGTTTGGAAAACACTCGGGTATCAAATCTGGAGCGATCTGCCTTCCTGTTCTGTAGTCTATGGTCTAGTTGGACAACTAAGTCAATATAGTCTGAACATTCTTGTGGAGGATTCACAACCTGCGCTAGCACATCCTTGAGCTCTCCACGCAGACCTCTGTAGAAAAGCGTTATTCTCTTATCCTCGGGCCATTGTGTTTCCACTATGAGTCTATTGAAAGAGGCTATATAAGTCAAGAGGTCTTGGTTACCCTGTCGTAATGAGAGAAGTTCATTGTCCAAGGCCTGCCCTTGTGCATGTCTTGCGAACAGTTTCTCCATGCTGGCCTGGAAGGCTTGAAAATCGTGTAAAACCGGATCATCCTGGGTGACTAAAGGGATCGACCAATCTGCAGCGCTGCCACTGAGATAAGAAAGCACGAAAGCCACCTTGGCCTGGTCAGTTGGGAATGCAGCTGGTCGACATAAGAAGTGCAGGCGGCACTGGTTGATGAACACTGCGAATTTCTTTGGATCACCAGCAAAGCGTTCGGGCGGAGCCAAGGGCACATTACCGGGCAGATTAATTTGCACTGGATTTGAAGCTGAGGCAGAAGGGTAACTTCCTCCTGGAACGGGCAAAGGTGTCTGTCCTGCCTGCGTTTGTAACAACTGCCTAGCAAGGTCCTCTGTTCGCTCCTTAGAAATTATCAGTTCTCTTCTTAGAGAGCTCGTTTCCTGGCGAGCTGCATGTACTTCTGCTCTTAATTCCCCAAGCAACTGGGCTAGTTGATCAGTATCTGAAGTTTCCATTGCGCCTGGGTAGGAGTTTAGTGGTGGGCTTCGCGTTCTGTAACGCTCACCTGATTCCCACGGAGGCGCGGGTCTTGGCAGGAAGGTGTCTGTAACACGAAACGTGATGTGCAGGATTCGGTTGGCTTCTGGGGTCGACCCTCTCCGCACTGTGTGTCGAACTCGAAGGGTGAGGTTTCTGCAGGTGAAATAATATGGGGATTAAAGGTCTGGGTTGCTGAATGTCCCTATCTCTCTCCTCCCAGCTTGTCTGTTGAACCCCCCTCCCAGGTCAACGTGCTCACCTTAGATAGGTGAATGCTGGGCTCTCCATCTGCGTCTAGTGCAGGGTGCCGTTGCCAGTTCCTTCACTGGTGAAACGTGGGCCTCTTGACTTCAGAGGATGGGTACCGTCGTTGACTGCACGACCGGTAAGTTTCTGGACACCTTTAGTCTTTATAGTCTTTTATGCGAGGCACTGAAGCGCCTGGAGTTGCGTAAGTATGGCAGCGCTCTTACTGTCTCTTTCTTTGTCTTTGCAGGAGACGATGCAGAATAAAGAAATCCGGAATTCGCCACGTGCCGGTAAGTGTGACACTGCTATTGTCTTTGCCGGTGAAGATGCGGCGTGAAGAATCCGGAATGCACTGCGTGCCAGTAAGTAGAACAATGCTGTTTATCTTTGCAGGTGCAGATGCGGCGTGAAGAATCCGGAATGCACGGCGTGCCGGTAAGTAAAATAATGCTGTTTGTCTTTGCTCAGATGTAGCGTGAAGAATCCGGAATGCACGGCGTGCCGGTAAGTAAAATAATGCTGTTTGTCTTTGCAGGCGAAGGAGCAGCGTGAGACACGGCCGCTGCCGATGGATCAGGTAAGCAAACACTGCGTGTGAAAGTTCATTCTGCTAACCTGTGGTTTCTTATCTTTTGCAGGTGCTGATGTTGCTCGGATACCGGAATGGTGAGTATAATTCTTGCAGGTTCAGGATCCAAAGAAGAAAAGCTGGAGCAGACTCGGTGAGCGTTCTGCTGCAGATGCAGAATAACGCGAAGCACGTTTCATCAATCGGGTGTGGTTTAAATAGCCTGGGAGTGATGAGGCGTCTCCTTCCACGGCCCCGCCTAGGTCAGAAAAGAGTTCCTGCTTCCAGAAGAGTTCCAGTGGAGTTGTGCTGCCCCACCCAGGTAAGAAAAGTAGTCCCAGTTCACAGAGGACTTTTAAGAGTCTGGCAAGTCAGCAGCATGGTCTGCCGCAGGTAAGTCCACCCAAGCATCTTCACACCCATGATGAGCCCGGCGCTTCCAGTGCCGGGACCGAGGCTTCTGATGAGCCTGGTGCCACCGGCGCCAGGACAAGGTCCAAAAGGTCCCTGTGGGGACCGGCTGGTGCCTAGGATCAGGGTTAGGGGCCTGCTTCCAAGGACGTTGGGCTGATCCTGGCTCCTTGGAAGCAGTGATCATGACAGGTGTCCCCCAGGGATCCAACCTCTCTCCCTGGCTTTTCAACCAGTATCTGGCACTCCTTGCCCACCGCATCGCCGCTCTCTGCCCCCACTTCCAGTGCTATGCGGACGATACCCAGCTCATTTTCAGGCTACCCTCGGCCTCCTCCTCTTCTTCCCTCATCTCCGACTGTCTATCTGCTATCCAGGAATGGTGTGCCGCCAATGACCTCTGCCTTAACGCCAGTAAGACTGAGATTCTACTCATCGCCACACCCACTCCCTCCTTCCCTGCAGCTCTCTGGCCGGCCTCCCTTGGCCCCCTTCCTGCCCCTACCTGCAAGGCTAAAAACCTTGGGGTCATCTTCGACTCCACACTCTCCTTCTCTCCTCATATATCTGACGTCTCTAAGAAGTCACACTACCAGCTGCACCTCCTCAGAGGTATTCTTCCCTTCCTCTCCTTCCCCCAGAAGCTCACTGTCTCCCGAGCCCTGGTTCTCTCAAGGCTGGATTACTGTAACAGCCTCTATCTTAATCTGCCTGCCTCCACTCTCCGCCCTCTGCAACTTATCCAGAACAGAACTGCGAGACTTGTCCTTGGCCTCAAGCCCAGGGACTGTATCTCTCCAGGACTGAAATCTCTTCACTGGCTCCCAGTGGCTGCGAGGATTAAGTTCAAAACCCTCTGCATTGTCCACAAGGCCTTCTGGGGCCTGGGGCCTAAATACCTTCAACTCTCTCTTCCTAAATATCTTCCTTCACGAGCCCTTCGCTCATCCGTCTCCAACTCCCTCATGGTCAGCCGCTTCTCGAAGCAACGAGCTGGGGGTAGATCTCTCTCCGCAGCAGGGGCCAACCTCTGGAACAGCCTTCCTGCCTCCCTGAAACTTGAGGAGAACCATCTCCGGTTCCGGAAGCACCTCAAAACCTTCCTCTTCGCTTCTGCCTTCTCTCTCCCTCTCCCCTGCTAAACCTGCTTAACTCCCCACTGAAATTCTGCACTAATACCTGCATCTTGGCCACCCTCAGCGACCTCGGTCCAGGGCCCAGCCACTCTCCACTTGCACTGCCTCCCTGGCTCCCCCTGCACTGTGGGACTGTCACTGTATCCCTACAGCCCCCTTCCTAGCACTTGCTCTGCACTTACCTCGCACTTGCCACCAGCTGGCCCTTTTATTTATTATTTATTATTTTAATACGCTACTTACCGTGTACTGCACTTTCCCCCCCACCTCCTCCCCCTGCACTTTCTCCTTTTCCCCTTACCTCTGCACTTGCCCGATCTGAATGACACCTGGCCTAGTAGGATCGTTTGTCTGTCTTCCCCTTGTTTCCCTCCCTCCCTGCCTCGTCGCGCCTTGAAACACTTGTGTATAGGCGCGTTACAAATACCATATCATATCATATCATATCATATCTTACCTTCATGTGCAAGGAAGCCGGTTAGTGCTTCTGCTACTGCTGCCGGCGAAAAGCAGTTTGCGGTTCGCAGCGTTGCTATAGTAACGTTTGGGTACCAATATGGCCGTGCGCGTGTTGACGTGTCGGCCATATTGGTGGTGGCAAAATAACTGAATTGGACTACTTACTGCAATCTATGTGCTTGGACCCATGTGGTGATGCAGTAATGAGATCAATGTATTGTACGTGTTCACATGTTAAGCATGTGTGTATATCTATATGTTCAATATATTCATAATTCAATTGATATTAAATCATGTATGTTTGTAAACATACGCTGGATTAATTAGTATTTTCCCCATCTTATCAATAGGTTGCGGTATGTTTCTCGGGGTGCTGTAGTGTGACATTGCACTTATGATTAACAGGTGCTAAGGTCTAGCATTCGTATTGTATATATGATGTTACTTCGTACTTTTGACCAAACAAACACAGGTCAGCAATGTTATTTACATTGAACAAATAATCAAAGTAATTTATAAAAAACAATTAAGATCGAACTCTTCACTGAGTCCTCGCGGGGATAGCGCTTCTAAGCGATCTATCCAATATGCTTCTTTTTGTTGTCTTCTCTTTTTAATGTCTGTATGTGAACCATGTGACTCAATTGTTTCCAACACATGGAATTTGATCTGAGAGATGTTATGCTTTTTGTCATTTAATGTCTTGCGACTGCGGAGTTCATGTTATTGTTGCGTATGCACGACTTGTGTTCATTTATTCGAATTCTCAAACTTCAGTCCTGTTTCACCTACGTAATAGAGCCCACACGGGCAACGTATACAGTAGATGCAGTTCTCTGTGTTGCATGTTGCGTAGCATCTAACAGTAATTTTTTCTCCAGTGTACGGGTGTGGTACTAGTCCACCTTTCATGATGTTGTTGCAGTTGCTGCAATTGAGGCAGGGAAAAGTCCCTATCTTCTTTGGTTTGCTCCTTTTCTTCTTGGTATCCCTAGTATTTACTAATAAGTCTCTTAAGTTGCTGGATCTTTGGTACGCAAATGTGGGAGTTTCGGAAAAGAGAGTCTTGGTTCTTTCATCACTTCTAAGTATTGTCCAGTGTTTGTTGATACACCTTTTGATCTGCATGCTTTGTGAAGAAAATGTTGATACATACACTAAAGCTGGGGATTGTTTCTTGTCTTTGAGTGCAAGTGTGCTAGCTCTTGTTTTGGTTAACAACTTGTCCTTTGCTGTTTGTAGATCTTCATTGGGATAGCCTCTTTCCTTTAGCTTTTTACTTAGTTTCTCTAGTTCTTGTTCACATTCTCTCTCATCACTGATAATCTGTTTCAAATGTAGCATTTGGCCATAAGGCAAGTTCTTCAAAGTGTTCTGCGGGTGGAAACTCATACGGTGTAGTAAATTATTTCTGTCCGTTGGTTTTGTGAATAGGGAAGTTGTAATCTGATTATTGTGTACATTAACCTTAATGTCCAGGTAGTGTATGCCTGGGTTGCCGATTTCCGAGGTGAATTGAATCCGTTGGTCAATGCTATTGATGTAAATCATGAATTCATCAAGTGATTCTTTAGTTCCTTGGCAAATGCCAAATACATCGTCGATGTAACGTACCCACTTTTTCAAATTGTTATGCCATTCTGCATTTTGTAGAACATGGGTGGTTTCAAAATGGTGCATAAATGCATTTGCGTAGGCAGGTGCCATTGTTGCACCCATAGCTGTGCCGGAGGTTTGAATATAGAATTCCTTTTTGTATTCAAAATAAGAGTTCATTGAAATGAAGTTTAGAAGTGTCATGATAAATTCTTTTACAGCTCCTATGTCTCCTTCTTGTAACAGTAGCCACTCTACCGCTTCTTGTCCTAGATCGTGGGGAATACTTGTGTACAGATTAGTCACATCGATGGTGAAAAGAATATCCTGATCATTAAGTCGTACATCCTCTATTGTGTTAAAAAAATGGGTACTGTCTTTTACATAGGTGGATGTTTTCTGGATCAAAGGTTGGAGGAAATAATTAATGTAAGTACCTAGTGGTTGGAGGATACTGCCTGTAGCAGCCACTATTGGTCTTCCTGGAGGGTTAATGAGGCTTTTGTGTATCTTGGGTAACAAGTAAAAGTGTGGTATGTTAGGATTCAGATTGAGTAGGAAAGCTCTGGTTTTCTTAGTTATCATTTCTCTTTCCTCTGTTTTGTCAAGCAGTGCTTCTAAGTTCTTTCTTATTTCCATAGTCGGATCATGATCAATTTTAGAGTAAACATTGTAGTTGCTAAGTTGTCTCTTGTATTCTTCCTCGTAGTCCAGTGTGTTTTGTAATACTAGCGCTCCCCGTTTGTCGGCCGGTCTTATGGTTATCGTGTCATCAGAGTATAATTTCTGAATTATTGAAATTTCGCCTCGACTGAGGTTTTTATTCTTTGATGTGGTATACTTGATTTTTTTGAGATCTGCTGTGACCATTTTTTCGAAAATGTCTATGGAAGGAATGCTAATGGGTGGTACGAATGTACTCTTAGGTTTGAATTCAATTAATTCTGATGGTTCCTGTGGAGAAGCTGTGTTCTCCATTTCTGCAAAGAAAACTTTAAGTTTCAATTTTCTGGTAAGTTTATGTAACTCAACCTTGGTATTAAATAAATTGGTGTTGTAGGTAGGTACAAACGTCAACCCTTTTTGTAAAACCTCTTCTTCTTGTTTAGTGAGAGTCCTGTTTGAGATGTTAACTACTAGGTTGTTCGCGCTTGGAATCTCGTTTGTACTCCTGGTCCTTTTCCTCTTCCCCCTCCTCGTTTGTTTCTTCCTTGCTGATTGTCTAAAAAAGACACTGAACTGGTGCTTGGAGTAGCTCTACTAGCCTCTCTCCCTTCCTCCGTTCTTTGTTGTGGTGCTTGTGTGGTCTGCTCGTCTCTGTTTGAATCAGTATCTGAGCTACTATTATCAGAGTTGGGATTAGGATTGCGTGGTCTCTGGGGTTGATTCTGGTATTTATCTGCCCATGTATACACTTCGTCCCGTAGATAATCAAAAGTGTCTCTTCTGAATTTTCTAATTTTTCTAGCTTCCAAATCTGCTTCATACCCTTCCAATCATTTGTTGATGTCGGTAAGTATTTCTTGAAGGGTTTCTGTGCTTGTAAGTGCTGTGATTTCTTCTGATAGTAATTGTATTTCTTGTTCTAGATTCTGTAAATTGCTCGAAAGTTCTTTGATGGTCAACAAAATTAGATCGAGAGAACACTTATTGAGGATCTGCTCCCATTTCTGCACAAACTCTTTATTTTCTTTACATAGGGTTGGTTTCAACCCAATTCTCAAACCTCTTGCGATCCTTTGTGCTTTATAGTACCTGCCTAGCGTCACTGCATGAAGTTTGCGATGTATTGACTTTCTAATAATGTATTCCAATTGTTTGATTTTTTTGTTCGGATCTGTGTCCTTTGAGGACTTGTTGGTTTCCTTAATTAATCCTAGAATAGCGTTTGCCTCGTCTGTTGAAAAGCCTAATGTTGTCGCTCTTGTGTCCGTTAGTTTTTCTATTTCTTCATATGACATAGTCGCGTGCTGACTCTCCAATGTACACGGAAGTGAAAATAATGGAGCTGAAGGAGGGCGAGAGTGCACAGCTTTTTTCTTTTCTTGTGTTATACTGTTTCTTTTTCAGTAATGTTTCATTACTTAAGTGTTCTTTAGTGGGGTGCAGCCCACTGTCAAGTGCCACCGTGTGGGGCACTAAAAGTGAACTGGAACAGAAGAAAGACCTAAGCTAATTAGCCTTCGGTGTGGGCCGCACACCCTTACTTCCCACTATGGGTTAGACAATTTCTTAATGCTTCTATATCAACTTATACGCAGTTATCCTTGTTTCAAAGTGATTTTATTGTCCAAAACGTGTATTTTTCAAATACCAAATTTTAGATTCAGTTTCGTCTTATAGGCTAATATTGAGACTGTGGCAAACAGTAACCCATCGGGCTAATGCATTTCGGAGTTTTCCTTCATCAGAGCCTGAGTTATTAGTACTACTTTCATAAATTATTAAATCAATTAATTCAATGTAACGCCACCAATCATATTTTCAAAATGCATATGACAATTGTATCAAAAAAACGTTTTTCAATTAACAGGGCGCCCACAAGTACAAACGAACATTAAACAATGAGTAGAAAAGATAAGAGAAAAAGAACATTGACTACATCAATCTCCAATTCCAATTCAACAAATGTCCTGCTACCTTTTAACAAACGTGCCTTTTGTTTAATTAGCATGCGCTAAGTGTTATATTTCATCCAGCTTGTGTTTACATTTGGCTCTGTTCCAATCGAGTTCACTAAAATCATACTATTCAGCAATACTCCCCACGATTGTGATTAGTGTCTTATACAGCTTGTGAACTTTCTACAGCTATATAGCGAGTGAAAAGCGTGACTGTGCATTTTCTTGCTGACATGCACAGGAGTCACTGACCTGTCTGCCGTGATTTTGGTTGATTCGGAGTATACCGTGTAGAGTGATCGTAATGCACTGTTGGGCAATCAGAGAGTCAATTTGCAGTATCAATATCGTGCTGTTATAAGCTTAAGTATTATATTTCTGTATTGATGTTACCTTACCTTCGTGTGCAAGGAAGCCGGTTAGTGCTTCTGCTACTGCTGCCGGCGAAAAGCAGTTCACGGTTCGCAGCCTTGCTATAGTAACGTTTGGGTACGAATATAGCCGCGCGCGTGTTGACGTTTCGGCCATATTGGTGGTGGAAAAATAAGTGAATTGGACTACTTACTGCGATCTATGTGCTTGGACCCATGTGGTGATGCAGTAATGAGATCAATGTATTGTACGTGTTCACATGTTAAGCATGTGTGTATATCTATATGTTCAATATATTCATAATTCAATTGATATTAAATCATGTATGTTTGTAAATATACGCTGGATTAATTAGTATTTTCCCAATCTTATCAATAGGTTGCGGTATGTATCCCAGGGTGCTGTAGTGTGATATTGCACTTATGATTAACAGGTGCTAAGGACTAGCATTCGTATTGTATATATGATGTTACTTCGTACTTTTGACAAACACAGGTCAGCAGTGTTATTTACATTGAACAAATAATCAAAGTAATTTATAAAAAACAATTAAGATCGAACTCTTCATTGAGTCCTCGCGAGGATAGCGCTTCTAAGCGATCTATCCAATACGCTTCTTTTTGTTGTCTTCTCTTTTTAATGTCTGTATGTGAACCATGTGACTCAATTGTTTCCAACACTTGGAATTTGATCTGAGAGATGTTATGCTTTTTGTCATTATAATGTCTTGCGACTGCAGAGTTCATGTTATTGTTGCGTATGTACGACTTGTGTTCATTTATTCGAATTCTCAACTTCCGTCCTGTTTCACCTACGTAATAGAGCCCACACGGGCAACGTATCCAGTAGATGCAGTTCTCTGTGTTGCAAGTCGCGTAGCATCTAACAGTAATTATTTCTCCAGTGTACGGGTGTGGTACTAGTCCACCTTTCATGATATTGTTGCAGTTGCTCCAATTGAGGCAGGGAAAAGTCCCTATCTTCTTTGGTTTGCTCCTTTTCTTCTTGGTATCCCTAGTATTTACTAGTAAGTCTCTTAAATTGCTGGATCTTTGGTACACAAATGTGGGAGTTTCGGAAAAGAGAGTCTTGGTTCTTTCATCACTTCTAAGTATTGTCCAGTGTTTGTTGATACACCTTTTGATCTGCAATCTGTAAGTGTGCTCCCCTGCCTGTGAACCTGAGGAGTATCTTCTGAGGAGTATCTTGAGGAGTATCTTCAGAGCCACTAAATGTATCACTTTATACTGTCCCTCCAGATAACACTGTCTTACATGTAAGAAATCAGCTGGTATCGAAGACTTTGATAAGGAGTCTTTGTTCCTTGCTTGTAACATTGTTCCAGTGTGATTCCTTAGCCCTGCCTAGAGCTCCCCTTCCATTGAAATGCATGTGTTCCCTTAGCTATGAGAGAACGGTGCATGGAGGGAGGGGGCGTCTCACTTACAGTGAAGTGTCGTACTGTCGTTGGTTTCTTTTTGTCCTGTTGCTTGCTTTTTACTAATATATTGTTCACCAATCCAACGGAACAGTTAATGGTCTTTGTTTACACAACAAGTTATATACTTGTTTTGGCAAATAGAAAATCTGTTTTTAGCCATAGTCTCAAATCTAGTGTTTCAGAACTGTACAGGCATGCCCATTTCTTCTTCAAATTACTTGAATTGTACCTGTCCACAGCATCCCCCCCACTTCCTGTACTCCTCTGCACCTAGCCCCTCAGCCTCTACTTAAAGCCCAACCAACCTCAGACACTTCTGCTGTCCCTAAGCTGAATTTTTCTGCTGCTTCTGTGCGAGAAGGTAAGATTTGCATGCATTTCTCTGAACTTTATAATGTGATTTTTAGTTTGGTGAGGAGGAATGAATGGACTGCGGTGATAGACATACCTCACGTGGTGCCACAGAGATCAACATATGTAATAATATATATATATATATACATATATATATGTATATATATATATATATGAATATTAAGTTGCACTAGCAAAAACCTATGAAATTCTATGGAAAAACGTTGTTAGAGGGACGTTATGGTTACAGGTAAAACTGAGAAAAAAAACAGAAATTCGACAGTTATGATAAGCTAAGCAACCCTAACTCGCGCCACCACCGTGCACTGCTAAGAGTAACATCCATAACATCAAAGATGACATCACAAATGTCATTGATGACATCACTGATGACATCACATATGTGGCCACTTAATTTTGGTCACTGAAACATCTAGGCCTGTTTTGGTCACTGAGAGTGAGAAAATTGAAGTACTTACCTTTCGATTTGGTCTATGTTCATGGTGCACATACATGGGGCAATAGGCAGGTCTGAAACCTCACAATTCATTTGTATACATGAAAATAATCTTTAATGTGTTAAGGATTCCAATAAGGCGTCACACACCAAACCAGGACTCTTGCGCTTAGCCTAGGATCCTAGAATTCGGATTGAGCTGGCACCCAAAAAAATCTCACACCCCCTTTTACAAATACCCCGGGTCACAATGGACCATGAAGTAGGCCGGTGGGTGGAAATACAATATTTAATTATTTTAAATTCAAAGAAAATCACACAATTTTAATATAGGGCAGCAATCACCAATGGGGTTATAATTACAATGTAAAATGATGAAATACACTTGGTTGACCTTCTACTATAACATTTCCAAAGCACAGATGAATAGGAGCAATTTTACTGTTCGGGTAGATAGCACCCAAGTTAAGATTTGCCCCTGCAATGCTCCCTCAAACCCCTATTAATCGAATTTTGAGTGAATAGAAAGGAGCTGCAAGGAGTCGGGATGCTAGGCAGCAAACAGAATTAAAATCCGACCTTCCCCCATGAAATGAGAGGCACAGTGCAGCCAAAAATCGCATGCACAGAATTTGGACTTTCTTACTTTTTTACTTTTACGGGTTTAAATGTGAAAATGGTTTGAAAAACGGGTGAAATAGACAGAATTGGAATGCGGTTTTTATACTGGATGACAGATGCACAACACAGGGATAATTTGCAAGTGAAAGAGGGACTCTGGAACTTAATGACAAGATGAGATTCTCAAGGGGAAAGTAAATTCGGTGTTAAAAATAAAAGCAGTTAACAGAGAAAATCGGTTTGGAAAAGAAAGGACAAGTTTCACATAAACTAAATTTAGTGGCTAGAAAAGAGAAACGCCACCCGTGAATAGAAAGGTTACGCTGAAGTTGTAACCCTTCACGCAGTGTGCCTCTTTTCAGGGAGAATTAATTTATTTAATCAAAATATTACTAAGCACTTACACATGACAGAAATGAGTGGAAGAAAAGTGCTAACACTAGGAAATCAAGAATAGGATGCACAGAGAATTCTGACCGTTTTAAACAAGTTGTCAGGGTACTGATGTGATTACTTAGAGAGTGGAACAAAGACAAGCTATCATGATGGGGGAAAAAGTGTTGCTATGGGATGGGTAGATACCCACAATCAGCGCTGGAGTTTTGGATTTGGGACAGCCAACCGTGTTTCTGGAGTCAAAGGATCTGGTCACGGCACCATGGCAAGGCTCTCCTAGCAGCAAACAGCTAGGCCTGTCTGGTCACGGCACAGCGGCATCCAGGTAGTGGGGCAAAAAGCTGGTCTGTTCACAGGATACTCTCAAAAAGGGTACCACAGCTTTTCCCCTTTCTCCCTGAGTTAGTGGCATTTTGTTATGGGGTTTAGTTCTGAAGGGTGGTTCTGCCTGGATAGGATCAGCTATGCTCTGGCCTGGCAGTGGAATCTGGAATCTTTGCAGGATGAATATGAAATGTCTGGATGTGCAGGAGCTGGAACATTTCAGTAGAGTGTGTGTGTCTTGTCTCTGTGAGCTTCCCCCTTTTATAAGGCGGGTGACATCACAGGATTATACAATGGGGGCAGGCTTTGGCTAGATCTACCCCCAAGAATCGGTCAGGTCAGCCAATATATGTCGCCTCCTCCCTGGAAGCAGATTGGACTTGAAGGAGATGACTCCGTTTTGTGGGGTGTTTTTACAATGTGCTTTGTTCTATCAAAGTTACTTTTTGCCAAAATCAGTTATGGGGTAAAACACTCATATTCACACATGTCATCATCAGGAAACTTATACGGGCAGATTGCATATCTTATAATACACAGGCTGATCCAAATCCCAAGACGGTGCAATGCTATTTAGTAATTCTAGCAATCTTTCGTCATTTCCATGGAAAATAGTTCACCTATAATTTTACAATTCGGTACACTGAAGCACATTAATGTGGGTCACATTTTCATAACTTGGTCCTTTGTACGTTTCCCAGAAATGTCATTTTTCTGGCATTTGAGTCCACAACCTGTCAGAAAGGTCTACATCGTCTTATTTTAAAAGCATAAAATCGACATTCATACTGTCAAAATTTCACATTCCTACGTTCTCAGGTTACCAAAATACAAGTTTTAAAAAGTAATGTCTTTAAAACCAAGTGGGCCGGCTCTGCCCCCAAAGAGGGGCTGTCTTCCAATCCTCTAAGCCAAATGTCTTCCTCTGGCCCACTTGCACAGCGGTTGCCATGACAATTTCTTTGATCCTGGCAGTTGCAGCAGAGGAGAGTTGTTACCCGGACTTCGCACCTAAGTGTCCCAGAAATCTTTTGTACCAGGCTAGAGCCCAGTCACAAAGTCTGACGAGCGTGTGAGAAGCTTGGTCCATTCATAGTTTCCAAGGGGCTGGCTCTTTCGAGGAAGGCAAATCCTGTTCCCAGAAAGCAAATGTCCTTTGAAGCCTGTCCTGCTGGTTCCACAGTAAATGCACTTATTTATTTACTTCTTTTTTTTCTGAACCAGAAGCAATTCTCTTGAAATAAAACATCCTATATATGTTTTCAAACAAATTCCCATAACATTTCTGTACACAGACAAGGCCTTAACTCCACATTTCACGTTCAAGCAGATATTTTGCTTGTTGGTAAAAGCACCATTTTACACGTGGGTTAATTCAGCTGGGATGTAACTTTCAAATGCAATTTTCTCATCTAGATTCTAACATTTGCAGCCTTAGTCAATTTCTCATACACAGAAAACTGTTCAAGGCATAGGTCAACTGACACTAACATAAGCACAGAAAAATAGGGCTTCTTGTGAAAAGTTCAGCTGTGATATTTTGTTGCAAAGTAAAACATTTTTCTGTACGGCTGGGATTAAAGTTCTTTGGGATTTCACAGATCTTGCTTGACACAGCCTATATTCAGTGAGAAATGCTTTCTTTTGCTGGAGCACAACCTGAATATGGCGGGGCATAGCCGAGTCTCACTGGAACCAACTGTGTACTGCTTAAACAGTAGAAAAAGGCATCAGGGTGCCATCATTTTAAATGCAGACTATTTCCTTTTTCAATGGGAAATTTTGAGCTAGCAGCAGAGCAGCGCTGCTTTTCAATTCTTTTCTTTGGTGCACATAAGGAACACACTGGCAGCCTTTCTTGGTGTGTTCCATATTGCCCCATATGTGCTTGGCAAAGACAGCAGAACCATCATTTTGTAGCTGCAAAACACAGTTTGATGTGAGGCAATGGTGCTCAAAGGAGCCAGTGCAGCCATTCTGCTGGTACTGCTGAATTGCAGCTTGGTGATGGAGGGAATTCTGCTGGGTGGGTAAATGTACCCCACAAATGCTATTAACATTTTCTGATGATGCTGTTTCTTTCTTCCTTACTTTAGTTTCCCTGTATGTGCCTCTGATTTGTATGCATTGTGGGTCTTCATATGTATACTTTGTACTAGCACAAGTTTGTAGTAAGTCTTGAATTGTTATAAATGTATTACTTCTTTAACATTATACAATCCCCCCTGACATCATGTTACCAACATTATAAACACCCCTTGTAGGGATGTTACAGCAAAAATATCATCAGTGATGTCGTCAATGACATTTGTGATGTCATCTTTGATGTTATGGTTGTTAGTCTTAGCAGTGCTCGGTGGTGGGCGAGTTATGGTTGCTTAGTTTACAATAACTGTTGAATTTCATGGATTTTTGTCGGTTTTACCTGTAACCATAACGTCCCTGTAACAACGTTTTTCCATAGAATTTCATAGGTTTTTGCTAGTGCAACTTGACCATAATGTCCCTTTAACAATGTTTTTGTTAGTGAATTTCATAGGTTTTTAGTAGGGCACTGTAAGCAGAACGTTGCTTTAGCATAGCATTTTCTGTAAAGAGGGTAGGTATTTCGTACAGCAACATAACCATAACGTCCAGTTAACAATGGTTTGTTACTAATTCCTTGGCTGCCCTCATGATAAACGTGTGGAAAGTGCACATTGTCTGGTGTATGTATCCATGTGCGCTACCCCTTACTTTTCCGAATAGTGTTGGCGTATCGTACCAATTATACACGTACATAGTAAATGTTGTGTAGTGTGGCAGTAGGCTCTCTTTTTGTGTTAACAGGGCATGATAAATCTGCGCCGCACAGTACTGGCCGAGATGAGTACAAATTAGCAATATGAGCGTTTCCTAGGGACACTGCACCTGGTTGGCGTATGTGCAATCACATGGCAAGTATCCATAGGACTCCTTTAGTGGCCGCATGGCCACATCTTTGAATGCACTTTTAAGTAGTTGTGGAAGCGCACACGTTTCCTTTCCATACCTACACCCATGCATAGGTCATCCACTGTATGCTGGTAACACCGCCCTGTCGCAAGCCCTATGGAATCATGCAGAAAGCTACCGCATTTAAAGTACAGCTGCCAACTTCATGCGTGGCTCTGCAAACCTACCAATGTGTGGCTACAGTACTCCTAACTATATAACGGTCACTGTTAAACAAGGACCCGCAGCCTGCATTGTCACGTGGCCATGTTAAATGTAGCATTAATTTCATGTATCTGCTGCTTGCCTTTCCATGACCCTTGAAACAAATATATTGTGTCTGCACTCAGTCGTGTGATGGAAAATATCAAGAGGTCGCCTGCCGGTCGTACATTTGAATAAAACATGTAAGTGCAGGTGGGACAGTTTGTACTTAGTCTGCAAAATGGCAAAGCTGCTGCACCTTCCTAACGCACATCCTAGTGCATGTAAAGGCAAGTATGGAAACAGCAAAATATGCAGAGCGCAAACAACTTTAGTGCCGGTTACAAAAGTGATGTAGCTGCATGGGTCGCACAGAATAAATGGCTTTCTGCTGCACGTAATGAAGCTGTGTTTCCGGTCCTTGTAAACATTCTTGTATTACACAATGTATGTATATCCGTGAATGCTACCCCGACCAGTAATGGCGTAGCATAAACTGTTTCTACTGCATATGACGACAACTGAAAACAAAGCACAAGGGACCAGTGAGCAAGCCACCGCCCTTCCAGCAATTACATAGGGTACTTTCACGTACAGCATTTTGCACATCTGTGGGGGCAACAAGAGGGGCACACCTGTAGGGCAGCGGAGCTGTAATTTGCAAACCATATGCCGCGCTACAGACACTTACAAAGAGCATTGTATTGTGCATGTATTGCAACGCGCTACTGTAGAAAGGGAAGGTACTTGGAAGGGCGTGGTAACGATCCTTACAGAAGCATTACAATGACTGGCGCCCATGTAGGCGAGGACCACCCAATGATTCCGTCTCCCGGCACGTCCCCTATAGTATCCAGACAGGTGCTGCCCCTTCTGTACCGGACCTTTCCTGCCGTTCCTTCAGTGGCGTGTGTGACAACACCATAATAAATTAAAATGAACTGTGAAGGGAAAAAGGGAAATGAAGGAAGCACATTTCACAGATCAACAACAGAATTGCCAATGCACGCATGCAGGGCGGGAGGCGTGGCAGTGTGGTAAACACTGTAGTTCAATCAGTTGCAAAGGGGATCACTGTACAAAGAGGTTTTTGTAGGTGTTCCAGCGTGTTTTCAAGAGTGCCACAATGCAACACAAAGTACAAAAGAAATGTCACTACTTTCAAGGGCAGCAAGCCAATTTAGATGGGGTGTGCAAAAATCCGGATGGCTGGCATAGTAAGAAAAACGTTATAGGTGGGGAAAAGTATTCATGCTGTGAAACGTCATAGTCTCATGGACGAAGGATGCCATTGGCACATGTCGAACAAAGCCACAAATACTTTTCTTTGCAATTTACCGTGCTGTCTCCAATCACGGACCAAATAGGAAATGATGCTGCCACATCAGTGGCTGCATAATGCGCTACAAACGTCTGCAAGAGATCTGAAACAAACACATGAACTGGGCAAGTGCCTCCTTCATCGCAGACGGCACTTAAGGTTGTACAACATGCTGTGCCATTTTCCCTGTGTAATGAAGACCAATAACATCGGCATGATTGCGTGTCACCAAAGTGTCACACAGAGAAACAAAAATCTGGCACTTTCTTGTAGCTCCTCCATTGCACTACACATGCACATGATAGATTGCAAAATGAGTAGCCACTGCAGTGTTTTCCACTCACTTTCACTCAATGTATGTTGGAATCCCCTAAAACCTGCACGCCGTGTCGCATGAAACACACAGCCATAACCGCGCCCTCTGTGTTTATGCTGGCAAATACACTGTCTACCACAGTCTGTCTGTACACACCACACCCACACACTTTATTGCCCAATCTCATAGCCTCTGTAGGCCCATTTCTATGGCCGTCATCTGCAAAATGGGCATATGTAACATGTGCCACCCTGCATCTATCACGATATTTGCTGACTTTTTCTGCTGGGCGAGCGCAGGGGTGGGGGAATAACTATCAGTCAGGGGAGCGGACGTCTTTAGGTGTGGTGGCTCGTAAATGTGTGTTTTGAACCTCAGCTGACATTCTTATAATAGAGTCTTCACTGCAGTGTGTATATTGTGAAACAACATTTCATTGCCACTGTGCGACAAAGACATGCCCTTTGCCTTGAAAAGGTGTATGTATCGCGAATAAATGTTCTCATTCTGACAGGAGAACGCACTACCATTCACAAAGTATTGTGTCAATGGCAACCTATGCACAACAGCTGCACAATATTGGGCCTACTTCTATAATTCTGCACACAGCACAGTAACCAACCACATATAACCTGCACTTCAACCACACCCACTTCCATACTCACATTATGTACACACTGCACCCTGTGGCCACACTGCACAACTTTTCACTGCACCATCGCCTGCTGCACACCAAATACTGTAGCACATTGCAACTATCACCAAAACCATGGAATGCACAATACACGCTTCACACCTCACATGTAGTGCTATAACACATCCACAATGTGCTCCACACCCATTCTCCAAAGATCACCACCCTGTGCCTCATGCACTGTCAAAACTACATTGCTCCAGTGCGTGTGATCCTTGCACACATTCCCTGCACTGTAATGCAATCATGCATGTCAGCATGTCACCAACTACCACTATGCACATACGCACCACTGGCACCAGCACTCCTAACCAACCTCCACACCGCAATTCACATGCACAACATTACATGGAACAGTTACCATAACGTATGAACATTGCACTGTTTCCGGCACACCTACGCCCTTTCATTCACATACTATTGTCTTACCGAATTCTACTCAGAAGGTTTTGTGTCACTGGCAACGTAACCACAAAATGTTTACAACATTGCCCATGCTGCAGGCATTGTGCACACAGCACACTATCCAAGCACATATAAGCTGCCCTTCACCCATACCCTCTACCATACTAACAGTATGCAAACACTGCACCCAGAGCCCACAATGCGTGACCTTTCACTGCAGCATCTTGAAGCACAGTGCACTGTCATGCAGCTATGCAGCAACAAAATGCAACAGTTACCATAATGTCCAAACAAAACAATCTCTCCTGTATCCCTGTGCACTTTCATTCACACACCATGGGTGTACCCACTTCCATTCACAAAGGATTGTGCCACTTCCAACCTACCCACAATCTGGTTGCAACACTGGGCTATAACGGCTGAAATGTGCTCCACAACCATTCCGTACATGTCACCACCCTCTAACTGATGCACATTCAAAAATGCATTACTGCCATTGATGTCCTCAAGGCCTAGGCTCTTGAGTGCATGGCCAACGGCTTTCGGCCATGTACCCAATAGTCTAGGCCTTGGAAACACCTGCAGCTCTACCATACTGACAGTATGCAAAGACTGCACCCAGAGGCCGCACTGCGTGACTTTTCACTGCTGCATCTTCAAACACAGCACACCTCCATGCAGCTATGCAAAAACAAATTGCAACAGTTACCATAATGTACAAACAAAACAATCTCTCCTGCAGCCCTGTGCACTTTCAATCACATAGTATGGGCGTACCCACTTCCGTTCACAAAGTATTGTGCCACTTCCAACCTACCCACAATCTGTTTGCAACACTGGGCTATAACGGCTGAAATGTGCTCCACGACCATTCCTTACATGTCACCACCCAGTAACTGATGCACATTCAAAAATGCATTACTGCCATGGGTGTCCTCAAGGCGTAGGCTCCTCAGTGAATGGCCTACGGCCTACGGCTTTCGGCCATGCACCCAATACTCTAGGTCTTGAACACACCCACAGCAATGTAATGCCACCATGCATGTCACCATGTCAGCAAGTGCGACGACCCACATACACACCACTGCCACCAGCACTCCTACCCAACCTGTACAGCGCCATGGCGCCAAGCAATACCAAATTGTACCACTTCACAGAACAGCCATGTGGGCAGCTAATATTAAGCACAAACAAAACACCCATGCATGAAAACAGGTTGCAATTACCTGAATCCACAAACACACCACAGCCTCCCCACCACTACCCATAGCCATTCACAAAGTGTTGTGTCACTTACCACAACATTTTCACAACATTAGTCCGTGAAGAAATCTGCACACAGCATAGGCCGTGAACACACCCACAGCAATGTAATGCCACGATACATGTCTCCATGGCACCCACTACCACCATCCACATGCACACCACTGCCACCAGCACTCCTACCCAACCTGCGCACCACCACGCAGCTATGCAGCAACAAATTGCAACAGTGAACATAATGTGCAAAGAAAACACTCTCTCCTGCACGCTGTGTACTTTTATTCACTTACTATGGGCGCCCCCACTTCCATTGACAAAGTACTGTGGCACTACCAACCTACCCACATTCTGGTCGTAACACTAGCCCTACTGCAACCAATCTGCACATACCACACTATACAAGCAGCACCCTGTACCAAATGCAGAGTGAAACATGCGTTCCTGCGGTGGGTATGTTGCAGCCCTACGCTCTTGAGTGCATGCCCTACACCCTACGGCCTTCGCCCATGCACCCATTAGTCCAATCCTTCCACAGACCCACTGCACCTTCATTCACCCATGCATGCCACCAAGTCGCCAACTACCACATTCCATCCACAGCGCACAGGCACCACTCACCACGAAAAAGGTCACCACAACAGGTTGCGGCAGAAGCTATGGGGCAGTTACGACAGCTGCCTCCAATCGCCACACACAGTACTCGCCTACATATGTCACATTAAGCACTTCTCACTCCAACACCCATCCCCTCCCTTATTGCCGCCAACGCATTCCGTACGATACATTTTCCAGACCCTTCCGCTGCCGCACTGTCCTCCGATACACAATGGTGGCTTTCCCAAAAAATGTTGATGTACACCACGCTTCCCTCCAGCCAACCACCGGCTGAGTCCAAACTTCTCCAACAGCACGCCGTACCGCGACCCAATGACACTTCTGTCCGCGGAGCGAACAGGGAAATGGGTCCGCAGAGCGGACCCAGTTATCACACATTTTTTGGAATGTACTTTTCAGTTATTTTCAACAAAACTACTGGTCAGATTTTCCCCAAACACACAAAGGCACGCTTTCTGACACAAGCCCCCACTCCTGCTGCAAATTTGGTGAAAATCCGTCCAGCCGTTCGGCCTCTAGCCCTGCGCAAAGTTTTTCCCCATTCAGTCTATGGTAAAAAATTATATTTTTGGACCCACCCTTTAACTCCCCCCACATGAAACCTCCCCCAACTTGGTTAAAAAATTTCAAAGCAGGCCATATACTTTTTTTGCAAAGTTTGGTGAGGATTCGTCCAGGGGCAGCGAAGTTACAAGCCGCAGAAAAAGTGTTCTTCCTATGAGTTTAGCAACTTAACCATAACTACACGGCCGCTACCGGGGGCCGTGTAAATAAATATATATATATATATATATATATGTATAAAATAGTGTAGCAGTCGCTGCACTACAGTCAAGGTGTGTACCTAGACCTAGTTCCAAAGGAAACCTGTAAAATTGTATTGGCTGATATTTTGCAAACAAAATGTTTGTCCCAGGCCCCACCAGAATGGAAATGTTAGGAAAGATTTGTTAAAAAATGAAAAAGTTAAGAAAGAAAAAAAAAATGTTTTTGTCTGTTAGGGGTATTTATCATCTGTATGCTTCACCCCCTCTCCTAGTGAGACCCCCAACACGTTTTGCTAGACTTCAGGACCTGTTTCTGAAATCCTGAATGAGTGGAGCCTTTTTTCACTCATTCATTCTTGTAGGCTCTGTCTTTTGGAACTCGATACTTTGTATCTTACCTATACTATGCAGTCTATAGTCCTCTATAGCTCTTAAAGGCATCTGTATTGTACTATTGCAGCACACAGCTCCTTATGGGCAGTGTTTCTGGGGACCCTTGGGGTCCTCCTTTGAGATTCTTTTCTTTATCCTAGAGTAACTAGAGTTCTCCAGGATAGAGAGATACTTAGTATCTCTCCTCAAACGTTATAGACCGCCTTATGTGGATTGCCAAAGGGATACCTAGTAACCGCCTTCTTTCTGCTCCTGTAACTTGTTAGTCATATAGACAATCTCGTAGTTATGACTGGTTGCAGTGGGCATGTTCTAAAAACTATTGTGTTATTTATCTACCGCAGGCTATGTCCATAGCCTTGGTAGTGCACAATAGGGGCACCCAAGTACCCACTTGAGGCCTCCCTACTTTGTTTAGCTACTAGCGTGGTTGTTCTCTGATAGCCCTTCTTCTACCAATCTGGGCAGGGGAGGCCTGTGTGTGTGTTTTGCCTTTGGATGGTACCCTTGGGTGTCCCCACCTAGGCTACAGAGTACCTGGGCAAGCAGGAAGTGGGGGGGAGTGTTCCACCGCCCCCAGTCCTTTGTCTGCCAGAGTAGCTGAGTAGAACCAGCTCCCACTGGGGGACTGGCTGTCCTAATTGGACAGCCAAACGCCCCTTTCTGTAAATTGCTGAGAGAGTTTGCAGAGTGTGTGCTGGAACTGTAGGGAAGGGGAGGCCTGTGTGTGTGTTTTGCCTTTGGCGGGAACCCTTGAGTGTCCCTGCCTAGGCTCCAGATTGCCTGGGCAGGCAGGAAGTGGGGGAGGAGTTTTCCACCTCCACCCCCATCCTTTGTCTGCCAGAGTACCTGAATAGAACCAGCTCCCACTGGGGTTCTGGCTGTCCTAATTGGACTGCCAAACGCCCCTTTCTGTAAATTGCTGAGAGATTGCAGAGGAGGGTGTGCTGGAACTGTATAAAAGGTGAGGCTCTTTGAGTAAAAAGAAGATGATCAGAGATGCCTACAGGCCCTTTGCAATACCGTGAAGCGACCACTGCTGTCCTGACCCTGTTTTCTGTGCAACAGAGGAACTCCGAAGAGGACAACTCCTTCCCTTTGACTGGTGGGAACAACCAGTCCCAAGACAAGCTTTGTTTTGAGCCATCTCCCGAGCTCCTGTGTGTTTCCAGAGCTGCGACACCCCAATACCTGGAGACCTGCTGCCCATTTCAAGTGCATCATCGTGGAAAGGACAAATCCATCCAAGTCTTTGCTGAGCCTTCAGTGACACCCCAGAGACCCAATCCAACCAGTGCAGACCCCCTCATCAGAGTGTGGGACTGCAGGAATCGAAGAAGATTGACCAGGCGAATCGTGTCCTTTGTTGGTGCTGCAGAAAAGGCGTCAAAACTGCAGAGTGACTAAAGAAGTTGATGAAAGCCATGCCAGAGGTCCTCCGGCGAGACTGCTGCTAAGTGATCCTGTCCATTGTCCTGCCTTTCATCACCAGACCAAGGAACCCGGAGGTCGGGTCCAGAACTACAACATCGCAGAGCACCCACCACAAACGTTCTCTTCTAATCTAAAGGTACTGTGGGGAATAAGGTATTGCTTACCTTATTCCGCTCAGTCCAGAGCGTTGGAGTTCACATAGAGGTGTCTAGGGCACACCCCTCTTACCTCTGACTCTTGCTTGTGCCCTTTAGTGAGTCCTTTAATGGGGTCTCCAACATGGGTTAAGTCTTCTTGTATCTTCCTTCCTAGAGACTAGAAAGTATCCACCGGAACATTTGACTTCTGCTGCTTTTCAAGACTTTAAGCCTCTCCGAACTGCCTTTTAGCTAGGGTTGCGTTTTGGACTTTAAAAGACTTGCTGTGCAAGGAACCTGCCTCTAGAACCTGAAGGTCTGCTAGTATAACGCTAACAAACTGGTTCCCTTCCCAAAAATCACTATCTTATATGTGTATGGAGACTAAATGTAATTACTGTATTACTTTGGGGGTGCGCGTTATTACCAATAGTACGGTACACCTGTCAAACCCCTGTAACATTTGTGTGCATTCAGCAACGACCAACTAAGAAGTGGCCTTTTGAAAGTATTGTAAAGTATACCTATGTGTGTTGGTTTGTTGTGCAAAGTATTTAACATTGACTCTTGTGTAAATATAATAAATCTATATTTTGATATATAAATCTATGTGCATGTGTTTCTTTGATGTGCATTACTAACAAAGTTTAGTGTACTTACCTACAGCTCACATCTTCCTCTCAAGATAAGCCTGACTTCTCTGCCACTCTACCAAGGTCTCTGAGTAGTACAGACTGATACTAAGAGTTGGGGATCTACAAACCACCGGGATAGCTTACTAAAGTCTTACCTCAAAGTGGGACTTTAGTTAAACTCCCCTAACATCGGCCTACACTCATTCATTTTCCCTTAGAGAAAAAGTTCAAATATCTCTGCAGGTCAGGGCAAAAACCGTTGGACAGAATTGGACCAAATAAGAAACTCTTTGGCACGAAGCATTGACCCGATTTCCGGGAAAGGTCTGGGGTTATTCCATTCAGTAGTTTTTGGGTGACCCCTTCTCCCAAAATTATAGCTATATCTCCTATGGTGCTTTGCAGAAATAAAAATCTTGAATTTCTTTTGCTCAATCCAAGCAATTACCACAGTAATATCGGGGAATGCGAAAACAAAAACGAAAAAACGTTCAAAAAAAGCTATTTGGAGCAGATAAAAGGTTAAAATCACATCAGTCCAGAGGTGGCAAGTGGGAAAGAATACATCATGTGAAGTTGGGGAGTTGGGTGGTGGTCTGCAGAGCCAGTTACAGTCTGGACATTTTCACATTATCGGGGGAATTTCAGGGGAATCTCCCAAAATTTCTGACGTAATAATGGAAGACACACTCAGAAATAAAAAATGCATCATGTGAGTGTTATTGCAGTAATTGGCACGTAATTAGTGCAAGATTATTGTCATCGGATTATCGGGGAACGGAAACTGAGATAAAAAATTGGGGGGCATCTACTAACAAGGGGGAAATGGTTCTTTGTGACTGTGGCCCTGGTCAGTGGGCCCAATGAAAAATATTGGTGCAACGTGTGCAGTGGCCGTGGTCGAAGGCCATGGCTAGTGGGTCCTAAAGCAACCTATTGGTGCATGATGGCCATGGTGAAGTGCGTAGCCCACACTAGTGGGGATATTTAATTTACCACAGCAACAAAGCCACTGACTCAGAAGCAAAGAAAACAGCGTATTTCCCTGAAATATCTGAATTTGACCCACCACCTAATAAGCACACTAGCTAAAGAATAAACTATGGTAAAACAACACCATTGAAATTCACTGAAAAACTTTAGTTAAGGTACAGTTGAAGGTAAAGTTGTCATGGTCCCAACTGGCCGTGGTCATGTTTTTGCTTCAACTTCTTCTCGACGGATGCATTCCCTCCGTATGCTACATTCTACGGTCTCTTCGTTCTACCGGTGTTGGAAGTTGCCATGGCGATATGGAGTTCATACAGGCCCCACTGCCATGCTGCGTTCCACTGCAGCATGCATTGTGTTTTTTGAAAAGGTCATGTGAGCAATCGCGCCACTGCGCGATATAGGATCCGCCCATCGCTTCCCCATAAAACACTTCCTGTCTCCCAGCAGAGTGCTTCTGATT
Source organism: Ambystoma mexicanum (assembly GCF_040938575.1). Taxonomy (NCBI): domain Eukaryota; kingdom Metazoa; phylum Chordata; class Amphibia; order Caudata; family Ambystomatidae; genus Ambystoma; species Ambystoma mexicanum. The sequence goes on from NC_090934.1 coordinate 231,296,311, forward strand.
AAAATCAGTACTTGTGTAGAAGTCTGCCTGAAGTTTTTAAAGTTGCCGTTCTTGCTCATTGTCTCCCGGATTACCTTTGCCCTTCGACTCTGCCTTGTTGTTCCCTGCGCGTTACCAGACCTACCGGCCTATCCCTCGGATTGCCTCTGCCTTTCGATTCTGCTGTGTTGTTGTCCACACTTTGCTAAACCTACTTGACTGTTTCTCGGACTGCCTCTGTCTGCCAGAATTGACTTTGCCTCGTGACTTTGCATGCATATCCCTCTAACCTGTTCCATATACTACCTGGAACTTCCCACGAATACTGCTCTGCTTTTCTGTTTATTTTGTTTTTTGTTGCCTTTATCTGAAACCTTATGCGGAAACCCCCTAGTGCACAAAACATTGCACGCTTTGCAGATACCATCATGTTCACCTTCCAGTGACTATTAAGTCTATCGTGCCGCCCGGGTTATGGTTCCTAACTAACCTTCCCCCCTACTCTCGTTTTTCACTGCCCTGGGATTACTGGACCTCAACCTCTCCTACCCTTGGCTGTTTCCTCTACAAAACCTTGGTAAGATCACATGTTTGACCTAGACTCCTTCCTTAATAGAGCGCTTAGGTATTGTGTAATTCCTCTTCTTGTGTTTCACAGCAGTGAGAACCGTGATTGGAAACTTGATTGACGTCATTCAGAAATACCAAGACCAATGCCCAGATCAGCAAGGTTAGTTCCCTTACCACATATTCCATATATTTTGATTCAGTGAACTTGTTTTAAAACTACACCTTTTCTTGCAGCCTGGCACACTGGCAGTGTTTGTTTTATCCTGCTCTTTAAATTGATTTACTCCTCTGTTCTTGTGCATTTACACTGAATAGGGGCGTATCTTTGGGAAGATCATCCTAAGTGAGGAGACTTGGCCAGTACTGGTCCAGGTTACACTACGCAACAGTGCCCACTGCATCCACCTCCTTTGGTCCTTCCTATCCTTTCTATCTTCTATCTCCCTCTCTACCTGTGGTGTTCCCCGGTTGCAGGTCATTTGGTCGAAAACCAAATGATCGAATGCCATTTGATCGAGAGTCAAATGGTTGATTTTTTATTTTTTCCCCCACCAACCCCCCTTTTTCTATATTAATTTTGTTTTTATAAAACAAAACTAAAAAAATATATAAATAAAAAAATTAGACCATTTTTTTTCCGACCATTTGACTTTCGATCAAATGGTCATTCGATGTTTTATTTTCAACCATTTGACCGGACACCGTGTTCCCCAGGGGTCTAACCTCTCGTCTTGGCTTTTCAACCAATACCTGGCAACTCTCGCCTACCGCATTTCCATTGTCTGCTCAAATTTCCAGTGCTATGCTGATGACACCCAACTCATTTTCAGGCTTCCTTCAGCCACCGCCTCTCCTTCCCTCATCTCTGATTGCCTAATCACCATTCAAAATTGGTGTGCTGTCAACGATTGTTGTCTAAATGCCAACAAGACTGAAATCCTCCTCATTGGTACACCTTCACCAACCTTTCCCCTCACTCGCTGGCCGGCCTACCTTGGCCCCCCTCATACCCCTACCTGCAAGGCTAAGAACCTCAGGGTCATCTTTGACTCCACACTTTCCTTCTCCGCACACATCTCTGACGTCTCTAAAAAGTCAAACTTCTTACTGCATCTCCTTAGAGGTACTCTGCCTTTCCTCTCCTTCCCCCAGAAGCTCACTGTCTCTCACTCTCTGGTTCTCTCTAGGCTGGACTACTGTAACAGCCTCTTTCTAAATCTACCTGCCTCCACTCTCCGCCCTTTACAACTAATCCAGAACAGGACTGCAAGACTTGTCCTTGGCCTCAAGCCCTGGGATCATATCTCTCCAACTCCAATCCCTTCATTAACTCCCAGTGGATGCAAGGATTAAATTCAAAACCCTCTGTATTGTCCACAAGGCCTTCTGGGGCCTGGATCCAAATTGCCTTCAAATATCCCTCCGTAAATACCTCCCCTCTCAAGCCCTTCGCTCCTCTTCTTCTAACTCTCTCAGGGTCAGTCGTTTTTCACAGAAACGAGCTGGGGGTAGATCTCTGTCTTCGGCTGGGACCTCCCTTTGGAACAGCCTCCCTGCCACCTTGAAACTTGAGGAGAACCATCTCCGGTTCCGGAAGCAGCTCAAGACCTTCCTCTTCGCTTCTGCCTTTGCCCCTCCTCTCCCATCCTGACCTGCTTGCTCCTCGGCACCGTGCACCTGGCCTCCCTCTGTTCTTTGGGCCAGGTACCTGCTTACCCTGCCTCCCTCCTGCACTGCCTCCAGGCCACCCCTTGCACTGGGGTCTGTATCTGTACCCATACAATCCCCCACCCACTCTTCTTCTGCACTTACCAGATACACCCTATCTGACTAATTTAGCACTTTGTCACTTTTCTGGCTGCACTTCCCCTGTTCATCGCCATTTAGTTATTTATTTTACTTATTATTATTTATTTGATTTCTCTCATCTGTTCCGCACTTTCCACTTCTCTCCCCTTCCATGGACTTACCCACTTTTCCATTTCCCATGCACTTGCGCGCTCTTGATTTCACTGGGCCTAGTAAGATTGTTCTCCCCTTGTTCCCCTCCCTTTGCCTGTTCACATTCTGAAAGACTTGTGTATGAGCACAATATAAATAAAATATCATTTCCTGCGCTTGTCATGGTGAGTACTGATAGAAGTGCTCTCAGGAATTGTATTGGCCCAATGGATAGGGCATGTCATTTTGAGCATATGTCATTCAATCAAAAATTATATTCCAATGCATCTTGCCTTCGCTTTTCTCACATTTACACAAGCGAAACTCACGGGTCGGAAACTGCCATCTTGTGATAATCTTATCCATTTATCCATCGCCCTAAGTTCAAGTGCCCTTGCACAATGCCAGTACACGTCTCATTCTAATGTCCTCTGCACGCAATGTATTGATGTGTCTCAATGTAAATCCCAAGACGCCACTTTCCTCGATTAATATCAACAAACCCTTTCTGATCAGAAAACATTGGAGTTTCTGTTTCCTTAGTGCCAGTCTATTTCATATCGAGCCTCCACAACCTCTTTTTGCTCTGTCCAGATACCTAACAAGTATGACGTTCAAACTTAAAAAGGTACTTACACTAGCTCAAAAGAATGTACTCTGTAAGTGCTTTCAATTACAATAATGATTACATAATTAACAAATGTCCTTACTAAACCATATTTAAATTGCATATGTACATCAGTTCTTTTTCCCATGTGCCAATGAGAGCTTTCCAACTTTGGGCCTATTCCTGTTGTCTTTGCAATATGGGCTTTTATAACATGTCTTTTTCTTCTCTGAATTTTCTTTTACATGTCATTTTAAAATAAAACATCAATTCGATATTTTATCCAAATGACTTGCCTTTAGGGACCATTGACCACATGGCCACCCCAGACCAGGCGTCTCCATACTCACCTTTGAAGACCCTGTCCCTGCAATGAACATATCTATGTGATCTTTGACAAGGTTCTGGTCCTATTGAGCTCGCTCCATCCTTATCCATCCCTCTCCCGCATCAAAGGCGGTTCTCACCTGGGCCCATGCACATGCAATAGTTAATGGTATTTGTCCACTTTATGAAATTTGACATCATTGATCCTTCACCAACCTCCTTCTTCACACACACTACAAATATGGCTATGGGCAGTAATATACCATGCCCATAAAATCCAACAACCAATAATATTCAAGGGCAGTCCTTACATGCAACAAATTCAAATGCACAGCCAGTTTACAAGGTTTTTATAAAGTACTTCAAATCCGTAGCAAGAAAACATCTCTGCAATCTACTACGGATATCATTGTCTCATGGCTTGTTATCTTTGTTGCTGAAACTACTCTTAGATTTACCAAAGTACAGGTGATTGAATTCCTGGTTATTACAGTATTGTAATTTTCAAATTGGCACATTTATATTGCTTCTTTCTAAATGTACACATTTACTTTTCATGGAACGTGTATTACTTTTCCATTAACAGAGTTTCTATGTATTATTATATCTTGAATTTCCACATTCCATGATAGGGTATTTTGTAATATGTAATGTATTTTCATGTTTAATAGCACAATTGATGATCAAAGTACCAGTAATATGTTTCTTTGTGTGACATACCATTGACATAAAAGGGGGTGGTTAGCCTGACGGATCGGACTAGCTTACTGTCCAGTTATCAAATTTGAAAATGCTTTTTCTTTGCAAGGTTTTTACTGGTAAATCAATCCCTGTAATACTTTGATAAATCTTACCTTTGTGTAACTTTTTTATTAGATCTTCTTCACAATAAAACAATGCCTTCATGTATTGCTTTGGAGTGCCCGAATATCAGCCATGATAAGACTCTGCATATAGTGAAGTGATGCACATTTCCCAAGGATATGTCAATGATACGAACATGGTTGCTTTCCAGTATCCGAGATTGAAAGCAGAGCCACAATTTATGGGCGGACGTTTGGGGCAATCGATTCTACATCTGCATCAAGCACTTCTCTGAACGTATGTGTGAAACTTCAAAGTTTACTAAAAAGCGTCGCCCCAGACTCACTCGCAAGTTACTGCCCAATGCTGATTCAACTGTATTTCAACACACACTGAGTCAGGTAAGTAGTTAAGATGAATGATTAATCTATGTTTATATATTTTTAAATATATATTTAGAAAAAATGATCACACAATTTATTAAACTTGTAGGCCAATAGTTAATGGGATGAAAGGTTTGGAGTTTTTGCATAATATTGGTATATATATTGTATTGTAAATTTGTCTACGATGTGACAATTGGACATCTATTTAAAAATTAGACTTTGTCCTTGAATATTTACCTACTTTTTGGATACACAAAATTTTCACTGCAATGTGAGCCTTTCTAAACATTTTGTAGCAGTATCTGTAATTTGTTTATTTTTCAAATGCATTGATTACAATGTCTGTCATTACATAAAACACGCTGATGGAAGTCCAGACTTTTAGCTCTGAGGAACCGACAGACAATTCCAATTTCCAAATGGTGAGCCTTACTGACATACACATAAACTGATTTATAGTGTATTCAGTTGTCTGTTTTTTAAGAAATAATATGTATTTTGTACTGTCCATTGCTATGAATATATACATTTAATACAGGAACAAGTTTCATCACTGACAGCTGTTTTGGAATCAAGCATCAAACTCACTTCCCTTTCAAGTAATATTTTTTACAATTCTAAATTTGTCTGCAAGTATACTAGAGATGTAAAAGGTCAAGTTCAACTTTTAAGAAATATATAATTGTTATTGATTATTTGTCTTTTGGAAAACATTTTGAATGTTGAATCTTACTGTATTTATTCTCTTTTTAATTTATATTGCTATACTTCTCTTCTAACATTTTAATAAAAAAAGTAATTTATATTCTGAAGGATGAGGGTACTTTGACAACATACTCTTCTATTGCAACAAGTCAGGCCGATGAGGTATGACACGTGACACTGTATTGAATGAGATTAATGATTGGTGATTACTGATATTTTGTTTATAAGTAATAACATTAATGATATTTTGTTTACTGGTAGTAACTTTTTCGATAAATATGAACAAATGCACTCTTAAAAAAACACAGGTTTTTCAATTATAATAAATTGTTTCTTTTTCAATATGTTTACCTTTTCTTTGTTGTTTGCATCAATTTTTGTTGAAATCCTGCAAGCATATGAGATAACTTTATCAAGATGTAATCTGTTTTATCGAGCAACACATTGTCTAATTACTATCCAAAGTTAATTGTTTAGGTTGTTATGTACATGTAGTCTACTACTGAAGTGGTTGACACAGATGAGACAAATGGACTACAGGTATACACATTACAGTGACAGTTATCATTTATCATCCATTGTACTTTTACTGTTCCATTCATTATGTAAAATGTTTTTCAAAGTGAAACAGTGTACTTGTTGTAATTGTATTCATGTTTCTTGGGACCGAAGATATTTAGGGATCTTTACAACATTTTGTAAATGTTCTGTTTCAGATGGGGGATGAACTAGGCAACTTGAGATTGCCTGTATCAAAGAAAACCCTCTGAAGACAAAGGTATATATCATTCAGGCTTTTCAGATTTTTGCAAAGTGGTTATTTGGAATTTGTTTAATTGGTATTAGATTGTACGGTTGATATTCATATGCTCTTTTAGGATGATTATAATGATGCTTGTTTTTAATGGATTATAGTCCTAAGAAGAAGAGCAGGAATAGTCAGACCACACCACTAACAAATGATGTTGCTTGCCAAACCGATGTCACTTGGGAGCAACAAATGTTTGAGGTTGAGAAGGCTTCTCCCAAGATTCAGAATTGGGATGCCGATGTTCAGTTGCCGGAATTTGAACTGAATATCACTAGAGAGCCATGGAAAGTACTGATGGATCATTGTTACATCCCACAGTGTCTACCGAAACTGATCTACAACACAGAAGGTGCTTCATCATTACTTGCCAATCCTCTCACACAATCCATGCCATTGAAACAATTTCAGTCGAAAAAAAAAAATGTTTCCTGTTTTAACAATACATTCTGAAAACCCCAAAATATCTCAGAATGAAATCACTGAGGCATCTTCGTAATTGATTGACGATTTTGTGCATCAACCTGAACTCACCATTCTTAGTGCGGAGGACTTATCAAGCACCATAGAATCGCATACCACTGTATTGCAGGGCGATTCGCTATTAAGGGAACCAAAATATTTTGTTTTTGACAGGTGCCTGCTACAGATTATACAAATGATTATATGTGACTATAGGATATGTAAGAGGATTTGTGAGGAGCCATTGCTGAAGTTTACTCTAGCAGTCCAAGGCACCAACCTGAAGATCAAGGATAGCTGTGTCCATGACCACAACACATTGCGTGGTCCACATAACCCATTTTTGGAAAAGTACCAGCTGGAAATGTACTTTGTTCTTGTGCTCTGTTGTTCAGTGGTACAAAACCAGAAGCATTTTCTTGAATTGCTCACTGGGATAGCCCGCACTACTGGCTAACATGCTACCTGCACATCGATCTCCATTCCGCACAACACAGTGATTGCCCCTTTTAAGATGGCCGCCTCACACAAAGCGACCTCTCTTTCCACCCATTTACGAGCATCTGTGTATTCCGCTCCCTGATTGGCTGGTTACTTCACATTTGACCAATCAGCCTACGCCAGCAGGCGAGCGCCGGCCCGATCCCAAGGCATGACCTAAGTCACAGCCGACTGTGCACTCACATTGCTCGACAGCCGAGCAGAGCAGGAGCTCTTTGGCCGCGTGCACGCTGCAGGAGCAGCATCTCTACTTCGCCATGAGACTCCTCTAGGTAAGCAAGGAGCATACTGGCCCGCACCTAATCATCCACCTGCTTCCAGCAAAATCATCTTATTTTCATCACCTTGATTTAAAACCAAATGCAAGAAGCATTTTCCTGAATTGCTCACTCGGATAGCCCGCGCTACTGGCTAACGTGCTACCTGCACATCGACCCCAAGGCACGACCTAAGGCACAGCTGACTGTGCTGACCGCGCGACTCCGGCGACGAGGTGAGGACACGCTGCCCAACATCTACCTTCTCTCTGCCTTGCCTGGCAACACACAGCTGCACCCCCTGAGCTTCACATCCTTGCTTACTCGCTCACTCGCAGTAAATCCATTCTACTTGCAAACTTATTCCTCCGATTGAAGCCTGCCCATCACCGCACTACTCACGTGCGCCTGCTCACTGTTGACTTCTCATTCACCTATTGCATGTGCTAACACTTCAATCCTGAGCCATGTGAATATTATATACACCCACTTCAAGCCTCCTGTGTACTGTGAGCAAATTGCCAGCTGTCACCTGCCTCGTTAACGCCATCATAGACTGTCGGCTGCATACCTCTGTCTTACTACCCCTTACGGCCTGATCCTTTTTGGCATTAACTAATTTGCAACTGCCACACGGCAAATCATTTATAACACGCGGTGCTTAGCCCAATATAGAGCACCACTGAAAACTGTGATTTTTCTGTGCAGCTATCTGCATCCACACTGCTTCTTAACTACTGCCCAACTGTTTCACAAGTTGAACCTTAAATATACCAGCCTAGTATTTGGTATTAGCTTAATTGGTGAACCATGTGCCCCGACTTTACCCAGTCCAATTGGTGAACTGCATGACCCTAGGGGACAAGCCTAACTGTGAATTAATTGCTTTGATATGCCCTGTCCATTTGTGCATTGCATTACCCTAGGGGACTAGTCTAACTGTGAACTAATTGCTTTGATATGCCCCATCCAATTGTGCATTGCATTACCATAAGGTACTAGCCTAACTGTGAAGTAATTGCTTTGATATGCCCTGTCCATTCGTGCATTGCATTACCTAACGGACCAGTCCGATTTGTGAACCACCTGTCTAGAACTGCCCAGTTTACTTGTGCACCGTATTACCCTCAATCTATCTACCGGCTTGTGATTAGCTAGAACCGACAAATTAGCCTCTCTCTGTAAGTGGCCTACATATAGCCATGATTAGAAACAAGATCCAGCTGAGCCTGCCATTCCTATTTGTCCTTTGCCTCTACACTATCATGGCCCTTGTTAAGTCTGTACCTTGCTCAACACAGCTGAGAAACAATAGACTTAGATCAAGACTTTCCTGCCTCTATGAAGCAAAGTCTATTAGCAACTCCATGCAAACAAATCACCCTGAACTCAATGCCATCCCTCTAGTGCAGGACCCCACGTCCAGACCTAATCAGGTAAACAGGCTTAGAATAGCCAGCTCTACGCATGCACTATCTACCTATACTCAAACCAGAGCTAACCATCCTAAAATTAAGCACTCCCCCTCACTTAAACTGATTATCACACCTACCTTATCAGGAGCTCTCGTTAATGCCAGATTCCTTGTGGCACATGCCACCGAAATTGCAGACACCATTACTAATGAGAACCTGGACTTTTTAGCAATAACTGAATCCTGGCTCCATGATGCAGCAGGCCCTGCCCTTATGTTAGCTATCCGTGATAGCTACCGCATACTTAGAATAGACAGACCGAATGCCAGAGGAGGCGGTCTAGCTATTATCTCCAAAACTAGCCTGGCCATGAGACTTGCCACCCCACCTGCATGCCACGAAGTGCTCTCAGCCAAACTACCTTTATCCAGTAGCCGGACAATAACTATACATCTGATATACAGACCCCCAGGTCCATTAGGAACCTTTGAGGAGGACTTATCTAGCCAACAACTTGAAAGACTCCTCACAGATCCTATTAATGGGAGATTTCAATTTGGATTTCAACGACCTTGAAAACAAACATGCCCAATCAATTGCAGCCACACTAGCAGATCATGGCCTCACACAAAAAGTTCTTACCCCAACCCATAATAAAGGAAGAGTCCTTGACTGGGTGGCCGAATTGAACTGTAACATTTCCATCAGCAATATCGCCCCACAGTCCTGGACTGACCACCATCTCTTCAGCTTCTCATCCTCTACTGAACCTCACAGCTGTAAAGCTACTGCCATGGCACCTCCACTACAAACCAGAAGCAAGAAGGACATTACAGTAGAAGAATTACTACCTTACCTCCTCCCTTCCATCAACGCTCTCGCCAGTAATGCCGACCCTACCTTCCTAGTGGAGGGCTTTAACAACGCTATGACAAAGGCCCTTGACACTATTGCACCTATTAAACTATGCAAAAGTAGGCAAAAAACACACCTCAACATTTGGTTCACCGCCCACCTCAAAGAACTTAAAAAACGGAAACTCCAAGCCATTTGGCGCCACTCGCCCACGGAGGAGAATAAAGTCAAATTAACCAACTTTGCCAATGCGTATAAAAAATAAATTATCCTCACAAAAAAGAATACTTTTAACGACAGAATTTCAAAGGCCAACTCAAACACTAAGGAGTTATTCACCATTCTACGCGAAATGGAAGCCCCCAGGCCCCCTACAGATGATGTCCCCAAAGACAAACAATGTTGCACCGACATCCAAAATGCCTTATCAAATAAAATCGCATCCCTCCAAATTAAAATAGCGAACAAAAAATTGTTGTTGAACCAGACTGCCTCGCAGCCTCCCTCCAGAACTACTGTGGATAGTTCCATTACGCCCTTCAGCTTCACTGAAATTTCCATCGAAGACACTGAAAACATAATACTCTCCCTGAAGCCTTTGAACTGTCAAGGCGACAACTGCCCAGCACAAATCATAAAGGATGCTGCTAGAGATCTAGCCCCTTTTATTACAAAGCTCATTAACGCCTCATTTAGGACTAACACAGTGCCTATTAACCTTAAAGAATCATGGGTTCTCCCACTACTGAAAAAACAAACTCTAGACCCTGCTATCCCGACCAATTACAGGCCTATTACCACTGTCCCTTTCCTCCTCAAAATAATTGATCGAGTAGCCTATCTTCAAATCCAGGATTACCCAGAAGCTAATCACCTATTAGGATCATGCCAGTCCGACTTCCGCCCACAACATGGAACGGAAACAGCACTAATAGATCTCAAGACCGAAATTGATGAGCTGAAGGATAATGGGAAAACAGCTATGCTACTCCTCCTTGATCTATCGGCGGCTTTCGACTTGGTGGACCATGCAGTCTTATGCAAACACCTTGAGTCAGCGGCCCATTTCTCAAGTGATGCTATAACATGTATTCAGTCCTTTCTTGTGAACCGCACAATGAGAGTCTTCTCCCCATCAGCGTCTGCAGACCCTATCCAAATCTCCGGCGGAGTGCCATAGGGCTCCTGCGTCTCATCCACTATGTATAACATCTTTACTAAGCCCCCTTTGACAAATTGGACAAACTTGGTGTCACCTACACTAATTACGCAGATGACACCCAGATCCTTATTCCCCTTTTGGGCAATTTTGTCAGGATACGGCCTTGGTAAACAAGATATACTTGCTCATTCAGACATGGATGGCATCCCATGGCCTTTGCCTGAATGACGATAAAACTGAATCCTGATCCTGGGCTCAGAATCTAACCTAAAAAAGCTCAGCTCTAGTTACAATTCCTTCAATATTGACGGTAACACAATTAAGGTGGTGCCCGTAGTAAAAACTCTAGGTTTCTACCTGGACTCCACCTTAACACTCAAAAAACAGGTCAACTCCCTAGAATCCTCGGCGGCTTACACCTGTAAACCTATCAGAGCCTGTCGACCTTTCCTCTATGAAACTAGCTGCATCACACTAGCCAATGCACTAATAATGTCCAAACTGGACTTTTGCAATGCCCTATACTTAGGCACTAACAAATATATTGTAGACAAAATTCAACGACTACAAAATAATGCCCTAAGAGCAGCAGTAAACATCCCTAACAGAGAACACATCTCTAATTTCAGACGAGATGCCCGCTGGCTGAAAATAAATGACAGGATCCTTCTCAAAACTGTATCGCTCACCTCCAAGTGCCTGAACAACATAGCACCCCCATACCTCACTGAATGGATAAAGAGAAGAATTCCTACACAACCAACCAGATTAGCTAATGCTCACCTACTTGAAATTCCGAGATTCAAACGAACAAAAGCAGGTGGCTACAGCTTCCCGGTCAAAGAGGCTACAACCTGGAATACATCCCTAGACCTAAGATTAGAACTACCCTACCTCAAATTTAGACATAACATGCTAAATTGGCTACGCACAAATGACCACTAATACTAGGCCACCTCGGACCTATCTGTCTCACGGCAAACAACATTCCTCAACTCTCTTATCCTCACCGCATTGCGGCACTATTTTACCTACATTATATTTTGTATATTATAAATATTGTAACCTAGCCATTATTTCTATGTGTACTATGTAGCCACAACTTGTGATCTACAGCTCCCTGTGCACCTTTGTAACCTGCATGCAGTGACTAAGGTCCTTGTTTATATTGTACTGATTGTATCTGATGTAACGAAGCTTAAAGTGTTCTTATTTCTGTTGTGCCCAGCTACCCATGGGTTCGGAGCGCTTTATCAAATAAATAAACAAACAAAGTTCAGTAAGATATCACGTTTCTGTAAATTTGTAGGACTTGAGTTCATTGCTACAACTGCATACTACAAATATCAGAAGCAGTTCTTGTTCCCAGCTATTAGTCAGGCCCGAAATCACGATATCCATAGAAATGGAGAATATGGTTTCATTAAATCCATTGAAATTCTGCAATCAAGTGGAATGCAAATTGAATTGATAGCCAATGACAGGCAAGTTGGAATAGCAAAGGTCATGCAAGAGCAGTTCCTGCACATAAAGCATCTATTTGATGCATGGCACTTTTCCAAATCAATGTCCCTATAAATCACTGCTGCTGGTAAAGAAAGGGTTCAGAAGAAATTTTAAAATGGCCACACTCTATCAGCAACCATCTTTGGTGGAGTTCAAAATACTTCTCAGGGTTCCATTCAGATTCTTGTTGAAAAGTGGTATTCAGTGCTCCATCATAGTTCAAACGTGCACTAATGGGAGGGTAACAAGCATTTTCACGAGTGTGTACATGTTATTTCCTTGATAGTTTGGTGTGTTTAAAAGTTGATGAGGATTGAAAGGGACCAAAAATCAATGTTATACAGTGCTGCAAATATTACCAGCAAGGTTTGACAATGGGTGCAATAATCATATCTTTGTGGCAGATCCTCTACGAGATCTTCTTCACCATCCTTATTAGCCAATGTGTATGGCCTTGTGTGAGGGCTGAAAAGGCACCCTGTGAAACATTGCTGAAATGAGACCGGTCTAACACTTTATCTTCTCAGTAGCATTGCAATGGCATGGAGTCCTTGAAGCAGTATAGATTGACTCTCCCTCCACTCTTCTGCAATGCCTCTATGACAAGTGCATCCTCTTGTATATATATAATGATCTCTATCCGTACTTATCTGTCTCTCAATATCCAGCCTCCTCTTTTTCTCTATCTCTATCCATGTATCTCTATCTCTCACTGTATCCATCTCTCTGTCATTGTCGACAATGTCATTGTGTTTGCATGTCTTGATATGAACAGTTCTATCGAGCTCCATCATTCTTTCTGTGTACATCTCTATTAATGTTTACATGTGAATATGCATCTCTCTATCTACCTATATCCATCTGTGGCTCTGCATTGTATCCATACTTCTCCCTTTATCAATCTCTCTATCTACATTTGTCTATAAGGCCACACACATTTTTATTTTCATCTATCTTTTTGCTTTTCAGTGTATATAGACATCACTTTATTTTTTTTGCATTTATCTATATGTCTATATGGAGCACGCTCAATACATCTCTCATTTCTACTTAGGTGTCTCTTTATACGTCTATCTATCTATATACAATCCCATCTATGCGTTTATCTCCGTCTATCCATATCGCTCTATACATTTAACTATATTTATCTCTTTCTCTATATCAATCAACATATCGATCCCTGTCTATCTATATACCTTTATACATATGCATATCTCTATGGCTCTATCCATTGCTCCCTGCAAATGTAACTGCATGTATCAGTTTTCATATATATCAATCTATATGTTGATCACTCTATCATCTACATTTATTCATCTCCCTGTATGCATTACTCTATATCCCTCTATGCATGTGTCTGCAAATACCTCAATGCACATCTCTCTGTATCTTCATCTATCCCTCACTCTGCATTTAGATGAATTTTGAGTGTAGCCAATGTATTATGTTTAGATGAATTTGGAGTGTAGCCAAAGGAATGTATTTAGATACAATTTTGAGGGTAGCCAAAGTATTGCATTTAGATTAATTTTGAAGATAGCCAATGTATTGCATGTAGATGAACTTTGTAGAATAGCCATATGTATTGCATGGAGATGAATTTTGAGGATATGTAAAGTATTGCATTGAGATGAATTTTGAAGGCAACCAATGTATTGCATTCAGATGAATTTCGCACCTTTCGGCACCCTTCCAACACCTTCCACTACCTGCATACTTTAAGACACACTGCACAACACTTCTGCCATGAGAATGCAGCTGTCCCCCAGGGTTAAATTCTGTCTAGCTGCACACATAATATTTCCCCCAACTCTTGCAGACTCTCCAGTATACATTTCAGCACCCTTCCACTAACGGCACTGCTCCAAGACACAATGCACAACACCTCTGCCATAAGAATGCAGTCAACCCCCATGATAGATTTCGGTCTAGCTGCACACATAATGTTCCCCTTACTCTCACACACTTCTTCAGTCTACCTTTCAGCACCCTTCCAGTATCTGCACTACTCCAAGACACAATGCACAACACCTCGGCCATAAGAATGCAGTTAACCCCCACCATAATATTTGGTCTACTTGCACACATAATATTTTCACCTACCCTACACACTCCCCAGGCTTCCTTTCAGCACCCTTCCACTACTGCCACTATTCCAAGACACACTGCACACCTCTGCCATAAGAATGCAGCCCCCAATGATAGATTTTAGTCTAGCTGCACACATACTATTCCCCTTACTCTCACACACTCTGCAGACTATCTTTCAGCACCCTTCCACAACCTGCACAACACCTCTGCCATACGAATGCAGCTATCCCCCATGGTAAAATTCAGTCAAGCCGCACACATAATCTTCCCCCTACTCTCACACACTTCTCCAGTCTACCTTTCAGCACCGTTCCACTACCTGCACTACTCCAAGACACACTGCATAACACCTCTGCCTTATGAATGCAGCTGTCCTCCATGATAGATTTCTGTCTTGCTGCCCACATTATGTTCCCCCTACTCTCACACACTTCTCCAGTCTACCTTTCAGCACCGTTCCACTACCTGCACTACTCCAAGACACACTGCATAACACCTCTGCCATATGAATGCAGCTATCCCCAATGATAGATTTCGGTCTAGGTGCACACATAATGTTCCCCTTACTCTCACACACTTCTTCAGTCTACCTTTCAGCACCCTTCCAGTATCTGCACTACTCCAAGACACAATGCACAACACCTCTGCCATAAGAATGCAGTTAACCCCCACCATAATATTTGGTCTACTTGCACACATAATATTTTCACCTACCCTACACACTCCCCAGGCTTCCTTTTAGCACCCTTCCACTACTACCACTATTCCAAGACACACTGCACACCTCTGCCATAAGAATGCAGCCCCCAATGATAGATTTTAGTCTAGCTGCACACATACTATTCCCCTTACTCTCACACACTCTGCAGACTATCTTTCAGCACCCTTCCACAACCTGCACAACACCTCTGCCATACGAATGCAGCTATCCCCCATGGTAAAATTCAGTCAAGCCGCACACATAATCTTCCCCCTACTCTCACACACTTCTCCAGTCTACCTTTCAGCAGCGTTCCACTACCTGCACTACTCCAAGACACACTGCATAACACCTCTGCCTTAAGAATGCAGCTGTCCTCCATGATAGATTTCTGTCTTGCTGCCCACATTATGTTCCCGCTACTCCCACACACTTCTCCAGTCTACCTTTCAGCACCGTTCCACTACCTGCACTACTCCAAGACACACTGCATAACACCTCTGCTTTAAGAATGCAGCTGTCCTCTATGATAGATTTCTGTCTTGCTGCACACATTATGTTCCCCCTACTCTCACACACTTCTCCAGTCTACCTTTCAGCACTGTTCCACTACCTGCACTACTCCAAGACACACTGCATAACACCTCTGCCATAAGAATGCAGCTATCCCCCATGATACCATGATAAAATTCGGTCTAGCTGCACACATAATGTTGCACTTCTGTAAGGCACATTTCACAGCACCTGTGCCATAAGAATGTAGCTATCCGCACAATTGAATTCTGTCTAGCTGAACACATAATGACTCTCAGCTGTCAGAGGTCCTTCAGGTAAATGCCATCAGCACAGGTTTGACCAAATTGTTAAGGAAAGAAAAGACAAGTAGGAAAGTTATATGAACACTAAAACGTAGCATACATGACATGATGTGTAGAGAACTTCTAATCAGGAAAGAAAAACAAAAGTTGAGGAATTGGTCTAAGGCCCATCGACATCTTCTTGTGCAACAAGACGGGCAGCCTATACTTGCCATTATAGCAGGGAAGAATGATTCCTGGTCAACTATTAAAGCCATAGAAATGAGACGAGTAGGAGCAGACAAATCCCAACCCAGAGGAGGCCTGGGTGCAGTACTCCTCTGCTCTGGGCAGGAAGGAGTAGTAGTACTGGCGTCATTCACTATTGTGACGGAGGCAGATTGGCATCTAGACTTCTCTGCAGGTGATATTGAGAAAATCATGAGGCGGGCAAGCGGCCCAACCAATTGTCAAACGCAATCTTTAAACAAGCTCCTGAAATTGGAGCGACTATTATATATACGCTGTTTATTGATATCATTAGGAAACAAAGAACACCAATGTCTTGGAGGAATGCTAATGTTATACCCATATTTTCTTAAAGGAAATAAATTGCTGCCGAATAATTATCGACCCATAACATTCATCGATAGAGATAGCCAAATATTTTCAGCATTGATCTTGGAAAAAGTGGAGGATTTGATGGAGGAAAAGGGAATTTTAAATAAACTCCAAACTGGCTTCCGACATAATATGGGTATAGTTTTTATAGATGTTTTAATTAATTGTATACAAAGGCTTGCGTGGGTCAAAAACGTAGCGCCAATATATGCAGTATCCCTGGATTTCTCCCCTGCTACTGCCTTTGACTTGGTTGATAGAAATTTACTGTGGATGAAATTACATAAATGGTGGCTGGCCTGTGGTTTATTATGAATGCTGATGTATCTGCACGAGGGTACATCCATCCAGGTGAGATTAAACAATGAAGACACAATGTCGAGGCCTTTATTAACAAGCTCTGGCCTCCGGCAAGGGTGCATTTTAGTACCCTTCCTTTTTAACTTGTATGTCACTGACATTGGGCAGATTTTGGAGAAGGCAGCTTTTGTTACCCCTAGATTGGGGGAGAGTTTATTCTCTTAGACAAGACACCAATAGGACTACAGCATATAATAAGGGCTTTTGAGAAATATATGGGAGACAATACTTTGAAAATCAATCCATCTAAGACTAAAGTGATTACGTTTAGCACTATAGATAAGAGATATGTTTAATTGGTTTATTAAGGGTGTGAAATTGGAAAACACGGATAGTCTTGTTTATTTGAGTCTCCTGATGTTGGCTCGTCCATGTAATGCTTACTATCGCAAACTTGTAACTAAGAAAGCTATATTGCTGGCTACGCAGCCAAAAAAGACAAATAATTAATTTGGAAATGTTTCTTTAATGGCTGTATCAAAATGGTATAAAGGGAAAGTTGTCCCAAAGGTGCTCTATGGGTTGGAGGTCTTCCTGGAGTGGCTGATGGGTGAACTAGAACAGGAGAGGGCTGGCAACATTTGGCCTGGCAGGGCCAGTGCCATGTAGTGGCCCATGGTGCAGCGCCCCCAGCCATGTTAGAGTGGCCACAAACCACCTTTCAAAATGTATTTGTATTCATATTTATATAGCGCTTTACTCCAAAGCGCTTTACATTATAACAAGATACATAGAAGATTATAACAGTAGAAGCAATTTACAAGACATGAATCAATCCAACAAAATAGTGAGTAGAGCAATTAACCTGTGAAGGTAAACAAGAGAAAGAGGGGGTGAGGAAGGGAAAGGCGGGGGAGACAGAATGGGTATTAGGGTGAAGATGAGAGGAGGGGGAGGTAAGGGTAAGAGGAAAAGGAGCGGGAAGGGAGAGGTGAGTAGGGAAGATTTGAGGGAGAGAGAGGTGAGAGGAGGGGATAGGGGTGTCAGGGTGGGGAATGGAGATGGAGAGATTTCAAGGAAGCACGGAAGGAGGTAAAGGTGGGGATGGAGCAGATAGAGAGAGGTAGGGAGTTCCAGTGTAGGGGGGCTAGGAGCTGAAAATAGCGGAAGCGAGAAGAGGCGCATCGTGAAGGGGTGTAGAATGAAAGGAGAGAGAAGAGATAAGGGGGAGTAAGATCGTGAAGAGATTTAAAGACAAGACAGAAGAAATTAATTTTAAGTTGGGAGTGAAAGGGAAGCCAACCAAGATAAGAAAGCAAGAGGAAATGGAGTTGTGAAGAGCAAGGAGACAGAGGGTACGGATGGCAGAGTGGTAGAGGGATTTTAGGGGGGGAGGGGCGAGATTAGATGCAGGGAGTCCAAAGAAGATAGAAGAACAATAGAAAAGACAAGTAGATGAGGGAGGAGATTAAAAGTTGAGTGGCGTGGAAGGTGAGAAAGGAGCAGACTTTACGAATGTTGAAAAGGTGGTAGCGACAGGCGCGAGAGATGTCAGAGAAATATGGTGGGAAAAGGAGAGGGAGGAGTCAAAGTGAATGCCTGGATTGTGAGCATGGGCAGAGATGGGGAGATTAGAGTGGGGAGAGTGAATAAGAGGAGGAGAGGGAGGAGGAAGCGTGCTGGAGAGAAATAATAAGACTTCAGTCAAAATGTATATATATATTTTTGTTGTATTTTATCAAATTTAATGATTTTACAAAATTGAAGATTAGGTTATTTGCGAAGCTTCATCTTTCATTTTTTCTTGTTTCTTGTTTATTTCTTTCTTGTTTGTTGCTACTGAAACCACCTTCCTTCTTTCATCAGAAAGGGGGTGGGAGTGTGCCAGTTTTAGTAGTGCATTCAGCCAAGGCTGCTTGGCCACCATACTACTTCTTCACGTAGAATGCAAAGTTCTAGTAAGGGCCCATGGTAAGATTTTCTAAATTTCTGGGTCGACGGGCAAGTCATCAAAAGGTGCCTAGCTGATTCAATTGTGGACATGTCCTTGCAGAGTCGACATGAGCTGTTTGAAGATAGGCCTCTCAGGGTGCAAATTTCATTGGTAGGAAGTACGTTTAGGTGGGCCCTTAGGAAGACGTGTCTCAGCAATTTGTCTGGAAACCGTTTGGCGATTTGGTCTATTTTATGTCGTTTTTTTGTCTGCAAAGGGAGATGACCGAGTAGCCTGTTTTTCTCGGCCAGTTCTTGTGCTTCAATCCAGTCCGCCTGATCCATTTTCTCTTAACTTTTGTTGGATTGTGTACCAGGTCTTCTTGTGAGCACATAACATGGACTAGGTGAGATCTTTTCTTTTCTGCCCAAGTTGTTAACAGCTTACATCCACCACCCTTCATTTCTTTGTTTATCATGTGATAAAGAGGTGAAGATTCTGGTATTATCACTTTTCTGAACAAGGCCATTTATCTTGCTTCAATTGTTGCTTTCAGGGACAGAAGAATCTGTTCTCTCCTGATTGCTGGGACGGAAGTCGAGTTCGGAAGTTGCAGGACCTTGTGCCAAAAGTGGAATTCCAGTTTTTGCCATATGCTCGAGGGAATTGTGGGCATAGCTTCTGCTCTGTATACCAAGCATGGAACGACTTTTGCCTTGTAAAACTTTAAGACTGGTATCTGGGAGAAGCAACCATATTTTCTGTCCATTATCAGAGCTTGCGTGGTTAATTTTCGTGTCTTCTCCCATAGATGGGTCTGCATTGTTACTTCACATTTAGAACTGTCCATCATTACACCCAAATACTTGACGTCCCTCACCACTTCGATGTTGATATTTTCGAGGTTCCAGCGGGGTCTTTCTTTTTTTTTTAATGTTTTTTCTAGGATCATTATCTTTGTTTTCTCTTTGTTTATCTCAAGGTTGTTCTTAGATATGTAGCTGGCCAAGTTATTCAGTTGCCTCGGCAGACCTATCGAGGGCTGGTTTGGTATATTTGACATTCAAAGGTACTTGTGAAGTGAACCACAAACAATTATTTAGTGAGGTTCAATGAAGCAATTTATTTTTATGGCAAACGCCACACATTGAGAAGAGTCACAACTCACCATCTTCTACCTGCACACGGGGGAATCTATCAGTGGTTCACCTGAGCAGTACCATAGACTACTGCACCACCACACCACCCCTTCTTATTGGAGCTCTGTCAGCCATATTTCACTCAGCACTTTTTCACCATAACTGGCTTTTGCATTGAGGGTCCAAGTCTGTGTATGGTAAATCAGCTCAGCCGCCAAAAACGCTCTTCAAAGTCTTTGTCCTATAAAGTCTGACAATTTACACTAGTCCGCAAGGATGTACATAGAATTTGCATGTACCTCCCCCACTCTTTGTTTTGAGTACCTTTTCATGGTGCATGCTACCCTACAAAGACCAGTTAAAAGCACCCTACAAAGATCCAAAGACCTACAAAGCACCAATAATTGTTTAAGCAGGAATAGTTAGAGTACTACTAAAGACTCGCCCTGGGTGCACTGAACTGCAGCACTGCATGCTGAACCACCCCCAAAACACAGGGCAAAACAAAAAGAACCCGTTTTTTAACTTTTGTATAAGGCACTTTGATTTTAGTGTGGTTTCTGTTTTATGCTCAGCCAATATTGCCATATAAGTGGACTGAGTCACAGATGGCTGAGGTGATTTTCCAAGGAACACAAAACGTTGTGGAAACTGGGATTGTAATTTGAGTCCCGTTTCCACCTACAATAGTTTGACACACAAAAAACCTCTGGAGCATTTAAACGCAATACTAACTCTTCTACCGCCACACTCCCAAATATACCATTCATTGGGTAGAAATGATTGCCATTACTTTCGGATTTAATCCAAGGACAGGATGTAACTTTTCTATGTATGTAATGTCTTCGAGATGCAAGACACAGGGAAGATTCACGACCCCAAACCATTTCAGGAGAACCTCTGGAATGCTGCCTCTCAGAGCCTTGGTTTTAACCTAATCATTGTATTTGGAAAGGTGCTTTAAAATACATACGTTAGCCCTATTTTGGCCTAACCATTTCAAAGATCTGTCTCCTTCGTAGAGCTGGCCCCTACACCTACCAAATTGAACTCGAGGCTGTTTTCAACCTCTGTGACCAAAGTGAACTAGAGGCTGTTTTCAACCTCCATGACCAAAGTGAACTAGAGGCTGTTTTCAACCTCTGTGACCAAAGTGAACTAGAGGCTGTTTTCAACCTCCATGACCAAAGTGAACTAAAGGCCGTTTTCAACCTCCGTGTTTTTAATGTAATGAAACCACTGATAGGGACCAATATTTTATTCGGTTCTGAATCATCAAACTTGCTCCTCTGCTAATCAATGTTGCTATTACACAGCTCTATGGTGAACATATGTATTGTCCTTAGAAATATTAGAGATTGAGTCATCTCAGTCTCAGTGGAACAAGCTAACTTTGGTACAACTATATTCTAAGAAATTGAGATTTCTGTGTCTAAAATTTCCAATATTAACCCAGCGGTCTGCACAAATGTGTACACCCAAAACACACAGATGCACGCATAGGCACAGACACATATACAGACAGGCAAAGGCGGACATGGACGGACGCACACAGATTGACAGACACACACACTGCACAATACATATTACAAGTATTTTAATTGGAAGTTTAACAAAAGGCCCGAAAATATCCAGTGACAAAGTGAAACAACCAAAGATATTTCACCGACCAAATGTAGAATATGGAAGTTCAGCACGTCTACATCATTCCATCACAGAACCCTCCCACAACTCCATGCAAAACATTCAGCTTGGGACCAATCTTTGCTGTGAAGACATCCAAGAAACATTATTTTAATGGAACAGGGGAAATATTGGGTGAAAGCTAAATTACTCAATGTATAAGTGTCTCTTTCACATGTGTGATATCATGACCACCTAATGAAAGTGACCTTTGCATGCACAGTATTAGAGATTGACATTTTCTACTACTAATTTTGCACCCATAATTTGCATTAGTACCCAATTCGGAAACAATGCTAAAATCATGAAAGCCAATCAGAATCCAGGACTTCTGTGCAATATGAGCTGATATAGCCATGAATTCCTAGACCTGTCGGGATTGCAACGTTTGTCCTGGCGCTCTATACTAACCCTGTTCCACTGTCCGCTCCACAACACTTACCTTTACCCTGCGCTGTGATCGCCAGCCATTCATTCTTTCCTTTGCCACGTCAGTGAGATCACCCTCTCTCTGACTCCCACGGAGCTCCACCTCAATGCCACACAAGTGAGGAACTGGCATCAATCCCTCAGCTGCCGAGGGAGTGAAGACGGCTCTTCATTTCCATAAGACCGAGTCGCGAGGAGCCAATGAGAAGGTGGATGCGCCAGGGCTTCTCACCGACTAGCACCCACCGTGGCTGCTTATACCGTATTACCTGTAGACACGGGCAGCACAGTCTCCTAAGTGTCCCTGTGCCCTTGTGAAGTTCGATTTGCAGGTACCTAAGAGGCCATCATGGCCACAGCCACGAGCAGTAATGCCTAAATGATAAACATGGCTCCACTATCAGTGGACATCAGTGGCCTTCACTCACTAAACCTGACATTTTCCACAGTCACTTTGCATACTCGAATCACACAACCTTTTTCCTTAGCACTCTTAACCATGCAGCAATGCAGACCAGTCTAAAGTGCACCAAAGTTAAAAACAATGATAGATGAGGGCTAAACAAGGGTAACATAGCACGACGGAAAACAACTCTTTCTCGTGAAAAGTGAAACAATGACCAAATGCAGTTTCAAGACATCCTCACAAAGCTGTCAGGCACATTGCTTAGTGTGTTCAGTCCCTGCCACAGACATCTGGGCACATTCTTCAAGTCACAGTTTCTAATCATTTCTTCTGTCCGAGACTGATACACCATGAGTGCCACTTCATTGGTACGCACGATTCCTCCATGGAAGAATACACACGTTGGTTTATATTGTGTGGTACAAAATAGCCATTGTTGTGACGCAGCTCATATGAGATTAATTCACATATCGGGAGAGGAAGATGAGCATTCAGGTATTCTGATATTGTTCACACTTATCTGGCCATTGAACTCTCATGCCGCACACATTCATAATCAGTGATAGTAAACTCTTCTGCTTAAATAGTACTTTCCTGCTTGTCCTCCTTAGAGCACATTTGTTTAATAATAGTGATAAATATTCCTGGACTCTGATGGATATACTGCATTTGCTTGCAGCCAATGAGTGAAAAGCATTTAGCAAAGCACTTAACACAAATCACCACATTTCCTGCTGTTGGAAGACAAAGGCAGAGGTGTCGAGCTCTTGTCAAGCTGCTAACTGGCCCAGGAAAAGCAGTGAAAGGCTATGGGACCTTCCGAGGAATTCCTAGGAAGAAAGAACCACCCCACCTCAGAGATTCCTTAGTTATTTAATTATTTATTTATTTCATTTGTAGAGCGCCTAAACCCTCGGGCACCAGGCCGCTGTTGCAGACCAATTACATTAATGCGCAAGCTCGATTCATAACAGGGGTATAGCAGTAATGCAGTGGGGGCGGACATACAGTTAGGGAGTTGGTACATACGAAAAGCGGAGGACAGGACAATCAGTACATGGGGTGCATGCAGGGTGACATCCAGGTTGGCGAGAGTTTAGGCAAAGAACCAGGTTTTCAAGGCTTTTCTGAAGGTCCAGTATGAGTTATCTGCTGGGAGGGAGTTCCAGTGGTTAAATGCGACTTTTGGGAAGATTATACCCCCCTCCTTGGGCTCTTTTCACTCTTGGTATGGTCAGTTTGTGGGCATGGCTGGATCTTATTGGTCTGTTAGATTTTGTTCTTTCGATTTTTTGGGCCAGCTACTGGAGGGGCAGTCTTGCTCAAGCATTGGTGGGTGATGGAGAGAGTCTTGAATATGTTCCTTTGTTTGATTGGGAGCCAGTGAGCGTTTTTTCTGGCGGCTGTGATATGGTCCCTGCTCTGGATGTTCAGTGCTGAACTGAGGTCATTATTCTGTATTATTTGCAGTAGGTGTGTCTATCCCCCGTGATTGCTCTGCAATGGTCATGCAGCTATCTGAATTGAGGAATTGTCTAGCTGTGTTGATTAGTTTTGCTGTACAGGTTTCTGATGAAGCAATAGCACTGACTTGTCTGTTAAGGGATAAGGATGCGTCTAGATACACGCCTAAGGTTTTTATTGCGTCTGAGACGGGGATCTGGGTTCCATCTATGAGGAAGGATGTGAATTGCGGGCTGAGTTTCTTTAGTACCGCGGGGGAGCCTACCAATAGGATCTCAGTGTTATCGTCATTTAGACACTAGTAGTTGGAAGCCGTCCAGGCCTGGATTGTCAGATAAACACTATTGACATTGGTGAGTCTGTGTCGTAGGAGCCTGTCAGGGGGAGAAGCACTTGGGTGTTGTCTGCGTAGTTTGTGTAGGATATGCCAAGGTCATCCAGGAGGTCAAGCAGGGGTTTGGGGAATATGTTATAAAGGGATGGGGAGACACATGATCCTTGTGGGACACCGCTGCTAGTCCTTCTGTTGCTTCATCCACCAAAATGTGATGTGCTGTTGAGAAGAAATGAAGAGATGCACATTCTCAAGTAACTACCAGGACACCTATTGAATTGTGCAGTGCCGCAGGAATTCAGGGCAGAGAAAAAACTGCTCAGACTATTTCTCAATAAAAGCCACAGGGGATTATTGGCATTTTCAGTGCTTGATTCAGATTTGAGCACTAGCTAAACACATAGGCCCTGATTCATGGAATTATTTGTGTGTAAAACAGGGATTTACGTGCCATTCTGCCTGCAAATCCCCATTCACCAAACAGGGATTTGCGCGCCGAATAGCACACAAATCCCTGTTTTACTTGCAAATAATTCCATGAATCAGGGCCATAGACAGGAAATTGTCAGCAACAGGCAGACCAACATCAAAGAAAAGAAGACATCTGTAATGGCTGAGAAGGGCTTACTATAAACCTAAGCACGGGACCTAACTTTTAAAAAACAAGCAGCAGCAATGCCTACTGTTTGGGCTTTTGTGTAGGCATGAGAGAGGGTACTTGCCAGGCACAGCCTTAGTGGTATTAACTTTGCATTGATGGTAGCCGGTGCAAAATGGTACGAGTACATAGGCACCTAGTAGCACTGCCAACCAAAAGCTTAATACTTATACACAAGCCAAAACAGGACTTCAGTAAAGGACACTAGAGTGCTTTGAAATCGAGTGGATGAAGGCAGACCTGGATTAAGCATTTGTATTCCACCAGTAGCAGGCTTACAACTCCAATTTAGTCATTAACTCTCAGAAGGCTGCATGAAAAAACACTGGCAGGCACTTGGAATGCAAAGTTTGATGGCAAGGCTTGCATAAAGCAAGCCCAAAGAGTTTATATATTTATTTTAATGTTTTTTTATAACGCACTTCATACCCGAGTTTGGTTTCTAAGCGCGGATTCGGGATTGAAACCTCTGTTGCTCTGCGTGGTCTTGCTTCCAAGACCAGAAAGTTGCCCCTGTGCTATCCTTCGTTCCCATGAGGTGTTTTGGGCGGGAGGGGCAGGAACTTTGTGGGAATGTCCATAGGGATTAGCATGGCCAGGGGCAGTCAATGGGTGGGCAAATAACTAAACAACACCTACAGGCTGTGTGTCCCTCTTCATATGCCAGGGGTGCGAATTACAATACAGAATTTACACCACCACCAAATTTGCATCTGATGTCATACCAAGGCAATAATAGCCGCTCTTGGTCAGCTTCCTCCTCAAATGGCTTGTGAGGACATCTGTATGTTGTCGGTGGAAATGCACCCTCTGGACTCCACTTGTGAGAACATCTGTATGTTGGTGGAATTGCATTCTTAAATCTCCCTAATGGTGTGTGGGGACCTCTGGATGTTGTAGGTGGAATAGTAGCCTTTACTCTCCATAATTGTTTGTCAGGACATATGTGCTTTTTTGGTCAAATTGCAGCATCCATTTTTGTGCAATTACCCTGTCAAATCTTGTACAATTGTAGCATTAAATTGAGCAGGTGACTGCACAGTTTTAAACCTTGCAATTCCTTTGTGTGGGAACCTGCGTCTTCTTATCGCTGGAATTGCAGGCTAAGCTTCCATGTACATGTATTTACATAATGTCTAGTGAGGACATCTGTTCTGTATCTTGTGAGTGGAATTGCAGGCAAGTGGAAGAATTGTAATCCCGGTGTATGTTGCCCGTGAAGTGCAGGCTTAAGCGTTTAATGCATTTTTGTAAAGGCGTTATGAGGTTTTCTTAAAGTAAGAATGTGGCACCCCGACACATCACACTTTAGCTGGTGCTGCTCACAAATGACCCATGACACGCATTAACACATTGGAACAAGTTCTAAAAAAATAAATAAGGGAGGAGATTACAATGCTGAATTTACACCACCGCCAAAGGTGTGTCTGATGTCATAGCAACGCAATGCAAGCAGCTTTCTATCTCCTGCTCTGGACGTCCAATCCTAATAGACCTGGTAATGTCATGTCCAGGGATTTAAGTCATAGCTCTCAACCCACACGCTTGTGGCGGGTGTCACCCGCCTTGTAAAGAGCTGCCTCACCCGCCAAGCCTCGTGCACGCCCATTCATTTCAACGGGCTCTCACCCGCCAAAAACAAAATCAGCTGTTTTCACCCGCCTTTGCGACAGAAATGGTTGAGAGCTATGTTAAGTAGGCTGGGGTAAGCTGGGGTGGCGTCCTGAGGCACTGCCAGGAGCCAGCAGCACCAGGCACCTCATAAACCCTGAGCTGTTGAGCACCTGCTCCCCACTTCTTTGTTTCCCCTTCCTGCAGCGTTGTAAAAGACAAAGCAGGGGGAATAGCAGCCTTTTTTGCGCATAATCGCTTGTGGGGACATCTGTAGGTTGTTGGTGGAATTGCACCCTTAAGGCTCCATAATGACGTTTGGTGCGTCCCATGATAATACCGAGTAAACACAGTCCATTGGCACTGAAGTTAATGACTTATGATGGACTCGTTCCTGTAGGATAAACAGTGTGAGCTCCCGAACAGGACAACGTAGTGTTATTTGAAATCACTTTTTCAGTTTAAAGCGTCAGCAGCAATGCGCGTTTATGGTTCGCCATTTTTCATGTCTGCCCAGGGATGGACATGCCTATAGGGAACTCTGGAGGTTTCCCAGTAGGCCTCTGCTCCCAGGGCCTCTTTTGTGTGATAATTTATTTTATTTTCAAATGTTCTCATAGGAAAATGGTTGGGCTTGCTGAGTATGTGCAACATGGGGCCACTTTGAAAATGATTTCCAGGGCCTCTTTTGGTCCCCCCCTGCCCCCTCCCTGCGTCAGCCCCTTGGTGCACATTGCTCAGGAGACTCCTGGATTTTTTGTTTTAACTCTGCAAAATCTATGACTACGTGAGAGCAAACTGTCAGCACGCTGGGTTCCTTCAATATGCACAGTATTAATCAATGTCTGAGCTGCGTCCATCCTCGCGAAGGTGTGAGAGGAAGCACAAGCCGAGAGCTTGTGCTGAAAGTGAAAGATGACCTTGGAATGCTATTGTTACCTGTCATGTTGCTTGATTGTCGTGAAGAGTATGATACCTCCGACCCCAAGTACCACAGAGAGAGAATACAAGATTACTCCCTATGCGATCATTGAGGCCACAGGTGGGTAGTTCTTGAAGCCCGGAACCACGGAATGTTGAAACCCAAGGCAGCTGTAAAGGAAAACCTTTATTAGCAATCAAATGAGTACAGTACAAGCAAACAAGTAGGATAAAGAGCAGGGCTTACTTAAGCTGATGGGTGACATAGCCCAGAATCCTATGATGGTTGATAATTCCGTGGAGGGGCACGTGAGCTGGTTTCCCCGATGACAATAGGGGGAAGAACTGTAGACTGGGTTAAAACCCAACCTGCCCTCCTGTAACTTGATGAAACGAAAGGACCAAAAAACCAAAGTACTTGATAACGTAATGCAGTGAAGAGGAAAATGCCAAGTCCAATTCAGGGTAATCCAAGACAGTCCAAAGGGCGTTCCGAGTTCAAATGATCCAGCAAACAGAGCCAAAAGACGTGGCAAAGCAATTCCGAAAACAGTCCAAGAGTCAAGGGCCGTGAAATACAAAGTATCCAAACGCCGTACAGACTCCTCCAAAGAACAGCTGTGAAGCGCGGACGTGCGGAAGTTCAGCGCTTAAGTAGTGGATGCTTCCGCATCACCTGATCCGCGAGTGAGACGGATGAACGCGTCACGTGACCCGCAAGCGCGACACGTGATCGCTGTTTAGATCTCAATGGTCTCCATGATTGCGGAAATGACTTTCTGCGGGCAACATCCTGTAGCCGGCGCCTGCGAGCTCCCTCTTGCAGACGCCATGGCAGACGTCAGTGAAGGAACGGGGAACCCTTGAGTCTGCATATGTGGCCCTTGGGGTAAACCCACTCACGTGACACCCGTCCACTGTGAGTGACAGGAAATGGGAACCTGGCTGGGGTAACTGGTGCATTGTGAGTGTTGCCCGTCCTAGATAGAGTGTGAGTATTGCCTGTCCTAGATGCTTGTGAAATAGGGACGGAATGAGGGGATAGCATGATATTACCTATCAAGGTTACCGGACACTTGTGTTAGCGGACACCCAAGAGTTGTTTGCTAGCAACATGCAGAGGATCGGATCATAAACAGAATCCTTTTTGCTTCTATGCTCAAAATTGAAAATAGACGACTTCATTCTTAAATGACTTATAGATATTGCAATGTTAAAGGACAAGCAGAAGCTCTTTGCATTGTTACAAGACTTCCCTGGCTAACCCGCTTATTTAGCCCTGTCAAGCCACTCCCTACCCCCTCCTCATTGGCCACACATGCTTGCATGTCAGAGCTTGGTGCCCTTGGTGGGGTTTTCATGGAAGTGTGTCGTGTTGGAATGTAGGTTCTTTGTAACAAAAGGGACAGCCTAAAGTCGGGCAGGCCGGAGAGGCTGAACTAGTACTTTGTACCAGGGGGTGGTCCTGTCCTCAGATGTTTGCAAGCGGCAATGATTTGTTGCAGTAATTATTCAAAAACCTCCAAGGTTAAATAGTAATACATTTCAACAAGTATGAGTTACTAAAAAGAGGTAATAATCCAACTACTGGAAAGAAACTACTGTTGCCTTTATTTTAATTAGGCCACACATGTAGATATCAAAATGGAAAGCAAATAAACAAATAAAGAAACAAACACCTTGCGTTAAATCAATAACAGGTTTTTCAAGTGTTCTATACACATAAATCTCAAAGGGGCATGGACAATTTGTAACAAGCGGACACTGAACAGCACACTTTAAAGCAAGTAGAAACCAGAGTTCTAAAGTGTCCTGTAGAGATACATTCAGAATTCAAAAACACACAAAAGAAGTCGTATAGTGTGTTAAAAACACACATAAGCAATTGTGTGGTGCGGTCTCTCCTGTACACAGTTTGGCTAATTATTACTTCATATTAGTCAAGAGCAATGTACTAGACAGTTAAACAATGTAGTGAGAGAATCAAACTTGACCAGTTTTTTGGTTATCCCTTCCAAACCAGTCTACAGCAGACCCTATTTTTATGGTTTTTGTCCACAAAGCAACTGGCTTTGATTCTCTCACTACATTGTTTAACTGTCTAGTACATTGGTCTTGACTAATATGAAGTAATACTTAGCCAAACTGTGTACAGGAGAGACCGCACCACACAATTGCTTATGTGTGTTTTGAACACACTATACAACTTCTTTTGTGTGTTTTTGAATTCTGAATGTATCTCTACAGAACACTTTAGAACTCTGGTTTCTACTTGCTTTAAAGTGTGTTGTTCAGTGTCCGCTTGTTACAAATTGTCCATGCCCCTTTGAGATTTATGTGTATAGAACACTTGAAAAACCTGTTATTGATTTAACGCAAGGTGTTTGTTTCCTTATTTGTTTATTTGCTTTCCATTTTGATATCTACATGCGTGGCCTAATTAAAATAAAGGCAACAGTAGTTTCATTCCAGTAGTTGGATTATTACCTCTTTTTAGTAACTAATACTTGTTGAAATGTATTACTATTTAACCTTGGAGGTTTTTGAATAATTACTGCAACAAATCATTGCAGCTTGCAAACATCTGAGGACAGGACCACCCCCTCGTACAAGGAATGTAGGTTCTTGCAAGTTTTTGGAAAATGAACATAATTCATAAAAGAAAAAATGTCATCAATGAAGCATATACACTATGGTTGCTTTCATAGTTAGGCCGGACATTCTACCAAATTCACAGGTGGAATAGTAGCCTTTGTGCGCCATAATCGCTTGTGGGGACATCTCTATGTTGTTAGTGGAATTGCACCCTTAAGGCTCCATAATGACTTGTGGTGTGTCCGTGTTGATACCGAGTAAACGAGGCACATTCTTCAGAGGCGGACGCATGCCGTGAAATGCATTGGTTTTGATATTTCATAAACAAGTCGCAAAGGCCACTGCAAAGGCAAACATTTTATTTTGCAAAATATGCATACATTACACAGATTACTGACAAGTTCCTTATGAGCAATCTGTATGGCACATAGAAGCCTGTGGAACCCCGAGCATGTGACATTGAATGACTTCTCTAA
The DNA here is from genome assembly GCF_040938575.1 of Ambystoma mexicanum. NCBI lineage: Eukaryota > Metazoa > Chordata > Amphibia > Caudata > Ambystomatidae > Ambystoma > Ambystoma mexicanum. Next base: position 231,326,754 of record NC_090934.1, read on the forward strand.
GCTTCTTATCAGTCCCTGAGCGCAGGTCAGCATATTCTCCACCCTACCTTTCACTCTGTTGGCACATCAGCAGGCTGCATACAAAACAAGCAACTCCCGTATTATTGGAAAATTCTCTTGAATCTGCATATAAAAAGGGTTTTCAGCTTTCTTTTATTGGCCTCGCTCTAATCTAGCCTTCGTTTCAAATCAAAACAGGCTCCCAAAATGGCAATTATTGTAGCTATTTAAAAAAAGATAATACTCACATGATTCAATGTATCATTTTATTTGGAAGATGCATGGTATCCTTCCTCTTCAAAGATGGCCTCTAGTTTGGGCTTGTTTCCAGAGAGCTTAATTAGAGACTGTCATTCAAGATGGCTTCCTCCCTGGGGGAGCTCAAAGAGATCTGAGATGGGCAGGAAACGGTGGCATTAACCATAGGGATTAGCATGGCTAGGGGCAGGGAATTGGAGGGATTCATTGCCTAACAATTGTGTATACCTCCTCAAATGTCTTCTCTATCGGAAAAGCATTAGAGACCCTCATTCAAAGCCCATATTTGAAGCGCTTATATTAAAGCTCTTATTTTAATGACAATAGTTTCAGCTTAAAGGTAGCGCTTTCAGCGCCACCTAACAGCCCAAACTAATCAGAAGAGTGCCTGGAATTTAGGGCTGATTAGCATGTTTGCGGAGGGGGGTCACGGGGGACCTGGGAAGGACAAAATGGAGAGTGGGAGATCCAGCCCATAAACCTGTCAGCAGAGTCAGCATATCACCCCCATCACTAGAGATGGCCTGAGCGGTAGACTGTGCTAATTAAATGCGGCGAAAGGGTGAGGGAAACAAATGATTAGCAGGCCTCTATCTCTGAGACATACCTCAAACTTATTTTTCTGATGGTCCGAAAGCCATGGAGCACCCATGCAGTTGGTGCGCTTGCCCAGAGGCTTTATGGTGAGGGCTGCTTACGTGGACTGATTGTAGACTCCTGACTGTGCAAGATCTAAGCTGCATGTGCTGCCCGGGCTCTTCCTCTCTTCACTTTGGAGAGGCACATACAGAGGCCGGACCGTCTCACAGAATGTCCCCCATTGCAGTGGCGAAAACAGGATTTGGTGCCGAAGAGGGCCTCAAGGGGGAGGGTGAAGGGCTCCAAAAAAGGGGCACTGATCTTTCCTGTTGCAACTATTTTGTAAAATGTCGGTTACATAGAACTATACACGTCCCAAACATCTGCATCACGGTCTTGCAAGCGCCTGTCTGTTGATTTACCTGTCTCTTTTGTCACTTGATCCCATCTCGCTCCCCTGCCACTTGCTTTGCAGTAACATAGCTTAGAAAGTTAAGCACTCTCCTCTGACATCTGTGCTCAGCCCAAAAGACGCAGCTATTTTTCCTGACAGAGTAGTAAACTGAGCCCTTCATGCTTGCAATGTAAAGAAGTAGAGTACAATTAAATTGGGTGATAACACTGAGCGCTAAATTGTGGGAGGAATCTGGCATGAAACTGAAGAGGGAAGATAAAAATCCAGTCCTGGCCCCTCACCTGAATGACATGCAAATCGAAACAAAAATAAACGTCAGCATGGCCCCTGATCGTACGAGCTCACAATAATCCCCACTGTGCCTTCGATGGACAAATACAATGAAAAACACCCCCTGAGTCGATTATACAACCCAAGGGCAGTGCGGACCCTCCACAAAGTGGACAAAGACCCGCAAGAAGAACCAAAAGACAATTCTATTGACAGTATCGACTAAGCACCAAGGTGCCATGCATCTAGTCGTTAGAGACAATACAACCTAGCTGCATTAGACATGAAGCACAGGTGCCATCCGCACATTGGGACACAATCACGCACCCAAAAGCACGAAGAACACATGCGTACAGTTCTATAAATTGGCAGACAGTAACATGCACATACTGCCTACACGTTTAGTATTTTGTCATTAACTTGCTGCAGCGATGCAGAAACCCCAAGAAGCCAAAATAGTTTGTGTAAATGCTTGCAGATGCTCATTTGCTATTGACCCTGCAGAATACGTAAACACTGGAGGGACCCCGCAAAGCGGACCACTAACCTATGGATATTATTATGAAAACACATACAGTAGATACCATACTATGGCTCAAGAAAGTAGCAGTAGGCCACAACAATTTCAGAGGACTAAGGCTAAGTTGAATACAGAGGGAACTAGAGAGCTGCCATTTACGGAGCAAGACCATTGCCAAGGTCGCATTGTTGCAAGTGACATGCTTCTCCCTGAACTGAAGTAACACCAACAAGGCTAGACCTGTGTGATTCTCCTAAAATCAAATCAATTCAAAGCTCCAGGAGCCCGCAAGTGCGGCCTCCGAACACGTGGTCAGGCAGAGCTGGCGGCAAGCCAAGAAATTACGGCTGAGAAGAGTCGCGGTCTCACAAGCCAGACAGTGGCCAGCAACAAAGTTGTTACATCCAGAGCCAAAGTTGTACGACGGGAAAGGAGCACTCTCATAGCAATGGTGGTTCACATGCGGGTATAACGCAGACACATAGTTGCACATGTTACCTCGAACAGGTACACTCTGAGCTGAGAACCAACTTCAGTCCCAGGACTGGGGGCTAGCAGCTTAACCAATCGCAAGTTATGGCCCTTGTGGTGGGTAGCAGGGGTCACCAACCAATCATTGGGTTCGCAAACATAACATTTTAGAAGTAACCTTTTTCGGGGACAGTCCAGGCTTGACACCTGACATGGGAAGGCCAATAAACTAACCTCTATAGGGAACGCTATAAGGGAATTACTACTCAACACCCAATCCTCATCGGAGTCAGGTTTTCTGGAGAAGGGCCCAGGTCGTCATGTCATTGTGACGTAGATTTGCCTAAAAACTGGCCTGCAAGCCCGTATTCGATGAGACCATGCCTGGATTTCTATCCGTGTGTTATCCCTGATGGTTTGTTGGCTGTAATAAACCACAGTTGAACTTGCTACCTGTCTGGATCTTCGTTCCTTTTGGGAAGGGGGAAGGAGTTAGGCCTTACATGAGTTTGATGTCCGCTGATTCCTAGTAAACCACCCTGCTTGGGGGTCTTCCCTAACAGTATTTATGAGGAAAACTATATAGTCTTGATTTGATTGAAATATTAAACAAGCACAAATGGTGCACCAATCAGTCCTGGTTGTGGTTAGATGTGCGTTTCTAACAAACTCATCTGAGAAGCTGTTTGCAGAGTCACAGCAAAACCTTGTCTATCATGGGCATGCACAGCTTGCTCTCCAATGCTTGATTAGGTTTGGGAGTCGGGTCACAGCTCTCCTACTGGCAGCATTTTGTATCCAGCTTTCCCCCTTTGCCCTGCACGGATGAGGAAACAACCTTGCAGTGAACTGAATGCAGCTCTGCAGGTGGTGGTGTGAGGTTCAGCAGCACCAGGATGAGGATGAAACTGGCTGCGCTCTGCTTGAAGAAGTCTAAAGGCGCCAGGGAAGCAAATGCCTCACCTGGGGTCATCGCAGCATCAACAACCACCTCTTTTTTTCCTTTACACAGACTGTCCGCAAGTGCAGATAGACGGTAGTCTGTTTCGCCCCACTATCTGCTGTAGCCTGTCGGCCTCCAACCTGCGATCTGCTGTCTGATGATAAGCTTCTCGGACCAGAGACTCCTGCCTGGGACTGGTGTAACACGCATCAGCCAGCATCCAAATGAATTTCAGCTGCAATCCTTCAGCAAAAGGAGTTGCAAGTGCCAGCTTCTGGGATAGTGGAAGAGTATTTAAATGCGTGTCTGTGTCGGCCCTTTCTAATGCAACTAGCTCCATCTCTGCCAGCCAATGTATAGAAGAGTTGACTTCCAGGTGGGACGACTCTTCATGTATGGGGTGTGAATTTAGCACAACTTCATGGTTAAAGTCACATATTGGTCATAGATAACCACCAGGGGTGGAATGGCCTATAGGGAACTCTGGAGATTTCCCGGTAGGCCTCTGCACCCTAGACCTTTTTTGTGTGGTATTACCAAATTGGGATTTCCAACTAGGTTTGGGCTTGTTGAAAATGTGTACTATGGGGCCATTCTGAACATCATTTCCAGGGCCTCTTTTGGTTTCCAGTCCACCCCTGAAAACCACCTTGCTTCTAGTTAATATGATAGCCGTGTCACCTCCATATTTGTATTTCAAACGCTCTAAATACATTGCACTGTGGTCTCACTAATATCCATCACTATCATACGTCTGGTTGGTATTTATGGGGATCACCTTTGATTCCGTTTGACCTTGAAAACCTGGTTGTTTCCTTTGTGGCATGCGGTAGGATCACCAACCCACTGACCAATTCTCTGAGTTTCGGCACCAAAATGCCATTTTAGCATAAGTTGCTCTGCTCTAGGAATGAATCAGCAAGACGTCACCAATGTAAACAAAAAAGAAAGTCAAAATACAAATGATATGAGTCACCTTTCATGAGGTTTAGCTATAGACTATTGTAAACCACTGTCAAAAAATCTGGGGATCCCTTACCTAGATACATAGTGTGTGTTTTAAATAATGATATACAATGAATACAGGATTTCTTTATATTAGCACCCAGGGAGGAGGAGCCAGCCCACCAGGTTATCAGGAATGCTGGCTGAAGATAACGGTATAAGGCTGTGTTCCATCCTGACACCGGCACTTTTCCTGGTTCTGCCATGTACCACCGACCCCACCACCTACTGATGTCTGCTCCAACACTGGCAAGTCACCCCCTCACCGGTCCTATACCTACCTATTCCTTGCCCTCTGGGGTCCCCAATGGTTCTGCCTACCACATCTCAGAAATGGGAGACGGGTGGGGCCGCTTGTATTGCAACCTGCACACAACGCTGGTACATTTTGTATTAAATAAAAAGAAAACACGGTTATCATCTCGGGTGTTAGCCCCGGATTATTAATAGAAATAATATCCAAGATGGCCAGCTGGATCGGTCAGTAATGGTACTGAGGCCTGTGTTACTGGCCGATCCACTCGGCCACCGTGGGTAATATTGCGTAACTACAACCGGCATCAAATACATGATTCAATCCATGGGCGCTTACATGGCCAGTAAACATGACGTGGAAGATGCAAATCGATTATACAACATGCATGTGTGCAGGGGTGGAGGGAGGGCTGAAGGGGTGCGAGTTTGTCTTGGGAGTGGGGTTGTGAATGTTTGGGAGTGTGGGTGTGCTTCTGATTGATGGGTGTGAGTATGGGGGCAGCTGTGAGTGTATGTGCCTCATGGAGGTGAGAAGTCCTGCGAGGGGAGGTAACAAGCAAGTGTGAGATTACTACTGTGTGGGTGGGGTCATGAGAGGTGGTAAGGTTGAGAGGAAATCTTGTGCAGTAAAACTTCAAGTGAATCTGATGAGTACACTTTTGTCTTATGTTACCTACAATTATTTGTGCTCCTCACTACTGGGATTGCTATCGCCAATGGTTCCCGTTGACCATAAGGGATAATCCGGCATCGATGCTGTATATTTCTAATCTTGCCACCACTGTTGATACTCCCATGTGTGACCACTGCAGATTAGCCTGCAATATGGTCAGGATTGTTGTTTGCCTGTTGTTATTTTAGCTAATCTTTTTTTGTCAGTCATTATTATCAATGCTAACTTGTGTAGCCTTTTCTAATCTGGCCTTATTGTTATAGTTGCCTATTGATCATTATGGCTTAGTGACATGATGGTGATATGGCACAGTATAAAAACAATGCCACATATGTGCAAAATACAAAACAGCAATAAAGTTAAATAAATTTAACTGATGGTCATGAGTGACATTTTTGCAAAGGCTCGTTATTTAGGCTCGTTATTTAAAATGCTGCCTATAACTATAGCTAATTATGTCCGATAGTGTTAATCGTTGCTTTGTGAGGACCATTATTAATAATCACCTATCGTAATTATTATTGCAAATCTTGCCATGGTAATCATTATTGCTGCTCCTGGTGGGGATTATTCAAAATTGTGCCTGGTAGTCATTATTCCGATTATTGACTGATGGTCATCAATGCCAAAAGTGAATCATTGTGTCATTTGGTAAACCTACCTGTTATTAAAGATAATTCTACAGGAATATGAAGGAGACTGTGAATTTAAATGGCAGGAAAATGTTCTAGCGCACTGTGGATGTGAGGGATAGAGTGTTGTGGAGGGTTTTGACCCATGTGGAATCATTAGACGGGGTAAATGTGGGGATTAAGCTGTCGCTGCCCATCATTTTACCCCAGAACAAAAATAAATCATTGGAGTGGGTAAAGATGGGGATGCGCTGTCGCCGCCCATCATTTCATCCCAGAATCCAGGAGAGCTGCGCAGTTGTGCGCACACCAAAATGGTTACCTAACTTGCCACCCACCAGTGTAAAGAAAGGTCTTTGTTAACAAAATCCACTGTTACTGATGTCAAAAAGTTGCTGAAATTGTGACTCATTGGACCACTTTAAAGATTCAACCTTTTTGTGGGGTTCCACATAACCATCTTACTGTAAGGAGCCCCATCAAAATAATGTTAAGCAAGGATTTACTACCATGTAAGAACCATTCCTGTTTAGAATGCATTAATCCAAGAAAGATCCCAAAATTGCATGCAGTACCAACAAAATCCTCAAGGCGGCACTAGCGGTCTAAACTCTGACAGGAGAGCTGTCTTGCAAAACTGTCTAGTGCAAAGAAAGGGGTCTTATTCCATTAAAAGTTCAAAGGGGTTGCCTGTCCTGAGAACTCTTGACACTTCAGAACTCAACACAAGAAGCCAGGAAATCACAGGGTTCTGTTAATTAAATGGAAAGTGGCTCCCTGGCCTCCTGATGTCAGCTTCCCAGAGACCACACAATGGCCCCTCTCCTCTGAAAGGAATATGTTGATTTTTACTGTTTTACTGTCAACAAAGGCCTGCCTGCCAGAAGACATGTGACTGACCCACCCAAGTCTTGGAGGCGGACTCCAACACTCTGAGGACTGAATTGAAAGTAAAATATATATTTTACAAAAACACTGATAACTCTTTGTAATCAAATGACAGAAATGTATAACTTTGAGAGACTTAATTTAAAAAATATACCTTTAATTCAAGCCCAAACTCCAAATTGTGGGATATTCTGGGACAAAACCCTGCTGTTTATTAATATTACAGACTCCCTGTTTCAGCTAGACAAACGAAAATGCATTGGTATGTGGGTAGATATGTGAGGAACAGTTGTATAAAATTTAATGAAGATCCAATGTTGTTTAGCACATTAAAAAGTGCTAAAAGTTGCCATTTTTGAATGCAAGCTCTTAGAAACAGCAGATTTGGGACAGAGTATACCTCATGTGATATGTGACATGGGTATGTAATTTCAGACAACTGTGTAACTGTGAAATATGTATTTTGATCATATATAGATTTGGGTGCACAGATGACAGGGGAGTTTTTTCAAGAGATCATAAATGGCTGACATCACTCTGACACAACTTAGCTCCCCCAATCAAGGGAGAAATGAAAGCTGGACCAATGACAAGTGAGAGGGGCACGTTTAGTTATGACCAACACACACACCCACTTGCAGAACATATAAATGGACCACTGAAACTTAGGTAGAGACATTAATTTCCATCTGCAGCGGGACGCTCTGCCGGAAAAATCCATACTTACCTCCATCAACCTTCAAGGAGCCAACACTTGGACTCCAAGATAAACAGAGACTACAGAACCTTAACCAAAAAGGCCACTGCCAGCAAGAGTATTTGTCAACAGGCCTGAAAATCTTTTTGCAAATGAACTCTTCAGCCAGCCGGCTGACGCCGTCTGAATTTTGCCAAGAACTTTTGCAAGAACCCGGTGACAGAAATATCCAAAGAGAAGGCAGGACCCGACCCAGAGAACCGGTGCCTAGCAGAGACCAGGCCATTGTATCCAGAGTGCTGACCCCGATGCTGTGAGCAGTTCCAGAGGCCAGGCGCTGTGAGCGGAACTCGGGAAGACCTGACCAGACTTAAGTCCGTGACCAAGTCGCTTTCCGGTTCAAAATCTCTTGTGAGTACTCAGCAAAACTCAGAACACATCTCTTAGTTAAAATCATATAATTCAATCCATTTTTAATCTAAGTAGAACTGCAGCTTAGCAATTGTGTTATTCTGCCATCATTTTTAAAGCTGAAAAAGTGTTGCGTTTAAAATTTGCAAAACCAAAAACGACCTTCACTAAATCGCTCATATCTCTGTGACCGTTTGTCTTAGAGACTTGCAGTAACTTTCATCTGAAAGCTTAGAATCTTAGCTTTTAATCGCACCAAAAACCACATTCCTACCCCTTATGGTTTTACCGCAAATGCGGAACACGCATTCGCGAATTTTGCCGCGATTTGCAAATTTCTTCACGTGTAAAAATCTGCTGCTGCTTGCCTTCCATTTGCCAGAAATTCGTTTAACCTGCTAGTTACTCCTAGATACTTGCTAAAGTGAGCCTGGACTAATAATAACTTGATTTCACTCACCCTGAACCTCCTAGAGGGAATTAAAAGCATTTTAGCATATTTTTTCTACATTGCCAGCACATTTAAAAGCATTTGGGCCTGTGTTTTCAACGTCTGTAGTCTAAGTTGCTGGGTGAACGGAATCACATTTAATTGCATTTCTGAGAACTGTGTGCCTTCCTTCCATTTCCTTGCATTGCATAAAAGGGGGGGGTGAATTGTACAAGAAAGTGATTACATTGTTTTTGCTGAAATCCTATCAAGTTATTTTCTGTACTGCATTTCATTCCACATTGCATCCATTGGAAACCATAAAAGTATTGTTGCTATCTTATACATTTCATGTCAACTCCTTAGTGATTATCAAGAAGTGTGCTAGTGCCAGATTCTCCGTTGTTAATCTTTATCATACCAGATTAAGTGTGATATCCAATTATTAATTTATTATAAAGCGTGCTATAGATATATATTGCTTTACTTCTCAAATAAACCTTTTAACTTGCAAAACAGAACTACTTCTTGGCTCAGTGGGGTCAGGGGGATTCTGAGAGAGGGGTGTTATATAGGGGTAGTCATCCAGAACGCATGAACTGGACATAAAGATATATCAATAAGGGTTTTCATTCAGTATTATAGACTAGGCGTTGACTTGGCTGTAGTGCTGAATTGAATCCTCTTACAGTGTATGTGAGAATCAGAGAGCACCTTCCATTGGCATCATGCGTAGTGTCTCTGTGAAAAGAGGACACACGAGTAGCATAACACTGGAGAGCGACACATCTGCTTTCACTTTGGCCAAGATAAATCTTTTCCCCTGCGCTCGTTTGAGCAATCCCTCCAAATTTCACCTCCATATTTCTGAAGGTTCTCGGAGATTCCATCACCATGGTCTGAAACGGTATACGAAATGCAAATAAACAAAAAAACGTAAATAAACATCAGAAAGCGGTCACACAGAAAGCCATTAGGCCGCATATAGGAAGCTATTGAGCATCCAAACATACAATGTGGCCCACTATCCCTCGTTTCTCCTGCGCTCCCTTTTGTAGGGGGCTGGGGCTGAGCGACACCAGGCTTGGATCATGTCCCCGATTTGCACTGTTGTGTTGTTGTCACATCTTAGCAAGACAAGCTAGAGTTGGGGAAAGTAAAACACCACAAAAGAATCACTCGACACCAGAGTGGAAAGCAAACATCATCTCTTTTATCATCTTAGCTGGGCACACCGAGAGTCGTAAGGTCTCAGCATTGGAATTGGGCATTGTTAAGGGTTGGGCAATGAGAAAGCCTATGTAGGCCTTTTCTTGGCTACAGGCTATTTTACATAATTAGTATACAATCAGCGAACATCCTGTGATGGGTAGCTGAGCAAAGTCACAACAGGAATTTTTGAAGTCATCAACCCCAGCGTGGACCTGCTTCTCAAGAGACATATCCTCAACAAGAATTCCCAGGAAATAATGTTGCACCATACCCACATTTCGGTGTTGAAAGGCAGATGTGAGGAGGTGCTTATAAGATGTCCCCACATGAGCGGTGCTTTCAGGGTTGACTTGTGGCGTGTCAGGAAGAGTCTGCGTTTTGGAGAGAAGTGGGGGACTGTCCAGCCAGGTGCTTCAGTGCAGCCATACTGCTTCTGTCAGAGTTTTGCTTTCACTTTCATAGGCGTATCACTTGATTGCGCAGCAGCAGTGCTAGAGAAAGGCCGAAGTGAGTTAGAATAATTAACCTCCTAGAGCAGGCATTTACAATGATGCAATGGGAACAGAATGACCTAATGAGTCACGACTGCCAGCCGTCTCAAAAGCAGCAGGGTTGCATTTATGAAAGTTGGTGTTGTACAGATAACCCAAGAGTCATATATAGTATGGGTGGTCTTTACTAGGTTCTTTGCTTTACAGGTAAGTACACAGGGATAAGTAAGGTAAAACATAAGACAAGTCTATGGGTGAGAAATATACACCGGTCCCCCTGTGCGAAGCTTAAGTTCCCAACTGACTTTTCTGGAACGCAGCACCTACATCATCACATTCTAGTCAGCCCACACTCCATACCAAACATTCCAGGCTCAGACACACACACATACAGGAAATAGCCTCATAGCCAGAATAGGTAAAACCCAACAAATCTCCCATCTTACATAACAATACAATAAGAGGAAGATACAGAAGGCACAGTAGTTAATGAACAATTTATAGACGACAGACAACAATCCTTCTAAATACATAACCAGCAAACCGCTCCTAGCATAAAGCTTTTCCCCTCCAAATCCTTAATGTAGCTACCAAATGGCTAACCCACTTCCAGAACAATCACCAGTACCACAAAAGGCCTTTTATGGAATTTGCTACAAGGGAACCCGCCCACAATCCCGTGCACAACCATTACCAACTCACATCACAAAATAACCCTGCATCATCATTCGCCAACAACAAGTTGGGCTAACACAAACAACAGGGTTAAGCCCCCACTAACATCTTAACTCCACTGTGGGCGTCCTCAAAACACCCTCTTGGGCACCAACCAAAATGTCAGTATCAACATACCATCACATTGACACTAATAGTGAACCAACGCTAAAAACCGGGCCTCCAACCCACACTACCATTGGCACCACTCTAGGCACCAAACCTGAGCGACCAAATGCTCACAACTGAGCACACTACCATTGGCACCACTCCAGGCACCAAACCTGAGCGACCAAATGCTCACAACAGAGCCCACTACCATTGGCACCACTCCAGGCACCAAACCTGAGCTACCAAATGCTCACCATTGAGCAACCAATGCTCACACAAGCAACCAGATGTTCACAACTGAACAACCACATACTCACAACTGACCTTACATCATCACCCACACACATTCCCCTAACCAAACCAAATGAACGAATTCAGCATTAAAACTTGGAAAATAGAATTTGAGTTGCACCATGAAAGAGTCCCAAAATGTAATGCTTGCAGAGTCCAACTTGGAACGTACCTGTGGAGGAATTGTTAGGTTAATGCAAGGCATAGCATGACTGGAAATTTCCTCGAAATGCAGTAGGTCCAAAAACACAAGAATATTACCAAAATTACCAGCGTCCTCACCCTCACTCACACCATCACTCACACGCCTTCTCCACCCAAACCAACTGGACAAATTCAGCAACAAAAAATATGGTAAACAGAATTTAAGTTGCGCCACACAAAAGTCCCACAAATGTTATGCTTGCAGAGTCCATGTTGGAAAGTACCTGTAGAAAGATGGTCAGGTTAGTGCAATTAAAAAACATTACTGAACATTTCATTACTGAACATTTCTTCTGGTTGCATTAGGTGGACACAATTCTCAAAAAACATCCCAAAAACACATTGGCACCATGAAACACCAAAAACAAATTGGCACTACAAAAACACCACTTATCTCGGCACCATATCACCATATGGCTCCAGCACAAGAACTGCCCACCATAGAGCCATCACATGCCAAATAATAAGGCACTACCTAAACCGGGAACCTATTTCCCCCTGTAAACCTGTCCACTGCATGCCATTTGGACAACCACATAACCAGAACCAAAAACAACAGCAAGTCAAACTGCAAACGACAACATGTTCACACACAGCACCACATCATATGCCCTTAAAAGTTGTTGCCCCAAACCAACAAAATGGCCTACTGAAGACCTAAGCACAGCCACTTGATTGCTGCCCCCCATAGGTGACCCCCATGAAAAACAATGCAGGTCATAGATAAAACAGCACAAGGTGCGCACCTTACCCTTTCAAGTTAATTTTAACAAAACATTGCAGTAAAACGGTGTGTTACAGTCATCCCCATAAGATGGAACAAGATTGGCAAAATGGCACATTACGGCACTAAATGGAACATTGGCAAAATGGAACTACATTACGGCACTCATTTTTCTATCAGCATTTTGACCCAAGACACAGATGGAAGGATTGAAAACCAACCATCGACCAAAAAATAAAAATTGCAGAAATTCAAAAGCCAGCTAATTTTCAGAACACGAACACCCTGTAACAATATCTGCTTTAAATTACACATCCTTGATGATCCGATCATGTAACTGAAATGTCTAAAACCAGTCCGGGACGCTGAAGTTACACACGCATTGGGAAGTTCTTTTCTTTTAATTCCTTGTAACACGCAGGTGCGTAATTCCAACTCTTCCGGTGGACATTTGGATCACGTTGGAGGGTTCTTTGCTCCAACCTCTCTCACATTGCATGCAGTACATGCCATTGTTTCAGTCCTCAAGAACGCTTGCTTCCGAATTCTCTCAGCAGCCAAACATCGCAAATACCCAGCGGAGCATGGTGACGTCACCATTCTTGAACGGAGCCTCGACCTGCACTAAGCTCCGGGCACCGACTTGCTCTCGGCCCCCGGCACCAACTGCCATCTGCGCTCCCAGGGCTGTGATATGTACGAGACACTGCCAGAACACCAGACATTCACACAAGTTTGAGGCTACACGAAAGGTACCGTCTTGAAAGCACTTATAGACTGTAGATATTGGAGACGCTCCTCTCTTTAAAACTTTCACTGCCGACCACCAAAATCTCTGGATTGTTCCCCCAGCCCCTTAACTCTGCCATAGTAAGCCGCCACTCCCCATCATAGCGCTCTGTGTAAGGCATACCACAGCTCTCCTATACTTCTTTCAAGCACTAATTATGGCGAAGGGAAATTACCCAATGACTTGGTTGTTAAACGGGAAATCATATTGTGCCTCCTTTCAATATATATTGGCCTAAGCCTAGTCGCTCTGCGAAGAAAACCGTGTTGCAAAGTTCTGATTTTAGATCGACTTCGCCACCATTTTAGTATCATCCGCCATTTTGATTTCTGTTCATATGCGAGTCTGTGTTCTAAAATGGTGGACTATGTTTCCAACTTGTAACCGAGCCTTCCCGACCTTTTGAATCTAGTTAATGGTTAGACTGTCCGAGGGCCGAATGTTTAGACTAGGTAATGAGACATTGTCCCAAACATGACTTGTGGTCTAAGGATTGTCTGCACTAACAAGCTTCATCCTTGAATACACATTGAGGACAATGTAATGCAAATGTTGAGCGTGGACACTGGCAGAACTGCATTGTGAAGGGATATGTGCTAAGGCTTACTGCTAAATCCAGGAATACACTTTGTCATAGTAACTTGTTGGAAATGCAAACCCTATGTAATCCGTGTGCATATTATTGTATGAGCCATAAGTGAACTCGGCACAAACTGTAGACCACAGATTATTAACCTGTAGAGGGGCTGGACAATATTGTAAGAAACGTATAAATATGCGAATGTTTAGAATTCCAGCACTCTCACTTCTCACTCTGAAGGGCTGGTACTCATTGTGATGTATTGAGAGCCAGATAGCTATCTGTATTTTATGTTTCTTTGTAACTGTACAGTAGAATAAAAGATCTGTGAATATTTATAGCCGTGTTTGGTGTATTTCCTTTTGTGGTACTCAGCCTCGATATTTCCTTGCTTTAACAGATGGCGCCCGAATAGGGACCCTCAAGATTGATGCCATCTCGTTGAAGTGTTGACGCGGCTATCGGACCAGGATTGGACGGTGAAAAAAGGGGGCCCCTTTCTTGGATGAGACGCGATACCTCAACAGTACTGCACAACCCGATCCCTGGACGGTGAGCCTGCGGTCCGAGATGGCATCTTGACGAGGGTCCATATATCGAGGCGGGCAGTTTGGCCGAAATCACCAACCACAAGGGTCCTTTGTTATCCTTAGTTATCCGATCGGACCTCCTTTAGTTCTTTGATCAGGTGAGTCGTGACCCGATTCTTAAGTATCCTGATAATTTGTTTTGGCGCATTGTCCTTGCGAGTACAATTATTGACCAGGTAACACCAGGAATCTGATATGCCCAAGAAATTGTCTGCCTGCTTTAGGGCATTATTCCGCAGTGACAGACAATCTTTGGAATTTGGTCGTCCGGCACCACAGGAGGGGTCGCCGGCTTGTACTATGTACTGTAAGCATGCTATTGGTAGTATAGTGTTTAATGATATTTGGCACAGACAAACTAGACATGCTTCCGAACTTCAGTGGCCAACCAATGGTAGTTTTGAAATTCCTCATATAGAATATTTAGAGTCTATATTGTTAAAGAAAAAGGCTAGACCTGCAGCATTTGATGTATTACAAAATTGGAAAAGAGAAGCTATGCAGCAACTTAAAAGTAGAGAGAAACATGCGCTCCATCACATGTCCAATGCCGAAAAAGCGTTGTTGTATGATCAAAGTAAACAGTCTGAGTCAGTTAGAAACATGGATAGGGCTTTTCAACTTGGTATTCAGAAAATGTATCCGTCTAAAGATTTACATGTGTCTGATGAATTAATTGACAAACTTCGAAATGAACGAAGGCCTGGAGCCACTGCGCCACCTCCGTATGTACCTATTCCTGCTGCTCTACCTCTTCCTGCTGTCGTTCTTCCTCCCATAGTAATTGCTGCTCCTCCTATTGTTCCTCCTATTGTTCCTCTTCCTCCTGTTATTGTTCCTCCTCCTCTCGTTGCTCCTCCGCTTGCAACTCCGCCTTGCCCACTGTTACGGGTCTGGTAGATCTGCCTTCTGCACCAGTGATAGCACCTTTGTTACCGATTGTACAAGATTTGTCTACTCTTCCTCTTCCAAGTGATTCTGTTCCGCTTGTAGTTGATAAGGGAGCGGAATCAAAGATTGCGACTCGCAATATTGTGTCTAAAGAGAGAAAGTGCGATGTGACTGCATGGGCTAGACAGTGCATGGAGAAGGGTGAACAATTTGATGTCTTTGCCACACTCTCTAATCTAGAAAGTTTTCCTGAGAAAAATGTTTTCATCAAAAGGCTGGGAATTCATTTATGTGTAATGTGGAACAGACTGGATGACGTAGGTCTCCCACAAGGGTTGAGGGATCTGAATGTTTTAGCATATTCAAGAGATACTGCAGAGAAAATATATGAGCACATCGAGAGGGTTTTTGCGTATTGAAGGGAGTTAGAAAAGATACAGAATGAAGAAATTGATGGTGATAGTTGAACGCTATTTTTGTACAGAAACGGTTCATTCCTCTTTGTAAGTCGATGAGTGAGGAAATACGAATTTGCACAAAAGATGCGATTAGATGGATTTCAGACATGTCGATATCTCCCGTAGAAGTATATGACACGTATAGTCAGTATACACCAGAAATGCAGAGGAAAGTGATACAGGTTATGGTAGAATACCTGCAGGATGAATGTACAAAACGATTGTTGTCCCTCAGAATTATTGAATATCTATAAGAGAGCTTTTTCGTCTGACACTCCTTAAGCTGCCTTAGCGCTCGATTTAGCTCTGTTGCTCAGTAAGTGTTCGGAGTTTCCTATCTCTCAGTTGTCTATGAGAGAGGTTCCGCCGACATTTGTCCCAAAAGTCGAGGTTCCAGCTAATGCCGCAGCAGGTACAGCTGCCTATGACATTCCTGCTCATTATGTATCACAGTTTGTTCATGTCCCGCTCTCAAGACAGGAAGTGAACACCATCAAACAATCCATCCCCGATATTAGAAAGAATCCGACAGGGTTCTATAAAGAGATAGAATCCGTTTTGCAGTCGTCAGTATTTACTCTGAGCGTTATAGATTTGGTATTTCCCGTGCTCCTACCCATTGGTTTGTGGAAAACAAATTAGGACTGTGGATGATGTACCAGGGTTAGGGACACATGGGATAATATGGTTAGACAAGATAGAGATAGACCAGCTGGCGAGAGACCGCCACAGGTAATACTGACTTTGCCTGATAGAATAGTGACGAAACTAAAAGCCATAATTCCTGAGAGAAGGATTACTTGGGACAAACTTACTGCTTTAGGGTGCTACCAAATTCTTTAATCGCTTTGAACAAGTATTTTCAGATTTCAGTGGACAGGATTTGAGCACAGAGTCTGGAAAACGACTATTTGTAGACAAATTTGTGCGTGGATTGTTGCCTGACATGCAGTCGCAAATTATGACTTCTGAGAGCGCTTGGCAAGCGAAGTCTCAGTCTGAAGTATTGCATATGGCTCAGTACTATGAAAACCGAGTCAATAATGAAAAAGAGAGAATCGAAAAAAGAAAGGGAGGCCTGAAAAGTAAAGTTCTATTGCAACGGATTGTTGGAGGTCCTAGAGGGGGTAATACACAGTTTAGGGGACAGTATGTTCCACAAGGTAATGTGCCGTTGGGTCCTGTACACTCTTGTCTGCTTATTGCAGACAAGAGGGTCATTGGCGATCCTCCAGCAGAGGTCGAATAACACATTTGGTATCATGGGTAGACGATCCAGAGGCCGCCCTGGGGCAGGGGGTCCTGGTAGAAGTTAGTTTTCTCAGAATTCACAACCTTTTTCACAGGATAATCAGTCTCTGAGTGTGGATAATAGAAATATTTTTGATCATCCTTCTAATGCATATCTCCCTGAAGACCTTCCTTTTGATGACATTTTGTTTTGCTAGGATTGCCCGAAGCAGGGTTTGGAACCGACACCTATTCCCGTTAATCAGAAAGGTCCCTACATTGAAATGATTGTGGGAAATAGGAAACATCTATTCTTGGTAAATACAGGAGCGCAGAAGGGTTCCATTGACCATTCACGGGTTCCAAACATTCCTCTGTCAGGGCAAACCAATGTTTCTGTAGGGTTTTCTGGTACACCAGTAGTTTGTCCGGTTTCTTCACCGGTACCGATTACATTGGGTCCATTTACGGATCACTGTCCATTTCTTTTGACAACAAACTGTGGAGAGAATTTGTTGGGGTTGAATCTGTTGAAAGAATTAAATGGGGTAATTCATTGTTCTTCGGATGGAGTGCGTTTGACGATTTCACCACAGCAACCTTCTATCTCTCAGTTCCTGACTAGACCTTTGCCACCGGAATTTAGTGATGTTCTGGAGTGTTTATGGGCAATTGACGACAATGATGTTGGTGTTCTACAAATTGAGCCTGTTAAAATCATTTTGAAACACGGAGTAAAATTGCCACGTATTCCTCAGTATAAGATTTCGGTTGATGGCGAGCAAGCTTTGAAGTGTATGGTTTCTGATTTTGTACACCGCGGGGTAATTGAGGAAATTGCAGGTAGTTTGTGCAATAGTCCGATTTTGTCTGTGTATAAGAAAGGCGATAATGCAATTCCTTTTCGTTTTATCAATGACTTACGCGCTATCATTAAGACAGTTGCTCCACAATTTCCTATTGTACCTGATGTGATGACAATACTAACCATGATCCCGGCTTCTGCTACTCACTTTAGTGTTGTAGACCTTAAGAATGCTTTCTTTAGCATTCCTATACACAAGGATAGCAGATACCTGTTCGTGTTCACCCTAGGGGGATGCTCGTTTACCTTCACCCGCGTGCCACAAGGTTACACGGAAAGTCCGAGCATTTATAGTAGGGCTTTGAAAGAGCAGCTTGATACACTCAAGTTGCCTACCACTTGTGCATTGCTTCAGTATGTAGATCTTCTTTTAGCTGCTGACTCAGAAAGTGCCTGTAAGGAGGGCACCGTGTTGTTGCTTATTCACCTGGCAAAACATGGACACAGAGCTTCTCTTAAAAAGTTTCAATATTGTCGACAGGAGGTCGCCTATTTAGGCTATCTCCTGTCAAAGGAGGGAAGAAGGTTGACGCCTGAACGGATAAAAATAATTTCTAGCATGTCTGTCCCAAATACACAGAAGGAAGTCAGAGCCTTGATAGGAATGGCTTCTTACTGTAGGCAGTGGATCCCCAATTTTTTCGCGAGTGATTAAACCAATGTTGGCTTTGACAAAGAAGGGCATTTCTTTGCCATTGTCGTGGAACTTGGAACCCCAGAAAGCGTTTGATCTGCTCAAGACTGCACTGTGTTCTGCACCAGTTTTGGGCACACCAAGTTATGAAAAGGCCTTCGAGTTGTGTGTGCATGAACGTGACGGATGTGCTTTGGCTGTATTAACGCAGGAACATGGAGGGAAGAATAGGCCGTGCGGCTACTTTTCTTCCGCCCTTGATCCTATTGCATGCGCTTTGCCAAGATGTTTGACAGCTGTCGCTGCTGCAGCTGCGTCTGTAAAACAGAGCGAGGGTATGGTCCTAGGCCATGATTTAACCTTGTTGGTACCTCACTCTGTAGATGTTCTATTAAACAGAACACAAACACAACACCTTACCTCCGCACGATTAACGAGATACGAATTGATCTTGTTTGCACCGCATGTCAAAATTAAAAGGTGTTGTGTATTGAATCCAGCTAAACTATTACCTCTCCCGCAAGATACTGCTTGCAGTGACCAAACGTCACATGACTGCCTTTACACCACAGAACAAGAAACTAAAGGCAGGATTGATTTGAAAGACACACCTCTGAACTATCCACAAGGGGAGCTGTTTTGTGATGGCTCCTGTTTCAAACTTCCGGATGGCACATCCACGGCTGCTTATGCCATCACCACATTAAGCACGATTGTGGAAACCAAGAGAATTACTCATAACTCCACGCAGGCTGCAGAGATTGTTACACTGACTCGAACTTGTGAACTTTCCGAAGGGTTTAGAGTAAACATATATACTGATAGTCAGTATGCTTTTGGGGTAGTTCACAACTTCGGTAGACTTTGGGCAGAACGAGGTCTCTTGACCTCACATGGAACAAAGATCCAATATGGCTCCTTGATAGTGAGGTTACTTTCAGCGCTTGCACTTCCCACTCAGTTAGCAATCATGAAATGCGCAGCACATCAGAAAATCATAAATGATGTTGGAAAAGGGAACGCTTTCGCTGACCAGATAGCCAAACAAACTGCCACTGATCTCTATTCAGAAATTTACACTGCAAGGGAAGCCACAAATGTTTGTACCATAGACAAGGGTGTTGAATCTGTAAAGAATATCCAAGCCGATGCCACGTTGGAAGAACGTAAACAATGGGCTGAGGGTTTCGCAAGGTTGGATGATGACGGGTGTTGGGTGGATAAGTTTGAGGGAAAATGGATGCTGCCAGACGCGTACATTACAATGATGGTCGCAATGGCTCATGGGCCCACCCACATCTGTGCAAGGAAGGTTTCCAAAATGTTAGGAAAAGTCTGGGTGAACGATAAAATCTCGACAACAGCCGAACGTTTTGTCCAAAGTTGCATGATCTCGTCTACAGCATAATATGGGAAAGGGTACATCGACACCAAGGGGTAGTTTTGGTCCACCTTCTGTCCCCTTCAAAGTCATCCACTTTGACTTCATTGAAATGGAGCGTTGTAATAATTTTAAGTACGTCTTAGTTGTTATTTGCGCCTTTAGCAAATGGGTTGAAGCTTTTTCTGTGAAAGACGCTACAGCAATGACAACCGTGAAGACCATGCTTAAGGAATATTTTCCTAGGTTTGGTTTGCCAAGGGTCATCTTGTCGGACAATGGTCCACATTTTATCGCTGCTGCAATTCTGCAGATATGCGCGGGGTTACAGATCGATAAACGGTTCCATTCGGCAAGACATGCTCAGAGCGCTGTATTGGTAGAGAGACACAATGGAATTTTGAAGAACAAGCTCGATAAGATGTGTGCCGGCACCAAATTGAAATGGCCGGACGCCTTACCGATCACGTTACTGTGGATGAGAACAACCCCACAGACTAGGACTGGGCTCTCCCCTTTTGAAGTGGTTATGGGTAGGCCAGCGAACATTTGGAGCTTGCCTAAACCTAAGGCCCTGAGGGATATTGAACATGTACTTCTTTCTGACTACTGTGACCGGTTAACTAAAAATCTGTATTTGATTTACCAACAGGTGCAAGAAGCCCTTCCAGTAAAGAATGAGGGGCCAGGCCACAGTATCCAACCTGGCCAGTGGGTGCTCGTGAAATCGTTTGAACGAGCATCCTGTCTCGCACCCTGCTGGAAAGGCCCGCACCAGGTCCTCCTGGCCACACAGACTGCGGTCCGGGTGGAGGGAAAGAGGCACTTGATTCACGCGTTGCAAGTCAAGAGGATTCCATTCCCTTTGCCACACGATACAGAAGATACGGAAAACCTTACCTGCTCTGCTCCCAACGATCACTCAGCATTGAGCAGTACTGAGAGTACTTTGGAGACACTCCCTGAGCCTGTAGGGCCTGGGGAAAAATCCGCTTTATCTCCACACTCTCCAACAGATCCTTTTTCACCATTGTTAGGTTCTGTTGCGGATCCACCACTTCCATCAGGAAGCAACGAGACGTTGTTCGCAGATCACACCGTAGCAGGAGTCACAAAGTACAATCTGCGTCCACGGAGCTAGACTTACTGCACGGTTCGGCTGTGCCAACGGGAAAACCATCATAGGGCTTGTCTTTTGGCCCTGTCTTTTGCATACAGAGAAATGCTGTTGGCTAGGGATATGGAAGGACTAAGAAAACGCTTGATCAGGAGATCGCCAGCAAACAAACCCCAGAGCTTTTCGTTTTGAAGAAACAATGCCTGCTACCGCCTCCACCCGTAGGGAACAAACAAGTGATAGTGTGGCCAGTATAGACAATGGACGATCAAATGCATGGTCTCTTAAAATGTATGGTTTTCTCGTAATCATGTTAACCAGTTTCACAATAGTAATTGCTTTGGGATTTTGGTACATGGAAGAAGTACATCCTCTTGAAACTCTTTTGCCCACTGGAAATGTACCCACTGTATCTACACCTTTCGTGCATCTGCACACTCTATCTCCTAGAGACTCTCAACACAGACAGAGTTACAGCTACCACAATAACACACTACTACTCATAATGAATGCAACACAGGCCATTTTGAACAGGTCTAATTGCTGGGTCTGCTCTCATTTACCGCAACATGGAGACAAGGGGTTGGGCTGGTATATTCATCCTTTGCCTTTGACTACTGCATGTTACGCTTCTTTAAAAGGCACTATTCTTTGGCCGAAGGAATGATATCTCAGGGAACTTTGATGGAACAAATTTGAACAAATTTGAAAAACGAGTTCTAACGCCCCTGGGATGCTCACTTTTTGCGAATAGGAGCAAGCTTAATGTTGCTTCTATTAGGCCTTCTGATAGACTGTCTCAACCTTTTCAATCTTTAATCTCTTTCAAGATGGCTCCTATAGGCAATAGGGATGCCTCTCCACCTTCTTACACTGTTAACCACAGCCCCGATTCAGTTTCTTTCTGCATAAAGAGGAATGGTACTCAGTCAATGGGTGATTTCAAGGGTTGCACCAAAGTTGCGAACTTGACCAGTGAGGACAGACCTTTGTGTGTAGGCGATCCTGTCTACTTCGTTTGCAGTAATGAAGCTTTCCCATGGCTAACTAGGGTTTGGCAGGGAATTCTGTTGCCAGGGGTATTCATAGCAAGTACCACAGAAATCTCTAGGGCTCGTCCAAGGCGGGATGAGAATGGCGATACTTCATCACAATTTCTGGGTGACGTAGCAAAATCTTTTGTACCATTTTGGGGACAAATATTAAACTCTGAGGATATCAGAAGACTAGCGAGAGTACTGGAAGGGACCATCAACCGGACCACTGACATACTCTATAATATGACTCTAGAACAGAAAGCGATAAGGTTAGTGGCACTACAGAACCGGATGACATTAGACGTCATCCTGGCTGAGCGTGGGGGAGTATGTAAATTAGTGGGGTCCGCTTGTTGCGTTTTCGTACCAGATTCCTCCCCAACCATCTTTGAGGCTATACAAGTTCAGAAGTGCATATTCCCAAGGGAAATTGGGATCCTAGCGCTTGGTTCTGGGACTTCTTACGATCTTAGGGATGGAAGCTACTTTCAGTCTTACTGATTATTCTGGATATTCTGTTGTTCTGCTGTTGCTGTATACAATGTCTTCCTGTCATATGTTCAGTGTTAGGAGGATGTTGTGCTCAGACTATGGGAACATTAGGACAAAAGGTACGCGCACCAGAAGGAATAACCAATGTATTTGTGTTGAAAGAAATTTCTGTCACAGACTTCATGGCGATCGATATCTCCGATGATTGTGATTCAGGTTGTATGGACATTGAGACGTGGAGTTACTCGTAAAGTGACTAATAGTAGTTTAGTGCTTGGCTTAGGCCAAAGGAGGGTTTGTTAAATGGGAAATCATATTGGGCCTCTTTTCAATATATATTGGCCTAAGCCTAGTCGCTCTGCGAAGAAAACCGCGTTGCAAAGTTTTGATTTTAGATCGACTTTGCCGCCATTTTAGGATCATCCACCATTTTGATTTCTGTTCATATGTGAGTCTGTGTTCTAAAATGGTGGACTGTGTTTCCAACTTGTAACTGAGCCTTCCCGACCTTTTGAATCTAGTTAATGGTTAGACTGACCGAGGGCCGAATGTTTAGACTAGATAATGAGACCTTGTCCCAAGCATGACTTGTGGTCCAAGGATTGTCTACACTAACAAGCTTCATCCTTGAATACACATTGAGGACAATGTAATGCAAATGTCGAGCGTGGACACTGGCAGAACTGCATTGTGAAGGGATATGTGCTAAGGATTACTGCTAAATCCAGGAATACACTTTGTCATTGTAACTTGTTGGAAATGCAAACCCTAGGTAATCCGTGTGCATATTATTGTATGAGCCATAAGTGAACTCGGCACAAACTCTATACCACAGATTTTTAACCTGTAGAGGGGCTGGACAATATTGTAAGAAACGTATAAATATGCAAATGTTTAGATGTCCAGCACTCTCACTCCTCACTCTGAAGGGCTGGTACTCATTGTGATATTGATATTGAGAGCCAGATAGCTATCTGTATTTTCTGTTTCTTTGTAACTGTACAGTAGAATAAAAGATCTGTGAATCTTTATAGCCCGTGTTTGGCGTATTTCCTTTTGTGGTACTCAGCCTCGATATTTCCTTGCTTTTACATGGTGACAGAAACAGGTGAAGTGCTGGTCCCCAAAACATTCAGGTAACCTTGCTCACACAGTCATACAGGGCAGGGGTGCGCTCACCTTGGGCCTTCCCTGGTACCTTCAGACTCCACAAATCCTCGTCGCCAGTGTTGCATTTATGAAAGTTCGTGTTGTACAGATAACTCTAGAGTCATATAGTATAGGTGGTCTTTACTAGGTTCTTTGGGTTACAATTAAGTACACAGGGATAAGTAACGTAAAACATAAGACAAGTCTATGGGAGAGAAACATCCATCGAGCCCCCCCTGTGCCAAGCTTAAGTTCCCAACAAACTTTTCTGGAACACAGCACCTACATCATCACATTCTAGTCATACCAAACATTCCAGGCTCAGACACACACACATACAGGAAATAGCCTCATAGCCAGAAAAGGTAAAACCCAACAAGCAGCCCTCAGACAAAAGGCAGCAAAGAGGAAGTCATGTCACAGATAAACAACAAGGCCCTGAGCAGACACTCGCAGAACAGTTTACACAGAGCAAGTTGCCATAGTGACACACGGTTACTGCGCAATCGCAGAAAGTCACGTAGAAGCCACAAACTATAAAACAATGCAGAATTCCACACATTAGCCACAAACAGGAGGTAACACCCTTCACACACAGAAAGGTTAAACAGAGACACGCATGGAGTGAGACACATCACAGTGACGTGGAAAATGTTGCACAATAATCACTGCAGAGCTACCCACAGGATGTCACAGTCATCACACACAGCAAGTCGCAGCAGAGTTACATAGAAGAATCGCCCTAGTCCCACCAGTCACAGAAATGTACTTAGCAGCTCTTCACATAAAAGTATTGAACAGCCTCACAAATGAACAGCCACACAATGGAAACAGCAACAACAATTGAGCAATTACACAAGACATAATGGCGCAGTGAAAGACTAAACAAGATGAAAGGCATGCAGCATGTGTAAAACAATTAACATGCAAATATAGCCCACGTTTTGAAAAAAAAAATCTATGGGTTTATATACCAGACATTTTTATTTTACTCTAGTTTTTCAAATGAAATGTCAACTATAGTTAAATGGACAATTTAGGAAGGAGAGAATGTTTTCTCCAGGTTACTCACCTCATGCATAAATGCATTGTGCAATAAAGCAAATGAAGCACATTTGCTGCTAATAATTCACCTCTTTCTTGTTCTCATGACTTCTCGCTTTCTGATGACTAACATTTACCTTGTCCAAATCGAAGGCTCTGCTATCTTCACAGTACTCGCTCCATGAGACCACTGAAATAATCAAAGCTCCACAATATTGTTCATAACGTGTATTAATTTGCAATGGATGTAGCAGTCCCTTTGATAAAGCTTCGCCTCCACGTCTGATCCCTTGATGCCCCCACACTGGTGTGTACAAGCAAACTTTTCTATGATCCTGCCATGTCAAAGTCTGAGAGGAGGGTGGATGTCTGGGTGGAGGGTGGATGTCTGGAGGCAGTACCAGAGGTCCTGGGGCCTGTACCTCCCCCATAGAGATCAGCAACAATGTCCTGTGACATCTGGTCTGTTGGGGTGACATCTCTGCAACAACTCTAATCTCCACTCTCATGCTCAGCAAACATGACTACTGCTCAAGCCTCATGCCTTGGCCTTACGCTCTATTCCTTCCTCCCTCTAGACAAAGTACTCAACTTTGCTACTTGCACCCTCTACAACCTACTCAGACCTTCCTCGTTAGTTCTCCTAGTCCACAAACCTATCAATGAACTTGCTCAATTCCACTGATTGAATCTCAGTATACTCACCATCTTGTTTTCTCCGATTCTCCTCTGCACTCAATCTCACCATCCCATATCCTTCCCGTGTCTCCACTCACTTCCGTTCTTTCTCCCTTTTTGCCCTGCTCCACTGTATCCCACTGCGCATAACAATCAAAGCCAGCCCAACTGCTGTGGACCTCTTCAAAGCTCTGGTTAACCGTCACTTACTTGCAAAAGAGGGAGCTCCCCATGCCCTCTCCTCCATCCTCCCTACCTGACCTCATCACTCCCTCCAGTGATGCTTAAAGTAATTTTGTATATTGAAATAGCACTCCTCATTAGTTTGAAGCACTTGTCCCTTAGGTTAATGTTATCTTTATAAGTCACCTGTTTTCATATATATATATATATATATTACATGGACGCGGTAGCGTCCATATGGTTAAGTTGGTGTTTCCATAGGAAGAGCACTTTTTGGGTGGCTTATAACTTCGCTCCCTCTGGACCAAACCTTGCAAAAGGAGTATATGGCCCACTCTGAATTTGTTTGCAAAGTTTGGAGAGGTTTGGTCCAGGGGGGGCAAAGTTATAGGGGGGGGTCGCAAAACGTTTGTTTTTTCCTATAGACATAATGGGAAAAAACTTTGCACACGGCTACAGCCCGAACCACTGGACGGATTTACACCAAATTTGCGGCAGGAGCGGCGGCTTGGTCCAGAAAGCATGCTTTTGGAAATTTGATGTAAATCCGTCCAGTAGTTTTTTAAAAAATGACCAAAATGTAAGGCAAAAAAATTAGTGATATCTGTGTTCGCTTCGCGGACGGACTTCCCTGTTCGCTCCACGGACAGCACCCCGATTGGCCCATGGGCTTGCGTCATGTCCGAGGACATGCGACATGTTCGCTGATTGGGCGGTGTGGTGTGTGATGAGCGTCAGATTTTCTGTCGCGCCCGCAATCTTGCATTCGCCGCCGACCTCGGACAGCGCGGTGAAACTTGAATTAAAAATTGTATTTAGTGGCGGGTGTTGGTGTGTAAGAGTGTTTGGGGAGGGTGGGGGAGTATGAGATAGGTTCAATGTTGTATTTTTTTTAATGTGCTAGACGCTTTTGTTGTGTTCGATTTGTCTGCGGACAACACGGCTGTTCTGGAATGTTTGTAAATAAACAGAATGGATTCGGTGTCAAGTTGAAAGTGTTCTAAGAACACTTGTGGGGTCTTGGAATGTTAGCAGGGGGTGTCCTGGAGACGTTGTGTGTATTGTTCGTTGGCAAGCTGAAAGTGTTCTAAGAACACTCGCAGTGTTTACGTACACAAAGAAAATGGGGGTGTCTTGAGGACGCTGTCTGTATTGTCCTCTGGCAAGTTGAATGTGTTATAGGACCTTCCTTGTGTCCGAGGACTTTAAAATGGTTGCAATGCTTGAATCTATGGGTGTGATATGCTGCGGTGGTTGTGGCCAGGGTATAGAATGTTCGGTGCATGGCCATTTGGCCATGTACCCAACACTCTATGGCCTGGCCACAACCACCCCTGGATATCACAGTCATATGCCATGCACCCAAGAGTCTATGCCCTGGCTAGAAGTATCGTAGCATATCACAGTCATATGTCATGCACCCAAGAGTCTATGTCCTGGCCACAAGTATAGCAGCATATCACACTCATAGTGGCTAAGAACACTTGTGGGGTGTTGGAATTTTCGCAGGGGGTGTCCTGGAGACGTTGTCTGTATTGTTCGTTGGCAAGCTGAAAGTGTTCTAAGAACAGTTGCGGTGTCCTGAAATGTTCGTACACAAAGAAAATGGGGGTGTCCTGAGGACGCTGTCCGTATTGTCCTCTGGCAAGTTGAATGTGTTCTTTGACCTTCCTTGTGTCCGCGGACATTAAAATGGTTGCAATGCTTGAATCTATGGGTGTGACATAGTCATATGCCATGCACCCAAGAGTCTATGCCCTGGCCAGAAGCTCTGCAGCATATCACAGTCATATGCCATGCACCCAAGAGTGTATGCCCTGGTCAGAAGCACCGCAGCATATCACACTCAGAGTGGCTTCTAACTTTGGGTCGAAAACAAATTTATAAGGAACAATGTTATAAGCCACTATGGGTGTGATATGTTGCGATGGTTGTATTTATGATGTTATACTTACTATTTGGCTTAGTAACGGGAGTCCATGTTTTTCTTGTTCATTTCTGTGATAAAAGAAAATAGCATGTTAGTATTAGTATTTTATAAAGAGTTATTACATTGTACAATCAACATTTTTTCTTTTTTTTTAACCTCATATTTAGTCGATGACAAACGAGAGTACTGTGCAATTTGCTCAGTTTCTGTGTTTGTTGCTAAAATCATTGGGTCTGTGGGAGAAAAAAAATCCATGTTGGATTAAAAAAAAACCTTTTTCTGTTATGCTACAGTTTATTTGTTTGTTTGTTTTAAGTGTTTACTTGTTGTTTCTGGCTAATGCTTTATACATTGGATTGTTCCAGTTTTTGGGAGCAGTAAGATATTAGGTATTTGTTTCGATATTGTACAGTTTTGGAGCAGTTAGATACCACTAGGCGTATTCTAACTGTTTATTTTTTGATACAATTTCGTGGTATTGATTTATCTGTTTGAATATTTCTAAATTTTGGGACAGTTAGATACCAATTGGCGTATTCTAACTGTCTATTTTTTGATTTATTTGAGTAGTCCTAATTTATCTGTTTAGTTGTTGTAGCATCTTTGGGCAGTTAGATAGCTTTTGGAATATTCTGACAGTTTATATTTTTTTACTACAAGTGTACTTAAGGTTTAAGTACAGTTTAGTTATCAAATTTTGGTTTTAAGAACATTAAATAAGCATTTGTAAGATTTGCTGGTAATCTCTGCTTTAGAGTAATGGTACTATCATTACATTCAAACCATCCACATTTCTTTTTTATATATGCAGTGTAGTGTCCTGAGTTGGTTGTGGCTCCTCCGTGGTAGATGATATCTATTGTTGTAAAGGTTTTCCTACCAAGTGATATTTGACCATGTGTGAATCCAGTCAGCTTGCAGTTGTTTTTGGTACCATCTGCATTGTAACGTAGAAGCATTAGTATTACGTATTTACTATGTGGTTGTATTACTAACGTGGAGCGATTATCTGAATTGCAGGTGGAGCGTAATCTACCGTGGTTTGCATTTTGTACAAGTTGCTGAAATGGAACGGATTCACAATTAGGTATTGATATATAGACATAGCGCTCATTGGGGATTTGTTCTTGTGTCACATTGTTGCAGAGAGTGCATGTATGTTTCCACATGTATGAAATCTGGAAGATTTCATTTATAGGTATGTGTTTGTTTTCCAGTACTTGTAGTAAGTACATTAGAAATTCTTGTGGATCTTCATGTGAGTTTATAGTGAATTTCACCATTCCAGCACAGTAGTCCAATTGTTGTCTTAGTCCATAAACACTATACGTGTTGTCAGGATTGTTTGCTGCATTTCTGTGAAGTACTAACATTTGCAAACACAATGGGTCTGCACTGTGTAAGTAAATGTTCTCAACAATTGGTGGTAACTGAAATAGAATATTCATTGCTACATTTGCGTAGCAACTTACACCAACTATATTTGAGAGTTTAAATGGACCATGTAGTTCTGTATCTGACTGCTTTTTTTGGAGTTTGTCTTCCTTCTTTGAAGAAGTACCTGGTTTACTTTCCCTAATTGATTCTTTTTTGATTGTGGTACTTGATGAAGGTTTAGTTTCCTTTACTCTTTTTGGAGGATTTGCAGTGACATCCTGTTGCATTTCTGTTTGATTTAGTTTCCTTTTAAAACTTTTTCCTTTTTGTGGAACAGGATATGTTTGTAGATGGGGGTGTATAGTGAACAAAGTCTATTGTATTCTAAAATGCAAGGAATATCAGCGTTTATTTTACTTGCATCAAAGTTGATTAGAAATAGACCGTCAAGTGTACGTAAGCGTGATAGTGCTACGTCGCTCATGCCTTCTTTAAAGACTGTGTTACCAATGTCTATCAATGCTTTGTCTAAGGTAAGACCTTGTGATTTATGAATGGTGACTGCGTATGCAAGAGTTAGAGAAAATTGCTCTCTGTGTACATACATGTCTTTGAAGAGAAGGAATCGAGCTGTTGAGCGTCCTATTCTTTTAACTTCTGAAAGTTTGTCAAAGAGAATATTGACAAACTGAATTTTGTTGTCACGTGGGTATGTTTGAAAGCCAACAACTGTACCCAGTGCTCCATTAACTAGTCCTTGGTCTACGTCAAGGTTACGTTTCAGCATTACTCTGCAGTTTAAGGATAATTTTAATATCTTTTCCAAGCCTGCTGTGTTTGAGATTGATTTTTCATTAAAGTATGGTTCTGTGGTTGTAGTGTGACTCCATTCACCTCCACAGATATTTAAGAAGTTATTTCTGTTGACATTTCGTTTATTGAGAAGTCTTTTTTGTAATTTAGTTATTAGTTTTGTTAGTGGTTTCATTCTGTTTAACACTAAAATAAATAACTTTGTTTTGAGAAGAAGTGCACTGTCTATCAACGCTTCTAAGATTACTTTCCTACGATAGGTTTGAAGTCTTGAACCTGGTTTCTCTCCTGTTTTCATAAGATTTTGAAGGACTTTGTGATGGAACATTTTGGCTAAAATACTTTTCTTGGTATGCTTACTTTGTACGATATCAAGATTTATAAAAGAAGTTTTATTTGTAATGATACTTGATTTTCTGTTAATTGTTTTTTGGGATGTTTTACTTTTTGATAGAGGAGGGAAGGATTTTGTACTAGAAACTTCTTCTGTTTCACTACATGACTGTATTAGCTGTTGTGTTTCAACTTTTTTTTACAAATTCTTCTATAGATGGATGTTTATGTTGCAGACTTTTCTTTTCATTTGCTCTACTTCTGCGTCCCTTTCTACGGAGTTGCTTTTTGGTAGGCATTCTTTAGGGTCTGTTGAAAAAAATACAGAAGGTATGGGTTGGGGTGTTCTGCAATGCATGTGTGGTGTGTGCATGAGTGTTTGAGTAAGGTGATAAAAATGTATGTAATGGTGTGTGATTGTGCATTGGGAAGTACAACTAGTAGGGATGGCTATTCTTGAATTAATGTGTTACTAAACTGGGGTTCAGATGACAGAAACAAGTAAGCTAGTGGTGTGGAGAAGTATAAATAGTATATCTAAAGCTATACAATTAAAACAGTTGTTTTTTCTACAACATCTAAATTCTAGCGGCTGAGTTGGGTAATTTGTGTGTCGAAAAATAGGAATTTGTGGGCCATTCTGCCAGTAAATCACTATTTAAGACGGGGGGATTTCTGGTCAGAATGGTGCAGAATCTCTATTTTTAGGCACTGAAATAGCATGAATTAAGCTTACAGTGTGAGTAATAATTCAAATATTATGGTAACATTCTACTTACTTTTTTTCTAAAATGAGCAGTTTGCTTCTTAGTTGTTCTTTGTAGTTCCAATTCGGCTGCTTCTTTTCAGGAGAATGGTCTTCACTGCAATTGTAAAAGAAAGAAATGAGTAATTTGGTTTGTATATAGCACTCTTTTTAATTTAGACATAGATTTTTTAAATGGAAATGCTCAGCGCCTTCCTTAAAACCATTAAAACTATTTTATGACTAACTGTAGGAAAGAAAATATCTTCACTATGGCTTGTTAAATTCATAATGTACTACTGTATACCACTATTCCTGCAACTAAGCTTTTCCACGTAATAGTGAGTCCATGTCATAGCCTGCTTTTCCACATAATAGTGAGTGAATGTCATAGCCTGCTTGTCCTATATAAATGTAAGTAATTATATAAACTAAAAAAAGTAAAACCAAATGTGTTTGTACAAATATTATTCTTTGAGATTTGATCATAGAGTGTGCATGTAATTTTGTTTGTTTATATGTAGTCTATATATTTTATTTGAAAAATATTAGTTTAACATTATTTGCGCGTGTGTGTGTGTACGAAGAAATTAAACGGTATAAAGGTTTGAAAGTCACAGTTCATTTTAGGATAATGAAAAAATTATCATAGATTCATTTTACAGATTATACAAGGTAAAGGTCAGTTAGAAAAGGTGTTCATGTACTGTATAGGAAATATGCATACCTGTAGTTTGTGTTCATGCATATGGATATGGACAAAGCTGCAAGTAGAAATCTTGGAGATTTGTCTAGTATTTCTCGTAGATCGTGGTTGCAAATGGTATGAGACTTGTAGTCCGAGAGATTTACCGTACATTTGCAGTGCTGATCTATGATGATGCAGTTACATGTAGAGGTTGTGGATTTGATTGGTGGATGGTCATGTGATTTCTTAGCTACATCCAATGAGGCAATGGCACAGAGAGTGAAGTGGAAATGGTAGAAGGGCTGTCCATGTTACGATACGTTCGCGGACATGGCGGTAGTTCCAGGACACCGCGTATTACATCCGGGGAATTTGGGGTTGGGAGGCATGCAAATGAGATTGAATGTAGCAAGGGATTGGTCAGTAAAGTTTAGTGAGTGTGTTGTGCTAGGAGAGGTTTTCTCTGATATTCTTTTTGGTGAGAGAAGAACAGATAGCTATGGCTGAGTGTTTCAAAAAACAGATTGTGTGGATTTTGGGAGACTCGTGGATACATTGGTTGAAGGTGCATGCAGAAAGCTGTGGAGAATCTATAGATCTTGGATTCCCACATGTGGAAGTGCACAGGCATGGAGTGCGTGGAATGAAGTGTTGGACTTGCTACCTCTCTGTGCAACTTTGAAGATAGAGGAACATCCAGACATAATTGTAATTCATTTTGGAGGGAACAGTTTAGGACATGTGTCTGGAATTTCTTTGCAATTTGCAATGAAGGAAGGACTTCAGAAGATCATGGATAGGTTTCCAAACTCCAAAGTAATTTTTTCACGGATTGCGCAGAGACAAATGTGGCTTCGTTCTTTCTCATGTGGTACACAAATGGAGAAAGCAAGGCGTAATGTCAATAAGGCTGTTTGTGCTTTCCTAAGAGATTTTGGCATGTTCTCTTTTCACAATGAAAATATTATGTTTCGTAGTACATACATTTTTCGCAGAGATGGAGTCCATCTTACTTATGCTGGCAATCAGATTTTTCTGAGAAATGTACAAAATGCATTGCGACCTTTTTTAGAAATGCAGCATCTATTTTGAAGTAGGTGTTAAGTATTTATAATTTTTGACATACGAACACCTCCCAAAGGCTCTTTTCAGAGCCACCACTTCCTCCCAGAGAAAAAAGCAATGGTTACAATAGGGCAGCACCCCAATTTTTTTTATTTTCGTGAACTGTCCGCGGACTTTCAAGAAATAGAAAGGGCCCTGCATTCTTTATCGTTACTTCTATTTTTTAACTGTGAAAGGCGGCTCTGAAAAGAGCCTTATTTTTTTATTTTGTATTTTTTTGGTTTTTTAGACACGACACACTAGGAGAGGAGGGGAAAGGGGGAGACACCAACCACAGGGATAAGAAAGGGCGAGCTGAGAGAGGAAGATGTAGAGTGGGTTTTATTTGGATAGTGAGCAGGTCTTCTCGTGCTCTGAGACGATAGTCTCAAAAGCACTCCAAAGTCGCTCCACCCTACAGAGTACTGTGTCACAGTACATACATACAACTGTGACCCTCGAAAGGTAAGGGTCATCAGA
This sequence comes from Ambystoma mexicanum, assembly GCF_040938575.1. Lineage (NCBI taxonomy): Eukaryota > Metazoa > Chordata > Amphibia > Caudata > Ambystomatidae > Ambystoma > Ambystoma mexicanum. Next base: position 231,359,537 of record NC_090934.1, read on the forward strand.
ATTCTGTATGGCCTGTGAGGCAGCTTGAGGAAGACGCTGTCCCACAGAGGTGTTACTTGTGGTGACAGGATCAGAAACGGAGGATGAAGTAGAGGCAATCAACCTACTACGCTCTTCGCAAGGTACAACATTGCGAATGGCCCCAGTGTGGAATGAGTTCAGGTGTCGCTTCATGGTCGTAGTCCCAAAGCTATACGAACCATGCCTCCTGCGACTGAGTAACATTTTGCACTCGTTGCAGGTGACAAGGTTCGCACGAGCCTTAGGACCATTCCCATGAACGGTAAACAACCGCCACACCCAAGAATCACACCGCGGGCGGCTAGTAGGGATTTCCTCTACCTCATTCTCGTCATCCTCTTCTTCCTCCTCTGTATCCTCACTCCTGTTCCCCTCTTCAGGCCCTTGGGGAAATGGTGGTGGTGGAGGGGGTGGGGGTGGTGCTGAGGCAGATGTAGCACCATGTGGTAATAGTCGAGCCATGGATGTCGTAGGCTTGGAGATGGAAATCTCAAAATCTGCAAAGTATGCAGCAAAATGCATTGTGCTCTGTGGAATAGTCAGAAACACAATGAGAATGCGCTCTAGGGCGTGGTCTTATATAGGGGTGCTTGTGCGCGGGTCGCGGACATGCACGCCGTCCGCAAGACAGATCGAACATCAAAAAAGGTTCAAAAAGTCACAAAAACTATGTGGAAAGTTAGGATTAGTATGTGGGATTTGTGGTATGGTGATTTTTTAATGAGAAATATTGTGGATTACTTGGGAATGTACTTTTAAACTGTTCGGGGACACGAACAGTGTCCGCATTTAGAGCACGAGATGAGCGTGGGCACGGTCACATGACTGTTTTGTGAGCATGTTCGCTAAGGTAGCGACCGTCCGCATGACACCCAATGTACGGACATTGTTTTGCGCATGCGTGTTGATGTTCTACGGACAGTGGTCGGGTCCTGAACTAATTAAAAGTGTGTCACATGTAAAACGAACAGTTACGGACAGCCGTTTGTTCTTAGCACAGTTTAATTTATTTGCTAACAATATGGACAGACATAGAGGCCGATTCATGGAATAATTTGCGCGGCGCAAGTGGGCAAAAACGTGCGAATCGCAGTGGAATAGCGAAAATCGCAGTGCAAGTGCGAAAATCGCACGAAAAGCAGCGCACATCGATTCATGGAAGTCCGTGCGCGAGAAAACCAGCGGATGTGCGATAAAAAAGTGCGCGGCGCACGTTGGCGCACAGGCCATCTAACAGCGTGCGCCAGGTCACAGCGAAAATCGCACAGGCCAGAGCGAAAATCGCACATAGCGCGGCGCACGCAACAAAAGTAGGCGGAACACGGGCGTAACACTCGGAATGGGGAACAACTTGCCAAAACGTGGGCGTCACGGGGAAAGTACAGGGCACAAGTGCGCGGAACGCCCACACGCTAGCCTACAACATGTATTCATGGAATAGAATAGGGCAAAAAAGCGCACGCTCAAACCAGCGCACAGGCACAAACACGACCGCCACAAGAAAGCAGGCGGTAGCGTCTCTGCGGCTGTAAGAAATGTGCGCCAAAAGGTGCGCCAACAAATAGCACCTATATACTGCCATGATGAATGTCCTATACTGTGGCCCTCCAGGACAAATGACGTGCAAAGGGGTACCCACAAACACGGACCCGCTGACAAAAAATACGTGTGCGTGTATACCGGGGTGCGCGGGAAGTCTCACACGCGAATGGGCCAGTGCGAGCAGGGTACGTGTATTACATGGGTGCGCGGGAAGTTCCACATGCGATTCCATCAGGGTACGTGTATTTCAGGGGTGCGCGGGAATTTCCACACGCGAATGGGCCAGTGCGAGCAGGGTACGTGTATTACATGGGTGTGCGGGAAGTTCCACACGCGATTCCATCAGGGTACGTGGATTTCAGGGGTGCGCGGGAAGTTACACATGCGAATGGGGCAGTGCGAGCAGGGTACGTGTATTACATGGGTGCGCGGGAAGTTCCACACGCGATTCCATCAGGGTACGTGTATTTCAGGGGTGCGCGGGAAGTTCCACACGCGAATGGGCCAGTGCGAGCAGGGTACGTGTATTACATGGGTGCGCGGGAAGTTCCACACGCGATTCCATCAGGGTACGTGGATTTCAGGGGTGCGTGGGAAGTTCCACACGCGAATGGGCCAGTGCGAGCAGGGTACGTGTATTACATGGGTGCGCGGGAAGTTCCACACGCGATTCCATCAGGGTACGTGGATTTCAGGGGTGCGCGGGAAGTTACACACGCGAATGGGCCAGTGCGAGCAGGGTACGTGTATTACATGGGTGCGCGGGAAGTTCCACACGCGATTCCATCAGGGTAAGTGGATTTCAGGGGTGCGTGGGAAGTTACACACGCGAATGGGCCAGTGCGAGCAGGGTACGTGTATCACATGGGTGCGCGGGAAGTTCCACACGCGATTCCATCAGGGTACGTGGATTTCAGGGGTGCGCGGGAAGTTCAACACGCGAATGGGCCAGTGCGAGCAGGGTACGTGTATTACATGGGTGCGCGGGAAGTTCCACACGCGATTCCATCAGGGTACGTGGATTTCAGGGGTGCGCGGGAAGTTCAACACGCGAATGGGCCAGTGCGAGCAGGGTACGTGTATTACATGGGTGCGCGGGAAGTTCCACACGCGATTCCATCAGGGTACGTGGATTTCAGGGGTGCGCGGGAAGTTACACACGCGAAAGGGCCAGTGCGAGCAGGGTACGTGTATTACATGTGTGCGCGGGAAGTTACACACGCGATAGTCCCAGTGCGAGCAGGGTACGTGTCTTTCAGGGGTGCGCGGGAAGTTCCACACGCGAATTCTGCAGGGTACGTGCATTTCAGGGGTGCGCGTGAAGTTCCACACGCGAATGGGCCAGTGCGAGCAGGGTACGTGTATTACATGGGTGCGCGGGAAGTTGCACACGCTATTCCATCAGGGTACGTGTATTTCAGGGGTTCTGGGGAGTACTACACGTGAATTGGCCTTGTGGGTCGTCCCAGGTGTACGCTCCACAACCTCCACGGCCCCTGCAGGCAGCCCATACCACGGGGGACTACCCTGCACCCCTGCTCATGTCCCGCAGGCAGCCCATCCACCATGGGCATGCCCCCAGCCAACCCACATGTCACCTTGCACTACTGTTCAACAATGCATGTCTCCCACCACCCCCACCCCCCAGCATCCGGGGTCACCCTCCACCAGGCCCCCACTCATGTCTCCCACCACCCCCACCCCCCAGCAGTGCAGGGGCAGCCTCCACCAGGCCCCCACTCATGTCCCCCTGCACCCCCACCCCCCGGCAGTGCAGGGTCACCCTCCACCAGGCCCCCACTCATGTCCCCCTGCACCCCCACCCCCCAGCATCCAGGGTCACCCTCCACCAGGCCCCCACTCATGTCTCCCACCACCCCCACCCCCCAGCATCCAGGGTCACCCTCCACCAGGCCCCCACTCATGTCCCCCTGCACCCCCACCCCCCAGCATCCAGGGTCACCCTCCACCAGGCCCCCACTCATGTCCCCCTGCACCCCCACCCCCCAGCATCCAGGGTCACCCTCCACCAGGCCCCCACTCATGTCCCCCTGCACCCCCATTCCACGGGGGACTACCCTGCACCCCTGCTCATGTCCCGCAGGCAGCCCATCCACCATGGGCATGCCCCCAGCCAACCCACATGTCACCTTGCACTACTGTTCAACAATGCATGTCTCCCACCACCCCCACCCCCCAGCATCCGGGGTCACCCTCCACCAGGCCCCCACTCATGTCTCCCACCACCCCCACCCCCCAGCAGTGCAGGGGCAGCCTCCACCAGGCCCCCACTCATGTCCCCCTGCACCCCCACCCCCCGGCAGTGCAGGGTCACCCTCCACCAGGCCCCCACTCATGTCCCCCTGCACCCCCACCCCCCAGCATCCAGGGTCACCCTCCACCAGGCCCCCACTCATGTCTCCCACCACCCCCACCCCCCAGCATCCAGGGTCACCCTCCACCAGGCCCCCACTCATGTCCCCCTGCACCCCCACCCCCCAGCATCCAGGGTCACCCTCCACCAGGCCCCCACTCATGTCCCCCTGCACCCCCACCCCCCAGCATCCAGGGTCACCCTCCACCAGGCCCCCACTCATGTCCCCCTGCACCCCCACCCCCCAGCATCCAGGGTCACCCTCCACCAGGCCCCCACTCATGTCTCCCTGCACCCCCACCCCCCAGCATCCAGGGTCACCCTCCACCAGGCCCCCACTCATGTCTCCCACCACCCCCACCCCCCGGCAGTGCAGGGGCAGCCTCCACCAGGACCCCACTCATGTCTCCCACCACCCCCACCCCCCGGCAGTGCAGGGTCACCCTCCACCAGGCCCCCACTCATGTCTCCCACCACCCCCACCCCCCGGCAGTGCAGGGTCACCCTCCACCAGGCCCCCACTCATGTCTCCCACCACCCCCACCCCCCTGCCACCATGGGCAGCCCCCACCAGGCCCCCTCTCATGTCTCCCACCCCCCTGCCACCATGGGCAGCCCCCACCAGGCCCCCACTCATGTCTCCCACCACCCCCACCCCCCGGCAGTGCAGGGTCACCCTCCACCAGGCCCCCACTCATGTCCCCCTGCACCCCCACCCCCCAGCACCCAGGGTCACCCTCCACCAGGCCCCCACTCATGTCTCCCTGCACCCCCACCCCCCAGCATCCAGGGTCACCCTCCACCAGGCCCCCACTCATGTCTCCCACCACCCCCACCCCCCAGCAGTCCAGGGGCAGCCTCCACCAGGACCCCACTCATGTCTCCCACCACCCCCACCCCCCGGCAGTGCAGGGTCACCCTCCACCAGGCCCCCACTCATGTCTCCCACCACCCCCACCCCCCGGCAGTGCAGGGTCACCCTCCACCAGGCCCCCACTCATGTCTCCCACCACCCCCACCCCCCTGCCACCATGGGCAGCCCCCACCAGGCCCCCACTCATGTCTCCCACCACCCCCACCCCCCTGCCACCATGGGCAGCCCCCACCAGGCCCCCACTCATGTCTCCCACCACCCCCACCCCCCGGCAGTGCAGGGTCACCCTCCACCAGGCCCCCACTCATGTCCCCCTGCACCCCCACCCCCCAGCATCCAGGGTCACCCTCCACCAGGCCCCCACTCATGTCCCCCTGCACCCCCACCCCCCAGCATCCAGGGTCACCCTCCACCAGGCCCCCACTCATGTCTCCCACCACCCCCACCCCCCGGCAGTGCAGGGTCACCCTCCACCAGGCCCCCACTCATGTCTCCCTGCACCCCCATCCCCCAGCATCCAGGGTCACCCTCCACCAGGCCCCCACTCATGTCTCCCTGCACCCCCATCCCCCAGCATCCAGGGTCACCCTCCACCAGGCCCCCACTCATGTCTCCCACCACCCCCACCCCCCAGCAGTGCAGGGGCAGCCTCCACCAGGTGCTCACAATCCCCAATCATGTGCGTAATGGACAGCCTCCACATCCTAAAAGCCCTACCAAGTAACCCATTCACCCACATGGAAATGGAAATCACATGTTACACCCCAAATGTTCAAGAGGCTAATGAACCCATGTCCGTCACACACAATGGTTGCAATATAATGGGAAAAACACAACATGACATGCATGAAACCAATGAGATGACACCACACAGTGAAGTATGCTAACTAAATTGTATTAAAAAAAATTAAGAATGCAAAAGAAAGAAAACTAACTACAATGTGAATGAGAACAAAAAACATGCATGTCCGTATAAAAAAACTACCAAGTGTCCATGAGCCCAACTGAACAAAGGAAACCTACTAAAAAAACCTACCTAAAAATCAACTATATACAAAAAGTGGAGCAGTGTCCGTCGACTCCAAATCATAATTCGAAAGAAAGGAAACCTAAAACTAAATAACTATATACAAAGGCGGCGGGCTAGTCCAGCGGCTCACACCGTGGTGTCCCGGGCCAGGGCATCATCGAACTCCTGTTCGATGTCCCGGAGGCGGTCCAGTTCCATGGCCCCGAGGGTCTGCAGGGACGACGCTGTGTCCTCCTCCAACCCCCTGCGGATTGCCTCGAGGCACTCGGCCCGCCTCAGGGCCCTCCGCATGGAGTTCTCCGCCCTGACCATTGTGAGCCGCGCCTCTTCCGCCCGCCGCCGCTCCGCACCTATGGCGTGGCCCAACCGCTGCCACACGGAAGACACTCTCTGTCCTGGGTCCCCCTGCCCTCCGGCCGATGGCCGCCCCTCCGATGTCGAAAGCCCCGAGCCTTCATGGCTCCCAACATGTTGCTGCTGCTGCTGCTCTGCCTCTGGCCGTGCACTGCCTCCTGCTGCCTGCACATCCTCCGCCGGCTGGGGTGCACTTGTTGATGTGGCCACCCCTGCTGGACCTCCGACTCCCGACTGTGGCAGGGATGCCTCCTCCACCAGCCTGGCCGCACCGTCAGAGGCAGCTCCACAGGGCACCCAGGTGACTGATGGGTGGGAAGATGGCACAGAGGACGACTGGCGCGTAGGGGGTCCAGTTGAGGAGGGGGTCGGAGCAAGCCCCATCAGACGGAGGAATCCGGCCTGGGTGACCTGTCCCAGCAGGCTGACGTGGTCAACGAGCCATTCGAGATGACGTGCAGTCTCTCCATGAAAAGACTGCAGGTCACCTCGCATGGCCCGTTGACGCAACGCCACACCAACCAGGACAGGCTCAACCCGGACCTGGATGGACACGTCCGCAGGCAGAGGAAGGCCAGTTGACGTTAGCTCATCCCCTGCCTGAAAACGGGTCTGGACGTAGGCATCCCTGCTGGTGCAAGATGATGCAGGGACAGGATCGGGGACAGGATTGCACACAGGCCCCTCCGCGGCCGCCTGTGCTGCCTCCTGTCCCTGGTCCTGCACTGCACCACTAGCGCCAGTGGGATCCCCACCTCCAGACCCCGTCTCTGGTGCTTGCGCGGCCCCCTCCTCCACCAAACCCCCCACCAACCTGGATGACTCCGTGCCATCTTCCCCTGTTGGGCCCTGTGGGGTCCCAGCTGCCCCTTCTGCTGCCGAGGAGTCCAACTGCAACCTCCGCCTCTTGGACCTTCCCCCGGCAGCTGCGGCCTGGGACGCGGCACCGGACTCCTCACTCCCCGACGAGATGACAACACGGGAGAGGAGCCGGGCCTTGCGTCTCCGGCTGGCGGTCGGATCCCCGCCGCTGTGCTCCACAGCACCTTCTCCGCCCTCTTCATCAGTTGACGCTGCAGACAGGGAGAAACAAAACACAGGCATCAGGGCACTGTACAATGGACACATACACACATGACAGTTGCACATGAGTGGCATTGGCAAACCTCAGACATGTCATCACAATCCCCAACACACATGTCATTGCAACTGGCACACATGAGCCATACCACAGCCATTTTGCAGCTGCCACCCCCATCCCTACACATAAAACAGCATCAGCAGCCAAAGGGGAGCCAGACATCACATGCAACACAGGAAGTGCACCACGCATGTACACACACCACCACACTTGCATGCATGTCTACACCTCTGCCAAGTGTCGCACTGTTCAGACGAGCATCCATGTCACATCTGCCAATCAGGCTTCCACATACCGCTGTCACATGCATCCATGTAGCATCACTGTTGCACCCTTGTCAAATGCACACACATGCACATGTACACAGTGCTCATACATGCAGCCGAAAAAAACTTACATGCCTGACATCACGGACATGTCTACTTACATACACATACATCCAAACATGTGTGCACGCACAACTGCATTTGCCATGGAAGCCCACACACACAAGCACCATCCATGTCTCACACATCACAGCCCTTGCATGTGTCAGCCCCACGGCCCTGTACACCCCCACCCATACTCCACCCCATACAAACAGATGTGCAACCGGCACAATGGCGAATGATCACCACACGCCCTGCTCACAACCAGGATGCATGTACACTCACCGCTCGACTCCAGACGGCTCTGCTTCTCTAGGACCTGGACGTGGAGCGCTGGGGATATGCGTTCCGGGACCCCCATCTGTTCTTCCGACAAGTGGCCCTGGCGCCCCTTGGCATCCGCTGCCTTCAAGAGGCGCCGGGCCTTGTTCAGGGTCCTGGACCTGAAGTCCTCCCAGCGCTTCCTGACATGTTGTAAGTCCCGGACTGCCACCCCCTCCGCGTTGATGGCAGTCACGATGTCAGTCCAGATCCGAGTCCGTCCTTCCTTGTCGGCGCTGGAACTTCCAAAGAGGGCATCATACTGCCCCAGGACTTGCTCCACCAGGACACCAACTTCGGTGGCACTGAAGTTGGTGCCCCTCTGCCTCTCTGGCCGGGGGTTGTCAGTGGTCACAGATGTTGTATGCCCCGACATGACAACCCCAGAGGCAGGAGTGTGTGGGCAACTGGGTCCTGGGGCTGGGCTGTGGAGCGATGGAATTCCAGTCGGGAGTCTTCTGTTCCAGCAGGGGTGGTCACAGCAACAGCACCCCTGGCTGATGTGCAGGCAGCAAATGGCAGTGCACGTGGGCAGCAGGCAGTCAGGCAGCAGCAGATGGCAGGTGGGAGCGTGCTCGGGGCTCTGGGGGGCAGTAGTTCGGCCTTCTGGGCAGGAGCGTGGTCTTCCGTGTGCTTACGCGTGGCCAGCTTGGTACGGAGTGATTTGGCACGTGAAAATCCTGCACGTCAGCGTGAAAAACGAGGAAAGGCCCTTAGCGCGTAAGCGCGTCAGCACGCATACGCGAATCCATTGGACCAAAGGCCCTCAGCGCATAAGCACGTCAGCACGCATACGCGAATCCATTGGACCAAAGGCCCTCAGCGCGTAAGCGCGTCTGTGACGTGACCCGCACGGGTGTTTCCCACACACCACGTGGTGACAGAGCACACGTGGAAAGACTGCACGTCAGAGTCTCATCGCGTGTAATTGGACAGCACGTCAGAGTCTCATCGCGTGTAATTGGACAAAAGTGCGTGTACACGCGATTGGGCTATGTACGTGTATATGAGGTGTGCGCGGACACTTACACACGCAAGTACGTCAGCGCACCTGTATCCCGGTGTGCGCGCCAATTTCCACACGCTATTGTACTGGGCACTGGATTGGAGGGGTGCGCGGGTCACATGCTCGCCTACAACACGCGCAACGCATTAATTTGTGCGCTAACAAAATAACTAGCTCAGACTCAGGATGAACATACCGTTCCTAGCAGCAGTGGGCGTGGCCTACCAAAGGAGGAGGAGGAGGATAGTCAGGGCCAGAATATTCACACCCAGAACCAACCTTTTCGGGATGCCTGATGACCAGGTGCATGGGAGGTACAGGTTTCCACCACACATCATACTGGACCTGGTGAGTGAGTGGGAGGACGACCTCACATCACCCACCCTGTGCTCCCAAGCACTCAGCCCCCTGGAGAAGGTCCTCAATGTACTGCACTTCTTAGCCACTGGATCATTTCAGCGGACAAGTGCCATTGTGGGTGGTGTATCACAGGCCACCCAGTCACGGTGCCTACACCAGGTCTTGAACATCATCACTGCACGCCCATCAGTCCGCAGGCACATATACCTGCCCAGAACACCTGCAGAAAGGCATGCTGCCGCCCTGGATTTCTACGCTGTGGCACGATTCCCCAAAGTGCTAGGTGCCATTGACTGCACCCATGTGGCTCTACGTCCCCCCAGGGCATCTGAGCACATCTATAGGAACCGCAAGCACTGGCATTTCATCAACGTGCAGGTAGTATGTAATGCCAAGGGAATCATCACCTCACTATATGCCAACTATCCTGGGTCAACCCACGACAGCTTCATTTACCGAATGTCCACCCTAAGCCGGGACCTAGATGCTGGCCGGCATGGCGATACATGGCTGCTTGGTGAGTATGAACGCCACTGCACATGCATGCATGTCAGATACTGAGCAAGGTCACAACCCCACCAATGATACCAATCACCACCTCCACAGGGGACAGTGCCTACCCTCTCAGCCCCCACATGATGACGCCAATTCGGAACCCCACCACGCCACCCCAGGTAAGATATAACACAGCCCACATTACAACCCGGGGCATAGTGGAGCGCACATTTGGAGTGCTGAAGTCACGCTTTCGCTCCCTTGACTGTTCTGGCGGTCAGCTGTTGTACGCTCCCCCAGTAGTGTGCAGGATCATAGTGGCAGCATGTGTCCTGCACAACGTTGCAACACGCCGGGGCCTGGCCGTGGACATGCTGGTGCCCCCCCATCCCCAACCACATGCACAGCCGCTGCGCATGGGAGGGGAAAGGGCACGGGGGGAGGCAGCCCGTACACAGCTAGTGGCTAATTACTTCACATAGAAATCACACCCCTGTGGAGTGCACACTGCCCTGGCACATTCCATCTGACAATCAATGATGACTCAACCTGACACTGATCCTGAATGTCTGGAGAAAGAACCGTGAAAACCATATCAGCCTGAGATTGTTCACCTGGAAGTGTCACAATGTGTGCATCCCTACCCACACTGACACCACCAATGCAGTTTTGTGAAGTTACAAATTCAAGCAGCTGAAATGAATACCCACTTGCAAAATGCAACAAGAGGACTGTGCCATGTCAGCCAACCCAACCCCAGCACCGCCACACGACACACCGTGCCATGTCATGCTATTTGCACGTACACAAATTAATCCCCACAACATGACACTAGTGTCACAATGCACAGTGTCCCTATTAGAAACTTGCAACACCTGAAATGCTCACAGTAATGCCGGACCAACAACAAACTTGAGCACGTACTACCATTAACATGACATCACTAATGTATAATATTATGAGTCTCACCACCTGGAAATGCCTGCACTCCCACCACTACCAACTGTGCAGTGTTGGCGCCTGTAGAGTTGTAGGTGCACTGCTGCCAACATGGACCACATCTCCAGACTAGAGGTCCTTGTGTAGACATGAGGAAGGGACCTGCAAATTTGGAGGTAGACACAGAAGATGAGTTACACATCAATGCAACATGCAGTGTACAACACAACAGCAGTATGCACTAGGAATGTATACACAGTATTGACTACAGACTGCCCACACAGCTCATGGGAGTCCAACGTCACTGTGTAATTCACTGTCACTTGGGCACACCCTTTGCAAGCCCATGGAAACGGGAAGCAGGAGGGGTGTGTGTGACTCAAACCCAAGCATCTGAACCAAATACATTACAAGCCTGCATGTGCCCAGCCACAATGCAGCGTATGCCCACAGGAACCACGGAAGCCAACAAATTGTCCCAAAAAATTTGGGAATAAAAGAAGTAAAAATAAAAAAAAAAAAATTAAAAATTAAAAATCAAAAATGGCCATTGAAGGGCCCGGGGGGGTTGGGGAGGCCACCCAGGAGGTCCGAGGACAGGATGCACACCAGAACCCACCTGCGTGGATCCTGGGAAAAAAAAACACCTCCATGGGCTCATGGCCCACACGGCTACCCTATTGTGGGAGTATCACTGCTGTCGCTATTATCACCCTGTGCAGCTGCATCCGGAGGTGGTTGCACTATGGGAGGCAGCCCACGCAAGGCCCTAGTCTGCTCCTCCATGGCTGCAAGCATGCGGGTGTGGTAGGTCTGGTTCTGGAGGATGAGTGTGCGGAGGTCCCCATGCAACAACTCACGGGATACCCGGACCTCCGCCCTCGTTGCCTGCATCTCAGCTGAGAGCGTACGGGTGAGACGCTCCAGCTGCTGTTCTGTCCTTTGGTGTGTAGAAGCCTCAAGCTCAACAAGAGTCGTCCTGAGGTGAAGGAGCTCCTGCCTCAGGGCTTCCCTGTGGCCCTGGGACTCAATGGAGATGGCCTCCTGCAGAGTCGCCAGTGCCGCCCGCCTGTCCCTGTTGGGCCCCAACATGTCCTCCCTGTGTGACTGGCAGATGGAGTTGGTTGCCTGCTCTAGTCGCTCCATCAGCCTTTCAGGGGGGACAATGGAAGTGGCCACCCTATCCATGGCCTGAGCCATCATCTCGGATGATGCTGCCTGTTGGGTTGCCATACCGTAAATGGATTGCTCCCATGCGGTATTGCCAGGTGGCGTACGGCCACCACGTCGGCGGGCACCACACCTGTCTGGGGCAAGGCGAACTGCGCCTTGCTGTGCCGGCACTGCCTGAGGCTGCAGGACTGCATTCCCCCTCTGATCTGCTGGCCCAGGAACAGGATCAGATGTCGCGGAGTGTGACCCTGCATCCGTAACCACCAAAGGCGTAGCTGCCAACACTGACATCCCCATTGAGGGTTCTGACCCTGGTGCAGGTGGGTGAGACAGAACAGAATCCCTCCCTGGAACACTCACCTGCGACGGCACGTAGGTCTCATCCGAATCAACACCTGAGTACAGCTCGGGGGAGGTGCAGCCAGAGACCCCCTTGAGAGCAGGACCTGCAGCACTTGTGGGTTCTCACCCACTACCACACCATGTCCCTCACTGGTGGTTGGTCGGCCCTCGGGCCCCTCCTGGGTCAGCACCATCTCCACAACCCCAGCAGTATCAGGTGCGTCTTCCCCTGCAAATACATAAAAACAAAGAAATGGAAACAGGCATTAGCACCATGGCACACAATGAGGGCTGAGAAGCAAGAGAAACAGTACTTGTTTGACACATGTCCCACATGACTAAAACCCACCCATGCATGCAGCCTCACTGCGTATGAAGGGCAGGCAAATGGCACACACTGATGACACCAAGATTGGAGATGAACACATTTTCTGCATGCTGCCTGGCAGTGGCATCACACATTGGCCTGTGATTGGCAGGTGAAACACACATGCCATCAGACAGATGGCATGTACCATTGCTATTGAGTGAAGATGGAGAGGAGGGCAGCACCTATGCATACTGTCCAGTTCCCGCATGTAATAGCTTTTCTAATTCTAACAGGTCAGATTCTTCACCTGGAGCTGCCAGTCCGAAATGGTGCAATTGCACAGGGACATGTTTGAACAAATGATATCCAGGTAACTAAGTCACTCAACTTTACCATAGCCATGTCAGACATGTGACTAGAGGAATGCGACATGCCTAGTAAAAGTGGTGGAATGGTAAATGTCTGACTAAATGAACAGTGCTAAATTTTGCAACAATGTTGTGGCAAGGTGACACTTCAAGGGCAACTGGCGTGCAGTTGGACTACATGTCTACTGTTGGCAGAAGGGATACAGCTATGGCCAAATGCAGCTGCGCTGGATGTATTGCATGAAGCACATGGATGACCCATACGACTCAGGCGCACACACTCTCACCTGGCACACAAGCAGAAGCCCTCACACACACCATGCACATGGATGACACACACATGCATGTGCACTCACCGGACAATGCCTCGTAATCAGGGAGATCTCCCACGCCTTGGATCTGTTCCTCCGTGACGTAGGTCCCAGCGACTGACTCATGTGGAGTGAGTTCCATGTCTACAACTGGAGACCCACCTCCAGTCACTAGAGTTGCGGCATGACTTGAGGCCAGTTTACTCTTTGCCCTGCGCTTTAGGTCATTCCAGCGCTTATAGCAATCATTGGCTGTGCGCCTCACGATTCCAAGGGCACTTACAATGTCCGCAACGGTCTGCCAGTGTGCCTGGCGTTGTGCAGGTGTGGTCTTGGATCCTGCAACAATGACCATCTCGTTATCATGTCCGGACACATACTCGACAAGTGCATTCAGTTCGTCATCCGTGAAGCTGGGCTTCCTGGACGGGCCGGACTGTGTAGCCGTGTCTGGGGCATCAGCCTGTGCCGGAAGAGCACTCTTCCTCTTCCGCTTGGAAGGTGGTGGTGATCCTGAGTGTCCTGCGCCGCTCTGGACACTAGGGGCAGGAGCCCTGGTGGACTCTGTATCAGGAGTGTGGGATTGCACACTCAGCATGGGAGTTGGTGCAGGCATTGGCTCTAGTGTGATGGTGTCAGGGGGAATATCAGCAGCATGGACTAGGACCGACACTGTCCTGGCTGGGTGTGTGAGGGCTGGGGTGGATGGAGCCGCAGCTGCCCCTGCAGCCTCTCCGCCCTGCCTACTTGGTGCAGCAGATGACCTTGCTGCCCCAGATGCACATGGCATGGTGACATCAACGTGCACCAGCGCACGCGTCATAGGCCTGCTGACCTGGAAGTCAGCCATGGAGTCAGCCAGGTCTGGTGCCACAATGGGCTGGTCCAACAAGGGCTGAGCATGGATGGTGTCAGCCACATCAGCCTCAACGGGAGGGGGGGGGGATTATGGGTGCCCTTGACTGGTCCTCCACACATGGGGGGACAGGCTACCCTGCAAGTAACGACCACGTCCCCTACCGGATCCACCACGGCCACCACTTGTGGCTCTTCCACCTTTGCCACCCTTACGGAATCCTCGCCTCCCAACCATGGCACTGATGTTGATGTGCGTATGGGAGTGGCTGTCAAATATTGTCCTGGGCAATTGGGGGTCAAAGGGGTTGGGTACCAGATGGTAATTGTACCCTAGTGCTCTTGCAAGGCTGATTGTAACCCCTGGGGAAAGATGACGGGTCACGCTACGCACAGGAGCCCCAAAAAAGGGAGATGACGTGCACGCAACCCCTCCTAGACCACGTGTGCAGAAAGAAAAACCTGCACTACGCTGTGGCACCCAGTAACACAAGAATGAACGTATGCGTGTCACACGCAGCCTAGAATGACCTCTGAAGGGGTAGACTACACACGGGGCAAGCACAGATGTTAGATACGTGCGTGACTCACCATCTGCCAGGTAAAAGAGCGTGAAAAAGGAGCGCGTTTGGTTGGCAACACCCCCGCCAAAAGAAGATATGTACGCTGTCTGAGGAGACAGGACAACAGTAGAAGGGAACACTGTTTGAGGGAACAGGCCCAGGTAAACCAGTAAAAGAGAATAAAGAGAAAAATCTGTCAGAGGTAACAGGGAATACGAACTTGAAACGCCATGAAGTAAATCGCGTGTGAAACGACAAGAAGTACAGAATTCACCCACTCGCTCTCCACGAAAAGCACGTACAAGGAAATGGTGTTCTACGCGTACCTTTTATACAGGCCCACACGTTCAACGTCACTTACGCGGCGTGTACGCGCTAGGGCCATTTGCACCAATTACACGCTTTGTGACTTATGCGTGTACGTCCATTTGCACCAATTACACGCTTTGTGACTTATGCGTGTACGGCCATTTCCACCAATTACACGCTTTGTGACTTATGCGTGTACGGCCATTTCCACCAATTACACGCTTTGTGACTTATGCGTGTACGGCCATTTCCACCAATTACACGCTTTGTGACTTATGCGTGTACGGCCATTTCCACCAATCACACGCGATGAGACTCTGACGTGCAGTCTTTCCACGTGTGCTCTGTCATCACGTGCTGTGTGGGAAACACCCGTGCGGGTCACGTCACAGACGCGCTTACGCGCTGAGGGCCTTTGGTCCAATAGAATCGCGTATGCGTGCTGACGCGCTTACGCACTAAGGCCCTTTCCTCGTTTTTCACGCTGACGTGCAGGATTTTCACGTGCCAAATCACTCCGTACCAAGCTGGCCACGCGTAAGCACACGGAAGACCACGCTCCTGCCCAGAAGGCCGAACTACTGCCCCCCAGAGCCCCGAGCACGCTCCCACCTGCTATCTGCTGCTGCCTGACTGCCTGCTGCCCACGTGCACTGCCATTTGCTGCCTGCACATCAGCCAGGGGTGCTGTTGCTGTGACCACCCCTGCTGGAACAGAAGACTCCCGACTGGAATTCCATCGCTCCACAGCCCAGCCCCAGGACCCAGTTGCCCACCCACTCCTGCCTCTGGGGTTGTCATGTCGGGGCAAACACCATCTGTGACCACTGACGACCCCTGGCCAGAGAGGCAGAGGGGCACCAGCTTCAGTGCCACCGAAGTTGGTGTCCTGGTGGAGCAAGTCCTGGGGCAGTATGATGCCCTCTTTGGAAGTTCCCGCGCCGACAAGGAAGGACGGACTCGGATCTGGACTGACATCGTGACTGCCATCAACGCGGAGGGGGTGGCAGTCCGGGACTTACAACATGTCAGGAAGCGTTGGGAGGACTTCAAGTCCAGGACCCTGAACAAGGCCCGGCGCCTCTTGAAGGCAGCGGATGCCAAGGGGCGCCGGGGCCACTTGTCGGAAGAACAGATGGGGGTCCTGGAACGCATATCCCCAGCGCTCCACGTCCAGGTCCTAGAGAAGCAGAGCCGTCTGGAGTCGAGCGGTGAGTGTACATGCATCCTGGTTGTGAGCAGGGCGTGTGGTGATCATTCGCAATTGTGCCGGTTGCACATCTGTTTGTATGGGGTGGAGTATGGGTGGGGGTGTACAGGGCCATGGGGCTGACAAATGCGAGGGCTGTAATGTGTGAGACATGGATGGTGCTTGTGTGTGTGGGCTTGCATGGCAAATGCAGTTGTGCGCGCACACATGTTTGGATGAATGTGTATGTAAGTAGACATGTCCGTGATGTCAGGCATGTATGTTGTTTTCGACTGCATGTATGAGCACTGTGTACATGTGCATGTGTGTGTATTTGACAAGGGTGCAACAGCGATGCTACATGGATGCATGTGACAGCGGTATGTGGAAGCCTGATTGGCAGATGTGACATGGATGCCCGTCTGAACAGTGCAACACTTGGCAGAGGTGTAGACATGCATGCAAGTGTGGTGGTGTGTGTACATGTGTGGTGCACTTCCTGTGTTGCATGTGATGTCTGGCTCCCCTTTGGCTGCTGATGCTGTTGTATGTGTAGGGATGGTGCTGGCAGTTGCGATATGGCTGTGGTATGGCTCATGTGTGCCAGTTGCAATGACATGTGTGTTGGGGATTGTGATGACATGTCTGAGGTTTGCCAATGCCACTCATGTGCAACTGTCATGCGTGTATGTGTCCATTGTACAGTGCCCTGATGCCTGTGTTTTGTTTCTCCCTGTCTGCAGCGTCAACTGATGAAGAGGGCGGAGAAGGTGCTGTGGAGCACAGCGGCGGGGATCCGACCGCCAGCCGGAGACGCAAGGCCCGGCTCCCCTCCCGTGTTGTCATCTCGTCGGGGAGTGAGGAGTCCGGTGCCGCGTCCCAGGCCGCAGCTGCCGGTGGGAGGTCCAAGAGGCGGAGGTTGCAGTTGGACTCCTCGGCAGCAGAAGGGGCAGCTGGGACCCCACAGGGCCCAACAGCGGAAGATGGCACAGAGACATCCAGGTTGGTGGGGGGTTTGGTGGAGGAGGGGGCCGCGCAAGCACCAGAGACAGGGTCTGGAGGTGGGGATCCCACTGGTGCTAGTGGTGCAGTGCAGGACCAGGGACAGGAGGCAGCACAGGCGGCCGCGGAGGTGCCTGTGTGCAATCCTGTCCCCGATCCTGTCCCTGCATCATCTTGCACCAGCAGGGATGCCTACGTCCAGACCCGTTTTCAGGCAGGGGATGAGCTGACGTCAACTGGCCTTCCTCTGCCTGCGGACGTGGCCATCCAGGTCCGGGTTGAGCCTGTCCTGGCTGGTGTGGCGTTGCGTCAACGGGCCATGCGAGGTGACCTGCAGTCTTTTCATGGAGAGACTGCACGTCATCTAGAATGGCTCGTTGACCACGTCAGCCTGCTGGGACAGGTCACCCAGGCCGGATTCCGCTGTCTGATGGGGCTTGCTCTGACCCCCTCCTCAACTGGACCCCCTACGCGCCAGTCGTCCTCTGTGCAATCTTCCCACCCATCAGTCACCTGGGTGCCCTGTGGAGCTGCCTCTGACAGTGCGGCCAGGCTGGTGGAGGAGGCATCCCTGCCACAGTCGGGAGTCGGAGGTCCAGCAGGGGTGGCCACATCAACAAGTGCACCCCAGCCGGCGGAGGATGTGCAGGCAGCAGGAGGCAGTGCACGGGCAGAGGCAGAGCAGCAGCAGCAGCAAGATGGTGGGAGACATGAAGGCTCGGGGCTTTCAACATCGGAGGGGCAGGCATCGGCCGGAGGGCAGGGGGACCCAGGACAGAGAGTGTCTTCCGTGTGGCAGCGGTTGGGCCACGCCATAGGTGCGGAGCGGCGGCGGGCGGAAGAGGCGCGGCTCACAATGGTCAGGGCGGAGAACTCCATGCGGAGGGCCCTGAGGCGGGCCGAGTGCCTCGAGGCAATCCGCAGGGGGTTGGAGGAGGACACAGCGTCGTCCCTGCGGACCCTCGGGGCCATGGAACTGGACCGCCTCCGGGACATCGAACAGGAGTTCGATGATGCCCTGGCCCGGGACACCACAGAGTGAGCCGCTGGACATGCCCGCCGCCTTTGTATATAGTTCTTTAGTTTTAGGTTTCCTTTCGTTCTTATTATGATTTGGAGTCGACGGACACTGCTCCACTTTTTGTATATAGTTGATATTTAGGTAGGTTTTTTAGGAGGTTTCCTTAGTTCAGTTGGGATGATGGACCCTTGTTATTTTTGTACATAGTTCTTTGTTGCATGGAGAGTTTTTACATTTCACTTTGGACAAAATTTTTGTTGATTTGGATTTCCAGTTTTGTGTTTTTATGCGCACATGCAGCTTATTTTTTCACATTTACATTGTAGTTAGTTTTCTTTCTTTAGCATTCGTAAGTTTTTTCAATACATTTCTGTTGCCATTGTTCACTGTGTGGTTTCATCTCATTGGTTTCATGCATGTCATGTTGTGTGTTTTCCCATTCCATTGCAAAAAATTTGTGTGACGGACATGGGTTCATTAGCTTCATGAACATTGGGGGTGTAACATGTGATTTCCATTTCCATGTGGGTGAATGGGTTACTTGGTAGGGCTTTTTGGCTGTGGAGGCTGACCATTACGCACATGATTGGGGATTGTGAGGACCTGGTGGGGGCTGCACATGGTGGCAGGGGGGTGGGGGTGGTGGGAGACATGAGTGGGGGCCTGGTGGAGGGTGACCCTGCACTGCTGGGGGGTGGGGGTGGTGGGAGACATGAGTGGGGGCCTGGTGGAGGGTGACCCTGCACTGCCGGGGGGTGGGGGTGGTGGGAGACATGAGTGGGGGCCTGGTGGAGGCTGCCCCTGCACTGCCGGGGGGTGGGGGTGGTGGGAGACATGAGTGGGGGCCTGGTGGGGGCTGCCCATGGTGGCAGGGGGGTGGGGGTGGTGGGAGACATGAGTGGGGGCCTGGTGGAGGGTGACCCTGCACTGCTGGGGGGTGGGGGTGGTGGGAGACATGAGTGGGGGCCTGGTGGAGGGTGACCCTGCACTGCCGGGGGGTGGGGGTGGTGGGAGACATGAGTGGGGGCCTGGCCATGGTGGCAGGGGGGTGGGGGTGGTGGGAGACATGAGTGGAGGCCTGGTGGGGGCTGCCCAAGGTGGCAGGGGGGTGGGGGTGGTGGGAGACATGAGTGGGGGCCTGGTGGGGGCTGCCCATGGTGGCAGGGGGGTGGGGGTGGTGGGAGACATGAGTGGGGGCCTGGTGGAGGGTGACCCTGCACTGCTGGGGGGTGGGGGTGGTGGGAGACATGAGTGGGGGCCTGGTGGAGGTTGCCCCTGCACTGCCGGGGGGTGGGGGTGGTGGGAGACATGAGTGGGGGCCTGGTGGAGGGTGACCCTGCACTGCTGGGGGGTGGGGGTGGTGGGAGACATGAGTGGGGGCCTGGTGGGGGCTGCCCATGGTGGCAGGGGGGTGGGGGTGGTGGGAGACATGAGTGGGGGCCTGGTGGAGGGTGACCCTGCACTGCTGGGGGGTGGTGGGAGACATGAGTGGGGGCCTGGTGGAGGGTGACCCTGCACTGCTGGGGGGTGGGGGTGGTGGGAGACATGAGCGGGGGCCTGGTGGGGGCTGCCCATGGTGGCAGGGGGGTGGGGTGGTGGGAGACATGAGTTGGGGCCTGGTGGAGGGTGACCCTGCACTGCTGGGGGGTGGGGGTGGTGGGAGACATGAGTGGAGGCCTGGTGGGGGCTGCCCATGGTGGCAGGGGGGTGGGGGTGGTGGGAGACATGAGTGGGGGCCTGGTGGAGGGTGACCCTGCACTGCTGGGGTGGGGGTGGTGGGAGACATGAGTGGGGGCCTGGTGGAGGGTGACCCTGCACTGCTGGGGGGTGGGGGTGGTGGGAGACATGAGCGGGGGCCTGGTGGAGGGTGACCCTGCACTGCCGGGGGGTGGGGGTGGTGGGAGACATGAGTGGGGGCCTGGTGGGGGCTGGCCATGGTGGCAGGGGGGTGGGGGTGGTGGGACACATGAGTGGGGGCCTGGTGGGGGCTGCCCATGGTGGCAGGGGGGTGGTGGGAGACATGAGTGGGGGCTTGGTGGGGGCTGCCCATGGTGGCAGGGGGGTGGGGGTGGTGGGAGACATGAGTGGGGGCCTGGTGGAGGGTGACCCTGCACTGCTGGGGGGTGGGGTTGGTGGGAGACATGAGTGGGGGCCTGGTGGGGGCTGCCCATGGTGGCAGGGGGTTGGGGGTGGTGGGAGACATGAGTGGGGGCCTGGTGGGGGCTGGCCATGGTGGCAGGGGGGTGGGGGTGGTGGGACACATGAGTGGGGGCCTGGTGGGGGCTGCCCATGGTGGCAGGGGGGTGGTGGGAGACATGAGTGGGGGCTTGGTGGGGGCTGCCCATGGTGGCAGGGGGGTGGGGGTGGTGGGAGACATGAGTGGGGGCCTGGTGGAGGGTGACCCTGCACTGCTGGGGGGTGGGGTTGGTGGGAGACATGAGTGGGGGCCTGGTGGGGGCTGCCCATGGTGGCAGGGGGTTGGGGGTGGTGGGAGACATGAGTGGGGGCCTGGTGGGGGCTGGCCATGGTGGCAGGGGGGTGGGGGTGGTGGGAGACATGAGTGGGGGCCTGGTGGAGGGTGACCCTGCACTGCTGGGGGGTGGGGGTGGTGGGAGACATGAGTGGGGGCCTTGTGGGGGCTGCCCATGGTGGCAGGGGGGTGGGGGTGGTGGGAGACATGAGTGGGGGCCTGGTGGAGGTTGACCCTGCACTGCCGGGGGTGGGGGTAGTGGGAGACATGAGTGGGGGCCTGGTGGGGGCTGCCCATGGTGGCAGGGGGGTGGGGGTGGTGGGAGTCATGAGTGGGGGCCTGGTGGGGGCTGCCCATGGTGGCAGGGGGGTGGGGGTGGTGGGAGACATGAGTGGGGGCCTGGTGGGGGCTGCCCATGGTGGCAGGGGGGTGGGGGTGGTGGGAGACATGAGTGGGGGCCTGGTGGAGGTTGACCCTGCACTGCCGGGGGGTGGGGGTGGTGGGAGACATGAGTGGGGGCCTGGTGGGGGCTGCCCATGGTGGCAGGGGGGTGGGGGTGGTGGGAGTCATGAGTGGGGGCCTGGTGGGGGCTGCCCATGGTGGCAGGGGGGTGGGGGTGGTGGGAGACATGAGTGGGGGCCTGGTGGGGGCTGCCCATGGTGGCAGGGGGGTGGGGGTGGTGGGAGACATGAGTGGGGGCCTGGTGGGGGCTGCCCATGGTGGCAGGGGGGTGGGGGTGGTGGGAGACATGAGTGGGGGCCTGGTGGAGGGTGACCCTGCACTGCTGGGGGGTGGGGGTGGTGGGAGACATGAGTGGGGGCCTGGTGGAGGGTGACCCTGCACTGCTGGGGGGTGGGGGTGGTGGGAGACATGAGTGGGGGCCTGGTGGAGGGTGACCCTGCACTGCCGGGGGGTGGGGGTGGTGGGAGACATGAGTGGGGGCCTGGTGGGGGCTGGCCATGGTGGCAGGGGGATGGGGGTGGTGGGACACATGAGTGGGGGCCTGGTGGGGGCTGCCCATGGTGGCAGGGGGGTGGGGGTGGTGGGAGACATGAGTGGGGGCTGCCCATGGTGGCAGGGGGGTGGGGGTGGTGGGAGACATGAGTGGGGGCCTGGTGGAGGGTGACCCTGCACTGCTGGGGGGTGGGGGTGGTGGGAGACATGAGTGGGGGCCTGGTGGGGGCTGCCCATGGTGGCAGGGGGTGGGGGTGGTGGGAGACATGAGTGGGGGCCTGGTGGGGGCTGCCCATGGTGGCAGGGGGTGGGGGTGGTGGGAGACATGAGTGGGGGCCTGGTGGGGGCTTCCCATGGTGGCAGGGGGGTGGGGGTGGTGGGAGACATGAGTGGGGGCCTGGTGGAGGGTGACCCTGCACTGCTGGGGGGTGGGGGTGGTGGGAGACATGAGTGGGGTCCTGGTGGAGGGTGACCCTGCACTGCTGGGGGGTGGGGGTGGTGGGAGACATGAGTGGGGGCCTGGTGGAGGGTGACCCTGCACTGCCGGGGGTGGGGGTGGTGGGAGACATGAGTGGGGGCCTGGTGGGGGCTGGCCATGGTGGCAGGGGGGTGGGGGTGGTGGGAGACATGAGTGGAGACCTGGTGGGGGCTGCCCATGGTGGCAGGGGGGTGGGGGTGGTGGGAGACATGAGTGGGGGCCTGGTGGGGGCTCCCCATGGTGGCAGGGGGGTGGGGGTGGTGGGAGACATGAGTGGGGGCCTGGTGGAGGGTGACCCTGCACTGCTGGGGGGTGGGGGTGGTGGGAGACATGAGTGGGGCCTGGTGGAGGCTGCCCCTGCACTGCCGGGGGGTGGGGGTGGTGGAAGACATGAGTGGGGGCCTGGTGGAGGGTGACCCTGCACTGCTGGGGGGTGGGGGTGGTGGGAGACATGAGTGGGGGCCTGGTGGGGGCTGCCCATGGTGGCAGGGGGGTGGGGGTGGTGGGAGACATGAGTGGGGGCCTGGTGGAGGGTGACGCTGCACTGCTGGGGCGTGGTGGGAGACATGAGTGGGGGCCTGGTGGAGGGTGACCCTGCACTGCTGGGGGGTGGGGGTGGTGGGAGACATGAGTGGGGGCCTGGTGGGGGCTGCCCATGGTGGCAGGGGGGTGGGGGTGGTGGGAGACATGAGTGGGGGCCTGGTGGAGGGTGACCCTGCACTGCTGGGGGGTGGGGGTGGTGGGAGACATGAGTGGAGGCCTGGTGGGGGCTGCCCATGGTGGCAGGGGGGTGGGGGTGGTGGGAGACATGAGTGGGGGCCTGGTGGGGGCTGCCCATGGTGGCAGGGGGTGGGGGTTGTGGGAGACATGAGTGGGGGCCTGGTGGAGGGTGACCATGCACTGCTGGGGGGTGGGGGTGGTGGGAGACATGAGTGGGGGCCTGGTGGAGGGTGACCCTGCACTGCTGGGGGGTGGGGTGGTGGGAGACATGAGTGGGGGCCTGGTGGGGGCTGCCCATGGTGGCAGGGGGGTGGGGGTGGTGGGAGACATGAGTGGGGGCCTGGTGGAGGGTGACCCTGCACTGCTGGGGGGTGGGGGTGGTGGGAGACATGAGTGGAGGCCTGGTGGGGGCTGCCCATGGTGGCAGGGGGGTGGGGGTAGCGGGAGACATGAGTGGGGGCCTGGTGGGGGCTGCCCATGGTGGCAGGGGGGTGGGGGTGGTGGGAGTCATGAGTGGGGGCCTGGTGGGGGCTGCCCATGGTGGCAGGGGGGTGGGGGTGGTGGGAGACATGAGTGGGGGCCTGCTGGGGGCTGCCCATGGTGGCAGGGGGGTGGGGGTGGTGGGAGACATGAGTGGGGGCCTGGTGGAGGTTGACCCTGCACTGCCGGGGGGTGGGGGTGGTGGGAGACATGAGTGGGGGCCTGGTGGGGGCTGCCCATGGTGGCAGGGGGGTGGGGGTGGTGGGAGTCATGAGTGGGGGCCTGGTGGGGGCTGCCCATGGTGGCAGGGGGGTGGGGGTGGTGGGAGACATGAGTGGGGGCCTGGTGGGGGCTGCCCATGGTGGCAGGGGGGTGGGGGTGGTGGGAGACATGAGTGGGGGCCTGGTGGGGGCTGCCCATGGTGGCAGGGGGGTGGGGGTGGTGGGAGACATGAGTGGGGGCCTGGTGGAGGGTGACCCTGCACTGCTGGGGGGTGGGGGTGGTGGGAGACATGAGTGGGGGCCTGGTGGAGGGTGACCCTGCACTGCTGGGGGGTGGGGGTGGTGGGAGACATGAGTGGGGGCCTGGTGGAGGGTGACCCTGCACTGCCGGGGGGTGGGGGTGGTGGGAGACATGAGTGGGGGCCTGGTGGGGGCTGGCCATGGTGGCAGGGGGATGGGGGTGGTGGGACACATGAGTGGGGGCCTGGTGGGGGCTGCCCATGGTGGCAGGGGGGTGGGGGTGGTGGGAGACATGAGTGGGGGCTGCCCATGGTGGCAGGGGGGTGGGGGTGGTGGGAGACATGAGTGGGGGCCTGGTGGAGGGTGACCCTGCACTGCTGGGGGGTGGGGGTGGTGGGAGACATGAGTGGGGGCCTGGTGGGGGCTGCCCATGGTGGCAGGGGGTGGGGGTGGTGGGAGACATGAGTGGGGGCCTGGTGGGGGCTGCCCATGGTGGCAGGGGGTGGGGGTGGTGGGAGACATGAGTGGGGGCCTGGTGGGGGCTTCCCATGGTGGCAGGGGGGTGGGGGTGGTGGGAGACATGAGTGGGGGCCTGGTGGAGGGTGACCCTGCACTGCTGGGGGGTGGGGGTGGTGGGAGACATGAGTGGGGTCCTGGTGGAGGGTGACCCTGCACTGCTGGGGGGTGGAGGTGGTGGGAGACATGAGTGGGGGCCTGGTGGAGGGTGACCCTGCACTGCCGGGGGTGGGGGTGGTGGGAGACATGAGTGGGGGCCTGGTGGGGGCTGGCCATGGTGGCAGGGGGGTGGGGGTGGTGGGAGACATGAGTGGAGACCTGGTGGGGGCTGCCCATGGTGGCAGGGGGGTGGGGGTGGTGGGAGACATGAGTGGGGGCCTGGTGGGGGCTCCCCATGGTGGCAGGGGGGTGGGGGTGGGGGGAGACATGAGTGGGGGCCTGGTGGAGGGTGACCCTGCACTGCTGGGGGGTGGGGGTGGTGGGAGACATGAGTGGGGCCTGGTGGAGGCTGCCCCTGCACTGCCGGGGGGTGGGGGTGGTGGAAGACATGAGTGGGGGCCTGGTGGAGGGTGACCCTGCACTGCTGGGGGGTGGGGGTGGTGGGAGACATGAGTGGGGGCCTGGTGGGGGCTGCCCATGGTGGCAGGGGGGTGGGGGTGGTGGGAGACATGAGTGGGGGCCTGGTGGAGGGTGACGCTGCACTGCTGGGGCGTGGTGGGAGACATGAGTGGGGGCCTGGTGGAGGGTGACCCTGCACTGCTGGGGGGTGGGGGTGGTGGGAGACATGAGTGGGGGCCTGGTGGGGGCTGCCCATGGTGGCAGGGGGGTGGGGGTGGTGGGAGACATGAGTGGGGGCCTGGTGGAGGGTGACCCTGCACTGCTGGGGGGTGGGGGTGGTGGGAGACATGAGTGGAGGCCTGGTGGGGGCTGCCCATGGTGGCAGGGGGGTGGGGGTGGTGGGAGACATGAGTGGGGGCCTGGTGGGGGCTGCCCATGGTGGCAGGGGGTGGGGGTTGTGGGAGACATGAGTGGGGGCCTGGTGGAGGGTGACCATGCACTGCTGGGGGGTGGGGGTGGTGGGAGACATGAGTGGGGGCCTGGTGGAGGGTGACCCTGCACTGCTGGGGGGTGGGGTGGTGGGAGACATGAGTGGGGGCCTGGTGGGGGCTGGCCAGGGTGGCAGGGGGGTGGGGGTGGTGGGACACATGAGTGGGGGCCTGGTGGGGGCTGCCCATGGTGGCAGGGGGGTGGGGGTGGTGGGAGACATGAGTGGGGGCCTGGTGGGGGCTGCCCATGGTGGCAGGGGGGTGGGGGTGGTGGGAGACATGAGTGGGGGCCTGGTGGAGGGTGACCCTGCACTGCTGGGGGGTGGGGTTGGTGGGAGACATGAGTGGGGGCCTGGTGGGGGCTGCCCATGGTGGCAGGGGGTTGGGGGTGGTGGGAGACATGAGTGGGGGCCTGGTGGGGGCTGCCCATGGTGGCAGGGGGGTGGGGGTGGTGGGAGACATGAGTGGGGGCCTGGTGGAGGGTGACCCTGCACTGCTGGGGGGTGGGGGTGGTGGGAGACATGAGTGGGGGCCTTGTGGGGGCTGCCCATGGTGGCAGGGGGGTGGGGGTGGTGGGAGACATGAGTGGGGGCCTGGTGGAGGTTGACCCTGCACTGCCGGGGGGTGGGGGTGGTGGGAGACATGAGTGGGGGCCTGGTGGGGGCTGCCCATGGTGGCAGGGGGGTGGGGGTGGTGGGAGACATGAGTGGGGGCCTGGTGGGGGCCTGGCAGGGGGGTGGGGGTGGTGGGAGACATGAGTGGGGGCCTGGTGGGGGCTGCCCATGGTGGCAGGGGGGTGGGGGTGGTGGGAGACATGAGTGGGGGCCTGGTGGGGGCTGCCCATGGTGGCAGGGGGGTGGGGGTGGTGGGAGACATGAGTGGGGGCCTGGTGGGGGCTGCCCATGGTGGCAGGGGGGTGGGGGTGGTGGGAGACATGAGTGGGGGCCTGGTGGAGGGTGACCCTGCACTGCTGGGGGGTGGGGGTGGTGGGAGACATGAGTGGGGGCCTGGTGGAGGGTGACCCTGCACTGCTGGGGGGTGGGGGTGGTGGGAGACATGAGTGGGGGCCTGGTGGAGGGTGACCCTGCACTGCCGGGGGGTGGGGGTGGTGGGAGACATGAGTGGGGGCCTGGTGGGGGCTGGCCATGGTGGCAGGGGGGTGGGGGTGGTGGGACACATGAGTGGGGGCCTGGTGGGGGCTGCCCATGGTGGCAGGGGGGTGGGGGAGGTGGGAGACATGAGTGGTGGCCTGGTGGGGGCTGCCCATGGTGGCAGGGGGGTGGGGGTGGTGGGAGACATGAGTGGGGGCC
Source organism: Ambystoma mexicanum (assembly GCF_040938575.1). Classification (NCBI taxonomy): domain Eukaryota; kingdom Metazoa; phylum Chordata; class Amphibia; order Caudata; family Ambystomatidae; genus Ambystoma; species Ambystoma mexicanum. The sequence goes on from NC_090934.1 coordinate 231,386,240, forward strand.
TGGTGGAGGGTGACCCTGCACTGCTGGGGGGTGGGGGTGGTGGGAGACATGAGTGGGGGCCTGGTGGGGGCTGCCCATGGTGGCAGGGGGTGGGGGTGGTGGGAGACATGAGTGGGGGCCTGGTGGGGGCTGCCCATGGTGGCAGGGGGGTGGTGGGAGACATGAGTGGGGGCCTGGTGGAGGTTGACCCTGCACTGCCGGGGGGTGGGGGTGGTGGGAGACATGAGTGGGGGCCTGGTGGCGGCTGCCCATGGTGGTAGGGGGGTGGGGGTGGTGGGAGACATGAGTGGGGGCCTGGTGGAGGCTGCCCATGGTGGCAGGGGGGTGGGGGTGGTGGGTGACATGAGTGGGGGCCTGGTGGGGGCTGCCCATGGTGGCAGGGGGGTGGGGGTGGTGGGAGACATGAGTGGGGGCCTGGTGGGGGCTGCCCATGGTGGCAGGGGGGGTGGGGGTGGTGGGAGACATGAGTGGGGGCCTGGTGGAGGGTGACCCTGCACTGCTGGGGGGTGGGGGTGGTGGGAGACATGAGTGGGGGCCTGGTGGGGGCTGGCCATGGTGGCAGGGGGGTGGGACACATGAGTGGGGGCCTGGTGGGGCTGCCCATGGTGGCAGGGGGGGTGGGGGTGGTGGGAGACATGAGTGGGGGCCTGGTGGAGGGTGACCCTGCACTGCTGGGGGGTGGGGGTGGTGGGAGACATGAGTGGGGGCCTGGTGGGCGCTGCCCATGGTGGCAGGGGGGTGGGGGTGGTGGGAGACATGAGTGGGGGCCTGGTGGAGGGTGACCCTGCACTGCTGGGGGGTGGGTGTGGTGGGAGACATGAGTGGGGGCCTTGTGGGGGCTGCCCATGGTGGCAGAGGGGTGGGGGTGGTGGGAGACATGAGTGGGGGCCTGGTGGAGGTTGACCCTGCACTGCCGGGGGGTGGGGGTGGTGGGAGACATGAGTGGGGGCCTGGTGGGGGCTGCTCATGGTCATGGTGGCAGGGGGGTGGGGGTGGTGGGAGACATGAGTGGGGGCCTGGTGGGGGCTGCCCATGGTGGCAGGGGGGTGGGGGTGGTGGGAGACATGAGTGGGGGCCTGGTGGAGGTTGACCCTGCACTGCCGGGGGGAGGGGGTGGTGGGAGACATGAGTGGGGGCCTGGTGGGGGCTGCCCATGGTGGCAGGGGGGTGGGGGTGGTGGGAGACATGAGTGGGGGCCTGGTGGGGGCTGCCCATGGTGGCAGGGGGGTGGGGGTGGTGGGAGACATGAGTGGGGGCCTGGTGGGGGCTGCCCATGGTGGCAGAGGGGTGGGGGTGGTGGGAGACATGAGTGGGGGCCTGGTGGAGGGTGACCCTGCACTGCTGGGGGGTGGGGGTGGTGGGAGACATGAGTGGGGGCCTGGTGGGGGCTGGCCATGGTGGCAGGGGGGTGGGGGTGGTGGGACACATGAGTGGGGGCCTGGTGGGGCTGCCCATGGTGGCAGGTGGGTGGGGGTGGTGGGAGACATGAGTGGGGGCCTGGTGGAGGGTGACCCTGCACTGCTGGGGGGTGGGGGTGGTGGGAGACATGAGTGGGGGCCTGGTGGGGGCTGCCCATGGTGGCAGGGGGGTGGGGGTGGTGGGAGACATGAGTGGGGGCCTGGTGGAGGCTGCCCATGGTGGCAAGGGGGTGGGGGTGGTGGGAGACATGAGTGGGGGCCTGGTGGAGGCTGCCCCTGCACTGCCGGGGGGTGGGGGTGGTGGGAGACATGAGTGGGGGCCTGGTGGGGGCTGGCCATGGTGGCAGGGGGGTGGGGGTGGTGGGACACATGAGTGGGGGCCTGGTGGGGGCTGGCCATGGTGGCAGGGGGGTGGGGGTGGTGGGAGACATGAGTGGGGGCCTGGTGGAGGGTGACTCTGCACTGCTGGGGGGTGGGGGTGGTGGGAGACATGAGTGGGGGCCTGGTGGAGGGTGACCCTGCACTGCCGGGGGGTGGGGGTGGTGGGAGACATGAGTGGGGGCCTGGTGGGGGCTGGCCATGGTGGCAGGGGGGTGGGGGTGGTGGGACACATGAGTGGGGGCCTGGTGGGGGCTGCCCATGGTGGCAGGGGGGTGGGGGTGGTGGGAGACATGAGTGGGGGCCTGGTGGGGGCTGCCCATGGTGGCAGGGGGGTGGGGGTGGTGGGAGACATGATTGGGGGCCTTGTGGAGGGTGACCCTGCACTGCCCGGGGGTGGGGGTGGTGGGAGACATGAGTAGGGGCCTGGTGGAGCGTGACCCTGCACTGCCGGGGGGTGGGGGTGGTGGGAGACATGAGTGGGGTCCTGGTGGAGGCTGCCCCTGCACTGCTGGGGGGTGGGGGTGGTGGGAGACATGAGTGCGGGCCTGGTGGAGGGTGACCCTGGATGCTGGGGGGTGGGGGTGCAGGGGGACATGAGTGGGGGCCTGGTGGAGGGTGACCCTGCACTGCCGGGGGGTGGGGGTGGTGGGAGACATGAGTGGGGGCCTGGTGGGGGCTGCCCATGGTGGCAGGGGGGTGGGGGTGGTGGGAGACATGAGTGGGGGCCTGGTGGGGGCTGCCCATGGTGGCAGGGGGGTGGGGGTGGTGGGAGACATGAGTGGGGGCCTGGTGGAGGGTGACCCTGCACTGCCGGGGGTGGGGGTGGTGGGAGACATGAGTGGGGGCCTGGTGGAGGGTGACCCTGGATGCTGGGGGGTGGGGGTGCAGGGGGACATGAGTGGGGGCCTGGTGGAGGGTGACCCTGCACTGCTGGGGGGTGGGGGTGGTGGGAGACATGAGTGGGGGCCTGGTGGGGGCTGCCCATGGTGGCAGGGGGGTGGGGGTGGTGGGAGACATGAGTGGGGGCCTGGTGGAGGGTGACCCTGCACTGCCGGGGGGTGGGGGTGGTGGGAGACATGAGTGGGGGCCTGGTGGAGGGTGACCCTGCACTGCTGGGGGGTGGGGGTGGTGGGAGACATGAGTGGGGGCCTGGTGGAGGGTGACCCTGCACTGCCGGGGGGTGGGGGTGGTGGGAGACATGAGTGGGGGCCTGGTGGAGGGTGACCCTGCACTGCCGGGGGGTGGGGGTGGTGGGAGACATGAGTGGGGGCCTTGTGGGGGCTGGCCATGGTGGCAGGGGGGTGGGGGTGCAGGGGGACCTGGTGGAGGCTGCCCCTGCACTGCTGGGGGGTGGGGGTGGTGGGAGACATGAGTGGGGGCCTGGTGGAGGGTGACCCTGCACTCCCGGGGGGTGGGGGTGGTGGGAGACATGAGTGGGGGCCTGGTGGAGGCTGCCCCTGCACTGCTGGGGGGTGGGGGTGGTGGGAGACATGCATTGTTGATCAGTAGTGCAAGGTGACATGTGGGTTGGCTGGGGGGCATGGCCATGGTGATTGGGCTGCCTGCGGGACATGTGCAGGGGTGCAGGGTAGTCCCCCGTGGTGTGGGCTGCCTGCAGGGGCCGTGGAGGTTGTGGAGCGTACACCTGGGAGGACCCACATGGCCAATTCACGTGTAGTACTCCCCAGAACCCCTGAAATACACATTCCCTGCTGGTATCGCGTGTGTAACTTCCCGCGCACCCCTGAAATACACGTACCCTGCTCGCACTGGGACTATCGCGTGTGGAACTTCCCGCGCACCCCTGATATACACGTACCCTGCTCGCACTGGGACAATCGCGTGTGCAACTTCACGCGAACCCCTGTAATACACGTAGCACGCTCCCCCAGGCCCGATCGCGTGAGAAAGTTCACGCTAACCCCGGAAATACACGTAGCCCGCTCCCCCAGGCCCGATCGCGTGAGAAAGTTCACGCGAACCCCTGAAATACACGTAGCCCGCTCCCCCAGGCCCGATCGCGTGAGGAAGTTCACGCGAACCCCTGTAATACACATTGCCCGCTCCCCCAGGCCCGATCGCGTGAAATAATTCACGCGAACCCCTGAAATACACGTAGCCCGCTCCCCCAGGCCCGATCGCGTGAGTAAGTTCACGCGAACCCCTGTAATACACGTAGCACGCTCCCCCAGGCCCGATCGCGTGAGTAACTTCACACGAACCCCTGAAATACACGTACCCTGCTGTAATCGCGTGTGGAACTTCCCGCGCACCCCTGAAATTCACATACCTTGCTCGCACTGGCCCAATCGCGTGTGTAACTTCCCACGCACCCCTGAAATACACGTACCCTGCTCGCACTGGGACTATCGCGTGTGGAACTTCACGCGCACCCCTGAAATACACGTACCCTGCTCGCCCTGGGACTATCGCGTGTGGAACTTCCCGCGCACCCCTGAAATACACGTACCCTGCTCGCACTGGGACTATCGCGTGTGGAACTTCCCGCGCACCCCTGAAATACACGTTCCCCGCTTGGCGTTTGCTGTTTGCCAGCCCGGTGAACTGGTCCAGGGTTAGCGCAGCCCTTTGCGATGATTTAGCGATTTTGATGGCTTTTCCTTGCGCGAGGGCGTTCTTCGGGGCGTTACTGGCGCTGCTGCAGGGTCGCTGCGATTCTCTGCGCCACGGCTGGTTTGGGAGCCTAGTTTCCATGAATACGCTGTGCGCGGAAATCGGTTTTAGCGCACGTGCCTGGCGCAGACAATCGCACGCGGGCACTCTGCGCCAGCCGCTTGCGACACTTTTCTGCGAAATTCTATGAATTACCCTGTTAGTGTTTCAAGCACACCGCCATTTTCGTTTATTTACAAACAATTCAGGACACCACGAGTGTTCTTACAACAGTTTCTGCTTGCTAGCGAATACTACGAACAGGCATAGTGTTCTTAAGGACACCTCCATTTTTGTTTATTTATGAACATTTCAGGACACTCCGAGTGTTCTTAGAACATTTTCAACTTGCATGAGAACATTACGGACAGATGTAGTGTCCTCAGGACAGTTACATTTTCGTTTCTTTACGAACATTTTCGAACAACCGCGCTGTCCGTGGACACCTAAATTGGTTTCATCACAAAGAACTGAAAGTAATTACAACAGAATATAAGAAAAGTAACTTTATTTCATATATATATACACAATTATGACTGGGAAGGTGGGGTCGAAACGGAAACAAAAACAGGAGAATTAGGGATTTCTAGATAACTAGGATCAGGTGAAGAAGGGAAGGAAAGCTCATCGAAACGCTTTGGTCCATAGACAGGGTTTGGGGTTAACTGAGTGGGATAGGGTGAGGGGGGACAAGTGCAGGTTGGACAATGGTGTGCTGTTGGTGGTTTCACATGACTTTCCACAAAGTTTTTCAAATCCATACAATTTTGCATAAGGTCGTCCATTTTTTGATTACTCTGTTGTAGAGTGATATCCTCTGATTGTTGTTGAGATGCTTGGAATTTTTGTATGGTCTGTAATAAAAAAATGTATATGTTAAATGAATACAAAATAATATTTATTAATTGGTTTATATAGTAAAGTGTGTACCATTAGGTGGACTATCTTCTAACATTTCCTCTCGTGGGAAATGCTCCTCTAGCCAGTCGAGAGTACTACACATTTCTGTGAGAAAACAAAAAAGTAATTCTAATATACAAAGTTTATAAATATATGAGTAAAAAGAAGTGCACTTACTATGTCCGGTGAGATATGTAATCAGTAGTCTATACATCTGGTCTTGCTGTTGGTTGTGGAGCGTCTGTGAGGTAATTATGGTGGAAGCCACTTTATCTTCTTTTGGTATATTCCATTTTAAAACACATTGTATTTAAATGAATGGTTAGTGTGTTACATATATGGGTTACATTTTTTAAGTATTACTACATATACTTTGTATGTGTGCTGTTTTGTGAATTTGTTAAATGTTCCTATGTTATGATATAACTATTACACATACCCCCCCAGAGTTTTTAGGTGGTGGTACTGTTGTCCGAACATGTCTGCGGACCGTCAAATTCAGTAGAAAGGGTTCAGTATGTTCCATATTATATGTACATAAAGTCAAAGTTATTATTGTTAAGTTGTGCTACTAAAAAACTATGAAATTCAGTAAAAAAAACTTTGTTACAGGGACGTTATGGTTAAGTTGCACTAATAAAAACCTATGAAATTCAATGAAAACACTTTGTTAAAGGGACATTATGGTTAAGTTGCACAACTAAAAACCTATGAAATTCAGTGAAAAAACTTTGTCAAAGGGACGTTATGGTTCCAAGTAAAACCGAAAAACCCTTGAAATTCGCCAGTTATGGTAAGCTAAGCAACCATAACTCGCGCCACCACCGTGCACTGCTAAGACTAACACCCAGGACATCAAAGATGACATCACAAATGTCACTGATGACATCACTGATGACATCACATGTCTGGCTCACTCTTTTTTCTTTTGCTGACATATCTAGGCCACATGGTTTTCTTCAGTAACAGTCAGAAACTAAAAATGTTATTTTATTTGTAGACGTATCCTTCAAGTAGGTTCTTACAGTAATTCCCTTAGAGTCCAGTCACATCATATGAAACATATACATACGGGAAGACACAAGCTTGAAAGACAGCAATCCTTTTTGTGCATAAAGATAATCAATAGACTTATGAGCACTTTCTGATAGTTCTGTTGTTTTTTTGTTATGGCTGTACTTTCCCTGTGGGTCCAATCACATCAAGTGATACATATACATAAGGTAAATAGCAGCTTTGAAACAGAGCAATCATTTATGTTCATGAAAATAATCAGTTAAGTTATGAATTGTTTCTGCTACTACTTGTGCTTTTTTGCTAACTTCACTTTCCCTGTATATACCCATATTGGTATGTGTTCTTGTGTCTTTGTGTTTTGTCTATAGTAATGCAATTATGTAATACATGTGTTTTATTAGCTACGTATTACATATTTCACAGTACACAAAAATATATTAAGAAAACAATTATCATTTCATTATTCAACATATTAACATTACGAATATTATGCCTTCATCTTGTACGCTGCAACCAACGTTATGTTTCTGTATGAGTAGCTTAGTATACTAGATAGAACCCCATAATAGAATGCTATTTATATCAATGCATCGTTCAATGCACTAATTAGGGTATGATATTTATTGCAATGATCCTTGACACTTGTTTCGCAACATTATAATAAGAATCCCTTGTACACATATTTCATGAAAAGTACATACACATGTGATGTCATCGGTGATGTCATCAATGACATTTGTGATGTCATCAGTCTTAGCAGTGCACGGTGGTGGCGCGAGTTATGGTTGCTTATCTTACCATAACTGGCGAATTTCAAGGGTTTTACTTGGAACCAGAACGTCCCTTTAACAAAGTTTTTTCACTGAATATATATATATATATATATATATATATATATATATATATACACATTACTCACAGTAATCGTATTTCTGATGCTTGTATCTGCTTAGTTTGACATGCTGTGCATAGGCCGACATCTAGTGGAAGCTGCAGAGTATTACAGTTTGTTTTTCGAAACTCGAAAATGGGCGTGGACACAGGGCGTGCCAGTAATACTATCCCTAGTGTGACGTACACTGTACCCATGATCCCTCATCTGTGAGGACCCTCAGATTGTATTTTTTGTGACATGAGGTAGCATGGGGAGTAGCGCGAGTACAGATTATCCAAGCAGATAGATAGATAAGACTACAAGCATCCATGCGACTTCTCTGAGAGGGGAGGAAGGGCAGGCGCATGTGAATCTAAGCAGATACAAGCATCAGAAATACGATTACGGTGAGTAATGTATCCCTTCTGAGGCTTGTGAAATCTGCTTAGATCACCTCCTGGTCATAGATTAGCGAGCAGTGTTAGAAGAAGGAGGTGGGATGTGAGAAGGGTCATGAGAGAACAGATGTCTTAGAACCGCTGGTCCCACTTGAGTATCTGTCTTGGAATGAGTGCCAATGCAGTAGTGCTGAGTAAAAGTGTGAATAGAGCTCCATGTAGCTGCTTTGCAAATGGTGTCAAGGGGTACATTTGCAATGAAAGCCAGAGTGGCTCCAGTGCCTCTTGTAGAGTGGGCTCTTGGCGTAAAAGGCAGAGTTTTTTCAGAAAGGGAGTAACACAGCTGGATACATTTGACTATCCATTTCGAGATGGCACCTTTAGAGACGCGATCTCCCTCTCTGCCTGTAGCTACGGAGACAAACAGTTGGTCTGTTTTTCTTAGCGGTCTGGTCTTCTCTACATAGTAGAGGACCGCTCTTCACACATCTAGAGTGTGTAGTTTCACCTCAGCAGAGCTTTTGGGTTCTTGGAATAAGGCTGGTAGTTCAATTGACTGGTTAACGTGGAATTTAGAAATGAATTTAGGTGAGAACTTAGGATGAGTTCGTAGAACCAGTTTATTCTTATGAACAGTAAAGAAAGGATCCTGCACTGACAGAGCCTGAATTTCACGGACCCTTTTTATGGATGTAATGGCTACTAAGAAGGCAGTTTTGTAGGTCAGGTGTTTGAGACTGGCCTTATGCATGGGTTCAAAGGGGGGCCTTATGAGTTTAGCAAGCACCACATTAGGGTCCCATCCTGGTGGTGGGTTTGAAATTGGAGGGGGAAGTCTCTTTATCCCTTCCATAAAGGCTTTAACCACTGGTACTTTACACTACGCCACCTTGTTATGGGAGGTGGTGTAGGCTGACACCGCCGCCAGGTGTACCTTGAGTGAATTAAATACCAATCCTGCGTCCAGAAGGTGGAGCATGTAGGTGACAATATTGGAAGGAGTGCAATCAACCGGGCTGATTTGTTTATTCTGGCACCAGATAACGAATCTCTTCCATTTATCAAAGTAACAGTGTCTTGTGTTTGGTTTCCTAGCTTATTTTAGGATATCCATACATCTCTGAGGTAGATTGAGAAGGCCAAACTCTATGACTTCAGGAGCCATGCTGCCAAGTTCATTGAGCTGGCTTGAGGATGCACTGTTTGTCCTTCGTGCTGGGATAGTAGGTTGTGCCAGCACGGGAGTCTGATGGGTTTGCACACTGCAGGTTTGTGCAGGTGCGGGAACCACAGTTGTCTCACCCACATGGGAGCAACAAGGATTAGCGTCATCGATTCCCTGTGCATCTTGTTGACCACCTTCCTCAACAGAGGGTTTGGTGGAAAAGCGTAGGCAAACATCCCCGACCAGTTCATCCATAGAGCGTTCCCCATGGAGTCTGGCTGGGGGAACCTGGATGCGAATCCTGGGCATTGTCTGTTTTCGCTTGTGGTGAATAGGTCTATAGTGGGGAAGCCCCACTGTGAGAAGAGGTCTCCTCTTCTCACAGAAGAGGCCATTCGTGCTCTTCCGGGAGGGGGTCTCTGCTCAAAGCGTTTGCTAGTGAATTGAGATCCCCTGGAACATGTTGAGATGACAGGTAAATGTTCCGTCTGAGTGCCCATATCCAATTTTCTGGGCAAGCCTGGTCAGATTTGCCGAACGAGTGCCCCCTGCTTGTTTATGTAAAACATTGATGTTGTGCTATCCGTTAGGAACTGCACTGACAGGTTCGACAGGTGGGGTTCAAATGCTCGAAGCGCTCTGAAGACTGCCAGAAGCTCTAGCAGATTGATGTGATTCTTGGCCACTGTGTGAGACCAGAGGCCCTGCGCTGTGTGGTGAAGGAGGTGTGCTCCTCAGCCTGAGAGGGATGCGTCTGTAGTGACTACAGTTTGTATTTCTGGATCGTAAAAGGGTTTCCCCTTTGAAAGGTTCTCCCTCTTCCACCAGCAAAGACTCTGTTCTAGTGTTGGCGAAACTACAACTAGATCGTCCCACTGACCACTTGCCTGAGACCACTGTTTCGCCAACCATTCCTGCATGGGTCTCATGCGCAGGCGCGCGTGGTGAACCAGGTATATACATGACGCCATCATGCCTAGCAAACACATCGCTTTGCGCACCCTTATCTGACGGCCAGACTGGTATTGAGGAATTTGCAGTAGTAGATTCCGAATTCTTTCCTCTGATGGAACGGCCAACCCATCTTGAGTGTTTAGGACATCTCCTAGGAACTGTTTGGAGGTGCTTGGCACCAGGCTTGATTTCTTCTTGTTGATAGAGAAACCCAATTCGAAGAGGTTGATCGTTCTTTGGATATTGGATCTGCAAATTACTGGGGTTTCCCCCGTGATGAGCCAGTCGTCCAGGTAAGGGTACACTGGGATTGCCTCCCTGTGTAGGTGCGCCGCCACCACCGCCAGTACCTTGGTGAATACCCTTGGAGCCGAGGCTATACCGAAGGGCAGCACCTTGAACTGGTAGTGCTGACTGTCCACCTTGAAGTGCAAGAATTTTCTGTTTCGATGGGAACATGGAAATATGAAAAAAGGCATCTTTCATGTCCAATGTTGCTATGTAATCTCCTCTCTTTAAGAAGGGGATTACCTCTTGGAGTGTAGTCAAAACTTGTTTGCAGGGCGTAAGTCTAATACTGGGCGCATTGTCAGACCTTTCTTTGGCACAAGGAAGTAAGCTGAATAAATACCCTTGTTTACCTGGTTGCCCGGGACGAGTTATATCGCGTCCTTTGCTAGAAGATTGACAATTTCCTCGAGGAGGATCTTTTGGTGGTCCAGGGAGTGTATTTTTTGTCTTGGAGGATGGTTGCGGGGGCGCTCCAACAGTTCGATGCAGTATCCCACGGACACTGTGGACAGCACCCATCTGTCCGAGGTGATCCCTTCCCATGCTTGGGTGAAGGTGGAAATGTGCCCCCCTACTGGGGATGCATGGGAAGGGACCCTGAGCGTCACTGTTTGCTGGCGGGTGTACCTCCCCTGCCTGGGCTTCCTCTCCCTCTACCACAGCCCCTTTTGTTACCTCTGGGGAAACTTTGGGAAGTCTGTTGGTTTCCACCCCACGATGTACCTTGCCCCTGTGAGCAATTCGAACCCCTCTAAGAATTTCGGCCGCATGAGCAACGGAAATTATTATTCCCTCTCTGGTTCGTGGGTTTATTAGTCAATTGGCCCAGGGACCTTAGGGTATCGTAATCCTCTTTGGCAGTTTTGAGTCCTCTACCGCTTTGCCAAACAAGACATTCATTTCCACCGGCATGTCGATACGAGTAGCCTGGGTCTCGGGTTTGAACCCTGATTGTCTGAGCCAAGCGTGTCTCTTAATGACAGTGCGCTCTGCGATAAGCCGGCCTGCATTATCTGCTGCGTCAAAAGTCGCCTTTGGAATGCACCCGGACACCGATCTACCTGCTGACGCAATTTGGGCTAACTGGCCCTTTAATGGTTCTGGTGCGGAGGCAACGAGGGCAGCTACCTGCTCCCATTGGTGACAATTATAACTTGCCAGCAGAGTGGTGGAATTCACGATTCTTGCCTGGTTAGTGGAAGTGGAGGCCACTTTCCTTCCTAAACCATATTTCCTCTTGCTCTCCTTGTCTGGTGGAGCTTCAGATGATGCTAGAGGTGTTCCCGCTCTTTTCCTGGTGGTGGTAACTACCATTGAGTCGGGCTTCAGCTGACCCCTTATGTACAGTGGGTCAGAAGTGGCGGCCCTGAATAATTTTTCAATTCTGGGGTTGACTGCCCGGCTGAGATTAGGGGTGAGGAGGGAGGGGTCAATTCTGCGTTGGACAGACTTCAAAATTTGTATGGCTTGTGCGATGGACTTCTTGTCCCCCATCCTTTCCTCTGCAAAGTCCCTCTCTTCTTGAGCCCCTTGAGTGTCTATGTGAAAGTGCTCTGCAGCTCTAGCTAAGACCTCATTTAGTAGTGGCTGATTATCCACAGGTGAGTCATTGACTGGTGGATCTTTGGGAATAGGTGAGTCCAGATTATAGGCCCCTGTCTCATCTTCCTCCTCCTCATCCTGCTCCTGATCGTCTCCATAATAAACAACCCCTGCTTGGTCGTCCAGTATCTGTAGGTCTGGATCTTCAGCATACTGATGGTAAGGCTAAATAGAGAGTGGCTCTGAGATTAGGCCCTGAGATGGAGTCTCATAGCAGGGTCTCTTACTGGGAGGCTGAGGGTCTTTGGATCCTGAAGGAGTATAGGTGTTAGGGGTATTCTGATAGCTTTGAAAATAATCAGGGTTTTTTTCATAGAAATTAGCCATGGAGGACATTCTTCTCATCACCCTGTCGATGTCCTCAGAGCTCCATTCCCTGGAACTGGGAATGAGGACCTCTTGCTATTCCCATATCCTGTGGAGTGGGAGGGACAACCTTGGGCCTGTTGACTGGATCAGGGATCTTGGATCTATCTTTATCAGAAGATTTATGCTTGTCCTTCTGGACATGGGCTTTATCGGATGTCTTCTTTTGCTGTTTCCCCTCCTTACCATGAGTAGAGGCATGTTTCCCTGACTCTTTGGACCTTTCTGAATCTTTCGACGCCTGGCGCCAAGATTCGGGGGTGGGTTGGGAAAGTTCAGTAGCTTTAGAGAGCGTGCATCGGGACTTGGAGGCCGACATGGAAAGGGCTGCCGGAGCCGACTTTAGGCGTGCTGCTTGGAGGTAGAGGTCAGCTTCGTCTCCTGACAACCCTACCTCCGTAACCTTGGGGAGCGAGGCACTCTTGGCAATTGTGGATGGTTGCCGTGTGTCGTGAGGCGATCTCGACCTGGAACACCCAGGGCCGAGGCCAGAGGCCTTCCGAGGCCCAAAGTCCGTCGAGTCTCGATGGCTTCTTCGTTGTTCAGACCAGCGTCGATCTTCGATGTCTCGACGTGGAGTTTAAAGAACAGGGAATTTAAGATAAATTTTAAGATTAATTATGACAAAATGGCTGAAAGTCAGGGAACTCCGCAACTATGCTTCCGACAAATATGGCGGAAAAAAACAATCTGAGGGTCCTACACGCGTGAGGGATCATGGGTACAGTGAACGTCACACTAGGGATAGTATTACTGGCACGCCCTAGGTCGATGCCCATTTTCGAGTTTCGAAAAAACAAACTGTAATACTCCGCAGCTTCCACTAGATGTCGGCCTATGCACAGCATGTGATCTAAGCAGATTCCACAAGCCTCAGAAATATATATATATATATATATATATATATATATATATATATATATATATATATATATATATATATATACACATACACACACATTTTATTCTATTTGTTGTGTCCCTTGAATAGGTCCCAATTATGTTACACCTTTATAAACTGGCTCACCACTTGTTTATTTATTTTTTATTTATTTCCTTTATATAGTACCAAGACCCGAAGTTATCAGAGTGCTTGTAAGGGTGTGTAAAACACAGTCAAAAGTAGAAGATAACAGTATACGTCATAGAGGTACAAGTCAGTTAGGCATATTTGTTAAATATCCATGTTTTTAGAAGTTTTATTTTAATAGCAGGAGTGAATGTTTGTTTCTGATGTGATCTGGGAGAGTGTTCCAGAGGGGGTGAGCGGTCACAGTGAAGCTGGACCCCCCTGCTCCCTTACTTTGGAATTTGGGGGCGAGTAGTGAGCGACTTGATGTAGAATGGAGACATTGGGCCTCATTCCGAGATTGGAGGTAGCCATGGTGCTATTAGCACCATAGCTGCCTCCAATACCGGTACCGACTCCGACTTGGTTCAATGGGGACTTACCGGTGTAGTCCGACCTTTGCAGGACCGGTAAGTCCCCATTGAAAAAGGCAATCCCCATTCCCATTGAGCCCTTGTAGGGCTCAATGGGAATGGGGAGGGAGCTAATAACGGTACTGCAATTTGCGGTACCGTTATTTGCTCCCTGGTCCATTTGCAGCTCCCGCTAAGGGCACCTGGTAAAACGAGGCACCCATAGTGGGACCCGCTAAGGGCCTCGTAGTAGGGCGCAAAGGGATTACCGGTGCCCGGTATCCCTTTGCGCCCTACTCGGAATGAGGCCCATTAAGTCACTGGTTTTACAGCAATGCGGGGAGTGAGGTGAGATGGGGCATTCAGGTGGAGACATTAGTTGGCAAGGATAAGTGTTTTAAAGTCAATTTGTGCTTTTATTGGAAGCCAGTGAACTTCCCTTCTTGCTGCTGAGATGTGGTCAGTGAGTTAGAGGTCTAGGGCCGGCCTAAGTGCCATGAGTTGAGGTAGCAGAAGTGCAGGTGAACAGTACATTGCAAAAATCGAGGTTGCTCCCAATGATAGCCCGTGCAGGGGAGAGGCAGTTTGTGAGTGAGATTAATTTCTTACTCAGGAAATGAGCCTGGAGGTGTAGGCTGTGGCGGAGGCCAGTGCATTGATTTGTTGGGACATGTTAAGTTCAGCGTTAAGATCAGTGCTTTAAGTGGGCCGGGGCCTGCCGGGGCCGGGCCCCGGCAGTCTCCAAAAAGTGAGGCTGAGCCGGGGCCCTGCCGGGGCCCCCCAGCCCCACCACGCCATGGCAGGACGCATTATCCCGCCGCGGCCGCAGCCGCAACGAGAGATGCGCCCGCCAGTTAAACGTCAGGCAAGCTGACAGAAGTGCCAGCCAGCCACAGCGTCGCTGTGACTGGCTGGCACTTCCGTCAGTCTCTGTAACTTTCTCTGATGACCCCTCATCTGAGGGGCCATCAGAGGAAGCTACAGTCCCTTAGTTCCCCTCGCCAGGTCACTGACCCTCAGCGACCCGCGGGCTCCATGATCTAATATGTAGATTAGATCACGGAGCCCGCGGGTTCGCAGAGAGTGAAAGACGCCTCGGGGTCAGTGCTCTGAGCAGAGATCACTGAGCCCAAGGCGCCTTTCTCCATTGGCAAGGCTTTATAAAAGATGCCTTCAACTGTGTACGTTTAAGCCATCTTTTATACACGTAGAAATATTTCTATGTTTATAACAGATGGCTTGAATCGTACACAATTCAAAGCAACTTTTATAAAGCTTTGTCGACGGACAAAGCCACCTTGGATTTTGTCCGTCCTCAACGCTTTATAAAAGATGCCTACGTTTCAAGACGTCTTTTATAAACATAGACATATGTTACAAATGTCTATGTTTATAAAAGGCAGCTTGAATAGTACACAAACCATAGTAAGGTAAGCACACAAGTGTGCGTAACTTACTATGGTGTGTGCACTTTCAAGCCACCTTTTATAAACATAGAAATATGTAACATTGCTATGAATATAAAAGAAGGCTTGAAAAATACACAAACCATAGTAGTACGCAAACAAATATATAAATGCTCAAATACATTTATATATTTGTTTGCGCACCTTACTATGATTTGTGCACTTTTAGGCCACGCCCACAATGGAGGCCACGCCTCCAAACGAGGGCCCCCCCTCAATTTCTTACCCCACTTAAAGCACTGGTTAAGATATACACCCAGTGTCTTCACGTGTTTAGAGACCTGAATGGTCGTCCCATCAATGGGAAAGGACGCATAGGATAGGTCCAGGGTGCTTAGCAGGTGGGGGGAACATACAATGAGAAGCTCAGTCTTTTCACCATTCAGACAAAGGTTGTTATCCAGTTCTGTATAACACTGTATGTCTGATTGATGACTTCAACGTCATGGGCGTAGTTCCCTGAGATCGGCAGCAGGACTTGCATGTCATCTGCAAAGTTTGTGTAACTGATCCCTAGAGCGTCATGGTGATCAAAAAGAGGATTGGTGTACGTGTTGTGAAGTGCTGGGGAGATGCAAGAGCCTTGAGGGACGCCACATGGAAAGGGGATGGGATCTGTGGAGTGATCACCTATGAAGACTTTGGAGGTGCGTTCACTCAGGAAGGACTTGATCCACTAAACTGCCTTGTGGGAGAAGTGAAAGTTTGTGAGGAGGTGTTGGCAGAGGACACTGGGGTCTATGAGGTCAAATGTCACTGACAGGTCAAGGGCGAGTAGAATGGCCAGATTGCCCGAATCACGGGTATGGTCGAGTTGGATGTTTAGGTCCAAGAGAGCGGTTTCTGTGCTGTATTTTGGTCTGAACCTGGTTTTGGTTCTCACCTTTATGCTATTGTAGAGGCACTGCAATCTGTAAATGCACTATTGTAAGTAATTTCTGACCGAACCTGACATCCTTGTTCTTCAAATAAATACAAATGCTGCATGCTAGGCCTGGGTGTTAGTCTGATTGCTGCGCTCCACCAAGTCATGTTGGGGGTGTGCTGCAAGGAGCTTTCTTTTTTATTGTTCCCTTTGCAGGTACGGCTAATTTGGAATTCAGGTGTGGTGTACCAGCTAGAGGGGAGAAGGGACAGGTGTGGCAGCTGCATCGCATAAGAGGGTCAGACTAGAACAAAGGCCAGGACTAGAGCAGTGAAGTGTACCAGCAGAGGAAGCCAATGAGGGAAAAGAAAGGGACTGGGCCGGGCCTACTGGGAGGCTGATATTACAGGAGATCCGCCCCCAAAGCTACTCTTTTCCTTGAAATACTGCTGTTTTGAGGGCATGAAGGCAAGTAATGTAGAAGAGGTCCTTCACTGGCCAAAATCTCCCTCTGTCTAACTGCCACACAACATCTTTCATGTCACAGTACATACATCAATGTTCCACACGTTCCAAGCAGTAGCTGAGCTCATGAGTACGAATTACAACACATCCCACTTGGTAAATGGAAACAAAAGAGAAACCAAGTTGTGACAGTTTAATTGTACAGTGCCGCTCTCTAAAGACCCCCACACAGTGCCATCTTCAAGCACCACTGAGGATCTGAAGACCGTGGTGACTTTTACCGCGTTGTCTTTGCCATCTTCTTTCACTGGCCCCCATGTTCGTGGTCACAGAGCTTGATATCGGTTTCTAATAATTTCCTTGTCAAACCAACTTGGGCACCTGAGATTCTGTTATGTTAGTAACATTTGTATAGTGCGACCTACACCAACATAGGCATCATGGCGCTAAAAAGACAGCGTGGTAAAGAGGTAGCAGAAAATAAGGCTAAAACAAAAAGGGTTTTAGAGCACAACGAAAGGACAAATGATCCTGGGTGGCACGAAGAGAAAAAGGAAGAGAATTCCAAAGCTGCGAAGCAGCGGCAGAAAAAGAGCGGCCCCCAATATGGGAGCGCTTAAAAACGAGGCGGGATGTAAGGGAAAAATGTGGCCTGCAAATAGGTCCAGTCTTATAGAAAGCCTGATGGACAATATAGAGAGCACTGGACAATACAAAGAGCCTTGAAATTAACCCTCGTAGGCACAGAGAGCCAATGGAGAGAAGACTGAGCCAGAGAAATAGAAACATAGTGAGACACACCAGTGGCAACTATTACCCCCATATTTTCAAAAATGTGCAAACATGTAAAAGATAAGCCAGTTGAGCAAGGTAGAGTGAATTACATAAGCCTGAAGAACCGATATAATAGAAGACACAAAGCTAGTGAGAAGATAGGGCAAAACCTTATGGAGGATCGTCAGTTTAAAAATTAACTGATACACAGAACTCACCTGGGCCTCCATAGAAAGTGAAGCCAAAGGCTTGACAGCAACATCTTTTACTACTGAAACCGACAGAGGCAAAGGGCCCAAAGAAGGGGGCAAAAAATCAGATGACCAAAGAGCAGAGTCAGGAGTAGAAGCAACTATAAGAACCTCTGTTTTTTCACCATGGAGGCAGAGCCCGTTATTACACATCCAAGTGTGCACTGAGAGCAAACAAGATTGGCACATTCAGCTGTAGAAGAAAGAGAAGGATCAAGACGAACCAAGATCATAGTGTCATCAGCATAGGAATAACACTGAAATCCAAAAGAGTGATTACATTTCACTAAAGGCTAACTGTAATCCATGATATAGTCCTTTTGTTGATCATTTGTATTGCTTTTATACCATTTTCAGAGCTTCAGTTATTTTGGAACTGCTGTGATAGTATTTGGATAGTATTTGGAAATAATTTTACCTAGATTCGATTTGAAGGAAATGTGACTATTTTTATTAATTGTGTGTATTATAGTATATTAGTTGCCCTGTGCTTGAGCCATTCGTATCACCGTCTATTTGCTCATAATCTTTCCTCATTAGTACCCGTGCTTAAGGTGCTTCCTGTATTGAGCACTGTTATACCGTGGTACGTGCTAGAAATACATCTCCCTTGTTTTTGAAGTTCAAGCACGCTTTTTCTTCTGGGTCAGGCGCGTCAGCACTAGCCAGTCAGAAGTGGTATTTAAACCCTACTCGTGCCGTATGCTGCCTGATCATCGTTTTGTTGATAATTCCTATTGCTTTTATACCATTTGCAGAGCTTCAGTTATTTTAGAAGTGCCGTGATAATATGTGGATAGTATTTGGAAATAATTTTACCTAGATTCGATTTGAGAGAAAGGCATTTAAATTGGACTATTAGTATTCATTGTGTGCATTACAGTATATAAGTTGCACTGTGCTTGAGCCATTCATATCACCGTCTATTTGCTCATAATCTTTCCTCATTAGTACCCGTGCTTAAGGTGCTTCCTGTATTGGGCACTGTTATACCGTGGTACGCGCTAGAACTACATCTCCCTTGTTTTTGTAGTTCACGCACGATTTTTCTTCTCGGTCAGGCACGTCAGCGCCGGCATGTCAGGACTAGCCAGTCTGCGCTGGGCTGCGTTTCGTGTGCCATTTTTGGGTACTGGCGCTTCAGCGGAAGTTGCCTTATTACTCAAGGTAAGCGAGACCGTATTGCGCTGCATGATTTAAACATGCATATGTCCTCTTTATTGGAAACAGGGAGGCAGTCAGACAATCGATTGTGGATAAATATCTGCAGTTCACAGGCGATTTAGTAAAGTCAAACACTAAAGAAAGTCCTGGCCTGATGAGGGATTACGCTTCGCAAATGGCTGATGTATATCGTCACGTTAGTGAAACTGATTCACAAGTAAGGAAGGATTTGAAGGAGCTAAACTTTCCAATTTCTGAACTATCTACACTCATTGGGCCTCATTATTATTCCAGTAGTAACCTTGCAGGTAAAAACGGCACAGCACTTTTTTTTCCCAGCGCCCGGCAATAGGGACTTACCGGGGCATTACGGTCCTGGCGGTCTCGGTAATTGCCCATTGCCGGGCGCCAGAAAATATTGCTACCCATCCCCATTCGAGTCCCATCGGAGTCAATGGGAATGGGGAGGACGGCTGCACCTCCGTCAAGGTCTGTGAGCAGGTGCCGTTCCGCCCGCCAGGTCAGACCTGGCAGGCTGAAAGGCACCCGCTCGCAGAACTCCGAGTATGCCGGTCCGGTAGCAACATTGCTGGTAGCTTACCGTTGTTACCAGACCGGCATACTTGTAATGCAGCCCATTGACATATCACAGTCATCTAATATTTTGGAGATGACACAGGAAGACAATCCTCCTATAGTTAGAAACTCAGACACAAACGAGGGGAAGAAGAAAGTTGTAGCACCCATTCTGAGAAACAAGCTCACAGTGAAAATAGCTATTTTCAATACTGGATCATTAGGGAATTCAGCCATTGATATACATGATTATATACTCCATAATGGGGTTGATATCGGCTATTACTGAAACGTGGCTGAAAGATTCGAGTGGCCCAGGTATCTACATGGCCATGCCACTAGGCTTTACATTTTTTTGTCGGAATATGGAGCAAGGAAATGGAGGGGGGGGTGCATCGATAGTTAGGGAAGAGTTAAGTTTCTTCCAATCCTCCTTAAATTGTGAGGGCTTTGAAGTTCTTCATCTTAAAATGAACTCCTCCCCGATATATTGTACTCACCTTATTGTTATCTAGCGGCTGCCAAATGAGATGCCGAATTTCAATGAAAATCCTATGATCACTCTTGCAGGTCTCCATAAACCTAACTCCTCCACCATGATTATGGGAGACTTGAAAAGGCGGAGGGGTAATGAGGCAGTTAAAGAGGCCATTCTTCTTGTACATATGCTAAAAAACATTGAAGTGGATGTACAGAACAGCAAAGCCACACATGTCAAAGGTAACACTTTGGACTGGGTTACATCCAGGAACCTGCAGATGAATTCTATATTGACGGACCTATGTGTTTGGTCGTATCATTCTGTCATTCAGTTTCAGGTTACCCTGCCGGGGAAACAAATCGAGCAGGGCAACCTGGTAAAAAGTGTCACAAGGAGGAATTTAAAGAAAGTGAAGGAGGAAGATCTTGATATTTGTTTATGTAATAGCATGGATAGCACTACAGATTTTGACACTCTGGATATTTTGGCAGTAAGTTACGGCCAAGATCTACTACAGCTGTTAATTAAAGTGGCACCTATGAAAATGAAGAGGGTCAGAGACTGGCAGAATCATTGTAGCTGGTTTTCCCCATACCTTTTAAAGTTAAAACAGAAGAAGAGAACAGCAGACCGTATTTGGGTCAAAAACAGGACTGAGGAAAATTAGGCCATTTGGAAGAACTTGGAAAAGCAGTATAGAGAAAATATAATTGAAGCCAATAAAACATTCTCAATAATGAAATTGAGAATTCCATGGACAACACTCGGAAGCTCTTCAAAGTTTTAAAAAATGTGGGAAAACCCCATCTAAAATCTGATTTTTCATCCTCCAGACAGAAGATTGTGTAAAATTACAACAAGCCTTTGATGGCAAGATCACTGGAGCATGGGCACAGATTGCTTTAGAGCCCACTATAATATCTTACCCGGAAAAAGCTTCAACAACTCCTACTGAGAATTGTTCTTTATTTAAATTTATGTCAATCTCGGTATTAGATATGGACATTTTTTAAAAAAAAGATATGCATTACACCTTGTTGGGGTGATAAAATGAATACCAAAATTGGTCTGGATAATATTGGATCTTTCCCACCCTTCCTGACACGGTTCACAAATGCTACTTTCCACCATCGAACAATTCCAGACAGTGACAAGAAAGTTGTGGTCCCTCCACTGCTAAAAAACAATAGTGAACCAGACAAACAGTGAGTCTGGGACTCGTGCATGAGTGAAAGAAGTGTTGACATTATTTTTGAATACCAAACTATTAAAAAGCAGCAAAAGTGGCCTATTAAGAAACCAAGTGACTGTAAAATTAGGCATGTGCGTTTATGGAAAGTCCAACAACCCGGGGAGGCAACATGGTTAAACGCTAATGCCTACAACTATAACCCAAGCCAAGAGAGTCTAAAACCTAAGCAATATAAGTCCAACAGATATTGCCAAAGACGAAAGAGGAGTAATAGAAGACATCAGGGTTGTGAAGTCTGTTATTCATGTGTGATGAATTATATAAAACAGCTAATACAAACACATTTCCAAAGCCAACAGAGAAGCAGAGCAAATCTGTCTCATGGTCTCAAGAAGGTTATGCAGAGGGAGAGAAGCATAATTTGCAGAGGAATATTAAAGAGCACAAAGGTGAATCTTGGTTCCCTGAAAGGTTGATACAAGTTTAATGCTGCTAACCAAAGAACATTGTGAAGTTCTTGCAAAGTTGTTCAAATTAAAGGTTACCACGGAAGCACGTTCTATTTTTGAAGAGCTGTTCAGGCAGGGGAGTATACCGGGATGGCAAATATCTGAAGTAGTAGGTCTGGCATGGGACTAGATCAGGTAGTAGTTCACAAAGTGCTGAACTGTGGTCCTGATACACAATGTTATATTATTAATGGTGCTGAAGGAAGAATTGTATAATCCTGCTGTGGAGGAGTTACATTTCTTGAAGGCATTCAGTTGTGACAAAAATCATCCTGACAAAGACAATGGGCCTCATTACACGGAAGGCGGTAACCATGGCGCTATTAGCGCCATGGTTGCCGCTGGTATTTTACTGAGTCCGCCATGGTGAATGGCCGAATTACCACCCCATTCCAAGGTGTGCGGGGGCGGTAATTCCCCATTCACCATGGCACTTCCCGATTCCCATTTTTGCCCCCATAGGGCTCAATGGGAATGGAAAAGGTGGTAATTATGGTACCGCAAATTGCGGTACCGTAATTACCTCCAAGGTCCCTTTGGGGGTCCCGTCCTTAACGGCTGGTAAAACCAGCCGTTAAGGTAGGGACCCGCGAAGGGACCTTGTAGTAAGGCGGTAAGAGATTACGGGTACCCTTACCGGTACCGGTAATCCCTAACCGCCATCCGTGTAATGAGGCCCAATGTGTGTTACCTTGTGAATAATAATGGAAGTTACAAAGCACTGTGTTAGAACTTGGTTACCAACCAGGGCTTTCTTATTTTCTTTTGAACTGTGGAACAAGAACCCTTGTTGAATCAAGCAAAGGGGAATTCATCCAGATCATAAGCCAGGACTGTGGTCGCATTGCAGGTTCAATTGTGATGTTGTTTTGTTGTGTTGAACTGCCATGCATTTCCTTATTGATTGGTTGAATGTATTAGTGTGAGGGACAGATATCCTTTGTTAGAGTGTTTAGGCAGGGAAATTCTCAATAGGGTATAGACAGTAAGGAGTTTATCCAACCCTTTTGATTTAATAAAATGGCAAATTGTTTTACAAATCTGTTTGCTTCACATTTCTGACCTCACACAGAAGTGAAAGAGAAAGTGAGAGGAAACAAAAGAGATTAAGAACCCCACCTTGAAAGTATGGAACAGTAATCAAAGGGAAGACCCATACTCCTATGTAAAGATACACTACGATACCCTGGCAGGAGATTATACCAGGGAGAGGAGAAGGATCAAAGCAAGAAACTAACTGTAGATGCAGAAAGGGAAGTGCCTTAACATTTTGATGAATAAAGGAAACAAGAGAAGAAACAAAACAGTGAAACCCTGGCAGGCGAGTAAACCGGGGTAAGAAGTTAAGTGAATAAAAGTTGTGGGATAATGACAAAAGGGGAAGCCATGCCCCTTGAAAGAAGAACAAGAGTAAGCAAGAGAGAGAAAGTAAATATCTCAAAGAACTGTGACACTAAAGGAAACCGAGGGAGACGAAGGATCTCTGTTTCCAAGTGGATCATAAACTGCATCACACTGTGTTACACTCTTGCCAAGAGAGATTTACCCTTCACACCTAGAGCACACTCTACTCTGGGCACAGGGGCTACCATAGCATTCATTGCAAATGTTCCTCTTGATTCCATTTACAAAGCAGCAACCTGGAGTTCTGTACACACCTTTACACAGCACTACTGCCTAAATACACACTCTAGTTTTGATTCTCAGGTGGGACAAGCGGTGCCAAGACATCCCTTTGCTACTGTTCCTTCTCACATCCCACCACCATCTCTGGGTACTGCTCGCTAGTCTATGCACAGCATGTGATTCTAAGCAGATTCACAAGCATCAGAAGACATGCATTACTCACCGTAATAGCATTTCTGATGATTGTATCTGCCTAGATTCACATGCACCCACCCTTCCTCCCCTCGTGAAGTAGAAGGAACATAGACCTCTTACACCTTCTCTCTTCTGTACTCGCTCACGCTGACTATAAGGCTCCCTCACAGCAGAAGAAAACACAACCAGAGGGACCTCGACGTGTGAGGGATTTTGGGTACACTACATGTCACGTTAGGGATAGGGTTACAGTCACGCCCATGTCGATGTCCCCTTTCGATCTTTGAAAGAAAGATGCAATAATCTGATTTCAACTAGATGTCAGATTATATGCACAGCATGTGATTCTAAGAAGATTCACACGCATCAGAAGTGTCAGTTTAGGGTTTTGGACACAGGACGGAGGGTGGTTTATTTGTTGAACATCCTGATACAGACATTCATTGGCTTTGTTGAGGCAGAGGTACTCCTCATAAACCTATGGATAGGTAGGATTTCCCCAACCCCACTTATTATTTGGACAATAAAAGTACTATTTCAAACACAAAACCTGAGACAGTGTCCGACTCTTACTGTTGATCCCTAACATCTCGTTAACAGGAGGTTCTTCAGGTGTAGCTAAGGGTGTCCCAGCTCTTTTACGGGTAGAAGTAACTACCAGAGAATCAGGTTTGAGATGTACTCTGATAAATAGAGGGTCTATATCCGTTGGTTGAATCCACTCCTCAATGCAAGGATCAACAGATTTGGTTAGTGCTGGAGTTGCAAATTATGATGTTAATCTCCTCTTGAAAGATTGCAAATAATGGAATATACTGCCCTATTTGCTTTTTCTCGTTGATAATGTCATCAACAAAATCAGTGTCTTATTCAGACTCATGAGTCTCGATTTTGAAAAGATCTGCTGCCTTTTAAAGATTATTATTATACAAAATGTGATCATAAATGTGTGAAGACGATATAGGGTCATTCATGAGGTCTCGGTATGGATAGTATTTATTTATTACATTTATTACACGCCCAGACCCTGAGGTATCAGAGCAAGGTTACAGACAATTTGTTAAAACAGTTAAGCATATACAGTTTCATTCATAATTATGATTACTAAAGCACAGATTAATTACAGGGAAAGGTAAACAGGCAGATTAAGTAAGTGGTTATGTATACCGGGTATGGTATCTGACCTGTCAGTACTGGTTAAATAACCAGGCTTCTAGCAGTTTTTTTAATCCAGCTAGTGTTTCTTCTTTTTTGATACTGAGCGGGATAGTGTTCCAATGTTTCGGGGCTAAATATTGGAAGCTGCTACCTCCTGCTCTGGTGTTCTTGAAGCGGGGCAATCCTAATAGGAATTGGTTATTGGATCTTAAGGTTCTGATAGTTTCTTTTTTGGCAATGGCTTCGTTCAAATAAATGGGCACTTTGTTGTGGTGGCATTTGAATGTGATGCAGAGTTTTGAAAAGGATTCTAGCTTTGATGGGAAGCCAATGAGCATCTCTTTTGGTCTTAGAGATATGATCAGATCTTTTAATTCCTAGCGCAGCCTGTAATGCCTTGTTTTGGATTAATTGTAATTTGTTGACATCTAGCTCCGTTCATGGGTCGTCCTCTACAAATCCTTCCTCCTCTGCATCAAGTTCAATTATGGGGTACTCATAGGTGTGTGTGGGATCTATTCTAGCTGTTTTAGGTGGAACTTCCTCCTCCTGTACCACATGTTTAAGTTTTATTGGATGTTTGTCCAAAAAGTCCATGAAAGAAGCCATTTTATCTAGTAACATATCCTTCATCCAAGCACCACCACCCGGTGCAGAGGTTCTTGGAGACACCAAGCCATTTGCTGAGGTTACGTGTTCCACCCAAGCCTTTGTACCTTTCAACGAATGTGTCAAAATAGCAGAAGTGGGCGTTGGGTATTTTTGTGAAGCAGTTTGCTTGGTGTCAGCGCACTGTGTGCCAAGCTCACCCAATGCATGTGTTTTATATGTTTGGCATTGTCGCCAGGGGAAGCCACCATAACAGAGCATGATGCCCATTGTTCAGAGCTGGGGACTGCTACTTGTGAATCTTCAATTTCCTTATCAGACGTCTTTTCGGTATCACTAATGAAACCAGGACTGTCCTGTTCATCCTTGGCTTCCTCCACACCAGCGGGGTATTCCATCAATGCCTCAGCCTGCATCACATAGGCCACCCAGCATTTTGATCATCGATCCTTAAGCGTCTTTGGTTTGAAGAGCTTACACACTCAAAAACTAGGAAGGCAATGGTTGTACACGTTTTGTGTAGCCTTACAGAGAAACCTCAGGTTACACATGGGACAACATTTTAAAGGAGTTTTTTGCAACGCTGGTTTAGTTTAATTTAATTTCATGGGTATAGGTGAACCCCCAGACTGCGCCATGCCAATGGATATCTCCTAGAGCTTTGATTTTCAATCCCAGGGTTGCTTCTACACAAGTCTTCCAAGCCTTGTTAGCGGCTCCAACTGACAGCTTTTTGTTCTTACAAGAATCCTTCACTAATTCCCAGAATTTGCAGGGATCATTCTCCTTAACAATTGTGATGAACTCGCTCCATTTTGCCAGCTTCTGTGTGTTTACGCAGCCATTGTCAATTCTCATTTTTAATGTTCTTACAATACTAAGTTCTCTCTTCCAATTTCCAATCACTAAGCCATACAGGTTTTGATTTCAGTGCACTAGATTGATATTATAGGTGTAGCAGTAAATCTTCTAACACCGGTATAAGAATTCCCAAACATATGGGAGACCACATCTGCAATGAAAGTTTCATACTCAAGTCTGCGGTGCCTGGCTGTTGTCATATGCATGTGCATATGGTGAGTTGGGCAGATTAGGAGTTGTGGCATAGCTATTGTCATGGACAAGTACATATGGTGAGACATGATTGATTAGAAATTGAGGAACTTGACAACTCTGATTCAAGTAGTCATTAGCTTGTTTAAGTTTCCCATGTTTCCATTTGATCATATTGGCTTTGATGTTACAGTCAAGACAGCCAATCTGGTCAAATATCCGTGCTGTGTGGATTGATTCACATGCAATGATGAGGGGCAACATGATCACTTTCCTCTCTATGTTGAATTTCTAGCCCCAGGATTTAATGGAACAAACGTGCCTGGATGAAGCAATAGTAGAGGCACCGTTAGAGCTAATTCTAGTATATTTACCTGGCGAGACCCTGTTGCATCAACCATTTATGATTATGCGACTGTTATTTCTAAGGAATCTATGCCACTTCCACCCCTTGCTATTACTACTAGTCTGCTTCATGTGTGCCAGAGCGATGTCTTTCTACTTCATGCCATTCCAAAACAGGCATTCTTTCGAATCTTCCAGAGTAATTTTTGGGATATCCGATTGTAGATCGTATGCCCTTAGTAGCGATGTTGCATTATCGAGGTAGTTTGTACTTCCCGGGGATCATAGATGTTTATGATTAATAATTGTAGGCTACTTTCCAGGCATTTACCTTTAATAAGTCCTGCTAGGATGTATTCTGAATGAGTTTCAATGGGAAGGAGCGTGAATAGGTTAATCACACTGATCAAAAGACTCCACTTGGATCAGGCAGTTTCTCCTTTGGTGGCGATTTATCTTCTATCACAATAAACTTCTTCCGCAGTCCATGTTTCCTGCAGGACCACAACTATACATTCATCTGGCATTTCCCAGATCCCCTCTTCTTGTTGGTAATGTGAATGTCCCCTGGTGTTCCAAAATAACAGGCGCTTCCATGGACTAGGGCCTCAATAAGGTTTTTGGTTGCAGCACTCTGGCCAGTCAGGACCAATCTGTAATATCAGGTTACTGGTGAATGGAAGGGACCGTTCGCTTGTACTGTGTACTCTGCTTTCCTTGGGCATTTACTGACATACGCATTTGCCCAATCGCCTGTTGAAACCTCTGCTCGGAGACTGTCATAGACAGCTCAGATGGTTTTGAATCTGTCAGATAGTTTCTCATTTGTGTGTTCACCAAGCAACAGTCATATCCACGCTCCAAAAAATAAGAGATAGCTCAATACAGTGTTCCGAATATCCCTAGAGGCAAAGTGCACAATTGCTGTGGCTCATTCCACAGTTTCAAGTTGTTCCACTATACAAATGTTATTAGAATCAATCAAGCAAAGGGTGTAGATGGAGTTCATTAGGGCCAGCACACTACTTCGTTTTAAGAGACTCTTGAGCAGTTGTAAATATGCTTTGTATTTTTAGCCCTCCTTCTTGGGTTTAAATCATCCACTTCCAGAGTGTTGGGTAAGTTGGTAGAAAATACCTTATTTGCTTTGCAACAGATGGAATTCGGTTGCAGTGCCCTTAGGTGCTTGATTAGTGCCCAATTATATTGATGATCTTTTCTTGCTTTTAGGGGGAGGCATGCCGTTCTCCCTAAACAAGATGCTGACCCCTTACAGAACGGAAGATTCATCAGTTGTGTCATTACAATCTGTAAACCTGGGACCACTTTATATCATGTTGGTACAATCAGTTGATCCTGAATATGACTGTTTATTTTTATGGGGCCATCCCTTCTTAGCAATGACTATCAGACGAAAGTGAATTGTGGTTCTTCTCCTCTGCTATGCTCATATTTTTGCCCTAGAGCAATGTGTAGAGGTTATGCAATTGACTATTCCCCCTTTCCCTCTTCTTATTTGTCTTTTTCCCAAACTTGTTAAGGGTTTTTTCTTGGAATACATCTCAAGCCCCTAGCTTTAGTCTTTGTGTTCTGTAGTGGTTGATTTTTGGACTTATGATCCGTTTTGGATTTTCCATTGTGACGATCCTTCAGATAGCATCACTTCTCCCCAGGCCTTTCCATGAGGCTAGGGTGGTGAGGCCGCTAACCGATAGTCCTCCTAGTGGAGGTAACATGTGGGAGGATCTCATGGGTTATAACATCACCTAAGCCTTCCGTAAATGTAGCTGAAGAGACTATGTGCTACTGTAGCGGGTCAGCCATTCTCCCGATAACAAAAATTGGGACAAAGAACTCAAGAGCGCTACCGCAAAGCACAAGGACTTTTCAACCAGCTGTTGTAATTTGGGCTGACACTGTGCCGAGGAAAACCTGGCTATTTAAACCAAACATTGAGAAAGGGCAAGGAGAGGGAAATCTGGAAGGAGAGCAACACCCGAAAGGAGCAGTCGACAAGTTGGGAAGCAGACTAGGAGCTGAAAGGTTGAAAATGGGCCTCGTGAACCGGCAGAACGGTTGTGGAGCAGAAAGAGTGAGACGAAAGAAGAAGATGTGGTGCAAAGGATCACACAAGGGTGGTTGGCAATATGGCAGGAGGCCGGCAAAAATCCCTAAGAAAAGTAGTAGTTGGTCGAAGTCGAGAAGTGGAAGACTAGCCAGGAGAAAGAAAGGCTGGTTGGGTGTTAAACCAGTCTGGGAGTCAGAAACGGGACAATTGAAGTCTGCAACAAGGCAGCTGTGTGAAGTTGAAGAAACGAAAAGAGGGACATGTAGAAAGCGTCTTGCAAGTGTCTGGGAGTCGGCACACCTGAAAGTGAGAGACGTTGTGTTGGCGTAACCTGTTGTGGGTAGACAATGCAGTCGAACAACTGCGCAAAGACCACCAGCCGTCATAGGTCGCAAAGTCAAGTGGACCTAAGAGAAGTGGAAGAAAAGCTGAAAAGCGCAAACCTTCGGCCCCTGGTGAAACAGGTAAAGCATTCCTCTGGAGAAGGTAATGAGGAAAATACAAAGTTCGGAAAAGGGGTCGGTGGTATTGAGAAACAAATATATAAATTGAAAGATACTGATAAGAAAATATAAGACTGTAGAGACAGATTCTAATACCTTTGGGAGGTGGCCTTCAACGAATTCAAGACGTCCTTCCTTGAGGTTACCAGCAACCTTGAGTCTTCTTTGAGATGGGGAGACACCGCTTTGTAGTTGTCTTCGAGTCTGCATTGAAACTGCGCAACACCTCTGAGAAGTGGTCTTAGGTGGCATCAGGAAAGTCCCGCCTGGGTTCTGCTGAGACTTACTGGTGCCAGCAGTAAAATTGCCTGCCCAATGGGAACTCCCTAAACCCTGAAGGACACCGACAAACCCAGGCGACAGTCTTTATTTTTTCCAAAGCACCACTCTTCTTTTTCATTTATCCTTTGTTTCCCCATCAACACCGGATTACCACCAAGAGTCAAATTCCCTGCTCAATCAAAAGGCAACAGGGAAACTGGGAGAAAGTGCAGGCAGAACTTGAAAGCGTAGTGATTCATTTTGTGAGACAACTACCGGGACAGCTCCACAAACTGGTTGAGTTGAAGAATCCGAGAGGGTTCGGGAGCATCTACCTCATCCCAGTGGTGCAAGATTAGGAACATTGTGGAAACAGAAAGAAGGAACAAACCTTTGTTGGAGGGAACTGAGACACAATGAAAAAGCCAACGATAAAGTAACCTAAAGAAAAGTTTGAGAAGAGTGGCCTGTCAGATGGGAGAAGGGAGTCCTTCTCCTAGGCTTTTATCGTCTCTGGAAGTGGGAAGAGACATTCTGTGCGTTTTGAACTTCAAAAACGCCTGGAACTTGAGAGACTTATAGCCAGGGGAAGGGAGTCATTCTCCTGGGTTGTGAAGAAACTCTTACTTAGTAGTTTGATTTTGTAGTGGTAAGGATAGGATGGGAGTTGGATGGAACACTTCATTTGAACTACACATACTTCCTAACTGACCCAAGTTTTAGTTTGTTTGAGTTAAGCAAAACACCTCTAGTTAGGGATATGTAGGTTTAATATTGTTTAATAAAAGTCTATAGCCAATACCATACATCCATTTGGTCAGACTCCTCATTCCGAGACCGCCACGCCATTTATTGACTTTTTGTGCATATCAGGTTGGTCACCTCCCTCTATGTTGTTCTCAATGATACAGTGTGTGAGCAACTCAGCATATTTCTAGATTATATGTTGACTTGTCTTTTCTTTTTCTTTATATTTCTGGTAGTTTTTCTAATGTCATGTTATTTGGTCTGGTACTGTGCACTGATGCCACTTACGTGGTCTTTTGGCGCCCTCACGGATCTGAATTTGAAGGAGGACTGGGGGCTTTGTTAGTGGGATTGAGCGAGAAAAGCGCAAGAGCTTTGATGTGCTGTTGGTAGCTTCAGTTCGGAACAACCAGTCACTGTGTGCTGGTTTGTGATATTCAGAGGTTATGTTCTGCATGATGTGCGTTTGTGGTTTGTGTGGTTGGCTTAGTTTCTTGTTTGGCGTTTAGTGGTGTGTATAGGTCATTGTAGTTTGTGATAGTCTTATGTTTTGTTGCGGTAGAGGTATGATGTATCCGGTTCAGTGTTTTAGGGTGAGTAGGCAGAATATTTGAGAGTTGTAAGTGGGTTTGTGGACAGTTGTATCACGTTCTTATGAATTTAATAAATTGGTTACCCTTGAATTATATCCAAATTCAATACATGGTGTGGTCTTATACGTCCTTCAGCGTGGCCAATACCGAGGGGGGCCTCAACTCCCTGTCACATAGCCCGATTGGTTCCTTAATTAGCACCTTCCTGACCCTGTTTTTGTCCCTTTTCATTGTGTCTAACCTATTAGCCTTGTTCTCTGTCCCCTCCATATGCTCAGCCCTTCTGCTAGTTCGTTGTTAGATGAGACAAGCCACGTTGGACAGAAGGGCTTTAATTCCTAGCTGCTTGCAAAGAGTTTTAAAGGCATACTCTAGTAAAAAAATGTATTGTCCCTATGGGTCGGCCATGTTTTTTTAAGGCTAAGTGGGTCGATTTTAGAAAACTTTCCTATGGACCATACTCGAGTTTTCGTCCATTAAACGCACGCGAAAACAAGCACCTGTGAGCCGCCATTTTCTGATAATCCTATCTTTTCCCCGATCGCCCTGGCTGACCTGCTTTTGCGGCACTAAATCAATTCCCCCGCCCCTGAGCCTGACATCAGCAGACTCTTACCGCCCATTTCCCAACGCCAAAGCACGTCTCGTGTCAACATTCGCTGCGCTTCAGCTAATGACGTGTCGCCATGGAAATGGCAGGACGCCTCTCTCCTCAATAAGTATAAACAGACCGTTTCACAACACACAGCAGCCGATTTTCGATTCCATTCCTCTCTCTGTGTTACTTTGAGTATTCTGTGACTCGTTTCAGTGCTCTGGTCAGCTACCTTCGTCGCTTGTAGCCCGTGTAAACACCTGTACCATCTCGGTAAATTATTTTACTCTGTTTACCACACAATGGCTACAATAATGCCCTACATGTACGAGCCCGAGTATACCAAGGAGGAACTACTGGAAAGGGAAGCACGCGAAAACGATGGGGATTCGGATGGCAGTTGGGAGGACGATTCAACAGATGAAGAGCCTGGGCCTAGTCGCATGGACGGCGTCTCCACCTGGTGCACATGCAATCGGTGCGAGCTAATGCCAACCGAGGACGAGAACTGCTGCTGCCGAGAAAACTCGGGATGCCTGGCCTACATTTCGGAAGGCGAGCCACGCCCGCAATGCATCACCGAGCTGCCAGACTTCAGGGCAGCCTGCCTCACACGGGCCGTGTTGAGAATCTTGATGGTGCTTATGCACGAACTTCGAGCAACTGTTCGTCCTCGTAATCCGAGTAACGAGTAAGTATTCTCTGCTTGTCATGCCACTCCTATTTCATGTTCTTCTACTATATCCAAAATTACATTTACATATCATTGTAACGCATGTAAGGCGTTGAATAGTGTGCACTGTCTAGATAGCATTTGTCCGTGTAAAATGCCATTAGTTACAAGAATTGTCATTGACAACAAACGTTTATTAAACTTATCTGGGTCATTTAAAAACAGTTTGTTTCATTCCTTTTCACAGGTGGTACAGGCTGGTGGCCTATCGTTCCTACACATGGTGGCTTCACGGGAGGCTTGGACACCGCGTTCGACGAGTGATACCCGCCTGTGCCGTTCGTGCCATTAGAGACATGTTCCCGAGTGACAGCGGTCAGTACAGGGGATTTTCTCTCGCTGTGCTGCAACCTGACCTGTATAACCTTTAAAGTCTTCTAATTTTTTTTTTTCATGAAAATAAGATTCAAAATAAAACACCACATTTATTTTAACGTTTGTCTCGATTTTTTAAATGAATCACATATATCTATACTATCAATTACCATTGGATTATACAGGCCTTTGGGTCTTGGCCACTATAATACACTGGTTGAAGTGTGGGTCTGTGCTCACAAGAATCTGCGTTATGTGGCATTTGTTATTGATAAGCAACGATATACTATCATTCATATAAAGGCGATATACTGTATATTCATATAAAGGCGGTTCGCACCCGGGGATGAGGGCTGGCATGGGGGGCAGTGACAGGCGCAAACGGCAAAGGTGCCAAACTACATGTACACTTCAAAAGGTGTCCCACGCCAAGGCGCAATCGTTCACATGGCCTACTCAGACCCCGTGTCTCCAGCCAGGCCTCCCCTTGAAGCAGGCCGCCCCCCTGCAATCCACATAAGTGTGTCTCCATTCAGCAGTCTTCCTGTGCCTTATCTGCACGCCCCAGGCCCATCCATCCCACCCCCCTCTATCAAAGGCGGTTCACACCCGGGGATGAGCGCTGGCATGGGGGGCAGTGACAGGCGCAAACGGCCAAGGTGCCAAACTACATGTACACTTCAAAAGGTGTCCCACGCCAAGGGGCCAATCGTTCACATGGCCTACTCAGACCCCGTGTCTCCAGCCAGGCCTCCCCTTGAAGCAGGCCGCCCCCCTGCAATCCACATAAGTGTGTCTCCATTCAGCAGTCTTCCTGTGCCTTATCTGCACGCCCCAGGCCCATCCATCCCACCCCCCTCTATCAAAGGCAGTTCGCACCCGGGGATGAGCGCTGGCATGGGGGGCTGTGACAGGCGCAAACGGCCAAGGTGCCAAACTACATGTACACTTCAAAAGATGTCCCACGCCAAGGGGCCATCGTTCACATGGCCTACTCAGACCCCGTGTCTCCAGCCAGGCCTCCCCTTGAAGCAGGCCGCCCCCCTGCAATCCACATAAGTGTGTCTCCATTCAGCAGTCTTCCTGTGCCTTATCTGCACGCCCCAGACCCATCCATCCCACCCCCCTCTATCAAAGGCGGTTCGCACCCGGGGATGAGCGCTGGCATGGGGGGCTGTGACAGGCGCAAACGGCCAAGGTGCCAAACTACATGTACACTTCAAAAGGTGTCCCACGCCAAGGGGCCAATCGTTCACATGGCCTACTCAGACCCCGTGTCTCCAGCCAGGCCTCCCCTTAAAGCAGGCCGCCCCCCTGCAATCCACCTAAGTGTCTCCATTCAGCAGTCTTCCTGTGCCTTATCTGCACGCCCCATGCCCATCCATCCCACCCCCCTCTATCAAAGGCGGTTCGCACCCGGGGATGAGCGCTGGCATGGGGGGCTGTGACAGGCGCAAACGGCCAAGGTGCCAAACATGTACACTTCAAAAGGTGTCCCATGCCAAGGGGCCATCGTTCACATGGCCTACTCAGACCCCGTGTCTCCAGCCAGGCCTCCCCTTGAAGCAGGCCGCCCCCCTGCAATCCACATAAGTGTGTTTCCATTCAGCAGTCTTCCTGTGCCTTATCTGCACGCCCCAGGCCCCTCCATCCCACCTACCCTCTATCAAAGGCGGTTCGCGCCAGTGGATGCGCGCTGTCAGGGGCGCGAAAGGCCAAGGTGCCAAACTACATGTACACTTCAAAAGGTATCCCATGCCAAGGGGCCATCGGTCACATGGCCTCCTCAGACCCCGTGTCTCCAGCCAGACCTCCCCTTGAAGCAGGCCGCCCCCCTAATACCACGACATACATACGTCAATCATTCACAAACACACCCCTGTTCCAAATACTTTATAAACCACTTGATATGTCTCATGAGAACATCTTTGTGCTTTGCAAGTCAACTCCTGAACGTGTTACCTGGCAACCACCGAGATCTACGCTAATCTAGTCGTCGACGTGCTATCCGTCAACTTCTGTGACCGCTTAGAGCAAACCCATCAGTGTGCTACCTGTGGCCATCCACCTATTCTCCTGCAACATACTGCTCTGCTTGCTGAATCCAACTGTTTGTTGGTCAAGGCAAGGCCATGTATCCTGGTCATATTTCGCAGATTTTTAAATTTCTATCTATTTGCGAGTAGAGTACACAATAGTGCTATGTTCATTGGTCTCATTGCTATTGACTAGAGTTTCCATTGCTATGCTATCAATAGATCTATTTATTTTCATCTGTGTCTATTGTCATCGAATAGCATCCTTCGGGGGTCCAGTCTATAATGTAAGCATGTTTCCTTCTCGTGCAATACAGAACAGCCAAGAGATGAGTCACATGTTCAGATTTTAGTCACATCATTTATACATTTCTGCAATTTATGCAAATACTAAGCTGCACATAATGAACTGGTACAGTTCCTGCGACCAAAACAAACCTTGCATTGATCATTGTATGATTCATTTACTTTTGTATCAAATCTTTATTCTTGAAGATTGTATAATAATGTTGATATTTACTTTTCAGATTTATCAACAATGCCTGCCTGTTCGATTAGCGGTTGCCCTTCGAAGACCCATGCGAAATCTGAAGGAACTACAATGCATGTATTCCCGAAAACTGTTGATCGAATAAGAGAATGGGTCAGACATTGCGGATATCCACTGGATGAGCTGGAAAGTAGAGTCCAACAAGTCTTTGAGAACAAGAGGGGTGATCGATACCGCATCTGCAGCCGGCACTTTTCCTTGGACATGTACACAACTTCTTGGGTAACAAAGAAGAATAAACGGCGAACTACACGGAAATTGCTAGAAAACGCTATTCCCACTCTATTCGTCCACATTCCGCCACCGGTGAGTCAAGTGTCCGGATTTAGCTTTAGGCCTTGCGGTAGTGTGTAGTCGAATGGACTAATAGATATTGTAGGTGTTCTATCCCTTGTAATAATTTCGATATTGATATGAGTGTATAGTTTTTTGAATAATTACATTTATCAATATATTTTTTTTCGATTTCATAACCCACAAACGCAATGTATATATATGGGAACAGGGAACTGTGCTGTATTGAGCATTTTTCAAGTATTCTGTCGGCTTACGTGGCTATTTTTTATATTGGCATTTCACTATCAATCATTGATTGACCTTTACAACTTCTTGACTATCCCTTGAATCTGAAGCAAGAACATTCTACATCCTTGACGTGGTCGCAGTTATCAACCACTTCTAGCGCGTATCAGGTAATCTTACTAGGCTAATCCGCTACATACTTGTGTTATGGATGTCAAGTAATAGTTTTATTCTATCGTGTAATTATTTTACCGAATGTTTGGTTACTGCTTTCCAATTAATATACACCTTAGTTATCGTCCACTGGTGTTTGTTTTCAGTTATAATTAGTGTTATCCATACTAATGCAAGTACTGTCTTTCAGGGAGATGCTGAGGCGTCCGCCCCATCTACAACGTTTCTAGATGTTCCTCACCAGCAGGAGGTATGGATACTGACAGCTCCATCGAGCGTCATCTTCAGAGCCGGAATTCCTGTCGTTTGATTGTTCTGCACAATGTTTCATTCGTGGTTAGCCGTTGATATGTACCTGTGCTGTCGACCCCAGGTGTATGTTATGTTTTCACAATTGTAATCCTCACTAATGCAAGTGCTGTGTTTCAGGGAGACGACGGAGCGTCAACCCCTACACTTGATGCAGAGCCTGACATTCAAGTATACGAATCTGCGCAACAGCTTTCGGAAGTGCGCACTACATTTGCAGCATCCATAGATATTCTTCAGCAGCACGAGGTATGGATACTGACAGCTCCATCGAGCGTCATCTTCAGAGCCGGAATTCCTGTCGTTTGATTGTTCTGCACAATGTTTCATTCGTGGTTAGCCGTTGATATGTACCTGTGCTGTCTACCCCAGGTGTATGTTATGTTTTCACAATTGTAATCCTCACTAATGCAAGTGCTGTGTTTCAGGGAGACGACGGAGCTTCCACCACAATCAGAACATCTCATTTAGATGATGCAGATGTAAAGGAATCGTTGAAATAAGTCGATGAAATGTGATCATATTTGGATTTTCCTTGATTCTTTTGGACAATGCATCTTTCGCGGTTATCTCTTTATATGTACCTGTGCGTTCGACCCCAAGTGTGTGATATGTTTCCAATATTGAAAACCATACTAATGCAAGTGCTGTGTTTCAGGGAGACGACAGAGCTTCCACCACAATCAGAACATCTCATTTAGATGATGCAGATGTAAAGGAATCGTTGAAATAAGTCGATGAAATGTGATCATATTTGGATTTTCCTTGATTCTTTTGGACAATGCATCTTTCGCGGTTATCTCTTTATATGTACCTGTGCGTTCGACCCCAAGTGTGTGTTGCGTTTCCAATATTGAAAAGCATACTAATGCAAGTACTGTGTTTCAGGGAGATGCGGATGCCTCCTCTCCAATACAACCATTCATGGCAGTCCATGCAGAGCCAGAGGTATGGATACTGACAGTTCCATCGAAATAGATCATCACTGGTCGAATACTTGTCGTTTGATTGTTGCACACAATGTTTAAATCGTGTTTGGCTATTGAGATGTACCTGTGTGTTCCTCCAAACGTGTTTTATGCTAATACATAGTAATGAAAGTACTATGTTTCAGGGAGACGATGGAGCCTCATTCCTTGCTGTCTATACGGATACAGAAAGTATAGTCCTTGCAGCGCAAGCGGAAGGGAGGACAAGCGGAAACGAATCGGAGCTACAGCGTGCAGATGTTGAAGGTCGAGTCAAAAAAGTTGCAAAGAAAAAAAAACAAAAAAAGGTTAGTTACAAACAGTTAATAACTTTAAAACAATTGTTGTGGTGGGGACTATTTTATGTTTTTTTCTATTCAATTCTACTACACTCCATCTTGTGTTTAAACTAAACATCCCTTTTCCAATCTCTCCTCCAGTTACCCGTCGGCGTCAGAACTATACACACACAGACAGTGAAGCGAATGAGAGATGTGGCTTGCCAGACTATGTACACTATGGAGGAACTATTAATTGAGGCGAGGCGTGTTCAGGCTCGAGATGCTTATGTCCAATGGCCAGAACATGAATTAGCTCTGTTTGGAGATCACAGCAAAGTTGCATTGGACCATGGCTACTGTGAGACCGGACCACCACAAGAAGATGTTATTGAATGTTTTGGAGATAACTCGGAAGTAGTTGCAGATCAATTTACACAATCTACACCAGCCAAAAAATTGCCACCAAAAAACATGTCGACATTGTTGTGTTCTCCCATCAATGTTGAATTAGCAGATGTTGAAATGAGAGAGAATGAACCAGCCGCATCATCCATAGACGCAACAATACTTGATAGCAGCGATATTACTTTCCAATGTGTTGACATCTCCACAACGTCAAAGGCCGAAACAACGTTGATGCAGGATGACAGTCTAATGAAAGAGAGCAAATACATTGTATTCGACAGTTGCTTGATGGAAATTATAAGTATGTTGAAATGTGTGCATTCCGTTAGAGGGAAAGTATGTGGGAAGCCATTCATTAATGTGACCCGTAAAATGAAAGGCAGTAACCTTAAAATAAATGCCGCCTGTAGATTAAATCATAGGTTCTCATGGTTTGCACAACCAATGCTGGGGAAACTGCCAGCAGGCAATTTACTGTGTGCAGCAGCTTTACTTTTTAGTGGCTCAAGTTTTCGAAAGGTAGAGGCTTTCTTTCAGTTTGTGGGACTCTAATTCATTTCAAGTGCGCTGTACTACACATACCAACGTGATTATCTGTTTCCGGCCATTAGTGATGCTTGGAGAATTGAACAATTGTCTCTAGCAAGTACATTCGAAGGCAAACGATTCAGGCTAGCCGGCGATGGACAGTGCGATAGCCCTGGATTTTCTGCCAAGTACTGCACCTACCACTTTCAGGACATGGACAGTAAGAAAATTGTGAGTTCCGAGGTCGTGCAGGTAACACAATGTACATCCTCAGTGGCCATAGAGAAACTAGGATTTATAAAATCAGTGGAAGATCTACAATCGAGAGGGATGCACATCGACCTCATAGCCACGGATAGACACGTTTCAATTGCCAAGACAATGAGAGAGCAGTTCCCACATATTAAACATCAATTTGACGTATGGCATCTTGCTAAATCAATCAATAAGAAAATCTCGGCTGCAGGAAAAAAAAAAGGTTTTGAAAGTATTTTGCAGTGGTCACATTCTATCACCAACCATCTTTGGTGGAGCTCTAAAACTTGCGAGGGGTCATTGGAAATACTACTTGAAAAATGGCGGTCACTGATGCACCACTGTACCAACGTTCACCGCTGGACAGCAAATGAACATTTCCACCAATGTGAACATGGCCCTTTGTCCCCAGAGGAGGCACGGAAGAAGAAGTGGTTGATTCCATCATCACCGACACACAAAGCCATTGAGAAGATTGTTTTCGACAAAACTCTATCAAGAGATTTGAGAGGACTGACAGAATTCTGTCACACAGGAGATTTGGAGGTGTTCCACAATATGTGCCTAAAGTACAGGCCAAAGCGCTTGCATTTTAGCTTTCGGGGCATGAAACATCGCACCCTACTAGCGGTCTTGGCCCATAACAGCAATGTCGGACGAGAACAATCTAGGACTAGGGGCAAAGTAAGGATGCCTTGCTACACCAAGGTGTTTTCAAAACGAAGTAAGCAATGGGTGATCAAACCAGACTATGATGAAATGCAGTTCGACTTTGTGAAAGGCCTTATTGATGCTGTGTTAGAGAAGCACAGATATGGAATTTTGGACGTTTCTGTACAGAGCAGTGATCCATTGCCACCAAACATTGCGACTGTGCCATGCCCACCCGAAGCACAGCTGATTGTGAAGTACAAATCGCGGTTTAAATAATTGCAATAGGATTGTATTTTTGTAAATAAATGTTATTGTACAGTGTACCTGTAAACCTAAGCTGGGTGTCATCTTTGAATTCTCTCTATTCACCTCACATATGTGTATGTATATATTTTTCTCATGTCTCATCTCATGTAAATGTAAATGCTGCGCACTGTTAACGGAGGGGAGGCTTGCGTATTGCAAAAAATAAAACAAACAAACAATAAATCTCACTTTTAACTCAACTTCTGTGGTACTTTATACTTTCCCTGACCTTCGGCAAAAAAATAAATGTCTCAATTTGGGCTGCAAAGCTCACAGACAACGGGGACAAAATTGGGGCACTTAGAACGCGCCAGCCAAGCAGGCCGTGGCATTTGGGAGAGAAGCCAGTTTGCATTTGCACATTGAGGCGCATTACATAGACGGGTTCAAAACTTCAAGTTCTCATAGATGCCTATACTACGTGATGTTGCAAATAAAGAATGCGAAGGATAGTGCACAGATGAGGCCCACAAGTCGCACTGGAAGTATAAGGGCCTATTGTTTTTTGACCTTGAGACAGGGACCATGCAGAAAGAAATACATTTGAAGGGAGTGCGCAATAACGTAAGAGACGATAAGGCAGAAAATTCAGAAACTAGACCGAGTTTCAGTTTTAGG
This sequence comes from Ambystoma mexicanum, assembly GCF_040938575.1. NCBI lineage: Eukaryota > Metazoa > Chordata > Amphibia > Caudata > Ambystomatidae > Ambystoma > Ambystoma mexicanum. The sequence goes on from NC_090934.1 coordinate 231,425,851, forward strand.
TTAGTATACGAAAAATCATTGTCAAGAGCACGGTCCGTTTTACAGACTGCATTACGAAGAGACACAATGGAAATTTCAAATATAATGTAAGTAAATCTTTACACGCTTTTATACCAGAATGAAGATTTAATGAATGGATGCATGAATAAATGAATGAATGAAGACTGTAAAAGATGTTAAAACTATTCGTAGTGGGCACATCGGCATGCAGGATCACTGCTTGTCACCGATCTCGCTCCTTGGCCCAGCCACTTTTCCCTGCACCACGGGACTGTCTCTGTACCCTTCAGCCCCTTGTCCCGGCATTTACCTTGCACTTGCCAACAGCTGGCCCAATTATTTAAATTGTATGCAACCAACCATGTACAGCCCTTCCCCATGCGCGATCAGAAAGACACCTGGCCCAGTAGGATCGTTGTCTGTCTGCCCTTGTTCCCCACCTGCCTCGTCACGCCTAGAAACACTTGAGTATACGCGCGTTACAAATGCCATATCATATCATTCCTCATGCATGTAGAGTGTCGTTTATCATTGTGTGTTGCCCTCGATTTATCTCGTTACTTTTCGCATTTATGTTAGAGAACAACATACTCCATTGAACTACCCTTGCAAGCAAATAGTTTCCGATCGGCCGTAATAAATGAAATGAGTAATATTAATGAAGTTCGGCTAGCGAGACTAATTATCTTTTATTTGTTTTCTTAACAGGTATTTGATCCCTTTCTGCAACTGCCACCTGTTTGAGACACCGGCGGACAGATTCTTCAGCAGACACCTGCAGCTTCGTGTCAACAACTGGAGCACGATCACCATATTATGGGACGATCGCCAAGGGCCCACATGCCCTTACGCTGTACTAGTGGCTGGAAGTAACATAACGAACTTTAGGCTGGACTAGTGCCTAGTTGATGGAACAGCCTTGCGGTTCACCGTGCTTACAAAGTGATCCTTTTTACGAAAATGAACACCCTGTGTGCCATAATGGAACAGCGCGTAACTCAAGATTAAACGGAACAGTTATTGCGGATACAGATAAAAGAAAATAAATGGCTTTCGGAGTTCATATGAATATTCTCTAAACATTTAATGTCAAATAAATGTACTTTACCAAATGTACCGTGTTGCTGTTTCATTTTAAAGTACAGTTTCATATTCCGAATTGTGGCGCGCTGTGTTGTGAGTTGATCTGTGTGGGTTTCCGGGTTCTGTGTGGGGTCGCGCAGAAGACGACTGGGCGCGTTTGCCTACGCAGCACAGAAACGTCACAGAGAGAGGCGGGGAATATGAATGTTTTGATAATGTCAGGCTCAGGGGCGGGGGAATTGATTTAGTGCCGCAAAAGCAGGTCTGCCAGGGCGATCGGGGAAAAGATAGGATTATCAGGAAATGGCGGCTCCCAGGTGCTTGTTTTCGCGTGCGTTTAATGGACGAAAACTCGAGTATGGTCCATAGGAAAGTTTTCTAAAATCGACCCACTTAGCCTTAAAAAAGCATGGCCGACCCATAGGGACAATAACATTTTTTACTAGAGTATGCCTTTAAGTATGTCCGTGTGCTCGTTGTTAGCTTGGTTTACCTTTTTATGCAGAGGCTAACCAGAGTGGTAAGCAAGTAATCAATAGCTTGCATTTTTAAAGTGGAAGATGTGGAATCATGAAAAGTTCACTTTGCAGATTTGACACTAATCTTTGATTGGCTAAGGTTTTCAATGTTCTTATGTCCCACAGAGCACCACTCAAAGAGGTGCATCTGTCCCCAGGGTTGGGATTTTCTGGGCTAATTTCTTCCATTAAAACAGAGACCAAGTTAGCCAGAGTGGAATTATGTTTAGGGAACTCCTGAGTTGTTTAAGAGCTTGCCACTGAAATGGTGAATCATAATTTCTTTAGTGCCTAGCTGACTGTTTGGGGCACCAGAGATGCAAGGAGCTGTGCCTTTGTCCATTGGTTCGACTACACAATCGTCATTGTCAGGACAGGCCTCCAGGCAGGCCAGGATATCCTGGTCGGTAAGTGTTCCCTCTCCAATGAGAGAAACAGGCAACGCTTCCCTTGTTAGTAATCCTGGATTATTTTGGCTGTTGTTCGTATTGTTTTCGCTTCTATGGCTACAATTAACGATTCAGTTAGTTTAGTTCCCAAACAAGCAATAGTTGGGGAAAGATGTTCTCCTATTGTGAAGTTTGTGGTCTTTTTTAGAAATGAGGATGCAAAAACATTTAGTGTTTTTACCGGCATCACATGGTTCTCTAGAATTTTCAGGGGGACCCGTTTAACTGTGGACAAGATCATTTTAGTCTATTTTAAAGTTTCTCAGATCACAGGTTGCTTGTTAAGAATATCCAGTAAATTCAAGTAACTTACTGGTCCGAAGGATCCTGGTCCATCTCCACCGTCATGTCAACGCCAGCATGGCTCATTGGTTCCAGAGCCGGCTAGGAGTGATACAGCGTGATGGCGGTGGGCTTTGCGCACAGTGCGCACGCTTGGCAGCCTGTTAAATGGTCCAGGCCAGGGAGTTTAAAGGGCGCAGTCCACCCTCAGTCACTGCCGGTATCCTGGTTAAGTCCACACAGGCTGTAAAAAGGAGTCAATAGTGCGAGAAACTGCACGCTTTTCTCTTCAGGTAATCTTATTAAACAGGTAAGATCTTTTGCAGGGCTGCAGATGGCATACACAGTCTGGCCAGCCACCTCCCTGATGCCTGGGGGGACCACTCAAGGATGCAGCCCCAGACGCAGCACTCATCATACTTCTTTCTTCACTTTTCTCCTTCCTTATTTCTCTGTATTTCTTTGCCTTGCTCAATTTTTCCTTTCTTCCAAATGACACCTCTCCCCGTCTTTATTTTAGTGAATTCCTTTTTGGAATCCTTCTCAGGTAAGTCCATTCTTGCCGGCAGAGGAGACCTGCCTATTGTCCCAGAGTTATATGCCCATTGTCCAAGAGTTCTATGTGTCTCCCATGGTGGGGATATATGGTTCAGTCAGGCAAGTCCAGTCAAGTACATACACATTCAAATAAATACTTTTAAAACCCCTTTGTCTTGGTTCTTTCTTTTAGCTGTTCCTTTATCTTATATATGCACCTGCCGATAACCCCCTAACTGAAATGCCCCTTTTGGGCCGGGGTTTACACAGTTGCCCCCTACGGGAACATTCCCGCCCTGGAAATGTACTGACCTGGTGCTGGGGTTCTTAAATAGCAGCCTCCATACCATCAGACCCTTGGGGGCTCTGGCCCATCTCTGTAGTGCCTCTAATGTAGCCCCCGTTTGTATGGCTCTGGCCGAGGTGCACACACTGTAAAAGTACCCCAGACCAGTAATGGGCCACACTAGAACCTCCCAACCATCTTCTAAACCCATCAGTCCCCGAAGCCACCTCATTCTTCACAGACCATGCAACCCTGCTCCACTCAATATTGAAGAATGGTACCCTACAGTTCCGGTAGCAAACTTCAGTCACACCAAAATCTCCACTGTCAATTATTTTGTAATAATATATCTCCTGTCTGACCACTGTCTTCCCTTCACAGCCCCCTACACATACCCAAGGTAACTCATTTGACCATGCCGCACTCTGTGCATCGTGCTGCACAACAACTCACCCTCACTATTTGCCTCTCCCCCCTCCAGCCTTCCCCTCTCCCTTGCAATTTCCACATCACCACTAAATGAGAATTCAAGCCTCCACAGCCCCAAGCCTGTGTCGCAGATGGGGGTCCATAATCACTCCCAGTCTCAGAGGTGGTTCAAAGATTTGTATTGAAGATATTCTGGGGACAAGGGCCACCCCCCTGCCTGGCATCTAGTGTAGAACCTCCACCCTATCATCCCTGAGCCAGGTTAGTAGATACAGATCTCCTACGAGTGGTGACAACCTAAAGACCAAATGTCTGATCTCACTACTCCCTGAGGGACTTCCTAACTCTCTCTACACTATGGAGTGTTTGGTGTTCTAATGGGGATTGGGATGGTGCATTTACAAATACCTTTTGATTCAGTCCCCATCTAACATGCTTACTCTTTTCTACTCTTACTGTTTTTTCTACTCAGCCTCATTTATCCCAACAATCCCTTTGATGTTCTCAATCCTCCTAGATCTTGCCTCCACCCGTTGATGGTATTTCTCCTTTCTCCACACTGCTGCTCCCTCCTCCACACTACTACTCAATCCTCCATACTACTAAATCATCCTTCATCTACCCAGTAACATAAGCTTCACAATCATTACTCACACTAACCTTTTCGACACACTCACCACACAAACATGCACACTCAACACTGCAGTACCACCTCCACTCTAGCCAATACCCCACCTGCTCCTCAAGTCACCTCCACAGTCTGCCACATCTTCCCCCTCTCTCGATGGTCTCTTGGTCGTTCCCCCCTCCCCATCACCTCTGACATCACCCGAATAACTCCTGCTTCATGTTCCCGGTTTATATTCCCATCTCTTGGTCACGATTGCATATCTTTCCCTCGTCAATCTAGCCCTGTCTTGCATACCCGGGGTGTGTGTCTATATTAGAAAGTCATAAGTAGCATGCCTGCCACGTGCTGGTGGTGGCAGCCCAGGAAAGACAGTGTTCATGTTCGTGTTCCAGGTCCTGTTCCAAGGGATTTCAAGCTAAGCTATTTAGGGGACCTTGGGTCTTTTGCCACTTTTGGTCCTCAGTGGTCTAGGACGCCGATGGGTTGTTGCAGGGGCTGGGCCTGCTTTACTCGGCAGCTATGCAAGGTCCTCTGCTCTGCCGCTGCTTTCTCTCTCCACATTGCAAACCACCATCACCTGCAGTGTACATTTGTTGAAGTGTTTCTGCTTCCCTTATTGTCGGCAACCTCTATTCTATTTCTTCTGAATGGTAGATTTTCTTGGCTACTGACTTGGGTGCTGGAGCTCTGAAACCAATAGAAAGACACTGGCAATTGGAGGCAGGGGTGGAGATAACATTGGTCTGCATAGAAACATGCCGGCACAAGGGGGATACAGGAAATGTTGTTGTCACATCTGGTCAAAATCCAACCTTCTCTCTTTGTTCTATATCCTCCCCAGTTGATATAGATCGAGATGGCCTTTAAAGACTTCAATCCAGCTCTCAGTGGCCCTTTAAAACACAACTACCCAGCCGTACCTGTATTCCATCTACAGCACACGCTTAGCCTCCTCTTAGTCCTTGTCATGTCCCCTAGTATGAAACCGATACATACACCAAGATAGCTCTATGTTTAAAGGATTTTATTAAATCAAAGGTGCACATGGTTTCTTAACATAACAGGAACTGGGCTTTAACCAATAAGAACTTATGAGGATGAACCAAATCTGGGTCAGAATTAACTTCAAGCATTCCACATTAACAAGAGAAAATCAAGAGAATCAAAGCAGTCCAGGTTCCTGATGTTGGTTAGGCCTCCTGGCCTTTATAGTTACCAGAGTCTTTCCAGCATCCCGGGACTTTAAAGTTAAGAGAGGTAAGCCACGCCTTGACAGGCCTTCAAATGATGCAGACGTAAGGGATCCCAAATCTTCTCTTTGGACGATACTGGCAGGCGTCTGAAGACCTCCCAACGTATAAACCAACCAATGGAAAACTCCTTCAAACAGGCAGGATATTACGATCTGAATTCGGGGAGAAACAACAGGAGAGAGAAAGTGAGAACGAGAGAGAAAGGTTTCAGATTGATGGACTTGTGAATGTTACCTTTAAATCTGACCTTCATCCCTCTCTACTCCTGAAGTACTCTCCTTGCCTAATTCTCCTTTCTCCTCAAGCTGTCTTGGGCCATCAAATACTTTTTAATATTTCTGTCTAGGCAAATGGTAGTGGTATGTGGTCCTCCACATCTAATTTATAGTTCTTTATCTATGCCTGTCCCTCTTTCCTTTTCCTGGTGGCTTCCAGTCTTCTTTACGACCACCTTCACTGGCTAATACCAACTCCTCCACCTCCTCGGAACTGTCCTCACTTTCTAGTAGTATTGTACCCTTGGTCTCATCTGCGGTTACAACTTCCCAGACACCCCTTTCTCCTTTCAATGTTACCACCCGTCCGGGACCACCCAGTCCTCCATACCTCTCAGCAACTATCTCCTTTTACAAGCTCTTCTGGCCCTTGATGTTACCACCTCTACCACCTAACTCCAGTCCCTACACTTGCTACTTCCTCGTTGCTACTGTCTTCACTGCTTCCTCCTTGCTACTGTCTTCTCACCACCTCATCCTCTTTAGCAGAATACACTGCCTCCAAGCTCTCCACCACCTCTTCAAATCCTGAACTTTACTTCCACTACCAGATGTTCCCACATTCTTCCTCTCAATTACACCTCTAATCTCCAGTGCCTTGCATATCATGTCTCCACACAGCAGCCTTCTCTTCCCCAGGTCTTTCCAACTTCCTGTCACTACAACCGCTTCTCGTTTCAATCCTTTCTCCTTGCCAACTATCTTCAAACATACATTTTCTGGGCAGGATGGGGTTTTCTGGTTGTCATAGTGCTTTGGGCTGGGCTCTATGTGAGTGACTGTACCTTTGTCTTGTCGTTGGGATTGGCTGCTGTTGCTGAGTGCACTGTGCCTCACTTTTGGCCAAAGGGTCCGAAACCAAGCCTTCCTAGGACCTGTCTGTCATCTGCTATACTCTGATGCTGCCTGTGTAGGACCCACATCTCCGGTTTCTCTGCTGCTGCTTGGAAAGCTTTTCATTTCCCCTGAAGGTGAAGAAACTGATGTCTTGCAGTTGATTTGCAAAACTGTATCCTTGGTGAGTGGGACAATTGATTTCTAACTTTGTATTTACTGCAGTTAAATCTGCTGTGGGAAAGCTATGGATTTCAAACAATGTATGAAAGGCATGTATTCTGGCTTCTGGGAGCACCTCTCTGAGGGTTTGAAATACTTCCTCTCTACCACAGGGGGGTTTGCAACAACATCACTATCGGCTTTAACAGTTGTGTGTTTTGTGTGCGTGTGTAAATGACTTTATTAAAAGGGACGTGTTTTTCTTGCTTGAGACTTTGGGGCTGCCCAGAGAGAGCTGGAGTCTCAGATTTCCAATGAAGCAAATCAGAGATACCTCTGAGCATTTCTGATTTGCACCCGCTACCTTATACCCGACCAACAAAGATTAAAGCCTTGAGATGCCTGGAGCATCTCTGAGATGAGCAAATGCGATTGATTTGCTTAAGGGCATCTTAAAGATGCTCCAGGAATCTCACAAATCCTAAATCTGGACCAAATCTGGAATCGGGTATAGGCTAGCAAGTGCACATCAGAGATGCTCACTATCGTCTCTGACATGCTTCGGGTGAAATCTCTGAGAATCGGGCCCAGAGTGTCACAACTAGGCTTCCTTAGATGAAATGGAAACAGGAGCGAGGGAAAGCTAAGCAGAGAGTTAGACCTAGGGAAAAATAGAGCAAGGGAACAGGAAGAAAAAAGCCTGCTGATGGATATAATTCAGACAGCAGTAATGACCAGAACCAACAAAAAAACAAAGCTTGCTGAGGGCTCTTTCCTGAACTCTGACAGAGGTTAGACTCAGAGGAGGAGAGAGGGATATGAGGCTGCTGAGGACTAACTCTCAAGAAGGGCATTGAGCGAGAAAGCCTAAAGTCTACCGAGGACTATATTTCAGACACTGGTAGGGGACAGAGGCAGGTAAGGAGAAAGGCACGGATCCTGCAGAGGGTTACACCACAGGCCCTAGCCGAAATCAGCCCAAAGAAGGAGAAAATATGAAGAGTTTACTCAGAGGCTGTATCCATGTCTAGTAGAGGTCAGAGATAAAGAGGAAAGAAAGCCCAGAGACAGCTGAAGGCTTTATCCCAGATACTTGAAGAGACCAAAGGCAGAGGAGAGAAGCCGAAGAGCCTATTGAGGGTAATTTCCCAGAGGCTAGGGTAAACCCCATTTCCATGTTTCAGTATGCAAAAGGCTAAATGTCCCGTTCTGGGAACAGGAGGGTTTGTTTTTACAGTCCTTCCTTTGTGTTCGCACCCCACTCCACAGTGTGTGGTATGGGTACGCAAACTCTGGGACCCTGGGATAGTATACTCCACCAGCCGGGGGATCGGGGCCACCGATGAGATTCCACCTCATGAGCTGAATGAGCTCCCATGCTGGTGAGAGGGCATGGTAGTGCCTATGGGGCTATATAGCCTGAAGGGGAATCGCTGAGGAGAGCAGCCGGCAGAGACGAAAGGAGGCAGAAGCCCAGACTTCTCCGGAGGGCACCGAGTCCCTCTGTCGAGTCGGGGACACCCGCCCTGGACCATAGGACGACCGCCTATTGGGTAGTTGACTGCTCTCTCTCTCCCCCACCCGGGGTCGAGAGAGTGAGCCTGAGGGAGAGCCAGGGAGTACTTGGCGGGCGCAGCATCTGGGCCCCCACCGCTTGTGAGCGCCCGGTGAAGTGGGGTCAGGAGTTCGTAGCCTGGGCCGGTCAGGTAGGAGAGAGGAGAAGTGTAGCAGGGATATCATGCCCTGCGTATGACAATCCAGGTCATCAGGCGGGCTGCTTTGGGAAGAAAAGTACTTGAAGACATATTCACTGCGCCGGGTCGGGGTCTTGCGAGTCATGTTCCCGCAGGTAGTGCAGGGGTGGGGAGCAATGGCCCAAGGGGACACGGTGCAATAAGTCCCCATTGGCGCCCTGTTAGGGTGTTCCACTGGTGAAGTGCCAGTGCCGTTTTCTCACGAATCCCACCTAGACCTATTGGGTCGTGTAAAATATCATTCTGTTTGTTAGTTGCCATCGCTCTGGGGGTCAAATAGATCTATCCCGTTTGGCACGCGGCCTACTCCGTGAGGTAGTACAATTTTCCGCTCGGGTGAGGAGGATTCGGGCCCAAGGTCGTCACGGCGCAAGAGCTTTCATTCTCAGGGGATACCTGTGACAGGGAATGTTATTTATTTATCAAGGATGAAAGCGTTCATGTTCCAGAGAAAATTGTGACAGGAAAAGTTATTTATCTATCAAATGAGAAAGCGTTCATTGTCAGGGGATACCTGTGACAGAAAATGTTATTTATTCATCAAAGGTGAAAGCGTTCATGCTCAAGAGACACTTGTGACAGGAAAAGTTACTTATTTATCAAATGAGAACGCGTTCATTCTCAGGGGATACCTGCTTGTGGGATGTTTTTACCCATGCATCCAAGCCCTACAATAAAACTGTGCAGTACTGGCATGGAAAACATCATGATGGCCAGAACTCCCCAGAGAGTGCACAGGGAAAACATGAAGAATAGGCCGCCACCCATTTTTGCCTATGTTGTGAGCACAGGAGGGCACTGCCTAAAACCACCAGTGTGCTACACACACAGTAGCCTGAAACCATTGGGAATGGCAATGCTGATTGCCAAAAAAGCAACTCAGAACTGTGGGGAATTCATTTTCTTAATCCCAAAAATGGTTGCATTACCAGTACTCACTACTATCAGAAAGCCGGCGTTTTAAAACCACCAGACTTTTGTGTAAAACTGAACAAATGAAACAAAACCAGACCAAGGAAAGACTTGCTAAGAGGTGGATACAATGTAAAACTATATTCTGAAATGACTTCAAGGAAGTAATTATTTAATGTATATGTAAAAATTGTCAGTTTGATTTGAATGTAGAAAACTGGGAACAAAAAGTGACATTTAGCTAAAACCTGGCTTAATGAAACTGGATTCTGCCTGACAACTACCCCCGACAGGAGTTGAAACCTGCTCAGCCACTCCCCTTGCCAAAAGGAGTTGTCACCTCTCTGATTAGATTAGGGGTGGAGCAGCTGGGGACTACAGGGAGTTGAACAAAGGCCTGTCCTGGACTCAGGCAAATGTTATATTGGGGGCGTCGTAAAAGTGGCTTCCTCTTAGGGGAAACTGGGAGGGGCAGTGCCTCTGCTAGCAGCTGAGCTTGGGGGAAGTGAATAAACCAGTTATTCCACCCTGTGATGGGGGAAGCCACCCCTTTTTGACCAGAGCATAATTTTAAAAAGATAGATAACTCATAGTGCGGACTTGTCAGAATTATATAAGTAATATCATTATTTTTGTGATTTTTCGGTGCACATTTTAAGAGGTGTTAGGACCCTGTGGTGTATTCTGGGGGGTTGCTAGCGGAAAATAGGGTCTCACTCCAAATGTATGCATGTTAAAAATCTGACACTTTATCATCTGTAACCCATATCCCTGGTGCACATTTGTGTAAAATCTGGAAAGGTTTAGAGGTCGTTATCTGGATGAAAAGGGGAGAATTCTGTCATCAGTGGACACAACATCGTACAAAGACAGGGATCAGATGGGTTGGTGCTACAGAAAATATGTTAACTGGACCTATAATATTAGAAAAATGGTGCATAGGTAAATATGTATTTGGGTCAGTAATAGATTTGTGTGCAATCTGACTAGGGGAGGTTCCTCTGACCATAAAACCTATAGCATCATTCTGACTCACATTTCCTTCCCCCAATCATGGGAGAGGGGAGAATTGGGCCAATGACAAGTAGAGAGGGGCAGGCTTAGCTAGGCCCAGGCACACACCCATTTTCAAAACACATAAAAAGAGACTGCTGGGACAGGTAGAGACATTCAATTCCATTTGCTGCAGAGCATGCTGACCGACGACTTCACATCCAGAGATCTAGACTTCAAATCCATCAATCTCCAAAGACCAGAACTTTACTTCAGAACTTAAAGCAAGGGCCTAAACCCACAAACTGAGAGCTCTTCTCAGCAGGCCTCAGCAACCTTAAAATCATTTGCAAATTCTTCCACAGCCGGGCGAGCTGTTTGAATTCTTTTGCCAAGAACAATTGCCAGAGACCAGACCAGAGATCCAGAGTGACCCAGACCGCTGTGAACAGTACCAGAGACCTGACCCAGATCACTGTGAAGTGCTGAGACCAGAACCGGAGTCCAGTCCAAAACCTGACCAGATACGTGGCGAGGCCTATTTCAAATTTGTATTGTGAGTACCTAGCAGAACTGTGCAAAACCAATCTCTTAGTTAAAATAATCTAATCCAAACTATTTTAACCTAAGTAGAACAGCCTCCTAGAAATTGTGTCATCTGTCATTTTTAAAGCTGCACGACTGTCACCTGTCAATTCTGCAGCTGCAAGCTGTCACCTGTCATTTTGAGTTTTACTTTAAATCCGAAAATCTACCTTTATTTAATCGTCCGTATCTCTGGAACCGTTTGGGCTAGGAACGAAATTTCCTCTGAAAGCTTAGGATCTCAGCTTTCCAACAAACCTAGAACCGACTTGCTACTCCTTATACTTTTGCCGTAATCACGATTCACGCAGTCGCGAATTTGGCCGCGGTTTGCGATTTGGCCCGATTTCTTTACCTGTAAAAAGATAGCAGCTTTTTGCTTTCCTCTGCTCAAAATTTGTTTGCCTCTTAATAACCATCCCTGAATCATTGCTAAAGTGAGCCTGAGCTCATCCCAAGTATCTCTCACTCACTCTGAACCTCCTAAAGGGAATTAAAAGCATTTTCAGCATATTTCTCACTTCATTGCCACCACATTCAAAGCACTTGGGCCTGTGTTTTAAAACTAATACAAGTTTTCACTAAGCTTGCTGGGGTGGGAATTGAATTTCATATTGTATTTGATTGCATTCCTGAGAACTGTGTGTGTTACTTCCATCTCCTTCCATTTCTTACATTGCATAGGGGAGGGGGGTGAATTGCCAGAGAAAAAGTGATTATCTTATCTTTTGCTAAAATCATATCAAGTATTTCTGTACTGCGTTTTATTCCTCATTGCTTTTCCCCTGAAACCATAAAAGTATTTTTGCTACTTTATCCATCCTACACCAACTCCTCATTGATTATAAAGAAGTGTGCTAGTGTCAGATTACCCATTGTTGATTAACATTATATATTTTTTTTTGACAACTTTATTTAAAGATTTATCAAAAGAAATACATATCATTCCAAAACAACAATTATGATAACAAAAAACGACAAATAAAACGAAAAAAGCATTATACAAGTTGATACAAATAGTACAGAATAAATAAGAAAAACCTATCAATTATCTCTACTAATCGCAACAAACCTAATTTGAAATGATAACTAGCAAAAAATCAGAGGAAAATAAGAGAGAAAAATAAATAAATAAATAAAAAAAAAAGCGAGCGAGAGCAGAGGGAGAGCAGTCTTCTGCAGTCTGTCTACGCTGTCTACGCTGCCTGAAGTGCTTTAATCCTGCTATTCTTCGCGGAGCGGTGAGCGGAGCGAGAGCAGAGGGAGAGCAGTCTTCTGCAGTCTGTCTACGCTGTCTACGCTGCCTGAAGTGCTTTAATCCTGCTATTCTTCGCGGAGCGGTGAGCGGAGCGAGAGCAGAGGGAGAGCAGTCTTCTGCAGTCTGTCTACGCTGTCTACGCTGCCTGAAGTGCTTTAATCCTGCTATTCTTCGCGGAGCGGTGAGCGGAGCGAGAGCAGAGGGAGAGCAGTCTTCTGCAGTCCGCTGCTGACAGCGGAGGACAATGGAGGGGAAAGAGGTGAGAGAGACATTTAACCAGACTGAAATATCGGAGTTTCAGTCTCACCAGTCACACCAACTCATAAACACAAACTCTATGAACCCCTCCCCCCAGGAACAATTCCCTAGAATTCTACGAAGTTCTCTGAAATCAATAAAAAGCAATATTACAAATCTTAAATCAACGCTACCTATTCCAAAACATCAGCGACTGCCACCAAAAGCAATAGTCGTCTCTCCCGTTACTAAAACTTTAACAAATGCAGCGAATATTATTTTTTCTCCGATCCAAGCTTCAGCGACCACAGGGGCCGGTGAACAAAGACCTGAATATATGGCCGGATTTGAAGCAAGACTTCCAAGTACCTCGAACTTCTACTCTGAATCAATAGATTCGCAATCAATCCCCCTGACTGACACGTCTGTAAATATCTCGGAAAATTCAGACTCAGAAGGGGACCCAAAAGAGAGACCAATGGAATTACAGGGTCATTTCACTGACTCAAACAAAACCAAAAATATGTTACCAGCTATACCTGTATCCCCAGTTTTTCCAGCGACACGGACCTGCAGGGGGAGATCCCATGACGCATCGTTTTCTGATGGATTACAGCTGCTTCTACCTCCTCACGCCGGTAATTGTAATCAGCCCCCTGCCCGACAGGCTCTGCCTTCCCGTTTCGGAATCGAGACGAGTGGTGCTATGGGTTCTTCCGTCGGAGGACGGGCGACCATGGCACCTGTGCATCCAGCCCCAGGCAGGAGGAGGGTGGCCGCGGGAAGTAGCATGACCGCTACCCACGCGGTGGATTCTCTGGGAAACCAGGACGCGAGTGTGGAGAGTGTGGAGAAAATCGCGAGTACAGAGCCCGCCCAGGACGATGTCGTCTCATTGCCGGTACCAAGGGGCCATACCAAGGAACTTACAACGGACACAGCTTTCAATACAAACTCAACGTCAAGTACGGTGGCGGCCCAGTACCATGCCTCCCAAGATACTTTCCTGAATAAAACAAATCCTCACTTGATCCCCCAAGAAAGAGCCGGTGATAAATGTCCGACACAGGGAACTGTGGTTGTAGAGGAGGTGTCGGCATGCGGATCCCCAAAGAACTTGCCCATCCATCAAAGCAATTCATGCGTAGTGCTGCTCATGGACTCACTTTTGGACTTGACGAGCGCCCAAGCGGAGAAAACCACGATATCAGAACCACAATCTAAACTCTTACAGGAACCTCCAAAACAAACCCAAAAGAGAAAGAGAACATACCCCTCAAATGTCAAACTAAAAGGACTTAGAGCTAGGAAAACAGGGAAGTCAGCCTTACCGTCCCCTCTTCTGTCAAGTGCCCTGAAAGACTTTATAAACAAACAATTTAAAAAAAAACTAGAGCAACCAAAAGAATTATCAGACGCTGAAATACTAGAGGCAATTCAAGATTTACCACCGATGAGCAAATCACGGAAATTAACCAACGAAATGCCGGGTCTGCCAAATCAGGCACAGATACAAATAGCTGAAAGCATCCAATCGAGGGGGGGAAAAGAAGTCCTGGAACCCCCAAGAAACGAACAGCTAGCTGAAAAGGGTGAACCAAGTAAACAATCTAGGATCGACTCGAACAGTGAAAGAGGTGAAAATCTAAAAACCATCAACCCAGAGGTGGTCACTCGTTTACCTATGGATAAACCACGCTTGTCGGAGGTCAATCCGAAAGGGGCTTCTAAACCATCTAGCCCCAAAACCCTCGAACGGGACTTACAAACTTCGTCCACACCTATAAAACTCCCAGACCGTCAATCCAGTCCATACGTGATGTCTCCAGATATCTGTCCCCTGCCAGATTGCCGGTCTTCAGATGTGGAGACCTTTAATCCCGACGCTCTCCCGTATGTGACAAACCAAGCATCCCAACAAACATCTCACCTTAGATCTCCTCCAAAAAATCGAAGACTGAGTGAAATTGCGACTCCAGGAAATAAAGATTCTCCATCAAAAAAAACAGACCTCCCAATCATCATGTCAGCTATCACCATTGCTTTGGCACCTTTTTGTAAGCTTTATGAAGCAATTAATGACTCACTGAAAGACAGCACGGTCTTAACCGCAATGATGCATAGCAAGCTGATTTTTGTTGAAGGTTTCATCACAGCACTAGACAAAAAAAATAAAGACCATATCGACACTTGGAACGAAAAGCTGAGCAGGATAGAAGACGTTTTGTCTCGTTTAAAACAAGCCTCCCCAGCTACAGTGGACAAGGAATCTCAGACTGATGGGCAATCTGTGCTTAGAGATCTGGCACCGGTCTTTATTAGAAAACCAGAAGAGCTTCCTCAAACCACCACAACAGTGTCTAGCAAACAGAAAATGAGTGAAACACTAAAACCAGTAACTCCTGCAACTAAAAGCAAACCATTATTGAAAATTGGAAAGAGGAACGAACCGAGAAAAAGTGGGGACCAAACAATTTCGGCTCTGGATCCACTGATGGTAAAGAGAAGCAAACAAACAGATCGAGTAAAAGAAATTACGACGCTACCTGAGTCAACTGAAAGCGCAAACAACTCAATAATCTGTACGTCTTCCTCTCCGAGATCGGTAGAAGAATTTATACTAGAGAGTTCACTAATGGACGTAAGCCAACACCTAGATGAAACTAAGATAATTTCAATGAACTCTACGGCCACGAAAGGTGTCCAGGTTCAAAAAATCAAGCCTACTGATGTTTCTAATGCTCTGACACAAGAAAAGAAACCTATTGAAAAAGCACCGGCAAAAAAAAAAAACCCTAAAGAAATAGACCTCACCGGTGTTCCGGTTTCGACAATCCGCGAAATCCCAAAACAATCTACAGACTCAGTCCCTGACTCTTCTCGGAAAAAGAGTCCACTGAAAAACAGCAGAGACGATCGTGCGAGACAGAGTGGTCCTTCTCTATCAAAGACGCGTCTCTTTAAGATTGAGCAATCATCCTCAGCGGACCAGTATATGGTCCTAAATCGCAATATGATGCTGAAGATACTTAAAAAGACCAAAACTCTGCAAAACTTAAAATCAGACGATTTCGCACTAATTGAACCCTACCATAGTAAGAAACTAGCAAAGGCGTACTTGCATATCAAACAACGAGCTTTGAAAGACCTCTCTCAAGATGCCTATCTGGAATTAGAACACCTAGGGTTCAGTTTATTCGAGATCTCGACGTCAATCCAGAAAGACTCGTCAAGATACTCACACAGGACCTCCCCAAAAAGGAACTATAGGTTCAAATCTAGAACCGAAGACCTATATAGACCTGGAAGAGGAGACCAAAGTCCACAAACTCGAGCCCAGTGGCCGAATAAGTCAAGAAGAGACGAAAGATTTGATCATAGACAAGAGAGGAGACAAAACTATAAATCGTTTCGAGACACAGAACAAGCCTCATCAGAACGCTTGCGTGACCAGGAAAGGAGATCACTATGGACTGAGTCTCCATTAGGAAAAAAAGCAACCAATCGAACCCACCATGAAACAGAAAATGAAACAAAGAAGAGTAAATGGAGCTGGTTCCGCAATATTTTAACGCCAGGGTAAGCAAAATAGCAATCACTAAGGGATGCAAAGCCAATGATACCAGCATCCCATTCGTCTGCAACAACTCCAATAAGCAACACTTTAAGTATAGCATCTTGGAACACTAGGGGACATGTACACCTTACCAACTCCGAGAGCCACGATCTCAGCGGGTATGACATCATTTGCCTTCAAGAGACTTGGCTGTGCGAAAAACCGACACTCGATGGCTATTCTATTGAAATATCACCGGCACACAAGGGACCACTTGGCCGCCCTTCATCGGGTCTACTTACAGCAACTAGGATTGGTTTTGGGGTAGCAATTATGAAGGTGATAAAGAGGACATACGAAATGCTGGCAGTCCTAACTGTATGGAATTCAAGAACATCCAAGACAAAGCCAGAATCACAAGAGCTGGTAGCAATAATAAATGTATACTGGAACCCCCAAAAGACTTCAACAGTGAATATGTGTGAAGAAGTAATAAATACAATCGACGAAATCTCTATCAACTATAAATCTCCCAACATTATGATCTGTGGTGACCTAAACTCCAACTGCGCAATGTCCAGTTCAATTGAAAGAAATCGATCTACCAATTCAACCACGCTAAACAGGGGTCTGGCCTGGAACAGAACCATGAAATCTCGCAACCTATATAACGCGGCTTCAATGTCGACTTCGGAGTCTTTGCTACCGACATGGGAACGGGTTGGATCCTCGGCAACTCTTGATTACATTTTCGTCTCTGACTCTCTACACTGCAACATTGTCTCTTTCAATATCATCAAAACAACGCACAGTGACCATAATTTATTACATCTCAAATGTAAACATCAGAAGACTCCTTCGCAATTCTATGTGTCTGAAATTGAGACAAATGCACAACACACCCGTTTACGAATGATTGCTTCGGATGTCTCCAAGCTAAATGACCAGTTCACAATTCAAACTTCAAATCCTACAGTGCAAGACGATGTGGCCAGATCAAGCTACATCCCTCTTCTCTTGGCCTTTAAAAAACCAAGGAAAACCACGAATATGATGTTCGTCGAGCATACTCACGAATACAACGCAACTCTGGTCGCAAAACGCAGAACGTTAAGAAGACTAAGAAGGAAAGCAAAAAGTGTTAATTTACCATCTCTGTGGGAAACTCTAAAAACAGAAACCAGAGACTACAAACAATGGTTGAAAAATTCAAGGAATCTTTTATATCAAGCTGACGCTGAACAGATGCTGAAAGCATTAGCTAACAAAAAATCTCGAGACTTCTGGGCACTGATAAATAAATCAAACAAGATCTCAAAATCACACATGATAAATCCAGTTTCAGAAGAAAACTGGATCACACACTTCTCAAATCTATTCCAAGAACCAGAAGAAAATAAGGAGGTTTTCATCAGAGAAGAAGACTCATCATGGGTGGACCTGACAGATGTGAGAGATATCAACAACTTAATAATGAAACTAAATTCATCAAGAGCAGCCGGACCGGACGGCCTGGCAAACTGTGACCTAAAGCAACATCCAGCCGAGTGGTCGAAATTTATAAGCACGATCTTTAAATTCTGTATGGCAAAAAGAACTTTACCAGAATCATGGTCTCAAGCGTTGATCGTTCCCATTTATAAAAAAGGCCCCAGAGACGATCCTGTGAATTATAGGCCAATAGCTCTTCTGGACGTCATCGGGAAGATTTTTGCCTCTTCCCTTTTATGTCACTTCCGGAAATGGGCGATCTCAGCAAATTGCTATGATCCTCTACAGACTGGCTTTCAGAAAAATGCAAGTACCAGTGCAAATATCATGTGTTTGACGATACTTAAAGAAAAAGCTCTGACAGGTGGCCCTAGAGTATTCCTTGCTTTTGTTGATCTATCTCAAGCGTTCGATCGAGTGGATAGGCAGAAACTCTGGACGAAATTGAAGACATGGGACTGTCCGAATACAATCTTAGAGCCCATAGTCAGTCTCCATAGAGATACCTCCATCAGAGTCCGCCTAAACAACGCTGGCCTCACCTCGAAACACATCCAAACATGTCGAGGGGTAAAGCAAGGTTGCCCCCTGGCCCCAGCCTTGTTTATATCATTCTTGGGAGATTTTAAAGAAGGCCAAAACAAGATCAGATCTTTTCCTCCCAAAATAGGTGCGACTCATATTCCAAGACTGCTGTATGCAGACGATTTAATCCTACTTGATTTGACTCAGGTTGGTCTCCAACGTCAACTGGATAATTTATCATCATACATTCAAGAAAACAACTTGGAGATCAACAAATCCAAAACGAAGATAATGATTCTGCAAAAAAGGGCTTTCAAAAAAAAGGAGCGTTTCCACTGGCATCTGAACGAGAAACAAATTGAAGTGGTGGATTCGTTCAAGTACCTGGGAGTGTTCGTGGATAGCTCGAAGAAAGCAAGCAGTATGCAAGTAAATCTATGGTCAAAAACCAAAAGTCTGACAGCACAGCTGAGAATGGTTGACCGAAAATACGGAAAGTTCTCCCTCCAACCGGCCATAAATTACTACAAGGCAAAGATTGTTCCATCACTGATTTATGGCATGGACGCCATACCATCCATTCCACCTCTAATTTGGCAAAAACTGGAAGGTTACATATGGAGAGCCGTCCTGGGTCTACCAAACTCAACTCCGATCGCCCCAATCAGGCGAGAACTTGGCCTTCTGTCATTGAAGGCAGTTGTGGACCATAGCTCTCTTCAGTTATATAGGAAAATGATCCACCCCGAAAGTTTGGAAATCTATCAAATAATGGCATCAGAACTGGAAAAGGGTTCTAATCAAACGATGAATAAGTGGGCTGAGGACCAAAAACAAAAATTACATCAAATTGCGTGTACAGAAGCAGAACTGAAAGATAACCCATCCAGGATAAAAACAAAACTGGAATGTTGGGACTGGATTAATACCATTGAGTCAGTATCATCTTGTAAACTTCTTGACCACCTTCCAATGAATACCAACAAATTAAAAGAACCGATGGCGTACTGTAAGAAATATCCCGACAAATTACTGATGAGAACTTTTCTAAAAGCCCGTCTAAATGTTTTACCGACTGGAGAAATTTTAGCGATTAGAGCAGACTCGGAGAAAACAAACTGTAGATTATGTACTAATCCCGAGGTCACTGAATCAATAAAACATCTGCTGATGTGTTGTCCTGCTCTTCACCAGGCGAGGATTGCATATTTCTCTGCCTTGACGACAACCTCCTTTGCAGGGAATGAAGATACTTGGTGGAAACGCCTGATAACGGGCGAAAAGACTCAATGGCATACGGCTGCCGCAAAACTTCTAAACTTGGCCCTGGAAAGAATAAAGGCGATTTCGGAGGCTGGCGCATGATTAGACCCACACTGAATCAACTTGCCAGGCTTCCATCATTTAGTACTTATCTAGTAAAACTAGGAATGGACTCCCTTCAGTTGGACTGAAAAACGCCCTTGTAAAAATCTGTTGTTTGTATGATTAAATACAAGTTAAAAAAAAAAAAAAAAAAAAACACAAACACAACCACACAACACAAGACAAACACAATAAAAAGAACACAACAGTAAATTAACCACTCTGAAACAAAAACCATCGCCCATCAGCACTTAATTCACACATAGAGTTCATTAAAAGCCTCCCACTGTTCCATATAAAATTCTTCTTTATGTAAAGCATAATACTTAATCCTCTCAAATCTTGACAGCAACTGCACCTGCGATAACCATTCATCAATACTTGGTTTCTTTCTCGTCTTCCAGAGGCGTAAAATTTGACGAGTCGCCACCAAAAACACCTTATTAGCCCAACACAGAGTCGCATAGCTAAAGTGACGAGTGCCCACTGGTGATTTCAAAAGAACTGATGATGGTGTCCTTGGAAAAGAGATGTTCCCGACCAAATCAACTCTATCCAAAACCTCACTCCAAAAACCTTTAACCCTCGAACAATTCCATAACATGTGAAGCAAAGTGCCTTCCTCTGTAGAACAACTCCAACACATACTATCCTCCCTTAGGCCAAATCTGTGCATTTTAACTGGAGTCCAAAACAGACGCACCAAAATCCTCTGTTGAATATATCGTAAATTTAGATAAATTTTCATCCTAACTGGAACCTTCCATAGCACCTCCCAATCCTGCATAGACATATCTCCACCCAGTTCAGCACACCACAAGTCGAAGAGCATTCCATGAAGATCTAAATTTCTCTTCTACCGGGAACAACCTCAAATACCTAGACACTTCACGAGGCGCAACTACAATAAAACTACACCTTTCTGGTCTTTCTAACAAAGGCTCAGTAAGCATTAATACTCTCTCAGAAATCAAATCTCTCAACAATCTATATCTCCCCATTTCCCTATTATGTAGCATAAACTTCCGCTTCAGAGACTCAAAAGATATCATACCGTCATCATCCCATATGTCTCTAATAAGTAATATACCCTTGTTCATCCAACTCCTCCAGCATAGCATCTTATTATTGATCTGAACCCCGGATTCTGCCAAATGGAGGCCTCCCCATAGAAATGAAGTCCCTGCCCTCCACTTACAATCAATGATGTGAATGCATCTTTGGAAGCATGGACAGCCTGCAATGTACTGACCGATTTAGGTAACTTTCCAAGAGAGTACAGTGATTCAATTCGGAAGGGTCTTATCTTAAACTCTTCTATCTGAGCCCAAACTGGAATGTCTGATTCATTCAACGAGAAATACGATATACATTTTTTAATCAAAAAACTTTTGTAGTAATTTTCAATGTTAGGATAACCAAAACCCCCCTCATGTACACTCCTAACCATTAAATACCTGGGTATCCTTGGTTTCCTTGAAACTCCCCATAGAAACTCCTGAAAGACCCGATCCACACGGCCCAAAACTTTTTTCGTAAACCTTAAAGGTAGCAATTGAATAATGTACAGAACCTTAGGTAGGAGCACCATTTTAATAGCATTAACCTTTGCCCAGATGGATAAAGAGAGTCTACTCCACCTACAGAGCATAGTCCTCATGCTTTCCAGAACTTTATCTATATTGAACTCCGCCATACCTTTCACATCTCTAGACAAAAAGAAACCTAAATATTTCACCCTACAGTTTTCCCATTTACAATTCCAATCTAATAATCGTCTACACACCTGAGCGTCTCGAGCTGGAAACACAACCGTCTTCTCCCAATTAACTTTATAACCTGAGAGCCCACCAAACTCAGAAATCATATTCTTCAAGATGTTTCCCCCCTCTACAGGATTACTAAGAACAATAACTATATCATCAGCATACGCCAAAACCTTAACTTCAACTTCACCAACTGATGAGGCCAGAGAATTTCTGGATGCTCCTATTTTAGTGGAAGAGGTGAAAGAGGCCATTATTAAAATGAAGTCTGGTAAGTCACCTGGCCCAAATGGACTGCCGACTGAGTTTTACCAATCTTTTGCTGAGCAGCTAGCTCCAGAATTATGTGAACTCTATAATCGGTTTCTTATGGAGGGTGTTTTATGTCCTTCAATGAGGGAGGCAGTGATTACGGTAATCCCCAAGGAGGGGAAAGATGCATCAAATTGTTGTAACTATCGCCCCATTTCACTTTTGAATGTGGATGCAAAATTATTTACGAAAAGTTTGACTTCCAGGTTGGATAAATATATGGGTTTGTTAATTGGTAGGTCTCAAGTGGGTTTTATTAAGCAACGCCATGGATATGATAATATTAGGACTCTCTTGGATATTTTGAATTTGTCATCCTCAGGAATTGATATTTGTATTTGTATTTATTTATTTATAATGCGCACCAAACCCAGGGGTAACCAGGCGCAAAGGCAGCAAGAGGGATGCAAAAACTTAGTTACATACAATAGGGTGAGGTCCCGCTGCGGTTACAGTGCAGGACGTATCACGCCGAATAGGAAGGGAGGAACATATACACTATAAGCAATAATATATACATATTTACATACAATGAGGTAAAAAGCCAGGTGGTAGTGGCGCATCCCGGCATCGGAAGGTCGTTATGAGTCGAGTGTTTTAAGCCAGTGGATAGTTCTGGCTCTGAACTGATGGTAGGGTAGGTCCTCCCTGCAGGTAGGAGGAAGGGAGTTCCAGAATTGCGCTGCTTTAACTGGAAAGCTGTTGCCTCCAGACATAGTTCGTTTGAACCTGGGCACCAGAAGAAGGTTGGTATTGGCCGTTCTCACGGGGCGAGAGAGGGTGGGTCTAGTAAATCTGGAGATGAGGTATTGAGGGGCTGCTTGGTGGAGGCATTTATGAATCAGAGACACCGATTTAAGGAATATCTTGCCCTTGGTGGATAGCCAGTTGACGGATCTTCTGGAGTCCGAGATGTGAGCTTTCTTTGGGATACTGAGGGCCGCTCTAAGGGCATTATTTTGGAGGATTTGGATTTTGTTTGAGATATATTTGTTACATCCTACATATAGAGCGTTGCAATAGTCCAACTTGGACAGGATCAGTGCCCTGGCCAAGGTGGTACAGTTGGTGGGGGAGAGGAAGGGTTTGGCTGCCCTAATGAGTTTGCAAGTGTACGCGGTGGCGGAGGCCATAGCATTCACTTGTTTGTTGAAGGTGAGGGAGGAATCTAGATAGAAGCCGAGGGTTTTAACCTCCTTAGCTACCTTGATCTTGTTATCGTCAATTATGAATGATGAGTATTTGTTGCCCAGCTTGTTGAGGTAGTGTGTTGAGCCAAGAATAAGGAGTTCCGTCTTGTCATCGTTCAGGCATAGACCGTGTGAGGCCATCCATGCCTGGATGATGAGGTACACTTTATTAACGAAGGCCAAATCCTTGTCATAATCCCCCGACAACGGGATGAGGATCTGGGTATCATCGGAGTAATTAGTGTAGGTGATACCCAGATCGTCTAGATCATCAAAGAGAGGCTTTGTGTAGATGTTTTAAAGTGTAGGGGAGACGCAAGATCCTTGAGGCACGCCGCAAGTGATGGGTGTAGGGTCGGCTGCTGCTGACAATGAGAAGACTCTCATCGTGCGGTTGTTAAGGAAGGATTGGATCCAATTGGTTGCTTCTTGAGAGAAGTGGGCAGCTTTTTGTAGGTGGTTGCACAGGATCTCATGGTCGACCAGATCGAAGGCCGCAGAGAGATCAAGGAGTAGCAATAGTGCGGTCTTACCCTGGTCTCTCAGCTCGTCTATTTGTGCTTTGAGATCTATAAGTGCAGTTTTGGTTCCATGCTTTGGCCTGAAACCAGATTGTCGGGCGCCTAGGAGATGGAAGTGCTCAAGGTAATGTTGGATCTGTTGGTAGGCTATTTTGTCGAGGATTTTAAGAAGGAACGGTACTGTGGTGATGGGGCGGTAGTTAGTTGGAGTGGAAGGGTCTAAATTCGGTTTTTTAAGCAGAGGGAGGACCCAGGACTGTTTTAAGTTATTAGGTACGGTGCCTGATGTGAAAGACGCGTTTATTAGTTTGGTAATAAATGGTGCGAGATCACGGGCTGCATCCTTTATCAGTTGAGCGGGGCATAGGTCTCCGTGGCAATTTGAAGGTTTGAGGGTAAGAATGGTATTTTCAACCTCTTTGGTGGATACTTTATGAAAATTAAAGTGGGGGTTGTGCGCTGGGGGAGCTAATTGGGTCAGCAGAACCTTATTGTGGATGCCGGTACTCGGCTTAGTAGAGGCGAGCAGAGATTCTTTTTTAATGCTTATCTTAGTCTTAAGGGAAGAGATTTTGTACGCTAGGGCATTTTGTATGCCCGTGCACCAGTTTTTATCTTTGATACATGAGTCAGGCGCTTGAATCGGGGATTTAACCTCTTTACGTATTGTGAAAAGCTCTCTAGTGCTAGATTTAGCTTGAGCGATGCGTGTACTGTAGGACGTTTGTTTGGCCAGTATAATTTCTTTCTTATATTGGGAAGCTAGACTGCTCAAGTTTTTTTTGTTGTTTTCTGAAGGGTCAGCTCGCCAGATTTTTTCATGGCGTCGCTTTTCCTGTCTGAGGGCTTTGAGATGAGGTGAAAACCAGGAGTTGATGTGTTTCCGGGTCTGACTCTTTTTTAGCTTCAAAGGGTCTATGGCATCAAGGGAAGAAAGCATGATTTT
The DNA here is from genome assembly GCF_040938575.1 of Ambystoma mexicanum. Classification (NCBI taxonomy): domain Eukaryota; kingdom Metazoa; phylum Chordata; class Amphibia; order Caudata; family Ambystomatidae; genus Ambystoma; species Ambystoma mexicanum. The sequence continues at coordinate 231,450,001 of NC_090934.1, forward strand.
GTTATATATGTCCGCCATCGTGAATGGATCTGTATGATCCGGGATGGCATTCAAGGTTGGTGTGATAAGCGGGATCAAGTTTTCGGGAGTGATGTTTTTTTTATTTCGGGATTGGACAGCTGGAGCTATGCTGTTAGCTTGTGCTGGGGTTGCCTCTAGGGTGAACGAGATCAAGTAATGATCTGTCCAGGGCTGTGGGAGTATGGCAGAGACTAGGACTGGGCAGTTGTGCACCGCTAGCCAGTCCAGAGTTCTCCCTTTGATATGGGTGGGCTCGGTGATCTTCTGGGTGAAGCCCAGTTCCTCTAGGGTGTTATTAATAGTACTTGCATTAGTGTCTGCAGGGTCGCTAAATCCGAGGTTAAAGTCTCCTAGTAAGAGGCGTTGTGAGGAATTTTTAAGATTATTTGATAAGATGTCTGTAAGGTCTTCTTCAAATGACCCTAGAGGGCCCGGTGGTCGGTAGATAAGGTGGATGGAGATGGATTGAGTATTAGATAAAGTTACCTTGGCGGTTAGAGATTCACAAGAGCTCACATTAGTGGATGATTCAATTGTGATATGGAATTTGGTTTTGGCTATGATGGCAAGACCTCCGCCTCTAGAGGTGGTACGATCAAGTCTTAATAGCGTGTAGTCATCTGGTACCGCTAGCATAATTGCAGGGCCTGCCGTGGGGTGAAGCCAAGATTCGGTGACCGCTAAGAAGTCCAGGTCTTTATTGTGTAGCAGGTCGGCAATGTCTGATGCATGGGCTACCATAGAGCGGGCGTTTATTAGAGCACCCTTGGTTCTGAGGTCTACTAGGTTTAGGGGTGGTGGCACGGATTCATGTGTACTTTTCTGGTCACGGATGGGCTCACGGTGGAGTCTACTGTTCAATTGAAGAGGGTGTAGGGAAGGATTCCTATTCACCTTGTTGTAGGCTGCTTTAGGTAGGGGGTCATGGAGCCTTGGGAGCCTGGCCCGTAATCTAAGGTTCCTCATGAGAACAGGGCAAGGTATGGAGGTCATTTCAGTTAGTGTATAAGGGTTATATGCGGGCTCAAGTGCTGGTATATTAGGTAGCATGGTTGGGTATTGGCTGTTCAAAAAGTACAATATTGATCTCAGTAACACTGTGTAAAGCGCATGGAGATACATTGTGTTGTAGGGCAAGAAGGGCTAGTACAGTGAAGTTGTAGTCACTAGCAGGGTGCATAGGCAGTGGGTTTCGTTTTTAGCAATCAAGGCACAAAAGCATAGGTTACTGGCAGGGTGCATAGGCATAGGGTCACTGATTTTCATATTTCTTAACATTATATTTATAAGGGCGAGATCGATTATTAATTTATTATAAAAGCGTGGTATCTATATTTTGTTTTATTTCTCAAATAAACCTTTTAAACTTGCAAAACAGAACTACTTCTTGGCTCAGTGGGGTCAGGGGGATTCTAAGAGAGGGGTGTTATATAGGGGTAGTCATCCAGAACTCATGAACTGGACATAAAGATATATCAATAAGGGTTTCCATTCAGTATCCCAGACTAGGCATTGACTTAGCTGTAGTGTTGAATTGAATCCTCTTACAAATTGGGGGCTCGTCCGGGATTCCGGATTAGATCCATCACTTGTGCAGATTAATACAGTGTGCTAACTGACAAGATACATACATCCGGTCGGATCACCACGCTGTGTTACGCTGTAAAGCACTCCTCAAAGGAACGCTCTAAGGAAACGGTCTGTTTTGCAAAAATAAAATACAAACTTCTGTAAGTCAGGAAGGAACTCAAATTCCAGAATGATGACACTGGTAGAGATCAAAATAGCCAGAGAGCACTTCTTACATAAGCTATTTGTGAGAGGTGAGTGGACTCATCAGGACCAAACGGTCGGGTTGCAGGCAATCGCGCAACAGGTCACTGAAACAGGGTCAGATATATGGGGAGATCAGGGTCCCCTACATGTGGCCCTGAGTGAACTATATATGGCCCCTAAAGCCAAAGATGAACATAATAAGATTGCCAGGATAGCGGCATATTTGTATCTATATATGGGAGCCATACAGGACAAATGTGCTGAAGGCCAAGATCTGGCAAATAGGCAACAGATGGCGTTAGAGAAGGCCCAATCTGATCTGGACTCTTCTGAGCAGAGGCTGCTCAGGAGCCAGGTGTCAGACAAGGACAGCAGACAGTACATCACTAAAATAAAGGAGGATATGGATGTGCTGCAACAGGAAAAGGCAGACCAGGATACCAGATTTCTGGCCTTGCAGAAGGAGTACCAAGAAGGTTTGGACTCCCTACTGCAGAGCCAGAAAAAGCTGGAGCAACAATTAGATTTCAAAAGGGCATGTGCCGAGCAGGTAGTCACCCTGCAAAGCCACCTAGATAGGGAGAAGGCAGAGAGCAATAAACTGATTTTGAAAGACCTGGATACCCAGGCAGGGTTTGACCAGGAGCGCTAGAAAGCTGGTGCCTTCCAAAGGCAAAGGGACGACCTGGCGGCACAGATGCAGGCTCTTAGTCAGGAAAGGGATACCTTAGGCCAGGAAGTCTGCCACTTAAAAAGGAAAATGGAAGAAAATCACCTGGCCCTCCAGGGACTGGGTGACCTCCAAAAAGAACACCAGAACTTGTTAGAGCACACCAGGAGGGTGGAGGATGCTCTGGCAAGAAAGGAGCAGGTCAATAGGGACACAGCTCAGGAGGTAACCCTCCTGCAGCAGAGACTGGCCCAGTACTCCAGGACCAATCAGGAGGCACATAGAGAAAATGAGGCTCTCCGTCAGCACAATGATAGGCTCCAGCAACAGGTAGCGATGCAGGAGAGACTGAGAGTCTAGTAAGGCCTTTACTGAGGAACTGAAAGCGCAGGCTCTTGCATTGCAACAGGGAGGAGGGGCTGATAGAGACGAGGTGCGCTGGGAAAGGGAAAAGCCTGAGCATAACCTCAGGAGCCCTGGTACCAGAGGCCTTCATCTCTCCCAGTCCCTGGACTCTGCCACCCCCATGTCCCCTCGCACACATGAGCCCAGGGCCACGGAGACGGGAGATTACTATCCAGCTAGAAGTATGGGGCTCATAGGCCAGTACCTCCCAGGAATGGATGGGCGGGCATCCGGGTATGGGCACCCAAGCACAGTGCAATTTAGTGGGGAACCCCAGGAGAGTAGGCCCATTAAGGGCATCCTGAAAACCTCTGCCCAGTTAGGTCAGTGGGGGGGGGTACCCATCAAATCCTGGCAGCAAGGAGGGATCTGAAGACTCCTCTGAGCATTACAGGACACAGGAGACCAGGTCCCCGCATTCTGCCAGCCATTCCCAGGCTCGCAGAATCCGGGAAAACCTGGAAGATCAGACGGGCACCTCTGGGAGCAGCGCTTCTGAGTCGGAGGATGAATGGACCAGAGTTACCCGAACCAAAAAGGCCAATAAGGCAAAAAGGGCCTTGCTTAAGGACCCATTGAAACAAATAAAGGCAATAAGGAGTGTCATCACGCCTTATCATAAGAACGCCAAGTATTCTGTTTGGGAACACTTGGAGCTCTATGAGCAAATGATGGAGACTTTCCATTTGAAGGACAGCCAAAGCTGTATTCAATATGTAAAGTGGACCTTCTCACCAGAATACTCCAGTTTCTTTGCGGGGCTGGAGGATCAAAACCATTCAAGGTGGTCCACATACAGGGCGGCCATCTTGAAACATTTTTCTGTGCACAGAAATCCTCAAGAGGCTCGCAAGGCAGCCTACACTTTGCAATGTGGGGAGGATCAGGCCCCACAAGAGTTTGTGCAAGAATTAAAGCGTGCTTTTGCGCAGACCACCAGAAGGGTACGCACGGATAGCAGAGAATTTATCAATACGTTTTTCCATGCCTTACCCAAATACATAATGACCCAGCTTGTGAGAGATTTTCATGAGAAAAGATCTTTAGACTGGGTCATTGAACAGGCTACCCGGATCTATGAGGTGCAGAAGCCTATCGAAAATAAAAATAACACGCCGAAAAACCCCAAAACCAACAGCACCCCTGCTGCTGCCAAGGTGGCAGAGGTAAAGGTTGCCCCCGTTTTAGATTTGGAGATGGGGGGGCCTAAAAACCTGCCTGCACCAAATAATTCACAGCCCAGAAGGCCCTCGGGCCAGTCACAGACAGGGAGTCGAGGAGGTAGTCGCACAAATGGGGTCCCCCGCTCCCCTGACTATGTAAATCCCCGCTATAAGGGAAACCAACCAATCCTGGGTTATGTGTGGACTCCTCCAGCCCAAGGGGGGGATCCAGCCAAGCACCTGACCCGGGGAACTTCCCTCCTAACTTCCCCCAGGAGGGCAGAAATTCTCCAAATCCTGGGCAGAACATTTCCCCCAGGTATCCACCCAATTTCCAGCCCCAAAATCATCCATCCTATTTCCCCAATTCCCTGAGCCCAGACAACCTAATCCGGGAGAGGGGAGGCCAAGGGTGGAGGGGTACCAAAATCTTCCCAACCAGGGGTACTACCAGAGAAGGGATAGCTACCCTTCCCGGGATCAGCCCAGGGGAGAAAATAGAGCCCCGTATCAGCCTGAGAGGGTTTCACAACTTGAGCGCCAGGTCCAAAATATGGCACGAGATCTGGGTCACATACTGAGGGCTCAACAGAACCCTCAGATGAGCATGCCACCGCAGAATGCCCCAAACTCTGGACCTGGTGCTCCAGAACAATGACGGGGGCAGCACCCCGATAACCCACCGGTTCCCAGGGAGGAGGCACAAGGGGAAGGGGGGTGTAAAGCCTTGGAGGAAGCTTCCTTCCCAACTTGTAAACAGCCCCTGGAAAACCAGGAACCGGAAACAATCTCCTGCCCCTGAAAGCCTGCCTCCCAAGGAGCAGAGGGGGGGTAGGAGAAACAAAGGACCCAAACAGACCCACTTTGTGGAGGAGGTACAGGTCTTCCAATTTGAGGGAGAGGGATCCTCAGAAGATCCTGTGAAAAGGATCTTCTCCTTCAGAGATGGGGGAACTCCTCCCAAGGAGAAATGGGTCCCAAGGGATTCTCATCCAGACTGGGGAGATGTGGAGACTGAGCTACCGCCGCCCATCATCTCATCCCAGAACCGACAATACCAAAATCCCAAGGGTCAAACCCATCCTGATGACTGCCTCCAAAAAGGGCGGGGCGGCCCAGAACCGGAACCAGGGGAACCCACAATGGCTCTGATCTCCAGTTGCCAACTTTTTCTTTCAGATTCCCAAGGCTCTCCACAGAATTCTGCCCAAACCTCTTCGCTAGCAATGTCCAAAACCAGAAAGTTAGCCCACCAGTTGTCCAAAAATGTGCATTATCTGTGCCCCCTTGAGGAGAAGGAGGGAAGATACTATGCCCCGGTACAAGTACAGGGGCCGGGTACAATTTCGGCACTGGTGGACACTGGATCCCAAGCTACCCTTCTGTCCAAAAGGGCCTTTGATGAACTAAATGCAGGAAGGGGGGAGAATTACCGAATTCCTCTTGCCTCTCTTCCTGGACAACTGCAGAACTTTGACGGGAAGAAAATTCCCATTGAGGGGACTGCAGACTTGGACATTAAAATTGGGCGACACAAGGTGAAACACCCAGTCATAGTAGTGACTCCAGAGGGCACCCCTTGTTTACTAGGGAATGACCTCCTGAGAAGGTTGTCACCCCTAATGTTAGTTTAAACGGCACCTGCCACATGGTTGAACAAAAATCTGACCAAGTAGAATTTCACTTCCAGAACAACCAAACTCCAGGCGTGACAGTAATAGCAGTAGGACAACAGACTGGTGATGGGGGGGTCCTCTCTATTTCTGAAAATCAACCTTCCTTCCAGTTTAAGGTGGTATTCCACACTGGAAGGAAACACCCTGAAATTCTTTACTAATCCACAATCAGAAACTCCCACTCCTATAGTCCAGAAAGATGTGAAATCAGCTCAGAGCCTGGCTGATATTCAGCAAATTGGAGAGCAGTTGTTCATCCCTGTTCAGTTAAATGATGGGAAGGACTCTGTTCTCGCTCGAGTGTGTGTGAACAACGGTAAGAGCTTCATCAGCGAAGCCATGTTCCGCCAACTCCCAAAAGATCCAGCCATTCCCACATTCAAACTGATAGACAAATGGGAAATGGACCTGGAAGCACCTAATTCCAAACATCTCCTGCCAAGCAGGTGTATGCTCAAAATCTCCATTGGCAACAAGAGCATAGTCCATAATTGTTGGGTCGTGCGAGACGTCACTGCCGCCTTTTACTTAGTCAGTGACATTCTCAATCGCTTTGCCATTAGTTTGGACCTAATAAACTTCAAAGCTTGGTCCCGATTAGCGGATAATCCCATGGGTTTTGATGATCCAAAAAAAGCATTTAGGTCAGCTCAATTGCTACCTTATGCAGTTGAAATTCAGATTAAAGAGGAAGTCACCATCCCAGAAAGGACCCGACAATTCTCCTGGAAGTGAAAGTTAAAAAAGAGGACAAAAATTGAAAAACCCTGATGCTTACATACATCTAAATGCTTCTCTCCAACAGCAAGGGTTGGGGGTAAACCCAACTCCATTAGTCAACATAGAACATGACACCATTCCAATAGAGGTGGATAGCAGCGACTTAAAGAGTATTACTCTAGCCGCAGGCACCATTATTGGAATGGCGGTTGATGACCGACATTTTTCCATTGATCTAGGAAATGAACTGTTAGGACCAATCCCCAAGGACTGTTTTGACAGTGACAGTGATGACAACACCACACCAGACAGGATTTTCACCCGGCATGGGGGGAACTTCCTGGTGTACACTTCTTGCCCTTATGGTAAGGAAGATGTGACTTGTGACTTCAGGAGGGATGAGGTGATTTTCCAGGTCCATGAGGGCTGCCTTTCCCACCTGAAGCCTCCAGTCCAAATCAGCACTCGGACCAGGGACTTCTCCACCCGGCTGGAGGAGGCCGCTGAGATAGCCAAACCAGAAGTCTTTCCAGGCTTCAGGCAGATGGTGGAAGAGAGAGTCAACCTAGCTGATGCATGTGTGACTCTGGAACAGAAGCAAAAGTTGAAACAGGTTTTCTTGGATTTCCAAGATCTCTTTGCGGTAGACTCATATGACTGTGGTCGCACCGACATCCACACCACAACAATTCCCACGGACCCTGGAATGACTCCAGTGTTTGTGAAGCAATATCGCTTGCCTCTCGCATCCATGGAGTCCCTTACTGAAATAATTAAGAACCTTGAGTCCCGGGGAATAATCCGTCCAGGCCACAGCACTTTCAATAATCCGGTGCTGGGAATATTGAAGCCAAACGGCCAGTGGAGACTCTGCGCCGACCTTAGGGAGCTCAACAAACGGGTCCATACTTCCCGATGGCCTCTGCGCTACATTGACCAAGGGCTGGCCCAGATTCAGGGGTCACAGGTATTCACAGCAATAGACTTGACCAATGGATACTGGACCGTGCCTGTCAGTAGGGAGGACCAATACAAACTGGCTTTTACCTTTGGGGGCCAGCAGTACACATGGACCCGGACTCCCTTCGGATACCTCAACTCCGGCAATGAATTCAACATTATCCTACATAAGGCCATGCCCGACCTGGGTGCGAGGGGTAACCTGGCTTATGTAGATGATGTCCTCATCAAAAGTTCATCTGTGGAGGAACACATAGCGGAGATCCGTTATGTTCTGACACAGTTGAGGGCCGCCGGAGCAAAACTTTCCTTTCAGAAAGCACAGTGGTGTAGAACCTGTGTTAATTTCTTGGGGCATGAGATTACTCCTCGGGGTCTCTGTCCCCAAGAAAAGAAAGTGGAAGCACTCCAGAAACTGAAAGACCCCACAACTCTGCGGGAACTAAGGAGCCTCCTTGGACTGACTAATTACAGCAGAAAGTTCATTGAAGGCTACGCAGAGATCACTAGACCCCTGATTCATCTCTTGAAGGGGGGGGTCAAGTGGGAATGGGGTCCAGAACAATCCGAGGCGGTAAGACAACTCAAAAGAAGCCTCTCAAAAGCGCCTTGCCTAGCTTACCCTGTCAGAAACAAGGAGTTCTTCCTGGAGACGGGGTTCTCTAATACGTGCTTGACGGCAGTATTATACCAAAAGCATGACAATGTCAATAAAGTAATCTCCTATGCAAGCAAAACTTTATCCTCTGTGGAGGAAAAATTCAACGATTGTGAGAAGGCCCTCCTGGCAACGGTGTGGGCATTGAAGAATTACCGCCCGTTTATCCAGGGGGAACACATCATAGTGGAGACTCCACACCAGCCTCTGCAATATCTCCAAAGTGACAGAATCCGGGCCGGAAATGTGAGTAATTTCCGAATTACTTCCTGGATTCTGTCAATGCAAGGCTTTCCTGTGGAGGTCAGATATGGCCAAAACAAGAAGACTCCCCTCGCGCAAGGTCTGGCTGACTTGCATGATTGTGCCAGAGAAAACTGTCTCGAGGACGAAAGTCTAAAAATCAAGGACAACATGGAGGCATACCTTAATTCCCCACACAAAGTCTTTGAAGAAGACAAGTGTGAGGGAATGCCCACTGTCTATGTGGATGGATGCTCTTACCATGTTGACAACGACGGGGAGAAAGAACTGGTGGCTGGCGTAGGGAATGCATGGGTGAAGGAGTTCCCAGAACCCTCCGCTGGATACAAAATTGGTCCCCGAAGTAGTCAGGTGGCAGAATTGATGGCTGTGCATCAGGCCATCCTCACTGCTGTCCAGCATCAACTCCACGAACTGGTCATAATCACAGATTCGGATTATGTACGGAACGGGTTCGTGGAGCACCTGGTCAACTGGAAAACCAGAGGCATGTTATGCGCTAATAACAAACCCCTGAAACATGGGAAGTTAATCCAAAACATTGATGATCTGGTCACCTCGAATGGGATGACCATCTACTGGAAGAAGATCAAGGGTCATTCCAAAGTAGAGGGACCAGACAAAACTGGAAATGACTTAGCTGATCAGCTGGCCAAAACCGGGGCCATCCAAGGGGATCTAATCGAAATAGAGTCCCTGTTGGGGGAAATCCAGGTCACCGCTATCACTAGGTCCCAGACAAATGCTCACAATGATCTTTCAACTGCACAATGGAGTAAGGAGACCCCTGATGCTGATTTAATTACAGCTCAGAAGGGGGATCCAATTATTGGTAAGTTTTACCAACACCTTGAGGACCCTGAGAACTTTCCCCTGACGGATACTGATTACATTTGGAAAGAGGACCTAAGAGTGTTGATGAAATGTCCAAAAATGTTCCGAATCCAAGACGGTTTGTTGGTAAGGAAATCCCAAGCTGGCCATGATCAGTGGGTGGTTCCTACCACATTCCGAAGCCTGATGTTAAGTCACGCCCATGATGCGGCCACCGCCGGTCATAGGGGGTTTCAACACAACACTGGAAATCTTAAGAGAGGTTGCATACTGGCCACACATGGGGCAGGACCTCGACCAATACTTGAAGGGGTGTCTTGTGTGTGCACAATTTCAGCCATCATCCCTCACACACCGTGCGCCTCTCCAAAAGAGGGGGATGACACTGCCATGGTCAAATTTGCAAATCGACTTTGTAGGCCCTGTGATTCGCTCGTCTAGAGGAAACAAGTACATGTTGACCATTACATGCTTGTTTCCCAAGTGGGTGGAATGTCTCCCAGCCCCAAACTGCAAGGCAGAAACAGCAGCTGCCCTGATGATTAACCACATCTTTTCCCGTTTTGGTCTACCTCAAAGGATTGAGTCAGACAGGGGTAGCCACTTCACCAGTGAAGTAATGACAAAGATGTGGGAGATACTGGGGGTCAAAAGAAAGCTACATATTGCTTAACGGCCAGCTTCTTCTGGAGCAGTGGAGAGATATAACCGAACCATTGGGAGCATCTTAAAAAGGTTTGTGGCAGATTCTGGGCCAAGTTGGGATATCCGATTACCTCTGGTCCTAATGGCTATCAGATCTACCCCTTCATCTGCAACCAAAATGTCACCATTTGAGTTGATGACTGGACGCAAGATGGTGCTTCCCCAGCATTTGCTCTACAGAACCCAAGAGCAAACGTTGATAAATGCCTCCACAACTCATGAGTATGTGGAGAATTTAAGGAAACACCTTCAGCATGCTTTTGCCTATGCTCAGCGGAATCTAGAAAGATCAGCCGAGAGCATGAAGACCCACTATGATTTAAAAACTACCCGAAAGGAATATAAGGTGGGTGATCGGGTCTATCTATACAATTTCCAAAGGAACCAGGCCAAACAGCGAAAATTCTTGCCTACATGGAAGGGACCGTTTGAAATTACAGACAAGATCTCCCCTGTTGCCTATAAGATCTGCATCCCCAAAGGCAGTCTGGCGGAAGGGGAAGACAAGTGGGTCCATATTAACCAGCTAAAGTGTTGCCATCCCAGGCACACTTTGCAGCAACTGGAGGAGTCCTCTGCAATACCAGAGGGGACCGCTCCAGATTAATTCAGTTCCAACCCTAAAATATCCCACATATAGTCTCTAAAATATTATACTCTTGGAAGCCACTGTCTTTGAATGATAACTTGTATCTCAAAAGTAAAATGTTAGGTATGTTAAAGTATAAAATGTATATGTCTGCCACACCATTAGTAGTGATGGAAAAATGTCTACGAATAGGTATTGCTGCTTTTCCTTTGTCGTCCTAGGAGAAAGAAAACCTGGAGACTGGCCAAGGAGGACGATCCGGAGACCGGGAGCAGAGACCCAAGGGGCCCGGGGTACCGCCCAATCCTCCCATCAGGACCAGCAAGGAGAACTGATTGATCGACTGGAGGGAGGAAAAGATGCTGAACTGTGCCACCTATGGAATTGGAAGAAGAGGAGGTGAACATCCCAGATCTTGCGAGTTCCATCAGTGAAAGGACAGAATGGCCATCGCAAGAGCGGGGGCTTGTGGGATGTTTTTACCCATGCATCAAAGCACTACAATAAAACTGTGCAGTACTGGCATGGAAAACATCATGATGGCCAGAACTCCCCAGAGAGTGCACAGGGAAAACATGAAGAATAGGCAGCCACCCATTTTTGCCTATGTTGTGAGCACAGGAGGTCACTGCCTAAAACCACCAGTGGGCTACACACACAGTAGCCTGAAACCATTGGGAATGGCAATGCTGATTGCCAAAAAAGCAACTCAGAACTGTGGGGAATTCATTTTCTTAATCCCAAAAATGGTTGCATTACCAGTACTCACCACTATCAGAAAGCCGGCGTTTTAAAACCACCAGACTTTTGTGTAAAACTGAACAAATGAAACAAAACCAGACCAAGGAAAGACTTGCTAATAGGTGGATACAATGTAAAACTATATTCTGAAATGACTTGAAGGAAGTAATTATTTAATGTATATGTAAAAATTGTCAGTTTGATTTGAATGTAGAAAACTGGGAACAAAAAGTGACATTTAGCTAAAACCTGGCTTAATGAAACTGGATTCTGCCTGACAACTACCCCCGACAGGAGTTGAAACCTGCTCAGCCACTCCCCTTGCCAAAAGGAGTTGTCACCTCTCTGATTAGATTAGGGGTGGAGCAGCTGGGGACTACAGGGAGTTGAACAAAGGTCTGTCCTGGACTCAGGCAAATGTTATATTGGGGGTGTTGTAAAAGTGGCTTCCTCTTAGGGGAAACTGGGAGGGGCAGTGCCTCTGCTAGCAGCTGAGCTTGGGGGAAGTGGATAAACCAGTTATTCCACCCTGTGATGTGGGAAGCCACACCCCTTTTTGACCAGAGCATCATTTTAAAAAGATAGATAACTCATGGTGCAGACTTGTCAGAATTATATAAGTAATATCATTTTTTTTGTGATTTTTCGGTGCACATTTTAAGAGGTGTTAGGACCCTGTGATGTATTCTGGGCGGTTGCTAGCCGAAAATAGGGTCTCACTCCAAATGTATGCATGTTAAAAATCTGACACTTTATCATCTTTATGTAACCCATATCCCTGGTGCACATTTGTGTAAAATCTGGAAAGGTTTAGAGGTCGTTATCTGGATGAAAAGGGGAGAATTCTGTCATCAGTGGACAGAACATCGTACAAAGACAGGGATCGGATGGGTTGGTGCTACAGAAAATATGTTAACTGGACCTATAATATTAGAAAAATGATGCATAGATAAATATGTATTTGGGTCAGAAATAGATTTGTGTGCAATCTGACAAGGGGAGGTTCCTCTGACTATAAAACCTACAGCATCACTCTGACTCACATTTCCTTCCCCCAATCATGGGAGAGGGGAGAATTGGGCCAATGACAAGTAGAGAGGGGCAGGCTTAGCTAGGCCCAGGCACACACCCATTTTCAAAACATATAAAAAGAGACTGCTGGGACAGGTAGAGACATTCAATTCCATTTGCTGCAGAGCATGCTGACCGACGACTTCACATCCAGAGATCCAGACTTCAAATCCATCAATCTCCAAAGACCAGAACTTTACTTCAGAACTTAAAGCAAGGGCCTAAACCCACAAACTGAGAACTCTTCTCAGCAGGCTTCAGCAACCTTAAAATCATTTGCAAACTCTTCCACAGCCGGGCGAGCTGTTTGAATTCTTTTGCCAAGAACAATTGCCAGAGACCAGACCAGAGATCCAAAGTGACCCAGACCGCTGTGAGCAAAACCAGAGACCTGACGCAGATCACTGAAGTGCTGAGACCAGAACCGGAGTCCAGTCCAAAACCTGACCAGATCCGTGGCGAGGCCTATTTCAAATTTATATTGTGAGTACCTAGCAGAACTGTGCAGAACCAATCTCTTAGTTAAAATAATCTAATCCAAACTATTTTAGCCTAATTAGAACAGCCTCCTAGAAATCGTGTCATCTGTCATTTTTAAAGCTGCACGACTGTCACCTGTCAATTCTGCAGCTGCAAGCTGTCACCTGTCATTTTGAGTTTTACTTTAAATCCGAAAATCTACCTTTATTTAATCGTCCGTATCTCTGGAACCGTTTGGGCTAGGAACGAAATAGAATCTCAGCTTTCCAACGAACCTAGAACCGACTTGCTACTCCTTATACTTTTGCCGTAATCACGATTCACGCACTCGCGAATTTTGCCGCGATTTGCGATTTGGCCTGATTTCTTTACCTGTAAAAAGATAGCAGTTTTTTGCTTTCCTCTGCTCAAAATTTGTTTGCCTCTTAATAACCATCCCTGAATCATTGCTAAAGTGAGCCTGAGCTCATCCCAAGTATCTCTCACTCACCCTGAACCTCCTAAAGGGAATTGAAAGCATTTTCAGCATATTTCTCACTTCATTGCCACCACATTCAAAGCACTTGGGCCTGTGTTTTAAAACTCATACCGGTTTTCTCTAAGCTTGCTGGGGTGGGAATTGAATTTCGTATTGTATTTGATTGCATTCCTGAGAACTGTGTGTGTTACTTCCATTTCTTACATTGCATAGGGGAGGGGCGTGAATTGCCAGAGAAAAAGTGATTATCTTATCTTTTGCTAAAATCATATCAAGTATTTCTGTACTGCGTTTTATTCCTCATTGCTTTTCCCCTGAAACCATAAAAGTATTTTTGCTACTTTATCCATCCTACACCAACTCCTCATTGATTATAAAGAAGTGTGCTAGTGTCAGATTACCTATTGTTGATAAACATTATATTTATAAGGGCGATATCGATTATTAATTTATTATAAAAGCGTGGTATCTATATTTTGCTTTATTTCTCAAATAAACCTTTTAAACTTGCAAAACAGAACTACTTCTTGGCTCAGTGGGGTCAGGGGGATTCTAAGAGAGGGGTGTTATATAGGGGTAGTCATCCAGAACTCATGAACTGGACATAAAGATATATCAATAAGTGTTTCCATTCAGTATCCCAGACTAGGCATTGACTTAGCTGTAGTGTTGAATTGAATCCTCTTACATAATACAAGTACTGGTTAAGTATTTACCACATGTAATGCACTAATCCCATATGGGAACCTTATGGACTCTCTGTCAAAATCCAAATGGCGTAATAAAGATTCTATGTATTTTTGATTGGATATTCTTTCATTATATAAAACAAAAGCGGGCCACGCTTAAACAAAGCTAATAAGTCTGTGCCTGGTTATTTAGTCTAACATACCATAGCTGCTGCTGGTGGGCAGGGCAAAACCCTTTGAGAGCCCTCACTGGTTTCTCTCCCAACTGGCAGCGACCTCACCCCCTTGGGCTATCCATGACTCATGCACATGTGTGCAGTAAGGTGTTACAGTCCTATACTCAGGTCTCGTACTCACTCACTCCTACAGAAAAGGAGAAAATACAGGGAGAGACACGTTACACTAGGAAAAGCCCATAGGTTGACAGAACACAGAAGGGCTTGCGCAGGAGGGCGACCTATGTTTGGTGAGATGGAATAACACAGCATTACTACAACCCTAAGCAAGGTGGAAGGAATACTGGTGGGCGCAATGTGTGAGAGGTATCATTATCAACATCCCAGGAGGGCGTCCTGCGGCTGAAGGGTGAGAATGTCTTTACCCGACACTCACTCTAAAACAATGGGGAAAATTACTTGTTGTTTGGCCAAATATTAAATGACTCGGGTGCCTTATCCCCGACACTGAACACAAGAAGTGAGCTGGGTGCTATATCCCCGACACTGTGAAGCCAAGAAGTGAGCTGTGTGCTAAATCCCTGATATTAGGCTTGAGCCAAGAAGCTTTCTAGGAGCTATATTCCTCAATCTGTGCGATAGAGAAGATTAGTGAAGACCAACCTTCCCATACAGACCAAATTAATCTACCCAATTCTGCCATCTTTAGTACAAGTCTTTGTCATCGTTTCTAAGCCGATTGCCCCACACCCTATAAGAGACAATCTCACCCTCCCCATTGCTATTGAATAAAGGTGTTAAACTTGACTGACCTCTCCACTGCAATCGTTAAATCCTTCACACTCTAAGGAAGTAGTAAACCTATACATTCAATTGCTTTTTACCCACATTTTTTAAAATTGATGCAATAATATTCACCAATTGAATCCATTTTTTAAATAAATCTCTTCCACCAGAATTCTTTCTGGCTAGATCACATAGCTCGCGCCACTTTTGGGAAATCATTTATGTCCCTCCACTTTAAAAAAACAAATCACCAGCCACAATTGCCCTGGCACGTGCAGGGGAGAGCTTTCAGAGAGATCGGGTATTCCCAGCATTGAGATTTTCGCCAGAGCGTTTGTCTGCAGATGATGCATTTATGGTTTTCGATTTGTTCTGTGTACCATGGTACATAAGGGTTTGTTTTTTGTGTGTTGGCATGATGCCTCAGGGTGTGGTTGAGTTTGTTGAATAAGGTGTTGATGTTATAATGAGGGGCTGGGGTTGGCACCTAGATACTGGTGGTGAGCTAAAGGGATCAGAATGTGAAGGATGTATTTGGTGACTGGGGTGAGCCAGTTCTCTGTGATGAAGACTTTATCAAGGCTGTGTGTGGTGATACGGCATGTTGGACTACTGAGTGCACATTAGTGAACATGAGTTTGCATGCCTTTTTTCCGATGGTGTGGGGATGGTGGTGAAAAGTGGGATGTGAATGGGGTTGCTAAACAGGAAAAGCCTTTCTCCGTACTTTGCTTCAGATATCTTGGTGCGAGACACCATGGAATCAGAGTTAATAGGGAAAGTGAAGGGCCTGGACAGAAGAAAAGAGCTTGAAAAGGAGGGTGAATCAAACAAAGGTGCTACTTGGCTGATGTTTAAGGCATGGGCGACATGATCTTACCTCACTTGCACCACCCAAAAAACGTCATCATTTTATGGGGGCTGTGTTTTTATAAAGTGTCTAGCATCATTAATGTTCAACAATGTTCAGACCTTCTGTGGCCAATAATGTTTATTAATGCTTGTTAGGTAGGAATTGGTGCAGTCACACTGTGTGAGACTACACAGCACTTATCTGCTTGCTATTCGGTAGCCCACCTTTTGGTATAAGTCTATACTACACAAGTTGGTAGTGTGACTGAGCAGCCAGGCCTATCTCAAGAGGGGTAAATGTGAGCTGTAGAGCTGTACAAATGAAATCTGTAAATGCAAGTAGCCAAGCAACACTTATACTCAAGGTTTTTGTTATAAGTAGTTATTTATTTAACATCAGTTTTAAATGAGCATTCTTTAAAAAGGCAATTTGTTGTAACAATTCAAAAAGACTTTAAAATTACTTTTCAGAATCAAAACAAGTTGGTGAATAATCTTTGGATATGCTTCTTACACAATTCCTACACCCTTAGGCGGCTTCAGTCACAAGGACAGTAATGGCATTTATACATCACACTAGTAAACTTCGCAGATTCTAGGGTTGTAGAAAGGAAAGGTTAGGGAAGGAAAAAGGTTAGACAGTTTCTCAGTAAATGTGAGGACAACTAAATCTTCCAATGAAATCTACATAAGCCTTTCCCAGCAGTAACAGTATACAACAAGCTACCACCTATGAGGGACAAACAGAATCAAAGTCAATAGACTAGAAGAGAGCCAGGACAGCCAAAGTCATTTGTGACACAGTCTATCGATCTGATGCACTTCTTAGATAAAAGTCTTGCACAAAGCCAGAGAGTGGTAGAAAAACGACTTGCAGGGTCACAAGCTGTTAAGCCTGTGAGAAGGGAGTTGGACTCAACTCAAAAAGAAGGTAAGCCAATGCAATTCCCAAGTGAGAAAGGCGCGGCTACAGGCAGTGAGGCAAGTACCCCAAGCCTATACAGTACCTCTGGTTAGAAGAAGAGTGGTCCAGCTGGATTCTGTCTTGCTACAGCGGTGCAGACCCTTGTTCCTGAGCCTCAGTCGTGGGGACAAGAGGAAGAACGCCTGGAGGGCTCCTGTCGCAGTACTTGGGAGGTCGTCGGCAGCTACGGCTCTTTTCGGTTCAGCTTAGCAAACAGCACTGATGCGGATCTCATACACCGTTTGGACTCTCTTCGCTCCCTTGGTCCGGCACTCTGATGAGGGGACTCTGGATGCTGAGGTCCTGCTTCGGGATGGTCCTTAGGAGTCTCCTGAAGTTTCAGGTCGGATTCGTTCCGCGGCAGATGTTGCACTCGACTATGGACACTCGACCCCTGGCATTGGGCTTCCGAAGATACAGAGAGGCACAGCAAGTCGGGGGTGGTGGTCCAGTGGTGTTCGTCTCTGGGTTAGTTGGTCCCACTAACCAAAGGTGAGAAGTCATTCCGTCCGGAGCTTCTATGTCAAGGTGAAAAATTAGTTTCAGCACAGCAGTTGGGCTTCACCGGGCAATTCAAAAGTCCAGGAGGTCGCAGCAAGGATCGTTCACGGTTTCTTCGTCGGGTGTTTCACCCAATGGTCGACTCTGCCTGTAGCCCCAAAACCCTCCCAAAACCCTCGCCTTTTAAGCAGGTTTCTCCCATTCATGCACAGCCTAAGCGGTCAATCACACATGGTGGCTGTCCTAAAAGGACAGCCAACTAGCCAATCAGGACTAGCTGCATTAAGGCATTCCTAGAGACAAAAGACAGGGGAGTTTTGGGTCCCTCCCTCACATCCTGCCCTTCGAGACACACTGGAGCCAGGGGCGGGCTTCAGGGCTGAAGCCCGCCAAAGGCAAGACAAACAAAGGGCTAAAATCTGTCTCAACGCACAGAGTAAACCCCAAGAAAGACCTCGCAAACAGAAAATGGCGAAAAAAGAAGGCAGGGACCATTTTGACAAAATGGTCACCCCATGGGTGCTGTACTGCAGCTGAGGGTTCACCCTGCGGAAGAAAAGCACAATGGTAGGAAAAATTAAACCACTGCCACCAGCCATTTAAAGTAGTGAGAGTAACATAAAAATGTTGCATGAGAATGTAGGATAAGGGGCTATTAAGTAACCCCCCAGCACTCCACATAACATGGTGTGTAATGGACCTACAAAAAGAAAAGGTAAGTAAAGGCAATTTCACTTTACTATTCTTGGGAACTGTAGTTCACACAAGAAAAGGTATTTAAACCGTATGAGAAATCTAAGGGATTTCTCAGTGACACTGCACTGAAGGTGCTGTGTGTCACCATACAAAAAGTAGATGCCTATGGAGTTTGTCAGACTACAAAAACAGTGAAAACACCAAAATCCAAATCAGGTAAAATACATGAGACAGTGAGAAAAAAGGTCTCACTCACTCGGGGGTGAACATTAAAAAGTCCTAAGTGCAGCAAAAGAGCTGGGGGTCTCTAAGGTTGAAGGGAATTAGCACAGAAATGAGAATTCTTCCTAACAATGCTCGAGATTAACAATGCTTATTGCCGATTGTGGCAATTACGTACCATTGGCATAGGTCCAGCACTGATCATTTGTCTTCGGCTAATGCCGTTTGTTCTGTTTGGGGACAATACTATTAATTACTACCTTGGCAAGTAATGATTATGACTGTCTTTGGCCAATCCTGGTCATCAAAGTACTTCTACATACACACAGGGCCTCATTACAACTCTGGCAGTAACCGTGCCGTTTTTAACTGCCGGCAGAGTTGTATTTTTTCCAGCACCCGTGAATGGGCAATAACCGGGTCATGCTGAGCTCGGCGAACCCGGTCATTGCCCATTTGCGGGTGCCGGTAACATTGGACTCCCCATCCCCATTCGGCCCCGTAGGGCTGAATGGGAATGGGGACGTCGGATGCACCGGCACATGCAGAGTTGTGTCGGTGCATCCGACGTACTGTGCACACGGGTGCCGGTCAGCCCGCCAGGAAAAACCTGGCGGGCTGTCAGGCACTCGCAAGCACAGCCCGTAGTATGGCGGTCCGGGAACTATGGTACCGGCATGCTTACCGGTACCGTAGTTCCCGGACCGCCATGCTTGTAATGAGGCCCACAGTCTCATGTCAATATTGTGTCTGGACACTACTGCATACAGTCTGGAGCCTTTATTTCCATAATGCCCAATGATTCTTTTTGTCTTTTGGAGTTACTATATTTTACATATTTAATAGGAGCACATCTATGTTTTGGTGAGACCATCCAGTAGTGTTACATTTATAATGGGTGTTATTTGCTCAATTTCTGTAATGTCACAGGATGTAAAATCATGAAATGGGACATCACTGGTGTCCCAGGGCATGCAGCATCAAATTCTGTGAAATTATCAAACAAAGGATATTAGCACAGACAGAATATTGGAAATTCGGGAGCTCTAACACCTCTAACCTTTTGTCCTTGGAGAACTTGTCAATCAGGTATCCAGTGGCCCCTCCAACACCAGCAGCAACATAGGAAAACCCAGCTGTCGCTCCTGCAAAGAAAAACATATAACAATGAAAGCATGACCCAAAAAGGGACTCTAGAGGAAAAATAACCAAGACAACCCTGTGTCGCGGAAATAGCAGAGAGGAGCACATTAACAGGAAAATGGAAGTGCCAACAGGCTGAAAAACAGGGTAAAGCGATTTACAGAAAAGGTGACGGAACTCTTAACATGTGTAACGGTATAGGACGAATTGACCGAATTTAAATGTCCAACCTCACCAAAATACCTAAAACAAACACCACGAAAAGTTCAGACTACCAAAAGTCCGAATTTTCATGGTGTGAGTTTAGGGGTTTAGGTGGGGTCGGACTTGGGGCTGGCGGATTGTCCCCTGCAACCCTTCTCAATGTAGTGAGTGGGGTGTTGCGGGGGACAACCCCGCCAAATAAAAGAAAAGAAAAAAATGAACCCCTGCGGCTTCTGAAAAAAAAGAAAAGAAAAGAAAAAGGACCCTGCAGCGCTGGTTCCCGATCACGGAAGTGAAAGGGAACTCGCGCTGCAAGGACACAGCGTGAAGGAAAGGTAAGTAGGGTGTGGGTATGTTGTGGGTGGGGGTGTGTTAAGGGTGTGGGTGTGTCATGGGTGGGTGTGGGTTTGTAGGGGTTTTAAATGCGTTTTTGCATGGGAAATGTACAAACCTTTTGTGGTTCACACATTTCTCATGCAATCTTTTCCGTCGCAGACCTTTCCGCAACGGAAAAATCACGCAGATCCATGTGTAACTTGAAGTACATTAAGATGACAAAGACATCCATGGGTGGACAACTAATGGGGCACCTGGCTATTCCCTGATCTCGCTAGATTACAACAGACTTTTTTTTAAATATATTGAACAAATGATCAGCGCGAACCCAGATAGGAAAAGACCCAATATTTAATGATTTTCAGATGAAACAAATATATACATCGTTAACTACAGGTGAACAATTGTCACAGTTGAGTCCATTTATTATTATTATTATTATTTTTCTTTTTTTACATTTGTATAGTGCACTACAGCCCCCGAGCATTGAGGCGCTTTTTCAAGAAGGTGTAAGTAGGCAAGAATACGACTTTGGAACATGCGATTACTTAGTTACATCATAAGGAAGTCAGTTGCAAGTACATTAAGCAGACATAGATTTCAGTTGAGTACCAAGCAAATACTAGGCACGAACATTTCAGACGAACAGACTGGTTTTGATGGCTTTGCGGAAAGCCAAGTGGGAGTTGATAGCCCTGATGTGAGTGGGGAGTGCGTTCCAGTGGTCGGCAGCGATAGCTGGGAAACTAGAGCCTCCAGCACGCACTCTGCATGTTTTCGGCTTGGTAATCAGGTTGGTGTATGCTAGCCTAGGCGGCCTGGTGGAGGTGGGCATGGAGATGCGCTGGGAGAGGTAGGGGGGCGCTAGATCATGGAGGCATTTGTGGGTAATGGAGAGGATTTTGAAGATAACTCTCTGTTTAACGGGAAGCCAGTGCACCTGTCTCCTAAGGATCGATATGTGATCCTTTTTCGGAAGTCCAGTGGCGGCCCTAAGTGCATTATTTTGGACAAGCTGGAGTTTGGCAATGTTTTTGCTGGATGTGCCTCCGAGGAGAGCATTACAATAGTCCAGTCTTGAACCGATGGTGGCCCTGGCAATATTAAGGCAGTTCTGCGTGGTTAGGAAGGGTCTTACTGCGTTGAGCAGTTTAGAGTAGTAGGCCGATGAGGATGCAATGGCGTTGACCTGCCTGTTCATGGTGAGGTTTGAGTCAAGGTAGACTCAGAGTTTTAACTGTGTGGGACACTTCGATGGGTATGTTATCGACGGTGAAGGAGTGATATTTCTTGTCAAGGTTACCCAGGATGGTTGGTGACCCAATGAGTAGGAGATCGGTTTTGTCGCTGTTGAGGCACAGCCAATTTACTGCCATCCAGGCTTGGATGGTGCAGTAAATGGAGTTAAGGGTGATCCTGTCTGCCTCGTAGTCACCTGTGAGAGGGATGAGCACCTGCGTGTCATCAGCGTAGTTGGTGTATGACATGCCCAAGGTGTCGAGAAGGTTGAAGAGAGGCCTCGTAAATAAGTTGTAGAGGGTGGGAGCGATGCACGATCCCTGGGGTACTCCACATTTAATGTTGCTGGGAGAGGCACACACCGAGTTGGAAAAGACTTTCATGGCCCGTTCCTGCAGAAACGAAGTGATCCACGCACACGCTTTAGGGAAGAAGTTGGCTGCAATGGAGAGGTGGTGGCAGAGTGTATTGGGGTCGACAAGGTCGAATGCGACGGATAGGTCAAGGAGCAGAAGGAGCGCAGGTTTCCCTGCGTCTCTGATATCGTCCATTTGATTTTTCAGGTTGAGTAAGGCCGTTTCGGTCCCATGTCGTGGCCTGAAACCAGACTGCCAAAGGCCCAGAGGGCGGTGGTCCTCAAGGAATTTTTGGACTTGCAGGTACGCTGCTTTGTCCAGAATTTTAAGCAGGACAATTCCCAACACAAAAATACATAGACTGATACATAACAGCACAGATTAATATACATACATAGCAAACCCTATCAGTACAACCCCTTACACTTTCCATGGGGTATCATATTGACATAAGTCAGAATCATAAACTTAGTGACCAGTGTTCAAAACTGACATTGGGCCTCATTACAAGTATGGAGGTAGCCATGCCGCTTTTAGCGGCATGGCTACCCCAATACCGGGTCCTGGGTCCTGGTTCCTAGAATGGGGAAATACCAGTCCATTCCGACCTTGGAGGGCCCGGTATTTCCCCATTCAAGGAACCCAGACCCGGTACATCCCCATTCCCCGAGCAGACCTCGTAATGAGGCGGTAGGGGGTTAACGGCGCCAGCAGCTTTACCGGCGCCGTTAACCCCCTACTGCCTACGTTGTAATGAGGCCCACTGTGTGGTATAAAAAGTCGACACAACTGTGTTTCGGCCTTGACTCTAGAGACAAGAAAAGCCAAGCGATTCATCACAGCCGGTGAGTCGAGGGGAGAACCGATAAGAAATTGAACTGTGTTGAACGAAGGTTGCAAATGGCTAATTGAGGGAAAATCAAAGAACTGTTAACTCCTAAGGGGAAAACCAACTGCAGAGGTGTCCAGCACCACGTGGGTGCTAATTCGAGAGTGACTGGTTAATTCCCCCATTGTTGAAACTACTGATACCAGAAGGCCCTAGGAGAGCCGCAAGGAAAAGGTCAAAGTGGTCATACAGGGATCTAGCAAAAGGTAATTGGAAAGCTAAGGGAGATGAATCCTGCATAGTGAGAAAGGACAAGGAACTGTGTAGTTGGCAAGAGTGAACCCGACAGAGGGATGTTTAAAAAGACATTAAGATGGAAGAGGGCGATCCAAGGGGGAAAAGCCATCACCCAACGAATCCTGAATGCAGCAGATGAAATCTTGTGAATAAAAGCCATAGTGAACCCGACAGAGGGAGGCTGCTATTCGAGAGGGGTCTGAGCCTGGAAGAGGGGTATCCATGGGTGAAAAGCCATCACCCACTGTACATACAGAAAGGAACTTTTCTTTTTATTATTTTGAACCCATCAGATCCTCAGGGGCAAGAGACTTTCTGGAAAAGAGATTTAACCACTGAAGGTCACGATAACTGAGAACGGAAGTGTCTCGTGCTGGGAAAACTTGAAAGTGTGCTGGGCTCAGGAGTCCCGCCTTGTCCCATGCTCAAAACATGGGGAAGGGAGACCCCTGGCTACCACATCCCGACTTATTATTTGTGAACACTTTTCTTTCTTGTGAATCCTATCCCACACTCTTTTTGTATTTAGTTGTAAGGATTGGCATTAGGTTTTGTTTTTACTATAGGTGTCATGATGCCTACCCCCGGGCATCCGGATCAAGCCCATCAGCCCCGGGAGCAGGCATCCAGACATTTACAAAAACCCCAGCAGCCCCAGCTAGGGGCTATCTGGGTTCAGTCCTGGCGCCATAGGCGCCAGGCTCATAGACATTACGTAACTCATGCAGACCATGCTGCAAATAAATCCAAGCCAACGTGAGGCCTGGATGGGACTATTTTACTACAGGGACTATTTTTTACTCGGGTGTGGTCCTGGGGAACTTCTTTCCTGGGACTACTTTGGAGGCTATTTAAACCACGCCCGAACAGCAGCACATGCTTCGTGTTATTCTGCATCCAGCAGCGTGACTCTCACCGTGCCTGCAGCCAGCATCCAGTCTTCTGCCACGCCCGCGTGCCTGCAGCCAGCATCCAGTCTTCTGCCACGCCCGCCTCGAATCCGGAGCTCCTACAATAAAGAGGAAGAAAAGGACAAGGTTAGAAAACAAACTTATTTCAAATTCCTCACCTGATTCCGGATCCATTTCATCTCCCGACCTGGAAAGCACATCAGTCCTGCACGCGTCGCTTCGCCAGCTCCAGCACGGCGCCATACTCACCAGTTCTCACAGCATCTTTCGATCCGGCACTGTCTCCATCATTTCTTCGCCATACTCCGGCACCTAGGGGCACAAGAATAACAAGGTGCGCCAAGGGAATCAACAAATAACTCTTACCACCATAGACTTACCTGATTTACCACCGGCGGTATTATTCTCCATATCTTCATATGCCGCATCTGTAAAGAGGGAGAAAAACAACACGTTAACGCATGCAATAGTTACCGGACAGCGTTGGGTAACACAGACTCTTACCTGAACGCCAGCAGCAGCTACGAGACCTTCTTCTCACGAACTCAGTTGCAACTTAAGGAAGGAAGGGGACAAGAGTGAACATCGGGCACATCGAACTCTTTGAACTTGATACTTACCAATCCCGCCTGGGACTTCAGAGTCAATGCTTACCGGGACTCTCCCAACGCCTTCAAACCAGTGAAGTAACTGGTATCTACGCGCCCCTGCAAGACACGCAGGATGGAGAGCTCATCTTTTACAAACATAAGGTGAGGTTACTAAGGGGATATCGGAGGGGATTAGTGGGGAGAGTGAGAACAGTTGGGA
Organism: Ambystoma mexicanum; assembly: GCF_040938575.1. Taxonomy (NCBI): domain Eukaryota; kingdom Metazoa; phylum Chordata; class Amphibia; order Caudata; family Ambystomatidae; genus Ambystoma; species Ambystoma mexicanum. Next base: position 231,474,223 of record NC_090934.1, read on the forward strand.
GGCCATCACTAAAACCCACAGGTGGCTAATCCCTGTCTCCACTTGCAGGAAAATACTTCTTCGGGTCCAGCAGACAAGACTAGGCGGGCCAGTCCAGACATCTCTGCACTACGCATCAAGTTGACGGAGACCGCAGCTGTCCGGGTCCGATCGACACCCCTGTGGGGTCCAGGTGAGCGTAACCATAGGCCCTTTTATTTGACAAGACACCACTAGGACTGCCTTATTATTATTTGATCGTCGTAGCTTGCTCCCATCTTAGATTTAGGTTTAGATTAGGCATATTTCCAACCTGCATATACAGTTTAATAAACACCCTTGAACTGTGATCACTTGTGTCTGTCTTTACTGTTGCCACCATGAGTTACTTACAGTCCCTTAACGAGGGCTTTGTTGCTAAAACTGACAGGGTCAGCACGCCGCTGAGGGGTTTATCGCCATTAGCACCCGTGTAGTTCTTTTAACAAGAAATTAAAACAAAAAACAACAAAGTTGTTCTGCTTGGCCCGTGATTCACACTCCATTTTCAATGTCGATGACTGTGATATCCTCAACATTGAGAACGGACTCCGGGAACCACTGCACAGTGCCGGGTCACGCAGAAAAGGTAGGTTTTTTTTTTAATAATAAAAGATAATAAAAGAATCTGCACGGGTGCTTAGAGGTGAGGAGGTGGGTGGGGAAAGGAAAGAGGAGCAGGGAAGGGAATGCTGGTCACAGCACCCAGGCTGCTTGGAATGCAGGCTTGCATCATAATACAGCCAGTGTTCCAAGCATCCTATTTGGCCAGTACCCCCTCCCAGGGTGCTAATGCTAATTATATCAATTTGTGGGCTCAGCTGCATGACAGTGAATTACTGTGACCATACCGACATAGAAAGATGGTGCACTTTGCTTCATTAAAGTGATTTACTGTGACCCAAATGGCATAGCTTGGGGACTCAGCATTATGCAAGTAATTTACAATGATCCTTACTGGCATTGTTTGTAGCCGAAGCTCCATCCAAGCAATTTACAATGACCATTACTGGCAGATTGTGGTGGCAGCTTCATATCAAGTGATCATTACGGAATAGGACGAAAAGTCTGTATCAAAATTACAGACCCAACCAAAATACCTAAAACACACATCACAAAAAGTTCTAACTACCAAAAGTTCAGACTTTTTGTGGTATGTGTTTAGGTCTTTCGGTGGGGTTGGTATGGGCCCTGGTGGGTGTCCCCCGCAACACCCCGCTCACTACAGTGCATCCATGCTCCTCATCCCCACTCTGCCCGATGGAGCAGAATGGGGTTGAGGAGCCTCTCATTACCGCCATCCGCAAATGGGCAATTACCAGCCAATTCAACTCGTAATGGGCCGGTAAGTGCCCATTCATGGGTGGCGGTGCCGGATGCGAGTTCGGCGATAGCGGTGCCTGTAATGCAGGCATGGCTACCGGCAAACTCATAATGAGGGCCAGTGTGTCTGAAGGAAAGGTAAGTAGAGGGGTGGGGTAGGGTAGTGGAGTGAGTGAGTGAGTGTGTATGGGTGTCAGTTTGAATCTGTGTGATTTTAATGGATGCCACATTTCGGTGTTGCGTACATATCCCATGCTGACATTTCCGTCGCGGATCATTACGCAATGGTAAAATCACGCAGATCTGTGTACTGGCATAGATTGTGACCACAGCCACATGCAAGTGATTTACAGTGACCATCCATTAATGGAATAGACATATTTTGGCCCTGTGCACACTTCATGTAAGTGATTTACAATGACCATCCATTACTGGCATAGAGAGATTATGGCAGCAGTGTCGTGCAAGTGATTTACAGTGACCATCCATCACTGGCATAGATTTCGGGTACAGCCTCATTAAATGATTTACAATGCCAATCCAATACCGGCATGGGTGGATTGTGACCGCAGCCCATTGAACATGTTATAAACTGTTCCTATGTACTCTTGGTGACATAATATTAACTGGCTTTTGTTATGTGTTACCCTACGGCCTACTTTATTTTGGGCACCCTCGCTACACTCACTTGCACAAATTTAGGAAATTATTTAGGGACCTTCATTAAAAATATTCACCAGCTGTGACTGGCCGTGAATCAGGGTATTTATTGGACTTTTTTTTTCATGCATTATCTTTGAGAACCAATCGTGAATGTTATGGCCTTTTACCCCAAGTTCTTGGCTTGGGCACATACACTGCCTCCTGTCTCCTATCCGCCCTCCCACACATCCTGAACCTCCCTTAATGAATTTGCCCTCCATCGCTATGCTCAGTCTCTTATGCTTATTTGGGGAAATTTTAGGCACCTCCGCAGGAAATCTTCCCCACCTGTGGCTGACTGTGAATCAATTTCAATCCTGATGCCCGCTCAGGAACAGTGGGCCGTCCCAACCCCGGCACCAAAAGCAGTGTCCGCCACTGGCTGAAATACACTTAACACACCGTTTGCGAACAATATACAATGATGCAAACAACAATAAAAATACAAACATAGAAAAAACTAATACAAACTAAAGCCCACTATTTTTCTTTTTTAAATTATATCTAAGTTACTCATTTGATGAGTAAGCATATAAGTCACTTTACGTTAAAACAAATTGACATTCCATGGCCTCAATTCTGATTGCAGTCTCTGGCATTTTGCCATCTTACATCTCTCCTCTCAGTCTCACCCAAGCTCTGCAAGGTGGCGATCAGGCCTCCCGCGGGTACTCCGCCTCCATAGGCAATAGCCGAGGCCTTCATCATCGCTGCTGCAGTGGATTCAGCCGCTATGCCTTTCGCTGTGAATCCTGCAGCACTCAAGGCGACATGAGGCAGGGCGACAGCAACTCCTGTGGGGGAGACATGATGTCAGTGTGACAAGAAAGCAATGGTTTCCCCAAAGCCTAGTTACTCCAGTACAGACAACACACTCAAAGCCTACAGAAATAGTGCACCATCAACCTACCCTATTTATTCCAGTACTGAGAAAAAAGCTGAGGAAAAAAGCTGATGTCTGCAAGGTGTGGCAGCGACCTGACCCTGGCGAATGGGATGATGACTCCTCAACCTGGGGAAGGAGGTCTTCAAGGGTGTTAGCCAGAGCCAGTCCTGCCACAGATGTGGGGTGAGGAAGTTAGGAGTGCCCCAATCTCTGTGTCATGCACATGTGCCTGGTTACAACTGAAGAGTACCACTTGAAATCACCCAATGCCAACCTTATCTTTTGATGGCTAGTCTGATCTCTCTTCTGTTTCAGATCTTCCAAACCCAGAAGTTCTTGCGGTGAAGGAAAGAGTCTACAACCCACCAGCAAGAGGAGAGGTGAACACCGAGCCAGCAAAGCCCTGCCTGCTGCAGACTGAGAAACATGATACTCCAATTCAGCAGAAAATAAACTTTGAAACTGACAATGACTGTACATGGTCACCACCCCAAAACACTGGTGGACCCGTGTTCCAAAAGGGGCAAGGCTAAAATGGCGCTTCATGGCTTCCCACCTATATAACCTGCCATATGGGGAAAAGAGGCAGCTATTGGCCCAGTGAGCCAGGGGAGCAAGAGGACCAATGGAGGGAAGAGAGGGAGGTAAAATGGGACAGACAGTGGAAAAGTGTGAGTTGTTATGGTGAGGGTGGAGGATGTGGACTGAGATAGCAGGAGGAGGAAGGACAGTGGAGCAGAGCGTGGAAGGGAATTACAAGCAGCTTGTGAGGGCGAGTTATTGGTTTGTGAGACCAAGTGGCACTTAAGTGTGAGGGGGTGTATTGTGAGTAAAGGTGAATGAATGAAGCAAATTGTGAGTGGAAGTATGTGAGGCTAAGTGACAAGGTTATTGAGAGCGGAAGTAGGATTCCAGAGAAAGTGGGGTGGAGAGTAGTTGGGTGAAGGGTAGCAGGAGTGGAGTGTAGGGCTAGAGAAGGTGTTGGAGTGGAGAATAGTGGGCATGGAGAGTAATGGGAGCAGAGTAGTTGTGGGAGTGAAGAGGAGTAGACGTGAGACGTAATAACATCAAGGGGACAAAGAGAGAGAATGGGAAGTAGAAGAGTAGAAGGAGAAAGCAAGGTCAGAACATCAGGGAAAGGGGTGCAAAAGCATGAGAGAGGTAAGATCGAGTGAGTGTTGGGTGGTTGGAAAGCACCAGTTCACGCTATTTTGTATGTGTGACATCAGTTTTGGAAGCACCTATAAGACCTTGGAAGAAGTAAGAGAGAAAGCCAGTTGGCATTAGACCCTCAACTGTAGCCAGCAGCATTCTAGATATTAGGGTTCTAGTGACCATTGTGGGGATTAGGGAAGTATGGGCTAAAGCGGAGGGAGACCCAGGGAAGACAGAGAGAGGAATGGCCCTAAGTTGTACCCCCCTTTATTTTCTTAAATCCTTGAAATATCTTAGAGAGTTGGCGTGTTCTTGAGGCCACTGGTGACAAAGACCATCACAATTCTGGCCTGCAGCACTCCATATTGTTCCAGTACAGAGAACACACAAAACGTCTATCAGTGCATCCAAATCCTGTCATACGGGACCCCGTGCTATTCTAGCCGGGAGAATACACCCAAACTCACAGGACACTTCAATCCAGCATCTTATTGTTCCAGCACTGAAACAAACACAACTTTGCCAATTTACTCAAATTGCTGACCTAGAGCAGCTCTACTATTCCAGTGATGGGAGGGTATAGCTCTGCTGATCCACCTCCAGTCTGTCATGCAAGCCATGATATTTTATGAGTTAAGAGAGCCGCATTCATAGCTCCACAAAGGGAACTGCCATTCTGCCCTGCACCACCTCTGCTATAAACACACCTCTGTAATGCCCCTCAATCCTGCCATTCAGTTCCTGTGCAATTTCTGTGATGTAAGATACTGAAGTCTTTATTCACAACTCTATGCACCTTTCTTAAAATCGTTTCTCTCCATCTGTTTAGGAGATGTTAAACACTGGCTCACAGCTCGACAATATGGTTTCCCTGGCTCGTTTAGTCGTTTCTGGGTTATTCATGGAAGGAATCTCCACACTATGCTGTTATAAGCATGTTACTTAATCTTCATTGAAGGTGAGCCGTGTTGTGCAGGTTTCAGGTAAACAAACAGCTGGTGAGAGTCTTATTAGGGGTTTGAGGTTGTGACCCTACCAGTTAGGGTCACTGGCAACGTTCGGAGTCACGCAAATCCTCTCGATGCCAAATACAGTTGCCTTTGAATCGGTATATGCACAACCAGGAGTCCATTTCTCATAGGAATTAATGAAAGAGAACATCCCGCTTTGCACTGGCTGAGTGGACTATAGCCCTGATGTAGCAGTACACCCATTTATTTCAATGGGGCTCAATTGCATTGGATGCTTGCTGTAGGAAATTTTCCACAGTTCCCAAACATTAACTGCCAAAACTTTGGAAGTTAGACAAGTCAAAGGTCACCAGGGGTAGCACTGGCATCCATTTATTCAGAGTGATCCGTCTTCCTGCACTGTCATTTACAGAACAGGCAATGCCACATCCTAAAAGGTGCTACGGTGACATTAGTTGCAAAGGGGGCAAAAGGGGTAGGAAGGGACATAGTAGGGACAGGGATGGGGTAGAGATGCAGAAACAGATGATGGCAGCCAACGAGAGCCAGTAAATGAGATGAAGTAGGGGTAGAGGGAACAAATGGGAGGGAGGAGTGTTGGGGATCTCCCTTTAAAAGAGAATAAGCAGAGAGGTTGGGTGGTAAACAGGGCCCCCCTTTGAGCTAAAGAATGGGGGTGTGGGGACAGCGCAAGTGCCAAACAAGGGAAATCTTGCACAGTAACTGCGGCACATCAGCACCAATCTATTGGCTCTCTCTAGTCTCTTGAGACGTCTGGTGATCACAAACACTGGCAGAGCCTCACCATCAGATTAGTCACGCCACGTTGCAGTAGCAGATCTTCCTCATGAGTTACTGTTATCTTCTCATGCTTTGGGACAAGAGTTAGTCAGTTATGGTGCAGGCTCCAGGGTTAAATAAGAAAAAGCATTGAATCCAGAGGGTGCATCCTTCAAACATTTTGGCAGCCATCTAATCACTAATGGTCGCCACATTAAAACTTTGCAGACTACTTCCCAGGGTTTCACTCAATATGCGGATATCCCTCCAGGATCCCAGGCATCATTCAGGTATCTAAACAATCTGATCTTGGCTCCTCTGCCCTCACTGTTCCGATGCAGCCTGAAGCTGTGACTATACATGGCAACATCAGGGGCACCCCGTAGAGCACTCCTCAGGGTACAGCAAGTTGAAACTCTCTTATGCGAATTCAGGTAAATCTTCAAACAGCAAGATGAGAACACAGCTCTAACCATGCATGGTGACTTAACACTGAGGGTATGTCGTCTTTGGGATACCATAACCAGGAGGGACATTAGAGTTGCGTCTTGGGTAAGGCCATGGATGTGGGCTTTTCTGATCAGAACTTTTTTCCAAAACATACTCTCCAGTTTTGGCCAAATTCCTCGATTAATGTTGAGAATTCCTTCTCCACCCTAAGTTAAGCAGGGTATCACCTTTTGTTGATAAAAACTTCTTAGGGGTAACATTGTACATTTTCCATACCTAGAATGTAGTATGGTCCCTTGAGCTGTCAGTGATGAGAGACTTTCTTTACCAGTTCGGCTGCCAATGGCTTCTCTGACCAAGCAGTGTTAAACTGGATTCCAAGATATTTGATCGAGTCTACTGATTCAAGCACTTTCCCTCCGAGCTTCCATTGAAATCTTGTTTTTTTTTCCCTCTTGTTTTTCCGATTTCTAGAATCCTTGTTTTGTCGCTGTTCATTTTTAGGTCATTTTTTTCCATGTATTCGTGAATTTTGTTCAGGCTCTTTTGTAGACCATTCTCTGTTTAGTCCATCACTACCAAATCGTCTGCACAGACCACTGCCGTTATTTTATTGTTGTTTAATATTGGGGGGGGGGGTTTCAGGTTGTCATCCTTTGTCATTGCCGGTAAATCTGCCATATACAACTTGAAAATGGTGGCCGCAAGTGGGCAGCCCTGTTTCATTCCCTTGTTTGAGTCTATTTCTTTTGATAGGTTTCATTCTTTAATCAACAACACCTTAATTCTTGTTTTCTTATCAAAGGCCATGATCATCAATAACAAGTCCACCGGGCAATTCCATTTGTACAGTTTATCACAGTTTTCTTCTATTCACACTGTCAAATGCTTCTTAAAATCAATAAATGCGATGAACAGCCTGGTTTTTGCTCTTATTACTTCTAGTTTAACCAATGAGAGTATGAATACATTCAACTTTGTTCCTGTAAACTTGGTAAACCCTGTTTGTCTTGGGTCAACGATCTTTGTTTTTTGGGCCAAGTTGATAGTTGTTCTTGTAGATAAGACGCTAAGATTTTTACGGGACGTCTAATAAGGCAATTGGCCTATCATTCGCAGGCTCTGTTCTGGGACCCTTTTTGTAGATTGGAATTATTATTTCCAGTGTCCATGTTGTTGGTAATTTTTTTGTTACTGCAATGTGGTCATAAAGTTTCAGTAGGAATCCTGCCCATTCTTTTGGGTTACTTTTTAGAATTACTTTTGACATTTTGTCAAGGCCTGCAGTTTTTAATTTTTTTTATTCCATTGTAAATTTCGGCTTCTGTAAGATCATTTATCCAACATATTCCTTCCCAAATGTTTTCTTCTTCTTGGGCTGGATGGTTTGTACCAAAAACTTTGGAGAAATGTTACATTTTGTTTCCGGGATTACATTGTTTAGCCAACTTTGTTGGTTAAGCGTTAGGTCGTTAATAATGTCCCAAGTTTCTTTAGTGGTTTTATCCTTCAGTGCAAGTAGCATACGCTCGCCCTGCTCTTGAGCTCTTTTTTTCTTGAAGCTTATCACCCAGTTCTTATATTGTTGTTTCAGGTGTCTAACTTCTGTTTTCCCTTCGCCGTTTGTTTCGTCTCTTATAGTTCTGTTCAACTTCTTTACTTCTCTCCGAAAAACCTTTCTTTTTTGTACCAGTAACTTGCTGTATTGGTGTTTGGGAAGTAGAAGTGGTTGTTTCATACCAGTTTTGATTTTTCGATTTTCAGCTAATAATGGTTAGTAATCCTCCATCTGATTGCTAGCCCTTGTACCTTTGAGGAATTTTTATTTTAATTGTTCCACATCTTGTCTCCGGAATCTTAATCGATTACAGATAGTTTATTTCAAATCTGGCGAACATTATTGATTCAGGTTTTTTGATTTTCCCTTCCCATTTTATTTGTATGGGTTTATGATCACTGTAAGAAGTTTCAAGTACGTTTAACAGTTGGACATTATATAAATGAGACCTTGATATGTATATATAGTCTATAGTAGACATATAGGTGCCGTTTGTCCAGGTCTTTTTTCCCCAGAATATCTCCTGGTGTTTGACCATTTAATAAAGAGATTTTGTGATTTCATTAGATTCAACCAGAGTTGTTCCTTTGATGACATACGATGTGTGTTTGTCCCCATCATTTGTTTTCAGAATTCCTTGTTGTGTCAGGCATTTGATGTTTAAGTCTCCACAGACCACTATCATTGGATTGGTCAAGGTGTTTTGTGCCTTCTCTATGATATCTCCTATGCAGTTTAGAAAATCAGATCTTTGGATTTTCAATGCATTCCAATAGAAGTTTAAAATTAGTATATTCTTTATTTCGTCTTTTTCAGTGTCAAATGTTTTTAAGAGAGACCATTCAGTGTACCGGTTTGGATTTCCACTATTAATTACTTCAAGATTGCTATTGTTTTTGATCATCATCAGTAAGCCCGCTAAGGTCTACCATTCCGGCCTTTTCCCGCTGCATTGATTCTAGTGTCATATCTATCACATACTGGACATTTCTGCAGCCAAGTCTCCTGGAGACAAATTATTTCCGCTTTTTTAAACGTCAAGTTTTTGATTGAAGAGATGTTTAAATCCTCTTGTATTCCATGTTATCAAGACGTTAAACCAGGGTTTAATTTTCTTTCCATCCTATTGGCTAGTGTCTCCCGATAAGGTCTTTTCTATCCATGCCCAGTTTTTTTCAGTTTCCTCATTTTCTCTGTCTGACCTTTTTCGTTCTTGTTGTGAATGTCTTTCATTTGCAAATGTTATTTTCAACTGTGTTGTACTGTCTAAGGTTCTCTTTGAGAATTCTTCTGATCTTTTTTTATTCTCACCTGTATTTTCACCCTTTCTTGGTTTACTTTTCCTCGACTCATGCAAGTCATATCCCTTTCGTCGAAAGTGTCTTTTCTTCTCCTCTACATCAACCAATGTTTTATTTCTTTTTAAGTGTAGTACTACTTTGTCTACACGGTCCTCATCCATATATTCCACGATTGCGATGTCATCTGAGCGTATATGTCGCAGCCCCTTGACCGAGTGCATTACCTTCATAACATTGGCTCGGTTTAGATTCACTACATTCCTGTCTTCACTGATGTTTTCTAGCACCAGTTTAGGGCATACTCTCCCGTTTGGGTTCGTCACCTTGTTGAATTTTTGAAGCTCCACTTTTGCGATAGAATGCGCTTCTGGTTTTCTGGGGTTCCACGCCTTCCTTTCATTTGCTTCTTCTTCATTCTTATCTTCGTTTCGGCAAATCTTCTCTCTGACGAACCGCTTCCCATTGGCTTCGTTTTTCTGACAATGTTAGAAAAGACGCTGATAGAGTACATTTCGTCAATGTCACCCTTCGCTTTTCCCTTTGGGAGCTTTCTTTCTGGACTTTCTCATTTCCTTGTTCGTCCTCCTGTCTTTTTTCTCCAATTTCCACACTTTTTTCCTTTTCAAGCACTGTCACAGAATCTACTTGAGGATTTTAATTTGCTTCGATGTAATATGAAATATCATCTATTAAGTCGTGATCACTTATTTCTTCCACTGTTAGTAGTTTGTCAACTGATGAGATCATCCAGTGATCGTGATCAGTTGCTCGTTCTGTCTGTTCTATTTTTCGTTCCGTTATCTTTTGTGGTAGAACCTTACATTTCTCTTTTTCTTTAATTGTTCTTGGGGGCGTAGAGATGTTTCTGAGGAATGCTCTAGAAACTCTGGCCTGTGTTTTCCGCACCATTTTCATATTTTTCCACTTTCCATTTTCATTGTTTCTATGATTGTCTGTGTTGTTTTTCCTTGATTCATTTTTACTATTTCTTTACCCTTTTCAACTTCCAAAGTTTTGGATTTGTTAAAGATTTCAAAGTCAGACCCCTTTGGTGCTTCCTTTCTTTGGTTTCCACCAACATTTTCATTTGATATCTTGGTGGATTGAATTGAAGACTTTGCTTCACTAAGCTTAGTCAGCAACACTGAGTCTTTGATGTTACTCATACTTTGCTTTGCTTCTTTTAGTTTATTCGATTGATAGAGTCTACATTCTGTAATGTGTGACCTTTTGTTTGCGACCATGAGTTGCATCTTTCATTCTTGTCTATTTGTTTACCTATCCATTTTGAGGATTCTAACAGGGCGTCCATCATCACTCCCTTGTCACTATTTTCACCACCTGCGAGATCACCAAGTCTTCTTTGCCACACAGCTGATGTTTCTGCTTCATGGTTCAGTCTTTTCTCAATTTGATTTATAAATGATTTGAAGTAAATCAATTATGAGTGTATTAGAGCCAACAGGGTTGTATTGTCTTTCACACTCTTATTTATTGACTCGTAGAGTTTTGTAAAGGGTGCCATTGATATCGTCTTCGCCGCCGTTACATTATTGTGAATCTGAACTCCTGCCGCTAATGAGAGGTGCTTGTTGTTACTCCTTTGTTCTCTTTGTTCATCTGTACGTCCTTTATTGGTGTTCGCCTGTTCATTTAGATGTTTATCATGTAGAATATTTCTCTCTTGGTTTCCTTCCGCTGTTTCCCCCAAATCAAGCCCTGTCAGGATTTTCCGATGTCTTTGATCTTCCTCCAAAGACACTAGGCCGGACATATGGCTGTTCTCCTTTTCCACCTTGTCATTTTCATAGTTGTTTACATAGCTATTTTCTTGTATTCGCTTTTTCTCTTTGTTAGCCGTTGCTGGGCCTTCCTTGTTTTTCATTTCTGGTTTGTCTGCGTGGCCCGGTAACTCGTGTCTTTCTTCTCACAACGTCAAATGCTGTTTATTTACATCATTAACATGCCCTCTTTTGCTACATTCTGTTTGTGCACTTGTGTTTTGCTCTTGACAAGCTATTGTGGAAATTGGCCTGCTACAATTTGACTTTCTTCTTGGCAAATTTATCGCTTCCATTGATTTGATAAAAGAGTTGGACCTACGGAATAAGTTTATCTCCTCGAAAAACAACCTTTCACTCAATTTGGAGAGATGTGTTGCAATTCGGCTCAGACGTTGTACCACTGTGGCTGGGGTAGACATTTTAACTCTTGCATGTCTACCGGGTACTCCATTTATGTGCGCAGCAGTGGGCACCTCGTTTTGTTCAAAAGAGCTATTCAGTGTTTGAAGAATGACATTGTTCCATGTTTTGTTTCTTGCATCTTGCGTTTAAGCTGCTAGGTTTTGATTTACCAATTCTTTGCCCCTTACTTCCTCCATTCATTTAGATTCATCTCTTACCGAGTCGATATAACGACTACACTTTTTAAATCGGTGAGAAGACTTGCAGGTCATTCGAGTTGTGACTGATGTCAGGGCCCCCTGTCTCCATCAGACTTTTTTGTCCTAGCTTTCCCACTTCTAAGTCTGCTTCCAACATTTCGGCATTGGTTAGGTCTGCCGAGAAGGTCATTCTTTCCTCATTCATTAGGGACCCCCTAATTCTTTTCTCGCTTATCTTTAAGTCAAGCTCTACATTGCGAGTGGTGTTTGTGTCCGTTGTTAACACCTGCTCAGTCACTCCTTTCACTGCTTCCATAAGTCTTTCCTTTGTTGTAAGTTGTTCTGTGCTGTTCTCACTAATGCTGTTTCTTTCCTGATTTTCAATGGATGAGTTTCCTTTTTCGTTGACTTGTTTCTTTTCCTTAATGTTTTCCGTTGTGTCAAGTTCTGCAAGTACCACATCCACTGACTTAGTACTTTTGGTAACTTCAGAATTGTCTGTGTCTTCTGTGTCTTTGTTCAGTTCCGTTTGTTCATCTATTGCTGGCTTCTTTTCTATGTCCATCACGTCTACTTTATTTTTATTAGGGCCTCCTTCTCTTGTGCACTTTTCCCCTAATGTCATTACATCTCTGTCTCCGTCTATTTCTTTCTGCCGCGGACCTGATGATGTCGCTTTTTCACCTTTTTTCTTTTGCGGTCTCTCGCCTGTCTTCCCATCTTGTGATTTTGATTTAAGACTGGTTTTTGGTCTCCCTGTGTTCTGGTCATCTTTAGTGGCCATTGTTAACAGTCGTTTGTTTTGCGAGTTCGCCTTCTTTAAAGTTTTGTATCTTCTAATCTTCCTTTTTTTAGCGAGTTGTTTCCTTTGCGTCGAGTGAATTTTCAATTGAATTTTCCTAGCATACGTTGATTGTTTGAGGGTTGCAGTTTTCGTTCATTTGTAAAGGGCTCAAAGGGTCACGCCCCGCAATCGCCCTTACGTGACTGCCATAAACTGATTGAATTGCGATATGCAAGCAGGCAGCAGTCCAAATAGGAAATCTCGTGAGTATCTAGTTCATATGCATTCCGGGATCAAAGGGAAAATGCCCCACAGTCGCCCTTGCGCACAGCTTGTACCGCCTTATGTTTGACGTCCGCGATGGATCTCCTGCAGTGAATTGCTAAACAAAACTGTGCAGTAAAGGCTCCTGGCGGCGGATAACCACCCTCCTCTCCCACCGCGATAGCTTACTGCCTTACTGCCTTGTTTTGAGGTTTTAGTGTTTACACCGCTTTAGTGTTCTCCATTAAATAAGTGTACAATGTAGCATTGCGGTGGTAGTGGCAATAGCGGTGCAGTCGTATGATGAATTTCCAAGATTTGCAAGAAATCCTTGCAGGGTAGCGGCAAAATCCCCCTCACACTCACGCCATGCCACGCCACTTGAAAATAAAGGTTATAAAAGTTCTTTACCACTGTCCGGCGTTCACTTTTTTATTTGTGTTTTAAAATTCACAGTGCAATACTCTGTGAGTTAGCTGAATTCCACTCAGGAACTACAAATTCCACTCAGGAACTACGTCTTGCAGTTGACGTGGGCGGGTGGGTCCCTCATCCTAGTATGGCAGCCGGACTGCCAGACTGCTTCTCCACTCGCTGACGCCGTGACTCGCTCAGCGAGAAAGCCAGTGTATTTCAGTGCAAAAGCACCTCCTTCAGAGCACAACCACTGTAAACAGTCTCAGTGACTTCCAGACTGCTGCTCCACTCACTGACTCTGTCAATTTACTGTAAAGAAAGAGCAAGTGGAGCATGGGAGCCACACGCAGGACAATGGCGCCATATGGCGTAGCCGTTTGAACAATCTGGGTCTCTATTGCTCGAATGGGGTGGTTGAGGGAAATAATGGGTGTTGCCCGACTTGGTCTCGGTGTAATCAGAGCTCAATATTGGACTATGTTTTAGTTGATTATTTTCTAATGGCAAAGTGTAACAACTTTGAGATTGTCCCGAATGGATGGAGCGACCACGGTATGCTGCAATGTTGTTTTGTACGTGAACAACTGTGTGAACTGGCATATTTCAAAGAAAGTGTGTTGTCAAATGTAGCTAGAAATAGAATTGTGTGGAATCCTAGAACGATTGAACTAGTGAACAATGAAATAGGGGCTGTGGTGTCATCTACTAGTCATAACTGTAAATTGTTAACTTTCACACTTGACAATTTTAACAGCTTTTTTTTTTAACAGCTTTTTTGAGTGAATCTATCAACAGCTTACCGGGGCGTAAGAACTCCCTCAAAAACAAAAGGCTCCAGCTTATAAAAAAAGAAAATCTCACAAGTTTAAATGGGCCCTGGTTAGGCAGAAAAGAGATATGAGGGCTGAGATCAGAGCCATTAATAAGAGGAAATGTTACACGACGGAGGACGTGGAAAAAATGAAAAAGATAAATATAATGATTGGGCGAAAAACCACAGAGCTTTGATGTTGCAAGCTGATGCAGAGGAAATGCTCGAGCACTTGCAACAGAAAAACTCCCGAGCATGTTGGGCACTGATGAATAACCAGTCCAGGGTTGAAGTGGACCAAGTTATGAATGCAGTGATTGAATCTGATTGGGTGAAGCATTTCCAAGAACTATATGCAAACCAATCTTCTGTGGTTGAGGGTAGGAAGGAGAAGAATGGAGTAGTAACTAACTTGGTGGGTACAATTACCTTTGACACGAGTGATGTGTACAGAGTGATAATGAGAGCTAGTAATTCGAGAGCTCCTGGACCCAGTATGACCTATAATCGTCTATTTAAGGGGGCCCCGACAGAGTGGGACAGAATTCTGAAGATTTTATTTGACGACATATTGGAGTCAGTCACTCTCCCAGATACTTGGCAAACAGAGTTCATTATTCCTATATATTGATTGATTGGTTGGTTATATATAACACCCTTTTAATACCCAGAGGTTTCTAAGCATGGACCCGGGGATCAAACCTGTGTAGCTCTGGGTCGTTTTGCTTCCAAGACGAGCACGTTGCCGCTGAGCTATCCTCCCTAGATAAGATAAGAGCGGAAGTAGGTTGGAAGCCAAAAACTATTGTCCCATATCAATTCTTGATTCTGATAGCAAAATCTTTGCCTCCCTTATATTGACCCATTTGTAATCATGAGCATATGGCAAGTGTTTGATTAGAAAATATCAAACGGGGTTCCGTAAGCTACACAGAACTAATTTGAATTGTTTTCTTTTAAGCTGCTAAACGGATCTTGTAGTAAAAGGGAAGTATGACACAATCCATCAGGCAAGCATTGATTGGTCTTACACCTTTGATGCAGTGTCTAGGACGAAATTATGGGAAACGTTGTAGAAGTGGGGGATTCTGCCTGGTTCGTTAAAATGGATTATTATGCTACATGATGGTTCCAATGTAAGGGTCAGGTTAAATAATGAAGGTGCATTACCTGGAAAAATCGCCACTTATAACGGTCTTGGCCAGGGGTGCATATTGGCTGCCTGCTTATTCAATTTATATGTGGCTGATGCAGGCACCTTTTTGGAAGATGCGGCTTTTGTTACTCCAAAGTTAGAGGATCTGTCGGTGAATTGGTTGGCATACGCCGACGATTTTATACCGATTGATTCTACAGGAAAGGGGTTGTAGAGTTTGCTGACTGCTTCCGAAGTGTATGCCAAATTGAACTGTTTTAGGACTAACCCTAGGAAGACTAGGGTCCTGTCATTTACTAAAAGGAAGAGGAGAGCTGCCATGCGTTGGTTCTTAAATGATACTATCTTAACAAAGATAGATTCAATGGTGTACTTGGGGTTTCTGAACTGTTAGGCGGAAACCTGTGTAGTTCCCTCTGGGACCACTGCAAAAGATTTAGGACTACAGGTGTTTGGCAGTAAACCCACTTGGTAGCAGTCTGTACCACACAGATTCACTTGGTAGCTGTGGCTGAGCAGTCAGACTTCCCTCATGAAGAGTTAGGCAGTATGTGGAGTATACAAAATAGGGCAATTCACACAGTAGAACAAGCAAAGACGGAACAAGGCTTCGGTACAAAGATATATAGTTATTTATTTATAAAAACACATCTATGGAAAACACTCGGGCACTAATACGGCAAACAACTTCAATCACAATTACTTTCAGAAACAAATCAATCCCCCTAACAATAGTTCGACAAGTCTAGGTTCAACGGCACCACTTATTTGCAGACAGAGGTGAATGCTTTAACCTAGATGGCACTCTAGTATTCGTTAGGATGGGAGAGAAAAAGGCAGGGTATGAAAACAACTCGGTACCAACACTTTTACGAACAAATGCAAGGCAAGTAAGGCAGGGTCTACTGTAGTTCGCAAAGTTCAGAGGCCAGGCCCACTCGGAGAGAGGCAAGGCGATATGTCCCAAAAAGTATCACAGTGGAAATGCACTTTGAGTCTTTGTCGCAAATTGTTATAGAAAGATTGGACCAGTTCAGAACAGAAAGTCAAGAAGGCTTGGAGGCGACCCAATGGAGAGGCGAGGATTCAGACACCTCACGCTAACTGGCACATGGGAAGCCAGGCGGACATGGTACCTTGTTTGTGGAGAGACAGCTCCGGCGGGGGCAGTTGTTCCTGGTGGTGGATGCACGTTGGGTCTTTGCCAATAGAAGAGATGATCTCGTCGTCGAAGGAAAGTTGAAGATCGTTGCACCACCAGGGAAGAGACCAGCCGGGGAGTGCTCCGTCACAAGGCACCACCTTTTGGACGCGGTACAGGGGTAGTGGCTATCCGGTTGCCGGGGTGCTCTGCACGGGCAATTTGACCACTGCGTCCTGGAGCGAAGAAAAAGCAAAGGGTACTGGTTGTTCCCACGAGTCAGGGGAAGAAGACTCTCCGGCGGGGAGATCTCCTCTGTCGTCGGGAAGTGGTGAGTCGGTTCAGCAGGGCTCCACCGGAGGTGTCGTCGTTGCAGGTCGGCTCAGCTTTACCCTCGTCGGATTCTTAGGTCCTGTGGCGACTTCTGAAGATCCAGTCCCAAAAGCCCTGCTTTTATGCAGAAAACCCCCATTCATTCAGCCTAGCTGTCAATCAAAACACGCTAAGTGGTGAGCGGGGTGGCTCACCACTTGGGCCAATCACACCAGAGTGCGACTGGAGTTGGCAAGGCAACTCAGTCCAGGGTGCCTAAACCCCCTCCCACACCCCCTGTGGTACTCAGACAGAATGGCACCACTTTGGAGGGCCTCTGTGTAGAGGCCCGCCAAAAGTGGAACAAAGGGCTCAACCTTTGGTTTAGGAGTCACAGAGAAGAACACAGATGCCATTTTAAAAACCGAGTTCTGGCAGAAAATACCAACCGATAGATTTATTTAAGATAAATAAACAGGTGGTATGTTAGAGATTAACGAGAAACAGTATTAACCTCCAACAATGGGAAGAATCCCATAGGGTTATATTCGGGGTCGAATATAACAAGTAGTTTCCACTGCCACCAGCCAAAACTCGACGAGGGGGGACGGCACAGTGCCCCCTCGAACAACAGACCCAGGAGTAATCGAATTACTCCTACTAGTACGTCCACAATAGGATGGTTTGTACTAGTTCTGTTAGTAAATTTAGGTCTAGTAAAGCCAATGGTGACTTTACATGCCCGGGGAGACAGTAGTCAGTCCCCGGGTATGGAGTCTATGGTGGAGGTCCGCTAGGACGCCCCAGTGTTACGGCACGGAGGGTGCGTTGTAACACACACAGCAAAACATATGAGACCCTATGGAGTAAAAGACCCCATAGCACACATTGACATTTAAAGGAATTACACACATTCATGTCCAAGAGTGGGAGAAAAAGAGTCTCACTCTTGGCAGGATGGAAAAAAACAAACTCCAGAAATCCAGCAAAGCTGCTGGGGGACTCACTAGGTTAGGAAATTCAGCCTAAACAGAGGATTCTCCCTAACATGAACCATCTGAACTTCATGTAGCCAGAAAGAAGTTATTCTTTGCTGTTCAGCCTTTTTTTCCCCAACAGGTCCTTCCAGTCACAAGGGAGAAACAAACTAGTAAGGTAACCGTACTGAGTCAGCTTCCTATTAATTGGAAAGAGGCTATTTGTATCCACTGACTCTTTACGTCAAACTTGATACCATGGTAAGGCGTCAATCTTTAAAAACAATGACAGATATTTCAGGTGAACGAAATAAAAAAGCTATATGGTTGACTATGTTCTCTCTTGCCCAGTCTGTGCCCAATGCAAGCATTACACTCAACCCAGCCTGGGGTAATTGCAGCCCCTTCCAGTTCCATCTGGCCCATGGGAAGCCACTGCAACATATGTTATAGTGGAACTTCCACTGTCTGGTAATATGACCACTATAATGGTTACAGTGGACAGAATAACTAAGAAGGCACATTGTGATGCATTAAAGAAAATTCCATCAGCATCTAAGATAGCGGGCGTCTTCTTACTGGGAAACTTTTGTCTCCTTGGACTGCCTAAATCAATAGTTACTGGGGTTCCCAATCGGCCTAGTTTTGGAAACACTTGTGCTCCAATCTACACATTGAACGTAACTTATCGTCTGAATTTATCGTCTGGATACAATTGTCAATGTATTGGTATCACTTGTGGTAGGTCAGAGAGAGAATGCATACAATACGGTATGTTTTCAAACTTTTGGGGTTTTATTGCCCTACTGTTACGGTGCGTGCTCCCTATTCTAAGAAAATAATTTTTAAAAAGGTGCTGGCCATAGAGAATTTAAAGTTGTCCTCAGTTCAAACCTATCTTATATGTTTAAGTGACCCTACCACTAATAAAAGAAACACAAACGCAGCCCAGAAAGGTTTTTCTTACTCCCCTTTGCTTGTCTTATGTAGGACCCCTCCCGACAATGTTTCTGAAATTCATAGGGTCTCTTGAGCAAGTCAAGAAAATAACACATCTTCTGGATTCCCACAACAAGGGGCACACTTCTGGCCCCTCCACCAAGCTTTAGTTCTCGTCTTTCCACACAGTCCTAGCAAACAACAAGTCTGTTGAATGTGTAGCTCTTGCAGTTAGTCAACTGCAGTCTTTTTCTCACCGCTTCAGGGTGTCTCAGATCGGTGCAAATCGGGAGCTCTATTGGCACCATTTGGCCCTTCTGCCCCCACTTGAGATTTGGAGATACTGCAAGTTTTCCCACCGAGCCGAGTGGCTGAGAATTTTAGCCCAGTCTAGGCTCTGGGCTATTATCCAGTTTTCCTGGTTCTATGTCTTTATCTCGAATATTAAATGCAGCACCAAAAAAAAGACAGATTTCTTTGGGTGATTTTCAGTGGCCTTTAATATTTGAAACACTTGAATACCTCTCCCTCTGCCCTTTGAAATCAGGGGTTTCACCCCAAACCCCCCTTCAACCTCTCCCCAACCCTGCCTCATACTCACACACACTCCTTCCCCCCAGCCCCCTCCCCACCACAAACACTGCCCCCTTCCATACACACACACACACACACACACACAAACAAAACACTTACCTGTAACCTGTCTTCCCCTGCCCATCTCCGTCTGCCTGTTAGCCCCTAGTCACACTCCTACTATTAAGACCTGTTAGGCTAAGGGAACCCACCACAAGGGCAGTGCTAGGGTATGGCAGGCAAAGAGGTCCACTTCAGGAGAGGGATCAGCCAACCGCAAGTCAAACATCCGAACTGTAAGCCAACACCACACAGGCATGGCCTGTAAACAAATCCCAATCCCAGCTACCTAACAAAACACAATGGCCTTCTCTTACACCAAAGGGACACAGGAAAGGTGTGCCAATATTCTAGAAAAGGAAAGTCCTGTGGCATTATGTGGTGGGAGTTAGAGGAAGGGCTTATTCTGAGCTTGTGAACAAAATGAGCTGGTGCAGGATGGGGTGGGGGGTGCTTGGATCCTGGGTAAAGCAGGAGACAGGAGGTTTGAGGGGAGGCCTAGGAGTCTGTGGAAAGACAGACCCTGGAGCTGGAGATTCAGAGTCCCAGAGAGCTGGAAAAAGAAAGATACAGGGGCCTAGGTAAAAGAAAGACCCAGGTAGCTGGGAATGAGAAAGCGTCGGGAGGAATACAGTTCCGACCCTCTGACGGGGTTCCCCTTACCACGTACTTCAGACAATGCCTTGATTGAAAGAGGTATGACCTATCCCTGTAGGAAGCCAGCCTGGCACCAGTGATCAACTTGGGGCACCAGAAGCACCTGCCCTAGGTTATAGTTTGAATTGGGGGGGGGGCCCTCTATGGAAGAAAACCGCCTGCAGGTCTTGAATAAGAAGATCTGGACTGAGGGGAGCAGGAGTCAAATGCGGAGGAGACAATGGCCAGGAGCACAATGAGGGCCTCAGGGCTGACAGGAGATCCAGTAGTCAATGGATGGAAGAAGAGACAGTAGGCAAGGCGAGAATGGAAGACTCCAGACTCACCAGGGATCCATGTGTAATGGAGAAGAAAGAAGGCAGTGACTAGGCAGGAGCAGACAGGAGAAAGGCCGATCAGAGTAGAGGCAGCAGGAGTCAGGATCTCAGCAGTGGAAACCCACACCAAACCTGAACTGCTCCCTGAATAAGGACGCCATCTTGAATGTAACACCACTGCGTAAAAACTAGACCACTATATAGTGCAGCAAACTGCTTAGCGGGCACTGGTGGCACCCTGATGAATCATGACCATATACCCCTTGTTAGGCAAGATTGTATGCAGTACCCTGTGGGAGACTGCACCATCCTTGTCCTCTTGGCAATAGTTAACCCACCATTTGGTATAAGCATGTACTACACAAGTTGGTAGAGTGACTGAGCAGCCAGGTATATCTCAAGAGGGGTCAATGTGAGCTGTAGGGCTATAACAGTGTTTCACAGTGACAAGTATCCAAATAACACGTACACTCAAGGTTTCTTGATTAAACAATTATTTATTAATTTAACAGTCAGTTTGAATAAGCACGGGGGCGGGGGAGAGCAAGTAGACGTGGCTAACTCTGTGGAATCACCATTCCCAGATTCCCTTAGAGGACAGTAGTATCGACGGTGCCAATGTGACAGACCGCTGCTTTCCGCCCATGGCATGGAAAGGGTAGATGGGATCCTCTCCATTTGTTCCAGTGTTCCAGCATCATGTGGTTTGTGGAGGCACCCACCCCCTTTGCAACTCCACTATCCACCAGCAAAATCAGGCAGGGGACTTTGTCACAGATCTTTGACTATCTTTTGGCTATCCACTACTAGATGGCCTTTTGCCATCATGTGCTCAACTCCTCTAAGACCAAATTCATCTACCTCCATCCCAACCTCTCCTCCTCCCCTCAACAGTATCCTTTTACCCCTCCCTCTACAAACCCTCACCCCTAGGCTCCCAATCTTGAAGTCATCTTCAAATGAGATCGAAAGCTCCAACAAGTTATCTACTGTGCGCCCACTGATGCTAAGCTCAAGCTGTTGAACATAAAGAAGATTGGTTCTCCTGAACTCCCCTTCATTCCACAAAAACTCATCTGCACTCCAGGACTCATTCATTTCAAACACTTCCTGAGCCTCCTGCTTGAACTTCTCTCTACCCACCCCCCACAATAGCCTTAACTTTGCAACCTGCCCTCCACCATGCAACTTTAACTAATCTCTCTGTTCCTCACCTGCCTAATGAATTCAATTGATATTTTATTTATATTGCGCTCATACACGGGTGTTTCAGAGCGTGACAAGGCAAGGGAGGGGAGGGGAACAGGGGCGAACCAAAAAAAAATAAAAGATGAAAACACTGATCTTACTAGGCCCAGTGACATTGAGAACGTGCAAGTGCATGGGAGGGGAAAAGTGCATGGAATGGGGAGAAGTGAAAAGTGCGGAGCAAAGGAGTATGTATCTTTTCGTTCCTCCTCCTTGCCCTCAAAACTGCATCTCCCCAACCCCTGAAATCAAAGCACCACCAACCATCACGTATTCAAGTTAGCCTCAAGCTCCATCATCTCGCCACATTTCCTATAGTAAGACACTGGTTTGCATTATTGCCGCAACTACTGCATTTAACTTTGTAAGTGATTCTTGTTGAAACTTCACAAATGCAAATAAATAAGTAATTCCGTTAGCAAGTAAGCGATACATCAGAGGGCTCCACTACATTATAGAATTCATCACCAGGGAGAATTACATTGAAAACGTACATTTCACGTGCAAATTCTCATTGGCCAATATTTGCTCCCACCTACAGTAAAAACCACTGGGTGGATTTGCACCACACACCACTAAGGTTATAAGCATCTGAAAAAGTGCCCTGCTGTGGGTAGTCAAATGTAACCATAACTGCAGTCATTATTGCATTCTGTAATATACATTTAAATTAACAATATTATTGATGTTTTAAAAACAATGCAAAAAGACTGATGCATCGCTCGTGAGTGTATCCTTTTGTATCCTTATTCATCAACAATGCCATGCAAGAAAACATGCAGCAAAAATTACGGTGCACAAACCTGCACCAACCCCAGTCCAAATGAGAGTAGACCGAATCCCACTGCCGCCTTCTTTCTTCTTCTCTGGTGTTTTAACAGGAAACATTTTAAAAAAGGTTATTACGCTAACTTGAAAACTGCATCTAAATAAACAGTTATTTCACTTTTCAATTGAAAGATTTTTTCATATTTAATTAATTTACATTTTTAGAAAAAACAAATGAAATCAATACATTTGCAATTACATCACACTATTCTTTCTAAACATTATAAATATCCTTAAAGAGCCTTTGGTCCATTTCACTGCTGTGACAAGTTTCCCTGCCTGTGCTTGGAGGTGGTTGTTGGGGCAGCCACGGAAGCTGTGTGCCCCCACCGATACCTTGATGCTGGGCCCAGTGGAGATAGATGGAGGATTCCCTTCGAATACCCCACATCTCCCCCGGGCTGTAGCAAAGATTGTCACCAAACTCCAACCCAGCCATTGCCTTTCCCTTTTAGAATTCCCTCTACGCATGCAAAGTAACAAAGCCCACTATCTGCATCAACGCACAAAAGAGGATGCTCAAGCTGAAGAAAGTAGGTGCCAGTCTAACAGAACCGTGCAATGTGAGCAGAGCCAGGGTGGCAGCATACTGAGGATTGCGGTTGCAAGCGCCCAGGCAG
This sequence comes from Ambystoma mexicanum, assembly GCF_040938575.1. Classification (NCBI taxonomy): domain Eukaryota; kingdom Metazoa; phylum Chordata; class Amphibia; order Caudata; family Ambystomatidae; genus Ambystoma; species Ambystoma mexicanum. The sequence continues at coordinate 231,496,857 of NC_090934.1, forward strand.
CATTACTATGCAAACAGGAGCCACACATTAACAGATGGGTCACTGAGACGCAAAAATAAATGGTAGACAAACCTAAAGAACTAGTATGGGAAACAAAATGGCAGATGAACCTGTAGTAGGTTCGGTCAGAGGAGCCCCGCCATGCAAAATTTTCCAAGTATTCATAGGTAAAATGACTTACCAGTTCCCACTGGATCAATCCAAAAGGCGAACTAATTATCATACACAGATGCAAACACTCACGTGGAGGGTGAACCCAGCGCCGGCGGAAGAGCCTGATACAAGTCACAGGAATCAATGAAATAGCATGGGTGAGGATGAATGCAGTTGGACATCGAAAGCCAGAGGTGGCCCATGCCCAAGCGGGGTGGAGGTATGGCGCAAAATGAAAGAGGAGGGGGAAGAATTGAGGGAGGTTGCAGTGGTGATAGTGAATAAGAGTAAGAGAAGAGTGAAGGCAGAAAAAGATGAGGGTAGAGAGCAGAGAAAGAACACCACAAAAAGAGTGGGTAAAAGATCCCATTGGGCTGAGATGAGAAGCTGCAGGAAGGTAGAGGTTGGAATCAAATAATGGAGGACAATGGAAGAGAGAGTGGAGCAAGAGAAGACGTTGGTAGAAAAACCAAAAGAAGGAGGCTGGAAGAGAAATTGCAGCGAGAGAGGAGCGGAAGGAAACATTGGGAAGAGGAGGTCGGAATAGAGACTGGCGTAGTGAAGGAGCATGGAAGTAAACTTCAGGAGGAGGTAAAAAGAGCGACCAGAGCAGGAAAGGTGAGTGAAGAAAAATCCAGAGGAGGAAGTCGGAAAAGAGAGTGGAGTAATGAACAAAGTTGAGAGGAAAGACCATGAAGAGGTCAGAGAAGATCTAAGAAAAAAGAACGAGGGTGTATAAGGAGACACCATGAGGAAGGGAAGGACTGGGAGACATGGGATCAAGGAAGGAATGCGACAGGAAGTGCTGGGGGTTAGGAGAAACCTTGAAGGAGAGCAGGTGAAAGAACACGCAATCTGTACCAAGGATGAGCTTGGAAGAGATGGTAGAATAAGCATGAGGCAGAGCTTTCGAGGAGGTAGAGACAGGCCGGAGAGGAGGAATAAGAATGACTCCACTAGGGGGAAAATAATTGTATGTTTGCACTTTGTATGTGTCTTTTCACTCCATTAAAACACTTTCCTCCACTCTAGTCTTCAGCATGCCAGATTACTCCTCAAGCCTGCTTGTGGGACTCGTCCGCTACTGCTTTAATACTCTCAATAAAGTAAATAACTTTGCTACCCACACCCTCAATAACTTCCCATGTTCCTCACTCACCTCCCCACACAGCCTTCATGTGTTTTATTTTTAATGAAACACAGGCACCTTTTCAAGCTCCTTTTCCTTGTCCACAAATCTATTCAAGGGCTACCCCATGCTCGCTACCTCACTGTCTACCCCCACTACTATCCCGCGTGCCTCCTTCGCTCCTCTGAGGCTTTCGCTCTCATGCCCTCCTCGCACATCATGACTGAAACTCCGTTCTCCCAGTAATCAAAGACTTCCTCACTCTTTCTCACTTTGAAACCTCCCTCAAGAGCTCCTTACTCTCCCTTGAACCATCCAGGGAATACAGCTTCATCCTCACCCCTCTAGTAATCAACAGCCCAATGTAAATTGGACTGCACAAATCAAACATATGCGTACATTGTGTACCTAACATAGATATTTTATGTTGTTCTGTCCTGTGATCTCAGCCATTTCTTATTGGACAAACCACCCTAGTTTGTCTAGCAACCAATTTTGTTTATCCAATGGCACCATAAGATTGAGTTGTTGGAGTGGAGTCTGTTGCTCAGTAGTGCAATCTACTCATCTTTCCCCCAAACAACATCAGTGAAACGGTTGGGAAGGAACCAGGGTCCTCCCGCACCCCCAAGCGCTTTAGAGTTAGGCAAGACCTCTTTTAGGCGCTCCAAGGGATTAGGGAAGGAGGGGCCCTGGGAAGGTTCTCTATGCAAATATAATCACATACACAGACATGGGCAGGCACTGAAAAAGGGCGGTTATTGTTTAACTATAAAGCACAAGTAATTATTAGTTGAATCGATTTGTAATGTCAGACCCTATGCATTTGGAAAATCTTAGTGCAGTAAATGCAAACTCTCTTCCGGAAATAATGCAGCCTGTGCTAAAATTGGACTACAGGCTCTGCGGTGTTCGCAGCACACAAAGTGACTCAACAGCTGTCCACTATCTGTCAAGAGCCCATGCAGGCTAAAATGGGATTTTACATGCTCAGTGAACAAAATGCAGGATGGGATAGATTATAAAAATAAATGTGTAAAACTACAGGGCCCAGATAACATTAGCAGGAGAAGTGAAGTCTGGATTTATTCTAGTTTGACCATTAATTAGGGACACCCTTACAATTAGGGACACCCTTACAAAACACTGCTGCTCTCTACCCTGGGATGAACCCCATCGAGCACAGATCAATTTCCCTGATAGAGGAGCCTACCATCCTGTATTTTGCAGGACTACCCGATTTCATGGTTTGTGGCCACATCACATACATAACCTATCTGGGACGTGGAAAGGTGCTGACTTTGCTTGTCCGCAGAATCAAATCTTTAAAGCCCTCCCAGCGCTCGTAGTTCACAATGGAGGACTTCAGTTGTTCACTTTTTTCACAGTGTATTTAAAGTGCAGGGGAGTACTTTGACTCTCCCATAATAGCTCCTTAACATGCCTTTGTGCTAGCTGAGCATTACAATTGGAGCTATTGGCGGCTCATGTCCATGTACACAGCAGTGTTGAGGTGCGTACTATTGTGCCTTATAATGTGTTATTGGTGGAAGAAATGGAAGGGGTGCCCAACGTTGCATGCTGTGTGAAATAATGACTACAAGCTTGTGACTTTAGCTTGTATTTTGTTATCTTTCACTCTGTGTTTAAGTCTTGTCTATACTGTTCTAAAACCCTAAGTCGATCTGTTAAAGCTCACATTATTTTGCATGCTGCTACTGTAGTTTTCCATTCAGGATTGGGAAAATAAAACTATAACAATACTATGTTTGCTCAAAATATTTCTAAAGCGATATATTGTCCAGTTCGTTATTTTGGGATGTGTGTACTTTCAACATATCACTATGAAACTTTGTATTATTTAAGCTCTTAAAACCCAAGCTTTGGCATTTATTAGTCTGAACGTAAACTGGAAAGATATGTGCTGAAGTGCTCAAAATGCACAAAGAGCCAAAATTGAGGCTTCAAAACTTGATTCTGGCCAAATCATTTGATATCTCTGTGGCTTATCTGCCAGAATTGTGGACATCTGGAAGAGATTCAGCTCACAGCTTTTGCTATCAATTAAATACATAAATAAATACAATAGTAGTCTCACTGAGACTACACTATAGGTACTTCATATATTATAATAGTAACCATGCATATGTGTAAATCCACAAAGTTATTTGTCTCTTGGCTTAGTCATTGAACTTTCTTGTAATTTCACTCTCCATGATGCCCTCCATGATATAAGACTGATGACACCATTTGTAGTGTCCTGGTCTGTGACGTCACTTCTGACATGTCAATACATGTGCAAATTAGAGTGGCGGTATGTCTTTTGCAGTACATGGCTGACCCTAGAGAGAAATTGGGCAGGTCAGTGCCCTGTATGCATAACCGTCTTACAGTTCATTTTGTTTGCTGTGTATTTGTTAAAATGCCATCTGTGCCTAATGTTAACCAAAAACTGGATAAGAGGAAAAGAGTGGTGCAAATGATGCTCTACAAATCAGTGTGCAGTCATACCTGCTTCTGAAGCACCTCTGTGTTTAAAGCATAATGCAAACAAAACCATTTTGTAAAGCTAAAACAAGGAAAGGCTTTGTACTTCTCTGCGCTCACCACCACACACTTAAGGAAAGTAAATGACTCATTTCTAATTTAAATAAACTCTACTTTCTTCCGAGTCCAAAGGCAGCATTGGTTTTAGATTGTGACTCCAAGCCTAATGTCACATCAAACACTAGCATCACAAATCTTAATCTTCCCAATGCTCTGGACACCAAATATATGATAATCCTCACACAGAACAACTTTTATTTTGTTATATTCTTTTTCCAACCAAAATTGGTTAGTAAGCCATTATTTGCTTGACAGCTTTACAGTCGTTACCAACACGTGTTTTGACCTTTAACCATAGGTCTTCTTCAGGGAATTAAAGTTGTACTTAATCTACCAACCTTCCACAGTTTCTCATTCAATTCATTGACTTAAGTGTCAAATACTTGTAACCCGATAGCTTTGCACCAAACCATGCTTTCCACTCAAATAATAGATATGACACTATTCAGGGGGACCAGTTCCCAGCAACACATGTCATCTGTCAAGCTTAGGTAAGCTTATAGGCCATTGCGTGGCAACAGAATGCAGCGTTCCGCCATGCTTTGATAAAGGCGACAGAAGCAGCGGATGATGGTAGATTAGGCAGAGTGTAGGAGGAGGGATTGTGAGGAATTTGGAAACGTTTGCAGCAAAGTATCCAGCTGAGTTATTAGCTGTGAGAGTGGGGATAATAGTTATTTCAATTTATTTAATAATGTGAAAAAAGTTTAAATATAAACTTTACACATTTATGAGTAGAAATAAAAATAAAACCAGGCAGAAAAAAAACAGGTAAAAATGGGAAGACTAAAACCTCACTTAGAATTAAAATTAATAGAGAAAAAGAAATTTAAAAATGAGTTGTTCTAATCATGAGGTTTCCATGGGTAAAGAAGGATAGAAATCATTCTACATAACAGTGACAAAAACAATGTGATGCTACTGTAGCGGAGAACATGGAGCAATAAGTACCGTTAAAGGTTTTATACAATGCGTCATGCAAAAGTGTACTTAATTTCATTTTCAGAGGTCAAAGCCTTCCCTTCCCTTGGTCAGTGGAGTTGTAAATATCTTCGATTAGTTTCACAGGATTGCATATCGTACACCAATGGCCCCCAAGAAGATAATGATCTCAACAAGTCATGTGATAGGGGACGTAAACTGCTGACCCAATAAGCTATGATGGGATTGAGTTATTGTTTGGGCTAGATGGTGATGCCCAAAGATTTCTCAATGCTCAGCTATATACTGTACATAGCTATGTGAGTTTTTATAGAGGTCGAATTTAAGATGCGATACCAGAACCATGGTGCCTTTATGTGACCCAAATTATGAACCACTTTCCCATAGCATAGTTCATAAGTTTTAAGCATAGACGGGCAGGCTGTTAGAAGGTGTATAGCTGTTTCGTTGGTGGAAATGTTCTTGCACATTCGACAATGTCTTTCGTGTGACAGTAGATGGTTGTCTATCCACTTATTTGCTAATACCGGTAAACAGTCAAGACGCAGCAACAGAAGGAAAAGTCTAGGTTTACTAGAGGGGCTCAAATTAAAGTACAGCTGTGGTTTCAAGTAGGTATATAGTCTATACTTTACAAATTGATACTTTGTAAGTTTGCTCAGATGATCGAAGTTCTCGAGCCAGTCCCATAGATCTATTTGTTTGGGAAGAGCCTTCTTTGATGTGTCGAGTGTGCTCCCCAGTGCAGGAATCCAGCCAATCTCCTTGCATAGGTTTTCCATATGAGCTTTTAGATGGTAGAGAGTAGCCTCCCTTGAAATGTCCTGATGTAATGAATTTAGCAGGAAGTTCAATGGTTGGTTAGTCATCTTCGAGTAGATCTCAGCTCTTCTTTTAAGTACAGTGGCCTTCAGGGAATCGTCTTAGGATCGCCATTGGAATACATTGAGGGAGGCCCAATATCCGCCTCCAAAATTTGCCCTCTACGAATTGGAGCGAGCTTAAATTGATGTTTAAAAGTGCCTCCAGTCTGTAGGTAACCATAGGAACCAATATCTGCAGATACAGGTGGCGCACGCCCCACATTGTGTAACCACAATTTCTAATTGCAAAGCGGTGTATTAATGCTGTAAATTGTGCAGCTCTGGTGATTCGCTTTTGTATGCAGGTAGGATATTCTCCTGTAACATCAACCTCCACCCCAAGGTATTTGTATATGGGGGTATATTTTATCTCTATCCCCTGCATAACTAACTTTGGTCTGGCGAATTCTACCATTAATTGGGTTTTATCACTGTTAATAACCATATCGTTTTTATGGGCATAATCCCAGAGTGCAGTGGCCGATCTTGAGAGGCCGCTAAATGTGTGGTCCATGATGATCAGATCATCTGCATAAGCGAGCACTGGGCAGTGCTCAGATCCGATCCGTGGAGGGCAATTGTGCACTGCAGATACCGCTATGGGAAGGTCGTATGTAAATACATTATATAGAAAAGGAGCTGTGACACAGCCTTGTTTTACTCCGCAATTCTGTGAAACTGGAGTGGTCATATGGCCTTGGGAGTCCAGCTTGAGTTTAGCCGTAGCGTGTCGATGTAAGGCTCTTAAGTAATAGAGAACTTCATCAGGACATCCTAATAGTTTTAATTTTGACCAGAGTTTGTCACGGGGGACTGTGTCAAAAGCCGCTCAGAAGTCTATAAACAGGGCATATAGAGGAGGTTTCACACTGGTCTTGGCTCCGGTCCTCAGTAGATCAATAATCATCAGGTTCATGGTGGTGGTATAGCCTTTCCTGAATCCACTTTGGAATTGATTGAATATTCCAGTTCTGTCTGCCCACGTCTCCAATTTGTCTAGAAGCAACGATGCAAATAGCTTTCCTGTGCAGTCTAACAGACAGCAATCTACAATTTCCTGGCTCCAGTCTGTTTCCTCTCTTGAAGACTGGGATCAATATGGAAGTTTGCCAGGAAGTCGGGATATTACCAGTTTCCAGTATGTTGTCAAATTGGATCGTAATCAGGCTGGCCCAGAAATCAGGATTACTTTTCAATACAACGTTGGCTAGGCCATTGGGTCCAGGTGCTCTAGATAATTTTAGTGATTTGATTTTGGCAAGTATTTGTTCGTTGGTCACAATAAAGGGTTTCTCAGGGGGGACCAATTCACAGCTGCCATGCTGGGTAGGTGTTAACGGGGCATTACGTGTAGACAGAAATTCAGACCATTGCTGGGCACCTACCGGGTTGACCATGGTGTAATGGATGGGGCCCCTCATTTCATTTAATACACCCCAGATGTTTCTTGTATTTTTGGAGCATACAACTTGAACCATTTGTTGCCAGTGGCTTATCTTCTCTACTCTTCTCTTCGTCTTAATCCAGGCACGATATTTGTTCTTTAAGGTTCTACACTGAGCCACAAATGATTCTACTGTAACTGCAGCAGCCCTTGCTTTTCGAATGGAAGCCCTTAGAACTCGTTTGGCATCTCGGATGGCCCTGTCAAAAGGTATGGTCTTCCTTCCATCTTGTATCATCTTGCTAATAGATGTGGTAGCGTGTGATGATGAAAAAGCCGCAATCCATCTTTCAATATCATTAGCAGTGAATTTGGTAAAGGCTTGGATATCGTAGAGAAGGACAGCATGTGTTGAGCGAGTCGCATTTTCAATGTTTTTTGTGTACCAACGAATGAAAGTGGCAGTTTAAGTTGTCGTCAGGTTACCCAAGGGGCAGGGGCTCGGAGTTGACCAGTCTACTGCTAAGGTCAATGTTAGAAGGCTATGGTCGCTCCAGTTATTTGGGGTGACCTTCATGTCTTTAATTCTGGTGGCTATATTCGGACTAACAAATATGTAATCTAGAGTACTAGTTACAGAGGCATTACGCCAAGTATGTTTACCGGGATAGTCGCTTCGCGTTTTCCCATTAATAAGTTCCAAATCCCAGTCTGAAAAAAAGTGTAGCCAGTTTAGGCCTTCAGGATCCTCTATGTTGTGAAGCATACGTCCCTTAGGGTATAGTAGAGGATTGAGGGTAGTACCTTTCGAGCCCTTTATATGGTAGTTAAAGTCGCCTGTGAATATGACTAAGTTGTTCCCCAGTATCATGGTCCATTCGCTAAGTAGCTCATGGACCGCCTCTTGTAATTCTTCTCTACATACAGCGCCTGGTAGATTGTAAGAGGTTATGAGTAGGATTCTTTCAGTGACATCTTCTTGGGGGACCATAATTTCAACTGCTAAGAGGTTGTCAGGTTGGCTTGTAGTAATTCAACGAGATTGGACAGAGTGTCTGACACCCACAATCAACCCTCCAAATGGTCTACCCCTGGGTCCCTTCTTAGCAAAAGACTGATACAATGTATATCCATTGAGGATCACTGGGGAGACCAACCATGTTTCCTGTAAACAAATGGTCTGTTAAGATATCTACTGATCCTTCAGAAGTTAGTAAATGGTTAAAACCTCTGCAATTCCATGAGGCAATGGTGAGATTTCATTGTTTGTTTATAATTAGAGGGAGGGATTCAGCCAGCCAACTTAAGACTTTCTGTACATCAGCAATCTGAACTTTGTCCGCCTTGGGTAGATTTGAGAGCGAGGGAGATTTTTCCGGCGAATAGACCACCTCACGTGGGCAGCTAAGGTCTTCCATTTCAGGATTGGCATCAATCTCAATGTCTACAACCATCAGATTTTGTTTGAAACTTGGTATCAGTTGAGCTTTCACCACAAATGAACCGCAGAGACATTAGGGTTGGTAACATGGAGAGGCTCCACGTATTAAAAGTCTGTGGAGCTGAGAACACGAAGTTGAGGCACTGAGTGAAGCCTGGTCATAAGAGCCGATCTTGTAAGCCAGTTTCGCTCATGTTGCTGGTACAAATTTTTTATAATACATATGCGATTGTTATAATGATCAGTTAGTGGGGGCTCATTGATGGTAGGTGGATTAGGGATGCTTATTGCCATTGTGGCCCTACTTGGGCTTTTGTTAGGAGTAGAAGAGATCTTCTCCAGGTCATTGTTCAATTGAGATAATTTGAGGTCAAGTAAATTTTCTTCCGTACAGATCGACTCATTCACAGTGTCGGGAATAAGCCAGCTGGTGAGAGAGCCAGGGCCCTTCGCTTTACATTTCGATGCCCTTGTTGCTCTTTTTTTGGCCTTTTTTGACAGTTTCCCCGCCGGTGCAGTTGTGGGTAGGGGAGAAGCTATCACGCACGGCTTTTTCTTCATGGCTGCTCTTCTGGCCAATCTTCTTTGCGTGAAAAATATACTTCTGACTCATCTGAAGGTTCAGATACAGGTATTGGATCAGTAGGAGGCTGTGCAGGGTCACTATCCGTGAGCCTAGGGATCAGGTTTTCTTCTGCCCCAGGGATGTCTTTGGCTCCTTCTTTTGCTGCAAAAGTGAGAGTAGTCTCCAGAATACGCCCACATAGTTTCAGGAGAAATTTAAGGGCAAACTGCAAAGAAGCCACTGAGGATTGCAATTCGACCAGGACCGGTGTGTTTGGAGTGGAGACTCGACTGGATTCGCTATTGGTTCCGAGGACAGAAGGCTCTTGAAACGGGGCTAAATTAGGAGATATGGATAGTCTTTCAACCTGATCCCTCTGAGGAAATGGGGCACTTGATAGAAGGTTCTGTGTGTTGTTGCCTGACTGTCGTGGGTGTGCTGGAGTCATAGCCCGCTGCATTGACAGGCAGAGATCTAGAAGTGAGTTATTGTCGATGTCATCATAATTAGTGACCTCATGAGGTGCCAGCGTGGGGTTATTCACTGGACCCTCTCCTTCCACAGCAATGGAGTTTTCTTCGGGGAGGACATTCGGAGGAAAGAAGTGTGTGATGGCCCCTTTCGCTGGAGGTTCTTTTTAGTTTCGCTTTGGCCATTGTACTGTTTCTTCCGGTGTCTGGGAAGTTATTATTACGTTTCTGGAGATTATAATTCGATTGAGGTCCTTGCCTGTAGAACGGCATATAACTTGCGCGGTTAAACAGGCGCGGTCAATTGGTTGGCTCAGAAGGTAGCCTTTAAGATTATTTTTACAAAGGCAGTAGCCCCTCCTTACCCTATCCGTGAGGGAGGGATCTGTGGGGTCCCAGCCTTAAGGGTGATGGTTTACTCAATAGCTGACTTAGCCTCAAGGTGTGCAACCGCGTTCAATGGGGATAGCGCCGCGGTCAAGCACCAAAAATAGCAATTTAGCTGTAGCTCGGCAGCTAAAACTTCACATTAACCAGCAATGTTACGGTTCGCACGACTGCTCAAAGGGCCTGGCCCCACAGTCACAGTCGAGCTTCAGGCTGAACGGTGGAAACAATCAAGTGTGGCCACTAGAAGCAGATGCCTTAGCGCTAGATACGCCAGATAGATACGTGCTAGATACGTGTTCAATGGACTAAAAACCATAATTAGGGCTTGCCTTGCTCGTACCTGGTGTTCCCCCTGCAGGCTCGTGCCAATGCTCCTCCCTGCAGAATCTCTTCTGAGCTCCAAGCTCTGGTCAGGTTCCCCGGGCCCACCGGACCCCCTGCCCCGAAGCAGAGGCAACAGAAGTGGGTAAAAGCGAACGGGAGACACAAGGACGCAGCAACAGCACGACAGACTCTCTCTCGGAAGGAAGAAATGAGGTTAGAGGAAAGAACCTCAGAACGTGGAATCGCGCGAGTCAAGCCGCACCTCTCTCCGTCTATCCGTCTCTCAGAGGCCGCTTCCGACTCACTGTTTGCAGGGTAAATGGCAGCAGTCTCACATAATAGTTATAGGTTTAGGAGAAGTGAGGAGTGAGTTTAGAGTGCCCTGTAGTTGAGCAGGATGGCTGAAGTGAGAGTCGATGAGGGTGACGAGGAATTCCCTTTTCGCTCGTCAAAAGAGGACTTGAGAGAGCTCAGGGCAGAGAGGTAGAGTTGCAGGTCCTCATTTGAATGTGCATGCATCCATTGTGCTGTAAAATGCACCCTTTCAACATATTACTTAAAACTTGCTCTTTGGGGAGAAGCCTACCCGAACCCCCAAACATTATTTAGGGCTCTCTCACTACGCTCCGTCTCTCGCATTAATTTGTGGGGCATTTTAATAACCATCTACTACAAATATTCACCTGTCCCCACTGACCTTGAATCATTTACAATGCCAGTTCCCCACAGGAGCTGCACACCACCAGCACCAAAAGCTGCCTCAGCCACTGGTATGCACATAATAATGTTACTGACTGCAGACATTTGAGTGCCAGGACCCTGACTTCACCCCCCGGCCCCTTGGTTATATGCTAAGAGAAATATGTAAGGTTTGATTTACAAATGTGACATCTTTTTCCTTGTGCAGCCCATGGGGCACCTTGCAGCAGCATGATCATCATGTACATTGTGCAAGCATGATGGACCACACCAGCCCAACCCAAAGTCTGTAGCGTACCATGTGTTTTTTCATGGTGTTTGCGGGAGGGCAGGGGGGTTTGTCCCATTAACTGGGCTCGCAGGGGAGCCCCCTCATTTTGTGTTACCCCAATGGTGGGGCCCATTGTTACATCTATGTTCTTGCCGCTCTCCTTGATTGTAATCGGCAGCTACCTCTGCCAGGGGGCACTCCCCCTTTTGTCTCCTTTACTGCCATATCCATCACTGGTTCTCTCCACCCGCATTCTCCCATCTAGTCCATCTAGTCCATCTACTGGAAAGCACCCATTACTCCCAACTTCAACCTGCTGGTGAGCTATAATGTGTATTGGATTTGTTTTTGCAAAAATTTCATTAATCTGCATTAACATGTTTCAAGTGAGAGTCAACTGATAAACCATGTAAGTTTCTTCTGAACATGCTTTTTTCTTCATGATTATCTGTACCGTTCATGGTCATCAGATCAATCACTATCGTACCGACTACTTTTTTGTAACGTTGTATAGAAGCACTGCCAATAGCTAAATACATAAATAAATATAGCACTTTGGGTAGATGCCAGTGCCTAACTTTGATGACATTTCATTTATTAGAACATAAGGAAGCTGTTGGGAGCAGGAGTAACTTAAAGGTCTGGGAAATTAGAGGAACGATTTGTGCTGACAGGACACACTCCTGAAGAGGTTGCGATGTATTGAGGGTTGACCTCAATGATATATGCAGTACAAATTACAATACTTGCTTGGGATATCAGTTACTTTCAGATAAAAGAAGAATTAACTATAGTGGATGAAATATGTGAATACTGAAGAAAGACTAATGACCCATTAAACATTTTTAAAGCTATATAAAAGAGGGCTTTCCTTGCCCCAGTATAATAGTGAAGATTGAATTGGCAATTTCGTATTAATTTCTCATTACATTGGCCTCATAGGTGCCACTCAGTGAGGCGTCAGAGGCGGCAGGCAAGTCTGCAGGTGTCCTTAATTTGCGTAGCCTCGGCTCATAGGTGGCAGGGGCCACCATTCATTGTGGCTCACTGGAGAAGCTTTAGCACCACCTAATGCGGTTACATAGTTTTGATTGGGTGCCATCATTCGTTTTGGCTCATAGGTGGCTTTTTAGCCCCGCCCATTAAGGGTACACAGCTTTGGCTCATAGGTGGCCGTTTAGCGCCAAGCAGAGGGAGCCAAATTGTAATAGATGCATAGGATTTGAAGAAAGTTTCCTGTATTCACCAACCTAAATGTTGTCTTTACTAATTTACTTCACTTTAACCCTCAATCATAATTCATCCATCGCCTGATCTTTCGCCCATTCTGCAAATTTTCCCTCACGTTCTCCCTCCTTGAATGGCTTCATTTAAGCAATAGAACCCAAGGAGGGGGGCATTTAACCCCCCACCTCCCTCCGAGCGATAGTTACGCCCGAGCGTAGTATGGGGGTACTAATATTTTTCTCAAGTTGAGAAACAGCGCTGCAACCGTTTCTCGACTCGAGGGAAAAAAAATGGCCATCGGGGAGAAGGGACTGCACATAGTCCCTTTTCCCTTTCCATGGCGGCCATTAAAACGAATGGGAAAAAAGTAAACAAACAACATGGCTACCTTGGAAAGGAAGAAGGGCCTTCTCCAGTTCCATGGCGGCCTGACGGGAGCAAGAAAAGGAGCTGTGACGGGACGCAGCCCTCATCAGTCTTTGTCGACCGGTAATGCCCCTGGCAAGGACCAATGCGCTTGCTTGTTACAAGCGCATTGACCCTCGCCGGGTACTAATATAGCGATAACCCCTGCGTTCAGGGGCAGAAATGCTGTTACCAGCCTGTGTCCAAGTAGCCACTAGCTATGCATGGATCTCTGAGATAGCTGTCTGCCTCCGAATGTGGGGTTAACACTATTACAATAACACAGTGCTAAATGGAAAAGGCCTTTGCATTATTTGCTTGTGCCCAATTACCCTAAAAAGAAAATTCAAAGATGACGGTTATGGATATAGTGAAGGGAGTAGTTAACTTTACTAATTTGCATGGTGGCCATAGTGATAATCAGAGGACCGGCATGGAGAGAGTCTGGAAGCAGGACTAAGCGGCAGTGCAGTGGGGCAGATTGGGTGGTGGTGCCATTAAGAATAAGGTAGAAAGGGAAGGAAATGGGGGCAAAAAAAAAAGTGGTGGACATATGGGGAAGGCGAACAGGTTGCCGTGATAACACAGGCAGTTGCTGACAGATTCTGCCTGCATTCCTGATCACCTAATTGGCCAAACTCTCTCTCAGGGTGCTAATATGTGCAAGTCACAGAGGCCACAGGGAAGGAGAAATACTCGGCTGTGATGAGGATGAATTGCATTAGAAGTTGTGACTACTACCACCCAAGGAGTTGAATCTTATTCCTTCACCCATTCCTTCTCCCCACGATTCTAAATTATGGGAATACCCACACTAAGCCAACTAACCAACCCACCAATATGATTCCAGAAAATAAAAGTAACATGATTGCACCACTATTATTTATTTAATTTAAAGACTAAAGATGCATCACTAATGGTCATGGTCACCCCAAGACCGATTACAGGCAGCTTGGTTCAACATATAAAAAGGTAGATGGACTGGACCATTGTGCTGCTTTGGTGGAGCAGTCATACCTAGTGGAATAAGGAGAAGGGCTTCTGTGTTCCTGCAGAGTATCCGCCTGCTCAGAGACAGGCACACAGGTTGCATCATGGTGCAGAAGTCTCAAGAGCTGGATAACCACTCCAAGTTACGAATGTGATAAGGATGAACGGACCAAGAGTTAATGCAAAGACCCTTCGGCCCGCAAGAGCAAGTGAATGCCACTTACCTGTGGAAAACATCTGGGATGGCCACAAGCTGTTCCACATGGTGAGTGTTGACTCTATGAAGAGGCGCTCTGGAAACCCTATTAGGAGAGAGAAAGATGGGTCAAGCTCTCGAGGGTAGAAAGACCTGCAACGGGGGCCATGCTCCGACCAGCCCTTTCCCATTTCCTACTGCAGGATGCACTTTAGTCACGCCCCGCAGGAATCAGGATTTGGGTTGAACGTTCAGCAAAGCGCTTTCCACATTTTCTGTTCTGTGTTGTTGGATAGGGGTAGTACCTTATCGGTTACCTTCATGGCACCAAGACCAAAGTATGTCAGATTACAAGAGGTGATCTAGTCCACAGTGATGCTTTGCATACTAATTCACTTACTCACGCACTCGCTGATCATCCAGCCCAAAATCAGGCCAAAGTATTAGTCAATGTAGACTATAATAATGGTAAAATTGGCGCCATTGAAATGACAAGTACAATATAATTGTTTTAGCCGGCCCTATAGATTAGCAGCATATAAGCCACTTTTACTCCCTAAAATCAGACAAATAACTGCAACAAAACTATTTGAGCAAATACAATACAAACAGGAAATGGCAAACTAATAGCACAATAGTAAACTGACCCTGCTTCCACCCACACAGGTTCACTCATTTTGTTCTCATCAGTGCTACCAGTATCCCAGTGCCAAGAGAAGGACCTCTACACTTCTAGACACCGGATCTCAAAAACATGCATGAACTACTAAGTGCAATGAAGTATGGATTACAAAAAAATCTTCTAGAATAAGACATAGTTGTACTTCTCCATAAATACCCCCACACAAATGGCAACGGCTCCTTTACTCTTTAAAATTTTATTTTACATTCAACTTCAAAAATGTGGGAGAAAAATGCTTTCAGTTGAAAATCTTACTGAAGTCTTAGTTTTACCTAAATCTGCTTCCAGCTGCACTAGTTACAGTGTAACACATTCTGACATACCATTTACCCCACTCACAGCACCAAGCGACATTGGGAAAATCATGGCAAAACGATGGTCTATTTCACAAAACAGAGCACCCACTATGTGACTTAGCCTGGCATGCTGGCTCTGTCACTTTCCCTTTCCCAGAATACAGTAATCCAGGATCCCACTTGTCACTCTGGCTCTACAACCACTGTTGGCCTTATCAAGATCCACCGGCCCAGCTATACCTACCCTAGAACACAGCACCACCCAAAAGGTCATAGACAAGCACGCATGCTAGTGCCATGCACAGGTCGTTGTGGAGTTAGGGCCCAAACTATCTCCAAAGAATGGTCCCTTCCCAAGCCTCAATTAGAACCATCAACTCAAATATGTGTAACTATTCTACAAAAGAAACTCAATCAACAAAAGGTGAGGGGCAACACATTGGGAATCAACAAAGCTACAGACAAAATGTCAAATGTATTGATTAAAGTGGTAAAGCCCCACGTAAGGATGTAGTGCTACACTGTTAGGGATCTAACTTGCTGGGAGCTATTTAGCTCCTGCATGACAGCTAGAAGAGCCCGATTACCTGGGTATCGACAGATACCAGGATCTGCTTTTGGCTCTCCGGCATAGTTGGTGCCATGCAAACATCTCTATGGAACGTTAATGCTGGGTGTTTTGGAACTTGCATACAGGAGCATGAAGACATATGTAGAAGTGATTTACTACATAATAGGTTGTATAAAACGGACAAAAAGTTATAGTTGGCATTTCATGTGAAAGTTACATTTGCGGCACACTATCCTCGTTCCCCAGAGGTAGCTCCTACTTACTGCGTGAAGCTTGACACCCAGGAGCTGCTTTTAGCTCCAGCTCATCAAGTCTTTATTTCGATCCTGGACATCAAAGAAAAAAAATACTTCAACACCACCATGAAGATATAAACAGAACAATTACACGGGAAAGGCCCAATGAAAACGTAGGCTTTTCATTGCAGGGGCAGAGCATTCCAAACCTCACGAGCTGAGGTTTGGGTGTTAGGTGCAGAGTAGATTTAAATAAAGTGCATTACAGCAGTCCAAACGCCTCAGGACAAAGGTGCAGACCAATGATTCCATGCCATAGGGGAGAGAAAGTGGAGCAAATCCCTGACCATTCTGGTATGGAAATGCCCAGCCTTAATCATCTGGCTACTGGAGCATGCATGCATTCAGGTTAAGGCTTTGATGAAATCGGCATATGGACTTTCGTTCATTGAAATATAGGGAAGCCAATTGATATGATATGATATGATATGATATGGTATTTGTAACGCGCCTATACACATGTGTTTCAAGGCGCGACGAGGCAGGGAGGGGGGGAACAAGGGGAGACAGACAACGATCTTACTAGGCCAGGTGTCATTCAGATCGCGCAAGTGCAGGGGTGGGGGAGGGGGAAAAGTGCAAGGGGAAGGGGAGGGGGGGAAGTGCAGTACAAGGTAAGTGGCGTAACGTAATAGATAAATAAATAGGGCCAGCTGGTGGCAAGTGTGAGGTAAGTGCAGAACAAGTGCTGGGGGAGGGGGGGGGGCTGTAGGGATACAGAGACAGTCCCGCAGTGCAAAGGGGTTCCAGGGCATCAGTGCAAGTGGAGAGTGGCAGGGCCCAGGGCCGAGGCCGTTTAGAGTGGTCCAGTTGCAGGATCAGTGCAGTTTCAGTGAGGAATTAAATTAGCTGTTCAGCAGGGGAGAGGGAGAGAGAAAGCAGAAGCAAAGAGGAAGGTTTTGAGGTGCTTCCGGAACCGGAGATGGTTCTCCTCAAGTTTCAGGGAGGCAGGAAGGCTGTTCCAGAGGGAGGCCCCTGCCGCGGAGAGAGATCTACCCCCAGCTCGTTGCTTCGAGAAGCGGCTAACCCTGAGGGAATTGGAGGCGGATGAGCGAAGGGCTCGGGAAGGAAGATATTTGGGAAGAGAGAGTTGAAGGTATTTAGGACCCAGGCCCCAGAAGGCCTTGTGGACAATGCAGAGGGTTTTGAACTTTATCCTCGCAGCCACTGGGAGCCAGTGTAGAGATTTCAGTCCTGGAGAGATACGGTCCCTGGGCTTGAGGCCAAGGACAAGTCTCGCAGTTCTGTTCTGGATGAGTTGCAGAGGGCGGAGAGTGGAGGCAGGCAGATTAAGATAGAGGCTGTTACAGTAGTCCAGCTTCGAGAGAACCAGGGCTCGGGAGACAGTGAGCTTCTGGGGGAAGGAGAGGAAGGGAAGAATACCTCTGAGGAGGTGCAGCTGGTAGTGTGACCTCTTGGCGACGTCAGAAATATGAGGAGAGAAGGAGAGTGTGGAGTCGAAGATGACCCCAAGGTTTTTTGCCTTGCAGGTAGGAGCAGGGAGGGGGCCAAGGGAGGCAGGCCAGAGAGCTACAGGGAAGGAGGGAGTGGGAGTACCGATGAGTAGGATCTCAGTCTTACTGGCATTAAGGCAGAGGTCATTGGCGGCACACCATTCCTGGATAGCAGACAGACAGTCAGAGATGAGGGAAAGAGAGGGGGAGGCTGAGGGTAGCCTGAAGATGAGTTGGGTATCGTCCGCATAGCACTGGAAATTAGGGCAGAGAGCGGCGATGCGGTAGCCAGACTTGATGACGTCGCCCCCGAGGGATGAACGAGGAATGTACAACATGTTTTCTATGAACACATCAACATTCTCTTTGAATTCTGTGGGTTTCATCATTTTAGACTTCTTTCATTGTGGAGTTTTCTTTTTGCATTTTTTTTTGGTGCTTGAGATTACATTGTATTTACGTATATGTACCTGTCCTCACGATGTTAGTGCTCATACTTAGTACATTACGTACAGATGTATTCAATATTTTACACTATGGACTTTACACAAAGAATAGATAGTTCTTACTTTTTTGCTATTTGTACCTTTTGGTGGTTAGAGTTGATGCAACCGTGAAGGACCCTTGAGGATTACAGACTCTGCTGGTTGTATGTTAAATAAGTGTTTTTTACCATGCATCTAGACTATCACCAGGGCACTTTTTTCAATGTTTTACTTTTCCCACTATTTATACTTTTTTCAAATCTCTATGTCTTTACTTAGCTTTGCAGTGACAAATTAATTTTTATCACATTCTGTGACGTCATCACGTCCAGCTATGATGCCATCATGGTAACATGCTCGCTGTTCTCTGTGTTTTATACGGTCACTGCAGCCATTTTTTGCTACTGCTCACCCGCAGAGGTTGGGTCGTGGGCACCATGTGTGCCCGTTTCTTCATCTCATAGGAAGTGTATTGCTAACTTGGACTAGCAACTTTGTGTCAAGTATTACCATCTGGTTCACTCAGTGCTCCGGATAGGATTTTGGAGTGAGAGGGCCTCATTACACGGAAGGTGGTAATGGTTAACGGCCACCGTTAATGGTAACGGTGACCGTTAACCATTACCGCCTTACTACGAGGTCCCTTAGCGGGTTGGTGCTTTAACGCCTGCTTTTTGCAGGCGTTAAAAACCAACCCGCTAAGGGACGTTGGTGCTAATTACGGCACCGCAAAATTGCCCGAGCAGTTCGACAAAATCATGCATTTAGTACTGGGTCTGCAGGGGTGTCCCCCACACCCTTGCTCACTATATTGTTAGCAGGGATTGCGAGGGTGTCCCCCGGAGGCGTTCTTGAAAACAAATTTCAAAAGATACGTTTTGGGTTTGTGGTCTGGCTGTTTCGGCTGGCCTACTCATATTGTTGGCTTTACCAAGATCAATTTAAATACGATGAAATGGAAAGCAACCCAGAACAATGCCACTGGTTGCGATTGATTCCCCGTCTTCCATTTAGCCCTTTTTGGTTTTAGATTCTCTAAGTAAGTGAAAGAGTAGATGCCCAGATGAGGGCCCCTTGCTTGATACAGTGAATAAATCAAGGTGCACCACACTGATTAAGCACAATAAGGAAGTCTGCCCTGTCAGAATTATTTGGACTGGTAATTACCCACAGCCTTAAGATCATAAGGTTTGAGTAACTGACCACAGTGTCTTTATGCACATAGAAGCCATCATTTAATACGGTGCATGTTTTGAAGCGTATAGCCCTCATTCCAAGTTTGGCTGTGTGGGGAAAAAAGGGGAGGTCGTTCCGTTATCGGAATTTTTTGTTTGGGGCGGTAATGGAATTAACAAAATATTTCCTGCACCGCCAAATTACATGTTTTGGTAGAATTATCACAAGCAGAAACTGAGTGGTAATTGCACCAATTTTTGGAAGAAAAATTTAGGATTTACCTCCAGCAAGATGCTTTAATTCCCAATGGTTGGGATCTACTCCATGGGGATTTTGGGCGGATTTACAGACAGCGGAATAACCAAGTGGTAATTCTGCAGATTTTGGGAGGACATTTTCTTCCAGAAATCAGCATTACTACTACTTGATAAATCCACCAAAAATATCCCTGGAGACCTGTGGACCCCAAAGAACAGGGACTCACCACCATCTGTAATCCTCTGGTAGCTCCACGGGACCAAGTGCAGTCACAGTAATTGAGTTTGACAGTATTTTGGCAGATTTACTGCTGGAATACCGCTGAACTCATAATGAGGCGCTAGATGAGATAATTCTGGGGCTTACACTACACCATGGTCTTCAAACTATTGTGTTGGCCCAGTGGGCAGGCCAGAAGAGTTCCAGGGTGCAAACTTCTTTAAAAAGGGCAGACGTTTTTATGTGAGGGAAAAAGGGGCACTTGCCCCATGCCCCCACCTTGGAGAGGAGCCCCACAAGACTGCCTGATCTAAAGAAGTAAGATTCCATTGTTCAACAGATTTAAATAGCACATGTCAAGATATTTTATTGCGTGCTGCTAAGGCTCTAAACCTATCTGTTTTGACAAGTACCTCCTGCCTTGATAAATTCATCATGTAATGCTTTCTGTGTTCACTGTGGTATATATAGTTTGTGTGTTCCTTACGGCGCAACTTATGTTGCATTCTTTCCTTCCTGTGAGAATTATGTTGATTATGTGCAATAGCCAAAGCTACAATGCATATTGGTAAATTGAGTGCCACAAGGGTTCAGAGGTTAGCTCCGTGTGTTAAGCACTCATTGTAGAGATATGTGTTCATATGCAAGATTAGAATCGCACATTCCAGCAAGGCTGGCTGTGCCTTTCCTACGTCTGAAGTCTATAAACCTGCCTGCATACATACTTTTGCAGCACAACAGTTGCTATTATCAGCAATGTACGTGTACCAGATAGGGGTGGCTATAAAAACTAACAGGTCATCGGTATGGTGTAGGTCTAGAGATTGGCTTGGTCAGATGTGGTGCTGTAAAATCTAGGCAATCACCTCCAACAATGAGCATAAACTGTTAGTCCAAGAGGTGAATAAGTATCCAACGTCAAGTGGAACCAAAGCGTTTATGCTTGTATCCTGGTTTTGCCAGCAGACGATACGATAGTGGTCAAATCATCTAATATCTCATACATCAGTGTACTGTCTTCTATGAGGATTGCCTTCTCGCATGCTGGTGGCATCATTTAACCCATTACTTGATCTTTCTTCCTATATAGGGCATTTCAATCGTAGGGGTGGTCGACAGAAGAGAGCGGACAAGATGTTACAAGCCGCGAGCAAGCATATTTCAAGGTCTTTTCGTCTGACACAAATTTTGTAAAAGACAAAGGTTTTTCTGCACATTTATAAATGACAATTTCAAAAGCCAGTGTTTTGTGTACTTTTCAAGTCCGTTTTTATAAAATGAGATTATTATAGTTCCTGGTTAGAACTGGAAAAGAAAGTGTCACAAATCCCAGTTTCACCCCTTAACCAATGTGTAATCCTGGGCATCTCATATAATCTTGTATTGCCTAACCTCTCAAAATTGCCAGTCCCTAAACCTTTCAAAATAGTCAGCCCTTCAGAGTGATTTCCTTCTCAGGGTATGATCTTTGAATAATTCTCACTGGCTATAGTGTTGCTTCCGCTATAATAATGAGCATTGATATATTGCACACCACAGACAATTGTTCCTTTGCTCTCTAATGGTAACACTATTTGAAAACCATGTCTGGCTTCTAATGTCAGTCTGTTTGGATACAGACACCTTACTGGCAGCTTCTAATCTGCATCCACTAGCCATATTATGGTATGTTCAGCTTTCTCCTTCCTTCCAGTTGGTCTCCTCTATCCATGCTTGAGCACCTTTGCATTCTGTGATTTCTCTGTCTATTCTGTTTTGCAGTACCTTTTACACACAGTCCTGCATTAATACTACAAGCTGCATACCTTCCTGGATGATATTAATAAAGGTTTCCTGTATCTATACTAGAACAGGAGAAACCTCTTCGTAGACTGGTAATGTTGTCCTTCAAATGCTACTTGTTTATCATTCTGATTAGAGCAAGAATTCAGAGGGTAAGGGGACTTAATGGGAGTAAACATGCTAGGGTGCGACCAGATCTTAATTCCACTGGTTTGGTTGAGGGGGGTGGGGGGGGCAAGATACATGTACCCAGGGACCCAGAAGTGCTTAAGATGGGCCTGTGATTAGTCCGACTGCTTTTAATAGAAAATATAAACGTTTATAGCTTGCGGTAAGGGGCAGGAAACCTATATTTTGTCTCAATAAGGGGGTTAGTATACAAAGTTTTAATAACACTGCACTGCACTCACACACGGGTGAAAAGCCCCACTCAGCCAGTCTAACAGGAAGTGGGAAAGGCCTGGTACGCTGCTCAACTCCCTGGGAGTACAGAGTGCCCAGCCCTGGTATACTTGCTCTGCTTCCCTCAAAAGACTAGTCTGTAGCCGTTCACCTAGACCACAGAGCCCCCTCTGACCCTCAAACAGGGTACACCTGCGGCTGGTCACTGGAACTTCTCCATGAGGTTGTCAGGTTGCCAGTGGTTTAGCACACAATTACAAGACGTCTCCTAAACAGATCACTGAATAACCCCTTCCATTTAACAACGAGGAAGGAGCCTCAATGGGGGCAGAGCGAGTGAATGTTGCGCACCTCTAATTCGACACATTTTAACTCTTCGCTGGCCTGTCCATGTTCAACACATGGTTCCGACTGTATCGGAAAACTGAAACCCTTTTACATCATCAGTTCCCCTCAGCCGCTTTTGGTGGAGCGTGGTTTCATAACCACCACACTTTTCACCCCATTGTGCGAGGCGGTGGTGGAAAAATGCAATCCGATCACAAATAACTTTCAAAACGGCCAATACTTACTCTGTAAAATTCCCAGAGAAATACACAGGAAGCGCGACGTGTCAGCGCGGCTGCCTCGAGCTTCTCAGGTAGTAGATGCAAACGTCACAGCAGCAGCATAAAGTTCACTTAGCCCCTCCCTCGGAGTTCTACCATAGAATTCTGTGGCCCCTCCCAGTACAGTGACAGTGACTGAGTGGGTGGTGCTTGCAGGCGGCTTTCCAGTCAGTTTCGTTTCTCCCGTGAGTGGACCATTACACCTTTTTCATGGTTGTATAATTAATGCCCCCCCCACTCAATTTATTTTGACCTTTAAGCCAGCTTGATATTTACTACAACAATGACATCACGTTTTTTATACCATGTCAGCTGGCTGAGTCGGCAATTTTCGCAGTGAGGGCAGAAATGCCTCGAACTGTCACGTCCTCACACACAATCGACCACATTCTGCATGTCTCATGCCAGGCAGGCCGCACAGTCGGCTTGTGCTCATGTTATGAGCATATGCTCACAATCGCAGAAATAAAACGCATGTGTTGTGGCCTGAATGGATGACAGGACGCAGTAGGGTTTCTGACAGTCTTTATTGACTGAGAACAAGGGAGAATGTCTTAAGGCGGACTGGTGGCGCAGGGCGCTTACTCACTGTTAAACTGACCAGGTCCTGTGCTTCCCCAGTTACTTCACTGTGGAAGGGTTGTGCTCACCGGTGGCACGCCGTAAACTCATAGGGCCCCCATGAAGCCTCCAGTGGCTGTGGTGTTATGCCCTATGAGCTGTAGTGATGGTTCTGGAGTTGATTCTCCTTTTTGTGTAATCAGGAGCAGCGCTCCTGTACGACCGCTCTAGCTGGCAGGGCGCCAACTCTGAAGCGGGAACGTTTTCCCGCGGAGCGTGGGCTCGCGAGATCCCGTGTATCGAGATCTCGCGAGAACACGCTCCCGCGATCACGTGATGTCCCCACACACCTCCTCTGCTGGGAAAAAGGAATGGGAGGTCACTCCATGATGAAGTATGCATATTTCCCGGGCTTCCTTCTCTCTCTCTGGGGCCTGCCAGGATCCGGGTATGTAGCGGGATCGATGAAGTGTCCTTGGGAGGGTGCTGGTGAATCGGGATCTCTTTGTCCAGCTCCTTGCTGTGATCCCCTGGGTGTGGTTGGGAAAAGGGAGCTTGCGAAGTCGTTGCGATGTTGCGGCTCTATGATGTCTCCACTCGGGAGATGATGGTTCTCGTATGGCTCTTGGCAGACCTGATCTCCTCCAGTGTCTCCAGGGGAGTGTACAGTATCATCTTTCCTGCGGTACATGGCTACCCTCTCTAGATTCCATCTCCTGCCATCGCTGGTGCGGATGTGGTTTGTCCCTCTCTCCATGACTTCTATGGGACTGCTGTATCTGGAACCTGTGATGGTGTCCTTGTGGGGAAGTCGTATCTTCACCAGATCCCCTTTGTTGACTTGTGTGTGTCGAGCGGCTCGGCGCAAGTCCCCCTGTGCTTTCATTGCTTCTTTGTTGCGCTGCATACGGCACGTTACGTCAGCCATGTCGACGTCTTCGTCGGCCCTCACTTGCTGAAGCCATGGTGGTACCAGTGAGGATGCCGCCCTTCTCCCCCTCAGCAGATGGAACGGAGAAACACTTGTGACGGCGTTGGGGGTGAGACGGTGAGCCGCTACGGCTTCTTTGACCGTCTTGTATGGGTCTAGGCCCGAGGCGTGGGCCAGTTGCAGCGCCCCTTTGATGAAGCGGTTGGCCCGCTCAACTAGGCCATTTGCCTGTGGGTGGTATAGACTTGCTTTCCGCTGTTTGATGTTGTTAAGCTTGAGAAATTTTTCCATTTCCCTGGATACTAGTTGGACTCTGTTGTCCGTGACGAGTTCTTCGGGCAGGCCCTCCCGCTGAAATATGGCGGTGAGAGTTTCAATGACTGTTCCCGTAGTGATGTCCGGGGTGAAGTCAGCTTCCACCCATTTGGAAAAGTAGTCGACCAAGACTATCCCGTATCTGTGCTCAGGGGGCATGTTGTCCAGCGGCCCTATGAAATCCAGCCCCAGTTTTCGCCACACCCCTTTGGGGACTTCGGTGGGCAGCATGGGGGCTTGCCTCACGGCTAGGCGCTTGTCGCTGTTGGAGCATTCGTGGCACCTATCGACCATCTGCCGAACGTCCTGGTCCATACCTGGCCACCAGTATGCGTCGCGTATCCTTCTTCTGGTCATGTTGCACCCTAAGTGGCCCGAGTGTGCTCTGCACAGTATGACTTTACGGATTCCGCTGGGTGGGATGATTTGATCACCTCTGAGAATGAGACCGTTCATGGCGGTAATTTCCTCATTCACCTTCCAGTAGGGACGAAGGCCTTCAGGGATCGCTCTCTCGTTGGGCCATCCATTTCGAACCCAGGTGCTTACGTGCCTTAGAGCGAAGTCCTGCTCGAACTCTTCTTGCCAGTGGCGCTCGCTCATTTCCATGTACTCGACGTTCCTCAGGTCGCCGATGGACGCAACGACACATTCGTCTTCCAGGAATGTGGTGCCGGGGGCGCTTTGGTTGAGGAGCCTGGACATGCAGTCCGCTTGTGCGTTTTTCCAGCCCGCAATGTGTTGTATCTCGTAGGTATACTCTTGGAGCTTCGCGGCAATCCTGGCCAGTCTGGGGGTGGCCGTCTTGGTGCCGCCCGGGCTCAGCATGTGGATAAGCGGCTTGTGATCGGTGATCAACTTGAATCTTGTTCCCCATACGTATGATCTGAAGTAGTCGACGGCCCAAGCGCATGCCAACATCTCTTTCTCTACCGTAGAGTAATTCTTCTCGGATGAGGATAATGCCTTGGATGCAAACGCCACAATGTTCTCTGTGTCGCCCTTTTTCTGGGTCAAGGTGGCCCCTAGGCCGTATGCGCTGGCATCAGTGGTGATGTAGGTGTCCCATTCAGGGTTGTATGGTTTAAGGCACGGCGCGTGTAGAATCCTATTCTTGATTTCGCCGAAAGCCTCATCTTGTTCTGGGCCCCAAGAGTACGCTGCCCCCTTCTTCAGAAGCTCCCTCATGGGAGACGTGGTCTCAGAGAACCTGGGGACGAATTTGGCATAGTACTCAGCTAGGCCTAAGAATGAGCGCAGTTCCTCTTTAGACATCGGCGCCGGCGCCTCAGTAATGGCCTCCATGAGGTTCCTTTTGGGGCTCACCCCATCACTCGAGATGCAGTACCCAAGATACTCTACTTTGTTCACCCCGAAGACACACTTTTCATGGCATAGGTGAATGCCTTCCTCCTGAAGTCTGCTTAGGACTGACTTGAGCGCCTTGTCATGGGTCTCGCTGTCCTTGGCGTATACCAGAATGTCGTCTTGGAAGAATGAGACATTGGTGAGGCCTTTCAATAGGGAGTTCATCATCCTCTGGAATGCGGATGCTGCGGACGATAACCCGAAAGGCATGCGGGTGTATTGGAAGGTGCCGAAAGGAGTGATGAACGCCGTCAGGGGGCGGGAGGACTTGTGTAGGGGAATCTGGTGATAGGCATCACGCATGTCCAGCTTCGAGAAAATGGCCGCCTCTTTCATCATGAGGACGATCTCATTGATGCTGGGGAGCGGGAAGCTATCCGTGATCACCTCCAAGTTCAGGCTTCTCAGGTCGATGCAGATCCTGAGGTCGTTGCTGGACTTCTTCTTAACTAGTACCACCGGACTCAGCCATTGCGAGGATTCCACGGTTTCAATGGTTCCTTCCTCGACCATCTTCCTCAGGTGAGCGTCCAAAGCTGGTCTTGCGGTGGCAGGTACCGCCCTTACTTTGTGCTTGACTGGGGTGGCGTTGGGTTTCAGTCGAATTTTTTGTACGAAGTTTCTCACTTTTCCCGGTCTCTCGGAGAACAGGTTTGGAAAGATCTCCTTATAGTTTTGCGCTGCTCCTGACGAGATCATGAGCACCTGTTCCGGAGTGCTGGGATCTAGTTCATGCTGAGTTTGTGTTGGTCATCCCACCCCAGCACGGCTGGACCTTTGGGGGAAAAATACACCTTGGTGGTGGTAGACCTCCCCTTGAAATCGATGCGGGCCTTGATGTAGCCCAACAGGTCGACCGTTGCCCCTCTAAACACGGTGGGTTTTTGCCTGGTGGATCTAATCTCCACTCTTTCTTGTCCCATCATCTCCTTGTACGTGTCGATGGGCAGAATGGTGAGGTCGGATCCCGAATCAGCCATGACGCGCGTTTCCATTCCGTCCACTTTAATGGTGCAGTGGGGCTTTTCTCTCCTGGCATGGGGGGCATTGACCATGACAACCATGGGTCTGTCCAGCAGTTCATCCTCATCGGTGGAGGTGCAGTCACCGTCGACATGGGACACGGTTTTCTCCCGCCACATGCATGCTGGAGCCACGTGGCCAATGCGTCCGCACTTGGAGCATTCTTTATTCCTGGCGGGACAGTCGCGGTCGTTCGCCATGTGCTTGAGACTGGCGCATCTGTAGCATTTCGGTGCCTCCTTTTTCCTGGGACTTTTGTCCTTGGGGCCGTCGCGGGATTGCTTGTCTCTGCGACCTCTCCATTGTAGCGCCGCCATTTCGGGCACAGGCAGGTGACTTCCCGCCTCCTTGCGTCTGCTGGAGGTTTCTTCCTCCGCCCTGGCAATCTGGATGGCTTTATCGAGGGTGACCTCCTTCTCCTGGATGAATTTGTCCTGCACTTTCCTAGAGTTGGTGTGGACGACGAGCATGTCGCAGATGACCTGTTCTGCATTTTCTCCGAAGGCGCACAGAGAAGCGAGTTCCCTCATCCTGGTGATGTAGTCATCCACGGTTTCGCTCCCTTCCTGTTTGCGAGTGTAGAATCTCAACCTATGCAGTACAATATTCTCCTTATTAGTGAACCTCTTCATGATGCGACGCGTGGCTTCTTTGTACACGTCGTCGTCATCGGCGTCTTCGTCGGCCGCCGGTATTTCTTTAAGGCCTGCAAAGATACGCTGACCTTCAACCCCTAGCGCATTCAACAGCATCGCCCTCTTCCTGATGGGGGCATATCGCGTGCCGCCCACCGCTTCCAAGTAGGTGGAAAAAAGGGGTTCCCATTGCATCCACGGAATCGCCGGTGTCCCTGGCAGGGGGAGAAACGCAGGGGGTGGCGTGGCGCCTTGCATGG
This sequence comes from Ambystoma mexicanum, assembly GCF_040938575.1. Lineage (NCBI taxonomy): Eukaryota > Metazoa > Chordata > Amphibia > Caudata > Ambystomatidae > Ambystoma > Ambystoma mexicanum. Next base: position 231,524,235 of record NC_090934.1, read on the forward strand.
TGGGTCCGTGGGACTTCAGGTATCCTCGTCGCCAGTTATGTTGTGGCCTGAATGGATGACAGGACGCAGTAGGGTTTCTGACAGTCTTTATTGACTGAGAACAAGGGAGAATGTCTTAAGGCGGACTGGTGGCGCAGGGCGCTTACTCACTGTTAAACTGACCAGGTCCTGTGCTTCCCCAGTTACTTCACTGTGGAAGGGTTGTGCTCACCGGTAGCACGCCGTAAACTCATAGGGCCCCCATGAAGCCTCCAGTGGCTGTGGTGTTATGCCCTATGAGCTGTAGTGATGGTTCTGGAGTTGATTCTCCTTTTTGTGTAATCAGGAGCAGCGCTCCTGTACGACCGCTCTAGCTGGCAGGGCGCCAACTCTGAAGCGGGAACGTTTTCCCGCGGAGCGTGGGCTCGCGAGATCCCGTGTATCGAGATCTCGCGAGAACATGCTCCCGCGATCACGTGATGTCCCCACAGCATGTATTGGTACTCTACCATACTTGCCAATATTCTGTGACCAAAAAGATGTAGGATTTTTCAAGTTTGAAAAATAATACTGCACAATGAAATCACAGGAAATTACACAACATACATTGTTTATTTATTTATTTCCATTTATAAAGCGTGCAGCTGCCATAGGGCATCGTGGCGCTTTTACAGTATATTCACTTGGGTGCAGGCAAAAACAGTGTACAGTTCTCAGTACAGGGTCATCCACATTAGTCAATAGTCAAGTTCCTTGGTTACAGTGGAATAAACAGTTATTTGAATAGTATGGTTTTCAGAGCCTTTCTAAAGGCTAAGAGTGATGTTTCTTTCCTGAGTTTGGGAGGTAGTAAGTTCCAAGATTTTGGTGCCAATACTTCAAAGCTGGTACCGCCGGCTTTGGCTCTGTTAAAGACAGGGACCACGAGTTGGACAGAGTAGAGTTCTCGCTTGGGTTTGAGTGATTGTGCAGGGTGTATTCGATCCGCTAGGTACCGGGGCGCCGATTGGGAGAGACAGCTGTGTGTGATTGTGAGCGCCTTGAACAATATGCGTTCTTTGATAGGGAGCCAGTGGGCATCTTGTCTGGCCTGGGAGATATGGAGCATTTTAAAATGCACGACCCATGAAACAGCACAACATGGAAAGATGCTCAAATGTTTAAAATGTATAATTGTGAATGGTAAATTAACACCAAATTAAATTATCTAACTTCACAGAAAATAATCACAGAGAGCTGGTAGGCAACGTTTGCCACTGCTCTGTAGCAGCAGCCCGGGCAGGCCATATTTATTCCTGCACTGCAGGTTGAACACCAAACAACATGGAGACTGATACACTCCTCAGTTTGATAGGCAGATGCTGTGTGATGGTGGTACGCGATGCCACTTGCCATCACTGGTGGTTCACCTAAGGTCTATCCCGGCAAGAGTGCAGGGCAGAGTCATGTAGCTGCCAGGTCAGTGGATTTATCTGAGCCCATCACTCAAATGTATCACTTACCTGCCCACCACACAGATTAATTGCCTTAGAGTCACATAAATGACCTGCCACTGTAAAAAGCAGTAGGAACTGTCACCCAAATCTGTAGGCAGTAGGACTGCTTAAAAGCAGTAGCCTAAATCAGTAGGGTTGGCAAGTATGCTGTACGCACCATCATGGTACTACAAGCAAGCAGTTAATTTACATAAATAATTTACGAATCCAGTCCCGCTTCGATCCGACACTTCTCCGACATCAGATAGGTCCGGGTGGTCAGGGTGCGGCTCTGCCTCTGCTGGGGGCTCGTGCGGCTGGAGCAGGAGGGCAGGGCTTGCCATAGCTGCGCGTGCAGCAATGTGCAAGCTGACTGCCTGCCCCGTGCGTGTCTGACCCCTGTGCTCACCAGCCCAGCCTGCTGTTGTTGCGGACTGGGCTGCTCAGTCAGAGGCAATGGCACCGCAACGGTGGGCACGTAACCACTCAGCTCAGTGCCCCTAGTCTCTGCTCAGCCTGGGCTATTATGGTGCCTGTCGCCTTGAGGCATACTTGCCAACATTCTGTGACCAAAAAGATGTAGGATTTCTTCTCACAGCAATGACATCAGAGGAAAATACAAAACATTGTTGGTACCACTGGAGCATTCTAAAGTACACAACCCCTCAAACAGCACAACATGGAAAGATGTACAATTCTGAATGGTAAGTTAACACCAAATTCAATTACCTAACTTCACAGAAGGTAATCACACAGTAGGTAAAGTGTGCCACTGCTCTTTAGCAGCAGCCTGGGCAATACATAGTTATTTTTATTCCTGCAGTGCAAGTTGAACACTGAAGTACATGGAGACTGATAACCTCCTCAGTCTGATATGCAGATGCTGTGTGATGGTGTTACGGTCTGCCACTTGCCTTCACTGGTGGTTCACCTAAGGCCTCAAGCGGCAAGAGTGCAGGGCAGAGTCACATAGCTGTCAGGTTAGTGGATTGTTCTGAGCCCATCACTCAAAGTAATCCCTTACTCACACCGCACAGACTAACTAATGTGTTGCATGCTTTGTCCTGGGCTGGTCTCAAGAAGCCAACCGTAGAGTCACAAAAATTACCTGCCACTGTAAAAAGCAGTAGGATCTGCCACCCAAATCTGTTGGTGGTAGGACTGCTTAAAAAGCAGTAGCCTACTCTCTAAATCGGTAGGGTTGGCAAGTATAGGCGAGGGCAGCTCTAACTGAGCAGTGATGTTGCTAGGAGCGGCTGTGTGGCCCCTTCGGCGTGGGGGCCCAACTGATAGGCGTAGTGACCAATGGGAAGCCTGGCCTCCCTCAGCAGATTCACACATACATGCATCGTGAAAATGAAGTATGACTTCACCTAGAGCCCCAGTCTGAGCGCTTTCCAGATCTGACTTGAGCGACATGCTCCCTGCCGATATCTAAGAGCTTGATGCTAAGGTGCGTGCAAACATAGATGTCATGGCCACTGGCCAGGAACCACAGACCCCACAACATAGAGGGTCCAGTCGGACCCAGTCCTGGCACCTTTGGCGCCAGGCTCATGAATAAGTGTGCACTGCACACTTTTATTTTTGTGCAAGGTGCTTGTCTCCCCTGCTGGGGCCTCCACGTGCATCCAGTTCAGGCGTGGCCTTGAGAAGGAGTTCGGCTGCACGTGCAGCATCCTTTAGGAGTGGCAGGGTGGGGCCATGAGTCAGAACTAAGGAGCGTGGCCGGAGCCAGGCTATTTAAGCCTGCCCCACCCGCAGGCAAGCGCTTAGTGTTAATCTGCTTATGGCAGCGTAACGCTCACCGCCGCCTGAGCGCATCCTTACCTGCTTCCAGCTACCGCAGCCTGAACTCATCCTTACCTGTTTCTAGGTACCGCAGGCAGGGGGCATCCTTACCTGCTTCCAGCTACCACAGCCTGAATGCATCATTACCTGCTTCCAGTTACCGCAGCCTGAACGCATCCTTACCTGTTTCCAGCTACCGCAGGCAGAGCGCATCCTTACCTGTTTTCAGCATACGACCAGCATCATCGTAGACCCAGGCATTCTCATCTGCTTGGAGACCTCCTGAACGCAGCATTCACGCCGACATCATTCCACCACGAGCGATCCATTGGAAGACGGAACCTGCCAGGGAAAGAGATAAAGACAGGTTAGAATTTGCAAAATACATTACATTAAGGTCGCGCTTTGACAAATCCTCACGCTAGACCTTAAATCAACACTCACCTTCCGTCGGAGCATTGCAAACTCCATTCTCTTCTCATTGGGCCCCGTTTCATGCACCGCAACTACCGCTGGGCCGCATATCACCTATTGGGAGAAAGCGGAGGAAAGACATTATCAAAAGGATACAGACAATAATCAAGAATCAATACTACAATATCTAAAAGCCTAAAGACACTTACCTTAAGAGTGGTTCAGCCACAGCCGGTCTGGGCTGCCACGCACATAGGCCAGTGAAGGAACTCGGTCCATCAAAAGCGCCCCTGCAGTGAGAAGCAGGACGGAGAGCTCGCCATCATCAATAAACAGCTAAGACTATATAGGTCGGAGCATGCTCACCACATACTGGGAAGAAGGGGTTGAGAGAGACAGCAATCATATCGCAGCATTCTCACGCTCTCTCATATCCTCGCAGGGGCAGTGCCAACAACCAGCGCAGTCCAGCAGGGGAAGGAGCCTGACAAGGGGAATCCGCTTCAAGGGAGGGCTGCAACCGTGCCCACATGTCCCCGCAGAGACCAGGTGAGCATAACAGTAGAAAAGTGTTGAAGGACTTAGGACTGTTGAAGGACTGTGTTAAATAAAGAATGTGGTGCAGGAGCATGAAATCCAGTCTTTTGCACGTGCCTGATTTCAACCATCAGGAATGCAGGGCAGCCACATGCAGGGGATTTTCCTTCCAGCAGAACTGGTTTAGCATGTCAAAAAAAAGGATACAGCACGTGTCAACTCTACTGCACATGTTTCCCTTTATGAATATAGTATTTCTTAGACTGCAGCACCATTTTTCCAGTTTAATAAAAGTTTAAGAAAACTTCCTTAAATTACAAAAGAGGCAGTCTTTTAAGAAATGCTTGCAATGCATACCTGTCTAGTCTCCGGGTTTATCCTGGAGTCTCCAGGTTTTTATGCTCTTCTCTGGGTCTACAGGGAAGAGCGTGGAGTCTGCGGGATTACCTGCGATCCAAGGAAATCAGCCCATGCCTCGATGTGATTGGCTACACACACCGTTTGTGAAGGTGACGAACGGAGACCCGAAGGGAAATGGAGGAGGCACCCCGATAACCGGGGCAGGGGCCTTCCTCCTTCCGCTCTCTCATCCCTCCCCCCCCGCGGGGGCAGGGGAGAGGGCGGCAAGAGACAGAAAAAGAGCGCCAAGCGCTGCAAAAGCCCGCAAAGGGCAACAAAAGAAAGGGGAGGAGCTTGGGATGCATAAGCGGCGGGCACCCGGAACAGCAGCACTTGCAGCCCTTCCAGCAGCCGGGTGCCCGCCAAGCAGGAGAGGTTTTTCGTTTTGCCACAACAGAGGACTGGCTTCTCGTTGTGGTTTCCTGTGCCTGGTTCGTGTTGCTGTTCGGGATGCTGTTTTCCGTTCCAGGAGGAGAAAGGTTCAGGTGTGCGGGACTGCGGGTGGCAGAGAAGGAGGCGATTTCGTGGCAGGTGGCGTCGAGTAAGGAACAAGGTAATATGGAAAGGCGAGCGGGGAACGTTCGGGAACAGAGGCCAGGGTAGGAGCGTATACTAATGCTAAACTGCTGAATCCTTACGCCCTTTGTGAGGGGGAAGGGGCCTCGGGCTTTATTGGATACCCCCTGCCAATTTGAGTTGCGGGGAATTAGCGGGTTAACCGCGCTATTTTAAAGCTGCGCTCAGGTGGCCATGGGCATGCAAAGTGTTTTGATACTTGGGTTTCCACAGGTACACGCGCGTTAGCCGCGTTAATTTAAAACCACATGCACATGCTGGGGGTGTGGTTGTGCATGACCTGGGGGCCATGCGTTGCCGTTGTTGATTTTACTGTTCAATTGATGGCGAGTGGCCCACGGGACCTGAATAGTTCAACGAGTAGAGCATCAGTGCGCAGGTTCAAGCAACCTCTCAGGTATGTGAATGCGCACCTGCGGGTTAGCCCACCTCCATTGGGTATCTTGACTACTACTGAGAGGAGAAGATCTGTAAAACTATTGTCTAGGCTTGGGCCCCGAGTTGGTGCACAACACGTGGTGGCCTGTAACTTGTTAAAGAATTGAATTCTCCATACCTCCTTTCATAATGAAGTCCTCCGATTACTTCTGGAATCCGTGAACTATATGCCATGGCATATTTCCCAGTGAGAAGGTGCATGCAAAGCTGATAGTAGACGTTTGAGACCTTTTATTAACCATAAGCCGTGGGCGATTTCTAAGGGAACAGGTGGACACACAGCTGAATACTGCCTACCAGTTATAATGGCGAGTGTGACCCATGTGTCTGTAGTGTAACTTGAAATGCAGAATTTTCTTCAGGGTGCGTCTCCTTGCGACTCGAGGGGTATCTTCCAAAGGTGTGCTTTTGACAGGCCCTCTGGTGGCTGTTTACATCATGTACGCTGCAGGCGGCGGCCACTCTGTCCCAAGGACTTTGGGATTATTCGAGCCAGTCCATTGACTTTTGAGAGGACCATCCCTGCATCACAAATGCTCCCGTGGTGTTGCTAGAACCAACTCTAATGTAAAGCGTGCTACTCAAATGAAGTCATCTGCGTAAGAGCTCTGTGGTGTGGCTTTATAAAGCGCCTTCACTGCCTATGTTTTTGTAGGCCCTTTGAACGCGACATGTCCCCTTGCGCTAGGAGATTTAATTCAAAGTATAACCATGGTGTACCGCACAGTGTATAATATTGTAAATGGTTCACCAGTAACGGAGAACTCGTGAGGTGTAATGAATCCGGTTACCTGCCTATTAGCGACCCATTTGATATATGAAATGTCATTTATAACGCGCCTATACACAAGTGTTTCAAGGCGCTCCGCTTTCGTCTCAATGCACGAACAGAATAGAGAGCCATTGGGGACCACTGACAACCGGGGCCAAAATAATACCGTCACTTACCAAGCTCTTTGTCCCCCTATTACACCGCAGGAGACCCGGACCTCAGAGCCAATAGCATATTCACTTGCTGTGAGGTCACGCCAGTGGAATGCGGCATCCATAGTCCATGTGTGATGTCATAAACCGTGACCGCATCCTCCTCGCCATTGTGCGTAATAGCTTCGGAAGTGAGAGGTTTGCCCCTTAAAACATGGTGCCAGCTAGAAAGGGTGTTCTAACCACCTAAAGCACACAGATACCATTAAATCGGGTCTGGAGTTTAAGTGTAACTTTTAAAAGCAACGTGGCTTTTGAGTCCAGTTGTGAAGCTGTTGGTTTAGTGTCCATCTCAGTTATGCGAAATGCATATTGATGATGTGCACTTTCCTTTAGCACTCTAAATAAAACGAATCGAAAGCGAATCGAATCACTATTGAGGTGGGGAACGCCTTGTTTTGTAAAGTGGTCTATGTAGGGGATGGGGTTTTAGAAGCAACTCTTTATATTTCCTAGATGCGATGAGCTGAACGTACAGGTGGTGCGCGATTTTCCGGCCAATATGTCCTCCAGCATTAGGGGAATTACCGTGGGGAGGGGAAAGTGCATTACGTTGCGCACGAGAGCGGCTGAGGGCATGGTAGCAAGTCAGAGGCAAGGCGACAAGCGGGAGATATCGCGTTCGTTACCCATTGCATTTTGGGGGGAAACCGGTCAAGGCCCGGTTTTCTTTTGGCAGTCTGGGACTTATAGTAGTGGAGGTCCCTCTTGATGACTGGGTAACACCGTCAGAGGTGGGGAGGTGTTTACTAGGACCAGGCGCCACACATGCGTTATGTTGCTCATTGCAGGGGAGGTTGCGAGGCGCCCGCGTGTTCAGTGTGGGTGACATTGAGTGTCTCCTCGTGGGGCTTAGGCAGGACATTGGCGCCCATGAACATCGGAAATGAGGGCGAACTACCGTCAGTTGGGATGGGTGAGCAGTGCAGTGGGCTTGCATGGGTCATCAAGGGAATATTCCATGTTTACAGCCAGGTTTCAACTTGTCTTAGGGTCGTTTTTATTTTGGCCAGGCTGAGCAACCCACTAGCAGCGAGGTGATGGTGTGCGGCCAGGGAAGGTATGGAAGGCTACAGCTGGGGGATTGACATGCGTAATTTCGGCAGCGGCAAAACCACTAGATAGTGATTGTTTTTAAACCGCACCACTTCCCGTGCAACGGCACATGGGAGGGTTAAAGCTTTCGATTGGGCCACAGTTTACCTGGGCGGAGCATGCTGGAAGGATCATATCTCTTGTGTGGTGCTATCGCAACTGCCACATGATACAGGGGTTGGTGGTACACCTGCTGTTCTGTACAGGAGTGGGTTCTAAGGCTTTCATTGTAGGTGACAGCTGTACTCTTGGGAAAGATAGGACTAGGCACCAGTAGAGCCCCAGTAAAGCAGCTAGTGGTACGGGTATGGGGCAGTTGGAAGGACAAGACGCCCCAATGACGGTCAATGTAAAGTTAGCAAAAGTATCTGGAATTATGGCGGGTGTAAAAACGCTCGGACACACAATGTAGGCAAAGGGGACGAACATGGTTTAAGTCCTTGGGGGGTACATGATATCACGTCACGCTGTTATGTGGTACCGCAGTTGCTGCTCGGGGGGCTGGAGGTGAAAAACATTAGGAGTAGTTTAGCTAATTGTAGGTATGGCACAGCAACAGTGGATTAGTTAGCAGCCACGTGGGTTAACGGCATTTGTTTGTGTTTCGTGGTAGCAGCCACAGAGATGACACAGGGGCTACAGGTGTTCAAATGGGTCAGCTGAGTTCGCAAGTAACTGGTAGGGGTTTGCAGTGAGGGACTCTATTACGGAACTCACTTGGTGGCCCGTGAAGAGACGTTGCGATAGACAACTTTTCAGTGCAGCAGGCTGTTAAGGGAATTTCCACCACGCAAAGGTGGTTGGTCGGGATCACGCAGGGTCACACGATTTGACAGGAGTGGCAAGGCATTGCAAATTTGGAAGACATAAGAGTGAATGTACCTAAGTGAACAGGGCTAATCAGGGGATGTACAAAGCGTAGAAGTGAGGATACCTCAGGGGGAGCAGGCTGGACTTGGAAGCAAGAGGACACAGAGCAGCAAAAGTTTGATCCCATGCTAGCTCTTGGAAACCTCAGGGTATTAAGTGCATTAGAAAAAACCTATCCTCTTACCAACGTTCCAAATGATATGAAGCAGGTTAGGAGAGGATGGGAGAATAGGCCGGGGAGGCAATAAGGGCACGGATGTAGATGGATACCCTTGTAGGCAACCATATCGGAGCAGATGCTAGTGGGCATGGGATGGGACATATCTGAATTGGCCGGGGGGTGAAGGTTGCTGGGGCACTCAGGTCAGTGGCTGATCCACCGAGGTCAATGCACAGGAGGGCATACCCTACAAAACAGGTTGTCCAGGTAGGTTTATGGTGGGGTACCTTATCACTGCAGGGACTGGTAGTTGCAAGGGCATTGATGCGGGGGAGTGGGCCCAGGCTATCCATAGGGCTGCAGAAAGTGGCCATGAAAGTTACTAGTACACAACGCAATTTATTGGGCTGGTGCACATGGGTCAGTTCGGTGAAGCAATATAACACCAGTAGTATGTGGCAAAAGGTGGGATAAGTTTTGAGCCAAAAGACAAGTCAGTATGTACAGTAGCTTCGTGTATAGACTCCACTACTCAGGAGTCGGACCAGCGCCTCTTGGGAGCCTAACACGGCAGGGGCGTCTGGTGGTGGCAACGAGGGCTCCGCTTCCTCGAACAAATGGCGTTCTCTCAGCCCGAAAACACCTGTAAGGACAGGGAGGTATCAGGCACGGAGGGTTGAGAGAGTTGTGTCCACGAAAGAGATGGTTGGATAATGCAAGGAACGGAATCGGACCAGCGCCTCTTGGGAGCCTAAAAACGGCAGGGGCGTCTGGGGTTGGCAGCGAGGGCTCAGCCTCCTCGAACAAATGGCGTTCTCTCAGCCCGAAAACACCTGTAAGGACAGGGAGGTATCAGGCACGGAGGGTGGAGAGAGTTGTGTCCACGAAGGAGATGGTTGGATAATGCAAGGAACGGAATCGGACCAGCGCCTCTTGGGAGCCTAAAAACGGCAGGGGCGTCTGGTGTTGGCAACGAGGGCTCAGCCTCCTCGAACAAATGGCGCTCTCACCCCTAAAACACCTGCAGGGGCAGGGTGTTACCAGGCACGGAGTGTTGGGAGTGTTCTGCCTAGTAAGGAGATGGTTGAAGAGAAAGAAGCAGTTGGCTTCAAAGCAGAAGTAGAACCAGGAGCCGGTGGTACGAGAGCAGGTCAAGGGGGGACTGAGGTACCCCAGGATCAGGCACAACTGGCAAAGGTGACATCCCTGGTCAAAGAAGGATAGAAGGACTGGCACCGGGCAGCAAGGTGTACACAGAACTTCTAGAGCTACAAACTAGGAAAAGGGGGAGCCACGGTGGGCGGTAACCCACCTTTGGCGTGGCAGGGTTGTGGCGACCAATGAGAACAGAAAGACTCTGAATGAGCCATTGCTAAACCGGAAGGGGCTCAGCGCCTCCTGGGAGCCTAAACGGCAGGGGTGTCTGGCGGTAGCAATTGGGGCTCAGCTTCCCCCCAACTAACGGCGCTCCCCCAGTCCGCAAATACCTGCAGGGGCAGGCGGTTCTCAGACTCGAAGGTCTTGGGGGAGTTGGGCCTGCAATGGAGATAACCGGGGCAGCAAAAAGGGGGAAGCAGGACGAGGAGCAGTCGCCGCATCTTTGGAACTATTTTCAATATCTGTTTGCTGTGGTTATGTATATGTGTGAAAATAAATCTGCGGCCTTGTTATGCCAAACCAAAGGAAAATGTCTCATTCAGCACCTTACTGGAGGGGAAAGGAAAGGGGCTGGCAAGAATGAGTAATGGGTGATGCTTATGGCATAGCTAATGGACAAATGCCCAGGTTATGAAGGTGACGAACGGAGACCCGAAGGGAAATGGAGGAGGCACCCCGATAACCGGGGCAGGGGCCTTCCTCCTTCCGCTCTCTCATCCCTCCCCCCGCAGGGGCAGGGGAGAGGGCGGCAAGAGACAGAAAAAGAGCGCCAAGCGCTGCAAAAGCCCGCGAAGGGCAACAAAAGAAAGGGGAGGAGCTTGGGATGCATAAGCGGCGGGCACCCGGAACAGCAGCACTTGCAGCCCTTCCAGCAGCCGGGTGCCCGCCAAGCAGGAGAGGTTTTTCGTTTCCCACCCTCCCACCCTACAGCTGAGGCAGAGCCTGGACGTCGTTGTCGCAGGAAGACCAGGCGGTGTTGTGGCGACCAATGAGAATAGAAAGACTCTGAATGAGCCATTGCTAAACCGGAAGGGGCTCAGCGCCTCCTGGGAGCCTAAACGGCGGGGGTGTCTGGCGGTAGCAATTGGGGCTCAGCTTCCCCCCAACTAACGGCGCTCCCCCAGTCCGCAAATACCTGCAGGGGCAGGCGGTTCTCAGACTCGAAGGTCTTGGGGGAGTTGGGCCTGCAATGGAGATAACCGGGGCAGCAAAAAGGGGAAGCAGGACGAGGAGCAGTCGCCGCATCTTTGGAACTATTTTCAATATCTGTTTGCTGTGGTTATGTATATGTGTGAAAATAAATCTGCGGCCTTGTTATGCCAAACCAAAGGAAAATGTCTCATTCAGCACCTTACTGGAGGGGAAAGGAAAGGGGCTGGCAAGAATGAGTAATGGGTGATGCCTATGGCATAGCTAATGGACAAATGCCCAGGTTATGGGCAATGACATTGAGGTATGGGCCGGAAAGTTAGGGTCTGCAGCAGATCGGAAGGCTGGGTGCCCAGCTTTCCTGTTAGCAGCATCTCCTGCACTGAAGAGAGTGAGTGACACGTGCACACACAAACCCGACCAACTTCAGAAAAAAAGAAGGCTTGGAGACCAGCTGATTCAGTCTGTTCAAAAAGGGGAGGATAGCATCTGTAGCACTTTAAATCAACAGTTAATTATTTGGCAAACCGTATGCAATCGGGTTTTATCCGAAATGTACCTTTTAAAGTGGGCGTGTGGTCGGGAACTTGGAGAAGGGGGCAGGGCATATGTGACATCATTCTCTGAGTTTTGGGAATGTAGGCAGCATGTGGCAATGCCACTGGAGTACATGTTTCCTCCACAATGAGTGATTTTAGCAACTTTTGCTGGTGGACAGCACATCTCGCCTCCAAAACTTCCACTCACTTCAGAATGGCGGTGCTGGAAACTGGAGGGGAGAATGTTGTATTTCCACACTTTTGATCTTGAGCTCAGAATCGGTTCCTTCTACGTCTCAATCATGGTGGCAGATTTTTACTCCCATTTTTCACGATGCTAAAGTGGTACTGAACAAGGAGAATCCCCTCGATGTCTGGCACATGGCTTATGGCCGTCTCTAGGGACGTTGGTATGCCGTGAGGCATGGACAACCAACAGTGCTGGATTCCTTCTGCAGCAGCCACTTTCCTGTGTCTTCAGAATATGGGTCTGAAAACAAAAGTGTTGATCCTGCATGGAACAGCGTTTTTCATATTTACCAAGGAAATCAGAATACGGCCCCTGCATGGGGTCGTGCTGTGCAGAAAGGTGGACCGTATCCACTTGCCATTTATAGAGGGCGGACACTGTGCCGTTTTAGGGTCACAGTAAAAAGAAATGCTTGTTGGATTCAATTGAGTCAAATGTTCACACGCCAAAGTCGGCATTGGAACACAGGTCGTAAAACTGCCAAGTACTTTTATTTTCTTCCTATTGCGTGCATATAGTTAATACAAACCGTTTGCATAGTAAGATTTGAAAAGAAAGAAAAGACATTACAGCATATAAAATTATTCAAGCTAAAACGCGTAATAATAAATCATGCTGAAACCTAACTCCATAAAATAAATCTATACCATTTTATAGAAACTTGGCTTTTTGCCTTACGACCTGTACATGCCCAGTCAAGTGTCTAGTGTAGTATGTTTTGCTTCCTTTCAACTCCCCTCCTCCACTCCCAAAAATCTATCCCTCAAATTCGCTGCTTAATAGAAGTAAAAACACAAATTATTCTTTTTCACTTGCCGCCAGCCCTACAGATAAGGGGTGTATAGTCCACTTTTACTCCCTAAAAATATGCAAATACTCCCAAAAAAGAAAAATGGGGAGCAACAAAACAAAAGGAACAAAAAAATAATCTTGTCCCCTGTTGGGGGTCGCCTGCCATGTCCATCCGGCAGGCGCCCCGGGGGTGCTGCTTCCTCACAGCACCCAAACAGGCCCAGCGCCTGTGGGAGTTTGGGGCCTGCCAGGTCCATCGGGCAGGCCCCGGGGCGCTATGGGACACCAGCGCCATCAGGGTAGGGGCACAGCCTGCCAGGGTCCTGACCATGCGGACCTCGGCCGCCGTCCTGGCACGAGGGTCCCATGGCACCAGGGCCTGCAGGCCTGTACCTCCTACAGCATTAATGAGACACGGACTCAGACCAACCTTCCACGGAGTCTGCAGCCGTTCTGTCTCACGTGCCTGCAGGGGCTCCTTTTATTAGCTTGGGCCATGACGCAGTCATGGCCCATCTTAAAGGGGCAATACACGTGAGGACAAACACATCCCCTTAAAGGGGCAACACACCTAGGCGGGTCCCACGTAACACTCCTCCTTTTTCATAATGAACAAACAAACAGTGCTGAAACATCCAGGCATCCCGCCTGTTACAAAACACTAACATGCTTGTTGGTTTAGAACTTGTGGAGTGGGCAAATGATGACATTTGCCACCGCCACATACTCAGCTTGCTCACACCACTAAAGACCTAACATATTAACCCATTTCTAAACACACTCCACAGGTGACATTCGTTGCAGGTAAGCTGCTAGAGGAACATCGGCAGTTCTACCACAGTTTACAAAACCCTTTATTAACCTGGGGCTCGAAACGATAACCTACACAAACAAACACCATGGTTGTCTACCGGTATTGCATGCACACCTCGCAACTGTGGGAGCACAGCCTCACCCGATTATTCTCGCCTGAGACCCCTTAAAGCATGTAGTTACTATGCAGGTTCACAGCATCAAACACAAGATTACTGAGTCCTCTTTAAACAACAGCGGGGCAGCAGGAAACCAGTCCATCTCCCATCAGTGTCCGTTCAGGAGTCACTTCCCAAGTTCAGGTCCATCGATGGTGTAGTTCACAGCCGGCAAAGCCGCACCTAGCGGGTACCAGGGGCCTCATCGGCATAGTCCCTTGATGTTCAGAGCAGAGTAGCGCGCCGCGGGTCACAGGGCATCCAGGCTGCTCCGTGTGCTGTTGATTTATTACGGAGCGACATGGCATCACTCACCCTTTTTTTTTTTGTCGGCGATGCTCCCCCGATCTGGCACACCTCTTTCCTCCAGGGGCACAGAAGGGCGCACAAGCACTCGTCATGAGCTGCAACCCATTTCTCGGCTAATGCCCTGATTCTTAGTTTTATGGTCCAAGGCTGCCTGGTCACTTGGTCACACCCAAGGTGTCGACTGAACTCAGGGGTCCAGCAGGTATCCTCCCCACAGCCTGTCAAGCTTGTCCCTTCGATGGCATAGTATGCAGGGTGTCATTAATGACAGGCAGCCAGATTGTCCTCCGTGGCAGTCAGTCAGTGCCACTAAGATGATAGGCAGTGTGGATTATGTTCCGACGGCACTGTTCGGGGATATGATCACCTCCATGTTGTCGGGCATTCCTTCCGACCGATGTAGCAGGGTACCGGGTCTTGTTCTGCTGCCAACGCTGCATCCCCTGCAGCACCTCATGGACGGTGCCGTTAGTGCGGTGTACAGTGCACACAATGTCCAACGTCGTGGCTGGGGCCTTAGTATACGAGGGTGGACGCCCCGCTATGAAGGTGGTGTGGACCCCATGGGGGCTGGTGCTGTCGCTCTGCTTTGTGTCTGGTGCACTCACCGCCTGGGATTTTTTTCCAATGGAGCGCCCTTTCGATGCAAAGAGCTCCAACGGGAAGCATGCATTCTCCTCTCTCCTGCTCCTTCCAGAGCACCGTGGCCTCTCGACAGCAGCAGCCCAAAATCTTCATTGAGGCACGTTGGGCAACGTGGCCCTCTCCGGGTATTGCCTCTCGTGTGTGTCTGGCAGTAGACAGAGGCACGGGTACTGCTGTAGCCGATCTTTGTAGGTGTGCTCCGACCATAAGGGAGACACAAACCCCTGCCTGGGCAGCGCAGGCACATTGCTGACGTGGAGAGGAGAACTCTGGGCTAGTAATCTCACAGCATGTCACTGCCTCCTGGCCCGGGATCCCACTGAGGCCTCTGATGGCACAGCTCCAACACAAGATTGCTTGGTTGTTCTCCTCGCCAATCACTGCGGGGGCCATGTTCGCACTTTCGCCTCCCCCGACCCTGTAGGGCTGCTGGGATTTACATCTATCTGTGGCCCCGGATCTTGAAGGGAGCGGGTTCTTTCTTGTGCCGCTCGGATCCAGAGCTTTCTCACCCCCAGCCTGACCCGGGCTGACACAGAGTATCAGGCACCTTTCAGTTCTGACATAGAGCGCATCAAACTGTACCTCTGGGCGGCGTGGAATCGCCCTGCCAGCAGCCTGAACGTTTAGTGAACCGCAAGTGTTTGCTTCTTTTTATGTCTCACCGCCTGGAACTGTTGGGGGCGGTTACTCTGCCCAGGGCACCTCGCGGCAGGCTGGCTGAGGTGGGACAGGTGGGCGCTCCACAGCGGCACTCGGTCTCACTGCTTCGGCTGGGGGCAGTCTATATTTCCCACTGGACGTTCTTATTCCTTTCCCTTCTTTTTCTCTTGGCATAGCGCCGCGGGACGGGGCGTGAGCTAGATCCCCCCCCCTTTTGGCCGCACGAGCACCCTCCTTTCAGAGGGCCGCGGCCTTTTGCGGGGCAATGCGTCTCTCCTCACGGGCGGATGTTTGTTCCCTGCCCGCAGCTGCACTATTTCCACAGCAGAGTTTGCGGGCAGGCTGCCCCCTGGCCACACGAGGACCCCCATACAGAGGGCCGCAGCCAGGGAGGACCCACCATCAGGGATCTTCTTCCCCCTTACGGCGGGCCCAGCATCAGCTCGTGCGGCTGATGCCACTTTCCTTTGTTGCCGACTTTTTTTTTTCCTCTGGGCCCGGTTGATGTTGGGCCCGCCTCAGCTGTTTTGTACGCGGGAGATGCCGCCGCTTCGTGCGGGGGGGGGGGCAGCGTCTCCCTGCCACGGCCAGGGGGTCCGCCCGGCATCTTAATGCGGCTGACGCCGCTCCCGGTTCGGGGCCGCCTCTTCTCTCTTCGGGACTGTGAGGTGGGGCAGCTCACGCGGCCACCGCCGCACATCCCCCTCCACACGGGGTGGAGGCAGCAGCTCCTCCTCCCAGGGCCACCTCTCATGGTTATGGGACAGCGTCGCGTCTCCCCGTCTCCCTCGGGAGACGGGCCGGCAGCTCGCCGTCCTTTGTCCTTGCGGGCCCCGTTGTTGCTGGGCCCCGCCTCCGCCTCTTTTTTTTTTTTTTTTTTTCTGCAGCGCGTCCCACCACAGCCCCTTAGGTGGGGTGGGGCAGCGCCTTCACCTCGCAGCGGATACGCCGCCGGCATGGCCGCTCCCGTGGGGGATGGGCCGCTCCCCTTTGTTGCGGCCAGAGGCCGCCAAACATCGTATTGCGGCTCCGGCCGCCAGTACTTCTCGGGGCTTCCCCCCTTCCGCCCTCGTTGGTTCTCCACACAGGGGGGGCAGGCAGCAATCACCGCAGCTGGCGCCTCTCCTTTCCGTGGGAGGTGGGGGCAGCTTCCTCCCTTCACGCGGGCCCTGACAGCGTCGGGCCCGCCTCACCTCCACTTCTTCTGGGCTCGCGGGCCCGTTCTCCTCGTCGCCATTGTTGGGGGTCGCCTGCCATGTCCATCCGGCAGGCGCCCGGGGGTGCTGCTTCCTCACAGCACCCAAACAGGCCCAGCGCCTGTGGGAGTTTGGGGCCTGCCAGGTCCATCGGGCAGGCCCCGGGGCGCTATGGGACACCAGCGCCATCAGGGTAGGGGCACAGCCTGCCAGGGTCCTGACCATGCGGACCTCGGCCGCCGTCCTGGCACGAGGGTCCCATGGCACCAGGGCCTGCAGGCCTGTACCTCCTACAGCATTAATGAGACACGGACTCAGACCAACCTTCCACGGAGTCTGCAGCCGTTCTGTCTCACGTGCCTGCAGGGGCTCCTTTTATTAGCTTGGGCCATGACGCAGTCATGGCCCATCTTAAATGGGCAATACACGTGAGGACAAACACATCCCCTTAAAGGGGCAACACACCCAGGCGGGTCCCACGTAACATCCCCCTGCTTTCGCCTACACAGCTCCATGGATATGTTTGGACCAGTAGTGCACGTAGCGCCACAGGAAGAAACCCTCATTATTGCTTATCAGAAGAAGTAAACCTGTGTCTTTTAATGTACATGAATAACTAGGTGCAAAGAAATAACTATTACAAAAACATTTCCGTTTTCCATTTAAAACAAAATTTTACCCACTTATATGTATACTCCTATTGGAAATTGGACTTACATTTTTACTCACTAACAAATCATTTTACTCACAACTTTAAAAAATAGGGATTAAAATACTCCCACCTACAAGTCTTATCTGGAGCACTTCTTGCCGCTCACAAAAAGGACACTTCCCCAGACCAGAGTACTGTGGTGCAGCGCTGGCGCCTGTGCATCACCCTGCACTAGTGAAAACCTCTGCACCTCTCTGCTCTCACGTTTAAACCTTTCTTTCCCCACCCCAGTTCTCTTTAGTCCTGCCATGCTGGGTGAGGGGGCCAACTGTCCCGTAATCTGCAGTACTGTAACGCTTCACAGGGCACTGTCCCACCTCCTACACACAGCCTGTGCGGGGCAAGAAAATGTGCAGACTTTGCAACTCTGCCGCATCAGTTGTCCAAAGCGTGTGTTCCTGGCTCGGAGTTCACACATTTTCGTGTGATTGTTCAAAGCACAGGGATGCCCAATGGCTCCCTCTGTGGTCTCACTCTATTTCAGCAGGCATTACAATAAAATCAATTACGGGTTCATGGAGGCAGGGCTATTATCCCCCAAGAGGTGCAAATGACTGTTGAATAAATGGGAGGGGAGCATAAGGCTGCGCACTGCTCATTTTACTAGATCGCTCGGCTGCGTTTGATCTTCTTGATCACGCCAGACTATTGGAAACCTAAGCAAATTTTGGAAACTGTTCAAAACATGCCGTGGATTGGATTGACTCCTTTTAGGTGAAAGAACATCAAAGATATGCTGGGGCACTGCATGCTCAGACTCTATTGACATCAAGTATGAAGTACCACAGGGAGCCTGTATTTCTCCCATCCTATTTAATATATATATATGACTCCTGTGTGATAAACTGGAAAGGATGGGTTTCCATTTCACAAATTACGCGGACGATTTCCAACTGGTCATGGATCTCAGTGGGGACTATGTTAGGGACACCAAAACACTTAACCACATCTACTTGATCATCCAGGAGTGGATGACACAAAACTGGATGTGTTTGGATAGTTCTAAGACTGTGCTTATGGTCTTCGGATCCACCCAGGCTAGAAGGACACTTGACCCATCCTACACAAGCTTTACGATCGACTCCTGCGACATAAAAGTGGTTGAAAGGGTAAAAACCCATGGCACGATATTTGAAGCCTCTTTAAATGTGGACGCTCATGTCAAATATGTGACTAAAAGCACACACTAGCATCTAAAAATTCTAAAACAGATAAACCCATTAGTATCTCGAAAAAATTGCGACACTTTGTCTGGGCCATAATTATGCTCTGGTTGGATTACTGCAACGCCTTACTGAACGGTGCAGGCAAAGGGAACATCCAAAAATTGCAGGCAATCCAGAATGACACTCTCAGAATAATTTTCAATGCAACAAGAAGGGATCACATCTCACAGTATCATAGGGAGCTTGAGTGGCTACTGTTGGAAAAAAGAATTCAATTTAAGACTCTGACCCTTACTCATAAATGTGTGCATGGAGATGCCCCTCAATACCTGAAGCAAACAGTAAGAAAATACTCACCAAGCAGGTCTCTGTGCTCTAGCGCTTCATATCTCCTGATGATACCACAGGTCGAAAGAGCTAGAGGATTTGGCAGATCCTTTCCCTCTCTCACCACAATAAATTGGAATAAACTCTCCATATCTATGCGAACAGAGGCAAACTATGAGGTCTTCAGGAAAAACCGGAAAACAACCCTGTTTGAGTAAACAAGCTATTAAATCTCAAGTTATATATGTTGTAAGTGTTGCACCCTGATGCCTGCGGGCTATGGTGCGGTATAAATAAATAAAAAATTAAGAAATGATCACTCCAGCAGCGTTGCATTTTGACTGTGAATACGTTTTGAAAATCCAATCGGGATTTGTTTATGGTCACATATGTTTGCAGGCTGCTGCTGTAATTCTTTCTTTCAGCATAGGAGAAAGTACATTCATAAACCTATAAATCTATAAACTTATTTATTTTGCTGGTCATGTTTCTATATCCATTTATACATTGTCTGGTTAGTTACATATGCCATGTGGGTACTTATTAAGGCATTGTATTAAAGCATATTTAGCTCTTGAAACCCAAAGCATAACCAATACTTAGATCAACTAAGCCTGGAAAGACATTGTAGCATGCTGGATGATGTGTGGCTGCATGGAATGTGTGTTTGAGTGGGTTCAAGGAGAAGGCAGGACATCTGACGAGTGACTGTTAAGAGACCTGCTGTTTGCCGAGGACGCTCTGCTAGCGGGCTTCATGATTGAGACTTAAATAAACGTACGTCTCACGTACGTCTCACCTGATATGCTAGTCAGCTTGATACTTCAGACATGTTCACAAATGACTAAATCGCAGACTGAGCCCACATCCCAATTTCACCACTCAAGCCAAGTGTGTGATGCTAGGAAAATCATTTGATCTTCCTGTGTCTTATCTGGCAAATTTGGGGTCCCTAGCAGTAATGCAGCTTGCAGATTTTGCTGTTTAAAAAAAGATCCTCTCCTGTAGTTTGGGAGACTAGAGAGTGCCTCCATATACAATATTGATCATGCATATATCTATCTCTTGTCTTCTACAAGGAAACTTCTTTTCATGTAATTTCCAGTGATGCTCTAGTTTATCAAAGACTGATAGCACTCATGCTATTTTGTTTTATGTCACTTCTGATGTTGATACATATTCAAATTCTGGAATCTCCATCGTTTTTGCCACATACGGCTTCTGAAACCCTAGGACTGGGAGATAAATCAAACAGCATAATTAGCCTTGTTTTTTTGTTTTTGTTTTCTCTGTGTATCTGTTAAAATGGCTATGCCTCCAAGTTACGATGAAAGTGGATACATAGGGGGATAAAGGACACGATTGACATTGTATGGTCCGTGGGCACCAGAGTGGATGGAACTAGATGGAATCAATGAATCTGTATGGAGTGAATGGAATTTGGAAGGACTGGACAGGGTGGATGCAATGGTATGGACAGAGCGGATCGTATGGATAGAGTGGATGGTATGGATAGAGTGGATGGAATGGACAGGGTGGATGCAATGGTATGGACAGAGCGGATGGTATGGATAGAGCGGATGGCATTGATAGAGTGGATGGTATGGATAGAGTGGATGGTATGGATAGAGTGAATGGCATGAATAGAGTGGATGGCATGGATAGAGTGGATGGAGTGGAATAGATAGAATGGATAAAGCGGACAGAATGGATAAAGCGATAGAATGGATAAAGCAGAAAGAATGGATGAAGCGGATGGAATGGATGAAGCGGATGGAATGGATGAAGCGGATAGAATGGATGAAACAGATAGAACAGATGAAGTGGATAGAGTAGACGAAGCGGATAGAGTGGATGAAGCGGATAGAGTGGATGAAGCGGATAGAATGGATGAAGCGGATAGAGTGGATGAATTGGATAGGGTGGATGAACTGGATAGGGTGGATGAACTGGATAGGGTGGATGAACTGGATAGGGTGGATGAACTAGATAGGTGGATGAATTAGATAGGGTGGATTAATTTGATAAGGTTGATGAATTTGATAGGGTGGATGAAATAGATGGAATGGATAGAGTGAAGGAAATGACGGAAGAGATAGAGTAGATGGTACAGATGGAATGGATAGAGTAGAGGGAATATTTGGATTGGATAGAGTAGATGGAATAGAGGAATGAATAGAGTGGATTTAATAGGTAGAATGGATGAATGGATAGGGTGGATGGAATAGTTATAATAGTTGGAATAGATTGAGTTGATTGAATGGATAGAGTGGATTGAATAGGTAGAACAGATGGTATGGATATAGTGGATGGAATAGATAGAGTATACAAAGCAGATGGAATTGATGGTGCTGACAGAACGAATGGGGCTGATGGAAAGCACAGAATTCATTGGAATTCGCCCCTCACGCGTCTCACTGTGCACCCCGCCCCCTGTTCCCCACCCCGTTGCCATTTATCTGTATCCCCTATATAGCCTTATCCCCCTGCCTCTAAATGTCTGTCTGTCGCTATGTTCCCACCATCCTACTAATGTGCCTGGTCTCTGGCGTTCTAAAGATAACCACCATATCACATCACTACTCTTACTCTCTACTATACACCATCACTCAAATAGAACACAGCTATACCCTTGAGTAATTCGGCCTAGCTGTCCACATATGAATACAACCTTATCAACACCTCATCACCCTAATAAAACGCAGCTAGCTGAACACATTCTAGCATAGTTGCTCACATACGCGTCCCTCAGACCTAACGCAGCCAAAGCCCAGTCTGGATGTCCACCCACCAGACTGCACGCATCCAACTGACTTCTCCAGCATCACCCCCAAATGCTAGCACACAGCAACCCACCCGGCAATTACACCAGCTGTACACTTATCTGGTGCACCCACGCACCCTACAACACTATCTCTCTCTACTGACCAGAACTATGGTTCCTGAGGGCATTCAACCTAACAGCACTTTGAGGTCATACCAAAGATATATAAAGAGTTATATAAATGCCTAATAACATAACATAACATAAATTGCAGAGAATTGCAGAGAGAGGTAATCAAAAGTGCAAATGCATGGTCATCAATTTGCGAACATTAAACACCCCTATTAATGGAGATAAAACATAACGCTTCCTTCCATACATGACACACAGCTGCAGTATAGACAATGGATTCAGCCCCATAGATCAAGCATCAACATCGATCACCTTCAATGGAGCTCATATCAGTAACATGTACTGCACTTTCCCCCTCCCCCTTCCCATGCACTTGCGCGATCTGAATGACACCTGGCCTAGTAGGAGCGCTGTCTGTCTTCCCTCTGTTTCCCCTCCCTTGCGTCACGCCTTGAAACACTTGTGTGTAGGCGCATTATAAATGACATATCATATCATAACAAGCCCGCTATAGCTCATCATATAGAAGGGTCTTAAGAAGGGGCATGATGTGAGCAGATGGGGAGCCGATTCAAGCTTCGAACCACAAAAGCAGCAAGTCCTATCTTTGCATGCTAATTTAATCCAACAGCCAGTATGTTCTCTGGACAGGAGAATATTAAAACACAGGTATACAATAAATCTGCAAACATAATGGGAGCACATCTTTGTTAAGTAGGTAGGGAGGTGATTGCAACGGAATACCTGTGTGCTAAAGGTTGCATAATTTGCCTTATTACTTACATAGGAAATATTAAACATAAAATCAAAATCACTGGTTTTCTTCTTTAAAATATTCGATGAATTATGGATTAAAACAAATTCATCGAGGACTAAATCAATGTTAAGAAAGTGGCTCATGGCAGTGGCTCTTAGCTGTGTTAAAAAAGGATTAATTCCAACCCCCTTGAATATGTTCTGGCTAAAAAGCTAGGTAGGTTTTTCGCAAAGGCGGGAGACATACTAATAGCAAGGACAAGTTTACAGTGTTAATCAAGGCATAAAGAGCGAATGGAGGGAACTCCGAGCTCACAACGGAGTGCCTCCAGCGGAACAGAGGAGGGAACTCCAAGGATAGCTCTCAATAATTTACCCTCAAGTTTGTCCACCGACCTCATCATTGGCTCATGTAGTACAGTTAGGCCATATACAATCCCTGGTAGAATGCTTGTGCGATATACTGACACTAGCCCCTCAATTTTGTCGCCACCTCTCCTGCGAATAAAACGTTTGAGTACCAACCATTGTTTTAATATTTTAGCTGGTACAAAATCGCTATAAAATCTCTACGTTGGTGTATTAAAAATCGGGACCCCCAGATAGAAATAGTTATCAACAATCTCAAGGGGAAATCCATTTAGGAACCAGCTAAATTTCTGCTTTATTGATTTCGGTCCAAACATCATCATTTTAGTTTTTGAGCAATGAATTCTAAGGAAGTTAGCCTCTGAATAAACGGCTAATGCATCCACTGACCACTGCAGGCC
The DNA here is from genome assembly GCF_040938575.1 of Ambystoma mexicanum. Classification (NCBI taxonomy): domain Eukaryota; kingdom Metazoa; phylum Chordata; class Amphibia; order Caudata; family Ambystomatidae; genus Ambystoma; species Ambystoma mexicanum. The sequence goes on from NC_090934.1 coordinate 231,547,252, forward strand.
TCTCAGGGTGCAATATTGTGTCATCCGCGTACCCTAGCCAGGGCACCGGAACTTTGTCAATTCGAGGGGCAAAATTGTGGGTAGATTCAATAACTAAGCCAATGTCAGAGACATACAGGCTATAAAGCAATGGGGCTAAAGCACATCCTTGTTTAAGCCCAGTGTTGGTCGCTATTTCATCTGTAAACTCACCTAGTGGGTGGCTGTGTATAATGAGGTCAGGAAATATAAAAGTGATGGGTCTATACCCCATTTTTCAATTTCGACCAAAGTAGGGGCAGGATATGGTGTTGAATGCTTTTGGGAAGTCCACAAAACAGATATACAGGTTTCCCACTGTGGTACCCCTATAAAACGTGATGATGGAATAGAGTGCACTTAAATTATGTAGCGTGTTGTATCCTTTACAAAACCCCGTTTGAAATGGAGATAGTAGACTGCATGACAAAGCCCAGTTGGATAGTTGGTTTATGGTAGAAAAAATCTTTTGGCTAATATTCAGCCTGGCCAATAACCTGTAGTCATAAGGATTGGCATGGTCACCCTTCTTGAAAGCAGGTATGACTATAGATTTCCTCCAACTCAAAGGGATCCATCCTGATTCCAGGATCCTAGCAAAAATGGTTCTAGTACGAAGGACCAAAAGGGAATATTATACTTGTACACAACATTCGCGAACATATATTCGGACCTGGTGCTCGAGAGCTATTAAGTGATTTAATAATCATTTCAATTCCATCAGCACTGAAGCCAGAATTGAAAGCAGCAATGGTGATATATGACAGTAGTTTCTCCACATTATTGAGACTGTGAAAAAGTTTCTTAATGGCTGTTATCCATGTCAAAGTGTTAATAGGATTACTTTCCAATTGGTGTTTTCCATTGACAAATGTTGTAGCCATAGCCCAACATTTTCTATTGTCATTACTCCTTAGTAATGTGAGGATACACTTCCAATCCGCACTAATCATAGAGAACCTATGATGGTGCAGCCAATTCTTATACTTAGTGGAGAGATGGGCGAGCAGGGCCTTTTTCTCATGCACAGTATATGTATTGGCTCTCTTAATAGCAGCACATTGCCTACAATGAGCTTTCTTAGCATGAGAGCTTTCTTAGCATGATGGATGACAATATTAAAGTTGTCAACATGGTTGAAAGAAGAAGCAGGCATTCGATGATTCAAGTTCAGCAAATAAGTCAGCATAGGCATCACGCAAGAAACATCCCAACTGTGTCTAGACAACCATTCAGATAGGATATTACAGTTAAGATGAACAAAATCACTAACTCTAGACAGAGTTTTTTTCACTCCACACAAACGGTTTCCTTGCACATTAACAGTAGCACATTGTTCTGGATGGTCCAACCAACCCACCCTCTGGGCCTTGGCATTTTTTTAGATCAGGAAGAGACACTCTGGAGCAAGCAGGACACTCAGGCAGGCTGCAAGAAGTCATCAGGTTTTATTTCCAACATGCGATACACAGGATACATCATCAGAAACACCTGTGGACCCTGCCAAAATGACTAGGCTCACCCATCCTTATATACACATCTAGAGAGGTGAGGTAATGGTTTGGTCACAAAGGCAACCTCTTTCCTATCTGTGATTTGTTGACTTCTATGGCATGATCAATGTGCTGTTTCTCTCTCTACTTGTGATTTGCTGGCCTATCTGCCACTCGGACCTAGTCTAAACCGGTTTTACCCACTCCTTACCCCCACCTTTGTCCCCTACATGAACTCTTTGTAAAAAAAACTGTCCAGTGAGGTCAGAGTGAGTTAGCACAAAGCAACCATTTTGTCTACTTAAGTAAGTATCCATGTTGAAGTGCCTGACCTTGTCAGAAAACCTAAAATGGCTGTGCTCATTACAAAATGCCTGACCTACCCAAATTTTGCCCAAAACTTGGGACCTGTGCTAATTTAGATTTTGATTCTTTGATACTATATCATAACATTTACTACCTGACACATTCTCTACTGTTCATGATATTCTGACTCCATAACTAAATCATCCCTTAAAGCACTTTCCTGCGAAGCACTATAATTCTAGTTTCTGCAACATTTTGAATAATTGATCACCCCACCAAGTTATCTACGTTCAGTTTGAGGGGGAGGGGATAGTCATTCCTTTACAAAATGTATTCATATATGTGGAGGCTGTCAGAATCTAGAACACTAAGAACATTGTGTTGCCACGTTGATCTGAGTTTTATTGTAGTATACACTCTGCTTGCTGCCAGTTGGTAGATTCCCATAGGACAGTGCTCAATTGTCCCAAGTTTTGAAAAGGTTGAGTTGTGGTGGGATTCAGATGAGACTGGTGCATCGTATTACAATTCTGAGTAAACCTCTTTGGTTCTTTGTCAGATTTCAAGAAGGAAGTATTACTCATGCTTTTGGTTGGTTCCCATAGCTGATTTATTAGTGTTCAAGGTGCCGACACGTGTTTCGACCCCACAAGGGTCTTTATCAGGCCAATTTATCAAGTAGGCTTGGTAAGTACGGCGGATGGCCTGTGTACAGCTTCAATTGGTAGTTCTGCTGGGTAGGACGCTAGCAAGCCGGTTGGCCTCTGCAGTCACAGTGATCGGGACCGGCCACATACTTCCTTCTGGAAATCTGACAAAGAACCAAAGAGGTTTACTTAGAATCATTTTAATATGATGGGCTGGTCTCATCTGATTCCCACCACAACTGTACATAGGTCTAGGAGTTGTCAGCATTAGGGATCTGCGTAGAATAGCATGATTGCTGAGAGGATTTAATGTTGCAGATAGGAAACTGCTGCGTACCCAGGTAGCCCTATCCACAAAGGTATAATCAGTGCATGAAAAGCTAGTACCGTTGATGCAAGTATGCATAGGCGCCAGTTTATCAACTGATTTGGTGTTTAGACAGATCAGATTGTGAGCTTGAATCGGCATGAGCCAATCAGAACCAATAATGGATATGAAATACTAATTTCCCTTGTCGCACTGGCTCCTAATTGCGCCCACAGGATCAGGTATAACTGATATCAGTTTGGGAGCATTAAAATCCCCTGCAAAAACAATTTTACCATTGGGATAAAGGTCATTCCATTTCACAAGAATTTGCTCAATGTTAAATATAGTCTTAACTATGTCTGTTACACCAGGAGGACTGTAGATTCCTGGAGAGGTGCTGCTATAACAAATGGTGAAGTGATTTTTGCACTAAATGGCGATGGGAAATATTTGACCTGTGCACCAATGGCCAACCCACCACGTGGGGGACCCTTATCTTCTATAATTGCATACGAGTACAAGTTGTTGTAATCATCAATTTTAAAGGCCTCCATAGACCAAGTCTCTTGCAGCATGAAGACATTGCTAAACTTAATGTGTTGAAACCCCAAGGGCTGAGCTAGAAACAATTTAAACCCTCGAGTATTCCAGCACATCCAAATGTGGAAGTGTAAGGGATTTCAATCAGGCACACACCCAGGTTTCGCCTAGCATGTAGCTAGCGCGCAATGAAACCCTTATTTATTTTTGTCTATAAGCTCAATATTCTGAATGATATACCACTCATATCACACCCTTCTCAAAATACCCCCCAGGTCACACTGAACCTGGAATCAGGCTAGGTTGTAAAGGTAAATATTTATTTTTTTAATATTCAAATCACACATACGTTTAATATATATATATATATGGGACAGCAATCACCAAGGGGTGACAAAACAATTAAAAAATAAGAAAAGCAATTGAATTAACTTATACTAATGCACAATAGAAACACAGGGAAAAGAACCGTTTTGTTTTGTGCACATATAGCGTTTAAGTTAATGTTCCCCCTGCAAAGTTTTCTTTAACTACAAATGAGCAATCCTACACCAATGTGAGTAATCAGCAGGTATTCAGGAATTAAAGCCAAGGTCTAGAGTGGAGATACAATCTTCCCTCCCCTAACAAGAGGGAAAACCGTTTTTGGAAATGGACTCTTTTAAAATGACAGGTGAAAAATGCCTTTGTGAAATACTGCAAAATGGTGCAAAAAGGCTTACTTGGATAGAATTTCTGAGGAAAGCTACACTAAACAGGCCCTAACACACATGAGCTATAATACAAACAACAGTACTCACTTCAGATCAGGATGGGATGTCAGAAGCACTTTGAAATGGGCAAAAGACACATGTAACTTTGTGAACATTGCAAATTCGCAGCAACATTTTACTATGCAATATTGGAGAAAATGGGCCAAATACACTGTTCCACAATGCTTGTGTTAATGTTTTTAATTGTAGATAGAAGTAGCTAAAGTTCTTAGGTATCAGTGAGAGTTGAAATTCCGTTTCTATCTTTAAAATTGAAGAGGTTATAGAGCATGGGTGCACAACATACGGCCCGCGGGCCAGTTGCGGCCCGCCATGCCCTTTTGACCGGCCCGCGAGGCACAAAGACTTTCCTAATGGAGGGCGGCCCGCGGCCGCCCTCCATTAGGAAAGTCTTTGTTGTCTTCCGGGCCGGTGAAAACACTGGCCCTCATTGGCTAGCACACACGCATCACGTCGCTCCTACGAGCCACGTAATGCGTGTGTGCTGCACCAATGGAGGGCCAGCAGCACTACGGCTGGCGTGGCCCATAAGGCTTGATGCCGGAAGGCATTTCAGCCTTGGACCATGCCAGCCGTAGTGCGATTCCAGCTTACCTGCCTGCCTTCCAGCACGTCTCCGGTAAGTGGTCTGTTTGTGTTTGTGTGTCGGGTTTGTTTTGCTTTATGTTTGTGTGTATGAATGTTTGTGTTTTAATGTATTTTGAGTGTATGTTGAGATGCGGGGGTGGGGGGGTGTGTCGGATGTGTTTGAATGTTTGTGTTTTAATGTATTTTGAGTGCATGTTGAGATGCGGGGGTGGGGGGGTGTGTCGGATGTGTTTGAATGTTTGTGTTTTAATGTATTTTGAGTGTATGTTGAGATGCGGGGGTGGGGGGGTGTGTCGGATGTGTTTGAATGTTTGTGTTTTAATGTATTTTGAGTGCATGTTGAGATGCGGGGGTGGGGGGGGTGTCGGATGTGTTTGAATGTTTGTGTTTTAATGTATTTTGAGTGCATGTTGAGATGCGGGGGTGGGGGGGTGTGTCGGATGTGTTTGAATGTTTGTGTTTTAATGTATTTTGAGTGCATGTTGAGATGCGGGGGTGGGGGGGTGTGTCGGATGTGTTTGAATGTTTGTGTTTTAATGTATTTTGAGTGCATGTTGAGATGCGGGGGTGGGGGGGTGTGTCGGATGTGTTTGAATGTTTGTGTTTGAATGTATTTTGAGTGTATGTTGAGATGCGGGGGTGAGGGGGTGTGTCGGATGTGTTTGAATGTTTGTGTTTTAATGTATTTTGAGTGCATGTTGAGATGCGGGGGTGGGGGGGTGTGTCGGATGTGTTTGAATGTTTGTGTTTTAATGTATTTTGAGTGCATGTTGAGATGCGGGGGTGGGGGGGTGTGTCGGATGTGTTTGAATGTTTGTGTTTTAATGTATTTTGAGTGCATGTTGAGATGCGGGGGTGGGGGGGTGTGTCGGATGTTTATGAATGTTTGTGGGGGTTCGGGTCTGTATGGGTGCATGTTTGTGTGTGTGCTGATTTGGGGGGTGGGGGATTTGGGTCTGTATGGGTGCATGTTTGTGTGTGTGCTGATTTGGGGGGTGGGGGGTTTGGGTCTGTATGGGTGCATGTTTGTGTGTGTGCTGATTTGGGGTGGTGGGGGGTTCGGGTCTGTATGGGTGCATGTTTGTATGTGTGTTGATTTGGGGGGTGGGGGGTTTGGGTCTGTATGGGTGCATGTTTGTGTGTGTGCTGATTTGGGGGGTGGGGGGTTCGGGTCTGTATGGGTGCATGTTTGTGTGTGTGCTGATTTGGGGGGTGGGGGGTTCAGGTCTGTATGGGTGCATGCTTGAGTGTGTTTGGGGCATAGTGTTTGGTTGGGGGTGAGCGGGCCATGGGGCATAGTGTTTGGTTGGGGTGGGAGCCATGGGGCATAGTGTTTGGTTGGGGGTGAGGGGCCCATGGGGCATAGTGTTTGGTTGGGGGTGAGGGGCCCATGGGGCATAGTGTTTGGTTGGGGGTAGGGGGCCATGGGGCATAGTGTTTGGTTGAGGGTGAGGGGGCCATGGGGCATAGTGTTTGGTTGGGGGTGAGGGGGCCATGGGGCATAGTGTTTGGTTGGGGATGGGAGCCATGGGGCATAGTGTTGCACTCCAAGAGTGAACTCAATAATAAAGCTAAAACAGGCACAGTTAGGAGATGTACATCCTTTGCTTTTTTGAGGAAACCTGACTCAATGAAGGCCATACTCCTCTTGGGTAACCCAAACAGCAAACTATAGCAGTCCAAAATAACGGAATGTCCAGTCAAGGGTCAATAAAATATATATAATTTAATTAAACAGACGATATACAATAACTAAATCGAAATAAATGATAGCAATGGAAAATGTGTAGTACAAAATGTAAGTTTGAAATGCAATAAAAATCGTTACCCCTCAAAAACATATCTTTTTCAATGTGTTTAATACAAATTGGGGGTTGAAAAAGCCTCCTGACATGTCCCGCCTACCGCCCCGGCCACTTTTACTTTTCGGCCCACTATAGCCCTCATGTAAGGTACTTTCGGCCCTCTGTCAAAATCAGTTGTGCACCCCTGTTATAGAGGTTTTAGTAAGAGGTGTTTTTGCAAAATAGGTGTGAAAATGAAAACAGGAATTCTGTTTTAAAAATGACAGCTAGGTTTTCTTATACTAGATTAATGACCATGAACAAGAAGAGACCACACATGAATCTTCATGGCTACGTGGCCAGCACAACCATTCACGTGATGGATCCTCAATTTCTTCTGGGATTTACCTTAGTTATTCAAAATCACTAGGGAGTTATGGTTTTGTAACACAGGTGAGACAATCAGCGCAAGAAGGATTTTAACAATACGATGGTTCTGAATTAAAGATGAGTTGGGTTGAGATTGGGATAATACAATACAGATATGCTATGGGTTACTGTGCTTCCTATTATACTTACAGTCCTTTATAATTAAATTGGACCATCCAGTTCTGGTCATAGGGTCGGGTCAGGTCTACCGGCAGCAAGGCACCTCGGGAGGGATTTGGATCAGCGGTGCGGTTCTGGTCAATTTTGGACTGCACCTCAGACTGGATTTGGATGGGCCCCTTCTGGTTACTGGACCCGGTAGATAGCAGGATGCAAGTTTCAGCGGGCAAGTTTTAATGGTAGCAAGCCAAGCTGAATCAGAATTATTCTTTTAAGTTCTGTATGTTTGTAATTGGGTCAAGCTAGCAAGAGTTCTGCAATGCTAAAGTCTGGATTCTGCAAGGAAATCTGGATCTTCAAAGAGTTCTGGAGTCAGCTACAAGATGAAGAGTTCCGGATCAAGGTGCTGTGCGTAAATCTGGATGGGTTCTGGAAGCCGTGTGTCCTATGTGTAGTGAAACTCCTATATTTATCCATTACAAGGTTTATGGCATGGGCAGAACTTCAGAAACACACCCCCATGTCTGGGTGTGGCTACAGGCATGTGCTTTGTCCTGGTTGGCGGTTGAACAGAGCTGTCATCATTATGACAGGATGTAGGAACTCCTACCTTGAATTTTACCAAAACATAACTTTTGCACACATGTACATTTCTGACATTCTGTACCCTAATACAATTGGACGCATATTTTTCATATTTCATTGTCTACATTCACATTCAATCCCCGTCCTTGTGCGAGCTGTTTTGCTCATTCTATAGAATTTTACCAATTTTAAACATAACCGTTTGGATTAATCATTTCTAACTCGGTCCATCTCTGAGCGCTGATCAGTGGATCATGTACATACAATTTTAGGTTTGAAACATTGATCGTTCTGCTACAATAAGACATTTTTCATAAATTTGGTTTCATAAATGGTACAAGTTTCATCAATGTCTTCAAATCACAAGGCTGAAATTAGTTTAATGTCTACTAATTTTCAGATTTGTTCCTCTTTAGGTTGCTCAGTTAAAGAGTCCTAAACCTTAATCAAACATAAGGATTTAACATCACAGTTCTCCTTTGTCACCTCCCCTTCTCAGGTAGCAGCTGTCCAGTCCAGTCTTTTGATCAGAGGTGGTGTGTTCCCTTCCTGGAGGGAAGCTCCCCTGTAGAGATCAGTTGGGCAGCTTGCCATTGTCTTCGGCTCAGCCCCAGACGAAAGTCTACAGAGGTCCCATTGTGCTGCATGTTGTCATTATGCGGGAACCATTAGCATCACTTAAGCCTTCCTGTAGCAAGGAAGTGTCCAGCTGAGATGTCAACTTTCCCATGCCAGCCACGGTCAGATCAGAATTAAAATGTTGATTAGTTCCAGACTGGATTACTTTACATTAAAAGTCTTTTCATTTCACCTATAAAATCCAAGCACAGTTTATAAGGGATTTGGACATTTTAAAAGAATTAGACCTTCACAAACATGCTTTAAATAGTGGATTTTCCAATTTTTAATCAGGAAACAGAAACAGGTTTAAACTGGGTTTGACAGCTAATTTCCTTAAGCAGCTGTCAGGCAGGGAGGCCTGGACTCCTCTGACTGCCTGGAGAATCCATGATTTCAGCACACTTTCCTTTCCATAATTCTCTGGGAAAATGACTGAATTTTTAAGGGCATTTTCGAATTAGGCCCTTCTGTGGTCTTGTATTAGGTGACAGATGACAGGTGGCAGATGACAGATGACAGCAATGATTCCTGTTTTTACACCAACTTTGCCTGTGTGTGTGGCAGGGTGTGCAGCTCTTTTGTGGTGTATGCACCATGCGCAATCTTGCAGATTTAGTGCGCACGGGGGTTATCACCTCCATTTTTGTCAGTTTTCTTTCCCCATTGGCAAAGGGGTACAGTGTGGTGCATTGGTGTGGATAAAAATATTCCACATATCTGGTTGTTTCTCCCATCAGCGATGGATGCGACACGCTGTCCTTTCTGGTTCTGGTTGGAAGTGTGGAGCGACACTCCGGGCTCTTGGTTTTTTTTCTTTTCGGTCCCTCAGGAGTCCTCCTTGGTGATTAGGTGGTTCTTAGTGCCAGTGCTAGAAAACAGAACATAGCATGGTTATGGAAATTTCCCCACTACTACTCCCCGAGAGATGTAGTGGGGCAGATGCATCCATTGAATACAATTTACAATATTCCCCACCTATATTTAATAATGGTCTTAACCCCCTTTCCTTGTACGTACTCAATGAACATTTAATAATTCTTTTTATGTCTCTGGATTTTCCCCTTCTGGGTTTCCGGTCGACTCTTCTATTTGCCGCAAAGTATGCCTGGGATGGCAACTCTTTAGCTGGTTTAGGTGGACCCACTTGTCTTCACCTTCTGTCAAATCTCCCTTGGGGATGCAGATTCTGTAGGCGACTGGTGAGATTCGGTCCACAATTTCAAAAGGACCCCGCCAACTTGGGAGGAATTTGCATTATAGTGGGTCTTCATACTGTCTGCAGATCTCTCTAGATTCCGCTGAACATACGCAAAAGCATGTTGAAGGTGTTTTCTCAGATTCTCAACATACTCATGAGTTGTGGAGGCATTTATCAAGGTCTGCTCTTGAGTTCTGTAGAGCAGATGCTGGGCTAGCACCATCCTTCGTCCAGTCATCAGCTCAAAGGGAGACATTTTTGTTGCAGAAGAAGGGGTAGATCTGATGGCCATCAGAACAAGGGGTAATGGAATGTCCCAACTTGGCCCAGAATCTGCCACAAACTTTTTTAATATGTTCACAATAGTTTTATTGTACCTCTCAACTCCACCTCTAGAAGACAGCGGGATGCAATGTGTAATTTCTTTTTTACCCCAAGTATCTCCCACATCTTTGTCATCACTTCGCTAGTGAAGTGACTACCTCGGTTTGGGGTAGTCCAAAACGTGAGAAGATGTGATTGATCATCAGGGCAGCTGCCGTTTCTGCCGTGCAATTTGGGACCGGGAGACATTCCACCCATTTAGTAAACAAGCATGTTACGGTTAACATGTACTTGTTCCCACTAGAGGAGCGAATCACGGCCCAATGAAATCGACTTGCAAATCTGACCAAGACAGTGTCATCCTCTTTTGGTGGGGAGCACGGTGAGTGAGGGATGTTGGCTGAAATTGTGCACACACAAGACATCCCTTCAAATATTGGCCGAGGTACTGCTCCATGTGTGGCCAGTATGCAACCCCTCACAAGATTTCAAATGTCGGTTGAAACCCCCGATGACCGTCTGTGGCCGCATCATGGGCGTGACTTAGCATCAGACTTCGGAATGAGGTAGGGACCACCGCTGGTCATGGCCAGATATGGATCTCCTCACCAACAAACCGTCTTGGATTTGGAACATTTTTGGACATTTCATCAACACTCTGAGGTCCTCTTTCCCAATGCAATCGGTATCCGGCAGGGGAAAGTTCTCAGGGTCCTCAATGTGTTCATAAAACGTACCAATTATTGGATCCGCTTTTTGAGCCATAATCAAATCAGCATCTGGGGTCTCCTTACTCCATTGGGCAGTTGAGAGTTCATTGTGAGCATTTGTCTGGGACCTAGTGATAGCAGTGACCTGGATTTCCCCCAACAGGGACTCAATCTCAAGTGGATCCCCTTGGATGGCTCTGGTTTTGGCCAGCTGATCAGATAGGTCATTTCCAGTTTTGTCTGGTCCCTCTACTTTAGAATGACCCTTGATCTTTTTCCAGTAGATGGTCATCCCACTAGAGGTGACCAGATCATCAATATTCTGTATTAAATGTCCATGTTTTAGTGGTGTATTGTTAGCGCATAGCATGCCTCTGGTTTTCCAATTAACCAGGTGCTCCACGAAGCCGTTCCATACATAATCTGAATCAGTGATTATGACCAGTTCGTGGAGTTGGTGTTGGACAGCAGTGAGGATGGCTTGATGCACAGCCATCAGCTCTGCCACTTGACTACTACGGGGACCGATTTTGTACCCAGCAGAGGGTTCTGGGGCATCATTCATCCATGCATTCCCCACGCCGGCCACAAGTTCCTTTTTTCCCGTCGTTGTCAACATGGTAAGAGCACCCATCCACATAGACAGTGGGCATTCCCTCATACTTGTCTTCTTCATAGACCTTGTGTGGGGAATTAAGATACGCCTCCATGTTGTCCTTGATTTTAAGACTTTCGTCTTTGAGACAGTTTTCTCTGGCACAATCATGCAAGTCAGCCAGACCTTGCGCGAGGGGACTCTTCTCGTTTTGGCCTATTCTGACCTCCACAGGAAAGCCTTGCATTGACAGAATCCAGAAAGTAATTCGGGAATTACTCACATTTCTGGCCCGGATTCTGTCACTTTGAAGATATTGCAGAGATTGGTGTGGAGTCTTCACTATGATGTGTTCCCCCTGGATGAACGGGCAGTAATTCTTCAATGCCCACAACGTTGCCAGGAGTGCCTTCTCACAATCGTTGAATTTTTCCTCCACAGAGGATAAAGTCTTACTTGCATAGGAGATGACTTTATTGACCTTGTCATGCTTTTGGTATAATACTGCAGTCAAGCATGTATTTGAGAACCCTGTCTCCAAGAACAACTCCTTGTTTTTGACAGGGTAAGCTAGGCAAGGCACTTGTGAGAGGCTTCTTTTGAGTTGTCTTACTGCCTCGGCTTGTTCTGGACCCCACTCCCACTTGACCCCCCTCTTCAACAGATGGATCAAGGGTCTTGTGATCTCTGCATAATTCTCAATGAACTTTCTGCTGTAATTAGTCAGTCCAAGGAGGCTCCTTAGCTTACACAGAGTTGTGGGGTCTTTTAGTTTCTGGAGCGCTTATACTTTCTTTTCCTGGGGACAAGACCCTCAGGAGTTATCTCATGCCCCAAGAAGTTGACACGGGTCCTGCACCACTGTGCCTTTTGGAACGATAGTTTAGCTCCGGCAGCCCTCAACTGTGTCCGAACATAACGGATCTCCGCTATGTGTTCCTCCACAGTTGAGTTTTGATTAGAACATCCTCTACATAGGCCAGGTTACCCCTTTCACCAAAATCGGGCATGGCCTTATGCAAAAAGATATTAAATTAATTGTCGGAGTTGATGTATCCAAAAGGGAGTCTGGGTCCGAATGTACTGCTGCCCCCCAAAGGTAAAGGCCAGCTTGTATTAGTCCACCATCCTGACAGGTACAGTCCAGTACCCATTGGTCAGGTCACTGGCAGTGTATACCTTTGACCCCTGGATCAGGGCCAGCCCTTGGTCAATGCAGGGAAGAGGCCATCGGGAAGTGTGGACCCGTTTGTTTAGCTCCCTCAGGTCAGCACAGAGTATCCACTGGCCGTTTGGTTTCAGAATCCCCAGCACCGGATTATTGAAGGAGCTGTGGACTGGACGAATTAAGGTTCAAGGTTCTCAATTATTTCTGTAAGGGACTCCATGGATGCGAGAGGCAAGCGATATTGCTTCACAAACACTGGAGTCATGCCAGGGTCCATGGGAATTGTTGTTGTGTGGATTTCGGTGCGACCACCGTCATATGAGTCCACCGCAAAGAGATCCTGAAAATCTAAGATAACTTGTTTCAATTTTTGCTTTTGCTCCAGAGTCTCACAGGCATCAACTAGGTTGACTCTCTCTTCAACCATCTGCCTGAAACCCAGAAAGACTTCTGGTTTGGCTATCTCAGCAGCCTCCTCCAGCCGGGTGGAGAAGTCCCTGGTTAAATTACTGACTTGGACTGATGGCTTCAGGTGGGGAAGGCAGTCCTGGTGGACTTGAAAGATCACCTCATCCCTCCTGAAGTCACAGGTCACTTCTTCCTTATCATAAGGGCAGGAAGAGTACACCAGGAAATTCCCCCCATGCCGAGTGAAGATCCTGTCTGGTGTTGTATCATTGTCGCTATCGCTGTCATGACAGTCATTGGGGATTGGTCCTACCAGTTCATTACCTAAATCTATGGAAAAATGTCGGTCATCAACCGCCATTTCAATAATGGTGCCTGCGCCCAGAGTGATACTCCTAAGGTCGCTGTTATCCACCACTATTGGAATGGTGTCGTTTTTTGTATTGACTAGTGGTGTTAGGTTTAATCCCAACCCTTGTTGTTGGAAATGGGCATTGAGGTGAACATATGCATCAGGATTTTGCAGTTTCTGTCCTCTTTTAATTTTTACTTCAAGTGTGAATTGTCGGGTCCGTTCTGGGATGGTGACTTCCTCTCCAATCTGAGCTTCAACTGCATATGGCAGCAGTTGAGCGGACCGAAATGCTTTCTCTGGATCATCAAAGTCCATAATGCTTTCTCTGGATCATCAAAGTCCATGGGATTACCCGCTAATCAGGACCAGGCTTTGAAGTTTATTAGGTCAAACTAATGGCAAAGCGATTGAGAATGTCACTGCCTAAAGAAAATGCGGCAGGGACATCTCGCACGACCCAAGAATTATGGACTATGCTCTCGTTGCCTATGGACATTTTGAGCATACACCTGCAGGAGATGTTTGGAATTGGATTTTTCCAGGTCCATTTCCAATTTGTCTATTAATTTAAATGTGGGAATGGCTGGATCTTTTGGGAGTTTTCGGAACATGGCATCACTGATGAAGCTTTTACCGTTGTTCACGCACACTCAGGCGAGAACAGAGTCCTTCCCCCCTCATTTAACTGAATAGGGATGAACAACAGTTCTCCAATTTTCTGAATGTCAGCCAAGCTTTGAGCTGGTTTCTCATCATTTTGGACTATAGAAGTGGGATTTTCTGATTGTGAATTGGTATAAAATTTCAGAGTATTTCCTTCCAGTGTGGAATGCCACTTGAGACTGGAAGGAAGGTTGATTTTCAGAAATAGAGAGGACTTCCCATCACCAGTCGTCGCGCCTTGAAACACTTCTATATAGGCGCGTTATAAATGCCATATCATATCAGTTTGTTGTCCTACTGCAATTACTGTCACGTCAGGGTTTTGGTTGTTTTGAAAATGAAATTCTATTTGGTCAGCTTTTTGTTCAACCATGTGAAATGTGCCATTTAGACTAACATTGTTGACGCTATGTTTTAATTTTATTGGTCGGCTAGTCTGGGTCCAGAGGACCTTGTTTACACAATCTATCAGGGGAGATGATCTATGCATGATGTCGTTCCCCAGTAAACATGGTGTGCCCTCTGATGTCACAACTATGACCAGGTGTTTCACCTTGTGTCGGCCAATTTTAATGTCTAAATCTGCAGTCCCCTCGACAGGAATTTAATTGCCATCGAATTTCTGAAGTTGTCCAGGAAGAGGGGTGAGAGGGATCTGGTATCTCGCCCCCCTTCCTGAATTCAGCTGATCAAAGGCCCTTTTTGCAGAAGAGTGGCTTGGGATCCAGTATCCACCAATGCCAAAAATGTACATTGCTCCTGTATTTGGACCGGGGCATACAATCTTCCCTCCTTCTCCTCAAGTGGGCAAAGATAATGCGCATTTTGGGCCAATTGGTGGGTTCATTTCTTTACTCTGGATTCTGACAGAGGGGTAGTTTGGGCAGTGTTCTGTTTGGGAGTTTGGGAATCTGTAAGAAAAAGGTGACAGTTGGATATGGGGGAGTTTTGGGCTCCCCTGGTTCTGATTCTGGGCTGCCCCCCCTTTTTGGAGGCAGTCACCAGAATTGGTTTGGGCAAGGTGATTTTCTGGCTGGTCATTCTGGGTTTCAATGATGGGCGGTTTTAACTCAGTCCCCACATTTACCCAGTCTGGATTAGGATCTCTTGGGACCCATTTTTCTTTGGGAGGGGTTGCCCCATCCCTGAAGGAGAAAATCCTTTACCCAGAATCCTCTGAGGACCCCTCTCCTTCAAATTGGAAGACTCTAACCTCCTCTCCCAAATGGGTCTTTTTAGGCCCTTTATTTCTCCTACCCACCCTCTGTTCCTTAGTTTGCAGACTTTCGGGGGCAGGAGATTCTGGTTCCGGTTACTGGGTTTCCAGGGGCTTTTCACAAGTGGGGAAGGAAGCTTCCTCTAAGGCTTTACACCTTCCTTCCTCCTGTGCCTCCTCCTTTGGAACCGGTGGATTTTTGGGGTTCTCTCCCCATCATTGCTCTGGAGTGCCAGACCCTTGATTTGAGGGGTTCTGAGCCGGCATGCTCATCTGAGGGTTCTGCTGAGCCCTCAACATGTGACCCAGATCTTGTGACAAGTTCTGGACCTGTCGCTCCAGTTGGGACACCCGCTCTGGCTGGTACAGGGGTCTCTGTCCATTTTAGGGGGATCACTGGAAGGGTAAGTGTCCCTTCTCCCATAGTTGGGATAGTTCTGGTAACCCTCCACCCTTGGCCTCCCCTCTCCCGGATTGGGCTGTCTGGGCACAGGAAAGTGGGGAAAGAAAGGACGGTTATTTTGGGGGTTGAAGTTTGGCGGGTACCGGGGAAAGAAGCTCAACCCGGCATTTGGGGGATTACTGCCCTCATGAGGAAAATTGTGAGGGAAGTTTCCTGGGTTGGCAGCTACCTGGTTGGATCCCCCCCTTGGGCTGGGGGAGTTCACACATAGCCCAGGATGAGTCTGTTGCCCTTGTAATGGGGGCTTATATAATCAGGGGAGTTAGGGGTGCCATTTGTGGGATTACCTCCCTGGCTACCTGTTTGGGATTGGCCCGAGGGCCTTCTGGGTCTTTGGTTAGGAGGATTTTGCACAGGAATATTTTTAGGCCCCCCAATCTCCAGATCTAAAAAATATGGGGGTAACCTTCACCTCCGCCACCTTAGCAGCAGCTGGGGTGTTGGCTGGTTTGGGGTTTTTATTGGTATTTTTATTCTCTAACGGTTTCTGCACTTCATAAATGCGAGTTGCATGTCCAATGACCCAGTCTAGTGATCTCTTCTCGTGAAAGTCCCTCACCAGCTGGGTCATGATGTATTTAGGAAGTACATGAAAGAAGGTATTAATGAACTCCCTACTGTCTGTGCGCACCCTCCTGGTGGTCTGCGTAAAGGCACGTTTTAATTCTTGCACAAATTCTTCTGGGGCCTGGTCTTCCCCACATTGCAGATTGTAGGTCGCCTTGCGGGCCTCTTGGGGGTTCCTATGTACGGAAAAATGTTTTAAGATGGCCGCCCTATAGGTGGACCATCTTAAGTGGTCTGATCCTCCAGACCCGCAAAGAAACTAGAGTATTCAGGGGAAAATGTCCATTTGACGTATTGAATGCAATTCTGGCTATCTTTCAAAGTATCCATCATTTGATCGTATAACTCGAGGTGCTCCCAAACTGAATACTTGGCATTTTTATAATAGGGAGTTATGACGCTCCTAATGGCCTTAATCTGTTTCAGGGGATCTTTCAGTAGGGCCCTCTTAATTTTGTTGGCCTTTTTAGTCTTAGTCACCCGTGTCCACTCATCCTGTGACTCAGAGGCAGTGCTACAGGAGGTGGCTATCTGATCCTCTAGGCTCTCCCTGATTCTGCGAGCTTGGGAATGGCTTGCAGAATATGGGGGCCTAGTTTCTTGAGACCTGTGGTGCTCAGAAGAGTCTTCTGATTCTCCCTTGCTCCAAGGATTGGCTGAGTACCCCCCCTCCCACCACGGTCCGAGCTGGGAAAAGGATTTTAAGATACTCTTTGTGGGCCTAGTTTCATGGAGTTCCCCACCAAATTATACAAACTGATCCTTTGGTAGGCAATATCTTTGAGGATCCAGTTCCCTGATTCTCCCCTCACTGAAGTCTTCCTGATCAGAGAGGCTAGCCCTAACATTTGGGAATCTGTACAGAGGCGCCCGCCCATCCATTTCTGGGAGGCACTGATCTGTCAGTCCCATGTTGCTAATTCTACTGAAGTCTACCATCCCCGTGGTCCTTGGTTCATATGAGCCAGTGGGCATGAAGGCGGCAGAGTCCATGGTACTGAAGGGGTTAGAGTCCCTGGTGACAGGGTTCCTGATGTTATGCTCAGGGGTTTCCCTGTCCCGTCCTACCTCCTCTCTTTCAGCCCCTATTCCCTGGTGACATGCCAAAATCGGACTCTTTTGCTCCTCTATTAAGGCCTTACTGGTCTCAATGATTTGCTTTTGCATGGCAAACTGTTTGTGGAGCCTGTCATTCTTTTCACAGAGAGCCTCATTGTCTCTCTGTGCTTCCTGCCTGGATTGGAAATACTGGGCCAATTTTTGCTGCAGGAGACTCACCTCCTGAGTTTTGTCATTATTGGTCTGAGTGTTCTTTGCCAGAGCATCCTCCACCCGCCTGGTGTGCTCTAATAGCTTCTCATATTCAGTTTTAACTTCACTAAACTCCTGAAGGGCCAGCTTTCTTTTTTCTAATTTAGTTTTTAATCGGCTGACTTCCTGGCCTAAGGCGTCCCTCTCCTGACTTAGAGTGCCCCTCTGTTCAGCCAGGTCGTCCCTCTGTTTTTTAAATGCACTAGATTTCTGGTGCTCCTCATCAAATTCCTCTTGAGAGTGGATGTCTTTAATAATTAATTTATTATTTTCCTCTTTCAACGATTCAATGTGGTTCTGTAATGTGAATACCTGCTCTGCACAGGCTCTATTAAAATGTAATTGTTGTGCCAGCTTCTGTTGACTCTGTTCTAAAGAGTCAAGCCTTTCCTGACATTCTTTTTGCAGTGTCTGTACTTGGGTATTTTGCTCTGCATTCTCTTGCTGTAAGAGAGCCAGACCTTCCTTTAATTTGGTAATATACTGCCTAGTCCCTGTTTCAGATTCTTGGCTCTTCTGGAGACTTTGTTCTGCAGAGTCCAGATTAGTTTGGATTTTCTGCAGTGTTTCCCCTTGCTTCTTTGCCAGATCTATGTTGTCTGCATGCTTTTCCTGTATGATTCCTATGTGGAGGTACAGGTAGGCCACTATTTTTGCAATTTTGCACTGCTCCTCTTTTATTTTTGGGGCCACGTACAGTTCACTGAGTGCTTGATGTAATGGACCCTTGTCCTGCCATATATCTAGGTCTATTGCAGTGACTTGTTGCTTTATTTCCTGTAGCCATACCTGTTCATCCTGTTCGGGCCACTCGCCCCTGACAAAGAGTTTGTGCAGGGAGTGTTCCCTAGCAATATTAATTTCCACTGGGGTCGCCATTTCAGAAATATCAATTTCCTTCTGACTTTGTTTCAGGGTTAATTTACCTTTGCAAACAGGCCTGATTTTTTTTTTTGTATTTATTTTGAGAGGTGTGTTGACGAGGAGAGGAAATTACTGACGGGCCCATTGGTCAGTACTCACCCTCAAAAACTAGTAATACAAGATAGCTGCACCATGTGAGGACAGAGTGCAGGATTCACATACTCCAGCAAGATTCAATAATCAGGACTCAGTAAATTGGCAAAGGGAAGTCAGTTTAATGATACATCCATCAGCAGATGGAAATCAGCAGCATCACGAACAACTGCCTCACCCCGACTTCCCCAAACTTTAGTCAAACAGCCTCTTTTATGGGCAAAATCCGTCATCATTGACGTCTAATTCTACAAAAAATCATCATGCAATATAATTGGTTGGGAAAGGTAACTTAAGTATAGGTGCTATATCTGTACATGGAAATAACGCAAGTGGATTGGATAACTCTAATCAGGTGGGCATCTACGCCCATCCCTCTACAACACACGTGATTGACGTCACTACAAGTACGACGTCTCATTGGTTACAGTGTCTATAGGACCCTAGATTACATGGTCCCTTGTGATTGGGCAAGGTACACCCCTAAACATAAATCTCCATTTTAATTAGCAGCATGCAGAGTAGACACCTAGGTACCTTGTGTCCCAAGATTCACCCTTCCTCCCTTCCATCAATCTGTGTTTTAGGGCTATGTGTCAATTAGTTGGCTGGGTATGGCCTTGGATCTGTAGTCCCTTATCAGGAAATGTTATGGCATCCTCGGTTCTGGATGACATCAGGCGGTGGTACATCTTCACGTCTGTCTGGTCACGTGTTGGTTCACCATGAATCTGCTTCAGTTTCCAACCTTTTGTGCATTTAATTCTGTGTTCGCTTGGCCACCTGCATGGGCCTCTCTTATCTTGACCTTCACAGGCGGGCTGGTATGCTCTGTAGTTGGAGTCTCGTGAGCTCATGCTCACCTCCCCTTCTCTGGTTGACCTCGATCTCCCCGGCATAAGCCTCTCTTTGTTGAGTTTCGATTCCGCTCCTTCTCTGGTCTTTGCCGGGTTTCGAAACTCGGCCTGTCAGGCCTTTGGCCGCCTGGGTACATTTCTGCTTTCACAAAATGGAGTCGCACGTGTGCATTGTGCAGTATTGAGGTAGATATATGGTTGGCGCTTGCCGCTCTATTCTTCTACTAAGCATTGTAGGCAGTATCCATTTCTTAGCATCTTGCGTTTCAAGCTTATTTACACACATTCAACAGAGCGGTTGCTTCCATCTTGTCTCATGGCACCATTCTCTTACGTTTTAACAGTGTCTCTCCCCGGCATCCATTATAATTATCCTTGCAGTTACTAGTACTGGCATACATGCTTTCAGTAGCCAATTCCGTTTGTTCTCGGGGCTGCTCGGGCCCTTGGTTTATTTCCATTGGCCTTCCATTAAGGCTTTTGGGGTCTCCTCGTGGACCGTGTGCAGGTATTCCTCATTTCGCATCAGCGGCTGGTACGGCGGTCTGATATGGTACCGTGCTGCCCAGGGTTGTCGTGTTATGGCTGCTTCAACCGGTACTGATCTCCTTATGTACACGGGGCAGAGTCCCAGTGCGGCTCTCTGTTGGTTCATTTGCTCCTCATACGTCACATACCTCGGCGAGTACCTTACTGGAAACTCGCAATGGGGGGCAGAGGTGCAGGTCATATCTGGGACCTCCTCTACACTCCCCCCTCTGATCAGTTCATCGACCACTTCTACTTCCTCCTTTATATTCATTTTCTTTGATTCCTCAGATTCTTGCTCATCGTCTCCTGGGTTTACACAAGAAGGCTTGAAAGTATGCAATTTTGGTGTCCATATCTTTATCACCCCTTTCAAGCTTCCTGCTGTTCTCACATGCTCATCTTTGTTCCAGGTCATCAACTGGCATTGTCTATTTGGACTGCAATAAATCCATTTGCCTTCATACCTTCTTTGTTTCTTGGGATAAGTGAATTCTGTTCCCTCTGGTGCAAATTCACTGGCCTTCACAAAGTCCTTTATCTCCTCATCTGTCAGGTCTCTGGGCTTCCAGCCTGGCTCGACATCGACCATGATTTTCATCCCAATGGCCTTCTTTGCCGTTTTATGGCATTGTGTGATGATTATCTTGATTACACAGAATCCTAGCAGCACCATTGCTAGCAAGGCTCCCAGAAACTTGAATATATCAGCCATCCACTGCGGGACCCATGAGAATAGGTTTCCAAACCAGCTGTTGTCATCCAATTCATCTGTTTCATCAATCATCTGGTTCTTTAGGGTTGTCAACATGCTTATGGCCTCTGTGAGGGTTCCATTTTCTTCGTCGTGTGATGGTATAAAAGTGCAACATGATTCTCCAATTTTTGCGCAAACACCTCCATCCATTGCAGTGATCATGTCAAGCACATATCTGTTCTGGAGGGTCATCAGTCTGACTGCTCTCAGTTCTTCCTTGATTGCGTTGAACCCTTTTATGGTGGTATTGATGGTCTGCAGTAGCTCCCATCTCGTTATCTGCAACCACTTGGTATTTGCACCAACCTGGATGTGCGGCAAAAGCATTGTTGTAAATACGGATGAAGTTAGGCTAAACAGCCTGTGTTCGTAGGGAATGGCATAAAATGCATCCTCTGATTTGGCGGAGAAGTAATTCTCTCTCTTCATCCTTGACATTAGTTCCACAGACCTCCTTTTCCTCAGGTGAGCCTCTGCTTTCGGGAAACTGTCCAAATTCAGTTCATTTTTTGGGATCACTAGTGCAGGAACATGGACGTTCACCAGTGTGCATATGCCTCCCCAGTTCTTCGGTAGTCTTATGTAGGCTTTGGATCCACATGCCCAATAATGGTCCATCAAGACTGCGGTCCCTTGAGACATCCCTGGGGCTTCGTATATTCGTCTGCAGTTTTGATTCTCCCCCATTTTCCTCGTGCCATTACTTCTAAAGCACAGTTTCGGGTTTTCCAGCGGTACTATTTGCAGGGGGCCTCCTCTGACTTCAAACCATGTTAACAGCTTTACCAATTTTGGCCATAGTGGTTTACATAGTCTTTAAGAGTTTTTTATGGCTTCTTGGCAGGCTCCAAGGACCATCCAAGCTCGGCAGATTACAACTCCTTCTTCGCAACCGTCGGGGGAAACTACTGATCCCCAGATCTGCATTTGGCCTCGGTTCTTCCATATTTGCGCTTCTTCTGCCGTTTTCCCTTGGACGTTCAGTCTTGAGTTTATTTCCCACCTTATTCCTGACCCTTTGACGTCAGGGTTCTCATATCTAACCACATGATTCTTGGTGTGTGCCCTGTTTCTTGTTTTGATGTCCTGGACATATCCGTCTTCATCAGGGTAGTCCTTTTCGTTGGCCCATATCAACGAGGCGTCTCTCCCCATGAATTGTCCTCTGGTGTTGCACATTGCCACATGTGACATGCAGTGTGCTGTGGGGACATCTATTTCTACAGCCACAAAGATTTTGGACTTGCCCATGCTGTACGGCAGGAGTGCACAGACAAAACATTCTCCTTCTGATTGCCTTCGTCCAACTTCCTTCATGTGCTGGTACCATATGTTGTTTCCAAGATGGGCCGTGCTGTCCAAGTAATCATTTAACTCATTATCGGTTTCATATGGACTTCTCTTGATCCTTAGTGTTTTTTTATAGTTGGCTATCACTATGTCTCTGAATGCGTCTGTACTGCTCTTTCGTTGAGGCAGACTCTCGGATGTTATCCTTGGAGGGGCAGGTTTCTTTTCCTGCCCTGCAGTAAAAGGGGGAGGTTTTGCGCTTCTTTTCCTTCCCTCCTGCATTCTTTTGTAGACCTCCTCCCACCACATGTGACTTATCATCCTTCCAACACGTGGCTGTGTCGTAGGCTCGGTAGTTACTTCTGGCGTTGGAGCTGGCGTACTCGCTACCACAGTTGTGGTGGTTGTCTTGCTCAGCTCCTCATGTAGCTTCTTTGCTCTAAGTATAAGTGGAAACACATACTCAACCGCATGTGTTTTCTCAGTGAGTTCTTCCGTTGCTTCCTCTGTTCTATTGAGTGATTTTGCTATTTCACTTCGGTTCGGTTTCTCACATTGCTCCCTGCTTTCTGGAGCTGCTTGTTCCACCGGTGATTTCTCTCCTTCAGTTGGTTTGGCCTGCGGTTTCGTAGCCATTGACACTTGCCCTTGTTCGTGTGCACTCAGTGTATGGGTGCGTGCCGTGGATAGTGCTATGTTATCATTCATTCCGTGCTGACCCTGTCTCCAGCCTTTCTCACCATTCATTACTTCAAGTGTATTCATATTACTGTTAATTACATTCAACTGTAAATCGTTTGCTTTATCATCAGTTTTTCTTAGAACAGGGATGACAATATAAGGTCTGGGTGCTTTTGCGGGCCCCAGATGTTCATTACCTGGTGGATGCACAGACATTGGGTCGCTTCGTGCACCAATAAAAAATGCAGTTCTAATAGTTAACAATAAAAATACTACAATAATCACAATGCATATACATATGACGGCC
Organism: Ambystoma mexicanum; assembly: GCF_040938575.1. Taxonomy (NCBI): domain Eukaryota; kingdom Metazoa; phylum Chordata; class Amphibia; order Caudata; family Ambystomatidae; genus Ambystoma; species Ambystoma mexicanum. The sequence continues at coordinate 231,569,881 of NC_090934.1, forward strand.
TTGAAAGACAGCTTGCAGCATCTCCTTCCACGGAACCGTGGGCGCCCTTCCACTGGTGGCACGACTAAGTTACTGTTTTGGGCCCCCATTTCAAATTCGTCCACAGTCAATAGTTTATTTTTCTTCTTATTCTGTTTTCGTCGCTCACAGTTCAGTAAACACTAAAGTGACAAGTGCAGGTCAATGTCCCCCCTCTTACGAGTGATGATGATGATAGTCTCTGAGTATGGAGTACAGTTCCTTTGCTAGGCTATGGAAAAAGGTTAGACTATCGTTTTCAGCACATCATAATTATCCTGTATTTGTATGGCCAGCGTATTCCCAGGGCACTCTTCCAACTTGCCTTGGCCCTGGGGACATACAGGAATTTGTTTGCAGTGACACCATGACAGGATGGATTCGCTACAAATCACGCAAAAATAAAATATTGAAAAAATAAAAATAAAAGTGAACATATGAGAAGGTAGGAAAACATAAGAAAAAGGTTGAAAAAGGTAAACACGGCAGTGAAGTTCGTGTCTCTGTTCCTTTCACTTGGTCTTTCGTGGTCGAGTTGGTGAACAGTCTCTCTCTCCCCCATTTACTCAACTGCGGAACGATGATGCAAAAATAGAAAAGGTAAGAAAAATAGGAAAAGAAGTTTAAGATGTTGTTGTCCTTGTTTCCGCCTTTTCGGTCCGTTCTACGTTGGAAGCATGAAGAACTGTGTCTTTGTTTCCTTGCTCTGTCCCCGGCGGGGGGATGATGGAAAGTTTTATCTTGGATCTCCCCCTTCTAAGGCTCTTCTTAGCAGTGGATGTCCATAATTGCTTCTTAGTTGTGATGCAATGGCCCTCAGGAGCCAATTCAATTGGGCATTTTTTGCTGGATCATTAAGAAAAGCGGGCACATCAATGTTGTGGGGTCTGCCCACTAGTTCTGGAAAGTTGTTAGTGAGATGAAAGAAAACACGAAATGCATACCGACTGTCTTCGGGTGTTAATGACATTTGCTCTGACTCTTTGGCTCTTAGGTCACAGGCCTTTCATGCAGTGTGATCAGTCCTTGCCTCCTCGATCTGTCCCTCGCCGAATAGTCTCACAGGTATCGCCTTAGGAATTCTCGCTTGAAGTTGGACTGCTCCACTTGGAGCATGATTCCATGGAGAAGGGTCTTCATGTGTAGGAAATTGACTGGGTCTCTAAGGAAGGTTGCAACATCGACATCAGCAGGCCTTCCCACCATTTCTGGATAGTCTGCAACCAGTCTAATCAGGACATTGTGGGCTAGCTGCGTGTCTGCGGGGGACAGGGACATTTGCTTTGTTTTGCTGGGTCCCGATCACAAGTCTTTTTGTTGGTGCGAACAGATCTTGCACTTTCCTGCTGCGTGGTCTGCTACCACATTGTTCAGTTTACTCCATATTTGATTCAGGATGTGATTATTTCGGGGATCTCTGAGGAAGGTCAGGGTATCTGTGGTCCTCCCGACAAGTTCTGGGCACTCCTCAATGATTCGAAAGAATAAAATGTAGGTAACTTCGTCAATAACTGCTTGAGGCGGGAGCATTAGTCTTTTGTTCACTGTGCTCGGGCAACTCGGCGAAGACCTCTGCGATGACAGTCAGTAGTTGCCTGATTAACCTTCTTATTTTCTGGATCTTGAATGTATACTGTGACACTTGTTTCTTTCCCTATGAGTGACAAATAGGACAGTACTACTAGCTGAAAATAGGTGAGCACATCCCACTTGAGACTTCTGCTGGGGTGAACCATATGTCCGTGAACAAAGTCTTGATACTGGATGTTTCAGGATACCAGTTTTAGTTTACAAAAGTGTCCTGTTTTTACAGTTTATCAGAGTCTGAGAGTACGTGTTCACTGCTTTGTGGCTCAACGTGATCAAGCTACTAGTGTCACCGTGGGTTCAGAGTATGCAGGTTTCTTCTTTTCGCTTGCACTTCAGCTGCACAGTACATGTTTGAAAGTCCTGTATCTCATTCAGTGCTTAGAGGAGAAGTTCAGTGTACAGCCACAATTTTCACAGCGAGTTCCTTAGTTTGTGTTTTCTGCTCGTGCGTCCTTCTTCCTCGCCATAGACCTTGTCTGCACGTGCTGCGGTTCTTCCCCGTTGTCTGTGGCTTCCCCGGCAGTAGATGCAGTAGGAGTGCTCTCTCCTATAAAGGGTTTCATGTCGTTCAGGAAGATCCAGGCTCTTCTGCCCACAAGCTTAACAGCGGACGGAGTGCAGTCCTCTACGATGAAGGGGCCGTTAAACCTCGGCTCATCCCATTTCTTTCTCGTAAAGTTTTTTACTAGAACTCTGTCTCCAGGGAAGACAAGGGGTGCACCAAGGCTGAGAGCTGCGCCTGCATCAGCACTATCTACAGTGGTTCGTGCTGTGCTGTCCCCTTTCCGCCGTTGCTGCAGCTGGCCTGAAATGACAGTGGCACTGGATCTGAGACAGTCTAGGTAAGCTTTCACCTCTTCTCCCAGAACCTCCCTACTTGACTGGGCATCATATCTAGTTCTATCTCTGGGGGTTAGAGGGGTCCTCATCCTTCTGCCAGTAACTATTTTGTGCGGCGTAAGATGATGGTCGGAGCCTGGTTGGTTCCGTAGAGCATACAATGCCAGTGGTAGACAATGCACCCATCCCTTTCTTAATGTGAGTTTCAACTTGGCTATCCTTTCCTTAAGCAAGCCATTGATCTGTTCACATATCCCATTTCCCTCTGGATGATACGCAGACGAGAACTTGTGCTTTATACCAAGCAACAAGCTAATCTGTTTGAATAATGCGTTCACGAAATGAGGCCCATTGTCCGATCTCATAACCTCACAAACCCCCCATCTAGGGAAGACCTCCCTCACCAGGAATTTAGCAGCACAGGCAGCATCGGGGTGTGTACAGGGACCTGCTTCCACCCATCTGGAAAAGGGACACACCACCACAATTAAATACCTGTACCCATTACACCTGAATCATATCGACATAATCGATATGCAGGTGCTGGAAAGGTCCACTTGGTCTGGGGATGACTCCTCTCACTACTTTTAAGGTGTGCCCAGAGGTGAATTGTTGGCAGACAATGCAATTTACCATAAAGAATGCAACATGCTCTGCTAAATTCGGTGTAAACCAGTCTTCGGCAAGCGTTGCAGCAAGATTTTCTCTTGTCATGTGAAGGGGTAATGAAGCTGTTCTAGCGCTACTTTTAGTAGGGCGACAGGCATTATTGGTTTACCAGTGCTGTCTTGCCTCCGCAATCTGTCTGAGGGGTTTAAAGAACACCCTCGACGCTTCCACAGATTTTTCTGTTCCTGAGGTGCCTCCCCTGGAGCTCCATTAACTGAGACTGCCCCATATTACTATAGGCTTCTGGTGTGGCTCGCGCCACCATCATACGTTCATGGGTACTTGCCACATCCACGTCCATGATTGTTTCAGTTTTCCACATGACACAAAATCTGTCCCTTTGATATGAGCAGCACATTTTACGACCGCTATCCCCACTGGGAGCTGTAGTGCTTTTATCAGCCTGTCCAGTAAGGCTGCGTGCTGCACTAGCGTGCCGTCTGCTCGGAGGTAGCCCCTCCTTTTCCAGCGTGCCAGTCCTGCGTGCACTGTTGACGTCACATAGGCGGAGTCACTGTACACTGTTACTTCCTGGTCCGCGTGATTCTCAATGGTGAGTATCAATGCCACTATTTCTGCCGCCTGTGCCGAATAGTGAGATGGTATTCGTGCACTGACAAGTACTTGGAACTCTCCATTCGCCATGTGTTTGATCACAGCCACGCCTGTAAACCTTTGCCCGTCATCTTGGTCAATTCTCGATGACCCATCAATAAAGACGATCTCTCCACTCGGCAGGGCATTTTCCCTGACCCTGGGGATCTCATCATAATATTCTTCCTAGTTCGCACAGTCATGCACAGGTTCTCCCTCTGTGACTGGCTCAGCAATAAACATAGCAGGGTTCACCGTTTTGCATCACACTATTTTGATTGATGGATTGGAGATAATCACCTCGTAGGCTGATGCTCTCTGAGAAGTCAGTGTACCCTTTGGCTTCTCTAGTATGGCGACTAATGAGTGCTCAACATATAGGGTCATGGAGTACCCCATCACAATGGATGACGCCTTGTCAATGGCGAACGCGTCGGCAGCTAAATTTTGTTCGCACAGGAAATGGCCTTTCATGACCGGGTCCAAACTTCCACTGTAATATGCTAGAGGTTTATATCCCAGTGAGGTTCGCTGCGCGAGTACTGCCGTCATAAAATCGCCATCAGTATGAGAAAACAGATAGAATTCCTCAGTATAATTAGGAATCCCGAGGACTGGGGCTTTACAAATTGCCCCATTGAGTTCTGTAAAACCTTTCTCTGCCGCTTCATTCCATTCAATTTCTTCTCTTGTCGCCTGGGCCTTTTTAAGGGCCTGCAACAAGGATTTGGTATATGAGCTGTAGTCAAAGATCCAGGCTCTGACATAGTTGCACAGGCCTAGGAAGCTTTGCATTTGCTTTACTGTGCGCGGCTTGGCTGTGTTCATGATAGCCTCAGCCCTTTCTGGGGTTACCTTTTTCCCCTCATGTGAGATCAGTTGCCCTATGTACAACACCTCCTGTTGGCAGTACTGCAACTTGTCCATGTCCACTTTGTACCCCTTCTCAGCCAATATAGTCAATAGCTGGACAGAGTCGTGTCGGCATTGCTCTTCAGTGATGCTGCAGATTAGGATGTCAACTACATACTGCAAAACAACACTGGCAACTGCAATATTGCTTAGGTCCATTTGCAGGACTCTGTTGAAAATAGATGGAGTCTCGCAATACCCCTGTGGCAGCCTCGTACTTTTCAGGTGCATTTGTCTGAAAGTAAATGACGTCAGGTCTTGTGAGTCACGGTGTAATGGAATAGAGAAGAATGCATTCTTCAAATCGATCACCGCGAAGTATTTAGCTTTAGTGGGTATATTGCACAAAATTGTGGATGGATTAGGGACTAGAGGGAACTCGGCTTCGACTATGTCGTTCAATGCTCGTAAGTCCTGGATTAAACGCCAGGACCCCCTTTAGATTTCTTAACAGGGTAAATCACTGTGTTGCATGGTGATTCCAATGTCACCAGGATGCCCTGTTCCATCATGGCAGAGATTGTCTTTGCGATCCCTTCATCTGCTTCCCTGGACATGGGATACTGTCGTGCGCGTGGCAGAATTGCTCCTGGTTTCAATTTAATTTTTACTCCTCCAGCCCCCTTCAGGAGACCTGCATCATAGGGCCCTGTAGTCCATACTTTGGCCGGCACTAGGGCCATGTCATTATCAAAGTATTCTGGGCGTACCAATGCTAACATCATTCTCTGTGATACCTCCCGCTTGATCATTTTGACCCAAAATATGAGACTCACTTCCACCCGTGTCTCTTCTAGGTCAGGGTATTCTTCGAACAGATCGTCATCGGTGACGTCAGTCTCTCGATACCCTTCTTCGATGGCGACAATCGCACACCAAGGTCTGCCCTCGTCGTCACATCCTTCAACTAATACTACTTTTCCTCGCACCGCGGCAGATTGTATCATTAAGGGAAATACCTGCCACATGCTTTGGCTTTTGTACATGCGCGCCATGTGTCCTGTTACTCCACACAACCAACACACTGACGGCGGTTGGGCCATCTGTCCATCTGGCATAGTCAGACTGGCCATCGGTGCAATCTGGATACCATTTTGAACATTCTGTAAACCTCCTTGGTTACCTATAAATCCTCCCTTATTGCTCTGCCATCCTCTTCCTCCAAATCCCCTTCCTCTCGGGTAATATCCAGCGTTATCCTGATTGTTTTGTAGCGGGTGAGAGGCACGTTGTGCACTCGATTCAGCTGGACTTGTTAGCATGGCTCCCTCGAGAGCATACTTTGAGAGCTTCCTTTGCACCAGCTTCGCCTCCTTTCCCGTACGCGTTGCCTCTTTCTTCCGATTCTTTTCTTGCAACAGTCTACAATAATGGGCAATCGTCAACTGGATTTCAGCCCACGGTTTAGCTTCTATTCCTACCAATTTTTTTAGCTGTTTTAGCACCGGTTCTGGTAACCCTTGGCACAATATATGATTGAATACAGGGATAGATTTTGTCCAAGACTCATACGTTTCGAGCACCCACGCGTCTTGAAAATTCTGGATATAAAGCAAAGGATCCTCTGACTCCTTCATTTTTCGAGTCATTACAGCTCCCATATCAGATGTGTCTGGATGTAGCGTACGCAGCGCTTTCCACACTGCTGCTCTACAGTGGTTAAATGGCTCTCCGTCATTGGAAGTGTTAGTTATGGTTACCCTGGGGTATCCTGCCCTTTTCCACAAGTCGCCTGCTCTTTCACCAAGCATAGCAATTAGAAGACCCTTGATGTCCCCTATGGCTAGAGTGACGCCCCCGTCATTTTCTCCAGCTCATGTATCCACTTTCCGGCTCCCGATGTCAGCATTGGAAGCTTATTTTTAAGATTCCCTTGGTCCATGTGTGGCCATGGAATATATTGCAGTCTTGCTCCCCCCTTTTCTAACAGTGGGTATTGGAATGCGCAATCCTCCTTTTCCTCCTCGGTCTCTTGCCTGGGCGGCGTTCCCGCCTTGCCTTCTACCTGGCAATGCCCTTAACCTATCTCTATAGGCAGGTGCCAACGCCCCCTCTGACCGTGGGGTGTCTCTTCATGTCGGCTGGACCATCCAGCGGGCTTCGGTGTCCTATTTATGGACCCGCTAGCATCTGACCATCGTATCTCTCAGTTCCCTGGGAGTCGCTTTTCACACCGCCTCCCTTCGTCATACGCCACTTCCTCCGCTTACCCATTGGAGTCTGATTCTGAGTACTCCCACTTTGCACAACTTCTTGCATCATCTTTGTGCTGCCCAACTTCTAGTCTATCTAGGGAACGTCCCCTACTCCCACTACTTTGGGTGACATCCTCAGTGTCATATAGCTGAGTGCTCTCTAAGCGCTCATCTTCCCTTCCCTCTTGGGAGATTCGTTCCAGTCCCATCTCATCATATATTTTGTCAATCGCTTCCCCGATGCTTCTGGTCTCGAAGCCATCATCAATATTTGTCCCACTTGTACCTAGTACCGCATTGCTTGCAGGAAAGAACTCTTCTATGTCTTCCCAGTCTACAACAGGATTGGGTTTTTTCACTTCCTATTGCGAATATTCTAAATCTCGCGCCCTTTGCCTGCGTTTACATTCTGCTGCCTCAATCATTTCTCTTCGCTTCTTCGCTTCCTTTCTAGCCTTATCAACTTCCCTCATCCGTTCATCTCTACGTTCCTTTGTCCTTCTACTTTCCTCATCTTCTTGCTTTTTTACATTTCTTTCGTGCACTCTCTTCTCTTCCTCTAACCTTAGCATGTTCTGCCTGTACTTTTCATAGGCTGCATATTGAGTGCGACTGAGCGGTATACTTTGCTCTTCGCGATATAGTTGTTCTCGCCTCAACCTATCCTTTTTTCTTGCCCTCTCGTTTCTTATGTCCACTTCCTTCTCCCTTTCCTTTCTTTGCACCTCATCAGACCGTTCACTCGGCCTTGCACCATCACTTTCTTTTCCATCTAACTTCAACAGTATCTGCCCTCCCATCCATTCGTCCTTTATAGATGTTAACTCATCGGTTCCTTTCCACTTCTTTCCCTCTCTCTCTCTATCGAGAAGTGCACTGGTTTGTGCATGGTCCTTCCTTTCCTCACCTCGCCTCTCTTTTTCCCATGGGACTGTGGAGGCCAAGTCAATTTCCTGTTCCTTCTCTTTCATCTCGTCACTGCTACACGCAGGTGACTCATATGCAGGGTTGCTATAACCTGTGGCTGCCTTAAGTTCTCTTAGTGGGTAAAGACCCTCCGACTTACTTCCCTCAACAACTGGTTCCGGCAGGTGGCGCGGTAGGCGTCTCACCCCCCTCCGTACATACATTTAATATCCAGTCTGCGGGGGGTTCTTCTTCTTTTACTTGCTCAACCATTTTCCAGAGCTCGAGAACAGCAAGGCATTTTTCGAGCTTCTTCCCGCTATATGTGGCATGTAAGAAGGTGGTCATGTGCTGTAAAACAGCCTTAGACAATGACCCATTTTGGGGCCATGGCATAAACATTTATTTGCGGTGCCCTTAACCCACTCCTGGCTATATTTCTTCAATTTTCTTGCGTGCTTTGGCAACTGCTTGCACAAATGTGCAAGTGGGGTAACTTCTTCCATTCTTGATTTTGTCATCAACAATGTTCATACAGTTTTTCAACCTTACGCTATTATGAGCAAGCACCACATACGCGAGCTCCAATCCAACTTTCCCACAAAATTTTATGCCAACAGTTTTACTCAAAACATATCAATTCAGTGGCGATTCCCTCTCATTTACAAAAACGCGTAAAGCAAAAATACATTGCCATCAATTAATAACACAATAATTCCACATTCAGCATACATAGGAGGACATATAGGACAGACGCTTGACAGACTAGACGCACACCAGCTGGTCACGTATACTTGCCTTCTAATTATTACCCCGTCATGGGATTTGAATGAACCCCATTCTTATGTCTTTAAACGTAAGCGTAGCCTAATGTCCCCCCTCTGTGGGCTCTGGGTTCACGTTCCTTCTGACCACTCTTTAAAGCACAGGAACAAGGCGCATTTTACAGTTTTCTCTCGGGTGCCCCCCCGGTATTCCTTACAGTTTTTTTCTCGGGTGCCCCCCCCGGTATTCCTTACAGTTTTTTCCTCGGGTGCCCCCCCAGTATTCCTTACAGTTTTTTCCTCGGGTGCCTCCCCGGTATTCCTTACTGTTTTTCCCTCGGATGCCCGCCAGTATTCCTTACAGTTTTTCCCTCTGATGCCCCCCGGTATTTTCCCCAGTTACTTCGGGTGCCGGGTTTTTACCCTCTATATCTCTACAGTCTTTCCTACTTTTAACTGCATTAATCTTCTCCACCACCCTCTGTTACCTTTCCCCTTCTTAGTCTAAGGCCTATAAGACCTTTGCCAGGATAACGGGTTTCGTTGTTTTCACTCACGGATCACCTCTTTTCCTCTCTGGAACTTCAGGATCACTGCCCCTTCCTCTTCCTGCTTTTATGGTTTTCGTCCGATCCGCTGCCCGTGGGAATGAGAAGGGTTATGCTTCTCATAACCCTTTGATTGCATACCCACTGCAGAATTTTTGGGAATAATTACACTATCATTGTCCACGGGGAGCTTCTCAGCCTACTCAGCCGGAATAGCAAAAGGACTTGTGATGTAACCGAAGGCCCAGAGTTACTTCGTGCGGTCGGTCTAAAGGTGTCTTATACTATATCAATCGATAATCTATAATCGATGGCCGAAACCATCCTCACGCTGTTGATGAGGAGAGGAAATTATTGATGGGCCCATTGGTCTGTACTCACCCTCGAAAACTAGTAATACAAGATAGCTGCACCATGTGAGGACAGAGTCCAGGCTTCACATACTCCAGCAAGATTCAATAATCAGGACTCAGTAAATTGGCAAAGGGAAGTCGGTTTAATGATACATATATCAGCAGATGGAAATCAGCAGCATCACCAACACCTGCCTCACCCCGACTTCCCCGAACTTTAGTCAAACAGCCTCTTTTATGGGCAAAATCCATCATCATTGACGTCTAATTCTACAAAAAATCATTATGCAATATAATTGGTTGGGGAAGGTAACTTAAGTATAGGTGCTATATCTGTATATGGAAATAACGCAAGTGGATTGGATAACTCTTATCGGGTGGGCGTCTACGCCCATCCCTCTACAACACACGTGTATTGACGTCACTACAAGTACGACGTCTCATTGGCTACAGTGTCTATAGGACCCTAGATTACATGGTCCCTTGTGATTGGGCAAGTTACACCCCTAAACATAAATCTCCATTTTAATTAGCAGCATGCAGAGTAGACACCCAGGTGCCTAGTGTCCCAAGATTCACTCTTCCTCCCTTCCATCAATCTGTGTTTTAGGGCTATGTGTCAATTTGTTGGCTGGGTATGGCCTCGGATCTGTAGTCTCTTATCAGGAAAAGTTATGGCATCCTCGGGTTCTGGATGACATCAGGCGGTGGTACATCTTCGCGCCTGTCTGGTCACTTGTTGGTTCACCATGAATCTGCTTCAGTTTCCAACCTTTTGTGCATTTAATTCTGTGTTTGCTTGGCCACCTGCATGGGCCTCTCTTATCTTGACCTTCACGAGCGGGCTGGTATGCTCTGTAGTTGGAGACTCGTAATCTCATGCTCACCTCCCCTTCTCTGGTTGACCTCGATCTCCCCGGCATAAGCCTCTCTTTGTTGAGTTTCGATTCTGCTCCTTCTCTGGTCTTTGCCGGGTTTCGGAACTCGGCCTGTCAGGCCTTTGGCCGCCTGGGTACATTTCTTCTTTCACAAAATGGAGTCGCACGTGTACATTGTGCAGTATTGCGGTAGATATATGGTTGGTGCTTGCCGCTCTATTCTTCTACTAAGCATTGTAGGCAGTATCGTTTTCTTAGCATCTTGCGTTTCAAGCTTATTTACACACATTCAACAGGGCGGTTGCTTCCATCTTGTCTCATGGCACCATTCTCTTACGTTTTAACAGTGTCTCTCCCCTGCATCCATTATAATTATCCTTGCAGTTACTAGTACTGGCATACATGCTTTCAGTAGCCAATTCCGTTTGTTCTCGGGGCTGCTCGGGCCCTTGGTTTATTTCCATTGGCCTTCCATTAAGGCTTTAGGGTTCTCCTCGTGGACCGTGTGCAGGTATTCCTCATTTCGCATCAGCGGCTGGTACGGCGGCCTGATATGGTACCGTGCTGCCCAGGGTTGTCGTGTTATGGCTGCTTCAACCGGTACTGATCGCCTTATGTACACGGGGCAGAGTCCCAGTGCGGCTCTCTGTTGGTTCATTTGCTCCTCATACGTCACATACCTCGGCGAGTACCTTACTGGAAACTCGCAATGGGGGGCAGGGGTGCAGGTCATATCTGGGACCTACTCTACAGGAGGTAGAAAGAAGAGACCACACATGAATCTTCACGGCTACCTGGCCAGCGCAACCATTCACGTGATGGATCCTCAATTTCTTCTGGGATTTACCTTAGTTATCCAAAATCACTAGGGAGTTATGGTTTTGTAACACAGGTGAGACAATCAGCGCGAAGGATTCTAACAATCCGATGGTTCTGAATTGAAGATGGGTTGGATTGAGATTGGGATGATACAATACAGATATGCTAGGGGTTACTGTGCTTCCTATTATACTCACAGTCCTTTATAATTAAATTGGACCGTCCGGTTCTGGTCATAGGGTCGGATCAGGTCTACCGGCAGCATGGCACCTCGGGAGGGATCTGGATCAGCGGCACAGTTCTGGTCAATTTTGGACTGCGCCTCAGACTGGATTTGGATGGGGCCCTTCTGGTTACTGGACCCAGTAGATAGCAGGATGCAGGTTTCAGCGGGCAAGCCTTAATGGTAGCAAGCCAAGCTGAATCAGAATTATTCTTTTAAGTTAAGTATGTTTGCAATTGGTTCAAGCTAGCAAGAGTTCTGCAATGCTAAAGTCTGGATCCTGCAAGGAAATCTGGATCTTCAAAGAGTTCTGGAGTCAGCTACAAGATGAAAAGTTCTGGATCAAGGTGCTGCGCGTAAATCTGGATGGGTTCTGGAAGCTGTGTGTCCTATGTGTAGTGAAACTCCTATATTTATCTATTACAAGGTTTATGGTGTGGGCAGAACTTCAAAAACCCACCCCCATGTCTGTGTGTGGCTACAGGCATGTGCTTTGTCCTGGTTGGCGGTCTGAACAAAGCTGTCATCATTATGACAGGATGTAGGAACTCCCACCTTGATTTTTACCAAAACATAACTTTTGCACACATGTACATTTCTAACATTCTGTACCCTAATAAAATTGGACACATATTTTTCATATTTGATTGTCTACATTCACAGTCAATCCCCGTCCTTGTGCGAGCTATTTTTCTCATTCTATAAAATTTTACCAATTTTAAACATAACCATTTGGATTAATCATTTCTAACTCGGTCCATCTCTGGGGGCTGATCAGTGGATCATGTACATACACTTTTAGGTTTGCAACCTTGATTGTTCTGTTACAATAAGACATTTTTCATAACTTTGGTTCCATAAATGGTACAAGTTTCATCAATGTCTTCAAATCACAAGGTTAAAATTAGTTTAATGTCTACCAATTTTCAGATTTGTTCCTCTTTAGATTGTTAGTTAAAGAGTCCTAAACTTTAATCAAAAATAATGGTAGCAAGCCAGGTAGAAAGAAGAGACCACACATGAATCTTCACGGCTACCTGGCCAGCGCAACCATTCACGTGATGGATCCTCAATTTCTTCTGGGATTTACCTTAGTTATCCAAAATCACTAGGGAGTTATGGTTTTGTAACACAGGTGAGACAATCAGCGCGAAGGATTCTAACAATACGATGGTTCTGAATTGAAGATGGGTTGGATTGAGATTGGGATGATACAATACAGATATGCTAGGGGTTACTGTGCTTCCTATTATACTCACAGTCCTTTATAATTAAATTGGACCGTCCGGTTCTGGTCATAGGGTCGGATCAGGTCTACCGGCAGCATGGCACCTCGGGAGGGATCTGGATCAGCGGCACAGTTCTGGTCAATTTTGGACTGCGCCTCAGACTGGATTTGGATGGGGCCCTTCTGGTTACTGGACCCAGTAGATAGCAGGATGCAGGTTTCAGCGGGCAAGCCTTAATGGTAGCAAGCCAAGCTGAATCAGAATAATTCTTTTAAGTTAAGTATGTTTGCAATTGGTTCAAGCTAGCAAGAGTTCTGCAATGCTAAAGTCTGGATCCTGCAAGGAAATCTGGATCTTCAAAGAGTTCTGGAGTCAGCTACAAGATGAAAAGTTCTGGATCAAGGTGCTGCGTGTAAATCTGGATGGGTTCTGGAAGCTGTGTGTCCTATGTGTAGTGAAACTCCTATATTTATCTATTACAAGGTTTATGGTGTGGGCAGAACTTCAAAAACCCACCCCCATGTCTGTGTGTGGCTACAGGCATGTGCTTTGTCCTGGTTGGCGGTCTGAACAAAGCTGTCATCATTATGACAGGATGTAGGAACTCCCACCTTGATTTTTACCAAAACATAACTTTTGCACACATGTACATTTCTAACATTCTGTACCCTAATAAAATTGGACACATATTTTTCATATTTGATTGTCTACATTCACAGTCAATCCCCGTCCTTGTGCGAGCTATTTTTCTCATTCTATAAAATTTTACCAATTTTAAACATAACCATTTGGATTAATCATTTCTAACTCGGTCCATCTCTGGGGGCTGATCAGTGGATCATGTACATACACTTTTAGGTTTGCAACCTTGATTGTTCTGTTACAATAAGACATTTTTCATAACTTTGGTTCCATAAATGGTACAAGTTTCATCAATGTCTTCAAATCACAAGGTTAAAATTAGTTTAATGTCTACCAATTTTCAGATTTGTTCCTCTTTAGGTTGTTAGTTAAAGAGTCCTAAACTTTAATCAAACATAAGGATTTAACATCACAGTTCTCCTTTGTCACCTCCCCTTCTCAGGTAGCAGCTGTCCAGTCTTTTGATCAGGGAGGGTGTGTTCCCTTCCCGGAGGGAAGCTCCCCTGTAGAGATCAGTTGGGCAGCTTGCCATAGTCCTCGGCTCAGCCCCAAATAAAAGTCTACAGAGGTCCCATTGTGCTGCATGTTCTCATTATGCGGGAACTATTAGACTCACTTAAGCCTTCCTGTAGCAAGGAAGTGTCCAGCTGAGATGTCAACTTTCCCAGGCCAGGCACTGTCAGATCAGAATTAAAATGTTGATTAGCTCCAGACTGGGTTACTTTACATTAAAAGTCTTTCCATTTCACCTATAAAATCCAAGCACAGTTTATAAGGAATTTGGACATTTTAAAAGAATTAGCCCTTCACAAACATGCTTTAAATAGTGGATTTTGCAATTTTAATCAGGAAACAGACACACCTTTAAACTGGGTTCGACAGCTAATTTCCTTAAGCAGCTGTCAGGCAGGGTGGCCTGGACTCCTCTGACTGCCTGCAGAATCCATGATTTCAGCACACTTTCCTTTCCATAATTCTCTGGGAAAATGACTGAATTTTTAAGAGCATTTTCGAATGAGGCCCTTCTGTGGTCTTGTTTTAGGTGACAGATGACAGATGACAGGTGGCAGATGACAGCAGTGATTCCTGTTTTTACACCAACTTTGCCTGTATGTGTGGCAGGGTGTGCAGCTCTTTTGTGGTTTATGCACCATGTACAATTTTGCAGATTTAGTGTGTATGGGGGTTATCGCCTCCGTTTTTGGCAGTTTTCTTTCCTGATTGGCAAAGGGGTCCAGTGTGGCGTATTGGTGTGGATAAAAATATTCCACAGGAGTCAAAGTTGCGATATGGTCCGTTTCGATTAATAAATTGGGTTGCCATTACCAAACCCGCCCCCAATACCAACACCTGGATGGTCTAGAATAAAATCAACATCCCCTCTCTCTCTTGTCCCTGATTGTAAATGGCCCGCCGGCTGTTTACATATGTTGTAGAGTCAGGACACGACGGCCTACACTCAGCTCCACTGTTGGAAGTAATGAGGTGTAAACGTAAAGACTTCAAGAAGCCTGTACATTTACACAGCAGTTCCACTACCGCTGGAGAGACTAATTCTATTAATGCCCAATTGTCAACTGATTCTCATTTGGGAAGTTCTATTCAATGTAAATCGCTACTAAATATGGAGGAAAGACAGAGGACAGCCTTCCACATAGACAAAAGAGTAGAGCGATTGAGGAAGGGGCTATCACTCCTAGGAGAAATATCTTCCAATTGTACTAGTTTTCCCGCAAATAAATTCATATTTGGCACTTTCTGCACGCTACAGGAATCATTAAGTTGGCATGAAGGGAGAAGGAGACAGGTGGAAGCATGAGCTGAAGTGATGTCTAATGCACCAGAAGAAACAGCAGTAGTTATTTGAGAATTGCCTGTGGTGTTGGTCGGCACATAAATCATCAGATTAGTACAGGTGAGAATGGACGCAGGCTGTGGAGGTGGTAAAGTAGATGGCGTATCCTGAAGAGGGCGGGTCCATTTATCCATCGTGCCCTGTAGTAGCACTTGTCTTAAGGTACCATCACCCTGATTTTTTTCCACAAATGTATAACGTAAACCAGGCAAGGGCACCTTTTGTGTAGCATAATTTGAAGCGGAATCGGTGGCTAAACTGTTGGAAAAATCCACAAAGTTTACACTCACACTAGCCCTATGGCTTTGCACAATCGGAGGACAATCAATCATGGACAGTTCATTGCATAATGATTTGATGGCATCATCTTCTGTGGCCGCAGCAATATTCAAGGAACCTTCCGATAGGTTTCAATTCACCGAGATATCTTAATCTGTAATAAGTATAGATTTATCGGTTTGACGTAGGTCCTTGGGTTCAGTATTTTGTGTGAAAGCTCTCCCCATGGCAGCTTTCGGTGCTTTGCAATGTTGACTGCTGTCCAAAACGACATCCCCAATCATTACTAGAATGGCTTTTTGCTCACGTTGCTCAGCTGCAATATTGGAGCACAACATAAGCAAATCTTCCATTTTTACAAGGATGGCATTAACAGACGATGGGGCACCCTCAGTATCAATATTATCAAAGGGTTCACTAGAAGCCAAGCCTGCCTCTTCACCACAGTCCTCAAATGAAGACTCGGAAGCGGATACTTGTGCTTTAAGGTTAGGGTTTGCTGAGAGATTAGCAGCTTGTGTGTTCGCACTTGTGTTACAGCCCAGGTCCGGACACAAAGAGTTTCTTTTTAAATTCTTAAATAAAAGAATTAATGAGCCATTATTGTCCATCGAGGTGGTGCTGTGCAAAAAGCTATTTACAGAATTGCCCAAGAAATCCCCGGGAGTAGATTGCTCAGGGATAGTATCAGGGACATGTGCGGGATGTGCAATAACGGGGGCAGCCTGCAATGAGGTTTGATTTGCTGCTGAGGCCAGCTCCCAAAAACCCATGATTTGTTGTTGCGTTTTAGAAATCCTGTCAGTTTTTTCTAATTTGCCTCTCTTGTAATGAGGCGTGCAATTAGCCCTGTCTAGGGATTTGGCAGGACTCCATGTGCGTTTCCCAGTTGCTTTCATTTCGCTACAGAGACTGTATTCTTTTCTGCGGTGCCATGATCAAATAAAAGACTACAATAGATTCTAAGTATATCATCACTTGACACTCCAATTAGTCTGTCCAGGCGACGAATAAGGTGTAGACGATCACCAAGTAAAATCAATATCACAGCCAAGCCCTCGCACTGGCAGACACTGCAGCACAGTGACAAGGCTGCTGTGGCAGTTGGTTTTAGCAACGTCTGGAGCTTAGTCAAAAACTGTCAGCAAGATCGCGGCCTCTTCCACCCAGCAGCATGGAGAGTGAGGAGGCGAATGTGCAGGGCAGGGAGGAGTGCACATCCACAGGTCCCAGAAGGCAAACTCTGTGGCAGGCTGTGAGGCCCACCGCCCAACCCCAGTAAAAACACCACCAAACACTTTTAACACTTTTGCTTCGCTTTCGCTGGGAAAAGTCTTTAAGAAGGCTCACAAAGCACGCTGGGAGGTGGTGTTAAAGGGCCAGGCACTACCTTCACCACCAAACACTTTTAACACTTTTGCTTTGCTTTCCCCAGGAAAAGTCCTTAAGAAGGCTCACAAAGCCCGCTGGGAGGTGGTGTTAAAGGGCCAGGCACCACCTTCACCACCAGACACCTTTAACACTTTTGCTTTGCCAGGAAAAGTCCTTAAGAAGGCTCACAAAGCACGCTGGGAAATGGTGATAAAAGGGCCTGGCACTACCTTCACCACCAAACACTTTTAACACTTTTACTTTGCTTTCCCCAGGAAAAGTCCTTAAGAAGGCTCACAAAGCCCGCTGGGAGGCGGTGTTAAAGGGCCAGGCACCACCTTCACCACCAGACACTTTTAACACTTTTACTTTGCTTTCCCCAGGAAAAGTCCTTAAGAAGGCTCACAAAGCACACTGGGAGATGGTGTTAAAGGGCCAGGCACCACCATCCAAACACTTTGAGCACTTTTGCTTTGCTTGCACTGGGTAAAGTCCCTAGGAAGGCTCACAAAGCACGCTGGGAGATGTGTTAAGGCGCCAGGCGACACATTCACTACCAAACCCTTTTAACACTTTTGAACTAGGTTTACTCCCAGCCCTTTAAGGTGGGTTAGCAATACCTTTGAGATGGATGGTGGATGCAGTGTTTACTCAGACATCAATAATAGAAACAACTCAGGTAGTTGGCAAAAGATACTGTTTTAATATCAATTATCTAAAACAGGAAGTACAACAGACATCAACAGACATCCCTCATCATAATCTCTTTCGAGACTTCTCAAAGCATTTCATAAAAAATTACATTCTTGTAGTAAAAAATCATCATAGGTGACGTTTAACCTGCGTATTACTAACGTCATCCTACGTGGCAAACTACAAAAATCTAATGGCGAGTGTGATAGGTTCTACAAGGATCATCTAAGTATAGGATCCATACTCGTTTAGGGCAGCTGAAGAAAATGATTTGTTTCTTAACATCAGGTGGGGCAACTCAGTCCTTTCCCAAAAATATGTCACTATAAATGTCACGAAATATACATCTAATTGGCTACTCAACTATAGGACCCTTGATCATACAGTCCTCTATCATTGGTTACTTTCCCACCTCTGTCAGTCACTTTCCAACCTACGTTGACAGTATGCAGGCTAAAAGTCCAGGTGCTGATGAGCTAGTCTTCACCATAGCTTCCCACCAATTAGCATATCCATCCATCATCACCTCAGTGGTCTACTGTCAATTAGGTCTTTGAACTCGGCCTTGAACATATTCCTTGCTTTGGGGAATTCAGGGGAGTGAAGGCACGCTCTGCCTTCATTTATAGGTGTTACCATCATGCTCGTTCAACTTCTTCTCCCCACGTGACTAAAGAAAACGAAATTGAGCTTTTAGTGGATTAAAACACTATTCTTTAATAGACCTCTGACGTCTTCTTGCTTTTGTCCATGCCTTCTGAACAGGAGCTTTGTTCTTTCACACAATTTGTATCCAATGTCAGCTCATCCCCGCCTGATATGGCCTTGGCTTCTTGGCTCATCCAACCTCGCCTTTCTGAGTTTTAACCTGTAATTCACTTGTTTTCTTACTGCGACAAAACAAAAAAGCAGCCTTCCTTCTTTTGCTCAGCACTGCCATCGTACGTAGTGGTAAACATTGATTCTTTACTGACTCCAATATATAGATGAATGTACATGTTGGTGCATGCTGCAATCTATTCACTATAAAAGCTAGCCTTTAAGAATACTTCATCTGCTTGCATGTGTGCACGTGTAAAAATAGCTTGATCTCTTCATTATGTCTGCAGCATAAATGCCTTCATCTTGATCCCAAGATGTCATATATCTCGATACTTTCTTGATGTCTTATAGAATTGTCTGCATTCTCTAGTCTCTGCATCTCTTCTCTACACGTCAGCATTGCTCTGTATGTCAGTGGTAGTGACATCACCATTCATCTTAGTCATTCAGCCATCCTGTTTCTTCTGGGATTTTATTCAGACAACCATCGTATTGTCTCGTATGCAGGTATGGTTTCCTCAATGGGAACCTTGCCTTCCAAATTCTTCTAGGTATCGGTATCTTCACTGGTACCGCACGTGTCTCACACTCTGGCATCCAACATACAGGTGCTGTGGGTGAGATTGTTGAGGTGGGGGTATTTCACTCCTCCTCTACATTTTTGCTTTGCTTACCCTGGGAAAAGTCCTCAGGAAGGCTCACAAAACACGCAGGGAGGCAGTGTAAAAAGGGCAAAGCACCACCTTCACCACCAAACACTTTTAACACTTTTGCTTTGCTTTCACCTGGAAAAATCCTTAAGAAGGCTCACAAAGCATGCTGGGCGATGGTGATAAAAGGGCCAGGCACCACCTTCACCACCAAACACTTTAAACACTTTTGCTTTGCTTTCTCCGGAAAAAGTCCTTAGGAAAGCTCACAAAGCACAGCGGGAAATGATGTTAAAGGGCCAGGCACCACCTTCAGCACCAAACACTTTTAGCACCTATGCTTCGCTTTCACCGGGAAAAGTCCTTAGGAAAGCTCACAAAGCACGCTAGGAGGTGGTGCTAAAGGGCCAGGAATCATCTACACCACCAAACAATTTTAATAATTTCGCTTTGCTTTCACCTGGAAAAGTCCTTAAGAAAGCTCACAAAACACGCTGGTTAATGGTGATAAAAGGGCCAGGCACCACCTTCACCACCAAACACTTTTAACACTTTTGCTTCGCTTTCACCAGGAAAAGTCCTTAAGAAGGCTCACAAAGCATGCTGGGAGATGGTGTTAAAGTGCCAGGCACCACCAAACACTTTTAACACTTTCTCTTTGCTTTTGCCAGGAAAAGTCCTTAAGAAGGCTCACAAAGCACGCTGGGAGGTGGTGTTAACAATCCTGTTCGTACTGAGGAGAATAGCCTCCTGGCTAAATGTGGAGATGTTTGTGAATGGTTTCTTTGTGAGGGGGGGGTACAAATTATGTTGGCTGGTGCCCTAAACGCAGATTGCCTTATTGTTTTGTAAAATTCCCAGGAAATGCAGGACTCAAACTCTTTAACACTAACTGCAGGTAAAAAATAGGGTCGGATTTGTACACACCTGGAATAGGCAGTTCTCAAATGGGTCTACTTATTGATCGGGTGTAAAGTCTGCCTCCTTGGACTTTGTTGCACTTTCCCGTGCTTTGTTTGATCTTTGTGATGAGATCAGGGTAATCGATACTGACCTGAGTGATCATTCACAGTTACGAATCAGTATGAAATATGCTGCCACAGTCATAGGGAGGCCCTGGTTGCGTGGATTGTATCGAATTTTTATATAAAATACCACATTGGAGCAAAACGTACCCTGTGTTTCCCCCTCTTTTTCCACGTCTTTCTTGTTGAACTTAAACAGATACCCAAAGGTAACAAGAAAGAAGTGCAGTCTATATCCTACTCCTTCGATATAACAATTCAAAGTAAAAATACGGAATTGAGAAGAGATATGCGGGTATTAAGAAGGCGTGGCTATAATGGAGGGCAGTACCAGTCTGAACTTAAACAACTAAGACAAAATGTAAAAATTGTATCAAATGTTACAAATTTACCCTATCAAACAACGTGCTCTCTAAAATGCTTGATATCCTCATTAAAAAGGATTCTAGAAATGTCTGGGACCTAATGGGCGCTCTGAATAAAACTCAGGACTCGCAGCAAAGTAATCCAATTGCTGAGGGTGATTTGGTACGGCATTTTCAGAGTGTTTATTGTGTGAAACCTGAAAGCACTCTCACACATACTCCCCAGAGGTCTTCTGTTCAGGTGGCCAGGGAAGGACCATCGCTTTTGGATCCTGACCCTGGGGGTCGACTAGCAAGGGAGGATCACCTGAGCGGAGGGTCCTTGGAGATTGGGGAGAGGTTGCCAGAGGGCGAGGCATGGTATCCCCATTTCCTGACAGTGATTCACCTTAACCTCCCTCAACCTTTACGGGATATTGCAATTTTGGATCCTACTTTTCCCCCTGAAGTCAGACCAGTGATTACTGGGATGAAGAAGAGGGAGACGGAAGGCTATGGAACTGAAGGCCAGTCATGTCCTGTTAATTGGGCTTATTGTGGTCACACAATTGAACTTAGGACTTCACACCTGCAGCCTGTTAAAGACTCACAGGTGTATAAAAGATGGAGTCCACAAACAACATGGGGAAGGGAAAGCTGGTGCAAGGAGAGAGCGAGAAACCTGCGGGGTGCGGGAGCAGCAGGAAGGCCAGCACAGCCTGCGAGAACCCCGAGGAGAACAGAACACCGAGACACTGGAGAAAGGCACCGTAAAGTACAGTGTCATTGTGTGGCGCGGGAGCTGTCTCTCCAAGGAGCCAGGAGAGCGAGAGAAGGGGAGCCGTGGAAGCAGGCGGTCCCTATGCTGTGGCTGAAAGGTGCTAATTCCCTGACGGGTGGCAACAGTCTAACAGTGTCTGCGGGACAGGAAAAAAGATCCTGATCGTGCGAACCAAGAAGCCGGGAAAGAAGCGTTATGTGACCAGTGAATGTTAATGAATGAATGAAACCTGGTGCACGTTTTGAAGAGTAGTGAAGCTACATTGTATCGGAGTGGCCACGTTCAGGCAGCACATTTTCAAAGGCCTCCGATTAGAACCGAATTGTGAAATAGATGAATGCAAGGCCAACAGTGGGCTAATGAATAACAATGTTTCAGAGTGGTCACGTTTAAGAAAGGATAAGTGGTCAAAAAACTCATAACAGTTAAAGGACACTTCTAAAGCAACACAAACTAATGAAGTCATTAGAAAGAGATTTCTGCAAGTGAGCAGGCGAGGGGAGCAGTGAAGTGTGTGCAAAATACTGAATTGAAAGTTTAAGCTGCATTTGAATCTTCCAAGTGTGAATAACTCAATAGTCCTAAATTACGGGATAAAGTGCTTGGGTAAGGGCAACTGGTTGCACGACCTGTAGTGGGTCCACATTGCGGTTTGTCAACTGCGCCTAGACCAAGGAACCCCAACCAATATAAAGTAACTGTGCAATTAACTGAGAAGCTAGAAAGTGTGGAATATTGGTTTTGAAGCAAGAATACAAGCCTGATGGAGGAACCCTGAACCCTTTTGGAACATTGTGTTGTGAACATTGTGTGAAGCTTGGGGAAGGGAATCTTGAGCTGCTTGAGAACTACCTTTTGAACATTGTGTTGTGAATCCATGTTTAAAGCTTGGGTTGGGGAACCCCTGAGTTCTTTTGGAACTTTGTTTTGATAAGCCAGTACCTGCAGCTTGGGGAAGAAACTCAGAGCTCTGTTTGGAGAAGGTTGTCTTTTTTTTAACTGTATCCTTAAATTGGGAAAGGGAGGTAGCGATCGCTCCAATTTTTAATCTGGACACTATTTTGAGTTAGAATATCCCTGCACTGCATTTAGGTATTAGACATGAGGGCAAGCACAGGTTTTGACACAGACCAACCTTTGTTTTGGACTTCTGGACATAGACGTTTCTTAGTTTTGCTAGCTTGGGCAATCCCCACCATAGCTATAGGGCAAGTTAGGCGTTACACCCATCCTGACATGTTAATAAAGGTTTTCAAAACTGTTACATCTGTGGTCTTGTGTCATCTCTTGTTGCCATACCCGTCTCACAGTATAGAAAACCAGATCAAGGCATTCCTTGCCCCAAGGTCGAAACTGTTTGGCACTTGAATATGTAACTGGAATCCATTGAAGAGCTAATTAAGAAAGCCTATAGTTCAAGGGCCGCTGGACCGAATAGCTCGACAAACACGCTTTTAAAACTTGACCTGGTGATGTGGTCTAAGATACTGTTTAATTTGTTCAGTGCAGTGTTGAGGACGTCAGTGATACCAGTTTCTTGGAGAACGGCTGTTATTGTACCTATCTACAAGAAGGGAGATAGGATGAGCCTCGGTAATTATCGACCTATCTCCTCTTTAACAGCAAGAGTAAGATACGCTGACGATGTCATCCTCATGGATAGGACCCAAGTGGCCCTGCAAAGACTGGTTGATGCTATTCGAGAAAACTCCACTCGGAACGCTCTGTGTAATAATAGCAAGAAGACCAACATGATTAGATTCATTGCTAACAAAAAAACCAAAATGGGTTACAGTTGGCATATGTAAGATCACATTTTGATCCGGATGCCATCGCTAACCTATTTAGGCTTCATGATGAATATGCACGATAATTTTGATGTCCTGATGGCTCGCCTGCTGACGAAGGCATCTCAAGCGGCATCACAGATGAAGAAGATTTGGTTTCAGTTCTGTAGGTTCTACATCTGCCCGTTGCTTACATATTATAAAATGAAGGTGGTCCCAGGGTAGCTATATGGCACAGAGATAATCATAAGCTGCACACGCTTCAGTATGACAAGATCAAATCCAGGGTATGGAAGCAAGCCATTGCTTTACCGGATTATGTGCCTATGGCCTCATTGAGCTATGAGCTGCGTTTCTCCTTGTTGAGGTGCCTGCTAGAGTGGAGTATTATCTTGCTGTATAGAAGGTTGTTGGAGCCTGTGAAGGAATCCTTATATTAAGACTTGGCATGGGTTCTACACACATCCTCAATACCAGCTGTGACTAACTTTAGTAAAAGTGCTAAGAAAATCCTGAATAAGTTGGAGCTATCAACCAGTGATCTTCTAATTGATCCAAATGAGGTAAAGAAGCGTCTGATGAGACATGATTGGATGATTATAATTTCAAATATGAGGCAATATAAATTATACAGCAATCTGTCACCACCTGATAAGCCCCAGGATAGTCTGAACTCGTATTGGGCTTGCCAATTCTTGCGATATATATATGAACCTGCTCCCCACAGGTGACAAATGCCAAATTAGATCGCTGAATAAGGTGACTGACATGGCTTATTCATTGTCCAAGGACTGGCAGTCTTACAAAATAGAGAGCACATTCTTATGAATTGCTCTGCCCTAGCAGTAGTCAGAACCTTATGGCTGGGGCATTACGTACATAATTTTGCTCTGCTCAATATAGATCACTTTCTAGCATGAATATTAAGTGGTGAGGAGACCATTTCGACTAATGCTGGTGTTAAGATCCTACATAAGGCTGGCTTGATAAGGCTAAAATGGTAGGAAGCTCATGTGACTTAGCTACTTGAGGTAAAGATTATGTTCTATGTGGTGATTATGAAATGTGATGAGTCTTCTTCTTTCTCTTAGTCATTTAGAAATGTCTTCTTTGGAATACTCAAAAGTCTTACATTCTGTTATACATATTGATGTTTATATGTAATTGCATTTGACATGTTTTCGTTCTTTTTTAGATGTCTGTATATGTATTATTGTGTAAGGCTGAGTATGAGCAACCAGAAGCACAATAAATAAGTAATAATAAACGTTAATACATAGAATATGAATTCCTTCCAGGAACCTTTTCTGGTCAAGTTTTAACATGATAGCAAAAAGATATCATAGACTGCAATTGTCACATAAATCATTTTTAACCATTGCCAGAAGGCCACCCATTGGTCGGCCCCTCCCATCAACTTTTGCAGGTTGCATACATTCTGTATATCCATCTAAGCTAAAGGGATCATGCAACCACACATCCTGAAGCATATTAACAGCACACTCACTGAAACAGACAAAGTCTGGATTCCTCCTCGGCAGATTCCTGAACCCCGTTTGTGTACCAAGAAAGAATTTTAAAAGAGACTTGACTAAGGTTACTGAGGCATTCTAGGACCCTTTTTTGCCACTGGTTGAAGGATACCAGGCAACCAAGACCAGTGTTTGGATTTCTGCTCCTCACTTGGGAATTAGTCGGGTAGTATTATAATCTTCTTCCCAAAGGGGTTTGAGAGCAAGTACTGTTTAAAGACTCAAAGGGAAATAAAGGGTCTGCCTTCGAAAAGGGAAATTAAAGGAATTGGTTTCTTAGATAAAGAAGAGCCCCCAATCTACTTGATGTGGTAGTCAAATCATAGCCCACAGCCCGTATAACATCAATATGCTTCAAGATCATTTCAGCAGCCAGTTGGAAAACTGCCACTAAATCAGTTTGATCATCCTCAATGAACTGAAACAACTCAGTAGCATTGGAATTAATTAACTGTAACTCAGGTATTATGTCTAAGAGATTGAGAATGTTCCATCTATTCAGAATCATTTGTACCTCTTGATGTAATACTGCTTCTAAAATAAAACCTCTGGAGATGTTGTTGGACATTGACAGGGAATTCGGCTCCACTCTTTTTGAGGAGTTGATACAGTTGTATACAAATGGATGGGGCAAGGTTGGAAAGGTAAGATGCCCAATTCGAGCAGGGGAGACCCAGTGACCCAACGAGTCATGAATCTGCTCGGAGACATTGAATAAGCAGACTATCATTCTCATCCTCCACTCTTACAGAAGCAACAGGTGCTTCATGCACTGAAGTTACCTCAACGGGCGGGGCCGCCTCATTAGCTGAAAAAGTTAAGCCTAAAGTCCTCATCTTGAATTGGGAAAGAGAACCTGAAGGCATAGCACCCTTTGCTTTTTGGGTGCTTTTTTAGTTTTAGCTTTCCTTTACCTATGATCTCCTTGCGTACAGATGAAAGATCCCCTTTTGCAGTCATACTGTAACTAGGCATGTCTTCTGAGTGGGGAGGAGGTATATTCATTTTAAAGACCACAGATCTTAAAAATGTATGTGACCCTTTGTTCCCCTGACATATAAGATTTTTCTAATTTTTGGATTTCTTTTTTCTGTTACCAAAGATAGTAGTATTGCCCTTTCTCGTTTTAGAGCATAGCACCTTCACATTAGAGGTATGGATAGTAGTCTGTGTATTACCAATAGCTTTAGCCTGGCACTTTCAACCATGCTCCAGTCCCACCTCATCCTGAAAGGATTTAGATATTTCGATAACGGCATTAGCATGTAAGGATATCAATATCACATGAATGACAGTGAACTCCAGTTGCACCAACAACTGATCTTGCCAAAAACCTTACTACCTTACTTTAGAATGAATGTTAGTATTTCCTTATATTGCCATATAAGCTGACCAAAGATTTCAGTAGAAACCTCAAGGAACAAGTGGAGGAAGCCCAATGTTGCAATTAATTGTGGGGAATCTTGAATATGAGTAGATAACAATTTGGACATCCTTTCTGAACTTTGTTCAGATGCGTTGAGCTTTAAAAAGCTTGTCAAGAAATATGGAAAGAGTCTACCAACAAAGAATGTTTTACAACGTCTTCATTCAAAGAAGAATTAATTGCCAAGGAGCCCGACAGGGAGTTCAGTCACAACCGCACCAGGATTTGGCAAAGGGTGCCGAGCGGCAATGGGCTGATAAGTCCGCAGAAGAAATTAGGAGACGGATATCATTTTTCTCACACTGGTTCAAAAGATGAACCTCATCCACTGTTTCCACTTCCAGGACATTAAAAAAGGAAGTCTATAATTTTAGATGGCAAAGCATATATTTTTGGGAGAATTTCCAATGACTTAAGCGGGGCAGAGCACAATTGAGATTTTGGAGTTGCCGCAGTAAACTGTGCAACTGAAGGCCATGCCAGCCCAGGCATCAAGTCTGAGGAAGGGATGCCGGTCTGGTGACTGTGCAGTTCATACATTGTAGACAGCAATACTGGCAGAAGAAAATATGTGAGGAGATTCAACTCACGAGTATATATCTTTACAAGCTCTAACAGCAGCCGAACTGCTGCCAAACTGCACTTTGCCCTTACAAGTTGCGCGATGCACTGTGTTTAAGGGTTGATGGATCATAAATAACAAATTCATACTCGCAATCAGCGCTCACCTGTAGCGTTACAATTCCAAGAAAAAAATCCCACCATAACGCAGATGAGATTTGCATTACTAGAACAAGAGAACATCCTTAAACAGTGTGGCAACTTACTAAGACTGTTACAACAGCGAGAAATCTATTCGATAGAGGCCTTAGCCTCCCTTACCCCCAAAGCGAGGAACACTGAGGTTGATATGAACTGCTTTGTTTGAAAGGCACAGAAACATCTTGCACCATAACATGTGTGTCACACAGGATTATACTGATTAACAGTGGGACCAGTGGCATTTGGCGTAGGTTGCTCCAGCTGTAAACAGACGGGGCACCTGACGCCTGCACCCCTCAGACCTGGTATTTACACACTATACACACTGTGTAATTATGATGGCATCTCAAGGGTGTGAGGAACCCCGTTAGGCACTTCTTTGATGTAAGGATACCACTAAGTGTTAGACAGATGTACATCGCATGATGAGGTCTGTAGGTGAATCAATCTCTTTCGGTTGTATTGATTTCTCTCCACTATTTTGGAGTATGTTTGGTGGGATTAGCCATGTGCAGAGATGGATGCTCAAGCTGTTTACAGATGGGGCCCCCAACGCCTGCACTGATCCGGGCCTAGTGTGCAACACGCTATTAGAATAAAGCACTCCGGACACCATTATTGAGATGTGAGGAACCCTTATGTGAGTGTGGCACGGATAGGCACGTAACAGCACACGAGCAGTGGAAGTTAAGGGGAACGCGATGTGATACATCCAGGTCTGGGTGCTCGATACACAAATAAATATAAAAATAAACTAAAAGGTGTAAACAGGAGTATTATCTGACAAGGCATTTGAGCGCCATACATAAATACGTTGGCAGCACACCACTCCTGGATAGCAGATAGACAGTCCGAGATGAGAGAAGGAGAAGAGGTGGCAGAGGGAAGCCTGAAAATGAGCCGAGTGTCATCCGCATAGCACTGAAAGTTGGGGCAGAGAGCGGCAATGCGGCGGGCAAGAGGTGCCAGGTATTAGTTGAATGCCAGGGAGAGAGGTTAGACCCCCAGGGAACACCACAGGTAGAGAGTGAGATAGAGGAAAGGAAGGATCCAAGTTGGACTTGGGAGGGTCGATCAGACAGGAAAGAGGTCAGCCAGGTCAGGGCCTGATCGGTGATACCCAGGTTATCACTGAGACGGTTGAGCATGATGGCTTTGTTGGTCGTGTAAAAGGCAGAAGAGCGATCGAGTTGGATGAGGACAGAAGGGATGTTAGAGTCGCGGTTAGAGAGCAAGCCTTTCCGGATGTTCAGGAGAGCAGTTTCCGTGCTTCTGGCAGCTCTGAAGCCAGACTGATGGTCATGGAGACAACCAACAGAATCGGTGTGAAGATTGAGCTGGGAGATGGCAAGCTTTTCCAGGAGTTTGCCCAGGAAGGGAGTTATGGAAATCAGGGGATAGTTATGCGGGCATGAGGGAATCGGATGAGGGTTTCTTGAGAATACGGTGCACAAGAGAGTGCTTCAGAGAGGAGGGATGGCTCCAGAGGCGAAGGAGTGGTTGTATAAGTAAGCCAGAGCAGGAGCAAGGGTGTCAATGTGGTCCTTGATGGTTTTGGACGAACAGGGATGAACCTGTTTTGACGAGACTTACATAGATCGGACTTGTCTAGAATCCTCGTCAGGGGAGAAAAGAGGAAAGGAAGAGAAAGTGGGAGGGGGGACAGCTGGAGGAAGGCCAGATGTAGCAGAAAGAGGAGGGGGAAGAGGAGGAGAGGACGGCAGGGAGGACAGGATGTCCTGGGTTTTTTAGATGAAATGAGAGGCAAGAGCCGTGCAAAGGGCCTGGGAGACGACAGCAGAGGTAGAGACTGCAGCAGGATTGGCCAACTCCTTGCAGATTTTAAAGAGTTCGGCCGAGTTGTTGGAGGCCTCAAAGAAACGGGCCTGGATGTGGGTGCTCTCCTTAGTTCAGACTAGGAGCCGGTAATGCCTTTGGAGCAGGTGGCAGGCCAGTTTGTCAGAGGATGTACGACAAGCCGCCATTTCCTCTCAGCCACCCTACACTCGCGTTTAAGGGTAACTAGGTCAGAGTTGAAACACAAGTTGCACTTGGCTTGGGCCTTCAAGCGGATCCTCATGACAGGGGCAAGAACATCCAGAGTATCAGAGAAAGAAGAGTACAGCATAGAAAGGGCTGAGTCAGGCTGTGAGTCAGCCAGAGGAGGAGGAGGAGAGAAAGTGGCGGCGAAAGCCTCAACTGACACACGTTTCATGGGTCAGATGACCGAGAAGGGCGGTGGCAGAGGTGGAGTTGGCTTGGCCTACAGGGTAGAGAGGGAGTGATGAGGGGAAAGAAGGGAGTGATCACTCCAGGAGAGGGAAGTAGTCAGAGGGATGGAGAGGGGGAGGTTGGATGAAATCAGAGCATCAAGCGTGTGCCCTTCGGAGTGAGTAGGGCCAGAGGGGGGAATGGAAAGAGAGAGTGAATTGCAGAGGTCACGAAGGAGTACAGAGGAGGAACAGGGTGCCTCAAGATGGATATTGAAGTCACCAAGAAGGAGGAGTTGAGTGGTTGAGGCCAGGAGGGAGGAGGAGAGGTCCGCTCACTCAGATAGGAAGGAGTTGATCTGACCAGGTGGCCTATAGATGGTAGCAATGGTAAGAGAGTGGCTAGGAGCGAGAGAAAGCCTACAGACAAGGCTTTTGAAAGAGGAGTAGGTCTGCATAGGAATGACAGTGGCAGGAATCCACTCGGCGAAGATCAGGGCTACACCCCCTCCAGACTGCGTGGATCTGGGTGCAGACAGGATCTTGTAGCCATCAGGGAGGAGAGTGTCAAAATCTGTGACAGAGCAGGCTGTGAACCATGTCTCGTGAGACTGAAGTCATCGAGGTCAAGTTCTTCCAGGAGGTGACAGATGTCAGAGGAGTGTTTGACGGCTGAGCGAGAGTTGAGAGTGGCAATGTGGAGAAGGTTGCTGTCCTTGAAGGACTTCCAAGGAGGGGTACAGATCAGAGGTACACCCTGCGGAAGTATAGAGGAAGGTGTAGTGTTATGTTTGATGCTTGTGTCAAATGAGTGAAGCGAGCCGTTCAGAATGGGTTCATATATTTACTAGTTATATTGCCGAAATTACCAGGATAAGTACATAAGGAGAAAACAAGTGAGTGGGTAAATATAGGGAGAGACATCCACCGGCCCCCTTGTCCATTCATCTTCCAGGTCCCAACTGTTTTTCTCTGGAACACTCATACACACTCCAGTCCAAACATTCCACACCAACACTCTAAATACGACCCCAGGCATACAAACCATGGACAGGGAGCAGATCCAAACCTAACATGTAGACAGAGCCCAAGGGGGGACAGGAGAGGAAGAAGGTGAGGGCAAGGTAGCCAAGGCGGAGGCAGCGGGGGTAGGCAGGGAAGCAGAGGAAAGGAGAGAGAGGACAGCAGGAGTTGAAAGGAATTTGAGGAGGCGTGGGAAGCGCCTATCAACGAGAAGGAGGTTGGCCTGAGGGCCTTGGACCAAGACGGTACCTTTCAGATAGACATTAATGATGAACTTAGAGGAGTCGAAGGGGGCCAGGAGGGATACCCAGCGGGTGCCACCATTAATGGGTTAAGAGGAGAAAGGAGAGAGCAAAGAGACCATATGAAGAGTCCATAGATCTGGCGAGGCCACGACAAAGAGGATGTTGGCGAGGGTCTGTCTGGAGGAAGCGCTGGTACAAGTGTCAGCGATCGGGAGTCCAGGGTTAGAGAACAAGATATCCCTTTTGAACTTCTTCCTGCCAGACTTAGTGAGAAGGGAAGGATAGTCAATGGAGAAACAGTTGGAGAAGATAGGAGAAACAGAGAGCGCCATAGGTGATGTGGAGAGGGAGGGGGAGAGAGAAGCAGAGTGTGAGCCTCAGGATAGGACCAATGTGGCAGAGTAGCACAATGCAGTCACTGGGCCAAGCACAACTAGATTCAAATATGGCGACCAGCGTGAGCCCAACATGTAGGGAAGACGCTTACTAGTGTTTGGATTGTACAGCCACGATATGAGACATGGGAGATTCCCATGGCGGTTGCAAGTGAGGACACATGTTTATACCTGCAAGGCAGTGAGGAGAACTGCATCGACATAGGCAGGTGAGATTGAGGAAGGTGAGATTTGCTTATACCCATATTGAATGCACTGGGGTGAGTGAATGGCTGACCGCTCAACGAGACACTGAAGTTAGTGAATTTTGTTTGTTATACACAGGCAGACACATATGTCCTTGGTGAAGAATGTTATATCAGCTGATTACTAGCCACAATGGGAGGAATTTTGTCGGACAGCTGTGGAAGTGATCCTATTACTTGGTATCTGCATGAAAGATGGGATAGGTAATTGAGATTGGGAAGAGATCACTACAGTTCAATAACTTGATAGGACACTGGAGAATTGACATACACATACTGGATTGTATTTGTAGGAACTACCTGGGTACAGTGAATGGTCCCACCACAGTGTACTGTTGGAAGCTAACAGTGAGGATATCTTCCAATGAGAAAGATCAGTTGGAGGAACACCATGTTTGAGTAGATTGCAGAATGGTGTATACTATAATAGATGAGTAAACATACATTTATATTGTTTCTAGGAACTTGGGTAAGAGGCCATAGCCCTGAAGATGGGACTAAGTCCTGAAACGCATTGGGTCAAGACATCTGTACCCATACTTTAGATGTTGAAGGTGTATTAGTTAATTTGGTGACATCACCACAACTGGGTACTATTTGAGCATTGTTAAATGTAAGCACAGTTTTTGAGTTCAGACTTTGGAGAAATGCTCAGCCCTATAAGGTGTTCAATAGGCGTGAGGGGTACAAGAAAACCTGGTATCTAAACAATTTATTATGAGATGTTAAATTTGATTTGTGAACACACAACAAAAAATTGTACTGATCGTTTCATTGAGAGTTGCTTGAACTTAACAAGAATAATTTGTTTTCGAAGCATGATTATTGTCTTTGTTTCTTACCCGCTTATAAAAGATTGCACTAACAGTATTAATCCTATTAGGTCTTTTTTGGACCAACATATGAGTGTGCAGGTTCTGGGTGGTTAATTCAGACATTTATCTTTCCACCCAAGTTCCTCCCACAGCTTCACCTTATCAGGGAACGGTGACTAATAAGCATGGAGCTTCAGCCAGGTGTGTCCATCGCTGATGCAATCCAGGGACAACTGCTGCCAAACTCTACTGACCGAGCTTATCCCCTTCTTTCACACATTGGAGTCTATTGAATTCGGCTTAAAATGATTTTATTCTCTTGTGACCACTTTGTCTGGTTCTTCTTCTTTTCTTCCTATGATTCACAACTTGCCTGGCTATTGAAACGGGGTCCGACACCCCTCCTGGCCAGGGCCCACATGTGACCTATGGCATTCCTCATCTATGGCTACCCCCATATCCAGTAGTCTTATACCACCCCCAGCCAGTAGATATTCCTCAGTCTACTATCTAGTCGGGGCCTACTTATCCAGATTACCATGTCGCACACTAGGGAACCGCACAATCGCCTCCCAGACTTAACTTACAAAACAAAAAG
Source organism: Ambystoma mexicanum (assembly GCF_040938575.1). NCBI lineage: Eukaryota > Metazoa > Chordata > Amphibia > Caudata > Ambystomatidae > Ambystoma > Ambystoma mexicanum. The sequence goes on from NC_090934.1 coordinate 231,601,919, forward strand.
CCTCATGCAAATGGCACTTGTGCTCCCAGGATCAAGAGATATCCCTCCCTCCCACCTTCTTTCCAAGACACGGCCATTCCAGCCTCCTTCGGATCCTCAAGATACACCCATGACTATCAATGAACAGGAAACAATGGACTCAGAGCCCAATAATGAACCTCCTACACCATTCATCGTGGCACACACCACTCCATGTTCCCTCAAACTGAGAAAGAAACGCCTGGCTTCCAGCTATCTCCAAAACTTGAAGGACACGACAAAAAAGAGTAAGCTAGGAAAGCCCCCAGATAACCTGCTGACCAATGAGCACACACCGTCCTTATCTAACATTAAGAGCACTCTCATCAATGCAAGATCCCTCCTGGCACATACGCTAGACAAAGCTGACCTGATCACCTCCCTAGACCTTGACTTTCTAGCAATCACAGAAACCTGGCTCCATGCAGCAGCTGGCCCTATCCTCTCCATGGCCATTCCCGAAGGATACACTATCCTTAGGAAAGATAGAACAGGCTCTAAAGGTGGGGTAGTGGCACTCATTGCCAAAAACAACATCAAGATAAGAACCACCACCAGCCAAACATTCCCATCAGAGGAACTCATCTCGCTCAAACTCTCACTCTCACCCACATCTACCCTCACCATCCACTTGATTTACAGACCGCCCGCCCCTCTGACATCCTTTAAGGAAGATATAGCTACCCTTCTCACCACCAACACCAAACCTCTTTCAAAATGTATCATCACGGGAGATTTCAACCTAGGCTTGAACAACCGTCCGACTCCCAGGCTACCCCCATTGCCAACACTATAGAAGCACATGGCCTTACCCTCAGAATTACGAGCCCCACCCACCACGACAAAGGACGTAAACTAGATTGGTTAGCCAACCTGAACTGTCTCACCAACATCCTAGCTAACACACCCAGCCCGTGGTCAGACCACAATGTCATTCAATTTAATATCCACCAAGCCTAACATCCTACCACAACCGGCCCCAGCGGCTCTTGCAAGGTACAACAAGAGCATCACACCAGACAACATACTTCCCCTACTACTCCCAATCATCACTCATGCAAACACCACTTCTAATCCTACCAACCTAGTTATTGCTCTACAACCAAACCCTACAAGAGGCCATCGCCAAAGTGGCCCCCCTAAGCCTTCGCAGATCCAAATCCATCACCCACTTCAAATCATGGTTTACTGGCAACCTAAAAAACCTTTGCACGGCCAAAAGAACAGCAGAGAAATTCTAGAAAAAAAACTTCCCTTGAATACAAATGTCTTTTCAACTCCCTAGCGACCGAATACAAAGTTGCCACCATCCACGCAAAAGATAACAATTACAACATGAGAATCGAGAATGCCAACTCTGACACCAAAGAACTCTTCTCCATACTTCAGGAGCTTGAATCAATTGCCCCCACCCTGGACCACGGCATCAAGGATCTTACCTGATGCACTAACATCCAAAATGCACTTTCCGACAAAGTCACCTCACTTCATAAGAAAATCAAAGTGAAATCATCTAAGCTTGCCTCAGTCAACCTGCCACCCAATCTGCCCCCTCCCAATAACACACCCATCCTCAGATTTGAATTCACCCCGATCTCCATCGCAGAAACGCTAAAAACCATCAATGGTCCAAAGCCATCCAGATGTCAAGGTGACATCTGCCCCGCAACCATCATCAAAGACTGTGCTGAGAAACTTGCACCATTTATCACAACTCTAATCAACAACTCCTTCAACTCCAGCAACATACCAGGTAATTTGAAAGAAGCATGGGTGCTCTCCCTGCTAAACAAAACACACTAGACCCAAACATCCCGACTAATTACTGATTAATCACTATGGTGCCGTTTCTCCTGAAAATCCTCGACAGAGTCGTGTATCTACCAATTCAAAAATATTTGGAAACCCCCCGCCAATCAGGCTTCCGTCTGGGTCATGGGACAGAAACTGCCTTACTAGACCTCAAAATCCAAATGGATCAAATAAAGGATATAGGAGACCTAGCAATTCTCCTCCTCCTCCTAGACCTGTCGGCTGCATTGGACTCAGTGAACCTCAATATCCGCTGTCAACACTTGGAACACGAAATGCACTTTTCAACTAGTGCTATAAAATAGATCAAATCCTTACTGGCAGACAGGACCATGAGAGTCTTTTCTCCCACTTCGGCAGCACAACCTATCCCTGTCACATGCGGAGTACCACAAGGCTCTTGTGTATCCATCACTCTATACAATGTGTTCACTAAGCTGCTTTTTGACCTCCCCGACAAACTGGTCTTCACATACACTAATTATGCTGACGACACCCAAATACTCCTACCTATCTCAGGTGACTTCGACACTGAGACTAAACTCCAGAATAATATTTACTTCACAATTCAAGCCTGGATGGCACAACATGACCTTTTCCGAACGAACAAAAAATCAAACTACTCATCATTGGTAACCCCCCTAGAGTAAACTCACTACTGCTAGCCTACAAAGCCTTCAATATCAATGGTAACGTCATCACAGTGGTCAAGGAGGTTAAAACTCTAGGAGTGTCATGATGCCTACCCCTGGGCATCCGGATAGAGTCCATCAGCCCCGGGAGCAGGCATCCATATACTCATTAAAACCCCAACAGCCCTGGCTGGGGGCTGTTTGGATTCGGTCCTGGCACCTTAGGCGCCAGGCTCATCATAGAAATCAGTCCTGGCGCCATAGGCGCCAGGCTCATAGACTTTACTTACCTTATGCAGACAATGCTGCAAATGAGTCCAAGCCAACGTGAGGCCTGGATGGGACTATTTTATTACAGGGACTATTTTTCACTCGGGTGTGGTTCTGGGAACGTCTTACCTGGGACTACTTTGCAGGCTATTTAAACCACGCCCGAACAGCAGCCCATGCTTTGCGTTATTCTGCATCCAGCAGCGTGACGCTCACCGTGTCTGCAAGTCAGCATCCAGTCTTCTGCCACGCCCGCCTCGAATCCGGAGCTCCTAGACAAAAGGCAAAGAAAGGGGAAGAGGTTAGATCACAGACATTATTTCATTCCTTACCTGATTCCGGACCCAGCACATCTCTGAGCCTGGAAAGGACATTATTTCAGCACGCATCGCTTCGCCAGCAGCAGCGCCGCGTTATACTCACCAGTCCACCGCATCTTTCGACTCGGCGCTGCCTCCATCATTTTTTTCGTCGAAACCCAGCACCTGGGGGGGAAAACAAAAGGAATAACAAGGTGAGTCGAGAAAACCAGCAAGGACAATCTCTTTGCCACCATAGGCTTACCTGCTTTACCACCGGAGGTATTATTCTTTTATTCGCCGCATCTTCCTATGCTGCACCTATAAAGGGAGAGAAAACAGCAAATTAAACTCATGCAACTTTTACCCGACAGTGTTTGGTAATACAGACTCTTACCTGAACGCCATCAGCTGCTTCCAGGCAATATTCTTTTGAACCCAGCTGCAACCTAACGAGGGAATGGAACAAGAGTGAACATCGGACATATTGAACTCTTTGAACTTTATAGACACTGGAGTCAATATTCCTCCGGAACTCCTCCAGTACCTTCAACCCAGTGAAGTAACTGGTATCTACGCACCCCTGCATGCCATGCAGGATGGAGAGCTCATCATTTAAAAACATAAGGTGAGGTTACCAAAAAGAATATCGGAGGTGATTAGTGGGGAGAACGAGAACTGTTGAGGGGCCATCACTAAAGTCCACGGGTGGTTAAATCCCTTTCTCCACTTGCAGGAGAATACTTCTACCAGTCCAGCAGACAAGATTAGGCGGGCCAGTCCAGACTGTCATCTCTTCACCAAGCATCTTGTTGTTGGAGACCGCAGCTGGCTGGGTCCGATCGACGCCCCTGTGGGAACCAGGTGAGCGTAACAAGGAGTCTATTTGGACTCATCTCTGTCTCTTTCCAGACAAGTCAATGCCATTGCCTCTCTGGCAGCCTACACTGCAAAACTGATCACAGCTAGCAGACCCTTTCTAACGACTGAAAACTGTGTCACACTAGCCAGAGCACTCATCCTATAGAGAATTGACTACTGCAACTCTCTCTATGCAGGTTCTGACTCCGGAAATATCAGTAAGCTACAAATAACTCAAAATAACGCAACCAGAGCTGCCCTCAACCTCCCCAAAAAGACCATATCTCCGCAGTCAGGCGAAACCTCCACTGGTTACCAGTACGTGACCGTATTAAATTCAAAGACCTGTCACTAACGCACAAATGTTTGTCCAATAGCGACCCAGCCTTGCCAACCAAATCTCCAAAGCCCAGACCAACAGACCTGATCTGCCTGCTCATACCTTCTTACTATGCCGAGAGTCAAACTGCAAAAATCTGGAGGTTGCAGCTTCCGAGTAATCACAACCAAACAGTGGAACTCTAAGCGTACCTGCCTCTCTGGTCGTTCCGCTAAGGCTTGAAAACGTGGCTGTTCGCCCAAGATGGCTGTATGTAACCTGTAGGTAACTAATTAATGCATCTGCTTCATGAAAAACTGTATGTAACCTAACGTATACGCAAGTCCTGTGGTATGACTGTAACATTATGACCACAGCAAACTAAGCTGTAACCATATCCTTAAGATAAGCGCCCAGATGCCTCAGGGTTTGGTTGCGCTTTACAAATGTACAAATAAATCAATGATAATTTGGCTGAGGATACAAAGTCATCTTGGCAAAAAGTACTGCAATGTGGCAAGCATTACCTCCACGTCCACTCTTCCTCGTCCCAGTACTTACTTCATGAGGCACCTGCCTCCGACACAGGACCTTCTTCTATTTCTTTAAATCGCTATAACTCCTCCCCCACATCCACGTCACTCAGTTTAATTTTTCCTGCCTCTGGCAGGTTGGACTTTTTCTTCCCGGTGCGGGGCACCGGGGAGCACCGATTGCTGGCCCCCTGAGGGGGGGGCTGTGTGGCGGGGCCCTCGGCTCTCTCAGGTGCGGCGCTGTTCCTGGGCCCCCTGCGGGGCTTGTGGTCACAGTTGAGCTGGATTGCCTCGCTTGGTTCTTTGCTGGGCTCCGGACCGCAGCGTGAACATTGTGTCCCGGGTCCTGCACGGCCCTGGGGAAGGTAAGGAGAGGGGAGGACTGGGCTTGATGTTTTTCCCCTCTCCTCCTGTTTTGGCCATCTTGATTAGACTTGGCAGTATGGGCTAAACTTCCCTTTTGTTGTGAGGCTCTCTGCTCCTTGTCATGGGGTGACGGTGGCAGAGAGTCTTTGGGAGTGAGGGGGCTCTGTTCTGTCGCAGGCATACCACCCGCTCCTCAGAGACACACGGCCCAGGATGCACCGGATGTTAGCTGCATTATCTGGGGGAAGGTAAGGAGAGGGGAGGACTGTGCTTGATATTTTTCCCCTCTCCTGCTGGTATGGCCATCTTCACTCCTTCGACAGGCCGTTTTCCTCGTGCTTTGTGTGCACATCTTTATTGGAAATGATGGCAAGCACTTGGCAGTATGGGCTAAGCCTTCCCTTTTTGTTGTGAGGCCTCTCTGCTTCTTGTCGTGGGGTGACTGTGACAGACAGTATTTGAAAGTGCGGGGGCTCTGTTCTGTCGCAGGCATGTCACATACCACCCGCTCCTCAGAGACACACGGCCCAGGATGCACCGGATGTTAGCTGCATTATCTGGGGGAAGGTAAGGTGAGGGGAGGACTGTGCTTGATGTTTTCCCCTCTCTTGCTGGTATGGCCATCTTGACTCCTTCGACAGGCCGTTTCCTCGTGCTCTGTGTACACATCTTTATTGGAAATGATGGCAAGCACTTGGCAGTATGGGTTAGCCTTCCCTTTTTGTTGTGAGGCCTCTCTGCTTCTTGTCTTGGGGTGACTGTGACAGAGAGTATTTGAAAGGGCGGGGGCTCTGTACTGTCACAGGCATGTCACATACCACCCGCTCCTCAGACACACACAGCCCAGGATGCACCAGATATTGGCTGCATTCCTTGCGTGCTGCCTGTGATTACGGCGCAGATTTGGACATGTCTGCAAGCGGCCGGAAGGGTACCGGCCTGGCATAGTCTACACTTCGGGTTCGAGTCTCAGCGGTGCTGACTCGGTCCTTCATTCTTCCTAGACCGACGCATTGGAACCATTTAGAGCATGGGGCTACCAGCTACTGGATACAGGGCTCAAGCCACCTCTCAGTCATGTGGCGTGTTAGTGGTGTGTTTGGGTCTGTGCTAGCTATGGACGCAGACTCCTTGTCCTGTCCTCTTCCTCTAAACTGCACGAGGGAAAGTCAAAGGAGTTGATTTGCTTTTCCCTTGTCCGGCATGGGATTATGAAAAATGCATCATGGAAGTAACGGCCATGCAGGGGGTTCCCAGTGTCTCTTCTTTTAGGGCCTAGGTCCTCCGGTGCCGACGTGTTGCTTTCACGCCTCCTCTGAGACTTGTGGGAAGTGATAGGGCACATGGTGGCACATGTCTGTGCTTAGAGGGGTTCTCAGAGCCCCTGGTGCCGGTTGAGGGGGATGTCACTTCAGTGGGTTTTCCAGTATAGGCATACCCCAGGTAGGGGGTTGCCTTTGATGTCTGCTACCCCGGATGGATTGCTTTGCCCCGCTTTGTGACAGTACTCTGCCCTTTTGACTCCAGCCTGGTGGCTCCTCTGTCGGCTGAGGGGGCCATAGTCTGCTGGACTTCTGGGCTGTCCTGTATCTTCCTTTTGATAGGTCAGATCTTTTTGTGGGCTGACAAGCATGCTGTTATATTGTGGGGCAGGCCTGTTTCAACGTCCTGTGATTTCCCTCTGGTGCAAGTGCAGTGACTGGCGGTTTTCCCTGGCTCCTCATTTCTATCTTCTCGGAGGTGTATGGGACTGGTGGGGTTCGGCTTCCTGGGTAATGGGCTCCTTCCAGAGGGGGGTATCAGTTGCCATTCCTGTCCCCTCCTGTCCAGGTTTGCATGGTTAGGACTTTGGTACCCAGCTCACGGTCCAAGTAGTTGGCCATGGGATCCGTTCTCTCCAAACAGTTGTTGTGGGTTACCATCTTGCCCGTTCCTCTCCCTGTTCAGGGTCAAGTTTTCTACTTGCGGGTGTTCCTGGTCCCTATGCCTTCTAGGATGTGTCACCTGCTTATGGGTCTCAAGACCCTGCACTGCTTGTCCAGATGTCTGGGGAGAGCGTACTCTGGATGATGTGCAGGGGGGGCGCTTGATGGCTGTTCTGGGCAGGGTTCTCAGAAGGCAGTATGTCTCGGCTCACCTGTTGCTGAAGTTACGGGGCACGTGGCGCCTTGCGTGTTTTCCGGTTCCTTGAGCCTGTCTTCGGTTACGTCCCCTTGTGTCTTATACTCTCTCCTAATGGCTCCCGACATCTCAGCTTTCGTAGTTTTGTTTTCAGTGTCCCCAGCGCTGCGAGTCTCCCTGCTATGGTGGCGGTGGGGTGGTTTCAGGTATACAGGCTGAGGTGTGCATGGTCCTTCCTCCTGTGGCCTCTATTACTACCAACACCAGTAGAAAGGGTCTACATTGGTGGTCCTCTCAACTCAAGGGTTGTGAGATCTGGGGAGAGCCGGTGATCATCCAATTGGCAAGAGTTGTGCCATTGTCCAAGATCTGGTGTACTTCGAGGAGTTGCTGAACGGTCGGCGGTTTTTGGTCCGATCGGACAATACGACGACCTTGGCATATGTCAACTGCAAAAGGGGTTCCGGACGCTCCTTGAATGCTCTGGCAGCACTGATAGGCACCTGGGAGGAATCTCATCTGGTGTCTCTGGTGGCCTCACATATCAGAAGGGTGGACAATGTTCAAGCGGATCTTCTCAGACGTCGGTTTTCACTCTTCTGCAGAACTGGTCCTGTTGGCCCAGGTCTTTGCGGTGACTTGTGTCAGATTAGGGTCGCTGGTTCTAGACCTATTTGCATCCCCGGCCTCAGCAGAAGTTCCCCTCTTCTGCTCTTGGTTTCAGGCCAAGGGGATTGGGGGATGGACGCCCTCTCTGTACAGTGGCCTTGGGGTTTTCCTTTATGCCTTTCAGCCTATTCCCCTTCTGCCCCAGGTGGTTTGGCGCCTCAGCGTGTCCAGGGTGACTGTGTTGTTGTTAGCTCCGTTCTGGTCCCGCCGGAGTTGGCTCCCCTCTCTGTTGGAGCTTTGGTTCTAGGAACCCTGGCTGGTTCTGAGGTGGCCGTGTCCCCTTCAAGGGGATCTGCGGTTGGAAGTCCACTGTTTGCAATGGGCAGTGTGGCTATTGCTCAGTCTAGGTTGATATCTCAAGGGTTCTCAGATCCTGTAGTTGAGTCCATAATGGATGCTCTTAGACCTTCCACTCTGAAGGTGTTCGGCAGACATTGGGGCCATTTCCGAGACTGGTTTGGGCGGTCTGGGATCCCTCCCCTGCGTTCTGGCCTCTCTGCTATCCTCCAGTTCCTCCAAAAGGGGTTTTGACAGGGGCCTGGCAGTTTTTCCAAGCTTTGCTCTCAGTGGGCCTCCATGAAATTCCTTTTGGGGGACTCTGATGGTCACTTGGATGGGGAGGTGTTGGTGGGGAAGTTGATCCAGGGTTTTTCTTCTTCCCGTCCTTCTGCTGATAAAGGGCTTCACCCTTGGGATCTCCCTCTTGTATTACGGTTCCTTCACAGGCCTCCTTTTGAGCCCATTTCCGAGATTGATATCAAATATCTTACACTGAAATCTGCTTTTCTTATTGCCCTCACTTCTGCCGTAGGCTTGGGGAGATTGGGGCTCTCTTATGTCACGCTCCTTTCCTGAGGGTGCTGCCAGACTCGGTGGTGCTGGGGTGTGGTCCGAAGTTTCTCCTTTAAGTTGTCTCTCGGTTTTCACACCTCTCAGGGTCTGGTTCTCCCTGACTTCTTTCATGATCCAAGAACGCCTGAGGAGGTGGCTCGGCTTAACATTGATGTCCGGCGGGACGTGTTGGAGAATTTGGCTTGGTTTGCTTTTTCCACCAATCTGATAGTCTTCTGATTGCTTGTGGTCTGGCTGGGGCTGGGCATAACGCATCTGTGGTTTCCATTTTCCGGTGGTTCCGGGTTGTGATCTCCAGGGCCTATGTGGCTTCTGGCCTGCCTGTGCCTGCGCACGATCAGGGGCGGTCCGCCAGGGGTTTGGCAGCTTCCTGGGCCGATGCAAGGAGGGTTTTTCTCTGCAAGAGATTTGTATGGCTGCCACCTTGGCTGGTCTAGGCATTTTCATCAACCGCTATGGGTTGAGTTTCTCCCACTCGGGGGTTGGTTCCTTCGTAATTGGAGTTTTGTCTGTGGGGATGTGATTTAAGAGTTATTGTGGGTGTGTTTTGCTGCACTGTTTTTGGCTCTTTGTCTCATTTGGACCTTTTCCCCGTTGCTGCTTTGGTATACCTCATGAAGTAAGTACTGAGACGAGGAAGAGTGGACATGGAGGTAATGCTCTGATTACTTACTGGTAATCTTCATTACTCCTATTCTTCCTCGTCACAGTACTGACGACCCTCCTCACCCTCCCTGCGGGGAAGGTCCCATGCTCCGGCTTGGTAATATGAAACTGAGTGACATGGATGTGGGGGAGGAGTTATAGGGATTTAAAGAAATAGAAGAAGGTCCTGTGTCGGAGGCAGGTGCCTCATGAAGTAAGTACTGTGACGAGGAAGAGTAGGACTAGGAGTAATGAAGATTATCGGTAAGTAATCAGAGCATGTCCCTGAGGTACCTTGCTTTTAACCTTCCCTCTCAGCGAACAAAGGGTGGTTTGTTTTTCTTACCTGGAGTTGCAAGGCTGCAAGCAACACAACGTCAGCACATTTTAAAAATACAATAAACATGAATATATTAAGAGAAAATTAACGGAACCGAATTCCAAACAATGCGACAGTACGTTTTCTAGGATCGCCCCTGCGCTCGACCCCGTGAAGAGAAGGAATGGAAGAAAGTGGCAGTGGAAATGAAGATGGCAGGAACGGAGTACACCAAGGATGAGGAAAGTTAACAAGATACAGGCAGAGGGTACTTTCTTCAATCCTTTGTTCCACCTGCTGGACAGCTCACGGCTGGCTGGCTTCTAAAAGCAGTCCAGGCTTAAATCCTGCTGCTGCTCGAGGGCTCTTGGCTGGATTCCAAAAGCATCCACCAACGGCACCCTCGTGCCAAGAAATGGGCCTGCCCACCACCTTTGGGACTAGGATAGTGGAAGTCTTCTGGGGGGGTGGGGTGGAGGAGCAGCAAAGCCAGAAACGAACACTGTGATGGGTGAGTGGAGAATGCAGCGTTGTATACGCTGATGCTTTGACAAAGCCGGAGTCTCCAGACACAAAGGGACCGGTGAGGTAGCAAGCACAACCACCTCCCCGAAGAACAAAACGGCAAGAGACACAACCCCACAAAGGGATAACGCAACGGCTCGAAGAGCCCATAGCCTTCACAGAGCTACCAGAAGCATCACCATACACAAGGGCAGCACAACGGCTCGAGGTGCCCATAGCCCACAAGGGGCTCCCGGTGACACCCCCCACAGAGGAGTATTGCACTGGCTCAAGGAGCCCACAGCCCGTGAAGGGCAACCAGAGATTCAACCCCTCAGAGGGTTAGCGCTGCAGCTCGAGTAGCCCAGAGGCTACCAGATACACCCGCCACCCCACAAATGAGTACGACACCGGCTTGAGGATCCCACAGCCGATGCAAAACTACCCTAGACACAACCCCATAAAGGGATCACGCATCAGGTCGAAAAGCCCACAGCCTGTGAGGGACATCGAATGAGGGAAACCCTCAAGTTGACAATCTACAGAGGGCAGAAGACACTCAAGGCCCATATAAGGCTGAGAGGGCAAAGACCTCACCAAATCTACAGGAACGCCTAGAACTGGCGATTTCGTGAACCCTAAATACCGACCGAACATGGTCCCCCCCATCTCTCCCTGGAGGAGAAACAAACGAGATTCCTGTTTCAACTGCAAAAGAATTTGTGAAATAAAACTTTCTTTGGAACAAACTGTGCCATTTTGTGTATGATTTGAGAAACCAGACACTACATGAACTTTGTGAACTTTGGGGGACTGTTTAGCGAACCAGCCATCTCCCTGGGTGAAGTAAACCTCAATCTAAGCAATAGCTTGGAATTATTTATGTCTATAGAAGAACATTAGAGGTATGTTAGACTAGGTTTTGAGACAGAGGACTGATGTTGATTTGGGACTTCCTGATGAGCACCATGTTATTGCCTTATTTAGCTTAGGGAAACCATCTTAGATATAGGGACTAGAATAGGCTTTTCTCCATTATGTTTATGAATAAAAAAGGTGTTGAACCATGTCCATATATACGTCTATGTCTGACCTACCACAAGTGCCTTTCTCACCTTCAAAATATACGGGAGTGCATTTACCATGGGTGCGTCCGGCCCTTGCTATCTTGCATCTAACTGTGTCCAAGGAGGGCTAGATGGTGCATCTACATCGGTTGGGGGGACCAGAGTAAATATAAAACAAGATGACTACTTGTGTTAGTACGAATTACCCCCAGAAAACGGGGGATGTGAATTACCATGGGTGCATTCAGGCCATGATATCTTGCATCCCACCAATAAAAAGGTTTGGGGGTGGCCAGGGTGGGGCTAAATGGTGCATAGACATTGAATGGGAACAGAGAAAATATACGAATTACACCGAGAGAGGCAAGGGATGCGAACTACCATGGGTGTGTTCAGACCATGAAATCTTACACCCCCACAATCAAAAGGTATAGATAGATCAGTTGGGACCCGAGGAAATAAAAATCAGAATGACTGCAAGCTATGCTGCAAATTAACCCCAGAGAGAGGGGGTGGACAGTAAGATGAGTGTGTTCAGGCCATGATATCTTACGACCCCAGTCGAAAGGTATGGGGTTTCCAGGGAGGGACTATACAGTGGATATATATTGGTTGGGACCAGAGTAAATACAAATCAGAATGTCTACTTGCCTTGCTGCAAATTAACTGCAGAGAAAGAGATGGGGTGCAAATGACCAAGAGTGTGTTCATGCCATGATATCTTGCATTCCCACAATCAAAAGGTATTGGGGTGTCCAGGGACCGGTGAGATGGTGCTTATTAATAGGCTGGGGAGCCAGCGTGAATTTAAAACAGGATGACCACTTGAGTTAGTGTGAATTACTCCCAGAGAGGCAAGGGATATGAATTACCATGGGTCTCTTCAGGCCATGATATGTTGCACTCTCACAATTTAAAGGTATTGGGGTGTCGTAAGTGCTATATGGAGCATTTACATCTATTTGGACCAGAGTAATATAAAACGGGATGACCACTTAAGGGTTTGAAATTGTGGGAATTTGGGAGTTATTTAGCTCCTGCTTGCAGCCTAGAAGTGCTTGGTTAGCTTGACACCAACAGCTGCCAGGAGCTACATTTGGCTCCCCGGGCAAACGGAAGCTGAACAAATAAACCTATGTCAATTGAACTCTGTGCATTTGGTACAATGTACAAATAAATAAAATAAATAAATAAATATTATAATTAAAAAATAAACATTAGGGCACATCAAATCTAAAGCATATGGGGTCATAAATAATGGACAAAATTATATGTTTGCATCTTATGTGGACATGAGATTTGTCGAAAGCTATGTGCTAGCTCCTTGTTTCCCAGTGGTAGCTCCTGGTCACTGGTTAATGCTGATACACAGGAGCTGCTTCTGAAATGCATTAAATTGCAAGTCCAATCTTAGTGTTCTTGTGGGGTTGATTGACTTCTATATTTCACCCAAGTTCACTGATTTGCTCAAACATATTTTCAGCATCTTGTAACATCAGCCTACACTTTTGGGATCTCACCCAGTTTCTGTACTTTTGTCAGTGTTTTTTCAAAAGTAACAATACATCAGGACACGCTGCCACTTTTAATTTCCTTGAATCGGCCCGAAGGGCACTTTTTTCTATGACTACCTCGAAGTTATAGGTGTGGCTATGTAAGAACTCTTTACATGTTCCTGAGTGAGCCAAACTAATCAAGTCCATTAAAAACCTCTGGTATTCAATGGTACAAAAAGTGTTAGGATTAATATGTCTAGCACTACTTCCCACTCATTTATGGTGCAGCCTCCTTACATTATTAGCAGTAATTCTTAAACAATTTTAAACAATTGCGCCCTTGAGAGATGTCAACTGCAGCCCCATAAATCTTTCTAGGGGCTACCTTACTCATCAGCCAAGAAATGTCCAAGATGTTGTGATCACTCCTAGTTGACGGTAAAACCTCTGGATACAGCTACAACTAACAAAAACATAAATTAGAACTGCACACTTAGAACCAATTTTCCAGGTCACACGTCTAGGAATGTCACCACCAACATATCCATTTAGCTTATGTAAACTTTGGTTTGGCACTTCTTCTAACCATAGAATCCTCCTTCTGTCCTTACATGTCAGTTTAGATACATTCTCTTCAAAAGACCCATTCATATACTTTACCTGAGGGATATTGAGGTCACCACAGATTATGAAGTTATGTTCTTGCAAAGGTTCACTTAAGTTGTCAACAAAGGTATCCATGAACTTCATGTCACTAATCCCTTAGGGTTCCAGTAGAGATTACATATAAAGTAGCATTCACATACATTATTCACCTTAGGGTCCCTACGGATAACCAAAATTTGGATAAAGGGGTTGGGGCCTTTTACCGAGACTTCTTCCATATCTGAGCCTATTTTAGTCACCATCAATAGACCAGAAGACGGCCTCCCCTTGCACCCTTTGTAGCTGGGTTCAGGAAGATAGTGTAACCATCAGGGCTGGTGCTACCCGCAACCAAGTCTCTTGCAAACATATAATTATAGGCAAATTTAGTTGGAGTTCGCCTTTAGCAAATAAGTAGCTAAACCTTCTTGAATTCCAGCAAACTCATTTAGCACGCTTTTGTCCAGGAGGACCCGACAGCTAGTTTTCCTTTTTTTTAAAAACCAAGGCCTCTGACAGCCAGGCCCAAGAACCCTTGCCCTCCTAACGATCGTTGTGCTTGATCCTTCTACACAACTTTCTACCGTCACCCTCGAGCGCACGCACAGCAATTATGCAAGAGAACCTTTCTTATCAGCAAAGTCATATTTCAAACTATCGCCTAAAACCGTACACCAGACTGACCTTGTATAAGCCTCTCATTCTTTCCATAATTTACTTTAAATTTAGCGTCTATAGCTTCCTTTTTCATTAGAGCTTCCCTTTTGACTTGCAGATACTTCACTAAGGTCAAACCAAAAGGGAAGTAGGCCTGTAGCCTCCTCCAACAACATTGCCTTCACCAACTTAGATGTTAAGTGCAAAAGCACTTTATCTTGTTGCTTTTTATTTAAAAACTCAACTAACTCAATGTCCCTTGTATCAATAAATCTCAATTTGGGGACTGAGTGGAGGAGTCTCAAAACATTAATACTATTCAAAACAAGACCATCATCCACTTTGAGAAGTCCTTCCCAAAATAACACAACCTCCATAAGTACCGCAGAACTTGGAGGGTTGGTTTTGTAGAGTGTTCACAGCCTTTTCTGGAATGTCCTTTTAGTCATTCGGAGGACGTTGAGTTGTTATAGCCACCGTCTCTTTTGCTCAAGCGTTTGGTAAGGCGTGGATAAGTTCCAATGGTCCTCCATCTCTTCCACATCCTTAGACAAACCTCTTCTTTTTACCAGACCATTTTAGCTCTGTTAGGAATTCTTGGTTAGAATAGCCCAATGAAGTCTCCAGGCAGCAATGGTCGGATGCAATCTAAACTTTGATTCTGTAGGTCTTCAGGCTTTAACCTGTTCATCGTCTACAGTATGGGTCATTAGGTTTATCAAGAACTTTGTTGAATCTGTCAAAGAATCATCTGCTAGAGCATCGACCATTGTATTGTTAGATTTATTCCCCTCTACAGCCTCTGTGGACAAGACCTGCTTTGGTTTTAATACTTTACTTATGTTGGTTTCCTGTAATTGGACTAGCAGGCAACTGCAAATTACATAGGAATTTTCTTGAATCGTTTGACTTCATTCTTTTCGCCGTGGCCACATTTTTTGTTTTCTTGGACTGTTGCTGAGGTTGCTTTGACCATTGTTGTTTTTTCCTCCTTCTCTTTAGTTATAGAGTAATTACCAGGTAAAGAAATAGAAGACATTTGTTCTGATTCCACCTGAGCCCTCTCACTTGGGGGAGAAGGTTGATTTACCTCAGACATTGTGTCACCTATAGGTACTTCTTCAATGTCAATAACCGATTCTTCACAAAAGGGGAGTTCCTTCAATGTATTATTTGTTAGAGCACTCCGAATCTAGGGACACACTTTGACACCACTCTGGTTTGCCATACACAGTGCATATTCTCCAGTATTTAGTTGTTGCACAATTCTTTCCTAACTTTGTTCACAATGTTAATATTATTTGATAGCTGGATTTCTTCCTTTGAGTCAGGGCCTTTCCCCTACTCTCAACAAGAGTTTTGTTCTTTTCTAAAGTTACACTCTTGAATTATAGGGTCCAGCAATCTTTTAAAAGATTGCAAAGTGTTATCTGCATTCTTGTCTATGTTTCCCTGCACTGCTGTGAAAAAACCTTTAAAAAAAAGCAGATTTGAGTGTACCATGGCCAACATTGTCGAGTGGTCTTTTAAATTCTTGTTCAACACCTCTTATAATTTGAGGAAAGGGGCCATTCTAATATTTAGTGCTGCCATTGTACCTACCTCGATACCCCCACTGCTACCTCCTAGGCCTTTCAGTGTGCCCCTTGTGTGGTGACCTCTCTCTCTACTTTTCTTCCTTATTTGTGACCGTGTCTAACTCCGCAAGGACCGAGAGGTGGATGAAGTCATAGAGGTCTCCAACATGGGTGACAGTCTTTGCAGGCTAACCTGCATAACATCCTTCTTGGATCTTATATAGTGGTCACTATTTTCAATTTGGGGTAGGTCCGTATGTTCACTACATTTTAGTAGCCCTGCGCCTCATTCTTTATTTACCAAACTCCCCTTAAGCAGCATGACTATTTCCTGGATAACAATGATATTTGCTGCCTCCCTCTGAACAGACACTTCCAGGGCCGTTGGTATTACCAATCTCATTTGCTCCCAATTTCACATTACAAATTGATGTGAACTTGAAATGACTTGGCCTGATCGGACTCCATTGTCTCTATTATTGTTTCTAATTCTTCCTTTGGTGTGTTGACAAGAGCATAGCTCTCCCTTTCCTTTCGCTCATTTGTACACCCAGCCCTCTGTCCAATATCTGCAATCAGAACAAAGTATAAGGCTGAATTCAAAGGTTTAACTAAGGTGTTTGAAGCCCGGTCACAGGTGGCTAGTGCCACTGCACATATTCCAGATTCTAGCTGCAAAGATGTTTGTAATAGCACTGCATCCTCTATTTCATTTGCCTCCTCCAAACTAAGCTTGCGCCTCTTTGGAGGGCCACCATTACCACTGTTGTTTGTATTCAACCTCTGTCCATTAAAAAAGAAAAGTTTCCAAGAGAGGGAGTCAGTTGTAGTTTTCAACAGTGTCTTTAAATGATGGCCCGATTGGTGTCAAAAAGTCTCCACCAAAGCCAAAAGTTACTTCAATCGTATCCGTTTTTGACAAACTTTTGTCGTTAAATGTAATTGTTCTAGATACATTTAGTCCCGGCGGCACTCCCATGCCCTTCTTATTTAGGTATCCTGTCACTACATGGGACCTTTCAGAACTTTGGCTATTAGTGGAGTTTACTTCAGGACCACTCAGCCAGAGAAGATCATCCTCCTCACTGAGGGTCATGGAAAGTCACCTTGAGCCAACTTGCAAAAGTGTCTCAGCCGGCTTAACGCCAACTGAGCCTTTTATTTTTGTTTGTTCGACAAAAAGCTGGACATCGCCATCCTTTAGAGACATATCGGCACTACGTGCAGTGCTGCATGTATTTTGCCAAGTTCTTTTCTGAGGGGTAGATAAAGCAGGTAGCGCAAAGTCACTCAAATAACATCACTGACTCCTCATCCAGGGAGCCAAAACTGGATCCATCAGCTCACCTTCCTTTGATACTCTCATGCTCCAACACTCAAACAGTCAATAGATATATTTAGTGCAAGTCAATGCACGTTAATGCAGTGGATCGTACTCACAGATATCAGTCCCACTGTCCAAATGCTTACACCAATCACCTCCACCTGAAATACCAGAAAGCCACTGAGACAACTGGGACCTCCGCAGACCACCGCAGACCACCCTTGATTCATACTCCACGCGTTCTCCGTGCTGGAGTAATGTTTTTGAATAGTCCCGGTTCACCACTCCTCCTCCAAGGACACTGAAAAAATACTGCCAAGGTCTCCCGCAAGCACCGCAGAGCACACTCGATTAACACTCTGCGTGCACTCCGCGCCAGTGAAATATTTTTTTAATAGTGCCGGTCCAAACATTATTAGTGTTCAAATGTTTAACATTTTTTTCAAAGAGCTGATTGGTACCATTCCACACAATGATAATGTCTATATATCTCCTCCATATAATGATATTCTTTATAAAGTAATTGTTGGTTAGTGCAAATGTTTTTGGGTTGGCAAGGGAGGGGCATATTTAGCCTTCATTACCACCACCTTTATTTGTAGGTAGTAAACATCATTTAACAAGAAATTGTTGTGATTTAAGGCAAATCTTTAAAAGTCTTTAATCATCTCAAAGTGTAATAAGGGAAAAACTGAAAATTCAGTATGCGTGTTGTCAAGAGTTTTAATGGCAAATTCATGATCTGTACACGTGTATAATGGCTTAACATCAAGTGTAACCAGTGATTTCCCTGGCTGCCACCCATGTCTTGCAGGTACGGCAGGACTTGTGAGCTGAATGTAATGTACGATAGTAATAATAACACCTGTCCCTTAATGCATTTCAGTTATGGAACATTTAGGAGAAAGAATGATTGGGGTAGATACTGTCAGAATGTATAACCATGGTACCAACGGCACCCTTTTTATGGGGAAATATTTTTGCAAATCATGTTTATTCTGAACTATTTCAAGGCTACTGCAGGGGAATAATATCTGCTGTTTATTTTTATGCTCTTATGCAGGATAAGGAAGTACCTGGATTCCTAAGTTTGGTCAGAAATGACATTTAGAATATTCATGCATTGTGTATTATTAATTATGATTAAACAAAAACTGCTCTCCCACAATGATTAACTCCATGGTATGGATGTCATATATCAGGGTCCATAGTTGAGTAACTTAATCCAGTGAAAGATATTAAAGGGGCAGCAAAGCATATACTTTAGCATTCACGACACAGAAGATTTGCTTTGTTTTTTAATTAAAATGATGGGAAGTGACGTCACACATCACGCACGCGTGACGTCACTACAATACACATAAAGTGGCAATACAAAATGGGGCCTGCGAAAGCAAACATGTGGTACGCCGGACATGGTGGGATGAATCCTAACAGGACATCCTGAAAGTTTGAGGTGAGAGGATATTGGAGACAATTTGTTATCTTTGCTACTAAGCATCATAGCATGCACAGTGGTGGAATTAGACACATAGGGGTGCAAATTCAGCAATAATTTATAAAATTTAAGTCTAACTAAATGACCCAAATTTGGGCTATGTTGACCAGAAAGATATATACTAATAGAGTACCACGTATATGTAAATCCTAACATGGCTGTGAGTTTTAGCTCCATTTGTCGGTTTCAAAGGGAGTTAGTACAGACAACATATGTCTTGATTTCTATTCATAGACTGAACTGCAAAACTAAAGGGGAATTAGACTCCAATCTACATCCCAGAATTTGAGAACAAGAATTGAACTATTTGGGTAAGTGACTAATTGTGTTCCTAGGAAACCCGGTTATCTTGACGGAATGTGTTAACATTATTACATAAGTAACTCAATATTGATATGATTTCAGACCATCAAGTCTGGTACATGGCAACATTAAAGCTATAGTACTTTTGTTAAAGGAAGATGAGAAGCCTATGGTGAGTGTTCAATTTGTATGATATTAACCTCACGAGGTGGCAAGATACACAACACATGGGTAGTAGTAGTAGTAGTAGTAGTAAGCACTGTGGTCAAAGACCAATTTGATAAAGATTAATCTCACATTCAGATAAGCTAGGACATGCACACAAATGAATATGCATAAAGGAACCACACAGTCCATTTGTGGGCATGAATGCATAGACGTTTTAATGGGAGGGCAAAAAGAGCACTTGCCCCAGGCCCTCAACTTGGAAGGGGGGCCCATAAGGCTGCCTGATCTGAAGAAGTAAGATTCCATTGTCCTTCAGACTTAAATAGCACGCGTCAGGATATTCTATGGCATGATGCTGATTCTCGCCTGCCTGTTTTGACAAGTATTTTCTGCCTTCATCCATTCATAATGTAATTCTTCTTTGTTCACAGTGGTATACATAATGTGCGTGTTCCTTACAGCACATCTCCTGCAGCATCCTTTCCTTCCTCTGGGAATCATGTGCAATAGCCAAAGTTGAAATGAATAATGATACATTGAGTGCCACAATTGTTAAGAAGTTAGCTCAGTGTGTTAAGCACTCCTTGCTGAGACATGTATTCATATGCAAGATTAGAATACCAAATTCCAGCAAGGCTGGCTCAGCTGTTCCAATGTCTGAAGTTTATAAACCTGCCTGCATAGGTACTTGGTTTTGCAGCAAAACAGGTGCTATTATCAGCAATGTACCTGCACCAGATAAAGGTTGCTATAAAAACTGACATGTCATCTGTATGGTGTAGGTCTAGAAATTGGTTTGTTCAGATGGGGTGTTGTAAAACCTAGGTATTCACCTCCAATGATAAGCATAAACTGTTAGTCCAAGAGGTGAATAAGTATCCAAATTCAAGACCGTGGAAAAAAGCATTCATGCTTGTATCCTGGCTTTGCCAACAACGATACAGTGATCCTGGTCATGTCATCTAATATTGCTTACATTAGTGTGCTGTCTTCTGTGGGATTTGCCTTCTCGCATGCTGGTGATATCGTAAAGACCATTACTTGATCTTTCTTCTTATGAAGGCCATTTGAGTGGTAGGGGTGGTAGACAGAAGAGAGCGGGCCAGATGGTGCAGGCCTCAGGCAAGCATATTTTAAGGTCTGCTCGTTTGACACAAAAAAAGTTTGCTTTTTTGTAAAAGTCAAAAGGTTTTTCTGCACATTTATAAATGACAATTTTACAAGCCAATGTTTTGGATGTATTTAAAGCTTTAAAATACAAATGAAAACCCAGATTAAATCTGTGAAATCATTGGTTGGTATGCTTCCCTTGATAATGGAGAAAATTAAGCTAGAATCATTCCCATTTTGCGTAACACCCTTCTATAATATTTTGCTTTTAGAAATTGTCATGTCTCGTAATGTGATTTGCGTACTTTCTAAGTCAGTTTTATACAATGAGATTATTTTAGATCATGGTAAAAACTGGAAATTAAAGTGTTCAAATGCAGAAATTGCAGAGTTGGCACAAATCCCAGCTTCACCCCTTAACCACTGTGCGATCGTGGGCATCTCATGTAATCTTGTATTGTCTAACCTCTCAAAATTGCCAGTCCCTAAACCTTTCAAAATTGTCATTACTTCAGAGTGATTTCCTCTCAGGGTATGATATTCAAAAATGCCTCACTCATGGTGTCACTAGCTATAGTGTTGCTTCCGCTATGATAGTGAGCATTGATTTATTTGACACCACAGGCACTTGTTCCTTTGGTTTCTAATGGCAACACTATTTGAAAAACCGTGTCCCACTTCTAATCTCAGTCTGTATGGATGCATACACCTTCCTGGTAGCTTCTAATCTGCATCCACTATCCATGCTATGGTCTGTGAAGCTTTCTCCTTCCTTCCAATTGGACTCCTCTATCCATGCTCGAGCAAGTTTGCATTATGTGGGGCCGCTAATGTGAGTTCTCTCTCTATACTGGGTTACATGTACCTTTTACATACAGTCCTGCATTAATACTACAAGCTGCATACCTTCCTGGATGCCATTGATAAAAAGGCTTGTGTATCTATACTAGAGCAGAAGTAACCTCTTCTTAGACTGCTCATGTTGGCTTTCGAATGCTTCTTATCATTCTGATTAGAGCAAGAATTAAGAGGGAAAGGGGACCTAAAGGGAGTAAACATACTTATTTTGAATGCTGTGAGGCAACAATGTTATTGACCAGATATTCTTGATCACTTAATTCCTTTGGTTTGGTGGATGGGACCACAAATAAATGTGTTCCCAGGGCCCCAAAAGTGCTTAAGATGGCCCTGTATGCATGGATGTAGAATAGTAGCCACTAAGTCACGCAAACTGTATGTGTCTTTAGGAATGTGGTTGCTTCACTAAGGGCCTCATCACAAATTGGGCTGTATCTGGGCTATAATACCTCCCGACTGTAATAGCCCTAACACCGACCGGTCTGGCAGTATTACCGATGGATCACGGGTTGGGTGTTAACGGTAAATCCCCCATTCCCCAATGGGTTCATTGGATTCAATGGGGCATTTTCAGCGCTAATTATGTGGGCTAATACAGCCAGCGGTAATACAGCTGAGGAAGAGGGTATTTTCATCTCCAGAGAAAGGCTGAAGGTAAAACAGCCCATTTAGCACCCAACTTGTGATAGGGCCAGCCCTTCAATGCGGTGGTAATACCGTTACCACTGCATTTAAGGGCTACAACCCAACTCGTGATGAAGTCTGCAATATAAGGTTAAACCAAGTTATAGCTAATCCCAAGAGGTGATTGTGGTTACCGTTTATTGAATTGTAATATCATAATTATATCACTCAATCAATTGGTTTTATTTATTATTATTTTTTCCATATGTTTGTTTCTGTCATTTCTCCCTCTTTTTCTCGTGACAATTTAAGATGACAGCACACACTGCGACAATAAGACAGTGAGAGTAGGAAAAATAGAGAAATCCTTATTGGTTTCAAAATTGTAAGCAGTGTGCCATAGATAGGTGGCACAATGCATAACTTTGAAAATATTGTTCATTGTTTCTTGTGATACTAGAATGGTTCATGTTACATATCATCCTTGAGAAAGACCGCAGGTCAAAACACGTGTCGGCTGGTTAAGAGGATACATACAGGATCCATTATTATTTTAGGATTAACTTTGAAACCCAGTGTATACAAATACTATGCATTAAATCCCTAAACTGAGTCGTATTCATTATTTGTGTCATACGAAGGGTTAGCGCAGAGGTCTGGTTTTCTCACTTTTGCATTGTTTCACATAATAGGTCTAGAGTAAGGCCTATGCTAACCAGCACTGCAGCTTTCCAGCAATACAGTCAGTGCAGTATATAGTAGAGTCCAAGCGCACTAATATCCGGATTTACCCTCACATGTGTTAAAATCATGCTATCTTGCATCCCTACAAACTAAAGGTATTGGGGCTAGCTGGTGCAAATATATTGGTTGGGATCAGAGTAAATATAAAAAGGGGTGACCACTTGCGTTAGTGCAAAGTATCCCTAGTGGGGGGTGGGCGGGGGTGGAGAATTACCATGATTGTGTTCAGGCCATGATATTTTGCATCCCCATAATCAAAAGATATCAGTGTCCAGGGAGGGGCTAGATGGTGCAAATTCATTGGTTGGGATCAGATAAGAGTAAATATAAAACAGGATGACAACTTGCCTTGCTGCAAATTAACCCCAGAGGGAGAGGGGATACAAATAATCAGGAATGTGGTCAAGCCATGATATCTTGCATCCCCACAATCAAAACAAATAGGGGTATCCAGGGTGAGGCTAGATTGTGAAAATAACATCAGATTTGTAAACTGATTCCTAATGGCCGATTTAATCGAAACCCACTTGCCCGGGGCTGATGTTGGCACTGCGGGGAATCCTGTTTTCCTGTGTGGCGCCCCCTTCCCTCTGGTTCCCTAATGCAGGGGTCACCACTGCAACCCCCGTTCCCTCCCTGCCCCTCCTCACCCCCATGCCCAAACGTGTATCAGGTGAGGAACGACCCCTCCACCCCATCCCCTGTAGTCCTATTCCCCTGATATACTTTTTAGCAGATTATCAATATGAGACAATTTAGTGCTATATAATATTATTCGAAGAAGGGGGGTTGGAGTGCCAGGAAGGTGTGGCTACCACGCTAAAGCTTGTTTCCTTGAGTTGGGTGCGTGCTGGAAGGCGGTTGTAAGAACCCAATGGGGCAGTGCTCAATGCCCCCGGCAAAGTTGCATAGGGGCTGCAGATTCTTATGAAGTTGGTGCTGCACACATAGTTCACATTTTTATGTTGAGTACAATTGCGTTTGTCATGTTTCAATTAAAAAAAATTAGCAGAGCTTGTTAGTTCCATTGTGCCATTGTTTTTAATGTTACAAAGGTGCAGACATGTGTTTCACCACTTAGGGTTTTTTATCAAGGCAGGTGGGTTTATTTCATGGACGAGGATGGCCGTATTGCTTGGCATGCACTGGGCACTGAGTAGTGCTTCTTGGTGTGGTGGATGCTTCAATTAACGTCTGCTCTATAATATGATATTGTTGTGGCTGAGTGTCTGTATTCACTTCCGTGGGACTTGGGTTAAAATCCTAGCAGTGCACAGAAACATGGGATAACATTTTTTTTTAACTTACTTGAACACACGCGGATTGGCTTCCTGAACTGCTTGTTGTGGCCATTCATTCGTATGATATCCTGCTCCATGTGTCAGAGCTCCGGGGAGTGATGGCAGAGGCGGACTAAGCAGCATCCATTTACTTCCTTTAGACATGTCCGAAGATTGCCCAACCACAGGTCCTGCACTCTAACAAGGAGAGCCTGATATTGTACAATATACTATGATATCCGGCTCCCCAGGACAGAGTGCAAGACTAATCTTCGGATCCACCACCACCTGGTAGCTCCGAGGGCATGCTACTGGGTAGGCCTGGCTCCGAAGATTGCCGAACACCAGCTCCTGCACTCTACCAGGACAGAGCCCGCTATAATAAAACACCTTCCCTGGGTATGGGAAGTTTATGCCATAGCCCAGGCCCCATGCTCATGGGGACCTTCAGCGACTAGCTACTGCTTCTGAGTTACATGTTTTGTATTGTACCACTGCAGCGCTGCTTTCAGGTACCAGCTAGGCCCTGCAGTCACATGAAACCTCTGCTGTGACAATCTGGAGGAAAATAACCCTACCATGGCTTCATAAATTCTTGACTACTTGTCACTCTTTATTTTGGAGGAGCATTGAAAGTTGAAGCTATTTATAAGTGATAGTTGAGTTAATGAACCATACTCCTAGACCAACTCGTCCTGGTACCAGTACTTCCCTCTGAGAGGCTCTGCTCTCCCTGCAACCTTTTTTCCAAGCCTTTTCTTCTCTGGCTCCGCCCCTCCTTGGGAGGTATAACTTCCTCCCTACACATGATACCTAAGTTTTTCTTGTTCCTTCAAAGATTCAGGATTCTTCTCGGTTTCTGGGCACACGGTTAGCAATGGCTGGCGTCCCTCATCCTGGTGGCCCTCCTGCAGGGCTTGAGAGCTGCCGGGACTCGAGGATGCCTACCAGACCTCCTGTAGGGCTGTAAGGTCTGGCGTATATGAGCCGGTACCCGAAGGTGGCACTTCATAGACCAGATGGCTTCTGGCTCCTGTAAGGAAGTCCAAGTGCAGAGGCGCTCCCAGAGTGATATGACCTGAGGCGGTGGCCTGACCCTGTCAGTAATAGCCCACCACCCACGGTAAGGGCCAGAGCGAAGCGACGGTCCCTTAACTTGCACGGCGGTGCCCTTACTGACAGGGTTGGGCCGCCGCTGAGTGTTATATCATCTATTATCAACCAAGTAGTTCGCTACGTGGGTGCTAATGACGTGTTTTAAAAATAATTCCCTTGCTGCGCGACCGGCACCGCTGTAGCATCCCGGGTGCAATGACATTCTGTTTGGCATAGGTGGAGAGGTATTCCGGCCGTGCTGTGTGCAGGTCTAGTCGCTTCGACAGCTGGCTTCCTGGTTTCCTCTCGTTCCAGCGTCAGAACAAGTTATATTCAGCCTCCTCCAGCAACCCGCCGTGTCCCTACTCTTTTCTCTGGACGCTCCGTAAGTTTGTCTTCTTTGTTTCCTGCTATCTATACTTACCTGAATACTGATGTTCTTTATATTCACTTCCTTCATTCTTCCTTGTAGAGCCTCTGCAGGATCTCAGAGATCACCCTATGTAGAGTGCATGACGCGTAACTTGCAAACCATTGGGTAAGATCCCTGGAGTAGAAAGCGGACTAAAACCTTTCATTACAGGTCTGCTCAAATTACCTTATGCTGTTCTTTCCTATTAGAATGATGCAGCCAGGCTTTATTACGGAATTGAGACACTGCACAAAGATTAGAGTGAGAAGGCATAAAGACTCTCAGTCTACCCGCGTAACATCCACATTGACAACATCACTAAAGGCGGATCGGAACTCCTACAGCTCCCGATACCAGGGTTTTCTTCCCCAGAGGGTTTCCCCGAGGCCGCTGTATTCCCTCCTTCCTTCTTTACTGGGAAGAGGTGTGCAGGGGTATTGGGTAATTCTTCATTACCCACCACTCTGTACCTGATCAGGTTAGTTGCTTGTTGGATATAGCAGCATGTTCATCTGCAGTTTGCTACTGGTGGCAGCAGAAGCTTTTTCATGTATTTTTATGAACATTTAACGAGCCGTACACGCTTATCGCGTTTTGCTAATGACTGTGGCTAGTGTCCATCATGACTGTGCCACAAGGTCTTTTGTCTTCTCCTATGGCCATTTTGTCCGTTGGCCTTCCTCCTGGTCTTTGTAACCGGGGGAGTCCTTAGTTGGGCATGCATTCACCCGCGAAAGCTGCCACTTTTTGTGGGATAATGCATGTCACGTGTGTAGGTACCCAATAAGTGAGCTGGGACTGTCTGGTCCCAATCCCCACTACTGGTGCCAGGATGTCTGGTGTGCACGAGAGCATAGATGTTTTTATGTGAGGGCAAATGGGGCACTTTCCCCAGGCCTCCTCCTTGGAGGGGGGCCCCCACAAGGCTGACCTATCTAAAGAAGTAATTTCCCATCATTTACCTAACTTAAATACCAAACGTAAGGATATTTTATGGTGTGATGCTGAGGAGCTAAACCTATTACCCATCTGTTGTTGACAAGTACATTCTGCTCAGATCAATTCACCTTGTAATGCTTTCTGTGATCACTGTGGTGTACATAGTGTGTGCGTTCAATACGACACAACTGCTGTAGCATTCTCATATTTCTGTGGGAATTATATTGATCATGTGCAAAAGCCAAAGTAGAATTGCAGATTAATACATTTCAGTGCCACAATGGTTCAGAAGATAGCTCAGTGTGTTAAACACACATTGCAGCGATTTGTGTTCATGTGCAGGATTACAATACCAAATTCCAGCAAGGTCGACTCAACCTTTCCTATATCTGAAGTTGATAAACCTGCATGTATATGTATTTCTTTTTGTAACACAAGAGATACCATTATAAGTAATGTACCTGCACCGGATAGCGGTTGCTATAAACATTATCATAGCATAGCATCTGGTTTGTTGTAAAACTGCAGTCACCTCCAATGATGAGCATCGAGTGTCATTACGAGAGGTGTTTAGGTATCTAAATTCAAGACTGTGGAGCCAAAGCAATCAGGCTTGTATCCTGGTTTTGACAGCAGACGATACAGTGATCCTTAATTAAACATTTTATATCACTGACATTACTGTGCTATTTTCTATGGAAAGGTTTGTCTTCTCACATTCTGGTGGCATTGTTTAGCCGATTACCTAATTTCTTTTTATGTAGGCCATTTGAGTGGAAGGGGGTTTAGAGAGAAGAGAGCGGACCAGATATCGCAGGCCTCTGGCAAGCACTGTTTAAGGTCTACTAATCTGACACAAAAAATGGTTTGCTTTTTTTGTACAATTTAAAGGTTTTCTGCGCGTTTATAAATAACAACTTCACAAGTCTGTGTTTTGGGTATACTTAAAGCTTTAAAATACAAAAGAGAAACCCAGATGAAATCTTGTAAGATCAAATCAGTTAGTATCCTGGCACTTATTTACTAGCCATAGGGTGACCAGATTTAAAAAGTACAAAATCGGAACAGGGCAACTCTCATAATAGTAGGACTAACTGTTGAAAGTGGCAGTTGAGTCACTACACTTCAGTAGCGGTTGGTGGAGAGAAGGGTTTAAGTGTTACTGTTCAAATAAACACATATAATTAATGTATCACTAATTTATCAAACAAACTCTCTTAAATTGTAAAATGCAGCATTTCTTCTGTGCAAGCTGTGCATGCCAGCTATGAAGACCTACTACTAAGAACCGGGACCACTGCAGTTTCCAATGGAAACATAATCTTGACAAAGGGGGACAGGGCTCCAATTTCCAGGACAGTCCCAGTAAAAGCGAGACGTCTGGTCACCCTCGCCTACCCATGATGATCGAGACAATGAAGCTAGAATCATTCTCACACAGGGGCAATGCGCTGGTCTTGGAAGCAAGAGCATGCAGAGCAACAGAGGTTTGAATCCTGGATTCGCGTTTAGAAATTGAACTCAGGTACGGTGTTAGGCGCGTTATAAAAAACAAATTCAATAAAATAAATAAAATCTAGCATAAGACGCTTTTATAGCATTTTGTTTTTTAAAATTTTCATGTTAGGTTATGTGATTTGTGTACTTTCCAAGTTACTTCTCTAAAATGGGATTTTAATAAAGTAGGTTATTTATAACGTGCTTAATACCCAGAGGTTTCTAAGTGCGGATCCGGGGATCGAACCTGTGTTGCTCCATGTCATCTTGCTTCCAAGGTGAGCACGTTGCCACTGAGCTATCCTCCCGAGATTTAGTTACTGATAAGAACTGGAAAAGAAAGTGATAAATTGTATGAATCAAAGAGTTGTCGGAAATTCCAGCTTCACTGCTTAACCAATGTGTTATCCTGGTCATCTCAATTAATCTTGTAATACCTACCCCGTCAAAATTGGTGTTGCTTCCTCTATAGTAATAGTGAGCATGGATACATTGGACATAAGAGTCACTTGTTTCTTTGCCCTCTAACAGCAACACCACTTGAAAACTATGTCCCACCTCTAATCTTAGTACATCTGCATACAGACACCTTCCCGGTAGCTTCTAATCTGCATCCACTATCTACACTGCAGTATGTGTGACTTTCTCCTTGCTTCCAATTTGTCTCCTCCATCCATACCTGAACACTTTTGTATTCTTTGAGCCATTTTTTCTGGATTACGAGCACCTTTTTCATACGATCTGTGTGCTACATTATACAATGGCCAGTATACCTTCACAGTGCCTGCTATTGATGAAGTGTCATGTACCTCTGCTAGAACACAAGTGCCCTGGTCGCGGACTGCTAATGTTGGCATTGAAATGCTACTTGTTTATCATTCTGATTGCTGCAAGAATGACAAGGTAAGGGGACTGAAAGTGAGCACCCATGTTTATGTTGATCGTTGCGATTAAGCATATCGATCTTTGGGGTGTGATTGTGAAAAGGGGGTGAGAAAAGATACTGTGGATCCATTCATTCGTTTGGTTCGATGGAGGGGGGCCCAAAGGTGTCTGTGCCCCGGGCCCCAAAAGTGCTTAAGATGGTCCTGCACGAGAGCATGAGAGTTGCAGTGGTCCCTGATTGGACCACTGCTGGCGTGCATGAGTGGGGCAGATCTTCTCATTGGCCAGCTGAGTGCGAGCACTCACTGGACTTTGGGATATGAGGAGGGGTCCTGAATGCAGACCCGCAGATCACCAATAGGTCCAAATCGACCTATACATGGATCCAAGTATCCAGAAGCACGAAGCAGATCCAAGGACTATCCAGAACCATTCAGAAAAGGTTGGCACTGTGAGCCCGCTGTTGTTCCAGTAGAGCTCTGCTTTGCACTTGATCTCCAAAGGCCTGCAAAGGTGCTTCAATCCCGTGGTGGGACAAATCACTCTTGATGCCTCCTTGTTGCCATGCAAATAAGTCTTTTCGGAAGTGTTCCTGGGCCCTCCAGTGGACTGACCAGCTTGTACCTTGGCACTTGTGCTGGAGCGTTGTTTCATCGAGTTTCGTCTCAAGCTTTGGGGGAATCCTAGGTCACACTGCAAGGCATCTTCTTGCCAAATCTCGTTGTCCCAGCTGCTTTGGGCTGTGAGACAGAAGCGTGCGTCAGACTGCAAGACTTGGGTGTCCCAGCGTCACTGTGTGACAGTGGCAGTCGCTGTTGGGGACTTTCCTGCCTTTCTTCAAGTGTCCCAAGGCCAGCTGTATCACTGCTTTCTTTGTCCTGCAATCGAGACGAGAGATCCAGCGCCAGTTCTGAACCTGACCCGTATCTGCTCCCGCACCACCTGCGCACTTTGAAGCTAAACCAATGGTGGGATTTAGTACTCCAGGTGACCCTCTCCAGACCTGCCAGGTTTGATCCCGGAGTGAGCTAAGGGTGGTGAGTAATCATACCACTTACCGGTGGCCCCTAGTTCAACCATTCCCTTTTCACGGACACAAAGGATCCCTTGTGGTACTTGCCTTGGCTTGACTCCACTTCCTAAAGCCGTCTGAAAGTTGGGAATGGCTTTGTTCTCTGCAGCAGAATCCTCTAACTTTTCCTCCCCTTTGAATATTGTACTTTGTGTCTTTACGCACGACTGTGTGCTTTTACACACAAAGCTGACATTGAGCACAAGGCTCCAATCTTATCAGGGGTGGACTTATAAAGTTAGGGTTATCGATCTCTGGAGTTTGGCAATATGTTTAAGTTTGTCTGCTTTCCCTCCTTACAGGTTTTGACAGGAATCCACACTTTACCACATTGACCAAAAGTGACTGTACATATATTTTACATAGTGTGTGTTTAAGTAGTGATATTACTGTGTTTTCCATTATTCATTTGTGTTTGTTCTGGGCCTAATAAATTGTGTATTTCTGATACATTACTGTCTCAGGGTAATTCTTGTTGTCCTACTGGGTGTGCTCCTCCAAGACCTCAGATCACCCCCACTGCCCCTGAGACTTAGCCATGACTGCTCTCCAAGCTACCTTGAATTGTCCTTGCTAACTTCACGGAAGTGTTCAGTGTTTCACTAACAAGGGTGGCCTCCTAAACATTTGTTCCCCAGAGCAGAGGATAGAAATCCATTCACAATCAGCCCAAAGAGAAATTTAGAATAAAAGATCAAAAGAACTTTTGTGAGGGAAAAATTGTTCATGAGAAACTGAAGAACCATAGGGATTCAACTTCCCTCAAAGTATTTGAGAGAGAAAAGAATAACAGGACATTTCAAGAAGAGACTGTGAATAGGGTGCAAAACCCAAAGCCTGTGAGAAGGAGAAGAAATATAGCCCAAGAAGGAAATTGGGAACCAGGGGAGTGGAAAAGTCCCCTAAAAGAACTGAACAAGTTAATCAAGAAGATAGCACATCACAATCTGAAATTCCTATACCAAGTCTGGGGAAGCCTATCCAGGAGAAGGGAGTCATTCTCCTGGACTTTATGTTGCGTTCTCTTAATTGGTAGGGTCAGAATAGATTACTTTCAAGGACACAAGGACAGACTATTCATTTTGACTTTAGACTTTTGACTTTAGATCCTTATGACAAGCACCTTAGTTTTGATTAGGTAGGGAAACCAACAGAATAGGGATAGACAGGCATTTTTCTGAAAGAAGGAAAAGATAAATATGCAGATTCTGCTGTGAAAAAATGTGTTTCGTTGATTACAAGAACCCAGAAAGTTACTTATCACCTGTATTGAATTTTTCAGAACATATCGGTCATCCCACAGAAAGTCTGAGTATACTGCATGAGTATATACGAGATAAGGGACGAGCGTGGGGCTATTGAGATCATTACTCACCCACAAAGGTATACAACTCTCATATATATATATGTCCCGTGGAGGGCAATGGTCCCTTTGGCGTCAGTGGAGCTGTGTAGCCATGGTTACAACACCTTCTCCCAAGATGGCACCTTGTATTGCTGATCGCATTGCAGTCTATTTCGTTCTCCTGCTTGTGGCGCTGTCCCTCCTGCACGCTGATAGAGCTTATCTGGAAGCTGAGGCTATGATGCAGCGCGTCGCTACTCCTTACTGCAGACGCTCCGTAAGTTCGAATTCATGGAGACTTGTGTTTATTCAGCCTTTGCTTTCTGTGCCTATTTCTTACTGCTCTGTTGCTTGCAGCGATCGGAAGCTGCCCAGACCTGCGTCTCTGCTGGTTCACTCCCAATCGCTTCCTGGTTCTTCCCGGACGCAAGACAGTTGCCAAGCAACGGTACATCTGGCCACCTTTGTGCCGCACAGCATTGTTTTCTCGCCCCTGGTTCCTCCAGCTCCTTAATCAATCTACTATGGTCTACTATGGTCGATTTCCATAGCTTTGCCAACAACTCCTCATCACAGTAATTCCCATAGCACTCGTGCCATCCCCTCAGAGAGCAGCGACTTCATGTGTCTTAACCTTCAGCTGTCCCGATACTCTCCACTCGGCTGCGCCGAGGTGGGTGTTCCCAGTCTTCCCCAACTCATTATTCATTACTTACTTCTCTTTGTAATCTCCTCCAGACTAAAGACTCTGCCCCTTCAGTGCGATTTCCCAGCTATTTGGAACAGGACACGCCGCTCTGGGCATTCCAGTCACCTCATTTCAAGGGTAGTTTCCTCTCCTATCATCATTCACCAGTTCCGCCTGTACAGTCAAGATATTCACTCATTGTCCTTTCTCCTTTCTCATACCTAACAGCGAGATCCAGAGTTTGGCCGAGTTTCGGATTAAGAAGACTCTTCAGACCCTCTCACCCATCCAAGTACAAGAGAGCAGTCTGAAGACCACTAGAAGACCACGCTCCTTCAGGGTTTTCTTTCCCAGTGGGATTCCCTGAGGGTTCTGTTCCCTCCACCCTGTGGAACGGAGTGGGGGGGCGCAGGGCCACTGAGCAATTCTCTCATTGCCGCAAGCCTCTCATCTGGTTCAGGTTAGTGCTAAAATCCTTATTGGCTTGATTCAAGTATACGTATTCCAAATACAGTTGTTACAATACGATACATTACTCACCATAATTGTATTTATGATGCTTGTATCTGCTTAGAGTCACATGCTATGCATAGGCTGATATCTAGTGGGAGCTGCAGAGCATTACAATTTTTGTTTTCGAAACTCGAAAAGGGACGTCAACAGGGCATGCCAGTAATACTATCCCTAGTGTGACAAATACAGGTGTAATAAAGCAAATTATAGCAGATGAAACCAGAGAAACATATATGCAACCTCTACTCTACAGGGGAGGAAGCATGGGCGCATGTGAATCTGAGCAGATACAAGCATCAGAAAAACGGTTATGGTGAGTAATGTATCCATTCTAAGGCTTGTTGATTCTGCTTAGCAGCAAATAGATGTTTATGAACTGCTTGTCCCACCTGTGAATCTGCTTTAGAATGTGTGTCAAGCAGTAGTGCTGAGTAAAAGTATGGATAGAGCTCCATGTAGCTGCTTTGCAAATGGCATCCAGCTGAACGTAAAGTAGCAGACCTGTATGCATCTGACTATCCATCTGGAGATGGTGTTTATTGAAACGTGGTCACCTTCCCTGCCAGGAGCTATGGAGACAAAAAGTTGGTCTGTGTTCTTAGCGGCTTTGTCTTGTTTACATAGTAAAGGATCGCCCGCCTTACATCTAGTGTATAGAGTTTTTTCTCAGCTGAGCTTTAAGGGCTTTGAAAGAAAGCTGGTAGTTTGATGGACTGGTTGACATGGAACTTAGATATGGACTTAGGTGCAAACCTAGGATGTGTTCATAATACCAACCTGTCTTTGTGGATTGCAAAGAAAGGGTCTTGCACTGACAGAGCTTGTAGTTCACTGGCTCTTCTTATGGAGGTGATAGCCACCAGAAAAGTCGTCTTATATGTAAGGGATTTATGGCTAGGCTCAAAGGGGGGTCCCATGAGTTTTGCAAGTACTACGTTATGGTCCCACCCAGGAGGCGAGTTTGAAATGGGAGGGTACTCCTTTTTACTGCTTCCATGAATGCCTTAATGACCGGGACTTTCCACCAGGACACCTTGCTTTGAGAAGTGGTGTACACGGATAGAGCTGCCAGGTGAACCTTGATAGAGTTGAATACTAGCCTGGAGTCTAGTCAGTGGAGCATGTAGTGGAGAATGTGTGATGGGGTACATTCTATCGGGTTTATATTCTTTGACTGGCACCATATTACAAATCATTTCTATTTGTTGTAATAACAGTGTCTGGTGTTTGGTTTAGATGCCTCCTTGAGGATGGCCATACACCTTTGAGGTAGTTTTATATGGCCAAATTCTATGACCTTCGGAGCCAAGCTGCCAAGTTCAAAGACTGAGGCTATGGGTGGAACGTTGTTCCCCCGTGCTATGCAAAATGTTGTAGAGGCACAGGAGTGTGAGTCAATTGCACATCAATTGCACATCGCCAGTTTGTGCATATGTGGAAACCAAGGTTTTCTCGCCCACATAGGAGCAACTAGGATTACTAGAGTCACTTGTTCCTAGTACACTTTGTTCAGTAGCAGAGTCGGGGGGAAAAGCATAGGCAAATTTCCCTTCCCAGTACATCCACAGCGCGTTCCCCTTCGACCCGTTTTGGGGAAACCTGGTTGCAAAGTCTGGGCATTGCATGTTTTGGCTTGTGGTGAACAAGTCTAAAGGGGGGGTAACCCCATAGGGTGAAGATATCATTTAGGACATTTCTGTCGAGCTGCCACTTATGCTCTTCGGGTAGAGGATCTCTGCTTAATGAGCCTGCCAGAGAATTGAGTTCCCCTGAAACATGTTTCGATGTTAAAAACATGCCCCGCTTGAGTGCCCAATTCCACATTTTTTGTGCTAGCCTGGACAGAGTTGGAAAGTGTGTGCCCCCCTGCTTGTTTATGTAAAACAGGGCAGTTGTGCTGTCCGTGAGGATTTGTACTGGCTGACCTGACAGGTGCACTTGGAAAAGCTTGCAGTGCTTTGAGCACTGCTAGCAGTTCCAGTAGGTTTCTGTTATTTTGGTCTGTGATCTGTGTCCACAGGCCATGCGCTGTGTGGTGAAGGTAATGGGCTCCCTACCCGGTGAGTGATGTGACTGTTGTGACAACTGCTTGCACTGTGGTGTTGTGAAAAGGTTTTCCCTTTAACAGGTTTTCCTTTGTCCACCAGTGTAGTGCTTGGCTAGAGTTAGCGAAACAACCACTAGATCGTCACACTGACCACTTGCTTGAGACCACCGTTTCGCTAACCACTCTTGCATTGGACGCAATCAAAGTTGTGCATGCGCAACCAGGTAAATGCATGATGCCATCATCCCGAGCAAGCGCATTGCTTTGCATACGGTTATTTGGTGACCAGGTAGATACTGAGGTATTTGCAGCAGTATGTTTTTCACGCTTTCGTTTGATGGAAAGACTAGACCCTCTTCTGTCTTTATGTCAGCTCCCAAGAACTGTTTGGTCTTGCTTGGAA
This sequence comes from Ambystoma mexicanum, assembly GCF_040938575.1. Classification (NCBI taxonomy): domain Eukaryota; kingdom Metazoa; phylum Chordata; class Amphibia; order Caudata; family Ambystomatidae; genus Ambystoma; species Ambystoma mexicanum. Next base: position 231,636,386 of record NC_090934.1, read on the forward strand.
CAAGATTTATTTTATTTTTCGTTGATTGAGAATCCCAATTGGAACAGGAGATTGATTGTTCTCTGCGTATTTTGCTAGCAAATTTGGGGGGGGGGGTTCCTCTGTTATCAACCATTCGTCCAGATAAGGGTACACTGGGATTGATTCTCTGCATAGATGCAATGCCACTACGCCTAGTACCTTGGTAAATACCCTTGGAGTGGAGGCTATGCTGAAGGGTAGTACCTTGAATTTATAGTGTTGGATTGCTATTTTGAAACTCAAGAACCTTTCTGTGCGCTGGGAACATTGAAATATGAAAGTATGCATCTTTCATATCCAAGGTTGCCATGTAGTCTCCCTGCTTTAGCAATGGGATAACCTCCTGTAGCGTTGTCATGCAGAATTTTTGCAGCTTGACATAGGTGTTCGCAGGGCGCAATTCTAGGAAAGGGTGCATTGTTAAGTCGTTTTTCGACACAAGAATGTACATTGAATAAATACCCTTATTTACCTGGTTTGCCGGGGCGATGTCTATGGTGCCCTTTACAGGCAGTGACTTCACCTCTTCCAACAGGATACGCTGTTCTCGCTGGGAGGTGTGTCTTTGTCTTGGAGGGTGGTTGGCAGGTGTTTGGATCATCTCTATGCAAACCCCCCCCCCCGCCACAGTGGAAATTACCCACTTGTCCAAAATGATCCCCTCCCATTCCTGGGTAAAGTGTGAAATACGACCTCCTACTGGAGTGGCATGGGATAGAACCTGTAGTGGGTCATTGCTTAGGGGGGATTTGAGCCCCCTCTTGAGGAGGGTCTGCCCTTACTTCGAGACCTTCTTTGGCCTCTTTGAAAACCCTGTTGTGAGGACTGCACTTGTGACGAACCCCAGGACGAACCTTGGCCACCTTGATTGTAATTTGAGGCCCATTGGGAGTTGTGTCCTCTGAAATGCAGAAAGTTAGAGCCTCCTCTTTGCCCAAAGGGTTTGTTGGTGAGCTGCCCTAGGGATTTGAGGGTGTCATATTCCTCTTTCGCACTCTTGAGAGCATCCTCCACCGCTTTGCCAAACAAAGCGTTGGGTTCAACGGGCATGTTTAGGAGGGTTGCTTGGGTTTCTAGTTTGAAGCCTGATTGGCGTAGCCATGTGTGGTGTCTAATCAGTGTGCCTACTACCACGATTCTCCCTGCATTGTCTGCTGCATCCAAGTTGTTTTTGAGGATGCAATTGGCTTCTTGCTTCCCCTCTATGAGGGTGAGTGAGAGCTGTTGAGTGATTTCATCCCACTTGTGACAATTATAACGGGCTCATAACGTCGTGTTATTATCTATCCTTGTTTGATAGGCTGCCAAGGACGCTACCTTCCTGATCAGGGTGTAGATTATTTTTACTCTCCTTGTCAGGAGGGGCTTCGGCAGAGGCTAGAGGGATTCCCGCCCTCTTTCTTGTAGTAGTAACTACTAAAGAGTCAGGCTTTAACTGCCCCCTAATGTATAAGGGGCATGAGGGGGCTGTTCTGAACATCTTCTCGATGTGCAGCTTGGCCGCCCGAGTTAAGTTGGGTGTAAGCAGAGAGAGTTGGATGTCTCGCTGTACTGATTGTAACAGGGGATCAATTGGGTTGCTGATATTTTACCGCCAAGGATGTCCTCCATGAAGTCCTTGTAGACTTGGGCTTCTTGTGTGTCTATTTTGAAGTGCTCTGCAGACTTTAGGAGCAGGTCATTATATTTTAACTGGTTATCTACCGGGGAATCAGCCACCGGTGGGTCGGTGTGATCTGGGGACTGGATGACGTATACATCCTCATCATTGTCATCATAATATTGGTCCAGGTCCACTGTGTCCCCTTTCGTCCTCTGGGTCTGTGTATGTGCCAGGATCTTGGGAGCCTTGCATGGTATGGTAATGAGTGTCTTGCCCTAGGTCTTGATGCGAGGTGGAAGCCTATGTGGAGTCTAGGCAGGCTTTTATGGTAGCTGGCTGATTGACTGCTGCCCGCTCTGAGTGGCTGCAGCCCTACTCTGTGGGGTTCCCTGAACATTTTGGAGGATCTCGGCTGGTCGTCAAAGAAATTCATAAAACAGGACATCCTCCTCATAACTTCATAACTTTATCAAATTGTTCTTATGTCCATTATGAGAAGCTTGGCAGTACAGAGGGAACAGGAGTATTAGCAGCAGGTGTAGGCTCTGGGACAGGGGTTTTCTTATGGTGCATAGCCAGTGAAAGAGTGCCCTCTGGGGTGGTGAAATACCTGCTTATAGTAGCTTGGAATTTTTCCACCTGGGACATCGAAGACTTGTGTTTTTTTGACATTAGGGCCTTTAACAGGGTGTCAGGAACGTATTGTTTTATTAACTCGCTCATTTTCCAACTTTTTTTCAGAGTTCATTGATGCGTCTTTTGATGCCCGGTCGTAGGTGCCTGAGGACTTTGTAGGTTTAGACGCAGTGTTGGAAACAGACTTTACTGTCTGTTTCAGGGGCCTGTCGTGTGGTGATTGTGACCGCGATGACCCAGAGGACAGGGAAAGTTCGGACCTCTCCTCAATGCTGCGTGTGGCCTATCGGTCAGCGGCATGGTCGACTTTCAGCCGTGGGAGGTGTGCTTGGTGTGATAAGACTTGGTATTACTTAAGCCACTGGGTGTCGTCCCCGTAGCAAAACCGCCGGCCTGCCTTGTGGGATCAGGGGCTCACATGCAGGAATCCAATGGATCCCGATCGCCCTCGGCATCACTTAAGACGTTGATGCTGCCGTCACAGTAGGCTCCCTTGACGTCCATGGCGACCTCAGCCTGCATGGCATGGTGGGCCCAGCATTTGGTCTTGCAGTCCTTTAGGGTTTTAGGCCTGCACAGTTTGCAAGACTTGCACTGTCCCTCAGCGTGATCCCTGGGCAGACAAAGATTGCACACCCGGTGCAAGTCTTTCCAGAAGAACTTCCTATTACAAGAAGGGCAACATTTAAAAGGTGTGTTTTCCATGATGTATGAGGGTGGCAGCCTGGCGAAATAGTTGGGAGGAAAGGGGAATATACATTCTCTTAACAAGACTAGAATATTAACCTCCCCCCGCTCTCCCTACTGTGCAGGGCCGAGGCCCGTTGAGGCCTTCAGAGGCTGTAGACAAAGGATCTTCGAGACGGGTGTTGCTGTCGTTGACGATTGAAAACTTGTCCTTGAAGCCATTGCCGAAGATCTTGCGGCACACTGACCATGGCTGAAGGCCATGCTTAATGCCAGTTACAGTTGTAATGTAATTAGTGATGTCATCAGTGATGTGATCTGTGATGTCATCATTGTGGTCATAGGTTGCACAACAGGGGGCGCCAAGTTAAGGTGGCTTTAGCTGAACTTCAGGGATTTTGTTGCGTTCTCACCTTAAATTCCCTGCAACTTAAGTCTTTTCCTTGGATATATTTATAGTTAAGGTGATAGGCCCTCATTACGACCCTGGCGGAAAGTGACTGACCGGACCGCCACAGCGTAAATAGCGTTTCCGCCATTGCACGATGGAGCAAAGTGCGGCTCATTCCGACCCATCGGGCACGAGCACCACGCCATGGCGGAAGTGCAAAGTCCGCGATGGCGGAAATGACCCCAAAACGGCCCACACCGCCGCCGTACGGCGCCCTAGGTGCAATACCGCCACCCATCTCAGCGGACACCGCAGTGAGCGCCAACCGGAAAGTACGGTGACCGTAAATATACGGAAACGGAAGTAAAAGCATGGTCCCGGAACGGGAAACATCACGCCGTACACCTATAAAACCACTAAATCCACACAACCATTAAAAATACTACCCTGAGACACATCCCAACCCGTCATCCACCCTAGTGAAACCAAGAAAAATGGGAAAAGTAGCGAAGAAAGCGTGCGACCGCAAGCGGCAGGTCCACTTCTCCCGTGAGGAACTCACCGTACTCACAGAGACCCTCCAGGAGAATGCAGCCGCCGTCTTCTCCACGCAAATGACCAGGACGGCACTTGCGAACAAGAAGGCCATATGGGCCCTGGTGGCACAGCGGGTAAGTGCGGTGGGGACCGCACCCCGCAACCCACAGCAATGCAGAAAGCGATGGGACGACCTGCGGATACGCGTCCGTAGCATACTTTCTGCCAACCGCAACATTGCCACAGCCACCGGGGGAGGATCGGAATCACCCATCAAGTTGACCCCCTGGGAAGAAATCTGTGCCTCCACCATAGGAATGGAGAGCATAGAGGGAGTCGGAGGGATGGAGAAAGGAGTGCAGACATCCGAAGAATCAGGTAGGTGGCCCAAATAAAACAATGCCAAAACCACAATGTCCAATCATGTGAAGTACCACGTGCCCACATAGTGCAACAGTAACACATGTCCAGGAGAACGTCCACATACATAGGCCTGATAGCACACTTCAAAACTCACATCAAATACATAAATAATTAAAAATCCTAAAAACACCCTCTACACGTGCAGCAGGCACACCCTAACTGCAGGCTGCCAAACAACTGCACCCTCACTCCACACACAAATGAAACCACCTCCAAGGCCCCGACCCAAATCACCCTCAGGTACCACCCCAATGCATGTGATACATTGCCATTCCAATTCCCACAGACCCATTAATAACGCACGCCCTCCCTTACTCCACCACAGGGTCCGATCCAAACGACGTGCTCCAGGACACCCCTACCAGCACACCTGCAAAGAGGGCCAAGACCAACGGCCAAAGACCCTCCACCTCAGCTGCACGCATCAAGACACGGCAGCAGCACAAATCAAGTGGCAGCACAGAGGAGGGAACTCCAACAGGCACCCCAGCAGCCAGCATGCCCACACCACCACCACCACAGGTCCCCCCAATGGATGCCACAGTAGGCACTGCTTCTGGTGGCAGCAGCACCATAGGTGACACTGCATTAATGGCAGCATGCTCCGACACAGAAAACGGGGATGTCGAAGTCAGATCCATCCATGACCTGTCCCAATCCCCCTGTCTGTTCCATCCCGTACACCATGAGGATACCACGCAGGGGCACCCACAAGACGACGACTGGCCATCCCCCACAAGCCCTGTGGCAGGGCAACAGGACGCGAACAGCCACTCTGTGACACCACCGCAAATGGCCATGGCCCAGCAGAGGCAACAGTCCCTCGACCAGTTAATCGTGCAACAGCAGCAACTGGCCACGCTCCTCAAGGACCATGCCGATGAATGTGGGGGCACTAAGGCAGACATAGAAATATCAACTGAGACACTTAGGGCAGAAATGGAGAGAAGTACAGAGACACTAAGGGCACAAATGGAGAGTAGCACCGAGTGCCTGAGAGTCCAAATGGAGAGTAGCACCGAGAGCCTGAGAGTCCAAATGGAGAGAAGCACCGAGAGCCTGAGGGGGGAACTGCATGCGACGTCCAAAGACGTATGTGCCGAACTTGCCGCAGTGCGCCGTGTGCTCACTGAGCTCTCACAAACCCTTAGGGACATGCATGGACGTGAGCAGGCAGAGACATCATCCGTTGCAAGTTCCGTCCAGGGCAGCCCCCAACGTAGATCTGGGAGGAACCTGCGCTCCACAGGCAGGGGTGCCCCTGATACCCGCAGAGGGGGCTTGCAATAGCGACTGCCCACTGACAATGAGCATCTCTGGACACTGGTGTTCGGGGGGGAGGTAGGAGGGTGGAGGGGGGGTGTTGGGCTCACTTGGGTGGCGGGTCGATAGGGTGTTTAACATGATATCACATATGCCATAAACAATGCACGATCAACCAATGAGATGTGTGGACATTGATCTTTGTGTACGAGGCCATTATAGGCGTACAGTCCATATTGTGCATGTACCATACACACACAGTGCCACGAGTCCCGTGTCCATGTATCAGCCACCAGGCGTGAGTGCTAGAAGCATGCATCTATGAGATGCTGACGAATGTCACGGCCCTCCTGTGCCTCGCAGACTCCTTGAGGTGCTGCCACATCCCCACCCTCATCATGACCATCTTCAGGTGCTTGCAGTTCTGCGTCAGGGGGCATGGGCACATTTCTACGTACGCACATGTTGTGTAGCATGACACATGCCATCACCATCTTCGCAACCTTCACATGGCGGTACAGGAGTGCCCCGCCAGACCTGCTGAGGCACCGGAAACGAGTCTTCAGTAGGCCGAATGCCTGTTCTATGACTACACGGGTACGTGAGTGGGCATGGTTGTAGTCCTCCTCATGCTGGTCCCGTGGGTTCCGGACTGGTGTGAGGAGCCATCTCTTCAGTGGATATCCGGCATCACCTGTATGTGGACGATAAACGAATCATGTGGAATGCCATTGCTACGTACGCACCCCCCCCCTTCCTGCCAGGTCATTGCCGCATCACATACCCCACATCATCATGCATGAAATGAGACTCACCGAGTAGCCAGGATCTGTTCCCTGCGTGTCGCTCCATGTAGCGTGGTATTGTAGAGTTCCTCAAGATCATAGAATCATGGGTTGATCCAGGGAATCGGGCACAACAATGTGTAATGATCCTGTTGGAGTGACACACCATTTGTACATTCAGAGAATGAAATTGTTTCCGGTTGCGGTACTGGGCCTCCATGGCATGTGGGACGACCAATTCCACATGGGTGCAGTCGATGGCACCAATGCAACCCGGTATGCCGGCAAGTGCATGGAATCCCACTTTTGTGTTCGTAATTTCCTGCTCCGAGCGTGGTAGAGAGATGTAGTCGTCTGCGTGCTTCAGGAGGGCATCGAGCACTTGCAATAGTGTCCGTGAGAACAGTGGCTGTGAAATGCCATGCAACTGTCCGACTGTGTGCTGGTAGGTGCCTGTGGCCAGGAAGTGGAGTACAGACACCACCTTCAGTAGGGGTGGGATGGCGGTTGGGCTATCTATCATGCTGACAAGGTCAGCCTGTGTCATGTCCACAATGGTGGTTATGGTGTCCCGGTCCAAACGGTAGAGGGTGTGGATCTGCTCATCAGTGAGGTTGAACGGATGTGCTCGGAGGCGTGGGATTGCGGGCTGCCTGCGTGGTGGTAGTGGCTGTGCTGGCGGCCCTTGCTGGCCCTGCCTTGCCCTCCTCCTCCTCCTGCGTCTCCTCCGTGCGGCTGGTTGTAGTTGGTGTTCGTCTTCTTCTTGAAGTTGGAGTACCTGCAGTGCTATCAGGTCCCCCAGGGCCAACATAGCTAGTCCTGCCAGTAGCATTTCGGAGTGGTTGTGGGAGGAGACTGGGTGTGCAATTTATGTGTTTTCAGGCTGTATGGCCTCCACCTGTGGTGATTCATTCCACCTGTGCAAGCTGCTCTCCCCTTTGGGCGAGCACGTCCCGCACACAACGCTGCAATTCGACGAATGGCATCTTGCTATTACAATCATGTATTTGTACCCGATGGCAGTGTAACATTGGTTGATATGTTCATTCGGCTATGGTCCCATTGTTTCACGTACTATCTTTGCAGTCGCGAACAGACTTGTGAAGGGTCAGTGGAACGTAGTACTCGAGTAACGGTCGACCCTCATGCATCACTGTACCGAGGTTCAACGACGGGCGGGGCGTCCCATTTGTGAGTGAAGGCAGTTGCCATTTTCACACACAGCCGCACTAGATGGATTAATTTGTGATTTCAAGCGGCCACAGATGCCTTTTCAACGTGATGTTGCAAATGAGGAATTCGAAGGGCGGCGCTTTCGGTTTTCAGCTAGCGGCGAGGAGATGCCCACAGGTCTGACTGCAAATATAACGTTCTATTGTTCAATGTCCTTGGGACAGGGGCCATGGCGAGGATGCAATGATTGATATGAATAGTTTGGGATGCGCAATGGCGAAGTGGACGATGAGGCCGGACGTTCCCAAATACATGTTACTTCACAACACTGGAATTACGGGCTGGGGCACAGTGGATTTTGCAGGCTGCATAACGCACAGACTCAATGGAAATTTCACATGTTATGCGAGTATGGAAACAGGCGTTTTCATTACGGGATGAGGGAATGATGAATGGATGCATGGACAGATGAATTGATACAGAGTTTGCCATGTACAGGGCTTCTTGGAATCTGTCCGCCTCCCCTGCGCTATGTGATGCAGGGCTGCCATAGTGGGACCATCGTCTATCTGGCCTTGTTGAGCCCTCCCTGTCTCGACGCACCTTCAGACACTTGTGTCTATGCACGTTACCAATCCCATCTGATGGATTCTGTTTTAACAGACGCATGCACAGGTACACTCGTTTGTGATGGTGTTTTCACCTCGATATAGATAGTTATGATTCGCAAGTGGTTTTTGGGTGGTGATGATCCTTTGGAGTGGGCTAGCATGCATATGGCTGTGGATTTGGTGTGATCATTGAAGTGAGTAATTCAAATGTAGTTCTGATGGCCATACTATTCTTTTTCATTTCATTTGGTTGACAGGTATCTCCTCCCCTTTTGCCACTGCCATCTGTATGCCACTCCTGCAGATGGATTTTACTCCCGACACCTGCTGCTTCGTGTTAATCAGTGGAGCAGCATTACGATCTTATGGGACGATCGCCAATGGGCCACATGCCCTTACGCAGTACTAGTGGCTAGGAGCAACATTTCGGCCTTTCAGCTGGACTAGTGCCTCCCTATTGGGACGGCCCTGCGGTTCTAGGCGCTTCCATGTTGCCTTTTCGTACGAGAATGTAGCCCCTGTGTACCATGAAGGAACAGGGCGTCACACAAGAAGTAGCTGGTCATTTATTGCGGATGCAGCCCACAATGGTGAAATGTGTTTTGGAGTTCATGGCCTAATGGCTGTATGGGCTTGGTGAATTTGTTGTGCATTAAATTTCTATTTTGATATGGACCGTGTAGCGTTCTTCTTTGCAAGTGATGTGGCATATTCCTATTTGGGGAGCGATGTATTGTGAGGAGATCTGCATTGGGTTCCAGCTTCGGAGTATAGTTGCGTGGTACTGTGCTGGGCGCGTTTGCCTACGAAGCCCAGTGAGGTCAGGGATGAGGGCTGCCAATATGACTGTTTTAATGATGTCATGCTCAGGGGCGGGGGATTTGCTTTTGTGTAACAGATGCCGGTCAGCCAGGTGGATTGGTGGAATGATGTGATTTTCGGAATATTGCTGGTCACAGGTGCCTGTGTTTGCGTGCGTTTCTTGGTGGGAGACTGAGGTCATGTCCATTGGGATGGCTTCTGTATTCGTGCCATCTGTGCCCTGCAGCTCCCATTGGCCCCTCTTGAGATTTATTTGTTCGTTGGCAGGCATGGATGACTAGTACATTTCACTGGTTGCATTGTGTGACTTCATTGCACCTACGGGGAGTTGTACAATGTGGCCAGGGAGCGGTGTACAGGCACTCAGTGGGGCCGTTTACGGTTGGTTCGCGATGCCGTACTTCTCACCATGGCGGAATGGTACTTTCCGCCGTGCTTGATGGCGTTAGGTGCATGTCCGCTAGGGTCAGAATTCGCGTACCGTTGCGCCATGGTGGTAATTACGGTTTGGCATGGCGCGCGCGTACTTGGTGCAGTTAGCGTTGGCGTTCACTACGGTGTCGCTAATGGCATCGTACTTTGCGGTGACGGGTCATAGTCGCACCGAGCGCTATTCGATGGCGGTATTGCATTTCCGCCATCGTTTTTCGATTTCCGCCAGGGTCGTAATGAGGCCCATAGCCTTGAGTCATAGGAAATCAAAAAATTCTATTGCTATTAACTTTTGAATTGCATGACGGATATGGCTGATATTTTCCACCAAAATGTTTGTCATCCCCCCTCCGTCACACACATTGGAAAGATTTGTTAAAAAATGTAATTGCTATTAAGAAAACAAAAAAAGCAGTTTTTGGCAAACGCCCATTAATGTTCCCATAGAGAAAAGGTCAAAATCTGGTAAAAGCCAAAGTGCATAAACTACCAAATAAGAAAAAAACAACTTGGAAATGAAGAGTTGACTGCATTTTCACGACAGATTTGGGTTTATTCCATCCAGGAGTTTTAAAAATATTTGACAGGGAAGTGGGTGTCCCTGCTCCCAAAAATATAGCTATATCTCCCATGGTGCTTTGCAGCAGAGAGACTTTTCAGAAATGAAGAGCCACCATTTTGTTTTTGCTTGATGGGTGCGATTACCTCTATCTGCGAATTTATAGAAAAAGGTTTACTAACCTTATGTTTCAATTTAATGTATTTTAATTGTTTATTTACTTTTAACATGATGATCATTAAACAAACTGTTACCTTAATACTTAACATGATTGTTAATTGAAATATTGTTGAATCCGTATTTATTGAATATATTGTAATTTATTGGTAACCTTCGTGGTCTGTGACTGAATGCTATTGGGTTCCTGATAGGATTTGTCTATCAGACAATTTTGTACATATGATGTATAAATCCAAGGTGGAGGACCTCGTACAGTTAGCACCGATAATTGTATTATGCATAATCAAATATTTTAATGAAAATGTTGCATTCATGTTAATCCTAGTGTGCATACGACTCTTAATCTGTTATTTATGCAGTTACTTCTCCAAAGAACTTTACATAAGGCCTTTTATATGCAATTTTCAAAAGGCTGGAGTTTTTTTTTAGACTCACCTTATTTTTCTTTCTGGGATTTTTTAATTTTCCATTCATGATGTGAAATGAAAGCCACAATGGTATTCTTCAATCCTAACTCAGAAGTATGTGACATGCAGCTCTCCAGTTGTTTTGGACCATGACACATATGACTCTTCAGCATTGCTGGCTAGGGCTGATGGGAGTTATAGTTCAAATCACCTAGGGAGCCAAGGGTTGCAGATCCCTGCCTTAACATGTTTCTATAATGATGCATCTATTGTCAGATTGTTCGTCTATGCGATTTGTGTATTTTGTAAACACTAGAAAGCAGAATTATAGTGGACCTTGAAAGCCAAGTCTGAAACAGCTGTACCAAGTAAATATTGGAATGTTTGTGTTTAAATGCCTAAACTGCAGAGTGGGCAAAAATCCCTGCTTCACTGCATAACCAAAGTGTGTGATCTGGGCAAAAAAATGTAATCTCGCTGTAGCTGCTAAAATTGGAGAAGTTCTTAATTCACTATTTGAAAAAAGGCTCCCTTACCATGGGACAGATTTCATGATTTAAGTGTCACCTCGTTCTCTTGTGTTAGGATCTCCTCAGGCCATCAATTAATATTGTGTTATTTTTGGCTCTCTTTAAGTCCTGTATCACTTGATTTGAGAAGCAGATGTATACTCTCACCAGCCAGTCCATGCACCAGATTCTAGTATAGCCGGGTGATTGCGGAAAAACCAACATTGATTTCTTCCCCTGTTGCTGCCAATCACTGATGTTGCTTTGGCCATACAGAGTACTGCCCCACAGGAGAATGAGTTATTATGTCCTGTTATGCTATAGTATGGAGTCTTGTAAAACACACATTCTGCCGTTTTCGTGGTATCTTGGCGTTGTGTAATCTTCAACTGGTGGGGCTGCTGAGCCAAGTTGCTTTGTTGCAATGTTGATGTTTCAAGATCACAAAAGATAGAGCTCTGTGGGGTTTGGTTTTATACATTTTGTGAGTTTTCTGAGCTGTAGTTAATGTGAGCACCAGGTTGCTAATGTCAATTGTTTGTGTGGTTCTCTGTAGTGTCTGTCAGAGTGGTCATTTTTAAGTAATGTGGAGTATTGTGTTAGTCCATCTGTGGTGGGTTAGTGTGGTATATAGGGTAATTTAGTGTTGACTCATGCCTTTAGTGTCAACATTAAATTTAGTGTTGTCATGGTGTTAGTTCCATCATGTAATTTGTGCTGTTTCGTGCTCCTGAATTGTGTGTCGAGCGGTGGCGTCGGTTAGGAAGGGAGGTAAAGTGATTTTGAGGTGGTTATGGTTACCATGCATTGCACAACAGCCCACCCAATAATTGTGAACAACCTGTTTCACTTTGGAAACATCACAGTTAGGCACATGTATTCGTTCATATACATGCAAAACATGTCTCCATCTTTTGTACCATGTTATTGATGTAAGGCTACGTGATTTATTTTATTTTTGGCATTTATATAGCGCACAAAGCCCAGAGGCATCTAGGTGCATTGCTAAAGAATATGGTTACAGTAAGTGCTTGAGGCAACAGGTTACAATAGTTATGAACCAGGCAATACATAAGGCCTGGGTAGTGCAAAGATACATACTTGGAGAAGCTTGCCTCTTGTTGCGAGGAACTACATCAGAAGTACATATAAGGGACAAAATAGCCGCATAGAATATATACTTGGAGAGGCTTGCCTCTTGTTGCGAGGAACTACATCAGAAGTACATAAAAGGGACAAAATAGGCGCATAGAATATATACTTGGAGAGGCTTGCCTCTTGTTGCGAGGAACTATATCAGAAGTACATATAAGGGACAAAATAGCCGCATAGAATATATACTTGGAGAGGCTTGCCTCTTGTTGCGAGGAACTACATCAGAAGTACATATAAGGGACAAAATAGCCGCATAGAATATATACTTGGAGAGGCTTGCCTCTTGTTGCGAGGAACTACATCAGAAGTACATATAAGGGACAAAATAGGCGCATAGAATATATACTTGGAGAGGCTTGCCTCTTGTTGCGAGGAACTATATCAGAAGTACATATAAGGGACAAAATAGGCGCATAGAATATATACTTGGAAAAACGTGCCTCTTGTTGCGAGGAACTACATCAGAAGTACATATAAGGGACAAAATAAGTGCATAGAATATATACTTGGAAAAAACGTGCCTCTTGTTGCGTGTAGCTACATCAGAAGTACATAAAAGGGATATGGTAGGGGCATAGAATATGTACTTAGGAAAACACGCCTCTTGTTGCGGGGCACTACATCAGGAGTACATATAGGGACGTAGTAGGTGCATAGCATATATACTTAGGAAAGCTTGCCTCTTGTTTCAGGGAACTACATCATGGGTATATATAGGGACGTGGTAGGTGCATAGCATATATACTTGGGAAGGCTTGCCTCTATTTGCAGGGAACTACATCTGGAGTACATATAAGGACGTAGTAGGTGCATAGAATATATACTTAGGAAAGCTCACCTCGTGTTTCGGGAAACTACATCATGGGTACATATAGGGACGTGGTAAGTGCATAGAATATATACTTGGGAAAGCTCGCCTCTAGTTGCAGGGAACTACATCAGGAGGACATAGAAGGACAAGCTACGCAGTGTCACCTGACGTGATGCTACGTCAGGTGACTCTACGCAATAGCACACATCTGGAGCCTATAGTTTCTAGTCAGTTGGTCAGGACCTCCTTTCTGACTGCCCACTGACACCTCAAAGATACTCCACAACTGCAGTGCCATTCAGTCGTACAAAGGATTATGGTACAATGCAGCTGGACATGCACCATGAGCTAGCAACTGGCCTATCACACCTGACATTCATAACCTCTGGCGTTTGGCCAGAGTCTCATGGTTTTTATGCTCTGGAGAAGAGACTGCAAACTCTGGCATTCCTAGGGCCTGAAATAAATTACATTGCACTGGATTACAGTGGCTGCCTTCTCTTGCCACCAGCAATAGTGATCAGACAACGCCTGTGGCAGACCATAACTCTGCCAGCAAATTCCACAGGGCTCGCACTGGGGCGTTTAACGTTAACGTCTTGTTGTTAATATTTGGAATTAAGAACCGGAGGAGGGATTTGCTAATTTGTTTAAGAAAACCAAAATAAAGCTTATGTTAAATATCAATGTATCCCTCTTATTTAAAGACAAAAACAGTTAAACTGTCTCCCATTTTCATCGTGTTCTTATTTGACACACAAAGAGTTTGCATTTACATTTTAAATACCTGTATCAAACAAAGTCTTGAACGTACATTAGCAAAACAAAGGTAATTTTTTAGGTTTACATTACTTTGCATTTTGGAACAAGTACTCCTGAATTCAACGGGGGAGGGCGGGCACTAAAATTACACTCTTTTGCTGAATATATTTCTATAAGGATTTATGTATTTTTCAAGCTGCATTTTTGGCAGTCAACTATTAACAAATACCCCTTCCAACTAGGCCTGAGAAGATATGTGGCCAAGTGCTCAAGTTGAAGACCGCTCTCAAATCCCGGCTTCACTCCTTATTTAAATTGTGTGATTGTGGCAAAGAATGTTCTCAATGTGTTTGAAACTCTATGTCCTGCTTTTGAAGTGAATAGCTGATGATCTAATTAAACAGAACACATTTGTGCAGCTGTTTTTAATCATCGACAAAACTGAAATATTTAGGTTTAGCCTGATGAAAATAAACTAGAGATGCTGATAAAGTTGCAATAACTTATTTTTTTCCAGATTCCTCCATTCTAAGAAATGCTCTGTTTTCACATGTGTTTGTGTCTCTTTGTGTGTATACAAATATTATATATATGGGATACATTACTCACCGTAATCATATTTCTGATGTTATATCTGCTTAGATTCACATGCTATGCATAGGCCGACATCTAGTCATGGTCCTTCACGTGTCGAGGTCCGTCAGATTGTTTTGTTTCTGACATGAGGTAGCATGAAGTGTATCATGAGTAAAGGTGTAACCAAGCAGATAAATATCAGAAAAGCTCATAAAACATCTATGAACCTTCTCTCAGGGGAGTAAGGGTGGACGCATTGTGAATATAAGCATATACAAGCATCAGAAATATGATTACGGTGAGTAATGTAAGGCTTGTGGAATCTGCTTCGAAAACATGCTATGCATATGTTAGCGAGCAGTGTTAGGAGAAGGTGGTGGGTCGTGAGAAGGAGCGGCAGCAAACAGATGTTTTAGAACCACTTGTCCCACCTGTGTATCTGCTTTGGAATGAGTGCCAATGCAGTAGTGCTGAGTGAAGGTATGTACTGAGCTCCATGTAGCTGCTTTGCAAATGCTGTCTAGAGGGACATTTGCGATAAAGGCCAAGGTAGCTCCTGTGCTTCTAGTGGAGTGAGCTCTTGGTGTGAAAGGTAGTTTTTTATTTGATAATGAATAGCACAGTTGTATGCATATGACTATCCATCTACAGATGGCATTCTTGGAAATGCGATCTCCTTCTCTGCCTGGTGCTACAGAGACAAACAGCTGTTCTGTTTTCCTTAGTGGTCTCGTCTTGTTTACGTAGTAAAGGACTGCCTTCCTTACATCTAATGTGTGGAGTTTTATCACAGCTGAGCTAGTTGGATTCTGAAAGAAGGCCGGTAGCTCAATGGATTGGTTTACATGGAATTTGGAAATGAACTTAGGAGAGAATCTTGGATGAGTACGTAAAACCAATTTGTCCTTGTAAATGATAAAGAAAGGATCCTGCACTGACAATGCTTGCAATTCACTAACTTTTCTTATGGAAGTAATAGGCACTAAGAAAGCAGCCTTGTAAGTCAGGTGTTTAAGACTTGACGTGTGCATAGGCTCGAATGGGGGCCCCATGAGCTTAGCGAGTACAGTATTGAGATCCCGATCCCAGCTTGGCGGTGGGCTAGAAATTGGAAGCTGGAGTCTTTTTACCCTTTCCATGAAAGCCTTAATGACTGGAATTTTCCACAATGGTACCTTACTTTGAAAGGTGGTGTACGCCGATAAAGCCGGCAGGCGGACCTTTATGGAGTTGAATACTAACACTGAGTCTAACAAGTGGAGCATATAGTTTAGAATGTGGAATGGAGTACATTCTATGGGGTTTATTTGTTTAGACTAGCACCAGATTACAAATCTTCTCCACTTGTCGAAATAACAGTGTCTAGTGTTTGGTTTACGATCCTCCTTGAGGATATCAATTCACCGTTGTTAAGGTGTCTAAACTCTATGACCTCAGGAGCCAAGCTGCCAGGTTCATAGAGTGTGGTTGAGGGTGTACTGTTATTCCCCTGTGTTGGGTCAATAGTTTTGTTTCGTTTTCGTTCTGTACGGAGCCCTGCCTTCCTTTTCCATGGTGGCCATCTTGGAAAAGGATTTTCCTTCCTACAGCGTGTTGGAAGAAAAATCCTTTTTTTTAGCACCCCGGGTTACCGCTTTGGGAACCCAGGGTGCTAATGGGCTTCATCCCCATTGCAGGGGCTGGAACGGGGGATAATGGTCTGGAGCCTTCGTTATCCGCCCTTGCTTCACTTGGGCCAATAACTTGGGCTGCCGGGCAGTTATCCACTGTTCCAGTCCCTCGAACGGTGGATGACCACCACATTATTCCCATTAGCATAATACAAAATGCTAATGGGAATGTTGGAAAATCTTATTGAGTCTATTTACTTTAGTGAGAAATGTAAAGTAGATGGTGTCAATAAGATTTTATTTTAGTTCTAATTTTTAACTCCGCAAGGTGGTTCCTAAATGAACCTTCCTTTTGTTGTTGTTTGATGTATTTATTTTTTGCAGGAGAGGTTTGAACGTAAGGTGGTGAGGGAAATGAGGGAAGAGGCATCAAGCACTAATATGGAGGGGCAGGTGGACAGGGGAAGATGTTGCTCGTGTGTTACTTCTATGGTAGGGGGCAGTGTTTCTCATGCTCCTTGATTACAGCTTCCAAAGCACTTCAAATTTGCTGGTTACAGTATTGGTTGAGGAAGATGAGGTGTAGGAAGACAGCCTCCTACTTGCTAAGAAAGGAACAGCCTTTCTGAGAGCATTGCAGTGGCTGGATTGGGTGTGGCGGCGCATGGCGATGGTCCCGTTGGAGTACTGTCCAGGTAATCCATGACTCAGTGAAATTCACTGGTAGCTTTAGCCTTTGGTACATTCCCAACGGGTGGTAAAGAACTGCCACACCCATGATTCTCTCTGGGTGCTAGAGGTAGGCACTTCCTCTACCTCATGTTCTTGGTCGTCTTCATTGTCTTTGGAAGTACTGTGCTTTTTTTGTTGTGAAGGTCCTCCAGGTGCTGGTGGCTCTTGGTAGGAGGGATGGCAATAGATGGTGCCATTTTTAAGATAAATAGCAGTTCTGCTAATATTCTTCCATGTATGTGCTTTGTACCAGATTGTTAATGGACAATGAGTAAGTGTAGCTGTTGGAGCTGTGCAAGGGTACATTTTGAGCTTGAAAGTTCCTAGATCAGTAGAAAATGCATTTCCAAACTGTCCTCGGACCCGATCGCGAAGTGTGGACGCGTTTGCGGACACGTCAACATGATGTGCATGAGTGCATGGTCACGTGGCACTGTCCGAAATGTCCGCGATGATGTCAGACGTTTGTGGACATCGACGAATGCAAAAACAGTGGAAAAGGTTGCAAAAAGTGTATAGAAGTGTTAAAAATGATGATAGAAGGTGTGAACTTTGTTAAAGGGACGTTATAGTTAAGTTGCACTAATAAACACCTATGAAATTCACTGAAAAAACATTGCTAAAGGGACATTATGGTTACAAATAAAACCCAAAAACCTCAGAAACATAAGCAACCATAACTCGCGCCACCACTGTGCACTAACACCCAGGACATCAAAGATGACATCACAAAAGTCTACTATTGGAGTAGGTAAAAGTAGAAACAGACTCTGGGTTTGATCTGTGGTCAAAGGGTGTGGGTAACTTAATTTTTGTTATGCCATCATTATATGGTCCGCTCGTCTGCACTTGTGGCAACCATGTATTGAATAGATATTATAAGAGAAATCAATGAGGATTAAAGATTCATGAATATTGAGGTACTACTCATTAACGTTGTTGGTGCATATATTTTTACTTGTGTTTTAAATATTCACTTTTATATTGAACACTGAAGCTTCAGATCCTGTGGATTAAAATTGGTTTTAATAGAAGACTGACAAACATCAAATAAACCAATCTACACACACACACGACACGAAAAATTGTGAATTGCAACTTTTAAAAAAGGTACAATATAAATTAGACGAGTTTGGTGCACACAGGAAATACATATGCAACTTGCTGAATTTGAACTTTAAATGCAGTACAATACATATTTCACTGGTTATTTCAGTCAGTAGGGGAAACAAAAACAAAGCTGCCTCCAAAATCCCCACATCAAATGTCGACATGCCTAAGATAAGGGTGAAGCGAAAGAGAAAAATAAGAAATAGGAATTAAAGGATTCGAACAAGAGTAAATCAAATTGTTCAAGACATAAATAAGCCTGTCCTGGGCAAACTGACACGGTAAAATGATTGTTGGTTATTATCTAGAACAATTTTTCAGTTCAAACGTAGTTCCATAAATTAAACAGATTCCTGGGTGTGGAGGGTCTGTCTATTTGTTTGGGACAAAGGCACAAATGGTTCTCTATATGGTAGCTTGGCTGAGCAATCAGGGCTTAAGCACTCAGTAGGTGATGCAGACAGTTTCTTAAGTACAGTGAGTCCAGTACAGGGATTTTGTGGAGTGACAGGACACTGCAGCTGAACCCATTTGCCTTGATTGGTGGTACCACGTGTGCCGGAGGACGCACAGAAGATCACCATATGGTAAGTTTTTGTCTCAGTTTGCTTCTGTGTCTTCTCTAATCACTTGTATCTACTGTGCCTACCACATCCCTCTCTGCACCAACTTTTTTGTCCTTTATGTGTCCAACCTTTTTGAGATAGGTTGGCACTCCGCTTTGGCCGCTCCAGCCGGATAGTTAGCTTTTATGATATTGTTTCCCTTTTTTTTTTATTCAAGCAACCGCTGAGATGGCCAACATGCAGGACGCATGGGTAGCAGCCCGGCTTCTCCAGGCCAAAGATTTATTTAGTGAACAGCAAGAACATACAGTCACGCCGCCCACTGTAGGGGCCAACAAAAAGTCTAATGCAAACATTAGTAAGGAAGTAACTTTATTAAGGGAATACGAGAAATTGTGGAAGAAAGAGATATCAAAGTGGTGGGAAGAGCATTCTCTTCAGAATTATTTGGACATTGGCAGAATACCTCGAGGCCTATGCATTATGACTACTCCCTCTTTCGAGGATCACGATCCGTTGATGCTCCAAGAGTGGGGTGAAGCAAGCAAAGATTGTTCCGGCAAGTTCCTAACAATCTTAGTCAAATATGCTAAACGTGATCGGGAGCTGGCGCTCAAGGAATTGGCCAAAGTAGAGACGGAATTAACCAAGATCCCTCCCACAGAGGAAGGCAAACAACTACGTATCAAAATTGATGAAGGTCTGATCTCCTATGAAGATGATATCAAACAACGGAAACATAGGAAGTTCTTGAGAGATAAAAATAGATTATGAAATGGGCCGAGTTTTTACTTTTGCCAAACGGTTTGACTCCCTCCGTAGGACCAATGCCATACAGTCGACAGCCACACAGTCTGGCGATTTGGGGGCTGCTGCATCAGAGTCGGATATCTCTGCATCTGAGACTGATGAACCTACGCCAACATTTAATTTTTCAGACAAAATGAGACTGCTATGTCAGGACTGGAAAAACCAAAAAAGAGGCAGAGGGAATGGCAAAGCAAAAGGAAAAGGACAGAAGTCACAAGCAGGAAGATCATCCGCCGAGGCCGCCGTGGGAAACAGTCCAAAGGGGCACCAACAGGGCAGATCAATGCGCTCTGGGACAAAAAATTTGCCGCCGATCCTATGAACTGCTGCCAAATAGTTAATCTGTCGACTCATGTCCTTACTAAATCAAAGACCTCGCTTTTGTCTCTTGGCCTCAACGTCTGTCCCACTGTCAGTTTTGACTACGTGCAAGCGCGCATCGATTTTGACAAATTTTTGCGCAAAATCAAGTTAAAGAAGTTTTTCGTCACCAATTCTACCACTGCCAAGCCTCCATTATCAAGAACTGGCGGCACTGATCTGTTGATTTCTGACATTCCATCACTCATGGATCTGGCCTGCCTTGATGACGACAAATTTAACACTGCTCATTTCGATTTGTTTGACTTTGATATTAATCCTAATTGGGACATACGTACCCGATTCAATCTGCAATTTCCAGTAGGGGGCTGCATCGAGGCGTTCCATGATCTCCGTATCAGTGACCTCAGAAAACTACGCAAGAAAACCAATAAGACTAAGCAGAACTTGACCTTTACTCAACAGGCCGCTATCAGTGAACTTCAACAATTGCCACACATCGTCATTAAACTAGCTGACAAAGGCTCGAACATTGTCATTCAAGATAGAGGCAAATATGTAGCAGAAGCTAACAGACAGCTACACGATCGCTTGTGCTACAAGAAGCTTTCCAAAGATCCATTTGTAGAAATAAGGGCCGATCTTACTACTTTGTGTACCAAGTGGGCGAAAGAAGATCTCTTGGATGATGATCTGATTAAATTCCTTATTCCTGCATGCCATACTATACCCACGATTTATTTTCTTCCCAAGATACATAAATCTCTTAAGTGTCCCCCAGATAGGCCCTTTGTTACTCTATGTGGCTCACTACTAAAACATCTGTCTCAATTTATTGACGAAACACTTTTTCCTTTTGTATCAGTGTTGCCATCCTACCTGAGGGACACTAAGGATTTCCTTCAACACGTCACAAATACACCATGGGAAGAGGGTCTAATTTTAGCCACATTTGATATGGTTTCCCTTTATACTTCTATCGAGCATACAGTGGGCACTAATGCATGCAAATATTATTTGGACACTCGCTCTTTAAATTATTTTGGTCACAGTTCTATGATCTTGGAAATGCTTCTGTTTTGTTTACACAACAATGTTTCTCTTTTTGAGGGGTCTTTCTTTCGACAAGTCAGGGGGACTGCTTTGGAAAGTACCTTTGCACCATCTTATGCTAATCTCACGGTGGGGTGGTGGGAGGCTACTTTCCTGTCTGATCTAACTGCCACTTTGTTTCCAACACTGATTGTGTCCTGGTGGCGGTATATTGACAATGTTTTTATTATTTGGAAGGGAACTGAAAGTGATTGGTTACTTTTTGTTAAAAGTATTAATACCAACAAGGTCAATCTCAGCTTCACTGAATGCCATAGTTTTTCTGAGATTGTATACCTGGATGTCATTGTTAAGTTGGACAACCTTGGTATTCATACAGCTCTTCATAAGTCGACTAATACCGGCTTGCCCCTTCATGCTAGCAGCTGTCACCCGCCGTCCTGCAAAAAATCTATTCTTTACGGCGAATTCATTCGATTTCGTCGCAACTGCAGCAATATTGCTTGCTTTGATCGTTACTGTGCATCGGCAGCTGTAGACTTTGCCAAACAAGGATATGACAGGAGGACTGTTGAAATGGCCTACATGAAGGCACGGGGCCTTTCTAGAGACACTTTATTGTACAATACCAAGCCCAAAATCGCCAACAATGATGACCCTAGATTTATCATCTCTTTTGATGCTGCCTCTAACTACATTCGGAAAATTGTTGAGAAACATTGGCGCATCCTTACCTTAGATAGTGATCTCGGTTCTGTTTTGTCCAATCGTCTCACTATAACGTACAAACGTGAGCCCTCTCTCAGAGACAAACTTGTATCCAGTTTTTTGTCTCCCGTAGAGAAAAAGGTATCTTCTACGACATGGCTCTCGACCCCCTCAATGGGGTTTACAAAATGCATGAAATGCAAAGCATGTGCCCATGCCACTGTGCTCAAATCTTTTATTCATCCTGTCACCAAAATTACTCAAAATATCAAGTATTCCATTAACTGTGACACCACCTTTGTCGTATATGTCCTCTCATGCCCTTGCATGAGATGGTACATTGGGAGTACTACGTGGAAACTGAAGCTGAGAATCAGTGGCGGCTGCTATCATAGGGCGGCCGAGCGCCGCCCACCCAGAAAAAAAAGAGAGAAGCTAAAAGAGATTCAATCAGAGAACTTCTCTGATAGAATCTCTTTTAGCTTCTAGTGTGCTGCATTTCCTTTGCCAACAGCGCGGGGGCGCTGTGGCAAGGAAACAATATTGTATACTAACTATAGGCCAGCCCGGCTTTCACTGCGGGGCGCGTCCCAATTTAGTATATTTGTTTCTATAGTAGAGTGCGTGGAGCTCTTAGCTCCACGCACTCTACGTAGCCCCTTTCATTAGAAGCCTGGCGGGGCGCTTCAGGGGTGGCCCCGCCAGTATAAAATGTGCGCAAACAGCGCACTTCGGATTCCAAATCCTTCCCCTGCCATGAATACAGTGATGTCATTGGCTGGCAAACAGCCAATGACATTACTGTATCTATGACTGGCGGCGCAGGGTGTGTGCGTGCGCTTGTGCCGCCTTCAATCACACCATCTGTTTCTCTTTCCCGAGCCCGACGACGACAACAACACACGAGTGCTGCTGCACCAGGCCAACCCAGAGGCGCTGCGGACCCGGTAAGTACCCCGCCATCCCCATGTTTGTTTCTTCTATCTGTTTGGGCCCGGGGACTCGGGAGTACACTTACTTACGCTCCCCTCCCCGGGCCCAAACTATGTGGTCCACCATGGCAGGCCAGGCCCAGTCAACACTGAACGACGTGTAGGCCAGGGCCTACACGTCGTTCAGTGTTGCTGCCAGTGCCGAGCTGACTGCCGTCAACTTGACCACCGTCGAGCCCACCAAGGCGGGGGCCGCCTGGGCCTACACGCCTGCCTGCCCTGGGCCTTTCCCAGTCCCCGGTTCGTGCCATGGCCCAAGGGCCTTGCCTTGGGCCACGCCGGACCGGGCAAGGCCCAGGACATGCAGGCAGGCGTGCGCTGCTGCTGCTCCTACTCAGCCGCGGCCCGTGACCACTCCCGCATCTGCTAATTGTGCCGTTTTATATTTTCGGCATTTAAAAAGCCGAAAATATAAAACCGCACAATTAGCAGATGCGGGAGTGGTCGCGGACCGCGGCTGCTGGTGAGTGTGCATTTGCTTTATTCTGCCATATGTGTGCAACTTCTTCCTTACGTGCATTACACGTGTCAACCACAAATCCATTTGTTGATGGTGTTTTTACCTAATGTGCATTCTGCAAGAGTCACAACCCCCCAGTGCTCTGATGGTGTGTGAGACTCTCCTACGTCTTCAGCACTCTCATGTAACTGTCATGATGCACGTGTCCCTTGTCTTACTAGCATAGTATGTTTCATGAGGCTCTATAGTGTGGTGGTGGTATGCATGTCTGTGTGCTCTTTAATCATCTGCAAATGTATGTGAATGGTGTTTCTATCTTATGTGTGTTGGTTTGTAGATGCAGCCCATATATGTGTGTGCATGCATCATTAACAGACACGTATAGTAGTCCTAATCCATTCATCCACCTCCTTCAAATTCATCTATCCATTCATCCGTCCACCAAACCCTCACCCCTCCATCTGCCCCTCCATGCATCCCTCCATCCATTCCTCCCATACCCGTCCATCCCCACCCATCCATCCATCCAGATGCCCATCTCTGCAACCCTCCCTGCAACCACTCTTCCTCCCCAGCCTCTCTCGCTCATCTATCCCTCAATCCCCATATCTCCCCCCTCCACCTCCCCATCCTTCTGTTCATTCTTTCTGTCCTGCATGTTCTCTTTCCCTCCAACCCTTTCACCCTGTGTCCCTTCCACTATTGATCGTCAATCTCTTCCTCCACCCATCTCTTCATTCCTCTGTCTCTCCCTCCATCACTCCATCCATCCTTTCCTTCCTGCGTGTATCGCGCCTTCACTCCCTACATTTCTTCCCTGTCACATTCCTCCATTCACCCATCTCTGTTAATCTCGGCATTTCTTCTCCCTCCAAACCTCTACCCTTCTCTCTATCCCTACCTTGATCCATCCATCCTTCTATTCCAGCCTCCATTGCCCTCCCTCTATCTCGTCCTCTCTCTATACTTACCTCCATTTTCCCACCTTTCCTCCCACCATCTCTCCATCCCTTTAACCACCCCTCTGTCCCTCTCTCCCTTCCTCACCTTGTCCCATTCATCCTTCCTCCATCGTTCTCTCCTGTACACCCTCCGTTCCCCCTTTCTGCATTTTTCCTTCCATCCATCTCTCCCTCCATCCTTTCTTCCATCCAGCCCTTCCCCCATCCTTCCCTCGCATCGATTCCTCCTTCTGTCCCTTCCTTTAGCTATCCCTCACTCCCCCATCTTTCACTCATTCACCCTTGCATCGTACATCCCTCCCTCTAGCCATCCCTCTCCTTCTCTAGGTTCTTCTAGGTTTGTAATATTCGTATCTCATGTTTTTACAGAGCGTGTCGTAATTGTAGCAGTTATTACCGGACTGTCACTTAAAAGGTACTCGGTGCATCGACCTTGGAAGGATGGGACTGAGGAAGCGGCTGCTGGCAAAGGTAGGATCCCTGGAGTTGGTGTATGGGGGACCCCCCCAGTTTCCCCTCTGGGGCCTGTAGTCCCACATTCTGGGAAAATGTCATTACTGTAACCACCAAAGAAATGTATTTCACGAGAAAGGAGGAAAGTACCCAGAGCCGCTACAATCAGGGAAGCAGTGCTATGGGGAGAAACCCACAGCAAGAGAGAAGAGGAGGGGGGTGTGGGGGTTGCATCTGGGCCTCGTATGGGCGAGTGACGTGCATCAGTACATTATGCCGTGTTTTAACCGGAACACGGGAAATAAGGACGTATCTGTGTGCATTGAGGAATGAGGATGCTGTTTAGTGGCAGAGCCTGTCGTGTGGTGGAGTTGGGCCGGGTTGAGTGCTTTCCCGTGGCTTCCTGTGCTCCGATGCTGTTTTGGGCTTGGTCTCCTGGAGACTACCCCGTATCCGTTTTTTTTTACAGCCGCCTGCCTACCTGACTCTCACTTGCTGGCGGTTGCTCAAGTTCCCGTCATTTTCACCCCTGGGGTCTGTGCTGCAAGTACTGAAATCCCAAAGCTGAATGTTCTTTCAGATTACATAAATTCACACGTGGAAATGCAATAGATGGATGGCTAAGTAAGGGACATTAGGGGGCAAGCAGAGTTATGGTGGTGAAGGCTGCCTGCTAGTAAGCCACTTTTTGGTTGTGAGGTTCTGAAGCTACTCAGGCCCTGTTACGATGCCTGTATTCTACGGGAACTGCTACTTAGTGGGCAGAAACATGCAGCTTTGCTCTGCTAGCCTGCTTCAGCCACATCCTATTGGTCATGGTTGCCTCTGGGGCTTGGGGGGTGTACACGTGTGTACATTTGCTGAGACCAGGTGCGGCTGTACATGTTGAGAGAGGACGGCTCTGCACTGCAGCTGCAAGGGAAAGTGTTAAAGGAAGCAGGTCATGGGTCATAGAGGGTCGTGGGTGAAGGGAGGCTACGAGCATTTGTTAAATTACGTTCATTGCAAAAATGGTTTTGCGGTTGAAATGCAGTGATGGGCGAGGGGGCGGGGGGAGGAGGGCTAACAAGGCGGCCTGTTATCCATGTGTGCAGAACTTGGGTAGCAGGGTGGCATGTGTAGGGAGATCTGGACAGGTGGGCAGCTGACACACGTGTGCCCTACACACATGAGCTTGGGGGACGAGGGGTGGGCAGGGACATATAACTCACATTCCGTAGGATAACAATGTATACACACGCACATTTTAGAGCTCACTCTGTAGTACAGATATATCGATCACATGAAGGGAAAATAAGTTGAAATGCCTGTCGATACATGAGCCCTGTTATGGTTCAGAAGTTAGCTCAGTGTGTGAAGCACTTGTTACACGATTTCATATGGCACATCACACTATGGCAAGTTTCATTACAAAAGGTTGCCCTGATTAATCAAAGAGAAAACATTGTGTTGTGCAATATATGAATGTTTATGTCCTGTATGGTCCAATATCATGAGTTTGGCTTTTGTTTTTTTAAACAGCCTAGGGTGTAAACGCTATCACCTCTAGGAACTTCTAATTTTGTCAGCTGAGTCACAATGAGATTATGATATGATATGGCATTTGTAACACGCCGATACACAAGGCGCGAAGCTCACACGTGATTTGCACAAGCTCATATGCATCATCATGTCATAGCTGGAACCAACTCCCTGTACGGGAAACCTGTGGGAAAAATTGGAGCTACCCCAAAAGTACGATTTTGTAGAATCTGTCAGGTAAGGTTTAATAATGAAATTATAAAGCACCTCCTCGCAGAATGCTAGCGGCTAAGCCCCACATATGAGGGGCCTAAAAATAAATATATATGTTAAGTAAAATTGAGCTTTATTTTCCATTTGACTTTTATTTCCTGACCGGAATGAACTGCAAGTCCAAGAATGCAAAAGCATTTTCAGGCCGTATTTGAATTTTGTAAAAGTAATTTCGAGACGTGAAGACACACAACAAAACGTAGTTGGCCTGATGTACAGGTGTGTTTTTGAATGGGAAAACCCCATTTAAAAAGGCTTTGTAAATCAGGCCCAGTGTGGTAAGGTCACCTGGTTCACACGTAAGAATAGTGTACCACCATTAATATGTAAAACCGAATGCTTTTTTCATATTTCGGTGGGTTTTTTGGACAGTAAATTGCACATTTTGTAGGCCATTTTTCAACCCCCCGCACTCCCCTCGGGGGGGGGGGGGGGGACTGCGCGCTGCGCGCGCGCTCGCTACTGAATTCACCCTGGAAAATATACGCCCCACCAGCTTTCAAACTCACCAGCCGCCACTGCTGAGAATCCTATAACATCTCAGAGCCATTAAGAACTCTGATCCAGCGTACCCCATGGCTAAACATTTTGAACAAGACCACGACAATGATGTGAAATTATTCACTTTTTTTGGAGTGGCACATGTACCTGCTCATCCGAGCGGTGGGGACCGTGTCCTAAAATTAAGACAACTTGAAACTAGATTAATTCTAGATTTTGATACCAAGTATCCAAAGGGCCACAATGTTGACGAGGAATTATATACCTTTCTGGGCACTTAATTTTCACTTGTTGCCTTCCTCGCCACTCTGTTACTGCTCTGTCTCTTTCCCTAGGCCTTTTTTTTGATTATTCTCTGATTTTTATGTCCATTTCGGACGTTGATTTGCTGTTTTTGGATGTTTTTCTCTTTTCTTTTTGTCTTATGTTCTGGAGATCATTTCTTTACCTTTCTACTTGTATCTTAATTTGGATTTTTTTATACTTTGGCTGTTCACTTTAGTACCTATGGGGAGGTCTACATCATCAAATTCTTTCCTTTTAATTGGTTTTAACTCGGAGTCCTTCCATTGCTGTGGTCTGGTGTACTGTTGTTGCCTTGCCTCAGATGGTTAGTTTTAGCTTCAAATTTTACAATCTGTGCAATGATTTGTGATTATGGGCTGTAAATTGTTACGAGTGCATTTTAATTGTTATTTTGGTTATCCTTCATATTTACATTTGTGTTTTTTGTCTTGTTCTAGTTGCTTATGCACTTGCACTTTAATATGGCCATGTGACCATGAGGCCATATCTACTATTTGTAGTTGCCAATATACTGGTGCTTTAATGCGTGGATAAAGGTACAGTCATACTGGCATTTTGGCAGTTAGCTAGGTGGGTTCTGTAATTGCCCATTTGGCATTTGCCTCCTATTGCACCTTATTAATTGCTTTAAGCCCTAGCTGCTGTTGCACTTTATTATGGCCATGCCATCCTGAGGCCATTTCTCATTACTGCCATGCTACTGCCGATGTATGTGTACCTTAATACTTGCTGAAAGGCCCAGCCATGAATGCACTTGCACTTTACCTTGGCTTTAACATCATGAGGCCGTTTTAATATACTGATGCCTTTTTATTTTGCACTTGTTTAGCCAGTATCTCATTTATTTCCATTTACGAGTACATTTTACCTATTCACTGATTCGATTATGAGAGCTATTACCATTGTTGAATTTTGGGAGTGTTGTTCGACCTGTTAATGAAATGTGTAGGTGTCATCATTCCTTACTTTGCTGATGACGTGGTTTGCTTCGGCTCCATTACTACATCGCAGAGTCATTATTTCCGCTTTCTTAACTGGTTGCAATTTTGCATTTACCTTTTAGCTTGATTGATGCAATGTTTTAGTAGAGTCTGTAATGTGGGGTTAATATTATTATTCCCCTCTCTATTATGAGCCTGACCCTCTGTATGCACTATGCACTTTAGTCCTTTTGGACCATTGTCCCTACACAAAGCCGGTATGCAACGTTCATGCTCGTCCGTTGTATTCCTTGGCTGGCGGTATACATGTCATCTATGCCAGTGTTTATATCCCTCACAGGCATGCTCAGCACTTCCCGACTGCAAGGCGTCAGTGCTGCACTCATGGTTTTATATGCAGTCACTGTATAGCAGTGTGGTTCTATTGATTAATATTGTGCGTGCATGAATTATTGCTTTGCAGGAATTGCTATTTATATTTGATTGCATGTATGTTTATCCACTCTGACTGCGCTTTTTATGCTCATTCTTTTTGCCACTGGGGCTTTAATTCCAAATTGAAAAATGTGTTAACATTTGCAGTATTATCTTCATGTCATATTTCCGTTACACATAAATATTCATATATATTTGTATAGGTATGATCTAATTGTCCCTTGTGACTATACATCACTTTCCTGTTTTCCTACTCATGCACGCATTTTTCCACACTCTATAATGGCTGCCAGCATTTTTCTTCTTTAGCCATGGACCCACGAGCTAATCAACATAGTAAAAGGACTGTAGTTTTCACTGTATTTCTACTAGTCCATTCCTCCCCCTTTGCTACGTGATCAAGCGCTTAGTGGAGCGCGAAACACGTTGTGTACAGGTCGTGTACCATGGCGTCCTGCCTCTGTGTGTCTTTGTGTGGTTGCTGATTGTACCATTATTTTTTTGTACAATTCTTTTATTTCTATGGAAACATTAAAATATATCCGGTTTTCAACACAGTGTTTCCTTGCTTTTTGTCCGTGTTTTGGAGTCTGCTGCAATTGCTGCTGTGCCTGCGGGAGTGCGGCTCGCCTTTCCTCCTTATTTTGGATATGGATATATATATATATATATATATATATACACACACACACACAAATAAATAACACTTTGTACTCATGCAGTTCTATTAAATAAAATGGCAAATATATACGCTCTATGTGGTACCACACAATACTTAAATTCAGTAATAAATCCACAAACTGCAGACAGTTTCAAATAGGCATGTGAATTGCTACGTGAGGAGAAACAGCATAGATTAGAGAAGAAAGGCAGGTTAGTTATGAACAGTGGCAGAATGCTTTCATTAGATTAGATTCACAATTCTGTGTGAGGAGCCCCCCCACCTGGGCTACCTGCTATGGAAAGGTTAGGGAGTAAGTTAACTTGTCTTTTACAGCCAAGTCCAAAAATGTTCAATAACCCTCTACTGTCTTTTTAAAGGTTCTACCACCCCCACAGTACCTGAGAGGCCACAGGAGAACAGGATGCAAGATGAATCTGCGACCCCTGGATGACTCCTGAGGCTGGAAGATGCTCTTCCCCGTCACAGTACCTTTGGTGCCTTGGCAGGCAAGTGGCAGAGTTTCTCGGTTTCACTCAATGATTGCCTTCAAGGATTGAGCCCCCCTTGGAAGAAGGAGCCACTGGGATGCTGAGTCCAAGAAGAAAAATTGAACTAAGTTCTCTCTGAAGTGCAGCAGTTTTGCTCTTCGGTGCTCTCTGTTGGTCAACGATTTCTCGGACTGTAGGAGTTCTGGGAAGAGGAAACTTGCTGTTGCCTCCTAAAAGGCTTGGTAGATGAGAGTAAGACTCCTGGGGACCTTCGATGACTTCTGGCGTCGACAAGTGCAGATGTCACATTTGGTGTCGGGTTCTGGGATTCTGCGGTATTCTGACTTTTGGTTCTTCTGTGCTACACTCACAACACAGACCTCTAGAGGGCTTCGGGCGACCTGGACTCGACTGACACCTACCATATCTGGACTCTTGGGATGTCTTTGTTGGATTCTGGTGGAGAGAAACCCATCAGCGGACCTTCCTCTGCACTCAGCGCCCTGGACCTTCTTGGGAAAAAGTCGTCAGTGACGATGGCTAGGAGGTCCCTCATAGCATTCTTCAGTAGTTTGGAACTTTCAAAGCTCCTGGTGTCAAGCAGCACTATGGCAGGGTACCCTCTCTTCTGGGCGGTAGACAGCAATCTGGCTTTCAGCAGTCATGAACACTGTTCTGGACTCTGGCAACACAACTGGACTTCTTTGACTCGAAATGTTCAGGCACTCCTCTTCTGGATTCACGAAGACCCTTTCTCTGGACGGCAGGCACACAGGAATGGCTTCCAGGGTACTTCTGATGAAGAGAAGCAGGTTGCACAATGGTTCCTCGTAGCTCAGGAAGAGAGTCTCCTAAACAGGTCCTCTCTGATCAGTCCTTGCAAGAACACAGCAGCTTTCAGATTTTGTGAAGAAAATGCAGCAGCAGACTTCTCCTCCAGCTGGGCTTCAAGGAACAGCTTCTTCTTGCTTCAGCTTCAACTTCAGCTTCTGAACAAATTGGTGAGTTTGTTCCCCATCAATTTAGGCTGAGCCAGACTCAGTCAACCAATCACACAGAAGGGCATTTATGCAGGCAGGCAGCCAATCAAGCTCCCAGGCATTGAGGCCATTCACTCCAGCCAGACACCCATAACAAAGAATGTGGATTGGGGTAAGCAGTATGATTTAGTTTGTAGTTGGACTAGACAGACAGTGATCCAAGGTTGGAATGTCTTCCTGCATAGTTCTAGCTCATCGATAGAAATTTCACATTAGTATAGATATACAGTGTGTCTACTAAAATCTAATTCTTTGATTTTACATGTAATTTTCTGTTGTTGTATCTATTGTTCTGCTGTGTTTTTGCACACATGTATGTGCCATCACCATGTTATGTTATGTATTGATGTACACACTAAAATAGAATGATGATATGTATATATTATTTGTATATGTAATCTAGTCCAGATGGATATATACCTCCACACGAATACTGTCTAAAGGAGGACATTCTATATTTAGGCATCTCCTCTCAACGACTTTAGTTTCTTTATATGTATGTGTTAATGATACCTTTCTGTTCACATATCTAATTAGTTTTAAACATGTCTACAAATGTTGGGAGCCCACCCTTGTAAACTGTAAGCACCCAGCCTTTCAGCACACTACACTGCATTTATACCAGTTTCAGTCAGGGCTGTCTCAGGCATAGTGTCACACACAGAAACCAGACACTCACATACAGAATTTGAGTTGACTCCCAACTCCATGCACACAGGTCCCACCCCAAGGGTGAACTCACAACACACATCCTCTGGGAAGGCTCCAGTCAGTCTGACAGGAGGCCCCAGAGCCATATATATGGCATTACCACACAACAGCCAGTCAGGAGGAAGGGAACAGAGGCAGGGGTTCCCAGGACGTTGGTAACAAGGTAAAAGGCAATAGAAACCAAGCGGCCACAGTGGCCATCTTGCCTTCCTTCAGGAATCCATTGATTCCTTTGGCAGGCCCTAGTTGCACCAAAGATATAGGACACTCAATGCCACTGCCAAGTCAGCATTTAGGTGCCACCAGCCCATACCCTGTTCTGTGGGCAACACAGCTGCCGCAAAACACACATAAGGGGTACAAGGATGTACCCCCACCCACGGTATTGCACGGCTGTTGTTCACCAGGTCCAGGCTGGACCTCAGTGTCCGGAAACAAAGAAAACACACACAGAGAAGTGGTAGGACAAGGACTAGGAGCCGCTCTCCCCACAAAAGGCATTTCCAGCATCACACTCAGAGTCCCGCCACATTCTTTTTTAGGACTCGAGCCCTGGACAAGTACCATTAAAACTGTGCATTTTGTCTTTAAATACCATCATGTTTTTGGGCAATGTCACTGGTCCATTGTGCTTTAAATAACACCATTTGCAGCTAATTTGTTACTTGCTCCCACACACATTCTTTGGGGAGAACAGTAAAGGGGGCACATTTGAATCGTTAGAGCAACTTGTAGTTGCGGGTTACTTGCGCCCTGGTACTAGTTCAGAGTATGTCACAACTATTCTCTGCACCTCCCTCTGTGGTCCCTTCTCAAGGCATAGAGGACCAGGAAATACTTCCAGGCAGGTGGTACGATATCAGGCAGAGACAGACACTGGTTAGATGTGCACCTCTAAAAGGGTAGTAAAGGATCTGCATAGCCATTAGCACTGGGCCAAGGTTGGTGGCATAATCCAAGCATTAACTTCACCTGGGGCAGTATATGTAAGACCAATTCTCACTGTTGATGCCAGATGCTATGCTTATGCACTGTATAATGTGCATAGGGAAAGTAAACCTTATTGGACAAATGTACATTTAGTCATGTTAAAATAAGCCATGATGTTAGAGGTCACACCAGCCTTTTCTTCCCAGTTTTCTTCACTTCCATGAGATGGGCCCATAAACTCAGACAAACAATGGCATGGGGGCCCGGCGGACCCTCACTGTTATTTCAATAGGCCAGTTTGCCATGGACAGGAGAAGGTGAAGGAAGCGTGGCTAGTGGGTCAGAATCAGAGAATAAGATGCACACAGACATGCATATACCTAACAAAGATGTATTTGCATAAGGGGTTTGCAGCATAATCTTTTGTTTAGCAATTATTGCGGGGAATCATCTGGACCATGAGTCAATCTTTCTTCGTCCCATCAGCCTTTTTGCTCCCCTTCAGCTTGTAGTAGACGGCGGTCCCGCCAATTGCACCGTTCAAGTAGGAGATGCCGGCTTTGGCGCCTAAAAGAAAAGAATGGAAAAATCATGAATAAAAGTCAATGGAAAAACATACTGTTTATTTGGTTAATGTACTGTGTTTGGTCGATTCCTACTAACTTTAAACTTTATAAATCCCAAAATACATCCAATCTGAAGCTAAGATTTCAAGGTAGGGATTCCGGATTATTGGATGACCAACCAACAGCTTAAGCCAGGAGCTCTTGCCCTCTGCATTGCAGATATTATATGGATATGAATACAAACAAGAAGAAGATTGGTTTAGCGGATAACCCTACCCCTAAAAAGGCAAAGGCAGAGACAGAAGACACTGCAGGACCCAAAGACATTTATGCTCTTCTGATGAAGATGCCACAGGATGTTGGGGACATGAAATATACTCTGACGGATCTCTACATGAAAGTCACTATTCTGGAGGGTAGAGTTAACAAGATTAATCAGGAGACAGGGGGACTGGTCACAGAGATAGAAAGCAGCTAAAGCGCCTACACCGATATGAAGCAGGAACTGGAGGATTTGCCAGCTAAAAACATAGATCTGAATTTAAAAAGCTGGCATCACAATTTGCGTTTGGTGGGTCTGGATGAGAGTGAGGAGTCTGATAACTTCTTGGAGAACTATGTTGTACATGTCTTGATGGAAATGTATGGTCCAGACACCCTACTGGCTACAGATATGGTTTATGCCTACAGGGTTGGTAAGTTCATCCATAATAGATTCAGACAACCTTTGGTGGCTTTTAGCAGAGTATGTGCAAAGGAGAGGCTCCTGAAGGTAGCAAGACATAGGGGCCGATAGTTGTACAAGGGGAAACCCTTGGCTTGACTTCCTGACTTTGATAATGAGGCAAGCCTTTGGTGAGGCCAAGAGAAAGGTGAAGGAGAAATAGATCAAAGTGATGTTCGTCAAACCAGCCATTCTCAAAACTTTCTTACATAATGGAGTCAGAAGTAAGGAGGACCCAAAGGAGGATCTGATCTGGATTAGGGACGGAGATCCCTCTACAGTGTCATGGGACTTCCTTCCAGTGTTTAACATGCATGAATTTGGATATGCATTAACTTTTATAAGTTTTGTCTGTTATGGCCTTACTCTTGTTGGGGACTAAAATGACGTTGGTCATATCGGCAGTTTAACAGCCTCTTTTAACCTTGTTACTCTTTGCCTTGCTCTGTGCCCGTGGGTCCACTGATCCGTGCCGTCTTCTGTTTTCAACTACACGATCGAAAGATGATGTGCAACATCTTCAGGTGCCTTCCTCTAAGGTGCACATAGAGTCAATTTGGCGAGAAAGCTGTTGAGAAGGATGCCAGGTCGCTCACACCCTTATTCATGGCGAGGATGGATGCTCATGCTTGGAGAGATTTCAGCTGGAGGTACTTTTTTTGGGGGACATTTGAATACTTCTCCAGCTTGAAAGTTTGGGAGATTATCATGAAGCCAATTGAGGATCATCTTTTAGTCCAAGGGATGGGCGGGGGGAACAGCGTTCTCTGACATAAAATAGCTGTGTGCTGCTGTCCAGGGAGCGGTGTGAAGGGAGTGCCCTCGGCCATGAGTGGGGCAATTTTTGTTCACAGGCACGGCTCCTCCGGTCAGTGAGTTTGCGGACAACCGTGAGTAGGAGCTCCATGCCTCTTCCTTGCTGTGGTTGAATGAGTGGGCTGAGAATCCACAGATTCCACAAAATAAGAATCTGTGGCCAGTATTGTCGATGTTACATTGTGCCAAAGCCAAGGCTAACACAAGAATCAGATAGGCCCAACACATCTCATTGCACCTCAGAACTGGAAATGCCTAAGGTGGGGGCCAATATGTTGAGAATCTGAATGTCAGCACTGTTCTATACAGTTTCTTCATACATTATGTGGAAAGACTCATCCAGTACTAAGGCCAGGGATTTCTTCACCCTATCTAATTAGTCATTAAAAATGCCATGTGGCTCGCTAGATGCTTCTGAAAGCATGTGTACATTATTTTGGAAGGTGACACGCCAGGCTGTGTAGGTCAATACTTAGCTCCCAACTGAACACTGCTTTAAATTTGTGTGTATATAATCTCCATTGGTGGTCATAATGCAGAGCATTGAAGATAGTTCCCCGATGGTTCCCCTGTAAGAAAAGATCAAACCAAGTATGATACAATGTTTAGTTCCAGGACTTTTATGCTTGCAAACTGATGATCTGTGTGTAACCCCCTTGATGGGGTTGGGGTTGCCTTAAACCGTAGGCTGGGTTGTGGGGACGCCCCTTCCTGGTGTACACAAAAAACCACATATATCACAGCAACTAGGGCTGAAGGTATGACAAGCATTTAAAGTGCACTGAATAGTGTAATACACTGTTTCCACTATATAATTATTATTAGTTAGGTGAATTGTATGTGAAATGTAAGTGTTATAGATTTAGGTTTGATGCAGTATGTATTATATATACCTATGTATTGTTATTAGCAATAAGATCTTCCATTGTAGCTGCCCCGGTGGGGTCTTTGGCCATAACAATGACCTTTACTACAAAATGTCCTCCATTTGACCTTTGTGAGAACCTATGAGGGCTCATGGAATGTTGAGGAAGTGGCAGTTGAAGGGCAGTTGGAGTGAGAGAGCAGCTGTGACAGCCTGCCCTGTAGTTAAGCTCTCCACAGGCTATATAAATATATACATTTATATATACCCTGAGAGAAAGAAAACAAAACCCATGACTTAATATAGGTTGTTTTAAACCTTTTATATGCCATCAGTTTAACCCTTCTCATTATACCAGCACTCACCAGTTTGAGGAGTTTTTATAAGGGGTAAAATGTGTGTGGCTCCCCTTCCTCATATGTTCATTCCAATCCGACTTCAGTTGTGAAGAGGTAAGGATTATTTTTAGCTTTACAAATGTGCAGAGTGTTCCGATCGACACAGAAAGCACTGTTCAACGTGCCTTCAAGTCATGTTATTAGAGAGAGAAAGGCTTCAAGGAACACTCTCTCCATTTCTCTCTGGCTCAAGGGAGATAGGAAATGTATAAACAGAGGCTGCAGGCAAATGTGTCACTAACGGAATACCGACCTCAGTACAGTCCTGTTTCTACACGGTATGAACATTTCTTGGGGATTCCTATAAATGAAGGCCTGCCAGATACTTTTGACTATGCCAGTGGAAGTTAAGGAATACCTTTGTTTGCAAGGCAGCTGCACATCTATCCTCTGCACTGTGATGTAAATTGGGTTTCAATCGTTTTTTATGTCTTTTGAGCCTGTACTCCCCCGTCCTCCATCCCACAGCGTCAGCTGTATGAGCTACATTAGCAGTGTTAATATTTTATTTGAGCTGCATTCACTGTCTCCCATACCTTTTCATATGGACTTCCTGAATCCCTTTTGGCACCAGGAGTATGGGATATTGTGACTGATTTATGAACTACGCGCTCTGAAACTGTATTTCCATTTTTTTCAAATAGCCTGAAGAATGGACCCTTTTATAGGGATTAATGCACTGAAAAGTAACACGTTGATTCCTGAATCTTAAAGAGACTGATATTTAAATGCTGTATGTTTCTTCAAATCTAGAGTCCTGGAGCACCAGTGGAGAGAATCCCATCTGAGATCACTGAAGCTGCTCCATGAAATTCAATCTGCGCTTGACCCAGGAGAGTGGGCAGTGTGCTATTTCATCCTTCGCTTTCAGCAACTAACTGTAAGGCATATGGTGTCTTACCTGGAACTGTCTATGTCACATGATTTGAGGCATTATTACTTGTTTTTGTCTACTTGGAGTATTTTAATCAATTTTATTATATAGGCCCAGTTTTGTTCT
The DNA here is from genome assembly GCF_040938575.1 of Ambystoma mexicanum. Lineage (NCBI taxonomy): Eukaryota > Metazoa > Chordata > Amphibia > Caudata > Ambystomatidae > Ambystoma > Ambystoma mexicanum. The sequence goes on from NC_090934.1 coordinate 231,672,685, forward strand.
GTTACTGATAATTCAGATGTGAATGTACTTTAGTCAGAATGATACTTCCAAGATCCATATTTGTGTTTCACAGAGTATTATCCCTCTAAGGAGGGGACAAGAGTATTATATATAAGCACCACTGTTATACCTATGCATGCTCAATTTATTGAGTCATCCATGTGCAACAGTGTGAACGCTGCATATTACAATTAATATGGAGGGGTGATTATTTTTATTGATTGGGCTTTCCACACTGTCAGTCCAGAGGTTTGGTAGTGCTCTCAGAGTTTACTAAAAAAAGAATTCAGGCTAGTCCTGGTACCTTCGCTCCCATATGTGAGAGATGAAGGACCAGTTACATATGGGTGAATTGTGGTTTTCTGGCTGCCTGTGCAGCTTTACGCTGATTGTCTGTCTCCTTTCTGTTATTACCATGTTGGTATGATTTTTTCAACAGTGGGGCTCCAGTTATATGGGGGGGAGGGATTACTGAAATCTTTGATTACTTGGCATGAGCCGTCTGTGAGCATGGCAATTTGGGTGGGTATTTCCATCGTTTAGTGTGGATCAGAGGTGTTTGGGGTCTTGTTGCTATATAAGCGGTAGTGGAGCATTCTTTCAGCTTTGGGTTATTATTTTATAGGATATAGGAGGCTGCTCTTTGCTCCTTCCTCTTTGATTTTTGTTATTAGGTAGGTGTATCGACATATGGTTGCTGTTGTGCTGCTGCTACGGTTGGTTTTAGCACCGGTTGTGTTTCTTGGGGGTTTCTATGTTTGTTTGAGCTATTAATTTTATTCCTTTTCCTTCTAGGAACAGGAACACTTTCACCTCTCAGGGTAGGTTACAATCTGAACGGGACTCCAGTTTTGAAAGATAAGTTAACAGTGGCCTCATTGAATGTGAATGGTGTGAAGAGTCCAAAAAAGAGGAAGACAATTCTGATTCACATGAGGCATCTTCGAGCCAACACTGCTCTATTACAGGAAACCCATGTGACAGACATTGAGGACTAAAAGATGTGTAAGGAATGGGTGGGGCAGGTGATTCACTCCTCTTATTCTTACAGTTCTAGGGTGCGATGATCTTATTGAACAAACCATTTCCAGGGGTGGTTGTATCCACACAAAGATTCAGATGGAAGGATTGTTTTGGCAGTGTTGAATTTGCAAGGGTCCACCATTTCAGTTTGTAATATATATGCCCCTGCACGCAGGAACACAGAGTTCTTTGGGGAGGTCAGTCAGCATTTACATAATCTAGGTGTACAGGACATGTTGTTGGGTGTGGACTTCAACAAGGTCCTAGACTCGTATTTGGAATATAGCGGTAATCGGGTCAACAGAGAGAGGAGCGGGAGCAGGGATACTTTGAGGTCCTTGATGACAGAGTACAATCTGTGGGATGACTGGAGCACCCTGATGGGAGAGAATACAGTTTTCACTCTGGGGCTCACAAGGTTTATTTGCGTATTGACATTATTCTGACAGCCAGGTGTGTTACTAGGAATTTCATCTCGACTGAAATTGAGAGCATAATCATTTCTGATCACGCCCCAATTAAATTGGAGTTTTCCTTAGAGTCCACAAGCAAATGCTCTCCTTCCTGGAAAATGAATACGTACATTTTGGACAATGAGGGTATAGTGGATTCATTGGTACAGAAAGCTGAAAGTTTTATTAGGATTAACATGAGCGGTGAGGTAAGGGATGACGCTGTATGGGAGACTTTTAATACTGTGATGAGAGGGGTGATAATGAACATATCCAGTAAAAAGCAGAAAACTCAAGTCACTGGAGTTGGAGTTGTTGGGAGATCCGATTAAATCTTTGGAAAAAGACTTGATAGCTCAACCGAATGAGACCAAGAGGAGTGAACTTTTAAGCGTAAATGAGTTTAACAAACGTTTGAGTGATAGGGATAAGCAAACTTTGTTTAAGGCTAGGTGTGCTTATTTTGAAAAAGGTGAGCAGTGCAGTTGCCTACTCGCTGACCGACTAAGGACTATGGAAGGCAGCAGGGCTTATATGTGCTATTGAGAGGCAATCCGGGAGAGTGACATATGACCCTACCCTGTTCCATGAGTTTTGGGGTTACTATGAAAAGGTTTACTCCGAAGACCTCAAAGATGGTCAGCATGATGCCTCATATTTTTTGGCTGGTTTGTAGATACCAATGTTGTCAGGGGAAGATAGAGTGGCGTGGACTCTGATTTCTAGATGGATGAACTCAAGAAGTTGGCATACATTCTAAATTTGGGAAAGAGTCCCAGTGCTGACAGGCTTCTAGTGGATTTTTATAGGGTTATGCTGGATAGCATTTTCTGCCTTCTTAGAGATATGTTCAGACCGAGTAGAAACAGAGGCATGCTTCCTAATGCTGCTCGACATGCCACTATTTCTGTTTTGCTAAAAAAGGATAAGCCTCTGTATTCCTTGGCCAGTTATAGACCTATAAGCCTCATTAACTCGGATAGTAACATTTTGTCCAAAGTCTTGGCAGGTAGATTGGAAACAGTTTTCCCAGGCCTTGTCATCATGAATCAAACAGGCTTCGTTAAAGTGAGACACTTTGCAACAAATATGAGAAAGTTGATATTAACTCTGACTGAGGCGGCCAAGCTCAAGACTAGTGTTACGGCTCTCTCCTTGGATGCGTAGAAAGCTTTTGATCGGGTGAATTGGGAATTCATGTTGTTGGCTATTGAAGGATGAATTTTGGGCCAGAATTCCTGGGCTGGATCAGGTTGTTATACCGCTCCAATGGCGGCAGTGATGACTAATAGAATTTGTTCAAGGAGTTTTGAGTTGGGCAGGGGTACCCATCAGGGTTGTCCTCTGTCCCCCTTGTTGTTTGTTCTAGCCTTGGAGCTGCTCGCTATTTCTATCAAAGAAGATGATGGAATAGTGGGTGTTCAGCTCCACAGGGCCTTACAGAAACTGTTGCTGTATGCTTATGATCTGCTGCTAGATTTGCAGGATCTTTCGACTTCGGTGCTAGCCCTTATACAAGAAATTGAGAGGTTCGGGATCTTTTCTGGTTACAAAATAAACTGGCTCAAATTTGAAGCAATACCTTGTCCTAAAGCGTGCCTGAAGACTGTTTTGGTGTCCTATGGGTTCCAATTGTGCCCTCGCAGGATGCTGTATCTGTGTATTTGGCTGACGTTAGAGGTGGGCGTGTTGAAAAAAACTTGGATGCTACTATCGACAAGTTGGCAGTAGATTTGATGAGATGGGAATTGTTGAAGCTCTTACTCTGGGGCAAAGTGAATGCATTGAAAATGATGGCTGCCCCACAAATAAATGATATACTTAGCATGGTTCCTCTTCCCGCTTCCAAATCCTCGTTGATGGGAATAAACAGACTAATTCAGGGCTTTTTGTAGGATCATAAACCACCAAGAATGAAATTATGGAAGTTGCAACTCTAATGTGAAAGGGGTGGTATGGGTGTCCCTAATTTGTTACGATCTCAACTTGCGTTCTGTGTGCTGCATTTGTTGCCCTTTTTGGAGAATTTTTCGGACACTGGCTGATACTGGTTTTAGTGCACCCTTGGAACCAGCTGCATTGCTGACGAGTAAGAATGGTAGAGGATGCGATCGTGTTGCACCAACGGAATTTCGAAGGGATTGCTGGCTTCAAATTCAGACACAATTGAACAAAGATCCATTTTGTGGGATGGACGCTTTATGGTTGAACCCGTCCATCAGGTTTAATAACAAACCTGTATTTTGGCCCAACTGGTATCTGGCAGGTGTGCTTTGGGTTGGGGACATTTAGACAGGAGGTTGATTTCTTTCAGGTGTCTCCAGGGGTGTACATATGGGGAGTATAGGACTCTAATGCCAGCTTTGTGTCCTCTGAGTCAGGTTGGTGACACTGCTTCTGTGAAGGAGGCCATTCAACATGCCGGTAAGCAGGAGCTTATGGCCTCTTTGGTTTACAAACTTGTTTGCGGTACGCAGTTGGTAAATGCCAGGTTGCTGGGGGCGTGGTCTAATTGTCTCCCATCTGAGACAGCAAGAGGCGAGGTGGATTTTGATTTGTGGAAGCACTCCTAAAATGTCTTTCAAATTGGGCGAAAGGGTGAGGAAGATCAAGCTGTTAAATAGGGTGTACTGGACCCCTGAAAGAATGTACAAATGTCGGATGATTGACTCTAATGTGTGTTGGGGGTGCATGCATAAAACCGGCAAGTTAGAACATATGCTCTGGGACTGCCAAAAGGAGCTTTTCTTTTCTAATAACACGTGCTTTTATGGTTGAATAACCGAAATGAAGCTGAAATGATGATAAGGTACAGCATTTTTGGAATGACATTACAGTCGTGTTGAACAAGGTGTTGGGGGTTGATCTGAATTATGATTTCTCAAGTTTGACTCAACCTTTCGTAGTATTAACTGTACCCTTCTCCTTTGTCATGTTAAGTTAGCATGGTTTTGTGCTGCTCCAAATCACAGCCGTAATAGTTTCAAAACACCAAATTAATTGCCTAATGTTTTAAATTTATATACAGCCATTTCGAAAAGCAAGCTTTAACATTTTTAAAAATAACCTCTCCTGTCCCGGAGGTGTTTTCTATAGACTAGAGCAGGGGTCTGCAACCTTTCGCTCTCCAGACGTTCAGGGCTTCAACTCCCATCAGCCCTAGCCAGGATAGTCACTGGTAAGGGATCATGGCAGTTGCCGTCCAAAACATCTGGAGAGCCACAGGTTGCAGGCCCCTGGACTACAGCAATGGCTAAATACATATGAAAAGGTATCGTAAGGGACATAATTCATGTAAGTGGATGTTAAAGGCCTTCCACCAACTTACCCAAGCTTTGCAAGGTGGCAACCGCCCCGCCTGCTGGTACGCCACCTGCGCTGTAGACAGCTGAGCATTTCATCATGTATGCGGCCATAGACTTGGCAGCAATGCCCGAGCTGGTGAACCCCACTGCCGTCAAGGTGAATGGTACTGCGTACGCAGCAACCCCTGAAATAAGAGCGAAGAAGAGGATGACATTGCCTGTAGGCAGTCCAGGAGACAGACTGAAGAAGTAGGCATTTCCCAAAAAGGCCATAGAGCGTGCGAGATCTCCTGGCCAGGGAGCCCTGGGCTGGCAGTAACAGCTGAGGACAGAGCAGGATCTGAAGAATCTGAGCCCAGCAGTACCACCAATTCCTTGTTTAAAGGGGCCGATCTATTGAGTGCTGTCACATTAGGAACGTCAGAAGACCACCAATCAATCATCTGGCCAGAAACGCAGGTGTAGTAGCAGGTCGAGACACACATTCCTTTTGGTTACTTGCCCCCGCTAGCAAGCCTAGAAACCTGCACAGCTACTCTCCATGCCCATTCACCACCCGGCCCCCAACCCGACTTACTTGAATTCGCCTGCCATCGACATTTTTGCCTTTGGCAGCTCTAATATCCCCTGCCTGCTGCCATAGAAATAGTTTCACCGGTGAGCTTTGTTTACTGTTTCCCTGGCAGCCATCTTATTTCCCTTTTATCCATTAGCTATTTTAGGTGGTGCTAAAGCACCATCTATAGGCTGAAACTATTGCATTAGAGTACAACTAAGGAGAAATGGCATACGAGGAGGGGTACCAAGTTTGTAGGTGTTGTTTGGGTATTTACCCACAGCCACTTCCTGCCCTTCCCAGCAAAAAACACATTCTCCTAGGATCTTTGAGATACGTTCATCAAGCCTTGTGATTAAACTTTGAGCTCGAAGAGTCTGTCAGTGTTTTTAAAGCAGTCTTCTGAAAGTTAATGAACCGTTAATACTGTCCAGCCGCATTACGAGTTCTACTCGCGGGGTTTCTGACAGCAGCTGTGCGGCACCCGCGAGCATAACTCGTAATTGCGCCGGCACCATTATCAACGGTGCCGGCGCAGCCTTGCTCCCCACCCCCATTCTGCCCTATGGGGCAGAATGGGGATCGGGAGCCTGGCAATACCGCCACCCGCGAATGGGCAATTACCGGCCCATTCATCTCGTAATGGGCCGGATATTGCCCAATCGTGGGAGGTGGTGCTCGCAATGAGGCCCAATTACTTAATTTGAGCTGCAAAGGCGCTACTGGTGTAATAAAAATGTAATTTACCAGGTCTGCCTTCAGCCAGTCTATGCATGCACGTCACTGAAGTCCTGTTAAAAACAAGCATTGGCAAAGGCAACAGTTTTGGTTTGTGTACCAGTATTAAACATTTGCCAGGAACTGCTATTATATGGTTAGGTACACTGACCATTTTGCAGTTGCCATCATCAATCGTCAGTTATTGTCACTGCAGCAGTGCCTGGCAAACTCCTTACCAAGGCCTACACAAAAGCCAAATATGGGATACATTACTCACCGTAATCGTATTTCTGATGCTTGTATCTGCTTAGATTCATATATATAAATATAAAACACACACACACACACCCCCTCCCCCCCCAAAAAGGGCATTCATGTGGCCCAAGAAGACCCCTTAGCGGTAATCACAAAGAAAGGTCCGTCGGTCCCTACCTATCACACAAAGCCTTGCTCTCCAGGGACAAACCGTCAGGCCTCCAGAGGATCTTGGATTCCACTAGATCCTGTGGTATTTTTTTCATGGGTGGCAGATAGGCTTTAACAAAAACCCATATCTTGACTCAAGATCATTCAAACGATAGTTACAATTCCTGCCCTGGGACTCCTTTCGGTGAGTACTTTGCTTCCTACAGACAGGTTCCCTTCTCCATAAAATTCACAAGGACAGAATGGGAAACAAAACCAACTTTTGAAAACTAACATTAAGCCCATTGGGCTTCATCACAAGTTGGGCGGTAACCATTAAAGGTAGTGGCAATGGAATTAGCGCCGCCAAAACTGCTCCGCCAGATCATGAGCTGGCACAAATACCACTAACTGTGAAACCATCAGGCGCAATTACATCCGGCACCATTATAGCCGGCTACACGCAGCGCAAAAACAGGCCATGTTTGGCAGTATTAGCGCCAAAAACCGACGCTAATACCACCGAAAACACAGCACAGTTACTGAACACAGGTGCCTGAAATGAAGCCACAGGTGATCCTAATCCACCCCAGACTGCTACATAAGGCACACCCCTACCGCAAACACTATTTCCAACACCATGCTGACACTAGCCACAGTGAGCTGGGACAGGCATCATGCTTTGGCTGGAAGTAGACAAGCAGGACAACCAGTCAAGGGCACAGTGAGCACACAGGGGAGGGTTTGGCAAGGAGGAGGAGAGCCCAGGTAAGGCGTGCACCGATCCTCAGGGTTAGGCCCTCACACTGGACCCACACCGACAACCAGTTAGTCACCCAGTAGCGCCTAAATGGGGAGACCATAACAGAGCTGCTCACCACAATACAGGACAACAAAGGGAGCAGCGTCAACATCCGGACAGCTGTGCCCCCAGTGCTGAAGCTATTATCCGTCCCAGAATTCCTCACAACTTGCACCTTCCAGCACTCTTTGGCCATGATGCACGAATGGAACAGCCCACATCCTGAGCATTGTTGGACCAGGTGCTTGAAGTCCTCCTGCGGCAAGTGCAATGCCACATCTCACTGCCTACCACCCCAGCCCAGCTCAATGCCATGAAGGCACAGTTCTATGCCATTGCCCAAATGCCAAATGTGATGCTGCCCTGGATTGTACCCATGTTGCGCTGGTGCGCCCACTAGGCCCACGAAGCAGTGTACTGGACCCGCAAGCCCCACCACTCCCTGAATGTAGAGGTGACTTGCGACACCAACCTGTACATCACCCAAGGGAACAGCACACTGCCAGGATACATGGAGAGGCACAGCGAACAACGGACCTGGATAGTGGGTGAGTAGAGAAGCCAGCAGACATGCAATGCCAAACACATGACCAAATTGGGGCAGGAGGGTGCAAATGACTACACAAAGGTTGGCATGTCAAGTGAATGAGCAATCTGTCCTACACCTCCTCCCCCACCATCGTCACAATACAGGCCAGGGAGCATGCACATGTCAGACTCACCTGCATGGCGAAGCAGCAGTACACATACAGTAGCAACCATATACAAGAACATGACAACAGGTACCACAATGCAACGTGCACCTACCAAATCATAGCTGACAAATGCCCACATAACCCCATATAACAATAACCCTGCCAGTACAACAGCCATGCACCCATGTGCGCCCAGCCCACAATGGCCAACAGTTGGCACCAGGTGCCCAGGGAGGGCCCAAGAGGAACCAGCATGCCACATGCACGGTGTGTGCCTCGAGCGTACCTTTGGCCTCCTGAAGGCACGTTTCCATTGTGTCAACCTTACTGGTGGAGCCCCGATTTACGCACCAGAGAACGTGGGTAGAATTGTGCTTGTATGTGCCATGCTGCACAAAATCTGCCTGAGGAGAAATGGTCCACTACCCCCTGACGTTCACATGCCACCCCCAGAAGATGAGGAAGCAGTGCCTGTGGCTGAGGCAAATGCATGCATTGCTAGATGACGTGAGGGATGGGAGAATGGCACACCAGGGACTGATAGAGGATTTATTCTGACACTCACACATGGCACAAGTCATGCACCAATGGGTGACAGCACCCAAACTAACATGACAAGGACACAATCAGGAATGTCCTCGCATTGATGAAGTTTAATGGTTTTTATGTCATGAAGTACCCCAACTATCACCCCTCTCCCCACCAACTCCCAATCACACAATCCCCCCTCCAACTCCCCATCAAACAATACCCCATCCCACCACCAACTCCCCATCACACAATCCCCCCTCCTCCCTCCCGCCACCAACTCCACAGCATGGCAATCAGTGCCCCGGAGTCCTTCACAACTGTGCTCCCCCCCCCATGTTGGGTGGAGAAGGCGCAGTGACTGCTTTTCCATATTGCTTCTGCTATTCCAGAGACACCTTCCGTCATTTCCCTGACCCATTGTGCATACGTGTTGGCTGTCATCTTGGCCCTGTTCTGTGCCATAGCGTGCACAACCCTGTGGGTAGCCCCATTGATATTGTCCCGAATGGCCTCCAGGTATGCGGAGTGAGTGTGGCCAATCTGTTCCATCTCCGCCATCGGCGCTCCATGTCCTTGAGCCTCTGCAACAGCATGCTGCGTGTTGGACTGCACTTGGCACTGGCCCAGGGCTGAATGCGGGGGAGCCATATGACGGAGTGTCACCATCCAGCTCTGGTGTCTGTGTGTGCTGGCAGCGTGGAGGGCTCTCTGGCGAGTGTGGCCCTTCGGTGGGTGGTGACACCAGGCTGGTGTCCTCTTGTGGCTCCTCAGTTGCTTGGCAGCAGGTGTGGCCTCAGTGTCCGTGCATACGGCTGCTGTGTGCCCATCACTGCTCCTAATGGTGTGTGGCATGGACTTTGCCTTGGCCCTGCTCTGCTGCGGCATTACGTGCCGGGAAATCAGGCCTTTGTGTGGCCTGTGTCAGCCTTTGTGAGGTGTGGTGGCAGACCTTGATGGCCTGGATCTGCAGCTCCTTGATGGGCCTGCATCATCCTTCTCCTCTGTAGCCGCTGGTGATGTGTGAGTGCCTGTAGGGGATACAGGAAATGTTGTTGGGTATGTTTCCCTCACGTGTGATGGCATGCAAGACACAATTGCTATGGTACAGAGTGTGACCCCACACATATTGGCAAATGGGCATGGTTGGTTGTTCCTTGTGACGATGGTTGTGTGACCCATGGCTTGTTGGTCATTGGCTTGTGTTTGGGTAGGGCAGGGTGTCCATGCTGGGGCAGTTTATGTCCGACATGCATGCTAGTGGCCCTTCACTGCCCCACATCCCCTCCATGGGAGTCACTCACATGTTGGAGGGGGGGCTTGTCCCATGGTACTGTCATGGCTCTATGGGGCACTGCTGCGCAGCCAGCAGGGCTGTACTGTGGTGCACAATGATTGGCAGGCTGGGCACATGTCCGTGTGTGGGACGTCTACTTACCGGTGGTTTGTCTGCCATGCCGTCATGGGGCAGGCTTACTGGACCCGGAACATGCTGGTGTGACTGCTGCATGGTGTTGTGGTCTCTCACACACCTCAATCCCGCTGGCACAGGGTGCGCCACGCCAGTAGTGGTGTGGTGTGCATGGCATTTGTTTGGTTCACTTGACTTCCCTTGCCGCTGCTATGACGTTCAGGGGAGCCCTTGGTGCCCTGCCCCATGGCTGCTGTGGCTGGTGTCTGATGTGCCACCCCGTCACTATGCCCTGTTTGCAGGCCCCGCTTCTGGGTCTGATGACTTGTGTCCCTGGCCACTGGGGCATCTTATGCTGGGCTGCCATTTGTGCATGCATTTCTTGGGAGTGCAGGGGGGGTTCACTCACCTCTTGCACCCTGGCTGCTGGCACCTGCCTCCGCACTGCCGACTCCTTCTATACAGTGCCTCCTCCTGTCGCCAGGGACTCCCGGCGGTGTTGGAACAGCAGTCACCGCACCCTGACCCTCAGGTCGTTCCACCCCTTGTGGCAGTCCTCTCCATCACGTGGTACACTTGAGACTGCTGTCACCTTCTGGGAGATGGAGTTCCAGATGGACCATCTGTGAGGACCACCAGCACCCCCTCGCAAAATTTAGGTTTTCTCAGGCGATGTTCGGCCCCCTTGCCTGTTGTCCTCCCCTGGGACATTTTTCCTGCTTGGATTGTGTTTTTCAAAATGGCCGTCGCAAGGCTTCCCGTTCCGGCGGTGACACAATTTCCTCTGGTGCTAATAGTCCCGGGTTTGCCGCCGGTAGTGCTATTAGCGCCGCTTTCTCGTCAGTAGACCTTATTCTGGCACAGTTACCAATGAGCACTAATATCGTTTCCACCAGAGTCAGGGGCACGTTCAAGCCAGGTTGTGATGCAGCACTGATTCCGCCGCACGACCCGTCAGTAACACCATTAGCGCTCAGCAGTAATTGCGCCGGTTTACTGCCAGACTTGTGATAAGGCCCATAGTGCACTAAGTGAAAAATTGAAGCAGCCTGTATACAACATAAAAAAACATTAAATAACCTTCCAAACGAGTTTGGGGAGGGAGGAGGTTAATTCAATGTCCTCCTCCAAGAAATGTTGTTAAAGTAATGAGGCAAACTGAAATTTACGGAAAACGGCAAAAGAATGTTGTGCAAAAGGTAGAAGGTAACCAGAGAGCCCCTTCAGGTTCACTTGTGCACCCAAGGTCTGCATTATTGCACTCTGGACTCAATGTGGATGCACATGCACCAGTGTGCCCCTCGAAAACATGTGCCCATTATGCGCAGCGGGTTAACCTGGGCATCTTGTACCATCACATTTGCTCATTCTTTTTGCCCCTTTCCTCTCCCACCCAGTAAGGTGCAGAATGAGACAGGTCTTCTTTTTGGCATAAAAAGGCTATAGAATTACGAAACGAAAACAAGTCCTCCGGTGCGGCAGGTGTCCTACAGCAGGACGCCCGCCGGCTATTATGCCGCTTGGCAGGCCCCCGTCCTTTGTCACCCTTCGCCGGCTTTTCCTTGCATTTTCCTTGCATTTGGCACACTTGCCACAACCCTCCCCCTTACCCAGGGGGGAGGGAGGAGAACCCTGCCCATATGTTAACCGGGCACCTCGTCCATTTTTCTCCGTCATCACCTTCAAAATGCATGTATCAGAGAAGCTGCTGTGCCTGAAAGCATGATCCACCTGAAAATATCACTGGATGTAATGGTGTAGTTATCAGGTGCAACTTAAGGGAGACAAGCTACACCCGCCCTCCCCCACCTTTCCCCACTGCCCCTCCCCCCCACTGAACAGTCCATGAACATCACAGTGATATTTGTGATGCGTAAAACGCTCACTTGCACTTAACTGCCATTTCCTGAAAAAGCATTCATGCTCCTCTAGCACGTAGCACTGCATGGTTTTCTACCTCATTTGGAGAAGAGCAAACTGCAACTCCTCTAGAAATTGCAACTTGCCCATATCCAGTCGCCCTCGGTCTCCTTCCTTGCGTCGAGTCTTCTCTCGCCCTTGGTCTCTCAATACGACTGTATTCCACTCAGCTAACCAGTCGTTGCCACTCCACCATTCCCTTTACTGTACGGCACCTACATCAGGATTTCTTCTGGGCCCCCCTCCCCGATTAACCGCCCTAGCTTGCCTTTCTAAGGGTTTCTGGGAAATGCGCACGCGCTGTTCCCTCAATATATTCATTGATATTGACAGGTTATTTATAACGCGCTTAATACCCAGAGGTTTCTAAGCACAGGCCTGGGGATCGTACCTGTAGTGCTAAGTGACATCGTGCTTCCAAGACGTCACAGAGCCCCTGAGCTACCCTGCCGAGACATTGCTAGGCTCCCTTTGCTGTCTCCGGTCACCGGCAGGATCTGCAAGGCCCAGCCTGGCCTGTCTCTATTGGGGGCACGCACAGTCCCCGTGGTGACCCGCCTCAGGTCACCGGTGTGGGCCACAGGACGTGTCAGGATCACCCGACGCGGTATAGAGGCACGGCATCCTCGCCGTGCATGGGTCACAGGGATCACCCTGCTAAGCCCAGATCACCGGGGCATGAGTTTCCAGCCTGGGGATCACCCCAGTCACCGGCAGCACTGGCTCTGGGGACACCCTGGTCAGGCCGCGCAGTGGGCCACGACCACACAGCAGGATCGTCTCCCAATAAAACACAGACACGATTTGCCGCTTCCTGGGGCTCTGCTGCACTGCTTTGTGCGTGCCAGCAGAGCCCCTTTTATTACAGAGGCATCATGACGAGGTCATGACGCTCTCTGACAAAAAGAACTAGACCAACACACAACATCCCTCCTTTATTATAACCAAACAAAACTCACCCCATTGCAAACGGAACCTTCTACTGGGTTACCTTGGTGCATTCTAGTCCATGCACCCACTGTGCCCCTACATCATCACAGCAAACATGTGGTGCATTCCAGTCCGAGCCCCACGTAAAAGCTACTAAAACTTAAACGTTTAAGACTGCAAACAAATAGGCTTGTTCCAGTCCGCACACCACGGTGCCCGACGACGGGCTCTTTGAACTCAGAAGATCCCGGGATCAAACTGGCCACTGTCGCTGTTGCAGGACAAAAAGAATACATTTTCTTCATCTTCCTCCTCTCCCATATCATACTGTATTCCTCTGGGACCCTCCGCCACCTGGACCGCTGCCACTCTGGGGGTCTTTCTCCACTTCGACTCGTTCCCCCCCCCGATGTCCCCGCCATACTGGCTGGAGTTGGGGCGAGGCACACCCGTGCAAAGTGATCTCCTTTCCCGCACCTTCCAGAGATGTATCCTTTTGCCGGGCAATCCTGCGGGTGTGGAAGATCCCAGCCGGACTGATGACATATTGTGGCATTGGAGTCTCTCCTTGGCCAGTCTCCCCTCCTCATCGGTTTTCCTCCTTGCCACTTGCCGACAGCTGCCACCTCCTCAAGCTTTACTCGCTGCATGGGGGCCTCCAATTTGAGGTGGTGTCTGGATGAGTCCATGACTGAGGCCCGCACCTCCGCCAGTTCCTGGGCCCGGCCAAGGTCTAGTATTCGATCGAGGGAAAGCGTCGGGTCCCTCAGGACTTGCTTGCGTAGCTTCGAGGAGCTGCAGCCTTAGATGATCTGCGCTCTGATTTCATCCCCCTCGAAGTTTCCCAGGTCGCAGGACAGTGCAATGCCACGCAGCTTCCCTTGGAATGCATCAAGGCTCTCCCCTTCTTCCTGCCTCACGCACCTCATCCTGAACCGTTCATAGTCCCTATTGACCATGGGTCGAAAGTACTTGTTCAGGGCTGTGATGGCTGCGCCGTATGACTGATCTCTGGGCCTTAATGTCTTGAACAGCCTCTGAACGGACAGTCCGGCGGAGTACAGGAGGGTTGGGTGCTTCACTGCATCCTTGATCTCCATCGCCTCGAAGTACAGCTCTAGGTTTTCCACCCAGGCTGTCCACCGAGGTCCCAAACTGGCAGTGGAGCCCATCACATCAAAGTGGTGCAGTGGCACAAGCTGTCCTCGACATATGCCCTCATTGTCTTCCTCCTTCATGGTAACTACTGGTCAGGCACCCTCTGTGGCTAGAGGAGAGAGGTCTTGGGGTGCCTATCCGTTTATGACCGTCTTGGAGGGCACACAATCGCTCCGTGGGGAGCCGCTACCCTTAGATGTTGTCCTTTGTTGTTGGTGTGGGTGGTGCACCCCCTATCCCTTGGCTCTGGCCTGTCCAGGTCCCCGAGGGCGCACAAGCACTCCGGGTGGAACCGCAACCCCTAGGGCCTGGGCAGGTAACACACTCAGGGGGGACTGACGATGCCCCTCTCTTCTTTTGTCTGGGGTTTCCAATGTTAAAAACCACGCCCCTTTTCAGGCAGCTCTGCTGGCCCTGAGATTCACTTCTGAAGAGAAAAGTGCTTTTCCTTCGCTTCCCTTCTCTTCTAGGCCCGGGTGTTGATAGGCCTTCCTTTCCTGTTGGCTAGGCTAATCACTGCTGCGGCCCGGGTGTTGGAATCTGCTTCCCCTCCTCTGTGGGGGAGGCGGAGAGATGGCCCTGCCTCCTTTTTGTAGGCCCGCCGTAGGGCCTGCTGGGGCCACGCTCCTTTCTTTTGTTCAGCAGTCCTCCCGAGTGGAGGGCACGCCCCCTGCCGGCCGCACTGCGGTCAGAGCCCAGAGCTCACACAGCAAATTTCTTTTTTTTTTGTTTGTACACAGCAGCCCAGGTGCTTTTGGTCTGCTGGCTCCCTGGCTGCCACATCAAGGACTGGTGGCAGGGCTACAGCAGCGGCTGCCTCACCAGGCCTACGTAGCGACTCCTCGCGGGCACAGGCCTTCATAGGCTCCACCCCCTTCCTTTGTCCTGGGCCGGGGCCCGGACACATCTGGCTATGCATGCAGAATCTACCACCCCTATGAGGTGTCAAAGCTTCTCCTTTTGGGAAAAATGTAATATTGTCACGTAGTTACATTGCATTATTGATAGGTGATTTGTAGCAATTAAAATATTGTTTGAATTCACAATCGTATTATTGTATTCACCCCATCCAAGGGTCCTTCTACATATAAACAGGAGTACATTAGTGTCTGCAGCCATTTTCCATTTAAACTACCGCTAAGGTAGCTCAGTGGTTGAATGATCCTACGGCAGACATCTATGCATAGCCTGCAGGCTACAGGTACAAATCCCACTAATTATGGTCTGTAGTTCAGTTTGCATGCAGACATCTGTGTTTAGATAACAGATCATGGGTTCAAATCCGAGTGAGATAGAGCAGTGATTAAGCGCACCCGCTTCTGAGACATGTGTGTAAGCTACTGTTAATATGTTTCCATCCCTGGCTACTTTGAACTATTAGCAGCAAGTTGGGTCCAGGCAGGGCAGGGCAGGGAGGTAATCACCCTGCCATGCTCCTTAAACGTTGTAGTAAAGCTCAATGGCAGCCATGAATGTGTAACCGGTTCACAACCTGGCACTACTTTAAGGGGTTAATGGATTCCAAATATACTGAGAAAGGTGGGGGTACCTATTTGGGTTGTGCGCTAAGGCCCAAAAAGTAAAGATGTGACTGTATTAAATGGGGGTTATAGCAGCGGTTTATAGGGAAAAGTGGATCCCCCAACCCACTTACATGAATGAACTTGAAAAAGGGATTCCCAACCCACGCTGGAAAACCACTCACGTATATTTGCAGACAAACTAAACTTGCTCGTAAAATGTTTTTTTTTTCGGATTCCAAGTATACCCTGCTCTCTTGCTCGTTCTTGGGTTTTTCTGATTTTATACTTGTACTTTGATAAAGTCAACACGTTATTTTAGGATTTTTCAGGTGCAGAGGGGATACTACGTCCCTGACATATGGGATGTTTACGGATAATTGAAACAGAAGAAAGTTCCCTGTTTGGGGAACCCGCGTCCCCTGCACACTATAATTGGCTCAATTAATAAGCCCAACTTTCTAGAATGTTTTTACCCTAATCTAGAGTTATTTATGAATGATCATTTCCATAAGGAATTGTTATTCTGAAAATCAAGAATTTGTTCCTTCAAAAATAAGTTTTTTAAGACTATTTTTTCAAATCACTTTTTTTAGTTCCCAACGCATTTCGAGAATCTGTAACTCTTCTTCAGGTGCTGTTATTTCTATAATACATTAAAAAAAACGAAATCGGTACATCTTCTTACAATATACAGTGTAGAGATAATTTATGCATTGTGATGTTGGAGAAAATTATGTGTCATCACCCTTAGCTGTATTATTGGTTTAACTTGTAATTATCAATCCAGTAGCAAGGATCAAACCTTATTTGTACAATTTATGTAAGTACACTCTGAAATCATATTGTCAGTATTATCAGATTATTAATGAAAATGATATCAAAAAAGATTGCTAACCTGTATTGTTTTCTTATCTGACACTATCTAAAAGTAGAAGGTCTAGTATTCTCAACTCACTGTGAAACATGGAACTTTCTTCTCTTTCAACTACTTTAAGGAGTTTGCAGATGCGTTTTATGATCATTTACAACCAGCGCTGGAGTTCGACTAGATTTTAGCAGATATAGGATCTGGTAAAAAATTAAATAATAATAAGTCTCCACTGATCACAGATCCGGGAAAGTCTGGAAGCCCTTGACTTGGCTGTCAGTGAACACCGCACCTGCAGGAATCCTGAAGCCAGAGTGTCACGTTTCAGATCCCCGGCGCTTGCGCACACTGCATCTTCTGGGCTCTGAAACATGACTTCGTGGTTCCAGTACTAGGTGGTTCCTGTGCACGGAACACTGGATGTGGGTGGAGTTACAGAGGGACTGTAACGAAAGATGGATAAGTAAAAAACGAATTATATGGTTACTTGTGTGAAAGCCCATGTACAGGGGCCTAAGTGCAGGTTTTTATTAACACAGTAGGGCCACCATATATCCTGAGGCAACAGCTCCCTCTAGCGGTCAAAACAGGCGGAGCGTCTCTGCTGCGCATGACTGCATCAGAGAAAATTGATCAGGCCTTTTATTATATTGTTGGATTAGATGTGCATGTGTGTGAGCATAAGGTTGAGAGGTTTGGGGTTCCTACAAGCATGTGTGAGCTGGCGGGTGAGAGGTGTGGGTGTCGTTGAGGGCTGTGTGTTTTAAAGTGACAATGGTGACATATATTGGTACCAACTGCATGATAAAGTTATCAGGGGCATGTGAATTTGGACGGGTCAGAGAGAAATCACCATTAAACACCCCACGCCCCTTGCATGTGGGATCCACAGTACATAATGTCCATTTCCAGCACTGTTTTCAAGCACCCTTTTTGTAAACACTTGCTATTGAAGGCAGTGGCACAGTTAGCTATTCCTTGCCGAATTAAACAATTTATCATTAGGGGAGCATTTCAAAATGGAAAAAAAAGCTTCAGCCATATGCCCATACTAAGTGTGAGCAGCTAATCCAGCCCTTTTCTTTTCCTTCAATTCACATGTCCGTAATTTTGTTTTGGCTTTTTTATATGCAGGAGTGCAGCTACCAGAAGGCATAGAAAATGCATGACAGGATAGGTTACGCTTACCAGGCTTTTTAGATCATATAACTTTGCTTTTTGGGACTCTTAGTGTTTCTCCCATTATACACCGGGTCCACCATTCCCAGCACGTGACGTGCCCTCCGCTGCCGACCATGCTTGGAGGATCCTTTTCCATCTTAGCTACTCAGCTCTGGAATTCACTCCTAATACACATCGGAACCAGCTCAGACTTTCTCTCACCGACTTCCTTAAAGTGCAAAAATCCACCTGCCTTATGTGCTTGGAGGACATACTGATGGAACCCCTGGGATGGGACCCCTTTTGACTCCACCAGTCCTAAAGGTCATACATTCTCCACAGTAAATACATAAAACAATGCACAGAAACTTGTTTTGTGTTGGCAATAAAAAAGCTGTGGTTTTTTATTAAACATAATACTAATAAAAACATAACATATTATTAAGGGTATTTCCCACCAAACAGGTGTGCAGTGTTTTCTTACTTCTGTACTTTTGGGCACGTGGGCCAGGACCTGGAAGTTTCCCTTCTTTGCTCAAAGGGTGCCCCTAGCGTGAGCTCCCAGGTCTGTGTGTTTGGGACCTGTGAATTGGCTGGTGAACACTCCTATGCCTGATGGCAGTATACTTCCAGGCCCATGCTGCCTCACCCGAGTGGA
Organism: Ambystoma mexicanum; assembly: GCF_040938575.1. NCBI lineage: Eukaryota > Metazoa > Chordata > Amphibia > Caudata > Ambystomatidae > Ambystoma > Ambystoma mexicanum. The sequence continues at coordinate 231,690,800 of NC_090934.1, forward strand.
TTCACGGTCACTCTGGTTCCCCCAAAAGACCCTTGCTCTATTTACCTCCCCTTGTTGCAAAAAATGTTCTGGATCCCTTTGTGGAATAACTCCACCCCTTTTACTGGCAGGTGGATTCCATCTCTGTGGAATAGGTCCAGGTCAGGAAACCAACTATACCCCCATGCTTGATGAAATTCAGGCCCATACTTGTGCAGTATTATTCTATGCTTTGTCTGAAACACCCTGATGTCCAGACGCCTATTTTCTTGACCCCTGGTGGCCTTATGCCTCCACTCCATGCAGATGTTGCTGCGCCTATTCTGAAGGAGTGGGTTCCATTTTCTGTGCTGTTCCAGCCAGCCATAGCCATAGCTTTTTTGAGGATGGCTTGGAACTGAAAACATCTGAAGGCCTTGCCTTCCCCGGTGTATTAAGAACTATCCCCCTGGTAGATGGGGGCGAGTTGCAAGAAAATAATTTGTGATGCATAATGGAGAGCTTGACCCTATCTTCAATGCAGTATAGGTTGATAAACCTACCTGTTCTTGTGTTTTATTTCCTTACCCCTATTGTCACGCAGTCCAGCCCCATGCGCACCTCTAGCGTGGCCCAAACATGATTGGCCCTTGTATTAGAGGCTATCCGCTCACTGACCCTACAGGGCTCAAGGTAGGACCTCACAAAGCTGCCCTAAATACCTGGTCTCATATGTGTGAGCATATTTCACCCAGTTTTAACATTATTGTTTTTTTAGCTTTTCAAACTTTGGGGCTGCCTTTTGTCTTTTGCTGGCCCCTCGAGTTTACCCCACCCTTTGAAAGCATAATCTATCAGTGCGCGGTGGGTTGGTTCTTTCTCCCCAGCCAATTTTACAAAATATGCTATGGCCAATAGGTGCCTCATAGCCCAGGCTCTTTTTATTCTGGCTATAAGCCCATGGAACAAATGTGTTAACCTCCATCTGATTTATGTCTTGCGACATTTGTAATTTCTTTTACTGTAGCCAGACACTTACTGTATTGCTTGGCTGCCTTTTCTGCCAATGCCTTGTTGACCAGTTCCATCAAGACCCTTTCAGGGGCCTCCTGGTGTCTGACAGGGAGTGGGCCTCGGTAGGCACCTTGCTCTGAAGTGCGCTTGTCACCTGCTGATTTCTTCTCCTGGCCTTGGCTGTTTTCATGAGTTCCCGGTCAGAACCCCCCAAAACCTCTTTTGGCACTTGTGTCGTCATCTGGTAAGCGAGATAAAGCGGCGGCAACATCATTCTCTGTTCCTGCAATGTGTTGATTCCTATGCTGTTTTTCAGAGAAATTGTGGTCATTGCCCTTAGTTCTTTCAGCACCCACTGGCATGAAGTTGTTCTTTTGTTGCTGATGCTAACTGCTGCCATATTATCTGACCAGACTACCAGCTCTTTCTTGCTCAACTCTGCAACCCCTAGCTTTAAGGCAGGCCATGTGGGGAAGATTTCCAGCAGCGTTACGCTCCCGGTCAACCCGTGCTTGTGCCATGTCTTTGGCCAAGGGGCGGCAAACCAACTTTTCTTCAACATTTTGAAAGCACCTAGTTTTTAAGGCGTTTTCAGTGGTGAAGGTTTCCAGTATTGCCATGGTAACTGGCCCACCTGTATTTGTGTCAAGGCTTTGGCAAAGGGTCAGCACCAATTTGAACAGATCTTTGCTGCTTAACTGTGTGATGCACAGCTTTAAGGCAATTTATGTGGGGAAGGTTTGCATTGGCATGTTGTGGCCACACTTGTATTTACCATATTTAATGTCGTGCGTCATATGCCTGACCCACTGAAATTCTTCTTGACCTCTACCCTTAATCTTATGTGTTTTGTTTGTTTTGTTTATTATTTGTAGGGCGCCCAAAACCCTTAGGTAGCTGGGCGCACAGCATATCAAGATTACTTAGAGCATAGTTACAGTTTGCAAGTTACAGTTCGTTTAGTTACATACATTATATACAGTATATACATTATGTACAGTCGTTTGCATGTAGTTTGTGGGCAGGTACATAGTATCAGGGACACAGTTACATAGTAGCAGGAGTTACTAGGTAGGGTGAGGACATGGCATAGGGATACATCATGGGACTAAAGGTTGTTTCGTCGTAGCCAGGTGCGGGTATTGTGTCTAAAACTGTTGTATGGCTGGTCCCTTCTTAGTTCAATTGGTAATGCGTTCCAAAGCTGAGCTGCTTGTACAGGGAAGCTGATGCCTCCTGTTTTATTTAGTCGTAATCTGGGTATTTGGAGGCAGAAGGAGTTGGCTGTCCTGGTTGGTCGTGCAGAAGTTTTTCTTGTTATTCTTTCCCTGAGGTATGGAGGGGCTGCATTGTTTAAACATTTGAAGGTTAGCTTGACGATGATTTTAAAGATGATCCTATCACTAATCTTTAGCCAGTTGTAGTTTCTCCATACAGTTGAGATGTGCTCTCTGGTAGGGAGGTTCAGAGGCGTTCTGAGCGCATATTTTGCAGGGTGTGTAATTTACTGATGATGTATTTGTTTGCTCCTGCATATAGTGCGTTGCAGTAGTCCAAATTTGATAGGATAAGGGCATTGGCTTGAATAATGCAGCTTGCTGGTGAAAGGAAGGTTCTCCATGATTTAATAAGTTTGCCAGTATAGGCGGTGGATGAGGCCAGGAAGTTCACTTGTTTTCTTAGGGACAACGTGGAGTCCAGATAGAAACCAAGGGTCTTCACTTCTTTGGCGACGGGGATTATATTGCCATCGATATTGAAGGTGCTGTAGTTGGATTTTCTAAGTTAGGATTTTCTAACCCTTAGTCCTAAAACCTAATCTTCTGGAAGAAAGCTTTCCCTGGGGTATCACCCCTGCTGCAAAGTTGGACCTGGCAGCCAGAGACTGTAATTCTATGACTGCCCCTTTTTCTTTTTTTTTAAGCACCTTATTGCCTCAAGTATGTATCTTATTTTTCCCTTTAGGAAACCTGCATTCTCCTATGTTGGTGTCTAATTCTACTCCTAAGCTGCTGTCTTCTCATGGGCTGCTGGGGTGCCCCCATCTTCTGTTGAATTCATGGATTTTCTATCACCTGCAGTCAACCAGGTCCTTGGCCCCCTTGAATGAGGACTCATCCCCGTAATGGCACATGGACACCTCAGGCATGCATTTATGATAAGCCCCCCCTTGTAATCATAACACATTTTTTTTAAAAGGGCGTTAGGATTGCGCACCCCCGAGCTGGGCCAGGGCCCTCAGGGCTGGGGGAGGGGGCTCCTCGGCCTGTCGGACAGGGAATTGACTTATGTAGGCTCCCTTCTCTGAGGTGCGTTTGCTCGTCAATTTCTCTTTTCATCCCTGGCTGTTCAGCGTTGACCCATCAGCTGATTTTAGCAGTTTCCTGTCAGAACCTCGTCAACCTCGTCAAATAACATGATACGGTCTATTCAAAACTGGCATTTTAGAGTGTTGCGGATGTCTGCCCCTACTTTTTTCTGCATGTGTTTCCCTGTTAATCACTCTTAAATTGTGTGGGATTTTGTAACCCATCATGTGTACTGGAGATAGATATGGTAGCGTGGGTGTGGGCCTTGTTTTATGACAGCTGGGGGATCTTCTTTGGCCTAATGGACGCAACTATTCAATGTATTAAAAAACGTTGTGGCTTCTTTCCATTGCAAGCCAAACTGTTGCAGCTTCAACTCCCCCAGGTACCTGGAAAGGCATGTAACCATTTGCAGTAACACAGGCGTGGCTGTATATATAGTCATTTCTTGAACAATTCTAACCCTTATTTTTATTTTATTTTTGCACTTTGGTATTTATTATTCGGGGGATGGTCTCGATATCCCTTTTTGGGTTTAAGGCAACGTGCAATAACATATCGGGCCACAGACTACTTATGCCTGCCGCTGGGTGATAGCTGCACATGGTATACATCAATTATAACCTAACATAACCTGAAATAATCCTCTTTCCACCTATGTTGGTATGTTTGTACTGCACCAGCTGGCCTGTGGAGCCACAATTGTGCCTGGTGGATGTTGGTGCTAAGCTAAAACGTCAGTCCCAAGCTAATCATTTGATCACCGCCGCATGTGCACTAACCCCTTCATCTGTTCCACCCTCTTGCCACTTTGTCTCAACTAGTTTGATTTTAAGGTTTCCAGTAATAATAATAAAAATAATAATTTAGCATTTATATAGCGCTATGAACCCACAGGTATCTGAGCACTGCTTATTATTACCCACGGTGTGTGGTGCTCATTTATCGCCTCGGAACGATGAAAGGCTGAGTTTGGCCCTGCCGGGATTCGAACCTGCGTCAGCAGGATCTGCATGGATGTCAAAGCAAGCGCTCTACTTGCTGTGCCACTTAACCAGCTTAGTAATAATGTCTTATAGAGTTTACTTACAAAATATCAATTGCATAGTAACCTAACATGACAAAATGTAACTCCCTTTAGCAACCTGTTCAGCTGAAAGAATCTCACTGTAGTTTTAATTTTCGCTTCCTAAATGGTAAACTAGAAGTCCCAGAGTGGACGATAATGCCATCCTGGCCAATCTAGTTAACCCACTGTGCTTTCAGTGATTTAATACATGCAATAGAAGGATGTGTGTAATAAACAAACTAGGGATGTACCGAATAGTAAATTTACTATTCAGCCGAATGCCGAATAGTTGACGTATGTATTCTGCAGGAGCCGAATAGTTACCTAATAGTAGATTATTACTGTGTCAAGGTATGCATACAAAGCTAAAACTGTTGGCTTTGCCAATGCTTGTTTTAACAGGGCATCAGTGCAGGACATTCTTATAAACAGATCACTGCTGTAACTAAGCTTGTAACTAAGCTTTAGAATGGGAGGGCCCTGAAGGAGAAAGAAAGAAAGAGAGAAAGAGAGAAAGAAAGAAAGAAAGAAAGAAAGAAAGAAAGAAAGAAAGAAAGAAAGAAAGAAAGAAAGAAAGAAAGAAAGAAGGAAAGAAGGAAAGAAGGAAAGAAGGAAAGAAGGAAAGAAAGAAAGAAAGAGGAACAAAGAGAGAAAGAAATAAAGAGAGAAGGAAAGAAAGAAAGAGAGAAAGCAAGAGAGAGAAAGAAAGAGAGGAAAGAGAGCGAGAAAGAATGATAGGCAGCCCTACGAAAAATGAGTTTAACCAACATAGCTCCATCTTACAAGATATTAGTGCCAACTACCAAAAATCTGCATTGAGGAATTCTGTTGACATGGGCCAATAAAGCCAAAAAGATCTTAGCGAGTGCTGACATACAATGGCAAACCGTGATAGATATTCCACAATTGGCAAATAAATAAAAATTAAGAATCTGGAATTAGATATATAATAGCGAACTGCGTAATAAATTGGTGACGTCACTCTACACAAGAGCAGCAGCAAATAGGCTTGACAATCTGCCAAAATATCTTTCAAGATTTCCATCAAGAAGTCATTGTAACAATTTTCTGAGGTTCAGGCTGAATGCTTACAAAACGAAAGATGTATTGTGGATCAAACACGACAAAGAAGCAATGGATAATCAGAGCAGATTCTGCAAAAAAGCTATTGAATCTTCAAAACATTTAATCACTGAATTTGATTAACTAATCACTCAACGATCACTTCATTTGGGGAGATTTGCACCCCAAAATGGTGAAATAGAGGATTGGTGGTTTAGGATGTTGGCAGGAGTCCATGTTGCTCAAACGTGTGCAGTTGTTGACTTCTTAGAGAGGATTTTGGGGTTTGGAGAACAGAGTGAATAGAGATATCCAAAATTGTAAATGATCATTGAAATAGGGCTGTGGATAATGGTTTGGGATGGACTAAAAGTCTAAATGACTGAAATATTTCATGAAAATCTTATGAAATCGTAGGGAATCTTATGAAATTTATGAAATTTAAAGGATGTGTATGAGATGTTAAGTAGGAAGTAGAGTTGGAAATGAATGGATGGATGACGAAATAATGCTAATGTTCTTAAGTAATTGTAATTAAAGTTTGTATAAACTAAATGTTTCCATAAAAAAGAAGGAAAGAAAGAAAGAGAGAAGGAAAGAAAGAGAAAGAAAGAAAGAGAGAGAAAGGATGAGGAAGAGAGAGAAAGAAAGAAAAAAGAGATAGAAAGAAAGAAAAGGAGAGAGAGAGAAAGAGAGCGAAAGAAACAGAGAGAGAGAGAGAGAGAGAGAGAGGAAGAGAGAGAGAAAGAGAGAGAAAGAGAGAGAAAGAGAGAGAAAGAGAGAGAAAGAGAGAGAAAGAGAGAAAGCAAGAGAGAAAGAGTGAGAAAGAGAGAGAAAGAGTGAGAAAGAGAGAGAAAGAGAGAGAAAGAGAGAGAAAGAGAGAAAGAGAGAGAAAGAGAAAGAAAGAAAGAAAGAGAAAGAAAGAAAGAGAAAGAAAGAGAAAGAAAGAAAGAAAGAAAGAAAGAAAGAAAGAAAGAAAGAAAGAAAGAAAGAAAGAAAGAAAGAAAAAAGTAAAGAAAGGAAGAAAGAAAGAGTGAAGGAAAGAAAGGAAGAAAGAGAAATAAAGGAAAAAGGAAGAAAGAAAGAAAGAAAGAAAGAAAGAATTGGGATTTAATGTAGATAAATGCAACATAGTGACAATTAAAAAAAGTAGAATGGAATTGCAAGATGGAAGAGAGCAAAGACTGGGATGGGAACACCATGTGTGCGTGTGCAGCGGAGGGGCTGCCCAATGAGTGCTTTTGTTATGGACCGACTTAAAGTAATACGTTGCCTGCTGGGCTGGTGCCTGCTCAGACTGGTGAGAGGTCTGAGAACCCTTAAGATGTGACACACAATAGTGCTGCTGTCCTGGAGGTAGCATATGCTATGCATATGCATATGCTAACCATGGAAAGTAGCTCACGCATGACCTGAAACCACACCTCATTGCAGTGTGCCGTCCTCCAGGGATAGGATTAGAGAGCACATCACTGCCATGCTTCCTTGAGCCATTAGAGCTCCTCTCCAGCAGTCTTTGCTTTGGGGCATTCCATGGCTCCTCAACAAAGTGTCCGAGCCCCAGGTACAGCGGGGGGCCCTCCCTGCTCCAGAAGGGGCCTCCATGGAATACAATAGCTGCTCTCGGCTGCCATGGAAGTGTTAATGGTAGTGAAACCAGAGAACCTGGGAGACAGCTGCAGGCCCTGCCCCCGAAACTGAGCACTTATATGGTATATCTGCACAAGACATCAGAGTCTACTCCCTCCCCACCCCCATGAGGCTGGGGTCTTTCTTCCCAACACTGTTGTTTCAACAAAGGGGGGAGAGCCGAGCAGATTCAAACCAAGAGGACAAGCGTTCCTCATAGGACAGTAATCGCCATGCAATACAAGGGCGGCGAGCAGCGGTATCTCCCATCGCTTTTGAGGGTGCCTGCAGGCTATGCAAACCGCATGCCTTCATCCTGTTCCTTGTACAAAATGTAAGGCAATTGCACCACCTCGTGGACGGCAGAAAATGTTTCTGTCTGATAACACAGCACATGGAATGAGGCCAACCAAGAACTAGGAGTGTAAGCAACTTCGGCTTTGAGTAAGATTCCAGTAACTATTCTGCCGAATGCAAAATAGCTGATTTCAGCCGAACTTCGGCAGAATAGTTACTCGAAGCCGAAGTTCGGTATACCCCTAAAACAAACTAGATATGCAGATTCCCTGTCGCAAACTTTCAGCTAGCTTTTCTCAAACCCCAATTATACTTGCATTACCTTGCTTTCTGCAGCTTGCATTCGTCTTAACGATTTCTTGCCTGAAGGTCACTAACCATATTTTCACGCTAATAAGCATCTTGAGCAGTGTTCAAAGTGTACAGAAAAAGTAGTGGAACGATGTTCCTCTGCCCCCATTAGTTTGTCATTGTCCCCCACAACATGCAGCTTTATGCAGCTTCCCCTTCCCTTCACCCATCATTCACACACCTATGAAGGGATTTGCACATGACTATAGCCACTGATAAGCCCCTCCATTATCTGAAAACACTGCTGTGCCTACACAAGCACCCCTACGCCTACAGCAATTCCCCGATTGCTGCATGACTGCCTGGGAATAGGCTTCATTCGCAAGCAGTCCCTTCAAATAAACAAAGCTTAGCCAGCACTTGCGAGAGAGCACAATGACATTAGACACAGGATTGTTAATGCAGCGCCTAGGTTAAAATCCCCATCAGGGGAACTGTTACATTTTTCATTGCCCTTTCCTACCGTCCGAACAGTGGTACGCCAGGTCACAAAGTAAGGGAACTATGGCCCATTTCCCTGAGAAGTAAGGGAAAGTCGTACCCTTTAGTTCCCTCCCACTTTGACCTCTGATCTGGAGCACAATCGCAAGGCAGTCGTTTGGCCCTCTGTGTTTTCAGCATTAGTTTACCCAACAGCGGACCCTGTTCTTCAAATGGTTGATCGTTTTTGAATTAATGGATTTTTCAGGCAAGTGTCGGTGTTGATGAAAATACTTCCAGCTGCCCACAAAGCAAGGTTCCCTATGAGTTTGGTATATGTGATTGACACTCATATTTTAGGTACCATGCCTCCACATATGTTATTTACAATGTCATGGGTGGTGCTACAAACTTGTGATTTCTTCCGCTGCATCTGCCTGTGGTGTTAGAGTGAGAAACTGAATTATTATACATTTGCTGTATGCTAAAGTAAATTTAATAATTTGTTTCTAAAACTCAACTAACATATGACAAGTTTATCTATATTATTATCAGAAGGATGAGGGTTGATTGAGTTGACATTGCCTGGATTTGAACCTGCGAACTGCATACCAGACAGATCCCAGCAATAAGCGTTTATACCATTGAGCCATCTTGCCATTACACAAAGTATGTTTAGAGCGAATATCTAAACTTAGAGACATTAAAATGAAAAGTGATTCAGGCACTTTGTGTAAAGCCTTCGACTCTGCTACTGTGCACATTACCGGAGAGATGGCTCCTTGGCTTCGTTCCGCAACTCAGTGGAGGAGGAATAGGGTGACCCGTCGCCCCTATTGCGTGGGATCAACCCTCTGTTTCCCCGTCCAGGCAGTTATTTTGCTTAATTTAAATACCTTCTGGTGTGTGCGAACCCATGATCAAATTGCATCATGCATTACAGATTCTATGTCAAGAGAGGAGGTTTCATATTATGCATTAATCTTAGATTACTGACACAACAGCAGCAAAGTAAACTTTTAACAAAATAAGTTTCTTCAACTTAAATTGAAAATGGTTCTCAATGATGTCCAAGGGAAGAATCCCAAACCAACATGGAGGCCAGGTCATGCTCTGCAGGCAACCAACAGGCAGAGACCCACCCCCATATAAGTCCCTTCCTCAAACACCAACTCTTCTTTCTTTGCTACTGACGCCACAAGCTAAGTCACTCCCTTCAGTTGTGTACTTTGTTGCGAGCAAGTAGTTAGAGATACATTGTAGTGCTGTGCTTTCAGTCATAATATATCATTCTGTTCCCCAATGTGTAGGTCCTTTCACGCTCAGAAGCATGTCCCTTCAGCCGTAAGAGTTTTCCTTTCCCCCATTACCGTCAAGCTTTAATTGTGTTTTAACATTGTGTCCTGCCTCGTGTGCGACAGCCGATTTAACGGAGCTCCTGTTACAGAGGTTGCACATATGTAAGCATTCCGTCCGGGCGTTTGCTTTCTATTACAGTCAGGCCTGACGTGCGCAGGCCTTCAATTCCGTGTGCATGGGTGGCCTAACAGCTCCCTCCTTCTCGGGAAGCTCTCCCAACTTCGCCAGCCTGCCCGCATTGCGCACTTAACCAGAACGCCCTACTAGACTGACAGGCTTTGCTGCCTTGCGACCGCAAGACATTTCCCTCGCTCGCTGCTACGTGCTATACACCCTAATGGGGTGAGCAGCTGTTCATATCATGCCTGCTCGACATTTGCATTCAGCACCATTTCTGTGCCTCAGGGATTTTTCTTTCTCAAGTAAAACTTGGTTTCTAAAGTCTATGTCTGCCATAAACACTGTATTTTCGGTCAGTCTTTACTCCTGTGGTCAGTGTGTCCCTTCATTTCTTCCCTTTTCCCTTCCCTCCTATGTTTGTGGGTTCTGTCATCAGGGTGGCAAATAAAGGTGCTGAGGGCCCCTCTTCAGCTGATGCCAGTACCCAGGTCAGACCTTGTAGAAAAAATGAGAGGTTGGGTGATGATGGTGTTAATAAAGTGTCGGTGGAGGTAGCCCTTCCTACCCAGCCTTCAGTGGCTCAGTTAATTCAAACTACCATAGATTTCCTTCAGGACCTCAATTCCACACTGGCCTCAGCCTTTGATAGGTTTATAAATAACATTTTTGATTTTCTCCCTCCATCTGAAGGTCATTTGATGCCAGTACATATCCCTCGAAAGTGTTCTAAAATATTCAAACATATTCCAAGTCAGGGTGCCCCCCGGGTAGGGGTCTAAGGTGTAAGTTGGTCTAGGAGGGTCCCCTTCCGTCCCAGTCAGCTCCCGCCTGGCCAAGTCAATGAGTGCCTCCTGTTAGCGCCCCTTCAGTTCCCATGTCTTCTGAGGACAGTTCGGAGGATTCAGACTCTCCTCCTAAAAGACATAATAAGAAGGGGGATCCCGTAGGTTTATCCCAGGTTTATCCCAGGGTCCGTTGTTGGATGACAGTGGGCCGTCTTTTTTCGACCCTTCCCTTATTCAGCAGCCGAGGTCAGCGGAGTGGCACCCCTCGGATGCAGTTTCAGCCTTTTTGAATCATTGGCTTAGACGCCCTTTACCCAAGGAGGATAGGAACAATCTATGTTCCAAGTGTCCCAGACCAGTCATCCCAGAAAAAGTGTATCTTACCTCAGACATTGACCAGTCCATGGTCTCAATTCTATCTCAAAAAGGGAATGACCCCAAGAACGGGGTTGATAAGGCCTGGAGGAGCTGCCAGGATAAGCTATTGGATATTTTAGGACCCTTAACACAGATTTTTGAGTTGGCAGAGGAGGCGCGCTATCGGATTCTCCTGTAGATTTGCAAGCCCTCCAGGGCTGGGGACAGAGGGTGGTTTGCCTCCTCGGTAATACCAACGCTGCTATTTCCAAGGAATGGTGCAAGTCTCTCCTTATGCGTCTCGACTTCAAATTAGCTGATATGGCAGAGGGTGAGGCAGGTCCAAAGCCATGGGTAATTTATACGGTGAATGATTCATTAAAGATCTGGCTGCTTACGTTCATACCTTTACTGCCTTGGATAAGGCTCAGGTTGACATCAAAAAGGTTTTTGCCCCTAAGATGTTTTGACAGAGGTAGAGCCCACTCCTCTGGCCATTTTCCCCAGGGCTTTACCCATCCCAGACAGTATGCATCCAGAGGTGTACACAATTCCTCGTTATCTCGGGGAGCCCAGTCTGAATTCTACCCCCAGTGGTGGTTCCACTGGAAAGGAGGTGCGGCAGGGGTGCTGGTAGAGCAAGAACAGCTCCAGGCAATGCCACATATTTTAAATGTTTCTTCCTGCAAAGGTTTAGGGGGGCAGGTTGGCCAGGTTTTTCCCTCAGTGGAAGGCGCTCACCTCAGATCTCTGGGTGTTACAAACAGTGAGGGGATTTCGAACAGACTTTTATTCCCCTCCTTGTCAGCTCACATTCCCCTTTCCCTCGTGTTTGACAAGGCCAAGCAGAAATTAATAGATGCAGAGGTCCGGGATCTCATTTTCAAGGGGGCAGTGGTTCCAGCCTCCTTCAAAGCCTCCGAATTTCTAAGCACAATATTTCTAGTCCCAAAGCTCGAGGAAGGCTTTCTCCCAGTTATGAATTTGCGAGCTCTCAACTCATTAGAGGTTTATCAACACTTCAAAATGGAGGGGATTCGCCTCCTCGGGGACACCCTTCTCCCGGCGGATTGGATGGTCAAAATAGACCTCAAAGACTTGGTCGTCCCAGTCTATCCTTCCCACCAGGAGATCCTGCAGTTCCGATGGGGGTCTTGCATTTGGCAGTTTGCCTCCCTCCCGTTTGGCCTCTCGTCAGCCCTGTGGTGCTTCACCAAACTAATAAAGCCGGTGATGTCTCACCTCAGGTCAAAAGGGATTCCAATAACCATTTACCTGGACGACATGCTTCTTCTAGCTCAGAGTTTTCAGATTCTTCAGACTCATCTGAATTTAACAGTTTCTCTTTTACAAGCGTTAGGCTTTGTTATAAATGCAAAGAAGTCAATTTTCCAGCCCACGCAATGTAATCAATTTTCTGGGCTTCAGTATAGATTCCAAGCAGTGCATCCTTCTCCTTCCAGGCAGCAGGCTCTCCAAAATATGGAAGGAAATCTGCCTCCTTCTCAAGAAAGGGAAAGTCTCCCTAAGGCAGCTAGCCAGGATTGTGGGGATGTTGTCAGCCTCCCCGAGGACAGGTTAGAATCCTTTGGTGGCTCAGGCACATAAATGTCTGGAATGGCAGGGCGATTTTTGGCGCCTCTCTGGATGTCATGCCAGCAGAGCAGGCTGGCGCGCCAGGATAGGGCAGGTGTTCATGGGCAGAAAGTGGTGGAGAAGAAGCTAAATATCAACTGTCTGGAGTTGTTAGCGGGCTCCTTTGCAGTCAAGAGTCTTCTGAAAGATCAGGGGAATTGCTGTGTCCTCCTTCAGATAGACAATGCATCAGCTGTTTGTTACATAAACCATCGGGGGGAACCCGCTCTAAGGTCCTGGCGGATTTAGTGAGAGAGTTTGGGCATTTTTGCCTGGACAGGGACATTTTATTGAAGGCGGAGTATCTCCCAGGGGTCAACAATGCAGTAGCAGGCTTGAATTCCAGGCATCTTCAGGACAGGAGCGACTGGATGTTGGGCAACACTATTTGCCAAGATCTTTTCCCTCTGGGGCCTGATTCAAGTAGACCTCTTTGCCTCGAGACTCAACTGTCAGGTGCCCCGTCTTTACAGATGGAGACCCGATCCCAATGCATTAGCAACCAATGCTTTCATCCAGGATTGGTCAGTTCCCCTGTCCTGTGCCTTTCCCCCGTTTGCCATGATAGCCAGAGTCCTGGTTCAAGTACGCAGATAGGCTGCAACGCTGGTAATGGTGACTTCTTTTTTAGCCCTATTAGGTGTGGTTTCCAGCCGTGTTCGAGTTAGCTGTGGATGTTCCTCATATTCTCCCACCCCACCCTCGGCTTCTAACGAACCTGACAGGTCTCCCTAAAAAGCTGGTCCTTCAGTGGCATCACTCCCTTATGGCTTGGAAGATTTCAGCTCTTCCTTGTGCTTCCAGGGACATTCGCAGGACTCTATCTGTATCATCAAAGACTCCTGGGCAGTTTATACCAAATCAGGCTACTCTTCAGCATGGAGCCGCTGGGTTAGCTGGTGTGTGGCTCAACACATCGATCCCGTTTCTGCCCCTCCAGTAGAAGTGGTTAATTTTCTGGTTGAATTATTCAAAGAGGGTCAGGCATACAGAACTATCAATAGGTTCAGGCCAGCCATTTCAGCTGGGCATGTGTTAGTGAAAGGTGAACCAGTGGGTAGGCACTTCTTGGCGCGCAAGGCCCTTAAATCTATTCGCATCAAGGTTCCACCTAAGGCTAAGTTTTCCATTTTATGGGATGTTAATATGGTGTTGGATTTGTTTCATTCTTGGCCTCATAATGATATATTGACTTTGCAGCAACTTTTCTTCAAGTTAGCCATGTTATTGTGCCTCATTTTTATTAAGAGAGATTAAGAGAGTTTCAGATATTAAACCTGTATCCCCAGCCACTTTAGCCAGGTGGGTTAATGAAGGAAGCAGGAGTTGACACTTCTTCTTTCGGACCTCATTCAGTTAGGGGTGCATTGGCCTCTAAAGTCGCTTTCCTGGTGGGGAAGTTTGGAACCAATTTTAAAGGCAGCTGATTGGTCCAGAGAGTCTACATTCAAGACATTTTACCACACGCGTGTTGCTCATGTTGCATTTCATGTGAGGCAAGGGCTTTAAACTTATGAAGCCTCCTGTCTTGACATAGAATGTTTAATCCCCCTCACTAACTAAAGAGAAGGAGGCGAGAATTATCCCACCAACCCACCCTTTTTCATTTTGTTTTGCATTCAGCTTCGGTGTGAGGTGGCCCAGTGAAGGAGATTCCTTCTACGTCCCAAGATGGTGTGGTGTATGAGGTTTCCGGAGTTGGTCGTGGATGATGTCTGATTGCTACAACATCTGGTCTTCAGGGTTGGCGTCTGGTGTGATGCAGCTGCAGAAGAGGAGTTGGTGTTTGAGGAAAGGACTTATATGGGGGTGGGTCTCTGCCTATTGGTTGCCTGCAGAGCATGACCTGGCCTCCATGTTGGTTTGGGATTCTTCCCTTGGACATCATTGAGTACTATTTCAGTTTAAGTTGAAGAAACGTTTTTGTTGTTAAAAGTTTTCTTTGCTGCTGTGGTGTCAGTAAGTAAAGATTGTAATGCATAATACTCGCCTCCTTGTCTTTAATAGAATCTAAACCCCCCTGTTACGTTAGAGAATGGTTTGAATGAACTATCCACAAAGTATTGCCATGCAGGCTTGGCTCGAACCCCCCTACCTTCTGGTTCTAGGCCCATGCATTTTCTGCTTGTGCCATCAAGCCTATCGCTCTCTGTATTTCTTCATGCTGGGCGGGGAGCTTTAGCTCCCACTCTGTGCGCGCTGGGCTTTCCGATGATGATTGGACTGCTTCCTTCCTCTGTTCACTCTCCTCAGCGTGTTTCTCCACTGTTATCCCAGCTGATATCAATTGGCCGTGATGCAGATTCAAACCTCCGACTCCGAAGTGAGCGATTTGTGCGGCCACCATGAAATAAAGCTTCAGTGCTTCCCGACCCCGTGCATAGCTTGTGAAGCATGTAGGACTGCCAGATGTAATGATAAAGGCATTCCAATGTCGAAAAAAAAACCCAACATATTTCTTTACTTGTGTCGTGCACCTTTCGTTGCGGGTCCACCTTTGGAGTCCTTCCGCTATGTGTCCTGGTAATCCTGCGCAGGAACAAATCTCAGGCTGCTGGGAGCACAGGATATTTCCTTTCACTCCTTTCAAAAAACCTGTTGGATTTCTTGAATGAACACAGCTGCCAGAACAGGAAAGGGAATTTCCTTGCAGGTAACTGAGCCTCGTGCGAGGCTACTGTAACCAAGAAAAGAGCTCGGTATGCTGCAAAACCTGTTACACTCCATTTATAGTTTTCAATTGTCAAACAAAAAGATGGCACACGATAAACTGGATCTGCGAGCACAGAATCCAGATGCACTCCGAGCAGAGTGTTCTTTCTGCAGGGCTGCTCCATATGGCTACTGGCCACCCAAATAGCTGGCCTGTGTGGACAGCCGATTCACACCTATGAGCTTGACTTACTGCCTCTCCCCTCTTCTATTGTTCTCTGCCTCTTTGAAGAGGGAGAGAGAGACTAGGGGTTTCAGTGTTGGCGCCAGCCGCCCATTAGCACCTTTTGTTGGGTCCTGGGTCTCCTCCTTGTCAGGTTCCTCCTGGGAGTCCTGTAGCAGGAGAGGTCAGGAGGGGAAAGTGGTCTGTGCTTTATGGCCACCTTTCTTCCCCCTTTCCCTCCTATTTACCCTTGTGGGCAGCTCCCCAAGCTTGAGGGCCTGTGCCCTTGAGCTACATGGGGGTGCCCCCTCATACCACAGCACTGTACACTAGCCCACCACCTTTACCACTTTCACTCCTTCCATTTTATAGATATTTCTGTCATCGCAGCAATTCGCATTATACCTGTGCTACGACAGTATCATCTGGCATCATTCCCTCATTCTCTATTCTTTTCTTGCTAACACAGCCTTGTCTAGTCACTTTTGTTAACTTCAAAAATGTGACTCCGCTAACCCTGGCAATACTTCCATCACTGCAATACTTGAATTGTTTGCAATTTGTGTTGGAGGTTTTGTACTCATATTCTGTGATTATGTTCTTTGACTCAATTACTCTGTATTTCTTGTTCTAATGTTTTCAGTTTCTTAGATATCCCTAAATGTATTAATATCCTTGCCTATTTTCGAGATTTAATGCTATATACTGCATCTGGACATTTATTTTTTAACTATATATTTTAACTTATGCCTCACTACCGTATGTTTGAAAAAAATCACTTCTCACTCACACTGTGCCTTATTTTATGTAACTGCCAATATTTGGATCACCTATAAGTGATTCAGTTCAGTGTGCCAAATAGAATATTGAAGTTACTCCTACGGTGGTGCAGAATATATAGTTCCAGCAAGCCACTTGTGAACTAAATTTCACTTCACAGGACTCCTCACCAGAACAAGAAGCCCATTATCATTTCTACAGTGCAAGCTGATTTGGCCTCTAGTTCGCTCTTGCAGTGCTCCTGAGCAATTTTGGCAGTCTCGCTGCTCATTGCTCTGTAAGAAAAGAGAGGCGTAAGTGGGGTGGAGTGGGAGGCAATAACCCTTGCATTTGTCCATTCGTACCCATAAGCCAATTGGCACATTTTGCTCATTCTTCGGTTTCCCTCTGTACCCCTTAGTAAAATACCAGAATGAGACAGTTCTTCAAAATGGCAAACTTGGCCGCAGATTTATTTTCACAACATAAAGAATCACTGTACACATTAGTGAAAATAGTCTGTAAGTGTTGCGCCTGCTCCGTATCCAACACCTGCTTCCCCCTATTCCTTTGCACCAAGTCCATAGTAGGCCCAACTCTCCCAACCCTTTGTGCCTGAGCCCAGCCTGCCCTTGCAGGTGTTCGTGGGCGGGGAGAGCGCCGTTTTTCCGGGGGAAGCTGAGCCCTTATTGTTACCACCAGGCGCCCCTGCCGTTAGGCTCCCAAGAGGCGCTGGTCCAGCTGTGGAATCCATCCGATGAGCAGGGGCTCCACCCACGAGGCCCCGACACTGCAGGAGCAGCGGGCCTGGCCAGGAAAGCAACCTGGATCCGCTGTTGTAATCCGGTAAGCGCTGCCACATTGCGCTATTTCCTGCCATCCAAGTTCGATTATAAAAATGTGTTGCATAATCACACACAAGTGCTCCTAGATGCCCCACTAAGGACTCGGATAGGCCTGCACTCGCCCCGCACCTGAAAGAGCACGCTTTGCCCCGTTTCAGCATTGAGATACACAAGGTACCGACACGAGGCACCCCCTTCAAAGATGGCCACCGCATTTAGGCTTGTTTCAATCTGTGCCTTACCAGGCACCCAGCAGTAGTTTTGGCCTTGCCTGATTGGGCACTGTAACTACAACCCCCTTGCCATTGGGCGCTGGCAGGCGAAGCCGGCCCTCTCCCACCAAGGCCCTCGGGAACAAGGCCGGTGCCTGTTCTCAGCCTGGGAGCAGCTGTGGACCCCATCCAATGAGCAGGAGCTCCACCCACGAGGACCCAACACTGCATGAGCAGCGGGCCTGGCCAGGAAAGCATCCCGGATCAGCTGTTGCAATCCGGTAAGCCCTATCACATCGCGCTATTTCCTGCCATCCAAGTTCGATTATAAAAATGTGTTGCATAATCGCACTCAAGTGCTCCTAGATGCCCCACTAAGGACTCGGGCAGCCCTGCACCCGCCCCGCACCCGAAAGAGCACGCTTTGCCCCGTTTCAGCATTGAGGTACACGAGGTACCAACACGAGGTACCCCCTTCAAAGATGGCCACCACATTTAGGCTTGTTTCAATCTGTGCCTTACCAGGCACCCAGCAGTAGTCTTGGCATTGCCTGATTGGCCACTGTAACTACAACCCATGCCATTGGGCGCCGGCAGGTGAAGCCGGCCTTCAGCCTGTCTTCTGCCGATCCTGCCGTCTGCCAAACCCACTGGACCTCCAACACCCGTTTCCTAAGGCAGCATTATGGGCACACTGCAGCGTAGAGGCCACGAATGATCAGTCTCCCTCACAAACTTACCTGATCTGTTGCAACTTAACCTGGCCCCAGTAAACCACCAATTTCCGTCTGCATGCTTCTCTTGTACTTCATGGGTATCCGCGCCTCCCTGCTCTCTTAGGGTGACACCAGCGCATTGTGCACAATTTCGGCACCAAATCCGCCCTAAGAGTCACACTCCTGAGCTGTATTACACTCTCCCTCATCATGCTCGACCGTATTTTGAATTGTTGATTTGTAGCCCAAATGCAATATTCGAATCTAGTTGTTACTACCATTGCACTGTGCCTAATTGACTTTAGAACTGTTTGCTACTGATTTGTAGTCCATAAGTAATATTCGAATCTAGTTGTTACTACCATTGCACTGTGTCTTATTGTCTTATTGCCTGTAGAACTACTGATTTGTAGCCCAAATGCAATATTCGAATCTAGTTGCTACTACCATTGCACTGTGTCTAATTGCCTGTAGAACTGTTGATTTGTAGTCCATAAGTAATATTTTGAATCTAGATATTACCTCCATCCAACTGCGTCCAACTGTGTCTTAGTCACCCAGCCACGGCTACCTTAACTATTATCCCTTCACTCGCCACCACACCATACTCATCAGGTCACGACATGCGGTCACTGCCTTTTGCCAGCCTCTACCTTACCCACAAAGCCGTCCTAGGATCCTTATCCTTTATGGTACACACTCCCCACGCCAGCACTCCCAAGTCACACTACATGTATACCCACGACGTCCACCCTATCCCTCCCTCTATCATGCTCCACTGCTCTGACCTTCCCTCGAATCCTTACCTCAACGACCCAACTCTGTGGCTCAAACACTTTGCCACCAAACCTACACCAAATCTTCCATGCACTGTACAATTCAGGAACACCAGACTTAGATCTAGACTGCCCCGACCACCTTGCACTCAGCGCAGCGACGCCGCCCTCCTACAGCCCATCCCACCTACGCCACAGAACCCATCGTCCTCCACCACACCTACCTTAACACTCAAGGGAGCCCTTATTAATGCCAGATCTCTCATGGCTCACGCCCTTGACATCGCAGACCTAATCACTGTCCAAAACCTGGACTTCCTAGCCATTACTGAAACCTGGCTACATGATGCCTCTGGCCCACTCCTAGCCCTATCCATACCTAAGGTTACGCCATTATCAGAAATGATCGACAATCCAACTTGTCTAAAGGAGGAGGAGTTGCTTTCATACACAGTGACATGATCACTATGAGAACAATTGCCAATGCCCAATTCAGCTCCGCAGAATCCCCATCAGTGAAGCTATCCCTTTCACCTACTAACACAGCAACACTCCACCTTATATACAGACCTCCAGGTCCACTTGGCTCTTTTACTGACGATGTCACATCCACATTATCTGCCAACACGAAGCCTAACTCTCAGGTACTGCTATTAGGTGATCTCAACCTTGGCCTCTCCGATCCTAAGGACCAAATGGCCAGCGAAGTTGCCACTACCCTCACCAACCTAGGTTTCCAGCAGCGCAATTGTGATCCTACCCACAACAAGGGTAGAACGCTAGACTGGATAGCAGATTTTAATTGCAACACCACTGTCAGCTCCAACACTGCTTGCGTCTGATCTGACCATCACGTCATTACCTTCCTCATGCCAGCCACCAACCCTCAGCCCACACCTACCATAGCCCCTGGTATACCCACTAGAAATAAAAAGGACATTACCAGGGAGAAACTGCTTTCTCTCATCCTCCCTTTTCTTAACACCTGTGCCACGCTGCACAAGGACCCCACCGTCTTAGTAGACACTTTCAACAGCACTGTGCTTAAAGCCACTGAGACTATAGCCCCGTTAAAAATGTGCAAAGCCAAACAACAGTCCCACCTGAACTCTTGGTTCACCCCGCAGCTTAATAATCTATGCAAAGAAAAGCGTAAGGCCGAAGCACTATGGAAAAGTCATCCTAGTACGACTAATAAATCCTCCCTCCTGATCACCTCACTTAACTATAAGGAAGCCATCCTTCAAGCCAAGAAAGAGACGTATAACCTACGCATATCTCAAGCAGAATCCAACACGAGAGAACTTTTCAAAATTCTTAAAGAATTAGAAGCCCCATCTCCTGCCCCCGACTCGTGCACTAAAGACAACACCTGGTGCAACAATATACAAAATGCGCTTCTCAACAAAATAACCACCCTACAACTCAAAATTAATGCTAAACAAAAGTCCCTCCACATGCCGCTCATAAGCAAAACCATGCCACCTAAAACAACCACCCCTGACTCTCCCTTGCCTTTCAGCTAAATGCCGCTCACCGCCCTTGAGGTTGAAAAAATCATCTGCAACTTAAAACCCTCCAACTGCCAAGGGGACGCCTGTCCAGCTCCTATCATTAAGGAATCAGCCCATGACCTCGCTCCCTTCATTACAACCTTTATCAACTCCTCATTTCAATCGAGAGTTGTCCCTAACAACTTGAAGGATGCTTGGGTATCCCTCTTCTAAAAAAACCAACCGTAGACCCTGAGGTCCCAACCAACTATAGGCACATCACGACGGTCCCATTTCTCTTGCAAATCTTAGACCGTGTAGTTTATCTACAGATACAGAAATACCTGGAAACTAACAATCTTCTAGGCACTAGACAATCTGGCTTCAGACCTAAGCACGGTACGGAGACAGCCCTCTTAGACCTCAAAACCCAAATTGAGGATCTTAAAGACAAAGGCAAACTAGCCCTGCTACTACTATTAGACTTATCCGCTGCCTTCGACTTGGTCAACCACCAAATCCTTTGTCACCACCTTAAAACTTCAGCCCATTTTTCCGATAATGCCACATATACCATGTCATTAAAACCTGGATGGCACAACATGAGCTCTGTCTTAATGATGATAAGACAGAGTTCCTCATCCTAGGGACACAGCAAAGACTTAACAAGTTGAACCCTAGGTTCAGCTCCTTCAATATCGACGGAAACTCCCTAAAAGTCTCCAAAGATACTAAAACCCTCGGAATATACCTGGACTCCACTCTTTCCCTTCAAAGACAAACAAATGCAGTTGCAGCCGCCTCTGCCTACACATGCAAGCTAATCACAGCATGTCGCCCTTTTCTCTCTACCCAGAACTGCACAACCCTTGCTAGGACTTTGGTAATGCCAAAACTTGACTACTGTAATGCACTGTACCAAGGCACCAACCAATGCAACCTTGACAAACTCCAGATCATACAAAACAACGCCATCAGAGCAGCCCTCAACATCCCTAGATCAGCCCATATCTCTGAAACTAGGAAGAACCTGCACTGGCTGTCAGTCTCCCAAAGGATCTCACTAAAATCTCTTGCAATGACTTACAAATGCTTGAATAATCTGGCCCCCAGTTATCTATCCTCCCGGTTCACCCATTATATCCCACCTCGCTCACTAAGGTCTGCCTCTAGCCAGAGCCTACAGATCCCGAGATTCAAGCTCCAAACAGCCGGTGGGGCCAGCTTCCCAGCTCTGGCAGCCAAACTGTGGAACTCTGTGCCGCTCTCCATCAGAAACTTGCCCTCCCTGAACTCATTCAAACACAAAGCTAAACTTTGGCTTGTCTCCTCCGATGACCAAGAGTCACTTAGATAAACATGTTTATCTATGTATTAGTTGTCTAATCTGCAATGTTCTCCTACTCGAATGTACAAAGTAAATGTTCTATGCAAATAAAATAAATACAAATACAAGAGCAAAAACCCTTCCAGCTTCCTCATGGCTCATTCGGAGTCTGTCGCTTGTGCTTGGTCGCCCAAACACTACCATACCACCTGGCCGTCTCAGACGACAACGACCAGGCATCGTCCCCTGTTTGTTCCTCATTTAGGGTGGGCGGGTGGAAAACAAAAAACTTATCTCTTCCGCGACGGGTGTCCTATTCCTGGGCTGGATGTTCCCTGGTGTAGGATGCCTGACCATTTAAAGGGGCATATCACGCCCCTTTCGTTTGTTCGTAGTGATGAGCGCAGGCTGGACGTTCTAGTCCTGAGGGTCAGTATGGTTCGATGTGGTTTGTGACAGCGACATCGGGGTCTGTATTTTATCCAGAGCGGAGACCCAGGAACTATTGGAGAACAGAGCTGGGACACCAGGTTAGCCGTTGGCTTGTGATGGGTGGTAAAACATCTAAAAGGTGCAAGCTTTGGCATAGCTCTGTCAAGGTTAATGTTTCATTAGTAGGCATAAAGCCGCCACAGGCATGGTGATCTGCATGCACAGCGTGATGGTGCTAGAAGAGAGGCGAGTGGGTTAGTTAGGGAAGGGGAGGTGAGTTGGTATTAAGACTCCTGCTATTGTGTTTAGTGCTTGGCAGAGCAATTAATGCTGCAGTATGCAGTTGACATGGGAGTTGAGCCTTTGTCTCATTATTCATAGGAGTGCAGAGTTCTTACTTAAGCAATAACCCCCTCGCCAGTTGGACATTACTGCGTCAGGTAATGCCGACAGGGCCCATAGTTACAGGCACGAGCGCACTGAAAATCTGGATCTGTGAGAATAGCATACATGCATCCACACAAGTCACTGCAGTGATGTTCAAGTAATGTATGGTGATTTTTGGTCAGTTCAGTAAGCATAGCATTTTGTTTTCCATTCTCATCTGAAATTACTTCAAAAGCATTGGCTGGTAATAAACAAAGTACTCGTCGTGCAAAGTGAATTTGTATGTCAAACCATACTTTGTATTGTAGTGTATAAGGAAATGAGGTATAGAACATTCCACAGGAACAAAGTTTCGAGAGGTCAGGGCGAGAGATTGGAGCTTTGTGTTTTGCTTGGTCTTTTCCAATGCGCCGCAGTCGTTTGATAATGCTAATGAAAACATTGTTGACAGCTATAAACTGGTCATTCTGTATAATAGTGACATTTCTGCAATAAGGAGGATTGTTTAGGTGTTGATTCAAGCCAGATCGCAGAAAAATAAGACTTTGAGATCGGTATTCTGCTCCAGAAACTGTACGGACTTCAACATAAAATTGGCACAAAAGAAAGGCAAGAATTGGGAAAGGTTGCAGTTCAAATGCAGATGAATAACCTTTTTGGACAAGCCATCCTTTAAAGGAGTCCACTGCCGATTTGGTGGCACACTGAGTGTTAACTTCAGATCTATTCATTTCTATTGTATCCAAATCAGTATTGCACACTGAAACATGTCTGCCTATATGACATAAATTACTCACTGTAATCATATTTCTGATGATTGAATCTGCTTAGATTCACATGCTGTGCATATAGTCCGACATCTAGTGGTAATCGCAGAGTATTGCATCTTTTTTTTGAAGATCGATAAGGGACATCGACATGGGCATGACTATAACACGATCCCCAACGTGACGTGTAGTGGACCCAAAATCCCTCACGTGTCGAGGTCCCACCTTTTGTTTTTCTTCTGCCGTGAGGGGGCCTTGCAGAATGCGTGAGTGAGCACAGAAGAGAGAAGGTGTAAGATGTCTATGTTCCTTCTATTCCAAGAGGGGAGGAAGTGAATCTAAGCAGATATAATCATCAGAAATACGATTACGGTTAGTAATCTAGAGGAACATTTGCAAAGAATGCTATGGTAGCCCCTGTGCCCCGAGTAGAGTGAGCTCTAAGAGTAAAGGGTAGCTCTCTCTTGGCAAGAGAGTAACACAGTGTGATGCAATTTACAATCCATTTGGAAATAGCTGATTTAGAGACAGGGTCGCCTTCTCTACCAGCTGCCACAGAGATAAAGAATTGGTCAGTCATTTTCAGTGGTTTCGTTTTTTCAAGGTAGTAAATTACTGCCCTCCTCACATCTAGCGTGTAGAGGCTTCTTTCTATCAAGTCAGTGGGGTTTTGGAAAAAGGTGGGAAGTTCGATTGGTTGATTCACATGGAATTTCGAGATGAATTTAGGTGCAAAATGTGGGTGTGTGAAAAACCACCTTGTCTTTGTGAATAGTCATAAAGGGATCCTAAACTGAAAGGGCCTGCAATTCACTAGCCCTTTTTATCTAGGTAATGGCCACTAGAAAGGCAGTCTTATAGGTGAGGGCCTTTAGGCTAGCCTTGTGCATGTGCTCAAAGGGAGGCCCCATTCATTGTTAAATTTAATTGATATGGCATTTATAACGCGCCTGTACACAAGTGTTTCTAGGCGCGACAAGGAGGGGCAAACGGGGAGGACAAAACAACGATCTTCCTAGGCCATGTGTCATTCAGATCGCGCAAGTGCAGGGGAGAAGTGGCGAGGGGTGGGAGAAGTGCAGGTCACTCAAAAAGTGCCGCCAGCGTGTGGCTCAGTGCAGGTAACTCAAAAAAGTGCAGCCAACGGGTGGCTCATAAGTGCAGGGAGAAGGGACTGTAGGGTTGCAGATACAGACCAAAAGTGCTGGGGGAGCCGGGAGGCAGTGCAAGGGCAACTGGACATGCAGGAGCCTGGCCCCAAGTTCAGAGGGTGGCCAGGTGACCAGTGCGTGGAGCAAGAAGTTTCACATGTTCTTAAAATACACTGCATTTGAGAAACCCCTGCTCAGTATATTCTTTCAGGTATTTTAAACATACGGTTTCTGTGTAGATTGCTATGCTGCTTGCATGCTGTAACCATGAATTTTGCACTTGGGTAGACTTGAGAGTTCCTGAAACTTTAGCTGTGTGTGCGCACAACTTCCACGCATAGAGGACACCCAAACACGGATGCAACACAGGAGTTCCCCTTTAAAGGCTCGCTTGTACCTTTCGTACAAAGAAGCCTTGCTGCCAGCTGTGACAGAACAACCTGTTCACCTCCTCGTCACCTCATGGCGGTGATCAAAACAAGCTGTACTCTTTTCAAGCAGTGGATATACCACTAGATACATTTTAATTTTGAAAAATGTCTGGTCTCTTGCTTGAAGCATCAAGAATTTCTGGAATATCGTTGACAACCAGCTTTTGTTATTTCTGTTAATTTTGGTGTACTTATGTTAGTTGTTTTTTCCTTAGCTGGGACCAGCTTCCATGGAAAAAAGACCTTAACTTTAAAATGCAACTTTGATTTTCTTTGTCTGACAGAGACTTGACAAACCAGAAGAACCAGACTAGACTATTCTTCTTTTATGTCGGTCCTTCTCCCACCGCTCTAGAATATGAACTGCATACAGACTTGATAGCTTTTCCTTGGTTTATTCTTACTGGTTGCTGCGCTCCATTGAAACCATCTCTTTGAATGTCTAAATCCTCAATGAATGTGGCAGGTGCCCATACATTAATGTTATGTACAACAAGAATGACTTTAGGGAAACAAGTTTGCACACATTAATATTGCCAACATTCTGGAGCCGGCTTCATCTACAGGACTCCCTGTCTCGTCAATCCACTGCATTCACAGTGCTACTGATAAGATGAGACTGGAATGCAGCCTATGCATCTTACGGACGGCATTACGATTTCGCCATCTTGACTGAACAACTTGAGTCATCCATCTTTAAGATGTGGCTTCAAAGCACGGTCTCCTTGGGAGACTGTAAAAGTAATTAGAGCCTCACGTATGATTCTGTGCACACAATTGATTCATGTATTTCTGAGGTAAGTGAACTTGATAAATGCTTCACCACGGTTTGCCCACTTAATGGTTTCTTTCAATATTTAATGTGAAGCAGTTCAATGGGTTTTGCGTAAAATGCGTTCCGGCTCACTCTTGGCATGAAGAAAAACCAACCATAATGGTTTCTGCTTTTGAGTAGACTGTGTCCATTCACTTCCGGGGTACTCACTGCCTCTTCATAGATTGAACAGTTGGTCTCTAACATACACCAAAGTATTTTCTGTATTAGGGAAAATAGTCACACAGCTAATTGGGAAGTGCAACAAGACAGTCGTTTTATCGCATAGCAGTTCAATAGAGCATGCCCCTGTCTAAACCAAACAGGTTTGTTTGCAGCAAATGGCAAATAGGTTTCACTTTGCATTGCTCGCCTTTGGGGGGCAGCGTTGCACGAAATACGAAGTGTGCTTATGGTGACATGGAACATTTTACAGAAAGTACTGGCAAATATTTTGTCACCTGCCACCATGGGGAAAGTGCATTTCTTAGGTCGAGTGTGTAAACTAAGGAATTTGCAAGGTCTGCTGCTTCCTCTGATCACGTGACTGTTAATGCTCTTACAATGTCCATTCTCAGAGAGGCTACCCTCTGCTGCAAACCATGCATTGCATTCTAGGCATTCGCATCTTTAAATGCTGGTCCCGTTTCTATCGCTCCTATTGTTG
Organism: Ambystoma mexicanum; assembly: GCF_040938575.1. NCBI lineage: Eukaryota > Metazoa > Chordata > Amphibia > Caudata > Ambystomatidae > Ambystoma > Ambystoma mexicanum. The sequence goes on from NC_090934.1 coordinate 231,716,817, forward strand.
CCAATGTATGCCTTTTACCCCTTACCAGTGCCCAAGGTCCACTGTTGCAAAGTCAGCAGCTATTCACAGTGCTAGCAGCCCCATCCCCTGTGACCTCACAGCAATCATTCAAGCTATTGCCATCTTTTGTGTTTACTGTTCATCTTTAAAGGACATGCTCATTGTAAAGAATGATTCCATATCCTCATATTGGTAAGGTACTCCTTTCTATACTGCATTATGAATCCTCGTTTACTCGTGCCCAGAGATTTAATATAGTAGATGTATGTCGTTGTGCAATGTTTCTGGGCATACATCTCAAAAGTAGGATGTTCTTAATCCGATTCTCTTCTCTTGTGATTTTTAATCCCCTCTTTGGTGGCGGAATTCCCACGTACTTCCGGAATTCTTAAGATAATGGTTAACTTATCTTAACCCTGTTATAACTTGTTCATATCTCTCTGGCTCCAACACTCACAGAGGAATTGGGATTACCCTTTCAAATCCCTTTATCGGTCACAACTTCTCTAAAAGACTGCCCGATCTACTCAAGGTTTGCCAGATTGTAAACCTCGTTCTCTGGCTGTAGGATGAAACCTGCTCAATGTACTTCTCATGGCCTTCCTCCACACTTGTTTTTCTGCAGGGATGTTTTTGACCATTTCAGTTTTTCATCTGGGTTCCCATGTCGGTAATCATGGGTGAATCTCTCTATTCTGCCTACCGTTTCCGTCCCATGGCCAACACTCACCTGCCACACTTGCCCTTCACTCCTCCGTGACCTTGTGCCTCTTCAGGCTAGTTTACGCATCCAACCAAGCAAATACCTTTTTTGCTTGGCAACCAAGACTAGCTGTTCTTCACTTTCTCAACATGGCGTTCAGCCAGTTCTGTAGTTGTTCCAAAATCCTCTGGGTTCTCCTGCTTCTCTGCTGTGTTATCTGGTATAGTTGGGCACCTCGGTCACACAGGGCCCTGGCCTACAGTCTTGCCTTTCTGGCCATGGATATGGCTACTTCCTGTCTGATGTTTGGATGGGCTAAAATGGAAGACTAGAGAAGAGCTTAGAGTACAGTCTTCTTTGATCCTGTTCCACTCGTTCCTCTGCTGCCAGTTTATTCTTTTCACATTAGATTACCACATCACATTCTGTCTGCCTTTTCACATGAAGGTTGTTTTTTTACCTAGGCATATTGATGCAATACAAAAGTCCACAGCGACCGAAGCATGATGTTGTGGCAGTCGCCAACAGAAGACAGAGTAATTACTTTTGAGAGCATGAGATTTTTTCTTGTATGTACCAGCACCCTGCAGCTCTACATCAGATAGAACTCCTTATTTTCCTTAAACGCAGAGTGCCCATTAACACCCTTTCCCTCCATCTAAAGCTAATATGGCGCAGTGCCACGTGCAGCGATAATACTGGTCCGACGCCTCGGAACCTTCAATGAATTGCAAGACATTGGCGGCTGGCCCATTGGGCTGGAGCAGGCAGTGCCCCATCACCTTCCAGCAGCTTCTTTGAGAGACAATGCCCATGAGATGCCCGGAGTTCAAGCATGGCATCCTACACTCTTAGACCTTTTCCCTAAGATTTCTAATATTTGTGCTATTAAAATGCACCTGATAATCTAATTACTTAAAAAATGTTAACCGAGAGTGCCCAGCCAATACTCCTTGGTTGGTTCAAGCCTCTCGCTTGCTCTGGCTGTAATTCTGAGGAAACATTTACAGCCCTCCACTTTCAGAATTCATTGCCATGCCCATATTAATGATGCAAGACAGAGTTTGACTAATTATTTAAGCCTTCCTAAAGATATGGCTCTAAATATTTCCAAAATGTTGTCCTTTGCTGCATTACAATTTGTATGTCTTTTAACATGGATAAATGCCGTGGTATGAACTTTTTAAAAAAAAATCTGACGTGGGACAGACATTTTCTCAAATGTTTACTTATGAATTGAGATCTCCCTGCCTGCAGCGTTTCTCAAGGTGAACCACAGCAGATTTAGGAAGTACCTTTTTGTGTGCAGCTTTTGTTAGTGTACGTGTTCTTGATTTTATGCACTTTCTAACCCAAACCGAAAACCTACTGTACTCTTTGAAGAACCCTCCTGTATCCTGAGGCAATCTCTGTGGCGTGCGGCACATCAGACTTTGAAAGGTACTGCAGCTAATGGGGGAGGGTTAATGTGTACCTGCTGCTGTCAGCACTTGCCTGCAAACCTTTATTTCCTGCACCGAGGAAATTATCCAGCAGCTTAATGTTGGGATGCGATATGGCACAGGAGTGTTTCTGATATTGAGATATAAGCATTTTAGGCAGGCATGAGGGATTAGAGGGTATTGGTAGTAAATATGCAATGTTCGACTGATTATGCGATAGATGTATTTATTTGGGCGCTCTGGTAAAGACACCATTCAAGTCCCCATCTGGGAGTTGGGCTGGAAATAGGGGATGAAGTCTCTTCACCCCTTCCATGAAGGCCTTAATTACAGGAACAAAGGAATGGCTTGGATGACCGGGGTCTTTCATTTAAGGATATTTTCCATGAAGTCTGAATTAGGGACGGCTCTGTGTGTGGTAATCTTCAAGCGATCAGCAGCTTTCTTCAGAAAGTTGTTCAACATCATCTGGTCATCTACAAGTGACGAGTCTCTAGGCTGGGAGGCGGGAGGCGCATGCAGAAAAATATTTTCTGTGTCATGTGGTGTGGTGGAATGCCACGTGCCTTGGTCATTGACAGGGTTCCAGTCCGGGTCCTGGTATGCGGGATTGTGTCCGGCCTTGCCATGGTCTTGGGCATAGGAAACACCCGGACTAGGATCATCCGGGTCCTTTATAAATACATCCACTTGGGGGCCCTGATGGAATTCCTCCAAGGAGGGGACTTGAGCACCAGGAGAGTGGAGCCTCTGGGACTTAGGAGCGACGGGACAGGGGTCCACATCCCAATGCCTCTTCAAAATGTCCTCGTATTTGCCTGAGAAATTAATGAATTCTGCCATTTTGTTCATACAAGCCTCAAACTTGTCCCTGGTCCATTCAGAGGAGTCTGAGGGATCTGGAGGGGGAAAGGGACATGCAGGAGGAGCTGGGTCATGATGCAGGGCCCTAGAATGAAGAGGAGAGGCTGGAGAATAGCCCTCAGGTGAAGGTGGGGCCTTCCTGTGGTCCAAAAGAGGCGACTTTGCTTTAGAGAGCTTCTCCCGAAGGTTTGTAAGTGTTTTCGCCGAGTGGACCCGTTTTGGCACATGCTTCGGCGCTACCCTGTCAGAAGCTGAAGATTTAGTGGGAGCGCCCAACACAAAAGAAGATTTCGCACCATGCAGAAGCGGTTGCGCAGAGGGCACTGAACCGCGAGGTTCGAAAGTCCCAGTCAAAGACTTAGACTGGCCTGCGGGTGTGGAAACATTCCTCGACGGGTCAGCCGGGGAAAGTTTAGGGGTTTGTGCTTTGATGCGTGAGTGTCCCTGTCGCCGGGATGTGACTTACCCATAACACTGCCGGCAGCATGCCTATAAATGAAGGTTTTATAAATGAAGGTGTTTTCACGTATATGGCAAGAAAAAAAGCCTGAGGAAGCTTGGAAGCTTGGACAGACACATGGGAGTGCGAAGGCTCCATTTTATAAATGAAGGTGTTTTTACGTATATGGCAAGAAAAAAAGCCTGAGGAAGCTTAGCAGCTTGGACAGACTCTTGGGAGTGTGAAGGCTCCATGGTAAAGTCAACGGCCTCTGAATCAGAACTGCAGCTGCCAACGTATTCCTCGTCTGAAGCAATGATGCTGGTGGGGGAGTGCCTCTCGGCCTGCATGGCGTAGGACAACCACCTCTCTGCACGCCTGTCTTTCAGGGTCTTGGGCTGAAAGAGATTACAGGCTTTACACAAGCGCTCGTCGTGAATATGAGGGAGACACCAATTGCATCAGCGATGGGTGTCCTTCCAAGGGAACTTGCTGTTGCAAGACGGGCAAAATTTAAAAGGCGTCCTGTCCATAGCAGAGGGAAGTGGCAGCCAGACCAAGAGAAATGGCAGAGAATGAAAGGCATTCTCAAATGAAGACAATATGAAAAGGGCTCCACTCTTCCTACTGTAAAGACAGGGCCGGAGGGCCAAGGCCACGTGGTAAACAGTCGTCGATCAGCCCAGGATGGAACATCGGCAAACAGGACGGGTGTCGGTTAGTCTTTGAAGGCAACAAACCACCGAAGAACTTTAGAAATCTAGCAATCCAAATTATGTGCAACCAACTAGGTAGGCGATAAAAACCCAATCTGGTGGGACCTTGGCGCGCAAGGAATTTTGAGTACACTACACCCATGTCGACGTCTTTTTTGAAAAAAAGATGCAATACTCTGCGATTACCACTAGATGTCTGACTACATGCACAGCATGTGATTCTAAGCAGATTCACAAGCATCAAAAATGTATTTACATTGGTGAACTGTAAGCTGATTTCCAATGATGGAGACTTTTGAAGTCCTTCATTAGTTTCACTTCTGCAGTCCTCCTGCCACTGCGCTATTGAAAGGAGCCCCGTCAGAGAAATGTGTGCTCTGGTAGGGTGCCTTGGATGGACTTTGAAATGTCCTTTTTATTGATCCAGGGGGGGAGGTTGCACTTGGCCCGTAATTGAAACAAGTTCATTGTTTGGAAAAGTAATCACAGAATTATTTGAAAATCCATTGTACTTGATGAAGGAAGAAAAGTAATTGTGGCTGACAAGATGAAAATGCTGAAAACGAATAGGAAAGAACTTTCAGGGCCTTCGCGTGCAAGACGGAATGTCGGTGGAGGAATTACCAGTAGGGTAAGGCTAGGAAATGTACCAATGGGTGCTGTGAGAAACCTGAAAGTGTCTCCCTGGCTAAAACCTGGGGGTCTTTCAACCAGGTGGCCAGGGCACGGTCATCGCTATTGGATCCAGTTCCTAGGGGTGGACTAGTGAGGGACCATCACCTGGATGAGGGGTCCTCGGGGCGTTGGACACCAAACGGTGAGACGCGGTATCCCCCTTCCTTCAACACCTTTTTCCATCCTTTTCTGTAGGACACTCAAAAACACTTTCGCACAACATGAAAGACAACAAACTAACACCAAAGCCATTTACCTGACATGTGCCAATACAAGGGTCAGGCAAAGTCAGGCAATTGACCAGAATCAGACACACCTGACGGCCCTTTCCCTTCCCAAGGCAGACTGCATGACAAGACAGCTACCCAGACCCAGCAGTTCAAGAGGAGGAGAAAGGCGGCAAACATTGAGAGGCTGACGAGGAGAGACGCAACCTTGCCCTTTTTTCGACAAAACCCAGCGAAACCCCTGCAGAAGGAATCGTAAGAACGAGGACAATAGCCCAAGTGTGTTGCAGCAGATGTCAACGGTACATTCAGCGAATCTACACTGATAAGTTGGAGCGAGGGAGACTCCTGCTACCGTGGTACTGGCCTTAACTCGAGTTACAAGGAAAGCTGTGTGGTTCATCACAGCCGATGAGTCGAAGGCAGAGCCGATAAGAACCGAGCTGTCTTGAATGAAAGTCGCAAAGTGAGAGAAGTTCAAAGAATTGTAAAGGGGAGACCAGCTACAGAAGGGGACCGGCACCACATGGGTGCTGCTCCGAGAAACTCTGGTCGATCCCCATCTGAGTGAAACTACAGATACCAGAAGCCGTAGGAGAGCTGCCAAAATAGATCAAAGTGGTAATACAGGAGGTCAAAAAATATCCCTGTACAGTCGAAAGTCTTTGACCTAAGAACTGTAGAGGAAAGCAAGGGAATGAATCCCGCACAAATTGAGAGCAAATGTGAAGTTGGCAAGAGTGAACCCGGCAGAGGGATGTCCACTATGAACTGTATGAAAAGACATTGAAAAGTAAAGGGAAGTGAATCCCGGTAAGGTGAAGAGAAAGCCATGGTGAACCAGGTGGAGAGAGGCTGATATTCGAGAGGTGAAAGCGCCCGGAAGAGGGGAACCCCGAGGTGAAGAGCAATCACCTGAAGTGAAATCCGAAAGGAACCTTTTGTTGTTTTGTAAACCTATCAGGCCTTCGGAACCAGGAGACACAACCACCGAAGGCCCTGATAATGATAGGAACTGTTTAGGGGATACAAACCCAGAAGAGGGAGATCCAGTGGGGGGTGAAAAAGCTATCGCCAGACAACACGAGGAACCAGGGCAGCGCCCGGAAGAGGGGGGACCCAGGGGTGAGAGAATCACCTGATGAACATTTTGAACTGAACTTATTTGGTTTTTTATTTTCCGAACTCGAAGGAAAGAGACTTTTTAGTAAATGAGACTTGGGCCATCGAAACTCCTGATAAGCTGAAACAGAACTGTCGACCCGTGCTGGGAAAGCTCGAGTGTGTGCTCCAAGATCCCAACTTACCCTGTGCTTAAAACATGGGGAAGGAAGACCAAGGCTACCGCATCCTGACATATTATTTGTGAACACTGCTTTCTTTCCTTGAAAACTATCCCATGACCTTTTTTGTATTAGATGTAAGGTTTGGCAATAGGTTTCTTAGCATAGGCCCTTTTTATTTGACTCAACACCACTATGACTGCCTTTTTTTCATATGATGGTCAACGCTTGCTCCCATCTTAGATTTAGGTTTAGATTAGGGGCCTCATTACGAGTCCGGCGGTAAACGTGGCAGTAAAACCGCCTGGTTACCGCCGGACTCGTCTTACCATTCCGCCTCCGTGATTCCCGGAATTACTGGGGCATTACAACCCCGGTTTTCCGGGAATCACGGGGGCGGAATGATGTTAATCCCCAATCCCATCGAGTCCTATGGGACTCAATGAGATTGGGGATCATGGAAACACCGGCAGCATCTCGTAATGCTGCCGGCGTTTCCTTGTCCGCCTGCAGGCGGGCGGTGTTAAACCCGCCAGGTCAGACCTGGCGGGAACATCACCTCCCGTTTGCAGGAGTCGGGATCAGGCGGTCCGGAAACAACGGTGGCATTATTTCCAGACCGCCTGAGTTATAATGAGGCCCTAGGTGTTTTTCCAACCTGCATACAGTTTAATAAACACCCTTGAACTGTGATCACTTGTGTCTGTCTTTACTGTTGCCACCATGAGTTCCTTACAGTGCATGCAGGTATGACAAAATATGGTTGCTGGGGTACTAATTAGTCAATAATCCTCAGGTTGGGGAAGGGGGGTAAAAAACATATGTACGTGCCTCGTAGCAGAGACTGTTGGCACTAACATACAAATGTATACATACTGACACCTTGATGTCATTTTTAGAATTCTTTGTATTATAAGATTAACCACATTGGTTTATTTGGAAGATACAAATAATAATTGAGTAAACCATGCGCAAAGGCTTCTATAGAACCCACACTTCTGATCTAGCGTATTTCCATTAGTATTCTGGGGTGAAATGCCCCGGGATACTAATGGTTTTTGCATGAATTCAAAGCTTTTCTGTGTTGGGTCTCACATGAACGCGGCAGTTGGAGAGCGCATAAGTCTAGAAAGACTAGATAGCGCATTCCGGTCTATTGATATGGAGTGGAAGGCAGCCATGCTGGAAGTAATGCTTCCTTCCGCTCCATATTAATGATCCACAGGTCACACATGGCTTGTGAATAATGCAGGTGAATCATTTTTTGAAGAAACCTCGGGTTAATTTGAAGAAGCTTCGCACACGGAAGATTATGCAATGTAATGTCGGACGATACCACAGTGTAATGGTGGGCATAGAAGAAGTGCTTAGCGTAGTTGGAATGGGAAAGAACGTTCAGGAGAGTCGGGTTCGAGATGGAAGATTCAAGGTGGAATTACTGTTCAGATAAGGCTTGGAAATGCACCAATGAGTGCTTGCAGGTATATAAAAACATGGCGGCCGGGGTACTAATGGTCTGTGTTCCATATTATGATGACTGTTTTATGACTCATGGCCAACAGCAGGGGAGATTGACCCCCACAGAGTGTGATCTCCAGAGAGTCTTGAAGCACTGTGCGCAGGCGTATTGCATCTGTTGGTGGAGCAGACCATGAAGAGTTTAGTTTTGGCAATTAGGTGGAGCCACTTAAAAGCTGAAACGATTGCACTGGAGTACAGCTCGGCAGAGATGACATGAGGGACACAGCTCGTGAGTGTTATTTACTCGGTGGTAGTTCTACACATACACACAGCACAGTCAATTATCAATAGCCAATGGCTCATGGCAAATGTACATTCTGAGGTCTGATTTACCCACCAATTGACTGCCCATTGTCTTGCTAATCCCTACGGCATTCACACCCACTACCTGCATGAAACTTTGTCGTCGAATCTCTCTGTGCTAGCTCCATCAAGCAGTAAAATCAAAACTTAGCCTACCAGTGTTATTTCTAAGCAGTCCCTTCAGAGTTCATAGCTGTGATGCTGGAAGCTTCATTTTGGAAAAACTGGTCAATGTGTGCTGGTAGGATTTGGTAGATTGGCAATTGTGTATTGTATGTGAATATTCCTGTATGTGTTGGGTGTCCTTGAGAGATGGAAGAGTATTTGTAGTTCAGTGTTTCGTATCTGAGGTTTGTGTCAAGTTTGTTATGTAGTGTGGTGGATATAGTGAGTGTTAACGGGTTAGAGAGGGTTGGTTGGGTGAGTTGGGTTTGTTTGTGAAGGGTTGGCACTTTCACTTAGTCTTGTTCCTGGAGTGTTCCTGGAGTGTTTGTGGTTGTCATTTGAGTGGTCCAGTCACCTGGGGTTCTCTTGTGTTGTGGTGTTAATAATTTCCTGAACTTGAGGCAAAGCTCTGTTGTTCATATTTCCTTTGGGACTGAGGTCCTGAGTTTCACCTCTATGCTGGAAAATGCTGATCCCACAAATGTATGTTTTAAGTATAGTTTGTGTTGGAGTTGGATGTCGTTGGTGGATCTTAGTGTTTGTGTTGGTTTGTAAATGATGATTTTCTCCTTTATGCATTCCGCTTCTTGGCCATGGATCGCTCTGTGTGTTATGCAGAACATTTTGAAGAAGATTACATTTTTGACTGGCAGCCAATGCAATGTTCTTAGTGTTGATGTGATGTGTTCCCTTCTTGTGAGTTTAAGGAGTATTCTTGCAGCAGCGTTCCGTTTTAGTTGGAGCTACTTTAACAGGATTTCTGGCGTTCCGATGTAGATGCTGATGGCATAGTCTATTCTTGACATGACGATGGAGATGATGGCGAACATTCTGTTTGTGAAGGAAAAGAAGGTATTTTCTTTATCGTGTGTACGTTGAAGAAGCATTTATTAACTACTGCATTTACTTGTGGTTCTAGTGTTAGCTCTTTGTCCATTAGTATTCTAAGATTTTTGACCACATTGAACAGTTCAGGTGAGCTGCTAATTTGGCGGGCCATGGAATGTCCTGGTTTATTCTAGATCGTTTGGTGTAATCATGATTTTGGTTTTTTTTCTGGGTTGAACTTGAGGCTGTTGGTGCTCATCTATTGTTTTAGTTTAATGAGGCAATTGGTTAGAGTTGGGTTTTGCTCTTCATGGGCATTTATTTTATGGATGATTTGGGTGTTGTCTGCGTAGCTGTAACAGGTGAGGCCATGTTTTTGACGAAGTTGATCAGTGGAGTCATGTAGATGTTAAAGGTAAAAGCAATGAGCCCTGTGGGACTCCACATGTTTTTAAAGGTGCTGATTTGAAGTCACTAACCAGATTGTTTCTGTTCTTTCTGTCAGGAAGGAGTTTAACCAGAGGAGAGCAGTGAAGGGAGCAGTGTTGCCAATCCCAATATGTTCTAGTCTTCAGATGAGTGTCGAGTTTGACTCTGTTGAAGGCTGCTGAGAGATCGAGTAGTAATAATGCAGAGTTAGTGTTGGAGTCTGCATTGGCCGTTAGGCCATCCCAGATAGATAGTAGCACAGATGCCGTCCCTCTCTTGGGTCAGAAGCCTACTTGTGCCCTATCCTGCAGTTGGTTGTCTTCCACGTATTCCCAAATTTGCTCGTAGATGTAGCTTTCTAGTAGCTTTTTCCCGGGTATGGTATATTTGAGATTGGTTGGTAGTTGGTAAGGTCTTCCACGTTTCCTGAGGTATCATGAAGGAGTGGTTTGATGGAGGCCTATTTGAAGGCTTGTGGCACTGTTCCTGTTGCTAGTGACAGGTTGAAGAGGTTGAGGTAGTAGTCTGCCGGTGTTCATTGGGCGAGGATGGCTTTGTAGACATCTGTTGGGCAGGCATCTGCTGGGGAACCCACTCTATTGCTAAGTAGGTTTCTCAATGTATCGGTTGAAATAGGCGGGAAGAGGTTTAGTCAGGTTGTTGGCTCCGGATTTGGCTGTTGTGGTGGTCTGTGGGAACTTTTAGCTTGCTTTGTATAATTAGCTGAATGTTCGTGATTTTGTTATTAAAGTGGTCGGCGAGATCGTTGCATAGTTTTTGTGTAGAGATCGGTGTGTTGATGCACATAGATGGCTTTCTCGTCTCATTTACGATCTTGAACATTTCTTTCTTGGTGTTGCCTGCTTTTTTGATACGTTTGTTGCAGTATCTATTTTTGGCTTTGAGCATTTCGGTTTTGTATAGTCTAATCTGTCTTTGGTACAAAGTTTTTTTGTGTTGAATGTAGTTTTTTTCTCCATTCTTTTTCTAGTTTGTTTGTTTTTTTCAGTGCTTTGAGATGTGGCATGCTGCCAGCGTGAGCATGGTGGGCCTGAGCAAAGAGAGGGCTATGGCGAGGGCGGTGGGCCATTAAAAGGCCATATTCGCCCCCCCCCCCCCCACCAAGGTGTGAAATCCATTAACACCCCGGGGTTCATTCGGGGTGTAGAAGGCTTTCTGTATTTCCCCTTGGGAGATTTGTGCTGCCTGCGTAGTTAGTCTTCTGAGGGGAAAAAGATGGCCATAGAGAAAAGGGATTACGTCTCTTTTCCATTTCTATGGCAGGTGCTGGAGCAGAAGGTGCAGGAGACCGGAGCTCAAAGCGCTTGCACATGTGAGAATAATTTACACTCATTAGAAACTAAAACCTAATGCTATTTAGGCAATGTTTGTGTGAAATGGTACGGTAAATTGCAGTTTGGAACCCACCCTCACCCCCCCTCAAGTTTTCTCAGTGGAATCACTCGCAGTTTCCCACTTAAGGGGTTTGGCCTCGATCGTAAATTTGGACTCCAAACTTTACGCCCCACCACATTTCAAAGTAACAAGCCACCATTTGGTGGTGGCGAGACCACAGAGGGAAGTACGTGGTGGACAGCTGGTCCACATAACATTGACAATACCACCATCAGAAGATCTTTGTGTATACAGGCGAGCAGACGAATACCGCAACACTGTAACGTAACAGAAGAACTAGATGAGACGGATGCCGGAGAAGGGAAGGCGTCGGCGCCTCAAGAACTGAAAGAAAGCTCCCCACGAAGAAGGTTTCCGAATACGTTCCTCTTCAAGAACCAAGGTAACGGGAAGAACGGGATACCTGTAAGGCGTCAAGTGAATAGTTATATCACACAGTTTACTTGTCACAGTAGAAACTATTAAACAAAGTTGACCTTGAAACAAAGTAACTACAAAGTTTGTTAATTCCAAGAAGCTATTGCTGAAAAGCTGACCAGTGTGAGAGAAAACCCATGCCTAACAATACCCTAAGATAAGGGAGAGATAACTATTGGCGAAAAGCTGAAGAGTGTGAGAGAAAATCAATTAAAAAATAACTTGACATCCTGTACAAGACAAAGATAATAATAGAAAGAAAGGAAGTGATGAATCAAAGTTCAGAGGAATTTGTCAATTGAGCCAGACACAAAGTCAAATTGACCAAGACAAGCGGAACTATTATTATCCAAGAGAGAAAAAATATTAAAGTAAGATTGCCTGCCAAAAATACACAGAGACACAAGGCTGAGAACATAGAGCTAATAAAAAAAAAAAACCCAAAATGGAATTCTGGACACCAGGGAAGACTCAATCACCCAAATGAGGAAGTTAAAAGACTGATCAGAGAAGTAACAAAAGCTTATTTGTGAATTATTTGTGAATTGGATATTAAAGACTGATACTCGAGGTACCCAGAGGAGAAGGGAGTCATTCTCCTGACCTAAGTTAGTTTTCTTAAGTGGTAAGGTCAGTAAGGATCTTTTTTTGGACAGAAGACTTATTTCTTGGGGACACTCACAACTGACAAACAAGCACCTTAGTTAGTAACATAAGTAGGGACCACCCATAGCGATAGGAAAAGTTAGGCTTTATACTGTTACTTTAATAAAATATCATCCATCATGCCATTTGAGAGTCTATGTCCGTCTTCTGACCCACCACAAAGCCCATTGTATCTACTACAGTTACTAAGTCAGCCTATTGCGCCTACAATTGGATCAAACTCTATCACAGCCAACTGTACCCGCTACAGTTACTAAATAAGCCTATTTCACCTGCATGGGGAGCAAACTGTATGATAGCCCACTGTACCTGCTAGTTGATAAGTCAGCCTATTGCGCCTGAATGGGTAGCAAACTGTATGACAACCCATTATATCCTCTATATTTACCAAGTCAGCCAATTGCGCCTGCATGGGGAGCAAACTGTATGACAACCCACTGTACCCACTACAGTTATTAAGTCAGCCTATTTGCCCTGCAAGGGGAGCAAACTGTATGACAACCCGCTGTAACCGCTACAGTTACTAAGTCAGCATATTGTGCCTGCTTCTATTACGCAGGATAGAAAACTGCGCTTTCACAAGGCTGAAAGTAAGGTCTAGTGTACTTGCTGAAATTGGTAAGGGCAGCATTCTGTACCTGCTCTAATCTGGAAGGATGGCTTACTGTACCAGCTCCATTCCATAAGACTGGCTTATTGCACATGCTCCAGTTGGTAAGGATGGTTCACTGGACCTATTTCAATCTATCCAGACGGGCTGTTTTACCTGCTCCAATAGCAATGAGCGGGAGAGCCTTCTGCAGTCTGTGCCAGTCCTTCCCATCAGCAGCTAAATAAATAAAAATGGCAAAAGGTTATATTTCAGAGACGAAAAGGCTACATTTACAAAAACACATTTCAGACATTCAGTACTTTCATCCACTTCTCCATTGTAAGGAAGGCAGGGAATTAAACTGTGAAGACAGACTCAAGTGATCACAGTTCAAGGGTGTTTATTGAACTTCAATGGGTTGGTAAAATGCCTATCTAAACCGAAGTCCAAGAATGGGAGCAAGCTAAATATCAAATAATATTAACGCAGTCCTAGTGGAGTTTGTCAGAATAAAAGGGCCTATACTGTGGGAAAACAATGTATGCAAAAGAAAAGTGTTCAAGAAATGATATGTCAGGATAGTTGAGCAGTTAGCGTCTCTTCCCTACGTTTTCAAAACGGGGCAAGGTGGCACGTGCAGGCTTTGCACACACTCTAGCTTCTTGGCCATGAGGTAACAGTTCAGAACATATGCATCAGGGCCTTCCGCCAAAGTCTCTCACGCAATGACAGCCTCTTAAATGCAGTCAAAATTTTACTTTCACAAGGTCAAGACTGGCCACCCTCCTTCGGGCTCGGACCACAGGTCCCTCTCGTCCGGGCTCAGACCCTTTTCTACAATGTTCACAGTTTGGTCTCCTTCATTCAGACTCAGACCCCAAGGACGATAGCACAGCATCTGCTGCGCCTCCCTGCCTTGGCCAGTAACGAGGGAGGACCCTCAATGTCTACGTCTTTCTCCCTTCATTCAACTGCTAACTCGAAACTTCTGTACCTTTGTGTGTTTCGCCTCGCTCAGAGTGTGCTCTTGTGCTCTGCCTTTTATCCGTGTGGGGAAGTGTAATGGAAGTCAGGTGTGAGTGATTGTCGATAATTGCCTGACCTCGACTGACCATAGTATTTGGATAGGTCATGCACACGGCTCGGGGGGTGCAAGTCTGTTTTCTCCCAGAGCGGGCTGTCTGCGAGAAAGTGTTTGTGCAGGAAAAAGTGGCTGGGCATTGAGTTTCTAATTATCCCATCGGATAGGATGGGATAAAGGTGTTACAGGGATGAGAGGGATACCACGTCTCACCATCCGGTGTCCCACTCCCCGAGGACCCCTCACCAATGTGATCCTCCCGCACTGGTCCACCCCAGGAACTGGATCCAAAAGTGATGGATGTGTCCTGGCCACCTGGATGACAAGTCCCCAGGGACCAGCGGGTGAGACACCTTCAGGTGTCACACCCATGTTCTTATAAAAAAAGAAAATTAATGTTTGAGTGATGTGTACCATTATGTGGTTTATATTTCACCATTATAAGGAACTCACAATGCAAGGTTTTGTCTAGAATAAAAAACAGAATTTAGCTGTTGCGTAATGGAACATAAAACAACTTTACATATCCACCATGCAGGGAGTGATTGTTTGTTAGTGTCAATATTTGGATTGAAAAAGCTTTAATTGGGTAAAAAACACACAAACGCGTGTCATTTTCTCATCCATAGTATTTGGCTCTACAGCTTGGTATCCCAGCTCCTTAATCCGTTCCTGCAGTGTATTGACCTGCTTCTTGCAGACCCTGCTTCACTGATCAACCTGCCCTATGTTATCGTCAGCAAGGTTGTAGGTTGTTCTGAGGTAGTTCAACAATCGCATCTCCAATGTAAGGTCCAGTACTGGTGTGTGGCAATTTAATCTCTGCAGCCGACTGTCAGTACCTGGATTCTTGCCTAAAGATAACCAGAACATCCTCAAACAGAGTTCCTCTACTGTTCTATGTGACCATCGGCCCACATGTGACAATAAGGTTTTCAATGACTAACATCATTCACAAGGTCTTCTGCATCATTCAGTCTTGGATGGCTACCCATAACCTTTGCCTCAATGATGATATGACAGAATTACCCATTGTAGGCTGACCCACTTGCCTTAAAACCCCCCACCCCTCTTACGCCCCTATCATTGACAGCACTACCATTCCTGTCCTCAAACATGCCAAAACCCTGTTGGTCTACCTTGATGTGGAATTAACCATGATGAGACATGTCAATGCTCTGGCATCTTCAACCTCCCACACCGCCAAACTTATCTCATTAAGCAGACAATTCCTGAGCCCCAACAACTGCCTATCCTGAGCAAACTAGACTATTATAATGCCCTATTTATTCAAGGGCACATCCGCGTCCAATCTAGCTAAGCTACAGCTGCTTCAAAACAAAGCCCTGTGGATGGCTTTGGGCCGCTGCAAATAGTACCACATTTCTGCAATTTGATGAGAAGTCCATTGGCTACCAATAAAAGCAAGGATTGATTTCAAAATCTTGACTCTAGCGCACCATTGCATCTAAAATGAAGCCGCCATACACTTGAACTACTGCATCAAAAAGAAACCACACTATTGCTCACTCCGCTCCTCAGACCAGCTTACCCTAAACTGTCCCACACTTTAAATTAGCCAGAGCAGGAGGGGTTAGTTTCAGCACCACAGCCCCTGCCCTCTGGAACTCCTTACCTGCACACTTAAGAAATGAGCCCTCCTACCCAGCATTCAAGTGACTGTTGAAAACTTAGTTATTCAGTATGACTAACACCTTAAGCATGAACTGTCTCCTACTGCCTGTACTACCTCTTATTAACTCAATGATCTGTGCTACCTGTGGGTCTGGGCATTACACAAATGTTAAAAAAAAGAAATACAAATATCAGAAGTGTCATTAAAAACACCATTGGAAGTATCATCAGAAGGGGAAACCTATAGCCCACAAGAAGGAACATTTGATGAACAGTGAAAAGACCATCTGAATGGTCATTGGAAGAGCCATGGGAAAGGTCATTACCCAGATGGTCATATGAAGGATCAATTAGAAGGTCACCCAAGCGGAGTGAATTATCGAAACATCTCAAGATAAAGACAGATATTCTGCTTCTAGTGTATTTTCACAACCTTTGGAGAACTTTGGCTCCACCCTAGCACCTAGGTCCACACACCCTTCACTCCTCACCCTGCCCGAGAAGGGGTGTTCTGCTCCCCACTGTTTCCTCCCCTGACTGCTTGTAGATACATTGCTGCCAAATTGCCTCCCTTCCCATCCCCTGCTGTTAGCACCCCGCTCCCTTATATCTCTGCTCCCATATCTTATCCTTTAACCTATGATTTGCAAAGCACTCTGCTGCTTCCCGAAGGTAGGTCTGCACTCAAGTACCAAAATGATAAGGACCAGGCGCTTGCAAACATTGGTACGCCACAGGCTGTAAGTAAATAGGACATTCACGTTGCCACACTCCTTAAAAATGCAGAACACTGAAATGTATTTATTTATTTAAATTCTTAATAAGGCGCTGCATGACCGTAGGCCTGTGATCATTTATTGGAGGAAGTATGAGCAAGGCATGATAAAAAGAAGTTCCCAGCCATGCATTTTGGGGCACAATCTATTTATGAAAAATATAACTAAGACCTATATTTACTATGCAAACTATATTATATAATTCCACTAATGGTCTAATTATACTATTCAACTAAGCCAACTACACTTTATACTTGTGCTAACTACATTAACAAAGTGACTATATATGAATCGTGTACCTACACTATATCACTATCTCAAATGTGTATATTAAATTCTGTTACCAGATCACACTGTTTTACTATGAAACTTGTGTAAGTTTACTAGCTATTTAAGAATATTAACTGCCACTTACTGGAGTCAGGAGAGCTCCTGGAGTGTGGGCACGCTGATTCGAAATTGGAGTCCTCCCTGAAGTCTGCAGTGTTCTGGTTCTCAAACACCTGGTGGGGAGGAATATAGGCAGTTAGTTCCTTGCCAGTCCGCAATGCTCTAGTCCCCATTAACCTACCAAAGCTGAGTGTACACCCAGCTAAAACCCACTGCTTCCATTGGTATATGTTCAGTCAGGGAAGAATGCAATGACAGGACTCAGAGTTTGCCAACCTCTTTAGATCACGTCAACTCAGGATGCAAGTCAAGTTACAAAGCACAGAGTGCAGGATGGGGTTGGGAAGGTAATCCCACAGAGTATGGAGAGAGCTGTGTAAATCAGTATGTATGTTTCTACGTATGGGATTTATAAAGCACAAACCTCCAAAGCAATAAATTGAGCGCTGTACATATGGGTGCACCCAAGGGGTTCGAAACAGAGTGCGAGGATAGTAGAGGGGCTGGCATGGGTGGGGGTCCAGAGGAAATTGAGCTCCGGGGGGGCAGAGGGGATTAGGGTTGGATGGAGTTAGGAATGATTTAATTGTCCACCATAAAACCCATACAGACATACGTTGATTCAATGATCCCCATAATGATGTAATGTGGCCTCCAAGATCTTACAAAGGCATATGTCCAGTGGTGGGCGGGATAGAGAGTAGCCACAGCAGCATATGCATGCATTGGGCAGGGACTATGCAACAGACAAGAAGGGTGACTAAGGGAGAAAAAGTGTTTGACAACTCAGATTGCCCGCTTTGCTTTTTGATAACAAATTTCAGGGAGTCTAATAGTTGGGTGAACCCACGTGTTCTAGATCAGGCAACAACAGGCCTATCTCTCAGAAACCGGGACCTTGCCAAATGTCTTACCCCATCCCCCCCATGTACACCCCATGCCCTGCACCTTGTAAGGAACATAATCCTAGGCTGGCAAAGACTCGCATGAAAAGGTCTACATCCTCATTACCAGTTTTGTGATTTTAGCACTGCACGAATACAGTTCCTAACAGCATAAAATGAAGTAAATCCAAAACATGACATGTTAATGTTATTCTCCATTATGGTGCGCGTGGTGATTCACGGGATCTCGTCACCTCTCCCCGCAGGGGAGCCCACCTCTGTGAGGCTGGGGAGGTGAGCCCACTATGCAACATTCCCCCTAGGGGTGGCGGTAAGCGTGACCTCACAGCGAGCAAGGAACAAGTTACTTACCTGTAACTGTTGTTCTCCAGCATGGGTCTGGCATGGATTCACATGCTCATGAATATTCCCCGTCGTCAGGCTGGGAATCCTCGGTAAAGAAAAAACCAGTATCAGTTTCGTTTCTGATCTGTCTTTCGTAGTAATAACCAATCACTGGTCTCTGCGTCATACTGACCACAGCCAATGACTGCCCTCTACCTAAGCACCGCCTCTGGCAGCCATCTTCAGATTTGGAAGCACGTGAAGTGGCAGTATGACCAAGTGAAGAGCCGCAGAGGGGTAGGCGGGAGGGTTCGCATGTGAATCCATGCCAGACCCATGCTGGAGAACAACAGTTACAGGTAAGTAACTTGTTCCTTCTCCAGCATGGGGTCTGGCATGGATTCACATGCTCATGAATAAAGAATACATAGCAGTACACACATGCACAACCACGGGAGGTGGCAAAGGCTCAACATTAAGCATCACATCAACTCAACATTAAGCATCTTACCTCCTCACCAGGCTCACCTCAGGCGAACAGGTTGCGCAGCACTGCTTGGCCGACCCTGGACTCCTCCCTGGAATCCCGGTCGACGCAGTAGAATTTCGTGAAGGTGTGCGTCGACCTCCACGTAGCAGCCCTGCATATGTCCAGCAGGGGCACACCAGATAGGAACGCCGTGGTAGCTGCGATCGCTCTGGTGGAATGGGCTCTCGGACGGCCAGGCAGCGGTCGGTTTGCCAACCGGTGACAGCACATGATACAGCCGGAGAGCCATCTGGAGATGGAAGCCTTCGAGAGAGCCTTCCCCTGATTGACAGGTCCAAAGTTCACAAAGAGTTGTGACGTCTTCCGAAAACCCTTCGTGCGGTCCACGTAGAACTTCAGCGCTCTAGCTACATCCAGCGAGTGCAAAGTCCTCTCAGCCGGCGACGAAGGCGACGGGAAGAACACAGGTAACACCAAGGGTTCGTTGAGATGGAAGTCCGACGGTACCTTGGGCATGAAGGAGGGGTGCATCCTGAGCACTACCCTCGTGTCGTGGAAAGTCAAGTACGGGGCCTTGCAGGAAAGGGCCTGGATCTCTCCCACTCGTCGTGCGGAGGTGATGGCCACAAGAAAAGCTGTTTTCCACGATAGAAACTTCAACGGGGCCGAGTGCAGAGGCTCGAACGGAGGTCCCATGAGCTTGGTCAGCACCACGTTGAGCTCCCACGCCGGGGCCGGAGCCTTCACCGGCGGGAACGATCTGAACAGTCCCTTCATGAACTCTTTCACCAGACGATGAGACCACAAGGACGTCCGCCCCGTGGTTCTGGTGTATCGGGAGATCGCAGCAAGATGAATCTTGATGGACGCGTGTGCCAGACCAGCTTTGGCCAGCGTCAGCAGGTACGGCAGTACTTGGGGAGCCGTAATCCGTAGAGGGTTAATCTTCTGTGCGTGGCACCAGACAGAGAACCTCTTCCATTTGTGTCCGTAGCATTTAAGAGTCGAGGACGCCCTGGCCTTTGCAAGAACCTCTCTGCAATCGGCCGGTATGTCGTATCCTCCAAACTCTAGCGCTGCAGGAGCCAGGCCTGCAAGTTCAGCGACTTCGGGTCGTGGTGGAGGATGGCGCCTCCTTCCCTGGAGAGTAGATCCGCGTCCGCCGGCAGCTTGATCGGCGGGGACGCTGACAAGTCCAGCAAGTCCGGGAACCATATCTGCCTCGGCCACGCAGGTGCGACGAGGATCATCCTGCACCGTGACCTCTTGAGCTGGTTGACGAGCCGGATTAGCAGAGGCAAGGGAGGGAACGCGTAGAGGAACAGGCCCTCCCAGGGGAACGAGAAAGCATCGCCCATGCTCCTCGTCTGGGGAAACCTGCTGGCGAGCCTCCGGCACTTGGTGTTCGTCGCCGTCGCGAACAGGTCGATCTGGGGTGTGCCCCACCGTCGGAAGAGGCGATCCACCAGATCCTGCCGTAGTTCCCACTCGTGGCACGAGCGCAGCTCCCTGCTGAGTGAGTCGGCGATGGTGTTTTTTATCCCTGCCAGATGAAACGGCACCAGAAAAATCCCTTGGGCGACGGCCCAATGCCACAGGTCCTGCGCCTCCTTGGACAGCGCTGGGGACCTGGTTCCGCCCTGTTTCCTGATGTAAAACATGGTGGTGGTGTTGTCGGTGAAGATCCTCACCACCTTGCCCTTGAGGGACGGAAGGAAGGACCTGAGGGCCCAAAACACTGCACGGAGCTCCAGGACGTTGATATGCAGGGACTTCTCCGTCGGGAGCCAGAGTCCCCTTGCGTGCAGATTTTCGGTGTGCGCTCCCCACCCTTCCAGGGAGGCATCCGTGGTCACAGTCTCCTGGTGGGCTGGGGTCTAGAAGTCCATGCCCGCCGTCAGATGCGCGCGGGTGCCCCACCACCGTATCGCTCGTCGGAAGCTCTCGTCGAGCTTGATCCTTTCCTCGAAGCTGCCCGTCGTCTGGATCCAGCGCGCATCCAGGAATTCTTGCAACGGGCGCATCCGGAGCCTGCACATGGGAATGAGGTAGATGCAGGAAGACATCATCCCGAGGAGGGACTTGATGGACCTCACTTTGGCCGCGTCGGCCACCAACATCCGTTGCACCTTGCCCAAGATGGTCCTGGTCCTCTCCTCCGACGGGGAGGCCAGAAGGGACACTGTGTCGAGCCTCGCTCCCAGAAACAGTGCGACTTGCGCAGGCACCAGGTGGGATTTGGCGTAGTTCACGGAGAATCCCAGGTCCGTGAGGAGTTGGACGGTCCTTGCCGTGTGGACCACGGCGAGCTCCCTCGTCTTGGCGCGGATGAGCCAGTCGTCCAGGTAGGGGTAGACGTGAATCCCCTCGCGGCGCAGCTGCGCCGCCACCGGTGCGAGGCACTTGGTGAATACCCTGGGTGCCGACCGTAGTCCGAAGGGAAGGGCTTTGAACTGGTAATGACGCCCTTGGACCACGAACCTGAGGAATTTTCGGTGCCCCTTTAGGATGGGAATGTGGAAGTAGGCATCCTCCAAATCCAACGACGATAGGAAGTCTCCTTCCTCCAGCTGACCCAGGACGTGCTGGAGGGTGACCATCCGGAACTTCTGCGCCTTGATGAACTTGTTCAGACGTCGCAGGTCTAGGATGGGGCGCCATCCTCCCGTCTTCTTCTTCACGAGGAAGTATCTCGAGTAGACTCCGACCCCACGGCCGGTTCAATCCTGCTTGGACGCGGCCTTGCCGCCTTGACCTCCTTGGCGAAAAATAGCACTAACGCTCGAGAGCAATAGCACGAGGATCCCAACACATGAACGTGCGGTAAAAATCTGAAGATGGCTGCCAGAGGCGGTGCTTAGGTAGAGGGCAGTCATTGGCTGTGGTCAGTATGACGCAGAGACCAGTGATTGGTTATTACTACGAAAGACAGATCAGAAACGAAACTGATACTGGTTTTTTCTTTACCGAGGATTCCCAGCCTGACGACGGGGAATATTCATGAGCATGTGAATCCATGCCAGACCCCATGCTGGAGAACTCCCCTCTTCGGGACAAGAACTTTCTTTCTGTCAAGGAACTTCCTAAATCCGTCTATGAAGAACCACTGAAACCATCAAGGCTTCAGGAGAAATATCCTTCACAAGTCAATGATTGTTATTGTAATGACTCACCAACAGTGCACATGAGAGAGACAAAGGACTATGGTTCTATGCTGGGGAGGGACCAGTAGTTGCCCTCAAAAACAGAAGAAGCACCAACCTATGTTGTTGGTGGAATGCGGGAGATTACACCTTAGCGAGAGACCAGAGAGCTACGTAAGGTTTTTGGCCGAGAGGACGCTGTCAACCATGAGGCATAAGAAGCACAGAGAGGGCAGAGAGCCAAACTGTGTATACCCAAGAACTAGAATCGAGGCAGTGGCGTGATCCTAAAGAGGTGGACACACTGGCCTTCAAACAATGCTGAGACTTTTACTCTGGAGCTGGAAGAGAGAAGACCCGCTAGACTGGCACAAGATACAAGCCCGACCCCACAGGAAGAACCAGTGACACAAATCTATTAGAACAGGGGTAACAGGAGCAGCGGGAGATCCGGGAGGGGAACACAGCAAGAAGAGGCTCAGGGGACACATCCTACTTGTCTCAGTGGTTGTGAATACCTTGAAGAAAGTGAAGAATATAAGGGGACTCATTATACTCGCCCCAGTAGTTGTGAATACCTTATTGAAAGTAAAGAGTACAGAGGGACTCATCATGCTCACCCCAGTGGTTGTGAATAACTGAAAGAAAGTGAAGGAAAGTTTATTAACTCAACAGAGTGGTTGAAATGTGATCTAAAGATAGAAAGCCATCTAGAGACACTGCAAGAAACCAAAAGGGATAAGGGTCAAACCCCTATTGTGAGAACCCAAGGAACTGTATTGAAAGCCTTAAAGAGGAAGCAGAAAAGGTGGAACAATCCCCAAGAAGAATTAAATAATTTGATTCACATGGTCACCAATGACTATCCAGGACCGGAAAGAAGCCTGTCCAGGAGAAGGGAGTCATTCTCCTGGAACCTTTCTCCTTTGATATTTAACTAGTGGCTGGGTTAGAATAGAATAGCTTTTTCATGGAGGACGGACCACTACTTTGGACTGACTGACGACAATGCCCGTAGTTAGTTTGTGTTAGGTAGGGCAAACCTTTGGGACGGATAGGACCTTTTTTTTAAGTATTGGAAGAATCCCACCATTAGGTCCGCCTCCTTCTGACCTACCACACGCCCCATTAGCCTACATTGGGGATAGGTGGAATTACTGCATTATGGACACACTGGGCCTCATTATAACTCAGGCGGTGCGTAAATAACGGTGGCGGTAAACCCGCCGCCACCGTTGTTTCCGGACCGCCCGATCCCGACTCCTGCAGGCGGGAGGTGATGTTCCCGCCAGGTCTGACCTGGCGGGTTTAACACCGCCCGCCTGCAGGCGGACGCGGAAACACCGGCAGCATTACGAGATGCTGCTGGTGTTTCCATGATCCGACTCGATGGGAATGGGGATTAACACCATTCCGCCTCCGTGATTCACGGAAAACCGGGGTTGTAATGCCCCGGTAAATCTGGGAATCACGGAGGCGGAATGGTAATACGAGACCGGCGGTAACCAGGCGGTTTTACCGCCGTGGTTACCGCCGGACTCGTAATGAGGCCCACTGTTTATTACATCATTTCTGATACACTATCTCGTTTTCAGTTTTTCCACCACAGCAAGCACTGGCAGGAATTTGGAAATGGTGGCATAACATCAGGTCACAAAGTTTTAATTTTGCCAATGCTGCCTGGTTATTGGGCTCGTTAGCTTAAGCTTCATTGTGGTGTTTGTGGAAGTTCTAAAGTAGGGGTGTCAAACCCAAGTCAAACCCAAGTCCCACAGCCGAGATGAGGCCCCAAAGCTCCTACATCAGGCCCTCCACATGGACAGTGCAATGTACTACAGGGACAGCTGGAAGAAGCCCTACAGATAAGGGGTGTATTGGTACTTCTCCTCCCTAGAAATAGGCAAATACTCCCAAAAAATAAAAATACGGAGTAAAAATACTGCCAACAAATAGGAAACAGACAGGTAGGACATTGTGCCCCTGCTTTCACCCACACAGCTACATGGGTATGTTTGGACCCGTAGTGCACATAGTACCACAGGAAGAAACTACTATCAAAACTGCATGATTGGAAGACGTAAACTTTACTGCCTAAAAATTCATTTCACTGCCAACTTAAAAAAATAGGCGACTTCCAAACTTATCTGGAGCACTTGCTGGAAGTCTGCTCTGTGCAGTAACAAGCAGCAGGCATTGTGACATCACAACTCAAATGTAATAAGCAAATTCAAGTACAGTGGGGATCTCAACTTCCAATTACTAATTAGTCTTTCATAAGGGTATTGCAAGATGCCATGCATTAGATAGTAGATAGAGGTTGTAGTTTGCTTTGCCAAAATTATAAGGTTCCAGGACAGATAACGTCACAAAAAATAAACTTGGAAAAGTAAGAACAGTCAAAGATAGCTGCTTGGTACACATTACTGACAGCAACATGTTTTGCACTGGCCAGACATATTTATGGGAAATGTTTAGCAATATCCCTCAAGTACATTTACCTCAGATGCTAGGTTACTTCACGTGCTATGTTATATCCCGACCGCTCAGTACTGCAGAAATGTTTTGAGGCCTGTACATGGACTTTTTGAAGAACAACATATCTACATAATGCAGCAACATGTGAAAACTTCACGTCAATGACTATTTTAACTTGGTGCAAAAACGATGTTCAACTCAAGGGATTTCCCCAGTGAGTAAATAAATGGGACCCAACAATTAATTTCACTTGGGACAATATGCGCTTCAATTGTTTCATCGCAATATTGCACTAGAAGGTGGGAGCTGAAATTATACAGGAAATCCACCCAATAGAAAACCCCTTTTGCACCTCATCAGCTACCAACAATGTGGCTCATAAGCAGGCTTCGATAATGCCATGCTGTAAGGATCCATGGAAATTGAATGTATCCATTCGGGACGTTCTTAGGATCAAGGTGGATGACAACATCCCATCAGCCCTCGTACTCCTAAACATCTGAGCAGCATTCAGCACTGCTGACCACACATCCCTCGTAAAGAGACTGGAAGAAGCTGGACTTTGACACACTGTCCTAAAATAGAGGAGGTCCATTCTCATGGACAGAACAGAAACAACCTGGCTACCCACTACAGACCAAACTCGAGCCACATATCCTGTGGATTACTGCAAAAGCGAGCTTATCACCTCTGCTCTTCAACACATCCATGGCACAATGCACGAGACTCATCAAAAAGCACGGCCCAACATGCTGCAAGTAAGCAGATGACACACATCATAGTCAAAATGACTACTGGCAAAGACACAGATGCTACCATCATCAATTTCCTTGCTCAAGTGGACACACGGTTGATGAACGAAAACATAAAACTAAACCTCGGACGCGTTAAGGGCGACTGCTGAGACTCCTGCTGTTTGCTGCTTTTCTGCCTTCTGCCGACCGCAAGGCTCTTTGCGGAGCTGTGCCACCGCGCGATAAAAAATAAAAATAAAGTGCTACTGGGTACATGACGCGAACCATGGAAGGTCCCCAGACTCGGAGGAAGACGCTCCACTACCGCAGAATGGCAAACCCATGGACTGCCCTAAAAGCCCCCTCGGATGGGGGCAGCAAGGTAAGCAAAAGTGCACCCTGGCCTTCCTCTGCACATCTGCAGGAAATATCTATCACTGCACCGAATATTACACACTTGTCAAAGGACCTACCTGTTGTATGTGACGATGGCGTATGTCCATCACTCCTCCTGGCAAATTTAGACATAAATAATTGCACGGACAGCCACTCCTATGATCACCCTCCAAACAATAGTACTCTCACCTCACAAGATCACCAACAATTGGCAATTGAAGCAAGTGCAATTCAGAAGGAAACAAGCACAAATTTACCCGAAATTGCGAAAACTCAGGCAACAATACTACCTCTGGCGCTTAAACACACCATCCAGGGAGCGCCACCTGATTTGTCCAATCCATCTAATACACAAACAAAGGTGTCCATGAAAACGAATAGTGATCTTGGTGACCCGTTCCTCAATCTCAAACCTCCTTTTTCTGGTATCGAGGTCACAGATGTTGAGCTAATTAATGCCGCCAATGTCCCGATCATGGACCAAGAAATACCTTTCAATAAAGTCCAAGAGCAGGCGGAAGGTGCTATGCCAGAAGGCACCTCTGACGAAAATGAAAATCAGTCTGCACAAATATTGAGCAATAATGCCCCTGTTGTTCCTATACAATCGTCTCTGCTGGCACGACAAGCAACCACAATTGAGACTAATGCAAAGCCACAAGGCACAACCAGAACTAAACCTAGCATTAAAAACAACAAGAACATAGTGCTGGCTGAACCCAGGGAACAAGCCGACAAAACACATAATGATGTCCAAAAACCATATAATGGGAACAACTCGCCTGTAACTCGAAGTAACCTTGCAGGAAATCTA
Source organism: Ambystoma mexicanum (assembly GCF_040938575.1). NCBI lineage: Eukaryota > Metazoa > Chordata > Amphibia > Caudata > Ambystomatidae > Ambystoma > Ambystoma mexicanum. The sequence continues at coordinate 231,742,666 of NC_090934.1, forward strand.
ACTTACGGAAACATGGAGACACGAAAAACCATTCAGAGAAAGGAAAGTGAAAACCAAGGCGTATATGCATGCCAAGCCCCTGAAGATTCAGGGGAATACAACCTGACGAAATCAGGCAGTGCTCCGGTGGCCCCAGACCAAGGGCTATTTAGCCCAACATCTAAGTTGGCAAGCAAGGACTCAAGCTCTATTGCAAGAGCCTCCAGCGAATAATCGAATTAAAATTAAAACTAAACCAGTCAACCTTCGACGATTCAGTGTCAGCACCAACAAACGTCAGTACTCCATGCACCAAAAACCCTAACAGCTCTAACCGAAAAAATATTGAAAAAGTCCTAAACTCTTCACTTCAAGACGATCAGTCTGATATGGAACACTCACAACAATCATCCAATGGAACCAACTCTTCGGTGCAACAAGTGATCTTATCTGCTGATACTCTAATCCAACTGCACAATAACGTTGTAGCTGCCTCCTCAATTGTCTTACTACCCTTCACCAAACTGTACGAATCTGTGAATGGGACAATAAGTGATCAAGGAGCGATGCTTATAAATCTAACAAACAAAATGGAAAAACTCAAATCTTTCACAAGCTTCCTACAAAAACAACTTGAATCACAGGCAGACCTATCTACTCGTTGGCAGGAACGGTTATGCGATTTGGCTGCAAGACATCATTGCCAAAACGACAACCTAATTGAAAGTCTGCTGGAAGCAGTCAAATGGATGCGTCACCAGTCTGAAGAGGTAGACAAGAAAATCCAGAAGCACAACGCCCTTTCGACGCGAGACAATCTGCCAAAAATGACCCTTTTACAAAGCGGAAACAAGATCCTAAAGGCTCAGGGTCCTACGTTGGCAACAACGTCCCCAATAGCTGAAAGCTCACGGCCACTGGCGATGCCCCCCCACGACAATCAATCGCTGCCAGCGCCTATCAAAAAAGTCTCAAGCAAGGTCGCATCCTCACTGTGCTGATAAAACTGATGTCAAGATACCAGAAACAAACCATCATCAAACCATTGAAGACACTACAAATGCAAATACCCTCTTGCAAATTGATGCCGATAAGTCTTCACCGACAGGGGAGGTACATATGCTACCGGCCTCAACAACTAATTGCGAGAACACGTCCTCTACAATGCCTTCCAATATCATAAAGAGCTCATTCAACATATTTACTGGGTCATCTAAAACCATTTCCACGACAGAAAAATCTGTCAGAACGGCAGGGCAAGGGAACAATCCACTATTTCAAGAAAATAAAAAAAGACAAACAAAGCCAAAACATCCCAATGTGAAAAAATATATAAGGAATCTCACAACGCCAACAAAACCATGATTGTTTGACCGCACAACGGGAACATCCAAGCAGACGTCAAATGACGTGCCTGACCAAGATCTAGATAAAGGACAGGACTATGTGCCTAACAAACAATCCACAAAAAGTCGCCGTCTCGACTCCGAAGAGCTGAGTAGAGACAGTTCTGTGAATGCCTCGAGAATTGATCTATGTGATCTTTCCACATACTCAGCAGAAGGTGACGACCAAGATGAGCCAATAAATATATCCCATCCCAAAGAAAGTTTGAGATCTCGCACGTGGAAACAACATAAAACATTGGCTGGGAAAAAACCAAGCAGGTCTGGCCCACAAAAAGAAGTGGCTAGATCGACCGCGAGATCAATGTCACCACACGCATCCAAGCTAAATCCAAAATTAACGTCTAATCAAAGAAACTCCAAAACCCGTTATACATCCAGAGTGCATTTAGGGAAAAATCAAACCTCTAACAACCGATTTTGGAAACTGCAACTTCAAAACATCCAATCTGACGACAACGAGGTCAACTTAAATAGTGCAAATGTCATGAAATTGTTCACATGCATTCCAGTGCTAGGGACAATATCGTCAGATGACATAAAAATCGTTGAATACCCAACTGAGTTAACTTCGGACCAAGTACTACTACACATTGGCTCGTCAGCGGTGAAAAACATGCTATTATGAGCTACAGAAGACCTACTCATTTTTGGTTTCGATCTAATGCTGGATCCCGAACACGAATTGCAACAAGATATCTTGGAGAACAATGCTTGTGAAAAAACGGTAGGATTAGACATTCAACATGCTAATCTGCGGAAATCTTTAGCTTATCCTGCCGCAAAACACAATGAAAACAAGACACGTGGTTCTCCCGGTCGAATTAGGCCCGGAAACCAATTCCAAAAAGGTAATCATCATTAACAATGATTGAAGAAGAACAACGCGGACCAAATTGTGCTATCCTGGAACTCTCGAGGATTCATCCACCTATTTAACAACTTCGAGGTGCCTATGGATAACATCCTCGCTGCATGTCTACAGGAAACTTGAATACGCGAGCTACCAAATCGAGACAGCTTTATTACATTCCTAAATCCTGCTGGGAAAAACGCAACTGGTCGTCCGTTTTCTGGGCTAATCACCTTATTGAAGATCCAAAACTGGCTGACGCCGCTCGAATCCCAAAACCCGAATCCCTTTGTTCAAGGCACCTTGGTACAAATAACTGCTACAACAACGCGGGCGAAACAATACCTTCTCCTAATAAATGGATATTGGAATCCCGCCAAGATCTCATCAAATAGTTTCATCGGAACAGTGACAAACTTAATTGACGAGGCATCACTGAAATACAACAACTTAACCATCATGGTATGTGGTGATCCAAATTGTAGTTGGTATAAATTCGATAAAACTACAAAAATAAACATGCTGAAGAAACCCGATGATGTCGAACAGAGAGGAAAGCTTTGGTTTGATGCCCTAGCAATAAGAAACTGCACCATGGTCAATGGGAAAACCAAAGGAGACCAAAACGTCATACCAATGCCTCAAAGCGACCATGATCTACTCCGCCTAGTTCTGGAGACGGACTGGGGAGACGTTTCTGAAAAATATGACTTACAAGTCACATCGAATGCAGCGGGAAATCGCCTGAGGATCAACCGGTCGCAAATTGGGAAACTCACAACCGACATAACCAATGAGAACAGTGTGAATTATGTTCCCTTGTTGACAGATTGCCGGCCGGAAGTCGTAAACTCTAGAGTAATTGGGTACTCAAATAAACATCTGTACAGCGATGTCATCGCAAAAGCAAAAAGGATTTTGAGGAAAGACTTGCGGCGGATTAAGAAATTGAAGTCACCACCAGACAAAATTGCAATAAAAGTAAAAACAAGACGTCAAGAATACCGACACTTGCTAAAAGCGCACTCAGTAATGATAGAACAAAACCGTGCTGAGCTGATGCTTCAATTGCTGATCACAAAAAACACGCGTCATATTTGGGCCATCCTAAACAAAGGAAACACAAAAGCAACACCGACAATCTCAAACCCGATTGATGGCAATAAATGGGTTGAGCACTTTGAGAAAATATATAAACACCCGAATGAAGACATACAAGTTCAAGAAAGTGTCTCAGTACTACCGTGGGATATAACTCCTCAAAGCGATGAAATAGAAATAATAATACAGAAGTTAAAAAACTCAAGAGCAGCAGGCCCTGACCAGATTTCAAATATCATGTTGAAGAAAAACAAAGTACATTGTGCCAAGTTCATGGAATCTCTGTTCAGAATAGTGTCGGAAAACAAGAAAATTCCTGAGTCATGGTCAAAGGCGATTGTGGTACCGATCTATAAGAAGGGCAATAGGAATGATCCGATGAACTATCGTCCAATCGCCCTTCTTGACACAATCGGGAAAGTCTATGGCTCCTTCCTTCGAAAGAAACTTACTTTATGGGCCCTCAAGACAGGAAAACACGATGTTCGACAAACAGGTTTCACCGAGGGGACCAGAGTTGACGTAAACCTACTCTTGTTGAACATCTTAAAACTTGAGGCTCTGTGCTCAAAGAGAAAAATCTTCTTTGCATTTATAGACCTAAAGCAAGCTTTCGATATGATAAACCGCGAGAAACTTTGGTCCAAGCTAAAAGAGTGGGGATGTCCATCAACAATCGTGGAACCACTGAAAGCTCTCCATTCCAACACCTCGATACAGATCAAGTTAAACCAACAGGGTGCGTTGAGCCAACCGGTAATAACTCATAAAGGGGTCAAGCAAGGTTGTTAGTTGGCAGCTGAACTATTCAAGATCTTCATAGCTGACCTACCGGCATGGTTAAACTCAGTATCATGTTTTTCGCCTAGGATCAAGGACACCCAAATCAAATGCAACATCTATGCAGACGATATAGTACTAACTGATTATACACAGATCGACCTACAGCGCCTTCTGACACGACTGAACGAGTACATGAAATCAAATGAGCTACTGATAAATACAGACAAAACAAAAATCATGAGTATCAGTCACACTCACAAGAAGGCAGGAAAAAGATTCATATGGCGAATCGCCAGTGATAAACTCAATATTGTAACATCCATAAGATATTTGGGTGTGATGTTCAACAATTCCATCTGCGAAACGGCATGGGTCAATGACCTGACCAGTAGAACTCTCAAACTCTGCCTACAAGGAGCAAAAATCAACCATCACTCCACGAAATTCACTATTGCACCAATATTGACTTTCTATCTACAGAAGGTCATTCCGACCATTGTATTTGGCGCGGAAGCCGGTTGGAACTTGGACTTTCGCTTATGGCAAAGATTAGAAGGTACCTTCTGGAAACGTGCCTTGAGGCTTCCCCACTATATCTCGATATTGGCATTGAGATACAAACTTGCACTCAACTCGCTGTACATGACAGTAATTTGGAAATCCCTCTCCACCATTAGGAAAATGTATTGTAGCAAAAAATACCAGCATATGAAATCTTCAAGATCAGAAACGACGACACCCAATCCATATTAATCCAAATTTGGAAACAAAACCTTGAAGCCATCATGGACACCGTAAATATAAGCCGACTCGAGCTAATCAATCGACCGCAACACGTGAAAAAAAAACTAGAAGAATGGGACTGGATGCAAAACATTGAAAAACGCATGAAACTAAAAACAGGCCTTCCATTAGGACTAGGAGAAATCAAATTACACAAGTCACCGAAATACCTACTAGACTGTCCTTCAAGATATCACAGGAACATGTTTCTAAAATTCAGGTTAAATGCCCTAAACAATCGAGAAATACTCTGGATAAGAAAAAACAAAGATACCGCAGACAATAAATGTCGATTCTGTGAATCGGGTGAAATAGAGTCCCTCAAGCATTTGGTACTTGAATGCATAGGCACAATTACCCAGCGGACCTTGCATTTGAATAGCTTCAAACCTCGGAACCATGACATGAATGATTGGTGGTCATATGTAAGTGCCGGCCATAACATCAAACTATCATGCAGGCTACTTGACTACCTAGCCATGATTCTCTGCGATACAACTTGTGATAGGAAAAATCAAAAGTCTAACCAATAGTGACCTAAACGTATCACCACCATAAAGAATAGACTGTGATCAAAGACTTGGGGGGATCGACGTGATGTGGAAGAGGTTTAATTGTAACAAAAGTTTGATATTGATTTATTGAACTGTAGTTTTCTTTTACAATAAAAAAAAAAACTAAACCTCGGCAAGATGGAGATCACAATCTTCATCCAATGCCACACCACAGGCAGCAGTTCCTTGGCCTGCAGAAATGGGTACCTTCCAGAAATCTTTTAAGCTGGTAGAGAATTTAAGGATGTTGATGGACTGGGAACTAACTCTGGACCACAAATGAATGCAGTAGTAAGGAAACGCTTCTACCACCTACGCTCAGTCAGGTGTATAATGCCCTTCCTCACCTGCCCACACAGGACACTCGCTACAATATTGCTGGTTTTACCAAAAGTTAGTTATATCAAAAGCATGCATCTTGGCATGCCGAATCACCTTACCAAGAACCTTTAACGTACCCAGAACACAGTGGCAAGATTATTACTCAGACTCGACAGGGGGGAGCACAGTACACCAGCTCAAAGATCAGTCTACTTCATACATACAAGGAAATAAAATTCAGTTCAAGGCAATCTGCATCGACCCCCAGTGCTCGTCAGGGCTGTGGAGAAAAGGACCTCTTGCACCAATCGACGAGAAGTTTTAGGTCCAGTTGTAGATCCTAAAAACCAGCAATTATATCAGAAACAGACACAGGGGATCGTCCTTTTGCAACATCATGGCGAAAAACTGGAGCTCTCTTCTTAAAGTAATTTGTCAAATCCAGGAGCACCTTAGGTTCTGTAAAACACTAAAAGACATGGCTTTTCAACCCACCTTAACCAAGCAAGCACCCCATCAATCTGTTACTGAAGTCCACCAGGACTCTTCCCTCTCTTAAATCCCTACTCCAAACATTCTCCAGTAATTATGTTCGCCTATGGTCTACTTTGTACCCACAGCTGCAGCCACCCTACGTTTCCCTGGCAGCTCACTATCACTGCACACTGTACAAAGCTATAAACACCAGACCACAACCAGGGGCGTCAGGACAGCTTCTCTCATGAGACATCTACCAAGGGGCACCCGACTGAGGCATTGCCACGCACACATAGGATGGACACTCCAAAGTTGCACACAAGGCCTCCACTAACCTCCCAGCACTAACATTCTCAACCTCTATGCTCAAACACAGCCTACGCAGACCAAGTAAGCCACTCACACATAGAATTGTAATATCCCTCCCAATAGACATCAAAGAACAGAACACTACACCTATGCAACCAAGTTATGTGCCACAGCCGCATTCAATGCATCATAGGAAGATGGACACACAAGGCTCCCTTCTGAACACAAATTCCCCATGCTTTCAACACACAGCACCTATAAAAACCTGTACGTAGAGCTCAGGGTACTTCCAGGTTGCACACTTGCATTACGTTCGGTCATGGATGGTTGCGTTAGGTCAGGGTTCAACCTCTGTCTCGCCATATGTTTTAGACAAATTTCCAGCAGCCCTGTACAGCATAGTCAAAAGTAAGGGGTTGTTGTATCCGCCCTGCGTCCCGCAACGCAGTGACGCGGAGTGTTTGAATAAAAGCCCCGCCCCCGTGAGTAGGAAGCAGTTCCGGGGCAGTCAGACCTAACAAGTGTGTGTGTGTCGTTATTCGCTACTGCCGGAGCTGCGCAACTGAGGCCCACCACCGCGGTCTCACACGTTCTACCCTCGGGCCTTGCGGTGCCGCGGATAGAACACAACACTGGCGACGAAGAACAACGCATGATCAGCTGATCGCCAGGATAGCGATTCATCAATTTTTGGAAACTCGGTGGTGAGGGGCACACAAACCCTCCCCAACCCCCCCCCTGACCAAAAAAAAAATGTTTTCCTTTTCTCCATTTCCTTCATCACACGCTCGTCTAACACGGCAGAGGTGCCACTTCCAGTTATGGCGACCTCAAGGAACTGCCACCATGAACTCCTGACACCCTGGAGTCAGTAGACACACGCACCACGACGCAGGAAGGCCACACACGCCCCTGGCACGGAGGAGTGCAGCAGACAGACCAGGTCAGTCAGTCAGGAGACTACAAACCCCCATGGACACGCACTGAGGTGAGGCAAAGAATCCCTTCGGGGGAAAGCGTAGCCCTGTCATGGCGACCGGCACATCCACCCTCAGGCCAGGCACGCAATCTAGACTTGCTGCCAACTTATCAATGTCGACCCCACAAGCCCGCCCACAGAGTGGCTCTTCAGTCATGATACAGCCATTTGACCCATTTACCGACCCATCTTCAGTTGGCCCCCGGTGGCAACTTTGGATCCAAAAGTTCGAAATGGCAATGGAATGTAAGGACATCACCACCGCAAGGAAAATTAGATCATATCTTTTGTTAAATATGGGAGATGAAGTGCTCCGTATTTTCAACTCTCTAACCATCGGTGATGACCAGGACATTTACCAGCAAGCGAGGGACGCTTTGACAGCCCACTTCCTCCCACAACTCAATCCTGACTACAAAACTTTTATATTTTGTACCACTGTTCAAGCAGAGGAGGAGACTCTAGATGCATACCACACCCGACTCAGAAAACTGGCGATATCCTGCGAGTTCACGGATGTCGAGAGAGAAATTAGGAGACAACTCATCAATGGCATCCAGTCAGAGAAACTGAGGAGGATGGTACTGAGCGAAAGAGGAATCTCGCTAACACGCATCCTTGAATTGGGTCGCCAGAGAGAGCTGGCACACGGCAGAGCAGCCCTCATGGGCACGACGCTCCAAAAACTACAGCCCGCCCTCACGACAACCATGGTTGCCCAAGTCACCAATCGACAATCAATGAGGGATGAGTCTGGCACAAACTACACGAGTGCCAGATGGCAGCCACGAATCCCAGGGCACATGGAATGTGGATGGTGTGGTGGACAGCGACATGGACGGAGAAACTGCCCGGCACAAGGAACAACATGCGGCGCACGTGGCAGGAAAGACCACTATGCCAAAGTGTGCCGGTCGTCAACTGCCCAACAAACCACACCACAGAACACCCCGGAGAAAAGTGGGGGCAAGAAGAAGAAGCAGGTTAGTGCCCGACGAGTAGAGACAGCAAACTCCTCGACTGAGGAAGAAGGAGATGACATAACCGAAGCCCACCAGGAGCCTGCCAAGGAACAGTGGAAAAAAGGGAGAAAAGTATATCTGGTGTCAGCCCTCAACCATAACCAAGTCACGCCCAGGAAAGGATTTAGGAGGCGCAAGTGCCAGGTCACGATCCAAAACCAGCAAATTTGGATGACCATTGACACGGGGGCATCCGTGAATGTCATGCCCATGAGCACTTTTCAAATGCTACAGCCAAAACCGAACCTGAAGGACACAGACACTCTGCTATTCGCATACGGGTGCAAGAGTCCATTACCCGTGGTTGGCAGATTCCGCGCGACCTTCAGCCATGGTGAGACCATGCTGCCGTCCAAGATCTACGTGGTAGACGTGGGAATCGAATGTCTCCTGAGCGGCGACGCGGCAGAAGACCTGGGCCTAATAACCTTCATCTGTCAAATAAAGGACTTACAAGAAGTTGAAAGGCTCCTAGCCAAATATCCCAACCTACAGAGAGGCATAGGATGTTTGAAAGGCAAGTCGATCAGACTCCATATCGACGAGTCAATCCACCCAAAAGCTGTTAGACACAGGAGGACCCCATTCCACATGAGGGAACAAGTGGAACAGGAACTTAGAGCGCTGGAGAAAGCAGGAATAATAGAAGAAGTAACAGGACCAACGCCGTGGGTTTCCCTGATGGTCGTCACAAAGAAACCAAAACAGCCTGGCAAAGTCCGAATCTGCATAGACATGCCTCTACCAAATGCCGCCATTAAGCGGGAGCGCCACATTACACCGACACTAGGCGAAATTGTGGCCGACCTAACGGGGTCAAAGATCTTCTCTAAGGTCGATATAAAAGCAGGGTACCATCAGCTGAAATTGCACAGGGGATACCGACACATAACCACTTTTTCAACCCACATTGGCCTGCAAAGGTACAAGCGCCTAAACTTTGGGATTTCATCGGCAGCAGAGGTTTTTCAACAAACGATTCAAGAGGTCATCAGGGGCATACCAGGTGTCCTGAACGTGAGTGACGACATTCTGATCCATGCCAGCGATAGAGAAGAGCATTTGAAAAGGCTGCACATGCTCCTTGGTAGACTGGAAGGAAAGGGCCTAACGATTCACCGGGAGAAATGTGAATTCCTCACAACCGAAATATCTTTTTTTGGCTACACTTCAGCAGCACCGGCATCTCACCAGTCCCCCAGAAAGTTGCGGATATTCAAGCTGCAAGTCCACCCACCAAACCGACCGAGGTGTGCAGTTTTCTGGGGATGGCCACGTACTGTGGGAGATTTATCAGGAATTTGGCCACACTGTCGGAGCCCCTTCGTGAATTTACCAAGGCTAACACAAAGTGGGAATAGGGGCAAATGCGCCATGAAGCTTTTGAGAACATCAAAGAGTCGCTATCAACAGATACCAAAATGGCATACTATGACACCACGCTCCCAACGGAGTTGTATGTGGACGCCAGCCCGGTAGGTTTGGGAGCCAGGTGACGAAGGAGGGTGAGCAAAGACCTATCGCATACGCGTCCAGAGCTCTCACGACGACAGAACAACGGTACTCCCACATTGAGAAGGAGGCGATAGCCGTATTGTGGGGGTGTCGCCATTTCCATCTATACCTGTATGGCAGAAGGTTCACAACATATACAGACCACAAACCTTTGATCCCCATCTTCATGGGCACATCCTCCCACCCGCCAGCCCGAATTGCTAAATGGCTACTACACCTCCACCAGTACAACTTTGAACTGGCCTATCAGCCAGGAAGTGGGAACCCGGCAGACTTCCTCTCCCGGCACCCCCGAGCGGTGACTCCGCAGGAAGTGCAGGTAGCCGAGGAGACAGAAGAACATATCTGCCAGGTGGTGCGCACCATGAGACCCAAGGCCGTCAGTATCGAGGACATTTCAGAAGAAAGGCACAAGGACCCGTGCTGCAACCTGATTAAGGACACTATCATATCGGGTGAATGGATAAACTTTATGAGGAACACCCACAACAGGACGGAAGCAAAGACATTCCTCACAGGAATGTTCACCATACGGCAGGGCCTGTCCATCACAGAACAAGGATTGCTACTGAGGGGCAATCGAATTATCATCCCACCAAGCTCCAGGATAGAATAGTGGCACTAGCTCACGAAGGCCACCAGGGAATGGCACAGACAAAAGCACGAATCCGGCATCGAGTGTGGTTCCCACAAATTGACGAGAAAGTGGAGGAGCTGGTAAACACATGTCTACCATGCCAAATCACCGGTGCCTCCCCAGACCCAGAGCCAATCCAGTAAGCGGCGCGAGGACTCCGGAGGTGGGCTGCTATAAGCATCGATTTTTGCAAACTGCGAGAAGGCCTCTACCTCCTAGTGGCCATTGATGACCACTCACGATACCCCAAAGTTAAGGTGGTAAACTCCACGGCGGCGGAAGTGGTCATCCCTGCAATGGAGAAGATGTTTGCGACACATGGACTACCCACAAGAATCACGAGTGACAATGGCTCACCCTTGCAAGGGGAGGAGTTCAAATGATGCCTGCAAGAACTGAACATACGTTACCACCACATTATGCCACGGTGGCAACAGGCGAATGGGGACGTCGAACGTTTCATGAGGACGCTCAACAAAGTCCTGAGGCTATCAAGAACAAACGCTAGCCTGTGGCAAGTCGACCTGTATCGATTCCTGCGTAACTACAGGGTAACTCCCCACAGCGCGACCGGCATACCCCCAGCTGACTTGATGTTTGGCACAGTCATAAGGTCATCCATACCTGAAAACCCCAGCAGAAGCCCAGACGTGATCGACGACGAACGAACAAACCAACAAACGAGAAGAGGAGGGGAGCCAATGCGCACATGAGTGCCAAGAGAAGGGCGAAACAAACCAGCCAACGGGTGGGAGACCAGGTGGTCATGCTACGGAACCCGACGAAATCCAAGCTGGATTCTCGCTATGAGGCTATCCCATGGACTGTCAGCAAAAGACAAGGAACCATGATAACTGTTCAAAGAGGGGACCGACAAGTGACACGAAATGCGTCATGGTTTAAGGCGGTGCCACAAAACTTATGGACTGATGGGGAATGCCCCCAGGAAGACGCTGACCACCCATCGAACAATGAAGAACAGGAACCCCCACAAGGCGAAGAGGAAGCAGACGACTGAACGTGGGAGTCGTGGAATGAATCAGAGATGGGTGAGCCGGACATGGAAGAGGCGAAAGCGAAGAGGAAGCAGACGACTGAACGTGGGAGTCGTGGAATGAATCAGAGATGGGTGAGCCGGACATGGAAGGTGAGACACCCAATGAGACTGTGGGTCCCAGTTCCAGGGGTGGGGGATATGGTTTGAGAAGTGCCACCCGGCCGCCAGCTCGGCTAAGAGACTATGGGCCTCATTACACAGACGGCGGTAAGGGTTTACCGGTACCGGTAAGGGCACCGGTACCGGTAAACCCTTACCGCCTTACTACGAGGTCCCTTTGTGGGTTGGTACTTTAACGCCTGCTGTTTAGCAGGCATTAAAAACCAACCCGCAAAGGGACCAGGGTGCTAATTACAGTACCGCAATTTGCGGCACCGTAATTAGTGCCTTCCCCATTCCCATAGAGCCCTATGGGGCAAAAATGGGAATGGGGAAGGGCAATGGGGGAAGGGGGAATTACCGCCCCGCCAACCTTGGAATAGGGCGGTAATTCCCCTTTCCTCCAAGGCGGTGCCGGTATTTTACCGGCATGGACCAAGGTGCTAGTAGCACCTTGGTCCTCCACCTACCGTGTAATGAGGCCCTATGTGTGGTGAGACCCCCCTGGAGAACTCTAATGAAGGGAGCCTCCTTTTGATAGAAATTGTTTAAAAATGTATGTGGCAGTTTGTTATGTTAAATTTGAGTTAACTTGAAATAAAGGAGGAATGTTGTATCCACCCTGCGTCCCGCAACGCGGTGACGCAGGGCGTTTGAATAAAAGCCCCACCCCCACGAGTAGGAGGCAGTTCTGGGGCAGTCAGACCTAACAAGCGCGTGTGTGTCGTTATTCGCTATTTCCGGAGCTGCGTAGCTGAGGCCCACCTCCGCGGCCTCACACGTTCTACCCCCGGGCCTCGCGGTGACGCGGATAGAACACAACAGGGGTCATGGGATTTGTAGTACAAAGCATCTGCAGAGACGCATATTACAGATCCGAGTTAGGTAAATTCACTAACTAATGGCAGGCAACGGTCTACAGATGATTGTTAAAACAAGGAGTATTTTACTAATGCCACACTCTCCTTGCATCCAGAAAACACATTTTATTTTTTACTTGACGCCTCAAACTTCATGGGACGATTCAGTAATCACAAAGTCTGGGGCTCCCTAAACATGAACGAATCTGTGGGATTTTTTTGTTAACCTTCCTGACATACCACTGACACAAAGAATGGGAAACCAAATGCCCAACAATTGACAACCTATAATGCAGATATTCTGGTGGACACACAACCACAGGGTGATCCACTGGCTGCCATGTCGCTAAATTACTGACTCTGCCCGCCATATACCATCTGACAATCTTTAGACTTCACACATGGACCAGAGCCTGGGACAGAGCGAGGTACTGGATCCTAACAGCAGCATGTGACTCCGGCTCTATAGGAATGCAATGATCATCTTCCACTTATGGTGTGGTAAAACAGCTTCTGTTTTACAACAGGATGTTCTGTTGGGATTGTAATGTATGGACAAGGCATCAGTGCCCAATCAGGGAAGTGGTATAGAAAGGCTGTGGCCAGAAGGACAAAGCTCGACCTCTTTTCCTTGTTCATGAGATGAACAAGTTACTTACCAATTGTAACGTTCTTTCGATTTGATGTTCCTCTCACACATTCCTCATCTTAGATATATCCTTACCTTAGCTTATCTGCTTTGTAAAAAAAAATTCTCTCCACCAGAGGGCGCTCCACTCGAGGCTGCAGCGTCGATGTCCCTCGTCGGCATCCGTCGAGCGCCAACGTCATCCGCTGTATAAATGCCTCAAGCGTGCCCATTGACCTCAGTTCTGTGTTTTCGTATATTGTAGCCAATGGATTGTAGTTAATAGCGTGCCTCCTTTGACCCAAGCCTTAAAATAATTTAGAGTGTAAACCACGGAAACTGTAACGTGGGGTATGCTGGGAGGGTTGATGAGGAATACGTGGGAGGAACATCCAATCGAAAGAACGTTACAGTTGGTAAGTAACTTGTTCTTCGAATGGATTGTGTCCTCCCACGTATTCCTCATCTTAGATAGACTCCCAAAGCAGTTTTGTATTGGAGGTGAGAGTACAGAAATGTTAGTCATGTACAGAATGAAGTACTGATTTAGCGAACAGACCTCCTTGTGAAGAGGTCGAATCTAGAGCATAATGTTTTATAAAAGTGTACATGACCATGTGGCTGCTGCACAAATATCTTGCACAGGACACCCCTTTGAAGTGCTGTTGAAGTTGCCATGCCCCTGGTTGAATGAGCCGTCAGACCATCTGGAGGATCTTTCCCAGCTAATCTATAACATTTAGTTATAGTCAAAATTATCCATCTAGATAATGTTTGCTTAGTCATGGCTTGTCCCAATTTGCGGCCAGTGTATCCCACAAAAAGTTGGTCACACAGACGTAGTTTTGCCAATCTTGAAATATAGAAGCTAAGAGCTCTTCTAGGACCTAATCAATGTAGCCGTTCCTCTTCCTTACTTGCGTGAGGAGGAGGGAAGAAAGTAAGCAGTGTTATTTTTTGTGACAAATAAAAATGTGAGACAATTTTTGGCAAGAAAGAGGGTTTTCCCCTAAGGACCACTTTATCTTTATAAAAGATGGTGCGAGGAGGCCCGCTAGAAAGTACCTGCCACTCACTTACCCTGCGGGCTGATGTAATTGCCACAAGAAGTATTGCTTTTAAAGTAAGGAGCCTTAACGGACAAGAATGTAAAGGCTCAAATGGAATACATGTAAGGAACTTTAGTACTAAGTTTAAGTGCCACACAGGAACTTGAAAAGGTATTGGAGTAAACACATTATTTAGACCTTTTAAGAATTGAGTTATCAAAGGTATCTTAAAGTAAGATTCTTCTTCTGAGGAGCGCTTAAAAATGGATAGCGCTGCTAAATAACCTTTTATCGTGCCAACCTGGAGCCCCAGATTAGCCAAGTGTAACAGAAAAGATAATATTGTGGGAATATTACACTGAAACAGGTCCACATTCTTCTCTCTGCACCAGTTACTGAACTTGTTCCAACAACACCGATACAGAGATTTAGTTGCTGGCCTTCTGGCCGAAAGCAAGTTCTCCATGACGTCATCCAGAAGGTCCCAATCATTGTATCTCAACCTCTCAGAAGCCATGCGTGAAGGTTGAGTGTTTTGACCTCTGGATTGAGAACGTGACCTTCCTCTTGCGAGAGAAGATCCTCCCTTTTTGGAAGACGTATTGGAGGGCAGATGGACATGTTCAGAAGGTCTGGTTACCACGTTCTCCTGGCCCAATCCAGGGCAATTAGGATCATGGTTTTCCTGAACTTTCTCAACCTCCTGATTACGTGAGGTCTCACAGGGACTGGAGGAAACGCATAGAGAAGTCGAAACTCCCAGTCCACTATGAACGCGTCCGCTAGAGCTCCTCTCGGAGGAAATTCCCTAGAGCAGTACAGTTTGCATTTCCTGTTGACACTGGTCGTCAACAGATCCACTTGCGGGGTACCCCAAAGGGCAAAGATCTCTTTAAGGACTTCCTGAGCTATTTCCCACTCGTGGGAAACTGTGCTCTGCCTGCTCAGAGCGTCCGCCGCTGTGTTTTGTTCTCCGGCTAGATGGACTGCCGACATAGAGATCCCTTCTTGTATTGCCCAGAACCAGAGCTGCATTGCTTCTCTGCACAGTGGTAGTGACCCTACTCCTCCTCTCTTGTTGAGGTAGTACATGGCCACCGTGTTGTCCGTCATTATTAGGACATTCTTTCTCCGTACAGAGGGCAGGAAGGCCTTCAGTGCTAGTCTGATTGCCCTCAGCTCCAATAGGTTGATGTGTAGTTTGGACTCCGATGGAGACCAACGACTGCTGATTGTCAACTCGTTGGTTTGAGCTCCCCACCCTGTGAGTGAGGCATCCATTACTACTGTTATCTCCCGCCATGGTTGCCAAAAAGATTCTCCCTTGAGGATATGTTCCCTGCAAGCCCACCATTGCAGATCCTGTGCTACTCTGGCTGGAACTTGCAACAGATCTGATATTTGCCCTGAAAATCGAGACCATTGAGTTCTGAGGGCCCATTGAAGGGATATCATCCTCAATCTGGCTTCTGGCACCAGAAAAATGCAGTATGCCATAAGACCGAGCAACCTGAGAAAATCGAAGGCCGGTAGATACTGGGCATTCTGGAATTTTATTACCATCTGCAGAATGTGGTGAGCTCTCTTTGCGGGGGCGAGGCTTTGCCCGAACAAGTATCCAGGACTGCTCCAATAAACTGGAGTTTCTGAGATGGTATCATGTTTGACTTTTTTAAATTCAGAGAAAACCCTAGTTTGTGAAGGAAGTGGCAAGTTCTGGACAGATGTTCCTGGGCTTGTTCTGGAGAACGTGCCCGGATCATCCAAAAGTCCAGGTAGGGGTAGACGTGAATCCCCCCTCTCCTAATACTTGCTGCCACCACCGCCATCAACTTGGTGAAAATTCTCGGGCGGAGGTCCACCCGAATGCCAGAACTCGAAACTGATAGTGAGAATTGCCAATCGCGAACCTCAGGTACTTTCTGTGCTTGAGATGGATTGGCACATGAAAGTAAGCATCCTGCAGGTCCAATGATGCCAACCAGTCTTGGAGTTGGAGAGCCTGAAGGATCTGAGAAAGTGTGACCATCTTGAACTTGTCTTTCCTTAGGAACTTGTTCAAGCTTCTCAAGTCCAAGTGGGTCTCAGTCCTCTGTCCTTCTTTGGTATGAGGAAATATGGGGAATACCAACCCTTGTTCCTTTCCGCTACAGGTACATGTTCTATTGCACCTTTCTGTAGCAGGGTTAAGACTTCCTGCAACAGGAGCGGGTCTGGATGTTGACAGAGTTGTATCCCGGCGGATGATTCTGAGGTTTCTTTTGAAAAGGAAGGCAGTAACCTTGGGATACTGTTTCCAGTGCCCAAGCATCTGAAGTAATGCCCCACCATTCTTCTAGATGCTGTGAGATCCTGTCTCCCACTGGGGTCTTGTGGGTCAAAACCTCAGAGTGGTTTTGCGGCAGCTGCAGCAGCGGCTGAAGGGGCAGTCGCCGAGAAAATGTCCTTTGCCCTCTCTGACTCGCCTGTCCTCTTCCTTTCCCAAATGAGGAATAAAATCGAAAGGGACGACCCCTCCGGGAAGATGAGCCTGTGTAGGGGCGTTGTTGAGGTTGTCGTATAGCAGCGCTGAGTGATTTTGCTGCCGCTTTGGAGGTCTGCAGCTTCTCCAAACTTTCATCTGCCTTGCTGCCAAACAACCTCGAGCCGTCAAATGGCATATTAAGAAGCCTGGATTGCACATCTGGTACAAAACCGGACTTTCTTAGCCACACAAATCTGCATAGCACCGTACTAGAGTCCATGGACCTACTGATACTGTCAGCTGTGTCCAAACCTGATTGAAGGCATTCCCCCGAAGCCTCCTTTCCATCCATTACTATGGATAGGAACCCTTCACGTTCCTCACCTTCCGGGATGTGTTCAGCTGCTGCTGAGATGCAGTCCCACAGGGTATATGTAAATCTTGCAAGGGTGCTAGTTTCTACTCCATCCCATGAATTCAGTTACCCTGTTCATCAATTTTCTATAACCCCCATCAGCATGTTCAGCTGGGTCAGGCTTTTCAAATTCATATTCTGGAGATGTATCCAGACCACTTGCTGAATGCAAGCACTAATGTAAGTCTTGCATTTTAGATTGAGGGTCAATTAACTCCTCAGGGACTTTGTACCAAATTTAACACCAGCAGGTGAAACCTCTTCTGCTGATGAATCTCCTTCATATATGGAGGACATGGTTCTAAAAAAATCATGTCTACTTTCTGAATGAAAGACCTTTTCAGGTGGCATAGACTTTAACATTGGTATCGATTTTGTCATTGGAGTGAACAAAGACGTCGTCAAAAGCGTCGATGGCGTCAAAGTAATTTTCGACACCTTCGATGGAATCATCAGCGCCATCGAAGGAGTTGTTGAGACCATCGACACCGTGGAAGGAGCCTTCGACACAGTCGACTTTGCACTTGATGTACATTTTTTGGGTTGGGTCATTGACACCTTGTGCTCGACCGCCTTCGATAGAGGCTTCGAGGACTTTTAGACGAGGACTTTGATGACGTATGAGAGTCTGACGCCATTTTCTTGAGTTCTACCTCCGATTTATGCACCGGTAGGCTTTTCCTATGAGGTGTTTGGGAAGATCTCCTGGACGACACCCTCAACGATTTTTTGTCGGATTTTCTCGTCTTAGATCTTCCCTTGTCACTTTATTTGTGAGCAGGGGCATGGTCTTCATTAGACTTTTTTGAGGGGGCCGCATTCTCAATAATTTTTTAACATAGATGCTCTGAAAGCTTCCCACTTTCTTGGGGAGTCATGTCTCGACAGACATGTTATGACTTCCTCAGACGAAGTCGAGGAAGAGGGAGACCGGTGTTGTCTTTTCTTCGCCTTCTTAGAGGAAGAAGAAGAGGACTTCCTGGAACTACTCCTCGACCTAGATTTTTTATGACGTTTTGCCTAAGACTCTTCCGAGTCTTTTCTCCCTCTCGAAGAAAACTTTGAGGATTCCTCCCCAACCGCCAGTTTACCTCTTCGTTCTTTTAAGGCCTTATGGGTCATCGACTGACAGGAACCGCACTCATCTATACACTGGTCGGAACCGAGGTACCAGAGGCAATTCTGATGGGGATCAGTTAGCGACATCTGTCTCCTACATTTCTGGCATTTCTTGAATCCAGTCTTCGGTGTGGAAGGATTAGATGAAGACGACATTATCGTACGAACTGAAGTGCCGTTTTCTCGATCCGAAGCGAAGCTAACGGAAAAACGGAACAGATGCCAACGGGCACGCTCGAGGCATTTATACAGCGGATGACGTCAGCGCTCGGCGGATGACGACGAGGGACATCGACGCCGCAGCCTTGAGTGGAGCGCCCTCTCGTGGAGAGAGAAAACATTTCAGAAGCAGCAAAGCTGAAGGTAAGGATATATCTAAGATGAGGATTACGTGGGAGGACACAATCCATTCGAAATAAGGATATTGCCCGCAGTGTGCTGATAAAGGAACATATTGACATGGGTGATAACCATTCTTACAGGGAACAGCGTACAGTACAAGGCAGAAGTAACCCCACAAATTTCCATCAGCACCAGGTCTCTGACTGGAGATCAGTATTCTCCATCAGACAAAAATAAAATTATCCTACATATTACAGTTCCTTTCATGGAAGGCTATTAAGACTATTTGATGCTCCGATTGTGGGACTGCTGCCTTAGGCTTCTGTGTCTATGGTGTGGACCCACCCTATCAAGCAATCCTGGTTACATCACCAATTCAGTCAAGAATATATAATGGCCTTTTTCAGATATATTAGGGCATGTCATGTCTCTGCAAAGATCCATTTGTTGCTATGGGTGGGTCTTTTGGTTCCATGTGAGGGTCTCTTGTCTTCTATTTGATAGATTGTTGGGGCCTAAATGAGAGTTCTATTGGGTCACCTGGGGGTAGGGGTTTTGGTATTGTGTGAGGGTGTAGCGATTACTCTGCAGGTATGTTGCGAACAACATGAGGATATGGTAGGGTTATACATGAGTTTGTTGGGACAGTGAGAGTATTGATATGATATGATAGGTTATTTATAAAGCGTGGACCCGGGGATCAAACCTGTGTTGCTCCGCGTCATCTTGCTTCCAAGGCAAGCACGTTGCCCCTGTGCTATCCATTGAATAATTCTTGGAGGGTCTGTTGAGGACTGTGCGAAGGTCCATTCGTGGCTACCTGAGGTCCTATTGAGGCAATGTGAGGGTCTTTTAGGATTATGAGGGAAGTCAGTAGGTACTACATGAGGTGTCTGTTGTTGCTAAGCGGGAAAGCTGAAGGCTCAAAAAGCACTACGTTTTGATGTTATGTTGAATGTGTTTTACATGCAGGTTCTGAATCAGACTCTTTTCACTGTCAATATAGTTGTTGTGTTGCTGATTTTTCTTTGATATGTAGCCATCTTTGCAGACAAGCTATGATCAAAGACTTTCGGAATTAGAACTATAAATAGAAGCCGGATGTGGTACATAGATGTAAGTCGTTATGAGCGAATACATTTATGGAGACAAGCGATTGACCTACTTTGTCCCTGATGAAATAGCTTAGGAGGCTCAATGTGCTGAGAAACCTGTCTGCAGCTCGAGTGGGATAGCCTTAAATCACTGCAAGGTTATTTCGGCTTTGCACCCTCCCAATGTGGATGAAAGGTGTACCATTAATCTTAGTGTCACCGAAAATAGATGCCCGGCTGTGGTAGGAAGTGATGTGTTCATCTGCATAAGTTATTATTTCTGCCATACTTTTAATTCATTGCTGTTTACGGTTTCTTAGGTTTCCGACCTTCTACTTACTTCAGTCAGGTGGCGGTTTCTTCAGTTTGATGAAAGTCTTGCCGAGCAGGGAGCTACATCAATTTTAACTGCTTTTCTGCAGTGATGGGTGTTGGTGTGTCTAGTACCCATTTTGGAACACCATTGTGTTTATTTTAATATATATTAGTGTGATATGATGTCATCTACGTGGTGTGAAGGCATCATGAAGCAAGACACAGACAACAGATTCAAAGTTCAAACAAAAAGGACTTTATTTACTCAAATGTCAGGATGGTGTAAGGCCTAACTCGACCTATACTAAGGTGGGATTTCCCTACCTAAAAAAACTAAGGATAGTCTGAGTCAGTAAGTTCAACTTAAAAGTCTGCCTGTGTTCAAAACTAAAGCTAAACAATGTGTACGGATGTCAGCAACCAAAGTAACAGTGTTCAAAATAAAGTTCTGAGCTCCTTCCAGCTCCAGGCTTTTGCTTGCTTCCCTTCCCCAAGTTCAAAACAGTTCAAACAAAAGGGTCTTGGTGATCCCTTCTCCAGGTTCAATACAGCTCCATAAAATGGCCTCGGGTTCACTTCCCCAAGTTCAACTCAGTTTCAAAAGGCTTCAAATTCACTTGTGTAATTTGCCTTTTCTTTCTATCACTTGAACAACTTTTGGGCCAACCAGCATCAGCCATTGACTCCTGTTGGGTTACTCCGAGGAAGGGTTCCTCATTCTAGGTGCAGTTGTCAGACCACACAGTCCACCCATCACAGGTCACGCAACCGATAACCCTTGGTGCTTTACAACAGTTCATACTTTCTCATAGGACTCCTTGACAATACAGGTTTCCTTTCTGCGTCTGTGTAAGAAGTCCACTTATTCATCTGATGCACTTTACTGGCCTTTTGCCTTTATCACTTTCCTTACTGGTATTTCTTCTCGTTACCACCTTGCTTTCACACTATTCAATAGTGTTTTGCTTTTCCTCACTTTTCACTTTGTTTGCCAGTGTGGTTTCTTTGATTTCATATTGTATGCAAATACACATCACGTTCTGTTTCATTCATATGATATTCTCGTATTGTTTCTTCAGTTCCGCATACAGATTTATTACATGCTTGTCAGCTCGTTCTGTATTTAATATTTCATCTTTGGTCTTTCGACCCACTCATTATTTAAAACGTATTTCGTGCTCAGCAAAATTGTTCGGTGTTCAATAGTTTACTCTCAGGGTCTCCAGACCCTTTTTCTGTGTATTCCTTCTTGGTTGGCATTAGCCGTCACCCGCACCATGCCGCTGGAGTGCCCCAGCCTGTGTGAACCTTCCTTGTCACTCACTGGTGAGACCGCTCCTGCGGGTGCACTGGTTTCCTTGGCTGGTTCTCGTTTGCTCCTCTCGCTCTCCTGAGGA
Source organism: Ambystoma mexicanum (assembly GCF_040938575.1). NCBI lineage: Eukaryota > Metazoa > Chordata > Amphibia > Caudata > Ambystomatidae > Ambystoma > Ambystoma mexicanum. The sequence goes on from NC_090934.1 coordinate 231,764,224, forward strand.
GCTGCAGCCAGCAGCGCTCGCTCTCACTCGTCTCAACTGCAGCGGTTGGCGGCTCCTGTGTTCCCCACTCCCAACGGGGAGCACACGGCAATGGGCTTCGCTCAGCTTCAGACCCTCTTCTGGCCCGCAATGGCCTTGGTGACTTCCTGGATTTCCTTCTCTCTGCATCCTTTTCACCGGCTCATATGTTGCCTGCTCCACCTCAGATGGCTGCGCTCTCTGGGCCAGCTGCCTCTTTGCTCTGCTGCTTCTCACTCCTATTATACACCTGCAACCATTTAACAGGTTGCATGTGTGAACACTCAGTTTCACTTGCCTGATCATAGTTATTGGGACATGCCTGACCCTCCCAGTACTGCCCAGGCCTCTTCTTCGTCCCAGTACCAGAGTGGTGAAATGAGCTGTTAGTGTTCACCACTCTTAGTCGCCTCTTCCTCGTCGCAGTACTATTGTGGTGGAAATGAGGAAAGATGGTTTACAACAGCTTATAAAGGAAGGGGAGGGTGAAATTGGTTCTCACTAGAAAGGTGGGGATACCATGTCACGCTCTTGAAATTCCTCCTCTTCACCCTCTTCCTGGTGTTTGTAGAGTGATAATATCTTCCGGTGTTTACTTGGCTAGAGGGAAAAGAGTAGCCAGATCCCATAAATGTGTCTGAGATTAAGAGTTCATCATGGATTAGAAATGGGGGATACTGCGTTTTATCTAAGGGCATCCTCCTACCATTCCCCAAGCCTCACCAGGTGATCCTCCCTCGCATCTCCACCCCCAGGGTTGGGATTCAAGAGCGATGGCCCTTCCCTGGCCACCTGAGCAGAGGATAATGGGGAAAAAGAAGTGAGGACGCCCTCAGGTTCCTCACAGTGGGTGGGGAATCCAGAGCTTTTTTTGTTTGTGGAACACAAAAGCTATGCTGGTAATTCTGCCTCAGAATGTGAGCTCTGCTAGTCAGACCCACTTTTAGAATGTTCTTTACTAAAAAGTATAGTATAAACATGTACTTCTGCTAGGACTGTTCTACTGACACCCCTGGCAGCGGCTTTGTAGTTTGGCAGCATGACAGTTACAGAGTATTGCAATCAGCATTCTGTAACCCAAAGATTCACTAGCCTGTTCCAAATGATATACAAATGTACATCCCCAAGGCCTACAGGCAGTTTGATTAATAAATACATATAAGCCATATCTGGTTTGGGGGGCGTGGCCTGGGCTCATGCAGTAAGGACGTGGCCGCTCGGAGCTCTTACTGAAATCCTATGATCAGATCCTTATTGCTGCATTTCTTTCACATTTATATGCATCTACCTGTTGGGGAAACAGATGCCTACAGCCTTTCGCCGGAGTAAACCGGTACTGCTGAAGCTGCTAAATTATAATCGATTCCTAGGCTGTGGAGTCCCAAGATGGCCACTGTCTGAGCTCCGTAGGACTCTATCGTCTGTCGGGGCACGGACAATGTTGGGGTCGGGGATGTGAGCACTTAGTTTTCTTTGCCGGCAAGTGTGACGACCTTTGCACTGGGACTGGGCACCTGGACCACCTTCTTGCTGGGGTGTGCTGTAGTGTCGGCGGGCTTTGCCCGATTTAGGAAGTTGGTGTGCTTATAATACAGCGTTCCTGAAATTAGCGGTACCCAGTATTCGCCCAAACATGGGAGACCCAAGGAGCTACCTACTTGCCTGGATTGTTGAGCCCTGCTTCAACTGTGTACATCTTGCTTTGGAAGGTGGCGGCCAATGGGTGACTGGCCAGACTGGGAGCTCCAGATCAGGTGTGCGGAAGACCCGATGAACATTTGGCAGTTTGCTGCTGCCACAGAACCGTGGCGGAAGCTGAAACAGGGCTGTGTTTCTGCATTAGTGGGTAAGACCCCTGACATTGTTGGAGACCCCCCACTTGTGTGCCCTGGAGGATCACCATAGTGCTACTTTTGCCTTGTGACCAGCGGCCCAGGTTTGCTGGCAGCCTGCTGTTGTTGGCCTTGTAACGCCTGATTTATTACCAGCGAGGCTCCTCTACAAAATACTGGACTACCAGCAACAGTACCACCTTGTTTCCTGTGGCTTGAAGTATTCTGTGCCTGTTCTCCCTGTAAGTACAAACTAAAACTCACTGTTGTGCATTGTGCATACACTGCGGAATAACAAACCACTTGGAGTTGCCCAACAGAGATCCTACGGTCTGCACATTCAAAGTAGAAGATATTTGCTGCTGTGTGGCGGCGCATATTGCTGGGTGCTCTGTGAAACCCATGACTGATTCATGTGTCCGGCTGGTCTCCACCTAAGGATGCTGAGGGAGTCTCCTGACAACGGCCCTGTTGCCTTATATACATCAGGCCTCAGACGAAGTGAACCTCTGTGAGTTAGCTGGGTTGGTGCTGGTGCCGGGATCCTACTGACACTGTTCCACATAATGTGACCTACCTGGTTGTGTGCTTGAACGGTTACTACTTTCTTGGTATGTTTCATTCAATCTGAACTGCAAAGCATTGCTGCGAGCACTGTGTTTTGTAGGCCAAACACTGTCACTGCTATGTCATCCACCAAACAAAAAGGTAAAGGCGCGATTATGGACTCTTTTCCAAATCAGACCAAGCAGCATGGCCTTGCATACGCTACGGCTGTTATATATCGCAAGACACTCAACTGCCCCTTGGAAAACAGAATTGATGAGGTTAAGATCGATGTTCAACTACTCCGACATGATGTATGGGCACTGGCTGAGAGAGTTACAAATGCAGAATTGTTGCTGAAGGAGACTACCTCTACGATTGAGTCCCTTGTGATACGGGTGAAGAAGTTGGAAGCACAGAATACCACCCTGGAAATGAGAGCTGAGGACGCAGAGGGTAGATTCCGCAGGAATAATATTTGTGTGCTGGGTATTACAGAAGGTACTGAAGGTTTGGATCCAACTGCCTACATCGAAAACCACCTGCTTCAAGAAATCGGTCCTGGGAAATTATTGCAAGGATTTGGAGTCGAGAGGGCCCATCGATCACTCTAGAAGACATCGGCTATGGGGTCCTACCCCAGACCAATCCTTGCCAGAATTGGACATTTCAGGGATAGGAAGATAATACTACAATTTTCTAGGGAAGGGGGTGAAATACATAGGAGGTCTTCGAAGTTTGCCAAATACCCAAATTATACACCTGCTGTTGAGAGGGCGAGGAACATTTGTGCCTGTTAAAGCGAGGCTTTGAAAATTAGGGCTCAAATACATGTTCATGTACCCATCTAGGTTGAAGGTACAAAGGCAGATCACATTTTTTTGTTAGCCCGGAAGCAACGACCATGTGGATTGAACACAACAACTTGCATAGTGATGGTGACTCTGACACCTGGGGTAATGATGGCGCTGCAACTTAGGATCTTCATGTGGATGATAATTTAATGTTTCTGGCCCTTGATTTGAAAGTTGGCGGACTCCTCCGGTACAGCGACCACCAAATGGGGCGTGCATACTGCTTTCTACTTGTGTGTACTGATTAAATCATGTGGTACATTGACCCTGAGACCTTTAGATTGATGCTATAACACTATGATTCCCTATTGCAACCTAGATTCTTTTATTTAGTGGGCGCAATGTTCTGTTACCCGCTGAGTTGACTCAGCCAACCCCCTTTGCTAATACCTTGCACTGCCCTGTCGCTGGTGCCTTTGCCCAGTACCCAACAACTCTGATGGGCCATGAACGTACAGGTACGCCAGAACGGAATGTATCTGTTGGACGATGTTTAGTCCCTAGTTTTGGGGATTTGTTTAGTTTCTGTTTTATTCTTGTTGTGAGGCTTGCACTCTATTACTATCAGACGGAGGGAGGTGTGCTGGGGATACAATTGTGTGTTTTGTGTAAATTCATTGTACTCATTGGTCTTGTGTAAGGGGGGGTGTTTTTTACTGAGGAAATGGGTCTCTCTGTGATTGCCATGCTTGAGTACTGGGTTAGGCACGTGGGAGCTATTGTGGGCGTGGCGACTAGAATCCGATCATGTCACAACTCAAAATACTGACTTTGAATGTACGTGGCTTAGGGTCCTATATGCATAGAAATAAGGTGAAGTTCTACCTACACCATAGGAGGATTTCTATAGCTCTGCTGCAGGGGACTCATTTGCTGGCGGTAGACCAGGAGGCAGTTATAAATCATTGGGGGGGGTGGACTACTGGTTATGGCACCCCATATTCTAAATTTGCTTGTGGGGTACTTACATGGATAGATGGGGGGTTACCGTTTCAATTGCTAGACAGTCATATAGAGAGGGGGGGGAGGTATTTGATTTTGCGAGGTTACCTTGACCATAGGAAAATGTGTGAACTCTTACTTCCCGAATCATGAGATACCGGCCCATCTTCGTATGCTATGTAATCGTATTGCGTCTAGACAGAATGGTTCCTTTATATGGGGTGGTGACTTTAATTGGGTACGAGACACTACACTCAACAGGACCTTCCCCCCGCCCTCCCGAGGTGGCCCCTCTCTAGCCACATGTGCCTTAAAAGCAATGCTGTCTGACCTAGATCTGGTGGATGTATGGAGGGAACTATACCCGGATGCTAGGAGTTATTCCTTTTGCTCCTCTCCTCATAAATTCCACACTACGAAACACTATTTCTTTGTTGGCGCAGGACAATTGGCGGAATTTGTTAGTGCGGCTTATGTGGGCCGTATGTTACCTGACCACTCCCCTCTGGTGGTTGTGTAAGAGAACATGTTTTCCAGGCTCCCTATCCCAATGTTGCACATGCCTATGGAGGCCTTGGCAGATGACCTCTTTAGAGACAAGCTACAGGACATTCTGGTTAACTTTTTGAGGGATAACGTTGGGAGTGTTGATAGTTGGGGCACTGTCTGGGAAACCACAAAAGTAGTGGTAAGGGGGAAGTCATTGCTAGTGTTGGGGGTCATCCGTAGGGCATATCGGGAAGACCTGGAAGATAGGAGCATGCTCCTGGATAGCATGAGGGAAACACTGATTATACCTTTCCCCAAACCTGGGAAGCCCATAGAGAGGTGTGATTCTTATCGTCCTGTGGCCATGCTAAATTGTGATGTAAACATTCTCACTACTGTGCTGGCTATGCTCCTACGTAAAAGTACTGGTTCTCTAACACATTCAGATCAGACTGGATTCATGTCTGGTCGTAATACCACTCTGAACCTTCACCGACTGCAACATATCATTGATCAAACTAATACTTGTACTGAACATTATGTGGTGGCATCCCTTGACGCTGTCAAAGCCTTTTATTCAGTCTTTTGGGAGTGGATGATTGCTGCACTATGAAGTTTCGGGTTCGGGGACGTTTTTATGCACTGGGTGACACTGCTTTGTACTTCCCCGACTGCTAGAGTGAACTCAGGCACTCAGATATCAAAGTCTTGGGACAAACAAAGGGGAACTCATGAAGGATGTCCACTCTCCCCAATGTTGTTCATGCTCGCTCTAGAGCCTTTGGCTGTATACTTAAGGCAGGAGTATTTAGAGGCCGGCATCACAGTAGAACGTTCTGCTTTATCTTTGTGAACCTCAACATAACCTACCTATAGTACTGGATGTGCTGGACGGATTTGCGGTGTTGTCCGTGATTGCTTTTAATAAGCATAAATCTTGTCTTTTTCCTTTGGCAGGACATTGTGTGGAGGACACAGGGACCCTACCTGACCTGGGCTTGAAAAAGGAGGTAAATTCCTTTAAGTACCTGGAATTCATATCGCTCACACACCCAGAGACACTCACACGAATAACACACTTAGGGTGGTGGACGGTATAAAGTAGTCCATGACTTTCTGGTCTAAGCACCCACTCTCCCTTATGGGAAGGGTAGCCATTGTCAGGATGATTATTCTCCCTAGATTGTTCTACACCTTCACAAATGTTCATTATATAGTGGTAGCCTTTTTCTGCTGTCTCAACACACTGCTTAGGGGATTTCTGTGTGGCTTGGGATGACGTAAATTGGCACTGTGTATACTGTACTTATCTTACAAGGATGGTGGGGTGCAGATGCCAAATTAGGAACTCTACTACTTAGCTACTCAATTAAGTTTTGTAGTGAAATAGCTGTCAGATGATTCCACATCTGAGTATGAGATACTCCAGATACTGGTGAGACCTGCTTGGCTTAAGGAGGTTCTGTGGCTTCCGGAAAGTCGCATTAATCCCCAGTCCCTACTTGTGAAATTGGGCAGACAGACCTGGGCTAGAGCGTTAAAATTGCTCTGAGGATCAGCCACCAGGGGGCGTAGAGATGTAGAATGTTATGTTCTCTCTCTGCAACTCCTCACCCATGGGCCGAAACTGGACCTGAGTCCCCCCAGATAGCCCCCACTTGAGGTTGCAGCTGCCCCTGTGTGTGCGGTGAGCCGGTGGAGAGAACCCCTGAGACCCGGGGAACTCGGGGAATTCAGGGATACTCACCCTTATTGCTAGGGCAGGGCAAATCCCGCCTACGAGGCACCTCCAGGTTCCAGGCAGCCCATGACAGATGGTAGAGGCCTTATGACCACTGTGGCGGGGGCTTTTGATGCCGTTGGTCACCCAGTGCTTGGTGCCCGCTGCCCCCCCTGGGGTAGCACGCATTCAAAGGCCAAGAGGAGAACGAGCGAGGGAGGCGCAGAGAGGGCCCCCCCCCCCAGCTGAAAGCAGAGCAGCACCAAGGCCATTCAACTCTCCCATGGTCACGGGAGAAGGAGAGACACACTGTGCAGGTACTGCAGAACCCGCTCCCCAGTTTAAAGCGTCCCCGCCACCAGAGAGATTCCCTGCACCACCTATTGCCTTTTGAAGTGCCAAGTGGGAGCCCGTGCTCCCAACCTTATAGGAAGAACCCCGCTGTTGGCACCAGGCCCCCTACATCTGCACCCTCCACCCCCACTCCCTCTTTCTGGAATTAGCCCCACAGAGTCCTGTGCCCGCCCTCAGCCACAGTGAGTGAGGCTCTTTAGGTGCCCCACTGAGTGTCTCCCAGAACCCCTGCCGTCCTCGCACCAACTGGCCTTGCACCTGCTCACCTACTCCAGGAGGCTAAGACTTAAATCTTTTTGGGGCCTAACAAAAGCATCACGTGTTCGCCTGCATCTAAGGCCAGGGGGCGCCCTTGGCCTCGGCTTGCCTCCCACGGTTGTGCAGTAAGCGGCACACAACAGGTCTCTGAGCATGACCTAGTTGAGCACAAGCCTCATAATTTTGGGGGTCGAGAGAAGGTAAGAGAAGTGTTCTTTGAAAATGGATGACTTTGAAAACCACAAACGCCACAATAACCTACGCTTTTGTGGCTTCCCGGAACGGGAGGGAGAAACGCAGAGCGATATTATCAAAGCCATAAAAATGTCATCAGGAAGCTTTTCCATGAGAACAACACCAACAAGACCACTATCGATAGAACACACAGGGCTATAGGGGGATCCCCTGGTCCTAGGGCACTGCTGGATAGATTCCACCATTACACAGAGAAATCGAAGATTCTGGACATGGCGAGAAAAAGGGGCCTGGTGGACTGGGGAACCTTGCAAATTACAGTATTCCAAGACCTATCACAGTATTCCAAGACCTATCAGCCTTCACCCTGACCAGAAGGAGACTCTGTGCACCCCTTTCAAAATGGCTTGACTCCAAAGGAGTGTGCTATAGATGAGGCGTCCCCTTCTCTCTCTCCTTCGAGTTTGAGGGCTATGAATACAACCTCATAACAGAGGACATTGGCCCTGGCGGCCACCCACAGAGCCTAAGGGGGGGGGCGCAGAGCGAAGCCCCGAAAGGCAAAGGTTTTGTGGATGGACGCTGAGTCAGAGGACATCGAAAGGTTTAAGAAACTAAGCCCGATGCCCCCCCACCAACAGTCCTGAGGATCTGTCTCATTTTTCAGCCTTCCTCTGGAGGGAGCCACAGAGTACTATTTGCTCGGGGTCCCAGGGATCTTCGGGACCCGTGCCCTTTCCACACTTTGGAAGTGGGGCGGTTACCTAACAGTTGTTGAAACGCCGAGAGGCTCTTCAAGCCTCGCACCAGGGAACAGTTCTCCCACCGGCTTACGTGATAATTGCTGTGGAGTTGTGTCCTCAGAATGCATGGGGGAGCGGGTGGTGGGTTGAGTGTCAAACAAATCGGGCTCAATGGGGGCTCTGAGGTGGCAAGTTGATCATCATAAGCCTGAGGGTGGGCCAGCAAAAGGTGGTCTGGCCCAGAGACGTTGGGGATGTCGCCGGGAGTCAAGGCACCAGGGGGAGGTGGAGGGGTGGAGTTGGGGGTTATGTTGTTCTCAAAAGGGCTTTAAAGTTGTACAAGTCAACTGAAATCAAGACCATACGACAGGAGGTTGGGGTATCAAAGTTTAGACATACAGGATTTAAGGCACTGGTTCATTGGTTACATAGCATTGATAAGAGGAGTTGCATCGACCTGGTCATGGCCCTAAATTGCTAGCACTGTGAACAGTATGGCATTGGGTTCCCTAAATGTTAGAGGATTGAATTCCCTGCACAAGAGATCACTAACTATCCGTGAATTCAACCGGCTGAAGCTAGATCTCATGTTTCTGCAGGAGACTACCTGGTAGAAGGGAAGGGAGCCATCCCTGAAAGCTAAGTCAATAGGTGGGGTTTTTCACGCTTCATGTTTGTCCAAGAAAATAAGGGGTGGCAGTGGTAGTTGCTAGTATACTTAACTTTACCCTGAAGGAGCAATCAAAAGACCATGATGGCCACTTCGTGTTGGCGAAGGGGGAGGCTAGAGGGTGCACACTGACCATGGTCTCTTTATAGTGACCAAACGACGATCAAGAGCACTACTGGGAGTCAGTCAAGGGTAAGATCCAAGCGTTTGTTGAAGGCTCGCTGATAATAGGAGGTGATTTTAACATGGTCCTAGACCCCAATCTAGATAGGAAAAGAGAAGGCCCCCATGCAGCATCACAGTCGCAGCACAGGAAGGCCTCCTGCTTTCTGCGGGTCAACACAGAACTGGGAGTGGTGGACTCTCACCTCCAGGTTCTTAGTCGGGACCCCCCGTTCACGTACTACTCGAGGGTACATGATACTTTCGAGGATTGACTACATCCTCTTTGAAACTCCTCTAGAAAATAGGATGTGGAAATTAATCACGGAAACTATCCAGTGGTCGGACCATGACCTGGTGAAGGTCAGAACAGTTGTACTGCCTCCAGTGAAACAGGAATCCAGGTGGTCATGCAACAGCCTGCTGCTGAGGGAAAAGGAGCTCTCTTTGGTGCTACTGAAGGCAATAAGAGGCTACGATTCGAGGAGTCCTGGTGGGAATGGGGCCAAGAGAAAGAGAAAGAGCAGCAGAGGAGGGGGCACTTAAGGGGAAAATTAAATCACTGCAACTGCGAGGGAAATTAAAATCCCAGATGTTTCCAGGGAAATGGAATAAGCTTCGGAATATAAAGCAAGTTTGAAGGCTCTCTTGATCGGCCAACGGAACGTAAGTTGGCGTTCCTAAAGCAGAAATATATGGAGAAGGGGGAACGCCCCGGTAAAATACTGGCCTGGAGGTTAAGAGACCAGAGAAATGCCAGAAGGGTGGCTGCTATTCACCCAACTGAAGGAGAAAAGCTCCTTGAAGATGCCCAGATAGCCGAGGAGTTTGGGGTATTTTACAAAACTCTCTATAAAGCAGAATACACAGAGGACGGAGCCGCTGTAGACCGGTTCCTGAACTCCCTCCCGATCCCACCTAGAATAAAGTAGACTTCACATCACATCTTACCTCTCATCAAGCCTGGATGGATGCTCTCCTCACAGGCCAAGTCGTTGCTGAGCAAAGTACCACAGGGAGGCCATGCCTTAATTTACAAACACTTGTTGAACAACTGTTAACTGTAAGAATCATAACCCCAACTCAATAGTGGCTGGGGGAACATTGTAAATGGAAATCAAAGGTATGTTTCTGCAAACGCTCTAATGAAACCCATCTCCTCTAACCAAAACATTCCAGTGGGAGAAAAAATAAAAATAAAAACTACACTCCCAATAATATGCAACACGGGTCAACAGGTCTAAGTCTTGAGCCGGAGCTCCTTAAGTTCCAGAAACTCCTCAAGACTTTCCTCTTCGGCTCCTCCTTCTCTTACCCCCTCCCCTGCTAACCACCTCTTTCTGCTCTCTCGCTCTCTCTCCTCTACTTGCTCAGATTCACCGACTGGCTGCCTGGTGCACCTTCAGAGCCTCACAGGTCCCAAGCTTCCTCGCCAGTTTCCTGCACTTACCCTCGGGCCTTGCCCTTGCCGCAGCACTACTGCACTTAGATTACGACCCATGAGAGCGGTATCTCTCTGCACTTAACCCATGTTCTGACGGGACTGGGCACGCTTGTTCCCCATTCCCTCCCCGCACCACGCACTTCCTGTTTCGGTACACCTGCATAATCTGAATGTACCATGCCCAGTAAGATCGTTTGTCTTTGTGTTCCCTATGTCTTACCCTCCCATGCATGGTTGCGCTGTGAAACACTTGTGTATAAGCGCATAATAAATAAACAATCAATCAACATATATTTTTAAGTTTTAACTTGCGACTAGGATAAAAGGAAACTGAACACGTACTAGATACTTCCTTTAGACTGTGGACGATTTCAGATATGAAACCAAGCCACAAAGGGTATGCTTACTACTGGCCATTGGGGAGTGAATCTTCAATCTTGGCAAGTAAGAAATGGTGTGCTTTAGAACGGTCATCCATGTCAGGGGTTGAAGGCCTCAGGCTCAGAGTCACAGCAAAGTGTTGCCTTCTGCCTGCAACCTCCTCAAATGGGCGCTACCTCATGTCTTCACTAAGTTCGCCTTACAGGTCTGTGTATGGCTAACCTTTACCTGTTCACACGCCAAGACAGCCTTTGATGACATCTAGGGCATGGGACCTTTCCAGCACAACACAACAGGAGACAGCCCATATTACCTGTGTATATCAACGTTGCTAGTTTGTTTGTTTGTCCCTTTTTTATTCTGTTTCTCATTTTCTGACAAAGTATATCCTTGAAAATGTTCTGAGGTTTTCTTCTGGTGTCACCCCTCGCGTTTTTCCTCTGCTGGGAGCAGGGGCGGCGCAAGGCATGAGCTTGGGAGGGCTAAAGCCCCTCCCCCACTTTGACACAGCAGGCATCACTCTGCTGTTACGCCCAGCCCAGGGCTCAGACCTAGAAACTGTCACATTTCTCACCTCGGAGAGCAGTGTAGTTAGCTAAGCAAATACTCCACTTTCCAAGGTGAGAAAACAGACATTGAAGTGAAAGTAGAGGCAGAGGACAAAAGCCTGCCATGGGGATGTCAGTAGACTCCCCACACTCCAACTCATAACTGCTGGCTCAGCTTTTGCATGGCCCATGCTTTCAATAATTACCATTTAAAAAAAGTGTATTTGTGTGTGCATGCAGGGATTGTATGAATGTATGCATGCATGCATGCGAGGAACTGTGTAAGTGGGTGTATGCGTATATGCTCGGAGGTGTCTGCAAGTGCAAAGTGCACACCTATGAACGAATGTAGTGTGAATGGTGTACACTGCGCGTTTTAATGAGCACACAGTCTAAATGTTTTGGGTGCTCCGGTGAATGACAGATCAGCTGTGTGGGTGCATGACTGGTGGGTGAATGTGTCTGAATGTGTCCATCTCTGTGTATATGCACGCTGGGACCTGGGGAGGGGCATTGGAGCATGAACATTTTTTGACAAAAGCATGGCATGTTTTACTGCCGTTTTTGGGCAAAGGAATGCCAACTTTAGTGTTTTTATGTGATGGAAGGCAGGGGGTGGGGGGTTTTGGTGGAAATACAACAGTGGGTCTGGCCTGGCTGGGTCTTACTGTGCCATAGAATGTTGTACTCGCATTAAGTGCCATGGAATGTTGTACTCGCATTAAGTGCCATGGAATGTTGTACTCGCATTAAGGGCAAAGCCAACATGAGAGTTCTTACATGTGGAGGGAATGTTTCCTTATTTTGACTTGGCTTTTTATTTTACTGGTGTTAAGGCCAAAGGCAACAAAAGTATTCTTACATTGTGGTGGGGGCATTCGTGAAATGTTTTTTTTTTTTACTGTGGCATGACATTTTGTACTGCTGTTAGGGAGAAAATACAACATGATGAGAGTTCTTATATGGGGTGTGGGGGATTTCTGTGGATATGATATGTGGCATTTTATTTATATTGCGCCTATACACAAGTGTTTCAAGGTGCGACCAGGCAAGGGAGTGGAAAAAGGGGGGACAAGACAGCGATCTTACTAGGCCCAGTGACACTGAGATGGCAAAGGTGCAGGGGAGAAGTGCTAAGGGAAGGGGAGGGGGAGCAAGTGCAAGACATAGGATCAAACATTGAAAAACTAGAAGTGCGGCCAGCAGGTGGCAGTACAGGGATAAAGTGTTAGATAAGTGCAAGTAGGGAGGTTGTAAGGTTGCAGAAATAGCCCAAGTGCTGGGTTGCCAGGAGGCAGTGCAGGTGTGCAACTGGGAGGGCAGGGGCCTGGGCCCGTGGTTCAGAAGGTAGCCAGTGCCTTATCAGACAGATCATCAAGGTAGCGGAAGAGAGAAGGCAAAGAGGAAAGTCTTGAGCTGCTTCCAGAACCAGAGATTGTTCTGCTCAAGTTTCAGAGAGGCAGGGAGGCTGTTCCAGAGGTAGGTACCAGCCGAAAACAGAGATCTGCCCCAGACTCGTTGCTTGGAAAAGTGACTGACTCTCAAGGAGCTGGTGGAGGAGGAGCGTAGAGCTTGAGTAGAAAGATACTTCAGAAGAGAAAGCTGGAGATATTTTGGTCCCAGACTCCAGAAGGCCTTGTGGACAATGCAAAGGGTCTTGAACTTGATCCGTGCAGCCACTGGGAGCCAATGGAGAGATTTCAGTGCTGGAGAGATACGATCTCTGGGCTTGAGGCCAAGGACAAGTCTCGCAGACAGAGAGCAGAGGCAGGCCAATTTAAAAATAGGCTGTTACAGTAGTCAAGCCTAGAGAGCACCAGAGCTCTAGATACAGTAAGCTTCTGGGGGAAGTAGGGGAAAGGGAGCATACCTCTCAGGTGGTGCAGTTTGCAGTTTGACTTCTTAGAGATGTCGGAAATATGAGGAGAGAAGGAGAGTAAGGAGTAGAAGATTACCCAAAGGTTCTTAGTCTCACAGGTGGGGAGCAGGGGAGGCCAAGGGAGGCCGGCCAGAGGGTGGCAGGGAAAGACGGGTGCTGGTGTGCCAATGAGGAGGATCTCCGTCTTACTGGCATTCAGGCAGAGATCATTGGCGGCGCACCACTCCTGGATTGCAGACAGACAATCCGGGATGAGAGAAGGAGAGGAGGCAGCAGAGAGGAGCCTGAAAGCGAGCTGGGTTCCATCCGCATAGCACTGGAAGTTGGGGCAGAGAGCAGCAATGCGGTGGGCGAGAGGTGCCAGGTATTGGCTGAACAACCAGGGAGAGAGGTTAGACACCTGGGGAACACCGCAGGTGGAGAGAGAGATAGAGCAGAGGAAGGATACAAGTTGGACCTGGGAAGGTCGGTTCGAGAGGAAAGAAGTCAGCCAGGCCAGAGCCTGATCAGTGATACCCATGTTATCACAGAGCTGGTTGAGCAGGATGGCATGGTTGACCGTGTCAAAGGCAGAAAAAGGCCACAATATGTTTTCTTACTGTGGGATGACTTTTTTTCATTGGCATTAAGGCAAAGCCAACAGGATTATGTTCCTAGATGGGGATACTGGCATGTATTGGCAGAGCCAGCATAAACTTGCTTTGTTATAGTATCTTTACTGTCGTTATGGACAAAGCAAACATGATTGTTTTCCTATGTGTGAACAGTGGCATATATACGGGCACCAGAATGGAAAGGAGTGAGCACAATCGATATGAAAATGCTTTTTTACACTTGCAGGATACTGGCATATAGTTGGCAAAGGCATTATGAAAATGTGTTTGAAAATTCTCCTGTGCATTGTTGGTGGCTTGGCATCTAATGGACTTGCCAAACGGATTGTACATTGTCTGGCTTTTTAGCTAATTTATCCCAGAAAGTGTACTGAAAAATGCACTATTTTAACCCATTATTTAAAAACTTTTCTCAAGGAGACAACCCCGCCCTTGATTGATTCGCCCTCCCTCACTACTCTCCGTCACTCATGTGCATTTGGCTGGGGGCAAAACAAGTGCCCTTTCTTCTGCAGGCTCTTCTTAGTGTGTGCCCTACTACATTAGCTCCAAGACCTACTTGTTACAGAATTATGGCTATGCCTCTGGTGAGTTGAAGTGAAAGATGGATCTAATGGGCCAATGAAAAGTGTAATATCTACTCAGCCTCCTGGGATTGGGGAGGGGGCGGTAGGACAGGAAGCATGGGGGTGGGGGTATTCAGTAGCGCAAAAGGTATAATGTCCCGTCTCACTAACAGTTTTCAAAGCTGCCATCCAGGCCCCCCAAAATTTCGAGGCTGACTCCGCCCCTGGCTGGGAGATGGTTTAAGCCGGTTCCCTCTTCTTCCTGCTACCCTGGTTTCTGGTGCTGAACATTGTGGGTCAACCTGACGTGGGGAAACTCCTGACCTAGTGCCGTGCCGCCTCTTGAATCAACTGTCCTGGCAGAGGTGCTCTTGTTACTGTGGGTCACAGGGCGACTGGTATAGGGGGAAGATAGGGCTTTAAGTGGACCTAAGCAGAGACCTGGCAGTCTTCAAAAAGTGTTCCTGAGCCAGGGCTCTGCCGTGCTCCCCACAACTAGCCCTATAGGTGCCAAACACCTCAGTCAAAACTTTAGCTCAACAGAGCTGCATGGTTAAAGGGATGCCTGCTGTGCTGGAACTCCTGATTAGAAAATGTGGAGCGCCCCCGACCTTGGAGCACCCCTATAACCACACAGCTATGTTGAGTTAAAGGGTTGCCTGAGGTGTTTGGTACCCGTCGCAAAGAAACAAAAGGAGACAGGGTGCACTGATACCAATTCTTTTGGAGCGCCCACTCCTTTTTTGCTTAATAACCAGCCCGACACCCGCAAGCAGTGATTAAGAAACAAAAGGTGGGGGTGCACCAATGCACCCAGCCCCTCCTCCTTCGCTGCCACTATCATCCTCTCATTCTCTATACACCCTCCAAGCCTCATCCCCCTGCTCTTAGGCCAAATCCCTTGTTAGAGCCCCCCTCTAGCCCTTGCCCCCCTTTTAAAGCACTGGACACAGAACATAGTATTAAGAAGAGACATCACATGTGATGTATTCTTCATTTGAAGTCTCAACGATACAGCAACCCAGTCATCACGGCCTCCACTTCCTCCTTCATTCTCAGCTTCTCTCTCTCTCTCTTTTCAAAACTAAGCACTCCACTTCTTCCCCCGCCAAGTTCTAACCAAGGAACCTTTACACAGCATTACAAATTTCCTTCACAGCTGCTTAAAGGATAAATATAATACATCTTAATTATTTTAACCAACAACTCACAGTGCTTAACTATATACAATGTAACGCATCCTCTCCTATTATAACAAGCTCATACTTATTTTTATTAACAGACTCTTCTAGACACCATTTGCCACCCTTTCTTTATTCCAAACGTTCCTGTTCTCAAGCTTCACGACATTCCTCAAAGCCTCTTTAACCACCATCGTCTTAGAGTACTTAGACAACCCTTTTTGCACATTCCTTCCTAACTTCACTGTGATCACAGTACCTGATCGCATCGGCACATCGCTCACACAGTTCAACCGGTCATAGCTCTTTTTCGCTCTTTCACCTTTCTCCTCCACATCTCATCAAGATAATAGCCCCCCACCCTATTCAACCATCCTGAACATAACCTTTTGTTTGGCTTTCTCCTTCTCAAACACTCAAACAGCGACACACCCATGACATCATAAGGCACCAACCTATACTGGAACATTCTTTCCATTAACGCACATATCCACTCATCTCCCGTCACCTTAGCTATCCTCACTGCACCCATTATCGTCCTATTAACCCTTTCAACCACAGCATTCCCATTGGGATGATAAAATGCTGTCATGGCCTTTTCTTCCAAGAACTGCTCAAACTCCTTGCCCTTGGGCCATTTTCTGAAATAATCTTTCTAGGATATCCTTCTCGCCAGAACACTATCTCGGAAAGCTGAATGATCTACCTAGTGCTGACGTCCCTCAACAAGCATACCTCAAGCCACTCCGACAGAGCATCCATTAGTACCACAACATATCTGCCCTGCATGCCCCGCATTGCCAACGGGCCTAAAATATCCACTGCCACCACATCCCACACAACATCCAGCACTAGTGGTACTTTCAACCGTGGTGTCCTAGTGATCAACACCTTGTCACTCTCACTACAGTCCTGGCACTCCTTTAACATCCTATCCATGTCTTCATCCATCCCATGCCACTAGTAATCCTGCATAATCAAGGCATTTGACTTACTAAACTCCAAATGCCCCTCATGATCAATTTCCACTATCTTTTCTTTCATACCCTCCTGCACAACAATCCTATGTTCTCTCACCACTTCCCTTCCACATCCAATTTATCCTTTACTCTGTGAAATCCTTTTCATTTATTTGCAACCTCACCACTCGGCCATCCCCACACGAAATTTCAACAACTTTCCCATAAATGTCATCTGCCATACAACTTTCCGCCCCGTCTCCTCCTGTATCACAGCAGAATTTACTAAAACCTCCCCTTTCCCAAGCACACCCTCCTGCTCTTCGTCACTGCCTCTTCCACTCCCCATTGTCGATGAAAAAGCATCCGCTACCACATTTCTCCTCCCATCTGTGTGTTCATTCTCAAAGTTCACTCCATGCATCCCTGTTGTCCCCCTACCAATCCCACCCAAACGCCTCTTGCTAAATATTGCAACAAGAGGCTTATGTTCCATCTCAATTGTGAAAGCTCTCCACCAGATAAACTACTTCAACTTCTCAATTCCCCACACACAGGCCAACGCCTCCCTTTTCAACATTGAATACCTCTTCTCTGCATCCCTTAAAGCTTTTGATGCAAAAGCTACAGTGTTCATATCACGCCCATTTGGCTGCATCAAAACACGCCAAACTCCACTCTGACTTGCATCAGTGAAAATATATACTTTACCTTCATAGTTGAACCCCCACAAAACCGGGACATCCAACAGATTCTGTTTTATCATTTTAAACTCACACTCACATTGCTCCTCCCAATCAAAACACTCTTTTTTGTCAGATACCTCATATGCTCTGTTTTATCAGTGTGGTGGGTCAGAAGAAGGCGGTAGACACCTAATGGACATTTTGAATAATATTTATTTAAATAATAAGGATAAGGCATATCTTCCCCTGTTGCTAGAGGGCTATTGTAATGCTCACATGATGTCTCCGGGGGTGTTTGGATCCCTTGTGGACTGTCCCACACCTCTTCCTACCACAATCACGGGTGGCGCTTCTGCAATGGCGCACAGACATGTTTGGGGTAAAAGGGGTAGGGTTTGGATGTCAAGATAGCCGTCTCCTGGGGTGGCTTGACGCCAGTAAGGTCCCCTAAAAACAAGAAGGACTGAGGATTACTATAGACCCATGACTCCCCTCCCCAAACCCAGGTCATAACCCGGTTTATTTATTTTTTACATTTGTAAAGCGCCTAAGCCTAAGGGCATCAGGGTGCTGTTGCAGACCAGCTACATTCAGTGCTTAAGACTTTTATGCTTTCAGTTGCTGACCAGTTACTTCACTGGTCCTGGTCCAGGCCTGCTGTGACCAGTTGAGGGTCTTCACAATTGTGGATATGGTTTGGTCTCTAGTCTTGCCTCCTTACTTATCCAGGAATGCTGTTCAGGCTTTGTTTAATGTCTTTCTCCTTTTCCAGATGCAGGTGCTGTATTGCTTCCCAAGCAGCATGGGGTGGAAGAGAATCCCCTGATGGGTAAATAGGCGTGCGTGGGGCTCAGGTGGTCAGAAATGCTTCTTCTTGCAGGTGCGGCGCTGGCTATGCTGCTGGATCTTACTGACTGGTTTCCTTTTACTTCCAGGAGCTGCAGGGTGCCCGCAGCAGTTTTCATGGAGCTAGGAAGCAAAGGCAGCAGTTTTCAGGGAGCTGGCAAAGGATCCAGGTAAGTGTTGCTCGTGTCTGTTAGAAGTCTTTGAGAGGATCAGAGCAAATGCCCCGGCGAGCGCTCTTGCTGCTGATGCAAGCAGCCATCATGAACGCAAAGCACGGGTGTGGACCCAGGGCGTGGTTTACAAAGCCCTGGGTTCACATGCTCCTGCTGGCTAGAACATTTACAAGGGTTTAAGAACTGTAAAACTAACAGTGGGCATCTTGGGGGTCGAGGAGCAGCTAGTTTGGTTCATGGTGGCGTCCATCTTGGAATTGATTGTTTGGGATTGGACAAGTGTTGTCTTTAGGAATTGCAGATTTCTATGGTCCACGAGAACCATAACAGGGGGCCTGGCTCCCCATAGATGGTATTAACACTCTTTGAACGCGGCCTTGATGGCGATGAGTTCCTCATCAGGGATGGAATAGTTTAATTCTGACGGTGTGACTTTCTTTGACCAGAACGCAATGGGATGTAACTGTTTGGTGTTGGGATTCCGGTGAGAAAGAACAGCTCCCATGGCCACGTTGGAGGCATCAGTTGCGACCACATAAGGGAGCTCAGGTTCGGGTGCTGTAGCACGGGCGTAGTGGTGAACCAGTCTTCCAAGTTTTCGAAGCCCGGCTCAGTGTCTTCATCTCACTGGAAGATCTTGTTCTGACAGAGCAGCGACGTGATGGGGTGCACAATGTCCAAGAACTCTGGAATTAAATGCTGATAGAAGTTGGCAAACCCCAAGAAGCTTTGGACCGTCTTGACTGGTGTGGGAGAGGACCATCGGATTATGGGTTAACCCTATACGGTTGTCCATCTTGATCCTTGCGGCGAGAGTATGAACTTATTAATTCCACCTCTGTTACATGAAGTGTGCACTTTTGCATCTTGGCATAGAGATTATGTTGTGGTAACTTCTCCACTACGGCTCTCACATTTCCTATGTGCTCGGCCGGAAACAATGAAAAAATCAGGATGTCATCATAGACGATGGCACAGACATCAAGTAGTTCCCGTAAAATGTAATTCATGAAGTATTGGAAACCCGCCGGGGCATTGCATAACCCGAAGGGCACCTGATACTCATGCAGGCCATATTTTATACGGAAGGCGGTCTTCCATTCGTCGCATTCTTTTAAGTGCACAATGTGGTAGGCCTCCCCTGAGGTCCAGTTTGGTGTAGATGTTGGCCTCTTTAACTTAGTCCAGAATTACGGGGATCAGCGGGAGCGGGTACCTGTTCTTTACTGTGATCTGGTTTAGGGCTCTGTAGTCTATAAAGTTTTGTAAGTCCCCCTCCTTATAGGGAATTAAAAAGGGGGCGAGGCTGCTGGGGACTTTGATGGTCTGATATATAATTTCGCCCAGTACTGGTCCAAATAGGTACAAAGGTGCTCGTTATCTTTTTCAGCTGATACATAAATCCGGCTACAAGGGATGTGTGCTCCCGGCACCAGGTCTATCTGGCAGTCGTAGGGCCTGTGTGGGGGTAAAGTGTTGGCTTGTTCCTTCTGGAAGACATCACAATAGTCTGCGTATTCTAGAGGTAGCTCACCGGTAATCCCGAAGACATGTCCAGCTGCGTGGCCATTGTTGCAGATAAGGACAAAACTATTGTCGGGGTCATCACGTAACAAGCGCCCCTACAATCTGGAGGAAAAGTTAGGTTCCTGGCTCTCCAGTCAATGGCAAGTGTGAGAAACCCGAGGGTATTCGCCCAGGAAGACCTGTACAATCCCTTATTCAGGTGGCCAGGACACAGCCATCGCTGTTGGATCCAGTTCCTGGGGGTACACCAGTGGGGGAGGATCACCTGGGTAGGGGAACCCGGGGTTATGCTCGAGGGAATACCCCAAGTGAGATGTGGTACCATCACGGGGAGAATGGTGAGGGGAATGAAGTCTCTGAAGCTTTTATAAGCTATTTCCGCTCATCATCTCTTCCACCAACTGAATCTTCCTTACCCAAAGGTAAAGCCAACAATACATTCACAATTTTCATTGGTTCTTACCCGGATACCCCCGGACATTCTTTTCCACATTCCTGTTGTTATTCTGTCCCAAACACCCACTCCACTCGGGTTAGACATTACTGTTCCCTTAATCCCCCTGGTTTATTTCAAAATCCCAGTTATTCCGTCCACTTCAGGAACCCCACCAATCCCGTCCCTCTGAGTGTCATTTTCTGAGCTCCCAGGCTGCTTTGACAACTCACTACCATTCCCACAAACCTCCATTTTCAGGTCACGATAAGAACTCTGATCATTCTCGTTTATCTGGAAAAACCCTCTATAACCTACCTTGCCGAGATCATCCCAAACCAAAATACGCAAACCAACTCAGTAGGATACTTTAAAACTCCAACCCCCCCTTATTCCGATATGAACACCTTTACACACCCAAGACAACGGACTACTGTAAGCCCCGTCTACTTGACATGTGCCAGCCCCTATGTCAGGCAAAGTCAAGTAATTAACCTGAATCACACACACCAGACGGCCCGTTCCTTTCCCCACAGGAATAAAGGGTGGAGTAACAGAGCACAGTACGAGCAAGGCAGGCACGGCAGACAGCACAACGAGATGGGTAACCCGACGCAGCAGTTCAAGTGACAGAGAAAGGAAGCAGGAATCGAGAGGGTGGCGAGGAGAGAAGTGGCCTTGCCCTTTTTATCCCAGGCCTGCAGAACCTTTATGGAAGAGAGCCTAAGACTGCGAACAATAGCACAAGTGTCTTGCAGCAGATGTCAACGGTACGTGGGGCAAGTTTATGCCAATAAGCAGGATCGAGGGATGCTCCCACGACCCACAGTACCGGGCTTAACTCCAGGAAATCCAAAAGCCAAGCAGTTCATCACAGCCGGTGAGTCAAGGGGAGAATCAATAAAAAACGGGCTGTGTTGAGTGAGAGAATCACAAAGTGGCAAGTTTGTACCAAGTTCAAGGAACTGTGAATGAACTGTAACAGTGTTAAGGGGAGACCAGCTACAGAGGGAAACTGGCACCATGTGGGTGCTAACTCAAGAGACTCTGGTCGATCCCCATCTGAAATGCAACTACAATTACCAGAAGGCCGTAGAAGGGCCAGCGTAATAGGTCAAAGTGGTCAGACAGAGGGTCGAGCAAAATCCCTGTACAATCTAAAGACTTTGATCTAGAAGAGCGCTGTGAAAGGGTAGTGAATCCCGTAAACATTTGAACTGTGTAAAAAGAGAACATTGAAAATAAGGTGGGTCAGCGCCCAGCAGAGGGGGACACAGGGGTGTGCCATTATCACCCTGATCGAGAGCCACAGTAAACCCGGTGAAAGGAGGCTAAGAATCGAGAAGGGTCAGAGCCCGGCAGAGGGGGTTCTAAGGGTGAAAAGTTGTCACCCCAAGATCGAGAAAAGTGAAAGTAAAGTTAAGAGACAGCAAGAGTGAATCCAAAGGAGGAATGCCAGAGAAGAAGGGTCCGAGCCCAACAGTGGGCGATCCAGGCATGGAGCTATTATCCAAACTTCAAGTCAGAAGAGAATTGACATTTAAATTGAGGAATAAAATACGTGACGGGTCAGCGCCCAGAAGAGAGGGATCCAGGGGTGAAATCCTCATCCTATCAGAACTAGGGATACATGAATAGTGGTTGAAAATTGAGAAGGATCAGCGCCCAGAAGAGGGGAACCCAGGGGTGAACCCATCACCCAGAGAACATTGGAAGTGAATTTTATTTAGTTAAAGGAACTTTTGTTTTTGTAATCGTAATACGTCAGGCCCCAGAGGCAAGAGACGTTCAAAGGAAACGAGACTTGGCCTCAACGGTCCTGAGAACTGCCATTGGAACTGTTGTCTCGTGCTGGAGAAGCCAGAAACTGTACTGTGCTCCAAGCTCCCATCTTACCCTGTGCTAAAAACATGGGGACGGGGGTCCCAGGCTACCGCATTCTGACATATTATTTTAGAACACTTTTTTCTTTTCTTGAGAACTGTCCCACACACATTATGTATTGGTAGTAAGATTTGGCATTAGGTTTCTTAGTATAGGCCCTTTTAATTGACACAACGCCACTAGGACTGCCTTATTTTTCATTTGATGTTCGACGCTTGCTCCCATCTTAGATTTAGGTTTAGATTAGGCGTTTTTCCAACCTGCATATAGAATTAATTGTTCAATAAACACCCTTGAACTCACTTGTGTCTGTCTTACTTGTGCCACCATGAGTTGCTTACACAGGTTTGTGGGCTTCTAACCAGGGAATTCCTAGGATGATTTGGAACTGAGGGGCACAGATGAGATCAACAGAGATATGTTCCCAATGGTCATCCTGACACAGCAGGATGACTTCTTCGGTGCACTGGGTCAGAGGTCAGCTGTGTGCCGTCCACCGCCACCACGTTATCTGCTGTGGCTTTGGGGCCACGTTGGAATCCCTTTCCGAGTGGCCATGGTAAGGTCCATATAGTTGCAGTCCTCCATGCATTTTCCATGGTTGCTGAGGACAGATTAATCCAATGGGTATGGCAAAGTGTGAGACCTGAGTTACCTTCCCTCCGCTCGACAAGTGGGTCTCAATGACTTCCTGGCTCAACACTTTCCTGATTTTTCTGCTGGTGGAGCTGAATTTACTGCACCAACAGCATTCCGAGGGGGTTTTGTCATGCAGTCTCGTAGGAAATGTCCCGCACAGTGCAGTCACAAATTCTATCGATTCATTAATTATCTGTTCCCTTGTAGTAAAGTAATAGCATGCCAAAAATATTGTTCTCCTTCACTATATAGTGTGATGAATTTGGCAATGTCAACAATGCTTCCATGGGGGAAACCTCCCATAATGTGGCTAGGGTAAGGCAGATGTTTTCTGATCTGAACACTAAGGGCGGGTATTTGAGGGAGGTTCACAGAGGGGGAGACAACCCTCATGGATTTAAAGGTGACTTGCTAAATGAAACATGAAATGTCCCCTTTTCATCAGGGACTAATAACTCTGTAATATCCCAATCCCTCATGGTATATAGTAGTAGAAATCTCCCCAGAACCAAAACCAACTCCAGAGACCATAGACCCCCTTCCTACAACCCTAAAGACAATGCCTTCTCTAATGGCCTCGTGGGTTGTACTTATCCTACAATTCAACTAAAAAGTACTGGGAGGAGGAAGAATAAGAGTATCCTGAATTAAGATCACTTTTCCAGTACTAATATGAGAAAGACCCAGTGACTCACAAGGGAGTTATAGGATCAGTACTGTGACAAGGGAGAGGAATGGAAGAACGAGGATTACATGTAAGAACAACTGCACTGGTTACCTGCCCACCCTCTGATCTCGGGCCCAGGTCCCCTCCCCCGCCAGTTGCATACCTGCACTGCCTTTCTGGCAACCCCCGCACTTGGGGACTGTTTTCTGTATCCCTACAGTCCCACCACCAGCACTTGACACCTGATGTCTGCACTTACCCTTGGACTTGCAACCAGCTGGCTGTACTTTCACTTACTGTTATTTATTCTATTATCCCATGTTCTGCACTGCCCCCCCATTGCGCCCTGCATTTTCCCCTTCCCCTTTCCCATGCACTTGCGCGATCTGAATGACACCTGGCCTAGTAGGATCGTTGTCTTTGTCTTACCTCTGTTCCTCCTCCCTTGCCATGTCACGCCTTGAAACACTTGTGTATAGGCGCATTATAAATGCCATATCATATCATATCATATATCACATACAGCAGTGTAGTCTTTCCCAAAATCCTATTGGCCAGAGCCAGTATAAAAGCAATCAAAGACGCAGGAAGTATGAGAGGCCCTCCCCGGAGGACCTGGCTGCAGGAATTGTTTGTAGAAAAAAAAAGAGGTTTTGACCGCCATCCCAGAGAAATGAAGGAGGAACCCTTGGACCCCAACACCTGGTGGAGGACTGGGGACCGCTGGGGGACCCCAGGAACCACTTGGATCCCCAAAAAGGGGCTGGACCCCTGGGCACCAGCAGTGTGCCAGTGAAAAGCTGGAGGTTCCCTCACTGGCGAAACAGCTGAAGGTGAGAAGTTTGAATTTGCTACTGCTACAGCTGCGCGCTGCTGGTGGGAGAAGGTTGCTTCTCTCCGTATCGACAGAGAGACCACAGAGCTGGAGAGTATCCCGTGGAGCCAACCGGCTCATCAAGAAGGAGAAGGGAAGCTGACCATGAGCAAGACATGCTGCAGGAATGCCAGAAGCCAACAAACAACTTCTAGGCGGTTGCAGGTGTCAAGAGCTTTGAAACACAATTCTGTTGTATAAATCGCCTTACAAATGATCAATAAATTAAAATAAGAGGCAGCCTCCACCTTACCAATGCCCGAGACGATGCTTAAGAGCCCAGCAGGAACCGCAAGAGGAAGAGAAGCCGAGAAGCAGAGATGGCGAGCAGGAAGAAAATGCTGAACAACCGCTACTGGTTCACCACGTGAGAAACAGAATACATCAAAAAGAGCCGGTGAGTCCACCCAAGGGAAGCGGGGACACCGGGCCGGATTAGCATTCATGGCAAATAATTGTTGGTAAAGCACATGAAAGAGCAAGTGACCATTGCTTTAAAGTGGAAAATGGAACCAGTATAAGAGATTTCCAAATTTGTGCGTGTATGCATTACAAATATGTAAGAACGTCCTAGCAGGAGAGTATACCAGGCAAATTGAAAGTGCAAGAAAGTACATATGTAAGTAAGCCCTGGCAGGAGAGTATACCAGGCAGATGCAAGTTATGAGCATATTTATGTGAGAAATCCCTGGCAGGAAAGCATACCAGGCATGGTCAAGTTGAACAGTGTACAAAAATGATGTTAAGCAAATAAGTCCTGATAAGAGTACATCAGGCAAAGGCTGTAAAAATATATTAAAGGAGAAAGAAAACTTGGCAGGAGAGTCCACCGGTATCTTAACAAGACAAATACCAAGACCCAAGTTGTTTTGTATACCAGTTGTGTTGTTGATCATCAGGAGAAACTCAAGGAACTGATTTTCTTGGATATAAACCAGAGTGAAGAGATATCCAGGGGAAGGGAACCACCCTCTGGAACAAGGAACTCTATCCTTTTGGAACTTTTTGTGTTGGAGTTATGCATTTCCTTTTTTTGAACATTTGTTATCTACTAAAGGCCAAAGACATTTCCCCTTTTCACTGAGTTGTTTTGTTAGAATGTGAGGGCCAGAATACTACTTTGGACACATGACGTTTTGATTTGGACATTCTGACTATTGACAGACCCTTAGTTTTGGTTTTAGGTAGGTAAACACCTGTAGAGCAGGGACTGAGAGGCATTTCCCAACCCCCCTTTTATTTCAATACAAGTCTTTGATCAAAACTATGAACCCCTTGTGTCTGAGTCTCATTACTGGCTCCTCATAATAGTGTTTATCAAGTTTTTTCAAACTGATTTCAAACACATTTAAATCCACGCGTTCCGCTTCCACCAACTCCAAAAATCTTTTTTACACCGTCTGCCCTTCATGACCCAGGCAATGATACAGGAGTGAATCCTTTTGATCTGCTGCAGATGTCGCTTCATACATGCAATGGCAGTACCATGAGAACCCCTCTTTCCAGTCCTCCCGCTTTATAGGAGGTTCTCCAGGAGACTGTAAGAATAAGGGCAGGCCAGGAAGATTTGTCACGCCCTCTGTTTCAAGCTTTAAACCTTGCAGACTCCGCTTTATGGTGTGGTCACACTCAGCATGCCTTTAACGTGCCAAACAGCGAACCTTTGCTGGACAACCTTGTGCCCTCCAAAACAGTAAGGTGTAGACCTCGCTAAAACCTGCAGTCACTTTGCTTTTTTCAGTTGCTTTATGCTGTGTTCACACTTAGCACTGCCAGCAGTGAGATCAGATCTCCACTGAGAACCATTGCTGAACAACAGGATGCCAATACACAACGTTCCTCAAGTGTCCTATGTTTCTCAGGCGTGTACTGTTTTGTAACCTGAAGACTGATGGGTAGGATCTTTCGATTTTTAGTTTTTAAATGTTCTTAAGATCCTGCATAACAACGAGGTGGACATTTGCACTAAACGATTATTGTAGGGAGTAACTTTATGGCAGAATTTATTTTGTTATATGTCTAAGTGCTGAAAGTATGGTGGTGTAAAATGGAGAATTTTGGGTCTCAAACGATTTTGTATTCTGGGATTTGTAGACTGCCATTCTGGATGTGGAAAACAAACCTATTGATACTATTTTGGTTTTAAATGTTTTTAGAAGAATACACATATTGTCAGGTTGCTTTATTGTGCAATTTGTGCACTTTCAAAATAACCTGTATGAGGCAGTAGAATTGCTAGCTTCTTTGAGCTTTTGAATTATGAATGCACCAATATAAGAACAGTTTTTTTGTATTCACTGCAAAAACACAGTTGTCTGCACTTTTTTTGTAGTAAAGAAAACAGGAAAACACCAACAAAGACAGATACTGAAATTATTTGAAAAACATGAAAAGGCTCCCTTGGAATTCAATAAAGAAACACTAAAAACAAGAACCCCTAATTATATTGCATGGAACAACTATATCATTTGTATTTAATATCTCAGACCAGGAGGCCATTGACTTTTCTGAAAATCATTTAGGTACCTTATCAGATGAAACAGCCGTTTGTAATATGTGGAGATTCCATTGTGTAAATAGAACCTTTGAAAAGACACTAGGGTGTCTTCCCAATGTGTACCCCTTAAGGATCTTAAAATTATAATTGGTTATTTACAATGCACTTAATATCCAGAGGTTCCTAAACGTGGACCCAGGGATTGAACCTGTGTGGCTCCATGTCGTCATGCTTCCAAGGTGAGCACGTTGCCCCTGAGCTATCCTCCCGAGATCTTACAGAAATGCAAAACGGATTGTTTCATCCCTTCACAATGCTGGATGTGAGGTCTGGTAATCAGACTCTCAGGTGACATCCAAGTTAAACCAACCTTTAGAACTCTCACAAGATGATTCCACATACATTATATTTGTATTGATTTAGCTAGCTTGTATAAAATGGATACATTAATTGTAGTTACAAGATTTGACCATGACCCTGGGTACATACCACTAAGATATGTGGGGGGAAAAGTAGCCCGTAATTGTTGTTAGGAGTTCACTTAGGGCAGTTCCAATTGCATCTACCAATAAATAAAGGGTTTGGTGGTCCAATTTACACAGACCCCGTTGTCCCTTCTCTATAAACATCTACTTCCACTTCCTTCTGTTGATTCCTTGTATTGCTTAGAAGAGTCCCTTGAAAGTAAAGTCTCCAAACTAACCTAGTAGAAGCCATTAAGAACTATTCTGCTAATGACACAAGCATGCTTGTTCTTCACATTAGAAGATTTTACAAGCAATTGATTGAATCCAAAAAGCAGGAATGTAGAAAGAGAAGGTGGGAGTTACAGTCAGAAGCTAGAACATCCAAAACCAGTGTTCTTTCTGTCAAATTATGAATGCTGGCTCCTTGGCTGAGGGAAGCCCATGCAATGCTAATATATCAGAAGCATCCGGGACAAACCATTGTGAAGATCTTTATGGTATCACTGAGGGCGAGTTGCTTGAGGGGCACTATGAAACTAGAGGGCTGATGAAGTAAAAAAGAGGAAGCAAGTAAGCTCCTGTTTGCCTCGCTAGAGGTTACGTCTGCGCTTGATGCACAGAAATGGATCAAAGCCCTGGGGGCTGGATTGCCTTCCAGTTGATATTTTTAAGACAAAACATCGATTATGATGCCTTTCATAACTAACAATTTTGATAGCAGCTCTATGTTTCTGTCAAGGTGGAAAGGGGCTGAAATCATTCCAATATATAAAAAGGGCAACCAGGGCGGTCCCACAAATGTATTACCCCATATCTTTGTTGGATTCCTTATCCAAAGTGCTCAGGGAAGTCTTGTTAGTAAGTCTGGAACACTGGTGCGCTGGGGCTAATATTTTGTTCCACGATTTACCAGATATTTTACCAGATCTTTCGGCTTATCCGACTTCTGCAGAAATATCCTTCCTTGGGGAGGCAGGCTGTCAAACTGGTCTTTATGTACTTGAAAGCAGTCTTCAGATTCAATCCTAAGCAAATAATTATGGGTTGCAATGGGGGAAATGGGTGTTCCCACTCACTCTTAGAAGCAATATGTATTTGGAACATTGTGCAGAGGTCTGTTGTGGATTAGGAGGCGAAAGTATGCTGCCTTTTCCAGCACACAAGGGGTACATTAGGGTCGCATTCAGGCTCCCTTCCTTGTTTCACTGAACTTAAAGATGTCATTTATACTTTCATCAAAGTTGAATGTGGATACTCTTCAGTTGCGTCAAGAAAACATAGCATCATCCACAAAACAGAGTAAGCCCATCTTAATAGCAAAACGCACCTGTGGGGCAAGGCCAATCAAACCTATTTCACGAAATCACGAAGTAGGGACTTAGCAATGATTTCATTACTATAAAACCTATGGCCTGTCACTCCAGATGTAATATTGGATTTATTTTAACATCAGATGGTAGAGGTGTGGAGCAGATACACACTTTTGATTATTTGGGCGTGAGGATCAATGGTTTTACAGGTTGGAGGAACCAATTATTAAAAAGCAGTGTGTTTTGCTAGGCATGAGGGAGGTGTGAAGAACTTTAATGTTAATTTCAGAGGCAGTGCAATTAAGCCTGTCATTCATGTCTTTAGGGCACAGACAGTTGCTGCTGAACATCTGGAGCAGAAATCCTGGGTGCATATCAAGAGTATTTTCATTTAGCCTCTTAGTACTCCAACTGCACCCCCACCACTCGTTATTTGATATTGGGACACACTGAAATAAAATACGATGGGGGATGGGGGGGAGCTTGTCCAGCAGCCATGTTGTAAGACGTGAGCCCAGGGAGCTCCCGCCGGATCCGTAAATAGAGATAACCCCTGTGGCGGAGGAAATTACAGTGTGCCACAGAAATATTAAAATACTTTACCGAACTGCTGAAGATTGCGGTGGGAAGACAGAACGTCGAGACAGTGAGCCAGAAGAGTGCAGAGCCTGCTGCGAGAAAATGGCACCGGCTGACTGGTGGTGAGAAGAGAGCGGAGGGTGCTGCTGGTGTGACTGTGAGTGCCATGGATACTGACACTCCACAGGCCCAGTGCCTGTGAGGGTTGGGGGCCTGCCCTGGGCATCCGGCAGGCCCCCTGGTACTTTGGGACACCAGCACCATTGGGGGTTGTGGGGACACAGCCTGCCAGGCCCCTGACCATGCAGACCTCTGCCACCGTCCTGGCATGAGGGTCCCACGGCATCAGGGCCAGTAGGCCTGTACCTCCACGTGTAGGACTGTAGCCTACCTACATAGTAATGAGACACTGACTCAGGAGTTCCTCTTGTGGAGTCTGCAGCCATTCTCACGCATGTGCCTGCAGGACTCCCTTTTATTAGCTTGACAAAAGGGCAATGCAAGGGGGAGGGACACATCCCCTTAAAGGGGCAATACACACAGGAGGGTTCACCACACCACATCCCTCCTTTTTCATAAGAAACAAAACAAACTATATTACACCGTAACTGATTTTCCCCTCTCCCGTTACAGAACAACACTACTTCACAGTCGTGGGACGAACGACCCACAGGATATGCTCATAACACACATATCGTCTCACATTCTTATATACACATCACCTACCAGCCCATCACCCTCAGGTGACGGTCACAGAGGTACGTCCTCGGTGGACGGTTGGCATTTGGACCGCACGGTACAACTCTTTATTAACCTGGGGTACGGACCAGCCACCATTGCATGACGCTCCCGGATATCCACTGGTACCATATAGAGCACCCCTACCAAATGCAGGAGCACAGCTTCACATCTCTGTCCTCTACTGAGACCACTTTAAGCAAGAAAATACTATGCAGGTGCACAGCATTGAAACACATGTTTACTGAGTCCTCTTAAAGCATTGGCAGGACTACAGGAAATCAGTTCATCCTCCATCAGCGTCTGTTCAGGAGTCACCTCCCGGGACCAGGTACATTGATTGCACCGTTCAAACCGGCAAAGCAAGCCTGGCGGGTGATGCCAGAGGCCACATCGGCATAGACCCTCGATGTTATGGGCAGTCCGTGCAGGAGTCACTCCCCCACCCCCAGGTCCAAGTCCCTTGATGGTGCAGTTCACAGCCAGCAAAGCCGCACCTGGCGGGTACTAGGGGCCACATCGGCATAGTCCCCGGATGTTCAGAGCAGGGTAGCGAGACGCAGGTCTCAGGGCGTCCAGGTAGCTCCTGATGCTGTTGATAAAGGGACGGTGCTGTCGGTCGGGCACGGGGGGACAGGACGTCACTCACCGCCTTCTCTGCAATGCTCCCCACAGTCAGGAGTATTTCTTTCCTCCAGGGGCGCCGGAGGGCGCACAAGCACTCATGATGAACTGAAACCCATACCCTGCCCGTTGCACTGCTTCTGGGTGTTGGTTTTGTCAGACCCAAGTTGTTGGTGGAGCACAAGGGACCGGCAGGTACCTCCCCCAAGCCCACCTTGGCCTGTTCTCACGACGGCTTGGCATGCAGAGCGACACCAGTTTCAGCAGTCCAGGAACCTTTGTGGCTCAGTGTCGAGGCCACCTGTGGGCACGCAGGTTGGCTGTAGTGGTAGGGAGTCAGGGACACCTGTAAGGCCAACTGGGTGACACTGGTATCAGAGTGTAGGGCCACCGGCTGCCTGGTTCTCTCCATGGCAGTAGGAGGCCATCCTGGGACTACCTGGCAGTGTAGGGTGCCTCTTGTCCAGTGCTTGAGGGTCCTCGCATGCACTGCGCGTGCATACTCCTTGGCCTGATGATGGCAGTGAGATGGTTTGTGGCAGGCAGTCAGGGCCACCCGTGGGGCGGACTGGGTGTTCGTAGTGGCTCGCAAGGTGTTGAGGCCACTCGTCGGGCTACCTGGGTGACTGTGGTGGTATAGTGGTGGGGCCACTTTCAATGCAAACAGGTTGACTTCTGCAGCAGGGTGTCCAGTTTTCCTGATGGCACTGTGCCGGAAAACGTTTACTTATATTTTTGTTGGCCATACTTTTCGACTGCTGGTACAATGCACGGGTTCTTGTCCAGCTGGCTGTGCAGGAATTGCCTGGTGGTAGAGGTGCACAGTGGGATTCCGCCTCTCGGAACACCTGGCAGTGCGGAGCGCCTGTTGCCTAGTGCCGCGGGGACTTCACCTTGTCACGTCCTGCGCATGCAGCCTTTCATGTTTGATAATACTAGTGAGATGTACAGTGCACAGAGTGCCGGATGCTTCGATACTTGTGGCTTGGAACCCTTATGAGCATAAGGGTGTAAATCCCATATTAAACAGAGTAGCCATTGTCGGTGCTGGTGCAATGCCACACATCATCAACATATGGCTGCCTTTGGTGCGCCCAGTCCTTTCCCTGCACCTTCTCTTCTCCAGGCAAGAGTATGCACCCATAGTAGTGGGACACTCGTGACAGGGCGATGCTGGTAGTGTGGCGCTGAGAGTGGTGTGGGCAGCCACATGTTTATTATTCAGCTCGCCCGTGCAGAAGCAATACCCAAGCTGATGGCCCCAGGTTGTGCCACCCCTACCCCTCTCACCATTAATGGTGCCTTGGATTGCTTATCAGGAGAGGCAAAACAATTTTCAAGCAGTCACCCGTTTCTTGTTATGTATTGGCCGTGGGTGACCCAGCATGGCGGGGGCAAGCTCTTCCTCATTTTCCTCGCTCCGATGAGGAGTACTTTGCGTTTCGCCCGGAGGGCTGCAGTTCGAGTGGCAGCAGCTTCTCCTTTATCACAGCTCCAGCATGGAGCATGCATATTTCTTTGTCTTACCCCCGGGCGCAGGATCCAGTGGAGTTCCTTTGTTTCTCCTTCTGTTCCCCTTGGAGCACCGCAGCAATGCACCCAACAGGAGCACCTTTTTTTTCACATTATCACCGCCGGGCCCGGAATCTCAACGAGGCTCCAGCGGCGTGGTACCACCGGGGAGAGGTGCTGTCGCTTCGGGCATTCACCGGACATTCTTCTGAATCTGGGCCAGCTTGACTCTCTCTTCCCCCAAGAGGCTGTTTCATGACGTGGCTGCAGCTGCACCATTTTCTTTCCCCCCACGGAGGCAGATGCAGCGGGGGTTTGCAGGCAGGCTCCCTCCCTGGCCGCACGAGCACCCTCCATGCAGCGGGCCAAGGCCAGGGAGGGCCTACCATCAGGGTTCCTTTCCCCAACACAGTGGAGGCAGCACGGCTTGCCTCTTCGCGGAGGCAGAGGGGGAACAACACGCGGCAGATGTCGCTCATTACGTCTCCCCAGGGGTGCACAAATGTTCTCTTTGCGGCGGGAGTGCCGCGGGGGGGAACACAGCCTGACTCACCCCCGGCGGGAGGTGATACTTCTCTTTCGATGGCACGGCAGATGCCGCTGGGGGCAGGCTGGCTCTCCAGTGGGAACAACACGCGGCAGATGTCGGTCGTTACATCTCCCCGGGGGGCGAACAAATGTTCTCATCGCAGGGTGGCCCAGGCCTGCACCGCAGCTATGGCGGTGAGCCGTAGGCCAAACCAGACCGGCGGTGGGTCGAACGCTCCTCGCTCTCCCACCTTTCATTTACCCGAGTCCACAAGGGCCACAGGTAGTGCACTTCGTGCGCTCGTCGTCAACTCTCTTTTCTTTCTCATTTGAGAGAACGACTTTCTCGTCGTCAGTGTGGTGGTGGGGGCTCACCATGGACATCCGGTGGTCCCCCCTTGAGTGCCATGGATACTGACACTCCACAGGCCCAGTGCCTGTGAGGGTTGGGGGCCTGCCCTGGACATCCGGCAGGCCCCAATGGTACTTTGGGACACCAGCACCATTGGGGATTATGGGGGCACAGCCTGCCAGGCCCCTGACCATGCAGACCTCTGCCACCGTCCTATCACGAGGGTCCCACGGCATCGGGGCCTGCAGGCCTGTACCTCCACGTGTAGGCCTGTAGCCTACATAGTAATGAGACATGGACTCAGGAGTTCCTCTTGTGGAGTTTGCAGCCGTTCTCACGCACGTGCCTGCAGGGCTCCCTTTTATGAGCTTAAAAGGGCAATGCAAGGGGGAGGGACACATCCCCTTAAAGGGGCAATACACACAGGAGGGTTCACCACACCACAGGCACCCACTGGAGCGAGGAGGGAAGTGGCATGCCACTGACAGCAGAAGCCGAGAACGCAGTGTGAAGGCAAAGCGGGAGGCAGGTGACCGTGATCGCCGGCGCACGGCAACTGCTAGTGAAGGGCAGCGGAGTAGGCAACGGGACACCCAGCAGGAAGTCACCGGTGAGGAGACGGTCCGCAGAGCTGATCCGAGGAGTGAGTAGCCAGCAGCTGAGTCCGCAGCGAAGAGCAGGTGAAAGGGAAGAGCCAGCCCCAGGGACGGGGAGTGGGAAGAAACGCAGGGCCTGGGCAACGGCAGTGAGTGACAACGCAGTGGGTGATAGCTGTGCTGCAACGGGGAGAGTGCTGACAGCCCCAGGCAGCGGCGGAGAACAAAGGGAGCCCCATTAGGATGCACACAGTCTCTTTGGAGCTCTGCAGGAGAACGGGCATGAGCAAGAACAGAGGAACAGGAGCAAGCCTGCCTCAGTGTGTGTGCTAGAGAAACGGCAGTCCTGGGTCACGAGCCGCAGGGGCCTGGAGAAAGCAGAGAGATCGGAATTATTATAGGAAGGAAGAGACCTGATGTGCAGGTGATTGGGGAAGACAAGACTGCAGCAAAGTGTATACAG
This sequence comes from Ambystoma mexicanum, assembly GCF_040938575.1. Taxonomy (NCBI): domain Eukaryota; kingdom Metazoa; phylum Chordata; class Amphibia; order Caudata; family Ambystomatidae; genus Ambystoma; species Ambystoma mexicanum. Next base: position 231,797,974 of record NC_090934.1, read on the forward strand.
CATTGAGAGAAGAGGAGAACAGCTCCCGGGTGGTGAGGCGTGCAAGGCGGACGGCACAAGGGGGACAGGAGGGTCCGGAGGAGCAATGGCAACACAGGCCTGGTTGGCACATTAAAGACGAGGGGATGGAAGGCATTGAACAGTGTTATGTCAGGCAAACCGATGCTGGGGGCACCCAGCAGACCATGGGCTGCGGTCACGCAGAAGACTTCCAGGCAGGGATCACCCTGCGTATGTCGGGAGCACCAGACACGGCATCTAGGCTGGAGGCACCCAGCTTGCAGCTCCAGACTGGGGGCACCCAGTCAACCCGTGAGCACACAGGCTCTTCCATGCCCTGGGGGCACCCAGGCCGTGGTGAGCACGCCACCATAGTTACGGGGCACGGGGGCCCATACATCTCGTCACCAATGTTATGTCCTGGTCTGGGGGCACCCAGACCAGGCAAACCGATGCTGGGGGCACCCAGCCGACATGCTGGGGCCACCCAGCAGACCATGGTCTGCTGTCACGCAGCAGACTTCCAGGCAGGGATCACCCTGCATATGTCGGGAGCACCCGACACGGCATCTAGGCTGGAGGCACCCAGCTTGCAACTCCAGACTGGGGGCACCCAGTCAGCCTGAGAGCACATGGGCTCTTCCATGGCCTCTGGGCAACCAGGCTGATGACAGCTGGCACATTAAAGACGAGGGGATGGAAGGCACTGAACGGGGCTGCACAGCAGGGTGGATGATGGCAGCCATCGGGGAAGCTTTTTGTGGATGCTGCTGGTCGAGGACTGGAATAGAACCGCAGGAGACAGCGAATGAGAGACCAGAAGAGGTGATTGACCCCTTGCATGCCAAGTGGAGCTGAGAACTGCAGGTGCGACAGGCTGCATAGGATCCGGGGAGAGTACTCCATGTGGAAGGAAAGGAGTAAGCATAATGGACCACGGTGGTGCAGAAGAGGGGCTAGGCAATTACAAGCAGTGCGGAAGCTCCCATAGAGAGGCGACGCGGGATTGTGCAAAGCACACAAACAGGGAGAGGCAGGACAAGGCGCCACACAGACACACGCTTGGGCATGTATCAGGAAGAGAGGGCAGAGCCGCGGAGGAGGCATTCCGCTCATATGCCTGATAGACTATACAAGGGGAAGACCCGGCAGACCAGAATGGATGCCATTGCATCCAAGGGAGAGGGCAGTGGTGGTCCACTGCAGAAGGAGCTGACAAAAACTGGTACAGAAGATAACCAGATCTTGAAGGCCATAGCAGTGCTCCAAACCACTCTGGAGAGCAAGAAAGATGAGGTTATAATGGATGTGGGGCTGCTGAAGCAGGACTTCAGAACGCTGGCTGAAAAAGTATGAACAGTGGAAGCCCAAGCAGAGGAGAATAAGCAGCACATAGTGGGGACCATGACAGAGGTAAACAAACAAAATGAAAGTGGCAACATTGGAAAGCAGGGCAGGAGACACCGAGGGAAGGGAGCGTCAAAATAATATAAGGATTTTGGGACTGCCGGAGGAAGAAGAGGGCAGAGATCCCACGATATTCGTGGAAAATATGCTGTTACAGTAGGTAGGACAGGGCAACCTATCACAGGAATTCACTGTGGCAAGGGACCGGTGGGCCCTTTCAAGGAAACCCCGCCAGGAGCGCCACCGAGATCTATGATAGCAAAATTCCTGAATTACAGTGATAAAGAGACAATCCTAGCGTTATCCAGATGAGGAGGAGTCCCTGAAAGGGGGTCCGCCAAGATAGCAGTATACCCGGAATACACATTGAAAGTGCAGAGGCAAAGAGGAGAGTTTGACCCTGCCAAAGAAAGACTGCGGAATGCTGGCTTCAAATACATGTTGATTTACCCTGCAAAGCTCAAGGTCATACATAACGGCACCTTGCATTTTATTGACAATACAGCGGGTGTGCAAGCTTGGATGGACACTCGAGTTGCGCCTCTCCCGAGGAGATGTAGCACAGAGACTTGAGGGAAGATTCGGGGGACGACGATTCTAGCCTCGAGGCGACATGTTGCAGGGAAGTAAGAGTTCTACGAAGGGCAGGCAGGGGGGCGCAGATGTGAAGTGGGGAGGTTAAAATGGTGATAGACTGACACTGAGGAAAGGGGGCGAGTGGCCATGCAGTAAGTACTGTATTTCCACACTTTAACTGAGTTTTCTTTCTTTTTGGGGTGCCAGTTGGAAGTGCCCAGCTGCTGCACACGAGACTTGCGGAAGGGGTGGTGAGGACCGCTGAAGTGTGAGAAGCGGCCGAGTAGGAACGAGCCTAGCGCCGTTGGGCAGTTGTTACAAAGTTGGGGGGCTGGGGGGGTGTTCAACGTTGAATTACTAAGCATGCTAATCGGACACAAGACCCGTATGACCATACTGACATATAGGATGCACACAGAAGGGGGGGCACTGGGAGGAACGGGAGCAGTGACCGGATATGAGACAGAAGTGTGAGAAACCTGAAGGTGTTTCACTTACTAGTACCCTGGGATCTGTCATACAGGTTACCAGGACACGGCCATCGCTATTGGATCGAGTCCCTGGGAGTGGACCAGTGTGGTAGGATCACTTGGATGGGGAGTCCTCAGGGAGTGGAAGGGGAACACCGATGGGTGAGACACAGTATTCCCTTCCTTAGAACACCTTTTCCCACCCTACCCCGTAGGATATGTAAACGCTCTACCCCCCACCCCCCGTTTGCTACAGGAGCACTTTCGAACACACTGAAATACAAAGGACTAACACCAGAGCCGTTTACCTGACATGTTCCAAAACAAGGGTCAGGCAGAGTCTACTACGGACACCCGACGGCCATTTCCCTTCCCCACAGGGATAAAATACGGAGCACAAGAGCACACTTTGAGCAAGGCTGAACGCACTAGGAAGCAGCGATTCCGAGACGACAGTTCAAACAGAGGAGAAAGGCAGTGGAAACCAAAAGGACGACAAGGGGGAAATTGCCCTTGCCCTTTTCAACCCAGACCTGCAAAGCCTTCGAAGAAAGAACTATAAGACCGGGAAACGCAGCTGGCTATGGGTGTGACAGATGTCAACGGTGCACAGGGCCCTCCCGCATTGATAGCCAGGGCGGGGAAAAGAGCTTGCCTCCATGGTACCGTCCTTGGCTCCAGCGGAAGAAAAGCCAACATGTTCAACACATGCGGTCAGTCGGAGAAAACTGATAGTAAACCGGACTGTGTTAAGCTCATGGTTGTAGCGGCAACATTTGCGTAAAGAAAAGAAGATAATAGACATAGGTCTTTTGTGAACTAACAAGGTACCAGCGTTAGAGTGGTCTGGCGCCACATGGGGGCTCATTCGAAAGACTCTGGGCCTGATCACAACCTCGGCGGTAACCCTTAAATCCGGCGGTAACGCTATTACCGCCAGATTTAAGGGTCTGCCGAATCAGGGCTTTGGCGGATTTTGCCCCAGCTCTTGGCTGGGGGGAAATCCGCCGAAAATTTGTGCTATTACCGCTGGCGGGAAATCCGCCGGCGGTAAGAGCGTGAATTTTCCCCATTGAGCCCAATGGGGAATGGGGAATTCCCGAATGGGCTCAATGGGGAATGGGGACTTCCAAGTCCGCCCAACTCGTGATCCCGTGCTATTAGCGCCAGGGGCTATGGCGGTCGCGCTAATAGCCCCCGCGCTAATAGCGTTAGCGTTACCGCCGAGGTCGTGATCAGGCCCTCTAATTGAGGCACTGCACCTGCACAAGGAGAATGTGATGAACTGTGAAAGTACAACCGAAATGGTGTTTGTGCCCAGAAGAGGGGAACACCATATGTTCATATGAAACCAGCGAGATGTTAATTGGCAAGTGTTTTGAGAATCCATAAAGTGGAAAGAATATGCTGCCCAATTGTTTAAAAGAACATTACGATTCTTGAATACTACAAGAACCAAGAGGCCCAGGGGAGGCCCGGGAGAGATGTCAAAGTGGTCATACAAGGGTTGATTCAAAACCCCTTGTACAGTCGCAAGTCTTTGAAACGTTGTGAATTTAAAAGCTAAAGTGAACTGCATTGTTGTAACAAATGTGAACCCGACTGAGGGACGTCCACAGTGTGACGTTAGTCTGAACCTGAATGAGGGAGGCTGACATAATGAAAGGGATCGAAGCCCGGCTGAGGGGGATCCACGGGTGAAGAAGAGTCGCGACGTGTGAGGCGTGAGCACTATAGTTTTCAGGAGGGTTTGAGCCCTAAGACTTCAGTTAATTGATCCATTATGAGAGACTTATCCCAGAGGGGGAATTAAAACCGAAATAGAAAGGCCCGGATTTGAAAAAGATGCGAGATACACGCCGAAACACGTGTCATCCAACAAGGGCTAAACGACAAGTCAAATAAATTAAGAAAAACATTTTCAAGTGAACCGACTTTTGTGACTTCTTACAACGTGTTATAATTGGCGCAAAGAGGTGCAGGCACAAACTGTCTTTTTCTCAGTTATAGAAGTAACTGTTTGTTTGTTGTTTGTGATACATCAGGCCCTCTGAAGCAAGAGACTGTGCAAAAAGAGACTTGGACACAGAAGGTCCTGGTAATGGAATAGGATCTGTAAACTCAGGCCAGAGAAGCCCCAGAAGTGTGCTGTGCTTGAGAGTCCCGCCTTGTCCCGCGCTTCAAACGTGGGGAAGGGAGCCCCTGGCTATGACATCCCGACTTATCCTTTTGAGAACACTTCTTTCTTTCTTTGTGAACATTATCCCACACTATTTTGTATTTAAAGGGAAGGACTGGCAATAGGTTTTTCTTAGTATAGGCCCTTTTTATTTGACTAGACTCCACTAGGACTGTATCATTATTATTTGATGATCGTAGCTTGCTCCCATTTTAGATTTAGGTTTAGATTAGGCATTTATCTCACCCATTTTTAAAGTTTAATAAACACCTTTGAAATGTGAACACTTGTGTCTGCCTTGCTTTGATACCATGCCTTCCTTACATAAGCGAGAAGCGGGGCAAGGCGAGTGGGACACCTGAGGACAGGGGGTGTGATAAACCTGAAGTTATTCTCCCGAGCAAACTTTGAGGAGCCCTTATTCAGGTGGCCACAGGAAGCTTGACATGCTCAGATCCCAACCCTGGGGACAAAAGAGAGAATGGGAATCACCTAGGTAGAGGTGCCCTGAGTTGTGCGCAGTGAAATGCCCCAGGTGAGACGCGGTATAGTGCCAGAGAGAGAGTGGTGGCTTTCATGGGTTGTATTACATCTGCCTCCCTTCCTCCCATTAGATCTCTCCTGCCCAGATCCAACACCCCCTTCGTACGTAATTAATCCTCTAAGGTCCAAAACACGGTTGCACCCAAACTCCCAGAATCCTTTTTTCACCTGTCACCATTCGAATACTCCCCATCCTTCTTCTTCCCGTCCCTCTGATTATTATTTTCCGCACTCCCATACTGATCAGACACAACACTACGATTCCCACAATCCCCTTTGTTCATTTCTCAATCCCAGCTATCCACGTTTACCCCGCAAACCCTACTGATCCTGTCCCTCTGATTATCATTTTCCGAATTCTCACAAACCCTCCTGCTTATTTCACAAAACCATCCCTCCCCAAGGTCATCACAAACCCTAATCCTACGGTTATAATTTTGTGTATCACCTCTTTCCCTTCTGACCAGGTAGAATGTATGGAAACTCTACCACCCTCTTTTTCCAACCTGAACACTTCTTTACCATGTAACAGACAACAGACTTGTAATGGGACTATTTACCTGACATGCCCCGACACATGGGTCAGGCAAGGTCAGGCAAGGTCAGGCAATTGACTTGAATCACGCACACCCCTGATAGACCTTCTTTGTCCCCACAGGGATAAAAGGAGGAGCAAGAGGGCACAGTATGAGCGAGGCGAACACAGCAGACAGCACGACAAGACGGCTAAGCAGGCGCAGCAGTTCAAGCGAAAAAGAAAGGCGACAGGAATCGAGAGGGTGGCAAGGAGAGACGTGACCTTGCCATTTTCATCAGAGACCCGCGGAACCTTGGAGGAAGAGAGCCCAAGACCGCAAACAATATCACAAGTGTCTTGCAGAAGATATCAGCGGTGCACAGGGCAATCCTATGCTGATAAGCAGGAGTGAGGGAAGCTCCCACGACTGTGGTACCAGCCTTGACTCTGAGGAAGAGGAAAGCCAAGCGGTTCATCAAAGCCAGTGAGTCGAGGGGAGAACCGATAAGAACCGGGCTGTTTTGATTGAGAATCGCAAGGTGGCAAATTTGAACCAAGTTCAGTGAACTTTGAAAGAACTGTAAAAGTGTTAAAGGGGGGACCAGTTGCAGAGGGAAACCGGCACCACGTGGGTGCTAACTCCAAAGACGCATTGGAAACATTGTGTTGACAGACATGAACCCAGAAGAGAGATGTCCACTATGAACTGTTTCACAAGACATTGAGAAACTAACGGAAGAGAAATCCTGCATAAGAGAAGAGAGGGGGCCGAGCCCGACTGAGGGAGATTTCAGGGGTGAAACCATCACCCAAGCACTGGCAGTCAAGAGGGCTCCGAGCCAGACCGAGGGAGATCCAGGGGTGAAGCTATCATCCAAAGTTCATTAAGAAAAGCTTACATTAAGGCACAAGAAATAAAGGTTGTACAAGAAAGCTATACAAGAGTGGACAGGGGACTCAAGGATGACGGAAACCTGGGTTGAGCAACTAGCAATCATGACCCATAATCTCGAGCTTCAAACCGAATATCTAGAAAATAGGTCAAGGAGATCAAACATAAAAACCTGCCTGAAGATAACCTAGATGACCTAGAATCTGTTGTAAAAGGTATCTTCGTAGACTTACTAGACGCAGAGGAAAAGTATGAAATAAGGATTGACAGAATCCATAGATTGGGCCTCTGAAGAGCAGAGCCAGGGGCACGGCCTAGAGATGTACTGGCGGCACTGCAAGACTATAAAACAAAGGAACAGATTTTGCAAACATCAAGAAAGGCACAACAAATAACTTATAACGGATCTGACCTACTGCTTTTCCAAGACCTATCCCAGATAACTTTGAGCAAAAGGAGGAGAATGGCACCGGTCCGAAGGGTACTACGAGACAAGGACGTCCGATATTATTGGACGTTCCCGTTTGGTTTGGTGTTCGAGTGGCAGGAGAAGCAATATCGGATTGCTTACTTTGAAGAGGGAGCGAGAATCTTGGGGATAGAGGAGAAAGGCCAGGAGCCAAGGATCCTACAAACAAAAGTACAAAGTTCGCTCAAAAGCTGGGAATGGTCAATAGTGAAACCAAAGAGAAATAATGAGGGCTACCAGCCTCAAGTGAAAGGTCTGACCCTCTGATGAGAACAGGAGAGAAGATTACATCCGGCGAAGGACAGAATAACCTGAGACGGACAAAGAGGTACAATGGGCCAATTGACTAGCCAGCCGAGTAATTTGTCGACATATGATTCCCCAAGGGGATGGGGGAGGTGGGGGTGGAATCTGGAATGGGTTGGGGAGAACCTGCTGACGCGCAAGCTGTGTTGGGTAAGGGCTCAATTCCCGAGAGGCTGATTCAGGGGGTGGGGCTAACGGCTGGTTGAACCCTTCCAGCGGAGGGGTGGAGGAAGGGGGAGGGATGGGATGGGGGAGATGAGGGGAGAGTTGGTGAGGCCGAGGGAGTCCGATCACGCCTAGGTGAGGAGGTAAAAAAGTGGTTGCCACGCCTTTGATAATGGATAGCCACAAGAAGCTAGGCATAATATCCTTTAACATCAAGGGACTAAATTCCCCTCTGAAGAGGACAAAATTCGAAATATAACTACGGAGGGAGGGACCGGACAAGATAACACTACAAGAGACACATATACAGACTTCGGATAGGGAAAGATTGAGATGTCAAGGCTTTTGCCAAATTTACCAGTCCACAGAACAGAAGACGAAAGGGGGAGTATTGATAGCCCTTCAGAACAATTGTAATCTTACAGTTACTGACATGGGTAGGGATACCCAGGGGAGATATATAGGCTTGAATGTGAAGGGGAGGGGCGAGGGCTACACGGTACCAACCATTTCTGCTCCAAACACGGGACAAGATGCCTTCATTCAGAGCTCCCTGTCATTGAAAATATGAAGAGAGGCCAGGCCCTCTAGGACTTTGGAAATGAGGTACCCTGCTTTTCTGTTTAAGGATGGAACCTGGAGGAAAGAGTTGAAGGAAGCGAGTGTGAGCTTCTTTGAGGATAACAAATCGGAGGACACATCCATGCAGACGAGGTGGGATGCCTTCATGGCTACAATTAGGGGGAAAACCACTGCAATTAAGGCCCGCAGGGATAGGGAATTAAGTCTCGTAGAAAAAGACCTAGAAGAAAAATTAAAGAAGGTAATGGGCAGGATTGGAGTGGGAGCGAGTAGGGAAACAAGAAAGGAGTATAGAGCAATAAAATGTCAGCCGGAAACCCTACAGGCTAAGGCGGCGTAAAGATCCCTACTGTTCTTAAAACAACAATATTATATTAAGGCAAACAAATCAGATAGAATTCTGGCTAGGATGGTAAGGGGGAGGAGTAGGCTAAAACTATTTTAAAACTAGAAGGGGGGGCCAGTACGGATACTAACAACATTGCTCATGAATTCTGGAGGTTCTATATGGAACTATACAGCTTGGCGAATCCATCCGAACAGAGTCAAGTTGACTATATAGAAAAAAGGGATTGGACAGAAATAACATAACAGGAGAGAGAAGCACTCGAGCACATCGGACGAAGTGCTGAGGGTCATTGTGTCATTACCTAGCAATAAGTCCCCTGGCCTGGACGGCTTCACTGCAGAATTTTACAGATCCTTTAAGAAAACATTGTTACCATATATGGTCCCTCTTCTTAATGAAATTGGGGATAGGGGACAAATTACAGCTACCATGGAAGAGGCAAAAGTAGTCCTCCCCAAGGAAGGCAAGGACCCGGCAGTATGTGGGTCCTACCGGCCGATAGCCCTAATCAACGCGGATGCCAAGATTTATACGAAGGTGCTGGTGAACCGCTTAGACCAAATTCTTCCCTGCATAATTAGCCCAGATCAATCAGGTTTCACCAGAGGAAGGCAGACGAGTGATAACACAAGGAGGATAACACACCTTATAGAAAAGGTTAATGAAAAGAAAATTCCAGGCATATTGGTGGCGCTAGATGCTGCAAAGGCCATCAATTGGGTAGAATGGCGGTTCCTGTTCCTCGCAATGAAGAGAATGGGCTTTGGTGACAAGTTTCTAACAAGGATCATGGCCAACTACCGGAACCCGTCCCTAAGGCTAGCAATTAATGGCCAGCTGTCTGAGTGCAGCAAGGTCTAAAGGGGCACTAACCAAGGCTGCCTTCTCTCGCCCTTGCTCTATGCAATCTACTTGGAGCCACTTTTGGTGGCAATTATAACCAATAGGGAGATTGAAGGGATAACATTTGGGGGTAGGTTCTACAAGATTGCCACATTCGCAGACGACATGCTTATGACCTTGATGGAACCGGAACGCTCCATAAAGGAAATGGAGAGAGAGATGCAAGGGTTTGGGGCGTTAGCAGGGCTAAAAAATAAATACCCACAAAACAGAGATCCTGAACCTGACGACAACGAGAGAGACAGAGGAGGGACTCAGTGGTACACTCCAGTACTGATGGGTCGAGAAGTCCATAACTTAATTAGGACTCAAACTTACAAATACAATAGACATGCTTTTTCTGCAAATTACTTGCCCAAGTTAGAATCAATAAGGAATAAAGGGATCGACTGGGGACCCGTAATGATAACTTGGATGGGCAGAATCAATGTTTTAAAAATGGTTATCCTTCCTCGTCTGTTGTACTACTTTATGACTCCCCCAATACAGGACCCAGTCTCTTTCTTCCGAGACATCCAAAAACACACAGGGAGATTTGTTTGGAACAATAAAAGACCTAGAATAGCCAGAAGGGTAATGATGATGCTTAGAAGCTGGGGCGGATTGGGGGAACCAGTTTTGAAATTATACTTCATGACGGAACAAATAAAGGTGATGAGAGACTGGCTGAAAGATGACCAGGAAAAGATTTGGAGGGCAATGGACAAGGCAGTGGTAGGGGAAAACCTGGAGGAAGTACTGTGGAAGCCGAAGGGAGAGAGACCAAATAATATGTACCGCAGTAAGATACTGTTGGTGGTAGGGGAATCGTGGGGCAAGCTCATAAGGCGGGCCCAAATCACCACTTTCCCATCTCCATTTTCACCAATTTTTGGCAATCCACACTTCACGGCAGGGAATGGGGAAAAGGACTACGGGGTGTGGCGGGAAGGAGGCTGCCAAAAGATTCAGGACATGTTTGAAGGGTCGGAAATAAAATCATTCTCACAATGTAAGGTGGAAGAAGGAGATGTTTCGCTACTTTCAAATATGCCATTTGTGTAGCTGTCCATAAGGGAGGCAGCGACCCAAAGCTTAAACCCTTTGAGATATGTTTAATGACAGATCCAGGGGGTAAACACTTAGTGGGGGCGATTTACTCGCATATCAAACAGGGAGAGGAAATGGGAGAAAGGAAATACATGGCAAATTGGGAAGGGGCAATAGGTCAAGAAATAGTGGGCCAACATACCCAAGCTAACGAGATCTCTGCAAATCCAGGAAGTATGGGTTAAATTCATGCTACAATGGCTCTAACTCCGGCGGCCAAAATACAGAGATTTTACCTCTCAGTGCCTGACGTATGCTGGAGGCAATGCGGAATAGTGGTGACGTGGAATCATATATGGTGGGACTGCCCCTGTATTCAAGAGTATTGGAGGTTAATATGGGATTCACTAGCAGAGGCACTAGGTCTGAAGGGGGGGCAATAGATGAAGGTCTATACTGGGGTTGAGGGAACCATTTAAAGAACTGTCCTCCAGATCGGAACGTAAAGTATACGTGATCCTAATGATGGCGGGGGCGCTTGGGCTGGTGCAAAAACGGAAATCGAAGGACCCTCCTACGGAGCATGAATGGGTGGGAAAAGTATGGAACTTTGCAGCCCTGGAATGGGTAACCTACTCTCTACAAGGAGACCATCAAGGATTTTTGGCGGACTGGTCTCAGGTGTTGGGGTTTCTTCAGAAAGGGGCAAGAAGGATCTGGTGCCCGAGGACAATGAGACTGTTTGGACTGGTGTGAATATATCTAGACAATCGACTTAAGGAGTTTAAGTTTGGGGACATTTCAAAAGGAAGGCCTCTCAACCACGATCTGACTACAGGGAGGTATAGGGGGAATGTTCACAAATGGTTGGTAAATTGTGAAAATGCTAATAAAAAGTTATATGGAAAAGAAATAATAGAAAGACAGAAAGAAAGTTGAGGACAGGAAGATTGAGGAAGCAAGACTAGTTCAGAATAAATTGTCGAAGTTGTCAGTGGAAGGGGCATTATTAACAAGTGGGGGAGAAAGTTATAACACACAAGGGACACAGCAGCGAACAGAAATTCTGCAGAAAGGGGATATTATAATTATTTTCCCTGAGGGTTTGCACCCAGAAGCAGAGGGTTTGGATTTCAAGCTCCCCAAGGAGGAGGGTTTAATGGGGGACAATCAAGATGCGGAGGACCGCCCTAGCAGTTTTGGGCATGTGGGAAAATGGGGGACATTTCATGCATATGCCGAAGCAGGTGAGGGATGCAACAGAACTGGCAAGCATCAGATTCAAGAGGTGGCGATGTACCCCCAACCATATATCGCTGAGCCACCTGAATATTATGCCCAAGATCACACGTAGTATCAAGCACAAGCGCCACAAATACAACAGACGCAAAAGTCTTGGGAGGATAGCTCAGGGGCAACGTGCTCGCCTTGGAAGCAAGACGACATGGAGCAACGCAGGTTCGATCCCCGGGTCCGCGCTTAGAAACCTCTGGGTATTAAGCTCATTAAAAATAACCTATCATATCAATAAGGGATGCCACTTCAAATACAGTAAGCACCAATGCACACGCACAACAAGCCCAACACAGATAAAGCAAGCCCCAATGCAGACGCAGGCCCACCCGAACGGAGTGACATTGTGGAACACAAACATATTTCCAGAGGCACCTACGCCTAGGATAGGGGGTGTTATAATAGTGGGAGGGAATCCTTCCACTGGCACAGGACTGGACATGTATCCGCAATAGGACAGCCCACAGAAAGACTTGATGTGTTCCATCCTATAGATTTCACCAGACCCACAAGAGGAACTGAAGGTCGGAGTGACCATAGGTGACAAAATGTTTGCCTTCCTACTAGATACAGGGGTGACTCAATCCTGTGTTACAGAAGGGAAATTCCCAATGTCAGGCATTACTATGAACACACAAGGATTTTCTGGGGTGACAACCACAGTTCCTTTTACTGATGAATTATTCATTACCATAGGAGAACACATGTCTATGCCATTATTATATTCCAACAAGATACCAGTTAACATATTGGGGAGAGACTTGATGAGTACATTAAACATGACAATATAATTTACGGACCAGGGAATAATATGTTCTACCCCAGGAATCCATTATGTGAATGCACAAGAATTCATAACAGCATTTCAGGAAGCACAAAAAGGAGTGACACTAAACCTGGAAGTATTCCTTTACGGGGTACATATATTGCTAGCATTGCTTCTAAGAATATAGGACAAACTATTGCGGTTACCCACAGAATGTTTGTTTTGGCCAGAAGTACCCACGGACGTGGAAGAAGGACAGATAACTACAAGTGAGTTAGAAGCAGCAATAGTGAGGGAAGACAGCATAATCTTGCACAGAGGTGATGGTGAGGGGGTAAACTGGAGAATAGTGATCGCTCTTGATAAAGGACATAGGTTTGCTGACTTAACGGATGAGAGCTTGTTTACAGATGAAGACTCAGATGACAAAGTGATGTTTAATATAAATCTTACATATCAGTTACAAATTGAGAAAGGGGAGATACCTCAGAGAATGTCACTAGTGAAGAAAGTACAACCCTTTCTCCAGTAGGATTTGGCACACATGCCAAGCACATGCTGGACCAGTAGTGCATATGATGTCAGTCTACTGAAAGGGGTGGGGGCAGTAAAAATATACTGAAGCAGGCAGCTATTTTACCACAAGACAATATCCCATGTCAAAGGAAGCTGATGAGGGTATCTATGAAACTATTGCCACCTTGATGCGACAAGGGATACTAGTACTTTCAGAATCACCATACAAAACGGCTGTGTACCCGAACAAAAAGGCAACAGGGGGGTTGTGGTGATTAATTCAGGACTTACGTCCTCTGAATAATATTGTTCAGGCAGAATTCCCATTGGTTAGGAATCCAGATACAATATTATATAACATCCCACACAAACCTACATATTTTACAGTGACTGAGTTAAAGAATACTTTCGTTTCAATCCCCTTGCATGAAGAATTGCAGTATTTGACCTTGTTCACTTACCGCAGCATTAAAATTAAACATACTTGTTTACACCAGGGGTACTGTCAATCACCCTCTTTCTTTAACCGAGTGCTGATGATGGACTTAGGGAATGTGCAGCTTGACAGTGCAGTCATCTAATATGTGGACAACATTTTGGTTTGTAGCATCACGGTAGAAGAGTGCAGGAGAGACTCAGTAAAACATATGACACTATTGGCAGAGAAAGGGTACAAAGTTGACAAAGAAAAAATGCAACATTGCCAAGAAGAAGTCCTATATATAGGCCAACTAATACCAAAAGAAGGGAGAAATGTGATAGCTGAAAGAGCAGAAGCAATCATGAAGGCATCCAGGCCAGAGACAGTGAAGGAATTGCAGCAATTTCTAGGTCTTTGCAATTACTGCGGGACATGGGTTTTTGACTACAGCACTTATGTCAGGCCACTTTTAAAAGGACTCAATGAAGCACAGAAAGGCAGTAATGACATAGCCCGGGCAGGCAAGATGATAGATGCCTTTGAAATTAAAGCTAACAATCAGCACAGCACCTGTATTTGGAATCCCTGATTATAATGAATAATTCTTTTTATTTTCCCATTCGAATGGAGTAGTGATGCTGGCTGTCGTTGCACAGAAAACTACCATGGGACACAAACCATTTGAATTCTACAGAGGGATACTAGATCCAGTGATGAGAGGTCACTACCCATGCAAGCAAGCATTGGAGGTAGGAGCCTTTGCAACTAAGAAATCTCCCAACATAACTATGAACTGCATAGTTACATTATATTTTGAACATGCTTTATTTGCCATCCTTTAACAGCCCAAAAGTACATTGACCACACAGATAGCCTCCGGTTAGGAAGTTATTATTTCAAACCCATTGATTAAAATGGACAGGTGCAGAGTGGTAAACCCAGCCAGGTTTATAGAAAGCCAGTAAGGGAGGGAGATTATGTGCACAATTGCACAAAATACACTGAATATTATGACAAAATACCCCATGTCAAGGAAAATACCCTGGGAGAGGGGATAATTCTTTTCATTGATGGGTCATCAATGAAGAGATGGAAGGATAGCTCAGGGGCAACGTGTTTGGTCTTGAAAGCAAGACAATGCAGCGCAACAGAGGTTCGAATCCCGATCCTACACTTAGAAACAACTCGTTGGTATTAAGCGTGTTATAAAAGAGCAATTATAATAATAAACCAGAGCACTGGCGAATAGCACTGTGGGACAGCTATGGTGAAGGCAGGAGAGAATGACAGCTTTGAGACTGTGACAAGTGTGAGATTGCTAGCGCATTTCTGAGCACAAGCGGCAGAATTACTAGCACTGATTTTAGCGCTCGAAGTGCCTGTGGATGAGGCGGTAACAGTGTATTCCAACTCCAGCTACGTCATATCAGCAGTACACGCAGGACTGTCACAGTGGAAAAGCAGGGGCTTCCTGCCGCAGACAGCACACCGGTGCACCATTATTAGACAGGCTCATCGACGCTACTTCCATTGGCCATCGCCGTGGTGAAGTTGGCAGCGGACATCAGAGGTGCAGATTTGATTTCTCAACGAGGTTGCTGATATATAAGCAAAAAGAGCAGCATATTTTCTGGAAATATCTGACATTGCGACTGGACCGAACAGGTATACACATGCAAGCAACATGGTGATGAAGGAAGGCTTTAATACGCTACCCATAGCACAAATTACTGAATTGCAGGGCAGGACGCAACCTAAAGAGTTGTGGAAAAGAAGAGGGTGCTCATTGTCCCCCACAGATGCAATGTCAAGGCAGCACAGCACTGAGAAACACGTCATGCCCCAAGGGCTGTTTACAGTAACGCTAGACCAACTGCACTATCCAGCACACACACAAGAGAGTGTCTTGCAGTACTGATTTCAGAGGACTGGTTTGTCCCCAATTTAGCAGATCACATTGCTAACATTGTCATAAATTGTTTAACATGTGTAAGGGATGCATGGTATCACAAGTATGACACTTACACAAGAAATACAATTTCAAAACCTTTATTCAGTTTTCGGGGTTCGGAAAAACTCCTGCTTTGCATTATAGCTACGATGGGAGTAGTCTCTACTGTCAAATAATAAAGAAAACACAGTCCTAGTCAGTCTTTGTCAAATCAAAAATGGCCTATACTAACAAAACCTAATGCCTGCCCTATATCTTATACAAAAAGTGTGTAAAGGGGAATATGTATGCAAAGGAAATTCAGTGTTATAACAAAGGATCAAGATGGCTGAGTCCGCTCTCCTCCCCACATTGGACAGCATGGAATGAGGCAATCCCCGTAGACAGGATGACACACTGTGGGTCCGGTTCTCAAAAACAAAGGCAGTTAAAAATGTGGATCGAGGCCTGCCTGGCCTTCCATGTTAATGTCACTTATTCCAGCGTTCCAAAAGTTCTTTTACAGTTCAACAAGTTCATTTAGGTCGCCCTTCGTCAGGCTCGGACCTCTCAATCACAGTACTTGCAGGACTTCCCTTCCCTAAGCTTAATTCACATTCGTTAGGGGTTCCCTTCCCCTAACTTATCACACTTGCGGTATGCCTCAGTCGGGCTCAGACCAGTTTCTGATGTCGAAGACTTTCTAATGTGCGAGGCTTTTACTATAGACCTCCTCAGGACCACGTAGACTTTCTCTTCAACTCACACTCTTATGTTATTTATCCCAGTGTCACTTGGTCTTGGTAGTTCAACAGCATAAGCACAAAAGTTTAAAGAAATCTTTCTCTTCAAGCATTCACCTTTTCACTTCCCCTTTTGCCAGAGTTAATCTTGACCATTACACATTTCAGAGTTCGTTCACTTTGCCGCTTTATAACTAAACATTTCACATTTCATGAGACTTTCGAGTGGCTTCTTCCTTTTGCGGGATGACTCCGCTACCCTGTAACACTGGCTTCACAGTGATCAGCCACTTAAAAGTTCATCACTGGTTAGCTGTCTTTCGCGTCTCAATAGCACACACACAGCCTTCAATCGTGTGATATACTGTTGCAACTTCAATCTTTCCTTATCATGCACCAGCCTTTCATGTCGTTCGCTAACTCACCGGCTGTGTACCTTCCGTCTCTGCTTTAATTCACGAGTCTAGGTTAATGCCACAGGCTTGGCCTCGCCTCCCCAACCCGGGAGGCTCGCTGACATCCTTGAAACACAATGCAATCTTATTGTGTGGGATTTGGCCGTCTCTGCATATCCATCACAGCTCTTCAGATGCAACAACCTCCTGCAGGGATCTCCTGGGTTTCTCTACCCATGCTCTTGTCCCTCGATCAGTCGCTCTGCTCCAGTAGGTTCGCCTTCGCCCCAGGAGATCGGGTCCTTCTCGTGTTCAACCTTACTCCGAGTGTGTCTCTATGTTCTGCCTTTTATCCATGTGGGGAGAGCTAATGGGTATCAGATGTATGTGATTAAAGTCAAGTGCCTGACTTTGCCTGACCCAATTAGCAGGACATGTCCAATGAGATATGTAAGGGTTAGCCTCTTTACTCTCAGTTGCCCTCTTCCTCGGCCCAGTGTTTGTACAGAAAGGGGAGGGGGAGATGGAACGCCAGGAAATCCTATAAAATAGGATGAGATATGGGAACGGGAAAGGGGGGAATACTGTGTCTCACAATCGGTTGACTCATCCGCATTCCCCGAAGACCCCTCAAACAGGTGATCCTCCCGCACTGGTCCACCCACAAGTTCTGAATCCAAAGGCGATGACCGAGCCCTGGCCACCTGAGAGAGAGATCCCCGGGAACTAGTAGGTGACACACCCTTTGGTTTCTCACACATGGCAGATATTTACAGATAGGCATACTCTGCGGACAGTGAGAGAAGCAATACCCCAGCCTACCAGACCATTTTAGCACTTGCATATCAACCACGTGGATATGCTCCAAAATTGTAATGGCTACAGATATATGCTAGTGGTCATATGCCTTTTTTTCCCAATAGATTGAAGCAGCTCCATGCACACATCCAGATGCCACATGTGCTGCAAAATTCATTGTACACAAGGTATTTCCAAGGTGGGGAGTGTGCGAAGTGCTCAGGTCTGACAATTGACCACATTTTGTAAAATGAGGTATTTGAGCACATCACTAACCCTTTGGGAATAAAGCATACATTCTCATCTGCTTACCGCCCACAAGCAAACAGCAATTGTGAGTGTCTCAACAGCCTCCTAAAGGAACGAATTGCCAAACTAAAAGAGACATTGAAAAAAGGTTGGCTACATTGCATAATGCAAATCCGGCTATAGGAAGGCAATCAGACCAGCCCAGACCATCACCTGACTCCTCATGAGCTGGTAACGGGACACTGAATGCACACTCCCCTTGCTCCCCCCACTTGATCTCAAACTGATGCAGAGAATGCTGCTGCTGGGTTAGGGAAAGAAATGCATGATTATTTGGCAGCTATGATGGAATCTCTTAAAAGTATGTCACGACAGGTACAGGCACAGCAGGGCATTTTGACGGAGATTGATGAAGCACCTGAACAAATTGATCGACACATTTTGTTGAGAGCATTAGCGTTATTTCCGGCGGACAAGATATTGTGCCAGAACTTTACAAGGAAGTGTCACAAACCATGTTTTGAGTGACCGTTCATAGTGACGGGTGTCACTCGACCTGCAGGAAAGCTCCAAAGAAGGCGCGCCTGGATCCATCCCAGCTATGCTAAACTCTACAGAGGAGAGACCCCCTGTCTGCCAACATTGAGCCCAACAATAGAAGACGTGAGAAGACCCCAAACAAGGTCAACGACGAGGGTCAATCAGTAGCAAGAAGAATAAAGGAACACATAAGCCTTCCATAAATACAGGACAGTTAGTACAACCCCCTTTAAAGATGATAACTCAAAATAACACATGACACTTTTAAAATACGGGAGGAACACCACATGTTCCCCATAGCCATCCTATTCTTCTTGGTCTTGTCCTTTTTTATGAACACTTATCCTTTTGTAGGAGATTAAAACATTTGTATGGCCGTACGGCTGTTCAATAGAAAAGCCTACATTGTTTTTGAAAGAAATGTTCACTCACTTTAATAAGGTTTTTCTTGTAAACACTTGTCCCCTAACAACAAGCAAGAGAAATATTTCTCCTGACAGGAAGATGTGGTCCTTTAACGAAATGAGACATTGGGCCTCATTACAAGTCCGGCGGTAACCGAGCCAGAAAAACCGGCAGGTTACCGCCGGACTCGTATTACCATTCCGCCTCCGTGATTCCCGGAATTATCGGGGCATTACGACCCCGGTGACCTGGGAATTCCGGAGGCGGAATTCTGTAAGTCCCCATTCCCATGGAGTCCCATAGGACTCCATGAGAATAGGGAAGTGGAAACACTGGCACCATGTTGTAATGGTGCCGGTGTTTCCATGTCCGCCTGCAGGCGGGTGGTGTTAAACCCACCAGGTCAGACCTGGCGTGAGTGACACCTCCCGCCTGCAGAACTCGAGATCAGCCGGTCCGGAAAGAACAGTGGTGGCAGATTTACCACCACGGTTCTTTCCGGGCTGGCTGACTCGTAATGAGGCCCATTGTATTTTAGCGCCTGCAAGGTCTAATACCCATACACATTTGCAAAAGGAAGACACTATATCCATGAGGAAATGAGCAGCTGTTTGTTCCTTTGTGTGTTTGTATTTTCTATACTGGTTTTCAGTGCAACACTATAGCACCTATGATCCGATAAGGCCATCTTTTTCTCTTCTCCATGATGCCAACACCAGTACACTACGTATAATAATGAGAATTGAAACAGCCCCAGGAATATATCCTAACCATAGCCTTCCAGAAAAAAGAGATACAAGCACATGAGCAAAGTGGGGGAGAGAGACGTCTGATGAGAGTTGTTTTCTGTGTTCCCTCATCCCCTTTGCCATGAGCGCCTCCAGAAACTTTATAGCTGCAGAAGTACCCGCGAACAAAGCACATTGCATCACACACCTTGGACTATGTATGAACCAAGGCCATTTCCAGGAGCAGACAGCCTCTATAGGGTGGGTGACAAGAGCAAATTCTCCATGGGAGGATAATTTTGTAAAACAAAAGAACACCATGATAAATGCTAAAACACAACACAAAGTAGTGAAATACTTTCCAGTGGACAGGAACAGGAGAGGGATTAAAACAGAAGATCACAAAATGCTGTAGTGTAATGAAAGGAAACGAATACTTGGGTGTTGGAACAGAGGACAGTTAGAAATAAAGGGACATATACTTACAGCAGAAGGATGGAAGAAGGATTAATAGGGTGAAAAGCATTAGCACTCCTAGAGCAGCCTGAAGAGGAATGGCCCAAATATATTTAATTGCTCACCTGGGTAGAAGATGAAAGAGGATCAGTACCCATAATACCTTTGAAAGATGTCCCCCTGTGCTTCAGAAATAATTGGCATAGACCTGTTGGAACAAACCCAAAGTGTGGGCATATTTTCAATGTGCAGGCAGGAAAGTAGGAACAGCCGAGATAATGGAACAATATTGGATCTGTGGTTCCAAAGCCTACATGCAACTTCCCCCAAATTGGGGAGGCGTATGATCCTTGATAATAGTAAGTGCACCAGCGTTGGTAGTACCTCAGAGTGAGGTGCAGATTGGTGACTTCCCAAAAATGAACACACACACAAGAGGTCCCTCACACTTACACGCATTAAAAGGAGCAACTATAACACAATGAAGATGGAAGATCATATGACGCCATACCAGATGAGCATAAATTGTTTGGTAAAACTGAGATGTTCTTTACATCCCTCTTTACACCCGGGTTGCAAGCCAATACGAATGCAAAATGGCTGCAAATTACCCGATGGAGCTGTTGCAGACAAACACAACCGTGAAAAGCTTTAATGCCAAAAGGGAAGAGCTGAGGGCAATAAAACCCATGACCCTTCAAAACAGGCATGTTCTCGGTCTGATGGCGGCCATGGAGGGGAGCGTTTCTGCAAAGATCGGGCCGTCTTGCTGCACGGACATACCCACCCATGATGAGGAGAATGAGATCCTCACACATGCCATAGCCACCTTGACAGAATTGCACACAGAAATGGTGGAGGAGGTGGATGATACTGCAGATGATGACTGGTTTAATTACCTGTTCTCCTGGATCCCATCCTGGTTGGCTAATGTATTCAAAGTACTGATGGCTGTTTTAGTAGTAGTACTGTTTGGTTTTTGTTTTCCAAGAATTGCAATAAGTCAATGAAAAAAGACTGCCAAAAAGACAGTAGTAATGAAAATAGTAATAAACTTGGATAATACTGTACACAAGTATACCCAAACATGACCTCCCCATACCCAAACATTGGAAAGTACTTTTGCCCCTCCAGGATCAACATGTATTTGTCCTCAGCAGTCTCACAATTACACTGTCACTTGGTATACTGTGATTCCAATGGGGAATGCTGCTATATGATCTACAGTGTGGACAAACATGACAGACATGCAGGTAGCTTGATGGGGGTGACTAAGATATGAATACCCAAAGAGGCCTATATGGGGGAAGAGAAGAAAGGAGCGTGTGGCTGAGGACTGGAACTGAGGGGAATGTTAAGAGGCAGATGAATAGGTCATCCATAGCTAATGCCCCTCCCCCTGCCCAATATCACACAGGTAAGAAACGTTACTAAAACAACCGTACCACTCTTATCCCAGGCAGGTACAGCAGGAGATGGACACAATCTAAGCTGAAGATGGCAAGAGTAACCAAACTAACGTTGTGACAATACATGTGCATGCATTAGACACAAAGCAAATATGGACTCAACATGAAGAACATGTACACTAGGTAATATATGTGTTTATACTTGAAGAATATTAACATAGCATCCATAAGACATGAAGAATACTAACATAAGCAATTTATAAGCTGAATGCAATATGAATGACACACGAATATAGCTCAGCAACATAGAACTACAACAGTAAAGGGACAGACTTCTTTTCCAAAATGGAAGTCGCAACATGCTTAAAATTAAATGAAAGGCCCCAAGGCTTCACGAGAAGAACAAGTTACTTTCTTACCTGGTAACATTCTTTTGATGGGATGTTCCTCCGACGTATTCCACATCTATGACAGGTAATCACCACAGCTGTGCTGCTTCAGAAAAATTTTCGGCGTCTGCGCCCTGCGTCGATGACTTTGATATGCTGTCCCTCGAGGGCCTCCGTCGAGCCGACGTCACCGGATGTTATAAGTAGGACGCACAACGCCCATAGCCTCAGTTTTAGTTTTTTCCCAGAACGTGTGTGTTAGGCAGAAACCTATGCAGTTCCCTTTGGGAACACTACAAAAGATTTAGGACTACAGTTGTTAGCAGTAAACCCACTTGGTAGCAGTCTGTACCACCCAGATTTACCTGGTAGCTGTGTTAGGCAGTATGCAAAGTATACACAATAGGCACTCAGACACAATAGCACAAGCAAACACTGACCAGAGCTTTGGTATCAAAGTATATAATTATTTATTTAAAAACACACTGTTTGAAACACTCCCGCACTCTTATTGTAAAACCCTCTAAACACAGTTACTATTATGAAATATACAACCCTTATTCCTTATCAGACAAGTCTTAGTTAACACCACTTATTTCCAGACAGAGGTGAGCGCTTAACTATAGATGGCACTCCAATAAGTTCATGAAGAAGGGAGGGAAAAAGACAGAATATGTGAAGATACACCACTCTAAGATTTAGGAACACTTTTAGCAAGGCAGAAGAGCAAAAGTCACTTGTGAGCCAAAGTCCATAGGCTGGGCCCACTCTTAGAGAGAGCAGAGCACAAATGCGCCCAAGATCACACAGTTACACTAGGCTTTGAAAGTCTTGCCGAGAGTTCGAAAAGAGTTTAGAGAGGCTCAGAAAAGTTTAGCCAGGGAGTCCCAGGCTAACCCAGGTTCGAAAGCCGGGGCTAAATCTACCCCGTACAGTCGCTAGCAAGGGAAGCCAGGCGGAACACGGTACCTTAAGTGGGAAGGATCCTCCAGCGGTGGCAGTTGTTCCTGGCAGCGGGTGCAAGTCTCGGCGTCCTCCAGAGGAAGAGAAGATCTCGACTTGGAGGAAAGATGAAGGTCGTTGCACTGCCAGGGAAGAAACCAGCCGCAGAGTTTTCCGGTTAAAGGTATTACCCTTTATTTCGCGGTCGTGGTAAAACGTGGTATTCCGGTTGCCGCGGTGCTTGGCACAGGCAAGGCGACTACGAGATGCGGCGGGAAGGCGAAAAGACGGTGAAACTGGTTATCCCCACCAGTCAAAGGAAGAAGACTCTCTGGCGGGAGATCTCTGTCGTTGGGAAAAGTGGTGAGACGGTTCAGCAGGGCTCCACCGGTGGTGTCATCGTAGCAGGTCGGCTCAGCTTCTCCCTCGTTGGATTCTTAGGTCCTGTGGCGACTTCTAAAGTTCCAGTCCCCAAAGCCCTGCTTTTATGCAGAAAACCCCCATTCACTCAGCCTAGCTGTCACTCAAACATGCTAAGTGGTGAGCCGGCCGGCTCACCACTTGGGCCAATCAGGACGGAGTGCGACCTGAGTTGCCTAGGCAACTCAGTCCAGGGTGCCTACATCCCCCTCCATCCCTCCTAAGTACCCCAGACAGAGTGGCACCACTTTGGAGGGCTTCTGTGGAGAAGCCCGCCAGAAAGTGGAACAAAGGGCTTGACTTGGGTTGGAGTCACAGAAGAGAGCACAAACGCCATTTTAGAACCGAGTTTTGGCAAAAAATACCAACCGGAGAATTAATAATAAATAAATAAACCAGCGGTATGTTCGAGGCTATCGTAATTAAATAAATAAAGATAGTAATTCGGGGCAATTCGATTGCCCCGGGGTCTGTTAATCGAGGGGGCACGTCTCCGTCCCCCCTGATCGAGTTTTGGCTGGTGGCAGTGGAAAAATGGGAAAATCCCATAGAGAAATATTCGCGGTTGAATATAAAAAGTAGTATCCACTGCCACCAGCCAAAACTCGATCAGGGGGGATGGAGACGTGCCCCCTCGATTAACAGACCCCGGGGCAATCGAATTGCCCCAGCCAGTACGTCCACAATATGATGGTTTGTACTGGTTCTGTTCAGAATTCAAGACTAGTAAAGTCAATGGTGACTTTACATGCCCTGGGAGACAGTAGTCAGTCCCAGGGTATGGAGTCTATACTGGGGGGTCACTATGACACCCCTGTGTTACTGCACTGAGGGTGCTGTGTAACACACATCACAAAAACACATGAAGCCCTATGGAGTAAAAGACCCCATAGCCCATTAAACACATCTAGAGTCAAAGGAACACACTCAAATCAAGTCCAAGAGTGAGGGTAAAAGAGTCTCACTCTTGGCAGGAGAAAAAAATAAACCCCAAAAATCCAGCAAAGCTGCTGGGGGACTCACTAGGTTAGGAAATTCAGCCTAAACAGAGAATTCTCCCTGACAGTGTGGCACCAATCTTCTGCCAGTATGGCTACAGAAAGCCTTGCAGAAACCTAAGCTGCAATCGCATAAGAAATTCTGTAGAGGGGCAGGCTGGGAGGGTGCGATGTGGAATACGTCGGAGGAACATCCCATCGAAAGAACGTTACCAGGTAAGAAAGTAACCTGTTCTTCGAAGGGATTGTGTCCTCCAACGTATTCCACATCTATGACAAACTCCCAAAGCAGTACCAACGTATGGAGGTGGGAAAAAAATTTAGAATTTTAGAATGCCCAATTAAATTGCAGAATAGAGGACCGCCTTGCCAAAGGCCAAATCTTGCCCATGGATAGGATGCAGGGAGTAATGTTTTACAAAAGTATGGACAGAGGCCCATGTGGCTGCTTCACAAATGTTACGAACAAGAACACCACTCTGCAGAGCAGTAGAGGCAGCCACACCGCTAGTAGAATGGGCCCAAAAAACCTACCGGGTGGTCCTTACCCGCCAGACGGTAGCATTCAGAGATTGTCATGATAATCCATCTGGACAAGGTCTGCTTAGTAACAGCTTGACCCAAACGCCTTCCAGCATATCCTACAAAGAGCTGATCGTCCACTCTGACCCAGGACATGCGTGAGATGTAGAAACTTAAAGCTCTCCTAGGATCCAACCTATGAAGCCTCTCCTCTTCCTTACCAGGATGCGGAGGAGGATAGAACGCCGGAAGAATGACCTTCTGGCTCAAATGAAAGTCTGACACAACCTTCGGAAGAAAAGAAGGCCGGACCCTAAGGACAACCCTGTCCGTATGGAACACCGTGAAAGGTGGCTGCAACTCACTCACTCTCCGAGCGGAAGTAACCGCAACCAAAAATACAGTTTTAAATGTCAACCGTCTCAGAGGACAAGAATGTAAAGGCTCAAACGGAGCTCGCATCAGGAACTTCAACACTAAGTTCAAATCCCAACCAGGCACCTGGAAAGGTGATGGCGGAAACACATTAGTGAACAGGGTCGGACTGGCCGCATCGGCCGATCGGCCAGTGGCCGATGTACTTTGGGGACCGGTTTTTCTTGAAGCCGTCTCTGGGCCGTTTTTTTTTAAACTTGACTAAATTATTATACTGACTCACACAGCTCGCCAGGCAGCCAGCCACTGTGTCAGGCAGTGCCGTGGCGTGGCGCTGGCTGCATGCGTGAGTCAGTGTGCAGTGCCAAGGTCGTGTGGGAGGCCCAAGCTGGGGCGTGTTTTTTTTTTTAATGGAATGTTTGTCGCATCGGCATCACGCACGAGTAGGGCGGGGGGTGGGGGGGACTTGGGCCAGGCTGGCTGCTGCTGCCTCGCCTGCTAGCGGAAAGGAAACTGACACCTCAGTCGCACTCAGGGCCCGGGCAGGGGTCAGGAGGGCTGTCAGCCTGTCAGTGCAGCATACATTCATCAAAGCAAGGTAACACACACGTTGTTACCTTGCATTGATGATTTGATAAATCATTTGTAAATTTGCATGCATGCATGATGCATGATGCAGATGCCAAAGCTCAGGCCTCAGGGCCCCCGCAGTCGTTCCAGCTAAATGGTATGGTGCTCACTCGCCCTGGGCCGGGCCGCCCCCGGCTTGCTCTGAAATGCTAATGAAAGACATTAGCAGGCCTGCCTGCCTGGCTGCCCCCTCGGCCTCATGCTGCCAGGGTTGGGCCGGGGGCTGGGCCTGGGCCCCGGGGCACAGCACAGAGTCTGGCCGCCCGGGCAGCACCTTACCATATCAACAACAGTTGCTTTCAACTTTAGGAAGTGCCCTTTGTGCAAAGTTGAAAGCAACTGTTGTGCTTGGGGGGCTGGGCAGGGCCCTGGGAATTGTCTGTGGCTCAGGCCGCGGCCCAGACTCAGTGTCAGTGTCGCCACTCGCCGCTGACTGTTCATACCACATGACTAGAGAGAGGATAAATTGGGCCTCTCCTCCTTCCCTGGGCATGATGATTTTGGCCAGTGACACTGACACCGGCAGCAGCAGGCAGCGCAGCGCCAAGGAGGAGCCAGCCCATGAGATGACGAGTCCACACTCCAGGCAAACAGCAAGCACCTGTCCGTCCCGAGAGGCGAGAGACACTCCAGTCCCTCCCCAGAAGCAGCAGCGGAAGACGGAAATAAGGAGACAGTCAGAGACACGGGGAGAGTGAGAACGAGAGAGAAGAGGGAGACTTTGAATGAAGCGGGGACCGACACCGTGAGAAAGGCAGAGGCGTACCCGCGGCGAGTGGCGACACTGACACTGAGTCTGGGCCGCGGCCTGAGCCACAGACAATTCCCAGGGCCCTGCCCAGCCCCCCAAGCACAACGGGCCCACCATTTCCACATCTCTACATTTTTGGGGAGACGAGAGGTTCTGCGCGTGGTAAGTACACTGACCCGAGAGATTCACCTGTCTTTGCACACAGTTTTTTTCTTAAAAGCGAGGTGCGTCCACGCTCGCTCTCATCCTTAAGGTGCTAGAGTCATGGGGGCATTTACAGCGCGTGTCTGAATACCCCAGGTGCAGTTGCCTGGGTACAAGCCAACAGACTAGTGCCCACCCGGAGCGAGGCAGCGGGTCACCCCATAGCGTGGCTCTGAGTCAGGCACCTTTTGGCGTCAAATTGGGTGCGCATTTCAACATGCACTCTCCCTTGTTCTGGTTACAGCGCATAGAAGCGCACAGTCAGCATATTGCCCGGCCACCTAGAGGTATATTTTAGTATTCAGACAGAACAGAACAGAACTTCTTTGTAACCATTTAAAGTTCCCTAACAGATGCAGAAACTTTACAAGAGCAGCAACAAGTGATTAACACGTGTGTGTTCACATTTCTCTTTTAATCCTTGCTGTGCAAGAAAGGTAAAAGCGCCGAGGCACGTGGCAGCATTATCAGCAAGATGCTGTCTAATTAAAAAACGTGCATTTGACCAACGGAAGCACTAATGCTTGTTTTCCCGAATGCTGCTATGTTTGGACTTTTGGCAGCGATATATGGAATATTTTGCACGGTTCAAAGTGACTCTGCACTGCTGAAAAGTGACTTTGCACTGCCGGCACAAACCCTGATTCGTGGAACTGTGCAAAGTGTATTTTTGCCGTGCAAAGTCATTCTGTACTGCAAAAATGACTATGCGTGGACTTTGGCAAAAATACACTTTGCACAGTTCCATGAATCAGGGCGTGGGCAGTGGAAAATCACTTTGAACCGGGCAAAATATGCCATGAATCGGACCCTTGGTCTCCCAATAGCACCTGTTGGCTGTGTACCAAGGAAAGGGGCGGAGTGGGTGAAGAAAGGGGAGAGTTTTAACCGCGCGCGCTATGAGCTGTGCCTTTGCTCTGTGTAGCGCTATGAGCGGTGCGGTGCCTTTGCTCTGTGTAGCGCTATGAGCGGTGCCTTTGCTGTGTAGCGCTATGAGCGGTGCGGTGCCTTTGCTCTGTGTAGCACTATGAGAAGTGCCTTTGCTCTGTGTAGCGCTATGACGTGCCTTTGCTCTGTGTACTCTCACCTCAGTAAACCTCATGCTTGAACTGTCCCACAACTTTCCTGAAAAAAGTGAACCACGGGGGACAGTGTGGATAATTACATGTGCTGAGAATCAAAGCTAGGGGATGTCATGTGACTGTAGGTCCCAGCGTAGCAAGCGAGCCTGTATCAGTATCTCACCCGGGGCTGGGTGCTCTGCCTGTTCCACATACATCACTGCAGTAGGTGCATTAACCCACTGCGCTGTCGCCCTCCCCTATTCCTCTGCGACCAGGAGGCTGGTTATGATGCCTTCCTTCGGCTCATTAGATCCATCTTTGATTGTTTAAACTTACATGCCCTGATTTATGGAATGTTTAGCGGGGTGCAAAGTGTCTTTCCACTGCCAACAAACACCCTGATTCACAGAGCGGTGCAAAGTGTATTTTTGAAGCACAAAGTCAATTTGCACCAGTACAAAGTGACTTTGCACCACGCAAAAAATTCCATAAAATCAAGCCCACGGCCTGCTCTCACAGGTGAGACATGTGACAGTCTCTTACTGCAGCGCCTGAGTGCCTCCCCGGCTGAGAGTCACGGCAGAGGGCTGCCTTCCTCAGTTTGGGAGGGTCTTAAGCCCTCACAGTGGCTGACTCGACAAGTAGTGGAAGCAATGCCGCGCCCCCCCGAACCCACCCACACAGGAACTATTCGGTCAAAGCATTTAAAGCCACGCATGGTCAAGGCGACGTTTGGGGGATGGCACTTAAAGCCCGGTGCTCGCCAAATTAAGTAAAACATGATTTTTCAAGTGCACTTTATTTTAAAACTGCAAACTAGATAGCTCAGCAAGTTAAGCCTTCTGTTTTCACTCTGCAGGACAGCTCTCAATGGTAACTCCGCAGTCTCCGCTGACTTAGCCCTCCACCCTTCAGAGGGCGATGAACCGAGTACCATTAAAGTAATCAAAAGCAACACATTTCTGGTACAGTGCTTTGAAACGGGCAGCATCTGGCATGAAGCGCTATATAAAGCGTCATGTATCAGCTGGTCCTTTTAATGTCAGGGTAACATTGAAGTGCTCCGGAAGCATTCTTCTGTACCTCGCATGCGCACAGCCCATTCCTCGGCCTTTCTTCATGTTATGGCTATTTTCAGCCTTTTTTTAAAAACTCCAGAAGATGGCATGTTCAAAGAGGTGACTTATAAACTCTACAGAAAACCGTCACTCGCATACCATATTTTGTTTTTTTCTGAAAGCACAGGTCGTTTTTTGTCGCGCTTCGTATGGAAACAATATTCTTCTCTATAATCGCACGCCATTGCCCCGAGAAGTGCTGATTTGGAGCACACGCAGCAAAGCCGTTACAGGTGTTTTCTGGATGCGTGTACTTCTTATAGCGATTTTACCCCTTTTTTGGCTACAGTGAAGAGCACCTCTTCAATGGTCTGTGGTGAGAGTGCACTTTGTATTGCCCCAATCAGATGTAAAAAAATAAAATGAACCGCGACCCCAAAACCACCTTGCGTAAATACACCCTGGCAATACCAGGGTCTCTTTGCATCGTCACCGTGCTGTGACTGTTTTACATCCCTGTCATGCTGGGGCCGTGTCACACCCGGATCCTCCATAGTTAACTTTACAGGAGACATTTGACATCCGGGTTATGCTGGGGCCATGCGATAGCCTGATAAAACTCTGGCCATCCCTGCTCACACCGGGGTCATTGTACACTAGATCACTATGAGAAATTGTATACCGGGGTACAATAGGCGCCACTTTATGACGTGGTTATTCCAATGGGCCCATTTTAGATTATGATCACCCTGCCGCAGTGTACATCCTGTCACACTCGGGTCATTTTGTAGCCTGTTCATCCTGGGGGCATTTTATATATCGGTCACGCAGGCACCCTGTTGGTCACATTGGGGGCATTTTATAAGCTGGTGGCACGGGAGCCATTGTTTCTCCTGGTCGCACTGGGGCATTTAATAGCCTGATCACATCTGGGCCATTTTATCTCCAGGGCGCACTGGTCACACCATACTGAGTGACTTCTAATACAGACATAGGCTGAAACGTAGATGCATTGCACACAGGCTTGAAATGCGGCCAAATTGGCACCAGACCTGCAGATGCTCATTTTACTATAGCCGATATGATAGCTCAGTGGGTTGAGCGCTCGCTGCTGCAATGAGTGTGTGACCTACAGGTTGCAGGCTCGAACCATCTCAGCCTTTCATCCTTCCGAGGCCAATAAATGAGTACCAACACAGGTTGGGTGATATTGTATACATATTTGTTCTATAAAAAAAGAGCTTAAGCGTAAGTCCTATACAATAACATATTATCATTTGGCCTTAGATGTCTGCTTGCATTCACAGTAATTTGACAATATGGATCTATACACACAGATATTAATGATACATATGGGGATCCATTCTTGTATGAAATGTATATCACATTAGTGAAATCATAACCATATTTTTTGTAGTGTACTTAGGAAC
This sequence comes from Ambystoma mexicanum, assembly GCF_040938575.1. Classification (NCBI taxonomy): domain Eukaryota; kingdom Metazoa; phylum Chordata; class Amphibia; order Caudata; family Ambystomatidae; genus Ambystoma; species Ambystoma mexicanum. The sequence goes on from NC_090934.1 coordinate 231,827,793, forward strand.
AATGCTTTTTGATGCTCCTTCCTGTTTTGTCAAGGGGTGAAAGGTCGTGTTCATGCCACCCCTGCGCCTCAGAGCTGTGGACCCTGTCACAGAACTGTATGCAAAGTTATTGTATGAGTTGTCTTGTAATGTAACAGACACGTGAATCCTAAGTAGCATTCTCTGGAAAGTCGTGAATTGACAAAATTCACCAATCACAGATGATGGTTTGAGGGCCACTTTTGAGGCGCGGGGTGGGCCACTTTTTTGAGGAGCGGGGTGGGCCACTTTTTTTGGGATGTCCGGGCCTATTTTTTGTCTCAGTCCGACCCTGTTAGTGAGCCCTTTCAGAAACTGAGAAATCAAAGGAATCTTAAAATAAGAACACTTCTCAGACGAGAGCTTAAATATGGACACAGCTGCCAGGTAACCCTTAATGGTACCCACTTGCAGGCCCTTGTGGGCCAACGAAAGCAAAAAAGACAGAACCACAGGAACGGCACATGAAAAAGGATCCACATTCTTTACCCTCCACCAGTCGCAGAACTTTCTCCAATGGCAACGGTACAGGGACTTTGTTGCTGGCCTTCTGGCCGAAAGCAACACCTCCATCACGTCTTCAGGGAGGTCCCAATCCTTATACCTCAACCTTTCAGAAACCAAGCATGAAGGTTGAGAGACTTGACCTCTGGATGGAGAACCTGACCCCCCTCCCATGAGAGAAGATCGTCTCGGAAGGGAAGACGGCGTGGAGGGCAGATGGACATGTCGAGAAGGTCCGGGTACCACGCTCTCCTGGCCCATACCGGAGCAATAAGGATCATTCGGGAACCAAAACTCCGTAACCTCTGCAACACTTGCGGAATGACGGGGACTGGAGGAAACACGTACAGCAGTGGGAAGGACCACTCCACTATGAACGCATCCCATAAGGCTCCTCTTAGAGGAAATTCCTGCGAGCTGAATCTTTCGCACTTCCAGATGACACTGGTGGCAAAGAGATACACTTGTGGGGTCCCCCAAAGGTCGAAGATCTCCAGGAGAACTTCTTGAGCCAGCTCCCACTCGTGAGAGACCGTGCTCTGCCTGCTCAGAGCATCCACCGCCTCGTTTTCGTCTCCAGCCAGATGAACTGCCGAGATCGGAATTTCCTGCTGGATGGCCCAGAACCAGAGCTGCATCGCCTCTCTGCACAGAGGGAGTGACCCTGCCCCCCCTTTTTGTTGAGGTAGTGCATGGCCACTGTGTTGTCCGTCAGAATCAGGACATTCTTCCCTCGCACAGTCAGCAGAAAAGCCTTCAGGGCTAGCCTGACAGCCCTCAGCTTCAACAGATTGATATGGAGTCTGGACTCCGACAGAGACCAACGACCGCTGACTGCCAACTCGTTGGCATGAGCTCCCCATCCCGTGAGTGATGCGTCCGTCACAATCGTTACCTCCCTGGCCAGGGTAGCCAAAATGGTGCACCCCGCCTCAGATTGCCTTCGACGGCCCACCAAGGTAGATCCTGGGCAACCAAGGGCGGTACCTGAAATGGATCCGACATCCTGCCGGAGGACTTCAACCACTGCATCTTGAGAGCCCACTGCAGAGATCTCATCTGCAGCCTGGCCTCTGGCACCATTAGAATGCAGGATGCCATGAGGCCGAGCAACCGCAAGAACTCGAACGCCGGGAGACTCTGGCCATGTTGAAACTTGTTCACCATCTGCAGAATGTGATGAGCCCTTACCTGGAGAGGCGAACACTGCCCCAGGGACGTGTCAAGCACTGCTCCGATGTACTGGAGCCGCTGGGTAGGTGTCAAGTGGGACTTCTTTAAATTGAGGGAGAAGCCCAGCTTGTGAAGGGAGTGGCAGGTGACTGACAGATGAACCAGGACTTGCTCGGGAGAGCGTGCCCTGATCAACCAATCGTCCAGGTAGGGGTAGACGTGAATCCCCCCTTTCCTGAGTTACGCTGCCACCACCACCATGAGCTTGGTGAAGACCCTCGGGGCGGAGGTCAATCCGAACGGCAGGACCCGAAACTGAAAATGCGAGTCGCTAACCGCGAACCTCAGGTACTTCCTGTGCTTGGGATGAATCAGAACATGAAAGTAAGCATCCTTGAGGTCGAGAGACAGCAACCAGTCCTGAAGTTGAAGGGCCCGGAGGACTTGAGAGAGTCACCATCTTGAACTTGTCCTTCCTGAGGAGCTTGTTCAAACCACGCAAGTCCATGAGGGGTCTCAATCCCCCGTCTTGTTTCGGGATCAAAAAATATGGGGAATACCTTCCCTTGTTCCTCTCCTCTACAGGCACCAGTTCTATGGCGCCTTTCTCCAGCAGGGATTTGAGCGGATCCAGTCTCTTCAAAGAGAGCTTCCCCTGTAGATTGTCGTGAGGCCTCTGCCGGAAAGGAAGACAGTAGCCGTGGGCTATGATCTCCAGAACCCACACACCTGAAGTAATGGCACGCCATTCCACAAGATGCTGCGCCAGCCTTCCCCCAACCGGCGAACCATGGGACTGAGCTGAAGCGGCTGCGGCAGTGCCTGAGGGCAAAGAGGCAACTGCCCGAGCGGCTTTGGCACCTTGAGTACCTTGTTTTCCACCACTGGTACTCCTACATTGGCCCCTTTGACTGGCAGCCCCCCTTGATCTACCAAAGGTAGAGTAGTATCGAAAGGAACCTCCCCTCCATTGCTGTCCCCTAGGACGAAAAGGTGGCGGTTGACGGACTGCAGCGCTCAATGACTTCGGTGCAGCTTTGGAGGTCTGCAACCTCTCAAGGCTGTCGTCAGCCTTTCTGCCAAAAAGATGTTCACAATCAAAGGGCATGTTGAGAAGCCGGGCTTGTACATCAGGAGCAAACCCGACTTCTGTAACCGCGCAAACCTGCGCATCACGGTGCTCGCCGCCATGGATCGGCTGACACAGTCTGCCACGTCCATACCCGATTGAACGGATTCACACATGGCATCCTTGCCATCTTGTACAAGGGCAAGAAAGCCATCCCGCTCCTCCCCTTCGGGAATATGTTCAGCTGCCAAAGAAACACAATTCCACAGAGTGAGTGTACTAAGGCACACGCAGAGTTGGCTGCCTTTAAAGCCATACTCCCTGAAGAAAATACTTTTTTCGCCCAACCGTCAAAACGCTTGTCGTCCCTATCAGGAGGGATGGTACTGTACGACACCTGCTTTGCTGGGGCCGTAGCTGCCTGCACCACCAAACTCTCTGGAGTAGGGTGCGATGACAAGTAGCAGGGGTCGCCACTGGCTGGACGGTACTTTTTCGGCAACGAGTTACCCACTGCCGGGAGACTCTCTGGAGCAGTCCAAGCCGCCACCACCCTTCTTTGCAAGGCCATATGAAATGGTAGTACCGGGTCAGTTGGTGGACATTGGTCCAAGATATCTGTCAGGTCATCCGGCAGAAAATCCACTGGTGGCGCAGACCACCCAAAGTACTCCGTCACCCTCGACATGAGATGCCGGTACGACGACTCAGCGTGTGTACCAGGCTCAGGCCTGCCAAATTCAACCTCCCGGGAGGTGTCCAGACCACTGGCGTCATGCAAGGATTGACGCAGGTCTTCCATCTGGCTATGACCAGTCAACAGGTCATCAGGAACCTCATCAGGAACCAAACATTCATCAGACCCTTCATCCGCCTCAGAGATGTAATCTAGAGGCTGGAACAAATCCCTGGATTAGGGCACAGAAAAAGGCTCCAACACAGGCCTTACTGACTTCCTCAGGGCCTTCTTCAGGGTTTCCACCGGTCTCCAGGGCACCTCCGATAAAGCCTCCTCAAAAGGGGTCAAGGGTATCGACGGAATCAGCGTCGACGTCGAGCGAGGCGCCGACGGCCTCGACACAGGCCACGAGGCCGGAGCCCCGAGCGTGTCCTTCGACGGCCTCAGCGCCGACGACTTCCTTGGAGGCGGAGCCTCGAGAGAGTCCCTCGACGGACATGGCGCCGATGGCATCGACGTCTTCTTAGAAGACCTCACAGGCTCCGACGGTCTCGAGGGCGTCGAGGACCGGGACCTGGAGCGGGCATGGCTAGAGCGATCCACCTTGTCCGATCGGGACCTCGACGGTTCCCGATGATCGCGCCGACCACCCGAGCCTGAAGGCGTGCGAGCGGTGGCCCTAGCGTGTTCCTTGCCGGCTTCTCTCGAAGGTGCGGATGGTACGGAGCCCTGCGATTCGAAAATCGCCATCATCTCCTTGCGACAAGTAGCAGGGGTCACCACTGGCTGGACGGTACTTTTTCGGCAACGAGTTACCCACTGCCGGGAGACTCTCTGGAGCAGTCCAAGCCGCCACCACCCTTCTTTGCAAGGCCATATGAAATGGCAGTACCGGGTCAGTTGGTGGACATTGGTCCAAGATATCTGTCAGGTCATCCGGCAGAAAATCCACTGGTGGCGCAGACCGCCCAAAGTACTCCGTCACCCTCGACATGAGATGCCGGTACGACGACTCAGCGTGTGTACCAGGCTCAGGCCTGCCAAATTCAACCTCCGGGGAGGTGTCCAGACCACTGGCGTCATGCAAGGATTGACACAGGTCTTCCATCTGGCTATGACCAGTCAACAGGTCATCAGGAACCTCATCAGGAACCAAACATTCATCAGACCCTTCATCCGCCTCAGAGATGTAATCTAGAGGCTGGAACAAATCCCTGGATTAGGGCACAGAAAAAGGCTCCAACACAGGCCTTACTGACTTCCTCAGGGCATTCTTCGGGGTTTCCACCGGTCTCCGGGGCACCTCCGATAAAGCCTCCTCAAAAGGGGTCAAGGGCGTCGACGGAATCAGCGTCGACGTCGAGCGAGGCACCGACGGCCTCAACACAGGCCTCAAGGCCGGAGCCCCGAGCGTGTCCTTTGACGGCCTCAGCGCCGACGACTTCCTTGGAGGCGGAGCCTTGAGAGAGTCCCTCGACGGACATGGCGCCGATGGCGTCGACGTCTTCTTAGAAGACCTCACAGGCTCCGACGGTCTCGAGGGCGTCGAGGACAGGGACCTGGAGCGGGCATGGCTAGAGCGATCCACCTTGTCCGATCGGGACCTCAACGGCTCCCGATGATCGCGCCGACCACCCGAGCCTGAAGGCGTGCGAGCGGTGGCCCTAGCGTGTTCCTTGCCGGCTTCTCTCAAAGGTGCGGATGGTACGGAGCCCTGCGATTCGAAAATCGCCATCATCTCCTTGCGAAAGGCGTCCCATTCCGCAGGAGACGAATGCTTGTTGGGACAAGCCACCCGCCGTCTGGCGGAGTCCTCAGATGAGGACAGGGAAGGTGACCGGTGACGGCGCTTCCGCGAGTGCCTAGAAGAGGCAGAGGAATGGCGGGAACCACTCTGGGACCGAGACTCCCTGGACTTACGCCGATGCAGAGAATCGCCCCTCGAATCATCAGTCGAAAGCCCAGCGGATCTCGACTTACGGGGTTTGGGAACCCTACCGACCGTCAACTTCTTCTTCCGCTCCCGCAAGTCCTTCGTCGTCAAAGACTGGCAATCGTCACAGTCATCGGTGGTGTGGTCCTCGCGGAGGCACCACAGGGAGACGTCATGCGGGTCCGTAAGCGACATCTTGGAACCACAGCCACGGCACTTCTTGAAGCCCGACCGCGGGATAGAAGAAGTCGAAGACATGATTCACAATACCAAGAACAAAGAACCTATTCAAGCAAGAGAAGAACCGAGGCGCGCCGAGATTCCGAAGCGAACACATTCGTGGAAAAAACGGAACTGAGGCTACGGGCATCATACATCCTACTTATAACATCCGGTGACGTCGGCTCGACGGAGGCCCTCGAGGGACAGCGTATCGACGTCATCGACGCGGTATGCAGACGCCGAAAAAAATGTTCCGAAGTAGCACAGCTGTGGTGATTACCTGTCATAGATGTGGAATACGTCGGAGGACACAATCCTTTCGAACTCAAGATGCTGAAATCACAAAACTACAAATCCGTGCTGTGAGATTGGCCTGGTGCAAAGAGGTAGACACAGGCACAAGGATACAGTTTCAAAAAATGTATTTAAGACACGGGGTTGGAATAACTCCACACTTGCCCTATGCTATTTGGGAGTAAACAAGGCGTGTATAATGCGCTTGTCCTAAACTATTATAGCAAATGCTCTTGTCACACTATATGCAGGGCTAGTTAGTTGTGAACTTTAAACCAATTTTATTGGAAATATTTCTAGTCACTCCAGTTTGCTAATGTAAAACCTATTCCAAGTTACTGCAATTTGCCTAAACACATACTTGGTTACAAAAACATAGCCAATTGCCAATATTTTACACATTCCAGGTTACTGTTATTCGCCAAAACCCGTGTTTCAACCAATATGGTCTTTTTCAAGGCAAAGACCTTTTAAAGGAATCCTGAAGTAACCTGATCACTTCGAAAATCCTAAACCTAAATTTGGCTTAAAGGTCCTCAATGTAAGGGGTATAATTATCACAATGGATTTCACAGTTCATTAATTCCTGTGTAAGGGTTCGAAGTCCACTGCATAAGGTTTATGTAAAGATCATTGAATTGCTTAGTACGTCAACTCTTCAAACCTAGGTAGGCTCTTCTCAACTCGCGGACGCCAGACGGAGGCAGAGACCTTCATTGCAAGGCACCCGACAGGACTTTGTGCTCACAAAGAACTATTGAGAACCAGAATATGGAACTTAATTTGGAGAATCGCCTACCTAGGTTTGAAGAGTCAACATACTCAGCAATTCAATGTCTTTCTTTAGAGTGCAGCTTTCCATGCCATCGCCTTCTGGCTCCTTCGAGACACAGCTCCCTCGCCACGCTTTCTCTGGCCCTCTCAAACCACACCTCGCAGCACCTCGGCGATCCATTCTCCAACAGCCTCTCTCTGGGTGAACAGGCTTTCTCAGTTGCCTATCAGCTCGGTCTCTGACTCGCATTCCTTCTCTGGCTCAACTCGTTCATCCACTCTCATGTACTGACCTCGTCCTCTCTCATGTACTCACCGAGGAGTACTAACAGGCTTCCAGTGGCTACAATGTTCATTCAGTGCCTGACTTCGCCTGTCCTCGTCAATGGGACATTCATAGAAATAGTAGTCTCTCTGCATCTAGCTGTTCCTTCTTAGTGATATCGTGATGGTTAAAGCAAGGAGAGTTCAGAGAAAAACAAGGGTCGGGCTTACTGTATGTCATGTAGGCCGAGGGAATGTCGGGTTGGGGGGGTGTTCGGAAAGGGGGGAAACCATGTCTTGCCCCGGGTAATCCCTCCCCAATTCAGGAGGACCCTCCACCCAGGTGATCTTCCCTCGCTAGTCCCCCCCAGGGTCGGGATCCAAAAGTGATGGCCCTGCCCTGGCCACCTGTTTAGAGGATCCCCCGAGAGTGGGAAGGCAAAAGGTCTTAGGTTTTTCACAGTGCACAGCTCAGGCAGTAGCCGGCAACCAGAGCCAAGGTTACAGCGAAACAAGGAAGGGTCATACCGTTGCAGAGAAGGCACAAAGCAGCAATTCCCATGCCACAGAAGAACAAGTTACTTTCTTACCTGGTAACGTTCTTTCGATGGGATGGTCCGATGACGTATTCCATATCTATGACAGGTAATGTCCACAGCTGTGCTGCTTCGAAAAACCTTCGGCGTCTGCATCCTGCGTCAATGACGTCGATGCGCCGTCCCCGAGGACCTCCTCCGACGGCCGACGTCACCCGATGTGATAAGTAGGACGCATGACGCCCGTAGCATCAGTTGTAGTTTTTTCCCCCAGAAGGTGTGACACCAGTTTTCTGCCAGTCAGACACACAAGGCCTTGCGGAACGCAAGCTGTAATCGCAAAAGAAATTCTGCAGCGGGGAAGGTAGGGAGGGAGCGATATGGAATACGTCGTCGGACCATCCCATCGAAAGAACGTTACCAGGTATGAAAGTAACTTGTTCACCGAGGGGTTTGGTTCCTCCGACGTATTCCATATCTATGACAGACTCCCAAAGCAGGACCAAGCAAGGAGGTGGGAAAAGGATTTAGAACACAAATTTAGCATGCCCAATCAAATTGCGGAATAAAGGACTGCCTTTCCAAAGGCCAGATCCTGCCCTCGGAAGGAATCGAGGGAGTAGTGACGTACAAAAGGCACTCCCCTGGTAGAATGGACCCGCAAGCCAGCCGGAGGGTCCTTACCCCCCAAGCGGTAACACTCGGAGATAGCTAAAATAATCCAACGAGACAAAGTCTGTTTCGTCACAACTTGTCCCAAACGCTTTCCAGCGTAACCAATGAAAAGTTGATCGTCCACTCTGACCCGGGACATGCGCAAAACATAAAAGCTCAACGCTCTCCTAGGATCAAGCCTATGGAGCCTCTCCTCTTCCTTACCAGGATGTGGAGGAGGGTAGAACGCCGGAAGAAGAACCTACTGGCTCAAATGAAATTCCGAAACCATCTTCGGAAGAAAGGAAGGACAAACTCTAAGGACAACCCTGTCCTTATGAAACACAGTGAAGGGTGGCTTAACTGAAAGTGCCTGTAACTCACTCTGCGAGCGGAAGTAACCGCAACCAAAAACACAGTTTTCAGAGTTAACAGTCTCAAAGGGCAAGAATGCAAAGGCTCAAACGGAGCACCCATAAGAAACTTAAGAACAAGGTTCAAATCCCAACCGGGCACCAGAAAAGGTGACGGAGGGAACACATTAGTGAGCCCTTTCAAAAACTGAGAAATTAAAGGAATCTTAAAATAGGAACATTCTTCAGACGAGCGCTTAAATATGGACAGCGCCGCCAGGTAACCTTTAATGGTCCCCACTTGCAAGCCCCTGTGGACCATGGAAAGTAAAGAAGACAGAACCATGGGAATGTCACACTCAAAAGGATCCACATTCTTAACTCTGCACCAGTCGCAGAACTTTCTCCAACGGCAACGGTACAGAGACTTTGTTGCCGGCCGCCTGGCCGAGAGCAACACCTCCATCACGTCTTCAGGAAGGTCCCAATCCTTATACCTCAACCTTTCAGAAGCCAAGCGTGAAGGTTGAGGGATCTGACCTCTGGATGGAGAACCTGACCCCCCTCCCATGAGAGCAGATCGTCTCGGTAGGGAAGACGACGTGGAGGGCAGATGGACAAGTCGAGAAGGTCCGGGTACCACGTCCTCCGGGCCCACGTCGGAGCAATGAGGATCATCTGGGAACCGAACCTCCGTAACCTCCGCAGTACTTGCGGGATGACGGAGACTGGAGGAAACGCGTACAGCAGTGGGAATGACCACTCCACCACGCACACGTCTCCTAAGGCTCCCTTTGGAGGAAATTCCTGCGAGCAGAACCTCTCGCACTTCCGGTTGACACTGGAGGCGAAGAGATCCACTTGAGGGGTCCCCCAAATGGCAAAGATCTCCAGGAGAATCTCCTGAGCCAGCTCCCACTCGTGAGAGATCGTGCACTGCCTGCTCAGAGCGTCCGCCGTCTCCGTTGTCGTCTCCGGCCAGATTAACAGTCGAGATCGAAACTTCCTGCTGGATGGCCCAGAACTCGAGCTGCATCGCCTCCCTGCACAGAGGAAGTGACCCTGCCCCCCCTTTTTGTTGAGGTAGTGCATGGCCACCGTATTGTCTGTTAGAATCAGGACACTCTTTCCTCGCACAGTCAGCAGAAAAGCCTTCAGGGCAAGCCTGACGGCCCTCAGCTCCAACAGATTGATATGGAGTCTGGACTCCGACAGAGACCAACGACCGCTGACTGTCAACTCGTTGGCATGAGCTCCCCATCCCGTGAGGGATGCGTCCGTCACGATCGTCACCTCCGGCCAGGGCAGCCAAAATGGGGCCCCCTTCATCAAATTGCCTTCGACGGCCCACCACAGAAGGTCCTGGGCGACCGAGGGCGGCACCTGAACAGGGTCCGACAGCCTGCCGGAGGACTGAGACCACTGGAGCTTGAGTGCCCACTGCAAAGATCTCATCCGCAGACGAGCCTCTGGCACCAGAAGAATGCAGGATGCCATGAGGCCGAGCAGTCTCAAGAACTCGGACACTGGGAGATTCTGGGCAAGTTGAAACTTGCGCACCATCTGCTGAATGTGAAGAGCCCTCACCTGGGGAGGAAAACACTGCCCCAGAGATGTGTTGAGCACTGATCCGATGTACTGGAGCAAAGTGTTGGCGTCAAATGGGACTTCTTTAAATTGAGGGAGAAGCCCAGCTTGTGAAGGGAGTGGCAGGTGACGGACAGATGATCCAGGACTTGCTCGGGAGAGCTCCCCCTGCTCAACCAATCGTCCAGGTAGGGGTAGACGTGAATCCCCCCTTTCCTGAGATGCGCTGCCACCACCACTATGAGCTTGGTGAAAACCCTCGGGGTGGAGGTCAATCTGAACAGCAGGACCCGAAACTGAAAGTGCGAGTCGCCAACCGCAAACCTCAGGTACTTCTTGTGCTTGGGATGGATCGGCACATGGAAGTAAGCGTCCTTGAGGTTGAGAGACACCAAACAATCCTGAAGTTGAAGGGCCTGGAGGACTTGAGAGAGAGTAACCATCTTGAACTTGTCCGTCCTGAGGAGTTTGTTCAAACCGCGCAAGTCCATGATGGGTCTCAATCCCCCGTCTTTCTTCGAAATCAAAAAATAAGGGGAATGGACCACCAGAGGGCGCGGAGCATGCAGGACACATAAGCATCGCGTTTCTGATAGCACTGCAGGGCCTAGTGGACTTCTCCAGTCCCCGGCCTGGAGTACGGGACTGAGCCGGAGAAGACCTGTCCCCTGATCAGCTGTCCCCACCCGGAGAGTACCTGGGGACACGCCGTTGGGACCCGCCGCAGCGTGGCCTGGGGTCCTGACTACAGAGGAATCCTGAGGAGTGCACACGAGCAGTGGGTACCGGTGGGGGCCTGCGACACCGTCCCCGTGGCTCCGCGAAGAGGCCCGTGGAGCCGGGCGCCCCACCCCCCCCCCTGTTGCGGAAGCATATCTGGCAGAGGCGTGCTGGGGGACGCACCGCACCGTGGGGGGCTCGGAGTGGGGCTCATACGAACGTGGCCCCCACGGACACAGTGAACCATACGATAGCCGCGGGCTGAAGAGGACGCGGCCCGGGCTCCCCGCCCTGTATTAGTGCATCGGAACGGGGGCAGCACAGAGGAGCGCCCTCCAGCACCCTGAAGAGATGCCCTCCCGGCTGGGGCCCAGAGCCAGCTCCCGGCCCACACCTAGCACACGGAGGCCCGGTTCGGGGCTGGCATACGGCGGCCCCACGACAGACAACGCCCGGACGGAAGCATCGGCCCTGTGGATGCCACAGAAGCACCTCGGCCTACCCGGCGGGGCCCAGCACAGTGACGGAGAGCAGTTGGAGGTGAGCAGAGCGTGGGGGGAAGGGACAATTGAGTGGACGAGCCATCTAGGGGCAACCCCCCCCCCAGGGCCCTCTCCTTAGTTATACACTGGAACGCCACCCGGTCGGGGCGTGACAAAGGGAGGTCGGTGCTGCCTGAAATCTACGGATCCATCTTGGGCCAGTACCTCGGAGGCCCTACTTAGATCAGCCAGCCCCGGCTAGGGCACGGCACCTGTTACAGAGCCACGTGCTCACATCGCCCGAGTTCCCAGTAGTCTGACCACTGAAAAGGCCTTGAACCATCGACCTTGACACCGTCCCTCGCAAGGGGAATCCTGATAGCAGCACCACCCTGAGGTGCGCCGGAAGTCTTCGACCGTGGAGCAATCCCCAGTGCCCGGGGTGATCTCATCCCTCCAGCGCTTCCGCCGGCCCCCCACGGTCACGAGTGCGGTCCCCAGGAACGCCTTAACCACCATGCCAGCAGGCAGTGAACCCCCTCCCGCTGCACTCACCAAAGACGATCTCAAGGACGTTCTCCAAGAGATTAAGGCGATTCGCACAGACATTCAAGCTTCCATAGTGGACCTCAAGGGAAGGGTGGATACCTTGGAGGATAAAATGGAAGGGATGGAAAATAATCACTTCCAGGCAGACCTGCTCGACATGAAATATGAGGCAAGGCTAATGGACTTGGAAATGAGAGAGGAGGACATGATTTTGAAGATGGATGATCTGGAGAACAGGGAGCGCCGAAACAACCTGCGCATTATGGGTGTGACTCAAGAGAGAGTGGAAACTGCAGCTGATGTGGGGAGGAAGGTCCAGGGTCTGATAAACCAGCTCTTTACACTGGAGGGCGGCAAGGAGGTCCAGCTGGAAAGAGCGCATCGAGGTGGAGGGGGTGCGGGCGGTGGCCCGAGGACCATCGTAGTGTGGTTCCTCCGCTATAGAGAGAAAATGGAGGTCCTGGAGAAGGCAAAAAGACTGGGGAGCTTTACCTTTGGAGGCGATACAATTAAGATATTTCAGGACCTATCATCCCTCACGCTCACCCGCAGAAGAGAATGTCGTCCACTCACCCAGTGGCTCACAAGCCAAGATATCAGATATAGATGGTCCTTCCCCTTCGCCCTTTCCTTTGAACGGGCTGGGGTAGACTATAGAGTGATTAGTGGCAAAGAAGACTCGCAAGTATTACAAGTGCTTAAGGGGGACGCCCAGGAAGGGGGAAATTTGATGGAGACTCAAGAACCAGGCGACACCGTAAGAGAAGCGGCGGGTCCCTGGTCCACGAAGAAGAAGACAAAGGGCAGGAGAAAATTCAGAAAACCTAATACTCCGACATCCGAAGCTGAAGGGGACTAGGAGTGTAAAGATAGATTAACGAGTTTGGCTCGTAGACGACCCCGGCTGGGGACACATATTTTACCAAGAGAACTGCGGTGCAGGAACATGCACATACCCTGGTGGCTTACCTGTTGGCAGGCGTCTTGGACAAATAAGTGAAGAGGGAGGGGTGGAAGTTGACGGTAAGGGGCTCGGGGCACGACATCCACCACACATCAAATGGGCACGGGGCAGCTCCAACATGATCGGGAGGACAAGATACTCAAGAAGGGAAAGCAATGGCAGTCAATGAAAAAAGGGGCCGGGTCGAGTCACTCAGGGTGGGTTCACTCAACGTCAAGGGGCTCAACTCCCCGACAAAGCGCTCCCTTCTCGGGAGGGAAATGAAAAACGGGAAGGTGGATATCTTGTTTGTGCAAGAAACTAGAACAGTGAAGGGGAGGAGAGGGCCATCCCAGGATCTCACGTTGGCCAGACCTTTCGGGCATCAGGCCACGTAAAGAGAGGCAGAGTTGGCATCCTTCTCCAAAGGAACCAGAAATTGACAGAGGTGTCCCGGTGGGAGAGGGAGGATGGAAGATCCTTGGTAGTGTCCGGCAATCTAAATAATTCTAGAGTCAGCCTAGCAGTGATATACTGTCCTAACGCGGGTCAGAGAGAGTTCGCTCAAGTGGCCTTCGGGGAGGTGATGGCTAAAGCAGAAGGGCTCCTGCTCCTGGGTGGGGATTTTAATATGTGGGCAGATCGAGAGCTGGACCATAGTGGGAGTTCGGCCACATCAGGTAATAGAGGAGCTGAACATCGTGGTGGGCTGCGGGAATTAATGTGGGAACAGGGATTGGTGGACATATGGAGGGAGCTGCACACTAGGCGAAGGGGATACACCTTCTACTCCGCAGTCCATGGTACCAGGACTAGGATAGATTACCTTTTCATGGGGAGCCAGCATATGAGCAGAATAGAGGCCTGTGACATCCACTCGGTCAGCTGGTCAGACCACAACATGGTCTGGTCGGACGTCAGTATAGCGGGCCTGAAACCCAGGGAGTCCCTCTGGAAGTGCAACAATTTCCTGCTGAGGGATGCGGTCTTTAAGGAAGAAATGACCGTTGCAATTAAAGAATTCTTTGAGCTAAATGACACGGGAGAAGTGAGCTGGGAGATTGTGTGGGAGGCGTCTAAGGCGAGTTGGAGGGGTAGGTTGATCAGCGAAGGGGCATCCAAAAAAAGAATTAGGACTCTCTTGACCCACAGGTTGAGATCCGAAATAATCCTTCTAGAAAGCTCGGAGGGGAAGGTGGAGACAGAGAAAGAGAGGGACCTAGGCATAGCAAGGGATAAGAGACAAGAATTGAGAGAAATGGAGATGGGGAAAATTGTAGCGGGGCTCCAACATCTACGTCAGAAATACTATGAGAAAGGGGATAAGGCCGATGCTATGCTGGCAGCAAAACTCAGAGGCCAAAGGGCAGATAGATGGGGGGCAAGAGTAGTTAGCGCTGAAGAGGGGGAAAGATCTGATCTGGAGGGGATTGTTGAGAGTTTTGCTTCATTCTATGAGAAGCTCTACGGGAGGGAAGGGGAGATAGAGAAGGAAGCAAGTGAAGCATATCTCAATGGGGTCACCCTCCCTGTCCTTGGTCCCTTAGAAGCATCAGCCCTAGATGCCCCTATAACAGAGGAGCAGGTGCTTAGAGCCATATCGGGATTGAAACTGGGCAGGGCCCTGGGGGAGGACGGGTTCACGGCAGGTTTCTACAAGGCCTTGTCGGGCCAACTGGCGGGGTTCCTGGTGAACCTTTTCTCGAATATTATGAGGACGGGGAGGGCACCCCCATCCTTTGGCAAAGCTCTGATCACGGTGATTCCGAAGGAGGGGAAGGACCCAGTGGACTCCCGCTCCTACAGACCTATCTCCCTCCTGAATGTAGATGCTAAGCTATTTACCAGGATCATTGCCTCGAGATTGGACAGCTACATGCCGAGGCTAATTCACCCAGATCAGGTGGGTTTTATACGGGGAAGGCAAGGTGCAGATACATTGCGCAAGACTTTGCACCTGATGAGAGAGGCAGCACCGAAGGGTGGGTACCCTGTCCTGGTGTCCATTGACGCCGAGAAAGCGTTTGATCAGGTCGACTGGGGGTCCCTTCAGGGGGTACTCGAGAAGCTGGGATTCGGTACAGGGATTAAACAAGCCATCAAGGCCCTATACGTGTCACCAACTGCCAGAGTCACAGTTAACAGGCGTTTGTCACGAGTCTTTCCCCTCCAGAGAGGGACAAGGCAGGGTTGCCCTCTTTACCCTCTCCTCTTCGCCATGACAATGGAGATCCTGGCAGAATACCTCAGGGGCTCATCAATGTTGAGAGGAATTGAGGTGGGCGAATGTACCTTTAAATTAGGCCCAGCTGCTTTGCAGGTGATTCAACAGTTCGGCCACCTCTCCGGATTTAAGGTAAACGTAGGCAAGTCAATGATCTTTCCCTTCGCACCCGATGCGGACAGAGACTTGGCGGAACTCGTCCCACTGGGCCTCCGAAATTTTGTACGGAGGAGATAAAATATTTGGGGATCAACATAGTCCGTCCCGACAGGGATTTAGGCCAGGCAAACTACCCCCACGCTCTTTGATAAACTATTCAGGGACATGGAGGGTTGGGGGAACGGGCGGGTCTCCTGGATGGGTAGAATAAATGCCATAAAAATGAATCTGCTCCCTAGGGTGCTGTACGTCTTCCAGATGCTCCCCTTGGAGGCTCCTGAAACATACCTCAGAGAAGCAAAGAGGCGTATAGTGACGTTTAAATGGCAGGGCCAGAGACATAGAATCGGATACGAGACTCTCACCCTCCCCAAGGATAGAGGAGGGGTCGCTCTGCCGGACCTGAATGCCTACCATAGAGCAGCCCAATTTAGGGCCTTGGCTCCCCACCTTAGGGAGGACCCCAATAAACAATGGGTATACATTGAAAACTTTTACCTACGCCCAGTTACCGTGGGTGAATGGCTATGGGTCCCACTGAAAAAGCTCCCCAAAAGAATCAGGGACCACCCAATACTGGGTACAATGTGGAAAGCATTAGCGGGGAAAGGCCCTAGCGAGAATGTCACCACATGGCCCTCTCCCCTGAGCCATATCTGGTCTACACCGGTCCTGGAAGAAATCCCAGGCCATGAACACTACCAGTCATGGTTCGACGCGGGCCTGTGTAGGGTAGGCCAATTGGTAAGAGAGGACACTTTTATAAGCATCCACAAGCTGGAGGCGGCACTGGGAATCGGCAGGCTCTCCACGCTTCTATACCTTCGCCTCAAGGGCATCCTAATGAAGCCAAAACTAAAACCTTGCATACAAAGAGGGCTTACCCCGGTTGAGAAAATTCTATACTCCCACACAGAAATTAAAGGTTTCATCTCCCTCTTGTATGGAGCACTGATAACCTTCCGCTGGGGAACGACTAAAAGACTCAGAGGGAAATGGGAAAGGGACCTGGGTTGTGCCATTGGAGATGGGCCCTGGGGGAAATTATGTAGCAGGGCATTTAAGACATCTATCTAATGCCAGTACAAGTCCCACGCCATCAAGCTTCTCCATAGGTGGCAGTATGACCCGATCTCCCTCTCTAGGATGTTCTCAGACACCGTCCCACTGTGTTGGCACGGATGTGGAGAAAGAGCCGACTACTGGCATATGTGGTGGTCCTGCAAGAAAGTGCAAGTCTACTGGTCAGAAGTGCGCAGCTGGCTTAAGGAGGCGGGAGAGGGGGTTTACCCATTAGAGCCATTTCCACTAATATTTGGACTCTGCCACAGGGACGACTGTTAAGACGGATTTCTGAACTCTGTCCTGGTGGCGCAGAAGTTCAGAAGGCCAACCTAATTACTTGGAACAGGGTAACCTCTGGACGAGCCAGACCAATCAAGGTAGCGATCGCGGCGGTCAAGACTAGGTCTCAAGAGGGGTGAGGGTGACTGAAAGCCCGCAATGAGCACACAAAGCAAGAGCGCTTACAAACTACTCCAAACAGTTGTTATATCAAAAATATATACACATTTATTTTAAGGCCTTTAAAATAATGACCGTAGCGAGAAAATCACAATATCACAATATTAAGCCAACACATACCATATCAACACAATATATATACAAATACGACAGTCGCAAGCGTTATATGCACGAAATGTGTAGTCCACCTGAAAGGGAAGGAAAACAGGCAGTGCGATAATGCTTTAGACTCAGTTCGCCTTCAGAGGCACCTAACTAGATGGAAGTCCGAGCCCTGCGAAGAGTGGAGCCTTGTGCTCAAAGTACCTGCACACGCTGGTGCCAACGGGCAAAAGGAGAAGCTCTTTGGAGGAAGTCAGGCAGTTCGGGTTAGTGCACAACAGAAGGAGAACAGGTTCCGCGACTCAAGCGCAGCCTCCACAGCGAGCAGAAGCAGAGCGCGAGTACGGACAAAAGGGTGCTGTTTTTACACAGCGGGGAAAAGCAATGGGCTACTGCAGGAGGGCGACCAGATCCTAGCTAAACTACTCACCGGTCCCCGATGCAAGCAGACCCAGGCTTCTCCACGTTAGTTTCAGCAGCTGGCAGGTTCAGAAGAGCCGGGAATGCCTCGTCGTCGTGTAGAGCAAAAAGACGTCCGAATCGAAGAAACCTGCACAGTTTTGTCACCACCGCAGGGCAACGGAGCGGCCGTGTGTATTCGAGCCAAATGTACACTACTCACTTCAGACTTGGGAACGCCAAGTGTACGAAGCGTGTGAGAGTGACCAGGACTCGAAATACAACACAACCTGGCGGCGGTTACAGAGCAGGACTCCCTTGTAAGCTGGTCAGTCAACTGGATGGCCCAGAGACACTTCCGAAGGCTTACTTGGCAGGAGATGATGAAGTCGCCGGGAATAGCTGTTCCTGCTATTCCAAAGGTCGAAGCACCAGTACAGGCCTTCTGGTTCGATCAAAGGAGGAAAGGGTTTCACAGGACGACAGCAGTGCAAAGGAGGAGTCCTTCAGCGGGTCACCAGCGATTCCTCGGTCCAGCCTCTTGGTTGCAGGATACTTGGCTCCTGTATTCCTTCGTTCGTGAGAACTCAGGAGATCGACATGGTAGTGGTGTTTCCAGCCCCCTCTTATCCACGGTTCCTTTCGCGCCAAAACGGAGGGGAGCCAATGGGAGATCCGCTCATCAACACACACACCATTCGTGGACCAATCACGGACCACGGTGGTCCCAGGCATTCACACTACCCTAGACTCTCTGGCACCCAGGATGTGTATTGGGACCAGACATCCCAGCCCACACCCTGGAGGCACACAAAAGACATGTAGAAGCCCGCGAAAGCATCCGTGTTTCGCGGGAAAGTACATGCCCAAATAAGGAAGGCCCCGGGTCGCTCGACCTGGGGAAGGTGAAGGGAGCAAGACGGTCAGTGGACAGGACAAAGGAGCCTCGTGGTCTGGCCATTTTGGGAGCCAGGCCACCATTTTGGGTTCAGTGCGAAAAACGCGCTCAGAACGCCAAAAGGAGCTCAAAATACACAAATCGATCGCTGCCACCATTCCAGTCCCTGAATGACTTGCACCGATCAAATACAATCCTAAACGAGTATCTAGGGCCTGTAGAAGGCTAGAGACCCAAGAGAGCTGTAACTTAGCTTACAGTGCCCTCTTGTGTCATGTTGCACTAAAGCCGCAACATGATAAAAGAAACTACGGGAAACAGCGTTCCCCGGTACTGACTGTCTTAAGGGCATGTCAGTTTCCCCGTAAGAAAAGGAGCGAAAGCCCAGAGGAGTGCGGCAGAAGGCTGCACTTCTCTGGCAAAGTCAAGAACAAGGTGAAAAACAACAGCAAAAAGTTTAGGGGTTGCCACATGGAAGGAAAATTACCTACAATTACGAAATCTTTCCTAACACTCGCCCCTCCCAGACTATGGACAGGGGGAACTAATCCACCCCTGGATGAGTCTCTTGTTCAGGTCGGTTAAACATTCTGGACAACCCATCAGCATTGCTATGTTGGACACCTGGCCTATGCTCAATAGTGAAGTCGAAGCCTTGTAGACTTATGGACCACCTAAGCAACTTTGGATTCTCCCCCTTCATGTTCATTAGCCACTTTAACGGCTTATGGTCAGTCTGCACAGTGAAGTGGGTCCCATAGAGGTAGGGCCTCAGCTTCCTTAGGGCCCACACAACAGAGAAACATTCTTTCTCTACCGTGGACCATCTGAGCTCTCTGTCCTTAAGCTGGCGACTAATAAAACCGATAGGGTGTTCCTTACCCTTCTCATCTACTTGTGATAGTACAGCTCCTATCCCAGTGTCAGAGGCGTCCGTCTGCACGATAAAAGGTCTTTGATAATCCGGGGCCCTGAGGACAGGGGCCTGGCACAAGGAGTCTTTTAAGCCATTGAAGGCCTTCTCACACTCGTCGGTCCAAGTTACCTTCTTGGGTTTCTTCAGAGTTGTGAGGGCAGTCAGAGGAGCAGCTATGGTGCCATAGTCTGCCACAAAATTGTGGTAATACCCCGTGAGTCCTAAGAAGGCTCTCACTTGGGTTTGCGTAGTGGGGGTAGGCCAGTCTCGTACTGCTTGTACTTTACTGGGTAGAGGCTGTATCCTCCCTCCACCTACTTCATGTCCAAGGTAAACCACTGAGCCTTGTCCAATCTGGCATTTACTAGCCTTTATGGTCAAGTGGGCTTTCTGAAGAGCCTGGAGCACAATCCCGAGGTGTTTCACATGGTCTTCCCAGGTGGCACTGAAAACTGCTATATCGTCCAGATATGCAAGGCAGAATTCGTCCAACCCATTCAACACATGATTCACAAGCCTCTGGAAAGTGGCAGGTGCATTCTTCAACCCGAACGGCATTACCCGGAATTGGTAAAGGCCGTCTGGAGTAGAAAATGCTGTCTTCTCCTTGGCATGTTCTGCTAAAGCTATTTGCCAATAGCCAGCAGTGAGGTCAAACGTGCTGAGGTACTTGGAGGCACCCAAAGTATCCACCAGCTCATCTGTTCGAGGCAAGGGGTGTGCATCTGTCTTGGTGACAGCATTCAGAGCCCTGTAATCCACGCAGAACCTCAATTCAGAAGTGCCTGCCTTTGGAACCAAGACCACAGGGCTGGACCAAGGACTACTAGAGGGTTCAATCACCCCAAGGTCTAACATCTTGTTGACCTCGGTCTTAATATAAGACCGTACTTTGTCTGACATCCTGTATCCCCTACTTTTGGTAGGTACACTGTCTCCTGTGTCAATGTTATGTTTGCACCAAGGTGTCAAACCAGGCGACTGTGAAAACAGGGGGGAAAACTGCCTAAGCAAACTTTTCACCTCAGCCTGCTGATCAGAAGTCAGGTGAGGGGCCACTCGGACACCCTCAAAGGAGCTATCTGAAGGACCGCTTTGGAACAGGTCGGGGAGAGGTTCAGACTCCTCTTCCTCAACGTCTGAAGCCAGTAGCAGTGCTGCGATTTCGACTCTTGGGACTAAAGCCTTCAGCCTATTCACGTGAAACACTTTTGGAGCCTGTCCAGGCATTCCAAGGTCCACTAAATAGTTCACCTCACCCAGGGGCTCCACCACTGTGTAAGGGCCTGACCATTTGTCCTGTAAAGCTCGAGGCCTTATGGGATTCATGATCAGGACTTGCTGACCAGGTGTAAAGTTGATGAGGGAAGCTTTCTGGTCGTACCAATGTTTCACCAGCGCTTGCCCTGCCTTCAATTTATCACTAGCCAAGCCCATCAGAAGTACCATCCGTTTTCTGAGCCCTAGCACATAATCAACTACGTTGGTAGTAACAGGGGGAGTGGGCATCTCCCATCCCTCTTTGACGATGGCTAAGGGTCCCCGTACGGGATGACCGAACAGAAGTTCGAAGGGGCTGAAGCCAACACCCTCCTGTGGTACCTCTCGGTAGGCAAACAATAAGCATGGTAACAGAAGATCCCATTTTCTTCTCTGAGGCTCCTCCAGAGCCCCAATCATGCTCTTTAACGTTCTGTTGAAACGTTCCACCAGACCATTGGTCTGGGGGTGGTATGCAGAAGAGAACTTGTAGGTGACCCCACATTCTTTCCACATAGCCTGCATATACTTCGACATAAAGTTGCTGCCACGATCTGACACAACTTCTTTAGGGAAGCCAACCCTAGTAAATATGCCGAGTAAAGCTTTTGCAACTGACTTGGCAGTTACAGTTTTCAATGGGATGGCCTCAGGATACCTGGTTGCATGGTCGACCAGCACCAGGATAAACCTATTGCCCGAGGATGTTTGCGGGTCAAGGGGACCAACGATGTCGATCCCTACCCTTTCAAATGGTACCCCCACAACTGGGAGCGGTACCAACGGAGCTTGGATTGTCGCGCCAACCTTACTAGACAACTGGCAGGAGGCACAACTCCTGCAGTGACTTTCTACTTGCACCCCCATCTTGGGCCAGTAGAAGTGCATGGATAACCTTTGCTTGGTCCTCTTCATACCAAGGTGACCAGCAAGGGGAACTTCATGCGCCAACTGCAGGAGGAAGGGCCTAACAGCAAGGGGAACCACCAACCTCCTGTGGTCTCCTTCTGTAGACTCTGTGGGCTCACTATACAGGAGTCCACCTTCCCAATAAATCCTATGCTTCCCAGGAGGTTCACCCTCAAGCTGGGAGCAGGCCTGTCTCCTTAGGCCTTCCAGAGATGGGCACTCACGTTGGCCTTTACTGAATTCGTCCCTATCAGGACCTCCTTCAACTAACAAGTCTTTTAGTTCAGGATGATCGTTGGGGTCGAATACTTCAGGCATCGCCACCTCCTCGTCAGGCCCGGGCGATTGACCAACTTCCCCCACCGCAGTGGTAGGCGAGCTCGGGGGAATATTCTCTTTCCCTCGTCGTGACTTGTCGACTCCTTTCGCCTTGGGTTTCCCCTTCGGCTGGGGCGGCGTATTGGACTTGGCCAATGCTGCCCGTGCTTGAGACCGTGTGTAGGGTCTTTCGGCAGTGTCTCCTACGAGCCCTAAAGCTCTGAGATCATTACCCAACAAGACCTTTCCCGGGACGTTTCTCTGAATGCTCACTGGAATCCTGACTGCTGTACCATTTAAAGTAAGATTTACAGGTATTACTGGAAACATACGGAGGGGGCCGTCCGCCAACTTAGTGGGCATCAGAGTAGCTCTGGCAACTTCCTCTGAGTCTACCAAGGTAGAATCCACTACAGTGCGACTGCACCCACTATCCCTAAGAGCTGGAGTATCTACTCCATTGATCAGCACACTGTCTTTAAAGTAGTGCTTGGTATTATCCGGAATCCTAGCATAAGCCTCTGCGACTTTAGGCTCCCAGGAACCCAGGGACACTAAAACTACCTCAGCCTCTATTCCGCTGGGAAATGAGTCTGAGGAGAAGGATGCTCCTGTAATCTCTTCTTCCTCGTAGGAGGAGAAGGCCAGATTAGCGGAGTGGACCCCCAAAGGTCTAACCTTACACCGGGGATCCCCCTTCACATGGTCAGTTGCTCCACAAGAAAAACAAGCCCCAGTGGGTCTGTTTACGTAGGGGGGCTTATTGTAACCAGAGTTCTGTTTCGGAGGCTGACCTCCACTACCCTGTGAGTTCTCTTGTGTCTTACCCTTGTTTTTCTTTTTGTGGCCCTTATGGGAAGAAGATTTAGCAGATTCCCCACCCTCCATATCTTTGGACTTTTTCCCTTCCTCCTGCTTAACAGGATGAGTTTTGTCCTTATGGAACACTCGATGTGACACCCATAAGTCTGCTGCAATGGCCAGCTTCTTAGGATCTATCTCCTTCGAATCGGCCAAATGCTGCTTAAGCTCCGGGGAAGAAGAAGCAAAAATGTGTTCCAGCATGACAAGATTTATCATGCCTTCGAAGGTAGAAACCTTATAAACTTCAACCCAGCCAGTTAAGTTTTTCAAAGATTCAGCGACATAAAATACCCAAGTACCACCTTCCTTTTTCTTATACTCTCGAAAACGCTTTAAATATTGGGCCGGAGTCTTCCCAAACTTTAAAATGAGAGTTTGCTTTAACATTGCGAAATCAGCTCGCTCAGCCTTCGACATTTCCATGATGGCACTACAGCCAGAATGGGGCAGTCTACTGAGCAACCACGCAATCTTATCAGCATTGTCAACTTCTTGAACTTCGCATGCATACTCAAACGCATTCAGCCAGTCCATAATGTCATTCCTTTCTTCATACACACTGAGCAGATCTTTCGGAAACCGTGGATGAGAGGAGGCCCCAGACCCATGTCCAGGACCCTTGGACCCATTTGCAACCTGAAGCTTGGCCAGTTCCAACTGGTGATCCCTGTCTTTTTGTTTTTCTGCCTGTTCGATTTTTAGTTTGGCTATGCTGAATTCAAGCTCCTGCTGCCTAAACCGCAGCTCTTGCTTCTTGAATTCAAGCATAGCCTCCCCATCAGCACTGGCAGAGGAAACATTAGACATCTCTTCCTCCCTGTCCTCGTGGTCGCGATGGATCAGTGCAGCGGCAGAACCGTCGCTTCTACCAGTGAGAGCAGCCCCACCACCTTCTGCACTGTCCTCAGAAGTTATAGCGTCAAGCTGCGCTTCTTGCCACGCCACGATTCTTTGGATCATTTCCAATTTCGTGCCTTGAGAGGAAACACCTCTCTCCGCACACATCTTCTTCAATGTTTCTGATTTGGAAGCATTTAAAGTTAACAAGGTATTTGTTTCCATACTGTTTGATAGGACTATGGCCTTTTTAAAGTTATACTACAACAATTCACTACGTGTACTGGTTGGAATAACCTGAAATGCCTTAGTTCGTGCGCAACACTGGATACCTTCAGTCGTATCCCACCGCTGTACACCAATTTGTTAAGACGGATTTCTGAACTCTGTCCTGGTGGCGCAGAAGTTCAGAAGGCCAACCTAATTACTTGGAACAGGGTAACCTCTGGACGAGCCAGACCAATCAAGGTAGCGATCGCGGCGGTCAAGACTAGGTCTCAAGAGGGGTGAGGGTGACTGAAAGCCCGCAATGAGCACACAAAGCAAGAGCGCTTACAAACTACTCCAAACAGTTGTTATATCAAAAATATATACACATTTATTTTAAGGCCTTTAAAATAATGACCGTAGCGAGAAAATCACAATATCACAATATTAAGCCAACACATACCATATCAACACAATATATATACAAATACGACAGTCGCAAGCGTTATATGCACGAAATGTGTAGTCCACCTGAAAGGGAAGGAAAACAGGCAGTGCGATAATGCTTTAGACTCAGTTCGCCTTCAGAGGCACCTAACTAGATGGAAGTCCGAGCCCTGCGAAGAGTGGAGCCTTGTGCTCAAAGTACCTGCACACGCTGGTGCCAACGGGCAAAAGGAGAAGCTCTTTGGAGGAAGTCAGGCAGTTCGGGTTAGTGCACAACAGAAGGAGAACAGGTTCCGCGAATCAAGCGCAGCCTCCACAGCGAGCAGAAGCAGAGCGCGAGTACGGACAAAAGGGTGCTGTTTTTACACAGCGGGGAAAAGCAATGGGCTACTGCAGGAGGGCGACCAGATCCTAGCTAAACTACTCACCGGTCCCCGATGCAAGCAGACCCAGGCTTCTCCACGTTAGTTTCAGCAGCTGGCAGGTTCAGAAGAGCCGGGAATGCCTCGTCGTCGTGTAGAGCAAAAAGACGTCCGAATTGAAGAAACCTGCACAGTTTTGTCACCACCGCAGGGCAACGGAGCGGCCTTGTGTATTCGAGCCAAATGTACACTACTCACTTCAGACTTGGGAACGCCAAGTGTACGAAGCGTGTGAGAGTGACCAGGACTCGAAATACAACACAACCTGGCGGCGGTTACAGAGCAGGACTCCCTTGTAAGCTGGTCAGTCAACTGGATGGCCCAGAGACACTTCCGAAGGCTTACTTGGCAGGAGATGATGAAGTCGCCGGGAATAGCTGTTCCTGCTATTCCAAAGGTCGAAGCACCAGTACAGGCCTTCTGGTTCGATCAAAGGAGGAAAGGGTTTCACAGGACGACAGCAGTGCAAAGGAGGAGTCCTTCAGCGGGTCACCAGCGATTCCTCGGTCCAGCCTCTTGGTTGCAGGATACTTGGCTCCTGTATTCCTTCGTTCGTGAGAACTCAGGAGATCGACATGGTAGTGGTGTTTCCAGCCCCCTCTTATCCACGGTTCCCTTCGCGCCAAAACGGAGGGGAGCCAATGGGAGATCCGCTCATCAACACACACACCATTCGTGGACCAATCACGGACCACGGTGGTCCCAGGCATTCACACTACCCTAGACTCTCTGGCACCCAGGATGTGTATTGGGACCAGACATCCCAGCCCACACCCTGGAGGCACACAAAAGACATGTAGAAGCCCGCGAAAGCATCCGTGTTTCGCGGGAAAGTACATGCCCAAATAAGGAAGGCCCCGGGTCGCTCGACCTGGGGAAGGTGAAGGGAGCAAGACGGTCAGTGGACAGGACAAAGGAGCCTCGTGGTCTGGCCATTTTGGGAGCCAGGCCACCATTTTGGGTTCAGTGCGAAAAACGCGCTCAGAACGCCAAAAGGAGCTCAAAATACACAAATCGATCGCTGCCACCATTCCAGTCCCTGAATGACTTGCACCGATCAAATACAATCCTAAACGAGTATCTAGGGCCTGTAGAAGGCTAGAGACCCAAGAGAGCTGTAACTTAGCTTACAGTGCCCTCTTGTGTCATGTTGCACTAAAGCCACAACATGATAAAAGAAACTACGGGAAACAGCGTTCCCCGGTACTGACTGTCTTAAGGGCATGTCAGTTTCCCCGTAAGAAAAGGAGCGAAAGCCCAGAGGAGTGCGGCAGAAGGCTGCACTTCTCTGGCAAAGTCAAGAACAAGGTGAAAAACAACAGCAAAAAGTTTAGGGGTTGCCACATGGAAGGAAAATTACCTACAATTACGAAATCTTTCCTAACAACGACCACTGGGAGAAACTCCCGGACCTGACTCACTTCCTGCTGTTGGCAGCCAGAGCTGCACGGGCCAGGACCTGGAAGAGAGCATCTCTCCCCTCGAGGAGGGAATGGGTGATAGTGGCCAAGGACATTTATTTTATGGAGAGACTAACAGCAGCAATACACGGCTCCAGCACGCAGGTTGAGACCGACTGGCTACAATTCATGGAGGCGTTCTCTAACGTAGAGGACGAGGCAGGTGTTTAACAGGAGCACTCCACCCGGCCTGAAACTGGTCGTGGCATAAGACTCATTGTACTTTTCCAAGTAAAGTTCACTAATGTTTGTTCCTTGTATGCCCGGTTGGAACTGCCTGAAAAGGATAATCATGGTGATGTGGATCGTGTGCCCTATCATTAGGGGTCTTGTGCGGGAGGGGGAAGGGCGGGTGTATACAGCAGAGTATTATGGTTCTCAAATGGAAGTTGGCATGGGCCAGTGCCCCAATGTCATTGTTTGTATTAACGCTCTGTTGCCATGAAAAACCAATCAAATTGAATTAAAAAAATAATAAAATACGGGGAATACCATCCCTTGTTCTTCTCCACTACAGGCACCAGTTCTATGGCGCCTTTCTCCAGCAGGGCTTGAATTTCCTGCGCAAGGAGCGGATCCGGACTCTTCAAAGAGAGGTTCCCAGGCGGATTGTCGCAAGGCCTCTGCCGAAAAGGAAGACAGTAGCCGTGGGTTATGATCTCCAGAACACACATATCTGAAGTAATGGCGCGCCACTCTACAAGATGCTGCGCCAGCCTTCCCCTAACCGGCGAACCATGGGACCTGGCCTCATGACTGAGTGGTAGCGGGTGCGCGTCGCCTGAGGGCAAAGAGGCAACTGCCTGAGCGGCCTTGGCACCTCAAGTACCTTGTTTTCCACCTCTGGCACTCTTACGGTGGCCTCTTTGACTGACAGCTCCTTTTGCTTCACTGAAGGACGAGTAATAGCGAAAGGAACCTCCCCTCCATTGTTGTCCCCTAGGACAAAAAGGCGGAGGTTGTCGAACTGCAGCGCCCAGCGACTTCGCTGCAGCTTTGGAGGTCTGCAACCTCTCAAGGCTCTCGTCAGCCTTGCTGCCAAATAGATGTTCACCGTCAAAGGGCATGTTGAGGAGCAGGGACTGCACATCAGGAGCGAACCCAGACTTCCGCAACCACCTAAACCTGCGTATTACGGTGCTCGCCGCCATGGACCGGCTGACACAATCTGCCATGTCCAAACCCGACTGAACGGCCTCACACATGGTATCCTTGCCATCCTGAACCATAGCAAGGAAACCATCCCATTCGTCCCCTTTGGGAATATGTTCAACCGCTAATGCAACACAGTTCCACTGAGTGTGTGTGAAATGAGACAAGGCACATATGGAGTTGGCCGCCTGAAGCGCCATACCCCCTGAAGAAAACACTTTCTTCGCCCAGCCGTCAAAACGTTTGTCGTCCCTATCCGGAGGGATGGTAGGATACAAAGCCTGCTTTGCCGGGGCCGTAGCCGCCTGCACCACCAAACTCTCCGGAGTGGGGTGCCTGGACAAGTAGCAGGGGTCGCTACTGGCTGGATGGTATTTTCGCGACAAAGACTTGCCCACTGCCGGGAGACTCTCCGGAGCAGTCCAAGCCGCCACCACCCTTCTCTGCAGAGCCATATGAAACCGCAGTACCGGGTCAGTGGGGGGACCAAGATCAAGGATGTCCGTGAGATCATCCCGAACGAACTACTCTGGGGGAGCCGACCATCCCAAGTACTCGGTGACCCGAGACATAAGGCACCGGTATGAAGAATCGGCATGAGTGCCAGGCTCCGGCCTACAAAACTCCACCTCCGGAGAGGTGTCCAGTCCACTGGCATCATGCAGTGACTGCCTCATGTCATCAAACTGGCTATGGCCCGAGAGAAGCTCATCTGGTACCGTAACAGGAACCAAGCCTTCATCAGAGCCTTCATCACCCTTTGAAATGTACTCCAGGCGGTGAGAGGAAGACACCTGGGGTCCAAAGCTATGCCTGACCTTAGCCAGAGCATTTCTAGGGGCTAACCCCGTGCCACGGGGCCCCTCCGACACCACTGCCTTGAAAGGCGTCGAGGGCGCCGAACGAGTCGGCGCCGGGAGAATCGGCGTCGACGTCAGCTGCGGCGCCACCAGCATCGATGGCGTCGACACAGGCCTCGAAGCCGGAGCTCCGAGCGTGTCTCTCGACGACCTAGGCGCCGACAGCATCGACGACCCCCTCGGAGGCGGAGCCTCGAGAGAAACCGTTGACGACCTCGGCGCCCCAGGCATTGACGTCTTCCTCGAAGACGGCACAGGATCACGCGGTCTCGAGCGGGTCGAGGACCGGGACCTGGAACGGGCATGGCGAGAACGGCTACCCTTGTCTGAGCGGGACCTCTCCCGCGAGCCGTGCCGACCACCCGAGCCCGAAGGCGTACGAGCGGTATCTCTCGACCGGTGCCGACCGACCCCACTCAGAGGCGCGGACGGACCAGTGCCCTGCGATTCAAGAATCGCTAACCTCTGCTTCCCCAAGGAAGCCCATTCCTCCGGTGTGGCTTGCATGGTGGGATAAGCGACCCACCGATGGGCGGAGTCTTCGGAAGAGGACGGGGAAGGCGACCGATGCCGGCGCTTCCGGGAATGCCTCGAAGAGGCGGAGGAGTGGCGAGACCGACTCCTGAAAGGAGACCCACTGGACTTCTGATGATGACGCGGAGAGTCGCCTCTCGAGTCATCCGTCGAACGCCCCGTAGACCTCGACTTCCGGGGCTTAGACACCCAACCTACCGACAGCTTCTTTTTGCGCTCCCGCAAGGCCTTGGCAGTGAGCGACTGGCAGTCAACACAGTAGTCCGTATCGCAGGCCTCCCCGAGGCACCAGAGGCAGGCGTCGTGCAAGTCCGTGACTGACGTCTTGGACCCACAGTCCCCGCATTTCTTGAAGCCCGGACGTGGGGTTGAAGATGAAGTAGACATCGTCACGAACAGGTTTCAACGAATCGAGAAGAATACAGCAAACTCCAAAGAGCCGAGGCGTACCGAGATTCACGAAGCGAGCACGTTCGGGGAAAAAATGGAGCGGAGGCTACGGGCGTCGTGCGTCCTACTTATCACATCAGGTGACGTCGGCCGTCGGAGGAGGTCCTCGGGGATGGCACATCGATGTCATCGACACAGGACGCGACGCTGAAGATTTTCCGAAGCAGCACAGCTGTGGACATTACCTGTCATAGATATGGAATACGTCGGAGGACCCAATCCCCTCGAAGTGTAGTCCCAGATTAAAGTTGAGACAAGCACAACCGACCATTGTTAGCCAGGTGCACACAAACTATAAGCTAAGAAGGGTCCATGCAGAATATCCCAATAGTGTGCCCCCCAGTAGTAAAATACTACAGCACTCACGTTAATATTAGCTAAAACCCTAATAAATGCAGGGTAAAATAATTCCAACCATGGTCCCATCACACATGACCCATAATTGTCGAACATTGTCTATTCATTAGAAACCAACACAGATAGGACACCTGTTGTACTCCCTACACATAAACCCAGACACATGCAATCGCACAAGGTCAAGTACAAAGAAATCAACCTAGCTCATTGCATAGGAATAAGGGATGTTATCTTTTATAAATTGAATGCAAAGCAGCCTGTGGACATCTCTTCCCCAATCCTGTCTGGCTCATGTCTTGATGACGTGTATCATTCAAGGTTGGTTAGCAGAACGCCATCCAATTAGAATCTCCTGTATTAGGCCGCCCAGCAAATCATATGCCAACCAATAATGGGATGTAGACACAATGGGCCTCATCACGAGTTGGGCGGTAGCCCTTAAATCCGGCGGAAACAGTATTTGTGCCACCAATACTGCTCTGCCGGATCACAGCAGTAAATTCTGTTGGCGCTATTACAGCCGGCTGTAATAGTGCTGGCTGTAATAGCACCGGCAAACAACAGCGCTATTACAGACCTAGCACAAGTTCAGCGTTGGCGCTCCTAGCGCTGTAAAATCGGCGCTAATACCGCTGAAAATAGCCCCGGACAAATGCTGGAGGTAAATGACAGTATTAAAGGTCCAGGTGGAAAAAATGCACACAAAAGGCCTACAAAACACCCATCCATGCCCCACACACCCTCCCCAACACCATGTTGCCATTTGAAGCAGGGGGCCTTGATGTGAACCTCTACGTGCGACGCCAGGAGCTACAGAGGCCTGACAAGCAGCCCAGGGCACAGGGAGCAGAGGGTGGGGGGAGGAGGAGGAGACCAGCACCAGCAAGGAGGCCAGCCATCCCCAATGTCAGGCCAACACCCTGGGCCCTGACTGATGGTCAGTGGGTATCTGAGTACAGGCTGGACAGGGCAACCATCACCCATTAGCATGACACAATCCAAAGTGACATAGCTAGCCGGATTGCCATCAGCACTGCTGTGCCGCCACTTGTGAAGGTTATGTCAGTCATACAATAGCTTGGAACTGGCAGCTTTCAACACACAGTTGTCATGATGCATTGAATGGCCCAGTCCACATTTAGTGCTGTGCTGGGGAAGGTGCTGGATGCACTGCTGCACCATGTGAATGAACACATTGCATTGCCTGCCACCCAGGCACAAGTCAACAAAGTCAAGGCACAGTTCTATGCCATTGCCCAGCTCCCGAACATGACAGCAGCCCTAGACTGCACACATGTCGCACTTGTAGCACCCCGGGACCATGAGGCAGTTTACAGGAATAGAAGAAATTCCATTTGCTCAATGTGCAGATGACCTGTAGCCCAGGCCTATCACCCACTGCTGCGCCTGCTACCCAGGATCCACCCACGACTCCATGGTGCTGCGCAACAGCACACTGGCAGTCCACATGGAGAGGCACCGAGGCCATCGCACATGGATAGTGGGTGAGTACAAATCCTGCATGAAATGCATGCCAAAGTACACCAGATGAAGGTGGGGAGACACACAGGAATACTTGCAAGCCACAAAGAGACACAGCCAGCACTAACACAGCACCAGTTACATGCATGTGTGGCACACAATGACACATGCACACATCCCTCACACCAGAACACACAGAAGTAGAAGGGCACACACTTGTGAATTCATAATCACATATGGAAACACAACAACCACAATGCATCTTGACTGTGTTGCAGTGCTGCTTCTCACCCCGACACCCAACAGCAACCTCACCCAGGGCAGCACACAGGAACGCCATGTTAGATGAATGCCAAACCCACCCAAAAAATACCACTGTAAATGAGCAGGAAAATACACGACCATCAACATCCCTGAGAGAGTGACCCCCTGAATGGCCATTAAAATGGATGCAAAATAGCAAAGAAATGTTACATGTATCAAACGCCATACCAGCCACAGCGACAGCCACAAACCTATATTAATAAACATTGTCCGTGAACAGGCAGATATGACGGGAGCATCATCCGAAAGAGATGCACCACTGTGCCAAGAGGGTGCTGCATGTAGAAAGTATTCCACAAGGGACATGGCGCACATTACAGATGAACCATGGAGCAAATGAAGACACCATAATCAATGGACAAGTGCAAACATGACAAAACATGTTCAGCATGAGGTCACACACATATCCATGCACATAGGTCATAAAACACTGCTGCTAGTCCATTAACAGCAAGTGCATGCTAATGTAACTTTCCACAACGCACTTTACTCATTGACACAGGATCCATGTAGGGGTCAGATTATGCATGTCCCTATGAATACCAATATGCCAATGACCTAGCATGTACCCCTTGCACATATAGATCACCATAGTGCATAGTTATTTTGATGCTTTTCCCTTGCACACCCAGTGAAGCAACCTATGCCTAACGTACAAATTATTATACATGCAGGTGATTCTGGATGCCCGCAGTACACATGGCTGATGACCCCTGTGCGTAACTCCTGCAGAACTTGCATATAACAATGCCCATAGTCATACCCGCATATGTGTAGAGAGGACATTTGGATTGCCGAAGGCACGTTTCCAGTGCCTGAACCGTACCGGAGGGGCACAGATGTATGTGCCTGAAAATGTTGGACAAATTGTACTCATATGTTCCATGCTGCACAACATCTGCTGCCATAGGCATGTGCCACTACCACTTGATGCGCAACAGGCAGGGGGTGGGAGTGACGATGACCACGTGCCCGTTGCCAGGACGATTGCACACAGGGATGGAGTGAGGGAGGGGAGGTTGGCCAGACAGGCATTAATTGACAATTTCTCGTGATATGGTGGATGGGTACATGTCACAAAGATGGCTTGTCAAATAAACAGCACTTCTACACAGTCATGAATGGCCAAGCTTTCTGTTAATTTTCAACAGGCTTTAATTATCGTGGAACAAACCCCCTCCCCCACTAACTCCCCAGCACACATTCCCCCTCCCCCACCAAACATTTCCCCCTCCCCCACCAACTCCCCAGTACACATTACCACCTCCCACCCCCCCCCTCCCCAACACAGTGCATATGGGTCCATGTCCCCGGCCCTCAGACTAATAGTGCATTGTCCATCTATGAAGGACGTTGATAGCTTCCCACGTCCTACACCTTCTGGTGAGCGCCGTTGTGAATGGCGCAGGGAACGTCTTCTGGGCGAACCCTGTAGGGATCCCTCAGTGGGGGTTGTCGAGGTTGATGGCAGCAATGCCGCCAACTGCAGCTGCTGGAAGAGAAGGTTATTGTCCTCATACATCTGCTCTGCATGAGCCGATTGTACCTCACAGAGTTCACAGACTCTCTGTCCAAACCTGTGAGAGCCGCAGTACACCACTCCATGACTTTACGGGTGGAGGGATTGTCTCGCGCCATGGTTTTGGCTGCACCCCGAATTGCACTGCTGATCACCTTTATGTGGCGGTTGTGTGCGACCGCCATGCCCTCAATTCGCATCTGACATGCCTCTATCATGTCCAGGCGTGCCATTACTGCTGCTCCCGGAGCTGTGGGTCTGTCACATGTCAGGCTGATTGCCCTGCCAGGTCTACGCAGGGTAGTGAGGGTGCTGTTGGTAGATGTGGTGGCTTGTCTGGAGGGGCTGCCGGCAGGTGACTCATATGAGGGGGTGTCCTCATCTGGCACTGGTGAGTGCACACAACGTCGGCGTGCAGGGACATGGGGACTCTGGCTTTCACCATGTACTTCTTCCGGAGTCCCTCGGGGTGTGGCCATTTTGTGATCCAGACTATGAATGGTGACACCGGTGCACCATGCTGCTCCTCACAGGATGTGTTGCTGCCCTCAGCAGTGGTTGCACTGGTGGCAGCCTCAACATTTTGTGACCCCCTGGTGGCTTGGGGCCGTTGAGGTGGCGACCCCCTAGTGGCTTGGGGCTGTTGAGGCAGTGTGACCCTGCTGCGATGGGGTGGGATGTGTCCTCCACTTTGATGTGTCAAGCCGGCATACTACGGGATGGACCTGCCTCCTCTTCTTCACGGTTGCCCTCTGATGATGGCTGAGTGCCTGTAGGGAGCATAGGGTGTGCTATGAGGACAGGGCAACTTAGATTTGTTTCATGCATTTCATGCTTTAGAGCAGGTGACAGGATAGTTTGTATCATGCTAGGCCATAACCTATTTGTTATTCACAATGTTGGGATTGCTGGGGCCTACTACATGGGG
Organism: Ambystoma mexicanum; assembly: GCF_040938575.1. Taxonomy (NCBI): domain Eukaryota; kingdom Metazoa; phylum Chordata; class Amphibia; order Caudata; family Ambystomatidae; genus Ambystoma; species Ambystoma mexicanum. The sequence goes on from NC_090934.1 coordinate 231,861,099, forward strand.
GTGGGGGAACCACAGCTCAGACATATTGGTGTGGCATCTTCAGATGTCTGATGTGAATGCACAGCTGGCATGCTGCTGTAAATGAGGGGGGGTTGGAAATATACACGCACAGATGACGTTGCTTTGGCGAGGCCATGGATCTGTGTGCCATGGTACTTACATTTATACATTGGATGTACTTCAGACTACTCTGGATACCTAGGGTCGCTAGGGTGCACTGGTACAAGGGTCCACTAATGGTTGGCTGCGATACATCACACGCACTGCACCCACAGTACCTGAATGTCAGACATTGACACCGGGTAGGGATGGGTGGACCAGTCACAATGCTATTTGCAAGGGGGTGAATCACCAGCAACCTCCTGGGTTGCAGTGCCTGCCTCCGCTCCTCCCTCTCCCTCAATCATACCCATGTTGATTAGGGTGGTGCACTCCTCCTCCCACGGTGTGAGCTCCTGTGGTGGTGGCCCTCCTCCAGTCCCAATGGACTCGCTCCTGTGCTGGGCCAGGAGGCACCGAACACAGACCCGCAAGTCATTTAACCGCTTGCGGCATTCCTCCCCATCCCTGGGGACACGGCCCACCGCTGTCACCTTCTGGCTGATGGATTTCCATATCTGTGTGTGCCGCTGTGTGCCAGTCTTTCTCTGCTGTGGGCCATAGAGCTCATCCTGATGGCTTATTACCTCCTCCAACAGGTTTGTCAATTCCGAGTCTGTAAACCTGTGTTTACACACCCTGCCCAGGGCAGATTTGCCCCCGACACTCTCCTGGGACATTTTCCTAGCTGTGGATGGCTTCCAGGGGCTGTGATTTTTGGCGGATTGTGATTTCCAAAATGGCCGCTGCTTTGTTTACCATTCCGCCGGTGACGCATTTCCGGCGGTGTGATTAGGGCACTATCAGCACGCGCTAATAGTGTGGGACGCCGATGGTAACGCAATGTGTGCTGGGTTTTCGGGTTTACAGCCACTGCTACCGCCAGACGCTACTTGCGTTAACGCCATGTCCGTGTGCACCTGCACACCAACTTGGGATGGGGCATTGTTTGCGCCACACATCGCAGCGTTAACTCAAAAAGCCCTTAGCGGAATATGCCCCCAGATACTGCCCAACTCGTGATGAGGCCCAATGTATTTTATGTTTTATCAATTTAGAGTTGGTCCCAGGTTGAGCCATCAGACTGTCATAACCCAATGAAATTTTATAGACTCTATATGTAGCCAATCCCCTTAACCAATCCCTAGTCCCCATAGGTTTTGTACAGAGAGATTATGTTGTGATGTCAGCAATGACAAGTTTTGAGTATTTAATCCATTGTTAGTTTTGAATTAATCGAGAGCTCCACGAATTTGATGCTTGTATGCCATCCCTGATTTTATGTCGGATGTCAATAAAGCAGGGTTTTGCTTTGCACTTCATCTACATCCATTATTTAGTCTGGTTTTGTCAGACGCCATATCCTTTCCTGGGCAGTCTTAAAGCCTTGTCATTGGTGTAGCAGCTCACAAATTATAACTTTGTGTCAATTCAACATTTAGAATGTCTTGTCTATTGCCCAGAAAATGGATTGCATACTTGTATCGTAAATATTTTATAATTTTGCACATGTTCATTTTTGTTGAATGGAAATGTTCATGAATTGGGTTCAAGGATTAGTCAAATAAATGAAATATTCTAAACAAAATAAATGGATTATCCAATAAAAGCAACAATAAATATATTAAACATGTGCATCTTACTGGCATAAGAAGACTTGGAATCAGTGTCCAGTGTCCAAGTCAGGTCTTCGATAGCAAAAGTCACACCTGGTTTTCAGTATTACCACTGAAAGAGAAAATAACTGAAATGTTCCTTCACTATATTCAAATCCTTGTTTTTCAAGGACCTGCCTTCAAAACCCCAGGGGAGGCACCTGTCTATTATCCAAAGCATGTATCTGTGCCCCTTTCGTTTTACTCCCAGGCACCAACTAAATAGTATAAGTCCTACAAGGACAGCCACATACTGGGGCCCAGAGCCACTGATGCCTACTTCCCCTCGCCCCCCCACCTCACCATCCCTCCAATGAAGGAATGCCACAGCCAGGCCACTTAACCCATCCTGTTAAGGATTTCAATCAGGCGATACACACCTTGGTCTCAGCCTAGGATGTAGCGCTCAATTGAGATGCTTTCTCTTTATTTTATGCATATGCTATTTGAGACGGTACACAAATCATCTCACACCCCCTTTTTCAAATACCCCGGGTCACAGTGGACCGTGAACCAGGCCGGTTGGTGAAATTGCAATATTTATTTATTTTTTAAAATTCAAAAGAAATCATACAATTTTTAATATGGGGCAGCAATCACCAATGGGGTGAGAATTACAATGAAAATGGAAGCAATGTACTTGGTTAACCTATTAGTAGAACATATACAAAGCACAAGTGAATAGGAGCACTTTTATGAATTAGGATAGATAGCACCCAAGCTAGGATTTCCCCCTGAAAGGTTCCCTCAACCCACAATCAATGTTGGTTGCCTCCTCGAGGAGGAGTCCCAGTTCATGAGGTTGCATTTTATGAGGTAAAAAGCCATTCCACAGTCCTTTTTGCCAAAAATCAGTCATAACCTAATTTACATATTTATACATTTGTGGCACTTTAACAAATCACATGGGCAGATTACAAATTGTATGTAGAGCATAGCAGTCCAATCCTCACGGTTATGGGCCCTTGTTTCGACCTTCTACCAGTTTTTCTCGCTTTTCAGTGAGAATTATATTACTTAAAATTCTATGGGCCTCATTACAGGTCAGGCGGTCCGGAAATAACGGTGGCGTTAAACCCGCCGCCACCGTTGTTTCCGGACCGCCTGATCCCGACTCCTGCAGGCGGGAGGTGATGTTCCCGCCAGGTTTGACCTGGTGGGTTTAACACCGCCCGCCTGCAGGCGGACGAGGAAACACCGACAGCATTACGAGATGCTGCTGGTGTTTCCATGATCCCCATTCCCATTGAGTCCCATAGGATTCAATGGGAATGGGGATTAACACCATTCTGCCTCCGTGATTCCCAGAAAACCGGGGTTGTAATGCCCCGGTAATTCCGGGAATCACTGAGGCGGAATGGTAATAGGAGTCCGGCGGTAACCAGGCGGTTTTACCGCCTCGGTTACCGTCGGACTCGTAATGAGGCCCTACATCTTTACACATGTGTATAGATTATTATTAGGCATATCCGTGTTAGATTTGACAGTGGCATCCTATACACTTTCCGTGGAATACCCAATTCTCTGCCATTTCTATTCCCCTTGTGTCAGTGAAGTCTATGACATCTTAAATTGAAGCCCATAAAATCACATTTAAACAGTTAACTTTTCACATTTTTCCAAAGTCCTGCTGCAGAGATAAAAGTCTTTAACATTTTTATTAATAAATAGTCCTTGGAGGCAAATGTCAATATTGTTCCCCATATATGGGCATGCCTTTCCAAGGCTACACCCTCAATCCAGTGTTGTCATAGAGATTTCCTTTGAAGCTTCCTGCAGAAGTCACGAGTAGGTGTGATTTTTCACTTCGCACATCCGTGTCCTAGAAGTTCCATTGTAAGATGGCTTAACCCAGACCACAGTCTGTAAAGGTAGCACTTACCACTTGTGTGTTAGGATCTACTTTGAATGGCCTTCTGTTGCTAGCATGCCCCCAAGACGAAACATGTCTTGGCTGGTTTCTCCCAGGTTGCCAATGCAGTTTAATTTATTTTATTTATTTTTGCTCTGAATTAGAAGAAACCTGCTGAATAAAACCATCTCATACATGTATTTCACAGCACAATCCCCTTTCACATTGCTAGGCAAGGATAAGTTTTTGTTCAACATAGTTTTTTTTTAAACAGGCATTTTGGTTTGTAAAAGCCCATTTTGACACATGTGGTGCAAGCTGCTAGCATTTTCCCTTCAAATTTGGTTTTTCCATCTGACTTCCCAATATTGTTGGCAGCCATAGTCAGCTTGTTTTACACAACAGTATGTACATGGCAAAAGTCTTCATGAAATTGACATGTGCACAGAAAGCTATGATTTTCTTTTCAAGCAGTGATTTTTGACATTTTGTAGCAAAAAGTAAGCGTTTACCATGTAGCTGAAGGAAAGCTTTTGCTGATTTTCTCAGATTTGGCTGGCACAGCCTGTCATTCAGGAATAAGGCTCTTTTCTGATGGAGCACAATTTGAATATGGCTGGGCATGACAGGGCCTTTTTGATAACGTTAGTGAGATGAAGAACAGGGACCAATAGCATCAGAGCGGCATCATTTTAAAGGTGAAATATTCCCTTTTTCAATAGGAATTTGGGCTTGCAGAAAAACAGCCTGCTCTTTCATTCCATTTCTTTAAGACAAACAAGAACACACCCTAGTAGTCCTTCTTGGGGTTCTCCATTTTGCCCAATGGCGCTTGGAAAAAAAGTGCATCCGTCCTTCTGTCGCTGAAAAATGCAGTTTGGGTGTGAGGCAGTGGTGCCTCAGGAGCCAGCGCAGCCATTTTGCTGGTTCTGCTGAAGTGCAGCTCGGTGATGTGGGGAAGTACTGCTGAGTGGGTAAATATATCCCACAAATTCCCCTCCCGCGACTCTACTGAGATTCTTTGTCGAGGGAGAGTAGGAGAAAGTGGGATTTCATCAATGAAGCAAATCAGGGTTCATCAGGAGGCCAAAACGGGATTTATCAGGTGTAGTCCTTTCATCATCAGGGAGCGGTACTCCACGATCCTCCCGTAGTCTCTCGTTGTAGTATGTAGCGACACCGGCAGCTTACTCTTGGATCTTCCTTTATGGCTTTATGGTGTGGAACGACACCCCCAGATTTTCTTAGATATTTCCTTTCCCAGTACCCGGGGAGGTTCTCCTTGGTAGTGAAGGCGCAACCAGTATGAATCTATGAAATAAACACAAACTGGTTACTACATTTTCCCACTAACTGCCCCCTCAGAAGGATGACAGCAGTGGGGCACACATGCATTCAATAATGACAATTGACAATGAACAAAAATACTCCCTGTTACATAATAATACCTATGACTATCTGCTCCCTTCTGGTTCTTCTTTTTCTTATTCTCATGCTTCAGATGTCTCCTCTGTTTGATTTTCCCTGGGCTCCTCAATTTGTTGCAAAGTGTGCCTAGGGTGACAACTCTTTAGCTGATTACTATGGACCCATTTCTCTTCTGTCAGTTCTCCTTTGGGGATGCAGATTCTATAGGCAACAGGTGAAATTTTATCTACAATTTCAAAAGGACCCTGCCCGCTTGGCAAAAATGTACGCTCTTTGGTCTGGTTCCTTTGGAAATTGTACAGGTAGACCCTGTCTCCTACTTAGTATTCCTTTTTGGTTGTTTTTAAATCATATTGAATCTTCATACCCACTGCAGATCTTTCCAGATTCCGCTGAGCATACGCAAAAGCATGTTAAAGGTGTTTTCTTAGGTTCTCAACATACTCATGAGTTGTGCAGGCATTTATCAGTGTCTGCTCTTGTGTTCTATAGAGCAGATGCTGAGGTAGCACCATCCTTCATCCAGTAATCAGCTCAAATGGAGACATCTTGGTTGCAGAAGAAGGTGTAGATCTGATGGCCATCAGGACAAGCGGTAATCGGATGTCCCAACTTGGCCCAGAATCTGCCACAGACTTTATTAGAATGCTCACAATTGTTTTATTGTACCTCTCAACTCCCCCACTAGAGGACAGTGGTATGCAATGTGAAGTTTCCTTTTTACCCCAAGTATCTCCCACATCTTTGTCATCACTTTGTGAAGTGGCTACCTCGGTCTGACTCAATCCTTCGGGATAGGCCAAAACGCAAGAAGATGTGGTTGATCATCAGGGCAGCTGCTGTTTCTGACTTGCAATTTGGGGCTGGGAGACATTCCACCCATGTTAACATGTACTTGTTCCGCCAAGAGGAACGAATCACGGGCCCGATGAAATTTACTTGTAAATCTGACCAAGGCAGTGTCATCCCCCTCTTCTGGAGGGGAGCTCGGTGTGTGAGTGAAGTTGGCTGAAATTGTGCACACACAAGACACCCATTCAAGTATTGGTCGAGATCCTGCCCCATGTGTGGCCAGTATGCAATCTCTCGCAAGATTTCCAAAGTAGTGTGAAAACCCCAATGACTGGATGTGGGCGCATCATGGCCGTGACTTAGCATCAGGCTTCGGAATGAGGTAGGGACCACCCACTGGTCACAGCCAGATATGGATCTCCTTACCAACAAACCGTCTTGGATTCAGAAAAACATTTTTGGACACTTCATCAATGCAATTGGTATCCGTCAGGGGAAAGTTCTCAGGGTCCTCAATGTGTTGATAACATTTTCCAATAATCGGATCCCCTTTTTGTGCTGTGATCAAATCAGCATCTGGGGTCTCCTTATTCCACTGGGCAGTTGAGAGTTCATTGTGAGCATTTATCTGGGACCTAGTGATAGCAGTGACCTGGATTTCCCCCAACAGGGACTCGATCTCAAGGAGATCCCCCTGGATGGCTCTGGTTTTGTCCAACTGATCAGCTAGGTTGTTTCCAGTTTTGTCTGGCCCCTCTATTCTGGAATGACCCTTGATCTTCTTCCAATAGATGGTCATCTCACTAGAGGTGAAAAGATCATCAATATTTTGGATTAGCTTGCCATGTTTGAGAGGTTTGTTTTTAGCACATAGCATGCCTCTGGTTTTCCAATTAACCAGGTTCTCCACAAACCCATTCCGGACATAATCTGAGTCAGTGATTATGACTAGTTTGTGAAGTTGGTGTTAGACGGCAGTGAGGATGGCCTGATGAGAAGGCTAGTTCCCATTGGTGAAGCCCTGAGGTGGAAAGGGCTGAGGACTTTGTGCTGTGCTGGTTTGCTGTGGCTAGTGACAGGGAGGAGACAAATCTACAGAATTCCACAGAATTCACAGAGAGGGAACAGAGGTGCGTGTGTCTCTAAACACCAGCCAGCTGGGTCAGCTGACTACCACTGACTATTTAAGGCCGCCTCTGTTGCTCTTGCGTCGTGAAGCCCTGAGGCGGAAAGGGCTGGTTGTGCTGTGCTGTTTTGCTGTTTGGCGAGTGGGCGAGCCGGGTCCATGTCGGCTGTGCCATCCCCAGTACTGAGGACGCAGGCTCAGAAGCAACGCGATTGTGCAGCTGGAGCGTCTGCTGCTGCAGTGCTACAGTGACCTCACACGACACCTAAAGTAAGCCGCTACTTTTCATGTAACTCTGTCGGGGAAGATTCAGACCTAGAGTCTGCTGCCCACCCTAACAGCGATGTGGTAATTGAGGACCCCACGGATGGCGCCCTGTGGGGCCCCTTGCCCCTGTTGGAGTCGGTCGGGTTTGGACCGTAGCGTTGCCAGGGTGAATGGAGGCGGGGCAGCCATGGGCGAGGGCCGTAGCATCGGTGAGCCTAATGCAAACTCATCATCGCCTAACTCCACTGATTGCCGACTTACACACAAACCCCCAGGATCTCCCTCCAGCTATGAGAAACACCTACTCACCTCTCGATTCTGCAGCTGGCGCCTCTTCAGTCCCGGGCGAGGGCGGAAGGCGGTCCTTGTCGCAGTGTGAAATGCAATGCGCGGTAGCGTCTTGGAGTGAACCGGCCTGCGGCCGCGGTGACAAGGGGGCGGCCCTTGGTGAGGGGCATGCACAGTCCCTGGAAAGTGCGACTTCAGGGGGCGAGTGTGGGAAACCCCCAAAGGTGCACAGCGAGTATGCGCTTGCCCAAGTTGATAACCCACTCGAGCCTACGCATTTCTTGAACAGGTGTGAGCTAGGTATAACCACCATAAGAGTCGCTGAGGTGCCGATCAGTGCGAGCCTGCCGGTCGGCGTGGCAAATATCTTGCAATTTGAGCCATGTAACGACAACGTGTTTTGTGTACCTAGCCTCAGTCCAGAAGTGAGATGTTGCGAGCCTATGCTTGGAGACGATGAAGCCTTTTGTCCACAGGACGTTAATGCGATGGAACCGCCTTTAAACGACACTAGAAATATCGCAAGAAGAGACTCCCTTGATGTTGTAAACAACGTACTACATAACCTAGTTCTCATGTACAAAGCCTGCTCTGATAAACTACATAAAGGAGACATAAACCATCACTGAAACTAACACTCAACTAATGGAAGCTAACGAGGATATTTGGCCAAAAGTATGTTACAAACGAGCAAAAACATATGAACATCCGCTCAATGAGGAGTCTGGCACGATTTATCTGGCAGCCATTTGAACTCCCAAAAAAGACTCACTTTTGTGAGCAGGAAAGATCCTAAAGATGGAGATGAGATGTCTGTAACGCTCACCTGATTCCCACGGAGGCGCAGGTCTGGCTTCGAGTGCTGGTGCTTCTTCAATGGTGAAGCGCAGGACCCTGAAGATGGACAGGAAGGGCCCCTCTACTCTGGCTTCTCTGGCTCGCAGGAATATTCCCCTGTGCGTGAAAAGGGAGTATTACCTACTGACTGAGTTATGCTCAAGCCTCCCACTCTCCTCCAGCCCTCCACGATACCCTTCCACGATTCCCTGTGAAGTCTCACCTTAGGGTCAAGAAGGATGAGCTCTCCATCCTGCTTCTGATGCAGGGGCGCGTTGAAACCAGTTACTTCACTGGATTGAGGATTGATGGGAGTTCAGGTAAGCTTGACTATTCAGGTAAGGCGCTGTAAAAGTTCTGCTGCAAGTTCTAAAGTCCAAGCTTAATAATAATGTTCATTGTCTTGTTGCAGCAAGCGCTAATGCTAAAGTCTTTTTCCCCTTAGGGGCCGGGGTTCGGAATGCCGGAGATATGGCGCCGACCCGAAGTGAAACGTGCAGTTCCAGTAAATGACAGGTAAGTTCTGGATGAGCGCTCGGGTAATGTCTTTGCATTCGCTCATTCTATGTCTTTGTCTTTTTTCCCCATAGGGGCCGGGGTCCGGAGAATGCCTGGAAGCGGCAAGACCCGAAATGAAATGGGAATGACCCAACAGGTAAGTCTTAGAAGGAAACTGAGCTTTTCCTATTCCTTTCCTTCTCTCACCTTGTTCTTGTCTTTTTCTCTCTAGGCTCTGGGAAGCTCCTGTGGATCCGGATGATCGCTGCTGAAGATGGAGGCGTCCAGGATAGGTGAGTGAAATGCAGCGCTGCAGCGATCGTAGCGAAATGCTTTTAAAAATGATGTCTTCCTTTTCAGGATCGTCGGTGTGATGTCTCGGTGGTGCTGATTTAGCAGGTAAGGTCTTTTGTCTCCCTTTGCAGGTGACCCAGGATACTGACAGGCGTGGCTGAGGTCCAGATGCAGGAGCTGACACAGTGAGCGTCCAGCTGCGAGGAGCAGAACAACGCGAAGCTTGAGTTGCTGATCGGGTGTGGTTTAAATAGCTTTGGAAGAAGTTCCCAGTGTGTATCCTTCCACCGATCAGGTATGTATCCTTCCCCGACCACACCCGGGTGGAAAGTAGTCCCACAGGTAAAGTAGTTCCATTCAGGCCTCAAGAGGGCCTGGATGTAGCAGCATGGTCTGCATCAGGTAAGTGCACATTAAAACACTTGAACACATGTCTAGCTTTATGAGCCTGGCGCCTAAGGCGCCAGGACAGGGGTCCAACATGAGCCTGGCGCCTAAGGCGCCAGGACTGCGTCCAAAGGGCCCCAGCTTGGGCCCGCTGGCATTCCCCTGGGGGAAATGATGCCTGCCTCTGGGGTTGCTGGGTCGGACCTGGCTCCTTGGAGGTAGGCATCATGACAGTACCCCCCCTCAAGGCCCCTCCCAAGGTTCTTTCCTCCGGGGGTTTTGGCTTGTTCGTAAATCTCCGGTGAAACCTTTGTACTAATCGAGGTGCGTGGACATGGTTACTAGGCTCCCACGATCTCTCCTGAGGTCCATATCCCTTCCAGTCAACAAGATAGAAGAGTTTCGACTTTACCACCTTGGAGTCTAACATGTCTTTAACTTCGAATTCTAATTCCCCTTCAATTTGAACTGGATCTGGAGGCTTGGACAATCGGGTTCCTGGTTGTACTGGCTTCAAAAGTGAATCATGAAAAACTGGATGAATACGCATGTTGGACGGTAGATCCAGTTTAAAGGCCACTGGGTTGATTATAGCCTTGATGGGGTAAGGTCCTATGAATCTGGGATTGAAGGTTCGCGGGCCCTTGAGGGGTAAATGTTTAGTTGCTAGCCATACCTGGTCTCCTACTTGGTAAGGAGGAGATTTACTTCGGTGCAAATCAGCGTTTTCTTTATACTTTTTCGTGGCTTGCTGTAAATGACTTGCAGCTTCTTTGAAGGCTCGGGTTATTGTGGAATGCAGATGATTTACTGCGGGCATTTCCAGGGTCAGAGGTGGATCTAGGTCAGAGGTCCGAGGATGGTGACCATACAAAGTATAAAAAGGGGTTTGTCCGGTTCCAGAATGCACTGAGTTGTTGTATGCATATTCTGAGATCCAAAGAATGTCTTTCCAATTCAACTCAGATTGGTGCAACATGCACCGAAGATATTGCTCGAGAGTCTGATTGGTTCTCTCGGTTTGTCCGTCGGTCTGGGGGTGGTGGCTGGTGGATAACCGCACATCTATTTGTGCTAATCGGCAACACTTCTTCCTAAAATTGGAGATAATTTGACTTCCACGATCCGAGACTAATACGGAAGGGAAACCATGTATGCGAACTATATTCTCCAGGAATTCCTTGGCCAAGGTGGAAGCTGAAGGCAAACCTTTTAAAAGGATAAAGTGGGCCATTTTGGAGAATAGGTCCACAATTACAAGGATTGTGTTGTAGCCAGCACAAGGAGGCAGGTCGGTTATGAAGTCCATTGACAGGGTGTGCCATGGTGCCGGTGGAATATCCAAGGGTTGAAGTAGGCCGGCTGGCCTTTTCTTTTGAGCTTTGTTTTGGGCGCAAATTCCGCAAGACAGAACAAAAGACTTTATGTCTTTTCTCCAAGAAGGCCACCAGAAGTGGCGTTTGATTTTTTCCTCCGTTTTAGCGATACCAGGGTGTCCTTCCATTAAAGATTCATGATGATGGGCAATAACAAGTTCTTGCAATTCTTTACTTGGCAGAAACAACCGCTCCTGGAAGTAGGGTAAGTCATCCTTAACGGTGTAATTAGGACCCTTTTGACTCCATTTCAGTAAGGTTGAAGAGTCTAGAAGTTGTTTTACTTGCGTTTGGATGTCCTCAATAGTTTGCAATGAAGTTAAGCCTAAGATTCTTTGCTCGGGTATGATGGGCACAGGTTCTAAGCTCAAATTAGGTTCTTCCATGCCAATCCGGGATAAGGCGTCCGCTTTTCCATTCTTGCAGCCAGGGCGATAGGTAATTACAAAATCAAATTCCGCTAAGAATAGAGCCCATCGGAGTTGTCGTGAAGATTGAGCTTTGGCCGTCTTTAAATACTGTAAGTTTCTGTGGTCCGTAATTACGGTGATGGTGTGTCTTGCCCCGAGAAGGTAGTGACGCCAAGCCTTGAAAGCAGATTTAATGGCCAGTAACTCTTTATCGGTAATTGCGTAGTTGATTTCAGGAGGAGAAAATTTTCTGGACCAAAAGGCCACTGGGTGTAGTTGGTTAGTTTTTGGGTCTCTTTGCGACAGGACAGCTCCCATGGCCGAACTGGATGCATCGGTTTCCACTATGTACGGGAGATCTGGGTGCGGGTGCTTCAATACAGATGCAGAGGTGAATTTGGTTTTCAGGTCCTGAAAGGCTTGTTCGGCCTCAAGAGTCCATTCGAAACGTTTGTTTTTCTTTAGGAGAGCTGTGATGGGTTGGACTGTTCGGGAAAATTCCGGGATGAATCTTCGATAGAAATTGGCAAAGCCGAGCATGCTCTGAACTCCCTTCACCGAACTAGGAGATGGCCATTTGAGGATGGCGTCCACCTTTCGCGAGTCCAGTCGGACTCCTTGAGGTGTCAGGATGAATCCGAGAAACTCAACTTCTGTGGTATGAAAAACGCATTTTTCGAGTTTTGCAAATAGTCTGTGCTGGCGCAATTTCTCAAGAACTGCCCTAACATGTTTTCTGTGATCCGATTCTGAAGAAGAGTACACCAGGATGTCGTCAATGTAAACAATGACACATACATCGATAAATTACCGAAGAACATCATTCATAAAGTACTGAAAGGCGGCAGGTGCATTGCACAAACCGAAGGGCATCACGTGATATTCGAAGAGCCCAAACTTGGTGCGGAATGCAGTCTTCCATTCGTCGCCTTCTTTTATACGCACCAGGTGATAAGCTCCTCGGAGATCTAACTTGGTGTACACACAAGCGTCTTTCACCTGGTCGATAAGCTCAGGGATCAAGGGCAGAGGATAACGATTCTTAATCGTTATTTGATTTAGGGCGCGATAGTCTATACACGTTCTAAGGTCGCCCTCTTTTTTCGGCACGAAGAACAGAGCTGAAGAGACAGGAGACTTGGACGGGCGAATAAAACCATTGGCTAGGTACCGATCTAAATACTGACGCAAATGCAGGTTCTCAGGTTCCGTAAGAGCATAAATCCTACTACAAGGTAGTTGAGCATTGGGTACCAGATCGATTTGGCAATCATAAGACCGATGGGGAGGTAACGTGTTAGCCTGTTCTTTCTGGAAAACGTCTTGGAATTCTTGGTATTCTGACGGTACCTGTACAGGGGTGGAAGTTGCTGAGGCTAGACCCATAGCTGGATTTCTTGGATAACAAGTTGGTTCACAATCAGGAAAACTTATCTTCTTTGCTCGCCAGTCAATTCTGGGATTATGTGTTTCTAACCAAGGAATTCCAAGAATTACTTGAAATTGTGGGGCCTTGATCACATCAAACACGATTGCTTCCGGATGTCCGTCCTGACCCACCAGTGTCACTTCAACAGTGGAATGCGTTACAGGCCCTGAGGCTATTTCAGTTCCATCTACTGTAGTAATGACATCTTTGGTTACTTTCGGGCGGAGAGGAAGCTTAATCCTGGAAGCCAATTCACGGTCTATGTAATTTCCAATAGCTCCACTGTCGATGTATGCTTTTATAGCATGCAACTGCTGAGGTTGTTTTGGGTCCACGAGCACCATTGGCATGACAAAATGCAAGGTCAAAGAGTTAGTTTTCAAGCTCGGCAAGCGGACCGCTACGCTTGTCGGGCTAGGTCGTTTCCCGAATCAGGTGTCAATATTTCGTTATCAGTAGCTCCAACCACCTTCTTAGGTGGTTTAACTGGACAATTTCGAAGAAAGTGACCGGAAGTCCCGCAATACAGACAAAGTTGCATTTGCCGCCTTCTCTCTCGTTCTTTCTGCGTTAATGGTCCTTTAACACCACCGATTTGCATAGGTTCGGATACGTCGGTACTCTTGGAGTTAGCGTGGGTTTTGATCGGTATTCGGGTTTCGTGCTTGAACCGATCTGTTTTTCTGTTTTGAAGTCTGTGATCAAGTTGAACCACCAAGTCTATGTAGTCTGCGCAGACCTGGGGTGGGTTTACTATCTGAGCTAGAACATCCTTAAGCTCTCTGCGCAGGCCTCGATGAAACAATGTGATCCTTTTGTTTTCTGGCCATCCAGTTTCCACAACCAGTCTGTTAAAGGTGGCAATGTAGGGCAGAAGATCCTGATTACCTTGTCGTAAGGATAGCAGTTCGTTATCAAGGGCCTGTCCTTGAGAGTGTCTAGCGAACAATCTTTCCATGCTGGCCTGGAAGCCCTGAAAATTCTGGAGAATGGGATCATCCTGATTTACCAATGGAATAGACCAATCGGCAGCACTGCCACTGAGGTAAGATAGTATAAAGGCTACCTTGGTCTGGTCGTTAGGGAAGGCTCCGGGTCTGCATAGAAAGTGTAAACGACATTGGTTCATAAAGACGGCATATTTCTTGGGATCCCCCGCAAAACGTTCAGGCGGGGCCAAAGGCATGTGTCCAGGTAGATTGATTTGTACCGGGTTATTCAAACCCATTGATGTGGAAATGTCTCCGGAATTAGGTAAAGGAGTGTGCCCTGCCTGGGCCTGTAATAACCTTTTGGCTAGGTCATCTGTTCTTTCCTTGGATAGGATCAGTTCTCTTTTGAGAGCGTTAGTCTCCTGGCGGGCTGAGTGCACCTCTGCCCGCAATTCCCCCAAAAGCTGCGCCAGCTGGTCAGTCTCGGAAGTCTCCATAGCGCCCGGGTGGGAAATTGTGGGTAGGCTTTGCGTTCTGTAACGCTCACCTGATTCCCACAGAGGCGCAGGTCTGGCTTCGAGTGCTGGTGCTTCTTCAATGGTGAAGCGCAGGACCCTGAAGATGGACAGGAAGGGCCCCTCTACTCTGGCTTCTCTGGCTCGCAGGAATATTCCCCTGTGCGTGAAAAGGGAGTATTACCTACTGACTGAGTTATGCTCAAGCCTCCCACTCTCCTCCAGCCCTCCACGATACCCTTCCACGATTCCCTGTGAAGTCTCACCTTAGGGTCAAGAAGGATGAGCTCTCCATCCTGCTTCTGATGCAGGGGCGCGTTGAAACCCAGTTACTTCACTGGATTGAGGATTGATGGGAGTTCAGGTAAGCTTGACTATTCAGGTAAGGCGCTGTAAAAGTTCTGCTGCAAGTTATAAAGTCCAAGCTTAATAATAATGTTCATTGTCTTGTTGCAGCAAGCGCTAATGCTTATGTCTTTTTCCCCTTAGGGGCCGGGGTTCGGAATGCCGGAGATATGGCGCCGACCCGAAGTGAAACGTGCAGTTCCAGTAAATGACAGGTAAGTTCTGGATGAGCGCTCGGGTAATGTCTTTGCATTCGCTCATTCTATGTCTTTGTCTTTTTTCCCCATAGGGGCCGGGGTCCGGAGAATGCCTGGAAGCGGCAAGACCCGAAATGAAATGGGAATGACCCAACAGGCAAGTCTTAGAAGGAAACTGAGCTTTTCCTATTCCTTTCCTTCTCTCACCTTGTTCTTGTCTTTTTCTCTCTAGGCTCTGGGAAGTGGCTGTGGATCCGGATGATCGCTGCTGAAGATGGAGGCATCCAGGATAGGTGAGTGAAATGCAGCGCTGCAGCGATCGTAGCGAAATGCTTTTAAAAATGATGTCTTCCTTTTCAGGATCGTCAGTGTGATGTCTCCGTGGTGCTGATTTAGCAGGTAAGGTCTTTTGTCTCCCTTTGCAGGTGACCCAGGATACTGACAGGCGTGGCTAAGGTCCAGATGCAGGAGCTGACACGGTGAGCGTCCAGCTGCGAGGAGCAGAACAACGCGAAGCGTGAGTTGCTGATCAGGTGTTGTTTAAATAGCTTTGGAAGAAGTTCCCAGTGTGTATCCTTCCACCGATCAGGTATGTATCCTTCCCCGACCACACCCGGGTGGAAAGTAGTCCCACAGGTAAAGTAGTTCCATTCAGGCCTCAAGAGGGCCTGGATGTAGCAGCATGGTCTGCATCAGGTAAGTGCACATTAAAACACTTGAACACATGTCTAGCTTTATGAGCCTGGCGCCTAAGGCGCCAGGACAGGGGTCCAACATGAGCCTGGCGCCGAAGGCGCCAGGACTGCGTCCAAAGGGCCCCAGCTTGGGCCCGCTGGCACTCCCCTGGGGGAAATGATGCCTGCCTCTGGGGTTGCTGGGTCGGACCTGGCTCCTTGGAGGTAGGCATCATGACAATGTCTTGTAATGAGGCTTCACTTTATGAGGACACTTCGGACTCATCCATGATGAACGTCATTCCCCAAAATTCGACGTGATAAGGACCGTCCACCAAGAAAGCCGCTCAACCAACAAGATCAAGCATTTAGAGCTGATGCGCCTCCTATGATGCCTTCAACGGAACTCCAAGCCCTTCTAATTTCATCTTCAGCGATTTCTTTAGCCCCATTCATAAAACTGTATGAGAACATACATGAAGCAACTAAAGATTTGACGACTGTTGTGGCTCTGATGAACTCCAAATTGATTTAGCTAGAAAAAACATGTAAGCGTTCTTATGCAGAGAAACACGAGGGAATCAAAAAGTTGGATACAGCCCAGAAACTCCTAAGTGATGACAGAAAAAGCGACTCAACCGACAAAAGGTTGTTTGCTGAAGTTGCCAGAGAGGCACTCACACTTTTTAAACATGATGCTACGCGAACGCCCTGGTTAAGACAACCAGACAATACTAACATTGAAAGCGTCTCAACAAATGCCATCAAAAGAGCTCAAGGTGAGCAAGGCCACAATTCACCACATCAAAACCAGCAAATCCAAGCCGGAGTGTACAGAGCGCAGGAAATCCAACACTTAGAGTTGCTAAACACGAAGGGTCATTTGACAATTCATAACGTGGCTCCATCTGATGCGAGTAAGGACAATGTGGCTCCTTTGGCTTCTGTAAGCAAGGATAGCCAGCCACTAACCAAGACTGGACCCCGAACATCTGTAACATCCGTCAGTTCAATTATTGCGGACATTTCATTTCATAATGCATTTGAACAAGCCAGTGGTAATGCTAATCAAGCTCATCATGACAATCAAACAGCGTCGACCTCAGGAACTAGCCCTCCATCCAAAGAGGCATCAAGTGAAGATCCAGTATTGCCTACAGTGGCGCAGCCTAATGTTGACTCAATTTTCATTGGCGGAACATAATACTCATGTAACCCGGAGAAAACTCAATCCCAACCACAACAACCAGTTAAGAAAAACATTAAGAAATCAAAAAACCAAAAGGCGAGAAAGAATAACACACTTAATGGTGCACAGAAGTTCCTGTAGACCTTAAAAGTGGTGCAAATAGTGGCTACGGACACTAACAAACCAATCACAGGTGTTGCACCGCTTAAGAATAATAATGAAACGCAAGATAACTTCTCGAATTCAACATCTTCAAAGCATCACCGAAAGCATCGCGAAGTCTGCAAGCTCTGCGGACGACATACCGCCCAAACTCCTAGACCTGTCAACATACGATGATCCAGAATACGTGGTCCTAGATGAATCAATTAATGCATGCCAAAGCATCAAAATCATGGAGATCCAACCAATCCTGGCGCCTAATGTAAGCAAGGCCAAAAACACACAGCCTGAAGCCAAAATAGTCCTGGACATACTCGACTCGAGCCAAGCCCAAACCGACAAGGGGTCTGGTAGAACCTCTGCCACAGTATGCGTGTCATATGAAAGAACTTGTCACATTATTGAAGAAATGGACTCTGACAAAGCTCAGTCTCCACCTTTACTCAGTCCGGTGTTTATGACAATGCACGAAAAGAGAATGCATTCTCTAGTCAACTTTCAAGCAACCAGACCGGCATGGCCATTATCTGACTCCTGGCAAGCTGCCAAATCAGTTAATGTAAATGGCCCTTGTGGGCAGTCTGATACATTTGCCAACAATGGGACATCTGGCAACAAATGCTCGAAGGAGCACGGATCTGTAGCAGAAATAAGCCTTCAAAAGCCTCAAGTAAGCATTCCTAAGCTGGACTCCAATAAGAGCATTGTCCACAAGTTAAAAATTGAGAGTCTGGAGGCCAACAATAATTTGATCTTAAATCGAGGAAATCTAATCAAGCTACTTCGCTTTGTACCAAGCCCACGGGCAATAACCTCAAATGATATAAACATCGTGGAGTTTCCGGAAGAAAGGAAGAACGATAAGGTGGTGCTCCACCTAACTTCATCGTTAATTGCAGCAACCATATTGGAGGCCAACGTTGCTTTGTTCTCATTGGGCTTCGATGTCTACAAGCTTACAGAGCCTGAGAAGCCCTGCCCTCTCATTAATGGAAACATGGCAGCCCAAAGGTCAGCAACTACGAAGCCATGCCTGGCACTGGAACCAAATCGGGCCCCAATCGGGACAGCCTCACAAGGGCATGTATGGAAGCCTCAAGAATTGGCCCGCAACTGTGAAAAACCTCAGTCTCCCAAAACGTCTCCACAATCGCCTAAGAGTGACTGTGTAGGCGTAATTGATGGCCAGAACCCGCAAATAAGAATCACAATAAAAAGGAATGGAACCTCTGAAAGTAGCAAGGAAACTGCGACAAAAACCTCAACTTCTCCGTCGACAAATAATGAGTGGCAATGGTTAGCAGGGGCATTAAATACGAAACCCAAACAATAACGCCAGGAAGTCGAGACCCTACAGGTATGTAGTTTAGCCTCTTGGAACACACAAGGCTTTACACACCTGTTTAATTCTAACTGGCTAGATGGTCTCCACATTGCATGTCTCCAAGAAACATGGCTAAGTGACATGTCGGTAGCATCTGAGTTTGAGGTCGCCTTAAATCCAGCAATAAAATCACAAAAAGGGCGCCCGATGGCAGGTATGATAAGTAGTTATCATACCTGCCATCGGGCGCCCTTTTTGTGATTGTAGGGTCAGAAGATCTTCGGGCTGGCAGATTACAAACTCGGTGAACCATTCTCCTTACATTCAAGAGACTATCATAGAAAGGTTGGGTCTACACGAGCATAGTCCCAACCAGATTATCTTATTGAACCTGTATTGGAACCATCTAAGACCGGGAAAGGCCGATTACATCGACCAGATATCTGAACTACTTGACCGTCGGGTGGAAGCCTCAGGATGGGTAAACATAATCATTTGTGGTGACCTAAACATCGACCTTTTCAAGCCTTCAAAGGGAAGGTAGATCAAAACACATTGGCATAGGCTTGGATCAACAAAATGAGTTTACGAAATTTACAAATGCTGAACGGAAGCACTCGGGGTGACATACAAGCGATACCGATGTGGCACCGCGATAATTTATCTTCTACTATAGACTACATGTTTGTGTCTGAAGCTCTACATCCAAGGATAAATTCACTGAAAGTCTGTAGAACACCTAACAGCGACCACAGTATGTTGCTAATGAAGTTTGCAACATCTTCAAGTGCTCAAATTTCAACGTGGACTCACAAAGTCCTGGTGGAATCTAATAGAGTACGCTTAAGATTAGACAAGTGTGAAGTTAACATCTTGACCAACCAGTATGGTCAATTCAGTACAGACCTTGAATATGACCAGTTATTGACGCAATTCAAATCAAAAAAGGTCGGCCTAAAACACCAGAACTTGGTTTGTGCACACTGCTTTGATCTCGAGATCCTTAAAGAAAAGCGCCTGATGCGGACTTCGCTTAGGAGATCTTAGCTTCTAGATGTCGACGTTTGTAAACAGGCAATAAAGACTGTGAAGCAAAGATCCAAAAACTGGTTAAACTACACAAGCATGCCATGTTGCAAAACGATGCAGAACAAATGCTGGCGACACTAAAGAACAAAAACTCGAGAGACTTTTGGAGCCTTGGTAACAACACTCAAGCCCCTCAATCAGCCCTACAGTCATGCATGGTCTCGGAATCATCTTGGAAAGCCCATTTTGAAGACCTATACCAAGCAAATGAGCATCTAAGAGGCTTAGTAGAAGCACCTTTTAAACCGTGGGCCTTGACCTTCCTGAAAGATGACATTGTGTCAATAATTAAGAACGCAAAAAGGTTGCGAGCCCCGGGTCCGGACGGCCTCACCAATTTTACCATCAAACAGCATCCAGACTCATGGCCAGACTTATGGGAAGCCTTATTCGACAGAATAACTAAGTGCTGCCGAACCCCAAAATCCTGGAAGTCTGCAGTTATCGTCCCAATATTTAAGAAGGGAGACAGAACAAGCCCTAAAAACTATCGTCCAGTCGCATTGTTGGACGTACTAGGTAAAAACTAAGCCACAATGTTGCAACAAAAACAGGTGGCTTGGGCAGTCAAATCAAATCACGTAGACAAAAGGCAATCTGGGTTCGTAAAACAGGTGGGCTGTTCGCTAAATCTGTTACTATTGAACTTGATCAAAATGGAGGCAATAAAATCAAATACGAAGGTGTACCTAGCCTTCATTGATTTTTCGTATGCGTTCGATACCATTGACAGGTCACTCTTGTGGTCCAAATTGCGTCGTTGGGGATGCCCAGCGGATTTAACAGCAGCTATTCAAGAACTTCACACTGAAGCTTCAATCAAAATACGGCTCGATCAATTAGGAACACTGTCGACACCAATCAAAACCTTTAAAGGTGTAAAACAAGGTTGTCCTTTAGCTGCCGCAATATTCAGTTTGTTCAAATCGGACATAGGTCTATCAATTGATTCAGTAAACTAATTTCCACCAAAGGTTGCTAACTCGCACTTAAGCTGGCTTCTGTATGCCGACGACTTGATCCTGAATGACGTAACACCTGTCGGCCTTCAAAGAAAACTGAATGCAGTTTCCCAATATGTTGCAACCAACAAACTCTTAAATAACACAAAAAAGTGTGAAATGTTTGTGCTTAAGAACTTGAATGGCCAAAGCGGCAACAATGCAAGAAAACTGAAATGGTTCTTGGGTCAAGAACCAGTCCAGACATCCCTGAGTGTAAAATACCTTGGAATGTTAATAAACTCATCTATCAATGACGCTCCATGGATTGCTGAAACCCAAAAGAAATGCAGACAACTGGCGAGTCAAGCAGTGATCATGCAAAAAAAATTGAGAAAATGTTCAATAAAACCGATGCTGGCTTTTTATCAACAAAAAGTAATCCCAGTCTTGATATACGGCGCAGAAAATGCATTGGGCTGCTCTTATGAAGTATGGTCGTCATTAGAGAATCATTTCTGGTCCAAGGCATTGGCTCTCCCAAAGGGGATTATGACTGCTTGTGTGAGGTATAAGCTATCGCTCATATCGCTTCATGCTAGGATTTGTTGGAGTTTGTTAGGCTTGTTTCGTAAAACTCGCTTCCGTGAGCAAATACCACAATTTGACATTTTTCACTCCACGACACCGGCGAACTCGAGCATTGTGACAATGTGGATCAAGCGATGTGAAGGGATCCTGAAAGAACACGAAATTAGCTTGGACATGCTTCACGACAATCCAAACGCGGCAAAATTAAAAATATGGCACGCTGACTGGGATCAAACTTGCACACAAAGAGCTGCTGCAAAATTGATGAGTGAGGTGCCTCTTGAAACTCGGGCATTTAACAGGCCACAATGCTACATCAAGCTGTTTCCAGACCCTCAAGCATGAAGGCTGTTCATGATGTTGCGTCTAAATATGTTCAGAACCAAGGAGCGACTGCGTGCATGGAAATGTAACAGAGCCTTATATCCAATCTGCAGGCTTTGCTCACAAGATAAGGAAACCCTCAAGCATTAGTGTTATTCTGCACTAAACTTCGATCAGAAAGAACATTCCATCTGGGTCCTTGGAGTCTAAATCACCCCTCCCTTTGTGCAGACGAATGGTGGGCCTACATGTTTCAGGGATTAGATATGAAACTGTTACTGCCATTGACCCGTTTTTTATCGATAGTTGAAAATCGCTTAAGCTTGCCTTTAGCTGATGAACAGTGAAGGTAACGCATGGGTCACAAAGGACAAATGGAGGGGTTCATCAGGAGAATGCTTATGACAAAACTGTTTGGTATGTGTGTAACATTTTAAAGGTTTGTGATAAACCGATAAAATTAAATTTAAAAAAAAAAAAAAAGATGAACTGCCATCACCTCTGCCAGCCGACTGCTACGGGGACCGATTTTGTACCCAGTGGAGGGTTGCAGGGCATCATTCACCCAGGCATTCCTAATGCTAGCCACCAGTTCCTTTTCCCCGTTGTTGTCAACATGGTAGGAGCACCCGTCCACATAAACGGTGGGCATTCCCTGGCACTTGTCTTCTTCATAGACTTTGTACAGGAAATTCAGGTATGCCTCCATGTTGTCCTGGATTTTAAGACTTTCGTCCTCGAGACAGTTTTCTCTGGCACAATCATGCAAGTCAGCCAGACCTTGCGCGAGGGGAATCTCCTTGTTTTGGCCATATCTGACCTCAACAGGAAAGCCTTGCATTAACAGAATCCAGGAAGTAATTCTGGAATTACTCACATTTCCAGCCCGATTTCTGTCACTTTGGAGGTATTGCAGAGGCTGGTGTGGAGTCACCACTATGATGTGTTCCCCCTGGATGAACGGGCAGTAATTTTTCAATGCCCACACAGTAGCCAGGAGTGCCTTCTCACAATCATTGAATTTTTCCTCCACAAAGGATACAGTCTTACTTGCATAGGAGATGACTTTATTGACTTTGTCATGCTTTTGATATAATACTTCTGTCAAGCATGTATGCGAGAACCCTGTCTCCAAGAAGAACTCCTTGTTTTTGACAGGGTAAGCTAGATAGGGCGCTTGTGAGAGGCTTCTTTTGAGTTGTTTTACTGCCTCGGCTTGTTCTGGACCCCACTCCTACTTGACCCCCCCTTCAACAGATGGATCAGGGGTCTTGTGATCTCTGCGTAATCCTCAATGAAATTCCTACTGTAATTAGTGAGTCCAAGGAGGCTTCTTAGCTCACGCAGAGTTGTGCGGTCTTTTAGTTTAAGGAGTGCTTCCATTTTCTTTTCCTGGGGACAGAGACCCTCAGGAGTGATCTCGTGCCCCAAGAAGTTGACACAGGTTCTGCGCCACTGTGCCTTTTGGAAGGACAGTTTTTCTCCGGCAACCCTCAACTGGGTCAGAACATAACAGATTTCTGCTATATGTTCCTCTACAGTTGAGCTTTTTATCAGGACATCATCCACATAGGCCAGGTTACCCCTTTAACCGAAGTCGGCCATGGCCTTATGTAGGAAGATGTTGAATTTGTTGCCAGAGTTTATGTATCCGAAGGGAGTCCGGGTCCACGTGTCCTGCTGCCCCCCGAAGGTAAAGGCCAGCTTGTATTGGTCCTCCCTACTGACGGGCACGGTCCAGTACCAATTGGTCAGGTCAATGGCAGTGTATACCTTTGACCCCTCGATCTGGGCCAGCCCCTGGTCAATGTAGGGGAGAGGCCATCGGGACATGTGAACACATTTATTTAGCTCCCTAAGGTCAGCACAGAGTCTCCACTGACCGTTTGGTTTTAAAATCCCCAGCACCGGATTATTAAAGGTGCTGTGGACTGGATGAATTATCCCACAGGACTCAAGGTTTTTGATGATTCCTGTCAGGGACTCCATGGATGCGAGAGGCAAGTGATATTGCTTCACAAACACTGGAGTCATTCCAGGGTCCGTGGCAATTGTTGTTGTATGGACCATAGTCGTACGAGTCCACCGCAAAGAGATCTTGAAAATCTAAGAACACCTGTTTCAACTTTTGCTTTTGCTCCGGAGTCTCACAGGCATCAGCTAGGTTGACCCGCTCTTCAACCATTTGCCTGAAGCCTGGAAAGACTTCCGGTTTTGCTATCTCAGCTGCCTCCTCCAGCTGGGTGGAGAGGTCTCTGGTTAGAGTATTGAGCTGGACAGAGGGTTTCAGGTAGGAGACGCAGTCCTTGTGGACCTGGTATATCACCTCATCCTGCCTGATGTCACAGGTCACCTCTTCCTCACCGTAAGGGCAAGAAGAATACACCAGGAAATTCCACCCTTGCCGGGTGAAGATCCTGTCTGGTGGTATGTCATTGTCACTGTCATTGTCAAAACAGTCATTGGGGATTGGTCCTATCAGTTCATTTCCTAGATCCATCGAAAAATGGTGGTCATCAACCGCCATTCCAATAATGGTGCCTGCGCCCAGAATGATACTCCTGAGGTCGCTGTTATCCACCAATATTGGAATGGTGTTATGTTCTATATTGACTAATGGTGTTGGGTTTAACCCTAACCCCTGCTGTTGGAGATGGGCATTGAGGTGTACATATGCGTCAGAATTCTGCAGTTTCTGTCGTCTTCATTTTTAATTCAAGTGGGAATAATCGTGTCCATCCTGGGATGGTGACCTCCTCTCCAATTTGAACCTCAACTGCATAGGGCAGCAATTGGGCTGACCGAAATGCTTTTTCGGAATCATCAAAGTCCATGGGATTTGCCCCTAGTCGGGACCAGGCTTTGTAATTGATCAGGTCCAAATTAATGGAAAAACGATTGAGAATGTCACTGCCTAAATACAATGCAGCAGGGACATCTCGCACAACCCAACAATAAAGTTCTATGCTTTTGTTTCCTATAAATATTTTGAACATACACCTGCTAGGCAGGAAATGTTTGGAATTGTGAGTTTCCAGGCCCATTTCCCACTTATTGATCAATTTAAATGTGGGAATGGATGGATCTTTTGGGAGCTTTCGGAACGTGGCTTCGCTGATGAAGCTCTTACCGTTGTTAACACACACTCGGGCGAGAACAGACTCCTTCCCCTCATTTAAATGAATAGGGATGAACAACTGTTCTCTAATTTTCTGAATATCAGCTAAACTTTGAGCTGGTTTCTCATCACTTATGACTATGTAATTGGGCTCTTCAGATTGTGAATCAGTATAAAATTTCAAAGTATTTCCTTCCAGTGTGGAATGCCACTCAAAACTGGAAGGAAGGTTGTTTTCGGGAATGGAGAGGAGTTCCCATCACCAGTTTGTTGTCCTACAGCAATTACTGTCATGTCAGGTATTTGATTGTTCTGCAAATGAAACTCAATATGATCAGGTTTTTGTTCAACCATGTGGCATGTGCCATTTAAACTAATATGGTTGACACTCTGTATCCCTTGTATTGGCCTGTTAGTCTGAGTCCAGAGGACCTTGTTCACACAGTCTATTAGGGGGGAAAACCTGCGCAGGATGTCATTCCCTAGTAGACAGGGTGTGCCCTCTGGAGTCATGACTATGACAGGGTGTTTTACCTTATTGTTTGTTTGTTTGTTTGTTTATTTGGTATAGCGCAGAAGCCAAACCCGCGAGGGTAACTGGGCGCAGGCAGTACAAGGATACTTGAGAACTTAGTTGCAATACAAGAAAAGGTTATACAGATGAGAGGAAAGCATATACAGGCAGTACAAAATACAGAACTGTAGATAGAGCAGGTAGTCTAGCGACCTGTAATCTAGTTATGCACATCCGGGAAAAGTGGCGGTGAGGTGGACGGACGGGCTAAGTGTCGAGGGAGCGAATCCAGGAGAGGGCTTTACGCCCAATTTTTATTTCCAAATCCGCTATCCCCTCGACAGGAATTTCATTCCCGTCGAAGTTCTGGAGTTGTCCAGGGAGAGGTGTGAGAGGGATCTGGTATCTCTCCCCCCATCCTGAATTTAGCTGATCAAAGGCCCTTTTTGACAGAAGAGCGGCTTGGAATCCAGTGGTCCCCAGTGCTGGAAATATACATTTCCCTTGCACTTGGACCGGGGCATAAAATCTACCCTCCTTCTCGTCAAGTGGGCAAAGGTAATGTGCATTTTGGGCAAGCTGGGTGGTCATTTTCTTTATTCTGGACTCCGACACAGGGGTTGTTTAGCATTATTCTGTGTTGGAGTTTGGGAATCTAAAAGCAAAATTTTACATTCTGATATTTGGAGAGTTTTGGGTTGCTTCTTTTCTGATTCTGGGTTGCCCCCCTTCTTGGAGGCAGTCACCAGAATTGATTCGGGAAGTTTGAGAATCCTCTTTCAATACTTGATTCTCTGGATGCTCATTCTGGGGTTCAAGGATGGGCGATTCTGAATCAGTCCCCACACCCGCCCAGTCTTCATTAAGATCTCTTGGGACCCATTTTTCTTTGGGAGGAGTTCCCCCGTCCCTGAAGGAGAAGATTTTTTCTCCTGAATCCTCTAAGGATTCTTCCCCTTCAAACTGGAGGACACTAACCTCCTCCACAAAATGGGCCTTTTTGCTGTCTTTATTTCTCCTACCCACTCTCTGTTCCCTGGGTTGCAGATTTTCGGGGGCAAGAGATTTGTGTTCAAGTTCCTGGGTGTCCAGGGGCTTTTCACGAGTGAGGAAGGAAGCTTCCCCTAGGGCTTTAAACCCCCTTTCCCCATGTGCCTCATCCTCTGGAACCGGTGAGTTGTCAGGGTTCTCTCCCCGTCATTGTTCTGGGGTGCCATACCCTTGGTTTGTGGGGTTCTGAGCCACCATGTTAATCTGAGGGTTCTGTTGAGCCCTCAACATGCGATCCAGATCCTGGGTAAGGTTTGGGACCTGGCGCTCCATTTCGAACACCCGTTCCGGCAGGGTTTCTATTCAAATCTAGGTGGATCACGGGAAGGGTAACTATCCCTTCTCCCGTAGTACCCTGGATATTGTGATTTTTGGTAACCCTTGGCCTCCGCTCTCCCGGATTGGGTTGTCTAGTTTCCTGAAAGCGGGGAAAGAAAGGAGGGTTGTCCTGCAGGTTGGGGATTTAAGAAACTTAACCCAGCATTTGGGGGATTACTGCCCTCTTAGTTAGGAGGGAAGTTTCCCGAGGCAGTACTTACCTGATTGGATACCCTCCTTGGGCTGGGGGAGTCCACACATACTGCAAGATTGGTCGGTTGCCCTTGTATCTGGGACTTATATAATCAGGGGAGTTAGGGGTGCCATTGGTGGGATTACCTCCCTGAACTGTTTGTGATTGGCCTGAAGGCCTTCTAGGTCTCTGATTTTGCAGATTTTTTGCAGGTACATTTTTAGGCTCCCCCATCTCTAGGTCCAAAATGGGAGCAACCTTCACCTCTGCCACTTTAGCAGCAGCAGGGGTGTTGGCTGGCTTAGGGTTTTTTGTCTGATTTTTGTTTTCTGCAGGTTTTTAGACTTCATAAAATGCGAGCCGCCTGCTCTATGACCCAGTCCAGAGATCTTTTATCGTGGAAATCCCTCACCAGCTGGGTCATGATATACTTTGGGAGCACATGAAAGAAGGTAGTTATAAACTCCCTGCTATCCGTGCGCACCCTCCTAGTGGTTTGTGCAAAGGCGCATTTGAGCTCCAGCACAAATTGTCGTGGGGCCTGATCTTCCCCGCACTGCATATTGTAGGCCGCTTTGCGAGCCTCTTGGGAGTTTCAGTGGGCGGAAAAGTGTTTCAAGATGGCCACCCTGTAGGTGGACCATCTTGAATGGCTCTGGTCCTCCAGTCCAGCAAAGAAGTTGGAGTACTCTGGAGAGAAGGTCCATTTAACATACTCTATGCAGTTCTGGTTGTCTTTAAGGTGAAAAATGTCCATCATCTGCTCATAGAGTTCCAAGTGTTCCCAGACAGAATATTTTGCGTTTTTGTGGTATGGGGTTATGAAACTCCTAATGGCCTTAATCTGCCTAATGGGGTCTTTTGTCATAACTCTCTTGAGTTTATTTGCCTTTTTAGGCTTAATCACCCGAGTCCACTCGCCCTCAGACTCAGAGGCGCTGCTACTTGAGGTCCCCTCATGATCATCTAGGCGCTCCCTGATTATGTTAGCTTGAGAGGGGCTCGCAGAATGGTGGGGCCTAGTTTCTTCACTCCTGCGGCGCACAGGAGAGTAGTCTTCTGACTCCTCCCTGCTCTCAGGGTAGGCAGAGTATCCCCCCCACTGCTCTGACTGGGTGGGGCTTCTTTTCCTGTTGTTCCTGAGCAAATTGAACCAACTGGTCCCTTTGGAGGCAGTGCTCCTGCAGGTCTGATTCCCTGACTCTCTCCTCATAGGAGGTTTTCTGGTCTGTACCTGCATAGGGACGCCCTTCTATCAATTTCTGGGGGGTGCTGACCTGACAGCTCCATTATGCTTGGCCTATTAAATTCTGATGGCCTCATGGTTTCCGGCTCATGTGAACCGGTAGCCATGAAGTCAGCAGTGCGCAAAGGATTAAATGGGTATGAGTCCCTTAGTATAGAGGTCATCATACTATGATCAGGGGTTGCCCTGTCCCTCTCTACTTGTTCGGGGTCCCTCCAGTTTGTATTAGATCTAGGACAGTCCCTCTCCAACCTCGCTAGTTTTTCTTTCTTAGCTCCTATCTCTTGATAATAGGCAAAGATCTGAGCCTTTTGTTCAGCTATCAGAGTTTTACTGGCCTCTATGACCGGCTCTTGCGCTACCACTTGTTTATGGAGCCCATCATTCTCTTCACAGAGGGCCTCATTATCTCTTTGTGCTGCCTGTATAGTTTGGGCACCCTGAGCCAATGTTGTTGTAGGAGACTCTTCCAGAGCACCTTCCATCCGTCTGGCGTGCTCCAGTAGATTCACATATTCTGTTTTGAGTGCATTTAGTTTCTGGAGGCCTAAATCACTTCCCTGTAACTCTGTTTTTAAATTGCTTACTTCCTGGCATAGGGCGTCTTTCTCCTGATTTAGGGTGCCCCTCGGTTCAGCCAGGTCATCCCTTTGTTGCTTGATGGTATTTAATTTTTGGCGCTGCTGATCGAATTTTGCTTGGGAGTGGAGTTCTTTAATAATGTATTTGCTATTCTCCTCTTCCAACCTTTTTTACCTGATCTTGCAGCATGGTTATTTGTCCTGAGCAGCTCCTGTTATACGTTAATTGTTGAGTCAGCTTCTGACCTTTTCCTGACACTATTTTTACTACTTCTAGTTGGGCCTCCATGTCTACATTATTTTGATGTTGCAGAGCAAAGTCCTCTTTTAGTTTTAGTTTTAGAATGTAATTTCCAGATTCTACCTCCAAATCTTGGTTCTTTTGTAAACTTTTGTTCTGCTTATTTTAGTTCCGTCTGGATTTTATTTAATAGTTCAGATTGATTCTGCGCAAGAGTTGTATTTTCCTCATGCTTTTCCCGCATCACTCCCATGTGGAGATACATGTTGGCCGCGATTCTGACGATTTTAATTTGCTCCTCTTTCCTTTTTGGGGTCATATATAACTCACTCAAAGCTTGGTGTAATAGGCCACCGTCCTGCCACGTATCCAGGTTCATGGCAGTAACCGGTTGTGTTATTTCTACTAGCCAGACTTCGTCATCTTGTTCTGGCCATTCACCTCTGACAAATAACTTGTGCAGAAGGTGCTCCCTAGCCATATTGATCTCTACTGAAATAGTCATTTTGGAAATGTTCTTTCTTTATTAATTTATTTATTCATGTAAGGGTAACCTGTATTCTGTTGCTTTCTGTCTATTTTTGGGTTGATTTAGCTTTATACTTATGTACAGGCCTGGTACTTAGAGTATTTGTTTTCGGGAGGCACTTGTACAGTGTAACACAGTATTCCAACCGCACAAAGTATCACTACCTTGCAGGTTAGTCTGCTGTGTTAGACTGCCACAGGTGGCAACCAAACTCAATTCCCGGCTACGAGCCCCCAAATTTGTTAAGGATTTCAATCAGCCGACACACACCTTGGTCTCAGCCTACGATGTAGCGCTCAATTGAGATGCCTTTCTCTTTATTTTATACAGATTCAATTTGAGACGGTACACAACTCGTCTCACACCCCCTTTTTCAAATACCCCAGGTCACAATGGACCATGAACCAGGCCGGTTGGTAAAATTGCAATATTTATTTATTTTTAAAATTAAAAAAAAAATCATACAATTTTTAATATGGGGCAGCAATCACCAATGGGGATAATTACAATGAAAATGGAAGCAATGTACTTGGTTAACCTTTTAGTAGAACATATACAAAGCACAAGTGAATAGGAACACTTTTTGAATTAGGATAGATAGCACCCAAGTTAGGATTTCCCCCTGCAAGTTTCCCTCAACCCACAATTTCTGAATGGATAGAAAGAAACAGCAAGTAGTCAGGAATATGTGACACTAAATGGAATCAAAATCCGACCGTCCCTCACAAAATAAAGATTTTAAACCCTTTGCAAAGGAATGAAATGACACTCGGAAATGGACAAATAATTAATTTGCGGTTAAATGTGTGAGGCAACTATGATTTATCACAATGGCAGAAATGCATAAACACTAGCAATCACAAGGCAATGGATCAACAAGAAGCATACAATTCGAAAATTATTGGAAAGTTAAAACATGCTGCAGGCAAATAACACGTGGGAAAATTGCACTTCTTTTCAATTCCCGTTTAAAATGACCCAAATGTTTTTTTTATAAAAACGGGTGAAATATTGAAAATCGCAATGCAGTTTTTGGTCTGGGGGACAGATGTATATTCCTGGCACAATATCAAAGTGAAAGGATGGTAGTAGCTGAAGATTTGGATGAGATTTTCGGGGTGGAATGGGGTTCAGTTTTAGGAAAAATAGAGCAGTAAAAATAAGGAAATCAGTTTTGAGAGAAAGGCAAATTTTATGTAAACTAAATTATCTAGACTATATTGTTAAAGAGGAACGCAGTAAGCTTCAAGGTTTTTTTTAAAAAACAATTTTATTGGTTTATTCAAACATAAAACAATACAAACCAAACACGCAGTGCATATATCAACAGCTCAATTGTTCATTGCTTTCTTCCTGTCACTGCTCCCCTTATCCCACTCCCCCTTACGAGCCTATTTATTCCACGCACTCTGTATCTGCCTCGCGTGATGGGGCCTCATTTCCCGTGGATTCTGTCAGATCTTGTATCGTTCCAATTAATGCCGCTAACAATGCTTTCCATGCATTCAGGGTTCCCGCCTCCTCCTCTCCCCCTACATTGCTTGCCATTGCCATACAATGGTTTCTGCCTCTGCCCATTTCTGCAACTCTTTCCACCACAACTCCACCCTTGGCCTGTGACATGTCTTCCATCCCATGGCAATCCTTCTTTCTGCGAGCACATATGCTAGATCTTTCAATATACTGACATGCTTAAGTTTCTGCGATCTGGGGATCCCCCCAGCAAGCAGGCCCAAGCTGTATCTATCAAAATCGTGACCCCTTTTTCTGCTACTTTCTGTTCTACTTCACCCCAGAAACGCTCAATTACTGGGCATGACCAAATCATGTGTACCATGCCAGCATTTTCTTCGTCACATTTGGGGCATGCTTGTCGTTCAGCATTTTCAAACCTAGATATCCTCTGGGGTGTCATATATGCCCTGTGCGTAATATATAGTTGTATCTGTTTTAGTCTCGCATTCCTTGACACCTTCTTATGATACCCAAGGGCACGTTCCCACATCCCATCCTCTATCGGGGCTCCTACTTCCGCTTCCCAGTCTAGTCTTAATTGTGTTACTTCCTTTCCAACCTTAGACATCATCACCTCGAACAGTCTAGAGATCTCATGCCCCCATTCTGTTATATCATATATTGTATCTATAGTAGCATCTGGTTCTTCTTCCGGTACCGTTTCGGCCATGTTCTCCTAATTCTCTGCACCATTCTGTGATATGTGATATACTGTCCCGTGTGTAACCCTGTTTCATCACCCAGCACTTCAAAATCTATGATAGTCCCCTCTCGCCAGATATCTCCCATCGTCACTAACCCCACCGACTCCAAGTGGTTCCTGATTATCATCCTCAGCTGCTTATCTCCCCCTGCCAGTGCAACTAGTGGTACCTGCGGGGAGCATGGGAATGGGTTCTCCATCATCTGGCATGCCCGGCGCCACATCTTTCACCCAAGCATCATCATTTTAGGGCACTCTGGCTTGGGCAGCGAGATCATCTCTCTTAGATAAAATGGGGCCCAATCATGTCCAAACAACCTGGATTCGGGGTTCACTTCATCTGAGAGCCATTTGGCAATGAATTGCAGTTGGCTCGCTACGTAAGAGATCTCATAATTAGGCAGTTTTATCCCTCCTTTTTCATAAAAGTTCTGCACCTTCCATAGTGCCACCCTATTCCGGGTACCATGCCACAGGAAATCCCTACACATGCTATTCAGTTTAATGATAAACCTCTTGGGTATCAGGTATGGAATATTCCCAAAATAATCCAGGAGCATAGGTAGGACCACTATTTTAAGCATTGCCCCTCGTCCTATCATTGCTAAGGGCAACTTCAACCAGAATTTCATACACTTCTCGATGTTCTCAATGGCTACCTCGGTATTTTGCCTGTGCTCCTCTTCCACCGTGTGGTACACGTCTATCCCAAGATACGGAAAAGTACTAACCGTCCCACAGGGTAACTACCTAATAGGAAAATACTAGATTTTTGAGGATTCACTGCTATGCCAGACAGCCCTGCATATCTCTCCATCACTTCCAGGATTTACTGGAGATTTTCCTCCGGGTGCCTCAAGTACAGCAGCAAGTCATCCGCATACAAGGATATCAAGTATCGTTCCCCTCCCACCTCGATACCTATAGTATCGTATTGTTGTCTAAGCTATATTGCTAGGGGCTCCATTGAGGACCACGGGCACCCCTGTCTGGTGCCTCTCCTAAGTTGCCATCTATCCGATATCACTGATCCTGTTCTGACCCTGGCCAACGGTTCACTATATAGCATCTTCGCCCACTTTATGTATCCAGACCCCATTCCATAGCCCGCCAGGGCCGCCAGCAGTCATGGCCACTTGACTGAATCGAAGGCCTTAACCGCGTCCAAGGACACAATCGCCATTTCACACTCGTTCTTGCTCCACCATTCAACAACCCGTTGAAGTCGTCTATGATTATGAGTTATATTTCTATTCGGGACATAGCCCGTCTGGTCGGGGTGTATTAGTTTGCCAATAACTCTCTGCAGTCTGTTTGCCAAGACAGCCGTCAATATCTTGCCGTCTTGATTCAACATCGACAAAGGTCTGTAAGAGCCACAGCTATGCCCAGGCTTGTTGGGTTTGGGAAGCGGCATTATGATCGCTTCTCTAAGTGACTCCGGCAGCCGTCCCACCTCAAACGCTTCATTAACATTTCTAACATTGGGGGTAGCACTTCCTCCTTGTATACTTTATAAAATTAACTTGGGAACCAGTCCGCTCCTGGGGTCTTACTAGTAGGCAGCTGCAACACCACTTCTTCTAACTCCTCCAAAGTAATCGGTTCATCCGGCTCCTCTCTTTCCTCAACACTTATCATAGGCAGTCCTATGTCCTCCAGTGTTTCTGTTATCTCCCCATCACTAATTCCCTCCTCATCCCCATATAGTAACCTATAATAATTTGCAAACTCCTGATTAACTCCCTCCTGGGTGTCGGCTACACTACCATCTTCTCTTGTTATCGTTCTGATCGTGGGTCTGGGAGTTTCGCTCTTGTACAACCATGCCAAAAGCCTTCCTGTTTTATCCCCTCCCGCATGTTGTCTCTCTATATAATTTTTATAGTTGAGGTTGCACAGTCTTCCCCATTGCTCTGCACATTTCTGCTGCAGTTTAAGTATCAGCTCCATGTCTCTCTCCGTTTACCCACCTCCCTTCAGTGCCTTTTCCAGTTCCCTTTCTGTTTCTTTTAGGTCAGCCAAGATCTCACCTTGCAGGCCTTTAGATTTTGCTATGGCTATGCCTTGCATCACCACCTTGAAGGCTTCCCATAATGTGCTCGTCGAGTCCACGCTACCTGTGTTCATCTCGAAGTAGTTTATAATCTCCTCCCTTATATCTTCCCTGAAAAAGGGATCCCTAAGTGCCTCTGCCCGGAGGCGCCACGTCGGAATCCTTGCTCTCGGGGGGCAATATTGCCATCTGAGAACCAGGGGCGAGTGGTGCGAGAGGACCCGCACTTCATATTCTGCTTGAGTACTCTCTGTAATTACCTCTGACGTAGCAAAGACATATTCCAGCCTCGTATGTAACTGCTGCGGGGCGGAATAGTGCGAGTATTGCCTTTCTTGGGGGTGTCTCGTTCTCCACACATCTGCCAGACCAAAATCGTCTAGTAGTGTCTGCAACGCTTTAGCCGCTGGGGTGGTTCTTTCCATCTGATCTATCCATCCTGGGGTTTAATACACAGTTAAAATCCCCACCCCAGATCACTGCACTCCCCATACACATGCTAAAGTTAGCACACAGAGTTCTGAAATATGCCACCGTATTGTGATTGGGGGCGTATGTATTTACAATGCTTATCTCCCTATTCTCCACCAATCCCCTCAGTATGAACATCCTCCCATCCGTTTCCGCCTTTTCCTGCAACAGTTGAAACGGGACATGCGGTGTCACCCAGATGAGCACTCCTCTAGCATAAGCAGAATATGTCGAGCCCACCACAACCCCTTTCCATTTCTTCACAACCATCTCCATCTTTTCCCGTGTCAGGTGAGTGTCCTGCAACAATGCAATATCTATCTTTTGTCTGCGCAGGTACAACATAACCTTGTTCCTCTTTAGATAACTATTAAGTCCCCTGACTTTCCACGTAATTATTTTAAGGTCCCCATGGCCCATTTGAGTTCCCCGTCCCCTCCCATCGGTGCAGTCCAGATCCCACTTCCCTCTCAGTCTATATAGGCTTGTACTTCCCTTAACCAAAAACACACCAAACTCCCCAGTCCCCCCTCTCCCACCTCCCCTCCCATCCCATCCCCAAGATCACCCCCC
This sequence comes from Ambystoma mexicanum, assembly GCF_040938575.1. Lineage (NCBI taxonomy): Eukaryota > Metazoa > Chordata > Amphibia > Caudata > Ambystomatidae > Ambystoma > Ambystoma mexicanum. The sequence continues at coordinate 231,895,228 of NC_090934.1, forward strand.
CTCAACTGTTGCACAGCTCCATCCCTGGATCTCGGGCACCCCCGCATCTAGCTCTTTCTGGCAATAGCCTTTACTCGAAGCTCAGCAGGGTGAGGTCACCCTAATGGCTATCCTGCGACTACTACTACTACTACTCAGGGGGAAGGGTGCCTTTGTCCTGTCGCTCCTGTTCGCTTTCATTCAACCACACTCTGCTACTTAATATACTTATATATTCAACTTCTATATTCCAGTCCTTTAAGTTCAACAAAATCACAGACATCCTGCCAAATGTCAGCATTACTCGATCGCACCCCTTTATCTTATCACTATCATAGTGTCTTCTGGGGTACCCGCTCTGCATCATTTCAATATGCATATAATATCCCTCATGGGCCTTCTCCGCATCTCGTTCCGGGCAACCCTGTAGATCCAGCCATGCCGCTGCTTCCTCTGGGATGTCAAAAAAAGAACATTCTACTTTTGTGCAACACTTTCAGTTTTGCGGGGTACAGGAGCATGTATTTGATTCCGGCCATGCGTAACCTCCTCTTGATTGCCACATAGCTGTACTATTGCCTCTGGACCAGCATTGTGTAGTCAGGATACGCCGTGATAGTACTCGAGGCCCTTTCGATCGTTCCCCCTTTGCGAAAATACTCCAAAATCTTCTTGCGATCTTTATAGTTCAGTATCTTGGCAATTATCGCACGAGGTGGGGCCCCAGGCTTCGGTTTTCTCATGAGGGCTCTATGTGCTCGCTCCACCGTGAATCCCTGTGAGAGTTTGTCAGCTCCAATTTCTTGCAAGATTAAGTTCTCCACATAGTCTGTAGGGTCTTGGTCTTCCTCCCCCTCCGGCAGTCCGACCACGCAGATATTGTTCCTTCGTGCCCTTCCTTCCGCTTCCTCGGCACGGTTCTCCAGGTTGGCCACCTGTTGCTTCAGTATGTGTGCCTCTTTTGTATAGCTGGTGCTAGTGTCTGTGTTGGTTTTCACCGCACTTTCCAGGCTGCTCGTTCTCTCTGCCAGCATTCTAACATCTTGTCGCAGTAGGGTGACTTCTATGCCGACTGCGTCTATTTTAGCCTCCAAGGAAGATCGCAGGTCCGCCATCCCTGTCCCCAACGAGTCTCTCAGCTCTGTTATAGCCGCTAGTATATGGAGGTTTTCAGTCACTTGTGTGTTAGGATCTACTGTGAATAGCCTTCTGGTGCTAGCATTCCCCCCAAGCAGAAACCTTTCTTGGGCTGATTTCTCCCAGGTTGCCAATGCAGTTTAATTTATTTTATTTATTTTTGCTCTGAATTAGAAGTAACCTGCTGAATAAACCCATCTCATACATGTATTTCACAGCACAATCCCCGTTCACCTTGCTAGGCAAGGATACGTTTTTGTTCAACATAGTCCTTTTAAAACAGGCATTTCCTCCTTTGGTTTGTAAAAGCCCATTTTGACACGTGTGGTGCAAGCTGCTAGCATTTTCCATTCAAATTCAGTTTTTCCATCTGACTTCCCAATATTGTTTTGCAGCCACAGTCAGCTTGTTTTACACAACAGTCTGTACAAGGCAAAAGCCTTCATGAAATTGACATGTGCACAGAAAGCTATGATGTTCTTTTCAAGCAGCGATTTTTCACATTTTGTAGCAAAATGTAAGCGTTTCCCGTGTAGCTAAAGGAAAGATTTTGCTGATTTTGTCAGATTTGGCTGGCAGAGCCTGTCATTCAGGAATAAGGCTCTTTTCTGATGGAGCACAATGTGAATATGGCTGGGCATGACAGGGTCTTTTTGATAAAGGTAGTGTGATGAAGAACAGGGACAAATAGCATCAGATCTGCATCATTTTAAAGGTGAAATATTCCCTTTTTCAATGGGAATTTGGGCTTACAGCAAAACAGCGCTGCTTTTTCACTACATTTCTTTAAGACAAACAAGAACACACCCTGGTAGCCTTTCTCTGGGTGCTCCCTGTTCCATCTTGCCCAATGGCGCTTGGCAAAACAGTGCATCCGTCCTTTTGTCGCTGCAAAATGCAGTTTTGGTGTGAAGCAGTGGTGGGTGGCCACAGGAGCCAGCGCAGCCATTTTGCTGGTTCTGCTGAAGTGCAGCTTGGTGATGTGGGGAAGTACTGCTGAGTGGGTAAATATATCCCACAATCCCGAAACAAGAAATTGTGTGTATTTTCAGTTGGACCATTCCTGTCAATCTGGAAAAATGAATACCCTTCATTTGAATGATAGACGTAACTTGATGGCCGTGGGCCAACCGTCTTATGCACCAAATTATAGAAATATAATTTGCTATGCTTGACCGACGAGCGGCCATTTTAAATGTAGCAAGAATCGCCATTTTGTTTGTTAACCATTGCTCATTGCTTTCTGTCTAAAAACTGCTTTGCAGCTTGCAATTCTTGCGGATTCTGCTTACTCTGCTCAACTGTTAACATTGTTGTCTGAATATGAAAGGACAAGGTCGCGGGACTGAAGAGTTTGCTGAAACTCCTCATGAGTAGCCCACAGAGGAATGCCCACGCTCCCTCTCTGTAGCCTTGGGAGGAAGCTGCAGGGCATTTAATCACTTCACAGCTGCCCGCCAGTCTCGTACGATGGTAGAATATGTTAGAATAATACAGTTAAAGGCTTGAATTATGCTTCTCTTACGGCCCCCCTTCGCAAAACCCTTTAGAACGTGTCGGCTCCCAGGACACGAATAGTAACTCATAGATAGCAAAGCTTGGAATGTGGCTCTTCCCCCGTGTACAGATTGCTTCCAAGAACAGAACCACCGTGTTCTAAAAGATGCCTCCGCACTTTCTAAATTGCACATTGTTACTAGAATAGACATCGAAAGCATTATAATCGTCATACTCGTCGGATATGTCCATCGTCATCCCGAGTTCAAAGGAACTTAATACAGAGGGGTGTTGAACATGACTTTGCTGATTGTATGATATGCATTTTGTATATATGTAATTGATGTACGTAATTCGCTCTCTTGCGTCCCTCGAGGTCTAGGAAACTCACGTCGCGGGGCGTGAGATCAGAATTGGCCAATTGATACTATCTTTTGCTTGCAATAAACCCTAGCATTGGGAATTTGAAACCTCGTGTCTGGCGCATCTTTTCCTGTATGGTCATTGCCTTTTTTCCATAGCACGAGGGACCCCTAGGGGGCCCCTTTCAAGATGGCGCCCGAAGAGGGACCCTCCCCCACTCTCCCCATCGTATACGTTGTAACGGAGTAAAGGCGGAAGAACGGCGAGGACGGGACGGTCGAGCCGGGATCAAGAAGTGTACGGGGCGCCCTGTAGAAGTGAGGAGAGATTCCTTCCGCAGATCTGCACACATCTGATCCCTGATCGACGTACCGGGCCAGAGGGCAAAGGAGGCGAGGGTCCCGAGACGAGGCAGAAGCCAGAGAAGCGCAGACACGACGTGGGGAGAGGTTGCATTAGAACAGGCGACTTGTTTTATCAGGTGAGTCATTCCCTGATTCAAAGAGACACCTGATTTTTGGTAGAGTGTTGATTTTGCAAACTCAAACGTCCAGGTAAAAGTGGCTAACCAAAGGGGAAGGTTAAAGAAACATGCCTGGACTACTGTCCACTTTAGCTGGGCTTTTCAGCTGCGGTAGACAGTCCTTGGAATATGGCCAAAGTGCACCGCCTGGGGGAACGCCGGCTTATGATATGTATGCGAAATATGGTGTGGGTGCGATAATATTTTGTGAAATTTGGCATAGGCAAACTAGAAAGCAACCCGACCATCAGTGGCCGATTAATGGTAGTTGAGATGGGGAGGATAGATAACCTAGAGAGGGTGCTGATTAGAAAGAAAGCGCGACCTGCAGCTTTTGAGACCGTCAAAGATTGGAGGAGGGAAACGATGCTCTGACTAAGGAGTAGAGAGAAGCATGCGCGTAGGCATAAAACAAAGCTAGAGATAGCAGAAGAAAAGGAAGAGGAGGAGTGGACTGAAAGTCTAAGACGGGAAGGGAGACGGGACCAGATGAACATAGACAGAATATACCCGCAGCGGGAACTACACATAGCAGATGAATTAATGGAACATTTGTTAACTAACACGGGTCGAGGCCCAAAACCAGAATCGAAACCAAACACGCCTGCAGTGACTGCGAGGGCTCAACCAATAGCTCTCATACCCCCTCCAGCAGCCCGAGCACTTCCCCTCACGCAAGCGTTAACCCAAGCCCCGCCCACAGCACGAGCACTCCCACAAGCGCAGACCGCGGACACATAATTTCCCAGCACCCAGCAAGGCCCTTCACAGATGCCACCTGTGTCACTTGTCCCATCCGCACCTCCCGCTCTAGAGACAGATTCAGCACCATCCGCCCCTCCCGAAGTCGAGATTGAGACTGGGGAGGCGAGAGGCAGGGCTGAAGGAACAGGATTTGGACGAGTAACTCGAAGAGCGATCAGCAAAGAGAGAAAGATTGAATTACGGCAAGAGGCAGAAATGTACATAGAAGGAAATGATGAGACGGCAACATTGGCCTCATTGTATGGGTACCGAAGAAGAGACGAGAGACAGGTAGTGTTGGAATGCATGGGGGAAATTCTGGTGGGAGAATGGAAAAAGATACTTGGGAATTTACCGCCACAGCGGTTGCTAGATTTGAATAAGTTAGCACGCAGTGAGCAAAGAGATGAGGATGTAAGAAAACATGTACACAAACTGATTGAAGTAAAAAATGAAATGGAAGACATATATGCTGAAATGTTTGCTACACCTGAGTATAGTAGAGAGTTTATTAAGAAAGGTAGGAAGGAGGCGTCAAGGTTGAGTATTAAAAAATCATGGCCGAGTGTTTTTCCAGGTGGTACAAAGCATTTGCCGGTACCGGGACAGATAGGCGATAAACAAAGATTGCAGGTATGGGTAGGGGAAACAATGCGATGGATGTCGAACAAAAGAACGTCAGTAAAAGAAGTGAGATATGTAATGGGTACCCATTGGAGATGAGAAAGGAAGCGATGCAAACGATAGTAGGGGTGTTACTGCAGCAGGTCATTGGATACAATAGAGGTAGAGGTAATGCACAATGCCAGGGAAATTTGAATAATATGCATGGGGTGTCATTGGGATTAAATCAATGTGCGTACTGTAAGGAGGAAGGACACTGGCGAGCGCAATGCCCGCACCTACAGAATAGAGGTGGGTTTGGTCAGAGAAGGCCTCATAGAGGACATCACGGGTCAAACGGCCCAAGCAGAAGTAACATGCAGCAGCAACAGGGATATACCAATGGAGGTACTCAAACCCAATCATATGGCCAAAACCAAGCACAACAGAACCAGACATTGAACCAAAGTGTTTCGAACCAAAATCAGGGGGGGCAGGGACAACAGGGAAATGATCAGAGTGGAGGACATCGAGGGGGAAATGGGAATATTTTTGATACACAACCAAACACGTATTACAGCAGTAGCGATGACTACACATCAGACTATGTGTTATTTTCGCGATAGGACAGCCCACGACAGGGGTCGGAACCAGTGTCTATTCCCATGAATCAGAGAGGACCCTACGTAGAAATGAGAGTCGGGAATAAGGAGCACCGTTTCCTTGTAGATACAGGGGCACAGAAGTGCTCGATAGACCACCACTTGGTTCCGGAGATGCCACTGTCGGGGCAGAAGAATGTTTCTGTAGGGTTCGCAGGTACACCAGTAATTAACCCCATGTCCGAAGCTGTCCCAATTACAATAGGACCATTTACGGAACAGTGTCCATTTCTTTTGACAGAAAATTGTGGAGAGAACTTGCTAGGATTAAATTTGTTGAGAAAATTGGGGGCAGTCATACATTGTACGGCAGACGGGGTGTTCCTCACGATGTGGCCTCACGATGCACCGGTGACGGAATTTATGTCAAAAGAATTACCAGAAGAGCTAAGTAGAGTACCAACCTGTCTTTGGGCAATGCATGATAATGATGTAGGATGCTTGAAAATAGAGCCAGCAAAAATAACTCTGAAAGAAGGTGTAACACTACCATGAATTCCCCAGTATAAAATTTCTGTTGAAGGTCAGAAGGGATTGAAAAGCATTGTTACTGACCTGGTGAGATTGGGGGTGGTTGAGGAAATCGCAGGTAGCACGTGCAACAGCCCGATTCTTCCAGTTTACAAGAAAGGAGGCAATGAGGTACCCTATCGTTTCATAATTGATCTGCGCGCATTAAACAAAGTGGTAGACCCACAATTCCCTTTGGTCCCAGATGTCACAACAATACTGACAATGATACCGGCCACTGCAGAATACTTTAGTGTAGTCGATTTAAAGAACGCATTCTTTAGCATCCCAGTGGATAAAAGCAATAGATATCTATTCGCGTTAACTCTAGGAGGTCGATCATTCACATTCACACGCATTCCACAAGGATATACAGAAAGCCTGAGCATTTACAGAACTACCCGAAGGTTGCGTACTCTTGCAGTACATAGATGACTTGTTATTAGCTGCTGACACGAAAGAGATCTGCAAAGAAAGTACTATATTACTCTTGACACATTTAGCGACCCATGGTCATAAGGCAAGTTTGAAGAAATTCCAGTATAATCAAAAGGAGGTGTCTTATTTGGGATACCTACTTTCGAAAGAAGGGAGAAGATTAACACCAGAACACATAGAAAGTATTTCTAGTATGCCTATTCCAAAAACTCAAAAAGGAGTGAGAGCTGTAATAGGCATGGCCTCTTATTGTCGGCAGTGGATCAGTAATTTTGCGTTGATTGTGAAGCCGATGATAAAATTGACTAAAAAGGATGCAGAGATGCCTTTGCAGTGGGATGAGGAATGTCAGAAAGCGTTTGAGCAATTGAAAGTTGCATTGTGTGCTGCGCCAGTTTTAGGCACTCCCAACCATAAAAAGATCTTCAGACTATTAGTGAGTGAGAGTGAAGGATGTGCATTGGTGGTTTTGACACAGGAACAAGGTCAAAGAAATAGGCTGTGCGGCTATTTTTCTTGCGCGTTGGACCCTGTAGCGCACGCACTACCACGATGTTTGCGATCCGTCGCAGCGGCTGCTGCGTCAGTGAAACAAACGGAAAGAATGGTATTGGGCCACACTTTAATTCTGATGGTGCCACATGCTATAGACGTTCTATTAAATAGGACGCAGACGCAACACCTCACCTTAGCTAGACTGACAAGATATGAGCTCATCTTGTTTGCACCCCACATCCAAATTATGAGGTGTAGCGCATTGAATCCTGCAGAATTAATGCCACTGCCCATAGCAGAAATTGGTGACAACGAATCACCACCCCATGATTGTTTAATGATCACTGAAGAAGAAACAAAGGGAAGGATTGATTTGAGCGATATCCCACAAAAAGAGCCAGATGGGGAGTTATTTTGCGATGGCTCTTGTTTTAAATTACCTGATGGCACATCAACGGCTGCATATGCAATTACTACCCTAAAGAGAGTTGTAGAGAGCAGAAGGATCCCCTACAATTCGGCACAAGCCGCAGAAATAATAGCACTGACCCGAGCCTGTGAACTCTCTGAGAATCTGAACGTAAATATTTATACTGACAGCCAGTACGCCTTTGGCGTGGTTCACAATTTTGGCCGACTTTGGGCTGAGAGGGGTTTCTTGACATCACATGGAGCCAGGATTCAGCATGACCCTTTGATTGTGAGGTTGTTGTCTTCGCTCACGTTTCCAAAGCGCCTAGCTATAGTGAAGTGCGAGGTGCATAAGAAAGTAACATGCAGAGTGGGAGAGGGAAACGCGTTTGCAGACAGGATTGCGAAGCAAACAGCCACAGATTTGGGGAATAAAATGATGACAGTACAGACTGAGGAAGTACCTTGTATGATAGAGAATGGAGTTGCCACAGTCAAAGAAATGCAGGCTGAGGCCATGACCAAAGAGATTCAGGGGTGGGCTCTGCTGAGTTAGATTTGGAAGGATGTTGGGTGGACAAGGAAACAAAGAACTGGATGTTGCCAAATTGTTATGTAACTGCAATGGTCATAATGGCGCAGAGCCCTACCCACATTTGCGCAAAGAAAATGGTACAGCATTTATCCACAGTATGGAAGAATGAGCACATAAAAAAGAATGCAGAAAGGCTAGTGCAGAATTGTATCACGTGCCTGCAACACAATGTAGGGAAGGGAACTGTGACTCCAGCAGGTAGTTTCGGCCCACCCTCTATGCCGTTTGAGGTGGTCCATTTTGATTTCATAGAAATGGAAAGGTGCCAGAACTACAAGTACGTGTTAGTGGTAATCTGTGCATTCAGCAAGTGGGTGGAGGCATATCCTTTAAAAGACTGTACTGCCATGTCCACAGCAAAAGTAATGCTGAAGGAGTATTTCTACCGGTTTGGGTTGCCCCGTGTCCTGTGGTCAGACAACGGCCCCCACTTTGTGGGCGCAGTAGTGCTACAGATCTGTGCAGGGCTGCAAATAGAGAAGCGATTCCACAGTTCAAGGCATCCCAGTTCTGCCGGGCTTGTGGAGAGACACAACGGAATCCTGAAGTCAAAGATAGCGAAAATTTGCGCTGGGAGCAAGTTGAGTTGGGAGGATGCATTACCCCTAGCGCTGTTGTGTATGCACACGTCTGTGCAGGTGAAGACTGGGCTCTCCCCCTATGAGATTATAATGGGGAGACCAGCAAATGTATGGTGCGCCCCGCAGCCCAAAAGATTATGTGAGGTCGAGCATCCTATGTTAAGCACTTACTGTGGACTTTTAATACAAAAGTTGTGTTTGATTCATCAGCAGGTGCAAGAGGCGTTGCCGATGCGATATACAGGACCAGGGCATTCACTGGAGCCTGGGAGCTGGGTGTTAATCAAAAACTTTGAACGGAAGACAGCATTAGCACCCAGGTGGCGCGGCCCTTATTAAGTACTTTTGGCAACACAGACGGCCATCCGAGTGGACGGACAGAAGGCATGGATCCATGCGACACATGCCAAAAGATTCCCAGGACTGCTGACAACTTCCGATGACCAGAGAAAGGAAACGGTCTCGGAAACGAAAGAAACTGTTGCCAGTCCAGTGCCACAGCATCAGCCTGAACGAGAAGTGAAAGTTGAAACAAAGCGCAAACGAGAAGTGAAATTCGAAGCAGAGTCTGAGGAGGCTGCCAGTAAGGGGGAAGGGCGGAAAGTGCCTCAACGTTGATTAGCAGAAACAACATCACTGCCGAGCGGCACAAATCCTGCATTGCAAACACGAGCAGAAACAACGCGTGCACCCCTTTGGCGCCCACCAGTCCTCGCAAATGCACCAAAGCCAGAGAAAGAAACTACATCATTGCCACGACGCCCATCATTGTCCATCATTGTGCCTCAGGCTGACACTGAGCCTGATACTGGAAATGCAACGGCACTATTCACGGATCATACAATAGCAAGAGTGAATCGATATAATCTGCGGCCTCGACAGGCAAAGTGATCCACAGATCTTTGGTGCTTTTCTTTTTGGCCTTTGGACAGAGTAGGAACCAGGGGCGTAGAGGAGAGAAGTGTGAGAATTGTGCAAGACGGACAATTCAAGACTCACGGCTCCTCGGTGCGCTTATAAAAGTACATGTGTCAGGAGCCAGAGCAGGACAAGCTGGATGCACATAAGTACTAAGGCTGATAGAGTACATGTGTCCTAAACCAGAGTGGGACAAGCTGGATGCACATAGTACTCGATCAATAAAGAACTGTTCAAAAATCGTCTGAGCAGTGGGAGAAAGAACAACTAATCTTGCTCGGGAGTGGATAAATGATCCAGGCTGTGAAAAGGCTGGCAGAATTGAACTGTGACATTTTTCGTTGAACTTTTCTGGCATCAAGAACGTAAAACATTCACGACGAACTTCGCCAGCAAGAAGAAGGACGATGAAGAACAAGTCAAGACTGGTTTCAGCCTCCTCCTGCACCCCTGCTGAAAAGATAATAGATTTAGAGACTGTAAATTTAGGGAAAAAGCATGGTAAAAGGAATAAGGTACTGATTTGGACATTGGTCCTATGTTTCTTAAGTATGATAGTACCAACAATAACAGCTATTACACTATGGTTCCTGGAGTACGTACACCCATTAGAAACACTTTTGCCAAAAGCAGCTACTGAAAGCCCGGTTCATGTAATCACTAGTACTTTGCCCCCAATGGAAGAGAGACATAGAGAAGGATACGGCAACAATACATTGGTGCTCATCATGAACATGACCCATGCAGTGTTAAAGAAAAAAAGATTGCTGGGTTTGCGCCCATTTACCACAGCACGGTGGGAAAGGGATAGGCTGGTACGCACAACCATTGCCATTGATTTATTCCTGTGAAGTAACGTTAAGTGCAATGTTCTTTGGGAAATGGAACAAGAGCAATACGGGTCAGCTAGATGAGACCAATATGAATGAATTTGAGGAAGTAATCATGAGACCTGTGGGTTGTTCCATATTCCAAAAAGCTCGCGTTTTTGCACTAGAACCCGTGAGAAAGAATACACGAAAAATAACAAGACTAGATAGATTACATAGGCAGAATAGACCAACCCCGCCAGCAGAAAGAACATCAGTAATGACATTTCGGATGAGGGATGAATGGAACAAAGATGCTGTGCCCCCTGCCTATACAGTGGATCACAGCCCCAAAACTGCTCCCCTATGTCTACAGAAAAAGGGTTCCTATAAAGTAGGAACGTTTAGCAACTGCCTGAACACAGTGGTTTTAAAACATGAAATAGAACCCGTGTACGTGGGAGACCCGGTTTATTTTATATGTGGACAAAAAGCATATCCATGGTTACCTAGGAACTGGGGAGGTACATGCTACCTAGGTCTACTGTTTCCAGGAGTGTTCCTCTTGGAAACAGCAGAAGTAGCCAGACTAACAAAAGGTAGAACTCGAAGGAGTAGTGAGGATGGAATGATAGCAATGGATATAGCCAAATCATTTATACCGTTCTTGTCCCAAATAGAAAATTCTTACAATATAAGAAAACTGTCTGGAATATTACAAAAAACAATAGATTCCACAACGATATTTTATTGAATATGATGTTAGAAGAAAAAGGAATAAGACTGATGGCACTCCAAAACAGGATGGCTCTCGATATAATATTAGTTGATCGTGGGACAGTTTGCAAGCTCGTAAAAACTGCATGCTGTGTGTATATAGATGACTACTCCCCTACGATATTTAAAGCGATCCGGAAATTACATATCATAAGTTCCACACTCTCTACTGAAGCAGGGGGTTGGGGGATAGAATCCTGGTTATGGGGCTTATTGCGGTCTTGGGGATGGAAGTTAATTTTGATACTAATGATGGTACTCGGAGTATTCATAACATGCTGCTGTTGCATACAATGCTTACCAATAATATGCACTGAAATAACTGATGGATGTACTAAGGGATGTATGCACATGGTGTTGAGAGTAAAACAAACACATGGCCGGAATAACAGAGACACTGAGGAAACAAAAATAGTAAAACAATTCATGGCGATAGATATTAATGATGGAGATGATTTAGATATAGATACCCCAGACTCCTCCTCAGAAGAGGAGGATACAATAAATAAATAAGACGTCTGGCACACGGCCAAAAGGAGGGTTTGTCAATCTGGAAAAATGAATACCCTTCATTTGAATGATAGACGTAACTTGATGGCCCTGGGCCAACCGTCTTATGCACCAAATTATAGAAATATAATTTGCTATGCTTGACCGACGAGCGGCCATTTTAAATGTAGCAAGAATCGCCATTTTGTTTGTTAACCATTGCTCATTGCTTTCTGTCTAAAAACTGCTTTGCAGCTTGCAATTCTTGCGGATTCTGCTTACTCTGCTCAACTGTTAACATTGTTGTCTGAATATGAAAGGACAAGGTCGCGGGACTGAAGAGTTTGCTGAAACTCCTCATGAGTAGCCCACAGAGGAATGCCCACGCTCCCTCTCTGTAGCCTTGGGAGGAAGCTGCAGGGCATTTAATCACTTCACAGCTGCCAGCCAGTCTCGTACGATGGTAGAATATGTTAGAATAATACAGTTAAAGGCTTGAATTATGCTTCTCTTACGGCCCCCCTTCGCAAAACACTTTAGAACGTGTCGGCTCCCAGGACACGAATAGTAACTCATAGATAGCAAAGCTTGGAATGTGGCTTTTCCCCCGTGTACAGATTGCTTCCAAGAACAGAACCACCGTGTTCTAAAAGATGCCTCCGCACTTTCTAAATTGCACATTGTTACTAGAATAGACATCGAAAGCATTATAATCGTCATACTCGTCGGATATGTCCATCGTCATCCCAAGTTCAAAGGAACTTAATACAGAGGGGTGTTGAACATGACTTTGCTGATTGTATGATATGCATTTTGTATATATGTAATTGATGTACGTAATTCGCTCTCTTGCGTCCCTCGAGGTCTAGGAAACTCACGTCGCGGGGCGTGAGATCAGAATTGGCCAATTGATACTATCTTTTGCTTGCAATAAACCCTAGCATTGGGAATTTGAAACCTCGTGTCTGGCGCATCTTTTCCTGTATGGTCATTGCCTTGTTTCCATAGCACGAGGGACCCCTAGGGGCCCCTTTCATTCCTGCCTATTTGTTCCCTCCCTCTATCTGCTGCCTTTAAATCGATGCATCCCTCCCTCCAGGTCCTTCCGAGCAGTCTATCCTTTTAATTGTATCCATATCATTGTGCCCCATAATAATATGTTAAAATGATGCATTTGAATTATATTTTCTGAGGAAAAGTGGGTAAAAAGCCACAGTTTACAATTGGTTTTGTAGACTAACAGATTAAAAACTCAAATAGATACCAGATCACCAAAAGTGCAAATAAGCATTTTCAAACACATGTTCATGATGCCTTCGACCACAATAGATGCCATTAATCTGCTAGTGTAAAAAAAAAAGATTTGTTTTTGCTTGCAGTGCCCATATATGCAACTATCCCCAAATGAGAACATGTTCATGTTTGCTTTGCCCATAATGATACTGTAAGAAAATGTTTCCATGCTGGCAGCACCAACATAGACACATTTCCCAGGTAAGACCACTAGTCGTGCCGGAGTGTACATATATAGAAAAAATGCTCTGAGAAAACATGTCCATACTGTCTGCACAAATGTAGGCCAATATTCCCACGTAAGAAAAAATGGCAATACAAATATTAAGCACCCGCAGAATCTCCTGTTCCCAATCCCAACGCCCCCCAATCAGTGGCTCTTCTTCCCCTCTGCCTGCATGCATACATATTACCACACACGCCCATATAATATAGCATGCACACTGCGCTAACGTGCGCACCCATATGCAACTATATACACACTTCACTCTCATTCACATGCACACATTCCCACATGCACTAACAAACCACCCAGCGCATATATGCATGCATGCATAAAAACATACATACACAACGTTTTTTTTCATACCTTTGATGCCTCTGCTCTTTCACAGCTCGGGACTCCTCCCATTGCCACAAACACTGCTCTGGATGTTCCCCTGACTTCTACACACTCTGGAGACAAGAACTAAAAACAAAGTAGGAGGTGACGACTAAACGCATCGCTCTTCCTGGTTACTGACAAGTGTGGTTGAGCCAGAACACCACCAACTGAACACCCCAAACCCTTTGAATGCATGGGTATGCACAGGACGATCCCATTCACATGTTTGGGCCTGTTAGCAAAACACCCCTTTTTTGCATGGGCCATTGCCTGTGGGGTACTGTAATCCTAAAGAAACCATGAAAACCTAACAGAAAAACCAGCCCTAGAAAGCATCCTCGGCTGCTTTCTGCAGTTCAAGGTACGCTCGTATATTCATTTGCCTCGCTTGACTCCTCCATAATGGTTGGCGGGTCTGTGCCTGGTCGGCCATTATGGACGAGCCACCACTGGAGATGAGAGGAATAGCTAAGTTCATGTTGTGCAAAGATCCCATCTGCTCCACCCCCCTCAGTGAGCTTTGAGCCTAACATGGGCAGGAGTGACTTAGTGTGAGACAACTAGGGCAACACGCAGAAGAAAACCTCTTGCCACCTGAATGGTAAAGGGGCCCTAGGTACCTGAACTGCGGCTCCTCTGATGTTCCCACTACAACCCCCTATTTTAAAATGTGTCAACATCCCTGAATTGGCATTTTGCAATGTCAAAATGGAGTCCATATTTTAATCTGGCTCAAATAGCGACTCCCATCCCCCTACAACTCCGACATAGCCTCTCGTTTGTCCGTAAGAGCCCTGCATTTGTTTCAGAATGGTGTGAGGGGATGTTGCTATGCATGTGCTTTAACAGAACTTAATATAGTACTTCTTGAATAATACCGATTTGCGTGTGTTCGGGTGTATGTATGTACTGGGTTTTCTATCGTGCAAACATAGCTGTCAAGCAATGGAGAGCTGTACAACAAGGGGGGCCCACTCACCATCCGCCACTACTTGCCTCATCCTCAGCCTCAGACTTATGACAGAATTATTACTTACTCTATGTTGGCTCAGCGCAGCGGTCAAGTCCTGGATACGCTGCTGCTCCAAGTTAGCCTCCTGGTTCTTCCGCCCATGCTCCTTTTGCAGTTTTGCTTCCAGCAATTTCAGCTGCAATCCAACTCTTTGTCTGTCCATCTCTTGTAGCATGAGCCGTTTCCTCCTTCCAAGGTCCCCATCTTCTGCCGGGGAAGAGGGCATCTGTTCAGGAAGAGGTTGGGGACTGCCATCCTTGCTGGAGGCCTGAGGTATTGTGGGCAAGAAGCATGTCTCAGTAATCTGATCTTCGATATCTGGGTGATGCCCCTCCGCTCTTTGATACTCAACGCATTCAGAAGGTACCTCAGGCCCACCTCCCTCGGACTTCACCTCAGCGTTTATCAGGACTTTATCCATTCTGGATGATGTGGTTCTCTGACACACGACATTCCACATTGTACATAGGCTTTTTAGAGGGATGGCCATCTGCTTCACTGGCAGGGAATACATTTCAATATTGGAGCTTTTGCACCAGATGTCACTATTAAAAATAAAGTGTATAGTATTAAAATCGTATTAGGAACTCTGATGCAACTCTAGCCCTCTTTTGAACTTCATACTCCTACTAAGCACTCAACTGCATATCCTTTGTATCAACAAAAACCCATTCCATGATAAAAAAAGTATGTTACCTTTAACAAACATTCTGCAGCTTGATATTTTAAAAAGTCTGATTAAATAAGTCACAATCGCACTGCGCATTCAAATCTGTAATTTATTCCAAAGCTGACACGTGTTTCGACCACACGGTCTATCTCTAGGCGTTCACAGAGTTATTGTGCCAAAAAAATATATAACATATGGGTACACAATGAACATATTGCACAACATCAACATACATGGCACAAACATCAGGAACAGGTGGTTTAGAGGAGTCCAAAGACATAACATGTTAATACAAAAATGCAAAGTTTACAAAGCAAATCAAATATCAGACGGGGCGGAAAAAGCCACGCAAACCACAAGCCGAGATTTGTAAAAACACATAATTGCCATGTATTACCAAGCGCCCGTCAGCATAAACACAGACCAACAAAGTAAATAAACCAATTAGATAAGTAAAACACGAAATAAATAATTTTGCCGATAATACAAAATGAATAAGCCCAGAAAGAGAGATATCAAACAATGGAAAAAAGAATAAGAAATTTTGGAAATGCAATTACATTGATGTTTTTTTTGCATTTCACCTCAGTCTAATACCAATAATACCAATAATCCTCACCTATTACACAATATTAAACAGTCTGTGTGATAAGGTTTAAGTTACTTACCTGTAAGTATTGTTCTCTAGCATGGGTCTGGCATGGATTCACATGCTCATGAATATTCCCCATCGTCAGGCTGGGAATCCTCGGTAAAACAAAAAACTGTTTCACTTTCACTTACAAAACTGTATTTCATCTCTAAACCAATCAATGACAGTGCTCTCCATAAGCCCCTCCTCTGGCTGCCATCTTCAGATTTGGTAAGCACGTAAAGTGGCAGTATGACCAAGAAGAGCCACAGAGGGGACAGAGGGAGGGTTTGCATGCAAATCCATGCCAGACCCATGCTGGAGAACAACAGGTAAGTAACTTAAACCTTCTCCAGCATGGGGTCTGGCATGGATTCACATGCTCATGAATAACGAATACATAGCAGTACAACATTACACAACCATGGGAGGTGGCAAGGATCAACAGAAGCAATTAATGATTTCCTCCGGAACAGTCTCACCTCAAGCGGACAGGTTACGTAGCACTGCTTGGCCAACTTTGGCCTCCTCCATGGAATCCCCGTCGACGCAGTAGAACTTCGTGAAGGTGTGCGTGGACCTCCATGTAGCAGCCCTGCAGATGTCCAGAAGGGGCACACCAGACAGGAACGCCGTCATCGCAGCGATCGCACTGGCGGAGTGTGCTCTCGGACGGCCGGGCAGCGGTCCGTATGGCAACCGATGACAGTGCGTGATGCAGCCAGACACCCACCTTGAAATGCAAGCCTTGGACAAGGGATTCCCATGGTTCACAGGACCAAAGTTCACAAACAGCTGTGATCGTCTTCCGAAAACTGTTTGTGCGTGTCACGTAGAACTTCAGGGCACGAGTCATGTCCAGCGAATTCAGGCCCTTTTTGCCGGTGACAAAGGTTTCGGGAAAAAACAGTTAACACCAAAGACTCGTTGAGGTGGAATTCTGACAGAACCTTTGGCATGAAAGAGGAGTGCGTATGTAGCACCACCCTCGATTAGTGGACATTCAGTTATGGTTGCTTACAGGATAGGGCCGGGATCTCACCTACCCTGCGGGCTGAGGTGAAGGCCACAAGGAAATCTGTTTTCCACTAGAGGAACTTGAGAGGGGCCTGATGCATAGGCTCGAAGGAAGCCCCCATGAGCCTCGGCAGAACCATGTTGAGTTCCCACGCCGGGACAGGAGCCTTCACCGGTGGGAAAGATAAAAAAAAAGTCCTTTGAGAAATTCTTTGACGAGTCCATGGGACCAAAGTGAAGATCTTCCTGGAGACCTGGTGTAGCGGGAGATAGCCGCCACATGTACCTTGAAAGAGGCGTGTGCCAGTCCAGCCTTGGTCAAGGATAGCAAGTACGGAAGGATCTGCCGGGCAGTGACCCTCAGAGGGATAATCTTCGGAGACCGGCACCACGTAGCGAAACTCTTCCACTTGTGACCATAGCACTTCAAAGTTGACGACGCCCTGGACTTGGCGAGGACCCCCCTGCAGTTTGCAGGCAACTCATATCCTCCAAACTCTATGGCTGCAGGAGCCCAACCCTCAGGTTCAGCGATCCTAGGTTGTGATGGATTGCGCCTCCTTCTCTGGTGAGAAGTTCCAGAACCACTGGCCCATTGACCGGAGGCAACGCTGACAGGCTGAGAAGGTCCAGATACCAAATCTGCCTCGGCCACACCGGGGCAATGAGCATCATTTTGCGTGGACACTGAGTGTGTTGATCACTTGTAACAGGAGAGGGAACGGTGGGAAAGCGTACAGGAACAGTCCTTCCCACAGGAAGGAGAACGCGTCCCCCAGGCTCCTCGGTTGGTGGAACGTGATGTCAAACTTCTGGCACTTGGATTTTGCCGCCGTCGCAAACAGATACATCTGGGGCTTGCTCCACTTGACAAACAGGCGGCCCACCTGATCCTGACGAAGCTCCCAATCATGGCAGGAGGGCAGCTGCCTGCTGAGGGAGTCTGCAAGGGTGTTCTTGACTCCCGCCAGGTGGAGAGGGACGAGGAACATCCCCTGTCCGACGGCTGAGCACTGCAAGTCCTGCGCTTCTTTGCAGAGCGCTGGGGAACGATTGCCCCCCTACTTACAGATGTAAAACATGGTGGTGGTGGTGTTGTCCGTAAAGATCCTCACCACCTTGCCTTTCAGAGACGGGAGGAACGACTTGATGGCCCAGAACACTGCCCGTAGCTCCAGGATGTTGATATGAAGATCCTTTTCCTAAAGGCAGCCACAGGCCTGTGGTGTGCAAATATCTGATGTGCGCTCCCCATCCCCCCAGGGAGGCATTCGTGGTGACGGTCTCCTGGTATGGCAGGCTTTGAAATCCCGTGCCTTGGGCGATGTTGGAGCAGACGCCCCATCATACTATCGGCCAACGGAACGCATTGTTGAGAGAGATCTTTTTCTGTGAAGCTTCCCGATACCTGTATCCAGCTGGCATCCAGGAATCCCTGAAGGGGTCGACATTTGCAACCTGCAGAGCCAGACGAGGTAGATGCAGGACAACATCATTCCCAGTAACGACTTGATGGCCCGCACTTTGGCCGTCTTCGTCGACGACAGCCGCTGCACTTTTCCCAGAATGGCTGCTATCCTCTCCTCCGAGGGCGACGCCAGGCAAGACACCGTATTGAGTTTAGCGCCTAGGAACAGCACGTTCTGTGATGGGGATAAGCAGAACTTTGGATAGTTGACAGAGAATCTCATATCCGTTAGTAGCCGGACGGTTGCCTCCGTGTGTCAGTCGGCCAGCTCCCACAAGCGGGCACGAATCAGCCAGTCTAGGTATGGGTATACGTGTATGCCCTGTAGACATAGATGGGAGGCAACTGGTGCCAGGCATTTCGTGAATGCTCTGGTGGCCCACTTCAAGCCGAAAGGTAGGGCCTTGAACTGGTAGTGCTGTCCCTGCACCACAAAAGCATAGAAAGTTTTGGTGTTTCTTGTGAATGGGGACGTGGAAGTAGGCGTCCTACAGGTCCAACGACGTCAAGAAGTCTCCTCTTTCCAGTTGGCCGAGCATGTGTTGCAACGTGACCATCCTGAATTTTTTTTACTTTAGGTATTTGTTCAGACGTCGTAAGTCTAGGATAGGCCTCCATCCCCCCGTCTTCTTTCTGACCAGAATGTATCGGGAATAGACTACAGAGCCATTGGGGAACTTGCTCTATTGCCCCTTTTCGCAGCATGGCCCGTACCTCTTCCAGGAGCTAAGGGGTGTGCTGCTCCTGATGGATAACCGGAGGGATCAGCGGACACCTGCGTTGAAACTCCAGGGTGTGTCCTTGGGCAAAAGCATCCAGCACCCATCTGTTGGTGGTGATCTTTCTCCACTCGCTGATGAACCTCGTCAGCTGGCCTCCCACAGGGGTGCACGAGTGGGGGCCCGACGTCCCAGTCGGTTTTGGCTTGCCTTGGCGCCGACGTCCTGCCCTGCTAGCACCGCTGTCCTCTACTGCCATAGGCTGGGAACGTCCTTTGTAGACTTCCTGCTTTGTGGATCTAGAAGGTTGTAGGTACGATGCAGAGAAACCTTTTGAAGACCTGTTCGACTTTCCCCAGGATGAACGAAAAGAAGACCGGTGCTGCTGGAGAGTGCCCATGGAATGGGCCGCCTCTGTATCCGTTTTGATGGCCTGGAAGGACTCGTCGATGACCTTCTCGAATAGATTCTCTCTGACGAAGGGCATGTCAAGCCTGAACTTCCTGATAGAAATTGGTGGCTTTCATACAACCTTGGCGACGCAGGCAGACACCGTTCTCCATTTGCCAGAACCCTGTGTCAGCGACGTCCAATGCCACTGTGATGGCGTGATCAGACGCCACTTCCCCTTCCTGGAAGAGAGCGATTGCCACCATCTTCTTATCATCGTGGAAGAACTCTAGAATCAAGCTCAGCTTGTACCACAACTCCCTGTCTTACCTGGCAATCCTTGCCAGTGCTTTGGCCGCCTTGGGAGTGGACACCGCTGTGTAAATCACCACCTTCCTCATGGCGTCCATGCTTTTCTCCCCTCACTGTCGGGAGGGACCAAAGACAATGAGGACGGGTTTGCCGACAGTTTCCTCGCATCAGCCTATACCACTGAATCCGGCGATGGATGCGACCTCGGGCACTTTGGTGCGGAGTCCGGCACCCTATATTTCTTATCCAGCCTATCCCGTTTGACTGGAGCCATGCAAGGGTTCTTCATGAGAGCCAGGCCCTCTTCCCAAACATCGTCCAGAAGGGGCACCACCATGATAGTCTTTCTCTTGGCCTCGTGTCTCTGGTACAAGAAGCCCTCCCTTCTTGGTTTCCTCAGGCACCAGCTGGAATAGCTCAGAGGCTCTGGAGATCATCCGGTGGGGACATCCTATGTGGAGCATCCAATTGTGGAGATTCACCGTCCGCTGTGACGATATCCTCATCACCATCAGTCATTGTGCCCGTATCCGTCCCCGTCCCTGTGTCTGCTGGGGGAGAAGGGACCCGACGTGGTGGCGGAGGTTGAAATGGGGGTGTCGGATGATGTGTCCTCTTCTTCAATGGTGACTAATCGGGGACCACAGGTACCGGAGCCAGAGGCATCCTCCTCTGGATCTCCGACACCAAGGTGTGTAGAGTCAATAGAATATCCAATTAAATGTCACTCGGCTGAGAAGGCACAACAGGAACACTAGGCCCTGCACCGTTGTCGTCCTATTCTTCAACGCACTCGTGTATAGTTTGTAAGGACTCCTGATCCTTGTTGTCCGTGGATGAGACCTCCATGTCTGGGTGATGGCCTGGAAGGGCATCTTTATGGCCTCCTTGCCCCCTGCTTTTCCCACCCCTGGGGGTCTTGAACTGGTTTCACCATTTCTGGCATGCCTGCAGACTTTGCCAAAGTCACTGTGGCTGTGTCGTGCCACAGTAGTAGGGACAATTTCTGAGCCGTGGGAGCTATCCTTGCAGGATCAGTGCTCTTAGCTGTCGTGGCAGTAGCAGTCGTCGACTGAGTCGCCAACGATGTCTTAGTCTGTGCAGGTTGAGCCTGCTTGGGCTGTTCAGCCTTCTTCTCCTCCGTGCGTGGCTTATCAGATTTCTCACGTAGTTTAGCCGGGGTAGCTGACTTCCTCTTCGAAGAGGAGCTTGACTGTTGGCTAGCAATGGAGGCGGAAGGTGATGCTGATCACGCCCTTCCCACCTTGGGACCCGCTTCCACAGTGAATCCGGTGGACTTGGACTGGCGGTTCTTGGCCTTATCTTGTGCCCCCATGGATGAGATGCCCTCAAAGAAGACCGCTCCTCGAACTGGCCGGTCCTGGGTGAGGCATGACCCTGCGTGGGTCAGAGGGCTTGCCGTTAAGCCATGCCACCAACCTCTACTATGCCTGTCCTTCGTCGTTTTCTTGGAGAAACTGAGGCATATCTCATACTCTTACTTCCTTGTGGTCCGGGTGCAGGCAGTAGAGGCATTGCGGGTGCTTGTCCTCCACAAACACGTTCCGAAGCCCGTACTTTGGTGCAGGGCCTGAAGAGGGACCTTCCCTCCTTCTCCGTCATGGTCAGAGGGCGCGAAGTAGGCCCGAAGGCCTTGTAGAATCTTTCAACGATTTTTGCCCTTGAGCGGTCTGGAACTTCACCGACAACAGATCCCTGCTGTCGGCAGATGAAGAAAAGAGCACACAGGGTTCTTCGAAACAAAAATAGAACTTTTCCCATCAAAAACATGAAAAAACGTCCAAATAGCTCAGAGAGTAAATTCGAGGCCTCCCAACACTGAAGCATGCGGTAAATATCTGAAGATGGCTGCCAGAGGAGGGGCTTACGGAGAGGACTGTCAATGCAGAATGACTCAGAGGACAGTCATTGGTTTAGAGGAGAAATACAGTTTTTTAAGTGAAAGTGAAACTGTTTTTTCTTTTACCGACGATTCCCAGCATGACGACAGGGAATATTCATGAGCATGTGAATCCATGCCAGACCCCAAGCTGGAGAATAATACAAACTGTTAAGATATTTATTTAGGTAACATCCGAGCCAAGTGTGGAACATTTCACATGCTAACCCATGCTTAGGACAAGTGCCCCCATAGACTCCATGCTATGACAACGTGGGGAATGTATTTCCAACCTGTGATGGCCAACTGACCTGAATGAAATAACATAGGCCAGAGCAGACACTTATACAGCTGGAGTCACTGCATGCTCCAATTACAGCCTCCTAGCTACATGTGCAGGCATGATATATCAATGTGATCTTATACCCTTGCCCACGGTAACTCCATACCTGAACCAATAAATGCTGGCAACACCCAAAAGCATGGGTGGACAGAAGCCAACGAAAACAAAGAAAAGGACTATAATTAGTTGCTCATGATATATGCACCCATGACCTAAGGCTAACCCTGAATTCACCTGTCTGCATGCCCACACAACATACTTGCAGCGAACCGAAGTTATAGGACCGACAGTGCGGAGAATTGAATAATAGTAAGCTGCCAAGAGAACATAAGCCACAATTACAAACTAACTCAGCACTAGTTATGAAAAGCATCTAATCTGCCGAATTCAGAAGTCCTGCATATGTCCTACATCGTTTGAGCCGCTCATACTGCTGCGAGTCTAGTCAGCATGTTCTGTGAATCTTAATTTAGAGCTGAGAACGACATCCGTAACCGGAAGCTACTAACTGTGCAAACCTGATCGCCATTTTGGCATGGACTCTGTTGCAATGAATAAGGGCCTAGTTGGATACCATACCTATACTTAACATAGACCAACATCCCGTAAATGTTAACATAAGACACGGTATGACTGGCACACATACTAATGATTATTGAAATGTTGGGTGATGGATTAACCCGAAACTCAACTATTTTCATGATGCGAAACATAACTTGATCCTGCACTAATTTAATGCGGGCCAGTGAGTGGGCACAAGAGTGCTCAACCAATGTGGAGAATAACCACCACCTGCATACATGCTGTCAATTAAGTAAACTAATATCAGAAATAATAAGTGCGTGGGGGGCGTGGCTAACGCCCCAACAAGATGGACGTGTAGTCCGTTATATCGCTCAAAGGTGCTTCGATCATATTGCAATTCTGTCATCATAAAATAATACTGTTGGGTTGAAACACCCTCCAGAGATATAATTACCTGCCTGTGTGTGCTGGTTTGTGGTGACATCTGACAGAGCAGCTCTTTTTGTTCCTGTAAGCCGTGCCAGCTGAGGAAATCGTGGGCTGAGCACCTGCATTTTAAACCTTTTCATTTAGAAACTGAGGTCTCTAACTTAGAGGATAGGAATAGGAGGGACATCATTAGAATGTCTGGTGTTCCAGAAAACTCAGAACAAAATAATACCATTAAATTCCTGACTGATTGGATTCCTAAAATACTGACTATCTTCTTCTCTCCCCCTCTGGAGTTCCAAAGGGTGCAAAGAAGTAGACCACGCTTTACCACAAACAGCGCTTCACCAAAGGCAGCTCATTGCCTGTGTATTGCCACACAAACAAGCTAGGCAGATTCTCTCAGCTGCAAAAAAGTTGCAATCCCTAACCTTTCAAGGCAATAAAATATTCTTCTACTTAGACTTTTCCAGAGCTACTCAGGATAAAAGAAAACTATTTCTGGACATGAGACCTGCATTAAAAAAATCTAAACATCAAATACGGCCTACTGGAACCAGTTAGAATGATTAGGAGTCACCAAAGAATACCAAGACACAAATGAATTACAAGCTCTTATTAAAGCCCTCCAATCTTCAGAGATGGACATCTCGCCACCCACTGCATCTTCAGCGGCTTTGTGTTCTGATGCGTCACTATCTCTTCAAGCTCATAACTTATCTTCGCGTAACAAGTATAAAACCGGGAAATCTCACTTTTCTAGGAATAGATTGGAAAATATTTATTCTTCAAGTTCAATACCTCTTACAAGCACAGATACAAATCTAGATCTCCTATTAAACATATTGACCCGGTGGAAGAGATTCCAACTAATTGACTATTGTTCTTCAGTCCTTAACTTGCTAATATTGCTTTTTCTCCTTTAGTAATTCTGTTGATTATCCGACTACCTAATACTGAATCGCTACATTTGAGCTAATGGGTCTTCCGAAGACTCTCTTGTTTTCCCTGATGGCAGCCCCAATTGGATTTTTCCATTTAGCTACGTTTTTAGTCACTAATAATAATATTTTTTATCTTTATTTGCAATGTTGTATTCCCTTCCCTTCTGTGTTTATCCTTCATTGTAGTTTTTGTTATTGCATTCTGGAATCTCTCCAGCACGATGTTTTACACTTCCATTCGCTAATGTTCCTTTTCAAACATTCTTCGTTACTCAATCTATTTCACTTCAGATATTACCTTAATTACC
Source organism: Ambystoma mexicanum (assembly GCF_040938575.1). Lineage (NCBI taxonomy): Eukaryota > Metazoa > Chordata > Amphibia > Caudata > Ambystomatidae > Ambystoma > Ambystoma mexicanum. Next base: position 231,919,324 of record NC_090934.1, read on the forward strand.
ATGTACCCTATTCTGTACTGTTATGAGTATCAAGGTATTGTCATGGAGTGTTAAAGGTCTTAATAATCCTATCAAAAGACAAATAGTCTATAGTTAGAAAAACAATCCAGATGTACGCATTCAAGAAACCCATTTAGAATATATTGAAGAAGATAATAAGCTGATCAAATTATAGGTAAAGCATGCATTTTTTGCACCGGCAATAGATAAAAGGGGAGAAGTTACTATACTCATTCATAAGAAAACTTGTTTTCAATTTCTTGATCAACAACACGACCCTTCCGGGTGATGGTAAATCATTGACGCCAATATCAAGAAGATTATGGTTACTATCCTTGATATTTATGGTCCCAATGCTCTAGATCCATCCTATTGGAACAATTTAAAACATGTTCTCTTTAACAAGAATTAGGATTGACTCATTATTTGTGGGGACTGTAATCAAATCTGTGATTTCACCTTGGACCGCAAATCATATTCCAAATTCATAAACTCGAAATCCCACAAACAATTAATCAATTGTATAGAAGACCTCACTCTTGTTGATACTTGGCATTTTTGTCACCGAGATGTTAAAAATTGACCTTTTTCTCCCCCCTTCACAAAACCTTTTCCAGAATGGATCATATATTTGTTAACTCTCCACTTGCTTCCAATATCCTCCATTCTGAAATCGGCCCTTTTGTCATTTTAGACCATGCACCGTTCCTTACTGTCCTGGAAAATGAACCTCAACATTCCCTGGCCTCCCAATTGAGATTCAATTCTTTTCTACTCAATGATCCTGATTTCATCCCACAAATAAATGTTTTCTTTACCGAATTCTTTACTTTTAACAACACCTTGGACACCACAATTCATAATAATTGGGACGTTTTCAGAGCCACGTTATGTGATTTTATTATACAATTTACTTCTTTGAAGAAGTAACAAAATGAACAAAAATACCAAGAGCTTTTATGCTCCAATAAATTATAGAGGATGGAGTCGATAGAATGGACAGAGTGGATAGAATAGATGGAGTGGATGGATTGGATGGAGTGGATGGATTGGATGAAATGGAAGGAATGGATGAAGTGGATGGAACGGATGAAGTGGATGGAACAGATGAAGTGGATGAAGTGGAAGGAATGGATGAAGTGGATGGAACGCATGAAGTGGATGGAACGGACGGAGTGAATGGTTTCTCCATGAAGTGGATGGAACGGACGGAGTGGATGCAATGGTCAGATGGAATGTTGGAAAGGATAGAGTGATGGAACGGATGGCACGGATGGACCGGTGATGCAGATGCGATGGAAGGCGCGGATGCGCCGGATGGTGCAGATGCAACAGATGGTGTGGACGTCACGGGTGATGCGGATGCCACAGACAGCGCAGATGCTATGGATGGTGCGGATGCTGCAGATGGTGCAGAGGATGTGGATGCTGCAGATGCTGCGGACGCTGCGGATGGTGCGGACGCTGCAGATGGTGCGGACGCTGCAGATGGTGCGGACGCTGCAGATGGTGCGGACGCTGCAGATGGTGCGGATGCTGCAGATGGTGTGGACGCTGCAGATGGTGCGGACGCTGCGGATGCTTCGGATGGCATGGATGCTACATATTGTACACTGCGGATGCTGCGGCCAATGCAGATGCTGCGGACGGTACGGATGATGCGTCAGATGGTAGATATCTGTATCTCCTAGATGTGCTATATACCTTTATCCCCATCTTTATCTGTATCACATGTTTACTCCTGTCCATCCATCCTGTCGCTTTATATACGTATGCCGCTATGTACTCCCCCACTGTCCTGCTCTTGTGCCTGGTCCCAGACGTTTTACTGATAACCACCATATCACACTACTATGCTCACTCTCTCCTATACACCATCATTCAACTAGAACACAGCTATACTACGATCAATTCAGCCTAGCTGTTCTCATACTAACATGACGCCACAAACTCATCATCCTAATAAAACACAGCTAGCTGAGCGCATACCGGCTAGTTTAGGCGCCTCCTCAAGCCTAATGCAGCCAGAACTCAGTCTGGGTGTACACCCTCCAGACTGAACACATCCAACTGATTTCATCAGCACCATACCTACTGCTAGGAAGCAGCTATCATGCAACAACCAAACCAGCTGCACACATATCCGGTGTGCCCACACCCCATACGACACTCTCTATCTCTACTGACTTTGAACTGCGGTTCCCGAGGGCGTTCAACCTACCAGCGCTTTGAGGTCATACCAATGATATATAAGGCACTATATAAATGCCAAGTAACATAACATAACATTAAAAACAGCTTATTTCAATAACCCTACAGAAGATTATTTCAAATCCCTCCTTGCAAAACACATAGAATTTAATAATCACAATACTAATAAAGCCTGTTCATCCCTGTTCAGATCTAAAGCAAATTTCTATGGTGGTTCCAATAAATCGGGTAAATTATTTGCTACATATCTTAAAAGGAAGAAAGAAAAATCTATTATAACTTCTATCATTAATCAACATGGGGTTAGGGTACCCAATCCGCAACAAATTAACAATACTTTCTTTGAATTTTAATCTCAACTTTACTCAGCTGATCAAACCATTCTTAATGATGATATTACTAACTATTTCCGCTCTAAGAAAATTATTGATAATCCTGTAGATCTTTTCTTTTTTGATGCCCGCATTTCATTACAGGAAATTCAAAAAGCCATCCTAGACCTTAAAATTGGTAAAGCCCCAGTGCCTGATGGATGCCCTGGTGATTTTTATCACTTTTTTTCTACCTTTCTCTCCCCTAAACTCCTTGAACTTTATAACCATTTTTTTATGTCAGGTTCCAGCTCCGGAACCTTTGGAGAAGCCTTATTAATTCTGTTCCCCAAACTGGATAAAGACCCAGACAAAGACCCTATGTTAGTCAAAAATTATCGTCCCATACCATAATTCAGACTCTAAAATCCTAGCCAAAGTAATTGCTAATCGACTTGATGTTATAATGCACAAATTCATTAATGTAAATCAAACAGGTTTTATCAAAGGAATATATGCCTCATCCAATACTAGGATCTTTTTCAATAATCTTTTGCATGCGCAAAATTCACCTCATCGCATTATCATCCTTGCCTTAGACGCTGAGAAAGCCTTCGACAGAGTTTCATGGCCCTTCCTATTTGAATCCCTTTCATGGCATGGGTGTAGTCCTAATTTTTCCAAACTCATCACACTTTTATATTCTACACCCTCAACTAGAATGTTTATCAATAATACCTTTACCAAACACTTTCCGATATCACATGGAACCAGACAGACCACTTCTGTTTATTTTAGCTCTAGAACCCCTTCTTCAAAGCATCCCCCTTAATAATAGTATTAAAGGCATTGTTATGAAAGATTTCTCTATTAAATGTTCTGCATACGCTGATGATATCTTACTCTACCTTTCAAGCCCGACTACCTCTATACCGGCATTCACGTCTACCATTGATCAATTCACTCGTGTCTCAGGATACAAATTAAATTTTGATGAATCCAAAATCTTACTTCTTACTAATTTGTGTGTCTTATCCAATAATCTCCTTTATGGCATTAAGCGGTGCACTTCTTCTATTAAATACTCAGGGATACATATTGCTAAAGATATTAGATCCACTTAAAGCCTAAATCAGAATGCAATAATGGATAAAATAAGCTCTTCTATCAATCAGTGGTCCCCTTTTATCCTCTCTTGGTGGGGCAGATTAGACTCCATCATAATGACTCTTGGTCCTATCTTCTTGTATTACCTTTCCATGATCCCAGTTTTATTACCAAGCGCCTTCTTTGAAAGAAATTCACAAAATCCTATCCAATTTTATCTTCTGAACCCCAATTTATTAATGCCCCATCTTGGATTATTTTAACATCAAAACATATTACTCCTCTATCCTGTTCACATTTTCTCAGAACCTCCTCATGGCCTACTATTAAAAAACAGACCCTTTTTTATTCCTTCAAACAAGCTTGGTTTTCCTTAATCTCAACCTTAATCTCAACCTCGCCAAGACTCTACAAACGCCTTCTTATGGTTCAACAAATCATCCCCGCTTAAGATTAAACATGATAACTTACTTAAATGTTATTTAAGTAACACACTTGACTTACAACAATGTACCCATACCTTTCTACCTTTAATATCAATACATCTGATTTCAAAACCTATACTACCCTTACTAAGCTAATTGCCAAAGCCATCCCCTATTATTCTCAGAAAGCACCTTCTAAATATATAGAATAAATTGCATGATCCTGCCTTACCAAAGCTTCCCAATTTTACTCCATTCTTAACCAACCCAATGACAACGCTTCTAAACGTACTGTACTATGGGAAGCTGACTGTGATCACCAAATATCAAAAGAAATATGGACTCAAATTGAAAACAATGCTTTCCTACTTCTGGGTAGCTGCAAACCTCACACAATCACATTATTTTACATAGAGCATATTGGACTCTCCACCGAGTAGCCAAAATTACAAACTCTAATCATAATTTTTGTTGGTCTTCTCAATCCCCTACCACTGATTTTACCCACTCAATCTTTTATTGCAAATGTGTCTTTTCCTTCTGGACAGAAGTATGGAATTCTTTACAAAATAGTTTTTCTTTTCAAGAAACATGATCACTGTTCAACGTTATGATTGGTGTATTAGCTAATCTTACCATGTCACCCATTTCCTCTCTTAATTATTTAATTATGGTTTATTTTGCTTTTCACCTTTTTGTGTCCAACTGGAAAAATGCACAGAAACTATCGTAAAATGTATGGTGGAATTCTATATGCTCATACCACAGAATTGAAAAAATGTTTGCACTATCCTCCAGAACGTTGCCTAAATGTCACAACAAATGGAATGCTTTCGATAGCTACCTGACGTAATTTGTACTCTTCATTTATGATAGCATCATCCCCTCCCTTCTCCTTCTTTGTTTCTAAGTTTGTCTTGTTTGTCACCTCCCCTGCTTATATCAATTCATTCAACAGATCTCATTATTAACCTATTGATATATATTATATTTTATATAATATTGTTAATATCTGAAACTATATACTAAGGTCAAAGTTTTACTTGTTTCACTTTCTAGTTTAATCAAATGCATTCATTTTTGTATTTACTATTGTATTTATAAAACTTTCAATACAAATCAGTTAACTAAAAAACTTTAAAAAAAGAAATAATAAGCGTGTAACTCAAAGAGCTCTCAAAGATTGTCTGAACAAGGACAATCTGTTTGCTGTCTTTCTTTTACAAGTACAACTGATTTATACCAAGGTTGTGATTTTTATTCTTTACCAGTACGTCAGAAAACCAATATTGATCTGTACATTTCGGGATGAATGTTATATTCAATATATTAATAATATGACGAGTGCTACAACAGATAAGGCCTGGTTTTTGTACTACTGATCACATTGTAATTGTTAATTATCGACCAATAGCATTGATAAATAAGGACACAAAAATACTTACCGTGATCCTCGTGGATCGCCTCAAAAGAGTGACCACCACTTTGATACATCCTGATCAGATGGGTTATGTACCCGGAAGCGCCACAACTGCCAAGTTACGACGTCTACAGGAAGTCATAGCAGAGACACGCACCCGACCTGATAATTGTGCGGTAGCAGCCTTAGACGCCATCGGGCCTTCGACTCCGTAAAATGGGAGTGGATGTTCGCTACACTAGAACACTAAAGGATAGGCCAGGGGTTCATGAGATGGATCTGTATGCTGTACGCAACACCAACAGCCAGAGTACGAACCGGAAAATATATTTCTGACCTGTTCAGGATTTCCCGAGGTACCAAACAGGGTTGCCCGCTCTCACCGCTTTTATACATCTTAGCACTAGAACCTCTAGCCATATACATGAGGAACACGTTTCGCTACACGGGATTATGCGTCAATGGGATTACACATGTCATATCCCTCTATGCAGATGACATCCTTCTATTCATATGAAATCCGGAAGACACATTGGGATCATATCTTGAAATGCTTGATAACTTTGCACGTCTCTCGGGGATAGCCATTAGCAAAGCCAAGTCATGCCTATTTCCCCTAGCAGGCTGGGTGGGGAATACAGTGGAACAACTCCCTTGCTTGGAACTGAAATGGAACACCTGCACATTCCGCTACTTAGGCGTGAACATATACCATTCCATAGAAGACACACCTAAGGCCAACACACTGCAAGCCAAGCATAACATAGATGCCTCCATCAAATTCTGGGAGAAGCTCCCCCTGTCAGTGGTGGGCTGAATATCCCTAGTGAAGATGATCGTATTACCTAGGTTATTGTACCACTTCAGTAATGTACGCTACCTCATCCCGAAAAAGTTCTTCATAGACCTCAACACTACACTAAGTAGCTTCATATGGGGAAGAGGGAGGAAAAGAGTAGCCATGGAAACACCCTGCAGAGACTATGCGGAGGGAGGTCTGAGGCTTCCACACTTCGAACTGTACTATCTTGCTGGACAGCTACAGCATGTAGCCAACTGGCTCACAGACACGGAAATGGTGGAGCACACCCTCCTAAACAAGGCTGTGTCCGCATACCTCCTAAAAGAAATACTGTGGATAGAGGATGCAACGATTCCGAACACCCCCATGCTCTTGCACTTAGGGAGCAAATATGGAAGAGAACACAGAAGCTATTGAAAATCAAGGAGCCGTACTCCCCCCAGATACCACTTGCAGCACTCAGCGGTACTACGAGAGAACACCTTCAACAGAGCAGAAGTCACTGGGAATCCAAAGGAATTATCACAATTGAAGACCTAGCGCCAGACGGGAAAGTAAAGGAATTTCAGGAACTAACATGGTCCCACGACCGGCATAGAGTTCAATACATAAACTACGTAAGGCTCATCAAACAGCTGAACATTAAGTGGCCAACCCCTGCAGAGCAGCAAACAGAAAACCCGACATTGAGACTTCTCTATGATGTAACAGAAGGTGGACACATGGTATCTAGAATCTATCAGATAATGGAGGATGAGGTCCCCAAAGATAAAAACAAAGGGAGACAAGACTAGGAGCGGATACTAGGAAAGGAAATAACAGACAAAGACTGGGAAAAAGCGAAGCTCTATCCAAAAAACATATCAAGAAATGCCAGGTTAAAACAGCTGCAATTCCACATACTTCAACGAGCATTCCTAACCCCGGAGAGAATAGCTTGTTTCCCAGGTGCTACCGCTCAAAGGTGCCCAAAATGCGGGGAAGAAAATGCCAATTTAGGCCATATGTTTTGGCACTGTCCGAAGATTCGCTCATACTGGGAGAAGATTGAACAAAGCCTGAGAGACAAGGGAATAAAAAGGAAAACCTGGAGAATTGAAGCCTGTCTACTAGGCATCTATACCTTCCCAAGTATGAACAAAGCAATGGCAAAAATGATTAATCTGGCGTGGGCACTAATCAAACGGCGGATAGCAATGGGGTGGAAGGCGACAGAGGAACCAAAAATCGAAAGATCTACAAAGATGGACCATTGCAGAGACAGCGTTTTGGCAAGAAGCACTACGAACTGGAAAAGGGAAAGTTTCATAGATATAACGACATGGAATCTGATACTAGAGGACTTGTTCAGCTCTCCAGATGATAAACCCCCCCTGAACCAGATCCCCTTGCGCAAGTTTGAGCAGCACAGGACACGTAGGGTGCAAGAGAACAATCGTCGTCAGACACATCGACCTCGTGGCAAGGAACGTCTGAGATGTTGATTGCCTGTGACCAGTTTATGTAGCATGTTTAAGTTTAGGCTGGATTTACGTTAAAGTTAGGCTAAGGGGGAGGCGGACGGGATAAAAGTAAGGACGACATTGAGACATATCACAATGCTATGGTTTCATTTTTAGGATTTACTAAACTTGGAAACTAATGAATACATTTTTTAAAAAAATGTTCTATTGGCAGCTTACTATTATTAAATTCTCTGCACTGTCGGTCCTATGACTTCGGTTCTCTGCAGGTTTGTTGTGTGGACATGCAGTCGGGTGAATTCACGGTTAGCCTTAGGTCATGGGCGCATATATCATGAACAACTAATTATAGTCATTGTCTTTGTTTTCGTTAGATTATGCCCACCCATGCTTTTGGGTGTTACCAGCATTTATTGGTTCAAGTATGGAATTACCTTGGGGAAGGGTGTAACATCACATTGATATATCATGCCTGCACATGTAGCTAGGAGGCTGTAATTGGGGCATGCAGTGACTCCAGCTACGTGTATGCTCTGGTTATTTGTTATTTCATTTAGGTCTATTGGCCATCACGGGTTGGAAATACATTCCCCAGGTTGTAACAGGATGTAGGATATGGAGGCACTTGTCCTATGCAAGGGTTAGCATGCAAAATGTTCCACACTTGGCTCGGATGTCACCTAAATAGATATTTTAACAGTTTGTATTATTATCACACAAACAGTTTAATATTGCGTAATAGGTGAGGATTATTGGTATTAGACTGAGGCTAACTGCCAAGTGTTCAACATCAATGTAACTGCATTTTCAAATTTTCTTTTTCCTTTTCCGTTGTTTGTCATCTCTCTTTCTGGGTTTATGCTTTTAGTATTACTGGCAAAATGACTTATTTTGTGTTTTACTTATCCAATTGGTTTATTTACTTTGTTGGTCTGTGTTTATGATGGATGGGTGATGGGTAATTCATGGCAATTTTGTGTTTTTACAAATCTGGGCTTGTGGTTCGTGTGGCTTTGTCCGCCCTGTCTGATATTTGATAACCATTTTTGTATTAACATGTTATGTCTTTGGACTCTTCTAAACCACTTGTACCTGATGTCTGTGCCATATATGTTTACTTACTGTTTACTTGATGTTGTGCAATATGTTCATTGTGTCCTATATGTTATATCATTTTTTTGGCACAATAACTCTGTCAAAGCCTAGAGGAAGACTGTGAGGTCGAAACACGTGTCAGCTTTGGACTAAATTACAGATTTGAATGTGCAGTGCGGTTGTGACTTACTTAATCAATTATTACTAAGGATTCTTGGGGCATAGGGTCCTTCATTTCACATACAACAACAGCAATCCTAGTGTAGGGTTAGAAAGTGAGGGGAGCTGGGATCTATTTAGCTCCTGCTTCCAGCACAGTAGAGCCTGGATAGCTTGGACCATCAGCTACCGTGAGCTACTTTTGTCTTCTAGGGCCAACTGTTGCCTTCCAAACATGTAAATGTGACATTAACTTTGAGTATTTGAGAATGTTAATAAAGAAGAATTAGAACACATGGTTCATAAAAAATTGACAAAAAGTTAAAAGGGCATCTCTGGTAGCTCCTGGTCCCCCTACGATAGCTCCTACCTACTGGGTGAAGCTCAACACCCAGGAGCTGGTTTTAGCTCCTGCTCATTGAATCTGAAATTCGAACCCTGCTAGTGTAGCCTACTGGCGCAGCAATATACTTTCCTAATTAGTGAAAAGCGCAGTGGGTTCAAGCTTGTTTGCCTCAAACCTTTTTATATGTATTTTAAAAAGACCCTTACTAAAAGGGGTTTTGTTGAAGACAGGTTGACTACATACAGTATCTCATAACATGAGAAGGCTGGTGCCTTTTATTTTTTGTAAACAATTATATGTCTAGACTCAGCCATTCGATAGCAGAATAAGCAAAGCCACATTAGGTTATTTTGCCGTCAAGAGTATGATGTGGGTAAAAAAATGTTTTTAAAGTAAATTAAAAACTGTTTCTTGCGTTGCCCTTTTTTGTTGCATTGCAAAGTGGGAGAGAGGTACCTTGCGGTAAAAAAAGATAAAAGAAGCAAACATAAAACAGAGATGCTTCTGACAGCATTTTTATACTAGTGGAATTGTACTGCCAGCAAAATTAAGCAGAACCATTTACTTTACTTTATTTTATTTATATAGCGCACCATAGTACCCGGAGGCGTGAGGGTGCAGCACAGTTAGCTACAGCTCGTCTCATATAAAATGAGATATAAGAGTATGACAGTTAATTAAACAGTAGCATTTTGATCCCTTTTTTTTAAAAACATGTTTATTTTTGATCGACACACCAGAGAAAAGTACATTACAACCTATTCTTTCATGACACTCTATGCAGCTCATTGATCATCTCCTCCCCCATCAACCCCATTCCCGTCCCCCCTTAGTTAACGTCCAAATCTTGCTATTCTGTCCGTTGTATCATCTCCGTGTTCCTTGCCGTTAGAGCGTTTGCTACCGCTCGTGGCTTAAAAGTTAGTGCTGGATAGCTCTGGTCATAGTCTATTACAGGGGACCAGATGTTTGTGAAGCAGTGAAGGAGGCCTCTGTTTGCCGCTGTGATCTTTTCGGCGATAAAGATGTCCCAAAGTTTCAGCCACCATAGGATCATCAGGGGTCCCTCCGGCGATTTCCAGGTTCGTGCCACTGTGATTTTAGCGGCCAGGAGGAGGTGAGTGAGGAGGGTGGCACTTCTACCCGACCGTGGGTATATGCCTGGAAGCGGGGCTCCTAGTAGGATTGATTCTGGCTCCAAGGGCAGCTTTATCCCAGTTATGTCTGCTATGGTGGCGATGCATTGGGCCCAGAAGTTTGCAACTACTGGGCAGGACCACCACATATGGATGAACGATCCCTGTAGGCTGCATCGACACCAGCATCGAGGGTCCAAGGCTGGGTTGATATGGTATAGTCTAAGTGGCGGGTAGTACCATCTTAGAAGTAGTTTATGGGCACACTCCCGATTAGTGATGCAGAAGGCGGAGGCCCGCGTGCAAGACCAAATGTCTGACCAGACCTGGTCTTCTATTGGGTGTCCTAGGTCTGTTTCCCAGTGGTTCATGTAGGTTGCTCTAGCGACCAGGAGATTCGTCTGCAACAGCTTGTACATCGCTGAGATGCGCCCTCGGTGTGGGGGATCTGCGATTGTCAGCTCTGTAGGGTCTAGATCTCGTGTCGCTGCCTTGCGCGTTGTTGGGTGGGAACACCAATGCCTCAGTTGCACGTATGTGAATCTGTCTGTTTCCACTAGGTCAAAGGCGTTTTTGCATTGTTCAAAGGTGAGTGGTTGATTCCTCTCAAAGAGCTGGCTTAGGGAGCTGAGGCCGCCGGCGATCCAGTCCTTAAAGTTCACTAGGTGGGTTCCTGGGGAGAACGCTGGGTTATGAAATACCGGGGAAGCTGGGACTAGGCCTCTAGGGATTCCCCTCTGTTTACGAGTCCATTCCCAAGCTTTTACAGTCTGTCTAGTGGAAGAGAAGATGTTCGGCCACGTTCTTCGGAGGACGGGGGAAAGGTGCAGGAGGAAGCGGAGAGGGAGGGGTAAGCGGGATTGTTCAATCTCGACCCATCTAGGTCTGTTCGAGGTTATCGTCCAGCCCACAGTGTGAGCCAGCTGGGCTGTGATCTGGTATTTCTGGAGGTCTGGGACTCCTAGGCCTCCCAAGTTCGGATTGCTCAGCATTGTCTTGAGCGGGATCCTTGACTTTTTACCTTTCCAGATGAAGCGTAGTACCTTCCTTTGGAGGCGCAATAGTGGGGTCTGGGGGATCAAAACTGGAATGGCCGAACAGGTGTAAAGTAGGCGTGGAAGGAGGTTCATTTTACATGCCGCTATGCGGCCCAGTAGAGAGATCTCCTGCGAGAGCCAGCGAGTGAGGTCCTCCTCCAAGGTCTTGAACAGTGGTTGAAAGTTTGCTTGGTAGGTATCCTCCGGTCAGGCCGTGATCTGTACTCCTAGGTAGGGGATGGACTTTTCGCTGAGCTGGATCGGGCAGAGGGCTCTAAAAGAATCCTTATCTTCCTGCTCCAGTCTCACCCCCAGGGCCGATGATTTCGCGAAGTTTATCGTGAATCCTGAAACTTTACCAAAGCGATGAATTTCTGCCAGGGAGGACCTCAGCGATTAGGTGGTGTCCGATATGGTTAATAACACATCATCCGCATATAGTGCTATTTTATGTTGAGTGGGGCCTACTTGGAGGCCTTTGATTCTGGGGTTCAGTCGGATCCTTTGGGCCAGTGGCTCCATAACCAGGGCGAAAAGCAGGGGAGACAAGGGGCATCCTTGTCTGGTGCCGCATGATAAGGGGATCGGGTTAGATAGGAAGCTGTTAACGCAGAGCAAGGTCTTCGGTGATTGGTAGTTCGCTAAGACGAGTTTCTGAAATGTGGGTCCAAAATGAAAGGACTCTAGGGTGAATCGGAGGAATGACCAATCTACTTTGTCAAAGGCTTTAGTCGCATCTAAAGCTAGCACAGCCAATTTACGTGCATCTCGTTGAGTGACTTCGACCAGGTTTAGGACCCTGCGGACGTTGTCTGCAGCGGATCTATTCAGTACGAATCCTGTCTGGTCTGGGTCGATGATGTCCGGGAGCACTCTCGCTAATCTGTTGGCCAAGACCTTTGAGTAAATGTTAGCGTCCAGGTTTAGTAGAGAGATAGGTCTATACGCTGTGATGTCTCTGGGGTCTTTTCCCGGTTTCAGGGCGAGAACCGTGATCGATTCCTGCATGGATGAGGTGATGGACCCCGAGGTAGCGAAGGAGTTAAAGAGCGATGTGAGGGGGGTCACCAGCTGCGAGCGAAAGACTTTGTAAAAGTGGGTCGAGAATCCGTCTGGACCCGGGGCCCTTGGTTTGAGACTTTTGATGACTTTGTCGACCTCTTCGCTCGTGATCGGGGTCTCCAGCTCGTCTCGCACCGTAGGGGCGATCCGGGGAAGCGCTGCGTCTCGCAGGTGTGAGAGCTGCTCTTCGGGTGATCTCGGGGAGGCTGTCATTGTGTCTGTGAGGTGAGTGACTGCGATGTGTTGCTCGTCTCCCTCTGCGAACTGGACTCTGCCCTGGGAATCGCGGAGGCCTAGGATGGAATTTCTCTTTCTAGTCTTCGCCAGTTTTTCCACCAGAAATTTTTTGGCCTTGTTCCCTTTAGTGTAGTAGCTCTGCTTAGTTCTGGCAAGAATCTGAGCCGTGTCCTCAGCGTAATGTGCTTGTAGCTTCTTTCGAGCTATCTGCAGGGCTCGATGGGTTCTGGGCGTCCAATTTTTTGCTTTACATATAGCTTCTGCTCTCTCTACGTCCTCCTGTAAGATCTGGCGAGTCTGGAGCTTCTTTTTGTGATAGGCCGCTCCTTGGGAGATTAGGACCCCTCTCACAACCACTTTCATTGCGTCCCACGTGTTGGCCGGTGAGGTGTCCTCGCTCCTATTTTCTTTGAAGTAGTCTTTGATGGCTTTCGCTACCACATCCCTTAATGACATGTCATTCAAGATCGGGTCGTATAGGGACCACTTGCGTTTTGGGAGCGGATCAGTGTCATGGGCTCTCAATGTTAGCATGACCGGGGCATGATCCGATAAGATTCTGGGACCTATGGTCACCTCTTCGGTGTAAGCCAGGACTTGGGGGGAAGCCAGCAGCAGGTCGATGCGAGAGTAAGTTCTGTGTACATAAGAATAGAATGAGTAGTCGCGGACCTCTGGGTGTAAGACTCTCCATGTGTCGACCACATCCAAGGTGCGGAAAAGTTTAAGAAGAGCTATTGCCACACTGAAGTCTTTACGAGCAGGGGGGTGAGATTTATCTTTGATTGGGTCAGGGGCTCTGTTGAAGTCTCCCCCTATTATCGTTTGACCCTCCACGAATGGTCGGAGGGCATCTTCCAGAGCTGAGTAAAACTCTTCCCGTTTATCATTCGGGGCGTAGATCGAGATAAGGGAGTATAGTTGGCCATAGATCCGGCATTTAATTGCTACGAAGCGGCCATCTGGGCAAAGCACAGTGTCTAAAATGTGTGGTCTAAGTGTCTTAGCGATGAGTAAAGCTGCTCCACCTTTTTTGGTGCCGTTCGATGCCAGGAATTGTAACGGGAATTGTCTGTGGCGGAGCCTAGTGAAATCTGCTGGAATCAGGTGAGTTTCTTGAAGGAATACGACTGAGGCCTCTTCGTTCTGTAGACGCCGTAGCATAGATTTCCTCTTCTGCGGCCCGTTTAAGCCTCTGACGTTGAGGGTTAGGAACTTCACTTTCAGGTGTGGTTGAGGGTCATCGTGGGCTTTCCTCGACGGCTGGGGTGGGCTCTGTGGGGGAGAGTCATGAGTTTCAGGCATCATCCAAGAGCTTGGTGACAATGCGGTTCTCTGGTGGTCTTGTTTTATAACCTCTCCTACGGGAGGGCAAACTGAAACGGGAGGGTGAACATGGATGTGTGTGGGGGGCCGGGGTTTTCTGTGCGGCATTCTCCACGGCCAACAGGGCCAAAACAGTTTTCCCCTCCAACAGGGCCAGGGAAGAACCATTGGACTTGGTTCGCCTCCAAGGGTGAGTTGGTGACATACTCCTCGGAGTGGGGTGTGGGCCGCTCGGGGCCCGCGGAATAGTTATGTTCCGCTTTAGTTTCGGGATCGGGATCGGCTAGATAACGATAGAGGGGTATCACTGGATCATCGTATCCTCCGGCCTCTCTGTGCTTTAGACCAGGATTGTTGTTGCTGTCTTTGGGGTGATTGGTCCGGTTCTTCTGGCGGGAGGTGAGGACTGGAGGAGAGCGAGGCCTCCGGGGCGTTTGGATGCAAGATGGATTTCACGTCCTCAAGATGGCTGATTTTGCATAGGGTTCCCTGGTATGTGAATTGGAGAGTGGAAGGGAACAGCCATCGGTAGCAGATCTGCTGGCTTTGGAGGAACAGGGTCAAGGGCTTGAGGGCTCTTCTTTTCTGAAGGGTCATCAGGGGGAGATCCTGGAATATCTGAAGTGGGGTACCCATGAATGAGAGCTCGTCCTTGGTGCGGTTTATCGCCGAGATGGCCTCTTAAGTGGCGTAGAAATGGACTCTAGTGATTACATCTGGGGGGCCATCTGAGTCTACTCCTCGCCTCGGGCGCAATCTGTGGGTTCGGTCCAGGACGAGTTGAGCTTTGTCTGTGAGCGGGAGAAGGGCCTGGAAAAAATTGCTTATATATTCTGGTAGTTCTCTGTCTTGGACAGACGAAGGAACCCCTTGGATGAGCAGGTTATTCCGTCGTGCCCTATTCTCCAGGTCCTCCTGCTTAAATTCGAGCACTTTGCTTCTAGTCTGGAGCGCTTGAATCTCGCGTCGCATTTCTATTAGTGTTGCGTCATGGCTCTGGGTTAAGTCCTCGACTTCTCCTAGCCTCTGTTCGGCTTCTGTGAGTCGTTGGTCTGTCTGTTCTAGACGTGTGGTGAGCTCGGTCATGCAGGACCTAAACTCAGCTTTGATGTCCCGCATGAAGGCCACGATATCATCTTTGGTGGCCAGCTTAGCTTGTTCTTCCGGGGCCTTCTGTGGGGTGAGCCTAGGGGGAAGGTCCGGCTTCTTTGCCTTATCCGGCGCTAGGAGCATGGTGGAAATGTCCCAGAACTTGGGTGTTTTAGCGGGCTTCGACATCTTGCCAGTACAATGACCCTGGGGTTTCTTTTCCGGATGGGTCGCAAAGGGTAGGGGACTGCCCGCCGGGGAGCTGCTGTTTCAGGCTCTACACCGGGCTGAGATCCGGGATATCAGGGTGACGGTGGGCAGGGGCGCCCCAGGAATTCGCCAGGTGGCTGGGCCAGCGGAGGATCGAGGTTCAGGCTTCTATGGCCGCGTGTCCGGTGTCATGATCTCTGCTTCCAAAAGGTCAGGGTTTTCCCAACTCCCTTGGAAGCAGATCCATAACCCAGGTTCCGAGTGCCAACCAGTCCCAATTGGGACCTTTTGGACCCAGTCCTGGCGCCAGTGGCACCAGGCTCATAAATATGCCCAGTCCCAGCGCTGGAAGCGCCGGGCTCATAATGCTTGGGTGGACTTACCTGCAGCAGACCATGCTGCTTACTTGCCTGCCAGTTGAGCCTCTGATCCTCTTCTGTTTGGAACTACTTTTCCTGTTGGGTGGGGCAGGAGCCACTCCCTAGATTCAGAACACTGGAACTCTTCTGGAAAGCAGGAACTCTTTTCTTACCTAGGCGTGGCTGTGGAAGGAGACACCTAAGCACTACAGGAGGCTATTTAAACCACACCCGATGGATGAATCTTGCTTTGCGTTATTCTGCATCCTCTGCAGCAGAACACTCATCGTGTCTTCTGCATCTGATCCTGGGCCTAAGGAAAAAGGCTTACCATCCTGAATCCAGTCTTCAGCAACACCTATAAAGACAAGAAAGAACAGGTTAGCATTACGGTCTTCAGTGACAGCTCTTCACTTACCTGGTCCATCGGCTGTCACCAACACCTCGCGCTGCATTCCGGCATCTGAAAGACAAAGGCTTACCTACTCTTCGTGCGCTCCGGAGGTCTTCACACTGCATTCCGGCATCTGAAAGACAAAAGCTTACCAACTCTTTGCACGCTCCGGAGGCCTTCGGCGCTGCATCCCGCATCTGAAAGACAAAACAAGGTGCGTTTAAAGACATTGGGGAACTTTAATACTCACGTGCCATTATTCCTTTCCACATCTAACACAGTGGGTATTCCGGCACCCTGCAGCCGCTCCGAACTTGTACCTGCAAAATAAAAAGACAGTTAGAGCGCATCGTGAAGCAGGCAACAAGCGCTTACTTACGTGCTTCCAGGCGCTTCTATTCATCACACGGGCTCCATCTTCAACTCACTTCAGCCCGTCATCCGCCATCGCCGGAACCCTGCAAAACAAAAAACATCATTACTAAAGACTTTAAAGACATTAGAATTACTCGAAACTTACCGTTCGTGCAGTAAACGACGGACAGCAGTCCTCTGAAGTCAAGAGGCCTGCTCCCCTTATCCAGTGAAGAAACTGGTT
This sequence comes from Ambystoma mexicanum, assembly GCF_040938575.1. NCBI lineage: Eukaryota > Metazoa > Chordata > Amphibia > Caudata > Ambystomatidae > Ambystoma > Ambystoma mexicanum. The sequence continues at coordinate 231,936,111 of NC_090934.1, forward strand.
ACAGCACCCTGCCCCGAGGCAGATGGAGAGCACGGCGTTCACTTACCTAAGGTGAGAGCGTTAACCTTTGGGGTTCTACAGGAGAAGAGAAAGGGAAGAAGAGAGAGACATTCAATAACCCAGTTCCTTAATCCCATATTTTCTATCTGCAGACATCTTACCCTTCAAGTCAGACATACAGTGCACAGAGGTCCAGCCCAAAGAGCCAGCCGTGTGTTACACATCACCTTTGCAGATACGGTATACGCCCAGTCAAGACCGGCGCCTCTACGGGAATCAGGTGAGCGTTACATCCGGGTTCCTCTGACGTAGCTGGAATGGTGTTGGGGGAGGGGAAGCCGGAGTTCAGCTACTTATCAGGGACTCGGGTGATTCACCCCTGTTGGGCCGAGTTTAGAGCAAGGCCTCAGGGCCCTCAATTAGTGAGTACCTCGGGGGGCCGAGCGCTTCGCTCACTCCGCAGGGCCGATGCTTATGGGGGATGGGCTCACCTCTCTTTTGTCGCCGCTCTCGGATGCCGCAGTTCCTCCAGTCCTCGGTTCGGTTCTGGCTCCGACGCTGCTTGCTGCTCAGCCACGGAGAGGGGAGTCCTTCTTTTTCACGGCTCCGTCCGCTTCAGTACCCTGGAAATCTTCGGAGCGAGCCGCCAGTGACGGGGCGAGGAATCTCTCCTCACGGCTCCACCTCCACCTCCTCAGCAGGTCCCGTCTGCCATCTTTTGATCCCTTTTTTAAATATTTCTTAAGAATCACTATTCCTAAGGTGAGGATGGATATTATTCCATGCCCTTGGTGCTGCCACAAACAATGCACCTTTTGTCACCTGAGTGAAATTGCATTTTGGAACTTGAAGCTGATTTAGGTATTCGACCTCAGTGTCCTGATGTTATCTTTTCTTTGAAGTGCCTCTGTTAAGTAGCGGGGTCCAATGCTCTGTAGACATTTATCCGGTTCTGGTGGATGTGTTGTTGCAGAGAATCGGAAGCGGCTGTGTGCGGATAGGTGAGTTGCACAGTGCGGCTTGATTCCATGTGCCCAGCTATGTGGCGTCAGATGTGAGGCGTCTAGGTTCTTTCCTCTAGCAACTGAGTGGAGGAAGCGAGGACGGCAGCAGCAGCTGCAGCAGCGGCCCGAGGACCCAAGTCTTTCTGGAGTCTCTTGAGAGCCGTTTTATGGTGCCTTGGAGGCGCTGTGGAGGGGGAGTGGAGTGTGCTGCATCTAGCCAGTGCAGTTCGTTGGAGGCTGTGATTATGGTAATGGCACAATATGATGACACTAAGATAATCTACCAGTAATTTAAAAATACCGACCTGTGGCTTGCATTACAATTCAGGTGCCACGACTGTAGGAGTGAGTCTCTACAGCCTATTATTTTGATACTGTCCTTACTTTCCATATCTTAATTTCATCAAGTATCGCTTGGTGTTCTGGGAAATGGTCTGCCTTTAACTACTTCGTTGACATACGTTATTATACCAGGCTGACTGAAGGAGGGGCAAGTCAATCTACATTAGTCTGGTGATTATTATATAATCTGCTGGCAGCTGTGCGGCAGAATAGAGTAGAGGTGGACTCTACCTTTAATATCCTGCTGGTGACTGTGAATAACTGCTTTTTATCTTTGAACCAGCTGGAAATCTGTCTGCCCTACCTGAGAACTGATATAACATTACGGGTGCGATCACTGGGCATATCAGTGCTATATTTGATACATACTCCAGTGATTAGGATCATATCCCTCTGTTGGGAAGTTTCTAATTTATAGCACTGAATACTTAAAAGGCCTGAACTAATTCGAATCTCTTTCGCTGTGGTGCATTCAAAATAAAATTAAGAAGCAAAGTTGAAGGCAATAAAAGGAACAAAAGTGGCCCTGTGGATACTGACAAAGTGGAAATAAGCACTAAAACTGAAAGGCCACAAAATGAGGCTTACTACAAAGAAATGGAAATAGCCAGTCACAAGGCCAAAGAACACTTTTTATTACATTCAAGACTGGGGTCTCAGCGCCCCACGATGCATGCGTACAGACACTGTGGCGGGAGAGCCCGAGTCACCAAAATCATACACGTATATACATTCAGAATCACATATGCAACGCTTCTCCAGCCCCCTTGTATGATAGGGTTCATAGGGTTCATGACCTTTCCACGCAGATGGCATTACTACGGCAACGGCTTTGCATATTTCCCCGTCCTCCTACTGACAATTGTTTGGGAGCAGGGCAAAGCAGTGCATGGGGACATATCATGTTCCCTGGTACAAGGTAACATTTGCTGCACAGCTTATCTGTGTTGCTCCTAGAGCCTAAGGTCAGTCTGTTCTAAAGCTTGGGAATAGGGTTTTCCCTAGAGGAGCACGGTTTAAATGTACATTATTACGATTAATGGTTCAGTGGGGAAAACATGGTCGAGACAGGCGGGCACCTATTTGTAGATTAGCTATGCTCCTGTGAAGACTTTAAGGTTGTACAGTGTAAGATAAACAACATGCTCAGCAGAATGTGCATTCCTGTCTCGTAAATATTGGAAAGTTCATGCTGCGGTCTTCTACCGCGTTCACATCAAAAACGAAGAATGTGCAGGGCACTGAACATTGTTTCCAAGATGGCGGATAAAACAAAATGGCAACGTGGCCATCATTATTGCAGCAATAGATTTGTAGTGTGCTGTGAAATGCGAACGTGCTTAGGCCAATATACTTACTACATAGAACACTGAACCCAAATGCATTTTTCACCAAACTATTGCACTAAAAGAGAAAAAGATCACAGATTTTTTTGGGGAACCACAGGTTGTGGCGGAAATCCATGCTGAGCCTGAAGGATCTGGGCTACCCTTCAATGAAGCTGCCTGTACGTCAGCCGAATTTGATAACAATAATTCACTACTTAATCTGTGTTATAGCTTGGAGGGTCAGATTACCGATATTGAACAGAGAAATATGGAAGCACTTGATGCCGAAGACAGAAATACTCCCGCTCAGGATGGGGAGGCTGAGAATGAGTCTTCTTCTCGGTCTATTGTACTTGTTCCAGATAGACTATCATGCTCACCATGTCTAACTGGCTTGGTAGACGGCTCCAGTGTTTCAAATACGGAACCATCTGACAATGTCCCCTTCGCTACTAATTTTGATTGTGGTAATTGTAACCTTGAACCCCAGCTTAATGAACTTGATGCGCATCATTTAGCAACAAGTTTTGCTTTGATAATTTTGCTAAAGCTGTGCCATAATATTATGTGTCAAGTGAGAAACAATGCTGAGATGTTTAAAATTAATCAAAAGGAGATCATCGGAGTAGGTTCGGATGTAGGTAGTGGATTAAAAGAAGCTATCCCTATGAAGCCTATTATCGATAATATGGGTTCTGCTAACCTTGAGTCCACAATGGTGGAGGTGTTAGCTGGGAGTGATGTTGAGAGTATGGATGGGGACCATTTGTCTAAAAGAGAGAGGAGAAGAAAGCAGAAACAGCTGACCAAACCCCAGAAGTCTATTGAGGCAGTAGACCGTGTAAGTGATGAAATAAGTGAGCCCATAATAAAACAACCTCTGATTAAAAGCGACAGAAAGAGGGCGGCGAGAAAAGCGAAAAGACTCGCCCTCAAAACAAATAATTCGACTACATGGCTGCTTGCAGCTAAAAATAGCCAAAAATCTAAGAACACCTCTACATTGCCTGAAGTGGTAAGTCTTTTGGAGGAATCCAGTACTATTTCGCTGGATACCACAGATAGCTAGTTGTGTTGAGATGGCTGAAGCTTCTGCATCTAAAAAGAAGCATAAAGTCAAGTTTATAACTGAGAATATGGAAGGTCATAAGAGTCTAATGAACAAGAGAGAAGTGGTGAGTGACAAATCTGGAGTGAAACAAAATGATCATCTTCCTAACAGAGAGTTTACTACCTCAGCATATACTAAAAAAAGTACAAAGCCTATTAATAGAAGTAAATTATTGGAAATCCTTGGCTCACATCTGGTACTGAGGATTATAAAAAGTAGAGATTTAAAATTTGTAGAACAGTGTCTTGGCTATATTACAAAGGTTCATTGCCATTCTGAAGCAGTGGTTTGTTTAATTGGGGATTGTAGTGAAGAGTTGAAAAGGAGTGGCTATGTGTTGGATGCTGGCTGGGGTAAGAATGAAATAGCAGAATCTACTAAGAAACCTAAGAAGGCGGGTATGTTGGGAACAGGAAAGTCTGCTGGGGAAGATGATGCTGTAGTCAAATCCCATTGGGAATGGCTGTGCTCTTTCCTCCCACTCATCAACAATGGTTAATGAGCTGAGCTTACTATAGTGTCTTGGAACACCAGAGGGCATCGTCATCCTATGCTGGAATCAGGCTCGTAAGATATCTTTAGTAAGGCTCAGTTTGTGTTTCTACAGGAGACGTGGCTCATGCAAGCAGTTGAATTTGATGGATATACCGTTTACCATTACCTTGTTAAAAGAGGTGAAATGGGAAGACCTTATGGTGGTCTAACAATATTAGTATCAAATGCATTTGAATCCACTGAATGCATGCTGGGAGGTATTAATTGTCGAAGTCCGAGTGAATGATAATAACAAATTCATGTTGGTTATCATCTATGATCCTCCGGGTGAGACCTATACCTATACCTCTGCTATTCAATTGTACATATACAAGTGTCTTGTTGAATAGTATGTCACTATGGTCAACATGAATATCATTCTTGGAGTTGATTTAAATGCTAATGGTATATTGACGGATGAAATTATAATCTCACAGCAGACGGCAATGACAAAGGCGGAAAGCCTTTATTATGGATATGGAACTTCAAGCAGTCAATGGTTCTGAATTTAATACATCTAAAAGCACTGCTAGATGGACCAATGGCACGTATTCATCGACACTGGACTATATCTGTCTCAACGATAAGCTGTATGCTCATGTATTTGGTTTACAAATATTGGTGAATTCATTTAGCGATCATGCCCTGTTGATTTGTACCATTGGGTTGAATATGAAAATGTTGCACTATGACAGAATTGGGGATGTTGGCATTAACAGTAAAGGTAATAGACTAGGATGGTCGGATACTAATTTGGCTAAGGCAAAAGTATGGAGCAAAGGATTACAGGTTGAACATATGTTAACACTATCGGCAGATGAAATTGTGGGCTGGATTACCCAATGTATGAATGGTTTGATGCCTATAGGTGAAAAGTTGCAACCATACAAATATCGACATGATAATCTGAGACCATATGATAAGATCATACGTGGTATGAAAATTAAGCTGCGTAGAGATCTCAGATCATCTGACCGTAGTGGCCTGAGCCCAGAGCTCTTACATTCGGTGAAACGTTGCATCAAGAATAACTATAGAAATGCGACCAGATGCTATCTGTGTCAGATAGGAATATCAACTGGTAAAACATGACTCGGCTGCTGTCTGAGGGTAAAACCAAGAGATTTTGGATCAGCTTTAGGTCTATCAGTAATGGTGGTAAACATGAATTGGTGATCCCCATTCATGGTCCGACGTGGTTTAAATTTCTCTTGGAAAAATGTAAAGGTGATGTAAACAAATGGATAAAAACACAATAATTAATCTGACCATTGCTAGAGATGATATCATTGAGATAATTAAAAATATGAAATCTTCAAGAGCACCGGGGCCCGATGGGCTGTGTAACATCATAATAAAGGATAACCCAGAGATATGGGCAGATGTACTGCTAACAATATATGGAAAGGTGCTAGAGACTGGAACGATGCCAAACTCATGGAAAATGTCTTATACTATCCCAGTGCACAAGAGTGGCCCTCACAGCCTACCAGAAAATTATCGCTTCTTGGCACTTACGGATGTACCCAGTAAGATCTTCTGTACATTGATACTAAGTGAGATCAATAAGTGGATAACAAGTGAGCACATACTGGACAAGGTCCAAACGGGATTCCGTAAAGACTGTTCCACTACTGACAATATATTCATAGTAAATACCCTAGTTGAACAAGCTAAGTGCACTGAGTCACTACCTCTCTATATGTTGTTCGTAGATTGTTCCTCAGCGTTCGACACAGTTGACCGTGTGAAGTTGTGGGATAAATTACAGCTGCTAGGTATGCCAGAACACTGGATCTATGTGTGTAGGATGATATATGAGGAGAGTATGGCCAGAGTCTGATTGGACAACATAGGATTAATGTCTGATACCATAGCAATCCAAAAGGGTGTGAGACAGGGCTGCACCCTCGCGACTAGTTTATACAATCTGTGTATGGCCGATTTTGGTGGAATATTCAAAGATAAAATTAATGCTTTCCCAAAATTGGGGTCATGTAAGATTGGATGGATCTGCTATGCGGATGACATTATTGTGTTTGATAATATTTATATCGGCATTTGTAATAGCGCCAGGCCCATATGTGATTATGCAGCTAACAATGGCCTTAAAATCAATATGTCTAAAACACAATATATGGCTGTAGGTCGTAAGATCAGTAAAAACTCCTCTATAATACAAAAAATAAATTGCTATAAATATCTTGGTCATGAGATCTGTGGAAAAAGGAAAAAAAAATATTGTGGTTCAACAAAATAAAAAAGTCAAAGTAATATCCACACTCGCTGTAGTAATGTCCTTCTCCAAGAAAACGGCAGGATATAGTTTAGTGGTGTAGGATTGTTTAGCGTGTTTTGGGAGCACAGAGCACAGCACCACTGCACAGGATCAATGTATAACATGTTTTTTGAAGTGCAGCACCACTGCATGGGTTTGGTGCATTGCTATAAGGTGGTACAGCGAGGCATGTGTTGCCAGTGTAACATGGACATGTAAATGAAAACAGGCTATGCAGTCAAAAAATGATTTCTACATATAAAATGCAAATAATTTTTTTCACAGTTAAAAGCATATATTTTTTTACCTGAAATTCCTCTGTTGCAGGAGACACATTTGAGGATTAATGAACTAACCTCATTAACAAAAAACTAACATGCTAACTCATTAATAAAATAATGTGTTCTCCAGTGCAAAATGGATGGAAAAGACAGGCTCTGAAAGTCATTTTAAACGCGCATCCAGATTTTTTTTTCTTTTTGCTGCTCTGTGCTGCTGTGTCCACAGTATTTGCAGGAAGCAAAGACTCGAATAGCAGGAAATCAGTTTTGTTACAGTTGCTTACTGTAAAAGATTTCTATTGTGTGCAGGAGGAAGATAGGACATAGGGGATTCTTATTGGACAAGCATCATATTAGAGGCTGTGACCAAGTTTTCCTGTAGAATCTGGGGGAAGGAGAGAGGGAGAAGACTTTTCACACAGCTGGAAGAAAGACCTGGCTGGTGGCTGAGTTCCTGATTGAAAAAGCAGATCCCAGCTGCACTGCTGCAGAGACTGGGAATCCCAGACAATAATCCCCGGTTTGACTAACGGCAGATGCCTGTTCTCACTGGGGGTGCTTGAAGAGGGAATTGCCACATCCAGAAGGCAACCAGCCGAAGAATTTCACATGCTGAACAGATTAGGTAATTATATATAGCAAAGTACGGGGGCAGTGTGCGTGAATGAGAAACTATTCAGTCAGTGTAGAAGAAAGAATTCCAGTGTCTTATCAACAGGTTTAATGTTGCGACTGTTCTCGTCGCCCTCTTCTCATTTTGTTACAGATAATGTTGACTGTGCTATTTCATTTATTTCTGTAAAAAGAGTAAGATTGTGTTTAAATGCAATTTTTATAATACACAAAAATATCTGAAAGCAGACGGGTAGTGTGTTTTATTTTCTCTTTCCTTTGTGCATTTACCATTATAGTGCTGATGATGTGGGGAGATGTTTAGACAGTGCAATTGTCATTTTTAAGGTAGCTAAAAATAAGACTTGGCTGCAGCTGTGTGCACGATTTCATTCAGTATGAGCAATTATAAATAACTGTGTGTGTGAAATAGCCTGCTGAAGGTAAATGAGTCAGCAGAAATAGAGACCCGGGACATAGTTCACTATTGTATATAAAATAGTGAGTGTTGTACCACATATTAGCTCGCTGTTGTAAATAATTCAGTGAGAATTGCCCATGGTGGCACACTAAAAATGAAAATGTGGTATTTCTGAAATGTAGGCCTGAGGTCTCTCTAGTGATCACACGAACAATCTAAACAAAAATAAGGGGTTCTGGATATTGGGGCCACAAATAAAACAAAGGAATTATGCTCACCAAAAATACAACCAACCACGCATACCAACAGCGCATACCAACAAATGTATACCATCTAAATATGTCTGTGTACTGAAATAATGCATATCCACTGTATTATTATTATACATAACCCAATCTGAATACAAGGAGTGATTGTTGCAAAATTATTTTTTCGGCGGTAAGAAAATACCGCCAGGCCCCAAATCTACACAAAATACCCAACATATTTATGGTGCGTTGCAGGCCGGGAAAGTGATCATAGAGCACCTACCGGGCGTGGCGAGCGTGTCTCACACTGCCATCTGTACATTAAAGAGAACCCATTTCATAATAGCACTGTGCCACTAAAAACGAATTTCAGAATGTCTCAAATGGAAGCCACATTCCCAGAGCTAATGCAATATTTAGAGGCAAAGTTGTTTGCACATGGGGCGTGGTCATCGAACAATGCCACAGAATGGCATGACCGCATTCATGGTGAAGTGCAGAAAGAAAAACTAGACAGTATTTTTGCAGCAGGCAGCATAATTCAGGTCTGCCTTCAGAGAGTATTAAATGCAGCTGACAAACATGCAGAGAAAGATTGTCTGATACGGCTATGTGCCAAGATCTGGTTTATATTGAATAGGTCCCTGCGAATGCAAGAAAATGATACCCAGCTAATTAACAGGTTAAAGATTTAAATGGGGCAAGTAAAAAAGAGGAGATGTTAAGAACAGAATTAGAAGGATGTCAGAAAGACATGCAATTAAAATGCAGAGATTTTGATATTCAGTTGTCCTAAAGCAAGAAACAGCTTGAAGACAGTGAGCAAGAATTGGTACAAGTAAAAGCCTTAGTGGATCACATTAGTCAGGATAAAAATGAGATTGTTTCAGAAATGCAGATTTTACAAAAAGAACATTTTGAAAAAGAAAGTGATCTCCAAGGTGCAGAGCAAGAAATGGTTAAAATGATTCAAGAAAGAGACAAGCAAAAGAAAGAATTCAATGAATGCCAAATGCAAATGTGCGATATACAGGAGGCGATAAATAAAATGAGTGATGAAAACAACTATCTGCAAAATGAAGCACACAGGCTCCTTAAAAAAGTGCAAAGACTTAGAACAGCAAATGTGCATTCCCAGGTCCCAGGAGAGGCGGCAGTGAACTACATTCAATGGAGTGGAGGTGAATTCTAGTTCTGCCCAAAGAGCTAGTGCTCCAGTGACTGGGCCGGTGACTGAACTTGGTTGCACCGCCCTTGGGGGATTTGATACTCCCATTGGGGGCAGCCACCAATTCCATACACCTGGAACCAGGATTGAGTCACCAAGTAGTGCAATTCCATGCATTGCAACAAGTAGCCCCGTAAAAATAATGAAATCTATTAAAGCTCTGATCAAACCATTTAAAAAGGGAGGGTAATGCTGCATGAGGATCACTTAGAAGCGGTTCATGACATTTTTATGGCACTCCAGATACCTAAGGAACAGTACAGACAATATTTTCATTTAACTTTAGATGCTCCGATGGCCGGCATCATAAGGGGATTAAATGAACAGCAGAATATGACATGGGTGGAGTTTGAAAAAGAAATTAGGCGTCATTTTTCTCCTTTCCAGTCATTACAGGAGGCAAAGAATGTTGCTTACACACTTACTGCTGGGCCTAATACATCCCCTCGCCAATTTTTACAGGATTTAAAAAGGGCATTCTCTCGCTTTGATGTATCTTTTGACCCCAACTCTAATGAATTTAAAACCGCCTACTTCTATGGGCTACAGACAGACATCATATCCCAATTGGTTAGTGAATTTGATTGTGACAAGTCCCTTGAGTGGATTGTGCATCAAAGCACAATACTATATGAGGTACTCTATTGTCAGGGTAGAGAAAGTGATAAAATGAAAGATACTAGACCTAAATCTAAAGAACCCTCAGCAACAGTGATGGAAATCAGGTCAGCCAAATTGTCCCTTGAGTCTGCTCAAAGTCCAGGTAAAAATAATTCGGCACCTGAACAAAGGGTCAATCAATACAGGTCATCACACTCTGCACCAATGTTTCAATCACATCATCCTAGTAATAGGGAGAGCTACATCAGTCCTAGGTATTTAGAAGATAGGCCACGGGCAGGCTATCGGCCTGATATGTCAGGTATGAACTATAATCAGAGACAAAATCAAGATCAAAGAAATGATGGTCCCTACCAGACATGATATATGGTAATCAGGATAGACCCCGATATGTGGATCCATTTGCTGATAATGGGAATCAACATAGGGGTCAGTACCCACAACATGAGAGACAGGACATGAGACAGAACATGAATTACCCTCCACGTCAGTACAATGATTCCCCACCAGGGGACTACAAACAAAGGATGGGTGCACCCCGCTCCCCTCCACAAACGAATCAAGAGTTTAGGAACCATCCCAATAGAAATCACTCACCTGAGAGGTATCAGAATAGATCCAATCAGGGGGAAAACAACCAATATCGACCTAGGCCACAAAAAGAGGATTCTAGAGAGATGGAAAGGTTCCAGTGCCTCGAGGCCCAAGTGAAAATGTTAGCTGAACAAATAGGGAAGCTTTGTACAGCATAAAAACAGTCATCAAAGGAGGGGGCTGATGGCCATAGCAATGACCGGGGGGCGTCTGAAAAGTGACTAAGTACTCATGATACCTACAGCGCCGAAAAGACAGATTGCTCTCATGTAATTTCGCATAATGACTCTGAGATGTCTAATGATTTAAAACTGAAAATGCCAGTAAATTAACATGTAACAGAAAGTGCAAACACTTCTAAAAGAGAGGTACGGTTTAACCTAGAGCTAAATCAAACATTGGAGATTTGTACAAATGAAATAAGAAAACCTGAAACTCCAAGAGAACAAAGAGACTGATTTAAGAAAAATGACTCATGCATGGGGAATACCAGTAAACAGGGAGTAAGTGGGGATGCTATGATTTCTTCCCTGGGCAGTCAAAACAATGACCAAACACAGGCAGAAAAAGGAAATACTCAAAAGGAGGGTACATGCCAATCACCTGAAGAATTCTTTGAGCCACATAATTTTGAAGAGGTTGAAAGGGCTGGTACCACACTAAATGATCACAAATGCACAGAATTAAACAATGACAAATTACTAAATGATGTTGTTACACATGTTCAGTTGGAAGGTTGTAATGTGGTCCCTGATGATACCAAGATGGATAGGCGAACAGTGGCCACACTCCAAAAAACCTCTGAACATGGAGAAATGAATAAAGTCTCTCGTGCAGAAATGGGTAAAAAGGAGGGAAAAATATCATTCCATTTACCAATGTGCTTACCCAAAAGTGAAAAAGGCCTGAGAAAGGTGAGTCCTGAAATCAGTAAGAATTCACACTTCTTATGTGTATTAGAGGAAGTTGAGGTCAGGTATTATGCTCCCATCACTGTAGAAGAAAAACGCCAAACATTTGCAATGATTGACACTAGCGCACAGGCCACAATTATGTCCAAGGAGCTGGTAGAGTATCAATGAAGGGAGATCCCCACAGAATCAGATCACAGTGAAGGAAAATCAAGGTCCAGTGCATAACTTTAATGGGGAGGAGGTGCCCATCATAGGTGTAACTGAGGTTGACATAAAAATAGGAAAGCACAGAATGAAACAAGAGGTATTGATCACATCTATTTGTTTCCATTTCTGATGGGGACAGATTGCCTGAAAAGGTTGTCTACGCTCATAGATGGGGTGAATGGAGTGCTGTGGTCCTTAACCAAAAAACCATTAAGACCTAAGAAACTAAAATCACAAAACAGCAACATAAATGAATGTCACACCGTTGCCAAAACAAATGATGCTCTGGAGGTATATCTCCAGAATAGTTTCATACCTAGTGTCACTGTTATATTAATGTGTCAAGACAAAATGCAGAGCGACAATGAAAAACTACCTGTACAAATATACTTGGACCCAAGGAAGAATTGGCAGACCGCCATAGATGAGCACACATTACGTTTTTATTTAAAAGAAAAGATATGCAAACAAAATATTACTCCTAAAGCAGATTCAGAAAAATACATTACCACTCTTGCTGAAATACACATGGAAGATAAGCAACCATGGATTCATGTTGGTATAAATGACGGTTTTAAAACAATAAAAGCCACTTTAGCGCTTGAACAGGAGAGGAGCTTCATTAATGAGAAATTATTGCAAAAAATAATGGAGAGGGAGGAGATCCCGAAATTTAGAATTAAAAACCAATATGTTTCTGGGTTGGACAGTCCAGACTTTGAAAACCGAATTGTAGGCAGATGCATGCTTAAAATTAGCATTGGGCAGAAAACAATTTACCATAATGTATGGATAGTGAGTGGAGCACAAAATGATTTTTACATGGGCAATGACATGATGCACAGAATGTGTATGGTGTTAGATTTCCTTAATCAAAAAATATGGTCACGCCTAGGTGGGCCGGCACCTGAATTTGAAGACAAAAGAAGGGCTTATCATTGTGCACAACTGGTTCCTTATGCAAATCGAATTACAAATGAGGAAAGATACTACTATTCCTGCATTTACAAAACAGTTTGCAATAACAGTGAAATGCAAAAATGGACAGCAGATGAAAGACTCTGATGCATTTGTATGCCTGAATGAATCCATAAAACAGCAAGGCCTGGAGTATGAATACATTCCATTGGTAGATATTGGTGAAGGGCCTGTAAGAATTATGGTAAATAATAAGGGTTGTCAAGATATTCATTTAGAGGAAAACTCCCCATTAGGAATGGCCATACAAAAATCACATTATACTGCAGATCTAAATAACATGGTGATTGGAAATATCCCTGAAAAGTATGTAGATGACAAGGGTGAGTTACCAGAATACCTGGACTCTCAGCCCAAAGGAATATTTAAAATTCATTCTGTGTACCCTTATGATTCAAATGAGACAGTGGCCCTCATTACGACCCTGGCGGAAATCGCGGTGCTAAATGCACCGCGGAGCACGGCGGAAAGCTGCCGATAGCGCCATGGAGGTTGGCGGATTTTCCGCCCCATGCCGACCTTGGCGGGGCGGTAAATCCCCATTCCCCATTTTACCCTTCCCCATTCCCATTTTTGCCCCATAGGGCATAATGGGAGTGGGGAAGGCGTTAATTGTGCCACCGCAAAATACGGTGGCGTAATTAACATCAAGGTCCCGTAGCGCCATGGATTTCTCCGCCCGGAAAAACCAGGCGGAAAACGTTCCATGGCGCTACGGGAACTCGTAGTAGGGCGGACGGGTCCGCCGCGAATAACGCTGGCGTAAACCCACTCCGCCAGGGTCGTAATGAGGGCCAGTGTGTTGCCATAAAGAGGATTGCATAACATTTAATTTAAATGAAAATGAAACAGAAAATCAGCCCATTGAAGAGGAAGCTGATATGCCAAAATATTTAAAAGTGGCAGCTTTACAAAAAGACACAGCCACACAGTTAGAGGAAAGCGCCGAGATTCCCTTACCAGAAGATTTTCCAGAATTTTCCAAAATGGTAGAAGAGCAGATTTTATCAGCGGATGCATGTGACAGCGATGAGGATAGAAACAATCTGAGGGAGATATTTATGGAGTTTAAGGATGTATTTGCAAAAGATGCTTATGATTGCGGTTTAACTGATTTACATGTGGCCACACTACCAGAAGGGTGTAGCAGAAGTCCAGTATTTGTACGCCAGTATAGACTACCGCTGGCATGTTTAGAATCATTAGCAGAGATTATAAAAAATTTGGAAGCTCGGGGAATCATCAGGCCCATTCATAGCACATTCAATACACCTATTTTAGGTGTGTTAAAGCCAAATGGTCAATTGCGGCTATGTGCAGACTTGAGGGAGTTAAATAAAAGAGTACCAGAATCCAGATGGCCACTGCCATTCATTGATCAGGGCTTAGCTCAGGTACATGGTTCAAAAGTATTTACCACATTAGATCTCACCTCTGGATATTGGTGTGTGCCATTGGCAGAGGAGATACAGAATTTGTTTTCCTTTTCGTTTGATAAGACTCAATACGCATGGCTTAGAACTCCGTTCGGGTACATCAATAGTGGGAGTGAATTTGGCATATTTTTAAGAAAGGCCATGCCAGATGCAGCGGAAAGAGGAACCATAGTTTATGTGGATGATGTCCTGATAAAAAATGAAAGCCTGAAAAGCCATTTTGATGAAATAAGACATGTGCTTGGCCAATTGCAGAAAGCAGGCGCCAAAGTATCTTTACAAAAAGCCCAATGGTGCAAGAAAAAAGTGAACTTTCTAGGCCATGAAGTGACTGAACATGGGCTAAATCCACAAAAGAAGTAAATAGAGGCCATACAAAAACTAAAGGACCCTAAAAATGTGAAAGGGGTAAAAAGTGTATTAGGGATGACAGGCTATAATAGAAAGTTCATTGAAAATTATGCTGAAATCACTCAACCATTGACTAAACTGCTTAAACTGAATACACCCTGGATATGGGAAAAAGAGCAGTCTGGGGCAGTGGCTAAATTGAAGGAATGTCTTGTAAAGGCACCATGTTTAGCATATCACATAAAGGGTAGGGATTTCTTTATAGAAATAGGTTTCTCTGAACAATGTATGTCAGCAGTGTTATCACAAAAACACGATTTGAATCACAAAACCATTGCCTATGCAAGTAAGGCATTTTCCCAAGTTGAAATGAAATTCAATTAATGTGAAAAAGGCCCTATTAACCACTGTGTGGGCGCTACAATATTTCCACCCTATTGTTCAGGGAGAAAAGGTGATTATTGAAACAAATCATCAACCTTTGCAGTTTTTAGAGAGTAAAAGAATTAGGTCAGGTAATCTAGCGCAGTCCAGAATCACTTCATGGACGCTGGCATTAGAAGGTTTTCCTGTAGAAGTGAGGATGGTTGTGCTTTTCACATTGAAAAGGACAGTAATAAACAATTAGTGTCAGGAATAGGGAACGTCTGGTTGAAATGTGAAGGCATCCCCAGTATAGGGATGAGGATTGGAGCTAGAAGCAGTCAAGTGGCGGAATTGGCGGCTATTTATAAAGCAATTGCTACTGCAGTTGATAATAAATTCAGTGAAATTGTCCTGGTGACTGATTCTGACTATGCACGAAATAGCTTTGTGGAGTATTTACCTGGCTGGAAAGCGAGAGGCATGATTACATACAACAAAAAGCCACTTAAACATGGAAAAATAATACAAGCCATAGACAAATTGGTGTCAGAGAATGATTTAACAATATACTGGAGAAAAATTCGTGGGCATTTAAAAACACCCAGAGAGGATAAGGAGGGAAATGATAAGGCAGACCACCTGGCTAAAATTGGGGCTGTGATGGGAAAATTGCTACCTATTGATGATTTACTGGGTGAAATAAAAATTGATGCAGTAACACGTTCTAAAGCACCAAAGGAGGTCGATCAACCAGTGGTACAGTGGGGTCATAATACACCAGACCAAGATTTGATTGAGGCACAAAAGAATGATTGAATTTTGGGAATCTATTATAATCATTTGATAGATCCTGAACAAAACCCTTTAACAGAAAATGATTGTATGGGAAAAGAAGAGTTGAGGGTGCTATTAAAGAATAAAAAACGAATTAAACTACAGGATGGACTCATGATTAGAGAGTCCATAACAGGACAGATACAGTGGGTGGTACCCCTTTCATTCAGAGGGCTAATGCTACAACATGCACATGATGCAATAACTGCAGGCCACAGAGGTTCACAAAAAACATTGGAAATACTAAAAGATTATGCTTACTGGCCACATATGTCCCAAGATGTGGAATTATATACTAGAGGATGTCTAGTATGCGCCCAATATAAACCTGCTTCACCAATGCATAGAGCCCCATTGATGAAAAGAGGCCTAACTCTTCCATGGTCAGATTTGCAAATAGACTATGTAGGCCCTTTAAAAAGGTCGAGGAAACCGTTATATTTTAAGTGTGATATGTTTGATGTCGAAGTGGATTTAATGTATTCTTGCACCAGATTGTAGTGCGCAAACAGCAGCCCCATTGCTGGTGAACCATGTGTTCTCAAGGTTTGGGTTGCCACAAAGAATTGAGTCAGACAGAGGAAGTCATTTCACAAGTACTCTAATGAGTAAGGTATGGCAAATACTGGGTGTGAAAAGGAAACTACATATTGCATATCGGGCAGCGTCTTCAGGTGGAGTTGAACGGAGCAATAGGTCTGTTGTGGACATATTAAAGACATTTGTGGCAGAAGCAGGTTCCAGCTGGGATTTACGTTTACCGTTGGTTTTAATGGCAATCAGATCAACTCCTGCCAAAGCAACAGGTGTTAGCCCCCATGAGGTCTTGACAGGTAGGAAAATGGTGTTACCACAACACCTGCTATACAGAACACATGAGCAGACACTTGATGAACTGAGGAAGCATTTGCAACATGCATTTGCTTTTGTGCAGAGAAATCTGGAAAGGGCTGCTGACAGCGTCAAGTCATACTACGATAAAAGAACATCAGTGGGAGAATACAGTGTAGGGGATCAGGTGTATAAGTTTCATTTTGGAAAAAGTAAACAGAAAAATTCTAAATTTCTAGCAGCCTGGCAGGGGCCATTTCGAATTATAGATAAGGTCTCTCCTGTAGTTTATAAAATTTTGAAGAATGAAGGTGAAACAATAATAGAGCAGTTTGTTCATGTAAACCAAATCAAGCCATGTCATCCAAGACATGAAATAAAAAATCTGGAGCGTGTAGAAACAGATAAAGTCCCTTGAACACAAAAAGGTAAAATAAATGGGTACAGTCAGGAGGCAGTGACAGAGAAGTTAAATAAAGATGGTTGATTATAATGGCACATAAACACTGTAATATATGTAAATATATATAATATAAAAAAGAAGCTGAAGTTTATGGAGTCGGTGTGCAGAATGAAAATGCATTAAATATTGAATGTTGTTTTATGTATGCTTGTTCTCTATAACCTGTGCTTAATTTCAGAAGGCGAAAGAAAAAGGGCGAAATGTTTTACAAGCATGTTTTATTTTTGGCAAAAGGGTGAAGTTAGTATTGTACTATATACTTAATCTGTTTCTTTTCTATTTGATTTAGAATATTAACATATTTGTACCGGAGGTCACGGGAGACGATGGAGTCCTGGAGTCCCATGGATGAAGACCAAATGATGCCTGCCTCCGGGTGGAGGTGAAGACAAAATAACCGGAATGCCAAAAGAGATGACTCCTATGGAAAAAGGATCCAAGAATGCCAAGTGGAAAGAGTACCCGAATGAACCAAAAGAGGCAGACAAGTGTCCTGGCACATGTAGTTCCACGTATTTATTCTTTTAATGAATTATTTTAATTTGGTTTGTTAATTATTTATTTTAGCTGGTTGTTTTAGTTTGTTGTTTTCAATTGACTTATAAAATTGGAACACTGGACTATGGACACTTCCATTGGGAAGGCAAATGTAGAACATTTTATAAGAATTGATGAATTCAGATGAATTTTAATATTATGTTGATTGAACAGTGGTTTTTCAAATTTTTCATTTTTGCACGTGAATATTCATTTTATTGGATTGACACATTTTGAAAAGAAGAAAAGAAGCAAATAGTTTTTTTCCAATTGGCATGGATCGTAGCCAAGTTAAAAAAGAAGGAGGGGATATGTAGGATTGTTTAGCGTGTTTTGGGAGCACAGAGCACAGCACCACTGCACAGGATCAATGTATAGCATGTTTTTTGAAGTGCAGCACCACTGCATGGGTTTGGTGCATTGCTATAAGGTGGTACAGCAAGGCATGTGTTGCCAGTGTAACATGGGCATGTAAATGAAAACAGGCTATGCAGTCAAAAACGATTTCTACATATAAAATGCAAATCATTTTTTTTCACAGTTAAAAGCATATATTTTAAAAAAAATAAATAAAAAAAAAATAAATATATTTTTTTACCTGAAATTCCTCTGTTGCAGGAGACACATTTGAGGATTAATGAACTAACCTCATTAACAAAAAACTAACATGCTAACTCATTTATAAAATAATGTGTTCTCCAGTGCAAAATGGATGGAAAAGACAGGCTCTGAAAGTCATTTTCAACGCGCATCCAAATTTTCTTTTTTTTTTTGTGCTGCTCTGTCCACAGTATTTGCAGGAAGCAAAGACTCGAATAGCAGGAAATCAGTTTTGTTACAGTTGCTTACTGTAAAAGATTTCTATTGTGTGCAGGAGGAGGATAGGACATAGGGGATTCTTATTGGACAAGCATCATATTAGAGGCTGTAACCAAGTTTTCCTGTAGAATCTGGGGGAAGGAGAGAGGGAGAAGACTTTTCACACAGCTGGGTGAAAGACCTGGCTGGTGGCTGAGTTCCTGATTGAAAAAGCAGATCCCAGCTGCACTGCTGCAGAGACTGGGAATCCCAGACAATAATCTCCGGTTTGAGTAACGGCAGATGCCTGTTCTCACTGGGGGTGCTTGAAGAGGGTATTGCCACATCCAGAAGGCGACCAGCTGAAGAATTTCACATGCTGAACAGATTAGGTAATTATACATTGCAAAGTACGGGGCAGTGTGCGTGAATGCGAAACTATTCAGTCAGTGTAGAAGAAAGAATTCCAGTGTCTTATCAACAGGTTTAATGTTGCGACTGTTCTCGTTGCCCTCTTCTCATTTTGTTACAGATAATGTTGACTGTGCTATTTCATTTATTTCTGTAAAAAGAGTAAGATTGTGTTTAAATGCAATTTTTATAATACACAAAAGTATCTGGAAGCAGACGGGTAGTGTGTTTTATTTTCTCTTTCCTTTGTGCATTTACCATTATAGTGCTGATGATGTGGGGAGATGTTTAGACAGTGCAATTGTCATTTTTAAGGTAGCTAAAAATAAGACTTGGCTGCAGCTGTGTGCACGATTTCATTCAGTATGAGCAATTATAAATAACTGTGTGTGTGAAATAGCCTGTTGAAGGTAAATGAGTCAGCAGAAATAGAGACCCGGGACATAGTTCACTATTTTATATAAAATAGTGAGTGTTGTACCACATATTAGCTCGCTGTTGTAAATAATTCAGTGAGAATTGCCCATGGTGGCACACTAAAAATGAAAATGTGGTATTTCTGAAATGTAGGCCTGAGGTCTCTCTAGTGATCACACGAACAATCTAAACAAAAATAAGGGGTTCTGGATATTGGGGCCACAAATAAAACAAAGGAATTATGCTCACCAAAAATACCACCAGCCACGCATACCAACCGCGCATACCAACAAATGTATACCATCTAAATATGTCTGTGTACTGAAATAATGCATATCCACTGTATTATTATTATTATACATAACCCAATCTGAATACAAGGAGTGATTGTTGCTAAATTATTTTTTCGGCGGTGAGAAAATACCGCCAGGCCCCAAATCTACACAAAAAACCCAACAGTGGGAATAATTAACATCTATAAGCAGAAACCTGCAGCTATATCACTCTATGCCCTGGAGGCATCATATTCTGATTGGTCAGATTGGGCGGATGTCACTGAGGGGATTATGTGGAGAAGACTATTGGGGTTTACAAACTATAGCCCGGTCCAGGCAGTATGCCTGGAATTGGGCCTCATCTCCCTCTCCTCACGTATCAAATTTAATCAAGCTAAATTCTACCTTAGGATTACGTTTGCACAACCTGATACCCTTCTTGAGATTCTGCAGGATGGTTTGGAGGGTGGAAAAGTTGCAGCATTGAATAAATTCCAGGGCAAAATTGTGCAATATTTCGATAAGATCGCGATAATTGGGAGGATGGGGAAGGAGCCCTGATAAAATCTCTTAAGGACCATGCTGAGAAGTGGGATTGGTGGTCAGCCACGAGAAGGTGGCTTATATGAGCTCCTTAAGTTACTTTTCCAAGATGCCTTTTGAATATCAAAAAACACAAGGTTACCTCAAATTGCTGACGTCACCAGCTACTTGCAGAATATTTTTAGATATTAGGCTTAATCGTCTCAATATCTTGAAAATAAGAGGGGCATGGACAGGCATTCCGGCCGAGATGAGAACATGCAGAATATGTCTGGATGGTAAAACTATAGAGTCGGCTAGACATGTTCTCAAGATTTGAGTTCGAGGAGGGGTACATTGATAGTGAAATCTTCTGGCTAAGATGTATGTCTGGATTGAGTAAAGGTTTGATAATTGCTATCACCCAAATCTGGAAAAGTGCTAATGAATATCTGTGTAAGTTTGTGGATGTGAAACTACTAGCGGACTTGGAACTGTCAGTATAATAGTGGATATCTGCTGATACAGCTAATGATGCCGCTATATATGTAAGGCCTCCAGTCTGCAATACTTCTGGATGTACAGTACCTTTGGGCCTCGTTGAACATAGCTGACTTCTTGTTTTAATTGGCGTGTTGGCTATGTCTCTGTTCCCAATCTGGACATGCTATCTGCCCTTTAGGTTTTCTTTTTAATATAAGGTTTGATTTGTATTTTACTGATATTCTAATGATATTTTAGTATCACTGACATTATATTAAGTTATTTTTTTCGCTCTTGTTTTTTTCTCTGTGTGAATTATAAGTTTAACTGTGTTATTGCATTACTGTTTTCCCCTTTATCTTTCTATTGATGTATATTTGTGTAAATGTTTAATACTATATACACAATAAAAATAAACTAAATTAGACATTTATATGCTGTGGTAAGTAGTCAGTATTGAATCCTGGAGGTGACAGGAAGCCAATGCAGGCTGTGCCTAGCCTCTGTGACGTGAACCCTCTTTTTTAGGCCAACAATGGTTCTGACCATAGAGTTTTGGAGAGTTTGTAACAGTGTGATGTCTGTTTTAGCTGCCCCCCACCAATAAACTACCTCAATCATCAATCTTTGAGCCAATAATGGCCCTAGAGATGGTCTCAGAATTTGTTTGGGATATAAACGGTCTAAGCTGGGTCAACAGTTTGATATGATAGGATGTAGAAGACATGAGATTATTTATGTGTGCCTTCATATTTAGGTTTGGATCTATGACAACTCCCATAGTTTTCACCTTCTGTTTAGTTTCTATGGCACAATCTGCTATTTTAAAATGTTTATATTCATCCTTTAATTTGTCGGTTTCGTTTTTTGTGCCTATTACCATAAGCTTGGTTTTTTCCTTATTCAATGCCAGGCCATTTTCCATCATCCAGCGTTCGATGCAACGTATGGACATCTCTAACGGATTAACACTCTATAACCAGCCCTACACTCCAATATCTCAGTAGGGAAGGCCCACAGAACCTCATTTACGCTGCCAGTCTTGAGGCAGTTTATCAAAATCTTAGGCATGGTTTGAGAATTGCAGGCCAAGCAGCAAAAGCGATACTACAACCCTTGCACCCAACTTAAAAAAAGCATAAAAGTTCACAGTAACTAGTAAAGTCACAACAACATTTTTTAAAACATAAATATGGTTTTATATTGGAAAGAAATAACCCAAAGTAAAAATGAAGCAGTAAAAATTAATTTTATATTAAAAGTAATGTAACAAAGCCACCTGGAATACTTTTTTTAATAATGTTATTTTTATTGAGCTTTCTTTTTCAGTATAAAATATCACAGCAAATTAAATGAAAATGTAGTCTAAAAACAAAGATCACCAGTTCGCCAGACTCTTTTAGACCATCTTATCCCCCGCTCCATCTCCCGTATCCCACCTGTGGTAGGTCAGACACAGGAGACAGACAACTGGGCATGGTTCAAAGTGTTTCGCTTTATTAAAGTAAAGAAAAGGCCTCACCTAGCCTACTGCTATGATAAAAGTCCCCTACTCTAGACAACAAACAAAAGGTGCTTGTCAGGATGATATACACAAATCAAAACCCTGTCCTCTGTTCACACCTATGTTATGGGACTTACTGGCCCTACTACTAATAAAGGAAACAAAACTCAACCTAGACAAGTGTTCTTTAATCCCCTTCTTTGGTTTGTAGGGATCGAAATTAAGGTTGGATAAGCGGCAGAAAAAAGCAGCTCCTGTGTATCCAGCATTAACTAGTGACAAAGAGCTGGGGATCGAGGAGTTAGTGCATCATATTTCGCAATTCAAACCTCCAAAATAAGATGCAAACTTATCTTTTTGTCCATTGATGTTTGACCCCTTATACTTTAAATGTCTTATAGATTTGTCTTATATATATGTCCTAATACATATTTATAGAGTGTCCTGAATGCACAGAGTTAAATACACTTAGGTGTGTTTGTTCGGCATCAGTTGGCTTTGGCAGCCAAAAGTAGCTCCTGGTAGCTGTTGGTTTAAAGCTAATCAGGCTCTTCTAAGCTACAAACAGGAGATAAATAGCCAACAAAAACGTTTCTAAGGCACACCCTTCACCAAAGCTCAATGTGCCTCAGTTATTGGCAACTGCATGAATTAAGCCAACTGTGCAGCAGGAGTTACTGATAGTTTGCTTCATAAAAAAAGACGTTCTCAATTGCAAACCCTGGGTTTGTGCTGGCTGGGGCATGACTCCTTCCCCAAAGTGTCCCTTGAAATGTTCCTGTAGAGTTCTCAGGCTTTTGCTTGCTTGCTGTTAGGAAGGCTTTTCAAAGTCACTCTCTGGGATAGGACTTGGAAAAGCCTAACTATGGTTAAGAAGGTTTCTTACAACCCCAGTTGAACAAAGCCACTCACCTAAGTAGCAGTGACCAAGCATCAAGGCTGAACTAAGGAGAAAGGGGGCAGTGTGTGCAGTACAATTGACAGCCAATCAGGTATGTAAAGGACCCAGAGGTAAGTTATAAAAATAAAAAGCTATTTATTTCAATATGACATGAAGGCACACTTTAGGTATTAAAAAGGTAAGTAAAAATACATTAGACCACAAATACAACTCACAGTTAGGTCACCCCCTTGGGGAAAGACTCTTCTTTAAATTACTTTAGCACAAACACAAGCATGAAAGGGAGAAAGAGATGTTTCCATAAACTGAGGTTAGGCCTGATAATCATAAAGGCACCCAGCACCACATACTAAACTTTGGAAGTCCAGCCCTAGTCTACCCCAAGTGTCTTTAAGGTGACCCAAAATGTTCCTGACGATGGAGGTCAGTGGTCAGGAGGGTTAACTCAATTAGTGCAGGTGCAGTACCAAAGTTCAGTTAGTGCAGGAAAATTCAGCAATGCAACAATGAGGACTTAAGTCCAGTTCCAATGTGAGGAGGAGTAACTACGACTCCTGGGGTTCTTCAGGAAGGACCCTCAGAAGTACATACCCAGACACCACCACCCTGGATCAGCCCTGCAGTGTGCTAAGATAAGCAGGACTTTACACCCAATGCAATCCCTATGGAGAAGAGAACAGATAAAGAGATCTAAGGGATCTCAGGCCCTCAAGCCCCTTGCAAGTTAGAAAGGGTCTGAGCTAATCAAGGTTCACTGTTGTCGCTGTGCACTGTCGTCTGCTCGGGGGTTTGATTCAGTAATCTCTGGTCAAATTTAGATTTCTCTGGGAACCTCAGATTGTAGGGGAAATGCAAAGATGTAGTTGCATGGTGAAGAAGGGAACCTCAGGGATATCTTCATGGATGCACTTCTTGCATTGACCCCTGACAGGATCAGGAGACACTCGGCAACATGGAGGTTGAACTTCAGTCGGCAACGCAGCTGATGAACTTTGGTCGGCCTGGAGGCAAGTCTTCTGGGGGAGGGCAGCAAAACAGATTTCCAGAGGCGTAGCAGAGTCGTGAACATGCCCATGATGAGTTCCAGCCATTTGGTCAGCCGGAAGCCCTAGCAACGACTGATGTCTGGTTTTGAGCCTTGCAGCGCAAATGCAATGGTGCACGCTCCTGTGACGGAAAAAAGCCGACAAACCTTGAGCTGGACAGGTGATTGGTTGTCCTACCAGTCTTAAGGAGGCAGGCACCTCGCAGGGGTCATCCCTGTTGAGTAGAAGGTTGAGGTGTGCGACGTTGTGGTTCTTACTGGGCCAGAACTGGTCATTACAGCAGTCCTCCACCATTCCTCTGTCATCTTCTTCAGATCTCTTCAAGGTCCAGTGGTCAACTTAGTTCCTGGGTGCAGCTCATCTCCTTATATCCAGAAAAAGGGCTGGGATGACTCCAGCCCTCGAATAATGACACTCTGCAACATTGAGACCTGGAGGTGGCTGTCCAATTCAGAACAGTGAGTCTCCCAAAATCTGCCCATCTACGTCCCCTGTGGATGTGGATTGTGGGGCAGACAGCCCCCTCACCATTTCCTGCCAGCTCACACACACACAAAGGTGAGCCTTTGCAGGCTTCTTGCAAGAAGCCCGCCAAGGTGCATGTGGAGAGCCCTCCCTCACCTGGAAAGGAAGAAGGACGTGATCAAAAGAACGGGGCATCTTGAAGAGGGTTTAAAAGAGAAGTGGGTGCCATATTGAGTATATGGTGCCCTTTAGTGCATTATCATGCTGCAGCAGCAGCCCTGGGTGATGCACTCCAAAAATAAGTGACAAAACATTGACTGCCACCAGACTGTTCTGAGGATGCCTGGAAAGTAGCAAAACTGCAATGAACTAGTCACAAAAAGGAGGGGACTACTCCTTTGATGGGGAGTCTACAGACTCATCAGTGAACCCACAAATGACATTGCACTGGGTCCCTGGCAGCACACCACATATAATGGGGGGGTGTTGCCATAGGAAAGCATGGAGCCAACGACTAAGGGGAGTGGTCTCCTCTCCACTCCAGGTGTCCGTCACGCCTCTGGATCGGTCTCCTAGTTCAGTCGTTATATTTTCTAGACAGTCCATCTGTCAGGATGTGCTATCCTGCCTGGTCTTTGTGGCACAAAGGAAGAGATCAGCACATCAATCCCTTCTGAGAATTAGAGAATGGCACAGCATAATTCAGACAAATCGTATCACTAACAGGGCTTTAACCTTTTTCAAGATGCCGCCCGCACTTTCTCGTGTCACCGATGTTACGAAACCGGCAGAGTACAAGAAGTCACCAAGCGGTGAGTGCGGCGCGTCACTGCTTTTGGGACACTGACGCTTTATGCAACTTTACCTTAATTCCCTGCTTTGCGCTCAGCTGGCCTCTACCGTCCTCGTCTTTTCTCTTTTCTGCTCTCAGCTTGCCTTTCTCTCGACTCCTACTATGGTTCTCTCCCTGGCTTCCCAATATAGATCTGGGCATAGCTTCTGTTTCATTCCTCCTGTCATCCTGTGTGTCCACTACACATCGCTGCTGTTTCTTTGGCCCTCCAACATTCTTCTTTGTTTTTAGGATAATCTCTGTGGCGAGCCCTCCCTCACCTGGAAAGGAAGAAGGACGTGATCAAAAGAACGGGGCATCTTGAAGAGGGTTTAAAAGAGAAGTGGGTGCCATATTGAGTATATGGCACCCACTTCAGCTTATATCTACTCATCCTGCTTCTAAGCATCCAAAACCATCACAGCAGCGACCCCAGGATTTTCTTCCCTATTGAGGGTTTCCCTGAGGGTACACATCTCACTGTTTTTGCACCTTCAGGGCGTTGGATATCCTAAGAGGAATCTTTGGATGCATCATCTTACAGCTCCATTAAACAGGTTGACAAAAAGAGATGCCTAATAAAAACCTATGATGGACCAGATGCAGCAAATGCTTGCCACAGTGCAGGTTTTGACTGTGGAGGTGCAGACGTTGATAAATAAAAACCTCACCCTCTGGCAATTAGTCCATTAAGTCCATCCTTCTCATGAATTACCACCTTGGGCTTTGCCTGGAGGCAAATATGAAGGTAACCCCAAGAAATTAAAAGAATTATTGGATGTTTTTACTGTACAGTTCACCTTCAAGCCCACATTTTTCCTACAGATCGTGAAAAGTTTGGTTTTATGATATCCAATCTAGCTGGGAGTGCTTTAGCTCGGGCTACCCCCTAGGTTACCACCAACAATCCCATTTTGTACTCCTATCAAGGCTTTCTAAATAGTATTTGTGCCATGTTTGGAAGGTAGGAGATCACCATCAAAGCCCAAGAACAGTTATAAGACTTTAAGCAAGTACTTTACTTACACTGTTTTACATAACTTGATTCAAACAAATGGCCGAATGATGCCTTGCCAACGCTTTTTAGGCAGGGGTTGACCAAAGAGCTTAAAGACGAAGTATCCAGACTTCCCAGACCAGCCATTCTAGCACATTTGATCACGTTGGAGATGCAACTAGACTACAGACTACAGGCAAGGCACTTGGAAAGAAAAGTAAATATAGGACTTCTCGAGCTCCATCAGAGCCATCTAGAATGAATACTAAGCATCCATCAGACGAACCAATGCAATTAGGCACTACCAGGGGGCATTTAACCACAGAAGAATGGAATAGACAAAGAACACAAGGCCTGTGTATGTATTGCACAACTCAATATCATTTGGTGCAAGACTGTCCAATAGCTCCTCCTAGACGTTCAGGAAATGCCACGTCCCAATCGTAGAGAGAACCGATTCGGCAGGGACGTACGTGTTCCCAGGAGGAGTATACAATTCCAGGAGAAAACCATATGGTGGTGTTAACGGTCTCCTTGTATTTTCAGAACACTGCCATTCATGACATTCCTGCTTTGGTGGATTGTGGAATGGTAGGATTGTTCCTTGATAATAAGTGAGCTTTGGCTCATAACACCCCACGAGTAAGTAAACCACTACACATGTGAGGAGTAGACGGAACACGATTGTCTTCAGGTCCTATTATGGAAAACACTGTTTTTAACTGGCAATGTCTATAGCCACCCATACTGAGAAAGTAAGCTTTGATTTGATAAAGGCTGCCCATTACACCCATCATTCTGGGGTTGCACTGGTTGAGAATTCATAATCCTTTTATCAATTGGTCTGCAGGTTCTATATTTGTTGGCTCTAAGTATTGCATTAACCATTTGTCTGCAAGCTGGATCGCTGGGATTCCATTTTCCCACCAATACTGTAAAGGCTAGATCTGAATCCACTCAGGTTGACTGTATTCAATATTTACTGGAAGCATATCTTGAATTCCAAACTGTGTTCTAAAACTCTGAATTTAAGGAATTGCCTCCTCATAGGAGTTATGATTGTGCTAGTGACATTCAACCTGGTAAACAAATTCCCTTCGGCAGGATGTACATCCTACCAGATCTGGAAAAAGAGGCTTTAAAGGAGAATTGGCAAACAAACTTACTTAATGTCCTCATAACAGAATCCAAATCCCTAGCTGGAGACTCAATGTTTTTTATCCCTGAAAGAACACATTGGAATTAAGACCTTACATTGACTTTCGTGGTCTAAATAAAATCAGGATCCCTGACAAGTATCCACTACCCCTGATACAAATTCTTGAAGATGTATGGGGAGCCACTCATTACACCAAAATCAATCTAGGCAGAGCATATAACTTGATACGCTTACGTCAAGGTGACGAGTGGAAAACTGTGTTCTGCACGCCCTTTGGGCATTACGAATACTGCATAAAGCTATTTGGACTAGCCAATGCTCCAGCTATGTTTCAGCGTTACATGGATCACGTTTTCTCAGATTTACTCCTACACTCGGTCATCATCTACCTTAACAACATTCTGGTGTTTTCAAGATCTAAAAATCATCATGTGCTACATGTGAAGGAAGTACTAAGAAGGTTGCAAGAAAATCATCTACTGGCCAAATTGGAAATATTTTCGATTCATCAGTCAGAGGTCGCATATCTGGGATATATATTATCTGCTAAAGAAACACAGATGGAGCTAGAACATGTCAGAGCAGTACTACAATGGCCTGTACTCAAATGGGTTTGCGATATCCAAAGGTTTATCGGTGTTTTAAACTTCCATCGGAAATGAAATCAAAACTTTTCATGATGGATTTTGCCTTTGACTTCTTTATTGGGAAAAGGGAGAACTTTCCTTTGGAATGCACAACCACAAGAAGCATTCCAGGGCCTTAAGAAAACATTTACTTCGGCTACCTTCCTACGCTTACCCGATCAAACCCGAACTTTTGTGGTTGACACCGACGCCTCGAACACCGCGACTGGTGCTGTTCTCAAACAAACCACCAATTCTGGAATCGAACATCCAATAGCATATCTCTTGAAGACTCCCATCTCCTTCAGAAAGAAACTACACCGTTTTAGAAAAGGAGTTTCTGGCCATTAAAAAAGCCTGTAAAGAACAGTGCCATCTTTTGTTAGGAACCCATTATACAGTAGAAATCAAAAAGGATCACCAGAATCTAAAAATCTTTCAACAGGCGAAGTGCCAGAATAGTAGACAGGCCAGATGGGCTTAATGCTCCTCACAATACAATATTCGTTGTACCTTGATTCCTGGCAAAAATAACAACTTAGCCAATGCTTTGTCCTGTCAAAAATAGATTAAAGAACCACTTCCGACAGAACAGATGTTCCCTAAAGCATCCTTTCTCTTTTTTGTCACAGATTTCCTACATATTGTTCAACAGAAGAGTATTGAGACACTTTCCAACAACCAAGAAGAAGACTTACAACAAGAAAATGAGTTGTGCTTCCATGGAAAACAGTTGTTTGCCCCAACACTTAAACCACAACGAGAAGTCTTGCGAATGTGTCATGATTCAGTCGCTGCAGGACAGAGGGATTTGTTCCACCTAGGACCTTATTTCCAGACCCGTTTGGTGGCCTTGGATGTCTAAGGATATACACAACTATGTGACCACCGGTATGATCTGTTTACAAGAAAAGACACCTCAACAAAAGCACTTTGGACATTTAGTGCAACCAGTATTACCGGAATAACCCTGGCAACAGATAGCAACTGACTTTATAGTAAAATTACCACCTTCTTCTGGACATACCACTATAATGGTAACAGTAGATTCATTAAGAAAGATGGATTCTTTTCTCCCCATGCCTCTGATTCCCACTGAAGCCCAGATGGCAACATACTTTTTACAGAGCGTCTTCTGTTTACATGGTCTCCCTGACCCCATCATCTCTGACCGGGGACACAGTACACTTCAATGTTCTGGAAACAAGTATGCAAACCTTTGGGTGTAAATCGTGCACTTGGTTCTGGTTTTCATCCACAGACAAATACAGACAGAAAGAATCAACCAATTGCTAGAACAGTATTTACATGGTTTCATTTCGGCATCACAAGACAATTGGTCAGATCTTTTACGCATGGCAGAATTCGCCTATACTAACACAATTCAAACGGCCACAGGAATGAATCCATTCAAGTGCACATATGCTCCTTGTCAGATGCTGATGGTGGATGCCATGGCCACAAGTATACAAGGCCATTTAACAGCCCTACAGGCATTGCAAGAATCATGTGAAGCATACAAGATATATGCGGATAAGAAAAGAACAAAATAACCCACATTCCTCCCTGGAGACAATGGGCCTCATTACGACCCCGGCGGATGACCATGGTGCTATGAGCACCATGGTCCATGCCGGTAAGTTACCGACTCCGCCATGGAGAAAGGGGGAGTTACCACCCCATTACAAGGTTGGCGGGGCGGTAATTCCCCCTTCCTCCATGGCCCTTCCCCATTCCCATTTTTGCCCCATAGGGCTCAATGGGAATGGGGAAGGCGTTAAGTACGGTGCCGCAAATTGCGGCACCGTACTTAGCACCAAGGTCCCTTTGCGGGTCCCTACTTTAACGGCTGGTAAAACCAGCCGTTAATGTCGGGTCCCGCAAAGGGACCTCGTAATTAGGCGCTAATAGGTTAACGGCGCTGCAGCCTTTTACGGCGCCGTTAACCCATTAGCACCTGGTTCAAATGAGGCCCAATATTTGGCTATCCTCCCGATTTCTACCTAAACGGTTGGTTACCTTTAAACTATCTCCTTGCTTCTTTGGTCCATTTGAGATCTTATCTTCTGTGGTCCAGTGGCATATCGCCTCTGCTTGCATGTTTCTTGGTCACGTCTGCACCCAGTGTTTTATGTTTCTCAGTTGAGATCTCATGTACAAGATTTTCAGAGGTCAAACACAATTTATCCTGCTCCTGTGGATACCAGTTCCGGATTGGAATACAAAGTCTCTGGTATTTGTGATTCCAGATATGTTTGTGGTGGGCTATAGTGTCTGGCGGACTGGAAAGGATACAGATAATCAGGCTGCACCTGGGAACCTGTCTCTCGCATTAATGCACCAGTGTTACTCAGATGTTTTCATGCAACTCATGTTTCCTTGAAGTTCTGACAATCTTCTTTTTTTTTGGATCATCTCCATGGCACCTACAGCTTAAATGTGCTCATCCTGCTTCCAAGCATCCAAG
Organism: Ambystoma mexicanum; assembly: GCF_040938575.1. Lineage (NCBI taxonomy): Eukaryota > Metazoa > Chordata > Amphibia > Caudata > Ambystomatidae > Ambystoma > Ambystoma mexicanum. Next base: position 231,966,533 of record NC_090934.1, read on the forward strand.
ACCATCACAGCAGTGACTACAGGGTTTTCATCCCTATTGAGGGTTACCCTGAGGGTACACAGCTCCCTATTTTTGTACCTTTAAGGTGTTGGATATCATAATGGGAATATTTGGAAGCATCAGTTTACAGCTCCACTAAACAGGTCAGTGTTCGCTTCTATGACACCATCAGCATTACTATGTTATGCACCTGGCCTATGCTCTATGGGGACATCAAAGGCTTATAGGCTTATGTACCACCTGAGCAGTTTTGGATTTCTCCTTCCTATTCAGCAGCCACTTTAGGGGTTTGTGGTCGGTCTGAACCTTGAAAGTAGATCCCAATAAGTAGGGGCTAAACCTCTTCAGAGACCACACAATGGGAAATCCATTATTTCTCCACTGTTGCCCACCTCAATTCTCTATCTTGAAGTTGCCTGCTGATGAAATAGATAGGGTGCGCCATGCCCCGGTCATCCAGTTGACTCAGGACTGCACCAATTCCTGCCTAAGAAGCATCTGTCTGTATAATTAATGGTTATTGTGGTTTCAGGTAATCTGGGGCTCTTAAAATAGGCAAAGGACATATTTCAATCTTTGAAAGGCTTTCCGATAGTCCTCATTCCACTGACCTCTTAGGTAACTTGGGAGATGAGATGGCAGCCAGGGGAGCTGCTATAGTACCATAGTCAGCAATGAACTTCCCATAGTACCCTGTGAACTCTAGGAAGGCTCTCACCTGAGTTGCCGGGGTCTCCCAGTCATGTAGAGCTTGTACCTTACTAGGTAGAGGTTGTATTATACCCCCTCCTACCTCATGCCTAAGGTAGACCACCAAGATCTGTCCAATCTAGCACTTGCTGAACTTTATGGTTAGGTGGGCCTGCTGAAGAGCTTGAAAACCTGGCTCAGATGGGAAAGATGTTCTTCACAAGTCGAGCTATATACTGCAATGTCATCCAAGTATGCCATGCATATGCTTGCTAGCCCATTCATCACATGATTCACCAATCTCTAAAAGGTGGCAGGTGAATTCTGTAGTCCAGAAGGTATCACCCGAAATTGGTAGAGGCCTTCTGGGGTGGAGAATGTGGCATTCTCCTTGGCACATACGTTAAAGCTTTTTGATAATAGCCTGAGGAGAGGTCATATGTGCTGAGGAATTTGTCAGAACCAAGTTCATCCACCAGCTCATCTCTCCTTGGTAAAGGGTGGGGATTAGTCTTGGGGACTGCATTTAAAGCCCTGTAGTCCACACAAAATCTAAAAGGCCTTATATCCTGCGTTTGGTACTAGTGCAACTGGACTAGACCATCTACCATTGGAGTGTTCAATTATTCCCAGATACAAAATCTTGTTCGACTCTGACTTGATGCGGTTCCTAAAAGAAACAGACATCCTGTAGCCCCTGCTTTCTACAGGTACACTGTCACCAGTATCAATGTCATTGTGGCTCCAATGGGTTAACCCTGGTGTGGTGGAAAGCAGAGACAAAGTGATTCAACAAAATGTGCATATACTCTGCTGCTGAGATGTCAGTTGTGGAGAGAGAGGAGGGCAACCCCTTCTACTGAGCCATCTGAAAGGCTACCTTTGAGGAGATCCAGCAATGGTTGCCCTCTCCTCTTCATTGGTTGAGGCCAGGAGTATGGCTCCTATTTCGACCATAGGGACGAAAGCCTTCAATCTGTTGATGTGAAAGATCCTAGGACCCTCCTTGAAGTCCACCAAATAATTGACCTCCCCAAGTTGCTCAAAAATCTTGTAGGGGCCAGTCCACTTATCCTGTAGGGCCCTGGGCCTTACTGAAATCATGGCAAACACCTGTTGTCCTCGTGTGAACTCTATTTGAGAAACCTTCTGGTCATACCAGTGCTTTACTAGCTCCTGACCAGCTCTTAGGTTCTGACTTGCCTCAGTCATCATAATGGCCTTCTTCCTCCTGAGGTCTATCGCATAATCTACCACATTTAAAGTAATGTGGGGGTGAGGGGGATTCCCAACCTTCCTTAATCAGGGCCTAGGGGGATTTTATTCGATGACGGAACAGGAGCTCAAAAGGGCTAAATCCTACATCCTCTTGAGGAACGTCCATGTTGACAAAGAGAAGGCAGGGTAGAAGGCGATCCTACCCCCTTCTGAATGGCTCTTTAAGGCACCCATCATGATCTTCAAGGTTCTGTTGAACCATTCCACCAAAGCATTGGTTTGTGGATGGTAAGCTGTTGAGAACGTGTAGGAGACTCCACAAGTCTTCCTCATGGCCTGCATGTAGCGGGACATGAAGTTGGTCCCCCATCAGACATAACATACTTGGGAAATCACACATGGATAAACATCCCCCTACAAAGTCTTGGCTACTGCCTGAGCAGAGACAGTTCTCATTGGGATTGCCTCAGGGTACCTAGTGGCATATTCCACTACAACAAGAATGAACCTGCTGCCTGAGGTGGTTGGAGGATCAAGAGGACCAATGATAATGATCCCTACTCTCTCAACAGGAAGTGCCACCAAGGGTGCCTTGTTCTTGCCAGCTCTTGCAGTGGCCTTCTATTGAGACATCCATCTTGGGCCAATAAAAGAAAAAGGACAACCTTTCTTTAGTCTTCTTTACTCCAACATGACCCAAGAGTGGTACCTCATGTGCCAAATGATATAGAAAAGGTATAACAGCCTAGGGGACCACCAACCTCTTGTACCTAGGGGACCACCAACCTCTTGGGATCCCCAAGTGGAGATTAAATTGGATCATTGTATATTGGCCCATCCTCTGAGTAGTTTCTTTGCTTCACAGGGGCTTCCCTTTCTCCTTGAGAAGCTGCCTGCCTTCTCAGGCCTTCAAGGGTAGAACATTCCTGTTGTTCCTTGCTAGAGCCTGCACTAGAGGGGCCATCCTCTGCCACCAAAGATTGTAAGTCAGGGTGGCCTCTAGGATTCTGGCATTGCGAGAGCCTCTTTTCTGTCAGAAGTTTGTGGATTTTCAGGAGACTGTCACCTCAGGCAAGCCAGGAGGTGGCTGTCATGATCTCTGCTTCCAAAAGGTCAGGGTTTTCCCAACTCCCTTGGAAGCAGATCCATAACCCAGGTTCCGAGTGCCAACCATTCCCAATTGGGACCTTTTGGACCCAGTCCTGGCGCCAGTGGCACCAGGCTCATAAATATGCCCAGTCCCAGCGCTGGAAGCGCCGGGCTCATAATGCTTGGGTGGACTTACCTGCTGTAGACCATGCTGCTTACTTGCCTGCCAGTTGAGTCTCTGATCCTCTTTTGTTTGGAACTACTTTTCCTGTTGGGTGGGGCAGGAGCCACTCCCTAGATTCAGAACACTGGAACTCTTCTGGAAAGCAGGAACTCTTTTCTTACCTAGGCGTGGCTGTGGAAGGAGACACCTAAGCACTACAGGAGGCTATTTAAACCACACCCGATGGATGAATCTTGCTTTGCGTTATTCTGCATCCTCAGCAGCAGAACGCTCATCGTGTCTTCTGCATCTGATCCTGGGCCTAAGGAAAAAGGCTTACCATTCTGAATCCAGTCTTCAGCAACACCTATAAAGATAAGAAAGAACAGGTTAGCATTACGGTCTTCAGTGACAGCTCTTCACTTACCTGGTCCATCGGCTGTCACCAACGCCTCGCGCTGCATTCCGGCATCTGAAAGACAAAGGCTTACCTACTCTTCGTGCGCTCCGGAGGTCTTCACACTGCATTCCGGCATCTGAAAGACAAAAGCTTACCAACTCTTTGCACGCTCCGGAGGCCTTCGGCGCTGCATCCCGCATCTGAAAGACAAAACAAGGTGCGTTTAAAGACATTGGGGAACTTTAATACTCACGTGCCATTACTCCTTTCCACATCTAACCCAGTGGGTATTCCGGCACCCTGCAGCCGCCCCGAACTTGTACCTGCAAAATAAAAAGACAGTTAGAGCGCATCGTGAAGCAGGCAACAAGCGCTTACTTACGTGCTTCCAGGCGCTTCTATTCATCACACGGGCTCCATCTTCAACTCACTTCAGCCCGCCATCCGCCATCGCTGGAACCCTGCAAAACAAGAGACATCATTACTAAAGACTTTAAAGACATTAGAATTACTCGAAACTTACCGTTCGTGCAGTAAAGGACGGACAGCAGTTCTCTGAAGTCAAGAGGCCTGCTTCCCTTATCCAGTGAAGAAACTGGTTACAGCACCCTGCCTCGAGGCAGATGGAGAGCACGGCGTTCACTTACCTAAGGTGAGAGCGTTAACCTTTGGGGTTCTACAGGAGAAGAGAAAGGGAAGAAGAGAGAGACATTCAATAACCCAGTTCATTAATCCCACATTTTCTATCTGCAGACATCTTACCCTTCGAGCCAGACATACAGTGCACAGAGGTCCAGCCCAAAGAGCCAGCCGTGTGTTACACATCACCTTTGAAGATACGGTATACGCCCAGTCAAAACCGGCGTCTCTACGGGATTCAGGTGAGCGTTACAGAACGCAAAGCCTACCACAAAACTCCCGTCCAGGCGCTATGGAAACCTCGGATACTGACCAGCTAGCCCAGTTACTTGGGGAACTAAGGGCAGAAGTGCATGCAGCCCGTCAGGAAATGAACGCTCTAAGAAGGGAACTGATTATTTCCAAGGAGCGAACAGATGATCTCGCTAGACAATTGCTACAGTCACAAGCCGGACAGACCCCGTTACCCGCATCTGGGGTAAATCTTCCTTCTACATCCTCTATGAATCCAGTGCAGATCAACCTACCTGGGAATGTACCTCTGGCTCCGCCCGAACGATTTTCTGGTGACCCAAAGAGGTTTGCAGTATTTATCAATCAGTGCCGGTTGCATTTCTTATGCCGGCCAGCAGCCTTTCCAACTGATCAAGCTAAAGTAGCTTTCGTGCTTTCGTACCTTAGTGGCAATGCGGCAGACTGGTCGATCCCTCTAGTAAATCAAGATGATCCGGTCCTCCATGATTTTCAAGCTTTTCAGCTCAGTATGGAAAAACTGTTCGCAAAGACATTCACAGGGGCAGGCCTTGGACAATGAGCTTCTTTCGTTGCGACAAGGTAATCAAGACCTTTTGGCTTATATTGCGTCTTTCAACAGACTGATAGTGGAAACTCACTGGCCTGAGGACAAAAGGATTACGCTGTTTTATAGAGGTCTACGCGGAGAGCTCAAAGATGTGTTAGCCCAAGTAGTGAATCGCCCACAAGATTGTTCGGACTATATAGACTTAGTCGTTCAAATAGATCACAGACTGCAGAACAGGAAGGCCGATCGTTCCAAGTTTGATGCTCGAGTATTTTCCAAACCGCCAACTCCTTCCAAAGGAGTAGACTCCGGGGAACCCATGCAAATAGGGGGTCTGAAAGGTCCTCTAACACAAAAGGAGCGGGAAAGGAGAAAACAGTTGCAATTATGCCTCTATTGCGGAAACTCAGGGCACTTTCTTCGAGACTGTCCGGTGAAACCTGCCAAGAAGGCAGTAGGAGCTGCAGTTACCAAAGTTACAAACTCTCAGCAGGGAAACGACCTCGCCCGACAAGAATAGAGGTCCTCTTGCCGAGCGTGAAAACCAGTTCCGTGACCTCGCATTTCGTGATACCTATTGTCCTCATCAGCCCTGATAATCCGGATCGATTACATGCAATTGAAGCTTACGTCGACAGCGGTGCCATCGGCAATTATGTGGATCATGAAATGGTTTTGAGGATGAATCTAACTCTTTGTCCCAAGGCTGTAAAGGACGTCATTACTACGGTGGATGGTACGGAGATAGCCTCCGGCCAGTAACGCATACCACTCAAGAAGTGACGCTAGTAAGTCAAGATGGACACCATGAGAAGATCGTGTTCGATGTGATCAAGGCCCCTCAGTTTCAGATTATTCTAGGAATACCTTGGTTAGAGAAACACAATCCTCTGATCGATTGGCGAGCAAGAACAGTCCAGTTTCCAGAATGTGTCTCTACTTGTCACCCTCCACCTGGTGTTGCACTGGCAGCAATTTCTTCAGAGACTCCCCAGTTACCTCCCGAATACCTAGAATACCAAGATGTTTTCCGGAAGGATCAGGCTAACTCTCTACCTCCTCATAGGTCTTATGACTGCCAGATCGACCTGATACCTGGATCTACTCCTCCTTGTAGTAGAATTTATGCCCTCACCGAGCCTGAGAACCTTCACCTTCGACAATACCTGGATCAATACCTGGCAAATGGGTTTATTCGTCCTTCCAAGTCCCCTGCTTCTTCAGCTTTGTTCTTCGTTCCAAAAAAGGAAGGAGACCTTAGAACTTGTATAGATTATCACTCCCTGAACCAGATCACCGTTAAGAATAGATATCCGTTACCTTTGATCCCTGAACTCCTGGACCAAGTCAGAAAAGCATGCATATATACAAAGCTGGATCTTAGAGGAGCTTACCACTTGGTACGAGTAAAAGAGGGCGATGAATGGAAGACGGCCTTCCGCACCAAGTATGGGCTATTTGAATATCAGGTCATGCCCTTCGGACTTTGTAATGCCCCGGCCGCCTTTCAATATTTTATGAACGATGTCCTCAGAGAGCTCATAGATGTGTGTGTTGTTGTTTACATTGACGACATCCTCGTTTATTCTTCATCGGAATCTGAACATCGGAAACACGTGAAAATGGTCCTCGAAAGATTGCGTCAACACAAACTTTTCGCTAAGTTGGAAAAATGTGTTTTCAACGTGACTGAAGTTGAATTCTTGGGATTCATATTATCACCTGGCGGAGTGCGTTTGGATTCAAAGAAGATCGATGCAGTTCTCAAATGGCCATCACCATCCTCCGTAAAAGGTATGCAAAGCATGTTAGGCTTCGCTAACTTTTACCGCAGGTTTATCCCCGAATTCTCTCGAATAGTCCAGCCCATCACTGCCTTGTTAAAAAAAAAAAAACGTTTTGAATGGTCTACCGAGGCGGAACAAGCTTTCCAGGATTTGAAGACTAAATTTATCTCTGCACCAATCTTAAAACACCCTCGCCCCGAACTCCCCTACATCGTGGAAACTGATGCTTCAAGCCTTGCCATGGGGGCAGTTCTAACACAAAAGGACCCGGTAACCAATCAGTTGCATCCCGTGGCATTTTGGTCCCGCAAATTCTCGCCTCCTGAAATCAATTACACGATTACTGACAAGGAACTTCTGGCTATCAAGTCTGCCTTTAAGGCTTGGCGGCATTATCTGCTGGGGGCCCGACACACCGTTACTGTGATTACGGATCACCGAAACCTACAATATTTGAAAACCGCAAAAGCCCAATACTCTAGACAACTCTGTTGGGCATTATTCTTTGCCGAGTTTGACTTCATAATTACCTATCGACCTGGTACAAAAAACGGTAAAGCTGATGCCCTTTCTCGGATGGGAGTGGAAGAACACTTGATGAACCCTAAACCTGTACCAATCATTCCCGAACAAAGAATTCTGGGTGTAATCGCCACAGAATCCATAGAGGAAGTTAAGGATAAAGCCAGGCAACTTGTAACTCCAGCAGACATACAGAATTGGCATCTGCAGGGAAAGGACTTTGCAGTAAAGGACAACTTATTGTATTTCCAAGAACGATTATACCTACCCAGCACAGATTTACAGAAAAAAGTAATCTCTTGTTATCACGAATCTTTAATGGAAGGACATCCCGGTATGGCCAAGACCTCAGAAAAGATCAAGCGCTACTTCTGGTGGCCGTCTTGGAAAAAAGATATCAGAGACTTTATAATGTCCTGTGGAGTATGCGCCCAAAACAAGAGTCAAAAGGAAAGACCAGCAGGCCTCTTACGCCCTATTGACATCCCACCTCGCCCTTGGCATACGCTTTCTATGGACTTCATCACCGATCTACCTCCATGCTCCGGATACAATACGATTCTAGTAATCGTGGACTTATTCTCCAAGATGGCGCATTTCATTCCGCTCAAAGGCTTGCCAACAGCAGCAACTCTGGCCCGAGAATTTCTCGAAAACATCGTCCGACTGCACGGTTTTCCTTCGGTTCTAATTTCGGATCGAGGTAGTCAATTTATTTCTCATTTTTGGCGAAGTTGCTGTCGGTCGGCTCAAATTGATGTGAGACTATCGACCAGTCACCACCCTCAGACCGACGGACAAACCGAGAAGACCAATCAAACTCTGGAACAGTATTTACGCTGCATGCTGCAACAAACTGAAAAAACTTGGAAAGACATCCTTTGGATAGCCGAATATGCCTACAATAACTCTGTCCATTCGGGAACTGGGAAAACCCCGTTTTTTCTTTTGTACGGCAGTCATCCTCGAACCTCGGAGTTGGATCCCCTCCAAGATCTTGAAACACCAGCAGTAGACTACCTGCATTCTACAATCACCCAAGCCTTTAAGGAAGCTGTTTCTCACCTTCAAAGGGCTAAAGAACATTACAAGAAAGGAGCAGATCAACATCGGAAGGAAGCCCCTCAATATCAAGTAGGGGATCAAGTCTGGTTATCCACCAAATATCTACCTCTAAAAGGGCCACGCACATTCAACCCAAGATACCTTGGTCCCTATTCCATCACTACCATAGTAAACCCAGTAGCCGTCAAGTTGGACTTGCCCCCGCACATGAAGATACATCCGGTCTTCCACGTCTCTCTATTAAAACCCGTGCAACCTCAAACCCGAATCTCCAAAACCTATCCTAGTTGATGGAGAACTCGAGTTTGAAGTCAAAAGCATTCTGGACTCCAAGATCTCCAAATCTAAACTATTCTACCTAATTGAGTGGAAAGGCTACGGCCCCCAAGAGAGATCCTGGGAACCTGCTGAATATGTCCACGCTCCTCGCCTAATCAAAAGATTTCACCGAACATTTCCTGACAAGCCAAAACCCCCGGAGAAGCCCGGTTTGGGAGGGGCCTTGAGGGGGGGTACTGTCATGATCTCTGCTTCCAAAAGGTCAGGGTTTTCCCAACTCCCTTGGAAGCAGATCCATAACCCAGGTTCCGAGTGCCAACCATTCCCAATTGGGACCTTTTGGACCCAGTCCTGGCGCCAGTGGCACCAGGCTCATAAATATGCCCAGTCCCAGCGCTGGAAGCGCCGGGCTCATAATGCTTGGGTGGACTTACCTGCAGCAGACCATGCTGCTTACTTGCCTGCCAGTTGAGTCTCTGATCCTCTTCTGTTTGGAACTCCTTTTCCTGTTGGGTGGGGCAGGAGCCACTCCCTAGATTCAGAACACTGGAACTCTTCTGGAAAGCAGGAACTCTTTTCTTACCTAGGCGTGGCTGTGGAAGGAGACACCTAAGCACTACAGGAGGCTATTTAAACCACACCCGATGGATGAATCTTGCTTTGCGTTATTCTGCATCCTCAGCAGCAGAACGCTCATCGTGTCTTCTGCATCTGATCCTGGGCCTAAGGAAAAAGGCTTACCATTCTGAATCCAGTCTTCAGCAACACCTATAAAGACAAGAAAGAACAGGTTAGCATTACGGTCTTCAGTGACAGCTCTTCACTTACCTGGTCCATCGGCTGTCACCAACGCCTCGCGCTGCATTCCAGCATCTGAAAGACAAAGGCTTACCTACTCTTCGTGCGCTCCGGAGGTCTTCACACTGCATTGCGGCATCTGAAAGACAAAAGCTTACCAACTCTTTGCACGCTCCGGAGGCCTTCGGCGCTGCATCCCGCATCTGAAAGACAAAACAAGGTGCGTTTAAAGACATTGGGGAACTTAAATACTCACGTGCCATTACTCCTTTCCACATCTAACCCAGTGGGTATTCCGGCACCCTGCAGACGCCCCGAACTTGTACCTGCAAAATAAAAAGACAGTTAGAGCGCATCGTGAAGCAGGCAACAAGCGCTTACTTACGTGCTTCCAGGCGCTTCTATTCATCACACGGGCTCCATCTTCAACTCACTTCAGCCCGCCATCCGCCATCGCTGGAACCCTGCAAAACAAGAGACATCATTACTAAAGACTTTAAAGACATTAGAATTACTCGAAACTTACCGTTCGTGCAGTAAACGACGGACAGCAGTTCTCTGAAGTCAAGAGGCCTGCTTCCCTTATCCAGTGAAGAAACTGGTTACAGCACCCTGCCTCGAGGCAGATGGAGAGCACGGCGTTCACTTACCTAAGGTGAGAGCGTTAACCTTTGGGGTTCTACAGGAGAAGAGAAAGGGAAGAAGAGAGAGACATTCAATAACCCAGTTCATTAATCCCACATTTTCTATCTGCAGACATCTTACCCTTCGAGCCAGACATACAGTGCACAGAGGTCCAGCCCAAAGAGCCAGCCGTGTGTTACACATCACCTTTGAAGATACGGTATACGCCCAGTCAAGACCGGCGTCTCTACGGGATTCAGGTGAGCGTTACAGTGGCACCTTAGATGATCGGCTTGATCTGGTTCTCCTCCTACTCTGAATGGCTTTTTTTTGTTTCACAGCCATGACTGGGCACTAGGCTCTCAGCCTGGTTTTCCCTTCTTTCAGAACCCTCTCGGGGGTTTCCGTTCCTTCATCTCTCTAGTAGCCCTTCTCAGGGTGACAGTTTCAGCTTCTTCCCCTTTGGGTATTTCGTTTCTCTCCAGGTTTCCGGTAACCCCTACTAGGGTATGGGACTTTATCTCCCGTTCTTTGGGTATTTTCCTCAAGTTTGCCTTTCTCTTAACCCCTTGAGGGGTACTGCATTCCTCTTCACCCCTTTTGGGTCTATTTGTCTGCGATCTTGATAGCCCCATCAGAGTCGTTTGTTACTTACCTTGACTTTGTGTTGGTTTTGTTCCCTTTTGGAATGCTCTGGAGCCTCCCTCCTCCCTCTCCTCGGATCGCATCAGAACCGTTCTTCTTGGGTCGTCAGTTCGCTGCTGTTCCTCCTCCAGTTGGGCACTGTGATTCGAACACTCACAGGGGCCAGGGTCTACAGTGGTTCGGTTTCCCTCCACCAGAGACCTCGGGACCTTGGGACTCACAGCAATCCTGGGTTTGGTAGCGTTCTACAGGCACTCCGCCCACCACGTAATGTATGTGATCCCACCTTCAAGGTCTACTGGCTCAGCACTGCAGCCTTCGCTCTTGTTTTTCTAGCGGCTCCTCCGCCACATGTAGGCCTTCTCGTGCCTTTTGGCCTCTCCATTCAACAAGAGACAAAACACCATTGGTCCTGTCGGTCAGGCCTCCAGGAGCACAATCAAGCACATTGAAAGGTCCCAATACATTGTCACCAGTTTCCATATAGGCTGAAAACACTTGGAACCTTGGTTCCAACATTCTGGCTGTCCTGGGATGCTTCCTTTTTTTTGTCATGATGCATCTCGTAACCCGCAGGATAGAGATACCCATGGAAGGTAGTGGGCTTCCAGGAGCAGGAGGAATCATGCGGCAGCCGATGCGCAGGGCTCAAGGATCAATTTGTCCTGAAGACCCAGTTTGGTCAATAAATGAGCTTCCATAATCGCCTTTGCCGGGTATTTATCAGAAGTGTCCTACTCTTCATATTCCCCCACAGCTGCAATGCCACTAGCCTGGGGTATCTAAATGGGAAGGATAGCTTGGAGTGCAGGGAAACCTGCTGTAAATTAACTGCATTTACGGTATCATAGATCGCTTCAGCTGGTGTGAAGATATAGCCACCATTAGTGCATGTTGCTGCGTAACATATAAAGAAGAAGGTGGGTCCCGCACCCTCCAACTGCTGAGAGCAGTGTCGGGGGAGCCCAAAAAGTAATTAAGACATCCGAGGCTCTAGGACCACTGCTAATTTCAAACCCTGCATATTTTAAACACACACACACAAACACACACACATCACCCCCGACCCACCTCGATAGTCTGTTCACTACATATTTCAGTGTTCATTGCTTTCCCTAAATACTACATAGCTTGGAATGGTGGGGCGACAGCAAAATCCCACCTTCATTATTTTTGACAAATTAATATTCTCCAGGTCTTCTTTGTTTATTGCCCACTCTGTCACTGCCATAGGGTACTCGTAGCTAGCCAATTACATCCTTTGTGACTGCCCCATCCTTGACCTGAAAGGCTCCTGTGATAAGCTAGATATAGGAGGCATACAAGAGGACATGTTTGAACAAGATGGTTTATTGAGGAAATTAAAGAAAACCTCCTCTAATCCTCTTGTGGATTCCCTACGCTAGAAAACATCAAATGGGTGCTTGTCAGAACATCTCACAAATAAACTCTGTCCCCTGTCAACACTTACACAAACCCCACATAAGGGGTGGGAGGATGGCTTCTTTAGCTTAGAAGTGGGTTCCTCCCTCTTGGGTTAATTAGTGATGGCAGGTTTTCTGAACCCCCACCAAAGAGTTCTCAAGGTCTCGTCCAGCTATAGGCTTCGTAGAATGGTTGCAATCAAAACCACCAAAAGAAAAGTGACTCATTTTATCCAGTCTCTTGGGATGTGTCCTCCTCACCTGGATAGGTTAGTATTTACAACAAAAACAAAGTTTTCTCTTTGCCCCCCCCCGGGTTGTTCACCTTCGTAGCCGCTTGTAGGCTATAGGCCTGTTCAGCTTTGCTTCGTTTGCACTTCTTTCACCCCCTTGTGGGGTAGCCAGCTTCTCAGGACATTCTGGGCTACGGGCCTCCTCAGCCATGCTTAGTTTTGTTGCTTCTCTCACCCCCTCCTGGGGTATTTGTTTTCTCAGTTCAATGTGGGCTATGGGCCTGCTCAGCCCTGCTTGGATTGTCGCTTCTCATCCCCTTCTGGGATATTCGAATCCTTAGCCCGTGTGGGCTCTGAGTCTACTCTGCCTGTTTTGGTTGTTGCTTCTGCCACCCCGTCGCAGGTTATTTGTCTTTCTGGCCCCACGTGGCCTTTGAGTTTGTTTAGGTCAGCTTGGTCTGCTGCTTCACTCACCCCCTCCTGGGGTTTCGTATTCTCAGCCCAGAATGGGCTCAGTTGTGGCCTCACCACCATCCAGCTGCTCCTTGTATGCTGCCGCATTCCTTCTCTCCAGTAGCAGTGCTCGCTAGTGGAGGTGGTCTCTATGGCCCATGTGGACCCACACTCTAGACTTGGTTCTGGTCTGCGTGGTTGACTGTTCCACGTTGTTTCTCCGGACTTCAGCATCAGCAAGATAGGATGCCGGTACATCTCGTTTCCTTCGGTTTTGCTTCCTTCCCCAGCTGCCCCAGAATCGTTGGAGTTTCTGCCTTTGTTGAGGCAGCAGCGTTCCACAGGCTGCCTTGGGCCTACACACTACACTCCAACTGCGTGGTGCTCCGCTGCTCCTGTGAGGGAGATACATCCTTCTCTGCATGTCTCTGGCCGATTCTCTCCTCCTCGGTTGGCGTCCGGCTGTATTTAGTTTCCTCCCTGGAATGAAGGGAAGATTCCATTGGTCGTGGTTATCACAAAGAGGCCACAACGAATACAGGTCAGAAAGCAAGCCATCCTCTTTAAAAGGGCCATGTGCGTGATTGCCCTGTTTAATTACCTTAGACCCAACAAACATGAGTGACTGAAGCAAAGGGAGGTGGAATGGAATCCTGATTTGGGCATTCCTTCCCCTCCCTCCTGAAGAGGTGGAAGGGGGGGGAAATCAACCCATGTTGGATCCTCCTTGCCCTGTCCCCTAGGCAGAGTAATGCATAGCGGACTCACTTATCGGGTTCTAAAAGGGGTGGGCCCCCTTAGGGAAAAGGGATGAATTCCCTGGATTCGTCCTACTCCTTATTACAGATGGCCATGCCAGTCATTGCCAACAATACTTGAAAATGTCCAATGTTTGCTTTATGACATCTCAACACGTTAAAACCCAGGTGCATAACCATATTACCCGAAAGCCTCTTCTTTGCAGCCTCTAACCAACTTGCCCATGCACCTAAAGCCATCTTATCTTCCCTTATTAAAGTTCAATGGAATCTCTCCAACAATCCTCCAGTTTCATAGGGAATAGGTATGCTGTTCAACAACATCCTTCTTCAGTTATTCCTCCCATCTCCTGGGTTGAGCTTAACTCTACTGTCCGTGAGTTATGGGTCCAAGCAACAACAAGACTATCACAGTTTGGGAACATCAAGCGGTATTGTTAACACAGAAGCTTAAGTGTGCACATTGTCACTTTCCACACAAACAGCACATAAAAGATCTCTCCATTCTACTGTCTAAACCTGGCCACCACCGATATGCTTTTACAACCTCTGTATTGTCGCCCTCTATTGTCGCCAACAGGTAACCCCATGTGCACTCTTAGAGGACAAAGAACCTCATACATAACATTTCTTGTGTTCAAACAGTAAATCCAATAGCTTTGTGTTCAGTATCACAATGGAGTGTAAGTTACATAGCCAGAGAGAACTCCCAACAACTGAAGACAACTCTCTTGTGTATCAAATTTATGAACAATTTAAATTTATTGTAACATTCACGAGTTGTAATCCAACATCATCCAAAGATCTAGCGGTGTTGGATACATTTATAGCGCCACGGTCTATGAAAGAGGTTGAAAATATTATCACTAAACTCAAACCTTCCAATTGCCAGGGTGACACATGCCCAGCCCCCATTATTAAGGAGGCTTCCTATGAATTGACACCTTTTATCACCACCCTCAAACTCTTCCTTCAACACAGGCATCGTACCAGATAAACTCAAAGACGCGTGGGTCATCGCCCTACTCAAAAAAACCTTCCTTCGACCCAGGTACACCTACCAACTACAGACCTATCACCACTGTCCGCTTTTTACTTAAAATCCTTGACCGAGCTGCAAACCTGCAGGTCCAGGATTACCTAGATTCCAGTAATCTCCTCGGCCATACACAATCTGGCTTCCGACCCAAGCAGGGAACAGAAACAGCCCTAATCGATTTGAAAACTAAAATTGAGGACCTTAGAGATAATGGCTGGCCCTCTTAATATTGCTTGACTTATCGACAGCATTTGATCTGGTCAACCATGAAATTCTTTGCCAGCATCTCAAATGTGAAGCCCACTTTTCCGACAAAGCCGACATGGATTAGATCCTTTCTGGCGAACAGATCTATGAGGGCCTTCTCCCCATCGGCCACTGCTGAACCCTCGCCAGTCCTTTGCGGAGTCCCTCAAGGATCATGCGTGTCACTTACACTCTAGAACATGTTCACGAAACCGCTGTTCAATATTCCTGACTATTTGGGTGTCACCTACACTAATTAAACATATGACACCCAAAAACTCATCCCCATCACTGGTGACCACACAGTTGGCACCAAAGCTCTAAATGACATCTATCAGGTCATCCAGGCTTGGATGGCTCAACACGGGCTCTGTCTTAACGATGACAAGACGGAGCTACTCATCCTTGGCTCCCACCAGACTAGATCCAGCATTCAAATCATTCATCATTGATGGCAATACCATTAAGGTTTCCAACGACACGAAAACCTTAGGCATTTATCTTGACTCGACCATATCTCTTACAAGATAGACCTATGCCGTAATCTCGTCTTCTGCCTACACATGTAAACTTATCACTGCAAGCCGAGCTTTCCTTACCACTGTTAACTGTGCTATCCTTGTCAGAACCCTCATGTCGAAACTCGACTACTGCAATGCGCTTTATCTTTGCACCAATCAACGGAACATTAGCAAGTTACAGGTAACCCAAAACAATGCTATTAGGGCAGCACTAAATATCCTAAGGGACCAGCTTATCTCTGACACCAGACGTAGACTACACTGGCTCTCTGTCTCCCAAAGAATCTCGCTCAAAACTCTTGCACTCATGCATAAATGTCTGGCCAACCAGGCTCCAAAATACCTGCCGATCCGTTTCACAACCCACGCTTCCATTCGCCCACTCAGAGCAGCTCAAGCTAACTGTCTTTCACTTCCAAGGTTCAAGCTTCAGAGAGCAGGGGGTAGCAGTTTCCCGGTCCTCGCCACCAAGCTGTGGCACTCGCTACTCAACCCACTCAGATCTGAATCCTTCTTCCACTCGTTCAAGAGAAAAGCCAAATTGTGGCTCATACAGCAGGACTTTTAAAGTTTCCACCTGCCTCTATACCTACCTTGAACATAATAACCTACACTGCTTTTCTTTTGCTTGGCTCTGTTAGGCCTTGATATGTCGACTAACACCCTGTAAATATATTGAAATTATATTGTAATTATCTTGTAAATATTGAATTGTATATTGCCTTATGTTTTGCTGTACATCATGCCTCTGTAACCTGTAAGAAATGCGCCCAGATGCCTTTGGGCTATTCGCGCATTATAAATAAACAAAATACAAATACAAAGTAAAACTTCCTAGGTTGGCACTAAAGGCCAAAGCACAAAATCCCAATCAGGGTATGTCAAATAGAGATGTACAATTATATTTCCATTGTTAACAAGCTTGACTCTAAATCAGTTCTCAAAAAGTAGCCGACGCGTTCCGGATTAACCATCCATCATCAGGGTTTATTTTTTTTAGTGTCTTGCAAGAGGTAATAATAACACATTTACATCTGTGTTCCTACAACATATAACAATCTGTGTTTCAGTGTTATTTTAGAGTATTGTAATTTTAAGAACATAAAACATGTATTTCATTTAAAACTGACCTCCAATGTTAGCAGTCAACCACCAGGACTCTATGATCCGTGGTGTGCTTGATATATATTAAAGAGCCGAACTGAGAATGCTCCCCACTCACTCCTGGTAATCTATAGGGGGGATATATAGACCAAATCCATGTAAAAAGCAGCTAAAGGCAGTGCGCCCAAAATTACAGATAATCCACACTAGTGTTTCTCTATTACTGATACCGTCCAATTTGCACTCAGTGAGATGCGCGGTGAAAAGCATGTGTGCAAATCTATCTTCGTTTCGTGCACCTCCAAAAGAGGGCTCCACGATTAGATTGCAAATGAAAGTGTTGTCCCCGCTATTGTTCTAGGCGCAGAGGTTGAAAATGTGCCATGGATTATAATCCTCGCGCCTTCTGTGTGTACACGGCATAGAGTATGTGGTTTCCTAAATCTATAAAACGTCACCCCTATGGATTTTTAAAAACGTACAGTTCTACCAGGTTCAGCAGATTCACACCCCCGCTCGGGGGCTGACGTCCATGGAGCCGAGCTCACTCACTTGCTCGTAAGTATGTTTTGTGCGTTGGCATGGCAACCTTGCGCACGCGCAGAAGGATGCATCTCGGAACCACAGCCATCTTGCAGGGGGACTCACCCTATGTCCTCTCCTCGGGTATTCTCTGTTGTTTTACTACGTGTGAATGGGGCGTGTTGGTCACGAATACGACCTGGTGCCCCACCTCCTGTGTTAGTGTTGTGTTAAATCTCATAGGGCCAGGAGATTCTACCCGAATGCACCAGAAGTGAATTTTAAAACAATGTAGTTTGTTATACAAGGTGATGTTTATGAAATAAGAAAAAGTCAACAGTAATTGAAACGGTGGTGCTCCTCTATGTAATCGTATGTTTCCCCCTTCTCTTTCACCACCAGTATGCTCTCAAGTCAGTGGCTAGAAAGCCAAGGACAGGAAAAAGAGATGGAAAAAAGGGGATATGATGTGGAAGCGAGGGTGTTGGAGCCCTGACAGCCTGATGTTCACCATGGCTAGCTAAATGCATGAAACACAGAGAATCTGCACCATGACAACACTTGTTGAGATGAAGAAATGGCTCCTATTGCCCTCTAAGGTTACGCATACCACTGCCACTGCATGTCCTCTCCTGTGAGCATCGAGAATTGCAGCATCCATACCTCATGAGAGCCCTCCAGTCTTTACCCGCCTATCCAAGGAACATGACATGGCAGGGGACCTTGCTGTGGTTCTACACTATGGCAGCTCACCCGATGGTGGAAAAAACTCCACGCTAAATGCCCACTCAGGATCTCCAGACTTGTGCTACAGAATGAAACAATGTCTTACTTTGGAGCAGTGGTCTGATCTCCCAGGGCTTTGCTGACACTCAGCAATGCTTTCTCCCACTTCAATCAATCAATTGATGGAAGCCACTTTCCATTCCTTGGTGAATGCTCCAGATCTAGGCTTGCTTTTTATAGTATCCTTCTATTCCAATTCATGTTCTCTCTCCCTTTTCTGTACTTAGGTCATTTCTATCAGAGGCAGATCATTGGCTTTTCTCTTTTGATTTTCAAATGTCCTTCCTTTAAATTGTTTCTTCCCCAATCAGCAATTAGGCTTAAGGCCTGCAATAAAAGGCATGTTATGTCATGGTGATGTTATACAGCACACAGCTGCCATTTTCATGGTTCCCAGATGCTCCAGTGAGTCTCCAAGAGAAGTGGGTGGGGTTTGATAAGTGGGTGGAGAGGTAAAAAGCAAGTTAGCTAGCTGTGCTTTTGTGTTGAAGCGTGCAGACCGAAAGAACTCTGAGCCCTGTGAGCATTCTGTGTGTAGTAGTCCCTTGATTTCGAATCCAGTTTTTGATGCTTGCTTGGGATTAGATTTGTTCATTGGGTAGGGGATGATAGCACCCCAGGACTCTTCGGCACCCTCTTAGGAGAGACTGTTTTTAACAGCAATCTTGAATTCTGTCACTGTTGGAATGTTCTTAATTTCAGGGGATAAAGGAATCCAGCAATGGGGAGCCAGGAGAGTGAAGGAGTGAAAGTGGGTGGTAGCACTGTATGGATGAGGAAAAGTTGGGTTGAGAAGAGCTTTGGAGTGTACAATGCGAAAGGGTGAGCAGTGTGGGATATGTCCAGACAGGTAAGGTGGAGGAGGCACACAGATCAATCATAACACAATAGCAAGAAATTTAAATAGGAAGACATTTTGCACTTTTATACACCCCACGTGAAAGTGGTGTGCGAGGGTGGCAAATTTCATTAACTTCCTAAGAACAGCAAAGGGCTTAGTGGGGTGCATGGGGAGGCTGGCGTAGTAAACCAGCCTGCTGAGGAGCTGGGTGGTGAGGAGTGTTTTGGAAGTGTGAAAGGTGAGATAGGACTGATTTACTCACGTTCCGCACAAGCAATATAAACATATAAATAAAATAAAATAAAATAAAGGCTACGGGAGGATGGACCTTATAAGTAATGAATGTTATGTCCTGGCCTGCGGTCACGCAGGCCAGGCAGACCAAGGCTGGGAGCACCCAGCCGACATGCTGGGGCGATCCAGCTGACACCACTTGACAAGGGGGCAGCGTGCCAGCCCTTGAGCACACAGGCTCTTCCATGGCGTGGGGGCACCCAGGCCAACACCAAAGACTGTGCAGACGTTGCCGAGCAGGGTCACCGGCGTAGGTATGCAGGGTTGCCCAGCAGGGGCTCCACTGGCATTGGAGAAGACCACATGCACAGCGTTGCCCAGAAGGGCCACTGTTAGGTAGTAGGGTCATGCAGCAGCGGGCCATCTGCCTACTGCGCTCTGCCTACTGCGCAGCGCCAGCATTGCGCTGCAGCCAAGGACACACACAGCAGGCAGGAGTCAGGATTGCATCGAATGATGAGCCGAAACTGACTTTTCCTTTTTATTGTTTTAGTCGCATGGTCACTGACATGTGACATGGGCACAAGCCCTGGGAGATAGATACCATGTTCCCAGGAGGGGTGACACACCATACTGAATTCCAATGTATTTACAGAGGAGACAGTGCTTAAAGTGGGCCGGGGCCTGCTGGGGCCGGGCCCCGGCAGTCTCCAAAAAGTGGGACTGAGACGGGGCCCTGCCGGGGCGCCCGTCCTACCGCAACATTGGCGGGATGCATTTTCATGTCGCTGCAATGAAGTCAGGCAAGCTGACAGAAGTGGCAGCCAGCCACAGCGACGCTGTGACTGGCTGCCACTTCCGTCAGTCATAGTAACTACATCTGGTGACCACTCGCGCGAGAGGTCACCAGAGGCAGTTACTGTCCCTTTGTTTCCCCAGGTCGCCGGGGCGTCTTTAACCCTCGGCGAACCTGGGGATTCCTCGACATATTTCGAGGTTTATAAAAGATGGCTTTGAAAGTACACAGTTCAAGCCACCTTTTATAAAGCTTTTGTCTGTCGGCAAAGCTTTATAAAAGATGGCTTGAAATGTGTACTTTCAAAGCCATCTTTTATAAAGCTGACATGTTTAAAAAAGATGGCCTGAAAACTAGGCAAACCGTAGGGTATGCACACAAATATATATAAATGTTATATATTTGTGTGCATACCTTACTATGGTTTGTGTAATTTACAAGCCATCTTTTATAAAAGTAGAAATATGTTACATGTTTCTATGTTTAGAAAAGATGGCTTGTATAGTACACAAACCATAGTAAGGTATACACACAAATATATAACATTTATATATATTTGTGTGTATACCCTACGATTTGCGTACTTTTTAGGCCACGCCCTCCCACAAGCCACGCCCCACATGAGGGCCCCCCCTCGATTTCTTACCCCACTTAAAGCCCTGAGAGGAGATAATTTACAGGCAACACACTACTAACGTATTTAGAGACTTGAGCTAAAACCTTTTCACAAGGCTGACACTTTGACAAGTTTATAAAATGCCAAGCTTTGTTCCATTGTGGGTATAGATTATTCTGAGAGAAAGCTTTACATCGATGGCTTCCTCAGAAGCAACCTCGCATTTTAATACAAAGCTTTCTCTCAGAATAAACAGTGTTTATCTATTACAACAACGGAGGCAGCTCTCTCGATACTCTGCTTCTTTTGTCTGTGACAGCTTGGAAGCGGGGCCGGTACTCAGACTCACGGAGACGGTGCTAAAACTTAATGCATCCAATCAGCGATGAGCCGAACACAGCCGCAGAACATGGGATATCGGATCATATGGGATACCAAATATTACATAACATTGGCACCACGATGGCTGTAGTAAACACACAGGCGCTAGTAGGTGTTACGCTCAGCTGGTCTCTGCGGAGGCATTGGGGCACGGTTGCATCCCTCCCTGAACTTGACTCCGGCCCATAAACCTCACCTGTGAATTATGGAAGAGAAGCTCTCCGTCCTGCTACTTCTGGCAGGGGCGCGTCGAATGAGATCTAGTTCCTTCACTGATCCCTGATAAGGATTAGTCCAGTCCAGCTGCGACCATGCTTCTCCTTATGATTGGTAAGTCTTTCTTGAGCTCTTGTGATGCTGTTCGTTCTGTTTAATGTCTTTATATGTTGGTCCTATATATGCCCAAAATAATGTCTCTCTTCTGTTTTCTTCCCTTAGATGGAAATGCGGCCTCAATGCAGCTGTGAGACGCGAGACGTGGCCGGATGGAAGCTACCTCAATGTTCGACAGCAGGTAAGTGATGGTTTAAGGAAAGCGCAAACTATGGCGAAGCGCAACCTTAAACTGACTGTTTTTTTCGATGTCTAATCTTGTCTTCTGTTTTTCCTTGCAGGCGCTGCTGTGGACGATGGAGCGTGTCGTGATGCGGGGCCAAGATGAAGATTTCGGCATTCCGGAAAGTGTAAAGATGAATACTTGGTTCGGCGAAGAGATGTACAGGTAAGAACAGCTTCCCCCAGTTGGTAAGTATGCTGGCAGGAAGCAGGATGTCCAGGAAGCAGGATCTTCAAAGGTAAGTCTGACCTCAGGCGACGGTGAGCGTTACGCTGCTTGCAAGTGCAGAATAACGCGAAATGTCTGTCTTGAGGATTGGGGCAGCTTATATAGCTGGGATCGTGGGCACGTCCATTAGGGCCGTCTTACCAGCCACACCCTGTCACTCCTAGAGAGTGAGCACGTGCAAAGGCAATCCATTAGCAGCCACACCCAAGAATACACTTGGGGCTGCTTAATGGATGGAATGTTCAAGGTTAATGCATCCTGCTTAATGGATGGAATGTTCAAGGTTAATTCATCTGAAGTGCTAGGTCCATAATAACAGCTTTCTGGTGTTAAATGGATGTTCTTGTTTACTTTTGTTCGTGAGCCTGGTGCCAAAGGCGCCAGGACAGTGTCCACCCCGGTTTCCTGTGCATACGACCCCTGCATGCCTGTGCCCCTGACTTCATGACCATGACAGTAGGGTACCTACCTGAAACATGCACTCTACCATTACTGAACAAGTATGAGATCCTTTTGACGGAAGGAGTGTGTCTTGTTCATATTGGCATAAATTAAACAAGGGATTTTTTTACATGGGCGTAAGAAAGAACAATATTTTTAGGTAGGGTGTGTCACGTACGGCACCCCCTTATAGTTTCAAATCCAGAAGTAACCATTATTGCCTTGTTTATGTATTTGTGGTTGTCTTTATATTCTCTAATGTGGCCGTAGCCCCTGACCACCAGCCGGCTGTTTTCCTTTAAACGGTCTGATGTTCGGAGTGCTTGGTTACACTAAGCCAGTGCTGACTGAATTATCAGTCGTGTTTTTAGACAAGCATTCTTGCTTGACTATGTATTCTAGCTTCTAATTAAATGTTATGTAGTTAACGAGCTTGAAACATGATTTAACATGTATGTTTTAAAATAATGAAATATAAATAAAATATTAATGTTTTCTAATTGTATTGTCTTTTGTATGATCTGATCTGTGATTCCGAATTTGGCTGCCCCTCTCCCTGTCCGTTTGCCGGATTCCCCTTTAATTTGACTTTTTCCGCTGACATATCTTGTGTATATTACACGTGGGTTGCCAAGGACATATCTCAGTTATAAACAAACGATGCCTTGTCAAGTTTGGAAAATGCTTAGCGTTATTTATTGCTTTAGTGGAAGCAGGGCATGCCACTGCCGACTCGGTATCTTTCTTCATGTGCGTGTTTTATTCACATGGGCCTGTCCTGCCATTGTCAGGCAAAGAAGCAGACTGTGTTAACTTGCTCCATAAGGGCACATCAAAGACCGTTGGTGGAGTTCACGGCCTGTGAGAACCACCGGAAACCCCCACATAAAAAGGGGGATTTAACAAGCCTTGTAACGCTGCACCCCCAGCAGGCCCGAACCACAACCCCCTCACTGTCTCCTTCTTAGAGACTTTAACATCCACCTGGATGCATCCTGTCCATCCTCTGGACTCTTTAGTGACCTCTGCAACTCGCTCTCTCTTTCTTTTCTCCCCTCTGGACCGACTCACTCTGCAGGGCACATTCTGGATGTTCGGATCTCCTCAGACCACACCCTCTCTATCCCTCTCACCACTCCTCTCTCCTGGAGTGATCACTTTCTTCTTTGCTCCCATCCCTCCATCTCTATCCCCAGGTCAAGCCAACTCCTGCACTGCCACCTCACTTCTCTGTCATCCAACCTATGAAGCGTGTGTCAGTTGAGGCTTTCACCGCCACGTTCTCTCCCCCTCCTCCTCCCCTGGGCGACTCACACCCTGGCACAGCCAGTTCCATGCTCCACTCTGCTATATCTGATACTCTTGATGTCCTTGCCCCTGTCATGAGTATTGGCTTTGGGATTCAAGCGAAGTGCAACTCTTCGTACGACTCTGGTCTCATCACCCTTAAACGCAAGTGCAGGGTGGCTGAGAGGAAATGGCTAGCTTCTCGTGCATCCTCTGACAAACTGGCCTGCCACCTTCTCCAAAGGCAATAACGGCTCTCTACCGCACAGGAAGAGAGCCCACATCCAAGCCTGCATCTCTGCTGCATCTAACAACTCGGCCGAACTCTTTAAAATCTGCAAGGAGCTGGCCAATCCTGCTGCAGTCTCTACCTCTCCTGTCCCCTCCCAGGCCCTCTGCATGGCCCTGGCTTCTCATTTCATCTCTAACACTCAGGGAATCCTATCCACTCTCTCGTCCTCTCCTCCTCCTCCCTCTAATCTCTGCTCTACCTCCGGCCCCCCTGTGCCCATCTCTGCTCCCTCCTTGGCTGCCTTTAGGTTTCTAGACAAGTTCGATCTATGAAAGTCTCGTCAAAACAGGTTCTTCCCTGTTCTTCCAAAACCATCAAGGACCACATTAACACCCTTGATCCTGCCCTGGCTGACATCTGCAACTACTCCTTCGCCACTGGAGCCTTCCCCTCCCCCCTGAAGCAATCTCTTGTGCTCCCTCTTCTCAAGAAACCATCAGCTGACCCCTCCTGCCTGGCTAACTATCGCCCGATCTCTATCACTCCTTTCTTGGGCAAACACCTGGAAAAGCTGGCCATCTCCCACCTTACTCTTCATACTGAATCTGTTGGTTGTCTCCATGACCATCAGTCTGGCATCAGAGCAGCCAGAAGCATGGAAACTGCTCTCCTGAACATCCGTGAAGACCTGCTCTCTAACCTCGATTCTAATCTCCCCTCTGTTCTCATCTTACTTGATCTCTCTTTTGCCTTTGACACGGTCAACCATGCCAACCTGCTGAATTATCTCTGTGATAACCTGGGCATCACCGATCAGGCCCTGGCCTGGCTGACCTCTTCCCTCTGATCGACCCTCTCAAGTCCAACTTGGGTCCTTCCTTTCCTCTATCTCACTCTCTACCTGTGGTGTTCCCCAGGAGTCTAACCTCTCTCTCTGGTTGTTCAACCAAACCAATACTTGCTACCTCTTGCCCACCACATTGCCACATTCTGCTTCAATTTTCAGTGCTATGCGGACGACACTCAGCTCGTTTTCAGGCTCCCCTCTGCCACCTCTTCTCCTTCTCTCATCTCTGACTCTGTCTGCTATGCAGGAGTGGTGTGCGCCAACGATCTCTGCCTTAATGCCAGTAAGACAGATATTCTAATCTGCACACCTGTACCCTCCTTTCCTGTCACTATCTGGCCGGCCTCCCTTAGCCCTCTTCCTGCTCCCACCTGTGAGGCTAAGAACCTCAAGGTCATCTTCGAGTCCACACGTTCCTTTTCTCCTCACATCTCTGACGTCTCTAAGAATTCACACTACCAACTGCACCTCCTCAGTGGTATTCTTCCTTTCCTCTCCTTCCCCCAGAAGCTCACTGTCTCCAGAGCTCTGGTTCTCTCTAGGCTGGACCACTGCAACAGCGTCTTTTTAAATCTGCCTGCTTCTACTCTCCGCCCTGTGCAGCTCATCCAGAACAGCACTGCGAGACTTCTCCTTGGCCTCAAGCCCAGGGATCAAATCTTTCCATCACTGAAATCTCTGCATTGGCTCCCAGTGGCTGCGAGGATTAAATTCAAGACCCACTGCATTATTCACAAGGCCTTCTGGGGCCTCAATATCCCCAACTCTCCC
Organism: Ambystoma mexicanum; assembly: GCF_040938575.1. NCBI lineage: Eukaryota > Metazoa > Chordata > Amphibia > Caudata > Ambystomatidae > Ambystoma > Ambystoma mexicanum. The sequence continues at coordinate 231,991,570 of NC_090934.1, forward strand.
TTCATAAATACCTTCCTACTCAAGCTCTTCGCTCCTGCGCCTACAACTCCCTCAGGGTCAGTCGCTTCTCCAAGCATCGAGTTGGTGGTAGATCTTTCTTCGGCTGGGGCCTCCCTCTGGAACAGCCTCCCTGCCTCTCTGAAAGTTGAGGAGAACCATCTCCGGTTGCGGAAGCACCTCAAGACCTTGCTCTTTGCTTCTGCCTTCTCTCTTCCTCGCTCATTTCCTGCCTGAAACTGCGTTTGTCACCTGGCTACACTCTGATCTCGGGCCAAAGTCCCGGCCCGCCCAGTTGCACACCCGCACTGCCCCCCCAGCAACCCTTGCACTTGAATCTATTTCTGTAACCCTACAGCCCCCTTACCTGCGCTTGGACACCTGCTGTCTGCACTTCCCTTGCATCTGCCACCCGTTGGGCAGAGACGTTTTTATGGGAGAGCAAAAGGCCCCCACAAGGCTGCCTGATCTAAAGTAAGATTCCATTGTTCAGCAGACTTAAATAGCACACACCAGGAGATGATTTTATGGCATGCTGCTGAGGTGCTAAACCTATTGCCTGTCTGTTTTGACAAGTACATTTTGCCTTGATCAATTGTTCATGTAATGCTTTCTGTATTCGCTGTGGAATACATAGTTTGTGTTTTCATATGGCACAACTTCTGTAGCATTCTTTCCTTCCTGTCTGAATTATGTTGATCATTTGCAATAGCTAAAGTCAAAATCCATATTGATAAATTGAGTGCCACAATGGTTCAGAAGTTAGCTCAGTGTGCTAAGCACTCATTGCAGAGATATGTGTTCATATGAACGGTTAGAAGAGCTCATTCCAGAAAGGCTGGCTGAACCTTTCTTATGTCTGAAGCTTATAAACCTACCTGCATATGTACTTGATTTTGTAGCATAAGAGGTGCTATTATCAGCAATGTTCCCGCACAGATAGGGGTTTCTATAAAAACTAACATGTCATTCGCATGGTGAAGGTCTCGAAATTAGTTTGTTCAGATGTGGCGTTCTAAAGCGTAGGCAATCCCCTCGAAAGATGAGCATTAACTATTAGTCCAAGAGGTGAATAAGTATTCAAATTCAAGACTGTGGAACCAAAGTGTTCAAGCTTGTATCCTGATTTGGCAACAGACGATACTGTGATCCTGGCCAAATCATATAATATCGCTTGCATTACTGTGCTTTCTTCTGATGTTTGCCTTCTTGCATGCTGATGGCATCGTTTAACTCATTACTTGATCTTTCTTCTTATGTAGGCCATTTGAGTGGAAGGAGTGGTAGACAGGAGAGAGTGGACCAGATGTTGTAGGCCTTGGGCAAGCATATTTTAAGGTCTGCTTGTTTGACAAAACGTTTTGCTTTTTGTATAAAAGTCAAAGGTTTTTCTGCACGTTTATGAATGACAATTTCACAAGCCATTGTTTTGGAAGTATTTAAAGCTTAAAAGTACAGAAGACATACCCAGATTAAATCTGTTAAATCACATCGATTGGCATGCTGGTACTTATATACTTCCCTTGATGATGGAGAGAATGAAGCTAGAATAATTCCCATTTTTCGTAACGCCCTTCGGTAATATTTTAGTTTTAAAAATGGTACGATTGGAAATGTGATTTGTGTACTTTGCAAGTCAGTTTTATAAAATGAGATCGTTTTAGTACATGGTAAGAGCTGGAAAAGAAAATGTTCAAATGTAGAAATTGCAGAGTTGGCACAAATCCCATTCTCTCCCTTTAAGCAATGTGTGATCCAGGGCATCTCATTTAGTCTTGTATTGCCACTCCCTAAACCTTTCAAAATTGTCAACCCTTGAGAGTGATTTCCTTCTCAAGGGTATGATCTTCATAAAAGCCTCACTCATAGTTTCACCCGCTATAGGGTTGCTTCCACTATAATAGTGAGCATTGGTATACTGTACACCACAGGCACTTGCTCCCTTGATCTCTAATGGCAACTCTATTTGAAAACCATGTCCCACTTCTAATCTCAGTCTGTCTGGATAGACACCTTCCTGGTAGCTTCTAATCTGCATCCACTATCCATGCTGTGCTATGCGTAGCTTTCTCGTTCCTTTCATTTGGTCTACTCTATCCATGCTTCAGCACTTTTGCATTCTCTGAGGCAGCTAATGTGATTTCTCTGCCTATTCTGGGTTACATGTACCTTTTACATACAGTCCCGCATTAATACTACAGGCTGCATACCTTCCAGGATGCTACTGATAAAAAGTATCCTGTTTCTATACTAGAAGAGAAGTAGCCTCTTCGTAGATTGCTAATGTTGGCCTCCAAATGCTACTTGTTGATCATTCTGATAAGAGCAAGAATGAAGAGGGTAAGGGGACTTAAATGAAGTAAACATGCTTATTTTGAATGCTGCGAGGCAGTATATCAACCTATAGGTTATGATCACGGTGGGGGGGGAGAGGGTGCCACCAGATATTCTTGATCACTTAATTCCTTTGGTTTGGTGGAGGGGGACACCAAAGATATCCATGCCCAGGGCCCCAAAAATGCTTAAGATGTCCCTGCTGTTGGGCGCACTTCTTATTGTTTGATCCCATGCACAGCACTTCACCCCTCCACTTTTCCCCACCCCTCCCCCTGTGCACTTGCCCGATCTCAATGTCACCCGGCCTAGTAAGATCGTTGTCTGTCCTCCCTCTGTCCCCCTCCCTTGCTTCGTCACGCCTTGAAACACTTGTGTATAGGCGCGTTATAATTGCAATATCATATCATATCACTGCCCAAAGGAGCTGTACTGAGACTAGGCACTCATATTATAGCGTGAAAGAACGAAACGCTGCGTGGTCCGGTGGCTAATTGTTCATTTTGAAATTACAGCCCCACCCCTCCTCCAAGTTCTAAATAAATAAAACTTGCCCCCCCTTTGTGATCGTGGACATACACCTTCCTTTCTAAAAATGCGTTTATTTTTCAGATAAAACTTGCTTATTTCTAGGCTGTATGTGTATCTAGAGCTTAAAAAATGCCTCGGCCATTTCAACCTGAAGGCATTTCATCTCACGTTTTCCGGCAATGCACGTACCATTCCATGCAAGGACGTTCAATCGGTTTAATTCTAAATCTTTTATGTTATGCTGTGTAAAATAATAGGACTGTACCTTGTCTGTCTGCAGTCTGACCGGACTGCGGTACCTGCAGCGGGTCACAAAGTGTGTTTCACATCCGGTGGAACATCAAAAAATCCTATCCTTGAAAAGTGAGCCTGCGCACTCTCTATGCGCATGCTCAGTCCGAAATAAAGGGCTAGGCTTTTTTTTACAGTAGTTTTTGTGAAGAAACGTGTCACTAATTCCTGGTTGCTTGCGATCCATTTTATGGTGTGAAACCATGCATTACGTGACCTGCCTGCATCCGGAATTATTCCACAATATTCTCGAGCGGCTGCATATTAGAAAACACGACGCAGACTGAGCAAGCCCTCATCAGCCTGCAACAAGGAGCCGTGTTTAAACTGAGCATCTGCTTCAAAGAAAAGGGAAAGATGCGAAGTTTTCTTTATCCAGCTAGCCGTGGCAATAAAAAAAAATCTTCAATAGTAAAATCCCCCAGCCCCCGCTCGCCCCTCTGTAGCCTTAGGCTCAGCATGGCAACTCGGAGCCCTCACAACAACAAAGTCAACCCATGGCCTGTTCAAGAGAGGGGGAGAAACATACAGATCTATGGAAGGGATTTGCTAACTTATAAGAGCTCAAGTGCCCTAAGTATGCAGCGCTAACATGAGTGCACCCCAAAAGGCGTGTGCCCTTGAAAGGCCAGTTGGACTGGGGCAAGATCAGTCACATACCAGGTTACTGACAAGAGTAACTTTCTTGAGCCTTGAAATCTTTTCAGACGCAGCAGGCAGTCAGAAATAAAAGGTGTTATTAACCAATATAACAGTAAATGTGTATCACTTGCAAAGATAAATGGCTCACGGTGTAACCTGCAGTTTAAATAGTGATCACAGCAGTAGATGAGAAGCGTAGTGATCAATTTCACTAATATGGTTCAGTGCAGTGATGTACTGCTAAAGAAATGGTGCAACATGATGGCCATTTAAAATCGAAAAAGTCAGACTCTCCCTTTTATCCTTCCTAGATGAGTAACATTACGGCTATTCAGTTATTTATTTATTTGTATTATTGTTTAAAGCACGGACCTAGATCAAGAGCAGTAGGGCACTGTACAGAGTGTGGGGAGCCAGCATTTGGGCTGGCATCTATTAACAATCACACAGTACTGTGAGGTTTGTGCATCGATATCTGCATCCATTGGAATTAGTCCTTGGTCAGGTGTTGTTGAAAGATTCATGTTTTAACAGATTTGGGAAATTGGTGAATTATGGGGCATTCTGAGCCAACACAAGTGAAGGATTGTTTGCAGGTCCTCTTGCCACCAGATAGTGGAGCTTAGCTGCAAGGTGCGCTGGTGTGCTACTCGTGACTGCTTTGTAGATGATACATGCAGTCTTGAAGAGTTGGGTAATACCTGATATTAGTGAAACAAGGCAGCAATCAACGAAGCATTGAAAAAGTGAATATTTGGGCTTTACAATAGTGACATCCTTCCGTATTGCCATGCATTGCCTGTAAATGCTCATAGCATGCAGCATGTATTTGCATTGTCTGCCAAGTACTCGGCTCAAATGATAGGCATTCCCATCCAGTACCCAGGTATTTACATCAAGTAAGATATTCCTATCAAATACTGAGGTGCTGAGATCATCTGCCAAGTATTTCCATCACGTCAATATACTCAAATCCTATGCCATCCATTGCTATCAAATGCTACGTACTCATATCAAAGGACAGGTATATTTAGCCAATGTACAGGCATTCGGACAAATGGAAGGTACACCCACCCCGGAAGGGTATTGCCATTAAATTTGCAGGTACACTGTAGCTAGTGATTACCATAAAACTGACTCAGCACTCATACCATTGCCACACGTTACCATGAGATGCACCTATACTCATACCATTGCCAAGGACTGCCACCATGTGGTAAGAAGCCATACCATTTCTAGGTATTTGCCATTGTTCACCCAGGTACTCAATCCATTTCCAGATAATACCACTGAAAGCTTGGGTACTCAACCTTTCCAGATAGTTACATCAAATGCCTGGGTACTCAGTCTATTGGCAGGGACTACAATATAATGTCCGAGCACCAAATAGTAACATCCAATGGCCAGATACTGATCACATTGCCATTGATAATCAACAAATGCACAAGTGTGCATCCCATTGTCAATCAAGGCCATCACATGCCCTTGTAATCAACCTCTATAAGGGGTTGTCATGAAATTACCAGGTACTCACCCACCCATTTCAAGAGGGATTGGTCAAACTATAAGGTACTAATTTCAAGGTAAGGATTGATATCAAATGTCCAGGTAAGCACTCCATTGCCAGTGGATCAATGCCTGGTAGTATATCGATTAGATGGGTTCATCATCCAATTCCAATGTACCTATCTGTCACAACTTCCCAGTGGTCATTATAGCATTGTTGTAAACGTAGGAAACCATTAAGGATTGCCACGACGTTTCTGCCTGAACGGCAGCAGCGGTCTAGTTTTTTCCAAAACTGCGCCTGCTGTGTCTGGCGTCCCATTTGGCGTGTCCCAACCCTCTGGCTTGATTCCTACCTGAGGTGGCGCGGCCTGTGGCTCTCTCTTTCCTTGTTCCTAGTTTCTTACTATTCTGGCTTCCTCCTGTTTTATCTTCCATGTTTCCATCTCTTGCTTCATTACTGCCAGCCCCTTCAGTATGTTTCTCTGCCTGCTGGATCCACTCTTAGTCCTGAAGACTTCCTTCCTTCCTCCATCAACTGGTACATGGGAGTACCTAGTTCAATAACTTGTTAGCTGGTATAATTTGACTGTCCAGTGTGGGGTTTTGATGCTGCTGGCTTTTCCGCTGACCGTGGGTTTTCTGCGGGACGCCACCTTGTTGTGCCCGAGGATATTAACAATGGAATAGCAAGGTGATGGCCAGACAGGATCGCCCATACCTATTTACTGAACGCCTGCATTACCGCAAGAAGACCTCCAAGTCTTCTATGACGCTTAGATCCTAGGTAATTGAACCTATTCTGGTTGCTGCTTGTGAGAGCTTGTGATGCCAGAAAACCAAGACCTTCGACATGCCACAGATACAGGACGTAACCAACTCTGTGCAGAATCTGACCTTGGAGGTTCAGAATTTGAAGGCTAAAAAACACTACACTTCACCAGATGCAAGTCGGCAGAGAAACCCCTCCTGTCGACGCCCCTCTGGGTGGTCTATCTTTTGGGAAATACTATGGGTCATGGAAAGACTGGTGGGTGGTATCTGTACTTCTACCCACTATATGGTTGGGGTAGTGGCACAGAGCACCCCAGCCAAGGTTCTCTATGTGGTAGCAATGGACGAGCACCCAAGACTGAGACTCTCAGGAGGTGATGCAGGCAGGTTCTTTGGTACAGTGAATACCCAAGGCCCCACAAAGGAATGTCCACACACTACCGTATGTTGTAACACAGTTCTTTCATATAAAATATGGTTCAGGTAAAAATACACACATAAATAACACACATTGTACTTTGGGCAACACTATCCTCATACTGGTAAATATATACACATCTAGGTAGTACCACACTATACTTTAGATTCAATTTAAAATGCACCAACTGCTGATAGTTATTAAAAATTATAAGACTCATAAAGCATTGGATAACAGCATAGAAAGGCAGGTTAGATTTAGAACATAGGCAGTACACTTTCTTTAGACTCAAATAAGTGATACTGTGTGAGGATCCCCCCACCTGAGCAACCTGTAAGGACAAGTTAAGGTGTTGTTTATCTTGTATATTACAGCCCAGTCCAAATATGTTCATTAATTGTCTTTGTTTTCTACAGGTCCCACTAACCCAAGGTACCTGGGATGCCACTAGAGAACAGGACCCAAGACGAATCTGGGACCCCTGGATGACTCCTGAGGCTGGAGCATTTGTTTTGAACTATAAAGCTGGGCTGCAGGTAGACAGCCAAGAGACAATTTCCTTTTTCACCTTACATTGAGTTTAGCTTGTGAGGGATAGGTTAGAATTTGGACGCAGGACGGCCTACTTTACTTTGGACATTTTGGACATTTTGGACATTTTGGACATTCTGACACAGGCATTTTCATTAGCTTGTTTTGGTGATGCAGGGAAACCCCTCTTACAGGTAGGGCTTGTTAGGATTTACTCCAACTCCCCCCTATTTTTGTTATTAATAAAAGTCTTTGTCAATCAACATGCCACCCTTGGTTCTGACTTACTCCTACACTCCCATATATGGTGTCAAGTGTGGGATCCTGACCTGGTTGATACTAACTAGGGGGCCTGAGAGTATAGAGTAACCCAGACCAAGACAAGCCCCCTACAAAGGAGACAAATCAGTTTTGTTCCTTAGAGGGACATTGAGTCATTTAATATTCTGGGAGTGGTTCGGGAAACTGCTCCATTTTCTTCCCCTTCCTTTTTCCCCATGGTGATAACAGTTAAAGATTTTCAAGGGCAAGAGGGTCAGTTAAAGGTTTCCCCAACAGAATACCTTTGTACTATTAAACAATCGCTGTTAACCAAATGAAAGGTTCCCAAACTCCACCAAAACCTCCTTTTTAAAGCAAGGCCATTAGCTGGTGGGGCTCGACTATTGGGTTATTGAGTGGGACCCAACCAAAGGTTAAACCTGTTGATAAGTACTACTAAAGACCTTCCACCACTAGGAAGTTTGGGTACAAAACCAGGGTCGGACTGGGGCAAGAAATAGGCCCGGATACCGAAAAAAAAGTGGCCCACCCCTCGCCTCATGACCCTTGACCTCTGATGACATCAACAGAAGTGATATAATTTGACCCCACCCAAAAGTGACATACCGGGAAGTGATGAAACACAACCTTTCACCCCTTGACAAAACAGGAAATGGCATCAAATAGCATTGGTCCTAAGTACGCTACGAAAAATATGGTTATGATTTCTCTAATGTGATATAAATATCATACAAGAATGGATCACCATATGTATCATTAATATCTGTGTGTACAGATCATATTGTCAAATTACTGTGAATGCAAGCAGACGTCCAAGGCCAAATGATAATATGTTATTTTATAGCACTTACGCTTAAGCTCTTTTTTTTGTAGAACAAATATGCATACAATATCACCCAACCTGTGTTGGTACTCATTTATCGACCTCAGAGGATGAAATGCTGAGATGGCCTTGCTGGGATTCGAACCTGCAACCTGCAGATCATACACACATCGGAGCAGCAAGCGCTCAACCCACTGAGCCACATATTGGCTACAGTAAAATGAGCAATATTATGTAGTGCTTACCATTAAACTGGTAACTGAGATTTAACAGCAGAACAGTTAAGTTCATCTGCAGGTCTGGTGCAAAGTTGGCCGCATGTCAAGCCTGCGTGCTTCTACTTTCAGCCTTCAGAGGTTGGCTGAATAGGGAAAGCAGCGCGCTCACAGGACATCCCAAACTTTGAGCAGCATGCCAGGGAGATGGGAAAGATAGACACATTACAACAAAGCATTCATTGTGGCACAATGAAGTCAATGGCCGCTTGATGTTCTATGGTCAAATATTTCTAACCTGTACAGAAGCCTTTAGGCAGAATGATTTTGTCAAGTGAACGAGGACACCGAGATGGAATGTCTTGTGATGATCGTAACAGAGACAACGGCAAAAGAAAATATGCTTTCAATAAAAAAAAAAATCTTTTTTTATTTGTATTTTTTTTTCAAACCGGCCCAGGTGTGGGCAGAAACTGGCCACCAGGGACTACACACGACCCTATACAACACCTAGTTTGAGAAAACCCAAAGTCTTACCCCACCTGATCGTGGCAGTACAAGTTCTGACGGGAAGCCTATAGAAGTGGGGTAGGACTCCTTTAGTCCTACCCTTCAGAGTGAAGCAGAGGAACAAACATTTGTAGAAGTTTTTCTTTTTGGAACACTTATTTTGTTTCCTTCTTCTTTCATTCTTTCTCCAGGAAAAAGTCTAACCAAGAGCCCACCATGAGTACCCGTGAACCTCTGCTGGAATGCCTCATGTCCCACAAGGTAGAAGAAGAAGCCAGATTCCAGGAGGGTATTGCAGCGGTAGTGGCGGCCAATCAAACACACCACCTTCCACATGGAATCCTGCAACCCTATAATGGAGGGCATTTGGGTACTTTTTAAAAAAGACTTTGAACGGCTAGCCTAACAGTTCCACTGGGGAGGGGAGATGAAAACCCGCCACTTAGCTCCATTATTTATAGGGAATTTGCAGTCATTTTACCAGACCCTTAATCCACTAGGATTTACGGCTTATGATGAAATCAAGAAGGGTCTGCTTCTCAGAGTAGGACAAACAGAGAGCATTTATAGAAACGAGTTGCGAGAGATAAGATTGAAACCAGGGGAGACTCCTGTAGAGTTAGCAGCTAGGATTCAAAACATTCTATCCCTCTGGTTAGGAAAAAAGTCTCCCCCAAGTACTGCAGATCCTGGCCTAGAGCAACTTGTTAATAGCTTACCCCTTCCCTTTAAAGGCCCATCATTCAGGTGAACAAACCTACAATGACACTAGTGAAAGAGACTGTGCAAACCCATGCAGAAACCAATAGACATCTACAACTTCTACACAAGGTAGACAATGGAAAGAGAGAAATAAAATCAGGACCCCAAAACTCTTTCCCCCATCACATCTCCACGGGATGTAAAAAACAAACAAAGGATCACTCACACCCAATAAAATGGGAACTAGAGAACCAGAGAAAGAGGAGAAAAGAATCCAATAATGCGGGCTAAAGGACCTTTAAAACTGGAGGAGGGTAGAACACCTAAACCTTTTCCCACTGTTTGTTTCTTTTGTGGAGAGAAAGGGTTTTGGCCAGACAGTGTCCCTTTAATAGAAAGGAAGAACCCATTGAAATAGAGTGGGTAACAGGTGAAGAATGGGGTGTTCCAGGATATGGTCACACCCTTACATTGAAACCACCAGTAGTTACAATTGCCAAACGGTCCCTTTTAAGACTTAATGACCCGGTTACCATTAATGGTATCTGGGCGTCGGCTCTGGTAGATTCAAGGAGCAAACAGACAGCCATGAGGAGTGACTTAGTAAGCGTAAATAACCTTGACGACGGTAAACCCATTAGGGTTACTTATGTGCATGGCGACCAAGAAGTCAATCACAGGCCCACCACTGTTACAAGTGGCACTCACTGACCTTGGCAGGGGAGTAAACCAAGGCTGTGACTAGAGAAAGAGAACTGTGAGATTAACCAGGTGAAGGAGGTCTGGGACCCATGCTGGGGAAGTATACCCGAACAGTAATAAAGAGAAACACAAGGCTTATGTGTACAAGCGACACTTAGAGACCTTGGAAGGAGAGTAAATCAGGGCTGTGGGTAGAAACAAAGTCAGAGAGAGAAGACAGTGAGAACGAGATCATTGAGTAGAAGACGCTTTGTGACTTTTGGCCACAAGACCCCATACATCATTGAGTTTGGACTTATGAGCTACCCATGGGCTCTATGGCAGACAATCATATGATGGTGTTCTGGGTCCTGTGTGGTTTTCCGCTCTATGAATTGAAGGAGTAAATTATAATTCTTGTATATCAATCCCCCTCTACAATGCCCGATTTCTGCTCCCAAGTATGCAATATGTTAATGACCCTTTCAAGGTTTCATCTAAACCTGTAATTTTGCGGGATTTTAATCTTGGTTTCTCTGATGGTTCTAATCTTATGGCAAGAGCTACTGAGTCTACATTAACTAATGGGGGCTTTGTTCAACATGTTACTTATCTGACCCATCAAAAAGGTAGGACTCTTGGTTGGATCAACAGTCATAATGTTTCCATCAGGAGTCTAGAAGGGACCCCTTGTCTATGGTCCGATCGCGCTTTGATTTTTTAAAATATTGTTCACACTTTACAGTGTAGGAAGTTTGAAAGGATTCTTATTACTTCCAGAAACGTACGTGACCTCTCTGCGGAACTACTAGCATCCCATTTGGAAACTACTTTGAATATGTTGAATACCTATATTTCTGCATCTGATCTTGCTGAGGCTTATGAGAAGATGTTGCTTGATGCAATTAATGTAGTGGCTCCAGTAGAAACCTGCTCCGTTAAGACTAAGAACACTAAAGTTTGGTTTTTGGGTGAGATACAAGAAATAAAAATAGTTAAGCGTAAATCTTTGTGCTGCTGACTAAAACCAATTCAGTAGAAAACAAACAAATGTAACCTTGCGGCCAAAGCTTATAAATCTGCCATTACTCTAGCAAAAAAATTGACATATGATCAGAGGATTGAAAATGCCAGCTCTGATACTAAGAGCTCTTTAAAAATCTTAGGGAGCTTGAAGATCCCTGTCCAGTTACTTCATCTGTCATCAACGATAAAGGATGGTGTACCTCCATCCAGGGTGCAATGGTGGACAAAATTAAGAAAATTCCGGATGATTTGGTGAGCACAACTACAGTGTGGGAGGGGACGCAAACAAATATTGCTTCTTTGAGCTCTGAGATTATCGCTCCTGTTTTCGAGTTTAGGATGGTTACGGATTCTGAGGTCGTAGTCATCTTGCAACAGCTTAAGCCCACTTATTGTAAGGGTGATGCCTGTCCTGCTATGATTGTTAAGGACTGTGGCTTCACAATCTATTCCTTTGATATCATATGGCATTTATAACGCGCCTATACACAAGTATTACAAGGTGCAAAATATATATAAGATTGTGAAATACCTCAGTCGGAAAGGTTTTGTTCCACCATGTATTAAGCAGGCATGGATATCACCCTTACTTAAAAAAACAACACTTAATTTAAACATCCCTTTGAATTATAAATCTATTACTAACACTCTGTTTCTGTTGAACATTCTGGATAGGGTGGCCTATATTCAAATATGGGATTTCCTCTCCAGCAATATGATTTTGGGCTGACGACAGTCTGGTTTTCGCAGTTCTCATAGTACTGAATCGGCTCTGTTGGATTTGAAGGTGAATATGCTTCAGGTTTTTGAGAGATGTGGCACTGCACTTCTTATGATCCTTGATTTGTTGGCAGCGTTCCTCTTAATTGGTAATGTAGTGCTGGTATCTAGGTTGTTATTTTCTGCCTGTTTTTCTCCTGCAGTGGCTGGCTGGGTTGAGTCGTTTCTGTCTGACCGCTTGGGTAGGGTGTTCACAGGGAACATGAGGGCTAACGATTTCTTGGTGACTTGCAAAGTCCCTCAGGGATCCTGCTGGTCACCTACATTATTTAATATCTTCACTCTGCCCTTTTTTGATCTGCTTGATGCTAATGAGGTGTGCTATACTAATTATGCAGATTATATTCAGTGTTTTATACCATCAAAGACACTGAAGTCATCAACTCGGTTTTCTCACTGATCCAGAATTGGATGGTTGAAAGTGGCTTAGCACTCAGCAACACCAAACTGAGCTGATGATTACATGTACAGGAGCCCAACTTTGAAAGCTTGGTTCGGAGTTTGGTGAATTTAAACTCGCTAGTTGTAAGATTGCTACACTTCCTAGGGTTAAATCACTGGGTATAATCTTGGATCAGGAGCTTAATCTGATGGCGCATGTGAGCAGTCTTGTCTCAACGTCCTCGTATTATCTCAAACTACTAGCACAGTTGCAATTGTTCTTGAGCCATGATAATCGGGCCAAAATTGCTAGGGCTATGGTGGAAGTTAAGCTAGATTGTTCTTGTCTCCTGTATGGCAGTGGTAAAGGGGTAATTGTCCGACTGCCGACAGTGCAGAATAATGTGGTGCAGGCTGTTGAGGGCTCTCAAAGGGGGGATCACATCTTTGAGGCCAGTAAAGCCTTGCATTGGCTTCTGGTAGCCTCAAGAATTACCTTTCACCTACTTTCTATAATACACAGGTACTTATATGGCACAAGTCCAGCATATCTGTCTGACAAACTTTGCTGCTACCTACTGTGAGGGCCCATCGATTTAACAACTCTATGCTTTTGTCTGTGCCCAAAGTTAGATCGAATATGGTCTCTCAGAGGTTCTTTCCTTATGCTGCGCGAAAGTGTTGGAATGCACTTCCACCTGATCTGAGAGCATGTCGCTCTTTGGATTGCTTTAAGTGTGGTCTAAAAACTGCTTTGTTTTGTTGATAGTTCTTCACTGTTCTGGTAACATGACTGGATGTGTTTGTCTTTTCTGTTTGTGTGCTCCCATGCCTACGGGCCTATCTTTAGTGCCATAGAAATAAATAAATATCAAGTTAGGGAATAGTGCCGAAATACCAGCATGCCAAGAAGCCGGCACTGGATTCACACAGACAGCCTGCCGGCCAGCCCTGCCCGATGTGGAGCAGCAGGAACTTGTTGCAGAAGTGGAATCATGGAGACCAAACTCCCCAATTCTCCTGAGGAGCACCGTAAAGGAATGTGGTGGCTCCGGGGGAACTGGGAGAGGGGAGGGGAGGTTGAATCAGACCCCAAAACGGGGTAAATTAACACAGACACCAATGCAGGGTAAGAGGAGGATGCCCCCCAAAGTAAGGTGAGAGAATCCAGACTCCAAGGCAGGGTGAGTGAGACATGACCATAAGACGGGGTGAGAGAATGACAGACCCAAGATAGGGTGAGAGAATTTAGCCCCAGGGCAGGGTGAGAGAAGGACAACTCCAAGGCGGGGTGAGCGAAATAAGATGCCAAAGCAGAGTAAGAGGCGAAGATCCCAGCTGGGGTCAGAACAACAGAACCCCACAGCTTAAGAGAGACACCACACTCCAAGGGTGGGTACAAGAAATGAAAACCCAAGATAGGGTACTAGTTAAAAACTGCCTTGAGGGCGTCAATGATCAGGACCTTCCTGGTAGACGATACCCAGAACGCTCAACCAGAAAAGGGGATAAAAGGACTAGAACTAGATAAAAGCACTCATGGAACTTGACTGAACTGTGCTGGAGCGCGAGCACTTGAAAATACATTCTGACCACTGCATTAACTGTGCATCATGAGCAGGGAGCCCTATGAAGGACAACATGCCTGAGTGGGGGTCAGAAACCAAACACCGTTCAAATGCAAGTGCTGTAGGCCTCAGTGTATCTTTGTTTGAGTTATATGTTTCGTTGTAAGTGGTAGGGACAGAATCTAGGTTAAAACAGGCTTTCGGACAAAGGACTTTATTGTTTGTAACAACCTCACTGATGAGCACCATTGGACAGTTTCTTTTGTAGTATAGGACCAAGATCCTAGGTCTAGGGACTGTAAAGTAGGCATGTATCAAACAGTGAAGACAGACACAAGTGATCACAGTTCAAGAGTGTTTTATGAACTTCAATGGGTTGGTTAAACGCCTATCTAATGCTAAATCTAAAGATGGGAGAAAGCTATGACCATCACATAACTCCTTGAGGAGTCTTTGTCAAAATAAAAGGGCCCATAGTAATAAACCTATTGCCAATCCTTACTTCTAAATACAAATGGTGTGGGAAAACAATGTATACAAAAGAAAGGTTTTCAAGAAAGAATATGTTAGGATAGTTGAGCAGTTGGCTTCCTTCCCCACGTTTTCAGCACGTGACAAGGCTTTACACTTGAACATCGGACACACTCTGGATTCTCTGCCACGAGGATGCAGTTCCAAAACACAGGTATCAGGACCTTTGGCATTAAAGTCTCTTTCCCGATAAAAGCCTCTTGTTGCAGAGTGCCTGACGTACCAAACAAATATAAAAGTTCCTTTCTTCTTAGGATTTTCACATTCACAAGTTCATGGGTGGTTTAATGTTCACCACAGGCCCCCCTCCGCCAGCCTCAGACCCCCTTTTACACCATGTTCATCATTGGTCAACCTTCTTCAGACTCTGACCATTAAACACAATGTTCCCAATCGGTCTCCCTCAATCGGGCTCGGACCATTAAACACAAATGATCAGTTTCTAAGCTTTCCTCTTTGTATCAAACATCGAAGACGTTCAACTATGCAATGGAGTTTGCTTAAACCGTTGCAGGACAACTTTGATTTTCTTCACTCATCTATTTCATCTTTAAACTTTTGCTTCTGCCCATTCTTGGCTGGGTACCTCACAAAGACCTTTGATTGAGCACTCCCGCAGTGCTGGACCAGCATGTTACTGGTATTGTATCTCTCTCTGTTAAAGTTCAAACACCCATCAGCAATTGAGTTTTACTCATCGTCTTTCATCATAGGCGTTAATTATGTTCAGTCTTGCGCTCGTTATACAATATTTCACTTGCAACTTTGACTTCAACTCAGACCAGTCTTGCATTGGTCTCCCCAACTCACCGGCTGTGTTGATCACTCTGGCGCTGCTTTGTTCTTGGAGCCAAGGATGGTACCACTTTACTTTACTTTAAACCACTTATAACACACACCATGGTCCCAGAGGCTTAAGGGCGCAAAAGAAGACATAAAGGAATGTCAGCAACAGGACAAACGTGCACAAATACGAGTGAGTCTTAGAACTCAGATTAGAGTGATAGACAAGAGTAGCACCAGCATAGTGAAGACATCTAAATAAAAGCGTTTTCAACCTTTTTCTAAACAAGAGTGTGGAGCTCAATTCTCTTAGGTCTGATGGTAAGGCATACCACAGTGGCTACTGCTCCTCCCCTACTGACAGTAACGTAGGAGATCTCTGGGTATCTCTGACACACAATGCAGGATTCTTCAGCCTGGTTTCCTGGTCTTTTAATCTGAAGGTTTCTGGAAAGTAACGGTTTCTCATCCAAAAGGTCAAGGGTCTCTCCCTCCTTGCGCTCCCTTCTTTGTTTGCCATCTTTCTCCCCTCATTCATCTGCCGTCTAGAAACTGCTGTTCCTTCTTGTGCTTTGCCTCGCTCAGAGTGGGGAAGCATAATGGAAGACAGGTGTGAGTTGTGACCAGTAATTGACCTTGCCTGATCATACTCGTGGGACACGTCAGGTACAATGCTCGTGTGTGTGTCAGTTTTCTCCCAGAGTGAGCAGTCCATGTAAAAGTGTTTGTGAAGGGAAGTGGGGGGGGGAGGGGGTACAGTCCCCAATTATCCTACCTGGTAGGATGGAGTAAAGGTGTTACGGGGAGATACCGCCTCTCACCTTCCGGTGTCCCAGTCCCACTCCCCGAAAACCCCTCACCTAGTTGATCCTCCCGCACTGGTCCACCCCCAGGGTCTGGATCCAAAGGTGATGGCCGTGCCCTGGACACCTGAGGAAGAGACCCCCTAGAGCCTAGTAGGTGAGACACCTTCTGGTTTCTCACAGGCCTGAACAGGTTTTTAGATGGTAATAAAAGACATGCAATCACAATGCCACCTTGCCCCTTGGGGAGAGGTGACAAACTCCCTGGATTTTTCACAGTACTCTTTTGTCATTTTCAGAATGGCAACTCCCAGAATGCACCTGGGCATAACCAAGAAAACCCAGACTGGAATGAGCCGAGTGGAATCGAAATCATACAAGGAATGATGGACTAGGATTCTTCATGTCAAAAAGGGCTGAAAACACCCAACACGCGAACCACCAACCCAATACAGAGCAATGGTGGGGCAAGAGAAAATGAACAAAGAGATTTCAGGGTAGCAGAGAATCCTCCCAAAACCCACCTGAAAACAAAACCTCCCAGTATATGACGAACACCACGAGGAAAAAGAGCAGCCTGAGCACATTACTGCCATCCCACAAATGAAGATTGAAAAGAGCAGGTCCAAATTACTTCTTAAAGCCATCCCAGGATAGCTTGGCCAGAGATTGGCCCAGGAGAGCATGTGACCAGGCAGAACAATGGGAGCCGGGAGGAGTCTACACTGCCTTCCCTTGGAAGAGGATAGGCTAGGCTATAAAAGCATACCCAGCATACAGAAGATTGAAAGGTGTTTGGGTTAGGCCATGTCTTCTCTTTTGGTCCCTCCAGTTGTGTATGCTGTAAGGATTCAGAATCACAGGTCTAACACAGTGGTGGCATATTTGTTGGCAAATACATTTATTCAAGTAACAAAAGGAAAAGAAAACCCTATCTTGGCCTATCACTAAGAGAGGTTTCCCCGCCTCAACTAATATACTAATGACTCAGGATGACAGGCCAAAGTAAAAAGGTTCACCCTCCTGTTTCAAAACCTATTTCCTTCCCTTACACTCTAACCTGAACTAAAGAAAAGGTGGGTCTTCCAAAAGTTCAATGTGGCAAACAAATGTCTCCCTTCCCAGAAATGGTCTTCTTTCTCACACAAAAAAAATAAGCAGTCCAAATCAGTTCTCAGAACACAGTTCACTGAAGCTTTAGTGTTTTCTGTCCACTTTAATTGCCCCACTAGTGCTATCCGCCAGAATTCAAATTTTCCTTTGGTTGACCAGGGGATGACTCTCTCCCCTCTGGTCATCGGTTCACACTGTTAAGGGGATGTCTGTTACACATTGTGCCCATCGACTTCCACGCTGCACCACATACCTGATGGATCCTGGCGATTGTATCCCAGGGGGTGTGGGGCGGGCGCGTTGCCGTCTGTGTACCCTGGGATGTGTGTGGGCACAGGGAGGCACTGGCAGCATGTCCGATGAGGTAGTCGCAGTTTGGTTGATGTTTCTGGGTTCGGGACCACGCTGTGCTTTCGTCACAATGCAGCCTTCAATGCTCTGCTCACGTGATTCTCTTCCAGAGGGCTGCGTTCTGTCTCCTGGTAGACCGCTGATGCTAGAAAATCACTGCGCTTAGTATAAAAGGCTGGCATGTCCGCTCCTCAGTGCATCATAACGCTCCCATGCGTTAGGTCTGTTTCCTTGCCTCTCCATGGTTCCTTTGGGGTTCTGCCTTGCTTTTTTGCCTAATAGCTTGCTAGAGCCTTTTGTATTCTGCAAACCTGCCTACTTCAGCTATTTGCCACCCACTAGTTCCTTACCTTTTCTCCTGCCATTTAGTTCTTGCTCCGCATCCTTCTTCTCTCTCTAATCCTTCCTGCCAGAGAGTGGATCCTCTGACGGATTGCAACATCAACAGCGCTTACCGGCCCAGTGGGACCCTTGTGGCCCCATTGCCTTTGCGCCACGTAAATCCGAGAAGCAGCATAGTCTGTGGTGTGGGGGAACTAGTCCCCAACCCTGCCCAGGTTAACATCCGCCTGGGATGGAAGGGGGCTGTCTCCTGCCTGCATAGATCCCGATTCATCCTGGACGACCTGCAATTAGTGCCTCCAAGAAGGGGAAATGACCTTCGCAGCCAGGACCTGGTAAGCAACGTCCTAGCGTTAAAGCCCTTGACAATGTCTCCCTCTCCATTACATTTTCCCTGGTTTCTTTTCACACAGTTCAGACATTGTTGTACCTTTTCCAGGCCTTAAAATTGTAGCGCCAAGTCTGGTGCACTATCCTACTGGACGTGGCTGTATAACTCAGGATTCCAGGAAATGTATTTTCCTTTGAAAATGGATTCTACGCCCCTGGTTTCCATCTCTTGCACTTTTCATTCTCTTTCATCTAGTTTCCAGATTGCTCTGGGCTGTCTCCAATTCACTCTATGCCTAGACGCCTGGACTAGATGTTCCCTTGCTCTTCTAGGGGTCCCTGACACATATGTCTGTCTGATGTGAGCCTCGTCCAACTTCATATGTGTCCCGGACCCTGGTGTATTGGCTCCGTGGGTTCTCTACCCTTGCTTCAGCAAAGGTCCACCTGATCAGACCTGGTATACTCTTCTGTCAGGTACTGTTCCACATAGGATCTCTTATACCGTTTGTTTCAACTTTTATGGTTTCTCTGGGTATTGACTCCCGCCAAATATAGTTTTGACTTTCTTCCCTGTGGACAATCTCGGGGTCCCTGTCCCCCTTACATCAATTTTGCATCTGTGATTCACTTGGGTCCCAGACCCCTTCGTACTGGTCTTCCAGGATGCTTGGTTCACTCTCCTGCCAAGTATCTATGGATGTGGTAGAGGGCTTTGTCCATATATTTCCATGAGTGACCTTGTGTCAGGGGTAAGACTGGCCTTAGACCCAGTACTATTGGGACTGTGGGGCCAGGGACCATGAAGAAACCCGGATCCAGAGGATTTCCGTACTTTAAAGGGCTGTTGTGCCCTTTCTGCAGACTGATCCAGCGTTCAGCCCGCCGGAACTACAATTCTCAGCAGGCTTCACGGGCCCGCGAGCCAATGGGAAGCCGCGCTGGGTGTGGCGCGCGACGAATGCGCATGCGCAAGCTCCAAGGCACGGGGCTTGTGCTCGAGACACCGAGGAGAGAGGACGTAAGCCCAGCAGCTCCCCGGAACCCATACGCGAGGGGCCTAGAGCCACAGGAACAACGATCCGGCCCCTCGCTGACACAAGATAAGTGCCGCTCAGCCCAGGCAGAGTCTGGGATCCTAGGGGAAGCGCAGGGGGCATACCCCGACCCCTTCCAGAGCCCCTGCGCATCACGCAAAAGCTAAGTAGGCGGATTCACGGGGAAAGTCATGTTTGCTAACTGAAGGAAGTGTGCATGGTTTCGAGTGCATTCGTCTCATGGGAAAAGCGCCGGAAGGGCGCATGAGATGAAGGAGCACTAGCTTGGGGAACCCGGTCTGAGGAAAGGCCGCGTCCTGACACCCGGTCTGAGGGAAGACCATGTTTTTGGGCAAATAGTAACATTGGGGCTTGATAAGCCACGTGCGGCAGCGCACCCTAAGATTCCTGGAATAATTATATGAAAACGCTAAATGCGTGTTGAGAGAGTTTGTGAGAGTGTGTGAGACCAGCAGAACGTAAGACATACGCTAATGCTTGTCCTTTGTTTCCTTTTAGTTTGAACCTGATTCGAACCGGAATCTCGGACTGCAAGGTTGTGTCACAGGACTTGACAGCCTTTGCAGGACAGGACTTCAAAGACTAAAGCAAAGCTAAGTGTGCTAGTGCGCATGTGTCTGTGTTCATGAAAATGTAAATGGGCTAATGTCAACAATTGTTTGTTGCTAATCCTGGTATGCTGCTGTAGAGCTCAAAAGAGCACCTTCATGTTTGTTCAAGGGGTCTGGTGAAGGTGGCAACACCTTTACATGTAGAGGTGTTACAGCAGTTCCATCAGCCAGTTTGAGGAAAGTGTGCAGACATCGTTTACCCTAAAATCCCCAGTCCTATCCATAACCTCTTCCCAACCCTCGATCCGGTTATCCTAAAATCCCTCTACCTATCCACTCATCGAGATCCTAACCCTCCTTCCCCGCTCTGGTTAAGGAGGTCTGTGTAAAGCTCTGTCTTGCAGGCACTGAAACCATTGAGGGGGTGGTTGGTACTGCGTCGCTCCTGCGCCTAGGACCTGAGCAGCCCTGACAGAAGCACAAGCCCACGTCATATTCAGGTGCCTGAGTGGTGTAGCCAACCCCCATCACCATTATGGAAGAGATCGCCAAGGTTTTGCAGGACCTGCAAAGCGAACTAGCGGCGTCCAGACAGGACTATGCCACGCTGTCAGCGCAGGTACGAAGTTTGGCCGCGCAAACAGCACCTTTGCCGGGTCACGCACCAGTACAGGTGCAAGTCACCCCAGAGCCCATGATTCCTCTGGCTCCACCTGAGCGGTATGCAGGAGACCCGCAGAAATTCTCTACCTTTATTACACAATGCCGCCTCCATTTCCTTACGAAACCGGCAGCATTCCGGTCCAATCAGTCTAGGACTGCATTCGTTATCTCCTATCTCACAGGCGATGCAGCAGCATGGGCAAATCCCCTAGTCCTAAAGGACAATACTATCCTTTATGATTGGGACGAGTTTCTCAGTGAATTTGAGAAAATATTCAATCGTAGGGCTGCCACCCTGTGTAAGGATCGGGAATTGCTGACGTTGAGGCAGGGAAATAAGGAACTAGTGACGTATGTCACTCAGTTCAATCGATTGATAGCCGAAGCCAAATGGCCACGCGACAAATGCATGTCCCTATTTTATCAGGGATTGAGGGATGATTTGAAAGATCTTATTGCCCAAGTTGACCCCCAACCCCGAGAATGCTCGGATATGATTGATCTGGCGATGCGGTTGGATCATCGTCAGGCGGAGCGACGGGGGGATAGGAAGAAAGGAGAGTCACGTCCAGCGGCAAGGTTTGACCAAATTAAAGGGGCACGAGGGTCAATGGACAAGTCCGAAGGAGACGAGCCGATGCAAATTGGGTCGGTTCGTGGTCCCCTATCAAAGGAAGAAAAAGAACAAAGGAGAAAGGATGGTGTATGCATGTACTGTGGGAAGTCCGGACACTTTGTTCGTGAATGCCCCACAAAGCCCAAGACTCAGGGAAACGCCTCGGCTCGTCGGTAGTGGGGGTCACCAGGTCGAGCCTGACTGATTGTAGGGCCCCGATAGAAGGTAGTCCCAATTTTGCCCCACACATTTCGGTAAGGGGGTGTCTTGGTTTTCAGGGTATATCAAAAGAGGTCACCATGTTGATTGACTCGGGGGCAACGGGTAATTTTATAGATATCCAGTTTGCGGCCAGGTTGGGTATCCCTATCCAGCAAAAGGCAAAACCTGAGCCCGTACGCGCGGTAGATGTTACACCTCTATGCTCAGGACCCATCACACATAACACTCATTTAGTGACCCTGAGTTGTGGTATTGGGCATTGGGAATACATTGCCTTTGACTTAATTGCTGCCCCGCAGTTCGGCCTTATCTTAGGGTTACCTTGGTTGAGAAAACACGATCCTCAGGTTTGTTGGACCTCCGGTTTGATAAAATGTAGCTCTCCTTATTGTCGGGAGCATTGTAAACAGCCGGTGGCCGCGGCCTTTCAAGTCGCAGGCATTACCGGTGTTCAACCCGAAGCGCGCTTAGAAGAACTACCCACAGAGTATTCAGACTTTGTAGACGTCTTCAATAAGAAAGCCGCTGAAACTCTGCCCCCACATCGACCATTTGATTGCCGGATCGATCTTGAGCCAGGGGCAACGTTACCGTGCAGCCATATATACGCCTTGACCGAGGCTGAAAACAAACACCTTCGGGAGTATATAACAGCCAACTTGCAAAATGGCTTTATTAGGCACTCTAATTCCCCGGTGTCTTCTCCCTTGTTCTTCGTACCGAAGAAGTCCGGAGAACTCAGGACTTAGATAGATTACTGCGGGGTGAATCGGATAACCATCAAAAACCGTTACCCACTTCCACTCATCCCCGTCCTTCTAGGTCAGGTTAAGGACGCGGTTATCTATACTAAGCTGGATCTTCGTGGGGCTTACCATCTTGTGCGGGTGCGCGAAGGTGACGAGTGGAAAACCGCCTTCCGAACAAAATTCGGATTGTATGAATATCAGGTTATGCCATTTGGTCTCTGTAACGCACCTGCTGCCTTCCAGCATTTCCTAGATGAGGTTCTTCGGGAATATTTGGACGTATGTGCCGTCGTGTACATCGATGACATCCTCATTTATTCCCATAGCCTAGAAGATCACGTTCAGCATGTACGCGCTGTCTTACAAAAGTTAAGGGAATACCATCTATATGCCAAACTTGAGAAATGTGAATTCCACCGTACTACCGTGGAATTCTTGGGGTACTACCTTACTCCGACAGGCGTACAAATGGATACAAAAAAGGTGAAGGCAATTCTTGATTGGCCCCCGCCAGCCAATGTCAAAGACGTACAATCCTTTCTAAGATTTGCAAATTTCTACAGACGGTTTGTCAAGAATTTCTCTGAGCTGGTTACACCAATCACGAGACTTCTGCGCAAAGGCTGCCCGTTTATTTGGGACGCCTTGGCTGAGCAGGGATTTCAATGGCTCAAGAAGGCCTTTACCGATGCACCGGTATTGAAACATCCGGACTTGTCCCAACCATTTGTGGTGGAAACGGACGCTTCCAGCCATGCGCTGGGAGCTGTTCTGTCCCAAAGTGATCCTCAGACGGGGCTCTTACACCCAGTAGCCTACTATTCAAGGAAACTGCTTCCAGCAGAAGTCAACTACGTCATTGCAGATAGGGAACTATTGGCCATAAAGGCAGCCTTTGGCGAATGGCGGCACTACTTGATGGGGGCACGTCACACAGTGACGGTTATTACCGACCATCGCAATCTTCAGTTTATTAGGACTGCCAAGACCTTGAGTCCACGTCAACTGCGTTGGGCCCAATATTTCGCAGAATTTGATTTTATAATCACATACAGACCTGGAACGAACAATCGGCAAGCTGACATTTTGTCCCGCTTTCCAGATAAGATCTCTGAGGAAATAAAAACTGTGTCTCGGCCAATAGTCTCTCCGGCGCAAATAGTGGGTTTAACTACCAACATCTTTGAGAGCATCCAAAAGGAACTTTCCGTGCATGATCTTCACCAATGGTGCAAGCAGGACCCTCATCACAACATTTTGGATGGGCTCCCATATCATGGGCAATCATTGTACTTGCCTACACCCCAGCTACAAGAACAGGCGATGTCATGGTGCCACGATTCCCCCCTAGCGGGTCATCCCGGTAAGGCAAAAACTCTAGAATTGGTGGGGAGACATTTTTGGTGGCCAAAGTGGCGGATTGATGTCCAGCAATACGTACGACAGTGTGCAGTATGCGCTCGGAACAAAGCCGATCACCAGAAACCGGCAGGCCTCCTACGTCCCCTGCCAACACCAACTACTCCATGGCATACAGTCACCATGGACCTAATAGTTGAATTTCCACAAGTGCAGGGCTTTACCTCCATACTGTGGTGGTGGATGCCTTTTCTAAAATGGCCCATTTCATCCCCTGCAAAGGGGTTCCAACAGCTAAAGAAATCGCTGAATTATTCCTGCAAAACGTGGTTCGGCCTCATGGCCTTCCGTGCCGTATAATCACAGATAGGGGTCCAACGTTCACCTCCAAGTTCTGGCGCGAATTTTGTAACATCATTGGTATGGAAGTTCGGTTATCCTCGGGATATCATCCCGAGACGGACGGCCAAACCGAACGCGTGAACAAGGGGCTTGAGCAGTTCCTGAGTTGCTTAGCCGCAGGACGGGAGACAACATGGGTTCAACACACTTGGCTAGCAGAAATGGCATATAATAATGCTGTTCATTCTTCCACAAAACGATCCCCGTTCTTCTGCTTGTATGGAAGACATCCACGGATTTTACCTTCATCCGTCCCAAAAGCAGAAACGGCACTGCCTACATTAGCAGGACAACGGATCGGAATAGAGCAGGTTTGGAAGGAGGTGCAGGATAATCTCGTAAAAAAGCCAAAAAAATGTACAAAACTTATGCCGATAAACATCGACGTGCTAGCCCTGTATACCATAAAAACGATTTGGTGTGGTTGTCCACTCGTAATTTACGATTAGAGGGACCCAAAAAG
Organism: Ambystoma mexicanum; assembly: GCF_040938575.1. Lineage (NCBI taxonomy): Eukaryota > Metazoa > Chordata > Amphibia > Caudata > Ambystomatidae > Ambystoma > Ambystoma mexicanum. The sequence continues at coordinate 232,015,898 of NC_090934.1, forward strand.
TTACAACCTCGCTATTTAGGCCCATTTAGCATTGAAAAAGTAATCAACCCAGTAGCGGTACGACTGGCCCTGCCATCTCAGATGAAAATCCACCCAACTTTCCATACGTCACTGTTGAAGGCAGCCCCGCCTGGGGTACGCACTCAAAAAGCCCCCCCGGTACTTGTACAGGGGGAGCCGGAGTATGAAGTCTGGGCAATTTTGAACTCTAAAAAAAAGAATGGCCAAATCTATTATTTAATTGACTGGGTGGGGTACGGGCCTGAAGACCGCTCCTGGGAACCCTCACACCATGTACATGCCCCACGATTGCTGCGCACCTTTCACAAAAACTACCCTGAGAAACCTGGGGAACCTGCCTTCCATGGGAGTGGGAGTGCTGTCAGGGGTAAGACTGGGCTTAGACCCAGTACTATTGGGACTGTGGGGCCAGGGACCATGAAGAAACCCGGATCCAGAGGATTTCCGTACTTTAAAGGGCTGTTGTGCCCTTTCTGCAGACTGATCCAGCGTTCAGCCCGCCGGAACTACAATTCCCAGCAGGCTTCACGGGCCCGCGAGCCAATGGGAAGCCATGCTGGGTGTGGCGCGCGACGAATGCGCATGCGCAAGCTCCAAGTCATGGGGCTTGTGCTTGAGATGCCGAGGAGAGAGGACGTAAGCCCAGCAGCTCCCCGGAATCCATACGCGAGGGGCCTAGAGCCACAGGAACAACGATCCGGCCCCTCGCTGACACAAGATAAGTGCCGCTCAGCCCAGGCAGAGTCTGGGATCCTAGGGGAAGCGCAGGGGGCATAGCCCGACCACTTCCAGAGCCCCTGCGCATCACGCAAAAGCTAAGTGGGCGGATTCACGGGGAAAGTCGTGTTTGCTAACTGAAGGAAGTGTGCATGGCTTCGAGTGCATTCGTCTCATGGGAAAAGCGCCGGAAGGGCGCATGAGATGAAGGAGCACTAGCTTGGGGAACCCGGTCTAAGGAAAGGCCGCGTCCTGACACCCGGTCTGAGGGAAGACCGTGTTTTTGGGCAAATAGTAACATTGGGCTTGATAAGCCACGTGCGGCAGCGCACCCTAAGATTCCTGGAATAATTATATGAAAACGCTAAATGCGTGTTGAGAGAGTTTGTGAGAGTGTGTGAGACCAGCAGAACGTAAGACATACGCTAATGCTTGTCCTTTGTTTCCTTTTAGTTTGAACCTGATTCGAACCGGAATCTCGGACTGCAAGGACGTGGCACAGGACTTGACAGCCTTTGCAGGACAGGACTTCAAAGACTAAAGCAAAGCTAAGTGTGCTAGTGCGCATGTGACTGTGTTCATGAAAATGTAAATGGGCTAATGTCAACAATTGTTTGTTGCTAATCCTGGTATGCTGCTGTAGAGCTCAAAAGAGCACCTTCATGTTTGTTCAAGGGGTCTGGTGAAGGTGGCAACACCTTTACATGTAGAGGTGTTACAGCAGTTCCATCAGCCAGTTTGAGGAAAGTGTGCAGACATCGTTAACCTAAAATCCCCAGTCCTATCCATAACCTCTTCCCAACCCTCAATCCGGTTATCCTAAAATCCCTCTATCTATCCACTCATCGAGATCCTAACCCTCCTTCCCCGCTCTGGTTAAGGAGTTCTGTATAAAGCTCTGTCTTGCAGGCACTGAAACCATTGAGGGGGTGGTTGGTACTGCGTCGCTCCTGCGCCTAGGACCTGAGCAGCCGTGACACCTTGACCCATGTCTTATAAGCTTCAGTTTGTATTGTGTCCCGACCCTTCTTACGTTTCCCTCGTTTGGTTCCCAGTCCCTCTCAAGGACCCAAGCAGCACCCGTACCTTGTTTCTGGGTTCCTACTCCGTCGTGTCTGGCTCTTCAGACTCTTGGACGGCCTCTCGATCTTCCTCACTCCACTCCAGCTGTTCTTCACGTCTCTGTTTCGGCGAGTAGGGCTGCACGGCTCTTCTTCGAAGGCATCCCAATGCTTCTGCAAACTTGGCTTGCCTTCGGCTTCCCATGGTCTGCCGGTTCTTGGCAGCACCCTCAGGGAAGGCGTCTCTGTATCACGGCCGTCCCGGTCTGCAGCTTCCCTGCATCTCTCTCCGCCTGCAGCATTCAAAGTTCGCTCTACCTACCTATGGGACAGGTTTGACCAAAAATCTAGTTCTTCTTCTAATTTGTATCATGAGTAACCAATAGGCAGTCCCTGGCCACTAAACAGTGTATTATGGTTCCTGCAGGCATTCCGTATTGCTCCATCCTTCCTCCACGTCACAGTTCTGAACTGATGATCATTATAGAATCCAGTAGCACTCTTCCTCGTCTCAGCATTTTCTTGGGCCTTGGTTTCCTCAACTCTACACAATCTATACAAACAGAGAGACGTGTGGGGGATCACAGGGCCCTGAGTGGGGTGAAAGGAAGGAGGGGACAGAAATGAAGGAGGGGAATACCACGCTCTCCCAAGGTGATCGTCTCTGGCCCTAGGAAGGGTTTCCTTCTCCATGCGATCCACCCGCTGAGTACTACCCCCAGGGGGACTATCGGGTATCGGCCTCTCCTCCCAGGCTTCATGGGAAGGGGCTTCCCCCAAGGAAGCAGTGACAATACCCTCTGAATCATCACATACCCTTGCCCTCGTGCAGCTGGCTTCTCCATCGTGTAAAGGAAATCGGGGCAAGAAATCCACATTGCCCTGTTAGTTATCTTTGCGATGTTCCACGCTAAAACAAAAAGGTTGCAAATAAAAAAAAAAGCGCATGATGCAAGGATTCATATTTTTCCTCAAACTAAGCCACATAAGAGGTGAGTGGTCTGTGATCAAGGTAAACATCCTCCCATTGAGGTAATATTCTACATGTCCCACTGCCCACTTTATTGCAATGGCCTCTAGCTGTATGGTTGCATAGTTTACAATTTTCTACCAATATACATCATTGAATACTCTAATCCCTCTTTTGTCTGTGAAAGCACTGCTCTTAGGCCCACCCAGGATGTGTCAGTTTTGAGTATAAAATCTTTAATAAAGTTAGTATGGTTTAAGACTATCAAAACAGTCTTGTTCTTCCTTACCCACTTTATCTTCTGAGGTTCAGCATTTCTCAATGTATTGGTCAAACAGGATGTGATGGATGAGAAATTGGGAATAAAGCGTATCCTACCAGCCACAAGAAAGCCTTTAAACAACCCATTGCCCACAAAGAAGCCCAGATACTTCAAAGTGGGTTGGGTTAAGTGACACTTCTTTGGGCTGGCGGTCAATCTAGCCTGTTGGAGGGCTTTGGTGATTTTATACAGGTGTGCCTTATGCTCCTCCCAGGTTTTAGTGTGGATGATGATATCATCAATCTGTGCCCAACTGAAACTAGAATACGGTCTTAGTACACGATCCATTAGCCTTTGAAAGGTTTCTGGGGTGCCATGAAGGCCAAAGAGAAGTACCTTGAATTTAAATAATCCCACAGGTCTGGAGAATGCAGTCTTTTCCTTGTCTTCAGGGAACGGAGGGACCTGCCAATAGTGTTTGGCGGGATCAGTCATGGAAATAGAAACAGCTGCGTCCAGTCGATCAATCAGGTCATCTTTCCTGGGCATGGGATAGTTATCGAACTGGAACACAGCTTTTAGTTTTCGAAAATCAATACAGAGTATCCATGATTGATCAGGCTTAGCTACCAAGACTGTTGGTGAGGACCATGGACTCAGAGGGCTCTATAATATCAGCTGCTAGCATCTTCTCCACTTCCTGCAGGATTACTTATTTTTTAGCTTCTGGGATCCTGTATGGTTTTAGATTCACCACTTTTCCAAGGGGGTGTGACCAGTCAGAAATATGAGGCGGGTAACTTTTTGATGATTTATCAATAAATGCCATTTTATTAAATTATAAATGTCAATAAATGCCTCGCTATCCCTACTCTGACGAGGATTTCTCCGCCTGAAATAAACTAAAGGAAACACTCTAGCAAAGGCCATCGGGCACTCACACTTGCACATAAAAGACACAAGAAAATATATGGCAATTCACAACAACAATTGTATTTGTAATGTAATCCCCTTTCCCGGGTTTTAAGTTTGATTCAGTTCCACTGTTCAACTAAAAGAAACAAGGACAGCTGGCTTTGTAACAAAGTTACAACACAGTTCTTTGCATCTGCAACTTGTCAAAAGAAAGTTCCAATAATCCAATGTTCAACAAAGTAAAGATTCCTCTTCTTCCTTAAATAGATATTTTTAGCCCATCAAATAGCATCAATGATATTCTTGGTCAGGATGATTTGCCACAACTTATAGGATCAAAGAAGCACAGCTTCTTGATATCAGCTTCTCTCAGCTCTCCTTTTAACACCACAAATTACAGTCTGTATATCTGTCAGGATAACTTCACAGTACTTCAACGTCCACCCGGTTTACTCTAACACCAGGCCTACTTCTACAAATATCCACTGCACAGGTTTACTCACTTACCCGACAGTTTTCCACAACCAACAGTGCTTCTGAAGTTCTAGATCTACTGATAACCAAAAGTTCACAACAGCTTCAGCAGTTTGCAGTTTAATGACTTTCAACAACTTTTCAGAAAAGACAAGTTTCACATTAGTGCTCTTCAACACTTTAAAGGAAGCAAGGTACTCTTCTTCTGAACATTGAACAGAAGGGCAGCCACTCTTGTCTTCCTCCAACACCAGTACCCAAGTACTATTAAGGATATGACTTTGACTTTTCTCCTTTTGGCTTTGGCATTGTGAGTTTTTATATCAACTTTAATTTTATGTAACATTCATAAATCAACAAGCTTCACCTTTGGAAACATTACATGCACCCCTTTTTTGTCTCTTGGCTTTGGGCAATGGTTGTATCACTCTTGGCTTTGGGCAGTGCTTGTATGTTCACTAAAACTCACAATCTTAAAGTTTGGTCCACTTGGTTTAACTGTCACAATGTATCTGCTGTTTCTAAAGGATTCTGCTAATAATTTAGAATCACTTTTAGGTATGCGCGATTAGCATTTAGGCTGTTTCCTTCAGTTTAATATTCAAATAACATCAGCAAAGCAGTTTCACTAATACGTGAGTGTTACTTTTGTTGCATTCCATTGTCTGACAATCAACAGTCGGGTTAACAACAATTTCACTTGCAGTGAGTGATTCTCTCTTGCTACTGTTGCCTGCCCTTATTACGTGAAAGGGATTAGAATGCTTGGTAACACTCACCAGCTTCTTCCTTCTCAATTCATCCCTTTATGTGCTTCAGGACTTCCACTGCTCTGGCTTCTCTGGAATGGACACACTTCTTCATTGAAGTTGCCTTCGTTCTGGCCACGCAGACATGGAGCTCAGCTTGCTCCTGAGACCCCCTGGTGCATAACAGCCCCAGGCATCGGTCTTTTGCATGCTTCCTGCTGTGCAGTCTCTGCCATCCGGTTCACATGAGGGAACGCCTTCCTTCTGCAAGCTTGCTGCTGTGCAACCTCTGCACTTCAGATTTAAGGGGAAAAAGACCCTCTCAGGACCAGCAGCTGGATGCTGCCCCGCAAGGGTCCCGGCACCCTCTCTTTCCTCCAACCTCTGCTTGGGCTGCCAACAAAGTTCCTTCTTCAGCTTCCTTCTGCTGCTGCTTCTACTGCTGCTCCTCCTACCAATGCGTGTGCTAATGGCCTGCATCTGAGGAGGCCATTTAAGCCTCTCTGCCTCCCTCAGGTGTGGGTCACTTGCCTTTGATTGATTGATATTTTATTTCTATAGCGCTCATACACAAGTGTTTCACAAGTGTGTAACAAGCTGACCACTCCTGCAACATTGCTCTGGAGCCCTCTTTCCCGTCGCAGGGACTTATGGGACTTGAAGTCTCCAACAACACAATTAGGTTTTCTTCTCAGCTTTTCACTTTTGAACTTAAGTTCATTTCTGTTAAGTGTATTTAAGGAAACATCACAAGAATTTACTTGGGAAGGCAGTTTATTTAAGCCATTATTTACAGATTTCCTTTCACTGTACCTCTGGGAGTTAGGATGTTTTCTAACTTAATAAGTCTCAGACAGGCTTTCATTTCTTAAGATGTTTAGGGATTTCACATTAGCTTTACCCACATTAAGAGGTTAAATTTGTGGATCAGACAAATCATAGCGACAATGAGCCATTACATGCCTTGCTAGTTGTAAAAGGTTCTTCCCATTGGGAGACACATACTGTGGCTCATCCCATGGAATCGCCTCACCATTCTGAGCTTTGTCTCCTCCCAGGTGATGCCCCCGCAGAGCACCAGCCCCAAGGTCAGGATCGGGAAGCTTCTGCCTTTCCCTGGCCACCTGGGAGGAGACTTTAGGCAGGAGTTCAGTGAGGGATCCATAGGATTCATCACAGGGGGTATGGATGCAGTGAAAAGAAGAACCTTAATCCTTCCTGGTTCCTCATTGAAAACATCCAGGAATTGGTTCAAGAGGTCTTGGATGTTATGCTGTTGGGCTACAGGAAGGTCAGATGGTATCAGGTTATGTTTCTCCACTCCCTCGGTTAACAGACTGACCATCACTACCAAAGAAGACTCTACCGGATCTTCCTTCCATTCTTTTAAGATGTAAATATGGTAGATTTGGGACTTGAGTCTTCTATCATTAGATGGCCTGTCTGTTCTAAGACCTTGTATGGACCATGCCACCGGGACAACATTGTATTTTCGGATGTAGGGACTAATAGTTTTTGTCCTATCGAAAGTGAGCGAGTAGCTATTTTCTGGTCATGCATGCCCTTTTGATATTCTTGGTTAAGTGGGAATGGACTAGATCTCAAACAATTTTCATATGTTCCTTTATTTTCTGTGCTGTCTGGGATAAATGTAATGCGGCTTCCTCCCTCTCTTCCCAGGTCTCTCTAAGCATATCTAGTACATCCCTTGGTTCACGTCCATATAGAAGTTCACATAGCAAGAAACCTAGGGACTGGGGAGCTTTTCTTACTGCTGAGTGCCCAAGGGATCATTATATCCCAGTCCCTTTCTTCAGTTTCCACAAACGTTCTGACAACCATTTTGAGGGTCTTATTAAAACACTTAACTAGTGCATCCATCTAGGGATAATATACTGACGTAAAAATAAGGTTTAAGCCCCACACGCTTTATCCACTTGGAGCTACCATGGTCCGTCCATGACGGGTCTGTGAGCTCAGGGCCCCAGACTGTGTCTGGCTTTCCATGGCTGCCATTCTCACTGGTAAATATAGCCTCTAGAAGATGTCTGGCTCCTCTTTCATGTCCCTGGTGTTTTAGGATTGCACACAACTCTAAAGCAGAGCTCCCACCTCTAATTAGTGGATACCCATGTGGGTCATGCAATGTCGCTGTCTCTATCCCAGGTCTTTGCTGTCAGTTTTTCCTACCCTGTCAAATTGTCCTACCTCTATTTCCTTTTACTTTTTCCTGCAGGTAGGAATTTCTGATGTGCAGGAAAAATGGCCTGACCGTTGCTGTCAGAATTAACTACCCTGTCAAATTTTACTAACCTTATATTTTTCCCTTATTCCTGCAAGTAGGAATTTCTGATGGGTTGGAGAAAAAGACAAGACCTACGCTGTCAGATTTTCCTACACTGTCAAATGTTCCTATCTGTGGGATTTTCTGACAGATAGGAAAATGTGCCATTACCAATGCTGTCAGATTTTCCTACCGAAAGGAATTTCTGACATTACACCGGCTGTACTCAATGCCCCCCACCAGCTCCTCGGCTAGCCAATGGCTCTGGGGGACGATGCTCTAGTCCAGTTGACTGACCAGGATGCGGCCCCCATGGGCGAAGTCGTGTACAGAAACCACCCTGACAATTGCGGCCTTGGCCAGAACCTCTTGTACCAGCCTTTTATTGGTCACCACCTTTTGCAGCAGGGATGGCTACTCAGACAGCAAGGCCAGAATGTCGAGCATCAGGTGAGCCGCCCTGTTCTCCCCAGCAGGCTTGGACTGGCCTATAGGGCAATGCCCAAAATGACAGCCCATGATTATAGTGTGGGACAGTTTTTTGGGCCAGATTGGGCCACATTTTAGCCAGAATGGACCAGTTGCTACAATCGTTTGAACCAATGTTGCTAAACAAATATTCTTCAAATGTACTTTTTTAAACATAGGTTACAAAGCATTCCCCCTTGGGTAGTTTTGTAGTCTGTTCTGAAAATGACTTAATTTCAGTGAGTGATTGTGGGCCACTTTTTCATTGGTGCCCGGCACGATTTTATGTCCCAGTCCGACCCTGTCCCCCAAGTACATGCCGGAATGAACCAAAAGGGTGCTGGTCACCTCAAACAGGTGCCCCATTGTGCAGCGCGGAAATGGCATAGTGATATTCAGGGACCGCTTCCTCTGTGGGCACGCTGAAGAGTTTGAAGTTGGAAATCCAGAATAGAGATATTCAGGGACCGCTTCCTCTGTGGGCACGCTGAAGAGTTTGAAGTAGGAAATCCAGAATAGTGATATTCAGGGACCACTTCCTCTGTGGGCACGCTGAAGAGTTTGAAGTAGGGAATCCAGAATAGAGATATTCAGGGACCGCTTCCTCTGTGGGCACGCTGAAGAGTTTGAAGTAGGAAATCCAGAATAGAGATATTCAGGGACCGCTTCCTCTGTGGGCACGCTGAAGAGTTTGAAGTTGAAAATCCAAAATAGTGATATTCAGGGACCGCTTCCTCTGTGGGCACGCTGAAGAGTTTGAAGTAGGAAATCCAGAATAGAGATATTCAGGGACCGCTTCCTCTGTGGGCACGCTGAAGAGTTTGAAGTAGTAAATCCAGAATAGAGATATTCAGGGACCGCTTCCTCTGTGGGCACGCTGAAGAGTTTGAAGTAGGAAATCCAGAATAGAGATATTCAGGGACCGCTTCCTCTGTGGGCACGCTGAAGAGTTTGAAGTAGGAAATCCAGAATAGTGATATTCAGGGACCGCTTCCTCTGTGGGCACGCTGAAGAGTTTGAAGTAGGAAATCCAGAATAGTGATATTCAGGGACCGCTTCCTCTGTGGGCACGCTGAAGAGTTTGAAGTTGGAAATCCAGAATAGTGATATTCAGGGACCGCTTCCTCTGTGGGCACGCTGAAGAGTTTGAAGTAGGAAATCCAGAATAGTGATATTCAGGGACCGCTTCCTCTGTGGGCACGCTGAAGAGTTTGAAGTTGGAAATCCAGAATAGTGATATTCAGGGACCGCTTCCTCTGTGGGCACGCTGACGAGTTTGAAGTTGGAAATCCAGAATAGTGATATTCAGGGACCGCTTCCTCTGTGGGCACGCTGACGAGTTTGAAGTTGGAAATCCAGAGCACCATCTATGAAAGAAAATACAGATCTTTCAGCACTGAGTATTTCATCCTTCCCTCTACTGAAGGCTGGGGTTTTCTACTGGACCCCAAGTGGCCATTTTGATTCCTGATCTCAGACTCCTGACTTTATCCCCCATCCAGCCCACCCCCCACAAACCCAAAACAGCTCTGGCATGGATGTAAGATAATTGTGATTGGTTAGAAGGAACGGTGGCATACACTTAGGGAAACTTGAAGTTTATCAAAACGGAAGATTTTTGAGGGGAAAAAATGTCCAGAATCCGGTTTAAAATCCAGCCTGGGAGCGATGAATTTAATGGCTGCCCTTCAGACTGAGAAGCACTTTCTTCCCGGGCCTCGCTGCTCAGAGCAGAGTAGGATGCCGTGGGGTGGACGGCATCCAGGAGGACTCTTTCCAAAGGGATTACACATAGACCCGTGGGCACGCTCCCCGTGGGAAACGGAATACGAACTCTGTGTGAGGCGCTGCTTTTATGCAGCATTATATAAAGTGGCGCAGAGGTAGGGTGCTCGGGGGAGCTTGCTCCCAGGTGGTTTCTATTGCTGAAAACATAATTAACCACATCAAAGGCCCTCTTCCACTGACTGAAAGCACACACACAGCCTGACCTCTGGGCCATGAGCTTCTCAAATATTTCCAATTGTTTGTCACCAGACAACACAAGAACCGCTTGTCAAAATGGTGCAGGTGGCAGTGCGCTAAATCAAAAGCATTACCACCCAGTGAAATAAGTGGATAAGTCTTTGCTCGTACACTACCGGGCGCCCAAAACCTGCAAAAACGAAAAACTGGTCTTTCGGTTCGGTGGGCGTCCCTCTGCTCGAGCAGGAATCTCTTTGAGTGCTTGTTCTTCTTCTTGCTGATAGACTTTTATCCATCAGCAGTGATTTTGGATACCAAGGCTTGAGCCTCATTACTCCATCTTCTCGGGTTGAGTATGTTGTCGTGGGTTTGTATTCTTCTTGGCCCGTCTGTGTGGTCTTGTCACAGTATAGCTGGTTTCACAGGGTCTTCGCAGTGATGGGCCGAACAGACTCCGGCGAGCAGGGCCCGGCCGGCTTATATATGCTGCCTGGCACGCCCACTCCTATTGTTTTCTTTCGCTGGCCTTTTCATGGGTTTCGCGGGCTTCCCGCCCCTCCAGCCGCTTCCTGCACACCTCCCCCTTACCCAGGAGGGGAGGAGGAGAGGACCTTGCCCATGTTATTAGGGCGCCTCCTCCATGCCCACGTCGTCACCTGCACAATCCTACCTGGCCCAGAAGCAGTGAAACACGCTAGCTCTGCAAATCCTCAGGCATGCCTTACAAACACCAAAGAAAACCTGCAAAGCCATTTCACGGTTTTGAACCCTGTTTTTCCTGGTACAAAACTGCACTGGAATGGCGACAAGGAAGCAATAAAAACCTAGGCGGAATGGTACTTTAGATTGGCCAGCGTCGGCGATGGTAAGCCTGTGCTGGACCACCTTCCTCTCCGGTAAATTAGCAACATTGCCACTTCAAATGTCATTCTAGAAAACATTGCCCAGCAACTACATAAACAAGTTAACCAACAGGGCATATTATCGGACTACCAGTCTGGGTTCAGGTTCAGGAGTAGTAACAAGACAGCAGCCATCCAGGTCAATGACCACACCTTGCACGCCAAGGGGACACGTGACCAGGCAAATCACACTACTTGCCATATGGAAGTAAGAGGCTTTGCACTGGCCTTGTTAAATTCCTACCTATCGGACATACATCACCTTGTCCATGTGGGAAATGTCAGAATAGTACAATGTCTAGTCTTGTGAAGGGTTCACCGAGGCTCCATCCTATCCCTAGTCATCTTTAATCTTGACATGGAGCCTTTAAGAACGCTCACCAATGGCACTGACATCACTATGAAGATGTCGCACAGTTATACCTGAAAGTCAGCCATATTGAAGACATCTTACAGCTGGAATGCTGTCCCACGGTGATTCAGTTCTGGATAGCAAGCACATATCTAAAAATCAGACACACTAAAACTAAGCTTGCTCTCCTTTGCAATCCAGCAGTCAAACACACATTCAGTCATGGCAGGCCAACATATATCTCGTAGGGTTCAGCCAGCCAAAACGAGCTCAAACAGCAAATCACTAAGCTTCATCATTCACTGAAACCTCCCCTGCAAACTTCACATGGCCAACATGGCCCGCACAAAAGGTTTCCAACCCTTCTTGCCACCCACTCAGGTTATGACAACCATACAATATCTGGTGTTTTTAACATAACGTTTTTTTTATTTTCTAATCAAAAAATAAGATTTTTACAATACATCTGTCTCCTTGTGTCCATAGCTTGCCTCTCATACTTTAGTTCATATCAACAGAGACTGATGGCTGTACGACATTTAATTTCTTTGAGTCATTATTTGTCTTTTAGTAGGTCATTTATGATAAATTCCAGTAGTTTGGCTGTGATTATTTGCCAGCTGGTTTTGTCGCCTCCTATAAGTCTGCACCACCATGTTTGTTCTTCCATCAGAGGGGTGTCTTTTGAAACATGCGAAAAATACCTTTTTCTCATTGATCGTGTCGCAGGGCAGACCATCAGAAGATGTCTAATGGTTTCATGTGAGGAGGCACAGTGCTTTGACACAAGCGACAGTTAGCTGTTGGTGATAGGCCTCTAATGTGCAAAATTTCATTTGTTGGTAGGAGATTTAACCGTGCTCTTAAAATCAAATTGCGCGCCTGTTTGCTTGGAAATCTCTTTATGAAGTTTTGCAATTCATTTAATTTTCTTGTATTGCCTGGAAGATGAGAGGTGAGCTTTGAGTTCACGGCTAATTCAGTCGTTTTTGCCCAGTCTGCTTCCTTCAGTTTTCGCAGGATTTTACACGGATTGTGAATGAGGTCTTCTTCGTTCGAGGCAATGGTGTCCAAAAGCAAGATGTTTTGTTTTTGCCATGTTGTTAACATCTCGGATTTGCCTCTGTCCATCTTGCTTTTGATCATACTATAAATTTCATTGCCATCTACCATTCTGCACTTTCTAAAGAGCATTAGTGTGTTGCAGTTTACCGTGCATTGCATGGACTGGAGGCTCAGCTCGCGTCTTATCGCCACTCCTGAGGTAGAGGTCGGGAGCTTGAGCACTGCTTTCCAAAACATAGCTTCCAGTTTGGGCCAGATGCTTTTTGGGATGGTCGGCATGGCCTCGGTGCTGTATGTCATCGTTGGCACCACCTTCTTTTTGTAGAAATTGATTGTTGGTTGCAGTGAAAATTTCCCAAATTTACCGTCAATTGTTTTTGCCTGTGCGGCTAGTTTCTTGATCTTCTTGAACAATGTTGCTTGCATTGTAATTTCGCCTTTTGTGCTGTCAAGTTGTACTCCAAGGTACTTGAAGCACTGGACGATTTCAATTTTTGAGTCTCCAAGGGTCCATTTAAGGTTTTCTATTTTCTTTTTCTTGTTCTGCAGTATCAGTACCTTTGTTTTTCCCTTGTTGATTTCCAGGACGTTTTTTCTTGCGTACTCTTGTAGGCCATTAAGTTGACGTTGTAGGCCTACTGGTGTCTGGTCAAATAGTGTGAGGTCGTCCGCATAAAGAAGTCGTTCTATCGTGGTGTTTCCGATTTTTGGAGGAAATGCACGCGTGGTAGTTGTGCATTCTTGAAGGTCGCCTATATAGGCTAGAAATAATGCTGATGCTAAAGGGCATCCTTGCATGACTCCTCGTGTGGTTGGAATTTTATCGGATAAGTCACCTTCACGGCTTAGACGCACCCTCATCGAGGTGTTATGGTGCAAGGCTTGTATGGGGACCAATATGTCTTCAGGACATTTCCAGCTTCTCAGTTTCGTCCAAAGGGGATGTCTTTCAATGCGATCAAACGCTTGTGTGAAGTCGATGAACGCGACAAACAACCTTTGGCCAAGTTGTAGGGCTCTACTTTTCAATATACTGAAGATTAGTATGTTGCCTGATGTCCCGGCGTTTTTTTTGAAGCCCGATTGAAGGTGGTCGTTGCACTTGGCTGTTGCCGCCCAATTTTGAAATTTCTTTAGAAGTAATGATCGGAAGACTTTACCTATGAAATCAAGCAGCGCTATCGGACGAAAGTTTGCGGGGTCCTTTATGTCTCCCTTTTTGTAGATGGGAATTATTGTTGCTGTGGTCCACGATTTGGGCACCGAACTTGTCGCTGCACAGCGTCGAAAGATTTCGCTGATGAAGGTGACCCATTCGTTTGGTTGCGCTTTGAGTTCAAAGTTGGTGATCCCATCTGGGCCAGGCGCCCGTGAATTTTTTATGTTTTTGATGATTTCTAGAATGTCTTCTTTGTCTTCTAGGTTGGTCCACTTGACTTGGTAGTGGGGATACTCCCCTAGATTTTCTGGTGTAGCAGATTTAAACACTTCAACAAAGTGTGATTCCCAAACAACTTGAGAGATGTTATTTGTTATCGAGTTTTCCACTGGATGTTCTGTTGTTTTTAGTAAGGACCAATAGTCTCTTGCATTATTCGTCGTTAGTGCTTTGGTGATGTTTTCTGCATCCAACTGATATAGATTACTTCGATGGGCTCGTACCCATGCTTTGTACTCTGATTTCAAGGCTTTTTGTGTGGTAATGCCATCAGCGGTTGGCAAAGTTTTCTTTGCGATCCTCATGGCTCTTCTGTACTCACGTCTTCTTGAAACTAGGTCGCTGTTATAGGTGTGTTTTTTAATGACGCCTTTGTTTTTCATTCATGTTTTTGAGTACGCGTAAGCCATTAGCAGTGGCTGGTAATCGACTGCTTTGTTTTCTGCTTTCTGTACTTTGTCTTTATACCTATGCGTTAGATCTTTGATCGCCGCTGAGCTTAATTTGAGCCGGGTGCCTCTGGCATTGTTCTCAATGCCCAAGCCTGCTTGGGTGTTTTTCGTGCTTTGGATTGACCAGCTGGTCTCCAGTAGGTTGTGGTCGCTGGCAATTGTACGTCGTACATTAAAGAAGGTGGTGGCGCTTAGCAGCGGTTTTGGAGACAAATATGTAATCGATTGTCTCACTCGAGTCTGCACGTTCCCAGGTGGGTGTTCTATTTAGTTGGGGGAAGGCGATATCAAGATTATGCAGGTCACGGGAGTGAGTAAGGTCTAACCATGCTCTGCCTCGCTGTTCCGCTGCTGACGGCTGTTTCTTCTCTCGAGTGCTTTTCTGAGTTTTGCAGACTGCATTCAAGTTGCCACATATCATTATGGAGGACACTAACAGCTTGGCCATCGATTACCTGTTCGCACATTGAGATGAAACTTTCTTCGCTAATAGCAGCAGGGTTCCAATATGCGTTAACAATGACTACTGTGTTTTCTGTTTGCTTGGTGTTGATTTTTTGTTTCCATTTGACACTTACTGCCAGGAGAGACAAGTTCGCGATCAGGATAGGACCGATGGATAGTCCACAACCGGTGCGGCAGGCAATCATAAGTCCCGACATTGGTCGTCCTAAGTGGCCCTTGGCTGCTGGGGCCATTACTATCTGGAACCCCTCTAAGATCGGGGTGCCTGTTAACCATGTCTCTTGGAGACATATGATGTCGTATTTCCCTAGGTTGATTTCTCCTGGGACTGTTAAGTGCGAGGGCCCTCTTGTATTCCACGAACATAGTTTCACCTCACGATGTAAGTTTTTTTCTTGCAGTGTTGCTGTTGGGTTGAGCTTGCTGTGAGCGAATTGCTATTTTTTTCGATGCATTACGAGGGCTTTAGGTAACCAGGCCCAGAACCCTTGTTTGTTGTCTGTGACTGAACTCATATCTTGTGGTGTAGAATTGTTTTGTACTGTTTGAGAGATGACCCTTTTTATTTCACATGGTTTGTCCTGCGAGTGTGATTCTCTGTCTATGTGATGGTCACTCCCGTGAGTTGGTTTTATAATTTGTGTAATTGTTTGGCATGTTGTCTTTTATGAAGCGTATGCGCTGCGAAATAAAGATTAATTCATTCATTTAATATCTGGTGCCGTCAAATTTGGATGTGGGGTATTTCTCCCCGGCATACCCGCCACAGCCCTTGCACCACTCAGAGGAGTACATCATGCCATAGCCATCAAATTAATTACTGACATCAAAACTTTAACATATATCCCCCACTCTGAGGGAGCCACATTGGATATCTATAAAATCTTGGGTAATCTTTAAGAGAGCTTGTATCAGTTACAAAGCTGTGGCAACTCAAGTTCTGCTTTACCTACGTCTGCATGACCGCATCGTTCTTGTACTTCAGGAAAGAACAGTTAAAGACCTTGCTTTGCAAAGAATTCCTCAACTAGCACCATGAACCATTGAGCACCACATAGGCCAACACACGCCCGCCTAATGTGTGGACAGCCGCACCTAGGATCTTTATTTGTATATAATTCACTGGTTTGTACAGCTCTCTGCCTTGAGAATTCCCATGTTTTTAATACCACTGCAACAAGTAGGTTGCAAGCAGTCACCCAAAAATGCTGACCAAAGAGTCACAGCATATAGACGTTGCTGTAATGGCCAAACGTGTGAGGAACCAGGAACGAGACACAGACAAAGATGACTCGTAGTGATTGCTACAAACCTGTATTGAAATAATAAAAGGTTTGGAAAATGCCTCACTATCCCTACTCAACCAAAATGAAGGGTCTGTTGTGTGTCAAGATGTCCAAAGCAAAATGTCCTGTGTCCAAAATCCTATCCTAGCCCTCATAGTCTAACTGTAACTATAAGGTGCTAAGGGTATTATCTCTGGCCTTGAAAGTGCACAAATGTTCAAGTTCAAAGGAAAAGGTTAACTCCAACAAAAAGGTTCCAAATGGATAATGTTCACAGTTCCAGGGGATGACTCACCTCCCCAGGTTTCTTTTTACAATACAAATAGTTAAAACAATTCCGAATATCAATGGCATGTGTCTTCACTCGTAATACTCTTTTCATAGTGCTTCAACTTCGGTGCAGGTCCCAGACTTGCAGAATACCTGGTACACTCTTCTTCCAGGCTTCTTTTATATTCAATATACTTCAAAGTTCTAAGGGCATGGGTCTTCCTTAGGATTCTATTTCTATACTTGGCTTTGCCTGGTATACTGTCCTGTCAGGCCTTTCTCATGTACTTCACTTCACACACTTGCAGACTTGACTTTGCCTGGTATACTCTCCTGACAGGGCTTTCTCACGTGCTTCACTTCTCACACTTTCAAACTTGACTTTGTCTGTATACTCTCCTCCAGGGCGTTCTCATGTGCTTCACTTCTCACACTTGCAAACTTGACTTTGCCTGGTATACTGTACTGCCAGGGCTTTCTCTTGTAATACAACTCTTTCACATTTGGGTGTGGGCTCCAGGTTTGTAACCCCTTTCTCATTACTTCACTCTTGCAATTGGTTTCTCTTTTCCCCAGATCTTGCAGCCCTCACCCATTCTCACTTTCATCTGTTCTACATCTTCACCTCAGCATCCCAAATCCCTGCTGTGGGCTTGCTTTCATTTTCTTAGTGTTTTGCTTTCCTACGCGATGCTCTGAGAGAAGCGCCTTGTTGTCCCAACTCCCTCCTATGGGCTCAGTGGCTTTGTTCGGCTTCTCTGAAGCTCCTTGCGGTCTTCACTGACTCCTGTACCTGGCCAATGCATTGGCTGACATTTCACCTGCTCTATGGTTCCCGTGGCTTAAGAGAGGCTTCTCCTCTTTCCTCGCTTTCAATACATATAGAGGGCTTCTCTCCCTGCAGGATTTCCATGAACGCAGTCTCCTTTCGAGCAGCTTCCTTCTGCGTGACCGTTTGCTTCCTCCAGGCTCGCCAACCTGAGTCGTGACTCTCTCTCTCCATTCGCAGGGTGTAATGCTTGTTAGACACCTACAACCACTAGAGTGCGTCTCCGCCTTCTGGGGACCAGTGCTCTGTATCGCTCAAGTCATCTTCCTCATCTCACTTTTTGTCATGTTGTTTTCCATGCAATATTGATACCGCTGCTATTGGTTCTTTTTGGAAGTAGTCATTACTACTCCTTCCCTCTTCCTCGTCTCCATTTCTGTCATGCTGTTTTTCATATGGTATTGAGGAATATTGAGTATAGATTTGGCAAGCGGTTGAGGGAGAACACAATATGCTACAATATGCCATCAAGGCATAAGAAAGGCAGGGAACATCCCTAAAAGGAAAAAGGGGATATGTCTTTCCATCTCATGATGCCGTGTCATCCCCCTGAGGGTCGCCTCGCCCCATGTGGTCCTCCCTCATATAGCTGCCCCGAGTGTCAGGATCAGATAGCGGCTGCCGTCCACTGGCCATATGGGGAGAAGCTACCTCTGGGAAAGGCGTGCTGACATCGTCAGATTCATCACACGTCCCAGCTGACCACTGGGCACAGAACCTGAGAAAGGTAGAGTGAGGTTTGAGATGACACTAAGCATGCCAATCAACATACTAATGAAGTTGAAATGGGTGCTTGGGGTCTTTGTATAAAGCAGTTTTTCTCTGAACCAAAAGGTCTTACCTCCCACAATCCTTAGCAACTAGCTTATGGTAATGAGTTAAGTCCCCAAAGTCTGCAGACTGCTCCCTTTCTTGATTTGCCAATTCCCAGATCCTTGTAGGGGAAATGGGAAAGGAGAAATCAATCTGAAATACATTTACTGAGGATTAGGCAAGATATCATAACTGTTCAGTTAACAGAATTGTATGGGCTACAATGGCAATGATAGTTTGTAACCTATGTTGCAGAGAAAATGTGGTGAGAGGGGTGTGAAAACAAATTATACAGAATATTTAAGAGAGTCAATATATTTGCAATAAAGCATACATTTTCTGTATATTTTGCTTTCAAACCCAACCACCACATTTTTCTCTGCAACCCACGCAGAATCTTTCTTGTTGGCGTTGTAGTACGTACATCATACTTGTGCCAATTCAACCTTTATAATAGGGAGAGATGGAGGGGAGAGAGGGAGAGGAGAGAGGTCTGATGCTGGCAATGTGTCTGCAGGACGCCAGTTGTAACAACACAGGGAGAACACCAGGTTTCAAGGCCCTTTTCATGTTTTTTGTATGACCTTTAATGTGTTTTGATGGCTGTCATGCCTTGTTTTACCATTTTATGATCTCATGCATTTGGATTCTGGCTTGCCTGCCCTTTGAGTTCTCTGACAGCACTAACACACGTACATTCTGCACCCCATCACAAAAACATGTACAAACTATCCACCCATACATGGCAATTGAACACCCCTCTTTACAATCCTCAACCATCAGAACACTAGACCTCTGCATGCAACTGATTTACCACACCTCAGGCCAATGCATCCTAGGACTACAGCAGAGGAGGCTCCTCTTCAGACACAAATGCCTCTATATTCTTGACACATAATACCAAGAACATGACGCACATGCAAACCTCTGGGTATTTACAGTCTGCGTTCTTCAACACAACAGCAAAGCTATTGTGGATTCCCTCTCACTCTCCACTACCCTTAACCACCATCTTCTCTTTCAGATCCACCAGAGCACCTGGAGACCCTGTAAATGGTCCTCCTTTTAGAAGACCCTCTGCTTCAGATGAATTGCTCTTAAAGCAACTGAAGCACATACAGTGTGTTATTGCCACGTCTTGGCGCATCTTGTCCAAGGTCATGTGAATTTATCGACAGTAGCATATAGACTACATTGGCAGAGGGGGCTTCTTGCCTCCACACAGGCTCCATAGTGGCAAGACTTCAGACATTTCGAAGCAATCCAGGACTTTTGTCCCAGCTGCTGCCTCTGTCAGAGCTGTCAGGAGAGCCATGAGACTTGTAGAAAGTGTCCCAGCCACTCCTACCTCTGGCTTACCATGCGGAAAATCATTGTTTCACACTTGTCTTTGTTTCCATAAATGCCATGCCAATGGGCATCATAGAGTGAATGGCTTCAGCCCCCTCTCCCGTGTATTTCTCTACCATTGCTGAAGGGACCTGCTCACCTTCAGAGCGGTCATAGGCAGGACACAATGCTGATGAGAAATGGCATCTCAGCACCTTTATAAGGGCCTTGCAATTACTTTAAGATTGCATATGTTCTACTAATAGCAGCATCTTTCTCCTCTATGAGTGTCTAGGCAATTGCCACTGTGATGGGAAATATCCAACTGAAAGGCCTCCAGTTACGTAACAAATCTGGGTCTGCTTCCAATATAATTAAGGTGTATAACACAAAGGAACTCCCTTTTTATTTATTTATTGGAAATTTGTATGGCGCCTATACACAAGTGTTACTGGGCACCACAAGACAAAAAAGGGGTAGGGGTGAGAAACCTGAGGATTTCTCACTTATGGACCCCATGGATACTTTGTTCAGGTGGCCACGGCACGGCCATCGCCTTTGGAACCAGACCCTAGGGGTGTACAAGTGTAGGAGGATCACCTGGGGAGGGGGTCCTTGGGGACAGTTGGAGGAATGCCCTCGGGAGATATGTGGTATCCCCCCCTTTCTGATAAGCCCCTACCTGACACTTCTTCCACCTTTATCGGTTGTTATGTATCCTGTCCCATTACCCCCCTCCCTAATTCCAACAGGTACTAACGTTAAAGGGAGGCGTAGGAGAAGAAATATATCTCTATCCGACACAGTCACTATGGGACATTATTATCTAAAACCCATTCACCTACAACCACACATCTACCCTCTTTATCCTGACAAATACTTACAGAATTGTCCGTCTATCATTAGGAAAAACTACAACTCCCATACTTCCTCCACATTGCCTTCTTTCAAAACCACTGTGACGACGAAGAAGAGGAGCAGGGCTATGAAGATTGCCCATAGGAACCAATGTACCATGGATTCCTATGATTGGTCTCCATTAACGAGGACAGGAAGGGCCAGGCCTCCCTTTTCAACCACCCACAGCTGACTCCAATTAACACTCCCTGTCAGTATAAAAGGTGGCGCACTGAGACACACTTTGAGTGAGCTAGGGATGTAGAGTAGACCAGAGGAGCTGCAGAGGAGAGTGCCGAAAGAACCCTGGAGAGTCTGGAAGGGAGCTGGGGGCCAAGATGCTGATCCTGTGTTGTTGAAGGGCTGCAGCAGGGCTGAGGAGCTGTGCCTTCCAAGAGCGAGAGAGGGCAGATCATATCCTGCTGACTCTGTCCAGAGAAGTACTAATTTCTCCAGGGCATATGAAAGGAAGTTCAGGTACCTGAGGGGCAGGTGGGAAGACCCTGACCACGACCCAGAGAGCTCCAGAGAAGTTGCTCGCCAGAGCCGCGCTAACCGCCTGAGTCTCATGGAAAGAGAGAGGAAATCCTGGCGAGCGTGTGTGTGGCTGGAGCTGGAAACTGAGCATTGAACCTGAGAATGAAAGCAGGAAATAAAAAGACGAACGGCATTAGGGGACTTGAAGTTCTTTTTTAAATGAAGTGAAATTGAACTGTAAAATAAAGTAACAGAGTGGTCTGGCGGAAAACAAAGTACGCCCATTCCAAAGACTCTGTGCACTTGAAAGGGGTCCGAGCCCGAATGAGGGAGACCCAGAAATTGTGTTTGAAAGGGATCCGAGCCTGAATGAGTGAGACACTGAATTTGTGTTTGAAACAGGTCCGAGCACGAACGAGGGAGACCCAGAAATTGTGTTTAAAGACAGACATTCTTTTTTTAAAGCCAAGGCTGAAGAGACCCTGAGAAGATTGTGCGATTTGTTGAATCTTGTCAACCTGTGTAAAAGCCTACGAGTACCATAATGCATACCAAATGCTAAAGAATAAAACTAGGGGAAGGGAACCCAGAGAAAGTAAAGTGAACCAGTTTGAGCCTGAAAGAGGGGAAGCAGGGAAAGAGATTGAAAGTGAGAGTTTGGGCCCGGTTGAGGGGGCCTATAAAGTCTTAAAATACCTTTTTTCGATTTGGAACTTTTGTGTTTGTGCTGAAGAGCTTGGAACTTTTGTGTTGGTGCTGCAAAAAGCATGGGATTGACCTGGACTTGTGGGGGAAATAGGAAGACCCGAGAGGTGAAAAACCCGAACTTTGAGATGGAGTACGTGAATCCCAGGCATGGGCCAGCTACCCCAGGTGTACTCACATAGCAGAGTGTGCCCAAAAGTCAAGTGCTCCACCCCACCCACGTGTTATACAACGTGGGTAAGAATCTTTTCATGCCATTCTGTCATCCTTTTGTTTCCCACTTATTTTCTGTCTGCATTACCTTTCCCTATTTCACTTGTATGGTATTAGAGTGAGGGCAGGCAATTGGTTTTCTGGTTTAATTGTTATTCTTTTGGAGTAACGACGGACTGGGACTGTTTTCTTTTTATTTAGATGGTAGCGTGTGCTCCCATCTTTAGTGTTAGGGAAAGACAGGAGTTCTTCCACCCTCCTTCTGAAGTAAATAAAACTGGTGATTTGTATCTTTTGTGTCCTCGTCCTTCTTGTGATACCATGTCTGCCTCACAGGGGACATAGGGAAGAACCAACAGGAATGATCGTACTAGGCTTTGTGACATTCTTACTGTGTAAGTGCAGAGACAAAAGGTTCAAGGAGGGTGGAGGTAGGTGGCAGGGCTGGAGAGGGTTGGGGAGGGTGTGAAGTGCAGGAGTGGGGGCCCAGGGGGCTGAGCAAATGCTGACAGAGGGCCACGAAGAGCAAGAGCAGGAAAAGTGGGAAAGGTGCGATGGATGGGGTGGACCAGATCAGGGCTAGTCTGGGAAGGGTGCCCAAGGGCAAGTGCTGGTAGGGATGCTGGGGGGGACTGGTCAAGGAAGGTCTGGCCCCTGTAAGATTCATAAGGTACCAGGCACCAGTTGCAGCAGCAGAGGGACATTAGAACGGAAGGGTGGTCATTATATAAATAACAATTGATATCCACCATTTCTACTAGCCCGACATGCCAAAAAGGAGGTTACATTTATGTGAATAACCACATGTTCTTAACAATATGCAGAACAGGAAACTGGATGTTTGGGCCAGATAATCTCTATAACCAAGTGACCTTATAACACAGTTAATTTCATCGTGGGTCACTAAGTGCTGCAAGTACAAAGGTGTAAAACAGTAGATAATTAGACTCACTTGTTTGCATTCAAGGACTTGTTGTTTTTCATTCGGGATGTGGAAAATAAATGCACAATGATACTCGTTTGGCTTAACAGGTTTATATAAGGATTGTCATGTTGCTTTACTATGTGATTTGTGTATTTTTCCCTTAAACACTATAAGAGTATTATTGCAGTCCTTGAAAGATACAACTTAAATATATGTATAAAGTAAAGCTCAGAAAGCATATGGTCCAGTGCCTACATTGCAAAATGGGTTAAAATCTTGACTTGTATTTGTATTTATAAAATTGTATATAGCACTTTAATCTCACTGCTTAACCAAAAGTGAGATCCTGGGCAAACACATGTAATCTCACAGTCACCCAACAGAAAAAATCTGTAGAAGTAATTAAGGTCACACAATTAAAGAATGCCCATTCAGCGATACAGATTTTATAATTTTAGAGACAAAATGGCATGCCCTCCTGCTTTCCTGTTAATGGCTCTGAAGCTGTCACCTACAATGACACTATTGTTGCACTGGCCTTCCCACAGCTTCATATCTCTTGATTTGACAGCCACATATATATAGTCTCAACAGCCAGTCAATACACAAGAAATTCTTCTATAACAGACTGGCTGCAGCAGAAGCAACTTAAATCTCCTCCCCTCTTGCTGCCAATTGTTGATGTTTCTTGGGCCATCCAAAATGCTGCCCACAACATAATTATAGTGTCTGTTAATAGAACAACCTCTTATTTGATTGCCTTTATAAGTATGAATGGCTTGAATTGAATATGTTTTCTGTTGTACGGGGCAGAATAGACCTATCATGCAGCAATGACATTCTGTGAACTTTTAAGCTGTGCACTCTCCCAAAACCATATGTTTTTGCCCAACACTCTACTAGTCAGCTCTTTAAAAACAAGAATTTCAAGATCCTATTAACACACCACTTGTATCAGTATAAGTATAAGAAGAGCAGCTGTGTTTACTGAAGACAAATTCCCTTTTTGGACCTCAAAATCAGACATGAACATGGCTTCCTGAAATGTTGTTTGTATCGCAAAACTACTGCTCGCAACACACTCTTACACTTCTCAAGCAACCACCCACGACATTTGAGAGAAAATATGCCTTATGGCCAGTTCCTCCGGGTAAGGAGGAACTGCACTAACCTAGCTGATTTTTACCAACAATCTGACGATCTTGCCAACCGTCTGATGGCAAGAGGCTACCCAAAAAAACTCATTTCTTATGCCAAGAAAAGAGCAATATTCACCGACAGAGACATCCTTCTAAGCCAAAATACTATCCACAAACTGGAGTCAGACAAAATGACCTGTGTGATCACACATGGTCCACACACCTTTCGCATAAAGAAATTGATTTGTAAATATTGGCCCATCGTCAAATTAAGTCTGCCTGACCCGCCGACACCATGTTTCGCCTTCAAAAGAGCCAAAAACATATGCAACACTCTGGTTCACTCCAAATTCAAGAAACCAGCTCCCAGAATAGGTCTATGGGATCTTAGGACGACTGTGGGACATTTCCCATGTGGGTCCCGCTAAGTATGTCAATTTACTTATAAAATGAAGAATTTCAACATTGGAACAAGGAACTGGAACCTGAACACAATGACAAACTGCAAAACAAAACAAGCAATTTATTGCATTGAATGTCCGTGTGGCCTACAGTATGTAGGCCAAACAAGCCGTTCGGTTCACATCAGAATTTCTGAGCACCGATCTCGCATCAGGTGCAAAAATACTTCGGCACCTCTAATAAATCACTTCCTGGAAAAGTATCATACTCCCAACAATATCAAATGGTGGATGCTAGATGTTGTCAAGGAATCTGCAAATATACTGCGCAGTCTCCAGCTCAAAGAAGCAAGATGGATCCATAGACTTTCCAGCCATATTCATGGTCTGAAAGAAGAATTCCTGCCTCAAATCTGATGCATAGAGGCCATCCCCAACATGAAGTCGGAAGATTTAAATTCCTTTTATGCCCTAGCTGTTGATGACATGTTTATCATTTCATACATTGATATCCATTTCACATTTTAAATATTGAGAGTGTATACGAATGACATCCTGCATTCAACTTGCAAATGTTATGCTCCTTTTTTCATCTAGTCAAGTGATCCCACAATCATACACTCTTGTCTCTTTCTTTTTTGTTTTAACACACTCCGCTCTACAATGCGGACCACAACGCTATGACCACTCACTCATCCTAACTGCATTTTATGCATGACTTATGCACATGCCCTGCACACATTTTGGCTTCATGACCAGTGTGGTATC
Source organism: Ambystoma mexicanum (assembly GCF_040938575.1). Classification (NCBI taxonomy): domain Eukaryota; kingdom Metazoa; phylum Chordata; class Amphibia; order Caudata; family Ambystomatidae; genus Ambystoma; species Ambystoma mexicanum. The sequence goes on from NC_090934.1 coordinate 232,040,510, forward strand.
TTTACATTTTCACACCCCCATCCCATCACCCTCTTTCTTCCCCCTCCCCTGTTCCCCTTCTTTCCCTCCCATCCCATCACCCTTTCTCTTTCTTTTCTCCCACCTCCCCCTAAACCCCTCCACCCCCCTCCTTCCCTCTGCATCGGGTTGACGAACGCAGACTTATTCTCTTGCTTTCAGAATTCTGCGTGCACACTACATAACTTTAAAATGACTCTGACTATGGCTGCCCTATCGTTTTTGACAGCGATGAAATACATCTCTCAGTTACGGTAACTGACAGTGCTGCGGGCCAACCCATGCGCGAGCACACGGACCCATCTGTCCATCCAATCAGATCCATGCATTCAGAGACACACCCGCATGAGTTACGGTAACGTACAGTGCTGCGGGCCAATCCGTGCGTGAACACACGGACCCATCTGCCCATCCAATCAGATCCGTGCGTTCAGAGACACACCCGCAAGAGTGACGGCGGTGTCTCAGTCCTAACCAGTGACTCAGCTCTTCGGTGCTCTTGAGCTGCTGCACCGTACGATAAGAAAGCAATATCAGTTTCCAAGTGAGGCTGCCTTGCACCAGTCTGCCTGCCCTCTCTTCGACGTGAGTCAGGTACATAGTTCATTTACTCCATAACGGTGTGCATTTAGCAATGAACACGCTTGGCATTTCAAGACGATTCAATGTTCGTCTTTACTATTATATATTTTTTTGTCTCCCTTCACCTTTTTTCTTTCCCCATCCCTCCGCCCCCCACCCCTCTACCATTATCCTTCTGCCCCCCACTTTTCTCTTTCTCACCCCTTGTCTAGGCACATCAGCTGAATCATTTACGGCAATTCTTCCCAGAGAGACATACGTCCCCTTGAGTGCTGACACAAGCACGAGTCGTACTGGCTTTAGTGCCTCACTAGCTCAGCCGGCGGACATACGACAACCCGACTTTCATCAACCCGAGGGCTCTCTGAATCCCTTCCATCAAAGTATGAGCCTTTTCACATTGGGGATTATATGTGATAGGTGAAAAACATACACACCTTACTGATAAAGCCTGACGGCTTTACTTTACTTTTCCAGTACCGGTCCGAATACTGAGAGGCTGGTTTCCTGGTTGCCCGGTGGTACGTGCTGCGCTCTCCTTATCAGTGGAGGGCTCCAAACCCAACCTACATGGGCTTGTTTTAGTCCCTACCTATGACTTGGTAAGGATTATGTTCCCATTAGGTGTTTTCTAGTTGTTCTGCAATACAAAAAATATGTTACTCACGCAAACGCCAATAATTACAGAAAACACTCCTTAAAAAATGTCTTTTTATTTTTCTATTTGTCTGCCTTCACACAGGGTCAAGTGTTATCTCTCTCCCTGTTCCCGCCCTGAGGAAGGCTGCATTATAATCAATTTGCCTGGCAGGGGGTAAATCCGAAAAGTGAACTGGATGTTTGTTTTCATAATAAGCAGGAAGAGCCTACATTTTAAACTAGTTTTTGAGCCAGCTGTATATAGTGAGGTTTCAGGCTATCTTCCAAACACACACACGTCGACAGACCTGCAATTATGGAACTGCGGAATCTGGAATACTAATTTAGGCCGCAGGGTCCCTCTATTTTCTTCATTTCTCACTCACCTTTTCCTGTATTTATCTACTCCAAAAGATTTGGTGCCTTATATATATATGGAAATAAGGCTTTCCTGAGTTTTCTCTGTTTTCTCTGTTTTTTCTGTTTTCTCTGTTTGCAAATCCAGTTTGAATGTATATGCCTTGATGAACTTTTTGACTCAATTAATGTTTGCTTAATCTTTGGTATTTAAGCTCTTTTTTGCACTTGTGTTTAAATTTGTTATATTGTCTTTCATGTGATTTTGAGTTTAAGCAAGTCCTAGACTATTGTCTTTCATGTATTTTGAGTTCAAGCAATTCTTAGAAAGAAAAATATTTTGGAATTTGTTTCACCAATTTCTGTGCCATTAATGGTTTGTTCAAAAATTAAAAAGTAAACAGCAAAAATATCCCATTAAAAGATCTTTTTTCAAATTAAGAAGGAATGTTTTCAGTATTTATAAAGGTGTAAAGTAAATGTGATATCCGCTGTCAGGATACACCATAACTTAATCTGATTCAAATTATATTAGATTTTTCTCTTCAATAGCATAGTGGATACTACTGGTATAACAATGTTTACATGTCCCAATCCACATTATGCTTTAAGGGACGATCCCTACCTCTTTTTTATGTATGAAGTACCGAAGACAATAGGCCTTGTTTTAAAAATCAAAAAATAACATTAGGTTCAAGCAATAGACTGGGATTCAGGCCAAACTACATGCTTTGCTGTCTGAGCTAATTTGAAAGAAAGCCATTGCACTGATGAATGAGTGTTGGGACGAATCTAAGGAAGGCGTCCCTTCTCACCTTAGGGGAGACCTTTCCCCATGGGGCCACGGCGATGCGTCCACAGTTCAATAGTCCCCCTGGGTGTTACGCACCGGGAGAGGATCACATGGGGCAGGAGGCCCCCCATCCGATTGTGGGCAACCCTGTTCAGAGAATGCAGTATTCCCCGCATCAATACACCTAAACCCTTCTTCAATGCTAAATCCCCGCCCCCTCTTTAGATAGGGCTATTGTCAAGTTAACCAACCTAATATACTTGACCAGATTGAAACATCAGAGAATACAAAGTGAGCTGCATATGGCTCTATTCTGAGTACTGAGAAGCAGAATGAGTGCTCTAGCTTCTCAATGTATGTGTTTGGACCACAGAGAATCCACTATCCAACACAGGAGTTTAAACACAGCTCAGCTGAGATGCATAGAGAGATATCCTCCAAGGAGGAATCCTCTGGTGAGCTGTGTACCGGCCGAGCAGACGAGAGCCAGCAGGAGTGAAGCAAATGAGCAGAGGAGGAGAACCCAAACGTGATCCAGGAAGGAAGGACTGCTCTGGCTGCTGCTGAGTGAAACCTATCGGCTTCCCCAGCACCAGCGAAGCGTCCGTGAGTGGACGCACTACAAGGGAGAAGCAGACATCTGCAGAGCCACTGTAGACTGTGCCAGAGCACAGAATGCTACCAGAGCCTCAAGAGATGAAGCAGCTTCTAAGGAAATGCTGGTACTGGCAACGTAGATAACCGAGAGGTGCTGGAGATCCGGGGAAGCAAGGGGGTGAAGATGGAAGGGTGGAAAAAGAGGGTTTGGGATCCTGGGAATGAACTGCAAGTCTGGAACCACGCCCATATGAGAAAAAGAAACAAAACCCATTCAGAATATTTTGATTCTGGAACTCCCACCTACATGAGAACAGAAAGCTAGCCAATCAGAATATTCTGAGTCCGGGACCCGTACACAGAGAGGGACAGTCCATGAGAGGACGAATGCTTGGCAGGAGAGTAAACAAAGCAGACCTGAATATTACGAGTCTGGGACTTGTACCTAAAGAGGGACAGTCCATGAGAGGATGTATGCTTGGCAGGAGAGTACATTTTGAATGTTGCGAGTCTGGCACTCGCACCCAAATGAGAAGTTCATGAAAGGATAATTACTTGGCAGGAGAGTAAACCAATCAGTTAAAAATATTGCAAGTCTGGGACTCTGTCAGGAATCCGCCGACCTTGCACTCGTAGTGTAGCCGAGGAATTCCTCAAGACAATAGAACTCCTGTGTGTAGCCAAGGATAAACACACTGGGAGAGATATCGACCAGAAGATGGATACCACTGGATCTCGTAGAGACAGGAAGTTTCACGATGAATCCACAAGACGTTCCAATATAACACCAGGATTGTATCCCTGAGATCTGCAGGACGATATCTGAATTATCACCACAATAGTTTTCAGAATATAATTTGTCTCAATACCAACAAAGGAAAGTGACACTAACCTGAACATGAAACTGACGATCTATGGGTCTCAATAGGATGTAACCTCCGGAGAATCAATAGCCTCCTACAATACAATATTTGTCAAATCAAAGTTCAGGCCAAACACAACAATTGTAGGAATACTTGCAAGACATAGCCTTACTAATGATGTGGGGTTAATACTCACCAATGTACGGAAGATGAGGTTAAAGCACTTCTTGTCCAGAGGAAAAAACAAATAGTTCCAATAAATGACACTAATCGTGACCAGTCTCTAGTTCCCCTAGGGTCAAGGGAACCGATGGCACGCGGACGCCTAGCTCTGAGGTGGTCAATCTCTAGTCCCCACGGGACCACCGGACACTATGACACAAGGACGCCTAATACAGGTAGGTACATCTTTAGTGGACCGGAAGGCTGGACGTACTTCAATCTTCCTTACAACTGCATGAAACTTAGGAGTCCCATATTTAACTTGATGGATTGTTGGAAATGTCGTGAAACTGTGGGTGGACAAAATATTGGCAAACTACTCCTCCGGATATCCAAGGAAAAGTGTAGCAGGTAAGCAGTATGCCAGGTATGAAGCAAGGTAATAAGGGTAGGGAGCAGTCGTAACAAGTAACAAAACCAAATTCCAGCTGTATACGGGCAAAAAATAAGAAGCCAAAAACGAAGACCGAAGCAATCCTGGGGACAGACAGCAGGTCATAAATCCAAGCGGGCAGAATGCAAGACAAACTCAGACTGAAGCAATCCAGGGGACAGGCAGCAGGTCATAAATCCAAGCGGGCAGAATGCAAGACAAACGCAGACCAAAGCAATCCAGGGGACAGGCAGCAGGTCATAAATCCAAGCGGGCAGAATGCAAGACAAACGCAGACCAAAGCAATCCAGGGGACAGGCAGCAGGTCATGAATTCAAACGGACAAAAACAAAGCAGACAAGGGTCAAGCAGGTCGAAATCTGTGAAGCGTAAGCAATCTGTAATTGAAGTACACCAGTAAATCTTCAGACAAGACGAGACAAAGCAACTCAATTAGGAGCACAGCGGCAAGTTCTGGGCTTCCTTACATAACATCACGTGACAAGAAACAACGCTGTGTACGCGCGGAAAGCTGCTGGCGCCGGGCCAATCACCATGATAACCTGCAACGCTCCATGACACACGTCCTGGCTGTAAGGAAAACACGTTGCGCCAGCGAGCCTGAACCAAGTAAAAAAGCAGTTTTACTGTTATCTGCATGTACCGTCCTAGAAGCCTTTCTGACGGCACCAGGAACGTTAGCAGCGGACACCAAAGGAAATGGTTTCCTAACAGACTCCCACCCAACAATGGACAGTCCATGAAAGGACAATTGCTTGGCAGGGGATAAACCAAGCCATTCTGAATACTGCCAGTCTGTGACCCACACCCAAAATAAGAGAAGAATACTTAGTGAAAAGGAATTCTACGCTTGGTGTGACGGGGCAGCTCACCACAATTTCAAGGGTGTTCATTAAAATTAAATTGTCAGAATGGCGCTTCTCTCCTTAATTCTCTGGGGTCTATGGGACTGGGGATGATTGTCGTTAGTGTCATCCTTCTTCTCTCTCGACTTCCCCGGACCTGGAATTCACCTTGCAGTCCCAGATGTCCCTATCAGGCTGTTAGTCTTCTACTGATCAGTAACCCCTATCTGTCTCTTTTCTTACTACCACTAATGGTAACGTTGTTGGCTACCTGACTTCCTAGGGACTCCCTATGGAACTTCTAACTTTCCATCTCCTATTGTTGGTTAGTTGCTGGGGAAAATAGGGAATGGTGCCTTCTTTCACCCACTCTCTGCCTTTCCACCTCCACCCTTCGATCTGACTTCCCTTCCCACTCCTGTTCTTATAATGACTGATATCTTCCACCATTCCTCTATCTCCGTTCCTCCCTTTCCTCTCACTCTGCTTCTCCACCTCCTACTATTGCTCAAATCCACCTCTATACCAATAGCTACTCCTATTCTCCCACTCACTGTCACTCTTCCTGCTACTACCATGACTACTGGTCCCACTCCCGTATTACCACTATCTCGCTCTGCTACCTTCCAGATCACTCAGGGATATGATGCTGTGCACACCTCTATCATTATTACAAACCCCTAGGGATATGGTGCCCTGTTCACCTTCTGTACTAGCCCCTGTTTTACCCTCAGTTACTACCAGCGATATGATGCCCTTCTCACCCAGGGATATGGTGCCTCGCTCACCACACTCCTACTAACCCCCACCCGACTGCTAATATCCTTCACTCGCTACTCCCACCACCTACTACCTCTACTCCCAACCACTACCAACGACCTCTGCCACTACTCCAAACCCACTCTACTACTCCTACTTCTACTACTCACACTCCTCACACAAACACTTCACAGACCCCCTCCTTAACAAGATCCTCTGCACTCATAACGGCTCTCGCCTTCACTGGTCTCTCGGACATCCTGCACCTCCTCCTGTCCTCACCTAACTAAACCACACCTACACATTCACACACTCTTTCTCCAGCCCTCCCAGGATTGGCTACTTACCTTAACCAATAGCTTACCTGACTCCAGGGGATGGCCAAGGCAGGGCTTGAAAGGTCTAGTAAGCCCCGCCCCTTTTCCAACATGGATCCTGCTGGGGTCCCTGGACGCTGGAGCAGTTCTAAAGCCAGTAGGCTTTTAAAAATAAAAATTGCCCAAATCCCTGGTGGATTAAGGCCTCATGGGGCCTTTTAAAAGATCCTTGGTGGGCTAGTGTTAAAGGCCTCTGTGCGACCTGAACGTTTTTATAAACATCCCTGGTGGGTTAGTGGCAGTGTTTTCCTTTTGCGGGCTCCGGCTGATGCTGTCAGCTGGAGCCACGTTCCCTGGCCGGTGTAGTGCAGCTTGGTGGCACCCTGTGAAAGAGATGCCGATGCTGCCTCGCTGTTCTCAGGTGTCCTCGTCTGTGGCTGCCGGCTGGCACTCCCCATCTCCTTCTCGACCCGAATACCGGCATCTCTGCAGGTAAGGAGGGTTGGAGAGGGCCATGTACCACATCCAGGCACCCAAGGGAGGTTGGGGTGGGCGGGCTCCCCTGGTCCCCTTGACAGGGCCACATGGTACAGCATTGAGCCAGAACCAGGCATCTGGGTGCTTTCAGTGTCAGGCCGTGGTCAAGTCGAGATCAACATTGCTGTTGCTTATGAAAACCTTGACCAAAGTACAACTTGTTCATCTATTCATCAGTAATACGGCCTAATGGACTAGTTTCATGCCCTTTGTTAAGCATAACACTTGCCAATGGTAAGGGTTTAATGACTAGATACTGTAAGGGGTTCAGAAGTAAGGCTTGGACACAATGGCGGCATGTTTTTGGGCAGAAGCGTTTATTATACAAGAACGGGTTGAAAAAATGGTTCTCTACCCCTACAACTAGAGGGGTTTCCCCTCCTCAAAGAAAACTAAGGACATTGTGAGAATGTCCAAAACTATAAAGTCCATCACTGTCATGTCTCAAAAAGCCTACTTCTGTCCCTTACACTAATAACTCAAACTAACTGTGCAAGGATGATCTCTTCCCAACGTAAGGTGTTCTTTGTAGATTCAACTAACAGAAAAGTTCCCAGTTTCCAGGCTAATCAAAACTGGTGAAAATAAAGAAATGCTCACAAATGTAGGACTCCAAGGTTAGGGTTGTGATGCTTTCCCCTACATTCCTTCTTGTAGTTCTCGTCTCATTCTGGGCCTCGCAGGCCTGTACTGCCTTAAACAAATGTCAATGGGTAGCTCACAAGAATATGCTTCTAATATTTATCCCAACAACTTGGCATTGAGCCCCAAAGACAAGAACATGGGAAACTGTGAAGAGGCCCTGTCCCGCGGCCCTCATTTTGGAACCATAGTGACTTTTAAGCCCCTCTTCACTACCTTGTTTTAAATACATATCATTTGGACGGTGACATTGTGCTAGTCTTGTGCCTGAACATCACATTAATCTACCGAGAGCTTCCTTTTTCAAAATTCAACATTCTCTGTATTCTTTTACAGGGGTGGTTTTATTTGATGATTCCTGATCAATTGTTTGCATTTTTATTGTTTTATTAAAAGTCTATGCATCATCACGAGTTGGGCGCTAACCCCGGCGCTATTAGCCCTACCGCCAAACCCCCCTGCGCTATTAGTGCTGGATCACGGGTTTGGCAGAACGGTAAATTCCCATTCCCCATTGGGCCCATTCATGAATTTGCCATTCGCCATTGGGCCCAATAGGGAATGTTTGCGGCTATAACCGCTGGCGGTATTACTGCCGGCAGCATAACGCCAAAAATCAGCAAAATCGTGGATGATTTGTCCCCAGCTCAGAGCTGGGGGTAAATCCGCCAAGCCAGTGATTTAGTGGACCCTTAAATGCGGCGGTAATAGAGTTACCACCGCATTTAAGGGTTACCGCCAAACTCGTGATGAGTCTGCGAACATTGATTGGGCATTCTTTTATTTTAGACTGTTGTACTTAATTTTTTGGGTTTGCAACTTTCATCAGCTTCCACCCCTACTGAAGATATGGCCTGTATCCGGCCTAAGCCACCACAAATGGCGAAGAAGGTATAACTTTCGGGCTGCACCTGTTTCACCTTTATGATTTCAATCACTGCTGGTTTAGTAGTAGTGTGGAGCTGAGTAGGTGGTCTAGCCGCTACTCATCCTTGCACTCCTGCAGAGGACTAGTCATCCTGTCACAGTATGGATATAGCCTGGATACTTAATATTAAATTAAAATGTTAGTGAGACAAAAGTAGGCAGGTCACAGGGAATTTATTTCATTGTAGCTTACATTCATTTGTAAGCCTTCAATGTTACTTCCCAGGACTGAGAGTTAGAGAGCCACCCGCATTTCTCTGATTTTCCTTTTTTAAGAAAATCAAATATTCTTATTAAAATAGCCCGTTTCTTGTCCCAGATTGTTTGTTGGGGATTGCACTGCAGGGTATTAGATCAGGGAGAATTATCTGTAATCAAAGAACTAATATGAACATAAATAGCTGTTCCTTAGACATTTCATTATGTTTAGGGATATTTACGTGTCTTCGGCTGGTGTATGTTCTATTTTGTAGCCTGTGTTGTTTCTGTGCTGGAAGCGGGTTTCGAGATGTGCTGCTGGTGCTGGACAGGGTTCAACATTTCCTCTGCGCCGAGTGCTAAATAGCTCCTGGTTTTAGCATTTGCCTTCCGCAGAGGCTCCGCGGGAGCTGTTACAGGCGCGTGCTTTGAAAAGTGTGCTTGTGTTGTACTTGCCTATCACTGCCACTAGGTGGGAGCAGAGGATAACAGGAGCTGAGATGTGTTGGCAAACTGGAAGTACATTGAGAGATACATTTGTTTCCATCTTTGCAGTGGCCACTGCATTAAGGCAACCCCATTTAAACACATGTAAAATAATGTATTGTGTACTCCAGCATTCTTGAGGGTCTACAGTAAACGGCACCAGGGACATTTTATTTAGGAAGCTGCTACCTTTTTAAGTCGTCATAACGGCCCTACGGGCAAAGTGTTGCAGCTGTTTTAAGGGCACTCTGCAACAGTGTGCTGCATATCCTGTTGCTCAACATTCTTTGTGTAATAATACAGTGGTAAATGGACTGTTCATTGGTAGCTTCAGCAGATAATATAAACACTGCAGGAGGGGCAATTTCCTCTAACAAGTCTCGTATTTGTTAATAATTGTGTAATTACCATGGCTTGGACAATTTGTGTTTTAAACCCCCCAGTTGCTCTCAATCTGTGCTTGTTATATTAAGGAAAACAAATGACCAAGTATTGCTTGTATAAAAACGGACTGGCCAATGATGCCTGTTTGATGTGCAAATGCAGGCATATCTTCTTTGTGAAACTGAATAGCTTGTTGAAATTATGCATGACAGTTTGCACTGACCTCTAGTTGTCCAGTGTCAGGTATGAAATAACCACTTGTGGCATTTACAGTAACATCATGTTGCATTTTGGTAGAAGTAGTCCTGATCTTATGTGTACATAAATGCAGAATGGCATGCTCTTAAAATGGCACAGTTTTCAGAAATAAGAGTGTGAATGAAGAAGTGGTGCCAAGGAAAGAATAGTGTGCAGCGGTTTCTCTGCATTACCAGTATTAAGGTGTCCATGCAATTTTCAAATTCAGCAGTTACTTTGCATGGAGTTTGCTACTGTGTGATAGAAAAGAAATCACTTACTACTGCCAAGTGGGTTCATCCTATGAGGCCAGGTACATGTATGTACTCCAAAGATATTGGCGTCAACTGCATGCATATGTTTGAATTCTAGCAGGGCTGTCTCTGCTTTTCTTTTTTAAGCAGTCAAAATGAGTACCATTTATCTTGATGATAGCAACATTTGTTATCTGTAATGCAATGATGCTGCTGGCACTTACTGTAATGCAGTGAAGTTTACATGTTTGCACAAGTAAGGCCCTAACGCTGACATCACTAGAAGCTCACAGTGAGCTCCAGCTATTTTACGGACGTTAGTGGGCAGTGTAGGCAAACGTACCCTGTCATCACCAACGTCATAATGTTATCTAATGCAGAACCAGGAACATAAACATACACATCCACAACAGACGCAAAAACTTTGTATCTTTTTGCAAAAATGATAAAAGCAGTTTATTTTGAAGAAAACAGCAATAGTCAGGACTGTAACAAGTACTTTTAATTTTCACATAATGCTGAAAAGAGGTAATTAAGTCCACACAAACATGGCTAACGCTTTCCAATAGAGATTATAGCTCGCGAACATCGCATGGTTCTAATTTTTTGTTTAACTGTGAACAGTGATCTTATGATGCTGATTCCGTTCATCCCAGTCTTTGTATTCTTCACAGAAAATTATTATCTTCTGTCACTGATTTCTGATCGATGCACATGGCGTTGTATTGCAGAGAAGAAATTAGTGGTTTAAATTTCAAATGCAACATTTTCACATCCGCACATTTTCAGAACTCATAGGCTGCCAAGTTGCTCCTTATTTCTGCAACCACAAAAGGACCGATTGGTGTCCTGCTATCGTCCCAGATAATGGTTATCACAGATGCGTTGTTGATGATTATTGTCCAAAACTGTACCCATGACAGGCACACATCGGTATACTATAACTCTGTAAAATCTAGAATGCAAAAATATATTTCAGTACCTAATTTATAATTGTACATACACAGTACTATCAATGTAAGTTACAATTAACACGTACAAGGTCTATTATTTGCATCACATTGAACATTCATGCATCACAACATTAATCGTAGCATACAGCAAACGTGCCATCCTCATTTGCATAAATATCATTTGAAACGTTGCTTACATTGTGTCTTATGTTTCCATTCTCCCGATGCGACGATTGACCAACCGATTTGAAAGACAGATCTCAGTAAAAGAAATTTAACTTTCCTATGTTGGCTTTCAATATAGTGAATCTTATCAATTCTTTGCGGATAATCGACACATGTTGCCCTTCATTTTGTTAGTGCGCAGGATTCAAGGACAAATAAAAATGCAACCATTCATCCAGCGTTCACTGCATGTCAGAGTTTGGTTTTTGGAACAAATGCCACAGAAATGAACAATTTTAATTGCAAGCTGTGCAGTGAAAAACAACTAAATATTTCAATCCCACATATACAAATATTTACTTCCATTTAAATGGTATCAACGTGCCTTGTCCCAACACATGTACATATTCTTTCAAAGATGAACCTAAGCTAGGTGCAGATAGACTCAGATTTCCCTATACTTCAATAGGGCAATGGCAGAAACAAAAAGCCAACTTAATGGTGTGGCGCAGGTTATTTTTGCCAAAGTGGGCCACTTCTTTTCTGAAATAAACAGAATTCGAATACACACCAGGAAAACAGGCTTTTGCATCTTGAGCCCAATACAATGGGCCTCATTACGAGTCCGGCGGTAACCAAGGTGGTAAAACCGCCTGGTTACCGCCAGACTCATATTACCATTCCGCCTCCGTGATTCCCGGAATTACCGGGGCATTACAACCCCGGTTTTCCGGGAATCACGGAGGCGGAATGGTGTTAATCCCCATTCCCATCGAGTCCTATGCGACTCGATGGGAATGGGGATCATGGAAACACCGGCAGCATCTCGTAATGCTGCCGGTGTTTCCTCGTTCGCCTGCAGGCGGGCGGTGTTAAACCCACCAGGTCAAACCTGGCGCGAACATCACCTCTCCCCCGTGCAGGAGTCGGGATCAGGCGGTCCGGAAACAACAGTGACGGCGGATTTACCGCCACCGTTATTTCCGGACCGCCTGATTTGTAATGAGGCCCAATGTCTTCGGCAATTCTGTCAATTGGTTAAATAATTTCACTGTTGGGACTATGCCACCTATTTTAATAATAATAATAATAATAATTTGGCACTTATATAGCGCTACGAACCCTAAATGTGCAAAAGTCACAGGCGCATGTTCATAGCGTACAGCGGCAATACATATTCCATCGCTCGTTATTTCAATGTTGGGTAACACTGTGGCACATAAACCTTTGGTCTATTGTAATCTGCAGCCACTTATCATGATTCCTACTTTCCAGCAAGGTTGAACTTCATTTTTTAAAATTCATTTATTGGTTATTTGTTAAGCACCTATACATGAAATGGTGTTTCAAGGCACCACAAGACCCAAAGGGAGAGGGGGGGCAGGGAAGAGAAAAACAATAACGGTCCTACTAGGCCTTGTGTCATTCAGATCGGGCAAGAGCAGTAACAAGAAGTGCAGGGGGGGAGTGGGGAGGGTGGAAGGTGTAGGTCGGGGCAGAAGGGAAAATGCTAGGGTTGGAGGGAGGTGCATGGCAAGATGGGATATACAAGTGCAGGCGGGGCAAGGAGGAGGAGGGGAAGAAGAGGGCCAATGGGACTAGGCAAGTGCTAAGGAGAGACCAGGTGGACACATGCCAGGGGACCACATGCGAAGCGTGAGGACAGGGGTGGATTAGGCTCGGTAGGGATGCACACCCCACCAGGCTTGTCAGAGGAAAGGAGCCTGGAAGGACAAGTGCAGGTTGTGGACGGGGGTAGGAAGACAGGGTGCTGGGGTATACTGGGCGAGGAGGGCCTGGTGCCCTGTGGAGATCAGAAGTGACCAGGCAGCCAGTCAATGCGACAGAGGGGGGTAGTAGCGGAGGGGAGGGAATGAAGAAGACTAAAGTTTGGTCTTGAGAATCTTTCGTAACTTGGGGATATCAGACAGAAGCCTGACAGACACCTGAGAGGGGAAGGGAGGCCATTACAGAGCGATGCTCCTGCCAAGGAAAGAGATCGACCCCACACTCTCTGCTTGGACTAGCGTCTGATAAGTAGAGAATTGCAGCTAGATGACCGAAGGTGTCTAAAATGTGCCCCAGCCCTCTCTGGCACCCTCATGTGCATTGTGATACCAACATCAGGGGATCAAGGTCCTCATCAAGATCGCCACCACAGCAACACACCTCTTTGCCTGCCTCTGATTCACCCAGGAGAAGCACCTTGCTGTCCCCAGCATCAAATTTAAGACTGGCACCGAGCCGGGAGGTGTAGCCGGTCCCTGTTTGAAGGCCCTGATCTAAGGCTGCAACCCTATCTTTCCCTGTCAATGCATGGATTCCGATCTGTCGCCACAGAGAGGCACTGTAAGGGCTGGGATATTCCCTGTTTGGCCCTGGGTTGCCTTGATGGACAGCCTTTCATTTGCTGCTGGATCAGCAATCATCAGCTATGGCGCTCCTGTGCATTTTTTCCTCCTAAGTGCTGCTTAGGTAAGAGCACCACGTGTGTCATCATACCCACCCTTGACCTTGGTTTTGCAGCCTCTCTCCCCTCATTTCAATCCATGATTCCCTAACCTCCCCCTCTCCGGGTGGAATATTGTTCCTTCCTTCACTGCAACCCACGTTCATTACCCTTCTGGTGCTGACGCTCTGGGGAATCGTTGCCCATCCTGGTCTCCTTGCCTTCATATGACATTCGATTCTTGGTGTACCTTCCATCTCTGCATCCTCCCCTAGCTGGATTCCAGTTCTGCCCAATGCCGGTACCCTCGTCAGTACCATCCTGCACCTATATCCTGGTGGTCGCTCACCTACCCTGGTCTCCTGGCTTCCTATGGCTCGCTTATGGCTCTCTGAATCTGAATGTTTTACTTTACTGTACGACATTTATACCACACAACCTTGGACCTTTGGGTGTTAGGGCACAAACATGACACAGACAGAAAACATAAAACAGAAGAATAAGGATCCTAGCATGAGGTCTTTACATCTTTGCACCCTCCATTTGGCAATGTATCCGTGTGCTTTCTGGACTTTAGAATTTGGTGTGTTTACATCTCTGCACCCTACATTTTGCATCTGTGTGCTTTCTGGACTTTCGAATTTGTACAGTTATAGTTTTTGTACCACTTGCTCATTCTGAATGACTTAAGGCCTAGTAAGAACGTTAGTTGACTGAATTTTCCCTTTGTTCCCTCCCCTGCCTTGAATCGCTTTGAAACACTGTTTCCATGTGTGTAGGTGCTATACAAATAACCAATAAAATCTAAAATAAGAGGGAGGTATTTAGGAAAAGAGTCAGATGTAGTGGGGTCCGTGGCCCCAGAAAGCCTTGTGGATAGTGCGCAGGGTCTTGAATGTGATTCTTGCAGCCACCGGGAGCCAGTGGAGATATTTTTGGGCTTGAGAGATGCAGCCCCTGGGCTTGAGGCCAAGGATAACTCTTGCTGTCCTATTCTGGATTAGTTGAAGTGGGCGTAGGGAGGATTTAGGCAGATTGAGGAAGAAGCCGTTGCAGTAGTCCAGCCTGGAGAGGACCAGATCTCTGGAGACATTGTGTTTCTGTATGTCTGCTGCTCGAATTTCCTAGATTCTTAGATTCTTCAACTATTGTGAGTTCATTACAAACCGGGCTCAAAATTAGGATTGGATAAACAGGAATTAAAAGCAATGCCTGAGTATCCAGCAGTAACCCGTCAACAGAAGCTACGGCTAGGCAACAAGGAGCTAGTTTATAGCGTTATATTAGTTGGCCTGGGGAGACAAAAGTAGCTCCTGGTAACTGTGCTTTTAAGCTCACCAGTCTCTTCTACATTGATTTGACTTGAAATAATCAGACTGACATTTAATGTAATATAAATCAATTATATTGATGGTAATAAATACAACAATCAAAGAAAAATAGAAATGTTTAGGCCTATCTAGTGGCATTACTTCACAAACATTAACAAATTAAAAATAAATTATTTAACAATTAGATCTCAAGTGACATACTATTCAATTTATTATACAATGAAAACAGTTTCCAAACACTGTGCAAAAGCTTGAAACTTGTTTTTTTTAAACATTGTGAAAAGAGCCACCCATCATTTAAATCTTGAAATTAACCTTTCAACAAGTTCAGGTTTGAGAGGGTAAACCTCGTTTGCAATGTTCTGGAAACAAAATCTGGATCAATTCCAATGGCTTGTATGGCCAGCACATTCAATGACAGATCTTTCACAAATTCAAAATCCATCTGCTGGAAGATTGGCTTTGCCAACCATTTATTGCTTGGTGTTGTAGCGAGGCATTACAAAAATTCCTGCAGTTTTTGCTTGTTCCCTTCCAACGTTCCCGTTCTGGCCTCCATACCGTCTATGCCAAAATGCAACCTTTTAGGCCGTACTTTAGGCACATATTATGGACCAGCTCCAAATCTCAAGTGTTGCAGAACTCAGTGAGTCCCCTCATGTATCTCGAAAGCATTTTGTCGTACACAATCTTCTCAAGCGTTGTGTGTGGAGGGGAGCCTGCAACCAACCCCCTTTTCATATGCTCCTGCTCCTTGATCAATGGTCCATGTGCATATTCGTGAAAAGGTTTGTTTTCTTTCCAAGAGTGTACGTTAGAACAATGATGGATTAAGGAACACCATTTTTCAAACAGAATATCTACAGATCCATCACAGGTTTTTGAGCTCCACCAAAGATTGTTGCTGATAGACTGAACATGTTTAAATGTTTTCTGTGGCCTTTTTTCCAGCATCTGTAATTACTTTTTAAATTGATTTTGCAACATGCCATACATCATATTGATGCTTTATGTCTGGGAACTGCTCTCGCATGGCCTTCGCTATTGAAATGTGCCTGTCAAAGTTGAATGGATTTAATGAAACCATATTTTTCCATGGCAACAGAAGATGTTCATTCAGATACTTGCACGAGGACCAAACTCACTATTTATTTGGTTTCCATGTCTTTGAAGGGGTAAGTGCAGTATTTAGCAGAAAACCCTGGACTGTCACACTGTCCATCACCAGCAAGCCAGAGCCTTTTGCCAGGGAGAGCATTGTCCATTGACAACTGTTCAGGTGTCCATGCCTGTCTAATAGCGGGGAACAACAAATCCTTCTGATATTTGTAGTACTGGGTTTTTGGAAGGAACACGAATCTCACAAAGTTATAAAAACATGAAATTGTACCATACGTTGATCCGCTAACCAACAAAGCAAATGAACAAAGAACATTTCCAGCAGACACTTTTCCAAGTATAGGTTGAGTAGACCATGAAAATGAATTATGGTGGTGTACACAGCCACCCTTGATCTGCAGGTTGGTGCCTTTGACTACATGAGTAAACTTCACCAATGGCTCCCCATACATCCTCCTATGCAATTTATGATCATATTCAATCGTTTTCATAATCTCAATCAGGCAGCAGTTGAATACAATGTATTTTGGTTCCTTTAATAGCCAATTGTCCAGCAGTATGGTGGATTGCAATTCCATGGTAGTGGATAAGTCCTCAACAATAGGAAGAGTGAAGTCCACATCACAAGCACAATGGTCAATCATTAGGGAAGATACTTTGGTTATTTGTGTGTGTGATATTTCCAATATGTCCACTTATATTGGAGCAACAGGAAACATTGTCTGTTTCTTAGATGGCATTGTCTTTAGAGGATGTGGACTGTGTGAGCGGTTCTGCAAGCAATTCTGAAACACCTTCTGTGTTGTGTGTTTTTTCTGGGTGACGTTGTGTGCTGTAACAATGATCCAGGGTTACTTTCCATGGGTCACTGCTGACATTCAAACCAAATTCTAGAAACTGGATATCTGCATCACAACACTGAATCTTGCGTGGACCATGCTGAGGCTCAAAATGTAGCTGCTCCCAAGTGATAACCGTTTGGCATGCAAGATCATTAGTTTGTATAGTTGTCTGAGTCTCTATTCTCCTCTTCTTCCTAGGCCTCTGATCTACAAGAAAAAAACATGCTTCATTTATACAACATGAAAATGTAATATCAATGAAAAAACTGATAAACAACTTATTTTTTTAAAAACCTTTCTGTTATGTACCCTTGATTTCCGAATTTTCTTTCAAACAGTCACATTGGAGTTGCCGACCACCAGACCAAGCTGAAAAGCATTTTGAAATTGTATAAACTTTGAAATGTGCTCTTTGACTTAAAGAATCATATCTACATATATAACAAAATATCTCTATGGAAATCATTAAAACATATTGAATATTGCATCACGGTTAAAATGGATGAAAACTGATATCAGTACTGCTCCAGTAATACATTCCTTGTACATAACAAATTCAAAGAACATTGATTAAATTGTTAAAATCTTTGATCGCACAAAGGCATCTTGAGAAAATGTATTTAAAGATTGTCGACCTTACAGTATGTTAAAAGATACGCTTAATCGTCTGATTGACATTTTTAAATTAGTATTGATATAAAGTAAAACACTGTGTAGATGTAACATTTTAAAAACACATATTTGAAAACTTTACCAGAAAACCTTCAGAGATGTCACGTTGTAATGTTATTTTCTTTCACTAATTCCATTTTTGGCTAAACAGCTAATGTTTATAAACAAAAACATACACCATTCATATAGTGGAAGGGCCTATGTTATTCAGTGACAAATTACATTTTTCTGAAGATTTACTTTCATTGTGTCCTGTGTTTCTGTGATAAATACAGCAAGGTTGTTGATCTAATGCTTTGCAATTTGCTGACAGTAATGTAAAAAAATATATGTTTAATCAATAACTATTAGCATAAATCAATACATTATCACTTCTCATACCTCATCCTCCAGACCGGTTGCAGTAGAAGAATAGTACGTTGTTGACGTCGCAGGCACCGCCTCCATTACCAGTAATTGTAAAAATAAAGATGTAACATCAACAACATCTGAAAGATGGTCGATATTGACAAAGAAGCTTACAAGCCACTTTGTATCAAAAGCTAATATTAGACATAACAATTATCAATATATTTTAAGTTGAACTTGAACAAATACATATTGGGCCTCATTACGACTTTGGCGGTAGCCATGCCGCTATTCGCGGCATGGCTGCTGCCAAAATCGGGTCCGGGTTCCCTGAATGGGAAATTATCGCTCCCATAGGGCTCAATGGGAATGGGAGAGGGAGCAAACAACGGGCCGATTACAAGCGCCCCGTTGTTTGCTCCCTCTTCCCCTCGCGGGACCCGGTAAGGACGCCTGGTTTGGTCCCGCGATGGGAGCTTGTAATGAGGCGGAACGGGTTTAACGGGTCGGCCTCCTTTAGCGGAGCCTGCTAACCCGTTCCGTCTCAGTCGTAATGAGGCCCATTGTGTATAGTCTCCATCTGAAGTAATATTCTAAAAGAAATACTTGAAAGGTGAGTGAGATTGCTGTTGACTCCGAAATAGTGGTTGATGTAGCATCATGGCCCTTTAATCAATGTATATTTTCATACTATTTTAATAGAAAATGGACATTAGTATTATCATTTAGACCACATTAAAAATGATTAAAAAAAAGGTTTGTGTGCAAGTTGCTTGGCCTCACCATTAGGATGTTGGACGTCTGTGGTTTCCTCCATGGTAACGGTCTGTAATTCCATCAGTGCGCTCTGCGTAAAGACAGACATGGTAATTTTAAAAATGACCTATTTTGCAAGGACACAAAGTGAGTGTGTTTTTGGAAAGGCTCCCATTGCACTGAATTATTCGAGTATCTCCATAGTAGGGATACACAAAGAAATCTAAAGTTCAAAATGTACAAACAACAGTATATCATGTCAAAAAGGAAAATTGTGTAACAAAATATCAATGGAAATGTTCCCCCCAAAACTGAAAACCCTTCATTATGTTAACGGTTCACAGACTATTTCAATATATCAAATGGTTATTTATAAGACACATTATACAGGCAAATTTAGAAAATGGTCAAATACATTTACAAATTCAGCGTCCACTACTCACCTGGGCAAGCATGTGCTGAAATTCAGTTGGAACTGCATTGGTAAGTAATTTGCGAAGGAGGCTGAGGCAACGCTTTTTAGTGTACTGTGATTGTTCATACATATCTTCTGAGAAGTGCATGCTGCAGACACGGAATCAACTGCCCCTCACGTCACCCAAGACATTCTTGGCTCTGCTTTCAAGTTCGGACACTGGAAATCTGTAGCTCAAGAGCTCTTTTCTCATTAAATTTAAATCCTTTGGAAATACATGCAGGACTGTACTCTGACTTTTAGCATGGCTGTTATTAGTGCAACCCAAAACGATACAAGAAGGCATTGTTGGATTGTCCCTATGCTCTGTTAAAAAAGTATCACAGTGAGTAAGTCAAACATCATATACCTTTGATAATAAAAAAAATGTACTTTATAAAAAATGGCACCTAAAGCAAACATGCATGGAAAACATGCACTATGGTAGATTACATTTGGAAACAATACTCTGCAATGTTATGTGCTAATTACAGAGATAAAAATGCATAGGACGGTACATAATGGTGTAGACCTTTTAAATAAAGTGAAATGAGATCAGGATGTCCATTGAGTATAAAGCAATAGAAAGTAGCCCAGCAGAGAACGTTGACACTACAGAAAACAATAGTAAAAGTTGACTAACTGTTACTTAAAAGAATGAATGAGGTGAGCACAATATGCCCAGGACACAGTCAAAGGACACAGACATATGTTGATTGCAGGGACAGGGGCTTCAAAAGGGAATCGGGAGACATCAGGTCTGGGGTGGCTATGTGGATCTGGGTGCCCATGCAAAAGAACCCTTTGTGGTGTACATGGTATTCGGCAGCTGGCCTGTAAACTTGTTAAAGCACACCAATCTTTTACAATACTCTTAGATGTTTGGATGTGTTGTGGACTTACACAAAATGTCTAACAACTCTTCAGATTAAATGATTTTTTATTTTTTATTTAGTTTGGTAAAGTGGATGACAATGACACTACAAATCATACTGCTGAGGTTGAGGTACTGTCTGTACAAATCCACGGTATTGTCCGTGGTCACTGGGGAATTCATCACGAATGGCTCGAACCACACAGCAGGTATTACTCATTGAACGCGAAACCCCAGTCTTCAATGAATCCACCATGTAAAGGCATGATATGCCACAACTCTATACCACTTGTATAAGAGATACAGAAAGAGTTGAATTAACCCAATAATTGCATTTTTTTTGTTTGCACTACCTTATAAAATGTAAGGCAATGTTATGTTTTAAAAAGTACTGACCGTACTTGTGATTTCAAGTGGGGATCAATTAGAAATGGGAACACACATTCCAGCAAAAACCGTTTGGGAGATACTACCAAGTGAAAGAAACCTAATTGTTCGGATGATAAATATAAAGATGAACACTTTGGTTTCAGATTAGAATAAGTAACTAGTCAATTTGCAGAAAATGTCTTTCGTCAGTGATCCTTCAAAGTTATATTGATGTAAGGGAACAACATATTATGTTAGTCGTCTTGGTTGTCAAACACACAACATATATTTACTTGTTATTTGGATCACGAGGGCAAACTGTAGCTCGAAGTTCGTGCACAAGGACCATCATCATTCCTAAAACTCAGATCTTGTAACGAAGGAATCCCTGAAGTCACGCAGCTCAGTAAGCTATAGCAGTGGTGTGTCTTCTTCGGCGATGTAGGCCAAGCAGCCAGAGTTTTCTCTGCAACAGCAGTTCTCCGCCAGAGTAGGCATAAGCTCATAACGATGACAGGTACACCAGGTGGAAACGTCTTGCATGTGACCGGGTTCAGGCTCCAGTGATTGATCTTCATGTCTTTCATCTGATTTCACATTGTCTCTACTTTTTTCTCTTCCAAGGATTTCCTCTTTTGAATATTCGGGCTCGTACAGGTAGGGCTGAATTGTTGCCATAGTACCTGAATAGTGAAGAAGCACAGAATCAACAGTGAGGTAAATAAAACGTTTTTTTGTATACAGTAAAGAAAAGAGGTTTTCCATTAACAATGAACCTTAAAAGACAAGCAAAGAAAAAGCTATGTTACACAAACACATTGTTAAAAGACAAAATGAATAGGCTCAAAATGTAAAGGTTTTCAAGGACACATGTTTGAACATGGTTTAGTAAATATATTTGTCCATAATATAAGAAATGAAAGGCGACTACTGAGTTAATTCATTTTAGGCAGTATAAGTACTGGTTCCCAGTGTGTTGTACTTGGCAGGTAGCTGAACAGAGCAGATACAAGTCAGGGAAGCTCGAAATGAAATACACTGACACAAAGGAAAAAGAAACTCCAACGGTGTGTGATCAGAAAGGGTTTATTTCCACTCGTCGAGGAACGAGGTGTCTTGACATTTGCATGGAGACACATCGAAAGATTGCGCACAGCGGACGTTAACATGAGACGTGCATTGGCATTGTAAAATGGGGCGTGTGCGGTTAGTGATGTCAGCATTTGGGGCAGGTGATCTGAATTAGTGTCGCAAGGGCACTTGAAATTAGGGAGATGGATCAATGGATATGATTAGCAAAAGATGGCGGTGCCCGACCTGTCCTTTTCACATGTGTTAAAGTGAGAAAAACTTGGGTAAGCTGCACTGGACATTTTTTTAAGAACAATCAATGTATGCTATAAAATACATGCCTGATCGATTGGGCCACTAACATTTTTGATCAAACTACCCCTTTAAAGTATTATTATTATTATTTTTTTTTTTAAAGATTTGATTGGTTTTTACAACAAACAAAACATAACCATCAAACCCGACAATTTGGGTTACAAGCTTCTTAGCATACATTTGCGTGTTATTTATTACTGTATTTCCCCTGCCCCCACTTTAACTCGAGCTTCCACCTCAGTTCTTCGGACTTCCTTTCTTTTGGGATTAGTCCCCTTCGCCGTTCTCAGGCGTGTCACTTTCACTGGAGTTGGCATGGGAGATCCCGACAATGTGGCTACCATTTGTCTCCAGGCTATCAGAGGTCCCACTTCATTATCCTCCCCTCCGTTGGCTGCCTCATACCATGCTACTGTCTCAGCGTCTGTCCATTTCAGAAGATCATTCCACCATGCCTCTAATCTGGGTCTATGGGCTGCTTTCCAGCTCATGGCTATTCTTCTTTTGGCCAGGATGTAGGCTAGGTCCTTGAGTTTGCATACGTGTTTCAGGTTGCGTGGTCTGGTAAAACCCCCCATCATGCATGCCCACACGGATTCCACATCTAGCTTGATTCCCTTTTCAGATAGTCGTAGCTTGATTTCCTCCCAGAATTTTTCCACCTCCGGGCACGGCCAAAACATATGGATCACCCCGGCATCCACCTTCCCCCATTTGGGGCATTTTTGTACTTCTGTACTCCCAAATCTGGTGATCTTTCGGGGGGTCATGTACGCCCTATGGGTGACATATAATTGAATCCGCTGCAGCCTCGCATTCCTAGACACCTTTTTATGATATCTCTGAGCTCTTTCCCATTGCCCGTCTTGCATAGGTTCTCCAGCTTCCTCCTCCCAGCCCCGCCTCAGTTGGGGTAGCTCCTTACCCACTCTAGACATCACCAGTTTGTAAATCCGGGATATTTCGTGCCCTCCCTCCGAGATATCATACATCGTTTCTATGGCAGGATCAGGTTGTTCTGCTAGTGCTATTTCGGCCCACGTTTCCTTCACCCATTTAATTATCCTGGTATATGTGATATATTGCCCCGCATGTATCCCAGTTTCGTCCACTATCGGTTGGAAGTCCAGTGCCTTCCCTCTTGCCATTTGTCTCCCAAGGTCGCTAGGCCTACCGGCTCCCAGTGTTTGCGCATCCCCTTCCTCAGTTGCTCATCCATCCGGCATAGCGCCACAAGTGGCGCCTGCGGGGAGCATGGGGTCGGGTGTCCCATAGCACGACATGCTTTGTGCCATGTTTTCCAGCCCAGTTCCAGCAATCTCGATCACCCATGCATCTCTGGTTTGGATAGCCATGTCAGTTCTTTTAGGAAATAAGGGTCGCATTCACCCCTCAGCAATCTAGATTCTGCGGTCTCATCATCCGACAGCCACCTAGCTACATATTGTAACTGTGCTGCCAAGTGGTATATCTCAAAGTTCGGCAGGTTTATACCCCCTCTGTCATACGCATTCTATAATTTCCATAGGGCCACTCTGTTTCTGGAGTTGTGCCACAGGAAACCTCTGCATAAACTCTGGAGTTTAATAAAAAGCATTTGGGCAATATATGTGGGATATTTGCAAAAAAATGTAGTAACCTAGGCACGACCACCATATTGAGCAAGGCCGCCCTACCCACCATGGCTAGGGGAAGCTTTGCCCAGAATCCCGTGCTGTTCTTGATACCTTCTACTGACCTTTCCGTGTTATATTTGTGCTCGTCTACAGTCGTGTGATATATGTTAATCCCCAGGTATCTGAATGTTCTGGTCTGCCAGGCTATCTGCAAGATGGGTAAGCTCTCCTGTGGGACTCCTCTATACCTCCCCAAGGAGAACATGCATGATGTTTTGGGGTTCACCGCTATGCCCGAGAGAGTCGCATAGCGCTCCATCACCTCCAAGATGTATTGCAGGTTTTCCTCCGGGTAGCGCAGGTATAGCAGCATATCATCCACATACAATGATATGAATTGCAGTCCCCCTTTAGTGCAAACCACTATTTCTTTGTACTGCTGTCTCACACAGATCGCTAGTGGTTCTAGTGCAAGGATGTACAGCATCGGGGACCATGGACAGCCCTGTCTCGTGCCTCTGCTAAATTGCCATTTATCTGAAATTATCGCTCCCGTTTTGACCCTGGCTGTTGGAGAGCTGTACACCATTTTCACCCACCGCAGGTACCCTGGTCCCATCCCATATTCTTTCAAGGCCGCCATCATCCAAGGCCACCTTACAGAGTTGAAGGCTTTCACTGCATCTAGCGAGACTACTGCTATTTCACTTGGGTTGTCCGCTGCCTGTTCTATGATATGGTGGAGCCTCCTGTGGTTATCGGATATGCTTCTACCTGGGACATATCCGGTTTGATCGGGGTGTATGAGTTTATTTATTACCTGCTTAAGTCTATTCGCCAGCACACCCGTGAGAATTTTACTGTCCTGGTTTAGCATGGACAGGGGTCTGTACGACCCACAGTCTGTGCTTGGCTTGTTGGGTTTAAGGAGTGGAATAATTACCACATCCCTCAGAGATTCCGGCAGTCTCCCTTTCACAAAGGGCTCGTTTAGCATTGCCAGTCGCGCGGGGAGCACTTCTTGTCTATACGTTTTATAGAATTAGCTGGGGAGCCCGCCTGTCCCAGGGGCTTTGCTCGTGGGCAGATGTATTACCACTGTCTCTAAATCCTCTATTGTGATTGGGGCATCCAGGTTCTCCCTGTCTTCCTCGCTGATTTTAGGTAATCCTATGTCTTCTAGCGTCTCCTGAGTCTTCTGCTCTACCGTCTCTCCTGCATCTTCATAGAGGTGCTTGTAGAAACTAACGAATCCCTCGTTCACGCTCTCCTGGGTGTTCCAGATTTGGCCCGCTTCTCCCGTTATCTCTCTAATTGCTGTTCTTGGTGTCTCATTCTTATATAACCATGCAAGCAGCCTCCCTGGTTTGTCTCCCCCTGCATGTTTTCTTTCAATATATTTTTTGTAATTCAAGTTACGTAACCACTCCCAGAACCCGCCACATTCCTGTTGTAATTGACTCACATGTTCGGCGTCCTCCTGTGAGGTGTCCTTTCTTTTCATGATTACTTCTAGTTTCTTTTCTCCTGTAATTCTCGCACTATACTACCTTGGAGCCTTCTAGATGTAGATATAGCCACACCCCCTTACTACCACCTTGAAGGCCTCCCATAGGGTACCCTCTGAGTCCACGGTTCCAGTGTTATTTTCAAAATACCTGATTATCTCCTCCCAATTATGTCTTTAGTTCCGCTATGGCATGTAGTATACGTTGATTGTTGAGCGCCGTCTTATCACCTTCTGTAGTGCTTTGTCCTTTCCCGCTGGCCCCCTCCACTGTCTGCGGTGATTTAGCATACTCCTCGATAGTAGGTTGTTTCCCTTTGCTTTTGGGCAGTTTGGATACCATCCTCTTTTTGTGTGCGGGCTGCAGGCAAGAACTGCCTTCGGCCTTAGCGCTCTCCAGTGTCCAGGGCCTTCCCTACTCACTCAAGGGCCGCCTCCATTCAATTGTTGCCTCTTATGTCGCTGGAGTGTCACTGGTTTCCTTCAACTCTGGGGTATGTGCGTGTCAAGCGTCCTCCTAGTCTGAGGTGTTCTTCAGGTCCAATTCCACTCCTTTGGTTAGTGTGTGTGCCCCTGAGTCATAAGTCTGGGTGACTGTGTCCTATAGTACGACTAGCTTGGCCCCTGTACTTCTTTGTGTGGACTTGGTCTTATGTCCGTTCAGCTGCACTCTGCTCCGGTCACTATGGCCTGTTATTTGGGCATAATATGTTCTTTTGGGTGGGCTGTGGTGAAGGCCAATACTTAGTGTCCTTATTACTTAATCTATGCCCATTCAGTCCTTGGCACCGTTGTCTCACTGGCAAACCTTACTGGGGGCCCCCTCTCTGTGCCTTTTAGTGCTTCTTGGCGACTCTCCCAGTTGGGAGCCGACCACCAGGCTGCAGTGAAAGCTGCTGCTGCAGCAATTCTGTCCGGGTATGAGTGCCGCTGCACCGTGTAAGCAGACTCCAGTGCGAAATTATCTGGCTCAGCAGGTTCAGGGGGTGAATCCAGCACGTATCTCTGTGTTGGATCCCTATGAGGGCCTCACCAGGGTCATTAGTATGTTCTCCACTGGTCTTACAGTGGTCAAGTCACCTGCCACCACTTATCCAGGGACCTCCAGCAGCCCTGTGTACCAATTACTGTCTCTCAGTGCAGACAGCTTCCATGTGCTGAGTCCTCCCGTGCCTTCCCTTGACTCCTGTTTGCAGGCACTATATAGTATCGTTGGGTTGGTTGTTGCCCCGCACTGGGCAGTGCCCCAATTCTACCAGCGCTTACAGGTCACAATATATGGGCCTCATGCACCAGTCATGAACAGGACGTTTAGTTGGTTAGTGCAGGCACCTTACTTCCCCCGTGTCCAGTTGTACCCTCTCATATTTCGTACCTGATTGCAAGCACCATAGAGATCAGGCGCCCTCTCTCACCCACCGCTGCAGATCAGCTGTTGTGGCTCCGCGTAGTGTCGGGATGACCAGCCACAAGGTATCCTGCTGGTGGAGGCCCTGAGTCAATTTCAAAACCTCGCTCCGCAGCCCGTCCACGGCAGCAGAGCAACTTTGTATCTGCTGCGGGGCTCGGCTTCGGTCTGCCTCTGAGCCTGCTTCAGTATGCCGCAGCTGCAGCAGCCGGTCCCCCTCACCGGCAGAATGCTTCTAGTGGTCCTGTTTCCCTGTCGGATGCCGTCCTCTTACAGCGGCATCCTCAGCCGGCCCCTCATTCCGTCCTGGGCACCTTCGGTGCGGAATGCGATGTGGCAGTCTTGTCGGCACTCGGTGCGCTCTAGCTCTTTGTCCCCCTTTCTTTAGGAGGCGGTGGCCATCTTGCTGTTGCAGCCTCTGAGTCCCCAAAAACTCTTGTAGCTTCTTATATTGCGGCTGCTCCTCCGTCCCACGCCACAATGCATCACCATGTGCCCCGGGGCGTTACACGCACGATCGTCTATTCATAGGACATTTGCAGCATTAATCACGCAAATTTAAGAAGGATGCTATGCGGATCAGCAGGAGCTCCGGTGAAGATACTTCCTCTCACATGGCTCCTTAACCACGCCCCCTCTTCAGGTTATTACATACAATCGATCTGTGCTTATAATATGCTTTTGTTGAACTTTTTTATCTTGTCCATTACGCAAGAGGACATTTATGACATTTCACTTTAGTAGTTCCTAGGTCAGGTGAGTAACTCCTGGTCAGAGGAAAAGCCCTGAAACCCAGGAGCTACGTTCAGTTCCTGCTCCACGAATACCAATTTCGACTCCTGTGGTGTGAAATAGAATATTTTTGAGGTGGCTATCATTACCATACCTTGACCAACAGACCACCCAATTATCTTTATTATTTATTTATTATGACATTTGTCGGAGTGCACCTAACCCGGAGGCAACTGGGCGCTTGTTACATAAGAGTGATGGTTACAGTAGTCACATATTGTATGTTATATAATATAGTTGATTACAAAAGAGCGAAGGTTACGGAGAAAACAGAAATGAACATTACTAATCACAGAAGTGACAGTTTTGGTTACTATTAAGCAGTACGGGAGCGCTGAGGATATATATATATATGGTTGGAAAACAGGTAACTCTACAGGTGAGTGGCTGGTGCAGGTCGTTCCTCTAGGTGTCTTGTGAAAAGAGCCAGGTCTTAAGGCCTTTGCAGAAGGACCCAAGGGAGGGATATGATCTAAGCACTAAAGGCAGGGCGTTCCATTGTTTGGCTGCAATCACAGGGAAGCTGCTGCCACCAGTTTTTTGGCACCTGTATCTGGGGATGGTTAGGAGGCATGTGTAGGCTGATTGGGTAGGTCAATTGGAGTGGGCCTTGGAAAATTGACTGGCTAGATGTATCTGGGCACTGTTCGAAAGACATTTGTGGGTCAGAGATAAGGTTTTGAAAGTGATCCGTTCCCGGATGGGGAGCCAATGGATGTTAGATCTGGCTGATGAGATGTGATCTTTTTTGGGATATTGAGTGCAGCTCGTACGGCGTTTTTCTGGATAGTTTGTAGTTTGTTGATGTTGTGTGAATTAGAACCTGCAAAGAGGGAATTGCCGTAGTCGATCCTAGACAGTATGGGGGCTCTGACGTGGGTGATACAGTTATCAGAGGTAAGGAATGGTTTGCAGGCGTTGATCGTTTTTGACAGTGTAAGCTGCAGGTGAGTCTATAGCATTCATCTGACTAGTTAGGGAGAGGGAGGAATCTAGATATACTCCTGATGTTGTAACCTCTTTGAATACAGGGATTAGGTTTCCGTCAATAGTGAGTGATTTATAGGAATCAGGGAGGTTATTTAGCCAGGATTGGGAGCCAATGAGGAGTAGTTTCTCGTCATTTAGGCAGAGCTTCTGTTGTGCTATCCAGGCTTGAATGGTTAAGTAAATTTCATTCAGTGCGCTGGAGTCTGTGTTGTAGTTGCCGGTGATGCGTAGGAGTATTTGGTGTCATCCGCGTAGTTGGTATATGTAAAACCCAATTTGTCTAAGAGGTCGAACAGTGGCTTGGTGAAGATATTGTAAAGAGTTGGCGAGACACAAGAGCCTTGAGGTACTCCACAGGTGACTGCAGCTGGGGGGCTGTCGCTATGGTTGAGAATACTCTCATTGAGCTGTTGGACAGGAATGATTCTATCCATTTTATGGCATTGGACGAGAAATGACCAGCTTGGGTGAGGTGTTGACAAAGTAAATTGTGATTTACCAGGTCGAAGGCTACTGAGAGGTCGAGTAGGAGTAAGATAGGTTACCTTTGTCTTTGATCTCATCCATTTGGATTTTGAGGTCTAGGAGGGCGGTTTCTGTCCCGTGACCAGGGCGGAAGCCAGATTGGCGGAGGCCAAGGAGGTTGTTTGTTTTTTCTTTAAGAAGTTCTCGTACATCTCTAGAGGAGAAAGAGTTGTTAATCAGGGTCGTGATGAAGGGGGGCAATTCTTCAGCACAGTCTTTTATGAAGGAGGGAGGGCAACTGTCTCCTTGACATCTGGAAGGTTTCAGGCCTTTGTTGATTTTGGTGGCTTCAGAAGTGGTTACTGGGGTAAATTCAAATCTGGGCTTGGGGCTATCGTGTGTGGGTTGCTTGTCGTGGGTCGGGGTGGATGGGATGAGTTCGGTTTTCTTTGCAGTGATTTTGTTTGGAGTATGGAGATTTTGTCGAGGAGGGCATTTTAGATGTTAGTGCACCAGGATATGTCTTTGGTACAGTGGTCAGGTGAAGGGGCTGGTGTTTCGAGTTCACGTAGTATGGTAAATAGTTCTTTCGTGCTTGAGTTTGCTTTTGCAATTCTCTCATTGTAGGAGTTGCCTTTGGATTGAAGTATGGCTCGTTTATACTCTTTAGCCAGGGCGTGAAGTTTGTTCACATGGGAAGGTGATTTTTTCCAGGCACTCTCAGGGATTCTTTTTGAGGAGCATAAGGCTTTGAGGTTAGGGGTGAACCAGGAGTTTAAGTAGGCTCTGGGTTTGGGTTTACGAATGCCCAAAGGAGCTACTGACAGCTGTTTGGATGGTTTGGTTGTAAAGCGTGATCATCGCAATAGGCTCAGTGTTGGTCTGTGGGATGGTTACTAGTGGCTAAAGCAATGGGAGTATGTTGTTGGGCGTGATGTTTTGAGGATTTCTTGAGTGGGCATCTGAGGCTAGTTGGGGTGGACTTTTAGTTTGGGCAAGGTTGTTGAATAAGATGACATTGTGGTATGACCAAGGCCAGGGGTCCCCAACCTTTTGTGCACAATGAGCAAAATTGCCATATCAAATAAAATGGTGAGCAACATACATTTTTTGATAGAACATATCGACGCACAGTTGGCGGACAAATGATTGCAAAACAAATTAGAAATGAGAACATTGGGCCTCATTGCGAGTTTGGTGGCATCTCAATGCTATCGCCACTTTGTCTGGTGGTATCACTGCCGGATTCAAAGTGGTGGTTTGGCAGTGTTTGTCCCCACTGATGGAGTCCATAGGACTCCAGGGTGGATTTCGGCGGTGTTCAATTGATAGAAACAGTGTGGCATAATTTACATTTTATTGGGGTCTGTGAAAAATCTGCGGCTGTTGCCCCTTCTCCCTGGGGGGGGAGACCATTCCGTGGGGCCAGGAGGGTGGTGCATCCTCAGTACAATAGTTCCAATGGGGTTGGTGATATGATAAGTGCATTTATAAATAACTGATCATAATACCCAGAGGTTTCTAAACGCGGACCCGGGAATCGAACCTGTGTTGCTCTGTGACGTATTGCTTCCAAGGCAAGCATATTGCCCCGGAGCTATCTTCCCGAGACACAGGGAGAGGATCACATGGGAGAAGAAACCCCTCATGGGGCTTGGGAGGACCCACCCGTGAGAAAGCGGTATCCCTGCCAATCACCAGAACCTAGCCCCCACCTTTCCTATAACACTAAGAGCAACCCCTTCCATAATAGGCTCATGAGATAGTCGCCCTGCCATTTCCCTAGAAAGTACTAGGACTATGAAGAGCACAATTGCCCAAGGGAGATCAAGGGTAGAAATACTGATACGAGGAAAAGTGGGGAAGAAATGAAAGATATACTATTTATAACCACTGAGACGAAGAAGATGCATGGAGGAATGTAGAGTGCCCAGAGGACCCCACATACATATTCTAGTCAACTTGGAATAAGTACTGGGACGAAGCAGAGGCAGAGAGGCAGTAAGAGTACTCCTAAGAACCACAATGAGCAGTCTAGTTGTTGCTGGTTGCTCATTGGTCAATGTAAAGTAGAAAAAGATGAGATTTAGGAAGAAGTTGTCTAGTCCTCCATGGAGGAGCTGCAGGAGCCAGCAAGGTGCAGAAAGGGGCAGGAAAGCACACATGGATTCCAAGAGGGGAGCTGGAAGGACCAGAATGCGAGCTGGCAGAGAGTAGCTCCCGGTGTTCCTGAAGACTGGGAAGCACGTGAAAGGAAGACGTCGCTGCCCATGGAAAGATTGACACTGCAGTGTTTCCGGGTGGGCCAGAGCCCACTACAAGGCTCCATAGAGATAGGGGAAGTGCTCAGGCTGGCTGGTAGGAAACTAAGAAGGTGCAGTCAGCATCTTCATAGTCACAGGATCTGGCAGGCACGTGAACCAGGTCTGTCCCGCAAGAAGAGAATTTTAAGGGTCTGGGACCCACCAAACGAAAGCAAGGCAAGTCCTTCTTCTCATGGTGGTACTTGGGAGGAAAGGGCTCCAAGTACCTGCACACAAAGAAGAGGTATCTGGGACCCATTACACGAGTGCCACGCGAGTCCTCTTCCTCGTGGTAATACTTGGGAGAAGAGGGGTCCCCGTTCCTGAACATAAAGAGGGGTCTGGGACCCAATCCCATGAGAAGAAGGGAAATGACAGAGCAATTTAATAAGGACCATACTTAGCAGGGAAGTGAACCAAGTTGGCCCAAGCTGAAAGAGAAGCAGAGATCTGGGACCTACAAGAGAAGGAACCAGGGCAAGGGAGTCAATAACCCTGGTTGTGTTGCAAGAAATAGATAATTGCCAAGAGAAGGAACCAGGACAAGAGAGTCATTGCCCCTGGTTGTTGCAAAGTTTGTGTAACAGAGAAAAATCTAAGAACTTCATGGAACTTTGTTTTACATTTATGAAGTTTGGGTTTGAAACCTACAACCTATTCTTCTGAATTAAGAATAACTTTTGTTTTTTATAGATTAGTCAACAGTGTGAGGGATGGAAATAGGTATTGGACTTGTGACAGTGGACTATTTACTTTAGACAAAAACAGCCTGACAGTTTGCTTAGTTTTGGTTGAAGTAGGGAAACCCCTCTCCGCTTTAGGGAAAGGCAGGAGTTTCCCCAACCCCTGCACCCTTTTACTTTAATATAAGTGTATGCCAATCCACATGGGCCCACTGCGTCTGAGTCCTACTTCTACACCATTACAGGTCACTAATGGTTTGTTAAGTCGTATCCAACAGTGATACGCAGACATCTCAGAATCTGTCCGATATACAAGATCGGGGAATTATACCTTGCTTGCCACCACAGATAAAGGTGAAAAGCAGGGATGCCAGTTGGGCCCAATTTATTCCTTTTGGATGTTGATTCTAGTACTTTTGGGAGAGGTAATCCACCCTCTTTGAAGGGTGCATTTTATAGCATGCTTCCTTATGCAGAAGACACATCTATTTTGGACTTGCCCCACGGCAGGTCTCCAGCAGGGCCTGCTAAACACAAGTTACTATAGTTTGAAATTAAAAACTATTTAAATTATGGTGTTCATGAAAAGGGTGTAACTATGTAGCTAATTTTTAAATGAATGTAAAGATGAGGGGGCAGTCTCATTTTTATTTGAGCCTAATCATCCAAAGTGTGATGCTTGCGTCAATCATTTTAAGAAGACAGCTGAAAAGGCATCTTTAAGTTATAAAGGCCTTTTTACATTGTTATTTCAAGTTTGAGGCATTCCGATTGGAGAAGTGCCTGGAGGTATATAAGGCAAAGGTGTGTTCCATGATTTTTTATGGCAGCAAAATCTAGGGTGGTTCAAACTGTCATGGCCTGGAGGAGTTGCAAAATAAATTCCTGAGCCAAATAGTATGCATCGCTGCAGATGCACCTGGTAGTGTCTTATGAGCTGAATTAGGGGTGTTTAATTTGAAAATGTTGGACCAGTTAAGATATTTTACCTATTTCTTAAAAGCACATCTGGGATTTTCTGCTAATCATAAAGTGGATTTCAGTGCAAGTGCGATTGTACCCTTCCCTAGTAAAGAAAGCTACTTGAGTTTATGGGCGTTTGCAAGGCACTGTCCATTTGGATAGGGATGGGATATAACTAAATTTGGCACATTAAGCCACCTCAAAATAGCTCTAATAGCAAGAGCTTGTCCGATGGAAAAAGAGGCAGATGTCCAAAATATACATAGGCTGACCTCTTTAGCCTTATATACAGACTTGTGTAAACGTATAAGATTGCAAGGAGAGATCTGTGAAATGAGATCACCAGAAGGCAGGAGGCTGGTTAAATGTTCCCATTCCTCAATAAATTAAGGTGTGCAAGAGGAAGCACAAAATGTGCTTGCAAAATACGAGTCGAGGATTTGGTTCATGTTTTGTTAATTTGTCGTTGTTTCTCTGTTTTGCATAAGAGTGGAATGCATGGGAGCTATGTTTTATATAATTAATTGCAATTATCAGGCATTTATATATAGCATGTTTGAATAAGTTAAAGTTGCTTTTTTATTTTGGGCTTGTTCTGTGTGAATTGTATGAAAAATATGATGCATGTTTTTAAATATTGCTAACTTAATGGAGAAATACATTAATTGAGTACTACAGGTCATTACATGGTAGGCTTTAAATAACACTTCAGTGGGGCTTTGGAGGTTACTTCCTAAGAATTATTTGGGAATGTTATAGCAAATGGTGCGTTTTAAAGCTCCAGTGGGCTGTTACATTGGTGAACAAGTGGTTAGGAATAAAAGAATGCCTTTCTTTTCGCTCTTTTCTCTGCCCAAAAGGGATTTTACACAAGACTTAGTGGAAAACATTGGTCAAAACTTTGAGCATTTGATGACCACTTCATAGAGGGGTGTGGTGGTGTTAATTAAGTATTTGGATTCATTAATTGGCTTGTTAGTATAAACATTAACTGTATCTTAATTGGATTTGAATATAGGGCAAATTAATTATGAAAAATGTGGCATGCATTTACCTTATCTGCCCATTACCCGTGTCAGATGTGCAGGGTATCAAACGATTACAAGTTTTCCACTAGGGCACTAATAATGAATATAGGTGACACCAAAATTAATATTGCAGATAAATATGCATGGTGGCATCTAACACAGACTACACTTGTACAAAAAGCAGTGCATGCAAATTATTTAATAAAGGAAAGTTGGTTATGCATGCCACCTATCCATTGTGCTCCTGTTAGCTGTACCAAGGAACAGAATATGACTATTTTCTCCAGGACACAAATATGGTTCAATTATTTTACTTATTAATACATTTGTCATCTGAGCAAAGTAACTGAAGATGACAGGGTTTTAACAATGACACTACGATAATAAGTAAGGACATTTACTGAAAATTAATTTGCATGGTGGCAACAAACAAATCTTGCATGCATAAAAATAAACAGCTGGAACCATAGCAGGCTCATTTGCCAACATTATTGCACATTGCAGGACTCTGTCCTGGCTACAGTGCTATGGATATCGTATTCCTTCAGCACCTCCTTCTAGGCCTCCCCACCATGGCCCAGAGCAACTGGCGAGCAACAATTTAGGGTGTAGCGAGCAACATGTTGCTCCCGAGCTACACGTTGGGGATCCCTGCCGTATCGGGTCGGCAGCCTGCCGAAGGTCTGTCTACCAGGGAGCGTTGGCAAAGATCAGCTGTGCACGATGGTCCCTCATAGCTCGGGAAGAAGGCGCCTTACCATGTCCTCTCTGGGTCAGTCCTTGGAAACACAGCAGCCTTCAGATTGCGAAGGACAGCCACAGCACTCCTTCTCGTCCAGCAGGGGTTTCAAGGTCAAGCGTCAGTTACTCCAGTTACTCGTCGTAGTGGACTTCAGCTTCTGAACACGATTCCTAGCAGTGAGAGGTCCCCAGATATACTGTTGATCTCCCATTCATTCTGCTGGGTCACACTCAAGCATCTAATCACGACTACGGGCATTCATGCAGGCAGTGTCATGATGCCTACCTCCAAGGAGCCAGGTCCGACCCAGCAACCCCAGAGGCAGGCATCATTCCCCCCAGGGAAGTGCCAGCGGGCCCAAGCTGGGGCCCTTTGGACACAGTCCTGGCGCCTTAGGCGCCAGGCTCATGTTAGACCCCTGTCCTGGCACCTTGGGCGCCAGGCTCATAAAGCTAGACATGTGTTCAAGTGTTTTAATGTGCACTTACCTGATGCAGACCATGCTGCTACATCCAGGCCCTCTTGAGGCCTGAATGGAACTACTTTACCTGTGGGACTACTTTCCACCTGGGTGTGGTTGGGGAAGGATACATACCTGATCGGTGGAAGGATACATACCTGGAACATCTTCCAAACCTATTTAAAACACGCCCGATCAGCAACTCACGCTTCGCGTTGTTCTGCTCCTCGCAGCTGGACGCTCACCGTGTCAGCTCCTGCATCTGGACTTCAGCCACGCCTGTCAGCATCCTGGGTCACCTGCAAAGGGAGATAAGAGAGAATTGGAGCGAAAGAAGACCTTACCTGCTAAAGCTGCATCACGGAGACATCACACCGACGATCCTGAAAGGTAAGACATCATTTTTAAAAGCATTTCGCTTCAATCGCTGCAGCGCTGCATTTCACTCACCTTTCCTGGGCACCTCCATCTTCAGCAGCGATCATCCGGATCCGCAGCCACTTCCCAGAGCCTAGAGAGAAAAAGACAAGAACACAAAGTGAGAGAAGGAAGGGAATAGGAAAAGCTCAGTTTCCTTCTAAAGACTTACCTGTTGGGTCATTCCCATTTCATTTCGGGTCCTGCCGCTTCCTGGCATTCCGGACCCCGGCCCCTATGGGGAAAAAAGACAAAGACATTGAATGAGCGAATGCAAAGACATTACCCGAACGCTCATCCAGAACTTACCTGTCATTTACTGGAACTGCACGTTTCACTTCGGGTCGGCGCAATATCTCCGGCATTCCGAACCCCGGCCCCTAAGGGGAAAAAGACATAAGCGTTAGCGCTTGCTGCAATAAGACAATGAACATTATTATTAAGCTTGAACTTTTGAACTTGCTACAGAACTCTTACAGCGCCTTACCTGAATAGTCAAGCTTATTTGAACTCCCATCAAACCTCAATCCAGTGAAGTAACTGGGTTTCAACGCGCCCCTGCATCAGAAGCAGGATGGAGAACTCATCCTTCCAGACCCCTAGGTGAGACTTCACGGGGAATCGTGGAAGGGTATCGTGGAGGGTTGGAAGGGAGTGGGAGGCTTGAGCATTATTCCGTCAGTAGGTAATACTCCCTTTTCACGCACAGGGGAATATTCCTGCGAGGCAGAGAAGCCAGAGTAGAGGGGCCCTACCTGTCCATCCTCAGAGTCCTGCGCTTCACCATTGAAGAAGCATCAGCACTCGAAGCCAGACCTGCGCCTCCGTGGGAATCAGGTGAGCGTGAAAGAACGTGAAGCCTACCCACAATTTCCCACCCGGGCGCTATGGAGACTTCCGAGACAGATCAGCTGGCCCAGCTTTTGGGGGAATTACGGGCAGAAGTGCACTCAGCCCGCCAGGAGACTAACGCTCTCAAAAGAGAACTGATCCTATCCAAGGAAAGAACAGATGACCTGGCCAAAAGGTTATTGCAGGCCTAGGCAGGGCACACTCCTTTATCTAATTCCAGAGGTACTTCCACATCAACGGGTTTGAATAACCCGGTACAAATCAATCTACCTGGACACATGCCTTTGGCCCCGCCTGAACGTTTTGCGGGGGATCCCAAGAAATATGCCGTCTTTATGAACCAATGTCGTTTACACTTTCTATGCAGACCCGGGGCCTTCCCTAACGACCAGACCAAGGTAGCCTTCATACTATCTTACCTCAGTGGCAGTGCTGCCGATTGGTCTATTCCATTGGTAAATCAGGATGATCCCATTCTCCAGAATTTTCAGGGTTTCCAGGCCAGCATGGAAAGATTGTTTGCTCGACACTCTCAAGGACAGGCCCTTGATAACGAACTGCTATCCTTACGACAAGGTAATCAGGATCTCCTGTCCTACATTGCCACCTTTAATAGACTGGTTGTGGAAACTGGATGGCCAGAAAACAAAAGGATCACATTGTTTCATCGAGGCCTGCGCGGAGAGTTTAAGGATGTTCTAGCTCAGATAGTAGATCCACCCCAGGTCTGTGCAGACTACATAGACTTGGTGGTTCAACTTGATCACGGACTTCAAAATAGAAAAGCAGATCGGTTCAAGTACGAAACCCGAGTACCGATCAAAACCCACGCTAACTCCAAGAGTACCGACGTATCCGAACCTATGCAAATCGGCGGTGTTAAAGGACCATTAACGCAGAAGGAACGAGAGAGAAGGCGGCAAATGCAACTTTGTCTGTATTGCGGGACTTCCGGTCACTTTCTTCGAAATTGTCGGGTTAAACCACCTAAGAAGGTGGTTGGAGCCACTGATAACGATTTATTGACACCTGATTCGGGAAACGACCTAGCCCGACAAGCGTAGGGGTCCGCTTGCCGAGCTTGAAAACAAACTCTTTGACCTCGCATTTTGTCATGCCAATGGTGCTCGTGGACCCAAAACAGCCTCAGCAGTTGCATGATATAAAAGCATACATCGACAGTGGAGCTATTGGAAATTACATAGACCGTGAATTGGCTTCCAGGATTAAGCTCCCTCTCCGCCCGAAAGTAACCCAAGATGTCATTACTACAGTGGATGGAACCGAAATAGCCTCAGGGCCTGTAACGCATTCCACTGTTGAAATGACACTGGTGGGTCAGGATGACCATCGGGAAGCAATCGTGTTTGATGTGATCAAGGCCCCACAATTTCAAGTAATTCTTGGAATTCCTTGGTTAGAAACACATAATCCCAGAATTGACTGGCGAGCAAAGAAGATAAGTTTTCCTGATTGTGAACCAACTTGTTATCCAAGAAATCCAGTGGGTCTAGCCTCAGCAACTTCCACCCCTGTACAGCTACCGTCAGAATACCAAGAATTCCAAGACGTTTTTCAGAAGGAACAGGCTAACACGTTACCTCCCCATCGGTCTTATGATTGCCAAATCGATCTGGTACCCAATGCTCAACTACCTTTTAGTAGGATTTATGCTCTTACGGAACCTGAGAACCTGCATTTGCGTCAGTATTTAGATCAGTACCTAGCCAATGGTTTTATTCGCCCGTCCAAGTCTCCTGTCTCCTCAGCTGTGTTCTTCGTGCCGAAAAAAGAGGGCGACCTTAGAACATATATAGACTATCGCGCCCCAAATCAAATAATGATTAAGAATCGTTATCCTCTGCCCCTGATCCCTGAGCTTATCAACCAGGTGAAAGACGCTTGCATGTACACCAAGTAAGATCTCCGAGGAGCTTATCACCTGGTGCGTATAAAAGAAGGCGACAAATGGAAGACTGCATTCCGCACCAAATTTGGGCTCTTAGAATATCAGGTGATGCCCTTCGGTTTGTGCAATGCACCGGCCCCCTTTCAGTACTTTATGAATGATGTTCTTCGGGAATTTATCGATGTCTGTGTCATTGTTTATATTGACGACATCCTGGTGTACTCTTCTTCAGAATCCAATCACAGAAAACATGTTAGGGCAGTTCTTGAGAAATTGCGCCAGCACAGACTATTTGCAAAGCTCGAAAAATGCGTTTTTCATACCACAGAAGTTGAGTTTCTCGGATTCATCCTGACACCTCAAGGAGTCCAAATGGACTCGCGAAAGGTGGACGCCATCCTCAAATGGCCATCTCCTAGCTCGGTGAAGGGAGTTCAGGGCATGCTCGGCTTCGCCAATTTCTATCGAAGATTCATCCCGGAATTTTCCCGAACAGTCCAACCCATCACAGCTCTCCTAAAGAAAAACAAACGCTTTGAATGGACTCTTGAGGCCGAACAAGCCTTTCAGGACCTGAAAACCAAATTCACCTCTGCACCTGTATTGAAGCACCCGCACCCAGATCTCCCTTACATTGTGGAAACCGACGCATCCAGTTCGGCCATGGGAGCTGTCCTGTCGCAAAGAGACCCAGAAACTAACCAACTACACCCTGTGGCCTTTTGGTCCAGGAAATGTTCTCCTCCTGAAATAAACTACGCAATTACCGACAAAGAGTTACTGGCTATTAAATCTGCTTTCAAGGCTTGGTGTCACTACCTTCTCGGGGCAAGACACACCATCACCGTAATTACGGACCACAGAAATTTACAGTATTTAAAGACGGCCAAAGCTCAATCTTCAAGACAACTCCGATGGGCTCTATTCTTTGCGGAATTTGATTTTGGAATTACCTATCGCCCTGGCTGCAAGAATGGTAAAGCAGACGCCTTATCCCAGATTGGCATGGAAGAACCCAATTCGAGTTTATAACCTGTGCCAATCATACCTGAACAAAGAATCTTAGGCCTAACTTCATTGCAAACTATTGAGGACATCCAAACGCAAGTAAAACAACTTCTAGACTCTTCAGCCTTACTGGAATGGAGTCAAAAGGGTCCTCATTACACCGTTAAGGTTGATTTACCCTACTTCCAGGAGCGGTTGTTTCTGCCAAGTAAAGAATTGCAAGAACTTGTTATTGCCCATCATCATGAATCATTAATGGAAGGACACCCTGGTATCGCTAAAACGGAGGAAAAAATCAAACGCCACTTCTGGTGGCCTTCTTGGAGAAAAGACATAAAGTCTTTTGTATTGTCTTGCGGAATTTGTGCCCAAAACAAGGGTCAAAAGAAAAGGCCAGCCGGCCTACTTCAACCCTTGGATATTCCACCGGCACCATGGCACACCTTGTCAATGGACTTTATAACTGACCTGCCTCCTTGTGCTGGTTACAACACTATCCTTGTAATTGTGGATCTATTCTCCAAAATGGCCCACTTTATCCCTTTAAAAGGTTTGCCTTCAGCTTCCACCTTGGCCAAGGAATTTCTGGAGAATATAGTTTGCATACATGGTTTCCCTTCCATATTAGTCTCGGATCGTGGAAGTCAATTTATCTCCCATTTTTGGAAGAAGTGTTGCCAACTAGCACAAATAGATGTGCGGTTATCCACCAGCCACCACCCCCAGACCGACGGACAAACCGAGAGAACCAATCAGACTCTCGAGCAATATCTTCGGTGCATGTTACACCAATCCGAGTTAAATTGGAAAGACATCCTTTGGATCGCAGAATATGCATACAACAATTCAGTGCATTCTGGAACCGGACAAACTCCTTTTTATACTTTGTAGGTCACCATCCTCGGACCTCTGACCTAGATCCACCTCTGACCCTGGAAATGCCCGCAGTAAATCATCTGCATTCTACAATAACCCGAACCTTCAAAGAAGCTGCAACTCATTTACAGCAAGCCAAGAAAAAGTATAAAGAAAACGCTGATTTGCACCGAAGTAAAACTCCTCCTTACCAAGTAGGAGACCAGGTATGGCTAGCAACGAAACATTTACCCCTCAAGGTCCCGCAAACCTTCAATCCCAGATTCATAGGACCTTATCCCATCAAGGCTATAATCAATCCCGTGGCCTTTAAACTGGATTTACCGTCTAATATGCGTATTCATCCAGTTTTTCATGCATCACTTTTGAAGCCAGTACAACCAGGGACCCGACTGTCCAAGCCTCCCGACCCAGTTCAAATTGAAGGGGAATTAGAATTTGAAGTTAAAGACATTTTAGACTCCAAGGTGTTAAAGTCAAAACTCTTCTATCTTGTTGACTGGAAGGGATATGGACCTCAGGAGAGATCGTGGGAGCCTAGTAACCATTTTCACGCACCTCGATTAATACAAAGGTTCCACCGGAGATTTCCGAACAAGCCAAAACCCCCGGAGGGAACAACCTTGGGAGGGGCCTTGAGGGGGGGTACTGTCATGATGCCTACCTCCAAGGAGCCAGGTCCGACCCAGCAACCCCAGAGGCAGGCATCATTCCCCCCAGGGAAGTGCCGGCGGGCCCAAGCTGGGGCCCTTTGGACACAGTCCTGGCGCCTTAGGCGCCAGGCTCATGTTAGACCCCTGTCCTGGCGCCTTAGGCGCCAGACTCATAAAGCTAGACATGTGTTCAAGTGTTTTAATGTGCACTTACTTGATGCAGACCATGCTGCTACATCCAGGCCCGCTTGAGGCCTGAATGGAACTACTTTACCTGTGGGACTACTTTCCACCTGGGTGTGGTCGGGGAAGGATACATACCTGATCGGTGGAAGGATACATACCTGGAACTTCTTCCAAAGCTATTTAAACCACGCCCGATCAGCAACTCACGCTTCGCATTGTTCTGCTCCTCGCAGCTGGATGCTCACCGTGTCAGCTCCTGCATCTGGACTTCAGCCACGCCTGTCAGGATCCTGGGTCACCTGCAAAGGGAGATAAGAGAGAATTGGAGAGAAAGAAGACCTTACCTGCTAAAGCTGCATCACGGAGACATCACACCGACGATCCTGAAAGGGAAGACATCATTTTTAAAAGCATTTCGCTTCAATCGCTGCAGCGCTGCATTTCACTCACCTTTCCTGGGCACCTCCATCTTCAGCAGCGATCATCCGGATCCGCAGCCACTTCCCAGAGCCTAGAGAGAAAAAGACAAGAACACAAGGTGAGAGAAGGAAAGGAATAGGAAAAGCTCAGTTTCCTTCTAAGACTTACCTGTTGGGTCATTCCCATTTCATTTCGGGTCCTGCCGCTTCCTGGCATTCCGGACCCCGGCCCCTATGGGGAAAAAAGACAAAGACATTCAATGAGCGAATGCAAAGACATTACCCGAACCCTCATCCAGAACTTACCTGTCATTTACTGGAACTGCACGTTTCACTTCGGGTCGGCGCCATATCTCCGGCATTCCGAACCCCGGCCCCTAAGGGGAAAAAGACATAAGCGTTAGCGCTTGCTGCAATAAGACAATGAACATTATTATTAAGCTTGAACTTTTGAACTTGCTACAGAACTCTTACAGCGCCTTACCTGAA
The DNA here is from genome assembly GCF_040938575.1 of Ambystoma mexicanum. Taxonomy (NCBI): domain Eukaryota; kingdom Metazoa; phylum Chordata; class Amphibia; order Caudata; family Ambystomatidae; genus Ambystoma; species Ambystoma mexicanum. The sequence goes on from NC_090934.1 coordinate 232,082,045, forward strand.
TAGTCAAGCTTATTTGAACTCCCATCAAACCTCAATCCAGTGAAGTAACTGGGTTTCAACGCGCCCCTGCATCAGAAGCAGGATGGCGAACTCATCCTTCCAGACCCCTAGGTGAGACTTCATGGGGAATCATGGAAGGGTATCGTGGAGGGTTGGAAGGGAGTGGGAGGCTTGAGCATTATTCTGTCAGTAGGTAATACTCCCTTTTCACGCACAGGGGAATATTCCTGCGAGCCAGAGAAGCCAGAGTAGAGGGGCCCTACCTGTCCATCCTCAGAGTCCTGCGCTTCACCATTGAAGAAGCATCAGCACTCGAAGCCAGACCTGCGCCTCCGTGGGAATCAGGTGAGCGTGACAGGCAGCCAATCAGGCACATGAGGTATTCAGGCCATTCACTTCTCTCCAGACACTCACAACAAGTTATGTGTATTGGGACAAGTACCGAGCCGTTCAACACTCCAAGCTGCATTCATACCGGTTTTGGGCGGGGTTGTCTCAGTCATTGTGTCAACCACCAGATACTAGACACCCACAACACAGAATGCATATTCGTCACACACTCTATTCACCCAGGTCCCACCCACAGGAGGTACCCACAACATACATCACCGGGAAGGCTTCAGCTAGTCTGGCCGGGCCTTCACAACAACACCATATACGGCATTTCCACCCAACAGCCGGTCAGGGGGAAGGGACAGAGTCAGGGCTTCCCAGGACTTTGGGAAAACAAGGTATTCGGGAATAGAAAGCAAGAGGCCACAGGGGCCATCTTGTTTTCCATCAGGAATCAACGGATCCCAATGGCAGGGCCGGGGTATCCCAAAATGGAGGATACTCCGCGCACCTGTCAAATTCAGCATGGAGCTGCCACCAGCCCATACCCTGCTCTGCGGGCCACCCACAGGTGCCCAAAAACATACACTAGGGGCACAGGGTTGTACCCCCACCCATGGGTGCCATAAGGGTATCCCACGGGTCCGTTCACCAAACCAAAAGAAAGAGAGCTGCACCACCAGGAGTCCCAAATGAACTCCTGTGCGGAAAACATGGCAGAACACACGATAAAAAGCAGTAAAGGACAAGGATATGGAGGCCCTGTCCCTCCGATGCATTTGCAGCATCACAGTCGCCCCCCCACAGACTGAGGTGGAAGGTGCCTAATCTCCCACGGGATAGACACCCTCATCCAGACGGTCAACATACCTTCTGGAAAGGCCATCTGCATTATCGTGACTCTTCCCTGGTCTGTGCTCTATGGTGAAGTCTAGCCCTTGCAGGCTAATGGACCACCTGAGCAATTTCGGGTTCTCACCCTTCATCTGCATAAGCCACTTCAGGGGCTTATGATCTGTTTGGACCTTGAAGGTTGACCCCGTAAGGTAGGGCCTAAAACGCCTAAGGCTCCAAACTATACTAAAACATTCCTTTTCAACAGTAGCCCACCTAAGTTCTCTACCCTTGAGTTGTCTACGGATGAATATGATAGGATGTTCTCTCCCTTTGTCATCTAACTGGGACAAGACGGCTCCAATTCCGGTGTCGCAGGCATCCGTCTGGACGATAAAGGGTCGACTGTAGTCAGGTGCACACAACACGGGTGTCCGACACAGACTTTCTTTCAAGGCATCAAAGGCCCTCTGACAGTCTTCAGTCCAATTAACCTTCCTAGGTTGTTTGGGTGAAGTCAGAGCTGTCAGTGGTGCAGCTATGGTTCCATAGTCCGCCATGACATTGCGATAGTACCCAGTGAGCCCCAAAAAGGCTTTCACCTGGGTTTGAGTAGTGGGAATCTCCCAGTCTTGTACATCCTGTACCTTACTGGGGAGAGGTTGGATTTGACCCCCTCCTACCTCATGACCAAGATACGTGACTTTCCCCTGAGCTATCTGGCACTTGGTGGCCTTGATAGTGAGGTTAGCCCTTTTTAAGGCCTGCAACACTCTACCCAGATGTGTCAAGTGCTCTTCCCAAGTGGAACTGTAGACGGCAATGTCGTCTAAATAAGCCACACAAAAGGCTTCCAGCCCACTGAGAGCATGATTGACCAATCTCTGGAAGGTGGCAGGGGCATTCTTCAACCCAAAAGGCATGACCCTAAACTGGTAGAGTCCCTCTGGTGTTGAGAACGCCGTCTTTTCCTTGGCATGGTCCGTCAGAGCTATTTGCCAATAGCCTGAGGTGAGTCAAAGGTGCTCACAAATTTGGCAGCACCTATGGTGTCCACGAGCTCATCAACCCTGGGCAATGGGTGCGCGTCAGTTTTGGTGATGGCATTGAATCCTCGGTAGTCCACACAGAACCTCCAATCCTTGGTACCTGCCTGGGAACTTGCCTTGGGGACAAGGACCACGGGACTGGACCAGGGACTGGTTGAGGGTTCAATAACACCCAGCTCCAACATCTTGGCGACCTCAGCCTGGATGTGGTTCTTAACCGTATCTGACATTCGGTAGCTCCTGCTCTTGACAGGCATGCTGTCACCAGTGTCAATCTCATGCTTACACCACGGTGTAAGGCCTGGCGTCAGTGAAAACAGAGAGGCATACTGCTGGAGCAAAGTCCTGCAGGCCCTCTGCTGCTCGGTTGTCAAATCTGGAAAGAGCTGCACTCCCTCCACGGAGCCATCCTGAGGGTTGCTATGCAGCAAATCAGGAAGGGGCTCACTCTCATCCTCTTCTTGCTCTGAAGCTAGCAAGAGACATGAGACTTCTGCTAGCCAGTGGAAAGGCTTGAGCCTATTGACATGGAATACCTGAGGGGATACCCCTGGGACTCCCATGTCAACCAGATAGTTGACCTTGCCCATCTTGGAGATTATCCGGAAGGGTCCAATCCATTTATCTGCCAATGCCCGAGGCTTGGTAGGCTCCATCACGAGGACCTCCTGTCCCGGAGTCCAATCCACTTGCGATGCTTTAAGGTCGTGCCAGTATTTGTTCAATTTCTGGCTGGCCTTGAGATTCGCTGTTGCTTGACCCATCATCTGTGTCCTCCTCCGTCGGAGGCCTAACACATAGTCCCCCACTGGCTTGGCGGGACCAGGAGGGGTGGCTTCCAAATCTTCTCTGATCAGGGCAAGGGGCCCCCTCACGGGATGTCCAAAGAGTAACTCAAAGGGGCTGAAACCAATACCCTCTTGAGGTACCTCTCTGTAAGCAAACAGCAGGCATGGCAGGAGGAGATCCCATTTCCTCCTTAGGGGCTCTTCCAAAGCACCTAGCATGCCCTTGAGAGTTTTATTAAATCTCTCAACCAGACCATTGGTCTGCGGTGGTAAGAAGTGGAGAACTTGTAGGTTACCCCGCACTCTTTCCACATGGTTTTCATGTAACTAGACATGAAGTTGGATCCTCGGTCAGAGACGACCTCCTTGGGGAATACAACACGGGTGAAAATGCCCGGGAGGGCCCGGGCAACCACCTTGGCAGTAACGGCCCAAAGGGGTATATCCTAAGGGTACCTGGTTGCATGATCTACCAAAACCAGGATGAACCGATGTCCACCTGACGTGGGAGGGTCAAGGGGACCTACGATGTCGATGCCCACCCTCTCAAACGGTGTGCCAACCACTGGCAATGGCTGCAGTGGGGCAATGACACTGCCTCCAGTCTTGCCAGGCAACTTACAAGTTGGGCAGGTCCTGCAGTTGGACTCCACTTCTGCTCCTATTCGAGGCCAGTAGAAATGGGCAGAGAGCCTCTTCTTAGTCTTCTTGGTACCAAGATGACCAGCCAAGGGCACCTCATGCGCCAACTGCAGTAGGAAGGGCCGGTAAACCTGGGGTACCACCAACCTCTTGAGGGCACCAGGTTCAGGCTTAGTGGGCACGCTAACAAGGAGCTCACCCTCCCAATAAATCCGGAAAGTCCTAGGCACTTCTCCTTGTGCCTGGGACAGGGCCTGTTTCCTCAGACCCTCGAGAGAGTGTCACACTCTCTCTGTCCCTTACAGAAGTCTGCCCGGGAGGGTCCCCCTTCAGCTAACAAGCATTGAAGATCGGGATGATCTTCTGGGTTAAGAACCTCTCCCACAGGAGAGTCTTCTGGCTCTTCTCCCACAGGAGTTGAGACGGGGTTTACCACTGGACCCAGCCCGTCCGGAGCATGGATCCCAATGGGTGCTGTAGGAACAGCAGGAAGAGAAGGAGCTCCCTCTACAGAGATGGCCTTCTTGCTCTTCCTTCGTCGTGCCTTAGGCCGCACCTTCGGCTTGGGTACCTGACTCACAGCCAGACCCGGTGTCACCTGTGATCTAGTGACCGCAGCATCAGTCATGGGAAGACCATCCGCGATCAATCCCAACTCGACTAGATCGTTACCTAACAGAATGTTAGCAGAGACGTTGTCCTGAACCAGGACAGGAAGCTTTGCTGTCTTGTCTCCAATTATGAGTGTGACTCGGGCTACAGGCGATAATTTGGGAGGCCCACCAGCTAACCTGGTGGTTCTCAGAGGAGCATCTACATAGTCATCTGGCTTGAGCAGGGTCCTGTCCACCACTGTCATGCTTGCCCCAGTGTCTCTCAAACCAGTAGAAGGCTGGCCATTCAGGAGGACACTTCTCAAAAATCTACGGGTGTTCTGTGGGATAGTTGCCAGTACTTCCGCGTACTGGTCCCAGGCCCCAAGGGACACTAAGGAAATCTCTACGGGAGCACCAAAAGTGATTCCGGTAGAGGAGGGGAGGAGAGTGGCCTCCACCTCAGACATGGGGTAAGGGTAGGTCAGGCTGACAGCCTGTACTCCGAGTGCCTTACCTTTACACTTGGAGTCACCCCTTTTGTGATCCAGAGCCCCACAGTCCCAACAAGTGCCGGGAGTGCGGGGTACGGTACTGGAACCACCGGGAGCCTGCTTTGCAGCAGGTGGACCACTACTCTTATTCCCACCCACAGATGACTTATCCCCACTAGATCTTTGGGTCTTAGGAGAGGAGGGTTAGGTTTATTCGACTGTGACTGCTTTTGGGACTCCTCAGCTTTCTGAGAGGCCCCCTTTTCTTTGTCCTTGTCCTTCCCACTGGAGTCCTTAGGGGACACCCGGTGGGAGACCCACTTGTCAGCCAACCTAGCCAGCTTAAAGGGATACAAAATTGTTCTGGTCAGCAACATTATGCCGCAGCTCCGGTGAACAGGCTTCAGAAAAATGCTCAAAAAACAACAGGTGGGACAATTCAACAAAAGTTTTCACCTTGTAACCATCAATCCACCCCATCATATTCATGTGCGCAGCACTCACCCAGTCAACCCAAGACACATTCTCTCTTTTCTTAAAATCCCTGAACCTTTAAAGGTATTGGGTTGGCGTCTTGTCAAACTTGGCAATCAAAGCAGATTTCATACACACATACTGACCCCTTTCTTCCACACTCAGCTTCAGAATACAGTCATATCCAGTTTGAGGCACTCTGCCTAGCAAACACTTAGCCCAATCTCTTTGGTCAACATCATGAATTGCACAGGCCATTTCAAACGCTTCAATCCATTGGAGGATATCAGAACCCTCACACCAACCAAATCCTTCATAAATTTAGTTGCTGTGGACCTGACACTCTCACTGGGTTTCGCTGAAGTCTCCACTCGAGCTTTCTCTAGCTGGATTCTCTGACATTCAGTGTCCTTGTCTTTGAGCTCAAGAGCCCTATTCTTGAGTTCAAGAACCCTATTCTTGAGCTCCACTTGTTGCGCCAGCTCCTCTTTCTTAAGCTCAGCATCTATTTCCAACTAGCGATATTCAAAGGCCAATTTCATCCTTAATAACTCAAGTTCCAAGGTATTGCTGGGGTTCGGAACAGAGGCCGCAGGAATGGCGGCATTGCCAGATACAGATTCAGTAGAAACCCCAGGGGCAGAGTCCTCATTGGTTGCATTCCCCTCCTCATCAAGAGTTTCACCATCAGTCTGGTAGTCCACCAGGTCAGCTATCAGCTCAGCCCTATCCACAAAGTCTAACTCCCTGGCTTCACAAGCACTCTGGAGAGCCTCTAAGCTCATCAGAGTCAATTTACCATTTGCAGTAGACTCCATTGCTTGTAATGCGGTTATTTTGTACACACCCAAACCTTAATCGAATAAAGTGCACATATTTTGTAAGTGGCACGTTTATACATTGATTCTTAAAACCATAAGCATCCCACCGCTGCCACCAGTGTAAAGACTGGTAGGGGGTGTCTGTACTTCTTCTCTCTATATGGTAGAGGAGAGGCACAGCGGACCCCAGCCAAGATTCTCTATAAGGTAGCAATGGAGGAGCAATCAAGGCCTAGCTTCTCAGGAGGTGATGCAGGCTGGTTCTTAAGTACAGTGTGGTCCCCGAACCCCCACAAAGGAATGTCCACACACTGTATTACTGAAAACACAGTCTTTATATAATTAATATTCAAAGGTATGTACACGATCACAATAACGCACTTTGTACTCGGAAGTCAATAATGATAAATATATACAATTCTAAAGTGGTACCACCAATGTTATCAAATCTCATTAAAGTGCATCAACTGTACGGTTAAAATGTCACACAGATTAATAACGAGGAAACCAGCAATAGAGACAGGAAGGAACGCAAGATGGTTGAAACAGCAGGCAGAATACTGGCCCCGTACCCTATACACAGTTCTGTGTGGAGATCCCCCCACCTGGGCAACCTGTAAAATAAGATATATCGCACAAGCACAGTCCATATGTTCAATAGTCTCACTTCTTCCTATTAAGGTTTTTACCCCCCAATGTACCTGGTGGAGTAGAGTTCTCCGACGATGCATCGACCGATCCTTCTTGAGTGCCTCCCTTTCAGGCGGGAGCCATGGATCGTCGAGAGGTGTCGGGGAACTTGGCGTTCGGTGTCGGGGAATCGACGGCCCTTCTTGAGTGCCCTCCCTTTAAGGCAGGAGTCACGGGTCGTCGAACGTCCGACGGTGAACAGGGTGAACTACGGCAGGGAAGTGGCAGCTTCGTTCCTAGCGGTGCTCGTCGACAACAGAGCGTTGGCGTCCTGCAAGGAAGAGGCGTGCGGGGCACCTCGGTGACGATAGTTCTGGACCGCAAAGAGATGATGAAGAACTGTGGCCCAGCAAGGGCATCGAGTCGCCTGCGTCTCTGCGGTCTTTAGGTGGCAGGAAACCCACCGGTGGATGCTCCTCGGCGCGTCGACGGTCGGGCCTTCTCCAGCGGGAGACAAGCGGATGACGATGCAGACGAGAGCGTCCGATGATCAATTAAAGTTCTTAGGCAAACGGGAGCACGGCGGCTCCGGTCGGCAATGGCGGTCGTCGACAGTGGCGGACAACAGTCCGGGTGCTTCTCCTGGGAGTTCCGCAGCAGTCCCCGTATCGGGTCGGCAGCCTGTCGAAGGTCTGTCTACCAGGGAGCGTTGGCAAAGATCAGCTGTGCACGATGGTCTGTCGTAGCTCGGGAAGAGGGCGCCTTACCAGGTCCTCTCTGGGTCAGTCCTTGGAAACACAGCAGCCTTCAGATTGCAAGGGAGAGCCACAGCACTCCTTCTCGTCTTCTCAAGGTCAAGCGTCAGTTACTCCAGTTACTCGTCGTAGTGGACTTCAGCTTCTGAACACGATTCCTATCAGTGAGAGGTCCCCAGATATACTGTTGATCTCCCATTCATTCCGCTGGGTCTCACTCAAGCATCCAATCAAAACTACGGGCATTCATGCAGGCCGGCAGCCAATCAGGCACACAAGGTATTCAGGCCATTCACTTCTCTCCAGACACTCACAACAAGTTAGGTGTATTGGGACAAGTACCGAGCCATTCAACACTCCAAGCTGCATTCATACCGGTTTCGGGCAGGGTTGTCTCAGTCATTGTGTCAACCACCAGATACTAGACACCCACAACACAGAATGTATATTCGTCACACACTCTATTCTCCCAGGTCCCACCCACAGGAGGTACCCACAACATACATCACCGGGAAGGCTGCAGCTAGTCTGGCCGGGCCTTCACAACAACACCATACATGGCATTTCCACCCAACAGCCAGTCAGGGGGAAGGGACAGAGTCAGGGCTTCCCAGGATTTTGGGAAAACAAGGTATTGGGGAATAGAAAGCAAGAGGCCACAGGGGCCATCTTGTTTTCCATCAGAACTCAACGGATCCCAATGGCAGGGCCGGGGTATCCCAAAATGGAGGATACTCCGCGCACCTGTCAAATTCAGCATGGAGCTGCCACCAGCCTATACCCTGCTCTGCGGGCCACTCACAGGTGCCCAAAAACATACACTAGGGGCACAGGGTTGTACCCCCACCCATGGGTGCCATAATGGTATCCCACGGGTCTGTTCACCAAACCAAAAGAAAGAGAGCTGCACCGCCAGGAGTCCCACATGAACTCCTGTGCGGAAAACATGACAGAACACACGATAAAAAGCAGTAAAGGACAAGGATACGGAGGCCCTATCCCTCCGATGCATTTCCAGCATCACAGACATGCACAATGAATTGGCAAAGCAAACCATACCCCACATCAGAACCACATATTACCGTACTAGCAAGTACTGTTAAAATGTTGCACTTTAAATCTTATAATGTTTTGGGCCACATCAGTATCAAAATGTGCTTTTAATTACACCATTTACAGCTAATTTGACACCAGTTTCTAAAAACATTCCTTGGTGCGAACAGGAAGGGGGTTCCATGCAAGTTATTTTGCCCTGCCCACACAAAGTCTTGAAGGTAGCCTCTCCCCCACCATTTTAAGCGTTAGCCACCCCCTTCCCGATGTTTTGTTCTAGTTGTGCCCTTTGCAGCAGACCTAGCAAACAATGAAGGGACGGGTGGCCCTTTCCTCCAAACAATCTCGGCGCTCTTAAATGTTGCAGCTGAGTGTTTGATGTGCAAATGTTGTGTACATTATGCCTACCTTTGCCAAACGGAGGCTACAAGAAGATGGGTTTATCGCAATGGTTCTGGGGGGCTGAGGGGAAGTGGTGGAAAGTGCTGTACAAATTAAGATCTATCGGACAGTTTAAGGCCATCCCAAATTTTCCAATGTTAGTTGCAAAAGAAATTAGCAATTTTTGCTTTTAGTCTCATAAAAAGGTATGTTTAAAAAATGCATTTACATAGATGCGTGTATGCCTACATATGTGTATACATGTGTGTGTGCGGAAAAAGGCACAGTTTGCAGACTATGAGTGACATGATGCAAAACTCTTGGCAACATGGGCATATATTGAGGCAGAGTGCAGGATTGGATATGGGCCATAGCAACATGAAAGGTGGGTAGCGTAGGTGTACATTGTTGAGATAGGTCTCATGTGTTCTTTGGCAACTAGCATCATGAAAACGTGTTTTACAGTGGCAATGCTGCCATCTATTGTGAAGACCAGCCTCATTACTTGCTTTGGACACAAAAAGCAGGCAAGGGGGACAGGCCTCATGATGTGATTTGGACAGAACATGCTAGAAAGTGGAGCAATGCTGGCATATGTTGTTGGAAGAGGCCCCATGTTGCTTTCTTTGGGAGCAGCCAGAAGCAACACATGTTGCAAAATGCTCCTGTAAACTGTTGGTGTCTTGGCATTTATTTGGAGTGTTTAATGTACTGTCCGGTAACATATAGTGCACATTTTATAGATCGTTGCCCAATTGTTCAGAAATGTGTGCTGCAAAATGTGTGATTGCAGCCCATTAGTTTAAATGGATTTCTAAGAAATAGAATAACCCAAAGTCTTGCTCAACCAGACAAATTCAGGGAAATATATATATATTTTCACAGCATTATCTCCTGTGGCCTCAGAATGAGTTACAGTCTGCCCTCAGCCTGTAGCCTGCTTTGCCTCCCCTAAGTGCTGCACTTGTCTAGAAAAAAGCAAAACACATTCCAAACTGAAACATGTTTCTTAAACTTACATTCACTATTTTTCTTTTAAATGTGTTTCTTTTTTTGACGGACTACCTCCCAAATACCCTGTGATTTTTGAGCCCATCCTTTGCGATTTATCAAAGGATATATTTCTAAAGCTGTTATATGCTTGTCAAATTGCTTAATCTTTTTTGACGGACTGCCACCCAAATACCCTGTGATTTTTGAGCCCATCCTTTGCGATTTATCAAAGGATATATTTCTAAAGCTGTTATATGCTTGTCAAATTTCTTAATCTTGATAAATGCTCCTATTGCACTGACAGCTGTCATTAGGAAATTAAACTGTGGGCTCATGGGTGCCAACTTTTCATTTTCACTATGGGGGCAGAAATTCCCCTAAGCCTTGACCTTAATATAAGAAAACTACCAGCCCAACCCATCACCTGTCCGAACACATTTTACAGCACTTTTAAAAAGGAATTGCAAAAAGTCATAAGATTTACAATACGTTTAAAATATATAACATCTTAGCAACAGGCACTCAACCTGCTGAGCTACCCTGGAGGCCTTCTACTTTAGGGCATGTTTATTGATCCCTTAACGTGTTCAAAATCACTGCATTACCAACAGTCCAGTTTGTGTACATGACTTTAAAGTCAATAGTATTTCATCTACAGCCACACTGACCCTGTGCATACATTCACTGACGGTGTGCCAGTGGCGGCTTCTCCAATATGGACGAGGGGGCGCTGACGCACGGGCACGCTCAGCCATTATGTAAACCCTGAGCACTCCCTCAGCTGCTATTTGCAGCTAAGTTAACACTCCAGACTGGCTTGGACTGTCAATGCATGTCTGATTGAGTTTAAAGAATGCTGGCTCTTGCTGAGTGCATATGGCATTTTTTGCAACTGTTGAACATGAGTTCACTTTTTTTAGGATGTCTCATAACTTGATGCGAAACTTTTTTTTGATCAGCTTGATAAAATAACGGTATACACATAAACCGGTTTGGCCTGTTGGCCTTTATTATACACCGGGGCCCCACCTTGTATTTGTGCCCCCCGGTTTGCCACCCTCCACTCCCCCAATAGCGATTTCTAGTGACGCCACTGGTGGCAGGAAGCTGCACATCAGCACTAAGTGCCTCATTAGGACCCTGGCGGTAGCCGTGCCCTTATTAAGGGCACTGCTGCCGCCGGTAATTATTTTTTTCCGGGGGCCCAGAAAAGGGCAATAACCGGGTCATGCCGACCTTTTGCGAACCCGGTTATTGCCCTTTTCTGGGCTCCGGAAAAAAGCATTCACCATTCCCATTCGAGCCACATAGGGCTCAATGGGAATGAGGAGGATGCTAACAGCAGGCCCTTTAATGATGGGCCCGTTGTTAGCAGTGGCGGCTGGTGAGTTTGAAACCTGGAGGGGCGTACATTTCCCCGGGGCAATATGTGAGCTTGCGCGCGCAGCGCCCGAGCCCACCACACCTAGAAGGGGTGCAGGGGGGTTTGTCCCCCCGCAAAATTTTTTGAAAAATGCCAATTTACTGTCCAAAAAACCCACCGAAATATGACAAAAAGCATTAGGTTTTCCATACTAATGGGGTACATTACTGGTACGTGTGCAAGTGTGACGGTGTATTTTACAGCAGCTTGTATTGAGAATAGCTGGTACTATGGTGTATGCATAACGAAATTCATTATACAGCCAGTAATGATGGAAACATCAGTGGCGGCTGCTTACATTGGGCGGGGGGGCGCGGCCCCCCCACCACAGAGAGAAGAAGAAGAGAAGAGAGTCTCTCTTTCTCTTCTTAAAGTTAACTTACACATTTAAAACCTGTGCAAAGTGGCAGATTAATTATTTATTTATTAATCTGCCGCTCTGCAGCCTTGCAGCCTGGGCTGCTGGACGGGCCCACCAGGCCTGCTACTGCGGCGGGGCGCGTCCCGATTTAGTAGCTTTTCGGCAATGTAGAGTGCGTGGAGCTTGTAGCTCCACGCACTCTACGTAACCATTCGCCCATTCAAGAAGCTGGCGGGGCGCTGGAGGGGTGGCCCTGCACTCTTGGCATTCTACGCAAACAGCGTAGAGTGTCCTCTCCTCCTTGTGGGCTATGGAGCACGCATAGCAACAACAGATTATGGATGGATTCTCATTGGCTGTTTGCCAGCCAATGACAATCCGTTTGGTGTGTGGTGGGTGGAGTCGGGTCATGGGCACACGGTGCCTCGCCTTCCGTTCCAGTTGTTTCTCTCCGAGCCCTGTTGCTGGTCGTTTATGTACCAGAATTTTCGGCCATAAACCCTCAAAATCAATGATACATGACAGGACCAGCCAATAGTATGTGCCGCATTCACAGGTAGAAATATTTCATACATTTGATCCAATTGAATTGATTGCAGTTCTGTGCTCGGGTCGCTCATGCATTTGGCACTATTTGGAAAGTGATGCATTTGATATTTTGGGGTTCTGTTTCCTGGTGGAATCGGCGCTATTCGAGCACTCACCAAGCCAGTTCCAGGTGCCACGACTCGGGAGAGGACTGCGGGCCAGGGAGTCAGTCGTCGTTGTCGACTATGCAGATTTTGGGGGTAACGGCCTGGAACTGGCTCGGTGAGCACTCGTTTACTTTGTTACGGTAACGCAGTAAACAAGCACTCAAGCGAGTTCCAGGCACCACGAGGAGAGGACTGCGGGCCAGGGACCACCGGACCGGTGCAGAGTAGTGGGGGCAGCGGGGCTGGCAGCGAGGCTTATCTGCTGCGAGGTGGGAGGGCTAGTAGAGACTAGGGGCGAAGTGGCTCAATCAAGCAAAGCGGGTGGGCGAGATAATACACCACCACCGGACCCCCACTGCAGACTTGCAGTGTATGCTTCTCCCTTGTATAAGCTTGTAGGCCTGAACCTACAAGCTTACAAGCTTAAGCATACACTGCAAGTTGCAACTCTGCGGCCCACACAAGTACACGACCAGCATTGTGCGGGCCGCAGCGCATATTCAGGCAGGCAGGATTCTCGCAGTTACTATTAAATTAACTTACCTTTGCGAATCAATCTGGACTGGACTCCATCAGGAGGAGGGCAGGCAGCAGGCGAGCAGAGACAGCACGTCCGGTGACCAGTCTCGTCTGTGGATGGGCCTGGTCCCTGGCTGGAAGAAGTCCACATCGACCAGCAACAGGGCTCGGAGAGAAACAACTAGAACGGAAGGCGAGGCACCGTGTGCCCATGACCCGACTCCACCCACCACACACCAAACGGATTGTCATTGGCTGGCAAACAGCCAATGAGAATCCATCCATAATCTGTTGTTGCTATGCGTGCTCCATAGCCCACAAGGAGGAGAGGACACTCTACGCTGTTTGCGTAGAATGCCAAGAGGGCAGGGCCACCCCTCCAGCGCCCCGCCAGCTTCTTCAATGGGCGAATGGTTACGTAGAGTGCGTGGAGCTACAAGCTCCACGCACTCTACATTACCGAAAAGCTACTAAATCGGGATGCGCCCCGCCGCAGTAGCAGGCCTGGTGGGCCCGTCCAGCAGCCCAGGCTGCAAGGCTGCAGAACGGCAGATTAATAAATAAATAATTAATCTGCCACTTTGCACAGGTTTTAAATGTGTAAGTTAACATTAAGAAGAGAAAGAGAGACTCTCTTCTCTTCTTCTTCTCTCTGTGGTGGGGGGGCGGCGCCCCCCCGCCCAATGTAAGCAGCCGCCACTGGTTGTTAGCATCCTGGGCTGCCAGCGGGACCCGCTAAGGACACCTGGGCCCTCATTTCGAGGTCGGTGCTAGTCATGGCGCTATTAGCGCCATGACTTGCACCAATAACGGTACCGCCACCGACGTGGTGGTATGGGGACTTACCGGTCCATTCCGCCCTTTGCGGGACCGGTAAGTCCCCATTTGAAATGCCATTCCCATTTGAGCCCCCAGAGGGCTCAATGGGAAGGGGCAGGCGGCAATAACGGTACCGCAAATTGTGGTACCATTATTGACCCCGGTATCCCTTTGCGGGTGCTGTCCTTAACGCCTGCTAAAACCAGGCGTTAAGGAAGGACCCGAAAAGGGACCTCGGAATAGGGCGCAAAGGGATTGCCGGCACCAGTGTCATTACCGGTGCCCGGTATCCCTTTGCGCCCGGGTCGTAATTACCCCCCTGGTCTGACCAGGAGTCCTTAGCGGGGCCCGCAGCAGTCCTCGTAATAGGGCAGCCCGTAATGAACAGTGCCGGTCCCGCACCGGCACCGTTCATTACGTGTCCACCTGCCTCCTAATGAGGCCCTATGTTTTCCTGGATGTTCGGTAACAGCGACCGGAATCAGTCTCCGACTGGCCTATAGGGCAGTAGGCCCATGGCTGAACCAAAAACGCAAAATGCTTCTGTGGGCACGTTTTTTGGGTCAAAGTGGGCCACTTTTTTGGCCATTGTGTGCCATTTTGATGAGTTACTTCACTATGTGGCTAATAGTTTTGACCAGTGTTACTGAGTAAATATTCTTTAAAATGTACAGTTTGCATCACATTTGATCAAACATCTCCCCTTGGGTACTATTCAAACAGCGTCACAAAAGGAATGAATTCCCATTTGCAACTGTCGGCCACTATGGTGCCCAAGACAATTGTATGCCCCATTCCGACTCTGACCGGAATAAGCAAAACTTTTAATGCATCTTCAAAATGGTTGAAGATTGAACTAGGAACAAAAGGGCAAATGGTCACGCTTGCGGTTGAAATGTACATACAATTTGCCAAGCCGGCAGCACGTCCCTGTGCTTTAGTAAACAGATGGGTCACAAAACAGGGAAGGATTATGCGCTTTTAGACTTTAAACTGATGTAATCACACTGCGCCTTCCAGGCCCAGGTGGTGGCGACACACTCGGGGCACCTTCCAGCCTGAGACGGGACCTGCTTGCTACAGCTGGTTTCCTCCCAAAATAGCTACATCCGCTGCCCTAGCCCCAGCGCGTGACAAGAATCAGAGTGATACAGCGAAAATGTGAAGGAGACTTCCCTACAGGCCACGCTTCTAAATGACCAATAGGACAGGCGTTGACTAGCGTTTGGCAGATTCTGCCCCGTTCCTGCCCGCCAGTCACAGCACAGCTTGGCATGTAAAGAAACTTGACAGGCTACCGACTCTTTCCGAACATGGCACTCTTTTCCACACCACTACAAGCGCGTTATTGGTGAACCGAGCATGTCGTTTACCATTCTCCATCCCTACAGGTTTCCAGAGGCACCCCTGGCATGTCTGTGGTTGACTCCTCCCCAGGCCTACCGGCCTTTAGGAAGTGAGATGGGCATATGACTGACTGCGCCCAAGCACTACAGGCCGTCACAGACACTGCTGACGTGTATGTTGTCTAACCCAACCATATTGTCCTTTGGCCCGGCATTTGACAGACTTATCAGGCCCAACCAGTTTCCATGGACACGCCTGAAATGCCTGTGGTTGACTCACCCCCAGCCCCACTGTGACCTCCAGGAAGTGAGCGGAGCACATATGACTGAGCATTTGCAGATTTCCAGGGAAACAGCCGACATGCTGATGAACCCGACCCCCGTGCTACCGACGTTTAGCATGTGAATAGGGCATGTGACTGACAGATCCCCTGCCCTTCAAGCCTTCAGAGTCACGGCTGTCATTTCTATGGTTACTCTTCCCAGCCCTACTGGCTATTAGGTAGTGAGCAGGGAATGTGACTGACTCACCCCAGCCCTATAGGCGTGGCTTTCAAAGGCATGTCTAACATGCATGTGGTGGCCTCACCCTCTTCTCTACCAGTGTTTAGGAAGTCTGAGGACCATGTAACAGAACGACCCCCTTCCCAAACAGGCTACAAAGAAACCCAGACTTGGCAGTTAGATTTCTTCTGAAGCTCCAAAGGTGCTCACCAACCCCTGCAAACACTACTCTCACTCACCTCCAAACTAAGGGCCTAATTCACAGAGCGTTACCCAATGGGGTGTTTCCATTATAAAATGCGTCTGTGAATTAGCCCCTTAGAATTCACTTAAAACCAGTGGCGTCGCGCCTCCCCCCTCTGAAATCCAGGGTGCCCCCGTTGCTCCCCCCCACCTCAGCTGGGCGGCACTGTCAACACAACACAGGAGCTGAACAACAGGATAGTGTACTGTTGTGCAGAAATAGATAGTGAATGGAGACTGTCATAAGTCTTCATAAGCACTCGGCTTGACTCATAAGCACAACAATCAAAACAGTTCGGTTTTCTCTGCAGCTAAAACCAGCTTGAAGTGGGAAAATGGAAAAACAGGCTCCCATCTTCCCCCTCTCGCGCTTGGCCTAAAGGTTCACGGCCCAAGCACCCGCCACGAGAAGAGTTTGCCCATCTACCAGATGAACAGATACCCTGGTACAGGAACATAAGGATGTGTCCATCTGCCTGCCCAGCAGCCCGCCCTGCCCATGCCGATGCCTGCGGCATGGATCAACTAGACTAAAACCTATACGTCGTTAGAGATGCCATGACGACCTAGCCAACAGATAGCACACCTGTGCCAATATACACACTGGACACTCCCGCACCAATCTACACGAAGAATATACTCAGTGCTATGACGTAGGCGACAGACATACTCACGGACGTGCATCTTTATTATTTTCCACATAGGCTCTCAAAATGCAGAAACGCAAGACGCACCATGAACTCATCTAAAGAGCTTGCTTATGCTTCTTCTAAACCTAGGTGCCATAATGAGAATTATAACGAAGACACGATACTGGTCATAAGACAATATGAGACTATAACCTAAAGCGCCTGTGCACCAAACGGTTCCACCTATACACCAGGCCTAAGTAGGCCGCAAGCAAGAGCTCCCGTGGACGTTAACAGAACAAGAGTCAGGTTGGTGATCCTGCAGAATGAGCTTGGTGAAAGGAGACAGCCAAGGTCGTAATGTTGCAAACCCACATTCCAAAAGCAGACCATGAAGGGCACGATGTTGCAACCTCGCACCCCGTGCACCAACATCAAAGTCGCACCTGCAAATTAAACCAGGCACACAGTGGAAAAACAATATTAATTGTGCAGAATTCTGCCTCAAACACGGTCCCACCTCACGTGACCAAGCCGAACCTGACAAGATGCCAAGCTCAGGAGGAAGGAGGCGTCTGGATCCCTCGTTACAAGACACAGGCAGATACACTTGAAAGGATCAATGGACATCTGCGACAGTGGGAGTAGTCGGCCGTCCAGCTCATGAATAAGTCTTCACATTGTCTGCATGTACCCATAGTGAAACATTGTTGCAAATTGCAGGTACACCGAGAGCTGGGAACAGCGATGGTCCCAGGCTGGGAAGCTCACGGGCGCACCAATCAGAACATGGGGCTCTTATCACTGACGCCATTAACATTAACCAATCATTAGGAGTCTTCATGTAACAATTCTCATGTATCTAATTGTAGGGACAACCCAGATATATCACCTGACTAACCCTTGTGCACTCATATTATTCTCTATACGTATGCTATACTAACCCTACCACTCGAGCAACCAATTAAGAGTGGCAATAGGTTTTTTGTTAACTTTCTAAAGTGACGCAAGTAGCGCGTCATACTACAGTAAAAAGGGCCTGCGAGCCCCACGATTGTGTGTGTGTCAGGTCAGACGCGTATGATCCTTGACCCATCCCTGCCGTTTGTGTTTAATAAACAGCAGAGTCACCTTGCTTCTTGTGTGTGTCTCATACTCTATCTCTTTTGGGATATACGGGAGGAGTTGGGGCCTCCCTGCCCGGAGGTCCGCGGACGGCCCGGCCGTCCCCGGCAGAATTTCCCCCCGACAAGTTGGAGGCACCGCTGAGATCTGTTTAAGATTGGCATTTTTATTTTTTACTTTTTCCAAGCACTCCAGTTGCGAGGAGGCCCGGCGGCGCGGCCCCCTCTGCCGTTGCCCCCTTCTGAGGACTACAGGACCATCGCGGAACTGCGAGAAGACCGGACAGCGCAATCCGGATATTGGTCCTCGGGAGCCGGTTGAGAAGTATCCCGCCCGCGGTTGGCGAGTGTCCAGACGTGGTCCAGACGAGGGGAGGTGACGAGCCGCTCGGAGGGGTGCACGCAGTCGAGCGGCCCGCATCAAGAGAACTTGGTGAGCATGCCACGCACAACAAACAATGTGAAATTGTGAGGGAGGGGGGAGGAATTAAATACGGGAGGCGGGAGGTGTTGCACAGGTGAACGGCGAAGGTTTGACAATTTAGTGTTAGAAATAGAATGAATGGTAGTTGAACAAGCGCGAGAGCAGTTGGCTACGTAACGCGAGAGAAGGGGGCGGAGCACGAAAACATCACGTGCGGCCGCTCGTAGACACTGATTGGCCTAGGTCACGACTACGTGTAAGGGTGTGTGTGTGGTTTCCTACGATTTGGCATTTATTGATCAATGAGTAGATGAGGATCCCTATTGTTCGAGCAAGACACTCGATAGGTAGATGACGTTTCCCTGTAGGCGGTAGCTAGTCAGTTGCCCAATACGGAAGATAATTGGCTGGTTAAGCCCTCCTGTCGAGGGGCGTATCACACGCGAGGCGACGCAGCGTGCGCAGTCCGATTATATTGTTGATTTGATTACCTTGTTCCAGGAGTGACAGGAAGACAGCTGTGGGGTTAACGGGGGTAGATTGGAGGTGTATTTTGGATTTAAAGAATATATGAAGAACTTACCAGTAGCTCTAACAGATCGGTGACGTCACCAGTAGGGTTTTAATAGGATATCGCAAGCACGAGACATCCTCGTTTTGAGAGTGGTGGGGAAGAGAACTGTGGTAAGGGAGTGGAAACGGAGATAAACGGTAAACAAGTTGATCGAGGAAAGGCGAAACGGGGAACGTGGCTGCGCACGGAGAACGCCGGCCACGGCAAGTGTAGGAGGGGGAGGAGCACGTGAAAACAGGACGACTGTATAAGAACGTAATAAGGGGTACGCAGCCGCAGGGGGCTGCGTACGCCTCGGCCGCAGGGGGCCGTAAGGGTGTTGTATAAAGGAAGAAAGGCAGTGGAAAATCTACAAATGTAACATACTATATTTTTATAATTTTCCTTAAGCGGACTATCGTAAGTCCCCAAACTTACGGGGCCAGGTAACGATATAAGGCTGCATATTGTAAACTATTAGTGGGATAAACTGATACCAGATTAGGGAAGGGTAGCAAGTGGAGCGCTACTATGTCATACGGAACAGGATCGGGAGGGTGGGGGAACACCCTCACCACGCCACTACAATACATATGCACAACTCTGCCACCCCATAGGGAGAAACTGATTAAGTATAGCATAGAATGGACCCAGGGGACGGATAACAAAATGCTAACACCGTGGCCGCCTAACGGTAGCTTCGATCCATATGCCCAACATTCACTATTAAATCATCTGCACAATACATATAAAGGGAAGAAGTTGGCAAACCACGTGGAAGTGTTTAACTTATGGAGGATGTTCCAGGGGTCCCGACCAGGACCAAATGGAATATTCACTATGGGGGAAATACAAGAAGAAACAGAGATTAAGGAGGAAGGAGAGGATGGGAAACAGGGGAATGAGGACCCAAAGAACACGGGAAACAGAGGTGAGGGAGGAGAAAAGAATAATAAAGCAGATGAAATAAAAAAGGAACCGAGCAATGATATGCCCCTAGCAACGGGAGTAAAAACAGAGGGAGGGGGGTTGTACCCTTTAAGAGAATTGGGAGAAATAGAAAGAGGACAGTTAAGGGCGGCTGAGGGATACTCGAACCCGGCATACAGCCCTCCACCATATGTGGCTCATAGGAAAATGCCAGCAGGGGAGGGGAGGACTGGAGAAGACCAGACTATGGAAATAGGAAATGATGAATGGGTAGCTGCACAGATATTATTAAAATTACGAGGTTCATTAACAGGAGAAGAGAAGGAGGTAGTAAAGAAAACAGAGGAGGATAATGCCAGGGAGAGTGAATTGAGGGGGGAAGAGCTGTTAAGACAAAAAGAAGAGATTTTGGAGGAACGGTTAGCAAAATTAAGGCATGAACAGAATGAATTCATCAAGCAGCTTGAGAGGGAGGAGAGAGAGAGGGCGAGGAAAAGGAAAGAAGGTAAGAACGAATTGGAAAAAATAAGGGAACGAACTGAGGAGCAAAGGAGAGAAGCTGACAGGGTAAAAGCAGCAGCAGAAAGGGTATCAAGAGTAGTACTGCGGGAAAAGAAAAGGGAAGAAGAAGAAAAAGAAAAGGAAATGGCAATATGGAGGAGGAGGTTACTATCAGAATCAACTAAGAAATACGAAGAAGGGAGGGTGATGGAGAGTATAGTAGAAAAAGAAAGGGCGAAATGGGAAAGGAAGAAAGAGGATGAAAGACTATTAGAACAGATGAGAAGTGAAGTGATGGAGAAATTGAAAAGGAAAAGGGAGGAAAATAGTAAGGAGATGGAGGAAAGGTATGAAGGAGAAAGAGGAGATAGGGGAAGGGAGAGTGGAACGTGAGGGGATGTATATGATGACACAGAAGTAGCAACAACATCAGCACAAAGGGGAGCGGTTGATAAAGGAGAAAGAGGAGAACTGGACCTAATAGATTTACAAACAGTAACGATCAAGGGGAAAAAGACCGAGTGGGGGGTGCCGTTTATGACTAGCTTTTGTAGTGAGGAAGAGGGAGTGGAAAATTAAGGAAGAAACAGTGAAAGGGAAAGCTTAGATAAACTATACATCACCCGGACCAACATAGACTCGCCATGGATCAGTAGGAGAAAGGATGAGATGGAGAGAAGTGAGGAGGGAAAGAAAGGAATAGAGGAAAGACAGGCACATGAGGCCGCAACATCCCCATCCCCATCACGCCCTCCCCTATCGCACCCTACATGCTCAACCACCTCACGTTCGTTACGCAAAATAAAACTAGCGCCCTTCACCGACGAACTGACACCCTACACATGGCGGCTTAGAGACCTCCCTAGTCGCAGGCAGGAAAGAGGTATACACATGCCCACATTAAATACAGAGAAAGATGGAAGAAGGGGAAAAGATGGAGAAGAAAGAGGTATGAGCAGGGGAAATACAAACGAAAGTGAGAATGTGGAAGAAAGGGAAGAGGAGGAAGGGTGTGAGGACTCAATATTATGGAACACAAAGGGTGAAACGAGACATAATTTAATGCCACTGTTGGAGAGAGGTGGGGTTAGACCACAGTATGTTCCTTGGAAGCATACCGATAAAGAAAATATAAAATGTAGGCTCCCATCATTAAGTGGAGGTGCGGGTAAACAGAAGCTGGCAGTAGGAGATGTAAAGGGCCTTTTAATATCAATATTAGGGGATAGAGCGGATGACATCTGGAAGAGAGCGGGATTTCATGGGGTAACAATAACAAATACTTCGCACGATGGGGCACCGTTCGCAAACTGCAGACATGCACTATGGCAGGCATTGAGGGTACAGTACCCAGACACATCAGATATAGGAGCAATTACATCCCGCAAGATGCATGAGAACGAAGATCCTGTTGATTATATCCAGGAAATCCAAGAGAAGTGGCGCATGGAAACTAGAGAACAATGGGATAAAACACCAGCAATATTTTACCATATACTGGTACAAGGGCTCCCAGAAGGAGTTCAGAAACAACTAAAGAAAGTAGTGGGAATGGAAGCAAAACCATGGCCCGAAATACAACTGACTATAGTGCATCATTGTAGGACATGGCAAGGAAAAATGAAACAAAAGGAAGAGGACAGGAAAACGGAAGAGGCTAAATTAGTACAGAAAAAGCTTACTAAATACACAATGGAAGGGGCACTAATAACTACACCTACAACAATGACCCAAAACCCCACACAAGT
This sequence comes from Ambystoma mexicanum, assembly GCF_040938575.1. Classification (NCBI taxonomy): domain Eukaryota; kingdom Metazoa; phylum Chordata; class Amphibia; order Caudata; family Ambystomatidae; genus Ambystoma; species Ambystoma mexicanum. The sequence goes on from NC_090934.1 coordinate 232,103,704, forward strand.
AGTGGCTGCACAAGATTCTTCCCAAATACCACCTTCACAGACTATAACACAACAGGTGCCGCCACTCCAACCATACACGCCCAACATGGGAGGAGGATACCCAATGCCAGGAGCTGGGTATTATAATTACTACAGGGGGAGAGGAGGAATTATGAGAGGGAGAGGGTACGGATATGGCACCCAACCGCAGGTGGGAGGACTTAGAAATTCCTACCCCACAGGGCAACCAGTATACCAGGACAACGCAGGGAGCTTTCCATGGCAGAATAGGGAACCACCGGTGTGTTGGAGCTGTGGACTATTGGGGCACATGTCACGCACGTGTAGAGTTAGACCAGGAACACCATCATGGAGTGATCAGGGACAACCAAGGCCCTCACAGGTACAGCAGGGCATACCACAACAGCAAATGTTGCAACAAGGAAATGAACAACAACAACAATTAACACAACAACAGCCCCAAACACTGCCACAACAACAGGTAGCGATGACACAACAACCCCACATACCACAAACACAACTGGGTAGGGTGACGGTTTTGGGACACAACCCTTATACCGGAAATGGCCAGTCGTTGTACCCCCAATAGGACAGCCCACAGACGGCCTTGGTGTGTCCCATCCTGTCAGTAACACCTAATAGTGCGGAGGAACCACGCATAGAGGTAACGATAGGTGACAAAAAATTATCATTCCTTGTTGACACCGGGGCGACCCGGTCTTGCATAAAGGAAGGTAAATTTAAGATGTCAGGCGAGACCATGAACACCCAAGGATTCTCTGGGGCTAGAGGGTTGGTTCCCTTTACTGATAACATTCCCTTATCTATTGGAGATTACGATCTGTCAGTTCCACTTTTATATTATAGTGCCTCACCAGTAAATATACTGGGGAGAGATATAATGAACAGGTTGAATATGACGATCTCCTTTACTTAGAACGGCATAATTTGCTCTTCTCCGGGGATTAACATGCTCACAGCACGACAGATTATGCAAGCATACTGTGGACAGACAGCGATTAGGGCGGAGCCAGTAGATGGTGAACACTTCCAGTATGGAACGGACATGGCAATTGCATGGATGCCAGGGATAGAAGGGAAAATATGGAGAAGGCCAGCAGCCTATCTGTTCAGACCAGAAACACCTGTTAATGAACAAGAAGGGAAGGTGGTTTCAATGGATATTGAGAGCATTATTGCAACAGCTGATTATATTGCTGTACATGCCCAAGACAGAGAAGGAAGAGCATGGAGGGCAGTGATAGCATTAGCAGAAGGATGTAGGCTCACCCAGGTGTCAGATGAGGAGCTGTTTTCAGATGAAAAGGAGGAAGGTGAAATGGTGTTTATGATGAGTGTGGAAATATGGCTAAGAGTGGCCTACAAACAGGTAGCACAGAAAATTGCAATGGCACTTGAGGCACCCGCATGCACCCCGGTCCCTTTCTTTAAGGACGATATGTCAAAAGTACCCAAATCATTGTGGACTACTGGCCCCTATGACGTGGGCTGCATAAAAAGTATAGGGGGAGTAAAAATAAAATTGAAAAAAGGTGCAATACTCCCCAGAGTAAAACAGTACCCACTATCAAAAGAGGCAGATGAGGGCATATATGAAACCATAACGGCCCTTATAAATAATGGTATATTGGTCCCCTCAGAATCACCATGTAATACGGCTGTGTACCCAGTGCGCAAGGCTAAAGGGGGATCTTGGCGCTTTATACAGGATCTCAGGCCCTTGAACAACATAGTAGAAGCGGAATATCCCGTAGCTGCAAATCCGGCCACAATCTTGTGTGGCATTCCAGCAGAAGCATCACGATTTACAGTGATCGACCTTAAAAATGCTTTTTTCTCAATACCATTACACCCAGACTCACAAGATCTGATGAGCTTCACTTACAGAAACACTAAGTGGGAGCACACCAGATTGCCACAAGGGTATTGTGAATCACCTTCAATTTTCAATAGAGTGATACAGATGGATTTGGGTAACATTGAAGTAGAAAGCACGGTGTTGCAGTATGTGGATGACATAATAATTTGCAGTAAAAACGAAAAAACATGCAGAGAGGACTCCTTAAAGATGCTGACAATATTGGCTGACAAAGGTTACAAGGTAGACATGGAAAAGATACAGTACTGTCAAGAACAGGTACTTTACATTGGTCAGCTTATATCCCAACATGGAAAAAAGATCGCACCACAAAGAGCACAAGCTATTTCGACCACTCCAATGCCACAAACTGTAAGGGAACTGCAGCAGTTCCTGGGGCTCTGCAACTACTGTAGAGCTTGGGTATTTGATTACAGTTCGTACATAGGACCCCTGCTTGAGGCGCTACGGGAAGCTAATAAAGGGGAGAAAAAACTGGGGTGGACGATGGAAATGAAAGAAGCTTTTGATGAATTAAAAGATGCGATATCAACTGCTCCGGTACTGGCATCCCCAGACTATGAGCGGCAATTTGTTATATTTTCACATTGCGACTCAGCAGTAATGAAAGCAGTGTTGGCTCAAAAAACAAGCATGGGCTACAAACCAGTAGCATTTTACAGTGGCCACTTAGATCCTGTAATGTTAGGCCACTTCCCCTGTGAACAAGGTCTCGCCGCAGCTGCTTTTGCGGTGGAAAAAGCATCAGCAATCACCATGGGGTGCCCGACTACACTATTTGTGGAACATGCACTTTTTGCGATATTAAATAAACCTAAATCCACCCTAACCACGCAAAGAGCATCAGGTTATGAGATCATTCTATCCAGACCCGAACTATCAATTGTTAGATGCAGCACGGTCAACCCTGCAAGGTTCCTAGCAGAAGTAATTGAGGAGGGAGATTATGCCCATGACTGTACACAAATAACTGAAATGTACTCATGTACTAGAAAAGTTGAGGAAAACGCACTAGATGGGGGTGAGCTCTTATTTATTGATGGGTCATTAACTATCGATCAGAAGGATGGTGTGAGGAGAACTGGGGCTGCGGTGGTAAAAATGATGGAGGTACCGGTGTGTGTGGCAATGAAATGTGTACAATTACCACAGCATTACTCCGCTCAAGCAGCTGAACTGGTAGCATTGATCTTGGCGTTGAAGGAAAGCTTTGACAAACGGGTGACCCTATATTCCGACAGCGCATATGTTACATCCACTGTACACTCAGGACTGTCGAAATGGAGAAGAAGAGGGTTTAGGAGAGCTGATGGCACTCCAGTGCAACATGCCCTCTTATTGGCTGAATTAATTGAAGTAATTAATGACCCCCAAGAATTAGCTTTAGTAAAATGCACCGCACACACCAATGGTGAGGACCACGTCTCAAAGGGAAATGCAGCAGCGGACGCACATGCGAAGTACGCTGCATACTTTGGTGAGATATGGAACCCCCCCAGAGTCACAGAGAGGGAGAAGGAGGGGAATGGCTAAGGAGATGTTGATAAGAGAAGGGTACACCCGTCTCCCAGCCACACAGATTATGGAGTTACAAGCGGCTGCACCAATGGCCGAAAAAGAAATATGGGTAAAAAGAGGATGTACAATGTCACCAACCGACGCACTATGGCGCCAGGGTGGCACTGGAAAGGTTGTAATACCATTGGCACTTTTGAACACCGCCCTGAACCAACTACATCATCCAGCCCACACAGGCAAGGAAGTAATTGCAGCACGAATTAGGGAAGATTGGTTCTGTCCTGAGTTAAATTCGCATGTGTCAAATTTTATCAGTAATTGTCTCACATGTCAACAGTTTACGGCCGGCCACACTCTAAAGGTGATAAGAGGTACTATACCCCGGCCAGAGGGACCTTTCCGGCATTTCCATATTGACTATGTTGATATGATCAATATATGTCAAGGAAATAGGTATATGATTGTAGTAGTATGCCCATTTTCTAGGTGGATTGAGGCAGGGCCTTGTTCACACCCAGATGCATTTAGAGCTGCTAAATTCCTAGTGAGGGAGGTCTTCCCCAGGTGGGGAGTGTGCGAGGTGTTAAGGTCAGACAATGGCCCACATTTCGCAAACGAGATGTTTCAGCACATTACATCACTGCTGAACATTCAACATAAATTTGCATGTGCATACCACCCACAGGCCAACGGTGTATGTGAACGCCTGAATGGCCTATTAAAGGAGGCAATTGCAAAGATACAGCAAACAACAAAGAGGAGTTGGTTATATTGTCTTCCATTAGCCTTATTTGAACTAAGGAATAGGCCAGAGTCTGACCACCACCTCACTCCCCATGAGGTGGTTACCGGACGTCAAATGCGCCTTCCCCTAACGCCAACGTCAAGAGCATTTACCGACCACGAAAGCACTGCAAGTGTTCTTGGTGATGAAATGTACCAATATGTGTCTTCTTTGATTACTAGTGTAGTGTTTGTGTCTCAACAGCTCGAGCGCACACGGGGCGGGTCTAATAGAAGCCAGCAAGAAGACGCGGATAAAGAACTGGAAAAGGAAGGACTGTGTAAGATTGCTAAAGGTGACCACGTACTACTTCGCAACTTCAATAGGAAGTGGAACAGCCCACGCTTTACTGGTCCCCATCTGGTAGAGGAGGTATCAACAAGAGCAGTAAAGCTACAGGACAAGCGTGCCTGGAACCACCTACACGACGTAAAGATCTACAAACAACAGACCCGCCCCAGCGCCACCGACAGGTCCATTGAGAGAACAGCAACAACATCGACAACGGAGGAAGGAAGTGATACCACAGTCAGCGGCCCAAGTATTCCCATACCTTGTCACTCCCCAGACTCCCCAGAGACAATAACTGAAGAAGAAAGGGGTGATCCCCATACAGCCCACCCCATGATCACACGCTCAAAGAGTAAAAGCCACGCCCACCAGTTGAGCCCAAAAACCCCCTGCCCACCATCCACTGACCCCTGTCCCCATTACAGTAGTAACTGAACTAAAGGACATTGCCTTGCACAAATACACATGTAAACACGTGAATGCTCTCTTTTTCTTTTCTCTCGCACATGCAGGAACCGCGTATTATTGTATTGCTAAGAAAGTAGATAACTAACAAATTCACTGCCCAGGAGTAGATGGTACCCTCAGATGATAATTACCCAGAAGAATTGTCACACCAATTTGTATATGAAATAAAAAGGCCAACGTACCTGAAAAGGAAAAGGGTACGTGTCTACTACACAGCATTCCTCTTGGCCATAGAATACTCGATGCCCCACCTCCACCCATACTTGCCCGCCCTAAGAGATAGATCGCTTAGATTAGCGTGGGAACAGCTCTTCGCCTGGGCACTGATTGACTATTTGATAGGGAGAGCTTAAAGAACAACAACTAACATTTAATAACCAGCATATTGAGAATTTTCAGGCGGGCAACTCTAACGTCGCAAGAATACGCTGCCGGACTGCAGCAAGGTAAGAGCAAAATGCCGGTGAAATTAGCATATGTAATAAAAGTAATAGGGATTTTGATAATCACCGGGTTCGTAGCTGCCTCTGTATGGCAGTACAGCTGTGCTATCAATATTATTGCTGTACCCAAACCTAACACACCCCCATCCCCAGCTGCAACAGGTGTTACGTCAGGTGATATTAGTAAAATTGCGCACAAGCAAAATAGAGTTCAACGCAGCACATACTCAGATAATAAAGGTATTGACAATTATATACAAGATTCAGCACACGTCTCAAACAACATATGGTATCAACACATGACCCGCATTGGTAAGCAGACAACAGAAGACAGCTGCTACGTTTGCTCATTTATACCATACGCCATGAGCGCTTCTCGAACCTTTGTTGCCACAGAAATAGACGAAAAAACAGCACGATGCATAATATACTTGGCACTGTTCCAAACGAAAGAAAGATTTCAAGGAGCAGTGGTGCATATGACGTGGAAAACACGAGACTCATACCCATACGAAAACAACTTCCTCAAGACTTATTTGAGTTACCACAAGAGCAGTTTACATGCTGAAGCATTCAGATACATAACAAGTGGTCCTGCAAAAGGAGAAACAAAGAAAGTAACACTGCAGTATTTATCATGTGATTGGTACGCCACTGAAGTTCCTGGTAAACTAGGATGCTGGGAGAGGCCACTGGTGACGATAACGGGGAAAGTGTACTTGGACAACAAATGGGAGATAGGAGTGGTTGGCAGCAACATGGTAACAAAAGAAACTATTTCAACTATCGATGCACACAACCACAGATGTTGGACGACTTGGATCAAATACATGCCTATGCTCACATGGATAGAAACGGATGAAGACCCGATAACAATACTGCCGCTAACTGTGCCTAAACTTTGCTACCAACATAAAGGAGAGGTGGACGTAGGATACAACACCAATTGTGGAAGCGTGATGGAGTTACCTGAGGGGGGAGCAGGAACAGCAGTGATAATGGATCATTACTGGGCCTGTGGAGAAAAGGCATATCACACACTGCCCCCTCTGTGGAATGGTGTATGCACAATGGTGCACGTCAATGTACCATCGCTAGTGGTACCCCAGAAGCATGTGAATGTGGCGAACTTTCCCAAATAAGAGATCTGCACCACCTCAGGAGGAGCCAGGGAACAGGACCAGCGGCAATGATACTGTCCTAAATAGACGGAAAAGACAAGGAGAACCTCTGACAGGAAATTACCTATGGGGAAGGTCGGAAACGGCACTCACTTCAATCCCGCCAGAACACAGACTATTCAGCAGAGCAGCAATGTTCTTCTCCTCAATAATCCATCCAGGACTACAGGCTTACGCAAACGCAAAATGGCTGCAGATAACTAGATGGGAACTTATGATGACCATCAATTCAGCAGTAAACGGATTCAACGCGATAAAAGAGGAGCTGCGAGCAATAAGGATGGTAGCACTGCAGAACAGATATGTATTAGACCACCTCACTGCCATGGAAGGAGGAGTTTGCGCAAAGATAGGACAATCATGCTGCACATTCATTCCTGCCAACGATGCTGACAACGGTACACTGACAGAAGCAGTTTTACAATTGGCCCAGTTGCACTCCAAAATGGTGGATGAAAGTAAAGGTGTGAAAAAGGATGAGAGCTGGTTTTCGCTATTATGGTCATGGGTGCCATCTTGGCTGTCAGATGGACTGAAAATTATAGTTGGTTGTATTATTTTGGCTGGAGCTACATTGATCATAATAAGATTTTGGAAAGCCCGGAAGGCACGCACCACTGACGAGTTGCTTGAAATGGTCGGTATGCACCCACTGATGCCAGCAGATGACGGCCAACACACAGGCATAATCATACAAGAGAGAGAGAAATTACGCAACCAGATCATCACCAACCACCTGGACCCACCATCGGTGAAGGTCGAGAACCCAAGAAACCCCAGGAGTTACATAGGGAAATGGGTATACTGTACTCCTGGAGGAACCTGTGAATATATGTATTGGCCATTTGAAGATCATGTCAACCATTATGGACATTTAGGAGGAATAACTAAAATATGGAGAGTAAGAGGAGATAACGAAAAGGATATGTTTGTGGTCGACAAGTCGACCAGAGGGGGGACTGAAGTGGGAAAATGGAAAAACAGGCTCCCATCCTCCCCCTCTCGCGCTTGGCCTAAAGGTTCACGGCCCAAGCACCCGCCACGAGAAGAGTTTGCCCATCTACCAGACGACCAGATACCCTGGTACAGGAACATAAGGATGTGTCCATCTGCCTGCCCAGCAGCCCGCCCTGCCCATGCCGATGCCTGCGGCATGGATCAACTAGACTAAAACCTATACGTCGTTAGAGATGCCATGACGACCTAGCCAACAGATAGCACACCTGTGCCAATATACACACTGGACACTCCCGCACCAATCTACACGAAGAATATACTCAGTGCTATGACGTAGGCGACAGACATACTCACGGACGTGCATCTTTATTAATTTCCACATAGGCTCTCAAAATGCAGAAACGCAAGACGCACCATGAACTCATCTAAAGAGCTTGCTTATGCTTCTTCTAAACCTAGGTGCCATAATGAGAATTATAACGAAGACACGATACTGGTCATAAGACAATATGAGACTATAACCTAAAGCGCCTGTGCACCAAACGGTTCCACCTATACACCAGGCCTAAGTAGGCCGCAAGCAAGAGCTCCCGTGGACGTTAACAGAACAAGAGTCAGGTTGCTGATCCTGCAGAATGAGCTTGGTGAAAGCAGACAGCCAAGGTCGTAATGTTGCAAACCCACATTCCAAAAGCAGACCATGAAGGGCACGATGTTGCAACCTCGCACCCCGTGCACCAACATCAAAGTCGCACCTGCAAATTAAACCAGGCACACAGTGGAAAAACAATATTAATTGTGCAGAATTCTGCCTCAAACACGGTCCCACCTCACGTGACCAAGCCGAACCTGACAAGATGCCAAGCTCAGGAGGAAGGAGGCGTCTGGATCCCTCGTTACAAGACACAGGCAGATACACTTGAAAGGATCAATGGACATCTGCGACAGTGGGAGTAGTCGGCCGTCCAGCTCATGAATAAGTCTTCACATTGTCTGCATGTACCCATAGTGAAACATTGTTGCAAATTGCAGGTACACCGAGAGCTGGGAACAGCGATGGTCCCAGGCTGGGAAGCTCACGGGCGCACCAATCAGAACATGGGGCTCTTATCACTGACGCCATTAACATTAACCAATCATTAGGAGTCTTCATGTAACAATTCTCATGTATCTAATTGTAGGGACAACCCAGATATATCACCTGACTAACCCTTGTCCACTCATATTATTCTCTATACGTATGCTATACTAACCCTACCACTCGAGCAACCAATTAAGAGTGGCGATAGGTTTTTTGTTAACTTTCTAAAGTGACGCAAGTAGCGCGTCATACTACAGTAAAAAGGGCCTGCGAGCCCCACGATTGTGTGTGTGTCAGGTCAGACGCGTATGATCCTTGACCCATCCCTGCCGTTTGTGTTTAATAAACAGCAGAGTCACCTTGCTTCTTGTGTGTGTCTCATACTCTATCTCTTTTGGGATATACGGGAGGAGTTGGGGCCTCCCTGCCCGGAGGTCCGCGGACGGCCCGGCCGACCCCGGCAGAATTTCCCCCCGACAAGCTCCTCCAATCAGAATGTAGTGCACAAAATTGCTAATGATGGGCCATTAGTCACTGAATAGTTTCGTGGCTGCATTCTGATGGGAGGGGAGGTGCAGTGGGTGTGGGTAGTTGGTGTGCACAAAAGCCTCTCTGCAGGAGGGCTTGTGAAGTCACACATTCCCTTTCATAGGCGGCCCCCCACTTTTGTCTGTGGCTGGGAAGTCATTTAGGGGTCTCCAGAGGTCGCAAATGAGACCTCTGTGGTCTCCCTTGCGACCTCTAAAAAAATAAACTAAAGAAATAAAGTTTTTTTTTTGTAATCCAAGCTCTTGGGCTGTGGCCAGCACCATGTGGCTCTTTACTTCTGGAGTGGCTGACTTTCTTGTTCAGGCCCCTTAAAAAAAAGAAGAAAAATAAGGACAGGAGTGCCACAAGTCTAAAACTTTCAGCACTGACCCTAAATAAGAAAAAATAGGAATACCAAATAATGTGTCTTTCTGGAATTGTATACAATAATTGCTAGACTCATTAAAGGTTTATTTCAGGCACACTTCAGGGGGTGAGTCACTGATTTAGTCTGTTCTTAAACGCCTCAACTCAGCCTTTCATCCTTCTGAGGTCAATAAATGAGTACCAACACAGGTTGGGTGATATTGGGTGTATATTTTTTCTATATAAAGCGCTTAAGCGTAAGTGATATAAAATAACACATCATTATCATTTGGTCATGGACGTATGCTTGCATTCACAGTAATTTGGTAATATGGGCCTAAACACAGTGATCTTAACGATACATATGGCGATCCATTCTTGTATGAAATGTACATCACATTATAGTGATATCGTAACCATATTTTTCATAGTGTATAATGCTATGTGATGTCACTTCCTGTTTGTCAACGGGTGAAAGGTTGTGTTCCATCGCTTCCCGCGATATCACTTCGCGGTGGGGTCAAATGATCACTTCCTGTGATGTCATCAGGGCGTCAAGGGTCGTGTGATGTCACTTCCGCTACCCCTGGCATTTTGGTGAAATGACGTCCCTGATCTGTGGCCCCCCTACTTTTTTCTTTGACCCCCTTCGTACTCCTCCTAAACTTGATTCCTGGCGACACCACTGCTTAAACCTCTGTGCACTGTACACAATTCCTTCAACCGCAGGGGGCCAGGCTCCACCACAAGTAAATTCACCCCAGAACAAACCATTGAAAATGTGCCAAGCCAGCAACGCTGCCCTATTGCCAAGCTTTTGCCGGAAACACCACGGAGGGTCTTCCGTCTCCATCCTTTCTGCCAAACTCTGGAATTCAATGCCCAAAAATTTGCACACAGAGGAAACCCCCTTGTCCTTCAGAAAATCCATGAATACCTGGCTATTCAAAAACATGGACGAAAAAAGAACGCTCTCAACATGCCCTGCAAGAGATCTGACTCATTCGGGTCTGTCTCCCTTACACAAAGTACCAGCCAAGCAGTGCTTTAAGTGGGGTGCTAAATAAAGGGCGAGGGCTCTCGTTAGGGGCTCCTAATGAGAGCACCCCCTCACAGCCCTTGCATTCAAGGAGCTGTGTGTTTAAAGGGTTGCTTGCTGGGGTCGCCAATCCCCGCAGGCAACCCTTTATCCATGTGGCTCCTTGAGTGAAAGGGCTGCATGCTGCCCGATGTCTCTTTATTCAGAAGCAGGAGGAGGGCTTGGTTGGACAGCCTCTCCTTTTGTTTCTGAGTAAAGAGCTAACACACAGCTGGAAACCCTTTAACCAAGCACAGTTAAAGGGCTTCCTGCTGCATGTTAGGTCTTTACTCAGAAACAAAAGCAGAAGCCGTCCAATGCAGCCCTCCTCCTGTTTCTGAATAAAGAGACATCGTGCAGCAGGATTAGTCGAAGTGCTGCTCAGTCAAAGGGCTGACGGAAGGTGTCAGCACTTCAGATTAGAAAAAAGAATGGGGGATGCCACCTCTAGACGTCTTCAGAGACATGGCTTACACAATGGGACATTACAGATCAGTATGTGTCTGTGATTGACTCAGCTCCAGGACTGTTGCCTTTAGGAAGGGAAAGGGGCATGTGACTAACTGTTCTTAAGCAGGACATCTTTTCAAAGACATGGGTGGCATGTTTCCGGTTGGCTCTTCCACAGAGCAACCTGCCATTAGGAAGTGATCCGGACATGGAACAGACCCTACTCCAGCCCTGTAGGCTTCATGTGGCACACCTGACATGTCAGTGGTTGATTCAACCTCAATTTTACCAACTTTTCAGATGCATCAACCTGCAAAGAAATATACTGGTGCGGCTAGGGAAATGATATGTGACTCTCACAGGACATGTCTCGGCACTGTAAGACTATTACTACACAATACAGTGGTGATGAGCGTAGTACAAAGGCTTAATCATATAACATTAAAAAACATGGGCATGTAGAGATGCAGTTGGACGCATTATCCCTAACTTCCTCCCTCACACCTCTGTCATACTGGAACAGTAGGAGAAGAGCTCTGTATGGGACCCGATGTGTTGTTCCTAAATCTCATCGAGCATCCGAGAGACGATATGCACTCAGACAGCCGTACCGTCTCCAGTTCTTCTGCCTTCGCTCCCCTTCTCCCCTGCTGATCTGCTCTCTCGGCACTGTGCACCTGGCCACCCTCTGTCCCCTGGGCCCAGGTACCTGCTCACCCTGCCACCTTCCTGCACTGCCTCCTGGCCACCCCTTGCACTGGGGACTGTATCTGTACCCATAAAGGCCCCCCCCCCAATTTTTCTTCTTTGTCTGCACTTATTCAGACTTACCCAGTCTGCTGCCTTAAGCACAGCACTTGCCACTTGCTGGCTGCACTACCACAGTTTGCCTCCATCTATTTATTTTTATTTATTTTATTTATCTGCGCTCCTCGGCTCTGCACTTTCCACTCTCCACCTTCCATGCACTTTTTCCCTTTTCCCTTTCCCATGCACTTGCGCATTCTCAATGTCACTGGGCCTAGTAAGATCGTTTTTATGTTGCACTGTGTTCTCCCTTGTTCCCCTACCTTGCCTAGTCGCGCTCTGAAACAAATGTGTACGAGTGCGATACAAATAAAATATCGTATCATATCATATCATAAGAGCGAAGGTTACAGAGAAAACAGAAATTAGCGTTACTAATTACAGAAGTAACAGGCTGTGCAGTAGTGGTTACTATTAAGCAGTATGGGAGCGCTGAGGATATATATATATATGGTTGGAAAACAGGTAACTCTACAGGTGAGTGGCTGGTGCAGGTCGTTCCTCTAGGTGTCTTGTGAAAAGAGCCAGGTCTTAAGGCCTTTGCAGAAGGACCCACGGGAGGGATATGATCTAAGCGCTAAAGGCAGGGCGTTCCATTGTTTGGCTGCAATCACAGGGAAGCTGCTGCCACCAGTTTTTTGGCACCTGTATCTGGGGATGGTTAGGAGGCATGTGTAGGCTGATTGGGTAGGTCTATTGGAGTGGGCCTTGGAAAATTGTCTGGCTAGATGTATCTGGGCACTGTTCGAAAGACATTTGTGGGTCAGAGATAAGGTTTTGAAAGTGATCCGTTCCCGGATGGGGAGCCAATGGATGTTAGATCTGGCTGATGAGATGTGATCTTTTTTGGGATATTGAGTGCAGCTCGTACGGCGTTTTTCTGGATAGTTTGTAGTTTGTTGATGTTGTGTGAATTAGAACCTGCAAAGAGGGAATTGCCATAGTCGATCCTAGACAATATGGGGGCTCTGGCGTGGGTGATACAGTTATCAGAGGTAAGGAATGGTTTGCAGGCGTTGATCGTTTTTGACAGTGTAAGCTGCAGGTGAGTCTATAGCATTCATCTGACTAGTTAGGGAGAGGGAGGAGTCTAGATATACTCCTGATGTTTTAACCTCTTTGAATACAGGGATTAGGTTTCCGTCAATAGTGAGTGATTTATAGGAGTCAGGGAGGTTATTTAGCCAGGATTGGGAGCCAATGAGGAGTAGTTTCTTGTCATTTAGGCAGAGCTTCTGTTGTGCTATCCAGGCTTGAATGGTTAAGTAAATTTCATTCAGTGCGCTGAAGTCTGTGTTGTAGTTGCCAGTGATGCGTAGGAGTATTTGGTGTCATCCGCATAGTTGGTATATGTAAAAACCAATTTGTCGAAGAGGTCGAACAGTGGCTCGGTGAAGATATTGTAAAGAGTTGGCGACATAAGAGGCTTGAGGTACTCCACAGGTGACTACAGCTGGGGGGGCTGCCGCTATGGTTGAGAATACTCTCATTGAGCGGTTGGACAGGAATGATTCTATCCATTTTATGGCATTGTACGAGAAATGACCAGCTTGGGTGAGGTGTTGACAAAGTAAATTGTGATTTACCAGGTCGAAGGCTACTGAGAGGTCGAGTAGGAGTAAGATGGATATGTTACCTTTGTCTTTGTTCTCATCCATTTGGATTTTGTGGTCTAGGAGGGCGGTTTCTGTCCCGTGACCAGGGCGGAAGCCAGATTGGCAGAGGTCAAGGAGGTTGTTTGTTTCTAGGTATTTTTGAATTTGTAGATAGGCCACTCTATCAAGTATTTTTAGGAGGAAGGGTACCGTGGTGATAGGGCGGTAATTTGTGGGGATATTGGCGTCCAGTGTGGGGTTTTTAAGAAGTGGGAGTACCCATGCTTCTTTAAGAAGTTCTGGTACATCGCTAGACGAGAAAGAGTTGTTAATCAGGGTCGTGATGAAGGGGGCCAGTTCTTCGGCACAGTCTTTTATGAAGGAGGGAGGGCAACTGTCTCCTTGACATCTGGAAGGTTTCAGGCCTTTGATGATTTTGGTGGCTTCAGAAGTGGTTACTGGGGTAAATTCAAATCTGGGCTTGGGGCTATCGTGTGTGGATTGCTTGTCGTGGGTCGGGGGGAATGGGATGAGTTTGGTTTTCTTTGCAGTGATTTTGTTTTGTCGAGGAGGGCGTTTTAGATGTTAGTGCGCCAGGATATGTCTTTGATACAGTGGTCAGGTGAAGGGGCTGGTGTTTCGAGTTCATGTAGTATGGTAAATAGTTCTTTCGTGCTTGAGTTTGCTTTTGCAATTCTCTCGTTGTAGGAGTTGCCTTTGGATTGAAGTATGGCTCATTTATACTCTTTAGCCATGGCGTGAAGTTTGTTCACATGGGAAGGTGATTTTTTCCAGGCACTCTCAGGGATTCTTTTTGAGGACCATAAGGCTTTGAGATTGGGGGTGAACCAGGAGTTTAAGCGGGCTGTGGGTTTGGGTTTACGGATGCCCAAAGGAGCTACTGACAGCTGTTTGGATAGTTTGGTTGTAAAGCATGATCATCGCAATAGGCTCAGAGTTGGTCTGTGGGATGGTTTATTAGTGGCTAAAGCAATGGGAGTATGTTTTTGGGCGTGATGTTTTGAGAATTTCTTGAGTGGGCATCTGAGGCTAGTTGGGGTGGGCTTTTAGTTTGGGCAAGGTCGTTAATCGAGAATAAGATGACATTGTGGTATGACCAAGGCCATGGATTGTTAGCTAGAATGTTGGTATAGCAGTTGTGGTCTGCTAGCCAATCTAGGGTGCGGCCTTTGTCATGAGTAGGGTTGGAGATTCGGTGAGAGAAGCCTTGAGTTTCGAAGGTATTAGCAATGGACAGTGATTGGGGTCTGAGGGGTCATTAAGACCTAGGTGGAATTCACCCAGGATGATGATTTTGGACGAGTGCTTGTTGTTGGTTGAAAGGAGTTGTGCAATGTCTTCCTCGAAGGAGAGCAGGGGACTGGGCAGTCTGTAGATGAGGTGGATCACGAGGGCAGTTGTGGCAGATACGGATATTTTGAGTGAGACAGATTCAGCAGACGGGATAGACTGGTTCGGAATTTCTCTGACGGGAAGGATATTTTTGCCAATGACGGCTACTCAGCCTCCTTTGGATGTCAGTCTATCTTTCCTTAGGATGGTGTAACTCACTGGGATAGCTAAGGAGAGGGTGGGGCCAGAGGCTGGGTGTAACCACATTTCAGTGATTGCTAGGAAGTCCAGGTTGCCGGTGGTGATTAGATCGGAAATGTCAAGGGCATGGGCCAAGATGGATCTGGCAATAATAAGGGCTCCCTTGAGTTGTTTTGTGGTGCTTGTTTCCAGATCGTCGGTGGTGGTGACCACTTCAGATGTGGGTTCTGAAAGAGTGTCCATGTTCTTTGAATATTCTGCAGTAGTGAGGGAGTTGCCCTTAGTTGCTATGACTGGTTTAGAGTAAGAGTCTGTATGCTCAGCGGGGCTCAGTTGAGGGTTTAGACTCTGAGGTGAGATGGATCCCTTTGGGGAGTGTGGAGCTGTTGGAGTGGAGGTGGTATTGGTTCTAGTTTTGAGTCATTGGATTCTCAGAGGGATGTGTGGGATAGTTTTAGGGAGGTGCTGCTGACTAGTGCCTAGACGAGATACGAATCGCTTGTTCCTATTCACTAGGGAGCATAGTTTCATAGTGTTTAAGGCAGACTTGAGTGTAACAGTAGTGGTTGAGCAGTGGCGGGGCAGTGCCTTGGGCAGGAGGAGTGGTAGGCGAGATGCTAGTCAGTTGTTCCTGTTCTCTAGGGAACATGGTTTCTTAGTGTTTGAGGCAGACTGGAGTGTAGCAGTAGTGGTTGAGGAGTGGCGGGGCAGTGCATTGGGCAGGAGGAGTGGTAGGCGAGATGCTAGTCAGTTGTTCCTGTTCTCTAGGGAACATGGTTTCTTAGTGTTTGAGGCAGACTGGAGTGTAGCAGTAGTGGTTGAGGAGTGGCGGGGCAGTGCATTGGGCAGGAGGAGTGATAGGCGAGATGCTAGTCGGTTGTTCCTGTTCTCTAGGGAACAAGGTTTTTAGTGTTTGAGGCGGTCTTTGATGTGTTTGTTTGCCAGTTTGTGGTGGTGCAGGTTGGCCATGCCTGGGGAAGGAATGATGAATATGGTATGTCATAGGAGTTGGCCAACACAGGTGCCATTTTCAGGGATAATTGGCGATTGCATTTGGTAAAGGTGGGTGGCAGGAGGTTGTTGGGGCGGTGTGTTGGCTCAGAGGGATTAGTGTCTTGGTGCGTCCAGTTGGGAGTTGGGCTAGCCATTGTTAGTGATTCTTAGGTCTGGGTCTGATATGGGATATGGGTGGGTCTGGGATGGTGAGATGAGAATAGGTGGCCAATGCGGCCGAAAGGGTCTGTGAACCTTAAGTGTCACACCTAGAGTTGATTGTGGCTAAAAACTGGCTAAATAAGTGTGGTGCTAAGCATCTACAGATATTGCAATACATTTAAGAGCACATCAAGATCTAAATGCAAAAATACAATGCAAATGCATTTAATAGCACATCTAAAATTAATTGCAAAATATGATGCAAATACATTTAGAAGCACATCTAGATTTGAATGCAAGGTTCAACGCAAATACATTTAAAGCACACCTAGATTTGATTGCGGCCTAGGAGCCAGTGGGCAATTAAAACAAATAGAAAAATAAAACAGGCTAAATTAGTGCTGGACTTAGGATCTACAGATAATGCAAAACATTTAGGAGCGCATCTAGATTTAACTGCAAACGTACAGTGCAAGTACATTTAGAAGCATGTGGATTTGAGAGAAGGCAGGGGCCGGTGTGCAATTAAGGCAGTGTTAGATTGGTATGAGGCCAGGGGTCTGCAGACTTTGGAGAGAGTCACGCGAGTGCGTAGAGGAATAATTGTGCTGTGCAGAAAATAAATATGTGATAAAGTGCATGTTTGACGGGAAAGCTCAGGCGCATAGCACAGTCAAGAGAGTTTGCAATGTCGGTACGGTGCGATCTGAGGGGATTAGGTCAGGTACCTTGCACAGTTTGCGAACTGGAGGTGGTGTGTGTGTGCTGTAGACAACATACACATGTAGTGTGAGTGAATACATGTTTGTAGGGTTTGCGTGAGGCGTTACTTCAGTGTGGGTATCCGATGAAGGTATTTGGAGTAAAGTTGTAGTGGAGGGGATAGGAGCCAGGCATCTGGTGCGAGCAGGGTCTCCTAGTGCTCCTTCATGTTCCAACAGGCTTGGACAGGAGCCTTTAGTGAGGGCCTTTTTGGTTTCCAGCCAATCACATACTGCATGGCAAGGGAGTAGCAGGTTTGCCTGTTGGTTAAAGCGCTTTGGCGGCCATCTTGGTTAGGGATATTCTGGTATCAAAGACAGTGTAACAAACAGAATGCCAGCAAAGGCGCACACTGCAGGATGCAGTGGGCTAATTTAAAACCCTCCCTGGAAACGCGGGGCGGTTTCCGCTTTGTTGCTATGCTGTGGTCGATGTGCAGAGATAAACTTCAGTAAGAGTCCACTGGGCTTGGCTCCTTTTGATGGTGGGCCAAATTGTGTCCAAGGCGAGGGGTGAAGCAGCTGTGTCGCAAGCAGAGATCAATGTAGATGCAGGAAGAAGGCTCGGACAGGAGCCTTTATTGAGGGCCTTTGTGGTGGGCCGGCTTTCAGCCTCTGGCTGTGGGATTGGCTATAAGTAATTTGTGCGGCCCAATCGAATAGGGTATGGCAAGGGAGTAGCAGGCATTCCAGTAACTGTTGGTGAAAGCGCGTCGGCGGCCATGCTGGATAGGGATATTCTGGTATCGAAGATTGTGTAACAAACGGAACGCCAGCAAACGCACACACAGCGCAGGATGCAGGGGGCTGATTTACAACCCTGCTCTGGAAACGCAAGGTGGTTTTCGCTTCGTTGCTGTGCTGTGGACGATGCGCAGAGATAAACTTCAGTAAGAGCCCACTGGGCTTACCTTGTGGAGGAGTTGGCTCCTTTTGATGGTGGGCCTCGTGGTGTCCTAAGCGAGGGGTAAACCTATTCCACTGAAGAAAGCAGCTCCAGCTTTTATGCCTTCTAATGCCACACGATATGATGCTATGCTAAGTGATGCTACGTCAGATGACACTATGCCAGGACACAAACTCGGGGCCTACAGTTTCTAATCAGTTACCCCAGGACCTCTTTTGCGACTGCCCACTGACATCTCAGAGACACTGCAAGTGTAGCGCCAATCAGCGTTACGTGAGATTGAGGTGCAATGCAGATGGACATGCACAATGAATTGGCAAAGCAAACCATACCCCACATCAGAACCACATATTACCTGTTAAAATGTTGCACTTTATCTTTAAATCTTATAATGTTTTGGGCCACATCAGTATCAAAATGTGCTTTTAATTGCACCATTTACAGCTAATTTGACACCAGTTTCTAAAAACATTCCTTGGTGCGAACAGGAAGGGGGTTCATTGCAAGTTATTTTGCCCTGCCCACAAAGTCTTGAAGGCAGCCTCATCCCCACCATTTTAAGCGTTAGCCACCCCCTTCCCGATGTTTTGTTCTAGTTGTGCCCTTTGCAGCAGACCTGGCAAACAATGAAGGGACGGGTGGCCCTTTCCTCCAAACAATCTCGGCGCTCTTAAATGTTGCAGCTGAGTGTTTGATGTGCAAATGTTGTGTACATTTTGCCTACCTTTGCCAAATGGAGGCTACAAGACGATGGGTTTATCGCAATGGTTCTTCTGGGGGGCTGAGGGGAAGCGGGGGAAAGTGTTGTACAAATTAAAATCTATAGGACAGTTTAAGGCCATCCCAAATTTTCCAATGTTAGTTGCAAAAGAAATTAGCAATTTTTGCTTTTAGTCTCATAAAAAGGTATGTTTAAAAAAAGCATTTACATAGATGCGTGTATGCCTACATATGTGTATCCATGTGTGTGTGCGGAAGTATCCATGTGTGTGTGCGGAAAAAGGCACAGTTTGCAGACACTGAGTGACATGATGCAAAACTCTTGGCAACATGGGCATATATTGAGGCAGAGTGCAGGATTGGATATGGGCCATAGCAACATGAAAGGTGGGCAGCGTAGGTGTACATTGTTGAGATAGGTCTCAGGTGTTCTTTGGCAACTAGCATCATGAAAACGTGTTTTACAGTGGCAATGCTGCCATCTATTGTGAAGACCAGCCTCATTACTTGCTTTGGACACAAAAAGCAGGGAAGGTGGTCAGGCCTCATGATGTGATTTGGACAGAACATGCTAGAAAGTGGAGCAATGCTAGCATATGTTGTTGGAAGAGGCCCCATGTTGTTTTATTTGGGAGCAGCCAGAAGCAACACATGTTGCAAAATGCTCCTTTAAACTGTTGGTGTCCTGGCATTTATTTGGAGTGTTTAATGTACTGTCCGGTAACATATAGTGCACATTTTATAGATCGTTGCCCAATTGTTCAGAAATGTGTGCTGCAAAATGTGTGATTGCAGCCCATTAGTTTAAATGGATTTCTAAGAAATAGAATAACCCAAAGTCTTGCTCAACCAGACAAATTCAGGGAAATATATATATATTTTCACAGCATTATCTCCTGTGGCCTCAGAATGAGTTACAGTCTGCCCTCAGCCTGTAGCCTGCTTTGCCTCCCCTAAGTGCTGCACTTGTCTAGAAAAAAGCAAAACACATTCCAAACTGAAACATGTTTCTTAAACTTGCATTCACTATTTTTCTTTTAAACGTGTTTATTTTTTTGACGGACTGCCACACAAATACCCTGTGATTTTTGAGCCCATCCTTTGCGATTTATCAAAGGATATATTTCTAAAGCTGTTATATGCTTGTCATATTGCTTAATCTTAAATAAATGCTCCTATTGCACTGACAGCTGTCATTAGGAAATTAAACTGTGGGCTCATGGATGCCAACTTTTGATTTTCACTATGGGGGCAGAAATTCCCCTAACCCTTGACCTAAATATAAGCAAACTACTAGCCCAACCCATCACCTGTCCGAACACATTTTACAGCACTTTTAAAAAGGAATTGCAAAAAGTCATAAGATTTACAATACGTTTAAAATATATAACATCTTAGCAACAGGCACTCAACCTGCTGAGCTACCCTGGAGGCCTTCTACTTTAGGGCATGTTTATTGATCCCTTAACGTGTTCAAAATCACTGCATTACCAACAGTCCAGTTTGTGTACATGACTTTAAAGTCAATAGTATTTCATCTACAGCCACACTGACCCTGTGCCTACATTCACTGACGGTGTGCCAGTGGCGGCTTCTCCAATATGGACGAGGGGGCGCTGACGCACGGGCACGCTCAGCCATTATGTAAACCCTGAGCACTCCCTCAGCTGCTATTTGCAGCTAAGTTAGCACTCCAGACTGGCTTGGACTGTCAATGCTGTTCCCATTTGACAGTTATTTGAAGCTGTGATGTCTGATTGAGTTTAAAGAATGCTGTCTCTTGCTGAGTGCATGTGGCATTTTTTGCAACTGTTGAACATGCGTTAACTTTTGTAGGATGTATCGTAACTTGATGCGAAACCTTTATTGCAATAAACCCACTCTAAACATGCTTAATATTACCTTTTTTTGATCAGCTTGATAAAATATAGGTATACACTTAAACCAGTTTGGCCTGTTGACCTTTATTATACACAGGGGCCCCACCTTGTTGTATTTGTGCCCCCCGGTTTGCCCATGCCCCACTCCACTCCCCCAATAGCGATTTCTAGTGATGCCTCTGGTGGCAGGAAGCTGCACATCAGCACTAAGGGCCCCATTAGGACCCTGTCGGTAGCCGTGCCCTTATTAAGGGCACGGCTGCCGCCGGTAATGATATTTTTCCGGGATTCAGAAAAGGGCAAAAACCGGGTCATGCCGACCTTGGCAGACCCGGTTATTGTCCTTTTCTGGGCTCCGGAGAAAAACATTCCCCATCCTGGACTGCTAGCGGGACCTGCTACTGCTAGCGGGACCCGCTAAGGACGCCTGGTCTGATCAGGAGTCCTTAGCGGGTCCCGCTGCAGTCCTCGTAATAGGGCAGCCCGTAATGAACAGTGCCGGTCCCGTATCGGCACCGTTCATTACGTGGCCGCATGCCTCCTAATGAGGCCCTATGTTTTCCTGGATGTTCGGTAACAGCGACCGGAATCAGTCTCAGACTGGCCTATAGGGCAGTAGGACCATGAGCGAACCAAAAACGCAAAATGCTTCTGAGGGCCCGTTTTTTGGGTCAAAGTGGGACACTTTTTTGGCCAGTGTGGGCCTGTTTGATGAGTTACATCACTATGTGGCTAATAATTTTGACCAGTGTTGCTGAGTAAATATTCTTTAAAATGTACAGTTTACATCACATTTGATCAAACATCTCCCCCTTGGGTACTATTCAAACAGCTTCACAAAAGGAATGAATTCCGATTTGCAACAGTAGGCCACTTTTTCGTTGGTGCCCGACACAATTGTATGCCCCATTCCGACTCTGACCGGAATAAGCAAAACTTTGAATGCATCTTCAAAATGGTTGAAGATTGAACTAGGAACAAAAGCAGGGCCGTCAAGGGGGGTGTGATGGTGTCCCCCGTGCCTCGGGCCGCCCCGTACTAGCATCCGCACGCATGCACACTTAGACAACAGTGAACACACGTCCGTTCGTTCCAAGGTCCCGACGGCATCTGCCGCACGGACCGTCTTTATTTCAAACGCGCATGCGTGGCCATAACGAGGCTCGCGCATGCGCACACTCAGTTA
Source organism: Ambystoma mexicanum (assembly GCF_040938575.1). NCBI lineage: Eukaryota > Metazoa > Chordata > Amphibia > Caudata > Ambystomatidae > Ambystoma > Ambystoma mexicanum. The sequence continues at coordinate 232,125,314 of NC_090934.1, forward strand.
AAGACGTAACATCCCTTTTTTCTTTAAACAAATTAGTGCAAAACCTCGCAACTTGAACAGGCTTAAATAACAAACATTAACTTTTCTTAACAGTAGTTTATTGGCCTCGGGCAGTCACCTGTTCAGTCTCCTGAGTCCAGGACGTAGTCCTTGAGCCGAACAGGTAAATTGCGTCCTTGTCACGCAGGGTACCGCCGCTCCACTCTCGGACTTGGTGGCGGGGTCCCGACTGGACTGGTGAGGGGTCGTCCTGTACTCTCTGAGAAACTCGAAAAGATTCCTCTTCAGTTCCTCTCCACTGTTTGCTGCGATGCGAAAGACCTTGTTGAGCGTTCTCATAAGCCTTTCGGCCTCTCCATTCGTCCGGGGCCAGAGTGGCGACATCTTGTGGTGTCCAGTAAATGCTGGTTCATTGTCCGAGCAGAGAACCTCTGGGAGGCCATGCGTGGCAAACATTTTTTCTAACGCCAGGATAGCATGGTCACTGGCCGTTGAATCCACAAGCTCCACCTCCGGATATCTCGACCACTGGTCCACTACCACTAAGAAGTACATGCCCCTTCCGGTCGACCCAAAGTCAGCATGGACCGTACCCCATGGCTTCTCACTCCGCTCCATGGAGTTGATCGGTGGCGCTCTTTCGAGGGGACTTGCTGCTTGGCACGGCAAACATCCTTTCACGTGTGCCTCAACAAGGCCCTCCAGATCTGGAAATCATATTTTTGGTCGCAGTCTCGCCTTTGTTTTTGCCACACCCTGGTGTCCAGAGTGGGCCAGCTCCAGGACTCGAGCCATCAGTGACCATGGTACAACAATTTGCCTCCCTCTTAGCAGCAAACCATCCTCAGAGATGGAGAGTTCATCACAAATTTTCCATAGTGCCTGAAGGTCCCTCTGGGCTCTGTCTTCCCTCCTTGTGTTGTTCTGTAGGATATCTCTCCATTCCCCACTCCTAATTGCAGCTTGGATGATCTGGAATACCTCGTTGTTCGCCGACTCCTGTGCCACAACATTTCTGTCCAGCACCACCGGCATGGCACACTCCACAATGTTGTGGATGAATTCTTGGCACTCCACCACTTCCCCCTGTCCATCTTCCCTTTCCTTGTTGGGGTGGCGGGACAGGTAGTCTGCCGGATTGTTCGTCCACGGGCGGTATACCAATTTGACCCCATATTCGATAAGGGCGAGCATCCACCGCTCTATCCGGGGAGGTGGCTTTGAAGACGGGCCTGCTAGGATGGGCAGATGTGGCTTGTGATCCGTTATAACAGTCACGTGTTTCCCCAAAATGCACAACCTAAAGTGTCTGAAGCCCCACAGGATAGCTAGGGCCTCCCTCTAAATCTGAGAGTAGCGTCTCTCTGTCTCCGTGAGGGCTTTGCTCGCATATGCAATGGGTAGCATTTCGCCTCTCGCATCCGCTTGCATTAGGACTGCCCCCAGGCTCACCGGGCTCGCATCCACCACCATCTCGGATTCTGCCGTGGGGTCAAAATATGCCACCGTGTCCTGGTCAGACAGCGCCCTCTTGATCGCCAGAAATCCCTCTTGTTCTCTTTTGTCCCATATCCAGACAGCGTCGTTCTTTGTCAGGGCCCGGAGGGGTTCAGAGAGGGATGCCAGCCCCTTGATGAATCGGCCGCAATAATTAACCATCCCCAGAAAACTGCAGACTTCCGTTGGCGACTGGAGGGCGGCAGCCTCGTGGATATCCCTGACTTTTTCCGGATCCGGGACACCCCGTTCTCGTGAAACACGAAACCAAAGAACCCAATACGGTCCTTGAAGAATTCGCATTTCTCACGATGTAAAGTGAGGCCAAGGTCTTTCAGTCTCTGCAGGGTTGCCTCCAAACGTTTCATGTGCTCAGCATGCGATGTGGCGAAGACCAAAATATTGTCACTTATATTTATGACTCCCTTGAGGCCTGCCAGAGCACCCCTGATGGCATTTTGAAAGACCTCCGCAGCAGAGGATATCCCAAAGCTAAGGCGTTTGAATTGGTACAGACCCTCGTGTGTGGTAAAGGTGGTAATGTACCTCGAGTCTGTGTGCAACTCCAGTTGGTGGTATCCTGGCCTCAGATCCAGCTTGGAGAATATCCTGGCTCCCTGCAGTTCGCCGATAATGTCAACTAGCGTGGGCATCAGGTGGCGTTCACGCTTAGTGGATGCATTGGGCAACCGCATGTCCACGCAGATGCGTACCTTGCCCGGTTGTTTGGGCTTTGGCGCCACAACTATCGGCGAGACCCATGGAGTCAGCCCCTCCACCCTTTCGATGATGTCCATGCTGATGAGTGCTTTGAGCTCATCTTCGACCTGGCAACGAAGGTGGAACGGAATACGTCGGTGCTTCAGCGCTATCGGGCGAATGGTTTCGTCTATATGCAGTCGAACTGGCTCTGCTTTCAGTCTGCCAATCTCTTGGAAGGTATCCACAAACCTCTTCAAAAGTGAAGTAATGTCCCCTTGGTAGACCGCAAGCGCAAAATGAACAAGGTCCAACGCTTCCGAGGCCGCACAACTCAACAGGGACCGTAGGCTGACATCTGTGACGAAAAACCTTGCTTTAATCGCCTTGTCTCCTCGGGATACGGGAGCCACAAACACCCCTTTTATGGGCAAGGGAGTGTCACACCCGAATGTGAAAATTTTGGCCCTTGACTTGTCCAGTGGAGGAGGACTTGTGATGGCCTCATAATGTTCAGTGGCCAGCACCGAGGCCCCGGTGTCAATTTGCACCTGTGTAGGAACCCCTTGAATGTCAACAACGGACGTCGGTTGTCTGAGTTTCTTGGTCCCTGTCGCCAAATTCGAGTTGAAGAAGACTTCTTCATCCTCCTCCTCCTCCTCTGCGATGTTGAGCCTCTGAGTGTCCTGCTCCACTGCAGCGATATTGCGTTGTCTCCTAAACCCACCGCTTAGCCTGGCGGGCCCTCTCTGCGTGGCAACTGGGGCAGCAGTTCTACACACCCTGGCATAGTGCCCTGGTGTGTTGCACCTCCCGCAGACCCTTGATTTAGCTGGACAGTCTTCTGAATGCGGTAAATCGTTCCCACAATATTGACAAATGGCAGAACCACCTTGCGGTGTTGTCGGTTCCTGTCTCTTCTGGCTCCACCTCGGTTTTGCCTGAGGTTGTCTCCCTATGGCAAAAGCGTCCTCATGCTTGCCTGGGCATACGGCAGCCTCCATCTTGGCTCCTCTACTTTCGGCCAGTTCGTAAACTTTTCCACTGTCCAATATCTGTGCTCGAGACATGCCCGGCTCCCTCAGGACCTGTCTCCGCAGCTTACCTGAGCTGCAACCTTGAATTAGTTGGTGGCGGACCATTACTTCCGCGTCCGTCCATCTGCACGTGGTGGCTAGCTGTCTTAAGCGTGCACAAAATTGATCCAACAATTCATCCTCATGCTGCTTTTCTCCGCACATGACAAACCTGTCAAAGTCAATGTTGGATAAAGGAATAAAATGGTCCTTAAGTGCAGTTTTGACAGCATCGTAAGTGACCACCGGTAAGTTGAAGGATTCATAAATGCGCAATACTTCTGTCCCCGCTGAGTATAGCAGTGTTGCCACTTTGGCATCATCGTCCATTTCCCCAATGGCCGCAAAAAACATATCAAGTTTTTTGATCCATAAAAGCCATCTCGGGCCCAGTTTTGAGGGTGGGCCTGAAGTATCAAATTCTTGCATGGGTTGTAAGGAGCCATGCTGCCTTCTCACCACACTCGCCACCCCAGGAGCTTCTCCATCGCTGTCCGCCATCTTCACAGGTCGCACAGGCACCTCAATCCGTATTAGAGGCCGCAAACCTGGCTAAATTCGGATTCGAAGTACCAGAACTCTTGGGCTGAGATGCTGTGATGATGCGCTGTGGCTTCCTCTCTCCCACAACCTGTTTGTACAGGCCGAAGTGCAGTCCCCCTTTTTATTTTGTGAGAACTGCAGAGTGTCCAAAAATTGAGGAGATGTTCACCTCAGTATTTAGGCAGGGCACGAGCACCCTCGCGGGCCGCAACTAACGTCAATACCAAAAACAAAATGGCCGCCATCACACATGTGAGGTTCGTAATACACGAGAAGATGAAATACCCATGGCAACACGTTTGTACGTGCCGAGCGTTTCTCTCCCCGTGTCCCAACTCGTCGCCAATGTGATGGTGTCCCCCGTGCCTCGGGCCGCCCTGTACTAGCATCCGCACGCATGCACACTCAGACAACAATGAACACACGTCCGTTCGTTCCAAGGTCCCGGCGGAATCTGCCGCACGGACCGTCTTTATTTCAAATGCACACGCGTGGCCATAACGAGGCTCGCGCATGCGCACACCCAGTTAAAGACGTAACAGGGAGGGTGAAAGGGGAACAAACTGCCCCGGGCCTCGCACTTGCGGGCGCCTCGCGGCCCCCTCTCCTAAGGAGAAGGCAGCACAGTCTCCCGTGTCCTTTATTCACACGGGGGACTGTGCTGTCTCCTCTCTGCCCCGGAAATGATTTTGCTGTTTGTTGCGAAGTCGTTTGGCTCCACAGAAAACAGCAAAATAATGGGAGACAGCAGGGCTCAGAAGTGAGCTCTGCTGCCTCCCGTTATTCAGCTGACAATGTAGACATGTTGCCTGACAAGAGAGGACTCCTCTCCTGTCAGACAGCATGTCCACGTGTCGGAATGCATAGAGTTAAGGTACGTGTTTTTTTATTTTAAATTAAAAGTGTAAATATGTGTATTTAAATTAAATTAGTATGTATATGTAGATATCTTAGATATTACCTAGTTGTCACCCATTGTCCTCTGAAGAACCTTGGATACCAACTAGCACCTGTATATATGTAAATCAATTGGCATTTGATCTTCTGGAGCAATGTATATCTTGCCTGCATGTAACCTGTATTTAATTGTACATTTATGTATATACCGCACATTTCTGTAATATTGTAACTTAAGCCTCGCACTGTCTTTTCTGCTGCGCCCGGATACCCTTGGGTCTGGTGCGCATTATAAGTAAATAAACAAACAAACATATGTGTATGTATGAATGCATGCGTGCATGTTGGTGTTTGTATCAATGCTGTGTTTGGTTTTATGTATGCATGTATGCATGGAGTTGTGTAACTGGTGGATGAATGCATGGGTGAAAGTGTTTTATGTGAGTATGTGTTCAGCCCCACCCCTAAATTTAGCTGCCCTGGGGGCCACTTCATTAAGTGGTGGGTTCATGGCATCAGAGGTGCACCTAGGTTAAAATGTCAGGTGGGAGGGAGGACTAACACTTAAAATGTTGGGAGAGGCTCTAACATCAGAGGCTGTGAGGGAGTGGCAAACTTCCTTGTGTCGGGGCACCTAACATCTTTCCACATTCGAATGAGACTTCTGGTGAAGCGTTAATGTTACAAGCAGCTACCTCTTGCCTTCATTTCTGAAACGTCACACTTAAGGACGGACTGCTGTGAGAATGAGATGTCTCATGTCACCACTTCCCTTCTTCTCATGGCCATGCTAATCCCTATGGCAATTCTCAACCAGTTCCTGCCCTCCCTACCCAAAACACCTCCTCACTGGAACTCTTTGAGCTAGCTTTAAACAATCCTTGCCATCAAACGTTGCCCTCAATGTGCCTGCAAGTGTTTCCTCAAAGGAGTCTTCTGAGAGTTCATGACTTCATTGGAGTTGCAAACACGGAACTGGTGTAATAAAAATGTCTTAATCAGATCTGCCTTTGGCCACTCGATATAAAAACACCTAACGTGTCTTTCGCTGAAGTTCTGTTAAAAACAAGCATTGGCAAAGCCAACATTTTTGGCTTGTGTATAAGTATTAGGCATTTGTCAGACACTATTAGCTGCTCAGGTACTCAAACCATTTTGCACCGGCACTATCAATGACCAGCTAATACCAATACAGAAGTGACTTTCCCATGCCTACACGAATGCCCAAACTGTTAGCATTGCCAGTGCTCTATTTTGTTTACCCTTGATGCACAGGACTATGCATCAAGGTTAAGCAAACATACTAATTGGCTAAATTGGCAAACATTGAATGTAAGCCAATCGAGCCAGTAATAACACTTCTGGTACACAGTCTGCCTGGTTATACTTTCTGTGGCATGGCATTTTTACTGTCTGGGAGTCTGTACGTGGTAACAATGGCATATATCGATGCAGCCTGCATGGACATAATTAGAACAACCAGCATGAATATATATTTATACTAGCATATCTCGCATGGAAAGGCGGCATGAAATGTATTGGAAAATGTTCCTATGCATGGTTTGTGATTTGCAGCTATTGGGATTTTCCATGTGCTTCCATACAAAACCAATTGCAAACTGTATGGATTTCTACCCAATTTTGCTAAGAAAGTGCTGCAAAATGCATAATTGTAACCCAATGTTTCAAACATTTTCTTGGGCGTGAGAATCCCCCTCAAGCAACCCTTCTTTGGTTTGGGCTCCCTCACTGTGCTCTGTTGATCCTGCCTAATTGGCACAAACATTGAAGCCTCTTAAGTTCTGAAATGTACCAGCCTCCCCTGTATATCATTTGTCACTGTGTATGATGTGTGTTTTAATACGCACACAGGTGCAGGGTGCTCCTTAATGATATGCTATGGCATTTATAACGTGCCTGTACACAAGTGTTTCTAGGTGCGACAAGGCAAGGAGGGGGAAACAAAAGAGTAGTACAAAAAACAGATCTTACTAGGGCCTTGTGCAATTCAGATCGCGCAAGAGCAGGGAAGGGGGAGGGGAGAAGTGCTGAGTGTGGGGAAAGATGCAGAAGTGCAGGAACAAAGGAGAAACAAGAGTGCAGCCAACGGGTGGCAAGTATGGGTACTCATAAGTGCAGCCAACGGGTGGAGAATAAGTGCAAGAGAGGGGACTGTAGGGTTACAGATAGAGACTACACGTGCAGGGGAGCCAAGAGGCAGTGTGTGATTGCAACAGGACAAGCAGGTACCTGGGCCCAAATTCAGAGCTTGACCAGGTGACCAGTGCATGGATCAGGCGGGTGATCAGGAAGGGAGAGGAAGAGAGAAGGCGGAAACAAAGAGACAGGTCTTGAGTTGCTTCCGGAACCGTAGATGGTTCTGCTCAAGTTTCAGAGCAGCAGGGAGGCTGTTTGCAGAGGGAGGGTCCAGCCGAAGAAAGAGATCTGCCTACAACTCTTTGCTTGGAAAAGTGACTGACCCTCGGAGAGTTGGATGTGGCGTACTGGAGAGCTCATGCCATCCTATATATATATTTTGCATATGATACAAAAGTTAGTCTAGCATAAACCTTTCTTCAGTATAGAAATCTAACTTTGCTGTAGTTGATTTGGTGTTGCAGAAATAAACCATATTTGGGATCCTGCACACAAACTCAAGGGGAGATTTCTCGAGTCTCCTGTTCCGCTGCTAGCGGAGTGCAAAAAATTGTAAGGGGGCCTCACCAAATGTTTTGCCCCAGGACTCACCACATCTTCTGACAGCCCTGAACAAAAGGGGAACGGTCACGCCTGCGGTTGAAATGTACATACAATTAGCCAAGCCGGCAGCACGTCCCCGTGCTTTAGTAAACAGATGGGTCATAAAAAAGGGAAGGATTACGTGCTTTTAGACCTTAAACTGGTGTAATCACACTGCGCCTTCCAGGCCCAGGTGGTGGCAACACACTCAGGGCACGTTCCAGCCTGAGGCAGGGCCTGCTTGCTACAGCTAGTTTCCTCCCAAAATAGCTACATCCACTGCCTCTAGTTCCCCAGCGCGTGACAAGAATCAGAGTTATACAGCGAAAGTGCTCTGATTACTTACCACGTCCACTCTTCCTCGTCCCAGTACTTACTTCATGAGGTATATCAAAGCAGCAACCGGGAAAAGGTCCCAATGAGACACAGAGCTAAAGACAGTGCAGCAAACACACCCACAATAACTCTTAAGTCATATCCCCAAAGATAAAACTCCAACCACGAAGGAACCAACCCCCCCGAGTGGGAGAAACTCAACCCATAGTGGTTGATGAAAATGCCTAGACCAGCCAAGGTGGCAGCCATACAAATCTCTTGCAGAGAAAAACCCTCCTTGCATCGGCCCAGGAAGCCGCCAAACCCCTGGCGGACCGCCCATGATCGTACGCAGGCACAGGCAGGCCAGAAGCCACATAGGCCCTGGAGAGCACAACCCCAAACCACCGGAAAAAATGGAAACCACAGATGCATTATGCCCAGCCCCAGCCAGACCAGAAGCAATCAGAAGACTATCAGATTGGTGGAAAAAAGCAAACCTAGCCAAATACTCCAACACGTCCCGCCGGACATAATGTTAAGCCAAGCCACCTCCTCATGCATTCTCGGATCATGAAAGAAGTCAGGGAGAACCAGATCCTGAGAGGTGTGAAAACCGAGATACAACTTAAGGGAGGAACTTCGGACCACACCTCAGCACCACCGAGTCTGGCAGCACCCTCAGGAAAGGAGGGTGACATAAGAGAGCCCCAATCCCCCCAAGCCTACGGGCAGAAGCAAGGGCAATAAGAAAAGCAGATTTCAGTGTAAGATGTTTGATATCAATCTCGGAAAAAGGGCTCAAAAGGAGGCCCTTGAAGGAACCGTAATACAAGAGGGAGATCCCATTTATCAGCACAAGGACGGGAAGAAGAAAAACCCTGGAGCTACTTCCCCACCAACACCTCTCCATCCAAGTGACCATCAGAGCCCCCCAAAAGGAATTTCATGGAGGCCCACTGAGAGCAAAGCCTGGAAAAAAACTGCCAGGCCCCTGTCAAAAGCCCTTCTGGAGGAATCAAAGTATAGCAGAGAGGCCAGAACGCAGGGGAGGGATCCCAGACCGGCTATACCAGTCTCGGAAATGGCTCCAGTGCCTGCCGAACACCTTCAGAGTGGAGGGTCTAAGAGCATCCATTTTGTACTCAACTACAGGATCTGAGAACCCCTGAGATATCAACCTAGACTGAGCAATAGCCACACTGCCCATTGCATCTGGTGGAATTCCAACCGCAGATCCCCTTGAAGGGGACACCGCCACCTCGGAACCAGCCAAGGTTCCTAGGACCGAAGCTCCAACAGAGAGGGGAGCCAACTGTGGCGGGAACAGAACTGAGCTAACAACAACACAGTCACCCTGGACACTCTGATGCTCCAAACCACCCGGGGCAGAAGGGGAATAGGCGGAAAGGCATAAAGGAAAACCCCAAGGCCACTGTACAGAGAGGGCATCCATCCCCTAATCCCCCTGGCCTGAAACTGAGAGCAGAAGAGGGGAACTTCTGCTGAGGCCGGGGATGCAAACAGGTCTGGAACCGGGGACCCCAATCTGACACAGGTCACTGCAAAGACCTGGGCCAACAGGACCAGTTCCGCAGAGGAGTGAAAACCGGCATCTGAGAAGATCCGCTTGAACATTGTCCACCCTTCTGATACGTGAGGCCACCAGAGACACCAGATGTGATTCCTCCCAGGTGCCTATCAGGACTGCCAGAGCATTCAAGGAGCGGCCGGAACCCCTTTTTCAGTTGACATATGCCAAGGCCGTCGTATTGTCCGATCAGAACAAAACCGCCAACCGTCCAGCAACTCCTGTAGTACACCAGAGCTTGGACAATGGCACAACTCTTGCCAATTGGATGATCGCCGGCTCTCCCCAGATCTCAGAACCCTTGAGCTGAGAGGACCTCCAATGTAGAACCTTTTTGCTGGCATCGGTAATAAGAGAGGCCACAGGAGGAAGGACCATGCACACCTCAGCCTGTAAACCTGAAACTCCCCGCCACCTTAGCAGGGAGACTCGCAGCGCTGGGGACACTGAAAACAAAACAACGAAAGCCGAGACGTCAGGAACCAGTGGGAGAGAGTATAAGACACCAGGGCACGTAACCGAAGACGGGCTCAAGGAACCAGAAAACACGCAATATGCCACGTGCCCCGTAACTTCAGCAACAGGCGAGCCCAGACATACTGCCTTCTGAGAACCCAGCCCAGAACAGCCAGCAAGCGCCCCCCCTGCACAACATCCAGAGTACGCTCTCCCCAGACGTCCGGACAAGCAGTGCAGGGTCTTGAGATCCATAAGCAGGTGACACATCCTAGAAGGCATAGGGACCAGGAACACCTGCAAGTAGAAAACTTGACCCTGAACAGGGAGAGGAACGGGCAAGACGGTAGCCCACAACAACTGTTCGGAGAGAACGGATCCCATGGCCAACTACTTGGACCGTGAGCTGGGTACCAAAGTCCTAACCATGCAAACCTGGACAGGAGGAGACAGGAACGGCAACTGATAACCCCCTCCGGAAGGAGCCCATTACCCAGGAAGCCAAACCCCACCGGTCCCATAAACCTCCGTGAAGATAGAGACGAGGAGCCAGGGAAAACCGCCAGTCACTGCACTTGCACCAGAGGAAGATCACAGGACGTTGAAGCATGCCTGTGCAACAATATAACAGCATGCTTGTCAGCCCACAAAAAGATCCGACTTATCAAAAGGAAGATACAGGACAGCCCAGAAGTCCAGCAGACCATGGCCTCCCAGCCGACACAGGAGCCACCAGGCTGGCGTCAAAAGGGCAGAGTACTGTCACAAAGCAGGGCAAAGCAAGCCATCCCGGATAGCAGACATCAAAGGCAACCCCCCACCTGGGGTATGCCTACACTGGAAAAACCCACTGAAGTGACATCCCCCTCCACCGGCACCAGGGGTTCTGAGAACCCCTCTAAGCACAGACATGTGTCACCATGTGCCATATCACTTCCCACGAGTCTGAGAGGAGGCGTGAAAGCAACACGTCGGCACCGGAGGACCTAGGCCCTAAAAGAAGAGACACTGGGAATCCTCTGAATGGCCATTACTTCAATGATGCATTTTCTATAATTCCATGCCAGACAAGGGAAAAGAAAATCATCTCCTTTGACCTTCCCTCGTGCCGTTCAGAGGAAGAGGACAGGACAAGGAGTCTGCGTCCATAGCTAGCACAGACCCAAAACACCACTAACTCGCCACATGACTGAGAGGTGGCTTGAGCCCTGTATCCAGTAGCTGGTAGCCCCAAGCTCTAAATTGTTCCAATGCGTCGGTCTAGGAAGGATGAGGGGCCGAGTCAGCACCGTAGAGACTCGAACCCGAAGTGTAGACTAGGCCAGGCCGGTACCCTTCCGGCCGCTTGCAGACCTGTCCAAATCCGCGCCGTTTTCACAGGCTGCACACAAAGAATGCAGCCGACATCTAGTGCATCCTGGGCTGCGTATGTCTGAGGAGCGGGTGGTGTGTGACCTGCCTGTGACAGAACAGAGCCCCCGCACTTTCAAAGACTCTCTGCCACTGTCACCCCACGACAAGAAGCAGAGAGGCCTCACACCAAAAAGGGAAGGCTAGCCCATACTGCCAAGTGCTTGCCATTATTTTCAATAAAGATGTGTACACAGAGCATGAGGAAACGGCATGTTGAAGGAGTCAAGATGGCCATACCAGCAGGAGAGGGGAAAAATATCAAGCACAGTCCTCCCCTCTCCTTACCTTCCTCCAGTGAATGCAGCTAACATACGGTGCATCCTGGGCTGTGTATGTCTGAGGAGCAGGTGGTATGTGACAGGCCTGCGACAGAACAGAGCCCCCGCACTTTCAAATATTCTATACCACAGTCACCCCACGACAAGAAGCAGAGAGGCCTCACAACAAAAGGGAAGACTTACCCCTTACTGCCAAGTGCTTGCCATCATTTCCAATAAAGATGTGTACACAAAGCACGAGGAAACGGCATGTTGAAGGAGTCAAGATGGCCATACCAGCAGGAGAGGGGAAAAATATCAAGCACAGACCTCCCCTCGCCTTACCTTCCCGCAGAAAATGCAGCTAACATCCGGTGCATCCCAGGCTGTGTGTGTCTGAGGAGCGGGTGGAATGTGACATGCCTGCGACAGAACAGAGCCCCCGCACTTTCAAAGACTCTCTGCCACATTCACCCCACAACAAGAAGCAGAGAGGCCACACAACAAAAGGGAAGGCTAGCCCATACTGCCAAGTGCTTTCCATCATTTCCAATAAAGATGTGTACACAGAGCACGAGGAAAAGGCCTGTTGAATCAAGATGGCCAAAAACAGGGGGAGAGGGGAAAAACATCAAGCTCAGTCCTCCCCTCTCCTTACCTTCCCCCGGGCCGTGCAGGACCCGGGACACAATGCTCACGCTGCGGTCCTGAGCCCAGCAAAGAACCGAGCGAGGCAATCCCACTCAACTGTGACCCCAAACCCCGCAGGTGGCCCAGGAGCAGCGCCGCACCTGAGGGAACCGAGGGTCCGGCCACACAGCCCCCCCGGGGGCCAGCATCGGTGCCGCCCAGTGCCCCGCACTGGGAAAAAAAAGTCCAACCTGCCGGAGGCAGGAAAAATTAAACTGAGTGACGTGAATGTGGGGGAGGAGTTATAGGAATTTAAAGAAATGGAAGAAGGTCCTGTGTCGGAGGCAGGGGCCTCATGAAGTAAGTACTGGGAAGAGTGTACGTGTGTACGTGCAGGTAATGTGAAGGAGGCTTCCCCATAGGCCACTACTTCTCAATGACCAATAGGACAGGCGGTGCCTAGCGTTTTGCAGATTCTGCCCCATTCCTGCCCGCCAGTCACAGCACAGCTTGGCATCTAGCGAAACTTGACAGGCTACCGACTCTTTCCGAACTCTACGGGCATTTCTAAGGCAAGCCTGGCACATGGCAATCTTTTCCACACCATTACAAGCGCGTTATTGGTGAACCGAGCATGCCGTTTACCATTCTCCATCCCTACAGGTTTTCAGAGACACCCCTGGCATGTCTGTGGTTGACTCATCCCCAGCCCTACCGGCCTTTAGGAAGTGAGATGGGCATGTGACTGACTGCTCCCCAGCACTACAGGCTTTCACAGACACTGCTGACGTGTATGTTGTCTAACCCAACCATATTGTCCTTTTGGGTTAACTGCACAAAAACCCAGACTCGCTTAAAAGTGGAAAAGGTCGCTTTAATGTGACAGGCCAAAGCTCACAAATAAACGCTAACCTGGCCTCTGGACTTACAGGCTAAATTAACCGCTTGAACATTTCGCCAAACATTAAATAAATAATTAACTCTTAAAGCCCCCAACATTTCAATGAATAACCCCAATTTCCTCCCCACCTATCTCCAGGTCCTTACCATCCCCTAACCATCTTCTCCAGCCTTCGTCCCCGCTTTCTGCCACCCTCTCCCCGGGGCCATGCCCCTTCATCTTCCAGACCTGCTCCCCTCTCTGCATCCCCGGGGTAGCCCGTTCGTGCAAACAGCACCACCCCCATCCTTACTCTCGCTATCCCCCCTTGCTTGTCTCCCCCCTCATCCAAAGGGGCCATGCCTCCCGCCAACTACTTCTTGCACCCCCTCAACACCAATCTCCTCCTACCTCAGACCCGCAGCCAGGCCGACCTGTCACATCAGCAACAAAACCTCTTAACATACCTCCAAACTAATGCCCCGACCTGTCACACCAAAGCTACCAACAACCCTCTTACCTTATGCCCTAAACACACATTAGCGACCTGAAAAATTCCAATACCTGGGGGAAAATTACAAAACCTACTTCCCACTCACAAATCAACCGCCCCTACCTCACCCCAATGGACCTCACCAAAAAAGAAATGGGGGGGGGCGGGGACAAAGACTCGCCCTCAACGGTCGCCTGCTCTCGAACCTTCCCTGCCCCTTAAATACCACTCCCAGAGACATGCTATGCGCAGGCCAGCTCGCTGGCCTGTGCAGCGCCCAAAACCACCCCGGGGGGAAACGCTGCGCGTTCCCCCCAGGGCCCCCCTTTGGGCTTACTGCACAAAAACCCAGACTCCCTTAAAAGTGGAAAAGGTCACTTTAATGTGACAGGCCAAAGCTCACAAATAAACGCTAACCTGGCCCCTGGCCTTGCAGACTAAATTAACCGCTTTAACATTTTGCCAAACATTAAATAAATAATTAACTCTTAAAGCCCCCAACTTTTGAATTAATAACCCCAATTTCCTCCCTGCCTATCTCCAGGTCCTTACCATCCCCTAACCATCTTCTCCAGCCTTCGTCCCCGCTTTCTGCCACCCTCTCCCCGGGGCCATGCCCCTCCATCTTCCAGACCTGCTCCCCTCTCTGCATCCCCGGGGTAGCCCATTCGTGCAAACAGCACCACCCCCATCCTTACCCACGCTATCCCCCCATTGCTTGCCTCCCCCCTCATCCAAAGGGGCCATGCCTCCCGCCACCAGAAAAAACCCTCCCCTGAGGTGTTCTTTTCTGCCCCAAACCGAGGTGCTCAACACTTCCAACTCTTCGCCATATCCTCCACCAACAACCTTAAATCCAGCAGATAGTAGCTATTACCGTAAAGCGACAAATGAACTCCATCCTCCCTAAAAACCTCAAAATTCTCATATATAATCTCCTTGTGCTCAAGAACTCGCACCGCTGCCAGGCCACAAAACCTTATCATCTCCCTGTTTATCTTTTTCCTTTTGCGCTCTGCCGCACCTTCACTCACTGCACCCCTCCACACTCTCCTCTGTAACAACTTAGTCCATACCAAACTTACCTTAGGCCAAATTTCCCTAAGCCATGCCAGGTCCCTCTTCATCTTCTTCAACAAAGCTACTCCCGTATCCCGCACCGGATCATTCTCCCCAGCATGTACTATTAACCCTTCCGGGGCCCCAAAACGCTCTTTCATCCCTGCTAGCATGAGCAGCAGTTGATCCCAGCGCAGCCCCCCAAACCCCGACCACCTCACAATCTCCATTTCATAGCTGCAGCCCAATTGCATGCCGAAAACTCTCTTTTCCGCCTCTTGCCCGCCCACTTCACAATCGAGTGCCCGACAATCCAAATTTGCCGAATCTGCCCTGGCCTCCTCGCCGTCTCTGAAAAAGAAATCAAAGTGTCACTTACGCACCTCCACCCCACCACAAGAGCCCCCCCCACACCACGACCCCTTCTCAAACAGAATCTTTTCCCAGCTCCCTGATATAACCCTTATACTTCTTAGACCTCCACCTTCCCAAACTCTTGACCTTATCCTCAGACAGCCCCAAACGGTTACCCTCAGAGGCTGCACCCATCCTAAATGAATGTGTACCAAAATCCTCAGGCTTTTCCCCCACCACCCCTAATGCTTTCCTCAGAACCCCCAGCACCTGCGCTGCCAACACCCCTGACCCCTCCGCATGTCTAAAAACCAACCCGACCTTCCCCTTGATAACTCCTTCCACGCCAAACCCGATCTCACCGGGCACAGCTCATTACTTCCCCACCCCAGCAACACCTAGCAGCCTTTCCCCTTCTGGTCAGTCTTTGACCTTCCAATCCAAATATCCACCCTTAAATCTGAAATCTGGACATCCTCCCACTGTAAACCACCCGCACCCCCTTTTGCTCCCACAAGCTCCGACACCCTGAATGCCCCAAAAAACAACCATGTAAAGCAAGCCTGAAACATAACCCCCTCCCAACCCGACCAGCAAACTACTTCCAGGGCCCGGCATAATCTGACCAACAAGGTTGCTGATATCGGTCTTCTGCTATCCTTCACCCCACCTTTTTCCCTCCCCCAGCCCTTTAACATCCTGCTCGCCAACTCCCCACCATTAGGTGAAAACCCCCAAAACCATTTGCTGTAGAAGGCTATTCCCACCAATTTCCCTGCTATGGTGGCCTTCGACCAACCGTTATCCATACACCACAAAAGAAAATTAACACATCATCCCTCCTGCGCTCCTCAGCATCCTCCTAGCCCCTCCAGCTACGAGCCCCCTTCTTTAGAAATTCTTCCCATGCCCTCCTGTACGCTGCCCTAGACGATGGTGCCAAAGAGCCCTCCACTAGCGACAGGGCTCTGTTTCCTAGTTTTCACAGCTCCTCCCCAATCCGCTGCCCGATCTGGTCTGCTGCAGGTGCCAATCCACGGAATCTCTGCCATTGAAAACGAGATAATGCATCAGTGATGCCATTATCTTTACCCGGTACGTGCGTAGCCCTGAACAGCACATTCCATTCAAGGAATCGCAACACAACACAAACTCCCTCAATAACCTCCCCACCCTCTGGTCCCTTGCTGACTGCCTGTTGACGACGTTGACCACGCTCTCATTGTCCACATTGAAATTCACCTTCTTATTTGACAACTCCCTGCCCCACAGATCCAATGCCACCAACAATGGAAAGAACTCAAGGAATGCAATACTCCTCCCCTCTTCCAGCCACCTCGACGGCCACCTCTCCGCACACCATCTACCTTGCCAGAAGACTCTGAAACCCCCCGCACCTGCTGCATCCGAAAATATCTGCACCTCCCAGACTACTGGATCCCCTTGTAGCAACATGGACACCCCATTAAACCCTTCCAAGAAACGTAACCAGATCCTGCAATCCTCCCTCACCGCCCCTGAAACCCTCACCCGATGATGTGGGCATTTAGCCCCTGCCATGGCCCTCGACATGTTCCTGTAAAAGGTACGCCCCGGGGCCACCACCTTACATGCGAAATTCAAATGACCTACCGGCTGCTGCATCTCAAGCAAAGTCACCTTCCGCGCCCCCACCACCTTCTCCAGCAAACCCACCAAACGAATCACCTTCTCGTGCGGCAAGCGTGATGTTATTGTTGTTTAAATCCAGCTCAATCCCCAAAAATGTCAAAACCACTGCCGGCCCTTCCATTTTATCCTCGGCCAAGGGCACCCCCAGCTCCTGCATCAATGCCTGAAAAGTCTGAAGCATGTTCCTGCACTCAGATTCATCATCCGCCCCGCCGATAAACAAAAAGTCGTCCAGGTAATGTAAAACCCCCTCCGCACCTGAACTATAAGTAAAAACCCACTGCAAGAATGAACTAAAACGTTCAAACAAAGCGCAAGAAATCACGCCTCCCATCGGTAGAGCCTTGTCTACATAGATGCAATTCTCAGATTGCATTCCCAGCAACCAAAAATCTTCCGGGTGCACCGGCAGCAACCTAAACGCTGCCTTGATATCACACTTGGCCAAAAATGCTCCACGCCTCACCTTCCTTATCAACTCCACTGCCTGGTCCACGCTCGCATAGGACACCCCACAATCCTCCGGGGCAATGAAATCATTGACTGACAATCCCTCCGGCCATGATAAATGATGTGTCAGTCTGAATTCTCCCGGCACCTTCTTGGGCACCACCCCCAACGGGTATATCACCAAATCGCCCGGTAAATCCACAAATGGACCAACCACCCGCCCGGCTGCCACTTCCTTGCGCAACTTCTCCTTTACCACATCCACCTTTTCTTTGGCCGATTTCAGATTTTCCGCCCATCTACGCACCCTCTGACCTTGGTACCCCAACCTGAAACCGTCCCTAAAACCATCCCCCAGGATCTTCGCCCCTTCCCTATCCAGATAAAAACTGAGCCACCTCTCCAGAACCTCTACCTTAACTGGAGTAGAAGCCTTTCCCCACAATCCCTCGTCCCGCTCCCATCCCCGCCCACGGTCTGCTTGCTGGAAGCACTGTGTAACCGGGTGCCGCCCTGCACATCTGGTGCACTCATGCCTGAACCTGCACGCCGTCCGCGTGCATCCATCCCTATTGAAACCCCAACACAGTGCTGACGGCTGACCCCTGCCTCCTCCCCCGACCCCTCGGGAGCGGGGCGACCAAGAAAGGGCCGGTAAGGCACGGATAGTCCACTTGCAATGTGTACCGTCAGCACGGGCCTTGTCGGCGCCATCCATTGCAGCCAAAGGTCATTATCTATCTCCCCCCAAATCGCCTGGCTATCCTCAGCCAATTCTTAACCCATCACTCCCTCTCCCCCTCCTGGCCACCCTGTAACTCTCCTCAGCCCATTGCCCCGCATACCCAATCTCGCCCTAAATTCCTTGTCATATCTCACCCAAGCAAAACCACCAAAGTTCTTGAAAGCCTTCCTAATGACATCCATATACTTCCACAGTGCTAAACACCTGTCTGGGAATTTCTCACAGTAAAAACCGGCGTATATGATAAAAGCTGATGTCCAATTCTCTATTGTCACCGGAACCTTCGGACGCAAAGCTAACTCCCATTCCTTCGAACCCTCTTTTGCTCTGACCTCCCTGTGTAACAGCTTGAAAACATCCACAAATTCGCCCGCCCAAATCTTATCCTTTGTGGAAGCCATCAAATGCGCTCCCAATGGTTTAGTGATGCCCTTATACGGCAGCTTCTTGTCCTTCCATTTACCCTCTGTCTCCTTATCTTTCGCTGCCTGCACCTCGGTTGCCCTGGGCTCCATCGTCCCGTCAGTCTGGACCTCCACTGATGACACCTTTCCCCCCACAAGAAACCCTGCAGCCTGCGTGCCCACATCTCTCCCTACCCCTTGCACCCTCACCCCCCCACTTACCCCTTGACCTTATGTCACCCCTTTGCCATGCAGCTGACCACTCCCTACCCTGCTCACCTCGCTCTGCCCTGCCATCGCCAGGCTGTAGCCTTGCCTCCACTCCAACGCTCCTCATCTCCCTCCTCAATGGGCTCCTGCTACGGGAAGAAAACAAGACAGCACCCTCAGCCTAACAAAATGTTCCCCTGCCCGCTCAGCTGTTGTCCTCCAAACCTTCCCCCCTCTCCCTCCCTTCTTAACCCATCACTCCCTCTCCCCCTCCTGGCCACCCTGTAACTCTCCTCAGCCCATTGCCCCGCATACTCTTCCACCCCATCATCATCCCCAATGCCATACCAGGGCAGTTGCGAGCACATGCTCGTTCCGGGTAGTTCCTCCTCAGGTGAACTCAGGGTGTCCGCCCCACCGCTCCTTCTCCTTCTTCTAGGCGGGGCCGTAGAAACCCCTGCCTGTTCTCCTCTTCCTGGGCAAGGGGTCTTCACCTCCACCCGAGGCTCCTCCTCGCTAGGGGCTGTGCTGCGCCCTCTAGGCTGCCCACCAACATCCTATAGGGGGCCATTCTCAAACACTCCCTTGTCTGCTCCTGACGAACTGTGGGGGCTGCCCCAAACCCTCCACCCGAAGCCCTCCTCCGTGGGGAGGTCGTTCCGCACCTCTCCCTCTCCTCACTGCTATCCGGTGACCTCGACTTCCTTCTCCCCTTCACGCTCTTCTGTAGATACTTACCCCCTCTACCTCTCTGTGCCACTGACCCCTTCTGCGCCACCTCTCCCCCTCTCTCCTCCCTTGCAGGCCCCGCCCCCCCAAAACCAATCCCCTCCTCTCCATCTTCGCCTGCATCCCCCTCTTCCACAAACCTATATCCTCGCCCCCCCTCCCAGGCTCCCCCATCCCAGCCACAGGGCTACATGCGACTACCGCTAAAGCGCTCCATCCGCAACAGCTCGCCTCTGCGGTCTCACTACTCCCCTTCCTTACCCCCCCGTAACCTCCGACACCACCCCTTGAAGCTGTGCTTTGGAAGCCCTGCTGATAATTGCCAGGGCCTCCCTCAGAGCCAAGAAATTCTGCCACCGGCCCCCGGCCCCACCCGCTCCCAGCGGCGATCTGCCCTTAACACGCGGCGTGCGCTGAGGTTGGCGAGGCCCGCGACTCTCAAACAACACGCCCTCCACCTCCGGCACCTCCCCGCTGACCCACCGCGGAGCCCGCAAGCTCTGCGCCAGCCGCCGTGCACCACGCGCAGCCTGGCGGGTCAGCCAACCCGATGAGCCTTGCACCCCGGAGCCGCCCCTAACTAAGAAGCCACCCCCAGCTGCCCGGCTCCGCAAAAAGAACCCCGCCGGCTGAAGGCCCTGCCTGCCCCTGCAGGTGCGTCACTGGGACCGCTTTATTTACAGCAGGTCCTCTATCGTACCCACTATACTAACTTTCTGTCTTTTTGGCGTTTTTTTTTTTGGGGGGAATTCCTGCCCGAATGACTGCCTACGCTATACCCGCCTGCCTACCTTGCTACCCCAAACACCCCGGCCTCACGCAGGGAAGTATCGAAGCAGGCGACCTGGACAAAGACTCGCCCTCAACGGCCGCCTGCTCTCGAACCTTCCCTGCCCCTTAAATACCCCCCCCCCCAGAGACACGCTATGCGCAGGCCAGCTTGCTGCAGCGCCCAAAACCACCCCGGGGTCCCCCGGGGTCCCCTTTGGCCCTGCATTTGACAGACTTATCAGGCCCAACCAGTTTCCATGGACACGCCTGAAATGCCTGTGGTTGACTCACCCCCAGCCCCACTGTGACCTCCAGGAAGTGAGCGGAGCACATATGACTGAGCATTTGCAGATTTCCAGGGCAACAGCCGACATGCTACCAACGTTTAGCATGTGAATAGGGCATGTGACTGACAGATCCCCTGCACTTCAATCCTTCAGAGTCACGGCTATCATTGCTATGGTTACTCTTCCCACCCCTACTGGCTATTAGGTAGTGAGCAGGGAATGTGACTGACTCACCCCAGCCCTATAGGCGTGGCTTTCAAAGGCATGTCTAACATGCATGTGGTGGGCTCACCCTCTGCTCTACCAGTGTTTAGGAAGTCTGAGGACCATGTGACAGAACGACCCCCTTCCCAAACAGGTTACAAAGAAACCCAGACTTGGCAGTTAGATTTCTTCTGAAGCTCCAAAGGTGCTCACCAACCCCTGCAAACACTACTCTCACTCACCTCCAAACTAAGGGCCTAATTCACAGAGCGTTACCCAATGGGGTGTTTCCATTATAAAACGTTTATGTGAATTAGCCCGTTAGAATTCCAAAAAACCAGTGGCGTCGCCCCTCCACCCCTCTGAAATCCAGGGTGCCCCCGTTGCTCCCCCCCACCTCAGCTGGGCTGCACTGTCAACACAACACAGGAGCTGAACAACAGGATAGCGTACTGTTGTGCAGAAATAGATAGTGAATGGAGGCTGTCATAAGTCTTCATAAGCACTCGGCTTGACTCATAAGCACAGCAATCAAAACAGTTCGGGTTCCTCTGCAGCTAAAACCAGCTCCTCCAATCATAATGTAGTGCACAAAACTGCTAATGATGAGCCATTAGTCACTGAATGGTTTCGTGCCTGCATTCTGATGGGAGGGGAGGTGCAGTGGGGTATGGGTAGTTGGTGTGCAAAAAAGCCTCTCTGCAGGAGTGCTTGTGACGTCACACATTCCCTTTCATAGGCGGCCCCCAACTTTTGTCTGTGCCTGTGGCCCCCCTACCTTTGTCTTTTGCCCCCTCGTGCTCCTCCTAAACTTGATTCCTGGCGACACCACTGCTTAAAATTCTGTGCACTGTACAAAATTCCTTCCACCGCAGGGGGCCAGGCTCCACCACAAGTAAATTCACCCCAGAACAAACCATTGAAAATGTGCCAAGCCAGCAACGCTGCCCTATTGCCAAGCTTTAGCCGGAAACACCACGGAGGGTCTTCCGTCTCAATGCTCAAAAATCTGCACACAGAGGAAACCCCCTTGCCCTTCAGAAAATCCATGAATACCTGGCTATTCAAAAACATGGACGGAAAAAGAATGCTCTCAACATGCCCTGCAAGAGATTTGACTCATTCGGGTCTGTCTCCCTTACACAAAGTACCAGCCAAGCAGTGCTTTAAGTGGGGTGCTAAATAAAGGGCGAGGACTCTCGTTAGGGGTGCCTAATGAGAGCAGCCCCTCACAGCCCTTTCATTCAAGGAGCTGTGTGTTTAAAGGGTTGCTGGCTGTGGTCGCTAACCCCCGCAAGCAACCCTTTATCCATGTGGCTCCTTGAGTGAAAGGGCTGCAAGCTGCCTGATGTCTCTTTATTCAGAAGCAGGAGGAGGGCTTGGTTGGACAGCCTCTCCTTTTGTTTCTGAGTAAAGAGCTAACACGCAGCAGGAAACCCTTTAACCAAGCACAGGTAAAGGGCTTCCTGCTGCATGTTAGGTGTTTACTTAGAAACATAAGCAGAAGCCGTCCAACGCAGCCCTCCTCCTGTTTCTGAATAAAGACACATTGTGCAGCAGGATTAGTCGAAGTGCTGCTCAGTCAAAGGGCTGACTGCAGGTGTCAGCACTTCAGATTAGAAAAAAGAAAGGGGGATGCCACCTCTAGACGTCTTCAGAGACATGGCGTACACAATGGGACATTACAGATCAGTATGTGTCTGTGATTGACTCAGCTCCAGGAATGTACATGGGCATGGGCATGTAGAGAAGCAGTTGGACGCATTATCCCTAACTTCCACCCTCACAACTCTGTCATACTGGAACAGTAGGAGAAGAGCTCTGTATGGGACACGATGTGTTGTTCCTAAATCTAATCGAGCATACGAGAGACGATATGCACTCAGACAGCCATACCGAATGTACCCTTGCTCATAAAGTGTGGAAGGATGCCGTGTGGAAGGATGTCAGCACGCACCATTGGACATCATGGAGCGCTGAGTTAAACCTGATAAGGGCAGAGTGATGTCATAAAGCAAATATACAAAGCCATACTGAAACGATATGAAAATACTTGAAAGAGACAATGGAACTTGAGTAACAAGAGAAACATGTATGAAATGATAAAGTAATCTGCAAGAGCCAGATAT
The DNA here is from genome assembly GCF_040938575.1 of Ambystoma mexicanum. NCBI lineage: Eukaryota > Metazoa > Chordata > Amphibia > Caudata > Ambystomatidae > Ambystoma > Ambystoma mexicanum. The sequence goes on from NC_090934.1 coordinate 232,147,813, forward strand.
TGGACAATTACAAGTATATAAAGTCTATACAAGGTAGACTGAGCAAGTCTCTAGAGGGCAAAAAGAGTAATGACAATCAGTATACTTAAATCAAATAGCAGTAAATAAGAGGTTGAAATGGACAATGTCTCTTCACATGTGACTCAGAAGTAAAAAACAAGGGCTATTCATTAAGCCTCGGATGAAGATAGTAATGTGCTTAAACTCCCTTGAATGTCCCATAACAGAGAGCAGGCTACAAGGTCAACTATAGACGGGAATCTTTGTCTCATGGCCAAACTGATGAGAGATGATGGACTTATTGGGAAAGTGGGAAGTAATCTGACATGATTCAAGCACCTGGGTTTCGTTTCTCCTGCGTGCTGCTAGCGAGTTGAAGGCCCAAAGTTGGGTGAGAATGCCAACCAATCACAGGGTCTATGGGCCAAACTGTTATACAATGTTGCATAGACCAATCCGCTGCCATTTTCTTCGCTATAATCAGTGTAATACGTATTTAGAGGTAGGTCAAGGCGTGCCTCATAGATAAGAGACAGCCAATGGTGTACTAAGCCCTATGTATTCCATAAGTGGATATGTTCCTTTATCCAATCCCTCCCGCTAATAGGTGTTACAGTTTGCCACGTAGGATGACATCATAGATGACACATATTGGGGTATAAGACCTCTGTGTAATCAAGTTTGTGTGTGAGTGTGCAAGTATCAGTCTGATGTCCGCTAGCTGACTGTGCTTCATTACATTGAGAATAAAGTAGTACTTTGCCATATTCTTTGAGTCTGTCCGGTATTTTGGTCTGAGATCTTTATTGGTAATTCCATTTAGCACAAGAGACACTTCAAGGTGCTAGAGCACATGTTGGTAGCAGTGCTGATGTTTCAGGTCTAATCGACCTAGGCCCAGATCCAGATCTTTGGACTTTTGGCTGCTCCCGCCATTAGCCATAAGACCGCAGAGCTTCCTGTGGAGAACGGCGCGCAACAAAACACATGTAAAAAGATACTGTTGGCAGGTCCCCCTTTGACGAAATTCCAGTCCGGTCCCCGCAGGTGCCCCGTGGATGGAAGGCGAACTGGTTGGTTGAGGGAGAGTCGATGCTGAGGGACTCAAGCTGAGCCGCGGACATAAGTAGAACATTTAAAGTGGCAAAAATAGGGGAAGGGACTGTGTTGTAAATAATATATATGTCTATAAAGGTAACTGGATTTTTGGGGACTATAAAGAAGAGTAGATACCTCGATTCCTTGTTTCAAGAGGACGGAAGGGGACGCACTAAAAAGATTCCGAATAGGAATATAAATTTTGGAAATTTTGGAAGCTGCATTCCGCAAAATAAATGCACAGTCTGGTAACTAGGGCAAGAAAATAAATCTAACCTTTGTTTATATGACTACATTCGACATCATGTCTCAAACCAACTATAGGAGGTTGGTGAACGGAATCAGACGCTAATGCACGTCTGCTACAGGTGTTCGACTATTCGAACCCCGACCTTTTGAACATCGAACCTTTAAGTCCAGACATTGTATGCCGTTTTCTCTGTAACAACAGCTTCTTCTAGCATATCTACGTCATGTTGGCCATGTCTACCTTTTCAGTGAATCTCTTAGCTCTGTAGGAACAGTAAATATTCTTGTAAAAATTGCTAATTGTAATTACAAACAAGTAAATAAAAAAATAAAAAAATAGGTATATTAAGGATTCCTGCGGCAAGGCCAGCAAGAATAGTGAGTATCAAGCTCCAAGATGGAGTAAAAGTGAGAGGAGATACATTTATTAAAGATAGTAAAGGAAGGGGTACGCAGAACATGTTTAAAAGTGCACATGTGTGGGATTATAAATATGTCAGTATAAAGCTTTTGTTGTGTTTAAATTAGTAAATATAAAACAATAGTAAAAAATCAAGGTGATTATGACGATTTTTAAATCAAGAACGGACGTCAATCACGAGGGTAAAAATTAAAGGAAAATAATAAATAAAGATGTGATTCTTAAAATATCAATGATAAAACAACAAGCTATTAAAAATCTATAGAAAGTGTAAACGAAGGAACAAAAAGAACATTGTTGTGTAGAGTTTTAAAAAGCAAACAAGTATTTAGATTTTTGGGATAATTAAGCGGAAATTGATGGTGCCTGCTCAAATTTATCATTGTGGTATATTTGATAACATAAAGAGAAGAATGAACAAACTGTGTAAGTATAGACAGTCGCAATCGACTTGTCACCATGGGGGACACTCCTCTTCTACACTTATGCAGGACATTGCCAAGATACACAGCTAAGATAAGGAAATATCATTCAGAATGGGTCAGAGGCATGACTAATAAGACACTCATACTGTGGCCTCAGGAGGGTTTGTTGTCAAAAGCAGTATTGCTACATATGACAACGGATTTCCATGTAACATACAAGGGAAAGAAGTTACAGAATAGGTTGGCTGTTTTAGAGCTATTGAAGATGTACCAGTGAGAAAGAAGATCCAGCATAGAAGGAATGGATGCTAAATCAGCATAAAGGGAAGGATAAAAGGCCTTTGGCTCCCCCTTCCCCTGCTGAAAACAAGAGCGTAGACAGAGAGGAGAAGGAATGTTATCCTTTAAAGGAATTGAAAGCAGCGGTGGGGTACGTTAACCCGACATATGAGCCCCTTGCTTATAACAGTGAGGACAATGTGGAAGAGAGTAAAAACAGAGAACGCAAATATATCTCGACACGCGATGAAAGTAATCAGCACAATGAGAAAAAGGATAGACAAGATAGACAGATGGAGATAGAGGAAGAAGCAAGGAAGCAGAAATAAATAAAGGACAAAGCTAAGGGAATAACAATAGTAGAGAACAAGTGGATGGGAGGACAGATATTACTCAAGCTGGATGATGAGGACATTGATGGGTTAGAGAAAGAGAAGAGCAGGAAAAGAAAGAAAATGAAGAAGAGAGAACATATAAAGAATCGAAAGAAAGAGAATGCAAGTGAAGGGAAGAATGAAGAAGGTGCGAGGCAAGGAAAGAAAAGGAGAGACCAGAAGAGAAGAGACGAGAGGAGGTATAAATGCAAAGAATGAAAGAACGTAGGTTGCAAAAAATGGCAAGAGGAAGATGAATTAAGAGGAAGAAGGGAAGAAGAAATGAACAGAAGTAGGGGGACTAAAAGATGATGAGATAGAGTATCTGTGTCATAGAAGCATAGTGCTGATCGAAGCACAATAATGACTTGAGGAAGAGAGAGGGTCACAACAGCCCCCGGGGAACCTCAAGCAAGGCAAAGAATACCAACATGGGCTGATTAGCGAGATACAGAAGGCCTAGGGAAAAGATTGGGGATTTATATAGGCAAACAAGGGATAAAGAAGGGCATAAAACCCAAGAGTACATGGAAGGATCTTGTTTGAGGGAAACTGGAGGTAGGTCAGATGGCATCATAACAGAAGAACATAGGATGCTGTCTTTATGTAGACTAGATCTTGATGATGCAGAAAAAGATAAATCACATAAACTGGGGCATAATAATGTCAGTCAAAGAAAGGGAAGAAAACAAAAGAGCCCAAAGGGAGGGCGCATACAGATTTTCAAAAGAATCGGGTGTAGAACAAGGGGTAAAATGGTCTGATTTAGAGGCCCCCTAAGAAAGAACACCATAATCAACACTATATACTGATCGACCACAAGCACAATCATGCAGTGTAGGGGATGTCTCCCGCCTTATGTAAGCAGATTAAGGGCACTACCAGGACGGAGATAAATGGGCGAGACTAGCCCCACCCGGAAGACGAGAAGTGTAGGCAGGTATGAATATGGACCAGGAGTTTAGAAATTCCCATTAACAGAGAAAAGGGGCGGATGACCACAATATATACCATGGCCACAAAGGGATAAAGACAATTGTTTTTTTAAAAACTTTCTTTTAAGAGTGCGCTTGACATTACAAGAACAGTTTGATACGCAACGTACAGAGCGTTTTATACATTGACATCATGATGCATCAGTCCACTTCATACACAGAGAGGAGCAACCTTATCAGTGGCGGGGGAGGACTGGGGAATTTGGCATATTGCTGTAAAGGCTGGATTACAGCTGCATAACTTTACAGGTGGCAGCTTGTCAGTGCTGTCAGTACAAGGTTGGGTGGAAATCAAGTAGCTGCGGAGTGGGGACCATATGTCCTTGGGGCGTGAGTTCATCGGTTGCAGGGCTGGCCAGCGCTCCTCCATGTCCGACACCCACATAACTGCTTTTAGCGATTGGGAGACAGTTGGGCCAGCATGGCAAAGCCACACCAGCAGTATACATCGGACAGCTAGTAACAAACATAGACTTGCCAGTTTGCTAATGGAGCCGCGTAAGTGCTTGGATTGAAGAAATTAGCAGATCTTTGGGGAGGGGTGGAGTCCAGTGCTTAGTATAGTTGACATGGTATTGCAGATTCCGGACCAAAACTCCTCCAGTATCGGGCATCCCCACAGCATATGTATATAGTCTGCCAGGCATGCTGTGCATCTGGGGCATGTAGACGGGTGACTATGTGAGATTCAGTGGAACCGGATGGGGGTGTAGTGAAAGCGGTGTAAGACTTTGAACTGAATCAGTTTGAATTTTGTATTAAAGGATACCTCACGTGTTTGCCGGCACATGGATTCCCACCTCTCGCCTGTAATGGTCTCCCCCAGATCTCTGATCCAGGCTTCTCTAAGCTTCATCAAGGGTGCACAGCCGCTGTCCTGCGGTGCCCTGTACAGTCTAGCGACTATCGCACCAGGTGTGGTGCCCATAATTGCAATATCTAGTAGAGGTTCATCGGGTGGCTGTATAGGAAAAGTGCCCCACGTATGCTTATTTGCTCGGCGTAGCCCAGCATATTGTAACCATTGCACAAACTGCCCTCAAGGGCATTTAGACAATTCACTGAATTCTGTAAAGGAGTTGTTATTATATATATCCACTTAAGTGCTATACCTACAGCTGGACCACTGTTGCAGGTCAGCTTTGCTTACACCTGGGAGGGATGGAACAAAGTTCCATAGAAGCATATTTTTATGATATGGTCTAGGGTTGTTCAGTATCTTCCATATTTTCTCCCATGCTAGAGCTGTTACCGTAACTGGGTCTGTGTCTGCTCGTGATCCGAAGCGTGGAGGGAGTACAAGGGAGCATATGCCCTGAATACCCTTAGCATGCCTTTCCAATTTTAGATGGGGATGTGTTGTGTCGGAATCGCCTGCGCTGCTACTCAATAACGCTCAAAATGAGGGGCTGAGTGGCCTCCGCTCTCGTATGGCCTGGCCAGTTGGTCCCATTTAAGGTGCACTGCACACGTGTGCCACATAAAGCCGCCCATCTCCCTCTCTAGCGTTTCCAAAAAGGCTGCTCCAGGCCAAAGTTGAACGCTCACAAAGTAGTACAGCAATTTTGTGATGATTAGCATCTTTAGTAGACAGTAGTGAGACTCGGCCTGCAATAGTGATCGGGAGCTTTGCCCAGGCGTGGAGTTTGGTGAGTAGTTGAGGTAGGTAAGCTCCGAAGTTGCTCGCATAGAGGGTAGCTTTTTGTCGTGTTACAGTTATCCCCAGGTATTTTATTTCAGATGGTGACCAAGTGAAACCCATCAGGTTGGGGGAGTTGTAGAGTCCGTTAATGGAAATAGCTCTGATTTAGTACAATTTACCTGTGATCTAGACATGTTCCCGAACTCATGGACGGTCTGCATTATGTGCGCCTGGTGTATGGTGGGATCTCGTATGAAGATTAATGCATCATCTGCGTACAGAGAGATGATTTCAGGTTCCATTTTGAGTGTGATCCCTCTGGGAATCTGTTTACTCTGTATGTCATCTGCCAGCACTATAGCAAACAACAGGGGCGACAGTGCTCAACCCTGCCTGGTCCCACTGCCTATTGCGATCAGTGGTGAAAAAGTACTGTTGGTGTTTACCCTTGCTAGTGGATATGCATATAGCAATTTAACCCATGAGATGAAAAGCGGGCCAAAATTGCATTTCTCCAGCACCGCCCACATGAACTGCCAGGACACTGAGTCTAACGCTTTTTGTATGTCTAGGGCCGCAGCCACAGCTTGTACTTTGGGGTCGATCTGTGCCAGGATATTAAATGGGCGCCGTAAGTTCAATGCAGAGGATCTGCCAGGAATGCACCATGATTGGTCTGGGTGTATGATATGTGGTATGTAAGGGGTGAGACGGAGGGCCAATACTTTGGCAAAGATTTTTATATTGGAGTTAATAAGAGAGAGGGGGCGGTAGGAGCCGCACTGTTCAGGAGGTTAGTCAGGCTTTTGCAGGACTGTGATCACTGCCTCGGGCAGAGTGGGAGGAAGAACTCCAGATGTTAGGGACTCAGACCACATCACCAATAGATCTGGAACAGGAAGAGGCTTGAATTGTTTATAAAGTTCGATTGACAAGCCATCTGGGCCGGGAGCTTTACCAGCAGATAGTTCATTGATAGCGCGGGAGACTTCTTCTGGGGTAATGGGACAGTCCAGAGCCGCTGACTCCTTCTGGAGTAGCAGCCAATGTCCCTGAAGCCCTTAATATAGTAGGGATAGTAGGGATATGTTGGCTACCCCAGGATTGGCAGACCACTCTTTTGCGAGGAGCCTGCCAGGTCGCTCGCTCACACCATATCTCCTCGCCTGATTGGGACCGTCTAGGAACTGCAGTTCCCTGTCAGCGTGCTGATGGAACTTATCCAGCTTTGCTTTAATTTCCCCCAGGGTGTAGTTGCCAGACGTTGCTCTTAGCTCTTCTTCCAAGCTACGTAAGTGGGTCTCACTACGCTGAATGTCCCTACGTATGCATTTGAGTATACCAGCCTAAGAGGCCAGGGCCACCCCTCGGATATATGCCTTAAAGGCTTCCCAGAGTGTTGCTTGTATATCAACTGTGCCCCTATTTAGTTAAAAGTATTCATCAATGCAGTTAGCTAATTGGTTTGTAAACACAGGATCTAGTAGCGATTGTGACTTAAACCCCCATCCTCTATCTTTGTTGGGTATGACCCCAAGGATATCCTTAATGTAACCGGAGAATGACCAGAGAACATTCTGGGTAGTATTTCTGCCCCACTCACATTGCCAATCATGGTGTCTGAGATGTGCCACCTGTCAATATGGGAATGGGAGTCATGAACTGTGGGGTAATATGAATAGCACTCTGTCGCTGAGTTAAGGACTCTTCATGCGTCTATTAACCTTAGGTTTCTGAGCAATTCCTGGCATCTGAGCAGCCTTGTTCGGTAAAGGGGGGCGAGTTCCAGATCTATCCAGGTCATGGTCTAATATGGTATCAAAGTCTCCCCCCAGAGGATGGGTATCAGGGGGTATTGATTGAGTATGTCTAGTAGGTTAGCCTGGTGAGGCAGGTGGGTGTTGGCCCCTGAAGACCCTCCTCGGCCGTGATTGCAACTTGTGCCCTGGTTAGCCCTGTGCCCTTGCTGTTTGGTTCCCTTGCTGTTCGGTTCCCCGATCCCTCCCACTTCCCTCTTCCAGCTTCCTCCCTCCCCACCTCCCGCTCTGATTGGCCGCTTGGGCCTGCTGTGCCTGGTTTTACGTGGGGCTCACTCCCTGCTTGCCTCTTTGTTAGCCTGGCGAGGCAGGTGAGTGTTGGCCCCTGAAGACCCTCCTGGGCCGTGATTGCAACTTGTGCCCTGGTTAGCCCTGTGCCCTTGCTTTTTGGTTCCCCGGTCCCTCCTGCTTCCCTCTTCCTCCCTCCTCCCGCCTCCCTCCCCATCTCCCGCTCTGATTGGCCGCTTGTGCCTGCTGTGCCTGGTGGTACATGGGGCTCACTCCCTGCTCGCCTCTTTGTTAGCCTGGCGAGGCAGGTGAGTGTTGGGCCCTGAAGACCCTCCTGGGCTGTGATAGCAACTTGTGCCCTGGTTAGCCCCGTGCCCTTGCTGTTTGGTTCCACATTCCCTCCCGCTTCCCTCTTTCTGCTTCCTCCCTCCTTCCTCCAAGCCTCCCGCTCTGATTGGCCATTGGGCCTACTGTGCCTGGTGTTATGTGGGGCTCACTCCCTGCTCGCCTCTTTGTTAGCCTGGCGAGGCAGGTGAGTGTTGGCCCCTGAAGACATTCTGGGCCGTGATTGCAACTTGTGCCCTGCTTAGCCCCGTGCCCTTGCTGTTTGGTTCCCCGATCCCTCCCGCTTCCCTCTTCCTGCTTCCTCCCTCCTCCAGCCTCCCTTCCCGCATCCCGCTCGGATTGGCCGCTTGGGCCTGATGTGCCTGGTGTTAAATGGGGCTGACTGCCTGCTCGCCTCTTTGTTAGCCTGGCGAGGCAGGTTAGTGTTGGGCCCTGAAGACCCTCCTGGGCTGTGATTGCAACTTGTGCCTTGGTTAGCCCTGTGCCCTTGCTGTTTGGTTCCCTGATCCCTCCTGATTCCCTCTTCCTGCTTCCTCCCTCCTCCCGCCTCCCTCACCGCCTCCCGCTCTGATTAGCCGCTTGGGCCTGCTGTGCCTGGTGTTACGTGGAGCTCACTCCCTGCTCGCCTCTTTGTTAGCCTTGCGAGGCAGGTGAGTGTTGGCCCCTGAAGACCCTCCTGGGTTGTGATAGCAACTTGTGCCCTGGTTAGCCCCGTGCCCTTGCTGTTTGGTTCCCAAATCCCTCCCGCTTCCCTCTTCCTGCTTCCTCCCTCCTCCCTCCCCGTCTCCCGCTCTGATTGGCCACTTGAGCCTACTGTGCGTGGTGTTACAAGGGGCGCACTCCCTCCCCGCCTCTTTGTTAGCTCAGCGAGGCAGGTGAGTGTTGGCCCCTGAAGACCCTCCTGGGCCTTGATTGCAACTTGTGCCCTGGTTAGCCCTGTGCCCTTGCTGTTTAGTTCCCCAATCCCTCCCGCTTCCCTCTTCCTGCTTCCTCCCTCCTCCCTCCCCGCCCCGCCTCTGATTGGCCTCTTGTTGGTCTTCACTGACCTCCCCAGGGCAGCCCTCTGCCCGGCAGCGTCTGCAGCTAAGGCCCCCTAGGCAAAGGTCGGCTCCAACTGTGGGAGCTCCATCGAGTGTCTGCAGGTGTCCACAGGGAAAGCCAGTTACAACCGTCAACCATCCGCGACTATGGCAGGTATGTTTGGCCCGGTTTAGGCTTAGAACTGCACCCCATCCTTCAAACTTGACCATCTAGCATACTCTCAAACTTAGGCATGTTTTCTTGTTTGATTTGCATTGTGAAAGTAGCTAAAACTGCACTGTGAAACATAGGACCTTTTCCCACTATTCAGGACACTCAAACTTAGGCGTGTTTTCCTGTTTGATTTGCATTGTGAAAGTAGCTAAAATTGCACTGTGAAACCTAGGCCTTTTCCCCACTATTCAGGACTCTTAAACGTAGGCGTGTTTTCCTGTTTGATTTGCATTGTGAAAGTAGCTAAATTTGCACTGTGAAACCTAGGCCTTTTTCCCACTATTCAGGACTCTCAAACTTAGGCGCGTTTTCCTGTTTGATTTGCATTGTGAAAGTAGCAAAATTTGCACTGTGAAACCTAGTCCTTTTTCCCACTATTCAGGACTCTCAAACTTAGATGGGTCTTTTCTCTTATCTTAAAATTGCATTGTGATAGTCTTTTAAATCTGAGTGTCCTTCGTCCTGTCCAATAGTTCAACTTGTGTCGCTGCTCTGCCTGCTTGCACCCTGCCTTGTGTCCTTCCCCTGTGTTCTCCCCTTCCCTCCCTTTCCTCTTCTCTCTCCTCCCTACCTACTCTTTGGTGCTCTCTGTCTCTCCTATTTTCTCTAACTGCTTCTCCATCGACTATCCTGCTCTCCTCACTAAATCTTGTAGGAAGAAGTTTTGGTCTCCAACGCAGGCCTCCCTATCGCTGACACCTATACCAGTGCCTCCTCCAGGCAAACATTCACCGACATCCTCTTTGTCGTTCCCTCTCCAGACCTATGGACCCTACATATGGTCTCTGTGCTCTCTCTTTTCTCTTCTTCTCTCATTAATGGTAGCACCCGGTGGGAGGCCCTCCTGGCCTCCTTCCACTCCTCTAAGGTCATCGTTAATGTTTATGTGAATGGCACCGTATTGGTCCAAGGCCCCCAGGCCAGCCTCCTCCTCTTCAACAGACGCTTCCTGCGCCTCATCAACTTCCTCCCTTCTCCTGCTGTCCCCTCTCCCGCCTCCTTGGCTCCCCCTGCTGCCTCCTCCTTGGCTACCTTGCCCTCTCCTCCTTCCCTTTCTCTCCCCCCTCTGGCTTCTTCTACACCTCAGCAGGGCGTACCTCTGATATGTACCCTTCCCCGGAAGTCTTTCAAGGATGGCAACTTTCTCCATATTCTCACTCTTAACTCTCGCTCAGCTGTCAAACACTCCTCTGACATCTGCCGCCTTCTTGAGGAACATGACCTTGATGTCCTCAGTCTCACCAAGACTTGGTTCACGGCCAGCTCTGTCACGAGCTTTGACACTCTCTTCTCTGATGGCTACAAGATCCTTTCTGCGCCCATGTACAACTGCCCCAGAGAGGGTGTAGCCCTGATCTTCCCAGAGTGGATTCCTGCCTCTATCATTCCTACACAGGCCTACTCCTTTGAATGCCTCATCTGCAGGCTCTCTCTCTCTCTCCTAGCCACTTCCTTATTGTGGCTACTATCTATCAGCCACCTGGTCAGATCTCCTCCTTCCTCTCTGAGGGGGCGGACCTCTCCTCTTCCCTCCTGGTCTCGACCACTCAACTCCTCCTTCTGGGAGACTTCAATATCCACCTGGATGCTTCCTGTCCCTCCTAAGGACTCTTTTGCAACCTCTGCGATTCTCTCTCTCACTCTCTATTCTCCCCTTTGGCCTGATTCACTCTGCAGGGCATACTCTGGATGTTCTGATCTCCTCAGACCTTCCCCTCGCTATCCCTCTCACCACTCCTCTTCCCTGAAGTGATCACTTTCTCCTTTCCTCCCTGCTCACCCTCTCTACCCCTCAGGCAAAGCCGACTCCATCACTGCCACCAACCTTCTCAGTCATTCGACTAATGAAGTGCGTGTCTGTTGAGGCTTTTGCCACCACTTTCTCCCCCTACTCCCTTTGGCTGACTCACACCCTGACACAGCCCTTTCCATGCTCTATTCTGCTATATCTGACACTCTCGATGTTCTTGTCCCTGTCATGAGGATCCGTCTGAAGCCCAAAGCCAAGTGCAACTCTTGGTATGACTCAGGCCGCGTCACCCTTAAACGCAAGTGCAGGGTGGCTGAGAGGAAATGACGTGCTTCATTTTCATCCTCTGACAAACTGGCCTGCCGCCTGCTCCAAAGGCAATACCAACTCTCTGTCCGCACTAAGAAGAGAGTCCACATCCAAGCCCGTGTTTCTACGGCATCCAAATCGGCTGAACTCTTTAAAATCTGCAAGGAACTGGCCAATCCTGCCGCAGTCTCTACCTCTCCTGTCCCTTCCCAGGACCTCTGCATGGCACTGGCTTCTCATTTCATCTCTAAAACTCAGGACATCCTGTCCTCTCTCTCCTCCTCTCCCCTTTGTTCTTCTACTCCCTGCTCTTCCTCTGGCCCATTCTTTTTCGGCCTCCTCTCCTCCCCACTTCTCAGCCTTTTCCCTGTTCTCCCCAGACAAGGTTTCTAGACAAATCTGATCTATGAAAGTCTCATCAAAACAGGTGCACCCTTGTTCCTCCAAAACTATCAAGGACCACATTGACTCCCTGGCCCCTGCCCTGGCCGACTTCTGCAACCACTCTTTCGCCACAGGAGTCTTCCCTTCCCCTCTGTAGCACCCCCTTCTTAAGAAACCCTCCGCCGACCCATCGTGTCTGGCTAACTATCACCCAATCTCCATTACTCCTTTCCTGGGCAAACTCTTGGAAAATTTGGCCACCTCCCAGCTCAATCTTCATAATGAATCTGTTAGTTGTCTCCATGATCATCAGTCTGGCTTCAGAGCTGCCAGGAGCACGGAAACTGCTCTCCTGAACATCCGTGAAGACCTGCTCTCCAACCTCGATTCCAACACCCCTTGTGTCCTCATCTTACTTGATCTCTCTTCTGCCTTCGACACGGTCAACCATGCCACCCTGCTCAACCGTCTCTGTGATAACCTGGGGATCACTGGCCAGGCCCTGGCGTGGCTGACTTCTTTTCTCTCTGATCGACCCTCCCAGGTTCAACTTGGGTCCTTCCTCTCCTCTATCTCTATCTCTACCTGCGGTGTCCCCCAGGGGTCTAACCTCTCTCCCTGGCTTTTCAAGCAATACCATGCACTTCTTGCCTACCGAATTGCCATGCTCTGCCCCAACTTCCACTGCTATGCAGATGACACTCAGCTCATTTTCAGGCTACTCTCAGCCACCTCCTCTCCCTCTCTCATTTCTGACTGTCTGTCCGCCATCCAGGAGTGGTGTGCCGCCAATGATCTCTGCCTTAATGCCAGTAAGACAGAGATTCTCCTCATCGGCACACCCACACCCTCCTTTCCTGTCACTCTGTGGCCGGCCTCTCTTGGCCCTCTTCCTCCTCCCACCTGTGAGGCAAAAAACCTCTGGGTCATCTTCGAGACAACACTCTCCTTCTCTCCTCACATCTCTGACGTCTCTAAGAAGTCACACTACCAGGTGCACATCCTCAGAGGTATCTTTCCTCTCCTTCCCTCAGAAGCTCACTGTCGCCAGAGCTCTGGTTCTCTCTAGGCTGGACTATTGCAACAGCGTTCTTCTAAATCTGCCTTCTTCCACCCTCTGCCCTCTGCAACTCAATCAGAACAGGACTGCGAGACTTGTCCTTGGCCTCAAGGCAAGGGATCGTATCTCTCCAGGGCTGAAATCTCTGCACTGACTCCCAGTGGCTGCAAGGATTAAGTTCAAAACCCTGTGCATTGTCCACAAGGCCCTCTGGGGCCTTGGGCCTCAATACCCTCAACTCTCTCTTCCTAAATATCTTCCTTCTCAAGCTCGTCGCTCCAACTCCCTCAGGTTCAGTCTCAAAGCAACGAGTTGGTGGTAGATCTCTTTCTTCGGCTGGGGTCTCCCTGTGGAACAGCCTTCCTGCCCCCTTGAAGCTTGAGGAGAACCATCTCCGGTTCCGGAAGCACCTAAAAACCTTTCTGTTTGCTTCTGCTTTCTCTCCTCCTCTCCCCTGCTGATTTCCTGGCTGAAACTGACACTGCACTGGCTACCTGGCCACCCTCTGATCTCGGGCCCAGGTCCCCTCCACCACCAGTAGCACACCTGCACTGCCTTCCTTGCAACCCCGCACTTGGGGACTGTTTTTTCTGTATCCATACAGTCCCTTTACCAGCACTTTACCTGCATTTAGAAGTGCTACCAATAGCATCTGTGAAAGTTGATTATAGAAGTGTATCCAATAGACACCCTGGAAAGTCTCAAGTAGAAGTTTGCCCAATAGCCTCTCTGGAAAATTGAACTTAGAAATGTAGCCCAGTAGACGCTCTGTGAAAATTTGCATTTAGAAGTGTACCCAATAGCCTCTGCGAGTGTTACACTTAGAAGTGTGCCTAATAGCCTCGCTGATAAACTGAATTTACAAATGTTCCCAATAGCCTCTGTATGGAAAATTGTACTTAGAAGTTCGCCCGGTAGCCTCTCTGGGAAAGCGATTTTAGAAGTTTTCACATTGAAAGAGCATATAACCATTCTTACCACACCCCACGCGTACTCTCTCCTTTACATCACCACTCAACTAGAACACAGAGATACTATGACACCATTCGGTATAACTGTTCCCATACGAACATCCACCGCTTACTCCACATCATTCTATGTAAACACTGCTGGTCTCACACCCCCAGCCAGGTGTTTTCCTCAGGCCTAACGCAGCCACATCCTGCCAGAACGAACACATTCTCCTGATCTCTCAACCACCACACCTACCAATAAGAATCAGCTATTACATGTGTACCGCACGAGCTGCACACATATCCGGTGCACACACGCACCTTTTGACTCTCCCTACTCTCTCTACTGATCTGAACTTCGGTTCCCAAGGGCGTTCAACCTACCAGCGCCTTCAGACCATACCAATGGTATATAAGGCGCTATATAAGTGCAAAATAACAATAACAATAACAATAACTTGACACTTGATGCCCGCACTTACCCTTCACTGTTGCACTTGCCAGCTGCTGGCAGTAGTTCACTTATTGTTATTTATTTTATTATCCCTTGTACCGCACTTCCCCTCGCACTTTCCGCTTCCCCCTTCCTATGCACTTGCGGGATCTGAATGTCACCTGGCCTAGTAGGATTGTTGTCTGTCTTCCCTCTGTTCCCCCCTCGCTTGCCTGGTCGCGCCTTGAAACACTTGTGTATAGGCGTGTTATAAATGCCATATATCATATCATAATATAGAAGTCAGGGTCATCGATGTTGGGACCATATGTGTTCAAGAGCAGGACCTCCAGCCCACGCAATTTTCCGTGTAGTAGAACATATCGTCCAGCCGGGCCTATAAGGGCCCTAATATGTGACTAGTGGATGGATTTGTTTATGAAAGTCATGACCCCCCCTGATTTGGGTCGTGTAGGTAGTGTAAAAGCGCTGTCGGCCCCAGCTCTTGGCAAATGCTTCACAGGACCGCGTCATTGCATGCGTCTCCTGCAAGAGCAGGACATGGACTTTATGTTGTTCAAGGTATAGTTGTAGGCGCCGCATTTTGATCGGGTAGCCTAGCCCCCGAACATTGTAATTAACTAGGTGCAATGCTTCAGTCCCCATCTAATCTACTTGAATAATAACTATGGACTTCTGTGGTGTCATTTATCAATTCATCCCCCATCTGATCTATACAAGTGGTAATTGATTATTAGGGTAATCTTATACAGTAAGTTTGTGTGTAAATCTTTACTGTGCGTGTCGTGGTCATATTTGATACTTAAGGACATGTTGAACACTTTTTTTTAACTGTTCCCCCATCCCTCCCCCAAACAGAGGAAACCTTCATGAACATCCCAACCATTTTTGCAGCCTTGCATGGGGGGACATGTGCTAACTGCTTCCGGAGCGGCACAGCCGGCTCGACTGTGAGGATGCTAAACAGTCGATTTCCGGTTATCGTGCAGCCTGGGTGGGAGCCAAATTTCAATAATTACTAAGGGCCTCATTACGACCCTGGCGCTAAGTGTTTAACGGCGCCGTGAAAGGCTGCGGCGCCGTTAAACACTTAGCGCCTTACTACGAGGTCCCTTTGCGGGACCCGACCTTAACGGCTGGTCTACACCAGCCGTTAAAGTAGGGACCCGCAAAGGGACCTTGGTGCTAAGTACGGTACCGCAATTTGCGGTACCGTACTTAGAGCCTTCCCCATTCCCATAGAGCCCTATGGGGCGAAAATGGGAATGGGGAAGGGCCATGGTTCAATGGGGAATTACCGCCCTGCCAATAACTAGGGTGTAGGGGACATTAATATCTTACTGTTGGCATTTAGAATACTTTTAGAAGTTGGTAAAAGGCAAAGATTATTAGAACAACAAGAGACCACAAATATTCTTAAGCAGGCAAATACCTTTGGATCCTCCAAGAAGAGTCATACAATTCAATAGGCTAAGCCAAAGTCAATGGGCAAACGTCTTGTATAGGATGAAGCACTTCTGGCAAGTAAATGGAAAAGTCTTTGCACAAGTTCTTAGGAGTCTTTGATGAAAAGAAGAATTAAATGTAGGGCCACAAGCTGATTAGGCTTGTGAGTTGTAGAAGTTGCAAGCACTCTACAGTAAGAGGTAAGTTCTCCAGACTTTTTATCGTACCTTAGAAAGGAAGAAAAAGATGCAGCTGATGACCTCTGTTCCTGTGCAGCTCTGAAGATCTCACTGTTCCTGGGCCTCAGTCATGGGGACAAGAGGGAGGACATCGGGGGACTCCTACAATGCACTGGGACGGTCAAAACTCGCAACCAGCAAACTTCACTTTCAATCGCTGTTCAGTGTTTCAGCTCCTTGCATATACCGCAAATAGCAACACAGCGGTTCCTAGCTGTCGAGATGGACTTTCCTTGCTTCTGGGGTCCCGCACTCTGTTGAGGGGGCTCAGGCTTTGTCAGTCCTGCTTCTTGGGAGTCCGGAGGATCTTCCAAAAGCTCTAGGCAAGCTTAAAAGCAATACACACAATCTGGTGTTCCTCTCCCTGGCTATACGGTTTCCAGGAGCAACTCTGTGGAAATTCAACCAGCTCCAAGATGGATGTCCAGGTGGCTTACTGTCGAGTTGATTGGTCCCACCAACTGAAGGGGAGAAGTCGTCCTTGCAGGGGCTTCTCTGTCAATGCACACTTGGTGTTTCGGCACTGCAGCAGGTCTTCACTGGGCAAACCAATGGTCCAGGAGTTGAAGCAGGTGTCCTCTTCAAGTTCTTTTTCGGTTCCTTCATCCAGTGGTCGACTCTGCCTTCCAAGCCAAAAGACTCGCCTTTTATTCAGTTCTCTCCCATTCATTCCAGCCTAGCTGTCAGTCACCCAGCAGGACGTCTGTCCTTGCCGGAAAGTCTGCCGGCCAATCACCACAGAGTGCATTTGGTTCTCCTAGGAGACTAAGCAAAGGGAGTTTTGGGCACCTCCCTCACTTCCTGCCTACCCCAGACACTCTGAAGCCAGAGGCGGGTTTCACTCGTGACCCCCGCCAAAGGCGAAACTAACTAAGAGACCAAACCGGCATGCAGAGCAAATCTCAAGAAGGACTTTTCCACAAAGAAATGGTGAAAAAAGAAGACCGGGGCCATTTTGACAAAAATGGCTCTTGTGTGTGCTTTACTGTAGCTGCGAATGCAGCCGCGGTAAAGACACACCGTGGTAGTTAAAACAAAACCACTGCCACCAGCCATTCAGTGTGAAAAGAGTAACATAAAAAATGTTACCTGAGAAACTAGACAAGGGGGATACTAGGTAACCCTTCCAGCACCCTATTGTAAGATAGGGTGTGCTGCGTCTAGAAAGTTACAATGGTAAGTAAAGTCAATTTCACTTTACTGCTCTTGGAAACAGTAGTTTATCCAAGAGAAGGTATTTAAACCATTGGGAAATCTGAAAGACTTCCATGTGCCACTGCACTGAAGGTGCTGTGTGGCACAATGTAAAAGATGATGCCTTTGGAGTTTGTCAGACTTGTGCTGCTGGAAATGCATTGGAGGGACAGGGCCTCCCTGTTTTGTCCTGTAGTCCTTTTTCATTTGTGTTCTGTATTGTTTTCTGCCAAGGAGTCCATGTGGGACTCCTGGCAGTGCAGCTCTTCCTGTTTTTGGTTTGGTGTACAGACCCATGGGATACCCTAATGACACCCATGGGTGGGGGTTCAACCCTGTGCCCCTAATGTTTGTTTTTGGGCACCTGTATGTGGCTCACAGAGCAGGCTATGGGCTTATGGCAGCTCCATGCTGAATTTGACAGGTGCTCTGACTATCCTCCATTTTGGGATACCCAGGCCCTGCCATTCGGATCAGTTGATTCCTGCTAGGAAACACGATGGCCCTTTTAGCCTCTTGCTTTCTATTACCTGTTACCTTGTTTTCCCAAAGTCCTGGGAAGCCCTGACTCTGTCCTTTCACCCAGACTGGCTGTTGGGTGGACATCTCCCAACAGATGTGAAGTCCAGGCCAGACTGGCTGGAGCCTTCCCAGTGACTGTATGTTGTAGGTACGCCCTTGGGATGGGTGAATGGAGTGTGTGACAAATACACATTCTGTGTTGTGGATGTCTAGTATCTGGTGTGTGACACAAAGACTGAGATAGCCCTGCCCGAAACTGGTATGAATGCAGTGTGGAGTGTTGAATGGCTGCGTACTTGTCCCAATACACATAACTTGTTGTGAGTGTCTGGAGAGAAGTGAATGGCCTGAATGCACTATGCACCTGATTGGCTGCCTGCCTGCATAAATGCCCTTCTGAGTGATTGGTTGCCTGAGTGTCACACTCAGCAGAATGAATGGGAGATCCCCAGTATACCTGGGGGCCTCTCACTGCTAGAATTCGTTCAGAAGCTGAAGAGAAACTGGAGTTGAACTGAAGCTTAACCTTGAAGCCCTGCTGGAAGAGAAGTCTTGCTGCTGCTCTACTTCGTCGATCTGAAAGCTGCTGTGTCTCCAAGAACTGATACAGAGAAGATCTGTTTAGGCGCCCTCTTCCCGAGCTACGAGGGACCATTGTGCACTGCTAACCTTTGCCAAAGCTCCCTGATAAACAGACCTATGAAAGGCTGCCGACCGGAGACACGGCCTGCCGCGGAATCACAAGGAGAAACGCCCAGACACTGCTGTCCATCACTGTCGACGACCACCGTCGCTGACCGGAGCCGCCGTGCTCCCTTTGCCTAAGTAACATTTGATCCAAGGACGCTCTCGCCTGCACCGTCAACCGCTTTGTCCAGCTGGAGAAAGTCGAGACCGCCGACGCGCCGAGGAGCATCCACCGGTGGGTTTCCTGCCACCTGAAGACCGCAGAGTCGCCGATGACCCGACGCCCCTGCTGGGCCAACGTTGTTCAACTATGCGGTCCTGAACTATCGTCATCGAGGTGCCCCGCACGCCTCCTCCTTGCAGGACGTCTATGCTTCATTGTCGACGAGCACCACTAGGAACGAAGCTGCCACCTCACCGTCGTTGTTCACCCTTTTCCTCGTGGGATCTCGATGATCCGTGGTTCCTGCCAATGTCAAACTCTGGTATTCCAGGTACATTGGGGTTGTAGAACTATTTTAGAAGGAAATAAGATTCTTGTGAACAATATATGGCCTAGGTTTGTACGATATATCTTTATTTACAGGTTGCCCAGGTGGGGGGATCACAGAACTGTGTCTATTGGTAGGGGCCAGTATTCTGCCAATTGTTCTAACCAACTGCTTTCCTTCTATGTCTATTGTTGGTTACCTTTATTAATTGATTTGGGTGACATTTGACCAGAGTATAGTTGATGCACTTTAATGAGATCTGATAGTAATTGTGATACCACTTAGAACTGTATATATTTGCCATTGTAGATTTACTGAGCACAGCGTGAGTTATTGTGATGTGTATATAACTTTCAACCTTTAATTATATAAAGACTGTGTTTTAACTAATACAGTGTGGATATTGCTTTGTGGGTGCTTGGGGACTACACTGTACTTAAGAACCAGCCTGCATCACCTCCTGAGAAGCTAGGCCTTGATTGCTCGTCCATTGCTACCGTAATAGAGAAACTTGCCTGGGGTCCTCTGTGCCTCTCCTCTACCATATAGAGAGCAGAAGTACAGACTCCCCCCCTCCAGTCTTTACAAGACTCCACAACCATAAGAAACACAGTGTATAAAATCACATTAAAATACATGAGAGAGTGGGAAAAAAGGGTCACACTCTCTCCAGGTTAAAAGATCGAGTCCTCAAAATCCAGCAAAGTTGCTGGGGGTCTCTAAGGTGGAGGGAATTAGCACATTTCTGAGAATTCTCCCTAACACTAAGGAAAAGGGGACAGTGATGCCCGGAGCTGCAGCTCTTACAATATGCCTATTAGGATGTGACAGTGAGTTTACGCAGGGCCAAGTGGCCTCCTCCCCGATCCAGGGTAGTGTTCATCCATTATGCGCATGGCCTCCTCAGGTAGCGTGAAAAAGTACACTTTACCATTATGTTTGATAAGGAGCCTGGCAGGGTAGAGCATAGCATATGTTATGTTA
Organism: Ambystoma mexicanum; assembly: GCF_040938575.1. Classification (NCBI taxonomy): domain Eukaryota; kingdom Metazoa; phylum Chordata; class Amphibia; order Caudata; family Ambystomatidae; genus Ambystoma; species Ambystoma mexicanum. The sequence continues at coordinate 232,167,413 of NC_090934.1, forward strand.
TGATCGAGCAGTCTCTTCTTTACGCTTCTGCTGTACCGATGCGCAGAGGTCGGGGTAGAGATGCACCCTGCAGGAACCCAGTAACAGCTCACCCTTGGCTCTCGCGGCACGCAGCAGTACATCTCTGTCTCAGTAATTTAATACACTAGCTAATATTGGACGAGGAGGTGCGCCAGGTTTGGGTTTCAGAGCCAGAGTGCGATGCGCACGTTCGATGGCAAATTGCGGTGACAGCTTCGGGTAATCAAATAGGGTCATCAATGTTTGTTCCACAAAGTCTTCCATTGACCACTTTATGTTGTTTTCCAGTATGCCAATGATCTCTATTATATTTTTGCGTTGCGATCTAGCCTCTAGGTCTTCGTTCTTCTTACTGATGCTTTGTACCTGCCTCGACAGCGCAGTGACGTCAGCTCTGAGTGCACTCATTGTGTCTTCAGTTGTGCCTACCCTGTTCTCGACCTCAGCAATATGGGTGTCTGTTTTATCCATATGCGCTTTAATGGAGTTTATTGTGCCACCCATGTCATCAAGCTTTGAGTGGAGCATGGTGAATCCCTCCCACAAGTGCTAGCTCCGGGCGAATCACTCGTGCCCACTTTGTTCGCTTTATCAGTGTTTTCTGCCATTTTTGCTGCGTTCTTGGCAAACATGTGAATTGAACTTTGTTTTGACCAGCTCTTTTCGTCATTGTGTTTCAAAGCGGGCAACCTACCTGTGAGGGTCAGGCACCAGGCTCTCTTGGCGAGCGCGGGCATCCAATTCACAGTGATTGGTTACTCGGTGAAAACGCTCCAAGAAGCGACCGGTCGGAGTTCAACAGGGAGCCGACGCCACTCGCCGCCCGGGTGGGCTCAGCCCTCCCCAGCCTACTGAGCCAAGGCCTGCTGGTTGATGGCCGGTCGAATTGGAGTTATGATTGTCGGTCAAGTGGCACAGCGTAGAGTGCTTGCTTTGACATCAGTGCAGAGCCTGCTAACGCAGGTTCGAATCCCGGCGGCGCCAAACTCAGCCTTTCATCCTTCCGAGCGCGATAAATGAGCACCACACACCGTGGGTAATAATAAGCAGCACTCAGATACCTCAGGGTTCATAACGCTATATAAATGCCAAATCATTATTATTGCAGTTTGTAGTTCACTGTGCGTTACTCGGATTTGATACATGCATAGGTGTTGTGGATAAAGGTCGATATCGGAGGCCCCACGGCACCAGAGGGGTGACCAAGCACACTACGGCCGAATAGTGGAGCATGGTATTACTACTTGAAGGGGTGCACAATTAGGTGGGCACCGCCCCTGAGCTCTTTGCCAACAGCATGAAGGACTAATACTCCGGGCCCACTGGTGCTCTCAGTGTTCGATCTCTAGTACAGAGAACCAGTAGTATGCCGCTACCTGTGTGCCAGCGCCTCTGAGCAGATCCCGCTACCGGGTCCCGTCTGATCTTCCCACATGTCACCAGGTCCTGCAATGATAAGTGTAGGAGGTTATGCTGAGTCTGTGCTCGGTGTGTTCCCTGGTGTCCCATATTCAGGAGTAGAGAGTGCGGCACTGAGTAAAGCTGCAGGGGGGCGGTGGTGTTAGTCTCTGTTGAGCAGCGCACGCGGTTCTGGTCCGCCGACAGCCTCTATGGCTTGTGAGTCAGTTGCTGCCAAATTAGAACCGGCAGGTGTGGTAATGCTCCTCATCCAGGGGGTGGGGGTGGTCACTCCATTCGTCTCCAGCAGGTCTCTGCCCTGCAGATTCAGTGGGGCACCAGGGCCACAGCGGCTAATGGTGCTCCAGGTGTAGGTGGTGTCACAGTGGCATATGCTGTTACAGGGGGTAACAAGGCAAACAAATGTGCACCTGATCAGTATTGGCAGGTGCCACAGACATGCCGGTGGGTCTCAGGATGTGTTGAAAGTTAAGGGAGGAGCCGCTGTCAACACAGCGGATAGTGTACTAGGTTTGCTGCACAGTGGGGAGGTGGCTGTTGTTTGTAGCACCAATTTCCACTAGGCACTAGGAAGCAGGCATGCAGGTTATGCATGGATCGGGTAACATCGGGGGATGGACCTTTGCAGTGCCAGTGAGCCTCCCAGTCCCTTCATGGGGTTAATGTAGAGGCAGGATGCACTCACTGTGCCGGGCAGGCAATGTAGTGGCTGTGTGGCCTCAATGAGGGCCAGCGTTGTGGGAGGCTCAGCAGGCGTGGCTCTCTAACAAGCAACATGCAGCTTAACACAAGATAGCGACAAGGGTCGGAAGGGGCAACCTGTGCCTGGGACGTCTGAGTCGTGCGGTACCTCTGTGTCTTTGTGTGTGCTCGGCGGGCCAGTGTCTTCATGTCTTCTTCCGCGAGGCAGCTCTCCAGATGGCCTCCGCCACAGCGGTATGTTGAGCCAGACCCTGGATACCGGTAGCAGCCACGCCGTGTTCGCGGTGTGAGGATGCCCCGTTAGCATGTCTCCCAGCCTCAGAATAACTGTGAGCGGGCCAACGCCACCACGGCTGCTCCACTGGCCATGGGAGCAGAACAAGTGGGCCCAGAATCCCTGCAGTAGCAGCCCGCAGCAGTCGTTCAGGTAGTCCAATTCCTGCGATTATTTCTCGGGATATGCCACAGGTGCTCCGCTTTGGCTGTCGCTGCAGTGCAAGCTCTTTTGATGCCGGAATGTATGGGATATAGCCGAGCCAATGCCAGCCACACCACAGCTCTCTCGTTATGCCTCCATCTTGGTAGCATGCAACAGCGCTCCTCCCCATAATAAAGACAATTTTAGATGTAAATTACCAAGTTTAACTTCTGGTGTGGGAAAATGGATCTATGAGTTAGAGAGAATGACATAATGAATGAGGTTAGCTATAGGTGACATATAAGACTTGCTAGCAGCCATTATAGGGGAGAGAGATGAGGACATTTGGAAGTGAGCAGGATATGCATGTGTGACTGCACAAAACACGACAGATGATGGAGCACCATTTACTAATTGCAGAGCAGATGTATGGCGGGCACTCAGAGTACAAAACCCTGATACATCAGATATGGGTGCGATTATGACTAGGAGTATGGGGGAGGATGAAGACCCTGTTGCTTATATTCAAGATACTCAAGAGAGATAGCGCCTTCAGATGTGCGAACCGCACGATAAAACTGAAGCCTTATTTTACCACATGTTTGTGTCAGGGACTGCCAGTGCAATGGCAAATGAAGAAACAGGTGGTAATGGAAGCAAAACCATGGCCAGAAATCCAATTTCCGATCACGCATCACTGCTGATTGATGAAGCAGAAGAATATGAAAGCTGAGAGCAGGAAGAGACAAAGTTAGTTCATGCACTTAGGTTATCAAAAATATCCATAGAGGGAGCGGTATGGACAAGCAATGAAGGTGGGGTGACACAGGAGATGCAATCAGAGCAGCAAAACAACATAGTGAATCCCACGGATCAGAGTGAGAGCAATTTGTGGCCAAGGAAAAGAGGAAATGGGACTAGAGGAGGAGGATGAGGTGGATTTCAAACCCCTCAAGAAAGAGGAGGATTTCATGGCACACAGCCGCAACAATGCTGGAATTGCAGAAGAATAGGACACATAGCCAGAACATGTAGAAGCTGAGGAGGCATGCAGCACCAGCACAATTGGCAAGCTCCAAGAGGGGAATGGGCTGTACTCCACAATATAATACAGAACCACAGGAATATTATGCCCAAGATCACACACAGGTTCAGACATATGCGCTGCAAATACAGCAAGTGCCATTAAAAATGCAATTGCATCAAGGGCAATCACAGCAAGTACCCATGCAGGCACAACAGGTACAAACTCAGCACACACAGACACAGCAAGGTATGGTGCCACAATGGAATATGACCACAGGAGTCCAGCAAGCACCTGCACCCACATTAGGGAGTGTGACTGTGGTAGGAGCAAATCCTTTCACAGGTACATGGATGAATTTATATCCACGATAGGTCCGCCCACAGAGCGACCTGATGTGTTCAGTACTATCTGTGACACCGGACCCCCAAGAGGAACCAATGGTCAAGGTGACGATAGGAGGCAAGACATTTTTATTTCTTGTGGACACTGCAGCAACTTGTTCCTCTGTCCGGCAGGGGAAATAGCCAATGTCAGGTATTGCAATGAATGCGCAGGGATTCGCAGGGGTGATGAGTTTAGTTCCATTTACAGACAAATTACCAATCTGTATAGGAGAACACAACATGTCTACGCCATTATAGTCAAACGCCAGTTAACATATCAAGGCATGCCTTAATGACAAAACTTAATATGACGATATATTTTACTGACAAAGGAATAGTGTCCACTCCCGGGAACATTATATGAATGTGACAGAGTTTATATTAGCCTTTACAGGCCAGAAAGCATTCTGAGGGGTCATTTTGGACCCATAATTATTTCTGTATGGGGTTACTGTTTTATTATCGTGGTTACCCAGATTGACAGGTAAACTATTAAGAATACCTGATGAGTTTTTGTTCAGCTCAGAAATCCCTATGGATGACGAAGAAGGGCAGATTATCCCCTTCGAGTTAGAAGCAGCAGTGGTCAGAGAGGAAATGGTGGTTCTTCATGGGACAGATGATGAGGGAAGAGGATGGAGAACAGGGAAAGTCCTCAGTGAAGGATATAGGCTGACAGATTTGACAGACAAGGAGTGGTTTAAGGATGAGTACTCAGATGATGAAAAAAAAAGTATTGAATAAAAGCAGAGAATAGAGAAATACTGCTGAGAATGGCGTTGGTAAAAAAGAAACCAATATTTCTCCAGGAAGATTTAGAGAAAGTGCCAAAGATTTTATCGACCACAACACGATATGACGTGGGTCTATTAAAATGAGTAGGAGCAGTTACAATCAAGCTTAAACCAGGTGGATGTAGGTGTATTCAAGACCATTTCTGCTTTAATGAAGCAAGGAATATTGGTACAATCTGATTCTCTATGGTACACGACTTTGTACCCAGTGAAAAAATTGACTGGGGGAGTCGTGAAGATTTATACATTACCTCCGCCCTCTAAACAATATAGTCGAAGCTGAGCTTCATTTGGTTCCAAATCCAACAACAATATTGTGCAACATCCCATCTAAGGCCAAATATTTTACAGTCATATGTTTAAAGAATACATTCTTTTCAATTCCCCTCCATGAAGACTGCCAGGATTTAACATCATTTTTGTATAGAAATACCCACCTGAAACATGCTTGTTTGCCCCAGGGGTACTGTGAGTCTCCTTCAATCTTCAAAAGAGCCCTCCAGATGGACCTAGGCAATGTTCAGCTAGAAAGTAAAATATGTGGATGACATTTTGGTGTGCAGTGAGAGAGAAGAAAGATGTAGAGAAGATTCAATTAAGCTTATGACTATCCTCTCAGAGAAAGGATATAAAGTGGACAAAGAGGAGCTACAATACTGTCAGGAGGAGGTCTTGTATATAGGAAAGTCGATTTCTCATGAGGGGAGGAAAGTGATGCCTGAAAGGGCAGAAGCAGTTATGAAGACCTCAGAACCTAAAACAGTAAGAGAAATGCAACCATTTTTAGGTCTATGTAATTACTTCAGGGCCTGGGTTTTTGATCACAGTACATATATTTGACCACTTTTAAAGGGGCTTAAAGGCGCACAGGTGGGCAAGAGTAAAATAATATGGACAGATGAAATAACTGGAGGATTTAAAGAATTAAAAAAGGTTATCAGTACAGCCCCTGTGTTGCGAATTCCCGATTATCAGGAAGAATTTTACACAGAAAATGACATTAGGACATGGACAAAAACCATTAGCCTATTATAATGGGATTTTAGATCCAGTTATGAAAGGGAATTATCCTGGTGATGAGTATTTATCTGCTGCTGCAAACGCGATTGAAAAACCTTAGCGTATAACAATGGGGTGTTCAGTAAAATTATTTGTTGAGCATGCATTATTTGCAATTTTAGAGAATCACAAAAGTACATTGACCATGCAAAGAGCATCAGGATACAAGGTAATAATCTAAAATCCTGCGATTAGAATTGTCAGATGTTAGACAGTGAACTCAGAAACGTTCATTGCTGAACCATTAGGGGAGGATGAATAATGTGATTGCACAACGTATACTGAAAACTATATTGAATCTCCCCAAGCTAGAGAAAATGCCCTCGGGAGGATGAAAGTTGTTTTTATTGATTGATCTCCAAAAATTGACCAACGACCGATGAAAGGCATACTGGATCAGCGGTAGTAAAGCTGAACCGAGAGGGTGAATTTGAAGGGGTAACAAGCGCGACATTGCTTTTGCTTTGCTCAGCACAGGCTGCAGAATTATTGGCACTTATCGCTGCACTTCAAAGATTTGAAGATGAGGAAGTGACAGTGTACTCTGGCTCTACCTATGTGACACCACCCGTACACACAGGTCTGTCATGCTGGAAAAGGAAGGGCTTCCTCATCTCAGACGGCACTCCAGTGCAACATGCAGCTCTAATGGATAAGTACTAGCACTCCCTTTCACTCTAGCAGTCGTAAAATATGCAGCACATTCTAAAAGGACAGATTTAATTTCTTGCGGAAACAAATTCGCAGATTTAGAAGCCAATAAGGCAACCTATTTTCCAACCATTTCTATTTTGAAATAGAAAGTGTTAAACAAATGACAGCGCGATGCATGATATGGTATGATATGATATGGCATTCATAACGCACCTATACACAAGTGTTTCAAGGCACAACGAGGCAAGGGTGAGGGAACAGAGGGAAGACAGAGACGACGATCTTACTAGGCCAAGTGACATTGAGATTGCACAAGTGCAGGGGAAGGGGGAAAGTGCAGGGGGAAGGTGGAGGGGGCAGTGGAATACATGGGATTGACAGTAAAAAATACATAGAATAAATAAAAGCAATAAGTAAAAAGTGCAGCCACCTGGTGGCAAGTACAAGGGTAAGTGCAGACATTAGGTGTCAAATGCTGGTAGTGGACTGAAGGGATACAGAGAACAGTCCCCACGTGCAGGGGTTGCCAGGGAGGCAGTGTAGGTGTGCAACTGGCAGGGGAGGGGACCAGGGCCCGCGATCAGAGGGTGACCAGGTGACCAGTGCAGTTTAGGTTTCAGCTAGTAGATCAGCAGGGGAGAGAAGGAGAGAAAGCATAAGCAAAGAGGAATGTTTTGAGGTGCTTCCGGAAGCCGAGATGGTTCTCAAGTTTCAGGGAGGCTGGGAGGCTGTTCTAGAGGGAGGCCCCAGCCAAAGACAGAGATCTGCTGCCAACTCGTTGCTTGGGGAAGCGACTGACTCTGAGGGAGTTGGAGGCAGATGGGCGAAGAGCTCGAGAAGGAAGATATTTAGGAAGAGAGAGTTGAAGCTATTGAGGCCCCAGGTGCCAGAATGCCTTGTGGACAATGCAGAGGGTTTTGAACTTAATCCTCGCAGCCACTGGGAATGAGTGCAGGGATTTCGGTCCTGGAGACATACGATCCCTGGGCTTGAGGCCAAGGACAAGTCTCGCAGTCCTGTTCTGGATGAGTTGCAGAGGGTAGTGAGTAGAAGCAGGCAGATTTAAAAAGAGGCTGTTGCAGTAGTCCAACCTAGAGAGAACCAGGGCTTTGAAGACATTGAGCTTCTGGGAGAAGGAGACAAAAGGAAGAATACCTCTGGGGAGGTGCAGCTGGTAGTGTGACTTGTTAGAGACGGCAGAGATGTGTGGAGAGAAGCAGAATGTGGAGTCAAAGATGACCCCAAGGTTTTTAGCCTCACATGTGGGAGCAGGAAGAGGACCACGAGAGGCCGCCCAGAGAGCGACAAGAAAGGAGGGAGCAGGTGTGCCGATGAGGAGACTCTCAGTCTTACTGGCATTAAGGCAGAGATCATTGGCGGCACACCACTCCTGGATAGCAGACAGACAGTCAGAGAAGAGAGACAGAGAAGAAGTGGCGGAAGGGAGCCTGAAAATGAGTTGAGTGTCAGCAGCATAGCATTTAAAGCTGGGGCAGAGGGCGGCAATGCGGTGGCCAAGAAGTGCCAGGTATTAGTTGAACAACCATGGGAGAGAGGTTAGACCCCTGGGGAACACCACAGCTACTGCTCTCACTCCTGTCCATCTCGACCAGGCTGCTAACTTACGCATCACCAGTCCACCTTTCTTGCTCTCCCTCCCCTTTGCGGTACTTGCATACCCTGCTCACTATCAGCTACTGCGTCCACCCTGCCACTCCATGGGTTGCCACCTGCCAGTGGCTAATGAGTACAATCACAATGATGCCTCCACTAACCAGTACCTCCATGCCCCTGCTCTCTGGCTAGAACACTTAGCTAAGTAACCCACACCGAATCAACATTGTGCCCTCCACATTAGAAATAAGAGATTAGGATCCAGGTTCTGTCACGTGAACAGGCGCACTAACTCTTTTGCTCACACATCTCCTAGTCTCAGCCCCCCTGCCTGTTCTCCCATTACCATCAACAACCCAAAAGTTGCAGCCCCAGTAGCCAAAGCTGCACAGATCAAAGGCGCTCTTATCAATGCCAGACCGGTCACTGCCCATGTACTAGACATTGCTGACCTTATCACAAACCAAAAGCTTGACTTTATTGTTATATCCGAGATATGGTTACATGCAGCATCTGGACCTGCACTATCTCTAGCCATACCTCCAGATTACAGTATTATGCGTTGCGATCGCAACACTGCTCAATCTAGAGGGGGTGGAATTGCCTTCACCCACAAAAACTCACTTGGCTTAAGAGCTGTACCTAATGTCAATTTGGAGTCTGCGGAATTACTCTCAGTCAAGCTACCTCTAACGGCCAACCAAACTGCCACCTTACACCTTTTTTACAGACCACCCGGCCCAGCTTCCTCCTTTGCGGATAGTATCACTACCTTATTACTAGATAAATCCAAAACCAACTCGCAAATCATTCTCCTAGGAGACCTCAATCTGGGATTACGTGACCTCGATTGGCCACACCGCCATTGATCTTGCTAATACTCTAACCGAATTCAGATTTACTCAGCACATTCAAGAACCTACCCACATTAAAGGAACGACACTTGACTGGCTAGCCGATACCAACTGTAACATCAATGTACTCTCTAATGCACCTTGCTTATGGTCAGATCACCATATAATTACCTTTAAGATTGAAGCACCCTCACGCCCCCTACCAACAATGGCTCCGAATTCCCTACTAAAAACAAAAGGGACATAACTAGAGAGAAATTACTCCCTCTTTTACTCCCCTCCCTTAACAAGGTCACATGCGCCTGCCCTGATCCTACAATCCTAGCAGACACTTAGAACCAAGCGATGCTCTCAGCCTTAAACTCTATCGCCCCCATAAAACTGAGAAAGCCTAAACCTCACGTGCACCTTAACTCCTGGTTCACACCTCAGTTAAGAGTGCTCCGCAAAGCTAAACACTGCGCCGAAAATCGTTGGAGAAGCCATCAATCAGATGCTCACAAGGATGGCCTTATCCTAGCCACCCTTAACTATAAAGAAGTCATCTACCATGCCAAAAAATGAGTCTCTTAATAATCACATCATGCAAGCTGACTCAAATACCAAAGAACTATTCAAGATCCTAAAGGAAATCGAATCTCCTGCCACACCTCCTGACACCTGTATTAAAGATAGCAAATGGTGCGTAAACATCCGGAGAGCCTTATTGAACACAATCTCTTCCTTCCAATCTAAAATTAAAGATAAACAAAACGGACTGAAGTTGGATAATCGCCAGCCCACTTCAATAACGACTGGTCCCTTGGCTTCACCTACGATCAAACCACTTGCCTTCTCTCCATTCACCATTGCTGAAGTGGAAGTCATCATAAATAGAATTAAACTTTCCAATTGCCAAGGTCATTCCTGCCCTGCCTCATTCATCAAGGAATCGGTTCACAACCTTGCCCCTTTTATAAACTGGCCTTTATCAACTCCTCTTTTAAAATAGGTATTGTTCCTGACAATCTCCAGGATGCTTGGGTGATCCCACTGTTAAAAAAACCCTCCTTAGACCCGAATATACCAACAAATTACAGGCCCATCAGAACGGTCCCGTTCATGCTCAAAATACTCGATCGTGTAGCCTACCTGCAGACTCAAGACTATTCGGAACTTAACAACCTCCTTGGACTAAGACAATCTAGCTTCCGTCCCAGGCATGGGACCAAAACAGCCCTGATAGATTTGAAAACTCAAATCGAAGTCCTGAAAGATAATGGAAAATTAGCCTTGCTACTACTTTTTGACCTGTCTGCGGCCTTTGATTTGGTCAATCAAAGAATCCTGTGCCAGCACCTCTGATCTGCCGCCTACTTCTCCAATTCAGCCAATGCGTTGATTAGCTCCTTTCTCAGCAACAGACACATGAGAGTTTTCTCCCCGTCAGCAACTGCTGACCCCGCCCCTATCCAATGTGGGTCCCTCAAGGCTCATGTGTGTCACCTACACTTTACAATGTGTTCACCAAACCATTCTTTGATGTTCTCGATTATCTGGGTGTCTCTTACACTAATTATGCTGATGACACCCAGATACTCATCCCCATCACAGGGGACCACATTGCGGACACTAAGGCATTGAATGAAGTATATCTGGTAATCCAGGCTTGGATGGCCCAACACGAACTTTGCCTCAATGATGATAAAATGGAGCTCCTCATCCTGGGCTCCTCTCAACGGCTCAATAAATTAGATCACTTGTATCAGTCCTTCATCATTGATGGCAATGTCATCAAAGTGTCCAAGGATACTAAAACCTTGGGCATCTATCTCGACTCCACCCTGTCCTTGACAAGACAAACCAATGCCGTCAAACTCATTGCGGCCTGCAGACCTTTTATGACCACCCCCAATGGCATCATTCTAGCTAGAACGCTTATCATGTCTAAGATAGATTACTGTAGTGCCCTTTATCTGGGTACCAGCCAAGCTAACCTTAACAAACTGCAAATCACCCAGAATAAAGCCATTAGAGCAGCCTTAAATATTCCAAGAAACCAGCATATTTCCAATATCAGGACTAACTTGCATTGGCTCCCTGTCAAACAGAGAATTGAGTTGAAAACACTTGCCCTTACTCATAAATGCGTGACTAGCAAGGCCCCGTGTGTCTTTTTTCCACTTAGGGGCCGTGGTACGGAAGTGCCAAAGAAGCGGCGCCGACCAGAGGTGAGGAAAGATTGTCCCAACAATAATCAGGTAAGTCTTAAGGTGGAAGAATCAGGCCTTCCTCAATCTGTTCCTTCGCTCACCTTTGTTTTGTCTCTTTTTCTCCTTAGGCGCTGAAAGGCGACGGATGGTGCCAATGGTCGCTGAAGAGCCCGAGGGCGCCTCGTGAAGGTGAGTGGAACGGGGCGCTGCAGCGAGCGATGCGATGCGCTTCTAAAATAATGTCTTTTCTCAGGATCGTCGGAGTGATGGTTCCGGACTCCGGATGGAGATAGGTAAAGTTCAATTATTCACCTTTCTCTCCTTTCCTTCCTTTTCAGGTGTTCCAGGTTGCAGGCGGGCGTGACTGGAGCCAGGATGCAGGAGCAGACACGGTGAGCGTCCAGCTGCTATATGCAGAACAACGTGAAGCGTGAGCTGCTGTCTGGGCGTGGTTTAAATAGCCCCCAAAGTAGTTCCAGGTAAGTATTCTTCCTCAGCCACGCCCGAGTGGTAAAATAGTCCCATAGGTAAAATAGTCCCTTTCAGACCTCAAGGAGGTCTGGATCCGGCAGCATGGTCTGCATCAGGTAAGTCCATCCAAGCACTCCCATAATGAGCCTGGCGCCTATGGTGCCAGGACTGATGCCTTCTATGAGCCTGGCGCCAAAGGCACCAGGACAATGTCCAAAGAGCCCCTATAAGGGGTTGCTGGCTCCCTCCCTGGGGACATGATGTCTGCTTTCAGGGACGCTGGGCCTGAACTGGCTCCCCGGGAGTAGGCATCATGACACATACAGGCTATCTCTGCCGAGATTTAAACTCCAAAAAGCTGGGGGCGTGAGCTACCCTGTTCTGGCCACGAAGCTTTGGAACACTCTTCCGCCCACTATCATATCTGAGCCCTCTTTCAACTCCTTCAAACTAAAAACGAAATCATGGCTTTCCGCTCAAATCTGATTCAGCCTTCTGCCTGTAGCATTCACCTAGAGTTATCTGCCTCCACTAAATTTTGTCTCGCTTAAACTATGTTCCTATTATAAACTGCCTAAAGTGACTGTCTATGTAACACGACTATCCAATATATTCACTACTGTATGTATCTGACACTACGTTCAGCTTGACCCAGCCTACCTGCTGCTGTATATCTCTGTGCTTCTTGTAAGTTTTCGCTTGGCTGTCTATTTTACTTACCCCTGTAATTATGTCTATTATAATATACCTTATATATACAATTTTTGTAGTATACTGTAAATTTACGCTCTGTTGTATATTTTGTATATGTTCAGTTCTGTAACTATGCCTTTCAAGTCTTGCGCCCGGATGCCTTTGGGCCTGGCCCGCGCTACAAATAAAATAAATACAAATACAACTAGAGATAGAGATAGAGGAGAGGAAGGACCCAAGTTGGACCTGACAGGGTCGATTGGAGAGGAAAGAGGTCAGCCAAGCCAGGACCAGATCGGTGATACCCAGGTAATCACACCGATGGTTGAGCAGGATGGCATGGTTGACCGTGTCAAAGGCAAAAGAGAGGTCAAGTAAGATGGGGACACGGGGTGTTGGAATCAAAGTTGGAGAGCAGGTCTTCAGGGATGTTCTGAAGAGTAGTTTCCATGCTTCTGGCAGTTCTGAAGCCAGACTGATGGTCATGGAGACAGCCAACAGATTAATTGTGAAGATTAAGCTGGGAGATGGCCAGCTTTTCTAGGCGTTTTCCCAGGAAAGGAGTGATGGAGATTGGGTGATAGTTAGCCAGGCAGGACGGGTCGGCAGAGGATTCTTAAGAAGAGGGAGCACAAGGGAGTGCTTCAGGGGGGAAGGGAAGACCCCAGTGGCAAAGGAGTGGCTGCAGAAGTCAGCCAGAGCAGAGGCCAAGGTGTCAATGTAGTCCTTCATTGTTTTGAAGGAGCAGGGGGAACCTGTTTGGACGAGACTTTCATAGATCAGACTTGTCTAGAAGCCTTGTCTGGGGAGAACATGGGAAAGGAAGAGAAGGAGGGAGGAGAGGTGGCTGGAGAAAGGCCAGAGGAAGAGTAGAGGGGGCAGGGTGGGAGGAAGAGAGAGAGGATGTCTTAGGTTTTAGAGATGAAATGAGAAGCCAGGGCCATGCAGGGGGCCTGGGAGGGGGGACAGGAGAGGTAGAGACTGCAACAGGATTGGCCAGCTAATTACAGATTTTAAAGAGTTTGTCCGAGTTGTTAGATGCTGCAGAGACACAGACTTGGATGTGGACTCTCTTCTTGGTGTGGACCGAGAGTCGGTTTTGCCTTTGGAGCAGGCGGCAAGCCAGTTTGTCAGAGGATGTACCTGAAGTATGCCATTTCCTTTTAGCCATCCTGCACTTGTGTTTCAGGGTGGCGAGATCTGAGTCGTACCAGGAGTTGCACTTGGCTTTGGTCTTCAAGCGGATCCTCATGACAGGGGCAAGAACATCAAGAGTATCAGAGATGGCAGAATGGAGCATGGAGAGGGCTTTGTCAGGATGTGAGTCAGCCAAAGGCGGAGGGGGGGGAGAAAGTGGTGGCGAAAGCCTCAACTGACACGTGCTTCATGGGTCAGATAGCTGAGAAGGTAGGTGGCAGTGCTGGACTTGGCTTGGCATAAGGGGTCGAGAGAGTGCGCTGGGAGGAAAAGAGAAAGTGATCACTCCAGGAGAGTGGAGTAGTGAGACGGATAGAAAGGGGAATGTCTGTAGAGATCAGAACATCCAGTGTGTGCCCTGCAGAGTGAGTTCGGCCAGAGGGGAGGATAGAGAGTGAGAGAGAGAGACAGAGGTCGCAAAAGAGTCCAGAGGAAGGACAGGAAGCATCCAGGTGGATGTTAAAGTCTCCACGAAGGAGGAGTTCAGTGGTTGATACCAGGGGGAAGGAGGAGATCTGACCAAGTGGCTGATAGATGGTAGCCACAGTAAGAGAATGGCTAGGAGAGAGAGAGCCTGCAGACGAGGCATTCGAAAGAAGAGTAGGCCTGTGTAGGAATGACAGAGGCAGGAATCCACTTAGGGAGGATCAGGGCTACACCCCCTCCGGAGCAGTTGGACCTAGGCGTGGAGAGGATCTTGTACCCATCAGGGAGGAGAGTGTCAAAGCTTGTGACAGAGCTGGCTGTGAACCATGTCTCGGTGAGACCGAGGACATCAAGGTCCAAGTTCTTCCAGGAGGCGGCAGATGTCAGAGGAGTGTTTGACAGCAGAGCAAGATTTTAGAGTGGCAATATGGAGAAGGTTGTCGTCCTTGAAAGACTTGCAGAGAGGGGTACAAATCAGAAGTGCGCCCTGCGAAGATGTAGAAGAAGCAGAGGGGGGGGGCAGTAGAGGATGGAGGAGAGAGCAAGGTGGGCAAGGAGGAGACAGTGGGGGGAGGCAAGGAAGCCTTGGAGGGAAGTGAGGGGACAATAGGAGCAGGAAGGAAATTGATGAGGTGCAGGAAGCGTCTATCAAAGAGGAGAAGATTGGCCTGAGGGCCTTGGACCAAGACGGTACCATTCAGGTAAACATTGATGATGTTAGAGGAGTCGAAGGAGGCCAGGAGGGGCTCCCACCGAGTGCCACCATTAATGGGAGAAGAAGAGAAAGGAGAAAGCACTTAGACCATATGAAGAGTCAATAAGTCTGGCGAAGGAACGACAAAGAGGATGTCGGTGAGGGTTTGCCTAGAGGAAGCACTGGTATAGGTGTCAGCGATAGGTAGGCCTGGGTTGGAGACCTGGATGTCCTTTTTAAACTTCTTCCTGCCAGATTTAGTGGGGAGAGCAGGATAGTCGATAGAGAAGCAGTTAGACAAGATAGGAGAGACAGAGAGCACCATAGAGTAGGTAGGGAGAGGAGGAAGGGGGGAGGGAGCGGGTGGTAGGGGGAGCACTAGGGAAGGACGCAGGAAGGGGTGCAAGCAGATGAGACAAGGAGAGACGAGACAATAGTAGACAATTGAACAAAATGACAAGGGCTCAGACAGTAGTAGAACAGTTTGTTAGGTGAACGCTTAACTAAGAAGGCAAGAACACAGGACAGTACTACTTTCACAATGTAGTTTAACGACAGAGATAGCAAACCTAGGTCTTAGAGTTCTGTAAAGTGAGAGAAGGCCTAGGTTTCACAAAGCAATTGAAATACTTTCACAATGCAATTAATAAAAAACATACCTAGGTCTGAGAGTCCTGTAAAATGGGAGAAAGGCCTAGGTTTCACAAAGCAATTTAAATACTTTCACAATGCAATTGATAAAACACACCTAGGTCTCAGAGTCCTCTAAAATGGGAGAAAGGCCTAGGTTTCACAAAGCAATTTAAATACTTTCACAAATGTCACAGCGCTGTTCCAGAGTGGCACAGGCTAACAAAAACAGTATTATTCTAGTGTAGGTGAGGTTGTTATGTGGCAGGGTTTCAGGGTATGGTAATGGCTCTATACCTCACCCGGGATCACTCCTACCTAACTAGTCACTGCTGGTTGATGGCTGGCCTCTGGCTTCCCCTGCCGACACCTGCATGTTGATAAAGTAGGGCTTTAACATGCTGTCCATTGCCCAATTAATTGACATACAAGAGCGAGCAGCACAAGAAGAGAAGCATTTATGGAAGAAACAGGGATGTTCTTTATCCCCCACTCAGGAAATTTGGAGACAGGATAGCACTAGAAAGCCAGTTATGCTTCTAGCATTATTGAGGGTAGTGCTGGAACAACTTCACTATCCCGCGCATGTGACTCGAGAGAGGCTAGCTGCTACAATAGCAGAAGAGTGTTTTTTCACCAAATCTGTTAGAGCGTGCCAGAAATGTAGTGCACGGCACACTTTGAAAACAGTCAGATGAGCAATTCCTAGACCCAATGTCCCATTTCAGCATCTACACATAGACTATGTAGATATGCTGCAGACATGCAACGGTTACAGATATATGCTCATTGTGGTGTGTCCTTTTTCTCGATGGAGCGAGGCAGGTCCATGCACACACCCTGATGCCAAATATGTTGCCAAGTTCCTTGTGCATGAAGTGTACACAAGATGGGTGTGTTTGAGGTTTTGCGGTCTGACAATGGACCACATTTTGTAAACGAGCTGTTCAAACGAATAGTTCTTCTATTAGGCATTAAGCATACATTTTCCTCTTCTTAGTACCCACAGGTGAATGGCATCTGCGAGAGATTAAATGGATTAATGAAGGAAAGGATTGCAAAAATAAAAATAACATTTAAGAAGGGATGGCTAAATTGCCTACCCCTTGCCTTAAATGCCCTAAGAAATCAGCCTGGTTCAGATCACCATCTAACTCCTCATGAGTTGGTGGCTAGATGCCGCATGAGAACCCCCCTCCCTTGCTCCTCCAACTAGGTTAAGAATTTATGCCCATAGTGTAGTGAAGGCATTAGGTGACGAGATGCATGATTACCTAACAACAATGACTGCTATTATTTCTTCATGTCTCAACAGGTCAAGAATCAAAGGGAGGGGTCAAAGAGAAGCAACAAAGATGATCAATCCATTGAAGCAGAGGATTTGTTAAAACAACCAATTACATAACCAGGGGACCAGGTGCTGGTATGAACATTTGTATGCACTGTTGGTACTTCCCACTTTGAAGGTCCATATGTGGAAGAATTGGGACCAACAGCAGACAAGTTAAAATAATGAAGAGCCTGGCTTCCTTTGCACGACATCATGCCATATAAAGGTGAAACCCTGACTCCTCATGCAACTACGGCCAAGAGTAAAGACAAGGAAAATGAAGAACACAGCAGCACCTTAGACCAATATCTTTTAACATTTGACAAGGAATAAACAGACTTACAGTTATCCTGGAACTTTTTCAGATAGGCTAAAGGAACAGTGGGCCTCATTATGAGGCAGGCGCAGACGGAATGAAGGGGGCCGGTATGGGACCGGCCCCCTTCATTCCGTCAGGGCCGATTATGAGCTTCCCTTTGTGGGACCCGGATCAGATGTCTGGTAAAACCAGACGTCTTTTCTGGGTCCCGCGAGGGGAAGAGGGAGGTAACAACGGGACACTTATAATGTGCCCGTTGTTACCTCCCTCCCCATTCCCATTGTGCCCTATGGGGGCTCGAATGGGAATGGGGAATGGTTCCTGCAAGGAGGATTCACTGGGTCCTCCTATGTCGGAATGACCCGGTTATTCCTCATTGCAGGAACCCGGTAAGAGAGCCCAGTTTGGAGGCAGCCATGCTACTGCCAAACTCGTAATGAGGGCCAGTGTGTTGAATTGCCAGAGCTGAAAGAAGAAAAGCACACTTCATCTTTGTTACCTATTGCAATAACATTAAAGATCTCCTTGTATGCTGTTTTTACCTACATATAAATATAAAGCTCTAATAACAAGGTACGTCAACGTCATAACGTTTCTTGCTAATCCTAAGAACAATCATATTATTTTTAGAATAATTATAGCAATCATCTTGCAGTTCTTGATAGAATGGTGTGATTCATAGAGATTTACAGAGTTACATATTAAAGGTCTGAGCAAAAATGAGGAGGTTTCAGACTATAAGAGGCTTCTTGCCATCAAGAAAATTGATAGGTTTCCATAGAATAATAATTTTGGCATCATTCTGCATTATGATTTGTGTTTTCCTCCAGATTATTATGACATTTAGACATATTATAAGAAACAATACATATATAGTGGGTGACAATGAAACACTTAATATTGCCACTGATTAAATCACAAACAGCATTTTTTATAATCTTACTGGGCATTTATTTCGATTTAAAAGTGATATTGGTGAAGATCATGAAGATATAAATATGTGTCTTGATAATTCGGCTCATTTAAAGAATAGCATATGGTATCAGCACATGAAGAAGTGGGAAGAAGAATGTCAGATGAAAACTGCTATGTGTCTATGTGTGTTCCCTTATAC
This sequence comes from Ambystoma mexicanum, assembly GCF_040938575.1. Taxonomy (NCBI): domain Eukaryota; kingdom Metazoa; phylum Chordata; class Amphibia; order Caudata; family Ambystomatidae; genus Ambystoma; species Ambystoma mexicanum. The sequence continues at coordinate 232,185,424 of NC_090934.1, forward strand.
ATTATGCTTTGGGAACCTCTAAAATATTTATAGCAACAGAGGTATTAGTGAAAAAGCACATTGCCTGACACACCCTGCACTTTGCCTAACCAGAGGACAGTTCCAAGGCAGAACAGCATCCATAGTGTGGGTGAATAAAGTGACATCCCAAAGAGAAACCATTATTTACAAGACATACAATCAAGAGAAAAGCCAGAAACAATGCATCAAATAATAAAATACGAACATCCTGGAATAAATGGAGCAGGAATCAAGATTGAAGAAAATAAGATGTTACAACGCAAGGAGAAGAATGGGGAGGAAATATGAGCATGCTCGGAAATTGGTCAACTAAAAATTAAAGGAACAGTGCTTACTCCTGAAGGTTGGGCTGATAGATTGGTTGTGTGCAAAGCAACAGCATTAACCGGACAATGGGAAGCAGTTGTGGCAAATGCAGAAATGGAGTGCAAAAACCAATGGCCTAAGATTGCAAGATTGTTGACGTGGGTTTACGATGAGGGGGAACTATTGCAGATGCTACCCCTGAAGAATGCAACTTTAGGCTTCAGAAATAATGGCACAGTGAAAGTGGGAGAAAACCGCATGTGTGGCTGAGTTTTTGATGTACCAAGCATGAAGGAAGGAACAGCAGTCCTGATAGACCATTACTGGACCTGTGGATCAAGAGCAGATTTAAAGGTGCCACCAAAATGGGGAGGAGTTTGTTCATTGGTACTGATAAGCATACCGGCCTTAGCAGTACCACAAAGTGACCTGCAGATTACAGACCTCCCAAAAATGAACACGCACCTGAGGAAGAAAAGATTGTTTCATCGAAGCAGACAGATGAGAGATAATTGCTTCTCAGCAAAATCTGTAGAAGCCTATTATGACATTCCAGACGAGCATAAGTTGTTCAGCAGAACAGCAGTGATATTCAAAGCCATATTCCTGCCAGGAATTCAGACTGCAGTAAATGCTAAGTGGTTACAGATAACCAGATGGGAGCTGCTGCAAATAATAAATACGGCAATATAAGGATTTAATGTGATCATCGAAGAGCTAAGAGCAAAAACTGGTTTTTGTCTCTGTTTTCATGGATTCGATCTTCGTAGGCAAATGCCTTCAAATTACTTGGAGCAGTAATAGTGTTGGTATTGCTAGAATTTTGACTCACAAGGATCATGTTGGGACAATGATATGATATGATATGATCGTTTATTTATATAGCGCCTATACACAATGGGCCTCATTCCGAGTACGGCGCTAACCAATGGCGCTATTAACGCCTTGGTTGACGCCGTACCCGGACCGGCAGCGCCTTGGTGGTTGGCGGAATTACCGCCCCATTCCAAGGTTGGCGGGGCGGTAATTCCCCAATCCCCATTTACCCTTCCCCATTCCCATTCTTGCCCCATAGGGCATAATGGGAGTGGGGAAGGCGTCAATTACGCCACCGTAAATTACGGTGGCGTAATTAACATCAAGGTCCCTTAGCGCCATGGTATTTAACGCCTGCTAAAAGCAGGTGTTAAAAGCACCATGGCGCTAAGGGAACTCGGAGTATGGCGGTAAGGGATTACCGCCACCGCTCTCGTTAGCGGTGGCCGCTATCCCTTACCGCCATACTCGGAATGAGGCCCAATGTGTTTCAAAGCGCTTCAAGGCAAGGGAGGGAACAAGGGAAAATACAACCACATTCTTACAGGCCATGAACAGTAAAGATGTGAAATTAACTATCGTACTCGGCCTGACGACATTTCAGATAGTGCAAGAGCTAAGACATAGATAAGGAAGGGAGGGGGAGAGTGGAAAGGAAATGGAAACAGACAGGCGACTACCGTACTAGGCCTGACAACATTTCTGGTAGAGCCGGAGAAAAACAAAAGGTTAGGGAGAGGGGTGCAGAAAATGCCAGAAGGCAGCCCACAAAGCTATTGGGATGAAGATCATGATTGATATAGACGCTGGAACTGTTGAGCAGATGCAAAATGAGGCAAGTACCCGTGAGAATATAAACAAAAGTAACTTTGCACCTCCAGGAACAAAGTTCTTTTACGCTAGGGATCATAAGAAATATGTAGGATGATGGATATTCTGTCCACCATCAGGAGATTGCTGCCACATGGCCTGGAGTGTGGATGAACATATGAAGAATGCAGGTCACCTGAGTGGGGTGACAAAGATCTGGGTCCCAAAGAAACGAAAGTATGAAGAGATGATAAAGGAGAATGAAGAGAAGCATGTGGTAGAGGACTCAACCAGATGGGGGAATGTAGAGGAGCAGTTGGAAGCATTATCTCTAACTCCCGCCCTCACACCACCATCATACTGGAACAGTAGGAGAAGAGCCCTGTATGAGATCCCATGAGTTTTTCCTATACCGCATCGAGGGTACAAGAGACGATATGAACTCAGACAGCCGTTCCAAATCTACCCTTGCACTGAAAGTGTAGAAGGATGTCATGTGGAAGGATGTCAGTACGCACCATTGGACATCATGGAGCATTGAGTGAAACCAGATGAGGGCAGAGTGATGCCATAAAGCAAATATACAAAGCCATACTGAAACGATAGGAAAATACTTAAGAGAGATGATGTAACTGGAGTAACAAGAGAAACATGTACGAAATGATAAAGTAATCATGAATGCAAAAGAAGGCTGACCAATAAGTGTAAATACACAGCAACACAAGGTAAAATAAACATATATAAGCTTGCTATAGAGGAATGTATAACTTGGCAAGGGTGGCCATAAATGAAAAATGGATACCGGCTCATATAAAGATTCTATTCAGCTACCTCAGAAACAGATGAGGGTTGAAGAGTCAGGAGACGCTGGAAGAACAGCTGTGTGTGCAAAACAAAGAGGGGTCTATGTTGGCTTGGGATCAAGGATGTTATTTTTAAGGAATAGCTGTAAAGCACAAAGGGAGGCAGACGGCTAAGCCATGGAAAATACATATTTATCTTACATTAAAGACGAATAAAACATCTGCAAGAGCCAAGTATCAGACAGTTAAAAGTGCAGAAAGTCTATACAGGGTAGAGTGAACAAGTCTCTAGATGCCAAGAAGAGGAATGATACTCTGTACAATTCTATCAAATTGCAGTAAATAAGAGGTTGAAATTGACAAATTTGTGGACTCTTCACATATGTGTCAGAAGTTGAAAACAAAGGCTATTCATTAAGCCTTGGATGGACTTTTCGTCGAAATCCAAGGCATCTAAGACCTTTCCATCGAATTTTATTTAACAAAAATACTTTCCATTGAAATGCATTTTCATTTTGATGCATTTCCATCCATGGAAAGACCATAACCGCCTTGGATGAAGGTAGTGATGTGCTTACACTCCCTTCAATATCCCAAAACAGAGAGCAAGCTGTAAGGTCAACTACAGACAGGAAACTTTGGCTCATGACCAGACTGATGGGAGATGATGGAATAATTGGGTAAGTAGGGAGTAATCTGACGTGATTTAAGCACCTGAATTTCATTTCGCTTACATGCTACTAGCCAAGCCAAAAGTCCAAGGTTGGTTGAGAATGCCAACCAATCAGAGGATCTATGGGGCAACCTGCAATACAATGTTGCATAGACCAATCCGCTGCCATTTTGTTTGCTATAATCAGTATCATACGTATTTAGTGGTAGGTCGAGGCGTGCCTTACAGAAAAGAGACAAGCAATGGTGTACTTACCCCTATGTATTCTTTAAGAAGATATGTTCCCCTAACCAATCCCTCCTGCTAATAAGTTTTGTAGTTTGCCACATAGGATGACATCATAGATGACACATATTGGTGTATAAGAGCACTGTGTAATCAGGTTCGTGTGTGAGTATGCAAGCATCAGTCCGATGTCTGCCAGTTGACCCTGCTTGATTGAATTGAGAATAAAGTAGTAGTTTTCCATATTTTTTTAGTCTGTCTGGTTATTTGGTCTGAGATCTTTATTGGTAATTCCATCTAGCATAAGAGACTTCAAGGTGCTAGAGCACAGCTACCTGGACACTGAAATGCATATTTGAGAGCGAGGCCAAAAATGGTCACTGCACCCTTTTTAAAAGCCACTCGGTGACACCATGCAGCTCCAAGGACAGCTCAATCATCGGCTTATACTCCAGCAGTGATGTTATTCACAGACATGCACAGAGCCGCCAATACTATTTCCCCACTTCCACCCTTTTACCCCCAGAACAATTGCAAGGAAGAACTATCACTAAAACAGAAGTTGCCAATATTCCAATGGAAACATTTGAGAACTGAATTAAGAGGGGACAAGAGGATGATGAGGCATATGTGGGAGGCAATGTCTTCATCTGACATTGTTTTGCATCATGCTCATAGCGAGAAGCCAGCAGAGTTCCTGAGTGAATTAAGATTTTGTTACACACAATTTTATTTATTTTAATTTTATTTATTGGGTATTTATAATGCGCTTATTCAGCCAAATGGTGTTTGAAGGTGAATGGCGAGCGGACAAGGATGAAGGAAAAACAAACAAAATGTTACTACTAGGCCTTGAGACATTTGGATTGTGCAAGCGCTGTAACATGATTGCAGCGGGGAGGTGTGGAGGGGAAGTGCAGGTCGAGGAGGAAGGGGAATGATTAAGGAGGGAGGGGGGAGGAGAAAGGTATATTAAGTGCAAGTGAGCCGGTTCAAACACATAGGCTGGAATGAAGAGCATCGGAATGGGTGCACAAGATGGGAAAGCATCACCCCATAGTGTTGGGGCTTCATCAGGTATGCAACTAGGTGAAGGTGATGAGGGAGTCAATGGTAGTATGTTGGTCATTAGAGCCGCTAGGAGTGGCAGAGTGAGAGTGGGTGTGCCGTGGCATGCTTAGGATGGTCGAGTGCCCGGGTGAACTGTGAGGACTGAGGCAGAGAGCTCAAGAGGAGCAAGTCAGTAACTGGGGGAGACCATTGGGTGTGCGTGCTATGCAAGTGTGCCAATCCAATCAACTGTGATCAAGAAGATCCTCAGAGGAACTGTTGCTCGCTATACCTCTGAGTTGAGGAACTGTTTTTCGAAGGAACCATTCCAACCAAAGAATCAACTGAATTTGCAACTCCAAATTGGAATTTCATGCTATCCACAGGAAAATACTGTTTCTTTCAGCCTAAAAGACCAAGTGAATCTAACTAACTGTTCTCGCAACTCCAAATTGGAATTTCTTGCCATTTACAGGAAAACACCGTCTTTCTCAACCTAAAAGACCTAGTGAATCTAACTAAGGTCTTTCAACTCAAAAGACTAAGTGAATCAAACTAAGGTGATAACTGCAAGTGAATCTAACTGTATTCGCAACTCCAAATTGGAATTTCTTGCCATCTACAGGAAAACACTGTCTCTCTCAACCCAAAAGACCTCGTGAATCTAACTAAGGTCTTTCAACCCAAAAGATCTAGTGAATCAAACTAAGGTGATAACTCTAATAAGGATAACCTCTGACCAAAATGATAACAACGCAGACCACAGCTCATCTACATCTTCTTGGAACTTTAATCCTAATACTAAGACTTAGTGAAAGTAACTAAGGACACTACAATTTCGCATTGATTGGATTCCAATACAGACCTAGTGAAAATAACTAAGGACATCATATTTTTTCATTTATTAGATTACGCTTTGACTAGAAGACTGTTTTTTCATATGTACTTTAATTTTCATGTCTACAATTAACCAGTCTCTCGACCTACATGTGTCAATACTTACAATTTCAAATTAAAATCAGTTATTTTTTTAAACCTACCACTTGTGCCAATATCTAATTTTGAGACGCGCAACAGGAGGGCCTATTTTTTTCCCACAAGAATGTGTGCAGAAACTAAAGCGTGCCTTTGCGCAGACTACCAGAAGGGTGCGCACGGACAGCAGAGAATTTGTTAATACTTTTTTCCACGCTCTACCAAAATACATCATGACCCAGCGAATGAGAGATTTTCATGAGAAAAGATCACTAGACTGGGTCATTGAACAGGCCACACGGATCTATGAGGTGCAAAAGCCCATAGACAACAAGAATACTCAAAAAAGCCCCAAAACAACCAACCCCCCTGCTGCTGCTAAGGTGGCAGAGGTAAAGGTTGCCCCCATTTTAGATTTGGAGATGGGGGCCTAAAAACCTGCCTGCACAACAGAATAATCCCAAGCCAAGAAGGCCCTCGGGCCAGTCACAGACATAGAGCCAAGGATGTAGTCCCACAAATGGGATCCCTCACTCCCCTGACTATGTAAGTCCCCGCTACAAGGGGAACAGACCCATCCTGGGTTATGTGTGGACTCCTCCTGCCCAAGGGGGGGATCCAACCAGGCACCTAACCCAGGGAACGTCCCTCCTAACTTCCCCCAGGAGGGCAGAAACTCCCCAAATTCTGTTCAGAACTTCTTCCCCAGGTATCCACAAAACTTTCAACCCCAAAATCATCCATCCTTCTTTCCGCAATTTCCTGAGCCCAGACAACCTAATCCGGAAGAGGGGAGGCCAAGGGTGGAGGGGTACCCAAATCTTCCCAACCTGGGGTATTACCAGAGAAGGGATAACTACCCTGCTATGCTCACATGGCTCCCACAGGGGTGTCGATCGGAACTGGGCAGCCGCGGTTTCCACCCACGTGACGCGTAGTGCAGAGATGACAGACTGGACTGGCCCACCTAATCTCGTCTGTTTGACCCAAAGAAGTATTCTCCTGAATAACCCCCCCACTGTTCTCCCCTCTAATCACCTCCGATGTCTCTTTTTATATTCTCACCGTAGGTTTTTAAAGGATGAGCTCTCCATCCTGCGTAGAAAGCAGGGGCGCGTGGATAACCAGTTACTTCACTGGTCCAAAGGAATTGGAGAGTTCCAGAGCAATATTGACTCTGAGGTTCCTGGCGAGGAGCCGTAAGTATATAGTTTGTAAGAGTTCAAAAAATGTCTGACTTTCACTCTTGTCCGATTCCTTGCAGCTTGACCCTAGAGAAGATTGCCTCGTGTGGCTGGTAAAGTTCAGGTAAGAGTCTGTAGTATCCAACACTGTCCGGTAAATGACACCTGTATGTAATCTGTTGCTTTCTCCCTTATTACAGGTGCTGAGTGAGAATTATGGTGTTTTGAGGAATAACACCTCCGGCGGTAAAATCAGATAAGTCTATTATGGTGAAGGAGATTCCCTTGGTTTGTTCTTTCGGCTCACCTGGCTGTCCTTTTGTTCCCCTTAGATGCCGGAGTTCGGCGAAGATGAAAGGAGACTGCGCTGGCCCGTGGAGATGAAGAATGCCTCCGGCGGTAAAATCAGGTAAGGCTATTGTGGTGACTAATATTGCCTTATTATTCTCTCGGCTCACCTTGTTGTTCTTTATTCTTCTTAGGTGCTGGAGTTTGGTGAAGAAATGAAGAAGACAGAGGTGGATCGTGGAGGTACTGCGAAGGCTGGTGAGTATAGCGCGGCGCTGCAGCAGGCGATGCGACACGCATCAAATAATGTCTTTCTTCCTATTCGAAGGCGCGATGGATCCAGAATCAGGTGAGGAAAAAGTATTGTTCTTGTTCTAACCTTTATCCTTCTTTCTCCCTTTTCTCTAGAAGATCCAGACTCGAGGCGGGCGTGGCAGAAGACTGGATGCTGGCTTGCAGGCACGGTGAGCGTTACGCTGCAGGGTGCAGAATAACGCAAAGCGTGAGCAGCTCTTCGGGTGTGGTTTAAATAGCTTTCAAAGTAGTCCCAGGTAAGAAGTTTCCAAGACCACACCCGAGTAAGAAAATAGTCCCTGACATAAAGTAGTCCCCCTTCAGACTTCACATTGGCTTGAATGCTGAGCAGCATGGTCTGCATGAGGTAAGTGAAAGCAAATGAATGAGCCTGGCGCCTACGGCACCAGGACTGCACCCAGATAGCCCCTAGCCGGGGCTGCTGGGTTTTTCCCAAGTATCTGGATGCCTGCTCCCGCGACAGATGGACCTGGTCCGGATGCCCAGGGGTAGGAATCATGACAGCCCCTTCCCGGGATCAGCCCAGGAGAGAAAACAGAACCCTGTATCAGCCTGAGCGGGTTTCACAACTAGTGCGCCAGGTCCAAGATATGGCACAGGATCTGGGTTGCATGCTGAGGGCTCAACAGAACCCTCAAATGGGCATGGCGGCACAGAATGCCCCAAACTCTGGACCTGGTGCTCCAGAACAATGACGGGGCAGCACCCTGACAACCCACCGGTTCCCAGGGAGGCGGCACAAGGGGAAGGGGGCTGTAAAGCCTTGGAGGAAGCTTCCTTCCCCACTTGTAAAAAGCCCCTGGAAACCCAGGAACCAGAAACAAAATCTCCTGCCCCTGAAAGCCTGCCACCCAAGGATTAGAGGGGGGGGGTAGGAGAAACAAAGGATCCAAACGGACCCATTTTGTGGAGGAGGTACAGATCTTCCAATTTGAAGGAGAGGGATCCTCAGAGGATTCTGGGAAAAGGATCTTCTCCTTCAGAGATGGGGAACTCCTCCCAAAGAGAAATGGGTCCCAAAGGATTCAAATCCAGACTGGGCAGATGTGGGGACTGAGCTTCTCCCATCTCTAGTTGCCATCGTTTTCTTTCGGATTCCATAGACTCCCAACAGAATTCTGTCCAAATCTCTTTTCTCTTAATGTCCAAAACTAAAAAACTAACCCACCAGTTGTCCAAAAATGTACATTATCTGTGCCCCCTTGCGGTTCAAGTACAGGGGGAGGGAACAATTTTGGCACTGGTGGCCACTGGATCCCAAGCTACCCTTCTGTCCAAAAAGGCCTTTGATGAACTGAATCCAGGAAGGGGGGAGAATTACCAAATTTCTCTCACCTCTCTTCCTGGACAACTTCAGAACTTTGACGGGAAGGAAATTCCCGTCGAGGGGACTGCGGATTTGGACATTAAAATTGGGCGACACAAGGTGAAGCACCTGGTCATAGTTGTGACTCCAGAGGGCACCCCTTGTTTACTAGGGAATGACCTCCTGCGAAGGTTATCACCCCTAATAGACTGTGTAAACAAAGTCCTCTGGACCCAGACTAGCCGACCAATAAAATTGAAACAGAGTGTCAACCATGTTAGTTTAAACGGCACATGCCACAAGGTTGAACAGAAATCTGACCAAGTAGAATTTCACTTCCAGAACAACCAAATTCCAGACGTGACAGTAATAGCAGTAGGACAACAGACTGGTGATGGGGGGTCCTCTCTATTTCTGAAAATCAACCTTCCTTCCAGTTTAAGGTGGCATTCCACACTGGAAGGAAACACTCTGAAATTCTTTACCAATCCACAATCAGACATTCCCACTCCTATAGTGCAGAAATATGTGAAATCAGCTCAGAGCCTGGCTGATATTCAGCAAATTGGAGAGCAGTTGTTCATCCCTGTTCAGTTAAATGAAGGGAAGGACTCTGTTCTCGCCCGAGTGTGTGTGAACAATGGTAAGAGCTTCATCAGCGAAGACATGTTCCGCCAATTCCAAAAAGATCCAGCCATTCTCACATTTAGACTGATAGACAAATGGGAAATGTATCTGGAAACACCCAACTCCAAACATCTCATGCCAAGCAGGTGTATGCTCAAAATCTGCATATGCTACAAGGGCATAGTTCATAATTGTTTGGTCGTGCGAGACGTCACTGCCGCCTTTTACTTAGGCGGTGATGTTCTCAATCGCTTTGCCATTAGTTTGGACCTAATTACCTTCAAAGCTTGGTCCCGATTAGCGGATAATCCCATGGGCTTTAATGATCCAGAGAAAGCATTTAGGTCAGCTCAACTGCTGCCTTATGCAGTTGAAATTTAGATTGGAGAGGAAGTCACCATCCCAGAAAGGACCCGACAATTCTCCCTGGAAGTGAAAGTTAAAAGAGGACAGAAATTGAAAAACCCTGATGCTTATATTCATCTAAATGCTTTTTTCCAACAGCAAGGGTTGGGGGTAAACCCAACACCACTAGTCAATATAGAACATGACATCATTCCAATAGAGGTGGATAACAGTGACTTAAAGAATATCACTCTAGCCGCAGGCACCATTATTGGAATGGCGGTTGATGACCGACATTTTTCCATTGATTTAGGCAATGAACTGTTAGGGCCAATCCCCAAGGACTGTTTTGACAGTGACAGTGATGACAACACAACACCAGACAGGATCTTCACCCGGCATTGGGGGAACTTCCTGGTGTACACTTCCTGCCCTTATGGTAAGGAAGATGTGACTTGTGACTTCAGGAGGGATGAGGTGATTTTCCAGGTCCATGAGGGCTGCCTTTCCGACCTGAAGCCACCACTCCAAATCAGCACTTTGACCAGGGACTTCTCCACCCAGCTGGAGGAGGTTGCTGAGATAGCGAAACCAGAAGTCTTTCCAGGCTTCAGGCAGATGGTTGAAGAGAGAGTCAACCTATCTGATGTCTGTGAGAGCCTGGAGCAGAAGCAAAAGTTGAAACAAGTTTTCTTGGATTTTCAAGCTCTCTTTGCGGTGGACTCATATGACTGTGGTCGCAACGACATCCACACAACAAAAATTCCCACAGACCCTGGCATGACTCCAGTGTTTGTGAAGCAATATTGCTTGCCTCTCGCATCAATGGAGTCTCTTACTGAAATAATTAAGAACCTTGAGTCTGGTGGGATAATCCGTCCAGTCCACAGCACCTTCAATAATCCAGTGCTGGGGATATTGAAGCCAAACGGCCAGTGGCGACTCTGCGCCGACCTTAGGGAGCTTAACAAACGGGTCCATACTTCCCGATGGCCTCTTCCCTACATTGACCAAGGGCTGGCCCAGATCCAGGCATCACAGGTATTCACTGCAATAGACCTGACCAATGGATACTGGACTGTACCGGTCAGTAGGGAGGACCAATACAAGCTGGCCTTCACCTTTGGGGGGCAGCAGTACACATGGACCTGGACTCCCTTCGGATACATCAACTCCGGCAATGAGTTCAACATTTTTCTACATAAGGCCATGCCCGACCTGGGTGAAAGGGGTAACCTGGCCTATGTAGATGATGTTCTCATCAAAAGCTCAACTGTGGAGGAGCACATAGCGGAGATCTGTTATGTTCTGACACAGCCGGAGCAAAACTTTCCTTCCAAAAGGCACAGTGGTGTAGAACCGGTGTAAATTTCTTGGTGCATGAGATTACTCCTCAGGGTCTCTGTTCCCAGGAAAAAAAAGTGGAAGCACTCCAGAAATTGGAAGACCCCACCACTCTGCGGGAACTAAGGAGCCTCCTTGGACTGACTAATTACAGTAGAAAGTTCATTGAGGGCTATGCGGAGATCACAAGACCCCTGATTCATCTTTTTGTTACGCTCACCTGGTATCCACAGGGACGCCACCTAGCCGGGTTACTCGCTGGTATGCTTCTCAGCTTTGCCCTGATATGGTCTGCGGGGAAGTTGCTGCCTGAAAATACAGGAGGGCTGTGTTCAAGACTGACCGACTGGGGTAAGTATCCTCCCTCCACCCCCGTATGATTTCAGTCCCTCTGGCGCCCTCTCCTCACCTTGTGGTAGAATTAGGCGTGCTCTCCGTCCTGCCTTATTTGCAGGGGCGCGTTGTCTTTCATGGGCGAGTGCGGTCCAGTTACTTCACTGACGCTGGCCCGTTTGATATTGTTCAGGTAGGTCTTATTGTTATTCTTTAGTTTTGTTGCTATCCTGCATGCCTTTCTTTGTTTAAAATGTCTCTTTTTTCTCCCTCAAGTATTCGGAGCTTCAGCGCGGCGAGCTGGCTTGGTTGAGCCCCGCTGGTAAATGATGGTGCATTAAGAGCGCTATGATGTGGTAAGTTAGTGCTATGCGCAGCGCTGCAAAGTCTTGCCTTTGCTAACCTGTGTTTTCCTTCCTTGTAGGTCGCGGTGTTCTTCAGCGCGAGTGGAATGTCCGGAGAGGTGCCAGCTGCGAGGCGACCAGCCAGGTAAGCCTTTTGAGCAATTCGTAATTTGTAAATGTCTCTACTGCTTTCTTTAATGTTGCCTCTATCTTCCTCTTTCAGGTCGTTCTGTCCGGGAGGTGTGCAGATTCGAGTAAGCTGTTCTCAGTAGCTGCAAGTGTTTAAAGATGAAGACTCCAGGTAAGATTCTGCTGCTAATGATGTTCCTTTTGTCTCCTTGCAGGTTCTGCTTCTCCGAGGTTCGAGGGAATAGCTGGACGCGGTGAGCGTCACGTTGCAAGCTGCAAAGTAACGCGAAGCGTGTTGTCTTGCTCGGGTGTGGAGTTCAGTCTACCCCAGTCTGTGTTACTGTGAAGCCGTTCTGCTATTTTTTCCTGAGAGGAGCTGCACGTCTGAATTTTGGGACTACCACTTTAATTCCACGGCCTGTCTTTAAAAACGAACTTCCGGCGCGGAGCCCGGCACGGAGTTCGGTGTCGAGTTCAGTCTACCCCAGGCCACCCCTGAATGCCCAGAAAACGCAGGATGGAGGCGCGGTCGTCTAGTGATCTTGAAGTGGCCCTTACTGACACTGAACCACACACACAAAATCGACTACAACAGCTGAAGCGGCGGCAACAAGCGAAGGCAACAATTGCGAAGGTAAGCGCTCAGAACTGTTCCGCAATTGCCTCTCTATCTTGTTGCAACATCAAGCCGGTAAACACATCAGGCGTCCCGGCTGTGGGCTTAGTGCTTGAAACTGATTTATCACTCGAAATGAACTCCATCTCTGCGGGTGCAGGACCTGTGGCCCCCGCACGCTTAGTGGAAGTCCCACCTCGAATTTCTCTCGTAATCTTAACACCAGCAAGTGAAAATGCAACCATGAATGCAATTAGTGTGACTAACGAAGGTGAGGAAGCGTGCTGTTCAAAAGGCAGTGACAAAATGCCCTCTCTTGTTCCAATGATTTTACCCCCAAACACAAAGGAGAGTACCAACCTTGCAAAGCTAATAGTGGACACTCAGCTGCCAACAAGATCGCCCCCCCCCCACTCAGTTTACCTCGATGCCTCAGAAGCCACCTTTTCCTTCGACATCACGGATGCTGATCTACCAGCCATGTGTTCACCTGCGGATGATACGCAAACAACGCTCACGCGGCCCTTGTTGCAACACAGTCCTGACAAGAAACAGAGAAAATCGACGTGACATGGAGTAAACACGTCTATCGACGAGCCGGCAAAAGGGACCGGGAGTCGAGAGCCCGTGAAATGCAAGGAGCCTCAAAGAAATACTGTAGTAACTGAAAACAACACGGCAGAAGCTAATGTAACCACGGTGTTAGTGATGCCGAAACACGACGAGGTGGCAGACCACAGGGGAAAGATCGGTGCTCAGCCGCAAAATGATCCTCGTAAGGCGGCGAGTATATGTACTACCACGTCCTACGAAGTGGTAGCCCGAGAAACTCGTTTGGCCGAACGTCTGAAAGCCGACTTTGTCCAGATGCCCGAACGACTAAATGAAAGTTTCGCAAACAAACATGACTTTAAATCTGGCAAACAACGGACTGCAAGCACTTCAATTAAGGAAGCGACCCGTCCACCAAACAAATCCCGGATGCAAAAAGACTCAGCACCTGTAGCTCGGCTGATTAATCTGGACATAACGGATAGCAATCAAGTTCCTTGTCAAATAATTTGTGATACTGATCTTTCTGGCAATATAGAAGTTGTGCAAACACCATCTGGAAATTACCAACCCGCCTCAGGAGCCTGCAACTCCCCGATACTCGGACACTTGGGAGAGGCGACTGAAACAGAAGGAAACATTTCCATCGCTGCGGGTTTACAAATCCACAACAACGTACTGGCAGTGTCAGGAATAAGGGCCTGTGGTGCAGGAGGAAGCAGGTACGGCATATCTAAAAACTACAATTCCCAGCAGGCATGGGGAATGTGTAGTTCCTTGGGCCTGCCGGTACTCAGCTGTCGGCACTTTGCAATTAGGGATTGGGCTCTTAACGGCCACCCGCCCGTGCTCAGTTGCTGTTGATTAATGTTGGAGAGCACGGGCGGCGGCGGCAGGAGCGAAGCAGCAACACTAGAGGTGTAAGTGGGCGGCGTGAAGGAGTCACGCCGGCTATGCCTCCAGGCATCTCTATTCCCCGGGTTGCGGTGGTGCACACTCCTTAACCTGCTCCAGTGCTACAGGTCCGGGTCAGCCGCAGGAGGCTCCCGGACCATCAGTTAAGTGTTTCTGTGTTTGTTTGTTTTGCCGGGTTGCGGCGTTGATATGGAGTGAAACAGATGCTTCAAGCATTTATGTCCGGACGTAACAAGGAAAACGTCCGGACCATGAGTTAAGTGAACTCTCGTAAATTATTGGTCTAATGTGATAACAAGGTTTTGGGCAAGATAAACGCCAGTCTGGTTGCAGGCACATCGTTTTCTTCACGTTCTAAATACCAGGGAAAAAACAACCCTACTAATCTGCATTTCCAGTTATTTGGCTTTTCTACAAAAGCGCCTTTCTATGTGCAGTGTGTTATGTTAATCCATGTTTGTGAGGCATGTGTATGTCTCAATGTTCTCTGCTCACAAAGGGTTGTAGGGGCTGTAGTCTCTAAGTTGATGAAGCAGGTGAAACAGGCAATGAGGAATCAAAAGAATCAGAGTTGGGGAGTGAATAACCCTTTGGAAACATTTAAAGAGAATCTCCCTTTTTATGATGGAAGATTATATTTGCCTACTTTGGAACTCCAAACGAAGGCTATGCATTGGTGCCATAATTCCCCTTTGGCTGGACATTCAGGGAGTAAAAAGACACAGACTCTAGTGGAAAGATACTTTTGGTGGCCCAATTTGAGACAAGAAGTAACCAGGTACGTGCAGGAATGTGAAACATGCATACGAAGTAAAGCTGATCACACCAAGAAGTCAGGTTTACTTAAACCATTGCCCACTCCCACCAAAATATGGACACACATATCAATGGACTTTATCACAGACTTACCATCGGATGATCAGTATGATACGATATGGGTGATAGTGGATTACTTATCTAAACAGGCTCACTTTGTGCCTTGTAGAGGTATTCCAGGAACAGGGGAATTGGCAGAATTGTTTTTGCAGCATGTGGTTCGCCTTCATGGACTACCACGTACTATTGTGTCTGATAGGGGACCGCAGTTTACATCAAGGTTTTGGCGCGCTTTCTGTCAGATGTTAGGAATCAATTGTGCCCTGTCCACTAGTTATCATCCCCAGACCGATGGACAAACTGAAAGAGTTAACCAGATGCTGGAGCAATACTTGCGCTGTTATTTACATGAAGGAATGGAGTCGTGGGTTCAAGCATTATGGTTAGCTGAATTCACCTATAATAATGCTGAACATGCTTCCCTGGGAATGGCTCCCAATGAGTGCTAGTATGGGCAGGTACAGGAAATGTTGCCGGAGCAGCTACCAAATGTTGAAAACTTTCCAATACTCCAAAACAGAAAACAATTGCTTCTAACCATCAGACAGAAGGCGCGAGATAATCTTGAATATGCAAAAACTCAATATAAGATGTATGCAGACAAAAAGAGATGGGAGGCTCCTCAGTACAAGGTGGGGGATAAGGTGTGGCTATCCACACGCAATTTGCCTCTAATAGGATCTCGAAAATTTGCTCCTAAATTTATTGGACCCTATGAAATAGTAAAAATCGTGTCAGAAGTTGCTGTGAAATTGTGTTTGCCTAAGTCTCTGAGAATCCACCCGGTATTCCATGTGTGTCTGCTTAAACCCGCAGCGCCTGGAACACGCATGCAGAGACCTCCAGCCAACCACAAAGAGGGGCATGTGGAATATGAAGTAAAGCAGATTTTGGACTCAAAAAGGAGGAGACAAGTGTTGTGGTATCTGATCCGGTGGGCTGCATATGGACTGGAAGACTGCTCCTGGGAACCTGCTAGTGCAGTTCATGCACCTCATCTGGTAAGAATGTTTCATGCAAAATATCCGGAAAAAGCAGGTCCTGGGAAGAGCCCTGGAAGGGGAGGTAATGTCAGAAATAAGGGCCTGTGGTGCAGGAGGAAGCAGGTACAGCATATCTAAAAACTACAATTCCCAGCAGGCATGGGGAATGTGTAGTTCCTTGGGCCTGCCGGTACTCAGCTGTCGGCACTTTGCAATTAGGGATTGGGCTCTTAACGGCCGCCCGCCCGTGCTCAGTTGCTGTTGATTAATGTTGGAGAGCACGGGCGGCGGCGGCAGGAGCGAAGCAGCAACGCTAGAGGTGTAAGTGGGCGGCGTGAAGGAGTCACGCCAGCTATGCCTCCAGGCATCTCTATTCCCCGGGTTGCGGTGGTGCACACTCCTTAACCTGCTCCAGTGCTACAGGTCCGGGTCAGCCGCAGGAGGCTCCCGGACCATCAGTTAAGTGTTTCTGTGTTTGTTTGTTTTGTCGGGTTGCGGCGTTGATATGGAGTGAAACAGATGCTTCAAGCATTTATGTCCGGACGTAACAAGGAAAACGTCCGGACCATGAGTTAAGTGAACTCTCGTAAATCATTGGTCTAATGTGATAACAAGGTTTTGGGCAAGATAAACGCCAGTCTGGTTGCAGGCACATTGTTTTCTTCACGTTCTAAATACCAGGGAAAAAACAACCCTACTAATCTGCATTTCCAGTTATTTGGCTTTTCTACAAAAGCGCCTTTCTATGTGCAGTGTGTTATGTTAATCCATGTTTGTGAGACATGTGTATGTCTCAATGTTCTCTGCTCACGATCTGTGTATTGTGGCTTTAAGTCATGAGTGCTAACATCCCTACTGATCCGCATTTCCAGTTATTTGGCTTTTCCACATGGAGAAAAGCGCCTTTCTATATGCAGTGTGTTATGTTAATCCATGTTTGCTCACGATCTGTGTATTGTGGATTTACGTCATGATTGCTAACATACAGGAGGTCATGTATAATGAGTTATGTATGGTATGAATGTTATGTTATGTTCTACTTATTACTGAAGATAGAGTCAGGTCAGGTTGCAGGAGTATTACGCTATCTAGTCAGGAATTGTAGGGGTCTTTTTCTGTTTATGTCTTGTTGTCTTCCCTTCCTTCCCTTTATTTGTCCATCCCCTTTCCCTAACTCCTTCTTCCCCCCATTGGCTGCCACGTGGCTACCTGTAATTCGTACATCCAGGCGCCCGTGCCAACCACGGTGGGAGGGGTCGATCCATTCGGCTTCTGTGATTTGGGAGAGGGGATTGAAATCCTCCTCCCTTAAGTTCAGTTGTGACAGAATCAACAGCCCCTGATTTCGGGATTACTGAACCACCCAGGCCAAATGGATAACCCTCCCTCATTAGCGGAAGTGCTAAAGGCACTACAGGATGTTCAGGTGGAATTGATACATGTCAGACAGGAATCTAGCACTTTGAAGAATCAAGTGCAAGGATTGGTAGCACAAGGGACTCCGTTGGAGGAAGCAGGGACTTCTACCGGTAGAACAGGAACAAGAACGCCCACTGTTGTGGTTCAAGCTCCCAGTAGTGTGCCCTTGGCAGCGCCCGAAAGGTTTTCTAGGGACCCAAAAAAATACATGACGTTCTTGACCCAGTGTAGGTTACATTTTCTGTGTAAACCATCGGCCTTTGAGACTATTCAAGCAAGAACTGCCTTTGTAATTTCATACCCAACAGAAGATGCGGCCGCTTGGGCGATGCCATTGGTACAGAAAGTTGATCCATTATTGTATAATTGGGATAATTTTCTGGCAGAATTTGGTCGATTGTTTGACCGAAGGGAAGTGTCATTGGCACAAGACAAGGAGTTATTGGCACTAAAACAGGGTACCAGAGATTTGGTTTCTTATGTGACACACTTCAATAGACTGGGAATTGAAACAGATTGGCCAGAGAATAAACAGACAGTTTCATTCTATCAGGGATTGAAGGAAGAATTAAAAAACGCTATGGCACAGGTGGAGCCTCAGCCCAACACATGTACAGCTATGATTGATTTGGCAGTAAGGTTGGATCATCGGATGAATGAACGAAAGGGAGATAGGAAAAAACCAGAGGTGGTACCTTTTGTACGATTGGATAGAGGAAGGGTGAACAGAAACGGTGAAGGTGAACCTATGCAGATTGGAGGGGTGAGGGGACCTTTATCAGCTACAGAAAAGGAGCAGAGGAAGGTAAACAATTTTTGCTTATACTGTGGTCAACCTGGACATTATATTCGTACTTGTCCAAATACTCCCAAGAAGATAGGTGGTGGAGATAAGAGCAAAGGCGAGTCGAGAAAAGGATTGGGCCGGCCTTAGGGGGAACACAGGTGTCAGGCTCAGTGGTTGAAAAGTTCCCCACTTGGGTAGCAAATACTTCACGAAAAGGTAATTCTCATTTGTATATTCTGGTAACTTTATTTTTTGCTTGTACAAAACAGATGGTGTCAGCCATGATAGATTCAGGGGCAACTGGAAACTTTATTGACATTGATTTGGCCAAAAGACTGGGGTTGCCATTGAGAGAAAAGACTCAGGTGGAAGGGGTGCAGTCGGTGGATGGGTCACCTTTAATTTCAGGACCCATTTGTCAGCAAACTCAACCCATAGAAATGAGGTGTCAGTCTGGACATGTGGAGGACATTGTACTGGATCTAATCGCAGCTCCCCAATTTGGTCTTATTTTAGGAATTCCTTGGTTGACTCAGCATAATCCAAGAATTGATTGGGTAGCTAGAGAGATTTATTTTGAGAATCCAGAATGCATTGGTCACATTGAGGAGGAGGTGAGCCCTGCATTGTTTTTGGCAGATCAGCCACGGGCAGTGCAAGTGGTGGGGGCTGTGGGGTTACAGGTTCCGGCTCAATATCAAGAGTTTGTAAATGTGTTTGACAAAGGAGGAGCGGAACAATTGCCTCCCCATAGACCATATGACTGTGTTATAGAGTTGGAACCCGGGGCTAAACTGCCATGTAGCAGAATCTATGCATTAACGGAAACTGAAAACCAACATCTGTGAGAGTATTTGGATGATATGTTAAAGAAAGGATTCATTCGCT
The DNA here is from genome assembly GCF_040938575.1 of Ambystoma mexicanum. NCBI lineage: Eukaryota > Metazoa > Chordata > Amphibia > Caudata > Ambystomatidae > Ambystoma > Ambystoma mexicanum. Next base: position 232,204,354 of record NC_090934.1, read on the forward strand.
ATTCCACATCACCCGTCTCATCCCCATTGTTTTTTTGTGCCTAAAAAAGAAGGTACGTTGAGGACATGTATTGATTATGGTGCATGGAACAAGGTGACAGTAAAAAACAGATATCCACTCCCTTTAATTTCTGGACTGCTGGATCAAGTGAAAACCGCAGTGGTGTACACAAAACTTGATTTACGGGGAGCTTATCATTTGATTCGTGTCAAGGAAGGTGATGAGTGGAAAACTGCATTTAGAACTAAGTTTGGATTATTTGAATATTTGGTTATGCCTTTTGGTTTATGTAATGCTCCTGCGGCATTTCAATTTTTTATGCAGGAGGTTTTGAGTGAGTTTTTGGACATCTTTGTTATTGTATATATTGATGACATTCTAATTTATTCCAATTCACAAGAATAGCATGGGAGCCATGTAAGGGCAGTGTTAAAGAAATTACAAGAACATCAGTTATATGTGAAATTGGAAAAATCTGCCTTTCATGTGAAAAGAGTGGAGTTTTTGGGCTTCATATTGACCACGGAAGGGATAATTATGGACAAAAGCAAGGTGCAAGCAGTCCTGGATTGGCCCAAACCCCAGTGTGTTAAAGATATTCAATCTTTTTTGGGTTTCGCCAATTTCTATAGACGATTCATTACTAATTTTTCTCAGATTGTGGCACCTATAACAAGATTATTGAGAAAGGCAACACGTTTTTGTTGGGATGTGGGGGCGGAAAAAGCTTTTCAAGAATTAAAAATGGCATTTACCTCAGCTCCAGTATTACGACATCCAGATTTGGATAGGATGTTTCAAGTAGAAACTGAAGCGTCCAATGTGGCCATAGGGGCGGTGTTATCTCAGAAGGATCCAGAAGGAAGTTGGCATCCAGTAGCCTACTATTCACGAAAGCTCACTCCATGTGAACAAAATTATTCCATCACTGATAAAGAATTGTTAGCTATCAGGCAGCCCTCTTGGAATGGAGACATTATTTACTGGGGGCTAAACATCAGGTGTTGGTAGTGACAGACCATAAAAACCTACAGTACTTTAAGACGGCTCACACATTGAGTCCTAGACAACTACGGTGGTCTCAATTCTTCAACGAGTTTGATTTTGTGGTGACCTTCCACCCGGGAAAAAGAAATGGAAAGGCAGATGCCTTATCACGCCAACAAAACATGGACAACATGGTATCTGAAACAAAATCTATAATCCCGGCAGAAAAGGTTGTAGGGGCCGTAGTCTCTAAGTTGATGAAGCAGGTGAAACAGGCAATGAGGAATCAAAAGAATCAGAGTTGGGGAGTGAATAACCCTTTGGAAACATTTAAAGAGAATCTCCCTTATTATGATGGAAGATTATATTTGCCTACTTTGGAACTCCAAAGGAAGGCTATGCATTGGTGCCATAATTCCCCTTTGGCTGGACATTCAGGGAGTAAAAAGACACAGACTCTAGTGGAAAGATACTTTTGGTGGCCCAATTTGAGACAAGAAGTAACCAGGTACGTGCAGGAATGTGAAACATGCATACGAAGTAAAGCTGATTATACCAAGAAGTCAGGTTTACTTAAACCATTGCCCACTCCCACCAAAATATGGACACACATATCAATGGACTTTATCACAGACTTACCATCGGATGATCAGTATGATACGATATGGGTGATAGTGGATTACTTATCTAAACAGGCTCACTTTGTGCCTTGTAGAGGCATTCCAGGAGCAGGGGAATTGGCAGAATTGTTTTTGCAGCATGTGGTTCGCCTTCATGGACTACCACGTACTATTGTGTCTGATAGGGGACCGCAGTTTACATCAAGGTTTTGGCGCGCTTTCTGTCAGATGTTAGGAATCAATTGTGCCCTGTCCACTAGTTATCATCCCCAGACCGATGGACAAACTGAAAGAGTTAACCAGAGCAATATTGCTGGAGCAATACTTGTGCTGTTATTTACATGAAGGAATGGAGTCGTGGGTTCAAGCATTATGGTTAGCTGAATTCACCTATAATAATGCTGAACATGCTTCCCTGGGAATGGCTCCCAATGAGTGCTAGTATGGGCAGGTACAGGAAATGTTGCCGGAGCAGCTACCAAATGTTGAAAACTTTCCAATACTCCAAAACAGAAAACAATTGCTTCTAACCATCAGACAGAAGGCGCGAGATAATCTTGAATATGCAAAAACTCAATATAAGATGTATGCAGACAAAAAGAGATGGGAGGCTCCTCAGTACAAGGTGGGGGATAAGGTGTGGCTATCCACACGCAATTTGCCTCTAATAGGATCTCGAAAATTTGCTCCTAAATTTATTGGACCCTATGAAATAGTAAAAATCGTGGCAGAAGTTGCTGTGAAATTGTGTTTGCCTAAGTCTCTGAGAATCCACCCGGTATTCCATGTGTGTCTGCTTAAACCCGCAGCGCCTGGAACACGCATGCAGAGACCTCCAGCCAACCACAAAGAGGGGCATGTGGAATATGAAGTAAAGCAGATTTTGGACTCAAAAAGGAGGAGACAAGTGTTGTGGTATCTGATCCGGTGGGCTGCATATGGACTGGAAGACTGCTCCTGGGAACCTGCTAGTGCAGTTCATGCACCTCATCTGGTAAGAATGTTTCATGCAAAATATCCGCAAAAAGCAGGTCCTGGGAAGAGCCCTGGAAGGGGAGGTAATGTCAGAAATAAGGGCCTGTGGTGCAGGAGGAAGCAGGTACAGCATATCTAAAAACTACAATTCCCAGCAGGCATGGGGAATGTGTAGTTCCTTGGGCCTGCCGGTACTCAGCTGTCGGCACTTTGCAATTAGGGATTGGGCTCTTAACGGCCGCCCGCCCGTGCTCAGTTGCTGTTGATTAATGTTGGAGAGCACGGGCGGCGGCGGCAGGAGCGAAGCAGCAACGCTAGAGGTGTAAGTGGGCGGCGTGAAGGAGTCACGCCGGCTATGCCTCCAGGCATCTCTATTCCCCGGGTTGCGGTGGTGCACACTCCTTAACCTGCTCCAGTGCTACAGGTCCGGGTCAGCCGCAGGAGGCTCCCGGACCATCAGTTAAGTGTTTCTGTGTTTGTTTGTTTTGTCGGGTTGCGGCGTTGATATGGAGTGAAACAGATGCTTCAAGCATTTATGTCCGGACGTAACAAGGAAAACGTCCGGACCATGAGTTAAGTGAACTCTCGTAAATCATTGGTCTAATGTGATAACGAGGTTTTGGGCAAGATAAACGCCAGTCTGGTTGCAGGCACATTGTTTTCTTCACGTTCTAAATACCAGGGAAAAAACAACCCTACTAATCTGCATTTCCAGTTATTTGGCTTTTCTACAAAAGCGCCTTTCTATGTGCAGTGTGTTATGTTAATCCATGTTTGTGAGACATGTGTATGTCTCAATGTTCTCTGCTCACGATCTGTGTATTGTGGCTTTAAGTCATGAGTGCTAACATCCCTACCAATGTTCCCTCTAATTATTTTTCTCTATGTGCGGAACTGGTTTGCTGTTGTGCACACATTATTTTCCATTTGTGCAACTGAGTAATGTGGTAAGTCACTTTGTGAGCATGCGTATTTAGTGAAATACCATTGCAGAAGAGAGTTTGGAAAGGAATTTTCTCTTCACAGCCACTGCAATTCTTGACAAAACTTACAATTTTTCCAAACACATAGGCTAATATAGATTAGTACCCGACGAGAGTCAAGCAGAATGCAACTTTCATTCTGATTGGCTCTCGCTGGGTCGTTACCCAGCCGAGAATGATGAAAGTATAATATTTGTAATGTTAATATGTTGAATAATGAAATGATAATTGTCCTGAAATGTTCGAAAATAAACAAAATGGGGGTGTTCTGAGGACGTTCATGCTGTATGACTGCTTAGCTGTATGCAATGAGGGAATGGCACAGAGAGTAAAGTGGAAATGGTAGAACGGAGTGTCGAAGAGTTACGCGGTCCGCGGACACCGTGGCTGTCCGTGGACAGGGCGTGCTACATCCGGGGTTTCCCAGCAAATCCAACATGCAAAGAAGACTGTACGGATTAGCCAATCAGATGTCGAGGTTGTGGATTTGTGTTGAAAGAGACTGTGTGTGGTGAAGATGGCAGAAGTAGAGAAAGTCAGGGTGTTGATGCTTGGAGATATGTTTGTGCATGGTTTACAACAGTACGCTCGATGCAGGCATGTTGAAAAGAACTTTGATGTGAAAGGAGTGGAGGTGGTGTGGAGCACTGTGCCTGATTGCAATTTACAGGGAATTGTACAAGTTTGTGAGCATATGGCCACGATGAACAGTCTGCATGTGGTAGTTTTGCACTATGGTGCTTTCCATTTGGGCAACATCAGTGCCCCTACTTTGTTGGCTGATTTGGAACGCTTGGTTCAAGCCGTAATGAAGATCCTTCCAAATGCGAAAGTAATTTTTTCTGGATTACTACCTACGGCAATATGGGACAATAGTTCAGTTTTTTGTCCTCAGCAAAACATTGCTAGGTGTGTCATCAACCGAGGCATGTGTGCCTTCATGCTTAGAGCTGGTATGTTCTTCTGTAATAATGAGAATATTGATGCCAGTAATACTGTTAATTTTAAAGAAGATGGCATCTCTTTATCTTTTATGGGAAATGGCTTTCTATTTTGGAATGTAAGGGTTGCTTTGGAGAAGGTTATGTGAAGATTTTAGGAGTAAAGTAAGAAAAGAAACCAAGAAAAAAATACAAAATAACAGGTGTCTGTCAAGCATCTGTAAAAAAACCCAAAAAAATGGCTCTTTTCAGAGCCAACTTCCAAGGGGAAGTGGGGCACACTATTTAAATTTACATTCACCACGCTCAGATTCTGGATATGTCCGCGGACATGGCGGTAGTCCGCGGACATCAAAATCACTACGTGGGGGTTCAGTATGTTCTATGTTACAAGTATGTGAAGTCAGGGATATTATGGTTAAGTTGTGCTACTAAAAACCTATGAAATTCAGTGAAAAAACTTTGTTAAAGGGACGTTATGGTTAAGTTGCGCTACGAAAAACCTATGAAATTCAGTGAAAAAACTTTGTTAAAGGGATGTTATGGTTAAGTTGCGCTACTAAAAACCTATGAAATTCAGTGAAAAAACTTTGTTAAAGGGACGTTATGGTTAAGTTGCAGTACGAAAAACCTATGAAATTCAGTAAAAAAACGTTGTTAAGGGGACGTTATGGTTCAAAGTAAAACCGAAAAACCCCTGAAATTCAGCAGTTATGGTAAGATAAGCAACCATAACTCGCGCCACCGTACACTGCTAACACTAACACCCAGGACATCAAAGATGACATCACAAATGTCATTGATGACATCACCGATGACATCACATGTCTGGCTCTCCCTTTTTTCCCTTTACTGACATATCTAGGCCACATAGTTTTCTTCAGTAACAGTCAGGAAGTAAAAATTGAAAAGGTACTATATTTGTAGACTTAGGGCCTCATTAGACGGATGGCGGTAAGGATTTACCGGTACCGGTAAAATACCGGTACCAGTAAATCCTTACCGCCTTACTACGAGGTACCTTTGCGGGTTGGGGGATTTAACGCCTGCTTTTTGCAGGCGTTAAAATCCAACCCGCAAAGGGACCTCGGAGCTAATTACGGCACCGCAAAATTGCGGTGCCGTAATTAGCGCCTTCCCCATTCCCATAGAGCCCTATGGGGCAGAAATGGGAATGGGGAAGGGCAATGGTGGAAGGGGGATTTACCGCCCCTCCAACCTTGGAATGGGGCGGTAAATCCCCTTTCCACCAAGGCGGTGCCGGTATTTTACCGGCATGAGCCATGGCGCTAATAGCGCCATGGCTCACCGCCTACCGTATAATGAGGCCCTTAGGGTCACGTCACATCATATGAAACATATACATAGCGGAAGACACAGGCTTGAAAGAGAGCAATCCTTTCTGTGCATGAAGATAATCATTAAGGTTATCAGCACTTTCTCATAGTTTTATTTTTATTACTCTACCTTCCCTGTATATGCTCATATTTGTATACATTGTACTCACTCTCCTTTCCTTTGGGTGCAGTCACATCATGTGATGCACATACATATGGTAAGTAGCAGCTTTGAAACAGAGCAATAGTTTCTCTGCATAAAGACAATCAGTTAGGTTAGGAACTCTTTCTGCTACTACTTCTGCGTTTTTGTTTACTTCACTGTCCCTGCATATACTCATATCTGTATGTGTTGTTGTCTCTTTGTGTTTTGTCTGTAATAATTATGTATTAAGCGGTTTTATTATCTACTTATTACATGTTTCACAGTATGCAAAACTCTAATAGGAAAACAGTTATCATTTCACTATTCAACATGACAAGATTATGAATATTGCACCTTCATCATGTATGCTAAACACATTGCCTATGTTTCTGCATGAGTAGCTTAGTATACTGTATAGAACTTCATAACAGAATGCTATTTATATCAATGCATTGCTTAATGCACTAATTAGCTCATGATATTTATCCCAATGATCCTTGACAGTTTTTGGTCAGCATTATAAGAATCTCTTGTACAGAGTTTTCATGAAAAGTAAATGCACATGTGATGTCATCAGTTGTCATCAATGACATTTGTGATGTCATCTTTGATGTCCTGGGTGTTAGTGTTAGCAGTGCACGGTGGCGCGAGTTGCTTATCTTACCATAACTGCCGAATTTCAGGGGTTTTTCGGTTTTACTTTGAACCATAACGTCCCTTTAACAACGATTTTTTACTGAATTTCATAGGTTTTTCGTAGTGCAACTTAACCATGACGTCCCTTTAACAAAGTTCTTTCACTGATTGATATATATATATATATATATATGCCTTTTAAGTTAATAGCATCAATTAATCAGAGTTACAACTGATTGAGTGCCTCTTCTGTAACTATGAATCCCTCTTCTGTAATTCTTTGTTATCAGTTAAATAAGATGCAGGGGGATGCTAGAGACGATACACAAAGAACGCATGGTTATATTGAAAATCCCTCAGCAGTTGAGCATAGAAAGAGGAATAAAGTGCAGTTGTCTAGACGGGTATTAGAATTTCTTATCCTTTAGCTAACAAGCAACACATTTCCTTCAGTGTACTGCCGAAACGTCTGACTTGGTTTTTGAAATTTGCTGCTTTGTTCATCACCCGCAAGGAGTAGTGACCTGACCTGTGATCTTTCGCCCATACCCTTCCCCGGCCCCTGAGCTTGCCTCTAATACTAGTTCATAGAGCACTGTAAAAAGTGAGGGATTATAGCAGTAAACACTCACTGGGATATTTGCAGACCAACAATACTTTACAAGCAAGGCTTAGTTAATGCCTCAACATAGTATGCGCATTTTAAGAATGTAATGACTCAGGATGTACGCAATTCTTTTGCAGTGCATACAAGATTGTTTGCAACATATTCCACCCTTATATCATTGTGTAGGATTACACAAGTGCTCATTGAAACTGTTTTTGTATAGAAGCGAGTTACCATATGATGTGTTAAGGTCTATGCCCAAAGGAACTCTGAACACTTGGAAACAATGCAGATTGTGTGAAAAGCATTCTCCTGTCTAAATATCTGGTGCCCTGATACTATGGATGAGTAATCCCAGCCATAGTCCATACCCGTTATCCCTTGTAGGCTAAGTAAATGATATTGCAATGTTGCTCTCCACTCATAGGGTAATGTTAGTAATGCTAAAGTAGGAGACACTGAGCATCTCATTTGTCTTCTCAAAATCCTTATAGGTCAAATTAATATTTGGGTTGTATACTGCGTTAACTTGCAAGGGGCCGCTTCAAAGTACTTGCATGACATATGTACAAAGAAGAGGAAGTATGGGATAAGGTTACACATCCAGGTAGCCTGCTTACTTTAGTCAGTGTCCAATATTTTAGCTGGTAGTTCGATTGTATTGTGTGGGTGACGCTTTTGGTAAGGCACAATGAGTAACAGAAATTCTGGGACGTGAACGTTATTCATATTATTCATATTATTCATATTACAACAAACATAAAACAAGTGGATGTAGGTACACGCCTGCTAACCTTTCGCAGAGCCAAGAGAGGAAGAGTCAAGGTTCTCTGGTACTATCTTAATGTGTTCTGGGGAAGAGGTTAGAGTCATAAGGTAAAAGTGTGGTAGAATCAAGCTTAGGAGTGATGGGTGGGGACGGAACATCATTTGGTTAATGTGTGCAGGCCTATCTTGGTTAGATTCTTCTGTTCATGGAGCCAGTGTTTAATATTAGTTTTTAACCTCTTATATGTGTATTTTGCTGTTAGGGATTTTACGTGTTTATGGTCACCATTGCACAGTAGTGTAATGCAAATTAGCCGAATATCAAGGCTATTTGCTTATTTTAAGAGAAAGCAAATTTCAATTAATTGCTGTGGCTTGTGCCTTATTAAATATTTTTGAATAGGTGAGAATTGTCTATATGCGCTGCAAATAATCTTCTGAGCGGCACCCAGAAGGAAGCTGGGCAAGCGCACATGCGCACATGTTAGAGGGAACACTGATCCCTACTAATCCGCATTTCCAGTTATTTGGCTTTTCCACATGGAGAAAAGCGCCTTTCTATATGCAGTGTGTTATGTTAATCCATGTTTGCTCACGATCTGTGTATTGTGGATTTACGTCATGATTGCTAACATACAGGAGGTCATGTATAATGAGTTATGTATGGTATGAATGTTATGTTATGTTCTACTTATTACTGAAGATAGAGTCAGGTCAGGTTGCAGGAGTATTACGCTATCTAGTCAGGAATTGTAGGGGTCTTTTTCTGTTTATGTCTTGTTGTCTTCCCTTCCTTCCCTTTATTTGTCCATCCCCTTTCCCTAACTCCTTCTTCCCCCCATTGGCTGCCACGTGGCTACCTGTAATTCGTACACCCAGGCGCCCGTGCCAACCACGGTGGGAGGGGTCGATCCATTCGGCTTCTGTGATTTGGGAGAGGGGATTGAAATCCTCCTCCCTTAAGTTCAGTTGTGACAGAATCAACAGCCCCTGATTTCGGGATTACTGAACCACCCAGGCCAAATGGATAACCCTCCCTCATTAGCGGAAGTGCTAAAGGCACTACAGGATGTTCAGGTGGAATTGATACATGTCAGACAGGAATCTAGCACTTTGAAGAATCAAGTGCAAGGATTGGTAGCACAAGGGACTCCGTTGGAGGAAGCAGGGACTTCTACCGGTAGAACAGGAACAAGAACGCCCACTGTTGTGGTTCAAGCTCCCAGTAGTGTGCCCTTGGCAGCGCCCGAAAGGTTTTCTAGGGACCCAAAAAAATACATGACGTTCTTGACCCAGTGTAGGTTACATTTTCTGTGTAAACCATCGGCCTTTGAGACTATTCAAGCAAGAACTGCCTTTGTAATTTCATACCCAACAGAAGATGAGGCCGCTTGGGCGATGCCATTGGTACAGAAAGTTGATCCATTATTGTATAATTGGGATAATTTTCTGGCAGAATTTGGTCGATTGTTTGACCGAAGGGAAGTGTCATTGGCACAAGACAAGGAGTTATTGGCACTAAAACAGGGTACCAGAGATTTGGTTTCTTATGTGACACACTTCAATAGACTGGGAATTGAAACAGATTGGCCAGAGAATAAACAGACAGTTTCATTCTATCAGGGATTGAAGGAAGAATTAAAAAACGCTATGGCACAGGTGGAGCCTCAGCCCAACACATGTACAGCTATGATTGATTTGGCATTAAGGTTGGATCATCGGATGAATGAACGAAAGGGAGATAGGAAAAAACCAGAGGTGGTACCTTTTGTACGATTGGATAGAGGAAGGGTGAACAGAAACGGTGAAGGTGAACCTATGCAGATTGGAGGGGTGAGGGGACCTTTATCAGCTACAGAAAAGGAGCAGAGGAAGGTAAACAATTTTTGCTTATACTGTGGTCAACCTGGACATTATATTCGTACTTGTCCAAATACTCCCAAGAAGATAGGTGGTGGAGATAAGAGCAAAGGCGAGTCGGGAAAAGGATTGGGCCGGCCTTAGGGGGAACACAGGTGTCAGGCTCAGTGGTTGAAAAGTTCCCCACTTGGGTAGCAAATACTTCACGAAAAGGTAATTCTCATTTGTATATTCTGGTAACTTTATTTTTTGCTTGTACAAAACAGATGGTGTCAGCCATGATAGATTCAGGGGCAACTGGAAACTTTATTGACATTGATTTGGCCAAAAGACTGGGGTTGCCATTGAGAGAAAAGACTCAGGTGGAAGGGGTGCAGTCGGTGGATGGGTCACCTTTAATTTCAGGACCCATTTGTCAGCAAACTCAACCCATAGAAATGAGGTGTCAGTCTGGACATGTGGAGGACATTGTACTGGATCTAATCGCAGCTCCCCAATTTGGTCTTATTTTAGGAATTCCTTGGTTGACTCAGCATAATCCAAGAATTGATTGGGTAGCTAGAGAGATTTATTTTGAGAATCCAGAATGCATTGGTCACATTGAGGAGGAGGTGAGCCCTGCATTGTTTTTGGCAGATCAGCCACGGGCAGTGCAAGTGGTGGGGGCTGTGGGGTTACAGGTTCCGGCTCAATATCAAGAGTTTGTAAATGTGTTTGACAAAGGAGGAGCGGAACAATTGCCTCCCCATAGACCATATGACTGTGTTATAGAGTTGGAACCCGGGGCTAAACTGCCATGTAGCAGAATCTATGCATTAACGGAAACTGAAAACCAACATCTGTGAGAGTATTTGGATGATATGTTAAAGAAAGGATTCATTCGCTATTCCACATCACCCGTCTCATCCCCATTGTTTTTTTGTGCCTAAAAAAGAAGGTACGTTGAGGACATGTATTGATTATGGTGCATGGAACAAGGTGACAGTAAAAAACAGATATCCACTCCCTTTAATTTCTGGACTGCTGGATCAAGTGAAAACCGCAGTGGTGTACACAAAACTTGATTTACGGGGAGCTTATCATTTGATTCGTGTCAAGGAAGGTGATGAGTGGAAAACTGCATTTAGAACTAAGTTTGGATTATTTGAATATTTGGTTATGCCTTTTGGTTTATGTAATGCTCCTGCGGCATTTCAATTTTTTATGCAGGAGGTTTTGAGTGAGTTTTTGGACATCTTTGTTATTGTATATATTGATGACATTCTAATTTATTCCAATTCACAAGAATAGCATGGGAGCCATGTAAGGGCAGTGTTAAAGAAATTACAAGAACATCAGTTATATGTGAAATTGGAAAAATCTGCCTTTCATGTGAAAAGAGTGGAGTTTTTGGGCTTCATATTGACCACGGAAGGGATAATTATGGACAAAAGCAAGGTGCAAGCAGTCCTGGATTGGCCCAAACCCCAGTGTGTTAAAGATATTCAATCTTTTTTGGGTTTCGCCAATTTCTATAGACGATTCATTACTAATTTTTCTCAGATTGTGGCACCTATAACAAGATTATTGAGAAAGGCAACACGTTTTTGTTGGGATGTGGGGGCGGAAAAAGCTTTTCAAGAATTAAAAATGGCATTTACCTCAGCTCCAGTATTACGACATCCAGATTTGGATAGGATGTTTCAAGTAGAAACTGAAGCGTCCAATGTGGCCATAGGGGCGGTGTTATCTCAGAAGGATCCAGAAGGAAGTTGGCATCCAGTAGCCTACTATTCACGAAAGCTCACTCCATGTGAACAAAATTATTCCATCACTGATAAAGAATTGTTAGCTATCAGGCAGCCCTCTTGGAATGGAGACATTATTTACTGGGGGCTAAACATCAGGTGTTGGTAGTGACAGACCATAAAAACCTACAGTACTTTAAGACGGCTCACACATTGAGTCCTAGACAACTACGGTGGTCTCAATTCTTCAACGAGTTTGATTTTGTGGTGACCTTCCACCCGGGAAAAAGAAATGGAAAGGCAGATGCCTTATCACGCCAACAAAACATGGACAACATGGTATCTGAAACAAAATCTATAATCCCGGCAGAAAAGGTTGTAGGGGCCGTAGTCTCTAAGTTGATGAAGCAGGTGAAACAGGCAATGAGGAATCAAAAGAATCAGAGTTGGGGAGTGAATAACCCTTTGGAAACATTTAAAGAGAATCTCCCTTATTATGATGGAAGATTATATTTGCCTACTTTGGAACTCCAAAGGAAGGCTATGCATTGGTGCCATAATTCCCCTTTGGCTGGACATTCAGGGAGTAAAAAGACACAGACTCTAGTGGAAAGATACTTTTGGTGGCCCAATTTGAGACAAGAAGTAACCAGGTACGTGCAGGAATGTGAAACATGCATACGAAGTAAAGCTGATTATACCAAGAAGTCAGGTTTACTTAAACCATTGCCCACTCCCACCAAAATATGGACACACATATCAATGGACTTTATCACAGACTTACCATCGGATGATCAGTATGATACGATATGGGTGATAGTGGATTACTTATCTAAACAGGCTCACTTTGTGCCTTGTAGAGGCATTCCAGGAGCAGGGGAATTGGCAGAATTGTTTTTGCAGCATGTGGTTCGCCTTCATGGACTACCACGTACTATTGTGTCTGATAGGGGACCGCAGTTTACATCAAGGTTTTGGCGCGCTTTCTGTCAGATGTTAGGAATCAATTGTGCCCTGTCCACTAGTTATCATCCCCAGACCGATGGACAAACTGAAAGAGTTAACCAGAGCAATATTGCTGGAGCAATACTTGTGCTGTTATTTACATGAAGGAATGGAGTCGTGGGTTCAAGCATTATGGTTAGCTGAATTCACCTATAATAATGCTGAACATGCTTCCCTGGGAATGGCTCCCAATGAGTGCTAGTATGGGCAGGTACAGGAAATGTTGCCGGAGCAGCTACCAAATGTTGAAAACTTTCCAATACTCCAAAACAGAAAACAATTGCTTCTAACCATCAGACAGAAGGCGCGAGATAATCTTGAATATGCAAAAACTCAATATAAGATGTATGCAGACAAAAAGAGATGGGAGGCTCCTCAGTACAAGGTGGGGGATAAGGTGTGGCTATCCACACGCAATTTGCCTCTAATAGGATCTCGAAAATTTGCTCCTAAATTTATTGGACCCTATGAAATAGTAAAAATCGTGGCAGAAGTTGCTGTGAAATTGTGTTTGCCTAAGTCTCTGAGAATCCACCCGGTATTCCATGTGTGTCTGCTTAAACCTGCAGCGCCTGGAACACGCATGCAGAGACCTCCAGCCAACCACAAAGAGGGGCATGTGGAATATGAAGTAAAGCAGATTTTGGACTCAAAAAGGAGGAGACAAGTGTTGTGGTATCTGATCCGGTGGGCTGCATATGGACTGGAAGACTGCTCCTGGGAACCTGCTAGTGCAGTTCATGCACCTCATCTGGTAAGAATGTTTCATGCAAAATATCCGCAAAAAGCAGGTCCTGGGAAGAGCCCTGGAAGGGGAGGTAATGTCAGAAATAAGGGCCTGTGGTGCAGGAGGAAGCAGGTACAGCATATCTAAAAACTACAATTCCCAGCAGGCATGGGGAATGTGTAGTTCCTTGGGCCTGCCGGTACTCAGCTGTCGGCACTTTGCAATTAGGGATTGGGCTCTTAACGGCCGCCCGCCCGTGCTCAGTTGCTGTTGATTAATGTTGGAGAGCACGGGCGGCGGCGGCAGGAGCGAAGCAGCAACGCTAGAGGTGTAAGTGGGCGGCGTGAAGGAGTCACGCCGGCTATGCCTCCAGGCATCTCTATTCCCCGGGTTGCGGTGGTGCACACTCCTTAACCTGCTCCAGTGCTACAGGTCCGGGTCAGCCGCAGGAGGCTCCCGGACCATCAGTTAAGTGTTTCTGTGTTTGTTTGTTTTGTCGGGTTGCGGCGTTGATATGGAGTGAAACAGATGCTTCAAGCATTTATGTCCGGACGTAACAAGGAAAACGTCCGGACCATGAGTTAAGTGAACTCTCGTAAATCATTGGTCTAATGTGATAACGAGGTTTTGGGCAAGATAAACGCCAGTCTGGTTGCAGGCACATTGTTTTCTTCACGTTCTAAATACCAGGGAAAAAACAACCCTACTAATCTGCATTTCCAGTTATTTGGCTTTTCTACAAAAGCGCCTTTCTATGTGCAGTGTGTTATGTTAATCCATGTTTGTGAGACATGTGTATGTCTCAATGTTCTCTGCTCACGATCTGTGTATTGTGGCTTTAAGTCATGAGTGCTAACATCCCTACTAATCCGCATTTCCAGTTATTTGGCTTTTCCACATGGAGAAAAGCGCCTTTCTATATGCAGTGTGTTATGTTAATCCATGTTTGCTCACGATCTGTGTATTGTGGATTTACGTCATGATTGCTAACATACAGGAGGTCATGTATAATGAGTTATGTATGGTATGAATGTTATGTTATGTTCTACTTATTACTGAAGATAGAGTCAGGTCAGGTTGCAGGAGTATTACGCTATCTAGTCAGGAATTGTAGGGGTCTTTTTCTGTTTATGTCTTGTTGTCTTCCCTTCCTTCCCTTTATTTGTCCATCCCCTTTCCCTAACTCCTTCTTCCCCCCATTGGCTGCCACGTGGCTACCTGTAATTCGTACACCCAGGCGCCCGTGCCAACCACGGTGGGAGGGGTCGATCCATTCGGCTTCTGTGATTTGGGAGAGGGGATTGAAATCCTCCTCCCTTAAGTTCAGTTGTGACAGAATCAACAGCCCCTGATTTCGGGATTACTGAACCACCCAGGCCAAATGGATAACCCTCCCTCATTAGCGGAAGTGCTAAAGGCACTACAGGATGTTCAGGTGGAATTGATACATGTCAGACAGGAATCTAGCACTTTGAAGAATCAAGTGCAAGGATTGGTAGCACAAGGGACTCCGTTGGAGGAAGCAGGGACTTCTACCGGTAGAACAGGAACAAGAACGCCCACTGTTGTGGTTCAAGCTCCCAGTAGTGTGCCCTTGGCAGCGCCCGAAAGGTTTTCTAGGGACCCAAAAAAATACATGACGTTCTTGACCCAGTGTAGGTTACATTTTCTGTGTAAACCATCGGCCTTTGAGACTATTCAAGCAAGAACTGCCTTTGTAATTTCATACCCAACAGAAGATGAGGCCGCTTGGGCGATGCCATTGGTACAGAAAGTTGATCCATTATTGTATAATTGGGATAATTTTCTGGCAGAATTTGGTCGATTGTTTGACCGAAGGGAAGTGTCATTGGCACAAGACAAGGAGTTATTGGCACTAAAACAGGGTACCAGAGATTTGGTTTCTTATGTGACACACTTCAATAGACTGGGAATTGAAACAGATTGGCCAGAGAATAAACAGACAGTTTCATTCTATCAGGGATTGAAGGAAGAATTAAAAAACGCTATGGCACAGGTGGAGCCTCAGCCCAACACATGTACAGCTATGATTGATTTGGCATTAAGGTTGGATCATCGGATGAATGAACGAAAGGGAGATAGGAAAAAACCAGAGGTGGTACCTTTTGTACGATTGGATAGAGGAAGGGTGAACAGAAACGGTGAAGGTGAACCTATGCAGATTGGAGGGGTGAGGGGACCTTTATCAGCTACAGAAAAGGAGCAGAGGAAGGTAAACAATTTTTGCTTATACTGTGGTCAACCTGGACATTATATTCGTACTTGTCCAAATACTCCCAAGAAGATAGGTGGTGGAGATAAGAGCAAAGGCGAGTCGGGAAAAGGATTGGGCCGGCCTTAGGGGGAACACAGGTGTCAGGCTCAGTGGTTGAAAAGTTCCCCACTTGGGTAGCAAATACTTCACGAAAAGGTAATTCTCATTTGTATATTCTGGTAACTTTATTTTTTGCTTGTACAAAACAGATGGTGTCAGCCATGATAGATTCAGGGGCAACTGGAAACTTTATTGACATTGATTTGGCCAAAAGACTGGGGTTGCCATTGAGAGAAAAGACTCAGGTGGAAGGGGTGCAGTCGGTGGATGGGTCACCTTTAATTTCAGGACCCATTTGTCAGCAAACTCAACCCATAGAAATGAGGTGTCAGTCTGGACATGTGGAGGACATTGTACTGGATCTAATCGCAGCTCCCCAATTTGGTCTTATTTTAGGAATTCCTTGGTTGACTCAGCATAATCCAAGAATTGATTGGGTAGCTAGAGAGATTTATTTTGAGAATCCAGAATGCATTGGTCACATTGAGGAGGAGGTGAGCCCTGCATTGTTTTTGGCAGATCAGCCACGGGCAGTGCAAGTGGTGGGGGCTGTGGGGTTACAGGTTCCGGCTCAATATCAAGAGTTTGTAAATGTGTTTGACAAAGGAGGAGCGGAACAATTGCCTCCCCATAGACCATATGACTGTGTTATAGAGTTGGAACCCGGGGCTAAACTGCCATGTAGCAGAATCTATGCATTAACGGAAACTGAAAACCAACATCTGTGAGAGTATTTGGATGATATGTTAAAGAAAGGATTCATTCGCTATTCCACATCACCCGTCTCATCCCCATTGTTTTTTTGTGCCTAAAAAAGAAGGTACGTTGAGGACATGTATTGATTATGGTGCATGGAACAAGGTGACAGTAAAAAACAGATATCCACTCCCTTTAATTTCTGGACTGCTGGATCAAGTGAAAACCGCAGTGGTGTACACAAAACTTGATTTACGGGGAGCTTATCATTTGATTCGTGTCAAGGAAGGTGATGAGTGGAAAACTGCATTTAGAACTAAGTTTGGATTATTTGAATATTTGGTTATGCCTTTTGGTTTATGTAATGCTCCTGCGGCATTTCAATTTTTTATGCAGGAGGTTTTGAGTGAGTTTTTGGACATCTTTGTTATTGTATATATTGATGACATTCTAATTTATTCCAATTCACAAGAATAGCATGGGAGCCATGTAAGGGCAGTGTTAAAGAAATTACAAGAACATCAGTTATATGTGAAATTGGAAAAATCTGCCTTTCATGTGAAAAGAGTGGAGTTTTTGGGCTTCATATTGACCACGGAAGGGATAATTATGGACAAAAGCAAGGTGCAAGCAGTCCTGGATTGGCCCAAACCCCAGTGTGTTAAAGATATTCAATCTTTTTTGGGTTTCGCCAATTTCTATAGACGATTCATTACTAATTTTTCTCAGATTGTGGCACCTATAACAAGATTATTGAGAAAGGCAACACGTTTTTGTTGGGATGTGGGGGCGGAAAAAGCTTTTCAAGAATTAAAAATGGCATTTACCTCAGCTCCAGTATTACGACATCCAGATTTGGATAGGATGTTTCAAGTAGAAACTGAAGCGTCCAATGTGGCCATAGGGGCGGTGTTATCTCAGAAGGATCCAGAAGGAAGTTGGCATCCAGTAGCCTACTATTCACGAAAGCTCACTCCATGTGAACAAAATTATTCCATCACTGATAAAGAATTGTTAGCTATCAGGCAGCCCTCTTGGAATGGAGACATTATTTACTGGGGGCTAAACATCAGGTGTTGGTAGTGACAGACCATAAAAACCTACAGTACTTTAAGACGGCTCACACATTGAGTCCTAGACAACTACGGTGGTCTCAATTCTTCAACGAGTTTGATTTTGTGGTGACCTTCCACCCGGGAAAAAGAAATGGAAAGGCAGATGCCTTATCACGCCAACAAAACATGGACAACATGGTATCTGAAACAAAATCTATAATCCCGGCAGAAAAGGTTGTAGGGGCCGTAGTCTCTAAGTTGATGAAGCAGGTGAAACAGGCAATGAGGAATCAAAAGAATCAGAGTTGGGGAGTGAATAACCCTTTGGAAACATTTAAAGAGAATCTCCCTTATTATGATGGAAGATTATATTTGCCTACTTTGGAACTCCAAAGGAAGGCTATGCATTGGTGCCATAATTCCCCTTTGGCTGGACATTCAGGGAGTAAAAAGACACAGACTCTAGTGGAAAGATACTTTTGGTGGCCCAATTTGAGACAAGAAGTAACCAGGTACGTGCAGGAATGTGAAACATGCATACGAAGTAAAGCTGATTATACCAAGAAGTCAGGTTTACTTAAACCATTGCCCACTCCCACCAAAATATGGACACACATATCAATGGACTTTATCACAGACTTACCATCGGATGATCAGTATGATACGATATGGGTGATAGTGGATTACTTATCTAAACAGGCTCACTTTGTGCCTTGTAGAGGCATTCCAGGAGCAGGGGAATTGGCAGAATTGTTTTTGCAGCATGTGGTTCGCCTTCATGGACTACCACGTACTATTGTGTCTGATAGGGGACCGCAGTTTACATCAAGGTTTTGGCGCGCTTTCTGTCAGATGTTAGGAATCAATTGTGCCCTGTCCACTAGTTATCATCCCCAGACCGATGGACAAACTGAAAGAGTTAACCAGAGCAATATTGCTGGAGCAATACTTGTGCTGTTATTTACATGAAGGAATGGAGTCGTGGGTTCAAGCATTATGGTTAGCTGAATTCACCTATAATAATGCTGAACATGCTTCCCTGGGAATGGCTCCCAATGAGTGCTAGTATGGGCAGGTACAGGAAATGTTGCCGGAGCAGCTACCAAATGTTGAAAACTTTCCAATACTCCAAAACAGAAAACAATTGCTTCTAACCATCAGACAGAAGGCGCGAGATAATCTTGAATATGCAAAAACTCAATATAAGATGTATGCAGACAAAAAGAGATGGGAGGCTCCTCAGTACAAGGTGGGGGATAAGGTGTGGCTATCCACACGCAATTTGCCTCTAATAGGATCTCGAAAATTTGCTCCTAAATTTATTGGACCCTATGAAATAGTAAAAATCGTGGCAGAAGTTGCTGTGAAATTGTGTTTGCCTAAGTCTCTGAGAATCCACCCGGTATTCCATGTGTGTCTGCTTAAACCTGCAGCGCCTGGAACACGCATGCAGAGACCTCCAGCCAACCACAAAGAGGGGCATGTGGAATATGAAGTAAAGCAGATTTTGGACTCAAAAAGGAGGAGACAAGTGTTGTGGTATCTGATCCGGTGGGCTGCATATGGACTGGAAGACTGCTCCTGGGAACCTGCTAGTGCAGTTCATGCACCTCATCTGGTAAGAATGTTTCATGCAAAATATCCGCAAAAAGCAGGTCCTGGGAAGAGCCCTGGAAGGGGAGGTAATGTCAGAAATAAGGGCCTGTGGTGCAGGAGGAAGCAGGTACAGCATATCTAAAAACTACAATTCCCAGCAGGCATGGGGAATGTGTAGTTCCTTGGGCCTGCCGGTACTCAGCTGTCGGCACTTTGCAATTAGGGATTGGGCTCTTAACGGCCGCCCGCCCGTGCTCAGTTGCTGTTGATTAATGTTGGAGAGCACGGGCGGCGGCGGCAGGAGCGAAGCAGCAACGCTAGAGGTGTAAGTGGGCGGCGTGAAGGAGTCACGCCGGCTATGCCTCCAGGCATCTCTATTCCCCGGGTTGCGGTGGTGCACACTCCTTAACCTGCTCCAGTGCTACAGGTCCGGGTCAGCCGCAGGAGGCTCCCGGACCATCAGTTAAGTGTTTCTGTGTTTGTTTGTTTTGTCGGGTTGCGGCGTTGATATGGAGTGAAACAGATGCTTCAAGCATTTATGTCCGGACGTAACAAGGAAAACGTCCGGACCATGAGTTAAGTGAACTCTCGTAAATCATTGGTCTAATGTGATAACGAGGTTTTGGGCAAGATAAACGCCAGTCTGGTTGCAGGCACATTGTTTTCTTCACGTTCTAAATACCAGGGAAAAAACAACCCTACTAATCTGCATTTCCAGTTATTTGGCTTTTCTACAAAAGCGCCTTTCTATGTGCAGTGTGTTATGTTAATCCATGTTTGTGAGACATGTGTATGTCTCAATGTTCTCTGCTCACGATCTGTGTATTGTGGCTTTAAGTCATGAGTGCTAACATCCCTACTAATCCGCATTTCCAGTTATTTGGCTTTTCCACATGGAGAAAAGCGCCTTTCTATATGCAGTGTGTTATGTTAATCCATGTTTGCTCACGATCTGTGTATTGTGGATTTACGTCATGATTGCTAACATACAGGAGGTCATGTATAATGAGTTATGTATGGTATGAATGTTATGTTATGTTCTACTTATTACTGAAGATAGAGTCAGGTCAGGTTGCAGGAGTATTACGCTATCTAGTCAGGAATTGTAGGGGTCTTTTTCTGTTTATGTCTTGTTGTCTTCCCTTCCTTCCCTTTATTTGTCCATCCCCTTTCCCTAACTCCTTCTTCCCCCCATTGGCTGCCACGTGGCTACCTGTAATTCGTACACCCAGGCGCCCGTGCCAACCACGGTGGGAGGGGTCGATCCATTCGGCTTCTGTGATTTGGGAGAGGGGATTGAAATCCTCCTCCCTTAAGTTCAGTTGTGACAGAATCAACAGCCCCTGATTTCGGGATTACTGAACCACCCAGGCCAAATGGATAACCCTCCCTCATTAGCGGAAGTGCTAAAGGCACTACAGGATGTTCAGGTGGAATTGATACATGTCAGACAGGAATCTAGCACTTTGAAGAATCAAGTGCAAGGATTGGTAGCACAAGGGACTCCGTTGGAGGAAGCAGGGACTTCTACCGGTAGAACAGGAACAAGAACGCCCACTGTTGTGGTTCAAGCTCCCAGTAGTGTGCCCTTGGCAGCGCCCGAAAGGTTTTCTAGGGACCCAAAAAAATACATGACGTTCTTGACCCAGTGTAGGTTACATTTTCTGTGTAAACCATCGGCCTTTGAGACTATTCAAGCAAGAACTGCCTTTGTAATTTCATACCCAACAGAAGATGAGGCCGCTTGGGCGATGCCATTGGTACAGAAAGTTGATCCATTATTGTATAATTGGGATAATTTTCTGGCAGAATTTGGTCGATTGTTTGACCGAAGGGAAGTGTCATTGGCACAAGACAAGGAGTTATTGGCACTAAAACAGGGTACCAGAGATTTGGTTTCTTATGTGACACACTTCAATAGACTGGGAATTGAAACAGATTGGCCAGAGAATAAACAGACAGTTTCATTCTATCAGGGATTGAAGGAAGAATTAAAAAACGCTATGGCACAGGTGGAGCCTCAGCCCAACACATGTACAGCTATGATTGATTTGGCATTAAGGTTGGATCATCGGATGAATGAACGAAAGGGAGATAGGAAAAAACCAGAGGTGGTACCTTTTGTACGATTGGATAGAGGAAGGGTGAACAGAAACGGTGAAGGTGAACCTATGCAGATTGGAGGGGTGAGGGGACCTTTATCAGCTACAGAAAAGGAGCAGAGGAAGGTAAACAATTTTTGCTTATACTGTGGTCAACCTGGACATTATATTCGTACTTGTCCAAATACTCCCAAGAAGATAGGTGGTGGAGATAAGAGCAAAGGCGAGTCGGGAAAAGGATTGGGCCGGCCTTAGGGGGAACACAGGTGTCAGGCTCAGTGGTTGAAAAGTTCCCCACTTGGGTAGCAAATACTTCACGAAAAGGTAATTCTCATTTGTATATTCTGGTAACTTTATTTTTTGCTTGTACAAAACAGATGGTGTCAGCCATGATAGATTCAGGGGCAACTGGAAACTTTATTGACATTGATTTGGCCAAAAGACTGGGGTTGCCATTGAGAGAAAAGACTCAGGTGGAAGGGGTGCAGTCGGTGGATGGGTCACCTTTAATTTCAGGACCCATTTGTCAGCAAACTCAACCCATAGAAATGAGGTGTCAGTCTGGACATGTGGAGGACATTGTACTGGATCTAATCGCAGCTCCCCAATTTGGTCTTATTTTAGGAATTCCTTGGTTGACTCAGCATAATCCAAGAATTGATTGGGTAGCTAGAGAGATTTATTTTGAGAATCCAGAATGCATTGGTCACATTGAGGAGGAGGTGAGCCCTGCATTGTTTTTGGCAGATCAGCCACGGGCAGTGCAAGTGGTGGGGGCTGTGGGGTTACAGGTTCCGGCTCAATATCAAGAGTTTGTAAATGTGTTTGACAAAGGAGGAGCGGAACAATTGCCTCCCCATAGACCATATGACTGTGTTATAGAGTTGGAACCCGGGGCTAAACTGCCATGTAGCAGAATCTATGCATTAACGGAAACTGAAAACCAACATCTGTGAGAGTATTTGGATGATATGTTAAAGAAAGGATTCATTCGCTATTCCACATCACCCGTCTCATCCCCATTGTTTTTTTGTGCCTAAAAAAGAAGGTACGTTGAGGACATGTATTGATTATGGTGCATGGAACAAGGTGACAGTAAAAACAGATATCCACTCCCTTTAATTTCTGGACTGCTGGATCAAGTGAAAACCGCAGTGGTGTACACAAAACTTGATTTACGGGGAGCTTATCATTTGATTCGTGTCAAGGAAGGTGATGAGTGGAAAACTGCATTTAGAACTAAGTTTGGATTATTTGAATATTTGGTTATGCCTTTTGGTTTATGTAATGCTCCTGCGGCATTTCAATTTTTTATGCAGGAGGTTTTGAGTGAGTTTTTGGACATCTTTGTTATTGTATATATTGATGACATTCTAATTTATTCCAATTCACAAGAATAGCATGGGAGCCATGTAAGGGCAGTGTTAAAGAAATTACAAGAACATCAGTTATATGTGAAATTGGAAAAATCTGCCTTTCATGTGAAAAGAGTGGAGTTTTTGGGCTTCATATTGACCACGGAAGGGATAATTATGGACAAAAGCAAGGTGCAAGCAGTCCTGGATTGGCCCAAACCCCAGTGTGTTAAAGATATTCAATCTTTTTTGGGTTTCGCCAATTTCTATAGACGATTCATTACTAATTTTTCTCAGATTGTGGCACCTATAACAAGATTATTGAGAAAGGCAACACGTTTTTGTTGGGATGTGGGGGCGGAAAAAGCTTTTCAAGAATTAAAAATGGCATTTACCTCAGCTCCAGTATTACGACATCCAGATTTGGATAGGATGTTTCAAGTAGAAACTGAAGCGTCCAATGTGGCCATAGGGGCGGTGTTATCTCAGAAGGATCCAGAAGGAAGTTGGCATCCAGTAGCCTACTATTCACGAAAGCTCACTCCATGTGAACAAAATTATTCCATCACTGATAAAGAACTGTTAGCTATCAGGCAGCCCTCTTGGAATGGAGACATTATTTACTGGGGGCTAAACATCAGGTGTTGGTAGTGACAGACCATAAAAACCTACAGTACTTTAAGACGGCTCACACATTGAGTCCTAGACAACTACGGTGGTCTCAATTCTTCAACGAGTTTGATTTTGTGGTGACCTTCCACCCGGGAAAAAGAAATGGAAAGGCAGATGCCTTATCACGCCAACAAAACATGGACAACATGGTATCTGAAACAAAATCTATAATCCCGGCAGAAAAGGTTGTAGGGGCCGTAGTCTCTAAGTTGATGAAGCAGGTGAAACAGGCAATGAGGAATCAAAAGAATCAGAGTTGGGGAGTGAATAACCCTTTGGAAACATTTAAAGAGAATCTCCCTTATTATGATGGAAGATTATATTTGCCTACTTTGGAACTCCAAAGGAAGGCTATGCATTGGTGCCATAATTCCCCTTTGGCTGGACATTCAGGGAGTAAAAAGACACAGACTCTAGTGGAAAGATACTTTTGGTGAACCAATTTGAGACAAGAAGTAACCAGGTACGTGCAGGAATGTGAAACATGCATACGAAGTAAAGCTGATTATACCAAGAAGTCAGGTTTACTTAAACCATTGCCCACTCCCACCAAAATATGGACACACATATCAATGGACTTTATCACAGACTTACCATCGGATGATCAGTATGATACGATATGGGTGATAGTGGATTACTTATCTAAACAGGCTCAATTTGTGCCTTGTAGAGGCATTCCAGGAGCAGGGGAATTGGCAGAATTGTTTTTGCAGCATGTGGTTCGCCTTCATGGACTACCACGTACTATTGTGTCTGATAGGGGACCGCAGTTTACATCAAGGTTTTGGCGCGCTTTCTGTCAGATGTTAGGAATCAATTGTGCCCTGTCCACTAGTTATCATCCCCAGACCGATGGACAAACTGAAAGAGTTAACCAGAGCAATATTGCTGGAGCAATACTTGCGCTGTTATTTACATGAAGGAATGGAGTCGTGGGTTCAAGCATTATGGTTAGCTGAATTCACCTATGATAATGCTGAACATGCTTCCCTGGGAATGGCTCCCAATGAGTGCTAGTATGGGCAGGTACAGGAAATGTTGCCGGAGCAGCTACCAAATGTTGAAAACTTTCCAATACTCCAAAACAGAAAACAATTGCTTCTAACCATCAGACAGAAGGCGCGAGATAATCTTGAATATGCAAAAACTCAATATAAGATGTATGCAGACAAAAAGAGATGGGAGGCTCCTCAGTACAAGGTGGGGGATAAGGTGTGGCTATCCACACGCAATTTGCCTCTAATAGGATCTCGAAATTGTGCTCCTAAATTTATTGGACCCTATGAAATAGTAAAAATAATGTCAGAAGTTGCTGTGAAATTGTGTTTGCCTAAGTCTCTGAGAATCCACCCGATATTCCATGTGTGTCTGCTTAAACCCGCAGCACCTGGAACACGCGTGCAGAGACCTCCAGCCATCCACAAAGAGGGTCATGTGGAATATGAAGTAAAGCAGATTTTGGACTCAAAAAGGAGGAGACAAGTGTTGTGGTATCTGATCCGGTGGGCTGGATATGGACTGGAAGACTGCTCCTGGGAACCTGCTAGTGCAGTTCATGCACCTCGTCTGGTAAGAATGTTTCATGCAAAATATCCGGAAAAAGCAAGTCCTAGGAAGAGCCCTGGAAGGGGAGGTAATGTCAGAAATAAGGGCCTGTGGTGCAGGAGGAAGCAGGTATGGCATATCTAAAAACTACAATTCCCAGCAGGCATGGGGAATGTGTAGTTCCTTGGGCCTGCCGGTACTCAGCTGTCGGCACTTTGCAATTAGGGATTGGGCTCTTAACGGCCACCCGCCCGTGCTCAGTTGCTGTTGATTAATGTTGGAGAGCACGGGCGGCGGCGGCAGGAGCGAAGCAGCAACACTAGAGGTGTAAGTGGGCGGCGTGAAGGAGTCACGCCGGCTATGCCTCCAGGCATCTCTATTCCCCGGGTTGCGGCGGTGCACACTCCTTAACCTGCTCTAGTGCTACAGGTCCGGGTCAGCCGCAGGAGGCTCCCGGACCATCAGTCAAGTGTTTCTGTGTTTGTTTGTTTTGTCGGGTTGCGGCGTTGATATGGAGTGAAACAGATGCTTCAAGCATTTATGTCCGGACGTAACAAGGAAAACGTCTGGACCATGAGTTAAGTGAACTCTCGTAAATCATTGGTCTAATGTGATAACGAGGTTTTGGGCAAGATAAACGCCAGTCTGGTTGCAGGCACATTGGTTGGTTGGAAAAAACAACCCTACTAATCTGCATTTCCAGTTATTTGGCTTTTCTACAAAAGCGCCTTTCTATGTGCAGTGTGTTATGTTAATCCATGTTTGTGAGGCATGTGTATGTCTCAATGTTCTCTGCTCACGATCTGTGTATTGTGGCTTTAAGTCATGAGTGCTAACATCCCTACTAATCCACATTTCCAGTTATTTGGCTTTTCCACATGGAGAAAAGCGCCTTTCTATGTGGAGTGTGTTATGTTAATCCATGTTTGCTCACAATCTGTGTATTGTGGCTTTACATCATGATTGCTAACATACAGGAGGTCATGTATAATGAGTTATGTATGGTATGAAGGTTATGTTATGTTCTACTAATTACTGAAGATAGAGTCAGGTCAGGTTGCAGGAGTATTACGCTATCTAGTCAGGAATTGTAGGGGTCTTTTGCTGTTTATGTCTTGTTGTCTTCCCTTCCTTCCCTTTATTTGTCCATCCCCTTCCCTAACTCCGTCTTCCCCCCATTGGCTGCCACGTGGCTACCTGTAATTCGAACATCCAGGCGCCCGTGCCAACCACGGTGGGAGGGGTCGATCCATTCGGCTTCTGTGGTTCGGGAGAGGGGATTGAAATCCTCCTCCCTTAAGTTCAGTTGTGACAGGCAGCCACATCCATCGCCTTAATGCAGTTCATGACGCTCTATGAGGCACTAAACGACACCTTACGTGACCAGACCGCTTTACTGTGCTCAACTAACACCAAATTGATTGAGTTGGAAAAATTCAACGACCATTTAGTTCGCCGCCTGGATTTGGAAGCGGCAGCCTCCCACGAATGGCACACTCATCTAAATGAAATCACGAAAAGAGATGCATGTGAAAAAGTTGATCTCAGTGAGGCGATCGTAGAGTGCACAAAGTGGATATGACACAACGTGGCAGTACAACCACGATGTAGCCCACCTATAAATAGGTGCACTTGCCAAAGGTCCAGGAAAGATGTTCCTAGAATACCATTACTCAACATGCCGCAAAATCCAACGCTAAATATTGGAAAGCTACCGGAAGTTGAAAACCAAGTTGAACCCAACAATTCCGCAAACGCTGATGACAAAGGAAACACTAAGAAAAAAAAAGGAGAGAAAGAAATTTCCCAGTCAAAAGAGAGCAGAGTCAGTGAGGGCGAAACGTGCCCGTCGGCCCCAATTGACTTGACGATTCCGTAGCAGCCCGCAGTAGAGCCTCTAGCTACACCTAATAACACTCTACCCGGAACGATTGAACCAGTTGCTCAGCAATTGCCAAAAGTCCAGGCAGTGTCAGCGGAATCAAGAGTTTCTTTCGGGATTTTTTCCAGACCAGCGAAATCAATAACAGCAAACATCGCTATTCCAGCCTTGCTGAAAAAAAAAAAAAAAACCTTGGAAAACCACTTCAAAAGGCCCCGCACCAAAAAGAATACGGTCAAACGAGTCAAAGAAGTTTATTAGAAATTTGACAACCCGCCCTCGCCAAGAAACCGCAAAAACAATTACGGTGGCAAACATGCAGGGGAAGATGAGTGTCGGAAATAACATTGGCAAAGCACCAGCAACAAACACGTTTATCCCTGCAAAACGTGGCCGTGAAAGCTCGACCTCTTCGAACGAAAACGACACAAATACTTCGACAGACTTGTGTAATTTATCTACATATTCACTCGATGATGATGATGTACAGGAATATGACGAGAGACCAGCTGATCACTGTCGACGATCTTCTTTCGAGGCTGCGGCTAAAATGGAGCTGAACAAAAAAAAACAAGGGTGCAGCTACACACAGAAACCTCCCAGAAATTTAGCAGCTCTAAAAGAAAACACCACACATGCCGCAGCAGAAGAGTCACGGAGGGCAAGAAGAAAACCAGCTGAGTTGTTCGACACCAACTTAACAACGCTTAACCCAAAACAAACAGTTGCACAACAGCAAAAACAAACACAACTAAAAGCGAAAGAAAGGAATTCTTTCCGTGAGTCAGAAAACTCGTATTGGCAAAAACTGAAACTTGAAAACATCCTGGAAGATAACAACGAGGTAAACCTCAATAGAGCAAATGTAATGAGGTTACTACACTACATACCAGCGCTACGCAACACAAGATCTGATGACATTGCGATCATAGAATACAAATCTGAAGCACGATCTGACTGGGTAATTCTGCACATGAAGTCGAAGAATCTTGCAAAACCGTTATTAGAAGCCAGAGACGCCTTACTGTTCTTTGGCTTCGACCCATCAGTATGTGAAGACCAGCAGCTACAAAGAACTTCACCAGTTGCCAAAACTCGCTACGCCAACACTAATAAGGTAAATCGAGTGGACTTGTGGAGAGAGCTGAAACGTCACCCTGACTCTGCAAGTGACTCAAAAAAAGTCACCAAAGACATATAGGACCACGAAGGGTCAAGTAGCTTGGCCCAACTATTAACCTCTTGGAATACGCGTGGATTTGCCCACCTGTTCCAAGAAAACTGCGCCTTGCAAACCAAAAGTGCAATTATCTGTCTACAAGAAACATGGTTACGGGAGAATCCAATGAGTGATGGCTATTCCGTATTTTTAAATGCGGCCGGAAAAAATCTATTTGGCCGCCCTTTCTCCGGACTCGTCACCATGATAGACAACGCATCAGGATGGGAAGTGATAATTTCCTCTAACCCCAATCTTTTTGTACAAGCACTAACCCTGGAACGAAAGTGTGGAAACCATACGAACAAAAACAAACAGCATATGCTGGTCATAAACACCTATTGGAACTCGACAATGATAAGCGATTCTGCTTATCTAACTGCTATCACTTCGCAAATTGATGATTGTTTAGATGCCTTTGACAATCCATTTATTCTGGTTTGCGGTGATTTGAATTACACTTGGTTTAACAACGCAAAAGTGTGTAGTACTTATGACAAAAGCAAAGTTCCTACGGAAGCAGCAGACCGAGGCACCAAGTGGGATTACGAATTAGAGCTACGCCATTGTGTGATGCTAAATGGATGTACTAAGGGCGACATTCCAGCAGGTGACACTTGGCACCGAGGAGACTCAAAAAAACGCTTGATTACATATGGGTCTCTGAAAATCTACATGCGCACATCTTAAAGCTAGCCATAAGGCATTCTACAAAAAGTGACCACAATGCTTTAGTCCTATACTGGGGCCAACTGAACAAAACACAGCTGAAATATAAAACGCCTTTAAGCATCAACCACGCACAAAACAGGCTGCAAATAAATCTCAATCAAATTAACAATCTGACAGCAGATCTCACCCGAATGAACATGAGATAGGTGGAAGTCAAGTATGTATCACTGCTGATGCAATTCACCTCCTGTTCTCATAAGAACAACTTGAAAACATCAAAAAATAAACACCTTTTCAGCCCGGTGCTAAGCGAAGCAAAGAAAACGCTAAAACACGACCTGAGGCGGATGAAAAGAGTTGGCGGACCAAATCAATATTCTTTGCTAGCCAAGAGACCTCTCTGCTACAGGAACTGGTTGAAGTCTTTTAACCAAACGCGGTTACAAGAACAAGCTGAACATATGCTACAGCTAATAATTCAGAAAGACAGCCGAAACATCTGGCAAATCATCAACACTGATCACTTAAAACAGATGTATGCACTATCAAATGGTGTAAGCGAACCAGAGTGGATAAAGCATTAAACCAACGTGTTAACAGCCAAAAGGCTCGAAAGATCCCAATGATATCAATCGAACCTTGTGATTGGTCAGTATCCGAAGCTTTGACAGATATTGAAATTGCCATTCAACATCTCAAGACCTCGCGAGCTGCGGGCCCTGACGGCATTTCAAATTCAATGCTAAAAGCTCACAAGGAAAACTGGGCGAAATTCATTAAAGTGTTATTCGATCAAATTGCGCTAACATCAAAAATCCCCGATTCTTGGCTAAGCGCGGTGGTGGTCCCAATCTTTAAAAAAGGAAATCGTGAAGACCCTACAAATTACCCCCCGATACCACTACTGGACACGATGGGGAAAATGTTTGCCTCTTTTCTCCAGAAGAAAATCGCAAAATGGGCAGACAGTGCAAACATTATTGACGTAAGATAAACAGGATTCACGAAAGGCGTTGGCGTGGAGCTGAATTCACGACTGCTAAACATGGCAAAATTGGACGCCCTGCGACGCAAGAAAAGACTTTTTTGTTGACCTGAAACAGGCGTTCAATAGTATTAGTCGTGAGCTTCTCTGGAAAAAACTGATAAGTTGGGGATGTCCACATGATTTACTATCGCCGCTGATGGCATTATATACTAACACCAGCATTAGAGTGTGGCTAAATGCTGAAGGAGCCTTGTCTGACAACATAAAAACATCCAAGGGTGTAAAACAGGGCTGTCCTTTAGCTGCACTGCTATTCAAACTTTTTATTGCCGATCTTCCAGCGGCGCTTGCAAAAACAAAGGCCTTCCCACCGAAAATCAATGGAGAGCCCATCAACCATGTAATCTATGCAGACGACGTAGTACTACTCAATCTGTGTATTGTGGCTTTACATCATGATTGCTAACATACAGGAGGTCATGTATATTGAGTTATGTATGGTATGAAGGTTATGTTATGTTCTACTAATTACTGAAGATAGAGTCAGGTCAGGTTGCAGGAGTATTACGCTATCTAGTCAGGAATTGTAGGGGTCTTTTGCTGTTTATGTCTTGTTGTCTTCCCTTCCTTCCCTTTATTTGTCCATCCCCTTTCCCTAACTCCGTCTTCCCCCCATTGGCTGCCACGTGGCTACCTGTAATTCGAACACCCAGGCGCCCGTGCCAACCACGGTGGGAGGGGTCGATCCATTCGGCTTCTGTGGTTCAGGAGAGGGGATTGAAATCCTCCTCCCTTAAGTTCAGTTGTGACAGGCAGCCACATCCATCGCCTTAATGCAGTTCATGACGCTCTATGAGGCACTAAACGACACCTTACGTGACCAGACCGCTTTACTGTGCTCAACTAACACCAAATTGATTGAGTTGGAAAAATTCAACGACCATTTAGTTCGCCGCCTGGATTTGGAAGCGGCAGCCTCCCACGAATGGCACACTCATCTAAATGAAATCACGAAAAGAGATGCATGTGAAAAAGTTGATCTCAGTGAGGCGATCGTAGAGTGCACAAAGTGGATATGACACAACGTGGCAGTACAACCACGATGTAGCCCACCTATAAATAGGTGCACTTGCCAAAGGTCCAGGAAAGATGTTCCTAGAATACCATTACTCAACATGCCGCAAAATCCAACGCTAAATATTGGAAAGCTACCGGAAGTTGAAAACCAAGTTGAACCCAACAATTCCGCAAACGCTGATGACAAAGGAAACACTAAGAAAAAAAAAGGAGAGAAAGAAATTTCCCAGTCAAAAGAGAGCAGAGTCAGTGAGGGCGAAACGTGCCCGTCGGCCCCAATTGACTTGACGATTCCGTAGCAGCCCGCAGTAGAGCCTCTAGCTACACCTAATAACACTCTACCCGGAACGATTGAACCAGTTGCTCAGCAATTGCCAAAAGTCCAGGCAGTGTCAGCGGAATCAAGAGTTTCTTTCGGGATTTTTTCCAGACCAGCGAAATCAATAACAGCAAACATCGCTATTCCAGCCATGCCGAAAAAAAAAAAACAAACCTGGGAAAACCACTTCAAAAGGCCCCGCACCAAAAAGAATACGGTCAAACGAGGCAAAGAAGTTTATTAGAAATTTGACAACCCGCCCTCGCCAAGAAACCGCAAAAACAATTACGGTGGCAAACATGCAGGGGAAGATGAGTGTCGGAAATAACATTGGCAAAGCACCAGCAACAAACACGTTTATCCCTGCAAAACGTGGCCGTGAAAGCTCGACCTCTTCGAACGAAAACGACACAAATACTTCGACAGACTTGTGTAATTTATCTACATATTCACTCGATGATGATGATGTACAGGAATATGACGAGAGACCAGCTGATCACTGTCGACGATCTTCTTTCGAGGCTGCGGCTTAAATGGAGCTGAACAAAAAAAAACAAGGGTGCAGCTACACACAGAAACCTCCCAGAAATTTAGCAGCTCTAAAAGAAAACACCACACATGCCGCAGCAGAAGAGTCACGGAGGGCAAGAAGAAAACCAGCTGAGTTGTTCGACACCAACGTAACAACGCTTAACCCAAAACAAACAGTTGCACAACAGCAAAAACAAACACAACTAAAAGCGAAAGAAAGGAATTCTTTCCGTGAGTCAGAAAACTCGTATTGGCAAAAACTGAAACTTGAAAACATCCTGGAAGATAACAACGAGGTAAACCTCAATAGAGCAAATGTAATGAGGTTACTACACTACATACCAGCGCTACGCAACACAAGATCTGATGACATTGCGATCATAGAATACAAATCTGAAGCACGATCTGACTGGGTAATTCTGCACATGAAGTCGAAGAATCTTGCAAAACCGTTATTAGAAGCCAGAGACGACTTACTGTTCTTTGGCTTCGACCCATCAGTATGTGAAGACCAGCAGCTACAAAGAACTTCACCAGTTGCCAAAACTCGCTACGCCAACACTAATAAGGTAAATCGAGTGGACTTGTGGAGAGAGCTGAAACGTCACCCTGACTCTGCAAGTGACTCAAAAAAAGTCACCAAAGACATGTAGGACCACGAAGGGTCAAGTAGCTTGGCCCAACTATTAACCTCTTGGAATACGCGTGGATTTGCCCACCTGCTCCAAGAAAACTGTGCCTTGCAAACCAAAAGTTCAATTATCTGTCTACAAGAAACATGGTTACGGGAGAATCCAATGAGTGATGGCTATTCCGTATTTTTAAATGCGGCCGGAAAAAATCTATTTGGCCGCCCTTTCTCCGGACTCGTCACCATGATAGACAACGCATCAGGATGGGAAGTGATAAGTTCCTCTAACCCCAATCTTTTTGTACAAGCACTAACCCTGGAACGAAAGTGTGGAAACCATACAAACAAAAACAAACAGCATTTGCTGGTCATAAACACCTATTGGAACTCGACAATGATAAGCGATTCTGCTTATCTAACTGCTATCACTTCGCAAATTGATGATTGTTTAGTTGCCTTTGACAATCCATTTATTCTGGTTTGCGGTGATTTGAATTACACTTGGTTTAACAACGCAAAAGAGTGTAATACTTATGACAAAAGCAAAGTTCCTACGGAAGCAGCAGACCGAGGCACCAAGTGGGATTACGAATTAGAGCTACGCCATTGTGTGATGCTAAATGGATGTACTAAGGGCGACATTCCATCAGATGACACTTGGCACCGAGGAGACTCAAAAAAACGCTTGATTACATATGGGTCTCTGAAAATCTACATGCGCACATCTTAAAGCTAGCCATAAGGCATTCTACAAAAAGTGACCACAATGCTTTAGTCCTATACTGGGGCCAACTGAACAAAACACAGCTGAAATATAAAACGCCTTTAAGCATCAACCACGCACAAAACAGGCTGCAAATAAATCTCAATCAAATTAACAATCTGACAGCAGATCTCACCCGAATGAACATGAGATAGGTGGAAGTCAAGTATGTATCACTGCTGATGCAATTCACCTCCTGTTCTCATAAGAACAACTTGAAAACATCAAAAAATAAACACCTTTTCAGCCCGGTGCTAAGCGAAGCAAAGAAAACGCTAAAACACGACCTGAGGCGGATGAAAAGAGTTGGCGGACCAAATCAATATTCTTTGCTAGCCAAGAGACCTCTCTGCTACAGGAACTGGTTGAAGTCTTTTAACCAAACGCGGTTACAAGAACAAGCTGAACATATGCTACAGCTAATAATTCAGAAAGACAGCCGAAACATCAGGCAAATCATCAACACTGATCACTTAAAACAGATGTATGCACTATCAAATGGTGTAAGCGAACCAGAGTGGATAAAGCATTAAACCAACGTGTTAACAGCCAAAAGGCTCGAAAGATCCCAATGATATCAATCGAACCTTGTGATTGGTCAGTATCCGAAGCTTTGACAGATATTGAAATTGCCATTCAACATCTCAAGACCTCGCGAGCTGCGGGCCCTGACGGCATTTCAAATTCAATGCTAAAAGCTCACAAGGAAAACTGGGCGAAATTCATTAAAGTGTTATTCGATCAAATTGCGCTAACATCAAAAATCCCCGATTCTTGGCTAAGCGCGGTGGTGGTCCCAATCTTTAAAAAAGGAAATCGTGAAGACCCTACAAATTACCCCCCGATACCACTACTGGACACGATGGGGAAAATGTTTGCCTCTTTTCTCCAGAAGAAAATCGCAAAATGGGCAGACAGTGCAAACATTATTGACGTAAGATAAACGGGATTCACGAAAGGCGTTGGCGTGGAGCTGAATTCACGACTGCTAAACATGGCAAAATTGGACGCTCTGCGACGCAAGAAAAGACTTTTTTGTTGACCTGAAACAGGCGTTCAATAGTATTAGTCGTGAGCTTCTCTGGAAAAAACTGATAAGTTGGGGATGTCCACATGATTTACTATCGCCGCTGATGGCATTATATACTAACACCAGCATTAGAGTGTGGCTAAATGCTGAAGGAGCCTTGTCTGACAACATAAAAACATCCAAGGGTGTAAAACAGGGCTGTCCTTTAGCTGCACTGCTATTCAAACTTTTTATTGCCGATCTTCCAGCGGCGCTTGCAAAAACAAAGGCCTTCCCACCGAAAATCAATGGAGAGCCCATCAGCCATGTAATCTATGCAGACGACGTAGTACTACTCGACGCAACTGAAATTGGGCTCCAAAGACTGCTGGCGGCATTACAACTCTACCCAGCAGCGAACCAACTAGAAATAAATGTAAGGAAATCACAAGTCATAGCATTGGGCCCAAAAACAGGCAAAACACTCCTTCAGGTGGAAGGTGCAGGAAGAGGTTCTGGATAAAGTTGATGCTATTCGTTACCTAGGAATTCCCTTCAATATCTCAATAAGAGAATGGAGTTGGATAAATGATCTGACTTCTCGAATAAAAATCTTTGCACAAAAAGGAGCAAAACTTCATGCAAACTATGGGCTCTTTACCTTACAACCCATATTAACATTCTACCTACAGAAAGTTGCTCCAGCAATATGTTTTGGAAGCGAAGCAGGTTGGAACATTGATGCCAAATGCTGGCCAATGCTGGAGGGGCTCTTCTGGCGAAAAATACTAACTCTTCTGCAAAGCACTTCCATGGTAGCTATAAAACACGAACTCAGGCTTGATTCTCTGTACTCCATGGTGCTGTGGAAATCAATAACAGCCCTGCGCAAATGCGCCTAACTCCTCCGGTAAAACCGTACCAAATATTGTACGAAAAAAGTAAAGACCCATCAGCAATTCTACTGAACAGCTGGGAGGAGAAACTATTAGAGATTTTACAAGCAGCTGACATAAGTATGTCTTTGGTGCTGCAAATTCCACAAGTGGCGAAAATCAAATTTAGGTATTAATACTGGATAACAAACATAGAGAAAAGACACAAATTACCATCAGCAATCGATTTGGGATCCTCATCCTATAAAGTGGGAGAAATACCGAGGTATCTCATCAAATTCCCCTCTCGTTACTATCGGAACCAGTTCCTAAGACTACGTCTAAACCTTTATGCCACCAAGGAGGTTCTATGGAGAAGAAAAGACCCGGAGACCAATAGTAACAAATGCCGTTTTTGCGAGACAGCCATTGAATCAAGCAAACATCTCGTAATTGAATGTCAGAAATTAATAGCCCAACGTTCACTGCATTTAGCGAGATTTGCACCAAAAAATGGGAACATGGAAGATTGGTGGAGCTACCTAATTGCAGGGACAAATGCTCAACTAACTTGTGCAGTAGTAAACTTTATGGACATGGTACTACCAAACACTCGCAAAGCAGAGGAAGCGAAGGCACAGGTTTCTTGAAGAAAGAAGAGGCTTTAAGTCCAACTGACAATTCAAACAATCAAACAAACTAAACAAATTGAAATGTAGGAGTTTTGAAAGTTGAGAAGGAATGACTAAAAAGTTTGTTTTTTTCATTGCAAACTAATGTCTTTAATAATAAAAAATAAAAAAAATAACCCCAACAAAATAGTCCAGGTAAAGTAGTCCCTAGGCTACTACACCCAAAACACTAGACCGCATAGCTTGGTTCTTAGGAACCAAGCTATGTGGATGCCTCCATGTTGGCTGACAATACAATAAAGTAGTTCCCAAGCACATTGTTTTTCATGGTGTATGAGCCTGGCGCCATAGGCGCCAGGACTGGCCCCATGAGGGCTTTTGAAGGGGAAGCCAGGCTCTAGAGGCCCGAGTCCTGACTCCACCTGGCCAATGGGTTTGCCAGAGGGGGTTTTGGGCATGGGTCATGACACTTTTGAAGGTGGGATCAAGTGGGAATGGGGTCCAGAACAAGCCGAGGCAGTAAAACAACTCAAAAGAAGCCTCTCACAAGCGCCTTGCCTAGCTTACCCTGTCAGAAACTAGGAGTTCTTCTTGGAGACAGGGTTCTCTAATACATGCTTGACTGCAGTATTATACCAAAAGCATGACAAGCTCAATAAAGTAATCTCCTATGCGAGTAAAACTTTATCCTCTGTGGAGGAAAAATTTAACGATTGTGAGAAGGCACTCCTGGCAACGGTGTGGGCATTGAAGAATTACCCCCCGTTTATCCAGGGGGAACACATCATAGTGGAGACTCCACACCAGCCTCTGCAATATCTCCAAAGTGACAGAATCCAGGCCGGAAATGTGATTAATTCCTGAATTACTTCCTGGATTCTGTCAATGCCAGGCTTTCCTGTGGAGGTCAGATATGGCCAAAACAAGAAGAGTCCCCTCGCGCAAGGTCTGGCTGACTTGCATGATTGTGCCAGAGAAAACTGTCTCAAGGACGAGAGTCTAAAAATCAAGGACAACATGGAGGCATACCTCAATTCCCCACACAAAGTCTTTGAAGAAGACAAGTGTGAGGGAATGCCCACTTTCTATGTTTTACCATTTTGACAACAACAGGGAAAAAGAACTGGTGGCCGGTGTAGGGAATGCATGGGTGAATGAGATCCCAGAACCCTCCGCTGGGTACAAGATTGGTCCCCGAAGTAGTCAAGTGGCAGAGTTGATGGCTGCACATCAAGCCATCCTCACTGCTATCCAACATCAACTCCACAAACTGGTCATAATCACTGATTCGGATTACGTACAGAACGGGTTTGTGGAGCACCTGGTTAATTGGAAAACCAGAGGCATGCTATGTGCTAATAAACCCTTGAATCATGGGAAGTTAATTTAAAATATGATGATCTGGTAACCTCGAATGGGATGACCATCTACTGGAAAAAGATCAAGGGTCATTCCAAAGTAGAGGGACCAGACAAAACTGAAAATGACTTAGCTGATCAGCTGGCCAAAACCGGAGCCATCCAAGGGGATCTACTAGAGATGGAGTCCCTGTTGGGGGAAATCCAGGTCACTGCTATCACCAGGTCCGAGACAAATGCTCACAATGATCTTTCAACTGCACAATGGAGTAAGGAGACCCCAGATGCTGATTTGATTACGGCTCAAAAAGGGGATCCAATAATTGGTAAGTTTTATGAACACATTGAGGACCCTGAAAACTTTCCCCTGATGGATACCGATTACATTGGGAAAGAGGACCTCAGAGTGTTGATGAAATGTCCAAAAATGTTCCAAATCCAAGACAGTTTGTTGGTGAGGAAATCCCTAGCTGGCCATGATCAGTGGGTGGTTCCTACCTCATTCCGAAGCCTGATGTTAAGTAACGCCCATGATGCGGCCACAGCCGGTCATAGGGGGTTTCATACAACACTTGAAATCTTAAGAGAGGTTGCATACTGGCCACACATGGGGAAGGACCTCGACCAATACTTGAAGGGGTGTCTTGTGAGTTCACAATTTCAGCCAACATCCCTCACAAACCGTGCACCTCTCCAAAAGAGGGGGATGACACTGCCATGGTCAGATTTGCAAGTAGACTTTATCGGGCCCGTGATTCGCTCCTCTAGGGCGAACAAGTACATGTTGACCGTGACATGCCTGTTTACTAAATGGGTGGAATGTCTCCCGGCTCCAAACTGCAAGGCAGAAACAGCAGCTGCCCTGATGATCAACCACATCTTTTCGCGTTTTGGGCTACCCCAGAGGATCGAGTCAGACAGAGGTAGCCATTTCACCAGCGAAGTAATGACAAAGATGTGGGAGATACTTGGGGTTAAAAGGAGGCTACATATTGCTTACCTGCTAGCCTCTAGTGGTGCAATTGAGAGATACAACAAAAAACTTGTCAGCATATTAAAAATGTTTGTGGTAGATTCTGGGCCAAGTTGGGATATTCGATTACCTCTTGTCCTAATGGCCATCATATCTACCCCTTCATCTGCAACTAAAATTTCACCTTGAGCTGATGACTGGACGCAGGATGGTGCTTCCCCAGCATCTGCTCTACAGGACCCAAGAGCAGACATTGATCAATGCCTCCACAACTCATGAGTATGTTGAAAATTTAAAAAAACACCTCAACATGCTTCTGCCTATGCTCAACGAAATCTAGAAAGATCTGTAGACAGCCTGAAGACCCACTATGACTTAAAGACTACCAAAAAGGAATTCAATGTAGGAGTCTGGGTCTACTTATACAATTTCCAAAGGAACCAGGCCAAACAGCGAACATTTCTGTCTACCTGGAGGGGTCCTTTTGAAATTGTGGACAAAATCTCACCAGTCGCCTACAAGATCTGCATCCCCAAAGGCAGTTTGGCAGTGGGGGAAGATAAGTGGGTCCGTATTAATCAACTAAAGTGTTGCCATCCTCGGCACACTCTGCAGCAACTGGAGGAATCTTATGGAACCCCAGAGGGGGACACCCCAGCTCTATAAAATTACAACTCTAAAATATTCCATATATAGCCTATAAAATACAGCCCCACTACATTAATAGTGGTGGGGAAATGTCTACAAATATGTTTTTGCTTTGTCATCCTAGGAGAAATAACCTATCATTGTTTGGAGACGATGGAGACTAACCAAGGAGGACTACCCGAGGACCGGGTGCAAAGATCCGAAGGGCCCGGAGTATCGCGCAATACTTCCATCAGGACTGGCGAGGAGAACCGATCGATCCACCCCTGATGGAGGAAAAGATGATGAACTTTGCTATTGGTGGAATCAGAAGAGATTAGCCTGACACCCTAGTCTTGCGAATTCCCATTGATGGTCGATCAACGCCAATCGCAAGAGGGGTGCTTGTGGGATGTTTCAACCCACCAGTCCAGGCCCTGCAACATTACTGTGCATTACTTGCAGCAGAAACATCAGAATGGCCGCCGGAAAGCATGCTGCTCGCTAAAAATCACCAGAAAGTGCACAGTAAAAATCAGAAAAATAGGCCGCCATCCACTTTTGCCTATGTCAGTGGGAACACAGGAGACCACTGCCAAAACCCATCATTTGGCTGCCCACAAAGCAAAATTATTGCAAAAGAAACACAGAGCTGTTTTAAAAATCCGTTTTTTCCCTGGCTGTCAAATTTGCAAAAATCATGGCTCACAAACCACCCAAAAAGATCCAACCTCCTTGTTGGGTGCTGAACATCATTCTACTTCGAGAATCCACATGAATACAACGTCTACAGAAGTATATATTATCTGAACAAAGCCCACTTTTGAAGATTGCTTGCTGGAAGAAACCTGCCAAAAATGGGTGTAATACCGTTACTCACCTGTGTCAGAAGCCGGCGATTTAAAACTTGTCATGTGTAAAGTTGTACAATGAACTCAAACTATGCCAAAGAAAGACTTGCTATCAGAAGCCTAAGAGGTGGCTACAATTCAAAACTATATTCTAAAAAGGCTTGAAGTAAGAAATTGGTTAAGATGTATTTGTTAAAAATGTAAGTTATATTTTAAGACCAGTCAATTTCAGACATTGGGCCTCATTATGACCCAGGCGTTGGACCATGGTGCTAATAGAACCATGGTCCATGCCGGTAACTTACCGACTCCGCCATGGCGGAATGGGGAATTACCACCCCATTCCGAGGTTGGTGGGGCGGTAATTCCCCATGCCGCCATGGCCCTTCCCCATTCCCATTTTTGCCCCATACGGCTCAATGGGAATGGGGAAGGCGCTAATTATGGCACCGTAAATTACGGTGCCGTAATTAGCTCCTAGGTCCCTTTGCGGGTTGGTTTTTTTTTTTTGAAAATCGATTTTATTGGGTTTCCTTTGTGCATTACGAGATTACATTATTACATTGCATTTATTAATGTGAGTTAACATATAGAAAAAAACAAACGTAACACACCACTTACCCATCCCTCCTTTTCCCTCCCCCCACCCCCCTTCAGTTCGAGCGTTCATGGCATAGGTAGTTGCTTGCGTAACGGGCTCTTTTAGTGATAGAGGCGGTAGTGCATTGTGCGTGTGGCACGTCAAAGTCATGCGGATCAAACGGGTTCAGTTCACAACCGGGTCCTTGGGCCATGGTCCCGTGTCCCTGGGGAGGAGGGGGATCCCTCAGCTCAGCCACCAAGTCCTAGACCACTCGGCCGTATTTGTCAAAAAAGGGGAGCCAGATTTCCTCGATGTTGGACTTGGACTCATCAAGCAGGTGTGTGAGGAACTCCATGTCGTAGATGGCTCTTACTTTGGTCACCCAGGTTTTTTCCCCTGGCATTTTCGGGTGTTTCCATTTCTGTGCCAGGCAGCATCTTGCTGCTACCAGCATCACCTGGAGCATGTGGTCTTGAGTGCTATCCTGGTCCTCCCCGTTGCTAATCCCGAAAAGGAGGAGCCAAGGGCAGGAAGCTCGTTCGATCCCATCCACCCCTTTAATCCAGGTGGTCCGCACCTTGTCCCAGTATTTCTGAACCACTGGGCATCCCCACCACATGTGGATATAGTCACCTCTTTCTGTCCTGCATTTCCAACAGTGTGGGTCATATCCTGGCCGCATTCTAGCTATCCTTTGCGGGGGGTAGTGCCATCTGTGTAATATCTTGAGGGCCTGATGGCGATATTGGAGGGAGGATGTGGACCGATTAGCCCGTCTACACATCTCTGTCCATCTCTCGTCATCGATTTCCTCGC
This sequence comes from Ambystoma mexicanum, assembly GCF_040938575.1. Taxonomy (NCBI): domain Eukaryota; kingdom Metazoa; phylum Chordata; class Amphibia; order Caudata; family Ambystomatidae; genus Ambystoma; species Ambystoma mexicanum. The sequence continues at coordinate 232,244,834 of NC_090934.1, forward strand.
CTAGGTCCCTACCCCATTGCGTGCGTGCTGGTGGTGGGTCTCGGGGGATAGAGAATAGAAAGAGCTTATATAGGCGAGAGATAATCCCCTTGGAACCCTTTGCGGTCAAAAGGAGCTTTTCAAAGTCTGTGAGTTCCCTCCTGAGGGTATCGCCCCAAGATGGCTCGGTGAGGACACCCTTGAGCTGAAGATAACGAAACGGGGAAAGCGTGCCTATTCCCAGGGCTTCCTCGAGGTCCTTCAGGGGGAGGAAGGTGCCCCCCACCCACAGTTGGCCGGTCCTACTAAGGCCCGCCTCGAACCACGTCTGGTAAGCTGCTGGTTCCGCTATTTTGGCCAGGAAAGGGGGGGCCCATATACAGCCCAAGGGGGAGGCCATGTCGTGAGCCATCTGTAGTAACCTCCCTCTCTCCATAGGGACCACAATACTTTCAGAATCGGGTGGTTCAAGACGGTTCTGGGGATCGTACTCCTTGGGACCCAGAGCCATTCCTCTAGTGTGACAGGCGCCAGGGGCCTATTATCCATGGCTACCCACTGTTTTTTCGTTCCCGGTGTGTGATCGATCAGGATCCTCAACTGGGATGCCCTGTAGTACGTCTCGAGATCGGGGTAGCCCACCCCCCCATCCTCCTTGGTCCTAGTCAATACCTCATACGAAATCCTGTGTTTTTTGCCCTGCCAGAGGAATCTAAGGAGGATTCGTTTTGTTTCATCAAAGAAGGCCTTGGGGACTTGCACCGGGAGCATTTGGAAGAGAAACAGGAATTTTGGGAGAATCACCATTTTTATGAGATTAAGGCGTGCCATCCATGAGAGACCCATTCCCGCCCACCTTTCTATGTCCCTCCTGATTGCTGACCAGAGGGGGGGGAAGTTGGCCCCATACAGGTCTTCAAGGTTACGTGTGATTTGGACTCCCAAGTAACGGAACCCCTCATTGTTCCGCTTAAAGGGGAGGTCCTCCACAAAGGCCACCTCTGTGTCCGGCAGGTTCCCACCCACAAATGCCACCGATTTGTCCAGGTTGACTTTGTACCCCGATAGTTCTCCATACCTTGTGAGGCCCTGCAGTAGCCGAGGGATTGTATGGGACGGTCTGGTAACGTAGAGCAGGGCGTCGTCTGCAAAGAGGCCGATTTTGCAGTGCATATCCCCCATCTGCACACCACTGATGGCCATGTCATTGCGGATCGAGATTGCCCACGGTTCCATCACCAATGCGTAGATTAACGGGGACAGGGGGCATCCCTGCCTCGTGCCACGTTCAAGGGGGAATTCTCTAGATTCAATCCCGTTTGCCACTACTCTGGCCAGAGGGGAGGAGTAGAGCGCGGATATCCATCCCAACCACCTTGGACCCATCCCCACCGACGTGAGAACCTCATTCATGAGAGCCCAACTGACCCTGTCAAAGGCCTTCTCCGCGTCGAGAGCCAGTAGGAGTGTGCCTTCGTTTCTGGCCTTGGTTGTGGCTAGTATATGAAGTGTTTTCCTTAGATTATCGGAACCCTGTCTATTAAGGATGAATCCCGCCTGGTCTGGATGTATCAGGCGTGGGAGGGAATTTTCCAGTCTGGAGGCCAGGATCCTAGCAAAAATCTTGGCGTCTAAGTTGAGAAGTGAGATGGGTCTATAGGACCCACAGACCGCCCGGTCTTTACCAGGTTTGGGTATGACGGTGATGAGGGCCTGTAAGAAAGACGGTGGGATTGTGTCGTTGCCCCTAATTTGATTAAACAATTTAGTCAGGGGCTTCACCAGGGTGGATTGGGTCTGTTTATAAAAATCCGCTGTGTAGCCGTCAAGGCCTGGAGCCTTTCCGGCCTTCAGTCTCTTAATGGCTCCCTCCACCTCCTCCTCTAGGATTTCCCCCTCGAGGGCCTCTAAGTCTTGGTCGGTCAGTTTGGGGAGGGGGTGTTCTGCCAGGTAGGAGGTGATATCCTCCTGTGATTCGCCCACTTGTCTGGAATAGAGTTTGCTGTAGTAATCAGCAAAACATTCCGATACTTCCTGCGTAGACCAGGTAGCTACAAGTAATTCGTGGTCCGACCACGTTATGGTCTCGACCTTTGGCTGGGTTACCGCCCCAGCCCCCTCCTCTGAGGCCAGCAGAAGGTCGATTCTGGTGTAGGTGCAGTGTGGGGGAGAAAAGAATGTGTAACCACCCTGGGCCGGGTACGCCTTGCGCCAAACGTCTACCCAATAGTGATCCCTCAGGAGGTTTTGCAAAGCCAGGTTGTCCTTAGTGATCCCCTTGGGTGTCCCACCTCTAGCGGACCACCAATCCAGTTGGGGGTCGGCTATGAGATTAAAATCCCACCGAGAATCATGGCCCCCTCAGCCCATTCATCCATGACGCCAAAGATCCGTGTGAGGAACTCTACTTGACCCGAGTTGGGTGCGTATACAGTGGCAAAAGTGACTCGCTGCCCCTCGCAAAGCCCCTTGACGCCTAGAAATCGACCCCCAAATCCTCTCTTGGTTTCCACCCCCGTGAGTTGGAGAGCCCTTCCCAGGAGAATGCCCACCCCCTCCTTCTTAGAGGTCGGATGTGAAGCCCAGTAATTGCTGCCGATATCTTTCCCCTTGATTCTGAACTCTCTCCCACGCTTGTAATGTGTTTCCTGTAGGAATAGGACCGTCAGGTGTTGTTTACGGAACATATTACCCGTGAGGGACCTTTTATTTTGGGAGTTTAGACCCTTGACATTCAACGTGCCCACCTTCCCTTCAATCATTGTCATCATTCCGGGTGTGCATTCTGAACCCCTCGTGGTGATTGAATTTTAGAGCCCATTGCCAAGCGTATTCCTGCGGTTTGAACTGAATTTCCCCCTGAACCCCTCTAACTACCCCGTTGTCCCTCCTACCTCCTTCCCCCTTATTCCAAACCCCCCTCCCTGTACCCTCCCTCCCCCTGCCCTTCCCTTGAAACATAAGGCTTTCGTCCACTTTCCCCGACATATGTTGGGGTTGGTCAACGAACCACCAAGGACTCTAACCCTAGCCCCGGGGTTTTCGTGTGTTTGGAGAGTCCCAGATCGCAAACTTGATTCAGGTCGGCCCCTTCAGGCCTTCGGTACACATGGCCGAGACAGAATTCTGGGACCCGGAGCCCCCCCCCCCCAGGCCATCAACCCATAACCTGAACCACGGACATGGGGCAACACAAATAAACAGTTAACTTTTTAACAAAACGCTCTGCCGACCCATAGTCCAGCGGGTTAAACACAGCGCCGCCGCGGCGCCCATTCAAGGCAGTCCGTGGGCCCAGGGCCTCCAGCGCCCGCACCCCGAATCATCTCTCACCTCGTGATTTTCTCCACCTCCAATCGAACGCTATTATCATGAATTTGGGTGGTCTTCCAGGTTCGTCGACGGGTGTCTGGTTTTCCGAAACTTTCGGGCCCCCTTGACCTTAGATTTCCCGCTGTGATTTCCTAGTCTGTCGGGACCCCTGGGGGGGGTCCCGTGGTCCTCCCTCCTGGGCGTCCGAGTGGCCCGCCCGGTCGTTCACCAGATCATCCGTGGCTCTCCGTATGTCTTCCTCCGACATCAGGTGGTGTTTCTCACCTAGCCACTCAAACTCCAGGTAGAAGGGGTGTCCCCACCGATATCGGACCCCTTTTCCCTGCAACCATCTTGTAAGTGTGCCACATTTCCTCCTCATTGACAGGGTTAGGGCCGATAGATCTTGAAAGATGGATACCTTCGAGTCGCCGTACTGTATGATGCCAAGATATCTCGCCTTCTCCAGGATTCTGACCTTGTCTCTGTAGTAGTGCAGCCGAACCAGGACCGAGCGTGGGCCTCTGCCTCCCCCCCCTGCTCGGTGCACCCTGTCGAAGTTGATCGTCCCCACGCCCTCTGTTCCCAGGGCAATCCTCACGATGTCGTGCACTTTGCCTTCGAGTCCTTGTGTGGACTCGCCCTCGGATTCCACCAGGCCAAAGATTCGAAGGTTGTTCCTCCTCTCCCTGTTTTCCATGTCATCAACCTTAAACCGAAGCTCTTCTTCACGCCTTTCCATGTCTCGAAGTCTCATATCCATTTGGGTTTCGAGGAGTGTTACTGAGAGTTGATTATTTTCGACACCCTCCACGCGGTCTTCTAGGGTGGTGACTTTGGTGGTGAGGTCGGCCAGTTTGGCCCCCATGTCTGTCCTTATCCCTCGTATCTCCTCCAGAATCGTTTGGATGTTGTTCTGGATAGCCCCCAGGTCTGGGGGTGGGGCAGTGGGGCTACCGGTGGCCATGGCACTTTCTTTGGCAACGAACTGGTATTTCTGCAGGTTTTCTTCCCAGTACATGGAAAGTTCGTGCCGGCCACTTATCGGTGGGCGCCGCCTTTTCGTCGACTGGGGAGCCGGGAAGGGGTGGTTGAGTTGGCCCTTTGGAGGCGGGTTTACGGCAAGTCAACTGGGGGGTCCCCAAGGTCTTACGACGCTGTTGGTGTGTTCCACACAGTCCTTGGTGTCCTTGGTGCCCTTATTCCGGCCCCGTCGTTGTTCCACGGGTGAGTGGGTGGCCCTCAACTGATCGAGTTCTGAGGCCGTGGAGGGGGCTAGTGGACTCGGGCCTCCCTGTGATCGGGCGTGTCTCGTTAGGCGTGGGGCCCCCGGGCACCGCGGGCCATCTCGGCAAGTGTTGCGATGGTGGGGGGGCGTGCTCCCGCGTCGGCCCCCTTGCAGTACCGTAACTCCCAGGTCCGGAGGATGGTCCTCTCCAGGTCGGGCCGGGCCTCGAGTATCAGAAGCGGAGCGCCTGGGCGCAGAGGGCCGCCCCGGCGTGTGCTCCCCGGGCGGGAGGACGACTTTCTTCAGGTCGGGGCCCTGGTCAAGCGGTGGGCCGCGGAAGATGTCCAGGTGGAGGAAGAACCGTGGGCCCACCCTCTCGGGCCTATTCGTGGGCGGCGCGGCTCGCGCTGCTTCCTGCGTTACTCCACGCCAGGTCGTGGGGGAGGGGCAGCTGTTATCGCCTCGGTCCGTGTAACTCCGCACAGGAGCGCCGGATCAGGACCAGAGTTGGGTCCAGGTGGGGGCTACAGGCTCCAACGTCTTTTGGTGGGGGTCGCGTAGTGCATGGGACCCTCGTTCCGCCGGTAAATCGCAGTTCACCCGGGGCTGGGTGAGGAGCTCGACGTTCAGGCGTCCATCCTGCCCGCGCCCCCTGGTGGCCTGCTGCGGGTTGGTTTTTTAACGCCTGCTAAAAGCAGGCGTTAAAGTGCAACCCGCAAAGGGACCTCGTAATCAGGCGTTAAGGGTTTAACAGCGCCGACACCTTTTAAAGTTCCCCACACTGGGCTTCAAACACTTTCCACCCTAAACAAAGGAACCTGTTCTCCTGTGCTCTGCTAAGAAATTGGCAGGCTGGTGTGAAAAGGAACTTGGGGGGGGGCACCCTGGCCTGTTGCTCTGAGTGCAGACAAAGGGCTCCCTTGAGCTGATTGGAAATGCTAATTTGGGGCATCAATAGAAACTGCCCTGGCAGGAAGACAAGCCATGTGACTCTCTGACTCAGCCAAGCTTTGGAGGTGGGCCAGACTGAACATTTGGATTTGACATTGGATTAAATATATGTTTAAGGAAAATACTTCTAAAATATTGTACCGAACGGACAAAAATATGAAACTTAGAGATTATTAAAATGAAAAATCTGCTCACAGTTTAAGACTAATCTGGAACCTGTGCGATGTTCTGAGACTGAACCACAAAGGGGTTTTAATATTGTGGCTATTGTAGTTGTGCTAGGCACATGAAAAATTACAGAAGTATGACCAGATGGTATGTGCATGTATATGTAAAAAATTGTACAGATCCGAAAATGTGTAACCAATCAAAAGTGCAAAAAAACTGTCATTTGTGAACCGAAACTCGTAGGAACAAGGGACTTACCTTAATTAATCTGTGATGTGTATATGTAATATGAACAAGTTGTGCATATGGGAAATATGTTTTTTGGGAAAAATAGATTTTCTAAGTAAAAGCAAAGGGGAGGTTCTTACCTAGGTTGTAAATGGCAGCATCACTATGACACATAATGACACACTGTTCCCTTCTCAAATCAGGGGACAGGGAATTCTCTGACCTATCCGATCCTTAGAGGTTTGGGCATAGACAAACCAGCCTCCCCAACCACTTTGGAAAATGGATAAATAGAGACTGTTGAGGACCCACATAGACTTTCTCACTCATCAACTGATCCCCTGGTAAAGCACCCTGCAGGAAGAACCAGAATCCAGATCCAGACCCTAGAACCAGACTCTAGAACCCTGAAGCAGAGGCCTAATACCAAAAACTGAACCCTTTTCAGCAGGCCTTTAAAAACCTTGCAAACCTGATTTAACCCATAACTTCCAAGGGGCACCACAAAATCCAACTGCATGGCTGAGCTGTTTTGCTTCTGGCCAAGAACTCGTGCTAGAACCAAGATCCAGACCCATAGAGCAGAACCTAGACCTGAGGGCCTTGCTGAGAGCAGAACCCAGTGCCTCAGACCTGTCCGGTGGCGAAAGAATCCCAGCCAAACCTTTGACCAAAGCCAAAGGAGTGAGTATTTAGTCTAGAACTGTCCATAGTCATCTCTTAGTTTAAAGTAATCCTATTCAATCCTTTTTAATCTATCCATAACTGCATTGTAGAATCTTGTGTCCATCCTGAATTCTTCCCATTATATAGTCTGTGATAATCATCCGTGCGCTGATATTTTCTGAAGAAAGTCAAGTGTCCTGGCGCACAGCAATCAGAGCGGAAGGCGCCCTGTTCTGGTGGTTGTACCGTTGGGTATCTTGTACTTTCATAGCTCCTTAGTATAAGTCCATCTTGATTCCTAATCTTTAAAGCACATCTTTCATTTTGAATCTTGACTCTGTTTCTGAAAAATCTATCTTCACAAAAGCCTCTGTAATTTTTGAACGTACGTCCTAGAAACGAAATTTAAATGTAATGTTGAAGCTAACATCCTCAGCTTTCAAACGAACCCCAAACATTCCAATTCCTTATAGTTTCTCCGTAATTGTGTTTCCCGCACGCGGAAAAGTTTTAGCGGATTTGCAATTTGGCTCAATTTCACTCTATATCAAATAGCTATTTCTTGATTTCAACTTCTGAATTTCGTTTTCCATCTGCTAATCATTCTACAATCATTGCTAGTGTTGACCTGAACCAATCCAAAGCAACTCTCACTAGTTCTGAATCCCATTTAGCGAATTAAAATACATTTTAGCATTTTCCCATTCATTGCAGATCACATTCCAAAGCATTTTGACCTGTTTTTAAAAGCATTCCTGTTCTTTCTAAGCTTGCTGGGGGGCAATTGGGATTGAACTGCATTGTTGATTGTTATTCCTGATACCTGTGTGCCCTCATTCCATATCTTCATATTGCATGTTTGGGGGGAGTGAGTAACAATAGGGGGAAAGAGTGATTACATTGTCTTTGGTTAATTTCATATCAAGTTTATTTTTGTGTTGCATTCTTTGATATCACTGCATTTCCTTGAACCGCTCCAAGTATTCTCTGCTACATTAATCCTCCTATCCCTACTCCTAATTGATTAAAGAGGTTGTTGATATTGTAATATTACCCATTGCTGCTCATTGTTCATATTCATAAGTGTGATATTCAGATATTATTCATATTCATGAAAGTATGATCTATATATTGTTCAATTCTTCAAATAAATCTTTTAATTTGCAAAACAGACCTATTTCTTGGTTCAGTGAGACCAGGGGAATTCAATGAGAGGGGCGTTATATAAGGGTACATCATCCAGAATTAAAGGAACTTTTGACATAAAAATATATAAATAAGGGTTTCCATTGGTCATCCCCTACTAGGCATTGACTTAGTTGGAGTGCCGGATTGAAATCACTTACAATCTTAGTTCATATACATGCCAACATGCAAATAAAGGTTCGACTAAACATGCAGGCCTCAATAAAAGATTCTATAATGGATCCTATTACATCCTCTACATTTCGGACCTGGGTGAAGTTTTACCATCTGCCTCCTTTGTATCACCATTAGTGAACTCTGAAAAGTGTCACTGGCTTAGTTATGCTATAGGCATCTTATTGCTGAAAGAAACCCAGATCGGTTTCACGGCGACTGATTAAAGGATTCACGGAATACACAGAGTTAAATAGCCTGAAGGCCAATCCCAGTATGACTAATGTTATGTTTTGTAGGGGTCCCAAAAAGAATGATTACAAATGTTGTTGGTAAGTGGGTGGGAATATCCTGATGTTAGGGATTTACGTTATCCGGTAGCTATAACCAATCTGGGTGGGGCGACCAGAAGTTTGAAAAAGGAGTTCAGCTGTGGGTTCAGATGAGGTTCATTTATATAAAATATTGCTGTTTTTCTTTGGACGCATTAATTTCCTTTTATAAGTCAAAGGTGATTCGAGCCCTGATATATGAAATGGAATTATTGTCTTTTTCTGACAAATGTGACTTTGGAAAAACTGGAGTGCATCCTCTGGTGTAAGGTTTTGAATCTCCCTAATTGTGTCCCAACAGTGATTATTAGGTATCAGTTGGGTTTTGGTCCAAAGGAAAACGATATATCTCTATAAACAATTGATAGAAGCAGGTTCTCAATTTAATGCTTTTCATCTGATGAATTCTAATGTGGGTTGCTTGAGTGATTTTAATAGGAGATGTCATGGAATTTTTAACTAAAATAATATATTGATCAATGATTTTATTATACATTATGTTGCAACAAAGAGGATATTTGTTTATAAGGACTGGATAGCAACCTGCGAGAAACTAAACTCCCAAAGGCTTTATATGGACCTCTGTATGGGAAACAAAGAAAGCAGCATATTACCTAGCTACTTGATGCAATGCCCAGATGCAAGAATAATGTTGTTATATTATGTTGATTTGTATCACGCACTACTACCACCCAAGGGCAATCTTCAGGAGCACACGTGGCTCTGCAAGAGAGGAGGTGTGGGTGTGGAAATGGGGACAGGGTAATAAGGTAGGCTCAGAACCAGGAGGAACTGGCGACTGTGTGCATTGTTTGATATGTTGGACTTGGTTAGGGAGGCCCCGTTTGTTGTAACCGTATGGATAGGACTCAGTGCTTTGGATGTGTGCTGGTGTTTCTGTTGGTGTGTGAGCCGTGTGATTTTAGGGTGGATTGTGGTTGTGCGCACTGGTTGGCTGTATCTATAAGAGGGCAGAGTCATAGACGACTGTTAGGTGTATGACTACTTATTGTGTTGGTGTATATTTGTGTAGTGTTGATGTATTTATGGACTATGTGCCAGGGAGTTCCCTCTAGGTGTGCTTCCAGAATCTCATAGAGATGGTAGGGTGCTGACCTTAGATTGATTCTTGGTGTGTTTATGTGTAGTGTGGCTAGCCCCTAGTCAAGTGTAGTGGCATTGGTTATGTTGGAGCAGCAGGACGGGGGAATGGGTTAGTTAGTCGGTCGGTTTGGGTGAAGCCTCTAGTGTGAGTCTTCGGTTACCGCTTAATAGTATCTTGGTTGTGGTTCGTGCTTGCAGGCGGATGGTTGTACCTAGTGTGTTCTTGGTTACTCATTCAGGTTAGACATGGCCGTTGGGTGTGGACCTGCCATCCGGTTGGTTGCCGAAAGGGTGCACAGCAAGAGTTATGAAGATAGAGGGGGAGGTGCTCAGCCGGGCTGCCCTAGTTGTGGGTGGTCAGGTAGGGGTGTTGTTTGGGTTTTAAAGGTTTACCTGTCTGAGTTTCCTTGGAGCTTAATTACATGTGGGTGGTATCCCTATATCTGTCGGTTAGGCGGCCTTCTCTTCATTGATCCCTCTAGTTGTTGGGCATGGTTGGAGGGTGGGAGGTGATGCAGTGATTGGGTCATCTAAGCTATTGCAGTTGTTATCTGTGACTGTCTCCCTTAGTTTATTTCTTTTGGTCCGAGATGTTAGTGCTGTGGAAGTCTCTTTGCGGTTGTCATTTTCTGTTGAATAACCAGGTTTGGAGTCATTTCCTAAAGGTGATGTGGTCTTCTGTGGTTCTAATTTCTTTTAGCATGGCGTACCAAAGGTAGGAAATTAAACGTGAGAACGCTGTTCTTTTGAATTTACTTTTTTCATATTTTTTGTCTCTATTTGTGGGTCATCGCTTGATATCAGGACCTTTCTTGGCTATTAGCGGCTGATCTTGGCTTTTAGGAATGTGGCTCCTTGTCTGTGTAAGGCTTTGTGGGTGAGTGCTTTGAACTTAATGCAGTTTTCTACTGGTAGCCAGTGTAGGCCTTTCAGTGCTAGAGTGATGTGGTCTCTTCTGTACAATCCTGGCTGCTGTGTTTTGCACCCTTTGTAATTTCTTGGTTAGTCTTTCTGGCATTCCTAGATAGAGACTGTTTGTGTACTAAATTCTTGTAAGTATCAGAGATATGATTGTGAGGGTTCTGTGAGGAAAGGAGAAGTATGGGAGTAGTCCTCTGACTAGTCTTAGGAGGTAAAAGCATTGTTTGGTGATTGCGATGACTTGCTGTTGAAGGGATAGTCCATTGTCCATGAGTATTCCTAGGTTATTTACTACGTTTGAAGTCTCCGGTTGAGTTCCTATGCAGGCCGGCATGTCCAGTTGTGGGTTAGCTCTGATGATTTCTGTGGGTGGGAGCATTATTTCAGTTTGAGGTTGTTCGTTGTCACCCAGTTGTAGATGTCTGTTGTAAGGCAGTTGTGTTTTTCCTCGGTCGTGGTCATCTTCACTATCAGTTGTGTGTCGTCTGCGTAGTTGTAGGTGGTTAGTCTGTGGGTTCAAATCAAAAGCAGGGGAGAGAGGCTGGATCCCGGCGGAACTCTGCAGGAGATATTGCTGGTGTTTGAGATGAATGGTGGTACATTGGTTCTTTCGGTTCGGTTTGTGAGGAAGCCACCTTAGTTCGGATTCCTGTATGCCACATTCCATCAGTCTTTTTATTAGTGTTGCATGGCTGATTGTGTCAAAAGCTGTAGATATGTCCAATAGCATGAGGGCCGATTGGCCATCATTGTCTTCATTTATTTTCAGATCGTCCCATATCGATAGGAGTGCTGATTCTGTTCCTCTTATCGCTCATCGGTCTTAAGCCAACTTGTAACCGTTCGAGAATTCCATTTGTTTCAACGTATTTAAGTAGGATCTTGTACACATGGTTCTCCAAGATCTTCGCTGGGTAGGTCAAGCTGGATATCGGTCTGTAGTTGCTCGGGTCTTCTGCGCTTTCTTATTCCTTTTTTACCAGTGGTCTGATGTATGCTGATTTTAGGTGGTTGGTACGATTCCTTTTTCGAGTAATAGGTTCCTTGGGTTCTGGAAGTGTGTTGCTGGGTTTTCGTGGTTGAGGATTTCTTTGAAGATGTCAAGGGGCAGAGAACTTTTTTAAGGATTAGTCTTAACCTCATTCTTACTAAGGAAATTTTATGTACCTAGGGCATAAGAGCAAATAATACATGTAGATTGTGTTGGGGAGAAACTAAAATGCTTAAGTGGCTGAAAAATGTGCAGAGTTTTACGTGGATCATGTGCATGATGCAATGTATTTATCTGTATTGTCATTCTGGTGCTGCATTTTTAGGGGACGACCGATTCCGGTAATAATTAGGGCAGTGACTTTTAAAAAGACTTCAAAATGATTGATGACTTTTAAAAGTATTTTAGGAAATCTACTTTTTAAGATGTTTTGGGAGGTTACCAGTCATTTGGTCGAAAACCAAATGATCGAATGCCATTTAATCGAGGGTCAAATGGTCGAAAAAAGGGTCGAATTTTTTTTTTGTTTTTTTTATGGGGGGGTTCCTCCCCCAACCCCCCTTTTTCTATATTATTTTTTTTTTACCAAACAAAACTAAAAAAATATGGAAATAAATAAATAAAAAAATGTGACCATTTTTTTTTCGACCATTTTTTTTCTCGATCAAATGGTCATTCGATCTTTTATTTTTGACCATTTGACCGGACACTGTTTTGGGAAGGTAATTAAATAAGTTTTTAGCTAGTATAAATGTTTATAATGATATCTATATTAATGGAAATCTTTGTGTAATTAAATATGTTTATCAAATGATTGTGTATGTATAAGATTTGTAACTAACCAATACTATAAAAATGGCAGGGCCTGCGATTGCGGCCCTGTAGTTATGGTTAAGTTTCTCAACCCATAGGAAGAGCCCTTTTTGGGTGACTTATAACTTGGCCCCCCCCCTCAGCCCCCCGGACGAATCTTCACGAAACCTTGTGCTCAAAGTATATGGCCCCATCAAATTGATCCTGCGAAGTTTGGTGAGGTATCGTGCAGGGCGGGCAAAAGGTATACAGGGGTCCCACAATGTGTTATTTTTCCCATAGACGCAATGAAAAAGAAATTTTGCTCACGCCTACAGCCCAAACCGCTGGATGGATTTTCATCAAATTTGCTGCTGGAGCGGCGGCTTGGTCCTGAAAGCGTGCTTTTGTAAATTTTGTGTAAATCCATCCAGTAGTTCTTTTTAAAACAACGAAAAAGTAGGTGAAAACAAATGTGTGGTATCTGGGTTTGATGTGCTGACTCAATTCCCTGTTGGGTCCGCGGACGGGCCTCCGATTGGTCCAGGGGCCGACATGAGGTCCAGGGACATTGGACGCTCGCGCTTATTGGATGGTAAAAAGTGTGAAGTGCGTAAGATTTTTGGAAATGCCTGCCATGTTGACTTCACGGACATCCGCCGGTGTCCGCAAACGAGTCAGTAAAAACATATTAAAAAACACAACATTGCATTTGTCATACGTATCAGTCAATCTCTAGGGAGGTGACGGGTGATGAGGATGGAATGTGATATGGCCTTAAAAAGCCAAAAATAGGCGTTTTCTTCCCTGATGTCCTTGAACAGTCCGGATCAGCACCATGATGTCTGCGAACATCTAAAATGGGCATCTATGTTTATTTGTGCATTACAGTGTTGGTGAAAATCAGTTTTTGGATGGCTTCTAACTTTGGTGCCACTCAATGAAACTGCATGACATTTTGGAATTTCATTTTATACCTGATTCTGAATGGTACCATTTGACGAATCTGCACAAATGTTTGCAAAAAGATTTTATATCTAGATATAAATGTTTTTGCAAAGTTTGGTGGGATTGTGTCAAGAGGGGGCTAAATTAGACAGGGCTGTAACGCAACCTAGGGGTCGTAATAGTAGATAGTGCGCTGTTAATGCCGCCAAAGATTGATCAAATACAAATAATATGTTAATGGTGGGCTGTGCTGTCTCACAAACACTTCCACTGGTGCCCCCTAGTAGGTACCAGGACACAATAACTGAAAAGAGAATTGAAGGTAAGTTTGACGCGCGGATCCCAGGTGTTTAAGTCAATATGGATTCAAAAGGTTCTTGAAAAAAATTGAGTTCGTTCAGATTGAATCTTGTGCTGTGACAAGTGAAGTCTTTATATTTATTTTGATTTGTGATAATACACCAGCCGACATGTGTTTCGACCCTCTGGGTCGTTATCAAGGCTGCACATGTATCAGTAATTAAATAAACAGAAGACATAGTATATAAAAACAAAAATGTTAAAGTAATGGAAAGTAAAGCATGGTGAAGTAAATTGAACACATCATAGGGGTGTAAATTCATCACATCATGGAAAGTAAAACAAATAAATTATGAAATAAATTCATCATACCATTGATAAGAAATTGTTGCAAATTTGAATGACAAAAGTATCCCATTAGGATTAAATCAGAAGCCATACCATGGTTCAGTTGGGCGATGGATGATATCACATGTGATGGAGCTCGAATGCTTGGTGGTAAGGTGCACGGTTCTCTTGCTCGAGCTGGAAAAGTGAGGGGACAAACACCAAAGGTGGCCAAGCAAGAGAAGAAGAAAAAGAAGACTGGCAGATCAAAGAGACGCATGCAGTACAACAGACGCTTTGTCAACATTGTACCTACCTTTGGAAAGAAGAAGGGACCCAATGCCAACTCTTAAATTCCTGTGCTCCATCATTTGAATATTATTCTTTAATCAAAGACTGCAAAAAAACATGTGATGGAGTAATCATGGCAAAGAGACATCAAATGGAATGAAAGGTACAAAGTGGAAATGAGTATGTCGAACAATTGATACCTAATTTCTGTACATTCTAAGTAGCATGCATATGGGAACATCTCATGGGCATAGGGTATGTGCAAAGGAAGTCTATGGAGCACCTTAATAGCCCGTAAGCCAGAAAAATTGTGAAGGTGAGGTCACCAGTAAATAGTGTGACTGTAACTTAAGGAGTAGGTGGGTGCGAAATAGTAAGAAAGGGGCCATGCGTAAGATGTGTAGAAAATATTAAATGTCACATACCATGAGTCCTAGTAAGTGAAATGGCCAGGTTTTGCCATTTGACGAATGTGGACACAAGTTATCAGAAAGTTTATAGACCCAAATTTGAATGTTTGTGCAAAGTCTGAATGGATTTTGTCAAGTGGGGGCTAAGTTATATGACTTTTGTATGCATGTATATTTTGACACTTTTGAAAACATAAAACATGGGCGGGTTTCCAGAAAACTTGTGTAAGGAGCACTGGCAAGGACTGGCAATCATGGTTTTACAAACGTGTCTGTGTTTTATTTTTTGACAAGTGTTATAATGTAGGGACAAACAATAGTGATATACTTTTGGTGACTGAGGTGTAGCCTGTGGCCATGGAGGTGGCCAGATTGTCCCGGTCATGACATGAGGTCATGACACGGACAATCTGCCTACTGGCCATGACCATGAGGGACGATCAAAGGGGATAAAGTGGCCATGTCCACCAGGGACTGGATATATGGTAAAGTTTTTTGAAATTGGGATAGGTTTCAAAGGGAAAAAATAATGTGCTTGTGGTAATATGGTCATATGGTTCTCTCTTCGCATTCTGCAGGCCGCCATGGAAAGAGAAGAGAGGCTCTGTATGGATCCCCGCCTTCCCTTTCCATGGTGGCCATCTTGGAAAAGGATTTTCCTTCCTACAGCGGTACACCACATGTGTCCCGGTGTAGGAAGAATTATCCTTTTTTTAAAAAAATTTTAGCACCTCAGGTTACCACTTCGGCAACCCGGGGTGCTAATGGCATTCATCCCCCATTGCAGTCGTTGGAACGGGAGATAACTGTTAGGAGCCCTCGTATCTGCCCTTGCTTCTATTGGGCCGATAACTTGGGCTGCCGGACCCTTATCCCCTGTTCCAGTCCCTGGAAAGGGGGATGAACGCCACATTATTCCCATTAACAAACACCAAATTGCTAATGGAAATGTTTGAAAATTTATTGAGTCTATGTACTTTACTGAGAAATGTAAAGTACATGGAGTTTACAAGATTTTTTTGTTCTATTTTTTAACTGTGAAAGGTGGTTCCCTGAAGGAACCTTTTTTGTTGTTGTTGTTTTTTGTTTTTTGCAGGAGAAGTTAGAACGTAAGGTGGAGAGAGAAATGAGGGAAGAGGCTCCAAGCACTGATATGGAGGGTCAGGTGAACAGGGTAAGATGTTGCACATGTGTTACATCTAAGGTAGCGGGTAGTGTTTTTCATGCTTCTTGATTACAGCTGCAAAAGCAATTCGAAATTGCTCTCCCCTGCAGTTTGGTCTGTTGCATTGTTGTGAAGATGGGAGCATGGACCCTGAGGGAGCCGGAGCGGGCCTGATGCAGGACGCTCAAGGAACGGCAGAGCCTGCTGTGCCTCAGTCGGCACGGTCGCAGAACACGGGGAGATGCCGCCATGGGCCGCGCTGACGGGGAGCGCCAGGGAGGGATCCTTGACGACAGGGACACCTTGCCGGCATTCCGCGACAGGGCCGCCTACGCTGCCGCAGCTCCGGGCCCTCCCACAGAGGCCCGGGACACCGGCACTGTGGTGGAGCAGTCCGGTGACACAGCCTGACTCTGCAGCCTCCGACGTCGAGCGGCGGCGGGGCTTGGGAAGCCAGGAGCCAGCCTCGTGCAGACCGCTCTGCGTCGGAGGAAAGCCCTGCAGATGGGAGAGCGATAACATGTGGGGGGAAAACAGAACCCCCTCCTTACCTGATAAGGCTGCAGACGCGGGGCCTCACACGGGACAGTCATCCAGAGGAGCGCCATGTTGGGGGGGGTGGGGCCTGGGGAAAAAACGTGCATCAGGCACGGCTCAGGTGTAGTAGTGAACAGGGAGGGGCTGAAGGCGTGGAAGGGGAGCTGGGTCCAGTCAACCATGGGAAAGGAGGAGGAAGGGAGAGGGCAGCTCTACTTCTAGAGGGTGGGGTCCTAGAGGCTCTAGCAATCAGAAGAGGGGGGAGGGAAAGTGTCCCTGATTGGCCCTTTTTCCCTCCTAGCGCCAGGTATAAAGGGGACTGGCCTAATGGCAGTGTTGTTGCTTTTTGCAGGGAGAAGGAGAGGAGAGTGAGAGCAACTGGTGGGCCTATCCGGGTCTGAGTGTATAGGAGACATGCCAAAACACCAAGTCCAAACACTGTGGTTAATACAGAACATTTAGCCTGTGTTTAATAAAGGTCTATCAACATCATCCTTGGCTACTGTCCTGATTGTCACAATTATATAAAGAGGATTGGTGTCTTCGAAAGATATGGATAAACAGCCTCTTTTATTGCTTGCAAGGTAGCTGGTGGGATTTTTTGTCCCATTAAAGTATGCTGTGGGGGTTACAGCATTGGATGAGGGAGATGAGGTGGAGGAAAACAGCCTACTACTTCCTAAGAAAGGAACAACCTTTCTGAGAGCATTGCAGTGGTTGGATTGTGTTTGACGGCGCATGGAGGTGGTCCTGTAGGAGTACTGTTCAGGTAGCCCGCAACTGAGTACAGCGTTGCACTCAGTGCATTTCACTTTTGTAGCATTAGCCTTTGGTACATTCCCAACAGTGGTAAAGAACTCCCACACCCATGATTCTCTCCGTGTGCTAGAGGTAGGTACTTCCTCTGCCTCATCTTCTTGGTACTTTTCATTATCTTTGGAAGTACTGTGCTTTTTTTGTTGTGCAGGTCCCCCAGCTGGTGGTGGCTCTTGGGGATGAGGGATGACAATAGCTGATGCATTTTTTAAGATAAATAGCAGTTTTGCTAACATTCTTCCAGGTATGTGCTCTGTACTAGATTGTTAATTGATAATGAGTAAGAATAGGTGTAGGAGCTATGCAGTGGTATATTTTGGGCTTGAAAGTTCCTAGATCACCACAAAATGCAGTTCTGAACTGTCCGTGAAGCAAGGACCCCATTGCAAAGTGCAGACACGTTTGCGAACACGTCATCATGCCACGTGTGCAAGGTCACGCGAGACTGTCCAGAAAGTCAGCGATTACATCAGACGTTTGTGGATGTCAACGAAAGTCAAAACGGTGGAAAAAGTTACAAAAAGTGTATCGAAGTGTTAAAAATGATGCTAGAAGGTGGGAAATGGCAGAGTTTTAAGGTGTAGATACAATAAAGAGATAGATGATATGCATTACGCCAGTACTCTCATCCGACAGATCCAAAAGGACAACTGATTCCCCGGCACTTAATGTCTTTAAAAAATAAACTCAGTGCTAATTATTTACAAAAATCATCAATTTCATTTTATTGATATAGACCCTTACACTATACACAGTGAATATGTATTATACATGGAAATCACTTTGTAATTCATAAAAGACCGACATTAAATCAATAATAGGCACAGATGACAAAACATAACAACATAATACACTCTAAATGTGTCATAAAAACATATTCCCAACATGTTTCTGTTCTTCATGCCCTACAATGGGTGATCATTCTTCAGGGTAAACTTCTTAATGGTAGATTTCTTCAACACCATGTAGTCGGGGTCGTAGCGTATCACAATTGAGATGCCAATAAAACCTCAAATTGATAAATGGCAAAAATCCTCATATACATTCTGCACCAATGCCCCTTCAATCAGGCACTTATACATGTCATATTGGCTAGACAATCGCCATGGAATTCTTAAATCACTGCAATTTCCTTATTAAAGTCATACATCAAACGGTACCGCAGACCACAGACTCAAATCCAAAAGCGGTCCCAGGTTATTCATTCTGCAATGATGCGTGTTCAACAACAACTGTACTCCAGCCATTTCGTTAGACTGCCAGTGAACTTGTGTCCCAAAAATTACAGGAGTTTTAAGGAGAAAATGTGTAAATTGGACTAAAATGTGCTATATTGGGGTAAGTATGATATTAGCAAGTTGTAGGAAATTAGCATGCACTGGTAAAAACCCATGAAATTCACTGAATAAATGTGTAAAAGGGATGTTATGGTTAAATTGCACTAATAAAAACCTATGAAATTCTCTGAAAAAGCTTTGTTAATGTGACGTTATGGTTAAGTTGCAATACTGTAAACCTATGAAATTCAACAAAAAATCTTTGTTGAAGGGATGTTATGGTTACAAGTAAAACCGGAAAACCTAAGAAATTTGCCAGTATGGTAAGCTAAGCATTCATAACTCGCGCCACCACCGTGCACTGCTAAAATTAACACCCAGGACATCAAAGATGACATCGCAAATGTCATTGATGACATCACTGATGACATCACATGTAAAATTAATTTTGATGAAAAGTACCTCAAGAGGTTGTGTTTATAATGTTGGTAATAAGATGTCAGCGGTGATCGGGAGACCTATAATGAACTACCTGGGCCACCTGGTGTATTCCTTCACTCTCCCTCTACTCTGCTAACCTTTCTCTCCGCTCTATCCCTCTCTCCCTCCTTTTCCACGCAACCTACTGACTAGCCGCCTGGTGTACCTCAGAGTCTCACAGGTTCCTGGCACCCTCACCAGTCCTTTCGCACTTGCCTTCATGCCTTGCATTTGCCTCATCGGTACTGCACTTGGTCAATGACCCATGAGAGTGACATCCCTCAGCACTTACCCCAGCTTCTGACTGATTGGGCGCACTGGTCGTCTCCCAGGGATGTCATTTAGGGGTCGCCGGAGGTCGCAACTGCGACCTCTGAGGTCTCCCTTGCGACCTCTGTGGTCACCCCTGTGACCGCTAGAAAAAAAAAATGTTTTTTTTTATGCAAGCTCATGGGCTGTGGCCAGCACCATGTGGCTCTTTAGTTTTGGAGTGGCTGGCTTTCTTGTTTAAGCCCCTTAAAAAAAAGAAGAAAAGGAGTGACACACGTCTAACACTTTCAGCACTGACCCTAAATAAGAAAGATTAGGAATACCAAATAATGTGTCTTTCTGGAATTCTATACAATAATTGATAGACTCATTAAAGGCACACTTCAGGTGGCGAGTCACTGATTTAGTCTGTACTTAAACGCCTCAACTCAGCATTTCATCCTTCTGAGGTCGATAAATGAGTACCACCACAGGTTGGGTGATATTGTGTGTATATTTTTTCTATATAAAGCGCTTAAGCGTAAGTGCTATATGACAACACATTATCATTTGGTCATGGTGCTTGCATTCACAGTAATTTGGTAATATGGGCCTATACACACTGATCTTAATGATACATATGGCGATCCATTCTTGTATGAAGTGTACATCACATTATAGTGATATCGTAACCATATTTTTTGTAGTGTACAATGCTACGCGATAGCACTTCCTGTTTTGTCAACGGGTGAAAGGTTGCGTTCCATCGCATCCCGCGATATCACTTCGGGGTGGGACCAAATGACATCACTTCCTGTGATGTCACCAGGGGGTCAAAGGACATGTTATGTCACTTCCGCTACCCCTGGCATTTTGGTGAAATGACGTCCCTGTCGTCTCCCCCACCTGTCCTCACTCCCTCCACTTGTCCCCCCTCTCCTCTCCTGCACCTGTCTCTGCACTTGCATGAACGGAATGCACCATGCCTTGAAGATCGTCTATCTGTTTTTCCCTTGTCTTCCCTCCTTGTATGGTGGCGCCTCGATGCACTTGGAAAACTGCAGAATCATCGTCAGACCTATTTACTGTTATCTACACTGTTAATTGTATTACATGCACTTGTTCCATGCACCCACTCTGCCCGTGCAGACTTGTACCGTTCAGAAATTCAAGGGCTCTGAATGACTGCTGTTTTTTCCGCTTGTTCCCTCCCTCCTTGAGAACTTTGAAACACTTGCTTTGTGTATAGGCGCTTTACAAATCTACAATACAATACCATACCATACCTAATCTATTAAAGAATGTACTCATCCAAATAAAACATTGTATTGCAGTGTTGTTGTTAATACAGGAACCTAATCATACATAAGCATAGGCAATGGCAGCATCTACCATAGAAGTACAATATTTTTAATCTTGTAATTTTGGATAGTAAAATAATGAATGCTACCTTATGAGAGTTTTAAGTAATGCTAAACATGTAATAAATAGTGAACAATTCAAGATGTACTACACACGTGTGCTAGTACAAACAATACATATAAAGACCCACAATGCATATGAATCAGAGGCACATACAGGGAATCTAAAGTAAGGAAGAAAGAAACAGCATCACCAGAAAATGTTAATAACATTAGAGTTCATCTTCATGTATAAAAACTAAATGTGTGTTTGAGGCCTGATTATTGCCCCATGTATGTGCACCATGAGCTCACACCAAATCCTAAGGAAAGTACTTTAAAAACATACAACAAGGTTAAGGTCTAGATATATGGCACCTTTTGAATTTTAGTATTCTGACTGTCAGTGAACAAAACCACCTGGCCTAGATATGTCAGTGAACAAAAACAAGTGGCCCAGATATGTGTTAGTCTTGACAGTGCACGGTGATGGCGCGAGTTATATTTGCTTAGCTTACCATAACTTGAGAATTTCTGAGGTTTTTTGGTTTGCTTGTAACTATAATGTCCCTTTAACACAGTTTTTTCAGTGAATATATATATATATACATGTTTGTACTGGTATACTTGAGGACAGTGTCCACAACAGGCATTGCCATTAACTTCAGCTACAAATAATTATTTTTAAATTATGAATTTAGCTCTAACGTCTGTGACAGATATGTTGTCCTAGGTTTTAATTCTTTGTTGTTCTGATGCTAGAGATCATAACCTTAACCAAAATAAAAATGGTGGTGCCGAGATATTGAAGTCTTGATTTACATATTCAGAACACTTAATAGGTTTTATAAATAATATTGAGCTTTCTAGTTCTAATTTAGAACTTTGAAGTTCTGTTAGGGAGAGTACGGGGAGGGTCTACTAAGAAATATAACAAAGAACAATTGAAAAACGTTTTTGACCTTTTTGCAGTTATTTGTTTAGTGCTGCTTGAAAAAACATGTAGTACTTTTATAATATAAAATATAAATAACTCGTTTTTTGCTTCCTGATGTTCTATTTCAGCCGAAGTATTCACTCGTGAGCTTGTTCGAAAATGTGAGCATAACTTTGAAATTGTTGATAGATCTGCAATTAACCAAAAGTGCGAGTTTCATAATATAGGCGTTTTGCCTAAAAAATTCTTTAAAACAATGTTTAGTTACAAGCTTAAGTTGGTTGGCGTTCTGTGTATAAACCTATCTGGAGCAACTTGTAAGTACTCCTTTTTGATCTTGAATGGTGTGCAGACCTCTGGTAAAGACAGACTCTAACTCACCTTAGTTAAAAAGATGTCTTACAGTGTACAGTGATTGTTACGTGTTACAATTGTGAGAAACCTGAGGATATTCTCCCAAGTAAACCCTGAAGATCCCTTATTAAGGTGGCCAGGGAAGGGCTGGCGCTCCTAGATCCCAACCCTGGGGGTGGACTAGCGAGGGAGGATCACTGGGTAGAGGAGCCTGGGGTTGTGCTCTAAGGAATACCCCAGATGAGATGCAATATTATACTGAAGAGGAAGGTGAGGAGGATGAAGTCCCTGGGGCTTTTGTAGGCTGTACTAGATCTGCCTCCCTTCCACTCAATGAATCTCCCATGCCTAAATCCAACGACCCCTCTGTATATATGATAAATTCCCTAGGAACCCAAACCCTGTTGCACCCAGAAACTACATCTTCAGAATGCCTGTTTTCCTGTGTCCTATCTGAATACTCCCAGTCATTCTCCTCTCCGTCCCTCTGATTATTCTTTCCCGAATTCCCAGTCTGCTTTAACCAAACACCATCCCCCTATTCATTTCACAAACCTTACAAATCTCACCTTTTCTGATTCACCTACCTCCCTAGGATGAAGAATATAATTCCTCATGACACCTTTCCCCATCCCACCCAGTAGGATATTTAGAAACTCTACCCCCCTCCTTTTTCTGACACAACCACATTGTAACACTGTGAAAAACAATGGACTAACCCCAGAGCTGTTTACCTGGCATGTCCCGACACAAGTGTCAGGCAGAGTCAGGCAATTGACAATAACTACACACACCTGGCGGCCCTTTCTCTTCCCCATAGGAATAAAAGGTGGAGGAAGAAAGCACGCTTTGAGCAAGGCAGACCGTGCAGCGAGGCAGCTGTTCCAGGGTGGCAGTTCAAGTGTAGGAGAAAGGCTGTAAGAACTGAAAGGACGACAACGAGGGAAGAGTCCTTGCCCTTGTCGACCCAGGCCCGCGAAGCCTCTGGGAAAGGAATCACAATGCTGGGAACAACAGCCAGTGTGTGGTGTAGCAGGTGTCAGCAGTGCACAGAACCCTCCTACACTGATAACTGAGACAGGGATATATGCTTGATACCGTGGTAGCGCCCTGACTCCCGAGACAAGAAATTCCAAGCGGTTCATCACAGCCGGTGAGTCGGAGGGAGAACCGATAGTAAACGGAACTGTGATTGAGTGAAGGTTGCAAGTGGCAACGTAATGTGAATGGAGGAACAAAGAATTTGAGCCTCATTACACGGAAGGCGGAGGACCAAGGTGCTATTAGCACGTTGGTCCATGCCGGTAAAATACCGGCACCGCCTTGGTGGAAAGGGGAATTACCGCCCCATTCCAAGGTTGGCGGGGCGGTAATTCCCCCTTCCACCACTGCCCTTCCCCATTCCCATTTTTGCCCCATAGGGCATAATGGGAATGGGGAAGGTGCTAATTACGGCACCGCAATTTTGCGGTGCCGTAATTAGCACCAAGGTCCCTTAGCGGGTTGGTTTTTAATGCCTGCAAAAACCAGGCGTTAAAGCACCAACCCGCTAAGGGACCTCGTAGTAAGGCGGTAATGGTTAACGGTCACCGTTACCATTAACGGTCACCGTTAACCATTACCGCCTTCCGTGTAATGAGGCCCAATTTGTGTGTTACAGAACTTTTTAGAAAACCCAGGGAGAGACCAAGGGCAGAGTGGTTCGGCACCATGTGGGCACTCATTCGAAAGACTCTGACTGGTCCCCTTTCGTTGAAACAACTGATACCCCAGAAGGCCCTAGAAGGGCCTCCGTAAGAGGTCAAAGTGGTCATATAAGGGACAAGTGAAAAGCCCTTGTGCAGTCCAAAGTCTTTGGCCCATTGTGAATACCAAGTGAACAGTGTTTGTGGCAAATGTGAAACCGACCAAGGATGCCTGCGAATAAGGGTGGTCAGTAACACCCCAGAACATTGAAGTATGTGAAGCCTGACTGGTGGCTGAAACCCGGACTTAGGTAGGAAATTAACCTAAGAGGTATGACAAGAGAATGACAAGCATGAACCCGACTGAGGGATGTTTTCAGTGAATTGATGGTACGAGCCCGTCAGAGGGAGGCTATCGCAACCAAGAGGAAAATCCTGTATTGTGTAATGCAAAGTGAGCTGTATAATTGGCAAGTGTGAACCCGGCTGAAGGATGCCAGCCCAATGGGGTGAAATATGATGACCCCATTAACATTGTGTTGACAAGAGTGAACCCGGCTGAGGGATGTCCACAGTCAAAGATTGTTTAAAAAGACATTGAGACTCATGAATACAACAAGTGAAATAGTCTGAGAAAAAGCCTGTGGTGAACCCGACAGAGGGAGGCTAACATTGGAGAAGGATCTGAGGCCGGAAGATGGGGATGCCAGGGTGAAGAGTCATCACTCAACGTACATACAGAAAGGAACTTTGTTGTTTTGGCGTGCCAGGCCTTCTGAGACAAGAGACTTTTTGCAGAAATGAGACTTAACCATCGAAGGTCCTAATATCGCTGAAAGGAACTGTAACCTTGTGCCGGAGAAGCCCAGGAGTGTGCTGTGCTCAAGAGTCCTGGCTAGTCCCGTTCCAAAACAAAATATAGGGAAGGGAGACCCCGACTATAACATCCTGATGTATTATTTGTGAACACTTCTTTCTTTTCTTGTGAATACTATCCCACACTATTTTGTAATTTAGTGGTAACGATTGGCAATAGTTTTTTTTAGTATATGCCCTTTTTATTTGACAAGACGCCATTAGGACTGCCTTATTATTAGTTGATGGTGGTAGCTTGCTCCCATCTTAGATTTAGGTTTAGATTAGGCACTTCTCTCACCCATTTATACAGTTTAATAAACACCCTTGAACTGTGATCACTTGTGTCTGTCTCTACTGTTACCACCATGAGTTCCTTACACATTCGAGTGCTTAAGCCATGAATGTATTCTCCCAGCGCCATGCTGGAGTAGAATTAAATTGTTTGCAAACAATGTCTATACAATATTAGTGCCATTTTATGTTGGTTAATGTTCAGAATTGTGATGTTTTGCAAAGTGTGCTATAATTTTAAAATATCAAACTAGTTTATCGTAACATGATGTTTTATTTTAGTCACATTAGTTACTAAGACCCCGAAAGATGTGTGTTACATACAAGTGCTCGTACTGCAAATGTATTTGTCCAGCGCCACATTGCAATGTAACAAAACGGCTTGAAAAATGTGGCTATACAATATGTGTGACATTTTATATTAGTAAAAATTGAGAACATTGATGATTTACAAAGTAGTGTTGATACATAATATATTTGGAACTCTAACTTGAGTAAAGTCCTATCTCATCTACCTAGAATAGACTCATAAACTAACATTGCAATAATTTTCATAATTTTTCTCCATTGCGTATTGTGTATTTAAGAGCCTAAATGTAATATGAAAGTTTCAGGTTGTTGTTGCATAACTGCATACCATATAAACATCATTGTATATCCTTTATTTATTTATTTGAATTTATAAAGCGCACAAAAGGCCGGGGGCATTGAGGTGCTGTTACAAAGCTTGCTTAGTTAAGTTACAGGTAAGTAGTACAAAACACAGGTTAAATTAGTTGAGAGTGTTTGTGGAGATTGAGGGATAACATTGACACAGATACATCAGAAAAGATAAGCAGACAGTTACAACAAATGCGATGGCGGCAGGTTCAAGGGTTACAGGAGAGAGAGCCAATCCTTGTTAAGGAGAGCAGGACTAGTTAAAGAGCTTGGTTTTGAGTGCTTTCTGGAAAACTGTGAGGGAGGCCTCATTTCTGAACGAGGTGGGTAAAGGGTTCCAACTTTTGGGTGATAGGAACGGAACGCTTGCTTCTCCGGCTTTGGCTCCCTTAACCGTCGGGACACGGAGCTGGTTAGAGGGCAGGGCTTCTCTTGGGTCTCGTAGAGGTGGCCCCGTGTATTTTTTCCACCAGGTAAGGTGGGGTTGAGCGGGAGAGGCACCTGTGAGTGATAGTCAGGGTCTTAAAGAGTATGCGCTCTTTGACGGGGAGCCAGTGGGCCTCCCGTCTGGCCTGTGAAATGCGTTGTCTTTTAGGGATGCTTAATGCCGCTCTAAGGGCATTATTTTGGGTGATTTGACGTTTATTGAGGGTTTTTAGTTGAGGTACCTAGAAACAAAGCGTTGCAATAATCAAGTGTGACCCCTATTGTAGCTCTGGCTATGTTAAGGTAGTTTTTTGTGGAGAGGTATGGTTTGACTGCATTTATGATTTTGGTGATGTGTGCTGCAGATGAGGAAATGGAGCTGACTTGGTGAGTCATTGAGAGAGTGGAATCCAGGAAGACACTGTCACGACCCACTTCCTGAAACCCCCCCGGCAGGCCCATGGGCCAGGAGGGGTCTCGGCTCATGCCCCCAACAAGCTTAGGCATCCTTTGCCTAGGCCCTCTTGGGGCCAGTGCTGGCGCCTTTGGCGCAAGGCTCATACTTAATGAAGACTTGTGCTTGGGAACTACTTTATTTCAATGCCAGTCAACATGGAGGCATCCACATAGCTTGGCTCCTTGGAACCAAGCTATGCGGTATAGTGTTTTGGATGTGGTAGCCTAGGGACTATTTTACCTGGACTACTTTCTTGATGCTATTTAAACCACACTCGACTTGGAGAACACGCTTTGCGTTACTTTGCAATCCTGCAACGAGACGCTCATCGTGTTCAGCAGCATCTGCGAACCTCGGAAGAACAGCACCTGAAAAACAGAAGGGACATTGTTATTAGCAGTAGCTTACCTGTGATTCCACTGCTAGCTGCCCTCTGCTCCTGCAAACAGCATCCAAGGAACAGCGAGCCTCCCGGACCGTCGGATCTGCAAAAGGAGAGAAACAAGACATTAGACATTTACAATTGTGCCGGCAGCTTACCTCTCAAGTCGCCCATCGACCAGCACCGCCTTGGGACTTCTTGCTCCGGGTGAGCACCACAACCTCCGGGAACAAAAGACAACAGGTTAGCAAAGGCAAGGCATCATAGTGCTGCGCATAGCGCCTACTTACCGCATCAAAGCGCTCTCGAAACACCATCACCTGCCGGTGAGTCCAAATTCAGCCAACGTTCCACAGCGAACTTCTGCGCACCTAAGGAGAGAGAAAAGACATTATTGAATCCAAGAAAGGCTTACAGTATTACAGTAATAAGACCTACCTGAAAGACTCTAAAGGGCAGCATCAGTGAAGTAACTAGATCGCACTCGCCCACAAAGGACAATGCACCCCTGCCAAGAAGGCAGGATGGAGAGCATGCCAAAATCCATAACAAGGTGAGGGAAGGTCCGGGGAGGGGCTGCGGGCATACGGGGTGTAGGGAGGCTCTTACGCCAGTTGCCCAGTCTTGAATATTGCCCACCTGTTTTCCAGGCAGAACCTCCCCGCTGATTATACCAGGGAGCGGCTGAGAAGGGCACCAGAGTCCCCGCAGCTGGGTGGCATATCCGTGGATACCAGGTGAGCGTAACAGAACACGAAGCCTGCCAAACCAATCCACCTGGGTGCCATGGAAACATCAGAATTAGACCAATTGGCCCAACTGTTGGGAGAACTTTGTGCCGAGGTTCACTCTGCCAGACAGGAGACTAACGCTCTCCGGAGAGACTTATTGGTGACTAAAGAGCATACCGAAGATATCAGCAGGCAAGTCTTGCAATCACAAGCGGGTCAGACGCCTCTACCTGAGAACAACCCACCGATGCAAACTCCTAGCATGTCATCCACTGTCTCTACACCGGTACAAGTTGTGTTACCAGGTACAGTTCCTTTGGCACCACCGGAGAGGTTTTCTGGTGATCCACGAAAATACGCAGCTTTCATGAATCAGTGTTGCCTTAATTTTCTTTGCAGGCCGGTAGCATTCCCAAATGACCAAGCCCGGGTAGCCTTTGTTTTATCATACCTAAGTGGCAGCGCCGCAGATTGGTCGGTACCATTGGTGTCCCATGATGACCCTTTATTACATAACTTTGGAGACTTTCAGAGGGAAATGGAAAAACTCTTTGCTCGCCATACCCGAGAACAAGCTGTTGACAATGAACTCCTTTCCCTCCGACAGGGGAATCAGGATTTGTTAACGTACATCGCTACTTTCAACCGATTGGTTGCTGAGGTTAGATGGCCTGAAAACAAAAGAACCATGTTGTTTCATCGGGGCTTACGAGGCGAATTAAAAGACGTTCTAGCTCAAGTGGTTAATCCTCCCAGAGATTGTTCTGAATTCATAGACTTGGTTGTGCAACTGGACCACCAGTTGCAAGACCGAAAAGCAGACCGTTCTAAAATGGACCCTCGGCCAGTGTACATTCGGCCTAGAGACAATGTAACTCGAGTGCAAGAAAATACTGTGGAGCCCATGCAAATCGGAGGGGTACGACCCCCACTAACAAAACAAGAGCGAGATAAAAGGAGACAACAACAACTGTGTCTGTACTGCGGAAAGTCAGGGCATTTCCTGAAGGACTGCCCAGTGAAACCTCCGAGGAAGATCGTTGGAGCCACAGAAAAAGATTAAGAGAAGGAATGTCAGTCGGGAAACTGCCCAGCTCAGCAAACGTAGAGGTCAGTTTGTCGAGTGAGGGAAAAGAGCCACCGACCTCACACTTTGCAATTCCAGTGATCTTAATTAATAACCAACGGTCGTCAAGAATGCATGCCATTGAAGCATACATCGACAGCGGAGCAGTTGAGAATTAAATAGATCAGGACCTATCTGCAGAGATGGGGCTTCCCCTGTGTTCCAAGCCGACTACAGACAAGGTAACCACGGTGGATGGGACAGAAATCTCTTCCGGACCCATAACCCAGCGCACAGCCGAGATAACCTTGCTCTGCCAGGAAGGACATCGGGAACTTATTTCGTTCGATCTCATCAAGGCACCTCAATTCCGGCTCATTCTAGGGATGCTATGGTTAGTTGCTCACAACCCTTTGATTGACTGGTGGGCAAGAAAATTAACCTTTCCCAGCGACTGCTCTCCAGCCTGTTATTACCAAGAACAGAAACCTGCTTTTAGTATCTCTATGACTCCGGAAGTGGCAACTTTGGGAGTGACTAGTACCTTGCCTGAGGAATACCAAGATTTCTCGGATGTATTCCAGAAGGACCAAGCAAACCAATGCCGCCGCACAGGCCCTATGGCTGCCAGATCGACCTTATTCCCGGTGCTCAGGTTCCTTGCGACAGAATCTATGCTGTCACGGAACCCAAAAACCTTCATCTGAAGGCTTATTTAGACCAGTACCTCGCAAATGGATTCATCCGCCCATCCAAGTCCCCTGCAGCTAGTCCTTTGTTCTTCGTACCAAAAAAAGAAGGGGACCTAAGAACCTGTATTGACTACCGTGCATTAAACCAGATCACTGTAAAGAAACGTTACCCCTTGACGCTCATCCCAGAAATGCTGGACCAGGTCAAAGATGCCCAAAATTTACACCAAACTGGACCTTCGAGGAGCATACCACCTGGTGCGGGTCAGAAGCGGAGACGAATGGAAAACTGCTTTCCGCACCAAATATGGTTTGTTCGAATATCAAGTCATGCCCTTTGGGTTATGCAACGCTCCTGCAGCGTTTCAGTATTTTATGAATGACGTTTTGAGAAAGTTAATTGATGTCTGCTCCCTAGTGTACATAGATGATATTTTAGTGTACTCAACTTCAAAACAGGATCACATCAAGCACGTACGTTCAGTCCTCTCCAAGCTCCAGGAACATCGTTTATATGCAAAGCTGGAGAAGTGCTTTTTTTTGTCGTCAACGAAGTTGAGTTTCTGGGTTTTATTCTTACTCCAGGAGGCATCAGAATGGACCTGCATAAAGTGGACGCCGTTTTGAAATGGCCATCACCAACGTCAGTAAAAGGGGTACAGAGCATGTTGGGCTTTGCGAACTTCTATCGCCGGTTCGTACCAGACTTCTCACAGGTCGTAAACCCGATCACCATATTGCTAAGAAAAAATAATAAGAAATTTGCCTGGACCGAAGAAGCAGACAAGGCTTTTCAGGAACTCAAGAAAAGGTTCACCTCCGTGCCAATCCTGCAACATCCTCACCCCGATCCTCCTTATATCGTGGAAACAGACGCTTCCAGCATAGCGATGGGAACTGTCCTCTCGCATTGAGATCCCGTAACAGGCCAGCTACATCCAGTGGCCTTTTGGTCGAAGAAATGTTCTCCCCCGGAGATGAATTATGCCATCACGGACAAAGAACTCTTGGCGATCAAATCCGCCTTTAAGGCCTGGCGGCACTACCTTCTGGAGGCCAGACACACCATTACAGTTATCACAGACCACTGAAACCTGCAATACCTTAAGACAGCTAAAGCCCAGTCTTCACGCCAATTTCGGTGGGCCTTTTTCTTCGCCGAATACGACTATGTCATCAATTTTCGACCAGGGGTCAAGAATGGAAAAGTTGACGTACTCTCTCGTACAGGCACTGATGACTTGGTATATACGCCCCCAGATCCAGTCCCCATCATACCGGAAGACAAGCTCTTGGGCCTCACTACGGCCTTAACCCAAGTTGAACTGAGAGAGAAGATTCAACGAACCATGAACCCAGATGCCTTCCTCGCATGGCAAGCGCAAGGAGAACAATATTCCATTAAAGATCACTTACCCTTTTTTAAGGATCAGTTGTATGTATCCACCAAAGTATTACAACAACAAATTGTTGCTAGTTATCATGATTCCCTGATCGAAGGGCACCCAGGAATCACCAAGACTCTAGCCAAGGTAAAACAGAACTTCTGGTGGCCTGCCTGGTGTAAGGATGTCATCCAATATGTTCAGTCCTGCGGAGTCTGTGCGCAAAACAAGTCGCAAAAACAAAAACCATCCGGTCTTCTGCAACCTTTAGACATTCCTCCCACTCCCTGGCACACTCTTTCCCTCGACTTCATCACTGACCTACCTCCCAGTCAAGGGTTTAACACCATCCTGGTAGTCGTGGACTTGTTCTCAAAGATGGCACACTTTTTTCCACTCAAAGGCCTCCCTGACGCACCCACTCTAGCCAAAGTGTTCCTGGATGGTATTGTAAAACTACATGGCTTCCCATCAGTCCTGATCTCCGATCGAGGTAGGCAGTTCATCTCCAACCTCTGGAGAAAATGTTGTGCAATTGCACAAATTGACGTCAGGCTATCCACTAGCCATCACTCCCAAACGGACGGTCAGACCGAGGGGACCAACCAGACCCTCGAACAATACCTACGGTGCATGTTACACCATGAACTAAGAGACTGGAAAGATTTGTTATGGATAGCCGAGTATGCATATAACAACTCCTTCCACTCCAGTACCGGACAAACACCCTTTTATACCCTTTATGGTAGACACCCACGTACCTCAGAACTAGATGTCCCAACAAATTTGGAAATGCCAGCAGTAAAAACTCTTCACACCAACATCACTCAGGCTTTCAAAAAGGCCAAAGAACATCTGATTTTCGCCAAAGAAAAACAAAAGCAATTTGCCGACCAACACAGGTAGGAGACAAGGTTTGGCTGGCTGCCAAGTTTGTACCCATCAAGGGAACCCAGACTTTTCAACCCAGGTACTTAGGTCCCTTACACCATCAAGGCAATTATCAATCCAGCGGCCGTCAAACTAGACTTACCACCTAACCTACAGATTCACCCAGTATTTCATGTGTCCCTATTAAAACCAATGCAGCCCGGTACACGATTTGGGACACCACCAAAACCCATACTTATTGACGGAGAACCAGAATTCGAAGTCAGAAGCATCTGCAACGTGACACTCATCATGTTCAGCAGCATCTGCGAACCTCGGAAGAACAGCACCTGCAAAACAGAAGGGACATCGTTATTAGCAGCAGCTTACCTGTGATTCCACCACTAGCTCCCCTCTGCTCCTGCAAACAGCATCCAAGGAACAGCGAGCCTCCCGGACCGTCGGATCTGCAAAAGGAGAGAAACAAGACATCAGACATTTACAATTGTGTCGGCAGCTTACCTCTCAAGTCGCCCATCGACCAGAACCGCCTTGGGACTTCCTGCTCCGGGTGAGCACCGCAACCTCCGGGCTCAAAAGACAACAGGTTAGCAAAGGCCAGGCATCATAGCGCTGCGCATAGCGCCTACTTACCGCATCAAGGCGCTCTCGAAACACCATCACCTGCCGGTGAGTCCAAATTCAGCCAACGTTCCACAGCGAACTTCTGCGCACCTAAGGAGAGAGAAAAGAAATTATTGAATCCAAGAAAGGCTTACAGTATAACAGTAATCAGACCTACCTGAAAGACTCTAAAGGGCAGCATCAGTGAAGTAACTAGATTGCACTCGCCCACAAAGGACAACACGCCCCTGCCAAGAAGGCAGGACGGAGAGCACGCCAAAATCCATAACAAGGTGAGGGAAGTTCCGGGGAGGGGCTGCAGACATACGGGGTGTTGGGAGGTTCTTACCCCAGTTGCCCAGTCTTGAACATTGCCCACCTGTTTTCCAGGCAGAACTTCCCCGCTGATTATACCAGGGAGCGGCTGAGAAGGGCACCAGAGTACCCGCAGCTGGGTGGCGTCCCCGTGGATACTAGGTGAATGTAACAGACACCCAGTGCTTTCACTGCAACTGAGGCAGTGATAACAGTATTCTCAATATTAAAGGATTTATATTGGCTGTCATGTTTTTTGAGAGTTTCCTTTGGTCCTACTATAAGGATTTCCGTTTTCTCCCCATCTAGGCACAATCCATTAGCCGCCATCCAGGCTTGGAGGATAGCATGTGTTTTGCTGAGAGTGGCCGAGTCTAGGTCATAGGAGCCAGAGAGGGGGATGAGGACTTGAGTATCATCAATGTAGTTGGTATATGTTATGCCGTGATTGTCCAGGTCATTGAATAGTGGTAATGTAAAAATGTTGCATAGTGTAGGCAAGGTGCAGGAGCCTTGTGGTACTCCACAGTGGATGGTGGTTGGGGCAGCAGAGGCTTGGTCAGACAAGACTCCCATACGTCTTCCTTCCAGGAAGGAGGTGATGCAGGTAGCTTCCTGGGACACTAGGGCAGCGTCCTTGAGATGCCTACAGAGGGTCTTGTGATCTACAAGATCAAAGGCTGCAGACAAGCCAACGAGCAGGAGCAGCGCTCGCTTGTCTTTGTCCATAGTTTCACCAACCTGGTTTTTAAGGTTGAGTAGGGCCGACACTGGTCCGTGCCGAGGACGGAAGCCTGATTGCCTCTTACCCAGGATATAGTTGGTTTCCGAAAAGTGTTGGATCTGTATGTAGGTCGCCTAATTTAAGATTTTTAGCATAAATGGCCAGTAGTTATGGGCCTGTAGTAATTTGGCAAATCTGGGTCCAAGGAGGTTTATTTTAGTAGCGGGCGAACCCACTATTCTTTGAGGGGGAGGGGGATAATGCCTGAGGCAAACGAGGCATTGATGAAGGCTGCAAGGAATGGGGCAATTGAGTCTGCACAGCCTTTTATGAGGTGGGGAGGGTAGACATCCCCTTTGCAGAGAGATGGCTTGATTTGCTTCATGAAATCTAGAACTTCAGTTTCAGTAACTTCTTGGAAGGAGAAGCACTTTTTGTCTTTGTTGTTGGGCTTCCTGAGAGGTGTTGATGGTGGAGTGGCTTTTGGTAATGCTTTGTTGTGAGATTTGATTTTTTTTTGGAGAAGGTTAATTTTATTCTGCATGGCAGACTGGATATTGGGGGTACCAGGCTTCATCTTTCACAGTTTCTTGAGTGATGGTGGGTGGGGCTGCCAATTCCTTGAAAATAGCAAACAGCTCCTTCGATTCTTATTCTGATTTTGCATTTGAGATTCTAGCGTTAAAGGCTACTGCTTTTGCTATATTGATGGCTTTTTTGTATTGTCTGGCCAGTGTTTTGTAGGCCTCTAAGGTGGAGTTGAGAGGGGAGGCTTGCCACTTGGTAAGCGCAGAGCGTTTCTGGGAGCGAAGATCTAGAAGATCTGCAGTGAACCAGGAGTTAGAGTGTTTATTTAATTTCTCTTTTTTTCTCTTTAGCGGGGCAATGGTGTCTACTGCTGCTTTGATACTAGTGTTGTAGAGTTCTATCAGTTCCAGGGAGTCATTAGAGAACAGGGGTTTCAGTGCTGAGGCTTCCAAAGAGGAGGATCCTGTCTTTAGTCAGGAGTCGTGCTGATCTGGCTAGTGCTGGGGGGGCTGGTCACGTAGGTTTAGTATTAATGGTGGTTGGGATGAAGAAGTGTATGAGGTTGTGGTCGGTCCAGGGACATGGGGTGTTGCAGCTGATATCTACCCCACTATTGTGGTCGGCTATCCAAACTAGAATACGACCTTTTGTGTGCGTTGGGTTAGTGACTCTTTGGGTGCAGCTCATTTCATGCAGTGCTTTGGAAAGGGACTTGTCTTGTTTGTCTTTGATATCATTGAAGCCGAGGTTAGGGTCGCCCAAAAGGATGGTTTTTGTTGAGTTTTTTAGGTTATCTCCTAGCAGGTGTAGGAGATTCCCTTGAAAGTCTAATAATGGCCCTGGGAGACGGTAGATGATATGGAGGGTGATGGTGTTATTGGGTGATAGAGAGATGTTTGCAGAGAGGGTATCTCCGCTGGCGCCTACTGAACAGTTAATTTGTCTGATGGAGAGTGAGTCTTTAGCTATGAGGGCCACGCCACTTCCTTTGCTGGTTGTCCTGTCCTTTCTTAGGATGGAGTAGCCTGGTGGGAGTGCTAGACATGTGGCTGGTCCTGATGCACCATGGAGCCATGTTTCAGTGATGCCTAGTAAGTAAAGGTTCAGGTCGGTGAGGAGGTCATGAATTTCAGTGACATGTGCCAGAAGTGAACAAGCATTGATAAGGGCACATTGGAGAGGAGTGGGTGCAGGTGCTACTGTATTCTTGTTTTTGGAAATGGGCGATGCTCTTATAGACTTGCTGAAGTTATGTGAGGTAGTGGAGCTGTTTGTGGGGAATGGGGAGTGGTTGCGCATCAGGCTCACTACTGTAGTAGGAGGGTGTGTGTGGGATGCATGCTCCTAATAACTGGTTTCTCATTGGGATGGGTCTGGGGTGGCATGGAGGTGGAGGGGGAGGTCCTTTGCAGCACCGTTGGCTTACTAGGCTGTGAGCTACCGGGTAGGCAGCAGTGTTAGTACAATTGGGCGTCAGAAAGTGTAGGGCGGTGGGTGGGCAGAAGAAGGAGGGCAAGAAGGGAGTCGGGGGAATGTGTTCTGGGTTGGGATCTTTAAGCTCCATGATGTGGGCAAGAGTAAGGTTAGCCCCTGATGGGCTAGACCACCAGAACGGTGAAGCAATTTACAGTCTAGTGGTAACTGGCTCAGCTAATTGTATAATGCTTCTAAATTATACTAAAAAAAATGCTAATTTATTCGGCAATATGCCACTGTGGAATTAGGAGAACTTGCAGTGTAGAGAAGAGAGACTTCAGTGCAAGCTAATCAGGACAGAAAATCGATTGGGCATGCGCGTCTCAGACAGAAACATAGGATCATGGTATAGTGGTGATAACACAATTAGGCTAAGCCGCAAATAAGCACACATGGGAGCATTGGCCATGTACATTGAATAATAAACAAAACTTTTAAAAGCAATTTAGTCTTTTTCAAGGTAGTTCTGTCGAATAAAGTATATTCAAAGTTCGTGTTGGATAAATCACTGTTGCTGCCAAGCCAATGCAATCGGAGGCAGTGCGTATATTCATAGACAAGCGCTTACCAAGCAATGCGATTAAAGGGTAACATCACCGCACAACGACCGTCTATTACATAATCAAAAGACTTGCAAGGAGAAACATTATTTTCCAAAATAGATTTAACGATTTGCTGTCAGCAGGTCCCTCTACATGCCGAGTCATTATTTTTATTATTATTATCACTGTTAATATTTGTATATATTGTTATAGCGTGAAGCTAGCTCTTGAGCATAGAGCAAAACATTGGTAGTGATAATTTACAAGTTATCAATAAAACATTAGTAATAAATATCACAGTGCAATATACGGAAGGGCTGTGCACAAGTTAGGATCTAGGTAACATCAAGGTGTTGTTGGAGGTGTCTGGTCTTCAGCTCTTTTGCTCAAGGTACATCACCACGTTTTCTTCTCATATTGGTCTATTCTAGTACAAAAGGCTGGGTTTCAGCATCTCCTTGGCTGCTGAGGTGTTTCAGCTCTCCGGAAGTGTACTAGAGGACCTTCCCAATTGTGCTAAATGTGAGCAAAGATGTCATCATCAACGTGTCCTCCATTCAGTAGCATCTAGTTAGGCTCCAATCTTTCTTCAAACACTTCAAGGACAGGGAGTTAGCACATGTACCTTCCTGAAAAACAATATTGAGTTCTTTGGACTTTCACAGGATCCAAGGAAGGTAGAGGGCATAAGGTCCACTGCATCATATACATCACTGGAAGTTAAGATCTTCCAGGGGATTCTGACATTCTGTAGCTGGTTCATTCTGGATCGTGCCATGCTCATGGAGCCCGGTAAACGCCTCATAGTGAAGGACTGTTCATAGGAATGGAACAAGCAGGGACAAATGCCGTTTGCCTGCATCAAGCAAGTACCAACAGCAGACAGAATAATGGTATTTTCTGACCCCACCACAGAGAGGGCAGGCTGGTGTATGTCAACCCCGCGTGGCTAGAAGCTGTCCTCATGCAGGTTGCTGACAATGATGAGTGATTACCAGTTGTATAATCCAGCAAAGCCCTTATGCCTATCGAGCAATGGTACCTACAATGGTACACTTCAGGAGGGACACACTGGCAGTACTGTGCGGGTGCAAAGATTTCCATCTATACATAAACGGGCAGCTCATACGTGTGGTGACTGTCCATAAACCGCTAATGCCAATCAAGATGGGCATATTCGCTCATCTGCCAGCAAAATAGAGTGCTGGCTTTTACAGTTGCAAGAATATGGTGTATTCTTATTATACAAGGCTGGAGCAGACAGCCGGGCAGACTCCCTGTCTCACCAGTCAACCACATCTAACACTGTGTCAGGGGTGGAAGCAACCTATTTATTTATTTATTTATTTATTTATTTATTTATTTATTTATTTATTTATTTATTTATTTATTTTAATTGTATTTATTTATGTCCATACACACAAGGAAACAGGCTCTTTTGGTCACAAAGGAATGTACAAAAGGTAGCATAGCAGATGAACGGGAGGCAGTGAGCCTCTTATAACGGGGACAGTTTGAGTGTCATGATGACCCGATTTGAGAAGGTGTATATTGAACAGATACTGAGACCAATACGGTGGAAGGCAGAATAGAATGTCTGCCTTGTTACGCAAGTGTTCATGCTGGTTACAATCACCGTGGAGGCCATCGTGGCAGCCACAAAAGATGATGAATGCTTGCGATTGGTACTGTCACACCTTCCCAGGCAGATGGAAAGAATTTCATGGTTAAACACTCACAATGCACTGTAAAATCTTAAGAGGTTCTGCAAGAACTATAGAGGGTACACACACAGAACTGTCCTCATCTGAGGATGGCCTTGTGCTAGAGAATAGTAATTCCTTCCTCGCTGATAGACAAAGTGATTACATTGGCACATGCAGGACTTCAGGGGGCCTTAAGGCTTCCAGGTTTAGAGAAGGCAACCAACTCCAAGCCCAATCAACCAACCATTGAATCACCAATGAAAAGCAACAGACCATGGCAGGTTGTACGCATAGATTGCGATACTGTACTGAAAGATCATCACTTCATGGTGGCTACTGCCGAATACTAATGATACCCTTATTAGTTAGATCATAAAATTAGTTTATTTCATCAACAGCAAACCATGTGGTGGCACCAAGAAGGGCAATGGTCATTGCTGGCTCATTGCCTGTCTAGCTCTTTCAGAACTGATAATGGTCTGCCATTTCTAGGGGCCAGTTTCTGACAATTCATGGAAGGCATGGGTATCTCCCACAAGCTCATCTCCCTCTATGGCCCAGAGCCAAGGGCAAGGAGGAACGTTTCATGCAAACCCACAATAAGAGACATATCCTTGGCCTTAAGCCCAGGGACCACATCTCTCCAGCACTAAAACCCCTTCACTGGCTCCCGGTTGCCACACGGATTAAATTCAAATCCCTCTGCATCATCCAAAAGGCCGTCTGGGCCCGGGGACCACACTAAATTCAACTTTATCTCACTAAATACTCTACCACTAGAACACTACGCTCCTCTATCACCAACTCTCTGTGTGTAAAGCGTTCTGCTAAACAGAGAGTAGGTAGTCGTTCACTTTCCTAAGAGGGCTCCCTCCTATGGAATAGCCTCCCCCTCCCTCTGCGCCTTGAACAGGATCTTCCCAAATTCCAGAAGCTCCTTAAGACTTTCCTCTTTTCAGTATCAGTTAATAATGTGGCCATGAAAAAAGTCATCAGGTTGGCGACTTTTTAAAATAAATGCATTAGTGATGCACCATCCAGGCTATCAAACATGTTCCCCAAATATTCTAGGACTGGAGGTAATAATATATAATTATACACCTCCTAGAATATTTGGGGAAAGAATTTTGGTAGCCAGGACAAAGTCTCCAGAACCTCACAACTTTTTCACTACATTATTACATAGATCCCTCTGTTCCTCCTCCTTCCCTTCTTCTCTGTTCATTCCACAGTTGCTACGATCGGTGTCCTGGGCCCTTATACACCCTTGGGGCCCTGACCTCCACACCAATCCTGCACTTGCATCTGCACACCCTCCGCCCTGGAGGTTTATCACTTACACCTCCAGCGGCCCCAGCCCGTGTAGCACTCAAAATTCCTAGCACTTCATCTGTGGCTCACTCATGAGCTTGGACTTCCCAGCACGTACTACCTCTTCCATCTTCCTTGCTGCACTTGCTCGTTCTGAATACTCATAAGGCATAGTAACGAAACTTGTACAACTGAAAGTGGGGGAGACTGATCTCATTCAAAATGAACACCAAAGTCACAAGCTAAAACCTCGAGCGAAACCTATGGACAGTGGTGGCTACAAAACGATCCATGGTTACTACAAGCAGCGGGACACAGAGAATCACAAGGAAAATAAGTTAGTTCCGAAAAGCAGGCCTGAGTCAAGAGCTGGAGAAACCGGACATCGGGGATGAAAGGGACTGTGAGGACACTCGTTTAAGGTAAGGCACATAAGAAACTGAGGGAAAGGGACATGAGCGCACAGCAGGGGACAATTATGAATGAGAGCTGCTCATCCCCTAATGGAGAAGAAACTATAGAAGCTGGACAACCCCAAAGCCGTGAGATGACTTGCTGTCTTATGCAAACACCCAGACACGATCCTCAAAGATTTCAAGATTATGTATGTTATGACCGATTAACATATGGTAAGCTAGTGCTTTCAATTTCGGGAAGGATCTTATGATGTAAGCATGAATCAAGTGTGATGACATGTAAATGGATAGTGTATTGTGATTATGCCGAATACAGCAACATGTGGAAAAGGACTACA
Organism: Ambystoma mexicanum; assembly: GCF_040938575.1. NCBI lineage: Eukaryota > Metazoa > Chordata > Amphibia > Caudata > Ambystomatidae > Ambystoma > Ambystoma mexicanum. The sequence goes on from NC_090934.1 coordinate 232,283,839, forward strand.
GCATAGTTGCCACCACGAAGTATGGTGTTTTAGAGTTCAACAGACCTGATGTCTGTGTGGTTCTTGGGAACCGGCTGCCTTAAGGTCGTCCCTCAGCTTGCAACACAGGGGAGGGAGTCTGGCGGTTGGGGGAAAAGAAGATTTGAGTGGAGTGTTCAGTTTTGATGAGATATTCTTTGGAAGGTAGGAACTTCAGGTGCTTTATCATGGATGGAGGATGAAAGGGACCAGTATTTTCTGTCTTTGTAGCTTGTTCCAGAGAAAGTGTGTGTAGTCGGGAGGGGCCTGTTTTCTAGATGTATCCCTCTTCCAGTTATTTGTTTCCAGTCTGTTGGTGTTGTGGCTTCTAGTTGTGCATTGGCCTATGGAGTTAGTGACTTTCCAGGCCAGGCAGAGTGGTGTTTTGGTTGTGACTGCTTTGTAGGTGATGTAGGCTGTCTTGAACATGATGTGTGCTTGAAGGGGTAACCAATACAGTTCTTTGAGGATGAGAATGTTGTGTTTGTATTCTCATAGTCAATTGATGAGGCATGTTATGCATGCTAGATGGCTTTCAGAGGGTCCAAGGTGGCATCTGAAGTTTCTGTGAATAGTATGTTGCCTCCGTCCAGCTGGAAGATGACCATGGCTTTCTCACTGTCCTGCCAACCTCCATCGGGCAGCAATAAGAAGTGTACTTCATGCCGCAGGCACCCTCTTTGAAGGACTCCACAAATTTGACCATATTACGCCCACACTCATCGAACTACTTTGGTTGCCCCTGCAAGCACACGTCACTTTCAAAACTAGCTGCATCATTTACAAAGCCATCACTTTGCAAGCTTCCTTCTGCATAGTCAACAAGATGACCTTCTCAGATATCCAATGCTCCATGAAAATCCAAGACCTGGCCAGGTTAGAGTTGCAAACATGCAAAACAAGTAAAAACAAGGAAACAGGCAGCCTCAATCTACACCTCTAGGATGTGAAACCTTTTACCTCCCAACATTAAATTTGTACCCACCCTCAGGCAATTCAGAAAAGAGCTCAAGATCCACATCTTCAAGGAGCATCTTCTTCTCGCACCATGGACACCTCTGTTCCCACATGCCGGGCTGGCCCTATGTCTCTCATTACTGTGCCTGTTGCTTACTTATATCAAGCACACACCTCCTAGAATTGTGCCCACTTACCTGGATTCCTAATGAACCCATTCCTATGCAAAGATCAGTTGCTTCTTGAAACTAGGGAAGCCCTAAAATAAGTACTCATGGCTTAGATAGCGGTCATGAAACTTGGGGCGGGGTGAAGAGCTTGACTTTGTGGACGCACACAACCTGGTACCATATTGCTTACGTCTTCCTGGAGATGTGTGTTTTGAATAAGCAGTCACAGTTGATGGTAAAGCTGAGAGATGTTGCACTGGGTGAGAGTTGAGATTTGAGTACGCAGAGCTTTATGTTTGTCAACTAATTATGAACTTGTAAAGGCTTGGTGAAGTTTCCTAGGAGAATAAATGGAGTCTTTGTCATGCTGAACTTGTGTCTTCAGGGTACCCAGATATGTTTTGTAATATGAAGCTGCCCAGCTCGGTGTGAGTAACCATCACCACCATGTCTCATCCCACAAGAAGAAAACTCACATTCCTCTTCATGTCTTCCGTGGACCTGAAGAAATCAGACTAATTCAGAATCTTGTTGAGTTACACTCCCTTCCGTGCACCAGGCTTTTTTTGCACTTCAAACTTTATTAAGCACTAACAGAATTCCATGAATAATAACAAATAGTCATATTGACTAACACATTTTACAATATAGCGTAGGGATAACCACCAGTCTGTCAACATATACAAGGGTGTTACCATTCACGTCACACTATTCAAATGAGGACCATAACTGACTGAACTTCACCTCTTCCTTATATCTGAACACAGATTTCTCCATAATGTAGGTGTTTTATACAACACATCGCCAGCCTTTTCAGGGGATAGCTGGGGTACCTCCAAAGTTAGCATGTTTTCTCCCCTAAACCATACCCATTCTCCATGTGAGACAGGATCCTGTTTTCCTTCTACGCCCAAGATGAACATCTTTATCTGACCAGGGATTTGGGCTTCCAGAACAACATTAAATTCTAACCTGACACTTTGCCAGAAATGTCAAAACTTCCTGCAATGTCAAAACATGTGCTACAGTGTCCCTGTTGAGTGTTTGCATGGCCAGCGGGTGTCAGAGTTGCACAAAGCATCCTAAACATCTTCTGTGGTATCTAGTAAGCAGAATCCTGACCTGGCACAGTGTGCGTAGGCCATACCATGCATTGCTGTTGTGCTTTAGCACCTTGAAGTGTCTCTTGTGCTAGATGGAATCCATTAAAGATCTCAGACCAAATAAACAGCGACACTCAAAGAATATGGAAAAGTATTACTTTATTTAACTGCGCACACACACAGACACTCACACTTGATTACACAGAGCTCTCTTACCCCAATATGCATCATTTTATGATGTCATCCTATGTGGCAAACTATTAAACATATTGGCAGGAGGGATTGGTTAGGGTAATATATCTACTTACACAATATATAGGGGTTAGTGCTTCATTGGCTGTCTCTTATCTGTAAGACACACCTCAACCTACCTCTAAATATGTATAATACGGATTATAGCAGACAAAATGGTAGCAGATTGGTCTATGCAACGTTGTATATCGGGTTGCCCCATAGACCAAGTGACTGGTTGGCATTCCCATCCAACCTTGTACTTTCAGCTCGGCTAGTTTCGGCTTGAGATGTTGGCATGTGCCACACTTAGATGGAATCTTAGACATTAGCCTGCGTCGCATCTCGATAGAAATGTGAATGTTAGCATGTGCCAGACTTAGATGGAATTGTGAACACTAGCCTGCGCCACATCTACATAGGATCGTGAATATCAGCATGTCCACAAATAGATTGATTTGTGAATGTTAGCATGTGCCACAATTAGATAGAATTGTGAACATTAGCTTGCGCCGCATCTAGATAGTATCGTGAATATCAGCATGTGCCACACTTGGATAGATTTGTAAATGTTAGCATGTGCCTCACATAGATGGAATCAAAGACATTAGCCTGCGTCGCATCTAGATAGAAATGTGAATGTTAGCATGTGCCAGACTTAGTTGGAATTGAGAACACTAGCCTGCGCCGCATCTATATAGGATTGTGAATATCAGCATGTGCCACACCTAGATTGATTTGTGAATGTTAGCATGTGCCACACTTAGATGGAATCATAGACATTAGCCTGCGTCACATTTAGATAGGATTATGAAGGTTAGCAAGTGCCACACTCAGTTGGAATAGTGAATGTTAGCAAGTGCTACACTTAGTTAGAATTAGGAAGGCTAGCAAGTACCACATTTAGATAGAATTGTGAACATTAGCCTCTGCCGGACCCAGTCAAGAATTGTGAATGATAGCAAGCACCACACTCAGACAGAATTGCGAATGTTGGCATGTGCCACACTTAGATAAGATTGTGAACAATAGACTGCGTCACACCTAAAAAGGATTGTGAATGTCTGCCAATGCCACATCTAGATAGAATAGCGATTGTCAGCCAGTCCCATGTCTAGACTGCCTTGGGAATACTATTGAGGCCAGATTTAGTTAGAATTGTGAATACTAGCTTGCTTCACATACAGACAGGATTACGAAGGTGGGCCAGTGCTACATTTGGATACCGTTGTGAATATTGGTGGGCGTAATATGTAGAAAGGATTGTGAATATCAGCCAGTACCGGATCTAGATAGAAAGGAAGAGATATTCATGCACCAAATCTAGAAAGATCGTGGAAATTTAGCACATCACTCATAGACAGCAATGCCAATAAAGAACCTACTAACAATGTCACCCCTCTGCATACACCTCTCAAACTCTAACCAAACACAACCACATTCCTATAGCACAACAAATCGCACAAACTTCACTACACTGCAACAGCAAAACAAACCACACATACTCGCACAACATCACACAACGGCTACCGACTGGAAAGCACCGCAAGCCCAGCGAACAGTGTTAACCGGGCTGAGGCTACCAACGGCACATCGCTGCTCTCTTGCACTTTTCCTGCTCGTTCCCACTAACTCACCCTCTCTTCCCTTTTCAGAGCCGCCAGAGCGCCAAGGGACCACTCCGGTGGTGATAGTGCGCGGTACAAATATCCTTTAACATTAACATTAACAGCGGCACGTAAGGAAACCGAAACCCAGCTGCTTGAATCACATCAAATTACTCCCCACTTTACCAATTAGTCCATCATCTCTCATCATCCTGACCATAAACCAAAGTTCCTGTCTGTAGTTGACCTTGCAGTAGCTCTCTGTTCTGGGACATTCAAGGAAGTATGAGCACATCACTATCTTCAATCAAGGCTTAATGAATGGCCCTTGTTTTCGACTTCTGCATCACGTGTGAGGAGACCGTAAATGTTTAATTTTCGGCCTCCTATTTACTGCTATTTGATTAAATTATGCTAGGTGTTATTACTCCTTTGGCCTCTAGAGACTTTCTCACTCTATCTTGTATAAGCCTTATTCACTGTTAATTGTGCAATGCTTGGTTCTTGGAAATGTTTTCAACTTCTTTAATCTAAGAGAAATTTGAATCACGCTCATGGCTTATCCGTCTGCCTCCCTTTGTACTTTGTAGCTATTCCCTGAAATAGCATCCTTGATCCCAGGCCAACATAGACTCCTCTTAGTTTGCACACAAAGCTGTTCTCCAGTGTGTCCTGATGTCATGCGTCCCTTCTATGTGAGGATATGGGACTGATGGCGACGCAGCCGCCATAGAATTGCTCCACCACGTTCTGCCGCAGTGTGTTCAGCGGTCTAGTCTTTCCTTCTGTCATGGCTGCTGCCGCCGGCTTTTCTACAGTTCCCTCCCGGCGGCAGTCGCGTTGCAACTGTTGCTTTTCTCCTTCGTTGCCAGCGCTCCCGTGAGTTTTCCTCTTGGCTTAGCTAGCCCTCTTCTGGCTTTCTCGCCTTTTCCCCTTTTCTTGCTTTCCCTTCTCCATCCCCGTGTTACGGGGGCCTTTCTTCATAAATTGTCTTCTCTCTGCTGTGCTCGCACTCTCTTGCTCTTTGGTCTGGCTCTTCCCCAGCCCTTACTTACTTACCTGGATTTACATCCCTCCCCTCTCACGTTCCATTTCACTTTTACTGAGTGGAGCAGTTTGGTTTGTGGATTTATTGCTAACCTGTGTGTCCGGAAAACTTCATCGACATACCAGAGCTCATCAGGGTTTTTTGCCTTCACGGCTTTTTCCCCTTCTGGCGGCTGTGGATCCGGGGCCTCTGGTTTCTGGATATTCTTCCGGTAACCATTCTGGCGTCGTTCCGCAGTCGGCCATACCTGCATAAAAAGAAATCATCAGTGAGTGAAAAGAAGAAGAAGGAAGCTTCCCCTACACCCTCTTCAGGTGAGGAAGAGAGTGAGACAAATTATTCAGAGATCGAAGTCAATTTACTTGACAGCTTGAAACACCCGAAAGATCCTGTAATGGCAACCGCCAAACAGGTCCAAGAGCTGGTAGCGGCTGTGCAGTCCTTGAATATGGAAGTGCGAAATTTAAATCAGGAGTTACAGACCATCAAGGCCGAAAACAACGTACTCCAACAGTTAGTGGCGACTCGTGAATCCCGCAATACGGATCTTCCTCCTATGCGACTGTCATCCGGAAAGTATGATGGTTCTTCTAAGAAACTTAAGGAATTCATTGAGGCGTGTAACATACAATTTGCCTTTCGGCCTACTACTTTTTCTACCGATCTAAGTAAGGTCGGGTTTTTGGTTTCTAATCTGTCAGGGAACGCTTTGGCCTGGGCTAGTCCTTTGGTTACAGCAGATGATCCGATTTTGAGGGATTGGAGTGCCTTCCTTGAAAAGTTTAAACAGACCTTTGAAAGACCAGAAGTCAGGTATATGGCTTGTGAAGAATTGTTGGAGGTCCATCAAGGGCAAATGGATCTATTATCGTACATCACTAAGTTTAAACAACTTGCCACTGAAGCTAATTGGCATGAACAAGCTCAATTTACCATCTTCAGGAGAGGACTAAAGGAGGAATTGAAGGATGAACTTGCGAGAATTCCTCGTCCGGCATCTTTCGCGGAACTGTTGTCAGTCACTCTACAGATTGAGCATCGCATCAACGAAAGGAAGCAAGAAAAGAAGAAGGCCAGAGGGGCCTTCAGTCTTCCCAGTTCTTCAGGATCTCCTACTGTTCCCCAAGGTTCCTCTAAAGAGGAACACATGCAGATCGGCACTATGAGAGCGCCACTCACTCCGGATGAAAGAAAGAGACGCTGTGAAACTGGCCTCTGTATGTATTGCGGATCTGCCTCTCATCTGCTTCGTGATTGTCCCGATGTCCCACTAAGAAGGTCAGGAAATGCGGTGCCTTGAACCTAAATGGGACCTCGTTTCGAGGAGTTGATAAGGGTCCCTATGTAATCTTGTCTATCGCCCCCTCCCGCCAGAATGAAGACGCTCGCTTAATGGTGGTTTCACTGCATCTGTCTTGGGGCAAAATTCGGTTGACACGCTGGCTCTCTTAGATTGTGGTGCAGCGGGAAGCTTTATGGACGCAGTATGGGCCAGCAAGATGGGTATCCAACGAGTCCAGAATAAAGAGGATCTCAAGGTAGAAGGAGTGGATGGCACTCCTCTCTGTTCTGGCCCTATCACCCACTCCACTGAAGCCATCCAGGTGGCTATTCAGGATCACAGGGAAGAGATGTCGTTTGATATCATAAGGGCAGCTCACTTCCCCATAATTTTGGGCATTTCTTGGCTCCGTCGTCACAATCCAACAATAGTTTGGGCCACCAATACCCTCAGTTTTCTCTCCTCCTACTGCAGTCAGTTGTGTTTGGCTTCTCAGAGATATCAGACTGCGGTTTGGCAGACCTTAGAGTCTCCCATTCGAACCATACACTCAGTTACTCCTCAATTTTCGGAATACTCCCAAGTGTTTGTCGAGAAGGTAGAGCATGATCTCCCCCCCACCGCCCGGAGGACTGTTCTATTGACCTTATTCCCGAGGCTTTAGTACCTTTTAGTCGGAAGTTTTCCTTGTCCCTCAAAGAGAAATCTGTTATTCGACAGTATCTGGATGCCAATCTCAAGAACGGCTTAATTCAACACTCCAAATCACCAACTGGGGCTTCACTATTCTTTATCTCGAAGAAAGATTCGGAGGAGCTTCGGCCTTGCATTGACTATTGCGGACTCAACAAGGTCACCATCAGAGACAGATATCCCATGCCCCTAATGTCAGACATACTTGAGGCAGTCAAAGGGGCAGTGATTTTTACCAAGCTAGACCTGAGGAACGTATATCATCTCCTGCGCATCCGTGCTGGAGATGAATGGAAGACCGCGTTTAGAACCCCGTACGGGCTCTACGAAGATAGGCTAATGCCCTTTGGCTTGGTCAATGCACCTGCGGTCTTTCAACAGTTTATGGACCGGACCTTTTCAGACTTACTATCCCATTCGGTCATCATTTACTTGGATGATATTCTAGTTTTTTCCAAATCAGTCCAAGAACATTCTACTCATCTACATGAAGTACTTAGGTGCCTCCAAAATAATCATTTATTGGTCAAACCTAGTAAATGTCTTTTTCAAGTATCCTCAGTTCCTTATTTGGGGTTTATACTTTCCAGCAACAGCGTTCAGATGTATTCCAAGAAGGTTTCTGCAATCACTGACTGGCCTTCTCCTTCTTCTATAAAGGAGGTTCAGAGATTCTTGGGATTCGCCAACTGTTATCATAAATTCATCAAGGACTTTTCCTCTACAGTGGTTCCCATCACCTCTCATCTCAAGAAAGGCCAATTACCGTTTAGATGGTCTGTGGAAGCGGAAGAGGCTTTCAGATGTTTAAAAGGAAAATTTTGTTCAGCCCCCATACTGAAGCAACCTGATCAAACCAAGAGATTCATAGTGGAAGCTGATGCTTCTGCTGATGCAGTGGGAGCAGTCCTACAGCAAGAGCATGAAGGAGTGGAACACCCTGTGGCATATCTCTCCAAGACTCTAAACCCCAGTTAGAAGAATTATTTTGTGATCGAGCGAGAGCTTCTAGCCATCAAATTGGCGTGTGAGGACTAGAGGCATCTTCTTCAAGAAGGAGTAGGTCCTTTCACCATACGCACGGACCATAAGAATTTGAAATCTTTAAAGAATATGGTGCACCAATGCCCGTCAGGCATGATGGGCTCACTTTTTTACTCAGTACGACTTTGAAATTACCTATGTCCCGGGAGTTCAGAATGTGGTTGCAGACTCTCTTTCCTGTCGATGGAACACCGAAGGACCCTCGTCTCCGGTAAAGGAGAAGCTCTTCCCAGATCTAGTATTTATCGGAGCCACAGTGGCCTTTCTCTCCCAAATCAAGGCTGCCAATGAACGATCACCGCTCCCTGAGTTTATAACCTCCAAGTATAAGGTTGTAAAGAAGGATGGGTTGGTATTTGTCGACAAGAAATTATACATTCCATTACCGGATCTGTGCCGTAAAATGTTATCATGGTGTCATTACCATAAGACGGCGGGACATCGACGCATAAAAAACTCTGAAGATCTAGTCAGAAGATCATTCTTTTGGCCTGAAATCTCTGCCGATGTCAGAAGACATGTACAGTCCTGTGTCTCATGCGCTTGTAGTAAACATTGATACCAGAAACCCTTAGGTCTTCTTGAGCAGATTCCGTTACCTTCAAGACCCTGCGAGCAGATATCCATGGATTTCATTGTAGAACTGCCAGCATCTCGAGGATACACCTGCATAATGGTTACTGTGGATTCCCTCACTAAACTAGCACACTTCTCCCCTCCTCCTGGTCTACCTTCCGCATCAGAAATGGCAGAAGTATTTATCCAAGATGTTTTTCACCTACACGGACTGCCTACTAAAATCATTTCGGATAGGGGGAGTCGATTCACCTCTAAATTCTGGAGAGCCTTATGTCATCAGTTAGGGATAACACGGGCTCTCTCATCAGGCTTCCACCCACAAACGAATAGACAGACCGAGAGACTCAATGGCACTCTTGAACAATATTTAAGGTGTTACGTCAACAATGCCCAAGATGACTGGTATGATTTACTGTCAACTGCCGAATTTGCCTATAACAATTCTAAACACTCAGCTCTTGGTCTCAGTCCTTTCTTTTGCACATATGGGCAACACTCCAAGGGCATTCTTCCAGTCTTATCCTCCAATTCTGTGTGCCCTTCCATTGAGACTCGTCTATCACAAATCCAGGAGGCTAACAAAATTGCTGAAAGAGCATTGGTCGAAGCTTGTTCAAGCTACAAGAAGTTGTCAGTTCGGAAAAGAACGGAGGTTCCATCCTTTGGACCTGGCTCCAGAGTTTGGTTATCCACCAAATACCTACCTAGATGGGTATGTCATTCCAAGTTATCTCCTAGGTTTATAGGTCCTTTCACTGTGGAATCTCGCATTAATCCGGTAGCCTTTCGCCTCCACCTACCCAAGAACATGAGTAAGATACATCCTGTTTTTCACTCCTCCTTATTGCGTCCAGCCTCTGAAGACATCCCCACTATTCCAGTACCCCAGCACAAAAGAGATGACACCATAACCGAAGAAGAATATGAAGTGGAAGAGATCAAAGATTCACGTTACCACAGAGGGAGATTGGAATTTCTTATTTCCTGGAAAGGCTATCCCTCTTCTGAAGACTCTTGGGAACCCAGTTCACATGTCCGAGATCCACTTATGCTGCGGAGGATCTACCGAGCCCATCCGGGTAAACCAGGGTTCGCCTGCACCGGGGGGGTGGGGGGCATACTGTCATGCTCCCCTTCTATGTGAGGGTATGGGACCAATGGCGACGCAGCCGCCATAGAATTGCTCCACCATGTTATGCCGAAGTGTGTTCAGCGGTCTAGTCTTTCCTTCTGTCATGGCTGCCGCCGCCGGCTTTTCTGCAGTTCCCTCCTGGCGGCGGTCGCGTTGCAACTGTTGCTTTTCTCCTTCGTTGCCAGCGCTCCTGTGAGTTTTCCTCTTGGCTTAGTTAGCCCCCTTCTGGCTTTCTTGCCTTTTCCCCTTTTCTTGCTTTCTCTTCTCCATCCCCGTGTTATGGTGGGGCCTTTCTTCATACCTTGTCTTCTCTCTGCTGTGCTCGCGCTCTCTTGCTCTTTGGTCTGGCTCTTCCCCAGCCCTTACTTACTTACCTGGATTTACATCCCTCCTCTCTCACGTTCCATTTCACTTTTACGGAGTGGAGCAGTTTGGTTCGTGGATTTATTGCTTACCTGTGTGTCCGGAAGAACTTCATCGACATACCAGAGCTCTTTGGGGTTTTTTGCCTTCATGGCTTTTTCCCCTTTTGGCGGCTGCAGATCCGGGGCCTCTGGTTTCCGGATATTCTTCCGGTAACCATTCTGGCGTTGTTCCGTGGTCGGCCACACCTGCATAAAAACAAATCATCAGTGAGAGAAAACAAGAAGAAGGAAGCTTCCCCTACACCCTCTTCAGGTGAAGAACAGAGTGCGACAAATTATTCAGAGATCGAAGTCGATTTACCTGACACCTGACTCTGGAGCCCTGTTCTGTGTCTGAGGTAGATAGAATGAATCCTTGCCCGAGCCGGCGTCCATTTTCCAATTATGGCCGTCCTAGCCACATTATGTATTCCTCTATAGCAAGCTTCTATGGGTCTCATCTACCTACCTTGCCTTGCTGCGTATTTACACTTATTGATCAGCAAGTTACTTTATCTTCTTTTGCATACATGATTACTTTATCATTTCGTACATATTTCTCTTATTGCTTCAGTTACATTGTCAATCTTAAGTATTTTCATTTCGTTTCAGTATGGCTCCGTATATCTCCCGTATGACATCACTTTGCCCTTGCCAGACGTAACTCTGCGTTAGGCATCCTTCCACTTTCCCAGTGCAAGGGTACATTCGGTATTGTCTCGTGTACACTCGATGCAGTATATGGACAACACAGGGGTCCGACATGCAGCTCTTCTCCTGCTGTTCCAGTATGATGGCGGATAGGGAGCGGGAGTTAGGGCATATGCGTCTACCTGCTCCTCTATACTGCCCCTCTCAAAGCCAGCCTGCCTGCCAGGGAGCACATTTTCAATGCATTTTCACAAGAACAAAAAGGACAATGTTATGGATTTAGGATGGGTCCTTCTGTGTTCTGCTTCGAGAGGGATAGTGTAGAGGAGCCGGTAGACGTGGCAAATGCCTTTGCGAACTTAATCCACCTATGATCCTAAATCCACATTAGTTAGGCCTGAACCTGTGCTGACAGATGTAGGTGTATGGGTTTCTTCTTCCACTCCTAGCACCACCATGAGGTTAGTGAAAGGCGCTCCGGGGGAGAGTAGACAAAAGAGGTGGTACAGAGGGTAGAGCTGTTGTTACTGCCCAGCAGCCACCCATAATGTCCCTAGCTACGTGTGGTTTCTGGCAATGCAAGGACATCAGGGTTGAAAGGAGGTCTCGATTCCAGGGTTAAAAGAAAAGATTGTGCAGGTGGGCCAGGCATAGGCTTCACAACCTAACGTCTTACCCTAGGTTTCCCCCTTCTGCTCCCGTGTCCACAGCCAGACAAGGACTGTGCCTGATGAGGGATGCAGACCTGTGGGAGACTGAGAGCTGCCGATGCATGGAGGCTGCAGAAACACCTCGCTGCACAATTGGAAGACAGCAAAGGAAGTAGTAGTGAAAGAAGAAAAGGACTCCTTGCTTGGCACCAGCCAGTAACATAGCTCAGTGAGATTAGCGCTCGCTGCTGAGGTGTATGTGGTCTGCAAGTCGCAGGTTAGAATCCTGGCAATGCCAACTCAGCCCTTCATCCTTCCGCCATTGTTGAATCAGCACCGACTTCGGAACATAAAAATGTTCTATGTAAAGTACACAAGTGAATGTCAAATTAGTATTGTTATGAACTGGTATGAGAAGTCCAGGCGGGCCGAGCAAGTCAGAAGCCGATAGATATGTGTGAGTGGATATAAGAAGAGTCTGGTATGGCCTAAGAATAGCGAGAAGCAAAGGAACCTTCGAAAGGCTGTGCCCTGTGCAACTCAAGGAATGGACCAACAAACAAGCTCGAGTTTTCGTACCTGGCGTGAAAGGAAGCAACATCTATTTAAACGTGCGTTAAACATAATTGATCAGCAGTCAAAAATGAACTTGAGTAAAAACATGAATTAATACATATTAAATCAAATCAAGATAGATTAAACTGGTTAATGCAGGTTCCAATCCATCAGAACTGAAATCCATGATTCTATTCTATTCATGAATGTAATTCGATCACAAGAATGAATCAACCGATGCATTCTGTGTATTATAAGCTCCATTCAGATTTGTATTTACAAAAACTGTATACAACTGAGATTGGAACCCAAAACACTGGGCGATAGCGACATCTGCTGGTACAAGCAGTGTTATCATGCATCATCTTTTCATGTACGTTTAGTCACCAGAAGGCAAATGGGGGTTCTTGGATACTGGGGCAGGGAGGCCGTGCAGGTAGTGCGTTGAGCCTGGCAGGGCCCCAGTTCAACAGAAGGCTTCTAGCCCTTGGAGGGTTAGGGGGGGGGGGCTGAGCACTGGAGTCCCCAGGCTAAATAAAGATCTGCTTAACACACATGTATCTGTCTAGCACAATGTATACTCCATCCCCACGCCCAAGTCATACAACATGCAGACCATTCCTCTCCAATCACCTGTATTTGGCGAAGATAGGAACGCACCTATCCTAGGACAGGAGTGGGAGAGGCAAAGGGCTGATCTTTAAAAGGGGCATTTGGGGGAAATTAGCAGAGGTTATGTTTTTACAGTAAAAGTGACAGAACCAAGCCCTACATGAGTGTGAAAAGGTTGGAAGAGGCAGAGAGTTGTACAGTGCAGCCGATGCCAATTAGCCATTGTATGAATGGTGTCTTTATCTGCAAAATCTTTCAGAGTCATGGAGCCTCTCATCTTTCTCAAACAAATGTTAGGTGGGTACTTTGTACTTGCTAGATTCTGAAACCTCACATGAATCATATGCTAGCACCACACCAGCCAGGGGCGTTGCTAGGGGGGGGGGGGGCTAAGGGGGCTATAGCCCCTGATCTTTTGGCTGTAGCCCCGGATAGAATCTCAGGAGCTACAGCCAAGAGACTAGCTAGCCCCCAGTCCCAGCAGTTCCGACATCAGCTTAGCCCCCGGTCTTTTCCAGACCTAGCAACTCCCCTGACACCAGCCCTCCCTTGGACTGTGATCAGGCAATAACAGTCATTGCATGTTTTCCCCTGCGAAATGTCAGAATGACAGTCAAGGCACAGGCAGGCGGATGTGAAACGAGAGTCCACAGAGCTCAGAGTTCACGGAACTCTGGAAATAAACGTCAGAAGTCCAAAGGTTGAACTTAATGTTATGTTAGGATTTATAAAGCGCAGATGCCATTAACAGGACCATGTGGCGCTGACGAGGGATGGCCTAGGGCTTGCTGGGTGTCAGGGCCCAGTGTGTGTCGTGGTTGATGTTTCTAGCCCTGCAGGTGAAGGTGAACCACCATAGGATCTCCCCATCTCCTGCATGGCCTCACGTTTACGCCTCTACCCTAGCTAGCTAGGGAGCTTCCTAGCCCTGCACCACGTGGTCGAGGGTTCCTGATCCGTGCTGTGAAGCAGAGAGGGGCTAGGAGAGTACCTCAAGGCTCTGCCCATGTACTACTTGTCGGGTTTGTTGAGGTGATGCTATGATGATTTGCACTGCACACTGCTGCCATTTGCATGGTCTCCAGGCGAGGTGATGGCTGAGCATCTCTGCGATAGCAGATGGGGGAGGGGCTGCCCTGGGCCCACTGAACTTCCTGTTTGTCATGGAAGTCATCCATTGGACCATGCCTATCTATATACATGCTCTGATGCATTGGGATATGGAAGACCTGACATGATCAAGGTTTCTATGGTTGGTGACCTTTGGCATCATGGCACTGGTCAATAACCTGTATAACTACAGTGCCACGCATGCTGTCCTGGCATGCCTGTAACTTTTTAAATCTCTTTGGTGTCTTGACTTTATGCAGGATTATCGTTCTGTCGTGGATTTGTCAGGAAGTGTAGGAACATAAGCGGCTGTTTGCAAGAAGCATGTGGGCAAAACCCTACATTTCAGCCCCTCCAAATCGTAGTCTCCTTGACTCACGCCAGAGGGTTTTTATTTGTTGGTAGTGAACAGTTACTAAAACTGGTAAAAGCAGGTGGCAGATTTGCTATGAATAGATCATCATCCAATTCATTACATGGCAGCCCTTTTAGAGCAGTACACGAGGTTTCTTGGGTAAGAATGTACAAGTAGCCTTTGACACCATTGTACAGCAATCCTCATTTTACTTATTCACTCATTGGAATTTTCACTTGTTTGCATTTTCCCCTCGCTCTTTGCATTCTCTGTCTCTCGTTTATTTGAACGTTCATGCTCTCATATATTTCTCCTTTGTTTGCAAAATCTTGCTGTGTCGGAATGTAATATCATTTGGTTTTATACTGCACTCCCCTTTCATTTGCATGGTCTCTTGGTACTTGTCATGAGGACCTTTCTACCCTTTTTAGGTTCACTGCTGAACCCAGGGGATCAGCACACCAAGCACAGCAGATGACCAGGACACCAAGAGTAGAGGAGAGCAAGGTGTTAGTGGAAGCATGTGCTGCAAGGCAGGCAGAGTGGCACTCTGTCTTCGTTTCCCACAGCAGGCCCTTATATAGTGCTTGGATGGGCTACCCCAAGTTGTAGGTTCCTGCAATATTTGCAATGTTTTCAGGCGGGGACAGCTGTGTGTACAGATGTCCTGACAACCACTAAGTTGTTTTCTTGTGTCGCCATAGGGTTTATAAGGTCATCATGCTTGTACTTCAGGCAGGGGCAGCTGTGTGTATAAATGTCCTGACACCCACAAGGGCATTTGCTTGTGTTGCTGTAGGTTTTATCCTGTCAACATGCTTGCGCTTCATACAGTTCTAGGCAGAGAAAGCTACATCTATGAATGTCCTGACAACCCCAAGGGCATTTCCTTGTGTTGCCCTAGGTTTTATCTGGTTCTCAAGCTTGTAATTCAGTCAGTGACAGCTAAGTCTGCTTCTTGGACGCACCAAGGATTCAGAGGCAGAGTCTGCATTCCCCTCAACTGCACCCAAACCTGACACACCATGACAAACACGTTCGACGTATTCCTTTGGCTATAGGTAAAAGCACAGAGCGAGACTTATTTTAGTGGATGTAAGGTCACATATTTCCAATGCCGCTTTGGGTGTGACGGAATGCCATCTTGAGGGTGTGTTAGTTTGAGCTTTGTGATTTTTAATATAAAATGATGCTGGTAATTCTATCTCAGAAAGTGGGGTCTGCTAATCAGACCACCCGTTCATAATACTCTGTGCTGAAAAGCATAGTGCAAACATGTATCTCTAATGGGTTGGCATACTGTCGTCTCCAGCATTGCTTTGTAGTTTGGCAACATGGCAGCTACAGAGTGTGTGTTCCTGCGAACAGCCTGCTGGAATCCAAAAATCCATCCCACAAGGTCCGGCCTTAAATGTGGGCAACCCTGATTCAAATGATATACAATTATGTCCCCCCCATGGCCTGGTGGAAGACTAATACATAAATATGAACTATATCTGTTTGAAATGGTGTATTGCTCTCCCAAAGTGCACGGACAGTCATAAATCACCAGTTCAATTATCGAGCCAATACTTTGAACGCAGGAAGACGCAATAACTTGCAACCACACACTCTTAGAAAATAATGAGCACTTATAGGGCTATTTATTCAAAGCTTAGAAGCAACCAGTGATAACATAGAAATAAATCACAGAAGAAACAGAGAATTCAAAAGAAAATACATCACTGTGAGCGTGACTGGATTCCTCATCTCGCCAGAAGCGGCTGGAAGACCCCGATAACAGCCAGGCCGAGAGCACAACAGCCCACAGGTATGCCGGACAGAAGCGTCCCCCCTCCGACTGAAGTCTCACCTGACCGCTCAGGGGTTCCGCATATATGCACCCTTCAAAAAGGGGTGGCGATTTCTCGAACCTTCTGGCAACGCACTTGCGCCTTGATGAGCAGCCGTTGGTTGCCTGCTGGGTCAACCGACAGTACCCTCAAGGAGCAAAGTGCCACCCTCCTCTAAAAACAAGCACCTCGAAAACAGTCCCATAGCTCATAACAAGATATAACAAAGTTAGCTTTCCCAGCAGAAATGTCCTTGACTGCATACCAGGTTTGGAAAGCATGTTTTCTTCAACATCGTGAATCTAACTCTCAGCAAAATGAGTGCAGCTTTTCACTGCGGCATGAAGTAAATATCCATCATGGCTCCGAGCGCTCCCAGAATGCACTGCGCACCAGCGCCATGTTTAAGTTCAAGCATAACAAATGGTGGTATATGGGGATATACAATTATACTGGTGAAAATCACTTTATGTCGTTGGATTGCTAATCTGATTTCCAGTGACTCATTCAGCTGTCAGAGTCCTTTGTGTATCAACTGACTGGGACTGAGTTTCACCCAAAACAATGGTTGAACAGTATCATGGCAGGATGTCAATGATAAATTAGTGACAGTGAGTGGTGGTGGTGGTTATGACATTTGCAGGTATATATGTTTGGATAGTTGCATTTGAGCATATTGACAATTGTGACAATAATTACAGTAGGACATAAACAATGAATCAAGGAAGAAGGAGGGGAAAAGAACAGGCGGTTAGTTGAGAATGGGGGCCAAGAAAAATTGTAAGGCATTAAGGATGATGGCAGGGGAGGAACACCTCAGCTCCCTGCACTCTCAAGATACCAGATATCCACTGGCACTACACTGGAAAGAAGAACACCAGTTGGACAATCAAGAAGACATCACCTTTGTGGGACTGGAAGTAATACCAGCAGACAGAAGAGGAGGCGACAGAGAACTCCAGCTACGCCAGAAAGAAGCTCGACTGATATGCAAATATCGAGCCGTTACCTTTGGATTGAACAGTGACCATGACTTTCATGTTTTCTTGTGAATATATATGCACAATTCTCTGTTTGTCATCTGCAGATACACTTTCACATACTTGACCACTAGGTTTCCTCAAACTTCTCATCTACCCAAAGGGGTCTTGTAATTATATACGCACAATTCTGTGTTTTTCATGTTAAGTTATACTTGCACATACCTGGCCACTAGGCATCTGCTCATCATGCCCTGATGTAAATACTGTAATTATTGTCACAATTGTCAATATGCTCAAATGCAACTATCCAAACATATATACCTGCATATGTCATAACCACCACCACCACTCACTGTCACTAATTTATCATTGACATCCTGCCATGGTACTGTTCAAACATCATAACTACAACTACCAATTATTGTGTGTATAATCTAATCTCTGTTTGTCCATGTGGACGTATCTACTGTCTCAACCAATGTCACAGCACCGTGTGTATCACTCCACCACCGAACCAACTCACAAATCACAGCCTTGAAAAAGACTTAGGTTGAAACGCGCGTCGGCTGTTTGCACTTTAACCATGTTAAATACTTGGCAATCATTGCCACAAAGATGTTTTCTCTATCTGTGATCAAACCAAAAATAATAAAAAATAACATGCACAGACTATCCCTTGTCTTGACCATGAATAAAAACCACTAGCAGAATTGTAACCTTGTGGATTAATATATCCAACCAGCGCCCACACTGATCCACGGATTTGTCACCCCTACCGATCTACGCCAACACCACCCTATCTCTGTCACATCAAGTAAACGCTATCGCCTACTCTGCTGCCTATGCGACAAAACTACTTAACGCAGCCAAACCTTTTCTGACCACAGAGAACTTCCTCACCATCGCACGGGCAGTCATTGGTTCAAAGCTGGACTACTGTAATGCCCTGTTCACTGGCACCTCAGAGAAAAACCTCACAAAGCTGCAAGTCATTCAAAACAATGCTCTGCAAGCAGCCCTCAGCATCCCCAAGAGAGAACACATTTCGGAAGCCAAGAGAGCAGCACACTGGCTACCAATTAGGAAACTAATTGTAATCAAAACTTTCTCCATTACCCACAAATGCCTCTCCAATATGGCTCTGTGCCTTTCACAGAAAATCTCAAGAGCCCACTGGTCCAGACCAACTAGAACACCATATGGCCACTGCATCTTCCAATCTAAAGTCAAACGAACTAAAGCAGGGGGCTCAAGCTTCCCCTACATTGCAGCCAACCAGTGGAACGCCATGCCCCACACCGTAAGAGCTGAACCATCCTACATAAACTTCTTCAAAACATTGAAAACCCTGCTATTTGAATAGCCTTCTCACAACACTGTAATGTTCATAACTGTACAACTGTTGTTTGTAACTTTGCTGTAAGAGCACCTCGATGCCTCTGCGCTGTTTGTGTGCTTTATAAATGAAATAAATAAATAAAAATAATTAAACAACCCAAACAATGTGTTTGTTGCTCTCTTTCCTCTGGTGACTCTGTCGAGGAAAATAGCTAAATGGTTTGTGCGATCGCAATCCGCACAAAAACATTAAATACTCTCGGGTAAACAAACGTGTCATCCATGGGTTACAAAAATGCAGCAAGCATTGTTGTCCTGCTCTGACAAACATCAAAGGAGATAAAATGTTACATTTCCTTAACTGGAAAAACCCAACAGATGTAGAAACCGTTACAAACACTTCCCAAGTCTTATTAGAGGGTTTCTAGGATAGAAAGACACATGCCTGGCTCCTAATTTTCAAGTGAGAGAGCCTCAGGGGAGGGGCTCAAGAACACAGCCCAGCCTAGATTGGAATGCAAAATGCCAGATGGTATTTACCTTACTTTAGCCTTGCCTACTGAGAGACCGACTGATTCAGGGCACATTGACCAATCACTAAACAGCACAACACCCAATACCCAGGTGAATATGTTCACCTTAGGGCACACCCAAAGAGCGCTGCAGCCACCCTTTATAAAGCAGCCAGCCCAGCTCGAATGTGCCAGTTGCGAAAAGTGCTTTGAGGAGGACGGCCAATCTTATAAGAATCTAAGTCAGAAGACTTGGCAGCTGGAAGAGAGACCTGTGGAGAGCTGGTGAAGGGGAAACAGCAGACCCTGAAAGGCCTGCACCAGAAACCGTACACAAGAAGGAAGCACAAAGGCAAAATGCTGTGGGGAGAAAGCATTGTTGAGAGGTATGTTGGAAAATGCTTGGGAGAGCAAAGAAAGTGTTAGTTTAGCAGAGGCATAATTACTATAAGAGAAGGGTACCAGATTGGAGAGAGAGAAAAAAAGAGGGAGAGAGAACTAAGGAGAGAGAGAGACAGAGAGAGAGAGAGAGAGAGAGAGAGAGAGAGAGAGAGAGAGAGAGAGAGAGAGAGAGATAAGGAGCGCCATCTGGGAAGCAGAGGAGAGAGTGGACGAGAAGGAGATTTGAAGTATACCGAGACTGTGCAAGAGAGTGTTTGTGCAGCGAACAAACATAGGTCTTGCTTGGAGAGAGACCAGGTTTATCATCGGAGAAATAGAAGCGAGACTGAAAGAGAAGCAAGATCTACAATATACCAAGACACTGGGAGGGATTGTTTGTGAAGAGAACAAGAAGGGTACTAGCTTGGAGAGGGAAACCAATGGTATCATCTGGGAAGTGTAGGAGAGACTAGAAGAGAAGAGAAGGAAGATTTCAAGCATACTGAGACAGTGCAAGTTATTGTTTTCAAGGAGGACAAGAAGGGTATCAATTTGTAAAGGGAGACAAGGGGTGCCAGCTGGGAAGTGAAAGCAAGATACAGCTGATCAGAGAAGGAAGTAATTGTGTAGGAAGAGAACCTGAGGGGTACCAGCTCACTGAGAGAAGCGAGGGTCACTATCTTGGAAATAAGAGCAAAGGAGAGCCAGAAAGGAACTTTAAAGTGTAGAGAGATAGAGTGGAAGATAGAGCTTGCAAACACAGAGGACAGGCTATCAGCCTAGGGAGTGAAGCAAGTAATAACTTCTGGAAAGAGAGAGAGAGAGAGAACGTTATACAGGAGAATATATTCATATCAGAGGGAGCGCGCATTGGGAACTAAACAGTTATAGTAACGTTAAGAGCAGATATAGAAGCAATAGTACCTATTAAAAAAGCTGGAAAGGTGGGGGGCCTGTTAAAAGGGAGGTAGGTGTTGGACCGAGGACCCAGGAAGGGACAGACAAAACTCGGCGAGGGTTTAAAAAAAGAGGATTTGAGATATTATCAGGAGAGTAGAGAGGAACCTAAGAAAACAGAGAAAGAGATGGGCTATCGAGGACTGAGAGATAAAGGAGAGGATAACAACAGAGAATGGCAAGAAGCAGAGGAAAGTTCCTGCAGACAACGTTTGTCCAGGGGAGAGCCTAGCAGTGGGAGGAGCTTCGGGACAGCAAGGTTATGCGGGAAGCAGGAAGGACCTCGTTGGATTAGAAAGAAGACAAGGCGAACAGGGGAAACTCCACCAAGGAAGAAACCAGAAGCTAGGCATAGAGTCTGCTTCTATCACGAACCCCATCAAGGCCAGCAAAAAAACAACATTCAGGAGGTTCACACACAACAAATGGACAAGAAGATCCAGAGCCAGACCCTTGAAAGAACAGCTGAGAGAGAAGCTAGGAGGCAGAGATCTGGCAGAGAAGCAAAGCAGCAGTCTGCCCCAGAGCTCTGTGTCCACAGAAGGGAACCACCAGGTGAGAGCACCCTCCTAGCAGAGACGGCAGGAGGAGATTACACATCCTCCTGAAGGAAAGACACTTTATGTAAAATACTTTCATTTGAGACACTGGATGATTCGTTTGTTGATTTTTTTTTTCGTTGCCATTGATTTTGGGACTTCTTGAACTTTTGGAACACTAGACTTTGAATATAAGGATATCTTTTGTAGCAAGAGGGGTGGTCCCTTGTCTTCAGTTCTCTGTAAGCAAACCCCATTGGCCTTTTCCTCACTTTAGAGATCGACACTTTGGGACTATTCTCCGGTACTTTACATTGGCCACCATCCTTGTGACGCTTTTAGAATTTGGTCTGATAACCAGATTGACATTGTACATTTCAGGGATAATTATAAATAAACACTTGTCCGTCCTCAATTTTGAAACACACGTGAGGAGGTGGGTTAGACCACCCGGCGTCCTCGCTGCAGGTGGTGGCAGAAGTAGGATACGACAAAGATAGTGCAGCTAGTCGGCCGGCACATAAATCACACAAGCACAGAAATAGGGCATGCACCAACAGTCTCCCGTAACAGGTGTGTTGCACATGGAACATTTTAGGTTCAGGGTGGAGTAAGCACACCATCTAACCCAGAAAATACTGCAATATATATTTTTTGTTGAGTGAAGATGCGGTATGATATCAGTGGATGTCCATTCCACCACATGCAGAGGACTACCCTTGCACACCGCATCAACTCCAAAAGGGAATCCGAAGAGTGGTATTGACAAGAAGAGATTGACCAACCTGAAGGAAACTACATGATGTACTGGAATGCCAATCCAGACACACCCAATGACAACCAATGGGACAAAAGATGGCGGAGAAGGAACAAGAGTGATGACCTAGGACGTTTTCCTCCCCAAACTCTTGTGCAAAGAAGACACGGGGCAGTCCAGACCCCGAAAACTGAATATATCAAATCCTGGGAAAGCACCCGGCCATTCAACCACTCGCCAAAAGAGAATCCACCACAGGAAGGCAAACAAACTCCAAATATGAAAACACACCTTTTTGGCTGTCCCTCAATTTTGAAACACAAGTGATGAGGTGCCGCGACCATGTGGTGCCTGCAGCACAGGCGTTACCTAGAAAAACAAAGGGGCAAATGCCAGCCAGGAATCAACGATTTATTTTTTGAAATGTATTTAATAGCTTATAAAGCTCAGATGACCCGGAGGTGTTAAAGGACTGATGTTGTGAGAATGAGCAAATCACAGCTGTGCACCAAGTCAAAGCGAGGAACACCTAGGAGCCAATGTGAGTGGGGAGCACTTTGGTGGAAATCACAGTGGGGGAGCACCTAGGAAGGAGCATGTTACAGTGGGCAACAGCACCTACAAGTGAATGACAGTGGTGGGCATCTTGGAGAGATATCATGGAGGAGTGGGTCACCTAGGAGCAAAATGACTGTGGTGGGCGCCTTGCAGTGAATTACAGTTTGAGAATACTGCGGAGCAAGACACAGGGCTGTATCTAGGGGCAAATCGCAGTGGAAAAACATGTATCAACCAATTAAACATGAAGAAAAAGTGGTATGGAGGTGCATGCCTAGGTAAGGGGTGGACGAACACCGGACACAGGTGGAAAGACAATGCAGCTGAGGGGGTACACCATATGGGGGTACAGCATACTGAAGTGGGGCGAGATATCTTGTTTTCGAGGTACTATCTGGCACACACTAACCCGCTGGTGGTACAACATGGCATGATACATTCTCACCGACTTGGAACAGGAAAGGTATTTTCTGGTACGCTGGTATAGCCAAGGTTGGATTATGATGGAAAATCAGTGTGGCCATCCAATGAAAAGTGGCACACTATTGTGAATGCCAATTTGTAAATCTAAACGAAAACCTCAGGATCATGCTGCGAAACACTTGTGTACAGGCGCGTTATGCATGACTTATCATATCCTATCCGATAGCTCAGGTGTAACACGCTCACCTTGGAAAGAAGACGACGCGTAGGAACACAGGTTCGATCCCCAATCTGCGCTTAGAAACCTCTGGGCATTAAGGGCGTTATAAACAACCAATTACCATACCATTGCACTTTGGGTAAAGCCTAAAGCACTTTGTTCCAGTAATATTTGTCTGAACTACCATTTAAACACTCTACAAGTGATCAAACCGGCCCACAATGGCCTATCGGGCAGTCCATTTAGGTGATTCTCAGTAGGCCAGCTCAAGCCTGCTGGTACTGTAGGCCAAGCACGTGACACCAATAGGCTTGTTGGATTTCACCCCCCCCACCACCCTGCCCCCTCAAAGTTCAGGCCTAATGTTCTTAGAACCTCACTCCTCTCTGGAGCAGTCAAATGGAGGATGAAAATGGCTCTGAATGACAAATTCTGTGGCACTGCTGACCCAGCAGGCAATTACTTTTAGTGCAACGTTTTGGTATGAGCAACACAATTTGCTAGCAATACATTTGAATGGTGAAGCTCTTTGCTTGTTGTGGATGGTGGCAGACAAAGCAGTAAGTAGGGAATTGATCACTGGAGTGGACCACCTTTGTCTATGACAAGTATGCTTAATGTGTATGAATGACTAGGTAGCTGGAGCTGTGATGTGACACATGGAGTGACAGCATCAGGGTCTTTCAAACTTTTCAGTTTAAATGGGCCCCGTGGCTCTGGGGGGTGTCAGCAGCTGGTTTATGTTGGCATTATTATGGCACAGAAACATTGGGCCTCATTACGGGTCTGGCAGTAACAGTGCCGGTGATACAGGCGGGTTGCCACCAGACCCGAAGAAAATTACTGGCGCCTGACCTCTCGGCAACACCGGGGTACTACAACCCCGGATGCTGGGAAGTCAGGCACCGGTAATTTAGTTAGTCCCCATAGGGACACAGGAGCAATGGCACTGTTAAAAACGGTACTGGTGCTCCCGTGAGAACTCAGTGAGTGGGTGCCTGTCCTGCCCGGCAGGTCTGACCCTGGCAGGTGGGACAGCACCCGCCTGCAGAGTTGTACTGTGCTGTTCCTGTAACAACGGTGTCGTAGGCTTACCGGCATGGTTGTTACCGGAACGACAGAGTACCGGCAGAGTACAAGTTTGCGGGCCGGAGACCCTCCCGCCCACCAGGTCAGACCTGCCGGGTGGAAAGGCACGCGCTTGCAGACTTTGACGGTAGCACCGGCACCATAATGAATGGTGGTGGTGCTACCATCTTCCCCATTCCCATTGAGTCCTATGTGACTCAAATGGGAATGGGGAGTAACTTTTTCCAACGCCTGGCTTCAGGGACCACCGGGACTGTAATGCCCTGGTGATTCGCCGGAAGAAATACACAACTCCGGCGGCAGCCTGCTGTTTTTACTGGCTGGAGTTGTAATGAAACCCATAGGCCCTCATTACGACCCTGGCGGAAAGGGTTTTACGCCAGCGTAATGCATGGCGTACCTTTCCGCCTTACTACGAGTTCCCGTAGCGCCATGGTGGTTTTTTCGCCTGGTTTTTCCGGGCGGAAAAATCCATGGCGCTACGGGACCTGTTGTTAATTACGCCACCGTAATTTACGGTGGCGTAATTAACGCCTTCCCCACTCCCATTATACCCTATGGGGCAAAAATGGGAATGGGGAAGGGTAAATGGGGATTGGGGACTTACCGCCCCGCCAAGGTCGGAATGGGGTGGTAAGTCCGCCAACCCCCATGGCGGAGTTGGCAGCTCTGCGCCATGGACCATGGTGCAAATTGCACCATGGTCCTCCGCCAGGGTCGTAATGAGGGCCATAGTCTTTTACTTCGGGACATTAAATATGTGCAGCGCACACAGGGCCCTCAGGCTGTCATCCTCACTCTTATACTCTCACTGCCCTTGTACCCTGGCTTCCTCAACATTAGCACCGTGCTGTCTGAGAGTGATTAATAGCTTTTCAGCAGACATTTACGGCCCGATTCATAGAATCCAGCGCAGAAAAGGCACAAGCGCTGAGCGCCGAGAAGGAGCGCAAAAACAATTGCGCGCCACGTGTATTCATGGATTTCCTGGGGCATCACCAGCCATGGCGCAAGGAACATCAAGCAGCGCCAGTAACCCCCCAACACGCCCGCAGGCGCAGTAAAAAGCAAGTAAAATGCCTAACGCGGCGCAAGCCCCCACGCCATCCCTGGACTAGCATACAGCCCCTGCAGCCAAATCGCGTTAAAACTCGGTGCGGACGGAGTACGTCCTGAGTTGTCACGCGATTTCTCTGGGGTGCGGACGAGGTACACGCTGAGTTTTCACGCGATTTGGCTAGGGTGCAGACGGGGTACGCGCTGAGTTACCATGCAGTTTGGCTGGGTGCGGACGGGGTACGTGCTGAGTTTCCACGCAATTTGGCTGGGGTGCGGACCGGGTACACACTGAGTTTTCACACAATTTGTCTGGGGTGCGGACGGAGTAATCGCGTGAAAACTCAGCGCATACCCCATCCGCACCCCAGACAAATTGCATGAAAACTCAGCGCGTACCCCATCCGCACCCCAGCCAAATTGCATGTGAACTCAGTGCGTACCCTGGCAGCACCCTATTACCTCCAAAACAACCCGAGATACATGCACAAATGCACTGGAAGCATACCCCTCCTGACGGGACACCCACACCCCAGCCCCCATCACCCCAGCCTGCTTGAAAGACCATCCACATGGGACACCCACTTCACCCATCACCTGTGATGCCACCCTGCAGGCAGCACCCACCACATGGGACACCCCAGCCCCCATCACCCAAGGTCGCAGGCAGCCCCCACTACATGGGACCCCCATCCGCCATGACCCCAGCCCGTCGGCAGCCCCACTATATGTGACCCCCCCCAGCCCCCATCGCCCCAGCCTGCAGACAGCCCCCACTACATGGGACCCCCCAGCCCCCATCACCACAGCCTGCAGGCAGCCCCCACTACATGGAACCTCCCATCCGCCATGACCCCAGCCCACAGGCAGCCACCACTACATGGTACCCCCCAGCCACTATCACCCCAGCCTGCAGGCAGCCCCCACTACATGGGACCCCCCATCCACCATGGCCCCAGCCTGCAGAGAGCCCCCACTACATGGGCCCTCGCCATCCACCATGACCCCAGCCCGCAGGCAGCCCCCACTACATGGGACCCCCATCCGCCATGACCCCAGCCTGGAGGCAGCCCCCACTACATGGGACCCCATCTGCCGTCACCCGAGCCCGCAGGCAGCCCCCACTACATGTGACCCCCCGAACCTCCATCACCCCAGCCTGCAGGTATCCCCCACTACATGGGACCCCACCATTGGCCGTGACCCCAGTCTGCAGGCAGCCCCTACCACATGGGATGCCCCCACCCGCCATCACCTGTGACGCCATCCTGCGGGCAGCACCATCCAGACTGGATATCACCTGCATGGTGGATGGTGACATTGTGACACATGTACACTCCATCGATGCTGTGTTGAGCATCTTGACTGACGTGTACTGGCACCATCCTGAACCACCAGTTAAAAAAACGATCAGGCAAACAGAATCAAATGCATACACCTGGGCCACATCCTTGAGTGTGCCAGCTGCTCAAAAACAATTGCTGTCTGAAACCATTTCCCAACATAAACATCCCACAAGTGAAGGGTAAAGTGAGGCCCTGCACTCCATGTGACAAAGTCATGTCAAAAATTGGCATGCAGAAATAGTCACACAGTGACAGATTAGGAAACACCCTCAATGTGTGCCACATGAACAGGCACTGCCCAGGCGTGTCACTGCCTGAGCCTCAAAGAGCTGACATTAGCAGAGAACCAAATAAAGACATCACTGTGACTCCCATGTGTGAAGGACATGACATGACATCCTATCAAATGACATGTCATTCATAATGTGCATATGCACAAGTGTAACAATCCGCAAAGAGTCCGGTGAGGGGAAGACAGTGACGACAGAGACACTGAACTTGTTATGTCAGGTGACATGCAGATGGTGTCAGTGCATGGGAAGTGGGGAGGGAGAAAAGGGGGTTGCAGGAGGGTGCATTGCAGTACATGTGAAGGACATCCTAACAAAAAGAAAAAACAAGAAAACAAACAAACTGTGCCCAGCTGGTGTCAAGTCAAAGCCTAAGTGCAGAC
Source organism: Ambystoma mexicanum (assembly GCF_040938575.1). Classification (NCBI taxonomy): domain Eukaryota; kingdom Metazoa; phylum Chordata; class Amphibia; order Caudata; family Ambystomatidae; genus Ambystoma; species Ambystoma mexicanum. Next base: position 232,310,704 of record NC_090934.1, read on the forward strand.
GGCATGTGTGAAGTGCAGGTAGGTGGCTGTTCACATACATAAACACAGTGCAAGTCTGGGGGATGCCAGGGAGGCAGTGCGGGTGTGCAAGTGGCGTGGAAGTGGACCTTTGACCAAGTTCAAAGTCTAGGCAGTTGACCAATGCAGATTCAGACAGTTCATCATGGCAGAGGAGTACCAAAGGCATAATCAAAGAGGAATGACTCCAGTACTGAATTAGTACATGCCAATCAGACAGTGTGCTAACCACCAAGACTGCAGCATTGGTCTGCCAATGTGTACAAACAGATAAATTGCTCAAATGACTGCCAGTGCAAGATGCCCAACAACACCATAGACAATGATAACAGCGCAAACACATGCTTCTGAAGGGAAAAGCACGACTGCCAACACTGCATCAAGCAAATCCTGCATAACAAATGTGACCATGCCACACTCCCGTCAGGAACACTATACACCACCCTACCAAACACAGTGAGGAGTAATACACAGTGATGTTGCACATGTGAAAGCCAATGACATCTGACCGTGCACACACAAACTTACCCATTTACACACATCCACTGGTCAACCCCATGTGCATATGCCCCACGCAAATTAATAGCAAACATGACACATGCATGCAAGTTGCAAATCTGCAAACTGGTAAAAAAGAAGTGAGAGAAACAATGACTGTGAGTAAATGAAAAAAGTATATTGTGCAGGGTTCATAGTCATTTTTTCAAAAACAAAAATGTCAAAAGTCATTTTTTCGAAAAAAAAATGTCGAAAAAAAAGTCGAATTTCTTTTTCAATATGTTTTTTTTCGAAATGGGGGTGTTCACCCCCCACACCCTCTTTTTTTCTATTTTTTGTTTTATTTCACCCCTTTTTTTTATTCCCGGACCCCAAAATAAATATATAATTAAAAAAAATAATTCGACATTATGTTTTCGAAAACATTACTGCACACCATTGTGCAGTTGTATTATGTCCATACACACAGCAAATAACAATGTAAAATATGTACAATCCAAATGTAAAATAATGTCAAAATGTCCAAAGTAATCTTCATAAAATGCAAATGCAAACCAAAAAATGATGAAAAAATGTCCATGTCCAAAAAAGGTTCCATAAAATGTAATGCAAATGAAAAAAAAAACATTTCCGCATGGTGAGCATCAATCCTCAAAGTAAAATAAAGATATTTACAAATGAAGATGGAGCAAAGTCCAAAATACACTCCAAACAAATAACCCACATCAAACCTAATATTAACTAGAACAACTATGTACAAAAAATGGAGTAAAGTCCCAAAACTCCAAATGATAAAAAAAAGAAAGGAAACTTATTTTTAAAGAACTATTTACAAAGGCAGTGTGCTAGTCCTTCTCCTCACCATGCTCTCTCAATGCTTCGGCCAGGGCATCATCGAACACTGCGTCCAATTCCCCTATGCGGGCCTCCGCTCTCTCCTCGAGGGCTTGCAGGGACTCCAATATGGTCCTCTCCATCCCCTCCCACTACCTGCAATTCTCCTTGAGGACCTCAGCCCGCCTCTACGCCTGGCGCAGTGAAATCTCCACCCTGGCCATGGTGAGTCTTGCCTCCTGTTCCCGCTGCTTTTCTGCCCTGATCTGCCTCCCCAACCGCTCCAACATGGAAGATATTCTTTGCCGAAGGTCCACGTTTGCATCCTGCCTGATGCCCGATACCTGCCTCCCTGAGATGTCATGCTGTATTGCTCGCCCAAAGTGCACGGACAGTCATTAATCACCAGCGCAATTACGGAGCCAATACTTTAAACGCAGGTAGACAACGCAATGACTCACAACCACACACACGCTTAGAAAATAATGAGCACTTATACGGCCATTTATTCAAAGCTTGGAAGCAACAAGTGATAACACAGAAATAAATCACAGAAAAGACAGAGAATTTAAAAGAAAATACATCACCGTGGGCATAACGGAATCCCTCATCTCGCCAGAAGCAGCTGGAAGACCCCGATAACAGCCAGGCCGAGAGCACAACAGCCCACAGGTATGCCGGACGGAAGCGTCCCCCCTCCGACTGAGGTCTTTGTACTTATCACGTCTGACCGTTGAGGGGTTTCGCATATATGCACTCGTCAAAAAGGGATGGTAATGTCACAATGCCTGCCCCCGGAAAGCCAGACCAGGCCCAGCAACCCCGGAAGCAGGCATCATGCCACTTGAAGCATGCCCAAAAACCCCAGTTAGGGGCTATTTGGCTACAGTCCTGGCGCCATGGGCGCCAGGCTCATTACAGAAAACTTACCTGATGCAGACCATGCTGCATACCTACCTGATGCAGACCATGCTGCACGAAGCCACAAGCCAAATGAGGCTTAGAGGGACTATTTTACCTCAGGGACTCCTTTCCTCTCGGGTGGGGCTGTGGAAGAATACTTACCTGGAACTTCTTCCAAGGCTATTTAAGCCACACCCGGACAGCCACACGTGCTTCGCGTTATTCTGCGTTCTGCAGCGTAACGCTCACCGTGTCTTCAGCAGATCCAGTCTTCAGCCACGCCCGCTTCAGCCCTGGAACACCTGGAACAAGAAAAGGAGAAGAAGAAGAGATCAGAACAAAACCCTTACCTGAATCCTTGATCCAGCACATCGTCGATCTGGAAGAGAGAAGCCTTCACAGTGCCTCGCAGCGCCGCGCTGAACTCACCATCCGGGGCTGCATTCCTTTACTCCATCGCGAACCCGGCATCTCCAGGCCATTCTTCAACACCTGGGGGAGACAAGAACAAATAGGTGAGCAAGGGCAATACAAACCACCCCCAAAGACTTACCTGATTACCACAGGGGGGTACTCACCTCATCTCGGGTCGGCGCAGTCAATCCTGCATCACCGCCGTACCTCGGCCCCTAAGGGGAAAACAAGGACAATACAACCTACCCCCAAAGACTTACCTGATTACCACAGGGGGTACTCACCTCATTTCGGGTCGGCGCAGTTAATTCTGCATCATCGCTGTACCCTGGCCCCAAAGGGTAGAACTACAATAGACTTACCAGGATCTTACCAATTGCCACTTGGAACTCTTCTAGTGGTTTAAATCTGCAACCTGCAAGGAATCTGGCAGAGTGAAGATCAGACTTTTGAACTCTTACGAACGATTGGACTTAGAGTCAATACTGGAACTCGCCAATTCCTCCACATCAGTGAAGTAACTGGTCGTCTACGCGCCCCTGCGCTCGACGCAGGATGGAGAGCTCATCTTTCCAAATCATCAGGTGAGATTAAGAGGGAACTTCAGGAGTGTTATGTGGGCTGACAAGGGGAGTGGGAAGGCGGATTAACGCTCAGATTACGGGAGGTTAATTCCCCTTCTCCATTGCAGAAAGATATTTGTATGAGTCCAACAAACAAAGCTAAGTGGGTCTGTCCAGTCTGTCATCTCGGCTCTACGTGTTACTCTGGTGGAAGCAACAGCGGGCCAGTCCAGATCGATGCCCCCGTGGAAATCAGGTGAGCGTAACAGGTAATTTCTCGAACCTTCTGGCAAATGCACTTGCGCATTGATGGGCAACCGTTGGTTTCCAGCTGGGTCAACCAACAGTAACCTCAAGGAGCAAAGCGCTTCCCTCCTCTAAGAACAAGCACCACGGAAAACAGTCCCATAACTCATAACAAGACATAACAAAGCCAGCTTTCCCAGCAGAATGTCCTTGACTGCATACCAGGTTTGGAAAGCATGTTTTCTTCAGCAAAGTAAATTCAGCTCTCAGCGAAATAAGTACAGCTTATCACTGCGGCATGAAGTAAATATCCATTATGGCTCTGAGGGCTCCCAGAATACACTGCGCACCAGCGCCATGTTTTAGCTCAAGCATAACAATTCCACCCTTGGATATTTATCTTCCATAGCCCAGTTGCAGAGGAGCCTGTCTCTGAAACCGATGAAATATTAAAACGAAGTTGGGAATGCATTGAATACAACAACAAGCTATTATGATAGCTAATATAATGCAAATACAAGCAAAAGCGTAATGCAGTGTACCCCCAATATCAAGAATCCATGAAAATAACCAATCCCACCAATTCCCAGTATGATCTTGGGACACTTGAGAAATGAGATCCCTCAAACCTTGAATATGACTTTCAATGGATCGTGAATGGTCACTTAGATTGAAACAACAGATACCTTCAACTGCGTCACAACCTAGATTATGCTTTAGCAATAGATAATCAACAGCATCCCTGTTTTGCAAAGTTGCTTTTCTAATAACTTTGCTATCAAGGAGCAACTCTTCTAATGCTTGAGAAGTATGATTCAGTCCTTTTACCACTAAACATGCTAATTTGATCAAAGATGTGTAACCCCCAGCAGCTAAACCCCAAACTCCCACTAATGAAAGGGCTAATGCTAGAACCTCCGCTTCTGATAGCAAATGCACATGTGAATCACAATCGGGGAATAGACCCACAGACTCAAAAGTTGACCTTTTGCCTCGAGATATCGCTGAGTGTAAAGGGAACATCATTAGTCCTAATCGAGTTAAGGCACATGGACCTCCGGAAATGTTAGCTGGAATATAAGTATATGTGATGTTGCCACATGAAAAGAGCCATCCTGTTGGAAGTTTCACATAATTCAGATGACTGGCAGCTATCACTGTATGATTACAAGACATAGGCCCTCATTACGACCCTGGCGGAAATCGAAAAACGATGGCGGAAATGTAATACCGCCATCGAATAGCGCTCGGTGCGATTACGACCCGTCACCGTAAAGTACGATGCCATTAGCGACACCGTAGCAAACGCCAACGCTAACTGCACCAAGTACGCGCACGCGCGCCATGCCAAACCGTAATTACCACCATGGCGCAACGGTACGCGAATTCCGACCCTAGCGGACATGTACCTAACGCCATCAAGCATGGCGGAAAGTACCATTCCGCCATGGTGAGAAGTACGGCATCGCGAATCAACCGTAAACGGCCCTACTGAGTGCCTGTACACCACTCCCTGGCCACATTGCACAACTCCTCGTAGGTGCAATGAAGTCACACTATGCAACCAGTGAAATGAACAAGTCACCCATGCATGCCAACAAACAAATGAATCCAGGGGCTCCAAGTGCCTTGTGAGTGGGCATCCATATCTGCCATGGCACCATTGCCGCACTGATGCAGCACAGGCATATGAAGGTCCAAGTACAGCAACATGAGCAGAAAAATGAGACAAACAAAAACAGAATAGAAATTTAATGCACCACAAAACCACCAAGGGCCATACAGCCATTAGGTCATGAACTCCTAAATACATTCCAGTATTGTGGGCTGCATCCGCAAGAAATGACCAGCTCCTGCTTGTGTGACGCCCTGTTCCATCATGGTACACAGGGGCTACATTCACGTGCAAAAAGGCAACACGGAAGCGCCTAGAACCGCAGGGCCGTCCCATCAGGTAGGCACTAGTCCAGCAGAAAGGACGATATGTTGCTCCTAGCCACTAGCACTGCGTAAGGGCATGTGGCCCATTGGCGATCGTCCCATAAGATCGTAATGGTGCTCCACTGATTGACACGAAGCAGCAGGTGTCGGGAGTAAAAGCCATCTGCAGGAGTGGCATACAGATGGCAGCGGCAAAAGGGGAGGAGATACCTGTCACCCAAATGAAATGAAAAAGAATAGTATGGGCATCAGAACTACAATTGTATAACTCACTTCAATGATCACACAAAATCTACAGCCATATGCATGCTAGCCCACTCAAAAGGAATATACCCACCCGAAAATCACTTGCGAATCACAACCATAAAAATCGAGGTGAAAACAGCATTACAAACGAGTGTTTGTGTGCATGCGTCTGTGAAGACAGAATCCATCAGATGGGATTAGTAACGTGCATAGACACAAGTGCCTGAAGGCGCGTCGAGACAGGGAGGGTTCAACAAGGGCAGAAAGACGATGGTCCCACTATGGCAGCTCTGCATGACATAGCGCAGGGGAGGCGGATAGATTCCAAAAAGCCCTGTACATGGCAAACTCTCCATCAAATCATCTGTCCATGCATCCATACATCATTCCCTCATCCCGGTATGAAAACGCCTGAATATTTACTCACATCACATTTGAAACTTCCATTGAGTCTGTGCGTAATGCAGTCTGCAAAATCCACTGTTCTCCAGCCCGGAATTCTAGTGTTGTGAAGTAACATGTATTTGGGAACGTCCTGCCTTTTTGTCCACTACGCCATTGCGCATCCCATACTATCCATATCAATCATAGCATACTCGCCATGGCCCCTGTCCCAAGGACATTAAACAATAGAACGTTATATTTGCAGTCAGACCTGTGGGCGTCTCCTCGCCGCTAGCTGAAAACCGAAAGCGCTGTCCTTCGAATTCCTCATTTGCAACATCACGTCGAAAAGGCATCTTTGACCGCTTCAAATCACAAATTCATCCATGTAGTGCGGCAGTGTGTGTAAATGGCAACTGGCTTCACTCACAAATGGGACGCCCCGCCCGTCGGTGAACCTCGGTACGGTGCTCGCCCAAAGGGGATTGCAGCTGGCACAGGTGGAATGAATCACCACAGGTGGAGGCTATACAGCCTGAAAACACATAAATTGCACACCCAACCCCCTCCCACAACCACAACCACTCCAAAATGCTACCGGCAGGACTAGCGATGTTGGCCCTGGGGGACCTGATAGCACTGCAAGTACTCCAACTTCAAGAAGAAGACGAACACCAACTACTACAACAACCGGCCGCACAGAGGAGACGCAGGAGGAGGAGGAGGGCAAGGCAGGGCCAGCAAGGCCCACCAGCACAGCCACTACCACCACGCAGGCAGCCCGCAATCCCACGCCTCCGAGCTCATCCGTTCAACCTCACTGATGAGCAGATCCACACCCTCTACCGTTTGGACCGGGACACCATAACCGCCATTGTGGACATGACACAGGCTGACCTTGTCAGCATGATAGATAGCCCAACCGCCATCCCACCCCTACTGAAGGTGGTGTCTGTACTCCACTTCCTGGCCACAGGCACCTACCAGCACACAGTCGGACAGTTGCATGGCATTTCACAGCCACTGTTCTCACTGACACTATTGCAAGTGCTCGATGCCCTCCTGAAGCACGCAGACGACTACATCTCTCTACCACGCTCGGAGCAGGAAATTACGAACACAAAAGTGGGATTCCATGCACTTGCCGGCATACCGGGTTGCATTGGTGCCATCGACTGCACGCATGTGGAATTGGTCGTCCCACATGCCATGGAGGCCCAGTACCGCAACCGGAAACAATATCATTCTCTTAATGTACAAATGGTGTGTGACTCCAACAGGATCTTTACACATTGTTGTGCCCGATTTCCTGGATCAACCCATGATTCTATGGTCTTGAGGAACTCTACAATACCACGCTACATGGAGCGACACGCAGGGAACAGATCCTGGCTACTCGGTGAGTCTCATTTCATGCATGATAATGTGGGGTATGTGATGCGGCAATGACCTGGCAGGAAGGGGGGGTGCGTACGTAGCAATGTCATTCCACAAACGTCCTTTATTGTCCACATACAGGTGATGCCGGGTATCCACTGAAGAGATGGCTCCTTACACCACTCCGGAACCCACAGAACCAGCATGAGGAGGACTACAACCATGCCCACTCACGTACCCGTGTAGTCATAGAACAGGCATTCGGCCTACTGAAGACTCGTTTCCGCTGCCTCAGCAGGTCTGGCGGGGCACTCCTGTACCGCCATGAGAAGGTTGCAAAGATGGTCATGGCATGTGTCATGCTACACAACATGTGCGTACGTAGAAATGTGCCCATGCCCCCTGACGCAGAACTGCAAGCACCTGAAGATGGTCATGATGAGGGTGGGGATGTGGCAGCACCTCAAGGAGTCCGCGAGGCACAGGAGGGCCGTGACATTCGTCAGAATATCATAGATTCATGCTTCTAGCACTCACGCCTGGTGGCTGATACATGGACACGGGACTTGTGGCACTGTGTGTGTCTGGAACATGCACAATATGGACTGTACGCCTATAAAGGCCTCGTACACAAAGATCAATGTCCACACATCTCATTGGATGATTGTGAAATGTTTATAGCATATGTGGAATTATGTTACACACCCCATCGACCCGCCACCCAAGTAAGCCCAACACACCCCCTCCACCCTCCTACCTCCCCCCCGAACACCAGTGTCCGCAGATGCTCATTGTCAGTGGGCAGACGCTATTGCAAGCCCCCTCTCCGGGTATCAGGGGCACCCCTGCCTGTGGAGCGCAGGTTCCTCCCAGATCTACGTTGGGGGCTGCCCTGGACGGAACTTGCAACGGATGATGTCTCTGCCTGCTCACGTCCATGCATGTCCCTAAGGGTTTGTGAGAGCTCAGTGAGCACACGGCGCACAGCGGCAAGTTCAGCACATACGTCTTTGGACGTCGCATGCAGTTCCCCCCTCAGGCTCTCGGTGCTTCTCTCCATTTGTACTCTCAGGCTCTCGGTGCTTCTCTCCATTTCGGCCCTAAGCGTCTCAGTTGATGTTTCTATGGCTGCCTTAGTACCCCCACATTCATCAGCATGGTCCTTGAGGACCGTGGCCAGTTGCTGCTGTTGCACGATCACCTGGTCGAGGGACTGTTGCCTCTGCTGTGCCATGGCCATTTGCGGTGGTGTCACAGAGGGGCTGGTCACCTCATGTTGCCTTGCCACAGGGCTTGTGGGGGATGGCCAGTCGTCGTCTTGTGGGTGCCCCTGCGTGGTATCCTCATGGTGTACGGGATGAAACAAACAGGGGGATTGAGACAGGTCATGGATGGATCTTACTTCGACATCCCCGTCTTCTGTGTCGGAGCATGCTGCCATTAATGGGGTGTCACCTATGGTGCTGCTGCCACCAGAGGCAGTGCCTTCTGTGGCATCCATTGGGGGGACCTGTGGTGGTGCTGTTGTGGGCATGCTGGCTGCTGGGGTGCCTGTTGATGTTCCCTCCTGTGTGCTGCCACTTGATTTGTGCTGCTGCCGTGTCTTGATGCGTGCAGCTGAGGTGGAGGGTCTTTCGCCGTTGGTCCTGGCCCTCTTTGCAGGTGTGCTGGTAGGGGTGTCCTGAAGCTCGTTGTTTGAATCGGACCCTGTGGTGGAGTAAAGGAGGGCGAGCGTTATTAATGGGTCTGTTGAAATTGGAATGGCAATGTATCACATGCATTGGGGTGGTACCTGAGGATGATTTGGGTCAGGGCCTTGGAGGTGGTTTCATTTTTGTGTGGATTGAGGATGCAGTTGTTTTGCAGCCTGCAGTTAGGGTGTGCCTGCTGCACGTGTAGAGGATGTTTTTAGGGTTTTTAATTATTTATGTATTTATTGTGAGTTTTAAAGTGCGCTGTCAGGCCAATGTATGTGGACGTTCTCCTGGACATGTGTTACTGTTGCACTATGTGGACACATGGTACTTCACATGATTGGACATTGTGGATTTGGCATTGTATTAGTTGGCCCACCTACCGGATTCTTCGGATGTCTGCACTCCTTTCTCCATCCCTCCGACTCCCTCTATACTCTCCATTCCAATGGTGGAGGCACAGATTTCTTCCCAGGGGGTCAACTTGATGGGTGATTCCGATCCTCCCCCGGTAGCTGTGGCAATGTTGCGATTGGCGGATAGTATGCTCCGTACGCGTATCCGCAGGTCGTCCCATCGCTTTCTGCATTGCAGTGGGTTGCGGGGTGCGGTCCCCACCGCACTTACCCGCTGTGCCACCAGGGCCCATATGGCCTTCTTGTTCGCAAGTGCCGTCCTGGTCATTTGCGTGGAGAAGACGACGGCAACATTCTCCTGGAGGGTCTCTGTAAGCACGGTGAGTTCCTCACGGGAGAAGTGGACCTGCCGCTTGCGGTCGCACGCTTTTTTCGCTACTTTTCCCATTTCTATTGCTTTCACTGGGGTGGATGACGGGTTGGGATGTGTCTCAGGGTAGTATTTTTAATGGTTGTGTGGGAATTCTGATTTTATAGGTGTACGGCGTGCTGTTTCCCGTGCCGGGCCCATGTTTTTACTTCCGTTTCCGTATGTTTACGGTCACCGTACTTTCCGGTTGCCGCTCATTACGGTGACCGCTAAGATGGGTGGCGGAATTGCACCTAGGGCGCCGTACGACGGCGGTGAGGCGCGTTTTGGGGGCATTTCCGCCATCGCGGACTTTGCACTTCCGCCATGGCGTAGTGCTCATGCCCGATGGGTCGGAATTGGCCGCACTTTGCTCCGTCGTGCGATGGCGGAAACGCTATTTACGCTATGGCGGTCAGGTCAGTCACTTTCCGCCAGGGTCGTAATGAGGGCCATAGTGTTATTCACACTGGTACATGTGCGTGGAATTCGTGAACACAATTGTTTCTCGAACACAGTTTGATGTTGCTGTTTGGTTAAATTGAGCTGTTGGCATTTGCCAATTTCTTTTGCATTGCATGTCATAAGGTAACACACATCACCTTGAGTTATATTATAGGTTATAATATGTGTCAAATTTCTCCATTTGCAATCCGTTTCCTGGCAAAACCTGCAGTACTCATAGACAGAAAAGGATTGCCTGATATCGAAATCTTGAACCAAAGAATCATTGTGCGTGACACCGAAAATATGCTTTAGAACCGGAACTGGCATCGGCACTGCTACTAAGCACGTAGTCAGTAAGGCTTCAGCATTGGGCACGTCAGTAAGGCAAAAGTGCGTAATGTTGAGCACCTGTTGTGCCAGGTATGTCCACATATTCTCCGTTTGGGTGATCATGGGAGCATATTTTCGCCGTCCTGAAGATGCCTCTCGCATAACTGGCATCAACGTTGTTTTCACTTGCGCCTGACGTGTTTGCCGCATTTCATGAATCCATGTCTTCGGTCTGGCTGGCTTTTCGGCATCGGCATATGGCTGCTTTTGGACTTCATTGCTCATCATCATCGGTTTCTCATGGATCGCTGGCACAGATGTGACATTTTCCATTGGTAGCAGCATGCCATTTAACTCTCCCGAACGGAGTCCATTTAGTCCCACAATTACACCAACCAGACCAGGGGAGTTGCTAGGTCTGGAAAAGACCCGGGGCTAAGCTGATGTCAGTACTGTTGGGACTGGGGGCTAGCTAGTCTTTTGGCTGTAGCTCCTGAGATTCTATCCGGGGCTACAACCAAAAGATCAGGGGCTGTAGCCCCCTTAGCCCCCCCTAGCAACGCCCCTGAACCAGACACAGGATCTACAAGGCAAACTCAGAAAACAGATATCAGTGTTGTAAATCACTCTCTCAGGTAACATTTGTCTGCGGGGACATATTGCCATTTCTTTCTACCGGGCTCCATTACTAAAACTACTTGGTCTTTGCCTGATGCAATGACATCTGCGGGCACTGGTGGGCCACTTGGCCTTTCCACCCACACCTTCACACCCAGTACCATACTGTCTGAAGAGCCAAAGCCACGATCTCCACGGGTAGTTAACACTGTAGGAAGCTCCCCCTTCTTAATCATGGACAACTTAACGGGGATAGTAATCAGTTGGGCCACCCGATCGCCCTTGTGGATCGGTAACAATTGGTCCCCACTATACATCTGAATGACTTTGATCTCGCCTTGGTAATCGGCATCAATTACCCCTCCCAACACTTGAACTCCCTTCAATGCTAGGCCAGATCTAGGGGCAATCCATCCCATATGCTCTGGGGGAATTTGTACTGCAATCCCTGTTTCAATTACAACCATCCCTCTTGGGTCTAATCTGATTTCCTCATGGGACTGCAAGTCTACCCCTGCTGACTCTGGAGTCGCACGATAGGGAGCTAAAGAACCCAACGTAATTTCCCAGTACAATAGGGTTTCTCTGACTGAATTGGGTTGAATTTGTAAAGCAGGAGTCATTAGCCGCATCAAAGGAGTTTCATGCTCATTCACAGGCCTATTGTTTAATACTTGCACCGCATCAAACACACGATCACGCCAGCCTGCCAAATTGCCATCTCCAGATTTGCGCAGCTGTTCTTTCAACAACCCATTCATTCGTTCAATCAGCCCTGAAGCGGCAGGGTAATAAGGCACATGGTAGAGCCACTCAATGCTCTTTTCCTGACAATATTCCTATATCAATTTGCCTTTGAAGTGTGACCCATTGTCACTTTGAATCTGCAAAAGCGCTCCGTAATGCAATATGATCTGATCTAACAACCTAATGGTGTTCAGTTGTGTGGCACGCTTGCACGGCAAAACCATCATGTATCCTGAGTATGTATCCACAATAGTGCTTGCATACTGACAACCTTTACTGATTGGCAGGGGACCGATATAATCAATCTGCCAAATTTGACCTGGTAATTTTCCTCTTCGCAATGTACCCCGAAAAATCTGAGGGATAGGCCTGTGCTGTTGGTGTTGGCACACTGGACATTGCAAAATTATCGTTTTCACTACCTCTAAAGGAATACTGATTCCTCGAGCTTGTGCCCACCTGATAGCAGCCTTTTCTCCAAGGTGCCCACATTTCTGGTGAGCCCACTTGGCCAAACCCTCCAAATCGTCTTCCTGAGCCTCCGCATCCACAGATGAAATCTTGGTGTGTTCATCTGTAACAGAATTAAACCAACGTTCTAATGAGTCTGTAGCACAATGCGCGTCCACATGATACACAGTGACTTCACTGTGTGATAACATTTCTGCAATATCTTGCCACAGTTCTTTTCCCCACAACTCTTTTGAATGAATCGTCCACCCATTCTTTTGCCAGGTTGGCAACCACACCGCTAACCCATTCGCCACTGACCATGAATCTGTGTACAAATGACATCGACCAGGGGTCTCTTGTTTCAATGCCTGGTAAACTGTGTAACGCTCTGCAAACTGACTGCCCTTCCCTTTCCCTGACGTTGTCAAAATCTTTTTTGTCTTGGGATTGTATGACACTGCTTTCCAGTATCGCTCGGTTCCCACATATCGGGCTGAGCCATCCGTGAACCAGGCATGCTCTGTCTGCTCCATGGTCAAATCGCCATAAGGTACTCCCCATTTCAAGGGAGACTCGCGTTTTTCAGGCACTTCCGGTGGTATATAATCTGAGGGCGGTATGTTGGCTACTTGCTCATGTAATTTTGCAACTCCACCCTTCCCTGATTTGGCTCTGTCTTGAATCTGCCATTTCCTTTTAATTATGCTGGCTTCTTGAGCATGTCCTATTCTATGGGCCTCATTCCGAGTATGGCGGTAAGGGATAGCGGCCACCGGTAACGAGACCGGTGGCGGTAATCCCTTACCGCCATACTCCGAGTTCCCTCTGCGCCCTCGCCCTTAACGCCTGCTTTGAGCAGGTGTTAAAGTCGAGGGCGCAAAGGGGCCTCCAAGCCAATAACGGTGACCGTAATGAACGGTCACCATTATTTGCATCTTCCCCATTCCCATTGAGCCCTATGGGGGCTCATTCGGGAATGGGGAAGAGCCTTGGTGAATGGGGAATTACCGCCCCGCCAACCTTGGAATGGGGCGGTGATTCCGCCATCCACCAAGGCGCTGCCGGTCCGGGTACGCGTCAACCAAGGCGTTAATAGCGCCATTGGTTAGCGCCGTACTCGGAATGAGGCCCTATGTGTTTTAGGAGAGCTCAGTACCCATTGCATAATCGGTATTTCTGGCCTCATCAATACATCATGGCCCACCGTCATTTGCTTGGTATCAACATGGGCCCAATAGCATGCCAGCAACTGCTTCTCAAATGGAGTGTATGAATTACCAGCATCGGGTAACTTACGACTCCAGAACCCCAATGGCACACGTTTCCTGTCCTGTTTCTGCCACACACTCCAGAGAGCATAATTGTCTTGTACAGACACATTCAATTCCACTTCGCCTTCCTTCAATGGCCATAGATCAAGCACCTGCTGCACGGTGTCTTTTGCCAAATCAAATGCTTTCTGCTGCTCTTCCCCCCACTGAAACTCACATTTCTTTCGTGTCACTTTGTAGAGGGGGGCCAGTATCTGCCCTAAATGGGGTGTGTGCTGTCTCCAAAACCCAAACAGCCCTGTAAACTGCTGAGCTTGCTTTTTGTTCATTGGAGTGGTGAACTCAAGTATTTTCTGTCGGGCCTTCAGCACCATTTCTCGATGCCCATTATGCCACTGAATCCCTAGGAATATCACTGTTTCAGCTGGGCCTTGAATTTCATTCGGGTTAATCTCCCACCCTTCCTTCTTCAATCCTTCCATAATGACTTCTAACTGGTTTTGTACACTGTGCTCGTCCTTGCCCTGAATCAAAATATCATCAATGTAGTGAGAGATTTGTATGTCAGGTTTACACGGGATCTTGTCTAAGTGCTCTGCCACCAGCCGGTGACAGATAGTCGGGCTATATATGTACCCCATAGGTAACCTTGTAAAGGTGTACTGACGCCCGCTCCAAGAAAATGCAAACTGCTCTTGGCACTCTTCAGCAATTGGCACAGAGAAAAATGCATTGGCTAAATCTACCACTGGATACCAAGTCCCCTCAAACTTTTGGACATTCTCAATCAAGGTAATGGCATCTGGGACCGCGGGCACTAAGGGAGGAGTGTGTTTATTCAACTCACGGTAATCCACCGTCATCCTCCAAGACCCATCCCTCTTTTTAATAGGCCACATAGGATTGCTCCATGCGGTGGTTATAGGGCGTAACACAGCCGCCTCCACATACTCTTTTATGGTGTCTGAAATTTCCTTGTACCCCCCAGGAATGCGGTATTGCTTCATTGCTACCCGCTTGGTTGCCACAGGAACTTGCACTGGGGGCATCTTCAATTTGCCTACGGTAATGGGTGTGCAGGTCAATGCACTCACCCCAAACTGGTACGTTTTACCTCCCAGTCCCAAAGTCAACCCTTCCAGAATGTCAAAGCCAATTATGTACTCAGGTATTGGGACAATCAATACTTGGTATTTCTGCCTATTCAAATTGCCTATTTTCACCTCCTTTCCCCCGAGACCTGTAATAGTAAATTGTCTGCCTTTGAATCGTGCTGGATTGCCATGAATCAGAGAGGCCTCCGCCCCGGTGTCTATCAATGCTCGCACCCCTTGCGTATTTCCTGGCCCCCAAAAAATCTTAACATTAACATGGGGCCGCCTATCAACTTTTATGCGAGCAGACACTGCCGGAGCTTTGCCGTAACCGGAGTCAAATTTTGAATGAGTGTGACTTGACTCTGCCTCTAGCATTGCACTCACCACCTTCCTCAAATCAGAGTATGGTGGCTGGTACTGGGAAGGTGGCCCCATAGACCCTTCTTCGTGTTCTTCCTCAGGAGGAGTGGAAGGTAAGGTGTCCCCCTGTGGCTTGGTTACTACCTGTTTCTTAACCTGTTTATAGCGCTCTTTGGCTGCAAGCCCTCTCTTTTTGTATAATTCATACATTACCCTAGTTTCAATGCCATCAATTTCTTCTCGTGGCACACCATCTTTTAACAAAGCCAAAAACATGTCCTTTCTGGACACTCGGGAGACTCTACTATCTTGTCTCCTACCTTCAGTTCTTCTCTCACTATGCCCCTCTCTCTCCCGTGGCTTGTCATCACTCTTGTCCCACTCCCCTAAATCTGCCAGTTGCCGAATGGCATCCACTACCTCATCAGTGGGTTTGCCTGTCATACCTACGAGCAAAGTCATAATGACACTTTTGTATGCGGGTGGTGCAGTTCTGATCACCATGTTTCTAGTTGAAACTGAGAGCGGCACGGCCCCTATGTGTCCTGGAGCATCTACGTGAATTGCCTCTTTCATAGCATGCTCTCTGACCTTTTGAATTGCCTCTTTCAACGTATACCACTTTGTTTCCTCGCTAGACCAATCTGTGGTAATGGGGTATTTACGGTTACATGCTTGGGCTGTTAGGTGCAACAAAGACACCTGTGAATCGTGACCATTCTCATCAGGGGGCGGCCCTGTCCATAAGACCTCCTGTACATTGGTGTCAGTTGACAAAGGTAGAAAACGCGGTGAGTCCGTGGAATCTACCAACAACCCTGCAGCGCCCCCAACTAGCAACCTCACCATCCATGTCAATAAAGGTTCCCCTGATTTTTGCCTCAAACGGGTAATAATTTCCCCAACCTCCTGCTGGGTGTAATCCTCCAGCATGGTTAAATCCACAACACCGCCTGCAGGATTCTGCGGGTGGGGCCCGGCTCGCCGTCTTCTAACTGGCTGAGCAACCACTGTCTTCTGCTTAATTTCTGTTTTGGGGTCTGACTCATTTGCTGAACTACTCTCTGGACTGGTTGAGTCAAAAATATCTCCATCCCAATTATCCGGATCCCAGTCCACACCGGCGGTAGCGATTACAGCTGCCACCTTTCTTTGGTTGACCCCTCCCCGTCTTTTCCGATACTTATACCGGGCTACTCTGACTGCTGCCCTCTCGGCCACGGCCTGGTATGTGTCAACCTTATCTTTAAAAAGTTTAATTTGAATCTGCTGCATTAACGCAGTCTGCCTTTCTGCAGCCAGCTCTCTTTCCAATCGCAAAATATCATTTTTCATTTCCAAATTCCTTTGATGTATTTTCCTATGCAGGAGGACCCAACCCCGCCTACCCAGCGCAGTGCATTCCCTTCCCCTTTCCACTGAAACTTGTTGTAAGCACAACATTACATCAGACGGATCAGCATCTCCCAATCCCTGATCCCATGTTTCACTTAGCCCTGCGCCACATGCCCACATTGGGCCAATTTATCATATGGGCTCTTAGCACAGCCTGGAATGATAACATCAGAACATTCACCGCCAGCAGGAACGCTCTTTTTCCTGAACAAACTATTCATCATTGCAACACTGTACAAAACCTCTTTATATATTTTTTCCTTTCCACACTGCAGTCACTCGCGAAGGCACGCACACACCAACAAAAAGAAACAGATTAACACAGTTCAACACTCGCTGTCCAATTACTTTCACTTGCAATGTAGAAAAAAGCCTATCTGTGTTCAAACAGATTCTTTAATATTTGGAACAATTCATCACAAATACCCTGCTCACAGCGCCAAAATGTATTGCTCGCCCAAAGTGCACGGACAGTCATTAATCACCAGCACAATTACGGAGCCAATACTTTAAACGCAGGTAGACGACGCAATGACTCACAACCACACACACGCTTAGAAAATAATGAGCACTTATACAGCCATTTATTCAAGGCTTGGAAGCAACAAGTGATAACACAGAAATAAATCACAGAAAAGACAGAGAATTTAAAAGAAAATACATCACCGTGGGCGTAACTGAATCCCTCATCTCGCCAGAAGCGGCTGGAAGACCCCGATAACAGCCAGGCCAAGAGCACAACAGCCCACAGGTATGCCGGACGGAAGCGTCCCCCCTCCGACTGAGGTCTTTGTACTTGTCCCGTCTGACCGTTGAGGGGTTCCGCATATATGCACTCCTCAAAAAGGGGTGGTAATTTCTCGAACCTTCTGGCAAATGCACTTGCGCATTGGTGGGCAACCGTTGGTTGCCAGCTGGGTCAACCGACAGTAACCACAAGGAGCAAAGCGCTTCCCTCCTCTAAGAACAAGCGCCACGGAAAACAGTCCCATAACTCATAACAAGACATAACAAAGCCAGCTTTCCCAGCAGAATGTCCTTGACTGCATACCAGGTTTGGAAAGCATGCTTTCTTCAGCAAAGTAAATTCAGCTCTCAGCGAAATAAGTACAGCTTTTCACTGCGGCATGAAGTAAATATCCATTATGGCTATGAGTGCTCCCAGAATACACTGCGCACCAGCGCCATGTTTTAGCTCAAGCATAACACATGCCCCGAGTACTGAAGCCTCCTACGCTGGGCCTGCTGCTGCCATATTGCCTGGTGCCTGCTCCTTAAGGACAGCCTCCGGGATGATGGGGTGGTCCCTTGTCTTCAGTTCTCTGTAAGCAAACCCCATTGACCTTTTCCTCACTTTATTGATCGACACTTTGGGACTATTCTCCGGTACTTTACATTGGCCACCATCCTTGTGACGCTTTTAGAATTTGGTCTGATAACCAGATTGACATTGTACATTTCAGGGATAATTATAAATAAATACTTGTCCGTCCTCAATTTTGAAACACACGTGAGGAGGTGGGTTAGACCACCCGGCGTCCTCGCTGCAGGTGGTGGCAGAAGTAGGATACAACAAAGATAGTGCAGCTAGTCGGCCGGCACATAAATCACACAAGCACAGAAATAGGGCATGCACCAACATTCTCACGTAACAGGTGTGTTGCACATAGAACATTTTGGGTTCAGGGTTTAGTAAGCACACCATCTAACCCAGAAAATACTGCAATATATATTTTTTGTTGAGTGAAGATGCGGTATGATATCAGTGGATGTCCATTCCACCACATGCAGAGGACTACCCTTGCACACCCCATCAACTCCAAAACGGAATCCGAAGAGTTGTATTGACAAGAAGAGATTGGCCAACCTGAAGGAAACTACATGATGTACTGGAATGCCAATCCAGACACACCCAATGACAACCAATGGGACAAAAGATGGCGGAGAAGGAACAAGAGTGATGACCTAGGACGTTTTCCTCCCCAAACTCTTGTGCAAAGACGACCCGGGGCAGTCCAGACCCCGAAAACTGAATATATCAAATCCTGGGAAAGCACCCGGCCATTCAACCACTCGCCAAAAGAGAATCCACCACAGGAAGGCAAACAAACTCCAAATATGAAAACACACCTTTTGGCTGTCCCTCAATTCTGAAACACAAGTGATGAGGTGCCGCGACCATGCGGTGCCTGCAGCACAGGCGTTACCTAGAAAAACAAAGGGGCAAATGCCAGTCAGGAATCGACGATTTATTTTTAAATAATGTATTTAATAGCTTAAAAAAGCTCAGATGACCCGGAGGTGTTAAAGTACTGATGTTGTGAGAATGAGCAAATCACAGCTGTGCACTTTGGTGGAAATCACAGTGGGGGAGCACCTAGGAACGAGCATGTTACAGTGGGCAACAGCACCAACAAGAGAATTACAGTGGTGGGCATCTTGGAGAGATATCATGGAGGGGTGGGTCACCTAGGAGCAAAATGACTGTGGTGGGCGCCTTGCAGTGAATTACAGTAGGAGAATACTGTAGAGCAAGACACAGGGCTGTATCTAGGGGCAAATCGCAGTGGAAAAACATGTATCAACCAATTAAACATGAAGAAAAAGTGGTATGGAGGTGCATGCCTAGGTTAGGGGTGGACGAACACCGGACACAGGTGGAAAGACAATGCAGCTGAGGGGGTACACCATATGGGGGTACAGCATACTGAAGTGGGGCGAGATATCTTGTTTTCGAGGTACTATCTGGCACACACTAACCCGCTGGTGGTACAACATGGCATGATACATTCTCACCGACTTGGAACAGGAAAGGTATTTTCTGGTACGCTGGTATAGCCAAGGTTGGATTATGATGGAAAATCAGTGTGGCCATCCAATGAAAAGTGGCACACTATTATGAATGCCAATTTGTAAATCTAAACGAAAACCTCAAGATCATGCTGAGAAACACTTGTGTACAGGTGCGTAATGCATGACTTATCATATCCTATCCGATAACTCAGGTGTAACGCGCTCGCCTTGGAAAGAAGACGACGCATAGCAACACAGGTTTGATCCCCAATCTGCCCTTAGAAACCTCTGGGCATTAAGCGCGTTATAAACAACCAATTACCATACCAATGCACTTTGGGTAAAGCCTAAAGCACTTTGTTCCAGTAATATTTGTCTGAACTACCATTTAAACACTCTACAAGTGATCAAACCGGCCCACAATGGCCTATCGGGCAGTCCATTTAGGTGATTCTCAGTAGGCCAGCTCAAGCCTGCTGGTACTGTAGGCCAAGCACGTGACACCAATAGGCTTGCTGGATTTCACCCTCCCCTCCCTTCTTCCCCCTCAAAGTTCAGGCCTAATGTTCTTAGAACCTCACTCCTCTCTGGGGCAGTCAAATGGAGGATGAAAATGGCTCTGAATGACAATTTCTGTGGCACTGCTGACCCAGCAGGCAATTACTTTTATTGCAACGTTTTGGTATGAGCAACACAATTTGCTAGCAATACATTTAAATGTAGAAGCTCTTTGCTTGTTGTGGATGGTGGCAGACAAAGCAGTAAGTAGGGAATTGATAACTGGAGTGCACCACCTTTGTCTATGACAAGTATGCTTAATGTGTATGAATGACTAGGTAGCTGGAGCTGTGATGTGACACATGGAGTGACAGCATCAGGGTCTTTCAAACTTTACAGTTTAAATGGGCCTGTGGCTCTGGGGGGGTGTCAGCAGCTGGTTTATGTTGGCAGTCTTATGGCACAGAAACATTGGGCCTCATTACGGGTCTGGCAGTAACAGTGCCGGTGATACAGGTGGGTTGCCACCAGACCCGAAGAAAATTACTGACGCCTGACTGCTCGGCAACACCGGGGTACTACAACCCCAGAGGCTAGGAAGTCAGGCGCCGGTAATTTAGTTAGTCCCCATAGGGACACGGGAGCAATGGCACTGTTAAAAACGGAGCCGGTGCTCCCCTGAGAACTCAGTGAGTGGGTGCCGTCCTGCCTGGCAGGTCTGAGTACTGTAGGTTTTGCCAGGAAACAGATCGCAAATGGAGAAATTTGACACATATTCTAACCTATAATATAACTCAAGGTGATGTGTGTTACCTTATGACATGCAATGCGAAAGAAATTGGCAAATGCCAACAGCTCAATTTAACCAAACAGCAACATCAAACTGTGTTCGAGAAACGATTGTGTTCACGAATTCCACGCACATGTACCAGTGTGAATAACACTATGGGCCTCATTCCGAGTACGGCGCTAATCAATGGCGCTATTAACGCCTTGGTTGACGCCGTACCCGGAACGGCAGCGCCTTGGTGGATGGCGGAATCACCGCCCCATTCCAAGGTTGGCGGGGCGGTGATTCCCCATTCACCAAGGCTCTTCCCCATTCCTAAATGAGCCCCCATAGGGCTCAATGGGAATGGGGAAGATGCAAATAACGGTGACCGTTCATTACGGTCACCGTTATTGGCTTGCAGGCCCCTTTGCGCCCTCGACTTTAGCACCTGCTCAAAGCAGGCGTTAAAGGCGAGGGCGCAGAGGGAACTCGGAGTATGGCGGTAAGGGAATACCGCCACCGGTCTCGTTACCGGTGGCCGCTATCCCTTACCGCCATACTCGGAATGAGGCCCTATGTCTTGTAATCATACAGTGATAGCTGCCAGTCATCTGAATTATGTGAAACTTCCAACAGGATGGCTCTTTTCATGTGGCAACATCACATATACTTATATTCCAGCTAACATTTCCGAAGGTCCATGTGCCTTAACTCGATTAGGACTAATGATGTTCCCTTTACACCCAGCGATATCTCGAGGCAAAAGGTCAACTTTTGAGTCTGTGGGTCTATTCCCCGATTGTGATTCACATGTGCATTTGCTATCAGAAGCTGAGGTTCTAGCATTAGCCCTTTCATTAGTGGGAGTTTGGGGTTTAGCTGCTGGGGGTTACAAATCTTTGATCAAATTAGCATGTTTAGTAGTCAAAGGACTCAATCATACTTCTCAGGCATTAGAAGAGTTACATCTTGATAGAAAAGTTATTAGAAAAGCAACTTTGCAAAACAGGGCTGCTGTTGATTATCTATTGCTAAAGCATAATTTAGGTTGTAATGCACTTATGTGTTTTTTCAATCTAAGTGACCATTCACGATCCATTGAAAGTCATATTCGAGGTTTGAGGGATCTCATTTCTCAAGTGTCCCAAGATAATACTGGGTATTGGTGGGATTGGTCATTTTCATGGATTCTTGATATTGGGGGTACACTGCGTTACGCTTTTGCTTGTATTTGCATTATATTAGCTATCATAATAGCTTGTTGTTCTTGTATTCAATGCATTTCCAACTTAGTTTTAATATTTCGTCGGTTTCAGAGACCGGATCCTCTGCCACTGGGCTATCGAAGGGTGGAATTGTTATGCTTGAGCTAAAACATGGCGCTGGCGCGCAGTGTATTCTGGGAGCACACAGAGCCATAATGGATATTTACTTCATGCCGCAGTGAAAAGCTGTACTTATTTCGCTGAGAGCTGAATTTACTTTGCTGAAGAAAACATGCTTTCCAAACCTGGTATGCAGTCAAGGACATTCTGCTGGGAAAGCTGTCTTTGTTATGTCTTGTTATGAGTTATGGGACTGTTTTCCGTGGCGCTTGTTCTTAGAGGAGGGAAGCGCTTTGCTCCTTGAGGTTACTGTCGGTTGACCCAGCTGGCAACCAACGGCTGCCCATCAATGCGCAAGTGCATTTGCCAGAAGGTTCGAGAAATTACCACCCCTTTTTTAGGAGTGCATATATGCGGAACCCCTCAACGGTCAGACGTGACAAGTACAAAGAGCTCAGTCGGAGGGGGGACGCTTCCGTCCGGCATACCTGTGAGCTGTTGTGCTCTCGGCCTGGCTGTTATCGGGGTCTTCCAGCCGCTTCTGGCGAGATGAGGGATTCCGTTACGCCCACGGTGATGTATTTTCTTTTAAATTCTCTGTCTTTTCTGTGATTTATTTCTGTGTTATCACTTGTTGCTTCCAAGCTTTGAATAAATGGCCGTATAAGTGCTCATTATTTACTAAGCGTGTGTGTGGTTGTGAGTCATTGCGTCGTCTACCTGCGTTTAAAGTATTGGCTCCGTAATTGCACTGGTGATTAATAACTGTCTGTGCACTTTGGGCGAGCAATACAGCATGACATCTCAGGGAGGCAGGTATAGGGCATCAGGCAGGATGCAAACGTGGACCTTTGGCAAAGAATATCTAGCATGTTGGAGCGGTTGGGGAGGCAGATCAGGGCAGAAAAGCAGCAGGAACAGGAGGCAAGACTCACCATGGCCAGGGTGGAGGTTTCACTGTGCCAGGCGGGGAGGCGGGCTGAGGTCCTCAAGGAGAATTGCAGGGAGTGGGAGGGGATGAGAGGACCATGTTGGAGTCCCTGCAAGCCCTCGAGGAGAGAGCGGAGGCCCGCCTAGGGGAATTGGACACAGTGTTCGATGATGCCCTGGCCGAAACATTGAGAGAGCATGGTGAGGAGAAGGACTAGCACGCTGCCTTTGTAGATAGTTCTTTAAAAATAAGTTTCCGTGGCCACCAGGGGGCGCACAGGCAATGGCTGCCTGATTGCGGAGTTCCTGCTGAGGCCGGGCCTTTTCTTGGGGATTGAGCCCCCCCGAGCCCCTCCCCAAACGAGCATACCGCAGGCAGGAGCGTCTAACCCCCCCTGTGATGCCCCCGCTCGAAGAAACGGGCTCTCAACTCCACGTGGAACCAGAGTTTGGGAACCGTAGGAGCGCGACTCTACAGACGCCGCGCTCGGCGGCTCCAGAAGCGGAGAAGGCCTCCGCGGCGAGAAGGCCGCGGTGACGGATCGTGCCCCCGCTGGCCCCAGGGGTGTGAGGCGAGCGCCGGTGGAGAGACGCCCCCCGGAGGGGGACCGGCGGCAGCCCCCCCCTCCCGACTACACGCAGAGGGATAGGCTGTCCCTCCGGCCCGGCCCGAGTCCCCAGACCCCGCTGGAGAAGAGGCACACACAAGGATCGGAGCCCGGGGGGCGGAGGACCGCGACCCCACAGAGGAGGCCTCCGCACTGGGAGGGCTGCGAGGACGGCCCGTGCCACCCCCGGTCCCAGGGGTGAGAAGCGAGTGCTGGGGGAGAGTCGCTCCCCGGAGGGGGTCCGGAGACGGCCCCCCCACCTGACCACAAACAGAAGGATTTGCCTTCCCCCCGACCCGGCCCCGAGTCCCGCTGTACGGCGGCCCGGGAAAGGAACCTTGCTACACCGCAGCGTCCCGGATGAGTGGCGGACCGGCCCTCCCGCCACGGGGGCGGAGGACATCGACGTAGCCACCTCACACAGGGCCACCCAGCGCACAGGACCACCCCTGAAGCACATAGGGAGTGCACGGGTCCGGCCAGTCTCGATTCCACACAGTGCTTCGTGGACAAGGCAGGGCTAGGCCCAGCTGCGCAGTGGAGGACCCCGGGGTGGACACCCCCTGGGAGACGACAGCAACTCCACGGCCCAGGTGAGAGGCCCCTGCAGGCGGTCGGTGGGGCGTGTGCCCGCCTAGGGGGCCTACCCCATCCCCTTTGGGAGTTACAGCCTGATCCTGTAAGCCCCACCTGAGCAACACACATCGGAACGTCCCTGGGATAGCGGAACACACCTACATAGACCACCCAAATCTGGACATAGAGCGCAGCTGGGCGGAGGAATAGGAGGGAGAGTGGGGTCTTACCCATTGCTTCTTCCAGCAGGTGGAGGCGCCCGTGCTAACCCGTGAGGCGTGTGCCCGTCCGCAGTCTGCCAGGACCTAATCAACCAAGGAGGTTGACCTAGGTGTGTGGCCCCCACCAGGACCCGGTGGGGCGTGTGCCCGCCCGGAGGCCTCCTCCCGCTCATCAGGCCCGATTGGGGGGCTGCCCCATCTTTAATCTGGACCAGAACCCACGCCACGGAGACCCACAACAACTCGACCCCTGGTCAGCGCAGCCCAACCTCAGGGGCCCGCTGGGCCACGATCCACCAAGCAGCTGGGGGGCAATAGGCACCCTAACCCCGAAGGGAGACCCCACAATCACGCTGCCCAAGAGAACTAGCACACACCCCCAGTGCCCTTCGCATCATCGCACCCCCGGCCCACCCTGAACTCATAGACTGCCCGCGACCCAGGTGAGAGGCCCTCGTCCTTAGTTGGCTGGGCGAGTGCCCGCCTGGAGGGCCGCCCCCACCCCCCCGCAGGGGACAATCCATCAACTACAAACCCCACTTGTGCGACGCACTACGGACTGGTCCTGGGGTGGCACAGCATTCCCCCCCCTAGGTCCCCCCGGACCGCAGCGGACCCCGCAACAAGGGATCAACGACACCCCATGAGCTGGAAGAAGGCCCTACAAACGTTTCGCTTCCAAGAAACAGCAAACACGACTGAGGTCCCCACTGTCTCCGGAGCCATGGCCCACACGGAACCCGCAGGCCAACCCGCAATGACGATGGAAAAGGGCTCCGCCTCCATCCTTCAGGAGATCAGAGAAATGAGATCCGACATTGCCCAGAAGTTCGAGAAACTGGACCAAAGGGTGGACAAAATTGAGGATAGAGTCCTACAAGTGGAAAACTATCAATCATCCTCTACATCTCAGGAAATCCAATTTGGCACACGGCTTGCGGCTCTGGAGAAGAGGGACGAAGAGAGAGCCAGGATTATGGACGACTACGAAAACAGGGAAAGGCGGAACAATCTAAGGTTCTTTGGGATTCCGGAGACAGAGGGTGAAACGGAGAGAGAGCTGTCCCGAGTGGTGAGAGACATCATCACCCTCTTGTTTGCCGAAGAAATGAGGACGGAACTCACGTTTGACCGGGTGCACAGGGCCGGGGGAAGAGCGGGGGGCCCCAGAACGGTCCTAGCCCGCTTCCACTATTACACGGAGAAAGCCAAAGTTCAGGAGGCTGCGAGGAAGGCGGGGGCGATAACCTATAACGGCGCACAGATCGCCATTTTTCAAGAGCTTTCAGCTTACACCCTAGCCAAACGGAGGATGTGCCGCCCTCTGACACAAAAGCTTAAAGAGAAGGGTGTCCGTTACAGATGGGGATATCCCTTCTCCCTGTCCTTTGAATATTCAGGGCAACGCACAACGCTGCTAACCGAAGAAGACATTAAGGGCGCTATTCAAGATTACGTGGGAGAACCCGCCCCCCGGAGGGAACCGGTGGGTCTGGAGGCGCTCAGAGGGGGCACCCCTGGGCAGCCCAACTCCAGAAGGAGAAAAACCGGCGCAAGGAAGTTCAAGAAATTGAACACGCCACCAACACCAATGGAGGAAGACCGGGCCGACTCGGAGGGGTGACACCAGCGACCCCACGGAGATCATCGGGTCTAGAAAACAGAAAGACATTGGAGATGCCTGGTTTGCTGCACCCCCTTGAACTGCAAGTATAAGGGGGGACAGGGGGGATCACTACTGTGGGAACCGAGAGATGCATCAACCAAGGCCCGGGAGAGTAACCAAACTGAGAGGGTCGGGGGAGCGACGAGATGGGGGAAGGGGAGGGGCTCACGGTACCAAGCTTGGGATCTGACGCCTGGCTGAGAGGAACCGGCTGGTGGTCCAGCCAACAATCCAGGAATGGAAGAACTACATGGCTGGACGCCGGGGAGGGGGGTGGGGGTTTGTTTACAAGTTGGGGGCTTTAGGGCGGGGAATGCGTTGGGGGGAATGTTGAGGAAACATTTCAAAGAGGTCCAAACAAGAAAACACAGTAAGCAGGGAGGGAGCGTCCATGCGACACTGGTGACCAAGGGGAAAGGCGACAGCGACTATGGCTGATGACCGACCGGCCCTAGGGGTGGGAACCCTGAATGTGCGGGGCTTGAACACCCCCACGAAAAGATCCCTAATCAGTAGGGAGTTTAGGAGGGCTAAGCTGGACATACTCTTTGTGCAGGAAACACACTGGGCGAGGGGGAGGGAGCCCAGGCTGCGGGGTGGCGGAATTGAGGAGATATTCTATGCATCCCACAAGGGAAAGAAAAGAGGGGTTGCAATTCTGATCGCTAGGGGGACGGGGTTCGAGAAAGACTCTGTCCTAAGGGACCCCGAAGGCCGCTACCTCTTCGTACGAGGCTCCCTACAGGGATCGCCCATAACCCTGGCGGTTGTATATGCCCCGAATGAGGGCCAGGCCCAATTCTGGGAGGGAGTGGGGGAAAAGCTGAAAACCTTCGTCCAAGGCCCATTGGTGGTGGGATGTGACTTCAATATGGTCCTAGACCCATCCAGAGATAGACAACGGGTAGGTGCACCAAACCCCAGACCCGCTGGTGACGCCACGTCACGCTGCTTCCAAAGGGTGAATGATGACCTGAACTTGGTGGACAAGTTACCCACCCCCCGAGTGGGGAACCCCGCTTTCTCATACTACTCCTCCACACACAAAGCCTTCTCCAGAATAGATTATATCCTTGTGGACGAGGTACTCCGACCACACATAGCGGGCTACAGGATAGACGCCGTCCCCTGGTCGGACCACGACTTGGTTAGGGTCACCTTGGCAGGGGACTGGTGCAGAGAACGGAGGGGACACTGGAGATGTAACAATGCCATTTTGAGAGATGTGGTCCATGCCCAGACTGTACTAGAGGCCATCACAGAGTTCTTCGAGCTCAATGACAACAGGGAGGTGGGCACGCACACTCTCTGGGACGCCTTCAAGGCGACACTAAGAGGAGTGCTCATAAAAATTGGTTCCCGACAGAAGAGGGAAAGGGAGACCCAGGAGAGTATTCTGAGGGAAAAAATAGCGCGCCTCCAACCGGGGGGATCCCCGGCACAGACCCTAGAGCGAGACCGCGTGGTCTCCCTGGAGGACTACAGGCTCCAATTGAAAGACCTACTCCTCCATAAAATGGAGAAAAGCCTCCAAATGGTCAAACAGAAATACTACGAGAAGGGGGACAGAGCGGATAGGATCCTGGCCTGGAAATTGAGGGAGGTCCGAGGAGCAGAATGGTGAAGGGAGTGAGGGACAGCGGGGGTACATTGGGTAATGGCACCCCCCATATAAGCGAAGCCTTCCGTAATTACTATGAGTCACTATATGCCTCCGAATATGACGGCGGCGATGCCCATATTGAAGAGTTCCTCAATTCCATACAGATACCCTCCCTCTCGCGGGATCAGGCAGAGGTGCTGGAGGGCCGGGTGACCGAGGAGGAGGTGGAGAAGGCGATCAGCGGGATGAAGGTGGGGACTTCCCCGGGGGAGGATGGCTTCTCTGTGTATTTCTATAAGAGGTTCCGATCCACCCTGTCTCCATACCTGGCGAAAGTTTTCAACTCGGTATTGGAAGGGGGCACCCGTCCCGACACCATGATGGGAGCCATTATAGTGGTCCTTCCCAAGGAAGGTAAAGACCTGAGGGAGTGTTCGTCCTACCGACCCATATCATTGCTTAACATCGATGTCAAAATCTTGGCCAAGGTGGTGGGCAGGCGGATGGAGGGGATAATGCAGAAGCTAGTCCACGGGGACCAGGTGGGTTTCATTAGGGGCAGACAGGGATCGGATAATATCCGCAAAACGATAGACTAGGTTCATTTCGCCCAAAACTCAAATCTCGAGGCATGCATTCTGTCCCTGGACTCGGAAAAAGCTTTCGACAGAGTAGAATGGAGATACATGACCCTCCTCCTCCAACGAAGAGGCTTCGGGACGCACATCCTGAGCTGGGTCGCTGCCCTCTACAGAGCCCCTACCGCGAGGGTCCAGGTGAACGGAGTGCTGTGGGAATCCTTCCCTCTTACCCGAGGGACTAGATAGGGCTGCCCTCTCTCCCCCCTTCTATATGTCCTCACGATGGAGGCTTTGGCCATAGCGGTTAGGTCCCACCCAGATATCAGGGGTATTAGAAGGGGAGAGGTGGAATTCAAGCTGTCCCTGTTTGCGGATGATATCCTAGCATACCTAGTGGATCCGGGCTCTTCGATCCCTTCCGTCTTGTCCCTGGTCAGCTCCTTCGGGAGGTTCTCAGGCCTGATAATAAATACCGCCAAGTCTGTCCTCCTTCCGATGCGTCTGTTGGACCCGGTACTGGACCCCCTGGCTAGGTTTTATGGGATAGCGGTGGGCAAGAACACCATAAAATACCTGGGGGTTCTCCTCACTAGGGACTTAACAAAACTAGGGTCTTCCAACTATGAGCCCATGCTAACTTAGATCGCCTCTGACTTGAGGAGATGGGGAGGAATCTCTCATGCCTCTCATGGTATGGTCGGATGACGGCAGTCAAAATGAACATACTGCCTCAGCTCTTATACCTCTTCACAGCCCTCCCTACCCGGGTACCCGCTCAAACATTTATAGACTTACACAAGGGGGTCCGGGACTTCATCTGGCAGGGGAAAACCCTGCGAATTGGTAGGGCCACCTTGACGCTCCCGAGAGAGGAGGGGGGTTTTGGTTTCCCAGTTTTTCAATTGTATTACCACGCAGCACAACTGCGGGTCCTTCTAGAACACATGAAGGAAGGTTTATGGACATATTGGTCATACCTAGAGGACATGGACGTCCACCCCGTAAAAGTCCTAGACCTCCTGTGGGCCCCTCGCAGGTCAATCCCGAAACAGGTCCTGTCCCACCCGACCCTGGGTGTCCTCTGGGACATTTGGAGGGAATGCCCCCGGACAGCACATCTTTCTTTGTGGCCGTCCCCCATGGCCTCCTTGTGGGGCCCCCCCCCTGAAATTGGGCAGCAGAGGGTTTAGACAATCCCAGAGTTGGTCTGATGCGGGACTGGAATGGGCGGGCCAGCTGTTCAGGGAGGGAGAATTCTTGAGTTATGAGGACCTCTGGGAGGGACTGGGAGGTGGGACCCTCTCCATTTTCGATTACCTCCGTCTCAAGGGCATCCTCAATGACCCTGCATGGAGCCCTAACCTGCGGAGACAACTAACTCCCTTCGAGAAACTCCTCGACTCAGCAACCTCTAGAAAGGGAGCGGTCTCCTGTATGTACACTGTCCTAAACACCCATGACCTCCAGGTTAGGCGAGGTTTCCGTGATTTTTGGAACGATCTGGTGGGGGAGGAGATATCAGAGGACGCCTGGGCTCGCATTTTCAGGATATCGTTTCATGGCAATCTTTTCACCTCGGATATGGAACACAACTTTAAAATCCTGCAGGGGTGGCACAGGGACCTGGCAAAACTCTCGAAAATGTTCACAGGGGTATCACCCGAATGCCCGAGGGGCTGTGACCAGAGAGGGACTAGAGGTCACATGTGGTGGCTATGCCTGAAGGTACAGACCTATTGGGAATCGGTGCGAGATTGGATAGCGGAGGTAACAGAGGACCCTCTACCCCTCAACCCGCTGACCATGTTGCTGGGCCTCCCCCCGGAGGAAGCGGAAATACACTGGTACCCAAGGATGTGGGAAACTATGTTTAGAGCAGGCAGAGTGGCCCTAGCCCAGAGGTGGAAGAGCCCGGAAACACCTTCCAAAGAAGACTGGACAAAAAAACTTAAGAACATGTTCCTGATGGACAAACTGACTGCCTTGGTGAACAATGACTCATGCTCATTCCTCGCTGAATGGTATGGGGTCCAGCAGACATGGGGATGGGGTGTCCACTAGTTCCGAAATCGTGCCCCCGTATGGTCAGTGCGTGACCATCGATGTGAAGGACAATACCCAAATGGGGGGTCCCCACGACCTGGGGCAACGTCGGCTTCAAGCCAGTAACTGAATGGGTCACATGTCGCGGCGCTTCAAATACCTAGGAAAAGATGTGAAAGTTTGGTCTCTTTACTGTTGTTATGTTTGGATTGGACACGGAGGGGGGGTTAAGAAGGGGGGGGGATGGGGGCTTCAGTTAGGCCCCGTTTTCTGTTTTTTATGTTTTGCAAAATACTAATAAAAACCAAAGTTTAAAAAAAAAAATGTTTCCTTTCTTTTTTTTATTTTTTGTATATAGTTGTTCTAGTTAGTATTAGATTTCATTTGGGTTATTTGTTTGGAGTGCATTTTGGACTTTGCTCCAAGTTTATTTGTAAATATCTTTATTTTACTTTGAGGATTGATGCTCACCATGCGGAAATGTTTTTTTTTTCATTTGCATTACATTTTATGGAACCGTTTTTGGACATGGGCATTTTTTCATCATTTTTTGGTTTGCATTTGCATTTTATGAAGATTACTTTGGACATTTTCACATTATTTTTCATTTGGATTGTACATATTTTACATTGTTATTTGCTGTGTGTATGGATAAATACAACTGCACAATGGTGTGCAGTCATTTTACTTGAAAACATAATGTCGAAAGACAATGTCGAAAAAAAATATCGAAAAAAAAGCCGTTTTCTTTTTCTTAAATTAAAAATTTATTGTGGGGTCCGGGGATTAAAAAAAAGGGGTAAAATAAAAAAATAGAAAAAAGGGGGATTAGGGGGAAACCCCCCCATTTTGAAAAAAAAACGTATTGAAAAAGAAATTCGAAAAAAAAATTTGACATTTTTTTTCTTTAAAAAATGACTTTCGACATTTTTGTTTTCGAAAAAATGACTATGAACCCTGCACAAAATACTTTCTTCATTTACTCACAGTCATTGTTTCTCTCACTTCTTTTTTACCAGTTTGCAGATTTGTTACTTGTTTTTGTGTCTGTGGTAATGACCATTGTTGGTCATGTGTGTGCTTACTTGCATGCATGTGTCATGTTTGCTATTAATTTGCGTGGGGCATATGCACATGGGGTTGACCAGTGGATGTGTGTAAATGAGCAAGTTTGTGTGTGCACGGTCAGATGTCATTGGCTTTCACATGTGCAACATCACTGTGTATTACTCCTCACTGTGTTTGGTAAGGTGGTGTATAGTGTTACTGACGGGAGTGTGGCATGGTCACATTTTTTATGCAGGATTTTCTTGATGCAGTGTTGGCAGTCATGCTTTTCCCTAAAGAAGCATATGTTTGTGTTGTTATCATTGTCTATGGTGTTGTTGGGCATCTTGCACTGGCAGTCATTTGAGCAATGTATCTGTTTGTACACATTGGCAGACCAATGCTGCAGTCTTGGTGGTTAGCACACTGTCTGATTGGCATGTACTAATTCAGTACTAGAGTCATTCCTCTTGGATTATGCTTTTGGTACTCCTCTGCCGTGATGAACTGTCTGAATCTGCATTGGTCAACTGCCTAGACTCTGAACTTGGTCAAAGGTCCACTCCCAAGCCACCTGCACACCCGCACTGCCTCCCTGACATCCCCCAGACTTGCACTGTGTTTATGTATGTGAACAGCCACCTACCTGCACTTCACACATGCCGTCTGCACTTAGGCTTTGACTTGACACCAGCTGGGCACAGTTTGTTTGTTTTCTTGTTTTTTCTTTTTGTTAGGATGTCCTTCACATGTACTGCAATGCACCCTCCTCCAACCCCCTTTTCTCCCTCCCCACTTCCCATGCACTGGCACCATCTACATGTCACCTGACATAACAAGTTCAGTGTCTCTGTCGTCACTGTCTTCCCCTCACCGGACTCTTTGCGGATTGTTACACTTGTGTATATGCACATTATGAATGACATGTCATTTGATAGGATGTCATGTCATGTCCTTCACACATGGGAGTCACAGTGATGTCTTTATTTGGTTCTCTGCTAATGTCAGCTCTTTGAGGCTCAGGCCGTGACACGCCTGGGCAGTGTCTGTTTTTGTGGCACACATTGAGGGTGCTTCCTAATCTGTCACTGTGTGACTATTTCTACATGCCAATTTTTTACATGACTTTGTCACATGGAGTGCAGGGCCTCACTTTACCCTTCACTTGTGGGATGTGTATGTTGGGAAATGGTTTCAGACAGCAATTGTTTTTGAGCAGCTGGCACACTCAAGGATGTGGCCCAGGTGTATGCATTTGTTTCTGTTTGCCTGATCGTTTTTTTAACAGGTGGTTCAGGGTGGTGCCAGTACACGTCAGTCAAGATGCTCAACACACCATCGATGGAGTGTACATGTGTCACAATGTCACAGTCCACCATGCAGGTGATGTCCAGTCTGGATGGTGCTGCCCGCAGTGTGGCGTCACAGGTGATGGCGGATGGGGGGGTCCCATGTGGTGGGGGCTGCCTGCAGACTGGGGTCATGGCCGATGGTGGGGTTCATGTAGTGGGGGCTACCTGCAGGCTGGGTGATGGGAGTTCGGGGGGACACATGTAGTGGGGGCTGCCTGCGGGCTCGGGTGACGGCAGATGGGGGTCCCATGTAGTGGGGGCTGCCTGCAGGCTGGGGTCATGGCGGATGGGCGTCCCATGTAGTGGGGGCTGCCTGTGGGCTGGGGTCATGGTGGATGGCGGGGGCCCATGTAGTGGGGGCTGTCTGCAGGCTGGGGTCATGGTGGATGGGGGGGACCATGTAGTGGTGGCTGCCTGTGGGCTGCGGTCATGGCGGATGGGGGGTTTCCATGTAGTGGGGGCTGCCTGCAGGCAGAGGTGATGGGGGCTGGGGAAGTCACATGTAGTGGGGGCTGCCGGCGAGCTAGTGTCATGGCGGATAGGGGTCCCATGTAGTGGGGGCTGCCTGCGACCTTGGGTGATGGGGGCTGGGGTGACCCATGTGGTGTGTGCGGCCTGCGAGGTGGCATCACAGGTGATGGGTGAAGTGGGTGTCCCATGTGGAGGGTCTTTCAAGCAGGCTCGGGTGATGGGGGCTGGGGTGTGGGTGTCCCGTCAGGAGGGGTAAGCTTCCAGTGCATTTGTGCATGTATCTCGGGTTGTTTTGGAGGTAATAGGGTGTGGCCAGGGTACGCACTGAGTTCACACGCAATTTGGCTGGGGTGCGGATGGGGTACGCGCTGAGTTTTCATGGGATTTGTCTGGGGTGCGGACGGGGTACGCACTGAGTTTTCACACGATTACTCCATCCGCACCCCAGACAAATCGCGTGACAACTCAGCATGTACCCCGTCCGCACCAAGTTTTCACGCGATTTGGCTGCAGGGGCTGTATGCTGGACCTTGGATGGCATGGGGGCTTGCGCCGCGTTAGGCATTTTACTTGCTTTTTACTGCGCGTGGGGGCGTGTTGGGGGGATTACTGGTGCTGCTTGATGTTCCTTGCGGCATGGCTGGTGATGCCCCAGGAAATCCATGAATACGCGTGGCGCGCAATTGTTTTTGCGCTCCTTCTCGACGCGCAGTGCTTGTACCTTTTCTGCGCTGGATTCTATGAATCAGGCCGTAAATGTCTGCTGAAAAGCTATTAATCACTCTCAGACAGCACGGTGCTAATGTTGAGGAAGCCAGAGTACAAGGGCAGTGAGAGTATAAGAGTGAGGATGACAGCCTGAGGGCCCTGTGTGCGCTGCACATATTTAATGTCCCGAAGTAAAAGACTATGGGTTTCATTACCACTCCAGCCGGTAAAAACAGCAGGCTGCCGCCGGAGTTGTGTATTTTTTCTGGCGAATCACCAGGGCATTACAGCCCCGGCGGTCCCTGAAGCCAGGCGTTGGAAAAAGTTACTCCCCATTCCAAATTTGAGTCACATAGGACTCAATGGGAATGGGGAAGATGGTAGCACCACCACCATTCATTATGGTGCCGGTGCTACCGTCAAAGTCTGCAAGCGCGTGCCTTTCCGCCCGCCAGGTCTGACCTGGTGGGTGGGAGGGTCTCCGGCCCGCAAACTTGTACTCTGCCGGTACTCTGCCGGTCCGGTAACAACCATGCCGGTAAGCCTACCGACACTGTTGTTACAGGAACAGCACAGTACAACTCTGCAGGTGGGTGCTGTCCCACCCACCAGGGTCCATAGACGGAAAAGGATTGCCTGATATCGGAATCTTGAACCAAAGAATCATTGTGCGTCACGCCAAAAATATGCTTTAGAACCGGAACTGGCGTCAGCACTGCTACTACTCAGTAAGGCTTCAGCATTGGGCACGTCAGTAAGGCAAAAGTGCGTAATGTTAAGCACCTGTTGTGCCGGGTATGTCCACATATTCTCCGTTTGGGTGATCATGGGAGCATGTTTTCGTCGTCCTGAAGATGCCTCTCGCATAACTGGCATCAACGTTGTTTTCACTTGCGCCTGACGTGTTTGCCGCATTTCATGAATCCGTGTCTTCGGTCTGGCTGGCTTTTCGGCATCGGCATAGGGCTGCTTTTAGACATCATTGCTCATCATCATCGGTTTCCCATGGATCGCTGGCACAGATGTGACATTTTTCATTGGTAGCAGCATGCCGTTTAACTCTCCCGAACGGAGTCCATTTAGTCCCACAATTACACCAGCCAGACACAGGCTCTACAAGGCAAACCCAGAAAAGAGATCTCAGTGTTGTAAATCACTCTCTCAGGTAACATTTGTCTGTGGGCACATATTGCCATTTCTTTCTACCGGGCTCCATTACTAAAACTACTTGGTCTTTGCCTGATGCAATGACATCTGCGGGCACTGGTTAGGCCACTTGGCCTTTCCATCCACACCTTCGCACCCGGTGCCATACTGTCTGAAGAGCCAAAACCACGATCTCCACAGGTAGTTAACACTGTAGGAGGCTCCCCCTTCTTAATCATGGACACCTTAACTGGGATAATAATCAGTTGGGCCACCCGATCGCCCTTGTGGATCGGTAACAATTGGTCCCCACTATACATCAGGATGACTTTGATCTCGCCTTGGTAATCGGCATCAATTACCCCTCCCAACACTTGAACTCCCTTCAATGCTAGGCCAGATCTAGGGGCAATCCATCCCATATGCTCTGGGGGAATTTGTACTCCAATCCCTGTTTCAATTACAACCATCCCTCTTGGGTCTAATCTGATTTCCTCATGGGACTGCAAGTCTACCCCTGCTGACTCTGGAGTCGCCCGATAGGGAGCTATAGAACCCAGGGTAATTTCCCAGTACAATAGGGTTTCTCTGACTGAATTGGGTTGAATCTGTAAAGCAGGAGTCATTAGCCGCATCAAAGGAGTTTCATGCTCATTCACAGGCCTATTATTTAGCACTTGCACCGCATCAAACACACGATCACGCCAGCCTGCCAAATTGCCATCTCCAGATTTGCGCAACTGTTCTTTCAACAACCCATTCATTCGTTCGTTCAATCAGCCCTGAAGAGGCAGGGTAACAAGGCACATGGTAAAGCCACTCAATGCTCTTTTCCTGACAATATTCCTGTATCAATTTGCCTTTGAAGTGTGACCCATTGTCACTTTGAATCTGCAAAGGCACTCCGTAATGCAATATGATCTGATCTAACAACCTAATGGTGTTCAGTTGTGTGGCACACTTGCACAGCAAAACCATCATGTATCCTGAGTATGTTTCCACAATAGTGCATGCATACTGACAACCTTTACTGATTGGCAGGGGACCGATACAATCAATCTGCCAAATTTGACCTGGTAATTTTCCTCTTTGCAATGTGCCCCGAACAATCTGAGGGATAGGCCTATGCTGTTGGTCTTGGCACACTGGACATTGCAAAATGATAGTTTTCACTACTTCTAAAGGAATACTGATTCCTCGAGCTTGTGCCCACCTGATAGTAGCCTTTTCTCCAAGGTGCCCACATTTCTGGTGAGCCCACTTGGCCAAACCCTCCAAATCGTCTTCCTGAGCCTCCGCATCCACAAATGAAATCTTGGTGTGTTCATCTGTAACAGAATTAAACCAACATTCTAATGAGTCTGTAGCACAATGCGCGTCCACATGATACACAGTGACTTCACTTTGTGATAACATTTCTGCAATATCTTGCCACAGTTCTTTTCCCCACAACTCTTTTGAATGAATCGTCCACCCATTCTTTTGTCAGGTTGGCAACCACACCGCCAACCCATTCGCCACTGACCATGAATCTGTGTACAAATGACATCGACCAGGGGTCTCTTGTTTCAATGCCCGGTAAACTGCGTAAAGCTCTGCAAACTGACTGCTCTTCCCTTTCCCTGACGTTGTCAAAATCTTTTTTGTCTTGGGATTGTACAACACTGCTTTCCAGTATCGCTCGGTTCCCACATATCGGGCTGAGCCATCCGTGAACCAGGCATGCTCTGTCTGCTCCACGGTCAAATCGGCATAAGGTACTCCCCATTTCACGGGAGACTCACGTTTTTCAGGCACTTCCGGTGGTTTGTAATCGTAGGGCGGTATGTTGGCTACTTGCTCATGTAATTTTGCAACTCGACCCTTCCCTGATTTGGCTGTGTCTTGAATGTACCATTTCCATTTAATTATGTTGGCTTCTTGAGCATGTCCTATTCTATGTGTTTTAGGAGAGCTCAGTACCCATTGCATAATCGGTATTTCTGGCCTCATCAATACATCATGGCCCACCGTCATTTGCTTGGTATCAACAAGGGCCCAATAGCATGCCAGCAACTGCCTCTCAAACGGAGTGTATGAATTACCAGCATCGGGTAACTTACGACTCCAGAACCCCAATGGCACACGTTTCCTGTCCTGTTTCTGCCACACACTCCAGTTAGCATAATTGTCTTCTACAGACACATTCATTTCCAATTCGCCTTCCTTCAATGGCCATAGATCAAGCACCTGCTGCACGGTGTCTTTTGCCAAATCAAATGCTTTCTGCTGCTCTTCCCCCACTGAAACTCATATTTCTTTCGTGTCACTTTATAGAGGGGGGCCAGTATCTGCCCTCAATGGGGAATGTGCTGTCTCCAAAACCCAAACAGCCCTATAAACTGCTGAGCTTGCTTTTTGTTCATTGGAGTGGTGAACTCAAGTATTTTCTGTCGGGCCTTCGGCACCATTTCTCGATGCCCATTATGCCACTGAATCCCTAGGAATATCACTGTTTCAGCTGGGCCTTGAATTTTGTTCAGTCTAATTCAGTCTAATTAAACTTTTAGTCAGTTTAATCTCCCACCCTTCCTTCTTCAATCCTTCCATAATGACTTCTAACTGGTTTTGTACACTGCGCTCGTCCTTGCCCTGAATCAAAATATCATCAATGTAGTGAGAGATTTGTATGTCAGGTTTACACGGGATCTTGTCTAAGTGCTCTGTCAGCAGCCGGTGACAGATAGTCGGGCTATGTATGTACCCCATAGGTAACCTTGTAAAGGTGTACTGACGCCCGCTCCAAGAAAATGCGAACTGCTCTTGCCACTCTTCAGCAATTGGCACAGAGAAAAATGCATTGGCTAAATCTACCACTGCATACCAAGTCCCCTCAAACTTTTGGACATTCTCAATCAAGGTAATGGCATCTGGGACCGCGGACACTAAGGGAGGAGTGTGTTTATTCAACTCATGGTAATCCACCGTCATCCTCCAAGACCGATCCCCCTTTTTAATGGGCCAGAGAGTATTGTTCCATGCGGTGGTGATAGGGCGTAACACACCTGCCTCCACATGCTCTTTGATGGTGTCTGAAATTTCCTTGTGCCCCCCAGGAATGTGGTATTGCTTCATTGCTACCCGCTTGGTTGCCAAAGGCACTTGCACTGGGGGCATCTTCAATTTGCCTACAGTAATGGGTGTGCAGGTCAATGCACTCACCCCAAACTGGTACGTTTTCCCTCCCAGTCCCAAAGTCAACCCTTCCAGAATGTCAAAGCCAATTATGTACTCAGGTATTGAGACAATCAACACTTGGTATTTCTGCCTATTCAAATTGCCTATTTTCATCTCCAATTCAGTTTGTACTGCGGGGGTCTCCTTTCCCCCGAGACCTGTAATAGTAAATTGTCTGCCTTTGAATCGTGCTGGATTGCCATGAATCAGAGAGGCCTCCGCCCCGGTGTCTATCAATGCTCGCACCCCTTGCGTATTTCCTGGCCCCCAAAAAATCTTAACATTAACATGGGGCCGCCTATCAACTTTTATGTGAGCAGACACTGCCAGAGCTTGGCCGTAACCCTAGCCAAATTTTGAATGAGTGTGACTTGACTCTGCCTCTAGAATTGCACTCACCACCTTCCTCAAATCAGAGTATGTTGGCTGGTACGGGGAAGGTGTCCCCATAGACCCTTCTTGTTGTTCTTCCTCAGGAGGAGCGGAAGGTAAGGTGTCCCCCTGTGGCTTGGTTACTACCTGTTTCTTAACCTGTTTATAGCGATCTTTGGCTGCAAGCCCTCTCTTTTTGTATACTTCATACATTACCCTAGTTTCAATGCCATCAATTTCTTCTCGTGGCTCACCATCTTTTAACAAAGCCAAAAACATGTCCTTTCTGGACACTCGGGAGTCTCTACTATCTTGCCTCCTACCTTCAGTTCTTCTCTCACTACGCCCGTGGCTTGTCATCACTCTTGTCCGACTCCCCTAAATCTGCCAGTTGCCAAATAGCATCCACTACCTCATCAGTGGGTTTACCCGTCATACCTACGAGCAAAGTCATAATGACACTTTTGTATGCGGGTGGTGCAGTTCTGATCACCATGTTTCTAGTTGAAACTGAGAGCGGCCGGCCCCCATGTGTCCTGGAGCATCCACGTGAATTGCCTCTTTCATAGCATGCTCTCTGACCTTTTGAATTGCCTCTTTCAACGTATACCACTTTGTTTCCTCGCTAGGCCAATCTGTGGTAATGGGGTATTTACGGTTACATGCTTGGGCTGCTAGGTTCAACAAAGACACCTGTGAATCGTGACCATTCTCATCAGGGGGCGGCCCTGCCCTTAAGACCTCCTGTACATTGGTGTCAGTTGACAAGGGTAGAAAACACGATAAGTCCCTGGAATCTACCAACAACCCCGCAGCGCCCCCAACCAGCAACCTCACCATCCATGTCAATAAAGGTTCCCCTGCTTTTTGCCTCAAACGGGTAATAATTTCCCCAACCTCCTGCTGGGTGTAATCCTCCAGCGTGGTTAAATCCACAACCCCGCCTGCAGGATTCTGCGAGTGGGGCCCGGCTTGCCGTCTTCTAACTGGCTTAACAACCACTGTCTTCTGCTTAATTTCCGTTCTGGGGTCTGACTCATTTGCTGAATTACTCTCTGGACTGGTTGAGTCAAAAATATCTCCATCCCAATTATCCAGATCCCAGTCCACACCGGCGGTAGCGATTACAGCTGCCACCTTTCCTTGGTTGACCCCTCCCCATCTTTTCCTATACTTATACCGGGCTACTCTGACTGCTGCCCTCTCGGCCACGGCCTGGTATGTGTCAACCTTATCTTTAAAAAGTTTCATTTGAATCTGCTGCATTAACGCAGTCTGCCTTTCTGCAGCCAGCTCTCTTTCCAATCGCAAAATATAATTTTTAATTTCCAAATTCCTTTGATGTATTTTCCTATAGGCATGCAAGAGGACCCAACCCTGCCTACCCAGCGCAGTGCATTCCCTTCCTCTTTCCACTGAAACTTCTTGTAAGCACAACATTACATCAGACGGATCAGCATCTCCCAATCTCTGATCCCATGTTTCACTTAGCCCTGTGCCGCATGGCCACACCGGGGCCAATTTATCATATGGAATCTTAGCCCAGCCTGGAATGATAACATCAGAACATTCACCGCCAGCGGGAACGCTCTTTTTCCTGAACAAACTATTCATCATTGCAGCACTGTACAAAACCTCTTTATATCAATATATTTTTTCATTTCCACACTGCAGTCACTCGCGAAGGCACCCACACACCAACAAAAAAAACCTGATTAACACAGTTCAACACTCGCTGCCCAATTACTTTCACTTGCAATGTAAACAAAGCCTATCTGCGTTCAAACAGATTCTTTAATATTTGGAACAATTCATCACAAATACCCTGCTAACAGCGTCAAAATGTTTTGCTCGCCCAAAGTGCACGGACAGTCATTAATCACCAGCGCAATTACGGAGCCGCTACTTTAAACGCAGGTAGACGACACAATGACTCACAACCACACACACGCTTAGAAAATAATGAGCACTTATACGGCCATTTATTCAAAGCTTGGAAGCAACAAGTGATAACACAGAAATAAATCACAGAAAAGACAGAGAATTTAAAAGAAAATACATCATCTCGCCAGAAGCGGCTGGAAGACCCCGATAACAGCCAGGCCGAGAGCACAACAGCCCACAGGTATGCCGGACGGAAGCGTCCCCCCTCCGACTGAAGTATTTGTACTTGTCCCGTCTGACCGTTGAGGGGTTCTGCATATATGCACTCCTCAAAAAGGGGTGGTAATTTCTCGAACCTTCTGGCAAATGCACTTGCGCATTGATGGGCAACCGTTGGTTGCCAGCTGGGTCAACCGACAATAACCTCAAGGAGCAAAGCGCTTCGCTCCTCTAAGAACAAGCGCCACGGAAAACAGTCCCATAACTCATAACAAGACATAACAAAGCCAGCTTTCCCAGCAGAATGTCCTTGACTGCATACCAGGTTTGGAAAGCATGTTTTCTTCAGCAAAGTAAATTCAGCTCTCAGCGAAATAAGTACAGCTTTTCACTGCGGCATGAAGTAAATATCCATTATGGCTCTGAGTGTTCCCAGAATACACTGCGCACCAGCGCCATGTTTTAGCTCAAGCATAACACATGCCCCGAGTACTGAAGCCTCCTATGCTGGGCCTGCTACTGCCATATTGCCCGGTGCCTGCTCCTTAAGGACAGCCTCCGGGATGATGACACCCCCCGGGGCTGTCGTACATGGGCCCTGCTCCTTGGTGCCTGCTCCGCTGCCATTGCCACAGCTCCTATTGCCGGCTGGATCGGCGTGGTGACCACCTCTGATGATCCTATATCGACTCCCAACTCTGGCGGGAATGTGATCTCCACCAGACGGCCACGGTGGGTGGGACAGGTACAGAGGGGGCCCTGCTGGTATCTGGGCCGGAAGGCACCAGGGAGAATGACTGGTGCACAGAGGAGGAAGACGCACCCAATTTGAGACCAGGAACTGAGCAAGCCAGTTCAAGGGACACCAGACCTCATTGTGATGATGGACAAGCCCACCACCGTAAGCCTGCACATCATCACGAATGGTGTCTGTACGCCTCGCGATACCGACCAGCACCGGTTCCACATTATCTCGAATGGCAACATCCGCAGGAATTGATGTTTCCATTTGTGCAGAAACATCTGCCACCTGCGGATGGGTCCGGCCTGGGGCAAGCCTGCAAGTGTATACTGGTGCAGGCCTAGGGGCAGGGTTACTGAAACAAATGATGGTGCCAGGATAGCGAGAGCAACTGGTAGAAAAAAGGCAGAAGGTAACAAATCAAATCATAATTTTTTATTTTATTTAGATTTGAGTGTAAACA
Organism: Ambystoma mexicanum; assembly: GCF_040938575.1. NCBI lineage: Eukaryota > Metazoa > Chordata > Amphibia > Caudata > Ambystomatidae > Ambystoma > Ambystoma mexicanum. The sequence continues at coordinate 232,352,541 of NC_090934.1, forward strand.
TCATCATTAGACATCTTTAATTAATTCATTTTTTATTGAAAACATCCTAAATTTCAGGCATTCATACATTCATTCAGCTAATTCAGATCCTAAAATATTTGAATTAAATTATTTTAAGAATTTAAGAAAGTTCAAATTCAATTCCATTGCAGTGCTAATAATAGTTCACTCCAGACAAAATATCGACTATTAGTGCCCATATATATGAATCTTCTTTATCAAACAGGCTTCCTGGTAAATAGTTTCGACTTGGATGATTATATAATGTCTTCATCAGGATTGGATGAACGTTTAACAAAATTCTAAAATTAAACACAAAATTAAATAAATTTCAATTAAAATACTGTTTAAAATATACCATTCTGTCTCTTTTCACTCAGTTACTCCCATCAAACAACAAAGTCCAAACCCGGGGAGAGGCCTATATGGTCTATCTCTGTACCCAACTGAGGTTCAGCTTAATGGAAGGAACTTTTAAACATTATTCCAGTTCCTAATACTCACAAAATTCCTAAATGCAGCACATGTCAAGGAAACCACAAAGCATCTATATGTGTGGTTTCACAGCCCCATCTACCTATGTACAAGGTTAAACGGTAAATTCAGAAGGAAAAAACGTTGTTTCCCAATCTTTAGACACTGTCAATTCGTGCCAACGTGCTCCCCTTAATCCCACACCCTGACGCCTACATGTCTCCATTCAGTTTAAATAAAAACGTACCTGAGAACCACATAAGGTTTGCCGTCTAGTTTGTGCTTCGACAACCTCTGAAATATGTCAGAGGTGCTGAATATGGTTTAAGTTTCAATAGTCTCTGGTGTACATCAGAGATGCTATGGTTAAGCCAACCCTGGGAAACAAACAGAAACAACAGACAAGAAAAATGTGTTAATTCCCAGTGTGTATTTTACTCTAAAAGCCCATACTTCTGGGTATGACTGGGTTCAAGATAGAGTAACCCAAAAGAATACCTTCAAAGCGAAGGCTTTTATCACACTGGCTCAGTTTTCATCAGTGAGAAAGGCAATCTGCCTCTGTGGAAAAGAACAAAGAGAAACACCATATGTCCATCTTTATCTTCCCTCAATCTAAATCATATCTCTAAACGACAGAGCGACAAAGAGAAGAAGAAAGAAAGAAAGAAAGAAAGAAGAAAAGTGAAACAAACGTCTTCTCACCTAATGCAATCTTCTTAGATCTTATTCACCCGCCTCGTGTGTACACAAAAACGGGATGCAGAAGCAATGGGTGAGAGACACAGTTCCCTCCGTGTAGGGGCTCCTATTCCCTGTGTGGTTATGATCTAAAAAGAATGTCAAAAATCACGTGCATGAGCTTCTTTGTGCGCACTATACTGTCCAAAAGACGTTATAAGGCGAACGGCGGAAGGGACAAAACATCCCACTTACCTCACACTAAGTTCCAAATTGGACGCGGATCACAATAACTTCCGAGAAACTGAGGCGACAGCGTATAGTAAGCTAGTCCCTCTTTTATATTAATCGTTTGTTTCAAAAACACAAACAACGGACAAATGCTGGAGTAGAACCTCGGCTTCCCAACATGGCGAATAAGGTGCCGCTTAAAAACATATTTCACCGCAACAGTCCGTGCGGGTTAATAGTGATTGAATATCTAATACCATTAGAGATTACATATAGAAAAGAGAAGCGGCTCCAACTTAGCCCAAACGAGCTAATTAAGTGATCAAAAAATAATAATGGTCATTGCAAAACGAAGGGTATGGTAGAGAAGATAATAATATCTAAGAGTGTGTGGAGACATTCTAAATTCTAAATTACAAATTACAACGCCGGTTCACATACAAAAAAGGGGGGATACAGCTTAATAAGGTCTGCATTGTGGACCTTATTACTTCCTGCACGCCGCCTACGGCCCTGTATACCTTATAAATACATACCCGACGCAGAGCACGATAAGGAAATGAGTAAAGAGCACTCAATTCCACTCCTCTTGTTGGTTCAGGCCTCTATTGAGGCTGTTGGTGTAAAATATCCACCACTGTTCTTTCTGAGATAATCGTGCCGTCACATTGGCCGCATCTGTGCCGAAAACCTTTTCTACAGCCCACCATTTTATATCTTCTGGATTGTGATTAAATTCCACAAAATGCATGGTCAAGGGGGCATTCAACTGCCCTGTTCTAATCTTAGATCTATGTTCCCCTATATGTAATTTTACGGCTCTAGTCGTCTTACCAATATATGCCTTTTTGCAAGGGCATATTATTACGTAAATTACATTGGAACTAAGGCAGGTGGTATGTTGCCTCAGTTTCCAGTCCCTTTCGTGGATATTAATAACAGAGGTGGCAGAAGTACTGGAGCAGTTGCAACTGTTGCCACAGGGGTAATGTCCCACAATAGGCGGCATACCCCGGTCGCAGTAATGGTCAATTGAGTATCTTGTACTTGGTTTCTGTCCGCCTTAGATACACAATTTTTAATATTCTTCCCCTTTTTAAAGGCATAGATGGGTTTGGGTAATTTCTGCATATTCAATTGGAGTAAATGCCAATGATTAGAGATGATTTTCTTAATTTGGTTGTGCTGTGTATTGAATGTAAGCACACAGACTATTTGATCATCCCTCAGTTTCTTTTCTTTTGGGTCTTTTCTCAATAAGACCTCTCTGTGCTGGTATTGAGCTTGTTTTTTAGAGTGTTTTAGAAGTTGTCTTGGATAACCTCTCTCTGTCAGTCTCTCCTCAATAGTGGAGGCTTGCCTAGTGAAGTCTTTTATTTTTGTGCAGTTTCTGCAAGCTCTTAGAAACGGCCCATAAGGAATGTTGGATTTCAAAGACTGAGAATGAAAACTCTGATGATGCAATATTGTGTTCCTGTCCGATTCCTTTCTGTACAGGTCCACAACCAAGATTTTATCGTCCACTTTTATCAGCAAATCCAGAAATGCAATCTCCTTATTGCTAGTCTGAATGATGAATTTCAAATTGGGATTTAAATTATTAATCCATATGAAAAAAGCATTGTAATCCCCTCTGGAACTATCCCAAATAATAAGTATATCGTCGATATACCTCTTATAGAGTTTCAGGGCAGATTTAAATGGATTAGATTCTGTCATAATGTTAGACTCTTCGAAATCCCACATATAAAGTGTGGCATAGCTGGGTTCAAATGATGCCCCCATCGCCGTAACCTTTATTTGCATATAATACGTATTTTTGAATCTGAAGAAATTCTTAGTAAGTGCAATTTCCAGTAGTTCCACCAAAAACTTGCTGGGGACTGAAATGTTATCTGTCCTGGTTTGAAGGAATCTTTTCATGATCCCCAGGGAATCCCCTGGGGAATATTAGAGTATAAAGACTCTACATCCAAAGTGATAAGTATATCATTATCACTGTTGAAAGGCAATGACTCAACCTTTCTTATGACATCCATTGAGTCAGAGAGATAGGTGGGAGTGTTTTTAGCCAGAGGTTTCAAAAAGAAATCTAAATATTGGCTTGTCGGTTCCAAAATGGAGCCGCTCAATGATACAATAGGTCGGCCTGGTGGCGCACTCATGCTTTTGTGTATTTTAGGCAACATATAGATAAGCGGAGTCCTGGTGTTATTAGGCAATAGGAAATTAAGTTCTTTTTGGGTAATAATTTCTCTTTCCAGAGCATCTTTCCTCAACGTTTCAATTTCTTTCCGAATTCTTTGCGAGGGGTCTCCTTGTAATTTAACATATACCTCCTGATTGTCAAGTTGTCTCATAACCTCGAGATCGAATTTCATGGCATCCCATGCTACCACTCCTCCTCCCTTGTCGGCTTTTTTTATCACAATTGTTCTATCTGATTGCAAGTTCTTAATCCCTGCCCAACCTTCTTTAGTAAAATGAAAGCATTTTTTGGCAGGCTTCATCTTGCCTTTATTCTCATAAATGGCATGGAAATCTCGAAGTACTTCCTTTTCAAAAGTGGCAGTCTCTTTGGATATCATGTTCAACGAGGGAGTAAACCTAGATGGTGGTTTGAACGGTGTATTAGAACTCAGTTCCATGGAAGAAATCTGAGTATTGCCAAAAAAGTCTTTAAGTCTAATCTTGCGGAAAAAACTCCTTAATTCTGTTTCAACATCCATTTTGCTGGGATCCTTCATTGGGATGAAGGAAAAACCTTTTTCTAATATGGAAACTTCTTTAGGTTTCAGAATCTTATCAGACAGATTGTAGACAGCTGTAGGGGGACTTACCTTCTGTAAGCCCTCCTTCTTGTCTCAAACAAGTTTCCTAATGGAGGAGGGCCTGTTTGCGGTGGAGGAAAAGGGAGTTCTTGGGGAGGATAAGGCTGCATCTGCCCAGGTGGGGCAAACCCTTGTGGGTAAAAATAAGGAGGATATTGGAAGAAAATGTTTTGTCTTCCTCTCCTTCCTCCTCTTTGGGAGCCTCTGTTCCGTTGTCTATAGTTTTGCTGATAACCTCTCCTTCCTCTTTGGTAGCCATCTCCTTCGTCAGATAAAGTGTCTGAAAAAGTAACCTTCTTGCGAGATGGTGTCCCTACTGTATTATTATCTGGATCTCTCCAATTAACCGGGCCCTGATAGTCCACGCTAAGGTAAGGGTATGCCATTTCTTTTGAAAAGTTTTTAACATCTTTAATGAGCTTTTCCATTTTTTTTGCAGTGGTAATTTTAATGAAATCAGTCACTGGATTCTCAATGGTATCTAGTTTCTCTTTGATATTCATAATAGTGGTATCGGCTTTAAAGGCTATTTCTGCTTTTTCAATCTCTTCCCCAACAGCCACACTTTTTTTCAAGGCTGTATTAATAGTAAAAAGCATTCAGTCTCTACTGCACTTCGTTTCTATGCCCGAAAAGGCACTTTTGTATTCAGCATTATCCACAAACAAGCAAGGCTCGTTGCGAACAAGTAGCCCCATCGGAATAATGTTCTTCTTTAAATACTCCGTTAGGAGGTGACTGTGCATTTCTGTTCTAAATTTCTTTTTTTTGAGACTTAAAATGCTGTCACTTGTGATGTTCAGAAAATCTCCAGTCACGTTATCTAACTGTAGTTTATCAAAGAAGTATGGGATCTTAGTGATCTCCGCTAAATGTTCTTCAGAGGCAGACATGATGGAGATATGGTGCAGGAGAAGAGGGAACAGTAAAGAGCAATAGACTCTACCGTAAAAGAAGCTCTTCCAGAGGACCCAACTGGGTGCTCCAAGAGATCTTGTTCGTTAATGAATATTCCCCACACAGCAAAGTGCTGCACCTACTAAATCAACCAAAAGGTGGGAACCTCAAAAATCACTGGCACCTTGAGGTAAGGCCATATAATGAAACAAATGATGGTGCCAGGATAGCGAGAGCCACGGGTAGAAAAAAGGCAGAAGGTAATAAATCAAATCATCATTTTTATTTTATTTAGATTTGAGTGTAAACATCATCCTTAGACATCTTTAATTAATTCATTTTTTATAAAAAACATTCTAAATTTCAGGCATTCATACATTCATTCAGCTAATTCAGATCCTAAAACATTTGAATTAAATTATTTAAAGAATTTAAGAAAGTTTAAATTCAATTCCATTGCGTTGCTAATAATAGTTCACTCCAGACAAAATATCGACTATTAGTGCCCATATATATGAATCTTCTTTATCAAACAGGCTTCCTGGTAAATAGTTTCGACTTGGATGATTATATATGTCTTCATCAGGATTGGATGAACGTTTAACAAAATTCTAAAATCAAACAAAAAATTTAATAAATTTCAATTAAAATACTGTTTAAAATATACCATACTGTCTCTTTTCACTCAGTTATTCCCATCAAACAACAAAGTCCAAACCCGGGGAGAGGCCTATATGGTTTATCTCTGTACCCAACTGAGGTTCAGCGTAATGGAAGGAACTTTTAAACATTATTCCAGTTCCTAATACTCACAAAATGCCTATATGCAGCACATGTCAAGGAAACCACAAAGCATCTATATGTGTGGTTTCACAGCCCCATCTACCTATGTACAAGGTTAAATGGTAAATTCAGAAGGAAAAAACATTGTTTCCCAGGGGCAGGGTTAGGCAGAGGTACCTCCACGGCGACCTGCACTGCCTCATGCCCCTGAGACTGCACCAGTCACACCCACCTCATCACCCCCGCCGGGCCCCATGGACTGGGCTGATGCGGCCTCCTCCTCCTCCTCCACCGCTGCCAACCTGGATCCCTCCCCAGCGTCTTCTGCACTGGTTTGCCCCTGTACAAGCACACCAGTGCCTCCCACTGACGAGGAGTCCACATCCACCTTCGCCTTCTTGGACCTCTCCTCAGCGCTGCGGCCGATGACTCTGACGCGGCACCAGTCTCCTCGCTCCCTGAAGATGTTATTACCTGGAGCGTGGCTGGGCCTTGCGTCTGGGCCTGGTGGAGGCATCCCCGCTGCCCTGCTCCACAGCACCTTCTCTGCCCTCTTCTTCCAACATCACTGTGGAGACTTAGAAGATGAACATCAGGGTACTGTCCCTATGTGTGATTTGCACAATCCACATGCACATGAAGTACACTGCCAAAGGTCACAACCATCATCACTCTGCACAACACACAGGTACATGCAAAGTACAAACAATCACTTACATGTCGGTCCTTCACAACAGACAATCACATCCTTGGACAAGGCACTGTCAGCACATACAAATTGTGCATGCTCCTCACATGCATCATGGGACATACACGTCATTCACACACATCACCTGACAGCCCAGAATCAGTGCACAGAGTTATGACATCAGAGTCCCCACAACGTCCATCAGGCAGCAAGAGTACTGCACACATTCAAATGCTCCAGTTCCATCCATCCCGGACTGGTGCCCAGTCACACAGCCACATCTCAGACACATGCACATGTACACCATGCATGTCCATGATGTTGACGACAGCACCAATGTGTCACACCTCTCACACGGCCATGTCTCAGACACATATAAGCAACCACATGTACATCGTTACATGCTGCATCACATCATACATAGCAACAGTAACACCGTTTGTAGCACACATGCCTCAATGGACACACATGCAGCACTGTCTCGGACATGCACACAAACATCTGTACAAGAGGCATACCTGCAAAATGGACACGGTGCACACTCCTATCACACATCAACATGCACTGTTGAGGGCACCAACACATGGACACTTACCAGTCGACTTCAGATGGAGCTGCAAATCCAAGACCTGGGCATGCAGCATTGGGTAAAACCGCTCCAGGACCCGCATGTCAATGTTCAGCTGGCCACGGTGCCCCCCTTGGTTCACACCAGCCTGGAGGAAGCGCAGGGCCTTGTTGTGGGTCCTGGCCTTGAGGTCCTCCCATCGCTTGTGGACATGGTGGTAGTCCCGGGATGCCACACCCTCCACGTTGATGGCACCCACGATGTCCGGCCAGATCTACTTCCTTCCTTCCTTGCCGACTTGCGTTGGTAATGCCAGGACTTGCTCCACCAGGATGTCAACTTCTCTTGCACTGAAGCTGACAGCTCTGTGCCTCGCTGCCGTCGGGTTGCAATTTACATCAGATGATTTTGGTCCTGACATGGCAACCCCCGAGGCTAGTGTGGGTGGGTAAGGTGGTCCTGGGGCTGGGCTGTGGAGTGGTGGTCTGGCACATTGGGAGTCTTCGGGATCAGCAGAGGTGGTCACAGGTCCGACGACAGGAGCACTGGCAATGGCTGCATAGCAGGCAACCAAATTGCAGGGCATGTGGGAAACAGGCACGCACAGTGGGCAGGCAGCAACAGATGGCTCTTAGGATGCAGCTCAGGGCAGTTGGAGGCAGGTAAATGGGCTGGTAGGTATGAGCATGGGTCTTCCGTGTTACTCGCGTGGGCAGCTGGAAACAGAGTGACTCTGCATGTGCAGAAATAGCACGTTAGCGTGAAATCAGAGGAAAGGGCCTAAGCGCGTAAATTACATGACATGCTCTGAACGTTGAGCGTGGCGTTCAGGATCGGGATAAAGTAGTGCGTAGGAGACCATCACACGCTTGTGCGAGTTATTTATTTATTTATTTGTTTATTTGGTTATTTATTTATTTATTACTTTTGTATAGCGCACAAACAGCCCATGGGCATTGTGGCGCTGTTACTTGTAGGGAACCTAGTTGCAGGGAGGTACAAAATAATTTTTTTACATTTTACATATTTTAAATTGGTAACACATTAATACATATTTTACATTGGTAGCAATTTAATACAGTCAGCTAGTTACAGGTACATTTGCAGGTTTATCAAGAGATGTGGCGAGTAGTCCCCGGGGACTGAGGTGTTGATCAGGCGATCAGATGTGTGGACTTTGTTTCCGCGCAATCTCTTCACTACTGCAATCGTGCAAGCTTTTTGTTTTGGTGGGGGATTTGCCTCCGCGCACCGACGCGTGTACTTTTGAGACTGACAGTGAGTCGCGTACACATTTTGCGTTCTGTGGGTGCCCCCTTTCTTAACATCACAGCACCTTACATGTCGTTCTTGTACGCATTTGTAGTGTTGCTGGGTGCCACAGCGTACTGCGTAACATTTTTTTTTCACTTGGGCTACCGAGGAGTCACGTACATGTTATTTTCATTTTTGGGGTGCCTGTGCGTTACTTGGCCCGTTTATTTTCCCCAACGGTTACTTTGAACCTTGCAGGAGCACACTGGTATGTTTAAAATCACATACACTGCCCCCTCACTGAAATTGCCCAGGGCAATTGATAGCTGCGCATACCATTGCACCATTCCATCAGTGCCATGTTTGGGAGGGCAATAAGTGGGAAGGGTGGCCAAGGTGGACAAGGTGGCTGAAGTGGCCGAGGTGTCCGAGGCCATGCAGGGAGAGCTATGCCCCCCACCCAACAGGGGCAGGGAGATGCAGCTGATGCTGACGTCCCCAGCACCCAGGGTCCTGAGGGCAAGAGACGTGCAGAGAAAGGTCCTGGCACCAGCACCCAGGGTCCTGGAGCAGCATTGCCATCTGTTGTCCACACCGGTCAGGGTCAGGAAGCTGCAGGGGCAGCTGCAGCAACCACCACACAGGCTCAGGGTCACCAAGCCAGGCTGTTGTGGTCACGGCCCAGGCCCACAGAGACCCGGGAGCAGATGTCCTTGTCTCTAAGGGCAAGAGACATGCAGTGAAAGGTCCTGGCACCAGCACCCAGGGTCCTGGAGCAGCATTGCCATCTGCAGTCCACACCGGCCAGGGTCAGGAAGCTGCAGGGGCAGCTGCAGCAACCACCACCCAGGCTCAGGCTCAGGGTCACCCAGCCAGGCCTGCAGTGGTCCCGGACCAGGCCCAGGCCCACAGAAACCCAGGGGCAGATGTCCTTGTCTCTAAGGGCAAGAGACGTGCAGAGAAAGGTCCTGGCACAAGCACCCAGGTACGGAAGCCTGCAAGGCAACCTACTGTGCATGCATCAGTTGGTGATGCCATAGCCCAGTGTACCAGTGCTCCAGCCCCTACTGACCCAAGTGGTCCCAGCCACTCAGGGTCTGCACGACCTTTCAAGAAGGCAAAGTATGCAGTAGGGGAACAGGCTCAAACCCAAGGCATGGCACAGGAGACCCACACGTCGAGGAAGAGGAGCTTCAGTGATGAGGAACTCCAGATCCTCCTGGACTACGTGCGGGAACACGAACGTGACATGCTCGTGCGGGCAGCGAGCACAGATACGCCTGCCCAGCATATGGCCCACTGGCCATGTGTCATGGATCTAATCACTGCCTTGGGCAATGAGAGGCACACAGCTCCTGAGGCAACGAAGCGCTGGAATGACCTCTGGCACCGATCCAAAGATAAACTGGGTGCTGCCTACCCCTCTACTCTGGTGACTGGAGGTGGGTCACCAGGAGAGGACGAGGAACTCACTCCTCCACATGAAGAGATCATTAGTGACATGATTGATGTGGAGCAGATCCAAGGCATGGGAGACCTGCCAATTTATGAGTGGATGTCCGGTGAGTGGTGATGCGTGTGCGTCCAGGACATGTGTATGTTACTTGGATGAAGTGTAATGATTGTCTGCCCGTTCTGTCCGCATTTACATGACTGCCATCGGTGAACCATGTCATGGTGGACTGACACGTGCTTGTTGTCCTGCAGACGGCATACGAATGATGTGCTGCACACCGTGAGAATCCTCATCACCACACCTGCACACTCTTTCCATGTCACTCTCTGTCCAGCATCTCTTGGCCCTCTTCCTGCTCCAACCTGTGACGGCGGATTGCCTGTGATAATCTTCCACTCCACACTCGCCTTCTCTCCTCACATCTCTGACGTCTTTGAGAGATCACCCTGCCAGCTGTACCTCCTCAGAGGTATTCTTCCTTTCCTCTCCTTCCCCCAGCAGCTCACCGTCTCCAGAGGACTGGTCATTCCTATGGTGGGCTACTGCAATGGCCTCTACCAGGATTTCTGTGCGTCTACTCTCTTACCTTTGCAACTCATTCAGAACTGGACTGTGGGAATTGTCCTTTTGTCTTGGGGCCAGGTATTGTATCTCCCTAGGACTGTGATTATGGCACTGGCTCCCAGTGGCTATGACTGTTCATTTCCAAACCCTGTGCATTGTCCACAAGGCCTTATGGGTCCTGGGGAGCAATTCCTTCAACTCCATCTTCCAAATTCGCTTCCTTCTCATGGTCTTTAATCATCCCTTTCCTACTCCCTCAGGGTCAGTAGCTTCTCATAGCAATTAGTTGCTGCTTAATGTCTATCTTCGGCTGGGGCCTCCCTCTAGTACAGCCTCCCTACCACAATGGAAATGGAGATGAACCTTCTCCGGGTCTGGAGGTGCTTCTGATGCTTCCTTGTGTGTTGTGCTTTCTCTCCTCCTCTCTTCTGATGGAGTCCTGGATGACTGAGAGAATGCACTAGTCACCTGCCCACACTCTGATCTCTGACACAGGCCTCTGAGCCACCAGTTGAACCCATGCACTGCCTCCCTGCCATCCCCCACACTCAGTGGCTGTTTCCTGTATCCCTACAACCCACTACCAGCAATTGACACCTGATGTCTGCACTTACACTTCCACTGCCACCAGCCAGCTGCTTTTTCATTACTGATCATGTAGTTGTATTTTATTTGCCTGCCGATCCCATGTGCTGCACTGCCCACTCCCACTTCCAACCCCAGGCCTCCCCTTCACTGTGCCTATTCACTTGCGTGATGTCAATGTGACCTGACCTCATGGGATGGGTGTGTCTGCCTTCACTCTATTCCACCACCCTTGCATCATTGCACCTTGTGACACTTGTGTGTTTTGAGTTTGTGAATTACATGTCATGTCACATCCATTGTACATGGCTCTGGGATAGTAGTAAGCAAATTCCATATCATGCAGTTTGACCGTTCAGGCATGGTTATGCTACCTGGAATCTGTGTATTTGCATCAGTGATGTTGGTAACTGAACTGTGCCCGTCAGGGGCTCGTGTGTCAAGCAGGTGCTATGCACCATGCACTACATGTGGTATTCAGCCCTGCCACACATCTCCATGGCCGCTTTCATGCTACCCTTCCCTTCCATTGACACTGCGTACGTGTGGGAGTTTGTGACATGACAGGTTAATGTGTTGCATGACAACATGGTGATGCCTATGCATATGTGCTATGCTATTTACATGGGTCTTCATGTATTTTTCTGTCCATGTGCAGGTGATGAGGCAGTGGATGCAGAGGAGTAGGTGGCGGAGGATACTGATCTGCAAACAGGCACCAGTGGAGGATGTGGTGTGGCAGCCCATGATGAACCACTGGTGCTACATTCCATCCCGGGCCTGACTCAGTATGAGTCTGCCTCCGATGATACCTATGGCTCTGGTGGTGAACCGGAATTTGATGAGTGTATCGAGTGTGGGTGCTGTTGTATCCCAAATGTCTGAAGGGGGTGACAACCCCTCGCAGGAACAGTCAGTGTTGGTACGTCCGTCTGTGGAGAGCACCATCACACCACAGACAGCGCCATCCCATCAAGGGTCAGGTTCCCTTGGCCCAGGCAGGCGTGGGGTCCACCAACGCGGTGGCCGTGTAGTAGCTGGTGATACTGTGTGGGATCAGTCCATGTATACAGTTGCACAACAACACAGTGCTTCATATAAGATGTTGGCTCAGGCCATGGATAGGGTGGCCAATTCCATGATCCCCCCAGAAAAACAGGTGGAGCACCAGCTGCAGGCATTGCGGTCCACATGTCGCTCACACAGGCTGCACATGGAGGCCAGCAACAGGAGCCGATGGGCAGATCTGAGGGCTCTGCAGGTATCCCTGGTTGCAGAGGGTCAGGCCCACAGGGACGCCCTGAGGTTAGAGTATAGGTCCCTCAGAACTACACAGGCTGCACTCGAGGCAGCCCGCAGTAGATGGTCTGAACAGCAGATGCAACAGTTGACTCATACCATCATGGAGGAACTCTGAGCCATCATATTGCAGATGCAATCATCTCAGTCCCACATCGCCACTGCCATGGAGGACCGGGCCAGGGCTATGCGTGGTGATCCTCCCTTACCAATACCACATTCTGATGCTACTGTCACGCTTGCCGGGAGACCGGGGTTCGCTGCTCGCGCTCTTCCTTCCTGGCGCCTCTATTCGCGCTTTCGCGCTTGGGGAGGCGCCGGGCGCAGAGCTCCAGGGACATGGGCTGCAGCTCCTCGGCGCGTGCGCGGGAGACCGCGGTCACGGTCCCGCGCATGCGCCGTTGAGCGGTTGCCCAGGATTGGAGCAGCTTGCTGCTCAAGCCTCGCTCTGGGTCCGCCGGTGCCTGGCGACAATCAGGCTTGCGTTCCAGGCCTCGCGGGCGCCGGCGGCCCATAAAGGGAGAGAGAGGATCGGGAGCAGATCGCGTCTCAACGCGTTCTGTTCCGGATCGTGTACTCGCTCTCCCTTGTTTTGTCCAGCGTTTGCCTTGCCCTTGACTTCTGCCTCTGGATTCCTTCTCCTCCTTCCTGCTGCCTTTTGGGTTTTCCCCTTGGGTTAGTTGTGGTTCTCTCCCAGCATTTCTCCTTTCCCACTGGTCCCAGTCAGATTTCCCTTCTCTTTCCTGGTTCCTCTCCCTTAGCCTGCCCAGTGCCCCTGCCTGCTTTACTCTCTCCTCTCCTCCCTGGCCAAGCCTGTACCTAGTGGTATACCACCAGTGCCTTTCTTGGGGCTTGCCCTCTCACCTTTGGACTCTCATCACCACAGCATCCAGTGCCAGCTACGGGAGTACGGTTCCCACTCTTTTGGACTCTCATTACCACAGCTTCCAGTGCCAGCTTCGGGAGTACGGCTCCCTCTCCTCTCATTACCACAGCTTCCAGTGGCAGCTTCGGGAGTACGGCTCCCTCTCTTTTGGACTCTCAATCACCACAGCATCCAGTGCCAGCTTCGGGAGTAAGGCTCCCTCTCCTTTGGACTCTCAACTTCTACAACACCCATTGCCAGCTTCTGGAGTACTGCTCTCTCTTCTTTGGACTCTCAATCACCATAGCATCCAGCGCCATTCTTCTGGGGTTTTCCCCTGACTACTTTGAACTCTGGAGCCTCGCCACCTCGAGGATTCGCTCCTTCAACTTCTCCTGTCTGTGCTTGCACAGTCCCGACGTCACTGAAACCAGGAGAGAGCAGCTTGTGGCGTTGGGAATCGGCCCATCTTCTACGCAGTACCCATTCTGGGTGGAGGAGAGGCTGGTTGCTAGTGTCACCAATTCTTCTCGTCAGTCTGGCTGCCCTGTCGAGATCAACCCGGAATTCAGGTATGCAACTCTCCCGTGATTCTCACCTTAACAGATTGAGACGCCTACCTTCCGATCTGGAAATGGAAGACACACAGGACCTGCGGAATGAGTTGCAAGCCCTCAGAGCGGAGATGACTGCCTTACATCAAGAAAACCAAGTCTTACGCCAAATGGTTACTCAGGGGACAGGGAGTGCTCCGCAGGCTGAAAGTTCTTTGGCCCATACTACCCCAATCAGGTTCGATGGAGACCCACGTCGAGTGGCGGAATTCTGCAACCACTGTCGTATCCATTTTCTCTTCAGGTCGACCTATTTCAATAATGATAAGGCCAAGATCGGATATATTTTGGGAAACCTAACTGGGAATGCCCTAGCCTGGGCAACACCTTTTGTGGCTACTAATAGCCCCATTTTGAATGATTTTGCTGCTTTTGAGAAGGCATTCCTGGAGGTCTTTCAGACACCCAACCTGGCTGCCGCTGCGCAGAATCAGTTAATGGACATCAAGCAGGGCAGTTCCGACATAATAACATACATCAGTCGCTTCCGCCTGCTGGCTACAGATTCACAATGGCCTGAAATCACGCAAAAGACCCTGTTTCGCCGGGGGCTGAGGGAGGAATACAAGGACGAACTACTTCACATCCCCGAACCTGAGAGTCTCCAACTCTTAATCAATCAGGTGCTTCGTATTGACCAGAGATTAGCTGAACGAAAGGCTGAGAGACGTCGGCTGGAGAAAGTCGGTCCCAGAACAGCCAGTCTTCCCGCCGGGGCTTTTGGGTCGACAGAATCTGGACCCGAACCTATGCAGTTGGGAGCTGTGAGAGGGCCGTTATCTGACGAGGAAAGGAGGCGAAGAAGAACTTTACGCCTATGTCTTTACTGTGGTGCTGCCGGGCACTACTTGGGAACGTGTCCTTTACGACCACAGAAGAAGAAGTTGGGAAACTAGAGGACCTGTCGTGTGGAGGAGAGGCAACGACAGGTCTCACCCCTTTTTCAGACCTTTCCACCTTTTGCTCGATTCTTCTTCCCATGCAACCAGCTATTTTACTAACCTTGAAGGTCCAGATTCAACTGCCCTGTCGGACACTTGAAGTTTTTGGGCTGTTGGATAGTGGAGCATCTGGCAATTACATCGACGAAACGTTTGCTAACATCCACAAGATTCCCCTTCTGCCCAGACACTCTGCCCTTCCTGTGAAGGTTATCGACGGTACTCCTTTATCTTCTGGACCAGTTTGTTTGCACACTGTAGGATTAAATCTTCGGATCGCCGATCACGTGGAGAAGCTTGCTCTGGACGTTATCAGGTCACCCACCTACAAGTTGGTCTTGGGGTTAACTTGGCTCCAGCATCACAACCCGGTTATTAATTGGATGACGCACACCTTGACCTTCTCCTCCACATCTTGCACCCCGAAATGCAGCTTGCCAGTCCAGACTCTGGTTTCTTCGACTGACTTGGAACTTCATGGCAAGGGGACCAGCCTTTGTTCCGCATTACTGATTCCCCCTGAATATGCCGACTTTGAACTGGTTTTTGCCGAACCAGGTAACATACCCCTGCCACCTCATCGGTCGTTCGATTGTGCCATAGAACTGTCTCCTGGTGTTGAGATTCCCCATGGCAGACTGTACGCTTTGTCCCGGGAGGAGAGACAAGTGCTGCAGGATTACTTATCGGACTGTTTGAGTAAGGGATACATCGTACCATCCAAGTCACCCGCAGGATTTCCTCTATTTTTTGTAAAAAAGAAAGAAGGCACTTTGAGACCCTGTGTAGATTACCGGCAATTAAACGATATTACCATCAAAGACCGGTACCCACTACCTTTGATTCGTAGTATTCTTGAGACCCTACATCAGGCTCAGATTTTTACTAAGCTTGATCTTCGAGGGGCCTATCATCTGGTCCGCATCAAGAGTGGAGATGAATGGAAGACAGCATTTAAGACACCATTTGGGCACTTTGAATACAGGGTGATGCCTTTTGGCCTGTGCAATGCCCCTGCGGTTTTCCAACGACTCATGGATCACATCTTCGGAGACGTAATTGGAAACTCTGTCTGGATTTATCTGGATGATATATTAATCTTTTCCAGATCGAGGGAGGAACACATAAGTCATGTACGAGAGGTCCTCAATCGGCTTTTCCGCAATCATCTGTTTGCCAAGGCAGAGAAGTGTTCCTTTCATCAATCGAGGATAGAGTTCCTAGGATTCGTGATAAGTCAGGCTGGTATTGAGATGGATTCCAAGAGGGTCCAGGCTATTCAAGTGTGGAAACAGCCTCATGATGTAAGGTCCTTGCAACGCTTTTTGGGATTCGCTAACTTTTACAGGCAATTTATTCCTCGTTTCTCTGAGATCTCTGCACCTCTCACTAGACTGACTAGCAGCAAGATTGCTTTCCTGTGGGACTCTTCTGCCACACAAGCTTTTGACACCTTGAAGTCAGCCTTTATGGCCGCTCCGATCCTACGCCACCCACAGGACGACTTGCCCTTCATCGTTGAAGCGGACGCTTCGGACTTTGCTGTTGGGGCTGTACTTTTGCAGAAGGATCCCGCTACGTCGGTTGAACATCCCGTGGCCTACTTCTCTCGCAAGCTGAATCCTAGTGAGAGGAACTATGCAGTTATTGAGAAGGAACTGTTGGCTATCAAGACCGCGTTTGAGGAATGGAGACATCACCTGTTGGGAGCTCGCTTCTCTATTGATGTCCGTACTGATCACCGTAACCTGCAGTACTTGCGCTCCTTGCAATGTCGGACACCACGGCAGGCTCGGTGGGCCTTCTTCTTTTCTCCGTTTGTGTTTCATATTACTTACATCCCCGGATCTTCGAATTTAAGAGCTGATGCCTTGTCTCGGTCCTTGGAGATAGAGAAGGAAGAGGGCAACACCAGTCGGATTCAACCACTGATCTCTTCTCATCATTTTCTATCGACTTTATCACCACTCTTACAGTCAATATCAGACGCTACCCGGACTGATTCTTGGAGGTCAGTTTTGCTCCAACGGCCCTCAATATCTGAAAATCATGGCCTTTTATTCTTTCAGAGAAGACTGTACATCCCCGAAGGGGAGATTCGTAATGGCATTTTGCACGGCGTCCATGATTCCCCCATTGGAGGCCATCGAGGGATTCGAGCAACAGAAGAATTACTATTGCGACAATTTTGGTGGCCTGGCTGGGCTGGGGAGGTTCGAAAATATGTACAGGCCTGTCCGATCTGTGCTCAATCCAAGGTTCCCAGACAACATCCTTTGGGGTTGCTTTCACCTACTGAATTGCCGCCATACCCTTGGCACACTATCGCCACCGACTTTATTGTCGACCTTCCTCCCTCTGAAGGGCACACTTGTATTATGGTCATTGTGGACTGTTTTACGAAGTATGCCCATTTCATTCCTTTCAAGAAAATACCTACTGCTGTCCAGATGGCCACAGCTTTTCTACATGAAATCTATCGTTTACATGGCCTTCCTGAGAAGATCATCTCTGACCGAGGGGCTCAGTTCCTCTCTTCCTTCTGGAGTAAAGTTTGTGGCCACCTTAGTATTCGCAGAGCCCTAAGCTCAGGTTATCATCCACAATCCAATGGTCTCACGGAGAGAACGAATCAGACACTGGAAGCATACCTCCGTAGTTTTGCAAATGCCACGCAGACCATTTGGATTACCTATCTAGATCTAGCTGAGGTGTCCTACAATAATTCCTTTCATTCTTCCATCGGGACCAGTCCTTTTTATTGCTCAATGGGTCAACATCCAAAATTAATACCTTTCCACCCTGTACCGACCAGTACGGTTCCTTCCGCTGATGCCTTGATTTCAGCAATCCAACGGCAGCATGAACAGGCACGCAACTCTTTAAAGGCTGCTCGAGACCATATGAAGGCTCAGGCTGACCGTAGGAGGCGGGTGGAACCTGATTTCTGGGTTGGGGATAGGGTTTGGCTGTCCTCTAAGAATCCGCCTCTTCGCAACTTACCTGTTAAATTGGCTCCCCGGTACTTTGGCCCATTTAAAATTACCAAACGCCTGTCCTCTGTGGCTTTTCGTCTCCAGCTGCCCCATTCATGGCATATTCATCCTGATTTTCATGTTTCCCTTTTGAAGCCCTATGTGGTGGATCCCTATGGTCGTGCCGGTACTTGTCCAGCCCCTGTTCTGGTACAGGGGGTTCCAGAATTCGAGGTTCAGGAGATCTGTGAGGCCCGCTATCGCAGGGGGGTGCTCCATTTCTTGGTGGATTGGAAGGGGTAGCCGGCCTGTGATCGCACTTGGGAACCTTCTCGGCATGTGCACGCTCCGCGCCTTGTGCGTGAGTTCTATCGCCGGTTTCCTTGGAAACCTGGGGCTCCGGGCCTTCCTGGGAGGGGCTATAGTGTCACGCTTGCTGGGAGACCGGGGTTCGCTGCTCGCACTCTTCCTTCCTGGCGCCTCTATTCGCGCTTTCGCGCTTGGGGAGGCACCGGGGGAGAGCTTCGGGGACATGGGCTGCAGCTCCTCGGCGCGTGCGCGGGAGACCGTGGTCACGGTCCCGCGCATGCGCCGTGGAGCGGTTGCCCAGGATTGGAGCAGCTTGCTGCTCAAGCCTCGCTCTGGGTCCGCCGGTGCCTGGCGACAATCAGGCTTGCGTTCCAGGCCTCGCGGGCGCCGGCGGCCCATAAAGGGAGAGAGAGGATCGGGAGCAGATCGCGTCTCAACGCGTTCTGTTCCGGATCGTGTACTCGCTCTCCCTTGTTTTGTCCAGTGTTTGCCTTGCCCTTGACTTCTGCCTCTGGATTCCTTCTCCTCCTTCCTGCTGCCTTCTGGGTTTTCCCCTTGGGTTAGTTGTGGTTCTCTCCCAGCATTTCTCCTTCCCCACTGGTCCCAGTCAGATTTCCCTTCTCTTTCCTGTTTCCTCTCCCTTAGCCTGCCCAGTGCTCCTGCCTGCTTTACTCTCTCCTCTCCTCCCTGGCCAAGCCTGTACCTAGTGGTATACCGCCAGTGCCTTTCTTGGGGCTTGCCCTCTCACCTTTGGACTCTCATCACCACAGCATCCAGTGCCAGCTACGGGAGTACGGCTCCCACTCTTTTGGACTCTCATTACCACAGCTTCCAGTGCCAGCTTCGGGAGTACGGCTCCCTCTCCTTTGGACTCTCATTACCACAGCTTCCAGTGCCAGCTTCGGGAGTATGGCTCCCTCTCTTTTGGACTCTCAATCACCACAGCATCCAGTGCCAGCTTCGGGAGTAAGGCTCCCTCTCCTTTGGACTCTCAACTTCTACAACACCCAGTGCCAGCTTCTGGAGTACTGCTCTCTCTTCTTTGGACTCTCAATCACCATACCATCCAGCGCCATTCTTCTGGGGTTTTCCCCTGACTACTTTGAACTCTGGAGCCTCGCCACCTCGAGGATTTGCTCCTTCAACTTCTCCTGTCTGTGCTTGCACAGTCCCGACGTCACTGAAACCAGGAGAGAGCAGCTTGTGGCGTTGGGAATCGGCCCATCTTCTACCCAGTACCCATTCTGGGTGGAGGAGAGGCTGGTTGCTAGTGTCACCAATTCTTCTTGTCAGTCTGGCTGCCCTGTCGAGATCAACCAGGAATTCAGGTACGCAACTCTCCCGTGTTTCTCACCTTAACAGCTACACCAGAGGGTGGCGACAGCAGCGACAGGTCTCCTGATCCATGCTAGCCGTGCGGCTCATTAACCCATGGATGTTTCTTATTTCTTCTCAACATCCAAACATGTGGGTGTTGATGTGCACCTTGCACCTCCTCCCTACAGGGTGCCCCCCTACCCCCGGGCCACCATGGGCATTTTTGATTTTTTTTAACTTGTTTTTAGTCTATTGTGCATTTATATGACAGTGTGTTGCTTTGTGTGGCATCTGAGGGCATCCACTGTAGGTTCCTGCTAGACCCATGCATCCTTGTCTCGTGTTGGTACACTCCTTGTTTGTGCCTTAGGGTCCAGACACGTATGCCACTCCTGCTTCCCCTTTCCATGGGCTTGCAAGGAATGCAGCATGTAAAAATAACTTATACAGAGGCATTGGGCTTTCATTATATCTGTGGGCAGTCTCAAGTCCGACCTGTGTATACACCCCTAGTGGGATTCATGATTGTTTGTCCAGTGTATGGTTTGCATCCCTTTTTGTTTAGACATTGAGATCCATCCTTTGTTCATGTTTCATCTTCATGTTAAAGCTTGTCTATCGCCATTATTGTTAGCCTTCCTGCTATATGCGCTTCTCTGCCCCCTTTAGTTAGCAGTGCCACACGAAAATACAAGGGTGCCATGTGCAAGTTACGACACATTGAGGCACATGTTCACTGTCAGACAGATTTACTCTTGGGTCCTGTGTTTGTGGTATGTTGTACTGGCCAATTGATGTTCCTGTGTACATTATTATTTTGTTGTGTCAGAGTGAGTTATTTCTGAACTTGTTCCGTTGATCGCTGAGTGCTTTGTGACAGCAGTGTTATGTGTTGGCCATTTCTTTGTCTCTTTTGACATTGCATGCCATGGCATGGTGTGACAACCAGGTGAAATGACTTGTGGGAGGGTTTAGGTGACATACCAGCATTTGGATGTGTACTTTGACATGGTGTTAGTGAAATACTCCATCTTCCATGTTTTCCTTTTGTGCACACCAGATTGAGTTAGTTTAAGTTCTAAGGGATGCACACAATGTAGCACTTCCAAGGACAGATTCTCAGGGTGGTAAGGTTGAGACATATGATTGTCCCTTTGTCATCATCAATTGTCACCTGGAATGTGCCACGCCTGTGTGCACTCCGAAGGGGTTGGAATTTAGGTTTAGTTTAGTGTAGTTTAGTTTATTTGATTTGATAATGCGCTCCAAACCCAAGGTTAGCTGGGCGCAGCAGTTGCAAGAATACTTAGGCTTAGGTTACATACATACAGAGGATACATTAACATATATACAATACACTTATACAATATACCTAAGATACCGTAAGTGAGTCTCATTGGTCAGGAGTCAGATAATCAGATCAAACAGAAAATCAGATAATCAAGTGTCAGAATCAAGGTATGCCGTGAGAAGATTGAGATCAGTATGTTAATTGTCGTTGTCCAAAGCCAACTTTTCACCTTACATCTGAATCTAGAGTAGGGGAGATTGGTTCTCAATTCCGTAGGGAGTGAGTTCCAGGCACAGGCAGCTCCAACAGGGAAGCTTGCTCCACCTGCTTTGGTTAGTTTAAATCTGGGAGTTTCAAGTAAGGAGTGATTAGATGCTCTGGTGTGGCGAATATAGGATTTTCTGGTCAGTCTAGCTGAAATGTATGGAGGCGTAGTGTTGTTTAGTCCTTTATGTGTGAGAGATAGCATTTTGAGGAGAACTCTGTCACTGATTTTTAACCAATGATTGTCTTTCCTGATGTTGGATATGTGTGCTCTAAGGGGTATGTCCAGGGCTGCTCTAAGAGCATTATTCTGCAATATTTGTAGTTAGTTTGTGACTGTTTTGTTAGCGCCCACATATAGGGCGTTGCAATAATCTAGTTTGGACATTACTAGGGCATTGGCAAGTGTGATACAATTGGTTTTACACATGTAAGGTCTGCAAGCCCTAATTAATTTGCAAGTATAGGCTGTGGAGGAGGCCAGGGAGTTGACTTGTTTTTTGAGAGACAAGGTGGAATCAAGGTAGAAACCTAGTGTTTTTACTTCGGTAGCCACTTTAATTATATTGCCATCTATATTGAAGGCGCAGTAGTTAGGGGTGAGTTTTTTGAGGTTGGAGTCGGAACCTAGGATCAGTATCTTCGTTTTATCATCGTTCAGACAGAGGCCGTGATAGGCCATCCATGTCTGAATGATGAGGTAAATCTTGTTAACTAAAGCTGTGTCTTCGACAAAGTTGCCAGATAGAAGTATGAGGATCTGTGTGTCGTCCGCATAGTTGGTGTAGGTTACCCCCAGTCTGTCAAGTTTGTCGATGAGTGGCTTAGTGAAGATATTGTACATTGTGGGGGAGACACATGAACCTTGTGGGACGCCACAGGTGATATGTATTGGGTCCGCTGAGGCTAATGGGGAGAACACTCTCATCATGCGGTTGTCAAGGAAGGATTGTACCCAGGCTATAGCTTCGCTTGAAAAATAGGCAGCAGACTCTAGGTGGTTGCATAAAACTGCGTGGTCCACTAGGTCGAAGGCCGCCGATAGGTCAAGGAGGAGGAGCATAGCTGTTTTACCGTTATCCTTCAACTCGTCGATTTGTGTCTTAAGGTCGATTAGGGCCGTTTCGGTACCATGTAGTGGTCTGAAACCAGATTGGCGTGATCCTAGTAGTTGGTTTATCTCCAGATAATTTTGGATCTGGAGGTAGGCTACTCTATCAATGATTTTAAGGAGGAATGGGATTGTGGTAATGGGCCTATAATTGGTAGGGATGGCTGGGTCAAGGGTCTGTTTTTTAAGGAGAGGAAGAACCCATGATTCTTTAAGGTTGGTTGGTACTGTACTGGATCGGATGGAGGAATTTATTAATTTAGAAATAAAGGGCGCTAGGTCTCTCGCTGCGTCCTTAATAACTTGTGCTGGGCAGCTGTCACCTTGACAGTTGGCCGGTTTCAGGGATAATATCACCTTTTCAGTTTCCAGTATGGATATGTTGGAAAATCTAAATGGTTTGCAGTTGCTCTGATTGCCTGTTCTGGGTGTATCTGCCAAGTGGGAGGTATGGGTTCCAGTGGAGTTCAGAGATGTTTTCTTCTTTGCAATTTTCGTTTGTAGGGTTGTAATTTTATTCGCTAAAGCATTTTGGATGCTGGTGCACCAATGTTTGTCCTTAGGGACATTATCTACGGGTGTGATTGGGTTTTCCATTTCCCGGAGGATGGAGAAGAGCTCTTTGGAATTAAAGTTTGCTTTGCTAATTCTCTCGTTGAATGTATTCTTTTTGGTTTGGATTATTTCCTTCTTATATTTTCTGGCAAGGTTGTCGAGTAAGGTTTTATTCTCAGCTGAAGGTGTATATCTCCAAATAGCTTGGAGTTTACGTTTTTGGATCCGTAATTCTTTGAGGTGGGGGTGAACCATGAGTTAAGGTGAGATTCTCATTTACTTTTGCGCAGTTTGATAGGGGCAATAGTATCCAAGGCTTTGGACATGGTGTTGTTGAATGTCTCAACTAGCATCTTAGGGTCAGAGTTACTAGCACACGCAGTGAGGGCTGGTAGGAGGAGTGGAAGTAGTTTTTCAGCTGTGATTTCTTTTTTACTTCTAGTAGGCATAGGTGGAGCTGTTTCAAAATTGTCTAGTTTAGGAATCTCTATGGTAGATGAGAAGCAGATAAGGTGGTGGTCAGTTCACGTTTGTGGTAAGATATTGGAGATGGTGGTTGCACAGTTTCGGTTAGCTATCCAGTCTAGTGTCCGACCTTTTATATGTGTGGGGGCTAAGACTTTTTGGGTAAGGCCATAATCGACTAAGATAGATTGAATGGAATGGGCCTGTTTGTCCATATCGTCATTATAGCCTAGGTTAAAGTCACCTAGTAGCAGGAGCTGAGTGGAGTCTTTGATGATGTTCGCGAGGAGGCTAGATAGATCTTCCTCAAAATTACCTAAAGGGCCTGGGGGTCTATACACCAGCAGGACAGTTAGTGTATTGTTGTTAGAGATAGGTATTTTTGCAGACAGAAGTTCACATGATGTGACATCTGGGTGTGGGGTGAGTCTTACCGCTGAGTTCGTTTTGGCAATAATGGCCAGGCCACCTCCCCTAGAGTTAGGCCGATCAACTCTTACTATATTGTAATTGTCTGGTATGGCAATCATGAGTGCGGGGCCAGCAGCATCATGGAGCCAGGTCTCAGTGATAGCTAGGAGATCTAAGTTGTCCATGGCTAGTATGTCGGCAATTTCAGTCTTATGTGCTATGAGGGACCTAGCATTGATGAGGGCTCCTGATAGGGTAGGAGTTGTGATTATTTTTTGAGTGGGTCTGGGGTTAGGAGGATCAGGTCTTTTCTGGTTATGGGAGGGGTCAGTGTGTTTTTTAGGGCGTCTTTCTGCAGTTAGGGCAGAAGGGTTGGAGTCAGGGGCCGTTATGGTTGGTGTAGGACCAAGGGGTCTAGTTCTTTTATTTTTGAGGTCGTACAGACGTGGTAGTCTTGCTCTAAGTCGCATATTTCTCTCTTGAAGATTACAAGGTGTGGCGTTAGTGTGGGCCATTGTTGTGATAATAGTGAGAGTGGTCGAGAGTAGGGAACAAAGAATGTATATAAGGTAGGTCTTAGTGATGTGCATGTTGGGAGGCCGGAGGCAATGGCACCTAAGTGCAACGATCCAGCAGTGACTAAAAATGCAGATCACAAAGGGCGGCACCTAAGTGCAACAATCCAGCAGTGGCTAAAAATGCAGATCACAAAGGGCGGCACCTAAGTGCAACAATCCAGTAATGACTAAAAATGCAGTACACAAGGTCGGCACCTAAGTGCAACAATCCAAAAGTGACTAAAAATGCAGTACACAAGGGCGGCACCTAAGTGCAACAATCCAACAGTGACTAAAAATGCAGTACACAAGGGCGGCACCTAAGTGCAACAATCCAGCAGTGTCTAAAAATGCAGTACACAAGGGCAGCACCTAAGGTGTATAATTGTGCCAGAAGCTGGGTACGGGCAGGCTCGCCAAGTGCCCTTTCCCCTCCCATGCGCAGCTGCTGTGCATGTGGTTGGGGATGTGGGGGCACCACCATATCCACTGGTATGCCATGCTGTGTTGCAACCTTGTGTGGGACACATGCTGCCACAATGATCCTGCACACTTACGGTTGGTGCATTAGTAGCTCACCACCAGAGTGGACAAGGGAGCGGAGGCGTAACTTTAGCACTCCGAATGTGCGCTCCACTATGGCCCTAGTTGCAATATGGGATGCATTGTATCTTACCTGGGGTGGTGTGGTGGGGTTCCGTATTGGTGTCATCATGTAGGTGCTCAGAGGGTAGGCACTGTCCCCTGTGGCGGTGATATGGTTTGTCAGTGGTGTGGGTTTGTCTGTGTGAGACATGCATGCATTTGCAGGTCCATTTGTACTTACCAATGAGCCATGTGTTGCCATGCCTCCCAGCTTCCAGGGCCCGGTGTAGGGGTGACATTCTGAATATGAAACTATCATGGGTGGACCCTGGAGAGTTAGCATATACAGAGGTAATGATTCCCTTAGCATCACATACAACCTGCACGTTGATGGAAAGCCAGTGCTTGCGATAGATGTGCTCTGTGGCTCTAGGTGGGCGTAGGGCCACATGGGTGCAATCAATGGCACCAAGCACTTTAGGGAAGTGTGCCACCCCGTAAAAGTCCTGGACCACGCCTGCCTTTCTGTGGGTGTTCTGGGCATGTATATGTGCCTGCGGACTGAGGGGCGCGCAGTCATGAATGCCAACACCTGGTGTAGGCAGTGTGACTGCGTGGGCTGTGAAATGCCCCCAACTAGGGCACTTGTCCACTGAAATGACCCAGTGGCCAAAACATGCAGTACATTGAGCACCTTTTCCAAGGTGGGTGATGTGAGGTCATCTTCCCACTCCGTGACCAGGTCTAGTATGATATGAGGTGGAAACTTATACCTGCCATAGACCTGGTCATCAGGCATCCCAAAAATGCTGGTCCTCGGTAAATAAATAAGGACCCTAGCCATACTCCTCCTCCTGCGGTGTCCCATGATCACTGCTGCGATAAATGGTACATTCATAGTAGCTGTTTACGCGCGTTGGTTTTTTCGCGCATCCTTTTTATGCATTGTTTTTTGTGCGCGGTGATGCTTACGCATGCTTTCGCGTGCCGGACGTGTTTCCGGATTTTCGTGTCTTTTTCTGTGCTCCGGAGAGCCCTGTTCAATTCCCTGAATTTGTGTGCTTAGCGCACGTATGGGCCTTGTGAGGATTTTACTGCAGTACTTCCCACGTTACGCCCACATTTTTGCTTGTTGTTCCCCATTCCACGTGTTCCACCCCCGTTTTAGGTGACTGCACAAGCCGGTATGCGCCTTCGCTGGAAGTCTCGTGCAAGGCGTTCGTAGTGTCGCACTGACGTGTTGGACCCTTGGGGACTCAGCGCAAGTCTCGGGTAAGCCCTGCGCATTGTGTTCCATGAATCGACAAACGGGCGCTTGCGTGCCTATTTCGCACGCAAGCGCCCCTTTTTTGGCACAATTTAATTCTATGAATCGGGCCCTTTGTGTTGAAGCTCTGGCTGCTTGTCCTGTGAAGCAAGAAGGCCCCCCCAAACACCATGTTGAAATGGGCCCGAACCAGGTCTGACACCTCTTCCGCCGGCCCTGGCCACATGTCCATCTGAAAGCTCCAGTTACCTGCCAGATCTGTGCAGTCTTCAATTAACATGACTCACGAAATAAAACTCCTCATTTCAACTGTATTGTTAATAATCATGATGTGTGCTAATTTGATGCACCAAAAAGGGTTTCTTTTTTGTGGAAAATCGAATGTATTTTCTTCACTACATGCATAATAACAAGATACAGGTCTGTGGCACATAAGAACAGTGGGCAGGTGAGCTTATTTAAATCCTTACAGTGCACTAATGAAACACGGGAGGCATGCAGGTTCAGGTGTCTTTTTAGAGCATGGAAAAGTCATTTTTGCAGTACAAAATCAACTTTGCACTCACTTTGCACTGCAAAAATACACTTTGCACAGTTCCATGAATCGGGGTTTGTGTCAGCAGTGCAAAGTCACTTTGAACCCTGCAAAAAATTCCATGAATCAGGCCCTATAATGTTGCCTCATATATAATAATAATATTAGTGGCAATACATGTACAGCACATTACAATGTTTTTTGTTTCTGGGCTTATTCAAAGCAACAGCACTTGAACACCAAAGCCCTCTTCTGATTTAAAAGTGCAATAAACAATGTATCCGTGTTTAGTGGCACTTTTGTTGTGAATGAATGCATGATCTATGTTTGCACACAAATATATATTTTGGCTAATGCCGTCCTGGGCGGTCCATACGGGGTCGTCAAAGGCCATTTTGCTCGTGTCCCTTATTTTGATTCACTTCTTGTAAGAGGTCACTTCCATTGGTCCCGTTGATTATCACAGACTAACGGCACGGTCAGTGATGTCAGTGTGTATACAAATTAGGGGACCCCTACTCATCATTTGCCACAGGGGGCCTCACAAATCCAAGAACCAGTGCTCCAGATAAGATTTGGAACTGGGAGTATTTTACTCCCTATTTTTTAAAGTTGGTAGTAAAAAGATTT
The DNA here is from genome assembly GCF_040938575.1 of Ambystoma mexicanum. NCBI lineage: Eukaryota > Metazoa > Chordata > Amphibia > Caudata > Ambystomatidae > Ambystoma > Ambystoma mexicanum. The sequence continues at coordinate 232,379,544 of NC_090934.1, forward strand.
TTTTGAGAGTAAAAATGTAAGTCCAATTCCGAATGAGAGTATTTATAAGCGAGTAAAAAGATTTAACTGAAAAATGGAAATGTTTTTGTAATATTTATTAATTTGCACATAGTTATTAATGCACATTAAAAGATGCAGGTTTACTTCTTCCAAATAAGCCATTCAAATAGGAATTTCTTCCTGTGGTACTACGTGGACCACTTGTCCAAACGTATCCATGGAGCAGTAAGGGTGAGAACAGGGGTGCAAGATTCTACATGTCTTTATCCTGTTTTTTGTTGGGAGTATTTTTACTCTCGATTTTTATTTTTGGGAGTATTTGCCATTTTCTAGTGAGTAAAAGTGGCTGATACACACCTTATCTTTAGGGCTGCATAGAACCAACCCAAACAACATAGACTGGTGGCTCCCTTCTATGTTACACTCGCCTGTGTACGGACGTGGATTTAGAGCTGCGCATTAAATCACACTGAAGCAGTAGTGTCACCAGGAATCAACTTTAAGAATACACAGAGGTGGCCACAGGCAAAAGTAGTGGGGCTGCCTATAAAAGGGCAAGTCACACGCACTCCTGCAGAGAAGCTTCTGTGCACACCAACTACCACACCCCACTGTGCCCCCCCGCCCCATGGTTGGTTTGGGTTCACTTACTCTGCCCCCCTCGGCCGCCCCCACCACACCCACCCCTCTTCTCTCCTCCCTCTCCCCTGTCACACCTGAGGAGGTTTCTGGACAAGTCTGCTCTATGAAAACCTCTTCCAAACAGGTGGACCCTTGCCCCTACAAAAACATCAAGGACAACATTAACTTTCTAGCTCCTGCCTTGGCAGACCTCTGTAACCTCTCTTTTGCCACTGGATATTTCCTCACTTCCCTCAAGCATTCTCTGGTGCACCCTCTACTCAATAAACCCTCTGCCGAACCTTCTATTCCGGCTAACTATCGCCCCATCTCCATCACTCCTTTCCTGGGCAAACTCCTGGAGAATTTGGCTATCTCTGAGTTTACCCTCCACACTGATCTGTTTGTTGTCTCCATGACCATGAGCCTGGCTTTATAGCATGCAGAGGCACGGAAACTGCTGTTCTGAACACCTGTGAAGACCTGCTCTCAACCCTTGACTCTAACTCTCCCTCTGTCCTCATTCTCATTGACCTATGATCTGCTTATGATACAGTTAACCTCAACATCCTGGCAGATCACCCTCTCTGTGATACCCTGAGCATTACAGATCCGGCCCTGGCGTGGCTTCTGTCCTTTCTCTCTGAGCGTCCTTCCCAGGTGGAATTTGGGTCCTTACTCACAGCTATCACTCTCTCTAATTGTGGTGTCCCCCCGGGATCTAATCTATCCCACTGGTTTTTCAATCTCTATTTGGCCCCTTTGGCCCTCAAGATGTCTGCCTTCACCTCCAACTTTCAGTGTAATGTAAATGTCACACAGCTCTCTTTCAGGCTACCCTCGGCCTCTTCTTCCTCCTCACTCATTCCTGATTGTGTGTCCGCAATTCATTCCTGGTGTGCTACAAACGATCTCTGCCTTAATGCCACCAAGACAGAGATCATCCTCAATGGGACCCCTGCTCCCACTTTCCCACTCACACTCTGGCCAGCCTCATTTGGTCCTGCGTCCCACCCACCAGTGAGGCAAAAAATCTGGGAGTGATCTTTGACTCTACCCTCTCCTTCTCTTCTCACATCATGGACATGTCCAAAAAGTCTCACTACCAGCTGCACCTCCTCAGAAGTATTCTACCTTTTCTCACCTTCCCCCAGAGGCGGACTGTCTCCAGAGCCTTGGTTCTCTAAAGACTGGACTACTGCAACAGTCTCTTTCTCAATCTTCCTACTTCTACTCTGTGACCTCTACAACTTATCGAGAACAGAACCGGAAGACTTATCCTTGGCCTCAAGCCCAGGGACTGCATCTCTCTGGTGCTAAAATCACTCCACTGGCTACCTGTTGCTAGACCATACATGGAAATAAGGCACAATAACCATATACCCAATGACACGTCAGTCGTAAGGTTCGATTTCCAAACAAGTCTGCTTTTATTCAAAGTATCTCAGTCGGCCGACAGGGTCTCAACGCCTCACGACGTGTGTTCCCAGACACAGTGAGATGCGAGAAAGAGAGAACAGCGCTCAAGCAGTCATATATATACATAATACATCAACATTTGCTAATGCTATCCGTCCCGCCCTTATACATGTCATACAGGCTAGGGTTCGGTAATTGACAGTTATGATACATCTTCATTTAGTCTAAACATTAGTTATTCTAGCAAAGGCTGCAGAAACACTTTTCTGTTATGAGGAAAATGGAGCACTGGCACAGGAAGGATATCTTGTTCTTAGCAGAGAGACATTCCATCCAATGTTATCTGTTTGCTGCGGTTCGTCAGCTAAGGATCAGACAGTTCTGAGGCAGAAAATACCATCCTTCCTGAAGGAGTACCGCTAGCTGCATATAATTCATGTTTAACTGCCTTTTACAATGGCGCTTTCAAGACAAACCGACACCTGGGCTACTGATTAGGCACGGCTTCTACATAGATTCAAGGCCTCAAAGAAAGGGGAAACAATGTATTTCTGCATGACTCTACATTCCTGCCTACGTTAGTATTTCAGAGTTGAAGCTGTGGCCTTGCACCGTGTGTGGATCTACAGCATAGAATATATTTGCAAAGTGTTACAAAAAAGAAAATGGCCGGTGTACCGGAGGGCGGAGCGACCTCTGACGGGCCCATGGGATCAGAGCTCACCATCAAGTACTTTAAGACGAGATAGCTGCACCTTGAGGAGGATGGGGTGCAGGATTCTCTTACTCCTACACCAATCAATAAGGACAAGTCAATGGTTTGGCAAGGGGAAGTCCGTTTAACGACAAATACAAAAAACGGGGAAACAAATGGAAATCAACAGTGATGCGATTGCCCGTCTCGCTTCAACTTCCAAATTCTTCAATCAGACAGCAATAGTTATAGCAGATTTTCATCATCGTTGACGTGTTACACTCAGAGTTTGTCATGCAATTCTATTGGTCGGAAAAGGTAACTTAAGTATAAGTGCTATATCTGTATATGGTAACAGAGTGCGAGGATTGGATAACTCTTATCGGGAGGGCGTCTACGCCAATCCCTCTACATCACTCGTGATAGACGTCACTAAAGGTACAACGTCTCATTGGTTCTACTGGCTATAGGAACCTAGATTATTTGGTCCATTGTGATTGGGTGGGTTACACCCCTAGGCATAAATCTCCACTTTAATTAGCAGCATGCAGAATGGACACCCAGATGTGGTGTGCCCCAAGATTCACCCTGCCTCCCTTCCATCAATCAGCACTTTAGGGCTATGTGTCAATTAGTTGGCAGAGGATGGCCTCGAAACTGTAGTTTCTTATCAGGAGAAGTTATGGCATCCTCTGGGTTTGGATGACATCAGACGTGGGTACCTCTTTGTGCTTGGCTGGTCACGTGTCCGTTCACGGGGAATCTGCTTCATTCTCCCTCTATTTGTGTATTTGATTCTTTCTTTAGCCTTGCCACCTGGCTGGGCCTCCTTATCTCGACCTTCACTGGCTGGCTGCTATGCTCTTAAATTTCGTTTCTTCGGAGTTGCCGCTCTCCTCCCTTCCTGGAGTTGACCTCGAATTCCCAGGCATGAGCTGCTTCTTACTGAGTTTCGATTCCGCTCTTTCGTCTGACTTTGTGCTGGTATATGAATCCTGGCCTGTTTGTCCTCTACCATCCTGGGTTTAATTCTGCTTTTGTAAAATGGAGTCGCACTTGTATAATGTGCTTCTTGGGGTAGATATATAGTTGGCGCTTCCCGCTCTATCCTCCTACTAAGCATTGCAAGCAGTACCGTTTCCTTAGCTTCTTGAGTTCCAAGCCTATTTACAGACATTTAGCCAGTTGTATGTTTCCATCCTGCTTTATGGTTACGTTTCTTTATAATTCAATATTGTCTGTTCTTCTATGTCCATTACATCCCTATTCATATCATTTCATGGTTATGTGTCATCTTTTGATTGTCATTTCGTTCATCTGAATGTCTGTTCGGGCCATTATGTCATCACCATTCGCCTTCAATCAGGGCCCTTTGGGTCTCGTCAGGGACAGTTTGTAAGTAATCTTCATTTCGCGATCGCTGCTGGTACGGTGGTCTCAATTGGTACCGTGCAGCCCATGGTTGTATGGTTATTGGCGCTTCAATAGGTATTGCTCTTCTGAAGGGTACTGGACAGAGCCCCACTGTGGCTCTCTGTTGGTTTATTTGCTCCTTATCTGTCACGTATCTTGGTGAGTATGCCCCTGGTATCTCGAAATGGGGGACTGGAGAGTGCAGGCCGTATCTGGGACCTCCTCTACACTCCCCCCTCTGGTCGGTTCATCGACCACTCCTGCTTCCTCCTTTGGATTAGTCTTACTTGGCTCCTCTGTATCCACTTCTTCGTCTTCTGGGTTTGTGCATGATGGTGTGAACGTGTGTTTCTTGGAAGTCCATATTTGTATCACTCCTTTCAGACTCCCTGCTGTTTTTACATGTTCGTCTTTGTTCCAGGTAGTAAGCTGACACTGTCCATTTGGGCTGCAATAGATCCATTTTCCTTCATACTTTCTTCGGTTTCTGGGGTACACAAACTGTATTCCTTCTGGCGCAAATTTACTGACCTTCACAAAGTCTCTTATTTCTTCATCTGTCAGGTCTCTTGGCTTCCATCCTGGTTTGACATTGATCATGATCTTCATCCCAATGGCTTTCTTCACAGTTTTCTGGCATTGTATGAGGATTATCTTGATAACACAAAATCCTAGTAGTATTATCAATAGCGGGGCTCCCAGAAACTTGAATATGTCTGCCATCCATTGTGGGACCCATGAGAATAGTGTTCCAAACCAGCTGTCATCATCCACTTCATCAGTTTCATCTATCATCTGTTTCTGTAGGTTTGTCAGCATACTTATGGCTTCTGTTAAGGTTCCATTTTCTTCATCATGTGAATGTATAAATGTGCAACATGATTCTCCGATTTTTGCACAAACCCCTCCATCCATCGCCGTGATCATGTCAAGTACATATCTGTTCTGGAGAGTCATCAATCGGATTGCTCTTAGTTCTTCTTTAATCACGTTGAATCCTTTTATGGTGGTGTTGATGGTCTGTAATAATTCCCATCTGGTTATTGGCAACCATTTAGTGTTTGCTCCAACCTGGAATCTTGGCATGATGATTGTTGTGAACACTGATAAGGTGAGGCTGAACAGCCTGTGTTCATATGGGATTGCATGGAATGCTTCTTCCGATTTGGCAGAAAAGTAATTTTCTCTCTTCATTTGGGATACCAGCTCCACTGATCTCCTTTTCCTCAGGTGGGCATCTGCTTTCGGGAAACTGTCAATTTTCAGGTCAAGTTTCGGGATCACCAGTGCAGGAACATGGACGTTCACTATTGTGCATATGCCTCCCCAGTTTTTCGGCAGTCTTATGTATGCTTTGGATCCACATGCCCAGTAATGATCCATAATTACTGCAGTTCCGTGAGTCATTCCTGGAGCTTCAAAGATTTGTCCGCAGTTTTGATTCTCTCCCATCTTCCTCGTGCCATTGCTCCATAATTTTGGACTTTCCAGTAGCACTATCTGCAAGGGTCCTCCTCTGTCTTTGACCCATGTTAGTAACTTTACAAACTTTGCCCACAGAGATTTGCACAGCCTCTGTGAGTTTTCTATTGCTTCTTGGCAGGCTACAAGGACCACCCATGCTCAGCAGATCACTACTCCTTCTTCCCAACTGTCTGGTGAAAGCACTGCTCCCCAGATCAGCATTTGGCCTCTGTTCTTCCAAAATCGAGCTTCTTCTGGAGTTTTTCCTTGGACGTTCAGTCTCGGGTTAATTTCCCATCTTGTTCCTGCTCTTTTAACTTCTGGATTTTCATACCTGATCACATGAGTCCTCGTATGAGCTCTGTTTCTTGTCTTAATGTCCTGGACATAATCATCTTCATCGGGATACGCTGTTTCAGTTGTCCATATCAGTGAGTCATCCATCCCCATAAACTGTCCTCTGGTGTTGCACATTGCTACGTGTTACAAACAGTGTGCTGTCGGGACATCAATTTCTACAGCCATGAAGATTTTGGATTTTCCCATGCTGTACGGTAGAAGTGCACAAATGAAGCAATCTCCTTCTGACTTCCTTCTCCCTACTTCTTTCATATGTTGGTACCAAGTGTTGTTTCCTAGATGTGCTGTGCTGTCCAGGTAATCGTTTAGTTCATTGTTATCTTCATGTGGGCTTCTCTTGATTCTATAGGCCTCATCACGACTTGGGCGGTAACGCTATTAGCGCGGGCGGTATTAGCCCTACCGCCGAACTCCCCGGCACTAATAGCGCCGGATCACGAGTTCGGCGGTAATGTAAGTCCCCATTCCCCACTGAGCCCATTCGGGAATGCCCCATTCCCCATTGGGCTCAATGGGGAATCTTCGTGCTAATACCGCCGGCGGATTTCCCGTCCGTGGCAATAGTGCAAATTTTCAGCGGATTTCCCCTCAGCTCATAGCTGGGGCGAAATCCGCCGAAGCCCTGATTCGGCGGACCCTTAAATCCGGCGGTAATAGTGCTACCGCCAGATTTAAGGGTTACCGCCAAAGTCGTGATGAGGCCCTTAGTGTCTTTCTGTAATTAGCTATAACTACATCTGTAAACGCGTCTGTGTGACTCTTTCTTGCTGGGGGACTCTCGGGCATGTTGGTCGGTAGAGCAGGCTCCTTTATCTGCATCAATGTGACAGGTGGAGGTTTTGCAAATCTCTTTCTCTCCTCTTGCATTCTTTTCCTGCCCTCTATAAGTGCCTTTAACCACCATCTGTCTGTCATCAGCCCAACGGAAGGCTGCATCGTGGGCTTGGTACTTATTCCCTGTGTTGGAACTGGTGTGCTTGTCGATACAGTTTCTGTTGGTTTATTTTTCAGTTCCTTATGTAGTTTCTTCACTCTAGCTGTGAACTGGAATAAATGATATATCAACATTTGTGTCCTTGTAGTGAGTTCTCTCGTAGCTGCTTCTGTCTTCTCGAGGGTTTTTGCTATGTCTGCATTAGTCGGCCTTCCACTTGATTCCTTTCGGTCTCTCTCATTGTTTTCTAGGACTGATTGTTTGGTAGGCAGTCTCATACTCTCTGTTGCCTTCGCTTGAGGTTCTGTGGCCATTGACACATGCCCTAGTTTGTGTGCATTCAGTGTGTGGGTGCGTGTAGTGGTCAGTGCTAAATTTTCATTCATTCCGTGCTGACCCTGCCTCCAGCTTTTCTCTTCATTCGTTGCCTCACGTGTGTATGTATCACTGCTAATTACATTCATTTTTAGTTCATTTACCTTACCATCAGATTTTCTCAGGACTGAAATAACTATATAGGATCTGGGTGCTTTTGTGGGACCTATGTGTACATTATCCGGTGGGTGCACTGAGAGTGGAATGCTTCGTGCACCAATAAAGAATGCAGTTCTGATTCTTAATGACAGAAAGACAATGATAATCACTACGCATATACACATAATCGTGCGGTACGAAAGGTGGCAGCATTTCCTTCCAGAGAAGCGGAGCGCCCCTCTGCTTGTGGGAGGACCAGGTTGCTGTTCTGGCCCCCATTTCAATCATAACAAATGTCAATGTTTTATTCTTTTCACTTACTCCATTATTGTTTCTCAGAAAGTTTGTATCATAAAGTGTCTGGTGCTTCGCAAGTGTCCCCCCTCTCACGGGTGACGATTGTCTCTGGATATGGGATACAGTTCCCTTGCTAGACTATGGAAAATAGATTAGACTAACACCTTTGGTCAGTCACATTCAATGTGCATATTCAAAATAACTGAGTTCCCAGTCCACCCCCGAATCTGTTTCAGTTCTGTGGACATTCTGGAACCTGTTCAATGTGAAAAAATGGAAAAATGGCAATTTATCAAAACCAAAATAAAAAAATAAAAAAAGGTGAAGTTCTTGTCTTTGCTCCCTCGATCTGTCCCTCGGCGGAAAGATGAAGTATTTTCCCTCTGTCTCTTCGATCTGTCCCTTGGCGGAAAGATGAAGTATTTTGCCTCTGTTTCTTCGATCTGTCCCATGGCGGAAAGTTTCATTGGAACACTGCATGAAAATCATGGTTTACAATTTTGGTAAAGTACACGCGAACCTATGCAAACTACAAGTTCACAAAGGTTTACAGGGATTTTAAACCTTTTTGTAAACCTTTGGTTTACATTGCATTTACACATAAGTAAACCGTGTAGTTATGCAAGTCCATTTGGATCTAATGTTCCAGAGATTTGTAAACCCTAAGTTTTCCAGGGTTTACAAATCATGAATACTTTGGTAAACCCTAAGTTTGCCATGGTTTACAAATCACAAATACTTTGGTAAGCCCTAATTTTGCCATGGTTTACAAATCATGAATACATTCTAAAGCTAATGTGCACTTAATGTTTCATGCACAATTGAATTATGAATGGTGCCGGTGTTACCGTCTTCCCCATTCCCATTTAGTCCTATAGGACTCAAATGGGAATGGGGAATAACTTTCTCCAACGCCTGATTTCCCATTGTCAGGCGCCACAAAAAATACACAACTCTGGCGGCAGCCTGCCATTTTTACCGGCACAGCTACCGCCAGAGTTGTAATGAGGCCCAATGTTTTAAATGTTGTTTTTAGGAGTTTACTAACAAAACATAACAAATACAGATCTGGAATCTACTGCAGTAGCTGTTCTCCCCTCTCTGCAGTGACTTAGAAAAGACACATATTATTTGAAGAAAACAGCTGTATTGTGCATCACTGGCAGCACACCTAAAAAAGGTTATACAAATATTTAAAGCCTCTCAACCATTACACTGCAGACATCACAAAAGATGTAGATTGTGGGATGTTTTTATCCATGCATCCAAGCCCTACCTCAAAAACTGTGCAGTACTGGCATTGAAAACATCGTGATGGCCAGAGCTTTCCAGAAAATGCACAGGGAAATGCATGAAGAATAGGCTGCCACTCATTTTGCCGATGTTATGGGCACAGACGGGCACTGCCTAAAACCACCATTGGACTACTCACACAGTAGCCTGAAACCATTGGGAATGGCAATGCTGATTGCCAAAAGCAACCTAGAATTGTGGGGAATTCATTTTCTTAAATCCCAAAAAGGGGTGCAGTACCAGTACTCAGCACTATCAGAAAGCCGGCGTTTTAAAACCACCAGATTTTGTTTAAAACTGAATAAATGAACCCAAGGCAAGCCAAAGAAAGACTTACTGAGAGGTGGATACAATCTAAAGTTATATTCTGAAGTGACTTGAAGGTTTATAACAAGACTGGCTGAGCTGTGGATTTCAGCAGTTTAAGTAAATTTGGACTGAAAGACACTAAAAACCTAAATGTTTAAAAGAAATGAGTGACCTACTTTTGAGTGTCACATCGGTTGCAATTGTTTAAATGTCATAGTTTTAAACTTAGAATCAGCATCCTAGCTGCATATGTAAAAAATTGTCTTGACTTAAACTGGGGAACAAAAGTGACATTAGCTGGGGCCTGGCTTAAGGAACTGAATTCTGCCCACCAGCTACCCCCGACAGGAGATGAGACTTGCACAACAGCTGTGTTCCCAGGCCTAGCTGTCCTTTTGCTGCTCCCACCAAAAGGGATATGACACTTCTCTGATTGAATTACCTGGGCTCTGCAGGAAATTGAACAAAGCCCTGTCCTGACTCAGGCAAATGTTTTATTACGGGGGCTGTAAAAGTGGCTTCCTCCTGGAAGTAAAGGGGAGGAGCACTGCCTGTGAGAGCAAGCTGGCTTGGCAGAACTGGAAAAACCAGAAATTCAACCTTGTGCTGGGGGGAAACCACACCCCTGTAGCCAGAATATGGTTTTAGAAAAAGATGAATAACTCATAGAGCGGACTTGTCATAATTATTTAAATGATACCATAATTCTTGTGATTTTTCTGCCTACATTTTAAGAGGTTTTTAGAACCGGTGGCATGATCTGGGGGCAAGCTAGCAGTTAAGAGGGTATTACTTAAAATGTATGCATGTTAAAAATCTGACACTTCATCAAGTAATGTCCATACTCCTTGCGCACATGTGTATAAATTTGGGGTAATGTCCGATATTGCGAAACCAGTTAAAAAGTGAAATATGTTGCCATTTCTCAATGCAAGCTCTCAGGAAGAGCAGAGTTGAACAGGGGCTACCATCAGTAAATGCATGATGGGTGCATGTAATTTTAAACAAATGTGTACCTGTGCAAATATGTCTTTTTGAGCAAATATAGATTGTGTGTAATTTGACAGGTGTGGGTTCTCTGCACCATAAACAGACCTCATCATGATGACACTTCATTTCATTCCCCCAATCAAGGGGAAGAGGAGGAAGTGGCCAATGACAAGTGGAGAGGGGTAGAGCCTAGTGATGCTGCACACACACCCATTTTCAAAACACATAAAAGCAGACAGACAGGACAGATAGGGACATTCAATTCCATTTGCTGCAACGCGCTCTGCCGGACCATACAACATCCAGAGATCCAGACTTTAAATCCATCAATCTCCAGAATCCAGAGAGGCTAGACCAGCAGAGCAGAGCTGACCCAGACCACTGTTAGCAGAACCAGAGAGCTGACCCAGATCACTGTGAAGTGCAGAGACCAGACCAGAGTCCAGTCTAAAACCTGACCAGATCCGTGGCGAGGCCCATTTAATTCAAGAATATAGTGTGAGTACCTAGCAGAACTGTGCAGAACCAATCTGCTAGTTAAAATAATATAATTCAATCTATTTTAATCTAAGTAGAACTGCCTCCTAACTGTCACCTGTCATTTGTAAAGCTGTCACCTGTCATTTCTAGTTGCTAGCTGTCATTTGTCACTTTGAATTTTAACATTCCAAATCCGAAAAACTACCTTTATTTAATCGCTCATATCTCCGTGACCGTTTGTCCTAGAGACTTGCAGCAACTTTCCTCTGAAAGCTTGGAATCTCAGCTACGAACCTAGAACCGCATTCCTACCCCCGATACTTTTGCCGCAATCGCGAAAAACGCACTCGCGAATTTGCCGCGATTTGCAAATTTCTCAACGTGTGAAAACAGCAGTTTTCTTGCTTTCAGTTGCCAAAAATTCATTTAACCTGCTAGTTACTCCTAGATCCTTGCTTGCTAAGGTGAGCCTGGACTAATATTAACTTGATACCACTCACCCTGAACCTCTAGAGGGAATTAAAAGCATTTTAGCATATTTTTCACTTCATTGCCAGCACATATAAAAGCATTTTGGGCCTGTGTTTCTAACTTCTGTGGTCTAAGCTTGCTGGGGTGAACTGAATTACATTTGATTGCACTTCTGAGAACTGTGTGCTTTCCTTCCATTTCCTTGCATTGCAAAAAGGGGGGAGGGGATTGCCAGAGAAAAGTGATTACATTGTTTTGTTGAAATCATATTGAGTATTTTCTGTATTGCATTTCATTCAACATTACATCCATCTGAACTTATATAAAGCATTCTCTACCACCTTATTCTTCTGTTCCTTTTCACAAGTGTGCCAGTGCCAGACTATCCATTATTGATTACTGCTCAGATTGAGTGTGATATTCAATTATTAATTTATTATAAAGTGTGATATATATATATATTGTTTAAATTATCAAATAAACCTTTAAACGTGCAAAACAGAACTACTTCTTGGCTCAGTGGGGTCAGGAGGATTCCAAGAGAGGGGTGTTATATAGGGGTAGTCATCCAGAACGCATGAACTGGACATAAAGATATATCAATAAGGGTTTCCATTCAGTATCCCAGACTAGGCATTGGGCCTCATTACACGGACGGCGGTAAGGGTTAACGGTCACCGTTAATGGCAACGGTGACCGTTAACCCTTACCGCCGTACTACGAGGTCCCTTTGCGGGTTGGAGGATTTAACGCCTGCTTCTTGCAGGCGTTAAAATCCAACCCGCTAAGGGACCTCGGAGCTAATTACGGCACCGCAAAATTGCGGTGCCGTAATTAGCGCCTTCCCCATTTCCATAGAGCCCTATGGGGCAGAAATGGGAATGGGGAAGGGCAATGGCGGAAAGGGGATTTACCGCCCCTCCAACCTTGGAATGGGGCGGTAAATCCCCTTTCCGCCAAGGCGGTGCCGGTATTTTACCGGCATGAGCCATGGCGCTAATAGCGCCATGGCTCACCGCCTACCGTGTAATGAGGCCCATTGACTTAGCTGTAGTGTTGAATTGAATCCTCTTACAAGATCCATATAAAAGCATGCAAAACAATAGCAGGGTTCCAAATTGCCAGGAGCTAGGAGCTATTTAGGTACTTGTTATAGCCAAGGAGAGCCTGGTTACCTCGAAACCAAGAGTTACCAGGATCTACTTCTGACACCCCATGCAAATGTTTCTATACAAACACGGTTATGTAATATTAACTGGGTAGGTATTGGTATGTGTATAAAAGAGAATCACAGACACACTTAAGAGGCACTTAAAGCATATTGGATAATATATAAATAGACAAAAAGTTAGTTTGTGTTTTACACAAAGGTTACATTTGCTGTGCTCTATGCACTAACTACTGGTTCCCCTGGAGTAGCTCCTGCCTAATTGATGATGCCCGATACAAAGGAGCTGAATTTTGCTCCTGGTCAAGAAATCCTAATTTCGACCCCTGCAATTGTAACCACTGATTTTCTCTAGGATGCTAGACTCTTGCTACACCACACCTACATCACCTACATATCTTATGAATTGTTGGTTAATCCTCCAGTTATGGCTCTTTACCTGTCTTTTTTAATTTAAATTCAGCAGTCGCTCAAATGTCATAAATGTCCTCAGTGTGCTAGAGTACTTTCACAGGGCAAATTATTGTAAGCAACAGCTACAAATCATGTTTACAGACATGTGAACCAATAGGTTAGTGGGTTTAAACGTTAAATAAACTGTTGTATGCTGACCATTATGCTGACCATTAGGCATATAGTCGCCACTGCCATATATAATTAAAAAAACTCTGATGAAGCCAGATGAGGTCCTACAGCACATAGAAGAGAACTACAGGTGAAGCTAATGTATGCTATATTGGAAACCCACAATAAAAGCATTTTGAAAAACAAGGTCCCATATTTAGACAAGACCAGCTTATGTTTCTCTTGGCCTGCTAAAGTATTGGTGTACGCCGGAGCCCTGCTTCGGTGCAGAGCACCAGCTCTCACCTCCCAGAGGTTTAATCAAAATCACAATTCTAATCCCAGACAGTATCCAACATTATTTCACATCCTTTGATTGAAGTAGGGAAATCTGACTAAAACACAAGCAACTTACAAGGCACATGTCTTCAAAACAGAATAATGACAATTACAATGTGTGTGACTGTGGTCAAGTAGTTGTACAAATTAGGACATGTTGAATGCGGTCATTAGAAATATAGAAACAAACCTATGGGCAGTTAGACACATCTGCTCTGCCAATTCCCTGCTGCAGCAACAATATAATCATCCTAGCTGTTACATCAGTCACTGATTACTTGACAAAGTTCATACAATAGTAACATTAACCACTTACAAAGCAAAAGTAGCTAAACCTTCCATCTTGAGTCTTAAAGTGTAGGGAATATTCAATAGTTTTTCGGAAGAATATTTCATTTTGGAAAGCAACATCAATTGTGATGTAGAAGGCATTAGAAATAGCGATATGGCCAAGATCAGAGTTTTGTCACGCTGAGGACTTAAAAATAAAGTCTGCTAATTCTCCCATTTATTGAGGCATGCCACTTACTCCTACAGATCCAGGTGGCCACAACAATGAGTACCCACTTTGTAAAGTTTGTACTACTCATTGTGAAGGTCTTCTTTGTTTCCTCATCATCGAACTATGGTTCCCTTAGCCATGTTGTGAAGCCCTGTATCCCCCTTGTGAAGGTGGGTATGCAATTACAATGGTGTGAATGACCACATACACATGCATAAGTCAAATTCTAAAAATGAAAAATGAGTACCATTAGCTTCATTTATTAGACTTACTGCTTATAATGAAAAGGAAGGGAGAGAGAGAGAGAGAGATAGAGAGAGAGAGCGCGAGAGAGGGAGAAAGAGAGAAAGAGAAAAAGGCAGAGAGAAAGACAACCATTAGCACAGAGTAGCAGACTGCTTATAGCGAGCGCCTCCTCCATGGCAGATTGTATGAAAGTAGGGTAACCATTAGCTATGTGTGGCAGACAGCTTGAAGCGAGCACCTCCACAGTGCCTCTGATTCAAAGTAAGGAAGATGACCATTAGAATAGTGGGAGACTTCTTGGAGACAGATATTTACTTAGGGTCCAAGGGAGTGGGGGGGCAGGGGGAGGACAGAGAATCCCAAGCTGGAGGTGAGAAAGAATTGCACAAGGAGGGCACAAACAAGACCAAGTTTTAAATGCTGGTCTAAAAATGTTCACAGTTTGAGACAGTGGTGCAGTTTACATCACTAAGCGTAAATGCCTATACATTGTCAGACTTTGAGCAGCCTTGTATTACAATAGCCGTTTATTACTGCTTTGCATGCGTGTGAAGACTAAAAACATCAACCCTTCAAACAAACAAATTCCCCTTAGCATCTTCATTTCAAGTTAAACATTTTTCAGTGAAAGATGTGTATATTGTGCTTTTAATCAACTATCAATAAGCTCGTACCCAAATTCAAACAGCCTTCCGAAAATAAAGAGGATTTATTTATTACCAATACTGGTTAACATTAAAATCCATCTCCAACATAAGTCTGTGTGGTACTGCTGTTCTCCCGGACCTAATTAGATTTCCAGAAACCCATCATGCTCGTAAAACACAGCAGGCCAAAACCCTGGCATGCAACTATATTTCATCTATTTCCAAGTACCCATCCATACACTAGCAGTTGTCTAGCACTCTTACCGGGAAGCTGGAATGGCATACAAGTAACTCTTGGAACACATACTGAGTTAATGGCATTCTGGCTTGTAAGTCGAGTCATCTATTTTCTACCTGTTACTACCAGCAATAAGATTGTGAGTGGGGACATGTTCCTACTAATCAAAATAAAGATTTGATGAGCAGGAGCAGCAAGGAGCAGCTCCAAGTTATCTGGCATCACCTAGTATACTGGAGAACTAGCATCTTGTACAAGGCATGCCACAAATGTAACTTTAATTTGAGATTCAAACTATTGTCCTTTATATAGCCCCATTGTAACGTGATTGGAATTGTGTTTGATAATGTTTTTTATTTTATGGTGTGGTTGTGTTGAAGAAAGTTTATTTTAAGCTATACACTAGGTTGTATTATTAATATGCTGAATTTTACTCTTAAATTCCTGTTATGTGTCATAATGCTCCTTTATACACATTCCCAAAACTGGTTATTTTCAACAAAAGTATATTGACTCAAGGGAGTCAACTGTAGCTCCTGGTACTCCTGGTATTGCTTGGTGTCAAGCTAACTGGGCTCTTTGAATCTACAAGCATGAGATAAACAGCTCTTAGCAATTTTACTTGCTGCATTCCATTTGAGGAGGACAAAAGAGAACAAAATGATCAGTCTGGCACATTGTGCCAACATCTTTCTTATGGCTCAAAGCTTTGCACTTCCCACAAAGCAACATACATATTTCCTTTATATATTTATTGCTTATTTATATAGCGCCTATACATCAAATGGTGTTTCAAGGCACCACAAGACAAAGAAAGTGTGGGGGGAAGAGGGGAAGAAAACAACATTAACGGTCCTACTAGGCCTTGTGTCGTTTGGATTGTGCACGTGCAGTAACAAGGAGTGAAGGGGGAGGAGAGGGGAGAGGGGTGCAGGTGGGTGGGAGGGAACATTTTAGGGTGGGAGGGAAGTACGGGGTAGCATGGTGGCATACAAGTACAATGGGGGAGGAGGGGAATAGGAGGGCCCATTGGGCTAGGCAAGTGCTATGGGGAGACCAGGTGGGCAAGGGCCAGGGGATGCAGGGAGTGAGGACCACCTGCTAAGTATGTGGATGGAGGTGGTCCAGGCTTGGTTAGGGATGCACACAGCATCATGCTAGTGAGGGAAAGGGGGCCCAGAAGGGCATGTGCAGGTTAGGGAGACTGGAGTGCTGGGGAAGACTGGGCAAAGACGGCCTGGTAGGATTCAGAAGGGACCAGGCAGCCAGTCCATGAGGCAGAGGGGGACATTAGCAGGGGAGGGCAGAGGAAAGGAAGAAGAGAAAAGAAGGGTCTTGAGAAGCTTCTGGCACTTAAGGAGATCTGGCTCAAGCCTGAGAGGGGCAGTGAGGTCATTCCACAGGGAGGTTCCTGCCGAAGAGAGAGATCTACCCCGGCTCTCTGCTTAGGAAAGCATCTGATCTGCAGAGAATTGGAGCTAGAAAACCAAAGGGCTCTATTAGGGAGGTATTTAGAGAGAGAGATTTGGATGCAGCATGGTACCATGCCCCAGAAAGCCTTGTGGATGATGCAGAGGGTCTTGAACTTGATCCTCACAGCCACGGGGAGCCAGTGGAGAGATTTTAGGGCTAGTACTATTCTGGATTAGTTAAAGGAGGTAAGGGAGGATAAAGGTAGATTGAGAAAGAGGATGTTGCAGTAGTCCAGTTTAGAGAGGACCAGAGCTCTGGAGACATTGAGTTTCTGTGAAAAGGTGAGGAAAGGGAGAATGCCTCTGAGGAGGTGCTGTTGAAAGTGGGCCTGCTTGTCAGGGCCCGCAATGTGATGAGACAAAGCGAGAGAGGAGTTGAAGATGACGCAAAGGTTTTTAGCCTCACAGGAGGGTTAGGGGAGGGGACCCATGCATGGCAGCCAGAGAGTAGGAGGGAAGGTGGGAGCAGGGGTTACAATGTGACGGATCTCTGTCTTACTGGCATTAAGGCAGAGATCCTTAGCAGCGCACCATACCTGAATAGCAATCAGACTGTCAGGAATGAGAGAAAGAAGAGGAGAAAGGGGGGGAGCTTGAAAGAGAGATGCATGTCATCCACATAACACTGGAAGTGAGGAGAGAAGGTGGAGATCAGGTGGGCCAGAGGAGCAAGGTAGATATTGAAGAGCCATGGCGAGAGGATAGAGCCCTAAGGGACGCCGCAGGTGGAGAATGTGGTGGAAAAGAAGAAAGCCCAGTAGAACCTGGGAAGGTCAGTCAGATAGGAAGGAGGCAACCAGTCCATTGCCAGGTCTGTGATGCCAAGGGTATCACAGAGCCGATTTATAAGGGTGGCATGATTGACCATGTCAAAGGCAGAGGAAAGATCGAGAAGGATGAGAACGGAGGGAGAGTTGAAATTGAGATTTGAGAGCAAGTCTTCATGGGTGTTCAGGAGAGCAGTTTCCATACCTCTGGGTGCTCTGAAGTCAGACTGGTCATGGAGACAACCAACAGATTCAGTGTGCTGGATCGGTTGGGAGATGACCAACTTCTCCAAGAGTTTGCCAAGAAAGGGGGTAATGGAGATAGGGCAGTAATTAGCAGGCCAGCAAGGGTTGGCAGAGGGATTTTTAAGGAGTGGGTGCATAAGTGAGTGCTTGATGGGTAGTGGGAAGGAGCCAGCGGCAAAGGAGTGACTGCAGAAATCAGCCAAGGCTGGAGCAAGGGAGGCAATGTTATCATTGATAGTTTTGGAGGAGCAGGGAGCACCTGTTTGGAAGAGACTGTCATAGAGAGGACTTGTTTAGAGACATCATCCGGTGCTATGGGCGAGAAGGAGAAGGGTAGGCAGGAAGGGGAAAGGGGGGCCAACAGAGGCCTGAGAGTGGTTGAGTGAACAATGAGGGGAGTAGAGGAGCGTGAGCACAGGAAGTCCTGAGTTTTGGTTGTGAAGTGGGAGGCCTGTGAAGTGCAGAGGGCATGGGATGGCAGAGTAGAAGTGGAGACTGCAGTAGGATTGGTGAGTTCCTTGCAGATGGCCCCAGAGATGCAGGCTTGGATATGGGGCCTCTTCCTTGAATGGATGGAGTCTGTATTGCCTTTGGAGCAGGTGGCAGGCCAGTCTGTCAGTGGATGTGCTTGAATCCAGCAAATCTGCACTTGCGTTTGAGAGAGGCTAGGTCAGAATCATACCAGGTGTGGATCCTCATCCTTCATTCAAGGTGTGTCTGGCTGAGTGCATCAGACCGGAGGGTAGAATGGTGAGACACAGTGGCTGCGAAAGAGTCCAGTGGCCGTATCAGGAGAGTCAAGGTGAATATTAAAGTCTTGGAGGTAGAGGCCAGAAGAGAAGAGGTGAGGTCAGACCACTCCGAAGGGAAGTGCGAGACCGGACGAGGGGTCGTGTAGATGGTAGCAAGAGTCAGTGAGAGGACAGAAGAGACACCAAGCCTACAGAGGAGGCATTTGAAGGAAGAGTAGAATGAGTGCGTATGATAGTAGCAGGGACTCATTCAGGGAAGATCAGGGCCTCACCGCCTCCCACCCGGTTAGGCCTGAGCTTAGAGAGGATCTTGTAGCCCTCAGGGAGGAGTGTGTCAAAAGCAGTGACAGAGCTGGCAGTGAACCACATCTCAGTGAGAGTGAGGACGTCAAGGTCAAAGTTTTCAAGGAGGTGACATATCAGAGGAAGGTTCAACAGCAAAGCGAGAGTTGAGGGTAGCTAAGTGAAGCTGGTTGCCACCTTTAAAGGGTCTCCCAAGGATGGGTATAGGGATGCGGTACACCCATCAGTGGTGGCAAAGGTGTCGGGGGTGGCAGAAGGAGGAGTAGCAGGAAAAAGGAGGAAGTTGATGAGAGATGAAAGACCCTATCAAGAAGGAGGAGGTTGGGCTGAGAGCCCTGGGCCATGACAGTGCCATTCTGGTAGACATTAATGATGTACCTAAAGGATGGGGAGTGTACCAAGAGTATTTCCCATCTGGATCCACCATTAATGGGTGAAGAGTCCAAATGTCTGGAGATAGAGTGACAAAGAAGATGTCAGTGACTGTCTGCCTGGAAGAAGCGCTGACACAGGCGTCAGCAATGGGCAGGCCTGTAATGGAGACCAGGAGATCTTTCTTGAACGTTTTCCTTCCAGGCTTTGGAAAAGAGGTAGGATAGTTGATAGAGCAACAGTTAGAGAACATAGGGGAGATGGAGAGCATCACAGAGGGAGAGGGCAGAGATGGAAGGCAGTAGAGAGAGACAGAGAAACTGCACAATGAACTCACCATGGCAGACTGCTTATAGCGAGCACCTCCACAATGCCCGATTCCAAGAAAAGAAAATAACCATTAACACTATGCAGCAGACCGCTTAGAGCGAGCGCCTCCACAATGCCGGATTCCAAGAAAAGAAGAGAATCATTGCCACTATGTGGTAGACTGTTTAGAGCGAGAGTCTCTACAATTCCCAATTCCAAGGAAGGAAGAGAATCATTTACACTATTTGGAAGACCACTTAGAGCTAGCGCCTCCACAATCCTTTTCTCCAACAAAGGAAGGTAATCAATAAGTGGCAGACCACTTACAGTATGGGCCCCTACAATTCTTGATTTCAGGAATGGAAGAACAATTTGCACATGTTCGCAATGTCAGCATGGAGTGTTGACAGAAAAATACAGGGGCTCCAGGGGTGGGGTAAAAGAGCTTCACAATTGGCTATTTTATGTATTTATAAGGTGCCTATGCATCAGAAAGTGTTTCCAGGTGCCACAAGGCAAAGGAGAGGGGGGAACAGAGGAGAAGAAGCAAGAATAAACATGGTTCTACTAGGCCTTGTGAAATTCGGATCATGCAAGTGCAGCAAACAGGAAATGCAGGGGGAGATGGGTATGTGACAGTGAGGTGGATGTAGGGGGAGGGGAGGGAGGAGATGTAGGAGGGGGGCCCCAGCGACTGGGTAAGTGCTGTGGGGGCCTGGATGGCAAGTGTGCAGGGGACGGGATAAGGGTAAAGTGCGAGGAGGGGGGTTAACCAGACCCAGTATTCCATACATGGGAGGGTGCCCAAAGGCAGGTGTTGGAAGGGGATAACCGAGGCAGACTGGTCCAGGGAGGGCCTGGCCCCTGTATGAGTCAGGACCAAGCAGCCAGTCACAGCAGCAAAGGGCACATTAGCAAGGAAGGGGAAGAGAGGAGGAGAGAAGGAGGTTCTTGAGAATTTCCAGAACTTAAGGAGATCCGCTCAAGTCTAAGAGAGGCAGGGAGGCCAATCCAGAGGGAGGCTCCGGCTGAAGAAAGCGTTTTAGCCCCCGCCCCCCACTCTCTGCTTGGAGAAACGTCTGACCTGCAGAGAGTTAGAGGTAGAGGACCGAAGGAATCTAGCAGGGAGGCATTTAGAGAGAAAGAGAAAGTTGAAGGTAGCGTGGTCCCAGGCCCCAGAAAGTCTTATGGATGA
The DNA here is from genome assembly GCF_040938575.1 of Ambystoma mexicanum. Classification (NCBI taxonomy): domain Eukaryota; kingdom Metazoa; phylum Chordata; class Amphibia; order Caudata; family Ambystomatidae; genus Ambystoma; species Ambystoma mexicanum. The sequence goes on from NC_090934.1 coordinate 232,399,883, forward strand.
TGCAGAGGGTCTTAAATCTGATCCTTGCAGCCATCAGGAGCCAGTGGAGAGAATTTAGGGCTGGAAAGATGCAGTCCCTGGGCTTGAGGCCAAGAATAAGACTTGCAGTCCCAGTCTGGATTAGTTGAAGAGGGCGAAGAGAGGTAGATTGAGGAAGAGGCTGTTGTGCTCTAGAGACAGTGAGCTTCTGGGGAAAAGTAAGGAAAGGAAGGATACCTCGGAGGAGGTGAAGCTAGAGGTGTGCCTTCTTGGCAAGGTCAGTGATATGCGGTGAGAATGAGAGAGAGGAGTAGAAAATGACACCAATGTTTTTTGACACACAAGAGGGTGAGGGTGGGGGACCAAGGAGGGTGGCCAGACGGTGGGGAGAGTGGGGTCGGAAGGTGGGGGACTTCATTGAGAAGGATCTCAGTCTTACTAGCGTTAAGACTAAGATCATTGGCAGTGCACCATGCCTGAATAGCAGTCAGGCAATTGGGAATGAAATAGGAAGGAGAGGAGGCAGAGGAGGGAAACTTAAAGAAGAGCTGAGTGTCATCCGCATAACACTGGAAGTGAGGAGAGAAGGTGGAAATCAAATGGGCAAGGTAAATGTTGAAGAACCACGGCGAGGGGATAGAGCCCTGATGGACGCCGCAGGTACAGAGTGAGGTAGAGGTGAGAAAAGAGCCCAATTACACATGTGAGGTCCGAATAGAAAGGAAAGAGGTTAACCAAGCCAGTGCATAGTCATTGATGCCCAGGGTATCACAGAGTCGATTTAAGGGTGTGGCATGATTGACAGTGTTGAAGGCAGAGGACAGATCAAGAAGGATGAGAACAGAAGGAGAGTTGGAGTCGAGGTTAGACAGCAGGTCATCACGGGTGTTCAGGAGAGCAGTTTCTGTGCCTCTGGCTGCTCGGTGGCCAGCCAACTGATTCAGTGTGGTGGATTAGTTGGGAAATGACCAACTTCTCCAAAGGTTTGTCCCTGAAGGGGGTAGTGGAGATGGGGCAGTAATTAGCCCTTTTGATAGGTCGATAATTAGCCATTATGATGGAGATTGTTCTTTATAAGGGGAGCTGGTGACAATTGTCAAAAACAGGGTGAGAGTGCATCACTAGTCCTGCATTTATATTCTATGTCAGGCACTGAGAAATCATGTGTAGCCATGGTCTTTTATTTCTTTAACTGTGTGCCCAAAGTCTAAGAAATGCTTCCTCTTCCCTCTCCTCACACTAATCCTTTGTCAGCACATCTCTCAAATGAAAAGCACACTTTAAAGGTCTCTTTTGTGCATTCAATCAAATGCAACTAGATGCATTGATTACAGTTAGTACCTGCTAGAACTGCAATCACATTTATTTCACCATGAACAAATCACAGAATGCAGGGCATTGTCAGGCATAATATCCCACCCATCACAGGCAAATGTCCCTAAGACGCAACTGTAGTTTTTACTCCGTTCACAGCAAACCAACCCACCCTATGTGGGAAAGAGGCACCAGTAGGTGGCATGTTCCATCTCTCTTTTCATTCCTGTCTAACCCTTTAGTTAGCAATGGTAAAATTACTTTACCTTTGCCTTTGTATGGTCTGCAAAACTCTCCAATGTAGATATACCATAGGGTGCTGTTGAAGGCCTGGTTTGGCTTGTAATAAAGTCCTCTATCTACTTCCTCATGCAATTGCTGGGGTTATCGCTGTAAGTGGTACCACATTCAATCTCAGGAGCACAAGAGTATAACGGTTTAAATGAAAATGGTTGACTACGTGTCACACGTTTATTGCTTCGATTTTTTGATGCCCCAAAGCATTGCACCTACCAGATGTTCATAATTCCCACGCAATTAAAGTGCATTCTCCATTGCACAAATGCCCCCATACTCCTGGCACTGGTTGTTCAAGCAAATAAAGAACAATAGAACCTGGTGCATTTACAAATCCATCAGAGCTGGCAAACATAAAAGGAGTTAAGGAGTGGGACTGCAAACGTAAAGCTGCCTGACCGTGCAGTTCATAGATATGGAGATGCACCCACACAATCACTGTTCACATACAGACACTGAATTGCATGCACATAAGCCAAACCATACAGGCATGCATGCAAGCAAAGACAATGCACGCAAACACACACACGTACGCGTTAACAGCCTCAAGATGCCTCCCTACTTTACCAACCCCCACATGGCCTAGCAGGAGAATGGATGCCTGTATCAACACATGGGACTTTGGATGAATAGACAAATTATCACTTTGGGAGGATGGATGATACAAGTGAGTGGATTTATAGGTGGATATGTGAGTGGGTCAACAGGGCTACTTGATTAAGTGCCTAAACATGCCCTCAATTGTAGTAGCCATTGTACTTGCACAGGTACAAGTGGAGTAGTGGTTTGTGATCGGTTATCACCGTGATGGGTTTCCCCGGTGTATATATGCGAAAATGCTGACACCCCCATAACACAGCCAGCGCTTCCCTCTATATCTAGGCGGATCATTGTTCCATGCTAGTTAGTGCATTGCTGGTATAGGCAATCGGCCTCATCTGTCCTTGTGTGTCTGGCTGTGAGAGAAGGGCTCCTAAACTGACCGGACTGGCGTCCACAATGATTTCAGACTCTTTCCTCGGGTCAAAGAAAGCCATCGATTCCTTCCCTGTGAGTGCTTTTTTGATGGTCTCAAAGGCTTTTTGTTCATTGTCGAACCACTCCCAGGCTTTGCCTTTCCTTGTCCGGAGGGGTTCTGAGAGGGTCGCCAGATTGGGTATGAACCTACCGCAGTAGGTCACCATCCCTAGAAGCTCCTCACCTTTGACACATTCCCAGGGAGTTTCGCCTCCTGGATGTCTGATCTTTTGCAGGTCTGGGGAGATTCCTTTCTCATGAAAGACAAAACCAAAGAAGTCAATGCTGTCCTTAAGGAACTCTCACTTTTCCCAGTGCAAAGTGAGTCTGAGGTTCTGAATCCTTTCCATGTGTTCAGCCTCTGAGGTGGCATAGACCAGGATGACGTCGCTTAGTTTTATGACTCCTTCAAGGCCAGCCAAAGCCCCCCGGATGACATTTTGAAAGACTTCGGCTGCAGAGGAGACTCCGAAGCGTAGGCGTTTGTACTGGTACAACCCTTGATGGGTCGTAAAGGTTGTGATGTAACCCGAGTCCGGGTGCAGCTCCAGCTGATGGTACCTGGACCGCAGATCTAGTTTCTAAAACACCCTCGCCCCTTGCAGTTCTCCCACCACATCGTCCAGGGTAGGCGTGATGTGTCTCTCGCACTTAATTGTGAAGCTGGGCAGCCTCATATCGACACAGATGCGGACAGATCCGGGTTGCTTTGGCTTGATGGCCACAACGATGGGGGACCTATAGTGTGGGGCCCTCTACCCTTTCTAAGATGTGCATCTTCACCATGTTTTGTAGTTCACTCTCCTCCTGTTGTCTTAGGTGAAATGGTATTCGACGATGCTTTAGTACCGTCTCATCTTTTTGCAGCTTTATGGATGCGCCCTTGAGTTTGCTGACACCTTGAAATACTGTAGCAAACCTCTCCAGAATCTCATTTATGTCCTCTGCATTTACTGTGAAGGCAAAGTGTACGATGCCCAGGGCTTCTGCTGCTGCGCAGCTCAATAGGGAAGGTATGCTAATGTCCGTGACAAAGAATTCCGCTCTAATTTCTTTTCCCTCATGGGCAATTTTCCTCACAAACACGCCTCGGAGGGGCAAAGGTTGAGTCTCCCCAAATGAGAATATCTTGGATCCTGCTTTTGCTAGCGTAGGGGGCCCTGGTAATGCCTCATAGTGGCGTGTTGCCAGTACACACACAGAGGCTCCGATGTCCACAAGCACAGTTGTCAATGTTCCACTTATGGCCACCGTGCACATATGTTCTTTCCTCTTCTTTTTGAGAGAGTCAATACTCGAGATAAAAATAACTCTCTTCCTCCTCTTCCTCTTCTTCTGCCAGGCCCAGACCCGGCATCTCTTGTTCTAAAATTGCCGCTTGTTTCTGTCGCCGGGGTGTGTCACTGGATGTTCTACTGGGCCCTCTGGGAATGGTGATTGGAGTGGGGGCTCTGCACATTCTTGCAAAGTGCCCAGCTGCACCACAGCGTCCACACACTCTCCCTTTAGCCGGGCATTCACCTGCATGTGGAAGATCATAGCCACACTTGCGGCACGGATGCAGCATCTCACAATACCTTGGGGGCCATCTCTGCCTCGATGGGCCAGTCTTTTGCAGTCACCCTATCACACATGCGTTCTCCACTTTTAGCGACCTGATCGCAGAGTCCATTTTGGTGGCACGGCTGTCTGCCAGTTCATATGACCTCCCCAGTTCTAGAATTTGAGCCAGCGACAGCCCAGGTTCACTTAGAATCTGTCGCGCAGCTTTCCTGACCTGCATCCTTGTATAAATTAGTTTCTTTGGAGACCGACTTCATTTTCCCACTCGCATGTTCTTGCCAGGTGACGAAGCCTGCCATAACTTTCTCCTCTCTCTGTTTCTCACTGCACTTAACAAACCTCTCAAACTCCTGGTTAAGTGTTCTTTAAGGCTATCTTTGGCAGTCTGATAGGAGTCATTAGAGGGAGTGAGAGTCTTGAATATTCTATGGACCTCCGATCCGGCTGAGTATATGAGGGTTGCAATTTTGGCTTTGTCATCTGTTTCACCAGTTGCTTTAAAGTACATGTCCAGCTTCTTGATCTAGAGCAGCCATTTTGGCCCCAGCTTTGAGGGATTGCCTGAGGTGTCAAATTCCGGCATCAGGACCCATGTCCGTTGTTGACGGGGTGTCTTTCTTGCTTGCAGGGCTCCTGCTGCATCCTGGGGATCTCCTGATTCACTCATGGTGGCAGACTGCACAGGAACTTTCCACGTGAGTGAAGGCCGCAGTCCGCTTCCTCAAGTGCACTTTGTGGTGGCAAAACCACACAGGCACCCTCTCATTTGTCGAAGGCCACAGTTTGCACCTGTAGGGGTGCTTCTTGGACCCCTCTGCATGTGTCCCACTCAGTACATCGGCCCTGCAGAGCACCTCAGGATGGTGGATGAGATGCTCGGTGTGGGCAAAGTATGCTGTGTGAAGGAGTATTGGAGGAAAAATGTTCTCCGAGATAAAAAACTTTTTTTTATAAAGGGCCCGTCTGGCCCTGTGGTGACGCCTGCAGCCCTTTGGTTTAGCCCTTGTGGGCTCCATAAATTGCCCTCACGCCGCACAAGCACTCCACGTGTGGAGCCGCTACTATTGGGACCTAAAATGGTGGTGGTTGTAATCCCTGTGAGGGGTAATGCGTCTGACAGGCGTCGGAATTAGCCACCGAAGCAATATCTTGCATTGGAGCACTTTTCAGCTGCATCCTCGTCGCCAATGTGATGGTTAAATTCACCCCTGAGACCACCGTTGGAAGGCCTTGACCCCAGTACCTTAGCTAAGGAACATGGACACAGGACTCCTCGTATCGAGCTCCCAGCATGCACTGCTGTGTCGCGGGACCGCCCCCTTTATAATAATACACACGCAACGGCAGAATGTTGCCGTCGCGCCACGTGGCATTATCACAGAAGGGGGAAGAAGAGGGACACTTGAAAAAGAGCAGTGTGCCATCAGCATAACACCGGAAGTGAGGGGAGAAGGTGGAGATCAAGTGGGGCAAAGGGGGCAGGTAGATGTTGAAAAGCCACGAGTTATCAGTAGTGGCATGATTAACCGTGTCAAAGGAAGAGGAAAGATTGAGGAGACTGAGAATCTAGGGAGAGTTGGAATCAAGATTTGAGAGCAGGCCATCATGGGTGTTCAGGAGAGCAGTTTCTGTGCCTCTGGATGCTCTGAATCACACTGGTGATGTGGAGACAGCCAGCAGATTCAGTGTGGTGGATCAGTTGGGGGATGACAAACTTCTCCAGGAGTTTGCCCAGGAAAGGGTTGATGGAGATAGGTTGGTCAGAAGGGGTCATCAGATGGCTTTTTTAGCAAAGGGTGCACAATGGAGTGATTGAGGGGTAGTGGAAAATATTGATTACAGAGGGCAGCCAAGGCAGGGGTGAGAGAGGAGATGTTGACCTTGATGGTCCTGGAAGAGCAAGGGAGCACCTGTTTGGAGGAGACTTTCATAGAGTGGACCACTTTAGAGACATCATCTGGTGCAATTGGAGAGAAAGCGGTGAGTATGGGGAACAGAGAGAGGGGAGCCAAGAGAGACATGAGGGGCGTAGGGGTGGGGAGGGGAGAAGAGGAGAGTGTGGATAGGATGTCCTGGGTTTTGGTGGTGAAGTGGGAGACTAGTGCAGTGCAGAGGGGCTGGGAGTGTGGAAGAGATGTAGAAACTGCAGTAGGATTGGCAAGTTCCTTGCAGATTTTGAAAACTTCACCCATTTTGTTGGTGGCCCCAGAGATGCAGGCTGGGACATATGCCCTCTTCTTAGAGCAGATGGAGAGTCTGTATTGCCTTGTAGCAGGTGGCAGGCCAGTTTGGCACAGGATGTGAATGAGGCCTGCCACTTATGCTCAGCAACTCTGCACTTGCGTTTCAGAGATGATCTCATCTGAATTCACTGCCTATGATTTATGAATATGTCACTAACAGTTTTATCTGAGTGACAGACCCCAAGCAGCTAGCTGTGCACACCGATCAGTGTGTCTCTTATATTCTAAACCAGAAAGCGCCGAGGACCTCCCAGGTATAGCGTTAAGGCCAGTGCCAACCACAATACAGGAGGCTACTTAAAAGCTAGAAAGAATATCATACTAGCAATGGCCTCCACAAGTTCAGAAACTCCTTACACAGAAAACCCCTTATCTGAAAAACGAGAGAGATTTAGTTTCTCAGCAGTCTCAGAGGAGGAACTTTGCCTGGTGTTGTCCAAAATGAAACCAATATCTTGTGCGGAAAACACCCTCCCCACTAAAATCATACTGGACAACAAAAACTTTTTGCACCCACACTGACCAGGATAGTCAACGCTTCCTTCACAGAGGGATTAGTTCCAGAAGCTATTAAGAATGTCACGATAACCCACCTAGTTAAGAAAGCGGGTCTGGACCCTAACAATATAAAGAAGCTACCATTCTAGTATCACCCCAAGTAAAAACGTTGGGGATGTTGGTGGAAGTGTCAGTTGGTGCTGAAGCTCAAGTCAACTATCTATTCAAAAATAATGCGTACTACTTGCGCTTATTAAGAGCTATGAGACCCTTCATTAATGAAGTGAACACCGCAACCATCGCAAGAGCAATCCTACTGTCGCGTCTGGATTATGGAAATGCCTTGCTGTTGGGAGGCACTAAGAGAGAGCTACAAAGGTGTCAGGTTATGCAGAATGATGTAGTTCGTACAATTAAGAAAATAAATCACAGAGAGCATATATCGGCAGGAAGAAAGGATCTACACTGGCTCAGAATCGAGGACAGAGTTCATTTTAAGGCTATGACGATAGTCCACAGATGTCTTTTTGGAGGGGTGCCAATATATTTTAAAAAACAATTCTCACTATATGCACCCCAGAGATGCCTAAGATCAGCAGACGCAGGTCTCCTGAATGTACCAGATGCTAACGGGCCTCTGGACGAGGCAGAGATTTCCCAGTCAGGGCCGCTAAATATTGGAACAAGCTACCTGCTGTCCTGAGACAAGAAGGAAACTACCTTACTTTCAGGAAATCATTGTAAAGGCTCCTCTTCCAATAACTCTTAAAGAATTATTGCATCCTCAGGACCTTTTCTGGATACTCAGAAGCTGGAAATGTTCTCAATTTTTGCTCATTTTAAATCACTGGTTCTCCGCCCCGTGATGCCTGCGGGCTTATGGAGCATTACAAGCACATAGACATAGACCGTAAGCATGATTGAAAAGACCCTCAATGTAAGTGAAAGACATTAGATATCCAGACAGTCACTTTAGCCATCCATGTTGAAAAGGAGACTACACACCTCCCTTCCAAGATGGTTATTTCTGTCTGGGTCAATTTCTGAAGTAACCAAGTGTTCCTTTTTAAGATTTCCACTGATATTTACCTGTATTGAGCATACTGACGAATTGCCCACATTGCATAACCGAATGACTATTAGAACCACTGTGTATACGACAATTTTTACATCCAAAGATCTACTACCAGACCGTTGTCAACCAACTGAGATGGCATGTTTTTGTTTTGTTTTAGGTAAGCCTGTACATTCCTTAATCAGTTTGCAGAGAGATAACTGGATTTAGCCAATTATTGTTTATCTGTGGGATTCTTGCTCAAAAACAATCTGATACAGGTTGGCATGTTGCCTCCTGGAACTATGGAGGTATTGAACACTCTGATTAACCTGTCACAGTAGATGAAGAAGCAATCTGGTGAACAGTATGTTGCTGCAGAAGTAAGACTGTGTCTGCAGAAATACCTACTCCTGGAGGATATGAGAGGATATGAACCTTTCGCCACAGAAGGGTTCTCAGTGCCTGATCGTAGGGATCTCCGCAAGTTTCAGTGAAAATCTATCCAGGAGGCATTCCCTAGGTAGCAAGGAATGTGCCCCACTAAAGAGAACATTTTGTTTTTACTTAAAGAGAAGTGTCACAGAAGAGAGATATTTTTGAGTTAGTGTTTGGACATACTGTGAAAATCTCAATAATAAATGCAAGAGAGTTAACAAAATAACGCAAAGTGTCTATCCCATGATGTGAACATCCAGGCACTGGAGGACAGCCTAGCCAATACACAATCATAAGGATGACATTGAAGTGAGGCAGGCTCTAATCAAACAGTAGTTTCTCATAAATCAATCTTGACAAGATATCGGCTAAGCCAAGAGATGTGTGTGATGGAGACAACAAAGTGCAGGGCTTTGAAGAACAAGCGACTAGAGTCATAGACTTTCCTTAGCCAAGTGAGGTTAGCTAATTGGTTGACACTACCCATAGAGACCCCTGGTAGCAGGAGGACAGGAGGACTCCACAGCGTTAATCAATCAGTTTTTCCTAACTCTTCTCCCTGACTTCAGCAAAGTCACCATTGTTTAAGCATCATCTAGAAACTGGACAGTTTTGTGAAAACAGATACAGTCTCTCTTCGGAGAGCAAACAAGGTCAAATAGCCAGTCCTATCGGATGGTGCCTTCTCAGGGGGACCTACAATTCAGTTTGTGCACTTTATGGCATTCCATTGGATAAATAGCCATTTGCATATTAGTCCTTCCCACAAGAACATTAAAAACAATCAAGTCCAAAATGGTAGGGAATCATCCTCTGAACAGGAATAACAACAGTTAGAAGACCTCAGACAGCTGTGTCTGCATTGTTAGGTATCAACAATGGTGTACAGTTTCCGGGAACAGTATGCCTGTCAAAAATAAGTCCTATCTGTTATCAGACAAGGTCTGAAAGCATAACTAGGTTGAGATTGCCAAGATGATGGATGTATGAGTTCCTGAGCCCCAAGCATCCATTGTAAAGCCTCGTCTTATTGTTTCATAAATCAGTGACCACTGGCTTGAAGTGTTGTCTGGATTACAGGTGAGTCCTTATGGTTACCAAAACAGATGTATACCACATTCACTGGGCAGATGAGCTTGTAAAAAGCTTGGGGCATCTCAATTCCTAAGTAGTTTCATTTTGATCTTTATGTACTGGCATACTGCCTTGATTCCCCAATCTCATATGCCAAGAAGAAAACATCATTCTCCACTCCCGAGGCCCTGCGCCAGTTTAAGGTTTTGCCTTTTAGATGAAAGAATTCATATGCCATATTCCAGAGCTTTGTGAACTAGTCTCCAACTGTACAGAATAAACATCTGTCATCTAACTGGATAAAATGGTAGTCTTCAATAAGAGTTGAGAAGGGCATCCCACTCAATTCTATAAACTGTTGCAGTCAGTACATAGAGCTTAGCTCCCCTAACTCAGACAAGTGCCTTCCGAGGTAGTGCTTTGTGACTTACCTTTGACATGAGATTGGCGAGGATAATGTGTTACATCTCCAGGCAGTTTTTGACTGGGATCGACCCACCACTCAGACCCAGTTGAAAGCCCACTTAGGGTTTGCTGGGTATTACAAAATATTTACTGGCAACTGTGGATCCGTGTTGGCCAGTACACAGCCATAACCTCACTCATATACCCTTGGAAGGTTATTTTAACTTATACGTGTCAGGAGGATGTCCATAGGCTGAGAGATGCCCTTTGTAAACCTGTACTTCAGGCACAGACTTTGGATAGACTTTAAAGAAATGGATCTAGCCTAAGGGGTGAGCGCCACAGATCTGTGGCTTGATAAGAAAGATAGAGAGCATTTTCATCACCTGCCAACTTCAGAAAAAAGATCAGAAGTGGTAGGAGTAGAAAAGATATATTGCACACTTTCAACTCTACTACCTTGCATCTTCCTTTAACATCCAGACTAATGATTAGGCTGTGTCCAGTAAGAGACAGAACTGCCAGCTTCTTGGATGATTCATCAGCATGCAAGGGTTTGACTTCAATTTGGAGCAAAAGAGTAGTACAGTGGAACATTCTTCTGGAAAGTTTGGTCATTTAGAAATAGAAGTTCATCCTGATGAGGATTAGCTTGCAGTTGTCTAATCAGAAATTGGTGTCGTTGAGACCGAAGGTTTGCATCTGTCACTCATATTTTGTCTTGGCTGATTTGACAACATCTCCCTTATTAGTTCTAATCAAAGGTTGCATAAGAAGTGCTTCCAAAGTGTATCTTAGTCGGGATAGAAATACACGTTTTCCCTCTGAGCAAGCATTGCATATTTGACTGTGTGAGGCTAATTTGTTGGTGGCAGCCTTCACCTACATGTTTGAGGTGCAGGTCTGCTATAACCTGGGTGTGGGCCTACTGCCAACCACATGTAAAATCTGATGCAGTTCCCTGCAGCCATACATTTTTCCTGTGTCATGCAAGAGTATAATGCAGATGTGAACATAGAGAGACATACCATCTCTGGCATAGAGGTTTCATGGCCACAATAACTATGACCTTTAAGACCTTTTTGTGAATGGAGTTTGGATTCAGACATGCTTCTACATTGTGATTCTTGTGAGGGAAGAAGTCCACAAAGTTTAATTGAAGTGGGTCCTACTGATCGTGCAGTCATGAAAGGTTTTGAATGGATGCAGGTCCATGATTGGGGCCAGATTTACCTTGACTGTGGAGAGTCTGCTGAAGACAGGTTTGGACCATGTGGATGTGACCCTGAATATGGAAGGGTATGCTTAATCCAAGACAGAATGTGGGGAAGCCTTGATGGAACTGGATATCTTCAAAGACTCTCTGTTTTCCTGACTGTCCAGCACTTTCCAATTGACTGCTTTGAACTGACTTCAATCTTCCAGGGTAAAACAAGGAATGGTGTTGACCTCCCGTGAATGTTCACCTTCATTGACCTGACAGGAAAAGCCATGCTGCAAGCCATCAACTGTCTGCCCTCAAGGAAAATTTGATTTTTCTGAACTGGCGTGGATCCTCACAAAAAATGAAGAGGTCTAGAAATGAGATGCCTTGTAGCGGGCAGAGTCTGAAAACTGCAGCTGATAAAGACCATAAATGTTCACTGAACGGTGATAGGAAAAGTGTATAAACTCACAAGAATGTTTTCCTACGTAAGTGCATCATGAGCAGTTATTCTGTTCAGCATCGTTTGGATATTTTTTAGTACAGAAAACCATGAAACCTGCAATAAATATGAGGTAGAAAATCAAATACTTACATAGATTGCACTACATTTAAAATGCAACTTGCAGTTGTAGAGTTTCAGATGTTTTCTTAAACATGCTGCACGTATTTCTGTTGTCCTTGAGAATCCCTCTCTCCAAACTAAGAGGCTAGATGTAGAATTGTTCAACTCCTGTTGCAACTTTGTCTTCTATTTTATTCCAGGATAGGATGTAGAAATGCACAGGGAAGAAGAAATCTTTCTGCTTACCTTACTATTGACTTACATGATTTTGTCACAAAAGTAATTTACTCCCAAACCTTTAACCATAGAAGTATGTTGACTTCCAAAAGGTGGACTGACTTCCAAAATGTTAAACATATTCGTTTATGACTTCCTCTCACATAAAGAGAAATTAGACACTGGTCATGGAAGAGCATCTTCAAACTTCCTCCAGCAGAACTGCGTCACCTTCAGGCTACAATGGTCTGCTCTATGCTCCAACGTTAGTAGTCATGCTAAGTGGTGTCTGCTGCTCATCATTTAAGATATTCCTGCAGCTTCTCCCAAATTCCACCAGACCCATAGGACTCTTGTAAGTGTAATGATGCATTGCCTCACCTTATACCAGAGTCGATCATCTGGCAGCTCTGGCCAGAAGCACATAAAGATACCCAACTATGAGGTACCCAAGTATTTATCATTCTTTCAGTAGAAGCTTTACGATCTTCCTAAGTAATGGATGGAAGAGAGGTTCACAGTTCTTTCCGATGTACTTAAGCAAGTCTGAATGCAAGACATATTTCCCCCATTTTAAGAGTGCAGTATCAGAACTATACCCCACTCACTAATCAGAATTACATATGTTTTCCCATGGGTATCACAGATGAGTTGAAATAAATGTAGCAGTCTTTCTAGGGCATCAATTAATAACTATGAGCATACAAGACCCTGGCAAGTTTAAACCTAATGTGATCTTGTGGTTGTCCATGACTATATAGCTTGGAACCATGTGTGCTTGCACCAAATGAGTTGTGACATTTTGAGTACACGTTCCTACTATTGAATATTAACATCTATTTACTTGTCAAAAATATTTATTAAATACATTTACTAAACCAGTAGTGTTTGTATTCCAGTTTTATGGTGTTTCCCTGTATTTTTGTCCTTTTGCTCGCCTCCTAAGTGGTAAGTTTCCTCTTGGACCATTGCTACCATTTGGTGAGACATGGGATGTCAAACAACGGCTTCATGGAAGCCTCTTGGCTGTCACTTGTCTTTGGTAAAATGTAAGTGCTATAATCCTTTGTGTCTGAATCCAAGGAAATAATAATAATAATAATAATAATAATAATAATAATAATTATTATTATTATTATTAAATATACATTGTGTACTTTTATAACACTTGAAGTCGGATTCTTTGCTCTTCTAAGTGCTGTAATGACAGATATTAATACTCCATTGTATGGTAAGCAATTTAGTGACCTTTGGATTTACAAAGTAATTCATATTTGTATTTATTATAGGAACAAAGTGTTTCACACAGAAACATTTAGAAAATGAAAATAAGGTAATTGGGAAATCGTGAAGCAAGTAGCCTACATACGAGGCAAAGGTGTTGAGAAACTGACCAGTTTGTTGAGTGGAAAGCAATACTATCGAGACCAATTGCAAGACACAAGACAGACAGCTGTCTGAGGGGACCTAATATGTTGGTATATACAGAGGAGTGCAGTGCCTCGGAATTCATTGATGGGGTGTCAGTGTAGTGGTAAATATGTTACCCAAAGTGCAGACTGTGCTCATGCAAGAGATAACTGCTTTACCCGTGAGCTACCCTCCCAGATCTATGATGAAGAAACCAACTCGTTAGGCCGATTTCTCAAACACATTGCTTCAACAAAGCAACTTCGTACCAAGTGACGAGGGACCATTATGTTCTGCATTCTAAAAAAGGGGACGATTGAGCAACGTTATGCTCACCACTTATTAGCTCTGCTCGACCTATCAAGTTTACCCACCACCCTGCCCAGTCTCTCCATTACATGCTTCCCTGCCAGTACCACCAACTCACTGATGCCATACTACACTTCTGAACTTCTTTCTTACGCACCCTTCCCCTAACTCCTTTCTCATGTCTGATCCTGCCTCCACCATGCCAACCTACAGGCTACTGCGGTTTTACTTTTATAGTTTACAACACATTTGCAGACCATTGAAAGCACACTTTGAAATGGTTTACATATATCAAAAACATCATGCATTATGTTTTGCATTGCTTACATTGTTGCAAACATTAAGCAAACTGCAAGTTTACTCATCACAATTGTGTTTGTGTGTGTATGCAGTAAATTAAAGGTTTGTGACATTGTTGTAAAACGTTGTACACTTTTCTGAATGGTTCTACAAAATCTTGGCAAACCTTTAAAACAATACTTTTACAATGGTTTACAAACATGTGTAGTGTAGTAAACCAGATGTTTCACATATGGTATACATACGTGTAAACATTTTGCAAACCAAATGTTCAGTCATTAAAATGTTGTGTATACCTCAAGCAAACATCAAGTTTGCGAAGGTTTTGCAAATGAGTTGTAAAGTGTTGTAAATCTATTGTTTTGCAATGGTTTACACATTTTGCAAAATGTGTAAACTATCCTTTTCATGCAGTGGAATCTCCTCAAATAATCTCTCTGAAGGTTGGACAGCTCCACTTGCAGCATTATTCCATGGAGGAGCGTTCCCATATGAGCAACATTAGCTGGATCTCTGATGAAGGTGATGACATCAACCTCGATAGGTCTCCCCACCTTTTCTGGAAAGTCAGTGACTAGGTGAAACAGGACACTATGCGCCAGTTGGCTGTCCTCGGGTGACACAGACATTTGTCCTGCCTCACTGGGTTCTGGATCACAGGTCCTTCCCTTGACGTGAACAGTCCTTGCACTTTCCTGCTGCGTGGATTGCGACTAAGTAATTTGGTTTAGTCCACAGTTGGCTCAAATGCTCAGAGTTTGCTGGATCTCTAATAAAAGTGAGAGTGTCTGTGGTTCTTCCAACAATAGCTGGGCACTCCTCTATGATGCAAAAGAAGAGCGTATTGACGAGTTCATCTATAATTTCCTGCGGTGGAAGCATTTATGTCCTTATCACTGTATTCTGGTAACACAATGAAGGCTTCCGCGATGACAGTAAGCAGTTGCCAGATTACTTTCTTGTTGGCAGGATCTTGGATGAAGTCTGTGACACTGGTGACTCTCCCTACAAGTGACAGATATGACTCTAGTACTAACTGGAAATAGGTTAGCACATCCCTTGTGATATTTCTGCTGGGAGACACCATAAATGCTGCAAAGCGACGCCTTGATCTTTGATGATTCGGGATGCTGCGTTTAGCTCCTGAGGGCAAAAGTCCTTGATCACATTCTATTTGAGTCTTGTTTCTCAGCAACGCTTTAGTGTGATTTGATCTACAAGTTTGTGTCGACAAACGTGTTGTGGCTTAGATGCGCAATTGTCTTCTTCACCCTGCAACTGAGATGCACAGAGTCTCCGTTATGTCCTTATCCCCTTTTTTGCTTAGAGGAAACGTCCAGTTTAAGCCACAACTTGCAAACGGGTTCTTTGTCCTGGCTTTGCTGCTCATGCGTCCTTCTTCCTTGTCATGGATCTTGTCTGCACGTGCTGAGGTTCTTCCCCGTTGTCTGTAATTTCGTCACGTGGGGTGCAGTTTGAGGGCTTTCTCCGATATAAGGCTTAATGTCATTGAGAATAATCCATGCTCTCCTGCCCTGTAGTTTTACAGCTGAAGGAGTGCAATCCTCTACGATTAAAGGGCGATTGAATCTTGGCTCGTCCCACCTTTTCCTCGTGTGCTTTTTTACCAACACGGCGTCTCCAGGGAAGATGAGTGGAGCATGTAGACTTTGAACTGCGTCTGTTTCAGCGTCTCTTGCTGTGTTTTGTGCTCCGCTGCCTCTTTTCGTCATCGCTGTAGTTGGTCTGAAATTACAGTAAGGATGGATGTCATGCAGTTCAGTTACTCTTGTAACTCGGTTCCCAGGACCTCTCGGGTTGACTGGGCATCACATCTAGCTCTGTCTCGGGGCGTAAGAGGGGTATCCATTCTTCTTCCTGTGACTATCTCATGCGGCGTAAGATGATGGTCGGAGCCTGGTTGGATCCGAAGAGCATTCAATGCCAGTGGAAGGCTCTGCAACCATCCCCTCTTTAGAGTAAGCTTCAACTTGGCTATCCTTTCCTTTAACAAGCCATTGAGCCTCTCACAAATACCATTACCTTCTGGATGACACGCCAACGAGAACTTGTGCTTTATACCAAGCAGCAAGCTGATTTGCTCAAAGACTGAGTTAACAAAACGAGCCCCGTTGTCTGATCTCATCACCTCACACACCCCCCATCTAGGGAACACTTCCCTCACCAGGAATTTGACCACACAGGTAGAGTCTGGGTGTGTACATGGACCTGCTTTTATCCATCTAGAGAATGGACACACCACTACAATTAAGTACCTGTACCCGTTACACACTTGAATCATGTCGACGTTGTCGATATACAATTGCTGAAAAGGCCAATTTGGCCGGGGGAGGACCCCTCTCACTACTTTTAATGTGTGCCCATGGGTGAATTGCTGGCAGATTATGCGGTTAACCGTAAAGAATGCAACTTGCTCAACTAAATTCAGTATAAAGCAGTCTTCTGCAAGCGCTGCTGCTAGATTCTCTTTTGACATGTGTACAGGGTAATGCAATTGCTCCAATGCTATTTTTAGTAGGGCTACAGGCATTACTGGTTTACCAGTGTTGGCTTGCCGCCACAATCCTTCAGAGGGGTTTAAGGAACACCCTTGACGTTTCCACAGGTTCTTTTCGTCCTGAGGTGCCTCCCCTTGAAGCTCCATTAGTTGTGTCTGCCCCATA
Source organism: Ambystoma mexicanum (assembly GCF_040938575.1). NCBI lineage: Eukaryota > Metazoa > Chordata > Amphibia > Caudata > Ambystomatidae > Ambystoma > Ambystoma mexicanum. The sequence goes on from NC_090934.1 coordinate 232,416,453, forward strand.
TTGCTATAGGCTTCTGGTGTGGCTCGTGCTATCATCATCCGTTCATGGGTGCACGCCAATTGTACTTCCATGAGCGTCTCACTTTTGGAAGACATATGCTTGGATTCCATGTCTGCTGCATGGTTTCCGTGTGACACGAAATCTGTCCCTTTGGTGTGGGCGGCGCACTTCATGGTCGCTATGCGCACTGGAAGCTGTATTCCTTGATCAGCCTGCCCAATAAGGCTGCATGTTGCACTGGTGTGCCGGCCGCTCAGAGGTCGCCCCTCCTTTTCCAGCGTGCTAGGCCATCGTGCACTGTTGACGTCACATATGCGGAGTACTGTATACCGTAACTTCCTGCTCTGCGTGATTCTCAATGGCGAGTATCAGCGCCAATAATTCTGCAGCCTGTGCTGAATAATGAGATGGTATTCGTGCACTGACGAGTATTTGAAATTCTCTGTTTGTTATGGGTTTAATTACGGCAACGCCTGTATACCTTTGTCCGTCTTCTTGGTTGATTCTCGAAGAACCGTCAATAAACACGATCTCACCTCCCACCGGGGCATTTTCTTTCACCCTGGGGATTTCATCATAGAATTCTTCATAGTTTGCACAGTCATGTATCGGCTCTTCTTCAGTGACTGGCTCAGCTATGAACGTAGCTAGGTTTACTGTTTTACACCGAACTATTTTGATCGATGGATTAGATATGATCACATCATAGGTGGAAGCTTTTTGAGATGTCAAAGTACCCTTTGGTTTCTCTAAGATGGCAAACAATGGGTGCTCGACATATAACGTCATAGGACATCCCATCACAATAGTTGTCGCCTTCTCTATGGCAAACGCTGCGGCAGCTAAGCTTTGTTTGCATGGGAAGTTGCCTCTCATGACTGGGTCCAGGCTCCCACTGTAATACGCCAGGGGCTTGTACCCCAACGAGGTTCCTTGAGCGAGTACTGCCGTCATAACGCTGCTATCTGTGTGTGAGAATAGGTAGAATTCCTCTGCATAATTAGGAATCCCGAGAACTGGACCCGTGCAAATCGCTCTCTTGAGTTCTGTAAACCCCTTTTCCATTGCCTCAGTCCATTCAATCTTTTCCTTTGACACCTGGGCCTTTTTCAGGGCCTGGAGCAAGGGCTTGGTATACGAGCTGTAATCGAAGACCCATGCTCTAACATAATTGCACAGGCCTAAAAAGCTGTGCATTTGCTTTATCGTGAGTGGCCTTGGCGTGTTCATGATAGCTTCAGCCCTTTCCGGAGTAACCTTTTTCCCTTTATGCGAGATGATTTGGCCTATGTACAGCACTTCCTGTTGACAATACTGTAGCTTTTCCTTGTCAACCTTATATCCTGTCTCAGCCAGTATAGTCAGTAGCTTAACAGAATCGCGCCTGCATTGCTCTTCACTGGTGCTGCAGATTAGGATGTCATCCACATACTGCAGGACGACACTATCTAATGCAATATTACTTAGGTCGGACTCTGTTAAATATGGACGGGGACTCACAATACCCCTGTGGCAACCTCGTGCTTTTCAGACGCATGTGTCTAAATGTACATGACGTCAGATCTTGAGAGTCATGGTGCAATGGGATTGAGAAAAAGGCATTTTTCAAGTCAATCACCGTGAAATATTTTGCATCAATGGGTATGTTACATAGGATTGTAAATGGATTAGGGACCAGAGAGAACTCGCCTTCAACAATATCGTTTAATGCTCTTAAATCTTGGATTAAACACCAAGACCCTCCTTTTGATTTCTTGACAGGATATAGCACTGTGTTGCAGGGTTACTCTGATGTCACTAAGATGCCCTGATCCATCATGGCAGAAATTGTCTTTGCAATCCCTTCATCCGCTTCTCTGGACATGGGATATTGTCACGCTCTTGGTAAAATTGCTCCTGGTTTCAGTTTAATTTTCACTTCTCCCACCCCCTTCAGGAGGCCTACGTCATATGGTCCTGTAGTCTATACTGAGACAGGCACTCGGGCCATGTCGTCATCAAAGTATTCCGGACATACCAGTGCCAACATCATTCTCTGAAGCGCTTCTCTTTTGATCATTTTTACCCAAAATATGAGACTCGCGTCCACTCTCGTCTCTTCTGAGTCTGGTTGTTCTTCAAACAGATCGTCATCGGTGACGTCAGTCACTCGTTATCCTTCTTCAATGGCGATAATCGCGCATCATTGTCGGCCTTCATCATCGTAGCCTTCGACCAATGTTACCTTTCCTCACACTGCTGTGGCATATATCATCAAGGGAAATACTTGTCCCTCCTCTTCATGCATAGGTATTCTTGGTCTGAATAAAAACTCATCAGGGGTTCTCATAGTTCTATCTGCGAGGCCTGGCAGTCCTGCCATAAGCACATGCATGCCATATGCGAAAACCTCTGGTTCTAATGGTATAGCTCTCAGGGCTATGTGTCCTAAATATGCCCTGATCATATCGCACACATTTGAATAATGCATTCCTGGAGTGGAGCATAATATTCCCTCCTCCGTGAACAAGATCGTCATGTTCAATTTCGTCATTAAGTCTCAGCCCAAAATGTTTACTGGGGTCTGACGTGAATATAATAAAGGTACATTCATCTCGCACACTCCTACAGAGACTGGGAGTGCGTCTGTAAAGGAAACTCGACTGTGAGCTCCTGTAAAACACTTAGTATCTATGGCCTTGCCTGACAAGGAAAACTTGCCTTCTCTTATGCACAAGCGTGTTGCACCCGTGTCAACTAAGAAAGAATATTCTTTACCCCCTATGACGACATTCACCCTTGGTTCCCTGTTAGGGTCTGGTGTCACTGATAGGATAGAGCACATCAGGGTTCCCAGTGAGCTGTCCTAGTTTATATATAGGTTCGGTCCACTGTACACTTGTGGATTCTCTCCATTTCCAGGGTTGCCTCCCCTTCTGGAGTTTGTGCCCTGAGAAGTTTGCGGTGGTGCCTGTTGGAATTGCCCTTGCGGCAGGTTCCCCAGGTTCGGGGGTTGAACCCCTTCTTGTGCACCTTGCTGCATGCCTGGTGCTTGCTGCTGCACTGTGTGATTCTGTGCACCGCCCTGTTGTGAGATTGCATGCGGATTCACCGTGCCTGCTCCCATTCCTTGTCCATTTTGCCACGCGCCTTGGCTCCTGCACGAATGTGCCAAATGCCCTGTCAATCCACACAGCCAATACACTGGCGGTGGTCGAATTATTTGTCCATTTGACATATCTGGACTGCCCATTTGCACGTTTTGAAAGCCTCCTTGATTACTTTGGAAACCTCCCTGATTACTCTGCCATCCTCTTCCTCTAAGTCCCCTTCTCCTCTGGTGCAATCCTACGTTACCCTGGTTGCTCTGCTGTGGATTAGCGACCTGTTGTACGTTCTGCTCAGCTGGGCTAGTCAGCATTGCTCCTTCAAGAGCATACTTTGACAACTTATTCTGCACAAGCTTCGCTTTCTCACCTTTTCGAGTTGCCTCAATTTTTCCGATTCTTTTCTTGCAACAATCTACAGTAATGTGCAATAGTGAACTGTATTTCGGCCCAAGGTTTAGGCTCAATTCCTACCAATTTCTTAAGCTGTTTTTGTACAGGCTCTGGTAACCCCTGGCACAATATGGGATAAAATACAGGTATAGATTTCATCCAAGATTCATGCGGTTCGAGTACCCACTGTCATGAACTGCCGATTACGTCCATTCTGAACTTCGTGGTCCCTGACCCATAGAGGACTGAATTCCGTGATTCTTCCAACATGGCCGTTGAATACGAAACACAGCTTACCAGCCTTTACGTGCTACGTTCAACTTCCTACAAAACAGTCACGCCCCCGCGGCTCTGCGCGTCTCAACGCTACCGCTTGGAGTAGTCAGACGTGTGTTGCCGTAGTTCGCTCGATGCCTCCTTCCGAGTCCCGTTCCCATTTTCCTGATTATACTCCCTTTCTGTCCCCCTTTCCTTGTCCTACCTTCTTCCGTGCTCATCTTCCTGGATTTCTCCTGTGCTCGGTTCCACAGCGTTCCGTACCTCTGAGTCAGGATACTGTTTCCTTCCTGGTTCCCGGTCCTGGATATTTGAACGCTACTTGGCATAGGACTTGCAATCCTCACGCTGGAATCCGAAGACCTGCACACGGGCCTGTATAAATCCCGGACCGTGCGAAAGAAGGAAGTCACATCCAAGATGGTCGCAAGAAAAGAGAAACAGGCGAGAAGGGGAGAGACTTGTGACAGATTGAGACGCCGTAAACCTGATACAAAGACAAAGATGGAAGCCGCGGTTCAAGACCTCATGAGAGGTATGCAGGAGTTAACCACTGAAGTCCAGAACCTTAAGGCAGAGAACGCTGCATTAAAGCAGTTAGTCTTATCTCGTGACTCTGCAGCCAAAGAAAGTTTCTTGTTGGGAGGAGTAGTGGACAAATACAATGGCTCCTCAAGAACCCTCCATGCCTTCCTTGATTCCTGTTTGGTACATTTTACCTTCAAGCCATACTACTTTTCCACCCCAAGAGCAAAAATGGGATTTATGTCATACCTCACGGGCAATGCCCTCACCAGGGCAACCCACCTAATCAATGCGGGCGACGCACTCCTGGATAATTACGATGGGTTTGTGGAAGCCCCTAAAGCCATGTTTGATCACCCAGAACTCGTTTACAGTGCTCAAGAAAGGCTGCTTGAATTCCAACAAGGGTCCCAGGATATGCTCACGTATATGACCCACTTTAAACAATTAGTAAAAGAGGCTGATTGGTCCCAAGAAGCCAGCTTCACCCTATTTCGAAGAGGCCTAAATGACGAGAAAGTATGAATTAGCCAGGGTAGCCCAACCAAGCTCCTTCCAAGCTCTCATGGACCTCTACCTACAGATCGATTTCCGGATCCAGGATAAAAAGGCAGAGAAAAGGAAGTCTAAGCCAACATCTCCTAAGGCAGCTACTGACCACCCATACAAAAAAGAAACTGCTGCATCTCCAGCCTCGGACCCAGAACCCAAGCAACTAGGTGCCTTCCGGGGACCCATTACCCCACAAGAAAGGATGCATCGGATTAATACCAGACTGTGCATGTATTGTGCCTCCGATAAACACCTTGTAAGAGAGTGCCCTATTGCGCCACCTCAGCGTTCGGGAAACGCCAGCTCCCGATCCTAAATGGAGCACAGTTTCGGGAGAAAGATGTCTGCTCCTAATCAACTCCGCAGGAGAGAACAATCTTGTGATTCTACAGGCATTCTTGTCACCTTCCAAGAAAGAATTCTACCCCATCCTGGCTTTAGTGGATTGAGGAGCCATGGGCATATTCATAGATCATGATTGGGCCGTCAGCCATCACGTTTCCTGCAAAACAAAAGAGACAATGCAACCTGTTGAAGCCATTGATGGGAGACCCTTGTCTTCAGGATCCATAACCCGCCAAACCAAAGAGATTTTTCTTTCGATAAACAACCACCAAGAGAGGATTAGATTTGACATCATAAAATCTGCCCACTATCCCATGGTTCTAGGCATGCCCTGGCTGCAGTAACACAATCCCTACATCATTTGGGCAGCAAGCTCCTTGTTTCTTGGTTCAGAACATTGTATGTCCCATTGTTTATCTCTTACCACCTTGCCAAGCCCCTCAGAAGACTTCCAAAAAACCCAGCAATTCCCAGTAACGGTCTCCAACATTATCCAGATTCCCCAAGCTTACCAGACATACTCAGATGTGTTCTCAACAGCTATTGTTCAATCTCTCCCACCCCATAGACCTGAGGATTGTGCCATTGACACCGAGCCTTCAGCAGTGATTCCCTTCGGAAGAATGTTCATTCTATCCGAACCTGAAAAAAGGGCCCTCCGGCAGTATCTGGACACCAACTTAACGAATGGAACTATTCAACCCTCCAAGACCCCAGCGGGAGCCTCCCTCTTCTTCGTTCCTAAGAAAGATTCCAAGGAGCTTAGACCATGTTTAGATTACTGTGGCCTTAACCAATGCACCTTCAAGGACCGTTACCCATTACCTCTTATTTCGGACATCCTGGAAGCTGTGAGGGGTGCAGTCATCTTCACAAAACTAGATCTCAGGGGTGGCTACCATCTCATCCATATAAAAGAAGGTGATGAACGGAAAACAGCCTTCAGAACACCCTTTGGCCACTTTGAGTATCTGGTTATGCCCTTTGTACTTGCTAATGCCCCCGCAATATTCCAACGTTTCATGGATCGGGTTTTTTCTGACATGTTGTTCCTTTTTGTCATTGTATACCTAGACAATATACTGATTTAGTCCAAGGAACCTCAGAAACATGAAGAACACGTTAAGGCAGTTTTACAGCGTTTACGAGAACATAAGCTCTTGGCCAAACCTGAAAAATGCCTTTTCCATGTATCAACTGTTCACTATCTTGGATTTGTTCTTAGCCACAAGGGTATTGGAATGGATTCTTCCAAGGTTGATTCCATCTTATCTTGGCCTGTTCCTACCACTGTGAAACAAATTCAATCCTTCCTGGGGCTCTGTAACTTTTACAGGAAATGTATACCTGCATTTTCTGATATTGTATACCCTATTGTTACACTATTTAAGAAAGACACCCCCTTTCAGTGGTACTCAGCTCAAGACTCAGCGTTTCAACGGTTGAAGTCAGAGTTCACACAAGCCCCCATCCTGGCTCAACCCGACACAGACCGTCCCTTCCTTGTTGAAACTGATGTATCCGACTATGCTATCGGAGCAGTTCTGAAACAAGAACTTGCTGACAAGATGGAACACCCCATTGCCTATCTCTCCCGTACTTTGACTCCCAGTGAAACTCATTATTCCGTCCTGGAGAAGGAGTTGCTAGCCATCCGACAAGCCTTCACTGACTGGCGCCATCTCCTTCTGGGAGCCAAACACCCAGTACAAGTCCGTACAGACCATCGGAATCTACAAGTCCTACAATCCCTGGAGTGCAGAAACAGCCGTCAGGCCCGCTGGGCCTTCTTTTTTGCCCAATATCAATTTCAAATCCATCACTTTCTGGGGCACATAACATCATAGCCAATGCCTTATCCAGACGTCCTGATTATGAACCCCTTGAGGACCAGACCTTTCCCAAGATGTTTCCCAACACAGTATTCGTAGCTCAAGCTGTCACTCTCCTGGAGGATATTCGAGCCAGGACACAGTCTTCCGAACTTTGGAAGGAGTTTAAAGAGACAATCGATGGAATCTCAAGATAAAAGACGGCTATCTATTCAAGGATACACGGCTGGCCATTCCAACTCCAGGGCTGAGACATAAGATCACAAACCTATGCCATGATACCCACCATTTGGGACACCATGGAATCTCCAACACCCTCTGCCTTATACAGAGACAGTTCTGGTGGCCAAGGATGAAAGATGACATAAGAACCTATGTCCAACCTGTGCAGTGTGTAATCAGAATAAGCATGATAATAGAAAACCAGCAGGTCTCCTACACCAACCAGCAATACCAACAAAACCCTGGGAAATCATTGCCATGGATTTTATCGTGGAATTATCTTCTTCCAGAGGCTACACGGCCATAATGGTTACCATCGATTTGTTCACACATTTGGCTCATTTTACACCTCTATACAAACTACCATCCTCATCTGAACTAGCTGGGATTTTTCTGGTACACATATTCCGGCTTCATGGACTACCTTCCAAAATCATTTCCGACAGAGGGCCCCAGTACATATCCCAGTTTTGGAAACAACTATGTTGGATATTGGGAATCCAGCATGCCTTGTCCTCAGCCTATCATCCACAGACCAATGGAGCTACAGAACAAGTAAACCAAACCCTGGAACAGTATCTTCGCTGCTTCGCCACCAAAGTCCAGGATGATTGGTCACTCTTGATACCTACGGCCGAATCCGCTTGCAACAATTCGGATCATTCAGCTATCAAGACCAGCCCTTTCTTTTGTAGCTAAGGATTTCACCCTTCACTTCTACCATCCGTTCTCCCACATCCTACCCCAGTTCCTGCGGTCGATTCCTCGATTGAAACACTGATCAATGTACACAAAGAAGCAAAGGAACACCTGGAAAAGGCCTGAAAAGATGTTAAAGAATATGCTGACACCAAAAGAAGGCCTAGTCCTTCTTATTCAATAGGAGATAAGGTTTGGCTATCTTCAAAACTCCTTCCTCGTCACCTACGACCAAATAAATTGGCTCCCAGGTATTACGGACCTTTTTCCATAAAGGAAATTGTTAATCCAGTGGCCTTTCCAGAGTCGTGGAAAAGGATTCATTCAGTCTTCCACACTTCTCTGTTAAAACCATATGTACAGTCCACTCGAACTGCTCCAAGATCTACTCCAGTGATTGTCGATAACCAACTTGAATACAAGGTCTCTAGGATTTGTGACTGCAGGTACCGACGAGGTCAACTACAGTATTTGGTCGAATGGAAGGGATATCCTCCCAGTGAGCGCACCTGGGAACCCGTCTCAAACATGAATGCCCCCCGGCTGATACGAAGATATCATCTTATCCACCCAGGCAAATCCAGAGGTGCTGGGCTTCGGAGGAGGAATACTGTCATGAACCGCTTCCATTCTGAACTTCGTGATCCCTGACCCATCGAGAACTGAATTCCATGATCCTTCCAACATGGCAGTTGAATACGAAACACAGCTTACCAGCCTTTAGGTGCTACGTTCACCTTCCTACAAAACAGTCATGCCCCCGCAGCTCTGCGCGTCTCAACGCTACCGCTTGGAGTAGTCAGACGTGTGTTGCCGGAGTTTGCTCGGTGCCTCCTTCCGAGTCCCGTTTCCCATTTTCCTGATTATACTCCCTTTCAGTCCCCTTTCCTTGTCCTACCTTCTTCCGTGCTCATCTTCCTGGATTTCTCCTGTGCTCGGTTCCAAGGCGTTCCATACCTCCGAGTCAGGATACTGTTTCCTTCCTGGTTCCCGGTCCTGGATATTTGAACGCTACTTGGCGTAGGACTTGCAATCCTCACGCTGGAATCCGAAGACCTGCACACGGGCCTGTATAAATCCTGGACCGTGCAAAAGAAGGAAGTCACATCCAAGAAGGTCGCAAGCAAAGAGAAACAGGTGAGAAGGGGAGAGACTTGTGACACCCACGCGTCTTGGAAATTCTGGATATAAATCAACAGATCTCCTGACTCCTTAATTTTTCGAGTCATTATAGCTCCCATATCGGAAGTGTCTGGGTAAAGCACTCGTAGCGGTTTCCATACTGCTGCCCTGCAATTATTTAATGGCGCTCTGTCGTGTGTAGTGCTAATTGTGGTTATACCAGGGTACCCTGCCCGTTTCTACATATCGTCTGCTCTCTCACCAAGTATGGTGATCAGGAGACCTTTAATGTCCCCTATAGCTAACGTGACACCCCCTGTCATTTTTTCTAACTCGTGTATCCACTTCCCGGCTCCCGATATCAGCATTGGAAGCTTGTTTTTCAGGTTTTCCCGATCCATGTGTGGCCATGGAATATATTGTGGTCTTGCTCCCCCTTTTTCTAACAATGGAAATTGGAACACGCAGCCTTCTTTTTCCTTCCCCATAGCTCTTATGTATATCACAGGGGTAACATACCCGCATCGCCGTCTGCCTGGCAATGTCCTTAACCTGTCTACATATGCGGGTGCTGACAGCCCCTCTGACCATGGGGTGTTCCTTCATGCCGGTCAGACTGTGCGGCAGACTCTGATGTCCTTGGTGCGGACTCGCTAGCATCTGACCATCGTACCCCTTTTTCCCTTGGGAGCTGCTTTTCGAGCCGTCTCCCTTCTTCATATGTCTCGCAGTCCGTCTCCTCTCCGGAGTCAGACATTGATTGTTCCCAATTCGCGCAACTCTTTGCGTCATCGTCGTTCTTACTGATTGCTAGCCTATCCAGGGACAGCCTCCTGCTCCCACTACTTCGGGTGACATCCTCAGTGTCATACAGCTGAGTATTTTCCAAGCGCTTGTCTTCTCCTTGGGATATTGTTTCTAGCCCCATTTCATCATATATTTTATCGATCGTTTCCCCGATGCTTCTGGTGTCAAAGTCATCTTCAATATTCACCCCACTAGTGCCTGGTACTGAATCGTACGCAGGGAAAAATTCTTCAATGTCTTCCCATTCTACAACAGGATTGGGGTTTTTAACTTCCCGCTCCAGATATTCTGTCTACGCTTACGTTCAATATCATTATCAAATTCTTTGCGCTTCCTGGCTTCTTCTCTGACCTTATCTTCTTCTCTTCTCCTTTCATTTCTACATTCATTTGTCCTTCGAACTTCCTCATCTTCTCGTCTCCTTATCCTTTTTTCACGTACTCTTTGCTCTTCTTCCAACCTTTTCTAATTCTGTCTGTACTGGTCATAGGCTGCTTCCTGTTTGTGATCGAGCTGCTTTTCTTGCTCATCGCGATATAGCTGTTCTCGCCTCAGCCTATCTTTCCTTATTATTCTCTCGTCCCTTAACTCCCTTTCCTTCTCCTTCTCCCTTCTCTGTGCCTCATCAGACTTCTCTCTTGGTCTCACATCATCACTTCCTTTCCCATTGAGTTTCAACAATATCTGTCCTCCCAACCATCTATCCCAAACAGCTATCTCATCAGTTCTGTCTTCACTTCCTTTCCATTTCTTTCCCTCTCTCTCTTTATCGAGAGGTGCACTTGTCTGTGCCTGACCCTTCCTCCCATCATCGCGTCTCTCCTTGTCCTTCAGGACTGCGGAGGTAAGATTCTTGTCCTGATCCTTTCTCGGTTTTCGTCACTACTGTAAGTATGTGACTCATATGCCGGGTTGCTATACCCTGTGGCTGCCTTAGCTCTCTTAATGGGTAGAGTCCCTCTGGCTTACTTTCCTCGGTTTCTGTTTCAGGTGGGGCAGGTGGCGTGGTAGGCATCTCACACCCCTCCGTGCATACGTTTAATATCCAGTCAGCAGGTGGCTCTTCATCCTTCGATTGTTCAAACATTTTCCAAAGTTCTAGAACAGCGAGGCGTTTTTCTAGTTTTTTGCCTGTATATGTGGCATGCAAGTAAGTCATCATGTGTTGTAAGACGGCTTTAGATAAGGACCCGTTCTGTGGCCACGGCATAAACATCTTGTGGGCGGTAACCTTAACCCTCTCGGTACTGTATTTCTTAAGCTTGGATGCATGTTTAGGCAGTTGTTTACATAGGTGTGCTAGTGTAGTAATATCTTCCATGCTTAAACCTGTTTCTAACAATACTTCCATGTAACTTCACCACTCCCTATAATATGGGCGAGCACCAATACCGCAAGCTCCAACCAATCTTTTCCCGCCAAAATTTTATATCACCAATTTACTCAAGAACTTCAATTCGTGTGCGATTCCCTCTCAACTACAGAATCGCACAAAACCCCTTCATCAATTTCAAACAACAAGGAGACAAATTTCCTTATGTATGACACATCAATAGAACATGTATAGACAGACTAGACAGACACCAGCTGGACACAGATATCTCGGCCTTCTAATCAATACCCCGACATGGAGTTTAAACAAACTCCTTTTACGACGTCTTTAACCGTAGTAGCCTAGTCTTTCCCTATTATATGGGACTATGAGTTCACGTTTCTTCTGACCACTATATTAAAGCGCAGGAACAAGGTGTAGCCTCTCTCTTCTCGGGTGTCTACCCCGGTATCCTTTCTCTTTATCTCAGGTGTCCGCACCGGTATCCTCTCTATTTTATCTCAGGTGTCCACCCCAGTATTCACTATTTATTCAGTTATTCTCAAATCATTATTCCCTTATATATGTATGTACAGTCTTCTCTACTTCTGACTATTTCGTTTTTCTCCACCTCCCTCCGTTACCTTTCCCCTTACTTGTTCTATTGCTTAAAGACATTTGCCAAAGCATCAGTTTTTCGTTTAACTCACCGCTCGCATCGTTCCTCTCTGGACCCTCAGGATCACCGCCTCCGTTACCGCATTTCTTTAGTCTTTCGTCTGATCCACTGCCCGTAGGAATGGAAGGGTTTATGTTTGTAAAATGGGTGCCTTCAAACCCACTGCAGTTTTTTGGACAAGTTTAAGCTATCATTGTCCATGGGAAGCTTCACAGTCTACTCGGCCAAAATGGCGAAGGACTTGTGATATTGCCGAAGACCTAGAGTTACTTCGTGTCGGCGGTCAATAGGTGTTTTATCAATAATTAATATTCAATAGTTGATGGTCCAAACCATCCTCTTCTACCAAGTGTACCGGAGGGCGGAGCGACCTCTGACGGGCCTATGGGATCAAAGCTCACCCTCAAGTACTTTAAGACGAGATAGCTGCACCTTGAGGAGGATGGGGTGCAGAATTCTCTTACTCCTACACCAATTAATAAGGACAAGTCAATGGTTTGGCAAAGGGAAGTCCGTTTAAGGACAAGTACAAAAAATGGGGAAACAAATGGAAATCAACAGTGATGTGATCGCCCGTCTCGCTTCAACTTCCAAATTCTTCAATCAGACAGCAATAGTTATAGCAGATTTTCATCATCGTTGACGTGTTACACTCAGAGTTTGTCATGCAATTCTATTGGTCGGAAAAGGTAATTTAAGTATAGGTGCTATATCTGTATAGGGTAACAGAGTGTGAGGATTGGATAACTCTTATCGGGAGGGCGTCTAAGCCCATCCCTCTACATCACTCGTGAAAGACGTCACTAAAAGTACAACGTCTCATTGGTTCTACTAGCTATAGGACCTTAGATTATTTGGTCTATTGTGATTGGGTGGGTTACACCCCTAGGCATAAATCTCCACTTTAATTAGCAGCATGTAGAATGGACACCCAGATGCGGTGTGCCCCAAGAATCACCCTGCCTCCCTTCCATCAATCAGCACTTTAGGGCTATGTGTCAATTAGTTGGCAGAGGATGGCCTCGAAACTGTAGCTTCTTATCAGGAGAAGTTATGGCATCCTCTGGGTTTGGATGACATCAGACGTGGGTACCTCTTTGTGCTTGGCTGGTCACGTGTCAGTTCACTGTGAATCTGCTTCATTCTCCCTCTATTTGTGTATTTGATTCTTTCTTTAGCCTTGCCACCTGGCTGGGCCTCCTTATCTCAACCTTCACTGGCTGGCTGCTATGCTCTTAAGTTTCGTTTCTTCAGAGTTGCCGCTCTCCTCCCTTCCTGGAGTTGACCTCGAATTCCCAAGCATGAACTGCTTCTTACTGAGTTTCGATTCCGCTCTTTCTTCTGACTTTGTGCTGGTATATGAATCCTGGCCTGTTTGTCCTCTACCATCCTGGGCTTAATTCTGCTTTTGTTAAATGGAGTCGCACTTGTATAATGTGCTTCTTGAGGTAGATATATAGTTGGCGCTTGCCGCTCTATCCTCCTACTAAGCATTGCAAGCAGCACCGTTTCCTTAGCTTCTTGCGTTCCAAGTCTATTTACAGGCATTTAGCCAGTTGTATGTTTCCATCCTGCTTTATGGTTACGTTTCTTTATAATTCAATATCGTCTCTTCTTCTATGTCCATAACATCCTTATTCATATCATTTCATCGTTATGTGTCATCTTTTGATTGTCATTTCGTTCATCTGAACGTCTGTCCGGGCCATTGTGTTGTCACCATTCGCCTTCAATTAGGGCCCTTTGGGTCTCTTCAGGGACAGTTTGTAAGTAATCTTCATTTCGCGTCAGCTGCTGGTACGGTTGTCTCAATGGGTACCGTGCAGCCCTTGGTTGTATGGTTATTGGCGCTTCAATAGGTATTGCTCTTCTGAAGGGTAGTGGACAGAGCCCCACTGTGGCTCTCTGTTGGTTTATTTGCTCCTTATACGTCACATATCTTGGTGAGTATGCCCCTGGTATTTCGAAATGGGGGGCTGGAGTGCAGGCCTTATCTGGGACCTGCTCTACACTGGCATTTACAAAATGGACTCCCTATGGTCACATTCAGGTTTCTTAGTTTGCAAAGTTTATCACATGATGCGATTTGCTTCTGGCCAACATACTATTCGTACCATTCGGGCTATGTGATTACTTTTTCGGTATAACAAACCCTCCTTTTGGCCTTAAGCAAATAGCATTATCATCCAAACATTGCGTCCTCATCAGACCAGGTGTCACTTTCTGAACTACCCAGGTCGCTATCATTATCATCAGAAATATTGATTGCCATAAATTCCTTAATTATTTCATTTTCGTGTTTCGGACCATCATTTATCATACGAGGAGGAGGCTTCACAGTCGTACTAATTGTCTATACACATTCATTTGAAATTATGGAGCAAATGGCTGGCAAGCATTGTATGCAACAACAGCAGAATATGAGGATACTGAATATCATAACAAAGATTGCAATTAGTTTCCATCCCCAGGATCGTAACAGCTCCCAGAGCCATGAACCTATGTTTACATTCCAGCCACCTGTGGGGACATGAATTTCAGAACTTAGGACATGCAATTTCTTAATTGCTTCAAATATTGTAGAGGAGGAGTCACAAATACACAGCACGCTGATCCCACTAATTTGCATACACCTCCACGAACAGCCAAAATAATATCGAGAACCATTCTATTCTGAAGTGCAACTAGTCTGATTGCTTTTTGTTCCAATGTCATATTGTAAGGTATGCCAGTAGTTCCATTTATTGTTTTCTCCAATACCCTGGATAGTTTTCTTATATTCCATGAGTTTATTGCTTGTCCCCAAAAGGGTATAAATTATTTTGTTTTCTAACATTGAGGAACTTTTTTGAGATATCATAGGCCTGTACCTTCGCGACCAAATCGGGGTTACTTGGTGATTATTAGCCTTTTTAGGGTTTTTGTCTTTTGTGGTTGGTTCTTTGTCGCATGAGTGTAGGTCACTACAGAGACACTGAGTTCCTCTACTCCATTTGTAAACTGGTTTATTTGCTCCTTATACGTCACATACCTTGGTGAGTATGCCCCTGGTATCTCGAAATGGGGGGCTGGAGTGCAGGCCGTATCTGGGACCTGCACTCCAGCCCCCCATTTCGAGACCTGGTGGGATTGAGCCCAAGACTAAAGGGCTTCATTTACAAAAAGAACATTATTCTTTGTGTGAACCGTAATGACACATTAAAGGCCCGGATTTGAAAAAGGCGCAGGTTGTGCGCCGAAACACGTGTCATCCAAGAGGGGCTGAAAATTCAAAATAAAAAACTTCATCAAATACAACTGAACTTTTGGATTTGTCATTCATAGCAAAAGGAAATACACCAGTAATTTATCTTGGCGCAAATAAGTGCAGGCACAGTTGCAACTTTACCTATAAATGATTTTGCTATGTCCCCAAAAATGTGCCCAGCTGTATCATCTCGTTGTGGTCGAGATGTAGATAGTTTTGCTATTTCGGAAGTTTTGGCAAGGAATGCACCAGGTAAAAGTATCCCTAAATAACAGGTACCATCCCAGCTTCTAGGTAACCATGGATAAGCTTGGTCTCCACACACAGAATAGACAGAACCTCCTATATATAATGGGTTCTCTTCTTGCTCAAGCACAGCAGTATTCATGCATCTAGTAAATGTTCCCACTAGGTG
This sequence comes from Ambystoma mexicanum, assembly GCF_040938575.1. Lineage (NCBI taxonomy): Eukaryota > Metazoa > Chordata > Amphibia > Caudata > Ambystomatidae > Ambystoma > Ambystoma mexicanum. Next base: position 232,431,965 of record NC_090934.1, read on the forward strand.
GGAACCTTTTTTTCGTAAGCAACATGGAACAGAATGTGGACTATGATTAATAGTATAGGAGGGAGGCATGGCATCCTTTTTTCCAACCGGAGCCATTTTGAAAGTAATTAGGGACTGCTAGGGCCTAGAGAATCTATATATGGGACTGTTCGATGCAGTGTTCATTTTGCTCCTATTTGTGAACATGGAACAACCTAGCAGTGCTAATACCAATCTTTCAAATTCATTTATGTTTGTTCCGTCAAAGTTTCCAGTGACACTATCAGTCCATCTTCCAAAAAATAGAGCTCTTAATGATGTATAACAGGCAGTGCGAAGCAGTAGAGGATGTATACACCAACCCATTCCTCTTTCCCCGTGCTGGGGTAAATGTGAACAAACCCAGCAATTGGATCTATTCAAGATAGCATGAGTCATATTCATAATCAGTAATACATTGTTATTATCATAACCTTTTCTGTGTTTCACATCTCGTGACTGAAGAGTGTACGAAAGCACCTGAGCTGGGGTGCTTATAGTGGGAGCATTGACAGTTGGCAATAGAGTTTTCATGGGATGCATAATTTCCAAGTACCAAAACATTGGGATCAATATAAATAAAATACAGATAGGTATGGTAATCGGGAGCAGGTTAGTCTTTGTAGACCAAGTCTTTCTTGAGGCACACTTAATGTCAATGTATATATGTCTATCAAGGCAGCATCGGCAGCATCAGTGCAGGTGGCAACAGGAGCGAATACAGGCATGATCTATGAAGCTTATTTCAAGGAAAGTTTCTCAACGTCCGTCGGAAAAGTTCTCCACAACAACACACGTTGGCAGCAAAGATCAAACAAATTCATTTCAGCCTGCTTAAGATGGCAGCAAGCTGGCAGGAGCAAGTATCAATATCAATTTTATAGTGTCGGTACCTTTTGCCCCCGCTTCTTCACGCTAGGTTGCAAAGGCCTTCACTTTCAATGGTAACACCGAGAAACCACGTGTCAGAGCTCTCATCCGATACAGCTCATACGCTCTCTTATCCTACGCCTCCGTTCCCAGCCTGTCTGTGAGCTAGAAACAAAGGCAAAACAAAAGCTGCTGATTACTTCAGATTTCGTGAATACAGATTGTGCCTTATAGCTCCAGGTATAGTGTGTTCGATGAATAATGCACTGTCGTTGTTTGCAGTGGATGCAGAAACAGTGCCAATCAGTGATGCAATTTGTGATGATGAGGCAGCAGTCGAACAATGTTGAGGTAACACTGATGTTTCAATTTTCATTGCAATCTCCCCAGCCCCCTTCTTGGGCTCAGGAAGGACTTTTGGCTGAAATTCGGTGATGCCTTTGTGATCAATCACGGCTGTCTTACTTTCGACATCAGGATTATCGATCTCTTTCTCATGTGTCAAAGGAAACAGGATTCTTTTCATGTGTGTTGCGTGGATCCAATGCTTTCGAACATTCACTCGGACTGCAGTCTGCGTGGCCAGTAACGCCTGATAAGGTCCCTCCCAGCACGGTGCAAGCGACGATTTACTTTCAAAGTTTTTGACAAGGGTCCAGTCTCCCGGCTGCAGACTACGTCCTGGGCCTGTATATCTGACAGGAAGAGCCTCCTGCACCTGCTGATGATTCAAATGCAAGTTTTGAGTCAACTGTTTACAATAGTGAATGAGCAATGGGCATTCAACATCCTTCAATCTCTTTGGACGTGGCACATTCCAGACATTCGCTGGTCTCCCCATGATTATTTCATATGGGGAGAGGCCAGTCCTTGCCTGCACAGATGTGCGCATGCACAGTAAAGCTAGTGATAATGCATCGGGCCATTTCAGATTGCTTTCGGCGCATATCTTGCCCAATTTGTTTTTCACAATTCCGTTTCAGCGTTCCACCAAACCGGCACTCATCGGGTGTCTAGCTGAATGGAATCGCTTATCGATTCGGAGGCCTACACAAATCTGTAATATCACGGCCGCTATAAAATGCGGACCATTGTCTGACCATATGACACGGGGTAGCCAGAATCTGGGAAAATATTCTTTTAACATGGATTTAGCTGTTGACATGGCTGAACAATCTTTCAGGGGATAGGCCTCCACCCATTTGCTAAATGCACATACCAAAACGAGGACAAATTTATAATTCTGGCATCTTTCCATTTCTATGAAGTCAAAATGGATGACCTCAAAGGGCATAGAGGGAGGACCAAAACTTCCTACTGGTGTCACTGTTCCTTTCCTGATGTTATGTTGTAAACTAGTCATGCAATTCTGAACCAATCTCTCAGCAGTTTTCTTAATGTTGGTATTGTACCATACAGAATCAAGGTGCTGGGAGATCTTTTTCGCACATATATGTGTTGGACTATGGGCCATGGTAACCATTGCCATAACATATGCATTTGGCAACATCCATCTATTATTTTCTTTGTCCACCCAACAACCCTCGGGATCTAATTCTGCTGAACCCTCGGAACATTGTTTTATTTCATCTGGAGTTGCTTCTGCTTGTATCTCCTTAACTGTCTCAATTCCGTCCTCTATCATGCAGGACACTTTTTCTGCTGTTTCGACATCCATTTTTGTGTGTAAAGCAATGTCAGTTTGTTTCGTGATTCGGTCTGCAAATGCGTTTCCCTTTCCTACATTACACATTATTTTCTTATGTGCATCACATTTCATTATTGCTAACTGCTTAGGAAGCGCAAGTGCTGACAATAGTCTCACTATTAAAGTACAATGTTGAATCTTAGTTCCATGTGACGTCAGAAAGCCCCTTTCAGCCCATAATCGGGCAAAATTGTGGGCCACCCCAAAAGCATACTGGCTGGCAGTTATATGTTTACACTAAGGTTTGCAGAAATTTCACATGCTCTGGCTAGCGCTATTATTTCCAAAGCTTGTGCTGAGTTATATGAGATTCGTTTGCTCTATGCAATAGTTTTCAGTGTAGTAATGGCATAAGCAGCAGTAGATGTGCCATTCGGCAATTTAAAACAAGAGATGTCACAAAACAGTTCTCCATCTGGCTCTTTCAGGGGAGTTTCAGTTAAATCAATCCTTCCTTTTGTCTCTTGCTCAGTAATAATTAAGCAATCATGTGATAATTGTTTCTCACTCTCTTTTTCACTGGGAGGGGGCAGTATCTCGGCCGGATTTAAAGTGCAACATCTCTTAATTTGAATATGCAGTGCAAATAGGATAATTTCAACCATGTTAGTCGGGCGGATGTGAAATGTTGTGTTTGCGTTCTATTTAGTAGAACGTCTAATGAATGGGGTACTATCACGGTTAAAGAGTGACCTAAAACCATCCCCTCATTTAGTTTTACTGACGCTGCAGCTACAGCAACAGCTCACAAGCAACGTGGCAAAGCACATGCAACAGGATCCAACGTGGAAGACAAATAACCGCATGGTCTATTTCTGCCCCTGTGTTCCTGAGTCAAGACAGCCAAAGCACATCCATTCTTTTCATGCACAAATAACATAAAACACTTCTCATAATTTGGCGTGCCCAAAACTGGAGCTGAACATAACGCTGCTCTGAGCAGGTCAAAAGCTTCTTGACACTCCATGTTCCATGGCAAAGGTAAGGTAACATCCTTCCTTGTCAATGCCACTATGGGTTTCACAATCATTGAAAAATTAGCAATCCACTGCTGAAAATATGAAGCCATGCCAATTAAAGCACTGACTTCCTTCTGCGTGTTTGGACTAGGCATATCAGAGATGCTTTCTATGCGTTCTGGTGTCAATCTTCTTCCCTCCTTCACCGCCCATATACAAGCCGGCACTTCACACAATTCAGTCGGCAATGGCATGGATACAAATTGCAATACAGGAGTTTTTTGTGGCGAAATTGTCAAGTACACTCCATCAGGAGAACAATACATTACTGCATTCAATTTCTTCAACAGATTCAATCCCAACAAATTTTCGCTGCAATTTCTCGTCAAAAGAAATGGGCAAGATTCAGTCAATGGACCTAGTGTGATTGGCACTGGTTGTGAAACTGGACTAATTACTGGCGTACCTGAGAACCTGTCATGACCACTACCCCTCTCCCTGGTAGTCAGGCCCCCTGGGCCGCACCACAGTGTCTCATCATGGCCCCAAGGGCCCAGTCATGTCCCCCAAGAGTCTCTTGGAGTCAGTCCTGGCACCTTTGGTGCCAGGCTCATATGGCAGAAAGGGGAGCTGGAGCTCTCAATGGCAGTGTCACAACATTGATGCCCCCACATGTTTCAGTTCCAGAACTGAACCATGCGTTCTAGCATCTAGGGTGTGGTCTGGCCTGAAGGCACCTGGGATACCTGCAGGCTATTTAAGCCACGCCCAAACAGGAGAACACGCTTCGCGTTGCTCTGCTCTCACAGCGTGACGTTCACCACGACCAGTCGGATCATCTTCAGCATTCCGGGTCGACACCTGCAACAACAAGAAGAAGAATATCATTAATACTCTTACCTGTTTGCGAGCCAGCTCCTGTCATCCGCTCCAGTGTCCAGAACATCCAGCTTCTCGGCGAACGCTCGCTCTCTTCCTTGGAAGCCGTAACCTGGGGGAAAAAATAGAAGAGCAGCATTAGTAAGCGTTTATTCTTCACATTTAAACAACCATCGGCAGTCCCACGCTTACCTGAGTTGAACTAGCTTCTGGTTCAAGGCCATTTCGCTCTTCCGTCTACCTACAAGAGAAAAGGGCAAGACTGATTAACACGCACAATTACTCGGAGGTAATTCGAACAACATCTACTCACCGCTCCGCATTTCCTCAGCAGGTATCATCCGGAACATCACGGCAGCCTGCAAGAGAAGGACAACACAGGTCAGCACACGGCAAGAAAAGCATATAGCGCCGTGCTCCGAGCTTTCACTTACCATCTCGAGAACAGCCCCAGCCAGCACAGATTCATCAGAACTCCTTCCGCACCTAAAAGAGAAGGAAAGACATTAACAGGGGCAATTGCAATTACGAACAAGCTGTCAAAACAGCAGACTTACCTGGGAAAACATAGTCGCAGCAGGACTGGACTCACAGGGCCCGCACCAGTGAAACAACTTGGTTGCGGCGCGCCCATTCACAACGCACCCCTGCACAGAATGCAGGACAGAGAGCGCACCATATCAAAAACCAAGACTATGTCCTTGGCAGAACAAGAACCAGAGGGAGTGGGTCCAGGTCGGAAACAGTCCAGCCAGATTGTGTGGTGTCCCTGTGGATACCAGGTGAGCATTACAGAACCCTATTGAGACATTTTTATGCCCTGACAGTGGTATATTTGGAATCTGCTGATGGTCGATAGAACATTTTTGTGCACCTGTGTCCACTAAAAAAATGTGTTCCCTATTCCCAACCTTAATTTCTACATAGGGAACTTTCTGGTCAACGAGAATAGGCACTGGTTCCAACCCCTGTTTCGGGCCGTCCTAGTGGAACAGTACATCATCAGATGTAAAGTCTCCAGACTAATATGCATTGGAGGGATTATCAAAAACATTTCTACCATTCATTGTGTTCCGTTGTTGATTTTGATTAACCTGATTATCCTGAAATTGTGGTTTCATCTGATTTCTGTTATGGCCTGCTATTCCCAGACTACCTCTAAACGGTCTTCTCGAAATATTCCCATTTCTATTGTGTAAATGCAGGCACTGTGCTGCCAATGTCCTTCTTGTCTACAATAGGCACATTGGTTTATACCTATTGGACCCCCTTGCAAGTTAGATGATAATGCTAATTGGACTCTAGACGGTGCGTTCCAGCCACCTCTATTATTGTTTGCTACCTGTTGCCGCAACACTCTGGTTTTCAAATCTCCTTTCTCCCTTATTTCCTTATCCTTTTCTGAATTTACTTGATTCTCATAATTTTGGGCCATATGTAATACTTCGCTTTGTGGTTTTGCTTGACATGCACTTTCAGATGTCATTATTGATGTCTGGATTTTCAGTAACAATCCTCGCACAAACTTATCTACGAAATAATCTCTTCCCATGTTCAGTACTTAGATCTTGACCACTAAAATCTGCAAATACATCTTCAAACCGGTTAAAACAATCTGTCGCTCCCTCCGATTTGCCTTGTAAGCAAGCAGTCAATTTATCCCAAACTATTCTCTTCTCAGGCACTAAAGTTTTCAATCTCTCTACTATCCACAAAGGCAGAGTTAAAATTACTTGCGGAGGCTTCTCCGCAGCCTTTCTCTCACTATCAACTTTAATCAAAGTTTCCCATGTATCGCCTAGCACTGGCACATCATTTATACTTCTAATCTGCTTCCATATGTCTGTAGGAAGAATCACAGAGAACAATAAATAAATGTCACTCAGTGTAAAAACAGATGAATTTCAAACTGAGTCAATTTCCTTATAGAACCCCGCCGGATTTTTCCTAATGTCAGGGACCGTCTGCTTTATAGTGTTCACTTCTTGCCTAGGAAAGGGAACATGTACAAACTGTGCTATATAATGGGCTTCTATCGTTCGCGCTGGAGTCGCTCCATTGGCAGCAACCTCTATTTCGGGACAAACGTGGGAGGCACCTCCCTCAGGGGTAATTGCAAAGTAGGGGATTCGACATCTGTTCGTCTATTAAGCAACTAAGCCAAATCAAGTGAAAAAGCCGCCGTTCCTGTGTCAGGTGAAAATGCTCTTTTATAAATTGTCATTAAATCAGCAGAACAACACACCTTTTTCTTCATAAATTCTTCCTGCCAGTACTCCACCATAACCTGTAACACCTTTCTCTGCATTTCTGGTGTATACTGACTGAACATATCATGCACTTCAATCGGGGAAAAAGCGGCATCCGTAATCCATCTAAGCGCGTCTCGCGTACAAATTCGCATCTCTTCACTAACAGGTTTCAACGGCGGAAGAAACCGTTTCTGGACATACGACATATGCAGTTCACCTTTATTCATTATCTCTTTATACAACCGATCAAGTTCTCGCTTAAACACAAATATTTGCCCTACATGTTCTTGTATTTTCGCTGCATTATCTCACAAATTGGAAAGGACAATCAAATCACGCAACTCTTGCGGTACCACTGTATTAGTCAAATCACTCCATATTTTAACAAGGTAATCTCCCATACATTCTAACAATTCTGTTCGCCAAGGCCTCTATGATCAGATATGGAACTTTGCACAGCCACTTCATCTCCATCATCAATATACGTCTCAGCCCACTGTTTCAGTTTGTCTTTCCGTCCCTTGCTAATCGTATTACGAGTCAGCCTAACACTTCCTCTTTCAGGCCCCATTGATGCAGAACTGCCAACTAAAGCGTATAACTCATGTTCTGAAGGAGGTGGAGGAAATTATGTCAGGGACGCAGATGGGACGGCTACTGCAGGTGCGGATGGAATTGTGGGAATAGCAACAGGAGGAGGTACATAAGGAGGCAGTGCAACTGGGTCAGTGCTTGAATGTTCATTTCTTCGCTCATTTAGTATCTTATTTATCAGTTTGTCTGATGTATGCAGATCTTGTGAAGGATATATTTTCGGTATGTCTAATTGGAAGGCCCTATCCATACTCCTAATGGTTTCTGTCTGCTTTTGCTGATCATGCGCTACTGGTTTCTCTGTATTTGATTTATGTCTACGTGCGTGTTTTTCTCTACTTTTCAAGCGTAGATTTGCTTCCTTCCTCCAATCTCTTACAATGTCGAACGCTGCAGGTCTGGTCTTTTTTTCATAACAAAACTGATTCTAAATGTTCTATATGTGCTAGCTCAAAACTCCCATTATTCGGCCACTGAAGGTCTGATACACGTCTGGTCTGCCTATGCCAAACCGCATTGAACACTATTGCCCTTATTCAGTACTTAATGTACATATCATGTGCCGGTGATCCCTCGGGTGGGGCGGCCTGACCAGTTTCCAAAGATTGTCTATCGCAGTGAAAAAAGACAATTTCACAGGGATGGACTTGCAAGTGCAACATTCAACATTCAACCAATATCAGGACGTTTAAGGATCTTGTTCTTAGCAGAGAGAAATTCCATACAACGTTATCTGTTTGCTGCAGCTCGTGAGCTAAGGGTCAGACAGTTCTGAGGCAGAAAATACCATCCTTCGTGAAGGAGCACCGCTAGCTGCATATAATTCATGTTTAACTGCCTTTTACAACAGCGCTTGCAAGACAAACCGGCACCTGGGCTACTGATTTGGCGCGGCTTCTACACAGCTTCAAGGCCTCAAAGAAAGGGGAAACAATGCATTTCTGCATGACTCAACATTCCTGCCTACGTTAGCATTTCAGAGTTCAAGCTGTGGCCTTGCATCGTGTGTGGATCTACAGCATAGAATATATTTGCAAAGCGTTACAAAAAAGAAAATGGCCAGCATTTACAAAATGGACACCCTATGGTCAGATTCAGGTTTCTTAGTTTGCGAAATTTGTCACATGATGCGATTTGCTTCTGGCCAACATACTATTCGTACCATTCAGGCTATGTGATTACTTTTTTCGGTATAATACTGTGGCTGCAAGGGTCAGGTTAAAGTCCCTCTGCATAGTCCACAAGGCTTTCTGGGGCTGAGCTCTTACTATGTACAACGCTCTCTTCCCAAATACTCTCCTTCCAGAGCCCTCCACTTGGCCTCCTCCAACTCTCTGCGGGTGAGCCGTTTCTCCAGAAATGTGGGGGTAGATCCTTATCTTCTGCAGGTGCCTCTCTCTGGAACACCCTACCTACCTCTCTCCATCTTGAGCCGGACCTCCTAAAGTTAAGGAAACTCCTCAAGACCTACCTCTGCTCTTTCTCTTTCTCTCCCCCTCTTCCCTGCTCTCTTTTCTTCTTTCCCTCATTCCTTCTCTTCCCAAACCTGCACAGCTAGGTGACTGGTTGCCTGGTGCACTTCCAGAGCCCCACAGGTCCCAGGCACCCCCGCCAGTCCTGCACTAGCTTCTGGGCCTCTGAACTCTTCTTGGCACTACTGCATTATGCTCCATGAGAGGAGCAACCAATCTGTACTTAACTCAGGCCCCTGCTGGACTGGGCGCACTTGTCTCCCTCATACTCCCTTGCACTTCCTGTTCTGTGCACTTGCACAACCTTGACCTTGAATGTTCTAGGCCTTGCAAAACTGTCTGTCCGGTCCCCCCTCCGTCTTCCCTCCCTAGCTTGGTCAGGCTTGAAATTCTCATGCATAGGCGCATTGGATGACCAACTACTAAGCAGTCTGAAAAGTCATCAGACCAGTACTGTAGTTCATTGATCGATATGCTCCTCCCCCCACTCCCTTTTCTCCTTTTTTGTCAAGCACTTACTAGTAGTTATGCCTCTGGCCTAGTATGATAGCTATTGTTGTTAGATCATTTGGAATCTTCAAGGCCTAAGAATGACGACTGTATTCCCTTGTTCCCTTCCCGCCTTTAAGCGCTTTGAAGCACTTTACTTATGTATAAGTGCTTTACAAATAATTAATGACAATTACTATTCCCGACTATTACTTGGCCCAATTCCAGGGATCCAGGGAAATCTTTATGACACACCAGCAGCCTCTGCAACGCACCACATAATTATCCAGTCTACCCCAAACTCACCTGTTTAACCTGCGATTAAATAGACACAGGAAAAGTTATTTCCAACAACCTACAACAGACGTACTTGGCGGTATACACCAGGTACACTCCAATGAGGGCTGAATGGCACACATACCCGGTTCTATCCTGCATTGTTGTACTATATTTCATGCTTTTATCTTACCTAATTTTGCTAGGTGGCTGCAGCATGCAGTCACTAATCTCCATTTTGCTGGTGCCGTCATGTTGACACCTTTAACCAGCCCGGTATTTTTTTCCAATTTGCATTCTGGGATTTGTAGTTTAGCCTTTCACTTAGTAACGTGAGCACCTAAATGTCCCGTTATGCAAACTACAATTGGCTAAAAAGCACTCTATATCAACCATGTCACACACCCTGTGGCAGGGGCAGCAGCAGCTTCAGCTCTGGAAGCAGATGGGCCAGATCTACGAAACAGCATGACATAGATAAGGCAGCCCAATGCTTTCAGAATGCCTCACCTGGAGAAGGCAGACCACTGCTTTCAGAGTGCATGACCTGGAGGAGGCCGCCCACTGCCTTCAGAATTGATGACCTGGACAAGGCAGCCTGCTGCTTTGAGAATGTATGACCTGGAGAAGGCAGCCCACTGCTTTCAGAGTGCATGACGTGGACCAGGCAGCCCGCTGCTTTCAGAATGCATCACCTGGAGAAGGCAGCCCACTGCTTTCAGAATGCATCACCAGGAGAAGGCAGCACACTGCCTTCAGAATGCATGACCAGGAGAAGGCAGCCCACTACTTTCAGAATGCATGACCTGGACAAGGCAGCCCACTTTCTTCAGAATGCATGACCTGGAGAAGGCAGCGCACTGCGTTCAGAATGCATGACCTGGAGGAGGCAGCCCACTGCTTTCAGAATGCATGACCTGGAGAAGGCAGTTCACTGCCTTCAGTATTCATGACCTGGAGAAGGCAGCCCACTGCCTTCAGAATGCATAACATGGAGAAGGCAGCCCACTGCTTTCAGAATGCATGAGCTGGAGAAGGCAGCCCAATGCCATCAGAATGCATCATCTGGAGAAGGCAGCCCACTGCTTTCAGAATACATCACCTGGAGAAGGCAGCCCACTGCCTTCTGAATGCATAACCTGGAGAAGGCAGCCCACTGCTTTCAGAATGCATGAGTTGGAGAAGACAGCCCACTGCCTTCAGAATGAAAATGGTTTATTGAGAAGCCACCCTCAACCCGGGGATTTCCTTCCTTCCCCACTTAAGGTATGACACAACAAACAGTTTAACTGATTATTTTCTTTAGCCTTATCGCAGATACATATCATGCCCCTTGGATTCCTCGCCCCTGACCTAACAATGAGCCAAGAACCAGGCCGGTGTAGGGAAATATATTAGTATTTATTTAAATAAAATGTAATAGAAATTAGCATTAAAATGTCATATACCACTTTATCCGTGGCACAACACAATCAACTTCTCTCAGCATAAATAAATCACAAAAGTGATTTGAAAAGAACACAATCACAATTCTGCACTTTCTGCAAATTTCACTTCAATAAATAATTACACTGATCAATAAGTAAAGCAATTATCGTGTAATATTATGCGGTTTTGATTTTCCTGTGGGCTGAAAAGGCTAGCAGTAGGATTTCAAGATTGGTACAAATGCATATGGCAATTATGATTTTGCTCACACTTTTGGTTTAAAATGAACACAGGGTGATTTAGAACTTTGATATTCAGACCACCCCCCCCAACTTTGGTCTGTGTTGGGGAAGTCAGACAGAAAATTTTTATTGATTTGGGGAATTTTGGATTTCAGACCCCCTCCACTGAAATGCCTGCGTTGGGAAACCTGAATAAACAGGATGGACTGATTTAAAAGCAAAGACACCCCTCTTCCTTAAATAAGTTGGAGTCAGTAGGACAAAAGGATTACCCAATTATATTATAGGCTATAGTTTTCAGTGCACACTGGGAAGTGAGCTTTGTTAATTTCGATTTTTAACAAAATTCTCCCCATAGTGTTCTGCCAAATGGGGAATTAATTACATTAATATTTGTAGTTAAATAGACTAAGGATCTACATAGCTTTCCTCCCCTACCCAATAAAAAGGGAAAGGATTTAAGGCAAGCAGACTCCCTCATCCTTTGGTTTCTCAGGGCTCAATTCTACTTACATAGAAAACCTCTGTTTAAGGAAACTCAGCTGCATCTCAGGACACTCTGGAAAGAAAGAGCAGGGGCATGGTCACTCCACTCTCAAAGATGGCCTCCCACCCTCCCCCATAGGACCCAGTCTGCTTTGAGGCCTTCCTAGAAAGTGAAAGCTCCACTCAGATGCACTCTCAGCAATCCCTTCTGGTGTTTCCTTACAGCTGTCAGATTATAAGTTTCAGCAGCCTTCCTGGTGGTCTGTCTCTTGTCTGTCTGTCTTTTTTCTGTGTGTGCAGTCCCCCTTATATGGCGATGACAACACCACTTTTACAATCTCGGGGAAGCACCCTGCAATAATTCCTGCAACTAGGATTGGACAGTTACCATTTTCTCTCCTCCCAAACCCAGCCTCCAAGTCAGGATTGGTTTAGGGGCCTAGAGAAACATATGGCAATTCCCATTTGTAATCGCCATTTGTTCTCTTTTCACATTTTTTGGCAAAAACTAGTTATGTATCACAACTTCATAGCTATTGCTATGAAATACACATTTTCTGATTCAGCTAATCATGGGGAATTAGATACGCCAACCACCAAGTCTGTACCATGTAGCATGGCCATGTGGCACCTTTCTGCCATTTCCATAAAAAGCATAACAGTTATGAATATGCAAGGTATTACACATATCCCTAATTTTATCCTCCACCCGTTCACCAACTCTCACATTTGGAACATGTTCAGATCAGCGAGAAACACATCTTAGATAGCCATTAAAGTTCCCTGGGTCACAGGTGGATGAATTTTATATCTGCAAAATCGCCTGGAAATTGCATAGAAAAAAATGTTACATAGATTAAATCAATCTGCCTTATGATTGCTGAGGAAAGGGTCTAAATGACAATTGTCCTTTTAAATTAATTGTGAATCTTCATATGGGAAAAATGGCAATTCTCCTGCCTTCCAGCCTGTACTGCAAGATTTTGTTGATCTCAGTCTCTTTGTGTTGGAAGATTGCTCTTTGAAGTTGCTGCCCCCATCTTCACACATATTAGTCATGCTCCAGCCAAGGGGAACTTCCCCTGCAATCAATGCCTTCAGAGCCAGCAGGTCTGGAGGACACTGAAATTCGACATCTTTAGCAGGACACTTTATTGCAGTTGGTAATTAGATGGGACATGTGACATACAGACTGGGAGTGGGCGATTTCCTTTTGAAGTTTCCCACAACTAGCAAAAGGGTTTGGCCTGGGCTGATATTTTTTCATGAACACAAAGTGGCTTTTCAAATGTCATTGGAGTTTTGTATGTGAAACCTAATATACTTTGTTTTTTGTCAACCGGCACATCATGTCTTTTCCCTGACATTGTTCTGTGAGCAGTGATACATTTCACATTTAAACTGCTTTTATTTGCACACACATGTGCAAACCGTATTTGTTTCAGTGTTTAAAAATCCTGTTTTCCATGTGAAAGGGATCTTTGATTCCTCCTTCTTGTGTACATTAAAATGCTGCTTTTCCTTTAGTAATGACAGGTAGGCCCCTTTCCACATGGCTCTTTAATTTTACTTGAAAAAACGAAAACAAAGGCCAAGCCGTTTTGTTTCAGTGTTTAAAATACTGCTGTTCATGTGAAAGGGACTTCTGTTTGGGGCCTTTGAATGCACTACACACATCACCTGGAGAAGGCAGCCCAATGCCTTCAAAATGCATGACCTGGAGAAGGCAGCCTAGTGCATTCAGAATGCATCACCTGGTGAAGGGAGCCCATTGCAACTATGGTAAACATTAATGCCTGCCTCATCAACTAGCTGCTGCTGGAGGTAACCAGGCCTGTCCTTGCACAACAATACAATGTTGTAGGCATCTCCCCAGAATCTATCTGTTCTGTCTTCCTGCCACTTACAGCCATTTTTAGATCACCTATATTATCAGGGATGAGAGTCTTCTTCCCTTCTATAGCATGTTCCCTGGTCCATTAGGTGGCCACCTTAAGTATTCTGCATCTACAACTCTCTGTGCATTTTCCTCCTCCATTAAGTACTATGGCTCAGGTTGGTGGGTCAGTAGGAATGCCCCACACAGCGTAATATATTGCAAGAAACGTTACCTGTAACCAGAGTTTTGCGCAATTGGACTGGTCAGGAGGGATTGATCCTGTTTTCTCGGTTCCGTGCATCATGATTGCTTGAAAGAAAGACTTTCTGGTTATTAAGCTCCCTGCAGTCCCATTGGTCAAGGCTAGTGAATTGACTGTGTCCCATTCAAAGTGTCATTCTGTCACACTACTGCTTTTACAATTGTGCAGATTTGATGATTATGGGAGCAGAGGAATGTTCCTGTGTGGTCTTCTGCTGGTGGCCCTGTACGTAGAGTCAACTAGAATTGCACTATTGTGACACTGGCCCACCCTCAATCTCATATCAATCGATTTGGCAGGCATATATATTCTCCCTAACCAGCCTGCACATAAGAGATGTACTTATTTATATATGTATAGGTAAGAACAATGTTCTTTAGATCTTAAAAGAATATACAGTAGAGATTCCAGTATATGGGACTGACTCCAGCAGAAAAAAGATACATCAAGTTACCAGAGTTGATTTTGCAGAGCAGAGGAGTGAAACGCATGCCCTGTTATGCTTTATTACATGATGTTAGGCTGCCAGGGTACATACACATCATGGGCCTGCAGTTTGTATTCAATTTCCTTGGACTGCCTTAAGACTCCCACTGATACCTCAAAGACAGTACAACTGTGGTCTTTCAGGCAAAAATGGGACTGCGATCAAAGCAGCTGGACGTGCACCATAAATTATCCATTTTCAACGCTAAGCGCACAGCACATTGCAGACGTGATACAACGTGAAAGTTACCAATAAAAATATTCATGTTATCTTTAAATCCTATAATATTTTGGGCAATGCCACTGGCACAATGTGCTTTAAAATATATGCACCGGCCAGCACCCACCCCACCTCCCGGTGTTTGGCAATGGCACCCATTCTGACGCAGGGTGGTGTGGCCTTTCATGGGACAGAGGCTCGCACATGGGGCTCAGCCTGGTGCTGCGAGGACATTTTCTGCGGCGAGGCCTTGCCTGAAGCAGAAGAGGAGCCAGGAGCATTTCTTGGTATAGGGTGCAGGGCAGAGTCACCCCCGGCGTCCTTGCACGAGCGGCAAGGCTGAAGGTGCATTCTTGCAGAGTACGCCCTGTCAGAGCCGGTTGAGTGCTGCTCCAGGGACGCACTATGTAGCCAGCCCTCGCCACCGCTTCTTCTCAGTTGGCCATCTAGTGCTAAGTGACCTTTCACCCTGTGAGAATCTTGGAATGTGAAGCAGGATTAGCAGGAAGCTCAGTTTAGCTGCATAAACATTCCGATCCCGGGTATTCCTAAATGTGCAGGTCAGAGGTCGGGGTGGTCTCGTGCTCGTGGCTTGCCTAGGTGAGGTCAGCATGTGCGTCATCAGTGCTGTGCGCAGTCTATACCCAACCCCTGTCGTTTGCTGTCCTGGTAACATCGAAAACAAGCATCCCATCAAAGTACCCTGGCCCTGGCAGAAACACCATACCCCGAGCACAGCATCTGGATCAATGAATCATATTCTGTAGAACAGTTGCTCTTATTCTCTGGGACTGTTGGGTGTATTCCCCAGCGTGACCAGCTTGGTGATGTTGGCCCTGTTCTCTGGCACTGTTGGGTGTATTCCCCAGCATGGTCGGCTTGAGATGCTGACCATATTTCCTGGCACTATAGGGTGTATTCCCCAGCGTGTCCAGCTTGGTGATGTTGGCCCTGTTCTCTGGCACTATAGGGTGTATTCCACAGCATGGTCGGCTTGGTGATGTTGGCCATATTCTCTGGCACTATGGGTTAATTCACCAGCATAGCCGCGATATTGACCCTATTCTCTTGCACTATAGGGTGTATTCCACAGCATGGTCAGCTTGGTGATGTTGGCCCTATTCACTGGCAATGTTGGGTGTATTTCCCAGCATGGTGAAGTCCGTCCTATTCTCTGGCATTTGTGAGTGTATTCACCAGCATGGTCGGCTTGGAGATGTTGGCCCTGTTCTCTCACACTGTTGGGAGTATTTCCCCGCATGGTCGGCTTGGTGTTGTTGGCCCTATTCTCTGGCACTGTTAGGTGTATTTTCCAACACAGTTGGTTTGGTGAGGTTGGCCCTATTCTCTGGCACTGTTGGGTGTATTTCCGAACAGAGTCGGCTTGGTGATGTTGGCTCTATTCTCTGGCCCTGTTGGGTGTATTTCCCAGCATGGCCAGTATGGTGAAGTTCGTCCTATTCTCTGGCATTTGTGGGTGTATTTCCCAGCATGGTCGGCTTGGAGATGTTGGCCCTATTCTCTGGCACTGTTGGGAGTATTTCCCAACATGGTCGGCTTGGTGACGTTCACCCAATTCTCAGGCACTTTCTGGCGTATTTTTTCAGAAGGCTATCTGTGTTGTTTGTGCACAGTTCATATTGTCTGGCACTGTTGGTAGCTTTTTAACCCTATTTCCTGGAGCCAATGAGTGTATTTTCTGGCATTGCTGGCTTTGCTCGGTTCACTTTATTTAGTTTTGGCTATTAGCACCACCTATAAGCCGAAAACTTTGCATTAGAGTACAGCTAGGGATAAATGGCATATGAGGGGACACAAAGCTTGTACGTGTTGTTTGGTTATTTACTGTGAGGGTGTAAAAGAAGGAGACTGGCAAGGAGGGGCCATCTTGTGGCCTACGAACCTTTATTAAATCAATAAAGAAACCAATCTCTCCCTACTTCTTTGGGGCTAGCCCTTCCTCAACTTAGGAAAACATTGGTGAGTTGTCAGAATGTCCATCAAAATTAAATGTTCTCCGTCCTCCATCATAAACCAACTAATCTAACCCTAACACTATAAACATAAGTCTTTAACTAAAGTGAAGTTTGTGTTTCCTTCACCAGGAGAATGACTCCCTTCTGCTAGTGTCTTGCTTCTTATAGTAGAAGTAACTCCTTCAATGTTCCATCACAAAGGACCAGGGGAAAGACTCCCTTTTCCAGGTCCTTCTATCAAAGTGCTCCACAATGGTTTTTAAGTACTCTTGCAGAAAACTTGAGTTTGTCTCTTTAACACATTCCAGGAAATAGAAAAACTCATGGCCTTATTTGGCTTCCATTTACCACTCTGATAAGGTAGATGGCTCCCGTTCCATTCTACTTGGGCAGTAGTATTAGGTAGACCACTGCAATGAGGGAGATGACTCCCGATGCTATCTGCTTGGTGTGTGGAATCTGAGGGTGTCCTCACTTCTTTTCCTAATATAGCCTCCTCCCAGGTGGCCTGGAAAAGGCAGTTGCTATCAGATCCTGACACTGGGGGTGAAAATGTGCTGGCGAATCATCTGGGTGGGGGAGAACTGGGGAGAGGGGATGAGGCACCCATAGGTGAGACATGGTATCCCCCATTTCCCGTTCACCATGAATCCAATGTCCATTTCCTACTTTTCCTGTAATTCACACCCTAAAACACACCATTTGTATACTGGGATGAGGAAGAGACCAACTAGAGACACACAGCCTCTCTTTATTCATACACATAGATACAAACATCAGTCATGTACTGGGACGAGGAGGATGCAAGCAAGAGTAATAGAGAACTCCCAAACTAGCAATGAGCAATCTAGTCTTTTTTGGACCAATCAGACTGGCGGGAGGTTTAAAGCAGGAAGATTGAGGCACATGGAGTCAGCTGTGGAAGCAGGTATCTGGACTGCGGGACAATAGGAGAACTCTCCAGAAAGGCGGTGTGGCAGACAGAGTGCTTGAGGAACCAGAGAAGATGCAGAGTGTATGTAGCAGGAAGCACGGGTAAAGGAAGCTGGATGCCGGTGGCAGAGTGTGGAAAAGGAATCGGCATGAGGAGGAGAAGCTGCCGAGCGAGGGCCAAGCTGTGAGGGATGCATCATTGGTGGGAGCAAGGCCATGGAGAGCCGCTGCCCAGACAGAGCGAGGAGCTGCACGAGAGAGAGAGAGCACTCATTGCAGCCAGGAGCCTTGCTGGACTGCAGGAAGAATCGACCGGTGAGTCTGCCTAGAGAAGGGGACACCGGGTTGGCAGCCGAGTATGTAAGACTGATGAAAATAAGTATCTTGAATACCAATTTAAATGAAAGAAAGCACTTTGAGGAAAACATGTATCTTGAATACCAATTTGAATTAAAGCAGACTCTTTGATGAAAACAAGTATTTAAAATGCTGAATAGCATGAAACAAGTACCTTGGAACTTTGAATACTGATTTGAATGAAAGAAAGAACAGTTAAGTACCGCTATGAATGTCAGAGTATGTGAGATGCAACAAGCAAATGGTGCCAAAACAAGTAAAGCATTATAAGGATGTGGAATGAGAATAGGTCAAGCACCACTGTAGAGATAAGACAGTGGCATGTACATATGAATAAGGGGCAACTAAGGTGTGTCAGTTGCATGACCTGTAATGGGTGGACTGTGTGGTCCAACAACTGCACCTAGACCGAGTACATCCCTTTATGAAAAGCCACTCAAAGCACCACAAAGGAGATTGTGATTGAGTCTAAAAGGAAACCTTCTGTCATTTTAAAGTGAGGCATTGAACTCTTGGTGAAGGATAACCAAGATAGAAGAGCTGGGAAGGATCCCAAGGAATTGTGTTGTGTTGGAATTGTTGAAAGACTTGAAAGCTTGGGGAATGGAACCCCTTTTTGTACTGTGAACTATTTGAACCTTGGGGAAGGGAAACCTTTTGATCAAGAGCTGGACGAAGCTCTGAACCTTTATCTGAACCCTTATCATTTTGAGGTAGACATCCCTACACATTGTATACAAATAGATGTGAGGGCAAGTATAGGTTTTGGACAGAGACAGACATTTGCTTTGGACTTCCTGACACAGACTAGCCTTAGTTTTATTTAGGTAGGGAACTCCCACCTTAGCATAGGGCAAGTTAGGCCTTGTTCCAAACTTTATTTTAATAAAGGTTTGTATCCCAAACTTTCAGTACATTGTCTGTTTCTCATTCATGATGCCTTCACATTGGGCAGTGATGTATGGATGACCACTGCAACGAGGGAGAGGATTCCCAATACACTGCTTGAGCAGTGGTATTGGCTTGGCCACTATGGTGAGGGAGATAACTCCTGATGTACTCTGCTTGAGCAGGGGTACTGATTTGGCCACTGCAATGAGGGAGATAACTCCTGATGCACGCTGGCTCAATGGTATGGTTCAGGTTGTCACCAGTGTGATGAGGGAGATAACTCCTGATGCACGCTGGCGTCTTCGTTTGGCTTCAAGACCCCTCTCACTCCTTTTGCCATTCCCGTTACCTTGTTCTCTGTTGGGACAAGGCTCCGGTTCTTCCCGGGAAAGCAGGTTCCTTCCTCTGCGATTTCCGACACCTGTGCGGCTCCGTAACAGGCGCCAGTTGGTTCTCTAGGCACTGTTTCCAGACCTCATGGTCCACCTTTCTGTGTTCGTGCCACCACCTCGATTGCTGCTTTCTTCTGGTGAGCTGGCTCTCATCAGCTTCTTGGTCGTTTTAGCAACACCCCATTCTTTGCGGCCCCCGCATCGAGGAACAGCTTCTCTGCGTCTCTGGTCCTCCCGGTTTGAATCTCCCACGCAGGACTTGCATGCTGCAGGCTTCCGCGAGGAGAGCTCCCTAGTCTGTTCTTGCTTTCTACATTATATTGTTGACTCCGCCCTTCCGTAACGTCAACACCATCTTGGAAAGTCTCTTTGGCACTCTTCATGCCTCCAGAGAGCCACATCATTGCAGTACTTGGCTGGCTTTGCATATGGCTTCTCATGTTTTTTCATCCCAGTATGTTCTACATTTGTCGCAGCCATGGCTTTACAATAACACATGGTTCAATTATCAATGGTGGCAGAAAGGGTGAACATGAGGGTAGTGGGTTATGTCATAGGGTTGCAGGGAGGCTTTTCTCAAGGTGGACGTCCTTATCCCAGGCAGGCAAACCCTCCCTATGAGGTCCTCCAGCATAATACCACTGCTAGGGGGACTATTCGGTATTGGCCTCACCTCCCTAGTCTCATAGGAAAGGGCTCCCCTCAGGGGAGAAGTGACAAGACCTGGTGAATCATCACATCACCCACCCATTGACTTCCCATGGCCATGCAAATCCCTATAGCCATGCCCACCCACTTCCTGCCCAAATCACACTTCCTGGGATCTCTTTGAGCTAGTTTTATCAAGCCTTACCATTACACTTTGTGCTGGAAGTGCCTGCCATTTTTTTTGCAAAGCAGTCTTCTGAGAGTTAATGACTTAATTGGAGCTGTAAACCACTCTACTGGTGTAATAAAAATGTCTTAACCAGGTCTGCCGTCAGCCGTTTGATTTATAATCAACAAGCGTCTTCTTCACTGAAGTCCAGTTACAAAAAAGCATTGGCAAAGCCAACAGTTTTGGCTTGTATACAAGTATTAGGCATTTGCCAGTCCTTGCTTTTATAGGCCCAGGTAATCGCACCATTATGCAGCTGCTACCTTCAATGGCTAGCTAATACCACTACAACAGTGCTTGGCAAATGCATTTCCCATGTCTACAAAGGAGCCAAAACCGGTGGCATTGCTGTCGGGTGTATTTTATGGCATGTTGGCTTTGTCAGTTGCCCCTATTTTCTTGCACTACTAGGTGTATTTTCCGACTTGGTCTATTTTGCTGAATTGCCCTAATTTGCTGACCTAGCTAGGTGTATTGCAAAGCATGTTTGGCCTTGCACATTTGCCCCTATTCTCTGGATCTGCTCAGAATAATTTATAGCAATGTTGGTTTTGGATAGCTCTCCCTATTCTCCTGTGCTTTTGGTCTATTTTCTGGCATTTTAGCTTTGCACAGTCACCCTTTTCTCTGGAGATGTGGGTGTGTTTACTGGCATGGTTGGATTTGCACAGTTGTTCCTATATTCTCTGGCATTGTTGGTTGTATTTTCTGGCATGATTCCATATACTTGTATGAGGGCGAGAGTCTCTTTGTATGGCAGTGCAGTGGCATTGTCTCCTCCTTATGCGGAGGATAGTCTCCTTGCGGTTCTACACAGACATGATGATCCCTCCTCTTATGCAAGGGTGAGAGTCTCCTTGTGTTTGTGAAATTGTGTTATCTCGTCTCCTCCTTGGGTGAGACATAGAGTCCTCTTGTGCCTGACCAATGGTCCTGTATCACCTCATACTTGTGTACGGGCATAGGGTCACCCTGTGCTTGTGCAAAGGTGCTGTGTCTCCACATACATATACAACGGCATACTTTTCTCATATTTGAATGAAAGTATGGCAATGCCTCCAACCTGTGGAAGAGTGAGAGTCTCCTTGTGTTTGTGCAATGGCTCGATGGGCCTCATTAGGAGTTCAGTCCTAAGTGGATAAAGGGGCGGTAACTAAATTACCTCCACTTTTATCACTCTGCCAAATTATGCTTTCCAGAAATTTGGTGCTAATTTCACTGGCAGAATTAGCCCTGGCACAATTACCACCGAGAACTGGCAGAATTAGTGGTGGGGCTAATTCAGACTGTGGAATTACCGTCAGCTGCCTCCAAAGTCGTGTCCGGGTAGCCCGAATGGGGACTTACCGGGTCATTCCAACCTTGGAGGACCCGGTAAGTCCCCATTCTGAAAACCATTCCCATTCGAGCCCCCATAGGGCTCAATGGGAATGAGGAAGGAGCTAATAACGGGCCCGCAAACAGCGGGCCCGTTATTAGCTCCCTGGTACCTTAGCGGGCTCCCACTAAGGGCGGCTGGTAAAACCAGCTGGCCTTAGTGGGACCCGCTAAGGGACCTCTGGAATGCGGCGGTAGGGGTTAACGGCACCGACATTCTTACCGGTGCCATTAACCCCTTACCGCCGGCCTCGTAATGAGGCCTGGTGATTCCTCCCAATTGTGCGAGGGCACCAGTCTCCTTATGTTAGTGCATGGCGCAGTGGGCCTCATTATGAGTTTTGATTTAGCCGTGCCCTTATTAAGGGCATGGCTACCACCAAACTCGCTACCGGCACCGGCACCCGCGAATGGGCCATTACCGGCCCATTATGAGATGAATGGGCCGGTAATTGCCCATTCGCAGGTGCCAGTGCGGGCGGGCTCCCGATCCCCATTCTACCCCATAGGGCTGAATGGGGGTGGGGAGCATGGTTGCACCGGCACTGTTAATAATGGTGCCAGCGCAATCACGAGTTCTGCTCGCGGGTGCCGCTCTGCACGCCTGGTGTGACCAGGCGTGCAGAGCGGCACCCACGTGCAGACCTCGTAATGTGGCGGTATGGTAACAACGGCACCGGTAGCACTACCGGCGCCATTGTTGCCTTACCGCCACATTCGTAATGAGGACCACTGTCTCCACATATTTGAGCGAGGGCATGAAGACTCCTTGTGCTTCATTGATGGCACGGTGTCTCTCTATACCTGTGCAAGGCGATAGTCTCGTTGTGTTTTTGTTTTTTTATTACTTTTGTTTGATTTTCAAAGAGAAAAAACAATAACGTAATAATTCTGGAGAGAACACTTCATACATATTCAAAATCAAGAACCGGTTAGGGACAGACACTTATGAAAGGGAATCGTCAGGATGTATTTCATCACGTTTGGAGCAAAGTTAATGTCCATCAGACCTTCCAAGAAAAAAAACAAGCATTGGCAATGCAAACTGGGTTCTTGTGTAGGCATGGGAAAGGCATGCCAGGCACAGCCGTAGTGGTATTAACTGCCCATTGATGGTAGCCGGTGCACAATGGTGCGAATATCTGGGTGTCTAATAGCACTGCCTGCCAAATGCTTAATACTTACACACAAGCCAAAACGGTTGGCTTTGCCTATGCTGGTTTTAAACAGGACTTCAGTGAAGGACACTAGAGTGCTTATACATCGAGTGGATGACTGCAGGCCTGGTTTAGGCATTGTTATTCCACCAGTAGCAGGTTTACAATTCCAATTTAGTCATTAACTCTCGGCTGCATGAAAAAATACTGGCAGTTTGAGCGCAAAGTCTGATGGTTTGATTAAAGCAAATTCAAAGTTTCCATGAGGATGTCTTTAGGGCGAGGAGGGCAGGAACTTGGTAGAAATGGCCACAGGGATTAGCATATCCATGGGCAGTCAATGGGTGGGCAAATAACCAAACAACACCTACAGGCCTTGTGTCCCTCCTCATGTGCCATTCCTCCCTTGTTCATTCCTCTCTATCTGCACTCTAACGCAAATGTTTTGGCTCATAGCTCAAACTAATAAAAAAATAAGGTAGGGAAAGGGGGAGGTAATAATTACAATACAGAATTTACTACACCACCAAATTAGCTCTGATGTCATACCAAGGCAATAACAGCCGCTCTTTGTCAGCTTCCTCCTCAAATGGCTTGTGAGGACATGTCGGTGGAATTGCAGCCTTTAGACTCCGCTTGTGACGACATCTGTATGTTGTGGGTGCAACTGCACTCTTAAATCTCCCTAAATGGTTTGTGGGGACTTCTGGATGCTGTAGGTGAAATAAGTAGCCTTTACTCTCCATATTTGTTTGTCAGGACATGTTTGCTGCATTGGTGAAATTGCAGCATCAATTTTTCTGCAATTACCCTGTCAAATCTTGTAGAATTGTGGTGTTAAATCAGGCAGGTGGATGCACAGTTTTAAACCTCCCAATCCCTTGTGTGGGAACCTGTGTCTCATCGCTGGAATTCAGGCTAAGCTTCCATGTACGTGTATTTACATAATGGGCCTCATTAAGAGTATGGTGGTAAGGCAACAATGGCGCCGGTATCGCTAACGGCACCGTTGTTACCATACCACCATACTACGAGTTCTGCTCGAGGGTGCCCTTGCAGCCACCTGGTCTGACCAGGTGGCCATACTGGGACCCGCGAGCAGAACTTGATGGTAATACCGGTACTGTTATTAACGGTACCGGTGCTACCACCCTCCCCATTCCCATTGAGTCCTATGGGGCCGAATGGGGAGTCCCTTATTACCGACACCCGCGAATGGGCAATTACCGGGTCCGCCAAACTCGGCATGACCCGGTAATTGCCCATTCACGGTTGCCGGAAAAAAATTAATACCGGCAGCAGCCTCGTAATGAGGCCCAATGTCTAATGAGGACATCCGTTTTGTATATTGTGAATGGAATTGTAGGCAAGTGTACCAATTGTAATATGTTTAAGTAAAAAGTAATATCCCGGTGCTGATAGGTCCCTGTGCCCTCCTTGACGTGGACAATTGTGCATGCCCAAAAGTGAAAACAAAGAGGTGATGGCTGGAAGGTTTAGAATGAATCTTAAACACTGGCATTGCTCTGGGCAACCCTCCAGACCATCCATTGTTCTTCACCTGCCAAGCCATTACAGAAGGGGAAAGACCATATGCAAATCAGGCTTGGTCCCACCCCAAAAGGGGCAGTCCAGCCCGAATTGCTAGATCACATCCCTTCTGCAGAGACCACAAGCATCCCCAAACATTTTTCGGCCTTGTTGGGTCTCATCAGTGAGGAGTAGCTTCGGTCTCTAGGCCCAGCAGGCAAGGGACCCACGTCTGGGCATACCCGTCCCACTTGGGGTGACAAAGCAAAAACAAAGAGGTGATGGCTGGAAGGTTTAGAATGAATCTTAACCACTGGCATTGCTCTGAGCAACCCTCCAGACCATTGTTCTGCACCTGCCAAGCCATTACAGAAGGGGAAAGACCATATGCAAATCAGGCTTGGTCCCACCAGTTTCTGTTGGTACTCTTGTTCAGAGAATTGCCTAGCATTTCGGTGCTGGACTGCCCCAGGGCAGGACAAAGACTGATTAACAAGGACCCCCCTTGTTAATTTGCATGCCCAAAAGTGACCTCTGCCGAAAACACTGCCAAAACAGGCTCACCAGAAGAGAGTGAACGGCAGAAAAATGCCCTGCTACTATCAGGCCCTGTGACAAGTTTAAAGTGCTATCAACACGTCCTGTTGCAAAGCACTGATCACCTAGTTGCATGTGTTCATGCTTGCCTCACTTCTGATTTTTTTAAGCCAGGTTCAGAAGTTAGGTTTCCACCTTGCCCTTGATAGAATACTGTACCATTTTGAACACATTACCAATTTCTGTAATACAAGACGCCCCCAACAGATTGTTGTAGCCTCCCCTCAGCAGAACATTAAGTAACTAAACTGAGAGCAATTGCAAGGATATGTTTTAGGTCAAGGGTTACAGTATTTGTTCTGTTTATCTGACACGGTGAGGTACTGCACAACACATATTCTGATTCTTTGTCAGCAGGTGGGTTTTCAGTACCCAACATTTGTACTAAAGCACTTGCTAAACAGAACAGTCTGGTCACAACCATCAAGGTTGCTCAGGACAGAATGCATTTCAATTCATAAAAATAGCTTTGCTTCTATCAGTCCTTGTGTACACTTTGCTAGAGTTTCCACAAATCCCAGAAGGACATTACATAAATAAATGATCACTCCCTTCACCGCCACAGTGGCCTCATCGCCAGTTGTTGGCCCTGCCTTAGGGTCCTGGCACACAGCTCCACGGATGACACAGAGCCATTCTCAGATTCAACCTCTTTATTTTATCGTACAACTCCACTCCACTTCCCTCGCCCCTCCTCTTCCTCTCTCCTCCCACTCCCTCTGGCTTTCGTTTTCCTTAAAGGGCCTGCTTCTTTATTCACCCACAACAGATAGACTTGTTCCTTTAGGATAAACAGTCCGAGCACCCGAACAGGATAACATAGTGTTATTTGAAATCACTTTTTTCAGTTTAAAGTAGAAGCAGCAATGCGCGTTTATGGTTCTGCATTTTTCATGTCTGGCTTTTGGTGCACATTGCTCAGGAGCCTCATGGGATTTTTTTTGTTTTTAGACTGCAAAATCTATGACTATGAGAGAGCAAACTGCCATCTCGCTGGCCGCTGGGTTCCTTCAATAGGCACAGTAATAATTGTGATGCTGGTTAATATGTCCCAGGACCCCCGTGGTTAGGCCTTGCTCCCCGTACCTTAATGAGAAGCAGGACACAGGTCTTAACGCGTTGGGTTCCCGGTGCAGCCTGGCGGGCACGGGTACGCCCGCTTTATTATAATTGACATGTGCGATGGCGAACGCCGCCGTCACACTCACGTGATACCATCACATTCTTCCTTTTTCATAACAAAGATCAACATGGACGTTTTGCATAACTTAAGGTCAACATGACAGGCACATGTATTTAACCATAAAACCTACATTGTGCCCAACGTGGGCAATGCGGGGAGACAACGGTTGCTCGTCTCAACTTGGGTTCATGAGGTAGTCCTTGAACCGGGCCGGACACTCACGGCCCTCTCGGCTGTGATATCGTCCCTGCCTCACAGATTTTCCTCCCCCTCCTGACTTGAAACAGCGGCCCATTGTCAGAGCAGATGACACATGGAAACCAATGGGTGGCAAACACTTTTTCCAGAACTAGAATGATCTGTTCACACGACGTTGATTCCACAAGCTCCACCTCCAGGTACCTAGACCACTGTTCGATCATGACTAGAAGTGCATGCCTCTCCCTGTCGACCCAAAGTCTACATGCACCGTGTCCCAAGGTTCATTGCTTCTCGCCATATACTCAATGCTGGGCTCCTTGTTTACTGGGGCAGCTGCTTGACACCATACACACTTGCTAACATAGTCATCCACCTTTGCCTCCAGCCCTGGGAACCATACCTTGGGACGTAGTCTTGACTTCGTCTTGGCTGTGCCCTGGTGACCACAGTGGACTGGTGCCACCACTCTTTTGACCAAAGACCTCAGCACCACTATCTGGTGTCCTCGTAATAGCAGCCCTTCCTCCATCACCGATAGTTTGTGCCAGACTCGCCACTTCTGTTCCAGTTCACGCTGGGCTTCTTTGTCCCTGCGCGGGGTGCTCGTCAGCACTGCCTTCCAATCGCCATCCACTATGGCCCCCTGGATTAGCTGGATGCATTTGCCTTCTCTCGAGACCTCTGCAACCTCTTCAATTGACATGGCTATGGGATTTGCTGTAACAACCAACAAGCGAACATGTTCTTTGCTGGCCACACACGCTGTTTCCTCCTGGTCACTGCCGCCTCTGGAATGTCTCGACGGATAGTCTGCCAGGTTGTGGGTTCCTGGTCTGTAGTTTAGCCTCACTCCGTACTCCATGAGGGCTAGTATCCACCGCTCTATCCTGGGCGGTGGTTTCGACGATCTGAGAGTATCTTTGTTCAGATACAGTGAGCACCTTGCTGGAATAGGCAAAGGATTTCATTTGTACTTTGGTGTCTGGCTGGAGAAGGACTGTTCCTAGCCTGGCCAGGCTGGCATCCAAAATGATTTCAGATTCCTTCCCCAGATTGAAAAATGCCAATGTTTCATCACCCGTGAGGGCCTTCTTAATAGTATCAAACGCCTCTTGTTCTGCCCCGTCCACACCCAGGAGGTGTCCTTTCTGGTCAGGATCCGAAAGGGCTCTGAGAGGGTTGGCATTTTCGGGATGAACCTCCCGCAGTAGGTTACCATGCCCATGAAACTCCTGACCTCAGACATTTCTGGGAGGTGCTGCCTCTTGAATGTCTCTGACCTTCTGCGGGTCAGGTGATATTCCTTTTGCGTGAAACATGAATCCAAAGAAGTCAATGCTGTCTTTGAGAAATTCGCACTTCTCACGGTGCAGTGTTCATCCCAGCTTCTTGATTCTCTCTAGTGTCTTTTCCAGACGACGCATGTGCTCGACCTCTGATGTTGCATGAACCAAAATGTCATCACTTAGGTTGATTACACCATCCAGACCGGCAAGGGTGCTTCTGATGATGTTTTGAAAGACTTCGGCCGCCGAGGAGAGGCCGAAGTTTAGGCGCTTATATTGGTACAGCTCTTGATGGGTCGTGAAGGTTGTTAGATATCGCAAGTCCGGGTGTAGTTCAAACTGGTGGTACCCGGACCACAGATCGAGTTTGGAAAACACCTTGGCCCCTTGTAGTTCCCCACCACATAGTGTTGGCGTGATGTGTCTCTCACGTGGGATGGCGAGGTTGGGTAGCCTCATCTCCACGCAGATGCGGACCGCTCCTGGCTGTTTTGGTTTGACTGCCATCACTACGGGGGAAATCCATGGGGTAGGGCTCTCAACTTTTTCAATTATTTCCATGTCAACCAAGTTCTGGAGCTCTTTTTCCACCTGCTCCCTTAAGTGTAAGGGTATGCATCGATGCTTGAGCGCCGTAGGGCGTACAGTCTCATCAATGTGAAGCTTGATGAGTTCACCCTTGACCTTCCCGACCCCTCTGAACAGCTCAGCGAACCTTCCCAACATGCCATTGATGTCTTCCATGTGCACTGTGAGTTCAACGTGTACAATCCCTAACGCCTCCGATGCTGCACAACTCAGGAGCGAGTGCGGACTGATGTCTGTCACAAAGAATCTTGCTCGAATGGCCTTGTCAGCGTGGGTAACTTGGACCACAAACGCGTCTTGGAGGGGTAGCGGGTCGGTTCCTCCGAATTAAGAAACTTTGGCGCATGCCTTATCTAGCGCCGGAGGCCCAGGGAGTGTCTCGTAGTGGTGAGCCGCTAGAACGCACACGGATGCCCATGTGTCCACTAGTACCGGGGTCGCTGTCCCACATACTGACACTGTGCACGTGGGTTGCCTCCTTTTCTTTTTTACAGCATCAATGCTTCATATGAAGAAGACCTCTTCCTCTTCCTCCTCTTCCTCGGCAATGTCTAGGATTTACATGTCCTGTCCAACTGCAGCCACTGTCTTTGACGCTGCGGCACGTCGCCAACCATTCGGCTTGGCCCCCTGGGAATGGTGACCGGGGCGGCAGCACGTCACATTCTTGCAAAATGTCCGGCAGCCCTACAGTGCCCACATACCCGTCCCCTCGCCGGACAGTCACCTGCATGTAGGAGATCATAGCCACACTTGGGACAAGGTTGAGATGACTCGGCTTTTCAGGGGGCCCATCTCGGTCTCGATGGGCCTGTGATCGATGGTCACCCAATTGCACAGACCTCCTCTCCTTTTGTAGACTTGGCTGCGGCGTCCATCCTGGTTGCGCGGCTATCTGCAAGTTCATAGGATCTCCCCATCTCAAGGATGCAGGTAAGTGTGAGCCCTGGCTCGCGAAGTACCTGCCTTCGTAATTTGCCCGAACTGCACCCCTGCAGTAGCTGGTTGCGGGTCATGCCCTCCTCATTGTCCCACTGGCACGTGCTCGCGAGTTGACGGAGTCTCTCACAGAACTGGTCGAGCGACTCTTCTTCCCGTTGTTTCTTGCTGCACATCACAAATCTCTCAAAGTGCTGATTTGCCAGCGGCATGAAATGTTCTTTGAAAGCATTCTTCCCCTCCTGGTATGAGTTAACGGCAGGAGTAAGAGTCTCAAAACTGCGATGTACTTCAGGCCCGGCTGCATAGATGAGGGTTGCCACCTTTGCTTCATCGTCAGTTTCGCCTGTTGCTTTAAAGTACATTTCGAGTCTTTTGACCCGCAGCAGCCACTTTGGCCCCAACTTCGAGGTTGGACCTGAGGTATTGAATTCTGGCATGGCGGACAGTGTGCCCTGCTCTCTGGGCGCTCTCCCCCCTTGCGGTGAGACAACTGCATCCTGGGCGGCACCATCGTCGTCATTCATGCTGGCAGATCGCACAGGCTCCTCTCAAGCACGAAGAGGCTGCAAATCTGCGTCTTCCGGTGGTCTTCAGTGGTGTTGTGGCTGCACAGGCACCCTCCCTAGGGCCGCAGTGTAGATTTGGACCAAGCTCCCACCTCAGGAGACCAATGGCTGGTTTAACTGCTTCATGTAAGGAGGGGCATCCCACCTGTAATGATGGATGGGCATGAGAAAGAAGACAAAAAGAGAAGAAAAAACGTCCTTTTATTTATTTTATTTTTTTGAAAGGGGACCCTCTTGGCCCCCTGCTGTGGCCCCTGTGGCCTTGTGGAACAAGGCAACACTAATTGTTAGTATTAATAAATGTTATAAATGGGTCTCAGGTACTCCTATATTTAATTAATATAGGAGTATATTATCGCTTTACTACTCTACTCAACTCTACTCTCCTCCATCCTACCAACAAGTTAGCCCTTGTGGTATCCCAAATTCACACAAAATGGCGGTGTAATCTTCCCTGCGATGTCGAACGTTCCTGGCAGGCGTCGGAGAACGATGCCGTAGCAGCAAATGCTGTCGGATCGTAAACACCCTGCCCAGAGCCCTGAGCCATCCTCGTCGCCAGTGTGATGCTGGTTAATATGCCCCAGGACCCCCCTGGTTAAGCATTGCCCCCGTACCTTAATAAGATGCAGGACACAGGTCTCAATGCTTCGGGTTCTCGGTGCGCACTGGCGGGCATGGATATGCCCACTTTATTATAATTGACATGCGCGACAGCGAACGCTGCCCTGCGAAGGTGTGAGAGGAAACACGAGCCCAGAGCGTGTGATGAAAGTGAAAGGCAACCTTGGATGCTATTGTTACCTATCAAGGTTACCTGGCACATGTGTTAGCGAACATCTAAGAGTTGGCGAGGATCTGATCATAAACGGAATCCTTTTGCTACTATGCTCAAAATTGAAAATAGACGATTTCATTCTTAAATGACTTGTAGTTGTTGCAATGTCCAAGGGGAAGCAGAAGCTATTTGCATTGTTGCAAGACGTTCCTGGCTATCCCGTTTATTTACCCCTGGCAAGCAATCCCCTCCCCCTGCGCATTCGCCACACGAGCTTGCATGTCAGAGCTTGGTACCCTTTGGGGGTTTTTCGTGGGTTGTTGGAATGTATGTTCTTGCAAGTTTTTTGGAAAATTAACATAATTCATAAAAGAAAAAATGTCATCAATGACGCATATAAACTATGGTTGCTTTCATAGTTAGGACGGACATTCTACCACGTTTACAGGTGGAATAGTAGCCTTTGTGTCCATAATCGCTTGTGGGGACATTTGTATGTTGTTGGTGGAATTGCACCCTTAAGGCTCCATAATGACTTATGGGGCATCCGCGATGATACCAAATAAACAAGGCACATTGAGGTGGACTCATGGCCTGAAATGCATTTGTTTTGCTATTTCATAAACAAGTCGCAAAGGTCACTGCGAAGACAGAACTGTTATTTTGTGAAATACGTGTACATTACACAGATTACTGACCAGTTCCTTATGAGCAATCTGTATGGCACATAGACGGCTGGGGAACCCCGAGCACGTGACACTAAATGACGTCTCTAAGATTGATTCGTATCCGTCCCTGAGCACAGCACAGCATATTCCCCATCCTACCTTTCACTCTGTGGACACTTCAGCAGGCTGCATACAAAACAAGCAACTCCCATATTATTGCAAAATCCTCTTGAATGTGCATCCAAAAATGTTTTCAGCCTTATTTTACTGACCTCGCCCTAATCTAGCCCTCATTCCATTGCAAATCAAAACAAGCTCCCAAAATGCCAATTACTTAAGCTATTTTAAAAAAGAATATACTCACATAATTCAATGTATCATTTTATTTGGAAGATGCATGGTATCTTTCCCATTCAAAGATGGCCACTAGTTTTGACTTGTTTCCAGGCAGCTTCCTTAGAGACAGTCATCCAAGATGACTGCCTCCATGGAAGAGCTCAAGAGCTCAAGTAGTTCCGAGATGGGCAGGAATGAGTACGATTAGCCATAGGGATTAGCATGGCTAGGGACATGGAATGGGAGAGATTCAATAACCGAACAACTGCTGTGTATCCCTCCTCAAATGTCATTCCCATTTAAAATCATTACAGACCTTCATTCAAAGCCCATATTTGAAGCTCTTATGTTAAAGCTCTTATTTTAATGACAATAGTGTTGCCTTAAAGGTAGTGCTTTCAGTGCCACCTAATAGCCAAACTATAAATCAGTACTAGTAAGTAAACAAGCGACTCAGTTATAATAGTGAAAGCAACCACCATTGTTGGGGGATTAGGCAACACTAATTGTTAGTATTAATGAATGTTATAAATGGGTCTCAGGTACTCCTATATTTAATTAATATTAAGGTATCAGATAGGGTGGCGTATATTAATACTATATCTTGGGCCACCACATATTTAGCAAAGGAGCCTCTGTCTTTTTCCCCAATTTTGGGC
The DNA here is from genome assembly GCF_040938575.1 of Ambystoma mexicanum. NCBI lineage: Eukaryota > Metazoa > Chordata > Amphibia > Caudata > Ambystomatidae > Ambystoma > Ambystoma mexicanum. The sequence continues at coordinate 232,463,779 of NC_090934.1, forward strand.
TGTGGTCAGTTTGGCTGCAGTTAACATTTGGCCTGAGAGTATGGAGTTCCTCGGCTCCAAGGTGTGACAGATGGCCTGAATTAAGCACAAAGTCTTGAGTACATTTCAAGGATTTAATCAATAGAATCACAGAGTTATGGATTGTTTTTTGAGTAAGGGTTAGAAAGACAAAAAAAAAACATGCACCGGCTGGAAAAAGGGTATTGGAAGTGGTGCTAGGGCTGTCCCTTTCCCACCCTAGCCCAGGAATCCCTAACCCCAGGTTAGTGCGGTAACCCCTATTGTCTGTTCGTGAAATTGTTCTAAGGTGGTGACCCTGAGACTTTGGTTATCTGTCTCCCTCAGGGACCTCCTACCTATCCCTAAACTAGCCATGGTTAGTGCTAGTGGGTGGGGTATACATGCTGCCTGATCTTATCACCCCGTTCGCTTTACTACTCTACTCAACTCTACTCTCCTCCATCCTACCAACTCTGCCTACCTTCTCTTTGCCACAAATATTTACTTTCTCCACACTTCTCCAAGTTTTCTAGCTTTTCTCCTATCACAACTAATGAGACTCAGAGATAGGGTGCCCTACTCATCCCTTTCGCTACTCAAGCAACACAGGGATATGGTGCACTGCTCAGCCCTTTCACTCTTCAAGTAATCCAGGGATATGGTGCCTTGCACACTCCTTCCACTGTACCAGAAACCCAGGGATATGGTGCCCTGCTCATGCCTTCACTATACCAGAAACTCTGCCCTTCACAATTCCCACTCTCACTACCCTTAGCTCCTCCCCGCTTCCCTAATACAGCCTACTCCTTGCACCCCACTTCTACACCCTCCCTCTCTGATAATACTCATTCCCACTCACACTAACTACTATCTACCACACTCTAATCAGTCTTTTTCTCTCACTCCCACTTTCTAAATTCTCCTGCCACACTTCCTACACTACAGTACACTGCACTACACACAACTGATGCCACTCTCTCTCAAATATCTCACCTGCTCAAACTCGGCCTCTCCAACACTGCGCTGCCATCCTTCCTCCACCAGTTCGCTTGGTCTTTCTCCAACTCCACCTGTGGCCTCATATCCATACAACCCACACTCTGCTGCTGTCTGCTTTTATAGTATGTAGGGATTGCCCCCCCCCCCATTGGCTGGAGTGCTCAGCTGATTCCCTGCACCAGTCAGTGCCTACTTTTCTTCTTCTTCTTCTTCTTCTTCTTCAACTTCGTCATGGGGTGGCTACCAGAGACCAGGAGCCAGCGATTTCCATCTAAATAGATGATGCTCGCCAAACTTCCCACAAATGCAAATACAGACCAACCACCCAAAATATAACAACCCACCACTACCAGGATAACCACACCACAATACAACCACCACACCTCACACAATCCCCCTACATAACACCTCATTCAAATACTCCATCGTAAAGCCAGTAATGCCCAAAAACTTCTCAGCCGCCTTAACTATGATCATCATTTTCAAGAGTCTTGCTCTGTGTTTGAAAAGAACAATTAATAATCTCCATCATAAACAACAAAAACAACTGCTTTGTCATCACCAATAAATCACCCACCACCAGTGGCTGCACAACACCAGCCACAGGAACAACCGAAGGGGGCAAGAGCCCACTCCCAGCTAGACAAACTTTCCCAACCCGATCCACACCAGTATCCGGCAACTGCGCAACTGCCTCTGCATTAAACAAATTGTAAGACACTCTCTCGTACTGCACGCAAACCTTACACACTCCTTAAACATAACACTGTGATCCACACTACAGTCCCTACAAACAGGCACTGCCTCACTTAAACACACCTTGACATTGAGGCCACTGCCAAACTTCGCACAGCACTGCTCACCTCTACAGACGCCGGCCACATGACCAAACCTCTGACACCAAAGCCATTGCAGAGGAGGGAGCACATACTTTTCCACCCGGAGCTCCTCATAACCAATCCACAAAAACTGGGGTACTCTGTCTCGACACCATCCGGCAGCACCTCTGGAATTAATGAGGGCCTTGCCATTCAACCTACTAAAAGGAAGAGGAAACCCCTCATAACCAATCCACAAAAACTGGGGCACTTCCACAGACTGAAACGACACCAAAACAGTAGTCGAAACCACTATCCCATCCCCATTCCTAGTACCCAGCCACACCAACACCCCTAAGCTAAGACACCAAAAAGCCAAAGTCGGTACTAGCTGGAACACTATAGACTACCCTTTTACCACCAGCCACACGAACAGGTGGCACGAACACACCACCGGAATCCCCACCACCTTGAACAAGGCGATCTCCTGCTGCTCAAAAGACTCACAGCTGACCAAAAGCTTACCCTCATCCACCTTACAGATAGACCGAGGTGAACAAGTCCAATATTCCACCGAAAGCACATTCACAATCGGGCATCTGAAATCCCGACCCTCCACAGCACTAGCCACAAGAACCACAAAAGCTTTCTCCTCCGGAGCACCAACACCCTTACTCGACATACAAGAAACAACTCCAGACACCATACACACTACACCACCGCCTGCATCTCCCACCACCCCAGAACAGAGAGGCTCTGCCTCCACATGCTCCAACACAGAGTACCTCGAAGAAACAGTCACATACGGACAACAACCCCCACCCAATCCACAGGAGACTGGCTCTTAGACACATCCCGTGACGAATTCCTCTTCTTAGCAGGAACCGATTGACACTCAGATCCAGAATCACTAGAGTCTGAGGTGTCCTCCATTGGAAGAAACCAAAACCCGACCCAAACTCTGCTGCTCCCTTCAAGTTCCTCTCCCGTGCTCCGTCTGAATCTTACTCTTGCCCAGTCAGATCACACCCCAGTTACTTCTCGTGCACTTCGGTGCGTCCAGTACCTGTCTCCCTACCGGTTCTGTGTCGCAGGCTAACGCTCGTCAGCGTGATGATCTTCTCTGGTGGATTTGGGGTGCCGCTGTGCCTGCCTTTTCCTCAGGAGGAGGGCTACACAGCTGGTAGGCTTTAAACACCCTTCTAAACTCCTCCCCCTTTTCCAGCATGGCTTTACAAGCAGTTTGGTATTTCTCTGCCATGCTGGTGGCTGAAAGTTTGTTTTTCTGTCTTGAGGCAGAGTAGTCTGCTCCTCTGATGTGTTGGATGCGGTTTGATGGTGTTGCCATTTCACAATATGCTGGAATTGCTGCATTTAGTGCTTTTAGGGTGTATACTTCCAGTCCTTATTTCCCTGATTGCTTGATGTTGCATAGTGTGAGATGTAGTCCTGAAAGACAAAAAGAACTGTGGTGAGTAACTGTATCGTGAGGCATTGAGAGCATATGAGTGGCATTAGTGTTATGATATGATATGATATGGCATTTATAACACACCTATACAGAAGTGTTTCAAGGCGCGACGAGGCAAGGGAGGGTGAACAGAGGGAAGACAGACAACGATCCTTCTAGGCCAGGTGTCCTTCAGTTCGCACAAGTGCATGGGGCAGGGGAAGGGGGAAAGCACGGGGGGACGGGGAGGGAACAGTACAGTGCATGGGATAATAGAATAAATAACATTAAGTAAAAGTAAGGCCAGCAGGTGGCAAGTGCAGGGATAAGGGGTAAGTGCAGGCATCAGGTGTCAAGTGCTGGTAGTGGGACTGTAGGGATACAGAAAACAGTCCCCAAGTGCGGGGGTTGCCAAAAAGTCAGTGCAGGTGTGCGACTAGCGGGGGAGGGGACCTGGGCCCGAGATCAGAGGGTGGCCAGGTAACCAGTGCAGTTTCAGTTTCAGTCAGGAAGTCAGCAGGGGAGAGGAGGAGAAAAAGCAGAAGCAAAGAGAAAGGTTTTGAGGTGCTTCCGGAAATGGAGATGATTCTCCTCACGTTTCAGGGAGGCGGGGAGGCTGTTCCAGAGGGAGGGCCCAGCTGAAGAAAGAGATCTACCACTAACCTGTTGCTTGGAGAAGCGACTGACCCTGAGGGAGTTGGAGGCGGATGAGCGAAGAGCTCGAGATATTTACAAAGAGAGGCACCAGGGGGGAAAGGGGGCGGGAGTTCACGGGGACTGATGACCGCAACAGCTCCCACTTTGCAAACCTGCGGCAGTGCTTGTTTTGAGTTTAATTATAGAAAGCCTCCTGCTTCAAGCTGAGAAGGGTCTTCCCCCCCACCCCTTGACAGGGTCAAGACACTGACCCTTTCACAAAGGGTAAAGACATCTTGTTAATCTATATCGCCTAATAAAATAACCTTAGGGTCCCGTGTCGATTGGATACCCACACTTTTGTAAAGCAGGTTGATGCTTGCATGCTTGCCACCCAAAAGTGCTAGATAGTCGTACACTAGTTTAGTTAGTTTATTTGTATAGCGCAGCCAAACCCTAGGGTAACTGGGCGCATTAGACTTGAGGAGCAACAGAAGTTACAGAAAGGTTGCACATGCGAAATACATAGAGTATAATACAGTAAGTGGCAAAAGGACTGGGTTACAATGTGGTCCGTGACATGGTTGCAGATTACAGTACAAAGTATATTACATGTATGTAGGAATTGTATTCTTACTGCGATGAAACCCACGTTTTCACCTTAGTTCTGAATGCCCAGAATGATTCTTCTGCCCTGATTATCATAGTGAGTGCATTCCAGCATTTTGCTAGATCCACCTGCTGTTTTCAGATTGAATTTGGGGATGTTCTGTTGGTCCATGTAAGGGGTTCTAGTAGGTCTGGATGAACTGTGTCTGGAGAATTTGTCAGATAGGTAACGTGGGGCAGTCAGTGATAGGCATTTGTGAGTAATGATGAGCAATCTTAGTTTGATTCTATCTCGGATAGGGAGCCACCATATATGGGCCATGGTGCCAGTCTCCACGCAATCTAGCCAGCGAAGAGGAGAAAGGTTAGTATATATTATATGCAGTCTGTCCGGCGTGAGGTACCAACGATATATCATTTTATACAAATTTTCCAGAGTCGTGGTACATATTGACGTTTTAGCAGCTCTCCTCCATATGGTTTCCCAGGATGAAGGCAACATTTATTTTTATTTTTTAATTTCTTTATTTGTATTTGTAAAACACAGTAGCAGCCCAAGGGCATCAAGGCGCTGTTGCATGAAATCGTCTTATTCAAGTTATATTCAAGTTACTTTGCTTGTGGTTACAGTGAGCTTGCAGGAAGTCGTCTTAGTCACAATCATGTTACTTCGCTACAAGGTTACAGTGAGCTGGTGGGTCGAACAGTCATGGAACAGTCATGGGTAGGTAGTACCTTAGGAACATATATCGAGTTTCTTTCAATTTATGATCATCATATAGTTTCTGTTAGTGGTAACATGGGATGTTCTTCTCATCACTCTTCCCCTCTATCAGTATTCTATGTATATTAAAAATGTAGCGGCAGGAGAGGGTAAATGATGCCCACTTTTCAAAGTGGGCCAGGTCTCTGCAACCTCTGCCCTTAATCTTGGGGTGAGATGACCAATGTCGTAATTGCGTGTACTGGAATCTTTCAGATTCAGGAAGTGTAAAGGCTGCTTTACATTGTTCAAATGTGAGGGGAGTTTCATCCTCATAAAACTGCCCACACTCCCTTAGGGTGCCCACTCTCCAATTAGTGAAACTATTGGGCCCCAGCCCCGACGTGAAGTTCGGATTGTTGAAAACTGGTGTCTGGGGGGGAAAGATAAGTAGTATGTTTGTGAGCATGCACCACCTTGTCCCAGTAAAATAGGCTTTTTACTAAGGTGGAGGGCAGCAACGTGTGCCACGAGGTCAGCTGTTGGGTGACAACCATGGGAGGGATGCCTCTGAGCTCACCTGTTCACAGTCCTTTTTTCTTGATTGTGTATCTGCAAATTCAAGAATCTTTCAAATCTGAGTTGCCAACATGTTATTATAGATATGTGCCACTGCTGTACCTCCTTGCTGCTTTGGATGGGTCAGGACTTTCCTAGTTATTCGGGGAGGGTTCCCTTGCCAGATGAAGTTCCAAATGTGGGTTTGCAACAGCTTAAGGGTGCGTGGTGGGACCTGAACTGGAAGGTCTCCTTGTGTTTCAATAAAGACATGGTAATTCCTCCTACTTGTAGAAAGGCAAATGTATCCTCATATTTGAGCGAGGGCATGAAGACTTCTTGTACTTCATTGATAGCACATTGTCTCTATATACCTGTGCTAGACGATAGACGCCTTTGTTTTCAATCAAGGCATGGTGATTTCTCCTGCTTGTACAAAGGTGAGTTTCTCCTTGTGTTAGTGCAATGGCTCTGTGTCTCGTCATACTTGTGGGAGAGCACAAAGCCTCCTTGTGACTCCATAAACTTGTGTAAGGACATTAAATCTCCTTATGGCATGATATTGCCTTATTCTTATGTGAGAGTATGTTTCTACAAAGACCTGGTGATTCGTCCTAATGGTACAACAGGCTCCTTATGTTCATGAAATGGTGCTATGTCTTCTCACTAGCCTGCTTGAGCTCGAGTGATAGTACACTGTAAGACAAAATGGATTCTTCCCTGCAGAAGTACAAAGATGAGTGGAGGCCAAAATGCCCACCCAGCCCTCACACTGCTACAAACCAAGAGCCATCACAATCATAAAAGTAGAACATGCAGGGTTAAGAGATATACCTCCTTCACCTTTCGTGGTAGCATGGGCCCAGGGAAGGCTATCCTATTGAGAGGGGTATGAATGTGATTCAGTAGCGACCCAAACAGCAAAGCATAACAGTCCAAAATAAAGGCAACATCCAATTAAAGTTCTATACAAATAGATGCACTTTAATAAAACACACCATCTGCAAAACAACTAAATAGAAAAACACTGCACAAAACCCACCCCGAGGAAAGGACAGAGACTAAGCAAGGATAGCACAGTGCAGCACTCTGAGTAATGAATCAGGGGTGTATGGCAAGTACAATCCCCAAGGTTCTTTTAAAAGGATATGTTTCCTGGATGCAAAAAGTTAATTAGGAACCTAACCAGTATCTAGGGCCAAGAAATTGACCAAGGGGGCAGTTCATAGTCAATTGTACCTTTTTGCAGTTTATAGCGGCTCAGCAGCGCTGAACCTGACTTCTTGACACTGCATGAGCAATTTGAAGATCAGGAGAGTGTAAAAGAGAGCACTAGAGGAACCTGGTGGGTTGAATGTGTTGAACCGTGCTTGTAAACATGGATCTAAGTAGTTCAACAGAGATAACACTAGGATCCCATCTGTCTTGGATCTCAGGGTGCTGTGAGTTCCAAACCAGGGGCTATGGGGCATGATGAGTCATTTTTTTCATGCTCCCAAACACGGGGGAGGCTGGCACACAACTACTGGGGTCCTTCAACATGTGGACCTGGGTACTGCTGTGGCTGGCAGAGAGGCAGGTACTGCTCCAGCAGCAGTTCACTTCTCAAGTTGTTGTGAGTTCCACTCCAGCGACTCAGAGACAAGATGGGTCCTTATTCTCAGGCTCCCTATTAGAGGGGAGGCTGGCACACAACTGCAGGTGTCGTTCAACATGATGAGGTCCGGGGTATCGCTGTAGCTGGCAGAGAGGCAGGTCTTGTTCCAGCAGCAGGTCACCCTCACTGGTACCTGGGATGGTTAGGGGACAGAGCTTCCATCTGCTTTGGACTCTCAAGCTGGATACCGATGCAGCAGGACACAGATACACACTATGCTTTTGGCATGGTGATTATGAAAGGGGAATCTGATCAACAGATTACTATTTCAGATATGAAATTACTCGCATAATTTGATTGATTTAATAAAACTCCAAATAGCCAAGGCTTCTCCAACCTTGATGAATGGCAATTCGTAACACACTGGGCCTCATTACAAGTATGGCGGTAAGGTACCAACGGCGCCGGTATCGCTACCGGCACCCTTGCTCCCTTACCACCATACTAGGAGTTCCGCTCGCTGGTGCCCTTGCAGCCACCAGGTCTGACCTGGTGGCCGTACCAGCACTCGCGAGCAGAACATGATGGTAGCACCGGTACCATTATTAACGGTACCGGTGTTACCAGCCTCCCCAATCCCATTGAGCCCTATGGGGCTCAAATGGAAATGGGGATGTACCGGGCCCGGCACCTGCGAAAGGGCAATTACCGGGTCCGGCGGGACCTGGACTAGCCCGGTAATTGCTCTTTCGCAGGTGCCGGACTTGGATACAAGTTTGGAGGTAGCCTTGCCGGTAAAACCGGCAAGGCTACCTCCAACCTCGTAATGAGGCCCACTGTCTCTTATACTTGTGTGAGGGCCTAGTCTCCTCTTTTTTCCAATGAGGCATGGTGATTCCTCCTAATTATGTGAGGGCATGGAGTCTCCATGTTTGTGTAATAGCACATGGTCTCCTAGAGCTTGTTAGGCTTCTCTCTGGTTTCTTCACTATTGTAACTGGAAGGAAGAAGGCATACTGCCATGCCTGCCCCAGGCACACAGGAGGAACCTTGGCACAGTTGAGCAGGCATGCCTGTAAAAGCGGACACTGCCAGAGGGGTGTGTAGACACACCTCTCACTTTCTTCCCAACATCAGAAACTAAGAAACAGGAGTTTTGTGTCAGAGAGAATAGCAAGCCCTACTAACTCTGCACTACAATGCATTAAGTTGAAGGTGAATATACTTCAATTCTGCAGATAGTGCATGTGTACTGAAATTGTGCAAACTGGAAATTACAGGATTGTCGACCTGGATCTTTTAGGGAATTGTGCGAATTCGGAATATACTGAGATTATCAAACTGGGAGTATACTAGGTATGCCAAACGAGGAGCGATCTCGGTTTTTCAAACCAGTAATAGTTATGGATTATAAAGTGAAAATTAGATTGTAGTTAGGTTGTCTATCTTAAAATATAATGGATTAGTCAAACTGTGAAACCCTGGGATTGTCAAACTGGGACATTGCAAACAGGGTGCATAGTTGTAATGTAAAACTGGGACTATAGTGGGATAGTTCAAATTTGCGCTTTACTGAAACAACAGCTGGTCTGTTAAACTGGGAGTATCTAGGTGTACCAAACTGGGAATTTACTGGCTTGGTCCAACTGGGTTTCTAGTTGGATCGTGAAACTAGGACTATCATGGGATTGTGTAAACTAGTATTCCGATGGGGTTTTAAACAGAGAATATACAACAGGTTTAAAACTGGGAATATACTGTTTTGATCAAACTGGGAATATACTTGAATTTTCTAAACTCAAAATGTCAAACTGGAAGTATATTGATGTCAAAATGACAGTTTATTTGAAAAGTTATGTTTTTTATGTCATATCAGGTCACGTCATCAACTACTATTGTTGTGCCATTATTAGCCATGACTTATGATATTTCATGACATGGCATAATGTCACATGACAGTGTTTGAAATGGCATTTCTTGACATATTTTAATATGATATTTCAAGGTATGACATATGAGAAAATCATGAAATATGACATGATATATCGTAGCATGACATACCATGACATAACATATCATTATGACATGACAAATTGCGATGTGTGGTAAAAATCTGAAGAATTCGTCCCTTCTCCCCAAGGGGAAGCCACACCCTTTGGGAATAGGGAGGTGAGCAACACCCTCCCTACGGGACAGGGCAAGCGGGTTTACCCTGGGGATAATCCCCCCCCTGGAGACAAGAAATGCCCAACAAAGCATAACACCCCACCTTCCCTTTACCATCTGTCTGACATATTTATTGGTTACATGGGAAGTGAGCAGGGCAATTATGTGCTGAGCCACTTTAATGTGGAAGGCTTGGTTTCTGACCTGTGTTTGTCGCCACCTTCTTGCGGAAGCCAGCACTTATCAGGTTTATTCTTTTATTCCAGGGAGAAACTTAAAGACCGACGAACAAGCAGTAGAGGGAAAAGCATACTCAATAGAGTAAGGAACGCAGAGCGGGATCCATGTATGAAGCAGAGGCTGTGGTGGATGGAACCCGGAGACAGCACAGGGAACGATGTAGCCTCGATGGGTATCAGGTAATAAAATAGCAGCAAAAATGTCGCCAGTAAAAAAATCGCGGTCAAAATGCCATAGTTTGACCCGTTAAGGTGTACCCGATTATACCATTTAAGGGGAGCAGAGGTTGCAGGGGTGTCCCCCAGCAGCTCCCCTTAAATGGTATAATGGGTCCGGGGGTTGCAGGGGTGTCCCCTGCATCCTTTACATGATTGTGGCGCAAAAAGCCACTGGATTTTTGCCGTGATTTTAAGACATGGAACCCTTCAATGAAGGTGAACCTCAAGCCAGAGAGGGGCCACTGAGGCAGGAAGCACCACCACCTATACTGTAAAGAGGTACTGGCATTCTGTAGCAGAGACGCCAACGCCCCCAGCAGGACCAAACAGCATGAAGCGCCGCCACTGAAAGGACCAGAGAAGCCTGTAGCCTTCGAGGGGTCAACTGAGAGCATACCACAAGACTAGGTGAATGAAACTGAACAACTGAAGGGGCCAAACAAGCCCTTAGTCTGCAAGGGGCCAAGCGCGAGCATAACCCAAGACGAACCCGAACATGCGAAGGGGCCAGATAAGCCCATAGACTGTGAGGGGCCAGTAAGGGGTGAATGAAACTGAACAAGCAGAGAGGCCAGAGAAGCCTGTAGCCCACATTCGCCCAACTGAGAGTATACCAGAGGACAGGTTGAATGAATCTGAACAAGTGAAGGGGCCAGAGAAGCCTGTAGCCTGCGAGGGACCAACCAAAAACACACCCCACACTGGGGTGAATGAAGCCACATAAGTGAAGGGGCTAGAGAAGCCCATAGCGCCCAAGGAGCCAGCCACGGATATAACCCAGGACAGGGTAAAAGAAAGTGAACAAGCAACCGGGCCAGAGCCACCTAAAGCCCACCCGGGGCTAAGAAAAGGACAAAATCACTGAGAACTAAAGAAGCAGAGAATCAGACCAAGGAAGCTCGGCATCTACCTGAGGTCCCCAGAAGTAGGAGCCCAGGAGAGCCTAAGAATGAACATTCCTGGACTTGGGAGTATCGAGAGTTCCATTACAAATCTGAATAACCATGGAGAAAGGATAAAATCCGATGGTTGGAAGAGGACATTGTTTTGGACACAACAGGAACTTTGAGAGACATCTTTCTTTGAAGACATTTTTCTTTTGAAGCCATTTTTAGATTTTTAGACAGAAGAGTCTCTCCGAACTCTGTGGTGAAGGTCAGAAACCAGCACCACTACTTCCTGGAGTGAAGTGACCCTTAACTAAGTGGTAGCTTAGGAACCTTCTTTCTATCTTCTTTTTTATACAAGAGAGTAGTATAAGGTTAGCCTAGGTTTGGGACGGAGGACTGACTTTAGTTCGTGAAATATCCTGAAGAGCACCTTTTTGTTATTTGATAGCATACGGAGCTCATCTTCGAAGTAGCGATAAGAACAGGTGTTTCTTTATTTTACTTAATAAAGCAGTGTTGAACTATCCTCTCTGTCCGCCTCCTCTATCTGACTTACCACGTGTGATATATGATGCCATGACATACCATAACATGCAATATCATATTCTGCCCATAAGTACATCATATTCCTCCTCCTCCTCCTCTCCTTCCTCTATATTTGTATCTCTACCTCCCTATGTGTTCTTCCCTTCCTCTTCCCCCTTTCACCTCAATCTTTCTCCCTCTTCTCTATCTTTTCTCCCATTGTACTCTTCCTCTTGCCTTCTTCTCTCTCTCACCCTCCTTCTCCTCCTCGCTGCATATTTTTATTGAATCCCTCTCTTCCTTCTGCTGCTCTCCCTTCTCACTCTTTCCTCACCAACCTTGGAAGATGCACTGTCATGTAGTGGTCAGCATGGATCAGGTAGGGAATCAAGCAGGATACCAAGACCACATAATTCGTTCACATGTTTATTAAGTGTTAGTTACAGAGGGCTAACTGAAAGGCAACTGGGAACGTCCTAAATAAAATAATATGTAATCAGAACAAAAAATAGTTAGGATGGACTCCTCCGGCTGTGGATTCCTGGCCACTCTGCTCTGCTATCAAAGGTCACAGTCCTTAGAGTTCTCAGGAAATTGCAGCAACCCCTCCCCCCGCACTCCCAGGTCTACAGTTGTGGCCTCTTACATGCAAACCCCCCTCAATCCTAGTCTGTTAAAGTTCCAGGAATGTCACAACACCTTCTTATTCATTGGTGGCATTGCGGGCACACAGAGTTCCCTAGCCTTCTTGTTTTGTCTCTAGTTGCAGGGTCTCCAGGGTCCATACTCCTGGACTACAATTGTTTTCTAAATCCTGTGTGTCTGAGGTATTGATCATAGCGGTAGGAAGAGTTAGAGAGGTGTCTTCTAAGTAAGGTGACCAACCCTTAAGAGACTTTGTTCTTCTCTCTGTATTGATCATACTCTGCCTGGCCCCATCTAATTTCTCCTCTGACCCTATAGGCCTGTCTACCTTTATCCTGGACCACCAGAGCCTGACTATATGGGCTGGCTAGGCCCTGATCTTCCCCACAGTCTGTCTTGTCTCCCAACTTCCTTTGCCCCCACTCCTCACCACCTATGTGCCACTCTCTGCTGATGTTACAACTGGTTTCTCTTATTCCTGGTCCTTGGTGTTCTCCCACCTTCACCTGGCCTTTACATCGGATCCTCTCCTTTCCAAGCCTTAGTTTCTCATTCTACTACCTCCTGGCCTGTCACAAGTCTCTCATCCTCACTCTACCCTGATGCTACTGCCTCCCTTCTCTTCACAGCTGCTATAACAACCTCTTTTCTCTCACCCTCTGATGGTATTACCTCCTGCCAATTCACTCCAGGTTTTACCTGCTCCCTCTTTTCCTCTGCCATTACCCCCTCCTTCCTCTGCAGTACAGATTTGACCTTCCCATTCCTTTTAACTGATGTTACTATCTCCTTCTACTCCTCTACAGGTTTTACCTCCTCCCTCATTTCCTCTGCTGTTTCCACCTGCTTCCACACCAATCCAGATGTTACTTCCTGCTCTTCCCTACTTGTTCAGCACTCTGTACCTTCTGCTCCACTCTGCTGACTCCTCTCCAGTCACCTTTGCTCCTGCCACATCTTGATATTCTGACTTCCAGTCTCCAGTCTTCACCAAATGTGAGTCTCCTGCCCCTGCAACCTGCACTGCCATGCTAAACTGCCTGGCGTATATAGGGCTATCCCTCCTACTTTCACGTGGGGCTTCCATTGAGATTCTGCAGCTGTGAATGATAATGGGCTGAGGGATGGTGTTGGTGGAGACCATTGACTACCTGTTGGTCAGAATGAGGATGAGGGGGCTGGCCTAAGTCTATATAGGCCCTGGTGGCCATTCTTAAAGTTCCTTGTATATGTGGTGGTCCAGAGAGGGCTGTCTGTGCCTGAGATCAGCCTGTAGCTATGATCTGGACAGACAAGGCCACTTCGAAGGGATAGACACATGTATATTTCGTGTTTCCCAAAGGTTTTACATTGAATCTGCATGCTTATATGTTTGCAGACCTTTTATGTGGTTCTGTGAACCCCGGAAAATATTTGACCTGGTTGGCTCTGTGAACATTGTGTAACCTGCAAAAAGTGTGTTTGTGGGCTACCGGAATCCCATGAATCATCTGCTCAAGACTTTTAGGACTGTGGACGGGTTATCCAAGGAGATTGGCATGGGGAAGGTAAAGCAATGAAGGTGTAATATCCCCCATTTAAGCCATTTTAGGGCTGACACAAACGCAGGAACTGTGCTGATATTAAGGCCATCACATTATTTTCTTTATTTTTTTTATTGTTAGTTGCTATAATCAAGAAAACTTGATTTTTTTCAACTAACACAAAGATTAAAAATTCACTAAATCATAAATTCACAAAAATGTGTGTAACTGATTCCACACAAGACAATAAAATTTGAATATAGAGATATACATAAAATATAATACATAATATTATGAAGATATACTACATAAAAGAGAAGAGGGAAAGTGTACAAATCACTACAACAACTTACTTCACAACATGGTTCATGTCCTATGTGTCACAATTTACTCGTGATTGCTGATTTTTTCAGCAAACCTAAACTGTATAAAAAATTAAGAATGGCATATCTGATAGTTCTCCTTGTGCCATGAAACAATAACTCCCATAGTCTTGTACTCATTATGATCGGGTGCCCAGCAAACAAACATGCAAAGTGTGAGATTCTCTGTGATAATAACATTGGGCATTCAGTACACAGGTACTTCATCGTTTTAGGTCGGTGACTGGTACAAGTCTACGTATGCACAAGACTATATTTGTTGGGCAGATGCTGAGGTGAAACCGCAGATCATCTTGCTGCCGCGAGGCAGGAAACATGATTTTTCAGTCTTGCCATGTCGTTTTAGGGCAAAGGGATTAGAGAAGAACTTGCGATATTTGAGACACGCGCTCCTGGTTTGAATCCAGTCATATTCCCAGAGACGCTTTTTAGCCTTGTCTGGATTGTCAATCAATAGCGTCAATGAAATGCCTGTGTTGTTGATGACCTTCTGCGCCATTTCCCTCCAAGTCACAGTAAAAGTGTCCATTGATTTCAAAAGATATTCCGATATGATGCTTAACAGGCCAGGCTGGTTAGTGGCCAGTACACTTTTACGAAAGAATGAACATAATTTCCATTTATACAATGCATAGAGTGATAGCAATTCAAGCTCATGTCTGAGAATACATATTGGTTCTGATAGTGGTAAATTCAGGACACGTTTCCAGTAGCACTCTTCTAAAATTTAGCAATATTGAAAGGATTTATCTGTAAATGCCTCGGTACCATACAAAATCACTGGTGTTCATTTTTGTTTGTAATAAACAATGATGGGCATTATCGAGAATGTACAGTATCTTGCTTTGATTAGGCATGCCTGTGATATGGCAGTTATTAATTTTTCCTTTACAAGCTGTTGGTTGGCATTGAGCTTGGGGCAATTGGTTAATTAGGTGCCCAGATATATGTATAATGTAACTGATGTTAGATTGATATTTTGAAGTGGCCACTGTTGAGTGGCAACACGTTGGTAACATCTTCCAAATTTTATGACTTTTGTTTTCGTTAAATTAAACGAAATGCAATGTTTCTGGTTGTATGAATCAAGGGCACCCAAAAGCGCTCGTAATCCATTTGGGGTCTTTGAAAAAAGTACCATGTCATCGGCGTAAAGCAAACATTTTACTTGCACACCATTGATTTTTGGGGAGTCTGCAATAATTATTTCAAAGCTAAATCCACCATGAGAGATGAAGAAGTTGAACATAGCAGATGCCAATAAACATGAGAGATGAAGAAGTTGAACATAGCAGATGCCAATAAACAGCCCTGTTTTAATCCACGTGCAGTATGAATTCGATCTGTCAAAAGACCTTTGTTGGATAATCTAATTTGGATTGTGGTGTCGGTGTGCAGATCAATGAGCCATTTTAAGATTGACCATGGACACCCTTTGTCCATCCATTTTTTGTAAAGGAGCTCACGAGGGACGGCATCAAATGCCATACGAAAGTCTATAAAGGCAGTGTAAAGTGCCTTGGTGTCGTGTTGTGCTTGTTGAATGATACTGTTCAGGGTGATAATGTTACAACTGTGCCAAGACATGGAAGAAAGCCTGTTTGAAATGGATCACATAAGGTTTTTAAGTCCAGCCATGAGATGAATTCTTTCAGGATGAGACGTGCAAAGATTTTGCCCGGACAGTCTAGTAGGGCAATGGGACGATAGGACTCAGGGTTGCCCCTGCTGCCTTTTTTTTTTTTTAAACTTTTATTTTTGCAGGCAGAGGTTCATAAGGCACATACATCAAGGCAACACATGTGTATAACATATTATTCTTGAGCAACACAGTAATCACAGTACAGCAGTCATAGCAATAGCATCAGGGCGAACCTTAAGCAGAGGATATAAGGCCTCATGATGTGGGGGATGTCCCTTGTGAGGCAGGGGACAAGTCAGTTGTGTGTGTACTTTCACTTTGGTTGTTAAGATAGGTGTTAAATTCAACCCAGGTGTTCTTGGGGCGAGAGTGGGCGGGGAGCATGGTCAGGTATTCCTCCTCGCAGTTTCGTGATCAGGTGAGCAAATTCAGCCATTTCTTAAAGGACGGAGGGGAGGAACTTTTCCAACTCTGGAGTATGCATTTCTTGGCTATCATACAGTTTATGTTTAAAAATGTAGCCAGACGTCTAGTGTCCACCGTTCTCCAGGCCCCGAAACGGACTGCTAAGGGATCAGGGTCGACCACCGTTTCGATAATCTCGGTGAGTGTATTTAGGATGCTTTCCCAGAATTCAGATAGTCTGGGACAGGACCAAAACATATGTAGATGGTCGGCTCCCTCTGCTCCACAGCGGGGGCAGGGGTGCGCCGTGGTGCGGGTGAACTTCGAAGTCCTGTGCGGGGTATAGTAAAGCCTATTTAGGAGTTTGTATTGCATGGCCCGGTGGCGGAAATTGAGAGAGACCTTTTTGGTGTGTAGGCACATTTCCTCCCAGGCCCTGTCGGATATTTCTAGGCCCAGTTCAGCCGCCCAATCGTCGCGTGCTCTGAGCGCTGGGATCGGGGTGACGTCTTGTAAGATCTTATATAATGAGGAGACGACGCCGCGTGCGCCGCCCGAGTTGGTGATATATGCGATCGCCGGATTATCAGGGGGCTCATCTGGAAATGAGGGCCATTTAGTGCGAAACGCAGCTCGGAGCCTATAGTATTGGAGGGTCTCTAGAGCGGATCTGGTGTGCCCCTGTGTCCATGATTGGGGGTTAATGAACCTGCCTTCCGGATAGAAATCCGATAATGCCTGGTATCCCAATGCGCCCCAGTGACGGGCAAGAGCAGTGTCATGCGTGTGTTCCAGGCCCGGGAACGCCCATACCGGGAGCCATTTATAGTAAGGGAAGGAGTCGGATGTCAGACACAACAGGCGTGCCCAGGCACGCAGGGTCGCACTGATTGGATCGATGGGGGAGTCAGATATATAGTGCTGATGCAGTATGAGGGACATTATGTTATTGCCGGCGGCTGCCAGTCGTTCCAATTTAACCTGTGGGCGAGCAGGAGAACCGGGGTACCAATGAGTGGCGTGTTGGGCCTGGGCCGCAGTCCAATACAGCATCAGGTCCGGAGCAGAAATTCCCCCTCGTCTGAATGGAAGCACCATATCAGTCCACTTCTTGCGTACCGCACCGGAGTGCCATAGGAACTGTGCGCATAGTGCATGTAGTTTGGAGAAGTAGTCCACCCCAGGCCATACGGGTACGTTGTTGAAAGTATAGAGGAGCTTAGGCAGCAAAATCATTTTAATGAGGGAGAGACGACCTGTCATGGATAATGGGAGGGTGCGCCACCGTGAGAGCTTAGTTTCAACTATCTGTGCTACAGCTGAGTAATTATCTGCGAGCAAGGTGGATTTGGTTAGCGATATTTGCACACCCAAATATTTGACACCATCTGGAGACCAACGAAGGGGGTATTCGGTGGTGGGTTGTATGGTAGACTTAGTAAGAGGGAAGATCTCAGACTTCGAGTAGTTAATTGTGAACCCGGAGTGGGTGCCGATGCGGGTGATATCTCTTAGTATAGGGTCAAGATGGGCCGTGGGTTCCCTGATATACAGTAGGACATCGTCAGCGTATAGGGAAATGATTTTGGGATCATCAAGCAGTCTTATTCCTTTGCGGGCATGGCGTGAACGGACATAATCCGCCATCGGCTCTATCGCCAGTGCAAAAAGGATCGGGGAGAAGGGGCAACCCTGTCGGGTACCCCTACAAAGTGTGAAGAGGTCAGATGTCAGTGAGTTAGCTCTTACTCGTGCAACAGGGGAAGTGTATAGTAATTTAATGAACCCGATCATGTTCGGGCCAACGCCCATTGTTTCAAGTACCAGCCACATATAGTTCCAGGAGACCATATCAAAGGCCTTTTGAGCATCCAGAGCTACCGCTACAGCCTGGACGTCCTGGTCTATACGGGACATAACGTTGAACAACCTTCTAATATTGTGGGAGATGGACCTACCGGGGACGAAGCCTGCCTGGTCCTCGTGAACCAAGTCTGTCATGATGGGGAGAAAGCGGTTCGCTATGATCTTAGCAAAGATCTTTGTGTCGAGGTTCATCAGGGAAAGAGGTCTGTAAGACCCACATTCGTCGTCAGGTTTGCCAGGTTTGAGCAGCACCGTGATGACAGCTTCACGCATGGAAGGGGGAAGGATGGAGACGCATAGTGCTTCGTCCCAGATCTCGAGCAGCCTAGGGGCCAAAATAGCGATGTGCTCTTGGAAAAATTCAGTGGTGAGCCCGTCGGGGCCCGGTGCTTTACCTTTGGGTAGGTCTGAAATGGCCGTCACTATCTCGTCCAATGTAATCGGGGAGTCCAGTTGGTCCCGGGTATGAGGGATATCTCAGTGGTGGGGATCTGGTCAAGGAGCTCGCGCATGTGTTGTTCGGTGTGTTCGGTAGGTTGGGAGTAGAGGGACCTATAAAATTCGATAAATATGTCTAAGATACGTTGGTCCGCCCATTGTGGGTTGCCATGTTGATCTTTGACGGAGGTAATCTGCGTCCGACCAGATTCCCTTTTTACTAGTGTCGCTAGCGTTCTCCCGGGTCTGTACCCGTCCACATACTTCCTGGCGGCCTGTGGGCGGCTGAAGTATTGGATTTCTTTGTAAGCAAGTGTGTTATATATCTGGAGTTCATCACTAATTTGGGCGAGTGTACCGGGGTCAGCAGCCATGGGGCATTGCAGCTCTAGTTGTTTCAGTTTGGCTTCAGAGCGCCCAAGGGCAGCTCTTATTGCTTTCAGTACTCCAGCCTCTCGGGAGATAGACATTCCCCTAATATACACTTTAAAGGCGTCCCATCTCACCGCGGCTGATGTATCTTGAAGAGAGTTGCACTCAAAGAAAGATTCGATGTCAGCCAGTATTTCAGCCTTGAAGACAATGTCTTTGAGGGCCTCAGATTTAAAACGCCAGGTGCTGAACGTCGGGATAGGCATCCCCAGTTCCACTGAGACTGTAATTGGGGCATGGTCTGATAGTGTGCGAGGTAGGATCCAGGAGCCCCCCACTCTGCCCATAATTTCCCTTGACACCAGGAACAGGTCTATCCTAGATGAGCTGTCATGCACAGACGAGTAATAGGTGTACTCCCGCCGCTGGGGGTGCAGTGTCCCCCAGACGTCGCAGATGTTTAGTATCTGTATATGGCTGCGTAACTGACGTGCAGCACTGGGCAGAGCTCTGGTAGCAGTTCCAGTTCTGTCCAGGACAGTGTCCAGAATAAGGTTCAGATCTCCTCCCCATATGATTGGTACAGCCACGAAGCCCAGCAGTTTGGTGGCTACTGCGCCAAAGAATTCGGGAGAGTCTATGTTGGGGCAGTATGTGTTGACCAGAAGATATTCTTTATTTAGCATGCAGTATGAGGGACATTATGTTATTGCCGAGTGCAATGTAATATAACATAACGTCCTTCAGGATCTATGTAGCTTTTATGCAATATGAATTTGATTGATTTATGGATCATCGTGAGTACGCCCCTAGATTGGGAGGAGTAAGAGGTAAAGAATCTGGCGGGGCCCCATGATGGGGCTATGGTCCTTGGGATGTGACCATTGGAGTGTGTCTCCTGTAGAAATAGTACCCTACAGCTATGCCTATTAGCATAGGCCATGATTTTACGGGCCTTGGTGTAGTTACTTAAACCCCGGATGTTCCAGGACATTATGACGGTAGACATTTCATTGGTAAATATCTAATCACACAACGCACGACTCAGTGAACATCCCATGTCCAGTGATAGTGTGAGCCCAAGGAGTTGGGATTGAAAGTGCGCTTGCTGCCCATCAATACATGCGCAGCGAAACCTTGTGTGCCTTTTTGGAATAACACCCCATTCCCGCCCGCCACGCTCACCACCAACCCAAGATTAGTAGTGTGAACATCACCCTCCCCGAGCTGTACGCATCTGAGCCGTCCCCAACTTGGCTCAGACTGTCCAAAAGCCCAACAGGGGCTAACCCACAACAAAGGTGTATCCAAGAACAGTGCAATCGCAGTGGGGTGCCCCATTGCCGTGCACTAGCACGCTTGGAACCAAATGGTTCCGTTACAAGACGAGCAGTGTTGGCGGTCATGTAATGTATGGCCCCGCCTGTCTAAGTGGGAAACCGGGACCGGCATATGCGTCGTAGCAACTCAGTTACAATACAAACAATTACAACAGTCACGTGGTGGATGCCCCCTCATCCCAAGTGGGAAATAAGGGCTGCCGCAGAGGCATCGGAGCATTGCGATTTAAGCAACAAGTGACAGCGATTATTAAAGGGCAGGCCGGATCAATAATGCATTGGCCCCATGGAGTGTATCTCCGAGATGACAAATGAAGTGTGCGTACCAGGGCTATGTATCATGGTGAACACAGAGACGAAGTTAATAGGGGGTGCCAGCATTGCCTAGTAGGATTCCTGGATCACGTGTAAGCAAAGCACCTAAAAGGCACGGCCATGGTTTTGCATTAGTGGGATGAGTTGGCACCACGCAGCCGTCAATTTAAGCATACTAAAGGCAGCATGTGCAGAACCGGGACATGTTACTGCAACGGGCGGATTATAGGGTCGGACCCTGGAGCCAGGGAGCACCCCCCAGGTCAGCCAAGGCCAAAGGCCGGGGCGGTTGGTCAGCCCCCGAGTCCAGCAGAAAGGAGTGACCAGCACCCACCCTTCAGGAGCCAGACCACAATACAAATGCATGCAGTAGCGAACCACAACCCCATAGTAAACAGAACCATGTTGCCAATAGCATATCACAAATCAGGGATCAGCAGATTCAGTAAGTTCCGTTGGGCCACACAGTGCGTGTTCAGATGCCGCCAGCGTGGCCGTCCCCCGGATTGTGGAGCGGTATTTGCATCTCGATGAATTTTACCGCCTCATCTGGGACGGTGAAAAAGTACAATTTGCCATTATGGGTGATCTTGAGCCGTGCGGGGAACAGGATGGCATATGGGACGTTGCGCTCCCTGAGCAGTTTCTTAACACCGAGAAATTGACGTCTCTCCTGCTGCACCGCCACCGAGAAATCCGGGAAGATTCTAATGGTGTGGGCCTCCAGTCGTAGGTCACCCTTCTCCCGTGACAGGCGGAGGATGAGGTCCCTGTCGCGGTAGTTGAGAATTTTGGCGATTATGGGCCTAGGGCTGTCGCCCGGTTTAGGTCGTGGTGATAGGGCCCGGTGAGCTCGCTCCACCGTGAAGTATGGGGAGAGGGCCGGATTGTCAAGCAGGTCTTTAAGCAGTTTCTCCACAGCGTCTTCCATCTGCCCTTTGAGGGCGTTTTCGGGGACCCTGATGATGCGCAGGTTATTTCTGCGGGAACGAGATTCCAAATCATCGCATTTCGCCGTTACACTCTTCATGTCCCGCGACAAGGAGGCCACAGTGTCTTGGAGCGTGTGTATAGCATCTTCATTAGTGGAGATTCTATTTTCGGCCTCCGTGATTCTAGATCCCGCCTGGTCTACATGGGTTTTTAGTGAGGCGACGTTTGCATTGATGTCGTCAAGCTTTTCGTGGAATGAGGCGAAGTTTTTGGCCATCGATTCCATTAGTGTGGTAAGATCTGGCGCCACAACCCCGGGAATGGTGTCATTATCGAGCTCCTCTTGTGGGGGCGACATGTGGGCCGCTTCAGCTCGAGGAATCGCCTTAGCGAACTTATCCATGGTACCCCCTTTGGCAGTTCCTTTGGAGCGGCTCGACATTGTAGGAAGTAAGAGTCTGGGTGCGGTGTGGTCGCACCGTGGGAGAAGATGGTGGTGTGGAGGAAGCGGGCCTCTGTGGAGTGGAGGGTCTGCAGCGGGTGTGACAGTGTCGGCAGATTGCGCTAGGCGTAGTGAGGGCAACCAGCTACTGTGGGACTGCAGCTAATCGAGTTGGTCGAATTATGGAGGGGTCCCAGTCTAGGGAACCCAGTCGCGCAGCCACCGGGGGGGCGGGGGCCCTCGTTGAAGTGAGCAGCTCCAGTGGGTCACAGCCCCATAGGGACCGAAGTTGTTATTAGGCAGTCCGGGGGGGGGAGCAGCCGCAGCGGGGACAGGGCCGGCAGATGGACCCACCGCAAAGCTCCTCACCTGTAGGCCGCAGTCCCAAGCGGGGAGAACCCAGCAGGGGCCCCAGAGTTCCAGCAGTGGGCAGAGGACCCAGGACAGGAGCGCCGCCGCGCACCCCCAGCGGCTCAGCAGAGGCGGAGCGCCCGCGCCTAGTAGCGGGATGAACACCCGCTGTAGAGCAACGGGCGCGGGCCCCCGCAGGCGGTCAGAGCGGGATCCTCGCCGCAGGTCCACGGAGCAAGGGAGGTAAAATGCAGGCCACCGCCAATCGGCGTAGGACCGGAACACCCCACCGCCAGGGCGAGCAGCAGACGCGCGCCACACGCGAGGGGCGGGGGTCTCCGGCAGCCCGGGTACAGTCAGGAAGGCTGCGTGTGTGGAGCGGCCCAGTTTCCGAGGAAAGTGTTGGTTCTGGAGGCGCCAGGTCCGGGGCAGCAGACGGAAACTCCAGAGGGCGGCGCACAGCCGGCTCGCAGTGGTCACAGCGGCACACCGCAGGCCCAGAGTCGGCCTCCTGCGAGGCACAGCGTAGTAGTCAGTTGGGGGCCTTGAGGGGTCCGATTCGCTCCAGGATCAGACGTGCAGGTAGCCCAGGCAGTCAGCAACGCAGGGGGCCAGATGAAAATGAAGGATTATGGCAAGAACCGCAGATGTAGCCGGATGATCAGCGGCTAGGCACGGAGCTTCAGAGCTAAGCAGCCATTTTGTAGGCTGCTCAACAGCGCCCCCGCCCCTACTGCCTTTTTTAAATATAGGAAGTATTATGGATTGTTTGCAAGATTTGGGGATGGCTCCTATTATAAATGTGTGCGTGAATATTTGTTGAAGTATGTCTGCCCACTCGTGTGGGTGATCCTTTAGCATACCATTATGTAGGCCATCTGGGCCCACTGCCCGTGGTCGGCTCAAGTTTGAGATGCAATACCGGATATCGTCAATTTCTATTGGAAAAGAATGGGGCATGTTTTGCATGCTCGAGTTCAGGGTCAGATCTTTCAATGGGGAGCGATAAAGTTCTCGTAAATACACCTTCCAGACCTTGTTAGGTATGGTGTTAATTTGTACAGCTCCTTGGGTTTTTGATGTAGCATCGTTCAAGCAAGCCCAAATGCCACTCGTAGATTTAATCATGATCTGATTTAACATTTTCTCTCCATCACTTCGATATCGGATAAGGCGCTGCCCCTTCCACCACGATCTATAAGAAGTTTTTAGTTGTTTTGTTGCTGCAATTCGTGTGGCAGTTGGATAAAATTTCAGATTACGGATGGCCCATCTCAGATGAGCTTTCTTTTGTTGCACCAGTGGATCAAAGGAATGGTGGTGCTTATATTTGATGCTTAAATCTGGCATTGTGGATTGCTTGAAGACTTGGATCATTTGAACATAACAATCTGTGCCATCAGTTACAGAGGAGCTAAAGGTCTTACTAAGGGGAATCTGTATTGGTTCAGTTTGTGGGGGTTCCAACGCAGGTGGGTACCACTATTTTCATAGTTCGTTACGTGCAGTTTCTTTTGTGGTGGCGGTGTGTTTTGAGGAGACTTGCAATACATGACAAGCTTGATGTGATCACTGATGTTAGATGGTATGACCTGCATGGACTGTACTTGTGTCAAGAAACTGGTGTGTTCATAAATATAATCCAATGTTGCCCGCTGCTTCCCCCCGCCCCATGTGAATTGGGATGGTACATCTCCTGATACAACACCATTCAACATGACAGAGCCTCTTTCTTTCATGATGATAGTCCAGGTTATTTCATCACCTGCTAGATCCTTTTCACCATTAGGAAATAAATGTAAATTTAAATCACCTAGTATGATTGTGTGGGGTATACTCTGATCCAACAACAAAGTGTCTAAATGCCAAAGCAAGTGTGCAAAAAAACGAGTCTACTGTTAAATTATGTCTGCTCCAGTAGATATTGATAATGGCAATTGTGAAGGTACCTCTGGTCAGTTTTGCAACTTGAAAATAGGGAGAAGGCGAGGGGAGTTTTACGCTGGCAAAGGTAGAGGCTTTATTAACGGCCAGTAGAAGCCCACCTATGGGGCGATCCATAGTTTTCTTGATGGCTGGTGGTGTGGTAATTGTGTAGGATGCCCACACAGGGGTCTCTGTAAAACAAGTTTCCTGAAGTGCAATGATGTCACAATTTGCTAGGTCACTAATCCCAGAATTGATCATGTGTTTGTGGCCTCTTGTATTCCAGGAGACTAAACTGAAGGTGTCAACAGATGCATCATATTATGACCTCACACTATATAGTTGTGCTATCGGGGCACGAGTTGGAAAGATTTCAGTTTGCCTTGTTGAGCCACTCTGGCTAGGCTTGTATGTCTTGACCTGAGGTCTCTCATTACAATTAACTTTGGGGTTTGGCTCTTGTAGCAGGACAAAGCCTAGATCAAATAAGGACATTCTGGCATGCCACAAGATGTTGGCCACTAGGCTAGATCGCACATAGATTCATGTCTCAGATAAATTATCAAAATTGATTAACTCCACTAGGTTAATATCTGCTGTAGATAATGCTGTCAATGTTGGAACTTCACTACATATATTTAGAATACTCGCTCTATTGAGAGCGTACTTCAGAAATGGTGTATCACGACATCTAAGAACTAGGCAATGATGATTTGATTGTTTAATTGATTTATCATTGTCAAAACAATTGGAGCTATGTAGGTTTTTGACTAGGTTTTTTTGATGTCCAAGAGAAGATCTTGATTCAACGTGGGCACCTTTGTGTAGTTCATCTGAATTGGTCAATTTGGATGGGCCCTTTAACAACGAGCTCACATCAGGAAATGCTTTGTGTTGAGTGTTATCATCACATTGATTTCGATCATGGATCTCTGTGTCCCTTAAATCTTGTATTGGTGTTACCGTCTGATCAGGTTTCGCCGCGGGCGCTACAGCAGTGATCATCGTCTGTGGGATGAACTGAGTAAGAGGAGGTGAAGGTTTGTTAGAGTTGATTTGATAGCGTTCTTTTTGAAGCATTTGATCTCTAGATGGGGCAGACATATGTGTCAACTGTAAAGATGTTGGATCGCTGCACATAATTGGTGCAGTATCTGCAGTGAAAATTTGAAGATTGAAGCTAGGGGGCTGTGTGGGGGGCACTGTTTGGGGCACCTCAGAGATCTGTCTTGGTTGTAGTTCCTGAGTCATGTAAGCATTAATGGAGGCTCTGATCTCTCCTCTCAGTTCATTGAGGCTCGGCGGGGCGAGTTGTTGACATTGATTGTTTCCACTGGGAGAATGGTGGTGTCAGCCTGGGTAATGACTAGATCTGGGCATCCCGACGGGGCTCTTTTGGCAGTTAGTGCCACCAGATCATCTAAGGGTTTGTAGGCCATAAATGACTGAATCTTGGGCTTAGAGACACTGGGGGTTGCTCTGGCGGCTGTGATGTTCTGGGGCTTCTCCCGCCTGGTGATATTTATAATACATTTTTGCACTTTGACCTTTGGTTGCATGCGTCAACCTTTTCTTTCCAGCTTCATAGATTTGTTCTGTTCTTCATCAGAGGACTGAAGAGCTACTTCTTTTGGGATCTGAGTTATTGGAGACTGGCGCAAAGAGCTTGAAGGTATTCGTTGTAGGAGAGGTTAAATTGGCACTAGGGGTGGCCTCGAGGTACAGGAGTTTTTGATGTGTACCATCTGTATTAGGGCCATCTTCGGTGGCATTAGATTTTTGCTGTATGCCATTTGGCTACTGTTGGTTGCCAGTTATATGGCAGGCATTCTCGGGAATTGGACCGCCAATCCCTAGGTCCACTTGTGAATCTATCGACACGTGTGTTGGAATTTGCAGTACGTTCTATGCGTTCAAGCCATCTAGTGTCTGTGTAGTTTCAGGCTCTTTGTGTGAATCAAAAGCATTTTCGCACAAGTCTATAGCGGATGTCGATTGGTTTTTATTAGTGTCACAGGACAGGAAGGAGGAGGAATTTAGGGGAACCGGGAACCAGGAATCAAAGGAAAAACACAAGCGAACTACGGCAGCACACGTCTAGCCATGGCAAGCGGTAGCGTTGAGACGCGCAGGGCCGCGGGGGGCGTGTCCGCTTTATAGAATGTAATGCATACGGCGCGGAAACTGGTAAACAGTATTCCGCATTCGGCGGCCATGTTGGTAGTACTGCTGAGTGCAAGCCCTTATGGGTCAGCGACCAGGAAGTCCAGAAAGGACGCGTCCGATGGTTCATGACAGCATGCCTCCTCTGAAGGCCTGTTCCACCGGGTTCGCCCGGGTGTATAAGGTGGTACCTTTAAAGTAGCCTGGGGGCGTTTAGGTTTGAGACCGGTTCCTAGGTGCGTTCACTGGGTGGATTGCCTTTCCACTCCACCAGATACTGTAGCTGACCACGTCTGTACCTGGAGTCACATATTCGGGACACTTTGTATTCTAGCTGGTCGTCGACAACCACAGGGGTAGATCTTGGAGCAGACCGGGAGGTCTGGACGTATGGTTTCATTACAGAAGTGTGAAACACTGGGTGGATCCTCTTCCAGGAGTCTGGTAATTTGAGTCAGAAGGCCACTGGGTTAAAGGATAGTTCCGGGACTTTTTTTTATTGTCCCTACGGTTCGGCCATGTGTTTTTAAGCATAAATCGGTAGATCGTAGAAAACTTTCCTATGGACCTTACCCGACTTTTCGTCCATTAACGCACTCGAAATCAGCCGCCATTTTGTGATAATCCTATCATTTCCCCCCATCGACCTGGCTCACCTGCGTTTGCGGCACTAAATCATATCCCCCGCCCCTGAAACAGACTTTATCAAAACATTCATATTCCCCGCCTCTATCCGTGACGTGACTGTGCTGCGTAGGCAAACGCGCCCAGGCGTCTTCTACGCGACTCCACACAGAACCCGGAAACCAACACAGATCAGCTCACAACACAGCGCGCCACAATTCGGAATATGAAACTGTACTTTTAAATCAAACCGCAAGATTGTAAATTTGGTAAAGTACATTTATTTGACATCAAATGTTTAGAGAATATTCAGCGATTTGCATTTTTATTTGCTCTCGATCCAAAATAGTTCGTCTTGAGGCAAGCGATGTTCGTGTGCGGTACACAGGGTGTTGGTTTACGATAAAATAAGCTCTTCGGTCGCACTGATAATCGCATGGCTGTTCCAACAACGAGGCACTAGGCCACCACAACGGTATGTATGTTGCATCTAGCCATTAGTACCGCGTAAGGGCATACTTGTACTTGGCGATCGTCCCATAAAATGGTCAGGGTGGTAACGTTGTTCACGCGGAGAAGCAACTGGCGGTTGTAAAAGCCATCCGCCGGTGTCTGGTACTCGTGACACAGACAATAATGAAGGATGTACCTGTTTTAAAAACATAAAAAATGAAATTAGTCTCACCATCAGATCTTTATTAAAATTATTAATTTTATATATTAGGTCGGGAAATTATTTCATAGCTAGGACAGTGCAACTGGGTATTATACGTCATTTCCAGTAACCCACCCCCTCTCCTCCGCCTTTTTCAGAGCCGCCTGAGCGCCAGTGGACCACTTCGTCACTGATATGATATAATATGGCATTTGCAACGCGCCTATACACAAGTGTTTCAAGGCGTGGCGAGGCAGGGAGGGGGGGGGAACAAGGAGAAGACAGACAACGATCCTACTAGGCCAGGTGTCATTCAGATCGCGCAAGTGCAGGGGTAGGGGGAAGGTAAAAGTGCAAGGGGAAGGGGAGGGGGGAAGTGGAGTACAAGGTAAGTAGCATAAAATAATAAATACATAGGGCCAGCTGGTGGCGAGTGCAAGGTAAGTGCAGAACAAGTGCTGGGTAGGGGGGGCTGTAGGATACTGAGACAGTCCCCCAGTGCAGGGGTTGACAGGGAGGCAGTGCAGGTGGAGAGTGGAAGGGCCCAGGACCGTGGTCGCAGACAGTGGACCAGTTGTAGCAGGGGAGAGGGAGAGAGAAAGCAGAAGCAAAGAGGAAGGTTTTGAGGTGCTTCCGTAAAAGGAGATGGTTCTCCTCAAGATAGTGCGCGGTACAAAACAATATGCCACATAGAACGAACAAGTACAACTTAACCCGTCTTTAAAGCTACTGTATAGTAATTAAATTGCGGTATAAACTCATCTAAAGAGTTACTTACATTATATTTGCATTTTCCATTGTGTCTGTGTGTAGGGCAGCCCCGAAATACCACTCCTTCTATGCCGACGTTATTTCTTCTAATGAACGAACATTAAATGGCTATCGTTTCTGAAATTTTATTCATTATCGTTTCTTACGTTATTGCACCACACCCCCAAAAAGAAGTCTTTCGGGATGGTCCCGGCCTGTCAAGGTCAAATAACAATAGAACCTTATACTGAGTTGTGGGCCATTCCGGCACCCGAGCAAAAAATCAAAGCAGCTGACCTTCACTTTGAACGAGCACACATTCCTAGTTAGCTACATTCAGTGTAAGGCCATCTCACAGGACTTGAAATTTACACTCCATCTTTGCATTTTGTCTGCGTGCTTTGCAGCCCCAGAGAACCATAAATACGGAGACATTCTATATTTTTTGAAAAATGATTTATATTACTGTTTGGTTTAATTTAATGCGCAAATGAACAAGGTTGGATAGACACATTGCATGTACACTGAGCAATCACTTTTATTTACACAATACATAGCTACATATATTCAATGGGCCTGCGACATGAGGAGACTCGAGAGCAAAGTCACAGGTGACACCCGGGTGGTTCGCACTACTGCACGGTGAAGGGAGGGGCAAGGGTGGAGAGACACATTGCATGTACACTGAGCAATCACTTTTATTTACACATTACATAGATACACATATTCAATGGGCCTGCAACATGAGGAGACTCGAGAGAACAGACAATCAAATTACAATCATTTAAACCGTGATGTGTATTTCTCAATGAGCTCTGCTTTAGGTTGACATGGAACAGAGGCAATGTTGGGTGGCAATGCAGTTGTCCCCTGTACAGGTTCGTTCACAACTCCATGTATGTGCCTATCTAGGACATCAACAATAAGTCTCTCAATAAACTCATATTGCATATCCTCAAACACTGGTTTGATCACCCATTGTTTACTTCTTTTAGTGAAGGCCTTATTGTAGCGAAGCGTCCCTAAAGTTCCGGTCATCCTACTTTGTTGACGGCCAACATTATGGTTATGTGTCAAGACCGCTAGAAGAGTCCGATTTATCATGCCCTCCATGCCAAAATGCAATCGTTTTGGCCTGTACTTTAGGCACATATTGTGGAACACCTCCAAATCTCCTGTGTGGCAGAATTCCGTGAGTCCCCTCAAATCTCTTGTTATAGTTTTATCAAATACAATCTTTTCAATGGCTTTGTGAGTGGGTGATGAAGGAATCAACCACTTCTTCTTCCGTGCCTCCTCTGTGGACAAATGGCCATGTTCACAATTGTGGAAATGTTGGTTTGTGGTCCAGCAGTGAACGTTGCTACAGTGTAGCATTACTGACCGCCATTTTTCCAGTAGAATTTCCAACGACCCTTCACATGTTTTTGAGCTCCACCAAAGATGGTTGCTGATTGACTTGGACCACTGTGAAATACCTTGCATATCTTTTTTTTTACCTGCAGCCGACATTTTTTTATTGATTGTTTTTGCAAGATGCCATACGTCAAATTGGTGATTTATATTTTTGTACTCTTCTCTCATTGTCTTGGCAATTGAAACGTGTCTGTCCGTGGCTATCAGGTCGATCACCATTCCCCGCGATTGTAGTTCTTGCAATGATGCTACAAAGCCAACTTTCTCCATGGCCACTGAGGATGTACTTTGTGACACCTGCACGACCACCGAACTCACAATTTTCTTACTTTCCATGTCCTGAAAGTGGTAGGTGCAGTACTTGGCTGAAAATCCTGGGCTGTCGCACTGTCCATCACCGGCTAGCCTGAACCGTTTGCCCGAGAATGTACTTTCAATAGACATTTTTTCCATTCTCCAAGCTTCGCTAATGGCTGGAAATAGATAATCGGTTTGGTATTTGTAGAACTGAGTTTTCGCAATGAAATGGATTCCCACAAACTGAAAGAAATACTCTAACTTTTTAAAACTTGAACCACTAAAAAGTGTGGCCGCTGCACAAAGTAGATTGCCTGCTGGCAGTTGCCCCAGCATGGGTTGTGCAGACCATGAGAACGGATGATATTGTGTACAGGTGGCATGTATTTTAAGGTTAGTGCCTCGAATTGCACGAGTCACATTAATCAATGGCTCCCCACATACTTCCCCACCAACCGAATGCCCACATTTCATCTTAATAATAATATCAATCAAACAACTATCGAATACAATGAATTTGGCCTCTTTCCTTATACTGTCACTCTGCATCCCAGCTGGTTCGGCCTGTAACGTTGAGGACATGTCACTCACATTAAAGGTACAATCTCTGATATCGTCTTCCGCTATGTTCAGTGATATTGATGGTGTTTCATTGTCGTCCATTTCATTCTCTTCCATTGCAACATCTGTTCCTTCTCCGGCGATGGGAGAATAAAACAATTTCTTCAACTTTCTCGCGGTCTTAGTTTTTGCGGGTGTGGATTCTGTGAATTGATCTCCGACTGCATCCGAACTACTAGGAGGACATTCACTATCAATGGCTGGTGGTGGTATAGCTCCGTTGTCAATCACTTCATATTCTTCCCATTGGCACGATGCATCTCCAGTCTCAAGTCCCTGGCAAAAGGTTTGACAAGCAACATCTCTCGTTCGCTTCACTGTCTGTGTAGATCTAGTTCGTACACCCACTCGCAACTAGAGGACAGATTGGAAAAGGGATGTTCAGTTTAAACACAACTTACAGTATTGAACTATTAACAGTGAAAAACAACATAATATAGTGACCAGGACACTAACCTTCTTTTGCTTTCTTTTCTTTGAAACTTTCTTGCCTCGAACTTCAACATCTGGACGCTGTTGCTCCGACTCGTGTGTGCATGTCTCCACTTCCTCTTGCGCTGCAACGACTATATTTTCATAAGCACATCCATCACGCACTGACACTCCATCGACTCCCTGAAACATCGAACTTTCATTAGTATGTATAATAATATTGAAAACACAAAATGTACTTGGGGACCAATACCCACGTACATCTCAATAGCAAAACACAAATGAACGCATTGTGTAGAACATTCAAACAACAATTATTCACGCATTGTTGATCTAGTTAGATGGAACTGTCAAGATCCATACCTCGGGCTCCGCATAGACTTCCATTGATGATATTATTGAAGATGACGCTTCAGCAACTCCCTGAAACACAGTAATTGCATTAGTATGGTTTTCTATTTTGTTAAAAAGAACATAAACTTTGTGCAGGCGTCAACGGCTCATCTAAATAGACCTGCACAAATGATCAGTTGTCTAAAATAAATAATGGATATCTAAATATGATTCGATTTGCTCGATCGTTGGAAGTGTCACCACCCAGAGATCTGCATCAACTACTAGGGGTGATGTTCTTGTAGAAGAAGCTCCGTCATCTCCCTGAAACATAGTACTCGCGTTAATAAAGAAGGAAGTATAGCGGATGTAATCACGTCATAGGATCTCGCTTGATCGAACTGTCAGTATCCATACCTCGAAATGCATAAGAACATCAAGGGACGCTGTAACTGCGGTGCACACTTCTGCAAGCTGTTGCGCCGACCCGTAACTGCATGCTCCCCCTTCTTCTTGGACTAATGCTCCATCGACTCCCTGAAACATAGGACTTTCATTAGTAATGAACACAATATTGAAAAAAGAAGACACATAGGAGGGCGACGACAGAAGGACATATCAATGGCTAAAAACGAAAGAAACATTGTGTGTAACAATCACGCTACAAGAATGCAAGATCTGATGATCTCCATCGATGGAACTGTCCGGAAACGTACCTCGAGCATCTGAGTGACATCAACGGTTGTCGTCAATGCGTTGGACTCCTCAGCATCTCCCTGAAAGACAGTACTTGCATTATTTTGGATAACAATAATTATAACTGAAAACAAAGACTAGAGGACGAGTACTAGGGTGTACCATTAGGTAAAATAATTACACAATAAATTAAAACTATTGATTTACATGCCTAAAACAAGTCAGTGGCAGAATAGCTAAGTAAGATTACCCGATAGGCGCTTGAAGTGGCTGATGACTGCAATAACGACACGGATGGAGAATCTTCCGCCTTCATATTGAGTGGATACATAAATGGGGAAATTATTGTTAGCTAATGCTACACACTACCGCAAGGCCGAGAGCTAAATCCGTAAACTTGACTCACCAGTGGAGGGATGTGGACGAATAGAGTGGGAATAGCGGTTGAGAGCAATTTTCACGTCGCTCGCGGTGTTTTCTTCTTTATTAGCAATGATGTGGAGTACATGTCTGAGCTAAAGTGCCTGCTGCAGATGCGGTATCGATCACCCCTCTTGTCCGCAAAGACTTCTAGGACTCTACTTTCAAGCTCAGACGGTGGATATCCGCAATATCGGACCCATTCTCTTATCTGATCTATTGTCTTAGGGAAAACATGCATTATAGTACCTTCAGATTTATTATGGGTCTTCGAAGGGCAACCGCTAATGGAACAGGCAGGCATTGTGGAAAGTTCTGAAAAGTAAAGATCAACAATTCTCTATGAATACCAATGTGTTAAAAAATTAAATGACACATAAAAGGTTCAATGCAAGGTTCGTTTTGGTTCTTGGAACTATACACGTTATTCACATGCGGATAAGTATTTGAATAACTTTAAAAAAATAGAAAAATAATTTGACTAAACTCAGAACATGTGACTAGTTCCTTGCATGTACTGTCTTGAACGAAAAGAAAACATGGATGCAATTTGATGACTACTAGCAAATAGATATAAATTAAAAAATTGGACGCAAAATGATTATGGTACATGGCCTTACCTTGACGAACAAACAGTTAGATGCAGGGATCAGACTAGTTTCTTGTCGTAGAACAGGGAGCAGTTCACAGGTTGCAAACTGACGAGTTTGCTCGAAGTGGTCACGGAAGTTCACAGAGACGAAGAGCAGATAACCAGCACCTTCACGGGTTGACTAGCAAAGCGCAAAGAAGTTCTCATTAGAAATATGAAGTGGGTTATAAAGAATTCGAAACAGGGGTGTGTTTGTGAATGAATGACGTGTATATGTCGTGGCATTATGCGGTTTGCAGGGGGCCGTCCAGCGTGAGGGGGGATGCTTGGCAGGAGACACGGGGTCTGGAGGTAGACATGGGAACAATAACCCATGCTCTATAGACCACTTTGAAGTGTACATGGTCTTTGGCACCTCTTGGCCTTTATCGCTCCCTGACAGCTCCACTTGCCAGCGCAAGTACCCCGGTGCGAACTGCCTTTGATAGGGCGGGGGGTGGATTGGGGCGGTGGTCGTGCAGACAAGACACAGGAAGACTCGTGAATGGAGACACACTTATGTGGATTGCAGGGGGGCGTCCAGCGTGAGGGGGGATGCTTGGCAGGAAACACGGGGTCTGGAGGTAGACATGGGAACAACAACCCATGCTCTATAGACCACTTTGAAGTGTAAATGGTCTTTGGCACCTCTTGGCCTTTATCGCTCCCTGACAGCTCCACTTGCCAGCGCAAGTACCCCGGTGCGAACTGCCTTTGATAGGGCGGGGGGTGGATTGGGGCGGTGGTCGTGCAGACAAGACTCGTTTGCCGCAGGGCCTCACCAAGGAGAGGCCATCTAACTGCATGTAAGAGGCAGGCTGCAGGATCTAGTACATGGAAGGCAGGGGGGTGAGTTTATAAATACCTCACCCTCCCAGGAGAATATATGGGTGCAGTTCACCCTGGAGACCCTGGATGCCTAGGCAGTTAGTCAGCAGCAGGCTGGCCTGTGGTGGCAAGGCGGCACGGGCCAGAGGGGGTCATCTCTGTACCCGGTGCCCAAAAGGATGATTTATTATGATCAACCATATTGATTATTTACCTATAACCATGTTTTGTATCAATGAAATCCAACGGCCTTTTATTGCCAACGCTTGAACAAAGTGGTGTGGTAAGTATTTTTGGGGGAGGAGGCAAGGCCGGGAGGCTTGATGCCAACCCGCAAAATAACATATGTATGTCTGCTGCATATGGGTTCAACGGTTATGTGGATTGAAGGTGGGCGGCCAGCGTGAGGGAGGATGCTGGCCGGAGACATGTGGTGTGACAAGACAAGGCACAGGAAGACTATTCAATGGAGACACACTAGATTCATTTAAAAAATCAAAACAACCATTGTTAAAATATATGTTGGGTTTTATTTTAGATCTTAATTTCAATTGAACATAAATAATAAACATTACACATTGTAAAGTTCCGGTTGCAGCACATCCAGGGAAAATCTGCGGTATTGTCCACTGTCGCTGGGGAAATGTTGTCTAATGGCAAGTACCGCACAGGCAGGTATTACTCTCCGAACGCGGTGTCCGAGCCTCCCGTGAAGCCACCAAGTGAAGCAACGATAGGCCACCAGCCTGTACCACCTGTGAAAATGAAAGATGCAAACTGTATTAAAATGACAAAACTTTCTTATCACTGTCGATTCAGGTAAAAAATGTCATTCTGCTTTGAAAAAAATTCTATCTAGAAAATGCACAATATGGAACCAATTTACATGCGTTCGAATGATATGTAGATGTAATTTTATATGTGGGAGACGACCATGAAATAGTAGTGGCATCACTGACATCACAACCAGAGTATACTTACTCGTTACTCGGATTACGCGGACGAACAGTGCCGCGAAGTTCGTGCATAAGCACCATCATCATCCTCAACACGGTCCGTGAGAGGCAGGCTTCCCTGAACTCTGGCAGCTCGGTGATGCATTGCGGACTTGGCTCGCCTTCCGAAATGTAGGCCAAGCACCCGGAATTTTCACAGCAGCAGCAGTTCTCCTCCTCAGTTGGCATTAGCTTGCACCGATTGCACGTGCACCAGGTGGAGACGCCGTCCATGCGACATGGTCCAGGCTCTTCATCCGTTGACTGGTCCTCCCAACTGCCGTCCGAATCCCCATCGTTTTCGCGTGCTTGCCTTTCCAGTAGTTCCTCCTCGGTGTACTCGGGCTCGTACATATACGGCATTATTGTAGCCATTGTGTGGTAAAGAAAGTAAAATAATTTACAGAGATGGTACAGGTGTTCACAAGGCCTAGAAGCGGCGAAGGTAGCTGACCAGAGCACAGAAACGAGTCACAAAATACTCAAAGTAACACAGAGAGAGTAATGGAATCGAAAATCTGCTGCTGTGTGTTGTGAAACGGTGTGTTTATACTTATTGAGGAAAGAGGCGTCCTGCCATTTCCATGGCGACACTTTATTAGCTGGGGCGCAGCGATTGTTGACACGAAACGTGCTTTGGTGTTGGGAAATGGGCGGTATGCGTATGCTGATGTCAGGCTCAGGGGCTGTTTTGTGAGATGATCTAAGACCCTGTGTACAGCAAAGGAACATCGCGTGCCTCAAAACGAACTTTTTGGAACGTGAGCAAATAAAAATGCAAATCGCTGAATATTCTCTAAACATTTGATGTCAAATAAATGTACTTTACCAAATTTACAATCTTGCGGTTTGATTTAAAAGTACAGTTTCATATTCCGAATTGTGGCGCGCTGTGTTGTGAGCTGATCTGTGTTGGTTTCCGGGTTCTGTGTGGAGTCGCGTAGAAGACGCCTGGGCGCGTTTGCCTACGCAGCACAGTCACGTCACGGATAGAGGCGGGGAATATGGATGTTTTGATAAAGTCTGTTTCAGGGGCAGGGGATATGATTTAGTGCCGCAAACGCAGGTGAGCCAGGTCGATGGGGGGAAATGATAGGATTATCACAAAATGGCGGCTGATTTCGAGTGCGTTAATGGACGAAAAGTCGGGTAAGGTCCATAGGAAAGTTTTCTACGATCTACCGATTTATGCTTAAAAACACATGGCCGAACCGTAGGGACAATAAAAAAAAAGTCCCGGAACTATCCTTTAATGATTTCCTTTATGGAAAAAGGGCCATAGTACCGATGAGCCAATTTATTAGGTCGTAAGTGTGGGGCCAGTAGTTTCGAGGATAGCCAGACCTTATCACCCACTGCATAGGAAGGTCATGGTCTTCTTTTGGAGTCCGCATACTGCTTGGTGTTAGCTTGGGCCCTTTCGAGGTGTTCTTTGGCTTCCTTGTGTACGTTGATGAGGGTTTCAATCCAGGAGTCGACTGTAGGAACTGGTGTAGGATGTGGGAGAAGGGATGGTAGTACCGAAGGGTGGAATCCTTGGCTGCAGAAGAAGGGGCTGGTCTTGACAGCAGAGTGATCCGAATTGTTGTAGGCAAATTCAGCCACAGGTATTAAAAGAGACCAATCATCCTGGAACTTGGTGGTGAAACAACGAAGATACTGCTCCAAGGTTTGGGTCACACGTTCTGTAGCTCCATTGGTCTGTGGATGATAACCTGAGGAGAGGACACGTTGGATTCCTAGTATACGGCATAAGTGTTTCCAGAATTGAGATATGTATTGAGGACCTCCGTCTGATATGATCTTGGAAGGGAGTCCATGAAGTCGGAATATGTGTTCCAGGAAGATTCCAGCGAGTTCCGAGGAAGATGGTAATTTATACAAGGGTGTAAAATGAGCCATGTGAGTGAATAAATCAATGGTAACCATGATAGTTGTGTATCCCCTGGAAGGTGGTAGTTCCACAATAAAGTCTGTAGCAATACATTCTCAGGGCCTTGTTGGTAGCGTTTGGTTGGAGTAGGAGACCCGCCGGCCTCTTGTTATCATGCTTGTTTTGAATTTAGACTGCACAGGCTTGGATGTACTGCTGGATGTCAAGTTTCATTTTTGGCCACCAAAACTGTCTTTGTATTAAACGGAGAGTGTTGGTAATGCCATGATGTCCTGAATTAAGGGTGTCATGACAGAGGCTAGTAATCCTTTGTCGCAGTGTCTGTGTGGGAATGACCAGGCCATTGTCCTTGAACAAATACCCATCCTTGGTTTTAAGATTCCATCGATTCTTCCCAGTAAATTCCTTCCAGATCTCAGAGGACTGGGTTTGAATCCGAATGTCTTCCAGGAGAGTGATTGCTTGAGCTACGAAAATTGTATGGGGAAACATCTTTGGGAAGGATCGATTTTCAAGAGTTTCGTAGTCGGGACGTCGGGATAAGGCGTCAGCAATTATGTTGTGTGTTCCAGGTACATGATGGATTTAGAACTGGTACTGGGCAAAGAAGAAGGCCCAACGGGCTTGACGACTATTCCTACATTCCATGGATTGTAGGACTTGGAGATTCCGATGATTCGTACGGACCTGAACAGGATGTTTAGCTCCCAGGAGTAGATGACGCCACTCTGTGAAGGCTTGACAGATGGTCAACAATTCCTTTTCCGGAACAGAATAATGGGTCTCGCTAGGAGTTAGGGTTCGCGAGAGACAAGCGATGGGGTGTTCTAACTTGTCCTCGAATTCCTGCTTTAAGACTGCTCCGATGGCACAGTTAGAGGCATCAGTCTCCTCTAGGAAAGGTCGATCAATGTCAGGTTGAGCCAAGATGGGGGCTTGTGTAAATTCCGACTTCAAACGTTGGAATGCTTCGTCTTGGGCTGCGGTGCAGAGGAAGGGAGTATCCTTTTTCAACAATGTTATGATCGGTTGAACTATCTCCGAAAAGGAAGGTATGACTTTCCGGTAGAAGTTGGCAAGCCCCAGGAAGGATTGAATCTGTTTCACAGTAGTTGGAACAGGCCAGGATAATATGGAATTTACTTTTGAGTGGTCCATTCTAATTCCTTCTGGACTAAGGACAAATCCGAGATAGTGAACAGTAGAGACATGAAAAAGGCATTTCTCGGGTTTAGCCAGGAGTTTATGTTCACGTAGCCATTGTAAGACTGCCTTGACATGCTCTTCATGCTTAAGATGGTCCTTGGAGTATATCAGTATGTCGTCCAGGTAAACTATGACGAAGAGGACCAACATAATGGAGAACACCGGGTCCATAAAATGTTGGAAGACCGCTGGGGCATTGGCGAGTCCGAAAGGCATGACCAGGTATTCAAAGTGACCAAAGGGTGTTCTAAAAGCTGTTTTCCATTCGTCACCTTCCTTTATACGGATCAGATGGTAGGCACCTCTGAGATCCAATTTCGTGAAGATTACGGCTCCTCTCACCGCTTCCAGGATATCCGAGATTAAGGGCAATGGGAAGCGGTCCTTGAGGGTACATTGATTAAGACCACGATAATCAAGACAAGGCCTAAGCTCCTTAGTATCTTTCTTGGGAACGAAAAACAACGAAGCTCCCGCTGGGGATTTGGATGGTCGTATGGTGCCATTTTCTAGGTTGGTATCCAAGTATTCTCGGAGGGTCCTTTTCTCTGGTTCTGATAGGATGAACATCCTTCCAAAGGGAATCACTTCCGAGCGTTCAGTATCAATAGCCCAGTCTTCAGGTCTGTGAGGGGGTAGGGCTTGAACTATGGCAGTTGAAAACACATCAGTGTATTCCTGATAGGCTCTGGGGACCTGGATAATATTTGAGACCGTGAGTGGGCCTTTCTAGTCTGTCAGCATACCTTCAGAGAATCTTGACGAGGAATCCAGGGATAGGCAGTGAGACATGCAATGTTCGGAAACAAGGATCCTGCTGCCAAGTTGATGTATGGGTTGTGCTTCTGTAACCAGGGCATACCCAGTGGGCAGACTTTATGATGTCAAACTTGATCATCTCTTGATGATGGTTATCGAGAGCTGGATCTCTTTGGTTTGCAGGGTGATTGGTCCTGAAGAGAGAGGTCGTCCATCAATGGCCTCTATAGGTTGCATGATGTCTCGAGTTTCATATGGAATGTGGTAGGTAGTGACCCAATCCTGATCTATAAAAATCCCCATGGCTCCACAATCCACTAATGCCAGAATGGGGTAAGTTTCTTTATTGGATGGCGATAGAAAGGCCTGCAAGATCACAAGGTTGTTTTGTCCAGGAGAGTTCAAGGATGGAATAGATGTGGAGCAAACATCTCTCTCCCGAAGCTGTGCTCCATCTAGGATCGAGAGCTGGCGTTTCCCGAACGCCGTGGAGGGGCCAAAGGACATTCTCTCACAAGATGTTTATCTGAGGCACAGTACATACACAGCCGGTGTAAATCCGTCGCAATCTTTCTTGCGGGATATGGGTCTGCGGAAGGCCCCCAGTTGCATGGGTTCAGGGTCTGTGGTCGGGGCAGGAGTGGGCTCAGGTTTAGAGGGAGATTCTATAGAGGTATTTTGGTAAGGCATCCTTGTTTTCTTCTTTTCTGCCTTCCTTTCCTGGATTCGAAAGTCTATTTGTAAAGAGCGGTCCATAAGGGCCTGGAAGGAACCTGGGCGAGCTACCCTGGCTAGCTCGTCTTTTATTTCTTCGTTTAGTCCTCTCCGGAATAGAGTAAAGCAGGCCTCCGGGGACCAATCTGCTTCCTTGGCCAGTTGCTTAAAGCGTGTTACATAGGTAAGCATGTCCTGGGACCCTTGTTGGAAATCCAATAGACGTTCTTGGGCACTGTAAACCTGTTCTGGGCGGTCAAACATGGTCTTTAGAGCCCGTACAAACCAATCATAATCATCCAGTAGGGCATCTCCAGAATTAACTAAGGGCGTAGCCCAGGTTAATGCATTCCCAGAGAGATGCAAAATAATAAAGCCCACTTTTGACCTGGGGGTCGAAAAGTAGTAGGGCTTAAAGGTAAAGTGCACTAAACATGAATCAAGGAAGCCCCAAAGGTTCTTTGAGGAGCCATCATATTCATCCACTACTCCGCCCAGCAATACACTTTCCTTGGTCGCGGAATCACGTGACAGGACTAGTTGTTTTAATGCAGCATTCTCAGCTTTGAGATTCTGAACTTCTGTGGTTAACTCTTGCATGCTGCGCATGAGGTCTTGAACTGCAGGCTCCATGTCCGTATCTGTATCAGTTTGTCGGCGTCTCAATCTGTCACAGGTTTCCCCCCTTCTCACCTGTCTTTGTTGTTTGTTGGAGTTCTTCGATTGAGTCTTCTTTCGTAGAGTTCGGGTCGTGTATAGCCCAGTGTGCAGGTCCTCGTGTTCCAGCGTGCGTTCAGCGTTCCGAGTCCTGGGAACATTCAGATGTCCGGGAAGTCCGAAGAAATCCAGGAAACAGCGAAGAGTGCACACGGAAAATGAGTGCACGGAGATCCGGGATGCAAGGAGGACAAAAAGGAGGGGGAATGAAGGAGGAGGAATTTAGGGGAACTGGGAACCAGGAATCAAAGGAAAAACACAAGCGAACTACGGCAGCACACGTCTAGCCACGGCAAGCGGTAGCGTTGAGACGTGCAGGGCCGCGGGGGCGTGTCCGCTTTATAGAACGTAATGCGCACGGCGCGGAAACTAGTGAACAGTATTCCGCGTTCGGCGGCCATGTTGGGAGTACTGCTGATTGCAAGCCCCTATGGGTCAGGGACCAGGAAGTCCAGAAAGGACGCGTCCGATGGTTCATAACAATTAGGGCCGATGAGTGTCTCGGAGATGATTTCACCTTTAGAGAGTTGCTCCAATAATTTGGTTTGATGAGTCATTTTACTGTCAAGAATTTCGTATAGTTTGCTTTGATTAATAGAGCAGTATTCATAGCTCTCTGAGTGTTATTGGGAGCTGGGGCCTCGGGAAAAGAGAAGCGCTTGGATTGATGTTTGTGGATAAAAAATTCAGAGTCCAGAATCCTGGGCTGCCTCCTGAAATCTTGTGCGTTGCGGTGTGGGAGCTATAAAAGAAGGTGACTCATCTACAAAATGAGTGTGGTTCCCGTTCAGGACTTCTGGCCACTGGTGTGTGCTTGGATGCCTCTTTTGAGGTGAGGGATCCGGATCTGGTGAGAGCTTGGTTTGAGCAGACGTGTTACTCTGAGTGTGATCTACATGTAACTGGATCAAGTCACCAGTATTTGTACAGATACGAAGGATGTCGGTGGATTGGATTTGCTTGATGTGAACATGAAGCCAATAGCCTCCTCGTCAACCTCGGCTGCTATTGTTAAGAGCTTGTGGGCTTTGCAATGTTTTTGTTGGGCTGCCACTGAGCACCGGACGGGTTCCATGACCGAGTGAGGAATCATATGGATGGATGGATGGATGAATCAGGTCGTTTGGTTGCAATTCGCCTGATGTATAAGCTGATTCAACGGCTGTATCGGTGAATTCTCCTGTTAGAACAAGAGTGATTGGGTTATTAAGGTCAATCGACTGAGGGTCTCTGTTACATATTTTGGAGGCGTTCTGTGGGGCTAATTCCGAGTCTTTTGTTTGAATTGTCGGTATCGAACACTCGATTGTGTTTGAGGCTTCACTTGATGTAATATTAGTGTCAGTGAATGGGCCTGTTTGTGGAAGCATGTGTTCGGTAGGGAGTGGCTCATTAAGGTAGTAAGCACGGATGTCCGATGTGGGAGACATCGAGCGCTGTAGTTTGGGACTCATGCGGCTGGCTTGACTTAAGTTTCTGGCCGCCACCATCTTTAGATGATCTATGGAGAACGGATATGCTGGAATGATAGCAGGCATGCCAGTCTTTAAAGTAAACCTTTTAAGCACCATTGTGAAATCAGAGGGTTGATATTTCGAAGACGAGAACTCAACAGAGTTATAAAATGACTAGATCACACAAGGTGTTCGGGCCGATTCCCGCTGTACGCTCGCATGCTAGACAGCGAGACAGCCCACTCAACAACCACTCGCTCGAACGCGTGCACTGAACACGCAGGAGCAGTGATTTGTGAACGCTGCTGGGAAGGTGGGCGAGTTCAAAGATGCTACAACTGGTAGCAGAATCACAAAAGAAAACAAAAGAAACAAAAGAAACAATACACCAATCAGCTGTTGCAGAGAAAGGAGAGGAAAGTCCAGAGTCCATACAGCACACTCGCTCGAACACGCCATCACATTAACCAGATTTGGGTCACAGTTAAAGCCAACGCTAACACCTGCAAGTATGATGTCTTTGTACAGGTACCCTCAACAGTGCAAACCCTGACAATGAGTCTGTGCAAAACCCAGCCATAGTTAGTCATTTCAATGGCACTACAATCCAGCACTAAGACCAGTGCCCCAGTGAAACTAAGGTAATGTATGCATGTGTGCCATAGGTTCACAGAAGGAAGGGCTGTTTGAGGCCTTGCCCAGGCCTTTCTGCTTGCAAGGCTGGCTGGTGTTGGCTGTGGCTCGGAGTTTAGCCCACCTCAGTCAACCTGCAAGGCCATAGCAAACCCTGTCTGGGGTCAAGGTCTGTGCTGCAGTGTCTACCATGTGTTGCAGTCTTGCTGCCACTACGACCAATAGCATTGGTTTGACTTCTTTCCAGCCCCAGCAAATAGAAGGTATAGCCTGCTGGGAGAGGGCAGCTAAGGCCAGTCATTGATGGGTTAAGTGAACCTAATGATAACCAACCATGCTGTGGGGCCTTTTAGAAACTGAACATGATGTATAATGTAAACTAGAAATGATCTGCTAAATGGGTTACTGAAAGTCTGGCATGATGCGCCGCCTGAACATACGGCAAACTGATAACGATCTGCTCAGTGTTCATAAGGTCGTTTGAATACTGGGCATAATGTAATTTGATGCTGCGATGGGTGGGTTTGCTGGAAACTAGCAATGATGTACTAAGCATAACGTAAATTGGTAATGATGCACTAGCTAAAT
Organism: Ambystoma mexicanum; assembly: GCF_040938575.1. Taxonomy (NCBI): domain Eukaryota; kingdom Metazoa; phylum Chordata; class Amphibia; order Caudata; family Ambystomatidae; genus Ambystoma; species Ambystoma mexicanum. The sequence goes on from NC_090934.1 coordinate 232,506,595, forward strand.
TCAAATACAGATACATACAACCAGAGAGAACAGCATATATTCATAAGAATATTTAGAGACAAATAATGGAAGTGTCCATTTGTTTATTTCTATCTATACCAGTGTGCATTATGGTCTGTACATGTACAACAAAGGCCCTTCAGAGGGACAGTATCCTATTGCAAGGCCTTGTGTGCTGTATTAAACAGGTGTTTCCCCAGTATCCCTTAAATATTAGGCGTAAGCACCACCATTGTTTTTTTCGGATTCGGGTATATTTCAGGTCACTTGACCCCCTTGAGGGCATTTGGGAAAAGGCTTCGTCCACACAAAAAATGTTCTTTCTTACTGTGCTCTTCCTAATAGTGCCAAGAGACTGTTCAATTGGCAGCAGCATGTAGTATACAGCACAATGACATAGCATTAAAAGAAGTCTAGGTGGACTGGTGTGGTGTGCAACTGCTGTTCTCTTCTAAAGGTCCTCTTACTTCGTCATCAGTGAAAGCAGAAGGATTTACCCACCCCTCAACCACCCGTCCATCTATCAATCTGCTGCCAAGTGTGACAAGAGCCCAGGGCCACTGCTAAATAAAGGCAAAACTAGGCTGCTGCCTTGGACACCATTGGCAGGCCCATTAAAGTGAACCCAAAACCAAGACAAGGGGCCTCATTACGACCCAGGCGGAACACCATGATGCTAATAGCACCATGGTCCATGCCGGTAACTTACCGACTCCGCCATGGAGAAAGGGGGAATTACCACCCCATTACAAGGTTGGCGGGGCGGTAATTCCCCCTTCCTCCATGGCCCTTCCCCATTCCCATTTTAGCCCCATAGGGCTCAATGGGAATGGGGAAGGCGCTAAGTACGGTACCGCAAATTGCGGTACCGTACTTAGCCCCAAGGTCGCTTTGCGGGTCCCTACTTTAACGGCTGGTGTAGAGCAGCCGTTAAGGTCGGGTCCCGCAAAGGGACCTCGTAATCAGGCTCTAATGGGTTAACAGCGCCGCAGCCTTTTACGGCGCTGTTAACCCATTAGCGCCAGGGTCGTAATGAGGCCCAAGGTGTTCCCATGCCACGGCTCAGTGGAGCGGGGTGCAGAGAAAATATCGCATGGGGTGGAGTAAATCCTTGCAGAGGGTGACCCGATATTAAAAAAAAAAAAACGGAAAGGCCATGAACATGAAGGTAGGACTACAATTTGACAGATGCTGCCAGGACTACAATTCAGTAGTGGAAAGAGGGTTTGTAATGGACGGATTCCAGATATTCCCCCGGATTTAAACTGTGGCTTTAGCGGTGACTGCAGGTACCCCAAGCACAAATTAACTTTTGCTCTGATCACTATTCTCAGCCTGGCTGTGAAACTAATCCCTAAGGCGTCTCTGTGGCCGAGTGAGTTAAAGCAGGTGGTTGTTATCGACAAAAGGTCTTGCCTAGGCGTTTCTGCTCACCAGGCCGCTTGTGTTGGCTCTGGCTCAGAGTTTAGCCCACCCCAGTCAACCTGCAAGGCAATAGCAAACCCAGTCGGGTGTCAAAGTCTGTGCTGCAGTGTCTGCCATGTGTTGCAGTCTTGCTGCCTCTCCGACCAATAGCATTGGTTTCACTTCTTTACAACACCAGCAATGGAAGGGAGGGGGCAGTTAAGGCCAGTCAGTGATGGGTTAAGTCATAATCATAACCAACCACGCTGTGGGGCCTGACAGAAACTGAACATGATGTATAATGTAAACTAGAAATGATCTGCTAAAGGGGTTACTGAAAGTCTGGCATGATGTGCCGCCTGAACATGTTTAAGCCTAACTAAGAATGGGAAAGGGCCATCATGCAATTATGGCCCTTACATCTATTGATCTTCCTTAAAATACCGTAAGGGTGCCAAAGGAGGAGACTGACACACAGGCATGATAGTTATTCAAGACTTTTATCAGAAAATAAAGCAAAGCTCTACTTGACCCTATTACTAAGAGGGTTTTTTCATGCCTCAACCAAAATTGCTAAGAGTGCTGTCAAGATGTACAAAATAAAGAGTCCACAGTACTATGTCAGAAACCTATTTCCTTCCATTAAATTACATACTATACTTAAGAAGTGGTGAATCTCCAGGGTTCAATCTCGTTTTGAGTAAAACACAAAGGTCCAGGTTTAAAAGTTCTCAAAGCACAGTTCAATGAAACATCAGAATTCCTTATTACGCACAGTTCTCTTCACTGTTGGGTTCCTCATGGTTAGAATTCAAGGATAAGTACCTCCTTCTCCTGGTCCTTTGTGTACTGCTTTCTTTAACCTTCTTGACCAGGGTAATAGTCCCCTCCCCTCTGGTCTTCTGTTCCCAATGTTAGGGGGATGTCTCCCTCCCCCTAACCTTTCTCAGATTTGTGTAGGTTAGCTATTGGTGTGGGAATGTCTCCCTCCCCGTGGTCTTTCTCAGGCTTCTCTGCCAGTTTAACAATTGGTGGGAGAATGTCTCCCTTCCCCTGACCTTTCTCAAGCTTCTCAGACAGTACAAGTGATGCAGGAATTGTCTCCCTTCCCCTGGCCTTTCTCAGGCTTCTAACCGACAGTTTAACAAGTGGTGTGGGAATGTCTCCCTCCCCGTGGTCTTTCTCAGGCTTCTCTTCCAGTTTAACAAGTGGTGGGGGAATGTCTCCCTTCCCCTGACCTTTCTCAAGCTTCTCAGACAGTACAAGTGATGCATGAATTGTCTCCCTTCCCCTGGCCTTTCTCAGGCTTCTAACCGACAGATTAACAAGTGATGGGGGAATGTCTCGCTTCCCCTGGCCTTTCTTAGGCTACTCAGACAGTTCAACAAGTGATGGGCAGTGATCGAAGTAAGAGGGAACAGTCGGGAGTGGTGTTCCACTATTTTGTTTTCTTCTGTTTACCATTCCTCTACTTTTACGACCATATTCACCATTCTATATAAAGGATTTATCCATTCATGTCCCTGTACAAGTGTAGACATGTGCAATGCCCCAGCTGCAACACCTTGTCACATGTTGCACTATGCTTCCACCTACCCTCTTCCCTGCCGAGACCACACTTCCACTACCTTTGTCAGTACACTTCTATCACTGGTGATGGGGGAATATCTCCCTTCCCCTAGCCTTTCTCATGCTTCTCAGACAGTTCAACAAGTGATGGAGGAATGTTTCCCTACCCCTGACCTTTCTCAGACAACCCTGGTTCACTAACCTACCAGGTGTGGGTCCCAGACCCTTATTTCTTTACTTCTTTGGCTTATAGTATTTGGGATCCTTGAGTACAGCCATGAGGAAGAAGGCTTACAAGATTAATTGTTATGTAGCCTTGTAAGCCTTATTTCTTTAGACTTCTGTCCTTTGGGATCCCACCAACCGTTCCTGGTCATTCAGAGCTCCACAGGGTGCTTACCGGAACTCTTGGTTGTCCGTGGGTCTCTCCGACCTCTCAAGCAGGCTTTGTTTGGCTTCTCCAGGTGCTGCAGCACCTCTGCAGTGTACCCCTCTTCTCAGGCTGCGTCTCTCCTGATAACCACGCATACCAGCGTCGTCGATCACCTCTATGCCTGTGGCATCTCTTTGTCTGCCGGTCCGTCCACAGCGACCTTCCTGGGCTGCCTCTGTCTGTGGGTAAGCATCTCGCTTTGTGCTCTCCTGGCCTCTCTTCTCCCTTCGCCTTAGGACTTGCTGGTTCCTCCAGGGCAGCCTTCTCCATTTGGATTGTCTGTCACTTCTTTTTAAGATGTGACTTTCGCAAGCTTTTTCAGAACCACTAGACCGCTCACCGTAGTTGTTTCTCATAGTGATTTTCATGGTTCTGCATTTCTCCCTTGTCTCAGTACTTTGCAAGTAGGCTGTAGGAATTTCTACCTGGGCTACACATATTGATGTTTGGGGTATTGAAGAAGTTTGTGTATGACAAGAAGTATAGGGAGTGGTTGATAAAGTCTGGGAACACCACATTTTCCTAGGATAGTTGTCCCGAGTCCCATGTGGGGATCCCTCCCCAGGAGATCCACCCGCTGTATACCACCCCCAGCGGTCTATCGGGTAGCAGTCTCATCTCCCTGGCCTTAAGGGAAGGGGCTCTCCACCAGGGGAGAGGTGACAACATCCAAAGATTCGTCATAATACATACTTTTTTGGGGCAGAGACTATAGTTAAAAGTAAGACTTGATTTTCCAAATGAAAATGGAAACTCAGTAGAAAGGAGGCAAAAACAGGGACTGCAACAACAGGAGTTTTGCAGTAATCATTCACAGTACATCAGTATGTCCATGCCGGGTAATTAAAAAAGACACACAAGTGTTCAATGGGAAGCAGAGCAGCGCTAAAATGGGCATGGTGCCAATTTGGTAAGAAACAGATTAAGCAGGTTTAACGGTCCCAGGCAAGCAGTACAGAAGACTGACGCCATAAAAAACGTTTTAGAAATGTAAAGTTTATTTTAGTTCATGCTGTGCCACATAGTTATTCCAAGATTAATACGGGTAGATCAAGAAGGTCCTGATGACCCTGATATTCTGGAAGTTTCTAGGGAACAACGTGGACCCTCAGCTACGCACCCCAGGAGAAAAGTCCTATTGTAGGCCAGGGCCTCCCAGATCCACTGCCAGAACTTGTCCCTTCTGGGGCCTGATTACATTTTTGTAATGATCCTCAACCAACATTGTACATCGCTCTATCGCTCCCTAGCAAGGTCTGTGCTATATCAAGCGAAACACAAATAAAATGCAGGTCAGCCGGTCCAGTAAAAAAAGTGCTGGTTTTCATGGATACCGGCACTTTACTGGACCGGCTGACTCCGGGTCTGCTGGTTGGTCACCTGGGTTACCTAAAGCTAAGAGTGCCAGGCGCCCTACCAGAAAAAATGCCCTCATTACCGGCAACGCCATGGGTGCCGGTAATGACGGCAAATCCCCTCCTGGAGTTACATGGCACTCCATAAATGGGGATTTACACCGTCACTCCGGTGCCTGTAATCCGGCGGAACGGGTGCCGGAAACGGTATCTACAATTGCTGATATCCTGGTGGCTCTACCACCAGGATACCAGAAAACTCAGAATGAGGCCCAAAGTCTGTGATGTCCTCCTTGAAGAGCTATGTTTAAAGGATGTTGCTGAATTAAGCCTAGACCCGTTCTGTTGCTATAGCTACAGTTTTTCCTCCTTGATAGTTTTTGGCGCCTTCCAGGTATTTTCTTTTTTTCTTCCACAGATGAGGGGTGTGTGCCTTGGTCATACTGGATAACTCTTGATGAGAGGTATACACCACCTGGGACAAAGGTGAATGATACCATTTTTTTTTAAATTCTATTCTCGTTGCTAGGTAACCAGCATAGCGCTTCAAGGGCAGGGGAGATGGAATCTCATAATGTAAGGCCCAATATCGTTCTAGCTGTTCTCTTCAGGACCGGCTGGAGTTGGCAAATCAGGTTCTTATTTAGGCCTAGGTAAAGAGTTTCGTAGTACGGTAGGCTCGAGAGTGCCGAAGATCTTGTTAGCTCAATCTTCTGTGGGATGTCCAGGTACTGGTCAATCTTTCTTAACAGGTGGCGTCAGGAACGTGGTTTTTACGTTGAGTCGCACAGTTTCCAAGTGCTTTAAATAAAAGGTGTCCTTTTTCTTATTTCACGTTGATGATAATATAAGGTAGTAATAATGTAACGGTGAATGACTAGCTTTCAGGTCTCCATGCTGTGAGTTTGTTTCAGCACACACTGACTTGTATAATCTTTTTTCCTAGTTCTCTTTTTGTGGCTAAGGTTTCCAAGACTTAGTGGGCACTATGGAAATTGGAAGTTCTTGGAACAGGTTGGTTGAACTGGGTCTCTGTTAGCTACAAGATTGATTTGCCCAATCAGCCTTTTAAAGTCACCGTCTTGATGGGTGCCTGACTCTGCCCCACGTGATAATAATACGGTCTCTTTCTTAGATAAGCACTTTATTGTGATGCACTTTATCTTTATATAAAAAATAAGCTAATATTTAATCATGCAGATTTAATATGTATTTTTTAATGTTGAAACGATAATAAAATGATTATAGTTTTTTAAGCAAATTATGTTTTTCCTGGGTTGATCTGTAGTGTATGTTCTGGGTTTCTTCTAGTCATTTCTGTCGGTTTTGCCTTGCTTATTAAGCATTGTCCGCTTGACATGACCACTGTTTGAATATTGTCTGCCCCACGTGATGACACCTGCTCTTCAATGTCATAGGCATGTTGCAAACGTTTAGAAACCCGGCTGCCTCCCACTCGGAACAGAAAAAGTGCCACAAAAAACACACTCACAAGGGTGAAGAGCGCAACAGCATTAAGGTCTGTGACAGAGACATAGGACAACCACACTTATTAATGGAGCTGGTGACCATGTAGGGTCCCTGATTAAAGACCAAGCAGGAAATCAGTAAAAAGGATAGGCCTGGCGATCCTCATTTGACCTCATTGTTTTTGCTATACCTGGCATATGCTTATTCCCATCACATTCATCACATCCCTTAGCGAATATCAGAATTTCTGCACTTGTTTTCCAAAGTCTTCATTGTGGATGTGATGGAAACCTGGAGTTTCTGTGCGGTTCCCAACATATGCAAACAATAGTGAATGACCAAATGTTCAAATAAATTAAATAGGTTTTGGAGCAAGATATTGAGGTAATATGCACCAGTGTTGGACATGTAAATAATTGACTGTGTGGTACCACCACCCAGGACAGTATCTAGCCAACTTGGTGCCCTGGGCGCAACTCTAGAATGCATCCACCCCCAGCCCCCGGACTGGCACATGTCACTCCCAGACTACACCTCTGTGTCGCGTGACAAAACCCCTCCTCAATAGCAATAAATCATTGCTATATAAATGAAGCTGGTTTCATTACATTGTAATTGAAGCACTTTACCGAAGAAATCTAATGTGAAAACGTAGCTGTTGCTGCCCAAGTAAATGGTTCTTCTGTCACCTGCTCTTAGGGAAGGCCTTGCCTGCATGCAGTTTCAAACTGTCCCTACTGGCACACTGCAGTGTGACCAGCCTGCCGGGATCTGAGGGCCCACTGACCACTGACTCTGTGTTGCAGGTGTTCAAAGCATTTCAGAAATATAACAGTTATCAGAGATCTCAATAATTGATAAACAAGTCTGTGATGAAAGAGTTGAATGTGTGAATCTCTAAATATATAACAGACACATGGCTGGGTGCTCACATCACTGTTCATAACACTCACCCTAACATTCAAATGTTTGTAACCATGAACCATACATATTCATTTGGACAGCTCGCGTTTTTGGATGCGAGTATAAAATGGCTGCAACATCAGCCACTCAAATGGGGTACAAGGGCTCTTTTTCTTCTTGTTTCTGGAGAACTTTAGATGACGAGGGGCTGGGTCTCAGCGCGAGTATGCCCAGCCCCCAATACAGAAACATATTTAGGGAATTATATCTACAGACAGGACAGGATGCCATAGCAGAGAGACCCAATAAACAATGCACAACAAGGATACGCAGAAAGGATTGTAACTCTCACAAACCTGAGCCTGACCAGTAATGAGCTAATGAAGCACTTTAAACAAAACCAACTTCTAATGCATGGTAAAGGGTTCACAGTTCCTCAGCCACTACCTCCTGACCATTACGCAGGCCTCTGGGGTTTTCTCTGCAAAAATGAGCAGGCCCATGCTTTATCAAACAGAACTGGCATTGGCATCCCTTATTGGTGCTTGCCTGCAGCTAGTGAGAATCATAGTATGGAGGTGTAGAAAGGGCACTTGGCCTAGTAGATGTACAATTAGAGGCGACTTCTTTATTTGCTTTATGGGTTTAACTGTGGGCACAGTATGGTATACTCAGAGCCACATAGACACAAAGCTCCAGTGTGCAATTGTATGGAAATGGGACACATCAGATAAAAACAGGCATATGTGCCCTTTACATAGAGGAGCACCGCATAGACGCCATTAACCAACAGGGTGTTGCTCACAAATCATTGCTTACATAAGACAAAAACCAGGGGGGGATCATCATCCTCCCACCTGGAAGCAAAAACCTGGAACACCCCCCCAAAAGAAATACGAAGCACGAAGGATTACCTAAGATTCGGAAAAGGGCCTAAACCCTGGCTATTCACCTCAGAATAAGACGACAATGACTAGGAATAACAAAGACACCACCAGAAACAGAACACACCATAGCAAGCATACATGGAGGGAAGAAGCCAGGGAGGGACCACGAAAATACCCGCTCGAAGAACAATACCCCCACTCTAGACATCAACCCAGGGACATGCACTATAGCGGCTGAGGGAAGAGCATTACCCAATTAACTGGCACCCCGGGAGGCCCTAAAGTGCCTTCCTCTGGGGGTGGGGACCCCACCCAAGGGGCTGGGGGAGGCAAGGGTAGGCACAGCCTTGGCAATTTAAGAGCAAACCCTTCCATTATACCCATTTCAACCCAGGGGACGGGGGATGCCTTCACCACCTCATAACCATAGACTGCTAGACAGGGAAGAAATCCACCACCATGCGCAGAACCCAGCGAATGAACCGCTACAAACGCTGAGCACACAGCACGGGCAGAGATGCTGAGCACAGTAGGCCAAATCAACGAGGTAAGAAAAGCCCCACTAACCCAACCCTAAAACCTCAAGTTCCACATACACCTCTTAAACACTAAACAAACACAACCACTACACTGCAACAACAAAACAAACCACACATAGTTCCGCACAACAGCACATGGGAATCCACTGAGCCGTAAATCGCAACCCAAGCTCATCGAACGAACAGTGTAAACTGAACTGAGGCTGTCAACAGGACATCACAACTCTCGCTCTACCTCTTCCTGCTATGCCCTACTAATCCACCCCACACTCCTTCCTTTTAAGATCTGCACGAGCGCCAGGGGACCACTCCAGTAGTGATAGTGCGTGGTATAAACAATCTTTAACATTAACATATCAATGCATTGATTTGCCATGGACTACTGTTTGCATGGCGGCACACAATGAACCCTGCTTTCCTAATCTAGGTGCCAAGTCACATTTAGGTGCTATCTGGTGTGTGTGCACCCTAGGCAGTGGTTGGCTTGTTCAGAAAATGGAAACACCTTTGATGCCGAGCGGGTGCATTATGTCCCAAAGCAATCACTAGAATACTTAAGCAAGAAAATGACAGCGCTATAAGTAACAAAAAACATACCCAAAAAATCGTTTTGGCGTGCCACATAAAAAGACATGAAAATAAAGAACATAGTTTACAACTTGTTCCGTGTGGCACGTTAATTCTCTTCAGAGAATGCATAGATTTAGTGAGCTAACTGATGCAAATTCTGCCCTTCAGAATAAAAATGCCCCATGTTCATTTTTTAACACTGAAATGTTAAGAACATACTGTGTAAAAACAATGGCTTGTTAAATGAATCATCACTTATAAATGTCCCACACTTGAAAGTCTCTGTCAACAAAAAGATTGAGGAGAAGCGGGTGTGTGTTTTTCCAGAGCATCAGTCCGCCACCAGCCACAGGAGGGGTGGGGGAGGGTAGGGGTTGGCGATGGTGTTTGTTCTCACTCTCCTCCCATAAACACTTTTGACTCTCTCAGAAGATTAAACAAACAGGAATCGGCACAGATAAACATCCTGTTTTTGAAAGCGCTTTGTCAATTTTGACCCGGCTTGACATGCCCTGGAGTGTGTGAGCTTGTGTGAGGACCCATTGAGGTTCATGCACGCAGGGGCGTGAGATATGTAGTTGGGGGGGATTTAGCATAGAAGGGCTCATGTTCATGGGGCGGGATGGGGCCTGGGGGAGGTAACGTGAGGAACATGCATAAAAGCCTTGAGTAAGGCTGTTACGCACGTTTCTTATAGTCACATCCTATTCTCATTCATTTGTAAGGGAGGAGCATAACACAATTTGAGGTTCCGCCACTACCCTTCCTCTCTGCCACACGTTTGCTCCAGCATTTGCTGGCATGGGGTTTAATGTCGGTGCAAATGCGGTAGATCCATTGTAGATCCCTATGGAGTCAGGCGGCTTTATGCAAAATCATAAAGCCAGCTGACCCCATGGGGATCCATTGTACACGCTGCCTGGCATGCTCTCATGGACAGGCGGCTCTCATGCCCGGCATCGTTTACAATTACAATTAGACGCTGCATGTCGCACAGCATTTAATTGTCAGCATTGTTCACAATTGTCAGAGTAATGCAGGGCTGTGTGTTGTCAGGGTGGAGGCTGAAAGGTTAGTGACATTTGGCAGGTTACAACTTTGTGTATTAATGTGCAATAATTCCATTTAAGGATTCTGCAGACGTGCACGGGTCCCTTAGGTGCAGGGCATGTTTGATGCTTGTATTTCTGTTCAATGCAGACAAAAGAAACTCGATCTGCGGAACAGAAGGTGCGGCAATTCCTTCAGGGTGCGCCATGGTTGCCGGTTTCTAGCCTGGCGAGATTTATCCGGCAGGGGACATGGGGCCCAATGATGGCCCGCCTGGCCCCCCAACCTGGGAACACAGTGACATCACTGTGCCAGCAAGGCGATGCCCTTACAGTGCTCCTCACCCCCCTGAGCCTATTTGGCTTGCAGAGTGGCAAGGGCCTGTTTTTCTGCTGCTGCCTCCCTTTAATAAATGTGTTTTGCTGTGGACATTTTTTTGTCGGAATGAGGATGAGGATGCAAGGTGGCACCACTTGGGTAGAAGCACCAATGTTGCGGATGGGCCGAGTCCCATGGGAGTAATTATAGGGCAAACGGTGGGACAAGTCCCCCCCCCAACTTTTGTGGCATGCCAAATTGTCCCCCCATCTTTTGACGGGGGCAGGGCCGGGAGGCCACATTGCAGCTGCTGCTTAAATTATGTAATTGGACAGCGCAAGCCTGGCTGTCCATTACATAAAGCGGGCGGCAGCCGCAGTGATCGAAGTGAGAGGGAACGGTCGGGAGTGGTGTTCCACTACTTTTATTTTTTCCGTTTACCATTCCTCTACTTTTTAAAGCCATATTCATTATTCTATATAGAAGATTTGTCGATTCATGTCCTTGTGCAAGTGAAAAGTCGTAATAGGAGCCGTAGTTAGTAGTCACTTAGACTATTGCAATGCTCTGGCCACAAAACCTTGTCGTATGTTGCACTATGTGTTTGTCTACACGCTCCCCTGCCGAGACCACAGTTCCACTACTTTTTTCGGTACACTTCTACCACTGGGGGCATGGATACCCCACGTGGCTGATATTATTCATATGTTCATATTTAGTGTGTTAAATACAATTTATATTTTTGGGGGAGAATGCCATTGTCAAAAGATTACCATTTCACATTATATTTTGTTATGACTACGTCTTGAAAGACAGCCTACAAGCCACTCTTTATAATTTTGTGGAATTGCATTCTGGTATTTTTAGTCTTCAAGATGGGGTGAAAATAACACATTTGTACTCTTATTGTTTGGCATATTTCAATAAGGATTCCTATATTGCTGGAGTACTTTAATTATGATGTGTGTACTTTTCAGGTCTGATTTATAAAAACAGATTTTTGCTGAAAGACAAAAGTCGTGGTGAGGAGGGGAAAGGATCAGGGGGCACATTTGTTGTGATAATTTACCAGGTCCGTGGATGTGGGAAGAGAGGTTGCTGGACTTAAGATGTTCTCCCTGGTCCTGTGTTGATTTTCAGGGTACAAGTTGAGATTACATGTGGGTTGTGTGCGTCCGCTCACTTTTTTCACAGTGCCGACTCCATCCCCCTTAGGTGTTTTTGAGGCCAGCATGCAAAAAAAGCTTGTTTGTTCAAGTTTTCGCCCACCAGGATTTGAACCCACAAAACCACCTCTAAGCACACATCTTGTATTGGTATTTTGCTTTCCATAGAATATTTCAATATAGATTTTTGGGTTAAAAGGTGCACACCTTTTACACTTTGTCAGGAGTGCTCTAGGAAAATCTCCTTTAGCTGTTTTTTTCCCTCGGTATTGATGATTAATTTTGTTAAAGACAATGTTCATTTCTATTTTGAATTTTCTTCCATTAGGAAAGGCCAGTTGAAATAAATTTGCGTTTTTCACTGTAGGATACGTTCAGTCCCTGTGCGTGTGTTAATTAACCCCCACACTTTTTTTCTGGACTTGACACCTATTGATGACATTTTAAGACCTGTGTAATTGCTTACTCCGACTGCCTTAGTACCTTTCGGTTAAATAGGCTTTGTTACGATTGCACTATCCTGCAGCAAAAGCACTTTGCCCTGTCTGGCCCAGGACCAATCCCTGCCCTTACATCCTTGGAACGTGCAGTCATCTTAGGTATGTTTGGATTACTTAACGGTGATCTTTACTATTTGCCCTGCTCTTTCTGGTCACCGTATTTTCTTTTGAGGTCCCCATCTATGCAAATGATTCAGCTCACTCGGTCGGCTACTCCAAAGTAAGCCTCACTCCTGATATTGCTATAACCGTAATATTAACAGTTAAAATTCAGATTTTGAACTTCAGTTTATCTGATCCCTATGGATATTAATGACTAATGTTTTTACATCATTTTCTACGAGGGGGCCCACACATCTTTTGCTGCCTAAGGCCCCGCAAATCCTAGAGCTGGCCCTGATGGCAGGCTAACCTTGTAGTGAGGGGCTAACTTTTCAAGACTACGGGAGTCGCCGGGAGAGGGCCAAACTTTGTGGGTGCATCTGTATACTCTAATGAGACTATTCTAGTCAGCTTAAATGTTAAAAGCTGTTGACACTCTCTGTCAGAAACACACACCTAGTTAAGAACTGTGAGAATGAGCTTCCTTCTGTCTCCCATGTCCCGTTCACTCCCCTGACATGCAAATACCAAGTCACTCATCATGATTTCAATTGCCTAAAAATGTATTCATACAAATTCAGGTGCTAACAATGAAATGCGCTAAATTATGACTAATTGTCTGGCCTTTGTTATAAGTGCATCCCTCCCCCCAAGAACTGTTTGTCAGGTCCTGTCCTGCTATGGCATTGTAGTTCAGCCAGGCCAAATCAACGTAGCCCAACATTTCGGGTGTCAGGGCCAGGGGGGATAAAGCATGGTCTGCTCAATGGCCGTTGTGCCACTGTTTGCATGTGTTATTGTGTATGTAATGTATATATGCATGTTATGGGCACAGACTGCATTGCAATGGAGGTGCTGGGTGCATGTGTGTGTGAGTCGGTGAGTGTGTACAAGCATACGTGTGTTGAAATTTGTGTCTGAATGAATGATAAATAATGCATGGTTTGTCTGTTCTGGGTGGAATGAAGTTTGTGAATGTTATGTTGGTGTGTCACTAGGTGGGTGGCAGGCAGGAATGAGGATGTGTGGGGGCCCATTTTGAACATGATGGTTCGGGCCGCATGATTAGAGCAAGAACAGTCTGAGGCACCCGTGGGGTGCATACATTGCAATGGTGACAAATTATCTCGCCAATTATCTCGATGCGGCCAGGCAGCTAAATGCCCACTGAAGAGCTCTAAACCCTTCTTTGACAGCATGTGAGTGATGTGGAGGAACCAGTGTTAGAAGGCAAAGAGGTGATAACATTTCAGTGTATCCAGTGGGAAAAGAAAACAGTTTGTAATGTGAGCGCTGCAAAGTGCACTTTTTAAGCCCCAGAACTAAAATAGAGAGAAATGAATCTAATGCTGTTACAAGACCGCTGAGTGCTGACTGGCAACATGGAGGCAGGAGCTGGGGGTCACCCCTGAGGCTTGAGGCCTCTTTTATTTGAAAAGGTTTAAAGGCCATGATGCCGTCCAGGATGAATGGGTATTAATTTTTAGTGTGTGTATGTATGTATGTATATATATGTGTGCGTGAAAGGTGCTTGGCAGGTGTGGCACTTGTTTATGGGTATCAAGAAAGCAAATATGAAATATTTCATGGCTAGACTCAGACTGGGATTTTGGGGCTGCCTGTCCAGCCCTTTTTCCTTCTGTGACATCACTTTATTCTGGGCATCTTGATAAAGCAAGCATGATATGTGTTATTAATTGGCTAGACTGGCATTTTTTACTGTTGTCAATGCAGTGAATTCTTGTATTTAAAATTTAATTTTAAAGATACAGCACCAGTCTTATGCAAGTTATAACAGAGCGTCAGCACAGGACTCTCGTGGTGTCGTAGTTTAGCATTATCCCTCAGAGCCACCATCCACCCTTCCTCCACCCTGCCCCTTTCCTTCTGTTGTCATTTCCCCCCCCCAACACTTTCAGTAGAGTTACTCCACTGCCTAGTTCACCGCCTCAGACAAGTGGCTAGGAGTTCCAAGTGGGCAAAAGCTGGTGGGTCAAACCATGAATAGGTTGATAGTGTACCAGCGAGGTACTGGAGTGGCCAGGAAGTCCCTCTGGGCAACCACGCCTCTACATCTTCTCGAATTAACCACAAGGCTGGGCTCTTTTTTGTAGGTGTAGGGGACGAATGAGCACAACGGTAAATCATTTTTTTTCTAATTTGTTATTTTTAAATAGAAGGTCAGTTGCAGCCTGTTGAGGCGTTGCGTAACTCTCGTGTTTGTGTTCTGGGTGATTTGTGCCTCAAAGTCTGTGTGTATTTGAATGTGGCTTGTATGAGGCAACCGGGTGGGAGGAAAACCAGCCCGCGCTCTGCTCCCTTCTTCCTGCCAAAATAGCTGAAATGACTGCCGAAGGCTGCTGGCAGACATGGCTGAACCACTTTGTGTAAACATCGAATCACCAGAATTTTCAATCGGTTCCACTGCATCTGAAAGGGAGGAGTAGAGCCTCTCAGAACTCCACATCCCAGTGCAGTCTTCTAAGATTGCTCCAATCAGCTCCCTACCAGGGCATCGCGAAATGAGAAGTCCTCGCTCTACGGAGACTTCACCATGCGTAATATCAAGGCGCTATGTGCAATGAGCCTGGGGCATTTAAGACGCATGTCTCAATGTCACTTTGTAGGTCTGTTTCAATCCCAGTTGCCACTGAGACACTATCCACTGTGAACCTGAAACCTCTTGATGACGACATTGCAGTTTGGCAGCATATTCCTCCCACGCTCACTGCTCCATACTAGGGCACTATGAGGTGAGAGCCTCAAACATCTATGCAGGGGAGAGGGCAGGCAGAAGCATAGTGCAACATGTGACAAGGTGCCCAGCCAGGCCATTGCAATAGTCCAAGTGAGTAGTAACTAAGGCTCCTATTACAACTTTACACTTGCACAAGGACATGAATGGACACGTCCTCTATATAGAATGGTGACTATGGTTGTCAAAAGTAGAGGAATGGTAAAGATGAAAAAATAAAAGTATTGGTACACCCGCTCCCGACCATTCCCGCTCACTTCGATCACTGCATCTATGATGCTCTCATCCACACTCTTAACAATGTTGCCGCAGAAAAAGGGAAGTTTCTATTCCCTTTGACTTTTATTGGGGGAAAAGCAAAAATTAGGTGGAAGAAACGTACAAACCTTTGTAAAATATCAAATTTGGGGTTTGTTGGGGGAGCTCGGGTTCCTCCCTCAATTATCCAACCATTCCCCAATAACACACAGAGCCATTACTCTCTCCAACCTTCTTTATTCGTCTTTCAAACTTAACTAACTCTTCCCTTGCCTTGTCCCTCCCCTTCCGCCCTCCTCCCCCCCTGGTGATGTGTGTGTGTCTTAAAGGGGCGGCGTCCCTTTCACTCAGATACAACACCTCCCCCGTGCTTAACATGAAAGCCGGGGTCACATCTGTGAAATCAGTCTCACAGTCTCCTCACTGCCCTGTGAGGTCTGCCTGGAGACTCTCGGCTTTCGCCAGTCGTTTCAACCAGAGGGCCCTCGTCCTCTTCAGTTCCTGAGTCCTCAGCAGTTGGTTCCGGTGTCTCTTGATCATCGAGATACAGTCTTTTGAAGAATGACACATACCTGGTTACTTCTCCTGGCTCTCCGGTTGCTGTTATCATGGGTCCCTTTATGGCAGTTATTATTCGAGGTTCCGGATTGTAGCGGGTGTCCGTTTTCTTCCTTTGAGTTTGGAATACTAGGACTCTTTGTCCCACTTCTAGCTGGGGGTCCTGTGCATTTCTCTTTCTGTCAGCCCATTCCTTGGCCTTCCTCTTCTTTTCGGCATCTCGTTCCCTCATGGCCGCATCGTCTTCCGGCGTATAGTCTTCCCATTGGGGGATGCGTGTTCTGGGTCGGTATCTCACCATTAGTTCTGCTGGCGTTTTCCCTGTCGCATCGTGCCGTGTGTTCCGGTAGCTCCTGAGCATGCCACAGATGGCCTGTGGTTGGGATATTTGTTCTGCGAGGGCTTTCTGTCTGGTTAGTTTTATGGTGGCCATGAGCCATTCCACCATTCCATTGGCTTGGGGCCAGAGTGGGGTAATCTTCGGGTGGTGGAAGCTGAGATGGTCTGCGAGCTTGGCGAACTCACGTCCCTGGAATGGAGATCTGTTGTCCGTCTTAACGATGTTGGGGATGCCCCATTCAATGAATAGTTCATCTATTTGTTGGAACGGATGAGACATATGGTCGTATTTATTGTTGGGTCGGCCTTACTTCGCTCTGCAAATATTGCCATTGAGATTGTTGGTGGCATGGCGTTGCAGGATAAGTAGGAGATGTATTCTTCGGCCTCGTGGGCTAGAGTGTCATCACTTCCTGTCAGTGGATGTCTTGGTAGTCTGCCGGGTTGGCTTCACCGCCCGGTTTGTGGATAATCGCATAGTCATATTCTTGTAACCTTATCCCCCAGCGCTCTATTCGGGGGGGCATTCTTGTTTTGGGGTTCCCAAATATTGAGAGGAGTGCTTGATGGTCCGTTACAAGAGTGAACCTTCGGCCAATTACGAAGTGGTGGAACTTTTCGCAGGCCCAAACAGCTGCAAGTCTTTCTCGTTCAGCTTGGGAGTAAGCCTTTTTGGTGTCAGACAGAGCACGGCTGGTGTAGGCTACGACCGCATGTCATGCGTTGTTCTTAGTGTCAGTCTGGGCTAGGATGGCTCCTAGGCCAACCGGACTGGCATCGACTGTTATAATGGTGTGCCACTCTGGGTGAAAGTATGCTAGCTGGCGGTGATTGGTAAGGTTTTCTTTGATGTTTGTGAATGCTGTTTGGCAGCGTGTGTCCCAGAGGAAAGGCTGGTCCTTTTTGAGGAGGGTTCGGAGCGGGTCGGTAACTGTGGCGTAGTTTGGGAGGTAGCGCACACAATACCCTGCCATCCCAAGGACCGAGCATAGTTCCGTAGTTGTTGTGGGAGGTTGAAGGTCAGTGATGGCTTTAATCTTGTCTGGGTCAGCTTTTAAGCCCTTGTCCAAAAATATATGTCCGAAGAATCTGAGGCTAGTTTTATTGATGTCGCACTTGGGCTCATTCAGCATCAGGCCTGCTTCTTGGAGGATCTTGCAGACATTTGTGAGTGCCCTGTCGTGCTGCTCTTGGTCCTTCCCGAAGATAAGAATATCATCAATGTAGTTTAGGGCGTTCACCTCGGATGATATGAGGCGTCCGATGGTTTCTTGAAAGATTTCAGCAGCAGAGTATATGCCAAAGTTGAGCCGCTTATATCTAAACAGCCCTTCGTGTGTCACGAAAGTGGTGATTGCTCGCGAGGCTGGGTCTATGACGAGCTGGTGGTAGCCCTGATTGAGGTCCAGTTTTGAAAAGTGCATCGCCTGGTTTAATCTGATGAGCAAATATCTTCAAGGCTTGGTCCTGGGTGTCTCTCTCGTTGAATGGCGGTGTTGGAGATGCGCATGTCGACGCATATGCATAGGCGTCCATTGTTCTTAGGTACTATTACAATGGGGGATACCCATGGTGTTGGGCCTTCTACCTTTTCGATGATGTCATTGAGGAGAAGGAGTTGGATCTCCTTTGAAACTTGTGCCTGGAGGTGGAAACCACCTTGCAGGGGTGTTGAGGCACTGGCGTGACTTTGGGGTCGATGTTCAGCTTGACGACAGAGTCTTTGAGCATTCCTACCCCTTTAAACAGTTGTGGGAATTGAGCCTTGAGATCCTCCTTGATGAGAGGTATTATGTTATTATGTTATTGACATGATGGTATCTCCTTCCGATGGGTGACCTTTTATGATCTCAGTTTGGTCATATTGCAGGTCGATGAGTGCCAGGGCTCTGGCCGTTCTGTAGCAGAGGAGGCAGCGTCCTACCGAAGGGCTCTTTATGACATGAATTGTGGTTGTTATCATGAGGTGACGGTGCGTCAGGTCACATTGACATTGTCCTTTGGACGTCATGGGCAGGGCTGCACCCCATTGGAAGATGTGTGTTCTGGACTTCCGTAGGGGGTAGAGGGCTGCAATTTCAAGGTATAGGTCTTCATTCATGGCATTGACTGTCGCCCCTGTGTCGATAATAAATTGGTTTCTGGCGCCTCCCATTTGTATCGTCACTTTGGGGGCCGTCGTATCCTCGATGTCGACGCTTAGCAGTCGGACGTACTCGCTATCATATCCATCTTGTAGGTATTGTGGCCGTTGTGCTTCCTCCCGATGGTACCTCTCTAAATTCTGTATCACAGTACAGCCACAGTCTTCCCCGCTCACAATGTAGCACTGTGCAGTGTGAGCCTGGAACATCTCTAGGGTCTGTATCACAGTACAGCCGCAGCATTCATCGCCCACAATATAGCACTAGGCAGTGTGAGCCTGGAACATCTCTAGGGTCTGTATCACAGTACAGCAACAGCATGCTATGCTCACAATGTAGCACTGTGCAGTGTGCGCCTGGGACATCTCTAAGGTCTGTATCACAGTAGAGATGCAGCATTCTCCGCTCTCAATGTAGCACTATGCAGTGTGAGCCTGCAACATCTCTAGGGTCTGTATCACAGTACAGCCGTAGCATTCGTCGCTCACAATGTAGCACTATGCAGTGTGAGCCTGGAACATCGCTAGGGTCTGTATCACAGTATAGCCACAGCATTCCACACTCACAATATAGCACTAACAGTGTGAGCCTGGAACATCTCTAGGGTCTGTATCACAGTACAGCCACAGCATTCCCCGCTCACAAGATACCACTGTGCAGTTTGTGCCTGGGACATCTCTAAGGTCTGTATCACAGTACAGCCACAGCATTCCCCGCTCACAATGTATCATTGTGCAGTGTGTGCCTGAAACATCTCTAAGGTCAGTATCACAGTACAGCCACAGCATTCCCCGCTCACAATGTAGCACTGTGCAGTGTGAGCCTGGGACATCTCTAGGGTCTCTATCACAGTACAGCCACAGCATTCCCCGCTCCCAATGTAGCACTGTGCAGTGTGCGCCTGGAACATCTCTAAGGTCAGTATCACAGTACAGCCGCAGAATTCCCCGCTCTCAATGTAGCACTGTGCAGTGTGAGCCTGGGACATCTCTAGGGTCTGTATCACAGTACAGCCGCAGCATTCCCCGCTCACAATATAGCACTATGCCGTGTGAGCCTGGAACATCTCTAAGTCTGTATCACAGTACAGCCACAGCATTCCCCGCTCACAATATAGCACTATGCAGTATGAGCCTGGAATATCTCTAGGGTCTGTATTATATCTAGGGTCTGTATCACAGTACAGCCACAGCATTCCCCACTCGCAATGTAGCACTAACAGTGTGAGCCTGGAACATCTTTAAGGTCTGTATCATGGTACAGCCACAGCATTCCCCGCTCACAATGTAGCACTGTGCAGTGTGTGCCTGGAACATCTCTAAGGTCAGTATCACAGTACAGCCGCAGCACTCCCGCTCACAATGTAGCACTGTGCAGTGTGAGCCTGGTACATCTCTAAGGTCTGTATCACAGTAAAGCCGCAGCACTCCCCGCTCACAATGTAGCACTGTGCAGTGTGAGCCTGGGACATCTCTAGGGTCTGTATCACAGTACAGCCACAACATTCCCTACTCACAATATAGCACTGTGCAGTGTGTGCCTGGAACAGCTCTAGGGTCTGTATCACAGTACAGCCACAGCATTCCCCGCTCAATGAGGCAACATGCACATCTCTAAGGTCTGTATCACTGTACAGCCACAGCATTCCCCGCTCACAATGTAGCACTGTGCAGTGTGTGCCTGGAACAGCTCTAGGGTCTGTATCACAGTACAGCCACAGCATTCCCCGCTCAATGAGGCAACATGCACATCTCTAAGGTCTGTATCAAAGTACAGCTGCAGCATTCCCCACTCGTAATGTAGCACTAACAGTGTGAGCCTGGGACATCTCTAAGGACTTTATCACAGTACGGCCACATCATTCCCTGCTCACAATATAGCACTGTGCAGTGCAAGTATGGAACATCTCTAAGGTGTGTATCATAGTACAGCCACAGCATTCCCCACTCACAATGTAGCACTGTGCCGTGTGTGCCTGGAACATTTCTAAGGTCAGTATCAAAGTACAGCCGCAGCATTCCCCGCCCACAGTGTAGCACTGTGCAGTGTGAGCCTGGGACATCTCTAGGGTCTTTATCACAGTACAGCCGTAGCATTCCCCGCTCACAATATAGTACTATGCATTTTGAGCCTAGAACATCTCTAGGGTCTGTATTGCAGTACAGCCACAGCATTCCACGCTCACAATATAGCACTGTGCAGTGTGTGCCTGGAACATCTCTAGGCTCTGTATCACAGTACAACCACAGCATTCCCCGCTCACAATGAGGCAACATGCACATCTCTAAGGTCTGTATCACTTTACAGCCACAGCATTCCCCGCTCAAAAAGTAGCACTGTGCAGTGTGGGCCTGGGACCTCTCAAGTTCTGTAGCACAGTACAGCCACAGCCTACTCCGCTCACAATGTAGCACTGTGCAGTGTGAGCCTGGAACATCTCTAGGGTCTGTATCACAGTACAGCCGCATAGCACTAGGCAGTGTGAGCCTGGAACATCTCTAGGGTCTGTATCACAGTACAGCCACAGCATTCCACGCTTACAATGTAGCACTGTGCAGTGTGAGCCTGGAACATCTCTAAGGTCTGTATCACAGTACAGCCACAGCATTCCACGCTCACAATGTAGTACTAACAGTGTGAGCCTGGAACATCTCTAAGGTCTGTATCACAGTACAGCCACAACATTCCCAGCTCACAATATAGCACTATGCAATGTGAGCCTAGAACATCTCTAGGGTCAGTATCACAGTACAGTCACAGCATTCCCCGCTCACAATATAGGACTGTGCAGTTTGATCCTGGTCATCTCTAAGGTCTTTATC
The DNA here is from genome assembly GCF_040938575.1 of Ambystoma mexicanum. Taxonomy (NCBI): domain Eukaryota; kingdom Metazoa; phylum Chordata; class Amphibia; order Caudata; family Ambystomatidae; genus Ambystoma; species Ambystoma mexicanum. The sequence goes on from NC_090934.1 coordinate 232,527,737, forward strand.
ACAGTACAGCCACAGCATTCCCCGCTCACAATGTATCACTGTGCAGTGTGTGCCTGGAACATCTCTAAGGTCTGTATCACAGTACAGCCACATCATTCCCCACTCACAATGTAGCACTGTGCCGTGTGTGCCTGGAACATTTCTAAGGTCAGTATCAAAGTACAGCCGCAGCATTCCCCGCCCACAATGTAGCACTGTGCAGTGTGAGCCTGGGACATCTCTAGGGTCTGTATCACAGTACAGCCGTAGCATTCCCCGCTCACAATATATTACTATGCATTTTGAGCCTAGAACATCTCTAGGGTCTGTATTGCAGTACAGCCACAGCATTCCACGCTTACAATATAGCACTGTGCAATGTGTGCCTGGAACATCTCTAGGGTCTGTATCACACTACAGCCACAGCATTCCCCGCTCACAATGAGGCAACATGCACATCTCTAAGGTCTGTATCACTTTACAGCCACAGCATTCCCCGCTCAAAAAGTAGCACTGTGCAGTGTGGGCCTGGGACCTCTCAAGTTCTGTAGCACAGTACAGCCACAGCCTACCCCGCTCACAATGTAGCACTGTGCAGTGTGAGCCTGGAACATCTCTAGGGTCTGTATCACAGTACAGCCGCAAAGCACTAGGCAGTGTGAGCCTGGAACATCTCTAGGGTCTGTATCACAGTACAGCCACAGCATTCCACGCTTACAATGTAGTACTGTGCAGTGTGACCCTGGGACATCTCTAAGGTCTGTATCACAGTACAGCCACAGCATTCCACGCTCAATGAGGCAACATGCACATCTCTAAAGTCTGTATCAAAGTACAGCTGCAGCATTCCCCACTCGTAATGTAGCACTAACAGTGTGAGCCTGGGACATCTCTAAGGACTTTATCACAGTACGGCCACATCATTCCCTGCTCACAATATAGCACTGTGCAGTGCAAGTATGGAACATCTCTAAGGTGTGTATCATAGTACAGCCACAGCATTCCCCACTCACAATGTAGCACTGTGCCGTGTGTGCCTGGAACATTTCTAAGGTCAGTATCAAAGTACAGCCGCAGCATTCCCCGCCCACAGTGTAGCACTGTGCAGTGTGAGCCTGGGACATCTCTAGGGTCTTAATCACAGTACAGCCGTAGCATTCCCCGCTCACAATATAGTACTATGCATTTTGAGCCTAGAACATCTCTAGGGTCTGTATTGCAGTACAGCCACAGCATTCCACGCTCACAATATAGCACTGTGCAGTGTGTGCCTGGAACATCTCTAGGCTCTGTATCACAGTACAACCACAGCATTCCCCGCTCACAATGAGGCAACATGCACATCTCTAAGGTCTGTATCACTTTACAGCCACAGCATTCCCCGCTCAAAAAGTAGCACTGTGCAGTGTGGGCCTGGGACCTCTCAAGTTCTGTAGCACAGTACAGCCACAGCCTACTCCGCTCACAATGTAGCACTGTGCAGTGTGAGCCTGGAACATCTCTAGGGTCTGTATCACAGTACAGCCGCATAGCACTAGGCAGTGTGAGCCTGGAACATCTCTAGGGTCTGTATCACAGTACAGCCACAGCATTCCACGCTTACAATGTAGCACTGTGCAGTGTGAGCCTGGAACATCTCTAAGGTCTGTATCACAGTACAGCCACAGCATTCCACGCTCACAATGTAGTACTAACAGTGTGAGCCTGGAACATCTCTAAGGTCTGTATCACAGTACAGCCACAACATTCCCAGCTCACAATATAGCACTATGCAGTGTGAGCCTAGAACATCTCTAGGGTCAGTATCACAGTACAGTCACAGCATTCCCCGCTCACAATATAGGACTGTGCAGTTTGATCCTGGTCATCTCTAAGGTCTTTATCACAGTACAGCCACAGCATTCCCCGCTCACAATGTATCACTGTGCAGTGTGTGCCTGGAACATCTCTAAGGTCTGTATCACAGTACAGCCACATCATTCCCCACTCACAATGTAGCACTGTGCCGTGTGTGCCTGGAACATTTCTAAGGTCAGTATCAAAGTACAGCCGCAGCATTCCCCGCCCACAATGTAGCACTGTGCAGTGTGAGCCTGGGACATCTCTAGGGTCTGTATCACAGTACAGCCGTAGCATTCCCCGCTCACAATATATTACTATGCATTTTGAGCCTAGAACATCTCTAGGGTCTGTATTGCAGTACAGCCACAGCATTCCACGCTTACAATATAGCACTGTGCAATGTGTGCCTGGAACATCTCTAGGGTCTGTATCACACTACAGCCACAGCATTCCCCGCTCACAATGAGGCAACATGCACATCTCTAAGGTCTGTATCACTTTACAGCCACAGCATTCCCCGCTCAAAAAGTAGCACTGTGCAGTGTGGGCCTGGGACCTCTCAAGTTCTGTAGCACAGTACAGCCACAGCCTACCCCGCTCACAATGTAGCACTGTGCAGTGTGAGCCTGGAACATCTCTAGGGTCTGTATCACAGTACAGCCGCAAAGCACTAGGCAGTGTGAGCCTGGAACATCTCTAGGGTCTGTATCACAGTACAGCCACAGCATTCCACGCTTACAATGTAGTACTGTGCAGTGTGACCCTGGGACATCTCTAAGGTCTGTATCACAGTACAGCCACAGCATTCCACGCTCACAATGTAGTACTAACAGTGTGAGCCTGGAACATCTCTAAGGTCTGTATCACAGTACAGCCACATCATTCCCTGCTCACAATATAGCACTATGCAGTGTGAGCCTAGAACATCTCTAGGGTCAGTATCACAGTATAGTCACAGCATTCCCCGCTCACAATATAGGACTGTGCAGTTTGAGCCTGGTCATCTCTAAGGTCTTTATCACAGTACAGCCACAGCATTCCCCGCTCACAATGTATCACTGTGCAGTGTGTGCCTGGAACATCTCTAAGGTCAGTATCACAGTACAGCCACAGCATTCCCCGCTCACAATGTAGCACTGTGCAGTTTGAGCCTGGGACATCTCTAGGGTCTGTATCACAGTACAGCCACAGCATTCCCCGCTCACAATGTAGCACTGTGCAGTGTGTGCCTGGAGCATCTCTAAGATCAGTATCACAGTACAGCCGCAGCATTCCCCGCTCTCAATGTAGCACTGTGCAGTGTGAGCCTGGGACATCTCTAGGGTCTGTATCACAGTACAGCCGCAGCATTCCCCACTCGCAATGTAGCACTAACAGTGTGAGCCTGGAAAATCTCTAAGGTCTGTATCATGGTACAGCCACAACATTCCCCACTCACAATGTAGCACTGTGCAGTGTGAGCCTGGGACATCTCTAGGGTCTGTATCACAGTACAGCCACAGCATTCCCCACTCACAGTGTAGCACGGTGCAGTGTGCGCCTGGCACATCTCTAGGGTCTGTATCACAGTACAGCCACAGCATTCCCCGCTCACAATGTAGCACTGTGCAGTGTGTGCCTGGAACATCTTTAAGGTCAGTATCACAGTACAGCCGCAGCATTCCCCGCTCTCAATGTAGCACTGTGCAGTGTGAGCCTGGGACATCTCTAGGGTCTGTATCACAGTACAGCCGAAGCATTCTCCCCTCACAATATAGCACTGTGCAGTGTGAGCCTGGAACATCTCTAAGGTGTAGAGGAGGTGCCAAGTTTGATTCACACTCCAACCACCCATTTTAAAGTACCAGGAACATGCATGCCGAAATATGTGATGTATGATGAGCAAATAAACCAGCAGGGACACGCAGTTGGGCTCTGTCCAGTACCTATCAGAAGAACAGCACTGTTGAAGTACCGACTGTGATGCTGGAAATGCATCGGAGGGACAGGGCCTCCGTATCCTTGTCCTTTACTGCTTTTATCGTGTGTTCTGTTGTGTTTTCCGCGCAGGAGTTCATGTGAGACTCCTGGCGGTGCAGCTCTCTCCTTTGGTTTTGGTGAACAGACCTATGGGATACCCTTATGGCACCCATGCGTAGGGGTGCAACCATGTGCCCCTAGTGTATGTTCTTAGGCACCAGTGTGTGACCCACAGAGCAGGGTACGGGCTGGTGGCCCCCATGGCATCTTGCCTTCCATCGCCTGTTACCTTGATCTTCCCAAGTCCCTGGAAGCCCTGACTCTGTCCCTTCCCCCTGACTGGCTGTTGGGTGGAAGTTCCATATATGGTTCCATATATGGTAGCGTGGGGAAGTGCTGACCAGATTGGCTGGAGCCTTCTCAATGACCATATGTTGTGGGTACGCCTGTGGGTGGGACCTGGGTGAAAGAAGTGTGTGACGAATACGCATTCTATGTTGTGGGTGTCTAGTATCTGGTGTTTGACACAATGACTGAGACAGCCCTGCCCGAAACCGGTATTAATGCAGTGTGGAGTGTTGAATGGCTGGGTACTTGTCCCAATACACATAACTTGTTGTGAGTGTCTGGAGAGGAGTGAATGGCCTGAATGCACTATGCACCTGACTGGATGTCTGCCTGCATGAATACCCTTCTGACCGATTGCCTGAGTGCCTGAGTGTGACCCAGCAGAATGAATGGGAGATCAACTTGTATATCTGGGGGCCTCTCACTGCTAGAATTCGTGTTCAGAAGCTGAAGAGTAACTGGAGTGAAACTGAAGCTTAACCTTGAAGCCTTGCTGTAAGAGAAGAATTGCTGTTCCTCTCCTTCACAATCTGAAAGCTGCTGTGTCTCCAAGAACTGACCCAGGGAGGACCTAGTAAGGTGCCCTTTTCCCGAGCTACGCGGGACTATCGTGCACCAGTTGCTCTTTGCCAAAGCTCCCTGGTAGACAGTCCTACGACAGGCTGCCGACCGGAGACGGGGACTGCAGCGGAATCCCAAAGAGAAGCACCCGGACCGTTGTCCGCCACTGTCGATAACCAACGTCGCCGACTGGAGCCGCCGTGCTCCCGTTTGCCTAAGAACTTAATTTGAGCCAAGGACGCTCTCGTCTGTATCGCCGCCTGCTTTATCCTGCTGGAGAAGGCCCGACCGTCGACGTGCCGAGGAGCATCTGGCATCCGCCGGTGGGCTTCCCACCACCTAAAGACCACAGAGAGACGCCGACGACTCGACGCCCTTCCGGGGCCACAGTTCTTCAACATCTCTTAGTGGTCCAGAACAACCGTCACCGAGGTACCCCGCACGCCTCTTCCTTGCAGGACACCAACGCTCTGTCGTCGACGAGCACCGCTAGGAACGAAGCTGCCACTTCACCGCCATAGTTCACCCTGTTCTCCGTCAGACGTTCGACGACCCGTGACTCCTGCCTTAAAATGAGGGCACTCAAGAAGGGCCATCGATTCCCCGACGACGAACGCTACAATTCCAGGTACATTGGGGCTGTAAAACTATTGTAGAGGGAAATAAGACTCATAGAACAATATATGGACTGGGCTTGTGATACATCTTTGCTTTACAGGGTGCCCAGTTGGGGGATCTCCACACAGAACTGTGCTTAACGGTAGAGGGCAGTATTTTGCCTATTGTTTCAACCATCTTGCTTTCCTTCCTCTCTCTACTACTGGTTTCCTCTTTATGGATCTGTGTGACATTTTGACAGTATAGTTGATGCACTTTAATGAGATCTGATAATATTTGTGGTACCACTGTATAACTGTATATATTTACCATTGTTGATTTTCTGAGCACAAAGTGAGTTATTGTGATAGTGTGCATAACCTTGAATATTAATTATATAAAGACTGTGTATTAACCCATACAGTGTGTGGACATTCCTTTGTGGGGGCTTGGGGACTACACTGTACTTAAGAACCAGCATGCATCACCTCCTTAGAAGCTAGGTCTTGATTGCTCGTCCATTGCTACCACAATAGAGAATCTTGGCTGGGGTCCTCTGTGCCTCTCCTCTACCATATAGAGAGCGGAAGTACAGACCCCCCCTCAAGTCTTTACACTGACACCTAAGAAAATCTGGACAGTAAGGTACACATTAAGAAAACCATATCGACACATGAGACAGAATGACGAGTGTCAGAATACAATACCTGTAGAAGCTAAAAAAATACTAAAGGAAGAACCCAGACCGACTCACATATAGAAGATATGGCGACCAGTGAATGATGAAAAGAGACGGAACACCATGAATAAGTGACATCCTGAGCATAAAGTGAAATAAGTGATGTCAAGATATCAGAAAGTATGCCATATGCGCAATGAAGATATTCAGTTAGTTTAAACGTGTACATATGCAAGGAACCACAAGAAGCACAGAAATCGTGAGGCTTGCTTATGCTTAGAAGTAAAATAGATTGCGGCAAGCGCCACCTATACATATCTACCTCAAAAGAAGCACTTTATATAAGTGTACTTCCACTATGTAGAAGAGCAGAATCAACCAAAGGTTACTAAAGGTCTCAAGAGGAGAGCTCTGCAGCAAACAAATCGACAATTAAAGATGGAGAGAAACTCAGGAGAAGGTATATCATGCCAAGAAGCCAAGGTCGTATCGGCAGAAATAGACCAACAGTTGATACAATTACTGAAGAGAAGAACAGAGTATCCTGTTCAGAAAGGTCAAGATAAGCCACAGATGGCAGATGGCTGGCAGAATTAAATCAAATACACACAATGCATGAAGAATAAGACGATTTCACAGTGTCAGAATCATGTGACCAGATGAGCAAGAAGGGTTGAAACTTTCGCACCTACGCATGGACCTGTGACATGCACAGATGTCTTATCTTTTCGAGACCAAGAAGCAGTCTCGAGGCCAACCACAAAGAAATAATCGACACATGACCACTGAAGCAATAATTGGAGGGAAGCTGGGGGTGCAGACGAACTCCCTGCACCTGGCCGGCTATTCTGCATGCTGCTAAGCAAGTGGAAAAGTATGAGTGGGGTTGATGCCAACCCAATCATAGTGGACCAAGTAATCTAGGGTTCTATAGTTAGTAGAACCAATGAGACGTACTTTTAGTGACGTCTACAGTAGCCATTTTGAAGGAAGGGCTCAGATGCCCCCCTGACAGTGTTTATCCAATCCCCTCTCCCCATTACCATGTACAGATATAGTGCCTATATTAAAGTTACCTTCCTAGAACGAATAGAGTTGCATGCTAAAGTTTGAGAGTTACACATCAGTGATGATGAGTTTTTGTTATAAATACAATGTTTTTTCTGACGTTAATTGCAGTTGAAGTGAGAAGGAAGATCGAGCGATTGCTGATATTCATGAACTCCCCGTTTTTTGTACTTGTCATTAAATAGACTCCATTTGCCAAACCATTGAATTGTCATTATTGATTTGATGCGAGAGTATTAATCTGCATCCCCATCCATCTCGAGGGTGTTGCTGCTCATCTTAAAGTGCTGTTGGGAAACCCCCAGATCTATGGGCCATCTGGGGTCCTACTGCACACTTGGTAGCAGAGATTGATGGTTTTCGATTATCGATTAGATAAGACACTCATTGGCCATCAACAAAAGTAACTCTAGGTCCTCAGCAATATCACAAATCCTTTACCATCCGGCTAAGTAGACCGAGAGGCTCCCCGTAGATAGTGGATAGTCTGAATGAAAACCCTGCAGGTTGAGGTCTGAAGGAACCTGTGCTTTTCCCCACAAACCCCTTCCCACTTCTACGAGCAGCTGACTGAGCGAACAGCAAGGAGAGGCGGTAACGGAGGCGGTGATCCCGAGCATCCAGAGAGGAAAAAAATGTGAACGGTGAGTGAAAAAGACCAAATGCTTTGGCAAAAAGTTGCATGCCTTAGAACAAGTAAGAGAAGATAACGGAGAGAGGTGGGACAGGAATAACATTAGAGTAAGAGTATAATGTATATGTATAAGGGGAAAAATATTGACTCGAGGGTGGCTGAGCAATAAAGAGAGATACCGGGGGGATACCCGAGCTAGAGAAATATACCGGGAGGACACCCGAGCTAAAGAAGATACCGGGAGGATACCCGAGCCAGAGAGAGGATACGGAGCTAGAGGATACGCCCAGATACCTACGCTTTAATATAGCGCTAGAAGAAGCCTGCATTCAAAGACCTGGAAAGAATAGGACGCTATAGCAAACCAAAACGATTAAAGGCGTTTTTGAAAAGAATGGGCTTACATTCTATGTCGGAATAACGATAGATGGCATGAGAGTCATGTAGCCGGCCGGAGTCTGTCACGTCTGTCTTATGTTTTTTTTTCTCTGATGTCACGAGGTAAGAACATTTTTGGGGGAAATAGCATGAAAATTGTGCGATTGTATAGCCAGAATGTTGTATGACATGAAATGATGATTGTTGGTTGAAAAAGTGAAACCGACATTTTTTGTGAAAAAACGGAATTGGAGCTTGCGACGTTTGGGTCTGCTCATACTGTTGATTTTGTTTAAAAAATGTAAAAGTTAACAAAGTGTTACATGAGGAAAAGTTCAACACATTTAAGCATGGAAGACGTTACACTGTTAGTACACTTATGCAAACAATTGCCAAAACATGCACCTAAGCTGAAAAAGTACAGTGCAGAATGGGTTAAAGGAACCGCCCACAAAATGTTTATGCCATGGCCCCAGCGGTCCTGCAGCACATGACGACAGATTTGCACGCCACATATACTGGTAAAAAGTTAGCTAGTTTAGAGCTTTGGAAGATGTATGAACAGGAACAGGAGGAGGAACCACCGGTAGATTGGATACTTAACTTATGCACAGAAGGGCCTTCTGCGCCACCCGCCCCATCTGAAACAAAAATTGAAGATAGCAAAGACGAAGGATTATACCCATTGAGAGAGCTTAAAGCAGCCATGGGATATAGCAACCCGGCATATGAGTCACCTATGCAAAGTAGTGACGAAAACCTAGAAAAGGATAGAGACAGAGATATCACCTCCAACGTCCCGAGCAACAAGGAGAGACACGAGAAAGAAAAAGGAGACCAGGCACATGCAAGTACATTTCTAGATACAGATAGAGAGGTAAAGAGATGGAAAGGAGATGAGAACAGAACTGATGGATGAGAGGTCATATTCTATTGAAATTTGATGGTAAAGGCATTGAGGATGTGAGGCAAAAGGGAGAGTCAGACGATTCAAGAAGGAAAGAACGAAAAAGAAAAAGGATTGAGAGACAAAAGAATCAGGAAAAAAGATAGAAAGAGACGAGAGCAGTTGAATCTCAAAGATCAAGAAAGGAAACGCGATCATAAGTCAAGAGCAGCTAATGATCAGAACAGGCAAGAACAACAAAGAATAGAAGAAGAATAACAAAAGTTACGAGAGAATAGAATAAAGAGATGAAGGGATGAGGAAATACGAAGGGCAAATGAACGTAGAGACACGAAGAAACAGGAAGAAGATAGAGTCAGAGAGGAAGCGAGGAAGCGCAGAGAGTTCAATGATGACATAGAACGTAAGCGAAGACAGAGAGCACAAGATCTTGAATATCTGGAAAGAGAGGTTAAAAAACCTAATCCAGTAGTAGACTGGGAAGACATAGAGAATTCTTTCCTGACTATGATTCAGTACCAGGCACGTCTATGGCAAATATGGAAGATTACTTCAACACCAGAAGCATCGGAGAGACGATCGATAGAATATATGATGAGATGGGGCTAAAAGAGATGACAAGCATCTGGAGAGCACTCAGTTGTATGACAATGAGGAGGCCTCCCAAAGTAGCAGTAATAGAGATTTGCGCCTAGATAGGTTGACACTAAATAGGAATGAGGAGGATGAGAGAAGTTGCACGAGTTGGGCACAGACAATATCAGACTCAGAAAGAGAGGAATATGAGGAAAGAGAAGATGAGAGAAGACGCGAAAAGCGCTTCTCTGTAGGAAAGGGAAAAAGATGGTCAGATTCTAGTGGATCTGCACCTAAGGCATCAGAGTCAGCCACAGTCAGACCGACACAAAGAAGTATTTTATGGTCAGAGGGGGGTGTCTCCACCACCCTATGTGAGTAGACTAAGGTCATTGCCAGGTAGAGGACGATGTGGGAATATTACCCCTGCAGATGGATTTAAGCAATATTACATTAGAAAGTGTTGTCCTGAAATATGTGGATGACAACTTAATTGGCCGCATGACAGAGGAAAAGTGCAGACACGATTCTATTAAGCTATTGACTATATTGGCTGAGAAAGGATATAAAGTTGACAAATAGAAGTTGCAATATTGTCAACAAGAAGTGTTGTACATAGGCCAGTTAATCTCACATGAGGGTAAAAGGGTTACCCCTGAAAGGGCTGAAGCCATTGTGAACACAGCCAAGCCACACACGATAAAACAGCTGCAAAGATTTCCAGGATTATGCAATTATGTCGGGGCATTGGTCTTTGACTACAGCTCTTATATCAAACCCTTGTTACAAGCCCTAAAGAAGGCACAGGTGATGAAAGAAAAAATGTAATGGACCGAAACCATGGAAGAAGGGTTTGTTAAACTCAATAAGGCCATTTACACGGCACCAGTTCTAGGAATTCCCAATTACGCAGAGGAATTCTGCCTGTTTTCACACACGAATGGCAGTATTATGACAGCAGTACTCACACAGAGAACCACGTTGGGGTACAAGCCCCTGGCGTACTACAGTGGGAATCTAGACTCAGTGATGAGGGGTCACTTCCTGTGCGAACAAAGCTTAGCTGCCGCAGCGTTCGCCATAGAGAAGGCTACAACCATTGTGAGGGGATGCTCAATGACAGTGTTCGTCGAGCACGCATTATTTGCCATTCTAGAGAAACCAAAAGGCACATTGACATCACAGAGAGCTTCTGCCCATGAAGTGATCATATCAAATCCATCGATTAAGATAATTTGATGTAAGGTAGTGAACCCAGCTATGTTTATAGCAGAGCCAGTCACCGACGGAGAGCCAATCCATGACTGCGCAAACTATGAAGAATTTTATGATGAGATTCCCAGAGTGAAAGAGAATGCATTGGCAGAAGGAGAAATTGTCTTTGTTGACGGTTCTTCGAGAATCAATCAAAATGACGGGCAAAGATATGCAGGCACCGCTGTGATGAAGCACACGGCAAATGGAGAATTTCAAGCACTCATTAGTGCATGATTACCATCTCATTATTCAGCAGAAGCTGCAGAATTATTGGTGTTGATACTCGTGAACGAGAAGCACGCAGACCAGGAAGTGACGGTGTACAGTGAATCGGCCTATGTGACATCGACAGTGCATGCAGGACTAGCACGCTGGAAAAGGAAGGGCTACCTCTGAGCGGACGGCATGCCAGTGAAGCACGCAGCCTTATTGGATAGATTCATTAAGGCACTACAACTCCCAGTGGGCATAGCAGTCGTGAAATGCGCCGCCCACACGAGAGGGACAGATTTTATCTCACGTGGAAATCAAGCAGCAGACACGCAAGCCTAGCGTGTTGCGACCAAGCACGAAATAATAATGAATGTGGAAACAACTGATGTGCATGAGAGAATGATTGTTGCACGAAGTGAACCTGAAGGCTATAGCAACATGGGGCAAACCCAGCTAATAGAACTCCAAGATGAGGCACTACAGGAAGAAAAAACTCTTTGGAAGCGGCAAGGGTGTTCTTTAAACCCCTCCGAGAGCTTGTGGTGACAAGACAGCACTGGTAAACCGGTGATGCCTGTAGCCCTATTGAAAATAGCATTGGAACAGTTGCATTATCCAGCGCACATGATAAAAGAGAATCTAGCAGCAACGACTGGTTTATACCAAACTTAGCAGAGCGCGTTGCATTTTCTTTATAGTGAACTGTATAATCTGCCAACAGTTCACAGCTGGGCATACACTACGAGTAATTAGAGGAGTCATCCCAAGGCCCAATGGACCTTTTCAGCACTTGCATGTCGATTATGTCGATATGATTCAAGTATGTAACGGGTACAGGTATCTAATTGTTGTGGTGTGTCCATTCTCTAGATGGATAGAAACAGGTCCATGTACACACCCAGACTCAACCTGTGCAGCCAAATTTCTAGTGAGGGATGCATTTCTCAGATGGGGAGTGTGTGAGGTCATGAGGGCAGATAATGGTCCTCATTTTGTTAATTCAGTATTTGAACAGATAAGCTTGTTGCTTGGTATAAAGCACACGTTCTGTTCGGCGTATCATCCCCAAGGTAATGGGATATGCTAGAAGCTCAACAGCTTGTTAAAGGAAAGGATAGCCAAGTTGAAGATTACTCAAAAGAAGGGATGGCTGCACTGCCTTCCACTGGCACTGTATGCACCCAGAAACCAGCCTGGTTCTGACCACCATCTTACACCGCATAGAATCGCGACAGGCAGAAGGATGCACACACCATTGACACCCCAAGATAGAGCTAAATGTGATGCTTAGCCGACAGGGGAAGTTTTAGGGTCAGAAATGCAAAATTACTTGAATTGCAAGACACCTTGTCTTAATGTAATTGTCTTAATGTAATTTCAGGACAGCTGCAGCATCGACAAAAAGGGTGCAGGGCAGCACAGAACACATAAGGAGATACTACAACAGACCCAATTGAAGGTTTACGTCTACCACAGCTGTTCCCTGGGGGCACGGTCCTGGTGAGAAACCACACGAGGAAAAAGTGGGACAAGCCAAGGTTCAACTGACTATTTAGAGTGGAAGACGTCACTCCCTCTGCAGTCAAGCTACAAGGAAGAAGAGCTTGGCTGTTCCTGGGTAACATCAAGCCATACAACTACAACAGAGAAAGCCCTCTGCCCGCACCCCAACGTGTAGAGACTACAGACGACGGGGAAGAACAACAGCACGTGCAGACGAGATCCATGATGAGGAAGAAGGACGCATGACCAGCAAAGCAAAGGCAAAGAACTTTTGTGCAAAGTTGTGGCTTCAGTTTGGACATTTCCTCTAAGCAAAAAAAGGGATAAGGCATAAAAATGGACACTCTGTGCATCCTAGTTGCAGGGTGAAGACGAAAATTGCACATAGATGCCACAACATCGGTGTTGACTTTGAACTTTGGACTGAGGCACACTGAAGCCTTGATAAGAAAAGGATATGCCAAATTTTGATCGAGGACACATAAATTGGAAGAAAATACAGTATCCAGACTCTTTTTACACAGAAGCCTTATTTGTACTCACTTATGGTGTCCCACAGTAAGGCGAACCATCCCGTTATGAAGAATACGGGATAGCATGAGTTACTCGCCAGATTGTATTTTAGAAGGCATACCCTTCCACGTCGCGCATCCAGTCCCATAAGGTATTAATCCTGGGACATCTATCGTATCTCCTTGTTATTATACGACTGTAACAGTATATTTACCCAATCTTTTCTCTATTAAAAATATAGAGACTGATCCTCGCAGTAGTACTGGCGCCCGGCGATGACCATCAAATAAACATAGTATTTTCTCAGCAACTCAGTACCAGCCTCTAACAATCAGTGATGCTCGGGTTATGTAAGTTTTTTTTCAAAATTTCACATCTTCAGTATTTGGCCTGATGTTGCATCACGTATATCTAATTTTCTTGCCAGATAGGGCCAACATTTAGCTGCCCTCAAACTATATGAAATTAGGGTGAAGTTTGTCCCTTGGAAGATAATATACACTAATAGTCCACCCAATAGATTCAAACATGGGTGTAGTCCTTTTGAGATGTAAGGTGATGAACACACCTGATTGTGAATAATCTATAATATTTCACTTGATCTATTAAATTATCTTCTGACTTGGATCACTTGATACTCATTTTTAGAGTGACAACGTTTGCCCATCTGGAAAAAATTAAATTTCGCCAATGTGCTTTCAGATGCAACCTTTACAAGCCAATTAACGGCTTCTACTACATTACACCCGATCCAGTGATAATAAGTAAGGTTTTTAATTTTTCTGTGTCACACTTTGTCATGTCATCTGTCTGGTTTGTAAATGTGGTTTAGTAAAAAATAACCACTTGTCAACAACGCTGTTTTTTTCCATCAAGCCACCCTTTTTAACAAATTTTATAATACCATGTGAGGCTAAAACAACTTATATGTCAACGTTTTTGAATGTATCTGTAATTCTGTCTACAGTTAAGCTGTGCCTGTTTCATTTGGTAATCATGTGTATAAACATCTTTTCAGATCCGTGATGTTAATGACCGATAGGGCCCACCTTGAAGAAATGTCCTGTCCTGAGGATGGCCATGATATCTACCTTTGTATGGACACCTGAGAGAATGTCCAATCGATCTGGCCGAAACATGTCGACACTCTATATCTCAACAAATGTCTAAAAATTAGGCTTTTTGTGAAATGACTATATAGGACAATAGGGTGCATTTATTCATTATTATATTTTTGATACATTAATGATTAAATATTTTGAACTCATGCATTTGGCAGTGTTTGGTTGTTATGTTTTGTTAACTTTCTGGAAAAATGTCTAGCAGTAGGCTTTTGTTCATGTGACCGTAGAATCTTCAATCTCTTCCTAAAGATCAGAGTAGTAAGGGGTAATCAATTCTCAGTGCCACCTCTGGCACCCATGTTTTTGCATATATTTACTGATCCCTTCTTGAGAATTGCTCCCCCGTAAACAAAAAATTCTGGGATTTGGCCTCTTTTTCTTAGTCCCACAGTAGTGACATCACTAAGGACGTTTTAATCTACTGGGAAGGCTCACTACCATCACTGAATTTCTTCAAGATCCTGAAAACGAAAAGACAATAAGGCGGCTGCTCATTGTGATTGCCGGGCAGTTCCTTTTGCTTCAGGGATACAGCGAGGACAAGACAAAAGTCCCCAGCAGAAGAAGCAGCGGATAGGCTTGTCCGTGTGCTATTCTTTCGATTAATTGAAGACTGCCCAGATCTTGTTGGGAGACACACTGATGTCTTGACATTTCTTCGAGATCCAGCAAACACAGAACGTTTGAGTACAATTCTGAACTGAATCATAATTCAGGTTGCTCTTCAAGCTCATCGAAATCACAGAAGCTGCTCATCGTGATTGCCGAGCAGTTTCATTTTACAGGGAAGATAAGACAAATGTCCCTGTCACCAGAAGATAGCAGACTAGCAAGCAATGTGTTTTTCCACCTGATTGAGGACTTTCCAGAGCTTGTGGGGAGGCCTGCCAGTGTTGACATCCTCACTTTCATCAGGGACCCGGCGAACTCTACAAAGATGAGCATGCTCCTGCATGGTATTGTAATACAGGTTGAACTTTCTAATCATCATCTGAATTTCTGGAGAAGATTGTAAAGCTTTCCGACGAGGGACAGATCGAGAAGGTGTTGCCAGAGACTTCACTATTGTTTATGCTGACAAGGACACAACATGTCTTCTGGAGTCAAGCAGTTAAGAGGCATTGACTGGGAGCTTGTTTATTTTAAACACGTAAACTAGAAACTTGCTGAGCTTATTACCTTAGGTTGACATTTTCATATACCAAAGAGAACTGTTTCCAGAGACAAAAGACAATAAATGGCCCTCATTACGACCCTGGCGGAAATCGAAAAACGATGGCGGAAATGCAATACCGCCATCGAATAGCGCTCGGTGCGATTATGACCCGTCACCGTAAAGTACGATGCCATTAGCGACACCGTAGTGAACACCAACGCTAACTGCACCAAGTACGCGCACGCGCGCCATGCGAAACCGTAATTACCACCATGGCGCAACGGTACGCGAATTCTGACCCTAGCGGACATTTACCTAACGCCATCAAGCATGGCGGAAAGTACCATTCCGCCATGGTGAGAAGTACGGCAACGCGAACCAACCGTAAATGGCCCTACTGAGTGCCTGTACACCACTCCCTGGCCACATTGCACAACTCCTCGTAGGTGCAATGAAGTCACACAATGCAACCAGTGAAATGTACAAGTCACCCATGCATGCCAACGAACAAATGAATGTAGGGGCTCCAAGTGCCTTGTGAGTGGTCATCCATATTTGCCATGTCACCATTGCCGTACTGATGCAGCACAGGCATGTGAAGGTTCAAGTACAGCAATATGAACTGAAATATGAGACAAAACAACAACAGGCCCCCATCGCTTGACACCAGTGTAAGGCAACATTCAAAGCAGTAACCTGAGGGAGACTGCACCAGCCCTGTACTCTTGCCAGTAAACAAACCAACCATCAGCACAAGCATGTACCACACAAGTTGGCAGAGTGACTGAGCAGCCAGGCCCATCTCAAGAGGGGCCAATGGGAGCTGCAGGGCACAGATGGCACGAATACAGAAGCTATTCCAATGGACATGACCTCAGTCTCCCTCCAAGAAACGCACGCAAACACAGGCACCTGTGACCAGCCATATTCTGATAATCACATCATTCCACCAATCCACCTGGCTGACCGGCATCTGTTACACAAAAGCTAATCCCCCGCCCCTGAGCATGACATCATTAAAACAGTCATAATGGCAGCCCCTATCCCTGACCTCACTGGGCTTCGTAGGCGAACGCGCCAAGTACAGTACCACGCAACTATACTCAGAAGCCGGAACCCAATGCAGATCTTCTCACAATACATCGCTCCACAAATAGGAATATGCTACATTACTTGCAAAGAATAACGCTACACGGTTAATATCATAATAGAAATTTAATGCACAACAAAATCACCAAGCCCATACAGCTATTAGGTCATGAACTCCAAAATATATTTCATTATTGTGGGCTGCATCCGCAATAAATGACCAGCTTCTGCTTGTGTGACGCCCTGTTCCTTCATGGTACACAGGGGCTACATACACGTTCAAAAAGGCAACATGGAAGCGCCTAGAACCGCAGGGCCGTCCCATTAGGTAGGCACTAGTCCAGCTGAAAGGTCGATATGTTGCTCCTAGCCACTAGTACTGCGTAAGGGCATGTGGCCCATTGGCGATCGTCCCATAATATCGTAATGGTGCTCCACTGATTAACACGAAGCAGCAGGTGTCGGGAGTAAAAGCCATCTGCAGGAGTGGCATACAGATGGCAGCGGCAAAAGGGGAGGAGATACCTGTCACCCAAATGAAATGAAAAAGAATGGTATGGGCATCAGAACTTAATTTGAATTACTCACTTCAATGATCACACTAAATCTACAGCCATATGCATGTTAGCCCACTCAAAAGGATTATTCCCACCCAAAAATCACTTGCGAATCATAACTATATAAATCGAGGTGAATACACTATTACAAACGAGTCTTTGTGTGCATGCGTCTGTTAAAACAGAATCCATTAGATGGGATTAGTAACGTGCATAGACACAAGTGTTTGAAGGCGCGTCGAGACAGGGAGGGTTCAACAAGGGCAGATAGACGATGGTCCCACTATGGCAGCTCTGCATCACATAGCGCAGGGGAAGTGGATAGATTCCAAAAAGCCATGTACATGGTAAACTCTCAATTAAATCATCTGTCCATGCATCCATACATCATACCCTCATCCCGGTATGAAAACGCCTGATTATTTACTCACATAACATGTGAAATTTCCATTGAGTCTGTGCGTAATGCAGTCTGCAAAATCCACTGTGCTCCAGCCCGGAATTCTAGTGTTGTGAAGTAACATGTATTTGGGAACGTCCTGCCTTATCGTCCACTCCGCTATTGCGCATCCCATACTATTCATATCAATCATTGCATTCTCGCCATGGCCCCTGTCCGAAGGACATTAAACAATAGAACTTTATATCTGCAGTCAGACCTGTGGGCGTCTCCTCGCCGCTAGCTGAAAACCGAAAGCGCTGTCCTTCGAATTCCTCATTTGCAACATCACGTCGAAAAGGCATCTGTGACCGCTTGAAATCACAAATTCATCCATGTAGTGCGGCAGTGTGTGAAAATGGCAACTGGCTTCACTCACAAATGGGACGCCCCGCCCGTCGGTGAACCTCGGTACAGTGCTGCATGAGGGTCCAGCGTTAATCGAGTACTACATTCCACTGACCCTTCACAAGTTTGTTCGCGACTGTAAAGATAGTATGTGAAACAATGGGACCATAGCAGAATGAACATATGAACCAATATTCCACTGCCATCGGGATTAAATACATGATTGTAATAGCAAGATGCCATGCGTCGAATTGCAGCGTTGTGTGCGGGACGTGCTCGCCCAAAGGGGATTGCAGCTTGCACAGGTGGAATGAATCACCACAGGTGGAGGCTATACTGCCTGAAAACACATAAATTGCACACCCAACCCCCTCCCACAACCACACCCACTCCAAAATGCCACCGGCAGGACTAGCGATGTTGGCCCTGGGGGACCTGATAGCACTGCAAGTACTCCAACTTCAAGAAGAAGACGAACACCAACTACTACAACAACCGGCCGCACAGAGGAGACGCAGGAGGAGGAGGAGGGCAAGGCAGGGCCAGCAAGGCCCACCAGCACAGCCACTACCACCACGCAGGCAGCCCGCAATCCCACGCCTCCGAGCTCATCCGTTCAACCTCACTGATGAGCAGATCCACACCCTCTACCGTTTGGACCGGGACACCATAACCGCCATTGTGGACATGACACACGCTGACCTTGCCAGCATGATAGATAGCCCAACCGCCATCCCACCCCTACTGAAGGTGGTGTCTGTACTACACTTCCTGGCCACAGGCACCTACCAGCACACAGTCGGACAGTTGCATGGCATTTCACAGCCACTGTTGTCACGGACACTATCGCAAGTGCTCGATGCCCTCCTGAAGCACGCAGACGACTACATCTCTCTACCACGCTCGGAGCAGGAAATTACGAACACAAAAGTGGGATTCCATGCACTTGCCGGCATACCGGGTTGCATTGGTGCCATCGACTGCACCCATGTGGAATTGGTTGTGCCACATGCCATGGAGGCCCAGTACCGCAACCGAAAACAATATCATTCTCTTAATGTACAAATGGTGTGTGACTCCAACAGGATCATTACACATTGTTGTGCCCGATTTCCTGGATCAACCCATGATTCTATGGTCTTGAGGAACTCTACAATACCACGCTACATGTAGCGTCACGCAGGGAACAGATCCTGGCTACTCGGTGAGTCTCATTTCATGCATGATAATGTGGGGTATGTGATGCGGCAATGACCTGGCAGGAAGGGGGGGGGTGCGTACGTAGCAATGTCATTCCACAAACATCCTTTATTGTCCACATACAGGTGATGCCGGGTATCCACTGAAGAGATGGCTCCTTACACCACTCCGGAACCCACAGAACCAGCATGAGGAGGACTACAACCATGCCCACTCACGTACCCGTGTAGTCATAGAACAGGCATTCGGCCTACTGAAGGCTCGTTTCCGCTGCCTCAGCAGGTCTGGCGGGGCACTCCTGTACCGCCATGAGAAGGTTGCAAAGATGGTCATGGCATGTGTCATGCTACACAACATGTGCGTACGTAGAAATGTGCCCATGCCCCCTGACGCAGAACTGCAAGCACCTGAAGATGGTCATGATGAGGGTGGGGATGTGGCAGCACCTCAAAGAGTCCGCGAGGCACAGGAGGGCCGTGAAATTCGTCAGATTCTCATAGATTCATGCTTCTAGCACTCACGCCTGGTGGCTGATACATGGACACGGGACTTGTGGCACTGTGTGTGTCTGGAACATGCACAATATGGACTGTACGCCTATAAAGGCCTCGTACACAAAGATCGATGTCCACACATCTCATTGGATGATTGTGAAATGTTTATAGCATATGTGAAATTATGTTACACACCCCATCGACCCGCCACCCAAGAAAGCCCAACACACCCCCTCCACCCTCCTACCTCCCCCCGAACACCAGTGTCCAAAGATGCTCATTGTCAGTGGGCAGACGCTATTGCAAGCCCCCTCTCCGGGTATCAGGGGCACCCCTGCCTGTGGAGCGCAGGTTCCTCCCAGATCTACGTTGGGGGCTGCCCTGGACGGAACTTGCAACGGATGATGTCTCTGCCTGCTCACGTCCATGCATGTCCCTAAGGGTTTGTGAGAGCTCAGTGAGCACACGGCGCACAGCGGCAAGTTCAGCACATACGTCTTTGGACGTCGCATGCAGTTCCCCCCTCAGGCTCTCAGTGCTTCTCTCCATTTGTACCCTCAGGCTCTCGGTGCTTCTCTCCATTTGTGCCCTTAGTGTCTCTGTGCTTCTCTCCATTTCTGACCTAAGTGTCTCAGTTGATGTTTCTATGGCTGCCTTAGTACCCCCACATTCATCAGCATGCTCCTTGAGGAGCGTGGCCAGTTGCTGCTGTTGCACGATCACCTGGTCGAGGGACTGTTGCCTCTGCTGGGCCATGCCCATTTGCGGTGGTGTCACAGAGGGGCTGATCACCTCATGTTGCCTTGCCACAGGGCTTGTGGGGGATGGCCAGTCGTCTTGTGGGTGCCCCTGCGTGGTATCCTCATGGTGTACGGGATGAAACAAACAGGGGGATTGAGACAGGTCATGGATGGATCCTACATCGACAGCACCGTTTTCTGTGTTGGAGCATGCTGCCATTAATGCAGTGTCACCTATGGTGCTGCTGCCACCAGAAGCAGTGCCTTCTGTGGCATCCATTGGGGGGACCTGTGGTGCTGCTGTTGTGGGCATGCTGGCTGCTGGGGTGCCTGTTGAAGTCCCCTCCTGTGTGCTGCCACTTGATTTGTGCTGCTGCCGTGTCTTGATCCGTGCAGCTGAGGTGGAGGGTCTTTGGCCGTTGGTCTTGGCCCTCTTTGCAGGTGTGCTGGTAGGGGTGTCCTGAAGCTCGTCGTTTGAATCGGACCCTGTGTTGGAGTAAAGGAGGGCGAGCGTTATTTATGGGTCTGTGGAAATTGGAATGGCAATGTATCACATGCATCGGGGTGGTACCTGAGGGTGATTTGGGTCAGGGCCTTGGAGGTGGTTTCATTTTTGTGTGGATTGAGGATGCAGTTGTTTTGCAGCCTGCAGTTAGGGTGTGCATGCTGCACGTGTAGAGGGTGTTTTTAGGATTTTTAATTATTTATGTATTTAAAGTGACTTTTAAAGTGCGCTATCAGGCCAATGTATGTGGACGTTCTCCTGGACATGTGTTTCTGTTGCACTATGTGGACACATGGTACTTCACATGATTGGACATTGTGGATTTAGCATTGTTTTATTTGGCCCACCTACCTGATTCTTCGGATGTCTGCACTCCTTTCTCCATTCCTCCGACTCCCTCTATACTCTCCATTCCAATGGTGGAGGCACAGATTTCTTCCCAGGGGGTCAACTTGATGGGTGATTCCGATCCTCCCCCGGTAGCTGTGGCAATGTTACGGTTGGCTGATAGTATGCTCCGTACGCGTATCCGCAAGTCGTCCCATCGCTTTCTGCATTGCTGTGGGTTGCGGGGTGCGGTCCCCACCGCACTTACCCGCTGTGCCACCAGGGCCCATATGGCCTTCTTGTTCGCAAGTGCCGTCCTGGTCATTTGCGTCGAGAAGACGACGGCAGCATTCTCCTGGAGGGTCTCTGTGAGCACGGTGAGTTCCTCATGGGAGAAGTGGACCTGCCGCTTGCGGTCGCACGCCTTTTTAGCAACTTTTCCCATTTTTATTGTTTTCACTAGGGTGGCTAACGGGTTGGGATGTGTCTCAGGGTAGGATTTTTGATGGTTGTGTTGGGATTCTGATTTTATAGGTGTACGGCGTGCTGTTTCCCGTTCCGGGCCCATGTTTTTACTTCCGTTTCCGTATATTTACGGTCACCGTATTTTGCGATTACCGCTCATTACGGTGACCGCTATGATGGGTGGCGGAATTGCACCTAGGGCGCCGTACGACGGCGGTGAGGGGCGTTTTGGGGACATTTCCGCCATCGCGGACTTTGCACTTCCGCCATGGCGTAGTGCTCGTGCCCGATGGGTCAGAAATAGCCGCACTTTACTCCGTCGTGCAATGGCGGAAACGCTATTTACGCTATGGCGGTCAGGTCAGTTACTTTCCGCCAGGGTCGTAATGAGGGCCAATCTATTATTCAGGCAAAGAAGGACAATCGTTCCAGTTCCTGCAACCTACGAGCAGAGACAGCAGAATCCAGAAATAATATTACCCAGAATGTATTAAAGAGTTAGTTTTCTTTCCTTAAATGATCGAGATGGGCAACCAAAGTAGTAATCTTGTCATCCCTCAGGAGGAGAGACGCATGCATTGTCCTGGAACTAAGTGGTGTAGGTTAACCTATAGAGGAATCATGTACCTATGCATTGTATTCATCATTGTTTTACTGTCCCTGGCGATTCAAACTGCATTTTTCATTGGTGCACAAAGCGTTCCAATTCCAGTGCACCCACCTAATGATGTATGCATGAAACCCACAAAGGCACCCAGACCTTACATAGTCATTCCATCCCTAGAAGGTCTAATAGTGGAATCAGTGAAATTTAAATGGATGTGATTAGCAATAATACACACACACTTGTGATAACAAACAAATTGAAAAGCCGGAGACAGGGTCAGCAGAGTAAGCATGAGAAAAGGTTAGTGAAAGACACACACACGCAAACGATGAGTGCACATACACCATGTCTCGTATCAATAACTGCAGAACCACAATCCAAAGAATGGGAGAAGGTTGGGCAACCAACGATGAGAAGTTCTACTACAAGTGAAATGAAGAGACAAATGGAGACAGATGAACTCTCAAAGAGACAAAAGGAGTTGGAGATTAAACCAACAGAGACAGCATTGACAAGCACCCCTGATCGGCGATGAAAGGGGCAAGTACAAGTCCAGCAAAACTATCATGTGCAGAGATGATAGCAGAATCAATCTGGCCGTCCATAGCCAAAGCCAGGAAAAGACAAGAGGACAAGGAACGAATTACCAGACTTTCTCCTACTCAAATGGTACAGATGAAGATGCCTGTACCATGGATGGAGAGGCCTGAGAATCCTCCAGCAAGAAGAAGCTATATGGATGCGATTAAAGATGTGATGATAGCAAATTACATGAAAACCTTGAGAATCAAGAGAAGCACACAAGAAGATAATAACGAACTCAACGACTACCTGAACAGCACCGCATACTGACTTGGGAAATAACATCTGGTACCAACATATGAAAGAAGTTGGAAGACGAAATTCCGAGGAAGCATGCTTTGTTTGTGCACTCCTACCTTACAGCATGGGGAAGTCGAAGATCTTTGTAGCTGTAATTTTTTTTGCATTTTTAAAGCGCGCTCACAGCCCGCGGGCATCGAGGTGCTGTTACAGGAATTTGTTTTTTTTTGTTTGTCTTAGTTGCGAACGCGCTTAAATACCCAGAGGTTTCTAAGCGCGGACCCGGGGATCGAACCTGTGTTGCTTCGTGTCGTCTTGCTTCCAAGGCGAGAATGTTGATGCTGAGCTATCCTCCCTGTTGGAATAGATGTGCAGGAAGTACACTGTCTATCACACGTAGCAATGTGCAAGACCAGAGGCCAGTTAATGGGAAGTGATGCTTCACTGAAATGGGCAGCTGAAGCAACAGATCCAAATGAAGACGATTATGTCCAGGACATAAACACAAGAAACAATGGAAAAACAAAGAACATTGTGATCAGATAAGAGAAGCCTGGAGTTAAAGGAGCAGAGATCAGAAGAGATACAAACCAAAAACTGAGCGTTCAAGGAACAACTCCAGAAGAAGCTCGGAGTTGGAAGAACAGAGGCCAAATGCAAATCTGGGGAACCGTACTCTGACCAGACGGATGGGAAAAGGAGTAGTGATTTGCAGAGCATGGATGGTCATAGGTTGTTACCAAGGTACCATTGACATAGTACAAAATGGATGCAAGCCATTATGGCCAAGACTTGCTAAACTATTGACATGGTTCGAGGACAAAGGAGGACCCTTGGAGATAGTGCCATTGGAGAGCCCAAAATTCTGCTTCAGGAATAATGGCACAAGGAAAATGGGAGAGAATCAGAACTGTGGACGAGTTTTTGACGTTCCATGAATGGTACATGGTACACCAGTGATCATGTACCATTATTGGGCATGTGGATCCAAAGCATATCTCAGGCTGCCAAAGAATTGGGGAGGTATATGCACACTGGTGAATGTCCATGTTCCAGCCTTGGTGATTCCAAAAAGTGACCTGAATATTGACAGTTTCCTGAAAACAGATGCTCGCCTGAGGAAGAAGAGATCTGTGGAACTGATGAGCCAAATGAAAAGAAAGAATTACTTTTCTGCCAAATCAGAAGAAGCTTTTCATGCAATCCCATATGAACACAGGCTGTTCAGACTCACCTCATCAGTGTTCACGGCGATTCTGATGCCAAGAGTTCAGGCTGGAACAAATACTAAATGGTTGCAGATAACCAGATGGGAGTTACTGCAGACCATCAGCACAACTATAAAAGGGTTCAATGCAATCAAGAAAGAACTAAGGGCGATTTGACTAATGACTCTCCAGAACAGGTATGTCCTAGACATGATCACAGCTATGGATGGAGATGTTTGTGCAGAAATCGGAGAATCATGTTGCATATTTATACCATCTCACGATGACGAAAATGGAACCTTAACAGAGGCCATAGGTATGCTGACGAAACTACAGAATCAGATGATTGATGAAACTGACGAAGTGGACGACGACAGCTGGTTTGGATCACTATTTTCATGGGTTCCACAGTGGATGGCAGATGCATTCAAATTCCTAGGAGCCCTGCTAGTGATGATATTGCTTGGATTCTGTGTTATCAAGATAATAATCTCTCAGTGACAGAAAACTGCGAAAAAAGCCATAGGGATGAAGATCATGATTGACGTCGAACCAGGATGGAAACCCAAGGACCTGACTGATGAAGAAATAAGAGACTTTGTGAAAGCCAGCATTTATGGACCAGAAGGAACAAAGTTTCGATATCCAAGGAAACATAGAAATTATGTGGGGAAAATGGATCTATTGTAGTCCAAGTGGACAATGTCAACTAATGACTTGGAACAAAGATGAGCAATAAGAACAACAGGAAGCTTGAAGGGAGTCATAAAGATATGGACCCCAAAGATGTATTTCTTCAAACCTCTATGTGTGGACCCAGAGGATGAAGCAAAAGTAGATCCGGAGGATGAAGTTAAGGTGGATACAAAGGAAGAAGTGAAAGTAGTCAATGAATCGCCCAGAGAGGGGAGTGTAGAGGAGGTGCCAAGCTCGATTCACACTCCAACTGCCCATTTTGAAGTGCCAGGAACATTCACGCCGAAATATGTGACGTATGATGAGCAAATAAACCAGAATATAGCCGCAGTTGGGCTTTGTCCAGTACCTATCAGAAGAACAGCACCTGTTGAAGTACTGACACCTAAGAAAACCTAGACAGTAAGGTACCCATTAATAAAACCATATCGACACATGAGACAGAATGACGATTGTCAGAATACAAAACCTGAATAAGCTAAAAAGATACTAAAGGAAGACGAATGGTGACATCATAAGAACCCAGACTGACTCATAAATAGAAGATTTGGCGACCAGTGAATGATGAAAAGAGACGAAATACCATGAATAAGTGACATCCTGAGCATAAAGTGAAATAAGTGATGTCAAGATGTCAGAAAGTATGCCATATGCGCGATGAATTTATTCAGTTAGTTTAAAAGTGTACATATGCAAGGTACCGCAAGAAGTACAGAAATCGTGAGGCTTGCTTATGCTTAGTAGTAAAATAGATTGCGGCAAGCGCCACCTACACATAGCTACCTCAAAAGAAGCACATTATATAAGTATACTTCCACCATGCACAAGAGCAGAATCAACCAAAGGTTAATAAAGGTCTCAAGAGGAGAGCTCCGCAGCAAACAAATCGAGAATTAAAGACGGAGAGAAACTCAGGCGAAGGTAAATCATGCCAAGAAGCCAAGGTCGTACCGGCTGAAATAGACCAACAGTTGATACAATTAATGAAAAGAAGAACAGGGTATCCTGTTCAGAAAGGTCAAGATGAGCCACAGATGGCAGATGGCTGGAAGAATTAAATCAAATACACAAATTGCATGAAGAATAAGACGATTTCACGGTGTCAGAATCACGTGACCAGACGAGCGAGAAGGGATGAACTTTCACACCTATGCATGGACCTGTGCCATGCACAGATGTCTTAACTTTTCCAGACCAAGAAGTAGTCTTGAGGCCAACCACAAAGAAATAATTGACACATGACCACTGAGATGATGAGTGATTGTAGCAATAATTGGAGGGAAGCGGGGGGTGCAGATGAACTCCCTGCACCTGGCCGGCTATTCTGCACGCTGCTAAGCAAGTGGAAAAGTATGAGTGGGGTTGATGCCAACCCAATCATAGTGGACCAAGTAATCTAGGGTCCTATAGTTAGTAGAACAAATGAGACGTTGTACTTTTAGGGACATCTACGGTAGCCATTTTGAAGGAAGGGCTCAGATGCCCCACCTGACAATCCCCTCTCCCCATTACCATGTACAGATATAGTGCCTATATTAATGTTACCTTTCTAGAACCAATAGAGTTGCATGCTAAAGTTTGAGAGTTACACGTCATGATGAGTTTTTGTTATAAATACAATGTTTTTCTGAAATTAATTGGAGTTGAAGCTAAAAGGAAGATCGAGCGATTGCTGATATTCATGAACTCCCCGTTTTTTGTACGGACTCGCTTTGTCAAACCACTGAGTTGTCATTATTGATTTGATATGAGAGTATTAATCTGCATCCCCATCCATCTCGAGGGTGCTGCTGCTCATCCTAAAGTGCTGTTGGGAAACCCCCAGCTCTAAGAGCCGGCTGGGGTCCTACTGCAAAAAGGTCTGCATCACAATACAGCCAAAGCATTCCCCGCTCACAATGTAGCACTATGCAGTGTGTGCCTGAGTGTTTGCCTGGGACATCTCTAAGGTCTGTATCACAGTACAGCCACAGCATTCCCCGCTCACAATGTAGCACAATGCAGTGTGTGCCTGGAACATCTGTAAGGTCTGTATCACAGTACAGCCACAGCATTCCCCGCTCACAATATAGCACTATGCAGTGTGTGCCTGGAACATCTCTAGGGTCTGTATCACAGTACAGCCACAGCATTCCCCGCTTACAATGAGGCACTATGCACATCTGTAAGGTCTGTATCACAGTACGATACCACAGCATTCCCTGCTCACAATGTAGCACTATGCAGTGTGAACCTGAAACATCTCCAGGGTCCGTATCACAGTACAGCCACAGCATTCTCCACCCACAATATAGTGCTGTGCAGTGTAGCGCTGTGCAGTGTGAGCCTGGAATATCTCTAAGGTCTGTATCATAGTACAGCCACAGCATTCCCCGCTCACAATGTAGCGCTGTGCAGTTTGAGCCTGGAACATCTCTAGGGTCCGTATCACAGTACAGCCACAGCATTCCCTGCTCACAATATAGCACTATGCAGTGTGTGCCTGGAACATCTCTAGGGTCTGTATCACAGTACAGCCATAGCATTCCCCGCTTACAATGAGGCACTATGCACATCTCTAAGGTCTGTATCACAGTACGATACCACAGCATTCCCCGCTCACAATATAGCACTATGCAGTGTGAGCCTGGAACATCTCTAGGGTCCGTATCACAGTACAGCCACAGCATTCTCCGCCCACAATATAGTGCTGTGCAGTGTAGCGCTGTGCAGTGTGAGCCTGGAATATCTCTAAGGTCTGCATCACAGTACAGCCATAGCATTCCCTGCTTACAATGAGGCACTATGCACATCTCTAAGGTCTGTATCACAGTACGATACCACAGCATTCCCCGCTCACAATATAGCACTATGCAGTGTGAGCCTGGAAAATCTCCAGGGTCCGTATCACAGTACAGCCACAGCATTCTCCGCCCACAATATAGTGCTGTGCAGTGTAGCGCTGTGCAGTGTGAGCCTGGAATATCTCTAAGGTCTGTATCACAGTACAGCCACAGCATTCCCCGCTCACAATGTAGCGCTGTGCAGTGTGAGCCTGGAACATCTCTAGGGTCCGTATCACAGTACAGCCACAGCATTCTCCACTCACAATATAGCGCTGTGCAGTGTAAGCTTGGAACATCTCTAAGGTCCGTATCACAGTACAGCCACAGCATTCCCTGCTCAGGATGTAGCACTGTGCAGTGTGAGCCTGGGACATCTCTAGGGTCTGTATCACAGTACAGCCACAGCATTCCCCGCTCACAATGTAGCACTGTGCAGTGTGAGCCTGGGACACCTCTAGGGTCTGTATCACAGTACAGCCACAGCAATCCCCACTCACAATGTAGCACTGTGCAGTGTGAGCCTGGGACAACTCTAGGGTCTGTATCACAGTACAGCCACAGCATTCCCCGCTCACAATGTAGCACTATGCAGTGTGAGCCTAGAATACCTCTAGGGTCTGTATCAGAGTACAGCCACAGCATTCCCCACTCACAATGTAGCACTATGCATTGTCACAATGTAGCACTATGCAGTGTCACAATGTAGCACTATGCAGTGTGAGCCTGGGACATAGCAGAGGTTCGCGTGCTAGAGAATTAGTTTTGTCTGTGCCAGCAGCCTATTATGGATGCATAAGGTGTGAGTTTGGAACATCTCTGAGGTTGATGTGTCAGTAAAGTCTTTTTCAGCCTACCATTCAGGAAGCTCCATACTAGGCCTCCATAAGGTAATAGTCCAAAACATTTCTGAGGTTTGTGCCTCAGTACATTTTTTGTGGCCTGTCAATCCCCAAACTCCATGCTACGGCAACTTGGGGTAGGAGTCTGGAACATCTCTGAGGTTCAGAACTCAGGACAGTTTTTTTTGGCCTGTCACTCTGGCAGCTTCATACTAGTGCACCAAGAGGTGATAAGCTAGAATGTCTCTGAGATCATGCTTCAGTACAGTCTGTTTTCAGTCTGTCACTCGGCCAGCGCAATACACAGGCAGCATGAGGAGATAGCCTAGAACGTCTCTGGGGCTCATACCTCAGTACAATCTTTTTTCAGTCTGTCACTCGGGCAGCGCAATACACAGGCAGCATGAGGTGATAGCCTAGAACGTCTCTGGGGCTGTACCTCAGTGCAGTCTCTTTTCAGTATGTGACTTTTGCAGATCCAAAATAGAGTATCATGGGGTGAGAACCATGAACATCTCTAAGGTTCACACCTCAGTGCAATCGTGTTGGCGTGTCTCCCTCCTAGCTGTATACCAGGACACAATGAGGTAAAAGCCTGGACCATCTTTGAGGTTCTTCCCTCAGTAGAGTCTGAGACTCACATCTAATGAAAAATGTACCCTTCTCATGCTTGCGGCTCCATGCTAGGGCATTCTAACATACTGGAACATATAAGATTCATGGCCCAGTGCCACCTCAGTCTTTTTTGCCCACACTTTCTGGCAAGGAGACACTTGCCAGTGTGAACCTCGAGCATTGTTGTGACCCAGAGCCGGCCCAAGTCATAGACAGTCTGTGCCGTCGCCTCGGACCCCACACTCTTCGGGGCCCCGCCATTACCTCCCTACTCCCCCCCTTGAAAATCAGGACCACAACTGAGGTTTTCCATGATGGGGAAACGTTCCTCGACTTTGCAATTTGTCTAAACAATATCATAGTATTATATTAGTGATCCCATAAGGGCCCGACTAGCTCTCTTAATCCGGACAATAATGTCTGCTTTGTACTGATCAAATACCCACTCTCCCACCCAATGTTCATCTACCCTCTTTGGATTCCTGGGGGTGGTAAAGAGTGTGGTGCAGAGTGTTTGGTGAGAGGTGTTGGACTTCGTAGCCCGACGTGGAGTGCTGAGTCTGTTCACCCTGCCTATTGTTCACTGACTAGAGAGCAGGACCATGCAGCTAAATACTGGCCCCGAGACCAGAGTGGGTGGAATGCCGAGTGTTTGGGGCGCAGCGTTCTATGGCCTGAGTCATGCGGCTTGCAGCTTGAGGCTTGTGGCTCGACGCTCGTCACTTGCCATGTGCAGTGTGTGGTGTGCGGCCTGCGTCCGGCCGTAAGTGGTGTTCGGCGGATAGAGGGTGGCTTGTTTCGTGCGGCTCGCTGCGAGACGTGTTCTGTGGGCTGCATGTTCCGGGAGGCCCGCGACCCGGTACTTTCGCTGAGATATATCTTGCCACTTTCGCAAAGTTTCTGCTATGAACAGATGAATGATTAATATCTGTTTCACAGAATAAATGATTGGTCGGTAATTGTCCTTTACTGCTCTATAGTAGAGCTTGAACTGTGCAAGTTATCGGGAAACCTGCTATATATCCTAGAGATGATTTCCTTTTTAGGTACATTTGTGACATTTTGAACGAGGCAATTTTCTGGTGAAGCCATCTGGCATCGTTCTCCTTGGCAGTAATACCATTGACCCGGCAAAAAGGGGATTGAAGTCTCTGTTATTACCTTGGGAGAAAAAGTATAGTGCATCATGCCCCCTGAAAAATCGTTACTCCCTGAGACGTGATAAAATGCTAAAAATACGGCGACTGGCCGACTTTGCCAAAATGTAACACAGCGGTTCAGATTAAGGATGGTGAAGTAGTGATAGCCCAAATACATAAAAGCCCAACCAAAATCACAAAATATTTTGGACCCCAGGAGGAAACTCAAGATAATACCTCGCAAGCTGCAAATGGGGAGATTGAGACTTTATTGATTGACGATGAACAATCACTTCTGAAATTATGTTTGTCGTTAGCTGCAGGTAGTGAAAAGCTTATACAAAATCAAGAGAGTATGAGTGCTACCTCAAGAAAGATTGTCTATTTCTCCTTGTCTGATGGGGCTATTAGACGGAAAGAGTTCTGAAACCCCTACCTAAGTGAAAGATTAGAAGTCACTGTGGTTTCAGAAGCTTTAAGACACTCTGTGATAGACAATGAAGCCACACAGTCCGCCTTAAAAATCCTCCTAAAACAAGGGAACTTTCTGGTAAATCAAGTGGCCAAACACAATTTTATTGAAACAGGTCAGCAAGGCATGGATAAATTGAAAACGGACATAGGTCTGGTCAAAACAACTACTATCCTGAATAAGGAAAGGGTAAATATGGAAATTGAGGGGATCCTTCCTGACCTGCAGATTAAGGAAGTGCCTTTGGAATCTACCATGGCTGAACCCCAAAAGGAAATGGTAATCTCTCCTACATTATCTCAAAAGGAGCGTAGAAGAAAAGCAACAAAAACAAATCGGATTAATAATTCAGTGGAGAATATTTTCTAAAAGGATGAAAAAATAATACATTTGGTAATACAAAAAAATGATGTCCCTTCAAAAAGAGCAAAGAAAAAAGCAGTAAGGAGAGCAAGAAGGAAATCTCTAAAAGCCGGAAACCTGACATCATAGCTACTTACAAAGAGACAGAATGAAAAATCTGGAATATCCCAATTTCATGAGTTACCCTTCAAGAAAAATCAGATATCATATCCATGGATGAACGTTCTGAGAATTCGGATTTCGCTGATTTGAGTGAAGATTTTGACCAGGGAAAAGGAATCACAGATAAAGAAGTGAAAAGAGAAAAGGGGGGTCAGGGTACAACATCTAAGGAAGGGAATCATCAACAGAGTTATCAACGGAAACCCCAAAACCATCCTACATGTCTTACGGTTCCATGTCATTTCATGGCCTGCCTGTTCATCCCCAGGCTTTTTAATGTGCACATTCCATCGAATGTGCTCATCGTTTTTTGGGGGGGTGCCCCCCCAAATCTCCCTCCCACACTTATCTGCCCTTTCCCACCCCCTCTAAAGAATTCAATGAGCACATTCGATGGAATGTGCACGTTAAAAAGCCTGGGGATGAACAGGCCGGCGATGAAAGGACGTTGTACCATGTCTTACAATATCTTGTTTATTCGATGACCAAAAGGCCTCTATAAATAGATCAGTTCTGCTAAAACTATTCAATCATGTCCCAACACTGCGTATGCTGAAAAGTAGGGTCTTTGAAATTATAGAAACTTTAAAGAATATGGACATCAGCTGTTCAAAAATACATTGTAAAGATATAAAAGTGGCGCAATTAATTAGAGCCAATGCCCCCTCATTACTATAATGGGGTTGTGATTTGGACCAACATGGAATAATGAGGAATACCGGTAAAGTAAAATGGGTCCAGCCAATAGTGAATGGCAATAAAACTGAAGCTATATCAAAAGATACTGAAGACAAAGGAATGAAATCACACTGGGAATGGTTATTGTCTTTCCTTCCGAAGCCCACAGACAATCCCTAATAATGGTCTACTGAGTATTTGCTCCTGGAATTCTAGAGGACATATGCATTTGGTTGCTGAAAATGGATCTTCCACCTCCTTACAGTCAGCTTAAATGATCTTGATTCAGGAGACTTGACTTATGTACGAAACTGTGTTTGATGTGTACCAGAACTTTTGGAGGTCTGCTGAGAAAGCAGCCAAGGGGCGGCCTTATGGAGTCCTCCTTACTCTGGAAGCTAATGACATAGAATCCAAGGAGTTTAAAATAGAAGGTCAATCCCCATATGTTCTTATGGTAAAGGTAGTCATATCTACTTGTTTAAAATTGCTGATTATAAATATTTATGATGCACCCAATAAATGTATGATGGAGGAAATACATGATAATATCTTAGCGGCCATTGCATGTAGGGGGTTGGTCAACAAAGGTACTGAGATCATTTTGGCTGCTGATCTGAATGCTAAATGTCTTGACTACATTACATTATTACGGATAAGAGAGTGCTTAATAAAAAACAAAGGGAGAGTAAAGGAGGGGCTCAGAAAGGGAGGACAATAAAATGGATTAAGCTTCTGGATTTGCCTACATTAAAAATATATAATGGGAATGTCAGAAGAGATGTTCCCCCAGTTAACACATGGAGAGCTAATGGCAGAGCATCTATACTAGATTAAATATGTACGTCTGAGAATCTCTTTTCAGAGGTAACTGAAATGAGTGTAAACTTCTCTGAGTACAGTGATCACGCTGGCCTTTTTTATAAGGATAACTGTATTAAAATCTGGAAAGGAGAGGGAAGGAGTACTAGGGGAGTTATAATAAATAATGGGAAAACCAGGTTGAGCTGGTGCCCCAAGAATCTAGAAGCAATAAATAAATATATTGCCCTCTTGGATAGTGGTCTCATTCCGTGCGGCTCCCAGGAAGCACTAATGATATGGATTGGTGCCACAACTAGTCAATTTTTGGGTAGAATGAACTTGTTCGGTGTTGTTGATAAGAGAAAGCATATACCCCCTACGAAAATTAGATCAAAGGTACGAAACAAGCACACTGCCAATCCCTTAGGAATATTGAGCTAACAGATATGAATGAAAAAGTTAAGGCATAAGTAAGGAAAAAGGTAAAGTCTAATTATAGAAAATGGGTGAGAAGTCACCTAAGATCTCTGAAAACTAGTACATGGCAACGAATATACTCGGCCATGAGAAATCATTATGTTAAACATCTATGGAAGGTTTTTAATAATAGAGCGGGTGAACCTAAGGAAGCCCTATTGAATAGAATATCTGCTAACATGTGGGAAAAGTATATATGGGACAAATTTAGAATAGAGAAAGAATCTAAAACGTTGCAGAAGCGAGAACTGAAGATAAATATTCCATATGAAGATATTCTCCAGCTCATTAAGAAGTTTAAAAAATCTATAGCCACGGACCCGGACGGGATCTCCAATTTGGTAATGTTGGGGAATCCTGAAAAATAGGTACAGATCTTAAAATTGTTTTTTGACGAGGGGTTAAGAGCAGGTCTAATCCCTCAATCCTGGATTCTATTTTAGCTGATCCTGATTTATAAACATGGCAGCACAGATAGCACAAACAATTATCGTCTGCTTTCCTTACTAGATGGATCAGGTAATATATTTGCAGGATGGATACTTCATGAAATAGAAAAATTGATAAGCGAAAATAGAATATTAAGTAGATTTCAGATAGGATTCCGAAAAGGCCTATCCTGTTCCCATAGTATTCTGACTATGAATACATTAATTTACCATGCTACTCTCAAAGAAACTCCTCCCTTGCATATCCTGTTTGTATATTTTGCTAGTGCGTTCGATATGATCAATCGGGATAAGCTGTGGGATAAATTGAAAAATATGAAAATGCCAGACCATCTGCTATAAGCCTGTCAATTATTATATCAGGATACAACGGTGCAGGTTTGGCTCTGAGGCTCAGGAGACTTGTCAGACCCCATAGAAATAGGCAGAGGATTGAAGCAAGGCTGTTTATTAGCCCTGGTATTGTATAATCTATTTAATAAGGATCTAGATGTACATATTACTGGCAGTGACTCTTGTGCACCTAAATTGGGTAAAGAGAGAATTACATATTCGGTTTATGCAGATGGCATGGCCATTTTTGACAACACAGTGGTAGGACTAAAAAGAAGTGCTGAAAAATTAATGATATATGCTAAAATTAATGATCTCCGTATAAACATATCAAAAACCAAAATTATGAGATTTGGGTGCACAAAAAAGATAAAAAAAGGGTATTGCTGCCGAAGAAGAATGTATTAAAAGAGTAGATTAATTCAAAATTCTGGGCTATGAGATAGTAACTAAAAGTACCGAAGCATACATGCTAGCGCATCATAGAACAAAGGCTATATCCATCATGAGTATGTTGAAGAACTTTGCAATGACCAACCTGGGTTATAACTTGATAGGGGTAGTTACCCTATATTGGCAAAAAGTGGTGGCAACGGTCTCTTATGCAATGGTGTCCTCCTTTTTGAATCTGGGTAGATGGGCTGATGGACTAGAAGGGCTGATATGGCGCAGAATATTGGGCCTGTCATCAGCCACTCCCAGGCAAGCCATCTGCATAGAGTTAGGGTTAAGCTCTGTAAGTACCCTAATTAAAGTAAAAAAGAACGATGTATCTAAAGATTATGCTAGCTAAGGATGACACGATTCTGGAAATAATAAAAAGGGGGATAAAAGAACATTCCTGTAAAAGTCTGAGAAGATTTAAAGATTTGAATGAGATATGTTTTAAGGAAATAGACTGGATGCCGAACCGGGGCGGATGGATTAGGGGCACTAAGGGATGAATTCATAAAGAAAGTAAACAATTGGGATTGGGTATGCAATCATGATCATGTAAGTAGACTAAAGTCATTGGAGGATTATCTGAAAGTTTGCTATACCATTGCGTAGGATCTTTATGCAAATAAAATGGAATATACTTCCGGTTTTAGAAGTTTCAGGAAGATGGTTGAATATCCCCAAAGAGAAAAGAAAGTGTAGACTATGTGAAGATTCCATAGAAATGAAATCGCTTAGGCATACTGTAACTGGATTTGCCTATGTGTGGAAATATTATAGACATCTGGCTGAGGGTTTCCAAGAGGTACTGGGCAACATTTTTTGGTTAAATGGTCTAAGTGGACAAAGTTTGGGAAGAGCCATTGCACTGATTCAGGTATGGATGGCATTTGAGAAGTAAATATCGGCAAAAGAAATGATATACAAAAGAAATGATATAATAAGTCAGCAGATAGCCTTGCCTATGGGAAAAGACTGGGTGGTTTACTTCCCTGTAATAATATCTAACTAATGGAGAGCATTAAGGTATTAGGTGGTTATATAGTTATGAAATTATGTTTTAACATGACGAAATGGATATGTATAGATTAGGTGGAAATTAAATGTAAAAACATTTTATAGTATACTTATTTATGTGACATGAAACACAATAAATAAAAATAAGTAAAGAGCGTGGTGAAATGCCTCACCCACCTCTCCTCCGAGACAGCGTTTAGTTGTAGAGCATGTTGCGAGGAGCCTATGGAAGTAATCAGTTTCCAAACCTCACCACTGTTTTTTCTAAAACTTTTTCCACAACATGTTCTCTGCGTAGAACTGCAACATCTTCAGGCCTATTTGACCTGCCCCAGTTCTTGTAGATCTGCCATAGAGTTTTAATGCGACTAGCAGTGCAGTACTACATACACGCGTTGATTTTGAAAATGTGTCTGCTCTTAACTTTCATTTAGCAGCAACCAAGGCTATATCGTAGGAGTGCTTGTGGCTAAAATCGTTCTTTCTGCCTATATTGACCTCTCCATGATCTCAGACAGAAACAGTAAATATTCAGTATGGGTGGGGGCATCGACTGCTTTTGCGGCTTCCATGGCTTTAGCCCTTGCGTCGCCTAAACCTTGGTGTATATATATATATATATATATATATATATATATATGACATGGCCACGGTAGTGGCCATGTAGTTATGGTTAAGTTGCTGTTTCCATAGGAAGAGCACTTTTTGGGCGGCTTATAACTTTGCTCTCCCTGGACGGATCCTCACCAAACTTTGCAAAAAAAGTATTTGGGTCACTCTGAACCTTTTTGTAGAGTTTGGTGAGGATTCGTCCAGGGGGGTCAAAGTTATAGGTGGGGTCCCAAAACTTTTTTTCCCCCATTTTTGATAGCGTCTATAGCCCAAACCGCTGGACGGATTTTCACCGAATTTGGACCAGGAGCAGCGGCTTGGTCCCGAAAGCTTTTGCAAATTTGGTGAAAATCTGTCCAGTAGTTTTTTTTAAAATGACCAAAAAGTAGGTAAAAAAAATTAGTGATATCTGTGTACGGTCTGCGGACACACTTCCCTGTTCGCTCCACGGACAGTGTCCTGATTGGCCAATCGGCTTCCGTGATGTTCGCGGACATGCAACGTGTTCGCTGATTGGACGGCGTGGAGCGTGGAGCGTGAAGCGCGTCAGATTTTCGGTAGCACCCGCCATCTTGGATTTGCGGTCGTCCACGTACAACGCGGTGAAACTTTGTTCAAAACTTGTATTTAGTAGAGTGTGTTGGTGTGTAGGAGTGTTTGGGGAGGGTGGGAGTGTATGAGATAGAATGAAAGTTGTGTTTTTTTATGTGTTAGACGTTCTTTTTGTGTTCGATTTGTCTGCGGACATCACGGGTGTTCTGAAATGTTCTAAATAAACTGAATGGGGGGTGTTCTGAGGACTCAATATGTGTCCGTTTCGTTCGCAAGCAACTGAAACTGTTCTAAGAACACTCGCAGAAATGTTCGCAAATAAACAAAATGGGGGTGTCCTGAGGACGCTGTCCGTATTGTTCTCTGTCAAGTTGAATGTGTTCTAAGAACACTCGCGGTGTCCTGAAATGTTCGCAAATAAACAAAATGGGGGTGTTCTGAAGACGTTTCTAAGAACACTCGTGGTGTCCTGGAATGATCGTAGGGGGTGTCCTGAAGGCATAGTCCGTATTGTTCGCTGGCAAGTTGAATGTGTTCTAAGAACACTCGCAGTGTCCTGAAATGTTCGCAAATAAACAAAATGGGGGTGTCCTGAGGACGCTGTCAGTATTGTTCTCTGTCAAGTTGAATGTGTTCTAAGAACTCTCGCGTTGTTCTGAAATGTTCGTAGGGGGTGTCCTGAAGATGCTGTTCGTATTGTTCTCTGTCAAGTTGAATGTGTTCTTAGAACACTCATGGTGTCCTGAAATGTTCGCAAATAAACAAAATGGGGGTGTCCTGAGGACTTTTCTAAGAACACTCGCGGTGTCCTGGAATGTTCGTAGGGGGTGTCCTGAAGGCGTAGTCCGTATTGTTCGCTGGCAAGTTGAATGTGTTCTAAGAACACTCACAGTGTCCTGAAATGTTCGCAAATAAACAAAATGGGGGTGTCCTGAGGACACTGTACGTATTGTTCGTTGTCAAGTTGAAAGTGTTCTAAGAACTATCGCGTTGTTCTGAAATGTTCGTAGGGGGTGTCCTGAAAACACTGTCCGTTTTGTTCGCTGGCAAGTTGAAAGTGTTCTAAGAACACTCATAATGTCCGCGGACATTAAAAGTTTCCATAGACCATAGTTGAAATGTTTGACTCTATGGATGTGATATGCTGCGGTGGTTGTTGCCAGGGCATAGAGTCTTGGGTGCATGGCCATTTGGCCATGCACCCAAGACTCT
This sequence comes from Ambystoma mexicanum, assembly GCF_040938575.1. Taxonomy (NCBI): domain Eukaryota; kingdom Metazoa; phylum Chordata; class Amphibia; order Caudata; family Ambystomatidae; genus Ambystoma; species Ambystoma mexicanum. The sequence goes on from NC_090934.1 coordinate 232,565,515, forward strand.
ATGCCCTGGCAACAACCACCGCAGCATATCACATTCATATTTGCTTATAACTTTGGGTGAAAAACAAATGTATAAGGAACAAAGGTATTAGATACTATGGATGTGATATGCTTCTATGGTTCTCCTTATTATTGTATACTTACTGTTTGGTCTAGTAACCGGAGTACATGTATTTCTTGTTCATTTCTGTGATAAAAGAAAATAGCATGTTAGTATTAGTATTTTGTAATGACTTATTACATTGTATAATCAATAGCTATGTCTGTGTATTTTAGGAAAAAGATTGTATGGATTTTGGGAGATTCATGGATATATTGGTTGAAGGTGCATGCAGAAAGCTGTGGAGTAGCTGTAGATCTTGGATTCCCACATGTGTAAGTACACTGGCATGGAGTACGTGGAATGAAGTGGTTGGACTTGCTACCTCTCTGTGCTGCTTTGGAGACAGAGCAACATCCAGACATAATTGTAATTCATTGTGGAGGGAACAGTTTAGGACATGTGACTGGAATTTTTTTGCAATTTGCTATGAAAGAAGGACTTGGGAAGGTTATGGACATGTTTCCTAATTCTCAAGTGATATTTTCACGGATTGCGCAGAGACAAATGTGGCTTCATTCTTCTTCATTTGGTCCACAAATGGAAAAAGCAAGGCGCAATGTTAATAAAGCTGTTTGTGCCTTTCTAAAAGATTTTGGCATGTCTTCTTTTCACAATGAAAATATTCTGTTTCGTAGTACAAGCATTTTTCGCAAAGATGGAGTCCATCTTACTTATGGTGGCAATCAGATTTTTCTGAGAAATGTACAAAATGCATTGCAACCTTTTTTGGAATGACAACATCCATTTTGAAGTAGGTGTTAAGCATTTATAATTTTTGACTTACAAACACCTCCCAAAGGCTCTTTTCAGAGCCACCACTTCCTCCCAGAGAAAATTGCAATGTTTGTGATGGGGTAGCAACCCAATTTTTTAAATGTTCGCGAACTGTCCGCGGACTTCTAAAAAATACAAAGGGCCCTGCTTCATTTATTTTCACTTCTATTTTTTAACTGTGAAAGGCGGCTCTGAAAAGAGCCTTATTTTTTTTTGATTTTTGATATTTTGTATTTTTTTGTTTTTTTATACACGACACACTAGGAAGGAGGGGAAAGGAAGGTAAAGGGGGGGACGCCAACCACAGGGATAAGAAAGGGCGAGCTGAGAGAGGAAGATGTAGAGTGGGTTTTATTTGGGTAGTGAGCACATCTTCTCGTGCTCTGAGACGATAGTCTCAAAAGCACTATGAAGTCGCTCCCCCTGCAGAGTACTGTGTCACAGTACATACATACAACTGTGACCCTCGAAAGGTAAGGGTTATCAGCATTCTGTATGGCCTGTGAGGCAGCTTGAGGAAGACGCTGTCCCACAGAGATGGTCCTTGTGGTGACAGGATCAGAAACAGAGGATGAAGTAGAGGAAATCAACCTGCTACGTTCTTCGCAAGGTACAACCGTGCGAATAGCCCCAGAGTGAAATGACCTCAGGTGTCGCTTCATAGTAGTGGTCCCAAAGCAGTACTTACCGTGCTTCCCATGACTGAGTATCATTTTGCCCTCATTGCAGGTAACACGGTTCGCACAAGCCTTAGGAACATTCCCATGAATGGTAAATAACCGCCACACCCAAGACTCACGCCTAGTGCGGGTAGTAGGGTTTTCCTCTACCTCATTCTCATCAATCTCTTCTTCCTCCTCCGCATCCTCACTCCTGTTCCCCTCTTCAGGCCCTTGGGGAGGTGGTGGACGAGGTGGGAGTGGTGCTGAAGCAGGTGCAGCACCAGGTGGCAGTTGAGCAGCCAGGGATGCCATCAAAGATGCGATGGAAATCTGTAGTTGGCAGTAAAAATCACGGTGTTTCGAAGAATAGCCAGAAACACAATGAGAATAAGCTCTAGGGCATGGTCTTTTATAGGGGTGCTTGTGCGCGGTCCGCGGACATGCCCGCTGTCCGCGGACAGATCGAACACAAAAAAAAGTTTGAAAAGTTTCAAAAGGTATGTAGAAACTCAGGATTACTATGTGGGACTTGTGCCATGGTGAGATTCTATTGAAAAATATTATGGATTAATTGAAAATGTACTTTAAATTTGTTCGGGGACCCGAACAGTGTCCGCATTCAGAACACGCGATCAGCGTGGGCGCGGTCATATGATCCGTTCGCGAACAAGTCCGTGAAGGAAGCGCATGTCCACAGGACACCAAATGCACAGAGATTAGCTAGCACATGTGCGTTGATGTTCTACGGACACTGTTCGGGTCCTGAACTAACTAAAATTGCATTACACATGAAACGAACATTTCAGGACACTGCGTGTGTTCTTAGAACAGTTTAAACTTGCTAGCGAACAATAAGGACAGATATAGGGCCTCATTCCGAGTATGGCGGTAAGGGATAGCGGCCACCGCTAACGAGAGCGGTGGCGGTAATCCCTTACCGCCATACTCCGAGTTCCCTTAGCGCCATGGTGCTTTTAACACCTGCTTTTAGCAGGCGTTAAATACCATGGCGCTAAGGGACCTTGATGTTAATTACGCCACCGTAATTTACGGTGGCGTAATTGACGCCTTCCCCACTCCCATTATGCCCTATGGGGCAAGAATGGGAATGGGGAAGGGTAAATGGGGATTGGGGAATTACCGCCCCGCCAACCTTGGAATGGGGCGGTAATTCCGCCAACCACCAAGGCGCTGCCGGTCCGGGTACGGCGTCAACCAAGGCGTTAATAGCGCCATTGGTTAGCGCCGTACTCGGAATGAGGCCCATAGTGTTCTTCAGGACACGTTCAATTTCGTTTATGTACGAACATTTCGGGACACCAATTGAGTTCTTAGAACATTTTCAACTTGCTAGCTAACAGTACGGACAGGTATAGTGTTCTTTAAGACACCTCCATTTTTGTTTAATTATGAACAATTCAGGACACCGCGTGTGTTCTTAGAACAGTTTGAACTTGCTAGCGAACACTACGAACAGGTATAGTGTTCTTCAGGACACCTCCATTTTCGTTTACGTACGAACATTTCAGGACACCAATTGTGTTCTTAGAAAAGTTTAAACTTGATAGCGAACACTACGGACAGATATAGTGTTCTTTAGGACACTTTCATTTATTTTTTTTACGAACATTTCAGGACACCGCGTGTGTTCTTAGAATAGTTTCATCTTGCTAGCGAACAGTACGAACAGTTATAGTGTTCTTCAGGACACTTCCATTTTCATTTATTTACGAACATTTCAGAACACCTGCACTGTCCGCGGACACCTACATTGTTTTAAAAAAAAAAACGAAACTATTTACAACACAATATAAAAATTAAACTTTATTTAACATATATTAATAATTTATGACAGAGAAGGTGAGGCAGAAACAGAAACAAAAACAGGAGAATTAGGGGTTTCAACATGATTGTTATTAGGTGAAGAAGGGATGGAAGTCTCATCAAAACGTTTTGGGTTATGGAGAGGGTTTGGGGATAATTGACTGGGATATGGTGAGGAGGGACAAGTACATGTGGGGCAATGGTACAAGGTTTTTGGTTTAAAATGATCTTCCACAAAAGTTTTCAAATTATTAAAATTAGTCAACAATAAATCAATTTTTTCTTCTATACTGTGAAAAGTGTTATCAATTACAGGTTTTTCTGAAGTATTTTCTATTTTGGTATGCTCTGTACAAAAAGAAATATATATATGTTAAATGTATACAAAATAATAATAATTAAATGGTTTATATTATAAAGTGTTTACCATTAGTTTCACTATCTTGTGACATTTCTTCATGTGGGAAATGCTCCTCTAGCCATTCCAGAGCACTAGACATTTCTGTGAGAGAAACAAAAAAGATAATATTTTTTTTATCTAATACAGAAAGTTTATAAATATATGAATAAAATTAAGTACACTTACTATTTCAGGTAAGATATGTCCTATGTACTCAGTGGGTCTGCTCTTGTTCTCAGTTCTGTCGTGTTTGTGAGGTAATTATGTTGGAAGCCAATTTATTATCTTGTGTTATATTCCATTTTAGAACATAGTGCATTTAAATGAATGGTTAGTGTGTTGTATATATGGGTTACATTTCTTATGTATTAGTGCATATAATGTGTTTGTGTGCTTCTTTTTGAATTTGTTAAATGTTCCTATGTTATGATATAACAATCAAACATACCCCCCCAGAGTTTTTAGGTAGTGGTACTGTTCTTCGAACATTTCCGCGAACATTAAATGAGTTTGCGGACATCAAGTACAGCAGAAGAGATTCAGTCAGTTCCATATGATATGTATATAAAGTCAAAGTCATTATTGTTAAGTTGCACTACTAAAAACCTATGAAATTCAGTGAAAAAACTTTGTTAAAGGGACGTTATGGTTAAGTTGCGCTACTAAAAACCTATGAAATTCAGTGAAAAAAATGTGTTAAAGGGACGTTATGGTTCCAATTAAAACCGAAAAACCCTTGAAATTCGCCAGTTATGGTAAGCTAAGCAACCATAACTCGTGCCACCACCGTGCACTGCTAAGACTAACACCCACGACATCAAAGATGACATCACAAATGTCATTGATGACATCACTGATGACATCACATGTGTGGCTCACTCTTTTTTCTTTTGCTGATATATCTAGGCCACATGGTTTTCTTCAGTAACAGTCAGAAACTAAAACATTTATTTTATTTGTAGACGTATCCTTCAAGTAGGTTCTTACAGTAATTCCCTTAGAGTCCAGTCACATCATATGAAACATATACATAGGGGAAGACACAAGCTTGAAAGACAGCAATCCTTTTTGTGCATAAAGATAATCAATAGACTTATCAGCACTTTCTGATAGTTCTGTTGTTTTTTTATGGCTGTACTTTCCCTGTATATGATCATATTTGTATACATTGTACTCACACTACTTTCCTTAGGGTCCAATCACATCAAGTGATACATATACATAGGGTAAATAGCAGCTTTGAAACAGCAATCATTTATTTGCATGGAAATAATCAGTTAGGTTATGAATTGTTTCTGCTACTACTTGTGCTTTTTTGCTAACTTCACTTTCCCTGTATACACCCATACTGGTATGTGTTCTTATCTCTTTGTGTTTTGTCTATAGTAATGCAATTATGTAATACATGGGTTTTATTAGCTACTTATAACATATTTCACAGTACACAAAAATCTATTAAGAAAACAATTATCATTTCATTATTCAACATATTAAGATTACGAATATTATACCTTCATCTTGTACGCTGCACACAATGCTATGTTTCTGCATGAGTAGCTTAGTATACTAGATAGAACCCCATAATAGAATGCTATTTATATCAATGCATCGTTCAATGCACTAATTAGGGTATGATATTTATTGCAATGATCCTTGACACTTTTTTCGCAACATTATAATAAGAATCCCTTGTACACATATTTCATGAAAAGTACATACACATGTGATGTCATCAGTGATGTCATCAGTGACATTTGTGATGCCATCTTTGATGTCGTGGGTGTTAGTCTTAGCAGTGCACGGTGGTGGCGCGAGTTATGGTTGCTTAGCTTACCATAACTGGTGAATTTCAAGGGTTTTTTGGTTTTACTTGGAACCATAACGTCCCTTTAACAAAGTTTTTCCACTGAATTTCATAGGTTTTTAGTAGCGCAACTTAACCATAACGTCCCTTTAACAAAGTTTTTTCACTGAATATATATATATATATATATATATATGCCCTTTATTTATTTATTGTGCATTTGTTAGGCGCTTATACAACATTGCCTAACAAATGCACACTAAATCGGTTTTTGAGTCCTTATATGAGTCCTTCACCTCATTTAACTGAAAACCAGGTCATTCTTAGAATATTATGATCACTACTTAGGGAAGGAATGACTTTAAAGCTTTCCACTCTTGGGAAGAAATTGCCAGATAGGAAGATGTAGTGTATTGTGGAGGGCAGGGTCCCCTCCCACATGCCAGTTCAAAAGATGAAAGTCCAGGAGCCCTGCATCGTTCAACTACATGGCCCCCCTTTCGCCATATTCACTCAATGTAGACGCACTCCCCACTCCTGACCCATCGTTTCCACTCAGACAAGTCATGTTAAAGTCTCCACAAATTATAATAATAGGATCATACAATATTTCGGAACAAGTGTCTAGAGTGTCTGTCAAGCTGTCCATGAAGCCTTGATCGCTGATCGCTTCTGAGTTCCAATATAAATTATAAATGATGTGAGAGGACCCTTTATTAATTTCGTTTGTACCACCCTCAATCACCAGCACCTGAATAAAGGGGTTCAGGTAGTGCACTGCCACCACTTCCAGTGCCAGCCCAGTCTTCAGTGCGTTCAATAGGCCTGAAAAGGGCCTTCCTTTATCTCCCTTCTTTGCCGCATTTAGGTGGACGGAGTAACCATCGAGGGCAGGACCAAAATGTAACCAAGTCTCCGGGAAGCATAATCATACGCCTCAGAAGAAAAATCCCCTCTCGTAAACAGATGTTTGAATCCTCGTGTGTTCCAGGAACCTAAACCAAATGACTGATAGGGGGTCATTATGAGTTGGGCGGTAAGGGATTATCGGCACCGGTAAGGAGACCGGTGCCGGTAATCCCTTGCCGCCCAATTCCGAGGTCCCTTAGCGGGAACCGTAAGGAACGTGTGGTCTGACCACACGTCCCTTACGGGTCCCTTTAAGGGACCAGGGAGCTAATAATCGGCTTGCTAGTCACGAGCCCGTTATTAGCGCCCTCCCCATTCCCATTGAGCCCTATGGGGGCTCAAATGGGAATGGGGAATGGTTTGTTCAATGGGGACTTACCGGTCCCTCCAGGGTCGGAATGCACCGGTAAGTCCCCATTGAACAAGACCGGTGTCGGACCCGGTATTGGAGGCAGCCATGGCGCAAATAGGGCCATGGCTACCTCCAATCTCAGAATGAGGCCCATATTCTTTGTGCTTGTTTCAGTGAGGCAGTGCTGTCAGCTTCCAACCCTCTGTGACGTGCTTCTAGAAACAAAGACCTCCCACCCAGCTCCCCAGCAGACCATCAAACCTGTGGGCCCTCACAGGACTTATCACGCTCTTTGTTTAAAATAATGGTCCATTTAAGAACCTTTGTTTTGGACAAGGGTGGAAAAGGGGCATTTTATTCCCAAAGCACTTACAGAAAAACTAGTTCCAGCCCAAAACTGTTTTCTTTGAAAGCAATTAAAATATGTTGACAAAAAAGTCAGTATTCATATGACTGCATTTGGTGTGTTAAATATATTTTTTTTGAGGGGGGGGGGAATCACATTTCACGCACATCATATAAAGCATGCCTTTATCAAAAGATGCAAAAAGTTACCATTTCACCTGATCTTTTGTTATGCTTAAGTCTTGAAAAACAGCCTACAAGCCATTGTTTATAACTTTGTGGAATTGCATTCTGGTATTTGTAGTCTTCAAGATGGGGTGAAAATGAAGCAACATTTGTACTCTTTTTGTTTAACATATGTCTATAAGGATTCCTATATTGCTGCAGTACTTTAATTATGATGTGTCTACTTTTCAAGTCTGACTTGTCAAACAGAGTATTGTTGAAAGTCAAATGTCGTTGGTGGAGGTGAAAGGATCAGAGGGCACATTTGTTGTGATGATTTACTGGGTCCATGGATGTCGGAAGAGACTGTAAATTATGTACCTGGCCCTGTGCTGATGTTCAGGGTGCAAGTTGAGATTACATGTGGGCTGACAGTGTCTGCCCCTTTTTTTCACAGCGAGGACTCCCTCCACCTTCAGTGTTTTTGAGGCCAGCAATAAAAAAAGCTTGTTTCTTAAGGTTTTCACCCACCAGGATTTGAACCCACTAATCCACAAATTCACATGAATGCGTCTTCAAAGCACACATCTTGTATTGGCATTTTGCTTTCCATAGAATATTTGAATATAGATGTTTGGGTTAAAAGGGTGCACACCTTTTATACTTTGCAAGCAGTGTTACAGAAAATCTCCTTTAGCTTTTTTTTTGTTGCTTTCAGGCAGAGGCATAGCCAGGATTGTCTAGCAAATGGGGCCTGATGCATTGACACAAATATCTGTAAATGCCCACACTGCGCTGCTGAGTGGGCCTTTACAGATTTTGGGTGGGCCTTGCCCGTCAGGCCCTACCCTGCCTACGCCTCTGCTTTCAGGTATTAATGATTAATTTTGAGAAGGAAAATGCTCATTTCTGTTTTGAATGTTCTTCTGTTAGGAATGGGCAGTTGAATTAAATATATAAGTTAATAAATATATAAGTAAATATAAGTTAATGTTCATGTTAAAGGTATTTGTATCGTGCATTATCACCAACGGAATTGGGCCTCAGGTGCTCAGACAGATCTGCAACCAAGAAGGCGGGGGTAGGGTGAAGAGGGTGTAGGAAAGTGAGAAAGTTGATGTCCTGTTGGCAGCTTCAGTTCGGTATTCACTGTTTGCTGAGCTTGGGTGCGAATATTGGGTCGATGTGAATCCTTGTGTGCTGTTGGTGGGTGTTGCTTGTTTGTTGTTGCGGTATGGTGAAGTGTATGCGGTTTGCTGTGTGAGAAGGTGGTTGTGTGGATTCTTGTGTGAGTTAAGTATGCAGAAATTGAGCTTTGGGTCAGTGGGTTATATGTCTCTCAGGATCTCAAAATGGTTTGCCAACAGTGGTTCAGCGTCTACCTCCACTGCCAACACCCCACCCATTGTCGCTGTCTCTGCCTCTTCTCTTGTGCGGTCCAGCCTTTCGGCATCCAACTCTACCGTCACAAACCCCTTGAGTGTAGGCTGTTCAGTCAGGTCAGGGGCAGCGAGTGGCGAGGCATTCAATAGCTCGTCCCCCTTGCGTGAATCCATCTGCAATATTGGGATTATAAAGCTCCTGCATTCTGTGAGGGCCCCCGGGTTCGGTACCCTAAAGTCTTCAAGTAGGTCGAGACCTTTAAGTTTTACCACAATGTGGTCTTGGCACTAGACTCTGGGGGGAGCGAGGGACCAGCAGGATTTCTAGCAAGCAGGGATCAGTGGAGATCACAGCACAGTTAGCATTCACAGCAGGAACTCCTTCCCCAACACCCCGGTGACTGCAGCATCAGCCGGTCAAGTGGCACAGCGAGTAGAGCGCCGGTGCAGAGCCTGTTAACGCAGGTTCGAATCCCGGCGGGGCCAAACTCAGCCTTTCATCCTTCCGAGGTCGATAAATGAGCACCACACACCGTGGGTAATAATAAGCAGCGCTCAGATACCTGAGGGTTTGTAGCGCTATATAAAAGCCTAATTATTATTATTATTATTATCAGTAGCTTCAATGTCTCCCAACAAGTCCTTGATTTCCGTAATCAGGACATTAACGTTATTGATGGGTTTGAACAATTGAAATCGTTTTTTTTGTCCCTCCGCTGGGGAAATTGCTTTCCTCTTCACCATTTTCATGTCCCCAATGCAGTTCTCCAATTACTGCCTAATAGTCCTGTGGGGCTAAATGTACGGGGAAAAAACGGAGAGGCCAAATTCCAGCAACAAAGAAAGTCCCACTTTATGAGATGGCAATGAAGTGTTCAAAATATTAAAAGTTATAAAAAAATTAAAAAAATGTAACACAATACAAAATGTAAACAACAAGGCAAGGCCAGTCCACTCTATAGCTTGTTCTATGCCTTGTTTATACACCGCCAATGAGATGAAGCCCACTTTGCTCACAGGTTCATGACTGCAGGGGCCACTCAAGGAAATTATCGGAGAAGCTGACAAAAGACAATGGGCCTCATTACGACCCTGGTGCTGACGGAATGAAGGGGGCCGGTATGGGACCAGCCCCCTTCATTCCGTCAGGGCTGATTACGAGGTTCCCTTTGCGGACCCGGATCAGACGTCTGGTAAAACCAGATTGGAGAAATTGGCGCCCCAATTGGAGAAAAAAAAAATTAACTTTTTTTTTCACATTTCTTTTTGAAATCGCTCTGCCTTCATAAATAAATTATTTCTGTAACAAAAATAATGTCTTTATGAAGGCAGAGGGACTACAAAAAGAAACTTTCTTTTTGAAGTCGAGCGGCTCTCCGCACGCCATTACATGGAAGACCCCAGGCAGGAGGCCTCCATGTCATGGGTTGGGGGAGCCCTATGACTTCAAAAAGAAATCGTTTATTTTTTAAGTCACTCTGCCGTCATAAACAAATTATTTCCGTTATGGTTCGGTCCTTAACGGAAATATTTTCTTTATGAAGTTAGAGTGATTTCAAAAAGAAACAATTTATTTTTGAAGTAATAACGTGTGTGTGTATGAGTGTAGTGTGAAAGAGTGTACACTTAAATGTGTAGGTGGCTGGGTGTGCGTGTGTGCATGTACGGTGAAAGGGTGCACTCTTAAATGTATGGGTGGCGGCCTGGCTGTCCCTGCATTGTGCAAAGGTACACATTTTAAAGTATAGGTGACTGCCTGTGTGAGTGTATGGTGAAAGGGTGCACACTCAAATGTATGGGTGGGTGCCTGGGTGTGTGTGCTTTTATGCTGATGGCTAGGTGTGCGTGCGTGTATATGGTGAATTGTGTGTGTACTTCTGTTCAGGGGTGCAATAAAACCTACATTTCGGGGGGCTCATCCTTCAAATGTTGGGAGAGGCGCTAACTTCACGGGCGGTGGGGGTGGGGCAAACTTATTTGTGTGGGGCATCTAGCTTCTTTATGCATTTTAATGAGGCTATTCTAGTGCAGCTTCAATGTTACAAGCAGTTAACTCACTCCTTTAAGTCTGAGATTTCAGGGCTGGAGAGATATGATCCCTGGGCTTGTGGTCAAGGATAAGTCTCTGAAGTCCTGTTCTGGATTAGTTGCAGCGGGTGGGGAGTAGAGGAAGGCAGCTTGAGAAAGAGGCTGTTGCAGTAGTCCAGCGTAGAGAGAAACAGGGCTCTGGAGACAGTGAGCTTCTGGGGGAAAGAGAGAAAAGGTAGAGTCACTTTCAGGAGGAGCAGCTGGTAGGTAGTGGAACTTCTTGACGATGTCCGAGATGCGAGAAGAGAAAGAGAGAGGGGAGTCGAAGATGACACAAAATGTTTTTTGCCTCTCAGGAATGCGAAGGAAGAGGGCGCAGGGTGAACGGCCAGAGTGAGAGAGGGAAAGCACGGGCAGGGGTCCCAATGAGAAGGATCTCCATTTTACTGGCATTAAAACAGAGATTGTTGGAGGTGCACCAATCCTGAATTGCGGATAGACAGTGAGGAATGAGCGAGAGATGAGAGGAGCCTGAAGGAAAGCTGAGAGCCATCCGCATAACACTGAAAGTTAGGGGAGAAAGTAGAGATCAGGTGGGCCAAAGGGGCCAAACAGAGGTTGAGAAACCAGGGAGAGAGGATATAGCCCTGGGGAATGCCAGTAGAGAGAGAGGTGGTGAAGAGAAAGGGACCAAGTTGCACCTAGGAGGGGAAGTCCGAGAGCCTGATCCGTGATGCCCAGTTTCTCACGTAGTCGATTGATCAGAATGGCATGGTTGATTGTGTCGAAAATAGATGAAAGATCAAGGAGGATTAGCACAGAAGGAATTCTGGAATCAAAGTTAGAGAGCAAATCTTCACAGGTGTTCAGGAGAGCAGTTTCCGTGCCTCTGGCAGCTCTGAAGCCAGACTGATGGTCATGGAGACGACAACGAACAGATTTAGTGTGGAGAGTTAGCTGGGAGATGGCCAGCTTTTTTCCAAGAGTTTGCCAGGTAGAGATGGCCAAAGGGGGGTAGAGAGAGGAAGAGGGAGAGGAAGAGGAGATAGTGGACAGGATGTCCTTAGTTTTAGCAGAGAAGTGAGAGGCCAGAGCCATATAGAGGGCCTGGGAGGGAACAGGAGAGGTGGAGACTGCAACAGGATTGATCAGTTCCGTGCAGATTTTAAACAGTTTGGCTGTGTTGTTCGAGGCCGCAGAGACCCGGGCTTCAATGTGTGCTCTCTTCTTGATGAGCGTTATTGCTTCAACTGTCATTTTTGTGCAACCAGTCTAGGTATGTCTAAATATGGCCTGGCATGGTTTACTGTAATGTTATTATTTGTCTACACTGGTCTACATTGTGCAGCCAGTGGGACTTGTTTTCAATGTCGCATGGCATTTTTAATAGAAAAGCATTACTGTTCCTGTGCATTGTTGGTGACTTGCATGTACTGGATTGGTGTTACCCTACAAAACAATTGCAAACACTCTGGCTTTTTAGCCAATGTATCTCAGAAAGTGTGCTGTATATTGCATTAAAACACATATTTATATCTTTCTCCTAGTAGTGTGCGGCATACCCCCTCAGCAGCACGTTCATGCGTATTGTGCAAGCGTGATAATCTAGACTGGCCCATAGTGTAGCACAACCCGTGTTTTGTTGCCGAGTTTGGGGGGGCCTCAGCATGGCTCGCAGGGGGGCCCCCACATTTTGTGTTACGCCACTGCACAAGAGTGACTGGTTCCGGGTTATATACCCTCCTCTTCCTCGCTCATTCAAGCTCCTGGAGGGAGCGGAGCCAATAGGGAAGTAGAGCAACAGGCCCAGGGAGCACCAGCAGCACCAGACAGCTGCGCCCTTGCCTGCGGGCTTACATCACAAGGGTGGCTGGTTCCGGGTTATATGCCCTCTTCTTCCTTGCTAATCCACGCTTCTGGAGGGGGCATAGCCAATAGGGCAACAAAGTAATGGCCCAAGGAGCACCTGCAGCATCTGCAGCACCAGACAGCTGTGCATGGATCAGGCATGGGTCTGGCATGGATTCACACGTTCACAAACACTCCCCGCCAGGCCGGGAATCCTCGGCACAAGAAAAAACTGTTAAAAACAGTATCTCTCCTCCAAACCAACCACCGTCCTCCAGGCCACACTGCCCAGCCACCGTCCTCCGGGCCACACTGCGCCCATCCAATGACAGCCCTCTCCCCAAGCCCCTCGCCCAGCAGCCATCCCCAGATTTGGTGAGCATGTAAAGTGGCAGTGTAAGAAGAGCGAGGATATGTTCAGGCCCTGTGCGTACGTTAATGAAACCCACACTTTGTTTCTGGCCTTGAGCCCTATTGATGACATTTAAAGACCTGCGGAATTGCTTACTCTGACTGCCTCAGTACCTTTTTTATGATTGCATTATCCTGCAACAAAAGCACTTTGCGCTGTCTGGCCGAGGGCCGATACTTGCCCTTATGTCCTTGGAACGTACAGTCACATTAGGTATGTTTGGATTACTTACTGGTGATCTTCATTACTCTTTGTCCTGCTCTTCCTCGTCACAGTGCTTTCTTTTGCGGTACCCATCTCTACAAACGATTCAGCTCACTCGGCCGGCTACTCCAAAATAAGCCTCACTCGTGATATTGCTTCAACTGTAGTATTTAGAATTAAAATTCAGATATTGAACGTCAGTTTATTTGATCCCCACGGAAATTAATGAATCATTTTGTGACATCATTTTTTGCGATACAAATAAAGTGGCCTCACACATCTTTTGCTGCCTGAGGCCACACAAATCCTAGGGCTGGCCCTGCTGTGGCCCCTGCTCCAGTGAGATCTTGAATGCACTACTCAGTTACATTCCTGGGCACTAAAACTTGGTAGTCTGGAAGACCTGAGTTTTACATTCCAGCTCTTCAGCTTTGAGACACTTTGGGAACTTCTATGCAGTTCTCTTCCTTTAAGCACTTGTGAGGGCACTGAGGTCAAAGCCTGGAACATTTGAGTTAAAGCCTGGAACATCTGAGTTTACATCCTAGTGCTGCTTTGGCCTCTCCCACTCCCAGTTTTATACAAGGGCATTGAGGGGTGAGCCCGGAACACCCAAGGTTCTCGCTTGTTCTAGAGCTGCATCTTCGTCCTGCCCTGCTCCAAGCACCATAAACGAACAGCATCAGGTGAACACCTGGAACATATGCATGGTTCACATTAAGGGAGAGGATGCAGGGCCGGTGCTATCACTAGGCAAGGTTAGGCGCTTGCCGATATGTACAAAAATGTTAGAGCAGCAAAATACTGCTTTAACTCCACACACTATGTTTAATGTATACTGCCTTGTCTGTGATAACACCGGCCTTGTGCCCTGTGCATTGTCTGCAGGCTGGCGCTGGTGGCAGCAGCAGCAGAGAGAAACCTGGCGGGTCATGCTCACAAGTGGCATCATGGGCGTGGCTGTAGCAGCACTGGCACCTGTGCCTTACGGAGCAAGCACTGAACGTGCCCCCATTGCTCTGCCTTCTGTGCGTCGTTAGTCAAGGATGGACCGACGGTCTCGTCTGGCTCAGAAGTAAGTACCAGGAATCCGACGATATTCAAAGGGACGTGACCACGTCCTGGAGAAGCGCTGGTGCAGCTGCTGAATGCGAAGAAAGCAGATTAATCAGGTGAGACAGACAACATGCTCCTTCCCCCCCAGCTCTGCGTCATACCCTTGTCCCTGACGTCGCGTTTGAAATTGATGTATGTGGCTCCCCAAATCACTCACTACTTTACAAACTGAGGGCAGCTGTCCGAGACCCATTTCATTTTTGTCAAGCAGAATGTAACTGGGTTAAGCCATGTTCTACTAAACAAAAGGTCTCATGTAATGACTCTCAAAGTTGGAATTAAGATTTGTTGTGGATATGGGCAGTAATAGCCTTGAATTATGTCGTGGGTGGTCATGGAAAAATTGTAATTGAGTCCACAGATAAAGGAGGCAGTCCTGTGTGATGATGTTGTTAATACGGTGTCCATTACTCCATGTCGCTCACTAGCAAGAGCAGTCACTAAATGTCCTACATACAGTACTTTATTAACTTAGGGCAATAAATAACTCTGTCTGAGCCCCATTTCATTTTTGTCAAGCAGAACTTCTCCTTTTTGTAAATAAATGTAACTGGGTTGAATTATTTTCTACTAAACAAAAGGCCTGGCACTAAATGACTCTCAAGTTGGAATCAAGATTTGCTGTGAATATGGGCAATGACAGCATTGAATTATGTTGTGTGTGGTGATACAATTACAATTCAGTCCACAGATAAAGGACGCAGTCCTGTGTGATGCTGTTGATACCAGTCCTGGACTTCACGCAGACCATGTGATGAATCATGAGAGTATTTATTTATTGTTTTGGAAAGCACCACTGAATAGGGAGCAATGGTGTATGAGGAGGGAGACAAAGGTTGTCAGTGTTGTTTGCTTATTGACCCACCCATTGACTACGCAAGGCCATGCTAATCTTTAACTCTATGGCAATTCCCACCCACTTGCTGCCCAAAACGCATCCACCCCTGGGATGTCTTTGAGCTCACTTTATTCAAGCCTTACCATACAACTTTGCACTTGTAGTGCCTGCCAATGTTTTTTTTTAAATCAGTCTTCTGAGAGTTATTCATTTAATTTGAGCTGTACATGCGCTACTGATATAATAAAAAAATTCTTACTAGGCCTGCCTACATCCACTCGATTTATACGCACTATGCTGTCCTTCACTAAAGTCCTGTTAAAAACAACCATTGGCAAAGTCAACAGTTTTGACTTGTGTATAGGTATTAGGCATACATTTGCCAGGCACTGCAGTTATATGCCCAGGTACTCGCACCAGGTTGCACCTGCTACCATCAGTGGGCAGTTAATAACAATACAGCAGTGCCTGGCAAATGCCTTTCCCATGCCAACAAAAGGCCCAAACTGTTGGCATTTCCAGTGTGTGTTTCTTTTGTTTTGGTGGTGTGGCACCAAATCTGGCAGGGCACCTGGAGTGGCTGTTTTGAGCTGCTGCACATTTGTTTGTTGATTTCTTTTTCTGCATGCTGGCCTAGAAGTCAGCCCCTCCTGTGGGGCAATTCTCACCCTATGAACACAAGGCTGTGGGGGGTGCAGTTGGTGGGAGGGGTACAATTCAATGAGAGTGAAGCCGTTAAGTGCCAACAGCTGTCTTCAGCCCTTTAACCTGGGAGCAGGCTTTAACATGACTCTGCTCTTTTTAAATGTAGATGTGGGCTTTGTTTCATTAAGATTTTTCTACTTCTCAAATCTTAATTCTCAACATGTGTCCTTCCTCATTTCTGACATGCCACTTGGTAGAGTTACACAGATGTGTTGCTAATGTTTTGAGCATACAAAAAAGGCACAAGGTGCCCCTCTCCAGAAAGAACACGGCATGATAACCTGTTCAGTGGTTTTTACCCACTTTGAGAGTCCGCAGGAACCTCCTTTGAATAAGAGTACCAACAGCAACCCCATACACGTGTTTCAGACTTTTTGGGCCTCATCAGTGAGGTGGAGCTGTGCCTCTTTGAGTACAGTGAGCCAGGGGTCCACATCTGGATTCTCCCGGGTGTCTTAGGGTGACTAACCCCAAGTTCCTTTCAAAAATACAAAAAAGGTAGCAGGCGCCCCTCTCCAGAAAGAACATGGCATGATAAACTGTTCAGTGGTTTTTACCAACTTTGAGAGTCCACAGCCATTGCTTTTTGCTCACAGTACTTTATAAAAAGAAGGAATA
The DNA here is from genome assembly GCF_040938575.1 of Ambystoma mexicanum. Lineage (NCBI taxonomy): Eukaryota > Metazoa > Chordata > Amphibia > Caudata > Ambystomatidae > Ambystoma > Ambystoma mexicanum. The sequence goes on from NC_090934.1 coordinate 232,582,003, forward strand.
CCCATTTGCATATCAGTCTTTGACCCACTCACAAGGGCAGTCCAGCACCGAAATGCCGGGCAAACCTCCCTTGAACAAGAGTACCAACAGCAACCCCATACATGTGTTTCCGCCTTTTTGGGCCTCATCATTGAGGTGGAGCTGTGCCTCTCTGAGCACAGTGAGCAAGGGGTCCATGTCTGGGTTCCCCTGGGTAACTTAGGGTGACCAACCCCAAGTTCCTTTCAAAAATACAAAAAAAAGATACCAGCGCCCCTCTCCAGAAAGAACACGGCATGATAACCTTTTCCGTGGTTTTTACCCACTTTGAGAGTCTGCAGACATCACTTTTTGCCTACTGTACTGTTCACAAAGGAGGAATACCAATTTGCATATCAGTCTTTGTCCCGCCCACAAGGGCAGTCCAGCACCAAAATGCCAGGTAAACCTCCTTTGAATAAGAGTATCAACGGCAACCCCATACACGTGTCTCAGCCTTGTTGGGCCTCATCGGTGAGGTGGAGCTATTTTAACGTTTGAAGATGTATAGATTTCCTCCTGTGGTCATTTCTCCTCTAAAGATATTTCCATAACCTTCTATATTGTATATTGCCAGATTCACATGTGAGCCTCAGTTGTTTCCCAGAAAATCCAACCAAACGTTTTGCTGTGTTTGGTGGGGGGATTGTTGTTGCTATAGTAACATTAAGTTGTGTAATACACATGTATTTATGAAACTCAGAGGCTTTAATTTGACTTCTGAAAACCTAAGACTGTGAGTGGACGTGAGGGTGAGGAAAGTGCAATGGGATCCATCCACAGCGGAAGACGTGAACAATGTGTTAGGTGGTGCTATTGGGTTTGCGGCAATCAGTAACAAAATGAGGACGGTTGGTTGAGAACTTTTAGGATCTGGAGTGGGGGAGGCGCCAATCTGAGTTTGCCTAGGGCATCGGTATTCAAACTGTGGATCACGGCCCGGCGGGGGGCCGTGGCCGCATCCATGGGAGGCCGTGAGAGCCCAGCATGAAATGTAGAAAATGTGTATATATATATATATATATATATATATATATATATATTCAGTGGAAAAACTTTGTTAAAGGGACGTTATGATTAAGTTGCTCTACTAAAAACCTATGAAATTCAGTGAAAAAAACTTTGTTAAAGGGACGTTATGGTTCCAAGTAAAACCGAAAAACCCTTGAAATTTGCCAGTTATGGTAAGCTAAGCAACCATAATTCGCGCCACCACCATGCACTGCTAAGACTAACACCCAGTACATCAAAGATGACATCACAAATGTCATTGAGGACATCACTGATGACATCCCATGTCTGGCTCCCCTTTTTTCCTTTATTGACATATCTAGGCCGCATGGTTTTCTTCAGTAACAGTCAGGAATTAAAAGTAGAAAAGGTAGTATATTTGTAGACTTATCCTTCAAGTATGTTCTTACAATAATTCCCTTAGGATCCAGTCATATCATATGAAACATATACATAGGGGAAGACACAAGTTTGAAAGACAGCAATCCTTTCTGTGCATTAAAATAATCAATAGAGTTGTCAGCACTTTCTGATAGTTCTGTTGTTTTTTTATTACTGTACTTTCCCTGTATATGCTCCTATTTTTATATCTTGTATTCACACTACTTTCCTTAGAGTCCAGGCACATCATGTGATATATATATATATATATATATATATATATATATATATATATATATATATATATATATATATATATATATATATGGTAAGTAGCAGCTTTGAAACAGAGCAATTATTTTTCTGCATAAAGGTAATCAGTTAGGTTATGAACACTTTTTGCTACCACTGCTGTTTTTTTTCTTACTTCAATTTCCTTGTATATACTCATATTTGTATGTGGTGTTGTCTCTTTGTGTTTTGTCTATAATAATGCAATTATGTAGTAAGTGGGTTTTATTATCTACTTATCACATGTTTCACAGTATGCAAAAGTCTAATAAGAAAACAGTTATCATTTCTCTATTCAACATGGCAAGCTTATGAATATTGCACCTCCATCATGTATGCTGCACACAATGCCTATGTTTCTACATAAGCACCTTAGTATACTGGTTGGACTAATTAGCCCTTGATATTTATTCCAATGATCATTGACACTTTTTTAAATTAACATTACAATAAGAAACCCTTGTACAGACTTTTCATGAAAGGTAAATGCACATGTGATGTCATCAGTGATGTCATGAATGACATTTGTGATGTCATCTTTGATGTCCTGGGTGTTAGTCTTAGCAGTGCACGGTGGTGGCGCGAGTTATGGTTGTTTAGCTTACCATAACTGGCGAATTTCAAGGGTTTTTCAGTTTTACTTGGAACCATAACGTCCCTTTAACAAAGTTTTTTTCACTGAATTTCATAGGTTTTTAGTAGCGCAACTTAACCATAACGTCCCTTTAATAAAGCTTTTTCACTGAATTTCATAGGTTTTTAGTAGCGCAACTTAACCATAACGTCCCTTTAACAAAGTTTTTTCACTGAATTTCATAGGTTTTTAGTAGCGCAACTTAACAATAATAACTTTAACTTTATGTACATTAATATGGAACATACTAACCTCTTCTACTGAACTTGATGTCCGCAAACTCTTTTAATGTCCGCGGACATGTTCGGAGAACAGTACCACTATGTTTGATTGTTATATCATAACATAGGAACATTTAACAAATTCAAAAAGCAACACACATACACATTATATGTAGTAATACATAAGAAATGTAACCCATATATGTAACACACTAACCATTCATTTAAATAAAATATGTTCTAAAATGGAATATACCAGAAGAAGATAAATTGCCTTCCAACATAATTACCTCACAGACACTACGAACTAAGAACAACACCAGACCTACCCAGTACTTAGAACATATTTTACCTGAAATAGTAAGTGTACTTCATTTTACTCATATATTTATAAACTTTCTGTATTAGATTAAAAAAAAAATAATATCTTTTTTTTCTCACAGAAATGTCTAGTACTCTGGAATGGCTAGAGCAGCATTTCCCACATGAGGAAATGTCACAAGATAGTGAAACTAATGGTAAACACTTTACAATATAAACCATTTAATTATTATTATTTTATATACATTTAACATATATATATATTTTTGTACAGAGCATACCAAAAGAGAAAATACCTCTGAAGAAGCTGTTATGGAAAACATGCTTGACAGCATAAAATCAAAAATTGATTTATTGCTGACCAATTTTAATAATTTGAAAACGTTTGTTGAAGATCATTTTAAAACAAAAATGTCATACCATTGCCCCACATGTACTTGTCCCCCTCACCATATCCCAGTCAATTATCCCCAAACCATCTCCATAACCCAAAACATTTTGATGAGACTTCCATCCCTTCTTCACCTGATACCAATCATGTTGAAACCCCTAATTCTCCTGTTTTTGTTTCCGTTTCTGCCTCACCTTCTCTGTCATAAATTATTAATATATGTTAAATAAAGTTACATTTTTATATTGAGTTGTAATTAGTTTCCGGTTTTTTAAAAAATAAAAAACAATGTAGGTGTCCACGGACAGCGCAGGTGTTCTGAAATGTTCGCAAATAAACAAAAATGGAGCTGTCCTGAAGAACACTATACCTGTCCGTACTGTTCGCTAGCAAGTTGAAACTCTTCTAAGAACACACACGGTGTCCGGAAATGTTCGTAAATAAACGAAAATGGTGGTGTCCTGAAGAACACTATACATGTCCGTACTGTTCGTTAGCAAGTTGAAACAACACAATTGGTGTTCTGAAATGTTCGTAAATAAACTAAAATGGAGGTGTCCTGAAGAACACTATACCTGTCCGTACTGTTCGTTAGCAAGTTGAAACTGTTCTAAGAACACACGCGGTGTCCTGAAATGTTCGTAAAGAGACGAAAATGGAGGTGTTCTGAGGACGCTATTTCTGTCTGTATTGTTCGCAAGCAAGTTGACACTGTTCTAAGAACAAATGCCTGTCCGTAACTGTTCGCTTGACGTCTGACGAACTTTTAATTACTTCAGGACCCGAACAGTGTCTGTAGAACATCAACGCGCATGCGCAAACCAATGCCCGTGCATTTGGTGTCCTGCGGACAGCTGCTTCCTTTGCGAACATGTTCGCGAAGCAACCATGTGACTGCGCCCACGCTGATCGCATGTTCTGAATGCAGACACTGTTCGTGTCCCCGAACCATTTAAAAGTACATTTTAAAATAATCCACAATATTTTCCAATAAAAACTCACCATAGCACAAGTCCCACATACTAATTATAAGTTTATATATACTTTATGAAACCTTCTAAACCTTTTTTTGTGTTTGATCTGTCCGCGGACAGCGCGCATGTCCGCAGACCGTGCACAAGCACCCCTATAAAATACCACGCCCTAAAGCTTATTCTCATTGTGTTTCTGGCTATTCTACAGAGCACAGAGATTTTTGCTGCAACCTGCAGATTTCCATCTTCAACCTGATGGCATCTTTGGCTCCACTGCTGCCACCTGGTGCTGTGTCTGCCTCAGCACCACCCCCACCCCCTCCACCACCACCACCTTCCCAAGGGCCTGAAATGGGGAACAGGAGTGAGGATGCAGAGGAGGAAGAAGAGGATGACGAGAATGAGGTAGAGGAAATCCCTACTACCCGCACTAGGCGTGAGTCCTGGGTGTGGCGGTTGTTTACCATTTATGGGACTGGTCCTAAGGCAAACTGTGTTATCTGCAATGAGCGCAAAATGATACTCAGTCGCGGAAAGCATGGTTCGTACAGCTTTGGGACCACGACCATGAAGCGACACCTGAGGTCATTTCACTATGGGGCTATTCGCAAGGTTGTACCTTGCGAAGAACGTAGTAGGTTGATTTCCTCTACTTCATCCTCCGTTTCTGATCCTGTCACCACAAGGACCACCTCTATGGGACAGCGTCTTGCTCAAGCTGCCTCACAGGCCATACAGAATTCTGATGACCCTTACCTTTCGAGGGTCACAGTTGTATGTATGTACTGTGACACAGTACTCTGCAGGGGGGAGTGACTTCGGAGTGCTTTTGAGGCTATCGTCTCAGAGCACGAGAAGACCTGCTCACTACCCAAATAAAACCCACTCTACATCTTCTCCTCTCTCAGCTTGCCCTTCCTTATCCCTGTGGTTGGTGTCCCCCACTTTACCCTCCTTTCTCCTCCTCTCCTAGTGTGTCGTGTATAAAAAACCAAAAAAAATACAAAATAACATAAATAAAAAAAAAATAAGGCTCTTTTCAGAGCCGCCTTTCACAGTTAAAAAATAGAAGTGAAGATAAATGAAGCAGGGCCCTTTGTATTTCTTAGATGTCCGCGGACAGTTCGCGAACATTCAAAAAATTGGGGTGCTACCCTATTATAACCATTGCATTTTTCTCTGGGAGGAAGTGGTGGCTTTGAAAAGAGCCTTTGGGAGGTGTTTGTATGTCAAAAATTATAAATACTTAACACCTACTTCAAAATGGATGCTGTATTTCTAAAAAGGGTCGCAATGCATTTTGTACATTTCTCAGAAAAATCTGATTGCCAGCATAAGTAAGATGGACTCCATCTCTGCGATAAATGTATGTACTACGAAACATAATATTTTCATTGTGAAAAGAGGACATGCCAAAATCTCTTAGAAAGGCACAAACAGCCTTATTAACATTGCGCCTTGCTTTTTCCATTTGTGGACCTAATGAAGAAGAACAAAGCCACATTTGTCTCTGCGCAATCCGTGAAAATATCACTTGAGAATTAGGAAACATGTCCATGACCTTCCCAAGTCCTTCTTTCATAGCAAATTGCAAATAAATTCCAGTCACATGTCCTAAACTGTTCCCTCCACAATGAATTACAATTATATCTGGATGTTGCTCTGTCTCCAAAGTAGCCCAGAGAGGTAGCAAGTCTAACCACTTAATTCCACGTACTCCATGCCAGTGTACTTCCACATGTGGAAATCCAAGATCTACAGCTACATCACAGCTTTCTGCATGCACCTTCAACCAATGTATCCACGAATCTCCCAAAATCCAGACAATCTGTTTTCTGAAACACACAGCCATAGCTATCTGTTGTTCTCTCAGCAAAAAGAATATCTGAGAAACTCTCCTGGCACAACACACCCACTAAACTTTCCTGACCAATCCCTTTCAGTGCTCATTCTCGTTTGCATGACTTCTGAATCCAAAAATCCCTGCATGTAACTCCCGATGTCCGCGAACTACTGCCATGTCCGCGGACATAGCGTAACATGAACAGCCCTTCTACCATTTCTACTTCACTCTCTGTGCCATTCCCTCATTGGATGTAGCTAAGAAATCACATGACCATGCACCAAACACATTCAAGACCTCTACATCTAACTGCATCATCATAGATCAGCACTGAAAATGTACTGTGAATTTCTCTGAGTACAAGTGTCATATCATTGGCAAGCACCATCTACAAGAAATACTGTACAAGTCTCCAAGATTTCTACTTGCAACTCCATGCATGTCCATATGCATGAACACAAACTACAGGTATGCATATTTTCTGTACAATACATGAACACATTTTCAAACTGACTTTTAGCTTGTGTAATCTGGAAAATGAATTTACTATATTTTTTTCCAATTTCCTAAAATCAACTGTCACTTATAAACCTTTATACTATTTACTTTCTTTATACACACACACACACTCAAATCATGGTAAACTAACATTTTTTAAATGAAATGTATAGACTACATATATTCAAACAAAATTGCATGCATGCACACTCTATGTTCAAATCTCAAAAAATGATACTTATACAATTACATATTTTTTTTTTATTTTTTTTTTAATTACTTTTATTTAAGCATGACATTGATGCACTATTACCTAGAACAGCTTAGTTACAGAAATAGTGGTATTCAGTGGTACATTATGAATTTCACAAGACATAGTAAAGATATTCTGTTTGTTACAGTTAGTCATTGCAATACAATTTGTTCATTAAGAACATATCATATGTATTGAACTGGTGCGATGTATCTTATGTAAATAAGATAGTTTTAATGGTTTTTAGGAAGGCGCTGAGGATTTCAATTAAAAAAATCAATATCTAAATTAAAAACAGTGCTATATACAAACAAAATTACTAATTTGTTTCTTTTACAATTGCAGTGAAGACCATTCTCCTGAAAAGAAGCAGCCGAATTTGAAGAACAAAGAGGAACTAAGAATTAACCTGTTCATTTTAGAAAAAAGTAAGTAGAATATCACCACAATATTTTTATTATTAGTCAAACATACTGTAAAGTTAATTCATGCTATTTCTGTGCCTAAAAATAGAGATTGTGCACCGTTCTGTCCAAAAATCCCCATGTCTTAAACAGCGATTTACAGCCAGAATGGCGCACAAATTCCTATTTTTGGACACACAAATTACCCAACTCAACCGCTAGAATTTTCATATTATAGAACAAACAACTGTTTTAATTGTATATATTAGATTTACTATTTATACTTCTCCACAACGCTAGCTTATTTTTTCTGTCATCTGAACCTGAGTTTAGGAACATATTAATTGAAGAATACCCATCCCTACTAGTTGTAGTTCCCAATGCACAATCACACACCATTACATACATCATCTTACTCAAACACTCATGCACACATCACACATACATTGTAGAACACCCCAACCCATACCATCTTTATTTTTTTTAACAGACCCTAAAGAATGCCTACCAAAAGTCATGTCCGTAGAAAGCAACGCAGAAGTAGAGCAAATGAAAATAAAAGTGTGCAACATAAGCATCCATCTCTAGCAGAATTTGTAAAAAGAAGTTGAAACAAAACAGCTAATACAGTCATTTACTGAAACACAAGAAGTTTCAAGTACAAAAACGTTGCTCCTCTATCAAAATGTAAAACAAACCAAAAAACAATTAACAGAAAATCAGCTATCACTACGGATAAAACTGCTTCTTTAAATTTTAATATAGTGCAAAGTAAGCATACCAAGAAAAGTATTTTAGTCAAAATGTTCTGTCACAAAGTCCTTCAAAATCTTATAAAAACAGGAGAGAAATGTTCAATGCTTAAAACCTATCGTAGGAAATTAATCTTAGAAGCGTTGATAGACAGTGCAATTATTCTCAAAAGAAAGTTATTTATTTTAGTGTTAAACAAAATGAAACCACTAACAAAACTAATAACTAAATTACAAAAAAGACTTCGCAATAAGCGAAATGTCAACAGAAAGAACTTCTTAAGTATCTGCTGAGGTGAATGGAATCACACTACGAGCACAGAACCATACTTTAATGAAGAAGCGTACAAACAAAACCAAACAAATACAATAGCCATACATAGCAGTGGTCGAGGTTATGAAAAAGTTAATAATACCATAATGGAACAAGAAGTACTCCTTACAAAAATATGCCCTCAAAACTTAGAATTACCCTTCCATTCAACTGAATCAGAACGTCTAGTGTACAAATGGCCATGCACGTCAAAATGTAACATTCCCAAACAATTTTTCAAGTCTTTACACCAATTCCTCTATCAATATGTAAAAAGCAAAGACAAAATCAAAATTAAACTACTGCAAAATATGGATACTTGTCCAGTGCGCAAATACACAGGACTACAAGGACATTCATTGGCCTGCATTACAGGACCTACATGTAAAACCACCTTCCATGATATCAAAAGAATATCAACACATCATTCAACTATAAGAAATCTAGTCTATAAACTGTACTATGCTAAAAGTCCTGATTTAGCACTAGCAAATTTAAATAACATTCTTCTACATGGTACAGACCTACTTCAAGAAATTGACTATATCCAGAAAAAATATTTTGGAAGTGAAAACCATTTACAGAATGAAATAGCTTTAAACCAAATTAGCAACAATTCTACACATGGCAACCTTTTGCAAAACACATACAAAAAAGAAATACTAAAGTTTAAAAGTACTACAGCTGAAGTACCAAACCATGTATGTTTATGTTGCCGCAGACATTTTTATAAAAGTAACACAAAAACTGTAGACCTATCATATAAAATAGAAGACAATGAAGATTCTAAATGGTTTGAATTAGCTCTCTACCTTGTAGCAGAAAGCAAATACAAAATAACTGACCCCTTAATACTTTGCAGTTACTGCACTACAAAACTTGACAACAACCAAACTCCTTCACGTGCAATCACAAATAATTTGGAATTATACCCACTACCAAAACCCCTACAACAACTTAATTTATATGAGAGCATCATAATTCAAACAGTGCACCCATTTCAAACAATAATACGCCTTCAACCAAAAACAGCAAAATTACCTCCCTCTAAATTGGTAAAAGGCATTCACGGAAAAATAGTTTATTTACCATTAGATCTAAAAGAAAATGTGCATACTCTAGGAGTGCAACGTCCAATGCAGCAATCTTTAATTATCTTAGTAAATGGAGTACCTACAAAAGACAAAAAAATATGGCAACAGATGGTAGATTTACATAAAGTTAGACAAGCCTTGCAAGAGAATAATGAATATTACAAAGAAATTAATATTGAAGAAAACTTGAAGGATACAACTGAAATAATTCAAGAAACACAAGAAACTGGTCAATTTGAGCTCCTAGATCCTGCTACAATATCAAATACTTTAGACCATTATACAATTCATCCTTTGCACTCTAATGACACCGTAGAAGATGCACTGGAAACGTACCAAATGCGTCAAACAAAAGGATCACCAATCAGCATATGGGAAAAAAGTATAGAAGCGCATGCTTTTCCTCTACTCTTTCCTACTGGCAAAGGAGGAAGGTACGAGGATAGACCTATTCAAATATCAGCATCAGAATACCGCTCATTACGGATGTATTCTGAAGATCCCAGATTTAGACAAAATGTGGAATACATATTCCACCTACTCTTTGAAAGTGAACTAGCAACTTTATGTTACGGAGTTGCACTCATATTAAAATCAGGATCACACTTTCAAAATATGACAGCTACACAAGTATTACAAAAAGTGCAACAAAAGGATGAGGTTTTACAATCAAATATTACAAATCTATTAGCAAATATGTGTGGTACTAAAGAGTACTGGTTTCGACGTCATGGAGATGTACATTGTATGATCAGAAACCTTGGCCCACCCACTTGGTTTGTTACATTAAGTTGTGCAGAATATGCATGGAAAGATTTACATGATTTCCTACGCATATCAAACAAAAACAAAACAAACAGAAATACTAACACCAGGAGAACTTTGTTCTTTGGATCCTGTTAATGTTTCAAGATATTTTCACCATCGCTTCATTGCTATGCTACATTTTATTTGTAATAAAACTGTTCCTCCCCTTGGAGAAGTGAAACACTTCTTTTGGAGAAAAGAATACCGAGCCAGAGGAGCACCACATATCCACATGCTTTTATGGATTAGAGATGCTCCTAAATTTGGTCAAGACAGTGATGCCACTGTTTTACAGTTTATTGAAAAATATGTCACTTGTGAAATTCCATCAGAATCCACAAATAGTGATCTTCATGCACACATTTTACAATTTCAAAGACACAAATGTGGCAAATATTGTTGTCGAAAATACAAAAACAAAGGGAAATACTACACCAAATGCCGATTTGGTTTCCCTAGACCAGTTACAAATACAGGTCAAGTGAACAACCTCATGTCTTCAGTTAGACATAGTGTTAAAGGTAAGTCACCTAAAAATACATATTACATAAAAAGAAAAGAAGAAGAAAAATATATCAATGATTATAATGCAATAATTGCCCACTTATGGAATGCAAACATAGATGTGCAGTACATTGCAGACAAGTCTACTGCAGTTGCACGATATGTCACAGCATACTTAACCAAAGCAGAAAAGACAGAGCTCCAAGACCTCTGGAATGACCTGTCATCAGATAAAACAGTGTCTCAGAAATTATACAGCTTGGGCATAAAAATACTCTCCCATAGAGAATGTGGATCATATGAAGCAGCTGATCGTTTAACTGGTACTGCATTGTATTGTAAATCTGAAAATATAGTATGGCTAAGTCTTGGTCCAGCTAAATCTAGAAAAAGAGTTCTAAAATCATACGAAGATATAGAAACAATAGCCAAACATGATCCCAACAGCCAAGACATTTTAAAAAACAATGTATTGGACACATACTACCCAAACAGAAGTAATACTTTGGAAACCATGTGTCTATACCACATGGCCCAAAACTACACATACAAAAACAATATAAAACCTGATGAAAAAAAGGTAAATACAGAGTGACAAACTGTGAAGGCAGCTTAGTTAAACTCACTAAACCAAATTTAATTAATCATATCAAATTGTCATTGAAGACTCCTCAACATGAAGAGGTATATTACATGTCCCTGTTACAACTCTTTAAACCATGGAGAAAAGAAGAAGAAATACTAGATAACTATGACTCATATGAAGATGCTTTCAAAGCAAATGAAAGCACTATAACTGATGTAAACGTTACACAATACAAAACAATGTTGCACAATGAACAGCAACATGAAGAAGAACTCCAGGCCCAACTAGATAAAGACATTCCTGACAGTAGTCAACCTTCTGTAACAGAAAGCCAAGAACCACTGGGAGAACCACTAATAATAAATGAGGCAGAATTAGCTATGATAGAAGTAGAAAACACCATGTGTCAGTATGAAGATAAAGAAGACTTAACTATACTACAATCAAAAATAAACAAAGAACAACGTAGCATTTTTGAAGAAGTAACAAAACAAATTGCACATGGTGTACAACATGAAAATAAAGAATGTTCCTGCCATAATTATAAACCTATACTACTGTACATCAGTGGTGAAGCTGGTTCTGGCAAAACATTCCTAATCAAAATCATCAGTAAATTCCTTCAACAATTGACAAACAAAAAACTGTCAGCTGTTGTCACTGCCCCCACAGGTTTAGCTGCCTACAACATTGGTGGTGTCACTTTACACCGATTACTAATATTGCCAGTAGAACACCAGAACAAATAAGACTATTACAAACTTTCTGCAGAAGCTGCAATGGAACTACGCAGAGTATTGAAACAAATTAAAATGCTACTAATAGATGAAGTGAGCATGGTCTCCAACCTAATGTTGGCTTTGATTCACCTCAGATTACAAGAAGTACTCAAAACAAACTATGAAGAGCTCTTTGCAGGAAAACACATTATTGTTTTTGGAGATCTTCTTCAATTGACACCAGTAAAAGGTGAGCCTATTTTTAAAACAATAGGACACAAACTCTGCCGTAAAACTGTTGGCAGCATTGGAAATGTCAACCTTTGGCAACATTTCCAATACAGAGAATTGACAGAAAACATGCGGCAATCTGCAGATCCCACTTATGCCAACATCTTAAAAAGTATCAGAGTTGGTATACTTTCTAAAGAAGCAGAAGCAATATTGAAAACCCGGCAAATTAATGCACTTTATGGCGATAATGCTTGTGCTACAGATGTTATGGAACAATTAGCCCACAAAAATGTCAATTGTATGGCCTTAATGCCAACTCGTGCAAGCTGTTTCAAATTCAATGAAATAATGTTAAGTAAAGAAATGCAACCAATAATGGAAATTAGCGCCACAGACAAACTAGATGTACATGGTATGACACTACCTATGTGTGACCAAGCCACAACAAGACTAAATAGTTTAGAAAAATCAATCTCAAACACAGTAATGCTTAAACGTAACCTTGATGTGGACCAAGGACTAGTTAATGGAGCACTGGGTACAGTTGTTGGCTTTCAAACATACCCACATGACAACAAAATTCAGTTTGTCAATATACTCTTTGACAAACTTTCAGAAGTAAAAAGGATAGGACGCTCAACAGCTCGATTCCTTCTCTTCAAAGACGTGTATGTACGCAGAGAACAATTTTCTCTAACTCTTGCATACGCAGTCACGATTCATAAATCCCAAGGTCTTACCCTAGACAAAGCAATGATACATATTGGTAACACAGTCTTTAAAGAAGGCATGAGCTACGTAGCACTATCACGCTTACGTACACTTGACGGTCTATTTCTAATCAACTTTGATGCAAGTAAAATAAACGCTGATATTCCTTGCATTTTAGAATACAATAGACTTCGCTCACTATACACCCCCCATCTAAACACATATTCTGTTCCACAAAAAGTAAAACGTTATAAAAGAAAAATAAATCAAACAGAAATGCAACAGGATGTCACTGCAAATCCTCCAAAGAGAGTAAAAGAAAGTAATACTTCATCAAGTACCACAAGCAAAAAAGAATCAATTAGGGAAAGTAAACCAGGTACTTCTTCAAAAAAGGAAGACAAACTCCAAAAAAGGAGTCAGGTTTAAACTCTCAAATATAGTTGGTGTAAGTTGCTACGCAAATGTAGCAATGAATATTCTATTTCAATTACCACCAATTGTTGACAACATTTACTTACACAGTACAGACCCATTGTGTATGCAAATGTTAGTACTTCACAGAAATGCAGCAAACAATCCTGTTAACACATATAGTGTTTATGGAATAAGACAACAATTTGGACTACTGGGCTGGAATGGTGCAATTCACTATAAACTCACAGGAAGATCCACAAGAATTTCTAATGTACTTACTACAAGTACTAGAAAACAAAGACATACCTATAAATTAAATCTTCCAGATTTCATACATGTGGAAACATACATGCACTCTCTGCAACAATGTGACACAAGAAGAAATCCCCAATGAACGCTTCGTATATATATCAATACCAAATTGTGAATCCATTCCATTTCAGCAACTTGTACAAAATGCAAACCATGGTAGATTATGTTCTACCTGCAATTCAGATAATCGCTCCACATTAGTAATACAAACACATAGTAAATACGCAATACTAATGTTTCTATGTTACAATGCAGATGGTACCAAAACAACTGCAAGCTGACTGGATTCACACATGGTCAAATATCACTTGGCAAGAAAACCTTCACAACAATAGGTATAATCTACCACGCAGGAGCCACAACCAATGCAGGTCACTACACTGCATGTATAAAAAAGAAATGTGGATGGTTTGAATGTAATGATAGTACCATTACTCTAAAGCAGAGATTACCAGCAAATCTTACAAACGCTTATTTAATGTTCTTAAAACCAAAATTTGATAAATAAATTGTTCTTAAACCTTAACTAAACTTGTAGTAAAAAAATATAAACTGTTAGAATATTCCAAAAGCTATATGACTGCCCAAAGATTCTACAACAGCTAATCAGATAAATGAATACCACTAAATTAGAGCAAAAAATAGACAGCTAGAATACGCCAATTGGTATCTAACTGTCCCAAAATTTAACAATATCCAAACAGATAAATCAATGCCACTAAAATATATAAAAAAATAGACAGTTAGGATACACCAATTGGTATCTAACTGTCCAAAAATTTAACAATATCCAAATAAATAAATCAATACCACTAAAATATATCAATAAATAGACAGTTGGAATACGCCTACTGGTATCTAACTGCTCCAAAATGTTATAATATCCAAACAAATAAATAATATGTTACTGCTCCATAAAAATGCAACAACCCAATGTATAAACCATTAGCCAGAAGCAACAAGTCAACACTGAAAACAAACAAACAAATAAACTGTAGCATAACAGAAAAGGGGTATTTTTTTAATCCAACATGGATTTTTTTTTCTCCCACAGACCCAATGATTTTAGCAACAAACACAGAAACTGAGCAAATTGCACAGTACTCTGGTTTGTAATCTACTAAATATGAGGGTCCAAAAAAAAAATGTTGATTATACAATGTAATAAGTCATTACAAAATACTAATACTAACATGCTATTTTTTTTATCACAGAAATTAACAAGAAATACATGTACTCCAGTTACTAAACCAAACAGTATTATACACTGTATGCCATAGCCACAACCATTGCAGCATATCACACCCATAATATCTTATAACTTTTTTCCTTATAAATTTGTTTTTGACCCAAAGTTATAAGCAACTATAACTGTGATATGCTGCGGTGGTTGTGGCCAGGGCATAGAGTGTTGGGTGCATGGAAAAGTTTCCAAATGGTCATGCACCCAACACTCTATGCCCTGGCCACAACCACCGCAGCATATCACACCCATACAGTCAAACATTTCAACAATGGCCTATGGAAACTTTTAATGTCCACGGACATTACCAGTGTTCTTAGAACACTTTCAATTTACCAGCGAACAATACGGATAGCATCTTCAGGACACCCCCTACGAACATTTCAGGACATTGTGAGAGTTCTTAGAACACATTCAACTTGCCATCAAACAATACGGACAGCATCTTCAGGACACCCCCTATGAACATTTCAGAACACCGCAAGAGTTCTTAGAACACTTTCAACTTGACAACGAACAATACGGACAGCGTCCTAAGAACACCCCCATTTTGTTTATTTGCGAACATTTCAGGACACGCGAGAGTTCTTAGAACACTTTCAACTTGCCAGAGAACAATACGGACAGCATCTTCAGGACACCCCCTACGAACATTTCAGGACACCGCGAGAGTTCTTAGAACACTTTCAACTTGACAACGAACAATACGGACAGCGTCCCCAGAACACCCCCATTTTGTTTATTTGCGAATATTTCAGGACACCGCGAGAGTTTTTAGAACACATTCAACTTGCCATCGAACAATACGGACAGCGTCTTCAGAACACCCCCTACGAACATTTCAGAACACCGCAAAAGTTCTTAGAACACTTTCAACTTGACAACGAACAATACGGACAGTGTCCTCAGAACACCCCCATTTTGTTTTTGCGAACATTTCAGGACACCGCGAGTTTTCTTAGAACACATTCAGCTTGCCACAGAACAATACGGACAGCGTCTTCAGGACACCCCCTACGAATATTTGAGGACACCGCGTGAGTTCTTAGAACACACCCCCATTTTGTTTATTTGCGAACATTTCACGACACCGCGAGAGTTCTTAGAACTCATTCAGCTTGCCACAGAACAATACGGACAGCGTCTTCAGGACACCCCCTGCGAACATTTGAGGACACCGCGTGAGTTCTTAGAACACACCTCCATTTTGTTTATTTACGAACATTTCAAATACGGACAGCGTCTTCAGGACACCCCCTACGAACATTTCAGGACACCGCGAGAGTTCTTAGAATACTTTCCACTTGACAACGAAAAATACGGACAGCGTTCTCAGAACACCCCCATTTTCTTTATTTGCAAACATTTCAGGACACCACGAGAGTTCTTAGAACACTTTCAACTTGACAACGAACAATACGGACAGCGTCCTCAGAACACCCCCATTTTGTTTATTTGCGAACCTTTCAGGACACCGCGAGTGTTCTTAGAACACATTCAGCTTGCCACAGAACAATACGGACAGCGTCTTCAGGACATCCCCTATGAACATTTGAGGACACCGCATGAGTTCTTAGAACACACCCCCATTTTGTTTATTTGCGAACGTTTCATGGCACCGCGAGAGTTCTTAGAACACATTCAGCTTGCCACAGAACAATACGGACAGCGTCTTCAGGACACCCCCTACGAACATTTGAGGACACCGCGTGAGTTCTTAGAACACACCCCCATTTTGTTTATTTGCAAACATTTCAGGACACCGTGAGAGTTCTTAGAACACATTCAGCTTGCCACAGAACAATACGGACAGCGTCTTCAGGACACCCCCTACGAACATTTCAGGACACCGCGCGAGTTCTTAGAACACACCCCCATTTTGTTTATTTGCGAACATTTCAGGACACCGCGAGAGTTCTTAGAACACTTTCAACTTGCCAGAGAACAATACGGACAGCGTCTTCAGGACACCCCCTACGAACATTTCAGGACACCGCCAGAGTTCTTAGAACACTTTCAGCTTGCCACAGAACAATATGGACAGTGTCTTCAGGACACCCACTACGAACATTTCAGGACACCGCGTGAGGTCTTAGAACACACCCCCATTTTGTTTATTTGCGAACATTTCAGGACACCGCAAGAGTTCTTAGAACACTTTCAACTTGCCAGAGAACAATACGGACAGCGTCTTCAGGACACCCCCTACGAACATTTCAGGACACCGCGTGAGTTCTTAGAACACACCCCCATTTTGTTTATTTGCGCACATTTCAGGACACCGCAAGAGTTCTTAGAACACTTTCAACTTGCCAGATAACAATACGGACAGTGTCTTCAGGACACCTCCTACGAACATTTCAGGACACCGCAAGAGTTCTTAGAACACTTTCAACTTGACAATGAACAATACAGACAGCGTTCTCAGAACACCCCCATTTTCTTTATTTGCGAACATTTCAGGACACCACGAGAGTTCTTAGAACACTTTCAACTTGACAACGAACAATGCGGACAGCGTCCTCAGAACACCCCCATTTTGTTTATTTGCGAACATTTCAGGACACCACGAGAGTTCTTAGAACACATTCAACTTGCCATCGAACAATACGGACAGCGTCTTCAGAACACCCCCTACGAACATTTCAGAACTCCGTGAGAGTTCTTAGAACACTTTCAACTTGACAACGAACAATACGGACAGCGTCCTCAGAACACCCCCATTTTGTTTTTGCGAACATTTCAGGACACCGCGAGTGTTCTTAGAACACATTCAGCTTGCCAGAGAACAATACGGACAGCGTCTTCAGGACACCCCCTACGAACAATTCAGGACACCGCGAGAGTTCTTAGAACACTTTTAACTTGACAACGAACAATACAGCGTCTTCAGAACACCCCCATTTTGTTTTTTTGCGAACATTTCAGGACACCGCGAGAGTTCTTAGAACACTTTCAACTTGACAACGAACAATACGGACAGCGTCCTCAGAACACCCCCATTTTATTTATTTGCGAACATTTCAGGACACCGCGAGTGTTCTTAGAACACAATCAACTTGCCAGAGAACAATACGAACAGCGTCTTCAGGACACCCCCTACGAACATTTCAGGGCACCGCGATTGACAACGAACAATACGGACAGCGTCCTCAGAACACCCCCATTTTCTTTTTTTTTGCGAACATTTCAGGACACCGCAAGAGTTCTTGGAACAGTTTCAGCTTACTTGCGAACAAAACGGACACATATTGAGTCCTCAGAACACCACCCATTCAGATTATTTAGAACATTTCAGAGCACCCGTGATGTCCGCAGACAAATTGAACACAAAAAGAACATCTACCACATAAAAAAGCACAACATTTAACCTATCTCAAACCCTCCCATCCTCCCCAAACACTCCTACACAACAACACACTCTACTAAATACACATTTTGAACAAACTTTCACCACGCTGTCTGCGGACGTCCGTGAATTCAAGATGGTGGGCGCTACCGAAAATCTGACGCGCTTCACGCTTCACACCGTCTAATCAGCGAACACGCTGCATGTCCACGGACATGACATAAGCCGCTCGGCCAATCAGGACACTGTCCGCAGAGCGAACAGGGAAGTGTGTCCGCGAAGCGAACACAGATATCACTATTTTTCTGACCTACTTTCTGGTCATTTAAAAAAATACTACTGGACGGATTTTCACCGAATTTGCAAAAGCACACTTTCGGGACCAAGCCGCTGCTCCTGGTCCACATTTGGTGAAAATCCGTCCAGCGGTTTGGGCTGTAGGCGCGAGCAAAAATGTTTTCCCATTCAGTCTATGGGAAAAAAAAAAGTTTTTCGACCCCACCCTATAACTTTGCCCTCCCTAAACGAATCCTCACCAAACTTTGCAATAAAATTCAGAGTGGGCCATATACCTTTTTTGCAAAGTTTGGTGAGGATTCGTCCAGGGGGAGCGAAGTTATAAGCCGCCCAAAAAGTGCTCTTCCTATGAAAACACCAACTTAACCATAACTACATGGCCACTACCGTGGCCATGTAATATATATATACACAGATATATATATATATATATATATATATATATATATATATATATATATATATATATATATATATATATATTTTTTTTTTTTAGATTGGAAGAAATTGGCAGGGGCGGCTCACATGGTCGGGCTGAAGCATGACACTGTCGCAGCCACCAATGAAAAAGTGGGCCGCAGTTGTAAATGGATATTCATTCACAAACTTTGAATAGTACCCAAGGGGGTGCTTTGTGTTAAAATGTAAGTACCTTGTGATATTTATGGAATATTTATTCAGCAACAATGGTCAAAACTACTAACTGCATAGTGAAGTAACTCATCAAACTAGCCCACATTAGCCAAAAAGGTGTCACATTTTGACTGGCCCACACTAGCATTTTGTATTTTTGGTTCAGGCATTGCCATAATGGCCAGTCTGAGCCTGGCGGCTCATCCATAATGGCGAGGGGGCGCCCACTCAGTAACCCCTCACCCATTATGGAGGAGCTAAGGAGCCAGCCCAGTGAAACAATGAGCACTCCGTAAGCTGCTTTTTGCAGCTGAGGGAGTGCTCCTGGGCTGGCTGAATTGTTAAAGGGAAACCCTATTTCCCTTGACAGTTCAGTTTAGTTCCCCAGTCGCACATGCTCACTGAGCCATGCAAGGCTGGGGCGTTTTGCTTTGCCAGCATTGCATGGCTCATTGGAAGTGCTGGCTGGGTCACTGCATGTCTGTATGTGCGAGGGGGAACTCCTGCGCCTCCTCGCACATACGGACAGAGCAGCCTGGAGCAGGCCGTTTCAGCACCAACATGCAGGCCAATGCAGAATGTATGTGCATGTTCATTTTTTTATTGAAACATGTGTATGGATGTGTGAATGTTTGTCTTATGTGTCAATGTATGGTGATTGATGCTCGTATTAGTGTGTGTGTGTGTGTGTGTGTGTGTGTGTGTGTGTGTGTGTGTGTGTGTGTGTGTGTGTGTGTGTGTGTGTGTGTGTGTGTGTGTGTGTGTGTGTGTGTGTGTGTGTGTGTGTGTGTGTGTGTGTGTGTGTGTGTGTGTGTGTGTGTGTGTGTGTGTGTATAGGGTTTGTGGTGCTGATGATGATGCCCTGAAGAGCAAACATGTGTGGGGATCTGTTGATTTCTACAGCATGCACTCTGCACAATTCCATGAACATAGTGAAATATGTGAGTTCTAATAAAGGTTAATGCTGTTTGTGACCAAAGCTGTGGCAAACCTACCACCTATAATCTCAAGTGCAGTGCATGCGGGGCCATGTGGACTGCCATCATACATAGCTTTAGGAGCTGGAGTGACAAACCATCATCTATTCCTGCAGGCAGCACAACATAACACTGGAAAGTCATTCCAGCTATCTGAAACTGCACAGCTACAAAGGCTGCAAGAGCTGTTATGTGGCGCCCTGCCTTTACAGCCTTGTGGCTCGGGCAGCTGCCAGGCGTTAATGGAACACAATCTCCTGGTAGCCCTGGCAGGAGCTGCACAGACCCTTGTTCTCTGCAGTGCTACATCGCGACACTGTTGTCACTTCACCCAGCCTACATCCTCTGTGCCTGGTTCTGAGACACGCTGCTGACTGTACCCTGCTTCCAGTGCCTCAATGGATGCATTGGGGGAGGAGGTCATACAATTCCAAGAGTAGCAATCCTGCCCTGGTAGGCCGCCTACCCCAGAGTAGCAGGGGCCCTCATCACCCGCATTGACAGAGTCATAAATCTGACCTGGTTACATACCTCCAAGCTTTCCTTTTGGTCATCTTCTTCCTTATCTGATTTCCCCTTCTAGGGGTATTGTGAAAAACAAATCTACATTTCCCTTCTTGCGTTTGTGGTGCTCTAGAATGGTTGTAGGCCTAAGAACCACCTCATGTTTCGGGGATTGCTGTCTTTAGCATTAGGCATCCATACTAGTGGGGCATGGTCTGTCTCCAACTTAATATGTCTCCCTGAATAATAGGACCTTGGGCTGTAGATGGCCCATTTGATAGGCAGCCACCCCAATTCCACAAATGAATAGTTAAGCTCTCTAGGAAATAGTTTCAGACTAACAAAACTAACAGGCTTCTCTTCCCCATCCTTCACCCAGCAAAACACTGCTCTGAGCCCTACCACGGATGCGTCTGTTTGTAACAAACTCATGCCTTCAGAAAATCAGGCATGATCAAGAATGGGTTGCATAGCTTAGTTTTCAGCATATCAAAAGCTTCTTGCGCACATCTGTCCCATGAAATAAGTATTGGTTGTTCCTTGGACAATTTATTTATGTGGGCGGTTGGGGAGCAAGCGATGACACGTTTGAAATAAACCTTCTGTAGTATACTGCCAGACACAAAAGGCCCATATATGTTTGGCCTCGGGACCAATTGTTTCTAGGAGCTATCGACACCCATTTCCGACTTGGAATCCCAAGTACTTCACAGTAGAGATGGCTAGGTGGCATTTTGTTGGATTTGCCATTTGTCCCACTTCCCTTAGACGTTTAAAGACTAAGTAAAGATATCTCATGTATTGCTCACATATTTTACCATGGATGAATGACAATATGAACCACATAAACTCCAGAAAAGATCAGGTATGTTTCCAGGACGACATTCATCAGCTGTTGAAAGGTGGCTCCAGCACTGCCTTCTGAAACTGTTTGGGAACTAGGATTTAGTACTAATCTACTCCATCGCCTTTTAGATTCACTTCAACTCGGTACAGCGCCCACCTTTTTTTCATAAATAATGGTACCCTCTGGATGCTCTGCCCAGCTTTTGATATGATATCCCTGCAGGCCAGTTCAAAAAGCAGATCCAGTTTTTGGGCCTGGGTGCACATCATGGAACCAGGTTCAGTGCTCTCACTTCAATGTCTTCTATTTTCGGTATCATAATTCGTTCACATATAAACTGGACTATGGCATGCCCCTGATGGATCTGATATGAAATGTTGTTCAGGTTGAGCTGAACCACCATCCTTATCCCCACATAATTGTTAGGCAGTATCCTATGCAGTGCCCTTAGGGACCACTGCACCGAGTTAAGACTAGAGTGGTAATACAAGTTCACCTTTGGTACAAGCATGTACTAAACAGAAAGAGTGGTAGCAGTGACTGAGCAGCCAGACTTATCTCAAGAGCAAATGAGCAGTAGTAGAGATTACACAAAGGACTACAATTACTGTGACTGAAGCAAACACTGACTCAAGGTTTCTGGTTAAATAATATAAGTACATTTATTTTTAAACCATCTGTTCACAAAACACTTCACTTCTAGTAAAATAAAACCACACTTCAAATACACTACAGACAACCAATTCCCCTTGTGCAGAACAATTCAAGGTAAGTACCTTAGGATTTGACAGACCAGTGTTATGAAACAAAGTCGTTACCGGGAGTACATATGCGATCACTTTTTGACAGTAATGACAGCTCGGTATTACTAAAGATAAGCATACCCGCGGGAAGAAATGTAACCGTAGTCAAACACACTTAGCACATGAATTAACACAAGAGAGTTGGGGATAAAAAATCATAGGCAATACTTTTGTCAAGGCAGAGAGAATCAGAGGGCACATTCTAACAAGAAGATAAGTCAATAGGCCTGCGCCAGTGTCAAGTGGAACAGGGTTCCTGTTGCCGAGGATCACACGGTTAGTACAGTTCACGATTTGAGATTGCCATGAGTACTTAGATATTGTCAGAAGAGGAGGCAAAAGTTATAAGAGGGAACGAAGAAAAGGACAAGCCTTTGGTGAGGAAGAAGGATTCACCCCAATTCCTCTAAATCGGACACAGTACCTTATTCGTTGAAGAATGCTGGTGCCACGGCAGTTGTTCCTGGTAGTTTCCTGCAGACTCAAGGTTCCTGGAGCTTCAGTCGTGGAGACAAGAAGGAGGACATCTGGAGTGATCTGCACTACCCAGGGATGAGGCCAGCAGCAGCACCGGTGAATAAAAGGTGCGCTCCTTTAAAACAGGAGAGGCTCTTCAGATGGCTATCCGGACCACTACAGCAATGTGCAGCGACCATGAAGAGGTTCCTCTGGCTGTGGAAGATGAGCTGGTTGACCCCACCAGGATCAAGGGAAGAAGACTCCAGACTGGATCTTCTCTGGTTGTTGAAGGGTAGATAGCTCAGGACTGCAGCAGGGCTTCACCGGGACTCGGGGGTGCAGCAGCCGTCTTCTTCTCCGCTTCTCTTCGGCTCCTTGCAGTTCCAGTGGCGACTCTCACTTCCAGCCCAAGAGCCCTGCCTTTTATGCGAAAATCCCCCATTCACACAGCCTGGCTGTCAATCACTCAGCAGGGGAGTTGTCCGGCCCGGACAACCACCTCAGCCAATCAATACAAAGTGCGACTTGGGTCTCCAAGGAGACCCTGTGCAGGGGGTGACTACACCCCTCCCTCACATTCATCCCACCTAGACACCCAGGCGCCAAAAGGAGGGCTTCTTCGTAGAAGCCCGCCAAAAGACGGTGAACAAAGAAGGCAAACCTGGTTTGCCGTGCAAAGTAAAACACAAGAAGGACTTTAGCAAAAAGAAATGGCGACTAAACCTGACCGGATCCGAAATAAAAAGTATTTGGGCAAGCGGGCTCATGTTCGAGGCTAATACAATAGCCTGGAACAGTACCACGTTTATAAAGTATAATCACGGGAGAAAAGTTAGGGTAGATACCACTGCCACCAGCCAAGTCTAAATGTTAAAAGAGCAAAACAAAGCTCAGAGAGGCACAGACAAAAAGGGGTAGGAATGAACCTTTTCCAATACTCCATGTAAGATGGGGTGTACTGGGTCTGTCGTTTTAAAGTGATATATAAAGTTAATGGCAACTTTACATGTTTCTGGGGGACAGTAGTCAGCCCTGGAAAAATGGAGTCAGTGGGAAGTCTAAAAGGCAACCCTGTGTCACTGCACTGAAGGTGCTGTGTAACACACACACAAAGTGGGGCTCATGGAGTGGTGTGCTCCAGAGCCCAAGATCACACAAACAGTCGAAATACACGTGGCAAACCGCATGTAAGAGTGGGAAAAAGGCTCACACTCTTACAAGTGGAAAAAATAAACCCCAGAAATCCAGAAAAGCTGCTGAGGGACTCACTAGGTGAGGGAAATTAGCCATAAATTAGAATTCTCCCTAACAATAATCACCATCCGCCACTCCAACACCCACCTCTAGTGAATAACTATGTGCCAACTTGGATTATGGTGTGATTCCTCCATAACTCCCAGGCAGTATGACTCCGTTCCACCAAGTGCACACCAATTTATTTCCTCTAGGCGGGACGTTGACGTCTTCATCACTTTACAAGTTAAATGCTGTCTTTTGAGGGGTCACTCAGTTGGGTAGTCATGCAGACTTTTTTATTTGAATGGCTCTGGAGACAGGGCACTCCCCATCCACGTTACACTGGTGCACGGTCTCTGGAATGGGACCTAAATTATTCCACGATGACACATCTTGTGAGAAGATTCTCAATAAGTAACAAAGAAAATACAGATTTCCCACTTTTATTTATACATATCGACAACAAAAAGTCTATTAAGGGACCAGGCCTAGGGGTGGACCCTCTATCCCTTCCCTTGTCATTGAAGAAGGCTTCCACCTTACTAGACTTGCCTCCCTACTCAGTAGAGCATTGTCTCCATCACCAGGTGACCCCTACCGTCTAGGCTAGCCCTATGATAGGGAGGCGTAAAGGCTGCAGCCTACTCTATTGTGCTCCCTCGGGTAATTTCTAAGTGATGTATCGGGCATTCCTCCTCCAGATGGGCGTCTCTCAAAATGTCCTCATCCTCATCCGGCAGCGTCTCTGGGAGCGTCTCGGGAGGATAGCTCAGTGGCAACGTGCTCGACCTTGGTATCAAGACAACATGGAGCCACACCGGTTCGATCCCTTGGTCCGCGCTTAGAAACCTCTGGGTATTAAGCCGTTATAAATAACCTATCATATCCATCTCCGCTCTCTCTCTCTATTACCGAACTCTGTTTACTGGTCATATCGCTCCCTCTCACTCCCCTTTACTGTCCGGCTCCCTCCTGAACTTAACCACTTTTCTACTGATGTAACTCTTCCCCATACTACTGCTACCTCTACTCTCCTACACCATGCCTCCCATTTCATTCCTATGCCTGCCTCCCACATCTCTCTTCCTCTCTCACGCTCTCTAGCTCTCTCTTCCCTACTCTGTACCACCTTGAGCTTTTCCTCCAAAATTACCTTCAATCACTCTCTCACTCACTGCAAGCATGCAACAACAAGTGGTACCACTCTACCAATCTGACACCCTACCTTCACTCTCCAAACATGCCAGAAGTCTGGTCCAAGTCCTCCTCCATCTGATGCATCACTCCCCTTTACTGTCCGGCTCCCTCCTGAACTTAACCACTTTTCTACTGATGTAACTCTTCCCCATACTACTGCTACCTCTACTCTCCTACACCATGCCTCCCATTTCATTCCTATGCCTGCCTCCCACATCTCTCTTCCTCTCTCACGCTCTCTAGCTCTCTCTTCCCTACTCTGTACCACCTTGAGCTTTTCCTCCAAAATTACCTTCAATCACTCTCTCACTCACTGCAAGCATGCAACAACAAGTGGTACCACTCTACCAATCTGACACCCTACCTTCACTCTCCAAACATGCCAGAAGTCTGGTCCAAGTCCTCCTCCATCTGATGCATCCTTCTCTCTGGTGTCTTGGTCTTCCTCTAACCTTGCCCAAACATCCCTAGTAGTACTATAACCACCCTTTCATCAAACTCTAAAGGGGGTGGGGTTTGCATAATGTGACAGGTGGCCACGCCCCTTTACCCGGAAGTCCCGCCCTAATCGGATGTCCCGCCTCCTGTGGTGTCCATAGTAACGCAGGTCCCTCCTTACCGGATGTCCTGTGCTGTAGTGACGTCATGTGTTGTATTCAGGGGCGTGTTGGTATAGGAAAGGGCGTTTCCCGGTGGTGATGTTGTGGGTGAGGTAATATTTTGGGGGGTAGGCGTGGTCCAGCAGGGATGGTGACATCACGGGCGTGTCCCTGAAGTTTCCCCTAGGGTCTAACCTAATAGTGACGTCATGCGTTGTATTTAGAGGTGTGTGGACGTAGATAAGGGTGTTTCCCGGTAGTGATGTCGTGCATGAGGTAATCTTTTGGGTTAGGCGTGGTCCAGCAGGGATGGTGACATCACGGGCGTGTCCCTGAAGTTTCCCTTAAGGCTTAACCTAATAGTGACATCATGTGTTGTGTTGGGGGATGGCAGGCGTAGATAAGGGCATTTCCCCGGTGGTGATGTTGTGCATGAGGTAATATTTTGGGTTAGGCGTGGCACAGCAGGAATGGTGACATCACAGGTGTGTCCCTAAAGTTTCCCCTAAGGCCTAACCTAATAGTGATGTCATGTGTTGTGTTGGGGGATGGCTGGCGTAGATAAGGGCGTTTCCAGGTGGTGATGTTGTGGATGAGGTAATATTTTGTGGTTAGGCGTGGTCCAGTATGGGGGGATGGTGACATTACAGGCGTGTCAAGGTCCAGGTCTCTGGTGAGATGATGTAGGTATATAGTTGTGATGTCTGGGGGGTAGGCCGGGGGGCGTTGTGGGGGTGATGTAGTTATGGGTCCTCCCATAGGGGCGGAGTATGGTGTATATATAGAGAAGGAGCTATGGAGAGAGGTAGACAGCGCTCTTGGAGTCTGCGCTAGTATGCATAGTCTGACCATATGTTTGGGTAGGCTATGGAGCTTTTTTAATTGATAAATATATTTCCAAAAGCTGTAAGAGGTGTGTGTGTGTGTGTGTGTGTCTCCTGCAGTATGTAAGTAGGGATTAATGTTATAATGTTTTTATATAGATTTACAATTGTTGGGCCGAGCAGAACATGTTGAGGGTCAGCTCAAAAGGAAGCGTTTAGAGGTCGATACGCATGGTACGTTGTTTATGTTTGCTTATCAAAGAGTTTTGCAGCTTTAAGGCTTATAAAGGTATCTAGGGTGTATTTTATTACAGGCTTTTTTTAATGTTTTTTGGGTGCCTTAGAAGGAAACAATTATTAAGATTTATGAGCTTGTATGGTTATAAGGAATCACACATGTTTTTAGTTTTGTAAATATGTATTTAAGTATGTTATGGTCATTTTTTTAGGGCCTAGTGTTGTGTACAAGTCTAAAGGCTTAGCGCTTGCTACCTCGGGAGGTCAGGCAGTGGATCGTGTGAAAAAAACAGGCCAGACCTTAGAGCATTTTGAGGGGACCCTGAAAAGGAAACGTTTGGAGACAGATACGCACAGTATGTTATTTATGTTTCCTAACTTTGCAGCTTTAAGGTTTATTATAGGTTTTTCTTTTTTTAAGGGGTTTTGGATGATTTAGAAGGAAACATGTATCAGGGATTTATCAGTTTGTATGTTTATACGTAATCAGACTCATGCTTCTAGTTTTGTAAATATGTATTTAATTATGTTATGGTCATTTTTAGGCCCTAGTGTTGTGCACAAGTGTAAAGGCGTAACACTTGCTGCCTCTGGAGGCCAGGCAGCGGATCGTGTGAAAAAAAACAAGCCCGACCTCAGAGCATTTTAAGGGGATTTTGAAAAGGACCTATTCAAGGGACAGTACGCACGGTATGTTATTTATGTTTGCTAACTTTGCATCTTTAAGGTTTATAAAGGTATCTAGGTCTTATTTTATTATAGGTCTTTATGGGTTTTGGATGTTTTAAAAGGAAGCATGTATTAGGCTTTAGGATGGTGTATGTTCATAAGGAAAAGGCTTTTGCTTCTAGTTTGTAATTTTCTTTTAATTATGTTTCTCTTTAGGGTCTAGTGTAGCGCTTACACCCTTTGCGGTCCCAGCAACGACTTGTGTGAAAAAAACAGTTCAGCCCTGCACAGAACACATTGACACAACAACCGTTGGGGGTTATGAGGAGTGTGTGGGGCTCCAAAATATTTTAAAGAAAAAAAAAAGAAATTTAAATTAAGTTTGAAAAAAGAGGTACGGTTTACAGGGGTTCAACCTGTTTTAAATGTTACTAACTCTAAAAGTGTGGAAGATCAAAGTATTCAGGTCACTCCGGCAGATGCCCCTCAGGCCCAGTCTGTTAGCTGTGATAAAAATATACGGTCCCGTGTAAAGGTTACAACACCTATAGACCCATCAGCTAATAGATCACGGCTGGAGAGTATAGGTTGTGGTGATATTACCCCTCCTCATGTGCTTTCATCTTTAAAGGCCGTAACTCCTTTAGACCCAATACCGGCCGTCGTTAGGGCACGGTCTCCGGATTATGGATACTGTACACCGCCCCATACCTATTCAGCCACAATCCCCAACAGTGAGAGATATGTTGATATTCCACAAAATTTAGAACAGGCCTTGGTGGTACCAGATGTACCAATAGCCCCTGATTCTGAAAATGTTATAATTATAGACTCCCCTATAAAAGAACCTCTTGGAGATTTTCCGGCTTTAGACCCAATACGGGATACCATTAGGCAACTGTCTCTGGATTGTGGATATTATCCAACACCCCATACCTGTTTATCTACAAGCCCCAACAGTGAGCGGTATGCTGATATTTTCCAGAATTTAAAACAGGACCCTTTGGTACCAGATACAGCAACAGCCCCTGCTTCTGAAACTGTTATAATAACTATGGACTCCCCTGTAAAAGAGCCTATTGTAAATCCCCCTATAGAAGAGCCTATTATAATTAATTCAGACTCCCACATAAAATTAGCTTGTGAAGAATTTGTATATGCCTCTGTTATTTGTAGGTTAAATGATCCCCCTAAGCCGCTAGATCTTTCAAGCACAGGGCCAAATGGTGTAAACAAACGGGTGTGTGCAGTGAACAATTTTTTGTTCAACATGAAATCTAAAACCAATGTATTGGCTCAAGACCATAAAAAGCAGTCTTTAAAAAATAAAGCTAGGGATGCTCCAAATCAGATGACAACCCCCATAACCGCATTAAGGACTGGGCTAGCTCTTGGGGAGTCCACAAACTGTGTAGACGTAATGACACCCCCTAGCACCATAGGGCATGGTTTAGAAGATGTGCATACACCCCCCCCCAGCCTTTAGACATACCACATTTACCTGTAAAAGGTACAGAGGCATTGCGTTTAAAATGGCTTCGCTCTAGTAGACAGAGGAAAATGTTTTTGAAACGCTTAAAAAAGCAAAAGCTATCATTAGCCGCTGCGCAAAGAAAGATTTAGAGCTTCATCCTCCAAATACACCTGACACGTCTGATACAGAAACTGTTTTTTTACAGAGTTTGGGAACATACCATCATGATATACCAAAATATAAAAGTGTTGAATACTATGAAGTTTTTCATTTTATGAATCTAGATCGGATAACCTCAACAGGTCAGGCACTATTACTGATAACAGAATCGGTTGAGAGGCTTGTTTCCCACATTTTGAAATCAGCTGGTCCTAATAACTTTGTCCAGATCCGTTTAGATAGTTCTACTTTAAACAGACCTCTTTTTACCAGACAATCCCACCGACAGGTGTTTGATGTTTTAGAGTTTTTAGAAAACATTGGCCATTTGCTACAGAGTAAGGCTGAGCTTCTCGTAATGGAACTCTTAAGAATTGTAAATGTGATTGTTAGATCTAGAGAGGGTGGCATGTACAGGCCTTTAAAGAAAACACTAGAGTATGATTGTGGCTAAGAAGAAGCGTTGGCTTTTGGATTTTAACTATGGGGACTTAAATATATGTATGGCTGCCAGTATCATAGGTTTGCTGGAGCCTAGAACTGTTACTGACGGTTACATACGAAGAAAGGCTTTAGAGGTCCACCAGAGTCTGGGTATACTCCCTGACGTCATGGTTGGTTTTAATGAAGTGTGTCTATTTGAAAATTACTTTGGGGTGTCGCTTTTAAAGCGGTTTTAAAGCGGCATGATTTATAAATTCTGAAATGCAAGAGGTTTTAAAGCGGCATGAGAAATCATGCCGCTTTAAAACCTCTTGCATTTCAGAGTCAAGCCTTAAAGTGGCTGATTTTCGAAATGACTCTGAAATGCAAGAGGTTTTAAAGCGGCATGATTTCATGCCGCTTTAAAACCTCTTGCATTTCAGAGTCAAGCCTTAAAGTGGCTGATTTTCGAAATGACTCTGAAATGCAAGAGGTTTTAAAGCGGCATGAAATCATGCCGCTTTAAAACCTCTTGCATTTCAGAGTCAAGTCTTAAAGTGGCTGATTTTCGGATATCTGCTTCTTCCCGCTTCGGTGTACTTATACCTCCAACTGACGTTTGTCAACCAAACACATCTTTTGGGCATGCTCCATTCACCACCCCCTAAAAGCCTAGTAATTAGAGGCAATGTCAAACCTAGGAGTGCCCCTATAAAACCCCCAGATTGTTTTAGAAGCTATCTTTTGGTTTTTATAGACAACCTCTTGTTACTCAGCTTTTTAAGGAGGGTTTTTTTCTTTTTTAAAATGCCTAGTTGCCGGGTGGATAACAGAACGTTACCTTTTATAGTGTTGAAGGCAATCTCTGCTATAGGCGATACTAGATCATCAGAGGCTGAGCACAAAATGGCCTTCCGTTGTTGGGGTGGAGCTGTTACTAGCATTTTAAGAAGAGCAAAGTTCCTACGTATACGGGCAGTCATGGTAGCTGGTCGTCGTCGCTAATGAGGAAAGATAGTTTTTCACCGGGGTTTTCTAGACGTCTTTTGTACGTAAACCACGGGTATATCAGGATGGAAAACACCGGCCCTCAATCTGTAGTCTTCTAAATTGTTTGTTTTTAGATCCACCAAGAGGTAACCGTAAGGTTTTAAGGTAGCGTCTTCAAAAGCCTCCATAAAAAAACAGGTATTACCCGGGTACATCTGTCTCGCTAGGACGGTTAGTTGGTGTTTATCTCTAGGGTTTTTAAACAACACTATATAGCTGGCGTTTAATGTTATGGAGCGGTTGCCCTTTCCGCGGTAGAATACATTTTGAACAATGTAGCAAATGCTACGGTTCCTGTGATGTGAGTATTGTGTAAAGGCTTTCTCGATTTCTGAGCTATGCCCTCCTTCCATCATAAAATCATCTACAATAATCATATTAACAAGATTTGGTGGTAGCAAGCGGTCGTCATTCAAAGAATTTGGTAAGCCCTCCACAAACTTCAGATGTGGTATTTTATATGCCAATTCATTATACAAGGGCTGCCAGCACGAAAATAACCAGATAACATTTTCAGGAATGGTATTCATAACAGAGGGTGCATTTTCTAATAGCTGCTTAATAAAATAGCTTTTACCACAGCTAGAAGATCCCGCTAACACGCATGAAAAAGGGTGTTGTAACCGGGTATCCATCGTATACGTTGTTCCCTTTTCAATAACCATAGGGTAATGTTTTGTAATTAGCAGTAAGCACACGCTTATCAAATACTACCCTCAAGGTTTTTTGCAGCGTTTCACTGCTAATCTCCCATTGTTTCTTTTTACGCACTATTGACGGTTGATGAACTGTGATATTTCTGGTTATGTTGTTTAAAGAGTATTCCTGCACCAGCTCCTTTAAACTGTCAAAATTAATTTTTATACTATTGCTAACATTTAAAGTGATACCCTTTACTTTCATACAGACAACACCGTTGGATGTCCTATAGGAATAGGTTTTGCGACCTGCAGAAACAAATTCTACAATGTGCTCTCCCGGAGCTAGTTCGCTTGTTAAATTACCTAGATAATCCCCCAGGGGCGGGTCCTCGTCACCGGGTGAGCTGACAAAAATAACAGAGTCAGTATCGTGGTACAAACAACGGTCTTGGAGGGCATCCATGACTTTATAAAGCTCCAAACGGGCGTGGGCTATTGTAAAACATGCAATAAAAATGTTTATGTTGTTGGAGCACGTTGGGAACTCTTTGGCATACTTCCAACAAAGACACGCTGTTTCCTCGTCTATAAACTGTAAGCTTAAAATGTCATAGCCCAAGTCAAAAAGATAAGCGGTCAACTCTTCGGGGTCCATTATAATGGTTGTGTTTGGAATGTTGGTTCTTTGCGCAAATTTACCCCATAAGGAATTTAAACACAGTTTAGCTAACTGACGTCTAGAGGGATTGTTTTCAATGAACTCGGGTCTTAACCGTATCCCTTGGTGTTTGTAATACTCGTCTATATACCGCTGTTGGGATTCAGCATCCTTGCAACTTTCGGGGTAACCCAACGCTTCCTGTTTGTCTCGAAGAAAAAGACAAATGTATTTTGTGAACAGCTCTACTGTAGCTTTCCCACAGTGCCATATTTCATAAATCCTACCAAACCGGTATCCTTTCTGCAAGGTCACTTGTAGCTCAACAGTATACCAGGTACCAGTAATAGAGCGTTCCTCGTCACTGTGTGTGAATTTTTCAGTTTGTTTTGTAGTGGCACAAGTCATACAAAGCGGGAACATTAGTTTTCCAGAAACTCTTTGAGGGAGCACTGGAAAATAAAGTTTTTTAGGGGGATACTCCTGACATTTAATCAGTCCAAAATATTGTTTAACATCTCCAAAATCTTCATAGATAATTTGGGGGTGCCCTAGAGGGTATGGTTTTGAATTCTTAACAAAGGGGTAGAGACTGGTGTAGTCCAAGTAATGGATCTTTTCACCAGGAGCTATCGCGTGGTAAAGTTTAACAACATTAGTCCTTCCCCCAAAAAGAGCATCACAGGGTTCTAAGGGTTCTGGTAGATTTGTTTGTTTAAAAAAACTGTGTAGCCCCTCATCATTTTTTAACATATCTGTCCAGTCATGCTCCCAAAGTGTTATAACGCGCAAACCACTGTTTTGAAGAAAATTCTTTTTTAAAAGTGTTCTTCTATGTAAATGGTCATTAGTACAGCCCATCATGGTATTATAGTCATTTTCCTTATAGCAGCGGGGGCACCCATGAAAAAAAACAACCATTACATTCGCAGGCCAATTCTTTCCCATTTAGACACGCATAACCATCTAAAAATAGGGACCAATCTTTCTTTCCCCTGCACGCAGGGCATGTTGTATAGGTATACCATCTTGATGGGACACATACATCAACCACTGTATAGAAGGGGTAGAAAAACGTTTTTGTTTTCCATGGTACAAGTCGATTGGCACAAGGGCTATTGTTTCAGGCTCAAGAAACAGTTGCTTGTATATATGCATACACATGCTAGCTAACGTGATAAAAGTGAATGGATCTACATACGTCACATATTTTAACTCCTCAGGAGTATCGGGTTTCAAAATGTGCTCCTTTTGGGTTAGCTCAATGATACCGTTTCTAAAAATGTTACAGGCTGTCCTCAAAATATTGACATCTTCGCGACAATACCTTTTTAGTTCCCTCTTAAAATCAAAAACATCTTTACGGACCGCTGAGTACCATTTTAGAAATACCTCCTTTTCTTCAGACATCATAAATTCTGAACCATAACACTCCACAGGGGGAATAGGGCCCACATAGTTTTGATTCTGCTGGGTATTAAAAAAATTGGAAAATAACCTTTCGACCCTGGAAATCCAAAAGCTTTAGGCAGCTTACTTAACTTCGTAGGCAAGAAATTCAAGCTGTCAATAAACCGAATTTTAAAGTCTATTACTTCTAGAAGTTTTAGCTTTGCACCTTGCATTATCAGTTTGACTGCTACTCGTTCTTTAATCATATCATGTATCAAAAAGAAAGAATCATACCCTTGACTGTTGTGTGCCAGAAAGCTATACCCCCTAAATTTTTGATCCAAGAAATTAGTAATAAAACGCTTAATGCAGTCTATACCATAAAAGGACCACGTCTTATCACCCGTCAAATGTTTGGCATAAACATAGTTTGGGATGTGTATGCCTGTCTCTTGCATACACTCTATATCAAACACACTGTAATCCTCAGTTTTAGCCACATCTTTTGGAATGGTCATGTAACACAAATGGTCCTCCAATGAAACAACTTCAATTTTACATCTAGGACAAATCTTACCACGGCATTCATGATTAGCTTTTATAAAGTGACCGCATGAAACACAGTCCATTTTCAAATAGCATTGGGTTAAACCCTGCACTGCTTTCTCAATGTGTTTTTCAAGGCATTCTTCAGACCGGGCAAAAGTTTTACACTTGGGACATTTAAACTTCGATTCATCCGACACAAGACACCTGTCTCTTTGACACATGTGACAATGGAATCTACATTTGTGAGACATTCGATTGTTGTATATATGACAACAAAAAGGGCATAAATTCTGTACCCCTAGAAAACCTTGTAGATTTAAAATACCGTAATAGTGTTTCTCATGATGTAAAAGGTAGACCGTGTTTTTATTAAAAGTGTCACCCTGGGGAAAATATTTCCAAGTTCGGTCTTCATTATACAAAATTTTGATCGACACCCAAAGTAATTTTCAAATAGACACACTTCATTAAAACCAACCATGACGTCAGGGAGTATACCCAGACTCTGGTGGACCTCTAAAGCCTTTCTTCGTATGTAACCGTCAGTAACAGTTCTAGGCTCCAGCAGACCTATGATACTGGCAGCCATCAAGTCCCCATAGTTAAAATCCAAAAGCCAACGCTTCTTCTTAGCCACAATCATACTGTAGTGTTTTCTTTAAAGGCCTGTACATGCCACCCTCTCTAGATCTAACAATCACATTTACAATTCTTAAGGGTTCCATTACGAGAAGCTCAGCCTTACTCTGTAGCAAATGGCCAATGTTTTCTAAAAACTCTAAAACATCAAACACCTGTTGGTGGGATTGTCTGGTAAAAGGAGGTCTGTTTAAAGTAGAATTATCTAAACGGATCTGGACAAAGTCATTAGGACCAGCTGATTTCAAAATGTGGGAAACAAGCCTCTCAACCGATTCTGTTATCAGTAATAGTGCCTGACCTGTTGAGGTTATCCGATCTAGATTCATAAAACGAAAAAACTTCATAGTATTCAACACTTTTATATTTTGGTATATCATGATGGTATGTTCCCAAACTCTGTAAAAAAACAGTTTCTGTATCAGACGTGTCAGGTGTATTTGGAGGATGAAGCTCTAAATCTTTCTTTGCGCAGCGGCTAATGAAAGCTTTTGCTTTTTTAAGCGTTTCAAAAACATTTTCCTCTGTCTACTAGAGCGAAGCCATTTTAAACGCAATGCCTCTGTACCTTTTACAGGTAAATGTGGTATGTCTACAGGCTGGGGGGCTGTATGCACATCTTCTAAATCATGCCCTATGGTGCTAGGGGGTGTCATTACGTCTACACAGTTTGTGGACTCCTCAAGACCTAGCCCAGTCCTTAATGCGGTTATGGGGGTTGTCATCTGATTTGGAGCAGCCCTAGCCTTATTTTTTAAAGACTGCTTTTTATGGTCTTGAGCCAATACATTGGTTTTAGATTTCATGTTGAACAAAAAATTGTTCACTGCACACACCCGTTTGTTTACACCATTTGGCCCTGTGCTTGAAAGATCTAGCGGTTTAGGGGGATCATTTAACCTACAAATAACAGAGGCATATACAAATTCTTCACAAGCTAATTTTATGTGGGAGTCTGAATTAATTATAATAGGCTCTTTTATAGGGGGATTTACAATAGGCTCTTTTACAGGGGAGTCTATAGTTATTATAACAGTTTCAGATCAGGGGCTGTTGCTGTATCTGGTACCAAAGGGTCCTGTTTTAAATTCTGGAAAATATCAGCATACCGCTCACTGTTGGGGCTTGTAGATAAACAGGTATGGGGTGTTGGATTATATCCACAATCCAGAGACCGTTGCCTAATGGTATCCTGTAATGGGTCTAAAGCCGGAAAATCTCCAAGAGGTTCTTTTATAGGGGAGTCTATAATTATAACATTTTCAGAATCAGGGGCTATTGGTACATCTGGTACCACCAAGGCCTGTTCTAAATATTGTGGAATATCAACATATCTCTCACTGTTGGGGATTGTGGCTGAATAGGTATGGGGCGGTGTACAGTATCCATAATCAGGAGACTGTGCCCTAACGACTGCCGGTATTGGGTCTAAAGGAGTTACGGCCTTTAAAGATGAAAGCACATGAGGAGGGGTAATATCACCACAACCTATACTCTCCAGCCGTGTTCTATTATCTGATGGGTCTGTAGGTGTTGTAACCTTTACACGGGACCGTATATTTTTATCACAGCTAACAGACTGGGCCTGAGGGGCATCTGCCGGAGTGACCTGAATACTTTGATCTTCCACACTTTTAGAGTTAGTAACATTTAAAACAGGTTGAACCCCTGTAAACCGTACCTCTTTTTTCAAACTTAATTTAAAGTTCTTTTTTTTTTCTTTAAAATATTTTGGAGCCCCACACACTCCTCATAACCCCCAACGGTTGTTGTGTCAAAGTGTTCTGTGCAGGGCTGAACTGTTTTTTTCACACGAGTCGTTGCTGGGACCGCAAAGGGTGTAAGCGCTACACTAGACCCTAAAAAGAAACATAATTAAAAGAAAATTACATACTAGAAGCAAAAGCCTATTCCTTATAAACATACACCATCCTAAAGCCTAATACATGCTTCCTTTTAAAACATCCAAAACCCATAAAGACCTATAATAAAATAAGCCCTAGATACCTTTATAAACCTTAAAGCTGCAAAGTTAGCAAACATAAATAACATACCGTGCGTACTGTCCCTTGAATAGGTCCTTTTCAAAATCTCCTTAAAATGCTGTAAGGTCGGTTTTTTTTCACACGATCCACTGCCTGGCCTCCAGAGGTAGCAGGTGTTACGCCTTTACACTTGTGCACCACACTAGGCCCTAAAAATGACCATAACATAATTAAATACATATTTACAAAACTAGAAGCATGAGTCTGATTACTTATAGACATACAAACTGATAAATCCCTGATACATGTTTCCTTCTAAATCATCCAAAACCCCTTAAAAAAAGAAAAACCTATAATAAACCTTAAAGCTGCAAAGTTAGCAAACATAAATAACATACTGTGCGTATCTGTCTCCAAACGTTTCCTTTTCAGGGTCCCCTCAAAATGCTCTAAGGTCTGGCCTGTTTTTTTCACACAATCCACTGCCTGACCTCCCAAGGTAACAAGCTTTAAGCCTTTAGACTTGTACACAACACTAGGCCCTAAAAAATGACCATAACATACTTAAATACATATTTACAAAACTAAAAACGTGTGATTCCTTATAACCATACAAGCTCATAAATCTTAATAATTGTTTCCTTCTAAAGCACCCAAAAACCATTAAAAAAGCCTGTAATAAAATACACCCTAGATACCTTTATAAGCCTTAAAGCTGCAAAACTCTTTGGTAAGCAAACATAAACAACGTACCATGCGTATCGACCTCTAAACGCCACACACACACACACACACACACACACACACACACACACACACACCTCTTACAGCTTTTGGAAATATATTTATCAATTAAAAAAGCTCCATAGCCTACCTAAACATATGGTCAGACCATGCATACTAGCGCAGACTCCAAGAGCGCTGTCTACCTCTCTCCATAGCTCCTTCTCTATATATACACCATACTCCGCCCCTATGGGAGGACCCATAACTACATCACCCCCACAACGCCCCCCCGGCCTGCCCCCAGACATCACAACTTCATACCTACATCATCTCACCAGAGACCTGGACCTTGACACGCCTGTAATGTCACCATCCCCCCATACTGGACCACGCCTAACCCAAAA
Organism: Ambystoma mexicanum; assembly: GCF_040938575.1. NCBI lineage: Eukaryota > Metazoa > Chordata > Amphibia > Caudata > Ambystomatidae > Ambystoma > Ambystoma mexicanum. The sequence continues at coordinate 232,619,666 of NC_090934.1, forward strand.
TATTACCTCATGCACAACATCACCACCGGAAAACACCCTTATCTACGTCTACACACCTCTAAATACAAATCATGACATCACTATTAGGTTAGACCTCAGGGGAAACTTCAAGGACACGCCCGTGATGTCACCATCCCTGCTGGACCACGCCTAACCCAAAATATTACCTCATGCACGACATCACCACCGGGGAAATGCCCTTATCTACGCTTGCCATCCCCCAACACAACACATGATGTCACTATTAGGTTAAGCCTTAAGGGAAACTTCAGGGACACGCCCATGATGTCACCATCCCTGATGGACCACGCCTAACCCAAAATATTACCTCATGCACAACATCACCACCGGGAAACACCCTTATCTACGTCTACACACCTCTAAATACAAATCATGACATCACTATTAGGTTAGACCTGAGGGGAAACTTCAGGGACACGCCCGTGATGTCACCATCCCTGCTTGGCCACGCCTAAGCCAAAATATTACCTCATGCACGACATCACCACCGGGAAACGCCCTTATCTATGCCGGCCATCCCCCAACACAACACATGACGTCACTATTAGGTTAAGCCTTAGGGGAAACTTCAGGGACACGCCCGTGATGTCACCATTCCTGCTGGACCACGCCTAACCCAAAATATTACCTCATGCACGACATCACCACCGGGGAAAACCCTTATCTACACCAACACGCCCCTGAACACAACGCATGACATCACTATTAGGTTAGGCCTTAGGGGAAACTTCAGGGACACGCCCGTGATGTCACCATCCCTGCTGTCCAAGTGTTTGGGTTTTTTTTTTTTTTTTCTATATGCTGGCACTATAGTGGCCATTAAAATACTTATACACTGGTGCACAGATACAGAACTAGAACAATCCATTGAAAAGGCATTATCTAATGTAAAATGCCTTATGTATTCACTCGTTTGTGATTTATACACTTGGTACTGTATTTTAACTTTTAGAAATGATTTAATGGACACTTTTTTTGATGTTGAAAAGAATCATTTATACACTGAAGAATTGTCTTTACTGCTTCAATAGCCAGATGAAATGTTTGTGCATATTAAACTATGTTTTGTAAAACCACTTCCTCTATAGACCGTGATTGAGTGTGACAACCATCCCTGCTGGACCACGCCTAACCCAAAATATTACCTCACCCACGTCATCACCACCGGGAAACACCCTTTCCTATACCAACACGCCCCTGAATACAACACATGACGTCACTACAGCACAGGACATCCGGTAAGGAGGGACCTGCGTTACCATGGACACCACAGGAGGCGGGACATCCGATTAGGGCGGGACTTCTGGGTAAAGGGGGCGTGGCCACCTGTCACATTATGCAAACCACGCCCCCTTTAGAGTTTGATGAAAGGGGGGTTATAGTACTACTATCCCTCATTACAGATGTACTCTGCCGTTTTTTATAGACCACCCCTATCTGCCTAAAAGGTTCTGTCTGCGTAAATTGGCTACCAGAGTCAGCAGGTTCTCCTGGCCAATTGTAGCCCATGGCCCCACGTGACCCTGCTAGTGGGCTACATGGTGGTCGCCTGAGGAAATGTACACAGCAAAGAAAATACACAGACACCAGTGTAGTGTTAAAGGTTTTATTAAATGTGTTGTGTGTGTGTGTTTTATTTATTTGTATGTTTTGGGAGAAACCATCCAGTCCACCATGGGGCTAGATGGAATGTCTAGAAAAAGGGACAATAGGGAAGGACTCCCCTGCCCAAGAATGGGCTGGGCAGGGGAGAGAAAAGAATCATGAAGGGTTACAAAAAGACAGTTGAAAGGACAGTTGAAGGGGAGATAAAAGAGAGAGACTTACCTAGGGTGTCGCTGCCTCGAGCGGCCCCCTGGGGTCTTACTCCTTTGGCAGAGACTGTGCAGGGGGGCCGAGCTGCTATGTCAGGGGCAGTTTGGCCGCCCCTGGGCCGTGGTGCCTGTCGGCCTGCCCATGGGCCAGACCAATTGGGCCCCAGAGACATTAATGGCCCGAGCCACGTGGCTGTGGCTGCCTGGGCCCATCAAGATCAGCCCGGCCAGAACTGCATGTGGGGGGTGGCCCGACTGGGCAGCCTGGTTGTGCCTCCAAAGGCCTGCCTCATGGCCAGCGAGGTGGGCCTGTTATTGAAAAAATCCTCCCTGAGTACGTATGTCAAGAGAAGCCTGGAAGGTAATGCAGAGAGCACAGTGGAAGCCCGCTCCACCTTCTGGTAAGAGGTAAGCCCCAGGTGGGTCTTGGTGGCCCACCCGCATGAAGAGGAGGTGGTGGCTACATCCCGGGTTGCTCTGTTGAGCGGCCCGGGTGAAGAAAGCCTGAGCTGTCAAGCTGAGCTGCCCGGGTGGAGACACGCCCCACCCCCTGCATTTCCACAACGCATTGCTGAGGGGGCCAGCAAAGAGGAGCCCTGACGCTCTGCAGTGAGTGCAGTGGTGTCCCCTGGCCGTGCAGTGACTCTGGGTTGGCCCTCCAGCCAATGGGGCCCACCTTAAAAGAATATATAAATACTGTGGATCACGGCAGTGAGTGTGGGCAGTCCCCAGGTGCATAGGGGGCTGACCAAGAATAATATAAAGGATGCAGGATGTGTGGTGGCCCCACATGGTGGATGGGCCACCATGGAAGAAGAGGAGGGGGCCAGACCTCACCCGTCATCTGTGGGGCAGGGCCTAGTTCATCAGCCAGTGTCACCAGGAGAAGCCCTGCACATTGGACAGACCTAAAGATACTGAAAAGGGGTGACTGACTGCAGCAGTCACCCATTGTAATATATTCTTTTATGTTTTATATATGTTCTATGTATATATGTATGAGTAGTTATGTGTATATGTGATTAATATTATGTAGGGTAAATGTTAAGTAGGGGGAAGTAGAGAGTTGGGGTAGTACGGGAATGTTAAGTATTGTAACTGTTGAGTAAGGATAGATAGGATATAATGTAGATGGTCATTGTTATTAATTGGGGGTAGAGGGGAGGTACCCTGGTGTGGGGTGGAGGGATAGGTTGGTGGCCTGCCCGAGGCAGCCGTGCAAGACGGTACCACCCACAGAGGCCATCTTTTGGCCTCACTCTCCATGTGGGTGGTTCATGAATTTATGAAGGGGATTGGTTGCAGCAAGCTCATCCTTAGGGTCCCTGAGACCCCTCCAAGGAAGGGTGAGCTAACATAGCTGGTCCCGACATGGAGCTCACATCAGTGGAATCTTGGGATCTAGGTGTCATGAAAGGGTATGTTTAATCAAGAGGGTCCTCATTGGGATCCCTATAAAAGTTTACTCTGGTGTCTTTGTCTGTTAATCACCAAAGAACTCAGGATGTAGCCCATCTCCTGTTTACAGCTATTTTATTTGGCAGGTGCAGCGCCCTTCCCTACCCAGCGGGCTGGGGGTGGTATTCATGGGAACTGTCTCTGCTCTGGAGAAGGGAAGGGTACACCCTTGCATGGACCAGGGCCGGGAAACCAGGGGATAAACAATATCTAGGTAAACTACTCCCAACTTCTTCCATCACCTCCCTTTAGGGTTGGTATTTCCTCAGAAAGTCTTCATAAGGGGACTTGGCCCTGTCACGTTTTCAGTCTCCATTTCCTTCCAGCTTGCCATGCAGTCTCCTGCATTGTTTTCTCTCTGTTTCCTTGCTGGATGAAGCATGTCACTATCCACAAAGGTTTTCAGGTATGCATTCGGGTCTCACCTAGTACTGTTTCAGCCCCTCTACTTCTATACCCCTATTATTTTGTAGCATGTCTGGGGCAGTCTGTAATGGGTGTTTGGGCTCCCCTTCGGCTCCTGAATAGGGAAGCCTATCACATTCCCTTTTGGGTAATCAGACTTTAGTGGCTGGCTTACTGCCTGTGCCTTCCCCATGCATTCGATTCTGGAATCGGAACTCGGCTGGGCGGAGTGACAGTTGGAGCTAAGAGGGAGGCCCGCTGGATGTTGTGTGGGGCTCTGGGGTCTTTATGAATAAAAGCTTACCTGCAAGTCGGTGTCTGCCTGCGTCACTTCATTTTGGTGGTGAGGATGGTGCTCTGGACTGCGCCCCCGACGACCTGCTGCACCTAGTTGCTCCGATGAGCAGTGACGACTGGCTGTTTTCATCCCTCCAGTGGGGAGCCATTTAGGACCCTGTAGCTGCCCATGGGGAGTCCACCATGCCAGGGGGCAAGGCTTGAGGCCCCAGTGAAAGAGCGCGAATGCAGGAGAACCTTGCACTTCAACACTGTTGTAATTTGCTTGTGGGTTAGAGAAAAGAACCCACGAGCGTGATCTAACATAGCAGCCATTTTAGTTGCAGCAGCAACCAAACAAACAGTCTGATCATCATGACTAAGGATATTCATCATTACTCCACACCACTCTTCCTAGTGGTAAATAGGAATTACAAGTTCCTGTTCCCTGACCTGACTTCGTCGTGGTATAGGAACCCCCCTCCTCCTGTACCTTTATACATGCTTGCTAAATTGTTAATAACATTTGTACTGTATCTTCTGTATGCACTGTTGTATGTAACTAAGCTCAAGTATTCTTGTAACTGCTGCGCCCGGCTACCCTTGGGTTTTGGTGCGCATTATCAAATAATAAACTAAACTAAACAAAACAAGTAGCAAGGACAGTGGTAGCGTGTATTGGAATGTAAGCAGCAAGGGTGGCAAGAATTCAAGCAGCAAGGACTTTTGTGGTGTGTATTAGCCAACAAGAAGGTAGAAGGTAGTCTGCAACAAGGTCAATCACAGCACTTCCCCTTAAGCAGTAGGGTCACTGGTGTTGTGTATTCGCAAACTTAGAGACAGACGCATACCAAGGTTGAGGCACTCCACAACAATGTCAGTTACAGGGTTCCCTCCTGAAGCCCTCCTGCCAAACCCTGGCACTCCGATTACACCTTGGGATGAATGGAAACATTATTGGGGCAACTATTTAGGGGCAGCTGAATATGAAGGAATGTCACCCATGAAATAAAAGATGTTGGTGCACTCTCTGGGGAAGGAGTGTCAGAAGAAATACAGAGAGTTACTGCTTTGGCTGATGCTCAAGGGACAGGTGATGTGGATGTTTACCAAGAGGCTCTTCTCCAGTTGGATGCTTACTATGCACCCAAGACAAATATAGTGATCAATCGCTACAACTTTTATACTTGCAAGAAAGAAGACAATGAAGTTGTGGAAGTGTATGTCAGCGCCTTGTGGAATCTAGCGAGCTCATGTGAATTCCAGGATGGGGACAGATGAGCGAATTAAAGATCAGATCATCATACACATGAATAATTTGATTGTACAAGAGAGACTATGGATGTTTGGGAACCCGACCCTCGAAGAGGCCATAGCAAGTGCGAAAAAACTAGAACACACACAATTGTGCTCCTGGACAATAATAGAAAATAAAAAAACAGTGTGGCTGATTACTGCTCGAAAGACCCAAAGAAGGAACAAGTTCAGGTGAATCCGGTTACCAAAAAAAGTAAGAAGGGAGGTGTGAAGAAGGATGAACCATAAAAGGACTCTGCTGCTCATGGTGAAAGCAACAAGATTGTGGCGATTGAGGGAGAGAGAGGAAGAAGGTGCTACAGATGTGGTCGTGTAGGCCATTTTGCCAGCTCTAAATTCTGCCTGGCCATCAACCAAAATTGTTAGAACTGTGGGCTCAAAGGTCATTTCACATCCATATGCCGCCGGAAAAAGAAGGTGCTGTGTGTTCAAGATGGGAAGGAAGAAGTGAGCTTGGATGCTGAGAACAGCGTATTGATGGTGCGGGAGAACACAGAGCATTAGTCACAAATGAAGTGTCCCAGCTGAAAAATCAGAGTTGTGGGTTTCCCTGTGAAAGTGATGGTAAACAGTTGTTCACCGTATTTGTTTGAACCAAAAGCAGGTATAAGAAGCTGCAGGAAGCAGGATTGAACATCTCCCTCAAGTGTTCCAGTGTCAAGGATCCCAGAAGATATGTCAAATCCCAATGTCAGTCATGGGCGAAGTCGAGTCGGAAATGCAGAGACATTTGAATGGAGGCACAATTAAGAGAACTGAAGCAGCAGAATGGGTTAGCCCCATAGTGGTGACACGTAAGAAGAAGGGAAAAATCAGGATGTGTGTTGATCTCAGGGAAGTCAATAAGAACATTGTAGTAGACAAGTATCCCTTGCCATTGATAGTGGACATGTTGAACATTGTCAGGGATGCTGCGATGTTTGCGAGTTTGGACCCCTCACGGAAGATTGCCAGTTGCTGACTGCGTTCATCACGCCTTTTGGCCTGTTCTGTTTTTGCTGTATGTCGTTTGGCTTGGCCTCGTCTGCAGCGTTTTTTCAGCGTGTGATGAACAGGATTCTTAAGGGGGTGGAGGGTACGCTTGGAGCTGGGGGTAAATGCTCCCAGACTTGTGATTGGGCAGACCGTTAAATGCAGCGGTAATAGTGTTACTGCCACATTTAAGGGGTACTGCACAACTCGTGATGACCCCGAATGTCTTTTTTTCTAACTATCCATTGTGGACATCCCTCAGCTCGCTTCACACTTGTCATCACAATGTTCACGGATATATCACTGTTTTACCCTCAACTTGCAGAAATCCCTCTGTCGGTGTCACGACCCTCAGCCCTCATCCCCACTGGCAAGCCCTTTGGCCAGGTGGAATCAGACTTCGGATCGCAAATAAGGCCTGGCATCCGCTTCACAGACCCTCTTGGGGCCAGTCCTGGGAAAGACATCAGCTAAACAAACTACTTTATTCAGGCATTCAGCCAACATGGAGGCATCCACATGTCGAAAGAGAAAGTATGTTGTGCCTCCTATTTTGATAAATATATTAATATTGGATTACGCCCAGCTGCTCGAAAGTCCCTTGCGAAAGAAATCCGTGTTGCAAGGTCCTGACCTTAAATCCATGTAAGCCGCCATTTTAGGTCAAACCGCCATTTTAGGATTCGTTGTGTAAAAGTCACCCTATGAGTTAAAATGGTGGAAAATGTCATTCCAGAATACAACATGGCCGTCTTGACCTCTGTACATAGCTAATGTGTAACTTGCCTGCAGGCCACTTGTTGAGGTTGTGAACTGATACCTTGTCCTTTACTGACCTGTAGAAGGATTACTTGTGCAATGAAACTAATCCACGAGCATATGTTGAGACAATGTATTCAAATACTGAACGAAGAACATCTGTTTAACTACATTGTATTAATGTTTAAGAAGGCCTGCATGGAAAATCTTAGAATACACAGTTATTGCATAGGCTTGTTGATACATGTATTGAAGGCAAACCAGTTATATGCGGTTGTTTGTGACTTGGAACGAACCCTAGATCGGTGATGTATTAAAAGGAATATTAACCCGAAGTGGGGCTGGACATCGCGGCCACCAAGTGTATAAAAAGCAAATGCATTCTAATGTACAACGTCTCTCACTGAACACACTGAACCACGCTGGAGTTCGTTGTGTTGTACTGAGGGCCGATAGCTATCTGATTTTGCTCTGTTTTTGTAACTGGATTCAGTATAAAATAAAGTACTTTGTATGTTCCTTTGTAACCCGTGTTCGGTGTATTTCCTTTTGGGGTACTCAGACTCGATGTTTTGATTCTGTTTTCACAGTTGGCGCCCGAATAGTGACCCTCAAGATTGATGCCGGATTGTTGAAGGTTGACGCACGCTATCGGACCGGGATGGGACGGTGTGACATAAGGGGCCCGCTGAACGAGACGCGACACCTCAGCAGCGCTGCCTGACCCGAGCCTTGGACGATAAGCGTGTGGTCCGAGACGGCATCTTGACGAGGGTCCACTTATCGAGACGGGCAGATTTGTCGAAATCTTCATACACAAAATAAGATCAGTTAAGTAGGTAAGATTCTTACAAATCCGATCGGACCTAAATAGGTTTGGTCAGGTGAGTCGTGACCCGATTCTTAATTTAACCCTGACAATTTGTATTTTGGCGCATTGTATCTGCAGACACAATTATTGACCAGGTAACACCAAGAATTTGAGATATGCCTGGGAAATTGTCTACCTGCTTTAGGGCATTATTCCGCAATGATAGACAATCTTTGGAATTTAGCCGTCCCGCACCACAGGAGGGGTCACCGGCATGTACTATGTACTGTAAGCATGGCATTGGAAGTATAGTATTTAATGACATTTGGCACAGACAAACCAGACATGCCTCCGAACTTCAGTGGCCAATCAATGGTAGTTTTGAAATCCCTCGTATTGAGTATTTAGAGTCAATTCTATTAAAGAAAAAGGCTAGACCTGCAGCATTTGATGTTTTGCAGAATTGGAAAAAAGAAGCGTTGCAACAACTTAAAAGTAGAGAGAAATATGCACGCCGTCATAAAACAAACGCTGAAAAAGCGTTGTTGTATGATCAGGACAAACAGTCTGAGGTGACTAAAAATATGGATAGGGCTTTTTCACTCGGTATTCAGAAAATCTATCCTTCTAAAGATCTTCGTATTTCTGATGAGTTTATTGACAAAATATTAAATGAACGAAGGCCTGGTGCCTCTGCACCACCTCCGTATGTTCCTCTTCCTGCTGCGTTGCCTCTTCCTCCTGTTATTCCTGCTCCACCTGTTGTTGTTCCCGTTGTTCTTGCTCCGCCTAATGTTCCCCTTCCTCCAGCTCCCCCACCTCTTTACCTCCTTTTATCGCACCGGTTATAGTACCTCCATAAAATATGTCTGCTCCCTCTCTTCCAAGTGGTCCTGAGCCGCTTGTAATCGATCGAGGTACAGGAACAAAGGTTGTCACTCGCAATACCGTACCACCGGAGAAGAAACGTGAGTTAATTGCATGGGCTAAACATTGTATGGAGAAGGATGATCAAGCTAGCGTTTTTGCCACACTTTGTAATACGGATCATTTTCCTGAGAAAAATCTTTTTATTGAAGGTTTAGGGATTCAGTTATGTATAATGTGGGGAAGATTACATAATGCGGATTTTCTGCAAGGGTTAAGGGATCTAAATACTCTAGCGCTTTCTAGAGACACTGTGGAGAAGGTAAATGAGCATGTCGAGAGGTTGTTTGGGTATAGAAAGGAGTTAGAAAAGTTACAGAATGAGGATGACGAAGAGGAAAATATGTATGTACAGAAACGGTTCCTTCCGTGTCGTAAACCGATATCGGAGGAAATACGAATTTGTAAGAAAGACGCGATTAGATGGATTTCAGACAAATCGATAACTCCAGTTGAGGTATATGACACATATAGTCAATATACGCTAGAAATGCAGAGGAAAGTGATACAGGTAATGGTAGAGTACCTACAGGATGAGTGTGTAAAAAGGAAGATTAGTTGTCCCACAGAGTTATTGAGCATTTATAAGAGAGCTTTTTCTCTTGACACTTCTTCGACTGCTTAAGCGCTCGACTTGGCTCTGTTGCTTAGTAAGCGTTCGGAGTCACCTACTTCTCAGTTGCCTATGAGAGAGGTTCCTCCGACATTTGTCCCGAAAGTTGAGGTTGCGGTCGATGCTGCACAGGGTATAGTCGCTGTGAACTTTCCCGCACATTATGTATCGCAGTTTGTTCACGCCCCGTTCTCAAGACAGGAAGTGAATACTATTAGGCAATCTATTCCTGATATTAGGAAAAATCCGAAAGGGTTCTATAAAGAGATAGAATCCATTTTGCAGTCCTCAGTGTTCACCTTAGGTGACATTGATTTGTTGTTTTCTGTACACCTGGCCGTAGATTTATGGAAACAAGTTAGAACTATTGATGACGTACCCGGGTTGGGAGATACATGGGTGAATATAACTAGACTTGATGGGGAAAGGCCAGCTGGCGAAAGACCACCTCAGGTGATATTAACGGTGCCTGATAGAATCGTTGCTAAATTAAAAACCATAATTCCCGAAAAGATAATTATTTGGGACAAGCTTACGGCCTGTGTCCAAGGAAAGTCTGAGGGTGCTACCGAGTTCTTTAATCGGTTCGAACAGGTATTCTCGGATTTCAGTGGACAAGACTTAGGTACAGAGTCTGGGAAAAGATTATTTGTGGACAAATTTGTACGTGGATTGCTGCCTGACATCCAGTCACAAATTATGTCTTCTGAGAGCGCTTGGCAGATGACATCACAATCAGAAGTACTGCACATGGCTCAATACTACGAGAACCGTGTCAATAATGAAAAAGATAGGATTGAAAAACAGAAAGGTGATTTAAAAACTAAAGTGCTATTGCAGCAAATTGTTAGGGGCCCCAGAGGGGGTAGTTCTCAGGTTAGAGGTCAGTATGTCCCGCAGGGGAATGTGCCCTTGGGTCCTGTGAACATTAACCAGTACGCTTATTGTCGTCGAGAGGGTCATTGGCGAGCACAATGCCCCGTCCTTCAACAAAGGTCGAATAATACATTTGGTAATATGGGTAGGTGATCCAGAGGTCGCCCGGGCGTAGAGGGCCCTGGTAGTGGTCAGTTTACACAGGACCCTCAGCAACCTTTTTCGCAGGACAATCAGACTCCGAGTGTGGACACCAGGAACATATTTGATCATCCTTCCGCTGCATATTTATCTGAAGAACATCCTTTTGATGATATTCTGTTTCGTTAGAATTGCCCGAAGCAGGGTTTGGAACCTACACCTATTCCCGTCAATCAGAAAGGTCCCTACGTTGAAATGGTGGTGGGAAATAGGAAACATCAGTTTTTGATAGACACTGGAGCACAGAAGTGTTCCATTGATCATTCGCGGGTTCCAAACATTCCACTGTCAGGGCAAAACAATGTTTCTGTAGGGTTTTCTGGTACACCAGTTGTTTGTCCGGTTTCTATGCCGGTACCTATTTCATTGGGTCCCTTTACGGACCATTGTCCATTTCTGGTGACTTCGGATTGCGGAGAGAACTTGCTGGGGTTGAATCTGTTAAAAGAATTAAATGCAGTGATTTATTGTTCTTCTGATGGAGTACGCTTGACGATTTCACCACAGCAATTTTCTGCCTCGCAATTCTTGACTAGACCTTTGCCTCCAGAATTCATTGATGTACCAGAGAGCTTGTGGGCTGTCGACGACAATGATGTCGGTGTTTTACAGATTGAGCCTGTCAAAATAGTTTTGAAACATGGAATTGAGCTGCCACACATTCCCCAGTATAAGATTTCGGTTGAGGGCGAGCGAGCTTTGAAATGTATTGTTTCTGATTTTGTGCATCGCGGGGTTATTGAAGAAATTTAAGGAAGTTTGTGTAACAGTCCGATTTTACCCGTGTACAAGAAAGGCGATAATGGAATTCCATTCCGTTTCATAATTGATTTACGTGCCATTAATAAAGTTGTGGCACCACAATTCCCAATTGTGCCTGATGTAACGACAATCCTAACCATGATTCGAGCTACAGCTACTTACTTTAGTGTTGTGGACTTAAAGAATGCGTTCTTTAGTATTCCTATACACAAGGATAGTAGATATTTGTTCGCGTTCACCTTAGGGGGACGCTCGTTTACATTTACTCGTGCACCTCAAGGGTACACAGAGAGTCCTAGTATTTATAGAAGGGCTTTGAAAGAACAACTTGATACCCTTGAATTGCCCTCTACCGGTAATTTGCTTCAGTACGTTGATGATTTGCATCTAGCTGCTGACTCTGAGAGTGCCTGTAAGGAGGGCACTGTGTCATTACTTATTCTTCTAGCTAAGCGTGGTCACAAAGCTTTGCTTAAAAAATGTCAATATTGTTGTCAGGAGGTCGCCTATTTAGGCTATCTCCTGTCAAAGGAGGGAAGAAGATTGACACCTGAAAGAATAAAACACATTTCCGGTATGTCTGTCCCAAATACACAGAAGGAAGTTAGAGCCTTGATAGGTATGGCTTCTTACTGTAGGTTGTGGATCCCGAATTTCTCACTAGTGATCAAACCGATGTTGGCTTTGACGAAGAAGGGCATTTTTTCACCATTGCGATGGAACGTGGTACACCAGCAGTCGTTTGACTTGCTTAAGACTGCATTATGCTCTGCACCAGTTTTGGGCACACCAAACTATGAAAAGGCCTTTGTGTTGTTTGTGCATGAATGTGATGGATGTGCTTTGGCTGTATTAACTGTCATGATGCCTACCCCAGGCCAGGCCCAGCACCCCCGGAAGCAGGCATCATGCCCTCGGGTAAAAGCCCAGCGGCCCCTTATAGGGGCTCTTTGGACTCAGTCCTGGCGCCTTTGGCGCCAGGCTCATGTTGGACATCGGTCCTGCGCCATAGGCGCCAGGCTCATAAAGGGAGGTGTTTTGGGCACTTACCTGATGCAGACCATGCTGCACGCTTCAGGCCTCCCTTAGACCTGAAAGGGACTATTTTTTCATAGGGACTATTTTTTCACTCGGGCGTGGCCAGGGAAGGATACATACCTAGTTGGGGAAGGATACATACCTGGGACTTCTTTGGAGGCTATTTAAGCCACGCCCAGACAGCAGCTCATGCTTCGCGTTGTTCTGCTTCATGCAGCTTAACGCTCACTGTGTCTGCTCCTGCTCCTGGACTCCAGCCACGCCCGCCTCGAACCTGGAAGACCTGCAAGGAAGGAAGAGAAGAGAAAGGTGAAAACCAAGAACTATTTCAAACTTCTTACCTGCATCCGGAATCTTCTCGCCAGCATCCCTGAAGAAAGACTTCCATTTAAAAGCATTGCGTTGCTCGCTGCAGCGCCACGCTTCACTCACCTGTCCTCGAGACATCTCCCGGCTCCATCGCGGCTGTCAGCATCGGACGCCACATCTCTGCACCTAGGGGAGAGAGGAAGAAACAAAAGGTGAGCAGAAGGAACACAGAAAGAAAGCCTGATTAACAGCCATAATACTTAACGGCTTTTCTTCCACATTTCGGGTCGGCGCCGCCCCGTTGGCAGGTACCGTACCCCGGCCCCTATGGGGAAAGGACAAGAGACATTTCTGGGGAATGATAAGGACATTTAGAGGGATCACCCTCATCACTACTCACCTCGGCAGTTTAACCCCTCGACGCATCGCCTTCATTCTGCACCTGAAATAAAGGACAGATCACAGGTTAGAAAGACAACATAAAGGGGGCCCTCACTTGAACTTTGAACTTTCATACTTACGGCGCATCGCTCAGGAAAGTCAAGTGGATTTTGCCAGCGCCATTCTGAAAACCAGTGAAGTAACTGGACGAACACGCGCCCCTGCACCAGAAGCAGGATGGAGAGGAGAGTTCATACTTCCAAACCATAAGGTGAGCTTAAACCGGGGTTTGGAGGAAGTTAGAGAGGAACGAAGGGGGAAGGGGGAAAGGAGGGAGCTAGCACACTATTCTGCAGACTGTTAATCCCCTTTCTCATCTGCAGAAGGATATTCCTACGGGCCAGGCAAGCACGATTTGGAGGTCCTGTCCAATCGGTGTTCCGGGTCCTGCGCATCACGCTAGAAGAGGCCAAAGCAATCCAGACTAGACCAGCGCCCCCGTGGGAACCAGGTGAGCGTTACACAACGCAAAGCCTTCCTACAAATTCCCACCCAGGTGCTATGGAAACTTCCGAAACTGACCAGTTGGCCCAATTACTGGGGGAATTACGGGCCGAAGTACACGCCACTCATCAAGAGACTAGTGCCCTCAGGAGGGAAGTGATTGTAATAAAGGATAGAGCTGATGACCTGGCTAGACAGCTTTTGCAAGGTCAAGCTGGACAAACTCCTTTACCCGGTTCCGGGGGAACCCCGCTCCTGTGGTTTCCAGTAACCCGGTGCAGATTAATCTACCTGGAAACATGCCGCTGGCCCCACCTGAACGCTTTGCTGTGGACCCCAAACAATTCGCCGTATTCATAAATCAGTGTCGTTTGCACTTCCTATGCAGACCTGGGGCCTTCCCTAATGATCAGATCAAGGTAGCCTTTGTGTTGTCATATCTCAGCGGCTGTGCTGCCGATTGGTCAGTCCCACTGGTAACTCAAGATGACCCGATTCTTCGTGATTTTCAAGGATTTCAAACAAGCATGGAAAGGTTATTTGCTCAACACTCCCAGGGACAGGCTCTGGATGACGAACTTCTATCTCTGCGACAGGGCAATCAAGACCTTCTATCCTACATTGCAACCTTCAATAGACTAATTGTGGAAACTGGTTGGCCAAAGGATAAAAGAATCACGTTATTCTATTGAGGTCTACGCAGAGAACTTAAAGATGTCCTGGCACAAGTTGTAAATCCGCCCCAAGAATGCACTGAATATATAGACTTAGTGGTCCAATTGGATCACAGGCTGCAAAACAGAAATGCAGATCGGTCCAAGTTTGAAACCCGGGTGTTGGCCAAGACCCACGCTAACCCCAAGGGGGCTGATGCCTCGGTGCCTATGCAAATCGGAGGTGTTAAAGGACCCCTAACTCAAAAAGAACGGGAAAGAAGACGACAGATGCAATTATGCCTTTATTGTGGGTCCTCTGGACACTTTCTACGAGATTGCCTGGTTAAGCCGCCCAAGAAGGTGGTAGGAGCCGCTGATAAAATCCATGGAAACTCTGTATCAGGAAACGACCACGCCCGGCAAGCGTAGGGGTCCGCTTGCCGAGCTTGAAAACTAACTCTCAGACCTTGCATTTCATTGTGCCAATGGTCCTCGTAGATCCGGAATAGCCTAAACGGTTGCATGCTATAAAGGCATACATCGATAGCGGGGCTATAGGAAACTATGTGGATCGAGAATTGGTCTCTAGGATAAACCTCCCTCTGCGTCCTAAAACCAACAAAGATGTCATCACCACAGTAGATGGAACCGAAATTGCCTCTGGACTGGTAACACATTCCACAGCTGAGGTGACACTTGTAGGTCCGGATGGCCATCGGGAGGCAGTTGTGTTTGATGTAATCAAGGCTCCACAGTTTCAGCTTATTCTCGCAATCCCTTGGTTAGAGACACATAATCCTCGAATTGATTGGCGAGCGAAGAGAATAACCTTCCCGGATTGTGCACAAACCTGCTACCCAGAAAATCTAAAGATTAATCTAGCATCAGTAACCTCTGTCCCCGTGCAACTACCTCAGAGTACCAAGACTTTCAGGACGTCTTCCAAAAGGAACAGGCCAACACGTTACCTCCCCACAGATCGTACGATTGCCAAATCGATCTGGTGCCCGGTGCACAACCCCCTTGTAGCAGGATTTACGCCCTTACTGAACCAGAGAATCTGCATTTGAGACAATATTTAGATCAATACCTCGCCAATGGTTTCATTCGCCCGTCAAAGTCCCCGGCATCCTCAGCTTTGTTCTTCGTGCCTAAAAAAGAAGGCGACCTTAGAACTTGTATCAATTACCGCGCATTGAACCAGAATCAATTACCGCGCATTGAACCAGATAACTGTTAAAAATCGTTACCCTCTGCCTCTGATCCCTGAACTCCTTGACCAGGTGAAGGACGCTTGCGTATACACCAAGTTAGATCTCCGGGGGGCTTATCATCTGGTACGAGTAAAAGAAGGCGACGAATGGAAAACGGCCTTCCGTACAAAATATGGACTATTCGAATACCAGGTGATGCCTTTCGGGTTGCGCAACGCGCCTGCAGCCTTCCAATTCTTCATGAACGATGTCCTTCGGGAACTCATCGATGTCTGTGTTGTCGTGTATATCGATGACATTCTTGTGTACTCCTCTTCGGAATCTGATCACAGAAAGCATGTCAGGGCCGTCCTAGAGAAACTGCACCAGCACAAACTGTTTGCCAAGCTGGAAAAATGTGTTTTCCATAACACCGAGGTTGAGTTTCTCGGATTCATCCTGACACCTAAAGGGGTCCGAATGGATTCACGGAAAGTGGATGCCATCCTCAAATGGCCATCACCTAGTTCGGTGAAAGGTGTCCAAAGCATGCTTGGTTTTGCCAACTTTTATCGCAGGTTTATCCCGGAGTTTTCACGTGTGGTGCAACCCATCACTGCACTCTTGCGAAAAAATAAACGTTTTGAATGGACCGAGGAAGCCGAACAGGCCTTTCAGGAGTTGAAAGCTAAGTTCATGTCCGCACCTATTTTGAAGCACCCGCGTCCCGATCTCCCATATATAGTTGAAACTGACGCGTCCAGCTTAGCCATGGGAGCAGTCCTGTCTCAGAGAGACCCTGAAACCAACCAACTGCACCCCGTAGCATTTTGGTCCAGAAAGTTCTCGCCGCCGGAGATAAATTATGCAATCACCGATAAGGAACTATTAGCCATTAAGTCCGCCTTCAAGGCTTGGCGGCATTATCTCCTCGGCGCCCGGCATACCATCACCGTGATCACTGATCACCGAAATTTACAATATTTAAAAACTGCCAAGGCTCAATCGTCTCGACAGCTCCGATGGGCTTTGTTCTTTGCTGAGTTCGATTTTGTAATCACCTACCGCCCCGGCTATAAGAATGGTAAGGCGGACGCTCTATCCCGAATTGGAATGGAAGAAATAGACACAAACTCAGAACCTGTGCCGATAATTCCCGAACAAAGAATTTTGGGGATAACCACTTTACAAACCCTTGAAGACATTCAAGCACGAGTGAAACAATTCCTGGACTCTTCAGCCTTGCAGGATTGGATCAAAAGGGGGTCTAACTTTTCAGTCAAGGATGGCTTACCTTACTTCCAAGGACGCTTATTTTTGCCAGAAAAGGAATTGCAAGAACTGGTTATTTCCCGTCATCATGATACCCTGATGGAAGGACATCCTGGCATTGCCAAAACAGAGGAAAAGGTTAAACGACAATTCTGGTGGCCTTCCTGGCGAAAGGATATTAAATCTTTCGTGATGTCCTGTGGAGTTTGTGCCCAAAACAAAGGTCAAAAGACAAGACCCGCCGGTCTTCTTCAGCCCTTAGACATTCCACCAGCACCTTGGCACACCCTGTCACTAGATTTTATCACGGACCTGCCCTCTTGTAATGGTTACAATACTATTCTGGTCGTGGTGGATTTATTTTCCAAAATGGCCCACTTTATTCCGTTGAAAGGATTACCTTCAGCCTTTGTTCTTGCCAAAGAATTCCTCGAAAATATCATCCGTTTGCATGGATTCCTGTCCATACTAGTCTCCGATCGGGGAAGCCAGTTTATTTCTCATTTTTGGAGAAAGTGTTGTCAACTGGCACAAATCGACGTAAGACTCTCGACCAGCCACCACCCACAGACCGATGGTCAGACGGAGAGAACGAACCAGACCCTTGAACAATATCTACGATATATGTTGCACCAATTGGAGGGTAATTGGAAGGACATTTTATGGGTGGCAGAATATGCATACAATAACTCGATACACTCTGGAACTGGTCAGAGCCCCTTTTATACCCTATATGGACATCACCCTCGTACTTCAGACTCACCTCTGAGCCTTGAAATGCCCGCAGTGGACCATTTGCATTCTACGATTACTCAAGCCTTCAAGGATGCAACTGCACATTTGCAACATGCGAAAGGGAAATACAAAAAGAATGCGGATCTGCATCGAAGAGAGGCGCCTCCATACCAAATAGGGGATCAAGTATGGTTGGCTACCAAACACCTATCACTCAAGGGGCCTCGAACTTTTAATCCAAGGTATTTAGGCCCTTACTCGATCAAAGCTATAATCAACCCAGTGGCAGTCAAGCTCGATCTACCAGCTAACATGCGGATTCACCCCGTTTTTCATGTGTCACTTTTGAAACCAGTGCACCCAGGAACCAGATTAACAAAGCCACCAGAACCGATTCAGATAGATGGGGAGCCTGAATTTGAGGTGAAGAACATTTTGGATTCTAAGATCTCAAAATCAAAACTTTTCTATCTAATTGATTGGAAAGGGTACGGGCCTCAGGAAAGGTCTTGGGAACCCAGTGATCACGTACATGCACCTCGGCTGGTAAAAAGGTTCCATCGGAATTTCCCAAACAAACCGAAACCTCCAGAAGGAACGACCTTGGGAGGGGCCTTGGGGGGGAGTGCTGTCATGATGCCTACCCCCGGTGCACCAGGCCAGGCCCAGCACCCCCGGAAGCAGGCATCATGCCCTCGGGTAAAAGCCCAGCGGCCCCTTATAGGGGCTCTTTGGACTTTGGCGCCAGGCTCATGTTGGACATCAGTCCTGGCGCCATAGGCGCCAGGCTCATAAAGGGAGGTGTTTTGTGCACTTACCTGATGCAGACCATGCTGCACGCTTTAGGCCTCCCTGAGACCTGAAAGGGACTATTTTTTCATAGGGACTATTTTTTCACTCGGGCGTGGCCAGGGAAGGATACATACCTAGTTGGGGAAGGATACATACCTGGGACTTCTTTGGAGGCTATTTAAGCCACGCCCAGACAGCAGCTCATGCTTTGCGTTGTTCTGCTTCCTGCAGCTTAACGCTCACCGTGTCTGCTCCTGCTCCTGGACTCCAGCCACGCCCGCCTCGAACCTGGAAGACCTGCAAGGAAGGAAGAGAAGAGAAAGGTGAAAACCAAGGACTATTTCAAACTTCTTACCTGCATCCGGAATCTTCTCGCCAGCATCCCTGAAGAAAGACTTCCATTTAAAAGCATCGCGTTGCTCGCTGCAGTGCCACGCTTCACTCACCTGTCCTCGAGACATCTCTCGGCTCCATCACAGCTGTCAGCATCGGACGCCACATCTCTGCACCTAGGGGAGAGAGGAAGAAACAAAAGGTGAGCAGAAGGAACACAGAAGGAAAGCCTGATTAACAGCCATAATACTTACTGGCTTTTCTTCCACATTTCGGGTTGGCGCCGCCCCGTTGGCAGGTATGGTACCCCGGCCCCTATGGGGAAAGGACAAGAGACATTTCTGGGGAATGATAAGGACATTTAGAGGGATCGCCCTCATCACTACTCACCTCGGCAGTTTAACCCCTCGACGCATCACCTTCATTCTGCACCTGAAATAAAGGACAGATCACAGGTTAGAAAGACAACATAAAGGGGGCCTCACTTGAACTTTGAACTTTCATACTTACGGCGCATCGCTCAGGAAAGTCAAGTGGATTTTGCCAGCGCCATTCTGAAAACCAGTGAAGTAACTGGACGAACACGCGCCCCTGCACCAGAAGCAGGATGGAGAGTTCATCCTTCCAAACCATAAGGTGAGCTTAAACCGGGGTTTGAGGAAGTTAGAGAGGAACGAAGGGGGAAGGGGGAAAGGGGGGAGCTAGCACACTATTCTGCAGACTGTTAATCCCCTTTCTCATCTGCAGAAGGATATTCCTACGGGCCAGGCAAGCACGATTTGGAGGTCC
Source organism: Ambystoma mexicanum (assembly GCF_040938575.1). Classification (NCBI taxonomy): domain Eukaryota; kingdom Metazoa; phylum Chordata; class Amphibia; order Caudata; family Ambystomatidae; genus Ambystoma; species Ambystoma mexicanum. The sequence goes on from NC_090934.1 coordinate 232,638,880, forward strand.
TGTTCAATCGGTGTTCCGGGTCCTGTGCATCACGCTAGAAGAGGCCACAGCAATCCAGACTAGACCAGCGCCCCCGTGGGAACCAGGTGAGCGTTACATTAACGCAGGAACATGGAGGGAACAATAGGCCGTGCGGTTACTTTTCTTCCGCCCTTGATCCTGTAGCATGCGCTTTGCCAAGATGTTTGCGCGCTGTCGCTGCCGCTGCCGCGTCTGTAAAACAGAGTGAGGGAATGGTCCTAGGCATGATCTAACCCTGATGGTGCCTCACTCTGTAGATGTTCTACTGAAGCGTACTCAAACGCAACACCTCACTTCCGCACGGTTGACAAGAAATGAATTGATCTTGTTTGCTCCTCACATTCAAATTAAGAGGTGTTGTGTCCCTAATCCAGCTGAACTCCTACCTTTCCCGCAAGATACTACTTACGGCGATGAGGTGCCACATGACTGTTTGTATACGACCGAACAAGAGACAAAGGGTAGAATTCATTTGAAAAATACTCCCTTGGATAATCCGCAAGGAGAGCTGTTTTGTGACGGCTCCTGCTTCAAACTTCCAGATGGTACATCTACAGCTGCTTATGCGATCACTACATTGAGCACGGTTGTGGAAACTAAGAGAATCACGCATAATTCTGCGCAGGCCGCTGAGATTATAGCATTGCCCGAGCTTGTGAACTTTCCGAAGGGCTTGCAGTAAATATGTATACTGATAGTCAGTATACCTTTTGGGGTGGTCCACAACTTTGGGAGAGTTTGGTCAGAGAGAGGGTTCCCAACTTCGCATGGCACCAAAATTCAACATGGCTCTCTAATAGTACAACTACTCTCAGCGCTTGCGCTCCCTACTCAGTTAGCAGTTATGAAATGTGCAGCACATCGAAATATTATAGATGATATAGGGAAAGGGAATGCTTTCGCTGATCAGATAGCTAGGCAAACTGCTACCGATCTCCTTACGGAGATGTATGTTTCACGGAAAACTGTAGATGCTTATACAATAGATGAGGGTGTTGGGTCTGTATGGGATATCCAAGCTGATGCCACATTAGAAGCATCCAAAAGGTGGGCTGAAGGCTTGGGGAAACTTGATGATGACGGGTGTTGGGTGAACATAGTGGAAGGAAAATGGCTACTCCCTGACGCGTATGTCATGATGATGGTCATCATGGCCCATGGTCCTACGCATGTATGTGCCCAGAAAATGACAAAAATGTTAGAGAAGGCTTGGGTAAATGAAAACATTTCAAAAATTGCCCAGCGCTACGTTCGGGAGTGTATGATTTGCCTGCAACACAACGTGGGAAAGGGGACAGTAACTCCAAGGGGTAGTTTTGGGCCACCCTCTGTCCCCTTTGAAGTGATCTATTTTGATTTTATTGAAATGGAACGATGCGATAATAAGAAATATGTACTGGTGGTTATCTGTGCTTTTAGTAAATGGATTGAGGCTTTCCCTGTTAAAGATGCTACAGCTATGACTACTGCAAAAATCATGTTAAAAGAATACTTTCCACGATTCGGTTTGCCAAGAGTTATCTGGTCGGACAATGGTCCACATTTTGTCGCCGCTGTAATTCTACAGATATGTACGGCATTACAAATTGACAAACGGTTCCATTCGGCCAGTCATGCTCAGAACGCCAGACTAGTAGAAAGACACAACAGTATCATCAAGAACAAGCTCGCTAAAACGTGTGCCAGCACCAAACTAAAATGGCCGGACGCCTTACCGATCGTGTTGTTATCTATGCACACAACCCCTCAAACTAAGACTGGGCTCTCTCCATTTGAGGTGGTAATGGGGAGACCTGCCAATATTTGGAACCTTCCTAAATGTAACCCGTTAAGAAATGTTGAAAATGTACTACTTTCAGATTATTGTAGCCAATTGACTAAAAACCTGTATTTGATTTATCACCAGGTACGAGAAGCTTTACCTGTGCGATACCGGGGCCCGGGCCACGGCATACGGCCTGGGAGTTGGGTGCTCGTCAAATCGTTTGAGCGCACCTCCTGCATCGTGCCTCGCTGGCGTGGCCTGTTCCAAGTCCTGTTGGTCACCCAGACAGCAGTGCGGGTCACTGGGCGAAAGAACTGGATCCACGCGTCCCACATCAAGAAACTTCTTCACCCTGTGCCACACGTTACAGAAGAAACAGAACCCCTCGCTGACACTGCAACCAATGATCCCAAAGCAGTAAGCAGCACTGAGAGTGTGTCGGAGAATCTCTCTGAGCCCGGGAGGCTTGAGGAAGCTGCCATTTTGTCTCCGCACTCTCCACAAATTTTCCACCCGGAAACTGCTATTTCGAATTCAGCCCCTTCACTTGCCTCCGACACGTTGCTTCCAGCAGGAAGTGACGACATATTATTTCCGGATCAATCAGTACCAGGAAAAGTAAGATATAATCTACGACCAAGAAGATAGACTTACGGCACGGTTTTGCTGTGCATTTGATAGACTTACTGCACGGTTTTGCTGTGCATCTGATAGACTTACAGCACGGTTCGGCTGTGCATTCGGAGAAGGAAAAGAGTCACCAAGGGCTTGCCTTTTTGCCCAAATTTGAGAAAGAGGATTCTGTTGGCTAGGGTAGTGGGAGGACTAAGAAGTCGCTCGACCGGGAGGTCACCAGCAACAAACTTTGGAGCGTCCGTTTGAAGACTACGATGCCCGCCACCGCTACCGCTCGTATGGGACTTGTAAATAAGGGGGTGACCAACCGGGACAATGGACAAAATGCCTGGGCCCCGAAAATGTATTGCTGTATTCTTATAATGATATTTTGTTTTTTAATAGTCACTGCCTTAGGATTGTGGTACCTCGAAGAAACTCACTCTTTAGAACTTTTGTTGCCTACTGAAAGTGCACCCAGGGTTCCTACTCCCTTTGTACATTTGCATACTTTATCCCCTCGGGATTCCCAGCACACACAAAGGTACCACAATAACACTTTACTGCTTATCATGAATGCTACACATGCCATTTTTAATACATCTAACTGTTGGGTCTGCTCACATTTACCGCAACACGGGAATAAGGGGCTAGGTTGGTATATTCATCCTTTACCGTTGACAACTGCTTGCTATGCTTCTCTTAGAGCACTGTTTTTTGGCTGATGGAATGATAGCATCTCAGGGAACTTTGATGGCACCAATTTGAATAGTTTTGAGAAACATGTTTTGACTCCCCTGGGATGCTCGCTTTTTGCAAATAGGAGTAAACCGAATGTTGCTTCTATTAGGCCTTCTGATAAACTGTCTCGTCCTTTCCAATCTTTGATTTCCTTTAAAATGGCTCCAATAGGCAATAAGGACGCCATGCCTCCTTCTTACACTGTTAGCCATATCCCCAATTCAGTTTCTTTTTGCATAAAGAGGATTGGAACTTAGTCAATGGGAAATTTTCTAGGTTGTGCCAACGTTGCAAATTTGACTTGGGAGAACAGACCTTTGTATGTAGGTGAACCTGCCTACTTTGTCTGCGGTAATGTAGCATTCCCATGGTTGCCCAGGGATTGGCAGGGAACCTGTTATTTAGGGATCCTGCTACCTGGGGTGTTTATAGCTAGTACAAAAGAAGTTTCGAAGGCTCGTCCAAGGCGGGATGAGAATGGTGACATCCCAGCACAAATCTTGGGAGATATAGCTAAATCAGTTGTGCCATTTTGGGGGCAGATAGCGAATTCAGAAGATATCAGAAAACCAGCGAGAGTACTGGAGAGAACCACCAACCGGACCACGGACATACTCTATAATATGACGTTAGAACAAAAGGCGATAAGATTAGTAGCACTTCAAAACCGAATGGCATTAGATGTCATTTTAGCTGAGCGTGGTGGAGTGTGCAAATTAGTGGGGTCTGCTTGCAGTGTTTTCGTACCAGATTCCTCCCCAACTATCTTCAAGGCAATACAGAATCTGCACGTCCTTAGTTCCGAAGTGCATGTTCCCGAGGGAAACTGGGTTCTAAGCGCTTGGTTCTGGGACTTCTCGCGATCTTGGGGTTGGAAGGTACTTTCGGTCTTACTAATTATTTTGGGAATTCTGTTGTTTCTTTGTTGCTGTATTCAGTGTCTACCTGGTATGTGTTCAATGCTAGGGGGATGTTGCGCACAAGCGATAGGTTCGATAGGACATAAAGTGTATGCCCCAGATAAGACTTCCAAAGAATATGTGTTGAAGGATATTTTAGCAAATGACCTAATGGCAATAGATATTTCCGACAGTGATTCAGGGTGCATGGACGATGATGCATGGAGTAATTTGCAACGAGATCCAAAGTAGTTTTTAGCACTTGGCATAGGCCAAAAGGAAGGTTTGTCGAAAGAGAAAGTATATCGTGCCTCCTATTTTAATAAATATATAAATATTGGCGTACGCCAAGCTGCTCGAAAGTCGCTTGCGAAAGAAATCCGTGTTGCAAGGTCCTGACCTTAAATCCATGTAAGCCGCCATTTTAGGTCAAGCCGCCATTTTAGGTCAAACCGCCATTTTAGGATTCGTTGTGAAAAAGTCACCCTGTGAGTTAGAATGGTGGACGATGTCATTCCAGAATACAACATGGCCGTCTTGACCTCTGTACATAGCTAATGTGTAACTTGCCTGCAGGCCACTTGTTGAGGTCGTGAACTCAGACCTTGTCCTTTTTTGACCTATGTGTAGGAGGATTACTTGTGCAATGAAACTAATCCACGAGCATATGTTGAGACAATGTATTCAAATACTGAACGAAGAACATCTGTTTAACTACATTGTATTAATGTTTAAGAAGGCCTGCATGGAAAATCTTATAATACACAGTTATTGCATAGGCTTGTTGATACATGTATTAAAGGCAAACCAGTTATATGCGGTTGTTTGAGACTTGGCACAAACCCTAGATCGGTGATGTATTGAAAGGAATATTAAGCCGAAGTGGGGCTGGACATCGCGCCCACCAAGTGTATAAAAAGCGAATGCATTCTAATGTACAACGTCTCTCACTGAACACACTGAACCACGCTGGAGTTCGTTGTGTTGTACTGAGGGCGAATAGCTATCTGATTTTGCTCTGTTTTTGTAACTGGATTCAGTATAAAATAAAGTACTTTGTATGTTCCTTTGTAACCCGTGTTCGGTGTATTTTCTTTTGGGATGCTCAGCCTCGATATTTTGATTCTGTTTTCACACACATAGCTTGATTCCTAGAACCAAGCTATGCGGTATAGTGTTTTGGGTGTGGTGGCCTAGGGACTACTTTACCTGGACTACTTTGCAGAGACTATTTAAACCACACCCGAATCAAGACAGCACGCTTCGCGTTACTTTGCTACTAGCAACGTGACGCTCACTGTGTACAGCTTTTCAAGAGCCTGGCAAGATCCAGACCTGCAGAAAACAACAAAGAACATCGTTAGCAGCAGAATCTTACCTGCAATCTCCATCCTTCACTGTTCACAGCTCCTGCGCAGCTCCGTGTGGATGGTTCACCACCCGGATCGAAGGACCTGAGAAAGGAAGAAAGACATCATTAAAGAAGGTAGTAGAGACATTTCAACAACGAATTGCTTAGAGACTTACCTGGATGGTGGTTGTTCGACCGGTATAGCTCTGGAACTCCATCCGCGCTGGGAGCACATCGCGACCTACAAAAAGAGAAAACACAGGTCAGTGAAGACAAGACATCGCCGCGGTGCACAGAGCACCTACTTACCGCATCATAGCGCTATTGTGCACCATCATTTACCAGCGAGAACCAGCCTACCCAGTTCGCCAAGCGGACGCTCCACGCACCTAAGGGAGATAAAAAAAGAGACATTATCGAACAGAGAAAAGGCATGCAAGAATAACAACTCCATAAACCGCAATAAGACCTACCTGAAAGACATTACTGAATGAAGTGAAGTAACTGGACCGCACGCGCCCACGAAAGACAATGAGCCCCTGCCCAGAAAGCAGGACGGTGAGCCCACCAACTACGATAACAAGGTGAGAAGAGAACCCAGAGGGGCTGAAATCACAAGGGAGGTGGGAAGGCTTACCTTGGCTGTCCAGTCATAAACATAGTCTTCATTTCCAGGTGGAATTCCACCGAGAACCGCACCAGGGAATCTTTGAAAGGGCACCAACGACTAACTGGCTGGGTGGCGTCCCCGTGGATACCAGGTGAGCGTAACAGTCAGGTTCACATTTGCCAGTTTCAAAGTTCAATCCGTTTTCTCCCCAGGCTTTCTCTAATGCCCTCAGTCAGGCTTTTTCTAAGTTCATTCAACACAATGTTCTCATGACGTTACCCTCTTCCGGGTGCAAACACCAGTTTCGCAATTTCCTGTTTGTCAAAGGCTTTCAACTGTATGAGGATTTTACTTCTACTTTTTACCTTCGTATGACCACTTTGACTTTAAATGCCAGTTACACTGGCCTTTCCAAGGGCCTCCAGGTAGTCGTAGTTTCACCAAAACAACACAGCTCAAAAGGGCTTCAGTCAGAGTCCTTTGAATGAGCGTCCCGCAACGCCTGTTCACTCTGCTTCTGAACCTTTTGCTAGGGTTTCTGTAAAGTTCAATTTCACAAGTTCTTTTTTTTTATTTTTTATTTTGTCTGTGGTTCAATTACAATTTGTAGAACCTTTACAAAGTAAAATTCTAAAAAAGAAACATAAAATATTTACATTTACATTTGCATATGATTCCATATTACAATTAAAAGAGAATTTAATAATGTTCGTAGTGGTCCATTTCGTTGGAATAATTTCAGTATTAATAATGGATTCAAATTTAATTTTCAGGAATCCAGCCCAAAATTCCGGGTTAGCTTTATAAAGACAAGGGGGAAGGTCTCAGGGACAGCAGATTTAGAAAAGTGAAGTTTACAAATAGCCCATTTAATATCTGTCAATGAGTGAACCAAGCGTGCAATCTTGCTATAACATAACTGAACATCTGGGACGGCCTTGAATTTAGGTGGCATCTGATATTTGGCTTCTATATAGGCTTGCCAGGCTTGTTCAGATATACAATTATGTGTGACCAATGTCAAGCATTTATCACCGTTCCTAAGTGTGCGCCAAATCACTCGAGTGTCGTGAGATGCTATAGCTTTTATAAGATTACAATTCTCCTTGTTATAGTTCAAGATATGAACTTGCCTGAGATCTTATAAGCGTCTTATGAGCTTATAAGACGCTTATTTTATTAATGCAATGCTCCCAGGGAAGTTATTTTGAGTTGTCTTAAAGCCTTATTTTTCTCTATTTTTAGGAGTTTATATGTAGAATCAAATGAATGGTGATGTTCCACCGTAGTATATTTTTGACTAAAAAATGTGAGTGCTTTCTTAATCAATTCCGTTTGGGACTGCAACATTAACATTACGTTACTGGTGTTGGAATGAGTAAGGGCACATATCCCAAGCGAAATGTATTTAACAAATTGCAGGCACAAACTATGATTCCATCTGATAGATATCAATGGGCGATCAATCTCTACCCAAGCAAAAGCTGGCTCTATGGCTAGTAGTTCACATTCCATGTTAAGCGTGCAAGAAATTCGGGCATGATCGCTACCTAAGATGTGACTGGTCTGCAGGGATGACATAGACGCTGTAAGAATTCACGTGGTAAATATAAAGTCTATTGTTGAGGTCTTAGTTCCACGCGACCAAGTAATTTGCGGTTTCCCTTCTCCATTCACAATCATATCCATATCCCAGTCCCCAAGGAGCTCTCTAAATTTCATACCCCTTCCACATGATAGGGGAGAAGATTTAGTAGCTCCCTGTCCAAGTTCTTTGTTCAACAAGGTTGCCACCTGCAACCTTGTTCCCAGCACAGTTTGGTTTTACTATCTGCCTTATCGGACTCACCGGCTGTGCTGAACTGTTGGAGTTTCTTGTCTTGAGAGTCAAGGACAGCACCACGGCGGCAAGCGCTTCTCCCTGCTTTGACTGTCAGTGCGGGAAGACCCTATGTGCCGGTGGCACCTGTCACACCACATGCCAGCTGGACTTCCCGGTCTTATGCCTTTCCTTTCGGAGGCTTCGAGGATCTGAGTGGTAAAGGGCAAGGGCAATTCCCTCTTTTTCATCCCTCCAGGTCTCTCCACCTTTCTCCTCCACTTGAACTGCCGGTCTGGAATAGCTGCTTCCTCATGCATTTGACCTGGCTCCAAGTGTGCTTTCGTGCTCCGCCTTTTATCCCTGCAGGGAAGGGAAAAGGCTGCCAGGTGTGCATAGTTAATGTTAATTGCCTGACTTTGCCTGGCCCTTGTGTTTGGACATGTCAGGTAAACGGCCCTGGTGTTGGTCCGTTGTCTGTCACAGTGTAGGAAAGGGTTCATGTTGGAAAAGGGGTGGGGGTAGAACTTCTGAGTATCCTATGAGCTAGGATGGGGAAAAGGTGTAATAAGAAAGGGGGTACCGCATCTCACCCGTCGGTGTCCCACTTCCACTCCCCAAGCACCCTCATCCAGGTCATCCTTCTGCACTGGCCCACCCCCAGAAACTGAATCCAATAGCGATGGCCGTGTCCAGGCCACCTGGATGACAGATCCCCGGGGACTAGCAAGTGAGACACCGTCAGGTTTCTCACAACGCTCAGCAAGGTGGTGGAGTGGACAAAGTCAGGATGGCCGACCCAAAGCGAGATGGTAGAAGAGTTGAAGGGTTTCTGTGAGGTTAGAGATCAGTTCACTTAGGAAGACCATCTCCTATTGAAGGGAGGGGTGATGGCAGTGCCTATGTGCTTCAGGGAGAAGTTGGTTAAAAAAGCTCATGAGTGGCACTCAGGTGTCACGTGCATCAAAAGGAAGTTGTGAGAGAGATACTGGTGGCCTGCAATGGACGTTATGTTTGAGCCAATAGTTAGGGAATGTGTTAAGTGCTGGAATTGTGACAAGTCGTTGAAGACACACATGCAGGAGTTATCAACAGTGCTGTTACCGTTGACAGCAGGGTTAGATTCCTGATTGTATTAGTTGACTATTTCTCGAGGTGGCCAGAGGTGAAGAGGGTCAAGAATGTCACGAAAGCTGAGATTATCACATTTCTGGAGCACGTTTTCAGAAGAGAGGGTTATCCGGTGGAGGTGATATGTGATAACAGCACACAGTTCAGGAGTGCAGAGATGACTAGTTATGCTGAGAAGAGGGGGCTTAAGTGGAAGTTCACATCCTTATATAAGCCGAAGTCGAATGGACCCATTGAGTGCTTCAACAGAGTACTTGTAGGGGTGGTAGAGCAGGCAGTGAGGAATGTGTTTGATGCAGTGGATGCGGTCAAGAAACTGCTTTGGAATGTCCAGGTGTCTCCCAATGGAGTCACTGGAGTATTGCCTTTCAGAATCATTAGGGCTAGAGAGGCTAACACAGGGCTCAACCCTGCATGGGTGAATGATGAGGCTGGAACCGATAAAGGCAATGAGGAGGTAAAAGAGAGCCTTAGGAGAAGAACCATAAAGATGCAGGAAAGGGATAAAAGGGACTATAATGCCAGGTTAGGGAAGAGAACCAAGCCACATGTTGAGGTGGTGTTAGGGTAGTGGGTGAGGGTCGGCGTGGTATACATGTGACCAAAGGGAGATAGAAGTTTTCAGAGCCTAAGAGAGTCATTGAACTGCCAGACAATGCGGTGAGGGTAGAAGATGGATCCATTTGGAACTTGGACACGGTAGTCACTGTTGAAGGAGCAAGCATGGTGAGTTCAGCTTACCCTGTGTTAAGGGATCTTTATGGGGAATTTGATAGCAGTTGGGCACCATGTAGGGGAGGCCCAGCACAAGGTAACAGTGCTAGGGTTGTGATGGATGGTGAGACAAGGGACACAGGTCTGGTTGAGGCTTTCAGTAGTTCAGGTGGTAGTGTCAAGGGAAGGAGGAAAAGGACTGAGCCGGTGTGGATGAGATATTATGTCAGGTAACTCACCTGTCATACAGAGTACCTGCTCTGCTTTTGGCTCTTGATCTTGTAAGGAAGGAGGGGGTAGGTTTGCCACCTCCCTCCCCATACATTCGACTCAAAAGGAACCATTTTCTCTTGCAGTAGTGGGTGGATGCCTTCCTTGCCCTTCTATGGCCTCAGTGGACTAGTCCCTGGCACATACAGAAGTGGGGCTAATGCAAGCTACATTTGGACTCCATTTTGTGTACCCCAGGCTCCATCTTTGGACTAGGCCGCATTCTGATATCTGTGAAGCCTTCTCTCACCTCATCAGCGCTGCGCACAGTGAGCACTGACAGCCCCCACCTTTTCCCTCCCGCGCCTGTGCCACCCAAGCCCATTTCTCACAGATGCCCTGGCGCAAATCGTTGCAAGCAAACAGTGTATTCTTTTCATCCTTCCTCTGAGATCACTGCCCTGCGTGTGACCGGGCCGAACCATGACTTGTGGCCTATCCATCTCGACAAACCCGCTCCTGCACCTCTCACCCCCACTGTTGGAAAATGACTGCCTGCCAATGATCTGAAGCGGGATAATGTAAATAAGTGTGTACAATGTATAGGCCCCTCTTAATACCAAAGGCTTAGGTTCTGAGTTATTATTTATTGCATGCAGACTCGTTGCTGCCTAGCTAGTTACTTCACTGGCAAGAGTCTGACAGGTAAGTATAATGAGTCTTTTGAACAGTTCTCTAACTTTGTTCCTTTCCTTCCTTAGATGATGGCCGGCGTCCGGGGATGGCGGTGTGCTGCTGAGATGAGTAGCGCTGAAGGTGAGTGAGAGCACCCCTTTCGTATTTGCATTGAACTGAGTTATTTTTTTGTGTCTTTTAGGTGCCTCGACGTTTTCAGCGTGGATGCCGGTTATGAAGAACAAATGCGGTGGGTAAGCGCGGTATGCGGCGCCTCTAGATGTTACCACGGTAACCTGGAGTGTCTTTTCCCTCTTGCAGATGCATGAGAAGTTCCAGAGACAGAGTTCCCCCAGAGCAGCTGGGATTCAGGTAAGCGTTTCAAGCTCGTACAGTATTTAAAAATAAGCGAAGATTTGCAGCATGCTTACTAATGCCTTTTTTCTGTTCTTTTCCCTTTTCCTTAGGAAGCGGCGTGCCGGGATGGGAATGACACCGCCGAAGATGCCAGCAGAACAGAAGGAGCAATGAATGATGGGCAGAAGTGCCACAAGGTAAGGCTGTTCCTAACGGCAGTGCTTTAAGTGGGGTAAGAAATTGAGGGGGGGGCCCTCGTTTGGGGGCGTGGCATCCGCTGTGGGCGTGGCCTAAAAGTGCACAGATCATAGTAGGGTGCGCAAACAAATATATAAATGTAGTAGAGCATTTATATATTTGTATGCGTACTAGTATGGTTTGTGTATTTTTCAAGCCTTCTTTTATAAACATAGCAATGTTACATATTTCTATGTTTATAAAAGGTGGCTTGAAAGTGTACAAACCATAGTAAGTTACGCACACTTGTGTGCTTACCTTACTATGGTTTGTGTACTTTTCAAGCCACCTTTTATAAACAGACATTTGTAACATATTTCTATGTTCATAAAAGACGGCTTGAAACGTACAAGCCATCTTTTATAAAGCGTTGAGGACGGACAAAACCCAAGGTGGTTTTGTCCGTCCACAAAGCTTTATAAAAAATGCCTTGAATTGTGTACGTTTAAAGCCGTCTGTTATAAACGTAGAAATATTTCTACGTTTATAAAAGATGGCTTGAAATGTACACATTTCAAGGCATCTTTTATAAAGATTTGCCAAAGGAGACAGGCACCTCGGGCTCAGTGATCGCTGCTCTGAGCAGAGATCACAGAGCCCGAGGCGTCTTTCACCCTCTGGGAACCCGCGGGCTCCGTGATATAATCTACATATTAGATCATGGAGCCTGCAGGTTCACAGAGGGTCAGTGACCTGGCGAGAGCAAACAAAGGAACTGTAACTTCCCTGATGACCCCTCAGATGGGGGGTCATCAGGGAAGTTACAGTGACTGACAGAAGTGCCAGCCAGCCTCAGCGACGCTGTGGCTGACTGGCACTTCTGTCCACTTGCCTAACGTTACACTGGCGGGCACATCTCCCGTCACGTCTGCGGCCGTGACAGGATAATGCGTCCTGCCATGGCGTGGTGGGACGGGGGGCCCCGGCAGGGCCCCGGCTCAGCCCCACTTTTTGGAGACTGGCGGGGCCCGGCCCCGGCAGGCCCCGGCCCACTTAAAGCACTGCCTAACGGTGTTCTTGTTCTTGCAGGAGCTGAGCGCAGAAGAAAGATGCAGGCCTACTGGAGACCGATCTGAACAAGGGGAGTGTCACGCTGCAGGTGCAGAAAATGCAAAGCATGTTTCTCAGCCTGGGTGTGGCTTAAATAGTCTCCGGATATCCCAGGTGTCTCTGGGCTGAACCACACCCAAAAGATTAGACCGCACATACAGTTCTGGGAACCGAAATATGTGGGGGCATCCATCTTGTCCCCATCAATACACTACAAGTCCAATCCCCAATGTTATCCTATGGGAGTGAGTGAGTCTGGTGCCACAAGCGCCAAGTCTGACTCCAAGTGGGTCTATGGAGGGATGGAGAGGTCCTTGAGGGCCATGTAGGTGATCGTGGCCTGGCTCCAGCCTGACATCTTGGCGGGCTGGGGACATGAGGGGCAGGAATCATGACAATGGCCCTCATTACAACCCCGGCCCTAAACCATGGCGCTATTAGCACCATGGTTGGTGCCGGTGTTGTAACGAGTCCGCCATGGTGGAATGGGGAAATACCGCCCCATTCCAAGGTTGGTGGGGCGGTATTTCCCCATTTCACCATGGCCCTTCCCCATTCCCATTTTTGCCCCATGGGGCTCAATGGGACTGGGGAAGGCGCTAAGTACGGTACCGCAAACTGCCGTACCGTAATTATCACTAAGGTCCCTTTGTGGCACCCTACTTTAACGGCTGGTAAAACCTGTCGTTAAGGTCAGGTCCCGCAAAGGGACCTCGTAATCAGGCGTTAAGGGTTTAACGGCACCGACACCTTTTACGGTGCCGTTAAACCCTTAACGCCAGGGTCGTAATGACCCCCAATGTCTTGTGCTAGCATGTAGATTAGTTAGGCAGTACCAGCCGTCTCTCCCGGACCCAACCCGACCATCACCTCGCACGGACCAGCCCAGCTGAACCACGTGATGCCTACCAACCCGTCAAGCTGCCAGCCAATCTCGTGGACCCTGCCCCTATAGTACCATACTAGGAACCATTCCCTCACCAATCAAATTGTAACTTGTAGACTGTATGGGAAAGGTAATCTATGATGCTGTAACCTTTTAAAATGCAAAAGGAAACGTGAGTATTGGTTGCGAGAACCCCAAAGGAGGGGGATTGTAAAAAGGAAATGATGAGTATAAGGGGAACGGTGAGGGAATAGTAGGGGAGTCGGATTGAGGATTTAGGGCTTGTATGAGTGTTGACTGCTAGGCTTATCTTTTCTTTTCTTTATATGGCCATTAGGTTGTGAATATAGAGGTAACGGAATAAGGGAAGAGTACGGGAACCTAGCTCGTAAAGGGGGTGGAAGGCGGCGTCACATAGCATTGTCTCAACCAGTGCAGGAAATAAGTGGAGATAAAATAGAAAAACGTAGGAGTCTTGTGTAATTAATAGACTCGGGAGAAATTAGCAAATTCTTTTTCTTGTGTGCATAACTCTTTTAAAAGGGCCTCAGGCAAGGGAAACCGGGAGTGTAAGTGTGAGAGGAGAATATGATAGTGTGATCAAGGGAAGGGCGGGGGTGTAACCAGAAGGGCAGCAGATATGTGTTTTATGTTAATTGTTGTTAAAGTCAAATGTCTCAGTATGTCCATGAGTATATGTCAAATAGTTTTGTGTTGAATATGTTTTATGTTTTTGAAATATGCTGCAGTCGAAAAGGTGTAAGTAAAAGGTTCTTTATACTGTAATGTTATAAGCTGCTTATCAAGTGTTATGAGGTGAACAGAAGTGTTTTTGATTGTATTTAAACACACACGCACACATACGAACACACACAAGAGTAAAGCAAGGAGTCATGGGAGTGACACACCCCAGCAGATATTTGCCAGCACCCCCCTTTACAGCGAGAAAATCCAAAAGTACCATGATCAATGGCTCACTGAGATAAAGGGGGATGGATCGTCCGAAGTATGGCCAGAAGGGGAATTGTTTGTTAAAAAGAATATTAGATCTTGTGACAACACACTTGTTGGCTAAATAACGGGGAAAGCAACTTCAAAATAGATGGGAAGTGTTAGATCTTTGGAGAATGTTCGAGGAAACGCCCCCTGTGAATAGCACAGACAAGGAAGCGCCATCAGAAACTGCGGCGCAAGCCCAGCAGTGAGGGGAGGTAAAGCGGATGGAGGGGCGCTAACGAAAACAGGGGACTGAGAGCCCACCAGACTTTACCCATTACTAACTAGACCCGCAGAGGGATACAGTGACCCATCTTATTTGCCTGTGCCAAACACACACTCTGCTCCCACAATGACAGCCCCGCCTCCCTATTATCCTAGGGGGCTGTACGGTCCCACGTGTGCCCCACTAGTAAATCTAACACACTTAACTAATGATTTAGAAAGAAAACTCGCTACCACACAAATAGAATTGACACGATTGAGAGCTTTATGTGACAGGGGCCAAATGTTGCACGGGGGAGTGGAGCCTCCGTCCATCTCAGCGGGTGGGCCAACACTGTCACCACTCCCGTCCAGGAATCCATCTAGCCAGCCGGAAGACGAGTGGAAATCAGGGGAATTCTTCTTCTACCTTAACAATGCCCCAATAAAGATAGTACGAGTGGGACAAGAAGGTAGCCAAGCAAGTGAAGAGCAAGGAAGTGTAGTATCTGACAGAGAAATAGCTGAGGTTTGGAGTAATCTGGATGAATATGAGGAAGGGGCGGCGGCAGGGATGCCACTGCCACTACTAGAAGAGCCGGAAGATGGGGTGGTGCAAGTAAGGTGGCAGGGGAGGCAATGAAGTAGGTTGGGAAACATGTTGTTGAGTAAAAAGAAAGGAGTAAAGGTAAGTAAGAAAGGGAGCAAAACAAAATTGCAAATGCCCCTGAAGGGAGCAGGGAGGCCCCATTACATACCATGGGCACAGGTGGACAAGAATAATCTGTTGAAGGCATTGCCCCCACTTCCGTGAGGGGCAGGGAAGTGGATATATGCTTTTGAGAAGCATACCGCAGGGGTCCTGCTGGCTATAGGGGCTGTAAAGAGCTTGCTGGTGTCCGCTGTGGGAGACCAGGTAGACAGAGTGTGGGTGAAGGCCGGTTTCCCGGGAGTGAGAATAGATTGTGACTCCCATGATGGGTCAGCGTTTAATAATGTACGGGCTCAAGTGTGGGATGCACTGCGGAGGACCTTCCCTGATACCCCAGATTTACATTTGGCGATGCAGTGCCCCATGGGGGACGAGAATGAGGCTGCACAGTACATTCTTTGGGTGCAGGACCTGTGGAGATCGGAGACGGCACGGCTTGAGACCAATCGACCTCACTTTTTTACTTTATCATCAAGAGAGGCCTCCCGAAGGAGGTACAGAATGCCCTAGATATAATTGCCGGGATAGAAGCCAAAGGACGACCTGAAGCTAGATATAATTGCCGGGATAGAAGCCAAAGGACGGCCTGAAATACAGAGAATTATAGTACACAAGTGTAGGAGGATCAAAGGAAGAGAAAAAGAAATTGCACAGAGGAGGTTGGCAGACGAGGCCAAACTTGTACAAAATAAGCTGGTGAATGTTGCTGAAGTAACAGCGGCTCTGCCTACTGAAAGACAGGGTGACGGGGAGGAGAGGTCAGGAGAGTCACTGGCAAGGATGGCAGCAACATGGTCCGCAAACAGACAGGGACAATGGGCCAGCAAGGAGCAATACGAGGGACCACAATGGCAGGGAAGGCCTGGAAGAGGACGAGGTGGGTACAGGAGACAGAGAGGTGGGTTTGGAGGACAAGGGCCTCGGGGAGGGGGCCAATGGACATGTTGGAATTGTGGGAGATGGGGACATTTTATAAGGGAATGCCGCACCCGAACCAAGGGATATTATCAAGTGCCCCAATTACCTGAAAATGAGTAGCAATCCGGCCACCCTCAACCAGGCAGCCCTTATGGGTGGTCATGGGCAACAAGAGTAATATTATAATACTTTTCAACGAGGGACCCAACCAACTCAACAAGGGCCACAAGCACCACAACAGGGCATGCAACCACAATTAGCATGTCAAAGACCATGGGGAACACCCAAACAAATGTCTTTGCTACTTCAGCGAATGGCGCGCCTGTGCCGTTCTGCGGAACAGCAATGGTCAGGGAAAATGTTTTCTCTGTCCCGGGAACACATACCTACCCAGATTAGGACAGCCCACAGGGAGCACTTGCATGTCCAGTCCTATCAACTACCCTACGTCCAGACAAGGAACCACTGGTAGGGGCGAAGATAGGAAACAAGCAGTTCATCTTTATGGTGGAGTCAGGAGCGAAAAGATTGTGCCTCATGGAAGGCTGGTTTATGCTGTCGGGCCAACATTTGGAAATGCAGGAATTCTCTGGGGCAATTTTAAAGGTTCCTTACACAAATGATTTGAACATAACGGTGGAAGGAAAGACGGTGCTGGCACCCCTGTTATACCACGAAGACTCGGCCATAAATTTACTCGGGAGGGATCTCTTCAGTTAACTTAATATGACCGTTTACAGAATGAGGAATAGTATGCTCCACTCCAGGGGTGTGCCTGCTCAGAGCAATGCTAATGATCAGTACCATAACAAGTGAAGTAGCAGTGAGAGGGATGCCCAAGAATGTCGACATGTTCATTTATGGGATACAGGTACTAGCTAGAGTGGTGCTGGAAATAACATGAAAAGAATGCCGAGTATCGTCTGATTTTATCTTCCACCAAGTGGTAAACCCAGAAATTGTGCCAGGTACCATCCTGTCGATTGACCTACAAGGGGTGCAAGTATCAGCTAGACGTATTGTGGCAATAAGACTGGACATGCATGGATGTGAGTGGAGAACAGTGTTGTGTATAGACCCAAATATAGCGCTATGTGATCTTACTGCCAAGGAGCTATTCACTGACAGTGACACTGATGGGGAGATAATCATGGAAATGTGTATGCCTTGTGACATAATGATTCAAAATAGAGAAGTGACTAACCCCCTCATGGCCAGTGTCGGTTCACTGCCTTCAATTTTTGACGAAGACATGAAACGGGTACTACCTAATTTATGGAGCACAGGGTCACATGATGTAGGGCTTTTACAGGAAGAAACACCCATAAAAATAAAAATAAAACCTGGTGCAGTGCCACCCAGAGTAAAGCAATACCCCCTAACTAGGGAAGCGGAGGAAGGTATAAAAGCGACAATAAATGCACTGCCACAACAGGGCATTATCGTGCCATCAAATTCACCTTGCAATACGGCTATCTATCCGATTAAAAAAGTGAAGGGTGGGGCTTGTAGGATGATACAGGACTTACACCCACTTAATGACGTCATACAGAAGTAGTTCCCTCTGGTCTCAAATCCTGCGTCCATCTTATGCAGCGTTCCGATAGAGGCCACGTGCTTCACAGTAGTGAACTCGAAAAATGCTTTTTTCTCAGTGCCACTTGACCGAGTTCCCAATACCTAACGGCATTCACCCTAGGGTGAAAAAGGTATGAGCATTGCAGACTACCCCAGGGTTATTGTGAGAGCCCCAGCATTTTCAACAGAATTTTGCATGAAGACTTTGGTAACATTGATGTAAAGAACACAATAATTCAATGCTTAGACAACCTTTTAGTGTGCAGTGAAAGTGAAGAGCAATGTAGAGCAGATTCAATAACCTTGTTGAATTTACTAGCAACAAAGGGGTACAAAGTAGACAAAGGAAAGTTGCAGTACTGCCTAGCAGAAGTACTGTCTCTGGGGCAACTAATATCAAAAGATGGTAAGAGAATAATCCCAGATAGAGCAGCAGCCATACGTGCAACACTAATACCCAAAATCCGTAAAGGAGATGCAGAAATTCCTCTGCATATGCAATTACTGCCATGGATGGATACTCGATTATGCAGCATACACACGCCCCCTTCTCCAGGCACTGAAAGAAGCCCAAAAGGAAAGTGCCCCCATAAGATGGACACAGGGGATGCTCACACAGTACCTTAAATTAAAAAACATTATCGCAACAGCACCAGTTTTAGGGACACCATATTATGATCGGGAGTTTTACTTATTCTCCCACTGTAATGGCACGCTAATGACGGCAGTGCTTACACAAAAAACATCACTAGGCCACACGCCATTGGCCTATTACAGAGGCACATTATATTCTGTGATGCAGGGGCACTTCGGGTGCGAACAAGCACTCACAGCAGCGGCCTTTGAAATTGAGAAAAGCGCCACCATAGTAATGAAGACGCTCAGTGACGCTATTTGTCGGACACTCTTTGTTTGCCATACTCGAAAGGTCAAAGTCCACACTCACCACGCAGTGGTCCACAGCATATGAAATAATCATTTTAAGCCCAAACATACACGTTGTGCACTGTAAGACTGTAAACCCAGCCACTTTCATCAAAGAACCATGTACAGTGGAAGACATGCAAGCTCACGACTGTGCCACATATGAGGGGGAAGGTGACGATATTCCCAAAGCCAGTGAAAATGCCCTAGAAGGAGGCGAGGTGTACTTTGTGGACGGATCAGCGTCCATTGATCCCGAGACAGGAGAAAAACATGTAGGGGCAGCAGTAGTGAGAATAGAAGGAGATGAATATGATGTGATAGTGCAGAAACGTCTCCCATCCCATTTCTCTGCACAGGCGGCAGAGTTAATAGCATTAATTGAAGCATTACACACAGCCAAAGGATGCGCAGTCACAATATACTCTGACTCGGCATACTTAACAATGACGCTACACTCTGGCCTGTCACGATGGCCAAGAAGAGGATTAAGAAGAACAGATGGATCCCCAGTACAGCATGCCCAGTTGCTGAATGATCTTATTGAAGCATTGGCTGAGCCATCAGTGGTCGCTTTGGTGAAATGCCAGGCTCACATGAATAACACTGATGTCATCTCACTCGGGAACGCAGCGGCAGACACTGCTGTAAAAGAAGCAGCATACTTTAACGCACCCCAAGCAGTGGAATGCGTAGTAAAAACGAACACGCAGAACGATAAAGAAGGGTACAACTCCACACCAATTATGCAAATAATAGAGTTACAGAGGCGCGCCCCAATAGAAGAACAGGAAATATGGGTAAAAAGAGGATGCAAGCGATTGCCCACAGACGGCCTCTGGCGTCAAGAAATGACAGGAAAAGTGGTAATGCCTGTAGAATTATTGCACGTGGCCTTCTAAAATCTTAATTTCCCTGCACACATTACCAAGCAACACATAGCAGCAGACATTCAGGAGGAATGGTTTGTTCCAAACCTCCAAGAACACCTTGAAAAACTGATAATAGAGTGCATAACATGTCAGACATACAGCTCGGGGATGACCCTTAGAACACTACGGGGAACACTGCCGCGCCCAATCTGACCATTCCGAGAGTTACACATAGATTATGCCAACATGAGTGAAAGATGCAACGGAGCAAGGTACCTCATTGTGGTGGTGTGCCCCTTTTCACGCTGGGTGGAAGCAGGACCTTGTGCATACCCAGACGAGAAATGCGCGCCAATGTTCCTGGTAAGGGAAGTATTCCCCAGGTGGGGAATTTGTGACGTCATACGCTCAGATAACGGTACCCATTTTGTAAACTACCTTTTCAAAGAAGTGACATCATTGCTAGGCGTGAAGCACAAACTGGGCCTCATTACACGGACGGCGGTAAGGGTTAACGGTCACCGTTAATGGCAACGGTGACCGTTAACCCTTACCGCCGTACTACGGGGTCCCTTAGCGGGTTGGAGTTTTAACGCCTGCTTTTTGCAGGCGTTAAATACCAACCCGCTAAGGGACCTCGGAGCTAATTACGGCACCGCAAAATTGCGGTGCCGTAATTAGCGCCTTCCCCAGTCCCATAGAGCCCTATGGGGCAGAAATGGGAATGGGGAAGGGCAATGGCGGAAAGGGGATTTACCGCCCCTCCAACCTTGGAATGGGGCGGTAAATCCCCTTTCCGCCAAGGCGGTGCCGGTATTTTACCGGCATGGTCCAGGGTGCTAATAGCACCCTGGACCACCGCCTTCCGTGTAATGAGGCCCACTGTGTTTGATTTACCACCTGCATGCAAACGGGGTAGTGGAGAAGAACAACAGCCTCCTTAAAAGCAGAATCTCTAAATTGTGTCACACCCTAAAGAAGAATTGGGTGTATTGCCTGCCCCTAGCACTGTTCCAACTCAGAACGCAGCCTAGTAAGGACCATCATTTGTCCCCGCACGAGATAGTGATGAGGAAAAACGCATTCAAACGCCACTATCTCCAGTGAGGCAAGCATCAGATGCTCATAGAACTGCCACAGTGCTGGGGGACGAATTTAAAGAATATCTCATCCAATTGACAAGAGCTGTGCAAAGTATAGCCAAACAGATAGTGCCCCCATTCACACGAGAAAGTGAAAGAGATGCAAACACCCCAGCAGCAGACAGTCCAACATTGCTGTTAATGTCCAGAGAGAGTGTATATGTGCGTAGTTTTGTGCGGAGTATGAAGTAGTGTATTGCACACCTTCCGCTGTGATGGTTAAGGGAAAGGGGATAGACCTCTCTGATGTAAGAAAAGCACACGATAGCACAACACCTCATGGGGAACAGCCACAAGAACAAGAAAGTACAGTGCCATGAGAAATAAGGCACAGACAACCAACTGAGTAACAAGGGGTGACAAGTAAAAAAAGTGAAAACAAAAAGCCAAAATGCAGTGTACCGTGTTATTAAATGTATAGAGAAATGGAAGGATATGTATAAACAAATGAAAAGCTCTCTCTCTGTCTCTCTCTGTCTCTCTGTCTCTCTGTCTCTCTGTCTCTGTCTCTGTCTCTCTCTCTTTCTCTCTCTCTCTCTCTCTCTCTCTCTCTCTCTTTCTCTTTCTCATTCTCTCTCGCTCTCTCTCTTTCTCTCTGCCATGTCTCATCTGTAGATACCACTGGTCCTCAATTAATTTTGCTTAACTAAATTGCCTAATGAGGAGAAAAGTAACAAATTATTATTTATGTGTGTGCTTAACCCATTTATATCGCCACTTCAGATTCAGATATGGCGGAAAGGAGGGCCCTCACTGACAACACTACAAATGTAGATCGCAATAGGGGAAAATGTTAGTCTACTAGATCTTAGTTATGAGTGTGGGTTGTATTTGGTTGCCATTGTGTTCTCTATAATGTTGTTTTGTTTGGGTATGTACTGGAGCATTATTTTTATCTTGGGTGATAGCAAAGAGGGTGGGGACGGGGTAAAACTGATCAGGAGGGAACAAGCCTTATTTGGATGTCATTGACTTTGTGTATCATTAGCAATTGCTGCACGCTTCTGGAGAAGCTGCCTGTGGGCGGCTATGGTCTTATTTATTTGTCTTCAGTATTTTTGAACCATTCTACACTATGTTTTACTAATTTTATCTTGGCATGGAGGCTGTGTCCTACATAACAGTTGAAGGGGAGTCATTTCTCTATTATGTGACAGCTTTTACCTCACCTCAAGTTGAAAATTTCGATAATCCACTGTTCAGGGAGAAAAAGTTAGAAGATAATTTAACATTTTAAAATTTCTATGAGCCTTCTTGGCTCTGCACCTTAGCCAGTGTACACCATGTACTACCATCTTCACCAAACCATTGCCTTCTCTGGCACACCCCCACAATCTTGCGTATGTGCCTTGCGCACACCGTCTCTGGGTCACCTCTTCTGCCTCTCCAAATCCACACCACTAGCTCCTCACCATCAAAACTCTGTGTCCTATGCTTCAATCTAAAGGTGACATCACCAAACTAAAAACACAGTAGAAATGCGCATACACACAACAATAAACCATTGCTTCCAACCCCACACGAAACCCCACAAAAATCCCAAAATAAAACCCCACAATCCCCACAGTTGTCTTCCCACTTCACCTGCAGTGGAGTATCCATTAATAATTTTCAAATATAGTCCGCCTGCACATGCTGCGTCGCCTCGCTTGTGATACGTACCCTCACCAGGGGAACTTAACCAGCCAACTATCTTCCGCAATATGAGGCAGACTCTAGCTATCTCCCGCGGGAATCCATCATCTATTCACTGAGCTAAAACACTCAATTAATAGGAATCCTCATCTACTCATCGAACTATAATGCCGACTCATAGGAATGCCACCCCCCGTACATGTGTTTGCCATCCAGACCAATCAGCGCGGCACTCCGTCCAACATGTGGGGACTCGTTACCCCACCCAATAGGCTCATCAACACAAGAAGGGACTACCTCCGCTCCGTTCCCTACTACACTCACATGCCGATCACCACCGATACACCAAATTTTGCGACAATGTACAATACCCGCCACCCTATTTACAATACCTCCCCCCACAGCTGTCTTCCCACCCACCAGGTTGGAGTATTCTCTTTATTCTCTTGTGTTTGTTTTAAACTGCACCCGTTGCGTCGCCTCACGAATGATACGCCTCTCTCTAGGAGACTTAACCAGTCAAACACCATCCGCAATCTAAGATAGCTCCAGCTAACCTATCACTAAGGGAATACATCATCCATGATCCAGACTACAACGCCTGACTCAATGGTATACCTCTATTTACATACTAATGCAGTCCAAGCCTGTCAAGTCTATAGTCCTGGTTATTCAGCAGAATCTTTTACCTCGAAGACCGAACACTCCCTACACACAAAAGCTCCAGTCCCTATCCAGACAATACAATTTAACATTTCTACAACACACTGATCAACAATACTTCCTAATACTTAAAACATTTGCCCATTGTTATCCTACACAATCACACCTTCCCCTCAAAGCCCATGTTGCTGGTTGCTTGAATTTGTACTTACATTTCCTATGTTGCACTGACGCTTGCCCTGCTACCGGAGCCCCCATCAAGGCGCTTCACCGGACCCCTTCTTCTGCAGGGCTCTCACCTGCCCTTAAGTGGGGTATTTCCAAGTGTCCCCCGATGCCTTTACCCGGTAAATGCATCTCCCGGTGGTCTTTAGGTGCAGGCGAGGGTCCCACAGCTTCCTTGGGTCAGCGGCAGGGAGGGCAGTTCAATGCAGGGCGTGTGCAGGCAGTGCCCATCCACCACGGGCCTGACAGTGAGCAATGAGCCTCACAGAGGGCACCAACTTGTTGGGGAGAAGTTGGACCCCCCCACCAGGCTTCTGGGGGTCCCGGGGTATGGGAGGCCCCAACACCTCCCATTTTGCCCAAAGAAATGCAGCAGAGTTCCAGGCAAGCAGCAGCATGTTCCAAACTGTGTTTTATTTCTGGGCAGCAAACAAACACACAGGGATTTGTGCAGAAGGAAAATCCAGGCACCGTCTCAGAGAGACTGGCTTGCAAGCCAGCTTTGCAACACACTGCAGGCTGATATCACAAAATTGGACCAGCTCCCAGAAACCTATCTCATCCTGAGATTGGCTGCCGAGTGGTTGGTGACATATAGTGCCTTTATAGGAACCCTGATTGTTGGACCTTCGTGTCAGAGGGCTGGTTGGCTGCTCCTCCCCATTATCTAATTCTAAAATTGTTGCATTGTGAATTTGTTCCCATTAGTTTTAGCTGAGCAGGCTTTTTGCCCCTGCGCCCTCAGCGTTCATTGGCCAGAGCTGAGCCATTCTTGTTACAATTATGTTTCAAATGATGTCTGGATCTTGCGAAAATTTCTTCCGTTCCAAGAGAAAAAACACTGGGCCCTGGGTGTTCTGCTCTGAATTACTCGTATTTGTGAAGAATTAAAAATGCTTGTCTGCCAGAATTCACTGTCGTTCAAAGAAAAGAATCGTATTTTACTGCAAATCCTTGAGCTGCTCCTGGGTTTGCGAGGCGCATTCCAGAAGCCAGCATGAATCGCCACTGCGGTAGGTGTTCGGTGAGACAAGTGTACTTAGATGTAATTTTCCCGAAGCCTGGCTTTACACTGTGCCATTTGATAATGCATGAATTGATGAGTTATAGTGCTGTTAGGTTAATTCATGTGAGCATCTGCAAGCCTTTAAACAAGAATTATTGTGTTTTGTAGACGGTATTGCTGCATTGAGGCTTATGTAGCATGCAGGTTGCAGTGTTGGGGAAATGGGTGTTTTTCCGCATATTTGTCACCCATGGGTGAACTGGGGCCTGGTGCAAAATGTTGAGTGTGCTCCTTATTCTTCCTGCAATTCTTTCTGTTGATGTGCCAGGGGTGAGGGGGGCAGGAGTTTGATCTCGATTGTCCCTCTTCAGCAGCCTTAATGGACACTTACTGGGCCTGTGGCAAGCAAGCATACCTGCACCTGCCACCATCATGGAGAGGTACCTGTGCCATGGCCACACTGCACTCAGCCCTGATGGTGATTCTGGAAAGCCATGTCCAGGGAGAGATGGTGCCAATCAAAATGTCCTCGGCACCCCTGCTTGCAACTGAAGAGCCCCCCACATACGACATCCTGTCAAAAGTTAAGTTGCGGGAAAGGGTGTCCTGCAAGAGGCAATTGTCAAACTATATCTCCAGCAAGTCCTCAGAACTCCTTGTAGAAATTCCTGACCAATACAGACTATTTAGCACAGCAGAAACATTCTTTGCCTCACTTGTGCCAAGTATCCAGATGCGTACGAACGCCAAATGGCTGCAAATAGTTTGCTGGGAGCTGATCCAGCTGGCCAACGACACAGAAGAAGGATTCAATGTGATCAAAGTGGAACTCAGAGCCCTGCAGTTGATGACCATGCAAAACTGGTACGCCCTGGAACTCCTCACAGCAATGAGCAGCAGTGTTTACCGGAAAATCGGGAGTGCATGTTGTACATTCGTACCTTCTGCCGGTGCTGACAATGGAACTTTATCACACCTGATAACTACAGTGCACAATCCTGGTGAAAGAATGAAGAAGGAAGGAGGGAGCCAACCAATAAAATGGTTCGACGACATTTTTGTCTGGATCCCTTCCTGGTTCGGAACTATGATGAAAATACTTGTCCCAATTATAATTTTCCTGTTACTGATTTTGTGTGTGTGCCAGGTAGGCGTTCAATGCTGTGCAAAATCAATGCCTAGTTCTGCTATGATGATTGTGACGATGGGCAAAACGACAAAGGTACAAACTATGAAAGACGCACAAATACAGACCGGGGAAACCAGCAATACTAAATATCGTATGACAGCATGTAATGAATTAATTGTCGGAAACACAGGGGATGCACAATCAGAAACTGGCCCTGACAATACCAGAATACGCACGGCAACAAAGGGTTAAGAATAGCTATCAGCTCGAAGGGGATAATTGACAGCTATAACTACCAATCACTGGCAAAGATTTGTTTGTTGTCTTTGTTGTGTTTTTCCTGTCGTTGCTAGGAGACGTGTGTGGGGGAGAACAAGGACGACGGTTACATCTGGGCATATTGAGAAGCCTGAAGAGACAAAGCTCTTGTGTTAAGGAAGTTACGAAATTACACGTAGCCAAGTTATTATTTGTTTAACTAAAGTTGAAGCGAACGTTGTCGCTAGCTCGGAGAGCCGATCCTCCTTTGATGTGGGCAGAGATAAGGGAGAGCCGCATCGCTCCTGCTTGACGACTTCCAGACGCGGTTGAAGACCGTGAATTGCAGGAAGCCTGCGAAGCAGAACGAACACGGAGTAACGTACCCCTGGGAAAACCTGTGAGTAGCAGCCGAATGGTGCCGCAGAGGAATCCCCGTTAAATACGGTGACGGATGGAAGCGTATGAAGTGAACGCGTGAAGAACGTGTCTGGTCCCCCTGTGTAGATGCTCGCCTTGAGGCCAAAGCGAACAGCTCGCTCAGGAAGCAAAGGAACCAACACCCCAGGTAAACATTTATGACTGTGGAGGACGCCAGAGTGTCACGGCTTCTGTGTTTCTCCTTACCGCTGAAGATACGAGCGAAGAGTCAAACTCAGGGGAGGGGCCAAAGAGCAGAGTGAGACCCGACTTGCCTAAAAACAACAAGTACAGAACTTTGGAAGGTGAGAAGGTCATGAGAATTATATATATAGAAGGTGGTAGTTCAAGAACAGTGAGTGGTTAGGAGAGGAGGACATGTTAGAATTGGGTACTACTTTTATCCCCAAACAAAAAAATACTTTCTGTCTCAGTCTTTTATTTAATCTCAGAGTGCATTTCCGCTACAATTTTGGTGTCAGAAGTGGGATAAAGGGAACACCATGGAAGAACTCATTAAGACACTGAGTGAGGGGCAGCAACTACTCCAACAAGCCTTACAGCTACAAAATCAACAAGCACAAGCTGATAGACAAGCGTTTCAGCAAGCGATTCAAGTCCAACAGGCCCAATTATTGGAGGCGACGGCCCTACGCAGACATGCTCAAGTCCCCGCATCAGTTCTTCAAAAATACTCAGTCGGAGAGGACCCAGCTCATTTTTTTGTTAATTTTGAACGAGTAGCGAGGAATGCGCAATGGCCTACTGAAAGCTGGTGCCACTACATTGCGCCGCTCATGACAGGCGATATGCAAAGTGCCTACCAGGCAGCTAACCCCACGGGAGAGACGACCTATATGGAAATGAAGAGAGTGGTCCTAGAACGCTTAGGACATGATGAGGAGGCCTATAGGCTAAAGTTTCGTGAGATCAAGTTGCAACCAGAAGAGACACCCCGACAGCTGTTTTATCGGGTTAAAGAATTGGGAGCTAAGTGGTTGCAGACCCCGAATACCACAGTACCGGAAATGAGTGAAAAAATTGTCATGGAACAGTTCATTGAAGCCCTACCCATCCCTATGCAACGCTGGGTCCGTCAACATCATTGACCCAGCCTTGTGGAGGCAGTTAACATTGCCTCGGCTTATCAGAAAGCCGGACAGGAACGCTCCATGAATTATGTGTCCGCCAATAAGCCAAACATTACCTTAAATGATTCCTCCGCCAAAAACGTAGGCCCATCGAGATGGCCCAACTCAATGCTCAGGAAAACCGAGTGGGAACCCACCAGAGTCCGACCAAGTAGTGAAAGTGCCGCCGGAATACGAGCACCAAGTGGGGTTCCAAAAGGAATACAGTGCTTTGAGTGTGGGGAATGGGGGCACTTGGCGAGAATGTGCCCAAAAAGAGTCAAAACAGAACCTATGGACGTGCGAAATATGGAAGTAATCAAGGAAGGAGAAGCATCTGACCCAGCCATCGGGACAAGATCCCACTATTCCTATACATGTGAAGCGGAGGTCGATGGGAAACCAACGAGAGCTATGATAGATACTGGCAGCTTACAAACAGTCTTAAGTACTGAACTGGTAGGTGATGTGCAGCTCTTAGAAAAGAAGATTCGTATTCGCTGTGTTCCAGGGGATGTGAGGTCTTATCCTACCAAAGAAATAAATGTAAAAGTGGCGGGAGAACAGATGGAGGTCAGGGCCGCTGTAATGCCGATATTGCCAGAGCCACTTCTGATTGGGTCCGATGTACCAAACTTTACCAAGATACTGAAGAAAGTCGAGGAAAGTTGGTTACAAGATGCGCCTTTTGCTCACCAGGAAATTACACCAACCTGTACAAAAGAAAAGAAAACTAGAGCCACTATACGGAGGATGAAGAAAGACTGGGGGGCAAGAAATGTTTGTCCGATGGTGGTCGATTGGAAAATCGATGAAGGTGGGGATAGTTTTCGCATGGCCCAGGAACTGGATACATTATTGGCAAATGTTAGGGCAAGTGTTTGTGACGAAATATCAGGAAAGGGACCTTTCTTTATTAAAGAGAAGGGTCTGTACTATCGATACAGTAAAGATGCAAATGACGCTGTTACCAAACAATTATTAGTACCTAGCAAATACTATCAAACCGTCATGGAAGTTGCACATGTACAGGTGGGCGAAGGACATTTGGGAACGGAGAAAACTGTCCAGAAAATCCTAGGGAGGTTTTATTGGCCAAGAATATATGCACAAGTAACGCGTTTCTGCTTGTCAGAAAAAAAATCGAGCAAATGTAAAAAAAAGCTCCGCTCCAACTCATGCCAATCGTGTGTGAGCCCTTTAGTAGAATCGGGATGGATATTGTTGGGCCTTTAGAACCATCTTCCAGAGGACATAAATATATCCTAGTGGTCGTGGATTATGCAACTAGATATCTGGAGGCTTTCCCTCTTAGATCTACCAGCGCACAAAACATTTGTGACGTATTGATACCTTTCTTCGGTCGAGTAGGGATACCAAAAGAGATCGTCACCGATCGCGGGACTAATTTTATGTCCGCTGTCATGGAACAAGTCTGTGGAATCTTAAAGATACAACATTTAAAAACGGCTGTATATCACCCACAGACAGATGGTCTCGTGGAGAGATATAATCAGACGATTAAACAGATGTTACGTAAATCAATGGAACCAGGGGAAAGAAGTTGGGACCGGAT
The DNA here is from genome assembly GCF_040938575.1 of Ambystoma mexicanum. Lineage (NCBI taxonomy): Eukaryota > Metazoa > Chordata > Amphibia > Caudata > Ambystomatidae > Ambystoma > Ambystoma mexicanum. The sequence goes on from NC_090934.1 coordinate 232,667,349, forward strand.
TTTACCCAGGATACTGCTCACACTACGCAACACTCCCCAATCCTCCACGGGATTTTCTCCATTTGAACTGTTGTTTGGGAGACCAGTGAGGACATTGCTCGATGTTTTAAAGGAAGGATGGGAGGAAAACCCAGGCCAAGACATTTCTTTAACTGAGTATGCTTGTCAGCTTAAAGAAAGGGTGGAGAACTTGCAGAAAATTCACAAGAAAATTTGCTGAAAAACCAAATCAAGCAAGAGTATTATTACAATCGAAACTCTCAATTAAGAACCTTCAACAAAGGAGAAAAAGTGTTGGTATTGCTTCCCACCTCCGAAAATAAGATGTTGGCTACTTGGAGGGGGCCATATGTAATCGATGAAGTCCTGGGACCTTTAACATATAGAGTGAGGCAAAACGATCGAAGATTCCCGACACAAACGTATCATGTTAATCTATTAAAAAAATGGTCTGATCCCGTGACAGCTATAGCAATGATTAACACTAAGGCAATACCCATGGAACAAGTCCCACGGCTAAAAAAAAAAGTTGGGAATGGAGGCGTTAAATATAAATGAGAAATTGTCCGAGGAACAAAAGATGGAACTCTGGGAGCTTAACCGGAAATATTCGGAGATTTTTTCCAGTTTACTGGGAAGAACAGAACTGGCATACCATCGCATTGAGACCCTGCCTGGAGAGGTAGTCAGGGTCAGACCTTATAGGATACCCGACTCGAAATTGGAATCAATTAATAAAGAGATCCAAGAAATGTTGGAATTGGGGGTGATAGAACCCTCCAATTGTGAGTGGTCGTCACCTATAGTTTTAGTCCCCAAAAACTTGCCTAAAAACAACAAGTACAGAACTTTGGAAGGTGAGGAGGTCACGAGAATTATATATATAGAAGGTGGTAGTTCAAGAACAGTGAGTGGTTAGGAGAGGAGGACATGTTACGCGAAGGGAGATATTTCAGCCCATAAAACAGACTGTTTGAACTGTACCCCTACCAGCCTGAAAGGACTATCACTCTAGGAGAAAAGTCGCTGGGAATCAGATCCCACTTAAAGGAAGTGAACAGAAACACATGAAGATGCTTTGTGTAGGGAGAAAGACAAACAGAGTGAGTCGAACTGAATAAACAAAGCAAAAACCTTAAAGAGGCAAAGACTTACTTGGAGAGCAAGAAAAGTGGAAAGAGAAGGACTAAAGAAATTCACAAGTGGACTATAGAGGAGAAGTGTAGAAATACAGAAAGGAGCAGAACTGTATGAATATTAAAGAAAGTAATAACTTACCTCGAACATTCCAGAGTGAACTTCCAGAATCGGCATTCCCAGAGGCGCAGCTTGAAGACGTATCCTTTATCTGAGAATATGAAATAGAAAAGAAGCCGTTAATAAAGAATTGGGTACTACTTTCATCGCCAAACAAAAAAATACTTTCTGTCTCAGTCTTTTATTTAATCTCAAAGTGCATTTCCGCTACACAGCATTATATTGCAACCCACAGGGTGGATAGTTTTTATCATACCACAATCAAGGAACCCCGGGAGCTGGAATGGGATAAGGAGGTGTGGGTGGACCTGGATGGGGATGAGGGAATATACATGACATGCACCCCTAATGAATATGCTAGAAGAGGTCAAAGCTTACAAGGTGTTTGAGGGGTATGGATGCCCATAAAAGGGACACCTGCTTGGCATGAGGCAGTGCTGGAGGCGGAACACTAAAGGAATGCTAGTAATGTTAAAAGTAATTTGTTACTTTAAATGTAACGAAAGGGGGGAATTTAAGGAAGGAGGGGGTCAGTTTGGCCCCCCAACTCCATACATGCGACACAAAAAGAACCACCTGCTCTTGCAATAGTGGGGGGACACATTCCTTGCCCTTTTATGGCCTCAAGGACAATGCCCTGGCACATACAGAAGCGGGGCTATTGCAAGATACATGTGAACTCCATTTTGTGTACCCCAGACTCCATCTTTGGACTAGGCTGCATTCTGATATCTGTGAAGCCTTTTCTTCCCTTAGCAGCGCCGCGCACAGAGAGCACTGACAGCCCCCACCTTTTCCCTCCCGCGCTGTTTGTCCACCCAAGCCCATTTCTCACAGATGCTCTGGCGGGAATTGTTGCAAGCAGACAGTGTATTCTTTTCATCCTTCCTCTGAGATCACTGCCCTGCGTGTGATGAGGCCGAACCATGACTTGTGGCCTATCCATCTTAACAAACCCGCTCCTGCACCTCTCACCCCCACTGTTGGAAAATTACTGCCTGTTCAACCCTGTGCCCCTCCAGCTTTCTTTTGATGTAGCAGATGTGTGGCCCTTTCTTGCTGACCACCCTAGAGTGCCCCCAATATACCTAATTCCCTGTCGCTCTATATTCTGTCATAAACCAATGCATATCAATCCATCCCCCTCTCGCTCTGGAGTGCCAGACCCGACAACTGTTAATCTCACCCCCCAGCAAGTCACCTGGAGGACAAGACCCCCAGAGCCTTCACCTCGCCAATGATCTGAAGCGGGATAATGTAAATAAGTGTGTACAATTTATAGGCCCCTCTTAATACCAAAGGCTTAAGTTGTGAATTATTATTTACTGCATGCCTTGTGATAGCATGTAGATTACTTGCACAGTACCAGCCGCCTCTCCCGAACACAACCCAACCTTCACCTCGCACGGACCAGCCCAGCTGAACCACGTGATGCCTACCAACCCGCCAAGCTGCCAGCCAATCTCGTGGAGCCTGCCCCTATAGTACCATACTAGGACCCATTACCTCACCAATTAAAATGTAAGTTGTAGACGGTATGGAAAACATCATCTATGACGCTGTAACCTTTTAAAATACATTGTATCTGTATTGTTTGCCAGAGCGATCTCGAGGCAGCAGAGTTCTCTGGATGCTGACATTTTACATAAAGACTTTGTTGTATCTCACAATCAATCTCCTGGTCTCATTCCCTACTGGGATGTGTCCATCAGTCTGAGTTCTAATTGCAATGTGGGGATTGAGTACCTTCAATCTTCACTTGGTGCTGTTACTTTGTTCTGCTTGCGTCATCGCTTGCACCTTGCTATCATGTTATTTCATTTTTATTTTATTGCAGTTTATTTCTAGTTCGATTGGTCATAATCTTATCCTTGTTTTCTTCCCCTGTCCTCCTTTTCCCTTCTTTTGTTTTCTTATTCTCCCAGCACCGGGGATTGTTCGTCCTTGTTCTTGATGTGTGGGATGGGGATTTGTAGTGGCTGGCTTACTGCCCGTGCCTTCCCTGTGCGTTCAATTCTGAAATTGGAACACGGGTGGGCAGAGTGGCAGGTGGAGCTGAGAGGGAGAGCCGCTGGATGTTGTGTGGGGCTCTTGGGTTGCAGGGTCCATAAGAATAAAAGCTTACCTGCAAGTTGGTTTCTGCCTGCACCACTTTACAGACCCTTCCTTCGGTTTCATGCCAGGTCTTGTCTGTTGGGCCCAAGTTCCTGCCTCCCAGGAACCACTTGAAAGATTAGAGAGAGAGAGAGGCATGGTCAGGATGGAGGCATCAATTCCAAGACAGAAGCACCAATGTACATATACAGCTGCATTCATACCGGGACGGTGGTCCCGCTCAACTCCTCCACACCACCTCTGGGGAAGGTCTGGCTCTGGCATTGCCATGGTAGGCCACCTACCCCAGGTTGAGAGGGGTCCTCGGCCCCCTTTGACAGGATCATACCTCAACCCTGTCACTAAACAAAACACAATGGATTTCAAATGAAATGTCTCTCACAATTCCTCTTGTGGCTTTGAGGAGTCCATCCTCATAAATCTATGCCTTTCAACAAAGGTTCAGTCCATGGTATTTGCATGTTTTGTATCAGTGCTCCTGTGTAGCTAGAGTACTGTGGGGAGACCTCCTCCAGGATCTCATGTTCTGAGTGGAATCTTTTGCGTGAGTCATCATTCAATGTTGCCTAGCAGCCAGCATCTCCAAGGCTCTCAAGCATGAAATGGTATTCAATTGATTTCTTATTAGGGCTCTCTCCAACTGCTTCTCTAGGGGTCCTAATTGAAAAAGACTACCAACCCAGTCTATCTCTCCTCCTCGACACCTTGCCACAAGCTTGTTCCTTCACCGTCTCTAGGCTACCTTTTTTCAGGTTTAGGGCTTGACTCTGTCCACAGCAACACCATAACTTTGTCCATCTCTGACTTACCCTTCGCCTCTCCGCTTCTAACAATCTCCTCTTCTACTTCAGTTTTTCACCTTCTGTTATGTATTTTCTTCACCACCTCCTTCAACTGCCTCCTGATAGTGTTTCACTTCTCCTCTTATTTTTTCACATGACTACTTCTCTCTCCAACTTGCTTCTCTGGCCGCCCTCCTGTTTAATCACCACCTTCACTTGTGCTATCACAGCTACTGCTTCCTTCCGACTATGCATTGCCCCCTACTCAGTATGCACTACCACATACACGGATACCCCTGTATCAAGACCAGCTTCTCCCAACTATTCATCATCTCTTCCTTACTCCAGCTTCCTGGGTTCTGTAGTATATGCTTTCCTATCCCTTTCAGTGTGGAGTGTAATGTCATCAGTGTGCTGTGGAACAGAATGTAGAATGAGAGAATGTAGAATGAGAGAATGTAGAATGAGAGTGGAATATGAGTGCCAGGGGAGTAACCTTGCTGAAAATGTTGGGAGTGTGGGGGGGGCATGACATCTAAATGAAAGGGGCCCCTGTGAAATGAGTGGGACAAAATGGTGTGCCACAAAAGATGGGGGTGGAGGCCAAACACCATTGTCCCCCTCTAAAATTACGCCCATGCATGCTTCTCCTGGTGGGCAATGGTGGGTCCTGCTGCTTGTATATTCACGTATGATGTACCTGAAGAAGTAATTTAATAATGCAACCTACCTTGATGACCTACTTGATTGTCTGGAGAAAATATTTTAGAACATTGGCGATGAATGGGTCCTGAGGGAGACCAGTAAGGAAACCCACGAGAGCGGTGGTGGAGGGTGCAGCCATCAGTGGACCCACTGTCCCCGAGAGCAAATCCCACCATTCAAGGCCACCTGAGGAAGAGAAGGTAGGGCATGGATGCAGTGCTGCAATTGTAAAAAGTGAAGGAGGTGATAGTAGACACTGGGCTACCAAACAAGCATAGACATCATTCGGAAATGTTATGCTCAACATGGAGTGAAAGCAAGCAGGGCATACTCCATGGAATGCGGAGCTGCGTAGTAGATTGTGACGTACTAGTGGAAGGGAAGATTCAAGAAGATTCTGGCATCATTTTTCAAGAGTACCTGGATCTTGTGAAAGAGGTATTCTGATGAATTGATAAATAATGTTTTCATTAAACCACCTATCAGCAGATTATTGCTCGTACAATGCTAGACAGGTGTGCAGGCGCTAGAAAAAGGAGGGAACATGCTTAAAATGTTTGAACTAGTAGGAGTTAGGAGTTAGTGCCAAGGGTCTAGTTGACTTTAGCAAAAAAATCTAGAAATGGGCCTAAATAAACAGCAAGTGATTTAACTTTATTTTAAAATTGGTATATTTCCTGTCTCCAACTGAAAAGAAGAATGTATGAGCATTAAGAAAACAAAGTGGGTGGATCAACATCAGCTCTGTTTTCATGGTCGTAAGTGTGGCAAGCTAGAAGAAACACTGGGACCAGAGACATGGGGCCAGATTACAGAAACTTTGCGCCAGTGCAAGGGCAAAGTTGCACGGTATTAGCACTAGGGCAAAGTTTGCCCTATTTTTAAAAACAGTGGCACATACTAGAAAACTACTGCACCATGACAAGGGCAACTTGGCATATTAAAAGCACCAGGGCAAACATTGCCCTAGTACAAAAAAATTGTACATTTCTACTTCATTTTTGCACCAGGGCAAAGTTTGCCCTAGTTCTAATACGGAATGGTATTAGCAGTAGGGCAAACTTTGCCCTGATGCACAAATGCATCAAAAATGTATCTTTTTTGCACTTGGGCAATTTTTGCCCTGGTGCTTTTAATATGTCAAACTGCACTTGTCATGGTGCAATAGTTTTCAAATGTGTCCCAGTGTATTTAAAAATAGGGCAAACTTTGCCCTATTGCTAATACCGTGCAACTTTGCACTTGCACCAGTGCAAAGTTTCTGTAATCTGGCCCATGGTTCTTACAGGATTATTTTTAACTTGAAGAGAAAACGCCTTTCTAGCCCTACTGGTAAAAGGGGAGTTTCCTTCCTATCAAACTATACCAAGGTGCTCGTCAACAGTCAAAATAACAAAAAGTGTCCTCTATCCGAACTGAACTCCTAAACTGGCCCTTCCAATTAAGAAAACACAAATGAAAGTTGGGCAGAATAACCTGCATTCGGAGTCGTCTACTCGACTTCTTTCCGAGTTCCCCAATAGGTCCTCCTTGCTTCAGATGCAAGGTTTATCTGTGGTCTTGTCAGAGATCAACACAAAGAAGAGTATTTCAACTTTGCAACTAACATTTTCTGAAAAGATACAATGCCCAAGGTATCTTAGGTGGAGGGTTATCTCCTTAATCCCTCACCACTTGGACGGATTTCTCCTCACTAGGTTTGTGTTGTATTCCTTTCTGTGTTTCTCTTGTCTTTGCATTTCACGTATTTTATGGAGCCCCCCTCTCTGGTTCACTTTGGTTTCCTGATCCCAATGTCTTATTTATCTCCCTGGGATTCTGGTAACTTCCTGTTTTATTTTATTTATTTTATTTATACTGCGCGTGAAAAGTGCCCAGAGGCATAGCGGTGCCAAGACAAAACTACAAAAAATCGGTGTACGTCAGGAAACAAGCAGATCAGGAGGAGAAGGACAGAGGAATTAGTTAAATAAAACAGTTTTTAACCTGCGATTAAAGAGAGGAAACCTGGGACATGATCTAAGGTTCAGGGGAAGGGCATTCCAGATCCGATGTGCTGCATAAGGAAAGGATTTCTGTTCCACATAAGAAAGCCTAGATCTTGGGGTCTCCAGAAGGCAGGTGTTATTAGATCTCAATACTCTGCAAGCTGATAGTTGCGATATGAGAGGTGACATGAACTTGGGCACCTACCCAAAAAAGCATTTGTGCATAATGCACATCACGCGGAAGGTGATTCTACTACAGACAGGGAGCCAGTGTCGTGCTCTCCATGCTGCTGTGACATGTTCTTTCATTTGCAGGACTGCAACAGTGCGTACTGCATTGTTTTGTACCACCTGCAGGCGAGTGAGGTCATGTTTGGAGATGCCAAGCAGGAGGCTAGAGCAATAATCCACTTTGGCTCCTATGATTGCCTCAGCAACCGTGGCGCAGTTTGCGGGGGAAAGAAAAGGCTGTAACTAAGTCAGTAATTTGAGATGTTAGTATTTTTAAAAAAAATGTATTTATATTTTAAATACATAAGGAAATAGTAACAAGATATGAGATAAGCAAATGGAATACAACAGTATGTTACAAATGTAATAATACATCACATAAAAACAAAAGCCTCCACCCCCACAAAAAAATGGTTATAATTTGAGATGTTAGTAAGTACTAGACACAAGGCTATTAACCTGTCTTTTCATGGATAGTTCTTGATCCAGGGTAACCCCAAGTGTCTTAACCTTAGGCTGTGTGGGAATGTTGCAATCTGCAATTTTAAAGGAAAGATACTCTGAGCTGAGCTTCCGCAACTGTGTAGCGGTACCCAGCATCATGAGTTCTGTCTTTGAGATGTTAAGGGCAAGCTTGTTAGCTTGCATCCATGTTTGGAAGTACTCGTAGGTGGAGCTCAAGGTAGACGAGTCAGTGGCATAGTCACCCATGAGGGGAACAAGGCATTGCGTATCATCTGCATAATTGGCGTATATGATACCAGGCTTATGAAGTTGTTCAAACAAGGGGAGCGTATAGATGTTAAAAAGGGGGGGTGATATGCACAAGCCCTATGGTACTCCACAAGTGACAATAAACGCCTCAGCCCGGGCATCCTTAAAGAAAACCATTGCTCTACGATCTACCAAAAAATGTGTCACCCATTCAATGGCTACAGTAGAAAAATGTGCTGTACCCTGTAGTCTCTCCGACAGGATTCTATGATCCACCAGATCGAAAAGCGGTGGAGAGATCTAGAAGCAGAAGCACGGTGGTGTGTCTCTTCGCCATGAACTGCAGTACATTTGTTTTAAGTTCGAGTAAGGTAGACTCTATACTATGAGCTCGTCTGAAACTGGATTGTTTAGGCCCCAGGATGTCATGTTCAGATAGAAAGGTCTCAATGTGTAGATGTGCCACTTTATCCAGAATTCTGAGCAGATAGGGCACATTTGTAATAGGTCGATAATTTCCTGGTATGCCAGGGTGAAAGGATGTTTTTTTGATCAGTGGCGAGATCCAGGCTTGTTTTATGTCACTCGGGACAAGGTTCTCCCTAAAAGATGCATTAACAAATTTGGTTATGAAGGGTACCAACAGGGGGGCACAAGCCTTCACAATAAAAGCAGGATAAACGCCACCTTTACAGTTGGTAGGTTTTATTTTCTAAGAATGTCAGCAAGGTTCTGCTCAGAAATTGGCTAAAAGACAAATTCCGAAAATGTCCTAGGTGTTACCTTTGTCCCACTTGATCCTTGGTAGTGTCTATGAGCCGTTTGGCTGTTTTTAATGCTTGGGTTTATGGGATTCCTGTGACCCTCACTGTTACTTATTTTGTTCTTTCTCTTAGGACTATTTCACCCCTGTTGTATATTTAAGGGGTTTCTTCCTTCCTTCGCTTTCGTTCCGTGGTCTGTCTGCATCCTTCCACTATGTGCAACACAGGTATGTTCTACATCATCTGGTCTGGTCCAGCTAGGTGGCGTCTGTTCAACAGTGGCAGTGTTCTCCACGCTTGTCAGCTCTTTGCCTCTGGATACAAGCTTGATTCACAGTCTGCTCGTCACAGTGTTTCTCTGCTGTTCATTCTCTTCATTGCGAGCAGAGGACTTGTGCCCCTCTCGTGTTCTGGATTCAACGTAGTTTCGTGCCCCCCGGGCCCACCACAGCTTTCCCATTGTCACGACTCCAGAAGAGGTCGTCTCTGTTTGGCCTTCAATTCACCAACTCCGCCGGGCTCTCTGCTAGCCAGCACCCTCTCATTTCTCCTCCTTTTTCGGTCCACTCTATGGCTGACTTCCCTATGAAGCGCGGTCCCTTCCTTCAGTGACGTCTTCACATTGGGGGCTTGCTTCAGCATACCACTTACTCTTCTTCTCCATTCAAGGGCAATTGTGCCTTTATTCTCACTCGGGGATACAGAGAGGGAGTGTTGATGATTTGTGTTTGTTAAGTTGATAGAGAGACTAGCATTGTCCTGAGCCAAACAAGTAAATGCACTTTTAACATTGAGTTTAACAGTCAGTGAATTGAAGGCAAGGTAAGTTCCTGGGGTTAGATTTGAAAATGTACATATTTGTTTGACCATAGATTTGCTATAAGTACAAATTGGGCTAGTCCGGGGATTGGCTGAAAACTGTATACATTTGTGATAAAACCAATCTAGATCTATCAAGGAGGTATGAATCAAGGCAATATTTTTGGAGATGATAAAATCTAACTGATCCCCCACATTGTGTTTTGGCCCGGTAATTAATAATGACGAACCAGGCGCAGCCAGGTCAGACTTAATGGTTTGGGAAAAGTTGTCAGTCATTATCCACCCAGATGTTAAAGCCACCAGGAATCAATAATTTATTATAATGAGCTAAAAGAGATAAAATCAAATTGGAGAGTTTTTCCACAAATGGGTGTCAGGAAAGAGACCCCAACTCGTTATTTCTGCTAGCATCCTGGACGTCGTCCCGCCTAGCCTGTTTATGTATCATACGGCAAAGATGTTGTCCATCTTTAGTAGTAAGCAACAGTTCACCTTGTCCTGGGTCCAGCATCTCACTGCAAAGGACCCCGCCATTAGCTCCAGACAATTACCGCCTGCCTCCAGTTGTCATCTCTCCGCAAAGGGCCCCCCACCCCCAATGGCTGGTATCTGATTCTATGATGATGTCCGGGATGAGCCAAATATCACTCTCCCATTCCAGGCCTCCGTGTGCCTGAACCACCACCATAGTTCTGTCCTTGCATCCGAGGAAATCAGTACTCTCTGTTCGTATGATAACCGTTTTCTCAGGTGTTGGATCTTCAGGCCTTGAAGGGCCCTGTAGTATAGTGGCCCCGGGAAGATCGCATAAATGGATGATGCTGGTCTCCCTACTAATCTGGCTAGCTCCCTGAGCGATAACTCTTCTTTTGCTATTATTGAGCTGATTTCTTTCTCGATCACATTCACTTTGTCTATCGGTAGGCTGAGAGTGGCTGTCCTCGTGTCTATCACGAAGCCTAGGAATTCTATTGTCTGTACTTGTTCCAAATTCGGTTTCTCCCAATTTATTAGGAAGCCCAGCTCTTGCAATAGTTGGATTGTCTTCTCTGATTATTCTACCAGTCTCCTCCTGTCTTGTCCCATCAGACAGAAATCGTCTAAGTGTACTATCAGTCTGATGCCTTGTTCTCTGAGGTGACCCACTACTGTCCGCATTAACTCCATAAAGGCCCTAGGCGCTGATGCTAGACCAAATTGGAAGCATGTGAATTCCCACTTCTGGCCTCCCCATCAAAACTGTAGGAATCTCTGAGGTTCCTTCGCTATTGGGATTGTCAGGTAGGCATCTTTGAGGTTTATCCTGACTAACCAGCCTTCCCTCTGCAACAGTTCTCTTAAGAGATGGACACCCTCCATCTTGAAATGCCTGTATATTATGAATGCGTTCAAACTTCTCAAGTTTATCACTGGTCTCTGCTTCTTTTTGCACTTGACCAAGAACATATTGCTCACAAACCCGTTAGAGGAGTCAGACACTACAGCAATGGCACCTTTCTTTTCTAGTTCCACTATCTTCTTGCTTAATAACTCTTCGTCTTCTTCGTTGAACCTTATAGGCCTCAGGTATTCTGTTTATACCGGTTCCTGCCAGAATTCTCGATGGAAGCCCTGTACTGTTTGTTCGACCCATGTATCTCCTGATAACTCTCTCCACCGTTCTAAGAACTGTGCTGTTCTACCCACTATTGCTGGAGTCCCTGCGACTACCGGGTGATTGTGTAAGTCTGTGCCCAGTCTCACCTGTGTTTGTCTGTTGGCCTCTGTTATTGTCTCTCTAGCCACTGCCTCTATTCTTTCCTCTTGACTGAAAGAAGGGGCTGGGTCTGTGCTCTCCTTGATTTCTCCAGTCATTTCTGCTATTGTAATTGGGCCTGTATGAGGAGAACCGGCTGGCTGAACGGCCCCTCTCTCTGCCAGCCCTTCCAAAAACCTTACACCCAAAGATTCTTTTTAATGATGCCTGTGCCTGTGTATCATGGCGTAAGTATTTGCAAACTTCACCATCTCCTTAATAAACGCATGTCCAAACAGTTTTCCTTTACTGCTGAATGTTGATTCTGCTGTAGCTAGTTTGCTCATTTTGGGGTCTATTTTGACGAGGATGGACCTCCGTCGTTCAGTTGTCAGGGTGTTGTTAGCATTGCTGAGCAGGCATATTGCCCTCTGCGCCCATCCCGCTAGTATTTCCGGGTCTACTTTTTGTTCCAGCTGTCTTTCCTCTTATGCCATCTGCCAGATTTTTGTTATCGGGCCTAGGACGTCGAGGAGTTTATCCTGGCAAGATCTCCAGGATCTCACTATCCCTTCTTGATGTCCCTGCCTTAGCGATCCATGAAGGACATCATCTTCTCATCAATTTCTGGCGTTCCGCCATACCTTCAGGCACTTGGGGCTTGGGGCATTCTGCCCATAGTTTGCTCCTGGCCTCTTTGGACAGGGTGTTACAAATTCTCTTCTTTATATAATTGGCAATCTTGGTGGGGGGGGGGCTCTCACTCCGCCTTCCTGGAATGGATGAGAGAATCTGGGTTGAATACCTCACCCATCTCTTCCTGCTCCCTCTGTCTTTTCCTTTTCTTGGCAGCCTTATGCTTGTCATGAGGGCTCAGGGATGATATATCACGCTCTTCTGAGCTTTCCTCGGATGTCTCATCCCACTCCTCCTCCTCCAAGTCATCTGAATAGGACTCATCATCCGTGTAACCCTTGCCTCCCATGACCTCACTCTTTTCTCACCACCTCTCCACCTGTGTGGTGTGCCCAGGGGTGCGGGGGGGTGTCGGCTGCTGCAGGCCTTTCAGGCTTTCTTTCTTCCCCCTTGTCCCTCTCGGTATCTCTTTGGGGCTTCGCCCCTCAAGGCCTCCGTCCCTTGGGAGAAAGTAATAAGGTCCTCCACCAAGCTCCTACCTTGGGATAGCCCCCCCAAACTTGCTCCCAGTACACATTGTACAGCTTAGCCCTTGTTGGACGCTGCCCACTGCCTGCTAGTATAGGGTTCCTAGAATTCCTCTTTTGAGTTGTGCATTTTTATGCTAGTGTGTTCTTTGCAGGGTTCTTGGGCCTATACCCATCTTAGATTTGCAGCTTAAGTGGGCCTGGGTTATTTATTATACTAGTTTGTCTTGGGTCTGTGCCCGTAATCTTTGCTTAGCATTTTCCAGATGACAGCTGCTGCCTTCTTTGTCTGATCACCTACACCGACTTGCTTTCTGTCAGTAACTTTATTGGCCATCAGGTGGCATTCTGATATAATTCTGTTGACTCGTGGCAGCGTTAGAGCAGATCCCGCTCCCTTGCGCTATCGCGCGTCCTCTGAGTTTATTGTGAATCTATTTCTGTTGATATTAACTGCCTCACCGGAGCGTTGTTCCCTTGCTCCTATCCGTTCTGGAATTCAATCACTGAGCGCCAGAACCTCAATTGGCCCTGTCGCGCTCAGGACCACATCCGCGCCTGTAGTGCCCCCTGTCAATGGCAGGGGATGTTGTGCTCACGGGAGCTGTCAGTCCTGTCTTGAACCCTCATCAAAGTAACCTAAACACTTTTTATTGAATGCGGATACGCTCCGCCAAGAACTCCAATGCGTCGCGCGTGCTGTTTAAATATATTTCAAGCTATCTAATCAGTTTCTTTTTCCAATACAATAAAATTTGTAAATAAATTGAAAACATTTATCTGGCTGCCCGAGCAGCAAAGAAAGAGGAAGGACAGAGGAATGTAAAGGAAGATAAGGTACATGGAGCGATGAGATTGGTTAAAAATGTGACATGGTTTTGGTTGACATATAAAAAATGGACTACACACAAATAGACTTTGGGCTACATTCTATGTTTGCCAGTCTGGAAACAACGGTGCTGGTAAGCTACAAACTACGGGTTTGCCTGCCAGATCCGCTGTGCCTGACAGGTCTGACCCCGCGGGGCACAGCGGTCATGGTAGGCAAAGCCAACACGGAAGCACCAGCACCGTTGACAATGGTGCTAGTGCTTCCGTGGTCTCCATCTTCATGGAGTCCGATAGGATTTAATTTAGCAGCGCCTGACTTTCCGGACCGCCAGGGTTGTAATCCCCCGTTGTTACCGGGAAGTCAGGCACCAGTAAATATTTAAGGGTCCGGCGGCCGCCCGCCGGTATCACCGGTACGGTTACCGCCAGACCCGTAATGAAGCCCCATATCTGTGAAATGTAGTTTTTAATGTGTAATTTTTTAAATATGGTTTGTAATTGTTTTCAATGCTGCTCGAGTTTAAAGTAAAGAGAGAAAGCATAATCCGAGCCTCGGGTCTTGACATAGGATCAGCAAGCGTCACAGCTACGTTGGCATGTCTAGAAATGTTATTAAATCGAGTTTTGGTGATAAATATGATCTCAATTACAAGGTACAAAACTAGGTTGAGGATGGATAAATCATGTGCCACTGCAGAACAGGCATTTATTTGGAAACACTGCAGTATATTGTCGGGGACTAGTAGTTACGAAAGGTGGATGACAGAAGACTGGCTAGAGAAAGAAGATTTAGCTATGGTAGAAACAGGAGTTTATAGGATTTTGGGTGGGAGATTTCAGTTCAGAATCACATTTTATGGGATTTTATCGAAGATTATTTGTGTAATTGCATGAGCATAGTCATTGTAAATCCTAAGAACCTCCGATGAGTATGAGGATATAAGCATAGTGAAAAGGAGCAACTTACCAAAGGAAAAGACCAGAAAAGAAATCCTGGAGCCAAAAACAACTAAAAATGCTCAAACATGACCAACAGTCTTTGTGTCAGAGCTTTGCGCTGTAAGGCAGATCAGGTGAAAATATACTTGCTTCTGTGGCAGTAGCACAAGAAAATGTGGTGGCTGACGTTGGGACTGTGTACCTTGGAGTTAGCCAGTGATTTAGCGAGTCCCTGGATGAGGGAACAAGCCAAGCTGCCGCGTCACAGATCTGCTCAACTCAGGTGGTTTTGACCTTCTGCAGGTTTTGCAGGTGTAGCGTGCCTCATGCCATATGTATCTGAAGGGAATATTAATTCCAGGGTGCCCAAATGTTGATTTGGGGCTTGACCAACAGCTGTTAAAGTCATGTGTCACAAAGATTGTGATGGTGTCTCCCCTTCAACCCCAAATGAGTAAAGTATAAGTGTCTGGATGTACGGTCTCTATGGTGTGAGGATGTGTGTTTGTCAGGGACGTGAGGATGCCTGAATGTATAGTTGGTAAATGTCAGGATGGATGAGTGTTATGGCTTTTGTGTGCCGATGCTTAATGTATGTATGTATTGACGTTGTTATGGGATTACATGTCGTTATGTCAAAAAAGTAGGGATCTATTTTATGGTTATGGAATCACAAGTTGTGAGTCTCCGGATGGTATGGTTGTATGGCCATTCAATGTCCTTGAATAGGGGAGGGGCATTGAAATGGATAGACTGTATTGGCAGGGTGCAAAATGTGGATTACCACTAGCCATTGAATACTGATATTTGATCTTGGTGAGTAAGAAACTAAGAAATGTGATGCTGTGTGTATGTATAGAATTGAATAGATAATCTGCCACTCAAGAATTGCGCCACACTTGTTAGTTCAATATTTTCAAAAGAACATTTCTTTTTATTCCTTATTTGCCCTTTAAATTCTTGTTACACGTGTTTCGGCTACTCAAGAGCCTTTCTCAAAACAAAACAGGGCTTGATTAGGTACATGTCATATTCCGTTAATTCCATAAGTCCCGGGTAAATCCCTGCAGCTTAGTAACAATCCGAAAATTTTCTGTTCGAGGCCGACGCGAGGAGACAGATTGTTACTAAGCTGCAGGGATTTACCCGGGACTTATGGAATTAACGGAATATGACATGTACCTAATCAAGCCCTGTTTTGTTTTGAGAAAGGCTCTTGAGTAGCCGAAACACGTGTAACAAGAATTTAAAGGGCAAATAAGGAATAAAAAGAAATGTTCTTTTGAAAATATTGAACTAACAAGTGTGGCGCAATTCTTGAGTGGCAGATTATCTATTCATATTAGTAACCAAGGAGGTAGGGGATTGGTTCCTCCAACGAGTGCCACATAGGATGCGACACGGCTGAGAGGCCAAATTAAACCCATCTTGGTCGCCAACAGGAGAAGTTGTACCGACAAATATCCCAAAACACAAATCTGTATGTATAGAATTGAGTTGGCAAGTGACTTTTTCATGGCTGGATAGTAGTTTTCAATTTTAATTTCTTTCCCCTATGTTATGGCTATGTTATGGTGTGGTGTATGCCGGTTGTTAGGGGTTTTGTCAGAGAGCTATTACATAAATTTGATGGTATTTTAGTACAGTGGTAAAATAGTGGTAATGTGTATCTATAGTGATGCCCCATATGATGTGTGAAGACTCCCCTCCTCACTCTGTATTCTGCTTAGGGTCAACTGTAAGCGCAATATAGCAGACTTTGTACCTGCAGTAACTTGACAGCGAATTGTCTTTCCAGTCACTTATCTACGAAACTGGACTACTGTCTTTGACAGATCAGCTCAGCTGTCAGTATGCACAGCCGAGACATCACACTCACACAATCTATCTATAAGCCCACAGTAAACAAATGACACAACCTGGTTACCGTAAATAATGTATCAAGACAGGCAGTGACTTTTAGAATGTGCATTTATAATTGAACTTACCGATTGTAAAACAGCAACATTGAATAGCGACACAAATAGTAATGGGAATATAACTCAGCAAAAATAAACAGCAAGAGAGACATTTCAACATGAGGACACAATGTAAGTTTCACCCACTTTGATCTTGGGTCGTGAATATTTGGCAAGAGCCACGTTTAGTATAAAATACAATTTCCCCAAATGACATTTGAAACGTGCTGAATTCTTTTACATGAAAATAACACTTCCCTGTCTATCTCAGAGTGCATTCGCACACGTGCACCTCAATTATCTCAAATATGCTCACATAAAATATGAGCAAGGTTCTTTGTTGTGCGGCCAACACAAAGCAGTGCTGCAACCCCTGCACTCAGGCAACCCAGATAGAAGGCCACTACCTCTCTCTTACCCGTCTTCTCAGACTGCTTCCTGGGAGAATCTTGCCTCTCTGCACTGCATGGCTCTGCTCTCTCCGCTGACAGCTGCACTCCTGATCTCTTCTGGACAAAAAGACTAACTCCACCTCATCTGTCTTCTAAATGTATATGTTAGCCATGTCACTCAAACTACAATCTGCCCTTTCTTCTGATGTCTACACATCATCCGAGTTGATTTCTCTACATTTGCAACAACACTTCCTCTGAACAATGGAACTGTTCACCAGAGCACATACGTCTTCTGATAGTTTGTGCATTGAATCACAGCCAGCGAATTGCACGTTAAAGCAGCACATTATTTTGACATTTCATCGGCCGCATTTTGCACTGCTTGGTTAAGGGTAAATGATCAGTTACTGGGCAGTGTTAGTTGATTGTTAATTATGTTAATAGGTATATACAGTGCAAGCTGGACAGATGATCTATTCACCCTGAAGTAAATCATTTTAGACATGCTTTATGTGCATTCCCATTTGCTGTCTGCATTTTGCATTCAGTTTACTGCCTCCACCGAAAGTAATGTCATATACTACATCTCCCTCCTTTTCTCCTACAGGGATCGCTTGGTATATCGCTGCACGAGAAACAAACCAACCTTCTTAGAATGCATGCACCACAGGGCATCTCTACTTCCCCATTGTTGTCAGAATTAGGACCAACATCCTCATCTTAATGGTGAGAACAACTAGCCACCCCACCATCAACACGATTGGAACTTACAGAATCGCCATACCTCTCTCTACCCAGGTCCCCCAGGTGAATGTATTTCCCTCCATCAAACCCAGGCTACTCACAGTGACATTATCTTTCTTCAAATTCATTGTGATGGTATGCATCTTTTTGTGATTCAATAAAAACTCTATTTCCGGATCGATAGGGAATTAATTTCTCCGGAAGAATTCAATATTCTCCACCTTCCCCTCACATAAATCATCATCAGCATGAAACAGAATCAATCCCCCTACCGATTCCACCGTATCCTTTGGGACAGATATGTAGAACACACTATGTTTCAATAGTTTCACAATGAAAGACCCATGATTCAGATGAGTGACTGTATAGTTTTTTTAAAGAAGTGCTCACCAACCACCTATTTTTAATCAACCTGGTCTGGGATAGTTCATCAATCCCAGGATTACTAATGAACACTTCACATCGCCCGGACACCCCGGGATCCAGCTTCAACCCCAAATAGCATCTGCTGCATCAGGAACAAATGGATTGCCCGGGCACATGTCGTTCTGCTCTTTGAATTTTACACAGGTATCCAAATTTGAAATACGATAAACATCAAGTTCCCAGGATTGAAATGCCACTATCGATGGGGTTTTGAATTTGACATATTTACCATTCTGCCAAAATCCCACACTGTGCACCAATTTGGTCTGGTATATCAACTCGGGAGCAATGTATGGGATGCATAATCAAAAACTTTCTTTCTATGTTTATATATAGAGGCATAGCACTCCCCATTTCAAAAGCAATTTTCACCTATACCATTTCCACTTGTTTGTGTGATCCGTTTTATCATTTGATGGATGATATCGGATGACACAAAATACAAAGGTATATGCCCCTGAATTGATTGAGATATTGCACTTTGAACTTCTCCCAGGTATTTCCCAAGTAACCTTTCAACTTGGTTAATCACATTTATAAGATCATTCAGCAATATATCATGTTTAACAACAACGTTAGTGCTGTGTTGCAATACCATGGCCTGTTCATTTAATATGACAATGGTCTCAATTACATATTTGATCTGCTCATTCAGTCTGCCTCTTATTCCATCTAATGTTCGCTGTATTGTGTCCAAATCGTGGGTTAACAGCTGTGCCTTAGCACTTAATGTACCCACAGATATAGCGTTGGCTGTAGGCATTGTTGTGCCCACCACAGCTCCAATAATAGTCATTACAATGGGTGCCACGAACGAACCTGCTACCCTCTTCCCCCTCCTTCTTTTCATAACAGATGAACTTACAAAAGATTTTTCTAACTGCATAGCAATATCTCTGGTTGATTTCTGAGCATCCTCCTTTTGCAGTTCTATACAGTCTCTCACCTGATCTGATGCAATTACGGTTTCATTCACAAACATTTCGATGATGGGATCAGGGTTTAATCTAATGTCCATTTCTGATAAACCAATCTTCTATTTCCCAGGATGAATCCCGGTACCTCCTCCACTGCAATTCCGGATGCCGGTCCAGGTTCTATTACGACCTGTGCCTTTGTGGTCTTAACACCGGACACGCTCAATATGATCAACATGACGAGTGTCCAGTCCTAAGATTGGGTCATCATCATCCTTCTTCCTGAAGACCTTATCTTCACCCCCATTCTTCGGTCTGGGGGCCTTTCCAGGGACCTCTGATCCCGTGGCATCCTCTAAGGGTCCAACGCTCCAAGGATCGGGCCCTGCCAAGGCAAGGGTTTCTATCCCTTCTCTGCTGCAATGCCTGAAAATAAAATTGGAATTATTGTTATCCTTATGGTGGCTCCATGGGGTTTACTTGACACACTGGAACACATACCAATAAGTTTATTATCACACAAATCAAAAACGTATAAATAACACTTTCATCAAAATGCATTTTTATAGAACATATCTGTTTATCTCAGAACCTTATTTCACTGAAAGGCATATATGTACACCCTGATTCCCCTGTTACCTCAAGCTTCACCTTGCACCCCTTATTCTCCCTCAACTAGCCTCAATTTGTTCAAGCCTCCTCACCTCATGCTTCGGGTGGCAAGGCTTAATCTGGTTTACATGGACAAACTGCTCCATTGTCACTTCACCTTCCTTTTTAACTATGTTATACACTACTTCAAATGGTTCTTTCCATGCTGCAAGAAACTTAGTTTTTATGTTTATTTTTCCCAAAATGGAACTTGTAGACCTGATCACACACTTTGTACTCCCTTATAGATGTCTTGCTATCATAATATGTTTTTGCACTCTCTACAGCCCTATCTAGATTTCGCTGCACAAATGCAAATGCATGTTGTAAGGGCTTCCTCAACTCTTCCACATATTCTTGAAGGGTGGAGGCATTACAAGTGTTTGCTCATGGGTCTTGTACAATAAATGTTGTGGCAACACCATCTTTCTCCCTGTCAGTATTTCATGAGGATTGAGGTTTGTTGATTTAGTGGAGGTCGATCTAATGGCCAGCAATATAAGGGCATCTGAAGATCCCAACTAGAACCCGCCTCAGCTACACATTTCTTTAGTATGTTTACTATAGACCTATTATTCCTTTCTACTCCACCTGAAGAAGGCCGATATGAGATGTGCAGCTTCCTTTTCACACCCAGTATTTGCCAAACTTTACTCATCAAGGCGCTAGTGAAATGACTTCCCCGGTCTGATTCTATCCTCTGAGGTAACCCAAACCTTGAAAATATATGATTTACCAATAACGTGGCTGCTGTTTGTGCACTGCAATCCGGTGCAGGAATGCATTCCACCCACTTGGACATTAGACAAACCACTGTTAATAAATATTTATTTTCCCTGGCTGATCTTTTTACAGGCCCGACATAGTCGATTTGCAAATCAGACCATGGAAGGATCACACCTCTTTTCATTAATGGAGCTCTATGCATGAGTGAAGCAGGCTGAAATTGTGCACATACTAGACACCCTCTGGTGTATAGTTCAACATCTTGGGACATATGTGGCCAATAAGCATAATCTTTTAAAATGTCTAAAGTTTTTTGTGAACCCCTCTGTCCTGAAGTTATTGCATCGTGTGTATGATGTTACTTCAGTCCCCGAAATGACAGAGGCACCACCCATTGGATTTGACCTGTTACAGATTGACTAATCATCAATCCATCTTGTAACCTAATTCTCTTGTTTTTTAATAGTACCCTCAACTCTTCCTTTCCTTTGCAATCGTTTTCAGACAGAGGATTTTGTTCTGCATCTACCAAATTATCATAAAATATGCCTAGAATTGGGTCTTCTTTTTGCGCTTTGATCATGTGCTCATCTGGTGTATCATAACTCCATTGCACTACAGGCTGTTCATTGTGTTTTTTTAGATTTGGAGCGTGTGATCACATCTACCTGTATTTCAGCAAGCAAGTGTTCAATGGGAAACAACTCTCCCATTACAGCTCCAATTTTGGCTAATTGATCTGCTTTGTCATTCCCATCCTTATTCTCACCTCGTGTCTTTAAATGGCCACAGATTTTCCTCCAGTGTATTATTAAACAATTTTCTGACACTAGTTTGCCTATGGCTTGGATCATTTTGCCATGTTTAAGTTTTTTTTGTTATATGTGAGCATACCTTTTTCTTTCAAGCCAGGTATATACTCCACAAAACTGTTTTGCTCATAATCAGAATCAAACTATCTCTTTGAGTTTATTTTCAACTGTGGTATCAATTGCATTATAAATGGCAGCTAGCTCTGCTATTTGGCTACTCGTAGCTCCAATCCTCATGCTCGCTCTTGAGATTTTGTCACACTTAAACCAGAGATTTCTTATTCCTGCCACAAGCTCTATTTCTGCATTATTTTCCACATAATATATACACCCATCCCCGTACACTGTTGGTAAATCCCTACACGCATCCTCATTAAAAGCTTTGTATGGAGATTGTTCAAATTCATTCAAACTAGATTCTATTTCTGCTTCATCAGGTGCTGTGCAATCATGCAGATCCGCCAGCCCTTGGGCAACTGGGCTCTTTTAATTCTGTCCATTTTTTATTTCTACAGGGAACCCCTGTAACGCCAACGTCCAAGAAGTAATTCTGGACTGTACCAAATTACCCGACCTAATACTTTTACTTTGCAGAAACTGTAGGGGTTGGTGATTTGTTTCAATAATTACTTTTTCCCCTAGAATGATGGGGTGGAAATGCTGCAATGCCCAAACAGTGGTTAGCAGCACTTTCTCACATTAACTGAATTTAGTTTCAACCTGAGATAATGCCTTGCCCACATAAGCAATAGTTTTGTAATATAAATCATGCCTCTGCATTGTTCAGTGAACCCTATTTCTACAAAGAAATCTTTATTCTTATTTAGGATATGGCAAACATGGCGCCTTCATGAGGCATTCTCTCAGTCTAGCCACCGCTTCACATTGCTCCTTTTCCCACTTCCAGGGTACAACCAGATTCAATAATTTGGTTAAAGGTTGAGTAATCTCTACATAATTCATAATACATTTTCTGTTATATGCAGTCATTCCTAAAAAACTCTTTAAGCCTTTCAAATTAGTAGGATTTTTCAACTTCTGCATTGCCTCCACCTTTTTCTTTTGTGGATTCAACCCATTCTCAGTCACCTCGTGGCCTAAGAAGTTCACTTTCTTCTTACACCATTGTGCTTTCAGCAAAGATACTTTGGCTCCTGCCTTCTGTAACTGGCCAAGCACATGTCTAATCTCATTGAAATGACTCTTCAGATTTTCATTTTTAATAAGCACGTCATCTACATAAACTATTGTCCCACTCCCTGCAGCATCTGGGAGCGCCATCCTCAAAAATATTCCAAATTCATTCCCACTATTGACATACCCGAAGGGCGTTCGGGACCATGCATATTGGGGGTTGCCGAACAAAAAATGCAAAAAATGTTGTATGTCTTCAGCCAGTGGCACACGCCAATATCCAGCTGTAAGATCCAATGTGGTAAACACCTTTAACCCATGTCCCTGTGCGAGACCCTAATCAATAAATGGAAGTGGCCACCTGGAAACAGGTACTCTTTTGTTTAATTCACGTAAACCTGCACACAAACGCCATTGACCATTAGGTTACAGCACGCCCAAGATTTGAAGTGCTATGAATGGGCCTAATAATCCCTCTTGATTCCAGATTTTTCATTATCTCAGCTAATGATCCCAGAAAAGCCAGTGACAACTGATATTGACGCACAAATACTGGTTCTCTACCATATCCCACTGATAATGTGGCAAAATGCAGATCGGTTAGGCCGCAATCATATGCGTTTTTGGCAAAAACCTCTTTAAATTCCATGAATATTTTTCACAACTCATTCCTATCCTCTTCATTGGTGTATGCATCTGCAGCCTGAACATGTTCCTCTACCATTTTTACAAATTCTGGGAAATCCTCCAACGGAGGAACCTCTGTGCTCTCCTCTAACCATGTGGCTGTATCTCTTTGGAGAGTAGACACATTTAAATGTTTTGGAATCTTGACTTCCATGTCAACATGCTGCTTTTCTGTCTTATTTTTGTTTAAATCAAATAATAATCAATTATCTTGGTGACAGCACACTGTCTCACTTGATTCATAAGGATACACCGACTGAATTTTGAATATTCCTTTAGGTTGTGAATCCAAAGACAATGGCAACCCACCTTGTGCACTCACATATCTTTCAGGGACATTCCCAATCGCTGCATTATTAAAATATGCAGTATAATGAGATGTTTGTATTGCCATTCCCAATGATGAATTCTCTTCTAGATGACTATACTGGCACCCCTTGTTGTCCACCAGTATCTTAATGGGTCCATCCACAATCTTTACCAGTGGCATATATTCACATTGTAGCCCTTGCTGCCTCATGGATTCATTTAGGCACACAAATTCATCAGAATTCCTCATCGGCTGTCCCTTTCTGTGTTTTAGCACTATGGTAACCTGCTTGGCAAATGCATCAATGGTAACATCCTTTTTCACCTGTAATTCCATCGCATATGGCACCATCTGTGCATAATGATGAGATTGCCTCTTGTCTTCAAATTCAGGTGCAGGTCCCCCCAATCTGGACCACACTTTGTGATTAAGGAAAACTAGCACCATACACATTCTGTGCATACTGTCATTTCCCAAATAAAATGTATTCTGTGTCCCACTCACTATCCACACATTGTGACAGACAGTTTTAGGACCAATGGTGATTTTCAACATGCATCTCCCTACAATTCTATTCCCTGAGTCCAGATCATCCAACCCAAGAATGTGTTGGTGTTTAATTCTGAATTTTTCGATCTCCTCCCTCTCAATTATTCGCTGGAGTACTTGCTCATTAATGAAGCTTCTTTCCTGCTCCAGTGCTAAAGTGGCTTCTATCATTTCAGAATGACCATTTACACAGATCCATGGCTGCCCATCTCCCATGTGTATTTCAGAGAGTGTTGTAATGTGTGTCTCTGTATTTATCACTGGAGTGAAAGGTGGCTTGCATTTGTCTTCTTTCAAGTAAAAACGTAATGTATTTCCATCTATTTCTGTTTGCTATTTTTTCTTGGGGTCCAAATAAATCTCCTGAGACTGCTTCTCTTGTTCAACTCACACTTCACCCTGCCACAATAAAATGACAGTGACACTAGGCACAAAGCCATTCTGAAGAAATACTTCCGCTGCATCATCTGATTTAGCCACTGTATGGCAATCTTATATACTGTTGTTTTGTGACCTCACCTTCTTAGGCCTCAGTGGCTTTTTGGCTAGGGAACATTAAACCCCATTTATCCAGTCAATGAGGGGCGACAACCTCTTCAGGCAATCTGTTCCCATCAGAAACGGTATTTCACTGATGGATGTAATCAATACTCTGGCTCTGCTCTCTCTGCTGACAGCTGCACTCCTGGTCTCCTCTGGACAAAAAGACTAACTCCACCTCATCTGTCTTCTAAATGTATATGTTAGCCCTGTCACACAAACTACAACATGCCCTTTCTTCTGACGTCAACATATCATGTGAGTTGATTTCTCTACATTTTCAACAACACTTCCTCTGAACAATTGAACTGTTCACCAGAGCACCTACTTCTTCTGATAGTTTGTGCACTGAATCACAGCCAGCAAATTGCTTGCACGTTAAAGCAGCTCATTATTTTGACATTTCATCTGCCACATTTTGTACTGCTTGGTTAAGGGTAAATTATCAGTTACTGGGCAGTGTTAGTTGATTGTTAATTATGTTAATAGGTGTATACAGTGCAAGCTGGACATATGATCTATTCACCCTGAGGTGAATCATTTTAGACATGCTTTATGTGCATTCCCATTTGCTGTCTGCATTTTGCATTCAGTTTACTGCCTCCACTGAAAGTAATGTCATATACTACACGGTTAACATGTATGGATGTATAGTTATGTATAGGAGATGGTGTGGCGTTGTTGCATGGTAAAGAAGCAATGTGTGTAGTATATGCTTCCCTATGCCTGTTATTGTGAAGAGTGATGTCATTGGCGTAGAGTGGAAGAGAATGTGGACTGCAAATGGAACTTGCTGACACTGGTGTTCCACCAAAGACAATTGGAAAGAGGTAGCCTGGGTGGTGGGCACCGGGGGGTCCTGCTCCTTGTATACTGACTTAAGATGTAACTGAAGAAGTAATTCCATAAAGCAACTTACCTTGATGACCCACCTGGTTGTCTGGAGGAAGTACTTTACCACAATCTGCCCACCCTCCAATAAACAATCTCCTTCTCATCCTCAGCTCCTTGGGTCTCCTTCAGCTTCTGTGTTCTACTTCTATCCAGACTTCTGAGTATAACTCTTCCTAGTTTTCTCCCCAGCCTCCGCATTCTTCCTCTCCCAAGCTTCCCGGGTCTTCCTCTCACGCTTCTTGGGTCTGCCTTCTCCCAGCCTCCAAGTTCTGCCATCTTCCAGCCTCTTGGGCTTGCCTTCCCTCAGACTTCTGGTTTTGCCTTCTGCTGGCAGACCCCACCTCTGGCCAGCATCACCTGGCTTGTGGCAGCCCCTCCCTCTTAGTAACCCCACCATCCACCAGCAAGTTTAGGCAGGGGTCTTTGTCACAACAAACACTAAAAACAACGGTGATGCAAACTCATCAAGTGCATTTATTTTTCTGAGCATTTCAGCTTCCTTCTCTGCCATCAGTCACAAAATACTGCTAAAAAGTCACAAGGACATTGCTTCAGATGGAACTGTGCTACACTGGATCACATATTTCTTTATTTAAATTTTTGTGTAGTGCTGCATGGACAAAGCCCTCAGAGCGCCCAAAAAACAAGACAAAGACGGACAACAGGCAGGAGCATTAGATCGGGAGTGTGAAAGTCAGATGAGCTCAATCAAAGGGAGATGAAAAGGAAGGTCTTTAACCTTTTCTTGAACTCCGTTGTCATTTCAATTCTTTTTAGATCGAGTGGTAGGGCATTCCAGAATGCAGGTAC
Source organism: Ambystoma mexicanum (assembly GCF_040938575.1). Lineage (NCBI taxonomy): Eukaryota > Metazoa > Chordata > Amphibia > Caudata > Ambystomatidae > Ambystoma > Ambystoma mexicanum. The sequence continues at coordinate 232,692,948 of NC_090934.1, forward strand.
TTGAGCATCAAAGCATGTTCCTCCAAATTTGGCAAACCTAAGTCTGGGCTGTGTAAGTCTGGATTGATCCTTGGATCTGAGATTATGAGTTGGCATATATACCTTCAAGCGGTCACTGAGATATTTGAGAGCTTCAAGATTCAGGCACTTATGAGTCAGTGTGAGGATGTTGTGGGTAATACAGTGTTTTACAGGCAGCCAGTGCAATTCCCTCCTAGCAGCTGTATTATGAGCGTGCCTAGTTAAACCGAAGGTCGCTCGCACTGCTCCATTTTGGGTGACTTGCAGTACAGAAATATTTGTTCGGGAGGAGCCACCCAGAAGACTATTAGAGTAGTTCAGGCGGGAGTTTGCGAGGACAAAGGCCAGGAGGAAGGCGTTTTTGTGAGAAATAAATGGGCGGATGTGGTGAAGTAGTTTATTAATAAAACCACATGAGGCCCGAATCTGGGCAACGTGATGATTCATTGTCAGCTCTGCATCCAGTATAAGGAGAAGCGCCTTCACCTTCTATTCCACTGAGATGATGCTGTTGGCGATGGTAAAGCTTTTGAACTCAGGGGCCAGTTTTTTTAAGCTTTGGGCCCGAGGCAACAATCACCACCTCCGCTTTATCGGTTTTAAGGGCCAAGGAATTAGCTGCCATCCAGGCCTGGATGGCGGAATAAATGGCGTTGATGGCCAGAGAATCCTCTGAGTAGGTACCCGAAGGTTTTAGGACTTTGAGAAACGACAGAGATTACCCACTTGACCCCCTTCAAGGAAGGTCCCAGCAGCATCACCCGAGGATCCAGCTTATCTCTCCTACCTTTCCACATCTCACATAACTCTTGTGATAAAGTCACATGTTTTATATTAGATGATGGGACTGGGCATCACCACTTACTATTATATATGACATGAATTATGGCTGGACATTGACTTTGTGCGCTCCATTGGTTGTTCAAGATTACTTGAACTGGATTTCCAACATTTGTTGCATTATCAATATTGTATCAATTGGCTATGCACTAGTCATAGTTTAAGACGTTTGTTGCAGTTTAAAACATTAGTCCAAGATGGCCGCTCTCTACGACCATCGTCAGTCTATGGTTACAATAGCATCACATGACCATGCAATGAACAGAAAGTCAATGGGCCTCATTATACGTTAGGGGGTTAATGGGGCCGGTAGAACTGCCGGCCCCGTTAACCCCCCTACTGCCTCATTACGAGGTCTCCTTGCGGGACCCGCTAAGGACGCCTGGTAAAACCAGGCGTCCTTAGCGGGTCCTGCTAGCAGACCAGGATGCAAACAACGGGCCCGTCATTATCAGGCCCATTGTTTGCATCCTCCCCATTCCCATTGAGCCCTATAGGGGCTCAATGGGAATGAGAATGTACCGGGTCCAGGTTCCCTGAATGGGAAAATACCGGGCCCTCCAAGGTCGGGATGGCCCCGTATTTCCACATTCAGGGAACCCGGACCCGGTACCTGGAATGGGGTAGCAAAAAGCAGCATGGTTACCTCCATTCTCGTAATGAGGCCCAATATGTCCACAATTTTATTTAAACAAGAAAATACATTGTAAATTTGAATTACAGCCTGAGGAAGCCAGAGTCACGGGTGGAAAGTGTGGCAATTTTTAGCTACATGAGGTTAGTATTATGCACTGGCCATGATCCCTAATTACAGTTCCACTATTTTTGGACTGGTTTTAACTGCTTAAATAAATGTACAGCTTTGTGCTGTGTTCTGCAACCATACACCACGCTGCACGGGTCATTTGTTGGAACATATGCTATACTAACTGTTTATTCCAGTTGTATTAGCTGAGCACTGTTTTGTTTGCATATATATATATATATATATATATATATATATATATATATATATATATATATATATATATATATATATATATATTATTACATGGACGCGGTAGCGTCCATGTAGTTATGGTTAAGTTGGTGTTTCCACAGGAAGAGCATTTTTTGGGTGGCTTATAACTGCGCTCCCTCTGGACAAATCCTCACCTTTTTGCAAAAAAAGTATATGGCCCACTCTGAATTTTTTTGCAAAGTTTGGAGAGGGTTGGTCCAAGGGGGGCAAAGTTATAGGGGGGGTCCCAAAACTTTTGTTTTTTCCCATAGACATAATGGGAAAAAACTTTGCGCACGCCTACAGCCCAAACCGCTGGACGTATTTACACCAAATTTGTGGCAGGAGCGGGGGCTTGGTTGCAAATTTGGTGTAAATCCGTCCAGTAGTTTTTTTTAAAATGACCAAAATGTAAGGCAAAAAAATTAGTGATATCTCTGTTCACTCCGGGGACGGACTTCCCTGTTCACTCCGTGGACAGCGCCCCGATTGGCCAAGCGGCTTGCGTGATGTCTGCGGACATGCGATGTGTTTGCTGATTGGACGGCGTGGTGCGTGAAGCGCGTCAGATTTTTTGTGGCGCCCGCCATCTTGCATTCGCCGACGACCGCGTCAGCGCGGTGAAACTTGGATTAAAAATTGTATTTAGTGGAGTGTGTTGGTGTGTAAGAGTGTTTGGGGAGGGTGGGGGAGTATGAGATAGGTTCTGTGTTCTATATAAACTAAATGGTGGGGTGTTCTGAGGACAGAGTATGTGTCCGTTTTGTTCGCAAGCAAGCTAAAATTGAGCTAAGAACACTCGTGGTGTCCTTAAATGTTCGTACATAAACAAAATGGGGGTGCCTGAGGACGCTGTCCGTATTGTACTCTGGCAACTTGAATGTGTTCTAAGAACACTCGCGGTGTCCTGAAATGTTTGCAATTAAACAAAATGGGCGTGTTCTGAGAACGCTGTTCGTATTGTTCGTTGTCAGGTTGAAAGTGTTCTAAGAACCCTCCTTATGTTCGCTGACATTCCAATTTCCTATGGGCCCTACCCGACTTTTTGTCCACTAAACAAACGATAAATCAGGCTGCTGTGCGCCGACATTATGTAATAATCCTATCACTTGCCCCATCGACCTGACTGACCTGTTTTTGCGACACTGAATCATATCTCCCGCCCCTAAACCTGACATTATCAAAGCATTCATATTCCCCGTCTCTCTCCGTGACGTTACAGGGTGCATAGCCAAATGCGCCCAGTCATCTTCAGTCCTATGCGACTTTACACAGAACCCGGAAAACAACACACATCATCTCACAACACAGCGTGCCACAATTCGGAATATGAAACTGTGATTTAAAAGCAAACAGCAACATTGTACATTTCTTAAAGCACATTTATTTGACATCAAATGTTTAGAGAATATTCAGCGATTTGCATTTGTCTTTGCTGTCGATCCGCAAAAGTTGATATTGAGTCACGCGCTGTTCCTTTGCGCTACACAGGGTGTTGGTTTATGATAAAAGAAGCACTATGGTCGCACTGATAATCGGAAGGCTGTTCCAACAATGAGGCATTATGGATTATAAAATACTAGCATATTAAAAATGGCAGTACACGTTTAAGAAGCGACAACAGAACAACCTAATCATTGTGGGGTTTATTTAAATACTACTGCATTTGCATGTGAATGTATGCATATGGATGTAATGAGTTTGCATCTGTGCATTCGTGACTTTCATTACAAAAAAGGGGTGAGCTCAATGAGAGGCTATAACAACCATGCCCTCGGCCATCACCCATCATGCACCTGGTGAATTATGCAAATTAGGTTATGATGTCATTTAGCTACTTCTAGCTACTTTGATGACGGCCAATAGCTACTTTTCTTACTAAGGAGTTGCCAACACTGCTCCTACGCGACTTCATACAGAATCCGGAAAACAACACAGATCATCTCACAACACAGCGCGCCACAATTCGGAATATGAAACTGTGATTTAAAAGCAAACAGCAAGATTGCACATTTCGTAAAGTACATTTATTTGACATCAAATGTTTAGAGAATATTCAGCGATTTGCATTTGTCTTTGCTATCGATCCGCAAAAGTTCATCTTGAGTCCCATGCTGTTCCTTCGCGCTACACAGGGTGTTCGTTTATGATAAAGAAGGACTGTGGTTGCACTGATAATCGGAAGGCTGTTCCAACAACGAGGCATTAGACCACCATAACGGTTGGTATGTTGCTTCTAGCCGTTAGTACCGCGTAAGGGCATATTGGTCCTTGGCGATTGTCCCATAAAATGGTGAGGGTCATGAAGTTGTTTACTAGGAGCTGCACCTGGCAGTTAAAAAATCTGTTGGCCGGGGTCTGAAAATCGTGGAATTGACAGTAGGGAAGGATGTACCTGTTTTAAAAACATAAATTAGTCTCACCAGCCGATCTTCATTAAAAATATTCATTTTATTTACTAGGGCATGAAACTATTTGCTAGCGAGGATAGTGCCACGGAGTATGTTAACTTATTCCCACTAACCCACCCTCTCTCCTCTGCCTTTTTCAGAGCCGTCTGAGCGCCAGGGGCCCACTTCGGCGGTGATAGTGCGCGGTACAAAACAATATGGCACGTTGAACGAACAAGTGCAACTTAACCAGGCTTTAACGCCACGCTATTGTTATTATATTCTGGTGTAAAATAATCTGAAGGGTTACTTACATTATATTGGCATTTTCCATTGTCTACGCGTAATGCAGTCCCTTAATACGACTCCATCTGTGCCAACGATCTTTCTCATAGTGATATAATATATAAAAGCGGTTTCGTTTCAGAAAATTCATCCTTATCGTCTCTTACGTTACTGCACCCCTACTTCAAAAGAAGTCTTTTGGCACGATCCCTGTCTGTCAAGGTAAAAAAACAATAGAACCTTATAGTGCGAGTCGTGGGCCACTCCGGCCCGCGAGAAAAAAATAGAAGCAGCTGAACTTCACTGTGAACGAGCATAAATTCTTACTTTGCAACATTCTGTGTAAAGCCATCCCTGAGAAGTTGCTTTTTACACTCCATGTCATCAATGACATTTGTGATGTCATCTTTGATGTTCTGGGTGTTAGTCTTAGCAGGGCACGGTGGTGGCGCGAGTTATGGTTGCTTAGCTTACCATAACTGGTGAATTTCAGGGGTTTTTCGGTTTTACTTGGAACCATAACGTCCCTTTAACAAAGTTGTTTTACTGAATATATATATATATACACACACACGCACACGCACGCACACACACGCACACGCACGCACACACACACACACACACACACACACACACCCTAAATGTGTCCAAGGTGGTAACACTTTAAACACAACACAATAGTAATACTGATATACACTTAATGATTTAGTTGCAGTTTCATGTGGGAAAAGAATAGTTACAATTTAGCACAGCTTTTAAAAATATGCAACACATTTTTTAAAGGAATTTGTTCACTTTCCATTTGTGGGACTGAGAGTAGAACTCCAATTGCAACCTTAAAGATAATTGTCTTCAATCAATTTAAGTGGAGGACTCTAGGAGCCTCTTTAAAAATGCACAAACCCACTTAATAGTTAACCTCTCAATACTTGGCTAATATCTTGTAGTGCCAGGTCCATTTGTCCTGTAAGGCCCTAGGCCTTATAGGTTTGATTTGATTAATTGATTTTATTTATTTGTAAGTGCGCACAAGGGCAAACTCAATCGTATAGGGGTGCAGATGGTCTTGTGAAGGTATAGCAAAAGTAAATAAAGAGCATCAGTGAAGAATGGTCAGTTTATCAAGGAGAGCCCAGAGTCAAAACTGGGCAACAAGAAAAAAATGATATCCTTTTTATTTTAAAAGGATGGTTTTCAAGGCTCTTCATAACCGATACCATTATTCCAGAGTCCTGATTTCTCGAGGAATGCTGTTCCATAGCTTAGAACTGTAGACAGCAAATCATCTGTCGCCCCTGGTATCACAACAGGATCGGGGGATGCTCAGCAGCAATTGGTCCCCTGAGCATAACAGCCTGGTTTGTTGGTATCGACTAAGTTTATCCGCTAAGTATGCAGGTGCGAACCCATTCAGACTCTTGAAAATCAGACATGCGATCTTAAACTTGATTCTACCATCCACTGGATGGGATTGGCTTGCAGTCGAGACATGATCAGATCTTTTCAGGCAGCAAACTAGTCTGATAGCTGCATTCAGAGCCTTTTGCAGTCTCTGCCGCTGCTTAGCGGGAATTCCAGCAAGAAGGCTGTTGCAGTGATCTAGATGTGAATTTACCAACGACCCCAGTAAAACAGCATGGTCGCTGCTAGGGAAAAATGGCAGAACCTGTCAAAGCAGGCGCAAGGAGTTGACAATTGCCTGAACCTTGGCACTGACCTAACTTTCACTGCCAAGATTATTCTGCCATATACATCCAAGATTTTTTTATTTTGGTTCCGAATTTAAGTTCAGCCCCCAAAAAACTAGAATCTTGGGGGCAATTCCCTGCAGTGAGAAGATGTTTTGGCCCAAATAGAACAACCTCAGTCTTGGCTGGATTTAATTGCAGCTGATTTGCCGACATCCAGACATTGATTAACCTTAAGAAATGTATCTTCTGCGTTTTATATTTTGATGAAGACCTGGGTGAATCAGTGTAGGAATGGAAATTAATCAGATGACTCCTCAGGATATGCATCAAGGGCCGCAAATAAAGATTAAAAAGTAAAGGGGAAGATAACAGCCAATACAGACGGGTCTGAAAGAAACCCCCCCATTTTTACCTGCTGGCACTTATCTGACAGAAAAGAGTCAAACCATTACATAGAATGGTCCGAGACCGTGCCAATTTCTTTCAGGCGACTAAGCAGTATTGAGTGATCAACAGTGTCAAAGGCTACGTAGATAGCCAACATTACCAATAGAGAAAGATATCCATTAGCTGCGGCCTCCAACAAGTCCTCCTGCACTGCCATTAGGGCTATCACCATCCTGAACTTTGGTCTGAATCCCAATTGAAAGGGATCTAGCAAGGACTCCCTTTAAACAAAGCCCTGCAGTTGGTTGGCCACAACTTTCTCGAGCAGTTTACCTTGGTATGCAGTGATTTAAATTAAACAAAATAGCGTATGAAAATATAATAAAAAAAGTCAAAAATATATATATGGGGGATGGGGTAAGTAGCGCTGTTTGCTGGAACTCCGCTCTGCCCTGCAAGACGTCGTACCTGTATTGGATTCAATTGGATACTTCCTGGACTTTCTTGGTGGCCCCGCCCCCTCCACCCGGAAGTCCTCTTAACCACTGTGCCGCGCACCCATTAAGTACGCGCTCTAAGTAGCGCTGTTTGCTGGAACTACACTCTGCTCTGCAAGACGTTGTACCTGTATTGGATTTAATTGGATACTTCCTGGACTTTCTTGGTATACCTTATATACTAAGTATATATAGCAAAGCTATTATCATTTTATAAGTATACATTATTGACTTCCACCTGGAAGTCCTCTTAACCAGCGTGCCGCGCATTAAGTACGCACTCTAAGTAGTGCTGTTTGCTGTTCGATGGCTCGCTGAGAGAGCGGCGTGTTACTCTATTCCCCTTCTCCTACCATTGCATTCCCTATTTAACTACGATACCAAACTGAATTCACCAGAGCGCTGCCTCACACCGAAAGTAAGCATTAATGTTTCCTTTACTAACTTTCACTGCCAAGATTATTCTGCCATATACATCCAAGATTTTTTTATTTTGGCTCCGAATTTAAGTTCAGCCCCCAAAAAACTAGAATCTTGGGGGCAATTCCCTGCAGTGAGAAGATGTTTTGGCCCAAATAGAACAACCTCAGTCTTGGCTGGATTTAATTGCAGCTGATTTGCCGACATCCAGACATTGATTAACCTTAAGAAATGTATCTTCTGCGTTTTATATTTTGATGAAGACCTGGGTGAATCAGTGTAGGAATGGAAATTAATCAGATGACTCCTCAGGATATGCATCAAGGGCCGCAAATAAAGATTAAAAAGTAAAGGGGAAGATAACAGCCAATACAGACGGGTCTGAAAGAAACCCCCCCATTTTTACCTGCTGGCACTTATCTGACAGAAAAGAGTCAAACCATTACATAGAATGGTCCGAGACCGTGCCAATTTCTTTCAGGCGACTAAGCAGTATTGAGTGATCAACAGTGTCAAAGGCTACGTAGATAGCCAACATTACCAATAGAGAAAGATATCCATTAGCTGCGGCCTCCAACAAGTCCTCCTGCACTGCCATTAGGGCTATCACCATCCTGAACTTTGGTCTGAATCCCAATTGAAAGGGATCTAGCAAGGACTCCCTTTAAACAAAGCCCTGCAGTTGGTTGGCCACAACTTTCTCGAGCAGTTTACCTCGGTATGCAGTGATTTAAATTAAACAAAATAGCGTATGAAAATATAATAAAAAAAGTCAAAAATATATATATGGGGGATGGGGTAAGTAGCGCTGTTTGCTGGAACTCCGCTCTGCCCTGCAAGACGTCGTACCTGTATTGGATTCAATTGGATACTTCCTGGACTTTCTTGGTGGCCCCGCCCCCTCCACCCGGAAGTCCTCTTAACCACTGTGCCGCGCACCCATTAAGTACGCGCTCTAAGTAGCGCTGTTTGCTGGAACTCCACTCTGCTCTGCAAGACGTTGTACCTGTATTGGATTTAATTGGATACTTCCTGGACTTTCTTGGTATACCTTATATACTAAGTATATATAGCAAAGCTATTATCATTTTATAAGTATACATTATTGACTTCCACCTGGAAGTCCTCTTAACCAGCGTGCCGCGCATTAAGTACGCAGTCTAAGTAGTGCTGTTTGCTGTTCGATGGCTCGCTGAGAGAGCGGCGTGTTACTCTATTCCCCTTCTCCTACCATTGCATTCCCTATTTAACTACGATACCAAACTGAATTCACCAGAACGCTGCCTCACACCGAAAGTAAGCATTAATGTTTCCTTTACTGTTTGTTTCGTATTCCTAACCATTTCTTTGTTAACCATAAGCACAGGCACCAGAGACCAACTAAAATTACTTTATGCAACTCTCCTGAGAAATTACGTTTAATCTTACAACTGTATGGAGACTGGGCTGCGCAGTCGTAAGATGGACATAGTAGCTCCACCAATTTCAAGCACGAGTATTGATTCAATGCTTTGTGCAGGAAAATCCTGCTATGTTGAGCCGACTGCATCGGCACCTCCTTTGCTAGACTTAGCGACCCCTTCTATCCATCTACCTTCTATGCACACTGGCCAAATACATACAGCACCTGCTTTAAAAATTAATGCTGAAATCGGGGGAAAAACAAACACATGAATTCGAGAATCTTTTAAAGATAGTGCGAGTAAAATGGCAATTCTCGATTCAAAAGTGAGAAAATCAATTGGGATGTTCCCCGGAATGGAGACATCACCCCAGTAAGCAACTATTCAAGACTCCAGTCGAGTCTATTCATACAAACGAGGAAACTGACATAAATAAAGAATAATTTCCCCTAGATGCTGAGCTCTCCCCTGAGTCCAGTCACCCTCAAAAGACCCATTCTGACTATGATGATTCCATGCTCTCTTCTCAACAGGACATTATAGAGGGGAGAGCACCGCATACATTCCCAGTCATAATCAAAATACTCCATCTCTTAGATAAAGGACACAATCTCTCTCACTTAGAATTGCGTGAAATAAAATCCACGGTGAGACAGATGTGTTCAAAAATGGATCGTATCAAAGGTTTGATACTGGGATGGGAAATAATGATGATGGATAAACAGGAATTTGAAAAAAATCAGATCCATACCAACAATCGCTCCAGTGATCATAAGGCATCACAATGTAGTTTCCTACCTAGTGAAGAGGATACAATTATGCCACGTGCAGCCCCATCCGCTCTAATTCCACCTCCCACGAAATTGAACTCTTGTGTGTGTCGGTTACGGTGGAGTTGGAAAATTTGAGAACGGCCATAGATGAGTTAAAAGCGGCCTTTCATGCAACCACTCTGTCTTCTCAAGATAACGTTGACTCTCCAGACAGTCCCTCAATACTATTAAAAGCCATGGAAAACCAAAAGAATGAGGAGCAGATTCCTTGTGAACCTGAAGCAAATAATGGGTTGCTCTCGAGACGTGCCAAAAAAATTAATTTGCGTGCTGTAAAACGCTCCGCAAAAAGACGAAAGGAGGCACTCCAGAATAAAAATACAGCTCACTTTGAAAATAAACTAGCAAATGATGCCAAAACTACTCCTTCAGGGGTTCTTTTTAGTGAAACTGAAGTGATAACGATTGAGGACGACCCCATTGATGTTGAACAGCTCTGTAAAGAGAGTCAGCATATGTTACTCCCAGCGAAAAGCATTTCTATTGCACAGCCCTCCACAAATAATTCAATTTCCTCTAAAAAGTATTCATGTATAGGAAAAATGCCACCACAACGACTGAATGCTACACAAACACTCAAATCGTGTTCTAAAACTAAACAAACCAAAGCTGACTTGTGTGAATTACTGCTAAAAGCAATAAAATCGAATCTAAGTGCTTACTTTCCAGTAAGTGGAAGAAGTTGCACTTTACACGATCCTCAGCGAAGCAAATTGAGTCCTCAAATTCCATCACTTGTAGTGCCTGTGGTAACATTAGTTCAAAGTCCACAAATGAAAAAAACATACAGTGAAGTCTGCACAACAGACCTAAAGAAGAGTATAATACCTCTTCTAACTGAAAAGCCTGCTTCAATGGTCATCAATGGAAGAAGTAAAGTCCAATTTTTACCAGACTAAGCAGTGATGTTGAAATCGTTGGAGAAAAAAGCAAATTCTGATACCCCCAGTTTACGTCCAACTATCGTGAAAACACTTCACTTACCTTCTCATGGGACAAGTTTTTCTAGGTCGCTTCCCCTGACGGATACAACACGTCCAAAAGATGATGCTGGTGAACTAACTCTAGCATCCTTGAGAAAAGCAATTGAAAATGGGTAAATCACTCTTGAGGCGATTGCAACGTTCCTTCCATTTAAAAGTTCTTTGCAACCCTTAACAGATATTCCCCCACTTAACACTCCACATCCTGAGTTACAAATAAATAATTCCCCGTCCTTGAGAAAAGAGCTCTTGATGGCACTGAGTAAAGTTATCCAAAATGGAGAAACAGCTACAGGTACAACTAGACAGCCTCTTTCTTGGAAAATCCCCGTAGCTCTCTCCTCTAGGATTCAAAAACGAATACCCGATCCAATGATGCTTCTTATAGGAAGGGAGAACTTTCTCAATCCCTGCATCCAGTAACTCAATCTCCTGAGGACATGCACCATATTATTGGCTTAGAACTGATTACTCAGGATCCGCAATCTCCTCCCTTAAATCGCTGCAATTTGCTGGGGCTATTCTCCTATATTCTTCAACTAAGAAATCTGAAATCTGAGGATATTCTTAGGGCCTCATTACACGGAAGGCGGTAATGGTTAACGGTCACCGTTAATGGTAACAGTGACCGTTAACCATTACCGCCTTACTACGAGGTCCCTTAGCGGGTTGGTGCTTTAACGCCTGCTTTTTGCAGGCGTTAAAAACCAACCCGCTAAGGGACCTTGGTGCTAATTACTGCACCGCAAAATTGTGGTGCCGTAATTAGCACCTTCCCCATTCCCATTATGCCCTATGGGGCAAAAATGGGAATGGGGAAGGGCAGTGGTGGAAGGGGGAATTACCGCCCTGCCAACCTTGGAATGGGGCGGTAATTCCCCTTTCCACCAAGGAGGTGCCGGTATTTTACCGGCATGGACCAAGGTGCTAATAGCACCTTGGTCCTCCGCCTTCCGTGTAATGAGGCCCTTAGAGTCTCGCTTGCAAAGGTGAAAAACAATCGCTCAATTTGTTACTTGTCTTCGGAACACATACTCAAATTCATCTGATCATGCAGAGCAGGAATTAGAGACCAGGGTCTCACGCTATCTACTTTCCCGAATTAATTTGCTGCCCAAGATTATCTCGCCTATATTCCCCCAGATGTCAGGGAAAACGCAGAATCCAACAATGCTGTGAACGTAGCCCATGTTGCTAAAAATGTCCTCACTGATGACTTCTCGGCCCTTTTAGGCAAAAATAAACACATTGCATGGCTTGAACCCATGCTAAAGTCACTCTTAACTACACAATCAATCATTAACCAACAATAGCCATCGAAAATAGGTGTCCTAGAAATCATATCGTGGAATTCATGTGGCTTCCACAATTTTTTCACTTAGTTTAGCAATTTGTCTCCTGTGGATTATCCCACTATAATTCTACTTCAAGAAACAATGAAATTAGAACCTTTTATTCTAGAGGGTTTTACCACATATTGCTCCCTAGCAAAACGTTCACTATTGGGACGTCCATCTGGAGGATTAGCGATTACAATAAATAATGCATATGGAATTTATTCGAAATTACTATGGGAATCATTGAATGTCTTAGCGATTGCTCTGACATTTTCTAAAAAGAAATGCAAAGCGATCATAGCTATAAGTTTATACTGGAATCCTGCAAATACTCTACAGGAAACTATGCTGGATGAGTTAGATCAATGCTTTGAGACAGCCATGATAAAATTGGGTGATTGTGATATTCTTCTACCGGGAGACTTTAACTCAGATTGTCGTATTGGGATGAAAGAGCAACTAAAAAAGGTAAACACTTAATGAGAAAGAGGAGTTCCCTTTGGAACTCATACTTTGAAGTTTGGGACATTGATGTGATGCAAGTTGCTGATAGAGGAGACGCCCGACGGTGAGTAGAGGAGATACCTCCTCAACGATTGACTATATATTCCTCTCTCATCACATTATGCAGCTTGCATCACCCTTAGACATTAGTCCGATACTCTATGGCGATCATGCTCAGCTATCCATCTCACTCAAGCTTGATTGCACCCTCCTACCGTTAGACCTGTCTATAGTCCACCTCGAGATGGACCGCCCTCTAGTATCACTCAGATGGAACATGAACTTATGCCACCAATTTTCTGCATATGTATCGAAGCACATAGAAGATACCATAAAAGATCAGACTATATCCACTGTTAATATGGAGATAATCTGCTCTGGGTGAGTTCACTCTGCTTTACAATACTTCCATACTAAGAGCAAGCCCAGATTCTATATACATCCCTTTTATCTGACTATTAAATCTCTAAAACGCGAGAAAAACAAAGAATCGCACAAACAAATAATAGCAAAATATAAAAACAATCTTAGACATCTGAGAATTTTAACCTACAATAGAGTGAACTGTAACTTAATAAAAGCCATATGCAGACACGATACGAGACAAATCTGGCAAACTATAAAAAGCAAGGATAATTCTGTGATATCTCCTATGATGAATTGTATTTCTGAAGACATTTGGTGTAATTACATCACACGCAAATTTCAATTGCCAGAAGCATTTAGGAATTTTCCTAATATATCGTTTTGTTACAACGACCTTACTCGTTTCCAATGGTCAAACGCCAATATAATATGGGCAATAAGCAAACTATCCTACACAAAATCTGCAGGAGCGGACTGATTACCACCATGTGTCTATAAGACTGATGTAAACTTATGGTCCTCAATCCTAAAAAAACAAATTTGATAATATCATTATGACCGGACAGATCCCGCAATCATGGACCACCTCTATTATCACCCCAATATTTAAAAAGGGCGACCCCTTACTACCAGAAAATTATCGTCCTAATTCGCTCATCGATAAAGAAGCCAAGATCTTTGCAAAAGTACTCCTGTTTGAATTAGAAAAAGAAATTAAGAATCTGGATCTGTACTCTAAATTTCAAACAGGCTTTCGCAAAGAAATTAGCACCATTCTAAATGCAACAATCATGGCCCACATAAAAGCAGGCACAAAACTCAAGAATTCATACCCGGTCTATATGGCCATGATTGATATGTCCGCAGCTTTTGATAGTGTAGTACGTAACCTGCTGTGGTCAAAAATGTTAAAAATGGGTATCCCTGGTGGTCTAATTTACTGGTTTATTAAACTTCATACAGACACATCTTATAGGATACGCATATCAGCAGAAGGCAGAACAACTGCTCTGATAAAAACCACATTAGGCTTGAAAAAAGGCTGTAATGTAGCTGCTTGTTTGTTCAAGCTGTACATTGCAGATATGGATGCATCTTGGTCTGAAAGAAGTCTCTCACAGTTGAAGTTAATCTATGCAAAGTATTATAAACATTAATTCCGATAATAGACTTCTGGACCATTAAAATTGAAAGTGTTCTTCTGTATACATTGGATAATTGTCTCACAGTGATGGATAAGTGCTTAGAAAGCCTTCAAGGATCTCTGATAAAAACCGCAATGAACCTTCCACTAAGCCTGCCTAACTGTGTCCTAAGACATGAATTGGGTCTTATGTTTTAGTTTAGTTTAGTTTATTCATTTGTATTGCGCACCAGACCCGAGGGTATGAGGGCGCATGAGCAGCAAGGTGATTCAAAGCTTGGTTACAGGATGCTTATACTTTACATTACATAATTATACATTACATTACATAATTACAGTGTGACGATGAAGGAACATGTGTACAGTTTGGCAGGAGAGAATGCAGTAGATGCATTTAAAGAATTACAAATATATACAAGTTTAGTATTACAAATTTACAGATTCTCTTAAAGCATGCAACGCGGAGAGCAGCCGTGTGGTGTTAGAGGTGTTAGTGGTTCGTGTTCTTTAACCAATGGATGTAGTTGCGTCTAAAAAGTGAGTAAGGTTGGGGAGTTCTGAGCGATGGTGGTAGGGAGTTCCAGTGTTGGGGTGCTTTCACCTGGAAGCTGTTGCCACCCATTTTAGTGCGTTTAAACCTGGGGACGGTGAGCAGATTAGCATTGGATGTTCTGGTGGGTCTGATGGGGCTGTGTTTGCATATTCTGTCTGCCAGATAGCGTGGGGCAGCATTATTCAGGCATTTGTGGGTGAGCGATGCTACTTTAAGCAGGATTTTGTCTGTTGTGCTGAGCCAGTTATGGGATTTCCTGATATTGGAAATGTGTTCCCTCCTGGGAATATTGAGTGCTGCCCTAAGGGCGTTGTTTTGTAGCGTCTGAATTTTGTTGGTGATTTGTTTGGTGGCTCCTATGTAGAGGGCGTTACAATAGTCCAGTTTGGATAATACCAATGCTCTGGCAAGTGTAGTGCAGCTGTGGGTGGAGAGGAAGTGTTTGGCTGCTCTTATGAGCTTACATGTGTAGGCCGTAGAGGATGCCATCGAGCTAACCTGTTTGTGGAAGGTTAGGGAGGAGTCGAGGTATATTCCTAGGGTTTTTACTTCTTTCGAAACCTTGATTAGGTTCCCATCTATGATGAAGTTGGCATAATTGTGGTCGAGTTTGGTTAGGTTGGACGTAGAACCAAGGATGATGAGTTCAGTTTTGTCATCATTCAGGCATAGACTGTGCGAAGCCATCCATGCCTGGATGATGAGATACACCCTGTTCACCAAGGCCAAATCCTGGTTGTAATCTCCCGTCAACGGGATGAGGATCTGTGTATCATCGGCGTAGTTAGTGTAGGTGATACCCAGGCCGTCTAGATCATCAAACAGGGGCTTTGTGAACACGTTGTACAGAGTGGGGGAGACGCACGAGCCCTGTGGGACTCCACATGTAATGGGGATGGGTTCGGCGGCGGCAGAGGAGGAGAAGACTCGCATGGATCTGTTGTTGAGGAATGACTCAATCCAACTGATGGCTTCTTGTGAAAAGTGGGCAGCTGAGTCTAAATGATTACATAGGATTTTATGGTCAACTAGGTCAAACGCTGCAGAGAGGTCTAGCAGGAGTAGTAATGCAGTTTTCCCGTTATCTCTAAGGTCGTCTATTTGGGCTTTCAGATCTATCAGGACTGTTTCAGTTCCATGTTGGGGTCTGAAGCCGGATTGTCTTATTCCTAGAAGGTGGTTTGTTTCAAGATACTTTTGAATTTGTTGGTATGCTGTCTTGTCTAGTATCTTGAGCAGGAATGGGACGGTGGTAATCGGTCTGTAGTTGGTTGGGATGGACGGGTCAAGGGAGGGTTTTTTGAGGAGAGGGAGGACCCAGGACTCTTTAAGGTTACTGGGGACTGTTCCTGAGGAAAAAGAGGCATTGATGAGTCTGGTGATGAATGGCGAGAGGTCTCGTGCCGCGTCTTTAATGATTTGTGGGGGGCAGAGGTCACCTTTGCAGTTGGAGGGTTTAAGGGCAAGAATTATTTTTTCTACTTCGAGGGAAGAGACTTTGGAAAAGCTGAAGCGAGCAGAGTTAGGTGTGTGGTGTGAGGGTGGAGGGCTCGAGTGGGCGTTGATGGGGTTGGTAAGATTGGTGAGGGAGTCTTTCTTATTTTTAATTTTTGTTTGAAGGCCAGTGATTTTGTTGTTTAGTGCATTTTGGACACTGGTGCACCATTGTTTGTTTTTAACGCAAGTATCTGGGATTGTTACCGGGGTTTCCAATTCTTTCAGGATAGTAAATAATTCTCGGCAGCTGGAGTTGGATTGGGAGATTCTCAGGTTATAGGATTCTTGTTTGGCCGCTATGATTTCTTTTTTATAGTTGGCCGTTATTTTGTTAAGCAATAGTTTGTTGTGGTCAGTCGGAGATTGTCTCCAGACTTGTTCCAGTTTACTCTTTTCCAATCTAAGGGTTTTAAGATGGCTGGAGAACCATTGGTTGAGGTGCTTTTTTGGTTTGGATTTTCTAAGTTTCAATGGTGCAATGGCGTCTAAGGCTATGCGCATGGTGTTGTTATAGCCTTCTACGAGGTCATAGGGATTAGAGTCTTGGAGTTGGCTTAGTGTAGGAAGAATGAGTGGGATCAGTTTTTCTACTGTGATATTTTTTTTGCTTCTCGTGTGGATGGCTGGGGCTAGTGCCATGTTGGCTATAGGGCTTGAGGCCTCAAGTGAGAAGGAGAGGAGGTGGTGGTCGGTCCAGGATTGGGGAGTGTTGTTAGTGATCGATACGGCACAGTTATAGTCTGCTATCCAATCAAGGGTTCTCCCTTTGTTATGGGTGGGGCTGGTTACTTTTTGTGTGAAGCCTAGTTTTGTGTGAAGCCTCTGATGAGAGTGGCTTGATTGTCTTTGGGGTCTTTGTAGCCTAAATGTAGCCTAAATTGAAGTCTCCTAAGAGAAGGCATTGTGAGGAGTTTTTTAGGTTGTCGGTAAGGATGGCATTGAGGTCTTCCTCGAAAGATCCCGGGGGTCCGGGCGGTCTGTATAGTAAGTCTGTATAGTAAGTGAATGGATATTGTTTGGGAGTTAGCGATGGGTAGTTTGGCTGTAAGTGATTCACATGATGGGTGGTGTGTGGCGGAGTTGAGTCTGATGTTAAGGTGGGTCTTGGCAATGATGGCCAAACCACCGCCTTTAGCTTCAGTTCTGTCCGCTCGGATGATGGTGTAGTCAGTGGGGATGGCTAGCGAAAGGGCTGGGCCTGCGGCTGCATGAAGTCAGGACTCTGTTATGGCTAGGAAGTCTAGATCTTCAGCTAAAATGAGATCAGCGATGTCCGTGGCATGGGCAATCATGGAGCGTGCGTTGATGAGGGCACCTTTTATAGGTAGGGTTTTGGCTTTGGCAGGGGTGGGGGTGGTAGCTGTGATGAGCGCTCTATTGTTGGTTGTAGTGGAGTTGACGGGTTTAGGTTTGGGTTTTTTTAGCGTAAGGTTAGCGCAGGAGCTGATGGAGGTTCGGTGTGTGAGTATGGATTGTGTGGAGTCCCTGGCTCTAGGCTCGTGTATTTTTGGAAGTCTGGATCGTAATCTGGTCAGCCTGTCCGAAAGGCATGGGGGAGCGAGTAGGCTAAGCATGATTGTGGTGCTGGGCTCTGTGAGGGTGGGTGATGCGGTGCCTAGGCTGGTCAAGTTAGGGGGTGAGCTGGGGAGGCATGTGGAATTGGTGATGTGGAGAATGGTTCTCAGTAGTATAGAGTAAAGGCCTGGGAGGAACATTGTGTGAGGGGGGTAAGGTGCAGTGTGTGTCCTGTCTAGGGTCGAAATCTAGCAGTGGACAGTGCGGCCTGCTTGGAGTAGCCGAATACTACCTAATCCATGTAGTGCAAGGTTGCAGATTGGCATCTGACTCAGGTACGGGTAAGCAAAGTGGTCATAGTAAGCGTTTGTCAATTAGCACAGCATTAGGTTTAGAGTTGCGCCAGTGTACCAATTAACATCTTGGATCAGAGTAGCATGTATTCAGAATAGCGCCTGGAATGGGAATAGCACCTAGGTTCAGAGTAACACTTAGTTCAAGATAACACCTAGAATCAGAATAACCCCTAACTTCAGAATAGCACATAGAGCAGATTAAGCACAACATTGAGTTTAGTGGCTATAAAAGTTTGTTGAGCGGGGACACATTGGGCTGCAGGTCAACAGATCTAGAGGCAGTTGGTGAGCAGATCAACAGAACAGAGCAGATGGTCACAATGCGGTTAAAAATGGCAGCTAGAATTGCATAGGGTAGCCGAGCAGCAGTGAGGCACAGTGCAGTTATATGTTACAGGGATGACTAGCGACACAATAGTCTAAATACGACTGAGCACCTATGTACTGGAAATGGCAGCAACTTTGGGCACAGATACAGCATGCAATAAGGCCTGTGTGCACGAGAGTGGCAATAAGTAGCTTGTGGTTACAAAGCCTTTTCCAGAGTCTAGGCAGTTCAATTAAAAGCGAAGTGGCGTTTACCGTTCAGGTTGGTCTGGAATCCGGCAGGGGGTCCGGGCAAACGGCGAGGAAGGCTGAGGACAGGTGAAGACAGGTATTGGCCTTATTATCCTGGGCCTTGCTGGGAGTGGGCCGGCTTCGCCTACCGGCTGGCGATAGGCTGCTTAAGGTGGCTCAATGGCCAATCGGATGCGAGGACAGTCGGATGTGCTCAGTTAGGCACTGGGGTTCCTTGAGACATGGCGGGCGGCCATCTTGGAAGTGTAAAAACCTCGTGGTGGCTAATGGTGGCAGGGGCAAACACAGAAGCTGTAGGCATCAAGTTTAAAACATGCAGGCTGAGTAGATATTCTTGCAGGTCGGCGGATCACTGGTGCAATTAGCAGCAAGAAAAAACGAATCTCGCACAGAATAATGATTCTTACCCGAATTCGAGGGCAATTCAGGATGGATCCAGGAAAGGGAGACCACTGCTCCTGCAGGGTCCGGGGGAGCTCCTGCATGTCATCAAGCAATTATAGCACTGTCATCAAGAAGGAAATGGCATCAACTTTGCAACTATTCCGAAATGTGCTTCTCTCAACCCAATTCTTTATATTATGATTTTAAAACAAATATCCAACTACTGAACACTCCCTCGATTAATACTTTCCATCGTCAAATGCAACATTGTCTTGATGAACTCAATATAACAATTGAAGATCTATCGCTTAGACCAGCCTATGCTAAGAAGAAACTGTTAGAAATGGACTGGTGTAAAACTATCACAGCAATGGGAAAGTACAAAATGTATCTGGAGTATTGTAAATATACTAAGAAACGTGTTCTTAGATACTCATATATTGAGACTTTCCCTTGTCAACACTACAGAAAGAAGTATATGTGGTTTAAATTAAATTTGCTTCATACACGAGAAAGGGCAAAACACTGGAATAAGGATATTGACCATAAAGTGATTGAAAAATTTCGTTTTTTCTCGTGTGTAGAACAAACTGAAATGTTAAAACATCTGATTTTATACTGTCCCCATTTTACAATTAGGAGATCTAATTTATTAACAAAATTCTGCGATATAAATTTTGAGCATTGTGAAGAAACACTCTGGGCAAGAATGATGGCTGGGGAATACAAACCCCTAATATATGTACTTGTGCAGCTATGTGATTACATTGAAAGTGAAATAAGCCGATATGAGACCAAATGATACTTCTTTTACTTTTATAAATGGGATTTTATGATTCTTAACTTGATGTTTTAATTAGTCACAGTCTGTTGCGCCTGAGTTAGAATCGGGTGCAAACATGTCTGTCAGTATTTTAAAATTTGCTAAAGGTGTAAATAGTCGAATCTATTCATATGAACACATGAATTCATTGAAGGAAGATGTTTTTATTGTTTCATTTATGTGATGTGTATTTATAATAATTGATTTTTTTTTCTAAAGGTCCAAGTTTTCTTGAACCAAACACAAATAAATGGTAAAAAAAAAAAAAAAGTGACAGGGATTCGGGGTGGGGTTGGAATTGTGGGTAAAGGGGGGATTTTGTGGGGCAGGCTCCTCCAATTAAAAAAATCAGCATTTATTTTTCTTCGTTTAAATTTCTTTCGTACTTTTTTAATTCGTTCAAATCACTTGTAACCGTGTGCCTGCCCATGGGATACTTGGTTGATAGTTCTGCAATACAGATGAATACAAATTTGATTTTTTCAATAGAGGCGTAATAAATGTTTTCTTGAGGTAGGCACCTTGCTCAAATTATTTATTTATAAAGTTTGTAATAAAAGGGCCGATCTCCAACGCTAAGCGTTTTGGTCCACAAGCTGGAAATGGGAATAACAAATCGTTGGTAGTTTTGAACTGAGCAATTAATAAGAATACTTCTTCCTCTATTACTGGATTAAAACCAAAAGGCACTATGCACTCAGGAACCAACAACTGCCCTGTAGGGCTATGTCCAATCTGATTTGGGCCTTTGACAGGAGAAGATTGAAGACCCAAAAGCATATGACTTAGAATCATTTCTATCTTCTCCTTAAAATATACATGAAATATGTTAGCCTGCCTTAATGAATGTTCCATAGAGAAAGAGGTTCACCTTGAGTGACAGAGATTGGAGATGACTTATAGGTCCCATGCCCAACACTTCCTGACCAAGAGTGTCTTCAATCTGTGAAGCTTTATGGTCATACCTATACTTTACCAATATTTGACCAATTTTCAGATTGCTCGCTTTGATATCCATGCAAAGCCTGTTGATGCAGGTTCGAATCCCGGCAGGGCCAAACACTGCCTTTCATCCTTCCAAGGTCGATAAATGAGCACCACACAATGTGGGTAAAAAGCAGTGCTCAGATACCAGAGGGTTCGCAGTGCTATATAAATGCAAAAATGTAAATACATTAATTAAATTAAAATCAAACCCTCAGGGTCTTACCCTTGAATCTGGAGTCCCCCTTCACTTAGTCTTGATGTTCACACAGAAAACAAAAGGTCTTGTGTATGGAGGCTCACTATTGTGATGAATCTGATGGCATTATCACTTCTTCTCCTGAGATAGCCTCTTCCCATGTGGCCAGGGACGGCAGCCACTACCTGATCCTGGCCAGGGGGGCAGCTACATGAGGGGGCACTACATGGTGGGCGGTGACCCTAGGGGGCAGACACGACATCATCAGACAAAGTCCCATATCCCCCATTCCCTTTCAGGGATGTTCCATTCCTTCCTCATGCCTCGATGGGATATTGGCACACTCTTTCTCAACCACATGCCAGATCTACTTCAACAGCTCCCTAATATCATCCAAACAATAGTGTATCAATAACTGAGACAAAGAACAAGTTGGGAACGGTCATGATTATTCCAAACAAGATCCAGTCTCAGTTTCCCCAACATCACATAAGGAACAGTACACCAACAATTGAGTCGAGAAAGAGGCAAGGAGCAATTATGATTACTCCTAATGCAAAGCAGGGTCAGCGGTCTAGTTGCTGGCGAAATTCAACTGGTCCGACACGGATCAAAACCAGACCGGGAAGGGAAGCTACACAGAGCAAGAGAGCCAGCCGGGGAGTGACACTCTCCGAGAGGCTCAGTGGAAACCGGACCGAAGCACGAGGAAGCGAGTCATGCTTCCTGACCTATGTAGAGATTGGAAAGCCGACAAAAGCCTGAATGTCTACTGGAGACATCAGCAAAAGCAGAATGTGTTGTGGAGTTGGGAATGCTGCAATAGCACCAGGAGAGAACCGGCAAGCCCAGGGGAAGGGTTGGCACGCCAAAGCACTGTAAGACAGCAGAATGAAAGCCCTAGACAGTGGGACTGGGGTGTTGGACCCTCAGTACGAACTTGGCAGAGGCCAAGAATGGAAACCAGAGAGACAGTACATGGTGTAACTTGGTAAAAGTGTTGGCAAAGCCAAGTGTTGGAAAAGACTGCATAAAAGTACTGGCAGGGAAGTATACCAGGCAAAGTCAAGTGCTTCAGAGAAATTGCATACAATTCCTGGCAGGGGAGTATACTAGAAAAAGCCAAGTATTTGCAAGAAAGTGAAAGAGTGTGCATCCAAAACCTGGCAGGAGAGTATACCAGTCAAAGTCAAGCATGTGTGATGACCAATAGTAAGAAGAGAATCTCAAGGCAAAGCCATGCCCTTAAGATTGTGAATTTTTATGAATGTGAAAAAGAGCCCGGCCAATAAGTATACCAGGTGACCTACGAATCTGGAACTTGCAACCAAAGTTTAAGACAGCGACAAGAGAATCCAAAGGCAGAAATATACCCTTAAGATTTTGAACTGTCTTGAATGTGAAAAGCAACCTGTGGCCATTTCCTCAGGAACAGTGAACACATCAAGAGGAAGGAGTTTTCCTCTTGAGTTACAAGGGACTTGGTTATTCTTTGAATCTTTCGTTTTGGAAGAAGAGGAATCTGGGGAAGGAAGTCATTCCCTGGAACTGTGAACACTGTCCATTTGGATCTTTTTGATTGGATTTTTCCTTTTATGTTGACTTTGAACTTTTGTGCACTTTAAAACTCAGAGAAAATATCCTTTGCACCTTAGAGTTTGTTTTTAGTGTGATGGCCAGGACAGGATTTTCAGACTCAGGATTTATTTTGCTTTGGACACCTTGACACAGGAAAGACCCATTAGTTTTGGTTGAGGCAGGGGAACACCTCCTAGAATAGGGAAAGAAAGTTATTTTTCAACCCCTTTTATCATTTAATAAAAGGTTATAGCCAGAACATGAGTCCTTTGTGTCCGCGTCTCATTCCTGACTCTTCACACTATGAATAGACTCCTGTTTTGCTGCAGGTGCACAGCTAATCTTACCATGACACCCATTAGATTCTGTGGCACGGATAAGCAAGTAGAGATGATGCCAATAGAGCTGTGTTTTTACATTGAGTACGAAGATCTGCTGTGTGCATTTTCAATTTAATTTTGTTTATGAAGTGAGTGCTGGCAGCCTGGCCGTCATTGAGGATAAGGATCGTCTGCTCATCCATTGCATGCAGAGATCGTGTAATGCACACTGGTATGAAATGAGAGAAATTATGCTATACATGGGACATTTCCATCACTTATCAACAGTGCAATCATACTTTAAACGGGAAAGTGATCAGTGCTTCTAATTAAGCATGCACTTTTTTTTATTGGGGCAGTCTTGGCCCATCTCAGTAGCACGGATGTCACTTGAGGGTCACCAGGGGTCACAGCTGCGACCTCTGAGGTCTCCCTTGCTACCCCTGTGGTCACCCCTGCTATCCTTAAAAAATAAATTTTCAAAAAGACTCTTTTTTTTAATTGTATGTTCCTGTGCTGCGGCCAGTGCCATGTGGCTCTTTGTTTCTAGAGTGGCTGGCTTTCTTGTTCGGGCCTCTTAAAAAACAGGGGGTTCCACAAGTGTAACGTTTTAAGCAGTGACCTTAAATAAGAAAGAATAGGATTAACAAATAATGTGTCTTTCTTTAATTCCATACAATAATCACTAGGCTCATTAAAGGTTTATTTCAGGCACACTCCAGGGAGTGAGTCACTGATTTATAAGCCGATTCATGGAATAATTAGCGCGGCGCAAGTGGGCAAAAACGTGCGAATCGCAGTGGAATAGCGAAAATCGCAGTGCAAGTGCGAAAATCGCACGAAAAGCAGCGCACGTCGATTCATGGAAGGCCGTGCGCGAGAAACCCAGCGGATGTGCGATAAAAAAGTTTGCGGCGCACGTTGGCGCACAGGCCATCTAACAGCGTGCGCCAGGTCACAGCGAAAATCGCACAGGCCACAGCGAAATTCGCACATAGCGCGGCGCACGCAACAAAAGTAGGCGGAACACGGGCGTAACACTCGGAATGGGGAACAACTTGCCAAAACGTGGGCGTCACGGGGGAAGTACAGGGCACAAGTGCGCGGAACGCCCACACGCTCGCCTACAACACGTATTCATGGAATAGAATAGGGGAAAAAAGCGCACGCTCAAACCAGCGCACAGGCACAAACACGACCGCCACAAGAAAGCAGGCGGTAGCGTCTCTGCGGCTGTAAGAAATGTGCGCCAAAAGTTGCGCCAACAAATAGCACCTATATACTGCCATGATGAATGTCCCATACTATGGCCCTCCAGGAAATATGACGTGCAAAGGGGTACCCACAAACACGGACACCCGCTGACAAAAAATACGTGTGCGTGTATACCGGGGTGCGCGGGAAGTCTCACACGCGATTTCAGCAGGGTACGTGCATCACAGGGGTTCGCGTGTCCCCCACCACCCCCATCCCCCAGCACTGTGGGGCACCTGCCAGCAGGCCCCCACCCATGTCCAACTCATGTCTCCCACCACCCCCACCCCCCAGCCACCAGGGACACCCTCCACCAGGCCCCCACTCATGTCACCCACCACCCCCCCCTGCCACCAGGGTCACCCTCCAGCAGGCCCCCACTCATGTCACCCACCCCCCCACCCCCCAGCCACCAGGGTCACCCTCCACCAGGCCCCCACTCATGTCACCCACCACCCCCACCCCCCAGCCACCAGGGTCACCCTCCACCAGGCCCCCACTCATGTCTCCCACCACCCCCACACCCCAGCAGTGCAGGGGCACCCTCCACCAGGCCCCCACTCATGTCTACCACCACCCCCACCCCCCCAGCCACCAGGGGCACCCTCCACCAGGCCCCCACCCATGTCTCCCACCACCCCCACCCCCCAGCCACCAGGGGCAGCCTCCACCAGGCCCCCACCCATGTCTCCCACCACCCCCACCCCCCAGCAGTGCAGGGGCACCCTCCACCAGGCCCCCACTCATGTCACCCACCACCCCCACCCCCCAGCCACCAGGGTCACCCTCCACCAGGCCCCCACCCATGTCTCCCACCACCCCCATCCCCCGGCCACCAGGGTCACCCTCCAGCAGGCCCCCACTCATGTCACCCACCACCCCCACCCCCCAGCCACCAGGGCCACCCTCCACCAGGCCCCCACTCATGTCTCCCACCACCCCCACACCCCAGCAGTGCAGGGGCAGCCTCCACCAGGCCCCCACTCATGTCTCCCACCACCCCCACACCCCAGCAGTGCAGGGGCAGCCTCCACCAGGCCCCCACCCATGTCTCCCACCACCCCCACCCCCCAGCCACCAGGGGCAGCCTCCACCAGGCCCCCACCCTTTCCTCCCACCACCCCCACCCCCCAGCCACCAGGGTCACCCTCCACCAGGCCCCCACTCATGTCACTCACCACCCCCACCCCCCTGCCACCATGGGCAGACTCCAGCAGGCCCCCACTCATGTCACCCACCACCCCCACCCCCCAGCAGTGCAGGGGCACCCTCCACCAGGCCCCCACTCATGTCCCCCACCACCCCCACCCCCCAGCACTGTGGGGCACCTGCCAGCAGGCCCCCACCCATGTCCAACTCATGTCTCCCACCACCCCCACCCCCCAGCCACCAGGGTCACCCTCCACCAGGCCCCCACTCATGTCACCCACCACCCCCACCCCCCTGCCACCAGGGTCACCCTCCAGCAGGCCCCCACTCATGTCACCCACCACCCCCGCCCCCCAGCCACCAGGGTCACCCTCCACCAGGCCCCCACTCATGTCACCCACCACCCCCACCCCCCAGCCACCAGGGTCACCCTCCACCAGGCCCCCACTCATGTCTCCCAGACCACCCCCACACCCCAGCAGTGCAGGGGCACCCTCCACCAGGCCCCCACTCATGTCTACCACCACCCCCACCCCCCCAGCCACCAGGGGCACCCTCCACCAGGCCCCCACCCATGTCTCCCACCATCCCCACCCCCCAGCCACCAGGGGCAGCCTCCACCAGGCCCCCACCCATGTCTCCCACCACCCCCACCCCCCAGCAGTGCAGGGGCACCCTCCACCAGGCCCCCACTCATGTCACCCACCACCCCCACCCCCCAGCCACCAGGGTCACCCTCCACCAGGCCCCCACCCATGTCTCCCACCACCCCCACCCCCCGGCCACCAGGGTCACCCTCCAGCAGGCCCCCACTCATGTCACCCACCACCCCCACCCCTCAGCCACCAGGGTCACCCTCCACCAGGCCCCCACTCATGTCTCCCACCACCCCCACACCCCAGCAGTGCAGGGGCAGCCTCCACCAGGCCCCCACTCATGTCTCCCACCACCCCCACACCCCAGCAGTGCAGGGGCAGCCTCCACCAGGCCCCCACCCATGTCTCCCACCACCCCCACCCCCCAGCCACCAGGGGCAGCCTCCACCAGGCCCCCACCCATGCCTCCCACCACCCCCACCCCCCAGCCACCAGGGTCACCCTCCACCAGGCCCCCACTCATGTCACCCACCACCCCCACCCCCCTGCCACCATGGGCAGACTCCAGCAGGCCCCCACTCATGTCACCCACCACCCCCACCCCCCAGCAGTGCAGGGGCACCCTCCACCAGGCCCCCACTCATGTCCCCCACCACCCCCACCCCCCAGCACTGTGGGGCACCTGCCAGCAGGCCCCCACCCATGTCCAACTCATGTCTCCCACCACCCCCACCCCCCAGCCACCAGGGTCACCCTCCACCAGGCCCCCACTCATGTCACCCACCACCCCCACCCCCCTGCCACCAGGGTCACCCTCCAGCAGGCCCCCACTCATGTCACCCACCACCCCCACCCCCCAGCCACCAGGGTCACCCTCCACCAGGCCCCCACTCATGTCACCCACCACCCCCACCCCCCAGCCACCAGGGTCACCCTCCACCAGGCCCCCACTCATGTCTCCCACCACCCCCACACCCCAGCAGTGCAGGGGCACCCTCCACCAGGCCCCCACTCATGTCTACCACCACCCCACCCCCCCAGCCACCAGGGGCACCCTCCACCAGGCCCCCACCCATGTCGCCCACCACCCCCACCCCCCAGCCACCAGGGGCAGCCTCCACCAGGCCCCCACCCATGTCTCCCATCACCCCCACCCCCCAGCAGTGCAGGGGCACCCTCCACCAGGCCCCCACTCATGTCACCCACCACCCCCACCCCCCAGCCACCAGGGTCACCCTCCACCAGGCCCCCACCCATGTCTCCCACCACCCCCACCCCCCGGCCACCAGGGTCACCCTCCAGCAGGCCCCCACTCAGGTCACCCACCACCCCCACCCCCCAGCCACCAGGGTCACCCTCCACCAGGCCCCCACTCATGTCTCCCACCACCCCCACACCCCAGCAGTGCAGGGGCAGCCTCCACCAGGCCCCCACTCATGTCTCCCACCACCCCCACACCCCAGCAGTGCAGGGGCAGCCTCCACCAGGCCCCCACTCATGTCCCCCACCACCCCCACCCCCCAGCCACCAGGGTCACCCTCCACCAGGCCCCCACTCATGTCTACCACCACCCCCACACCCCAGCAGTGCAGGGGCACCCTCCACCAGGCCCCCACTCATGTCTACCACCACCCCCACCCCCCCAGCCACCAGGGGCACCCTCCACTAGGCCCCCACCCATGCTCCCACCACCCCAACCCCCCAGCCACCAGGGGCAGCCTCCACCAGGCCCCCACCCATGTCTCCCACCACCCCCACCCCCCAGCAGTGCAGGGGCACCCTCCACCAGGCCCCCACTCATGTCACCCACCACCCCCACCCCCCAGCCACCAGGGTCACCCTCCACCAGGCCCGCACCCATGTCTCCCACTACCCCCACCCCCCGGCCACCAGGGTCACCCTCCAGCAGGCCCCCACTCATGTCACCCACCACCCCCACCCCCCAGCCACCAGGGTCACCCTCCACCAGGCCCCCACTCATGTCTCCCACCACCCCCACACCCCAGCAGTGCAGGGGCAGCCTTCACCAGGCCCCCACTCATGTCACCCACCACCCCCACCCCCCAGCTACCAGGGTCACCCTCCACCAGGCCCCCACTCATGTCACCCACCACCCCCACTCCCAGCCACCAGGGTCACCCTCCACCAGGCCCCCACTCATGTCACCCACCACCCCCACCCCCCAGCAGTGCAGGGGCACCCTCCACCAGGCCCCCACTCATGTCACCCACCACCCCCACCCCCCAGCCACCAGGGTCACCCTCCACCAGGCCCCCACTCATGTCCCCCACCACCCCCACCCCCCAGCACTGTGGGGCACCTGCCAGCAGGCCCCCACCCATGTCCAACCCATGTCTCCCACCACCCCCACCCCCAGCAGTGCAGGGGCACCCTCCACCAGGCCCCCACCCATGTCTCCCACCACCCCCACCCCCCAGCAGTGCAGGGGCATCCTCCACCAGGCACCCACACATGTCCCCCTGCCCCCAGGTCCTGACGATACTCAATCATGGCAGTAATGGGCAGCATACCCAGCACAAACACCCAGGCAAGGATTGCATCTACCCACATAGTGAATGCAATTACATGATACAACCCCAATGGCAAGTCTGTAAATGAACACATGTCCGTCACACACACATACACAATGGATGCAAGTGATTGTCAAAACCCATATCATGCCATGTATGAAACCAATGAGAAAATACCACAAGTGAAAGTTAAAAAAACATGTATTAAAGATGAAAAATAAGTAAACAAATCAAACATACAACAATGGGGATAACAAAATAAATGGTCCATGTCCGAGAACAAATGTAAAAATAAAAAAAAAAAGTAATCCAAAAACAAATGTTGTCCTAAGCAAAATCATGTGGAAGTAAAATAATGAAAAACCATTTCCTCATGGTGAACACAATAATTAATAAAAAAAATGTTTCTTCAAAAAGCAAACTATATACACGAAAATTCCAGGGTCCATGAGCCCAACACCATAAATGAAACCTACTACTACCTAATGAAAATAATATATACAAAAAAGTGGCCATTGTCCGAGCGGTCCAAAAAAAAAAAAATTAATAAAGGAAACCTAACACTAACTAACTACATAACTATATACAAAGGCAGCGGGCAAGTCCTGCGGCTCACTCGGTGATGTTGCTGGCCAGGGCATCATCGAACTCCATGTCGATGTCCTGGAGGCGGGACTCTGTCCTGGCCCCGAGGTCTCGCAGGGATAACCCCATGTCCAGCTCAAACTCCCTGCGAGCTTCCTCGAGGCACTCAGCCCGCCTCAACGCCCGACGCATGGAGAACTCCGCCCTGACCATGGTGAGCCGCTCCTCTTCCGCCCGCTGCCGCTCCGCACCTATCCGCTGGACCAACTGCTCCCACACGGAAGACACCACCATCCCAGGGTTGCCCTGCCCTCCGGCCGATGTCTGCCGCTCTGATCTTGAAGGCCCCGAGCCATGATGCCTGCCACGTCGAGCCTGCTGCTGCCTCCGACGCCACTGCCTCTGCCAGCACGACGGCATCCAGGCTGATGGAAACCACCGACGCCGTCGTGCACGTGCCCTGCCTGATGATGCTGTCACATGTTCCATCTGCTGGGGTCCAGTTGCTGTGTTGTCCACCCCTGCTGGACCTCCGACTCCCAACTGTGGCAGGGATGGGATCCCCACCGAGCTGGCTGCATTGGTCGGGGCAGGTCCACAGGGGGCCCTGGTGGCATCTGGGCCGGAAGACGGCAAGGAGAACGACTGGTGTATAGCCTGCACAGAGGAGGAGAGGGCCGCCAGATTGGACAACACATGCAGGAAACCCCCGAACATGGCCGATCCCAATTGGGCCACGTCGGCACGGTGCACTTCGTGATGACGTGCGTCCTCCTCCCGGGAAGCACGCACGGCATCACGAATCACAGCCGTGCGCATCGCGACCCCAATCAGGACCTTCTCCACACGGCCAGGGGTTCCCACGTCCGCAGGTGGAGGGGAGTCAGGTGACATGGACATCCCCTCTACCTGCGGACGCGCCTGGGACGGGGCATCCCTGCTGGTGCATGGTGGTGCACTCACAGGGTCAGGGACAGCGACATGCACAGGCCCCTCCACGGTGACCTGTGCTGCCTCCTGCCCCTGGCCCTGGACTGCACCACTTGCACCAGCAGGGATGCCCCCACCAGGCCCCATGTGTGCCCCAGTGGCGGCCTCCTCCTCCTCTGTGCAAACCACCAACCTGGATGGCTCCTCACCGTCTCCCACCGTAGCAGGCCCCTGTGGGGGCTCACCCACCCCTTCCGCTGCAGCCGTGGGGGCATCCCCGCCGCCTTGCTCCACAGCGCCGTCTCCGCCCTCTTCTTCACTAGCCGCTGCGTAGAGGGAGACAAAGAACACAAGCATCAGGGCACTGTACAATGATCCCCTAGACAGGAAGCAATAGCAGATGAGCACCACTGTCAAAGTACACTTCCATCATGTCCCTCCACAACACATGGGTCAGTCCAGGCAAAACACACACAGTAACAGGCATGGTGCATGCCATGGACATTTCCATGCATGTCCAATGGACTCTTGAAACATTCAATGATATGTAACTCACATGCATCATGGCTCATGCCTATCACATGCACACACTTCACCTCAGTCACATCCATCTGGGCCCAAACACACCAAATACAGCGGATACAAGGGTAATTTGGCTGCTTCACTGAATCTGTGCATTGTCACACACATGTGTCATGCATCCATGGCATGCACAAGTCACAGACACGCAGGTCAGGCACACAGACATGGCTACCATATATGTACCTGGCATCAGCACCCATCCCTCACCCCCACCCATGTCCAGGTACAGAGACTGGCATGCTCTCATGTTCAAAATCTGCATAGGGCTCCCCATGCGGCATTTGAACACATGCAACAACCATGTGGGTCACACATCACTGGTCGCACATGCATTACCATGATGTCCCTGCACACATACATGCATACATGGCCTATGGCACACATACAGGCAAGTATCATAGAACCAGCACACCGCAACATGCCCTGTCTCACACAGTAATGCTTGGACACTTACCGCTCAACTCCAGACGGGCCTCCCTCTCAAGGATCTGGGCGTGGAGCGCTGGGCGTACGCGTTCCAGGACCCTCATCTGGATGGAACTCATGCGGCCCCGGCCCCCCTCCACGAGGCGCCGGGCCTTCACAAGGGTCCTGGACCTCAAGTCCTCCCAGCGCTTCTTGATCTTCAGGACGTTGCGGGTTGCCACCCCCTCCACGTTGATGGCAACCACACAGTCGGCCCAGATCCTCTCCCGTCCTTCCTTGCTGGCGCGGGACGATCCAAAGAGGGCATCATACTGCCCCAGGACATGCTCCACCAGGACACCAACTTCGGTGTCAGTGAAGCTGGTGCCCCTCTGGCCTGGGGTTGCCACTGGTGCCAGATGTGGAAGTGCCCGACATGGCAACCCCAGAGGCAGGTGTGGGTGGGCAACTGGGTCCTGGGGCTGGGCTGTGGAGGGATGTAATCCCAGTCGGGAGTCTTCAGTTCCAGCAGGGGTGGACACAGCAACTGGACCCCTGCAGATGGCTGATGTGCAGGCACCAAATGGCAGGGCACGGTGGCAGCAGGCAGGCAGGCAGGCAGCAGCAGATGGCACGTGGGAGGCTGCTCGGGGCACTGGGGGGCAGTAACTCGGCCTTCTGGGCAGGAGTGTGGTCTTCCGTGTGTTTTCGCGTGGCCAGCTTGATACGGAGTGATTTGGCACGTGAAAATCATGCACGTCAGCGTGAAATCCGAGGAAAGGCCCTTAGCGCGTAAGCGCGTCAGCACGCATACGCGATTCTATTGGACCAGAGTCCCTCAGCGCGTAAGCGCGTCTGTGACGTGACCCGCACGGGTGTTCCCCACTCAGCACGTGATGACGGAGCACACGTGGAAATACTGCACGTCAGAGTGTCATCGCGTGTAATTGGACAAAAGTGCGCGTACACGCGATTGGCCTATGTACGTGTATTTCATGGGTGCGCGGGCACTTACACACGCAAGTACGTCAGCGAACCTGTATCCCGTGGTGCGTGTGAATTTCCACACGCTATTGGACTGGGAACTGGATTCCAGGGGTGCGCGGGTCACACGCTCGCCTAGAACACGCGCAAAGCATAAATTTGTGCACTTTAACAATAACAAGCTCAGACGCCAGGATGAACATACCGTTCCTAGCAGCAGTGGCAGTGGGCTACCAAAGGAGGAGGAGGAGGATAGTCAGGGCCAGAATATTCACACCCAGAACCAGCCTTATCGGGATGCCTGATGACCAGGTGTATGGGAGGTACAGGTTTCCACCACACATTATACTGGACCTGGTGAGTGAGTGGGAGGATGACCTCACATCACCCACCCTGTGCTCCCAAGCACTCAGCCCCCTGGAGAAGGTCCTCAATGTACTGCACTTCTTAGCCACTGGATCATTTCAGCGGACAAGTGCCATAGTGGGTGGGGTGTCACAGGCCACCCAGTCACGCTGCCTACACCAGGTCTTGAACATCATCACTGCACGCCCATCAGTCCGCAGGCACATATACCTGCCCAGAACACCTGGAGAAAGGCATGCTGCCGCCCTGGATTTTTACGGTGTGGCACGATTCCCCAAAGTGCTAGGTGCCATCGACTGCACCCATGTGGCTCTACGTCCCCCCAGGGCATCTGAGCACATATATAGGAACCGCAAGCACTGGCATTCCATCAACGTGCAGGTAGCATGTAATGCCAAGGGAATCATCACCTCAGTATATGCCAACTATCCCGGGTCCACCCACGACAGCTTCATTTACCGAATGTCCACCCTAAGCCGGGACCTAGAAGCTGGGCGGCATGGCGATACATGGCTGCTTGGTGAGTATGTATGCCACTGCACATGCATGCATGTTGGATACTGAGCAAGGTCACAACCCCACCAATGATACCAATCACCACCTCCACAGGGGACAGTGCCTACCCTCTCAGCCCCCACATGATGACGCCAATTCGGAACCCCACCACGCCACCCGAGGTAAGATATAACACAGCCCACATTACGACCCGGGGCATAGTGGAGCGCACATTCGGAGTGCTAAAGTCACGCTTTCGCTCCCTTGACCGTTCTGGCGGGCAGCTGTTATACGCTCCCCCAGTAGTGTGCAGGATCATAGTGGCAGCATGTGTCCTGCACAACGTTGCAACACGCCGGGGCCTGGCCGTGGACATGGTGGTGGCCCCACATCCCCAACCACATGCACAGCCGCTGCGCATGGGAGGGGAAAGGGCACGGGGGGAGGCAGCCCGTACACAGCTAGTGGCTAATTACTTCACATAGAAATCACACCCCTGTGGAGTGCACACTGCCCTGGCACATTCCATCTGACAATCAATGATGACTCAACCTGACACTGTTACTGAATGTCTGGAGAATGAACCGTGAATACCATATCAGCCTGAGATTGTTCACCTGGAAGTGTCACAATGTGTGCATCCCTACCCACACAGACACCACCAATGCAGTTTTGTGAAGTTACACATTCAAGCAGCTAAAATGAATACCCACTTGCAAAATGCAACAAGAGGACAGTGCCATGTCAGCCAACCCAACACCAGCACCGCCACACGACACACCGTGCCATGTCATGCTAATTGCAGGTAAACAAAGTAATCCCCACAACATGACACTAGTGTCACTATGTACAGTGTCCCTATTAGAAACCTGCAACACCTGAAATGCTCACAGCAATGCCGGACCAACAACATACTTGAGCACGTACTACCATTAACATGACATCACAAATGTTACATATTAGTAGTCTCACCACCTGGAAATGCCTGCACTCCCACCACTACCAACTGTGCAGTGTTGGCGCCATGTAGAGTTGTAGGTGCACTGCTGCCAACATGGACCCCATCTCCAGACTAGAGGTCCTTGTGTAGACATGAGGAAGGGACCTGCAAATTGGGAGGTAGACACAGAAGAAGAGTTACACATCAATGCAACATGCAGTGTACAACACAACAGCAATATGCACTAGGAATGTATACACAGTATTGACTACAGACTGCCCACACAGCTCATGGGAGTCCAACGTCACTGTGTAATTCACTGTCACTTGGGCACACCCTTTGCAAGCCCATGGAAACGGGAAGCAGGAGGGGTGTGTGTGACTCAAACCCAAGCATCTGAACCAAATACATTACAAGCCTGCATGTGCCCAGCCACAATGCAGCGTATGCCCACAGGAACCACGGAAGCCAACAAATCGTCCCAAAAAAATTGGGAATAAAAGAAATCAAAATAAAAATAAAAATAAGAAACAATCAAAAATGGCCATTGATGGGCCCGGGGGGGTTGGGGAGGCCACCCAGGAGGTCCGAGGACAGGATGCACACCAGAACCCACCTGCGTGGATCCTGGGAAGATAAAACACCTCCATGGGCTCATGGCCCACACGGCTACCCTATTGTGGGAGTATCACTGCTGTCGCTATTATCACCCTGTGCAGCTGCATCCGGAGGTGGTTGCACTATGGGAGGCAGCCCACGCAAGGCCCTAGTCTGCTCCTCCATGGCTGCAAGCATGCGGGTGTGGTAGGTCTGGTTCTGGAGGATGAGTGTGCGGAGGTCCCCATGCAACAACTCACGGGATGCCCGGACCTCCGCCCTCGTTGCCTGCATTTCAGCTGAGAGCGTACGGGTGAGACGCTCCAGCTGCTGTTCTGTCCTTTGGTGTGTTGAAGCCTCAAGCTCAACAAGAGTCGTCCTGAGGTGAAGGAGCTCCTGCCTCAGGGCTTCCCTGTGGCCCTGGGACTCAATGGAGATGGCCTCCTGCAGAGTCGCCAGTGCCGCCCGCCTGTCCCTGTTGGACCCCAACATGTCCTTCCTGTGTGACTGGGAGATGGAGTCGGTTGCCTGCTCTAGTCGCTCCATCAGCCTTTCTGGCGGGACAATGGAAGTGGCCACCCTATCCATGGCCTGAGCTATCATCTCGGATGATGCAGCCTGTTGGGTTGCCATACCGTAAATGGATTGCTCCCATGCGGTATTGCCGGGTGGCGTACGGCCACCACGTCGGCGGGCACCACACCTGTCTGGGGCAAGGCGAACTGCGCCTTGCTGTGCCGGCACTGCCTGAGGCTGCAGGACTGCATTCCCCCTCTGATCTGCTGGCCCAGGAACAGGATCAGATGTCGCGGAGTGTGACCCTGCATCCGTAACCACCGAAGGCGTAGCTGCCAACACTGACATCCCCATGGAGGGTTCTGACCCTGGTGCAGGTGGGTGAGACAGAACAGAATCCCTCCCTGGAACACTCACCTGCGACGGCACGTAGGTCTCATCCGAATCAACACCTGAGTACAGCTCGGGGGAGGTGCAGCCAGAGACACCCCTTGAGAGCACGACCTGCAGCACTTGTGGGTTCTCCCCCACCACCACACCACGTCCCTCACTGGTGGTTGGTCGGCCCTCGGACCCCTCCTGGGTCTGCACCATCTCCACAACCCCAGCAGTATCAGGTGCGTCTTCCCCTGCAAAGACATGAAAACAAAGAAATGGAAACAGGCATTAGCACCATGGCACACAATGAGGGCTGAGAAGCAAGAGAACCAGTACTTGATTGACACATGTCCCACATGACTAAAACCCTCCCATGCATGCACCCTCACTGCGTATGAAGTGCAGGCAAATGGCACACACTGATGACACCAAGATGGAAGATGAACACATTTTCTGCATGCTGCCTGGCAGTGGCATCACACATTGGCCTGTGATTGCCAGGTGAAACACACATGCCATCACACAGATGGCATGTACCATTGCTATTGAGTGAAGATGGAGAGGAGGGCAGCACCTATTCATTCAGTCCAGTTCCCGCATGTAATCGCTTTTCTAATTCTAACAGGTCAGATTTTTCACCTGGAGCTGCCAGTCTGAAATGGTCCAATTGCACAGGGACATGTGTGTACAAATGATATCCAGGTAACAAAGTCACTCCACTTTACCATAGCCATGTCAGACATGTGACTAGTGGACAGCGACATGCCTAGTAAAAGTGGTGGAATGCAAACAAACTGACTGAATGAACAGTGAAAAATAAGCAACTA
Source organism: Ambystoma mexicanum (assembly GCF_040938575.1). Classification (NCBI taxonomy): domain Eukaryota; kingdom Metazoa; phylum Chordata; class Amphibia; order Caudata; family Ambystomatidae; genus Ambystoma; species Ambystoma mexicanum. The sequence goes on from NC_090934.1 coordinate 232,728,972, forward strand.
TGTTGTGGCAAGGTGACACTTCAAGGGCAACTGGCGTGCAGTTGGGCTAGATGTCTACTGTTGGCAGAAGGGATACTGCTATGGCCAAATGCAGCTGCGCAGGAAGTATTGCATGAAGCACATGGCTGACCCATACGACTCAGGCGCACACACTCTCACCTGGCACACAAACAGAAGCCCTCACACACACACCATGCACATGGATGACACACACATGCATGTGCACTCACCGGACAATGCCTCGTAATCAGCCAGATCTCCCACGCCTTGGATCTGTTCCTCCGTGACGTAGGTCCCAGCGACTGACTCATGTGGAGTGAGTTCCATGTCTACTACTGGAGACCCACCTCCAGTCACTAGAGTTGCGGCATGACTTGAGGCCAGCTTACTCTTTGCCCTGCGCTTTAGGTCATTCCAGCGCTTATAGCAATCATTGGCTGTGCGCCTCACGATTCCAAGGGCACTTACGATGTCCGCAACAGTCTGCCAGTGTGCCTGGCGTTGTGCAGGTGTGGTCTTGGATCCTGCAACAATGACCATCTCGTTGTCATGTCCGGACACATACTCGACAAGTGCATTCAGTTCGTCATCCGTGAAGCTGGGCTTCCTGGATGGGCCGGACTGTGTAGCCGTGTCTGGGGCATCAGCCTGTGCCGGACGAGCACTCTTCCTCTTCCGCTTGGAAGGTGGTGGTGATCCTGAGTGTCCTGCGCCGCTCTGGACACTAGGGGCAGGAGCCCTGGTGGACTCTGTATCAGGAGTGTGGGATTGCACACTCAGCATGGGAGTTGGTGCAGGCATTGGCTCTAGTGTGATGGTGTCAGGGGGAATGTCAGCAGCATGGACTAGGACCGACACTGTCCTGGCTGGGTGTGTGAGGGCTGGGGTGGATGGAGCCGCAGCTGCCCCTGCAGCCTCTCCGCCCTGCCTCCTTGGTGCAGCAGATGACCTTGCTGGCCCAGATGCACGTGGCATGGTGACATCAACGTGCACCAGCGCACGTGTCATAGGCCTGCTGACCTGGAAGTCAGCCATGGAGTCAGCCAGATCTGGTGCCACAATGGGCTGGTCCAACAAGGGCTGAGCATGGATGGTGTCAGCCACATCAGCCTCAACGGGAGTGGGGGGGATTATGGGTGCCCTTGACTGGTCCTCCACACATGGGGGGACAGGCTCACCCTGCAAGTAACGACCACGTCCCCTACCGGATCCACCACGGCCACCACTTGTGGCTCTTCCACCTTTGCCACCCTTACGGAATCCTCGCCTCCCAGCCATGGCACTGATGTAAATGTGCGTATGGGAGTGGCTGGAAACTATTGTCCTGGGCAATTGGGGGTCAAAGGGGTTGGGTACCAGATGGTAATTGTACCCTAGTGCTCTTGCAAGGCTGATTGTAACCCCTGGGGAAAGATGACGGGTCACGCTACGCACAGGAGCCCCAAAAAAGGGAGATGACGTGCACGCAACCCCTCCTAGACCACTTGTGCAGAAAGAAAAACCTGCACTACGCTGTGGCACCCAGTAACACAAGAATGAACGTATGCGTGTCACACGCAGCCTAGAATGACCTCTGAAGGGGTAGGCTACACACGGGGCAAGCACAGATGTTAGATACGTGCGTGACTCACCGTCTGCCTGGTAAACGAGCGTGTAAAAGGAGCACGTTTGGTTGGCAACACCCCCGCCAAAAGAAGATTTGTACGCTGTCTGAGGAGACAGGACAACAGTAGAAGGGAACACTGTTTGAGGGAACAGGCCCAGGTAAACCAGTAAAAGCGAAAAAAGAGAAAAAGCTGTCAGAGGTAACAGGGAATACGAACTTGAAACGCCATGAAGTAAATCTCGTGTGAAACGACAAGAAGTACAGAATTCACCCACTCGCTCTCCGCGAAAAGCACGTACAAGGATAACGTGTTCTACACATACCTTTTATACAGGGCCACACGTCCAGCGTCACTTACGCGGCGTGTACGCGCTAGGGCCATTTCCACCAATTACACGCTTTGTCACTTCTGCGTGTAGGGACATTTCCACCAATTACACGCTTTGTCACTTCTGCGTGTAGGGCCATTTCCACCAATTACACGCTTTGTCACTTCTGCGTGTAGGGCCATTTCCACCAATCACACGCTTTGTCACTTCTGCGTGTAGGGCCATTTCCACCAATCACACGCGATTACACTCTGACGTGCAGTTTTTCCACGTGGCCTCTGTCATCACGTGCTGTGTGGGAAACACCCGTGCGGGTCACGTCACAGACGCGCTTACGCGCTGAGGGCCTTTCCTCGGTTTTCACGCTGACGTGCAGGATTTTCACGTGCCAAATCACTCCGTACCAAGCTGGCCACGCCTACGCACACGGAATACCACGCTCCTGCCCGGAAGGCCGAACTACTGCCCCCCAGAGCCCCGAGCACGCTCCCACCTGCTGCTGCCTGACTGCCTGCTGCCCCTGCACTGCTGGGGGGTGGGGGTGATAGGGGACATGGGTGGGGGCCTGGTGGAGGCTGCCCCTGCACTGCTGGGGGGTGGGGGTGTTGGGAGACATGGGTGGGGGCCTGGTGGAGGGTGCCCCTGGTGGCGGGGGGGTGGGGGTGATAGGGGACATGAGTGGGGGCCTGGTGGAGGGTGCCCCTGGTGGCGGGGGGGTGGGGGTGATAGGGGACATGAGTGGGGGCCTGGTGGAGGGTGCCCCTGGTGGCTGGGGGGTGGGGGGGATAGGGGACATGGGTGGGGGCCTGGTGGAGGGTGCCCCTGGTGGCGGGGGGGTGGGGGTGATAGGGGACATGGGTGGGGGCCTGGTGGAGGGTGCCCCTGCACTGCTGGGGGGTGGGGGTGTTGGGAGACATGGGTGGGGGCCTGATGGAGGGTGCCCCTGGTGGCGGGGGGGTGGGGGTGATAGGGGACATGGGTGGGGGCCTGGTGGAGGCTGCTCCTGCACTGCTGGGGGGTGGGGGTGTTGGGAGACATGGGTGGGGGCCTGGTGGAGGGTGCCCCTGGTGGCTGGGGGGTGGTGGTGGTGGGAGACATGGGTGGGGGCCTGGTGGAGGCTGCCCCTGCACTGCTGGGGGGTGGGGGTGTTGGGAGACATGGGTGGGGGCCTGGTGGAGGGTGCCCCTGGTGGCGGGGGGGTGGGGGTGATAGGGGACATGAGTGGGGGCTTGGTGGAGGGTGCCCCTGGTGGCGGGGGGTGGGGGTGATAGGGGACATGAGTGGGGGCCTGGTGGAGGGTGCCCCTGGTGGCTGGGGGGTGGGGATGATAGGGGACATGGGTGGGGGCCTGGTGGAGGGTGCCCCTGGTGGCGGGGGGGTGGGGGTGATAGGGGACATGAGTGGGGGCCTGGTGGAGGGTGCCCCTGCACTGCTGGGGGGTGGGGGTGATAGGGGACATGGGTGGGGGCCTGGTGGAGGCTGCCCCTGCACTGCTGGGGGGTGGGGGTGATAGGGGACATGGGTGGGGGCCTGGTGGAGGCTGCCCCTGCACTGCTGGGGGGTGGGGGTGATAGGGGACATGGGTGGGGGCCTGGTGGAGGGTGCCCCTGGTGGCTGGGGGGTGGTGGTGGTGGGAGACATGGGTGGGGGCCTGGTGGAGGGTGCCCCTGGTGGCGGGGGGGTGGGGGTGATAGGGGACATGAGTGGGGGCCTGGTGGAGGGTGCCCCTGCACTGCTGGGGGGTGGGGGTGATAGGGGACATGGGTGGGGGCCTGGTGAAGGGTGCCCCTGGTGGCGGGGGGTGGGGGTGATAGGGGACATGGGTGGGGGCCTGGTGGAGGGTGCCCCTGGTGGCGGGGGGGTGGGGGTGGTGGGAGACATGGGTGGGGGCCTGGTGGAGGGTGCCCCTGGTGGCTGGGGGGTGGGGGTGGTGGGAGACATGGATGGGGGCCTGGTGGAGGGTGCCCCTGGTGGCTGGGGGGTGGGGGTGGTGGGAGACATGGGTGGGGGCCTGGTGGAGGGTGCCCCTGGATGCTGGGGGGTGGGGGTGGTGGGAGACATGAGTGGGGGCCTGGTGGAGGGTGCCCCTGCACTGCTGGGGGGTGGGGGTGATAGGGGACATGAGTGGGGGCCTGGTGGAGGGTGCCCCTGCACTGCTGGGGGGTGGGGGTGGTGGGAGACATGGATGGGGGCCTGGTGGAGGGTGCCCCTGGTGGCTGGGGGGTGGGGGTGATAGGGGACATGAGTGGGGGCCTGGTGGAGGGTGCCCCTGCACTGCTGGGGGGTGGGGGTGGTGGGAGACATGGATGGGGGCCTGGTGGAGGGTGCCCCTGGTGGCTGGGGGGTGGGGGTGGTGGGAGACATGAGTGGGGGCCTGGTGGAGGGTGCCCCTCGTGGCGGGGGGTGTGGGGGTGGTGGGAGACATGGATGGGGGCCTGGTGGAGGGTGCCCCTGGTGGCTGGGGGGTGGGGGTGGTGGGAGACATGAGTGGGGGCCTGGTGGAGGGTGCCCCTGCACTGCTGGGGGGTGGGGGTGATAGGGGACATGAGTGGGGGCCTGGTGGAGGGTGCCCCTGCACTGCTGGGGGGTGGGAGTGATGGGAGACATGGATGGGGGCCTGGTGGAGGGTGCCCCTGGTGGCTGGGGGGTGGGGGTGGTGGGAGACATGAGTGGGGGCCTGGTGGAGGGTGCCCCTGGTGGCTGGGGGGTGGGGGTGATAGGGGACATGAGTGGGGGCCTGGTGGAGGGTACCCCTGGTGGCGGGGGGGTGGGGGTGATAGGGGACATGAGTGGGGGCCTGGTGGAGGGTGCCCCTGGTGGCTGGGGGGTGGGGGTGATAGGGGACATGAGTGGGGGCCTGGTGGAGGGTGCCCCTGGTGGCTGGGGGTGGTGGTGGTGGGAGACATGGGTGGGGGCCTGGTGGAGGGTGCCCCTGGTGGCGGGGGGGTGGGGGTGATAGGGGACATGAGTGGGGGCCTGGTGGAGGGTGCCCCTGGTGGCTGGGGGTTGGGGGTGATAGGGGACATGGGTGGGGGCCTGGTGGAGGGTGCCCCTGGTGGCGGGGGGGTGGGGGTGATAGGTGACATGAGTGGGGGCCTGGTGGAGGGTGCCCCTGCACTGCTAGGGGGTGGGGGTGATAGGGGACATGGGTGGGGGCATGGTGGAGGCTGCCCCTGCACTGCTGGGGGGTGGGGGTGATAGGGGACATGGGTGGGGGCCTGGTGGAGGTTGCCCCTGGTGGCTGGGGAGTGGTGGTGGTGGGAGACATGGGTGGGGGCCTGGTGGAGGGTGCCCCTGGTGGCGTGGGGGTGGGGGTGATAGGGGACATGAGTGGGGGCCTGGTGGAGGGTGCCCCTGCACTGCTGGGGGGTGGGGGTGTTGGGAGACATGGGTGGGGGGCTGGTGGAAGGTGCCCCTGGTGGCGGGGGGTGGGGGTCATATGGCACATGAGTGGGGGCCTGGTGGAGGGTGCCCCTGGTGGCGGGGGGGTGGGGGTGATAGGGGACATGAGTGGGGGCCTGGTGGAGGGTGCCCCTGGTGGCTGGGGGGTGGGGGTGATAGGGGACATGGGTGGGGGCCTGGTGGAGGGTGCCCCTGGTGGCAGGGGGGTGGGGGTGATAGGGGACATGAGTGGGGGCCTGGTGGAGGGTGCCCCTGCACTGCTGGGGGGTGGGGGTGATAGGGGACATGGGTGGGGGCCTGGTGGAGGCTGCCCCTGCACTGCTGGGGGGTGGGGGTGTTGGGAGACATGGGTGGGGGCCTGGTGGAGGGTGCCCCTGGTGGCTGGGGGGTGGTGGTGGTGGGAGACATGGGTGGGGTCCTGGTGGAGGGTGCCCCTGGTGGCTGGGGGGTGGGGGTGGTGGGAGACATGGGTGGGGGCCTGGTGGAGGGTGCCCCTGGTGGCTGGGGGGTGGGGTGGTGGGAGACATGGGTGGGGGCCTAGTGGAGGGTGCCCCTGGTGGCTGGGGGGTGGGGGTGGTGGGAGACATGAGTGGGGGCCTGGTGGAGGGTGCCCCTGCACTGTTGGGGGGTGGGGGTGATAGGGGACATGGGTGGGGGCCTGGTGGAGGGTGCCCCTGGATGCTGGGGGGTGGGGGTGTTGGGAGACATGGGTGGGGGCCTGGTGGAGGCTGCCCCTGCACTGCTGGGGGGTGGGGGTGCAGGGGGACATGAGCAGGTGTGCAGGGTAGTCCCCTGTTTTGTGGGCTGCCTGCAGGGGCCGTGGAGGGTGTACAGGGAACACCTGTGAGGACCCACCCAGCCTAATTGCGTGTGATGATTCCCGCACACCCCTGTAATACACGTACCTGGCCAAATCGCATGTGAGAATTCCCGCGCACCCCTGTAATACACGTACCCTGGCCAATCGCGTGTAGAACTTCCCACGCACCCCTGTAATACACGTACCAGGCCAAATCGCGTGTGATAATTCCCGCGCACCCCTGTAATACACGTACCTGGCCAAATCGCATGTGAGAATTCCCGCGCACCCCTGTAATACACGTACCCAGCCGAATCGCGTGTAGAACTTCCCGCACACCCCTGTAATACACGTACCCTGGCCAATCGCGTGTAGAACTTCCCACGCACCCCTGTAATACACGTACCAAGCCAAATCGCGTGTGATAATTCCCGCGCACCCCTGTAATTCACGTACCCTGGCCAATCGCGTGTAGAACTTCCCACGCACCCCTGTAATACACGTACCAGGCCAAATCGCATGTGAGAATTCCCGCGCACCCCTGTAATACACGTACCCAGCCGAATTGCGTGTAGAACTTCCCGCACACCCCTGTAATACACGTACCCTGGCCAATCGCGTGTAGAACTTCCCACGCACCCCTGTAATACACGTACCAAGCCAAATCGCGTGTGATAATTCCCGCGCACCCCTGTAATTCACGTACCCTGGCCAATCGCGTGTAGAACTTCCCATGCACCCCTGTAATACACGTACCAGGCCAAATCGCGTGTGATAATTCCCGCGCACCCCTGTAATACACGTACCCAGCCGAATCGCGTGTAGAACTTCCCGCACACCCCTGTAATACACGTACCCTGGCCAACCGCGTGTAGAACTTCCCACGTACCCCTGTAATACACGTACCCTGACTAATCGCGTGTATGACTTCACGCGTACCCCTGATATGCACGTTACCCGCTTTGCGTTCCTTGTTTGGCAGCCCTGTAGACTGGTCCAGGGTTAGCGCAGCCCTTTGCGATGATTTAGCGATTTTGATGGCTTTTCCTTGCGCGAGGGCGTTCTTGGGGGCGTTACTGGCGCTGCTGCAGGGTCGCTGCGATACTCTGCGCCACGGCTGGTTTGGGAGCCTGAAATCCATGAATACGCTGTGCGCGGAAATCGGTTTTAGCGCACGTGCCTGGCGCAGACAATCGCACGCGGACACTCTGCGCCAGCCGCTTGCGACACTTTTCAGCGAAATTCTATGAATTACCCTGTTAGTCTGTTCTTAAACACCTCAACTCAGCCTTTCATCCTTCTGAGGTCGATAAATGAGTAGCAACACAGGTTGGGTGATATTGTATATATATATATTTGTTCTTTATAAAGCACTTAAGAGTAAGTGCTATATAATAACACATTATCATTTGGCCTTGGAAGTCTGCTTGCATTCACAGTATCTTGGTAATATGGACCTATACACACTGATATTAACGATACATATGGTGATCCATTCTTGTATGAAATGTATATCACATTATAGTGATATTGTTACCATATTTTTAGTAGTATTCTTAGGAACAATGCTATGTGATGTCACTTCCTGTTTTGTCAAGGGGTAAAAAGTCGTGTTGCATCGTTTCCCGTGATGTCCCTTGAAGTGGGGTCAAATGATGTCACTTCATTTGATGTCATCAAAGGTCAAGGGTCGTGTGATGTCACTTCCACCACCCCGGGCATTTTGGTGAAATGACGTCCCTGCTCTTAAAGTCAACGTAGTAGCACCTTCCAGCAGTGCTGCTATATTTGTAATTGGCAAAATAAAACCCCTTCCCAACAAGCCAACTATACTTTCAATAACACAGTAACATCACTTCTGAGTTGTACAGTGACAGCACTTTCAGTAGAGCTGAATTGTTCTTAATAAAGAAATAAAGTCACTTCTCATGAATGTTTATTTACCTTTTTTTAATGAGGTGGTCCTGGCAATACTCAGACATTACGGTACTTCTCAGCAGGGCTGCTATACTTTAATGAGAGAGTACTGCCACTTTTCATGTGGGCCACTATACTTCTGGGACTGCACCAGCTCTAGGAAGGAAGAGTTGTTATGCTCTTAGCTGTGGCTCCATGACCCCTCCTGAAAGGAATTCTAAACCCTCTCAAGCAGGGCTTGCTTCTCCCACAGATAAACTCAGGCCAGCTGGAGTGGAGAGCTCTACATATCATGGTCCACAGTGGTGATATTTCAGGGTGATTGACTAAATATTAAAGTGTCACCAAAGAATGGGGCCTCCCATGTATGAGAAGGACTCCATTAACGTAAATGGGGCCATTGGCCAAGCTGAAGCTGTTATCTGTGATGCAGGCTTGCTACGCTATGAGAGAGACAGCGATCCACGTTGTCAGATTAAAAACCAATGAATACAATTTTGAGGATGTCAGACTCACCCAAAGTGTGAGAGAGACTGTTCCATTGTGTAAGATTCACTTCCATGAGTGAGACATTGTGCTAAAATGTGAACGTCTCACACCAAATGTTTGACACTGTGCTCTAAGGTATGAAATAGTCACCCAATTAATATAATTATGCCCCCATCCCCTTGTGTGAGACTCACACCAAAGGAGTTAGACTGTGCACCAGGGTGTGGGATAGGCAACCACTCATTGGGACTTCAGTCTCCTGCGTGATATACACAATGTTGTGATTGCATATTGTAAGATGAGTGGTACACATCCAATAAGTGAACAGTACTCTAAGGAGTGAGAGTCACACCCAATTAATTTGTCTCTGCTGCAAGGTGTGAGATTTGGGCACACAGAAGAGAGATTCTCAAACCTTATGATTGATGCAATGTGATAAGTTGCACCTTTCTTAGCACAGAAGACTGGGCAGCCGTAGAGTATAAAAGCACGCTTGTTTACTTAGTTACAGGTTTGTTACCGGTTCAGGATACAGTCATAGGTACATGGGAACACACACACACACACCGGAGCCCTCCCTCAAGACCAACCTCTACCATATGACACAAAAGGAATCTTGGTGAAGAACACTCACTCTAACATTCCAGTCCTTACATCATCATACATACCAGGTAAGGAAGAAGTCAGACACAACACAATAACACAATGGGCCTCATTACACAGTACGCGGAGGACCAAGGTGCTATTAGCACCTTGGTTCATGCCGGTAAAATACCGGCACAGCCTTGGTGGAAAGGGGAATTACCGCCCTATTCCAAGGTCGGCGGGGCTGTAATTCCCCCTTCCCCCATTGCCCTTCCCCATTCCCATTTTTGCCCCATAGGTGGTCTGACCACACGTCCTTTGCGGGTCCCGCTAATGGACCAGGGTGCTAATAACGGGCCCGCTATTTGCGGGCCTGTAATTAGCGCCTTCCCCATTCCCATTGAGCCCTATGGGGGCTCAAATGGGAATGGGGAATGGTTGGTTGAATGGGGACTTACCGGGTCCGCACAGGTTGGAATGTCCCGGTAAGTCCCCATTCAACCAGACCGGACCTGGGTTTGGAGGCAGCCATGGCGCTAACAGCGCCATGGCTGCTTCCAAACTCGCAATGACCCCCTGTGTCCCTAGTTGTGAGACTCACACACAAGGAATGGTACTTTGCTCTGACTGAGGTGTGAGACTTAGGGCCTCATTACATGGTAGGCGGTGAACCATGGCGCTATTAGCGCCATGGTTCATGCCGGTAAAATACCGGCACCGCCTTGGTGGAAAGGGGAATTACCGCCCCATTCCAAGGTTGGCGGGGCGGTAATTCCCCCTTCCACCATTGCCCTTCCCCATTCCCATTTTTGCCCCATAGGGCTCTATGGGAATGGGGAAGGCGCTAATTACGGTACCGCAAATTGCGGTACCGTAATTAGCTCCACTGGTCCCTTTGCGGGTTGGTTTTTAACGCCTGCAAAAAGCAGGCGTTAAATTCCCCAACCCGCAAAGGGACCTCGTAGTAAGGCGGTAAGGATTTACCGGTACCGGTAAGATACCGGTACCGGTAAACCCTTACCGCCTACCGTGTAATGAGGCCCTTAGATGCAATAAGTGAAACTTTGCTTTGACTTTTTAGTCTAAAAATAAATGAAAATGTTTCAGATAATGTTCCCAGTAGTGAGACCTAAAGGTGAAAGGTTTGCGAATCGTGCATTGACTGCGACTCTACTCCTAGGCAGGGGTGTTGCTAGGTCTGGAAAAGATCAGGGGCTAAGCTAATGTCGGGACTGGCGGGATTCAGGCTAGTTATATCCTTTTGGTTGTAGTCCCTGAGGTTCTATCTGTGGCTACAAGCAAAAGACCTGGGGCTATAGCCCCCTCAACCCCCCCAGCAACGCCTCTGCTCCTAGGTATGCATATTGCATGTAAATAATTAGACTTTTGTTCAAGTGGCCAGAATGCCATAACATAATCTAGATGAAAGGGATGTGTGTTCTTCAGGATGTAACATACACATACACACACGCACACTCACACTTTGAAATGTTGGTCCAAGGTGTAGGATTAATAACCAGTGAGTGTGACAGTGTTCCCTGAGCGGAAACTTACACGCAGTGAGTATGACTGGTCTTCCAAGTGCGAGACTCATGCCCAATGAGCGACATTGCTCTACTAGGTCTGAGATATGACACTCCCATATAAGAAATGAAACCGTGGTCGAATTTCAAGACCCCAAGAAGATGATACAGATATTTCTCCTAGGACTACAACTTACAATCGGTGTGCGGAACCATGCTCCCAGGTGTGAGAGTCACACGCAATGAGCAAGACTATGCTTTGAGGCTTCAATTCACAGAGAATGAACAAGACTCCATACTCAGAGGTGTGAGACCACAATGAATATGTTAGACTGTGTTCCAAGGTGCAAGATTCACAGCAAAATGGTGGATCTGAAATACAAGTTAGAGTCTCTCTCTCGATGAGTGAGGCTGCACTCCCAAGTGATGATTGTGATAGTTCTTCGAGAAGTAAGGCTTAGGGGTAATGAATAAGATTGTTACCAGCAGTGGCATTCACACCCACTGATCGAGACTGTGCTCCATATGGTGAGTCTCACACCCAGCTAGTGAGTGAGTCTGTGCTCCAAGTTGTGAGACTATCATCTAATGAGTGCCACTGTGCTTTGTGGTTTGAATCTATCTCCAGGAGCGAGATCGATCTGAGATGTGATACTGACCTCCAGTGTGAAGGAATATGCTCTGGCGTTTGATAGTTACATATAGTAAGTGAGACAGAAATCCCACCATATTGACGGCTCAGTTTATGGAGCCCAGATGTATTGGAGAGGGAGGGAGAAAGAGGGGCACATGTTAAGGAGGGATCAGAAGCTGGAGAGAGCTTACAAATGCACTCTTTTATTTAAGACACGTGTAATGTATCTGCAGTAGGGCGGCCATGATTGATGGATTATACTCTCTGCCACTACTACGTCAATCAAGAATTTTTATTCTATCACTATAATCACCCCTGAGAGCTGTACTTGCCGGATCAAATGATGGGCAGGTGTTAAGTGTATAGGAACTGATGGGCAGAAATTATGTGGAGCAGAGATGGGCTGAGCATTTTGTGAAGATTAATGATGGGCAGCCTTCTTTTTCCCAGAAAGTCAAAGGCAAGCATTCAATGCACATTAGTACCTGGCGTGCCTGTAGAATCTAGAAAGCGGCGCACCAATGGGTGCGTTTCCGAGCCTTACGCTATGGTAAACCCAGAGACTTTCATGCGTGCATCACCCGCCAAACCCGTCCATTTTACAAGTGGCCGCCATGGAAAGGGAGAAGGGACTAAGTGTTGTCCCTTCTCCCCTTGTCATGATGCCTACCCCCGGGCATCAGGACCAAGGCCCTCAGCTCCGGGAGCAGGCATCCAGACATTTGTTTAAACCTCAGCAGCCCCGGCTGGGGGCTGTCTGGGTTCAGTCCTGGAGCCTTAGGCGCCAGGCTCATCATAGAAATCAGTCCTGGCGCCATAGGCACCAGGCTCATAGACTTTACTTACCTGATGCAGACCATGCTGCAAAAGAGTCCAAGTCTACATGAGGCCTGGATGGGACTATTTTGTTACAGGGACTATTTTTTACTCGGGCGTGGCTCTAGGGAACTTCTTACCTGGAACTACTTTGGAGGCTATTTAAACCACACCCGAACAGCAGCACATGCTTCGCGTTATTCTGCATCAAGCAGCGTTACGCTCACCGTGCCTGCAGCCATCATCCAGTCTACTGCCACGCCCGCGTGCCTGCAGCCAGTATCCAGTCTTCTGCCACGCCCGCCTCGAATCCAGAGCTCCTAGAATAAAGAAGAAGAAAAGGACAAGGTTAGAAAATGAACTTATTTCAAATTCCTCACCTAATTCCGGAACCATTTCATCTCCGGACCTGGAAAGTGCATCAGTACTGCACGCGTCGCTTCACCAGCTCCAGCACGGCGCCATACTCACCAGTTCTCACAGCATCTTTCGATCCGGCACTGTCTCCATCATTTCTTCGCCGTAATTCGGCACCTATGGGACACAAGAAAAAACAAGGTGAGCCAAGGGAATCAACAAATACAACCTCTTACCACCATAGACTTACCACCGGCGGTATTATTCCATAACTCTCCACATTTTCATATGCCGCATCTGTAAAGAGGGAGAAAAACAACACGTTAACGCATGCAATAGTTACCGGACAGCGTTGGGTGACACAGACTCTTACCTGAACGCCAGCAGCAGCTGCGAGACCTTCTTCTCACGAACTCAGTTGCAACTTAAGGAAGGAAGGGGACAAGAGTGAACATCGGGCACATTGAACTCTTTGAACTTGATACTTACCAATCCCGCCAGGGACTTTAGAGTCAATACTTACCGGAACTCTCCCAACGCCTTCCAACCAGTGAAGTAACTGGTATCTACGCGCCCTTGCAAGACACGCAGGATGGAGAGCTCATCTTTTACGAACATAAGGTGAGGTTACTAAGGGGATATCGGAGGTGATTAGTGGGGGAGAGCGAGAACAGTTGGGAGGCCATCACTAAAACCCACACGTGGTTAATCCCTATCCCCACTTGCAGGAAAATAATTCTTCGGGTCCAGCAGACAAGACTAGGCGGGCCAGTCCAGACAGTCATCTCTGCACTACGCATCACGTTGAAGGAGACCGCAGCTGTCCGGGTCCGATCGACACCCCTGTGGGGTCCAGGTGAGCGTAACACCCCTTCCATGGCGACCATTCTTTTTGTTTACTTTGTTTTACATGGCTTTTAATGGCCACCATGGAACGGGAGAAGGGACTATGTGTAGTCCCGTCTTCCGTTCCATGGTGGCCATTTTGTTTGTTTACTATGACCGCCATGGAAAGGAATAATGGACTCGCATCTGAAAAAAAACAGGTCTAATGAGCCGGGGTACTAATGGCAATAAGTCCCTCACCGGCGGGCCATTACTGCGTAAACTCGGGCCTGTAACTATGGGCCCAGGGCATTACCTTACGCGGTAATGGCACGCCAGCGAGGGGCTTATTGCCTTAGTGAATTATGGGAATGTATTCTATGCAAAGCAACTGATTGAAAGACATTATGTAGCAAAATTATTGATGCACAGTCACTGATGGGGGGGGGCTTTTTGTAACATAATGAATAGTAAGCCTGTACACAGTGGGCCTCATTACGAGATTGGTGGTAGTCATGGCGCTATTTGCGCCATGACTGCCACCAATAACGTGTCCGGCACCGGTCTCGTTCAATGGGGACTTACCGGTGCAGTCCGACCTTTGCATGACCGGTAAGTCCCCATTGAAAAAGCCATTCCCTATTCCCATTTGAGCCCCCATAGGGCTCAATGGGAATGGGGAAGGCGCTAATAACAGCACCGCAAATTGCAGTACCGTTATTGGCTCTGTTTTCCCTTAACGGGTCCCGTCTATAACGCCTGGTCAGACCAGGCGTTAAAGGAGGGACCTGTGAAGTAAAGAGGGGCAAATTGGAGATGTTTATATAATTTATTAATTACGTTTCATAAAGATAATTCTTATGTTAATATTATGAATAAACAGGGGACACGATATGTGCGTCTTCACAGCTTCGCTTCTTCTCCAACTGTCGTTTCCCTACGTTCCATCTCGTCACTCCCATTCTCCTGCACGAGCATACTCTCGTGCAGATGCACGCTATTTCACATGTGAGGATACTACACATCTCCCTTCTTTATATAGAAGACCTCTTTGGTATAGTTCTCATTATCCTACATAGTCACGAAGATATCTTGGTGGTCTGCATTCTCTTCCCGTCCTGGATCTTATCCTGTTTCTTCTTTCTTGATACTCATCTGAATCTGTTGCCAAGGAAGGAACTCTCTTAGAGATTCTGCTCAACGCTTCACTCTCACCTCGCACATTCTTATCATCAATGTCAACAGTTGTATCAACTCTACTTCTCTCACTATCCATTTCACCCAAGCCATCAGACTTACTCCCCCAACATTGATCACTTATATCCATTACCCTTTCATTGTTCCATACTCTGCCATCCTGGGTCCTAATAGCATGGGAATATATCTCTACCACTCTCACGGGCTTGGACCATTTGCAACCATCTCTTCTCAAATTCACAGGTAGTTTTATCCTCACCCAACCACCCACTTGAAATTCAGGTAATTTCCTAAAGCATTTTTTATCATGCATTTTTTTGTTGTCAATTTGCCTATGTCTAATATTCTCCTTTGCTATCTCTATTTTATTCTCACTTCTCACAAGGTCATTCATCCACCCTGGAGACATGTTTGTATTGGCTTTCCTGCCTCTATTGAGTTCAAATGGCGTGACTCCAGTGGAACTGTGAGGAGTGAATCTGTGGGCTAACAGGGTCTCTTTGACTGCTACCTTCCATTCCTTTCCATTGGCCCATGCCAGTCTAATAGCATCTTTTATTACTCTGTTGAACCTCTCCACAATACCATTGGTTTGTGGATGGTAAATGGCGCACAATTTATGGTTGATGGCTTTACCTTTCAAATATGTTTCCATTTCCCCAGATATAAATTGTGAGCCATTATCTGTGAGAACTATTTTGGGATAACCTTCTCTTTCACACACTTCTTCCATGAACCTTATAACATCACGTGTGGTAACTTGAGGTAAGAATTTAATTTCAACCCACCTGGTTAACATGTCAATTATCACTAAACAATACGTAGCACACCCATCACTCCAAACGGGACCAATCACATCCATAGCTAATTCACTCCACAGACTCTCAGGAACGTCTCTCAAAACCATTGGATATTCTGCACCCTTGCACACTTTATCACTCTTGGAGCAAAGGATACATTTTCTAACTTGGTCTTCGATCAGCCTATCACAACCGGGCCACCAATATGTGCTTCTGATTCTTCTTTTAGTCTTTACAATGCCCTGATGTCCTTCATGAGCCATCATTATAATCTTTCCTCTTAGGTCGGTAGGGGGTATTATTTTGTCTCCTTTCATGAGATAATCACTTTGAAGATATAATTCTTCTCGTACGTCCCAAAAAGCCTTTACTTCTGGAGAAAGTACTTCATTCTTCCTCCACCTCCCTTCTTTGACCATCTCCACAACTTCTAATAGAGTGTCATCCTTCACCATGCTATCGCTCCAATCTTCCTTGGACACAGCTTGGCTCGATATTTCACACACAGCTTCTTGATCTCCAAAATCTTCTTCAACATCATTAAGATTGGTCAAACGAGACAAACAATCCGCTGTAATGTTCTTTGAACCTGGAATGTATATAACTTTAAAATTGAACTCTTGAAGTCTTGTAACCCATCTCCTAATTCTGCTGGATACTCTGTCCAGGCCTTTGGTACTGAATATTTCCACTAAAGGTTTATGATCTGTGTGTATGGTGAATTGCACCCCCCAAACAAAAGATCGGAATTTCTCAATGGCCCACTTGATTGCCAAAGCCTCTTTCTCAATTGTGGCGTAATTCTTTTCCGGTCCTTTAAGTAACCTTGATGCAAAAGCAATTACTAATTCTTGTCCATTATAATATTGCGATAAGGATGCGCCTAAACCCACATCGCTTGCATCAGTGGTTATTACAGTCTTCCTGCCTCTAACATAACTCTGCAGTGCCGGGGCTTGGGCTAAAGCCTTTTTTATGAACTGGAATTCTTTCTCACTCTCCTTATTCCAGATGAATTTCTTATTCATTTTCATTAGACTCCTCATTTCAACAGTGTGGTCTGAGAAATTCTCTATAAACTTGGTGTAATATTCTGCCATTCCAAGAAAGGTTCTTAGTTGATCTTTGTTGTCTGGAGTATTCATGGATCTGATAGATTCTGCTAAGTCTTTCTTGGGTCTAATACCATCACCAGATATTACGTGTCCTAAATATTCAATCTCTTTTCTATTGATTTTCGATTTGGCTTCACTCAACACCATTCCAGCCTGGTGTAGTTTGTGCAAAACTCTGTTCAACCTCATATCATGTTTGTCTTGATCATCTGCAAAAACCAGTACATCGTCTTGAAAAAAAACTACACCTTCCATATCACCAAGTATATTCTGCATTATTCTTTGAAAAACTGAAGCTGCTGATATTAACCCAAATGGCATCCTGCGAAACTGATAGAGTCCCTCTGGCGTGATAAAAGCCGTCAAAGATTTAGAATCTTCATGTAGTTTAATTTGGTGGTATACCGCTGTGAGATCTAGTGTGGAAAAAACCCTTGCAGGGCCCAAAGTGGATATTAGTTCTTGTATATTGGGTAATGGGTGTCTGTCGGGAATCACACATTTATTCAACTCTCTCATGTCGACACATATTCTTATTTTTCCTGTAGTTTTCCTAACAATGACCAATGGTGAAACCCATTCCGCTGCATCAATTTTCTCAATAACTCCTTGCATTTCCAATTTGGTTAGTTCCTCTTTGACTTCTCTCTTGAGAGCCAACGGAATATTTCTGAGCTTCTGGGCCACAGGTCTTGAATCCTTCTTTAGCAGTATGCGATGTGAGAATCCTTTTAAACATCCTATTACATCATCTCTAAATATTTCGTTCTTTATCTTCTGAATGTCACCAATGTATGATCCATCGATTTGGTAAACCATTTCATCAGCATTAGGGTCTAAACGGACTTTGAGTAATTTCTGGTGTGTCCAACTGAGTAGTGCAGACTCTCCGCTTTTAGATACATAAATGCGACCACTTGCTTTCCTCCCTTTGAAGTCTAAGTTTGCAACAAACCACCCAAGCAATTCTATCCTGACTCCACCGTATGCTTTGGGTTTTACATCAACTTCATGTAAATACTCTGGGCCACATTTCCTCCACATGTCTTCTGGTATCAGCGTATACTTTGCTCCAGAGTCAACCATCATATTGACTGGGAATCCATTCACAACAATTTCAGTTCTGGGGCTCTCTATGTGTGTGTCTTCATCAGTAACCATGAATACACATTCCTCTTCATCGTCATCATCTCCAATCCAGTTAGAGGATTGTTCTAGTTCACCATTTGGGTTGGTCCTACAGCACTTTGCTATGTGACCTTTTCCCCCACACCTTCTGCAAATCATCTTTAGAGCAGGGCATTCCTTATTGTCAGCCCAGTGACTTGGGCTACCACATCGGTAACATCCTCTTTGTCTGGTCCTCCCTCTACCATCCTGGGGAAACATGCTCCTGTTTTGACGTTCTCCTCCTGACGTAGACGTCCTTATCATGTCGGGTCTATTCCCTCTCCTAGATTCAACTCTGCCAGATCTTCTTGTATTGGCTTGGTTGTTGTATGTATCTCTACTCTCAAAGGATCTTCGCCGTAAATTGCTGGTGTTGGGTATTGTTCCGTCTCTTTGTGATCTAATTTTCTTTTTCTTGTTGCCTCTAATTATTCCAATTTCTTCATCTTGGTCTGATTGTACAAGACTGATCGATGATTTGATTGATATGTCCTTCATTCTATTTTCTAAGGTAGAAACACACGTTTCCGTATGCTCCACTTCCTTGGCTAATCTAAATACAACATCGAGTGTGGGATCATCTTCAGACCAAAGTCTCTCCCTGACCTTACTGCTCCTGCACTCAAGCATAAATTGGTCTCTGATCCTTTCATCGAGTTGTTGGTTGAAATTGCAATTCCGGGCCATTTTCCTCAGGGCAGTAACATATTGTTCTACAGATTCTTCTTTCTCTTGAACTCGCTTTCCGAATTTGTATCTTTCTAGAATGGTGCTCATTTTCTTGTCGTAATGTTTATTGAGTTTGGCAATGGCAATTTCATACATGTTCATGTCCCCTGTTTCATCTTCTGTGAGATCCGGCAAATCCTCAAATTTCTCTTGGCCGGCTGGTCCTAAACAATGTAATAGTAGAGACTTCTTTCTTTCTATACTGTAATTCACTCCACAAACTACATGTGCGTAATGTTCAAAAGCTTTAAGCCATCGTTTCCAGGGAAGTATAGGTTCACCAATTTCCGGTAAAAACATGTGTGGTGGCTGCACTCCTTGCATGGCCATTTTTGATTGTATTTAATTGGTTCAAAGATTAAGTCTGAAGTCTGTATTTTGTACGATCTCGCACTCTTTATTTTTTTCTTTTTTTTTACTGTGAAGAGGAAGAGTGTGAGGAGTAATGAGGATAGCTGACGAGTGTCGAGTGTAGCGTAGAAAACTTCGTGAATTTATTTATTTTTTTAAATTTCCACTGTGAAGAGGAAGATCACGAGGAGCGATGAGGATTACTGATTACTCGACGTGGAGTAATGTTAGAAGCCAGGATGGTTTCGCCGGAAACACACGACGTAGTGTGCGTAGATTAAGGCAGGCAAAGGGTGGGCACACGGCAGGGAGCAGTGAATAAATTAACTGGGTCAACAGTTGGGCCCGCCTCCTCTGAGAGCACGTAATGTTTATTGTGCGTAGGACGCAGCGGTGAATGAGGCCAAAAGTCAAACTGGGCCCGCCCCCTCTGAGAGCACGTAACGCGGTGTGCGTAGGACGCGGCGGTGATTGGGGCCAAAGCAGTGAATAAATTATCTCGACCGTCAGTCTGGAAATGAGCGCTGCAGGCGATCGCGGCTGAGATGCGAACCGCGTTCCTACCTGCAGTGCGGCCAGAGATCCTTCTCAACGGCCACTATTGTGTCTTCCTTTCATCCTCATCGCCATTGAAGTAAAGAGGGGCAAATTGGAGATGTTTATATAATTTATTAATAACGTTTCTTAAAGATAATTCTTATGTTAATATTATGAATAAACAGGGGACACGATATGTGCGTCTTCACAGCTTCGCTTCTTCTCCAACTGTCGTTTCCCTACGTTCCATCTCGTCACTCCCATTCTCCTGCACGAGCATACTCTCGTGCAGATGCACGCTATTTCACATGTGAGGATACTACAACCTGCTAAGGGAACTCGTAGTAGGGTGGTAAGGGATTACCGGCACCGGTCTCCTTACCGGTGCCCGGTATCCCTTACCGCCCTACTCGTAATGAGGCCCAGTAAATGATGAGCAGGCATTATGTGCACAGTGACCAATAGCTACGCACATTAACTTATAGGAAAGCATTGCATGTACAGGGACTAATGGGCAGGCATCTGTGGCACCGTAATTGATGACCTCACAATCCATTCGCTACAACTGGTGGTCAGCCATTATATAAACAGCATTCCAGGGCAACCACTGTGTACATAGCAACGGATTGACAGGTTGTCTGCAGCAGAGACATTTCTGGCGTAACAAACATTGAGCAGGTCTTCTGGGGCACGATGACTGGTGAGAGGAACCGGTGGACAGGCGCTATGCTATGTTAGGAAGTTGAAAGCTGGGCATTCAGTGGCTAGTACCTGAAGCAAAGGGTTCCTGTTGCACAGGAAGATATTGACATTCATTCACTGGCAAAGTTACTTATCGGCAGGCATTTGGAACTACAGTAGAGTTTGGGCAGGCATACTAGGAATATTGTGGCAGAGTAAATGATCAACGTGAATTCTGTGGCACAGATACCGAGGAGCAGGGAGTCTGTGACAAATTAACAACAGTGCGTGGTTATTTATTTAGACAATTTCATGTACGCATGATCTTACATAACTATAATTGGAAAGTGCTGTCAGTAATGTGTGCCTTGTCACACACCTCCACAGGCATTTCAATTCCTCTTTTCTCTGCCTCGAGAATCCAGATGGATGTATGTTCTGACACATGGCATCTCGTAGCCTTATTCTCCTCAAGCAAGAATTATTGGCATATTACGTGGCACATTCTTCACTCCGTCACATGACAATAGTTGATCATTTTTGTTCTTATATAGCACTTCATGGGGATGCCTCATCTCTCACTTCTAAGCGCTGTAATAACAGGTGTCATTATTGCCGGTTCTCTTGGTGCATGGATTTATTTCCCTGGGCAGGTTAGTTCTGACGGGTGGCATTAATTCTGTGACATTGTTCAGATGGACATTATTTCTATTGGGTGGTATGAACCCATTGTTTATGCAGAGCAGAGGTAAGTATTTCCTTACTGTATTTTAATAATGCTGTTGGATACAGCATTGGCAGATGCGGAAGGACTGGATTGCATTTCAAGCTTGACATCAAATATATGCAGCGTTTAAAAGAATTATAGTTTGAAATACATGTGCTCAAATATTCCGTTAGTGCTAAATTTGAAAGAAAAGTCACAGGGTGGATAACGCACCCACTGCCCCAGATCGACGTTTAAGTTGTTGTCGTTACTGGGGGGCCCCCCCAAAAACATACTGCTGGCTACTGGCTTGAGTCGATGTCCCATTGAGCTCCAGCTACATGATGGAGGGTACACAGAACTCTGCCTTAGTGCCCGATGCACGTAGGCCCCTGGCAGTACACAATTCCCTAAGTCTTTTGACTTTAAATTTGCTAAGAGTTTATGCTGTAAAGGATTCCATATTTAAGGAAGTTACCGTACTGTAGACTCAATCTATATGCACAGTAGTGTTAGTAAATTGATTGGCACCTTTCTGCCATTTCAATGATTCCTTACATCGTGAATCCCACCAGTGACACCAGATTGTTAGGATGTTTTTTCTAAACCACCACAGTTGGGGTAAGAGAGACCAACTGTAGTAATCTGCATGGCTTTCCCATGAAGATAAGGACGGTCCAAACAAGCATATACTGAAATACATAGTATTTATTCAACAACAATAAGATGCATTAAGTTCAGAGAAACGAAACAGAATTGGTCTACAAAGTGGACACCAGGGACACACTTTCAAGACAACACTGTGGTACTACTGATGTACACTACAGTTGCATTTTCAATGGAAGAGAAGCAATGGCTGAAACATAGCGCAGCATTTACAAATATGCCATATATTGACTTAAAAAGTCCAGCTCTCGTCCATGAACCAGCATTTGCCAAAGCTAAGAGATAAGCAAAATGTCCCAATTACATAAAGGGCTCGAAGAGTAATACAAAATCACTCACTTAGGGTTTAATAAAATAAAGCCAATAGGAAAAATACTGTTATTTTTCAAAAACAGGTTTGTCTGCACCTGGTTGTTCCTGTAGAGAAAACAGAATAAGCACACATAAGGGGACTTAGGGGGATCACGCAAGTCTCAGGTGGACAATCAGAAACTCAAGGTAAGTCAGAAGACTTGGGGAGACTACTCTATCTAAAGGATGCGGGGAAGAAAGCACAAGGGTCATGTGTGCAGAGGTGAGTTCTGGGTGGGGATTTTGTCTGGCTGGTGGCGGTTCCTGTCTCTGATTGAGGATTTGATGTCACTGGAAATGCCTGTAACTACACTTCAGAATCCAGGACGACCCTGCTTGGAAGTCCACGAACGTGGAGAAGGGCAGAGGTTGCTATAGGCACGGACCCAGAAAGGGGCTGCAAAACGCACTGGATAAGGAAGGGTCACAGCTTTAGGTATCTCACTCAGTCTGGTGAAATGGAGTTGCAGCAGAACAACAAGCCAAGATGTCCCAAAACAATGCAGCCAACAAGGGAAAAGCACAGGAAGTATACTCAGAGCCCAAGTAAAGGAGGAGCCCCGAACTCAGGAAAGGCAGACCTTCTAAGCTGAAGCAGATCTGGGGGGTCCCCTGAGCTTCAGGGGGGCTCCAAAGGAGATATCATATGTGGAATAATCTGTGTGCACTGGTTCAAGACAGGAGGGCAACTTGACTGGCTTCCCTTGGTGAAGAGAGGGGCAGTACAGAGGAGGTGCAAGAGGGAACAGGGGTTGGAAAAGCTAAACAATGCACACTTTTTTTTTATACACCCTGCCATTTCCAATTCATGTTTGATCGATTATACGCCCTGTCATTTCCAAAGGCAACATTTCTAAGGCTTTGGAAATGACAGTGGGAGATGCTTGCCAGCAGCCTTCAAGGTCCTCTTGGTGCTTTGGATACAGGCTCTAGGGGCCACTTGTTGATTGGCTCCAAAATGTCTCCTGAAGTCCCACATATCAGGAGATGTGCACCATTCAACTAGCAACTGCCAGTCTAAACATATTTTCTGTTTCCGCTAATCATGGGGAATTAGATAAGCCAACCACCAAATCTGTATCGTGTAGCACGCCATGTGGCACCTTTCTGCCATTTCCATAAAAAGCACAGCAGTTATGAATATGTAAGTTATGAAGCATATCCCTAATTTCATTTTCCACCCGCTCACCAACTCTCACATTTGGAACATTTTCAGATCAGCCAAAGACCTAGTTTAACTAGCGTTTACAGTTTCCAGAGTTCCAGGAAGATGAATTTGATATCCCCAAAATCGCCTGGAAATTACATAAAAAATGGTACACAGATGAAAGGCCTAAATGATAATGGTCCTTTTAAATAAATTGTGAAGCTTCGTGTGGGACAAATGGTCCTGCTCCTGCTTCCAGCCATTTGTTTTCACTGGGTCAGCCTGTACCTTTATCAGTCTCTTTTGTGTTGGAAGCTTGTTCTTTGAAGTGGGTAGCCCCATTTTCACACATATTAGTCATGCTCCAGCCAAGGGTGACCTTTCTTGAAGTCCATGGTTTCAGAGCCAGCAGGTCTGGAGAACACTGAATTTCGACGCCTTTAGCAGGACATTTTTACTGTGGTTGGTCATTAGATGGGAGATGTGACATCCAGGCTGGAAGTGGAAGATGTTCTTGTGAAATTTTGCTCATAGCCAGGAAAAGGGTCTGCCTTGAGCTGACATTTTGTTCGTGAAGACAAAGTGACTCTTCAAATGTCACTGGAGTTTTGTGGTTGAAACATAATATACATTGCTTTTGGTCAACCCGCACATCATGTTTTGTTTTCCTGACATTTTTCTGTGAGCAGTGATATTTTTTCACTTTTACTTTTATTTTATACCGTTTTTTTTGCACACACATGTGGAGGCCGTTTTTGTTTTCAATGTTTAAAAATCCTGTTTTCCATGTGACAGGGATCTTTGATTCCTCCTTCTTTTGTAAATTAAAATGCTGCTTATCCATTGGCCCTTTTCCCCCTGGCTCTTTAATTTTACTTGAAAAGCAAAAACAAAGGCCAGGCCGTTTTTGTTTCAGTATTTAAAATCTGGCCATTCATGTGCAAGGGACTTCTGTTTGGGGCCTTTAAATGCACCCCACAAAGCAGTTCAAAAGGCCTCAGGGCTCCCTTCCCCAAGAGTTCAACACAGCTTACAAAGTCTCAGGGAGTCTCAAGAGTCCAAAGCTTCCAGCGTTCAAAAACAATAGCAGTTCAAATTATCTAGCTTTCAAAAACAATACCAGTTCAAATCTTTGGTCATCCCGGCTTCTTATATATTGCTCTGTTTCTTCATTTCAAACTCACTTCAGCAACTGTTCCGAAACACAAGCTTCTTAACATTTTACTTTCCTTGTTTCTTTCCAAGTAGGGTATGCTCAGTCTAGGCGCAGTTGTCGGACCACATGGTCCACCCATTACAGGCCACAAAACTGACATACCTGTACACTTTGTTATGCTTTCTGTACTCTTCTGGCTTTTTCCAACACAGGTTTTCTTTCTTAACCTGTAGTTCCTTTGGCTCCTCTATCCTTGGCCAATACTTAGTTTCTCACTTCATATTCTCCTTGGTAATCTTTTGGCTTTGCCATCACTTGTGGCTCACACAACTCATTCAGTGGTGTTTACCATTAGCATCTTCTTGCTTTCAATTCATTCATAAGTGTTCATCACTTGCTTTTGTTCTGTGCGGTATTCAAATATGCTCACAATGTCTTTCAGTCAGCTTGGTATTCAATATTACTTGTTTCAACTTTCAAAAGTACCTGTAATAGCTTGCAGCTTGTTTGGTATTCAAATATGCTCACAATGTCTTTCAGTGAATTTGGCATTCAATATTACTTGTTTCAACTTTCAAAAGTACTCATAATAGCTTGCTGCTTGTTTGGTATTCAAAGACCCTTGTTTTGGCATTCCATTGTACTTATAACAGTTTTCAGTTTGTTCGCCATTCACACCTGCTTGTTTCCAGTCCCTGCAGCGTCCCGGTGCGAGTGTTACCTTCTTTTCACTCACCGGTGGTACCCATCAGCTACTCTGTGTTTCTCTGCTTGGTTTTCTGGCTTCCATTCGCTCTGCCTTCCATTCCTGGAATCCAGCAGCGCGTAGCTTCGCTCTTCCCCAGTGGCAGCTACTGAGAGCACCACTCGCTCTCTCTGAGACCTGCAGCGATCGGGAGGCTTTAGCGCTCCGCAGCTCCTGCTGTGGGCACCAGGCAGGGAAGATAGCAGGATCCTAGGGCCTCTCACGGCCAGCCTTGGCTACGGCTTGTCTGTCTCACTCTTGCTCAGCACGGCTTCTATCAAGCCTGTCCCTCTCTAACCCACTCTGCTACTCCAGGACGCTTCCTTCTCTCCAGGCTGTCTCTCCCTCAGTGCTGGGTGGTCACAAATTTTATACACCTGGAACATAATACATGACTGCAGGTGTGAGTCATTGACTTTAATTGTCTGACCATGGTGAAACCTATTAGCTGGACATGCCTGGCTATCCCAACTGGATTCCTCTAAAGCCCTCTTCCTCGTCTCAATGCCAAAGTGGTGTTTGGGGAGGTTTACAATAAAGGAAGTGTTCATAACTCTATGTTGTTTCCTTCTCATTTTGGTACGTGGCTGATATTTGTCTGTATTAACAAGAGGAGGCAGATACATGTTTATCCCACCCAAATGAGGAGGTGTCCTCCTAGTTGATCTCTTCCTCATCCTAGTATAAAAATGGCATTTCTGAGGTGCAGCTTGTAAGGAAGAAAAGGGGAAAGGCTGACAGTAACCTACAAAGGCTGGTGGGACAGAAGGTTAATTTTTAAAAGGGAAGGGGGATATGTCGCACCTAAGGATGTCCTCTCCCCCCTCCCCAAGTTCCCTCCACTGAGGTGATCCTGCCTCGCATATCCACCCCCAGGGTCAGGATCCAAAATTGATGGCTTTTCTCTGGCCACCTGAGCAGAGGACAAAAGAGGAGAGGAGTGCATTGGAGATAGGGTCCCCTTGCACTAGTAGCCATAAGGACTGCATAAGTGCTATACACAAAAGGAAAACAAGAATGAAGCTCCCCCTGAATTGTCAACCGTTGTAACTTTCCATTGCTTGCCCAAGAACAGCAGTACAATGCAGGCATAGAGAAAAAAGAAGTTCACTTGCCAGGAAAAGCCAAAAAAGTCTGAAAACCAATCAGTCTGCAAATAGGCACGGGAACTCAACGAATGAGGCTGTAAAAGTGCAAAAAGTAAAATCTTTCCTAACACTGACAGTATATGAGGGAATGTGCTCAGCATGACAGAATGTCCACCCTCCTCAAAAGGTCTGCGACAAGGATCGTACACCTGTGGACCGCTATCCATGGCAGTCACCTCACCCGGAGAAAGACTCATTCAACCTAATGCTTCCTTTGTGGGGTGCCTTCGTGAATGAGTGCTCGTGGTGCCCTGTGGACAAATTACATCAAGCATTTAAGCTTTTTGACTAGTTTGCACAGTGGAAGAGTAACACAGCAGAACCTGCTCACAAAGAGAGCCACGAGCTGGGATGAGGAAGGCTCATGGGTGCTAGCAAAGCTTTAGGTGCCAATGTTGCAAACGTTCTTCAGTTTCCCAGAATCCGTGCACATACATAACCAGATTCCTGAAGACCTTAAGCTTCTGCTAGGTTTGTATTTGATCAGTCTCTCTGAAATGTAACAAGGCGCAGAACCATGCACACACGTGTACCAAGGTGAGTATCTTAAACCGTATTCAAGATGCAACGGGCAGCTAATGCAACTCCTTAGGCAGTTCAGAAACATGTGAGTTTCGCAGCAGGTTTTTTGCAATCTGAATCGCGTAATTTTGAAGGACTTGTAATTTTTGAATGCTGCTTTTGTTTGCACCTCCCAGCACAGCATTACAGTAGTCGATTCTTGGAAGAACAGTAGCTTGCGCAGGAGAGATGCTGTTTTTTTCCAGAAAGAAATTGTCTTATTTGACTTAGTAATTGTAGATGGTAGTGGGAGCTTTTTAAGGTGTAATTTACCTGTGCCTCCTCACCGGGAGATGTTTCCAGGATAATTCCCAAGGTTTTCACTTTATTTAGAACTGGGATCACACAGTCCTCTATCAGAAAGGTGGAGTAATCTGACGAGAGCTTAGTCATGGATTGGTGAGAGCCAAATACCAACAGCTCTGTCTTTTTGTTATTAAGGCACATCCGATTTCCCTGCATCCATTGTTTAATGGTACCTTATATTGACTGAAGGGTTGTTAATCTGCCTCACAGGCCCTTTCTAGCTCCAATAGTAACTGGGTGTCATCGGCGTAATTTGCGAAAACCGACACCCTGTCAGCCGAAGTATCGCAAAGTGGTATGATGTAGACATTGAACAGTACAGTTGACAAGCTTGCACACTGTGGGACATCATATACAATTGGAGCTGAAATGGAGGAGGCATCGCCCCATTGCACAGTTGACCTTCTGCTGCTCAAGAAGGATTGTTTCCAGCAAGCGCCATGACATGGATACCTTAGTTAACAGGCGATCGTGTTCCAAATGGTCGAAGGCCACTGAGAGATCTAGCAGGACCGATAGTCCTGCTTTCCTTTAATCCCTTGTGTTTAGCATGTTTGCTTGTAGAACTAACAATGCACTTTCCATCCCGTTACGTGGCCGGAAACCAGATTGTTTGGGTTGCAAGAAGTTAGCTTCTTCCAGATGTTTTTGGAGTTGCAGGCATGCAACCTTATCTATAACTTTAAGTAGGAAATGTGGATTTGTGATAGTTCTATGGTTTGCCGTATCCCTAAGACTGAGCCCTGGTTTCTTTACCAGTGGAGTCACTGTGACTCATTTGATGCAATTCGGCACCGTACTACATAAAAACTATGAGGTTACGAATCTTGTGAAATAAGTGCAAGATATTTGAATGTTGTCTAAAATTTGTTTAGTTGGAATGACATCCCCAAAACACGAGGTAGGATGTAATTTTCTTTGCATATCTTCCATCTCAGGTATTGTAACTGAGTGAAAGGTACATTTAGAGATGTTCCGGGAATGTTGGGTGCTTACAGATATCTTAGGCTCCACCTCTGTATCCTCATTAGCACCTGAGGCTAGTTTGGCAGATTCAACCTTTGTGATTTTTTCTCTGGCGTTATATACTTTGTCCGTGAAAGCTTGTTGGGCTCTGGGGCAATCTGCAGTAGTAGGGACAAATGGCTCCACCTGAGCTTTAGGCTATTCGAGAGATCTCATAATCTCAAACAGTTTCCTTGAGCTATTTTCTGCATTTCAGATTTGGGTGTTAAAAAAGGTTTTCTTTGGCTTTGTATGTGCCCAGTTTATATGTTTTTGCAATGCCTTTACATAATAACTTGTTAGCCTCTGTGTTGGAATTTTGACAAGATCTTTCTGCCTGACGTTTTGCTCTTTTGATAACCCTTAATTATCAAAAGTACCAGCTTTTGTGATTGAGGCTATCTCTCACAGTCTCCCAACATAAAGGTACCAATTGGTCCCAGTTCTCCATCATAATTGTCGGATATGAAGTGGCCAGCGTATCTGGGGAGTCAGTATCCTTGGTGGCTTTTAGTATTTCCTCTGCGCAATTAAAGAGATCCGTGATTTTCAATTTCTTAACATTTCTTCTAAGGATTCTTTTAGGATGGTTAAGCTTTTTCTCAACTTTACCTGGGGGTTGAAGGGTAATTCCACAAATAGGTGGTCTGGCCATGTACACGGCCTTGTATTGGTTATAATGACAGCTATATTTCGGGATACAACCCAGTCTAGTATTGTTCCTTTAGTGTGTGTAGCCTCTATGTTGTGAACACCAAATTCAATGTTCTTAAGGTCAGATTTTTCGAGAGAGAGCCTCTCTGTCCATAATGTCTCCGCGCCAGCGATTTAGATCACCTAGTAAAATTGTTGAGCTATTGGGTTTGCTTAGTTCAAGTATAAAATAACTCAGCTCACATGGTGAGGTGTGAGAGCTAGTGGTTTGAAGCGCAGGGAGACTTACATTGCAAATCAGAACAGCTACGGGGTTGGGTTTGTTCAGGAAAAGGAAGGAGGATGAGAGTGATCATCAAGAGAAGGAGGATGGAGGAACACCTATGGGCACAAAGACATGCAAGAGAAAAAGTGGAGGAGGAAAGAAGGCATCCAGAGAGGAGGAGGTGGAGGCATGTAAGGAAAAGGAGGTGGGTGAGAAAACCAAATGTGCAGAGGAAGAGGAACGACACTAGAAGGTGAAGAAAAGTAAAAAGTAGGTGATGCCAGCTAGGCAGGAACTAGAGATAAAGAACAGAAAGAGGTGGAGGGGAAGAAGCTAAGAGGGGAGTAGCAGAGGTGCAGAGCATTGTGTGTCATCTAAGAGGAAATGAATGAGAACACATCAGCGGTGGGGCAGGAGGAACGAGAGAGAGACCAAAAGGATGAGGAGGAGGTGCCTGAGTGCAGGGGGAAAGGCCTGGTAGAAAGATAACAACCGACATGCTGCAGGATCCTGTGGCAGTGTCTGCCTGTGACACCAATGGGGACTGGTCTTAGCGTTCCTGGGCCCACAGTAATCTGGGCTAAGATCACAAGACATGTTATGACCTGGCCCCGATCTGATGGCTTTGTAAACCAGAGGTGGTGGACAGTTCTACAGAAAAGAGCAACATTCTGACAAGCTTGTCAAAAACCAAGATATCGACCACATAAGCCAAGAAAGACGTGCCTGTGGTGTCACGTGCCCAGTTATTTCCGGGTCATGTGACACACCGGAAATAAAGGAATCACCGGAACTGGCGTTAGAACGCCAGTCCGGGTTTATGCAGCAAAACATGTGGTTGCGTCTTCTTTTGCACACTGCGACGCGCGGCGCACTAAGCCAGGCCCAAGCCGGGCCTACCCCCAAGGTCGGGCCCCACACACTACCAGGGACCCGACATCACACTGGCGACGAAGGGAAAGAAGAAGAGCCCGTGAGCGGAGCTGCGTATCAATATGCGCAGCATCCGAGCCTCGTTTTCACACCCCCAACATTCTAAACCTTCACGCAGGACCGACGGAAACTTTGGAAGCCTCGTTCTCAGCCCCCCAACGTTCTAGGAGCATCGCGCTCAAGACTGTGTGACCTTTTGACCAGAGCCTGGGAGAGAGAGTGAATGTGTGGAAATTGGGGCATGGAAGAGCAAGGCAAGGCTCTGTTCAGGCCGTGGGACCCACAAGACTTCAATTCCTATGAATACTTGGGGGTTGTGGAGTACGCAGACGTGCATGTGGTTGTGTGCTATATAACTCCTCCACAGTCTTTGTGGCTTGTTGGTCATTTTCAGCATTTGCAGGCACGGGCTGGAGGAGAGTAGGATGGCGTACTGGAGGATGCGGGTACCAGCAGTGAGGCGGGGTGAGAGTCAGAGCGGAAGATGTGGTGGAGGAGTCACTGCTCTCTCGTGGCACACACAGCAGGCATTATGGAGATCGCAGGCTCCCCAGCTCAACGCAGGAACTTCACTGCCTGGGGAGGTGCCGTCCGGCCCCCCCAGGCCTCTGTTAAGTGCATTACTGGTATTGTCTGTCAAGGGAAGTGAAAGGGGAAATGAAAAGACTGTGCTTGAGTGCTGTGTGTATGAGAAACGCTATTGATGCCCATGAACGCTAATCAGTGAAAGCTGTGTTGGAAGTGTTGGACATCACCAGGAGAACGCTATGTTTGTTTGTCTCTGCTTGCTCACAACGGCTCCTGGAAAGGCATGCAGACAATGTGCTGAGTCTTTGTGAAACGAAATGTGGAAGCAATCGCTGGTGGATGGTATTAGGGGGAGGGGGGCATGCTGCCAGTCTATGTTAAAAGTTAATGTCATGATTTGTTCTTTTCTGTTTCATGTTCTGTGTTACTGCTTGTCCAGGAGTTTCCTTGTCGCTATGTGCTTATGTCAGTAGCTCATAATCAGAGTATGAATGGTCTGTAGGAATATGACCTATGAGGGAAAATTCCTAATTAAGAAGGATGATGTTCTGTTGAGTAGGCGAGAGGTCAGGAGGAAAGGAATTCAGTTACAAGAGGGTTACTACTGTGCTTATGGTCAATGTTGTTTGTGCCTTTCCCTTTCAACCCCTGTACCCATCCATTTCATGAACCCTAACCCTCTCACCGGTCACCCTAAACACTCCCTTCCCTATCCACAACTTCTCCCTAACTCTCTATCCCTCCATTGGCTGTCTCGAGGTTACCTGTTAGCACAAATCAGGAGCCTGTGCCAACCCAGGTGGGAGCGGTCAACTGCATTTGGCTTCCGTGGTCTGGCAGGAGTTGCAAGAAACTCCAGTGGTGTGACAGAGATAGACTGGTGGACTATGGTCCCTTAGTAAGTTTGATTAGATGATCATTGTAATTAGAGTTTCCCAATGCCCTGTTTTCAGTCCAACCTAATCAATTTAAAATTGTAAAAATAAAACTCTTGAACTTGACAAGTTGGGCTCTGCTTTGTCTGTTGATCCCACAGCCATAACATCCCCCTCTTTGAACTCATCAGCAATTCAAGCCTCACATTCTTAAACTAAGCTGATGATACTCAAATTATCTCACACTTGAAAGTTGGTGCCTACTCACATATTGATGAAATGACAAATCAACTAAAACTAAACCCAACTAACAGGGTAATTCATAGAATTTTGCAACAAAAGTGGCGCATGTGGCTGGCGCACAGTGTGCACGTGTGAATGTCTGCGCCAGCCGCGTGCGCTAAAATCGATTTCCGTGCACAACGTATTCATGGATTTTAGCCTCCAAAACCAGCCGTGGCGCAGAGTGGCGCAGCGACCCTGCAGCAGTGCCAGTTACGCCCCCAAGAACGCCCTCGCGCAAGGAAAAACCATCAAAATCCCCAATCCAGCGCAAAGGGCTGCGCTAACCCTGGACCAGTTTACAGGGCTGCCAAACAGCAAAGCCAAGCGGGGAACGTGTATTACTGGGGTTCGCGGGAAGTTTCACACGCGAAAGGGCCTGTGCGAGTGGGGTACGTGTATAACTGGGGTTCGCGGGAAGTTTCACATGCGATTTCAGCAGGGTACGTGTATTACGGGGGTTCGCGGGAAGTCACACACGCGGTTGGATCCGGGTACGTGTATTTCGGGGGTGCGCGGGAAGTTTCACACGTGAAAGGGCCTGTGCGAGTGGGGTACGTGTATAACTGGGGTTCGCGGGAAGTTTCACACGCGATTTCAGCAGGGTACGTGTATTACGGGGAAGACTCCCGACTGGGATACCATTGCTCCACAGCCCAGCCCCAGGACCCAGGTGCCCACCCACTCCTGCCACTGGGGTTGCCATGTCGGGCAGATCTCCATCTGGCACCACTGGCAACCCCCAGTGATTTCAGGAGGGTACGTGTATTTCGGGGGTGCAGGGGAGTCCTACACGTGATTTGGCAGTGTGGGTCCTCCCAGGTGTTCCCTCTACACCCTCCACGGACCCTGCAGGCAGCCCACACCACAGGGGACTACCCTGCACCCCTGGTCATGTCCCGCAGGCAGCCCATCCACCATGGGCATGCCCCCCAGCCACGCCACATGTCACCTTGCACTACTGATCAACAACTCATGTCCACCTGCACCCCCAACCCCCAACAGTGCAGGGCACCTGCCAGCAGGCCCCCACTCATGTCCCACACATGTCCCCTTGCACCCCCACCCCCCAGCAGTGCAGGGCACCTGCCAGCAGGCCCCCACTCATGTCCCCCAGCACCCCCACCCCCCAGCAGTGCAGGGGACCTGCCAGCAGGCCCCCACTCATGTCCCCCAGCACCCCCACCCCCCAGCAGTGCGGGGCACCTGCCAGCAGGCCCCCACTCATGTCCCCCAGCACCCCACCCATCAGCAGTGCGGGGCACCTGCCAGCAGGCCCCCACTCATGTCTCCCTGCACCCCCAGCAGTGAAATGCTGATCTCATGACACAAACCAAAATTCAACTATGTACATCAACACATGTCCGTCACACACATACACTGGTTGGCATTGCTTGTGTAAACCCACATTTTCACATGCATCAACCCAATGAGCGAATCCCACACATGGAACTAAAAAATGAAAATGTATTATGTACATGTTATCAAAAATGAAATGAAAGCATACCAAAATATGAAACATGAAATGAAAAGCATGTGAAAAAGATGATAGAATGAAAATGAGAACCAATCCATATAAATTTGAAAGAGAAACACCCCAAAGTCACCCTCCAACAACGCAAATCCAAAGGAAATGTAAAAAAAAAAAAAAAAAAAATTCAATCCATAGTCCAACTATTTACAATCCATTGTACGGGGAAAAAATCCATTGCTCCATGTCCATAATGCAAAACAAAAAAAAATAAGGAATACATGATGAAACTATATACAATCCATTGTCCAAGGATGTAAAGGGTCCATGATCCCAACCAAACAAATGAAACCTACCTACCTAACTACCTAAAAATATAACTATATACAAATTTGGGTGGCATTGTCCATTGACCACAAATAAAAGGAAAACATCAAGGAAACCTAACTCTAAAAACTATTTACAAGGGCAGCGGGCTAGTCCGACGGCTCACGTTTGGATGTCCCGGCCCAGGGCATCATCGAACTCCTGCTCAATGTCCTGAAGGCGTTCTCTTCCATGGCCCCGAGGGTTCGCAGGGACGACGACATGTTCTCCTCCAACTC
This sequence comes from Ambystoma mexicanum, assembly GCF_040938575.1. Lineage (NCBI taxonomy): Eukaryota > Metazoa > Chordata > Amphibia > Caudata > Ambystomatidae > Ambystoma > Ambystoma mexicanum. The sequence continues at coordinate 232,762,238 of NC_090934.1, forward strand.
CCTGCGAATTGCCTCGAGGCACTCGGCCCGCCTCAGGGCCCTCCGCATGGAGTTCTCCGCCCTGACCATCGTGAGCCGTGCCTCTTCTGCCCGCTGCCGCCCCGCATCTATAGCATGGCCTAACCGCTGCCACACGGAAGACACTTCCAGTCCTGGGTCCTCCTACCCTCTGGCCGATGCCTGCCCCTCCGATGTCGAAGGCCCCGAGCCATGATGGCTCCCACCTTGTTGCTGCTGCTGCTGTGCCTCTGCCTGTGCCCTGGCTCTTGCTGCCTGCACATCCTCCTCCAGCTGGGGTGCAGTTGTTGAGGTGGCCACCCCTGCTGGACGTCCGACTCCCGACTGTGGCAGGGATGTGTCCTCCACCAGCCTGGCCGCAGGGTCAGAGGCAGCTCCACAGGGTACCCAGGTGATACATGGGTGGGAAGATGGCATGGAGGACGACTGGGGAATAGGGGGTTCAGTTGAGGAGGGGGTCGGAACAAGGTCCAGAAAACAGAGGAATCTGGCCCTGGTGAGCTGTCCCAGTAGGTCAACGCGGTCAACGAGCCATCCGAGAAGACGTGCAGTCTCCTCATGAAAAGACTGCAGGTCAGCTCGCATGGCCCGCTGACGCAACGCCACCCCACCCAGGACAGGCTGAACCCGGTCCCGGACAGCCACGTCCGCAGGGAGAGGAAGGCCAGTTGTTGTAAGCGGATCCCCTCCCTGAAAACGGGTCTGGACGTAGGCATCCCTGCTGGTGCGGGATGATGCAGTCACAGGATCGGGGACAGGATTACACACAGACACCTCCGCGGTGGCCTGTGCTGCCTCCTGTCCCTACCCCTGCACTGCACCACTAGCACCAGTGGAATCCCCACCTCCAGACCCCGTGTCTGTCCCTTGCACGGCCTCCTCCTCCACCAAACCCTCCACCAACCTGGATGACTCCGTACCATCTTCCTCCGTCGGACGCTGTGGGGTCTCAGCTGCCCCTTCTGCTGCTGAGGAGTCCAACTCCGACCTCCACCTCTTGGACCTACCCTCGGCAGCTGCGGCCTGGGACGCAGCACCGGACTCCTCACTCCCCAACGAGATCACAACCTGGGAGGGGAGCCGGGCCTTGCGTCTCCGGGTGGCGGTGCGATCCCTGCCGCTGTGCTCCACAGCACACTCTCCGCCCTCTTCATCAGTTGATGCTGCAGACAGGGAGAGATAGGAGACAGGCATCAGGGCACTGTACAATGGACTGATACACACATGACAGTTCCACATGAGTGGCAGTGTCAAACTTCAGACATGGCATCGCAATCCCCAACACACATGTCATTTCAACTCACACACGTGAGCTATTCCACAGCCATATCACAACGGCCAGCAACATCCATACACATACAACAGCATGAGCAGCCAAAGGTGAGCCAGACATCACATGAAACACAGGGAGTGCACTAGACATGCACACACGTCACCACACTTACATGCATGTCTACATCTCCTGCAACTGTTTCAGTGAAGAGATCGCCATACATGTCACATCTGCCATTCATCCTTCTCCATATCAGTGTCACGTGCATCCATGATGCATCACATTTGCACACTTGTGAAATACACATACATGCACATGTACACAGTGCAGATACATGAATTATGAACCACCATCCGTGCCACAACCATGCCAATGTACATACGGAGAGATTGAAACCTGTGTGCTCCCACACCTGCATATGCCCAGCATGCTTACCAACACATACACCATCAATGTGTCTTACACCTGAGAGTACTCACATGTGGCAGCCACACGCCCATGCTCATACACATCCCTACATGGCCCTGCATAAACACATGTGCAACCTGCACACTACTGGCACAACACGACACGCACAGCATACCATCAACATGCATGTACACTTACCGCTGGACTCCAGACGGGTCTGCCTCTCAAGGATCTGGGCGTAGAGCGCTGGGCATATGCGTTCCAGGACCCTCATTTGATGGTCTGACAGCTGGCCCCGGCGCCCCTTGGCATCCGCTGCCTTAGCGAGGGTCCTGGACCTGAAGTCCTCCCAGCGCTTCTTGACATGTTGTAAGTCGCGGACTGCCACCCCCTCCGCGTTGATGGCAGTCACAATGTCCATCCAGATCCTGGTCCGTCCTTCCTTGTCGGCACGCAAACTTCCAAAGAGGGCATCATACTGCCCCAGGACTTGCTCCACCAGGACACAAACTTCGGTGGCACTGAAGCTGGTGGCCCTCTGCCTCTCTGGCTGGAGGTTGCCAGTGCTGCCAGATGGCGTAGTGCTGGACATGGCAACCCCAGAGGCAGGAGTGGGTGGGCAACTGGGTCCTGGGGCTGGGCTGTGGAGCGCTGGAATCCCAGTCGGGAGTCTTCGGTTCCAGCAGGGGTGGTCACAGCAACTACACCCCTGGCTGACGTGCAGGCAGCAAATGGCACGGCACGTGGGCAGCAGGCAGTCAGGCAGCAGCAGATGGCAGGTGGGAGCGTGTTCGGGGATCTGGGGGGCAGTAATTCGGCCTTCTGGACAGGAGTGTGTTTTTGCGTGGCTAGCTTGATACTGAGTGATTTGGCACGTGAAAATCTTGCACGTCAGCGTGTAATTCGAGGAAAGGGCCTTAGCGCGTAAGTGCGTCAGGACACGCACGCGATTCCATTGGACCAAAGGCCCTTAGCGCGTAAGCGCGTAAGTTACATTACGCGCGTGGGCGTTTCCTTCATAGCACGTGATGACAGAGCACACGTGGAAAAACTGCACGTCCGAGTGTCATCGCATGTAATTGGAGGAAAGCGCCCGCGTACACGCATATCTGACGTGTACGTGTGGGCCGGTTTAAAAGCTACGTGTAGGACACCATTTCCTTGTACGTGCTTTTCGTGGAGAGTGAGTGGGTGAAATCTGTACTTCTTGTCGGTTCACACGCGATTACTTCACAGCGTTTCTAGTTCGTAATCCCTCTGCGCGTATTTTTCACGTTCTTTTTCCACGCAGACGGTTAGTTCCGCACGTACTTAGCAACTGTGCTTGCCCCGTGTGTTGCATTCCCCTTCAGAGGTCATTGTAGGCTGCGTGTATTATGCGTACACTTATTTTTGTGTTTCTGGGTGCCACAGCATAGTGCGGGTTAATTTTTTCACGCACGTGGTCTATGAGGGGTTGCGTGCACGTTTATTTTTGATTTTGGGCTGCCTGTGCGTTGCGTGACCCGTCATCTTCCCCCAGGGGTCACAGACAGCCTTGTTAGAGCACTAGGGTACGAATTCCATCTGGTATCCTACCCCTTTGACCCCCAATTGCCCAGAACAATAGTTTACTGCAACTCCCATACGCACAACAACATCAGTGCCATGGTTGGGAGGTGACCAAGCAGTAAGGGAGGCAAAGGTGGCCAACCCTCAAGTGGTGGGCGCGGTAGGGGACGTGGCCGGGATTTGCAGGGTGCCCCTATGCCCCCATGTGTGGAAGAACAATCAGGGACACCCATGCCCCCCCCATGGTTGAGGGAAACGTGGCTGACACCATCCAAGCTCAGCCCCTGTTGGACCAGCCCATTGTGGCACCTGACCTGGCACAGGATGACTCCCTGGCTGACTTCCAGGTCAGCAAGTCTAGGCCACGTGTGGCGGTGCAAGTTGTTGTCACCAATCCACGTGTATCTGGGGCAGCTATGTCATCTGCTGCCCCAAGTATGCAGGGTGGGGAGGCTGCAGGGGCAGCTGCAGCTCCATCCGCCCCAGCTCTGACTCTCCCAGCCAGAACAGTGTCAGTCCCGGTCCATCAAACTGATGTTCCCCCTGCCAACATTACCCTGCAACCAATGCCTGCATCAAGACCTATGGTCATTGTGCATTCCCACACTCCTGCTACCCAGTCCACCGGTGATTCTGCCCCTACTGACCAGAGCGACGTAAGCCACTCTGGCCCTGCTCCACCTTTAAAGAAGAGGAAGAAGGGTGGCACGACAGGCTGAGACCCCAGACACGGCTACACATTCCAGTACCTCAAGGAAGCCTTGCTTCAATGATCCGGAACTTGATGCACTTTTGGGCTATGTGTCGGCACATAGCCACGAAATGCTGGTGACTGCAGGGTGCAAGACCGCATCTGGTCAATATAAGGCACACTGGCAGACCATCGCCGACCGCATAAGTGCCCTTGGATTTGTGAGGCGTACAGCTGATGATTGCTACAAGCGGTGGAATGACCTGAAACGCAGAGCAAAGAACAAGCTGGCCTCAAATCATGCCGCTACTCTGGTGACTGGCGGTGGGTCTCCACAAGAGGACAACAAACTCAATGAACATGAGTCTGTTGCTGTGGCCTCTGTCACAGAGGAACAGATCCAAGGTGTGGGAGGACTACCTGATTATGATGCATTGTCCGGTGAGTGCCCATGCATGTATGTGTAATGCATGTGTATGTTGTTTGGGTGACGGGTTCTGATTGAGTGCCAGGTGAGGGTGTGTGTGCCTGAGTGGTATGGGTCACCCATGTGCTTCATCCAAAACATTCAGCGGCCTTGGATTTGGGTGTGACAGTATCCCTTCTGCCCACATTAGTAATTTAGTGCAACATTACGGCAGTTGCCCTTGAAGCGGCATCTTGCAACCACATTGTTTGTCTTTTTCAGTGTTCGTTCAGGCTGATTGTTTCAATTTTCCCACTTTTGCTACACATTCCTCAGCCCTATTGTCACATTTATGACATGCTTCTGTCATTGAAGAACCCCACATTGGCCCACATGTGTTACCTTGTTAGGTGAATGATTTGACCATTCAGGCTAATTGAGTATTGGCCTGCTCACAGGAATTTTTGGGGCCTGTTTGAATGTGTAAAATGATAGTTGTTTCCTGTCATGTTGAAGTGCACAACCATTGATGTGTACATCTGCCTGCAATCACTGTATTTTTGAACACTGGATGTGTTGCAGTGTGTGGCACATGCCTATTTTGTCACACTATGTAGCATTTTTCATCTCATCATGTCCATCTCACATGGATGGCTGACAGTATTCATTCACTGACATATGAATGTACTTGTGGAATGTACCATGGCTATGGTACATGCCATCTGTGTGATGGCATGTGTCATGTATGTGTATTGGACATGCCACTCACAGGCCAATGTGTGATGGCAGTGCTACCCAGCATGCAGCAAATGTGTTGCTCTTCCACCTTGGTGTCATCAGTGTCTGCCTTTTGCCTCCCCTTCCAACTCAGTGACAGTGCATGCATAGGAGGGTTATAGTCATGTGGGACATGTGTAAATCATGTACTGGTTCTGTAGCTTGTCAGGCCTATTTGTGTGCTATGGTGCTAATGCCTGTTTCCATTTTTTGTCTTTCATGTTTTTGCAGGGGATGACGCACTTGATGCTGTTGAGGTTGAGGAGATGGTGCAGACCCAGGAGGAATCTCAGGCACGACCGGGCACCAGTGGGGGACATGGTGTGGTGAACCCAATCTTGCTGCAGACCATTCTGTCGAGGGGTGCCTCTGGGTGCACCTCCCCAGACCTCTATTCAGGTGCTGATTCGGATGATGAGACCTATGTGCCGTCGCAGGTAAGTGTTTCTGGCAGGGATTCTGTTCTGTCCAACCCACCTGCTCCAGGGGTAGAACCCTCTATGGGGATGTCAGTGTTGGTAAGTCCGCCTTTGGCAGTTACGGATGCAGGGTCACACTCCACAACATCTGATCCTGTTCCTGGGCCAGCAGATCAGAGGGGTAATGCAGTCCTGCAGCCTCAGGCAGTGCCGGCACAGCAAGGCGCAGATCGTCTTGCCCCAAACAGGTGTGGTGCCCACCGACGCGGTGGCCGTACGCCACCAGCAATACCATATGGGAACAATCCATGTACGGTATGGCAAGTCAACAGGCAGCATCAGTTAAGATGATGGCTCAAGAAATGGAGAGGGTGGCCACTTCCATTGTCCCCCCTGAAAGGCAGATGGAGCAACTACAGCAGGCAACAGACTCCATTTGCCAATCACACAGGGAGGACATGTTGGCATCCAACAGGGACAGACCGGCGGCACTGGAGACTCTACGCCAATCGATATCAATAGGGCCACAGGGAAGCCCTGAGGGTAGAACTCCATCACCTCAGGGAGACTCTTGTTGCCCTTGAGGCTTCCACTAACTTGAGGGCAGAACAGCAGCTGGAGCAGCTCACACGTTCGCTCTCAGCTGAGATGCAGGCAACTCGGGAGGAGATCCGGGCATCACGTCAGGTGCTGCATGGGGATCTCCGCACTATAATCCTACAGAACGAGACCTTCCACACCCGCATGCGTGCTGCCATGGAGGACCATACCAGGGATTTGCGTGGGCTGCCTCCCATAGCACCACCTCCTCCTGTGGCAGCACCACCTCCTGTGGCAGCAGCAGAGGGTGATGAGAGCGACAGCAGCAGTTCTCCCACAATGGCATAGCCGTGTAGGGCATGAACCCATGGAGGTGTTTTTTTTCCCAACATCCACACAGGTGGCTGTTGGTGCGCACCCTGTCCTCGGACCTCCTGGGTGCCCCCCCCCCGGCCCCACATGGCCATTTTAGAATTTTTATTTTTTATTTTTTATTTTTTGTACAGTGTGTTGCCTTGTGTGTCTCCCGTGGGCATCCACTGTATTCCGGCTGGGCACATGCAGGCTTGTCCTGAGTTTGGGTTAGATGGTTGGGTTTGTGAGACACACACTCCTCCTGCTTCCCGTTTCCATGGGCTTGCAAAGGGTGTGCCCAAGTGACAGTGACTTACACGGTGACGTAGGACTCCCATGAGCTGTGTGGGCAGTCTGTAGTCAATACTGTGTATACATTCCTAGTGGATATTGTTGTTGAATTGTACACTGCATGGTGTATTGCTATGTGCTTGTGCATCCATGTCTTTCTCCTAATTTGCAGGTTAATTCCTCATGTCTTCAGAAGGCCGTCAACTTTGGAGTTGGAGTTCATGTTGTAAGCAGTGCACTTAGACATTTGCGTGGCAGCAGCACTGTACAGTTGGAAGTGGTCGATGTGTTGCATAATCAGGTTGTAAGACTACCACTACTTTAACTTAGTACTGTCATGTTTATGCTATGTTTGAGGTTGTGTAGCTGCAGTGTATTGTTGGTAAGTATTTGGTCATGTGTGTTGTTAGTTCGACATTACTGGGAGCATATTGTGTGTGGGCAGTTTCCATTAGGGAGACTGTACTTTGACACTTGTGTCATGTTTTGGGGATTGCTTTGTTTGCTCTCACATAGCATGACATGCCATGGTGTGTTGGGTGGCGGTGCTGGGGAGGGGTTGGGTGACATGTCACTGTTGTCATGTTGTATTTTGCAAGGGGGTAATGATTTTAGCAGCATAGAAGTGTGTCTTTTGATGACACAGCATTGGTGGTGTTTGTGTAGGTAGGGATGCACACAATGTAACACTTCCAGGTGACCTATCTCAGGCTGGTATGGTTGTGACAGTTGACTGTCCCTTATGTCATCATCATTGATTGTCAGCTGGTATGTGCCAGGGCTGTGTGCACTCCACAGGGGTGTGATTTTAGGTAAAGTAATTAGCCACCAGCTGCGTACGGGCTGCCTCACCCCATGCCCTTTCCCCTCCCATGCGCAGCGGCCGTGCATGTGGTTGAGGATGTGGGGCACCACCATGTCCACGGGCAGAGCCTGGCGTGTTGCAACATTGTGCAGGACACATGCTGCCACTATGATCCTGCACACTACTGGGGGAGCGTATAACAGCTGCACGCCAGAACGGTAAAGGGAGCGAAAGCGTGACTTGAGCACTCCGAATGTGCGCTCCACTATGCCCCGGGTTGCAATGTGGGCTGTGTTGTATCTTACCTCGGGTGGCGTGGTGGGGTTCCGAATTGGCGTCATCATGTGGGTGCTCAGAGGGTAGGCACTGTCCCCTGGGGAGGTGATGATGGGTATCATTAGTGGGGTTGTGACGTTACTCAGTATGTGACATGCATGCATGTGCTGTGGCATTTATACTCACCGAGCAGCCATGTATCGCCATGCCGCCCAGCTTCTAGGTCCCGGTTTAGGGTTGACATTCTGTAAATAAAACTGTCGTGGGTGGATCCTGGATAGTTGGCATATACTGCGGTGATGATTCCCTTGGCATCACATACTACCTGGACGTTGATGGAATGCCAGTGCTTGCGGTTTCTATAGATGTGCTCAGATGTTCTGGGAGGACGTAGAGCCACATGGGTGCAGTCAATGGCACCTAGCACTTTGGGGAAGTGTGCCACCCGTAAAAATCCTGGACGACAGCCTGCCTTTCTGCAGGTGTTCTGGGCAAGTATATGTGCCTGCGGACTGATGGGTGTGCAGTCATGATGGCCAAGACCTGGTGTAGGCAGCGTGACTGCGTGGCCTGTGACACCCCCCCACTATGGCACTTGTCCGCTGAAATGATCCAGTGGCCAAGAAGTGCAGTACATTGAGGACCTTATGCAGGGGGCTGAGTGCTTGGAAGCACAGGGTGGGTGATGTGAGGTCATCCTCCCACTCACTGACCAGGTCGAGTATTAAGTGAGGTGGAAACCTGTACCTCCCATACACCTGGTCATCAGGCATCCCAAAAAGGCTGGTTCTGGGTGTAAAAATTCTGGGCCTGACTATCCTCCTCCTCCTCCTGCGGTATCCCATGACCACTGCTGCTAGGAACGGTATATTCATCCTGGCGTCTGTGCTTGTTTGTTGTTTGCGCGCACTTTTATGCTGCGCTGGTCCACATACGCCGGCTTCCTGCTGGTGTATGTGTTTCCTGATTAGCGCGTCTTTTTGGCACACGCCTTAGCCCCGTTCGATTCCATGAATACGTGTTTTGAACGTGCGTGTGGGCGTTCTGCGCACTTGCCTCCTGTACTTCCCCCGTGATGCCCACATTTTCGCGAGTTGTTCCCCATTCCACGTGTCACGCCCCCTGTTCCTCCTACTTTTGTTGTGTGCGCCGCGCTATGTGCAATTTTGCTGTGTGTGTAGCGCACGCTGTCTGGAGACATGTGCGCCAGCGTGCGCCACACAGAATTTTGGCACACATCCTGGAATTTACACGTGCACGGACTTCCATGAATCGCTGTGCGCGGGTTTCGCTGCGATTTTCGCACTGGCAATGCGATTTGCACACTTTCGCACGCTTGCGCTGAAAATTTCAGCGCACATTAATTCCATGAATCGGCCTGTAAAACGGAACTCGTGATTCGGAATCTCATGCCTGAAGAAATGGGATTCAGCCACAAGTTGCTGTGACAAACAGAATCCTGTCTGCTAGCTTACGCAGCCCATCGGATTGTATTACCTCCTCCATTTGATCTTCTAAAACCATGAGATGTTGCGTTTACAGCATCCAAGAGTACCTTCTTAAGATGCCATTAATTGACTGCTCAGTGGACATCATGTTGTCTCGCTCGTCTTGGAAAGTCATAAAACATTGACCTCTCCCTTGTTTCTTGACACTAACCAAACCTGCAAGGTACCTGTTTTGTTCCTAAATTCGTGTTGCTTGCGCCTCCGTGTGTTATATTACAAATTCTGCAATACAGCTAAAGTCTCCATATTTTGTTTGACCATTTTTGAACAATTTCAGATCCTCCTCAATCTGCTTCAATCTGCTCTTCAAAGCTCCTTGCACTCCTATCTCCCTAGAGACGCAACACGCCTCATCACTAACTTAAAGGCATGCTAATCTATCGCTCTAGACTTCATGGTTAATTCATTTATATCAAAATGACAAATTCTTATCTCCTCTTGGCAACCCACATCTTGTAAAGCCTCATTTCTCAACCTTACCCTAGCTATGTATTATAAGTGTGCAAACCTATGAAAATGGAAAACACATAGGGGGTAATTACGAGGTTGGAGGTAATGGGAAAACGATGCTGGTAAAGGATTGCCGGCATCGCATACTGCTCCGGGCTATTCCGACCCAAGAACCCGGTATTAGAGGCACCTCTAATAATGGTGCCTCTAATAGCGGCAAGGGCGCAGGCCTTTAGGCCAGTAATACTGGGATGCCGCTAACAGGAGGACATCACAAGTCAGGCGGACATGCACATACCGGCATCATGAAGGTGCTAATAGTGGATACCGGCATGTCGGCAATACTGGTATCGCGACGCATTAGTAAACTGCTATGTGCAGTGTTCCCATCTGCCACAGGTACACACAATCAGCACAGGTGAAGGCAATGGAGTCTGGGCCAGCACAAAAGGAGCACACCCACACACCACACCCCTTCCCACACCAAAATGATTCCACTAGTAGTAGCAATACTGGGGATGGAGGACATGCTTGCATTGCTACACCAGCAACAACAACAACAGCAGGCACCACAGAGGAGACGGAGGAGAAGGAGGGTGAGACATGCCCAGCATGCTTCACCAGTGCAGCCAGTGGTACCACACAGGCAGCCCCCAATCCCTTGCATCAGAGGCAATCCATTCAACCTAACCCCTGAGCAGATCAACACCCCGTACCGTCTGGACCGGGACACCATCACCACCATTATGGACATGATACACGATGACATTGTCAGCCTCATTGAAATACGCACGCCATCCCCCCTCTACTGAAAGTAGTGTCGGTGCTCCACTTCCTTGCCACAGGCACCTACCAGCACACAGTGGGGCACATGCATGGCATATCACAACCCTTATTTTCTTGCATGCTGAACCAAGTGCTGGATGCCCTCCTGAAGCACACAAGGGACTACATATCCCTACCACGGACTCCCCAGGAGATTTTTGATGCAAAAGTTGGCTTCCATACACTGGCAGGCATGCCAAATTGGATAGGTGCCCTCGACTTCACCCACGTGGAGTTGGTGGTCCTGCATGCCATGGAGGGGGTGTACCGCAACTGCAAGCAATACCACTCCATCAATGTGTAGATGGTATGTGACGCCAGCAAGATCATCACACATTGTTGTGCCCGATATCCTGGATCAACACATGACTCAATGGTCCTGCGGAACTCCACGCTACCATGCTACATGGAGCGACATGCAGGACGACGTGCCTGGCTGCTTGGTAAGTTGCATGACATGCACATGGCAGTGAAATGGGGGGATAGATGCGCACACCACCATGGTGTCATTGTTGATGTGACAGCACGATGTGCACATCACAAAACACTGTGCCCCAAAGCATCCCAAACTGAACATGACAACCAAATCCCATAGCAATGAAGTAAGCTGGACACCTATCACAACATGCCAAACTTAAAACCACCCCACATCCCACAACACGTCCACCACCCATCATCGTACTTCACCCTCCGTAACACAATCCAGCACCATGCTGTGAATATGCACTATGTAAATGTCTGCAGCAAATTACTACACTGGACAAGCATCCATGGGAGTGCATTGAACAAAATCACCAAGGGAATCTACTGCTTGCCACAGGGCTGCCACCACCACAGAAGTGCAGCATGTCTGCATCGTAATAATCAGCACTGAATGCCTAATAATGCAGAGCCTACTGCCAACACTGCCAGTTAGAAAATCATACAGAACATTTAACATCACACATTTCACACAAACACAGAGGTTTGCGTCCACAATGCATGAGCAACATCAACGCCGTGTACACTGTGTATCATCTTGGAGATGCAACCCACACCATGAGTCCATGGCACAGAACACATTGAGGGCATTAGAATTGTGTGCATACAACCAGGCACATGTGCATGTGACCAACGATAATCTGCAGGCATGTGTGACTAGTACAGCTGTCCATCATGAATCGACTAACATATACCTTTTATTGCCTCTCATGCAGGTGATAGTGGCTATCCCTTGAAGCCGTGGCTCCTCACCCCTGTCCGAAACCCACAGAACAGGCACGAGGAGGACTACAATCGCTCCCATACCCGTACCCGTGTGGTCATCGAGCAGACCTTTGGCCTGTTGAAGGCACGGTTTCGCTGCCTTAGCCAGTCGGGTGGGGCACTCCTCTACAGGCATGGGAAGGTGGCCAAGATCATCATGGCATGTGTCATGCTACACAACATGTGTATCCGACGGAACGTGCCCCTGCCCCCCGACATTGAACTGCAACCACCTGGTGATGATGAAGGGAATGAAGAAGATGTGGGTGCACATCATCGTGGTGCTGATGCACAGGAGGGACGCGCTATGCGTTGGTCAGTGATTGCACAATATTTCTAACACACATGGGTGCAGAGGCTGACATGAAAGTTGGACAGAGGGCACTGGATGTGGGAGTACATGTACACTATGCACTGTATATCAATAAATGACACATATGCAATAAGGAATGTCCACTCAAGATTTTTTTTTCCACACAATGGGTGTATTTAACTGTCCAAAAAAGATTAAAGTGCTCAAACCCTCCACCTCACACACCCACTCCCCCCTCCCCTTCCCCCCACAACTCCCCCACACACCCTCACCCCCGTCCCCCTACAACTCCCCCACACACCCTCACCCCCTTCCACTCCCCCTCCCCCCACAACTCCCCCACACACCCTCACCACCCTCCCCCTACACCCACAACTCCCCCACACACCCTCACACCCTCCCCCTCCCCCCACAACTACCCCACACACCGTCACCCCCCTCCGCCCCCCCACAACTCCCCCACACATGGTGTCCAAGCAAATGATCCATGTGTCAGTGTCTATTGCCTTCAACAGGCTGCCCCGTCTACATCCTTCCACTTCCTGCACCTGGTGGCGGCATGTCCGAGCGGTGCGTGCTGACCTGCATAGGTTTGGGTGGAGCATGACAAAGAAGGGGTGGCCGCTTGCTCCATTCGGGGGACTGGACGCTCAGCCTCCATGGAATCTGCAATGCGGGAGAGGACCTGCCTCAGGGCAGATACCTCCTCGCATAATCTATTGGTGCTGTCCACAATGACCTGCCTCAGTGACTCAGTGTTATCGTGCCCCGCCTGCCTTGCTTGGGCATTGTCTGTGACGAACTGCCTCACTAGGGCAGTGAGCTCCTCCTGTGCAGCGTGTCCTGCCTGCTGCACCCCCGCCTGTACACCAGTGGCGGTGGAGGGTGCATGTGTGACATGGGCAAATCCATTTAGGTCCTCTGTGGGACTCATGTTCCCTTGTACGGACTCACCCCCCAGACTGCTCTGGGGTGGTGTCATGGTAGGAGTTGACAGGTGTGAGCTGGGGGGATGGGTTGGGACTTGGTGTTGCAGGTAAGTCCGAGGAGTCGTCCTCGACAGACACACACACCTGGCCCTGCACGTCATCATCTGTCAGGGGTGCCATGGCTGCCGCCTCCCCAACAGAGCTGTTCTCTGCAGATTGTGCCCCGTCGACTGTCTCCTGTGCAGGTGTCACAGGTGCTGTGGGCACTGTGGTGATGGGCCTTAGCGGCACCAGTGCCATGGCATCCTGGGCTGTTTTGGTCTTCGGTGTCTGTCATGGCTTGTCTGGGACTTTCGAAGTGGAAGGCCTGTTGCCTTCATCCCTGGCCCTCTTCCTGGGTGTAGTCGCCTGTGGGAGTGAGTCCCGGGCCTCGGTGTCAGGATTTGAGCCTGTGGGGGACCAAGAGAGGGATGGCATGAGTGATGGTTTGACAAGCATCATGCATGCATTTGTATTATTGCTCTTCTACACATTAGAGGGGATTGGGCAGTTGAGTTTTGATGATCACGTTGCTTGCTATATGGGTGGAGCATGCAGGCATCCGTCTGGGTCACTCATGTTGGGGCGGGCGTATGCTATGTGACATGCATTTCTGTTGTGGCCTGCATGCAGTGTGACTTATGCCATTTTCATATTTGTGTGGTGTGTGTCAGGTATGGCATTGCCATGCTGCATGCATGTGCATGTGTCTGTGCTGCGGACAACATCTATGCAGGGAATGTGTATGTATTGGGCCATGCCTTGCCTCTTTAGACAGACAAATTGGTGCACTATCATCATACTTTGCATTACAGTGTTTTTTTAGGACACTCACCTCCTTCCACCGATGAGGTGGCGCCACACTCCATATCGCCCACACCTTCGATGGCCTCTATACCAATCGTGCTGGCGCAGATCTCCTCCCACCGGCTTAGCTTTATTGGTGAGCTTGGTCCTCCACCAGTAGCCATGGCCTCGCTCCTGTTTGCGGACAGGATGTTCCTGACTCGCAGGCGCAGGTCATCCCATCTCTTATGAAAATCCTTTGTTGTGCAGGGGGTGTTGCCTACCGCGCTGACTCTTTGGGTAACACGTTCCCAGATTTCTTTTTTCTTTATCACTGCCTCCCTCTTGATGCTGTTTGCGAAAACAACCTCGGCATTGTCAGCCAGGGTCTCAGCCAGCATGGTGAGTTCATCCTCATTAATTCGCTCTTTGCGCTGGTGGGAGGCGCCTTTTTTTACTGCCTTGGGCATGATTTCGTTGTGGGAGGTTGATGTATGTAGTCAACAATATGCTCCAGGTCCTGTGTGCTGAGGATGGCAATGGATTGTGTTTTTCAAGATGGCCGCCATGCTCTTTCCCGTTTCTGTGCGATGACGCTACTTCCGGTTCCACTTATTTACGGTCACTGCTAATGCCGTTTCCATTGATGCCGGTAGTGCTGTCTGCACTTTCAATGATGCCGCTAAGGGCCATTTTTTTTACTTTAATGGCATGCCGGTAATGTTGTTACCGGCATTGCACAAAGCTCGTGCACGTGAACTCGTAATAGCCCTCTATTAGCGGGCTCTTTACTACACAGACACAGTATTTGCTCCATGCCGGTAAGGACTGTTACTTACCTCTAACCTCGTAATGAGGCCCATAGTCTAGCCTGGTATACAAGTCATGCATCCCATAATTGTATAAGTATGTCCTACACTATCCATTTTGCAGTCTCCATATGTCTACCATTTGTAATAGTTGCAGAGCTTTCTTTAGTGCTTTTGCTAGTATTTCCTTGGTGGTTTTTTCTGGCTTTGATCTGTCTATAACTTTATCCATAAAGCATTTTGAATCCCCTGCCCAAAATAGCACCCCATCCATGCATCTAGCAAACCTCTGAACAAGTTCTGGGAAAAGATAAGCATCTCCATATGTGGGTGCATATACATTGACCATGAATACTTTCAATCCTCTTAGTAGTCCCACTGCCACCACTGATCGGTCATTAGGACATTCTACTAAATCCAACACTTCTAATTTTACTTTATTTGAAACCCAAATATGTACTCCCACCGCAAACTTTGTATATGTCATGGCAAACACTAAGCATCCCACATCTCTCATTTAGTTTATGTAGTTCTTCTCGAAGCGAATGTGTTTCCTGTATAAGTCCCATGTGTGCTGCATGTCTCTAAGAAAGAAAATATGTGAGAGCTTTAAACATAGCTAACCAACTCCTGCACATTCCAGGATATGATACTAACTGCACCCATGCCTATTCTTCATCTTCATCACATATGGCCAATACCTTTGCACAATGCCACATACACAACCTCAATTACTACAGAGCAGCGCAGTGCGCATCATCAACATCTCCCTAGGTGTGTTCATATTGCCCCCGATAGACAGGAGCTGCATTGGCTGCCCATCCAAGAGTGTATTAACTTTAAGGTGGCCACGACCATCCATAAATGTGTGCATTGAGACGCTCTATCCTACCTGAACATGTTGATCCCACAGTATCGCCCGGCCAGAGCACTGCGGTCATCTTACAAAGCGCTGATAATCTGTTCCAGGTTCAAAAGGGAGAAGGGTCTGGGAAGATCCTTCCAGGTCAAAGCTGCCAAACTTTGGAATTCGCTCCCTCTTCCCATGATGCAAGACCATAATATTCGGATTATTAAAAGATCCTTGAAAAACTTCCTATTCAAGTAAATCCTACCTCCCGGTCCCTTATTTTTTAACCTGTCCCGTGATATCTGTTCGTCCACTTGTGTTTGCATCATGCCCTGAGTAAATAAATTAAAACAGAAACCCTTTCCCACATGCTACTCCCTCTCCTGGACTCTTAACAGCAGCAGATCCACAATTCAAGGAAAAAGAAATGAGATTGTTAGGGTACAGAAGTCCATCCATGTGGGTACCAAAGAAAACCCACTCGTAGGGAGAGTGGTACACTCTTCAACCAACCTCTCCTATGCCCATCATAAATCAAATTGTTAGCATATCCTGAGTCAAAGTTCTATTTAGCTCAATCAAGCTAGAGCCACGGATCATTTCTTTGTCTTAGTTAAATCTAAAGTCATTACGATATCAAGCAAGCAGCATTCTGAGCAATTCCCCTTGGTACCCTCTATAAGTTATCAGTGGGCCATTATTCAATGTCTGTGGTATACACTGCTATGGATTCACTCAGCATTGACCATAGAGCAATTGTCTTCTCAGCAGGGCACCTTCCATTTGCAATCCCTTGTGATTTATCTTCCATGGCTGCTTCTTTCTTTCCTCACACATCCCTTCTGAGTCCCAGTGATGGCCCATTATTGTCCATACATTGCAGCTTTCAGATCAGCAAACCATTTGTCTAAGGGAATGTTTGCTTTTGCCGCTCCACATGTTTTCTTCCTCAGCCCACAGATCTCTTTAGTGTCTCTTTCCATGTTGAGAACCTGTGATTCAATCCAGCTCATGACCTCCTGCCGGGTTTCATAAAAAAGAACCTTCCCATCAATTGTACTTTCAGTATTGAATGGTTCATCAGCATGTACTTAATTGGATTATTCCTGAATAGGTGCTTCAATTCCCAATAGGAGTTGCAAGCTCTTTGCGCCGCCTGCACGTAACCGGGAATACTGACAATGGGGATGATCCCAATGCAATGTTTCCCATAGACCTTCTATATTTTAGTATGCCTCTGTGTCTCTGTGGTTGAGGATCTTTGCAATGATCGCATGTGGTGGTGCACAAGGGAGTCGGCGGTCTCAAAAATGCCCTATGAGACTAACTTAAAAATTTAAGAAAGGCACTCTTATCCCAACATTTTCAGGAATCATTTCTCAATTTTAGGGAGTTCTCAGTTTGCAAGACCTGCCAATCGCTTTGGACCTAGGAAAGCGACATTGAAGATTAACTCCATCTGAGTTTATGGTATGTATAAATCGCAGAATGTATGTGGACACATGCCGCAGGCACGGCACCTATCCATGCACTCTAGAATGCAGCTACGGCAACGACAAATCCGGTCTAGCTGCAAGCATAGCCGTCCGCACTCAAACCCCTGGCGTGCCTCAACACCTCTGCTTTTAGTATGCAGCAACAACCTATGACAAATTTTGGTCTAACTGGGTACACATCGAGTGTCCTGTACTAGCACTCTATCTCAGCCACCAACAGCACCTGCCCACGTGCCTGACCTCTGGGTTGCTTACAGGAGCCTAGCCAGCCCTCCTAAATCCTAAACCTGGTAGAATGCACACACACATCTTAAATGAAACTCTTAGAACTTCCCAGACCTGGAATTCGGTCCTCGAGGGGATTCCAACCACAAAACACATTGAGGCCATACAAATGGGGAAATGGCTCTATATAAATGACGACTACAATACAATACAATACAATAAAATCTATCATAATTCTATCTTCGGTCCCCTCCACAATTCCCACTATCCTTATGTTGTTGCATTAGGTCCGTCTTTCTGCATCCTCGGACGTCAAGTCTGATAGTTGTGTGCCAAGGGCTTTAACTCTCTTGCCCATTTCATCCACCTTGGCCTGTATCACCATTACTCCTATATCCTCAGATATGCCCTCTGTAGCGACACATCAATGCCTACAGAATCTATTTTATTCTCTAATTAAGGCTGCTGTTCTCTCTTGTAAAGCTTTCAGAAGCTCTGCACTAGGTACCAGGTCTGCTTCAGGGTCGTGTGGTAGATCTGCAGGGCCATTCATCATCCCTGCTGTGCATCAATCCATTTTCACCAGTTTTGCCCCTTTATGGGATTCCCCTCCTGTCATTCTGCCTGTGTTTTTCCCAGGAGATTCTCAATCCTTCCTGCCATTCAATGTAACCATGCAGTTTGTAATAGTGTACCAACAATGTCTCCCTAATGGGGCTCTTCTCTGCCCTGATAGCGCACCTGCAAGCCACTTTGCTGCATATATAGAAAGGCTTAGAAACTCAGCTTCCTTCCTTCGCATTCTGGACTTTTCAAATATAGAGTACTATTGCAGCCTATCAGTCGGCCTGAGGGCTGCTTGAGCAGTGCCTCGCTCCAGGTTTTCCATGGTTACTGGTGTCTGAGTGATTCAGCAGCATCATCAGCACTTTCCTCACCTTCAGTGGAGTCTGCTTTTCGAACCACCCAGCTCGTCTTCCTTATGTTATGTTAAGTTGTCTTATGTGGCTCACCGCTACCATTGACATGGTCTCAAGGCGCTCTCGTGGTTCTGCAAGAAAGTGGGTTGGGTAGATTAGTGATGGAAGAGGGAGTAGGATAGAGGTTATGCTTTTCTGTTGATGCTTGTAGAACCAGGAGCAACTGGTGTCTTGTTCAAGTCTGCTTTCTAGGTGTGTCTGGAGTCTGCACACTGTGGTTATTGTGTCCAGAGAGCAACGCCCATTGATTTGGATATTTGTCGTGGGCAGAGGCGTTGCTAGGGGGGGCTGAGGGGGCTATAGCCCTGGGTCTTTTGGTTGTATCCCCAGATAGAAGCTCAGGTGTTACAACCAAAAAGGCTAGCTAGCCCTCAGTCCCGACAGTCCCAAAATTAGCGCAGCCCCGGATCCTTTCCAGACCTAGCAACACCCCTGTCTGCGGCAATTCGTTTTGAGGTGGATGTGTGGATTGTGTGTTTTTGTGTAATTAGGCTGATTCATGAGATCGTGTGATGTAAGTGTGGGGTATGGTGGAGAGGAGTCATGAGCAGGGAGGGTTAGTATTTGGTGTGCTGATTTAGTTTTATTGTTGGTTACAGAATGTGCTGTTATTGAGTTGTCTTGGGTCCCCCCTGGTATTGCTGGCTGTGCAGTTTTATGTTAATAATTGAGAATTGAATGGCTAGGTTTTTAGTCGTTTTCTAAAGGTGAGGTGGTCTTCTGTCGTGTTTATTTTATTCAGGATTGTGTTCCATAGATTGGTGGTTAGATGTGAGAATGCGGTTCCTCCGAATTTCCTTTTTTCATATTTGTTCATATTGTTTTGTTTCGATTTAGAGTTCGTCGCTTGATCTTAGTTTTCTTCCTGGTTGGTGGCAATTGGTATTGGCCTGGAGGAATTCAGCTCCTTGTCCGTGCAATGATTAGTGGGCGATGCAGAGGGCTTCTAACTGAAGGTGTGTTTTTACTGGGAGCCAGTGTAGACTTCTCAGGTCTGGTGTGATGTGATCTCTTCTGTTTATTCTTTTTAGAGTTTTTTAGCGAGCCGTTCTGACATTGTAGGGTAGGGGCTGTTTGCCTAGTCGATTCTTGATAATAATAAGGAGATGATTGCGATGGTTCTGTGTGGGAAGGAGAGAGAGGGGAGGATGCCTCTGAGTAGTCTCAGGAGGTAGAAGCATTTATTTGCTTTGGCGTTCACTTGTGGTTCCAGTGAAAGTCTGTTGTCCATGAGTATTCCCAGATTTTTGGCCACGCCCGATGCTTCCATTGGTATCCCATGTGAGACAGCCAGTCCAGTTGTAAGTCTGTTGTGTTGTCCTTTGGAGGTGAGATCATTATTTCTGTTTTGGTCGGGTTTAGCTTGAGCTTGTTGGTTGTCATCCAGTTGTATGTTGGTGAGGCAGTTCTTGCGAGTGCTGTTTGGGTCTTGGGTTGTGGCTATCTTGACAATGAGTTGGGTGCCATCTGCATAGTTGTATGCGGTCAGTCCATGGTTTCAAATTATTTTCATTAAGGGAGACATGTAGATGTTGAAGAGAAGTGGGGAGAGGTTAGTGCCTTGTGGTACCGCACAAGAGATGTTTTTGGTGTTGGGGTTAAATGTCGGTAGGCAGGTTCTTTCGGTTGGTGAGGAAACATTTTAGCCATTGTAGAGCAGAGTCTTTTACACCGTATTAATCCAGTCGCTCAATTAGTGTTGAGTGTCTGATTGTGTCAAACGTGGCTGATATGTCCAGTTGTATGAGGGCAGACAGTGTGCTGTTGTCTGCATTTATTTTTAAGTCGTCCCATATGGATAGCAGTGCTGATTTTGTTCCTCTCATGGGTCTGAAGCCGACTTGCGAGTGATCGAGTATTCCATTCTTTTTTTTGTGGTTGAGAAGTATTTTGTATACACAGTTCTCCAGTGTGTTCACTGGGTAGAGTAGATTAGATATAGGTTTGTAGTTGGTGGGGACTTCTGCCCTTCCCATTTTGTTTTTTTAGGAGTGGTTTGATGTACGCTGATTTGAAAGATTTTGGTAATATTCCTGTGATTGGGGATAGATTCATCAATAGCCGGTAGTAAGAAGCTGGCATGCTGTGGTTGCGGATTTCTTTGTAAATGCCTGGAGGGCATGGATAGCTTGTGAATCTGGCGAGGTTGGTGTCCTTTATTAGTGTGGAGAACATGTCTTCATGTATGGGTTCAAATCGGCGAGTGTTGCTGTGGTTGCCGGAATGCCAATTGTTGATTGTTCCTGGTTGTATTTGTGTTTGTAGTTGCGCCTATGGCCTTCCCGGACATCTTCCCAGGTGACTGTTGAAGCTGGGCTCTTCTGCAAATGCCGCCAATGTCGCACAGACAAGTTTCTGCCATGTCTCTATAGATCTCACCATTGCCGCTAGGTACCTTGGATCCTCTGGTACTCTTCTTGTCATCCGCTTCACTCCCAACACGAAGCATAGGCCGGTATTCTGCCCCCCATCACTATGGCACCTGCAGCAGCTACAACAAACAGAACACCCTGTGCAACTATTCCGGACCCCGCCATGCTTGTGTTCATTAAATGTAGTCTCCTGGGTCTTCAGCACTATGTGCGCTTATTTCAATCTTCAGGCTTTGCATACCTTTGTAAAAACCAGGATCACACGGTTACGGAGTGCCTTTCAGGTGTAGCCGCTCGTCATGGCAGCTTACAACACCTTCTCCCGGAACCACTTAAATGGATCTGCACGGACATGCAACTCCCAAAGACTGGACCACTCTGACTTTAGCAACGTAACTGCCATCATGAACATGGACCCAAACTCCCAAACCATGATGAAAATAGACTGAACCCTCACCATCATGTGTAATACATCTTCGCTCAACGTTTTACTCAAGACACCCCAGAAAGTTCGACACAATCAGGTCAGACTCCTGAAATGTTCTCCCCATCAGCATAAGAAACCAACACCACCACACAATCATCATAAAATGGAAATCAGAACAGTAAGGACACCCCCATCTCGACAGGCCAAAGCGCAACAGAACCTTCTTGATTAGTCCAATGGCAGATTTGAAGGCTATTGGTTCAGTTTCCCCCTAAACTCCAACAGGGATCCTGAAGAATCCCAAACCACCTTTGTTTCATAACTAATCAATGACATCTCAATCTACTAGCACACTTATAAAACACACAACCTCCACACACACAGCAGCTTTATTCCTACTAGCACTAACCCACCACATAAATATCAGTAATGTAGCTCAGAGCTTACTGTACAGCATGGTACATCTTTATCTCTGTCACACACCCTAGCCCCTCCGCAACAACAGTTCCTCTGGTATTCCAGTGCCTTCGTGGATCTTAGGATTCCCCTCAGATAAAATGGTATTGTCCACTTTCGGTGAAAAAAAATCCTGAAAATCTACTTTTCCTAAACGATGGCATGCCGGGACTAGCCTATGCCTGAATTCCTGCATGCTTGCGTAAACCCAGAAGTAGCGGCAGGCCAAGAAGGTGAGGCGTCGGATGTGGGATGAGGTCAGGTGGGTGGTGAGTGTGATGAGGGGCCGTTGAGTTATGGGGCCAGGCCAGGCCCGGACCACCGGGCGCACAGCAGGCTGACGCGTAACAAACACACAGACACATTAGCTCTCTTGCTAGAGCGGGGAATGCCCTTCGCAGGCTTTCTCTGTCGTCTTTGTTATCTTGCCCACGTAATCCTTTCCACATGGACATCACATCCCTCCCCAACTTGGACAAAAAAACAATCAAACAAAATGAACAAGCATGTGAACTTTTCATACATTGTGGTGGTCTCTCAAAACGCTGTTGTTTGTATAAAGGGGGCCTCTGAGATTTTTGTTGTTTCCTCCCAACTTCTGTTTATCTCTGCACCCATGCACTGTAACCTCTCGGCTATTCTAAGAGTTGTGATTTATGCAACACCTAATTTTCCATTTTTGCCCTCTGCAACCCACGAGCAAGCTTTCGGACCCTAGGACACCTGCTTGCAACAGCGCCTCAATGCCCTTGGGCTGCATGGCGCTTTACAAATACAAAATAAATAAATAAATAAACAAAATGGTGCTTCCTGGGTGTTCCGACTCACGCCCTTCTGTAGATGCCATTCAGGATGTATCCTTGGAGTCTAGTGGAGGGTACCAGTCACCTCCGGAATGATTATCGTTCTCCTCTCTCCCTGTGTGGGTTGGCTGATCCGGGCCGGTCTTCGACATTGTCCTCAGGTGCAGGAGTCTCCTGGGTCGGTGTTTCTTTTCGTTCTCTCGCTTGTGGTGGATGCTCAGTCGACAGGGAGCGGGCCCTCACATGGGTCCTGTCTTCTTGGGATTCCTCCCACAAGGTATTGTGCTTTCGCTTGAAATGGGACACGTGCCGGGTGACTGTTTCATGTCCTCGCATGGCCATGGCTAACCCACGCTTTCGGTGGGTGATGGTCCAGGGAAGAGACTCGTAGGGGAGGGCCCTCTTCCCCCTTGGTGTTTGGTTTCTCACTAATGCTGTGTCTCCTACGGGGCAGTCATTCGGTGTGGCTCATCTTGAGCTGTCTTCCCTTGCATTGTGCTCCTGTCTACTGCGCTCCATTTGTTCCAAGTCTACTTGTGGGGGTTTCCATGAGTGGTGGCGTGGCAATCCCGCCTGGATGGGTACCCTAAACATCAAGGCTGCGGGGCTGGCCTGGGTGGCCGAGTGGGGGGGTCTGTCGATAGGATCCAAGGAACCAGTATAGTTCGGGTAGCCATGGTCGTCTTTTGTCTTTCGTGATCCTCACAGAATTGTTGATAGATGCCATAAATCTTTCTGCATCACCGTTGGCCTGGGGCCAGCACCGTGTGCTGTGCTGGTGGCGGATCTTCATGTCGTTTATGAAGCGTTTGAACTGCTTGTGAACGGCAGGCCGTTGTTGCTCTTTATTGATGATGGTATGCCGTAGACCGCAAACATTTTCTCTAGTGCTGTGGTGACCGATGCTGCAACCGTTGGGTTGACTGGCTTGACTTCGGCGTATCTAGTGTACTCATCTATGGCTACCAGGAGGTAGGCCGTGTTGGCGATCGTACAGAAGTCAATGCTTACTGCGTCCCAGCAGTCCTTGCTTCTTGGGGAACATGCCATGGGCTCTGGTGGTCTGGGCCTGTGGGTCGCTAGGAATGATGGCCTTCTTCTGTATCTCCGGCATCCATATGCGCGATTTGAGGAATGCTTGTGTCTTCAAGATTCCCTGGTGGCCCTTGTGCGCGAGTTGGAGTGCTCTCTCATGGAGGTTGGTGGGCATTACTATGCGATGCCCCTTGAGGATGAGGCCTTCGAGAGACAAGGACAGTTTATAGCATATCCCAAATATGGCCTGTATCATCTCCTGCACTTGGGGCATCCTATGGGAGACAGCACTGAGGGACGTTTTGCACTCGCTGGTTAGTATCGCCTTCTTGGCCATTTGGAGGAAGGGGTCTTTGTCTGTTGCTTCCACAATTTCAGCAATTTTCATCGTTTTGGGCTTGGCACATGCTTTGATTTGGCATACATGCTTCTCTGTCTACTTGGCTGCTTCACGTTCTGTAGCTGTGGCTGGTCGAGGGTGTCGCGATAGAAAATCTGCAGGGTTGTCGGCCCCAGCACAGTATTGTACTTCGAGGTCGAATTGCTGTAGCTGGAGTATCCAGCATTCAATCCTTGCTGGAGGGTGCAGTGCTGATCCTTTGAAGATCGGGACTAAGGATTTATGGTTTTATGCATATTTTCTTACAGTCGGTGTGAGAGCTCTGCTGGCGAACGCCATGGGGACAATCGTTCCATCTCGGTCCGTCGAGATGAGGACAGCTCCGAGGCCAACATGGCTGGCAACCACCAGTAGCTCTGTTTTGCATGAATGTCGAAGAATGCCATGGTGGCGTTCCTGGATAGCAAGTCTTTGATCTTCTGGAAAACATTTTCCCGGGTCGCTCCCCATTCCCATGTCACCTTTGCCTTCGCAGGGGAGTGGCAATGGTAGCCAGGTTGGGGAGGAATCGCCCGCATTATGTTGCCATACCTAGGAAGCTGCGGACTTCGGTTGCCGAGGTGGGGGGCTGAGCATTTTTTTAATGTCTTCTACCTTTCCTGGGTCTGGAGATACCCCTTTCTCATTAAAGACGTAACCAAAGAAAGTGTGGATTTGCCAAATTATTTTTCTTCCAATTGCTATAGGGTGGTTGCTAGTTGGCTGTTGTGTTCCTTTTCGGTCTTGCCATAGACCAGAATACCATCACTCACATTAGTGACTCCTGGGAGGTCCTGAAGCACTTTGCGTATTTCATGTTGCCGACGAGATTCCAAAATTGAGCCGGCGGTATCTCCTCAGCCCTAGATGTGACGAGAACATTGTGATGTACCTTGAGTCTTTTGCTAGGCGGATTTGGTGGTACCCTGACCTTAGGTCCAGTTTGTTGAAAACAGTGGCACCTGTCAAATCCACAAGCATCTCGTCCACCGTTGGTGTTATGTATCTTTCCCACACTATTGCCACGTTGAGCAGGCGCATGTCAATGCATATTTGCACCGCTTAGGGCTCTTTGGGTTTTGCCGTCACAACCATGGTGGAGGCTGAGGGTGTGGGCCCAGTGGTCTTCTCGATGATCCATAGGTCTTTAAGTTTGTTCAGCTCCACTTCTACTGCTGCCCTCATGTGGAACGGGACACTTCAGTGTTGAACCGCCCCTGGTTCTACCGTGGGGTTGTTGTGGAGCTTTACTGTCTTCCCTTTTAAGCAACCAATGCCTTGGAATAGCTTCCTGTGTTTGGCTAGTAGGTGATCAATTTCTTTGGATTGAATTGCGAAGGTACAGTATCAGTTCCAGTCTTTCTGTGGTTGGGCATGACATTCAATGTGGCAATGTGATTCTCTGTGAGTTTAGGCATACCGATGCGTAATGGTTGACCTTTAAGCGGCAAAAGCGGCACTCGCTTTTTTGGAAGTGCTTTTTTAAGTGCTGTCGGCTGTCTCCTGGCTGGACTCCCTGCTAAAAAGAAACCAACTATGGGTTTTGGGTTAATTTTGATCGACTCCGCCCCCCCTCCACTGCAGCCTTTATCATCAGCAGGATGTCCGCATTTTGCGCGCACGCTTTTGTGGAAGTGCTTGATTAAGTGCTGTAAGCTATCTCCTGGCTCCTGGTTGGACTCCCAGCTAAAAAGAAACCAACTATGGGTTTTGGTATGCAGTATTGAGAAAAGCATCAAAGGACTATTTACATAACCCTGGACATACACTTAGGAGTATTTACTAGTTAATTGTAATTATACGCTTTTATTTACACTCTTTTAGGGTTCATTTTGATTGACTCCGCCCCCCCCCTCGCCAGCAGCCTTTATCATCAGCAGGCCGCACACATTTTGCACGCACGTTTTTGTGGAAGTGCTTGTATAAGTGCTGTCGGCTGTCTCCCGGCTCCTGGCTGGACTCCCTGCTAAAAAGAAACCAACTATGGATTTTGGGTTAATTTTGATCTACTCCGCCCCCCCTTCACACCAGCCTTTATCATCAGCAGGCTGCACGCATTTTGCGCACACGCTTTTGTGGAAGTGCTTGTTTAAGTGCTGTCGGCTGTCTCCTGGCTCCTAGCTGGACTCCCTGCTAAAGAGAAACAAACTACGGATTTTGATATGCAGTATTGAGAAAAAAGCATCAAAGGACTATTTACATAACCCTGGATGTACACTTAGGCGTATTTACTACTTATTTGTAATTATACGCTTTTTTTTTTAATGTGTTTATTTTAAACAGGCAGGTTATAACAATACAAAGCTTAATCATTCGCGACATGATGCATAGAACAGCACAATTCAATTCCTTTCCCACTCCTTCCCCCGGCCTTAAGTTCCTTCCTCCCGCCCCCGCTGAGGATCCCCATCTTGTACAGTTCTCCTGGCCAATTGGGGCTTAAATGTCAAAGCCGGGAAGTTTTGGTCAAAGTCTAGGACCGGACCCCAAATATTATGAAAGCGATGTAGAAGGCCTGCCCCGGCGGCTGTGACTCTCTCAGCTATCAAAATATCCCAGACCTTCACCCACCAGAACGGCATGAGAGGACCTTCCGATAATAGTTTGGCCTTAGGTCCTGACCTTGGGTAGATTCCAGGAATCGGGGCTCCAAGGAGAATAGGTTCGGGGTCAAGGGGCAGTCGCACCCGAGTGATATCCGCAATCGTCGCCAAGCATTGTTTGCAGAAGGCTTGAGCCTTGGGGCAGCACCACCAAATATGGAAGAAGGAGCCTATTTGGCCACATTGTCTCCAGCAGTGTGGGTCGAGAGTGGGATGCATGTGATGGAGTCTTAAGGGCGGGAAATACCAACGGAGGAGGATCTTGTAGGCGCATTCCCTATTTGTGATGCAGGATGAGGAGGTGTGGGCCCGGGACCAGATATCAACCCAGAGTTGGTCCTCAATAAGGTGGCCCAGGTCCGCTTCCCATTGGGCCATGTACCGGGGCTTAAAAATTAAGAAGTCCGGTTGGAGGCATTTGTATAGAGTAGAGATTCTCCCTCGGGGTGGGAGCTCATTAAGGGTCAATTTTATTTCCACTCTTTTAGGGTTAATTTTGATTGACTCCGCCCCCCCCTCCCTGCAGCCTTTATCATCAACAGGCCGCACACATTTTGCATGCATGCTTTTGTGGAAGTGCTTGTTTAAGTGCTGTAGGCTTTCCGCTGGTAGCGGGAAGCGGGTGAGCAAGTTTAAACTTAAAGTATGTGTGATATACTTGCTCGTGTATACATCTTGTGTCATTTCATTGTGATATTGCTGAACAATGTTTATGCTGGAACTTGATATTTTCATTGCAAAAGTAATTTGTGCATGTTGAGGCTATACACCCTTACCTCAGAGATGCCGCTGGCAATAGAAAATGTAATTCAAGCTGCGGACTCGATGATAACGCCCAAAAGCTCATCCAGAATTATTAAACTGTCATGCAGCAGCAACTAAGGGCACTAGCGTGAATTTCGTTTCAGCATGTGTCTCCTCCGCGTACCGCAGTCCTGTGTGCTGAGCTCAGACACCATCGATATAACTAATACGCCCACTGACTCGCTTGTTCAAGGGAGTATGTTCACAATCTTGCACTTGCAATTGCCTGAAAGCACAAGATCCTTCTGTGAGCCGACAACAGCTCAAATAAATTAAATTCCTTTGCCTATCACACAAGAACATAACACTTCTCTATTGAATGACCTGACAACTATTACTGCCTCTGAAACCGAGACAATATTCTGCCCTGAAGCTGCAAAAACTCCAACACACGCGGCTTCTGTATCAGGCGAAGGTACGATAGCCGAAGAAGTTATTGGGCCTCATTACGAGTAGGCCGGTAAAAACGGGGTCATTACCGGCAGGGCGGTAAGAGCGGGTCCGTGCTCGTATGAACCCGCTAATAGCGGGTGATTATGAGTGCGCGAGCACGCGTGAACCCCCATGCCGCTAATGGAACTACCAGCATGCCGCTAAAGGCCCTCCAACCCCCCCGATAGCGGCATCGCGGGACCCGCCGATACCAACACCGCCTCAGTGCACCCCCTAACTACCGGCACAGTAATACCACCATGCAAATACCGGGTTCGCAAAAACGGACCCGGAAATTACATCATCGCGCAGGAACGGGAAATGGGCCGGCGGCCATCTTTAAAAACACAATCCATTGCCAACCTCCCCAACCAGCAGTCCTTTTGTGTTGTGCTGCATCAGAAAACACTCAGGATGTCCAAGGCAACCAGGAAGATGACCCCCCGGAAGCGGAAACAGCGTTTCTCTGACACTGAACTCAACATGCTGGCAGACACTCTGGCCCAGCATGCAGACATCATCAGGTCAAACGACATGAAGCATGCTGCCCAGATAAAAAAAAAGCAAATCTGGCAGGAGGTTGCCCAGAGGGTGTCTGCTGTGGGGACCACCCCACATACAGTGCGCGACTGTCGCAAGCGGTGGGACGACCTCTGCCTGAGGGTGAGGAACATCCTGGCAGTCAACAGGAGTGCAGCCATGGCGACAGGCGGGGGGCCACACTCACCAGCAAAGCTGATGCCATGGGAGGAGACTGCCAGCTCATTCATTGATCGCAAATCAATAGAGGGATTCGGAGAGATGGAGATGGACGCTGCATCATCCACAGAAGGAGGTGAGTGACCCAGCACATCCCTGTAGGGGAAACCATGACGTGGCACAAGTCACGTGGAAGTGAGACTAGGCAAGGCAATGTATGTCCCAGACCCACATCAACATATCCAGTCAAGAATGCGTGCTACACCCTGCCACACACAAATGCATGCTGAGTGCCAATCCCAATACCAACACACGAGCAACATAACTCGACAGTGCCCATGTAACCCAACACACAGACACCATATCAATGGCATGCCACCTGCCATGCATTGATAGCCTACATGCCCCCTCAGAACACCAAATGCCACACCCCTGTGATAAATGGATGCATGAATGTATAGAGATTTCACAGCGCAATAGAATGTCACTGGCGTGTGACACATCACTGATAACCTGCATCTCTTCTGTCCCCCAGGCACCGATGAGGAAGATGCCAGGCAGGACAGGGGTGCAAGGGCATCAACATCACGGCAAGGGAGAAGGGCCACCACCCTCCCCCAGCCTGAGAAACAGGCCAGACCAACAGGCACTGTGCCAGACCGGGCTGAAACCCAGGAAAGAACACCTGCAGCCAGTGTGGGCCACACACATGGAGACCAGCAGCAGTCGCCACCCACAACAGTGGGAGGTGTTCCCGTACCTGCACCACCAACCACCGCGGACGTTGCGGATGCTAATGTGAACACCAAGAGTGTCACAGTCGTGTCCACTACACCCACCCCAAGCCCCATTACCACCCCCACCCCATTTGGAGGCCGACTGCAGTGACGATCCCTGCCTCCATGACTCCGACCTCAGAGATTCCGACATGTGCCCCTTCGAGGTGGACAGCACTCTGGAGGTGGGCCCCACGTAGGCGCCATCAACCACCCCGGCTACCACCACCCCGGCTACCACCACCCCGGCCACCAGCACTCCCGCTAGCAACGACACCTTTGAGGCTCGCCTGTCGAGGGTGGAGGCACGACAGGAGTCGATGCTAGATCTAATGCGGCAGTATATTGCCGATGGGGAGGACTCCAGGAGGGACATTGCTAATGCCATTGGGGAGACCACAGCAGCCATCGCTGCAAACACTGCTGCCGTTAACGCGTCTGCAGCTCTCATGAGGGACTGTCTGGGGGCAGTGACGCAAGTCCTGACGTCCATCCTGCTCCAAATGCAGCGGCCACGCCTTGGAGCAGGCGTGGGACCAGCCTCTGACACGTCCACTGCTATGACCCCTTCAACCTCTGCCCACTCAAGCCCTGTGCGGATGACCCGGAGGAGTGCATGGCACTCGGACATGCCACCCCCGGATATCAAAAGGCCAAGAAGTAGGGTGGCCAGACAATGGCCGTTGGACACATGGACGTTGGTGAAGGGAACAATCTTCAGAGTACATTTGGGGACATCTGGGGTTTGTAGGGTGGGTTAGGGAGTTCACTGGGGTTATTTGGGGTTTGTAGGGTGGGTTGGGGAGTTCACTGGGGTTATTTGGGGTTTGTAGGGTGGATTGGGGAGTTCACTGGAGTTATTTGGGGTTTGTAGGGTGGGTTGGTGAGTTCACTGGGGGTTGTGGGGGAGTGATCACATTGTTGCCTGTTTGAAAAATACACCTGTTGTGTGCCAAAAATTCAATGGCTGGACATTCTTCATTTTGTGCATGTACTTTTGATGTGTGATGGTGTTCAGTGGCCAACTCCAAACAATACAAGTGTGCATGTACACATGGAGCCAGTGTGTCAATGACACATGTCTATCATAGTTCCTGTGTTTCAGAAGTATTCGTGAAATAGTGCTTGGCGTACAGCATGGCCATCCCGTGCATCACATACTGGCAGGGGGGCTACTTCACCTCTGTCTCCATCCTCATCATCATCACCCGGGCCATGCATGTCAATGTCAGGTGGCAGTGGTACATTTCTCCGGACGCACATGTTGTGCAGCATGACACAGGCATGGTGATCTTTGCCACCTTCTCAGGCCTATATAGGAGTGCCCCACCAGACCTGCTGAGGCAGCGGAACCGCACTTTTAACAGGCCAAAGGTCTGCTCAATCACAACACAGGTACGGGTGTGCACACGATTGTACTCCTCCTCATGGCTGTTCTGCGGGTTCCGCACAGGGGTCAGTAGCCACGGCCTCAAGGGATATCCTCCATCACCTGCAAGCAGATACAAATAGGTGTGTGTCACTCTGAACTGCCGCCTTCAGGGAGCACAGTCATGGCGGCAGCTATTTGGTGTGGGCATGCACATGTCCCTGTACGCGTGCAAAAATGTTACCTAGATGCAATCTATACTGTCATGAGCTGTGGTAGTCTGGATGGCGTTCAATAGATGATGCAGGGTGTAATCATGCATGCTGAAGCAGATGTGCTGTGGTAGTGCAACAATGTTTAGCCTCCAATTCATGCTGTTCATCCCTCACTATGCATGGTCACACTGACCACATTGCCACAGTTGCCATCCTGTTCATTCATGCATTGCTTGCCATCACCATGGTGGTCTGGTTGTGCCTCTTCCTTGTTGTTATCAATATGTATTAATTGTGATATGTGGCCCAGTGATGTGTCATGTTCTGTTTGGCTGGTTCAGGTCAGGAGTGTTTAGCTCTGCATGCATTCTCCAATCACCGGCTATTGCCACCCAGGTGCAGTATGCCCCCCCTTTCCCACCCAGGTGCAGTATGCCCCCCCTTATGCATCCCCACACATCAGTACCCCAAAGCACTGCCATGGGACAGTAGAGCAACTCACCAAGCAGCCAGGCACGTGGTCCAGCATGTCGCTCCATGTGACGGGGTAGCATGGAGTTACGCAGTACCATGACATCATGTGTTGATGCGGGAAATCGGGCGCAGCAATGTGTGATGATCTTGCTGGAGTCACATACCATTTGCACATTGATGGAGTGGTATTGCTTGCGATTGCGGTACACCGCCTCTATGGTATGGGGGACTACCAATTCCACATGGGTGCAGTCGAGTGCACCAACACAATTGGGCATGCCTGCCAGTGCATGGAAGCCCACTTTGGTGTTGGCTATCTCCTGGGCAGTCCGTGGTAGGGATATGTGGCTGCTTGCGTGCTTCAGGAGGGCATCCAGCACTTGGTTCAACATGCGTGAAAATAGTGGCTGTGAAATGCCATGCAGCTGGCCCACTGTGTGTTGGTAGGTGCATGTGGCCAGGAAGTGTAGCACAGACACCACCTTTAGTAGCAGGGGGATGGCAGTGCGTATTTCTATGAGGCTGGCAATGTCGTTCTGTATCATGTCCACTATGGTGGTGATGGTGTCACGGTCCAACCAGTGCAGGGTGTGGATCTGCTCAGGGGTTAGGTTAAAAGGGCTGGGTCTGGTGCGAGGGATTGGTGGTTGCCTACGAGGCACTGCTGCCTGCGCTGGTGGTAATTGCTGGGCCTGTCTCACCCTCCTTCTCCTCCTGCATCTCCTCTGTGCTGCCTGTTGTTGCTGCTGTAGTTGTTGTTGTTGTTGCTGTTGTTGCTGTAGTTGTAGCAGTATGGGCATGTCCTCCAGCGCCATGATTGCAACAGCTAGTGGTAGCATTTTGGTGTTGGAAGGGGTGTGGTGTGTGGGTGTGCTCATTTTATACTGGCCCAGCCTCCATTGACTCCACCTGTGGGGATTGTGTGCACCTGTGGCAGCTGCCTTGTATCCGGGTTGGAATACACCGGAGCGGTAAGTATTACCATACCAGCATCGTTTTTGCCTTACCGCCAACCTTGTAATGAGGCCCATAGACTTAGCCATGAGACCTTTCGCAATCTCCGGCTAATGGTCTCCCAACTGCCCAGAATTCTTCTATATTATCTATTTCCTACACACAACCCACGCCGAGACAAAAACGTCCCCCTCGGCCTCTGGCGTGATTGATATGGCAAGCAGAGATTACAAAGTAGGTCTTGACACGTCTCTCAGTGTAATTAACACTGCACTGTTTTCATTAACCAAATTGTATGAAATGCTGGATATTAAACTTAACATGCAACACGAGTTACTGCTAAAGTTGATAAAACCGAAATGTAAAGATAGTAGTAGCTCTACTCACAATGACATAACGTGTTGTGGTGGATTCTAGACAAGGTGCCCAAGGTGCACAATACTAACATCAAAAATGCTTTGAACTATAAAGAACTACAAAGAAGCTGCGGTCTATCGAGATGGGCCTCAATGAAGCCAAGCCCCTGGGCCCCCACAACTATGACAAAGCCATATTACAGATGTACTCACCAACTCTCCAGCTCTTTCCCACATTGCTGAACACCTGTGGTCACCCCGAGCCACCAGGTACACATTGCGCCAGAGCCAGGCTTCCCACTCTTGTCACGGCCGTGTCACCTAACGACAACATGTCCGTCCCTAAAGGGACATATGCAGGGTTCCATTACTCCTGCCCGGACTCCGCGAGCAGCACATACCTTATGGCACCGACTCCACTAGTTCCGGGCTCCCAATTTACACAGCAATCACTGGGAATCCCTCACCCTGACAGGCTCAAGTACGCTATTCTCCAACATCTAAAACCTCTAAATTTCTCCATTGCTAGGCTTGCGGCTTATGGGGGACCTGACAACATTGAGCCTTTCTACCTACCTACTCCCAGGACGGACCTGTCCTATTACCCACCCTGGTCCAACCTTATCTAACAAACCAGGCAGTCCTTAACACCGCCCCATGGCATGTGCTCTCTCCACTTTAGAGATGCACTCTCGTTCGCATAGCTCGCTACAGACAACACATAAAGCATTATGCTTTATTCCCTTCAAACAATAACCAGCCTACTGGCACGCCCCATTACCAAGCTTCCCGCATTTGGGCTTTCTTTTGGACAGGATGCACTAGCACTCCAGAATAGACATGTTGCTAGTACTTGGCGTTCCACGCCCCCATGACCAGCCAGGAGCCTCACGGTACATACCGACATGGGGGGCGTTTCACTAGACCTGCATCCCCCTGCGCCCTGCGATGTAACTTGCGCTCAGTTCCCCCTTCCAACACTGTTAGGGGCTACCAATGTCACCACGGGCAACGCATAAACACTGACACGCAGTGCCTGCACTGCGCATGCTCTCTGTCTCGGCAAACTGCTCACCCGCACCATACCTTGCCAGAGGTAAGCGATCCATGCCCCATGGGCCCCAGATGGCTTACGAGCCACTTCCCGACAAAAGGTCTCCTATTCTGACCCTGCTCGACTAGCAGTATAATACTAATCTCCTTCTCCTTTAATAGCGCAGCAAGCTGCTGCTTTGCCCACTCAACCCAACGAACAGGACGCTCATCCCACACCTACCTGAGGGAAGACCCCGGTCCCGCACAGCACGGCTTAGACCGCTGGGGCTAGAACACGGGGGCACCATCCGTGTTTATCCCCCCCTTCACAACTATTCTAGACCAGCGTGGACTGCATCATAACCAACAGCACTACACACACGCCCTCCATGTGCTTCATCCACAGACATCAACACCCAGAGGTAAGAGCACTGCCCAGCAGTGGGCTCATACGCGTTGCCCTGCTTGGTACTACCCCGCTATTTCTACCATATGCTCTGAGATTGAGACTGGACACTGACCAGACCCTACTACCTGCTGCAGCCACCCACCATAGAGAGCCCAGCAGATCCAGATCTACTCTGCTCTTGACTCCTACTGGCTGCCATTCACCAACCCCAACCACCCCATCCATCCACGCCCTGGACCCAAGCACGAGGTTATAGCCACTACTCCAGATAAATGCTATTTATCAGTGATCATTGCTTGATCATCATGAATTATCATACAGAACCAAGCTGCAGTTGTTTCTAAGATTCCTTTCTTTTGTGCTCACAATTGTAGGGAGATGCAATCCTGAGGCCCACAAGAAGGCACCAAATATGGGAACCGAAAAGTCAAAGGACCTAGCTCCTCAACAGCCCGTCCACACCTAATTTTGGAAATCTTATTCCCAACGTAGACCAAGGATTGGTCACCACTCAACTGTAGCAAGGCCCTCACCCAGTGGGGTTCTTTGTCTACAAGGGCATATATTTTTTGTTCCCCCCCCTCCCACTTGTTTGCATCACTTTCCCTTGAATTATATGTACACTTGTACCATTATGCTTATTGGATATATGTATATGTCTGTACTGGCACTTAACAATGTGATGTACTTGCCTCCACTCACACTGCTCAAATCCAAGGTGGAGCTTGAAACTGTTGTTTGTTTAAAAATGTCTGGCGTATTAAAAAATCTGAGACTCATGCTCTGATTCACCAGTTTATCCATGGCAAACTGGTTTGCACTACCTTCATTGTTTTACAAACAGAACGTTGATGAACATGAAATAAATCTCATGTTTAAGCCACTTAAAAAAGGCTATAAGTGATTGTGTAATTTGTTTACGAACTGGCCTTGTTGCCATTGCACCTTTATCCCTGATCAAAGTATGGGTCATCAGTGACTTTTTTAATGCCACCACAACCTTTGATGAATAGTAAATCATACATAACTAACAGTCTTACATAACTTAAACCGGCGGTTACCCCTCTAGTGACACACCTTGTGCTTTAGCCCAAGGTTCAGCCATCTAGGGCTGTCCCTTCTGTTACAATAACTTATTCTAGTAATAATTATCAATCAGAAAGGACTTCTGATATGTAAACACTTGAAATAAATTCTAGACCAACTACTTCTATGCATGATCCTGAAATTTCAAAATTAAAATCAAATACTGGAGTTAAAATAGTAAATCTAACACCACACACAATGGACCATACTTTAAAACCTATTGCTCCCTCCTCAGTGAACAATGCTGAAGTAGCATGCCATCCTGATAAACCGTGCCTGGAAAAAAAGAAGAAAACAAGTCACTCTCAAACAACGATGGAAATACAACCAGTTACTGCAACAATTACGATTGATGCGGACATCTCTAAAACCCTAGTTATAGATCTGTCTCTTGCTAAAACGAATTATGAAATGTTTGCAAACACATTTAAATTTCCCATTTTAAAACCTGCTAACAACATAACTAAAAAAACAAAAAATGTCAAAATGATGGGGATAAACAATCATTCGAGCTCTCGCCAATTTATTCTAAAACGTAACTTGCCAAAGACATCAATAGGGCTAGCTCGACAAGCTATTGCAAAAAAGATTGCAGAGTGAATCAAGAGAAAAATGTACAAAAAATGAGAGAAAATACACAGGTTCAAATGTTTCAATATGAACACCTTGATGCGTTAGTACAGCTAACTGAATAGCAAAACACTGAACACTCAGGCTCAGGTTCTTTGAATCATGAGACATGACCTACCAAGCTAAACGCGAAGCATCGATGATGCCTATTAGCTCTAAGCACCATGACAATAAAACAGAAAATACTAACAAGGATGATTCTGACTCCCAAAACATCCTAACGCTTAAAGATAGGAGAGAACAAATTGACCTATCCTTACGGCAATATTTTTCTCAGCCTGATCTGGTGCAACCGAAAAACCTCCCCCATTTTGTAGATAATCGATTAAATTGTCCTAATCAAGAGGCGCTGAATGGCTCTACTTTAACACCTTTAAAAACCAACCAAAGGTTTACACGTCAAGAAAAAGAACTGAACATGTTCCATCTAATTTTACAATGTCGCAGCCATCCCTTTCTAACATATGACCTAAATAGGACATGTGTTATGAATATCTTTGCAGATGTCCCTGCATTAGAAAAAATATGCTCAAAAGACATTGACCAATTTGAGTTCATTCAATATAGGGATTTGTCGGTGGTAAAACTTTGGATGAGATCAGGATTTATCAGAAATGCACTATGGCAAGCCTGGGCAGAATTGTACAATAAAGGTTTCCTTTTGATCAATCCTCATTTGACCATCAATATGTTCTGAATTTTGGAAAACAATATATGCCAAATTTGAATATGCATCAGAATAATATCCAAGTACCATCAAGAGATTGAAAACAAAGCTCTGAAATAGACTCTTTTCCAATTAGAAGAACAATACAGAACTCACATTAACAATCAAACCAATTTACCTCTTGCTCTTTAGGGTCCTGGAACACGAGGGGATATAAACATTTGACTAATTAAAAAATAAATCCCCTAACAGATTTTGACATAATAGCATTACAGGAGATTTGGCTTACCAGTCCACCTACTTGGGAACAATACATTGTATCCCTGGTTCCAGCGACTATTCCGGTAAGAGGTCATCCTATGGCAGGCCTCATGGTTGCAGTAAAAACAGTAACACATTTCACCTTAGAATCGTGAGCTTCCCCCAATCGCTATCTTCAGTTGGTAAAAATAAGCTCTACCAGCAAGACTATTGCCCTGATAAATCCTTACTGGAACCATGCTGGGATAACTGATGATGCGTTTAGTAAAGATTTTGAATCTTACTGAATCTAATTATAATAATACATACCGCCATTGATCATACAATTCTGGCAGGAGACTTTAACCTTACATGCACTAGAAATTCGGCAAAACCTCTGACACAGCCATTTGTTGGAATGCATTAAGGAAAGAGCGTCAGCTGTACTTTCTGAATGGGAGCATACAAGATGACCTGCCTCCGTTCCACACTTGGCACAGAGAGAGGCAGATAGCCCACATTGATTATGTATACTCAGATCGTCACTTCTATGACTCTGTGCCCTGCTTTCAAGTAAAACCACAAACTATGAGTGACCACAACCTACTTTCAGTGACGTGGAACTGGATACATTGCCATAAGGCCTTAATTCCTTCTGTTGCTCATGATATGATACTCTCTAATGCAAAGAACAGATTTCGATGGATCCCAAATTCACTTCATAATTTATATGAAATGCTTAAAAAAACAGCCACCTTAATAGGTGACCATCCATACTTTGATCAGAGACCCTATGTTGCTGATATGCAAATATTAATATTATAAATATTAATTGTAATATATTAATAAACTTGGCACTTCTGGCTTTCTTTCTTTGCACCTTAACAAGGGATGATTCAGTGTCTCACGCTCACTGTTCGTCAAGGATAGAAAACCAGTTCTTGGCTGCTTCAGTCTTGACACCAGGCCAGGCAGTTCTTCCAGGCCTTTCCTCGATCTTAGCTGTTTGTTTGCTATGACATAGCTTCAGCCTTTTATCGATGGGTTTTAACTTACTAAATTGTGACCCCGATGTCCAGCTTCTACATAATGGCGGCACTGCCTACAGTCTGTTCACTACGTATAACTAGCCTCCAAGATTACTTAATCTACTTGCGTTGCTGCATCTGTACAGTTATTGAATGATATGCATTTTCTGCAGTGCTTTTCACACATGGGATCCTTGTCTCATTTGCGAATGTTTACTTGATTCTTTACTCTGTCATCAGGTTCTATAAGCTCCATACATTCTCTTCATCAGCCAGTCTTCTCAGTATGTCATGCTTGCTTCTTGTGATGTCATCAACTTCTCTTTCTCTTATTGCCATATTCCTGCGGGGACCTCTTCCAAGAGACTGTCATCTCTACGAGGATACATCATATAGGGTTTTCCTAGTGGATACCTTTTCTCCAAGACTCTCTGTGGAATAGTCATAATCACTGGTGTCGTGCATGGCACGATTTTTGGCTTCCAGCATATAGGTAGGAAGGGGGTGGAACTTCCTGCAGAGGCATTTGGCTGCTCCTCTACACTCCCCCCTCTGTCGATTCATCGACCACACCTTCATTAATCTTTATATTTTATTTCTTCTCTTGAAGAAGTGCTTCTTTGGGTTCCAAATCTTCACTACTCCCTTTAGGGATTATGCTGATTTGACATGGTTATCTACGCTCCAGGTCATGTAGCTGCACTGTCCATTTGGATTACAATAGACCCATCGTCCAACATACATCTTGTGATTTTTCGAATACAGGTACTTCGTTCCCTCAGGTGCTACAATGCTGGCCCCTATATATTTTCTGATATATTCATCTGTCAACTCCTGGGGTCCAAACCCTGATTCAACATAGATTTATGATTTTCATTCCAACCGCCTTCTTTGCTGTCTTATTGCACTGTGTGATTATTATCTTGACCACACAGAATCCAAACATCACCATCACTAATACTGCTCCAAGGAACTTGAAGATGTTCGCCATCCAATGTGGAACTCATGTGAAAATAGACGCAAACCAACCATCATCTGCAATGGCCTCTGTCTCGTCTTCCATCTGGTTGTGCAGTTTCATCAGCAACGTTATGGCCTCTGTCAAGGTCCCGTTCTCACCATCGTGAGAAGGTATGAACGTGCAACATGATGGTACGATTTTGGCGCAAACTCCTCCAACCATTGCAGTGATCATATCAAGGACATATCTATTCTGTAGGATCATCAATCATATGGCCCTCAATTCCTCTTTGATAGCATTGCATACCCTGATGGTAGTGTTGATCATCTGGAGGAGTTCCCATCTGGTTATTTGTAACCATTTAGCATTCACCATTGTCTGGATCCCTGGCATAAAGATAGTCGTGAATACTGCAGCAGTCTGGCTAAACAACCTTTGCTCATATGGAATGGCATCAAAAGCTTCTGTTGATTTCTCTGAGAAATAGTTCCCCTCTTTATTCTCGATGAGAAATTCGAGTGCTCTTCTGTCACGCCCCTGTTAGTGGCCCCGTTAGCAAAACAACAAACATTTCAGGTTCCCAGACAGACTAGGTCCCACTTACCTATGCAGGTCTGCCGACGGCGAGTGGGCGACGGCACCTGGCACTCTTAGAAGGACATGCGTCCAGTGCGCCCAGTGCGGTCCCCTTTTCTACATTGGCGACTGCCGTGGCGGCTTGCCACCGGGCGCCCGAGGAACCGGCACCACTGGGCTCGTCACGCGATTCGCCACGTGACCAGGAAGGGACCTGTTCGGAGCAGTGAGAAGCAGAGCACGCATCATGTGGCAAGGACTGCACGTAAAGAAACTATCCACGGTGCATGGAGCATGATCATGTGACTGAATCATGTGATCACCTTCGTATTCAAAAAGAACATACTGACTCACATTCATCGCTTCACAGCGGACTTCATTAGTACTGTTTGGCGTTCTCACGGATTGTGTTGCTCTTGATTATCTTGACAACGGACTGCTTCCTGGATTCCTCTTCGCCTTCCTTTGGTACTTCTGCATTTGTTCTGGTGACTTAGTTGGATTTTTGACCTCGGCCTTCCATTGGAATTGTTATTGGATTTTCCTCTGCATTTGACATTATCTCTTGGTGCTTTGATCTCGGATTGTTTACCGGACTGATTTTCGACTCTCCTGGTTCCGCCTTTGGCTTCTTTTTTTTTCTCCTGCTTCAGGTGTTATTACCACCCAACTAGAGTGCCATCCTGTGTAACAACTGTCGCCTAGCGCCGTCGACTACTGCAGACCCCTGTCCATTCACCTTATCCTGGGTAGCCTGTCACCTGCATTGGGTAAGCCTTCTGTAGTGATATTGTATTGCTCTGACTGGGATTGCTTCCATTGTCTAACCTGGTTGCTTGCCTTACAGTGGTCAGGGGGGTCCTTCCGGCATTCCTGGTTCCAGGCTGACGGTACTCTACACCTGTGGCCTCAAAGATTGCATGTGCAGTAATATTGCTATTTTGCTCGTGTGGTACTTGGGGACGGAGGTTTCATCATCTACACGACCATCAAGTCCTAACATCTTCTCCTTCTTAAATGGGCCTCTGCTTTTAGTAATTCACCAATGTTCAAGTCACTCTGCGGAATCACTAATGCTTGTATATGGATGAGCACTAAAGAACACATCCCTCCCCAGTCCTTGGGCAACTTCATGTAGGCTCTGGACCAGAAGCCCAATAATGATCCATCAAGACTGCTGTTCCGTCCTTCATTCCGAGTACATCAAAATTTCGGCCACACTGGTGAGTCTCTCCAACTTTCCTTGTGCCATTATTTCTGAAACATAAGGAGCACTCTTTAGAGGTAGTATCTGCAATGGTCCTCCCTTATCGTTGACCCATGTCAACAATTTTGCAATCTTTGGCCATTAATCCTTGCACACTTTTTCTGCATTTACCACAACGTCTTCCGCTGTCCGGTTAATGCTGCTGCTTTTCACACAACCAATCCGTCACCATCGTTCGTGTGTTAGCACTGTTCCTTTAATTTGTAATTGTCCTCTTTCCCAACATATCCATATCTCTTCCTTATTCTTGCCTTGGCAATTTAACATCTAATTTTTGCGATCCTAATTCCTGCTCCGTTCATTCCAGGCTGTTCATATTTTATTATTCAATTGCATTGTTTCTGGCTTCTTTCTTGTCTTTAATTCTTTAAATCTTGCACATAATTATTTTCACTTTGAGATGTCGCTCTATTCATCCACACTATGGATGCTGTTCGGCCCTGGAACTGTCCTCCTGTCAGGCAAAGTGTGAAATGCGTCAGGCAATGGGCTTTTTCCACTGATACTTCTGTTCTATAAATATTTTGGAGGTTCCTATAGCTTAAGGTACTAGAGAACACATGTAGCAACTCTCCTTAGATATTCTATCTCCCATCTTTCTCATGTGTTGATACCACATGTTATTACCCACGTGTATTGAATTATCTGGATAAGTGTTTATCCCTCCATTATCTTCCTCTACATTCTCTTGTATCTCCCCAATACACAATTTGTGTAATAGTGTCAGGCTTCGCCCTTGGAAGCTGTGGCATGCTTGGTGTTACTAGGTCTCCATTTCAAGTACCGGAGGTAGCGGTCTAGTCCTCTATCAATATGGCCGCCGGTGGTATATCCATGGTCCACCCCCTCAACACAGTGTGTTGTATCTGTCTTCGTTCAGACCGCACTGCTGTGTGATTCGCACAGTACTCTTGGAGCCTCCGCTTGGATTTCCTTTCTGGTGCTTGCCTTCTGAAGCTCCTTTCCTTCTCGGAGCTTGCCTTTGATTAGCTCATCTCTATTTCCTCCATAGCTCTTCAGCCTTCCATCTTTCGTTTGCTTTATTTCCTCTATCCTTTCTTACTTCGGCACAGATTTTACTGCGGCTTTCAACTATTCTTACCTGCTGTTCTGTTACTGGCTCTGTGCTCTCGCATCTCACTCTTTCAGCAACTTGTGCTGACTCTGCCTTTTTTCATTGCTGTTGCCGGTGTGTTCCTTTCGTGTACGGCAATCAGTTCTTTGATCTCCCAGCCTTTTGTCATTCTATTGCCATTTCCTTCCTTCCTTACCTCTTCCTAGCCGAAGTGGCAGCCAGTTCCAAGAAGAACACTAAGCTACCAGCTTGATTGTATGCATCCTTCCTTTCTTTCTTCCGGAACTGCATCTTCCAGAATTCCATGTGTCCAGATCACTCTAGCACGGAATTATTCCTTGGATACCAACTGGGCTGACTTACCAGCTTACGTCCAGACTACAACCCCCAGTATTTTTTCTGTGGAACTTTTCCAAATATATACAGACTGCAAGTCTTTCAACTTCCATCTTACCACAATGTCACATATTGGAAAGGACATTCTTATACCGGGATTTTTTGTGCCAACCGGCTTTGTCCCTGGTTTGGGGGTTTGGCTCCTCGACGTCCGCCAGGATCAGGTTCCTAATTCTGCCACGGTGGCCGCTGAGGGAGCCAGACCCTATTTGCACGATAAAAAGGATAAGAAATCAAAAGAGAAGAAGGAGACAGATCCTGGGAAGACCCGCAAGAAGAAGTCCGCAGATTCTAAGGACAGCTTCTCTGAAAGTCAAGGTGAGGAGGAGGTTCGGGAGGGTAGGCACTCGCCTGACAAATACTCA
The DNA here is from genome assembly GCF_040938575.1 of Ambystoma mexicanum. Lineage (NCBI taxonomy): Eukaryota > Metazoa > Chordata > Amphibia > Caudata > Ambystomatidae > Ambystoma > Ambystoma mexicanum. Next base: position 232,804,391 of record NC_090934.1, read on the forward strand.
TGAAGCATATCAAAAACAGTTCTCCTTGTGGGGAGAACCATAGGAGCCTCTACCGCAGTATAAGTAAGCAAATCAAAAGCATTTCCTGTAGTAGGGGAAATCACATTGGCCTCTATCTGAATAGGAGCATCAATATAATAGGAAATTCTAACCAGGAGAAAAAGAAAGACACAGAGTATAGTTGCACATATTATATCAAGAACCAACATATTAACCTACACCATTTGTGGCATTCTGGATTTGGTTGGGCTTGGTAATTCCTTAAAATTGTACTAGCTTCAACATTCCTCATGTTTACTTCGATCGTTTAAGGAAAAAAAACACTTTTACTCCTGTATCTGTAATATCTCCTCTATTATTGCTATAAGCAGTCTTCTGATTACAGGGTCATATTTTTAGGATCCTGTAAAAAAGTGTGAATATCAGCGTCTCTTCTGACAAAAGCAGGATAAGCTTGAAGGATAAATACAAAAACAGAAATTATAAGTCAGTGGACATCCGCATCTGTTAAAACCATAGATCTAGCCAAATAGATATTCAGTGAGAAACAAGTCAGGATATTGCTCTTGCTTCCAATCTTCGAACTCACAGTCAAGATCAGGCATATTCGTGATACATCAATACTTTGCTAAAGTTCGTTTTTCAGGATTCCTGTGACTTTTGGCAAAGAGTTGCACGCCTGCTTTAATATTTATAAGGAGTGTCCATGTTGAGTCACAGTCCAAATGCAAAATCTGCATTTGTCAGCTAGTTGCTTTATCATCCTTCTTCTTCGTCATCGATCGAGTCTGCACACGCTGAAATTCTTCATCTTGTCTTGCTTCTGGATCGGCAGCTGGGGGTAGTGCGGTCTCGTCGGTGTACAATTTCACATCGTTCAAATTAAGCCAAGCTCGTCTGCATTGGACTCTTACTGCTGAGGGAGTGATCTTTTCAATGCAAAAGGTGCTTTTAAACTGTGGCTCAAGCGACTTTCTGGTAAACTTTCTAATTAGTACTGTGTCACCAACAAATCATTTAGGTGCCCATAATAGTTCAGGAGATCCGGTTGCTGAATGGTTTTCATCTGTGTTCTGAGACTGACCCCCCCTTGCGCTTGAGTTGATCTGAAATGATGCTAGAGGTCATACATGTTAAATAATTATACATCTCATCACCTAACAGTTTCGCATTACACTGGGCATCACTTCTACTACACGTTGGAGGTGTTAGAGACATTCTCATTTGCCTCCTTGTTATTAGTTCGTGGGGGGTGAGGTGGTGGTCCCAACCAGGCTGATTCTTTAAGGCATATAAAACTAAGGGCAGGCAATATAGCCATGCCTTTTTCAATGCTAGTTTGAGCTTGGCAATTCTTTCTTTAAGGAGGCTGTTGAGTCTCTCGCATATTTCCTTTGCTTGCGGATGATAAGCAGAAGAAAATGCATGTTTAATGCTCAACAATAGTTCTATTTGTTCAAATACTTCATTGACAAAATGTGGCCCATTATCGGACCTCAGCACTTTACACACACAACATCTTGGAAAGACTTCTCATACTAAAAACCTTGCTGCACAAGTGGCATCAGGGTGTGTGCATGGACCTGCCTCGATCCACCTCGAGAAGGGACACACCACTACTATCAAATACCTGTATCCACTACACACCTACAGCATATCAACATAGTCAATATGTAAATGCTGAAAAGGACCATTCGGTCAAGGAATAACTCCTCTAATTGCTCTTAGTGTATGCCCAGCTGTAAACTTTTGACACACAATGCAATTCACTACAAAGAATGTAACATGTTCTAACAAATTTGGAACAAACCAGTCTTCCACAATCGTTGCAGCAAGATGTTCCCTAGTCACATGCATGGGATAATGCAGCTGTTCCAGGGCAACCTTCAATTATGCTACTGGCATTACTGGCTTTCCAGTGCTATCCTGTCCCACTAATGCTTCTGTGGGGAATAAATAACACCCCCTTCGTTTCCATAACCCCTGCTCTTCTTGTGGTGCACTGCCCTGGATCCCCATTAATTGTTTTTTTGGCAAATGATTAAACCCTTCTCGCATTACCATAATCGTGACTACCTTCTCTTTGACATTTGGAGTATCAAAACTTGAGATATCTGGTGAATAGGCAACCCTTTTGGCTTCTGCATCTGCAGCATCGTTCCCACAGGAAATAAAATCTGTTAACTTAGTATGCACTACGCATTTAACTATTGCTATGGCTACTGGGAGTTGTAGTGCCTTAATAAGCCTGTCCAATAAGGATGCATGCTAGCCCTGCTTGTATGGTTGATGTCACGTAGGCAGAGTCATTTTACAGCATCACTTCCCCCCTTTCATGTTTCACAAGCATGACAATGAGCGCTACCAATTCTGCTGCTTGTGCTGAAAAGTGTGACGTAGTGTGACAATTTCAAACTCACCATTTGCTCTGTGCCTCATGACCGCTTCGCCAGAATGCCTTTCTCCACTTGTCTGATCAATTTTCGAAGAACCATGAATAAAGAGAATGTCCCTTCCTGACAAAGCATTTTCTTAAATGCAAGGTATATCATCATAAAACTCAACATAATGTGCACAGTCATGCATATACCCACCCTCTACCACTGGTTCAGCTACAAATGTGGCAGGATTCACTATTTACATCTGACAATTTTGATTGTTGGGTTTGAAATCATTACTTCATAAGCAGAAGCTCTCTGGGATGTCAATGTACCCTTGGATTTCTCTAAAATGGCAAACAAAGCATGTTCCCCAAAAAGCATCATAGAGCAGACCATTACTATACTTGTAGATTTCTCAATTACCAACCCAGCAGCTGCCAATGACTGTTCGCAGTGAAAGTGTCCTCTCATAACTGGGTCTAGAATACCACTGTAATATGCTAGGGGATTGTACCATAATGTAGTCCTTTGTGTAAGCACTGCTGTCATGACTGTCCCATGTGTGAAAATAAGAAAAACTCCTCAGCATAATTGGGGATTCCCAAGACAGGAGCTGTGCAAATCGCTTTTTTTCAACTCCTCAAACCCTTCCTCCATCTCCTCAGTCCATTCTATTTTAACCTTATTCACCTATGCTTTCTTTAAAGCCTGCAAAATGGGTGATGTATATGAACTGCAATCAAATACCCAGGCTCTAACATAATTACATAGCCCCAAAAATTGTTGCATCTGCTTCACTGTGTGCAGTTTTGCAGTTTTCATGATCGCCTCAGCCCTTTCAGGTGTCACCTTTTTTCCCTCATGTCAAATCAACTGTCCTATGTATAACACCTCTTCTTGACAGTACTGTAACTTTTCATTATCTACTTTGTATCCCTTGTCTGCTACGATAGTCATCAACTGAACCGAGTCTTGCCTGCACTCATCTTCTGTAGTGCTACAAATTAAAATGTCATCTATGTATTTGTTTGTATTTGTTTATTATTTGTTTCGCACACCTAACCCTGAGGTAACTGGGCACTGGAAAAACTTAACATGCTGCAAAAAAAGCATACTTACATAGAAAAGACATACATAAGACATTGGCCGAGAGGTCGACCAGGGTTACAGAGAGGTCTGGCCTTCAATAAATACAAATGAGATATGATCGTCAGAGCACTATCAGAACAATGAAGTTACAATGCAGATTCCTGGGAGCCAGGGCTTCAGTTATTAGCCAGAGTTTAACGCTGGTTTTGAAGGCATTGAATGAAGGTTCCAATCTAATGGAGGGAGGTAAGGAGTTCCAATAGTTGGTGGCTTGTACAGGGAAGCTGGCTGCAGTTTTTAGGTTAAACCTGGGAACTGAGAGGAGATGAGTTTGGGAAGATCTGGTGGATCGGGTATATTGGTGTAGGGAGAACTTGTCTGAAATCTATTTGGGAGCGGCGTTGGAGATGAATTTGTGGGTGATTGCCAGAGTATGAAGTGAGATTCTGTCACGCCGTAGGAGCCAGTTGGATTTCTGTCTGTGGCTGGAGATGTGGCTGGATCTAGGGATGTTTAGTGCAGCTCTTAAGGAGTTGTTTTGTAAGACTGGAAGTCTATTGAGATTCTGTTCCGAGGTTCCTAAAAAGAGCATGTTACAATAATCTACTTTAGAGAGCGCTAGGGCTCTAGCTAACGTCATGCAACTAGTGGGGGATAGATATGATTAACAGGCATTGATTAGCTTGTTATGTGTAGGCTGTTGAAGATGCAATGGAGCTCACTTGTTTTTTGAGGGATAGGGTAGAGTCGAGGTAGACACCTAAGGTTTTTATCTCCTTCGCAACTTTGATTGGGTTCCGATCAATGTTGACGGTCATATACTGCGGGTCAAGCTTGTTAAGGCGAGCCTGGGTGCCGACAATCAGGAGCTCTGTTTTTTCATCACTGAGACAGAGGCTGTGAGTGGCCATCCATACCTGTATTTCCAAATAGATATCGTTGATTAGTTTAGAATCATCATTCTAGCATCCTATCAGCGTGATGATAACCTGGGTGTCATCTGCATAGTTCATGTAGATGACACCCATATTGTTGAGATGGCCGAAGAGGAGCTTCGTGAATATGTTGTATAACATTGGGGATATACAGGATCCTTGGGGTACCTTGCAGTGGATGGGAATCGGGGCTGCCGAGGCAGAGGGCGATAAGACTCTGGTGGTGTGGTTGGATAAGAATGATTTAATCCAAGTGGATGCATCAGTGGAGAAGGCTACTGCAGTGGTTAAATGTTCAGTGAGGATCTGGTGATCAAACAGGTTAAATGCAGCCGAGAGGTCTAGTAAGAGGAGAATGGCCCATTTGCCTTTATCTCTCGCCTCATCCATCTGTATTTTACGTCCAGGAGGGCAGTCTCAGTGCCATGCCTGGGCCAAAAACCAGATTGTCGCAGACCAAGTAAGTTGTTGTCCTCCTGGTGTTTCTGGATTTGCAGTTAAGCATATCTGTCCAGAATTTTTAAAAGGAAGGGGACGGTTGTGATTGGCCTATAGTTCGTTGGTATATTCGGGTCTAGATTCGTTTTTTTTAGGAGAGGCATGACCCAGGCCTCCTTGAGGTTGCTGGGGACGAGATTGGTCTCGAAGGAGGAGTTTATCATTGTGGCGATTAATGGAGATAGTTCTTTAGCGCATTCCTTAACGATAGGAGCCGTGAACGTATCTCCTTGGCACTTTGATGGCTTAAGACTTCTGATGATGTCTTCCTCTTCCTGGGGCGTGACCGGGGAGAAAGTAAACAGCGGGCACTCAGGGAGTTGAGGCTTGGGAGAGGGTTAAGCGGAAGAGTTGTTCAGAAGGCTATTCTTTTTGGCTTCTATTTTGGTTTGGAGAGAAGCTATTTTCTCTACTAGGGCTTGTTGTATTTTGGTACACCAGGCAGTATCCTGTGTACAGTCTACTGAAGGGGGAGCTGGGGTTCCAGTTCCCTTAAGATGCTGAATAGCTCCTTGTATTGTATCACCACGCTTTTCAAATAAACATTGCCTAAGTCCATCTGTAGGACTTTGTTAAAGATAGATGTACACTCACAGTACCCTTGAGACAGCCTAGTATGTTTCAGACGAGTCTGGCTGAACATATATGAAGTCAAGTCTTGCGAGTCGTTGTGCAACGGGATTGAGAAAAATGCATTCTTCAAATCAATCACCATGAAATATTGTGCTTCCACTGGGATACTGCATAGTATCGTCCCCAGGCTAGGAACAAAAGGAAACTCTGCCTCTACAATCTGGTTAACGGGTCTCATGTCCTGTATGAATCTCCACAACCCTCCCTTTGATTATTTCTTCACAGGATAAACTGCAGTATTGCATGAGGATTGTGATGGCACCAGAATACCTTGTTTCATCAGTGCTGAAATGCTCTTAAATATACCCTCATCGGCCTCTCGAGACATGGGATACTGTTTTGCTTGAGGTAAAATCGGCACTGGCTTCAGCTTTATTTTAACTTCCCCTATTTCCTTCAACAGTCCTACGTCATAAGGGCCTGTAATCCATAGGAGGCTAGACACCTTCTCCAAGTTTTCCTCAAAAAATGCTGGACGCTGCTGCAATATTGCCATTCGCTGTGGAATTTCCCTCTTCTCCATTCTTATTCAGTATGTGATGCTCATAAAGAAGACTACTTAATCGTTTCTTGGATTGTCTCTAAGCATTTCATCATCAGTAATGTCATTCAGTCTGCACCCTTCTTCGAGAGCTATTACTGTTCTCAATGGTCTACCCTCATTATCTGTTCCTTCAAGCATCGCCATTTCCCTTCGTACTATGCTATCTTCTAATTCTAGGGGATAGTCTGTCCCCCCTCTTTGTCCATAGGTATTTGCGGTCTAAACAAGAATTTGTCAGGTATCCTCATAGTTCTTCCCACTAAGCCAAGTAGCCATGTCAATAGAATGCTCACCCCATAAAGAAAAACTTCTGGCTCTATTGGTACGTCTCGCAGAGCCACTTGCCCTGTGAATGCCAGTATAAACTCACCAACATTCAAGTAGTGTATTCCGGGAGTGCAACACACTATCCTTTCATCAGTAAATGAAATTGTCATGTTAAGTTTTGTCATCAAGTCTCTTCCCAAAATGTTAACTGACGACTGTCGTGAATATAACAATGGAGCAGACATGTCACACTCACCTATAGAGACTGGTAATTCCTCAGTAAAAGGAACTTCACTCATAGCTCCAGAGAACCCTTGAGCATTCATGGCAATTCCCAACATTGGATATTTTCCCTCTCGTATAGATGAACGAGTAGCCCTAGTGTCTACTAGAAAAGAAAAGATGTGCCTCCTATCGTCACATCAAACCTTGAGGGTCTGGTGTCACTGATGGTACTGAACACATCATGTCACCCTGTGAGCTGTCCTTTTGTGGATACATGCATACCCCTGTACCCGTGAAAGGATTTCCTCCCACTACAGCGGCACCTCCTATCCTAGTTGTTAGTAATTGATATTTTATTTGTATTTATTTTATTTCTATCGCGCTCCTCGTACACAAGTGTTTCAGAGCACGAGAATTGTCCTGTGTTTCATACTGCTGTGCCTCCATAGGGGTGTGCTGCAACTGCCCTTGCGGTGGATTCATTTGTGCTTGCTGTGGTTGCTGCGCCTGTTGCATTCGCAGAGCTTGTGTCTGATACACTGTCTGATCTTGGACAAACCGTTCCCTAGTTTGTGTGCAATATGGTGGAGGATAAGTTGTCCCCATCTTGAAAAGTGGCCATGCTGTACATTCGTTTGGCTCCCACATATGCGTGCAATGTGTCCTGTCATCCCACAAGTCCCACATACAGGAGGAGCCCATCTGACTAGTCCCCCTTGGTTGAATCCTTCTTGCGCATTCTGATTCTCATTCTGTGCATTTTGAAACCCACCTTGACTGTTTTGTAATCTACCCCTTCCTCTATAGCCCATGGCTCTGCCTTGTGGCATGAACCCATTCCCTCCTTGGTCCATCGGGCACTGATTATTCACCTGCAATGTACCCACTGCTTGCTGCATTCCCAATCCTTCTGCGCTTGTCAGTACCACCCCTTCTATGGCAAATTTTGACAATTTCTTCTGAACTAACTTGGCTTCCTCAATTTTCCTCACCTCATCTTTCTTCTTCTTCTTTTTCTCCTGCAATAGCCGACAGTGGTGCACTATCGTCAGCTGTATTTCAGCCCATGGTTTTGCTTCCATTCCCACTTGCTTTTTCATCTGCCTCTGTACTTGCTCAGACAATCTGTCATGATGCCTACCCCCGGGCATCAGGACCAAGCCCATCAGCTCCGGGAGCAGGCATCCAGATACTTATTAAAACCCCAACAGCCCCGGCTGGGGGCTGTTTGGGTTCAGTCCTGGCACCTTAGGTGCCAGGCTCATCATAGAAATCAGTCCTGGCGCCATAGGCACCAGGCTCATAGACTTTACTTACCTGTTGAAGACCATGCTGCAAGTGAGTCCAAGCCAACGTGAGGCCTGGATGGGACTATTTTATTATAGGGACTATTTTTTACTTGGCCGTGGTTCTGGGGAACTTCTTACCTGGAACTACTTTGGAGGCTATTTAAACCATGCCCGAACAGCAGCACATGCTTCGCGTTATTCTGCATCCAGCAGCGTAACGCTCACCGTGCCTGCAGTCTGCATCCAGTCTTCTGCTACGGCCGCCTCGAATCTGGAGCTCCTAAAACAAAGAGGAAAGAAAAGGACAAGGTTAGAAAACAAACTATTTTCGAATTCCTCACCTGATTCCAGATCCATCTAGCCTCCGGACCCGGAAAGAACATTGTTTCTGTACGCGTCGCATCTCCGGCTGCTGCAGTGCCGCGCCATACTCACCAGTCCTCGCAGCATCTTTCGATTCAGCGCTGCCTCCATCATTTCTTCACCGAACTCCGGCACCTGGGGGACAAAAGAAAACAACAAGGTGAGCCCAGAAAACCAACAAATATAACTCTTATCACCATAGACTTACCTGATTCACCACCAGAGGCATTATTCTATAACTCTCCACATCTTCATTTGCCGCACCTGCAAAGAGAGAGAAAACAACACGTTGAACACGTGCAACATTCATCGGACAGCGTCGGGTAATACAGACTCTTACCTGAGCGCCACCAGCTTCCACGAGAGCATCTTCTCACGATCTCAGCTGCAAGACAAGGAAGGAAGGGGGGACAGGAGTGAAACATCGGAAATATTGAACTCTATGAACTTGATACTTACCGGACCCTGCTAGGAACCTCAGAGTCAATACTCTCCGGAACTCTCCCACGCCTTCAAACCAGTGAAGTAACTGGCATCAACGCGCCCCTGCAATCCATGCAGGATGGAGAGCTCATCTTTCAAGAATATAAGGTGAGATTGCTGATTAGTTGGGAGGACTGTGGGAGGTGCCATCACTTGAATCCACGCTAAATCCATCTCTCCACTTGCAGGAGAATACTTCTACGGGTCAAGCAGACAAGATTAGGAGGGCCAGTCCAGTAAGTCATCTCTGCACTACGCATCACGTTGGTGGAGACCGCAGCTGTCCGGATCCGACTGACGCCCCTGTGGGAGCCAGGTGAGCGTAACAGAACGCAAAGCCTCTCTATAAATCCCCACCCGGGCGTTATGGAAACCTCAGAAACCGACCAATTGGCCCAATTATTGGGGGAACGTAGGGCGGAAGTGCACTCTGCTCGCCAAGAGACTAATGCCCTCAGGAGAGAACTGGTTGTCTCGAAGGAGCGCACTGACGATCTGGCTAGGCAGCTGCTGCAAAACCAAGCAGGGCAAACACCTTTACCAGGACTCGGGGGGAATCCAACTCCTTTTCATCAAGCAATCCGGTGCAAGTGGTTTTACCAGGGGCTATTCCTTTAGCGCCTCCTGAACGCTCTGCTGGGGACCCAAAAAGGTTTGCCGTGTTTATGAACCAATGTCGCTTGCACTTTTTATGCAGACCTGGAGCTTTTCCAAACGACCAAGCCAAAGTAGCTTTTGCATTATCATATTTGAGTGGCAGTGCAGCTGATTGGTCGATTCCACTAGTCAATCAGGATGACCCTCTTCTTCGGGACTTTCAGGGTTTTCAAATGAGTATGGAAAGACTATTCGCTAGACATTCCCAGGAACAGGCCCTGGATAACTAACTTTTATCCCTACGACAAGGAAACCAGGATCTGTTAACCTATATCGCAACCTTTAATAGGTTGGTGGTGGAAACCGGATGGCCAGAGATAAAACGAATTACACTATTCATCGTGGACTTTGCGGAAAACTTAAAGATGTCTTGGCCCAAGTTGTGAACCTACCTCAGGATTGCGCACAATATATAGACTTAGTGGTCCAGTTAGACCATCGACTTCAGCATAGAAAGGCTGACTGAGCTAAATCCAAGAATCAGGTATTGGTTAAACCCAACGTCACCCCCAAAGGAACAGATGCAGCAGAACCTATGCAGATCGGGGGTGTTAATGGACCCTTAACTGAAAAGGAAAGAGAAAGGAGACGGCAGATGCAATTGTGTCTATACTTTGGGGCCTCAGGACATTTTCTACGGGATTGCCCTATAAAACCATCCAAGAAAATAGTCGGAGTCGCTGATAGAAATCAAACGGAACCTGATTCGGGAAACGACCACGCCCGACAAGCGTAGAGGTCCACTTGCTGAGCTTGAAGAAGGACACTCAGACCTCACACCTAATCATACCAATGGTCCTTATTGATCTAAGGCAGCCATCACGTATGCATGCCGTAAGGGCATACATTGATACCGGGGCCGTAGGACACTATATGGACTACGGGTTGGCTTCTAGGATGAATCTACCTTTCTGCAAAAAAACCTCTTCGGATGTCATCACCACAGTTGATGGAACTGAAATTGCCTCTGGGCCTGTAACTCATTCCACCACAGAAATGACATTATTGGGCCAAGATGGGCATCGAGAGACTATTGTGTTTGATTTAATCAAAGCCCTGCAGTTCCAAATAATACTGGGGATACCTTGGTTGGAAACACATAATCCTAGTATTGATTGGCGAGAGAAGAGAATAACCTTCCCGGGTTGTGCATTAACCTGTTACCCGGAAAAAACCTTGAACAAAGGCCTGGCCACAGTCGCTAATCCAGTCGTGCAGTTACCTCAGGAATATCAAGAATTCCAGGATGTTTTTCAAAAAGAACAGGCAAACACCTTACCACCTCACAGATCATACGATTGTCAAATCGATCTCATACCCGGTGCACAACCTCCATGCAGTAGGATCTCCGCCCTTACGGAACCCGAAAACCTTCACCCATGATAATACTTGGACCAGTACCTTGCTAATGGATTTATTCGTCCATCCAAGTCCCCTGCATCCTCAGCTTTGTTCTTCGTGCGTAAAAAGGAAGGTGACCTCAGAACATGCATAGACTACCGCGCATTAAATCAGATTACGGTGAAGAACCGATACCCATTGCCTCTGATCCCCAAATTACTAGACCAAGTAAAGGATGCTTGCATCTAAACTAAATTGGATCTCCGAGGGGCATATCATCTGGTTCGTGTAAAGAAAGGCCACGAATAGAAGACTGCCTTTCGCACCAAGTACGGATTATTCGAATATCAGGTGATGCCCTTCCGGTTGTGCAATGCACCAGCAGCCTTCCAGTATTTTATGAATGATGTCCTTCGTGAACTCATTGACGTCTGTGTTGTTGTATACATAGACGATATTCTAGTGTACTCCTCCTCAGAATCAGACCATGTTAAGCACATGCGTGCAGTCATTGAGAAACTACGACAGCACAAGTTATATGCAAAATTGGAAAAATGTGTTTTTCATACTACAGAAGTTGAATTCCTTGGATTTATCCTACTCCAAAAGGAGTCCGAATGGACTCTCGAAAGGTGGACGCAATTCTCAAGTGGCCATCATCCAGTTCATTTAAAGGGGTACAAAGCATGCTCGGATTTGCTAATTTCTACCGCAGATTCATACCGGATTTCTCACATGTTGTACACCCTATCACAGCACTTTTGTGAAAAAACAAACGCTTTTTGTGGACCGAAGAGGCTGAAAAGGCCTTCCAAGAGCTGAAAGCGAAATTCACGTCTGCACCTGTCTTAAAGCATCCCCGCCCTGAACTTCCATACATAGTTGAAACTGATGCATCCAGTTTAGCCATGGGAGCTGTCCTGTCCCAGAAGGATCCTGAAACCGGTCAACTTCACCCAGTAGCATTTTGGTCCAGAAAGTTCTCGGGACCTGAGTTAAACTATGCGGTTACCGATAAAGAGTTATTAGCCATCAAATCCGCCTTCAAGGCTTGGCAGCATTATCTTCTCGGTGCCAGGCATACCATTACTGTAATTAGCGATCACCGGAACTTGCAGTATTTAAAAACAGCCAAAGCCCAATCGCCGCGCCAACTTCGATGGGCATTGTTCTTTGTCGAGTTCGATTTCGTGATCACTTATCGACCAGGCTGTAAAAATGGCAAGGCAGATGCCTTATCCCGAATAGGGATGGGAGAAGCATATGCGACCCCGGAACCGGTGCCTATAATTTCAGAACAAAGAATTCTTGGCATAACTACTCTACAGACACTAGAGGATATTCATATAAAAATCCAACAACTCTTCGATCAAACAGCCCTGCAGGACTGGGTAAAGAAAGGCCCGGACTACTCAGTCATCAATGACCTACCTTATTATCAAGGGCGACTATTTCTACCACACAAGGAACTACAAGAACTAGTCATCTCCAATTATCATGACACCCTGATGGAAGGGCACCCAGGTATCGCAAAAACAGAAGCTAAAATTAAGAGACAATTCTGGTGGCCCACCTGGCGAAAAGACGTAAAGTCATTTGTGATGTCTTGTGGCATTTGCGTCCAAAACAAAAGTCAGAAGAAAAAAACAGCTGGCCTTTTACAACCTTTGGATATTCCACCTACACCATGGCACACCTTATCTTTAGACTTTATTACAGATCTACCTCCATGTAATGGATTTAATACCATTCTAGTTATTGTGGATCTTTTTTCCAAGATGGCCCACTTTATTCCTTTAAAGGGATTACCTTCAGCTTCAATTCTGGCCAAGGAGTTCCTTGAAAACATTGTTCGAATACACGGATTTCCTTCCGTATTGGTCTCTGACCGAGGTAGTCAATTCATTTCACATTTTGGAAGAAATGTTGTCAATTGGCGCAAATCGACTTGAGGTTATCAACCAGTCACCATCCCCAGACCGATGGTCAGACGGAGAGGACCAACCAGACCCTTGAACAGTACCTACGTTGCATGCCTCACCAGACCGAAAGTAATTGGAAAGATATTTTATGGATTTCCGAGTAAGCATACAATAACTCTGTACATTCAGGAACCGGACAAAGCCCCTTTTATACCATATATGGACATCACCTTCGAACCTCAGAACTAGATTCGCCTCAGCACTTAGCAATGCCCACAGTTAGTCATTTGCACTCTACTATTACACAAGCCTTTAAGGAGGCAACAGAACATTTGAAACAAGCAAAAGAGAAATATAAGAAAAATGCTGATCAACATAGAAGTGAAACTCCCCAATACCAGATTGGGGATCAGGTTTGGCTGGCTACAAAACACATACCTCTGAAGGGAACTCGGCCTTTTAACCCTAGATATTTGGGACCTTACACCATTAAGGCCATTATCAATCCGGTGGCCGTCAAATTGGAATTACCCTCTAATATGCAAATTCATCCTGTCTTTCATGTTTCACTTTTAAAACCAGTTCAACCAGGAACAAGATTAACCAAACCACCTGACCCCATCTTGATAGATGGAGAACCTGAATTCGAAGTAAAAAATATCTTGGACTCCAAGATGGTTAAATCAAAACTTTTTTATTTAATCGATTGGAAGGGCTACGGACCACAAGAAAGGTCATGGGAGCCTAGTGACCACGTTCATGCACCTCGGTTGGTGAAGAGATTCCATCGGGACTTCCTAGACAGACCAGGGACAAGGGGAAGAACAACTTTAGGAGGGGCCTTGGGGGGGAGTGTTGTCATGATGCCTACCCCCGAGCATCAGGACCAAGCCCATCAGCTCCGGGAGCAGGCATCCAGATACTTATTAAAACCCTGACATCCCCAGCTGGGGGCTGTTTGGATTCAGTCCTGGCGCCTTAGGCACCAGGCACATCATAGAAATCAGTCCTGGCGCCATAGGCGCCAGGCTCATAGACTTTACTTACCTGTTGAAGACCATGCTGCAAGTGAGTCCAAGCCAACGTGAGGCCTGGATGGGACTATTTTATTACAGGGACTATTTTTTATTCGGGCGTGGTTCTGGGGAACTTCTTACCTGGAACTACTTTGGAGGCTATTTAAACCACGCCCGAACAGCAGCACATGCTTCGCGTTATTCTGCATCCAGCAGCGTAATGCTCACCATGCCTGCAGTCTGCATCCAGTCTTCTGCCACGCCCGCCTCGAATCTGGAGCTCCTAAAACAAAGAGGAAAGAAAAGGACAAGGTTAGAAAACAAACTATTTTCGAATTCCTCACCTGATTCCGGATCCATCTCGCCTCCGGACCTGGAAAGGACATCATTTCTGTACACGTCGCATCTCCGGCTACTGCAGCGCCGCGCCATACTCACCAGTCCTCGCAGCATCTTTCGATTCGGCGCTGCCTCCATCATTTCTTCGCCGAACTCCAGCACCTGGGGGACAAAAGAAAACAACAAGGTGAGCCCAGAAAACCAACAAATATAACTCTTATCACCATAGACTTACCTGATTCACCACCGGAGGCATTATTCTATAACTCTCCACATCTTCATGTGCCGCACCTGCAAAGAGAGAGAAAACAACACGTTGAACACGTGCAACATTCATCGGACAGTGTCGGGTAATACAGACTCTTAGCTGAGCGCCACTAGCTGCCACGAGAGCATCTTCTCACGATCTCAGCTGCAAGACAAGGAAGGAAGGGGGGACAAGAGTGAAACATCGGACATATTGAACTCTATGAACTTGATACTTACCGGACCCTGCCAGGAACCTCAGAGTCAATACTCTCCGTAACTCTCCCACGCCTTCAAACCAGTGAAGTAACTGGCATCAACGCGCCCCTGCAATCCATGCAGGATGAAGAGCTCATCTTTCAAGAATATAAGGTGAGATTGCTGATTAGTTGGGAGGACTGTGGGGGGTGCCATCACTTGAATCCACGGGTGGCTAAATCCATCCTTCCACTTGCAGGAGAATACTTCTACGGGTCAAGCAGACAAGATTAGGAGGGCCAGTCCAGTCAGTCATCTCTGCACTACGCATCACGTTGGTGGAGACCGCAGCCGTTCAGATCCGACCGACGCCCCTGTGGGAGCCAGGTGAGCGTAACACAATCCCTGACATAAAATGTGGTAAAATAATGCCACAGTTTTTTCCCACGGCTCCCTCATTTCAAGAGTCCAAAGCTCTTGAATATCCTGAATGTAAGCAATAGGGTCTTCATCTTCCTTCATCTTTCGTGTCATAATTGCACCCATATCTGATGTGTCGGGATACTGCACCCTTAGAGCCCCTCCAAATGTCTGCTCTATAATTATTAAACGGCGCTCTATTCTGTGCTGTCACACTTGACATATGGAGGAGAGCAGACTATTCATCAGCTCTTTCCCCAAGGATGGCTGCCAAGAGACCCTTAATGTCTCCTATGGCCAGCGTGTTTACTCCTGTAATTTTTTCTAATTCACATATCTATTTTCCCACACCCGACGTCAAACTCAGGTGTTTGCATCTTAAATAATCCTTATCCATCTGTGGCCATGGAATATATTGTAGCCTTGCTCCCCCTTTCTCTAATAAGGGAAAGTGCATAAACCCTAACTCCCATTGTCTGCCTATCCTGTCCTCTCCTTTTTGGTAATGACCTTAACCTGCTCACATATGGCAGTGATTCTCCCTTCTCACTATACAATCATCCTCTGGGACGCTCTGGATATGCTATAGCATCTGGCGTTCTATCCCTAGGTTGCTCTAGATCGGACCATCTTACTTCTTTGTCCATCTGTGGGCTTCCCTTAGGGGCTCATGCACCTCCTCCCTCTTCCCCACAGTAGGATTCTCTCTCCTCATCTGACATGTCTAGTCCCCACCTAGTGTGACTCTCGTCTCCTTCGCCTGTGTCTAAGTTCAGTCTGCTTAAGGATAAGGCTCTGGGTTCGAGGCTGAACCGATTTTCTCTTTCGTCTCATAATTGAAATACTAGGGCTTGATCTCCCTTCCCTCAGCTTCCTGATTTGCTACTTCCCTTTAATTCTTGATAGGCTTTATAGATCCTGTCTCCGATACTTACTAAAGTCTTCTTCATCTATTACTACTCTAGATGCCCCTGACGTTGCTCCCATTAACGGAAGGACTCTTCCATTCTATCCCATCGTATTGCTGGGCTTGGTCCTATTGGCTCGTTTGGATGAGACTAATGTCAGGCTCCTGTTATCTCCTCCTATGTTCTAAGTTTTCATCTAATTCTCTTTGCTTTCTCGCCTCCCTTCCAATTCTTTCCACCTCTTGTCTTCGTTCTTCTCTCCTTACTTCTGCTCCCCTTTCTTCCTCTTCTCTTTGTCTCTGTATTCTTTTGTCCCTTAATTTCTTGCGCTTCCTCCCCTTCTCTCTTTCTTTTTCATTTGTCCCTATCTTCTATTGCTCTCTCTGTTGTCATACTCTCTTTGCACCTCTGCCAGTTCTACTTTTTTCTCATGCTCCTCCTGATACATCTGTTCTCGTCGCTCCCAGCTCTTTCTTTTATGCTCATCTTCCTTCAATCTTTTTTCTCGTTCCCTGTCTTTCCTATTCTGTTCGTCCTGATCTTCTCCTTGCCTTACTTCCTTGATGCTTTTCCCATTTAGCTTGAGTGATATCTGTCCTCCCATCCATTCATTCTGCATGAGCGTTACCTTGTCAGCTTTATCGTTCTCTCCTTTTCATCTCTTGATCTCTCGTTCTATTACTATCGATACATCAGATCGCTCACTTTTCTCTTCCTTGTTTTGTATGATCTTAAAGATCTCCTTTTGTCTCTTACTCTCTTCTGGACTATCGTCACTGCTATAAGCGGGCGGTTCGTATATTGGATTACTATACACCTTCCTCCTTACTCTGATTAGGCATCCACTCCTCTGTTGGCGAATCCTCTCTCTCTTCTTGATACATCTTCCAAAGCTCTAAAATACCTAACCTTTCCTCCAATTTCTTCCTCGTGTACGCAGCGTGCAAGTATGTGGTCATGTGTTGTAATACTGCTTTTGACAGTAATCCCATATGTGGCCATGGCATGAACATCTTGTTTGCTGTGCCTTTCACCCATTCTGCACTATACTGTTTGAGCTTGGGCATGTGTTTTGCAATGTCTTACATAAATGCATTGGGGGAGTGTCTCCCATTGTGATGAGTCTCAATTGACTGCCAATACTTACCAGACTTTATAAAAATACCTTCACCAAAAATAACAAATATGAGCGCGCTTCAACAATCGCCGCTCAAACCTCTTTTTATCTCTGGATTGGTACCAACCACTTCCCTAGATAGTCCCAGGCTTGTCCAATCTTTTTGAATGTGGGGCCAAAGCATTAACTTTTTGTCACCCAATGGGCCGGCGAGCCAAAAGTCAACAACCTCACCCAAAGCGATATTGTGTGACCTTTGACAAATAATATGATATGATAGGTTTTTTATAATGCGCTTAATACCCAGAGGTTTCGAAGCGCGGACCTGGGGATCGAACCTGCGGTGCTCTGTGTCGTCTTGCTTGCAAGGCAAGCACATTGCCCCTGAGCTATCCCCCTGAGATAATTACAGGCATTAATAGCCATGCAGTCCCAACAATAGCTTTTGGAGTCATGGGCATTGATCAAAGGTTAGTTGCTTGTGATTTCTTTCAATGTGTATGTGTTAATATTTATCAGAATTAATGGGAGTGACCGAGCGTAGTGAGTGAGCTATAAGGATCTAGGGAGGGTTTGGGGGAGTTCCCCACCCCCAGAATCTTTTTTCAAATATGGGGTTGAAATGTTGCATTCAGCACGTGGCCATGCATTGACATTCTCGTCTGCTTGATCTCTCTTCTGCCTTTGACACTGTCAACCATGCCATCCTGCTCAACCGTCTCCGTGATAACCTGGGTATCACTGGTCAGGCTCTGGCATGGCTGACAGCTTTCCTCTCTGACCGACCCTCCCAGGTCCAACTTGGGATCTTCCTCTCCTCTATCTTTTTCTCTACCTGTGGTGTCCCCCAGCGGTCTAACCTCTCTCCCTGGCTGTTCAACCAATACCTGACACTCCTTGCCCACCGTATCACAGCTCTCTGCCCCAACTTTCAATGCTATGCGGCTGACAACAGCTCATTTTCAGGCTACCCTCGGCCTCCTCCTCTCCTTCCCTCATCTCTGATTGTGTCTGCTATCCAGGAGTGCTGTGCTGCCAATTACCTCTGCCTTAATACCAGTAAGACAGATTCTCCTCATCGGCACATCTGTTCCCTCCTTTCCTGTAGCTCTCTGGGCGGCCTCTCTTGGTCCTCTGCCTGCTCCCACCTGCAAGGCTAAAAACCTCGGGGTCATCTTCGACTCCACACTCTCCTTCTCTCCCCACATCTCCGGCATCTCTAAGAAGTCACACTACCAGCTGCACCTCCTCAGAGGTATTCTTCCTTTCCTCTCCTTCCCCCAGAAGCTCACTGTCTCTAGAGCTCAGGTTCTCTCTAGCCTGAACTACTGCAACAGCCTCTTTCTAAATCTGCCTTCTTCTACTCTCCGCCTTCTGCAACTTATCCAGAACAGGACTGCAAGACTTGTCCTTGGCCTTAAGCCCAGGGATCGTATCTCTCCAGGACTGAAATCTCTGCACTGGCTTCCAGTGGCTGTGAGGATTAAGTTCAAAACCCTCTGCATCGTCCACAAGGCCTTCTGGGGCCTTGGGCCTCAATACCTTCAACTCTCTTCCCAAATATCTTCCTTCTCGAGCTCTTCGGTCATCCACCTCCAACTCCCTCAGGCTCAGTCGCTTCTCCAAGCAACGAGTTGGTGGTAGATCTCTTCCTTCAGCTGGGGCCTCCCTCTGGAACAGCCTCCCTGTCTCCCTTAAACTTGAGGAGAACCATCTCCGGTTCTAGAAGCACCTCAAAACCTTTCTCTTTGCTTCTGCTTTTTCTCCGCCTCTCCTCTGCTGACCTTCTGGCTGTAACCGGTACTGCACTGGCTACCTGGACACCATCAGATCGCGTGCCCAGGTCCCTCCCCTTCCAAGCGGCACACACCTGCACTGCCAACCTGGCAACCCCCGCACTTGGGGACTGTTTCTGTATCCCTACAGCCCCCCTTCCAGCTCTTGACAGCTGATGTCTGCACTTACCCATGCACTTGCCACATGCTGCCACTTACTTATTGTTATTATTTATTCCCTTGTATTCCACTGTCCCTGCCCCCCTCCCACGCACTTGCGCGATCTGATTGACACCTGGTCTAGTAGGGTCGCTGTCCTTCATCACTTGTTCCCCTCCCTTGCCTCGTCGCGCCTTGAAACACATGTGTATAGGCGCGTTATAAATGCCATATCATATCATATCATGAATGTCATATCATTACAGCAATCTGAAATGCATGTTCAAATTTGAAAAAATGCCCCTTTCCACGCTCTGATTTCAAAAAATGTGCACAGGGCGTAGAACAGGTCCCAGAATAAAGAAATGTATGTGAAGATAAAGCCCCCTGGGCCTGTGCTATTGCGCTTCACCTTGTGGCTGAGTGTTTCTGCAGAGGAAGCCTGCAGATGCCGACTGTCATTCCAGCTATGTTTTTCCCCAGCCATGTGCCCATGCTCAGTGTCACAGAGCCTCTCTTTGTGCTGCCCACCCCTCCCTACCCAGCAACCCCGAGGCAAGTCTGGAGAGAAGGCAAGCGCTCCCCTAGCAGACTGTATCACGTTTCAGTTTATTTATTCATGCAATGATTGTCTGATACCTGTTTCCGATAAACATTGCATAAATAAATAAATTAACCAGGTCGTGGTGTTTCAGTCCTCAGCCACGACCCGGTTACATTAACCACGTCATTGCTGAGGACTATAACTTCCTCTGATGATCCCATGAATGGGGTCATCAGAGGAAGTTACAGTTCGTACGCAGGCACTTTTTTTTCTTTTTTTTTCTTTACTCTTCAGCCTTGTGGGCCACATTAAACGGCTTGGTGGGCCGCATTGTGGCCCACGGGCCGTAGGTTGGACAACCTTGCTTTAGCGCCTTAACTTCATTTCAATTCTTTCATAATTTGTGTCACACTTTGACACCTTAACTTGACACACAACACAGACAAACTAGTCGACTTTCACATTTACTAAAAATACTCTGTGATCACTTTCTTTTCTCTCCGTCTCTAATCAATACCCTGTCACAGGATTGAACTTGTCTCCTTATGTAAACCTGTTTACACGTAGCCTAGAGACTCCAACTGGAGTGTGAGATGAGTTCTTCTAGACCCCCTTGGGTCAGGAGTCACGGGAGCTTTCTCTCTCTCTATCTCCACACAATATTTCCCATTACTCCTGTTACTTTTAAATTACCACAACCCCGTCCATTATTTTGCCATTCCCCTTAGTCAAATGGACAAATGGTGAGTAGACTAAAGGCCCTCGGGATCGTCGCCTCCTCCAACCGACCACTTTCGCCTTCCATCCGCAAAGCCCCTGTGGGTAGAAACCAGGTAGGGATTTTGTCAAAGAGGGACCCTGCCCACCAGCTCTGTTTTCTTGCAAGTTTCTATTCGGCTGCTCTCCACAGAAAACCCTGGGATCTTCTGGCTAGATGACAGAGGATGTCCGATCATCCGAAATACTGGAGCTAACTCAATCGATGGGTCAGAACCATCCTACCACTGCTACCAAGTGAATTTATGGCCCTTAATAGGTAGCATATCGTGTAGTAGGTGGGATGCAGAGTAACTCTTACACCAAATAATCAAACCAACTCAGGAAGACGGCAAAGTGCGTTTACTGTTTGATTATCAATTATCTTAAACACGGAGTTACAAAGGACATCAATGGGCGTCGCACAGCATATCTCTTAAAGTATTACATAAAAAAAGAGACTTTTATAACAAAAACATGTCATACATAATGTCATACTACGTGGCAAATAAGAAAATCCTACATGGAGTTGTGGTTGGCTCAAGGGGAATATCTAAGTATACTTTCTATAAGGGATCGGGTTGTGATTGGATCTCTTCAGTCAGGTGGACAACTCATGCGCACCCCTAGTGCAAGTCGTCTTCATTAGTAAATAGATATACGGTTCATCATTGGCTATCAAAGTATAAGGCTCTTCGTTATATGGCCTTCTACAATTGGTTGGTACGCTCGTGCCCTTCTTGAACATTTGGTTCACTAGCAGCACATAAGCTCGTACACCAGGTGTCAGGGGGTGGACTTGCCCATGTCTCTCCACCCAATTAGCCCAACATCTCTCATCATCTATACCTTCTGCCATTCAGATTTGCCTTTGAACCTGGCCTTGCAAAGTATCCCTGTTCCTGAGAATATATGGGAGTGTGAGCATGCGCTATCTTAGTTCTGGACTGTACGCCCAACTTATGTTTACATCCTTAACTCACGTGACAGGAGAATGCAATTCGGCCTCTTTTCTAGCACTTAATTGTATTAAATTAATAAACTTGGCACTTGTGAAGTTCTTTCTTTGCACCTTAACAAGAGATAATTCAGTGTCTTACGCCCACTGTTCTTCAAGGATAGATAACCAGTTCTTGGCTGCTTCAGTCCTGACACCTGGCCAGGCAGTTCTTCCAGGCCTTTCCTCGATCTTAGCAGTTTGTTTGCTGTGACACAACTTCAGCCTTTTATCCATGGGTTTGAACGTACTACCGATGTCCAGCTTCGAAATAATGGCAGCACTGCCTGCAATCTATTCAGTACGTTTGACTAGCCTCTAAGATTACTTCATCTAATTGCGTTGCTGCACCTGTACAGTTATTGAACGATTTGCATTTTCTGCAGTGCTTTTCACACGTGCAATCCTTGTTGCATATACGAATGTTTACTTTATTCTTTACTCCATCATTAGGTTCTATAAGGTCCATTCTCTTAATCAGCCAGTCTTCTCAGTGCGTCACGCTTGCTTCTTGTGATGTCATCAACTTCTCTTTCTTATTGTCATATTCCTTCAGGGACCTCTTCCAAGAGACTGTCATCTCTATGAGGAAACATCAGATTAGTGGATATCTTTTCTTGAAGGCTCTCCGTGGAATAGTCATAATCATTGGTGTCGTGCATGGCATGATTTCTGGCTTCCAGCATATAGGTAGCAGGGCGGCGGTACTTCCTGCAGAGGCATTCGGCTGCTCCTCTATGGATCAAAGCTTGGGAAAGGAATCCCAAGAGGCCCAGATACATTGTGAAGTTTATTGACTTACAGCAAGAGCCCTGCGTGGAAGGTCCCAAGGGCAACCATTTTGAGGTCAACTATTTTGAACTGGCAGAACTACACCTACTACGTCTACCTGAAACCAGCTGTGGTTTACATTTCCTTTCTTTTTTTTGAGTCACCATTTTCCCTTTAAGAAAATCCCCTATCATATTTAGTTTAATAATGAGGGCAAACATAGGTTTGGACACATACAAACTTTGGTTTTGGACTTATGGACATGGATAGTCCTTAGAAGCATCAGTTGAGGGAATAATCCCCTTAGAGTTAGGGACAGGTAGGCATTAGACCAACCCCACACATGTTGATAATAAAGGTTTTCAAACTGTTACTTTTGAGTCTGTGTCTCTCTTGATACCATGCCTTTCTCACATAATTTACAAACAAGCCAGAATATCAACCTGAAAGTAGTGAATAAGTGAAGAAAATTGAGCTTTTTAACTCTGTCAAATATAGGCTTTTAGAATGCAGACCACCTAATGGCTGTGCCCCCTTCCAACAGGAGGACCTATTAGCAGTAATGAGTGTAGCTGCATTTTTTACCTTCTGCTGTCTCTACCTCTTTATTGTCCTGCCACTACGTGAAGTGATCTTATATAATGTACCCAAACAAATGTATACTAATATGACACATATACTTATGTTGGATGAGACAATGGCCCAATCCTTCTCCGTTGCTACTGAGCAGAATAAATGATTAAGATTAGATACTGGGTCCAATTCTCAGCACATAAATGCTTACATGGCTGGCTCTGCCCAAATAATTAATAATATGTGGTATCAGCACATGACCCAGGTAGGGAGAGGGACATCTGATGAGAGCTGCTACATGTGTTCTCTCATTCCCTATGCCATGGGTGCCTCCATGGTCTTTATTGCCACAGACGTACCTGAAGAAAATGCACACTGGCTGACCCATTTGGTACTCTGTTTTACCTGAAGACAATTCCAAGGGCAAACTGCATCGTTAGTATGGGTAATCAAGCAAATTCCCAATGAGAAGATAACTAAGTACAAGGGGTTAAATCAATGATGAACAACCTGAATCACCCGGAGCAGGAATTAGATTCAAAGAAAACAAAAATGCTGCGATTTTATGATAGAGAGGGGAAAGAAATACCTGCTTGTTGGGAGTGAGGGCAACTACAAATAAAAGGAACAGTGCTCACACCTGAGGGGTGGACTGACAGGCTAGTGGTATGCAAGGCATTCCCATTACTGGAACAATGGGAAGAGGTTGTGTTGAATGCAGATAAAGCCTGCACTGACCACAAAACTACTTACATGTGTCAATGATGAGGAGGGACCCGTACAAACAGTGCCCTTAAGAACCGCTTCCTTGTGTTTCCGAAATAATGGCACACTAAATGTAGGAAAAAACAAAGGGTGTAAAAGAGTTGTTGACGTACCAGGAATGGGAACAGGAACCTCAGTGCTAATGAATCACTACTGGCATGTAGATCCAAGGCATACATGAAATGTGCTCTGTAGCACTCGTAAACCTACCCACTCTGGTCATGCCTGAAAGTGATATACAAGTTGCAAAGTTCCCTAAAATGGATGCACACCAGAGAAAGAAAAGATCCCTCAACCTGATCGAGCAGAGAGGGGAAGTAATTATATCTCAGCCAAAATGGAAACAGCACTCAATGAGATACCAGATGGAGCATAGGTTATTCAGCAAGACATACATGTTATTTGCTTCTGCTTTCCCTGGAATACAAGCAACCACAAATTCTAAGTGGTTGCAAATAACCCAGTGGGAGCTATTGCAAACATCAATTCAATGGTCAAAGGATTCAATGCAATAAAGGAAGAGTTGAGTGCAATAAGGCTCATGACTCTTCAGAACAGGTATGTCCTTGACCTAATCTCAGCCATTGAGGGTGGCATGTGCGCAGACATTGGTGCATCATATTGTACCTAGCTCCCTGCCGATGATGAGGAAAATGGGACCCTTACAGAGGCAATAACCCTCCTGACAGACCTCCATATAAGGATGGACGAAGAAGTAGAAGAAATAGGGAATGATGACTGCCTCACTTCCCTGCTCTCATGGGTCCTCTCCTGGATGGCCACTGCATTCAAAGTACTGATATCAATATTAGTATTGGTACTACTAGTATTCTGCACTTTGAGAATAGCAATAAATCAGTGCAAAAAGATGGCTAATAAGGCGATAGGGATGAAGATAGTGATCAACATGGACACATTGATACACAAATGGACACAATCTGAAGATCTACCTCATTTGGACTTGAAGTAAAGTCTTATCGTCCCTCCAGGATCCAAATGTTGTTATCCCTGAGACCCCCCGTAACTTCATGGGATGATAGGTATTCTGCATACCTGATGGAGTGCTGCTATATGACCTGGAGCATAGATGTACACAAAGCATTCAGGTGACTTTAGGGGGGTGCGAAGAAATGGACACCCAAGACACCTTATCAAGGAGAGTGTACTCCGAGAGAAGTGGTCAAGGACTCGGCCAGAGGGGGAATGTCGAGTGGCAGATGAATGCGTCATTCAGGGTGTTGGCGCCTCTGCTGCCTCTACATTGCAGCAATGAGAGAAGTATATCAGTGTTGGCGACTTCCCCTCTCCACCGCCGTACTGCAGACACGAAATGCGTTATTCACTAAGAAGACCCTATTGGCCTTACCCCGGAATGCTTGAAGAAGAGGTGGACCTTCTAGATCTGGCATATATGAATCTTCTGTAGCCAAGAAATGACGAAAGCAAGTGACGTCATCCCACCTCTGACACACGTAGACTAACTGGACACAAAGCAGATATGCATTAATCCCGAAGCTACACGAACAGTAGGTCAACCTGCATTTATGCATGAAGAATGTACATTGCACACAATAGACACTAGGAAACATAATCAAATATATATTTGCTGTAACGCAAGATGCATAAGAATACATGTAATGCTTGCTTAACACCAAAAGGCAACAGTGAAGAGCAGACATTGTGGATAAAATGGATGGCGCTGCCATGCTGAGATGAATGAGAAAGGTTGAAGGAACCTTGAAGCATCTGCTGAATTAGCTAAAATAAATTGAGACGCACAAATCGGACAGTAGCTGCCTCAGCGCGCCAAGGTTATTATTGAAAAAGGAGGTTTTGACTGGTACAGAGAAGCACAGTAGATAAACAGTTCTCAAGCGCAAGGCATATTTTTCTTAGTGTAACTAAAGCAACAAGGCAACCTTTGAGGACCAGGCGCTCATTAATTAAGGCTAACACTGAGGGAAGAATAGCTCGAGCAAGCCTTCAGCGGAAGGAGAGTGTAATAGCATCCATAATTAAATAGGTTATAATCCTGGTAAAAGCTGAGGATGATAATTCAAAACATCTTGCATGACTCCTCCCACGTTACCCAGAGCTGAAGAACAAGGGCTATTCACTAGCTCCAGACAGAGAAAGCAAGACCTTCACTCCCTCTGAATTCTCAGAATAAAAGATATAAGATACCTGGTTGAACCTAGTTCAAAGCTGAAGTCCTGGCTCGTGGCCTAGGAAATCAGAGATGGCTTGTTATAATTGGGGAAAAGCGGTACCTGGATGTCGATCCCCCTGCCATAAATTGTTGCTCATGTGCTGATGACCTGCCAAATAATCACGGCTGGCAAAACCAATGCCAACAATCACTGCTCTCAAAATGTGTTGTTTTGCAACAGTTGCACAAACCAACCCAAAGACCCAAGGATGACATACAACTACCATTGTCAATTCAGATTTGGTCTTGGGCAGAGCCATCAGATGGAGTAAAAACAATCAGAATGGGCCCATATAGATTACATATGTACATGATACAACTAACACAATCCGTATGTTTGCCTTTTAACCAATTGTTCTCCATTATAAATTTAGAGAGCTTTGAGACTTGTAGGCCTGACTCCTTCGCTGTTTTACAATTGTTAGATAAAACAGGCCTTTGTCACGCACTCTGACTATTCCGTTTTTGAGCCCGGTTTTTCCAGGCTTACCTGGTCTGCTCAGGGCTGGGATTTTGGGCCCTCCATTACAGTTTGCTACGTATGCCTGATGTTGGTTTTATATGCCCAGGTTCTCACTACATTAGATACCTGTTGCTATCAAATGCCAGGTAGTCCTCCCATTTCGACATAGTGGCACCATCTACCCACTCTCACCATTTGCCAGGTTTTGTCCTTAAATGCCCATGTACTTGGACCATTTGCCTACATTCTCACGTCATATGACAACATGACTGGGCCCCTCATAATATCCCCCCTATCCTGCATTTCTTTGAAGCAGCTTCAAGGTGCTCTTAGGCACTGACATATAATCTCACCTCATGACTTTTAACAGCGCCCATTTGCTCAGCTCCTAACTCCTTCCCTTTCTTCCACACCCCCTTCCATTGCTCGCCTGGAGCATTTGGAACAGCATCGGGGTGCTATACAGAGGCGTTGGCAGGGTAGGGCCTGAGGGGCAAGGCCGACCCAAAATCTGTAAATGCCCACTCAGCAGCAATGTGTGGGTATTTACAGATATTCTTGTCAGTGCAGTCGGTTCAACTACATTAGCATCAGGCCCCATTTGCTAGACAATCCTGGCTACGCCTCTGGTGCTATATTAAGCATTATATCAGTAGCCTAACATTAAATGTGAAAGAGGTTTTTGTCAGCTTGATTACTTTTACAATTGCTGTTTCTTATGGTTGGAAGAATATATTATACAGCAGCAATAGATGCTTCGGTGCCAGCAAAATCTAGGAGAGTGCCCATCATTATTATAATTACATAAACTTGAGATAATGAAAATGAATTCATCTTTGTAACATTGCACTGCCTATAGTAGTACTAGTAGTAGTGATTTATATAGCACATATTCCCATTTATTTGGCCTCAACGCGCTTGTGGTGGGAACGTCCTCGGGGACCGAAGTCCAGGTGTGGGAAAATTCTTAGACAAAGCTTACTATGCGTGTGTGTAAGCAACCCAAGACGGCAGGCATGTGGATGGGTGCTGACGGACGCCATGATAGTGCACTGGTGCGAGAGATTCGTTCTGTGACCAGATAGACCGAATATTGTCGTAGGTTGTCGTCGTATTCTAATGGCAGAGGTGTTGAGGCAAGTCTGGTGTAATGAGAGGCAATGTTTCATAGTCGTAGCTGCATAACTCCAGCTGCGTTCTATTGTGCATGGGTGAAAAGCCATGCCTGCGGCAGATGTCCACCGAAGTGGTGCATCTATGCGTACCTTAAGCTCACATGGAGCTTATCTTTGATCTCGTTGTGCGATCAGATCGTCTATGCGAAAAGACAAGCTATCCTCATAGGCTATTCTAGGCAATAAAGACAGGCTACCGTTAAAGTCCTCTAAGCGCAAATAGACTGTCAATCTTAGTATGTCTTCTATGCATTGCAGACAGGGTACCTTAGGTGTAGGGATCACAGGATTCCCTAAGTGCAAAAGACAGGCTACCCTTCTAGTCTTGCTATATGTTTTCTAATTTTCATAAAAAGCTGCCAACAAACATCTTCTAAGTGCAATAGCAGAGGTAATCTTCACAATTTCTACTACGGCAGTACATGTCCTAGCCTTCACAGTGCTTAATGTGCAATTGACTTTGCCTAAACTCCCTTTTAATTGTGCTAGACAGGTTGTCATCAACGAGCTTATGAACCCATTTTCGAGTACGTTCTGTGTGTTTTATCAGCAATCTGCATAGTACTTTGACTGCTGGTATGCTACTGGTATGGATCCTCAATGTTTGTCGCGAAGGTGGGATCTAATGGACAGGAAGATGGTGCTGAATTCCGTGCCCTGGCAGCTATCATAATACATTTATTTGGTGAAGTACCGGTTACCATCAAACTGTCAGGGCGCACCACTCTCTGAGATTCCGGCCTGGTGGGCTGTTGCAGGCTGTTGTGTGTTTGTGTACATTGGGTAGTGTGCGGATAGAATGTGTAGGGCGGGCAGCCGCAACAGCAGCCGGCATCCGCCTGTCGGTGTATGTGCACATGCCCAATTATATAAAAGTGTAGAAACGGTGTGCTCTTGGGGAAATTAGGTCCCTTTTGGTATGCACGTTCTAGCATGAATTTCATGGGGCTTTTGGCCATATATCCTGATTTTGCCAGAGAATGGGGGAAAAACTCTCGGCTTTCTTAGAACGCATATACGTGGACCTGTAGGGATACAGGGTGTGTGGCTCAACTAGCCTTTCCAAGTGAAACAACCAGACTCGTGCAGAAAAGCCATAATCTATGAACCTACCAGTGATTTTGAAACTTAAATGCTTTCCAAATCGGCAGCTCAGTGGGTTAATACGTTTACTGCAGAAGACTGGGTGTATGTTCCAGGTCACGATGTTGAATTCCGATTTGGTGCTGTTTCTGTCTTAATTTCATTGGAGGTCAATAAAATGAGCACCTTGGAGTTGGGTTATAGTGACACCTAATATTTAGGGGCCAAAAAGGTAGATTTCCAGTGTGCGCTATAAAGGGTGCATACTGATATTGAATGGCAAAAAAGGAGAACAACTCTGGCCAGTATTTAAAAATCAACAGGAGAACCAAATAATCTTTCACTTTTCGCCTAAAAATCTCTTCTAAGCAAAGCTCAGTGCCTTGTTTATACTTTGTTTGAAATGATTTGAAAATGCTCTGCTTGCAAGATTTCTTTTTTGTTTTCCTGCCTTTTGAAAGAGAGACGTTTGCAGACTTTGCCTCCCACTCACAACAGTGAGATAAAAAAGAAAAAAAAGCAGAAGAAACGAAAAACAAAAATAGGGCCATAAAAACAGCTGAAATGTGGCAGCAGCTGCAGCGATAAAAATCTGCTTGGTTTCAAAAGAAACAAAAAGAGAATCCTGGCAAATAGCAAAGTCCAGAAAACAAGATGACTGCACAGTGCTTATGCAGCAGCACCGCTTTTGGAGTTTGCACCTGTCGGCCCATGAAGTCATACATAGTGCTCCGCAGACTGGAGGTGTGCGCGGCGGCGGCCAATCGTACCTGCTCTTATATGATGATTGATTAGTAGCACATCAACATGTTATCAAGATGCCTTCTCATTGGTGAAAGACGAGTGGCAGGCCCACTGGAAATGAGTGGCGGCGGTAGGGGTCAAAACTTGGCCTCAGAAAGAAATGACAGATGCATAATGAGTACCGGTGTATTATTGCTCTGTAATGGTACTGGGGCTTCTGGTGGAAAATAACATGAATGGCCAAAGACTAAGGGCCTCATTACATGGTACGCGGTAACCATGGCGCTTTTAGCGCCATGGTTGCCGCCGGTATTTTACCGTGTCCGCCTTGGTGGATGGCGGAATTACCGCCCTACTCCAAGGTGAGCGGGGCGGTAATTCCCCATTCACCAAGGCCCTTCCCCATTCCCATTTATGCCCCCATGGGGCATAATGGGAATGGGGAAGGCGCTAATTACGGTACCGCAAATTGCGGTACCGTACCGAGTTCCCTTTGCGCCACCCTACTTTAACGGCTGGTAAAACCAGCCGTTAAGGTTGGGTCCCGCAAAGGGAACTCGTAGTAAGGCGGTAAGGGTTTACCGGTACCGGTGCCCTTACTGGTACCGGTAAGACCTTACCGGTACCGGTAAACCCTTACCGCCTAACGTGTAATGAGGCGGTAAGTGTTGTTTTTTTTATGTTCTCAGTGGCGAGAAATGAGGTCTAGAGACAAAGGTTCAGGTTCTGCCAGAATGGTTACAGCATTTATCCATTCTTCTACGTTGCCAACACCATTATTTTTCGTGGGGCTTCTTCTGGATCACGAATTCCAACCTGCAATGGCCGAAAGTGATCTCAGAATCTCATAATAGTGTTGGAACTCAGCATCCATGTTCCAGAATCTAATAGTTCCCCGTATGTTAACTTTCTTTATGGGGTTTAAGGAGCTTTGACAGTGCAGCCACTTTCTCAACTTTAATTCCAAGTTCCAGCATGCAGCTTTACTCCTCATAATTAAGTGCATGCTGGCTTGCTTTTGACTTATTCACAAGTTCCTCTAGGAACTATGACTTCAAGTTCCTCTAGGAACTATGACTTCAAGTTCCAGAATGCAAATGTACTCTTCACGATCATCTGTATGCTGGTTTACTTTTGAATTCCTCACAAGGTGCTATAGGAACTGTGACTCGCAAGTTGCAGCATGTGGCTTTACTCCTCATGATCACATGCATGCTTGTTTGCTTTTGACTTCGGTGTTCGAGAAACTGTGACTCCAAGTTACGGCATGCACATTTCCACCTCATCATCACATGCATCCGGGTTTACTTTTGACATCCTATGAAGATGTTCTAGGGACTGTGACTCCAAGTTCTGGCATGCAACTTTCCACCTCAAGATCACGTGCATGCTGGCTTGCTTTTGACTTCGGTGTTCGAGAAACTGTGACTCCAAGTTACGGCATGCACATTTCCACCTCATCATCACATGCATCCTGGTTTACTTTTCACATCCTATGAAGATGTTCTAGGGACTGTGACTCCATCCAGGTTCTGGCATGCAACTTTCCACCTCATGATCACGTGCATGCTGGCTTGCTTTTGACTTCGGTGTTCGAGAAACTGTGACTCCAAGTTACGGCATGCACATTTCCACCTCATCATCACATGCATCCTGGTTTACTTTTGACATCCTATGAAGATGTTCTAGGGACTGTGACTCCAAGTTCTGGCATGCAACTTTCCACCTCATGATCACGTGCATGCTGGCTTGCTTTTGACTTCCTATGAAGGTGTTCTAGGAACTCTGACTCTGAGTTCCGGCATACAACTTTCCACCTCATGAACACATGCATGCTGGTTTACTTTTAATTTCCTCACAAGTTGCTCCAGGAACTATGACTCCAAGTTCAAGGATGCAAATTTACTCTTCACGATCATCTGTATTCTGGTTTACTTTTGACTTCCTCATAAGGTGCTCTAGGAACTGTGAACTCGCAAGTTCCACCATGTGGCTTTACTCCTTGTGATCATGTGCATGCTGGCTTGCTTTTGACATCCTATGAAGGTGTTTGAGGAACTGTGAATCCAAGTTCTGGCATGCAACTTTCCACCTCATGATCACATGCATGCTGGCTTGCTTTTGACATCCTATGAAGGTGTTATAGGACCTGTGACTCCAAGTACAGGCATGTAGCTTTACTCCTCGTGGTGACATGCATGCTAGCTTGCTTTTGACCTTCTCACAAGCTGCTCTAGGAACTGTGACTCCCAAGTATCAGCACGTGGGTTTACTCCTTGTGAACATGTGCATGCTTGTCTGCTTTTGACTTCTTCACAAGGTGCTCTAGGTACAGTGACTCCAGGTTCCAGCATGCACTCATCGTAGTGACGTGCGTTCGTGGTTGCTTTTCACTTTCTCACAAGGTGCTCTAGGAACCTGGACTAAAAGTTCCAGTATGAAGCTTGCTGCTCGTGTTCACTTTTCTGCTCACTTTTACTTGCTTACTTTTGTGCTGGATTTTGCGTGCTTACGGCCTGGACTTTGACTTCCTCCCTCCTTTGGCGTTTCCCTTTTGGCTGATGGACCTTCGTTGTGCAATCAGTGGTCAGCGTCACTTCTACTGCCCCCAACCCCGCTTCCTGGTCTAGTCCCTTACGCTTGGTCTGGCGGACTGGCTGCTCTCGAGTGAAGGATTCCATGGAGAACACTCATAAATAGGTCAGATTGCTCACCTCTCTCTACTCCTAACTGCCCACCCCACCCCATCCCACTTCTTGCAGGTTGCTAAGTTCCAAGAAGAGGTCCTAAAATAGTACAGGGTAAGCTATGGAAAACCACGCAGCATAGAATAACATGAAAGGACATTACACAACTGATAACAGTGTATTATGGTCCCACAATGACAGTGTGTTTCTGTAACGCTCACCTGATTCTCGCAGAGGCGCCGGTCTTGACTGGGCGACTACCGTATCTTCAAAGGTGATGTGTAGCACCCGGTTGGCTCTTTGGGCTGGACCTCTGTGCACTGTATGCCTGACGTGTAGAGTAAGATGTCTTAGGTAAGTGAATGCCGAGCTCTCCATCTGCCTCGGGGCAGGGTGCTGTAACCAGTTTCTTCACTGGATAGGTAGCGCAGGCCTCTTGACTTCAGAGGACTGCTGTCCGTCGTTTACTGCACGAACGGTAAGTTTCGAGTCATTCAAATGTCTTTAAAGTCTTTAGTAATGATGTCTCTTGTTTTGCAGGGTTCCGGCGATGGCGGATGACGGGCTGAAGTGAGTTGAAGATGGAACACGTGTGATGAATAGAAGCGCCTGGAAGCACGTAAGTAAGCGCTTGTTGCCTGCTTCACTATGCGCTCTAACTGTCTTTTTATTTTGCAGGTACGAGTTCGGAGCGGCTGCAGGGTGCCGGAATACCCACTGGATTAGATGTGGAAAGGAGTAATGGCACGTGAGTATTAAAGTTCCCCAATGTCTTTAAACGCACCTTGTTTTGTCTTTCAGATGCGGGATGCAGCGCCGAAGGCCTCCGGAGCGTGCGAAGAGTTGGTAAACTTTTGTCTTTCAGATGCCGGAATGCAGTGTGAAGACCTCCGGAGCGCACGAAGAGTAGGTAAGCCTTTGCCTTTCAGATGCCGGAATGCTAACCTGTTCTTTCTTGTCTTTATAGGTGTTGCTGAAGACTGGATTCAGGATGGTAAGCCTTTGCCTTTCAGATGCCGGAAAGCTAACCTGTTCTTTCTTGTCTTTATAGGTGTTGCTGAAGACTGGATTCAGGATGGTAAGCCTTTTTCCTTAGGCCCAGGACCGGATGCAGAAGACACGATGAGCGTTCTGCTGCAGAGGTTGCAGAATAACGCAAAGCAAGATTCATCCACCGGGTGTGGTTTAAATAGCCTCCTGTAGTGCTTAGGTGTCTCCTTCCACAGCCACGCCTAAGTAAGAAAAGAGTTCCTGGTAAGAAAAGAGTTCCTGCCTTCCAGAAGAGTTCCAGTGTTCTGAATCTAGGGAGTGGCTCCAGCCCCACCCAACAGGAAAAGTAGTTCCAAACAGAAGAGGATCAGAGGCTCAACTGGCAGGCAACTAAGCAGCATGGTCTGCTGAAGGTAAGTCCACCCAAGCATTATGAGCCCGGCGCTTCCAGCGCTGGGACTGGGCATATTTATGAGCCTGGTGCCACTGGCGCCAGGACTGGGTCCAAAAGGTCCCAATTGGGACTGGTTGGCACTCGGAACCTGGGTTATGGATCTGCTTCCAAGGGAGTTGGGAAAACCCTGACCTTTTGGAAGCAGAGATCATGACAGTACCCCCCCTCAAGGCCCCTCCCAAACCGGGCTTCTCCGGGGGTTTTGGCTTGTCAGGAAATGTTCGGTGAAATCTTTTGATTAGGCGAGGAGCGTGGACATATTCAGCAGGTTCCCAGGATCTCTCTTGGGGGCCGTAGCCTTTCCAGTCAATTAGATAGAATAGTTTAGATTTGGAGATCTTGGAGTCCAGAATGCTTTTGACTTCAAAGTCGAGTTCTCCATCCACTAGGATAGGTTTTGGAGATTTGGTTAGGCGGGTTTGAGGTTGCACGGGTTTTGATAGAGAGACGTGGAAGACCGGATGTATCTTCATGTGCGGGGGCAAGTCCAACTTGACCGCTACTGGGTTTACTATGGTAGTGATGGAATAGGGACCAAGGTATCTTGGGTTGAATGTGCGTGGCCCTTTTAGAGATAGATATTTGGTGGATAACCAGACTTGATCCCCTACTTGATAGTGAGGGGCTTCCTTCCGATGTTGATCTGCTCCTTTCTTGTATTGTTCTTTAGCCCTTTGAAGGTGAGAAACAGCTTCCTTAAAGGCTTGGGTGATTGTAGAATGCAGGTAGTCTACTGCTGGTGTTTCAAGATCTTGGAGGGGATCCAACTCCGAGGTTCGAGGGTGACTGCCGTACAAAAGAAAAAACGGGGTTTTCCCAGTTCCCGAATGGACAGAGTTATTGTAGGCATACTCGGCTATCCAAAGGATATATTTCCAAGTTTTTTCAGTTTGTTGCAGCATGCAGCGTAAATACTGTTCCAGAGTTTGATTGGTCCTCTCGGTTTGTCCGTCGGTCTGAGGGTGGTGACTGGTCGATAGTCTCACATCAATTTGAGCCGACCGACAGCAACTTCGCCAAAAATGAGAAATAAATTGACTACCTCGATCCGAAATTAGAACCGAAAGAAAACCGTGCAGTCGGACGATGTTTTCGAGAAATTCTCGGGCCAGAGTTGCTGCTGTTGGCAAGCCTTTGAGCAGAATGAAATGCGCCATCTTGGAGAATAAGTCCACGATTACTAGAATCGTATTGTATCCGGAGCATGGAGGTAGATCGGTGATGAAGTCCATAGAAAGCGTATGCCAAGGGCGAGGTGGGATGTCAATAGGGCGTAAGAGGCCTGCTGGTCTTTCTTTTTGACTCTTGTTTTGGGCGCATACTCCACAGGACATTATAAAGTCTCTGATATCTTTTTTCCAAGACGGCCACCAGAAGTAGCGCTTGATCTTTTCTGAGGTCTTGGCTATACCGGGATGACCTTCCATTAAAGAGTCGTGATAACAAGAGATTACTTTTTTCTGTAAATCTGTGCTGGGTAGGTATAATCGTTCTTGGAAATACAATAAGTTGTCCTTTACTGCAAAGTCCTTTCCCTGCAGATGCCAATTCTGTATGTCTGCTGGAGTTACAAGTTGCCTGGCTTTATCCTTAACTTTCTCTATGGATTCTGTGGCGATTACACCCAGAATTCTTTGTTCGGGAATGATTGGTACAGGTTTAGGGTTGACCAAGTGTTCTTCCACTCCCATCCGAGAAAGGGCATCGGCTTTACCGTTCTTTGTACCAGGTCGATAGGTAATTATGAAGTCAAACTCGGCAAAGAATAATGCCCAACGGAGTTGTCTAGAGGATTGGGCTTTTGCGGTCTTCAAATATTGCAGGTTTCGGTGATCCGTAATCACAGTAACGGTGTGTCGGGCCCCCAGCAGATAATGCCGCCAAGCCTTAAAGGCAGACTTGATAGCCAGAAGTTCCTTGTCAGTAATCGTGTAATTGATTTCAGGAGGCGAGAATTTGCGGGACCAAAATGCCACGGGATGCAACTGATTGGTTACCGGGTCCTTTTGTGATAGAACTGCCCCCATGGCAAGGCTTGAAGCATCAGTTTCCACGATGTAGGGGAGTTCGGGGCGAGGGTGTTTTAAGATTGGTGCAGAGATAAATTTAGTCTTCAAATCCTGGAAAGCTTGTTCCGCCTCGGTAGACCATTCAAAACGTTTGTTTTTCTTTAACAAGGCAGTGATGGGCTGGACTATTCGAGAGAATTCGGGGATAAACCTGCGGTAAAAGTTAGCAAAGCCTAACATGCTTTGCACACCTTTTACGGAGGATGGTGATGGCCATTTGAGAACTGCATCGACCTTCTTTGAATCCATACGCACTCCGCCAGGTGATAATATGAATCCCAAGAATTCAACTTCAGTCACGTTGAAAACACATTTTTCCAACTTAGCGAAAAGTTTGTGTTGACGCAATCTTTCGAGGACCATTTTCACGTGTTTCCGATGTTCAGATTCCGATGAAGAATAAACGAGGATGTCGTCAATGTAAACAACAACACATACATCTATGAGCTCTCTGAGGACATCGTTCATAAAATATTGAAAGGCGGCCGGGGCATTGCAAAGTCCGAAGGGCATGACCTGATATTCAAATAGCCCATACTTGGTGCGGAAGGCCGTCTTCCATTCATCGCCCTCTTTTACTCGTACCAAGTGGTAAGCTCCTCTAAGATCCAGCTTTGTATATATGCATGCTTTTCTGACTTGGTCCAGGAGTTCAGGGATCAAAGGTAACGGATATCTATTCTTAACGGTGATCTGGTTCAGGGAGCGATAATCGATACAAGTTCTAAGGTCTCCTTCCTTTTTTGGAACGAAGAACAAAGCTGAAGAAGCAGGGGACTTGGAAGGACGAATAAACCCATTTGCCAGGTATTGATCCAGGTATTGTCGAAGGTGAAGGTTCTCAGGCTCGGTGAGGGCATAAATTCTACTACAAGGAGGAGTAGATCCAGGTATCAGGTCTATCTGGCAGTCATAAGACCTATGAGGAGGTAGAGAGTTAGCCTGATCCTTCCGGAAAACATCTTGGTATTCTAGGTATTCGGGAGGTAACTGGGGAGTCTCTGAAGAAATTGCGGCCAGTGCAACACCAGGTGGAGGGTGACAAGTAGAGACACATTCTGGAAACTGGACCGTTCTTGTTCGCCAATCGATCAGAGGATTGTGTTTCTCTAACCAAGGTATTCCTAGAATAATCTGAAACTGAGGGGCCTTGATCACATCGAACACGATCTTCTCATGGTGTCCATCTTGACTTACTAGCGTCACCTCTTGAGTGGTATGCGTTACTGGCCCGGAGGCTATCTCCGTACCATCCACCGTAGTAATGACGTCCTTTACAACCTTGGGACAAAGAGTTAGATTCATCCTCAAAACCATTTCATGATCCACATAATTGCCGATGGCACCGCTGTCGACGTAAGCTTCAATTGCATGTAATCGATCCGGATTATCAGGGCTAATGAGGACCATAGGTATCACGAAATGCGAGGTCACGGAACTGGTTTTCACGCTCGGCAAGAGGACCTCTATTCTTGTCGGGCGAGATCGTTTCCCTGCTCAGAGTTTGTAACTTTGGTAACTGCAGCTCCTACTGCCTTCTTGGCAGGTTTCACCGGACAGTCTCGAAGAAAGTGCCCTGAGTTTCCGCAATATAGGCATAATTGCAACTGTTTCCTCCTTTCCCGCTCCCTTTGTGTTAGAGGACCTTTCAGATCCCCTATTTGCATGGGTTCCCCGGAGTCTACTCCTTTGGAAGGAGTTGGCGGTTTGGAAAATACTCGAGCATCAAACTTGGAACGATCGGCCTTCCTGTTCTGCAGCCTGTGATCTATTTGAACGACCAAGTCTATATAATCCGAACAGTCTTGTGGGGGATTCACTACTTGGGCTAAAACGTCTTTGAGCTCTCCACGTAGACCTCTATAAAACAGCGTAATCCTTTTGTCCTCAGGCCATTGAGTTTCCACTATTAGTCTATTGAAAGATGCAATATAAGCCAAAAGGTCTTGATTACCCTGTCGCAACGAAAGAAGCTCATTGTCCAAGGCCTGCCCCTGTGAATGTCTTGCGAACAGTTTTTCCATACTAAGCTGAAAGGCTTGAAAATCATGGAGAACCGGATCATCTTGATTAACTAGAGGGATCGACCAGTCTGCCGCATTGCCACTAAGGTACGAAAGTACAAAAGCTACTTTTGCTTGATCAGTTGGAAAGGCTGCTGGCCGGCATAAGAAGTGCAACCGGCACTGATTGATAAATACTGCAAACCTCTTTGGGTCACCAGAAAATCGTTCGGGCGGAGCCAGAGGTACATTCCCAGGTAGGTTGATCTGCACTGGATTCATAGAGGATGTTGAAGGAAGATTTGCCCCTGATGCGGGTAACGGGGTCTGTCCGGCTTGTGACTGTAGCACTTGTCTAGCAAGATTGTCTGTTCTCTCCTTGGAAATAATTAGTTCCCTTCTTAGAGCATTCGTTTCCTGACGAGCTGCATGCACTTCTGCCCTTAGTTCCCCAAGTAACCGGGCTAGGGGGTCAGTATCCGAGGTTTCCATAGCGCCTGGGCGAGAGTTTTGCGGTAGGCTTTGCGTTCTGTAACGCTCACCTGATTCTCGCAGAGGCGCCGGTCTTGACTGGGCGACTACCGTATCTTCAAAGGTGATGTGTAGCACCCGGTTGGCTCTTTGGGCTGGACCTCTGTGCACTGTATGCCTGACGTGTAGAGTAAGATGTCTTAGGTAAGTGAATGCCGAGCTCTCCATCTGCCTCGGGGCAGGGTGCTGTAACCAGTTTCTTCACTGGATAGGTAGCGCAGGCCTCTTGACTTCAGAGGACTGCTGTCCGTCGTTTACTGCACGAACGGTAAGTTTCGAGTCATTCAAATGTCTTTAAAGTCTTTAGTAATGATGTCTCTTGTTTTGCAGGGTTCCGGCGATGGCGGATGACGGGCTGAAGTGAGTTGAAGATGGAACCCGTGTGATGAATAGAAGCGCCTGGAAGCACGTAAGTAAGCGCTTGTTGCCTGCTTCACTATGCGCTCTAACTGTCTTTTTATTTTGCAGGTACGAGTTCGGAGCGGCTGCAGGGTGCCGGAATACCCACTGGATTAGATGTGGAAAGGAGTAATGGCACGTGAGTATTAAAGTTCCCCAATGTCTTTAAACGCACCTTGTTTTGTCTTTCAGATGCGGGATGCAGCGCCGAAGGCCTCCGGAGCGTGCGAAGAGTTGGTAAACTTTTGTCTTTCAGATGCCGGAATGCAGTGTGAAGACCTCCGGAGCGCACGAAGAGTAGGTAAGCCTTTGCCTTTCAGATGCCGGAATGCTAACCTGTTCTTTCTTGTCTTTATAGGTGTTGCTGAAGACTGGATTCAGGATGGTAAGCCTTTGCCTTTCAGATGCCGGAAAGCTAACCTGTTCTTTCTTGTCTTTATAGGTGTTGCTGAAGACTGGATTCAGGATGGTAAGCCTTTTTCCTTAGGCCCAGGACCGGATGCAGAAGACACGATGAGCGTTCTGCTGCAGAGGTTGCAGAATAACGCAAAGCAAGATTCATCCACCGGGTGTGGTTTAAATAGCCTCCTGTAGTGCTTAGGTGTCTCCTTCCACAGCCACGCCTAAGTAAGAAAAGAGTTCCTGGTAAGAAAAGAGTTCCTGCCTTCCAGAAGAGTTCCAGTGTTCTGAATCTAGGGAGTGGCTCCAGCCCCACCCAACAGGAAAAGTAGTTCCAAACAGAAGAGGATCAGAGGCTCAACTGGCAGGCAAGTAAGCAGCATGGTCTGCTGAAGGTAAGTCCACCCAAGCATTATGAGCCCGGCGCTTCCAGCGCTGGGACTGGGCATATTTATGAGCCTGGTGCCACTGGCGCCAGGACTGGGTCCAAAAGGTCCCAATTGGGACTGGTTGGCACTCGGAACCTGGGTTATGGATCTGCTTCCAAGGGAGTTGGGAAAACCCTGACCTTTTGGAAGCAGAGATCATGACAGTTTCGGATGTCAGTAGTCCTGGGTGGATAGCTCACAAGGTGACCACCCACCTCTGACATGGGTGTCAGCCAGCACTTCACAAGTTCGAAATTGTGTGGCAGGGCTAACGCACCCCTTCATTCTTCCGAGGTTGATAAAACAAGTGCCATTGTATTGGGTAATAATAAAATGATGATTCTTACATGAAGTGCCCTATTCATTATTATAATGGTAAGAAATCAGAATGAAAATACAAATGGTCAGGGCCCGATTTCGAGCTCAGGAGAAAAGAGGTGTAGAGAGCCGACATTTTCCCTGCATGTTTCCAACACCACCCTTCTGAGGTGAGTGGGGAGCTGCCATGCTTTTAGCAGCAAAAGCTGCTAATGTATATCCTTTGTGGGGGCAGCATGCGCACTGGTGTCGCTGCAAGGATTTCTAAAAACTCTGACACTTCTCTGATTAACGAAAGTGTCCGACAGCTTTCAAAAAAAGTGGCGCTGCCGTTTCGAGAAACGTATGCAGTAGATGTTAACGGCACCGCACAGGTTCCGTATTTTATGCAGCAGTCAAAGCTTCGAATCCAGGCTGCCACATTCTTACTTTAACAAAATATTGTGCTTTTAAGAATACTGTTGTTCCTCCCTGGAAAACTTCTTACTTTTCTATTTTTTATGAACCTCGAATTCGTGGCCTCAGGGCCTGATTCTGAGCTCTGGTGAAAAGTAGTGTGGAAAGTCAACATTATACTCTCCAGTTTCTAGAAACACCATTCCGAGGGCCTGTTTCCAGGGTGCATGGAAAAATAGAAAAGTGTTGTTTTAAAAAACGCCATATTCTGTTAAAGACAGAATG
The DNA here is from genome assembly GCF_040938575.1 of Ambystoma mexicanum. Lineage (NCBI taxonomy): Eukaryota > Metazoa > Chordata > Amphibia > Caudata > Ambystomatidae > Ambystoma > Ambystoma mexicanum. Next base: position 232,844,235 of record NC_090934.1, read on the forward strand.
TGATGGGCTCCTTTGAAGCTGAACTTTGGCATGGGCCTGAGTTGCGACCACAAAAGTGATGGGTGGAAGGTTTCGAATGAATCTGAACCACTGGCAATTGCTCTGGGCAACCTTCCACACCACAGTTTTTTAGCCCGTCTGCGCCATTACAAAAGGAGTCCAGCCATGTGCAAATCAGTCAGCAGCTGCCGCCACTAATGGTAGCAGCCCAGCCCGACCTTCTAGGCCAGGTCCCCTCTGCAACGAAAACCAAGCAACCCCAGACATGTTTCAGCCTTTCTGGACCTCCTCAGTGAGGTGCAGCTTGGTTCCCTATGGCGCAGCGAGCAAGGCACCCACGTCTGGGCCTGAGTTGTGGCCTGATAACAGCTTTAGCAACCATCAGTAATGCAGGGCAGGCACTGCAAGGGGTTTCTCCTTGAAAGCTCTGGTTTTACGTATAAAAAAGGAGTTAAAATGCGCCACCCGTGGGGTGTCATTAACATGTATTGCACGTGTGTTTCTTTTATAATCAAGGCATTTCCTAGACGACAGCATCACTGATTTCTTGAAAGCTCAAATGCACTTTCGTAAATCAGAAAAGGGGCATGATTTGTAGAAATCCTTTTAGTGAAACTAATTCATAGGCTGTCCCCACAGCAATAGTTTTTAGTAGCTTTGCTGTTGAAAAGCACAACAGCTCCCCTCCAACCATTCTAGTCAGCTCAGAATGGTGGCTCTGGAAACTGGCGAAGATAATATCGGCTTTCAACACTACTTTTCTCCTGAGCTCAGAAACAGGTCGTGAGGTTGCAAAAGCTGATCAAATCGAGCATTGTGTGGGCAGCAAGTGCACCACTGGCACCGCAAGCCTTTGTGAAAAAATCTATCGCTTTTCAGATTGCTGAAAGTGCTCTTGAGCCTTCAGTAAATCAGAAAAGTGGATCAACCATCCGGGAAATGCTATCTTATAAAGGAAAAACGGGTGAAGTTAGGGTGGCCAACTGTCCCGTATTTTACGAGATTGTCCCGTAAATTGGGAACTCTGTCCAGCAGTTTGCCGAGTGGCTCTGCGGGACGTGTGATGTCCCGACTTGCTCTATTCAGCACAATTATGCATGCTGGGGGCTGGGGCCAGACGCTGCAGGCGAGGGGGTCATCGGAATAACAGTGGCTTGCAAGTGGCAGCTAATCTGTGAGACACCCTAACTATTGCATTGCATTGCACCTGCAGCTGCTGACGTGACAGGCCTGCTGTGCATCTGCACACCAGCCCTGTCACGCCGCCAGCTGCGGCAGCAATGCATTGATTCTGCCCGGTGCTCTGCGGTAGTGCACGGAAAGGGACGGGCAAAATGTGAATGACGCTGTGACGTCATCATCGCCTTGTGTCCCGCAAAAGGAACTCAAAAGGTTGGCCACCCTAGGTGCAGTAGACTTTAGTGTCACCTCACGAGTGCAGTGGATGTAAACGTGACTGCATGGGTGCCATATTTTAACTCCTTTTCTTTTATATGCAAAAGTAGGGATATGCAAGGAGAATACCCTTGCAGTGTCTTGCCTGCATTCCTGCCGGTCACGAGGGCCATTGTCACGCTGTAAATCAGGCACAAGAGTCAATGCTTTGAAGTGAGTATACCACATTCTTTCTTTCACAAAATATGGTCATTTTTGGAAAAATGTTCTTTTATGGAACAACACTTTTCTAATTTTATATAGACCTCGTAATGGGCCAGGCCTGTCAGTGGATTGTAAAGGTCACCAGAACCCAGAGGTGATGTTACAGGACCGCCATACAGATGTTTACCATTATGTATTTTCAATGTTATGTGTGATTTCTTTCAAGTTTCCCATTAGTTCAAAATTCATAATTAATATATTCCTGGGAGGATAGCTCAGCGGAAATGTGCTTGCCTTGGAAGCAAGATGACACGAAGCAACACCGAATCGATCCCCATCTCCGGGTCCGCCTTCTGGGTGTTTAAGCACGTTATAAATACAGAACTAAGACAAAAACAACTACACAACTAAAACAAACAATTCCTGTAACAGCACCTTGATGCCCGCAGGCTTTGTGAGTGCTTTAAAAATGCAAAATGAATAAATAAGTAAATAAATAATTGTGTACTCACACAAAACAACATTATAGAATGGCACACAGATCAGATGTTAGGGTGTGGTCAGGAGACACCATACTTGTCCTGTAATTACACTGCTGTCAGTGTTATTTTCTCAGCATTAAACACAGTGTCCTCATTCAGGGGGATACATGATTCTTTCTTTTCACATTTGCTAGCGTGAGGCTCATGGCAACCCAAGGGAAAGTTAGGCGTTGGCACAGATCCTGGTACCGACAATCAAACAACAACACACTACTAACTACTAACCACCTGCTCCCTGCTCCTCTCCCGCATACCTCCCACGTACCACACACACCCAAAAGGTCTAGCCATAATACACACAAAATACAGAAGGGACACATCCGCCACAAGAAAAAACAGCCGCAAATAGCAAACAACCCAGACACTAGACGTTAGCCCTCCGGACAGAACAAGCCCAGTGCACACAATCAAAGCACACCTAGAAAGCCAGCACACACAGACGTCAGTTTCTCCTGGTTCTGCAAGCATCAACAGAAGAGCACAACCTCCTATCTTATCCCTCTTCCCTGACTAACCTAACCCACCCAATTTCGTACAGACCCACATGAGCGCCTGGAGACCATGCGAATGGTAGCAGTGCGTGGTATAAATCAACATAACATAACATTGCCTACAGTATCTCATCCTGTATTGGCATCCGTCCTATGTCTTAGTTTTTGCAGACAAGGGAACTGAGGTATTAAGCCATCGTTAACATGAACCTGCACAGCTCCATACCCGATCGAGGGACCTGACTCCATCAATCAGAAAACACACAGATGGCCACTCTCCATACTCAAGATGAAATAACCCATAAGCTGATCAGACAGTCACAGTGGCCAATCAACACGAGAGTCAAGACCAGATTCCTCCTGACACCATCCACACAGCGGACAAGTGCAACTTGTAGGGCTGTACACACTTCCACCCCACCTTATTGCCTTTCCATATGGTTCTATGTGATATTACTTCATTTAAAGGACCGAACACAAAAAATACCTATTTTTTCTGGCCGTTTTTGGGCTGGCTTTTAAATGCGGCAAAATGACCCACCCACACCCCCCAAGATGACCCCTTCCCCACCCCTACCCTCTCCTGCCAGGTTTTATGTTAAACATGGGGGGTTTCACCCCGCCAAAACCCCCTTCCCACTCACAACCCCTTCCCAGCACAACACACACCTACGCTCACAAAAACACTCACATAGACACAAAGAAACTCACCTGGAAGCAGGGCTGATGCAAGGATTTTTGTCACCCTAGGCAAACTGTCAGATTGGTGACCCCCCTACTCCAGATCCTAAAAGTTCTCAACCAACCGTCCTCATTTTGTTACCGATTGCCGCAAACCCAATACCTGCACCTAACAAAATGTTCACGTCTTCCGCTGTGGATGGATCCCATTGCACTTTCCTCACCCTCACGTTCACTCACAGTGTTTTTCAGAAGTCAAATTAAAGCCTCTGTGTTTCATAAATAGATGTTTATTAAACAAGACAATGATACTATAGCAACAACAATCCCCCCCACCAAACACAGCAAAACATTTGGATGGATTTTCTGGGAAACAACTGAGGCTCACATGTGAATGTGGAAATATACAATATAGAAGGTTTTGGAAATATCTTTAGAGGAGAAATGACCACAGTAGGAAATGTATACATGTGTATGGGGTTGCTGTTGGTACTCTTGTTCAAAGGAGGGTTGCCTGGCATTTCGGTGGCTGCGGACTCTCAAAGTGGGTAAAAACTACTGAACAGGTTATCATGCCGTGTTCTTTCTGAAGAGGGGGGCCTACTACCTTTTTTGTATTTTTGAAAGGAACTTGGTGTTGGTCACCCTAAGTTACCTGGGGGAACCCAGACGTGGACCACTTGCTCACTGTGCTCAGAGAGGCATAGCTCCACCTGACTGATGAGGCTCAACAAGGCTGAAACACGTGTATGGGGTTACTGTTGGTACTCTTGTTCAAAGGAGGTTTGCCTGACATTTCGGTGCTGGACTGTCCTTGTGGGCGGGACAAAGACTGATATGCAAATGGATATTCCTCCTTTGTGAAAAGTACAGTGACCAAAAAGCGATGGCTGTGGACTCTCAAAGTGGGTAAACACCACTGAACAGGTTATCATGCCATGCTCTTTCTGGAGAGGGGCGCCTGCTAGCTTTTATGTATTTTTGAAAGGAACTTGGGGTTGGTCACCCTAAATTACCCAGAGGAACCCAGACATGGACCCCTTGCTCACTGTGCTCAGAGAGGCATAGCTCCACCTCACTGATGAGGACCAACAAGGTTGAAACACATGCATGGGGTTGCTGTTGGTACTCTTGTTCAAAGGAGATTTGCCTGGCATTGCGGTGCTGGACTGTTTTTGTGGGCAGGACAAAGACTGATATGCAAATAGATATTCGTCCTTTGTGAAAAGTACAGTGAGCAAAAAGCGATGGCTGTGGATTCTCAAAGTGGGTAAAAATCACATACAGGTTATCATGCCTTGTTCTTTCTGGAGAGGGGTGCCTGGTGCCTTTTTAGTATGCTCAAAACATTAGCAACACATCTGTGTAACTCTGCCAAGTGGCATGTCAAAAATGAGGAAGGACACATGCTGAGAATTAAGATTTGAGAAGTAGAAAAAACTTAATGAAACAAAACCCACATTTAAAAAGAGCAGAGTCATGTTAAAGCCTGCTCCCAGGTTAAAGGGCTGAAGACATCTGTTGGCACTTAACGGCTTCACTCTCATTTAATTGAACCCCTCCCACCAACCACACCCCTACAGCCTTGTGTTCACGAGATGAGAATTGCCCCGCAGGAAGGGCTGATTTCTAGGCCAGCATGCAGAAAAAGAAATCAACAAACAAATGTGGGGCAGCTCAAAACAGCCACTCCAGGTGCCCTGCCAGATTTGGCGCCACACCACCAAAACAAAAGAAACACACACTAAAAATGTCTTTTTTGTAGGCATGGGAAAGGCATTTGCCAGGCACTGCCATATTGTTATTAACTGGTCATTGATGGTAGCAGGTGCAACCTGGTGCGAGTACCTGGGCATATAACTACATTTCCGGGCAAATGTATGCCTAATACCTATACACAAGTCAAAACTGTTAACTTTGCCAATGGTTGTTTTTAACAGGACTTTAGTGAAGGCCAGCATAGTGCGTATAATTCGAGTGGATGTAGGCAGGCCTAGTAAGACATTTTTATTATATCAGTAGCGCATGTACAGCTCAAATTAAGTGAATAACTCTCAGAAGACTGCTTTAAAAAACATTGGCAGGCACTACAAGTGCAAAGTTGTATGGTAAGGCTTGAGTAAAGCGAGCTCAAAGACATCCAAGGGGTGGATGCCTTTTGGGCAGGAAGTGGGTGGGAATTGCCATAGGGTCAAGGATTAGCATGGCCTTGCGTAGTCAATGGGTGGGACAATAAGCAAACAACACTGACAACCTTTGTCTCCCTCCTCATACGCCATTGCTCCCCACTCAGTGGTGCTTTCCAAAACAAAAAATAAATACTCTCATGATTCATCACATGGCCTGCGTGATGTCCAGGAATGGTATCAACAGCATCACACAGGACTGCGTCCTTTATCTGTGGACAGCAAATCTTATTTCCAACTTTGAGAGTCATTTCCTGCCAGGCCTTTTGTTTAGTAGAAAATAATTCAACCCAGTTACATTTATTGACAAAAGGGAGACTTTCTGCTTTACAAAAATGAAATGGGGCTCGGACAGAGTTATTTACTGCCCTCAGTTTATAAAGTAGTGAGCGATCTGGGGAGCCACAGACATCCATTTCAAACGCGACGTCCGGGACCAGCGTATTACGCGGAGCTTGGGGAAGCGTCAGGTTGTCTGTCTCATCTGATTAATCAGCTTTCTCCACATTCAGCAGCTGCACCAGCCCTTTCTCCGCGACGTGGTCATGTCCCTTTGAATATCGTCGGATTCCTGGTACTTACTTTTGAGCCAGACGAGACCGTCGGTCCATCCTTGACTAACGACGCACAGAAGGCAGAGCAATGGGGGCACGTTCAGTGCTTGCTCCATAAGGCACAGGTGCCAGCGCTGCCACAGCCACGCCCATGATGCCACTTGTGAGCATGACCCGCCTGGTCTCTCTGCTGCTGCTGCTGCCAGCGCCAGCCTGCAGACCGTGTACTGGGCAGAGGGCCGGTGCTATCACAGGCAAGGCAAGGCAGAATACATTAAACGTAGTGTGTGGAATTAAAGCAGCATTTTGCCGCTCTAACATTTTTGTACATATAGGCAAGCGCCTAACCTTGCCTAGTGATAGCACCTTCACTGCCTGACAGCCACTTTGCACACTCGTGTGCGGCAAGGGCTGACAGCTCGATTTAGAATGACCGCTGTGTGTGGTCATAGAGCGGTCATTCTAAATCGATCATTTTTTTCCAGTCAAGTCAAAACGATGGGCCTCATTACGAGTGCGGCGGTAAGGGGTTAACGGCACCGGTAAGGATGCTGGTGCTGTTAACCCCTTACCACCGCATTCCGAGGTCCCTTAGCGGGCCCCACTAAGGCCGGCTGGTTTTACCAGCCGCCCTTAGCGGGAGCCGCTAAGGGACCATGGAGCTAATGACGGGCCTGCTATTTGCGGGCCCGTTATTAGCTCCTTCCTCATTCCCATTGAGCCCTATGGGGGCTCGAATGGGAATGGGGAATGGTTTTCAGAATGGGGACGTACCGGGTCCTCCAAGGTTGGAATGACCTGGTAAGTCCCCATTCTGAGAACCCGGACACGAGTTTGGAGGCAGCCATGGCTGCCTCCAAACTCGTAATGACCCCCAATGTTTTTACTTAAGACCTTCCATACCTAACTCCTATTGTGTGCTTCCTGCTCTAGCTTTCATCAAAACCCACTCTATGCACCCCCTCATCTTCCCACCGCAGACAAAGATCTACACGCCCAGGTGTGAGCCCAATAAGCAATGCTCCAGCTTTCATCAACTCCCACTCTATGCACCCCTCATCTTCCTACCACAGACAAAGATCTGCAAGCCAAGGTGTGAGCCCGATAAGCATTGCTCCAGCTTTCATTAACTCCCACTCTACGCACCCCTCCTCTTCCTACCACAGACAAAGATCTGCAAGCCGAGGTGTGAGCCCGATAAGCATTGCTCCAGCTTTCATTAACTCCCACTCTACACACCCCTCCTCTTCCTACCACAGACAAAGATCTGCAAGCCGAGGTGTGGGCCCGATAAGCATTGCTCCAGCTTTCATCAACTCCCACTCTACGCACCCCTCCTCTTCCTACCACAGACAAAGATCTGCAAGCCACGGTGTGGGCCCGATAAGCAATGCTCCAGATTTAATCAACTCACTCTCTACGCACCCCTCTTCTTCCTACCACAGACAAAGATCTGCAAGCTAAGGTGTGGGCCCATAATCAGTGCTCAGGCTTTCATCAACTCCCACTCTATGCATCCCCTCATCTACCCACCACAGACAACGGTCTGCAAGCCAAGGCATGGGCGCAATAAGCAATATCCACTTGGACAAGCATCAATGCTGGGAGACCAATAAGGTGTATTATATATATATATATTTTTTTTTTATTAGTTTGCTACAAATTTTAAAAAAAGAAACAAGGAAATTCTGTATGTTATTTCATTACTTCTGAGTTTTCGTAAACCATGAGTCTTGTGAACTATGTCTGGTCACCACATAGTATCCTGCTAGCTGTACTCGATTTTGTACCTATTTCCGTTTATATGCTCTCCATGGTAGATGATAAGAGTTTGGATATTTGGTCCAAGTAAGTGGATAGAGCATAGGTAACATTTGTGTATAGACCTTTGCAGAATATCTGCCACCATTCTGCTCCACTTAACAATGGTCTCTCTGCAATATGTGCACCTAGATGTCTCGTTCTCAATGTTTTTATCGCTGGGCAGAACAGGGTTAGATGTTTCAGCGTCTCCATTGAACCTTGAATAGTCTGCATTTATTGTCTCCGAATGCACTGAATTTTCCACTTTCAAGAATATCTTTTGTCGGAAATAAGTTCAATGGAAACCTCATGAACAAATTTCAATGATGTTGATTTGGAAACTTTTCTAAGTATTTTGGCAGAGTATTCATTGATTTATTTTCATTGCACACATTTTGAAGTAGGTTATATTCATGTCTTTGGTCGATGGTGTTGGACCAATGGCAGTTCCAAAGTTTCCTTTTTACTGCATCAGGGTTTGTCTGCAATGTGGTCATGGACGTGTCAATATCTGCTAATTTTTTGATACATTGATCATTCCACTCTTTGAAAATTGGTTCCTTCGTATGTTTGCAGTTTGAACGCAAGATGATGAAGGGTGGGCCTGTATCTTCCGTTGTTATTTTTCTGTACAGTGAAAGGACGTTCCATGTCACTTTGGCGTTTATTGAAATCAAGCCTAGCTGGTATCTTACAATGGCTGTAGGTACACTATTCGTAAGATGGAGTATTGTTTGCTAGAAGTTACTCTCCAGGGATGACCACATTTTCCAGTCACAGCCCAAAGTGCAGTCAGCTCCATGAATTAGAGATGGGACAACTTTCTGTTTGTAAAAGGATGTTATCAGTATTAGCGAGAATTTACAAAATGTTTATATTACACAAAACACCACCATAAATACCTGATTGTAATTTTTAAAACTACCCTGCACATGCACATTGAAAATTCACTCTTATTTTTTTAGATCGGCCAGCTTGGTAGTCCTCAATTATTGTTCCTAAATTTGCCCTGTGGAAAAATGTAAAAGGTTATCCCAGGTTAAAGAGACACCTGGATTTAACTGTGCATCAAATCTCATCACATCACCCAGTCAAACACTATGGGCCTCATTACGAGTTTGGCGGGAAGGGCAAAAATGGTGGTAATGCAGTAGTAACAGAGTTAGAGTTACCACTGCATTACTGCTGCATTAACACACCGCCGAAATATGAGTTTGCAGGTAAGGTGGAGGAAAGACCTCCAGCAATTCCTCTGCCTTACAGCCAAAAACCGGCCAAATTGGCGTAATTACCACCTGCGGTAATTATGCCAAAATCCCCAACGAGTCCTATGGACTCCAATTAATGGGGAATAACTCTGTCTACCACCACTTGTTATCCTGCAGTAATTCTGCCACCGCCACACCAAGTGGCAGGAACAGCAAATCCATTTGATGGTATTTTGGCGGATTTAGCACCAAAATACCATGAAACTTGTAATGAGGCCCATTCATTACTATTACCCCTTTAAACTGCTTCACATAGACAACACTTTTGATGTCAGACACTTTTAGAACATACCTTTCTTCTGCAATCACACTATATTGACCGCCTTGATGGATTCACATGCATCAAAGCTATCACAAAACAGGAATTTCCCCTTCTAGAGCACCCAGCCCTATGTCTGTTGCATTTCACCTGGCTTCCCACCCTTTTATCTTCTCCCAACTCCTTTTCCTCTGCAGATCAAGGTCTGGATACTCAGGCATGGCTAAAGGGATTGCTATAATTATATTTGGCTAAAGTGGAGTAGAAAGGAGGGAGCCCATGGAGTAATGGCATACATCGTGGTGGGGTGCATTTCAAGCTCACCAGCCAACAGCAAGGATGAACAGTTAAGTGTTGCTCCTCAAGGTTGAGATGGTTTGGCTGAGCTATGTGCGGGATCTAGTGCTAGGATAGCAGAGGAGGCCGGAAGTCAGGCAATGGATTCCTTGATAGAGCCGTGTTTGTACACCAATTACAACATTGTTACAATAGTGAAGGGTCCGGCAGGGCAGGATTGGAGAGCACGGTCACAGTGGGGTGCAAGTCCTAGTACTGCAATAGAGCTGTAGACAAGGGCAGAAAGTGCATTGGCAGATCTGTGCTGCTGGGTGCTGGAATACCAAGGATTGTTGAAGGTCATGAGTGAGGGTCAGCCTGACATGTGTCTGACTTTTCCCCCATTGCTACTATACTGACCTTGTATGTGACTGACCCTTCCCTATTGACCTCACAGAAGAGGGCCTCACAAGCAAACTGCTCGTTTTACTTCCTATTGACATTTCAGTGGAGCACCCTTTTACAGCTTCATCATTTTATTTGAGGTGCAAAATTCGACAGAGCTCCCTATTGCTACTGACGCCACAATGCAGGGCACGACGTTCATTCATCAACAGTGTTCTTTTCCAGGGGTTTTGTTGCAGAATTTTTTCTCTCGAAAAACTCATCGAAAAATAGAGGGGGTGCGGTTAAGGGTATATAAGGGGTGGAGGGTCGTGAATAGTGTAACATTAATAAGGGATGCGGATTGGGGGAACCCCCAAAAATGGGGGAACCCCCAAAAATAAAAATAAAAATGTTCAATTCGTTTTTTCAAGAAAAAAAAAATGTCGGCACCAAAAATATTGAAAAAGCACTGTTGGTGAATGAACATAGACCCCAATGCAGGACCTATCTGTCGGATTCTCTTAATTTTCGGCATGGGGAGTGTACCAGTACGGGGATCTAGGTACCTGCATACTCCCAAAGCTGAACCCCCGACTTGATCCGTGCATACATGCAAACCCCGCGTAGATCGGTAACTCAGGGCCCAATTCAGAGGTCAGTGTGGCCCGAGTAACCACCAGTAACGCAGGACAGACACAGCAAGGGCATTCTTCTTGCAGGGCCCAACTTTATGTTAAAATACAATACATGGGAGTTGTTGCTAACATCTATTATTCAAGTCATTCCTGCATATCCCGGATGTCAGCAGCACTTTTCTGATTTGCTGAAGGATCAATGACACTTTCACTTTCAAAGTGGCAGACTTTTTAAAAATGCTTGAAGTGATACTGGTGCACACACAGTGCCATAAGAATGTATTTCGTCAGCATTTGCAGCTAGAAATCAGGACAGCTCCCCTCCAGTCCTTCCACCCATTTCAGAATGGTTGTGCTGGAAAGTGCAGGGGGTGGGCACGGGAGGGTCGGGGAGAATGTCGGCTTTCACAATACCTTTCTCCAGAGCTCGGAATCAGGCCCTCAGGCTGCCTTGGAAACAAAGCATGGTAACTGCCATTTTAGAGGGTCTATTACAATTAACCACTGCCTGCCATGTTCGGTTGGTAGATAGCGTTTAGTTGTAATTGTAAATGCTGTCTGCCATGCAAGCTTTGCATAGTATTTATAATAATTGTTCTTTTATAACCCGCTTAATATTGGAGACCAGTTTTTAGATTCAAAACTGTGCTGATATGCGCTGTTTGGCTTCCAAGACAAACGCTTTGCTCCTGAGCTGTCCTCCCTCTCACGCATAGTAGGCAGCGACTACGGAGTCTGAAATGAGTGTGGTGGGTGGGCACAGCTATTGTTTGCTTTTGTCGTTAAAGTCATACGAGAAGTTGTTTTGAAAGAATAGGTTGCAAACCCAATATGCAGTGCCTCTGTGTCGGGCACACACATTACCAGTAAAGAAAAGGACTAAGGCTCTCTAGCCTTTGGTGTGGGCTGCACACCCTAACATCCACTCTGTGGTTTAGATATCGTTTGTGTTCATTGTCGTTATCTTCTTGGTAAATCTTTGTAATAAAAAATACAGACAAATATTTTGTGTTTGCGTTCGCCAACTGTAGGCTTAAAATGTATGAGTTAAATATATATATGCAGTTGCTGACTAAGCAGTCCTTCCTCAGGGCGTATATATGGCATCTTGAGTATACCAATCAAACGGTAGATGTTGTTTCACATCCCCAAGTAGTGTGATAATTATCATACCCCACATTTTCAAAACCATCAGATATGCCCAACAATAATAGTTACAAATGGCAAGTCAGTGTCAGCCGGCATTGTGTAGATCACCATGATTCATGTTAACATTGTTCAATATGTAAATCACGCAAACATAATATAGGAGTCTACTGTGTATTGGGCCTCAAGACGTACAAAACGATAAACATGCAATAGACGACATAAACGAAAACAGAAAAAAGCAACACGTCAGTCGAAAAACACGTTCTGTAATTCAATCTCGGCTCATGAACATATGTGGTGCCTTAGGTCATTTCAGGGAGGGTAGGTGGGGCTGCAGGCGGGGTGGAGGCATGGCACAAGGCTTTTTCAACCCCCAATTTGTATTAAACACAAGGAAAAATAATACCTTTTTGAGGTGTACCGGTTTTATTTGTATTACAAACTTACATTTTGTACTACACTTTTTCCAATCCGCTTTTATCATTTCTTTCTTCCCAAAGGACATATTAGCAATAGAAAAAATAGGCAAATCATACGGGAGGAAAACACTGCACTCAAATATTTCACACGTTATGTTGCTTCAGATGTGCAAGGCACAAGCTCTGCCATTTTTCACAGCATCTGGCACAGCTGTAAGTGAGCAATGAACCATGAATATTGGGAAATGCTGTTTCTTTTTTTTTAAGTGGGAGATGAAGAGTGAACCAGTCATACTTGATCAGTGAGAAACATTGAAGCGTTTCTCAGCTGTCAATTTCTGGATCTCAGACTCCAGTGATGTTGTGCCTACTCTCAGGATACCATGGAACTGGTGATCAGCGAGTCTTGTCCTTAGACTGGACTTATGTCATTTCAACTCAGAGAAAAACTGCTCACAAATGTAGGTACTGCCAAGCATGGACACCACCATGCTTCCCAGGAAATATTGGGAAATTGTGCAGTGTTCAGATACTGGTAAAAGCTTAATAAAGGCATCTCTCTGTGCTCACTTTTGAGGACACCACAGCTGAAGTTCAATCAGTTCCCGTTGAAGTACAGGTGGCACATTTTCCACATCAACAGAGAAAGGGTCTGCAAAAGGTTTAAAAGAGGCTCACTATTATTTAAATTGTGTGAAATGATTCCCAACAACAACTTGCAATTCATTCAGTACCGTCGCATTCCATCCTACATACCTGTCATGGGGGAAAGCCTCTGCACATGCGGGGAAGTGTACCAGCATCCCGTTCGCCAGTTGGGCTGTGAGAAGTCTTAACTTTATTTAAAAAGCACAAACTGCCTCAAACAGATCGAAGATTACATTTAGGCTTCCTTGCAACTTTACATTTCAATCATTCAAATGGCCTGTCAGGTCAGTCAGAAAAGCAAAGTCAGCTACCCAGTCAATCAAGGAATGCTGTAAAGCAATTCATTGCTTCAGAACATTGCCGCGACTAAGCCATCAAACATCAGCGTGATATAGGACATCACCATAATCTGAAATCCTGCAATGGGGGACTGCAATCCGCTTGAGACAAATAAGGCACGGGTACACATTAGGTTTGGACTCAATGAAACTCAATGAAAAAAAACTTCTCAGTCCACTCATACTTAAACTGATGGTGCTCCTGGTCAAATTTTCTTTTTTATCAGCACTAGACATTGTCAGGGACATCTCTGGAGCACAAACAGTGATGCAATGCACACCGTGGCCTCTCCACAGAGATGGAGTACCAACGATGAAGGGCAGGATCAATGGTACTTCGGACAAGATAGGAACTCCACTGTTATACTCCCACAACGACGGTCCAAGTCTAGAGTGCATAAAATCATATACCTTTTAGACAAGCCTAAAAGCGACAAAAGGACAAGATCAGATCAAGAATATAGCCTCTGTGGTATACCTTTTCATGCACTTCTTGATGGATACTGGCTGTTGGACGCCTCTACTTTCAAATGTCACAAGCGCGCGTGGCATTGTGTGATCTTGGTAACAGTGGCCACGTGTAGGTGTTTAATAATAGAGGCACGTGTGAGCAGCCATGAAGGAATCCTCAAGTGGTGTTCTTTACAGTGTGGGTGAGTACCCCTCTTTGAACCCCGTCACTACCTGTGGTTAAAGAGGAAGGAACATCCCGTTGGGTATCTGCCAACAGGCCCCATGCCAATTCATAAAGGGGAATAAGAGGTGGGCAATGGAAAGAATATAAAGGATAAGTTGGCCAATGTGTTTCCAGTGCAGAAAGAGCCACATCAGAGCCAAGGCAGGGCTTGCTATAATTAGGAACAGCACACCGAGCAGGTTATATGCACAAACTCATTCCAAGAGCCCACGCCCAGGGATGCAGAGGGCCTCGGGAACAGATCAATCTAAGATTTGCAGTCACACAAAACGTTTGCACAACAAACATAGTTTTATTTTACCAAGAAAGAAATAGATCAATCATTCTAACTGCATCTGAAGCCATGATTTTTGGGAAATAATGGGCTGCTCCCTGGTTCATGCTTGCCATCAGACTCTCTCGTGCTTATTAGCAGAACAATCAATGGATTTATACAGCACCAGTCTAATGGTCAGTAATATTTTCAGCATGTCCATTTCATCACAAGCAAACTCCTGGATGCCATGTCTGAATATTACAAAACATACATGAGGGCAAGCACGGGAAGATAACCGAATAGTTAAACTGCTATCTCGGCACACACGTGGTTGCAACCATACAGACCCCAACATACAGATCCCCAGCTCCCCGCTGCGATTCACATCTCAGCACACAAGAGTATTGCAAACATACGGAGGCTGAAAACATACAGGCCCCTCCTGGAAAATGAAATCAACCACTACAGTCAGAGCTGTCTCCCACTTTACCGTCTTCATGTGCTTCTAACTCTGAGACAATGGAAGAAGGGGCCTGTTATGGCACATTACTAAATAGCCCCCATGCTGAACTTTTGTGCGAGGGATAGTGGAAGCAGTACTACCCCAGACCTGTACCAGCCGGCGTGGCTCCTGAAGGTTTGGACTGGCCTATAGGGCAATACCCGAACCAAAAACACAACATGCTAGTGTGGACCCGGTTTTTTAGGTCAATATAGGCCACTTTCGGGCCAATTTGATAAGTTACTTCACCATGTGGCTAGTAGTTCTGACTAGTGTTACTGAATAAATATTCTTTAAAATGCATAATTTGCATCACATTTTATCAATTCACCACTCAACTTTTAACAAAGTCAATATCGTATGTGGATTGTCTGTACACAACTTAAAATCAAAATGGACCTTTAAATGTGCCTGATAAAAAATCAGCCATACCATCCCCCCTCAACCCCACACCTGAGCTATGTTTCCAGCGTCCTGTCACACAACTCCTTAGTCAGCTCTTTGACTGAGACCAAAGAGGATTCCGCATAGAGCAGGCAACCCACTGGGCGGATTCCGGCGGTGTGTGCCCGCTATCTGCGCCCAATCTGTTTCAGAATAGTGTAGAACGTGCCAAAACCAGCAGAAAGATCTTTCTACGGGGTTTCATGCATCCACAGGTCTTGCACCTTCATGGAAATGAGCGGCTTAGGGGTGAGCCTGCACGTGGCTCACACTCCCCCCAACCCCAATAAGCCATGTGGTGCCTGTGCATAGCGTGTCACTGAGTGATACCTGCGGTAACATGTTTTGCCTAAAAGCAGATTTTATAAAAAAAAATCTGTCTGATGGTTCAATTCGTTTGTAGGCTAATGGAGAAAAAACCCAGCGTTTTAAAACGATGGGATACGAAACTAGGCAAATGATGGGGCCTGGAGGAGGGCAAGAGGAAAATGGTGGTGCACTAGACAGGAAATATGGAAAAGTGCCCACCCTACACGCAGCAGCTTCCAACCATCTGGAGCACTGCTCACACAAGTGCAGTGTGATGGCAATTACCCCAGATCACAGGGCATATAGTACACGTAACACGACACAGCTGTCCATCACGACTCGTGGTGCACACAGCAAGCATCCCATCTAGTGAGGGCAGGAGAGGGGTGAATAGGACAAAGTATATGGAGGGTAGGACTACACCGCCCTGGCCCATCAGGACCTTCACACAGCATGGCTCACTGGACAACCACCACATAGAGCGGTTCACCAACATGGCTCAGAGGGAACACAGGATCTCAGCCAAGAGGACAGGAAAGTGGAGGACAGGAAAGACAACTTCCATGGAGAGTAAGAGTTCATCACACCAGGAAGAGAACTAAGCGGGCACATGCAGATGAGCTTGGTCCGCGTATGATACGCAGCAGACCACTAGTTTGTAATTTTGTTCCCAATTCTAGATACCACACCCTATGAATGTTTTCACTTCAGGAAGCTTTACATGGAGGACGGTGTTCAATTCTGGGTCCCCTTCTGGAGTAATGTAATGTAACAGGGCCTTGTATAGCGAGACATCTGCCATTTGTCGACCTTTTGGTGTGATGTGTTCAATTCGGTATGTTATAATCTGGAACAGTGTTTCTACCAGCGGGGTCACATTTGTAGTAATGTGCCTGTTTACAGAGGTCTTGCCTGAGGTATTGCGTCTAGTTATGGAGGTTTCATCTGGACATCTGGACGTAACAACTGCTGTATGGTCTCTATTTTTAGAATCATCATCTGGGTTGTTTTGTCCTGTTTGAGAGACCACCTGTAAAATTCTACCCAGATGCGAAACCTAGAGAGCTGTATCCCATACTCTGGGCTGCTTCGGATACATTGTATCCTGCTCTGGCAGCTTTATCTGGCGTACTTAGCCCAATTCTGAAGACATTATGTTATTTTCGAGGGATTTATACCCCGTCCCACAGCCATTTGCATGGCCTCCACATGCTATGGTGGATCCGAAACAGAGGGGAGAGAAAGAATATGCCAATTATTTTTGCTGTTGTGTTGATGGATGCAAACTGGAAGTACCCCGAGCTCTGTGTGTGGGTCTGTTTCTACGTACTATTTATCCGGGGACCAGAGGAGTTCATTTCCCTCGGGAACCTTGTGTGACTATGGTGCAGTGGCTGTGGTATGTAAGTTACAGAGGTGTAGAGTTCTGTTGTTTGAAATCTAATGGGAGGATCAGAGCGTAGTTGGTATGCAAGTTGCGTGTTAGACTCAGTGTAAGGGATTGAAAGGTGTCAGTGGGGGAATAAATGGGCACAGTACGTAGTTTTAAGCAGCTGCGTTGGTGGCCTATGTGGTAGGTGAGAAAAAGGAGGCCGACCAAATGGTGGCATTCTTCCAATTCTTTTTATTCAAATAATGCCAAAAAGGGCTATATGTCCCTATCACAAAGGTTTGCCCTACCTAACACAAAACATACTATGGGCCTTCTCCTCAGTAAGGACGTCCAAAGTAATGGTCCGTCCTCCATCCAAAAACAATCCTATTCTAACCCTACCACTAATCAAATATCAAAAGAAAATAAAGGGGTCCAGGAGAATGACTCCCTTCTCCTGGAAGGGCTCCTTCCAGCCTTAATAGTCTATTTTCAAATAGTTCTTGATAATCATGTGAATCAAATCTTTTAATTCTTCTAGGGGATTTCCCCACCTTTTCTGCTTCCCATTTGAGGCTTTCAAAACAGTTCCTTGGTTTCTCACAGTAAGGTCGTGGCCCATACTTCTTTCGGATTCTTGTAGTGTCTTTGGATGGCTTTCTATCTTTGGATCAACCTTCAACCATTTGTTGGGCTTAATGAACTGTCCTTCACCTTCCTTAAGGTATTCAAAATGACTGGGCCGAATATGATGAGTTCCTCTGTATTCTTCACTTTCTTTAATGGATTCACAACCACTGGGATGAGTATGATTAGTCCCTCTGTGCTCTTCACTTCCTTTAAGGTATTCACAACCACTGTGAAGAGTATGATTAGTCCCCTGAGGCTCTTCCTGCCATGCCCCCCCCCAGATCTCCTGCCACTCCAGTTACCTTTGTTGTGTTGGATTGGTATCACTGTTTCTTCCTGTGGGGTTGGAATGCCTCTCGTATCTTCTGCACGTCTTGCATACTTTTTCTCTTCCAGCTCCAGTGCATGGCTACGCAGAGCCTTGTAGTATCTACTATATTACTGAAGCTGCCTGATCTGTGTGGGACATGCCTGACCTCTTTATGGTGAGTAGTTTCAGTATACCTGGAACATAGTTATTGGCAGAGTTCTAGAAGGGAGTACTGTGATTAAATCATAACTGCCAGCTCCCTCTCTTACCAGCTGTCTCCCTCCTCCTTTTCCTATGTTGTATTATACTTACGATATCTAACCTAATCCTCCAATAAATATACTTACTGGTATAACCGTCTCCTGCACTTTATAATACATACCGCGGCTACTTCAAGTGGCGACGAGGATGGGATTGCTGATTTGATGCGGCATCGAGGTGTACGGAGCTGCTCCGCTCATGCCCGAGCGTAGAAGCGGCCCCGTCTCATCGCTCCTGAAGGTAATGCTCGGCGGCTCCGGTGCCGCACATGAACAATACAATAGTCAATCCTACGCATCACTGAGTCACTACAGTATTTATTTTGTTTGGTTACGGCTACCGTGACATTGGACTCCGCGCATGCGTGGTAAGAACCAATACAGGAAAACTCTCTTAAAGGCGCAGCACGCCGTGTTTTCTCAACGTAACTCTGCAGTTCTCGAGCATTTGGACAGTGTTGAAAAGTGAAATTTCAGGGAACATTGACAATAATTAATAAACCAGCAAGCACACACTCCCGTTGACCTAAGGGGGTGACTCATCTATCCAATGTTAAGAATGTGCATTGGAAACAACGCTCAATTGAAAATAAATACTTGTCTACCAGCGAGGATTGCATAGGAAGTGTCCACTTGTCTCAGGCATAAACGCACCCTGCACAATCCACTCAAGCACAATTTATATTGGTGCAGTTTTTGCACTCCAAGGAGCTCTACCCACTTCATATATATATATATATTTTTAATCGTGTGGTTTGCATAACAAAATCTGTCATGGCATTTAGCAGTGTGCCTCCACCTGCTTTCTTCATGCCCAGCACTGATGAACCTGCGTTACCGTGGAAGAGGTGGATAAAATCTTTTGAACATTATGCAGGAGTGATTTGTGGTCCCAATTGTAGTGCTGAAAAAAGGAAGTCATTACTTTTGCACTGTTTAGGTCCTGTTGGCCAAGAAAAATATGAAACACTTCCAGAATTACCAGGAGAAGAAAGTGTAGACTTAAATGAATACCAGCTGGCTGTAAAGAAAATTGATAAGCATTTTGAAAAGAAGGTGAGCATAATTATAGAACGTTATAAGTTTGGCAAACGCACGCAGGAGGAGGGAGAGAGTGTGGAAAAGTTTGTCACTGCATTAAGGAAATTAGCGAAGTCATGTAATTTCAATGAGCAGCTGGATGAGAGACTCAGAGACCAATTTATGTTAGAGTGTCGCAGTAGTAAGGTGAGGGAAAGACTGTGGTCAGAAAGTGATCCTTCCCTTGACACTGTTCTTCGTGTAGCAAAAGAAGTAGAGCACACTGAGGAGTGTGTTAAAGAATTGGAGAATAAGATGAAACAAGTAAAAATGGGAAGCAGTAACAGTAAGATGCATAACACACATGATGAGGAGTCGATCTCAATGATCAATAATGACACCAATAAGAGGAGATCTGTCACCAAACAATATAATTCACCGAGAGTGGACAAAAGATCAACCAAAAATGGTCAGAAGGGTTCATCATATGAAGTTTCTAAGAAAAACAGTCCAGAGAATCAATTAAGGAAAGTGGGAAAAAAAACGTCAAGGAAAATGTTACAGATGTGGCAATGTGAATCATTGGGCTGATGACCCAGATTGTCCAGCACTAAAGATCATTTGTAACAAGTGCAAAGGAAAAGGTCACTTTTCTAAATGTTGCAGATCTCGCGACAGTGCCATGAATTGGATAGGGGACAATTCTGATAGTGATCACAGTGAAATAGAAATTCAAGATGAGTGTGTATGTACCATCACTGATGATGAGGATGAAGAAGTATTGGAAAGTCCCAGGGCAATGGTGTCGATTGATGGCAATGAAGTATGTATGATGATTGACACAGGTGCAAAATATACGCTTCTGCCGGAGCAATTGTGGGACAGGGATAAACATGAATATTTACATGAGTCGGATATCAATCCAAGAGCATATGGAGGTGTGAGAATCAATGTCATTGGTTGGCATTGGGGAAAGTTAAAATTCAAGAACAGAGTTGCAAATGGCAAAATATATATCACAAGTGAAGGGAAAACTGCTCTACTCAGCTGGACTCACCAGAGTAAATTGCGAGTGAAAGTGGATTCAACCAGTGTGGAATCAGTCTTGTCTATAAGTAGTGGAAGTGCTGGATCAGTTAATGATGGTGATGTTATACGTAAAGCTGGGTTGCTAAAAGTTTTCCGAGATAATATAGGGTGTCTTCAAGGTTATACTCATCAAATATTGCTTAAACCAGATGAAAAACCTGTAGCTCAAAGATTAAGAAGCATTCCGTTAGCTGTACGAGAAGAAGTCAGCAAGGAAATAAAGAAGATGGAAGAAGATGGAATCATAGAAAGTATTGATGCCAGTGAGTGGGTTTCCCCAATTGTTGTGATAAGAAAAAAATCAGGGAAACTTAGGATCTGTGTTGATTTACGTGAGTTGAACAAATGTGTCATACCGGATCGCCATCCTTTGCCAAATATACAAGAAATTGTTTCTACCATTGGACCCTCTAAAATATTTTCGACGTTAGACTTATCATCTGCTTATCATCAGATTAAATTGCATAGAGATTCAAAGAAACTGACTGCGTTCATAACTCCTGATGGTTTGTATCAATTTAAAAGAATGCCTTTTGGGTTAGTTTCAGCAGCATCTGTTACACCTTTGCACCGGTGGTCGCTTTGGCGACAACATCGGGTGTACAACACAATGCATTCCTACTCACCCAAGATGGCGGACGCCTCTGAATCTGATTGTGAAGCTCCCGCTGCAGAGGTTGCACGTTGTTTTCCTTCACGCCGCGACGATCATGTGACTCCATATAACCCGACCAGGAAGTTCAGCAAATGCGTCGCTACTCTCCAGATCGGCGCTTCGTAAGTTCGTTCCTAGGGAATCTGTTTCATGTTCCGTCCTCCTATCTATAGTTTTCTGTATCTAACTATCTGTGCTCTCTCCCCTTTCCTCCATTAGGCCATTTTCCGTACTCCGTCCGCTCACCTCCTCTCCCCTAAGGTCCGCTTCCAACCTAAAGAGTGAGTCTTGAGGGTTTATAGTTCCCTTCAATCCTCTCCCCATTCTTAGCTCTAATACTAAACTCCGCTTCGGGTTTCTGGAAACTCTCTCTCTTTCCTCGTAGGACTCACCCCCTTCTCGAAGACTTTACACAGACTTCTCGAATCTCTCAAATCCATACCCGGAGTAAGTTAACATAGCTATTCGTAACAACAACAGACGATCGAAAGTGGAGAAAACTTACCTCTCCTTTCTTCCGTCCAGGACCAGCTTCGTCTGCACCGGATCTTTTGAAGGGAAGCTGGCTGATTCATCCTGAAGGTCTACAGTATCCTGTCACTACAACACAGGGTTTTTCTTCCCCGGAGGGTTTTCCCTGGGGACTGTGGTTCCTCCTCAGCTGAAGCTAACGGCTGGGAGGGAGCAGGGTTTCCCGGGAAGCCTTCACTATCTGCCTTGTTGCTGGTGCGGAGTCCGCCCGCTGCCCAGGTTAGTGAACTGCATAATTGTTCTGTCTCATATTGGACGCATTGTAATAGTTAGCGACGCCTAACATAAGGAAACATCCTATCACAGGCTCTTGTGCAGACGGTGGACTCCGATGGAGCAACAAATGCAACAATTGATGGCTGCTATGCAGTCTATGTCTCTGGAGATGCAATCCCTAAAACAAGACAATGCTCAGTTAAGACAACAGGTCGCTCGAGCGTTTTCAGAAACTCCTCCTTATGCCTTGCATACCGATAAGTATGACGGAAACCCGCACAAACTCAAGGAGTTCCTGGATAGTTGCCTGGTTCAGTTTACCTTCAAAGCACGTTTTTTCCCTTCTGATAAGGACAAAGTAGGTTATCTGATATCCCACTTGGCAGGCCCTGCATTGGCCTGGGCGACTCCCTTAGTCACCTCAGAAAATGCCATTCTAGACTCATACCCAGCCTTTACTAACAGTTTGCGGTCTATGTTTAGTAGGCAGGAAATTTCAGTCTCTACTCAGGAGAAACTGCTAGATTTAAAACAGGGAAATAAGGATCTTATGAGTTACGTGACTCAATTTAAACAGCTCTCAGCTGAAACAGGGTGGCCGGATGACGGTCTCCTCACGCTGTTTCGCAGAGGTCTTTCCGAGGAACTGAAAGATGAAGTCTCGAAGGTTCCTCGTCCCGCCAATTTAGCCGAGATGATTGCGCTCACCATGCAGATTGATTACCGTCTCCATGAACGCTTCCATGAGAAGAAGAGAGGGAAACCCTCTCAACTATTCTCCAGTTCTCCTTCCCCGGTTTCTCGATCCCAGAAACCCGACGAACCCATGCAAATAGGAGTGGCCAGAGGCCCTTTGTCAGAGGGCGAAAGAGAAAGACGGATGAGTCAGGGCCTATGTATGTACTGTGGGGCTTCATCTCACATGCTGAAGGATTGTCCCGTCGTCCCTCCTCGTCGGACAAGGAATCCGATGCGGGGAAACGCCAAGACCCTGTCGTAAGGGGAACCACGGCAGGAGGTCCTGAAAGGAGTTCCCCAAAGAGACTTGGTACTTCTCTTAAAGAGGACATTACGGAACACACTATGTTAGTACTTCCCCTGATCTTGAAATTACCAGACTTAGAGCTACGTGGGGTTCCGGCATTGATCGATTGCGGAGCAGCTGGCAACTTTATTGATGACCAATGGGCTGCGAAGCATGGAATCATTAGATCCGCCAAGACGTGTATAACACCCATTCAGGGGGTGGATGGTTGTCCCCTTAGTTCTGGACCCATTCGAGAACAGACTACTCCTCTTACATGCCTAATTTCAACCCACCAGGAGACGTTAGTTTTTGACCTGATAAAAACTGCTAATTTTCCCATTATTTTGGGCTTACCGTGGCTGCGAACCCATAATCCTTTTATAAACTGGAAGGCAGGAACTTTGTTTCTAGGTTCCGAATATTGTGTTTCCCATTGTCTTACTCAATCATCTGTTGGCATTCAAGCACCTTCCATGATGGTAGTTCCAACCGAAGGCTCCTCGATTGGGATGGTCAGTCAGATCCCGAGGTGTCATCAACAATTTCAGTCCATATTTTCCCAGCCAGAATACCCTACATTACCTCCTCACCGTCGGGATGACTGTCATTTGGATTTGTTCCCTGATCAACCGATACCTTTTGGCCGAATGTACATCTTATCCCAACCGGAGAAAAAGGCTCTCAAAGACTACCTTCAGACTAATCTTCAAAACGGTCTTATAACTGAGTCCAAATCACCCGCCGGTGCTTCGTTATTCTTTATTCCCAAAAGGGATACAGAGGAACTACGGCCATGCATAGACTATCGAGGGCTCAATAAGGTCACCATCCCGGATAAGTATCCAATGCCGCTTATCCCAGACATTCTGGAAGCCGTTCAAGGGGCTTCGCTCTATACCAAGTTGGATTTACGAGGGGCATATCACTTGATTCGCATCGCCCCTGGCGACGAGTGGAAGACTGCCTTTCGGACCCCATTCGGTCACTACGAATATAGGGTGATGCCGTTTGGGTTGGCTAATGCTCCCGCTGTTTTTCAGCGCTTTATGGACCATCTATTCGCCGATGTACTCCTTCACTATGTAATCGTCTATTTGGATGATATTCTAGTCTTTTCACAGAAAATAGAGGAACACATCCGACATGTCAATTTGGTATTAGACCGACTTAAGGCCAACCAGCTGTATTGCAAACTGGCAAAATGCGAGTTCCACAGGAACCAAGTGACGTATCTTGGGTTCGTGCTGTCTGCCCAGGGGATTTCTATGGACCCTCGGAAGATCTCGGCTATATTAGATTGGCCTTCCCCTTCGAACGTCAAAGAGATCCAACGATTTTTGGGGTTCGCTAATTTTTATAGAAAATTCATCCCAGGATTCTCCGAGACCGTGCTTCCCATTACCAGTCTTCTGAAGAAGGGGAAAACTTTCGTTTGGGATGACCCTGCGCAGAAAACCTTTTCGGAACTAAAGAATCTTTTCACGTCTGCTTCCGTTTTGCTCACCCCAGACCAGTCTCGACCATTCATTGTCGAGACTGATGCGTCTCACCATGCTCTAGGAGCAATTCTTTTGCAAAAGGACGAGTCAGGAGAAGAAGGACCAGTTGCTTATCTCTCCAAGACCTTCTCCTCCTCGGAAATAAATTATTCAGTCCTTGATAAAGAATTGCTGGCAATCAAGCGAGCCTTTGAGGAGTGGAGACATCTATTGCTGGGCTCGGCCTACCCGGTCGAGGTTCGAACCGATCATCACAACCTCAAGGTATTGCAACAAGCCCATACCACAAACAGTCGACAAGCTCGCTGGGCTCATTTTTTTTTACCGTATCGGATAGAATTTACTTTCCTTCCCGGGAATCAAAACCTCCGAGCAGATGCGCTTTCAAGAAAGGATCCTCCTATCAAAAAGTTCCATTCAGAGCCTTTCTTTCCTAAAGCTACATTTCTGGCAACAGTGACTGATTTTCTACATATTGTCAGACAGGAAACGGCACGTCTAGATCCAATCTGCAGGAACTTACAAGAGACTCATTCGCTGACTCAGGAGAAGGGATACTACTTTTTTAAGGATCAAGTATTCATTCCGACCCCGACACTTCAGAAAGAAGTCCTGTTCATGTGTCATGACTCCAAGGCAGCCGGGCATCGAGGATATCAAAACACCCTTGAGCTGACTACTCGTCATTTTTGGTGGCCAGGGATAACCAAGGATGTCCAAGATTATGTATCAGCATGCACGGTTTGTCTACAGTCTAAGACTCCCAGGTATCCACCTTTTGGTTTACTCACCTGTATGCCAATTCCGGACAAGCCCTGGCAAGTCATTTCCACTGACTTCATTGTCGACCTTCCGTTGTCCTCGGGTTACACCACCGTTATGGTGACTATTGACTATTTCACGAAGATGGCCCATTTCATTCCTCTGCAAAAACTCCCTGGGGCTGCTCTTATGTCAAAGATCTTTATTTCAGAAATATTCTCTAGACACGGTCTTCCTAACACTATTGTGTCTGATCGGGGTCCCCAATATATCTCGCAATTTTGGAAGGGTATTTGTCAATCATTGGGAATCAATAGAGCCCTTAGCTCAGGATATCATCCCCAAACAAATGGGCAGACTGAGCGCCTAAACCAAACACTAGAGACATATTTGCGCTGTTTTGTTTCTGCGGCACAGGATGATTGGGGAGATCTCCTACCCTTGGCTGAATATGCATACAATAATGCCAGTCATTCGGCACTAAAGACCAGTCCTTTTTACTGTTCCTATGGTTTTCATCCATCCTTTGAACCATCCATCTCTAAGTCCTCCGCCAATTGTCCTGGAATAGACAGTCTAGTCGATGGTATTCAGAAGGGTCAACAGCTCGCTCGTATAGCTCTGCAGGCCGCCCAAGATCGAGCCAAGAGGGCAGCTAATCGCCGTCGACTAGATCTGCCATCCCTTCAAGTCGGGGATGCGGTCTGGTTATCTGCCCGGTTCCTCCCGAGACATCTGGTGCCGTCCAAGCTGTCGCCCAGATATTTTGGACCGTTTAAAGTGAAATCTTTTGTCGGTCCGGTGGCAGTCCGACTAGCGCTGCCTCCTTCCTGGGCCCGTCTTCATCCGGTCTTTCACGTCTCCCAGATCAAACTATCCGTGAAGGATAGATTTCAACGCACCCCTGCAGTTCGTCCTCCTCCGATGATGACTGATACGGGACCAGAGTATGAAGTGGCAGAAATTTGCGATTCCAGATATCACAGAGGCCGGTTGCAATTTCTTGTGGACTGGAAGGGCTATTCTCCTGCCGAACGGACTTGGGAATTGGCATCGGGGGTTCATGCTCCCTCGTTGGTTCGACGGTTTTTCAGGCGGCACCCTGGGAAGCCGGGTTATGCGCCTCGTAGGAGGGGGCATACTGTTACACCTTTGCACCGGTGGTCGCTTTGGCGACAACATCGGGTGTACAACACAATGCATTCCTACTCACCCAAGATGGCGGACGCCTCTGAATCTGATTGTGAAGCTCCCGCTGCAGAGGTTGCACGTTGTTTTCCTTCACGCCGCGACGATCATGTGACTCCATATAACCCGACCAGGAAGTTCAGCAAATGCGTCGCTACTCTCCAGATCGGCGCTTCGTAAGTTCGTTCCTAGGGAATCTGTTTCATGTTCCGTCCTCCTATCTATAGTTTTCTGTATCTAACTATCTGTGCTCTCTCCCCTTTCCTCCATTAGGCCATTTTCCGTACTCCGTCCGCTCACCTCCTCTCCCCTAAGGTCCGCTTCCAACCTAAAGAGTGAGTCTTGAGGGTTTATAGTTCCCTTCAATCCTCTCCCCATTCTTAGCTCTAATACTAAACTCCGCTTCGGGTTTCTGGAAACTCTCTCTCTTTCCTCGTAGGACTCACCCCCTTCTCGAAGACTTTACACAGACTTCTCGAATCTCTCAAATCCATACCCGGAGTAAGTTAACATAGCTATTCGTAACAACAACAGACGATCGAAAGTGGAGAAAACTTACCTCTCCTTTCTTCCGTCCAGGACCAGCTTCGTCTGCACCGGATCTTTTGAAGGGAAGCTGGCTGATTCATCCTGAAGGTCTACAGTATCCTGTCACTACAACAAAGGGTTTTTCTTCCCCGGAGGGTTTTCCCTGGGGACTGTGGTTCCTCCTCAGCTGAAGCTAACGGCTGGGAGGGAGCAGGGTTTCCCGGGAAGCCTTCACTATCTGCCTTGTTGCTGGTGCGGAGTCCGCCCGCTGCCCAGGTTAGTGAACTGCATAATTGTTCTGTCTCATATTGGACGCATTGTAATAGCATCGGTCTTTCAGAAAGTTATGCATGGTATGTTCAAGAATATTGATGGAGTGGTTTGTTTTCAAGATGATATATTAATTCATGCTTCCACTCAAGAATCACACGACAAGAGATTGTTACATGTATGCAAAAAATTGTGTGATGCTGGCATGACTTTGAGCAAAGAGAAATGTAAGATAAATTGCACGGAAATCGAATATTTGGGACATAAAATTACAGCAGAAGGAATTTTTCCAAAACCACAGTTAGTCAATACTATTGTGAGAATGCCGAGCCCAAGTAACAAAGATGAGATTCGTACATTTATTGGCATGGCTGAGTATTACTCAAAATTTATCAAGGATTTTGCCATACACACTGTTCCATTACGAGAGGCACTCAAGAGAAAATTGTTTGAGTGGAATGTGGAATGTGAAAATGAATTCAACTTTATAAAGAATGCAATAAATTCTGCTCCTGCATTGAAGAATTTTTGCACCAAGGACAAGATTATTGTCACTACAGATGCCAGCAACATAGGATTGGGAGCTGTTTTGTCCCAAGAAAAGAATGGTCAGGAAGCAGTGATTGCTTTTGCATCAAGATTGCTTAAGGGGGCAGAGATTTCATATGCCACTATAGAGAAGGAGGCCCTAGCTATTAAGTGGGCAGCTGACAAATTTAGAAGCTTTATATGGGGCAATCAAGTTGAGTTTCGAACTGATCATAAGCCTTTAACTCAAGTGTTCATGTCAAAAGGTCTTAATAAAGTATCCAACAGAATGAGAAGATGGGTCATGATGCTGCAAGAGTTCAACTATACTGTGACATATGTTCCAGGAATAAAGAATGTATCTGCTGATTGTCTATCTCGATTAACCAACATTTCTGAGGTCGTCGATGAGGATGAAGACATGGAAGTGGTATTTTGTGTGGAAACTTCTTCCATATCCAAAGATGTTTGGGATCAGGCCGAATTTAATGACAATAACATCAAGAAATTGAAAGAAATGATTCAAAGCCATGATTCAATGAAGAAATCAAAATTTGAGGAGGCCGACTTAAGTGCTTTCTGGACGGTTGCAGACGAACTGCATGTTCAAGGCAATTTTGTAATGAGAGGGGATAAAGTCATTCCTCTGACGGATCTGCGGATGAAGATCATAGAATTGGGTCATGAGGGTCATCAAGGAGTGATAAAGACCAAACAAAGAATTAGAAATGACTATTGGTGGCCTGGTTGTGATCTGCAGATTGAGCGATATATTAGGGAATGTATCCTTTGTCGTGATGATGAAAAAAAATGTGTGGGTTCCAGACAACCAATGGTTATGACTGATATTCCCAATAGTGTATGGAAGGATATAAGCATGGACATTTTAGGTCCCATATGTTGTAAAGGGGTACAAAAGTATTGCTTGGTAGTCATAGATCTTCTCACCAGGTGGGCAGAGATTTTAATTACTTCTAGTGTTACGGGTAAAACTGTGGTGGAATTTCTATCAAATATATGTGAGAGGGAAGGATATCCAGGAAGTATTCTTTCCGATAACGGTACTCAATTTATGTCTAAGGAAGTGGCGGATTTTTGTAAAAGGTTTGCCATAGAGCACAAGACTAGCTCAATTTATCATCCACAAACCAATGGGACAGTGGAACGTTTTAATAAAATCCTGAAAGAGACCATTAGAATGGCGTGGGCTAATGGGTTGGATTGGGAGGATGCTCTTAGGGAGAAAGTAATTGCTCATCGTTTCACCCCGCACACCAGCACAGGTGTTTCTCCCTTTGAGCATAGCAGAGGGCGAAAGGCTAACACCAAATTAGCTCCCATTTGGCTTATTAAAGGGGTTAAAGAAATAGAAGAAAATCTGGTCAATACAAGGAAAAAAATCAGGGAAACACAAAAGAGAAACAAGGTTAATTATGATAAGAAGGTACGCAGCAACAAGTATGATATGTGTAATGCTGTTGGTAAGTTTGTTAAAGTGTTACTTCCTCCTGCTCTAAGGAGTGGACCGTGCAAATGGTCCAATCCTATCCAGGTTATAGAGGCGTTTCGCAATGCTGTCAGGACGGAGGACAAAAGGATATGGAATGTAGAAAGAATTTGGATGTGTGACAGTAATGATTGTAACAGGAAAGAAATGAAAGAGGTAGGCAAGGGTACAGTCAGAAATGTTAAGATATCTAGAAATTCAAACAGTAGTACTGAAAGTAAAGTTAGTAGTACTGCTGAGAAGAGATATAATGGCAATTCTGAGCAGTTCAAATTTTCCTTGCCAAGCACCTCCAGACATGGAGCACGTATGTCCAGATCTGGCAGATCATATCGGCTGCCGAAGAAGATGGAGGACTATGTGGACTTCAAGTGAACCAGTTGGAATATAGTGCTACAGCAGTTTGTACATAGTCTGTGAACTTGGTAAAAGGAATTTAGTTTGTTGGAACAACATAAAGGGAGGGAGATGTGTAGTATCTACTATATTACTGAAGCTGCCTGATCTGTGTGGGACATGCCTGACCTCTTTATGGTGAGTAGTTTCAGTATACCTGGAACATAGTTATTGGCAGAGTTCTAGAAGGGAGTACTGTGATTAAATCATAACTGCCAGCTCCCTCTCTTACCAGCTGTCTCCCTCCTCCTTTTCCTATGTTGTATTATACTTACGATATCTAACCTAATCCTCCAATAAATATACTTACTGGTATAACCGTCTCCTGCACTTTATAATACATACCGCGGCTACTTCAAGCCTTCCCAGTTGCGGTCTAAGCTTAGTTTGAGGACCATTCAGTCCACCTCTTCAAGGTCAAGCCACCGTCTTGATTCTCGTTCTTGGGCATAGACAGTTTGTTTCTCTGCCCTCTCTGTGTTTCTTCCCTCCCCAGCGTAGAACCACAGTCCTTTGTCTCTTTCTCATGAGCGATCTTCCTTATTCTCTCAGTCTTCTTTGTTCCAGTAGGTTTGGCTGCCAACCACCGGATAATCTTTATTTCTGGCATCCTCCTCTTCTTCTCAGTATGTTTGCTTGTCTGATGGAAAATTGATGCAGCATTACAGTAACAAACGTTTACTTGTGGAGGATGTTTCTCCTGAAGCCTTGATGGTTTCAATGGTTCTTCATCGAGGGATTTACGGCTTTCCTTGACGGAAAGGGTATCCTTGTTCCCATGAGGAAATGGGCTCCTGTGGGATGTATTTACCCATGCATCCGAGCCCTACCTCAAAACTGTGCAGTACTGACATGGAAAACATCATGATGGCCAGAGCTTCCCAGAAAATGCACAGGGAAATGCATGAAGAATAGGCTGCCACTCATTTTTGCCGATGTTATGGGCACAGAAGGACGCTCCCTAAAACCACCATTGGACTACCCACACAGTAGTCTGAAACCATTGGGAGTGGCAATGCTGATTGCCAAAAGCAAACCCATAACTGTTGGGAATTCATTTTCTTAAATCCCAAAAAGGGGTGCAGTACCAGTACTCACCACTATCCAAAAGCCGGCGTTTTAAAACAACACCAGATTTTACTTTTTGTAGAAAACTGAATAAATGAACCCAAAACATGCCAAAGAAAGACATTTTAAGAGGTGGATCCAATGTAAAGTTATATTCTGAAGTGACTTGAAGGTTTATAACAAGATTGGCTGAGCTGTGAATTTCAGCAGTTTAAGTAAATTTGGACTGAAAGACACTAAAAAATCTAAATGTTTAAAAGAAATGAGTGACCTACTTTGAGTGTCACATAGGTTGCAATTGTTTAAATGTCATAGTTTTAAACTTAGAATCAGCATCCTAGCTGCATATGTAAAAAAAATGTCTTGACTTAAACTGGGGAACAGAAATGACATGTAGCTAAAAACTGGCTTAAAGAGATTCCAATTTTGCCTGGCAACTACCCCCCATCAGGAGTGAAACTTGAGTCACAGCTGTGTTCCCAGGCCTATCTGCCTTTTGCTGGCCACACTAAGGATATGCCATCTCTCTGATAATTGAATTAAGGGGAGCCCCCACAGAATACAGGAGCTCTGAACAAAGCCCTGTCCTGACCCAGGCAGATGGTTTATTGCAGATGTCGTAAATGTAGCTTCCTCCTGGAAGGACAAAGGAGGGGCGCTGCTTGTGAGAGCAAGCTGGCTTGGCAGAACTGGAAAAACCAGAAATTCAACCTTGTGCTCGGGGGAAACCACACCCCTTTGGGGCCAGAACATAACTCTAAAAAGATGAATAACTCATAGTACGGACTTGTGAAAATTATTTAAATGACACCATAATTCTTGTGATTTTTCTGCCCACATTTTAAGAGGTTTTTAGAACCGGTGGCATGTTCAGGGGGGTTTTAGCGGAAAAGAGGATATTACTCAAAATGTGTGCATGTGAAAAATCTGACACTTCATCAACTAATGTCCATACTCCTTGCGCACATGTGTGTAAATTTGGGGTAATGTCCGGTATTGCAAACCAGTTAAAAAGTGCAAAATATTGCCATTTCTGAATGCAAGCTCTCAGGAAGAGCAGATTTGGACAGGGTATACCTCCTGTAATGCATGATGGGTGCATATGATTTTAAACCAATGTTTACCTCTGCAAATATGTATTTGGTTCAAATCTAGATTTGTGTGTAAGTTGACAGGAGGAGTGGACTTTCTGCAGGCTGTAAAATGACATCACTCTGACACAACTTAGCTCCCCCAATCAGGGGAGAAATGAAAGCTTGGCCAATGATAAGTGGAGAGGGGTAGAGCCTAGTGATGCTGCACACACACCCATTTCAAAACACATAAAAGCAGAGAGACAGGACAGATAGGGACCTTCAAATCCATTTGCAGCTGGAAGCTCTGCCGGGAAAATCCATACTTTACCTCCATCAACCTTCAGAGACCCAGACCAGACCAGCAGAGTAGAGCTGACCTGTTAGCAGAACCAGAGAGAGCTGACCCAGATCACTGTGAAGTGCAGAGACCAGAGTCCAGTCTAAAACCTGACCAGACCCGTGGCGAGGCCCATTTAATTCAAGAATATAGTGTGAGTACGTAGCAAACTGTGCAGAACCAATCTCTTAGTTAAAATAATATAATTCAAGCTATTTTAATCTAAGTAGAACTGCCTCCTAACTGTCACCTGTCATTTGTAAAGCTGTCACCTGTGATTTGCTAGTTGCAAGCTGCACTTTTCTTTTTGAACTTTAAAATTTCAAATCTGAAAAACGACCTTTATTTAATCGCTCATATCTCCGTGACCGTTTGTGCTAGAGACTTGCAGTAACTTTCCTCAGAAAGCTTAGAATCGTGGCTTTCCTACGAACCTAGAACCGCATTCCTACCCCCTATAGTTTTGCCGCAATCGTGAAAAACGCACTCGCGAATTTACCGCGATTTGCAAATTTCTCCACGTGTAAAAATCTGCTGCTGCTTGCCTTCCATTTGCCAAAAATTCGTTTAACCTGCTAGTTACTCCTAGATCCTTGCTAAAGTGATCCTGGACTAATATTAACTTGATTTCACTCACCCTGAACCTCTAGAGGGAATTAAAAGCATTTTAACATATTTTCACTCCATTGCCAGCACATATCAAAGCATTTTGCCTGTGTTTTAAACTTCTGTAGTCTAAGTTGCTGGGTGAACTGAATTACATTTGAATTGCATTTCTGAGAACTGTGTGCCTTCCTTCCATTTCCTTGCATTGCATAAAAGGGGGGGGGTGAATTGTCCAAGAAAGTGATTACATTGTCTTTTGCTGAAATCCTATCAAGTTATTTTCTGTACTGCATTTCATTCCACATTGCATCCATTGGAAACCATAAAAGTATTGTTGCTATCTTATCCATTTCATGTCAACTCCTTAGTGATTATCAAGAAGTGTGCTCGTGCCAGATTCTCTGTTGTTAATCTTTATCATATCAGATTAAGTGTGCTATTCAATTATTAATTTATTCTAAAGTGTGATATATATACCTATTGTTGAAACTATCAATTAAACCTTTTAACTTGCAAAACAGAACTACTTCTTGGCTCAGTGGGGTCAGGAGGATTCCAAGAGAGGGGTGTTATATAGGGGTAGTCATCCAGAACGCATGAACTGGACATAAAGATATATCAATAAGGGTTTCCATTCAGTATCCCAGACTAGGCATTGACTTAGCTGTAGTGTTGAATTGAATCCTCTTACACTCCCGTCTGGGGAGAAGTGACAAGGTCCCATGAAATGTCACACCGATTATTTGGATGGTGCTACTCTGAGCTTGGGAGGAAAACGGTGTAGAAAGCCGACCTTGTTCCATCCAGTTTCCAGCACCACCAGTCTGAGGTGGGTGGAAGGATTTCAGTGGAGCTGTCGTCGTTTCCAGCTGTAAAGCTGCTAAAATCTATTGTTTTGGGGTAGTGTGCACACCAGTGTCATTGCGAATCTGCCACTTTTCTGATTTTCAAAAGTTTACTTAAGCCTTCAACAAATCAGAAAAATGGTGTTGCCACATGGGAAATGCATCGATTATAAAAGCAAAATATGTGTAGTAGATGTTACTGACACCTCATAGGTGGCGTATTTGACCTCCTTTTTTTGTACATGCAAAACCAGGGCTTTGCCAGGAGAATGCCATTGCAGTGCCTGCCCTGCATTACTAATGGTTGCTAGAGCTGTTGTCAGGGTTCCATGTTCTTTTGCCGACAGTAATTACTTTGTGGTACTTTACCACAAAGTATTTTAAATTTTTTCATCAAAATTCTTTTTTCAATTTGGGGGGGGGTTCCAGACCCATGCCCCCTTTCCCCTTCATTACTACCCTTACCCCAAACCCATCCCCACCCTCTTACCCCATAATTCCCTAAAAAAAGTCAATGAAAATTAAAAGTAATTACTTTGTAGTGAAGTACAACAAAGTAATTACTATCAACAAAAAAACGTGATACGGTTGTCAAGCCTTCAATCGGGAACATGAAAAACGAATGGCTTTGATGCCTGCCGCCACATTCTTACTTTCACAGAATACAGTACTTTTTCTAGAAAAGTGTTGTTCCTCCAAGGAACAACACTTATCTATTTTTGCATGCACCTTATAATTGGCCCCTCAGTGTGTAAAAGAGTCAGATCTTCAAGGGTTTCCTGAAATCCAAGTGATCCTCAATTGTGTGGATCAATTTGGAAGGGAGGGCCAGAGTTTTGCCACAATCTTATAGAAAGCTGATCCCCTTATCTCTTTTTGGTATATCACATGGTTTCTAGAACAATGTTGTTGCTGGATCTCAGTATTCTTCTTGGTAAATAAGAAATTATTTTTCCCGGTATGAACATGGCTCTATGGCCCTAAAGAGCTCTGTAGGTGATGCAGAGTGCTTTGAAATTAATTATTTTCTTGACCAGCAGCCAGTAAAGTGATCTTAGAGCTGGTGTAATGTGTTCCCTTCAGTCAAGTCTGAGAAGAGGTATGGCTGCTGTCTTCTGGATGCACTGAGGTTTCTTAGATATCCCAGCATGCAGAGGTACATACTGTTACCAGAGTCGATTCTAGACATTACGAAAGATATGATGGCTAGTGAGTGTCCTGTGTGGGAAGGTGAGGGAGGTGTCACAGATGACCATAGAAATCTCAATATTATGGAAGATAGTTTAAGGGTTTTATTTTTATAACACCCAACTAAAGCTCAAGTGTGATAGCATGTGTGGCAAGTAGGACACTCTAAAGGCTGTCCCTCTCTTGTCTTCCCACCTCCCTATCACAGGCTTCCCTATCCTCTCCATTGGCAACAATAGATCGGTAATCCCCACTGTCTAAAATGCTGACGGCATCTTTTACCCAAATTACTTCGGGATTCTTCCAAGTGGAACCCATCCTAGTCTCTCAGAGATGTCAGGCTAGTTTTCATGTATTCTACCTCTTTTACACCATTGCGTTTCTAAAGTTCTTTCTTTCTTTCTTTCTTTCTTTCTTTCTTTCTTTCTTTCTTTCTTTCTTTCTTTTTTCTTTCTTCGCTCTCTCCGTCTCCTCTCCGTATGATGATCACACAACTTCACCTACCCTCCCTATGTCTTTCTCTCTCTCTCTCTCTCTCTCTCTCTCTCTCTCTCTCTCTCTCTCTCTCTCTCTCTGTCTCACTCTATCTCCATGCGGCCATCTCTCCCTACTACTCTACTTTCCTCTCTCCTCTCCTCTGTACTCTCTCCTCTCCTCTTCTCTCACCTCTATTTTCCACTCTTCTCTCCCCTTTAGGCACCACTCTCCCTACTAGGCTCCACTTTACTCGTCACTGTCCTCTCCTCTCCCTTCTACTTTACACTACTCTATTCCCCTCCTCCTCCCACTTGTGTTCACCCTTTTCACTCTCTCAAACACTCTTTCCACCCTCACTCACTCTGTGAGCTCCTCAAAGGACCTATATCCCTTGTGTACTGAGATGACGAAGAGGCCAACTGACTCACTAGGAGTCCTCAAAATCAGTACTTAGATGAGGAATAGGTGCAGAAGAATAGAGAGCACCTCTGGGAACCATACAGAACAGTCTCATCTTTATAGACTTACTATTTCCCAAGACACAGCTGAGTTAGAGGAGGGGAATTCAAAGACAAGAGAGATCCTCCCTGGAGGAACCTGGAGCTGAAGAGCCCACGGTCAGGAGCAGAAAGAAGCAAGCAAGTGCAGGCAGCTTACCCGTTGGCAGAGACATCCCGCAGTGCGCTGGAGTGGTCAGCCCATGTGTCTGGAAGACGAAGTGCCAGCTGATCGAGGAAGCTGGAGAGCATGGTCCGCCTGGGACGCGACTCCAGAAAGCAGGAAGCTGCTGCAGAGTCGTCACAGAGCTTAGAAACAGGAGGAGGTCTCCGAACGGTGGCCAGAAACACATACACAGCTGACAGAGGCCAGTGAGCAACCAGAGGAGGGTTGGGAAACTGGGAGGCTGGCGTGGAACCCTGAGGGACAATACTGCTGTGGGACACGCTTTGGGGACCCACATTCAAAAGGAGTGGTCTCCAGAGCCATCTTCTTCGTGGCAATCCCTGGCAGCTTGGGAGACGAGGACTGCCTAGATCATGAGAGAAAGAAACCAAATGGGCCTGGGACCAGAGAGAAAGAAACCAAAGGGGTCTGGAACCCGTGAGAAAGAAGCAAATACCACAGGGGTCTGGGACCCGACAAAAAGAACACCTGGCATGTTAGTGAACCAGGTACAACTATTGAGAATCAAGAAAGGGATTGGGATCCACACCCAACAAAGAATTGCCTTCAAAACCATTGTGGAAATTGGGAGAAAGACCAGGGGAAGTGAGACATACCTCCTGGTGTTTATGAACATTGTGGAAAGTGTCAAAAGAAGACAGTTATTCATTTGCCACTGTATCTCAAATTTAGGATTTACTCCCACTGCTCAAGCATCTCAAATTTAGGTGGTTCTCTGTTTACTGCTGTGTCTCAAATTAAGGCCTTTCTCCCACTGATCAAGTATCTAAAATTTGGGTGTTTTTTCATTCACTGCTCTGTCTCAAATTTGTTTTTTTCTCTATGTACTGCTGTGTCTCAAATCTTGGCATTTCTCCCACTGCTCAAGTATCTCAAATGTAGGTGTCTCTCCATTTACTTGATTCTAGTTTCATCTCTACTGCTATGCTCCCTATATCTAGGTGCTTTGTCTGCTGTGTTCTGTGAAGTCTAGGTGCATTTCCACAGCTGTATTATCCTAAGTCTAGATTCTTTTGCCTGCTTTGTCACCTCAAAACGAAGTGCTTTTTGCCTCCTATACTCTGTCCCTTCTTTATTACAGCTGCACTGTCCATACGTGTGCGAGCTCTGAACTAGGTGCACATCCTACCCACAAGATAGCTACCATGCCCCAAACCGTCCAAATCAGAGCTGCACGCTGGTGCGCCAGTAAGCCTAATGATGCCCACTCCATCCACCCCCCTCCCTGATCCTCACACAGCCCAACCACTCCCCCTTGGACCCCATCACTCAGCCCGTTCCACCCCATCCAACTCTCTGAGTTATACACACCTCCTCCGATATTGTCCAACCCCTTCCTTTCCCCCGCTCCAACCTCCACGTAGATCTCGCTCCTCCCAAGCCAGAGCAGCATGTTGGAGAGCTACAGTTGAAAACATCGACCCCCTGAGCATCTCGCACCTCCCGCCTACCCAGCCCCACCAACCCTCCCACTCCAACCCCCAGCTACCACTTTGCCTCTGCTCCCACCTCAACACTTCTCCAGAGCGACATTGACTTCTCCCTCGAAATGTACCCTTCCCTTCACTTAGAGCAGCAAGGGTAGCACTGGCCAACCCCACCTCCCCTGACCGCAACAGCCCCCTCCCTTCTCTCACCCACACCCTGTGGGACACCTGGAAGACAAGAAAAGGCCGAGGCTTCAGCCACCTGAAGCCCCACTTAGCATCACCCTTGCTCCACCCCAGATCCCAATCCTTGCCCCCTCGCTATAACACCCAAATCTCCCCTCCCACTCTCAACCCAGTCTTAGCTCTATTCCCCTACCACCCAACGCCTTATGGCCACTTACACCCTCCAAACCCTCCACTGGCCCTCCTATCCCTCACCCCACTTCCACCACTACACCCTCCACCCCCATTCCTTCAACAATCCCCACCACAACCTGTGCAAGCTCAAGCATTCCAGAACAGCCCTCCTCTCGAACACACACCACGACTCCCTGTGCTACAGGAAACACCCAAGCCCTACATCCAACCAAATCTCTTGCATTCTCATCAATGCCAGGTCGGACTCTTAAAACAAATTTAACATCTTTGACCTCATCTGGGATGAAAACCCAGACATCCTCTTCATCACAGAGACCTGATTTTCTGACGCCTATGAACCCATTGCACATGAGGTCTTCCCCCCAGGCTACAACCTGATTGTTCAGAATAGATGCAGAAGAGGTGGGGGACTAGCCATCCTACACAAACACGAAACTCCAGTGCTTCTCAAGGACACCTTAGCCAGCACCACAGATTATGCATCCCTACTTGTAAAATTCCAACTCCCACCCACTACCTCCCACAGCCTTCTACTCATTTATAGACCCCCTGGCTACAACTAAAACTTTGCAGACACTCTCAGCAATGCTCTGTCAACTACTTTCAACCTACAGCAGCGCTCCCCATAATAGGGGATTTCAACATCTGGTTTGACTCCCCTTCAAACCACATAACACAGACTACAGGCCACACCCTCGATGCGGTTTTCAGTGCCACAAAAATATCTACTTTGCCTCCACACTCTCATCACTCTGTCATCATGCGTCTCGGATATTGAGCACTGCATGATGACCAACCACCTCATCCTCAACCTATGGAAAAGAGAAATCCTAGTCTGCGGAAAAACCGTGCTCCTACCCCGGCCTATCCCCTCGCCTCACTCTATAGGCCTTCCACCGGCAACCTCCACTTCGGTGAAAAACCTCAGATGCACACTGGGCACAAATCTATCCCTCTCCCAACACACCAACTCTGCATTGTGAGAAGCCTGAGGGTATTCTCATTCCTACTCCCCTTGAATTCTCTAAGCAGGTAGCCAGGGAAAGCCCATTGCTTTTGGATCCTGACCCTGGTGGTGGAGAAAGGAGGATCACCGAGGTGGAGGGTGAATGTGGAATTCCCCTCATGATTCCACATACAACACTAGTACTGAGACGAAGAAGATGCAACTGAGAGTAATGAACATTTCTTCTCTTCACCACTTTGTTACTGAGACGCAGAAGCTGCGGCCCAAACACTGGGAAAGAAGGAATGTCTGCCCAACTATGGCAGGTTTAATTAGCCTGATACACCTGCAGCCTGTTAGAGGGCTGTAGATGCATACATTTACTGAGGAGAGAAAGAGCGCGCAAGGAGAATCAGTAAAGAGCTGTGACGGAGGAGCAGATAGACCAGCAAGGGACACGCTGTTCGTGGGACAGCCCAGGAGGAACTGGACACCAAACCAGGATGCCAGCAGACCCAGGCCTCAAAGAATGCTGTCCGCATTCACAAGAAGCTGCAAGGCTACCAGGGCTCCCATTGGTGGCGTTCCCCACCCAGAAGTGGAGCGGAACCCACAGCAGAAGCTATTGGGAGCAGGAGCAGGTTGCTGGTGAGTGTCAGAGGGACACACGAACACTGGTGAACTCTGTGGCGACCCGCAGTCAACAAGAGCAGACTGCCGGTGAGTGTCAAAGGGACACGCAAGAACCGGGGAGCTCTGAACAGGACCGCAGGGAAGTGCCTGTCCACCGATTGAATGTCGAACTATATTAAAAACGTAATCCTAGAATTCTGCAAGAAACCAAGGTAACTGAATAACGAACTACTTGAAACTTTATCATTACAAGGAAATGCAGATATACTGAATACCAACCTATAAGAGACTCCTTATCTAATAGGCACGCCTTGAACCACCAGAGCAACGTCAGACTACTACCCATTTGACTCAGAAGGATAGCTCATGGGCAATGCATTTGCCTTGGTAGCAAGATGACGAGGAAATACACAGATTCGATATAAACCCAGACCAGGGCATCGAATCTGTGTATTTCCACGTCATCTTGCTACCAAGGCAAATGCATTGCCCATGAGCTATCCTCCTGAGTCAAATGACTTGGGAGATCATGGACTAAATGGGCAAGTGGGTAGTAGTCTGACGTTGCTCTCTGCACCAGAGTTTCATTTTACTTACGTGCTGCTAACAAACCCAAACTCCAAGGTTGGGAGAGAATGCCAACCAATCAGAGGGTCTATGTGGCAACACGCTATACAATGTTGCACAGGACAATCCACTGCTGTTATTCTGCTGTAATCTGTATTATACGTATTTAAAAGTGCTTCAAGGCGTACCCATTGGATAAGGGGCATCCAGCAATATGACTAATACTTATATGATATATAGGCACATATGTTCCCTTAACCAATCCCTGCCTTCAATAGGTTTTCCAGTTGGCCAAGCAGGATGACGTCATAGATGACGCATATCGAGGTATAAAGCCTTTGTGTAATCAAAATTAAAGTTTGAGTGCGTGGACTACAGTTTGTTGTTCACCAGATTGCCCTATTTTATTAGAGCTGCCAAGAAAGTAGTGCTTTGCCATATTCTTTGAGTCTGTCTGGTTATTTGTGTCTGAGGTCATTATTGGTAATTCCATATAGCACATGAGGCGCTTCAAGGTGCTAGAGCACATTTTGGTAGCAGTGCAGTTGGTTCTGGTCGAGTCGACCTGGGCCTAGATCTAGACCTTGGGATGATCGACAATTTCCACCAACAGCCATAAGACCATGGAGCTTCCTGTGGAGAGCGGCATGCAATCGCACATGTGTGAAAAGAACTGGTTGGCAGGTGCCCCTTTGAAGAAATTCCTGTCTGGTCCCTGCAGGTGCCCCGGACTGAAGGCAAACTGGTCGATTGGGGAAGAGTCGAAGCAGAGGAACTTGAGCTGAGCAACTGATGTAAGCGGGGCATCGAAAGTGGCAAATATACAGCGAGGCACTGTATTGTAAATATATGTATATAAATAAAGGGATTTTGTGGGGATTAGAAAGAAAAGAAATAGATACCTCGTTTTCTGGTTCCAAGAGGGGTGGAAGGGTATGCACTAAAACTCCAAATAGGGGTATTATTTAAGAATTCCTGAGGCAAGGCCAAAAAGAAGAGTGTGTGTCAAACTCCAAAATGGGGTAAAAAGTGAGATGAGATACATTTACTAGACACAGTAAAGGAAGGCGTACGCAAAAAATTTAAAGTGCACATATGTTTGGGGTTATAAATATGTCAGTGTAAATTCTTTAGTGCATCTAGATTAGGAGATATAAAGCGATAGTAAAAAATTAAGGTGATCATCAGATTGTTAGATCAAAAGATTGCTATAAATCAGTAGGATAAAATCAAAGGAGAATAATAAATAGATAAAGAAAAGATTCTTAAAGTGTCAATAATAAAACAGCGAGACAGTAAAAATTGATAGAAATCGTAATCGAAAGGATAAAAAGAACAGCATTGCATAGATTTTTTTAATTGGTTAAAAACTTGGTTTTCTTGAATTGGGTGGTGATTGATGGTGCCTGCTCAAATGAATCAGTGTCATATATTTGATAAATTAAATAAAAGAATGAAAGATCTGATAAGTATTGTCAGTTGAAATCGAAAGCATGGGGGGACAATCCTATTTTACACATATGCGGGACACTGCCAAGATATACGGCAAAGATAGGGCAGTATCACGCTGAGTGGGTGAAGGGACTAATAAAACACGTATGCCGTTACCACAAGAAGGTTTGTTGTCAAAAAAGAATTGCGACATGTGAAAATATATTTGCATGCAACATATAAGGGGAAGAAGTTGCAGAAAAGGTTGGCTGTTTTGGAGTTGTGGAAGATGCACCAGAGTGAGAAAGACAATCCACCTGAAAAGGAGTGGATGCTTAATCAGCATAAAGGGGAGGATTCAATGCCTTCGGCTCCTCTTTCCCCGTCTGAAAACAAGAGCACAGGCACTGAGAAACAGGGAATGTATCCTTTAAAGGAATTGAAAGCAGCGGCGGGGTTGTCATGTTCACTACCCCCAACCCTCATAGGCAAGTCAGTTTTCCCCTTGGAACCAAGTTAGGGTCTCCTATTATGGCCTCAAAGGCCTTGCCGCCTTGCCAAAGACTCTCCTGGAGTCAGTCCTGGCACCTCTGGTGCCAGGCTCATGCTTAATGTGAAGGTAATATGGGGGCCTGGACGTTGTAATGGGCTGGGTCCAACATGGAGGTTCCCACATAGCTCAGTTCCAAGAACTGAGACATGCGGTGTAGTGTTTTGGGTGTGGTCGGGCCTGGGGCTATATAAGCCATGCCCAAACAGAGAAACATGCTTCGCGTTACTCTGCGGTTAGCAGCGTGACGCTCACCGTGTCCGGCTCTGCCTCCTGAATTCCTTACCTGCTGATTCCAGACATTGCGCACCCTGAAAGAACAAGAACATCATTACTACAGCACTTACCTGTGAGTAACATTCTGTCTTCTGTCCATCTCTTACCCAGTCCAGAGAACACCAGCGTCTAGGCGCCGCATCCATCTCCGGAATACCAGCATCCAGACGCTGCATCCTCCTCCGGAGCACCATAACCTGGAAAGGAGAGAGAGAGAAAGAACAGCGTTAGTGAGCATCTAACCATTCTTGTTAAGGAAGTACAAGACTCTTACCTGATTCTAACATCTCGTGGTCGGCATCCATTCTGGAATACCACAGCGACCTGCAAGCAGGACAAGAGACACAGGTTAGCACAAGAAAGGCAAATTAACGCCGCGCACCACACATTACTTTAGGAATAACACTGCACAATGTGCATCCGCTTACCAATTCATGCTCCACACCGATCCACATGGCAACGCCAACATCACTTTCTACACCTAGAGGAAAGAAAACAGAGACATTATCACATTAATAAGGAGGAAGAAAGAAAGAAGAGAGACTGAAATATCAAAACAGTGAGAAGCAACCTACCTTACAAAGTTGGAGTCACAGCAGGACTGGACTCGCACAGGGCTCGCACCAGTGAAGTAACTCGGTTGCAACACGCCCACCCCACCTACGCGCCTCTGCATTGTGAAGCAGGACGGAGAGCGCATTGTACAAAAAATCAAGGTGAGGACAGGTCTGAGGAAAGGTCTGGTTTTCAAGGGAGGCGGGGGGTTAAGCAGCAAGGGACAATTAAGTTTGAACCCAGTACTCCTGTATTGCAGGCCCAACTCTCTGAAGCATTACCAGGGGAAGAGGTCTGAGAGGGAGCGAAGGTCCAGCCAGGCTGAGTGGTGTCCCCGTGGATACAAGGTGAGCGTTACAGGGGTATGTTAATCTGACAAACAATCCTCGCCCCCTTATAATAGTGAGGACAATATGGAAGAGAGCAAAAGCAGAGAATGCAAATATATGTCAGCATGCGATGAAAGTAAACAGCGTGATGAGAGAAAGAATAGACAGAACAGAGAGATGAAGATAGAGGAAGAAGCAAAGAGACAAAGAGAAGTGAAGGACAAGACTAAGAAAGTGACGATAGTACGGAACAAATGGATGGTGGGACAGATATTACTCAAACTAGATGACAAGGGCATTGATGGGGTTAGAGAAAGGGAAGAAAGCGAAGAGCAGGAAAAGATAGAAAGAGAACAATAGAGAGCATACAAGGCAGAGAAGGAAAAAGAGGGGAAGCAAAAGGAAGAAGGTACAAGGCAAGGAAAGAAAATGAGAGACTGGAAGAGAAGAAATGAGAAGAGATATAACCAAATATTGAAAGTAAGTAGGTTGCAAAGAAGGCTAGAGGAAGAAGAGATGAGAGAGATGAGGAGAAGGGAAGAAGAGATGAACAAATGTAGGGGACTAAGGGATGACGAAATAGATAATCTATTCAATAAAGGCATGGTGCCAATTTGGAGCACGAGAACAATCGGAAGAGAAAGGGTCACAACTGTCCCGCAGGGAGTTGCAAGGGATACTGAGAATACAAACATAGGCTGACAAGCATGAAGCAGAAAACATAAGGAAACGGATTGGGGATCTACATAGGCAAATAAGGGATAAAGACGGGTGTAAAACCAAAGAGAATGTTGAAGGATCTCTATCAAGGG
Source organism: Ambystoma mexicanum (assembly GCF_040938575.1). NCBI lineage: Eukaryota > Metazoa > Chordata > Amphibia > Caudata > Ambystomatidae > Ambystoma > Ambystoma mexicanum. Next base: position 232,887,654 of record NC_090934.1, read on the forward strand.
AAACAGGAGGAAGGCCAGATGACATATTAACAGGCGCACATAGAACACTGTTTTTAAGTAGACTAGCTCTTGATGATGTGGAGAGAGACAAGAGCCATACAAGCTGGAGCATAATGATGTCAGGCGAAGAAAGGGAAGAAAACAAGAAAGCGCGAAGAGAGGGTGCACGCAGTTTTTTGAAAGACTCAAGTGTAGAAAAAGGTGTAAACTGGTCAGACTTAGAGGACCCTAAAGAAATAACCAAAGAACTGACACCGACACTAAGCGACCACAAGCACGATTGTGCAGTACAGGAGATATATCTCCGTTTTATGTAAGCAGATTAAGGTCACTACTAGGATGAAGACAAATGGGTGAGACTAGCCCCACCTGGAAAACAAGAAGTATAGGTGAGTATGTTTATGGATCAGGATTTTCATAATTCACATTATTATAGAAAGGGGGAGGACGACCATAATACATACCATGGCCACAAATGGATAAGGATAATTTGAAATGTAAATTACCTAGTTTGACTTCAGGTGTGGGAAAATGGATTTATGAGTTAGAGGGATTGACATTAGGAAGGACGTTAGCAATAGGTGACATAAAAGTCCTGCTGGCAGCCATTCTAGGGGAGAGGGCTAACGTCATTTGGAAATGACCAGGGTATGCGAGTGTGGCTGCACAAAACATGACACAAGAGGGAGCGCCATTTAACAATTGCAGAGCAGATGTATGGTGGGCACTCAGGGTACAATATGCCGATACATCAGACATGGGTGTGATTATGACTAGGAAAATGGCTGAGGGTGAAGATCCTGTTGCCTTTATTCAAGATATTCAGGAGCAATGGTGTCTCAAGACAAGAGGCACATGGGATAGAACGGTGGCATTATTTTACCACATTGTATGCCAGGGACTGCCTGAGCCAGTGCAACGGCGGATGAAGAAACAGGTAGGGATAGAAGCAAAGCCATGGCCAGAAATACAGTTGACTATCAAACATCATTGTTGATTGTTACAGGAGAAGAACAGGAAGAAAGCTGAGAGTAGAAATCAGGAAGAAGCGAAGTTAGTGCAGAAAAAATAGTCAAAATTAGCTATTGTGGGAGCGGTATTGACAAGTGGTAAAGGTGTGACGACACAAGAGATGCAACCAGCGCAGCAAAGTCATGTAGTGTATCCTATGGATCAGAGTGGGTACAGTTTTTGCCCAAGAGGGAGAGGGAATGGACCTAGGGGAGGATGAGGTGGATTTCAAAACCCTCAGAGAGAAGGAGGATTTATTGGAGGACAGCCGCAACAATCTTGGTACTGTGGCTATATGGGACATATAGCCAGAATATGTAGAAGTAGAGAGGGCATGCAGCAAAACTGGCAAGCTCCAAGAGACGGGATGTGCTATATTGCACAGTACAATACAGAACCACAAGAGTATTATGCCCAAGATCACACACAGAATCAGACATGTGCGCCGCAAACACAGCAAGCTACATTACAAATGCTATTGCCACAAGGACAACCACAGCAAGTGCCTATGCAAACACAACAGACATAGACCCAGCAAGCCCAGATGCAACAGGCCATGGTACCACAAGGGAATATGAACGCAGGAGTTCCACAAACACCCACACCTAGAATAGAGAGTGTGACCGTGGTAGGAGGAAATCCTTTCACGAGTACAGGGATGAATTTATATCCACAATAGGACAGCCCACGGAGCGACCTGATGTGTTCAGTACTATCAATAACACCGGATCACCAAGAGGAACCATTGGTCAAGGTAACAATAGGAGGCAAGACATTTTAATTTCTTATAGACACTGGAGCAACTTCTTCCTGTGTCTGTGAGGAAAAAAGCAATGTCAGGTATTGCCATGAATGTGCAGGGATTCTCTGGGATGATGAGCTTAGTTTCTTTTACAGGTGAATTACCAAGCACTATAGGAGAACATGACATGTCTATGTCATTATTATATTCTCGGCAGACACCAGTTAACATACTAGGGTGTGACTTGATGACAAAACCTAATATGACAATATCTTTTACTGACAAAGGAATAGTGTGTTCCACTCCAGGGATACATTGTATGAATATGAAAGACTTTATATTAGCCTTTACAGTCCAGAAGGCATTATGTGGACTCCCTTTAGGTCCAAAAGTGTTTTTGTATGGAGGTACTGTTTTATTAATATGGTTACCCAGGTTGGTAGGTCAATGTTGAGAATACCTGACAAGTTTTTGTTTAGACCAAAATACATATGGATGATGGCGAAGTACAGGTTATCCTTGGAGCTAGAAGCAACAGTGGTCAAAGAAGAAAGAGTGGTTGTCCATGGGTCAGATGATGAAGAAAGAGGATGGAGAGCAGTTATAGCCCTCAGTTGACAGACTTGACAGACAAGGAGATTAGGGATGATTATTCAGATGATGAGTTAGCATTGTTTATGAGTCTCACTTATTGGATAAAAGTGGAGAATAGAGAAATAGCACAGAGAAACCGTAATTTTTCTTGGAAGATTTAGACAAGTGCCAAATATTTTATGGACTACCAGTCCATATGACATAAGTCTATTCAAAGGAGCAGGTGCAGTTAAAATCAAGCTTAAACCAGGAGCAATCTTGCCATGAACTAAACAATGTCGTATGCCCAAAGAAGAGGATGAAGGTATATTTGAGACTATTTCAGCTTTAATGAAGCAGGGAATTTGGTGCCATCTGAGTCTCCATGTCACACGGTTGTGTACCCAGTGAAGAAATCAACTGGGGGTCGTGGAGATTTATTCAGGATCTTTGTCCCCTAACGACTATTGTTGAAGCAGAATTACTTTTAGTTATAAATCCCGCTACAATATTATGCAACATCCCATCTAAGTCCAATTATTTTACATTCATAGATTTAATAAGTGTTTTTCTCAATTCCCCTTCACGAGGACTCACAGGATTGGACTTCATTTTTATATAGAAATATGCACCTGAACAATACTCATTTGCCTCAGGGGTACTGTGAGTCCGCTCCGCCCTCACTCTTTAACAAGGTCCATATGGACCTAGGTAATGTACAGCTTGAGAGTGCAATTATTCAGTACGTAGATGACATATTAGTATGCACTGAGACAGAAGAAAGATGCAGAGAAGACTCAGTTCGTCTCATGACCATACTAGCAGAAAAAGGATACAATGTAGACAAAGAAAAGTTACAATATTGTCAGGAAGAGGTCCTTTTTATAGGACAGTTAATCTCACAAGAAGGTAGAAAAGTGACACCTGAAAGAGCAGAAGCAGTTATGAAGACTTCAGAACCTAAAACTGTTAGGGAAATGCAACTGTTTTTAGGCCTTGTACCTATTGTAGGGCCTGGGTTTTTGATCACAGCACACATATTCAACCACTTTTACAGGAATTAAAGAAACACAACTAGACAAAAGTAAGGTAACATGGACAGGTGAAATGACTGAAGTATTTGAAGTATTAAAAATGGCGAACAATACAGCCCCTGTGCTAGGAATTTCAGGCTATCATGAAGAATTTTACCTATTTTCTCATTCAAATGGAGAAGTTATGACAGCAGTCCTCACACAGAAAATGACATTAGAAACCATTAGCTTACTATAGTGGGATTTTAGATCCAGTAGTGAAGCTGAACTGTGAGGGTGAATTTGAAGTAGTAACAAGTGCGAGATTGCCTTTACATTGTTCAGCACAGGCTGCAGAATTAGTGGGGCTCATTGCCTATGTGATGTCAACTGTACGTGCAGGTTTGTCATGCTGGGAAAGGAGGGGCTTCCTCCGTGCAGACAGCACGCCAGTGAAACATGCGTCCCTCTATTTCTGATTTTGAAGTAAAAAGTGTTAAAATTATGTCAGGGCGGTGTATGATGGTAAAGGGTTTTTTTTAACATGTTGTCTGTTGTTCAGTTATTTGAGTTACAAGGATAAGCCCCACAGGAAGACAAAGACCTTTGGAGAAAACCATGTTCATTATCCCCCACTGAGGCAATCTGGAGGCAGGATAGCACTGGAAAGCCAACCCTGCACATACGACTCGAGAGAGTCTTGCTGCTATGATTGCAGATGATTGGTTCTCAACAAATGTATTAGAACATGTGGCGCAGTTTATTGGAAATTGTATTGTGTGCCAGAAAGGTACAGCAGGACACACTTAGCGAACAGTTAGAGGAGCAATCCCTAGACCCAATGGCCCATTTCAGCATCTACATATATACAGATATAGGTATATGCTGGTTGTGGTATGTCCCTTTCCTAGATGGATAGAGGCAGGTCCATGTACGCACCCTGATTCCACATGTGCAGCCAAGTTCCTTGTGCTCGAGGTGTTCCCAAGGTGGGGTGTGTGCGAAGTCCTGCGGTCTGACAATGGACCACATTTTGTGAATGAACTATTTGAACATGTTACTCTTTTATTAGGTATGAAGCACAAGTTCTTTTCTGCCTTTCACCCACAGGCGAATGGGATTTGTGAACATTTAAACAGACTGCTTAAAGAGAGGATTGCAAAAATAAAGATCACTTTGAAGAAGGGGTGGTTACATTGCCTACCCCTTGCATTATATGCACTGCAAAATCGGCCTGGCTCAGATCACCACCTAACTCCTCATGATTTGGTGACCAGATGCCATATGAGAATATCTCTTGCTCCTCCTACTAGGTAAGAAACTGATGCTCATGTGTAGCGAAGACATTAGGTGATGAGATGCATGATTGTTTGGCAACCATGACTGCTTGTGTCTCTTTTATTTCTCAACAGATCAACAACCGGAGAGATGGGTCAAAGAGGATTGAAGCAGACAGCCAACCAATTGATTCTGACAAGCTATTAAAGCAACATAGTTTATATCCAGGGGACCAGGTGCTCGTACGCAAGTTTGTTCGCACTTGGAAAAAAACCTGGTTCGAGGGACCGTACCAAGTGAAAGAAGTTACTCCCTCAGCTGTCATGCTACAAAGAAGACGAGCCTGGCTGCTCCTGCACAACATCAAACTGTATAAAGGAGAGACCTTGACCCCTCCTGCATCTGCTGACAGTGAAAAAAGAGAAGAAGTTACATGCACGCAGACCAGATCGTTAGCAGGAGCAAGGATAAAGAATTTACGGAGTCTAAAAATACTTTGGAATAAAAATTGACATTTCTTAAATCTAATAAGGAATGAATGGACTTGCAGTTATTCTGGAACTATTTTAGATGGGTACAAGAGAAATGTATTGACGTACCGGATCCAAAGAAAAAGGCACACTGCATCTTCTATGCTGCCAATCATATAATAACATTGCACACATTCTTGTATGCTCTTTTTTACCTACATATTGCAGTTTTACCCAGTTCTGATAAGACATATGTGGACATTTTGACATTTCTTGGCAATCTCAAAAACAATCATATTATTTTCAGAATCATTATCATGATTATCTTGCAGTTTTTGATATAGAAATGTGATTTACCAAAAAGAACAAAATTACATATTGAATTAAAACAAGATGGGAAGGTTACAACATATAAGAGACCTACTACCATCAGGAAAATCAATTTGTTTTTCTAGAATAGTAATTGTGATTTCATTCTGCATTATGATTAGTCTTTTCTTCTTTATTATTATGGCATTTAGACACATAATGATAAAAAATTCAGATACAGAGGTTGACAATGAAACATTTCTTATAATCCCTGACAAAAGTACAAGTAGCATCTTCCCTGATTTTACTGAACACATTGTTCAACTTAAAAGGGATGCTGGTGAAGATAATGAAAATATAAATACATATCTTGATAATTCGGCCCATTGAAAGAATAATATGTGGTATCAACACATGAAGGAGGTGGGGGAGAGAACATCAGATGAAAGCTGCTACGTATGTTCTCTCATCCCCTATGCCATGAATCCAGCCAGAACATTTATTGCAAAAGAAAAACCTGCACTTGATGCAAAGTGCCTCGGCCATCTAGCAGCATGCATAACCAGAGGACAATTTGAAGGCAGATGGGCAACCCTATGATGGCGATCAAGATGAATATTTCCTTATCAAGATGCTTATGTAAAAACACAAAAGATGTTAAAAGGTATTAAAAGAGATAGGCTGGATGAGCAAGATGCGTATATATCCATCCCTGACTGGAGAACAAATAAAGCTTGTTGATTCAGACCTAGTGGAAAAATCAGGAGTACCAGGATGCTGGGAGAGACCTCAGCTATTGGTATATGGACGAGTGGCTATAAGTACATGATGGGAAGAAGGAATGTTATCCTGAACTGCACACCTATTGAAGAAGGAACCAGTAAGAATAGTGCAAATAGTAAACAACATGTGCCTAAGGTCATGGGACAAGTATTCTAAGCTACCAACATGGGCTGACAATGAAGCAGGATCGGTGTCCATAATACCAATAAATAATGCAACAACATGCTTCAGGAACAATGGCCTGGCTCTGGTTGGAGAAAATAAAGGATGGCCCGATATTGGGCCTGTGGATCCAGAGCTTATATGCAGTTGGGGTGGAATTAGTTCTATTGTGGTCATACATGTTCCTGCATTCGTGATTCCCCAAAGTGACCTTCATATTGATGAGTTCCCAAAAATAAATGAATATCAGAGAAAGAAGAGGTCGCTCAATCTCCTTTGGCTGAAGAGGGAGAACTATTTCTCATCAAAGTCAATAGCAGCCTTTGATGATATTTCAGCAGAGCATAGATTATTCAGCAAGACCATAATTATTTTTATATCTATATTTATGCCAGTACTTCAGACTGCAGGGAATGCCAAGTGGTTACAAATTACCAGATGGTAGCTGCTACAAATGATTAACACGACAATACAAGGATTTAATGCAATCAAGGAAGAAGTGAGGGCAATCATGCTCACGACCCTCCAGAACAGGTATGTCTTGGACTTAATTACAGCAATGGAAAGAGGCATGTGCGCCAAGATCGGGCCTTCTTGCTGCACATTTAATTCTGCCCATGATGGAGAATATGGAACCCTGTGAGCAAGCAAAGGGAACACAAACCACCTCCTGCAATGTGTGCATATCAGAAATCAACTATTCATCTCTAGAAACAATGTCAGAGCAACAGCCTGAAGGACTGGGTGTGTATACCTTCTTTCACCAAAAAACCTTGGGTCTGTTTTTTATAAAGAAGAGCAAACAATTATGTGACCCATAGGAGCCTCCAGGCTACATAGAATTTATTATTCACCTGTCTACATCTGGTTCCTAGTCAACAAAAGATAAAAGATGACTCATTCTTTGAGACACCATTTCACATAAAAGACAAACACAGTAAACATCTGACTTCTAGCATATACATATATATGTACAGTTTATAAAACAAATGAATCACAACATGGGATTAGGTAAAGTGCCACTTGAAAACACATATAATTTCGTTGTCAATCACTCTAGGTTCTAACTGCTTTCCAAATTAGTGTTTTTTTTGCAGGTTTTCTCGTAACCTCTCCCTTCTTGGGGATACTAGTGAGCAGTGGATGAAGCTGCTAAATGATCATGTCAACGCAGTGCGTTTTGGCTCATATGGCAACAAGAAAGACCGCATCCATCTGTGGTCTTCTTCTTTAGTGGTGCCGGACCTTCATCATGATAGGGGGCTAATTTTCTGAAGGGCTTCTGTAGTCTTTAGCCCATGTAATACTTCTCTTCTGTCTATAATTAAAATAAATAATACCTGTTTAGGACTAGGCCTAAGGTTCTGTGATTTTTACAAAATGCTCATTCATGCAGGGCATATCTGACATAGGTTTCAACGTGCACACCTCACTCACCGTTCAAGGTGAGCAACACAGGGACAGAGGGTAAGTCACTATGTTGATTGTAGTTGACTGTAATGGCCTGTGTGATACAATAAACACAGGGCATATCTTTAGCCTCACGTGTGCTAAAGAAGTTACTGATTATTTGAAAATACATTGGTGTCATTCACAGTTTATATATCTTCAAAAATACCTCTTTTAGAAGGCTAGGATGTTTGATTGTTGCTTTGAAGCGGGCTGATGTAGATAAACAGCCAAAAGGGATTTGTCAAGACTCCTAACTTGAGAGGGCTCCTTGTCCAACCTGTAGGGAACACAGGGCAGAGGAGCCTGTTAGAAACACTCGGGTCGATCTATTTATCTCCCCGCATTAAGTATGGAATGTCAGGCAGCAATAAACTACCCCCACGTGATCAGTTGTACTTACTCGTGGGTGGCGGGCGTCTGGGCTGCTTGCTGCTCGCTCAGTAAAGCTCAGCCTACGTCCACGCGAACCTCTGAAAAAACAACAGGTCGCCTGGGGCCAGGTTATTTGTAGATTTTGTGTGTCCCTTGTCTAGCATGCATGTGACCTACGTTCAAGTGATGCAGGAGGGGCGGGGGAAGAGAAGATTCCATTGCGTGGGCATCATGGGAAATAGAATTTGCTCGGCAAAAAATTCAAATCCATTTTTTGATTCGGAATGCAGTGCGGACAGTATTCATACCCACACTCTTTTCTGCTGGTTTGATTGCACCAACAGCTTGATGCCTATGTCTGAGTCAACCAACACAGAAAACATGCTTTCATTTGTTGTTTGATCGAACTGTCGTGCAGCCTCTTCAGCTTGATCACAATGGCATTATTTGGCAGTTCACAACACAAAATGAAACTTAGTGTATTAAGGCACCACAAACAGCAATATATTCCTTGGCGACGTACATTATTGAACATATCGCATTAGTGTTATTGAACATCATCAATGTGTAGTGCTTCAAATATGGCTAAAGCGCTACACCCACATGTGCATGCATTGTTTGACAGTTCAGAAAACATTTCTACACTTAACAAACCACCCACTGTATCAGCACAAAACATTTTTCTTGGTTATACAAATTCTTTAGCATAAAGCAGCCTCGGGTTCTAAACACCACAGGCTGCAATGAAATTCTTGGTCGGGCAGCTTATTTAACATATCACATTGGAAGTGTCAGATATAATCATGGTCACGACACATCACAGATGGCTAAAGCATCACACCACAATTAGAGTAACAGTACTGCAGGCCATGTTAGGGTTCAGTTTGTGCAGGGACGCCCTGTTATTATCACTGCAACCTATATTCAATAGTTCAATCTGGACACCACAGGTCCTAGCACATACTGAGAAATATTCATTATGGAACCCTGACAGAAGAAATATCTATGCTGATGATCCTACATAAGAAGATGGAGGATGAAGCTGATGAACCAGAAAACGATGATTGGTTTTCGTCTCTGTTTTCATGGATTCCAACTTGGCTTGCGAATGCCTTCAAACTACTTGGAGCAATACTTTTGGTATTGCTAGGATTCTGTTTTATAAGGACTGTTACAGGACAATGCAAGAAGACAGCTAAGAAAGCTATTGGGATGAAGATTATGATCGATATAGATGCTGGAACTGGTGAACACATGCAAAATGATAGCAGCTCCCATGAGAACATAAAAGGAAGTCCGCTGGCACCCCCAGGTATGAAGTTCTACTACCCTAAGGATCACAAGAAATATTTCGGACTTTGGGTATTTTGTCCTCCATCTTGAGAGTGCTGCCATATGACTTGGAGTGTGGATGAACATGTAAAGAATGCAGGTCAACTAAGAAGGGTGATGAAGATATGAATCCCAAAGAAGCCACAGCGTGAAGAGGAGGTGAAACAGAGGGCTCAACCAGAGAGGGGAATGTAGAGGAGCTGTTGGACATGTCATCACTAGCTCCCGCCCCTTCACCTCCATCATATTGGAACAGCAGTGGAGGAGCCCTATCTGGGACACTAGGTATTGTCCAATATTGCATTAAGTGTATGAGAGACGATATGCACTCAGACAACCACATAGAATGTGCCCCCGCACTGAAAGGGTGGAAGGATGTCTGCACACACCATTGGACATCGAAGAGCTATAAGAGAAATTTGATGAGAGTAGAGGGACGTCAAGGAGGAAAGACACGAAGACACACTGAAAGGATGTGTAAATACTTAAAGAATGTAGATGTAACTGCAGTGATAAAAGAAACATGTAATCGAAGATGAAGAAATCATATGCACCAAAGAAATTAGGGAGGAGAGGCGAAGTGAATGTACATACGCAGAAACACAAGGAAACTGGGACATATAGAAGCTTGCTGCAGAAGAAAACATGATGTGGCTAAAGCAGCCATGATGAAAGATGGACATCGGACTCATGTTGAAAACAATCAAGCTACCTCAGAAACAGACCAGGGCTGCAGAGTCAAGGATGCCACAGTTAGGAATAATTGCAAGGCACAAAGGAAGTCAAGAGGATAAGCTGTATACGTAAGACATATTTCTCTTAGTTTAAGCAAAGAAGAAAACATCTGCAATAGACAAGTATTGGACAATCAAAGATACGAAAGCCTATGCAAGGTGGAGTAAGCAAGTCTACAGAGGCGAAGAGGAATAGTGACACCCAGCTTAATTAAATCAAATAGCAGTAAATAAGAGGACGAAATGGACAACATTGTGGTCTTATCACACGTGACTCAGAAGTAAAAAACAAGGGCTATTCATTAAGCTCCAGACGAAGATAATGGTGTACCTACACTCCCTTAAATGTCCCAGAACAGAGAGCAGGCTGCAAGGTCAACTATAAAGAAGAAGCCTTGGCTTGGGGCCTGACCGATGAGAGATGATGGACTAATTGGGCAAGCGGGTAAGTAGCCTGATGTTGCTCTCTGCACCTGAGTTTCGTTTTGCTTACGTGCTGCTAACAAGCTGAAGGTCCAGGGTTAGGAGAGAATGCCAATCAATCAGAGGGTATATGTGGTAACACGCTATATAATGTTGCACAGGCCAACCTGCTGCTTTTATTCTCCTATATTCTGTATTATACATATTTAAAAGTGGTTCAGGGCGTGCTTATTAGATAAGGGACATCCAGTAATATTACTAATACTTATACGATATACAGGCATATGCATGTCTGTATATCGTATAAGTATTAATAATATTACTATTGCCACGTAGGGTAACGCCATAGATGATGCATCGAGGTATAAAGCCTTTGTGTAATCAGAACTGAAGTGTGAGTGCGTGGACTACAGTTTGTTGTTCGGCAGATTGCTCTACTTTATTAGAGCTGACAATAAAGTAGTATTTTGCCATATTCTTTGAGTCTCTCTGGTTATTTTGGTCTGGGATCATTATTGGTAATTCCAACTAGCACATGAGAAGCTTCAAGGTGCAAGAGCAGATATTTATGATTGCCTGGAAGTAGACGACAACATAATCTTTCAGATTGCTTCATTGTAATAATAGATGTAAATCTACCCAACCAACGATCGATAGGTAGGGAGGTCTCTCAACACTCAAGAATCCAATGCTTTCACGTTTCTTTGTGTTGCTTACAAAGATGACACATTTTGTCACAAGGTGTGATGCCTCTAATTGGACCCATAACATCCAATGCACACAGGATGTTGAACCAGATTCTAAGGTATGTCAATCACATCCTGCGATCAGGGAAGATACATAAATAGTTGGGCAGAGTGTGTATTCTTCAAATTATATATTTGTAATGAGCACAGTGATGCCTACGGGCTTGTGGCTTGTTACAAAACCTATTTAGATAGATAGATAGTAAGGATCGCATATATCTTATATTTCTGGATTTTAAGCGTGTTGGTTACTCCAATCCCATAATGTTACTTTTGAATTCACCTAATTAGGGTTAGATGTCTTCTGAGAAAGCAAAGAAAATAGTCTGTTTTAGTCACATGGACAGCTCACTGTGCTTCTCTCATCCCTTAGGCCATCACTTTCTACTGTCCTCTGTAGCTTCTTGGTTGATCTCTTTATACATGAGTAAGACGCGGGTGAACTTCTCCTCGGCCTTCTGCAGGCAAGTGCCTCTTTAAACCTCCCACTGGCTATTTGACTAGAGGACTGACCTCCTCTATGCTTTAGGGTACTGGCATGTCATGCTTGTCCAAGGGCGACCTACTATAGCCTCTGCTCTGCTTCCTCCCTGCTTCAAGTCTTCTCCTGTACCTCGGTGATGCCTCACCGCCTGTTTGTGTGGACAACCATCCTAGGTTTTCCACTTTTGGGCACAGAGTTCACCTCTCTTACTCCCATTTATTGCCTGGATCCTGGCCTGAAGCACTCTCCCAGCTCCTCTTCTTGCTCCATCTATCTTGCACCTCTCCTCTGCTCCACTCACTCTCACCTCTGTGTTGATGTTCTACCACTCCTCCTTCAAACTTCACATCCCAACCTCCTCCTTCCTATTACTGATATGCTTCACTCCTCCTCGGTTCCACTCTTCACACCCACCTCCTCAATGCTGATGTTTGACTACTTCTACTTTGCATGCCTCCTTACAACCTCCTGCTTCTCTACTCTCCTCTTCCACTCTCTCCTGCGGCTGCCACCAACTCAAAAACGTTCCAACTCACTCCAAATACGCTCCTACTTTGACTCCTTAAATCCAGCTTGCAGCCCTCCTTGAACAGACTTTTATACATCCTAGTTCCCTCAGTGAGGTCAGGAGGTGCAGAGGTTGACAGAGATTAAGAGGAGGGAAGAAGGTGGAGCGGTGTGCCAAAGTGTCTGTGGAGAAGTTAGTTAAGAAGTGCAGGTGAGGTATTGCGTGTGAGAGGGAGTGGTACCAAGTGTAGAGAGTGAGGTTGTGACTGTGAGAGTGAACAGTGGTGGAGAAAGGTGCACGAGGGAGTAGAGGCGTAGGGTGAGTGTAAATAAATGCTGGAGGGGAGAGCTGAGAGAGTGAAAGTGTGAGTGGGAGGTGACCGAGAGAGATAGAGAGAGAGAGAGAGAGAGAGAGAGAGAGAGAGAGAGAGAGATGGAGGAAGGAATTGTAAAATATAAGGTTTGGGGTAGGGGAAAGTAGTTGTGGAGCAGAGAAGTGGGAGAGATAGGAAGGAGAAGGAGTGTGAGAAGATCAGGACACGAGAAGAAAGAGGCGGGAGGAGAGATAGAAAGAGAGACCGTGGAGAGGAGTGACTAGTGTAGAAAGGAGAGAGCAGAGGGAGGGAGACTACCAGAGGGATTAGGAGGTGCGAGGCGACAGTGAAAGGGAAGAAGGGAGTAGGAGATAGGGGAGTAGGCAGTAAGGAGGCATAGAACCACGGACAGGGATGAAAGAGAGAGAGGGAGAGAGAGCGAGAGAGAGAGAGAGAGAGAGAGAGAGAGAGAGAGAGAGAGAGTCTGAGAAAATACAGGCACTACCTGAACACCATTGAGACCATCATTGTGGGAACCCTAGAATAGGGTATCCTTAGGAAGCCCGAGAAGGAGTAAGAAAGGTGAGGCCTTGGCTTTTAGATAGGCTACCTTAGACAGCAGGGATTATGGCTCTGTAGTTTCACGCTACACTTGGGGGACAGGAAAGCCTGGGAGTGGATGAAGGGAGGCTGTGGACCAATCAGGGAAACCCCTTTGTCTGATTGGTCTGCAGGTTCAGGAACGTCCCAAAGACATTTTAAAAGTTGTATTTATAAACGACCTTGAACCATCTGTTAGACTTGAGATTCTTAAGGCCATCTATGACATCAGAGATAAGCATGGGTGGCTGATAATAATTGTCTGTAATTGGGGTCTTCTCAACTGGTTTTCCATTTCAGCAGTGTCTAATTCAATATTAAGGGTCTCCCGTCTTCCGTGGAGCCTGCAGCTAAAAGTCTGGTCCTACGAGTGAGTTCCGGTCTCCGCAAGCGAAGCCACTACACTGTGCTTGTGGGAATTCAGACACTGCTTGCCATGGTAGTGGGGGGTTCCACTGGTGCACTAATTATGGGATGAGCATGCCTTAGGTGAAGGAACGATATTCTTCTCCACTCCCTCCCACCCCCCACACGGCGAACAAGAAAGCAGGGTCGCCAATGCACCCTCCTGTCCGGATATAGACAAAAGATACCTCAGCAATGAAACTATCAAATTTCGAGTGTGAACTCATGAACTGCTCATTGGAAGGCGGAATAGTTGCTTGACTTTTCAAGACTAGCTATGTTAAACCGCTTCTCAAAAACACCCCAGGAAAGATTAAACCCTCAAACTACCAGTCACTTTCCAGCTTGTTTCTGAAATGGTTGGGGAAGTTGTTGCCACGTTTTGGGAGGGTGTATGAGTTTTGTTGTGGGATGTCGGGTTTCTCATCTCTGGCGACTTTGAACACTTCTTTCTGTGTGGTACTGGCTGTACTGATGTGTCTGGCTTGGTGTAGTTGCCTGGATTTTAAGACAGCTGCCTTAAGTGCGGGATTGATTGTTCGTGTGCTGTTTTGTCATCCCCGTAGTGTTTCCTGCATACTAGTTGTAGTTTCTGGTTTGGTTTATTTAGGGTTCTTAGTTGAGGAGTGAACCACTGTGCTGCTTCTGGAATGTGTTGTACACCCTTTCGGAGACCCCCATCTTGAGTACTGTGTCCAGTTCTGGAGGCCATCTCTGGAGCATTGTGCCCATTTCGGGAGGCCACTGATATGTACATATGTATGAGGTTTGCAAAGTGTTGGCATAGCTGGGAAGCAATAGAGCGCTGCACATAGGGGCTGTGTGGGGGGGGGGGCGTTCCAGTAGGGTGCAGGGGTAGCAGAGGAGCTGGGATGTGTAGAGAGAACATTACGTCTGAGAAGGAAGGCACCTAAATGCCTTCAGTCTCTCAAGTCCCATGAGCACAGTGCAACAGGCTGTTTTCTATGCAGAAAAGTATTTCAAGACCAGAACCGGAATTGGTCTTTAGCCATGCAACATCCGTTCCATGGGAATCCATATCCATTCATTTTGCCTCTGCATGAAAATCTCGTGCAGGTGTGAAAGGGGAAAGGCCTTGACAGGATGAGGAGATCAGCACAGCAGGGATCTTACCTTGCTCCGCGCCCCTCCTCTGCCTTGTAACTGCATCTAAATGGGGCAAAGCGAGGGAATAAGGGCGCAAATTACGTGTCAGTTTCCTCTCTCTCACCCTTTAAAATTAGGCCTTGTCTGTTTTCAGAGTGGTGGCACTCAATGGTAAAAGTACAAACACGTGTTGCCTATTTTCACATAAATAGCACCAACTGCTTGGCCCAAGCTGCAGGAGAATTGATCAAGGGGAAAACAGTACATGCATTTAAATGAAAAATATACAGACAAATGTAAAGACAATGTAGGGTGTGTGAGTGTGCCCGTGTGTGTACGCGTGCCCGTGTGTGTGTGTGTACGTGTGTCAGTGAAGCAGGGAGGGTGGGCGTACCGGAGGGGTCTTATCAGTCACTGCATTCTCCACTTCCATGTTTTCAGAGATAGGCCAATGGGGGGAAACGATCAAGGGGGAGGGCCGTGTTTGCAGTCCCTCTGATTAAATCATCTCCTAAACTGATCTTAACCTGGCTGGCTGCTCAGTAACCACAGGCCAGTCAAAAAACATGCGAGCCCCTATTGCCCAGGTGAGAAACAATGCCACCTCTGCACAGCAGGAAGCGCCGCCCCCCACACCACACGGGGATAAAGTGGCATCCAACAGGCCCAAACAAACAGGGCGGGCGGGGACTACCTGGAGTCCCGGCTGCTGATGCTCCAGCAGGAAGTCACTGGGAGACAATGCTACCACAGTATAACCATTTCACGCCAAGCTGCTGCTCCCACCCCCTTTTAGTGGTGGCTCATTGTGAGCGATCACAAAAGGCCTCGGGGGCGGATTAAGGATATGGAGTGGGGGGGGGGGGGCTCAGGGGAGAGGGGAAGTGAGATGAAGCAGCGAGCTATCTGCTTGATTAGATAGACTGTGTGCTCCCGGAGAGAGATTGCTGCCATAGAAAGAATGAGTGTTGCAGATCCGGGCGCCCCATCTTTTCAGCTTCAGCAGGACAGGCCAAGGGCTCACGGAGGCAGGAAGCAGGGTTGCCCCTCCCAGGGTGCCCTGCTATGGCACTGACGCCTGGAAGGTCGTCACCCTAGGCCAGTGGTCTTCAAACTTTTTATGCCAAGGCCCCCTGAGCAAACAATAAATTGTTCTGGGACCCCCCTGCCCCGCCCCTCTATGTTGGTGTTTTTTTTTTTATAGAGATAGCTGTGAAATGTGTGATGTCCATACACGAGCACACTGGATTGGCCCCTAAAAAAATGCCAAATTTACAGTATGTATTGCTCACCGTCACCCTACTCCCAGTATAGTCCCTGGGCTCCCCCACCTGCTCCCATCACAGTGGCTGGGCTCCCTCATCCCACTCCTACCCAGTCCCTGGGCATAACTATTTCCCCCAAAATTGACATAGCGACCGAGCGCAGTGAGGGAGTCTGAACCAATCCATGGGGTTTGGGGGTGTTTCCCCCGTGACATTTTTTTCTTCAAAATAATAGATTAAAATGTTGCATTGTAGAGCATTCTTTAAAAAAAAATGGGTAATTATCCAAACAGTTTGCAATTGCTGCTGCGGGGGCCCAGGGGACAGGCATGACATGTTTTACTGGCCATCTATGATAGATGTCCAGCAAAAATATACCATCCCTGTCCCCTGGGCCCCACTAGGCCTAAGACAATCAACATGGTTATGTGTGTATGCAAGGCACTGGGGTGCCAAGGGAGAAAACATGCCATTTTTGACTGGACATCTATGATAGAAATACAGTAGAAATGCCATCCCTGTCCCCTGGGCTCCTCAGCACCTCAGAAGAAGAGCTGATTTTGGCAGGTTGGTAGGAGGATTGTACAACAAAGGCATTTAGCCATTTTTAAAATGCCTTTGTTGCTTTTGTTGTACAGCCCTCCTTCCCCCATCTATCTACCACTTGCCAAAATCAGCTTAACTGACCAAAACAAACTAATACACACACACACACACACACACACACACACACAACTATTCTTATGGGGCCTAATATGCCATGACACACCATCCCTGTGAGGACCTCTTTGTCATCAAACAACATCCCAGTGGGGATCTGAACATGACCACGCACCATCCTTTTGGTGGACTCAGTACCATCATATCAGCTCTATGGGGACTTCAGCATCATGCCATACTATTCGTATTCACATACCCTTGTATGGCCAATTGGGTGCATCTGTGGCTTCATTTGCATCACCTGAATGCATTTTCCTTCGCCTTTTGGGTATTTTTGGTTAAAATCGGCCACTATTTTTGGCTGTGTTTCGTTCAGTATTTTAACCTGAAGGTAGGATGGAATAGCATTTTTATTTCCAGCTCTAATTCCACTGGAGGATGTATCCCGGGGGGGAATTATCACTGGTTTTCATTGCTTATTCCTCCAGTGCTAATTTCTTCAGGGTTAATTTCACCAGAGGAATTAGTGTCCATTTTCAATAACCTGTATATCAGCAGACTGAATAAAGTGGCGGCAATTCCACTACTGCCACTTTGACCCTTAGAGATGAACTTGTAATGAAACCAAATTAGTATCAAACATTAACCCTGTGAATATGTTTGTGTAATCAGACAAAATGTGATGCCAACATTCAATTAATTCACATATCAGACTATAGACAAGATGACATCAGTGCACATAATGTGTTGTCTTCACAGTGTGGACAAGATGACATCAGTGCACATAATGTGTTGTCTTCACAGTGTGGAATTCAATATCATCACACGCCACCCATATGGGGACTTCAACAAAATCACAGAAAAATAAGGAAGTAAAGTAAGTCACATTGTGATTGGTTTGTTACAAAGTAGCCAATGCTTAAAATGAATCTGGAAGTGTGTTGTGCAATGAGGGAAGACTTATGTTGCGTATCAATTATATTCAATTCTGTAAACATACAAAATACACAAAAAACAGCTTAATTTCATTCTTTTACATTTAAACGCAGAGTTCAGGCCATTTAAAATACAATTGAATTTGTGTATAAATGGTTCCCATGAATCTGCTGTCTGTTGCCTAAGCATGTAGGGCATCTGATTTATCAAGTGTGTTTAAATTCCTGTCCGTGTGTTGATGACTGCAATACCACACCCAGCCTGCGGGGGCAGAGCTGAGTAAAAAATCAACACACCAAAATAAACACAGGTCCCCACAAAGCCATTTTTTTAAAAGTTCTAAAAATTGGCACAGATGTCTTTTAAGTTGTTTTAATTCATTTGGAAGGCATTACCATGTGGGGACTTGGGTTTAGGTCCCCACAGTGAAATGAAGTCCCCACAGCGTGTGCATGTTTACACACCCAAGTCCCCACAAGGATAGTAACACAAACTCACACGCACACACAAACAAACAAACAGCACACAAAATCAGTTACATGGCAACGGGCAACAATATAGAACCACAGAACTTGAGCAAAGACAGTATGGTAGTTCCGACAGTAACCCATGTGCTCACGGAGACACGCATGTAGCATAGAAACCCGCATTAGGTCAACTAGGACCCTGAGAAAATATAATAAAGCCTCCCACTATGGACCTCTCTGGGACAGCAGCACGCCCAACCTTTGAACAGCAACTCACAAAACACATGCCACTGCAAATCTCGGCTCCCCACAGAAAACCAGGGCTTTGCCGAAGTTCAGATGCCGGGAAGTCAACAGCAGTCTAACGTCATATAAATCGGAAATAGGTGGCAGGGAAGACTTCTCATATAATATGATAAGTGCCTATATGTTTCCAGACGAAACTACCAATCCAAAATACAGCCAAACATATGAAAAATGTGGCAGTAGTTTAAAAGCCCATTTTAGGATTTGCCACATAGACAATATGAGCATGGAATTCTGAGATTACCAACTTTAGATATTTACACATTTTAATCCTTCAAAGGTGACTTTTTGAAGACACAAAGCACTGCGTGTGTTTGTGACAAAATCATCTTCGGGCCAGAAGAAGGACAACCCTAGATGTGGGTCAACATCAGAAGCTTCCAAGGATCAATAGTGGAGAAACTTCCTACCCATGAATGGGGGTTTCTAAAGCACACATGTACATATTCTCTAATCATAATTGAACAGTGTGGCATCCTCCTAGTGACCCTACCCCCTGGATCAGGGTAGGCAGCACTCCCCACACTCACAGCATTCATACAGTGGTTCTTCTGCTCAGGCCTGGCTGAAGAAGTGAAGGTGGGGAAGCATCTCAACATGATGGTTAGAGCCCCCCCTTACTTAGTGTGGAAAACAGTCTGGGGTGTATACATTATAATGGGGACAGGCGGCCAAAAAGCAGGGAGCTGAAACACGAAATGCCCACTGATGATCACCTTCTTGCCTTTACCACCATGCCTTGCTGACAAAGTAGAATGTCTAGCTTTTCAGTAGGCCTGTAGTGTTTCATCTCCCTGCTGGCTGGCTGGCTGTCTCATGATCATCGGAGTCTAATAATGACTCGGTGTATTTCTTTGCATTAAATGTGTGCTCTGCAGAGCTCACGTTACAAACTTAATTTGCTGGAGCCCTTCAGGTTTTCACACGCTCTAGCAAATAAATAAAAGCTTCTAACATAACGCAAGCATTGCAAAGGGCTCATTTAAAGCCCCAGAGTGAAAGCAGTGTAAAAGGGAAGCTATTACCGTATTAAAAGACTGCTGACTGGCAACATGGGAGAAGTTGCTGGGCGCCCCCGTGAACCTCGGGGTACCTTTCATTTCAAATGGTTGAAAGTCCATGACTGTCGCTAACCCCGCTACTAAAGGAGGGCCCACATGTGCAGCTGGCTACTCCGGTTTAGCTAAGCCCTTGTGTTCTGTGTCACCCAACCTTTTTTCTGTGTGTTGACACCTACCTGTGTGCGTGTGAGCGGTACCTGCTGGCACCTCAGTAACACCCCTATCAACTAGGGCGTTAGAGCACGCTATCAGACACCTTCTCTTCTCACAAAATTAGCCACCTTCTCCACGAGCCTCAGAGCCCTCGTTAGCCACACATATAGGAGGTAGCTATGCCCTTAATGAGGGCATGGCTGCCTCCAAACTCGGGTCCGGGTCTGGGTTCCCTGATTGGGGAAATACCAGGCCATTTTGACCTTGGAGGGCCCGGTACTTCCCCATTCAGGGAACCCGGACCATCCCCATTCCCATTTGAGCCCCCATGGGGCTCAATGGGAATGGGGAGCATGCTAACAACGGGCCCGTTAATGACGGGCCTGTTTTGGCATGCTGGGCCACTCGCGGGACCCACTAAGGACATCTGGTAAAATCAGGCATCCAAAGCGGGTCCTGCGAGTGGACCTCGTAATAGGGCGGTAAGGGGTTAACGGCTCCGGCACCTTTAACCCCTTACCGCCCACCTCGTAATGAGAGTCTTTCAAGCTTATGGGAATTCTCGTGGCTCTCTTTGAGCTTGAGGCATGCTCACCTCTTGGCTGGGTTGTACTGTGCAGTCCTCTCCATCCACATTGGTGTCCTTCTGCACCTGGTCCTCCTTCAGCCTTGACCTCTCGTTCATGAGTCTCAGGATACTCTTTTCTTTGTGCAGTCTGCCGGAGAAGGGGTAGTAGCCGAATGTGACACATGCCACAGCATGTCACCAAACTCTGGACTGGCTGATGTAATTTAAAAAAACTTGAAAGACATTAAATAAGTGAAAAACACCCTCTGAATCATTGTGGGTATTATAAATTAAAAACCTAAAAAAGAAAAAGATTCTGGCCATGCACTCAACCGCATGCATCAGAACCCTAGACTCTACCACTGTACTACCTGCCTACATGGTGTCTGTTATTGACCCAGTTCTTATCACCTTTTCAGACAGCAGTTTTTGCTAGTCTTTCTTCAGTGTCAATGTACTGCATACTGTGTCATGCCACCACAACTTTCTGCAATTGCATGGTTTAAAGCACTTAAAACACAAGTGTGCTACAGGATGTCACCAATCTCTGGACTAGCTGATGTAAAATGTACTGTTTTAAAAACATCAAAGACATTAAATATGTGAAAAATACCCTCTGAATCATTGTGGGATAGTCTAAATTAAATTGAAAAAATAAATTCAGACCCTGCACTGGAATGCGCAACCTCATGCATTATATCCCTAGACTCTACCACTGTACTAACTGTCAGCATGTTGTCTCCTATTGAGCCAGTTCTTATCACCTTTTCAGACAGCAGTTTTTGCTAGTCCCTTTTCACTGTCATTGTATTCCATACCGTATCATGCCACCTACATTTCTCTTCAGGAAATGAAAAACACTCCAGGACAGAGCGCCCAATCAGGTGCAGATGGTTTTTATTAAGTTAAATAATTTTCAAGAAAAATAATATCGCCCTTAATGTTGACACGTGTTTCGGCCCATTCGCGTTGGCCCGAGTGATAAGAATAGCGTTATTCTTATCGCTCGGGCCAACGCGAATGACTTGTTTCTTAATCATTGGGATCAGACCCAGGACAAATCTGTGATGATTAGCCTAACTCCCACGAAGGGAATGCATTTAGCTCTGTTTTGAGGAAGGCCGTCTGGGCCGAAACACGTGTCAACATTAAGGGCGATATTATTTTTCTTGAAAATTATTTAACTTAATAAAAACCATCTGCACCTGATTGGGCGCTCTGTCCTGGAGTGTTTTTCATTCTCTTAGATTATTTTTGACAGGCTTTCCGGCTACCTGTATATCCAGTGACCTGCAACCTTGTTGGAATCCAGTTTTTGCAACCCAAGAGACATTGGGCCTCATTACGAGGTATGCCGGTAGCCATGCCGCTATTGGCGGCATGGCTGCCGGCAAAACCGCATCCGTGTCCTAACCTCGGAAAGAGCACTTACCGGACCATTCCGAGTTCGGATGGCCCGGTAATTCCTCACTCGAGGACACGGACACGGTTCATCCCCATTCCCATTTCAGCCCCCGCAGGGCTGAATGGGAATGGGAGAGGGAGTAAACAACGGGCCATTACGAGATGGCCCGTTGTTTGCTCCCTCTTCCCCTTGCGGGACCCGGTATGCACGCCTGGTTTTCCCAGGCGTGCTTAACGTGTCCCGCGAGGGGACCTCGTAATGTGCGGAACGGGTTGCGGCGCCGTTTAACCCGTTTCGACAGGGTCGTAATGAGGCCCATTCTGTTCCTTTTATGTGATTTTTTAAATCTAATTTATAAGACTTACATTGTACCTTGTGAGTCTTTTTGGTCGTCCAAGAGACCAGCTGTACCCACCAGCCTGGAAGTATTGAAAAAATATATTTCTCTTCATATCACCTTGAAATCGTTCTTCTCTTTGATTCAAATAGTACTGCAGGCATCTCTCCTGTTAGCCTCTTGTCTTACATTAACTAGCTTTCAGCAATTGCATGGTTTAAAGCACTTACAACACAAGCATGCCACTGCATGTGACCAATCTCTGGACTAGCTAATGTAAAATGTACTGTTTAACTCTGATGTTTATTGGCATTGCGCCTCATTACGAGTTTGTTGGTCCGAATACAACGGTACCGGTAAGCTTACCGGTACCGTTGTATTCAAACCGGCAAACTCCAAGTTGTGCTCGTGGGTGCCTTTGGCATGGGTCTGACCTGGCGGAATGAAAAGCACCCGCGAGCACAGCAAGCCTGGAGCACCAGCACAGTAATGTACCATGCCGGTGCGACAGGCATCCCCATTCCCATTGAGCCCTATGGGGCTCAAATGGGAACAGGGATCTACTTGCTCCAGCACCCGCAAAAGGGCATTTACTGGGTCCAGTGTGGCCGGAATACCCCGGTAATCGACCATTCGCGGGTGCCGGACCCTGTAGCAAGTTTGGAGGTTGCCTTGCCGGTTGTACTGGCAAGGCTACGTCCAACCTTGTAATGAGACCCATTGGGCCTCATTACGAGTTTGGAGGCAGCCATGCCCTTAATAAGTGCATGGCTGCCTCCAAACTCTGGTCCGGGTCTGGGTTCCCTGAATGGGGAAATACTGGGCCATTCCAACCTTGGAGGACCGGTATTTCCCCATTCAGGGAACACATCCCCATTCCCATTTGAGCCCCCATAGGGCTCAATAGGAATGGGGAGGGAGCTAACAAAGGGCCTGTTAATAACAGGCCCGTTATTAGCTCCCTGGTCCCCTCGCGGGACCCGCAAAGGACGTCTGGTCTGACCAGACATCCAGAGCGGGTCCCGCAAGGGAACCTCGTAATAGGGCGGAATGGGTTTAACAGCACCGGCACCTTTACAGGCGCCATTAAACCCATTCCGCCTGCCTCGTAATGAGGCCCATTGTCTTTAGGAAATACAACATAATGAATTAAAGCACAAGAATTGCCAAACTTCCTTGAACAAACCTGACGTTCCTCCCCCCACCCAAAAGTGAGTTACACACTATTACCAGTAAGGACAGTGAATCAGTTACATAAGACAGAAGTAGGAAAATGAATGGCGGCACCAGTTCATTGCATACCCCGTTACCCCCCCTGCAAAAAAGAGAAAAAAAAGGCCTGAAATAGGGTCAAGCCTGACACAACATAGAGAGTACTGTGTCGGAGGTCAGTGGTGTGTTCTATCACTTCCCCATTTTAAAATAAAAATTCCCCAATCAACATTAAACTATTCCACACAGTCATTAACCATATCAGCCGATTTTTAATACGTAAATATGTCTCAGAGTTTGTTCATCCAGTCATTTCTTGAAGGTATGGAGTTGCCCTTCCATTTCTGGGCTAAGGCCATCCTCCCCGCTCTCAGCATTCCTTCACTAACTTTTGGGAATCTTAGTTCGTTGCTATCCTCGTCTGGGACGCCCAACAGAACTTGTCAAGGTTTCAGGTCGGGGGATATTCCCACTGTGTCTTTGAACCAGCTGAGGACTTCGTACTAGTAAACCTTTACCTTTGGGCATGACCAAGGGGAGAAGAGGGGAGGATCCTGAGAAGATCTTGGAAAGTCTCAGGGGAGGTAGATGCCAACAGTGTAATACTTTCAAATTGTGCTCAATAGTGGAGGTGTAAAGATTACCAGAGAACATTAGTTTATATATCTTACCCCAGGTAGCCTCTGGAATTTCCCGCCCCATTTGTTCAGCCCACAATTGCTTAATGTTCCGTCTCCCTTCCGGCTCCGGCGTTACTATTACTTTGTATAGTTTGGAAAGTACTCCCTTTCGTGAGGCTGTTTCGTTAATGACTTTCTCAAAGGGTATGAGGGGTCGTGAAATCTTGGGGTACTATCTTTGGTCAGACATAATACCTTTGAGATGCAGATACTCAAATACACCCAACGATTCCGCTCCCAGAATCTCAGTCAGGGAATCGTATTCAATGAAATGGTCCTCTGAGAACAGTTGCCTGGCTCCTTCTAGCCCCTTGTCGGACCAGTTGTTTGAGTGGCGAAAGCCCATTCTACAAACCTCCAGCTGGGATCCCCACACCAAACTTAGCAGAAATGGCCAGGATGTGCCTAACTCATCCCTAATGTGCTCTAACATGACTTGCAGTTGGGCCCCTTTATAATACAACCAGAAGTTGGGGAGAAAAAAAGCAACCAGAATCTCTACTGAGGGTCAAAGTGGCCAGTTTAATTCTAGGCCTCTTCCCTTTCCATATACATTTGTTTACCATCAGCTTTAATTTGGCAAAGAACGATTCCGGTAGAGGAGTCGGAAGAGCAATAAACAAGTACAACAACCAGGGGAGGACATTCATCTTAACTGTCACCATTCGCTCAAGCCATGAGAGTGTTAGGTGGGCCCAGTGTATTAAGTCTGTTCTAAAACCTCTCCAACATGGGAGTAAAGTTGCACTCTACCAGCTTTGAGAGGGTCCTAGGAATATTTATTCCCAAGTACGTTGTGGCTGTGATCTCGATTCTCATCCCACAGATAGTTCTCTTATCTCTAATTGCGGGGTCATCGGCTCCAATGGACTTGGGGATGTTTATTTTCAGGCGTGAGGAACAACCAAACATTTTTATTTGAGTTATAAGTTCGGGCAGGGATTTTTTGACTTCTGTTTAATAACATGGGATGTCGTCTGCAAACAGGGGAAGTTTAAAGTCAAGGACCCCACACTGTATTCCTGCAATGTTTTGGTTTTCCCTAATTGCAATTGCCAGGGGCTCCATCATAAGGACATATATCAAGAGAGAAATGGGACAGCCTTGCCTGGTTCTTCTGGACAAGTGGAATGGGGCTGATATAGTGCCATTCACTACCACCCTAGGCACCAGGTCATTGTAGTGGGCTAAGATCCATTGACTTAAGTTACTAACAAACCCCATTTTTTTGCAAGACCCTTCCCATGAAGCACCACTCACCTGGTCGAAGACTTTCTCTGAGTCTATTGAGACTAAGCAAGCCCTCATTCCTTTATTTTGCACTTCATGTATTAAGTTCATTGTTTTTCTTATATTGTCCGTGCCTTGATGGCTGGAATGAACCCCACCTGGTGCCCATGGATGAAAGAGGTCATTGAGTGATGGAGACTATTGGCTAACACTTTTGCCATAATCTTTACGTCCGTTTTCACTAGGGAGATGGGTCAATAAGATTGGCATTTGGATGGGTCTTTTCCTTCCTTCGGGATGACTACTATTAGGGCCGAGAGCATGGGAGCTTGCCAGTTTCCAGTGCATTATTAAACAGTTTAGTCATGAATGGGGCTAAAGTGGAGCAGAACATTTTAAAGAATCGAACCGTGAAGCCATCTTCCCCGGGCGCTGTGCCCCCTTTATACTACTAATAGTATCAAGTACTTCCTCTTCGGTAATAGGGGCTTCTAACGAAGCCGCTTTATCCGGTGGCATACACGGGATGGGGAGAGCCTTCAAGAATCGGTCAATAAGGGGACCCACCCTCATTGTATTCGGTCCTAGAAAGGGTTTCGTAAAATTTATGAAATTCCTCTGCGATCTGAGCATCATCAAGGAATCTTTCTCCCCCTGCTTGTTGGATTGCGGCTACCCTTCTGGCATTTTTTTACGCCCTTAACCTCCAGACTAGGATTTTATCGGCTCATTCCGCCTTCTCCATGTATTTCCATTTCAGGAACGCCTACTTACGTTCCGTTTGGTAAATTAAAAGGGTTTTCAATTTGGCTCTGTATTTTTTTTTTAAACATTTTTATTGAATATTTAAACAAACAATACAAACCAAACTTGCAGTGTATACAATAACTTTTCAATTGTACCTCATTTAATCGCGTTCACTGCATCCCTTATCCCACCCCCCGTTACGAGCCTGCTTCTACTAATGTTCTATTCCTGCATCTTGTGATAGGGTATTTCTTTCCGTGGGATCCGATGGGTCTTGCATTGACCCAAATAGTTCTGCTATCAGTAACTTCCAAGCCATCAGGGTCTCAGTCTCCCCCCCCTCGCGCTGCTAGCTTTTTGCCATACCACAGTTTCCGCCTGCGCCCATTTCTGCAGATCCTTCCACCATACCTCCAATCGTGGTTTGTGGCATGTCTTCCACCCCATAGCAATTCTCCTCTTCGCAAGCGCATACGCCAGGTCCTTCAGTTTGCTTAGATGCCTATGTTTCCGTGGCGTAGGGAACCCCCCTAACAGGCAGGCCCACACAGTATCCACCACAATCTTAATACCCTTTTGTGCCAGATTGTGTGCGACCTCACCCCAGAATTGCTCAATAACTGGGCATGACCAGAACATATGCACCATGCCCGCGTTTCCCTCATCACATTTAGGGCATGCCTGCTGTCCCGCGTTTTTGAACATGGCTAGCCTCTGGGGTGTCAGATACGCCCTATGTGTAATATACAATTGCATCTGTTTAAGTCTTGCGTTCCTCACACTTTCTTGTGATACCCTTGGACTCGCTCCCACATCCCATCCTCTATCGGGGTTCCTACTTCCTCCTCCCATTCCAATCTCAATTGCACCACCTCCTTCCCCACTATGGACATCATCATCTCATATATTCTGGATATCTCGTGTGCCCCCGCTGCTATGTCATATATTGT
This sequence comes from Ambystoma mexicanum, assembly GCF_040938575.1. Lineage (NCBI taxonomy): Eukaryota > Metazoa > Chordata > Amphibia > Caudata > Ambystomatidae > Ambystoma > Ambystoma mexicanum. The sequence continues at coordinate 232,914,448 of NC_090934.1, forward strand.
ATCTATAGTAGCATCTGGTTCTTCCTCAAGCACCGGTTTGGGCCACGTTCTCTTAATCTTCCTCACCAGTCTATGGTACGTGATATACTGGCCAGTGCGTAACCCAGTTTCTGCCCCCAACTCCTCAAAGTCTGTTATGGTCCCGTCTTGCCAAATATCCCCCATTGTCGCTATACCAACTGGCTCCCAATGGTTTCTGATTATCATCCTTAACTGCTCTTCTCCACCCACCAGTACAACCAGTGGTACCTGAGGGGAGCACGGGCATGGGTTCCCCATCAGTTGACAAGCCCTTCGCCACATCTTCCATCCCAGCACCATCATCTTTGGGTGCCCATCCATCACTGCTTGGGGCAACCACATAATCTCCTTCAGGTAAAATGGGGCACAGTCCCGCCTGAACAGCCTGGTTTCAGAGGTTTCGTCCTCTGAGAGCCACTTGGCCACATATTGCAGCTGACTTGCAACATAATAAACTTCATAATTAGGCAACTTTATACCCCCTTTCTCATAAAATTTCTGTAGCTTCCAGAGGGCCACTCTATTCCGTGTGCCGTGCCACAGGAAGTCCCTACACATGCTAGCCAGTCTACCAAAGAACTTCTTTGGTATCATATACGGGATATTCCCGAAGTAATGCAGGAGCCTAGGCAATACCACCATCTTCAACATTGCACTACGTCCCATCATTGCTAAAGGCAGCTTTACCCAGAACCGCATGCGATTCTCAATTTTCTTAATGGCTATTTCTGTATTACGCTTATGCTCTTCCTCCACTCTGTGGTATATATCTATTCCTAAATAGCGGAATGTACTAGCTGCCCACGGTACCTGCAACACCGATAGCTGTTTCAGGGGGATCACTTTATATCCACCCAATGGGAACATGCTATACTTCTGAGGGTTCACCGCTATACCAGACATTCCTGCATATCTTCCCATCACCTCCAAAACATATTGGAGGTTTTCCTCTGGGTACCGCAAGTACAACAGTATGTCATCAGCATATAATGATTTCAAGTGTCGTTCACCACCCACAGGGATGCCTATCATGTCATATTGCTGCCTTAAATAGATCACTAAGGGTTCCGGGGCCAATATGTATAGCATAGAGGACCATGGACAACCCTGGCTGGTTCCGCTACAAAGTTTCCACCTCTCCGATATTACTGCCCCTGTTTTAACTCTGGCCAGCGGTTCACTATATAACATTTTAGCCCACTGTAGCTATCCTGGACCCATCCCATAGCCAGCCAGGGACGCCAACAACCATGGCCATTTGACCGAGTCGAAGGTCTTTATTGCGTCCAGTGACACAATTGCCAATTCGTCCTCGCTTTCGTTCCCATATTCAATGACCCTATGGAGCCTCCTAAGATTATGGGATATGTTCCTATCAGGGACATAGCCCGTCTGGTCCAGGTGTATCAATTTACTTATGACTTTCCTTAACCTATTTGCCAAAACGGCAGTCAGAATTTTACTGTCTTGATTCAACATCGACAGGGGTCTATAAGAACTACAGCTATGCCCTGGCTTGTTAGGTTTGGGAAGTAGTATTATAATCGCTTCTCTGAGTAACTCTGGCAGTCTGCCTCGCTCAAACGCCTCATTCAACATTTCTAACAATGGGGGGAGCACCTCATCTTTAAATATTTTATAAAATTCACTTGGGAGTCCATCAGCCCCCGGGGTCTTACTAGTTGGCAACTGTGTCACCACCTCTTCTAGCTCCTCTAAGGTAATCGGTGCGTCCAGCTCCTCTCTTTCCTCAGCACTGATCTGCGGCAATCCTATGTCCTCCAGGGTTTCCACTATCAACGCACGATTCTCCTCACCATCATCCCCATATAGCAGCCCTTAATAGTTTGCAAACTCCAGATTAACTCCCTCTTGGGTATCCACCACCCTTCCGTCTTCCCTTATTATTGATCTAATCGGAGGTCTAGGGGTTTCACTCTTATATAGCCATGCCAAGATCCTTCCCGGTTTATCACCTCCCGCATGCTGCCTCTCTACGTACTTTCTATAGTTAAGGTTACACAATCTTTCCCAGTGCCCTGCGCAATTTTGCTGCAGTCTTAGTATCAAATCAGTGTCTTGGTTGGTACTGTTTTCTCCCTTAAGTGCCCTTTCCAGTTCTCCCTCGGTTTCCTGCAGGTCCGCCAGGATCCCTACATGCAATCCTTTAGATTTTGCAATAGCCACTCCTTTCATCACAACTTTAAAGGCCTCCCACAATGTGCCCGCCGAATCCACACTGCCCGTGTTCGTCTCAAACTAGCTAACGATCTCTTCCCTCATGTCCTCCCTAAAAAGGGGGTCTCTGAACGCCTCTTCCCTGAGACACCATGTCGGGTTTCTTGCTCTCGGGGGACAACATTGCCATCTAAGGATCAGGGGCGAGTGGTCCGAGAGGACTCTCGCTTTATATACGACTTGCATGATCTCTGTCAGTATCTCTGGAGTGGCAAAGACATAGTCCAGCCTTGTATGTAATTGCTGCGGGGCAGAATAATGCGAGTATTGCCTCTCATGAGGATGGCACGCCCTCCACACATCTTCCAACCCAAAATCATTCAGCAGTGTCTGTAACGCTTTAGCCAACGGGGTAGGCCTATCAATTTTTCCATCTGACCTGTCCACCCTATGATTTAATACGCAATTGAAGTCCCCCCCAGATCTCCGCACTCCCCACACACATGCTAAGATTGTTACACAGTGTTTTGAAATATGCCGCAGTATTTTGGTTTGGGGCATACGTGTTTACTATACTTATTTCCCTATTTTCTACTAATCCCCTCACCACGACCATCCTCCCGTCCATCTCCACCAGCGTCTGTAACAGCTGAAACGGGACGTGTGGCGCCACCCAGACTATCACTCCCCTAGCATAAGCCGAATATGGAGAACCCACCACAGTTCCCTTCCATTTCCTTCCAATCATCTCCATCTTGTGTAGCATCAGGTGCGTCTCTTGCAATAAGGCAATATCTATCTTCTTTCTCCATAGGTATAGCATAACCTTGTTTTTCTTCAGGTAACTATTAAGCCCCCTGACGTTTCAAGTGACTATTTTAAGATCCCCCATGGCGTCTCAGAGTCCCTCTACCTCCCCCACCTATGCAGTCCAATTCCAGTTGCTTAACTTGTCTATGTAGGCTCGTACCCCAACTTAAACTCCCCCTAACTATAAACACAACAAACCTTCCCACCTCCCTCTCACCCTCCTCCCTACCTTCCCCCAACAACAACACCCTCCCCAACTGTTGCCCAGCTCCATCCCTGGATCTCAGGTACCCCCGCATCTAGCCCTTTCTGGCAAAAGCCTATACTCGCGGCTCAGCAGGGTAAAGTCGCCCTAGTGGCCGCCTTACTACTAACTTTTGGGGGTAGGTAGCATCTATCCTGTTGCTCCTGTTTGTTTCAAATTTGCTACGCTTAGCGCTACCCAGTTCACTTGTGCAATTTGTTCACTATATTCCAGTCCAACCGGGTCATAGAGTCCAAAAGCTACATAATACCAATCAAGATGTTCCGAAGCTTCATACTAGGACTCCCCCCCCCCCCGCTTATCCCCGCAGTGTTCATTATACATTCTCATCACTTATCGTGCTTCTGGCGATCTTGCTCCTCATCTCGCTCCGGGCAGCCCTGCAAGTCCAGCCATGACGCCACTTCCTCTGGGGTATCGAAAAAGAGCGCTCTGTTTTTGTGCAAGACTTTTAGCTTTGCAGGGTACAAAAGCATGTACTTGATGCCAGCTGTGCGCAGTCTCCTCTTGACCTCCACGTAGCTGTACCGCTGTCTTTGCACCAGCATAGTATAGTCAGGGTATGCAGTGATGTTGGTGGATGCTCTTTCTATCGTTCCGCCTTTACGAAAATACTCCAGGATCTTCTCCCTGTCCTTATAGTTTAGAATATTCGCAATTATCGGCCACGGTGGGGCCCCAGTCCGTGGTTTCCTCATCAGAGCCCGATGTGCACGTTCAACCGTAAACCCTTGCGAGAGCTTGTCTGCCAGTATCTCTTGCAGGATCATGTTCTCCACAAAGTCCATGGGGTCTTGGCCCTCTTCTCCCTCTGGCAGGCCGACCACCCGGATGTTGTTCCGTCTCGCCCTTCCTGCCGCCTTTTCCACTCGGTTTTCAATGTTAACCACCTGTTGTTTTAGTACGTGGACCTCTTTTGCAATATTTGTGCTGACATCTGTGTTAGTCTTCACTGCGCTCTCCAGGCCACTTGTCCTTTCCGCCAGCGCCCTAACATCTTGTTGCAGCAGGGTGACTTTGATTCCTACTGCGTCAATTTTGTTCTCCAAGGCCGTCCGTAGATCCGCCATTGCTGTACCCCATTTAGCGCTCAGTTCTGTTATGGCTGCTAGGACCTGGTGGTTTTCTGCTTCTGGGGTACCATCCGCGGAAGCCGCCACTGCACTTTGTGTCGGGGTCGAGGGGGCCCGCTGTGCCTTTGCAAAGGTCTCCATTGTCGGTTGCTTACTCTTGGCCCTCATCCCTTTCACTGACATCGTGCAATCCTCCCTACGTGTCTGGTTTCAGCTCTTCAGTGTTATTGTGTCGTCTCCAGTTCAGTCAGGCACTGGAGTATCTACCTCAACGGGTTGCGCTGTGTGGTGGCGTGAAAGCTGCGTTTAGCTGTGTCCTCTCACGTCCCTCCTTTGACTTCTGTTACGTGTTTCCTGGAAGCCAATTAGTGCTCGGCCTAGTTACAGTCTGTTATTTCCCCCATGATGGGCAGGATCCTTTCCAATTTTGTGCTCAAACCAGCTCTCCCCCCTACACAGCACGAACCAACTTGCTGCACTATTCTCCTAGTAGGCGCTTTGTCGCTTGCCCACTACTTTCTTGCCCACCACAGCTTGCATGCACCACGCCAGGTTCTGTGTCTTGCAGTGTCCTCATGGGCTTCCGAGTCTGATCCGACTCCCCAGCCTGCTAGCAGCTCCTTGCGCACCTCCTCCACCCTGCGTGCAGTCCCAGGTCTATTTCCTCTAGATGTGCTTTCACTTGTGTGAAACAGTCCTTTGTATCTGCCAAACAGTTCTGAAAGCATATGTTCCCGGACCAGATGCCCTTTATTTTCACTCACTGTGATTAACTAAATATGCCATGTGTGTTGCATCTTCCGCGGCTGCTCTGTCTGCTCGCAGTAACATGTCCTCGCCACACCAGCATGTCTTACAGTATCAGGCAGCATCCACTGTGCCCAGAGCTTGCCGTAATTTGTTTTTGTCCAGCCTGCAGGCTTATGTCTTGGGTGTTTACGTGCACACTTTGCCTCAGCTGCTTCTAGCACTTGGGTGCTCGATGCCAGTGTAATCTATTATTATCTTTGCCTATGGAAGCGCTCGCCAATCCCAACGGCTCCTCTGTGATCACTAGGGCCCAGGGTCTCTTTGTAGTTTCAGCGTTCTACGTTCCTCGTGATACCGAATTTATGTGTCACAGTGTGCCCATCTGCCATACTGCTTTTAGGAGCATGTCTGCCCGGTCACCCTTCCTCCTTTCGCTGTTTACTCCGCTTGCCACACACTACAAGACAGCGTGTTCGTCGGAGCCCTGCACTGAACTCGCGGGCGCAAGCCGCACGCCTCCACCGCACTGCCAGTCTTGTGGGCGTCTTTGCCGACAGCCGCGCCAGCCGCGTGCGTGCACTCGCTGAGATTCCCACTGCTGGGGGGCACCCAGTGTCTTCTAGTACTCACAGGGGGCCGGGTCCACTGTTATCTCATCACGAACGGCAGCTTGCCATCATGTGCCCCTCCTGCAGCGCCGCATCATCTGCCTCGGTCCACCCTCACTCCTAGGCGCAGCTCGCTCCGTCATAATGTACTCGCGGGCCGGGATGGGTATAGTGTAATCACCGCACGTATTCTCGTTTTGATGGCCGTATCGTGCCTCCCTTTGCAGCCCGTTATGCATACGCTCTGGCTGCCTTCACAAATCCCTTTGTTCTTCCGAAGCCGCCATTTTGTTCTTGTTTAGCCACATTCAGTCCATGCCACAAAGTGTCAAAGCTCACGTTCTCCTGGGCCAATTCAATTGCGGGTCTCTTCCTGCCACTTTCTTACATCCATGATGCTGTTTTCGTGTAACAGCCTGTTGTCTGGTAGCACTCGCTTCCTAGGATCGATCGCCGCCTACTCCATGGCTGCCAAGCTACGCCCCCCATTCGGCTCTGTATTTCTGGAGTTTTTCCCGATCACCTGGCAGCATTTGGGACTTCAGTTTCCCCCTGGGTTGCAATTTTTCCCCTAAGAGCCAAATCTTGCGCTGCTCTTTTTCTCTTTTTTTTGGTTCCCATTCCTATCAAGAAGCCTCGGAGTGTGGCCTTGAATGCCTCCCATGTTCTCGGAATCCCCACTTCGCCATTGTCATTGAAATGGTAGAATTCTCTTTGACTTCAACAGTGATTGTGCTAGTTCCTCATCTTTTAACAACAGGTCATTACAGGACCATCTAGTTTTGTGTTTATCTGATGACCATTGCCCTATTCTGTTTTACACCAGGTCGTGGTCTGACCATGGTATGGACAACGTGGTTGATCCCAGCACTCTTGTTTTTTAATGGACCTTCAATCGGGAGGTAGTCTATTCTTGAAAATGTGTCGTGCACTATCGAGTAATAGGTGAATGGTCTCAGGAATTCATTATGACAACAGTAAAGACAGACACAAGTGATCACAGTTCAAGGGTGTTTATTGAAATATAAATGCAGGTTGGAAAAACGCCTAAACTACACCTAAATCTAAGTAGGGAGCAAGCCCCGACCATCAAATGCAAAATAAGGCAGTACTAGTGGCGTTGTGTCCAAATAAAAGGACCTATACTAAGAAAAACCTATTGCCAATTCTTACAACTAATTACAGAAAGAGTGTGGGATAGGACATCAAAATAAAGAAGAAATTGTTCACAAAATAATAAGTCAGGATGTGATTGCCTCCATGTCTCCCTTCCCCACGTTCTTAGCACGGGACAAGGTGGGATCTTGGAGCACAGCACAAGCTCGAGCCTTCCCAGCACAAGCAGTCCTGCATCTGCTATCAGGTTCTTCGATAGTTAAGTCTCTTTATAATGAAAAGTCTCTTGCCTTCGAGGCCTAATACTTTCAACAAACAAACACAATGTTCTGTGCTATGAAGATGTTGGGTGATGGTTTCACCCCTTAGTCCCCCTCTTCTGGGTGCTGACCCCTCAGAACAATTTGGGTGATGGCTACAGCCTTGGTCTCCCCCTTCTGGGTGATCACCCTTCAGACGTATTCCACAAATTAACAAGGCAGTTATTTTTTCAGCAAACTTTGGCTGGATCTCCCTCGGCTGGGCTCGGACCCCAGAAGACAAGGAGGACACTTCCTTTTCCCTTGTCTTGCAATGTTCACGCTTTCATAAATCTAAATGTCTTTTTACCCAGGTTTTTTGTCCTTTGCACTTTTCTGCTTCACTCTCACCGACTTTTGGTTGTCGGCTTCCCTCTGCCAGGTTCACTCTCATCGACTTTTACCAACAATTCCTCATGGGACTCATTTCTCATCCGGGTTCACTCTTTCTAATTTCCATGATACACAGTCCATGTGCGAATTTCCACGTAACACAGTTCATGTGCTAAATGTAAACATGTAGGGTTCACCATCCCTTAGCTTTCACAGTTTTCTGTCGGTCAAAGACTTTCGACGGTACAGAGGATTTTACAAGACCCCTGTATGACAACTTTGACCGTTCTTCGCACTTTCCCAAGGTCTTCTGGTTACAGTAGTCTTTTTACTGTTGGGTAATCGCCCAGAGTTTCCTGCTTGAACACCCACCTAGTGCCGGACTCCTCTGTATCTGGTTTTCTGCCTCTTTCTCAATAGTATCCTTTTGCTCTTCAAAGTTCAATGTATCCTTCAGCTACTCAGTTCGGTTTCTTATCGACACTCACCTCGACTCACCAGCTGTGATGAACTGCTTGACTTTCTGATGTCTTGGAATCAAGGTTTGTACCACTGAGACCAGCGTCTCTCCCTGGCTTGGTAATCAGCGGAGGAGGGTCTCGTGTGCCAGGCACATCTGTTGCAATACATGTTGGCTATTGTTCGCAGACCTATCTTTCCCTTTGCAGAGGTTCCACGGGCCTTGGTCAGAAAGGGCAAGGTCCATTCTCTCCTTGTCTCCTTCTCGGTCTGGGCCGTCTTTCTCCTTCTCTTGAACTACCGTGTTGAGTTAGCTCTTACGTCATGCGGTCTGCCTTGCTCATCTGGTGCTTTCTTGCTCCACCTTTTATCCCTGTGGGGAAGGGAAATGGCATCAGGTGTGTGTGTGTGATTCTGGTCTATTGCCTGACTTTGCCTGACACTTAGGTTGGGACATGTCAGGTGAACAGCTTTAGTATTAGTCTGTTGTCTTTCATGTCGGAAGAAAATATTCGGACAGGAAAAGGTGGGGGTATCATGAGGAATGATATTCTTCATCCTAGGGGTTTTGGTAAACTCAGGAGAGTGAGATTGGTAGGGTTCGGGAAACAAATGGAGATGATCAGAGTTTTTACCATGATCAGAACAGGGGGTATTGGGGGAATGGTAGTGTGTTGGCTAAACAGATTGAAAGTGCAGGAAATAATAATCATATGGACCTGGAGAAGAATGGTCAGGCGTATTCGGGAAGGTAACACAAAAACAAGGATTCTGGGGTTTGTGGTTTTTGAGTGCAACGGGGTAGTTGGATTTGCTGGGTATGGAGGGATCAATGGATTTCAGCCCGAGGGGTTCCCTGGGAGGAAGAGAGGTAAACGTCATATAGCCTATAAAAGCTTCAGAGATTTTGTCTTCCTCTCCCTCTTCCTCAGTATAATGCTACGCCTCACCTGGGGTCTTTCGCTGAGCACAACCTTGTATTCCCCTTTTCCGTGGACTCTCTCCCTTCCATCCAGCCCTCCACCACTGGGGTTGCGTTCTGAGAGCATTGGTCCTTCCCAAGCCACCTGAATAAGGAATTCCCAGGGCTGGCTAGGGAGAATACCCTGGTTCTCACAATAGGGGGTCCCGACCACGCACCTAGTTGAGAGAGTCCACCACCCCAACTCTGAATTGGTCTGTTGAAAACAGAGAGCCTTCTTATACTGTGTATGGGAAGCTACATGCGGATCCTCTCTTTTTCTGTCTAAGTCAGGGTCCAGGACCATATTAAAATCAAAGAACCTTCGGCAAACTATTGAATCTTACCCTTCATTGCGCCCCAAAACTGGTCTTGCCCGTCATTCAGACAGTACCCTCAGACCAAGGTAACCATATTGCATTTAACTCTCCCTTAACCATCCCGAATTGGCCACAATGATCTTTCGATTCTGCCTTCAGGACAAACTTTAGCCACCAATACTGCCACCCCTTTCTTTTTGGATAGATTGGAAGAATGAAAAACCTTATCTGTCGACCTAGCTCTTAGAGTCGGTTCCTTTGCCCTCTGCCAGTGTGTCCCCTGAAGAAACATGATGTTTAACTTCAATCAGTTAAATTCACGTATTGTTAAGGATCTATTATTTGGGGAGTTTAAGCCTCTAACATTCAGCGAACCCAGTGCCATTGTATAAACCACATTAGTCATTTACGTCTGTGAACGAGTCATTGTTCCTCCTCTTATTAGTGCCTTCTAGTATGTGACTGATGTCTAAAACCTAACAGTAACGCCTTTAAGTATCCCAACCCTCTGTAGAATGGTTTTAGCTGAAATATATAATGTGAGAACCCCCCTGTAACAAACCCAACCCCCTATGACTCCCAACCCCTCCCCCTGGCATCTGGACTCCTGACGACATCCAGGAAATCGTTGGGCCGGACCACCAATTGCTACCCCACCCATGGGCTTTCTATTCTCACTCTGCCACCTCTGAGCCCCCTACAGCAAGCCCCCCTCCTTTACAATTAACACAGCATCCAAACTCTATGCACATAGGATATACAAGAACAGATCTATCATGTGAGACTTGAGAAGCCTCACAGCACTAAAAAGGCTGTTGAGTATTTGCTCGTCTTCTAATGTTTGGAAAGTTCACCAGTTCCCACCATAGAGCAGCCGTCGATCGCCTTGTCCCCTCAAGGTTGAGGGGGGGTTGCCGGTTCAGTTGCTTAAATTTGCGAAGCCCCATGGCTCGGCCCCTATACACGGTGACAGAAATTTACTGTTTAAACAACTTCAAAAGACATTAAACAAGTGAATGATACCCTCTGAATCATTGTCAGACATTATAAATTAAATTTAAAAAATAAATAATCTGCGAGTACCCTCGAAATCAGAACCTAGTGCATCATAGCACTGGATTCTATGTCAAGATCATGTCAAGACGGAGGCTCGTATTATGCTTACTCTTCTTCACTAAAACACGAGCAGCAATATTAATGAAGAAAAAACATTTAACACAACTCAAAGAAAACAACAATTTTCTGTGACAATGTAGTCTTTGCAGTTTCAAACTCTATTGCCCTCAGGCATGACACGTGTCCTAGTCCACCAATCATGACGTTATGGCCCTATAACCTCCCAAGTCCTCCTACCCACTTCCCCTTTATTTGCTGCTCGAGCAGCAGATAAGTGCTATTTTGATTTTCTTGTGTGCGACTGACTGACTGGCTTACAGCGTTACTTAAGCGCAGAGGGTACAAGTAGTTAGGATAGCAGAGTACCTTTTCTTGTTCTTGGTTAATGGTGTGTTTACAGGAAGCAGCACATAGCTATGGAACAACGACTGACAGGGAAGTGAAATGGTTATGCGCTCTGAACTCTTGGCAGTTTGAGACATCGCAGTTTTGTCTTCCCGTGTTCATTAAGGGGGCCGGTTGATCCCTCTGTACAGTGGACCATCTACCTTGGAGGTATTCGGCAACAGCCGCAATGAAAGGGAACTCTGCATCCCTGTGACAATGTCACCTAGTGGCTGCAAAAACATTCTGCGCCGGCACTGCCGATCACGCTGAGGTGACTGCAGGCAGTCCCGAGTGAACTTACAGCACTCCCCATGGTAAGCGTTGCATGGGCACTACCTATAGTGAACAGTGAGAGAGCCCCTCACTAAGTGAAACAGGACGGAACCAAGAATTCCTGAGGTTGGTAGAGCACACAAGCATTGCTCAACACAGGCCTATAATATATTATGTTAATACAGGTGGAAGCCCAAGACTAACTACTGCATGGGTACAGGCCTTAAGTAAGCCTGTGAGTCACCTGGGGGCAGCTAACCACCTGTCTCCAATGCATTACACAATATTTCCTGGGTGGGAGGAGAATCCTCTGACAGCAAGTAAAGCAGAGAAGGGCCTTCAACCATTCTGCAGGAGCCCTCTGTGGGACAGCTGGTGGAGAAAGCAGAATGGGCAGGTCTAGGGATGGTATCCCATGAACTGGACTTTCTCCTGGACTAGGTCGCCTTTACGCAAGTCCCCAGAGCTGTAAGGCCCAGAGCCCGCAATAGGCAATGGCAGGAGGAACATAAGGCAAGTGGCAAACCACTATCCGCATCACGCAAAGGACACACAAAAGAAAAGCGAGCTAAGGGAAAGGCGTGGTGGAAGGGACAAGGTGACATACCAACTAGCCCAGAGGAAGACCAAGAGGGCACTGAATGGAATTCCAGCAGAACTGAGAATACTCACCTTTCTGTGAGCTCGGCCACTCCTCATGAAGGAGAACTGCGCAAAAGATGCAATAAGAGCATTTAGAAATGCAGAGATAGTTCCCCCGACGACCCATTTGATCCAGAACTGGTACTCCACCCGAGATCCTCGGAGTGGGAGCCCAGGTCGAGGTGGCAAGGTACTTGAGCAAGCGACTGTGCACGCCTCTAAATAAGGAGGCGAGGAGCAAATTGCAGGCAGAATATCCCAGACCTTCTCTGCCGGATAAAGTAGCGGACATTCCAGAGGTGGACCCCCATATGTTTACATTCATGCCAAAGTACACCAAGTACCTGAAAAGGGCATTGACCGCCCATGGACAGCGTGCCAGAACCCGCTGCCTGATTCCATAAGTCCATTGGCCAAGATCTCACAAATGATGGTAGAGGGCAAAGAGGCCACGTCTATTGATGTGCATATTCTGTCTGGTTGAGCACAAAGAGTGGTTTGTCTTATAAGTAACATCACTGTGTGATAACAGCGGAGGGCAGATGATCCATTTCAGTAAAGATCGACCTGAAACTCAGGGAGTTGGTGTCCTATGAGGCCGCTGCAGCAGCTAAAGGGCTTTTGTTTGGAGAAGCATTCATCAAAGTCATGTCCAGATTTGTTAGCACCTTCGCTGCTTTGGGCAAAGGCCAGACATTGTTAAAAAGAGTGTTCGCGTCCTGGGTATCAAGAAGACAGAAGGCTCAGTCCTTTCTTCCCCTCCCATGGAAGAGGCAGGGGCTGGGACTGGCATGGCAGGAACAGGACGCAAACAACCAATACAGGTGAGAGTACAGTCACATGCACACCGAGCAGCGGAATGGGACACAATTCCCGTGATAGGTGGCAGGCTAACGGTGCACCTAAACACACTTACAGCACTCCCCATGGTAAGCGTTGCATGGGCACTACCTATAGTGAACAGTGAGAGAGCCCCTCACTAAGTGAAACAGGACGGAACCAAGAATTCCTGAGGTTGGTAGAGCACACAAGCATTGCTCAACACAGGCCTATAATATATTATGTTAATACAGGTGGAAGCCCAAGACTAACTACTGCATGGGTACAGGCCTCAAGTAAGCCTGTGAGTCACCTGGGGGCAGCTAACCACCTGTCTCCAATGCATTACACAATATTTCCTGGGTGGGAGGAGAATCCTCTGACAGCAAGTAAAGCAGAGAAGGGCCTTCAACCATTCTGCAGGAGCCCTCTGTGGGACAGCTGGTGGAGAAAGCAGAATGGGCAGGCCTAGGGATGGTATCCCATGAACTGGACTTTCTCCTGGAGTAGGTCGCCTTTACGCAAGTCCCCAGAGCTGTAAGGCCCAGAGCCCGCAATAGGCAATGGCAGGAGAAACATAAGGCAAGTGGCAAACCACTATCCGCATCACGCAAAGGACACACAAAAGAAAAGCGAGCTAAGGGAAAGGCGTGGTGGAAGGGACAAGGTGACATACCCACTAGCCCAGAGGAAGACCAAGAGGGCACTGAATGGAATTCCAGCAGAACTGAGAATACTCACCTTTCTGTGAGCTCGGCCACTCCTCATGAAGGAGAACTGTGCAACAGATGCAATAAGAGCATTTAGAAATGCAGAGATAGTTCCCCCGACGACCCATTTGATCCAGAACTGGTACTCCACCCGAGATCCTCGGAGTGGGAGCCCAGGTTGAGGTGGCAAGGTACTTGAGCAAGCGACTGTGCACGCCTCTAAATAAGGAGGCGAGGAGCAAATTGCAGGCAGAATGTCCCAGACCTTCTCTGCCGGATAAAGTAGCGGACATTCCGGAGGTGGACCCCCATATGTTTACATTTATGCCAAAGTACACCAAGTACCTGAAAAGGGCATTGACCGCCCATGGACAGCGTGCCAGAACCCGCTGCCTGATTCCATAAGTCCATTGGCCAAGATCTCACAAATGATGGTAGAGGGCAAAGAGGCCACGTCTATTGATGTGCATATTCTGTCTGGTTGAGCACAAAGAGTGGTTTGTCTTATAAGTAACATCACTGTGTGATAACAGCGGAGGGCAGATGATCCATTTCAGTAAAGATCGACCTGAAACTCAGGGAGTTGGTGTCCTATGAGGCCGCTGCAGCAGCTAAAGGGCTTTTGTTTGGAGAAGCATTCATCAAAGTCATGTCCAGATTTGTTAGCACCTTCGCTGCTTTGGGCAAAGGCCAGACATTGTTAAAAAGAGTGTTCGCGTCCTGGGTATCAAGAAGACAGAAGGCTCAGTCCTTTCCTCCCCTCCCATGGAAGAGGCAGGGGCTGGGACTGGCATGGCAGGAACAGGATGCAAATAACCAACACAGGTGAGAGTACAGTCACATGCACACCGAGCAGCGGAATGGGACACAATTCCCGTGATAGATGGCAGGCTAACGGTGCACCTAAACACTCTGCAGGAGCTTACAGTGGACTCTTGGGTCTCAGAGACCGCACAGGGGATTTGTCTGGAATCTTTGAAGAAACCAGACAAGTGAAACCGCCACAACCTTTTGCAATGTCAGAGGAGGAACAAAGCCTCATGGAGAAGGACGTAGGAGAGCATGTACAGAAAAGGCCAGCGCAGCAGGTGGCGCAAAGCTTCCTTGTGAAATGGAAGCAAAAGGTCAGGCCAGTGATCAATCTCAGACAATTGAACACCTTTCTCGTGTACCGAAACTTCAAGTTGGAGGAAATCCATCACTTCAGGGACATTTTGCAGCAAGGGCACGGGCTAGCCCGCGTAGATTTGAGCGGTGCCTATCTAGCAGTACGCATTCACGAGGCGCACCAGCGATTCTTAGAACTCCTCTGGCGAGGACAGAGGTGGAAGTTTACGTGTCTCTATTTTCGGCCTAGCTTCAGCACTGATGTGCTTCACTAAGCTACTCAAACCGATAGTGGCGAGTGTAAGGAAGGCATGGTATCAAACAGTGAAGACAGACACAAGTGATCACAGTTCAAGGGTGCTTATTGAACTTCAATGGGTTGGTTGAAAGCCTGTCTAACCCTAGATCTAAGGATGGGAGCAAGGTACGACCATCAAATAATAATAACGCAGTCCTAGTGGAGTCTCTGTCAAAATAAAAGGGCCTATACTAATAAACATATTGCCAATCCTTACTTCTAAATACAAATGGTGTGGGACAACAAAGTATGCAAAAAGAAAAGTGTTCAAGACATGATATGTCAGGATAGTTGAGCAGTTGACTTCCCTTCCCCATGTTTTCAACACGGGACAAGGTGGCATGCTCGAGCTTCGCACACACACACTGGCTTCTCTGCTATGAGGATGTAGTTCAAAGCATAGGTATTGTAGGATATTTTGTCTTATTGGGGTAAATTTGGGGTTTGGCAGTATTTTCTTACTGTCAAAATATGAGCGGTAGTTTGGTGGAAAGTTAGCCTTGTATTGTCACGCTCACCTGATTCCCACGGGGGCGCTGGCCTGGTTTCGAGTTCTGATGCCTCTTCAATGGTGAAGCGCAGGGCTCTGAAGATGGATAGGACGGGCCCCTCAACTCTGGCTAATCTGGCTCGCAGGAATATCCTCCTGTACGTGAAAAGGGAGTATTACAATCTGGCGGAATAATGCTCGAGCCTCCCACTTCCTTCCAACCCTCCTCGATACCCTTCCACGATTCCCCGTGAAGTCTCACCTTAGGGTCTGAAAGGACGAGCTCTCCATCCTGCTTCTGACGCAGGGGCGCGTTGAACCCAGTTACTTCACTGGATTGAGGTTGGATGTGAGTTCAGGTATGTATCCTTCCCCGACCACACCCGGGTGGAAAGTAGTCCCACAGGTAAAGTAGTCCCATTCAGGCCTCAAGAGGGCCTGGATGTAGCAGCATGGTCTGCATCAGGTAAGTGCACACTAAACCACTTGAACACATGTCCAGCTTTATGAGCCTGGCGCCTAAGGCGCCAGGACTGGGGTCCAACATGAGCCTGGCGCCTAAGGCGCCAGGACTGCGTCCAAAGGGCCCCAGCTTGGGCCCGCTGGAACTTCCCTGGGGGGAATGATGCCTGCCTCTGGGGTTGCTGGGTCGGACCTGGCTCCTTGGAGGTAGGCATCATGACAGTACCCCCCCTCAAGGCCCCTCCCAAGGTTGTTCCCTCTGGGGGTTTTGGCTTGTTCGGAAATCTCCGGTGGAACCTTTGTATTAATTGAGGTGCGTGAACATGGTTACTAGGCTCCCACGATCTCTCCTGAGGTCCATATCCCTTCCAGTCAACAAGAAGAGTTTTGACTTTAACACCTTGGAGTCTAAAATGTCTTTAACTTCGAATTCTAATTCCCCTTCAATTTGAACTGGGTCTGGAGGCTTGGACAGTCGGGTTCCTGGTTGTACTGGCTTCAAAAGTGATGCATGAAAAACTGGATGAATATGCATGTTGGACGGTAAATCCAGTTAAAAGGCCACTGGGTTGATTATAGCTTTGATGGGATAAGGTCCTATGAATCTGGGATTGAAGGTTTGCGGGCCCTTCAGGGGTAAATGTTTAGTTGCTAGCCATACCTGGTCTCCTACTTGGTAAGGAGGAGTTTTACTTCGGTGCAAATCAGCGTTTTCTTTATACTTTTTCTTGGCTTGCTGTAAATGAGTTGCAGCTTCTTTGAAGGCTCCGGTTATTGTGGAATGCAGATGATTTACTGCGGGCATTTCCAGGGTCAGAGGTGGATCTAGGTCAGAGGTCCGAGGATGGTGACCATACAAAGTATAAAAAGGAGTCTGTCCGGTTCCAGAATGCACTGAATTGTTGTATGCATATTCTGCGATCCAAAGGATGTCTTTCCAATTCAACTCGGATTGGTGTAACATGCACCGAAGATATTGCTCGAGAGTCTGATTGGTTCTCTCAGTTTGTCCGTCGGTCTGGGGGTGGTGGCTGGTGGATAACCGCACATCTATTTGTGCTAGTTGACAACACTTCTTCCAAAAATGGGAGACAAACTGACTTCCACGATCCGAGACTAATATGGAAGGGAAACCATGTATGCAAACTATATTCTCCAGAAATTCCTTGGCCAAGGTGGAAGCTGAAGGCAACCCTTTTAAAGGGATAAAGTGGACCATTTTGGAGAATAGATCCACATTTACAAGGATAGTGTTGTAACCACCACAAAGAGGCAGGTCAGTTATAAAGTCCATTGACAAGGTGTGCCATGGTGCCGGTGGAATATCCAAGGGTTGAAGTAGGCCGGCTGGCCTTTTCTTTTGACCCTTGTTTTGGGCGCAAATTCCGCAAGACAACACAAAAGACTTTATGTCTCTTCTCCAAGAAGGCCACCAGAAGTGGCGTTTGATTTTTTCCTCCGTTTTAGCGATACCAGGGTGTCCTTCCATTAAAGATTCATGATGATGGGCAATAACAAGTTCCTGCAATTCTTTACTTGGCAGAAACAACCGCTCCTGGAAGTAGGGTAAATCATCCTTAACGGTGTAATGAGGACCCTTTTGACTCCATTCCAGTAAGGCTGAAGAGTCTAGAAGTTGTTTTACTTGCATTTGGATATCCTCAATAGTTTGCAATGAAGTTAAGCCTAAGATTCTTTGTTCAGGTATGATTGGCACAGGTTCTAAACTCGAATTGGGTTCTTCCATGCCAATCCGGGATAAGGCGTCTGCTTTACCATTCTTGCAGCCAGGGCGATAGGTAATTACAAAATCAAATTCCGCAAAGAATAGAGCCCACCGGAGTTGTCGTGAAGATTGAGCTCTGGCCGTCTTTAAATACTGCAAATTTCTGTGGTCTGTAATTACGGTGATGGTGTGTCTGGCCCCGAGAAGGTAGTGACGCCAACCCTTGAAAGCAGATTTAATAGCCAGTAACTCTTTGTCGGTAATTGCGTAGTTGATTTCAGGAGGAGAGAATTTTCTGGACCAAAAGGCCACAGGGTATAGTTGGTTGGTTTCTGGGTCTCTTTGCGACAGGACAGCTCCCATGGCCGAACTGGATGCGTCGGTTTCCACAATGTAAGGGAGATCTGGGTGTGGGTGCCTCAATACAGGTGCAGAGGTGAATTTGGTTTTCAGGACCTGAAAGGCTTGTTCGGCCTCAAGAGTCCATTCGAAGCGTTTATTTTTCTTTAGGAGAGCTGTGATGGGTTGGACTGTTCGGGAAAATTTTGGGATGAATCTTCGATAGAAATTGGCAAAGCCAAGCATGCTCTGAACTCCCTTCACCGAGCTAGGAGATGGCCATTTGAGGATGGCGTCCACCTTTCGCGAGTCCATTCGGACTCCTTGAGGTGTCAGGATGAATCCGAGAAACTCCAACTTCTGTGGTATGAAAAACGCATTTTTCGAGCTTGGCAAATAGTTTGTGCTGGCGCAATTTCTCAAGAACTGCCCTAACATGTTTTCTGTGATCGGATTCTGAAGAAGAGTACACCAGGATGTCGTCAATGTAAACAATGACACAGACATCAATAAGTTCCCGAAAAACATCATTCTCAAAGTACTGAAAGGCGGCAGGTGCATTGCACAAACCGAAGGGCATCACCTGATATTCGAAGAGCCCAAATTTGGTGCGGAATGCAGTCTTCCATTTGTCGCCTTCTTTTATACGCACCAGGTGATAAGCTCCTCGGAGATCTAACTTGGTGTACACACTAGCGTCTTTCACCTGGTCGATAAGCTCAGGGATCAGGGGCAGAGGATAACGATTCTTAATCGTTATTTGGTTTAGGGCACGATAGTCTATACATGTTCTAAGGTCGCCCTCTTTTTTCGGCACGAAGAACAAAGCTGAAGAGACAGGAGACTTGGACGGGCAAATAAAACCATTGGCTAGGTACTGATCTAAATACTGACGCAAATGCAGGTTCTCAGGTTCCGTAAGAGCATAAATCCTACTACAAGGTAGTTGAGCATTGGGTACCAGATCGATTTGGCAATCATAAGATCGATGGGGAGGTAACGTGTTAGCCTGTTCTTTCTGAAAAACATCTTGGAATTCTTGGTATTCTGACGGTAGCTGTACAGAGGTGGAAGTTGCTGAGGCTAAACCCATAGCTGAATTTCTTGGATAACAAGTTGGTTCACAATCAGGAAAACTTATCTTCTTTGCTCGCCAGTCTATTCTTGGATTATGTGTTTCTAACCAAGGAATTCCAAGAATTACTTGAAATTGTGGGGCCTTGGTTATATCAAACACAATTGGTTCCCGATGTCCATCCTGACCCACCAGTGTCAATTCAACAGTGGAATGCGTTACAGGCCCTGAGGCTATTTCGGTTCCATCTACTGTAGTAATGACATCTTGGGTTACTTTCGGGCGGAGAGGGAGCTTAATCCTGGAAGCCAATTCACGGTCTACGTAATTTCCAATAGCTCCACTGTCGATGTATGCTTTTATAGCATGCAACTGCTGAGGCTGTTTTGGGTCCACGAGCACCATTGGCATGACAAAATGCGAGGTCAAAGAGTTAGTTTTCACGCTCGGCAAGCGGACCCCTACGCTTGTCGGGCTAGGTCATTTCCCGAATCAGGTGTCAATAAATGTTTATCAGTGGCTCCAACCACCTTCTTAGGTGGTTTAACCGGACAATTTCGAAGAAAGTGACCGGAAGCCCCGCAATACAGACAAAGTTGCATTTGGCGCCTTCTCTCCCGTTCCTTCTGCGTTAATGGTCCTTTAACACCGCCGATTTGCATAGGTTCGGATACATCGGCACTCTTGGAGTTAGCGTGGGTTTTGATCGGTACTCGGGTTTCATACTTGAACCGATCTGCTTTTCTATTTTGAAGTCTGTGATCAAGTTGAATCACAAAGTCTATGTAGTCTGCGCAGACCTGGGGTGGATTTACTATCTGAGCTAGAACATCTTTAAGCTCTCCGCGAAGGCCTCGATGAAACAATGTGATCCTTTTATTTTCTGGCCATCCAGTTTCCACAACCAGTCTATTAAAGGTGGCAATGTAGGACAGGAGATCCTGATTACCTTGTTGTAAGAATAGCAGTTTGTTATCAAGGGCCTGTCCTTGAGAGTGTCGAGCAAACAATCTTTCCATACTGGCCTGAAAGCTCTGAAAATCCTGGAGAATGGGATCATCCTGATTTACCAATGGAATAGACCAATCGGCAGCACTGCCACTGAGGTAAGATAGTATAAAGGCTACCTTGGTCTGGTCGTTAGGGAAGGCCTCGGGTCTGCATAGAAAGTGTAAACGACATTGGTTCATAAAGACGGCATATTTCTTGGGATCCCCCGCAAAACGTTCAGGCGGGGCCAAAGGCATGTGTCCAGGTAGATTGATTTGTACTGGGTTATTCAATCCCATTGATGTGGAAGTACCACCGGAATTCGGTAAAGGAGTGTGCCCTTCCTGGGCCTGCAATAACCTTTTGGCCAGGTCATCTGTTCTTTCCTTGGATAGGATCAGTTCTCTTTTGAGAGCGTTAGTCTCCTGGCAGGCTGAGTGCACCTCTGCCCGTAATTCCCCCAAAAGCTGGGCCAGCTGGTCAGTCTCGGAAGTCTCCATAGCACCCGGGTGGGAAATTGTGGGTAGGCTTCGCGTTCTGTCACGCTCACCTGATTCCCACGGGGGCGCTGGCCTGGTTTCGAGTGCTGATGCCTCTTCAATGGTGAAGCGCAGGGCTCTGAAGATGGATAGGACGGGCCCCTCAACTCTGGCTAATCTGGCTCGCAGGAATATCCTCCTGTACGTGAAAAGGGAGTATTACAATCTGGCGGAATAATGCTCGAGCCTCCCACTTCCTTCCAACCCTCCTCGATACCCTTCCACGATTCCCCATGAAGTCTCACCTTAGGGTCTGAAAGGACGAGCTCTCCATCCTGCTTCTGGCGCAGGGGCGCGTTGAACCCAGTTACTTCACTGGACTGAGGTTCGATGGGAGTTCAGGTAAGCTTGATTATACTGGTAAGGCGCTGTAAAAGTTCTGTTGCAAGTTCAAAAGTTCAAGCTTTAAATAATAATGTTCATTGTCTTTTTTCAGGTCTTTTTTTCCTTTGGAGACTTCTTGTAACAAAGCGCTAATGTTGATGTCTTTTCCCCATAGGGGCCGGGGTTCGGAATGCCGGAGATATGGCGCTGACCTGAAGTGAACATGCAGTTCCAGTAAAGATCTGGTAAGTCCTAGATGAGAGCTCAGGTAATGTTTTTGCATTCGCTCATCTAATGTCTTTGTCTTTTTTGCCCTTAGGGGCCGGGGTCCGGAAAATGCTTGGAAGCAGCAAGACCCGAAATGAAATGGGAATGACCCAACAGGTAAGTCTTAGAAGGAAACTGAGCTTTTCCTATTCCCTTCCTTCTCTCACCTTGTGTTCTTGTCTTTTTCTCTCTAGGCTCTGGGAAGTGGCTGCGGATCCGGATGATCGCTGCTGAAGATGGAGGCGCCCAAGAAAGGTGAGTGAAATGCAGCGCTGCAGCGATCGGAGCGAAATGCTTTAAAAAATGATGTCTTCCTTTTCAGGATCGTCGGTGAAATGTCTCCGTGATGCAGGTTTAGCAGGTAAGGCCTTCTTCCTCCCCAATTCTCTTCTTATTACCCTTTGCAGGTGTCCCAGGATGCTGACAGGCGTGGCTGAAGTCCAGAAGCAGGAGCAGACACGGTGAGCGTCCAGCTGCTAGGTGCAGAACAACGCGAAGCACGTGTGGCTGTTCGGGTGGGGTTTAAATAGCTTTGGAAGAAGTTCCAGGTATGTATCCTTCCACCGATCAGGTATGTATCCTTCCCCGACCACACCCGGGTGGAAAGTAGTCCCACAGGTAAAGTAGTCCCATTCAGGCCTCAAGAGGGCCTGGATGTAGCAGCATGGTATGCTGCTACATCCAGGCCCTTGAACACATGTCCAGCTTTATGAGCCTGGCGCCTAAGGCGCCAGGACTGGGGTCCAACATGAGCCTGGCGCCTAAGGCGCCAGGACTGCGTCCAAAGGGCCCCAGCTTGGGCCCGCTGGAACTTTCCTGGGGGGAATGATGCCTGCCTCTAGGGTTGATGGGTCG
The DNA here is from genome assembly GCF_040938575.1 of Ambystoma mexicanum. Lineage (NCBI taxonomy): Eukaryota > Metazoa > Chordata > Amphibia > Caudata > Ambystomatidae > Ambystoma > Ambystoma mexicanum. The sequence goes on from NC_090934.1 coordinate 232,936,060, forward strand.
GATCTGGCTCCTTGGAGGTAGGCATCATGACATGTATTTAGATTGGGTTTGGCCTCATATTATTTTAGTGACCATACCTTGTTCTCTTATATTGGGGAATCTAGTGATATATTGTTTGCGGTATTTAGTGGTGAGCATAGTTTTCTTCCCTATATTATAGCCTCATCATAAAACAAAACCTTCCTTTCTATTAGAGTACCTCCCAGTGGTCTATAGAGAGCCTTGGACCTATGCACGTGATAGAAACCCAACAATTTTATATACAGTGCAACATATAGGTTGTGGCCGGAATCACTGGCTTATTTACATCCAGTGATCTATGTCATAATGTATTACTGGCTCATGGACGTCCAGTAAACTATATATCATCTCAGATTACCTCCCATCATCATGCAATGAAGAAAAAAAACACACTAAACTGCTTTATCACTGAATATTATTAGCTTCTTTTGGATTGTTGTTTCATCTGCAGTAGTAAATTGACAAATGCACTACTGAACAAAATGAATCTCCCCTGTATATTTATACATAAATTCACAGATGCAAAAATGACACTAAACCATTTGTTTTTATATATGGTCATTATATTATATACAAATACAATTCAAAATCATTAGTTCTTACCTGAATACATTGCATCATCATCTGGAATACAAAAGAAAGAGAAACAGAACAAACAAGCCTTTTAAAACATGGGTTAATTTCCCACATTCTGAACATGACAAAATAAAGATGCAGGGATTTCCTATCCTGTCTACACTGTACTACAGCTCAGTCATCCATGCGACATTACACAGTGACCTCACTTGTACATATCTCCTTACCAAAAGTGTTTCTTTGAAGTCCCCCAGGCGACCTTGTTTCACTCGCCTCACAAAGACAGGCCCAGTCAGCACGAAAAGCTCCTGTAACCTTGTTTGGGGAGCACAGCGAGATAATTTTCTCAAGGCAGCGCTCAATGAACCCTCGGAACTCCGTCTGTCTTCACAGCCCAGCCTCAACTAACTTCCCTCCTCCGTTTTTGCCATTAACAAAACTCAGATCATTTCCATTTTGACATCGCATTTCTTCAGACACTTTCCTCCAATCAGGTTAAAAGCATGTTTTCAGCATCACCCTTCAGTTTTATAACAATGAGCCCCTTGCTCTCTGAGCAACTGTTTCAATGTATTTCCTGCTGCCTCTTCCCCTCTGCTTTCTGCAAACTAACACAGAAAGAGAGAAAAAAAAATGCCAGTGTGCATTTAAAAACGTATTATAGCAGTGCTACCAAAATATGTATTTTCACCTCATTTTGCACAGGAGACTACATTATAATGTTAGGGAGTTAGAATTAGTGTTTAGTAAATGTTAATTAAGTTAGTCAGTTATGTATATTCTAATGTAGTTTTCATGCATGAGGTATCCAAAAGAAAATGCAGTTTCTATGTGTATATTTCATCATCTGCAGTTTCAAGCCGGGCTTGGCTGTGTTCTAAATTATGTACCTTGCAAGCCACCAACAACATATTCACATGTTAAACTGGCAACACAAAAAAATATATATGTGTGTGCCATATTACTGCTGGCAACAACAAAAAATGCCACTACATTTGCAATAAAACACCATAAAATGCCATCATATTTAGTAAAATGCTATATATAGGCTTACAGTATCAGGGCCTTCTGTCAAAGTCTCTCTGCCAATAAAAGTCTCTTATTGCAGAGGACCTGACGTAACAAACAAGCACCAAAGTTCCTTTCTTGTCAGGATTTTCACATTTACAAGTTCTCGGGTCCACAGTTCACCATGGGTCTCCCTCCTTCAGGCTCAGACCCCTTAAGCACAATGTTCACAATTAGTCTCCCTCTTTCAGGCTCAGACCATGTAATCTCACAATCTAAGCTTTCCTCTTTGTATCAAAAACTTTCTGTTGCGCGATGGATACTGCTTAAACCATCAAAGGACCACTTTGATTCACTTCATTTCTCATTCTCATCTTTTACTTTCACTTCTGTCACTTCTTGGCTGGATACCTCACAGAGACCTTCGATTGAGCACACTCGCTGTGCCGTACCACTCTGTCGCTGGTATTATATCTTTCTCTGTTAAATTTCAAACATCCATCAGCAATTAACCATTCCTTGCGTCTTTCATCACTCACGTTACTAATCTTCATTCTTGCGCTCTTTATACAATGTTGCCACTTACAACCTTGACTTCAACACAGACCGGTCTATTATCAGTCTCCCCAACTCACCGGCTGTGTTGATCTCTCTGGCGCTGCTTTGATCCTGGAGACAAGTATATTGCCACGGCAGTGTTGCTCCTCCCCGACTCGGTCAGCAAAGCAGGAGTGCCTCGGGTATCCCCAAAACACAAAGCAGGATTTTCTGTCTGGCTTCCTGGCCTTACGCTTTTAAATCTGAAGGATTCTGCAAAATAACAGTTTCTCACCAGAAAGGTCAAGGGTATCTCCCTCCTTGCGCACCCTTCTTGTTTTGCTGTCTTTCGTCCCTCGTCTGGAAAATGCTGTTCCTTTGTGTGCTTTGCCTTGCTCAGAGTGTGCTCTCGTGCTCCGCCTTTTATCTGTGTGGGGAAGCTTAATGGAAGTCATGTGTTTGTTGTTACCAGTAATTGCCTGACCTTGTCTGACCATAGTAGTGGGACATGTTGGGTAAAATGCTCTGGTGTGAGTCTGTTTTCTCCCAGAGCGGGTTGTCCTTGTGAAGGTGTTCATGAAGGGAAAGGCAGAGAGGGGTCCCAAATATCTTACTGGGTAGGATGGGGTAAAGGTGTTCCAGTGAGGGACATAGCGCATCTCGCCATCAAGTGTCCCACTCCGACTCTCCAAAGACCCATCACCCTGATGATCCTCCTGCATGGTCCACCCCCCGGGTCTGGATCCAAAGGCGATGGCCGTGCCCTGGGCTCATGAGAGCGAGACCCCGGGTACTAGTGGGTGAGACACCTTATGATTTCTCTCACGAGCCTGCTCAAGCAAGAAGTGAGACTGATTGTATGCATCGACGATCTGTGTCACATGGCACAGGATCCGAGGCGGCTGCAAGAGCAAATGGTCCTAACGACGGGTCTCCTAGAGAAGCTGGGGTTTTTCGTCAATTAGGTGAAATCAGAGACCAGCCCACAGCAGAGAATGAGTTCCTGCAATTTACCAAAGACTCAAACCTGGGAACACTCTGTCGTGATTGCTAACGGCTAGGTCTCTCTCCCGTGATCCCTCCTCACCTGAGGTTCCTGAAGATGTGCTCAATGTTCGTGAGGTCCCTCTACTTCCTCTACTAGTAGCCGTCTGGGTCTTCTTTCCTTGGCCCTTTACCTTCTTATCGTGGAGGTAGGGACGGGCTCCACTGGAGGCCACCTTGGCAACTGAGGAACTCCCCGCCAAGAGGGATCCCCAGTAAGCCCGACCGAGAATCCAGGGAAAAAGCTTCTGCGGCACCAAAAAACCCTGAAGCACACAGGCTGAACGTGGAGCTTGATCAGACCGGCGGTTGAGATACTGCAGACCGTTGAAATTATCCAATTTCAGGGGGAGGCTCAGTGGAAGGTAATTGTAAATAGAGAAAGGCAGAAGGAAGAGGAAGACAGAACAGAGCGAGGTATAGGGATGAACGCCTAGAGGGGCTTTAGTGTGTGCAGAGGCACAGGAAAGGAAAGGAATCCTGCGGCCCGAACAGAGAAGACACTGGGAGCCGGAGGCGAGCAGAAGGAGAGCACTCAACTGAAGCCGGATGAGAGAGAGTGGGAGCGAGGGAAGAAGGCAAGGGAAGAAGCCGGGCGGAGAGGTACAGAGTGAGGAGGGGCAGAAGCCGGAGAAACTCCCGCAAGCAGAACCAGGACCAAGAGCGAACAGCTGGCAACTCGAACAAGAGTACCGAAGCCAAAACAGGAAGTGGGAGCGATACAACGCACTGAACGTAGGTTTCAGTGCGTTGTTATAGAAACGCTGCCTAGAAGCGGCCATCTTGGAAGAAGATTAGACCGTACGTAACGGTTCTAGTCATAGATCGATCACCTAAGTCGGGAAAGGCACCATCTATGCCAAACCTTCCATGGCCGGAACATAACAGTATGATCTCTTCTCCTCGGGGTCCCCCCGGCTTGCCAGGATGTTTTCTGTGGAACAATCGCAACAGACGAGGTGCATGGATGTGATGACAGGGTTCCCAGGTACGTTCCGCCACTGAGTATCCCTTCCAATGAATCAGATATTGTAGGGACCGCCGGTAATATCTGGAGTCCACAACATGAGACACTTCATATTCCTCCGGCTCCGAGACAGGAGGTATCCTTGGTTGGATTCTGGGTCTGTGGTAGGGATCCGGCACATAAGGATTTAACAGGGAAGTATGAAACACGGGGTGAATTCTCTTCATCTTCTGGTGGAGTCGAAGACGGTATGCCACTGGGTTAACTTGTTTGATTATCGAGTAGGGACCCATGTACTTGGGAGTGAATTTGCCAAGGTGTAACCATTGAGGTAGGTATTTGGTCGAAAGCCAAACCAAAGTGCCGGGTGTCCATTCCGGGTTGCTTCGTCTATGACGATCTTCCCGCTCCTTGGTATTCTTGCGGCTGTCCTCCAATGCCTTCAGGGCCATCCTTTGGGTGGATCGAATTGCTTCCAATAAACTGTCCACAGTGGGAGAGTCTGAACAGTTCTTCCGAAGGCCTCGTACATGGGAAGGGTGGAATCCATAGGTGCACAAAAACTGACTCATCTTTATGGCAGAATGATGTATTATTATACGAAAATTCTGCCAAGGGTAACAAGGATGTCCAGTTGTCCTGCTCCCTGTTACAGAAACTTCTGAGGTATTGCTCGAGGGTGGCATTCAGCCTCTCAGTCTGGCCATTGCTTTGTGGATGGAATCCCGATGATAGTGCTCTCTGTATTCCTAATTGTTTACACAAGGAAGCCCAGAATTGTGATGTAAACTGCGACCCTCAGTCTGAAAGTACAGTTTTGGGTTACCCATGCAGTCGAACTATTTCACGAAGAAATACTGTTGCCATTTCTGGAGCTGTTGGGAGTCCTGCAAGTGCGATAAAGTGGGCCATCTTACTAAAGGAATCCACGGTGACCATAATGGTTCTGTGACCTTCCGAGGGTGGCAAATCCACAATAAAGTCAGTAGACACGTGTTCCCAGGGCTGAGAGGGTACCTCCGGTTGTTGCAACAGACCCAAAGGTCTACCAGTTTGGGGTTTGTTAACAGCACATACAGGACAAGAGAACACGTATTGTTTGACATCTTGAGACATGGTTGGCCACCAGAAAACCCTCTTCACCAATTCCGCCGTATTCCTCAGGCCCTTATGTCCTGCCAGGTGAGACTCATGGCACCACCTCAGCACCTGCGTCCTCAGATTATGTGTTGGGATGAATAAAGCTGAGTCGTGATATAATAGTCCGTCTTTGAGAAGGAGATTGGGGTCTATATGGTTGCTGCGCTGAATTTCCTCTTGCACTGCTTGCAGAAAACTAGAAACCACTGAAATAAATTTCTTGTTGGCAAGTAGCAGCTCGATTCTGGACTGTTTCTCAGAAGAAACTTCCCTGCTTCTAGACAAGGCGTCTGCCAAGATGTTTTGAGAGCCTGGTAGATACGTAAGGTGGAAGTCAAATTGAGAAAAATAATATGCCCACCTAGCATGTCTAGCGTTGGTGCACTCCATCTGTTGCAGCACCTTCAAATTACGATGGTCAGTTCTAATGACAAAGGGCTCAAGGGATCCTTGTAAGAGATGCCTCCATTCCTCACAGGCTTTCTTCATTGCCAGGAGTTCCTTCTCCAATACCGAGTAATTTCTTTCACTAGGGTTCAAGGTCTTTGAAAAATAAGCTACCGGATGTTCCGCTCCGTCCTCAGAGTTCTGGAGCAGGGCCGCTCCAATGGCATTCTCCGACGCATCGGTCTCCAAAACAAAGGGACGTGTCTGGTCAGGTTGGACCAGAATGGGAGCAGAAGTAAACAAACTCTTGAGATGCTGAAAAGATTGTATTGCGTCGGAGTCCATCAGAAACCTAACCCCTTGTTTCAATAGTGCAGTGAGTGGTAGAACAATCTTAGAGAAGTGAGAGATGAATCGACGATAATAATTTGCCAGCCCTAAAAACTATTGAAACTCCTTGAAACACCTGGGTTCTGGCCGTCGTAATATAGCTTCAATCTTCCCTGGGTCCATCCTGACACCTTTATTGAATAGGATGAAACCTAAATAGGGGATAGAGTCAGCATGAAATTGACATTTTTCGAGCTTCACCAAGAGCTGATTCTCTTGGAGACGTCTCAGAACTTCCTTTACCACCTGGATGTGTTCATCCAGATGTACAGAAAATATAAGGATGTCGTCAAGATAAACAACTACGGATCGATATAGTAAATCTGAGAATATACGATCCATAAATCTTTGGAATATTGCGGGGGCATTGACCAGACCAAAAGACATCACCCTGTATTCAAAATGGCCTAGGGGAGTCCTAAAAGCAGTCTTCCATTCGTCTCCTTCCTTAATCCTAAGGAGATGATAGGCCCCCCCTTAGGTCCAACTTGGTGAATAGACGTGACCCCTGCACCGCCTGCAGGATATCTCTTATCAGTGGCATTGGATATCTATCCCTACAGGTGATCCTATTGAGACCTCTATAGTCAATGCAGGGTCTTAGTTCTGTATTTCCCCTCTTGGGTATAAAGAACAGGGAGGCCCCACCAGGAGATCGTGACTCCCGGATCAGTCCATTCTCCAGATTCTCCTCCAGATATTCCTTAAGGGCCTTCCTTTCTGGAAGAGATAAAGGGAACATTCTTCCGAAGGGCACCACTGCACCCTCCTGTAACTCGATGGAGCAGTCTTCTGGTCTGTGGGGTGGCAGGAGGCGTGGAACCTTGTCTTCAAATACTTCGGAATAGCATTGGTATACCAGCGGAATGCTTGAGACCACCTTAGTCTGTAGAGTGTTACCTCGCCCCTCCTGTCTCTCATGTACCTGCTTACTGAGGCAGTTTTCATGACAAAACTCAGAGTCAAATCTTAGAGTGTTGAGGGACCAATCAATGTAGGGGTTATGCTTTCTGAGCCAAGGGATCCCCAGTATAATGGGGAAATGAGCCGCTCTTATCACGTCAAAACTGATCTTTTCTTGGTGATCAGTGGTCGAAGTGTACGAAAAGAAGTAGTGGAGCTATGTTCCCTGCTGGCCTACCCCTGCGCCCCACAAACCCCATTGCCACAACCCCTCCCACACACAATACACCCCCCAAACACATGCACCTGCTGTTTAAGGGAACGTTCAGTGCAGTGCGCTGAAAGTGAAGGTTTCAACTTCTTTCTATACTTTTATTTTTAAACAAAACCATTCCGGAACGGTTTCTTTTTAAAATAAAAGTATAGGAGCTGTACGAGGTAATTAAAAAAGTATAGGAGCACTGCTCCCGACCGCTCCCGCTCACTTCGACCACTGTTGGTGATCTCCCATATGTATCCATAGAGGTTCAGTCTCTGAAACTATGGGTCCAGAAACGAGAGGCGTACTATCAACTCCTTCGACTGGAATGGCTTGGTGTTTAGTCTGACAGAGAACTCCTTGATCCTTAGCCCAGACCCTATCCACAAAGTTCCCTGCCGCGCCGCTATCCAACATCGCCAAAACCTCCACAGACTTCTCGGTAGACAACTGTAATCGGACCTGGAAAACCATCAAGCGAGAATCCTCGGCTACACCTGAGGCTTGGGTGTGATCGCAGGGCTTTCGATGGTTTCCCCCGACGTCGCCCCTGCACAGACTCGGGGGGTAGCGTTTCCCTTCTTCCGGGAAGGCACATCGGGACAGTTACGGAGTAAATGTTTAGATGACCCACAGTTTCTTCAGGTATCAGCGGGCCCCTGGCTGAACCAATCTGCATAGGTTCTTCAAATACAGACTCCGGCTTAGGTACTACCTTGGTTGCTGGAGGAGGGTCATTCAAGGGAGAGTAACCCCGTTGCCGTCTCTTCTCAAGACGTCTCTCATTCAGCCGATATTCGATCTGTAGGGTCAAGGTAGCCAGTTCCTGGAACGAACCAGGTCGTGAAACCCGTGCTAGTTCATCTTTGAGTTCTTCGTGTAAACCCCTCCTAAAGATGGTTTGTTGTGCCGAATCAGGCCATCCAGACTCGGTAGCCAACTTCTGAAATTTGGAAACATAAGTTTGGACGTCAGCACCACCCTGCCTGACGTCCAACATAGCCTCATATGAAGCACAAACCACCTCAGGGCGATCAAATCTTGCTTGAAACTGTTGCGAAAACTGATCAAAATTTTGTAAGACCGGGTCGTTATTAGTCACTAGTGGAGTGGCCCATGCCAACGCATTCCCCACCAAGCTTGATATTAAGAAACCCACCTTCGCCTTATCTGTCTCGAAGGTCTTTGGTCTAAACATGAAGTACACCTTACAGGCATCCATAAATTCCTTCCATGACCTGGGATTTCCATCATACTTGCCAAACGACAGAGGCATCGGGGGGAGGTCACCTCTATCCTCGTTGCGGGCGGCCACTTGTTGTCTCAAAGAGTTGTTCTCTGCCTGCATGTTTTGCATTTGCACTGTGAGTCCCTGGATGGCAGCCACCAACTCTTGCTATTGTTCCAGGGTAGCCATAGATGTTTTCGGGCGTTGTATACAGTCGTGATTGCTAACGGCTAGGTCTCTCTCCCGTGACCCCTCCTCACCTGAGGTTCCTGAAGATGTGCTCAATGTTCGTGAGCTTCTGCGGCACCAAAAAACCCTGAAGCACACAGGCTGAACGTGGAGCTTGATCAGACCGGCGGTTGAGATACTGCAGACCGTTGAAATTATCCAATTTCAGGGGGAGGCTCAGTGGAAGGTAATTGTAAATAGACAAAGGCAGAAGGAAGAGGAAGACAGAACAGAGCGAGGTATAGGGATGAACGCCTAGATGGGCTTTAGTGTGTGCAGAGGCACAGGAAAGGAAAGGAATCCTGCGGCCCGAACAGAGAAGACACTGGGAGCCGGAGGCGAGCAGAGGGAGAGCACTCAACCGAAGCCGGATGAGAGAGAGTGGGAGCGAGGGAAGAAGGCAAGGGAAGAAGCCGGGCGGAGAGGTACAGAGTGAGGAGGGGCGGAAGCCGGAGAAACTCCCGCAAGCAGAACCAGGACCAAGAGCGAACAGCTGGCAACTCGAACAAGAGTACCGAAGCCAAAACAGGAAGTGGGAGCGATACAACGCACTGAACGTAGGTTTCAGTGCATTGTTATAGAAACGCTGCCTGGAAGCGGCCATCTTGGAAGAAGACCGTACGTAACGGTTCTAGTCATAGATCGATCACCTAAGTCGGGAAAGGGACCATCTATGCCAAACCTTCCATGGCCGGAACATAACACACTCTCTCTGCAAGTGTAGAAAAGGAGGCAAGGGCAACGGGAACCGGGACTCACGCTGCCCGGCATATTGGAGCTAGGCTGGTGTCAGAGGTGCGGACATCAAAAATGGATGCAACGATATGGCCAAGGAAGATCGAGGAGGTGTGTGCTGCGGGTCGAGGTCAAAATGGAAGAGGGGCCCGACGTCCATGTGGTGGCTAGCGTGACAGAGGAACCAGAACCCTCGAGTCCTGCCTCAAGTGTGAGCATGATCTTCCACGCCCCGCAGAGTGCCCTGTGCAAGGGAAGGCCTGTGGACATTGTGGGGCACTCGACCATTAGGCCCGTATGTGCAAGAAACTGTTGCCAGTTGTGGTGCAGAGGAGGCCAGTAAGGGCAGGTTTCTTCAGGCCACAGCGCCCACCCAATGTTTCCGAAGTAGACCAAGGGGATGATGGCGTGACTCACGAGGAAGAGCAGAACATTTTCTTCATCTCCAGCGTCAGTGCGCTAAGTGCCACCACCAGAAGGCAGCCACAGTGCCTCGTGAAGGTCAACAAGTTGACGGTACTGGTGCTGGTGGATCAAAGTAATGGCCAGGGTGCACTATGATACCATGGTGGCACCACCCACATTACAGAAGCCCAGGGCGTGGATATTCACTTTTGGCGGTGAACAGCCCATTCCATTGGTCGGAGCATTTGTGGCAAAGATTGAGCATGGAGGGTCGTCCATCAAGGCTCAGTGTTATGTGACGGTGTCAGCAGCAACACTCTCCTGAACTGTGCCACGGCAGAAGAATTGGGCATTGTGAGTTTCGCCTATTCAGTGTATGTGGAAGATGTACAGGGGCTTCTCACGAAGTACAGCCAGCTCTTTGAACGAATAGGCTGTATGGCTAGCGAACCTGTGCAGCTGCACATTGACGTGTCCATACAGCTGATTGTGCTCAAGCACCGCAGAGTCCCATTCCATCTGCAGGACCTGATAGACAAAGAACTGGAGAATTTGGTGGCGTTGGACATCACTGAGAAGGTGGATGGACCTACCCTGTGGGTGTTGCCATTAGTCATCGGAAGGAAGCCAAAGCAAGCAGATTCAGTGAGGATCTGTGTGGACATGAGACTCTTGAATAAGGCCATCAAGCGAGAGAGGCACCTCACGCCCACGATTGACAAAATCATTGCAGAATGGCAAGGGGCGCGATTCTTTTCAAAGCTTGACCTGCGGTTGGGATACCATCAAGTGGTGTTGCACCCAGACTCAGGATCCATTACCACCTTTACCACGCACTGAGGCGGGTACAGATACAAGCACCTGAGCTTTGGGGTGTCATCCGCGGCATAGGTGTTTCAAAACATCATCCGTGGGGCCCTGGCAGATCTAGAGGGTGTCCTCAACATCCACTTCGACATCCTGGTGTTTGCAAAGACGGAGGCGGAACACATGGAGCGGCTGGTGAGGTCTCTGGAATGGTTGCAGGCATTGGGGCTGACCTTTTCATAAGGAAAAATGCAAATTCCTCAAGAGAAACATTGAGTTTTTCGAATTTGTGTTCAAGGAGGGAGGCGTGTCACCCGACCCCCGAAAAGTCAAAGACATTGTAGAGGCAAGGCCCCCAGAGAATCTATCTGAAGTACGATGCTTCCGGGGGATGTTCACCTAATATGGCCAGTTCATCCGGAACCTAGCCTCCAGGTCTGAGACCCTGAAAAGTCTCACCAAGAAGGAGGCAACGTGGCAGTGGAGCCCGCTGGAACAAGCCACATTTGAAGATGTGAAGGGAGCACTGGCGACAGAAGACACCACAGTGTTTTTCGATCCGTCCTTGACATCAGAGATCGTGGTGGACGCCAGCCCGTTTGGTCTGGGTGCCGTATTCACTTAAACGGGCGCTAATGAAGAGATCAGACCAATCGCCTACACGACCAAGGTACTGTCGGAAACTGAGCAGCACTACTCGCAGATCGAGAGGGTGTCCCTGGCAGTCTTGTGGGGGGTTTCAGCATTTTCGATTGTACGTGCTGGGATGGCTGGTGACAGTGGTGACTGACGACACGCCCCTGCTGCCGATCATGGCTGGCTCATCACCCAAACCTCCAGCCCAGATCGAAAGGTGGATGCTGGCGCTCGTGGAATATGGGGCCTCGTCGGTGTATCGGCCGAGCAGTAACAACGCAGCACACTATCTGTCTACCAGAGGCAGTGTGGAAGGATGTGGAGACATCAGTGGGGAGGAGGACGATAAGCATGTGTGGCTAATTATGGAGGCGGCAACCCCAAACTCAGTGCCTCTCCAAGAGCTTGAAAGGGTGGAGGCCAAGGATGAGTGCTTCCTAATACTGAAGGCGGCCCTTCAGCAAGGGATGTTGAGGTCGGTGGAACGCTGGCACAAAGGACCCAAGAGGCACAGTTGCCACTGGAACAGCTGTGGAAAGTAAAGGAAGAGCTGACATTTGTTGAGTCAGGGCTATTGCTCAGGGGAGACCGCATAGTGATACCGATGTGCAAGATTCCCCAAGTCATTGAGCTTGCGCACCAGGGCCATCAAGGAACTGGCAAAACAAAAGCAAGGCTGCAACAGAAAGTATGGTTCCCTGACCTCGAGAGATGGGTGGAGGAGTTTGTGTCGCCCTGTGTGGAACCAGGCGGCTGCCCCAGCACAGAGAGCCCCTCATTGAGACAATGCCCAGAGGAACGATGCTCTGGGAGAGCTGACTTTGGGTTTACGGGCTGGGACACTCATTTCCTGGTGGTCACGGTACCCAAATGTCGAATTCATCAAATCAGTGTCTTTCGACGAGGTGGCCGTTGCCCTAGAAAAGATCTTTGCCACTCACAGCCTGTCTCAGATCCTATACTCCGACAAGGAATCGCCATTCCAAGGGGACAGATTCACCCAGTTGATGGAAGAACACGGCATGCAACTCAGGAAAATTACACCTGTCTGGACCTGTGCCAGTGGCGAAGCTGAGAGGTTCATGAGGACTCTGAATAAGGTGTTCTGCATCGGTCATGGCCAGGGCCACTGCCTGCAACAGGCGCTGTACCATTTCCTGAGGGAATATAGGGCCATCCCTCGTGCATCAACTGCAGTGGCACCAGCAGAAGCGATGTTTCGGTGGTGTCAGAGGGATCTAATCCCTGAAGTGAGGGAGCTAGAACCCACCGTGATTGATGATGCTCAGGTAGACCATGAAGGGAGACTCAGGACGGAGGGAGAGAACGTCAGGCGAGGGCTCCTGCCCCAGCAGCTGATTCCCGGGGATGAAGTGCTAGTGAAGAACCAGCATCCACAAAGCAAACTCTCACTGATGTATGAGCCTGGTCCCATGGACGTGGTAGCGGTGCATGGATCGATGGTGACTGCATCAGATGGGACTGCCACTGTTACTCGGAATGCCTGTTTTTTCAAGAAGTTGGGTGAGACCAGGCCAGAGGCGATCCTGAGAAGAGACTGCCGAGGTACTGGACGAGGGCGGTGGTCTGGTCCAACCACCGAGTCCCCTAGGTCGAGGGGATGCAGGTGAGGAGGGCCTGATCCGGGAGGCGGGCAGGAGGTATCCCCAAAAGGTCGGGAGGGGGAAGCCTGCCTATCTCAGTGACTATTTATTGGACCCCTGAGCTGGTGGGCCCAGCCCATGGGCTGAGTAGAGACTTGTGGGACTGGGAGGGAAGCAAATAAAGCAGTGTTATTTGTGTGCAGTGTAATGTTTTGCTGTGTCTTTATTTTACCTCCTTTCGTTTGTTTGGTATGAAAAAGGAGAAGTGCTGTGCCTGCCCAATCCTTCTTGACCTATCCGCCGCCTTCGACACAATCAATCACTCAATCCTCCTTGACCGCCTCCACTCCCTAGGAATTTGTGGAACTGCTCTCAAATGGATAGCTTAGTTCCTCAAAGATGGGTATCAAATACCACTACTCTCCACCTATTCCTCCCAAGCCCGACCAGTTGACACGGGAGTTCCACAAGGAGCATGCCTATCAGCCCTCCTGTTCAATCTCTACTTGGCCACCCTCCCACGAATAATTCGTTCACACAGAATCCTGTGTTACAACTACGCTGATGACACTCAACTAATTCTAAAATTCCTGAACTCAAAACCCAACTGTAGACCTGACCTCGCTTCCTGCCTCCTTGACATTGATCTCTAGATAACTAGAAAACCACATCTTGCTAAACCCCTCCAAAACCGAAATCATGGTATGTGGCAACTCCGAACTTCTTCCACACCCACTACCCTGGCCATCTGCCATGGGCAACTCACCAACCCCCTCTAATTCAATAAAAAACCTTGGATGCACCCTTGACTCTGACCTAACACTCTCGCGCCAAGTCAACAATGCCTCACTCAAAGTCCTACCACTACCACCTTAAGACTCTTAGGCACATCCTTCCATACCTCTCCTTTCCCAACAGACTCTCCGTGGGCCAATCAATTGTTATATCAAGACTCAACTACGCTAACCACCTCTACCTCGGAGTGCACGCTTACCAACTAAATAAACTACAAAGAGCACAAAATGCTGCAGCCAAACTGCTACTAGCGCTCAGCCCGAGAGACCACATCTTTCCAGCCCTCAAAACTCTGCACTGGCTTCCGGTTGCCCGAAGGGTGACCTTTAAAACCTTATGCATTTCTCACCAAGCACTGCATAAAACCGGACCTTAATATCTTCAAGACAAACTAAAACCCTATCACCCTGCACGTACTCTAAGATGAAGCTCAGCTGGCCTCCTAGTCATACCTAAAACAAACTCAGTCAGGTTAGGCGGATCATCATTCTCAGCCTTGGCCCCAACACTGTGGAACGCACTCCCATCCCACATCCGCCTAACTGAAGACCTCTTGTCTTTCTGCAAATTACTGAAAACTTGGCTCTTCCCGTAAAACCAACCCGTACTCAATCTAACTCAAACTGAATAACAGCATCTCGATGACAGCAACTCAACAAACTACTAGATCCTAAATAACAATATGACAAACAACAATACAACTTCAAGATCCAAGCAAGAAATCGACAACTAATAACCGCTAATGTAAACGAAAAGGACAAACAGAATAGAATGAGTAGATCAAAGCAGTGAAGTGGATAAAAAGAATAAATCGTACGAAAATAGTAATGCGGTTGAAACTAATGAAATGGATGTAAAGATTGCAATGGATGAAATGAACAAAATGGACAAAATGAATAAAGAGAAGAGGATGGAAAATGAATACAGGAGATTGATGAGTACACAGACAGATGGCATGGAATTTATGAGTGCATGGCATAAATGGAAAGTACAGAATTGACGATTCAAGTACATGAGACGGGTGTAGTGCATGAGACAGATGGAGAGCACGGAACCGATCGAGTGCGTATGACAAGTGACATGGGCTGAACCGATAATGCAGGACGAATAAATGAAGTGAGTGGAGCGGATGAAGTCGGCAGAGTGGATGAAGTGCGTTGAGCAGATAAATGCATAGAGCGGATAAATGCGTAGAGCGGATAAATGCATAGAGCGGATAAATACGTAGAGCGGATAAATGCACGCAGAATGAATGAGGGCATGGAGCGGACGAGAGCGTGGACAGACAGGAGCGTGGTGCAGATGTAGGTTGTGTGAGTGGTTAATAGGGTGGAGCAGATGTAGAGTGTCAAACAGATTTAGAGTGTTGAGAGGATGTAGGGCGTGATGGTCTTGAACAGACGTAGGGTGTTGAGCGAATGTAGCGTGCGGTAGTGTTCAGCCATTGTAGGGTGTTGAGCGGATGTAGAGTATGGCGTGGGCGTGGAGCGGGTGTAGAGTGCGGAGCGGGTGTAGAGTGCGGAGCGGGTATGATATATTTTATTTGTAACGCGCTCGTACACAAGTGTTTCGGAGCACGACAAGGCAAAGGAGGGGGAAACAGGGGAGAGAACAGAACAACGATCTTACTAGGCCCAGTGACATTGAGGAGGGGAAAAGTGCATGGAAGGGGGAGAGTGGAAAGTGCGGAGAAGAGGGGAAACAGATAAATAATAAAAACAGATAAAATAGATAATGGAGAAATAAATAGGGGTAGTGCAGCCAACACGTGACAAGTGCTGTGCTTACGCCAGCAGAACTGGCTAAGTCGGATAAGTGCATGAAAGAAGAATAAGGGGGATTTTGGGACTGTATGGGTACAGATGTAGTCCCCAGTGCAAGGGGTGGCCAGGAGGCAGTGCAGAAAGAGTGGCAAGGTGAGCAGGTACCAGGGCCCAGGGGACAGAGGGTGGCCAGGTGCACAGTGCCAGGATTAAGCAGATCAGCAAGGGAGAGGTGGAGCAAAGGCAGAAGCAAAGAGGAAAGTCTTGAGGTGCTTCCGGAACCGGATTTGGTTCTCCTCAAGTTTTAGAGTGGCCGGGAGGCTGTCCCAGAGGTAAGCCCCCGCCGAAGATAGAGATCTACCCCCAACTCGTTTCTTTGAAAAACAGCTGACTCTGAGGGAGTTAGCGGTAGAGGAGCAAAGAGCTCGAGAGGGGAGGTATTTGCGGAGGGATAGCGGAATATAATTTGGCCCCAGGCCCCAGAAAGCTTTGTGGACAATGCATAGGGTTTTAAATTTAATCCTTGCATCCACTGGGAGCCAATGGAGAGATTTAAGAGCTGGAGAGATATGATCCCAGGGCTTGAGGCTGAGGACAAGTCTTGCAGTCCTGTTCTGGATTAGTTGCAGAGGGCGGAGAGTAGAGGCAGGAAGATTTAGAAAGAGGCTGTTACAATAGTCCAGCTTAGAGAGAACCAGAGCTTGGGAGACAGTGAGCTTCTGGGGGAGGAGAGGAAAGGGAGAGTACCTCTGAGGAGGTGCAGAAGGAAGTTTGACTTTTTAGAAACCTCAGAGATGTGGGCGGAGAAGGAGAGTGTGGAGTCAAAGATGACCCCGAGGTTCTTAGCCTCACAGGTGGGGATAGGAGGAGGGCCAAGCGAGGCTGGCCAGAGAGAGATCGGAAATGGTGGGGAAGGTGTCCCGATGAGGAGGATCTGTGTCTTGCTGGCATTCAGACAAAGGTCGTTGGCGGCACACCAAACTTGAATGGCAGTTAGGCAGTCAGAGATGAGAGAGGGAGAGGAGGTGGCCGAGGGCAGCCTGAAAATTAATTGAGTGTCGTCAGCGTAGCACTGGAAATTTGAGCATAGTGTGGCAATGCAGTGGGCGAGAGTTGCCAGGTATTGATTGAAAAGCCAGGGCGAGTGGTTAGACCCCTGGGGAACACCACAGGTAGAGATGAAGATAGAGGATAGGAAGGACCCAAGTTGGACCTGGGAGGGTCGATCGGAGAGGAAAGAGGTCAGCCAGGCAAGAGCCTGATCAGTGATACCCAGGTTCTCACGGAGACGGTTGAGCAGGATGGTATGGTTGACCGTGTCAAAGGCAGAAGAGAGATCAAGTAGAATGAGAACAGAGGGAATGATAGAGTCAAGGTTGGAGAGTAGATCTTCACGGATGTTCAGGAGAGCAGTTTCCGTGCAGAGCAAGGAGTGGGTGCAGAGCAAGGAGCGGGTGTATATTGCAGAGCGGGGGTCGAGCGTGGAGCAAACGGATGATGTATGCGGATGAACGGGTGAAATGGTTGGAAAGAACGGACGTAGTAAAAGGAAAAAACGGGTGTAGTGGGTGGCAGGAACGGAGGATGGAGCTGGAAGAACGGGTGATGTATATAGATGAGAGGGGTAAAGTATGAGGAAGGAACGGGTGAAGTGTGTGGACAAAATGGGTCAAATATACTGAATAGAACGATAGAAGTATGTGGATGGAACGGGTGAAGTGGATAGATCAAATGAAAAATATAGTTGGAACGGAGGAAGTATGGAAGTATGGGGATGGAACAAGTGTACTATGTGAGTGGAACAGATGAACCGGGCGATGCGGATGAGCCGGGCGATGCGGGTGAACCGGGCGATGCGGATGAACAAGGCAGAAATGATGAACAGGGTGGGATAGGTGAAAAGGATGGAACGGGTGAAATATGTGGACGGAAAGGCTGAAGATGTAGAATGGAAAGGTCAATTATGTGGCTAGAACGCGTGGGTAAAGTATGTGGATGGAACGGGTGACGTATGTCGTGCGAACGATTCAAGTACATAGACGGAACGGGTGACGTATGTCGATGGAACGGGTGACGTATGTCGATGGAACGGGTGAACGGATGTAGAATAGGTGAAGTGAGTGGAATGGTAGAACGGATCAAGTAGGTAGATGAACAGGTGATGCGTTTGGAACCAGTGAAGTTCGTAGAATCGGAGAAGTGGATGGGACGTGGCAAGTGGATGGGACGTGGGAAGTGGATGGGACGTGGGACGTGGATGGGACGTGGGACGTGGATGGGACGTGGATGGATGATGCATGGAGAAATGATAACCTGGGTAGAACGAATGAAAGAAGCATTGCATAAAATGGTTGGAGTGCATAAAATGGTTAGAGCGCATAAAATGGCTCAGAATACACAGAGCGGATTGGAGTGCATGGAACGGATTGGAGTGCATGGAACGGATTGGAGTGCATGGAACGGATTGGAGTGCATGGAACAGATTGGAGTGTATGGAACAGATTGGAGTGCATGGAACAGATTGGAGTGCATGGAACAGATTGGAGCGCATAGAATTGCGCGACTTACATGGAATGGTTTGGAGTGCTATAAAACCATCATATCATATCTCCAGGCTTACTCTCTTCTCTAAACCACCACTCAACTAGAACACAGCGATACTATGACACCATTCGGTATAGCTGTTCTCATACCATCATCTGCCTCATACTCCCATCACCCTAACTAATCACTGCTGGTCACACACCCTCCAGCCAGGCGTTCTCCTCAGGCCTAACACAGACAGAATCGGTCTGGATAAAACCTGCCAGAACGAACACATACTCCGGATCTCTCAACCACCACACCTACCGCTAAGAAGCAGCTATCACACACCAGCTGCACACATATCCGGTGCTCACACGCACCTTTGATTCTCTCTATTCTCTCTACTGATTTGAACTTCGGTTCCTGAGGGCGTTCAACCTACCAGCACCTTCAGACCATACCAATGGTACATAAGGCGATATATAAATCCAAAGTAACATAACATAACACACACACACACAGAGGAGTAATGCAACTCTCTTGCTTGTGTTCGTAATAAATGGGGCGTTGCCACGGCTGCAGCAGTGCGGCCGTGGAGCCTGGACAGCAAGCATTACGTACAGTGTAATCTGTGCCTGGGGGGATTCATGGGGGCCGGATGAGTATTCCGGAGACATGCAACATATTGCATGTTAAGAGGAACTCTATCCGTGAGATTAAAGGATCGGTAAAACACTGCACAGCACTGCCGCAAGTATCCATGATAGAAATGGAGAACCCGTTCACTGTTTTTGCTGTGGTTTCTATCCAATAAGGCTACAGTCATAAGAGTTATTATAAATGTGTGAGCAACATATTACGGACATCACAGACATTAGAATCACAGCAAAATGTACCTATGAAAGCCATAAACTTGCAAGTAAAACATTACAGACATCACAGACAAACTTACTTGAAAGAGCCACTGGAATCCTCTGGTCCCAACTCAGCTTTTACCTGCAAGAAAGGAAGAGAAGGAAACAATGTCACCATCCTAAGGGAGAGAAATGATTCAAACAGTAAGGATGTAAATACTTTCAAGCAAGAAGAGAAAGACATTTGTATATGAACAATTATTCATGAACATTGTCCTTTACATGATCAACCTGTTCTACAAGGGTTTCCTCACCACTCTTTTCACACCAATTTGGTGTTCACCCACAGTAATAATTCTGGTAAGCTCTTTAATAGCTTATTGGGAGAGGTTATAGGAGGTGGTCATTTTGGTTCACACAATACTTAAGGTTCTCCTATTGTTCCCCGTTACAGAGCCTTCTGTGAACATACGGGAATCTAGAGGAGAGATACCAATCCACATAGCAGCTCATCCGCTCTTCCACAGCGACAGAATCCTATCTCTTTGGCTGCAAGGGCGGGTGTGCTTATAAGATGCTACACATGTTTGTTCGACCACAAGGTTTGGGTATTATTCGTCCTATCACAACCCTGAGTCTCCCTCTGCTTCAACTGATCAGGTAGGTCACTGTCCGTCCCTGAAAGACACCACGTAAGCGTTACACGTGTGCAAAATAAAGGAGTCTATGTTGGCCTGGGATCAAGGACCCTATTATTAAGGATCAATTGCAAGGCACAAAGAGAGGCAGACGGATAAGCTATGTATGAAGGATATATTTCACTTAGATTGAAGAAGAAGAAAGCATCTACAAGAGCCAAGTATTGGACAAGTTAAAGTGTAAAACGTCTATACAAGATGGAGTGAGCAAGTCTCTAGAGGCCACTTGGAGCAAGAACACCCAGTATAATTAAATCAAATAGCAACAAATAAGAGGTTGAAATGGACAAATGTGGGTCTCTTCACAAGTGATTCAGAAGAACAAGGGCTATTCATTAAGCCTCGAATGAAGATAGTGATGTGCTTGCACTCCGTTGAATGTCCCAGAACAGAGAGCAAGCTACAAGGTCAACTACAGATGAGAAACATTGGCTTAGGGCCGGACTGATGAATGATGATGGACTAATTGGGAAAGTGGGGAGTAATCGGATGTGACTCAAGCACCTGGGTTTCCTTTTGCTTATATGCTGCTAGCGAGCCAAAAGTCCAAGGTTGGGTGAGAATGCCAACCAATCAGAGGGTCTATGGGGTAACCTGCTATACAATGTTGCATAGACAATCTGCTGCCATTTTCTCTGCTATAGTCAGTATTATACTTATTTAGAAGAAGGTCGAGGTGTGTCTTACAGATAAGAGACAGCCAATGATGTACTAACCCTTACATGATATATAGGTGCATATGTTCCTTTAACCAATCCCTCCCTTCAATAGGTTTTTACGGGTTGCCACATAGGATGATGTCATAGATGACACACATTGGGGTATAAAACCTCTGTGTAATCAAGTTTGTGTGTGAGTGTGCAAGCATCAGTCTGATGTCTGCCAAATTGCCATGCTTTATTTTGACTGAGAATAAAGTAGTATTTTGACATATTCTTTGAGTCTGTCTGGTTATTTGGTCTCAGATCTTTATTGGTAATCCCATCTAGCACACGAAATGCTTCAAGGTGATAGAGCACATTTTAGTAGCGGTGCGAATGGTTCAAATCTAATCAATCTAGACCCAAATCCAGACCTCCGGACGATAAACTGCTTCCGCCATTAGCCAGAACACTGCAGAACTTCATGTGCAGAAAAACACGTGTAAAATGATACAGTTGACAGGTCCCCCTTTGATGAAATTCATGTCCGGTCCCCGTAGGTGCCCCATGGACGGAAGGTGAACTGGTCGTTTGGGGAAGAGTGTATGCAGAGAGACTCGAGCTGAGCCACGGATGTAAATAGAACATTGAAAGTGTCAAAAATAGGGGGATGGTCAGTGTTGTAAATAATATATATAAGAGTAACGGGATATTTTGGGATTATAAAGAAGAATAGATACCTCGATTCCTGGTTCCAAGAGGGGGGGGGCAAGGGTATGCACTAAAAAGACTACAGATAGGGGTGTTAAGGATTCCTGAGGCAAGGCCAACAAGAAGAGTTTGTATCAAACTCCAAGATGGAGTAACAATGAGATGAGATACATTCACTAAAGGTAGCAAAGGAAGGCATATGCAGACAAATGTATTACAGTGCACATGAGTATAGGGGTTATAATATGTCATTATGAAACTTTTGTTGTGTGTGGACTAATAGTTATAAAACAATAGTACAAAAATCAAGATGATTATTAAGATTTCTAATCATAAGATTGACGTCAATCAGGAGGATAAAAATTAATGGAAACAAATAAAGAAGAGCCTAACAATCTTAATGATAAAACAACAAGATATTAAACATTGATAGGAAGTGTAAATGAAGGAATAAAAAGAACATCATTGCATAGATTTTTAAAACCATCATTGTGGTCTATTTGATCAAATGAGAAGAGGATAAAAGATGGGCAAGTAAGTATAGACAGCCAAGATCGGCAGGTCACCATGAGGGACACTCCACCTCTACACTTATGTAGGACGCTGCCAATATATATATATATATATGTATAGCTAAAATAAGGAAGTATCATTCAGAGTGGGTTCAAATCACGACTAAAAAGACACTCATGCCGTGGCCTCAAGAGGGTTTGTTGTCAAAAACAGTATTGTGACCTGTGATTATGTATTTGCATGCTACATAAGGGAAATAAGTTACAGAAAAGGTTGACTACTTTACAGTTATGGAAAATGTATCAGAGTGAGAAAGAAGATCCAGCCGAGAAGGAGTGAATGCTTAATCAGCATAAAAAGTAGGATGTAACGCCTTCGGCTCACCATTCCCCTTCTGAAAATAAGAGCGCAGATACAGAGGAGAAGGGATTTTATCCCATAAAGGAATAGTAAAGATTTAATGGATGGGAGGACAAATATTACTCAAGCTGGATGGGAATTGATGGAGTTCAAGAAAGAGAAGAGCAAGAAAAGAAAGATAAGGAAGAAGAGAGAGCATATAAAGAAGAGAAGGAAAGAGAAAGGAAGCAAAGGGAAGAATGAAGAAGGCATGAGGTAGGGAAAGAAAAGGAGAAGTTAGAAGAGAAGAGACCAGAGGAGGTTGAAGAACAATGAACATAGGTTACAAAGCGGGCAAGAGGAAGATGATTTAAGGGTAATGAGGAGGAGAGAAGAAGAAATTAACAGAAGTAGGGGACTAAAAGATGATGAGATAGAGTATCCAATTCATAGAAGCATAGCGCTGATTGAAGCACTAGAGAATATAGAAGGATCTCTATCGAGTGAAACAGGAGGAAGGTCAGATGACATCATAAAAGTTGAGCAAATAACATTGGGCCTCATTATAAGCTTGCTGGTCCGGTAGCAACGGTACCCCTTTTTCTACACTCGATTCTTTTGAAAATCTGCATGCGTTATCCCTTTAAGCTCTCTTTTGTTTTTTCCCTTTCTTCGTCTGATATCATTATACCCCAACTTGTATGCCTATTATCCTTTTCCCAATCATCAAGATCTAATCTGCTTAAAGATAATGGGCCTCATTATCAGTTCGGCGGAGTCATGTATTTACTGGCACCCGGCAATGGACAATTACCGGGTCATTCCAGCCCCAACAGACCCAGTAATTGCCCATTCATAAATGGTGCTGGTGCATCCGTCGAGGTCTGCTTGCGGGTGCCGGTACACCCGCCTGGTCCAACCTGGCGGGCGGGAAGGCACCCGTGAGTAGAACTCTTAGTTTGCCAGTCCAGTAACAACGGTGCTGGTAAGCTTTTTCACCGGACCGGCACACTCATAATGAGGCCCATAGATTTAAAGAATGCGTTCTTTTCAATTGCCTTTCATGAAGACTCACAAGACTCAACTTCCTTTTTGTATAGAAATATTCAACTTTATCATACTTGTTTGACTTAGGGGTACTGTGAGTCCCCTTCATTCTTTAATAGAGTCCTCCAGATGGACTGAGGTAATGTTCAGCTCGAAAGTGCAATAATTCAATACGTGGATGACATTTTGGTGTATAGCGAGATGGAAGAAAGATGCAGAGAAGATTCAATTAAGCTTATGACTATGCTCTCAGAGAAAGGGTATAAGGTATACAAAGAAAACGTTACACATGTGAAAAGATGGTAAAGAAGGAGGGGGGATTGAGGCTCTAGACCCTTGATGGACATCAATTCACCAGGATTACGCTTTCTGATTACTGAAAAATACATACATACCCCTTTGGCTACTGGATAGAAATGGAAGTTGCTAAATGTTAGCTATTTTGTAAAAATTGTGTATCAATTTAAATCAATAAAAAAAAAAGTTGCAATACTGCCGGGAAGAGGTCTTGTATATAGGACAGTTGATTTCTCATGAAGGAAAGAAAGTGACACCTGATAGAGCAGAAGCAATTATGAAGACTTTGGAACCTAAAACAGTGAGAGAAATGCAACAATTGTTAGGTCTATGTAACTATTGTAGCACATTGTTTTTTAATACACAATACACTACATATATTCGACCATTTTTAAAAGGACTTAAAGAAGCACAGGTGGCCAAGAGTAGAATAATATGGACAGATGAGATGACTGAAGGATTTGAGAATTAGAAAAGACAATCAGTACAGCCGCTGTGCTAGTAATTCCAGATAATCATGAGGAATGTTGTGTATTAATCATTCAAATGGAGAAGTCATGGCAGCAGTCCTTACACAGAAAACGACATTAGGACATGGACATAAACCATTGGCTTACTATAGTGGGATTTTAGATCCAGTTCTGAAAGGACATTACCCATATGAGCAATGTTTAGCTGAAGCTTCATTTGTGATTGAAAAAGCTTCAAGTATAACAATGGGGTGTTCAGTAACATTATTCGTTGAGTACGCATTATTTGCGATTTTAGAGAATCCCAAAAGTACATTAACCACACAAAGATCATCAGGATACAAGGTCATTATTTTGAATCCTGCGATTAAAATAGTTAGATGCAAGACAGTGATCGCTGCAACGTTCATAGCAGAACCAGTAGGGGAGGATGATTATGTACATGATTGCACAACGTATTCTGAACACTATGATAATATTCCCCAAGCCAGAGAAAACGCTATCGGGGGGGGAGTTCTCTTTATTGAGGGTTCTTCAGAAATTGACCAAACGACTGGAGAAAGGCATACTGGATCAGCAGCAGTAAAGCTGAACATAGAGGGTGAATTTGAGGTAGTGACAAGCATGAGATTGCCTTCACATTACTCAGCACCATCTGCAGAATTAGTGGCGCTTATCGCCGCACTTCAAAGATTTTAAAATGAGGAAGTGACGATGTACTCTGACTTCGCCTATGTGAAGTAAACTGTGCACACAGGCTTGTTTCTGCAGGTAAAGGAGGGGCTTCTTCCACGCAGAAGGCAGTCCGGTGTAATATGCGCCCCTATTAGATAAACTCATTGAAGCATTAGGACTCGCATTGACACTAGCAGTCATAAAATGCGCAGTGCATTCTAAAAGAGAAGATTACATTTCTCGCAGAAACAAAACTGCAGATTTAGAAGCCAAAAGGAAGCCTATTTCCCATCCATTTCTAATTTGAAATAGAAGATGTTAAACAAATGGTAGAATGGTGCATGTTGGTAAGGGAGGGCATTAACATGCTGTCTATTACTCATTTAATTGAGATACAAGGTCGAGCACCACAAGAAGAGCAGGATTTATGGAGGGAACAGGGGTGTTCCTTATCTCCCACAGATGCAATTTGGAGGCAGAATAGCACTAGAAAGCCAGTTATCCCTTTAGCATTATTGAGGGTAGCACTGGAGCAACTTCACTACCTCGCGCATATGACTCGAGAGAGTCTTGCTGCTACAATTGCAGAAGATTGGTTCTCACCAAATGTAATGCTCACCTGATTCCCACGGAGGCGCCGGTCTTAAGCGTGTCTTCTCCGGGGGTTTTGGCTTGTCGGGGTGATTCAGATGGAATTTCTTGACCAGACGAGGTGCGTGGACATGTTCTGAGGGTTCCCAAGACCTTTCCTGGGGGCTGTATCCTTTCCAATCAACCAGGTAATATAATTTAGATTTGGAGATTTTGGAGTCTAGGATGTTCTTTACTTCGAACTCAAGTTCTCTATCCACTAGAACAGGTTCTGGGAGTTTGGTCAATCGGGTTTCTGGTTGTACTGGTTTTAGTAAGGAGACATGGAATACTGGATGTATTTTCATATGCGAAGGCAATTCCAATTTGACAGCCACCGGATTAATTATGGCAGAGATGAGAAAGGGTCCTAAGTATCTCGGGATGAAGGTGCGGGGTCCTTTTAGAGGCAGGTGCTTAGTGGATAACCAGACCTGATCTCCCACTGTGTAGTGAGGGGCCTCTTTACGGTGTTGATCCGCTCCTTTCTTGTATAGAGCTATGGGCAGTGGCTTCTTTAAAAGTACGAGTGATCACCGAGTGCAAGTGATCCACAGCAGGTGTTTCGAATTCTTGGGGAGGATCCAGGTTAGAGGTCCTAGGATGGTTTCCGTATAATAGGAAGAAGGGAGTCTTCCCGGTTCCAGAATGGGTTGAATTATTATAAGCGTATTCAGCGATCCAAAGGATATCCTTCCAAGGGTTTTCAGTTTGTTGGAGCATGCAACGTAAATATTGCTCCAGAGTTTGATTTGTCCTCTCGGTTTGTCCGTCAGTTTGGGGATGGTGACTGGTTGAAAGTCTCACATCAATTTGGGCTAAGCGACAGCAACTTCGCCAAAAGTGGGAGATGAATTGACTTCCCCTATCGGAGACCAAAACCGAGGGAAACCGTGTAACCGAACAATGTTTTCTAAGAATTCTCGGGCTAATACTGAAGCTGAAGGTAGGCCCTTCAGGGGAATGAAGTGAGCCATCTTGGAGAATAGATCCACGACTACTAAAATGGTATTATACCCTGAGCATGGAGGTAAATCCGTGATGAAATCCATGGACAGGGTATGCCATGGACAGGGAGGGATGTCCAGTGGGTGTAAGAGGCCGGCTGGTTTCTCCTTCTGACTTTTATTCTGAGCACACACACCGCAGGAGATTACTAAGTTTCTAATATCCTTCTTCCATGATGGCCACCAGAAATGTCTTTTGACCTTTTCCATGGTTTTGGTAATGCCAGGGTGACCCTCCATTAATGAGTCGTGATAACAGGAGATTACCTGTTTTTGTATTTTCTCACAGGGCAAGTACAATCGTCCTCGGAAATATGGTAGGTCTTGGTCCACTGAGAAATCCTTCCCCTGTAATTCTGCCGGAGTTAGGAGTGATTTGACTGTAGTCTTGATGTCTTCAAAGGATTGAGCGCTGACCAAGCCCAAAATCCTTTGTTCTGGGATTATGGGTATTGGTTCAGGATTGGTCAAGTGTTCATCTATTCCCATCCGGGAGAGGGCATCTGCTTTTCCGTTTTTACTGCCTGGTCGATAAGTAATTATAAAGTCAAACTCAGCCAAAAACAGAGCCCAGCGGAGCTGCCTGGAAGACTGAGCTTTGGCCGTCTTCAGATATTGTAAGTTGCGGTGATCTGTCATTACGGTGACTGTGTGTCTGGCTCCCAAAAGATAATGCCGCCAGGCTCTAAAGGCTGATCTGATAGCTAAAAGTTCCTTGTCTGTAATTGAATAGTTGATCTCGGGAGCCGAGAATTTGCGGGACCAAAAGGCTACAGGATGTAATTGGTGTGTGACCGGATCTCTTTGTGATAAAACTGCCCCCATAGCAAGACTAGAAGCATCTGTTTCTACGATGTAGGGGAGTTCTGGGCGAGGGTGTTTTAGAACAGGTGCAGAGATGAATTTAGCTTTTAAGTCCTGAAAAGCTTGTTCCGCCTCGGTAGATCACTCAAAACGTTTGTTTTTCTTTAATAGAGCGGTGATGGGCTGGACTATTCGAGAGAATTCAGGAATGAACCTGCGATAAAAGTTAGCGAAGCCTAACATGCTTTGAACTCCTTTTACAGAGGTTGGTGAAGGCCTCTTGATGATTGCATCGACTTTCTTTGAATCCATATGGACTCCGTTTGGTGACAATATGAATCCCAGGAACTCAACTTCAGTTACGTTGAAAATGCATTTTTCAAGCTTAGCAAAAAGGTTATGTTGACGTAATCTCTCGAGGACCTCTTTAACGTGTTTCTGATGTTCCTCTTCAGATGATGAATAGACGAGGATGTCATCAATGTAGACAACAAAACACACATCTATGAGTTCTCTAAGGACATCATTCATAAAATACTGGAAGGCGGCAGGAGCGTTGCATAGTCCAAAGGGCATAACTTGATATTCAAACAGCCCATACTTGGTGCGGAAGGCCGTCTTCCATTCATTGCCCTCTTTTATTCGTACCAAGTGTTAGGCTCCTCTGAGATCCAACTTTGTATATATACATGCGTCTTTGACTTGGTTCAGGAGTTCAGGGATCAAAGGTAACGGGTATCTGTTTTTAACAGTGATTTGATTCAGGGCGCGGTAATCTATACAAGCCCTAAGGTCTCCTTCCTTTTTCGGAACGAAGAACAAAGCCGAGGAAGCTGGATATTTTGAAGGACGGATAAATCCGTTAGCTATGTATTGGTCCAGATATTGTCTGAGGTGAAGATTCTCTGGCTCGATGAGGGCATAAATCCTACCGCAAGGAGGAGTTGTTCCGGGTATCAGATCTATTTGACAGTCGTAAGACCTATGAGGAGGCAGGGTGTAAGCTTGGTCCTTCCGAAAGACGTCTTGGAATTTCTGGTATTCGGGAGGTAGTTTGGGAACCTCAGAAGAGATTGCCGCCAGTGAAACATCAGGCCGAGGATAACAAGTGGAGACACATTCTGGAAACTGAACCGTCTTTGCTCACCAATCGATCTGAGGATTGTGCTTCTCTAACCAAGGAATTCCCAGAATGATCTGGAACTGAGGGGCCTTGATCACATCAAACACGATTTTCTCCCGGTGTCCCTCTTGGCTCACTAACGTCACTTCTTGGGTGGCGTGAGTTACTGGTCCGGAGGCTATCTCCGTGCCATCCACTGTAGTAATGACATCTTTTACTGCCTTAGGGACAAGAGGTAGATTCATCCTTGATACCATTTCATGGTCCACATAATTACCGATTGCTCCGCTGTCGATGTAAGCTTCAATTGCATGCAAACGATCCGGACGTTGAGGGCTAATGAGGACCATAGGCACCACGAAATGCGAGGTCATGGAACAGATTTTAACGCTCGGCAAGAGGGCCTCTACACTTGTCGGGCTAGGTCGTTTCCCTGCTCAGAATTTGTGGTACAGGTATCTGCGGCTCCTACAGCCTTCTTAGCTGGTTTCACTGGACAGTCTCGAAGAAAGTGCCCCGAGTTTCCGCAATAGAGGCATAATTGCAGCTGTCTTCTCCTTTCTCGCTCTTTAGGGTTAAAGGTCCTTTCATGCCCCCTATTTGCATGGGTTCCACGGTGTCAGCTCCCCTAGTGGAGGTCTGCGGTTTAGAAAACACTCGGGTATCAAATTTGGAACGATCAGCCTTTCTGTTCTGTAATCTGTGGTCCAATTGAACAACTAAGTCAATATAGTCTGGGCATTCTTGTGGAGGATTCACAACTTGAGCTAACACATCCTTGAGCTCTCCACGCAGGCCTCTGTAGAAAAGCGTTATTCTTTTATCCTCAGGCCATTGAGTTTCCACTATAAGTCTGTTGAATGAGGCAATGTAAGTCAAGAGGTCTTGATTACCCTGTCGTAACGAAAGGAATTCATTGTCCAAGGCCAGCCCTTGTGCATGTCTTGCGAACAGTTTCTCCATGCTCGACTGGAAGGCCTGGAAATCATGAAGAACCGGATCATCCTGAGTGACTAAAGGGATCGACCAATCTGCGGCACTGCCACTGAGATAAGAAAGCACAAAAGCCACCTTGGCCTGATCTGTTGGGAAGGCAGCTGGTCTACATAAGAAGTGTAGGCGGCACTGGTTAATGAACACTGCAAATCTCTTTGGGTCACCAGAAAAGCGTTCGGGCGGAGCCAAGGGCACATTACCGGGTAGATTGATTTGCACTGGATTTGAGGAAGATGCTGAAGGATAATTTCCTCCTGGAGCGGGCAAAGGTGTTTGTCCTGTCTGCGTTTGTAGCAATTGCCTAGCGAGGTCCTCTGTTCGCTCCTTGGATGTTATCAGCTCTCTTCTTAGAGCGTTTGTTTCCTGACGAGCTGCATTTACTTCTGCTCTTAGTTCCCCAAGCAACTGGGCCAATTGATCAGTATCCGAGGTTTCCATTGCGCCTGGGTAGGAGTTTTGCGGTGGGCTTCGCGTTCTGTAACGCTCACCTGATTCCCACGGAGGCGCCGATCTTGGCAGGATGGTGTCTGTGACTCGAAAAGTGAAGTGCAGGACTCGATTGGCTTCCGGGGCTGAGCCTCTTCGCACTGTGTGTCTAACTCGAAGAGTGAGATATCTGCAGGTGAAAGAATATGGGGTTAATGATCTGGGGTTGTCGGGTATCTCTCTCCCTTTCCCTTCCTCGCTTTTCCGTGGAGCCCCAAGGTCAACGTGCTCACCTTAGATAGGTGAATGCTGGACTCTCCATCTGCGTCTGGTGCAGGGTGCCGTTGCCAGTTCCTTCACTGGGTGAAACGTAGGCCTCTTGAAATCAGAGGATTTCTACCGTTGTTAACTGCACGAACGGTGAGTTTCCGGACACCTTTTAAGTCCTTACAGTCTTTAGGTGCGTGGGCACGTTAATGTGGAACAGGGCTCTGTATAATGCTTTTTCTATTTGTCTTGCAGGGCTCTTGAGGTAGAAGATGGTGTGAAGAAAGCCGAAGTTCGAGCCAGATTGCCTCATTACGACCCTGGCGGTAAGTACCGAACATTACCGCCATGGCGTAATTAACGTTTACGCCATGGCCGGATGGCGTAAAGTGTGGCACATTCCGACCCATCGCGCACGTGCATTACGCCATGGCGGTAATGCAAAGAACGCGATGCCGTAAAAGACCCCAAAATGGCCCCTACCGGCATCGTACGCTGTGCATGGTGCACTACCGCCACCCATCATAGCGGTGACCGCAATTAACGGTGACCGTAATTAGCGGTGACCGTATTTAGCAGTGACTGCAATTAAGCGGAAGCGGAAGTAGCGTCATTGCGGCGGAACGGGAAGGAACACGGCGGCCATCTTTAAAAACACAATGGCCCTCATTACGACCCTGGCGGAAAGCAACTGACCTGACCGCCATAGCGTAAATAGCGTTTCCGCCATGGCACGACAGAGTAAAGTGCGGCTAATTCTGACCCATCGGGCACGAGCACTACGCCTTGGCGGAAGTGCAAAGTCCGCGATGGCGGAAAAGTCCCAAAAACGCCCCTCACCGCCGTCGTACGGCGACCTAGGTGCAATTCCGCCACCGGACATAGCGGTCACCGTAAAGAGCGGCAATCGGAAAATACGGTGACCGTAAATATACGGAAACGGAAGCAAAAACATGGTCCCGGAACGGGAAACAGCACGCCGTACACCTATAAAACCAGAACATTCACACAACCATTAAAAACACTACCCTGAGAGACATCCCAACCCGTCATTCACCCTAGTGAAACCAAAACAATGGGAAAAGTAGCGAAAAAAGCGTGCGACCGCAAGCGGCAGGTCCACTTCTCACGTGAGGAACTCACGGTGCTCACAGAGACCCTCCAGGAGAATGCTGCCGTCGTCTTCTCGACGCAAATGACCAGGACGGCACTCGCGAACAAGAAGGCCATATGGGCCCTGGTGGCACAGCGGGTAAGTGCGGTGGGGACCGCACCCCGCAACCCACAGCAATGCAGAAAGCGATGGGACGACTTGCGGATACGCGTACGGAGCATACTATCCGCCAACCGTAACATTGCCACAGCTACCGGGGGAGGATCGGAATCACCCATCAAGCTGACCCCCTGGGAAGAAATCTGTGCCTCCACCATTGGAATGGAGACCATAGAGGGAGTCGGAGGGATGGAGAAAGGAGTGCAGACATCCGAAGAATCAGGTAGGTGGCCCAAATAAAACTATGCTAAAACCACAATGTTCAATCATGTGAAGTACCATGTGTCCACATAGTGCAACAGAAACACATGTCCAGGAGAACGTCCACTCACATTGGCCTGATAGCGGACATTAAAAGTCAAATTAAATAAATAAATAATTAAAATTCCTAAAAACACCCTCTACACGTGCAGCAGGCACCCCCTAACTGCAGGCTGCAATACAACTGCACCCTCAATCCACACAAAAATGAAACCACCTCCAAGGCCCTGACCCAAATCACCCTCAGGTACCACCCCAATGCATGTGATACATTGCCATTCCAATTTCCACAGACCCATTAATAACGCTCGCCCTCCTTTACTCCACCACAGGGTCCGATTCAAACGACGAGCTCCAGGACACCCCTACCAGCACACCTGCAAAGAGGGCCAAGACCAACGGGCAAAGACCCTCCACCTCAGCTGCACGCATCAAGACACGGCAGCAGCACAAATCAAGTGGCAGCACACAGGAGGGGACTTCAACAGGCACCCCAGCAGCCAGCATGGCCACAACACCACTACCACCACAGGCCCCCCAATGGATGCCACAGAAGGCACTGCTTCTGGTGGCAGCAGCACCATAGGTGACACTGCATTAATGGCAGCATGCTCCGACACAGAAAACGGTGATGTCGATGTACGATCCATCCATGACCTGTCTCAATCCCCCTGTTTGTTTCATCCCGTACAACATGAGGATACCACGCAGGGGCACTCACAAGACGACGACTGGCCATCCCCCACAAGCCCTGTGTCAAGGCAACATGAGGTGATCAGCCCCTCTGTGACACCACCGCAAATGGCCATGGCCCAGCAGAGGCAACAGTCCCTCGACCAGGTGATCGTGCAACAGCAGCAACTGGCCACGCTCCTCAAGGACCATGCTGATGAATGTGGGGGTCCAAGGCAGCCATAGAAACATGTACAGAGACACTAAGGGCAGAAATGGAGAGAAGCACCGAGAGCCTGAGAGTACAAATGGAGAGAAGCACCGAGAGCCTGAGGGGGGAACTGCATGCGACGTCCAAAGACGTATGTGCTGAACTTGCCGCTGTGCGCCGTGTGCTCACTGAGCTCTCACAAACCCTTAGGGACATGCATGGGCGTGAGCAGGCAGAGACATCATCCGTTGCAAGTTCCGTCCAGGGCAGCCCCCAACGTAGATCTGGGAGGAACCTGCGCTCCACAGGCAGGGGTGCCCCTGATACCCGGAGAGGGGGCTTGCAATAGCGTCTGCCCACTGACTATGAGCATCCTTGGACACTGGTGTTCGGGGGGGAGGTAGGAGGGTGGAGGGGGTGTGTTGGGCTTACTTGGGTGGCGGGTCGGTGGGGTGTGTAACACAATTTCACATTTGCTATAAACATTTCACAATCATCCAATGAGATGTGTGGACATTGCTTTTTGTGTACGAGGCCATCATAGGCGTACAGTTCATATTGTGCATGTTCCAGACACACACAGTGCCACAACTCCTGTGTCCATGTATCAACCACCAGGCGTGAGTGCTAGAAGCATGAATCTATGATAATCTGACGAATTTCACGGCCCTCCTGTGCCTCGCGGACTCCTTGAGGTTCTGCCACATCCCCACCCACATCATGACCATATTCTGGTGCTTGCAGTTCTGCGTCAGGGGGCATGGGCACATTTCTACGTATGCACATGTTGTGTAGCATGACACATGCCATGACCATCTTAGCAACGTTCTCATGGTGGTACAGGAGTGCCCCGCCAGACCTGCTGAGGCAGCGGAAACGACCCTTCAGTAGGCCGAATGCCTGTTCTATGACTACACGGGTACGTGAGTGGGCATGGTTGTAGTCCTCCTCATGCTGGTCCTGTGGGTTCCGGAGTGGTGTAAGGAGCCATCTCTTCAGTGGATACCCGGCATCACCTGTATGTGGACAATAAAGGATGTTTGAGGAATGACATAGCTACGTAAGCACCCCCCCCCTTCCTGGCAGGTCATTGCCGCATCACATACCCCACATTATCATGCATGAAATGAGACTCACCGAGTAGCCAGGATCTGTTCCCTGCATGTCGCTCCATGTAGCGTGGTATTGTAGAGTTCCGTAAGACCATGGAATCATGGGTTGATCCAGGAAATCGGGCACAACAATGTGTAATGATCCTGTTTGAGTCACACACCATTTGTACATTAAGAGAATGATATTGTTTTCGGTTGCGGTACTGGGCCTCCATGGCATGTGGGACAACCAATTCCACATGGGTGCAGTCGATGGCACCAATGCAACCCGGTATGCCGGCAAGTGCATGGAATCCCACTTTTGTGTTCGTAATTTCCTGCTCCGAGCGTGGTAGAGAGATGTAGTCGTCTGCGTGCTTCAGGAGGGCATCGAGCACTTGCAATAGTGTCCGTGACAACAGTGGCTGTGAAATGCCATGCAACTGTCCGACTGTGTGCTGGTAGGTGCCTGTGGCCAGGAAGTGGAGTACAGACACCACCTTCAGTAGGGGTGGGATGGCGGTTGGGCTATCTATCATGCTGACAAGGTCAGCGTGTGTCATGTCCACAATGGCGGTTATGGTGTCCCGGTCCAAACGGTAGAGGGTGTGGATCTGCTCATCAGTGAGGTTGAACGGATGTGCTCGGAGGCGTGGGATTGCGGGCTGCCTGCGTGGTGGTAGTGGCTGTGCTGGTGGGCCTTGCTGGCCCTGCCTTGCCCTCATCCTCCTCCTGCGTCTCCTCTGTGCGGCCGGTTGTTGTAGTAGTTGGTGTTCGTCTTCTTCTTGTAGTTGGAGTACTTGCAGTGCTATCAGGTCCCCCAGGGCCAACACCGCAAGTCCGGCCGGTAGCATTTTGGAGTGGGTGTGGTTGTGGGAGGGGGTTGGGTGTGCAATTTATGTGTTTCCAAGCTGTATAGCCTCCACCTGTGGTGATTCATTCCACCTGTGCAAGCTGCAATCCCCTTTGGGCGAGCACATCCCGCACACAACGCTGCAAATCGACGCATGGCATCTTGCTATTACAATCATGTATTTCATCCCGATGGCAGTGAGATCTTGCTTCATGTGTTAAATCTGCTATGCTCCCATTGTTTCACATACTATCTTTGCAGTCGGGAACATACTTGTGAAGGGTCCGTGGAATGTAGTACTCGATTAACGGTAGACCCTCATGCAGCGCTGTACCGCGGTTCACCGACGGGCGGGGCGTCCCATTTGTGAGTGTAGCCAGTTGCCATTTTCACACACTGCCGCACTAAATGGATGGATTTGTGATTTCAAGCGGTCACAGATGCCTTTTCGACGTGATGTTGCAAATGAGGAATTCGAAGGACAGCGCTTTCGGTTTCCAGCTAGCGGCGAGGAGACGCCCACAGGTCTGACTGCAGATAGAAAGTTCTATTGTTTAATGCCCTTGGGACAGGGGCCATGCCGAGAATGCAATGATTGATATGAATAGTATGGGATGCGCAATAGCGTAGTGGAGGATAAGGCAGGACGTTCCCAAATACATGTTACTTCACAACACTAGAATTCCGGCCTGGAGCACAGTGGATTTTGCAGACTGCATTTAGCACAGAATCAATGGAAATTTCTAATGTTATGTGAGTAAATAATCAGGCGTTTTTATACCGGGATGAGGGAATGATGTATGGATGCATGGACAGATGATTTTATAGAGAGTCTGCCATGTACATGGCTTTTTGGAATCTATCAACTTCCTCTGCGCTATGTGATGCAGGGCTGCCATAGTGGGACCATCGTCTATCTGTCCTTGTTGAACCCTCCCTGTCTCGACGCGCCTTCAAACACTTGTGTCTATGCACGTTACTAATCCCATCTAATGGATTCTGTTTTAACAGACGCATGCACACAAACACTCGTTTGTAATAGTGTTTTCACCTCGATTTATATGGTTATGATTCGCAAGTGATTATTGGGTGCGAATAATCCTTTTGAGTGGGCTAGCATGCATATGGCTGTGGATTTAGTGTGATCTTTGAAGTGAGTAATTCAAATGGAGTTCAGATGCCCATACTATTCTTTTTCGTTTCATTTGGGTGACAGGTATCTCCTCCCCTTTTGCCGCTGCCATCTGTATGCCACTCCTGCAGATGGCTTTTACTCCCGACACCTGCTGCTTCGTGTTAATCAGTGGAGCACCATTACGATCTTATGGGACGATCGCCAATGGCCCACATGCCCTTACGCAGTACTAGTGGCTAGGAGCAACATTTCGAGCTTTCAGCTGGACTAGTGGCTACCTAATGGGACGGCCCTGCGGTTCTAGGCGCTTCCATGTTGCCTTTTTGAACGTGGATGTAGCCCCTGTGTACCATGGAGGAACAGGGCGTCACACAAGAAGAAGCTGGTCATTTATTGCGGATGCAGCCCACAATTATGAGATATGATTTGGAGTTCATGACCTAATAGCTGTATGGCCCGGGTGATTTGGTTGTGCATTAAATTTTGATTATGATATTGACCTTGTAGCGTTATTCTTTGCAAGTTATGTAGCATATTCCTATTTGTGGAGCGATGTATTGTGAGGAGATCTGCTTTGGGTTCGGCCTTCTGAGCATAGTTGCGTGGTACTGTACTGGGCACGTTTGCCTACGAAGGCCAGTAAGGTCAGGGATAGGGGCTGCCATTATGACTGTTTTAATGATGTCATGCTCATGGGAGGGGGATTGGCTTTTGTGTAACAGATGCCGGTCAGCAAGGTGGATTGGTGGAATGATGTGATTTTCAGAATATGGCTGGTCACAGGTGCCTGTGTTTGCGTGCGTTTCTTTGAGGGAGACTGAGGTCATGTCCATTGGAATGGCTTCTGTATTCGTGCCATCTGTGCCCTGCTGCTCCCATTGGCCCCTCTTGAGATGTGCCTGGCTGCTCAGTCACTCTGCCAACTTGTGTGGTACATGCTTATGCTGCTGGTTGGTTTGTTTACTGGCAGGAGTACAGGGCTGGTGCAGTCTCACTCAGGATACTGCTTTGTATGTTGCCTTGCACTGGTGTCAAGCGATGGGGGGCCTGTTTTTGTTTGTCTCAGTTTTCAGTTCATGTTGCTGTACTTGGAGCTTCACATGCCTGTGCTGCATCAGTACGGCAATGGTGCCATGGCTAATATGGATGGCCACTCACAAGGCACTTGGAGCCCCTACATTCATTTGTTCGTTGGCATGCATGGGTGACTTGTACATTTCACTGGTTGCATTGTTTTACTTCATTGCACCTACATGGAGTTGTGCAATGTGGCCAGGGAGTGGTGTACAGGCACTCAGTAAGGCCTTTTACGGTTGGTTTGCGATGCCGTACTTCTCACCATGGCGGAATGGTACTTTCCGCCATGCTTGATGGCGTTAGGTACATGTCCGCTAGGGTCAGAATTCCCGTACCGTTGCGCCATGGTGGTAATTACGGTTTCGCAGTGCGCGCGTGCACGTACTTGGTGCAGTTAGCGTTGGCGTTCACTACGGTGTCGCTAATGGCATCGTACTTTACGGTGACGGGTCATAATCGCAACGGGCGGTATTCGATGGCGGTATTGCATTTCCGCCATCGTTTTTCGATTTCCGCCAGGGTCGTAATGAGGGCCAATCTATTTCCATCCTCCCCAACCATACCAGATCCGACCCTGAAACCTTTCCAAACCCATCACCCACCCGATAATGCCGAAGGTTGTGAAGAAGGCATGCGACCGGCAGCGCCAGGACAGCTTTACACGTGAGGAGCTCACCATGCTTGCCGAGACACTGCAGGACAATGCTGCAGTAGTATTTTCAACGCAGATGACCAGGCCGGCAATAGTCCAAAAAAAGGCCATATGGGCCTTGGTGGCACAGCGTGTCAGTGCGGTGGGGGCCGTACCCCGCACTGCACAGCAGTGCAGAAAGCGCTGGGACGATCTGAGGCTACGGGTCCGGAGCATACTCTCAGCAAACCGGAACCTGGGGACGGCAACTGGGGGTGGATCAGAATCCCCCATCAAGCTTCAGGCATGGGAAGAAATATGTGCCTCCACCATTGGGATGGAGAGCATCGAAGGAGTCGGAGGGATGGAGAGAGGAGCCCCGAAATCTGGAGATGCAGGTAGGTGGCCAAATCAAGCCATGCTAAAAGCAACAAAGTTCAATCATGTGAAGTACCATGTTGACCCATAGTGCATATGCAACACATCGGCAGGAGAATGCCCACAGACACATCCGGAATACACCCTGCACACATGCAGCATGCACACCCTAACTGCTGGCACCCACATACCACCATGCAACTTCCACACAAAAGCACAAAACCTGTATGCCCCTGCCGGAAATGTTCTGCATGTACCTACTGTTAAGATGTCACTCGTCACAATGCACGGCCAATGTCCGCAGACCCATCAATAACAGTATCCCACCTTTGCTCCACCACAGGCTCTGATTCAGACCTCCAAGATGAGGACACCACCACCAAGAGGGCCAGGACAACGGTGGCAAGGCCGCAAGCCTCCACCTCAGCCATCCCTGGAAAAACACACCAGCAGCCACAAACCCTGCCAGGGGAAGAGGCCAGGCCAGTGACAGCCACCACAACAGTCATCGGACACGCAGCAGCAGCACCGCACACGTCAACAATTGTGCCCACCAAAGGGACAGGCTCCGCTGCGAGCAGCACCCTGGGGGAAATTGCTGCCATAGCAGCATCCTCAGACAGTGAGGCAGGGAGCATCGAGGACATTGATGATGGAAGCCCCACTGCCCACCCACATTCCCCCCACACATCCCTAAGCCCCCTGCAGGCGGATGCCACACAGGGGCATTCGGAGGCCGAGGATTGGCCAGCCACCCCATCCCCGCAGCCTGAGGCGAGCAGCCCAATGGACATGGCCATGAGCCAGCACAACCAGCAGACCCTGCAAGAGATATTCACCCGCCAGCAGCAGCTATCCACCCTCCTTAATGAACACGTAGCAGAGTGTGGGGGTGCAAGGGTTGACATGGAGAGAAGCGCGGACCGAGTCACGGCTGCCATTGAGTCCTCCACAAAGGACATCTGTACAGAGTTTGCTGCTGTGCGGCACGTCCTCACAGAACTAGTACAGGCCATTAGGGACACGCGTCCAATCGTGCAGCCAGGACCCTCCTCATCAACCAGCTTGCCACAGAGCAGTCCCATTCGCAGATCTGGGAGGAATCTGCACAGCAGGGGTGCCTCAGGGGCCAGGGGAGGGGACTGTCAGTAGTGGCTGGACAGTTGAGCAGGACTCCTTCACACACTGCTGCACAGACAGTACCACACCTTCATAGGGATTGCAGGGGGGAGGTGGGAGGGTGGAGGTGGTGTGTTGGGGTGTTCAGGGGGGAGGTGGGAGGGTGGAGGGGGTGTGTTGGGGTGTTCAGGGGGGAGGTGGGAGGTTGGAGGGGGTGTGTTGGGGTGTTCAGGGGGGAGGTGGGAGGGTGGAGGGGGTGTGTTGGGGTGTTCAGGGGGAGGTGGGAGGGTGGAGGGGGTGTGTTGGGGTGTTCAGGGGGAGGTGAGAGGGTGGAGGGGGTGTGTTGGGGTGTTCAGGGGGGAGGTGGGAGGGGGAGGGGGTGTCATTCCTTTTTGAAATCACAATACACTTTTTCGTTTTGCACAAATCATATGTGTGGACATTGCTCATTGCGTATGTGTGCTTTATTGTTGAATAGTCCGCAGTGTGCATTTTCAAGACACACACATTGGCCCGAGTGCCCTATCCATGTCACACGCACACGACGTGTGTGCTAGAAGCATTGGTCAATGAGATTCTGACGCATTTCACGCCCCTTCTGTGCATCGCTCCCTCCTTGAGGTACTGCACCATCCCCACCCTCATCATCCTCATCGCCAGGTGGTTGCAGGTCTGCGTCAGGGGGCAGGGGCACATTTCGTCTGACGCACATATTGTGTAGCATGACACATGCCATGACAATCTCCGCAACCTTCTCATGGTGGTACAGGAGTGCCCCGCCAGACCTGCAGAGGCAGCGGAAAAGTGCCTTCAGTAGGCCAAATGCCTGCTCAATCACCACATGGGTACGTGCATGGGCACGGTTGGAGTCCTCCTCATGCTGGTTCTGTGGGTTCCGGACTGGTGTAAGGAGCCACCTCTTCAGGGGATAGCCTGCATCACCTGTAGGTGGACAACAATGTATGTGTCAGGGATGAGAATGATTACTGAACGTGACGTGACGCCATGCCTTGCATTAGACTGTTACTTTGCACCACTTTTAGTCGCACTAATGGATTCACACTATGCAACCGGTATATGTTCATGGCTTCCATGTACTGTTTTGTATGCCAAGTCACAATGAAGGGGTGACAAGTGCCTTGTGAGTGCACATCCACTGTGTCCGTTCAGGCTGTATTGTAGATGA
The DNA here is from genome assembly GCF_040938575.1 of Ambystoma mexicanum. Taxonomy (NCBI): domain Eukaryota; kingdom Metazoa; phylum Chordata; class Amphibia; order Caudata; family Ambystomatidae; genus Ambystoma; species Ambystoma mexicanum. The sequence goes on from NC_090934.1 coordinate 232,975,404, forward strand.
CTGGCACGTGTCCTGTGAGGTCAATGCTCACATGATTGCAACATTGATGTCTGGCACATTATGACCCCAGTGAACAATACTGATGTCAATGTGGGCAGTTTGTGGGCCTTGCTGTCTGTGTTGTGGTGTATTGATGTTCCTGTCCGTCATGTGCCTCCTTTGTGCACAGTTATGGGGGACAGGCCTATCAGTAGATGGTGTTTGGTGACGTGCATGTAGCTGCTATTCGTTGGAGTCAATGTTGTCACATTTTGTACAATACACTTGCAGATGGTTGTGTCATGGTTGGGACACACCTTCATTCCCATGTTAGGGCTGCTTAGGTCAGGCATCATGTATACAGTTGTCAGATGACGTAAGTGCTGCCTCAGGGTATGGCCTGGCTACTGCTAGTCGCAGCCAGGTGAAGTATGCATCACCCCCCCCCCTTTCTTCCAGGTTAAGTATGCATTGGTACGTCGCTCACCTACCCACTTCGCATTTCCATGGTCATGACATTAGACTCACCGAGTAGCCAGGATCTTGGGCCTGCATGTCGCTCCATGTAGCGTGGTATTGTGGAGTTCCTCAGGACCATTGAATCATGGGTTGATCCAGGGAATCGGGCACAACAATGTGTGAAGATCCTGTTGGAGTCACAGAGCATTTGCACGTTGATTGAGTGAAATAGTTTACGGTTGCGGTACGGTACCTCCATGGCATGTGGGACCACCAATTCCACATGGGTGCAGTCGATGGCACCAATGCAACCAGGTATGCCAGCTAGTGCATGGAAACCCACTTTGGTGTTAGCAATCTCCTGGGCAGACCGTGGCAATGAGATGTGGTCGTCTGTGTGCTTGAGGAGGGCATTGGGCACTTGGATCAGTGTACGTGAGAATAATGGTTCTGATATGCCATGCAAGTGCCCCACTGTGTGCTGGTAGGTGCCTGTGGCCAGGAAGTGGAGTACAGACACTACCTTCAGTAGGGGGGGTGGCGGTTGGAGTTTCTATCATGCTGACAATGTCGTTGTGTATCATGTCTACGATGGCGGTGATGGTGTCCCGGTCCAAACGGTTCAGGGTGTGGATCTGCTCAGCAGTGAGGTTGAATGGATTGGCTCTGATGCGTGGGATTGGGTGCTGCCTGCTTAGTGGCACTGGCTGTGCTGGTGGGGCTTGCTGGGCCTGCCTTGCCCTCCTTCTCCTCCTGCGTCTCCTCTGTGCTGCCTGTTGTTGTTGTTGTTGCTGTTGTAGCACATGCATTGCTATCAGGTCCTCCAGCCCCAACATTGCTAGTCGAATTGGTATCATTGTGGAGTGTGACTGGGTGTGGGAAGGGGTGGGGTGTGCTCTTTTTGTACTTCCTGAGTCTGTATTTCCTTCACCTGTGCTGTTTCTGTGCACCTGTGGCAGCTGCATTCACTTTACATGGCCCTTTACGGTTGGTTCGCGATGGCGTAATTAGCACCATGGCGGTAAGGTACTTAACGGGCTGGGTGATGGCGTTAGGTGCATGTCCGCTTGGGTCGGCATTTGCGTACCTTTCCGCCATGGCGCTAAGTACGGTGTGGCCGGTCGCGTGCGCGCACCCTTAGCACAGTTAGCGGCAGCGTTAACTACGATGCCGCTAATGGCATCGTAGTTAACGGTCACGGGTCATGATCGGACCTGGCGGAAAACGATGGCGGTAACCATTTACCGCCATCGTTTTTCACTTAGCGCCAGGGTCGTAATGATTGCCAGAGTCGTGGAATGAAGCGCTTGGAAATGCGTAAGTAAATGCCGGTTGCCTGCTTTTCAACAGCTCTCTAACTGTCTCTTTTCCCTTGCAGTTGTGAGTTCGGGTGCTGAAGAGACGCTGGAAACGCTGGAGTATTTGCAGGCACCGTATTGTGGGGGGCGCGATGGCGCGTAAGTAAAATACCTGTCTAATGTCTCTTCTTTTGTCTTTCAGGTGCAGGATTGCAGCGTTGAAGAAAACCGGAATTCCCGGAGTGCCGGTAAGTAATTCCACACAGGAATAACTATGCTTTTGTCTTCACAGGCGGAGGAGCAGCATGAAGAGATGGTAGCTGCCGATGGATCAGGTGAGGAAAGCGCTGCGCGTGAAGGTTGCCGTGCTAACCTGTTGTTTCTTGTCTTTGCAGGTGCTCCTGAAGGCTGGATACAGGAATGGTAAGCGTTTGTTCTTGCAGGTTCAGGATCGGAAAGAAGAAAACTGGAACAGACATGGTGAGCGTTCTGCTGCAGATGCAGAATAACGCGAAGCACGTTTCATCAATCGGGTGTGGTTTAAATAGCCTTGGAGTGATGAGGCGTCTTCCTCCACGGCCTCGCCTAGGTAAGAAAAGAGTTCCTGTTCCAGAAGAGTTCCAATGTTGTATCCAGGGAGTGGAGCTTGCCCCACCCAGGTAAGAAAGTAGTCCCGACTCACAGAGGATTCCTATGTGGGTGGTAAGTAAGCAGCATGGTCTGCTGCAGGTAAGTCCACCCAAGCATCTTCATACAAATTATGAGCCCGGCGCTTCCAGTGCCGGGACCAGTGACTTTGATGAGCCTGGTGCCACCGGCGCCAGGACAAGGTCCAAAAGGTCCCAGTGGGGACCGGCTGGTGCCTAGGATGAAGGTTAGGGGCCTGCTTCCAAGGACGTCGGGCTGGTCCTAGCTCCTTGGAAGCAGTGATCATGACACCAAATCTGTTAGAACATGTGACACAGTTTATTGTAAATTACATTGTCTGCTAGAAATTGACTGCATGGCACACTTTGCGAACAGTGAGAGGAGCAATTCCTAGACCCAATGGCCCATTTCAGCACCTATATATAGATTATGTAGATATGCTGCAGACATGCAATGGTTACAGATATATGCTGGTATGTTCTTTTTCTAGATGGATCGAGGCAGGTCCATGCACGCACCCTGATGCCAAATACCCTGCCAGGTTACTTGTGTGTGAGGTGTGTCCAAGATGGGGTGTGTGCAAGGTTTTGCAGTCTAACAATGGACCGCATATTGTAAACAAATTGTTTGAAAAAATTATTCTTCTATTAGGTATTAAGCACACATGTTCCTCTGCTTATCACCCACAGCCGAATGGCGTCTGTGAGAGGTTAAACTGATTATTTAAAGAAAGGATTGCAAAAATAAAAATGGCTTTAAAGAAGGCATGGCTACATTGCCTGCCCCTTGCCTTGTATGCCCTAAGAAACCAGCCTGGCTCAGATCACTATCTAACTCCTCATGAGTTGGTGACTGATTGCCACATGAGAACCCTCCTTGCTCCTCTAACTAGGGAAAAATGGATGCCTATAGTGTAGCAAAGGCAGCAAGTAATGAGGTGCATGATTATCTAACAACAATGACTGCAAGTGTTTCTTTCATGGCTTAACAGGTCAAACACTGGAGGGACGGGGCAAAGAGAAGTGACAAAGACGATCAACCCATTGAAGCAGAAGCAACCTAGTCTATATCCAGGGGACCAGGTGCGGATACGAAGGTTTGTACGCACTTGGAGCACGCCCTGCTTTGAAAGTCCAAACGAGGTGGAAAAAGGCACCCCCACAGCTGCCAAATTAAAAGGAAGTTGAGTCTGGCTTTATTTGCATGATATAAAACCATATAAAGGAGAAACCCCGACCTCTCCTGCAGCTACCGACGGTGAAGCAAGAGAAGAAGTTCCACGCATGCAGACTTGTTCAATGGTCAAAAGCAAAGACAAGGAGAATGAACTTTTTAGATAGGCTCAAGAGACAATGTTTTAAAGTACCGGAGCTGGAAGAAAAAGAAGCACACTTCACCTTTATGTTACCTATTGTAATAACAATACACACATTCTTGTATGCTGTTTTTACCTATATATGACAGTCTTATCCTGCTTTAGTAACAAGACACGGGAACACCATAACATTTTTTGGCAATCCTAAGAACAATCACATTATTTTCAGAATAATAATAGCAATCATCTTGCAGTTCTTGATATAAAGGTGTGATCCATAGACAATTACAGAGTTATATATTAAAAATCCAAGTGACATTGAGAAGGTTTCAGAATATAACAGTCTCATTGCCATCAATAAAATCGATGAGTTTTCAGAGAATAATGATTGTGATATCATTCTGCATTATGATTTGGGGTTTCCTCCTGATTATTATGGCATTGCAACAGGTCATAAGAAACAATACAGATAATGTGGGTGGCAATGAAACATTTACTATTGTCCTCACTGAAAGCACGAACAGCATTTTGTATAATCTTACTAGGTACCTATTTCGATTTAAAGGGGTTGTTGAGGATGATCATGAACATATAAATACATATCTTAATAATTCAAGTCATTTAAAAAAGAATCTATGGTATCAGCACATGAAGGAGGTGGGAGAGAGAGAACGTCAGATGGAAGCTGCTATGTCTGTTCCTTAATAACGTATGCCATGAATGCAGCAAGGACATTTATTGCCAAAGAAATGCCTGCACAGGATGCAAAATGTCTCAGTCACCTACCCGAGTGTATAACCTGGGGGCCATTTGGAGAAAAATGGCCAACTTTACAATGGCGATCAAGAGGAACATTTCCAAATAAAGATACCTATGTGAAAACAAAGAGGATGGAAAGTGGAATGGGTTGGACAAGCAACAAAGTCATGTATCCATCTCAGATTGGAGAACATATAGAAATTGTGGAAATGAAGTGGATGGACTGCTCATATATGACTGAAAGAACAGGAGGCCCAGGATGCTGGGAGAGACCTCAAATATTGGTATATGGGAGTTGCCACCACCAGTACTGGATGGGAAGAAGGACTATTATCTTGCCCTGCACATGTATTAAAGAAGGAACCAGTAGGCATGGGGCAAATAGTGAATGACTGATGCCTAAAAATCATGCCAAGTTACTAACATGGGTTGACTATGCAGCCGGACCAGTATCTATAATACCACAAAAGAATACAACAACAAGAATGAAGCCCTGGTTCTGGTTGGAGAAAACAAAAGATGTGGACAGATAATCGAAGTCCCAGGAATGAATGGAGGAATTGCAGTATTGATGGACTGATATTGCGCATGTGCATCCAGAGCTTAAATGCAGTTGACTACGAATTGGGGAGGAGTATGTTCTATTGTAATGGTACGTGTTCCAGCATTGGTGATTCCTCAAAGTGACCTCAAAATTGATGAATTTCAAAAATGAATGAACACCATCGGAGCAAGAGATCACTTAACCGTTGCCAGCTGAAGAGAGAGAACTATTTCTCATCACAATCAATAAAGGCCTATGAAGACATTCCATCCAGATGAACATAAACTCTTCAACAAGACAGCAATGATAATGATATCTATATTCATGCCAGGACTCCAGACTTCAGTAAATGCCAAGTGGTTGCAGATTACAAGATTGGAGCTATTACAGACGATCAATGCAACAATAAAAGGATTTAATGCAGAGAAGAAATGAGAGCCATCAGGCAGATGACTCTCCAGAACAGGTATGTCCTTGATCTAATTACAGCAATGGAAGGAGGCATGTGTGCTGAGGTCAGGCCTTCTTGCTGTTCATTCATACAATCTAATGTTGGAGAAAATTGAACCCTAACAGAAGCAATAACTATGCTGACAACCCTGCATACCAGGATGAAGATGACTGGTTTTCATTTCTATTGCCATGGATTCCAACCTGGCTGGTGAATGCTTTCAAAATACTTGGAGCAATACTAGTGTTGGTATTTCTAGGATTTTGTCTCATAAAGATCATCTTGGGACAAATGCCAGAAAACAGCCAAGAAAGCAATTGCGATGAAGATAATGATTGTCATAGATGCTGGAGCTGGCAAGGAAAGTACCCATGACAATATAAAGAAAAGCACCCTTTCACCTCCAGGAACGAAGTTCTACTACCCAAAGGGTCATAAATAATATGTAGGATGTTGGATATTCTGTCCACCATCAGGAGATTGCTGCCACATAACTTGCAGTGTGGGTGAGCATATAAAGAATGCAGGTCACCTGAGGGGGGGGTTGACAAAGATATGGATTCCAACGAAACTGCAGTATAAAGAGAAGATGAAGGAGATTGAAGAGGAGAATGTGGTCGAGGACTCCTTAGCTCTCACCCTCTTACCGCCATCATATTGGAACAGCTGGAAAAGAGACCTATATGGAACTCCATGTTTTGTCACTATACTGCATCGAGTATACGAGAGACGATATGCACTCAGACAACCAGACAACCATACTGAATGTACCCTCACACTGAAAGAGTGGAAGGTTGTCAGCATGCACCAGTAGACATTATGGAGCGCTGAGTGAAATTTGACAAGAACAGAGTGATGTCATGAAGCAGATATACAAAGACATACTGAAACGATATGGAAATACTTAAGAGTGAAGATGTAACTAAAGCGTCAAGAGAAACATGTACAAAATGATAAAGTAATCATATATTAAAAGAAGGCAAATGAACCTGCTGATCAATAAGTGTAAATGCGCAATAACGCAAGATAGATGAGACATAGAAGCTTGCTATAGAGGAAAATATAACATGGCTAGGACGGCCATAATGGGAAGATGGACAAAGGCTTTTGTTAAGATTCAATTCAGCTACCACAGAGACAAACCAGGGCTGCAGAGTTATGAGACACTGGAGAAACAGTCTTGTGTGCAAAATAAAGAGGAGTCTATGTTGGCCTGGGTTTAAGGATGCTATTTTTAAGGAATAATTGCAAGATACAAAGGGAGGCAGGTGGATAAGCTATGTACGAAGGCCATATTTCTCTTAGATTGAAGAAGAGGAAAACATCTACAAGAGCTAAGTATTGGACAATTAAAAATGTATAAAGCAGTATGGAGTGAGCAAGTCCCTAGAGGCCAAGAGGAGCAAGAACATCCAGTATAATTAAATCAAATAGCAGTAAATGAGAGTTCAAAATGAGACACATTTTTTGTCTCTTCACACGTGATTCAGAAGTCAAAAACAAGGGCTATTCATTAAGCCTCAACTGAAGATAGTGATGTGCTTGTACTCTCTTGAACATCCCAGAACAGAGAGCAGATCTACAAGGTCAACTACAGATGGGAAACTTTGGTTTAATGCCAGACTAATGAGAGATGATGGACTCATTGGAAAAGGGGGGGGGGGTAACCTGACGTGACTCAAGCACCTGGGTTTCGTTTTGCTTACATGCTGCTAGTGAGCCAAAGGTCCAAGGTTGGGTGCAAATGCCAACCAATCAGACGATCTATGGGGTAACCTGATATATGATGTTGCATAGACAAATCTTCTGCCATTTTCTCTGCTATAGTCACTTTTATATGTATTTAGAGGTAGGTCGAGCCGTGTTTTACAGATAAGAGACAGCCAATGAAGTACTAACCCTTATATGATATACAGGTGCATATGGTCGCCTAACCAACCCTCCCTTCAATAGGTTTTATGGTTTGCCACGTAGGATGATATCATAGATGACACATATTGAGGTATAAAACCTATGTATAATCAAGCTTGTGTGCGAGCATCAGTCTGATGTCTGCCAGTTTGCCATGCTTTATTTTGACTGAGAATAAAGTAGTATTTTGCCATATACTTTGTCCGGTTATTTTGTCTGAGATCTTTATTGGTAATCAGATCTAGCTATTGAGACGCTTCAAGGTGCTAGAGCACACAGATGCTAGTAAAGATAATGAAAATATAAATACATGTCTTGATAATTTTGCCCATTTAAAGAATAACATGTGGTATCAGCACATGAAGGAGGTGGGAGAGTGACCTCAGATGAAAGCTGCTATGTGTGTTCTCTCATCGCCTATGCCATGATTGCATCCAGAAAATGTATTGCAAAAGAAATACCTGCACACAATGCAAAGTGCCTTAGCCATCTAGCAGCGTGCACAACAAGGACAATTCGAAGGAAGATGGGCAACTCTACGATGACGATCAAGGAGAACGTTTCCATATCAAGATGCTTATGTGAACACACAGAAGATAGAAAAAGATATAGCCTGGGTGAGCAAGATGCTTGTATATCCATCCCTGACTGGAGAACAAATAAAGGTTGTTGAAATGAAGAGACTGGATTGTTCAAACATTCTAGAAAAATCAGGAGTACTAGGATGCTGGGAGAGACCTCAGCAATTGGTATATGGACGAGTAGTCACCAGAGCAGGATCGGAAGAAGGCATGTTATTTTGTGCCGCACACTTATTGAGGAAGGAACCAGTAAGCATAGTGCAAATAGTAAACGACATGTGCCTAAAGTCATGGGCCAAGTATTCTAAGCTACTAACAAGGGTTGACAGTGAAGCAGGACCGGTTTCCATAATACCAAAAAATAATGCAACAACATGCTTCAGGAACGGAGGCCTGGTTCTGTTTGGATGAAATAAAGGATATAAGCAGATAGTTGAAGTACCAGGAATGAATGGAGGAACTTCTGTGCTGATGGATCGATGTTGGGCCTGCGGATACGGAGCTTATATGCAGTTGCCCAAGAAGTGGGGAGGAATATGTTTCATAGTGGTCATATATGTTCATGCATTAGTGATTCCCCAAAGTGACCTTCACAAGATGCACTGATGAGTTTCCAAAAATAAATCAATATCAGAGAAAGGAGGATCGCTCAACCTCGGTCGGCTGAAGAGGGAGAATTATTTCTCATCAATGTCATTAGCAGCCTATGGCGATATGCCAGCACAGCATAGATTATTCAGCAAGACGGTAATGATATGTACCTCTATATTTATCCCAGGACCCCAGACTGCAGTGAATGCCAAGTGGTTACAAATAACCAGATGGGAGCTGCTACAAACGATCAACGCAACAAAAAAAAGGATTCAATGCAATCAAAGAAGAATTGAGGGCCATCAGGCTTATGGCCCTCCAGAACAGGTATGTCCTGGGCTTAATTACAGCAATGTAAGGAGGCATACACGCCAAGATCGGGCCTTCCTGCTGCACAATTATGCCTGGTCATGATGAAGAAAATGGAACCCTGCCAGAAGCAATATCTATGCTGATGATCCTGCATACGAAGATGGAGGATGAAGTTGATGACCCGCAAGACGATAATTGGTTCACATCTCTGTTTTCATGGATTCCAACTTGGCTGGCGAATGCCATCAAGCTACTTTGAGCAATACTAGTATTGGTATTGCTAGGATTCTGTCTTGTAAGGATCATTATAGGACAATGCAAGAAGACAACTAAGAAAGCTATTGGGATGAAGGTAATGATCGATATAGATGCTGAAACAGGCGAACACACGCAAAAAGAAAGCAGCAACTGTGAGAACATAAAAAGAAGTCCCTTGGCACCCCCAGGAACGAAGTTCTACTACCCTAAGGATCACAAGAAATATCTGGGATGTTGTATATTTTGTTCACCATCCGGGGAGAGCTCCCATATGACTTGGAGCGTGGATGAACATATCAAGAAAGCAGGTAACCTGAGGGGGGTGACTAAGATATGGATCCCCAAAAAGCCACAGAGTGAAGAAAAAAATAAAGAAGATTGAAGAGGAGGCAGTGGTCATGGACCGAACCAGAGTGTGAATTGAAGAGAAGCAGGTGGACACTTCATACCTAGATCCCACCCACTCACCTCATCATACTATAACCACAGGAAAAGAGCCCTAGGTGGCACACCAGGTATCATCCAACTACCGCATCAAGTGTATGAGAGACAATATGCACTCAGACAACCGTATCGAATGTGCTCCTGCACTGCAATGGTGGAATATGTCTGCACACACCATTGGACACCGAAGAGCTATAAGTGAAATCGGACATGGGCAGAGTGACATCATGAAGGAAAGACACGAAGACACACTGAAACGATATGCAAATACTTAAAGAATGAAGATGTAACTAAGTAATACGAGAAACATGTCATCAAAAACAAAGAAATCAAATGCTCCAAAGAAATAAGTGAGGAGAGATGAAGTGGATGTATATACACAGAAACACATAGTAGATGAGACATATAACAGCTTGTTGCAGAACAAAACATACCGTGGTGAAGAGGAAGTGTCAAGTATCGTCTCCACTTCAGTTGCCCCCCTCTCATTACCTATTGAGTTCACACCAAAGTATGTGAAGTATGGAGAACAGGAAAATCAGCAAAGAGCAGCACTTTGGCTCTGCCCAGTACCTATCAGGATGACAGCACCTGCTAATATACTGACACCTAAGAAAACCTGGACAGTAAGTTATCCGTTAAAGAAGCCATACCTACATTCTAAACAATGTGATGGTTGTTTGAATAAAATACCTGAAGAAGCAAAGAAGATAATGAAGGAAGATGAATGATGACGTCATAAGAAATCGGACTGATGTACATATAGAAGACATAATGACCTGAGAATACTGACAAAGAGACGAAATACCATGGATAAGTGACATCTTGAGCCTTAGGTGAAAAAGTTGATGTCAAGATGAAGAAACGTATGCCACCTACATGATGAAGATATTCAGTTAGTTTAAATGTGTACAGATGCAAGTAACTACAAGAGGCAAAGAAATCGTGAAGCGTGCTTATGCATTATAGTTGATAGATTGCGGCAAGCGCCAACGCTTACAAGTATATACCTCAAGAAGCACTTTATGTATGAATGCTAGTCCACTACGTACATAAGCAGAATTGAACAAAGGTTACAAAAGGCCTCAGATGGAGTGTGTCACAGCAAGAAAATCGAGAATCAAGATAGAGTAAAACTCAGCTAAGCATGACAATGCCAAGAAACCAAGGTCTTAATCTGACTGGAATAGGCCGCCATTGGATACAATTAAGGAGAGAAGAGAACAGAAAGGTCAAGATAAGCCACAGAAGTCAAAGGACACAGAGAAAAGCCTATTTCACTGTATTCAATCACGTGACAGAAGTAGGCTGGAAGAAGGAGACTTTTACACCTACGCATGGATTCCCGGCATGCCCGCACTCCTTGAAAGTTCTCAGAGTACAGAACAGACACAAGCCCAAACTACAAAGCAGTAATTGACAAATGACCACTGAGGTGATGATTGATTGTAGCATAATTGGTGGGAAGCTGGGGTGCAGAAGAGTTTCTCTGTACCTGGATGTTCTTTCTGCGTTCTGCTATATGTAGGTGGAAAAGTATGAGTGGGGTTGATGTCAACTCAATTATAGTGGACCATGTAATCTAAGGTCCTATAGTGAGTAGAGCCAATGGGACGTCGTACTTTTAGTGACGTTCATAGTGGCCATTTTGAAGGGAGGGCTTAGTTGCCCCACTGACATTTATTATCCAATCCCCTCTCCCCGTTACCATATACAGATATAGTACCTATGTTAAGTTACCTTCCTATAACCAATCACGTTGCATGTTAGGTTTTTAAGATTGCCACATATAATGACGTTAGTACGTGTGCAGGTTGTACGTCAGCAATGACACGTTTTTGCTATCAATAATGTGTTGTTTCTAAAAGTGAAGAGAGCGAGAAGATCGAGCGTTTTTTTGCTGATGTTTTTTGTACTCCCTGTTTTATGAACTTGTCATTAAAACAGACACCCTTTGCCAAACTATTGAGTTGTAGTAATTATTTGATGCATGAGTATGAATCTGCATCCCCATCTATCTCGAGGCTACTGCTACCCATCTTAAAGGGCTGTCTGGAGATCATCAAGTTCACTGGCTAGGGTGGCCATTTGAAAAAATGGACATCGGACTTGTGTTGAAATCAGTCAAGCTACCTCAGGGACACACCAGGGCTGCAGAACCAGAAGATGCTGGAAAAAACGTTTTTTTGTGAGGAACACATTGGAGTCTATTGGCCTGAGATCAAAGATGCCACTTCAAGGGATAATAGAAAGGCATAAAGGGAGTCAAAAGGATAGGACATGTAGGTAAGACATATTTTTCTTTGATTAAGCAAAGAAGAAAACATCTGCAAGTGCCAGGAATTGGAAATGTAAAGATGCAAAAATCATATTGTAAGGAACTCATGGTGGCAACAGTAAAGACAGAAACAAGTGATCACAGTTCTAGGGTGTTTATTACACTGTATACAGGTTGGAAAAACACCTAATCTAAACCTGAATCTAAGATGGGAGAAACCCATTGCCAACCCTTACAACTAATACAAAAAGGGTGTGGGATGGTTTTCAAGTAAAGAAAGAAGTGTTCACAAATAATATGCCGGGCTGCGGTGGCTTGGGTCTCCCTTCCCCACGTATTGAGCATGGGGTAAGGTGGGATCTTGGAGCACAGCACACACTTGAGCTTTCCCAGCACGAGTCAACAGTTCCACTTGCAGCTATCAGGACCGTCAATGGCCAAGTCTCTTGCCTTGGAGGGCCTGACATATTCAATAACCAAACAAATGTTCCTTCAACAAAATGAAAGTTTGTCTCCTGGTTTTACTTAGGGTGAGGATTTATACCCCCTTGTCCACCTCTTTGGGTGCTGACCCTTGTTCCTCGTGGTTTTGGAAGATCGGTTTTCACCCCCCGGATCTCCCTCTTGCGGCTTAGATCTTAAAACAATTCCTATCGATATCAAGGCCTTTGGGGTTGTGGTTCCCTGGTCCCGCATGCCTGATAGGATTAGCAAGAAAAACAACAACCAAACACAATGTTCTGGTCTATGTATTTCTCGGGTGATGGATTCACCCATGGGTCCCCCTCTTGGGGACGCTGACCCCTCTCGACTGTTAGCCTCCCTCAACCAGGTTCACTATGGCTTTTCCAGCATTCACCAACCGTAATGTATTTTGAAACAGTTCCAGTGGACATCCATCGACCGGATTCACTTTTTGTCAACACACTGTTTCTTGGAACTTTAAATGTTGCCCCCTTCTCGTCAGCATCCCTCTTCCAGATTCACACTTGCCAACTCACCTTCACATTCACTTTCAATGTTTACGGGATTCACTTCTCTTGCTTTCTCATGTGGCGGGACTCACTTCCCTTGCTTTCTTTAAAGTTTGTAGGTCAAAGGCTTTCGACTGTACGGGGATTTTGCTTGACCTCCTGTGTGACCACTTTGACCTATCTTGACAGCTCTCCTATGACCTTCGGGTTTCTGTAGTTTTACTCAGATGGGGATTGACCAGAGTTTCTCAGAGCAGCACCCACGTGGTGCGAGTCTCCTTCTGTAGCTGGTCTACCCTTTAAAATTTTACAGTTCTTTCACTCACTTTGCCTCTGTGTGACTTTCATTCACCATAGCCCTGTTCTTATCAGGCTGTGATGACCCGTTTGGCTTTCCTCTTTACTGTAGTTAAGGCCGGTACCATGGAAGCAGGCGCCTCCCACGCTCCGGTTTATCGGCGTCGATACGCTCGGTGTACCGTTGACATCTGCTGAAGCACACTTGGGCTATTGTCCATGGTCTTACGTTTTAGCAGAGGGTTTACAGGGTTCTATCGAAAAGGGCAAGGTCGTGTCTCTCCTCATCAGCCTCTCGATATTTGCCACCCTTCTCCTCCTCTTGAACTGCCAGGTCTGCATAGCTGTCTTGTCATGCAGTCTGTCTTTCTCGTACTGTGCTCTCTTGCTCCATCTTTTATCCCTGTGGAGGAAAGGAAGGGCCACCAGGTGTGTGCGATTTAAATCAATTGCCTGACTTTGCCTGACCCTTGTGTCGGGACATGTCAGATAAACAGCTCTGGTGTTAGTCCGTTCTCTGGTGTGTCGTGCCAAAGTGTTTGTGTCAGAAAAAGGGGGGTTTAGATTGTGAGATTTTTCAACAGGATAAGATGGAGAAACAGTGCAATATGGAATTACAACCCTCGTATTAGAGGGGTTTTTGGTGATCTCGGAAGGTTGGGTTTTGGAGGGGTTTTGACATGAATGGGAGGGTTTGTAAGGCACACAGAAATGACCAGAAGTATTAGTATGAAGTGAACAGAGGGAATTGTGGGTTTGGTAGTGTTTTATCTGAGCAGATGGGGAGTGTGTGAAATAGTGACTAGCAGAGCGTGGAAAAGAATGACCAGGAGTATGCTGGTAGGGAACAGAAAAACAGGGAATATGGGAGGTGCGGTTTTGAAGTGCAACAGGGTTTGGGCTCCTAGAGTATTTACTGAATATGGAGGGGACATCGGGTTGGGATAGGAAAGATCTAATGGGAGGAAGGGAGACAGATGTAGTACATCCTACGAAGGTTTCAAGGATCTTAAGTATTTACTGGATATGGAGGGGACATCAGGTTGGGATAGGAGAGATCTAATGGGAGGAAGGGAGACAGATGTAGTACATCCTACGAAGGTTTCAAGGATCTCACCCTACTCTCCTTCTCTTGTACAATACTGCGTCTCTCTTGGGTTATTCCCTTAAGTACAACCCTGGGCTTCCGCAGCTCGGTGAGCTTTTCTCGTTCTTTCACCGCTAGAGTTGGAATCTGAGTGGATCAGCCCTTTGTGGGCTACCTTAATAAGGGTTTCTTGAGGTTCGCTAAGTGAGATCCCCTCAGGTATTTCACAATATGTAAGGCAGAGAGAGCAAGTCTCCAGAGGCCAAGCGGAGTAATGACACCCAGCTTAATTAAATCAAATAGCCGTAAAATCATGGTCTCCTCACACGTGATTTAGAAGTCGCAAACAAGAGCTATTCATTGAGCTCCAAACGAAGATAATGGAGTACCTGCACTCCCTTAAACGTCCCAGAAAAGAGAGCAGACTGCAAGGACAACTATGAAGAAGAAGTCTTGGCTTGGGGCCTGACCGATGAGAGATGATGGACTAATTGGGCAAGTGGATAGTCGTTTGCCGTTGCTCTCTGCACCCGAGTTTTGTTTTGCTTACATTCTGCTAGCGAGCAGAACTTTCATGGTTGGGAGAGAACACCAACAAATCAGAGGGTTTATGTAGCAAGATGCTATACACTGTTGCACAGGCTAACCAATGCTATTATTCTGCTATCATCTGTATTATATGTCTTTAGAGGTGGTTCAAGGCATGCCTAACAGATAAGCGGCATCCAGTAATATTACTAATGTGTATATGATATATAGGTTCATATGTTCCCTTAACCAATCCCTCCCCTCAATAGGTTTTACAGTTTACCACGTTGGATGATGTTATAGCTGACATACATTGAGGTATAAAGCCTTTGCATAATCAAAATCAAAGTGCGAGTGTGTGGACTGCAGTTTGTTGTTCGCCAGATTGCCCTACTTTATTTTATACTGATAATAAAGAAGTATTTTGCCATATTCTGTGTGTCTGTCCGGTTATTTGGGTCTGAGATCATTATTGGTAATTCCATCTAGCACATGAGACACTTCAATATGCGAGAGCACAATAGGCTGAGAGAAAGTTGTAAACGACATTGCCATCAGCCTAGTGGTTGTATATAAAGAAATCAGAGACAGCAGGAGAAAAGCCCTCCTTGTAGAAAGGATCAAGGGGGAGAGAACTGTAACGTGCATTGCCGGTAGCAAATAGATCGATGTGAGAATCATTGTCCTTTTGTGCAGTATACTTGTGTAAGAATTATAAGACAATTGTATTACAAGTCAAAGCACTTATCCAAGTGGTTGTTGGATCAACTTTCCCCATTAAGGAATTAAGTGTGGAAAGTTCAGAACAAGCCTCACCACAGAGTACAAGTTATAGTAGTAGGAGTTTTATCTTGGCAGGTGAGTACACCAGGAACTCGACAAGTAGTATTTAGTCCTGGCAGGCAAGTGGACCAGGAAGAAGATAATTGAAGTACTGTAAATGTGATAGATGGTTGTGATGGAAAGGAAGTGACAATTCGACCTACTGTGTTTTGATGAACAGTTGCATAATCATCCTGACAAAAGTAGAACTTTCTGAATGAACCATCCTGACTCAAGTGTTGCTTATGAAGAAGAAATGTGATGTGAAAAAATGTGGTTGGCTTTCAGAGAAAAGAACATTTCCATTGACTTTTGATGAGGAAAGAGCCTTTTTGGTTTGTCAAGCAGAAGGTTAAGACAGCTTTAACAATTGTCTTAAAAGTGAGAAATCCTTTTGTAACTGAGTTAGTCACCCGGTGGTGGCACTGTCAGTTAAAAGTTGTACCAATGTTCATCTCCATTTTTTTAAAACACCCTTCTTTCCATGTTTTCAACATTCCTTTTAAACACATCTTATTCTCAAAATCAAGGAGGACGCAAACATTTACAACACCCTAATACTTTTGAAAACGTCTTACCTGCACAAGAAAACCAGACATCTCTGTGTATTGCCCTACTTGTCTTCACATCGCAGAATTGAATAATATGTGCAAGTGTGCATACATTACACTGTTTCAGGTGTATGTGGTGCAGCCATTTACTGTGGAGAATAGGCAGAATGAGGGCTTTTGGAACGCTTATGGCCCCTTCCTAGTGAGCTTTGACTTGTCAAGTAAAGGGGCCATTAGCACTCTCCAATTCACACGTGTCTGCCACAGCCCAATAATAGAACATAAGACATAAAAGAAACAGAATTAAGGAATGACGTGGGGGCCTGTGAAGCCAAGCTATGGCTTTTACCATAACTTGGTATTGTTACCTTAAAGCCCTTGTTAGTGCCAACCTGTATTTTGCAAACAAAATGCATGTTTTGAAAAACAGGCCCCTCTTTCACGATGCATCTTAGTGGCTGAGCCCCCTTAGTGGTACTCTGGATCCCCGACTCAGGAGCTGCAGTGGTGACAAAGGTGCAGGATTTAGGAACCTGTATGGGCCTTGCACAGTAATAACTTATCAATACACCACACACCAACTTGGGATGTCATAACATAAGGGTAGAATACCTGATCCCGTGTTGTGTCAGGCTAGAGTGCCAGTTCTGTTCTGTTATTCTCACAGAGAGGAGTTTGAACACCAAGTGCACACCCTTTATCAGATGCTGAGTAATATAGGTAAGTTTTATAGACTGAATTAGTGAGTTAATGCAGAGTTCAAGGTGCAGAGGAGAGAAAGACAACCTTGACACCTAGGTTGAACTACATATACAAGACTAAACAAGTTCCCAAATAGGGAACTCACGTCCTCTGCACACTATCTTTTATCTGGAAATCCAGACCAACAATTCGTATTGTTTCTACTGATAAGTATTTTAAGTACACTTGTCCATTACATATAATAGTAATAAAGCAATTTTCAAAAAAGGATACTAGTACAGTCAGATTAGTTCACAAGAAACCATCTTCATTTTATTCATGACGATGAAGCCAGGAGGGGCCCAACGCGTTTCGAGTGCTTCGCACACTTCATCAGGGGCATTTGTATTTCTGAGAAAGAAATATATACAATATTTAGGTTTCAAAACAAGGTCCAAAGTAAATATAATCATTCCAAAAGTTTGGGACAAAAAATACATTTGCCCTATTCACAAGAATCCAAGTTCACAAGATAGCTCATTGTGTAGCACTATATTCATTACTAGACACTTGGTGCTACATTGAGCGGTGCTACTGCCTTAATCAAAATTCCCAAAAAACATTATTTGGTCATAGTTATAGACAGATTCAAACAAATAAACACAGAGGTGTTGAAAGTCTGACTCAGATGTCCTAGTTGTCTATGCAGTAATTGTTACTGATAAATAGAGAGTGGATTTAGTAAAATGTCTAACCTTGCTTTCCTTAGTTTTTCATAAAAATAGTAGCTGTTGGATACTCTGGATTTTATTTTTCAGTATGCTGCAACTATTATGAGATTAACTCATGGAGAGAGTAATAACCTGTCACTCCAAATTCTGGAATCAATAACCTGTGTAATAGGCCAAAGAAGGGGTATTAAATCTAGGGATAGCCATCAATTCAGAAGCAACCCACATAGAGTAAAGTATAATTACAGTGGTATGAGAGCGGTCACCCTTAGTAGGGGGGAATTCCACCCCAATCCATCTTTAAGCAGTAGTTAAGAGGTAAACCATCGTCAGTGGAACGGAAAATCTAGTGGAGAGGGATAAAAAAGCAAAGAGTATCTAATTTAACTCTTATTAGAGTGATCATGCCAGCTAATGAGCATGAAAGAGGGAAGGCCCTCGTGTGGCGTGCTAATTAGAAAGAATTCTCTTACGTAAGTGCGCTGTAATGGGTCCCGGAATTAGGATTCTCTGAAGTATGCCTAGGGCTCCATTTTGGAAATAGCGTCGTTTTATACTGTTTAGAAAAATGATGTCATCACGTTCACGAGGTGTGACCGCATCATGGTTTGTGAAGAAAATGCAAACTAATGCTTTTTAGTAAGGTGAGCGATTGTTTGTGTTTGGCAAAAGCTTATGCCAACACAAGATGTTTATTTGCCAAGGTCAGAAAATAATGCTGCCTAATTGAATGTTCTCACGTATGTGGCATTGTTTACATAATGACGCCATCACGCGCATGCGCAGGTGACGTCATATGTAGGCAATGTCATGTTTGGAATACCTGTGGAAAGACACTAATGGTAAATATTAAAGTGTATCAGTACGTAACTGATCCAACCATCACTGATGTTCACGTGGATAAGTATATACATTTATTGTTTAAAAAAGAAAAAAGTGATGTCATCACGCTCACGACCGTGTGACATCGTCATGATTTGTGAAGAAAATGCGAACTAATGCTCTTTAGTAAGGAGAGCGAGTGTTGTGGGCTGACTCCGGTCCCCGGGGCAGCCCACAGATGTAGCCGGGATCACCCCACAAGGAAAGAGACGCCGGGGGCAGCCGGCGAATCTTTGGTAGGGGGACACCCTACGGCGCCCGGTGTCACCGGGCGCATGGTTTCACGATGTGGGGGGGGATCACCCCCAGTCTCCAGTAGCAGCGGCTCCGAGGGAACTCGGGCCGTGCTGCACACTGGGCCATGACCTCGTGGCAGGCCCACAACCCACAAAGGCACAGACACGAGTTGCCACTTCCTGGGGCTCTGCTGCTCTGCCCTCGCAGTGCCAGCAGAGCCCCTTTTATTAGGTGAGCGTCATGACGCAGTCATGGCGCTCATGCCAGAACAAACACTAGACCACCACACAACATCCCTCCTTTATTATAAACAAACGAAAGTAAAGAAAACCACCGCAAACATCAACCACTCTACTGGGTTCCATGTGGTGCCTTCTAGTCCACACACCACGTGTGCCCCTACGTCATCACAGCAAACATTGGGTGCATTCCAGTCCGCGCACCACCTAACAGCTACTTAAAACTCAAACATTTTAACACTGCAAAACAAACAGGTGTGTTCCAGTCCGCACACCACGGGGCCCGACGACGGGCTCCTCCGACTCAGAAGATTCCTGGGTCAAACTGGCCACCGGCGCCGCTGCAGGACAAGACGAATATATTCTCTTCATACTCCTCCTCCCCCATGTCATACAGTACTTCTCGGGGCCCTTCTGCCACCTGGACCTCCGCCACCTTGGGGTACCTTCTCCCCTTTTCTGCGTTCCCCCCTGATGTCCCCACCCTGCTGGCTGGGGCTGGGGCGAGGCACACCCGTGCAAAGTGATCTCCTTTCCCGCACCTTCCACAGATCTGTCCTATCGCCGGGCAGTCCTGCAGGTGTGGAAGATCCCACCCACACTTATGGCATATTGTGGCATTGGGGTCTCTCCTCGGCCAGTCTCCCCTCCTCATCACTCTTCCTCCTGGCCACCTGCCGACAGAGGCCACCTCCTCAACCTTCACTCGCTGCATGGGGACCTCCATCTTGAGGTGGTGTCTAGAGGAGTCCATGACCGAGGCCCGCAGCTCTACCAGTTCCTGGGCCTGGCCAAGCTCCAATATGCGATCGAGGGTCAGCGCTGGATCCCTCAGCACCTGCTTGCGCAGCTTGGAGGAACTGTAGCCATAGATGATCTGGCCCGGATCTCGTCCTCCTCGAAATTCCCCAGGGCACAGGACAGTGCAATGCCGCACAGCTTCCCATGGAATGCATCAAGGCTTTCCCCCTCCTCTTGCCTTGCGCCACAGTGACGGAAGTCCCTGTTGACCATGGGTCGAAAATATTCGTTTAGGGCTGCTATGGCCGCATCATGGGACTGATCCCGGGGCTGTAGTGTCTTAAACAGCCTCTGGACTGCGAATCCGGCTGAGTACAGGAGGGTAGGACGTTTGGCTTTGTCCTTCATCTCCACTGCGTCAAAGTATAGTTCTAGGTTCTCAACCCAGGCAGTCCACCGGGGGCCCAGGCTGGCAGGCGCACCCACAACCAACATCAAAAGGGGTTATCGGTGCCAGTTGTCCCCAACAGGTCCCTTCGTCGTCCGACATCCTTAGTGCTGGGCAGGATGTCGGATGTGGCCACTAGGGTGGAAAGTTACGGTGCCTCTGAGGGCTTGACCCCTCGTGGGGAGGTCTTTTGAAGGCACCCACCTGCTCCTGGGGCAGTTGCTACCTTTGATGATCGGGGTGCCAGACAAATGTGCCTTTGCTGAAAATACTCCCTGGCGTGGGCCCACCACTTCTACCCCGTGAAGGCCACGCCCTTAGCACCCACCGGTCACTTCAACGGGGTCACCCAGTTCCTCCTGCCCAGGGGCGCTCGAGCACTCCAGGTGGAGCCGCAACCCATAGGGCCCGATCAGGTACAACTGCGGGGTTTAGATGACACCCCAGATGACACCCCTCTTTCTGTCTCTGGGCTACCACTGTCGAGGCCAGGCCACTTTCTGGCTGTTCTGCCGTCCTCCAGATGCACTTTTGGAAGAAAGCTCGTATTTTCCCTTCCCGGCCCAGGTGTTGACAGGCCTTCCGTCACTGTGGCCCGGGCCTACTCAGGCTGGTCACCGCCGCAACCCGGGCAAGGTAATGTTCTCGTCCTCTCCGCGGGCGAGGTGGAGGATTAGCTCCACCCCTATCCTTTGTCTTGGGGCTAGCAGTGATGAGGCCCCGCTCCTCCTCAGGCCGCGTTTCGGCGAATGAGGAAGAACGAGAGAAAAAGGAAACCGATGAGGGTGTTCCTTTCCCCGTCCAGCTCCTACACCGTTGTGCAGCACGGGCAGTCTGGGTATTCGCTGATTCCCTGTCCCCGCTTCCAGCAGTGCCGGTTCAGCCAATTACCACCGCAGGCCTGGTCGCTTAGGCCCCGCCCCTTTTTCGTGTAGGGCTGCGGCTCTGCCTCCCCATGCGGCCCCTCCTTCATGCACCGCGAGGAACTGAAAAGCTTGTTCCTGGCTTTTCTCTTCTTTTTTTTTTGGGAAATGCAAACGTTTTCACCCAGATGAGCCGTGCCGCCGAGGGCCGAGTACGAGGACCCGCCCCCTTCTTTGTTCTCAGGCAGGGCGGCACGCGGATTCTTCCACCCGCCCGCCGTGAAAACCAGCAGGCAGGCGCGACTTCCTCGTCGCCAGTGTTGTGGGCTGCCTCCGGTCCCCGGGGCAGCCCACAGATGTAGCCGGGATCACCCGACAAGGAAAGAGACGCCGGGGGCAGCCAGCGAATCTTTGGTAGGGGGACACCCTACGGCACCCGGTGTCAACGGGGCGCAGGCTTCACGATGTGGGGGGGTTCACCCCCAGTCTCCAGCAGCCGTGGCTCCGAGGGCACTCGGGCCGCGCTGCACACTAGGCCACGACCACGTGGCAGGCCCACAAAGGCACAGACACGAGTTGCCACTTCCTGGGGCTCTGCTGCTCTGCCCTCGAAGCGCCAGCAGAGCCCATTTTATTAGGTGAGCGTCATGATGCTCACGCCAGAACAAACACTAGACCAACACACAACAGCGAGTGTTTGTGTTTCACACAAACATATGCACACACAAGATGTTTAACTTGCAAAGACATAAAATTATGTTGCCTAATTAAATATTCTCGCATATGTGGCATTGTTTACATAATGATGTCATCACGCGCTTGCGTGGATGACGTCATATGTAAACAATGCTCCGTTTGAAGTACCCACGGAAAATCACTGATGGTAAATATCAGTACGTGACTGATGCAAAAACTCACTGATGTTCAAAGTGATAAAAATTAAAAATGCAGTGATCCTACCTGTTTGTGTAGGAAATGCTCCTATATACGTGGCGTCACGAGGTATTATTAAAATGTGGGTGATACTACCGGGTCAAAGGGAGGATGTGTGCTAGCAAGAACACTCACTCATCCATGCCGAAAGTGTAAATGCACATCACCAAAAACTGGGGTGCTGGGTTGGTGGTGACCCTTGTTCACGGAATAACATGTTGTTTATATCAGTATTTAAACCTAAATGTTGGTGTCAGAGATGAGTGAGGGGGAAGTGCCGCACTGAGATGCAACTTAATGGTCACAGTGAAGATTAATCCACCAGATTTTAGTGAGCCAGAGATTTTACACTAGTGCTCAATATTTCGAAATTATACACACATTTCCCACACTTAGATGGAATTATGAAGGTTAGCAAGTGCCACAATTAGACAGATTTGTGAATCTTGGCATATTAAAGGTCATATAACCCACTAACCAAAAAGCTCAAACTTTCTGCATACTTATCTCACTCAAAAAACTCACACAACCATCTCTCACACAACAAGCTGCACGCACTTCACCACACTGCAACAAAACATAAGCCGGACCAACAGCACAAGGGGACCGAAATGATCTGATACTCGCACCAAAGCTCAGCACCAGGTGTATACCGAGTTGAAGCTGCCAACAGAACACCACCCCTCTCACTATCCTACCCCTCTTCACCTTACTAACCCATCCCACCTTCCCGTTTACAGATCCGCCAGAGCGCCTGGGGACCAACTCCGTTGGTGACAGTGCGCAGTACAAATAAGTTTAACATTTAACATTTAACATAAGCTTGTGCCAAACAAAAACACTCGCTCACCTTACTAAAGAGCATTAGTTTGCATTTTCTTCACAAACCATGATGCGGTCACACTCTCGTGAACGTGATGACATCATTTTTCTAAACAGTATAAAACGACGCTATTTCCAAAATGGAGCCAGGCATCCTTCCGAGAATCCTAATTCCGGGACCCATTACAGCGCACTTACGTAAGAGAATTCTTTCTAATTAGCATGCCACACGAGGGCCTTCCCTCTTTCATGCTCATTAGCTGGCATAATCACTCTAATAAGAGTTAAATTAGCTACTCTTTGCTTTTTTATCCCTCTCCACTAGATTTTCCATTCCACTGACGATGGTTTACCTCTTGACTACTGCTTAAAGATGCATTGGGGTGCAATTCCCACCTACTAAGAATGACCGCTCTCATACCACTGTAAGTGTACTTTGTTCTATATGGGTTGCTTCTGAATTGATGGCTATCCCTAGATTTAATACCCCTTCTTTGGCCTATTACACAGGTTACTGATTCCAGAATTTGGAGTGACAAGTTATTACTCTCTCAATGAGTTAATCTCATAATAGTTGCAGCATACTGAAAAAACCAATCCAGAGTATCCAACAGCTACTATTTTTATGAAAAACTAAGGAACACAAGGTTAGAAATTTTACTACTAAATTCACTCTCTACTTATTAGTAACAATTACTACATAGACAACTAGGACATCTGAGTCAGACTTTCAACACCTCTGTGTTTATTTGTCTGAATCTGTCTATAACCATGACCAAATTCTTGTGAATAGGGCAAATGTATTTTTTGTCCCAAACTTTTGGAATGATTATAATTACTTTGGACCTTGTCTTGAAACCTAAATATTGTATATATTTCTTTCTCAGAAATACAAATGCCCCTGATGAAGAGTGCAAAGCACTCGAAACGCGTTGGGCCCCTCCTGGCTTCATCGTCATGAATAAAATTTAGATGGTTTCTTGTGAACTAATCTGACTGTACTAGTCTCCTTTTTTGAAAATTGCTTTATTACTATTATATGTAATGGACAAGTGTACTTAAAATACTTATCAGTAGAAACAATACGAATTGTTGGTCTGGATTTCCAGAAAAAAGATAGTGTGCAGAGGACGTGGGTTCCCTATTTGGGAACTTGTTTAGTCTTGTTATTCTCACAGAACCAAGTGGTGGGTTTAGGAGATTCTCTCTTTATATGTCTCACTGCAGCACAAAACGGAGTTTCATAATAAACCCCCACTCACAGAGAATTACTGACTTGGGAACTCCAAGCCCCTACAACAAACACATGCAAAACGATACACTGTATCCCTTATGCCAGACACTTGAACTGAACACAGACGTGGGAACTCCAAGCCGTAACAAGGACCGGAACTCTAGTCTGTCCCAAAAACATCTAAATACCTAAGAATATCTGTGGACTGGAACCGCAGACTCGGATGTGACATTTAAGCAGTTGCGAGACAAGGCAAGACTCCAGATGTTTTATAATGAAGATAATGAAGGAAGGAGACTTTGAGTGCACGTCCCAATGCGGCTCTCAGACCAGAACTAGAACATACCTTGTGCTTCGGTATGGGACGCTCAGCAGACATTTAGGCGTTAAGTCACACAGTTAGGAGCAATGCTACCATGATGGCCATCTTGGAAGGGGGAATCACACCTTGAAGCTCAAAGGCATAGGAGTGATCAGCTTCGACACTGGCCAAGCTACCCTTTCCACCGAATTAAGTTAATAAATGCTTCAAGGCACTGTGGTACCGACGTGTCCACGTCAGTTGCCATAGGTGACCATGAAGTAGGGCGCTTCCGAAGGCAAACCCTAACAAACTGGAACTGTCTATTCTACCTGGAGTGGAACTTGACTAGTGAAAAAAACTTTCTTGAAACTGAAGTCTGGTTTGATACATCCTGAATTGATCCAGGAGAAGGGGAGCCAACCCTTGTCACAAAGACTCTTATTTATAACTTTTGTGTTTGCATTTATATGTTGTTTTGTGAATTTTAGACCGCCAAATAATTCCTGTATGACTTTGTTGTGCATGTTAGTGCAAGGGACAGATACTTTCAGATATTAGGTCATTTTCCTTTAGCCTTAGTTTGTTAGGTAGGGAAATCCTTGTTAGGCTAGGGAAAGACAGGTGTTCATCTCACCCTTTTATTATTTATTAAAAAGGAGACTTGTGAAAAAACTCTACCTATGTGTCTTTCTCGCATTTCTGACCAATCACAGTTTGCATGCAAGGCTGGGGCCCTGTCAAGGGGCATTGTATCATGGTTGTTTTCTTACATGTTTTACTGGAATTTTTGGGCAAAGCCAACTTGGTAAATGTTTTTACATGGAGAAGGGGTGGGCGTTTATAGCAGAATGGGGCAGACAGACTGGACATTTCCTTTCTTTGGCATGGCATTTATTACTCACATAAGGGGCAAGGCCAGCATGATGTGTGTTCTTACATGGGGAGGTTGGGGGCACTTGTACAGTCATAAAGTAAATGTTTTCTTACTGTTGCATTGCATGTTTTACTGGTGTTAAAGGCAACGTCAAAATGATGAGTGTTCTTACATATTGGGTGGAGGTATATGTGTAGCCAAACAAGGAAATGGTTCCTTACTGTAGCACTGCATGTCCTACTGGCATTGAGGGCAATGTCAACATGAGTATTGTTACATGGTGGTCCAGGGGTTGGGCAAGCAATTTGTGCAGCAGTAGTAACATGTTTTCTTCTTGTGGCAAGAGAGTTTTACTGGCATTAAGGGCAAAGCCAACAAGAGACTGTTCATACATGGGGATACAGGCAGAGTCAGCATGAATGTGTTTTCTTATGGTATCATACCTGTACATTATATTACTGGCCACACACAGGGCCTCATCACGAGTTGGGCGGTAACGCCGGCACTATTAGTGCCGGCGCTAATAGCCCTACCGCCAAACCCCCGGCACTATTAGCGCCAGACCACGGGTTTGGCGGAAGGGTTATTGCCCATTCCCCATTGGGCCCATTCGGGAATTCCTCATTCCCCATTGGGCCCAATGGGGAAAAAATTTGCGTTATTACCGCCGGCGGATTTCCTGCTGGTGGTAATCGTGGGGAAAATGTGCAATGTTGCCGCGGGTTTCCCCCCAGCTCAGAGCTGGGGGGAAATCCACCAAAGCCATGATCTGGCAGACCCTTAAATGCGGTGGTAATAGCGCTACGGCCGCATTTAAGGGTTACCGCCAGACTCGTGATGAGGCCCACAGAGTTGACTGGTACATTTGGGTGTCAGGACTCAGGAGTAAGGCACATCCCCCTTGTTTCTACGCTAGGTGAAAGATTTAAGGTTTGATTAAAACACATATTTCCTTATTTTGCCTCATGCAGTGTGCAGCATTTGCCTGCAGCAGCATGATCATCATGCACATTGTACATGCATGGTGGTTCAAGGGTGCCCAGAGTTTGGCACGGCCTGTGCTTTGTTGTCGAGCTTGGGGGGGGCCTTCAGCATGGCTCACATTTTGTGTTACGCCACAGTCCTGATGCCAGCCCCTTCTCCTGATACTGGCTTCACTGCTCGCCAGACTTTGTCATCTGCTGCTGGCTTCAGCAGCCCTGTGCTTCGAAAGACTCCACCCTCTGCCACATGCTCACCAAGGCTTCCTGGCACATATGCTACTTTCTTCACTGCCGCGTGCTAGGCTTAGTTTTCCTCTACCACTGGCCTGCTGCCTGCCAGAACTTCATACAGGCCAAACCACGCAAGTGTCCTGAGAGTTTCTCCTCCCGCCTGCCCACACAAAGCCCGACAATGGAGCTATGCTCACTGTCCCCTGCTGCTTGCTTCAACTCCGGACAAACCTGACATAAGTGGCCTGGAGTGCAAAAACATCTTGCATTTGTAACATCATTTTTTGCTACCTGTCAGAAATTCCTATCGGTAGGAAAATCTGATAGCATTGGTAATGTCACATTTTCCTATCTGTCAGAAAATTCTACCGATAGGAACATTTGACAGTGTAGGATAATTTGATATGAATTGTCATGCCATTTTTTCCTACACATCAGAAATTCCTACCTGCAGGAAAATGGAAACAATACAGAGGTAGGAGCATTTGACAGAGTAGTAAATTCTGACAGCAGAGTTCCTGTTATTCTTTCCTACCTATAGGAATTTCCTACCTGCTGAAAAATGTGAAAAATACAGAGGTAGAAAAGTGTAACAGGGTAGATAAAATCTGACAGCAAAGGTCAGAAATTCCTACCAGCAGAAAAATGTAAACAATACAGAGGTAGGAAAATTTGACAGGGTGGACAAATCTGACATAAAAGGTCTTGTCATATTTTTTCTGCTGTGACGAATCCCAGGGTATGTCACCATTTCCATGGGGGAGGCCCCTTTCCATGAGGCCAAGGAGGTGAGGCCGCTACCCAATATTCCCCCTGGGGGTGGCACTCATTGGGTGGATCTCATGGGGAGAGAAATCCTTCAAGGGACCGGTGACGAGAGCCGGGGAGAACGTGGTATCCATTCACCCGTTTGGTGTTCCTTCTTACCTCATCCCCACTAAGGTCCCTCTGGTCCCCACACCACTATATGCTATGGTAAAGTAGAGGGATTCCTACCAAAACTGAGACGGGGAAGATGGAGACTTACCTAATATTGAAAGCAAAAGAATACTGAGACGAGGAAGATTGATCAAGGAGGCCTAGGCCCACCACAGAACCAACATAAGCCCCAATATTAAAAGAAAAAGAACGACTCAATAGTCAGTTGCACCAGCCCTGTAGGAGCAAGGAATGAGATACCTCTTCTGCACCAGGGAAACTGAAGGCTGAAAGCTGGGACACAGAGGCATGTAGCAAGTAAAAAGGCCCAGCAGGTGAGGTGCACTGAGCCGGCTACTTGACGGAAGACAGCCAGACTGGCAGAAGCAGAGCAAGCAGGAAGACCTTGGCATCCAGAGACGAGAGAGGGAATCCGGGGCTGCGCAAGTGCAAGGAGAAGAAGAATGCTGAGCGTGGCAGCAACAAGGAAGCTCTGCTTCGCAACCTGAAGACGCCAGAGATCGCCCAGAGGCATCCCAAAGGTAGGGAACAGGCCGGTCCAGTGGCTAGGGCACTGAGGGAGGTAGAGGAGCTGAAAACTCATGCAAATACACCCCAAAAGAGCACAAAGGGATACAGGAGGCATTATAATTGACAAGCTTTGTAAAGCAGGCCAATATATCCTGAAGAGCACAAGGGGATACGAGAGGCATTATAATCGATGCAAACTTTGTAAACCAGACCAACATACCCCAAAGAGCACAAGGGATATGAGAGGCATTGTTTGTTTGTTTGTTTATTTATTTGGTAATGCGCACCAAACCCGTAGGTAGCTGGGCGCAACAGATACAAGTATACTTAAGGCTTGGTTACAACATGGGGAAGGTACAGTAATAACGTTTGGGGATGCAGTAAATAGGGAGTAGGATACACATACAATACAATGCATTGGTTGATTCAACCGAGTGGTACATTAGGCAAGGAGAGTAGTCGAGAAGTCAGTGCAATAAGGGTACAGCCGAACAAGCAGGAATGAATTGTCATTAGCCCGGAGCCATGGGGTATGGCTGTTCAGTTCTGAAGGCTGGGGGGAGTGCATTCCATGAGAGAGCTGCTTTAACTGGGAAACTGGCTCTGCCAGGTTTGGAGAGTTTGAATCTGGGGATTTCAAGACAATTTCGAGTTGGATGATCTGGTAGGGCGGGTTGAAGTTCTTCTAGTCATTCTATTTGACAGATAGGGGGGGTGCAGCATTGTTCAGGCATTTGAAGGTGAGGGATACAATTTTGAGATGGATCCTGTCTTTAATTATTAGCCAGTGCTGGTCTCTTCTGATGTTAGATATATGCTCTCTACTGGAAATGTTTAGGGCTGCTCTAAGGGCATTATTTTGAAGTGTTTGCATTTTATCTGAGGTGTATTTGTTAGCTCCTGTGTTTAGGGTGTTGCAGTAGTCTAGTTTGGAC
Source organism: Ambystoma mexicanum (assembly GCF_040938575.1). Classification (NCBI taxonomy): domain Eukaryota; kingdom Metazoa; phylum Chordata; class Amphibia; order Caudata; family Ambystomatidae; genus Ambystoma; species Ambystoma mexicanum. Next base: position 233,004,078 of record NC_090934.1, read on the forward strand.
ATTATTACTGGACAGGAAAGGTTGAGGAACCCATGGCGCTTACTTGTTTTTTCAGTGAAAGTGTAGAGTCTAGGTAGAACCCTAATGTTTTTAACTCGGTTACTACTTTGATTACGTTGCCGTCAATGTTGCATTCAGCGTAACTGTGGTTGAGTTTTTTCAGGTTCTTGTCCGAGCCCAGCAATAGGATCTCAGCTTTGTCGTCATTCAAGCAGAGGCCATGTGATGCCATCCATGCCTGAATGAGGAGGTATATCTTATTTACCAAAGCCGTATCTTCGACAAAATTGCCCGAAAGGGGTATGAGGATCTGGGTGTCGTCTGCATAATTAGTGTAGGTAACACCCAGTCTGTCCAATTTGTCCAATAGTGGTTTGGTAAAGATGTTATACATTGTCAGTGAGACACATGATCCTTGTGGAACGCCACAGGTAATGTGGATTGGGTCTGCTGATGCCGAGGGGAGAACACTCTCATCATACAGTTGGCTTGGAAGGATTGTACCCAGGCTATAGCATCACTCGAGAAATGGGCGACTGATGCCAGGTGTTTGCATAGCAATGCATGATCCACCAGGTCGAAGACCGCTGATAGGTCGAGGAGGAGTAGCATAGCTGTTTTACCTTTATCCTTCAGCTTGTTGATTTGAGTCTGTAAGTCAGTTAATGCCGTTTTTGTACCGTGTTGTAGTTTGAAACCGGATTGGCGGAAGCCTAGTGGGTGGTTAGCTTCAAGATGGTTCTGAATTTAGAGATAGGCTACTCTGTTGATTATTTTAAGGAGGAAAGGGACCATGGTAATCAGTCTGGAGTTGGTCGAGATGGCTGGATCTAGCGTCTGTTTCTTGAGTAACGGTAGAACCCACTATTCTTTGAGATTATTTGGGACAGTGCAGGTTTTGAAGGAAGCATTAATTAATTTAGAGATAAATGGGGTTAATTCTGTAGCTGCATCCTTAATTATTTGTGCCGGACAGCTGTCACCTTGACAGTTTGAAGGCTTTAGGGATAGTATGACTTTTTCAGTTTCTAGTATGGAGATTTTAGAGGATTTGAATGGTGTGTCAGTGCTGGGTATTGCAGTAGGAGAGGTAGATTGCCTCTCAATAGATGTCAGGGATGCTTTTCTGTTGGCTATTTTGGTCTGAAGGGTGGCTATTTTATTAGATAGCGCATTCTGCATGCTAGTGCACCACTGCTTATCTTTAGGGACATTGTCTGTAGGTGGAACGGGGGTTTCCATTTCACTGAGGATGGTAAATAGCTCCTTAGTGTTGGAGTTGGCTTTGGAAATTCTGTCATTAAATGTGTTCCTTTTGGTGTGGATTATTTCTTTTTTGTACACATTGGCAAAGTTGGTTAGTTGGACTTTGTTGACGTCCATAGGGGAATGTCGCCATATAGCTTGGAGCTTTCTTTTTTGGAGTCGTAGTTCTTTAAACTGGGGGGTGAACCAGGTGCTGCTTGCTTTTACATATCTCGATCGGAGCAATGGTGTCCAGGGCCTTAGTCATGGTGTTATTAAAAGTCTCTACTAGTACGCTGGGGTCAGAGTTGTAGGTAAAGCGAGCTGATGGTAGGGAGAAGGTGAGGAAGTAATTTTTCAATTGTGATATCTTTTTTGCTTTTTTGCTTCTGGTTGGGAGTGGGGGTACTATATCTATGTGTTTAGGCTTCTGGAGCTCTATTGTGGACGAGAAGTCAATTAGATGGTAGTCGGTCCAAGGTTGTGGCGTTATTTTGGTGATGGTGATAGTGCAGTTTAAACTGGCGACCCAATCTAGTGTTCTGCCTTCTGTGTGCATGGGGAGAGGACATTTTGGCCATGTTCAGTAAGGATGGCTTGAACTGATTGGGCATGTTTGTCCTCGGGTCATTGAAGTCCAAGTTGAAATCTCTGAGGAGTAGGAGTTGAGTGGAGTCCTTGGTGTTGTTTGTAAGGAGACTCAATAGGTCCTCCTCGAAGGTGCCTATTGGTCCTGGTGGTCTATATAACAGGAAGATGGTTAGTGTATGGTTATTGGATATGGGTAATTTGGCTAAGAGTATTTCAGATGAGTTGATTTGGGGAGGTGTGGTGAGTCTTATTGCTAGATTAGTTTTAGATATGATGGCTTGGCCACCTCCTCTGGCATTAGGTATATCTACTCTAAATATTTGATAGTTATCTGATATAGCTAGCATGAGGGCAGGGCCCGATGCCTCATGAAGCCAGGATTCAGTAACTGCTAAAATGTCTAGGTCATCAGTGGATAAGATGTCGGAAATTTCAGTGGTATGTGCCGTGTGAGATCTTGCATTAATAGAGCAATATAATTGACACAGACTTTGTACATCCTACAAACACATCTCAAAGAGCACAAGGGAATACGAGAGGTATTATATTTGATACAAACTTTGTAAACCATGCAAATAGTCTTTTTTAAAAAAAAATGTTTTGTTGTTTATTAGTCCAAAAGAACTTTTACAACATTACACACAACATACACTTACAACATTAAATCACAATTCATCATTTTAAATATAGATATTAATACAAATAAAGGACAAATTCTAAATAAACATAATCATACTCTACCAAAATTCATGCTAGAACTTAACCTTTAGCTTAGACTGTAAGTAGCATGCGACAGCAAGGTTGATCACACTTCTTAATATTTGTTTACGGTGTAAAAGGTTTGACAAAGTATTTCCGTAAAATTCATAGCAAATATATCCCAAAGCACACAGGGGGGTGTAAAAGGCATTACACAAATCAATGCAAACTTGGTAAACTGCGCAACTACACCATGGAGAACACAAGGGGATGAACGCAGCATTTCACAGAGTAAAAAGAGTGTTGCAGAGCAGATAAGCATATCCCAAAGATTACAAAGGGATAACAGAGAGAGTACTGAAGCTGATTCTAATATTAGGAACATCCCTAGATGGGATAGGGCCTGGCAAGAGAGTATACCAGGTCTGCTCAAGTGGAGACTAGGTAAAACAGGGAAAGGGATGCCGCGGAAGCCTGCAGCCCATATGAAAGTGAGGAAGCCCTGCCAATGTGCAGCAGAGTCTGATACCCAAAAGGAATTAGGCAAGGCCTGTCAATGAGATATCTAAAGATGGAAGGCCTTCCGCAGAAAAGAGGAAAGTACAACCAGTTGGCTGGAGCGCATAGACAAGGAAAGATAAAACAGGAAGCCATCTACATAGTGACAAAAAGGTTGTCAAGTCAAGTCTGGCAGGTTAATGAGCCAGACTTGACACACCGTTGAGAAAGTCTATGGTCAGGTCTAGCAGGTTAGGGAACCAGTCCTGATAAAAGTCTGGAGAGCTGAATTTTTTGTTTGAAGGATAGAAGAACAGGTTCCCTCCAGAGGAACCTGTGTGTTTCTTTGTTGGAAAGCGGTTTACACCTCCGTCCAGAAGACTGGGGAACAATATATTGTTTATGGAAAAGGTTCCCTTCAGGAGTAGGAAGAATTGTTTGTTTTTTTGTTTAAAGATTCAGAACTTCAAGCGGAAAGAGAGGTTCCCTCCAGAAGGGAGGAGAATCGTATTTTTGTTTAAACAGATAGAGGAAGGATTCCTCCAGAAGATTCAAGGAACTGTATTTTGTGCACCAGAGGTAGCAAGATTCAAGGAAAAGGTTCCTGCCAGGAGTTTGAGGAACAGTGTTTTTGTTATTGATCTGAACATTACTGTGAGACGTCAAGAGAAGGAGAGCATTCTCTTAAACCCGGTAGAACTTTGTTTATTTTCACACCATTTTGGACTTTGTGTTTTGAACTCTAAGAAGAAGATCCTGCTGAGCAGATGACCACTTTGCACCTTGTATTTGGTTATTAATGTGAGGGCGAGAGTTAGGTTCTTTACACAACCCTGGACTAACCTTTATTTTGACATCCTGAAAGACACCTTTATGATTTATTCTGAGGCAGGGAAACTCCTCTCAGTGTTGGGGCTAGCGAGGCCTTTCCCCAACCCCATTTCTTCTTCAATAATTTGTATTTGTATGTATTTAAATTTATATAGCGCTTTAATCCAAGGCGCTTGTATAATAGTATATACCAACTACTTTATCACAACTGTGTAAAGACTCGTACTTCTGCGCACTTACATATGGTATCAGGTGGGGAACTGACCTGGTTGACACAAACTAGGGACCCCAAGATTTTGTAGAGTGATCAAGACTGAGACCAGTCCCCAAATTCAACATCTCAGAAAAGGTTTAGACAAACCAATTTTTCTCTAACAAGGACGTTAAACCACCTGATATAATTTTGGTGGTTCTTAAAACAGTTACATTTGTTTTCCTTTTCCCATGTTAATAATAGTCAAAGATTTCCAAGGGGAAGCAGCTCCGTTAAAGGTTTCCCCAACCAAGTTCATTTCTTCCATCAAACAAACACTTATAGCCAAGCAAAAAATTCCCTTTGCCCAACAAAAACTCCTTTTTAAACGAAGGAGAGACTGTCCGATTACTCACTTGGCCCCAATCAAAAGCTAAACCTTGTGTTAAAAATCTCTAAAGACTTCCCACCACTGGGAAGTCTAGGAATAAAACCTAGCTTAAAGAAACCATGACAGATAAGGGAGTCAATACAAGTGCAGATCCAACCTTACAGTTGTGGGCCAGGTTCAGAAGGGAAGTTTACAGAAATTGAAAAAAACTACTTAAACCAACCCTGCAACCCCTAGAGAGTGAAGAGTTTACTCAAACATTTGAATGAGAGATCTTTCTGTTTGGGTCATCCATGTTTTCTTCTTCCTCCAACTTACCACCATTAAGAAGCCCAATTAGTTCAAGGTAAACTACCGACCTAGGAGTCTTTCAAACTCCAGTCCCCACAATGAGTACCTTAGAGGCTCTACTGGAACATCTCGTAAAACCACCAGGCAGAAGCAGTAGCCAGATTCAAGGAAAGTATTCCTAGAGTAGTATCAGCCCAACAAAGACCCATCCTCTCCGTGGAATCTTGCAGCCATATAGGGAAGGAGAAGATTTAAGTTGCTTCTTCCTAAATTTCGAGTGATTGGCCCAGCAGTTCCACTGGGGAGACAAGATAAAAAGTTGTTATCTGGGGTCATTGCTGAAAGTGGAACTAGAGTCATCCAACCAGGGCCTCAAACCATTGGGATTTACAGCTTACAGTCAAATCAAACAAGGGCTGTTACTCAGAGTAGGATAGACAGAACATTATTATACAAAACAAGCAGCTCACACCCTACAAGCCCATCAGAAACCTGAGATAAACAGCTCTCCTCCTTGTCATCTGTGACAATTCACTAGGTGTTGTCACTTCTCCCCAGGGGGGAGCACATTCTCATGAGGCTAGGGAGGTGAGGCTGCTTCCCAATATTCCCCCTAGTAGTGGTTTAAAGTGGAAGGACCGCATGGAGAGGGACACCCCTACTGGGCATAAGGACAACCACCTGAGTGATAGATGGCTGAACACCCGAACCCAAACCTACCCAAAACCTCTAGCACCTTTTCACACACACCCTCTGACTGACACAACCATGTGCTGCTGTAACATAAGTTTAGTTTCACCAACTAAGATGAAGAAGACCATCCGAGATGTAATAGGTAACATCAAGTCAGTTTCAGCAACTGATACAAAGAAGATTGTGCAAGAAGCAAAGGTTAAACCAATGCAAGTACTAAGAAGAGGTGGCCACAAGGAGCCATGAAGAGTGACTCATGGAACGAGAGAACACTTTCTAGTGCTCTGCTGCAGAGTGGTCACCAAAACAACATAAAAGCTGACAAAGGACTGTGTGCCGAGGAGAACCGTCTTGGATCCGGCCGGGCTATCCACGAAGGAAAGCAGCAATGGAGACAGTCCAGCCTGGGAAAATCAAAGGCGAAGCAGAGAATGCTCCAGGGAAGCTGAAAGCAGTTATCTGATGGAGACGAGAAGCAGACAGCAAAAGTTCTTTGGCCAATGGTGTGGAGCTGGTCGGGAACGTGGCTGGAGGCTGAAAAGCAGTGGTGCAACCATGAGAAGGTGGAACCCGCAGGCCCTGCAACAGTGTCTACACTGCTGTCCCAGCAAGCTGGGATGAAGAACGTGGAGCAGGAGAGACAATGAAGGCCTGGGCAATACTATCGAATGAAGCAAGACCCCAAAATGAACCGGCAGAGCGTCCCAAAGCCAGGAAAGGTAACGGGTGTAATGCAGGAACCGGTAGGGGCTTAAAGCTTGAGAATAAATACAAGTTAACTGGAAATACTAAATGCGAGTTCATCGACCTTGATGATACAAGTAATCTACCTCGTGGCAGTACTTGACAGGAGAGTGAACTAAGTGGGCTGAGCGAAAATGGGAGGAAAGAAACGGTTTGGAACCAAATAAGATAAGGGTCTGGGACCCGAAGAAAAAACAAGTAAAACCAGAGGGAGTCACTCTCAAGACAATACCGAGGGAGTCACCATCAAGACAGTGGCAGATATAAGTCTAGTGGCCACCAGGGAAGGGTCTGGGACCTTGTCCGCAGTGGGGAGAAGAGCCCACTGGCCACCAGGGAAGGTTCCGGGACCCTGTCCATGGCAGACAGTGGGGAAGAGGAAACTACTGGTGATATAAGATGGGTCTGAGACCTCAACAAAGAGACATTAAAGCAGAGAGGAAATCTTCCTGATCAAAGTGGCAGAGATAGGTCCACTAATCACAGGAGAAGGATCTGGGATCATAAAATGATTTGACATAAGAAGGACTCCGGACCCCAACAAAGAGAGATTAAAGCAGAGAGGTGATTTTCCTCATCATAGTGATCAAGATAAGTCCACTAATCACAAGAGAAGGATCTTGGATCCTAAGAAGAAGGACTGAATACCAAGTAATACCAGGAGAAGGGAGTCATTCTCCTGTTAACAAAGCGTAAGTAGAGAGGCGTCAGGGGAGTGAGTCATCCCCCCTGGTTTTGTGTGGGAGGAGCAGACCAAGAGAAGGGAGGCATTCTCTTGATCCTAAAATAGAAGTCAACTTTGTGGAGCCAGGGGAAGGGAGTAATTTCCCCTGGCCTTGTTGTGCATTGTATCAAGGCATACCAGGAGAAGGGAGTCATTTCCCCTGGTTCCTTTGGAACTTGTACATAATCACACCAAGAAAAGGGAGGCCACCCTCATGCAGAGAACATTGTATAAATACTCTTTTGAAACCTTCAAATCAGGGCAATGAAGTCATGCCCCCGGGGCGTGGCCTAGGCTCATGGTGTGAGGCTGCGTTCGACCGGAGCTCCTGCCGAGATCCTCTAAAGATCCTGCGAACACTCGATAAAAAGTTGAATTAAGCAGACACATGCACACTGGTGGATACTGCAGATGATTCCCTGACCTCCGGCCGAAACATTTCCAAAAATCGGAGGACAGAGGCTGAGGGAAAAGCCGGCGAAGCGGTGCCCCTGCGGAACCAAGATGGCGGACGCGATCAAGTCCCAGCACTGAGGAGGAGAAGCGGCCGGGGCAGGCAACAGCCCGACTAGGCGCCGAGCACCCCAACATAGCGGGCGTACAGAGGCAGAAAGCAAGGCTTCACAAGTGAGACGGAACGAGTCAGCAGAATGGCCCAGCATAACGGCTACCTGAACGCCTCAAACGCTGTAGTAAATCCGACATGGGAAGCGCAACAACAGAGACGGCGACGTGGGTATACAGCAGTGGTGGTCTGAGGGCACGCACTGGGCCACCAGCGGTCTTAAGGGCGAAATCAGTGGCACGAAACAGCGGACGGCCGCTGTCGGGCTGCAGATCTGCGTAAACAAAACATTGCAGACAGCGACATAAGACGGGCAGCAGGCACCCAGGAGAAAGGACTGCCAGGGGGAGCGAGGAGTCCAACGCAAGCGTGGAGGACAGAACGTAGGCCTGGACACATCAGACCAACGAAGCGGGGACTTGAGGTGGAATCCACGGCTGACAAAAGGTAGGCTGCGACACCCAAGAAGCGGGTGCACAAATCTGTGAGGCTGCATCGAACTAGCCTGTGGGTACGAGACCGGGTTATGACACCAGGGTGAAGATAATTTTGCCACGGTCCCCAGGAAAGCAGCAAGCACAGAGCCAAGCCCAAACTCTAGCGGGGTGCTGGGGCAGCCTGAACAAGAAAATAAACCGCAGTAGCGGCAGTAAGCATACACCTGCACTGAGTGACCACCTCGAAAGCACAGCTCGAACAGGGGGGGCACAGGACACGATAAGAACGCTACTTTAGACAGAAAGAGGGAAACCATGACCCATTACGCCATTGTAATCACACCATAATTTATACACAGAACCGAGGCAGACATGAACAGCATCACCAGTGAAACGCAGGGACACCACACAGCAGAGCAGAACCCCCACAAACTGCAGTTGGCGCATGGAACTATAAACCTATAGTCACAGGACTATGAAGCCAAGTGGTAGATAGCTGAATTGATCTGAGGGACCCCCCTGCATGAGGGACAAAAACATACAGATAGTAGTGCGTACACAACACAGACTACGCTCAGTACATAGCTAGGCACCACAAAAGACATGCCCTCCACCAAAAGTAAAAAGGACACAACAATCATGGACTCCTTCAACGTTGCTAAACAGAAAGGGCAACCACAGACTGCCTCAGAGGTGCAAGTTGAGCAATCAGTTCAGGAATCCTCCACTAAACATGACCAAGTGCTCGAAGCAATTGCAGCCCTAAGATCCTTTATAGATACAAAAATTGAGGAGGTCAAATCGGAGGTACAACTGATGAGGCAGGATATGCGCAACCTCACAGAGAGGGTCACCACGGCTAAAACAGTGCTAAAAGAGACGACAGTAACCACTAAGGACCTGGAGAAGAGGCTGACGGAGCTAGAGAGGAGAAACGCGACGATGGAGGCCAGGGCAGAGGATGCGGAAGGACGAGCCCGGCGCAACAACATCCGCATACTGGGAGTCCCGAAAGGGATGGAAGGGTCCAACCCAATGGATTCTGTTGAAAATATGATACTGCAGGAAATCAGGGAAGGAGCACTGTCACAGGGGTTTGTAGTGGAGAGGGCCCACAGATCCTTGCAGAAAAAACCACCACCGGGCTCACACCCTCGACCCATGATAGCAAAAATATTGAATTTTTATGACAGAGAGACGATACTGAAATTTTCCAGAGAAGGTGGTGTGATCCGATGAGATAACGCCAACATAGCCATATACCCTGACTATACCCCAGCGGTGCAAAGGGCAAGGAACTAATTTGTGCCAATTAAGCTAAATCTCAGGAAACTGAACCTCAAGTACATGCTGATGTACCCGTCTCGTCTTAAGGTACTCTATAAAGGACGGGCAGTTTGCCTGGAAACACCGGCGGAAGCAACCATGTGGTTGGAACACAATAACTTGGATGATGGCAAAGAGGCAGTCTCAAAAGATGAAAAGGGGAGGGAAGAACGCTCCAGCAGAAGAGCTTGAGGGGGCGCGATAAGAAACAATAGAGTAATTTGTTCCGTTTTTATGGCAAGAGCGGAGGTAAGCACCTAGAACAGAGACAATATACACACCCCACGAATTGTTTGGCGTTGGCCAGTTGCCAACGCACCACAGTCCACACGCCGTGGCCCGGATGGGTCAGGCAGATGCAGGGGCGCTCGAGCGCCACGGTCGAAATGTGGCTGCTGAGCGCAGTTTTCCAGTTTTGGTTTGGTTGCAAGTTTGTAATGTTTTGAATCCTACACGAGGTGAGGTATGTGCCAGGAAGTGTGTGTATGTGGTTTTGTATGGTTGGAAGGGGGTGGGGGCCATCTGGGACGTGGAACAATTGGGAAGGTTTAAACGAGAACTGGAGACCAGAGGGGTAGGAGGATTGGGTGGGGCCCACATATCGGAATGGCCACCAAAATTAAAGTACTGACATGGAATGTTCGGGGCCTGGGAACATATATGCGTTGGAATTATGTGAAGTCCTTTATCAACAGGAAAAAGGTGGCCATTGCGCTGTTGCAAGAGACCCACCTAACCCAGCAAACTATGGCTGCGATAACCGAACACTGGCATGGGCAATGCTATAGCGCTCCCTACTCAAAATATGCTCGGGGGGTTGCTCATCTGGATAAATCTGACAATTCCCTTCAAACTACTGAGCTGGGAGGCAGATCCAGAAGGCCGGTACCTGATAGTTAAGGGATGCGTTGAACTAGTGGAAGTTTGCATAATAAATTCGAATTTCCCTAACCATGGGTTTCCGAAAAACCTAGATGTGCTGGGGGTCAAACTAGCCCAATGTCGAGAACGTTTTTTCATATGGGGAGGTGACCTCAATTGTGTTAGAGACTGGGAGTTGGACAGGTCTAAACTGACAGCGACCAGAAATGAGGCAGCAATGGGGGCACTAAATGCGCTGATAGAAGCTCTGGACCTGGTAGAGGTGTGAAGGGAGCTTCATCCTACAGATAAGGGTTATTCATACTTCTCCTCGCCATAATCTCTGCACACAAGAATTGACTACTTGTTTATGGCCAAAAGCTTTCAAACACAAATAGAATTGGCACAGTACTTGGGTAGGCCAATATCAGACCACTCACCACTGTTGATGTCTTGGAAAACATGGGGGCCTAGACTTCCCACACTGTTGTGGCGCATGGCACCGTACGCCCTAACAGACCAGGCTTTCACAGAAGAGCTGCGGGACAAACTAGAGGAATATGTAAAGAACAACGTATATAGCATTGAAAGATGGGGCACAGTTTGGGAGGCAATGAAAGTAGTGGTGAGGGGAGAGGCCATCGCAGGAGCGGGTAGCATACGGAAAACACTTAGAGCGGAACTGGAGAAATTGGAGGAAGAGATAAAACACAAAGAACCAAACACACGGGGAACACGGGAGGAGGAGATAGAACTGGCACAGTTGCTATAGAACTGCCAGGAAGCATGGCAAAGGCTCTCCAAGTTTGACTACTCTGTGAAAGCCGCCAGAGCTAACGCAGAGGGCGACAAGCCAGGCAGACTGCTGGCCTGGCTGTGTAGAAGGGAACACCCACAATGTCAAACCACGGAGGTCAAAGACACAACAGGCAGAGCACATAAGTTACAACAGGAGTTAACGATACATTTTGAGATTTTTACTCCCGTCTCTATAGCCACGAACAACAGGTGCCACAAATAGACATACTAGACGAAATAGGCCTTCCCAAAATAAACCCGTTACAACAGGAAACTTTGGAGGCGGAGATAATGGGATTATATTGCAGAGGCAATAAGGTCACTAGCCTCTAGTAAAACACCAGGAAGCGACGGACTACCCCCAGAGTTCTACAAAACATATGAGGCAGTCCTGGCACCGGTGTTGTTTGAGGTTTTCTGGGAGGAATACACTAAAGGGGAGTTGCCAGAGTCCATGAGGGAAACCCTAGTTATACCAATACCCAAACCGAGGAAACCAATGAATGAATGTGACTCTTACCGCCCACTAGCAATGTTGAACTACGATGTCAAGATTCTGACCACGATACTAGCCAAGCGCCTGAACAGGATAATGGGGGGCCTAATACATAGTGACAAAAACGGTTTCATACCAGGGCGCAGCACTGCGTTGAACTTACGCAGATTGCAACACATTCTTGCGCAAACAGCAGGATCCCAAGAACACTATGCCATATGTTCCCTGGACGCCACAAAGGCGTTCGACTCAATATATTGGGAGTGGCTGGTGGCGGCTGTGGTGTCGTCACTGTCTAGTTGATAAGAGGATGAGTCATCTGTCTATTGTCACTGTTTAGTGGGCTGCGACCCGCCTGTTGGAAAGGGGCGGGGTTACCGCTCAAACAGCAGTTCGTAGCATGATACTGGTATAGTAAAGAGGTGTTGCACCCCAGCTCCTGTGTCGGCTCTTCATTGCATGCATGCGAGTGCTGACTGGTAGCGTGAGGAGGTCCACTCACAGGATACCATATTGGCAACGAGGCGGACACGCTCTCCACCGTGCCCGCCACCTCAGGTCTGAAGCGCTCGTGGTGTACAGTCGGCACCACTGGAGCCGTGGGACCATCAACCGGTCGAAGGATCCCGGGGACAGTGAGTCGGAGCGAGAAGGCTCCTCACCGTCAGCACGACAGTCCCTGTGACCCCAGCCAGAACAGAGCACAGAAAAATGACAGACAGCCTCCTAGCCCAATTGCCAGAAAACTTCGACCTCACTGACACAGGCACCCTCGGATCAAGGTGGAAAAGATGGCTGAGGGACTTTGAGGTATGCTTAAAAGCGGCCGGACCACTAGAGGATGAACAGAAACTAAATCTCTTAAACCACGCTGTAGGATCCAACGTGCGAGACATCCTCGACGAAATACCGGAGAACACCATAGACAACTACGCCAAGTTAAAGACAACACTCACGGAATATTTCACGCCCCACACAAATGTGGACTATGAACGACATGTATTACACACCACCAAGCAGATCAAGGGAGAAACCATAGATGCGTTTGTCATGAGGCTACGGGCAAAAATGAAACACTGTGATTTCAACAATTACTCCAATGAGGAGGCCCTCAGATCGCAAATCATTGTGGGATGTGAAAGCGCTGATTTTCGCAAACAATTGCTGCAACAACCGAGAAGTTTGGACGAAATTCTGCGTCTGGCCCGATCAGATGCTACGCTCGCAGCGCAAGTAGAGGGCCTGGATGAAATAAAGATCACGCATGGAAAGCACGAAAGTCTTATCAAGATAGAAGGGATGGCGAGAACCAACAGTGACCCCTTCTGCTATCGATGTGGACACGAATACCCCCATGAAGGGACATGCCCAGCTATGGGCCAGACATGCTCCGCATGTGGTGGTGACAACCATTACAAGGCTGTGTGTTTGATATTCCGCAGCAAGATGAAGGGGGCAGGGAGAAGTGGACAACTCACGAATGAACTGGAACAAAACCCACCCACCCGACATCTCTGTGTCACCCACCAACTCCACGAACAAGGACGTCACGGATACCTCGACGAACAAATAGAAAGAAGACAAGACAAAAGGGATTGGAGAGAGAGCAAAACTACACCACACAAGACAAGGAGAAGACCCAGGAGGTACGTGCAGTGCCTCATAGAACAGTCACAATCAGAAAGCGTATCAAGTGCGTCATCAGAAGAGAGAGCCCGCAGACCAGAAAAGCACCAGGAAACACTGCGAAGAAAGGGATACCTATATGCCCTTGGAAACAACACGGCAAAAGAACGCAGTCCAATTCTGAGAATACAAGTCAACCAAGCTACGGCCGAATTCTTGATAGACACAGGAGCAACCGTGAATGTAATCAGTGAGGAAGTCTATAAAAGCATACCAAACGCCCCTCACCTACAGCCAGCACAAGCTCTCATCTACCCATACGGCTCAAAAACACAACTGGCATGCAAAGGATTCTTCATGGCTTCATGTCGATACAAGGAACATGAGAAAAACATCCCCATGCATGTGCTAGAGGCTACCACTGAGAGCGGGTTCATTCTAAGCTATCGAGCAGCCATTGAGATGGGACTCATTCACATCTTATATCGCCTCATGGTGCACAAGTACTTCGACTCAACGGCGAGCATCGACCAAGTCTTCCCGGCACTGTTCAAAGGCCTCGGAAAACTGAAGGACAGGCAGATTGAACTTCACATCAACGCTAACGTCCCACCAGTAGCACAACACTACAGGGGTATCCCCATCAATATTCAACAGCAAGTTGAAAATGAACTGACCAAACTGCTCGAGGCAGACATTATTGAGGCAGCAGAAGGCCCCACACCGTGGGTCTCCCCTATTGTGCCCGTGCCCAAGAGAGACTCCCCCGACATCAGGATATGTGTAGATATGAGGAGAGCAAATGAGGCCATTCTGAGGGAACGACATCAAGCTCCGCGAATAACAGACATGGTACACCTTTTGAATGGAGCGACTGTGTTCTCCAAGCTGGACCTAAACAAAGGCTACCACCAGCTAGAACTCAGCAAAAACTCCCGGTATATAACAACATTCGCCACCCACCTAGGCCTATTCCGTTACAAACGGTTGAGTTTTGGAGTATCCTCCGCGGCAGAAATCTTCCAAGCAGAAATTCACAATGTCATCAAACACATGCCCAACTGCTTAAACTATAGCGCCGACATCTTAGCCTTCGGCCAAACTCAAGAACAACACGATGACACGCTAATGAGAGTCTGCATGGCCCTAGAAGAAGCCCAGCTAACATTAAACAAAGAAAAGTGTGAGTTTCGCAAGGTTCTTTGGCCATATATTTTCCAAGAAGGGAATGACACCAGACCCCGAAAAAGTAAGTGCACTCCGAGAAGCTGAACCACCCGCGACAACCTCAGACCTCAGATCCTTCCTAGGGCTTGCAAGCTATTGCACAAGATACATACGAGACTTCGCGTCCATCAGCGAACCCCTCAGAGCCCTCACCAAGCTAAACACCGAATTTGTCTGGTCCCCCAAATGCCAAGAAGCATTCCAAATCATTAAGGACCGCATCTCTGATGCCCGCAACATGGCCTACTTCGACCCCAAGAAGACCACAGAACTCATCGTTGACGCCAGTCCCATAGGCGTAGGTGCTATTCTCACGCAATTGGACAACAGAGAGCGAAGTGAGAAGCACATAGTATCCTACGCCAGTCGAAGCCTCTCCAAAACTGAACAAGCCTACTCGCAAGCGGAGAAGGAAGGACTAGCGGTCGTCTGGGACTGCGAGCATTTTCATATTTTTCTATACGGAAAACCGTTCGTAGTGATAACAGACCACCAGGCACTCATTTTCATCTATGGCAATCCTCAGGCAAAAATAGCGCCAAGAATAGACAGGTGGGCACTTCAATTACAGGACTACCAATTCACTATCATACACAGGCCGGGGAAGGAACAAAACCCCGCAGATTTTCTCTCCCGCCACCCCAGAGAAAAGAGTGGACCAGAACCATCCATTGCTGATCAATATATAAGATACGTCATTCACAGCAGCACACCACAAGGGCTTAACATGGAACAAATAACACGGAAATCTAACACAGACCAAGGAATACAAATCATCCTAAAATGCCTGGAAACAGGGAGATGGAAACACGCTAAGCAGATCCGCGAAACAATGAATGAGGGCACAAAACAAGACATCACATGCTTCTTAGCGGTAAAAGAGGAACTCGCAAAGTCAGAGGAAGGACTACTGCTAAAAGGGACTTAGCTCGTAATCCTGAGAAGCTTACGACAGAAGGTGCTAGAACTAGCACACAAAGGACACAGGGGCATTGTATCCACAAAAAGGATGCTAAGACAAAAACTCTGGTTTCCCCAACTGGACACATCAGTGGAAGAACTACTGAAGAACTGTCCCACCTGTGCCGTCATAAAGCCGCACACATTCCCTGAACCACCAAGCATGACTGCGCTGCCTGAAGGAACCTGGGAAGCAATAGCCATCGATCATTTCGGGCCCATGGAAGGGGGTGAATACATATTAGTAGCCGTGGACGAATACTCAAGGTATCCCGACCTGCAGATAGTCCCGTCCACCTCCGCACATCACACCATCCCAGCACTGGATAGGATGTTCACAACATACGGAATACCCAAAGTAGTGAAGTCCGACAACGGACCCCCATTCACTGGACAAGACTTCCAGAGATTCGCAGAATACATGGGTTTTCGCCACAGAAAAGTAACACCTTTGTGGCCTCAGGCAAACGGCACACTAGAAAGGTTCATGAGTAGCATCAAGCGCACGACACAAATTGCGCGCCTCACAGGAGAACCTGTTGAGAAACTGCTATGCCAACTCATGCGAGACTACAGAAATACCCCACACAGCACCACTGGGAAGTCACCATCAGAAGTGATGTTCGGGCGAATGATCAGAACGCGACTACCCCATGTGGCTGCCGATGAAGACCAATACGTGGACGACGCTGGAATGAGGGTAAGAGGCATGCTCATGAAAGAAAACATGAAACAAGCTGCCGTCGTCACTCGCAGGGCCAAAGGAAGTGGCCTGGCACCAGGGGATATGGTAGTGGTCCGACAACCTCAACAGCGCAAAAATGTAGCTCCTTTCAATGAGGAGCCACTCATCATTGTCAAAAAGAAAGGATCACTCATCACAGCGGAAGGGGACCGCAGGTCCATAACTCGAAACTCCTCTCACTTCAGAAGGATGCCTGGCACCCAGCACGCAGGTGACACAAGCATGAATGACACCTTCACTCAGTGGGACGCTCCATATGAAGGGGACAGAGAAGACTCGGAAAACAACATGGCACCTGAGGCATGGGCAGAGCCATCTGCAAGAGTGGATCATCGACCACAGAGAACAAGAAAAAAACCTCATCGACTCATCGAAGAAATGAACTGAGGGTGCGACTGAATGTTTCTGAGTGGGCGGGGTTACCGCTCAAACGGCAGTTCATAGCATGATACTGGTATAGTAAAGAGGTGTTGCACCCCAGCTCCTGTGTCGGCTCTTCGTTGCATGCATGCAAGTGCTGACTGGTAGCGTGAGGAGGTCTACTCACAGGATACCATAGCGGCATTAAAGGAATTTGGATTTGGGGAAGGATTTATCCGATGGGTTTGAATACTATACACAAACCTTAAAAGCTAGGGTGAAAACAGGGAGGTTAGTGTCAGCAATCTGGGACATAAAGAGAGGGACCAGACAGGGATGCCCACTATCCCCAATGCTGTATGTGCTGAGCCTTGAGCCAATAGCAATATCCCTCAGGAAACAACACCTAGATGCTGGCATATGGGTTGGAGGAATGGGACACTTGCTATCGCTCTATGCGGACGACGTGTTGCTATATGTAAGAGACCCGCACCTGAATGTCCCAGTGATCTTAGATATACTGGCTAACTGTGCCAAAGTGTCGGGGATCAGTTTTAGCAGAACCAAATCTTGTATATTCCCGATAGCTGGGCTGAGGGGGAGGAGTGTCAATGAACTGCCAGTGATGGGACTTAACTGGGAGGTGGAATTCTGGTCTAAACTGCCACTATCACTGTTAGGTAGGGTAGCCATCTCCAAAATGATTATCCTGCTGAGATTCCTGTACTTCTTCAACAACGTGCACTGCTATGTTAAGGCGTCTTTTTTTCGATCACTGGAAGTGCTGCTCTGAGACTTTTTGGGCGGCGCTACCTGCCATATACTTTCACTAGCAACGCTATAGTTACCATACGACAAAGGAGGGGTGAAATTGTCAAACCTCGATAGGTACTGCCTGGCAGCCCAACTCAGTCATGTAATTAAATGGCTGGTAGATGAGTCCACCTCAGAAACCGACCTACTGCAACACCTGGTGGCTCCCATCAAACTAAAGGAAATACTGTGGGTAACGCAGGGAGGCCCGGAATAGAACCCACAAGAGGTGACACTGGAAGAGAAGGTATGGAGGAGAGCACAAGCCTTGCTGAAACTTGTAAACCCCTACTCACCGGAGGTGCCGATAGCGGTGGATACATGTAGAGCTAGCACAGACATGGCGGTGGTGAGAAGATGGGAGGGAAAGGGAATATACACATGGGGAGATGTATATGAGGATGCGGTCTTTAGGGAGTTTGTCTCTATGTTTGTCTCTGGTACCAAAGAGTCCGGGAGGTGGCCAAGGAAAAGGGGGAGGGCTAGCCAGAGGAACCACAGGTGGACCCGCCACGAACCCTGATGTAAAATCTAAACGATGGCTTGCGGCCAATCTCCCGGCTTTACAGCATGCTAATAGACACACCCAACCCTAAGGGCACAGGACTGAAAGAGCAATGGGAGAAAGATCTGGGTCCAGATATAACAAAGAAGGAATGGGAAAGAATACTGGGCTTTCCTAAAGCGGTATCGAGGAATCATTGCTTCAAACTAATACAATTGAACGTACTATATCGCACATACATGACCCCGCACAGGATAGCCATGTTTAACAAGGGCGTGAGTCCACGATGCCCATGGTGTAGAGGCGAGGAAGCTGATCTTATACATATGTTTTGGGGGTGTGTGCGTGTGAGAGGTTTCTGGACAAGCATAGAACGTGCCTGCAGGGAGGCTGGAGAAGCAAGGTATGAGTGGTCACCGAAAGAATGCCTGCTCCGTGCCTACCCCAGAATCATCAAATACAAACATGTGGTTAAGTTTACGGATATGGCCTGCATGTTAGCCAAGAAAACCATCGCCATGTCCTGGAAAACTGCTGAGGTCCACAATTTGAAAAATGGCGCAGGGAATTCGAAAGGTGGGCAGAGGCGGAGACCAAGGTGTGGATGAAAGGGGCGAACAGATCGGAGCCTTACGGCAATGATAAGTGGGTAGCATGGAAAGCGCTGGTCTGGGACATGTTTCACCCATCCGACGACGAACCCCCCTTGAGCGTGTCAATCAGGGAAAGAGACACGCACTACTTGCCTGAAAAACCACCCTATTGCACCCAACTGACAATGGCCAACCGTAGGACCTGGAGAGTACACGGAAGAGTTGGGCCCCAGACACTGCAGCGTTTGCCCCAACCGACATTACGAACCTATACACGGCACGTGTAGGAAGCTGTTTGTTTGTTGTTATTTGTTGTTACTAAAATACTGGTTTAAATGTAGGGCATGGGGAAAAGAGATATGTTGAAATGCATGGTTGTAACTATATAAATTCCAGTAAAAACATGTTAAAATAAATGAAGTCATGCCCCCTGGTGTTTGAATTAACTTTTTGGTTAAGCAAAAATCAGAAGCAGGAGAACGTATCAAGTCTCCTTAAAGAAGGAACTTTATGTTAGTTTACTGTTTATTTTTAGAGAGTGAGGAATAAAAGTAGGGTTTTGACACAGGACCGTGTTTCATACTTTAACAGACATCTTGACAGAACCTTTTAGTATTAGT
The DNA here is from genome assembly GCF_040938575.1 of Ambystoma mexicanum. Taxonomy (NCBI): domain Eukaryota; kingdom Metazoa; phylum Chordata; class Amphibia; order Caudata; family Ambystomatidae; genus Ambystoma; species Ambystoma mexicanum. Next base: position 233,022,910 of record NC_090934.1, read on the forward strand.
TTGGAGGCAGGGAAACCCCTTTTAGAAGTTAGGGATAGGGAGGACCTCATTTCCATTTTCCTAAATAAAAGTCTATAACCAAAATCATGCCACTTTTGTGTCAGTCTCCTTCAATACCCTTACAAATCCCAGTCAGAAAATTGACCAGAATACGGGGATCTTCTTCCTCCGTCCATGCTCCCACCAACTGGAACTCGGTTCCATTTATCATCCGCTGGATACAGGATTACCTCGCTTTCCGGAAGGCACTCAAGACCTGGCTCTTCCCTGCTCCATCTTGATTGATCTAGTCCATCCCCTTGGTGAGCCATCGCTCCCGGACAAGTAGGTCATGCTTAGAAACACTTGTGTACAGGCGCGTTATAAATGACATATCATATCATAGGTGGGAGCACCAATGAGTCACTTGAGGAGACAACAAGACAGTGACTAGCCGGCACAGAAAGGATTCCAATCGATCAGTACGATACGTTCTACATACCCCCATTGAAACTAGGTACCAGCCTAGATTCTCTGGTGAGTTTAGCACTCAATCTCAATGGAACATAGCTGTATACCTCCCTGGGCATGACCACCCACTCGCATACATCTGTAACAATCCACTACTAACTTCATAAGGCACATCACCTCTGCCATTAGAATACAGCTGAGTCCCATGAAAATAATTCGGTCTAGGTGGGCGCACAAGCAGTCTCTTTGACTCGCCTACTCTCCTGACAGTCTGTCACAGCACCCATCCACTAGCCAGATCTCCATGGGTCACTGGCAGGGACTTAGCCGCCTCTTCTAACCTTTGTGCTGGCAAAAATGTAAACACACATTCTAAAATCCTCTCAGTTCTCAGACCTCGGACTTCGGTCCTCCAAGCGCGTTAACCGAACAGTGCTTTGAGACCATACCAATGGCATTAGGAACTTAACAAATGCCAATTAACATAACACAACTACTAATCTTTCAAAATTGGCCGTTTCTATGTATTTCAAATTTAGGAATTTAGTTTGCAGGGTGCTTTGACAATTCTAGCAACATCATCCCTGATTCTCTGTAGAGAAGCTTCTCCTACGTGGCCAGGGAAAGGCAGAAACTACCTGACACTGACCCTAGGGGTGACTGTCCACAGGAGGACCACAGAGGGGAAGACAAACTCCAGAGAGGCAAGAGAATACTAGACTTAAATAACCCTTCAGTGGTAACTCCTAGTAACACCCAAGGACTTATACAACACTCCTTTATGGCTTATTATTATGTAGATACTGAATTTCCAGGCTTTTCTAGCCAACAACATTATGCACCCTCCCCTTTTCCAGTACTGAGACGAGGAAGAGGTATGGAGTAATGAGAATGACCAAACACGGCAAACCAAGGCTGCGTTCTAGTCATTGGAAACTGCTAAATGAGACCGGAACACATAAAATGGAGAGAGGGAGAGACAGAGCTTGCCACTGCCTCAGACTGGTGCTGATGCTGTAAGGGACACTGGAGGCGAGCAGAGAGCAAACATCTGTTTAATAAAGCCCTTTAAACTTACTCTCGGGTTGTGTTTTCCCTCTGCCATGTGGCACCGGTTTCCTTGCTTTCCTGCACCGACTCGGCATCCTACCTAAGACCAATACCTGGGCTATCCTCAGTCATCAAGATCAGTGGGGTCAAGAGGGACAGATAAGGGGTGGGACCAGGATGATTTATTACACGGCCCACGGTAGCGGCTGTGTAGTTATGATTAAGTTGCTAAACCCATAGGAGGACCAGTTTTTCGGCTGCTTATAACTTGGCTCCCCCTTCAGGAATCCTCACCAAACATTGCAAAAACAGTATATGGCCTGCTCTGAATTTCTTCGCCAAGTTTGTTGAGGTTTCGTGCAGGGAGGGAGTTAGAGTGCGGTCCCAACATTTTTTTTTTCCATGGTCTAAATGGGCAAAAAAGTTGTGCACGGGTACAGCCCGAACGGCTAGACGGATTTGCACCAAATTTGCGGCAGGAGCAGGGGCTTGGGTCAGAAAGCGTGCTTTCGTGTGTTTGGTGGAAATCCGACCAGTACATTTGTTGCAAAGAAGTGAAATGTACGTCTCAAAAAATTGGTAATTTCTGGCTCCACTCCACTGACCCATTTCCCTGTACGCTCCGCAGACAGAAGTCTCATTGGCTTGCAGTACACCGTGCTGTCAGTGAACTTTGGACAGGGGCCGGTGGTTGGCTGGAGGGAAGCGTGTTGTGCGTCAAAGTTTTTGGGAAATGCTGCCATGGTCTATCGGAGGAGAGTGCGGCGCTGAAAAGGACTGACAAACATAATGTACAGCATGTGGTGGTGGGAAGAGAGGAGGATAAAGAGTGGGGGAGAGAGAAGAGGAATCATATGATATATTTGTTCAGGTCGAAGAAGACGGTGGTGTGCGAGTGGTGTACGCGAGCACTGCACCAATGTGGCAGTGCCCGAAGGGGTTGGAAAACATGGCTTACAGGATTGGGTGGGTGAAAGAGGGGGTGAACATTTTGGGGGAGTGAAAAGGGGAAGATATGATACATTTGGTCGAAAAAGACAATGGAGTGTGAGTGGTGTATGCGAGCCATTCAGCAATTGGCGGGTAGCTCCTGAGGGGAGAACCTTCTGTGGTGAATGCATTGGCGCTCCATTGGAACGTGGACTGCATTTCAGATGATGCGCAGAAAGTGAAAATGTGTTGTGCTGCTGCCTAGGGGTGTCGGTGCTTATGTATACTTTGTGGGTCTCCCTTGCGGTATGGCGGTGGGTCGGTGGCAGTGATACATTTGTGAAGTACGGTACGTGGCCAAATGTTGCCATGCATGCCTGCATTGCCTTGTAGTGGTTGTGGGCAAGGCCCACCCCCGCAATGCAATGCCTCCATGCATGGGAGGGCAGTGAGGCATTTTGCGTGTAGCTCATCAGGAACTACCTTCTGTACCCAAGAGGCTAGGCCTTGTCCACAGCCTTGCTTCAGGGAGGGCAGTTAGACATTGCCACATGGAAGGATTTTTTTACCATCACAGTTTTGCGATAAGGACCTTTTACGCAGCTACTCACATATACTTCATTGGCAGGTAGCTGCACTGGCCACTATCATTTTTGGGTGAGTATAGGCAGACTCCATTGGGGAAGGGGAGTGATTTGGAGACATGTTTGCAGTCAGTGTACTATGAGGTCTTGTGCCTGCAAAGCCCCTACCTGTAGTCAGGAAAGCTACGTGGCCACATGTTCCCATGCATGGCTTTATTGCCTTCTACTGGGTGTACCCACGGACTAGGCTATTGATTGCATGGGCGGAAAACGTAGGCCTCTGCATGTACCCAAGAGACTAGGCCTTGAGCACAATCCCTGCAAAAAAACGCAGCCATGTATGCGACTTATGTGATATTGGTATGTGGATTGCACACTATGTATAAAGAGTGCATTCTCTTTGCTTTAGCTCATTTGAATAAGTTATTATAACCATACCTTCTGACATCCCACAGACTTTTAAATATGTAAGTGTCCTTGGCCACCACCCCCGCAATGCAATGTCTCCATGCATGGGAGAGCAGTGAAGCATTTCGCGGGTAGCTCATCATGGGACTACCTTCTGTGGCGACTGCGTGGACGCTCACCCTGGGAATGGGGACTGCACTGCAGCTGATGTAAAGAAAGTGAGAATGTGTGGCATTGCCACATGGAAGTATTTTCTACAATCACTGTTTTGCAATATGGACCATTCATGCAGCTACTCACATATCCTTCGTTGGCGGGTAGCTGCACAGGCGACTATCATTCTTTGGTGAGTGCAGGCAGACTCCATTGGGGATGGGGAGTGCAGTAGAGACAATATGGGAAGTAGGTTTGAGAATGGTGCCTTATTTGGGTCCGTTACTATATCCATATGTACCTGTAGGCAGGAAAGCTACGTGGCCCCATGTTACCAGGCATGGCACTATTGCCTTCTAGTGGGCGTGTGCAAGGACTAGCATCTTGGGTGCATGGGCGGAGGCCGTAGGATGGTGTGGGTTCCCATTGTGTTGAGGCGATGGGAAGGGGTGTTGGAGGCGTTTGTCAAGTATGGAATGTGGTGCCATGTTCCCCTGCATGCCTCCATTGCCTTGTAGTGGTTGTGGGCAAGGCCTAGGCGTTTGAGCGCATGGGCGCAGGCCATAGGCCTTCGCATGTAACCAAGAGGCTAGGCCTTGTCCACAGCCTTGCTTCAGGGAGGGCAGTTAGACATTGCCACATGGAAGGATTTTTTTGCCATCACAGTTTTGCGATAGGGACCTTTTACGAAGCTACTCACATATACTGTCGATCCAGAAAAACAGATGCCCCTTGATCATGGGGAAATGTACTATGTTGGCCGAAGAACAACAGTCTCATGCTCTAAGTGTTAGGAATACATAATCATAAGCTTGACCGAAGTGCGGCTATTTTAAGGTGACAAAAAATCGCCATCTTGTTTTCTCTAACGTTTGCTTATTGCTTTCTGCTCTAAATGCTTCACTTACATGATATTCTGCTTTGCCAGTGTGCAATGCAAGGCCAAGGGAAATATACTGAAACAGAACGTAGCAACCCTGATATAAATACCCAGTCTCCTCCCGCGTGCTATCCTTGAAAGAGGGCAGTGAGGCATCCTAATCAGCCCACAGGTGTCAGTGTGTCTCGAAAACACAGTGAAAATACTCAGAACTAACATTAAATTGCTTGAATTATGTTCTTCTTTGCGGACCCCCCTCCTCGAGCCCTGTAAAGTCCTGGAGAGCGAGTTGACCCCCAGGACCCAAATAGAAACTAGGAGATTGGAAGGCCTGGAATGTGGCTCTCCCCCCGCATGCAGCTTGCTAGCGAGAGCAGAAGCATTCTGTTCTTTTCAACAAAGACTTATGTCTGCAGCCTTACAAAATTGCAAACTGCTGCTAAAAGAAATGTTTGAGGTGTCATACTCGTCACGATTGTCAATCATCATGCTCAGTTCAAAGGAGATTTGGAAGGGGCGGTTTTTGATGTGACATTACTGATTGTAAGTTGTTAGTTTTGTGTATATGTAACTGATGTTTGTGTCTCGCTCTCTTGCGTCTCCCGAGGTCTGTTAGACACACGTCACGGGGCATGAGACCAGTTGGCCAACTGAGACTATTTACTTTGCAATAAACCCTAGCTTTTGGGAATAAAACCTTGTTTCTGGCGTATCAGTTCGTGTGTGGTGACTGTGCCTTGTTTTCACATTCGAGGGTCCCTCAGGGGCCCCTTCAAGATGGTGCCGAATAGGGACCCTCCCACACTTGTTCCATCGTGTACGTTGCAAAATAAGGAAGGCGGTAAGAACGGCGAGGACGGGAATGATCGAGCCGGGATCAAGAGGTGTTTGGGGCGCTCCTGCGTAAGCGATGAGACTCCTTTCTGCAGATCTGCACACAGCTGATCCCTGATCAACGTGCCCGGCCAGTGAACAAGGAGGCGAGGGTCCCGAAACGAGTCAGAGCCGAGATACACAGACACGACGTCATTGGTTGCGTCAGTATACGGACAAATTTTGTCTTGGAAAGACAAATTGACTAATCAGGTGAGTCATGCCCCGATTCGTAAGTAATCCTGATATTGGTTGAGAGTTGATTTTGCAAAATCAAACACCCAGAGTAAGTTTGAATAACCAAGGGTAAGATTAAAACATGCCTGGGGTATTGTCCACCCTAGCAGGGTTTTCCGCTGCGGCGGACACTCTTTGGAAACTGGCCAGGTTGCACCTCCGGGGGGGAACGCCAGCTTATGATATGTATGTGAAATATGGTGTGGGAGCGATAATGTTTTGTGAAATTTGGCTTAAGCAAACCAGAAAGCAGGAAGATCTTCAGTGGCCGAGGAATGGGAGTGTTGAGATGGACCGAATAGATAACCTGGAAAAGGTTTTGATAAGTAAAAAAACACACCCTGCAGCACTCGATATCCTTAGAGATTGGAGGAGGGAAGCGATGGTCCGATTTAGAAGTAGAGAGAAACATGCGCGCAGGCATAAATCAAAATCAGAAAAGGAGGGGGAGGAGTGGAGTAATAGCTTGAGGAAAGCAAATAGATGCGACCAGTTAAATATCGAGAAAATATATCCACAAAGAGAGTTGCACTCATCCGACGAATTGATAAATAAAATATTAACTGAAACGAAACAAGGCCCGAGAATAGAAACTAAAAGGACTACGTCAGTAGTTGCAGCTCAGCCCCTCCCAACCCCAGCACAGTCACAGGCTGTATCAGTAACCGCACCGCCCACTAGTCAGCCCGCCCTGAGGGTTTTGCAATTACCACAGCCCCAACAGACATCTCTTGCTTACAGCTTACACTGCCCCCGCCGCACCTCTTGCCCAAGAGGGTGTCTCCGTCCCGACTGCTCCCCGAATAAGCGAACTTGAACAAAGTGAATTTGTGAGAGTGACCCACAGCGCGATCAGCAAGGAAAGAAAGCGAGAGTTGCAAGAGCAGGCGGAAATGTATATAGACGAGAATGATGAGGCAGCCACACTAGCGTCGATGTAAGATTTCAGGAGAAGCAATGAAAGACAAGTATTGTTGGACTGCATGGGGGAATATTTGTCGACACAATGGAAAAAGTTAATTGGGAAGTTGCCGCCACAACGATTGTTGGATTTGAATGCATTAGCCCGTTGTAGAGAGAGAGATGAAGAAATAAAAGAGCATGTGGAACGACTTTTTGAACTTAAGAATTAACTTGATGAAGAATATTCTGAAGTACTTGCCAAACCAGGGTATAGTAGGAAAGATATTGAGAGGGGTGGGAAAGCAACAGTACCTAATAGACAGCAGCGATTCTTGTCGCCAGCAGGACAGACTGGGGCTGGGCTAAAAGTATGCATACAAGAGGCTTTAAAATGGATGGCATACCCTAGTATTCCTGCGATGGAAATACATGGAATATTTGATGAATATTCTCTACCGTTGAAAAGGAAAGCATTACAGACAATGCTTGAATATTTGATAAACAGGGATATAAGCGAGGAGAGAGCCAGCCCCCACCCCGAGACAATGGCAGTATATAAGAGGGCATTGGAACGAGGGACGGGAGAAACAGCCTTATCCCTCGATCTTGGAATATTGTTGCATATGAGAGAAGGGGGAGGAACAGTGAGCACGGTATTTCCTATGAGGGAAGTGCACCCTACCTTTGTACCAAAGGTAGAGATTCATGCGGTAGGCACCGCTCCAGCTCAGATAACTCCAGCACATTACACAGCCCAATATGTGCACATCCCTTTCTCTAGACAGGAAGTAAATAACATAAAGCAAACGATCCCTGATATACGAAAGAACCCAGCGGGCTTCTATAAAGAAGTAGAGTCTTTATTCATCATCAGTGTTCACTACGAGTGATATAGACCTAATATTCCCAGTAATCCTGCCAGCGGAAATATGGAAACGGATAAGGAAGGTAGATGATGAGACGGCCTACGGCGCCACTTGGGCAAATTTAATGCAGGAGAATAGAAATAAAGAAGTAGGCGCGAAACCGGGGCCGAATATGACGGTGTTACTGGCACGAATAGTACAAAAATTGAAAGAATTTGTCCCAGAGAAAAGAATTAAATGGGACAAATTGACTGCGTGTTTTCAAGGTAAGGACTAGTTGGCTACAGATTATTTTAATAGATTTGAGGAAGTATTTACAGACTTCAGTAGACAGGGTGTAAGCACGGAAGCGGGAAAAAGGTTATTTGTTGACAAATATGTGAGACGATTAATACTCCCGATTCAAAACTTAATAATGACATCAGAAAGTGCATGGCAAGCGAAAACGTTAGGAGAAGTATTACACATGGCCCAATATTATGAAAATCGGGGGAATACAGAGAAAGAGAAGGAAGCGAAGGAAAGAACAAATTTGAAAACAAGGGTGTTACTCGAGCAAGTATCAGGACACAACAGGGGAAGGGGAAATGCACAGCGCAGGAGTAATTTGAATATACACGGAGGGCCCTTGGGATTAAATCAATGTGCGTATTGCAGAGAGGGAGGACACTGGCGAGCGCAATGTCCACATTTACAAAATAGAGGTGGGTACGGTCAGAGAAGACAACACAGAGGGCACCCAGGAGCAAATGGCCACAACAGGAACCATATGCAGCAGCACCAGAATAGTCAAGGGAATGGAGTACAGAATCAAGGCTAGGCTCTGAATCAAACTACTTTTACCCAGAATCAAAATCATCAGGGTATGCAAAATGGAAATAGAGGAAGAAGCGGGAACATTTTTGATACTCAAACAGGTGCATACTACAATAATAACAGTGACTACACTTCAGATGATGTGTTGTTACCCTAATAGGACAGCCCAAGACAGGGGTTGGAACATGCTAATAGACACACCCAAACCTAAGGGCACAGTACTGAAAGAGCAATGGGAGAAAGATCTGGGTACAGATATAACAAAGAAGGAATGGGAACGAATACTGGGCTTTCCTAAAACGGTATCGAGGAATCATTGCTTCAAACTAATACAATTGAACGTGCTATATCGCACATACATGACCCCGCACAGAATAGCCACGTTTAACAAGGGCGTGAGTCCACGGTGCCCATGGTGTAGAGGCGAGGAAGCTGATCTTATACACATGTTTTGGGTGTGTGTGCGTGTGAGAGGTTTCTGGGAAAGCGTAGAACGTACCTGCAGGGAGGCTGGGGAAGCAAGGTATGAGTGGTCACCGAAAGAATGCCTGCTCCGTGCCTACCCCAGAATCATCAAATACAAACATGTGGTTAGGTTTATGGATATGGCCTGCATATTAGCCAAGGGAACCATAGCCATGTCCTGGAAAACTGCTGAGGGCCACAATATGAAAAATGGCACAGGGAATTCGAAAGGTGGGCAGAGGCGGAGACCAAGGTGTGGATGGAAGGGGCGAACAGATCGGAGCCTGACGGCAATGATAAGTGGGTAGCATGGAAAACGCTGGTCTGGGACATGTTTCACCCATCCGACGACGAACCCCCCTTGAGCGTGTCAATCAGGGAAAGAGACACGCACTACTTGCCCGAAAAACCACCCTATTGCACCCAACTGACAATGGCCAACCGTAGGACCTGGAGAGTGCACGGAAGAGTTGAGCCCCAGACACTGCAGCGTTTGCCCCAACCGACATTACGAACCTATACATGGCACGTGTACGAAGTTGTTTGTTTGTTGTTATTTGTTGTTACTAAAATACTGGTTTAAATGTAGGGCATGGGGAAAAGAGATATGTTGAAATGCATGGTTGTAACTATATACATTCCAGTAAAAACATGTTAAAATAAATGAAGACATGCCCCCTGGTGTTTGAATTAACTTTTTGGTTAAGCAAAAATCAAAAGCAGGAGAACGTATCAAGTCTCCTTAAAGAAGGAACTTTATGTTAGTTTACTGTTTATTTTTAGAGAGTGAGGAATAAAAGTAGGGTTTTGACACAGGACCGTGTTTCATACTTTAACAGACATCTTGACAGATCCTTTTAGTATTAGTTTGGAGGCAGGGAAACCCCTTTTAGAAGTTAGGGATAGCGAGGATCTCATTTCCATTTTCCTAAATAAAAGTCTATAACCAAAATCATGCCCCTTTTTTGTCAGTCTCCTTCAATACCTTTACAAATCCCAGTCAGAAAATTGACCAGAATACGGGGATCTTCTTCCTCCGTCCATGCTCCCACCAACTGGAACTCGATTCCATTTATCATCCGCTGGATAGAGGAATACCTCGCTTTCCGGAAGGTACTCAAGACATGGCTCTTCCCTGCTCCATCTTGATTGATCTAGTCCACCCCCTTGGTGAGCCATCGCTCCCGGACAAGTAGGTCGTGCTTAGAAACACTTGTGTACAGGCGCGTTATAAATGACATATCATATCATAGGTGGGAGCACCAATGAGTCACTTGAGGAGACAACAAGACAGTGACTAGCCGGCACAGAAAGGATTCTAATCGATCCGTATGATACGTTCTACATACCCCCATTGAAACTAGGTACCAGCCTAGATTCTCTGGTGAGTATAGCACTCAATCTCAATGGAACATAGCTGTATACCTCCCTGGGCATGACCACCCACTCGCATACATCTGTAACAATCCACTACTCAACTTCATAAGGCACATCACCTCTGCCATTAGAATGCAGCTGAGTCCCATGAAAATAATTTGGTCTAGGTGGGCGCACAAGCAGTCTCTTTAACTCGCCTACTCTCCTGACAGTCTATCACAGCACCCATCCACTAGCCAGATCTCCATGGGTCACTGGCAGGGATTTAGCCGCCTCTTCTAACCTTCATGCTGGCAAAAATGTAAACACACATTCTAAAATCCTCTCAGTCCTCAGACCTCGGACTTCGGTCCTCCAAGCTAAGTTAACCGAACAGTGCTTTGAGACCATACCAAAGGCATTAGGCACTTAACGAATGCCATTTAACATAACATAACTACTAATCTTTCAAAATTGGCCGTTTCTATGTATTTCAAATATAGGAATTCAGTTTGCAGGGGCTTTGACAATTCTAGCGACATCGTCACTGATTCACTGTAGAGAAGCTTCTCCTACGTGGCCAGGGAAAGGCAGAAGCTACCTGACACTGACCCTAGGGGTGACTGTCCACAGGAGGACCACAGAGGAGAAGACAAACTCCAGAGAGGCAAGAGAATACTAGACTTAAATAACCCTTCAGTGGTAACTCCTAGTAACACCCAAGGACTTATGCAACACACCTTTATGGCTTATTATTATGTAGATACTGATATACAACACTCCTTTATGGCTTATTATTATGTAGATACTGAATTCCCAGGCTTTTCTAGCCAACAACATTATGCACCCTCCCCTTTTCCAGTACTGAGACGAGGAAGAGGTATGGAGTAATGAGAATGACCAAACACGGCAAACCAAGGCTGCCTTCTAGTAATTGGAAACTGCTAAATGAGACCGGAACACATAAAATGGAGAGAGGGAGAGACAGCGCTTGCCACTGCCTCCAACTGGTGCTGATGCTGTAAGGGACACTGTAGGCGAGCAGAGAGCAAACTTCTGTTTAATAAAGCCCTTTAAACTTACTCTCGGGTTGTGTTTTCCCTCTGCCATGTGGCACCGGTTTCCTTGTTTTCCTGCACCGACTCGGCATCCTACCTAAGACCAATACCTGGGCTATCCTCAGTCATCAAGATCAGTGGGGTCAAGAGGGACAGGTAAGGGGTGAGACCAGGATGATTTATTACACGGCCCACGGTAGCGGCTGTGTAGTTATGGTTAAGTTGCTAAACCCATAGGAGGACCACTTTTTCAGCGGCTTATAACTTGGCTCCCCCTGCAGGAATCCTCACCAAACTTTGCAAAAACAGTATATGGCCTGCTCTGAATTTCTTCGCCAAGTTTGTTGAGGTTTCGTGCAGGGAGGGAGTTAGAGTGGGGTCCCAAAAATTTTTTTTTCCATGGTCTGAATGGGCAAAAACGTTGTGCACGGGTACAGCCCGAACGGCTGGACAGATTTGCACCACATTTGCAGCAGGAGCGGGGGCTTGGGTCAGAAAACGTGCTTTTGTGTGTTTGGTGGAAATCCGACCAGTACATTTGTTGCAAAGAAGTGAAATGTATGTCTCAAAAAATTGGTAATTTCTGGCTCCACTCCACAGACCCATTTCCCTGTACGCTCCGCAGACAGAAGTCTCATTGGCTTGCAGTACACCGTGCTGTCGGTGAACTTTGGACAGGGGCCAGTGGTTGGCTGGAGGGAAGCGTGTTGTGCATCAAAGTTTTTGGGAAATGCTGCCATGGTGTATGGGAGAAGAGTGCGGCGCTGAAAAGGACTGACAAACATAATGTACAGCATGTGGTGGTGGGAAGAGGGGAGGATAAAGAGTGGGGAGAGAGAAGCGGAACATATGATATATTTGTTCAGGTCGAAGAAGACGGTGGTGTGCGAGTGGTGTACGCGAGCACTGCACCAATTTGGCAGTGCTGGAAGGGGTTGGAAAACATGGCTTACAGGATTGTGTGGGTGAAAGAGGGGGTGAAAATTTTGGGGGAGTTAAAAGTGGAAGATATTATACATCTGGTCGAAGAAGACAATGGAGTGTGAGTGGTGTATGCGAGCCATTCGGCAATTTGCGGGTAGCTCCTGAGGGGAGAACATTCTGTGGCGACTGCATTGGCGCACCATTGGAACGTGAAATGCATTTCAGATGATGCGCAGAAAGTGAAAATGTGTTGTGCTGCTGCCTAGGGGTGTCGGTGCTTATGTATACTTTGTGGGTCTCCCTTGCGGTATGGCGGTGGGTTGGGCTGTCGGTGGCAGTGATACATTTGCGAAGTACGGTACGTGGCCAAATGTTGCCATGCATGCTTGCATTGCCTTGTAGTGCTTGTGGGCAAGGCCCACCCCTGCAATGCAATGCCTCAATGCATGGGAGGGCAGTGAGGCATTTTGCGGGTAGCTCATCAGGGACTACCTTCTGTACCCAAGAGGCTAGGCCTTGTCCACAGCCTTGCTTCAGGGAGGGCAGTTAGACATTGCCACATGGAAGGATTTTTTTACCATCACAGTTTTGCGATAAGGACCTTTTACGCAGCTACCCACATATACTTCATTGGCAGGTAGCTGCACTGGCCACTATCATTTATGGGTGAGTACAGGCAGACTCCATTGGGGAAGGGGAGTGATTTGGAGACATGATGAGGATGTTTGCAGTCAGTGTACTATGAGGTCTTGTGCCTGCAAAGCCCCTACCTGTAGTCAGGAAAGCTACGTGGCCACATGTTGCCATGCATGGCTTTATTGCCTTCTACTGGGTGTGTCCACGGACTAGGCTATTGATTGCATGGGCGGAGGACGTAGGCCTCTGCATGTACCCAAGAGACTAGTTCTTGAGCACAATCCCCACAAAAAAACGCAGCCATGTATGCGACTTATGTGATATTGGTATGTGGATTGCACACTATGTATAAAGAGTGCATTCTCTTTGCTTAAGCTCATTTGAATAAGTTATTATAACCATACCTTCTGACATCCCACAGACTTTTAAATATGTAAGTGTCCTTGGCCACCACCCCCGCAATGCAATGTCTCCATGCATGGGAGAGCAGTGAAGCATTTGGCGGGTAGCTCATCATGGGACTACCTTCTGTGGCGACTGCGTGGACGCTCACCCTGGGAATGGGGACTGCATTGCAGCTGATGTAAAGAAAGTGAGAATGTGTGGCATTGCCACATGGAAGTATTTTCTACAATCACTGTTTTGCAATATGGACCATTCATGCAGCTACTCACATATCCTTCGTTGGCGGGTAGCTGCACAGGCGACTATCATTCTTTGGTGAGTGCAGGCAGACTCCATTGGGGATGGGGAGTGCAGTAGAGACAATATGGGAAGTAGGTTTGAGAATGGTGCCTTGTTTGGGTCCGTTACTATATCCATATGTACCTGTAGGCAGGAAAGCTACGTGGCCCCATGTTACCAGGCATGGCACTATTGCCTTCTAGTGGGCGTGTGCAAGGACTAGCATCTTGGGTGCATGGGCGGAGGCCGTAGGATGGTGTGGGTTCCCATTGTGTTGAGGCGATGGGAAGGGGTGTTGGAGGCAGTGGTACGTTTGTCAAGTATGGAATGTGGCGCCATGTTCCCCTGCATGCCTCCATTGCCTTGTAGTGGTTGTGGGCAAGGCCTAGGCGTTTGAGCGCATGGGCGCAGGCCATAGGCCTTCGCATGTAACCAAGAGGCTAGGCCTAGTCCACAGCCTTGCTTCAGGGAGGGCAGTTAGACATTGCCACATGGAAGGATTTTTTTGCCATCACAGTTTTGCGATAGGGACCTTTTACGAAGCTACTCACATATACTGTCGATCCAGAAAAACAGATGCCCCTTGATCATGGGGAAATGTACTATGTTGGCCGAAGACCAACAGTCTCATGCTCTAAGTGTTAGGAATACATAATCATAAGCTTGACCGAAGTGCGGCTATTTTAAGGTGACAAAAAATCGCCATCTTGTTTTCTCTAACGTTTGCTTATTGCTTTCTGTTCTAAATGCTTCACTTACATGATATTCTGCTTTGCCAGTGTGCAATGCAAGGCCAAGGGAAATATACTGAAACATAACGTAGCAACCCTGATATAAATACCCAGTCTCCTCCCGCGTGCTATCCTTGAAAGAGGGCAGTGAGGCATCCTAATCAGCCCACAGGTGTCAGTGTGTCTCGAAAACACAGTGAAAATACTCGGAACGAACATTAAATTGCTTGAATTATGTTCTTCTTTGCGGACCCCCCTCCTCGAGCCCTGTAAAGTCCTGGAGAGCGAGTTGACCCCCAGGACCCAAATAGAAACTAGGAGATTGGAAGGCCTGGAATGTGGCTCTCCCCCCTCATGCAGCTTGCTAGCGAGAGCAGAAGCATTCTGTTCTTTTCAACAAAGACTTATGTCTGCAGCCTTACAAAATTGCAAACTGCTGCTAAAAGAAATGTTTGAGGTGTCATACTCGTCACGATTGTCAATCATCATGCTCAGTTCAAAGGAGATGTGGAAGGGGCGGTTTTTGATGTGACATTACTGATTGTAAGTTGTTAGTTTTGTATATATGTAACTGATGTTTGTGTCTCGCTCTCTTGCGTCTCCCGAGGTCTGTTAGACACACGTCACGGGGCATGAGACCAGTTGGCCAACTGAGACTATTTACTTTGCAATAAACCCTAGCTTTTGGGAATAAAACCTTGTTTCTGGCGTATCAGTTCGTGTGTGGTGACTGTGCCTTGTTTCCACATTCGAGGGTCCCTCAGGGGCCCCTTCAAGATGGTGCCGAATAGGGACCCTCCCACACTTGTTCCATCGTGTACGTTGCAAAATAAGGAAGGCGGTAAGAACGGCGAGGACGGGAATGATCAAGCCGGGATCAAGAGGTGTTTGGGGCGCTCCTGCGTAAGCGATGAGACTCCTTTCTGCAGATCTGCACACAGCTGATCCCTGATCAACGTGCCCGGCCAGTGAACAAGGAGGCGAGGGTCCCGAAACGAGGCAGAGCCGAGATACACAGACACGACGTCATTGGTTGCGTCAGTATACGGACAAATTTTGTCTTGGAAAGACAAATTGACTAATCAGGTGAGTCATGCCCCGATTCGTAAGTAATCCTGATATTGGTTGAGAGTTGATTTTGCAAAATCAAACACCCAGAGTAAGTTTGAATAACCAAGGGTAAGATTAAAACATGCCTGGGGTATTGTCCACCCTAGCAGGGTTTTCCGCTGCGGCGGACACTCTTTGGAAACTGGCCAGGTTGCACCTCCGGGGGGAACGCCAGCTTATGATATGTATGTGAAATATGGTGTGGGAGCGATAATGTTTTGTGAAATTTGGCTTAAGCAAACCAGAAAGCAGGAAGATCTTCAGTGGCCGAGGAATGGGAGTGTTGAGATGGACCGAATAGATAACCTGGAAAAGGTTTTGATAAGTAAAAAAACACACCCTGCAGCACTCGATATCCTTAGAGATTGGAGGAGGGAAGCGATGGTCCGATTTAGAAGTAGAGAGAAACATGCGCGCAGGCATAAATCAAAATCAGAAAAGGAGGAGGAGGAGTGGAGTAATAGCTTGAGGAAAGCAAATAGATGCGACCAGTTAAATATCGAGAAAATATATCCACAAAGAGAGTTGCACTCATCCGACGAATTGATAAATAAAATATTAACTGAAACGAAACAAGGCCCGAGAATAGAAACTAAAAGGACTACGTCAGTAGTTGCAGCTCAGCCCCTCCCAACCCCAGCACAGCCACAGGCTGTATCAGTAACCGCACCGCCCACTAGTCAGCCCGCCCTGAGGGTTTCGCAATTACCACAGCCCCAACAGACATCTCTTGCTTACACTGCCCCCGCCGCACCTCTTGCCCAAGAGGGTGTCTCCGTCCCGACTGCTCCCCGAATAAGCGAACTTGAACAAAGCGAATTTGTGAGAGTGACCCGCAGCGCGATCAGCAAGGAAAGAAAGCGAGAGTTGCAAGAGCAGGCGGAAATGTATATAGACGAGAATGATGAGGCAGCCACACTAGCATCGATGTATGATTTCAGGAGAAGCAATGAAAGACAAGTATTGTTGGACTGCATGGGGGAATATTTGTGGACACAATGGAAAAAGTTAATTGGGAAGTTGCCGCCACAACGATTGTTGGATTTGAATGCATTAGCCCGTTGTAGAGAGAGAGATGAAGAAATAAAAGAGCATGTGGAACGACTTTTTGAACTTAAGAATTAACTTGATGAAGAATATTCTGAAGTACTTGCCAAACCAGGGAATAGTAGGAAAGATATTGAGAGGGGTGGGAAAGAAACGGTACCTAATAGACAGCAGCGATTCTTGTCGCCAGCAGGACAGACTGGGGCTGGGCTAAAGGTATGCATACAAGAGGCTTTAAAATGGATGGCAGACCCTAGTATTCCTGCGATGGAAATACATGGAATATTTGATGAATATTCTCTACCGTTGAAAAGGAAAGCATTACAGACAATGCTTGAATATCTGATAAACAGGGTATAAGCGAGGAGAGAGCCAGCCCCCACCCCGAGACAATGGCAGTATATAAGAGGGCATTGGAACGAGGGACGGGAGAAACAGCCTTATCCCTCGATCTTGGAATATTGTTGCATATGAGAGAAGGGGGAGGAACAGTGAGCACGGTATTTCCTATGAGGGAAGTGCACCCTACCTTTGTACCAAAGGTAGAGATTCATGCGGTAGGCACCGCTCCAGCTCAGATAACTCCAGCACATTACACAGCCCAATATGTGCACGTCCCTTTCTCTAGACAGGAAGTAAATAACATAAAGCAAACGATCCCTGATATACGAAAGAACCCAGCGGGCTTCTATAAAGAAGTAGAGTCTTTATTCATCATCAGTGTTCACTACGAGTGATATAGACCTAATATTCCCAGTAATCCTGCCAGTGGACATATGGAAACGGATAAGGAAGGTAGATGATGAGACGGCCTACGGCGCCACTTGGGCAAATTTAATGCAGGAGAATAGAAATAAAGAAGTAGGCGCGAAACCGGGGCCGAATATGACGGTGTTACCGGCACGAATAGTACAAAAATTGAAAGAATTTGTCCCAGAGAAAAGAATTAAATGGGACAAATTGACTGCGTGTTTTCAAGGTAAGGACTAGTTGGCTACAGATTATTTTAATAGATTTGAGGAAGTATTTACAGACTTCAGTAGACAGGGTGTAAGCACGGAAGCGGGAAAAAGGTTATTTGTTGACAAATATGTGAGACGATTAATACTCCCGATTCAAAACTTAATAATGACATCAGAAAGTGCATGGCAAGCGAAAACGTTAGGAGAAGTATTACACATGGCCCAATATTATGAAAATCGGGGGAATACAGAGAAAGAGAAGGAAGCGAAGGAAAGAACAAATTTGAAAACAAGGGTGTTACTCGAGCAAGTATCAGGACACAACAGGGGAAGGGGAAATGCACAGCGCAGGAGTAATTTGAATATACACGGAGGGCCCTTGGGATTAAATCAATGTGCGTATTGCAGAGAGGAAGGACACTGGCGAGCGCAATGTCCACATTTACAAAATAGAGGTGGGTACGGTCAGAGAAGACAACACAGAGGGCACCCAGGAGCAAATGGCCACAACAGGAACCATATGCAGCAGCACCAGAATAGTCAAGGGAATGGAGTACAGAATCAAGGCTAGGCTCTGAATCAAACTACTTTTACCCAGAATCAAAATCATCAGGGTATGCAAAATGGAAATAGAGGAAGAGGCGGGAACATTTTTGATACTCAAACAGGTGCATACTACAATAATAACAGTGACTACACTTCAGATGATGTGTTGTTACCCCAATAGGACAGCCCAAGACAGGGGTTGGAACATGCTAATAGACACACCCAACCCTAAGGGCACAGTACTGAAAGAGCAATGGGAGAAAGATCTGGGTACAGATATAACAAAGAAGGAATGGGAACAAATACTGGGCTTTCCTAAAACGGTATCGAGGAATCATTGCTTCAAACTAACACAATTGAACGTGCTATATCGCACATACATGATCCCACACAGAATAGCCACGTTTAACAAGGGCGTGAGTCCATGATGCCCATGGTGTAGAGGCGAGGAAGCTGATCTTATACACATGTTTTGGGTGTGTGTGCGTGTGAGAGGTTTCTGGGAAAGCGTAGAACGTACCTGCAGGGAGGCTGGGGAAGCAAGGTATGAGTGGTCACCGAAAGAATGCCTGCTCCGTGCCTACCCCAGAATCATCAAATACAAACATGTGGTTAGGTTTATGGATATGGCCTGCATATTAGCCAAGAGAACCATAGCCATGTCCTGGAAAACTGCTGAGGGCCACAATATGAAAAATGGCGCAGGGAATTCGAAAGGTGGGCAGAGGCGGAGACCAAGGTGTGGATGGAAGGGGCGAACAGATCGGAGCCTGACGGCAATGATAAGTGGGTAGCATGGAAAACGCTGGTCTGGGACATGTTTCACCCATCCGACGACGAACCCCCCCTTGAGCGTGTCAAACAGGGAAAGAGACACGCACTACTTGCCCGAAAAACCACCCTATTGCACCCAACTGACAATGGCCAACCGTAGGACCTGGAGAGTGCACGGAAGAGTTGAGCCCCAGACACTGCAGCGTTTGCCCCAACCGACATTACGAACCTATACATGGCACGTGTACGAAGTTGTTTGTTTGTTGTTATTTGTTGTTACTAAAATACTGGTTTAAATGTAGGGCATGGGGAAAAGAGATATGTTGAAATGCATGGTTGTAACTATATATATTCCAGTAAAAACATGTTAAAATAAATGAAGTCATGCCCCCTGGTGTTTGAATTAACTTTTTGGTTAAGCAAAAATCAAAAGCAGGAGAACGTATAAAGTCTCCTTAAAGAAGGAACTTTATGTTAGTTTACTGTTTATTTTTAGAGAGTGAGGAATAAAAGTAGGGTTTTGACACAGGACCGTGTTTCATACTTTAACAGACATCTTGACAGATCCTTTTAGTATTAGTTTGGAGGCAGGGAAACCCCTTTTAGAAGTTAGGGATAGCGAGGATCTCATTTCCATTTTCCTAAATAAAAGTCTATAACCAAAATCATGCCCCTTTTGTGTCAGTCTCCTTCAATACCCTTACAAATCCCAGTCAGAAAATTGACCAGAATACGGGGATCTTCTTCCTCCGTCCATGCTCCCACCAACTGGAACTCGATTCCATTTATCATCCGCTGGATAGAGGAATACCTCGCTTTCCGGAAGGTACTCAAGACATGGCTCTTCCCTGCTCCATCTTGATTGATCTAGTCCACCCCCTTGGTGAGCCATCGCTCCCGGACAAGTAGGTCGTGCTTAGAAACACTTGTGTACAGGCGCGTTATAAATGACATATCATATCATAGGTGGGAGCACCAATGAGTCACTTGAGGAGACAACAAGACAGTGACTAGCCGGCACAGAAAGGATTCTAATCGATCCGTATGATACGTTCTACATACCCCCATTGAAACTAGGTACCAGCCTAGATTCTCTGGTGAGTATAGCACTCAATCTCAATGGAACATAGCTGTATACCTCCCTGGGCATGACCACCCACTCGCATACATCTGTAACAATCCACTACTCAACTTCATAAGGCACATCACCTCTGCCATTAGAATGCAGCTGAGTCCCATGAAAATAATTTGGTCTAGGTGGGCGCACAAGCAGTCTCTTTAACTCGCCTACTCTCCTGACAGTCTATCACAGCACCCATCCACTAGCCAGATCTCCATGGGTCACTGGCAGGGATTTAGCCGCCTCTTCTAACCTTCATGCTGGCAAAAATGTAAACACACATTCTAAAATCCTCTCAGTTCTCAGACCTCGGACTTCGGTCCTCCAAGCTAAGTTAACCGAACAGTGCTTTGAGACCATACCAAAGGCATTAGGCACTTAACGAATGCCATTTAACATAACATAACTACTAATCTTTCAAAATTGGCCGTTTCTATGTATTTCAAATTTAGGAATTTAGTTTGCAGGGTGCTTTGACAATTCTAGCGACATCGTCACTGATTCTCTGTAGAGAAGCTTCTCCTACGTGGCCAGGGAAAGGCAGAAGCTACCTGACACTGACCCTAGGGTTGACTGTCCACAGGAGGACCACAGAGGAGAAGACAAACTCCAGAGAGGCAAGAGAATACTAGACTTAAATAACCCTTCAGTGGTAACTCCTAGTAACACCCAAGGACTTATACAACACTCCTTTATGGCTTATTATTATGTAGATACTGATATACAACACTCCTTTATGGCTTATTATTATGTAGATACTGAATTCCCAGGCTTTTCTAGCCAACAACATTATGCACCCTCCCCTTTTCCAGTACTGAGACGAGGAAGAGGTATGGAGTAATGAGAATGACCAAACACGGCAAACCAAGGCTGCCTTCTAGTAATTGGAAACTGCTAAATGAGACCGGAACACATAAAATGGAGAGAGGGAGAGACAGCGCTTGCCACTGCCTCCAACTGGTGCTGATGCTGTAAGGGACACTGTAGGCGAGCAGAGAGCAAACTTCTGTTTAATAAAGCCCTTTAAACTTACTCTCGGGTTGTGTTTTCCCTCTGCCACGTGGCACCGGTTTCCTTGTTTTCCTGCACCGACTCGGCATCCTACCTAAGACCAATACCTGGGCTATCCTCAGTCATCAAGATCAGTGGGGTCAAGAGGGACAGGTAAGGGGTGAGACCAGGATGATTTATTACACGGCCCACGGTAGCGGCTGTGTAGTTATGGTTAAGTTGCTAAACCCATAGGAGGACCACTTTTTCAGCGGCTTATAACTTGGCTCCCCCTGCAGGAATCCTCACCAAACTTTGCAAAAACAGTATATGGCCTGCTCTGAATTTCTTCGCCAAGTTTGTTGAGGTTTCGTGCAGGGAGGGAGTTAGAGTGGGGTCCCAAAATTTTTTTTTTCCATGGTCTGAATGGGCAAAAACGTTGTGCACGGGTACAGCCCGAACGGTTGGACAGATTTGCACCACATTTGCAGCAGGAGCGGGGGCTTGGGTCAGAAAACGTGCTTTTGTGTGTTTGGTGGAAATCCGACCAGTACATTTGTTGCAAAGAAGTGAAATGTATGTCTCAAAAAATTGGTAATTTCTGGCTCCACTCCACAGACCCATTTCCCTGTACGCTCCGCAGACAGAAGTCTCATTGGCTTGCAGTACACCGTGCTGTCGGTGAACTTTGGACAGGGGCCGGTGGTTGGCTGGAGGGAAGCGTGTTGTGCATCAAAGTTTTTGGGAAATGCTGCCATGGTGTATCGGAGAAGAGTGCGGCGCTGAAAAGGACTGACAAACATAATGTACAGCATGTGATGGTGGGAAGAGGGGAGGATAAAGAGTGGGGAGAGAGAAGCGGAACATATGATATATTTGTTCAGGTCGAAGAAGACGGTGGTGTGCGAGTGGTGTACGCGAGCACTGCACCAATTTGGCAGTGCCGGAAGGGGTTGGAAAACATGGCTTACAGGATTGTGTGGGTGAAAGAGGGGGTGAAAATTTTGGGGGAGTTAAAAGTGGAAGATATTATACATCTGGTCGAAGAAGACAATGGAGTGTGAGTGGTGTATGCGAGCCATTCGGCAATTTGCGGGTAGCTCCTGAGGGGAGAACATTCTGTGGCGACTGCATTGGCGCACCATTGGAACGTGAAATGCATTTCAGATGATGCGCAGAAAGTGAAAATGTGTTGTGCTGCTGCCTAGGGGTGTCGGTGCTTATGTATACTTTGTGGGTCTCCCTTGCGGTATGGCGGTGGGTTGGGCTGTCGGTGGCAGTGATACATTTGTGAAGTACGGTACGTGGCCAAATGTTGCCATGCATGCTTGCATTGCCTTGTAGTGCTTGTGGGCAAGGCCCACCCCCGCAATGCAATGCCTCAATGCATGGGAGGGCAGTGAGGCATTTTGCGGGTAGCTCATCAGGGACTACCTTCTGTACCCAAGAGGCTAGGCCTTGTCCACAGCCTTGCTTCAGAGAGGGCAGTTAGACATTGCCACATGGAAGGATTTTTTTACCATCACAGTTTTGCGATAAGGACCTTTTACGCAGCTACCCACATATACTTCATTGGCAGGTAGCTGCACTGGCCACTATCATTTTTGGGTGAGTACAGGCAGACTCCATTGGGGAAGGGGAGTGATTTGGAGACATGATGAGGATGTTTGCAGTCAGTGTACTATGAGGTCTTGTGCCTGCAAAGCCCCTACCTGTAGTCAGGAAAGCTACGTGGCCACATGTTCCCGTGCATGGCTTTATTGCCTTCTACTGGGTGTGTCCACGGACTAGGCTATTGATTGCATGGGCGGAGGACGTAGGCCTCTGCATGTACCCAAGAGACTAGGCCTTGAGCACAATCCCCGCAAAAAAACGCAGCCATGTATGCGACATATGTGATATTGGTATGTGGATTGCACACTATGTATAAAGAGTGCATTCTCTTTGCTTTAGCTCATTTGAATAAGTTATTATAACCATACCTTCTGACATCCCACAGACTTTTAAAAATGTAAGTGTCCTTGGCCACCACCCCCGCAATGCAATGTCTCCATGCATGGGACAGCAGTGAAGCATTTGGCGAGTAGCTCATCATGGGACTACCTTCTGTGGCGACTGCGTGGACGCTCACCCTGGGAATGGGGACTGCATTGCAGCTGATGTAAAGAAAGTGAGAATGTGTGGCATTGCCACATGGAAGTATTTTCTACAATCACTGTTTTGCAATATGGACCATTCATGCAGCTACTCACATATCCTTCGTTGGCGGGTAGCTGCACAGGCGACTATCATTCTTTGGTGAGTGCAGGCAGACTCCATTGGGGATGGGGAGTGCAGTAGAGACAATATGGGAAGTAGGTTTGAGAATGGTGCCTTGTTTGGGTCCGTTACTATATCCATATGTACCTGTAGGCAGGAAAGCTACGTGGCCCCATGTTACCAGGCATGGCACTATTGCCTTCTAGTGGGCGTGTGCAAGGACTAGCATCTTGGGTGCATGGGCGGAGGCCGTAGGATGGTGTGGGTTCCCATTGTGTTGAGGCGATGGGAAGGGGTGTTGGAGGCAGTGGTACGTTTGTCAAGTATGGAATGTGGCGCCATGTTCCCCTGCATGCCTCCATTGCCTTGTAGTGGTTGTGGGCAAGGCCTAGGCGTTTGAGCGCATGGGCGCAGGCCATAGGCCTTCGCATGTAACCAAGAGGCTAGGCCTTGTCCACAGCCTTGCTTCAGGGAGGGCAGTTAGACATTGCCACATGGAAGGATTTTTTTGCCATCACAGTTTTGCGATAGGGACCTTTTACGAAGCTACTCACATATACTGTCGATCCAGAAAAACAGATGCCCCTTGATCATGGGGAAATGTACTATGTTGGCCGAAGACCAACAGTCTCATGCTCTAAGTGTTAGGAATACATAATCATAAGCTTGACCGAAGTGCGGCTATTTTAAGGTGACAAAAAATCGCCATCTTGTTTTCTCTAACGTTTGCTTATTGCTTTCTGTTCTAAATGCTTCACTTATATGATATTCTGCTTTGCCAGTGTGCAATGCAAGGCCAAGGGAAATATACTGAAACAGAATGTAGCAACCCTGATATAAATACCCAGTCTCCTCCCGCATGCTATCCTTGAAGAGGGCAGTGAGGCATCCTAATCAGCCCACAGGTGTCAGTGTGTCTCGAAAACACAGTGAAAATACTCGGAACGAACATTAAATTGCTTGAATTATGTTCTTCTTTGAGGACCCCCCTCCTCGAGCCCTGTAAAGTCCTGGAGAGCGAGTTGACCCCCAGGACCCAAATAGAAACTAGGAGATTGGAAGGCCTGGAATGTGGCTCTCCCCCCGCATGCAGCTTGCTAGCGAGAGCAGAAGCATTCTGTTCTTTTCAACAAAGACTTATGTCTGCAGCCTTACAAAATTGCAAACTGCTGCTAAAAGAAATGTTTGAGGTGTCATACTCGTCACGATTGTCAATCATCATGCTCAGTTCAAAGGAGATGTGGAAGGGGCGGTTTTTGATGTGACATTACTGATTGTAAGTTGTTAGTTTTGTATATATGTAACTGATGTTTGTGTCTCGCTCTCTTGCGTCTCCCGAGGTCTGTTAGACACACGTCACGGGGCATGAGACCAGTTGGCCAACTGAGACTATTTACTTTGCAATAAACCCTAGCTTTTGGGAATAAAACCTTGTTTCTGGCGTATCAGTTTGTGTGTGGTGACTGTGCCTTGTTTCCACATTCGAGGGTCCCTCAGGGGCCCCTTCAAGATGGTGCCGAATAGGGACCCTCCCACACTTGTTCCATCGTGTACGTTGCAAAATAAGGAAGGCGGTAAGAACGGCGAGGACGGGAATGATCAAGCCGGGATCAAGAGGTGTTTGGGGCGCTCCTGCGTAAGCGATGAGACTCCTTTCTGCAGATCTGCACACAGCTGATCCCTGATCAACGTGCCCGGCCAGTGAACAAGGAGGCGAGGGTCCCGAAACGAGGCAGAGCCGAGATACACAGACACGACGTCATTGGTTGCGTCAGTATACGGACAAATTTTGTCTTGGAAAGACAAATTGACTAATCAGGTAAGTCATGCCCCGATTCGTAAGTAATCCTGATATTGGTTGAGAGTTGATTTTGCAAAATCAAACACCCAGAGTAAGTTTGAATAACCAAGGGTAAGATTAAAACAGGCCTGGGGTATTGTCCACCCTAGCAGGGTTTTCCGCTGCGGCGGACACTCTTTGGAAACTGGCCAGGTTGCAACTCCGGGGGGAACGCCAGCTTATGATATGTATGTGAAATATGGTGTGGGAGCGATAATGTTTTGTGAAATTTGGCTTAAGCAAACCAGAAAGCAGGAAGATCTTCAGTGGCCGAGGAATGGGAGTGTTGAGATGGACCGAATAGATAACCTGGAAAAGGTTTTGATAAGTAAAAAAACACACCCTGCAGCACTCGATATCCTTAGAGATTGGAGGAGGGAAGCGATGGTCCGATTTAGAAGTAGAGAGAAACATGCGCGCAGGCATAAATCAAAATCAGAAAAGGAGGAGGAGGAGTGGAGTAATAGCTTGAGGAAAGCAAATAGATGCGACCAGTTAAATATCGAGAAAATATATCCACAAAGAGAGTTGCACTCATCCGACGAATTGATAAATAAAATATTAACTGAAACGAAACAAGGCCCGAGAATAGAAACTAAAAGGACTACGTCAGTAGTTGCTGCTCAGCCCCTCCCAACCCCAGCACAGCCACAGGCTGTATCAGTAACCGCACCGCCCACTAGTCAGCCCGCCCTGAGGGTTTCTCAATTACCACAGCCCCAACAGACATCTCTCGCTTACACTGCCCCCGCCGCACCTCTTGCCCAAGAGGGTGTCTCCGTCCCGACTGCTCCCCGAATAAGCGAACTTGAACAAAGTGAATTTGTGAGAGTGACCTGCAGCGCGATCAGCAAGGAAAGAAAGCGAGAGTTGCAAGAGCAGGCGGAAATGTATATAGACGAGAATGATGAGGCAGCCACACTAGCGTCGATGTATGATTTCAGGAGAAGCAATGAAAGACAAGTATTGTTGGACTGCATGGGGGAATATTTGTCGACACAATGGAAAAAGTTAATTGGGAAGTTGCCGCCACAACGATTGTTGGATTTGAATGCATTAGCCCGTTGTAGAGAGAGAGATGAAGAAATAAAAGAGCATGTGGAACGACTTTTTGAACTTAAGAATTAACTTGATGAAGAATATTCTGAAGTACATGCCAAACCAGGGTATAGTAGGAAAGATATTGAGAGGGGTGGGAAAGAAACGGTACCTAATAGACAGCAGCGATTCTTGTCGCCAGCAGGACAGACTGGGGCTGGGCTAAAAGTATGCATACAAGAGGCTTTAAAATGGATGGCAGACCCTAGTATTCCTGCGATGGAAATACATGGAATATTTGATGAATATTCTCTACCGTTGAAAAGGAAAGCATTACAGACAATGCTTGAATATCTGATAAACAGGGATATAAGCGAGGAGAGAGCCAGCCCCCACCCCGAGACAATGGCAGTATATAAGAGGGTATTGGAACGAGGGACGGGAGAAACAGCCTTATCCCTCGATCTTGGAATATTGTTGCATATGAGAGAAGGGGGAGGAACAGTGAGCACGGTATTTCCTATGAGGGAAGTGCACCCTACCTTTGTACCAAAGGTAGAGATTCATGCGGTAGGCACCGCTCCAGCTCAGATAACTCCAGCACATTACACAGCCCAATATGTGCACGTCCCTTTCTCTAGACAGGAAGTAAATAACATAAAGCAAACGATCCCTGATATACGAAAGAACCCAGCGGGCTTCTATAAAGAAGTAGAGTCTTTATTCATCATCAGTGTTCACTACGAGTGATATAGACCTAATATTCCCAGTAATCCTGCCAGCGGACATATGGAAACGGATAAGGAAGGTAGATGATGAGACGGCCTACGGCGCCACTTGGGCAAATTTAATGCAGGAGAATAGAAATAAAGAAGTAGGCGCGAAACCGGGGCCGAATATGACGGTGTTACCGGCACGAATAGTACAAAAATTGAAAGAATTTGTCCCAGAGAAAAGAATTAAATGGGACAAATTGACTGCGTGTTTTCAAGGTAAGGACTAGTTGGCTACAGATTATTTTAATAGATTTGAGGAAGTATTTACAGACTTCAGTAGACAGGGTGTAAGCACGGAAGCGGGAAAAAGGTTATTTGTTGACAAATATGTGAGAGGATTAATACTCCCGATTGAAAACTTAATAATGACATCAGAAAGTGCATGGCAAGCGAAAACGTTAGGAGAAGTATTACACATGGCCCAATATTATGAAAATCGGGTGAATACAGAGAAAGAGAAGGAAGCGAAGGAAAGAACAAATTTGAAAACAAGGGTGTTACTCGAGCAAGTATCAGGACACAACAGGGGAAGGGGAAATGCACAGCGCAGGAGTAATTTGAATATACACGGAGGGCCCTTGGGATTAAATCAATGTGCATATTGCAGAGAGGAAGGACACTGGTGAGCGCAGTGTCCACATTTACAAAATAGAGGTGGGTACGGTCTGAGAAGACAGCACAGAGGACACCCAGGAACAAATGGCCACAACAGAAACCATATGCAGCAGCACCAGAATAGTCAAGGGAATGGAGTACAGAATCAAGGCTAGGCTCCGAATCAAACTACTTTTACCCAGAATCAAAATCATTAGGGTATGCAAAATGGAAATAGAGGAAGAGGCGGGAACATTTTTGATACTCAAACAGGTGCATACTACAATAATAACAGTGACTACACTTCAGATGATGTGTTGTTACCCCAATAGGACAGCCCAAGACAGTGGTTGGAACATGCTAATAGACACACCCAACCCTAAGGGCACAGTACTGAAAGAGCAACAGGAGAAAGATCTGAGCACAGATATAACAAAGAAGGAATGGGAAAGAATACTGGGCTTTCCTAAAGCGTTATCGAGGAATCATTGCTTCAAACTAATACAATTGAACGTGCTATATCGCACATACATGACCCCGCACAGGATAGCCACGTTTAAAAAGGGCGTGAGTCCACGATGCCCATGGTGTAGAGGCGAGGAAGCTGATCTTATACACATGTTTTGGGGGGGGTGTGCGTGTGAGAGGTTTCTGGGCAAGCATAGAACGTGCCTGCAGGGAGGCTGGGGAAGCAAGGTATGAGTGGTCACCGAAAGAATGCCTGCTCCGTGCCTACCCCAGAATCATCAAATACAAACACGTGGTTAAGTTTACGGATATGGCCTGCATATTAGCCAAGAGAACCATCGCCATGTCCTGGAAAACTGCTGAGGGCCACAATTTGAAAAATGGCGTAGGGAATTCGAAAGATGGGCAGAAGCGGAGACCAAGGTGTGGATGGAAGGGGCGAACAGATCGGAGCCTGACGGCAATGATAAGTGGGTAGCATGGAAAGCGCTGGTCTGGGACATGTTTCACCCATCCGACGACGAACCCCCCTTGAGCGTCTCAATCAGGGAAAGAGACACGCACTACTTGCCCGAAAAACCACCCTATTGCACCCAACTGACAATGGCCAACCGTAGGACCTGGAGAGTGCACGGAAGAGTTGAGCCCCAGACACTGCCGCGTTTGCCCCAACCGACATTATGAACCTATACATGGCACGTGTAGGAAGTTGTTTGTTTGTTGTTATTTGTTGTTACTAAAATACTGGTTTAAATGTAGGGCATGGGGAAAAGAGATATGTTGAAATGCATGGTTGTAACTATATAAATTCCAGTAAAAACATGTTAAAATAAATGAAGTCATGCCCCCTGGTGTTTGAATTAACTTTTTGGTTAAGCAAAAATCAGAAGCAGGAGAACGTATCAAGTCTCCTTAAAGAAGGAACTTTATGTTAGTTTACTGTGTATTTTTAGAGAGTGAGGAATAAAAGTAGGGTTTTGACACAGGACTGTGTTTCATACTTTAACAGACATCTTGACAGAACCTTTTAGTATTAGTTTGGAGGCAGGGAAACCCCTTTTAGAAGTTAGGGATAGCGAGGATCTCATTTCCATTTTCCTAAATAAAAGTCTATAACCAAAATCATGCCACTTTTGTGTCAGTCTCCTTCAATACCCTTACAAAACCCAGTCAGAAAATTGACCAGAATACGGGGATCTTCTTCCTCCGTCCATGCTCCGACCAACTGGAACTCGATTCCATTTATCATCCGCTGGATAGAGGATTACCTCGCTTTCCGGAAGGCACTCAAGACCTGGCTCTTCCCTGCTCCATCTTGATTGATCTAGTCCACCCCCTTGGTGAGCCATCGCTCCCGGACAAGTAGGTCGTGCTTAGAAACACTTGTGTACAGGCGCGTTATAAATGACATATCATATCATAGGTGGGAGCACCAATGAGTCACTTGAGGAGACAACAAGACAGTGACTAGCCGGCACAAAAAGGATTCTAATCGATCCGTATGATACGTTCTACATACCCCCATTGAAACTAGGTACCAGCCTAGATTCTCTGGTGAGTATAGCACTCAATCTCAATGGAACATAGCTGTATACCTCCCTGGGCATGACCACCCACTCGCATACATCTGTAACAATCCACTACTCAACTTCATAAGGCACATCACCTCTGCCATTAGAATTCAGCTGAGTCCCATGAAAATAATTCGGTCTAGGTGGGCGCACAAGCAGTCTCTTTGACTCGCCTACTCTCCTGACAGTCTATCACATGCACCCATCCACTAGCCAGATCTCCATGTGTCACTGGCAGGGACTTAGCCGCCTCTTCTAACTTTCATGCTGGCAAAAATGTAAACACACATTCTAAAATCCTCTCAGTTCTCAGACCTCGGACATCGGTCCTCCAAGCGCGTTAACCGAACAGTGCTTTGAGACCATACCAATGGCATTAGGCACTTAACAAATGCCATTTAACATAACATAACTACTAATCTTTCAAAATTGCCCGTTTCTATGTATTTCAAATTTAGGAATTTAGTTTGCAGGGTGCTTTGACAATTCTAGCGACATCGTCACTGATTCTCTGTAGAGAAGCTTCTCCTACGTGGCCAGGGAAAGGCAGAAGCTACCTGACACTGACCCTAGGGGTGACTGTCCACAGGAGGACCACAGAGGAGAAGACAAACTCCAGAGAGGCAAGAGAATACTAGACTTAAATAACCCTTCAGTGGGAACTCCTAGTAACACCCAAGGATTTATACAACACTCCTTTATGGCTTATTATTATGTAGATACTGAATTCCCAGGCTTTTCTAGCCAACAACATTATGCACCCTCCCCTTTTCCAGTACTGAGACGAGGAAGAGGTATGGAGTAATGAGAATGACCAAACACGGCAAACCAAGGATGCCTTCTAGTCATTGGAAACTGCTAAATGAGACCGGAACACATAAAATGGAGAGAGGGAGAGACAGAGCTTGCCACTGCCTCCGACTGGTGCTGATGCTGTAAGGGACACTGGAGACGAGCAGAGAGCAAACTTCTGTTTAATAAAGCCCTTTAAACTTACTCTCGGGTTGTGTTTTCCCTCTGCCATGTGGCACCGGCTTCCTTGTTTTGATATGATATGATGAGGCATTTGTAACGCGCCTATACACAAGTGTTTCAAGGCGCGAATGTTTCCTGCACCGACTCGGCATCCTACCTAAGACCAATACCTGGGCTATCCTCAGTCATCAAGATCAGTGGGGTCAAGAGGGACAGGTAAGGGGTGGGACCAGGATGATTTATTACACGGCCCACGGTAGCGGCTGTGTAGTTATGGTTAAGTTGCTAAACCCATAGGCGGACCACTTTTTCGGCGGCTTATAACTTGTCTCCCCCTGCAGGAATCCTCACCAAACTTTGCAAAAACAGTATATGGCCTGCTCTGAATTTCTTTGCCAAGTTTGTTGAGGTTTCGTGCAGGGAGGGAGTTAGAGTGGGGTCCCAAATTCTTTTTTTTCCATGGTCTGAATGGGCAAAAACCTTTTGCACGGGTACAGCCCGAACGGCTGGACGGATTTGCACCACATTTGCGGCAGGAGCGGGGGCTTGGGTCAGAAAGTGTGCTTTTGTGTGTTTGGTGGAAATCCGACCAGTACATTTGTTGCAAAGAAGTGAAATGTACGTCTCAAAAAATTGGTAATTTCTGGCTCCACTCCACAGACCCATTTCCCTGTACGCTCCGCAGACAGAAGTCTCATTGGCTTGCAGTACACAGTGCTGTCGGTGAACTTTGGACAGGGGCCGGTGGTTGGCTGGAGGGAAGCGTGTTGTGCGTCAATGTTTTTGGGAAATGCTGCCATGGTGTATCGGAGGAGAGTGCGGCGCTGAAAAGGACTGACAAACATAATGTACAGCATGTGGTGGTGGGAAGAGAGGAGGATAAAGAGTGGGGGAGTGAGAAGCGGAACATATGATATATTTGTTCAGGTCGAAGAAGACGGTGGTGTGCGAGTGGTGTACGCGAGCACTGTACCAATTTGGCAGTGCCGGAAGGGGTTGGAAAACATGGCTTACAGGATTGTGTGGGTGAAAGTGGGGGTGAACATTTTGGGGGAGTGAAAAGTGGAAGATATGATACATTTGGTCGAAGAAGACAATGGAGTGTCAGTGGTGTATGCGAGCCATTCGGCAATTTGCGGGTAGCTCCTGAGGGGAGAACATTCTGTGGCGACTGCATTGGCGCTCCATTGGAACGTGGACTGCATTTCAGATGATGCGCAGAAAGTGAAAATGTGTTGTGCTGCTGCCTAGAGGTGTCGGTGCTTATGTATACTTTGTGGGTCTCCCTTGCGGTATGGCGGTGGGTTGGGCTGTCGGTGGCAGTGATACATTTGTGAAGTACGGTACGTGGCCAAATGTTGCCATGCATGCCTGCATTGCCTTGTAGTGGTTGTGGGCAAGGCCCACCCCCGCAATGCAATGCCTCCATGCATGGGAGGTCAGTGAGGCATTTTGCGGGTAGCTCATCAGGGACTACCTTCTGTACCCAAGAAGCTAGGCCTTGTCCACAGCCCTGCTTCAGGGAGGGCAGTTAGACATTGCCACATGGAAGGATTTTTTTACCATCACAGTTTTGCGATAAGGACCTTTTACGCAGCTACCCACATATACTTCATTGGCAGGTAGCTGCACTGGCCACTATCATTTCTGGGTGAGTACAGGCAGACTCCATCGGGGAAGGGGAGTGATTTCGAGACATAATGAGGATGTTTGCATTCAGTGTACTATGAGGTCTTGTGCCTGCAAAGCCCCTACCTGTAGTCAGGAAAGCTACGTGGCCACATGTTCCCATGCATGGCTTTATTGCCTTCTACTGGGTGTGCCCATGGACTAGGCTATTGATTGCATGGGCGGAGGACGGAGGCCTCCGCATGTACCCAAGAGCCTAGGCCTTGAGCACAATCCCCGCAAAACAACGCAGCCATGTATGCAACTTATGTGATATTGGTATGTGGATTGCGCACATATGTATAAAGAGTGCATTCTCTTTGCTCTAGCTCATTTGAATAAGTTATTATAACCATACCTTCTGACATCCCACAGACTTTTAAATATGTAAGTGTCCTTGGCCACCACCCCCGCAATGCAATGTCTCCATGCATGGGCGCGCAGTGAAGCATTTCGCGGGTAGCTCATCATGGGACTACCTTCTGTGGCGACTGCGTGGACGCTCCCCTGGGAATGGGGACTGCATTGCAGCAGATGTAAAGAAAGTGAGAATGTGTGGCATTGCCACATGGAAGTATTTTCTACCATCACTGTTTTGCAATATGGACCATTCATGCAGCTACTCACATATCCTTCATTGGCGGGTAGCTGCACAGGCGACTATCATTCTTTGGTGAGTGCAGGCAGACTCCATTGGGGATGGGGAGTGCAGTGGAGACAATATGGGAAGTAGGTTTGAGAATGGTGTCTTGTTTGGGTCCGTTACTATATCCATACGTACCTGTAGGCAGGAAAGCTACGTGGCCACATGTTACCAGGCATGGCACTATTGCCTTCTAGTGGGCGTGTGCAAGGACTAGCATCTTGGGTGCACGGGCGGAGGCCGTAGGATGGTGTGGGTTCCCATTGTGTTGAGGCGATGGGAAGGGGTGTTGGAGGCAGTGGTACGTTTGTCAAGTATGGAATGTGGCGCCATGTTCCCATGCATGCCTCCATTGCCTTGTAGTGGTTGTGGGCAAGGCCTAGGCGTTTGAGCGCATGGGCGCAGGCCATAGGCCTCCGCATGTACCCAAGAGGCTAGGCCTTGTCCACAGCCTTGCTTCAGGGAGGGCAGTTAGACATTGCCACATGGAAGGATTTTTTTGCCATCACAGTTTTGCGATAGGGACCTTTTACGCAGCTACTCACATATACTGTCAATCCAGAAAAACAGACAGCCCTTGATCATGGGGAAATGTACTATGTTGGCCGAAGACCAACAGTCTCATGCTCTAAGTTTTAGGAATACATAATCATAAGCTTGACCGAAGTGCGGCCATTTTAAGGTGACAAAAAATCGCCATCTTGTTTTCTCTAACGTTTACTTATTGCTTTCTGTTCTAAATGCTTTGCTGACATGATATTCTGCTTTACCAGTGTGCAATGCAAGGCCAAGGGAAATATGCTGAAACAGAACATAGCAACCCTGATATAAATACCCGGTCTCCTCCCGCGCGCTATCTTTGAAAGAGGGCAGCGAGGCATCCCAATCAGCCCACAGGTGCCAGTGTGTCTCGAAAACACAGTGAAAATACTCGGAACGAACATTAAATTGCTTGAATTTTGTTCTTCTTTGCGGACCCCCCTCCTCGAGCCCTGTAAAGTCCTGGAGAGCGAGTTGATACCCAGGACCCAAATAGAAACTACGAGATTGGAAGGCCTGGAATGTGGCTCTCCCCCCACATGCA
This sequence comes from Ambystoma mexicanum, assembly GCF_040938575.1. Lineage (NCBI taxonomy): Eukaryota > Metazoa > Chordata > Amphibia > Caudata > Ambystomatidae > Ambystoma > Ambystoma mexicanum. The sequence goes on from NC_090934.1 coordinate 233,056,379, forward strand.
GCTTGCTAGCGAGGGCAGAAGCATTCTGTTATTTTCAACAAAGACTTATGTCTGCAGCCTTACAAAATTGCAAACTGCTGCTAAAAGAAATGTTTGAGGTGTCATACTCGTCACGATTGTCAATCATCATGCTCAGTTCAAAGTAGATGTGGAAGGGGCGGTTTTTGATGTGACATTACTGATTGTAAGTTGTTAGTTTTGTATATATGTAACTGATGTTTGTGTCTCGCTCTCTTGCGTCTCCCGAGGTCTGTTAGACACACATCACGGGGCATGAGACCAGTTGGCCAACTGAGACTATTTACTTTGCAATAAACCCTAGCTTTTGGGAATACAACCTTGTGTCTGGCGTGTCAGTTCGTGTGTGGTGACTGTGCCTTGTTTCCACATTCGAGGGTCCCTCAGGGGCCCCTTCAAGATGGTGCCCGAATAGGAACCCTCCCACACTTGTTCCATCGTGTACGTTGCAAAATAAGGAAGGCAGTAAGAACGGCGAGGACGGGAATGAACGGGCCGGGATCAAGAGGTGTTTGGGGCGCTCCTGCGTAAGCGATGAGACTCCTTTCTGCAGATCTGCACACAGCTGATCCCTGATCGACGTGCCCGGCCAGTGAACAAGGAGGTGAGGGTCCCGAAACGAGGCAGAGCCGAGATACACAGACACAACGTCATTGGTTGCGTCAGTATACGGACAAATTGTGTCTTGGAAAGACAAATTGACTAATCAGGTGAGTCATGCCCCGATTCGTAAGTAATCCTGATATTGGTTGAGAGTTGATTTTGCAAAATCAAACACCCAGAGTAAGTTTGATTAACCAAGGGTAAGGTTAAAACATGCCTGGGGTATTGTCCACCCTAGCAGGGTTTTCCGCTGCGGCAGACAATCTTTGGAAACTGGCCAGGTTGCACCTCCGGGGGGAACGCCAGCTTATGATATGTATGTGAAATATGGTGTGGGAGCGATAATGTTTTGTGAAATTTGGCATAAGCAAACCAGAAAGCAGGAAGATCTTCAGTGGCCGAGGAATGGGAGTGTTGAGATGGACCGAATAGATAACCTGGAAAAGGTTTAGATAAGTAAAAAAACACACCCTGCAGCACTTGATATCCTTAGAGATTGGAGGAGGGAAGCGATGGTCCGATTTAGAAGTAGAGAGAAACATGCGCGCAGGCATAAATCAAAATCAGAAAAGGAGGAGGAGGAGTGGAGTAATAGCTTGAGGAAAGCAAATAGATGCGACCAGTTAAATATCGAGAAAATATATCCACAAAGAGAGTTACACTCATCTGACGAATTGATAAATAAAATATTAACTGAAACTAAACAAGGCCCGAGAATAGGAACTAAAAAGACTATGGCCCTCATTACGACCCTGGCGGAAAGGGAAAAACGATGGCGGAAATGCAATACCGCCATCGAATAGCGCTCGGTGCGACTATGACCCGTCACCGCAAAGTACGAAGCCATTAGCGACACCGTAGTGAACGCCAACGCTAACTGCACTAAGCACGCGCGCGCGCGCCATGCCAAACCGCAAACACCACCATGGTGCAACGGTACGCCAATTCCGACCCTAGCGGACATGTACCTAACGCCATCAGGCATGGCGGAATGGACCATTCCGCCATGGCGAGAAGTACGGCATCGCGAATCAACCGTAAACGGCCCCACTGACTGCCTGTACACCGCTCCCTGCCCACAAAGTACAACTCCCTGTAGGTGCAATGAAGTCACAATGCAACCATTGAAATGTACAAAGCACCCATGCATGCCAACGAACAAAAGAAACACAACAGGGGCCAATGGGAGCTGCAGGGCACAGATGGCACGAATACAGAAGCCATCCCAATGGACATGACCACAGTCCCCCCCCCCGAAACGCACGCAAACACAGGCACCTGTGACCAGCAACATTCCGAAAATAACAACATTCCACCAGTCCACCTGGCTGACCGCCATCTGTCACACAAAACCCAATCCCCCGCCCCTGAGCATGACAACATCCAAACTGTCATATAGGCAGCCCCCATCCCTGACCTCACGGGCTCAGTAGGCAAACGCGCCCAGCACAGTACCACGCAACTAAACCCCGAAGCAGGAACCCAATGCAGATCTCCTCACAATACATCGCCCCACATATAGGCACATGCCACATCACTTGCAAAGAAAAACGCTACACGGCCCAAATCAGAATAGAAATTTAATGCACAACAAAATCACCAAGCCCATACAGCCATCAGGCCATGAACTCCAAAACACATTTCACCATTGTGGGCTGCATCCGCAAGAAAAGACCAGCCACTACTTGTGTGACGCCCTGTCCCATCATGGTACACAGAGCCACAATCACGTACGAAAAGGCAAAAAGGAAGCGCACACAACCGCAGGGCCGTCCCAATGGGGAGGCACTAGTCCAGCTGAAAGGCCGAAATGTTGCTCCGAGCCACCAGTACTGCGTAAGGGCATGTGGGCCACTGGCGATCGTCCCATAAGATCGTAATGCTGCTCCACCGATTAACACGAAGCAGCAGGTGTCGGGAGTAAAATCCATCTGCAGGAGTGGCATACAGATGGCAGTGGCAAAAGGGGAGGAGATACCTGTCAACCAAAAGAAAAGAACAAGAACAGAATGGCCATCAGAACTACATTCGAACAACTCACTTCAATGAGCACACGAAATCCACAGCCATATGCATGCCAGCCCACTCCAAAGGATCATCAACACCCCAAAGCCACTTGCGACTCATAACCATCTATACCTAGGTGTAAACACCATCACGAACGAGTGTACCTGTGCATGCGTCTGCCAAAACAGAATCCATCAGATGGGAATGTTAACGTGCATGGACACAAGTGTCTGAGGGCGCGTCGAGACAGGGAGGGCTCAACAAGGCCAGATAGACGATGGTCCCACTATGGCAGCCCTGCATCACATAGCATAGGGGAGGCGGATAGATCCCAAGAAGCCCTGTACATGGCAAACTCTGCACCAAATCACCTGCCCATGCATCCATTCATCATTCCCTCATCCCGGGATCAAAACGCCTGAATTATTACTCACATGACATTAGAAACGTCCATTGAGTCTGTGCGTAATGCAGCCTGCTACATCCACAGTGCCCCAGCCCGTAAATCCAGTGTTGTGAAGTAACATGTATTTGGGAATGGCCGGCCTCATCGCCCACGTAGCTATTGCGCATCCCAAACTATTCATATCAATCATTGCTCCCTCGCCATGGGCCCTGTCTCAAGGACATAGAACAATAGAACGTTACATTTGCAGTCAGACCTGTGGGCATCTCCTCGCCGCTAGCTGGAAACCGAAAGCGCCGCCCTTCGAATTCCTCATTTGCAACATCACGTCGAAAAGGCATCTGTGGCCGTTTGAAATCAGTAATTATTCCATCGAGTGCGGCTGTGTGTGAAAATGGCAACTGCCTTCACCCACAAATGGGACGCCCCGCCCGTCGTTGCAACTCGGTACAGTGATGCATGAGGGCCCACCGTTACTCGAGTACTACGTTCCACTGACCCTTCACAAGTCCGTTCGCGACTGCACAGATAGTATGGGAAACAATGGGACCACAGCAGAATGAACATATCAACCAATCTTACACGCCCATCGGGTACAAATACATGATTGCAATAGCAAGATACCATTACCCGAATTGCAGCGTAGTGCGCGGGACGTGCTCGGCCAAAGGGGAGAGCCGTTTGCACAGGTGGAATCAATCACCACAGGTGGAGGCCATACAGCCTGAAAACACATAAATTGCACAGCCAGTCTCCTCCCACAACCACAGCGAAATGCTACCGGCAGGACTCGCGATGTTGGCCCTGGGGGACCTGATAGCACTGCAAGTGCTCCGACTCCAAGAAGAAGACGAACAACAACTACAACCAGCCGCACGGAGGAGACGCAGGAGGAGGAGGAGGCCAAGGCAGGGCCAGCAAGGCCCAGCAGCACAGCCACTACCACCACGCAGGCAGCCCGCAATCCCACGCCTCCGAGCACATCCGTTCAACCTCACTGATGAGCAGATCCACACCCTCTACCGTCTGGACCGGGACACCATAGCCGCCATTGTGGACATGACACAGGCTGACCTAGTCAGCATGATAGATAGCCCAACCGCAATCCCACCCCTACTGAAGGTGGTGTCTGTACTCCACTTCCTGGCCACAGGCACCTACCAGCACACAGTCGGACAGTTGCATGGCATATCACAGCCACTGTTTTCACGGACACTATTCCAAGTGCTCGATGCCCTCCTGCAGCACGCAGACGACTACATCTCCCTACCACGCTCGGAGCAGGAAATTACGAACACAAAAGTGGGATTCCATGCACTTGCCGGCATACCGGGTTGCATTGGTGCCATCGACTGCACCCATGTTGAATTGGTCGTCCCACATGCCATGGAGGCCCAGTACCGCAACCGAAAACAATTTCATTCCCTGAATGTACAAATGGTGTGTGACTCCAACAGGATCATTACGCATTGTTGTGCCCGATTCCCTGGATCAACCCATGATTCCATGGTCTTGAGGAACTCTACCATACCACGCTACATGGAGCGACACGCAGGGTACAGATCCTGGCTACTCGGTGAGTCTCATCTCATGCATGATGATGTGGGGTATGTGATTTGGCAATGTACTGGCAGGAAGGGGGGGGGGTGTGCGTACGTATCAATGGCATTCCACATCCTACGTTTATCGTCCACATACAGGTGATGCTGGATATCCACTGAAGAGATGGCTCCTCACACCAGTCCGGAACCCACGGGACCTGCATGAGGAGGACTACAACCATGCCCACTCACGTACCCGTGTAGTCATAGAACAGGCATTCGGCCTACTGAAGACTCGTTTCCGCTGCCTCAGCAGGTCTGGCGGGGCACTCCTGTACCGCCATGAGAAGGTTGCAAAGATGGTCATGGCATGTGTCATGCTCCACAACATGTGCGTACGTAGAAATGTGCCCATGCCCCCTGACGCTGAACTGCAAGCACCGGATGATGGTCATGATGAGGGTGGGGATGTGGCAGCACCTCAAGGAGTCTGCGAGGCACCGGAGGGCCGTGACATCCGTCAGCATCTCATTGATGTATGCTTCTAGCACTCACGCCTGGGGGCTGATACATGGACACGGGACTCGTGGCACTGCGTGTGTCTGGGACATGCACAATATGGACTGTACGCCTATGATGGCCTAGTACACAAAGATCAATGTCCACACATCTCATTGGGTGATCGTGCACTTTTTATGGCATATGTGATATCATGTTGAACACCCTATCGACCCGCCACCCAAGTGAGCCCAACACACCCCCTCCACCCTCCTACCTCCCACCCGAACACCAGTGTCCAAAGATGCTCATTGTCAGTGGCCTGTCGCTATTGCAAGCCCCCTCTGCGGGTATCAGGGGCACCCCTGCCTGTGGAGCGCAGGTTCCTCCCTGATCTACGTTGGGGGCTGCCCTGGACGGAACTTGCAACGGATGATGTGTCTGCCTGCTCACGTCCATGCATGTCCCTAAGGGTTTGCGAGAGCTCAGTGAGCACACGGCGCACTGCGGCAAGTTCGGCACATACGTCTTTGGACGTCGCATGCTGTTCCCCCCTCAGGCTCTCGGTGCTTCTCTCAATTTGTGCCCTTAGCGTCTCTGTACATCTCTCCATTTCTGCCCTAAGTGTCTCTGTTGATGTTTCTATGTCTGCCTTGGTGCCCCCACATTCATCGGCATGGTCCTTGAGGAGTGTGGCCATTTGCTGCTGTTGGACGATTAACTTGTCGAGGGACTGTTGCCTCTGCTGGGCCATGCCCATTTGCGGGGGTGTCACAGAGGGGCTGTTGTCCTCATGTTGCCTTGCCACAGGGCTTGGGGGGGATGGCCAGTCGTCGTCTTGTGGCTGCCCCTGCGTGGTATCCTCATGTTGTACGGGATGGGACAGACAGGGGGATTGGGACAGGTCATGGATGGATCTGACCTCGACATCCCCGTCTTCTGTGTCCGAGCATGCTGCCATCAATGGGGTGTCACCTATGGTGCTGCTGCCACCAGAGGCAGTGCCTTCTGTGGCATCCATTGGGGGGACCTGTGGTGGTGGTGTTGTGGCCATGCTGGCTGCTGGGGTGCCTGTTGATGTTCCCTCCTCTGTGCTACCACCTGATTTGTGCTGCTGCCGTGTCTTGATGCGTGCAGCTGAGGTGGAGGGTCTCTGGCCGTTGGTCTTGGCCCTCTTTGCAGGTGTGCTGGTAGGGGTGTCCTGTGGCTTGTCGTTTGGATCGGACCCTGTGGTGGAGTAAAGGAGGGCGAGGGTTATTGATGGGTCTGTGGGAATTGGAATGGCATTGTATCACATGCTTTGGGGTGGTACCTGAGGGTGATTTGGGTCGGGTCCTTGGAGGTGCTTTGATTTGTGTGTGGAGTGAGGGTGCAGTTGTTTGGCAGCCTGCAGTTTGGGTGTGCCTGCTGCACGTGTAGTGCGTGTATTAGGGGGTTTTAATTATTTATGTATTTATTGTGGGTTTTAACGTGCGCTATCAGGCCGATGTGTGTGGACCTTATCCTGGACATGTGTTTCTGTTGCACTATGTGGACGCATGGTGCTTCACATGGATGGACTGTGTGGCTTGTTATATCTGGCCCACCTACCTGAATCTTCGGATGTCTGCACTCCTTTCTCCATCCCTCCGACTCCCTCAATGCTCTCCATTCCGATGGTGGAGGCACAGATTTCTTCCCAGGGGGTCAACTTGATGGGTGATTCAGGACCTCCCCCGGTGGCTGTGGCAATGTTGCGGTTGGCAGAGAGTATGCTGCGGACGCGTATCCGCAGGTCGTCCCATCGCTTGCGGCATTGCTGTGGGGTGCGGGGTGCGGTCCCCACCGCACTTACCCGCTGTGCCACCAGAGCCCATATGGCCTTCTTGTTTGCAAGTGCCGTCCTGGTCATTTGCGTGGAGAAGACCACGGCAGCATTCTCCTGGAGGGTCTCTGTTAGCACGGTGAGTTCCTCACGGGAGAAGTGGACCTGCCGCTTGCGGTCGCACGCTTTCTTCGCTGCTTTTCCCATTTTTCTTGGTTTCGCTAGGGTGGTTGACGGGGTGGGGTGTGTCTCAGGGTAGTGTTTTTAGTGGTTGTGTGGTTTTAGTGTATTTATAGGTGTACGCCGGGATGTTTCCCGTTCCGGGCCCGTGTTTTAACTTCCGTTTCCGTATATTTCCGGCCACCGTACTTTGCGGTAGGCGCACACTGCGGTGACCGCTAGGAGGGGTGGCGGTATTGCACCTGGGGCCCCGTACGGCGGCGGTGTGGGCCGTTTTGGGGTCTTTTCCGCCATCGCGGACTTAGCACTTCCGCCATGCCGTGGTGCTCGTGCCCGATGGGTCGGAATGGGCCGCACTTTGCTCCTTCGTGCAATGGCGGAAACGCTATTTACGCTGTGGCGCTCCGGTCAGTCGATTTCCGCAAGGGTCGTAATGAGGGCCTATGTCATTAGCTGCTGCTCAGCCCCTCCCAACCCCAGCACAGCCACAGGTTGCATCAGTAACCGCGCCGCACACTAGTCAGCCCGCCCTGAGTGTTTCGCAATTACCACAGCCCCAACAGACATCTCTCGATTACACTGCCCCTGCCGAACCTCCCCCCAAGAGGGTGTCTCCGTCCCGACTGCTCCCCAAATAAGCGAACTTGAACAAAGTGAATGTGTGAGAGTGACCCGCAGCGCCATCAGCAAGGAGAGAAAGCGAGAGTTGCAAGAGCAGGCGAAAATGTGTATATACGAGAATGATGAGGCAGCCACACTAGCGTCGATGTATGATTTCAGGAGAAGCAATGAAAGACAGGTATTGTTGGAATGCATGGGGGAATATTTGTCGACACAATGGAAAAAGTTAATTGGGAAGTTGCCGCCACAACGATTGTTGGATTTGAATGCATTAGCCCGTTGTAGAGAGAGAGATGAAGAAATAAAAGAGCATGTGGAACGACTTTTTGAACTTAAGAATTAACTTGATGAAGAATATTCTGAAGTACTTGCCAAACCAGGGTATAGTAGGAAAGATATTGAGAGGGGTGGGAAAGAAACGGTACCTAATAGACAGCAGCGATTCTTGTCGCCAGCAGGACAGACTGGGGCTGGGCTAAAAGTATGCATACAAGAGGCTTTAAAATGGATGGCAGACCCTAGTATTCCTGCGATGGAAATACATGGAATATTTGATGAATATTCTCTACCGTTGAAAAGGAAAGCATTACAGACAATGCTTGAATATCTGATAAACAGGGATATAAGCGAGGAGAGAGCCAGCCCCCACCCCGAGACAATGGCAGTATATAAGAGGGCATTGGAACGAGGGACGGGAGAAACAGCCTTATCCCTCGATCTTGGAATATTGTTGCATATGAGAGAAGGGGGAGGAACAGTGAGCACGGTATTTCCTATGAGGGAAGTGCACCCTACCTTTGTACCAAAGGTAGAGATTCATGCGGTAGGCACCGCTCCAGCTCAGATAACTCCAGCACATTACACAGCCCAATATGTGCACGTCCCTTTCTCTAGACAGGAAGTAAATAACATAAAGCAAACGATCCCTGATATACGAAAGAACCCAGCGGGCTTCTATAAAGAAGTAGAGTCTTTATTCATCATCAATGTTCACTACGAGTGATATAGACCTAATATTCCCAGTAATCCTGCCAGCGGACATATGGAAACGGATAAGGAAGGTAGATGATGAGATGGCCTACGGCGCCACTTGGGCAAATTTAATGCAGGAGAATAGAAATAAAGAAGTAGGCGCGAAACCGGGGCCGAATATGACGGTGTTACTGGCACGAATAGTACAAAAATTGAAAGAATTTGTCCCAGAGAAAAGAATTAAATGGGACAAATTGACTGCGTGTTTTCAAGGTAAGGACTAGTTGGCTACAGATTATTTTAATAGATTTGAGGAAGCATTTACAGACTTCAGTAGACAGGGTGTAAGCACGGAAGCGGGAAAAAGGTTATTTGTTGACAAATATGTGAGAGGATTAATACTCCCGATTGAAAACTTAATAATGACATCAGAAAGTGCATGGCAAGTGAAAACGTTAGGAGAAGTATTACACATGGCCCAATATTATGAAAATCGGGTGAATACAGAGAAAGAGAAGGAAGCGAAGGAAAGAACAAATTTGAAAACAAGGGTGTTACTCGAGCAAGTATCAGGACACAACAGGGGAAGGGGAAATGCACAGCGCAGGAGTAATTTGAATATACACGGAGGGCCCTTGGGATTAAATCAATGTGCGTATTGCAGAGAGGAAGGACACTGGTGAGCGCAATGTCCACATTTACAAAATAGAGGTGGGTACGGTCTGAGAAGACAGCACAGAGGACACCCAGGAACAAATGGCCACAACAGAAACCATATGCAGCAGCACCAGAATAGTCAAGGGAATGGATTACAGAATCAAGGCTAGGCTCCGAATCAAACTACTTTTACCCAGAATCAAAATCATTAGGGTATGCAAAATGGAAATAGAGGAAGAGGCGGGAACATTTTTGATACTCAAACAGGTGCATACTACAATAATAACAGTGACTACACTTCAGATGATGTGTTGTTACCCCAATAAGACAGCCCAAGACAGTGGTTGGAACATGCTAATAGACACACCCAACCCTAAGGGCACAGTACTGAAAGAGCAACAGGAGAAAGATCTGAGCACAGATATAACAAAGAAGGAATGGGAAAGAATACTGGGCTTTCCTAAAGCGTTATCGAGGAATCATTGCTTCAAACTAATACAATTGAACGTGCTATATCGCACATACATGACCCCGCACAGGATAGCCACGTTTAAAAAGGGCGTGAGTCCACGATGCCCATGGTGTAGAGGCGAGGAAGCTGATCTTATACACATGTTTTGGGTGTGTGTGCGTGTGAGAGGTTTCTTGGTTAAGCAAAAATCAAAAGCAGGAGAACGTATCAAGTCTCCTTAAAGAAGGAACTTTATGTTAGTTTACTGTTTATTTTTAGAGAGTGAGGAATAAAAGTAGGGTTTTGACACAGGACCGTGTTTCATACTTTAACAGACATCTTGACAGATCCTTTTAGTATTAGTTTGGAGGCAGGGAAACCCCTTTTAGAAGTTAGGGATAGCGAGGATCTCATTTCCATTTTCCTAAATAAAAGTCTATAACCAAAATCATGCCACTTTTGTGTCAGTCTCCTTCAATACCCTTACAAAACCCAGTCAGAAAATTGACCAGAATACGGGGATCTTCTTCCTCCGTCCATGCTCCGACCAACTGGAACTCGATTCCATTTATCATCCGCTGGATAGAGGATTACCTCGCTTTCCGGAAGGCACTCAAGACCTGGCTCTTCCCTGCTCCATCTTGATTGATCTAGTCCACCCCCTTGGTGAGCCATCGCTCCCGGACAAGTAGGTCGTGCTTAGAAACACTTGTGTACAGGCGCGTTATAAATGACATATCATATCATAGGTGGGAGCACCAATGAGTCACTTGAGGAGACAACAAGACAGTGACTAGCCGGCACAAAAAGGATTCTAATCGATCCGTATGATACGTTCTACATACCCCCATTGAAACTAGGTACCAGCCTAGATTCTCTGGTGAGTATAGCACTCAATCTCAATGGAACATAGCTGTATACCTCCCTGTGCATGACCACCCACTCGCATACATCTGTAACAATCCACTACTCAACTTCATAAGGCACATCACCTCTGCCATTAGAATTCAGCTGAGTCCCATGAAAATAATTCGGTCTAGGTGGGCGCACAAGCAGTCTCTTTGACTCGCCTACTCTCCTGACAGTCTATCACATGCACCCATCCACTAGCCAGATCTCCATGTGTCACTGGCAGGGACTTAGCCGCCTCTTCTAACCTTCATGCTGGCAAAAATGTAAACACACATTCTAAAATCCTCTCAGTTCTCAGACCTCGGACTTCGGTCCTCCAAGCGCGTTAACCGAACAGTGCTTTGAGACCATACCAATGGCATTAGGCACTTAACAAATGCCATTTAACATAACATAACTACTAATCTTTCAAAATTGCCCGTTTCTATGTATTTCAAATTTAGGAATTTAGTTTGCAGGGTGCTTTGACAATTCTAGCGACATCGTCACTGATTCTCTGTAGAGAAGCTTCTCCTACGTGGCCAGGGAAAGGCAGAAGCTACCTGACACTGACCCTAGGGGTGACTGTCCACAGGAGGACCACAGAGGAGAAGACAAACTCCAGAGAGGCAAGAGAATACTAGACTTAAATAACCCTTCAGTGGGAACTCCTAGTAACACCCAAGGATTTATACAACACTCCTTTATGGCTTATTATTATGTAGATACTGAATTCCCAGGCTTTTCTAGCCAACAACATTATGCACCCTCCCCTTTTCCATTACTGAGACGAGGAAGAGGTATGGAGTAATGAGAATGACCAAACACGGCAAACCAAGGCTGCCTTCTAGTCATTGGAAACTGCTAAATGAGACCGGAACACATAAAATGGAGAGCGGGAGAGACAGAGCTTGCCCCTGCCTCCGACTGGTGCTGATGCTGTAAGGGACACTGGAGACGAGCAGAGAGCAAACTTCTGTTTAATAAAGCCCTTTAAACTTACTCTCGGGTTGTGTTTTCCCTCTGCCATGTGGCACCGGTTTCCTTGTTTTGATATGATATGATGAGGCATTTGTAACGCGCCTATACACAAGTGTTTCAAGGCGCGAATGTTTCCTGCACCGACTCGGCATCCTACCTAAGACCAATACCTGGGCTATCCTCAGTCATCAAGATCAGTGGGGTCAAGAGGGACAGGTAAGGGGTGGGACTAGGATGATTTATTACACGGCCCACGGTAGCGGCTGTGTAGTTATGGTTAAGTTGCTAAACCCATAGGAGGACCACTTTTTCGGCGGCTTATAACTTGTCTCCCCCTCCAGGAATCCTCACCAAACTTTGCAAAAACAGTATATGGCCTGCTCTGAATTTCTTTGCCAAGTTTGTTGAGGTTTCGTGCAGGGAGGGAGTTAGAGTGGGGTCCCAAATTCTTTTTTTTCCATGGTCTGAATGGGCAAAAACGTTGTGCACGGGTACAGCCCAAACGGCTGGACGGATTTGCACCAAATTTGCGGCAGGAGCGGGGGCTTGGGTCAGAAAGTGTGCGTTTGTGTGTTTGGTGGAAATCCGACCAGTACATTTGTTGCAAAGAAGTGAAATGTACGTCTCAAAAAATTGGTAATTTCTGGCTCCACTCCACAGACCCATTTCCCTGTACGCTCCGCAGACAGAAGTCTCATTGGCTTGCAGTACACAGTGCTGTCGGTGAACTTTGGACAGGGGCCGGTGGTTGGCTGGAGGGAAGCGTGTTGTGCGTCAATGTTTTTCGGAAATGCTGCCATGGTGTATCGGAGGAGAGTGCGGCGCTGAAAAGGACTGACAAACATAATGTACAGCATGTGGTGGTGGGAAGAGAGGAGGATAAAGAGTGGGGGAGAGAGAAGCGGAACATATGATATATTTGTTCAGGTCGAAGAAGACGGTGGTGTGCGAGTGGTGTACGCGAGCACTGTACCAATTTGGCAGTGCCGGAAGGGGTTGGAAAACATGGCTTACAGGATTGTGTGGGTGAAAGTGGGGGTGAACATTTTGGGGGAGTGAAAAGTGGAAGATATGATACATTTGGTCGAAGAAGACAATGGAGTGTCAGTGGTGTATGCGAGCCATTCGGCAATTTGCGGGTAGCTCCTGAGGGGAGAACATTCTGTGGCGACTGCATTGGCGCTCCATTGGAACGTGGACTGCATTTCAGATGATGCGCAGAAAGTGAAAATGTGTTGTGCTGCTGCCTAGAGGTGTCGGTGCTTATGTATACTTTGTGGGTCTCCCTTGCGGTATGGCGGTGGGTTGGGCTGCCGGTGGCAGTGATACATTTGTGAAGTACGGTACGTGGCCAAATGTTGCCATGCATGCCTGCATTGCCTTGTAGTGGTTGTGGGCAAGGCCCACCCCCGCAATGCAATGCCTCCATGCATGGGAGGTCAGTGAGGCATTTTGCGGGTAGCTCATCAGGGACTACCTTCTGTACCCAAGAGGCTAGGCCTTGTCCACAGCCCTGCTTCAGGGAGGGCAGTTAGACATTGCCACATGGAAGGATTTTTTTACCATCACAGTTTTGCGATAAGGACCTTTTACGCAGCTACCCACATATACTTCATTGGCAGGTAGCTGCACTGGCCACTATCATTTTTGGGTGAGTACAGGCAGACTCCATTGGGGAAGGGGAGTGATTTGGAGACATGATGAGGATGTTTGCATTCAGTGTACTATGAGGTCTTGTGCCTGCAAAGCCCCTACCTGTAGTCAGGAAAGCTACGTGGCCACATGTTCCCATGCATGGCTTTATTGCCTTCTACTGGGTGTGCCCACGGACTAGGCTATTGATTGCATGGGCGGAGGACGGAGGCCTCCGCATGTACCCAAGAGCCTAGGCCTTGAGCACAATCCCCGCAAAACAACGCAGCCATGTATGCAACTTATGTGATATTGGTATGTGGATTGCGCACATATGTATAAAGAGTGCATTCTCTTTGCTCTAGCTCATTTGAATAAGTTATTATAACCATAGCTTCTGACATCCCACAGACTTTTAAATATGTAAGTGTCCTTGGCCACCACCCCCGCAATGCAATGTCTCCATGCATGGGCGCGCAGTGAAGCATTTCGCGGGTAGCTCATCATGGGACTACCTTCTGTGGCGACTGCGTGGACGCTCCCCTGGGAATGGGGACTGCATTGCAGCAGATGTAAAGAAAGTGAGAATGTGTGGCATTGCCACATGGAAGTATTTTCTACCATCACTGTTTTGCAATATGGACCATTCATGCAGCTACTCACATATCCTTCATTGGCGGGTAGCTGCACAGGCGACTATCATTCTTTGGTGAGTGCAGGCAGACTCCATTGGGGATGGGGAGTGCAGTGGAGACAATATGGGAAGTAGGTTTGAGAATGGTGTCTTGTTTGGGTCCGTTACTATATCCATACGTACCTGTAGACAGGAAAGCTACGTGGCCACATGTTACCAGGCATGGCACTATTGCCTTCTAGTGGGCGTGTGCAAGGACTAGCATCTTGGGTGCATGGGCGGAGGCCGTAGGATGGTGTGGGTTCCCATTGTGTTGAGGCGATGGGAAGGGGTGTTGGAGGCAGTGGTACGTTTGTCAAGTATGGAATGTGGCGCCATGTTCCCCTGCATGCCTCCATTGCCTTGTAGTGGTTGTGGGCAAGGCCTAGGCGTTTGAGCGCATGGGCGCAGGCCATAGGCCTCCGCATGTACCCAAGAGGCTAGGCCTTGTCCACAGCCTTGCTTCAGGGAGGGCAGTTAGACATTGCCACATGGAAGGATTTTTTTGCCATCACAGTTTTGCGATAGGGACCTTTTACGCAGCTACTCAAATATACTGTCAATCCAGAAAAACAGACAGCCCTTGATCATGGGGAAATGTACTATGTTGGCCGAAGACCAACAGTCTCATGCTCTAAGTTTTAGGAATACATAATCATAAGCTTGACCGAAGTGCGGCCATTTTAAGGTGACAAAAAATCGCCATCTTGTTTTCTCTAACGTTTACTTATTGCTTTCTGTTCTAAATGCTTTGCTGACATGATATTCTGCTTTACCAGTGTGCAATGCAAGGCCAAGGGAAATATGCTGAAACAGAACATAGCAACCCTGATATAAATACCCGGTCTCCTCCCGCGCGCTATCTTTGAAAGAGGGCAGCGAGGCATCCCAATCAGCCCACAGGTGCCAGTGTGTCTCGAAAACACAGTGAAAATACTCGGAACGAACATTAAATTGCTTGAATTTTGTTCTTCTTTGCGGACCCCCCTCCTCGAGCCCTGTAAAGTCCTGGAGAGCGAGTTGATACCCAGGACCCAAATAGAAACTAGGAGATTGGAAGGCCTGGAATGTGGCTCTCCCCCCACATGCAGCTTGCTAGCGAGGGCAGAAGCATTCTGTTATTTTCAACAAAGACTTATGTCTGCAGCCTTACAAAATTGCAAACTGCTGCTAAAAGAAATGTTTGAGGTGTCATACTCGTCACGATTGTCAATCATCATGCTCAGTTCAAAGTAGATGTGGAAGGGGCGGTTTTTGATGTGACATTACTGATTGTAAGTTGTTAGTTTTGTATATATGTAACTGATGTTTGTGTCTCGCTCTCTTGCGTCTCCCGAGGTCTGTTAGACACACATCACGGGGCATGAGACCAGTTGGCCAACTGAGACTATTTACTTTGCAATAAACCCTAGCTTTTGGGAATACAACCTTGTGTCTGGCGTGTCAGTTCGTGTGTGGTGACTGTGCCTTGTTTCCACATTCGAGGGTCCCTCAGGGGCCCCTTCAAGATGGTGCCCGAATAGGGACCCTCCCACACTTGTTCCATCGTGTACGTTGCAAAATAAAGAAGGCAGTAAGAACGGCGAGGACGGGAATGAACGAGCCGGGATCAAGAGGTGTTTGGGGCGCTCCTGCGTAAGCGATGAGACTCCTTTCTGCAGATCTGCACACAGCTGATCCCTGATCGACGTGCCCGGCCAGTGAACAAGGAGGTGAGGGTCCCGAAACGAGGCAGAGCCGAGATACACAGACACGACGTCATTGGTTGCGTCAGTATACGGACAAATTGTGTCTTGGAAAGACAAATTGACTAATCAGGTGAGTCATGCCCCGATTCGTAAGTAATCCTGATATTGGTTGAGAGTTGATTTTGCAAAATCAAACACCCAGAGTAAGTTTGATTAACCAGGGGTAAGCTTAAAACATGCCTGGGGTATTGTCCACCCTAGCAGGGTTTTCCGCTGCGGCAGACAATCTTTGGAAACTGGCCTGGTTGCACCTCCGGGGGGAACGCCAGCTTATGATATGTATGTGAAATATGGTGTGGGAGCGATAATGTTTTGTGAAATTTGGCATAAGCAAACCAGAAAGCAGGAAGATCTTCAGTGGCCGAGGAATGGGAGTGTTGAGATGGACCGAATAGATAACCTGGAAAAGGTTTTGATAAGTAAAAAAACACACCCTGCAGCACTTGATATCCTTAGAGATTGGAGGAGGGAAGCGATGGTCCGATTTAGAAGTAGAGAGAAACATGCGCGCAGGCATAAATCAAAATCAGAAAAGGAGGAGGAGGAGTGGAGTAATAGCTTGAGGAAAGCAAATAGATGCGACCAGTTAAATATCGAGAAAATATATCCACAAAGAGAGTTACACTCATCTGACGAATTGATAAATAAAATATTAACTGAAACTAAACAAGGCCCGAGAATAGGAACTAAAAAGACTATGTCATTAGCTGCTGCTCAGCCCCTCCCAACCCCAGCACAGCCACAGGTTGCATCAGTAACCGCGCCGCACACTAGTCAGCCCGCCCTGAGTGTTTCGCAATTACCACAGCCCCAACAGACATCTCTCGATTACACTGCCCCTGCCGCACCTCCCCCCCAAGAGGGTGTCTCCGTCCCGACTGCTCCCCAAATAAGCGAACTTGAACAAAGTGAATGTGTGAGAGTGACCCGCAGCGCCATCAGCAAGGAGAGAAAGCGAGAGTTGCAAGAGCAGGCGAAAATGTTGAGCAGGCGAGAATGATGAGGCAGCCACACTAGCGTCGATGTATGATTTCAGGAGAAGCAATGAAAGACAGGTATTGTTGGAATGCATGGGGGAATATTTGTCGACACAATGGAAAAAGTTAATTGGGAAGTTGCCGCCACAACGATTGTTGGATTTGAATGCATTAGCCCGTTGTAGAGAGAGAGATGAAGAAATAAAAGAGCATGTGGAACGACTTTTTGAACTTAAGAATGAACTTGATGAAGAATATTCTGAAGTACTTGCCAAACCAGGGTATAGTAGGAAAGATATTGAGAGGGGTAGGAAAGAAATGGTACCCAATAGACAGCAGCGATTCTTGTCGCCAGCAGGACAGACTGGGGCTGGGCTAAAAGTATGCATACAAGAGGTGTTAAAATAGATGGCAGACCCTAGTATTCCTGCGATGGAAATACATGGAATAGTTGATGAATATTCTCTACCATTGAAAAGGAAAGCATTACAGACAATGGTTGAATATCTGATAAACAGGGATATAAGCGAGGAGAGAGCCAGCCCCCACCCCCCGAGACAATGGCAGTATATAAGAGGGCATTGGAACGAGGGACGGGAGAAACAGCCTTATCCCTCGATCTTGGCATATTGTTGCATATGAAAGAAGGGGGAGGAACAGGGGGCACGGTATTTCCTATGAGGGAAGTGCACCCTACCTTTGTACCAAAGGTAGAGATTCATGCGGTAGGCACCGCTCCAGCTCAGATAACTCCAGCACATTACACAGCCCAATATGTGCACGTCCCTTTCTCTAGACAGGAAGTAAATAACATAAAGCAAACGATCCCTGATATACGAAAGAACCCAGCGGGCTTCTATAAAGAAGTAGATTCATCATCAGTGTTCACTATGAGTGATATAGACCTAATATTCTCAGTAATCCTGCCAGCGGACATATGGAAACGGATAAGGAAGGTAGATGATGAGATGGCCTATGGCGCCACTTGGGCAAATTTAATGCAGGAGAGTAGAAATAAAGAAGTAGGCGCGAAACCGGGACCGAATATGACGGTGTTACCGGCACGAATAGTACAAAATTGAAAGAATTTGTCCCAGAGAAAAGAATTAAATGGGACAAATTGACTGCGTGTTTTCAAGGTCAGGACTAGTTGGCTACAGATTATTTTAATAGATTTGAGGAAGTGTTTACAGACTTCAGTAGACAGGGTGTAAGCACGGAAGCGGGAAAAAGGTTATTTGTTGACAAATATGTGAGAGGATTAATACTCCCGATTCAAAACTTAATAATGACATCAGAAAGTGCATGGCAAGCGAAAACGTTAGGAGAAGTATTACACATGGCCCAATATTATGAAAATCGGGTGAATACAGAGAAAGAGAAGGAAGCGAAGGAAAGAACACATTTGAAAACAAGGGTGTTACTCGAGCAAGTATCAGGACACAACAGGGGAAGGGGAAATGCACAGCGCAGGAGTAATTTGAATATACACGGAGGGCCCTTGGGATTAAATCAATGTGCGTATTGCAGAGAGGAAGGACACTGGTGAGCGCAATGTCCACATTTACAAAATAGAGGTGGGTACGTTCAGAGAAGACAGCACAGAGGGCACCCAGGAACAAATGGCCACAACAGAAACCATATTTGTATTTTTGTTTATTTGTATTTGTTTATTTGTATTGCGCAACCTGCCCGAAGGCATCAGGGCGCATGTTTAGAAAGGTAGTTGCCAAAGAGTGTTACAAAGATAGGTACAAATAATACATTACATTATATATACAAGATTTAAAGCAAGAACAGTACCAGCGATCATAGATAATGCAAGGACTGGCAGAGAGGTCAAATATACAGTATGTACAGTGGGAGGCCTGGTTTCAGGTGACCGCTGTGAGACTTACAAGGCGGAGGTCAGTGCATCAGTGCATATGCAGCAGCACCAGAATAGTCAAGGGAATGGAGTACAGAATCAAGGCTAGGCTCTGAATCAAACTACTTTTACCCAGAATCAAAATCATCAGGTTATGCAAAATGGAAATAGAGGAAGAGGCGGGAACATTTTTGATACTCAAACAGGTGCATACTACAATAATAACAGTGACTACACTTCAGATGATGTGTTGCTACCCCAATAGGACAGCCCAAGACAGGGGTTGGAGCATGCTAATAGACACACCCAACCCTAAGGGCACAGTACTGAAAGAGCAATGGGAGAAAGATCTGGGCACAGATATAACAAAGAAGGAATGGGAAAGAATACTGGGCTTTCCTAAAGCGGTATCGAGGAATCATTGCTTCAAACTAATGCAATTGAACGTGCTATATCGCACATACATGACCCTGCACAGGATAGCCACGTTTAACAAGGGCGTGAGTCCACGATGCCCATGGTGTAGAGGCGAGGAAGCTGATCTTATACACATGTTTTGGGTGTGTGTGCGTGGAGAGGTTTCTGGGCAAGCATAGAACGTGCCTGCAGGGAGGCTGGAGAAGAAAGGTATGAGTGGTCACCGAAAGAATGCTGCTCCGTGCCTACCCCAGAATCATCAAATACAAACACGTGGTTAAGTTTACGGATATGGCCTGCATATTAGCCAAGAGAACCATCGCCATGTCCTGGAAAACTGCTGAGGGCCACAATATGAAAAATGGCGCAGGGAATTCGAAAGGTGGGCTGAGGCGGCGACCAAGGTGTGGATGGAAGGGGCGAACAGATCGGAGCCTGACAGCAATGATAAGTGGGTAGCATGAAAACCGCTGGTCTGGGACATTTTCACCCATCCGACGACGAACCCCCCTTGAGCGTGTCAATCAGGGAAAGAGACACGCACTACTTGCCCGAAAAACCACCCTATTGCACCCAACTGACAATGGTCAACCGTAGGACCTGGAGAGTGCACGGAAGAGTTGAGCCCCAGACACTGCAGCGTTTGCCCCAACTGACATTACGAACCTATACATGGCACGTGTTGGAAGTTGTTTGTTTGTTATTATTTGTTGTTACTAAAATACTGGTTTAAATGTAGGGCATGGGGAAAAGAGATATGTTGAAATGCATGGTTGTAACTATATAAATTCCAGTAAAAACATGTCAAAATAAATGAAGTCATGCCCCCTGGTGTTTGAATTAACTTTTTGGTTAAGCAAAAATCAGAAGCAGGAGTACGTATCAAGTCTCCTTAAAGAAGGAACTTTATGTTAGTTTACTGTTTATTTTTAGAGAGTGAGAAATAAAAGTAGGGTTTTGACACAGGACCGTGTTTCATACTTTAACAGACATCTTGACAGAACCTTTTAGTATTAGTTTGGAGGCAGGGAAACCCCTTTTAGAAGTTAGGGATAGCGAGGATCTCATTTCCATTTTCCTGAATAAAAGTCTATAACCAAAATCATGCCACTTTTGTGTCAGTCTCCTTCAATACCCTTACAAATCCCAGTCAGAAAATTGACCAGAATACGGGGATCTTCTTATTCCGTCCATGCACCCACCAACTGGAACCCGATTCCATTTATCATCCGCTGGATAGAGGATTACCTCGCTTTCCGGAAGGCACTCAAGACCTTGCTCTTCCCTGCTCCATCTTGATTGATCTAGTTCACCCCCTTGGTGAGCCATCGCTCCCGGACAAGTAGGTCGTGCTTAGAAACACTTGTGTACAGGCGCGTTATAAATTACATATCTTATCATAGGTGGGAGCACCAATGAGTCACTTGAGGAGACAACAAGACAGTGACTAGCCGGCACAGAAAGGATTCTAATCGATCCGTATGATACGTTCTACATACCCCCATTGAAACTAGGTACCAGCCTAGATTCTCTGGTGAGTATAGCACTCAATCTCAATGGAACATAGCTGTATACCTCCCTGGGCATGACCACCCACTCGCATACATCTGTAACAATCCACTACTCAACTTCATAAGGCACATCACCTCTGCCATTAGAATGCAGCTGAGTCCCATGAAAATAATTTGGTCTAGGTGGGCGCACAAGCAGTCTCTTTGACTCGCCTACTCTCCTGACAGTCTATCACAGCACCCATCCACTAGCCAGATCTCCATGGGTCACTGGCAGGGACTTAGCCGCCTCTTCTAACCTTCATGCTGGCAAAAATGTAAACACACATTCTAAAATCCTCTCAGTTCTCAGACCTCGGACTTCGGTCCTCCAAGTGCGTTAACCGAACAGTGCTTTGAGACCATAGCAATGGCATTAGGCACTTAACAAATGCCATTTAACATAACATAACTACTAATCTTTCAAAATTGGCTGTTTCTATGTATTTCAAATTAAGGAATTTAGTTTGCAGGGTGCTTTGACAATTCTAGCAACATCGTCACTGATTCTCTGTAGAGAATCTTCTCCTACGTGGCCAGAGAAAGGCAGAAGCTACCTGACACTGACCCTAGGGGTGACTGTCCACAGGAGGACCACAGAGGGGAAGACAAACTCCAGAGAGGCAAGAGAATACTAGACTTAAATAACCCTTCAGTGGTAACTCCTAGTAACACCCAAGGACTTATACAACACTCCTTTATGGCTTATTATTATGTAGATACTGAATTTCCAGGCTTTTCTAGCCAACAACATTATGCACCCTCCCCTTTTCCAGTACTGAGACGAGGAAGAGGGATGGAGTAATGAGAATGACCAAACACGGCAAACCCAGGCTGCCTTCTAGTCATTGGAAACTGCTAAATGAGACCGGAACACATAAAAAGGAGAGAGGGAGAGACAGAGCTTGCCACTGCCTCCGACTGGTGCTGATGCTGTAAGGGACACTGGAGGCGAGCAGAGAGCAAACTTCTGTTAAATAAAGCCCTTTAAACTTACTCTCGGGTTGTGTTTTCCCTCTGCCATGTGGCACCGGTTTCCATGCTTTCCTGCACCGACTCGGCATCCTACCTAAGACCAATACCTGGGCAATTCTCAGTCATCAAGATCAGTGGGGTCAAGAAGGACAGGTAAGGGGTGGGACCAGGATGATTTATTACACGGCCCACGGTAGCGGAAGTGTAGTTATGGTTAAGTTGCTAAACCCATAGGAGGACCACTTTTTCGGCGGCTTATAACTTGGCTCCCCCTGCAGGAATCCTCACCAAACTTTGCAAAAACAGTATATGGCCTGCTCTGAATTTCTTCGCCAAGTTTGTTGAGGTTTCGTGCAGGGAGGGAGTTAGAGTGGGGTCAGAAAACATTTTTTTTTCCATGGTCTGAATGGGCAAAAACGTTGTGCACGGGTACAGCCCAAACGGCTGGACGGATTTGCACCAAATTTGCGGCAGGAGCGGGGGCTTGGGTCAGAAAGCGTGCTTTCGTGTGTTTGGTGGAAATCCGACCAGTACATTTGTTGCAAAGAAGTGAAATGTACGTCTCAAAAAAAAGGTAATTTCTGGCTCCACTCCACGGACCCATTTCCTTGTACGCTCCGAAGACAGAAGTCTCATTGGCTTGCAGTACACCGTGCTGTCAGTGAACTTTGGACAGGGGCCGGTGGTTGGCTGGAGGGAAGCGTGTTGTGCGTCAAAGTTTTTGGGAAATGCTGCCATGGTGTATCGGAGGAGAGTGCGGCGCCGAAAAGGACTGACAATCATAATGTACAGCATGTGGTGGTGGGAAGAAGGGAGGATAAAGAGTGGGGGAGAGAGAAGCGGAACATAGGATACATTTGTTCAGGTCGAAGAAGACGGTGGTGTGCGAGTGGTGTACGCGAGCACTGCACCAATTTGGCAGTGCCGGAAGGGGTTGGAAAACATAGTTTACAGGATTGGGTGGGTGAAAGAGGGGGTGAACATTTTGGGGGAGTGAAAAGTGGAAGATATGATACATTTGGTCGAAGAAGACAATGGAGTGTGAGTGGTGTATGCGAGCCATTCGGCAATTTGCGGATAGCTCCTGAGAGGAGAACCTTCTGTGGCGACTGCGTTGGCGCTCCATTGGAACGTGGACTGCATTTCAGATGATGCGCAGAAAGTGAAAATGTGTTGTGCTGCTGCTTAGGGGTGTCAGTGCTTATGTATACTTTGTGGGTCTCCCTTGCGGTATGGCGGTGGGTGGGCTGTCGGTGGCAGTGATACATTTGTGAAGTACGGTACGTGGCCAAATGTTGCCATGCATGCCTGCATTGCCTTGTAGTGGTTGTGGGCAAGACCCATGCATGGGAGGGCAGTGCGGCATTTTGTGTACAGCTCATCGGGGGCTACCTTCTGTACACAAGAGGCTAGGCCTTGTCCACAGCCTTGCTTCAGGGAGGGCAGTTAGACATTGCCACATGGAAGGATTTTTTTACCATCACAGTTTTGCGATAAGGACCTTTTACGCAGCTACTCACATATACTTCATTGGCAGGTAGCTGCACTGGCCACTATCATTTTTGGGTGAGTATAGGCAGACTCCGTTGGGGAAGGAGAGTGATTTGGAGACATGATGAGGATGTTTGCATTCAGTGTACTATGAGGTCTTGTGCCTGCAAAGCCCCTACCTGTAGTCAGGAAAGCTATGTGGCCACATGTTACCAGGCATGGCACTATTGCCTTCTAGTGGGCGTGTGCAAGGACTAGCATCTTGGGTGCATGGGCGGAGGCCGTAGGATGGTGTGGGTTCCCATTGTGTTGAGGCGATGGGAAGGGGTGTTGGAGGCAGTGGTGCGTTTGTCAAGTATGGAATGTGGCGCCATGTTCCCCTGCATGCCTCCATTGCCTTGTAGTGGTTGTGGGCAAGGCCTAGGCGTTTGAGCGCATGGGCGCAGGCCATAGGCCTCCGCATGTACCCAAGAGGCTAGGCCTTGTCCACAGCCTTGCTTCAGGGAGAGCAGTTAGACATTGCCACATGGAAGGATTTTTTTGCCATCACAGTTTTGCGATAGGGACCTTTTACGCAGCTACTCATATATACTGTCGATCCAGAAAAACAGACACCCCTTGATCATGGGGAAATGTACTATGTTGGCCGAAGACCAACAGTCTCATGCTCTAAGTGTTAGGAATACATAATCATAAGCTTGACCGAAGTGCGGCCATTTTAAGGTGACAAAAAATTGCCATCTTGTTTTCTTTAACGTTTGCTTATTGCTTTCTGTTGTAAATGCTTCGCTGACATGATATTCTGCTTTACCAGTGTGCAATGCAAGGCCAAGGGAAATATGCTGAAACAGAACGTAGCAACCCTGATATAAATACCCGGTCTCCTCCCGCGCGCTATCCTTGAAAGAGGGCAGCGAGGCATCCTAATCAGCCCACAGGTGTCAGTGTGTCTCGAAAACACAGTGAAAATACTCGGAACGAACATTAAATTGCTTGAATTATGTTCTTCTTTGCGGACCCCCCTCCTCAAGCCCTGTACAGTCCTGGAGAGCGAGTTGACCCCCAGGACCCAAATAGAAACTAGGAGATTGGAAGGCCTGGAATGTGGCTCTCCCCCCGCATGCAGCTTGCTAGCGAGAGCGGAAGCATTCTGTTCTTTTCAACAAAGACTTATGTCTGCAGCCTTACAAAATTGCAAACTGCTGCTAAAAGAAATGTTTGAGGTGTCATACTCGTCACGATTGTCAATCATCATGCTCAGTTCAAAGGAGATGTGGAAGGGGCGGTTTTTGATGTGACATTACTGATTGTAAGTTGTTAGTTTTGTATATATGTAACTGATGTTTGTGTCTCGCTCTCTTGCGTCTCCCGAGGTCTGTTAGACACACGTCACGGGGCATGAGACCAGTTGGCCAACTGAGACTATTTACTTTGCAATAAACCCTAGCTTTTGGGAATAAAACCTTGTGTCTGGCGTATCATTTTGTGTGTGGTGACTGTGCCTTGTTTACACATTCGAGGGTCCCTCAGGGGCCCCTTCAAGATGGTGCCCGAATAGGGACCCTCCCACACTTGTTCCATCGTGTACGTTGCAAAATAAGGAAGGCGGTAAGAACGGCGAGGACGGGAATGATCGAGCCCGGATCAAGAGGTGTTTGGGGCGCTCCTGCGTAAGCGATGAGACTCCTTTCTGCAGATCTGCACACAGCTGACCCCTGATCAACGTGCCCGGCCAGTGAACAAGGAGGCGAGGGTCCCTAAACGAGGCAGAGCCGAGATACACAGACATGACGTCATTGGTTGCGTCAGTATACGGACAAATTGTATCTTGGAAAGACAAATTGACTAATCAGGTGAGTCATGCCCCGATTCGTAAGTAATCCTGATATTGGTTGAGAGTTGATTTTGCAAAATCAAACACCCAGAGTAAGTTTGATTAACCAAGGGTAAGATTAAAACATGCCTGGGGTATTGTCCACTCTAGCGGGGTTTTCCGCTGCGGCGGACACTCTTTGGAAACTGGCCAGGTTGCACCTCCGGGGGGAACGCCAGCTTATGATATGTATGTGAAATATGGTGTGGGAGCGATAATGTTTTGTGAAATTTGGCTTAAGCAAACCAGAAAGCAGGAAGATCTTCAGTGGCCGAGCAATGGGAGTGTTGAGATGGACCGAATAGATAACCTGGAAAAGGTTTTGATAAGTAAAAAAACACACCCTGCAGCACTCGATATCCTTAGAGATTGGAGGAGGGAAGCGATGGTCCGATTTAGAAGTAGAGAGAAACATGCGCGCAGGCATAAATCAAAATCAGAAAAGGAGGAGGAGGAGTGGAGTAATAGCTTGAGGAAAGCAAATAGATGCGGCCAGTTAAATATCGAGAAAATATATCCACAAAGAGAGTTGCACTCATCCGACGAATTGATAAATAAAATATTAACTGAAACGAAACACGGCCCGAGAATAGAAACTAAAAAGACTACGTCAGTAGTTGCTGCTCAGCCCCTCCCAACCCCAGCACAGCCACAGGCTGTATCAGTAACCGCGCCGCCCACTAGTCAGCCTGCCCTGAGGGTTTCGCAATTACCACAGCCCCAACAGACAGGGGTTGGAACATGCTAATAGACACACCCAACCCTAAGGGCACAGTACTGAAAGAGCAATGGGAGAAAGATCTGGGCACAGATATAACAAAGAAGGAATGGGAAAGAATACTGGGCTTTCCTAAAGCGGTATCGAGGAATCATTGCTTCAAACTAATGCAATTGAACGTGCTATATCGCACATACATGACCCCGCACAGGATAGCCATGTTTAACAAGGGCGTGAGTCCACGATGCCCATGGTGTAGAGGCGAGGAAGCTGATCTTATACACATGTTATGGGTGTGTGTGCGTGGAGAGGTTTCTGGGCAAGCATAGAACGTGCCTGCAGGGAGGCTGGAGAAGAAAGGTATGAGTGGTCACCGAAAGAATGCCTGCTCCGTGCCTACCCCAGAATCATCAAATACAAACACGTGGTTAAGTTTACGGATATGGCCTGCATATTAGCCAAGAGAACCATCGCCATGTCCTGGAAAACTGCTGAGGGCCACAATATGAAAAATGGCGCAGGGAATTCGAAAGGTGGGCTGAGGCGGAGACCAAGGTGTGGATGGAAGGGGCGAACAGATCGGAGCCTGACAGCAATGATAAGTGGGTAGCATGAAAACCGCTGGTCTGGGACATTTTCACCCATCCGACGACGAACCCCCCTTGAGCGTGTCAATCAGGGAAAGAGACACGCACTACTTGCCCGAAAAACCACCCTATTGCACCCAACTGACAATGGTCAACCGTAGGACCTGGAGAGTGCACGGAAGAGTTGAGCCCCAGACACTGCAGCGTTTGCCCCAACTGACATTACGAACCTATACATGGCACGTGTTGGAAGTTGTTTGTTTGTTATTATTTGTTGTTACTAAAATACTGGTTTAAATGTAGGGCATGGGGAAAAGAGATATGTTGAAATGCATGGTTGTAACTATATAAATTCCAGTAAAAACATGTCAAAATAAATGAAGTCATGCCCCCTGGTGTTTGAATTAACTTTTTGGTTAAGCAAAAATCAGAAGCAGGAGAACGTATCAAGTCTCCTTAAAGAAGGAACTTTATGTTAGTTTACTGTTTATTTTTAGAGAGTGAGAAATAAAAGTAGGGTTTTGACACAGGACCGTGTTTCATACTTTAACAGACATCTTGACAGAACCTTTTAGTATTAGTTTGGAGGCAGGGAAACCCCTTTTAGAAGTTAGGGATAGCGAGGATCTCATTTCCATTTTCCTGAATAAAAGTCTATAACCAAAATCATGCCACTTTTGTGTCAGTCTCCTTCAATACCCTTACAAATCCCAGTCAGAAAATTGACCAGAATACGGGGATCTTCTTATTCCGTCCATGCACCCACCAACTGGAACCCGATTCCATTTATCATCCGCTGGATAGAGGATTACCTCGCTTTCCGGAAGGCACTCAAGACCTTGCTCTTCCCTGCTCCATCTTGATTGATCTAGTCCACCCCCTTGGTGAGCCATTGCTCCCGGACAAGTAGGTCGTGCTTAGAAACACTTGTGTACAGGCGCGTTATAAATTACATATCTTATCATAGGTGGGAGCACCAATGAGTCACTTGAGGAGACAACAAGACATTGACTAGCCGGCACAGAAAGGATTCTAATCGATCCGTATGATACGTTCTACATACCCCCATTAAAACTAGGTACCAGCCTAGATTCTCTGGTGAGTATAGCACTCAATCTCAATGGAACATAGCTGTATACCTCCCTGGGCATGACCACCCACTCGCATACATCTGTAACAATCCACTACTCAACTTCATAAGGCACATCACCTCTGCCATTAGAATGCAGCTGAGTCCCATGAAAATAATTTGGTCTAGGTGGGCGCACAAGCAGTCTCTTTGACTCGCCTACTCTCCTGACAGTCTATCACAGCACCCATCCACTAGCCAGATCTCCATGGGTCACTGGCAGGGACTTAGCCGCCTCTTCTAACCTTCATGCTGGCAAAAATGTAAACACACATTCTAAAATCCTCTCAGTTCTCAGACCTCGGACTTCGGTCCTCCAAGTGCGTTAACCGAACAGTGCTTTGAGACCATAGCAATGGCATTAGGCACTTAACAAATGCCATTTAACATAACATAACTACTAATCTTTCAAAATTGGCTGTTTCTATGTATTTCAAATTAAGGAATTTAGTTTGCAGGGTGCTTTGACAATTCTAGCAACATCGTCACTGATTCTCTGTAGAGAATCTTCTCCTACGTGGCCAGAGAAAGGCAGAAGCTACCTGACACTGACCCTAGGGGTGACTGTCCACAGGAGGACCACAGAGGGGAAGACAAACTCCAGAGAGGCAAGAGAATACTAGACTTAAATAACCCTTCAGTGGTAACTCCTAGTAACACCCAAGGACTTATACAACACTCCTTTATGGCTTATTATTATGTAGATACTGAATTTCCAGGCTTTTCTAGCCAACAACATTATGCACCCTCCCCTTTTCCAGTACTGAGACGAGGAAGAGGGATGGAGTAATGAGAATGACCAAACACGGCAAACCCAGGCTGCCTTCTAGTCATTGGAAACTGCTAAATGAGACCGGAACACATAAAAAGGAGAGAGGGAGAGACAGAGCTTGCCACTGCCTCCGACTGGTGCTGATGCTGTAAGGGACACTGGAGGCGAGCAGAGAGCAAACTTCTGTTAAATAAAGCCCTTTAAACTTACTCTCGGGTTGTGTTTTCCCTCTGCCATGTGGCACCGGTTTCCATGATTTCCTGCACCGACTCGGCATCCTACCTAAGACCAATACCTGGGCAATTCTCAGTCATCAAGATCAGTGGGGTCAAGAAGGACAGGTAAGGGGTGGGACCAGGATGATTTATTACACGGCCCACGGTAGCGGATGTGTAGTTATGGTTAAGTTGCTAAACCCATAGGAGGACCACTTTTTCGGCGGCTTATAACTTGGCTCCCCCTGCAGGAATCCTCACCAAACTTTGCAAAAACAGTATATGGCCTGCTCTGAATTTCTTCGCCAAGTTTGTTGAGGTTTCGTGCAGGGAGGGAGTTAGAGTGGGGTCAGAAAACATTTTTTTTTCCATGGTCTGAATGGGCAAAAACGTTGTGCACGGGTACAGCCCAAACGGCTGGACGGATTTGCACCAAATTTGCGGCAGGAGCGGGGGCTTGGGTCAGAAAGCGTGCTTTCGTGTGTTTGTTGGAAATCCGACCAGTACATTTGTTGCAAAGAAGTGAAATGTACGTCTCAAAAAAAAGGTAATTTCTGGCTCCACTCCACGGACCCATTTCCTTGTACGCTCCGAAGACAGAAGTCTCATTGGCTTGCAGTACACCGTGCTGTCAGTGAACTTTGGACAGGGGCCGGTGGTTGGCTGGAGGGAAGCGTGTTGTGCGTCAAAGTTTTTGGGAAATGCTGCCATGGTGTATCGGAGGAGAGTGCGGCGCTGAAAAGGACTGACAATCATAATGTACAGCATGTGGTGGTGGGAAGAAGGGAGGATAAAGAGTGGGGGAGAGAGAAGTGGAACATAGGATACATTTGTTCAGGTCGAAGAAGACGGTGGTGTGCGAGTGGTGTACGCGAGCACTGCACCAATTTGGCAGTGCCGGAAGGGGTTGGAAAACATAGTTTACAGGATTGGGTGGGTGAAAGAGGGGGTGAACATTTTGGGGGAGTGAAAAGTGGAAGATATGATACATTTGGTCGAAGAAGACAATGGAGTGTGAGTGGTGTATGCGAGCCATTCGGCAATTTGCGGATAGCTCCTGAGAGGAGAACCTTCTGTGGCGACTGCGTTGGCGCTCCATTGGAACGTGGACTGCATTTCAGATGATGCGCAGAAAGTGAAAATGTGTTGTGCTGCTGCCTAGGGGTGTCAGTGCTTATGTATACTTTGTGGGTCTCCCTTGCGGTATGGCGGTGGGTGGGCTGTCGGTGGCAGTGATACATTTGTGAAGTACGGTACGTGGCCAAATGTTGCCATGCATGCCTGCATTGCCTTGTAGTGGTTGTGGGCAAGACCCACCCCCGCAATGCAATGCCTCCATGCATGGGAGGGCAGTGCGGCATTTTGTGTACAGCTCATCGGGGGCTACCTTCTGTACACAAGAGGCTAGGCCTTGTCCACAGCCTTGCTTCAGGGAGGGCAGTTAGACATTGCCACATGGAAGGATTTTTTTACCATCACAGTTTTGCGATAAGGACCTTTTACGCAGCTACTCACATATACTTCATTGGCAGGTAGCTGCACTGGCCACTATCATTTTTGGGTGAGTATAGGCAGACTCCGTTGGGGAAGGAGAGTGATTTGGAGACATGATGAGGATGTTTGCATTCAGTGTACTATGAGGTCTTGTGCCTGCAAAGCCCCTACCTGTAGTCAGGAAAGCTATGTGGCCACATGTTACCAGGCATGGCACTATTGCCTTCTAGTGGGCGTGTGCAAGGACTAGCATCTTGGGTGCATGGGCGGAGGCCGTAGGATGGTGTGGGTTCCCATTGTGTTGAGGCGATGGGAAGGGGTGTTGGAGGCAGTGGTACGTTTGTCAAGTATGGAATGTGGCGCCATGTTCCCCTGCATGCCTCCATTGCCTTGTAGTGGTTGTGGGCAAGGCCTAGGCGTTTGAGCGCATGGGCGCAGGCCATAGGCCTCCGCATGTACCCAAGAGGCTAGGCCTTGTCCACAGCCTTGCTTCAGGGAGAGCAGTTAGACATTGCCACATGGAAGGATTTTTTTGCCATCACAGTTTTGCGATAGGGACCTTTTACGCAGCTACTCATATATACTGTCGATCCAGAAAAACAGACACCCCTTGATCATGGGGAAATGTACTATGTTGGCCGAAGACCAACAGTCTCATGCTCTAAGTGTTAGGAATACATAATCATAAGCTTGACCGAAGTGCGGCCATTTTAAGGTGACAAAAAATTGCCATCTTGTTTTCTTTAACGTTTGCTTATTGCTTTCTGTTGTAAATGCTTCGCTGACATGATATTCTGCTTTACCAGTGTGCAATGCAAGGCCAAGGGAAATATGCTGAAACAGAACGTAGCAACCCTGATATAAATACCCGGTCTCCTCCCGCGCGCTATCCTTGAAAGAGGGCAGCGAGGCATCCTAATCAGCCCACAGGTGTCAGTGTGTCTCGAAAACACAGTGAAAATACTCGGAACGAACATTAAATTGCTTGAATTATGTTCTTCTTTGCGGACCCCCCTCCTCGAGCCCTGTACAGTCCTGGAGAGCGAGTTGACCCCCAGGACCCAAATAGAAACTAGGAGATTGGAAGGCCTGGAATGTGGCTCTCCCCCCGCATGCAGCTTGCTAGCGAGAGCGGAAGCATTCTGTTATTTTCAACAAAGACTTATGTCTGCAGCCTTACAAAATTGCAAACTGCTGCTAAAAGAAATGTTTGAGGTGTCATACTCGTCACGATTGTCAATCATCATGCTCAGTTCAAAGGAGATGTGGAAGGGGCGGTTTTTGATGTGACATTACTGATTGTAAGTTGTTAGTTTTGTATATATGTAACTGATGTTTGTGTCTCGCTCTCTTGCGTCTCCCGAGGTCTGTTAGACACACGTCACGGGGCATGAGACCAGTTGGCCAACTGAGACTATTTACTTTGCAATAAACCCTAGCTTTTGGGAATAAAACCTTGTGTCTGGCGTATCATTTTGTGTGTGGTGACTGTGCCTTGTTTACACATTCGAGGGTCCCTCAGGGGCCCCTTCAAGATGGTGCCCGAATAGGGACCCTCCCACACTTGTTCCATCGTGTACGTTGCAAAATAAGGAAGGCGGTAAGAACGGCGAGGACGGGAATGATCGAGCCCGGATCAAGAGGTGTTTGGGGCGCTCCTGCGTAAGCGATGAGACTCCTTTCTGCAGATCTGCACACAGCTGACCCCTGATCAACGTGCCCGGCCAGTGAACAAGGAGGCGAGGGTCCCTAAACGAGGCAGAGCCGAGATACACAGACATGACGTCATTGGTTGCGTCAGTATACGGACAAATTGTATCTTGGAAAGACAAATTGACTAATCAGGTGAGTCATGCCCCGATTCGTAAGTAATCCTGATATTGGTTGAGAGTTGATTTTGCAAAATCAAACACCCAGAATAAGTTTGATTAACCAAGGGTAAGATTAAAACATGCCTGGGGTATTGTCCACTCTAGCGGGGTTTTCCGCTGCGGCGGACACTCTTTGGAAACTGGCCAGGTTGCACCTCCGGGGGGAACGCCAGCTTATGATATGTATGTGAAATATGGTGTGGGAGCGATAATGTTTTGTGAAATTTGGCTTAAGCAAACCAGAAAGCAGGAAGATCTTCAGTGGCCGAGCAATGGGAGTGTTGAGATGGACCGAATAGATAACCTGGAAAAGGTTTTGATAAGTAAAAAAACACACCCTGCAGCACTCGATATCCTTAGAGATTGGAGGAGGGAAGCGATGGTCCGATTTAGAAGTAGAGAGAAACATGCGCGCAGGCATAAATCAAAATCAGAAAAGGAGGAGGAGGAGTGGAGTAATAGCTTGAGGAAAGCAAATAGATGCGGCCAGTTAAATATCGAGAAAATATATCCACAAAGAGAGTTGCACTCATCCGACGAATTGATAAATAAAATATTAACTGAAACGAAACACGGCCCGAGAATAGAAACTAAAAAGACTACGTCAGTAGTTGCTGCTCAGCCCCTCCCAACCCCAGCACAGCCACAGGCTGTATCAGTAACCGCGCCGCCCACTAGTCAGCCTGCCCTGAGGGTTTCGCAATTACCACAGCCCCAACAGACAGGGGTTGGAACATGCTAATAGACACACCCAACCCTAAGGGCACAGTACTGAAAGAGCAATGGGAGAAAGATCTGGGCACAGATATAACAAAGAAGGAATGGGAAAGAATACTGGGCTTTCCTAAAGCGGTATCGAGGAATCATTGCTTCAAACTAATGCAATTGAACGTGCTATATCGCACATACATGACCCCGCACAGGATAGCCACGTTTAACAAGGGCGTGAGTCCACGATGCCCATGGTGTAGAGGCGAGGAAGCTGATCTTATACACATGTTTTGGGTGTGTGTGCGTGGAGAGGTTTCTGGGCAAGCATAGAACGTGCCTGCAGGGAGGCTGGAGAAGAAAGGTATGAGTGGTCACCGAAAGAATGCCTGCTCCGTGCCTACCCCAGAATCATCAAATACAAACACGTGGTTAAGTTTACGGATATGGCCTGCATATTAGCCAAGAGAACCATCGCCATGTCCTGGAAAACTGCTGAGGGCCACAATATGAAAAATGGCGCAGGGAATTCGAAAGGTGGGCAGAGGCGGAGACCAAGGTGTGGATGGAAGGGGCGAACAGATCGGAGCCTGACAGCAATGATAAGTGGGTAGCATGAAAACCGCTGGTCTGGGACATTTTCACCCATCCGACGACGAACCCCCCTTGAGCGTGTCAATCAGGGAAAGAGACACGCACTACTTGCCCGAAAAACCACCCTATTGCACCCAACTGACAATGGTCAACCGTAGGACCTGGAGAGTGCACGGAAGAGTTGAGCCCCAGACACTGCAGCGTTTGCCCCAACTGACATTACGAACCTATACATGGCACGTGTTGGAAGTTGTTTGTTTGTTATTATTTGTTGTTACTAAAATACTGGTTTAAATGTAGGGCATGGGGAAAAGAGATATGTTGAAATGCATGGTTGTAACTATATAAATTCCAGTAAAAACATGTCAAAATAAATGAAGTCATGCCCCCTGGTGTTTGAATTAACTTTTTGGTTAAGCAAAAATCAGAAGCAGGAGAACGTATCAAGTCTCCTTAAAGAAGGAACTTTATGTTAGTTTACTGTTTATTTTTAGAGAGTGAGAAATAAAAGTAGGGTTTTGACACAGGACCGTGTTTCATACTTTAACAGACATCTTGACAGAACCTTTTAGTATTAGTTTGGAGGCAGGGAAACCCCTTTTAGAAGTTAGGGATAGCGAGGATCTCATTTCCATTTTCCTGAATAAAAGTCTATAACCAAAATCATGCCACTTTTGTGTCAGTCTCCTTCAATACCCTTACAAATCCCAGTCAGAAAATTGACCAGAATACGGGGATCTTCTTATTCCGTCCATGCACCCACCAACTGGAACCCGATTCCATTTATCATCCGCTGGATAGAGGATTACCTCGCTTTCCGGAAGGCACTCAAGACCTTGCTCTTCCCTGCTCCATCTTGATTGATCTAGTCCACCCCCTTGGTGAGCCATCGCTCCCGGACAAGTAGGTCGTGCTTAGAAACACTTGTGTACAGGCGCGTTATAAATTACATATCTTATCATAGGTGGGAGCACCAATGAGTCACTTGAGGAGACAACAAGACAGTGACTAGCCGGCACAGAAAGGATTCTAATCGATCCGTATGATACGTTCTACATACCCCCATTGAAACTAGTGTCTTGATATTGGGCAAAATCTTCCTCGGGGCCAGCCCTTTGAGAGCAAAAATACCCAATTCAGCCCAAAATACAGGTTCTATTGTGCTGAGCAGTGATCTCATGCTAGTGACAAATGACACCCTCAAAGTGTTAGCATATTTATTCTAAGCAGTGAATTTCATATACATTTGGTATTCAAGTTAGAGAATATTACAAAGCATAAAACAAAGAGCAATGCAAAATATAGTGAAACATGGAACTTAGATAAACATAGAGAAACATAGAGAAATATAGAGAAACATAGAGAAACACAGTCTTACGTCCCTTAATCAGCCCTGGGAGACCTGGGTTTTTCATAAGCTAGCTGTAAAACAAGCCCCGCTCATAGAAAAACAAGGCTGGAGGACACCGTGAGAGCCAATTCCGGGCACCTGACTGTACACGAATCAAGTCCACAGGCGATCTCCCCCTGATCCATGTGTGCATGGATATTTTATAATCTCTTGCTGTCAGTCACCATGACGCACAGTTCCAGAACTTTCCCTGTGCAACTGGCTCATGGAAAAAACCCAGCTCTCTCTGAGATGCTCCCTGCTCGCTCCTACCCCCTCCCTTGTTCCCATCTGTGCTGGCTGAGGAATGTCTTATCAGTACCTTCCCAGAGAAAAGGAAGATTAGCTTGGAGCCAGGGCTACCGTTAGTGAGGCTGAATATTCTAAGGGAAGCAGCGATGTATTAACCCCATCTGCAAGCTCTAAAAGGCATGCACTCATAGCTTAGTGTTTATAGCGCTTAAGACTGGCTATCTAAGCGCTATATAGGTGCCATGATGTTCCAAACACTCCAAAAACCTATTAGCTACATAGCTAGGGGCCCTCCCTGCCTGTCTATCAACAATGCTTAATTTGACCTATTTCATACTAGGCCTGCATATTCCTTGTAGCTCACTACTGCATAATGGAAGTGCTACAACAGACTACTGTCAGCATTTTTAGCACATACTTTGAATACACTATTGGCTTTCAGCGGCTAATGCTGTCATCTAAAGCCCTGATTGGCAAGGTTGCAATTTCGTGTATCACTACATTCCACCCCTATTCAACGTGTGTGCGACAAAATGCTGACTAATACCTATCAATATAGTATTTAGTGCAGTGATAAAGACCTTGGGGCTTTGCAAGAGGTTTAAGCAAACTATCTTCTAGCGGTTAGTTAGCGTGGCATGCAAGGTAAAACACTACCTAAACAAAAATGTACACAAAGTGAACAGTGACATATACCCTTGCCAAAACCTGGCCTACACAAAAAATACCTACACCAAGTGAACATGGACATTTACTCTAGCCAAAACATGGCCTACACAAAAATACCTAAATCAATTTTGTATAACTGATTGTCAGTTAAAAAGCAGCATGCAGTTAAAATGTCAAGGCAATCCAGTGTAGTCTAATCTACAATGCACTATTGCATTTATGTATGGTTACCAATTCTAAAACCTGGCAGCCTTTCACCCTAAGGGCCTACCCTCCCCCTGATCCCAGGGCATTCAAGCGTGACTATGGGCTGTGTGACTAGACACTTCCCCCAGGTAGGTGGAACCCAACCAGAAACCATCTAATTTCGTGAACAAGGTGAACCCATGGGCACCAGGTTGTCTAAATAAAAACAATTCTACTAATTTACATCAAAGCATGGCATGTGTTATTCATGCAATCAAAAAGCAAGCAATTCAATCCATATGTATGCTGGTAACTGTAGCTCTGCGTGCCAGTGTGTGGAGGATGGTTGCCCCCACCCAGTAAAAAGCCAACACCTGCTGATTTAACAATGTTTGCCATACAATGCATCGTGTGTATTTAGCAGTCTTGTTGACCTGCCCTATGGCAGACAAAAATGTCTTCATGTCTAAAATTCTGTCATCTTCAATTGGCTGTCAATACTTGTAGCAGTGCTGGGCATATCAATGGGCCCCACTAGGCCAGAAGTTCTATAGCAGAGCTGGCATCAGAACCCATAGTGGCTAGCTTATTGTGCACAGTTTCTATGTCACAAGCATATAAAGCTCCTGCAATTAATGAATCTAGCTCCCTAGCTACGCGCACTCTAGTGATGGGCCATAGAAATGGACTCCATTTGTAGCAGCTTGGTAGTACTAAGGAAACATTGCCTCATGATAAATCTATGTCTAAGTGTAGCACTGTAATAATGAAGGTGTGCATTACCAGTCTACAATTTACATGTTGTCTTACCACTGGAAAATCTAACAGGTTCACAGTGTCTACCTTCTGTGACTTGGAGAATACCCTTCTTCAAGTGGGATATCTACCATATACAATATTAACTTTAGCCACAAACACCATACTACTATCCGGCAGTGGCTGTTTCATCACACCATGGAAAAAATTCATTTAGTCAAGTTATAGTTCATTAAATCTTGGCGAGAACACTCGCTGCAGTTCTTGGTCAGAAAAACATCACATTAGACAAATTAAACAAATGGTATCCATTCAGTGACAAAAGATGCCTGACAATGTGCCAGGCCAGTACACTAGCAATTCCATGTGGATACTCATTTGTAGCGCTTTTCCAAAGAATTATTCCAAATGTTTACAATCAAACGGTGACTCTTTGCATTAGTGTGCTGGAGACAGCTGTCCCCACAAAAACATGAAACTGGTTGGTTTAACAAAAAACCGTGTCACACTCTGTGTCATAAAATCAAACATCAAGTCAGTCATGGTTTCATTTACCTGCCTTAAGCTGGCTGTAAAAGTATCCAGTGTTTCAAAGATTACCATTTCAAATTATAGCTCATACACTTGGCAGCATTACTTCAATTAAGAATCTTAACCTACGCACAGGTGACTTTGATGTGCGCACTCATCTTATCTCAAAATAAATTACGCTCCTGCTTGCATAATTCTGCTGCCCCAACAGTTCATAAATCATTCTCCTGCCTACGTGCAATGTAGAATATTTTTTTTTTTTTTTCAAAAACAAAACATCTCTGGTTAAAGCCATTCAGTTGGAAGAGTAAAACCATTTGGTTTTTTCAGATTCATCTCAACAGTGCATTTAAAAACCATTTTTCAATGTGTTAGCATTCAATTGCTGTGTCACACAGCTGTATGTGGTGCCTGATGTTACAGTCCACAATTCATTGTCCATAGTCCTTTAAACAAGAAAGGGCAAAAAATGTCATTTAAATGTGTAGCATCAAATACTTGATAATTAGCCAAGTCTGCATCGTGCCAGTTCAGCAAAAGTTATTACTCTGTTGGACACTATTCGCAGGTTACAGCATTGAGTGCGGTGCAGGGCACGTTAAAGTTGAAATAGCATGTCGCAGTGGCTCGCTTTCTCTGAGAATGCGTCTGACCCTTCTTTGATCAGTGTCACCCACAAACTGCATATTCAATCTCTGATATTGTAAAATGTCTTGTTGTGCTTTGCCTAGGCAAAATACAAACAGAAATGTTAGGATGTCATCAAAACTTCAATATCAGCGTTATCCACCCCTTCCCCTAATACCACCCCCATCTTCAAAAAGTCTCATCAGGTAACTACACACTTTGTCATTGCTACTGCAATTATTTATCACCTTTCTGCATGTTTCTGGGGGCTTATTTACACTCAACCATACGGGGTGTAACTGCCTAATCACAAACTCATTTGTGCAATGCAATCATAGCTGGTCAATGGTACCTCAGACTGATCTGTGCTTTTACAAAGCCATATAGTAAGTACCCAGGTCGCACAATGCTTTTCTTTTTCACCAAAGCGATCACCAATGCCAGGCGCCAACTTGCTTCCAGTGTCTCATGATCTTGATTCAGTTTGCCCTGCTGGCATCACTCCATTTTTCAAAGGTAAAGTCTTTCAGTCCAATACCGCTTGCAGTTGTACGAGCAGCTTTGTTTATTTATCTTTCTTTTCTTAGCAGTGTCTTTTCAAGCCTCTGGTTTTTTCACTTGTCATTTTTTCAAAGGGCGTTTGCTGTTTTTTGAACCACTCCTTTGAGTGCGATAGTCTGAGTCAGTTTCTTTTGTTGCTTCAACAAATCATTCATTCTTGCACTAAGCCGTGTGGCTTCTGGATCATGGCTAATGTGCAGTGTTCATGTTGTACTTCAAAGCCCCGCTCTGCATGTTGTCTCTTGCAAAACGGCTAAGCACTTTTTGTCAGTTTTGCTTCCATCTGGAATGCCATAATGTCTTTGTCAGTTACTCCATCCCCTGGCAATGTAGCTTGCAGTTTGCCAGATGTGTATTTTCTCTTCTCAAAGCACCTAGAGGTTTCTTCTCCAGTGTACAGCGCTTTACTTCAGTTCACATCACATGGAGCATTGGAATGCAGCTTGCACAGCAATAGCGCTTTACTTCACTTCACATCACATCACATGGGAATGCGGTTTGCACAGTAATGTCTGTTGGAATGGGCAGCTGTCTTTTCTTGGCCCATTCACAGATGCATAGGTAAATGTTCAGATGTGATGTGCCCGTCTGCCATCCTGCATGAAGCCTTTGCTCCGTACCACAGTTTACTGGGCAAATTCTTTACTTTTTGAACAGCTCTCTGTTTTTGCTCCCCCTTCCTCAGGAATGCAGGCATGTTTATCTTTCGTGTGCACCTGGCAGCGCCATGAGCACGCAGCTTATCTCTTTTGCCTATAACTCTTATACTGTGGCGGCTTCACTCGTTTCAGACAATTCATCCAGATTAACTCTTTCTTGTACTGTTTCTGCTTTTGTTTGCCTTCACGCACCTCGCCCAAGACAGCTTCAAGGCACAAGCTCTGCACACACAGCAAGACTCTTGTTTTTCAAAAGCGGCACTTTTCTTGTCATTTTTCTACTCCATGTAATTTTGCAAAATGTCAAAGCGTCTTTTTTTTTCTTGTAATGTGCGATCTTTCAAGAGAACTCACAACCCATTAAATCTTTGTGCTATCTTATCACACACAGATGTTTCATTCTGTTGTACCATTGCCAAACTATAACCACTCAGTTCAGTGCATTTAAAAATAAAAATGCCAATGTTTAGTGCAGCTCCCTGCACGTTTTTTTTTCTCCAAGAACAACCCACACTCTATTGCTTGTGGGCTGTTTAATGTGTCAACAACATTTTTCCCCATGTATCACAGTCAACAGGTCACTATTTCCAAAGCATACATCACTTATAAGGCAACAGCACAAATCCATGGCATAGCATGGGGACAGTCAAAAATACTCCAGGGGCAATTTAGAAAAATATAAATTGTTTTTCCCCCCAACCATTGCAAACTGATTCTGCAATTTCAAATCAGTACACAAAAATCGAAAATCCAAATAACATTCACTCACTTTCCTTTTAAGTGAGTCTCTCACCCAATATAAGCATGGCACAGCCTAAAATGCAATATAACCATTTTAGTGTGTTTCCTTTAAACAGAATTTGCCACCATTAGCACATGGAATTTTACAGTTGCCAAAAGAAAGAAAAAACTCTTTAGGCTCTCAGCACAGATGTTACTCATTCTCCTAAGCATGGCTCATTCCCCTTCCTCATTATTCAGGAATGCCAACCCTTCAAAAGCATATATCAAAAAAGACGAACCTTCGCCTCCGAACATTACAGCCCCCACTCGCTAGCACACTGGGGCTGAGTCAATGGTTAAATCACTATTCACAATTTGCATGTCAAATCCCTGCAATTATTTTTTTTTCCTGCCCTCATGACAGAATAGAGATGAGAACTCCGTCTCATTATGCATTCCAAATTACAACTTTAAACTTGGGAAACCACATGATAAAATTCTTTTTCTAATTGAGCATACATCTTTCTTAACCATTCATCGGAGTGCTTTAAACAAAGCCATTTCCCGCTCGTTTATTGCCTTGTACTCCCTGGCACCAATCCCATGCAATAAGTCAGTCACGACTGATTTACTGAAGGGAGTCTTAACCACACAAGCTATCGGCCACGGCAAGCCGACACAACATTGCTGCCTTTTGAAGTCTCAGAGCTGCAGTGAGACCATCAAGGAAATGCGACAGCCTGCTC
The DNA here is from genome assembly GCF_040938575.1 of Ambystoma mexicanum. Classification (NCBI taxonomy): domain Eukaryota; kingdom Metazoa; phylum Chordata; class Amphibia; order Caudata; family Ambystomatidae; genus Ambystoma; species Ambystoma mexicanum. The sequence goes on from NC_090934.1 coordinate 233,096,400, forward strand.
CCCACTCTACACTGTGTTCTCTCACACCATTTGTCATGTCAGCATGGCACTGCTCTTCACAAATCCCACCGCTGCCACCAAATGTCTTGATATTGGGCAAAATCTTCCTCGGGGCCAGCCCTTTGAGAGCAAAAATACCCAATTCAGCCCAAAATACAGGTTCTATTGTGCTGAGCAGTGATCTCATGCTAGTGACAAATGACACCCTCAAAGTGTTAGCATATTTATTCTAAGCAGTGAATTTCATATACATTTGGTATTCAAGTTAGAGAATATTACAAAGCATAAAACAAAGAGCAATGCAAAATATAGTGAAACATGGAACTTAGATAAACATAGAGAAACATAGAGAAATATAGAGAAACATAGAGAAACACAGTCTTACGTCCCTTAATCAGCCCTGGGAGACCTGGGTTTTTCATAAGCTAGCTGTAAAACAAGCCCCGCTCATAGAAAAACAAGGCTGGAGGACACCGTGAGAGCCAATTCCGGGCACCTGACTGTACACGAATCAAGTCCACAGGCGATCTCCCCCTGATCCATGTGTGCATGGATATTTTATAATCTCTTGCTGTCAGTCACCATGACGCACAGTTCCAGAACTTTCCCTGTGCAACTGGCTCATGGAAAAAACCCAGCTCTCTCTGAGATGCTCCCTGCTCGCTCCTACCCCCTCCCTTGTTCCCATCTGCGCTGGCTGAGGAATGTCTTATCAGTACCTTCCCAGAGAAAAGGAAGATTAGCTTGGAGCCAGGGCTACCGTTAGTGAGGCTGAATATTCTAAGGGAAGCAGCGATGTATTAACCCCATCTGCAAGCTCTAAAAGGCATGCACTCATAGCTTAGTGTTTATAGCGCTTAAGACTGGCTATCTAAGCGCTATATAGGTGCCATGATGTTCCAAACACTCCAAAAACCTATTAGCTACATAGCTAGGGGCCCTCCCTGCCTGTCTATCAACAATGCTTAATTTGACCTATTTCATACTAGGCCTGCATATTCCTTGTAGCTCACTACTGCATAATGGAAGTGCTACAACAGACTACTGTCAGCATTTTTAGCACATACTTTGAATACACTATTGGCTTTCAGCGGCTAATGCTGTCATCTAAAGCCCTGATTGGCAAGGTTGCAATTTCGTGTATCACTACAACTAGGTACCAGCCTAGATTCTCTGGTGAGTATAGCACTCAATCTCAATGGAACATAGCTGTATACCTCCCTGGGCATGACCACCCACTCGCATACATCTGTAACAATCCACTACTCAACTTCATAAGGCACATCACCTCTGCCATTAGAATGCAGCTGAGTCCCATGAAAATAATTTGGTCTAGGTGGGCGCACAAGCAGTCTCTTTGACTCACCTACTCTCCTGACAGTCTATCACAGCACCCATCCACTAGCCAGATCTCCATGGGTCACTGGCAGGGACTTAGCCGCCTCTTCTAACCTTCATGCTGGCTAAAATGTAAACACACATTCTAAAATCCTCTCAGTTCTCAGACCTCGGACTTCGGTCCTCCAAGTGCGTTAACCGAACAGTGCTTTGAGACCATAGCAATGGCATTAGGCACTTAACAAATGCCATTTAACATAACATAACTACTAATCTTTCAAAATTGGCTGTTTCTATGTATTTCAAATTAAGGAATTTAGTTTGCAGGGTGCTTTGACAATTCTAGCAACATCGTCACTGATTCTCTGTAGAGAATCTTCTCCTACGTGGCCAGAGAAAGGCAGAAGCTACCTGACACTGACCCTAGGGGTGACTGTCCACAGGAGGACCACAGAGGGGAAGACAAACTCCAGAGAGGCAAGAGAATACTAGACTTAAATAACCCTTCAGTGGTAACTCCTAGTAACACCCAAGGACTTATACAACACTCCTTTATGGCTTATTATTATGTAGATACTGAATTTCCAGGCTTTTCTAGCCAACAACATTATGCACCCTCCCCTTTTCCAGTACTGAGACGAGGAAGAGGTATGGAGTAATGAGAATGACCAAACACGGCAAACCCAGGCTGCCTTCTAGTCATTGGAAACTGCTAAATGAGACCGGAACACATAAAATGGAGAGAGGGAGAGACAGAGCTTGCCACTGCCTCCGACTGGTGCTGATGCTGTAAGGGACACTGGAGGCGAGCAGAGAGCAAACTTCTGTTAAATAAAGCCCTTTAAACTTACTCTCGGGTTGTGTTTTCCCTCTGCCATGTGGCACCGGTTTCCTTGTTTTGATATGATATGATGAGGCATTTGTAAAGCGCCTATACACAAGTGTTTCAAGGCGCGAATGTTTCCTGCACCGACTCGGCATCCTACCTAAGACCAATACCTGGGCTATCCTCAGTCATCAAGATCAGTGGGGTCAAGAGGGACAGGTAAGGGGTGGGACCAGGATGATTTATTACACGGCCCACGGTAGCGGCTGTGTAGTTATGGTTAAGTTGCTAAACCCATAGGAGGACCACTTTTTCGGCAGCTTATAACTTGTCTCCCCCTGCAGGAATCCTCACCAAACTTTGCAAAAACAGTATATGGCCTGCTCTGAATTTCTTCGCCAAGTTTGTTGAGGTTTCGTGCAGGGAGGGAGTTAGAGTGGGGTCCCAAATTCTTTTTTTTCCATGGTCTGAATGGGCAAAAACCTTTTGCACGAGTACAGCCCGAACGGCTGGACGGATTTGCACCACATTTGCGGCAGGAGCGGGGGCTTGGGTCAGAAAGCGTGCTTTCGTGTGTTTGGTGGAAATCCGACCAGTACATTTGTTGCAAAGAAGTGAAATGTACGTCTCAAAAAAATAGGTAATTTCTGGCTCCACTCCACGGACCCATTTCCCTGTACGCTCCGCAGACAGAAGTCTCATTGGCTTGCAGTACACCGTGCTGTCGGTGAACTTTGGACAGGGGCCGGTGGTTGGCTGGAGGGAAGCGTGTTGTGCGTCAAAGTTTTTGGGAAATGCTGCCATGGTGTATCGGAGGAGAGTGCGGCGCTGAAAAGGACTGACAATCATAATGTACAGCATGTGGTGGTGGGAACAAGGGAGGATAAAGAGTGGGGGAGAGAGAAGTGGAACATAGGATATATTCAGGTCGAAGAAGACGGTGGTGTGCGAGTGGTGTACGCGAGCACTGCACCAATTTGGCAGTGCCGGAGGGGGTTGGAAAACATAGTTTACAGGAGTGGGTGGGTGAAAGAGGGGGTGAACATTTTGGGGGAGTGAAAAGTGGAAGATATGATACATTTGGTCGAAGAAGACAATGGAGTGTGAGTGGTGTATGCAAGCCATTCGGCAATTTGCGGATAGCTCCTGAGAGGAGAACCTTCTGTGGCGACTGCGTTGGCGCTCCATTGGAACGTGGACTGCATTTCAGATGATGCGCAGAAAGTGAAAATGTGTTGTGCTGCTGCCTAGGGGTGTCAGTGCTTATGTATACTTTGTGGGTCTCCCTTGCGGTATGACGGTGGGTGGGCTGTCGGTGGCAGTGATACATTTGTGAAGTACGGTACGTGGCCAAATGTTGCCATGCATGCCTGCATTGCCTTGTAGTGGTTGTGGGCAAGGCCCACCCCCGCAATGCAATGCCTCCATGCATGGGAGGGCAGTGAGGCATTTTGTGTGTAGCTCATCGGGGCTGCCTTCTGTACACAAGAGGCTAGGCCTTGTCCACAGCCTTGCTTCAGGGAGGGCAGTTAGACATTGCCACATGGAAGGATTTTTTTACCATCACAGTTTTGCGATAAGGACCTTTTACGCAGCTACTCACATATACTTCATTGGCAGGTAGCTGCACTGGCCACTATCATTTTTGGGTGAGTATAGGCAGACTCCATTGGGGAAGGAGAGTGATTTGGAGACATGATGAGGATGTTTGCATTCAGTGTACTATGAGGTCTTGTGCCTGCAAAGCCCCTACCTGTAGTCAGGAAAGCTACGTGGCCACATGTTACCAGGCATGGCACTATTGCCTTCTAGCGGGCGTGTGCAAGGACTAGCATCTTGGGTGCATGGGCGGAGGCCGTAGGATGGTGTGGGTTCCCATTGTGTTGAGGCGATGGGAAGGGGTGTTGGAGGCAGTGGTACGTTTGTCAAGTATGGAATGTGGCGCCATGTTCCCCTGCATGCCTCCATTGCCTTATAGTGGTTGTGGGCAAGGCCTAGGCGTTTGAGCGCATGGGCGCAGGCCATAGGCCTCCGCATGTACCCAAGAGGCTAGGCCTTGTCCACAGCCTTGCTTCAGGGAGAGCAGTTAGACATTGCCACATGGAAGGATTTTTTTGCCATCACAGTTTTGCGATAGGGACCTTTTACTGAGCTACTCATATATACTGTCGATCCAGAAAAACAGACACCCCTTGACCATGGGGAAATGTACTATGTTGGCCGAAGACCAACAGTCTCATGCTCTAAGTGTTAGGAATACATAATCATAAGCTTGACCGAAGTGCGGCCATTTTAAGGTGACAAAAAATCGCCATCTTGTTTTCTTTAACGTTTGCTTATTGCTTTCTGTTCTAAATGCTTCGCTGACATGATATTCTGCTTTACCAGTGTGCAATGCAAGGCCAAGGGAAATATGCTGAAACAGAACGTAGCAACCCTGATATAAAAACCCGGTCTCCTCCCGCGCGCTATCCTTGAAAGAGGGCAGCGAGGCATCCTAATCAGCCCACAGGTGTCAGGTTGTCTCGAAAACACAGTGAAAATACTCGGAACGAACATTAAATTGCTTGAATTATGTTCTTCTTTGCAGACCCCACTCCTCGAGGCCTGTAAAGTCCTGGAGAGCGAGTTGACCCCCAGGACCCAAATAGAAACTAGGAGATTGGAAGGCCTGGAATGTGGCTCTCCCCCCGCATGCAGCTTGCTAGGGAGAGCAGAAGCATTCTGTTCTTTTCAACAAAGACTTATGTCTGCAGCCTTACACAATTGCAAACTGCTGCTAAAAGAAATGTTTGAGGTGTCATACTCGTCACGATTGTCAATCATCATGCTCAGTTCAAAGGAGATGTGGAAGGGGCGGTTTTTGATGTGACATTACTGATTGTAAGTTGTTAGTTTTGTATATATGTAACTGATGTTTGTGTCGCGCTCTCTTGCGTCTCCTAAGGTCTGTTAGACACACGTCACGGGGCATGAGACCAGTTGGCCAACTGAGACTATTTACTTTGCAATAAACCCTAGCTTTTGGGAATAAAACCTTGTGTCTGGCGTATCAGTTCGTGTGTGGTGACTGTGCCTTGTTTCCACATTCGAGGGTCCCTCAGGGGCCCCTTCAAGATGGTGCCCGAATAGGGACCCTCCCACACTTGTTCCATCGTGTACGTTGCAAAATAAGGAAGGCGGTAAGAACGGCGAGGATGGGAATGATCGAGCCGGGATCAGGAGGTGTTTGGGGCACTCCTGCGTAAGCGATGAGACTCCTTTCTGCAGATCTGCACACAGCTGATCCCTGATCAACGTGCCCGGCCAGTGAACAAGGAGGCGAGGGTCCCGAAACGAGGCAGAGCCGAGATACACAGACATGACGTCATTGGTTGCATCAGTATACGGACAAATTTTGTCTTGGAAAGACAAATTGACTAATCAGGTGAGTCATGCCCCGATTCGTAAGTAATCCTGATATTGGTTGAGAGTTGATTTTGCAAAATCAAACACCCAGAGTAAGTTTGATTAACCAAGGGTAAGAATAAATCATGCCTGGGGTATTGTCCACCGTAGCAGGGTTTTCCGCTGCGGCGGACACTCTTTGGAAACTGGCCAGGTTGCACCTCCGGGGGGAATGCCAGCTTATGATATGTATGTGAAATATGGTGTGGGAGCGATAATGTTTTGTGAAATTTGGCTTAAGCAAACCAGAAAGCAGGAAGATCTTCAGTGGCCGAGGAATGGGAGTGTTGAGATGGGCCGAATAGATAACCTGGAAAAGGTTTTGATAAGTAAAAAAACACACCCTGCAGCACTCGATATCCTTAGAGATTGGAGGAGGGAAGCGATGGTCCGATTTAGAAGTAGAGAGAAACATGCGTGCAGGCATAAATCAAAATCAGAAAAGGAGGAGGAGGAGTGGAGTAATAGCTTGAGGAAAGCAAATAGATGCGACCAGTTAAATATCGAGAAAATATATCCACAAAGAGAGTTGCACTCATCCGACGAATTGATAAATAAAATATTAACTGAAACGAAACACGGCCCGAGAATAGAAACTAAAAAGACTACGTCAGTAGTTGCTGCTCAGCCCCTCCAAACCCCAGCACAGCCACAGGCTGTATCAGTAACCGCGCCGCCCACTAGTCAGCCCGCCCTGAGGGTTTCGCAATTACCACAGCCCCAACAGACATCTCTCACTTACACTGCCCCCGCTGCACCTCTCGCCCAAGAGGGTGTCTCCGTCCCGACTGCTCCCCGAATAAGCGAACTTGAACAAAGTGAATTTGTGAGAGTGACCCCCAGCGCGATCAGCAAGGAGAGAAAGCGAGACTTGCAAGAGCAGGCGGAAATGTATATAGACGAGAATGATGAGGCAGCCACACTAGCGTCGATGTATGATTTCAGGAGAAGCAATGTAAGACAAGTATTTTTGGACTGCATGGGGGAATATTTGTCAACACAATGGAAAAAGTTAATTGGGAAGTTGCCGCCACAACGATTGTTGGATTTGAATGCATTAGCCCGTTGTAGAGAGAGAGATGAAGAAATAAAAGAGCATGTGGAACGACTTTTTGAACTTAACAATGAACTTGATGAAGAATATTCTGAAGTACTTGCCAAACCAGGGTATAGTAGGAAAGATATTGAGAGGGGTAGGAAAGAAACGGTACCTAATAGACAGCAGCGATTCTTGTCGCCAGCAGGACAGACTGGGGCTGGGCTAAAAGTATGCATACAAGAGGCTTTAAAATGGATGGCAGACCCTAGTATTCCTGCGATGGAAATACATGGAATATTTGATGAATATTCTCTACCGTTGAAAAGGAAAGCATTACAGACAATGCTTGAATATCTGATAAACAGGGATATAAGCGAGGAGAGAGCCAGCCCCCACCCCGAGACAATGGCAGTATATAAGAGGGCATTGGAACGAGGGACGGGAGAAACAGCCTTATCCCTCGATCTTGGAATATTGTTGCATATGAGAGAAGGGGGAGGAACAGTGAGCACGGTATTTCCTATGAGGGAAGTGCACCCTACCTTTGTACCAAAGGTAGAGATTCATGCGGTAGGCACCGCTCCAGCTCAGATAACTCCAGCACATTATACAGCCCAATATGTGCACGTCCCTTTCTCTAGACATGAAGTAAATAACATAAAGCAAACGATCCCTGATTGTTGTGCGTTGAGAGTCGTGAAGATATAGGAGACCTCCGTCCCCAAGTGCCACACAGGGAGAATCACTTATCACTCCCTGTGCAACCTTTGAGGCCACAGGTGGAGAAGATCCGAAGCCGGAACCGAAGTACCAGGAACCCCCAGGTAGCTGTAAGGGAAGGCAATGATTACAATCCAAGCAAGCAGGGCACAACGAGTAATCAAACAGAGAACAATCAGGGTCTTACCGGGGACTTGATAGGAAGGACGTTGAACCTGGAAGGGAGGATGGTTCCAGGACTCACTCAGGCAAGGAACCGGATAGGACCAGATGTAATTTGTCAGTCTCCACCTGAAGACTTTTGTACCGGAATGAAGGGTCCCAACAGTCTGATTCTAAACACCACTTGGGAGGCGTGACCCACCGTGCAGCGAGGGGATCTGGGAGATCCAAGAGAAGTCCGTTGAGCAAAAAGAAGGGTCCGAAGCCAGGAAGAGCTGTCCGTGGAATAACCGAGAGCAAGATCCAGAGGGAGTCCGTGATTCAGTCCGAGGTCAAGAGCCGTGCTTGAACAGAGGAGCCGGTGTCGCTGTAGCCAAACGTGATCCGTAGGAAGTCCAAATAACAAGAGCAAGGTTTCAGGAAGCCGGGTAAGTAAGTACGAGTAAGTTCGCCACCAGTCAGGGTCTCCGAGGAAATCAGCTGTGAAGCGTGGAGTACAGGTACTGCCCGGTTTAAATACGTTCACTTCCTGGTCACGTGACGATGATTGGAGTCACGTGACCGTGAACCCGGGGCACATGACCGTATGCACGAGTCACGTGACCGGGCCAACACAGTACGAGGGCTCGAGCGGCTGCCTAATCTCCATGGCAACTGCCAATGGAAAAACGGCCGCAGGCGCGACTGAATAGCGTGCGGCGATTGTTTCGCCAACGCGCGAGCCACACCGGTTTGCCTGTTTGAGCCCTGGGTGACAGGTGGAGGAGAGTGAGAGCTGGGTGACGGGACATGGCCGGAGGTACGTACCGAAGACATGACACTGATATACGAAAGAACCCAGCAGGCTTCTATAAACAAGTAGAGTCTTTATTCATCATCAGTGTTCACTACGAGTGATATAGACCTAATATTCCCAGTAATCCTGCCAGCGGACATATGGAAACGGATAAGGAAGGTAGATGATGAGACGGCCTACGGCGCCACTTGGGCAAATTTAATGCAGGAGAATAGAAATAAAGAAGTAGGCGCGAAACCGGGGCCGAATATGACGGTGTTACCGGCACGAATAGTACAAAAATTGAAAGAATTTGTCCAAGAGAAAAGAATTAAATGGGACAAATTGACTGCGTGTTTTCAAGGTAAGGACTAGTTGGCTACAGATTATTTTAATAGATTTGAGGAAGTATTTACAGACTTCAGTAGACAGGGTGTAAGCACGGAAGCGGGAAAAAGGTTATTTGTTGACAAATATGTCAGAGGATTAATACTTAATAATGACATCAGAAAGTGCATGGCAAGCGAAAACGTTAGGAGAAGTATTACACATGGCCCAATATTATGAAAATCGGGTGAATACAGAGAAAGAGAAGGAAGCAAAGGAAAGAACAAATTTGAAAACAAGGGTGTTACTTGAGCAAGTATCAAGACACAACAGGGGAAGGGGAAATGCACAGCGCAGGAGTAATTTGAATATACACGGAGGACCCTTGGGATTAAATCAATGTGCGTATTGCAGAGAGGAAGGACACTGGTGAGGGCAATGTCCACATTTACAAAATAGAGGTGGGTACGGTCTGAGAAGACAGCACAGAGGACACACAGGAACAAATGGCCACAACAGAAACCATATGCAGCAGCACCAGAATAGTCAAGGGAATGGAGTACAGAATCAAGGCTAGGCTCCGAATCAAACTACTTTTACCCAGAATCAAATCATCAGGGTATGCAAAATGGAAATAGAGGAAGAGGCGGGAACATTTTTGATACTCAAACAGGTGCATACTACAATAATAACAGTGACTACACTTCAGATGATGTGTTGTTACCCCAATAGGACAGCCCAAGACAGGGGTTGGAACATGCTAATAGACACACCCAACCCTAAGGGCACAGTACTGAAAGAGCAACAGGAGAAAGATCTGGGCACAGATATAACAAAGAAGGAATGGGAAAGAATACTGGGCTTTCCTAAAGCGTTATCGAGGAATCATTGCTTCAAACTAATACAATTGTACGTGCTATATCGCACATACATGACCCCGCACAGGATAGCCACGTTTAAAAAGGGCGTGAGTCCACGATGCCCATGGTGTAGAGGCGAGGAAGCTGATCTTATACACATGTTTTGGGGGTGTGTGCGTGTGAGAGGTTTCTGGGCAAGCATAGAACGTGCCTGCAGGGAGGCTGGAGAAGCAAGGTATGAGTGGTCACCGAAAGAATGCCTGCTCCGTGCCTACCCCAGAATCATCAAATACAAACACGTGGTTAGGTTTACGGATATGACCTGCATATTAGCCAAGAGAACCATCGCCATGTCCTGGAAAACTGCTGAGGGCCACAATTTGAAAAATGGCGCAGGGAATTCGAAAGATGAGCAGAGGCGGAGACCAAGGTGTGGATGGAAGGGGCGAACAGATCGGAGCCTGACGGCAACGATAAGTGGGTAGCATGGAAAGCGCTGGTCTGGGACATGTTTCACCCATCTGACGACGAACCCCCCTTGAGCGTCTCAATCAGGGAAAGAGACACGCACTACTTGCCCAAAAAACCACCCTATTGCACCCAACTGACAATGGCCAACCGTAGGACCTGGAGTGTGCACGGAAGAGTTGAGCCCCAGACACTGCCGCGTTTGCCCCAACCGACATTATGAACCTATACATGGCACGTGTAGGAAGTTGTTTGTTTGTTGTTATTTGTTGTTACTAAAATACTGGTTTAAATGTAAGGCATGGGGAAAAGAGATATGTTGAAATGCATGGTTGTAACTATATAAATTCCAGTAAAAACTTGTTAAAATAAATGAAGTCATGCCCCCTGGTGTTTGAATTAACTTTTTGGTTAAGCAAAAATCAGAAGCAGGAGAACGTATCAAGTCTCCTTAAAGAAGGAACTTTATGTTAGTTTACTGTTTATTTTTAGAGAGTGAGGAATAAAAGTAGGGTTTTGACACAGGACCGTGTTTCATACTTTAACAGACATCTTGACAGAACCTTTTAATATTAGTTTGGAGGCAGGGAAACCCCTTTTAGAAGTTAGGGATAGCGAGGATCTCTTTTCCATTTTCCTAAATAAAAGTCTATAACCAAAATCATGCCACTTTTGTGTCAGTCTCTTTCAATACCCTTACAAAACCCAGTCAGAAAATTGACCAGAATACAGGGATCTTCTTCCTCCGTCCATGCTCCGACCAACTGGAACTCGATTCCATTTATCATCCGCTGGATAGAGGATTACCTCGCTTTCCGGAAGGCACTCAAGACCTGGCTCTTCCCTGCTCCATCTTGATTGATCTAGTCCACCCCCTTGGTGAGCCATCGCTCCCGGACAAGTAGGTCGTGCTTAGAAACACTTGTGTACAGGCGCGTTATAAATGACATATCATATCATAGGTGGGAGCACCAATGAGTCACTTGAGGAGACAACAAGACAGTGACTAGCCGGCACAGAAAGGATTCTAATCGATCCGTATGATACGTTCTACATACCCCCATTGAAACTAGGTACCAGCCTAGATTCTCTGGTGAGTATAGCACTCAATCTCAATGGAACATAGCTGTATACCTCCCTGGGCATGACCACCCACTCGCATACATCTGTAACAATCCACTACTCAACTTCATAAGGCACATCACCTCTGCCATTAGAATTAAGCTGAGTCCCATGAAAATAATTTGGTCTAGGTGGGCGCACAAGCAGTCTCTTTGACTCGCCTACTCTCCTGACAGTCTATCACATGCACCCATCCACTAGCCAGATCTCCATGTGTCACTGGCAGGGACTTAGCCGCCTCTTCTAACCTTCGTGCTGGCAAAAATGTAAACACACATTCGAAAATCCTCTCAGTTCTCAGACCTCGGACTTCGGTCCTCCAAGCGCGTTAATCGAACAGTGCTTTGAGACCATACCAATGGCATTAGGCACTTAACAAATGCCATTTAACATAACATAACTACTAATCTTTCAAAATTGCCCGTTTCTATGTATTTCAAATTTAGGAATTTAGTTTGCAGGGTGCTTTGACAATTCTAGCGACATCGTCACTGATTCTCTGTTGAGAAGCTTCTCCTACGTGGCCATGGAAAGGCAGAAGCTACCTGACACTGACCCTAGGGGTGACTGTCCACAGGAGGACCACAGAGGAGAAGACAAACTCCAGAGAGGCAAGAGAATACTAGACTTAAATAACTCTTCAGTGGGAACTCCTAGTAACACCCAAGGACCTATACAACACTCCTTTATGGCTTATTATTATGTAGATACTGAATTCCCAGGCTTTTCTAGCCAACAACATTATGCACCCTCCCCTTTTCCAGTACTGAGACGAGGAAGAGGTATGGAGTAATGAGAATGACCAAACACGGCAAACCAAGGCTGCCTTCTAGTCATTGGAAACTGCTAAATGAGACCGGAACACATAAAATGGAGAGAGGGAGAGACAGAGCTTGCCACTGCCTCTGACTGGTGCTGATGCTGTAAGGGACACTGGAGGCGAGCAGAGAGCAAACTTCTGTTTAATAAAGCCCTTTAAACTTACTCTCGGGTTGTGTTTTCCCTCTGCCATGTGGCACCGGTTTCCTTGTTTTGATATGATATGATGAGGCATTTGTAACGCGCCTATACAAAAGTGTTTCAAGGCGCGAATGTTTCCTGCACCGACTCGGCATCCTACCTAAGACCAATACCTGGGCTATCCTCAGTCATCAAGATCAGTGGGGTCAAGAGGGACAGGCAAGGGGTGGGACCAGGATGATTTATTACACGGCCCACGGTAGCGGCTGTGTAGTTATGGTTAAGTTGCTAAACCCATAGGAGGACCACTTTTTCGGCAGCTTATAACTTGTCTCCCCCTGTAGGAATCCTCACCAAACTTTCCAAAAACAGTATATGGCCTGCTCTGCATTTCTTTGCAAAGTTTGTTGAGGTTTCGTGCAGGGAGGGAGTTAGAGTGGGGTCCCAAATTCTTTTTTTTCCATGGTCTGAATGGGCAAAAACCTTTTGCACGGGTACAGCCCGAACGGCTGGACGGATTTGCACCACATTTGCGGCAGGAGCGGGGGCTTGGGTCAGAAAGCGTGCTTTTGTGTGTTTGGTGGAAATCCGACCAGTACATTTGTTGCAAAGAAGTGAAATGTACGTCTCAAAAAATTGGTAATTTCTGGCTCCACTCCACAGACCCATTTCCCTGTACGCTCCGCAGACAGAAGTCTCATTGGCTTGCAGTACACAGTGCTGTCTGTGAACTTTGGACAGGGGCCGGTGGTTGGCTGGAGGGAAGCGTGTTGTGCGTCAATGTTTTTGGGAAATGCTGCCATGGTGTATCGGAGGAGAGTGCGGCGCTGAAAAGGACTGACAATCATAATGTACAGCATGTGGTGGTGGGAAGAAGGGAGGATAAAGAGTGGGGGAGAGAGAAGCGGAACATAGGATATATTTGTTCAGGTCGAAGAAGACGGTGGTGTGCGAGTGGTGTACGCGAGCACTGCACCAATTTGGCAGTGCCGGAAGGGGTTGGAAAACATGGCTTACAGGATTGTGTGGGTGAAAGTGGGGGTGAACATTTTGGGGGAGTGAAAAGTGGAAGATATGATACATTTGGTCGAAGAAGACAATGGAGTGTGAGTGGTGTATGCGAGCCATTCGGCAATTTGCGGGTAGCTCCTGAGGGGAGAACATTCTGTGGCGACTGCATTGGCGCTCCATTGGAACGTGGACTGCATTTCAGATGATGCGCAGAACGTTTGCTTATTGCTTTCTGTTCTAAATGCTTCGCTGACATGATATTCTGCTTTACCAGTGTGCAATGCAAGGCCAAGGGAAATATGCTGAAACAGAACGTAGCAACCCTGATATAAATACCCGGTCTCCTCACGCGCGCTATCCTTGAAAGAGGGCAGCAAGGCATCCTAATCAGCCCACAGGTGCCAGTGTGTCTCGAAAACACAGTGAAAATACTCAGAACGAACATTAAATTGCTTGAATTATGTTCTTCTTTGCGGCACCCCCTCCTCGAGCCCTGTAGAGTCCTGGAGAGCGAATTGACCCCCAGGACCCAAATAGAAACTAGAAGATAGGAAGGCCTGGAATGTGGCTCTCCCCGCCACATGCAGCTTGCTAGCGAGAACAGAAGCATTCTGTTCTTTTCAACAAAGACTTATGTCTGCAGCCTTCCAAAATTGCAAACTGTTGCTAAAACAAATGTTTGAGGTGTCATACTCGTCACGATTGTCAATCATCGTGCTCAGTTCAAAGGAGATGTGGAAGGGCGGTTTTTGATGTGACACTACTGATTGTAAGATCTTAGTTTTGTATGTATGTAACTGATGTTTGTGTCTCGCTCTCTTGCGTCTCCCGAGGTCTGTTAGACACACATTGCGGGGCGTGAGACCAGTTGGCCAACTGAGACTATTTACTCGGCAATAAACCCTAGCTTTTGGGAATACAACCTCGTGTCTGGCATATCAGTTTGTGTGTGGCGACTGTGCCTTGTTTCCACATTCGAGGGTCCCTTAGGGGCCCCTTCAATACTTCATTGGCGGGTAGCTGCACAGGCCACTATCATTTTTTGGTGATTGCAGGCAGACTCCATTGGGGAATGGGAGTGTTTTGGAGACATTATGAGGATATTTGCAGCAAGTGTACTATGATGTCTGGTGCCTGCAAAGCCCCTACCTGTAGTCAGGAAAGCTACGTGGCCACATGTTCCCATGCATGGCTTTATTGCCTTCTACTGGGTGTGCCCACGGACTAGGCTATTGATTGCATGGGCGGAGGACGTAGGCCTCTGCATGTACCCAAGAGCCTAGACCTTGAGCACAATCCCCGCAACGCAATGCAGCCATGTATGCGACTTATGTGATATTGGTATGTGGATTGGCCACATATGTATAATGAGTGCATTCTCTTTGCTTGAGCTCATTTGAATAAGTTATTATAACCATACCTTCTGACATCCCACAGACTTTTAAATATGTAAGTGTCCTTGGCCACGACCTCCGCAATGCAATGTCTCCATGCATGGGAGAGCAGTGAAGCATTTTGCGGGTAGCTCATCATGGGACTACCTTCCGTGGAGACTGTGTGGACGCTCCCTTGTGGATGGGGACTGCATTGCAGCTGATGTAAAGAAAGTGAGAATGTGTGGCACATGGAAGGATTTTCTACCATCACTGTTTTGCAATATGGACCATTCATGCAGCTACTCACATATCCTTCATTGACGGGTAACTGCACAGGCGACTATCATTCTTTGGTGAGTGCAGGCAGACTCCATTGGGGCTGGGGAGTGCAGTGGAGACAATATGGGAAGTAGGTTTGAGAATGGTGCCTTGTTTGGGTCCGTTACTATATCCATACGTACCTGTAGGCAGGAAAGCTATGTGGCCACATGTTACCAGGCATGGCACTATTGCCTTCTAGTGGGCGTGTGCAAGGACTAGCATCTTGGGTGCATTGGCGAAGGCGTAGGATGGTGTGGGTCCCATTGTGTTGAGGCGATGGGAAGGGGTGTTGGAGGCAGTGGTAAGTTTATCAAGTATGGAATGTGGCGCCATGTTCCCTTGCATGCCTCCATTGCCTTGTAGTGGTTGTGGGAAAGGCCTAGGCGTTTGAGTGCATGGGCGGAGGCCATAGGCCTCCACATGTACCCAAGAGGCTAGGCCTTGTCCACAGTCTTGCTTCATGGAGGGCAGTTAGACATTGCCACATGGAAGGATTTTTTTACCATCACAGTTTTGCGATAAGGACCTTTTACGCAGCTACTCACATATACTTCATTGGCAGGTAGCTGCACTGGCCACTATCATTTTTGGGTGAGTACAGGCAGACTCCATTGGGGAAGGGGAGTGATTTGGAGACATGATGAGGATGTTTGCATTCAGTGTACTATGAGGTCTTGTGCCTGCAAAGCCCCTACCTGTAGTCAGGAAAGCTACGTGGCCACATGTTCCCATGCATGGCTTTATTGCCTTCTACTGGGTGTGTCCACGGACTAGGCTAGTGAGTGCATGGGTGGAGGACGTAGGCCTCCGCATGTACCCAAGAGCCTAGGCCTTGAGCACAATCCCTGCAAAACAACGCAGCCATGTATGCGAATTATGTGATATTGGTATGTGGATTGCACACATATGTATAAAGAGTGCATTCTCTTTGCTTTAGCTCATTTGAATAAGTTATTTTAACCATACCTTCTGACATCCCACAGACTTTTAAATATGTAAATGTCCTTGGCCACCACCCCCGCAATACAATGTCTCCATGCATGGGAGAGCAGTGAAGCATTTTGCGGGTAGCTCATCATGGGACTACCTTCTGTGGCGACTGCGTGGACGCTCCCTTGGGAATGGGGACTGCATTGCAGCTGATGTAAAGAAAGTGGGAATGTGTGGCATTGCCACATGGAAGTATTTTCTACCATCACTGTTTTGCAATATGGACCATTCATGCAGCTACTCACATATCCTTCATTGGTGGGTAGCTGCACAGGCGACTATCACTCTTTGGTGAGTGCAGGCAGACTCCATTGGGGATGGGGAGTGCAGTGGAGACAATATGGGAAGTAGGTTTGAGAATGGTGCCTTGTTTGGGTCCATTACTATATCCATACGTACCTGTAGGCAGGAAAGCTACGTGGCCACATGTTACCAGGCATAGCACTATTGCCTTCTAGTGGGCGTGTGCAAGGACTAGCATCTTGGGTGCATGGGCGGAGGCCGTAGGATGGTGTGAGTTCCCATTGTGTTGAGGCGATGGGAAGGGGTGTTGGAGGCAGTGGTACGTTTGTCAAGTATGGAATGTAGCGCCATGTTCCCCTGCATGCCTCCATTGCCTTGTAGTGGTTGTGGGCAAGGCCAAGGCGTTTGAGCGCATGGGCGCAGGCCATAGGCCTCCGCATGTACCCAAGCGGCTAGGCCTTGTCCACAGCCTTGCTTCAGGGAGGGCAGTTAGACATTGCCACATGGAAGGATTTTTTTGACATCACAGTTTTGCGATAGGGACCTTTTACGCAGCTACTCACATATACTGTCGAGCCAGAAAAACAGACACCCCTTGATCATGGGGAAATGTACTATGTTGGCCGAAGACCAACAGTCTCATGCTCTAAGTGTTAGGAATACATAATCATAAGCTTGACCGAAGTGCGGCCATTTTAAGGTGACAAAAAATCGCCATCTTGTTTTCTTTAACGTTTGCTTATTGCTTTCTGTTCTAAATGGTTCGCTGACATGATATTCTGCTTTACCAGTGTGCAATGCAAGGCCAAGGGAAATATGCTGAAACAGAACGTAGCAACCCTGATATAAATACCCGGTCTCCTCCCGCGCGCTATCCTTGAAAGAGGGCAGCGAGGCATCCTAATCAGCCCACAGGTGCCAGTGTGTCTCGAAAACATAGTGAAAATACTCAGAACGAACATTAAATTGCTTGAATTATGTTCTTCTTTGCGGCACCCCCTCCTCGAGCCCTGTAGAGTCCTGGAGAGCGAATTGACCCCGAGGACCCAAATAGAAACTAGGAGATAGGAAGGCCTGGAATGTGGCTCTACCCCCCACATGCAGCTTGCTAGCGAGAACAGAAGCATTCTGTTCTTTTCAACAAAGACTTATGTCTGCAGCCTTCCAAAATTGCAAACTGTTGCTAAAACAACTGTTTGAGGTGTCATACTCGTCACGATCGTCAATCATCGTGCTCAGTTCAAAGGAGATGTGCAAGGGCGGTTTTTGATGTGACACTACTGATTGTAAGATGTTAGTTTTGTATATATGTAACTGATGTTTGTGTCTCACTCTCTTGCGTCTCCCGAGGTCTGTTAGACACACATCGCGGGGCGTGAGACCAGTTGGCCAACTGAGACTATTTACTTTGCAATAAACCCTACCTTTTGGGAATACAACCTCGTGTCTGGCATAACAGTTCGTGTGTGGTGACTGTGCCTTGTTTCCACATTCAAGGGTCCCTAAGGGGCCCCTTCAATACTTCATTGGCGGGTAGCTGCACAGGCCACTATCATTTTTTGGTGATTGCAGGCAGACTCCATTGGGGAAGGGGAGTGATTTGGAGACATGATGAGGATGTTTGCATTCAATGTACTATGAGGTCTTGTGCCTGCAAAGCCCCTACCTGTAGTCAGGAAAGCTACGTGGCCACATGTTCCCATGCATGGCTTTATTGCCTTCTACTGGGTGTGCCCACGGACTAGGCTATTGATTGCATGGGCGGATGACGTAGGCCTCTGCATGTACCCAAGAGCCTAGGCCTTGAGCACAATCCCCGCAACGCAATGCAGCCATGTATGCGACTTATGTGATATTGGTATGTGGATTGGCCACATATGTATAATGAGTGTATTCTCTTTGCTTTAGCTCATTTGAATAAGTTATTATAACCATACCTTCTGACATCCCACAGACTTTTAAATATGTAAGTGTCCTTGGCCACCACCTCCGCAATGCAATGTCTCCATGCATGGGAGAGCAGTAAAGCATTTTGCGGGTAGCTCATCATGGGACTACCTTCCGTGGAGACTGCGTGGACGCTCCCTTGTGGATGGGGACTGCATTGCAGCTGATGTAAAGAAAGTGAGAATGTGTGGCACATGGAAGGATTTTCTACCATCACTGTTTTGCAATATGGACCATTCATGCAGCTACTCACATATCCTTCATTGACGGGTAGCTGCACAGGCGACTATCATTCTTTGGTGAGTGCAGGCAGACTCCATTGGGGCTGGGGAGTGCAGTGGAGACAATATGGGAAGTAGGTTTGAGAATGGTGCCTTGTTTGGGTCCGTTACTATATCCATACGTGCCTGTAGGCAGGAAAGCTATGTGGCCACATGTTACCAGGCATGGCACTATTGCCTTCTAGTGGGCGTGTGCAAGGACTAGCATCTTGGGTGCATGGGCGAAGGCCATAGGATGGTGTGGGTTCCCATTGTGTTGAGGCGATGGGAAGGGGTGTTGGAGGCAGTGGTAAGTTTATCAAGTATGGAATGTGGCGCCATGTTCCCTTGCATGCCTCCATTGCCTTGTAGTGGTTGTGGGAAAGGCCTAGGCGTTTGAGTGCATGGGCGGAGGCCATAGGCCTCCACATGTACCCAAGAGGCTAGGCCTTGTCCACAGTCTTGCTTCATGGAGGGCAGTTAGACATTGCCACATGGAAGGATTTTTTTACCATCACAGTTTTGCGATAAGGACCTTTTACGCAGCTACTCACATATACTTCATTGGCAGGTAGCTGCACTGGCCACTATCATTTTTGGGTGAGTACAGGCAGACTCCATTGGGGAAGGGGAGTGATTTGGAGACATGATGAGGATGTTTGCATTCAGTGTACTATGAGGTCTTGTGCCTGCAAAGCCCCTACCTGTAGTCAGGAAAGCTACGTGGCCACATGTTCCCATGCATGGCTTTATTGCCTTCTACTGGGTGTGTCCACGGACTAGGCTAGTGAGTGCATGGGTGGAGGACGTAGGCCTCCGCATGTACCCAAGAGCCTAGGCCTTGAGCACAATCCCTGCAAAACAACGCAGCCATGTATGCGACTTATGTGATATTGGTATGTGGATTGCACACTATGTATAATGAGTGTATTCTCTTTGCTTTAGCTCATTTGAATAAGTTATTATAACCATACCTTCTGACATCCCACAGACGTTTAAATATGTAAGTGTCCTTGGCCACCACCTCCGCAATGCAATGTCTCCATGCATGGGAGAGCAGTGAAGCATTTTGCGGGTAGCTCATCATGGGACTACCTTCCGTGGAGACTGCCTGGACGCTCCCTTGTGGATGGGGACTGCATTGCAGCTGATGTAAAGAAAGTGAGAATGTGTGGCATTGCCACATGGAAGTATTTTCTACAATCACTGTTTTGCAATATGGACCATTCATGCAGCTACTCACATAATTCTTCATTGGCGGGTAGCTGCACATGCGACTATCATTCTTTGGTGAGTGCAGGCAGACTCCATTGGGGATGGGGAGTGCAGTGGAGACAATATGGGAAGTAGGTTTGAGAATGGTGCCTTGTTTGTGTCTGTTACTATACCAATATGTACCTGTAGGGAGGAAAGCTGTGTGGCCACATGTTACCATGCATGGCTCTATTGCCTTCTAGTGGGCGTGTGCAAGGACTAGCCTCTTGGGTACATGGGCGAAGGCCGTAGAACGTTGTGGGTTCCCATTGTATTGAGGCGATGGGAAGGAGTGTTGGAGGCAGTGGTACATTTGTCAAGTATGGAATGTGGCGCCATGTTCCCCTGCATGCCTCCATTGCCTTGTAGTGGTTGTGGGCAAGGCCTAGGCTTTTGGGTGCATGGGCGGAGGTCATAGGCCTCCGCATATACCCAAGAGGCTAGGCCTTGTCCACAGCCTTGCTTTAGGGAGAGCAGTTAGACATTGCCACATAGAAGTTTTTTTTTTAATATCACAGTTTTGCGTGGACCTTTTACGCAGCTACTCGCTATACTTCATTGGTGGGTAGCTGCACAGGCCACTATAATTTTTTGGTGAGTGCAGGCAGGCTCCATTGGGGAAGGGGAGTGATTTGGAGACAATATGAGGATATTTGCAGTCGGTGTACTATGATGTCTTGTGTCTGCAAAGCCCCTACCTGTAGTCAGGAAAGCTACGTGGCCACTTGTTCCCATGCATGGCTTTATTGCCTTCTACTGGTGTGTCCACGGACTGGGCTCTTTTGTGCATGGGCAGAGGCCATAGGCCTGCGCATGTACCCAAGAGCCTAGGCCTTGAGCACAATCCCCGCAACGCAATGAAGCTATGTATGCGACTTATATGATATTGGTATGTGGATTGCACACATATGTATACAGAGTGCATTCTCTTTGCCTTAGCTCATTTGAATACATTATTATAACCATACCTTCTGACATCCCACAGACTTTTAAATATGTAAGTGTCCGAACGTACTCACGTTTGTAGATTCATTGTGGAGGACATGTTAGAGGTCTTCCAGCAGCAGTGGTGAGAGATGCCACCATTTTCCTTCGGAATGGTGTGGCCGTGTACAGAGCCTTGCTTCAGGGAGTGCAGGAAGACATTGGAACATGCATGGGAGCACTGTCAGCATGGTATCTCGAGTGCACAGATATGTATTTCAGAGTCCCTTTCATTTGCCTTCACTAACTTCGGTAAGTTATTATAACCATACTTTGTTGCATCCCACACACTTTTCAATTTGTGAATGTCCTAAGGTTCTCGCCTTTGTAGAATCATTGTGGAAGAGATGTTAGACCTGCTACAGCAGCATAGGTGAGATATGCTACCATTTGAGCAGCTACTCACAGATCCTTCATTGGCGGGTAGCTGCACAGGCAACTACCTTCCAAGCCGATTGGGGATGGGGAGAGTATTGCAGATGATATCGGGATATTTCCATTCAGTGTAATATGTTGTGTTGGGAGTGGCAAGCCCCTACTGCCTTGTTTGATTGGCTACGGCCCTTTAAACTAACAGTCTGGCCACTGGTTGGAATGTTGCCTTCTTTGGGTCCATTCCTATACTAATATGTAACTCCAGTGTACACTCTCCTGTGGGTGCTCACCATTACAGAATGGTTGTGGAGGACATTTTGCAGTTCGTACACCACTTGCATATGGCGTACGTCTTTGGACTTGTTGCCGTTCACAGACTTATATGCCACCATTTGTGTTTGGTATGGTGTGCCTCTGATAGTACCCTGTTCTTTGAGAGTGAAGGAAGATATTGCAAAATGACATTACTAAGCAGTACACAGTTAAAGTATGGATAATGTACAGACCGGCCCACATACATTTGCACCGGAGAAAATCATCAACGCCGTTAAGTCCCGCCATATACAGGACGGCAGCCCATCTGACTGTTTGCTTGTACTTGTTGCGATGGCCAACTAACGTAGTTGGCGTTCCTATTGTTTGCAATTGTAATGTGTGCATCGCTTCCATTATCTGTACGTGTGGGCGGCATACACCTTCGCAACAGTCACTGGCATAGCTGACTTTAGTTGTGGAGAGTCGTTGCTCATGGCGTGCCCTCCAGGTACTTGCCTTCACAAACCTCTATACAATGCACACAGAGAAAGTGTGCGGTACAGTAAATACAGTAAATATATAATTATGCATATAGATCTAAAGCTTAATACATTTTAGTCGTAATGCACATGAGATGTACAGTTGTACTTACATAACTTCAGCAAATTCCATGCATGTATTGGGTGGATGACAAATTGCAGTGTATGGCGTATGGGATCGTTGCAGACTACCTTTGGGGCACATGGGCAGAGCAACTGCAGTGTAAGTTATGTATCCTTTTTTTCTACAGTTCCATACAATGTCTGCCCTTGGAGCTAATCATGCTTTCCACTCAAGGCTGTTTTACAATGCATATTTGTCCTCTTGCAGGAGAGATATGTTAGGTTTCCTGTTCCAGAGATGAGGGTGGAAAAAAAAAGGATTCAGCCGCAACGTGTTTCGATTGTACTATGCATTCCCGAATGTTGCTAGTGTCATTACGGTGAAGTTTGAACAACGTATAAGTAGAGATGATGGTGCTGTACACATGCTGCCCTGAATGCACAGATGGCAACATACATACAATGTGCTTTTACAGTTCCTAAGGAACATTTATATGTGCAGTGTGTTACAAACCAACGGTGGACGATGGCACACTGTGTGTGCGCTGCCTCAGCACACGTGGGTGGCTGGACCATGGTACGCAGTTTGATGTCTTGCAGCGTGACCTTGTTTGGGGCTGTCATTGATGAAAGAAAAGCAGGTACTGCGTACATCCTTCAAATATTGTAAAGGGGTTATGGTGTGCAAATGGTGTCTACATTATACAATAAGAAAGGGAAACAGTAGTTTAAAAATTTGAGGAGTAACGCAGTTTTTGAAATATGGCTGCTGAGCTATGTACCATGTGCTGCCGTAAAATCTGTGGGGTATACCTTCTTTTGAAATGGTGTACATAACAATGAAGATTACCTAATGGTCTAAACTTTGCCAGTGGAATGTGAGGAGCCAAATGTTGCAGCAGGTAGGACAGTTACTTTACATATATGGATGTATCGATCAATTTGCATTGTTGTGATTGTGCAGATTATCGGGTAGGTTACTGTAGTGTAGTGCATTCAGAGTGTCCACTAATTATAGGCTTAGGTGAACAGTGTACGTAGGAAATAGGTTATCTATTGTGTGGAAGAAATGGCAGGCAATGACAACTGCAGTGGCTAAGGGATAGGTGGCTGTGTTATGTGTGGGGTTTTTGGTATGTGGATAGATGTTTGTATGCATAGTTGTACAGTGCAGCAGCAGTTGTGGGCAGGGCTGCAATATTGAATGCATGGCTGGAGCCCCTAAACTGAACTGGTTGTAGTGAAGTGTGCAGAGTGTAGGCACAAGGAGCATAGTGTAATATAGCTGTGCATTGCAAATTGTGCCATTGCTATGTGCATTGCAGAAATAAGTGCACACATTGCACTGTGTAAATTGTAGTATGATACACTCACTGTTTGGATTGGGGAGGGCCTGTGCTGTTTTTTCTGTATGGAAAGTGACATGTTGTAGTCATTGTTGCTGCATTATCTGAGGGAAAAGAGAACAGAACATGTTAGCAGGTATTTTGTTACTTTGCAGTCCACTACATTGCATATATTTATTTACTTTGTGGACCCTGATAGCTAGTACTTTATAAGTACTATGCTTTGAACCAGTGTATTGTGCTGTGTTCGCATTTCCTGTATTTCTTTGCTAATCATTAGGTATGTGGAGAATAAAATTCCATGCTGGATTTAAAAAAAACCCTCCCAAATGTCTTTGCTGCTATTGTGCACAATGAAATACAGTAATGTTTGGAGTGGGTATAGCACTTTTTTAAGTAGAACACTGATTTAGCTTTTTTATTCTATATTTTGCAGGAAATCAGAAAGGAAAATACAACCCAATATTCAAACCTGAAGAAGGGCGGGAAGCGCCCGAAACGCGTAGTTAGAAATAGGGCACAAGTTACAGTAGTGGTCATCAATACTCAGTGACTCATTCCTATCCAAAAATTGGAATTTTATGCAAATTGGAATGTGAAGTTATGTATTTATGCAACAAATGTGTTAAGAACAAGAGCAATTGTTTTTTAGTGAAACTCCTTGTCAGAACATGTAATACTATGATTTGTAAAGACAAGTGTATGATGATGTAAAAATACACTGGTATAATTAAAAAAGAAAAGTATATAAACAATAATACTTGAATTAAAAAAATTGAATTATTGTGTCATTGAATTATTGAATTTGCCTATCGGGCTTTAAAGAAAAATTGCAATTGAGTTGCTCATTGCTGTGCCCCAGTTTGTTCATCGTGGTTGTTTGCGGTGATTCTCCCAGTTTTTATGTTTTGTAAATGTTTACCTGGTTCCTTTTCAGTAGCACTGTTTCTTTATGTGTTTGGTTGCTGCTGGTGTTTTGCATGTATTGTGCCATTGTACTGTGTACTGCAGAATTGTGAGAGTAGTTACGTACCTGTTGGCGTACTGCAACTGCTCATACTTTGGAATTGTTTGAGGATATGTTTGTAGCACAGTCGTTGTTGAAGGTTGAGTTGGGTTGTTTTGATGCGGCAAATAACATTGTAGTATTCTGGTTACAGTTAGATACCAGGTGGCGTATTCTAACTGTTCACAGTGTCCCATTCCTAAAGTGTATGTTTACAAGCTCATGCATTCCTGTTGCTACTTTCCCATCTGTGTACATTCTGAAGTGGTAGTCTCCCATTATGGGTTTACGTAGTGATAGTTGCATATGTCTTGCAGTTGTATGAGTATTATTAGAGAGCTGGTGACTCATTTGAGTGCTTGGTGGTTTCAGAGGTTTCTGTGGATAGTTTTGAACCCTCATACTTAGAACTTTCCCTTTCATATATCGTGTGGAAAATACTGCACCTGTGATTTGTGTACACGTACTGTTTGTGTGAGTGTACTCATTGGGGATATAATTGTCTAAGAGACACTGTAATGCATTTCTTCAATGCTTGCTGTATGCTAAATTGCTTTAGGTCGACACTTTGGAAGGACATTTTTTTAGTGCAATTACGAAGGTACTGGTTGGTGCTGGGGAGTAAGGTATAGTAGGTTTGTACATCAATGTCTAAATGTTGGCTTCACGAATATTAGGTAAGTATTTTCAAGATTTGCAGGTAATCTCTGCTTTGGAATGATGGAAGTATCATTGCGTTCCCACCATGACCATTGCTTTCTAATGTATGCAGTATAGTGGCCTCCACTGGTTGTGTCACCTGTGAGGTAGATTATGGCTACTGTTGTGAAGGTTTTCTTTCCAAGTGAGACCTGTCCGTGTGTGAAGGCAGTAAGTTTGCAGTTGTTTTTGGTTCCATCGGCATTGTATCTTAAGAGCATTAATATTACCTATTGACTATGGTAGCGTCGAACAATTTTCAGAATTGCACGACATACACAATATGCTATGGTTTGCATTTTGCACCAGTTGCTGAAATGGAATGGAGTCACAGTTATGTATTGCTACATACACAAAGCATTCGTTAGGGACTTGTTCCTGAATGACATGGTTGCAGAGACTGCATGTATGTTTCCACATTTAGGAAATTAGTATGTTTTTCCTTTCCAGTATTTGTAGTAAGTACATTAGAAATTCCTGTGGATCTTCTTGTTGGTTTAAAGTGAATTTCACCATTTCAGCATATTAGTCCAATTCTTGCCTTATTCCTGAGACACTGTAAATGTTGTCAGGATTACTTACTGCATTTCTGTGAAGGACGAGCATTTGCAAACACAACTGGTCTGCTCCATTTAAATAAATGTTTTCAACAATTGCTGGAATTTGGAATAGAACATTCATTGTTACATTTGCCTAGCAATTAACACCTGTTGCATTGGAAAATTTGAATGGACCAGTTACTTCTGTGTCTGAGTATTTTGAAGTTCTTTGAAGAGACACTTTTTTTGTGTGCGGAGTTGGGTATGTCTTGTCTTGTTTACTCCTTGTGTCTGTGCTTTTTGGTAGTTGATGTAGTATGAGTTGATTTCAATTTCGTTGGTGGTAGTGTTACCAAATCATTTACAACTTCTGATTGAATGAGCCTTCTTTTCCAACCTTTGGGTTTCTGAGGAACACCGTACATGTTCAGATGGGGTGTGTATAGTGCACCTAGTCTATTGTACTCTATGATGCAAGGAATGTCTGCGCTGACTGCAGTTGCATCAAAACTCACTAAATACAGTCCTTCCAGTGTACGTAGCCGTGACAGTGCTACGTACCTCATGCCTTCTTTGAAGACTATGCTTGCTAGCAGTATTAATCAATGCTTGACCTTGCAATTTATGAATAGTTACTGCATAAGCTAGCGACAGAGAAAACTTTTCTCTGCGTACATACATGTCTCTGAAAAGAAGGAATTGCACTGTTGTGCGTCCTATTTTTTTAACTTCTGAAAGTTTGTCAAACTGGATGTTCACAAACTGAATGCTGTTGTCCTGTGGGTATGTCTGGAAGCCAACAACTGTACCAGGTGCTCCATTAACTAACCCTTGCTCTATGTCAAGATTACGCTTCAGCATTACTCTACAGTTCACACATGTTAACATTTTCTCCAAACCAGCTGTGTTGGAGATGTTTTATGTATGTAGTCGTGCTATGCCTTGTCCAGTTTGTCTGTGGCATGAATTTCCACTAGTGGTTATTTTTCTTTTTTCTGAATTGTTGCATTGAATTGTGCACAGCTTGCTAGAGTTGGCATTAAGGATATAGAGGTGACATTTTTGGGAGCGAATTGTTCCATGACATCAGTAGCATATTTGTTACACCCGTACAGCTCATGGATGTGTCTAGTATTGAGGTAGACTGCGCCTCCTTTGATAGCACAACGATCTGTATGTTTTTTTAAATGTTGGCGTAGGTGAGGTCTGCAGACTGACACATGTTTTGAGTTAGTTCTCTGTATTGGAAATGTTGCCAGAGATTTACATTCCCAATGCTTCCAAGACTCTTACGGCACACTTTGTGTCCTAAGGTTTTGAAGATAGGTTCACCTTTCACTGGTGTTAATTGAAGATCTCCGAAAACAATTACATGTTTTTTCCAAAGAGTTCTTTGTAGTCTGTTTTGAGGACCTCTTGCAATCTGAGGTGAATCAAAGCCAACATTAGGTTGGAGACCATGCTCACCTCATCTATTAGGAGCATTTTCATTTGTTTCAAAACTCTGCGTAGCTCCATAGCAGATTCTGCTGAAAGTTTATAGTACTCTACTTTGCTTTGGTGTTTTGGTGTTCTACTGGAACGAGTAGCAATCGGTGTAGAGTGACTCCACCTATGTTGTAAGCAGCCAAACCTGTAGGGGCGGTTACAACCGCAGAAAGGTTGTTGTTTGTTAATTGTTGGAGGTATTTACTAATAATATTTATTAAGAATGTTTTCCCTGACCCAGCTTCACCACTTACATACAGCAGTACAGTTTTGTAGTTGTCACAGGTGCAAGTTTTATTTTCATGCTGTATACCATGTTCAATTCTTTTCACTTACTTCTAGAAAAATGGTACGCTGCTCATTGTTTAGTTGGGATTTCAGTACAGCGAACTCTTCTGCAGATTGCTCATACTGAAACATGGTGGTGGTTA
This sequence comes from Ambystoma mexicanum, assembly GCF_040938575.1. NCBI lineage: Eukaryota > Metazoa > Chordata > Amphibia > Caudata > Ambystomatidae > Ambystoma > Ambystoma mexicanum. The sequence goes on from NC_090934.1 coordinate 233,123,571, forward strand.
CTTCCGTCATGGCTAGTTATGCCTCATTTGCTATGGGTGGCTGTCCAATTGGTTCTTGGCTGCCTGGCTGCCTGATACAGAAGGTTCACTGCTCTCAGATGTGTCTACATTTAATTGTGCTTGATGTTCTTTTTGTCCAATATGGTTTTGTACTGTGGAAGGTTTTCATCTGTAATTGTACGTTCACTTGCATTGAAAGCATCTTCATAGGAGGCGTGGGTGCCTAATGAATCTTCTTCTTTTCTCCATGGTTTGAAAAGTTACAGTAGAGCTATGTACTTGAGTTCTTTGTGTTGACGAGTTTTTAATGACAATTTCATATGATTAATTAGGCCGTGTTTGGTAAGTTTCACCAGGCTGCCTTCACAACTTTCCACTCTGTATCTACTTTTTTTCCTCATCTGGTTTAATGTTAATTTTGTATGCAAGGTTTTGGGCTATCTGGTACAGGCACAAGGTTTCTAATGTAATACTCCCCTTCGGGTAGTATGTGTCCAATAAGTTGTTCTTCTTCTTGGGATCAATTTTGGCTATTATTTGTATGTCTTTGTACGATTTAAGTACTCTTTTTCTGGATGCAGCAGGACCAAGGCTTAGCCACACTATGTTTTCAGATTTCCCATATAAGGCTGTGCTGGTTAAACTGTTTGCAGCTTCGTAGCAGCCATGTTCTCGGTAGGAAAGCATTTTTATGCCAAAGCTGTACAAATTTTGTGCCAGTGTTTTGTCAGATGATGTGTCATCCCAGAGGTCTTTGAGCTCTGTTTTCTCTGCTTTGGTTAATTAGGCTGTGACACATCTTGCAACTGCAGTGGAATTGTCTGCAATGTACTGTACATACATCAACATTAGTATTCCATGTGTTTTTAAGCGATTTCCCTTTCACACTGTGTCGAACCAAAGACATGAAGCTGTTTACTTGCCCTGTTGTTGAAACTGGTCTAGGGAAACCAAATCAGCATTTGGTGTAGAATTTGCCTCTGTTCTTGTATTTGCATCGACAATACTTGCCACACTTGTGTCTTTGGAATTGCAGAATTTGTGTTTGTAGGTCACTATTTGTACTTTCTGAAGGGATTTTGCAAGTGACATATTTGGGAATGAACTGCAAAACAGTTTCATCACTCTCCTCACCAAATGTAGGAGCATTTTTAATCCACAAAAGCATGTGGTTGTGTGGTGCTCCAAGAATTGTTCCACTTCTCTGAGGGGAGAAAGCGCTTTATTCCAAATGAATTGCAGCATGGCAAGGAAGTGATGATGGAAGTACCATGAAACATTCACTGGATCAAGAGAGCAAAATTATCCTGGTGTTTTCATGTCTACAACTGTTTTGTTTTTGTTTGCTATGCACAACTTAAAGTGACAAACCATGTGGGTGGCCCAAGGTTGCGTAGCATACACAGTACATCTGCGTGTTATCGTAACCAGTACTCTTTCGTACCACTCATGTTTGCCAAGAGATTTGTAATACTTGACTGTAAAACTTCTTCCTTCTCTTGCACCTTTTGAAGTAGCTGTGTAGCAGATATGTTTTGAAAATGGGAACCTGTTTTCAATGTGTGGGCAACTCCATAGCATAGCGTTGCCAGTTCCCTTTCAAAGAGGAGGTGGAATATGTACTCCACGTTCTGTCTAAATTTAGGGCCCTCAGAATACATTCGTGAACAGAGGTATTCTGATGCTGTTATTTGTTTGCATCTTTCATCATATCTTCAACCTTTTCCAGTTGGGAAGTGTAGAGGAAAGGCTTGTGCTTCTACATTTTTTTCCCATGTGCTGATTGGCGCTCCTTTGGCTTGCCTCATTTGATATGTTTCTAGTGCATCATCTATGGTGTCTTTGGAGTGCAGTAGGTGAATTGTATAGTGGTCTAAAATATTGGAGGCAGCACTAGGATCTAGACATTCAAATTGGTCAGTTGCTGAGGAGTCCTGAATTATTTCGGTTGTTTCTCTCAGGTTTTCTTCAACGTTTATTTCTTTGTAGTATTTGTAGTATTCATTGTTTTGTTCAAGGTATTGCAACGCTTCTCTAACTTGCTTAAGTCCACTAGTTGCTGCCAGTTAACCAGGATAATCAAAGATCAGTCTATTGGCCTTTGCACTCGTAGAGTGTCTACATTTTCTTTGAGATCTAATGGTAAATAAACTACTTTTCCACAAATGCCTCTCAGTAATTCGGTGGGAGGCAATTTTGCAGTTTTCGTGTGAAGTCATATTATTGCTTGAAATGGGTGCACTGTTTGGATAATAATGCTCTCATACAAATTAAGCTGCTGCAGTGAATTTGGCAGTGGAAATACTTCCAATTATTGCTGATTGCCCGTGAAAACCTTTCGTTATTGTCAAGTTTTGCAGTGCAGTATGTGCACAGTATGGAGGTGTTTGTAATTTTGTATTTGTTTTCAGCTATAAGGTACAAAGCTAATTAAAACCATTGGGATTCCTCATTGCCATCTATTTTCTGCATTATATCTACAGTTTTGGTGCTCTTTATAAAGAAAGTTCTACGACAACACACACATACTTGGTTTGGCATTTCAGTAGATGTGCTTTTGAACTTTTGTATTTCTTTTCAGTATGTGTGATATAAAAAGTTGATAGCTTCAATGTTGTCAGTACTGTTGTCTGAAAATGCTGGAGTGTGTAAGTGCTCTTCAGTTCCACAATAGTTCCTTTGGATGTGCTCTATTTCTTCAAGCACTTGTTTAGCTGTACCGTGTAGGAGAATATCATTTAAATGTTGCAGTGCTAAAGCTGGACATTTTGCATAGTACAGTTTGTAAACTACATTTATGACTGTTGAATGGTGGGTTACTAACATTTTGATACGGTGTAAGGTGCTTTTGCAAGCAGGTCCAGAAATACAGGCTAAGGAACGTCCTTGTATTCATGTGTAGTTGCGCACTGGACAGGAGTCCACAGTTTGCAGTATTTTTCTTTTTCTTTTCTCGTTGCCTTTGACATACTGTTTGAGGAATTGCTGCAAAGATTTGATTGAGCATCGGCGAAAGTTACACATTGATGTGCAAGGCCATTTGTAGGTGAGGCGTGTTGGTTTGGTGGAATGGAGAGTGACATCTAAGTTTGTTGGGGATATTTCTGAAAGCAGTGTTTCTTCTTCCATTATGGTACTGTGTATCTTTTCATAGCCTTGTCCACTCCGATGTAAGGCAATTTGGTTTGTTTGTTCTTGTTTGTATGATTCTTCCTTAAAGTATGGCTCTGAGTTGGTGGTGTGACTCCACTCACTTGTACAGATGTGGCCAAAGGTATGTACACTGATATTGCGTTTGCTTCGAAGTAGTGCTTGCAATTTACCAATTAATGTTGTTAGTGGTTTCATTCTGTTCAAAAATTACTATAAACAATTTCAGTTTCACAATCATTGCACTGTTTATAAGAGCTTCCAGGATGACTTTTCTGCGGTAGGTTTTGAGGGTTGAGCGTGATTTCTGGCCTCTATTTATAAGGTTCTGAAGGACTCTGTGGTGGAATTTGTTTTGAAAAATTACTTTTTTGGAATGCTTGCTTGTGGTTACATTACCATTTGTACGTGCTCTGTTACCAGTAGTATGCATTGCACTGCTTTTAGTGATTTTCTTTTCATTCTCACATTTTGACAGATGAACTACATTGTCTTCACTGGTATATGCATCCGTTTTCCTTAAAGACTGGATAGGTTCTTCTCTTTCAACCTTCTGCAGTGGATGGCTACTGTCTATGTTTTTAGGTTGTGTGGCTCTATTTCTGCGTTGCTTTCTACAGAGTTGCCGTTTGGTAGGCATTGTGTAGTAGCTGTTGACGAAGAAAGGGAAGTGTGGGTGTGCAGATTTTCAAATGTATAGGTGTGTAGTGTGCATGAGTGGGGCAATAGGAGGGTAGGTATATAAGGCATATAAATGGAAGTGTGTCACTGTGTAATGGCCTCCAACTTTTGGTTGGGGACAGTATCTTACTATGTGGGGATTAGTCTAATGGTGGCGACATAACAAACACTGAGCACCTATGGAGGTGTAATGAGTAACAATGAAGTGCATATTGGTGAATTGCCGCAAATGTATATGCAACAATACAACAATAGTGCACTCTTCTACTAAGACGTACAACAGTATGATGGTATTGTACTTACTTTGTTAGTTGGTGAGAGTAGGTTTATTGCAGGTTGTATTTTGAATTGCCCACGCCAGTGGCTTTCCAGAGAGAGGTGGGTATTGCACCTGTATAAGAAGATGGTAAGAAAATATTTTGGCTAATGGCATAGTGCTTACATTTGTACAATACAGTCTTTAGAACTCTAGGGGGATGGCTTGGCAGGAAGAGCAAGTGTGTGTTAATAAATGGATGGCTTACTATATGACTGGGGACTTGGGAGCATAAGCAAGTTTGTGAAGGCGGTGGGTGGGTTATTTGGGAGTGTATTGTTTGACGTCTTATTGAACACATGTGTCTATTAGTATAGGACTATTTACTTTCAAAATGGAGTACTTCGCATTGTGGAAGGATGACAAAAAGGTGCGGAAAGATGTACAGAGTGCAAAGTAGAATGTTTTTGTGTGTGCCTTTGCATGTACTTCTCTGTATATAAATATATGCTTGCTACATGAGTGGAGCCATTGTTTCCAGTCTTCAATTTCCTTATGCGCATTTATGAATGTTACTGCTATCAATGAACACAAACATTTTTTGCTTTTTTAAGTAATCTTGTGATCTATGAAGTGTGAAAGGTAAGTTGCAGGAAACAGTTGTTATGCATGCAATATATGCACTTGGCTTAGTTTGGTGGGATATGCTGACTGATCAGTTTGTGTGCGATGTTTACATATTTGATAGGAGGTGCGTTAATGGGGGAAAGCATCGTAAAATTGACAGAACTAAAGAACAGAGTAACGGTTTCCATATAACAATTGCTGCTATGGGCAAATGGAAACTTCGCAACCACCTACCTCTGTAGGAGCCATTTAATGGTAGGTGATAGGAGAAATAACAGTATAAATGTTGAGTGTGTTATGGAGATTCAGTGCCACGTACCCTGTTGCTATGAACGTATAACACAGTTGCAAATGTACTGTACAAAGCATAGTAATACGTACAAGCCGCGGTGACCGGTAGGTCGATGTATGTGGATGCAGAAATCGTAGATCGTTTTACAGCATTTTCCCTGCAGGTGCTTTTGATTTACAGGAAACTTGCCCTCTGCGTCTTTAACGGTTGGTATGGACTGTTCAACAGAGGTGATAGCGTTAGATGCAGAATTCTTGGATGCAATTGGTGGATGCGTATGTGACCGTTTAACAGTAGCCAATGAGGGAGTGCTAGGAAAAGACTACTGGAAAGGGAAGAAGAACTGGCCCTGCTGTACTGGGACGCGGTCCTCGCGGCAGTTGGTGAAAGCGCACATGCTCATGCTGTCTTTCTTAATATGCTTGCCATGAAAATGGGACTACAGATTATTGGATCAGGTGTATGCCTGCTTTTCTGTTGCATGGTAGGATGCTCTTCTGTGCCCATGAGAAGCTTAGTGCTTGTAGTGTGACCTTTGAAAGTAGAGCTTATATTTTTTTCCACCTACTAAAATTAGTCTTCTGTTCTACAATGCATAATTTACGTTGCAGACACTCGTGTAATAATGTAAGGAGGAAAAGCAGACAGCAATCCCCAACAACTAACACACAAAAAGGTGTTTCTTTACACGTCGCTTTACAAAAATAAAAAAACACTTTTGACAATTACCAACAAAGCGTGCATTCAGTAGCATGATTCAAATGTGTTTGTGCAGCCCCTCCTCCCCACCCCACACAGGACAATATGTTTGCGAAAGTTGCGGCATTGGAGGTGTGCACGTGCTACATCTGGGTCTTTTCAGGGTGGCTGCAATGAAAATGGGACTGTGCAGGAGTTGGGATTGGTCAATACGATTTAGTGGGTGTGGTGTGCAGCAACAGATTGTGCCAGAACGTGTGTTTGCAAATAGGAGTGCAAATGGCTATGAGTACAGTTGTGCTGTTCGGTAGGCAGACTATATGGCTTTTGGGCGTCTCCTGGATACATTGGGTACAAGTTTACGCAGAACGCTGTGCACTGGCAGCACACCTTGGGTTTCATAATGTTGATGTGCACTGGTATGGAATACGTGGGATACGTGGGATGAAGTGGCTCCATGTGGGTCCTCTTTTTGCCAGTTTGGTGACACTCGCTCATCCAGACATTATTATTGTTCATTGTGAAGGGAACAGTTTAGGACATGTTAACAGCATTTCAGTGCAGTTTGTGATGAAGAGGACATTTCGGCAACTCATGGAAATGTTTCCAAAATCGCACATCATTTTTCTCGCATTGCCCAGAGACAGATGTGGCTGCGTTCTTCCTTGTGTGGGCCACAAATGGAGAAAGCGCGACGCAATGTGAACAAGGCTGTTTGCGCATTTTTACGAGACATTGGCATGTTCTCCTTCCACAATGAAAACATTACATTTCAGAGTAGCAACATTTTCCGTTCAGATGGAGTTCATCTGACTGATGCTGGCAATGAGCTGTTTCTGCGTAATATCCAAAATGCAGTGCAGCACTTCCTGCAAGTTTAGCACGCATTTTTCCTGTGGGTGATCACCACTTCGAATGTTGCAAACACAAACAGCACAAAAAGCCTCTTTTCAAAGCCACCACTTAGTTTTTGACAGAGTCCAGCCGGCCATTGTTGAGAACCGTGTACGTGGCGCTCATAGGCTGCGCCACTGCCTGCATGCTTTAATTCCATTTCTATTTTTGAACCGTGCAAGGTGGCTCGGAAAAGAGCCTTTTTGTCCCCCCTGCTCCTTCCAGTTGTGTTGCCTATTTGCTGTTGTTATAAGACATGAAACCGAAGGACATGAATGGGAGGGAGGTTTGGCAAAGGGAACCAACCATAGGGATACGAAATTGAATGTGGAGAGCACAAGATGTTGCATGCACCTCACTTGGGTAGGGGCCACTCTTTGTGATGCTGTCGGACTGAAGCCTCAAAAGTACTTTGAAATTGTTCCCCCTGCATAGTACTGCATCACAGTACATGCACAAGACACTGACCTTTGAAAGGTATGGGTCTGTTGCGGTGCGTATAGCTTGCAAGGCTGGTTGCGGGACGCGCTGGCCCACTGGAGTGTCCCTACTGGTGGCAGGAGCAGAAGCGAGGATGCTATTGAGGAAAGTAACCTACTGCCTTCTTGGAAGAGGACAACCCTCCGCACAGCTGCTTTGTGGTTCTATTTCAGGTGTCACCGCATGGAGGTGGTGCCGTAGCTGTACAAGACAGGTTTTCCGTGACTGAGTACTATGCCGCACTCACTACATTTTACCTGGTTTGCACGAGATTTGGACACATCTCCAACGGTCGTGAATAGTTTCCACACGCACGACTGAGGCTAGCTGCAGGGAATGGAGATTCCCTTTACTTTATCCCCGTTTCTTTTTGATGTCCATCCACATTATCACGCCTGCTCTCTTGCTCAGGCGGTTCAGAAGGAGGTAGGGGTGGTGAGGGTGTAGGTGCTCCTGAGTCAGAGGTAGTAGCAGAAGCCCTGGTGGCCATTACGTGGAGAGGTACTTTCCAGGCACAGAATATGTCAGAAAGCAATATCTACACAAACCAATGTGCACCGCTGCTCTTCACTGGAAAGCCAAACATGGATTGCAGTGCAGTTGTGGGGTGTGCCCTTTTATAGGACTGTTGTGGAGCACGTGCAACCGGAAAGTGGGCCTAAATCTTTCCCTACATTAAATACATGCAGAAGGGAGATTGTAGGACCTCCGTAAGGGTGCACTCTCACTGCAACACCTCATGCATTGCAGAAAATAGTAATTTTTCGATGTGCACGAGTCCAGATTGTGTCCGCCAAATAAGGGCCAACGCGCAGCGTGGTTCCGTTCCCATGGTGACCGCACCATTGTTCTCCATTTGGACGGCTGTCTGCTGGATGCATATTGGCCAGAATACTTTGTGGCCACGTGCATAGGTCTCCGACGGACACCCTTGGCATCCCCAGACCTCTTAAATGTACGGCAGAAGTGCACTGAACATTTCTAAATAAGGTTGGTGTGTGCACGGTACAGTAGGTGGAATGTTCACGTGCAAAGGTAGTCACAAGGTGTGGGTGAGCGCTTCCACCTTCTAAACCTAAATCACATGTTTTTTCGCATAGCTTGGCCAGGGCAGTGTTACCAGGGGTAACAGAATGAGATACGCATGTGCGAAGTTGTGCGACCGACAAACGTACGGTCCTACAACCACTTACAGGCATTTCTGTGCATGCAAACATGTGGCCCGTAGTGACGTCCTACAGATGCTTCCATTGTGATTGCACATAGGGCTGCCAGGTGTGGCGGTAGTACGACTCATCTAATTCTCTCACTTGCGATCATCCCTACCAGTGCTGTGCCCTTCACAGTTACAATGCGCTTCTTAAAACAAAGGAAAAGGCACATATAAATTCAGTAACAATTTACACATCAACCGTTATTAGCACACATTCAAAGCCACTATTCGGAAAGGGAAGGGGGGCCAGAAATAGATACATATAACAGGGATTTCAGCATTTCTACAAGTTGGTAGTGAGGGGAAGAAGGGATTGAGGTTGCATCAAAGCGTTTCTCATGACTCGCAATTTGTGGGGATGGGGAGGCTGGAAAATGGGGAAGGGGGGCAGGTGGGGCAGTGGTATCTTATTTTCTCCATAATATATTCTTATACAAAATTTTTCAAGGCAGCAAAATTGTTCAGCAATTCATCCATTTTGGCATCCAGGCGGTCTACTTTTATATTTGCAGCATTTCCTTAAGTTTGTGTGGCCGTATGTTGCTGTGGAAAAGGTGCCGCTTCTGGTGTACACCTTTGTATTCCTGCATGTTCTGTTAAAGACAAACAAATGTGTTTAGTATACATGAAGCAATATATTGCATTAACGCTTTCCCTTTTCACACTGCGGCGAGTAGCAATGGGGTTATCGTCCTCACTCATTTCTTCATGCGGAAAATTCTCCTCCAGCCACTGAAGGGTGCTTGGCATTGCTGTGCAAAAACTGAAAACATCATACTTTCCAACTATTGTACACTACAGGACCTGTGCAATTATAACATAGACTTTAATGTACTTACCACATTGCAGTGACGTTCTGCTCTCAGTAGTTGGCGTCCCTAACTTTGCCCCTTTGTCCTAAGATTGTTGAAGGCAAACGTTACTTACACAACCTATGCCTTTGTGTTGTTTGTTTCACCAGCACAGACTTTGTGCAGCTACTGCATTTTTCCTTGCCATTCCCGCACTTGCTGCTGTTTGTATATTTTTCTTGTCTTTGCTGCAAGGTATCTTGTTGTACGACCACCCCTCCCTTTCCCGCCAGCTTGGACTCTCCCCGATGTCCGCGAACAGACGCACTGTTTGCAATCACTGTGGCTATTAGTATAGAGCCACCGGCTTCAGTATGCTTCACAGTACATCTATACAAACTAGGGGTATCCTGTTAAAAACCTATGGAATTCAGTGAAAAAAACATTAGACGTTATGGTTAAGTTGCGCTACTAAAACCCTATCACCTTTACTGAAAAAACTATGATTATGGAAAGTTAAGGTTAAAGTGCCCAACTAAAAACCTATGAAATTCACTAACAAAAAACGTTGTTAAAGGGACGTTATGGTTAAGTTGCGCTACTAAAACCTATCCCCGTTACTGAAAAAACTATGCTAAAGGAACGTTATGGTTAAAGTGCCCTACTAAAAACCTATGAAATTCACTGACAAAAAAACGTTGTTAAAGGGACGTTATGGTTAAATTGCCGTAAGAAAAACCTATCAAATTCAGTACAACAACTATTTGCAAAGGACATACAACCGAAAACCCCCAGAAATTTGCCAGTTATGGTAAACTAAGCAACCATAACTCACGTCACCACTGTGCACTGCTAAGACTAACACCTATGACATAAAATATGGCATCACAAATGTCATTAATGACATTGCTGATGACATCACATGTACATTTACTTTTCATGAAAAGCCTCCACAAGGGATTGTCAATATAATGTTGCCAGAAAACTATCTGAGGTCATTGGAAGAACTATCATGAGATACATAATTCATTACACAGTGCATTGCTATACACACCTTTGCAGTATAGAGTTCTTTCCAGTATAGGAACCAAGTAATGAAGAAACGTAGACATTGTCTGCAGCATGCATCATAGAGGTGCAATATTCACATTTTTGCCATGTTGGATAGTAAAATGATGAATGCTTTAGTGTCAGAGTTTTGCGTACTGTGAAACATCTAATAAGCACCTAATAACGCCTCACTTACTACATATTTGTACTACTACACACAAAGCATAAAGAGACTACAATGCACACAAACACGCCCATATACAGGGAATGCAAAGTAGGCAAAAAAGCAGCAGTATTACCAGAAAGTGTTCATAACCTAACTGCTTATCTTCATGCACACAAATTATTGCTGTGTTTCAGGCCTGCTTCTTCCCTTATGTATATGTATCATATGCTGTGACTGAACTGTAAGGGAAGTAGTGTAAGAACATATAAGAAAGATAAGGTCTACAAATATAAAACCTTTTGAATTTTTAGTTCCTGACTGTCAGAGAAGAAAATCACCTGGACTAGATATGTCAGTGAACAAAAAAAGAGGGAGCCAGATGTGTGATGTCATCAGTGATGTCATCAATGACATTTGTGATGTCATCTTTGATGTCATGGGTGTTAGTCTTAGAAGTGCACAGTGGTGGCGTGAATTATGGTTGCTTAGCTTATCATAACTGGCGAATTTCTGGGGTTTCGGTTGTACTTGTAACCAGAATATGGATAGGTTGTTATTAGTGCAAGGTAACTATAATTTCCTTTGCAAATAGTTGTTGTACTGAATTTTATAGATTTTTCTTACGTCAACTTAACCATAACGTCCCTATAACAATGTTTTTTGTCATATATATAAGAAATACCTGTTTAGTGTATTGCCTTGCCCACCTACACCTGCCTCTAGCTCACTGTGCAGTAATCCCTCCCTCTGCTACAGTGGGATAAGTGCTCTGACAAGAGGGGATTAGGAGCTCTATCAGCCTGCGGTGGGAGGTTTACCAGGGCTTGAGCCTGTTCTAGCCCAGAGGTGGTGTGTGCGAGTTGGCCCTACTTCATGTGCCTGCATGTTTAAAACAAGTACCACAGTCAACCACCCCATGCCTGAACTACACAACCCTGGCCAGTTTCTTTCTGTTTGTCCCATAGGACTTCCAGTACCAGTAGCCTTACAGTGGAGCGGCCAGCAAGCAAGAGACAGCCACAAGCAGATGGGACACCAAGGAACTTGTGCATCAGTCTGATCCAGAAAAGCCTCTACGCAACCTGCACAAGCACCACTCCAGCTCTAGCAAGTGCACTGAGCACCCAAGCAATGTCTACATGCTCACCCACATGGACAATGTACTAACCTTCAAACCGGCATCTGAAACCTGCCAGAAGGCCTAGATGCATCTGGGCTTTGTGTGCTTTAGAAATGCACAAATAAATAAATAAATAAATAAATAAATAGATAAATAAATAAAATAAAACAAGAACTAGAACATTGAATGCAGGGGCCACCACTTCCGGAAACCGGCAGGCCTGTGTACTGCTGTTGCTAATCCAACCACTTTGTGACCTGGTCTTTGATTCCTGCATCCTTCATCTACTGTAATTGTAACGCTGACCATTTTGTAACCTGGTCATCACAATTCTTGTGCTCTCTGCTGTTCATCTTCTATACTGCACATGTAACAAATGTTTTAAGTGCCCAGATACCCCAGGGTTAGGCTGCGCTACACAAATAATAAACTAAACTAAACTACTAGAAAGGGGCATGCTAAAAAACAATTTTTTATGCTACCTTGCCTGCAGCATCTCCCCTGGGGAAAGGACAGATAGTGCTTGTCCTATAGGGCCAAGTGAAGGAGAGAGCCAATGAAGAGGGAAGGGGAGGATAAAAAGGGGCACATGAAACAGGAAGTTGTGGTTTATTCAAGTGAGGTCAAGGGAGGAGAGGAGGACCAACAGACCAGGTGGAGTAAGAATGCTGCAGAGGAGCATGGGGGAGAATTGCTGAAGGAGTGTGCAAGGCAATGTGTTGGTTGCTCGGAGAGTGGCACCTGGGTGTGAGTGTGAGAGCAAGGCTGGTAAGTGTGGCTGATAGAGGGAGAGTAGGGAGTAAATGACACCCATTTTACCCACTGAAGGGGACACTCTGTTAAGGGTGCACTCTCCTACAAGGACTGCAATGGCCCAAGACAGACCTGGTTGCCCAGCACAGACCTGGGGAGATCCTGCTTGTGGGCTAGGAGCCAGGTTTGCAAGCCCCACACAGAGATAGATCTGGGTCTGCAAATAAAGGGCTGGGATCGCAGATGTGGCTCAGACCCAGCTTGTGGAATGCACACACCCAACCCCCCTGATTTGGGTCCTCAAACATCACAGACCTTGCATGGATCTGGCTTGAGGGTACAGGTCCCAAGACAGGCTACGGGTCATTGAAAACCAGTATAGACTTTGCTCAAGACAAGCAAACCTAGGGGCTACAAGCCAGTCTTATGGGTGGGCCCCAGATAAGGAGCCGGGTCTACAGGATTATCGCAAGAACAAAGGGGTGGGGGAGAAAATTCCACCTGCCAATATGCCCCATTTTCATTCTGGGGCTTATAGGCTTGTATTATTCGATTTATAATTGGGAAATTCAGGACTTCAAGTCCCAGAATGCAAAGCTAAAATCCAGCACCTGGAGAGCATCTCCCTTTTAGAATGAGACATTCCTGCATGTTTAGTCCAGTTCTGCTGGCTTGCCCTCACCTTGTTTTTTAGTTTGGGCTATTAGGTGGCACTAAAGCACAATGCTCGTCCTTCACTGAAGTCCTGTTAAAAAAAGAACATTTAGAAAGCCAACAGTTTTGGCTTCTGTATAAGTATAAGGCATTTGCCAGGCACTACTATTAGATGACCAGGTACTCGCACCATTTTCCACCTGCTACCATCAATAGCCAGTTAATACCACTATGACAGTGCCTGGAAAGTACCTTTCCCATTCCTACAAAAAAGCCCAAACTGTTGGCATTGCCACTGCTTGTTAGCTATGTATTATAGGTCCAACCTCAATGAAGCAAAGAATACTGATTGTCCATACTAACATTATAGAAAGTCAAAATTCTATTAAAGACACGAAGGCGAAGGATTATGCTCACTCTTCTCTTTACTTTTCTCGAGCAGCATTAAAACAATCAACATTAAACATAAACCATCACAAAAAAACTACATTTCCTATGAAAACAGTCTTTTTGTAGTCTGTTTATGATTGGTTGAATTTTTATTCATGTGACTTTTCTATCCAATCCTCTCTCCCTGAGTCCATATCCCTGGCTTCCTTCCTCTTTCTTTTTCAGCTCGAAATCTTTAACTCATGCACCCCAACAGGTTGAAGCTGAAATATAAAATGTATTTTCCCTGCTGGCTTAGTTTCTGTGCCTGTCAGAAAATAGAAACAAAGCAAAGTGGAGGCTAACCCTGATAAGTTGGGCAATTACATGATCAAAGTCCTTCACCATGAGCATTGTTTAAGATAACAACACATTTTCAGAGCAATCATTCACTATGTAGCGATTGGCATGGTGGGATAATCCTTCGCCTCTGTGTCTTTAATAGAATCTTGACTTTCTATAACGTTTGTATCGAAAATCAGGATTTTTCGTCAAGAACGGAGGCTCGGATTATGATTGTGCAAAGCTCACTCAAAAAAAAACAATGACATTTGTCCAATTGGTCGGAAATAAAAGTCTTTAAAAGTTGACTCTTTGGACCAATCAGCTGCTTTTAAGATGTCCTCCAACCGTGCTCCTACGGTATAGGTTTTCAAGGCCATTGCTCTTCTAACTGAATGTGCTCAGTAGGCTTCAATGTCAATAGTTGCATTCTCCATCTTACCCATGTGGCTAGGGTTGCTGAGGTTACTGCTGCAAAAGGCCTCTGCAGTGCGATAAGCAGCTGGGTCACTGCTGTTGGCCCAAGACTGACTGCCATTGCTTCAAAAGTCTTCAGACAATGCAGGGGGCAAAGCCACAGTTGACCTGGAAATGCTGTGTTTGAGACCGATTTAAGAGCTGTCTTTGTTCTCTTATTAACATAAAATGTGACCCCTGAGGGAGCAAAATATTTCCAGTTCACTGCTAACGCTTTAATGTCTGATAACCTTTTACAGGATGTGAAGCAAAGCAGCGTTGTGAGCTTCGCCGATTATGCTTTCCTCGAGAGGTGTTCATTATCTGGCCAATTCCGAAATAGATTCAACACTTCATTTACATCCCACGTCCAAGAATGCTTGGGAATTGGAGGTCATATAAGCCTACTCCTCTGAGGAGCCTACAAACTAATGGGCGTTCCCCTATTAGGAGACCCTCTATTCTAGAGTTTCCCATGAATATAGCTGATCTACAGGTATGCACTGCCCTGCACGCTTTTCCCTGTGCTGCCAGAGCAGCCAGAAAATTCACTACATTAATTAGATTTGCTCCAGTGGGATGTATGTCCCATGTCACACACCAGCTACTTCATTTTGACCAAGCTGATATGTAAGCCTTCGTGGTGCCTGGAACCCTTGCCTCTTCGGTTAATCTCTCAGCATCTCCAGAAAGTCCTGGCATCTGCCAGACTCCTCGGAAAACGCCCAGGCTGTCAATGCCACCTCCGCCACCAGTGACACAGCTCTTCCCACTTCAGGTTTGAGCTGCTCCTGCCGCCGCAGAGCTCCTGGACCTACTAATCAGCTCCAAGCATCTGACTCGCACAGATATCTCCCCAGCCAGAATAAAAAAACTGGGCAACCAAGATCTCAACTGAGGCGTCTACTTACCAGAACATGGTGGAAGCGTTTTTTTACTCAACATCATCCCGACCACAACTAACTGTCCTGAAGACCGTTCGGTACTACTTAGCAGCGCTGTTTCACTATATACTGCCACTGGCACTCGCCATTAAGAAACCGAACCAGAAACACCAACTTGTGTGTCGACAATGTTAGCGTATTGTCATCCAAAGCAATACATGAAATAAATTGTAACTCTGCCTACTAACCCACGAATGTGCAGATTACAATGTGTATAGAAAATGCATATCTTTAGTGCTACCGCGCTTCCTGTAAATATGTTTTCTTTTTTGTGTTAGAGTAAATAAAAACTTTTTTTGATAATTCTATATCCTAAGGTGTTTTATCCTTTGAGCTAGCAGCTATCTAGCTCTGCTGCAAGTCTGTGACCCTATGTCACGACTTTGGTTATGGTAGCTTCGACTCTATCTCTCTCTCCTATTGTACCTCATACCCTCCAGAGTCAAGCCCCCATCAAAAAAGAGGGTTCCGCCCATTTATCTCACATTCTCCAGTCTGGCGTCACCAATACTACTGTTGCCTGTTGTCTTCTTACTTGTGCTAGCGTTCTCTGAATCATTGCGAACAATGGAAAAGCGTATGGTCTCAGGGACCCATTTCTGGAGAGAAGCATCTGTTGCTTTTGCTGCTGGGTCTTGTCTCCAGCTGAAAAAGCCTGATAGCTGACTATTCAGCATGGATGCAAACAATTATGTCCTGCATGGACCCCTCCGATTCATTAGGGTCTGAAATACTGATCTGTCCAGTAGCCAATGGCTGGCGTCTCTCAAATATCTTGAGTTCATGCTGCCACCTGATTCTGCACACCTGGAGATACTCTACCGTTACACTGACTTTGTTCTGAGGCACATGTGCCAAAAATCCTTTGCTACCTCTGCTAGCATCTTGGACCTCGTTCTGCCAAACCTGTTTGTGTATCTTACTGCGGAAATGTTGTGCATTTTCAGTAACACGCAGCAATTTGCTCTGTCCTGAGTCCAAATGTTCACTGAGAATGACCCCACCATTAGTTCTAGGCAATTGATATGGAGCTCTAGCTCCCTCCATGACCACCTGCCTCCCATTGACATCTCCATGCAACAGGCTCCCCAGCCCCATCTGCTGGCATCCGATCCTATTAAGAGGTCCGGGGATGAGCCAAATATTGCTCTTTCGTTCCAGGCCTCCATGTACCGGCACTACCACCACAATTGGGTTTTCACCTCCACAGATATTGGTATCCTCTGTTCGTATGTGTCACAGGCAGAGGAATCCTCCTATCGACTCTACTCACCTGTAGTCTTTGACACTCTACCTGGAGGCTCGGCCTTCTTCTTTCTCCTTGTTCTTGTAGAGTCTTCCCCCTTCAATTCCTCCTTCTTCTTAATTCTCCTCTCTCCTTTCTTGTCGTGTACATAGGGACGGGACCCCCCAGAAGCCACCGTGACAGCCAAGGAATACGGTCAAAGGGGTATCCAGAGGAGCCAGCCCCCTAACAGGGAAAAAGCCGAAATAGGCAGAAAAAACCCTGTTCCTCTGTCTTGTTGGACACCGTACCGCCGATAGTAAGCTCGAAGGTATGTAGGGGTGGTGGAACCAAGCAGAGCCTTAGTTTGGAGAAGAGTTAGTAGGGGAAATGCAGTACACAAGGACTGGAAGCAGAGGGAACAGTGGATAATTCAGAGATGCAAGGTAGAGGCAATCAGGACATAGAGAGATGCTCGTGTAAATGAGCAGGACTGCCGGACAGGCAAGGGAAAAAGAAGGGAAAAGGAGAGAGAGTGACAAGAAAAGAAACGAAGGAATGTTCGGAAGCTCCCCACTGAAAGAAATGCAGCCTCCGAACAGCTTGTAAAAAGGAGCCGACACAGGAAAGCCTTGGATACAATGTCTCCTCCCCAAAGGGAGACGCCAAAAGGGGGAACCGCAGGTCGGCTTTGAAAACGAAAGAGAATCATAGACAGAGCCGGCTGCGGCCAGGGCACAAGGGTGTATAAGGACAGACGGGGGACACAGGGGCAAAAGAGAGCAAAGAGAGGGGAACAGGCAGAGACACAAGGGGAACCGGAACGGAGGCACACGAACCAGCAGGGAAAACAACTTGAGCGTCAGTAACTGGAAAGTTGCAACGCTACGAGCAGGGGGTGTGGCTATTATTTGTAAGGCAGGACCACGGACATCTAGTCCGTTAACGAGGGTTTGAAGGTGTTCTGCTGCCAACCCTCCATCTTGTCCACAGCTTCCAGGGTCGCATTGTGACAGCATACACCATCTTCATTTGAGTCCCTCCAGGTTTACTTGGATGGAGTCTGTGAAATTGGCGGAGCAGTCTCGAGGCATGTATGTGACTCGTGGGTTCCCAAGTTCGTTCAGCTGAGGAATATCCCTTCCAGTGGACCAGGTATTGTAGAGTTCCCCTTCTATACCGGGAATCAACCAGTTTTTCAACCTTGTATTCTTCAAGCTCTGGGTCTTTGGATATGGGAAGACGAGGAATCGGGTGTCCTTGAGGGTCAGAATGGTACGCCTTCAGAAGAGATGAATGAAAGACCGGGTGGATCCTCTTGAACCTGGGAGATAACCGTAGGCGAAAGGCTACCGGATTGACTTCGGAGGAGATAGGAAAAGGGCCTATATACTTGGCCGAAAATTTCCCAGGATGGACCCACCTTGGTAAGTAAGTACTTGGTAGATAACCAAACTAGGGTGCCAATTTCCCATTGGGGGTTGTATTGTTGTTTCTGATCCGCATACATCTTATATCTCTTTTTACTGGCTTCAAGGTTACGCTGTGCTTATCTGCGTATCCTCCTCAGGTCTTTTAGATGTTGATCTAAAGTGGGCATAGTGGTAGTAGTAAGTCCGAAAAGGGGGACATGTTGAGGGTGAAAACCATAGGTGTAATAGAAGGGACGGACCCCAGTAGCTGAAGGAGTGGCATTGTTGTATGTGAATTCAGCCAGCGGCAGAAAGTGTGCCCATCTTTCTTGTTCCTGATTACCGAAGCAACGGATGTATTGTTCTAGGGTGGCATTGAGACGTTCGGTCTGCCCGTTGCTTTGTGGATGGTATTGTCATGATCTCTGCTTCCAAAAGGCAAGGGTTTTCCCAACTCCCTTGGAAGCAGATCCATAACCCAGGTTCTGAGTGCCAACCAGTCCCAATTGGGACCTTTTGGACCCAGTCCTGGCGCCAGTGGCACCAGGCTCATAAATATGCCCAGTCCCAGCGCTGGAAGCGCCGGGCTCATAATGCTTGGGTGGACTTACCTGCAGCAGACCATGCTGCTTACTTGCCTGCCAGTTGAGTCTCTGATCCTCTTCTGTTTGGAACTACTTTTCCTGTTGGGTGGGGCAGGAGCCACTCCCTAGATTCAGAACACTGGAACTCTTCTGGAAAGCAGGAACTCTTTTCTTACCTAGGCGTGGCTGTGGAAGGAGACACCTAAGCACTACAGGAGGCTATTTAAACCACACCCGATGGATGAATCTTGCTTTGCGTTATTCTGCATCCTCAGCAGCAGAACGCTCATCGTGTCTTCTGCATCTGATCCTGGGCCTAAGGAAAAAGGCTTACCATCCTGAATCCAGTATTCAGCAACACCTATAAAGACAAGAAAGAACAGGTTAGCATTACGGTCTTCAGTGACAGCTCTTCACTTACCTGGTCCATCGGCTGTCACCAACGCCTCGCGCTGCATTCCGGCATCTGAAAGACAAAGGCTTACCTACTCTTCGTGCGCTCCGGCGGTCTTCACACTGCATTCCGGCATCTGAAAGACAAAAGCTTACCAACTCTTCGCACGCTCCGGAGGCCTTCGGCGCTGCATCCCGCATCTGAAAGACAAAACAAGGTGCGTTTAAAGACATTGGGGAACTTTAATACTCACGTGCCATTACTCCTTTCCACATCTTACCCAGTGGGTATTCCGGCACCCTGCAGCCGCCCCGAACTTGTACCTGCAAAATAAAAAGACAGTTAGAGAGCATCGTGAAGCAGGCAACAAACGCTTACTTACGTGCTTCCAGGCGCTTCTATTCATCACACAGGCTCCATCTTCAACTCACTTCAGCCCGCCATCCGCCATCGCCGGAACCCTGCAAAACAAGAGACATCATTACTAAAGACTTTAAAGACATTAGAATTACTCGAAACTTACCGTTCGTGCAGTAAACGACGGACAGCAGTCCTCTGAAGTCAAGAGGCCTGCTCCCCTTATCCAGTGAAGAAACTGGTTACAGCACCCTGCCCCGAGGCAGATGGAGAGCACGGCATTCACTTACCTAAGACATCTTACCCTTCGAGCCAGACATACAGTGCACAGAGGTCCAGCCCAAAGAGCCAGCCGTGTGTTACACATCACCTTTGAAGATACGGTATACGCCCAGTCAAGACCGGCGCCTCTACGGGAATCAGGTGAGCGTTACAGAACGCAAAGCCTACCACAAAACTCCCGTACAGGCGCTATGGAAACCTCGGATACCGACCAGCTAGCCCAGTTACTTGGGGAACTAAGGGCAGAAGTGCATGCAGCCCGTCAGGAAACGAACGCTCTAAGAAGGGAACTGATTATTTCCAAGGAGCGAACAGATGATCTCGCTAGACAATTGCTACAGTCACAAGCCGGACAGACCCCGTTACCCGCATCTGGGGGAAATCTTCCTTCTACATCCTCTATGAATCCAGTGCAGATCAACCTACCTGGGAATGTACCTCTGGCTCCGCCCGAACGATTTTCTGGTGACCCAAAGAAGTTTGCAGTATTTATCAATCAGTGCCGGTTGCATTTCTTATGCCGGCCAGCAGCCTTTCCAAATGATCAAGCTAAAGTAGCTTTCGTGCTTTCGTACCTTAGTGGCAATGCGGCAGACTGGTCGATCCCTCTAGTAAATCAAGATGATCCGGTCCTCCATGATTTTCAAGCTTTTCAGCTCAGTATGGAAAAACTGTTCGCAAGACATTCACAGGAGCAGGCCTTGGACAATGAGCTTCTTTCGTTGCGACAAGGTAATCAAGACCTTTTGGCTTATATTGCGTCTTTCAACAGACTGATAGTGGAAACTCACTGGCCTGAGGACAAAAGGATTACGCTGTTTTATAGAGGTCTACGCGGAGAGCTCAAAGATGTGTTAGCCCAAGTAGTGAATCCCCCACAAGATTGTTCGGACTATATAGACTTAGTCGTTCAAATAGATCACAGACTGCAGAACAGGAAGGCCGATCGTTCCAAGTTTGATGTTCGAGTATTTTCCAAACCGCCAACTCCTTCCAAAGGAGTAGACTCCGGGGAACCCATGCAAATAGGGGGTCTGAAAGGTCCTCTAACACAAAAGGAGCGGGAAAGGAGAAAACAGTTGCAATTATGCCTCTATTGCGGAAACTCAGGGCACTTTCTTCGAGACTGTCCGGTGAAACCTGCCAAGAAGGCAGTAGGAGCTGCAGTTACCAAAGTTACAAACTCTGAGCAGGGAAACGACCTCGCCCGACAAGAATAGAGGTCCTCTTGCCGAGCGTGAAAACCAGTTGCGTGACCTCGCATTTCGTGATACCTATGGTCCTCATTAGCCCTGATAATCCGGATCGATTACATGCAATTGAAGCTTACATCGACAGCGGTGCCATCGGCAATTATGTGGATCATGAAATGGTTTTGAGGATGAATCTAACTCTTTGTCCCAAGGCTGTAAAGGACGTCATTACTACGGTGGATGGTACGGAGATAGCCTCCGGGCCAGTAACGCATACCACTCAAGAAGTGACGCTAGTAAGTCAAGATGGACACCATGAGAAGATCGTGTTCGATGTGATCAAGGCCCCTCAGTTTCAGATTATTCTAGGAATACCTTGGTTAGAGAAACACAATCCTCTGATCGATTGGCGAGCAAGAATGGTCCAGTTTCCAGAATGTGTCTCTACTTGTCACCCTCCACCTGGTGTTGCACTGGCAGCAATTTCTTCAGAGACTCCCCAGTTACCTCCCGAATACCTAGAATACCAAGATGTTTTCCGGAAGGATCAGGCTAACTCTCTACCTCCTCATAGGTCTTATGACTGCCAGATCGACCTGATACCTGGATCTACTCCTCCTTGTAGTAGAATTTATGCCCTCACCGAGCCTGAGAACCTTCACCTTCGACAATACCTGGATCAATACCTGGCAAATGGGTTTATTCGTCCTTCCAAGTCCCCTGCTTCTTCAGCTTTGTTCTTCGTTCCAAAAAAGGAAGGAGACCTTAGAACTTGTATAGATTATCGCTCCCTGAACCAGATCACCGTTAAGAATAGATATCCGTTACCTTTGATCCCTGAACTCCTGGACCAAGTCAGAAAAGCATGCATATATACAAAGCTGGATCTTAGAGGAGCTTACCACTTGGTACGAGTAAAAGAGGACGATGAATGGAAGACGGCCTTCCGCACCAAGTATGGGCTATTTGAATATCAGGTCATGCCCTTCGGACTTTGTAATGCCCCGGCCGCCTTTCAATATTTTATGAACGATGTCCTCAGAGAGCTCATAGATGTGTGTGTTGTTGTTTACATTGACGACATCCTCGTTTATTCTTCATCGGAATCTGAACATCGGAAACACGTGAAAATGGTCCTCGAAAGATTGCGTCAACACAAACTTTTCGCTAAGTTGGAAAAATGTGTTTTCAACGTGACGGAAGTTGAATTCTTGGGATTCATATTATCACCTGGCGGAGTGCGTATGGATTCAAAGAAGGTCGATGCAGTTCTCAAATGGTCATCACCATCCTGTAACGCTCACCTTATTCCCGTAGAGGCGCCGGTCTTGACTGGGCGTATACCGTATCTTCAAAGGTGATGTGTAACACACGGCTGGCTCTTCGGGCTGGACCTCTGTGCACTGTATGTCTGACTCGAAGGGTAAGATGTCTTAGGTAAGTGAACGCAGTGCTCTCCATCTGCCTCGGGGCAGGGTGCTGTAACCAGTTTCTTCACTGGATAAGGGGAGCAGGCCTCTTGACTTCAGAGGACTGCTGTCAGTCGTTTACTGCACGAACGGTAAGTTTCGAGTAATTCTAATGTCTTTAAAGTCTTTAGTAATGATGTTTCTTGTTTTGCAGGGTTCCCGCGATGGCGGATGACGGGCTGAAGTGAGTTGAAGATGGAGCCCGTGTGATGAATAGAAGCACCTGGAAGCACGTAAGTAAGCGCTTGTTGCCTGCTTCACGATGCGCTCTAACTGTCTTTTTATTTTGCAGGTACAAGTTCGGAGCGGCTGCAGGGTGCCGGAATACCCACTGGGTTAGATGTGGAAAGGAGTAATGGCACGTGAGTATTAAAGTTCCCCAATGTCTTTAAACGCACCTTGTTTTGTCTTTCAGATGCGGGATGCAGCGCCGAAGGCCTCCGGAGCGTGCGAAGAGTTGGTAAGCTTTTGTCTTTCAGATGCCGGAATGCAGTGTGAAGACCTCCGGAGCGCACGAAGAGTAGGTAAGCCTTTGACTTTCAGATGCCGGAATGCAGCGCAAGGCGTTGGTGACAGCCGATGGATCAGGTAAGTGAAGAGCTGTCACTGAAGACCGTAATGCTAACCTGTTCTTTCTTGTCTTTATAGGTGTTGCTGAAGACTGGATTCAGGATGGTAAGCCTTTTTCCTTAGGCCCAGGATCAGATGCAGAAGACACGATGAGCGTTCTGCTGCAGAGGATGCAGAATAACGCAAAGCAAGATTCATCCATCGGGTGTGGTATAAATAGCCTCCTGTAGTGCTTAGGTGTCTCCTTCCACAGCCACGCCTAGGTAAGAAAAGAGTTCCTGCTTTCCAGAAGAGTTCCAGTGTTCTGAATCTAGGGAGTGGCTCCTGCCCCACCCAACAGGAAAAGTAGTTCCAAACAGAAGAGGATCAGAGGCTCAACTGGCAGGCAAGTAAGCAGCATGGTCTGCTGCAGGTAAGTCCACCCAAGCATTATGAGCCCGGCGCTTCCAACGCTGGGACTGGGCATATTTATGAGCCTGGTGCCACTGGCGCCAGGACTGGGTCCAAAAGGTCCCAATTGGGACTGGTTGGCACTCGGAACCTGGGTTATGGATCTGCTTCCAAGGGAGTTGGGAAAACCCTGACCTTTTGGAAGCAGAGATCATGACAGTACCCCCCCTCAAGGCCCCTCCCAAACCGGGCTTCTCCGGGGGTTTTGGCTTTTCAGGAAATGTTCGGTGAAATCTTTTGATTAAGCGAGGAGCGTGGACATATTCAGCAGGTTCCCAGGATGTCTCTTGGGGGCCGTAGCCTTTCCAGTCAATTAGGTAAAATAGTTTAGATTTGGAGATCTTGGAGTCCAGAATGCTTTTGACTTCAAACTCGAGTTCTCCATCAACTAGGATAGGTTTTGGAGATTTAGTTAGTCGGGTTTGAGGTTGCACGGGTTTTAATAGAGAGATGTGGAAGACCGGATGTATCTTCATGTGCGGGGGCAAGTCCAACTTGACCACTACTGGGTTTACTATGGTAGTGATAGAATAGGGACCAAGGTATCTTGGGTTGAATGTGCGTGGCCCTTTTAGAGGTAGATATTTGGTGGATAACCAGACTTGATCCCCTACTTGATGTTGAGGGGCTTCCTTCCGATGTTGATCTGCTCCTTTCTTGTATTGTTCTTTAGCCCTTTGAAGGTGAGAAACAGCTTCCTTAAAGGCTTGGGTGATTGTAGAATGCAGGTAGTCTACTGCTGGTGTTTCAAGATCTTGGAGGGGATCCAACTCCGAGGTTCGAGGGTGACTGCCGTACAAAAGAAAAAACGGGGTTTTCCCAGTTCTCGAATGGACAGAGTTATTGTAGGCATATTCGGCTATCCAAAGGATGTCTTTCCAAGTTTTTTCAGTTTGTTGCAGCATGCAGCGTAAATACTGTTCCAGAGTTTGATTGGTCCTCTCGGTTTGTCCGTCGGTCTGAGGGTGGTGACTGGTCGATAGTCTCACATCAATTTGAGCCGACCGACAGCAACTTCGCCAAAAATGAGAAATAAATTGACTACCTCGATCCGAAATTAGAACCGAAGGAAAACCGTGCAGTCGGACGATGTTTTCGAGAAATTCTCGGGCCAGAGTTGCTGCTGTTGGCAAGCCTTTGAGCGGAATGAAATGCGCCATCTTGGAGAATAAGTCCACGATTACTAGAATCATATTGTATCCGGAGCATGGAGGTAGATCGGTGATGAAGTCCATAGAAAGTGTATGCCAAGGGCGAGGTGGGATGTCAATAGGGCGTAAGAGGCCTGCTGGTCTTTCCTTTTGACTCTTGTTTTGGGCGCATACTCCACAGGACATTATAAAGTCTCTGATATCTTTTTTCCAAGACGGCCACCAGAAGTAGCGCTTGATCTTTTCTGAGGTCTTGGCCATACCGGGATGTCCTTCCATTAAAGAATCGTGATAACAAGAGATTACTTTTTTCTGTAAATCTGTGCTGGGTAGGTATAATCGTTCTTGGAAATACAATAAGTTGTCCTTTACTGCAAAGTCCTTTCCCTGCAGATGCCAATTCTGTATGTCTGCTGGAGTTACAAGTTGTCTGGCTTTATCCTTAACTTCCTCTATGGATTCTGTGGCGATTACACCCAGAATTCTTTGTTCGGGAATGATTGGTACAGGTTTAGGGTTGATCAAGTGTTCTTCCACTCCCATCCGAGAAAGGGCATCAGCTTTACCATTCTTTGTACCAGGTCGATAGGTAATTATGAAGTCAAACTCGGCAAAGAATAATGCCCAACGGAGTTGTCTAGAGGATTGGGCTTTTGCGGTTTTCAAATATTGCAGGTTTCGGTGATCCGTAATCACAGTAACGGTGTGTCGGGCCCCCAGCAGATAATGCCGCCAAGCCTTAAAGGCAGACTTGATAGCCAGAAGTTCCTTGTCAGTAATCGTGTAATTGATTTCAGGAGGCGAGAATTTGCGGGACCAAAATGCCACGGGATGCAACTGATTGGTTACCGGGTCCTTTTGTGATAGAACTGCCCCCATGGCAAGGCTTGAAGCATCAGTTTCCACGATGTAGGGGAGTTCGGGGCGAGGGTGTTTTAAGATTGGTGCAGAGATAAATTTAGTCTTCAAATCCTGGAAAGCTTGTTCCGCCTCGGTAGACCATTCAAAATGTTTGTTTTTCTTTAATAAGGCAGTGATGGGCTGGACTATTCGAGAGAATTCGGGGATAAACCTGCGGTAAAAGTTAGCGAAGCCTAACATGCTTTGCACACCTTTTACGGAGGATGTGTCATGATCTCTGCTTCCAAAAGGTCAGGGTTTTCCCAACTCCCTTGGAAGCAGATCCATAACCCAGGTTCCGAGTGCCAACCAGTCCCAATTGGGACCTTTTGGACCCAGTCCTGGCGCCAGTGGCACCAGGCTCATAAATATGCCCAGTCCCAGCGCTGGAAGCGCCGGGCTCATAATGCTTGGGTGGACTTACCTGCAGCAGACCATGCTGCTTACTTGCCTGCCAGTTGAGTCTCTGATCCTCTTCTGTTTGGAACTACTTTTCCTGTTGGGTGGGGCAGGAGCCACTCCCTAGATTCAGAACACTGGAACTCTTCTGGAAAGCAGGAACTCTTTTCTTACCTAGGCGTGGCTGTGGAAGGAGACACCTAAGCACTACAGGAGGCTATTTAAACCACACCCGATGGATGAATCTTGCTTTGCGTTATTCTGCATCCTCAGCAGCAGAACGCTCATCGTGTCTTCTGCATCTGATCCTGGGCCTAAGGAAAAAGGCTTACCATCCTGAATCCAGTCTTCAGCAACACCTATAAAGACAAGAAAGAACAGGTTAGCATTACGGTCTTCAGTGACAGCTCTTCACTTACCTGGTCCATCGGCTGTCACCAACGCCTCGCGCTGCATTCCGGCATCTGAAAGACAAAGGCTTACCTACTTTTCGTGCGCTCCGGAGGTCTTCACACTGCATTCCGGCATCTGAAAGACAAAAGCTTACCAACTCTTCGCACGCTCCGGAGGCCTTCGGCGCTGCATCCCACATCTGAAAGACAAAACAAGGTGCGTTTAAAGACATTGGGGAACTTTAATACTCACGTGCCATTACTCCTTTCCACATCTAACCCAGTGGGTATTCTGGTACCCTGCAGCCGCTCCGAACTTGTACCTGCAAAATAAAAAGACAGTTAGAGCGCATCGTGAAGCAGGCAACAAGCGCTTACTTACGTGCTTCCAGGCGCTTCTATTCATCACACGGGCTCCATCTTCAACTCACTTCAGCCCGCCATCCGCCATCGCCGGAACCCTGCAAAACAAGAGACATCATTACTAAAGACTTTAAAGACATTAGAATTACTCGAAACTTACCGTTCGTGCAGTAAACGACGGACAGCAGTCCTCTGAAGTCAAGAGGCCTGCTCCCCTTATCCAGTGAAGAAACTGGTTACAGCACCCTGCCTCGAGGCAGATGGAGAGCACGGCGTTCACTTACCTAAGACATCTTACCCTTCGAGCCAGACATACAGTGCACAGAGGTCCAGCCCAAAGAGCCAGCCGTGTGTTACACATCACCTTTGAAGATACGGTATACGCCCAGTCAAGACCGGCGCCTCTACGGGAATCAGGTGAGCGTTACAGGTATCCAGATGAAAGCGCCTGTCTGATACCAAGCTGTCTGCACAGGGTGTACCAAAAGCTAGATGTAAATTGGGACCCTCTATCCAACAGGATGGTGTGGGGGAGACCATGTAGGCGGACCAAATCTTTCAAAAACACAGAAGCAGCCTCAGGTGCACTTGGTACGCCCGGAAAGGGGGAGAAATGTGCCATCTTACTAAGAGAATCCACCGTAACAATAATGGCCGTACATCCTTGGGACTGTGGGAGATCGACTATAAAGTCGGTAGAGATGTGTTCCCAAGGTTACGATGGTATCGGTTCTTGCTGGAGTAGACCTACCGGCTGTTGGGTAGAGGGCTTGTTCATGGTACATACAGGACATGACTTCACATAATTCTTGGTGTCCTTAACCATTGTCGGCCACCAGAAATGTCTGGTAAGTAGGTCTAACGTGGTTTTCTGACCCTTATGACCAGCAGAAGGAAGGTCGTGGCACCAGGACATGGCTTGTGTCTGTAGTGGTTTAGATGGAAGATACAGTGAGCCCTTGTGAAAGTACAAATCCCCTCGTCTCTCCAAACCTTGCTCTTGATCTGGGATCGCCAATAGGTGATGGGAGGAGTCCTTCACTTCCTTAAGAAAGGAGTGAACCGCTCCAAAATCTTCTTTCCGGCCAACATCTCTTCAGTACCTTGGGGTTGATCTATGTCCCCTGCCAAGCTTCTGGACAATGCGTCAGCCAGAGTGTTCTCCTTCCCAGGTAGATACATTATAACAAAATCATACTGTGAGAAGAAGTATGCCCAACGGGCATTGCGGGAATTCCTACATTCCATCTGCTGCAGGACCTTAAGATTTCTGTGGTCGGTGCGAACCAGAAAGGGATGCATAGCTCCTTGTAATAAGTGCCTCCATTCAATGCATGATTGATGGATAGCTAGCAGTTCCCTTTCAATCACCGAATAAATGCGTTCACAGGAGGTTAAAGACTATGAATAATAGGCCACTGGATATCCCTTGCCTAGGGTAGCGCTCTCTCACTGTCAAACTGTTCAAGCCACGATAGTCAATACAAGGGCGTAACTCCGTTGTTCCTTTCTTCGGTATGTAAAACATGGAGGCCCCTGCAGATGACCAAGACTCCTGAATGAGTCCATTTTGCAGGTTGGCTTCGAGGTATTCCTTGAGGGCCCTTCTTTCAGGTAAACACATTGGGTACATACGACCAAATGGTACTGATGCTCCAGGTACCAAATCAATCGCTCAATCCTTGGGGCGATGGGGGGGTAAGACACGAGGAAGCTTTTCTTCAAAGATATCTGAGAACTGCTGGTAACATGGAGGAATAGTCTGTATGATTTTAGTGGTCATGGAGATAGCAGTTCCATCGCCGGTTTCTGGAGTAGATTGTTGCAGGCAGTGTAGATTACAGTATTCGGAGCGAAAACAGCTCATGTTGGCTTTCCAATCTATAATAGGATTATGCCTTCAGAGCCAAGGCATACCCAAGATAATCGGGAAGTGGGCTGCCCGAATGACATCAAAGGTGATTTTCTCTCGATGCTGAAACAGGGTCAATACTGCGGCACAAGATTCCTGAACTATGGGCCCAGATACTAATGGTGATCCATCAACCCCTTCTACCGGAAGAGGATTGCTATTGTTACACAATGGAATCTGTTGTTCGTGAGCCCACTGCACGTCCAGGAAGTTGCCTGTTGCTCCACAGTCTAGCATTGCCAACACTTCCAAGGTAAGCATAGCCTGGAAAGTCAGTTTGACCGAAAACACCATAAATCTGTTGTCTATAGTATCCCTTTCTAACTGAGTAACATTGCAGGGATCCGCTGTTTCTTCCCGGGAACTTTCCCTACTTAAGTCCGGGAGGTTGCGTTTCCCGAACGCCTGGGCGGTACTTCGGGACAGTTGCGTAGCAGATGTTTAGAAGATCCGCAGTACATGCAGAGCCCTTGCTCCTTGCGTCTCTTGCGTTCTTCCGGTGATAATGGACCTCTTGCAGCTCCAATTTGCATAGGTTCATCCGTCGAGACCCGACTGGCCTGCTCAGCTGGTGAGGGTCCGATAGAAGGAGGGAATCAGGTTCTTCTACTTTCCTGCCTTCTCTCTGACAGTCGGTATTCAATTTGAAGGGTGAGAGTCACTAGTTCTTGAAAAGATACAGGGCGGGCAACCCTCGCCAGCTCGTCCTTGAGGTAATCATGTAACCCCCTACAGAACAAAGTTTGTTGTGCGGAATCTGGCCAGCCTGCGTCGACTGCTGACTTCATGAAAGTGGAGGCATAAATTTGTACATCTTGATTTCCTTGGCGAAGGTCAAGCAGAGCCTCGTACGAAGAATATTGAACCTCAAGACGGTCGAATCGGGCCTTGAATCGTTGGGTAAAGAGAGAGTAGTCATTTACCATGGGATAAGCCGTCGTGATGAGGGGAGTAGCCCATGCTAGGCAATTGCCCACCAAATTGGACACAAGAAACCCAACCTTGGCTCTACCCAATTCGTAGGTCTTGGGTCTAAACGCAAAATAGATCATACAGGCATCCAAAAATTCCTTTAGAGTCTTTGGGTTCCCATCATATTTTCCAAAAGGGAAAGCGAGAGGAGGAAGGTCGCCTCGAGTGTCATCTCGCGCAGTAACCTGTTGTCTTAGGGCCAGGTTCTCTGCACGAAGAGTCTGAACGTCCACCTGAAGTCCTTGAAGAGATGTGACAATCTTCTGATATTGCTCCAGTGAAGCCATGTTGGGTTCTGGGCATTGCAAGCTGTCACAGGCAGAGGAGTCCTCCCACTGACTCTCCTCACCTGTAGTCTCTGACGCTCTGCCTGGAGGCTCGTCCTTCTTCTTTCTCCTTGTTCTTGTAGAGTCTTCCCCCCTTCTCTTCCTCCTTCTTCTTAATTCTCCTCTCTCCTTTCTTGTCGTGTAGATAGGGACGGGCCCCCCCAGAAGCCACCGTAACCGCCAAGGAATACGGTCAAAGGGGTATCCAGAGGAGCCAGCCCCCTAACAGGGAAAAAGCCGAAATAGGCAGAAGAAACCCTGTTCCTCTGTCTTGTTGGACGCTGTACCGCCTGTAGTAAGCTCGAAGGTATGTAGGGGCGGTGGAACCAAGCAGAGCCTTAGTTTGGAGCGGAGTTAGTAGGGGAAATGCAGTACACAAGGACTGGAAGCAGAGGGAACAGTGGATAATTTAGAGATGCAAGGTAGAGGCAATCAGGACATAGAGAAATGCTCGTGTAAATGAGCAGGACTGCCGGACAGGCAAGGGAAAAAGAAGGGAAAAGGAGAGAGAGTGATGAGTAAGGGAGAAAAGAAAGAAAAAGAAAGAGAGTGAAAGAGAGATAACATGAGTAGAGGGAAATAATAAAGAAAACAAGAAAAGAAACCAAGGAATGTTCGGAAGCTCCCCATGGAAAGAAATGCAGCCTCTGAACAGCTTGTAAAAAGGAGCCGACACGGGAAAGCCTCAGATACAATGTCTCCTCCCCGAAGGGAGACTCCAGAAGGGGATACCGCAGGTCGGCTCCGAAAATGAAAGAGAATCAAAGACAGAGCCAGCTGCGGCCAGGGCACAAGGGTGTATAAGGATAGACGGGAGACACGGGGGAAAAAGAAAGCAAAGAGAGGGGAACGGGCAGAGGCACAAGGGGAACCGGAATGGAGGCACGCGAACCAGCAGGGAAAACAACTCGAGTGTCGGTAACTGGAAAGTTGCAACGCTACGAGCAGGGGGCGTGGCTATTATTTGTAAGGCAGGACCACAGACATCTAGTCCGTTAACGAGGGTTTGAAGGTGTTCTGCTGCCGACCCTCCATCTTGTCCACAGCTTCCAGGGTCGCATCGTGACAGTATGATATTCCCTGTCATAGGTGTTGACTTTTTAGTTGTTGAAGTGCACTATAGTGAAGAGGCCCCAAGAGAATCGCCTGAATGTAGGAAGTCAGTCTCCCTACCAACCTGGCTAACTCCTTCAGTGAAATGACTTCTCTCGCTAGTGTTGTCTTGATCTCTTTATCAGATTTACCTTTGTTATTGAGGGTGGCTGCCCTTGGCTGACCTTGTGTCTATCACAAGCCCTAGAAATAGAATTCGACTGGGCTGCAGACAACTTCAACTTCTCGGAATCCCAAACTCTTTAACAGGTCAGTTGTTGTTCTCCCCTGTTGTTCTAATAGCTCCCTGTTCTGGCCCATTAGACAGACGTCGTCAAGATAGACTATCAGCCTGATGCCCTGCTCTCTCAGGTGACTGACCACTGGTTTCATCAGTTTGATGAAACACCAAGGACATCAGGCCGAATGGGAGACTTGTGAACTCGCATTTCTGACCTCGCCAGAAGGGTTGAAGGAACTGCTGATGTTCTCTCGTGACTGGAATCGTTAGGCATCTCTGAGATCTATCTGTACTAACCAGTCCCCTGTCTGTCACGTCTCTTAAAAGATGGATTACCTCCATCTTAAAATGCCTGTAAATAATGAAAGCATTTAGGTTTCTTAAATATATCTTAAATATATCACTGGCCTGGTTTTCCATCTTCCCATTACTAAAAACATATTGCCTATAAAAACCAACTGTGGAGCCTGCCGTCTACCTAATGGCCTTTTTTTGCTCAAGTTCTGAGATCTCTCTCTCTCTAAAATTGCCTCATCTTCCTTGTTGAACACAATAGGTCTTAACCATTCTGCTTGTATTGAATCCTGGCAGACCTCTAGATGGAACCCTTGTAATGTCTGTTTGACCCATTTATCTCCCCCATTTCTCTATGAACTGTGCTGTCCTCTCCCCTACCTCTGGGTTCACTGTCCCTGCTTGCAGTGCTGCAGTGCTCTGACCCAGTCCCACCTGCATTTGCTTGTTAACCTCTTTTGCTGGAACCCCAACCTCTTCCTCTGCCGCTTCACCCCGATTGGAAGAGGGGGTTTAGTTTGCGTTCTTCCTGCTCTCTCTAGCTGTTTCTATTAGTGTAATTGGACCTGTAGGTCGAATAACAGCTCGTCGAGGGGCCCAGACCTCTGCCAGCCCTTCCAAAAAGCTGGTTTCCAAATCCTGTCTTCAAGGAGTCTTGAGATCCTGGTGTCTGCGGAAGCTGCTGAACCCCCGACAATCCACCCAAAATGGTAAAGGATATAGAGTGAGGTACTGTCAGGTTGGAGCGACATATTCTTTTACATACAGTATCATATACTCATTTACATTGGGTCAGGGGAGACACATATTTAGTATAGAAAGGTTTTGGGAAGTTATTATGGGTTATATTTTTAAACAGCCAATTTTGCCCTTAACCTTCATTGCAGTCTATAGAAAACACCCCAAGCGAAGATGGAGGTTCTCAGTCTAAATTCTAATTGGCTGGAGATTGTTTATAGGAAGGACAGTGAACATTCTAAACTGCCTTTCTTCGTCTTTGCCCAGCTGAGAGGTCGTGTGCTATGCTGCTCCTGCTTAACTTGTTCAAGGGTGTCAAGTTTCAAGCAGTCGAGCGGCATCTTTGAAAATATAACAGGAGTCGTGTATGGAGTTTGGTGGAGACACAGGACAGGAGTGAGAAATTTCCAATTTTCTTAGAAAAGAAGTTTTCAAGACTCAATCACAAGATAAGTGACTTTCCATGTTTTGATGAACGTTGTAAAAAGGTTACATTAATTTAAAAGGATTGAAATCGCAAACCTGTATCTAAAAACTGAAGCGCATACGTTTGTTTTCTTTCCTACGTATCATTTCAAACTAGCGCGTGATTTTTTTTCCGTTACCTTGAGCCTGTGCGTGTGACTCTGCGCGTGAGAGTGAAGCGCGTGCGTGAACTTTGGACTCGCGTTTACTGTTCATATACGCGAGGGTTTTGCTATGTGAGTT
The DNA here is from genome assembly GCF_040938575.1 of Ambystoma mexicanum. Lineage (NCBI taxonomy): Eukaryota > Metazoa > Chordata > Amphibia > Caudata > Ambystomatidae > Ambystoma > Ambystoma mexicanum. The sequence continues at coordinate 233,155,932 of NC_090934.1, forward strand.
CGCGTGTGTATTTTATTACGCGTTTCGTATCTGCGCGTGCGCAAGAACAAATCTATGTGGAACTTCCGCGCGAGCTCTCAGAAGTGTCACGTGATAAAATAAAAGCGCGTGTGCTTTTTTCCCGCGATTTGGTTTTTGCGCGTATGCATATTTTTTCGTGGGTTGGACTTTAGCGCGAGTGTGTTTAACTCGCGTCTTGGACATTAGCGCTTGTGCGTCTTACCCGCTATTTGGATTTTCAGCGCGTGTGCGTATTTCCCACGACTTGGAGTAAAGCGCGTGTGTTTTTTCCCGTGGTTTGGATTTTCAGCGCGTGTGCGTATTTCCCGCGACTTGGAGTAAAGCGCGTGTGTTTTTTCCCGCGGTTTGGATTTTCAGTGCGTGTGCGTATTTCCCGCGACTTGGATTAAAGCGCGTGTGTTTTATCCCACGGTTTGGATTTTCAGCGCGTATGCGTTTACCCGCGGTTTGGATTTTAGCGCGTGTGCTGGATTTTTCCACGTGAAGATTTCATCGCAAGTTTTAAATTCGTTCCAGAGTAAAAGACACTCTAAAAAGAAAATATAAAAATAAATACAAGAACTTAAAAGAACTTCCTTAAAACTTATTTAAAGAACTTTAGACCTTGTTCAAGAATCTTGAGGTTGAGAAGACTAACTACAAAGTTAAATATTACATTCATGGACCTGCTGAGAAGGCTGAATGATCTTTAAGATTCTGGTCAACAAGTAAGGAAGTCTTGTCTGCTTATCACTTCTCTGGGCATACTGAAGAGAAGTACCAGGTATGGTTTTTTGACTATTTTGGTAAAGGATATAGGGTGTTAAGGTTAGTATAGTAACCCATTGAGTAATGAGGTGTAATACATGTTTATGTTTTCACTACAGGTGAAGAACCAGCGAGTTGATAGCTTCCAGCCTGGTGTTTGTTTATTTGTCCCTTCCCCCTTTCCCCTGGAAGTGAGGTAAACTGAGCGGTTATATATATTATCAGCTCAGAGTGCCACATTTTGGGTGGATTGTCGGGGTTCAGCAGCTTCCGCAGACACCAGGATCTCAGCCTGACAAAGGAGGCTTGAGCGGTGTGCATCACTGCATATGTATTGGCAAGTTTTGCCGTTTCTTTAATGAAGGCATCTCCGAGGAGCTTGCCTTTTACAGCTGTCGCTGACTCTGATGTAGCCAATTCACCCATTTTGGGATCTATTTTTACTAAAAATAGATCTCCTCCTCTCTGTGGTTAAAGCACTGTTGGTGTTGCCTACGAGGCATATCGCCCTTTGTGCCCAACAGGGCAGAATCTCTGGGTCAACTTTTTGATCTGCCTGCTTCGCTTCTTTCACCATCTGCAAAATCCTAGTTAATGGTCCCAGGATGTCTAAGACCTTATCCTGGCACGACCTGCAGGATCATTCTATACCTTTCTTCATCTCTCTGCCATACCTTCCCATGAAGGACAGCATCTTCTCATCTATTTGGGGTGTGTAAGGGAGGCATGGTATCACAAGTATGACACTGACACGATTCCTGACACGATAGTATAATAGCAACAAATGTTTGTCTCCTCCTCCACTCCCTTTACGTGTCCCCACTACCCCCTCCAGCACTATCTGAAATGTCTCCAGGCCTAGTACGATAGTCGCTTGTTTTGTTCCTCTCCCTCCTTTCTTCTCCCCCCTCCTTCACCTCTTGTTAATCTCCGACTCTACCAGAAATGTCATCAGGCCTAGTACGGTAGTCGCCTCTCTGTTTCCCATTTCCTTCCTATCTGTGTTTTAGCTCTTGCACTATCTGAAATGTCGTCAGGCAGAGTACGATAGTTCATTCCACATTCTTGTTGTTCATTACCTGTAAGAATGTCATTGTATTTTCCCTTGTTCCCTCCCTTGCCGTGAAGTGTTTTGAAACACATTGTGTATAGGCGCTATATAAATAAACTATCATATCATATCATAGCTAGGATGGAAGTAGTCTCTGCCATCAAATAATAACGAAACACTGTCCTAATCAGTCTCTGTCAAATCAAAGATGGCCGATACTAAAAAAAAAACGTACTGCTTGCCCTAAGTCTTATACAAAATGTGTAAAGGAGAATATGAATGCAAAGGAAAATCAATGTGGCTGAGTCCGGTCTCCTCCCTACGTTAGACAGCATGGAGTAAGGCAGTTCCCGTGGACAGGAAGACACACTCTGGCTCAGGTTCTCAAAACAAAGGCAGTTCAAAATGTGCAATGAGGCCCACCTAGCCTTCCACATTAAAGTCTCTCATTCCAGCTTTCAAAAAACAGTTCAACAAAAAGGTTCACGCAGGTCTCCCTCAATCGGGCTCGGGCCCTTCAAAGCAAAAGGTTCACATAGGTTTCCCTCAATGGGGCTCAGACCTTTCAAACACAGCACTTGCAGGGGTTCCCTTCCCCTAACGTATCACACTTCCGGTCTACCTCAGTCAGGTTCTGACCTTTTCCTGATGTCGAAGACTTTCGAATGTGCTAGGCTTTTACTATGATATGATATGATTGGTTATTTATAACACGCTTAATACCCAGAGGTTTCTAAGCGCGGACACAGGGATCGAACCTGTGTTGCTCCATGTCGTCTTGCTTCCAAGGTGAGCATGTTGCCCCTGAGTTATCCTCCCGAGACCTTGGAAGGACCGCTTCAACTTTCCCTTCCAGTTTACACTCGTCTGTTATTTGCCCCAGTGTCTCTTGGTCTGGGTAGTTCAGTATCATAAGCACAAAAGTTCCACATTCACCTTTTTACTTCCCCCTTTTGCCAGGGTTAATTTTGCTCCTTACGCATTTTAGAGTTCATTCACATAATTTAAAGTTCCGGCTCCAGGATGCACTGCTTCTGCATACTTTGTATATTGTCCTTTCTTTTACTTGGCATTTGGAATCTTGTTCTCACATGCCCGTTCCTTGGTGGCAATGTACTTCTTACATACCCAAATATGGTTCTGTTAGTTGCGTTTACTTAATCTTGACGCACATGCGCACCAAGCTCCTTTGAGCTTTGGCAACTCACTGGATGCCGCGTCGAACTGAAACAATTTCCTTCCTCCAGTATTGGGATCAGGGTTCGTTCCCATTGTCCCTCTGATGCATGGGCTTCCATAACCCCAGGGGAACAAGCACTTGTTGACACAATGTCTGTAGCACGTTCTTTTCCTGGCTCCATCTCTCGGGAGGCACGGCTCCCTTGCCGTGCTGCAGCCTTTCTCACTCAGCGGATCGGAGATCTGGCACTCCGTGCTCCTCCTCACTTCTGGTCCAGCTCTCCTCTGCCTTGCAGTCTCCTCTGTGTAAAATAGGTTCCAAGCTAGCTCACTATGCTGTTTAGAACCACACCTTTTATACTCTGCATATTGGTCAAGTGAAGTCAGGTATGGATGATTAAAATGAATTGACTGACTCTGCCTGCCTTCATTAAGGTGGCAACATGGCAATTCTCCATAGGAAGCTGTTCTCTGTTGATCCCTATAGGAAATCTTCCTTTCTCTTTGCTTACTCTTCTTCCTCCCAGTGATTGCGGAGGGGGATATGGGCTATGAAGGTAAGGGCCCCTGACTAAAGAGGAGAGGGTTCTCGCTTAAATAGAAGAAGGGGGGAATCTCGATTCTCAAGCCTGGGTACTTTCCTCCCATCTCCCTGCATTTTTCAGTATCTGAGGTATTGTGGTACAGGTAGTTCGATGAGAGTTTATACACTCCTTTATGTTTTCTTACTAGGAAGGGAGGAACTGGGTATGGTGATTGAGATGAAGGGGAAGAAAATGGGAGAATACCATTAGATTTCTCACATGTGTCTCTTCCACCCCGTCAGGAACATGGGGTATCAGAAACCCCTTATCAAAACACTGCTCGCCTTGTCAAACTCACTGTTGCCAGTATCAAGTGGGAGTCTGCTGCCAAACTAACTGAAAACATGGACAAATCTTGTGTACAAATATCGTTCAAAGATGGCCACCAGGTTACCAATGGGGAGATTACCAAGATGGCCACCGTTTGGGTCCTTAGAGTCTAAATTGGGAAAGCTGTGCAGTGTACACTCTTCTGGACACTATATAACACCACCCAACAAGAAGCCTGTGCTTTGCGTTTCCTGGAAGTTCGTAACAACTTGTCTTAATACTTACCCAGCTCATCCTGTCGTTGTTCTCTGGAACTCTTCTGCATTCATCTGTGGAAAAAAGAAGAAAAGACAACTCCAGTAAGAAAAGTAGTGCCTTGCACCTTCTTTTTTCAACGTTATTTGTAAAACCAAAGACTTATTTAGCCTTAAAACCCTTGAGATCACGCCTGCATTTTCCGTAGTACGGAGCATTTTTACAGGAGTGTACTATAAGTACACTCATCTTCCGGGCTGTGCGCATTTCTGTCAATGAACCCATGAAGTCAACGACCTCTCATTTTCTAGCAACTATCTGTTTCCAAAAAAGCCTCTGTAAGGAAGGCATGGTATCAATAGTAAGACAGACACAAGTAACCACAGTTCAAGGGTGTTTATTGAACTTCAATAAGTGTGTGATAAACGCCTAAGTCTAAATCTACAGATGGGAGCAAGCTACGACCATCAAACAATAATAAGGCAGTCCTAGTGGAGTATCGTCAAAAGAAAAGGGCTTATTGTCACACCTTTTCAATATCATTGGTCTTTATGGCATCGTTGGTCTCGTACACACATTTCTTCTATTTTTATTCCCAACATGGCAGTTAGTAACAGTTCCGACGTTTCAGCCTTGCAGTGCGGTTTGCATTCTGGAACTTCGCCCCCACGTTGGGAAACTGTTTATCTACTTTCGCAAACAACGCGCCGGTGCGTTGCTACTGCTGACAGCCAACGCTTCGTGAGTTCACACCCAGGAAACTTTCCTACTTGTTCTCATTATAGACTTTGCGTACCTAACTGTAACGCTCACCTGGTATCCACGGGGACATCACTCAGCCTGTTCTGACCTCTTACGACCTCGAACCCTTCCCTGGAGTCTACTCGACTGGAGACTGAGCCTGAAACACAGGATTGGTAGAGTTTAAACCCCTATTATCTCTGTGTGCTTGAACCCCTTCTTCCCCGGGGTCCAACCCTTCCCTTTGATCCACAGCTCACCTTGTTTTCTTGGAAAGTGTGCTCTCCGTCCTGCTTTCAGCGCAGGGGCGCGTTGATTGATGCGGGCTCGTTGCTGCCTAGTTACTTCACTGGCAAGAGTCCGACAGGTAAGTATAATGAGTCTTTTGAACAGTTATCTAACTTCGTTCCTTTCCTTCCTTCGGTGATGGCCGGCATCCGGGGATGGCAACGTGCTGCTGAGATGAGTAGCGCTAAAGGTGAGTGAGAGAGCGATGCGCAATGCGACCCTTTCGTATTTGTATTGAACTGAGTTCTTTTTCTGTGTCTTTTAGGTGCTGCAACGTTTTCAGCATGGATGCCGGTTATGAAGAAGAAATGCGGTGAGTAAGCGCGGTATGCGGCGCCTCTAGATGTTTCCACGATAACCTGGAGTGTCTTTTCTCTCTTGCAGATGGATGAGAAGTTCCGGAGACAGAGTTCCCCCAGAGTGGCTGGGATTCAGGTAAGCGTTTGAAGCTCGTACAGCTTTAAAAAATAAGCGAAGATTTGCTGAATGCTTACTAATGCCTTTTTTCTGTTCTTTTCCCTTTTCCTTATGAAGCGGCGTGCCGGGATGGGAATGACACCGCCGAAGATGCCTGCTGAACAGAAGGATCGATGAACGATGGGCAGAAGCGCCGCAAGGTAAGGCTGTTCCTAACAGTGTTCTTGTTCTTGCAGGAGCTGAGTGCAGAAGAAAGATGCAGGCCTACTGGTGACCGATCCGAACACGGTGAGTGTCACGCTGCAGGTGCAGAAAATGCAAAGCATGCTTCTCAGCCTGGGCGTGGCTTAAATAGTCTCTGGGTATCCCAGGTGTCTCTGCGCTGAACCACACCCAAAAGACTAGACTGCACATGCAGTTCTGGGAACCGAAATATGTGGGGACATCCATCATGTCCCCATCAAAGCACTACAAGTCCAAACCCCAATGTTATCCTATGGGAGTGAGTGAGTCTGGTGCCACAAGTGCCAAGTCTGACTCCAAGTGGTTCTTTGGAGGGATGGAGAGGCCCTTGAGGGCCATGTAGGTGATCGTGGCCTGGCTCCAGCCTGACATCTTGGAGGGCTGGGGACATGAGGGGCAGGAATCATGACACTAACTATCCTTCTATTTCTTCTTAGGACACCAATCAAGCACATACCAGCACACAAATCATTTCACGAGTCCCTGCAGACACCTTGCTCCACCTTGTACGTGCTGTTTTCCGAACTCTGCCCGCCTTCTCCAACTATGTGGGAAGCGTTCCCGATCGGGTACGTTCTTTGAACAGAGCCTCAGACATTCCGGGCTCTAGGGAGGGTGGTTTCTCGAACACAATCCTTATTCATCCTGAATTCTGGTTAACTTTGTTCTTCTATAGCGTTTCCAGACTTCCGAAGCGCTTTATGAATCCCACGCACTACATTCATCATCCAGTAGCATATGACAACAAACACAGGTATACTTGGGTCTTTCCAAAAGTATTTACAATACTCACCTCCCTAGTGTATATAACATTCTTGCTTTCTCCTACGACAGCATAGCTATCATGAGATAAAAGGGCAGAGCACAAGGAATAGGGATCCGAATTCCCGAGACTCGTTTTGATGGTATTACTGTTAATGAATGATTTCCATAGGTCAATTTTTGCGTACCACTCAATTTGATAAAAGAACAATAACTCTTTCTTTTTATAATCCTGTTCAGATATCTGGTTCCCAAGAATGGATTGAAGACACACCCTCCTCTTTACGACATCCAGATCTTCTACATTCTCCGGAACACACAGGGTTTTTTTCCCCAGAGGGTTTCCCTGGGACATCCCTTCTCTTCCGGCCGTTCTAAGCCAGAGGAGAGAGAGGTGTTTCAGGAGGATTCTCAACTCTTCTCATCTTTAACGTCTGACCAGGTTAGTGGTTTATTCTATGGGTGTATGGGAGATATCGATTTTACAAACAAATTGTAACACTTATACTAAAAAATGATTACCAATCCTTACCTCTAAATACAAATAGTGTGGGGTAGTGTTCATGAAAAACAAAGAAGTGTTCACAAAAATTATATGTCAGGATGTTCAGGCTTTTGGCCTCACTTCCCCACGTTTTCAGCATGGGACAAGGTGGTTCACTCGAGCATAGCACACTCTCTGGCTTCTTCGGCATGAGGACACATTTCCATTACCAACATCAGGACCTTTTGTGCCTAAGTCTCTTAAGTTATCAAAGTCTATTGATTCAGAGGGCCTAATGTACCAAAACAAATGAAAAGTTCCTTTCATCTTGAAAGTACTCAAGTTAGGTGATTAACTCGTCACCCTGGATCACCCTCAGCCGGGCTGAGATCCATTTTTATACCACAATCGTTACTTTGGATCCCCCTCTTCTGGGCTCAGATGTTCAGAGAATATCCTTTCTCAGGTGACTCATGGTTCACCCCGGATCCCCCTCAGCCGGGCTCATATCCTTCCTCTTACACAGTCTCCCTCAGCCGGGGCTCAGACCAATTGCAGTTTGTATTAGCTATCAAAGACTTTCGAATGTGCACAGGGTTTAGCTTGACCCGTTGCAGGACAACTTCCATTTCACAAATCACAATTTACATTTCCCACCATCAGTTGGCTACCTATCAGAGACCTTCGAATGAGCACCCACATGGTGCCGGACCACTCTGTATATGGTATCTATCTTTGCTTCAAAAGTTCAGTCACTCCTTGGATGTTTAATTATATTTGCATCACTCATCACATATGTTTTACACACTGTTCTCTTCAGATTTCTTCATACAATGCTGCCACTTGCAACCTTGCCTCTAACACAGACCGGTCTGCTATCAGTCTCCCCGACTCACCAGCTGTGCTGACTCTACTGGTGCTGCTTTGTTGTAGGAGCCAAGGACAGTGCCACAGCGTCAATCGTTCCTCACTGCCTTGGCTATCAACGCGGGGGAGCCCCGGGTACCTCCGACACACATGCACCTTTCTTCAGCTTTAATTCCAGGTCTTATGTTTCTTATTCTCGAAAGCTCGTGAAAGTAGCATTTTTTCGCCAAAAAGGTCATGGGAACTTCCCTCCGTGCAACCCTCTCTCGTCTTGCCGCCTTTCTCCTCATATTAAACTGCCATCTCAGAACTGCTGCTTCCTCGTGTGTTTTGCTTTCCTCACGGTGTGCTTTCGTGCTCTGCCTTTCATCTGTGTAGGGAGGTGTTATGGAAGTCAGGTGTGTGTAATGATCAGTAATTGCCTGACTCTGCCTGACCTTTGTGTTGGGACATGTCAGGTATACGGCTCACGTGTTAGTCAGTTTTCTCTCACAGTGAGCTGTCCATGAGAAAGTGTTTGTGCCGAGAAAGTGAGGGGGTTGAGTTCCTAAGTATCCTACATGGTAAAATGGGGAAAAGGTGTTAGCTGCTTCCCCTCCATCTTCATTCATGTTGTGAGTTCAACTAGTTCAACCAGGCATGTGTTAACTGGGCACAAAGGCATCCCTTCCTTGCACAGGCTGCAACCCAGATAATGCTTGTCCACCCCACTGCTCAATCACAGGCCACCAGATGTGTATTTGGCACCTGGAATTCCTGGGCACACACTCTGACTGATAGGATAGATGATCAAGGAATATACAAATTAGATTGTTTGTAAAAGAGAGGAAAAAAAACTTCTCTTTGTAATTTTTTTTTCTCCTGAAGAAAGCAAAAATGGTGCGCATCTGTAGATGCTCCAACAATTGGTCGTGGAGGAGCATGTGCACTCCACTAGGGAGATGCAACCTCTGTATGACAAACAAAATGTATTTCTTCACTGTGATGCATCATGCAACTCTGCGCCAGCGAACGTCTTCCCCGTCAACCACCGCCTGAAGCAAGTGAGTCGAAGGTCATTGCTGCAAGGCCCACACGTCGGGTCTGTTGTTAGGAAGACCCCCTTATCGCCATTGTTACTGCGTCAGCCCCGAAGCCCACAGATGACACGGGAAGCCTTGTTATGCATCCTGGCTCCAAGCGTGCAATGAATCGCACATTTTGCTTGTTCTTCTTCTTGCTGATAGATTTTTATCCATCAGCAGTGATTTTTGGATACCGAGGATTGAGCCTCATTACTCCATCTTCTCGGGTTGAGTATGTAGTCGTGGGTTTGTATTCTTCTTGGTCTGTGTGGTCTTGTCACAGTAGGGCTGATTTCACGGGGTCTTCGCAGTGATGGGCCGCGAGTAGCGGTTGAAGGGGTTTGCAGTGGTGGCAGTGAGTCTTCTGATCAGAGGGTTCGGGTTCTGATCCAGTCCTTGGCAGAAGTTCTTACTCAGCTTCGCTAGGTGTTCGTCCAACATCTCGATGTCCAGGTCTCTGTGGAGGTCTGCTATCCTTGTGAAGATTGGAGCTCCAGACGATATCCGCAGGGCCTTGTTCTGGACTATCTGAAGACTCTTCCGGTGTCGCTCATGGCAGGTCATCCATGCTGGGGAGGCATACGTCAGGGTTGGTCTGATGATCGCCTTGTAGATGTTGATTTTTGTCCGGAGGGGCATGGACTTGCTCTTCAGGAGTGGGTACAGCGCTGCCATCTTTCCTGTTGCCTTCTGCTGAGTATTCTCGATGTGGCTTTCCCAGTTGAGTTTGCTGTCCAGGGTCACGCCGAGGTAGCGGCTGCTGCTCTCCCATTTGATGGTCTCCCCATTGAGGCTGATGTGTGGGTGCTCCTTGATCTTCTTTCTGGTGAACAGCGTTGCGGTTGTCTTGCTGGTGTTGAGTTCTATCCTCCAGTCGCACGTTGTGAGAACACCCCTCTTTATTCCAAACGACAGAATGATGTCACTAGGTCACATGCTTTCTGAAAGCACCCCAGCACAATAGCATACAGGCCAACCCTCCCAATTTAGGCAGGAGATTCTCGATCTTTCAGTGAAAAATATTGCTATTTTTCACGTTCTCCCGCTGTTAGATACGGCCTCCGCGGCTCTGCGCGCGGGGAGACCGGATTAGTGAAAGCACAAGGCCGCGCGGCATATGTGTCACAGCTCCAGCGGGAGCGGAGAAACCACGCAGCACACAGTACTCAGGTTGGCCCGGAACTGCCTCCCGTACTCGGGGGCGGGGCTTTTATTAGAGCGCCCTGCGTCACCGTGTAGCGGGACGCAGGGCGGATGTAACATTCCTCCTTTATTTCAAATGAGGTTAACACTAAACACAAACATGCTATAAACTTCAGTTCAAACAACATTAAACTGTTATACATCCCTGGACCCTCCTTACTCACAGTCCACAGGGAGCCAACTACCATACAGTCTTTGAGCCTGGCGGCCGGTCTTGTGGCAGTTCTCAAGCTGTATCGCCCGTCTCTGGGGGTGCCCCCGCTGTCCCACTGGGTGTCTCACCTTCACTGTCTGGCTCACCCATGTCCGGCTCGCTCCACTGCTCCCACGTCCTGTCACCCGCTGCGGCCTCGTCCTGGCGGGAAGCGGCCTCTTCTTCATTGGCCTGGGATGCCTCCTCTTCCTGGTGGCCTTCGCCATCGGTCCACAGGTTGCGTGGCACCGCCTTGAACCACGACACATTTCGTATCACCTGGTGGCGCCCTCTCGTTGCCGTCACCATGGTCCCTTGCTTGCCACTGACGGTCCAAGGGAGCTCCTTGTATCTGGTGTCCAGTTTTGACTTTGTCGGATTTTGCAACATGACCACCTGGTCGCCCACCTGGTGGTCGGACAGTCTCGCCCTCCTCCTGGCACTCATGTGTGCGTTGGCACTCGTTCTCCTTCTCTCCGTACGCTCCTTATCGACTTCGTCCGGGGTCCTGCTGGGGTGATGTGGAATCGAGGATTTTATTACTGTGCCATACATGAGGTCAGCTGGCGGGACGCCCGTCGTGCTGTGAGGGGTGACTCGGTAGCTCCGCATGAAAACGGTACAGGTCAATTTTCCACGGGTTAGCGTTCGCCTTGGACACTCTTAGTACTTTATTCAGGGTCCTCATGAAACGTTCTACATCGCCGTTCGCCTGGGGCCATCTAGGCATGATGTGATGGTACTTGATGTTTAGTTCGTGCAAATACTTTTTGAATTCCTCCCCTTGAAAAGGGGCACCATTGTCGCTCTTGATGGTGGTGGGTATACCATGTGTCGCAAATATCTTCTCCATGGCAGGGATGACCGCCTCCGCTGCTGTGGATTCCACTATTTCGACCTCGGGGTATCGGGAGTGGTCATCAATGGCCACCAGGAGGTAGAGGCGTTCCCGTAGTGTGCAGAAATCGATGCTGATGGTATCCCAATGGCTACGACCACGTTCCGCTGACTGAATGGGTTCTGGTTCTGGTTCTGGTTCAGGTGGAGCCCCGGTTATCTGGCAGGGTAGGCATGTGCTTACCAGATTTTCAACCTTCTCGTCGATCTGTGGGAACCACACCCGGTGCCTGATCCGAGCTTTTGTCCGTGCCATCCCTTGATGTCCTTCGTGGGCCAGTGCCACTATTCTGTCTTGTATGCTCGGTGGGATGACAATCCGATTCCCCCTGAGCAGCAGTCCGCTCTCCGTGATCGACAGGTCTTTTCTTACGGTGAACATCCCGGAGAGAAAAACCTTCGCTTCCACTGTCCTGTTATGGGTGTTCTTCATGAAGGTCTTCCAGTCGCCTGAGATGATGGCGTCCTTCACTAGGTCGCAACATGGGTCTTTGTGGGTCTCACACTCAATGTCCTCAATGCTGACTGCCTTTGGCCTCATGGCTCGCACCACCTGGCATATGTGCTCCTCGGTCTCTTCGGCCACTTGGACTTCTTGTGAAGTTGCTGCTCGAGGGTGCCTTGAGAGGAAGTCTGCCGGGTTTCCACTTCCCGGCTGGTAGGCCAGTTCAAAATTGTACTGCTGGAGGTGCAGCAACCATTTTGTTATCCTTGCCGGGGGGTGTGACGACGTGCCCATGAAGATGGATAGTAGGGGTTTGTGATCTGTGACCGCCGTAAATCTCCGTCCATAGAGGTATAGGTGAAAATGACGACACCCCCATAGTATGGCAATGGCCTCCTTCTCGATATGAGAGTACCGTTGTTCTGTCATGGTGAGAGCTCTTGATGCATATGCGATGGGCCTCTTCTCCCCCTCTTTGGTGACCTGCATGAGGATGGCCCCTAACCCTACGGGGCTCGCATCCACAATTAATTCCGTCGGGAGCTCGGTGTTATAGTACGCCATTTTTGTGTCAAGAGACAGGGACTCCTTAATGTTTTCGAAAGCTTCCTGGCACTCCTGTCCCCATTCCCATTTGGCGTTTAGCTTGGTCTGCTCGCGTAGGGGCTCCGAAAGAGTGGCCAGATTCCGGATGAACCTGCCGCAGTCGGTGGCCATGCCCAGGAAACTGTGCACTTCCGTGGGTGTCATTGGCAGGCTTGCGGCTTGAATGACTGCAACCTTCTGGAGGTCAGGGGAAATGCCTGTGCTGCTGAATTTGTACCCAAAAAACGTGATTTCCGATTTGAGAAACTCGCACTTTTCCTTATGTATGGTTAATCCAGCGCCTTCTAACCTGCCCAGTAGCGTTTGGAGCCTCTTGAGATGTACTTTCTTGTCCTGAGCGTGAATCAGGATATCGTCGCTCACGTTGAGAATGCCAGGTATGTCTCGGATGACCTCTTGAATTGTCTGTTGGAAGACTTCGGCTGCCAATGATATCCTGAAGCTCAGGCGTCTGTACCTCCGCAACCCCAGATGTGTTGAGAAGGTTGTTATGTAGCGAGAGTCTCTGTGAAGCTTTAACTGGTGGTATCCTGCTTTCAGATCAACTTTGGAGAACACTCGCGACCCTGTGAGGTCAGCCACGATTTCGTCGAGCGTGGGTGTGATGTGGCGCTCCCGCTTGATGGCGGTGTTCGGAAGACGCATGTCTATGCAAATCCGGACTTTGCCGGGCTGTTTAGGCTTTCTTGTTACTACCATCGGGGAGACCCATGGTGTGGGCCCAATCACCTCCTCTATTATTCCGGCTTCTTCCAGCGCTTTGAGTTCTTTCTCCACTTGTTCTCGCATGTGGAATGGTGTCCTCCTGTGTCTCACTGCCTTCGGCTGTACCGACTCGTCAATGTGGAGTCTGATAGTCTTGCCTTTCAGACACCCTATCACCTTTTGCAGGTTGGGATAGTGCTTCAAAATGTTCTCGACTTCTTGCACTTCATCCACTTTGCCGATGAACTTGACTAACCCCAGATCTTCAGCCGCGTCCCCACTCATGAGGCATTCAATCCCCGCCTTCACGACGTAGATTTTTGACCGCAGTCTGTTTTCGCCGTGGACGAGAGTGGTGCGGAACCTGCCGACGACCGGTAGGGGCTTCCTGCTGCCGTACGCAAACAGCAGTGTGTCCGTGTCCTTCAGATCTGGTTGGGGTTGTAACGTTTGGAACATGTTTGTGGGCATGACATTTACGGAGGCTCCCGTGTCGATGGTCATCAATACTTGCTGATTTTGAAGGGTGACCAGACATTTGCGCCTTCGGAGATGCTTTCTCTGTGTTATCTGCCCTTGATCCAACGCAGACACTAGGTAGACCTTCCTCCCTTTTCTCCATTGTTCCTTGCCGGCTTCATGTTGTATGCCTGAGACATCATCCCCTTCTTCCTCGGTCGAAGAATTGGCCGTTTCGACTCGCCTCGCGCTGGCCTGCTTCTTCTTCTTGGTCCCGCTCTTTTCTTGAGTGTTCTGCGGGGGCTGTGCCAGGGTGCCCACTGACCGGCATACCTTCGCATAGTGGTCCTTTCTACCACATGCCCCGCATGTTGTTCCTTGCACGGGGCAGTTACGCCGTCCATGTCGCGGTCCACCACACCATCCACACTCTGAGGGACGCGTGGCTGCCTACTGTTTTGTGCGTAGCTGCCACCAGCCTCGTCCCTCGTGAATTGTCTATTGGTGACATGGGACACCATGGCTGTAGTGAGGGCAGGCTGTAGTTTTTGTAGCGTTGCCCCCATGTTGGCAGCCCTGGTATGTGCCAGTTCTCTTTGTCGACCCAACTCGAGAATCTGTGTAAGGGAGATGCCTTTCTCACCAAGTACCATCCGTCTCAGTTTTTCCAAATGGATGCCATTGATGAGTTGCCTCCGGATTTCTTTTTCGACATTGGTAAATACACAAGACATAGCTAACTTCCTCAGCCGTGTGTGGTAGGTGTCCAACGTTTCTTCTTCTGCCTGAATGGTGGTGCAGAATATGAAGGTCTCATAGTCCGGGTTTAATTGTGGAAGGAAGTGCGCCGTCAGGGCATCTTTTGCTTGTTGGTATGCGTCCTGGCCATCATCAATGGTTAAAGAGTTAAATATACGTAGTACCTCGTCCCCCACGTTTAGCAGCAGGTGCGACCTCATTTTCCTGGCAGTCGTTATGTCCTTGCATTCCATCGCCATTTCGAATTTCTGGATCCATAGCTGCCACCTGGGGCCAACTGATGATGGGTCAGTGAATGGGTCGAAAGGCTGGATCATACCCGGGGAGCTCCCTTGCGGGCGAGCCTGTGGTGATGACATCGATAGGTTTGCTGCCAATCTCGACGGTGTGCCGGGTCTGAGGGTGGATGTTCCGGTAGCCGTGCTGGGGTTCACTTGCCTCACCCTGGTGCAGGTCCCTGGGCGATCCCTTGACTGTCCAGATGGGCAGCAGTTGCCAGATCCGGCACTCACCACGTGCACACATGCTGAATTAGTAGCTGTGGATCAGCATTGGGCCTTCCCCGACGTTTTCCTGGTGTTTCTGGCTCATGGGAGGCAGATGGAGAGTCCTGGCGCCTCCACGTTTTGGTGGTCCGCCCTTTGTAGGATGGGTCAGGTTGATGCAGGTGGGGGTTGTTTCCCCCTGGTGTCGTTTTTTTTTTGGGGGTGTGGGGGTTCACGTGTGTATCGCCCCCCACCGGGTGTCCAGAAATTAAGATTCGATGGCCGTGGGCCATCAGCAGCCTGTCGAGCGCCGAGCGCGTGTGTCTCGAGTAGTTCACCTCGTCGCCATTGTTAGATCCGGCTTCCGCGGCTCTGTGCGCGGGGAGACCGGATTAGTGAAAGCACAAGGCCACGCGGCATCTGTGTCGCAGCTCCAGCGGGAGCGGAGAAACCACGCAGCACACAGTACTCAGGTTGGCCCGGAACTGCCTCCCGTACTCGGGGGTGGGCTTTTATTAGAGCGCCATGCGTCACCGCGTAGCGGGACGCAGGACAGATGTAACACCCGCCTAAAATAATTGCAGCAATATTACAGAACAGCACCAATGCACTGCTATGGGGAAATGTAATTGTAGCACCAATGCACTGCTATGGGGAAATGTATGTCTCCCGATTTCTCTGATGAAATCGCCCTCCTAGGTGCGTCAGAAAGTTGGACTGTATGCAAAAGAAGACTTGTGTACCTCCATTGTGCATACGAGACACACTATCACTGCGTGAGCAGAAATTACAGACCACAACCTTAGCTGCACACATTTGACATTCAACTTGAAAAAGTGTTATGGTAACTATATTACTTTAAAAACCAACGACGTTTAAAGAAACTAGGAAATGTTAATTTTCTGAGGCATGTTTTGGCACGTAATACATAAAATAAAAAAACAGGCCTGCCTCTCTTCCCAATGGGAACGACTGGGCGGACATCTTCGAGCCTGCCCTATTTTTCCTCGGCTGGCAGTACTAGAACAGGAATTGTTGGATGTTAAACTACATATCCCATGATGCTGGGGTGAATGTTGATTGACAGGTAGGGTCTCTTCGGCGTGTGAGAGTGAGGGGGTGGAATGCACGCTGAGTTCCTGTTGTCGGCGATCCTGATTGGTTGAAACTGTTAGCCCTTGTATCTGTGATTGGCGGAATATCGGAATACGTCACAATTCTTCTCGGATGGATAAGCAGCTGTTACTGCTTGAGCCGGGGACTCCAGTGAAGATCGGAGACTTAGACATGGAGTTGCTTCCTCGTCGCGTAGGCCTCCTGCTGCCTCGCCAGGCTCCGGAGTGTGGCTGCGCTCCCGGACTGCTGTGCAGGGATCCCGGGGAGGACGACGAATACTACCGGGACAAGGAGCAGGTATGTTTCGGGTAGGGCTGAAGTGTCACTATCTGAGGCCGGGGGAGTAGGGCCTAGTAGCACAGCCTACATTTACACCGCCGGGCCCCCCATAGTCCAGGGCCCAAGTCCGAACCCCAACTGACTCATTTACACGGTGTCTAATGTAGTCCGTGTGCTCTATCTGAACGCGTTCGGTATAATTGATTCGCCCCATTGCTTGTGCAGGGCCCAGGTGTCCCCCTTTCATTCTGTGCCAGAACCTGAGTTAGAACACACCGCCACCAAGTTCCTATCGGGCGTAGAGTAAGGACCCCCCCACCAGAACCTCTGCACTTTGCCTAGGGCGTGCTTTCCAATTTAAGCGCAGTTTTTTTAGGTAATGCTGCAATGTTGTGCTGGTGCATCTTTTGCGTATATAAAGAGGGTACGTCTTCAAGTGCAGCTAGTGTGGCTTCATAAAGAAAAACGCCCTTCAACAAAATGATTTCGTTGCATGCAACTCGATTTACCCACTGGGTCTCAGTTTATCGCTAGACGGTTTTTTTTTTTTTTGCCGGTGTGGCGTATAACATCATAGTTTACCCAGATGATAGTGGGGAGCAGCATACGCCTCTTCAATTCGAGTAGCAGTGTTTGCCCTTGGCAATGGATTGAGCATCCCCGCACTTTACCCAGCAATCCCCTTTCTGCGCTGGGCAGAGCTCTTTGTGCTCGCATCAGAGTAGTGTTCTGCAGGGACATTGGCACGATCCACCGCCTGGGATTCCCCATTCTTCGCCGGTCTCTGGGACTTGCCTGGGCAGGACTTGCCTGGGCAGAAACCTCCCCCCCCCCCCCCCCCCCGATCCTCTTGGCAGAGCGATGGGGGATGCAGACCTGCGCTCTCACTGGTCTGTCTGGGATTTCAAGTGCGAATCGGGGGCGGGGCATTTGCGAAGAAGTGTTTTTCCGTTCCCTCTGGGCTGTTTGTCTGGACCTGACGTGGTTTACTTGCACTCTGCACCTGTTTAGCGAAGTACACTTTTTTTTTTTTATATAAATCTTTTTCTTACCCACCCCCCAGGAGTCGCTGGGGCTCGAACGTGTCGCTTCCCCGCGTCACTCCAGTGAGTGATCTCTCTGAACACTGGTAAAACTCGTTTTTATTGCGAGCGACAGGACCACCGGTGATTTGAAATGTTGCTGCTTTTTCGTGCATTATGTTTTATGTCCGAAAATGTGAATATCACGGACGTCGCAAATTGATTCATCCACTCCAGCTTTCGTGTGTTTTATTAACTTCGCTTTGAAGTTAACTCACACGTCTCCGCTACGAAATACTCCAGAGTCCAGGCTAGTCTTGTGGGTAACCCTCCCTTAAATACCCTTCGAATTTAGTTTTGCGCTTACGATTCAATGTGTCGAATCCAATTTCGAGCGTCGCAGTGCACTTGAGGTTAAAGCGTTTTGAACGTTAACTTTTTCTGGTTCTTAGTACTTATTTTCTGTTTCGTTCGCAGTGTAGACTCCTGCCCCCCCTGGCTCCCTTTCAGTTATTGCTTTATTTGTTTTTTCGTCTCTGCCTTCAAACTAGTCTAGCACGATGTGGAGTTTCAGCTTCTGATATTTCTACGTTTTTCGGGTATGGTAGTGCTTGTTGGCATCATCTAAGCCAACCGGAATACGGTTATTTCTTTTATTGACTTTGACACCAGCTTCACAATGGCTATCTTGGAAACAAAACGACCTTCCAATCAATACAAAATCTACTACTTATAATTGTAGTGTTTTTATCAATGTACTATCGTATGTATGTGAATGTTTGTTTATATTTGTGAAACACAAGATGTGATTGATGGCTGGACGGTTTAGAGTTAATTTTAACCCATGGTATTGCTCTGGGCAACCCTCCAGACCATCGTTCTTCCGTCTCCGAAGCCTTACAGAATCAGAAAGACAATAGGCACATCTGTCTTGGTCCTACCCTAAAGGGGGCAGTCCAGCCTGAACTGCCAGGTCACTTCCCTTCTGCACAAGACCACAAGCATCCCCAGACATGTTTCTGCCCTGTTGGGCCTCATCAGTGAGGAGTAGCTTGGGTTTCTAGGCCCAGCAGGCACGGGAACAACGCATGGGCATACCCGTCCCACTCAGGGTGGCTATAGCACAACACAAGAGGATGGCAGGATTTCAGCTTTTTGGGGTGGTACTAGTCCATATTTGCATATGGTCTTTCCGATTTTGTAATGGCTTCGCGGGCAAGTAATTGAGCTCTGGAGGGTTGCTCAGCAATGCTAGAGGTTCAGATTACTTCTAAACCTTACAGCCTTCACCTCGTTTGTGTTGCCAGCACCTCCTGGGAGCAAGGCATGCAACACAAATTGCAGTTTAAGTGCTGCATGGGAAAACAGAAATGTTCATTACTTTTTAAAGTGTACCATGGCCCTCAATAGTACAGTATATGACATTCAAAGCTTAAGAGTGGCGAAGCAAGGACTGCAGCAGCTGCACTGTTTATTTATTTCTGTCTAGGGGATGCTGCTGTAAAGCTACTGAGGGCCGCGCTTAAAGAGGAAAGTAGCAGATTGACAAGTGGATCAACCCATAAGGTAACTGTTTACAGTTTAGGGTTGTGCTGTTCTTTACAAGCAGTACATGCATGATTAGGACAGCCGGACCACATTTTTTCGTGGACTCAGCAGTGTGCTATGGGGTGCAGTATTACGTGCAGTGTATGTTTCTGATGAATGCTCTGCAGTCACTTGCAATGGATATTGAGCAGATCTCACTTTGACTCCGTGGTTTTAGTGCAGCGCTCCCATCCCTGGGCATCACATACTGTGCTCCTGCTGCACTGACTAGGTCACTCCATTTCTCTTAAAGAAGCAGACGTCTGTGCCAGATGGAGCTGGTGGCACCCATCGTGGTGAGGCTGGTGTTGTTCTCTGACACCTCCCACACACACTTCAGGTCATGGCAGTAGCTTTTCCTGCCATCTTGAGCATCCTTAAAATACCATCATCGACTCTGCTTCTGTCAGTTTTCATTGCTGCTTAATGTAACGTCTCCAACCTGGGAGAATGCATTTCAAGTGACAAAAGTGGTGTCTCAGATAACTAAGCTCCGGATTGTGTATTTTTTTTTTCTCTCCATAAAAAACGAGCTGGCAAAATTCCCTTGATACGCACTATGGCCTTCTACTTTTAACTTTGTTTACCTCCCCATTGCTATGAACGCCTCGGGTGTTTGGGCTGTATGCTAATGGAAAGTCTCAAGATTAGCTGACCTTAACATCTGGTAACACTGTCCTTGTTAAATCATGCTGGTGAGTGGTTATCTGTTTAAATGCCCCTCCGCAGCATATTTAAATATTTCTGTTAACATTCTTTTGCGTTCCACCCCCCACCCCTGGAACTAACTGAACTGTGGGTCTAACATAGATTCTCTTAATCTGACCCATTTCCAAGACTACTGTTGTTTTTTTATTTTTTTATTGTGCATTTGTAAGGCGCTTATACATCAACGAATTGTATTTTCAAAGCACCCACAGGCCAAAGGGGAGGGAAAATGAGAACAATGCTGATTAACAAGACAGGGGTGGTCCTACTAGATCTTGTGAATATTCAAACCGTGCAAATACAGAGCGGTTGCTGCAGTGATGAAATAATTTACCATATTATCAAACCAGTGGACAAAGGGAGAGCAACAGTGATAATGAATTTGGCAGAATAGTTCAACATGGTCAAGAATTTGTTGGGAAAAAAGCTATAGAAAAATTGGGCTGTGATCCAAGAAGGATTAGACAAATTATCACATCCATCATGGATGAGGCATTACTGAAGGGGTTTATTATCAACCAAGAGCAGGGATTTTTACTTCCAGACACCCCCAATATCCTGCATTCTATGCATTACCCAAGATGCATAAGGGCCTCGTTCCATCGACGGCTAGGCCCGTTGTCTCTGGAATAGGTTCAATTCTAGAGCCCTTATCGCAGGTTGTGGATAACTTCTTAAAACCAAAGGTGATCAAGATGAAATCCTACCTGAAGGACACCATGGCTGTCCTGTGCCTGACCAAAGACCTCTTGTTTGATCCCACCCACCAACTACTGGTTACTCTGGATATAGACTCTCTATATACCAGAATCCCACAGGCAGCGACACTCATGGTGATTGGGTGGTTGCCTTTCTCTTTGTATTTTGTCAATGAGATCTGTTACCTTTTTATAATGCAGTTGGAAGAAATCTTTTTGACTCAGAATTACTTCTCTGAAAAAGACTTTGAGCAAATATCTGGCACAGCGATGGGTGCTAGCTATGTGTAGCTGGCTTTGAAATGCACTACCATTTATGACATTAACAATCCATCACCAGCAAGGTCCAAATGTGGGTATGATGCATTGACATCCTCCATCTTTGACACCAAGAGCAAGCTTGCTGAGTTTATGACGTGGCTCAATACAAGGAATGAGTTCAAGTTTATAGATACTGGTAGTGTCTCGAGGGTTAACATTTTGGACTTGGCAATGAGCGGTGGGAGAGTACAGTCTTCCATAAACCAACAGATGGCTTTGGAATAATAGTAAGGAACCTTCCGTTTGGACAATTCCTCCGATGCAAAAGGAACGGAGCTGCACTGCCCTATGGGACTATGACCAACAGTCAATAAACTTAGCATTCAAACTGAGGCGCCGTGGATATCCAACATGTATGGGCAAGAAATATCCCTAGAAATATTACTTGTGAACATGGGAGAAGACTTGACCAACCAGACACCATCACAGCAGTATTTAGCTTCCCTCCTCCCCCAGGCGATCCAAATCGGGAAGAAAATTGCCCACCTTGAATGTGGGCTCATCCAACTTTGGACCACCAAGATTCTCTATGAAGCGCGGAGGGAAACGACGGGATTCACGTATCCATACGTATAAAGAAATAACGGACAAAGCACCGGATACCGCATGGAACCAATCTGGCCCAGTAGGACATGCCCGCTGTGGCCAATGTAGTGTGTTCAGTACGTCCATTGATATAGGCTGCTGCTACCCGTGGAAACAAACATTTTTCGCAAATTGCAATGGCAGTAATGTCATCTATATCATCACATGCCCATGCACCCTGAGCTATGTCGGGATGACCACACAGCCTGTGAAGACACGAATGGGGGAACACTGATTATGCATCAGGACCAAAATACTCACAGCACCCCTTGATGAACCCTTTCTTCAGGGTCATGGTGCGTCTGATTTCACATGGACCTCCGGGTAAGAGTTGTTGTACCTCGTACATGAGACGTGCATACGTCCTTCTTTAAAAGAGAACAATTGTGAATCTTTCGCCTGCATACAGACATTATTGGTCTGAATGAGCATACCAGTTGACAGACATTGGCAACCTTGTAGGGCCTTGAGTCATACCACCACCCAGAGCACTACATCCTCCATCATTACATTTTCTTTGGAAGTAGAGATCATGAATATTATGGACCTTTTGTAGGACCCAATCCCTTTTTTGGGGTCTGGCCCATAGAACCACACATTGAATACCCAAATCCAAGGCACCGGCAGCTCTGTATTTTGCATGCCACTGTTTGAATATCTGCATGGTCTTAAGAACACACACATGTGGATGATTGAACGTCGGTCCTAGCATGTAACCTGCAGGCTACCTTATGGTAATCATGACAACCATTGAGAATGGGCAATAGATCAGCAATGACAATACACCCAATGGCAATATGTTGACACTTGCACAGTACTAGTGGTACACGTAGAGAGCTCATGAACACAATTGGACTATATTACCATCCTTCAAGTGACAAAGCACCAATCCCCTTTACACACTAAAAACAAACACAAAATCAATTTTGCCAAGAATTTGTATCCAACGTCTTTTGAAATTATACTGAATGCTCTGGAAAACGCACGTAATTACATCCAATACAGGGGATTCACCTGAACTCCACCAGGAATTGTGTTCCTCGTTGGGGACCGTGCCTTCCCTATAACCGACTATGTTGCCTGTAGGCTTCTTCATGGGAACCATGTTGGGAGGGTGGGGGGGTTCAAGACTAGCAATGACTGCACACTTACAGAACATGCTGAGACAGCTCATGAATATAACTGGACTTCATTCCTACCATTTTTCAAAGGATGAAGCGCCAGTCCCGGCTTCACAAACTTGTTTTGATTTTAAAATAAATAAATAAATCAGGTGACATAAGTGTGCCGGTCTGGAAATGATGGTGCCGGTAAACTTAACAGCACGATTTCTGGTCATGCACACTACAGCTCTGCCGGGCTGGTGTCCTCCCGTCCAACAGGTCAGGCTGCCGACTGGGGCGGCACTTGGCCGCAGTTTTTTCGCAGAAGCCCCGGCACCATTAACAGTGCTGGTGCTTCTGTGGCCCCCATTCCCATACAGTGCCATTAAACTGGGGATTTATGATTTTCCGGCACCAGACTTTACGGTATACCAGGGTTGTAATCCCCTGGTGTTACTGGGAAGTCAGGCGCTGGTAAATATTTACAGGTCTGGCGGCAAACCCGCCAGTATCACCGGCACGGTTACCACCAGAACCTTCATGAGGCCCATCTTCTTGAAGTTTTACAGAATGTCCGGGAAACCGCCCGTGATTACACCTAATACTGGGAGATTTCCAGGATGTAACCAGGATTTGTATTCTGGTTGCGATTCGTGCTTTCCATATAATCGGGCAGATTAAAAAAAAACACCCTCCAGGATGGAGGTGCGGTTTGTTGTGGGTACTAGTGACTTTGCAGTGCAGAGTGTTGTATCATGGAAATAACATGAAAGTGCCTCTGGTGACGATGGGCTAAACTTTTACCTAACAGCACGTTTGTGAGATGCACCCAACGATTAAGAGGTAAGACTAGGGACGTCTAGCAGGATACGCGGGAGCGACCCTCTTTGCGAGCACTCCCCTGCTGAGCCCTCAGACCACAAAAACAATGATTTATTTTGCATTATTAGTGAAATGAAAACATGTACTTCCCTCTGCCAAACGTTTGGATGGTATTGGGTAATATCCATAGAATATATATATAATCTCACTCGGAGGGAGCAGGGGTGTCCCCCCCCCCCCCCACTCTCCTTGAGGGGAGGGTTTGGGGGTTGCAGGGATGTCCCCCGCTTGGTCCATGTAATGTCCCTGCAAAAAAAACAGCAATTTTTTGGCTTTTTTTATGGTGATATTTTTGAGGGGAAATTATTACATGGAACCGTTAGTATTACTTAGGAGTCCATTTGAGAAGAGGCAATACCCCTAAATGGGCTGAGGGAGTGCACGTTTGGGTAAGGACCCTCAATTATGAGTCTGTTTTCTTTGGGCATGGCGCGATATTTATTAGCAGACATGGGAGAGTAATGTATACCATTCCTGTAACACCCCTCCGCCCCCCCCCCCCCCTACAGGTTCAGACTCCGTCCTCCATTTTAGCAGTTCTTTTTGGTTCCAATTCCTGGCATTGCAGGCCCCGAAGAAAGAAAGTGGTTGCACTAACACACCACTGACAGTCAGCCATTCGTGTTTGAGGATACCTAGTTGGAAATCTCCTAATGTAAACGAGAATTTGTACACCGCTCTCTGAATTCTGGGCTGTACTTTTAATTCTATTTGAGTTCCAGAAGCAGGACAGTTGAAGTAATCTTATCTCTGCTCGATCTCCATCACTCGAACACAGTTTTAGTTGTTCTTTCTCTTTACTTTGCTGTTAACCTCAATAGTAGTAGGGCAAGTTTCTTTCTGTCTCCTCACCCTAGATAGGCGGCACAACACTGGCACCTAGGGACGCGCAACTACAGCAGGGAACAGTTAGCGCGGTTGAAGGACAACTTGGGTTGTATGAAATATTTGACTAACTACTACCTTTACACCATTTTGTGTGGAAATGTTAGGGTTTTGATACAGGCTACCTACCCACCCATAGTCCTTTTGTGTATTTATCGCAATCTGTCTGCTACCTCTCCAACCTCTGGGAGCATCTAATGCTTTCTTCAAGTGATGGCACTATTAAATGTGGGAGTGTTGGGCACCAAGACTCCAGTGTTGCTGAAAATCCTCCATCTATGAATGAGACCAGGCAGTTATTGTCCACACCTGGCACTTGCTTTGCTTTAAAATTCACCTTGGCCCTCAGACTAAACAGCACCAACTCTTTCAACAAGGTATTCGCTATTTTGCATTATGCCCGCATTTTTTATGGTTTTGTATAACCGACTAGTGTCGGACTGAAACACCACACTCCAGTTCCTTGATTCTCTATTCCATATGGTTACTGCTATCACTGAGGAAGGGCTCAAGATTGTGCTTTTCAAACCCTGAGAAGACCCATTCCTCCTGCCATTTACACATGCACCATTTTATTCCCAACTTAAACTAATACTGCCAGCCAACACAGCCAGAGTTCCCCGTTGGACCCTGCTGCTTTCGCTTAGACCAGAGAACTATTAAAATTGGAAATCAGTCCATATACTTCAATCGTTCTTGACACCTGGCAGGCGAATCCTCTTTCTCCCAGTGTCCATTACCCTTGATCTTAAACATGGTCTGCCCATCTAGATTATCCTAGGGCTCTAGTAACCTAGCAACATCTGCAGTTGGTGCAGTCCATATATTACCTTATTGATGCCTTGAAAACCTGCCCTTTCTCACACAGCAACCTCCATACACTCTGGCTTTAGATTCCAGCTAAATGGCTAAAAATGTGAACTTTGTTATTGGCCCTTGCAGTTTCTCAAATACAAATGGTACAGCTAGAAGTTCCACTGCTTGTACAAAATTCTCAAATGCACCCCCGTTTCTTCGACGCAGGCAGGCCCAAAAATAGTCATCCAAGTAATGCAAAAGCGGATTAGACATCGACTCCTTCCTGGCAGCTACTCCATAAAAGATATGTTCTAAATGAGCACCCAATAAGTCCATTGGCATAATGTGAAGAGTTGCTATGTTGGATGGTGGCAAAGTCTCAGGTGTGTGTGTTTTTTGTCCCCACCCCCACCCCTTAACCTGAGTTGCAGTGTTAACGAGGCAGATTCAAATGTCACATGTGCATTGATGACAGCTCTGGAAAACAAGCTCCAAAAGACCAGGGGTGCCTTTTTAATATTATGTACCTCTGATCAAAATAAAATGTACATGAAGTATGCCCCCCCCTCCCCCTAAGTGCACGGGACCATGACCTGGTATGTCCCTTGGTAACTAGTGCTCCTGATATTACATAGCCAAACTCGCATCTGGGTGCTGCTCATTGGAGTAGAAGAGGATGGGTGGAGGTAGGCTGAGCTGGGTTCCACATGTTGGTTTCTGCAAAGGCTCTCTGCGACTTCCTGTCCCTCACTCCTGCAGCCATGGCTATGCTACCTGAGGCAAACACATTACATCCTGGATTGGACCAGGGACACGAGGTTGATTAATCTTTGGACTCTGAAATGTAGGGTATAGTCTATTTCAAAGTGCTCTGCCACAGAGATGAAAGCAGAAGCTTTCATGGCACACAATCTGTGCCCCATGGTAACCAAGGAACGGTGGTGGTGGTGACACGGCTGTTGGAAATTAACAGGGGGGGGGGGTCCTGGGAGTCCCTGTGCCAGACATTAGTCCTGGTTACGAGATCCTTACCCAGATTCCTTAGTTCACTATCATATTTAAGTAACTTTGGGTCTCAACTTAATTTACTGGGGGAATCCAGGCGTGGACCGCTTGCTCACCATTCTTGGAGGCACAGCTCCACCCTATTGATGAGGTCCAACCAGACCGAAACATGTGTTTGGGTTTGCTGTTGGTACTCTTGTTAAGAGTAGAATTGCCTAGCATGTCAGTGCTGGACTGCCCCTGGGCAGGACAAAGACTGATGTTTGGGATGTTTCTCCTCTGTGAAAGATGGTGAGCTAAAGAATCTGGGTAAGGCTCTCACAACCAGGACTCATGTCTGGCAGAGAGACTCCCAGAGCCCCCACCCCCCCGCCCCCATGTTTTTTGACACAGCTGTTGGGCCATGGTCTCTCGACTGGCTGTACTTTGGAACAAGGATCTTGCTCGCTGGTGGTGAAGGAGCCACCCCTCCCCCCTGAACCCCCTGAGGGTGCCGTGCCAGACTACTTCCTGAACTGGAGGGGTGGAACTAAACTCCCCTTGCTGACTGTGAATTGGGCCTCACACTGATCCGAAAGTCAATTAGCTGGAACCCGGTTTTACCATGTAAAACTCATCAAGCTGCTACAGGACTTGGTGCTGCTTTTGGCACTCCATTCTTTGAACCAGTGATCTGCTCCTCAAGACTTTTGCCTAGACTCAATGGAAGGAAATGCTGACTCAACTGTCTCGAATGACCACTCTCCATGGGGACCGCATGACTACCATCTCTGGCCCTGCCCATTTCCAGCAAAGCTCTTGGAAGCCTAGCCCAACACTGAGCCCCCCAAAGAGGAGACATCTGTATAGAATTGCTGGTATGCCCTGAAGAACTAGACTTAAACTTCCAAGCCCCCTTTGCCTTTTTAAAGTCCTATTTGAACACTGACATTGCTTCTGAAATCTTTCTTGGAACACCCCCCTGCTTATCGACCCACTTTTAAATTGCTATGCCTCAATCTGCTCTGAGAAATATTCCTTTTTTAAATTTTTTTTTAATTTTTTTTTTTAACGAGTGCTAGTAAATGGCTTCTGCCATGAAAGTAAGATCTGCTAAATAGGCTCAGGCATAGTTCTGTGGTTTACAAACTGGTTTTGTGGGTTTGTACCCGCATGAGCCTGCTGACCACTGGATGCATTATTGAAATTACCAATATCCACACGTAAAATGCACCCTAGGCATGAAATGAAGATTGGATAAACTTGCTCTAAAAGCGGGACCTGGGTATCCAGCACCAGTTGGCCTGGGGAGCTAAAAGTAGCTGTTGGTGTCAAGCTAACCAGGCTCTTCTAGGCTACAAGCAGGAGCGAAATGACTCCCAGCTCCCCATAATTGTGCACCCCAAACCTTGGCATACCAGTTTCTGGATATTAATAATTCGGGTACACATGGAAATACGTTTGAAAAATAAAATGAACAAGCAGTTTAAAACCAGATAAATGCCTGGATCCAGATAGTATGGCAGCAGTTTATAATAAATTAACCATGTGTGTTTTGACATGGTGACTATCTTATTGTCCACCTGGTGGACACTGACTTGTTCCTATCGGGGCCTATGTGGAATCGGTTTGTCTGGCCAAGTTGGGAGTGGGTGGTGGGGAGGGGGAGGGGTTTGGACACTAGCTGCCTTCCTGGGCGTTTATGTGGAAGGGTACACTTGGACCTGCTCATTCTGGGTGCGTGCTTGCCGCATGGAAAACGTAGCAGTTCGGGGATTTTGTGGGGAAATGTGCTCGTGGAGTGCATTTGTTGGATTCCCTCAGGCAAGTCCAGGGGAAGTGCTCCTATTTAATCCATGGTCTTTTAGCGGGTGATGTTTCGCAGCCAGCCTTTGCTGCTTCTGTTTTGTGCTGGAGTCTCTCAGCCCTGGTAACCTCTCTGCTGCATTGATTGGGTGTCTGCAGTGCTGGAGATATGTTCAAGCAGGTGTGGTGGTTGTTTTGTTCTTGGTTCTGCATGATTACCATCTGTAGGGGTTATTGGTCATTTTGGGGGAGGCTAACTGGTGATGGGAGGGGCTAACTTGGAGGCTCGGCCCGCCTGTTATACCCTAAGGCTTGTCTGGTGTGGGGCCCAAGTTTCAAAAGATGGCACCCCCAGCATTACTCAAGCGCACACGTAATTACTCATTCACGCACTCATTTAAACACTCCATTCACATACAGTCGCACATTTACATGCACACCCAACCCCCACACATTCACACATACATTCCCACAGTCCTTGCACACACGCATAATGAGCTAACATAAAACGCCCTTTAACGCTGCTAGTTTCAGAAAAGGCTTCCCTCGCCTCTCTGCCTAACTCAAAGTAAGTGGCACACCAGCCCCTTCCTCTGGGATGCGAACAGCAAAACAGTTAGTTATTTGTTCGTTCGCATCCACGGGGAGGAGGCGGATGTATGGATTTGATTTTTGTTAGGCGGGGAGGGAAGACTTTCCCGAAACCAGCGGCTTTAGTTTTGCTGCGTTTTTGCATATATTTTCTGCACGAATGCTGTGCGAAAGCCCCCACCCCTCGGCTCACATTTCTGGGGGGGGTGGGGTGGGCGGGTGCTTATGAAGCCCGGTTGCGCGCCTGACGGAAGCCCTTGCATCATAGCATTTATTACCGGCATACCATGAAGGCAATTCTGGCGCTATTAACAGCAGCAGTCTTGTGTATAGGTCCACAAGACCCAATCTGTGGAGGGTGGCTTGGTGGCTAAACTATTTGCCCAGTTTGTGAGCCCCTTAATGGATTGTTGGTTCGCCTGTACGCATAACATAACATTACTAGAGTAGTCATTAAGTCTAGTGTGCCTGGTTAGAGCGCCGGTCTTGTCGCATGAGGGGGGTGGGGGTGGTGCATAGCTCGCCTCTGCTTCGGTCGTGGTGGGGCGAGCAGCTGCTATCAAGCCTCGTATGTTAGGAGTCATAACATTGCTTAACTACATGCTCGGCGTGCCCGGTGTCCGGTCTGGCTCCGGTCTGTTTCTATTGCAGAGCGAAATCCGAAGGCGGTCTTGCATCAGAAACCGGTTTCTGATGCAAGGCACAAGGCTGGGCTAGCAATGAGAGACTTGGCTGTAGGGTCTGGAGCTGGCAGATAAGAGCACCCCTTGGGCACTCGGAGCAGGGAAAGCCGGCGTTTAGATGTGCGGATGTTCGAGCAAGCTGGCGAGGCAGGTAGGCATATGTTTACTTGGAGATTTCAGCAGCTGCTTTTCGATCCTTCCCTTGTAAGTTTTAGATGAACATATGAACGGTTCGGTGCTTTCGTTTCACTCGCAGGTTTGTACAGGGTAGGTAATGGGAGTCCGCAACACCTGACCACACTTTATAATCAGGAACTGTTCCTCCTACCCACCCACAAGAGGTTCCGTTGCGGGTGGTAAACTGCCTTCAAATCCCTACTCGATGATCATTCAAACGCATAGAACTACTTCTTTCGATGTGTTGCCTTTAAAACGCTTACGGTTAAATATGTCCATATTCTATTGTACTTGATGATCTTTTATGAACATTTCAGTCTGTATATGTAGTGTTTGATTTAAGTGTATTGTTTGCTACAAAGCAGGAAAGCTGGATAATTGCCGTAATCGTAATTTAGTGATCTTACACTTCCGGCCGAGATGAATGAGACTTCTGAAAAAGGCGATTCAATAACACCCTCCTGGCATTCCTTCTCTGTTAGTGCCTATTCCTGATTAGTAATGATTGTGTTTTTTTTAAATATAAGCCTCGTTTCCTCTCTGCTGAAGAAGAGGTTGGAAGTGCAGGACCCCTTTCAAATCAATTACTTTGGGCCTCATCACGAGTTGGGCGATAGCCCTTAAATGCCGCGGTAACAGTATTACGGGGAAGGGCCCTATAGCGAGCTGGCCTCTAAATGGGCTGTTTTACCTCCAGCTTTTTTCTGGAGGTAATTTAGTGCCCAGTTTTCATTGCAATTTCTTCCGGCTGTATTGGCACGCAGTATTTGTGGCGAAAATTCCCATTTACCATTCATGCCCAACCCAGGCTCCAGCTCTAATGGTGCCGGGTTGGTTGGCGTAAACACAATTACAGTTCCCCGGTATTACAACCAGTATGCTGCCCAACTCGAGGCCCTCTGTGTTCTTCTAAAGAAGACTTTAATTAAAGCTTGTAGAAATACCCTTTCGGGTGCCTCTGCTCAAGTAGTGTAGACCAGTGCCAGGCAGTGCTTTAAATGGGCAGGTACTAGCCAGTCCACAGTACCACCAGCACTTTTATTTGTAAGACCGTGTACCGGCACTTAACAGTAAGCATGTACTCTGGGATAGTGACTTCTTGCACTGTTTCTCCTGCAAATGGTGACCGTAGCACCAATTGTAACGCATTATCTAGTCTACATCGTGTGGTGTTTCGGTTGCGTCAGATGCCCACCTTGACCTCTGCAGTTGTGGTGGTGGGGCATGGTTACTCTTTTGGCGCTGGCCGCTCATGATTTGGGCACGATTGCCTCTGAGTCACAGCTGTGGTTCCAAGATTGGATTGACTGGGGCGGGTGGGGTGTTGACGCGGGAACGCAGGCGGTGAGCCGGCCGGGCAGGCGGTGAGCTGGCCGGGCCGCCGCCTCCTGAGACGTAGGCAGTTACACGTGCCTGAACAATGTACTGTCCCAGCGACGCTGTTCACTCTGCCCCCGGGCACACTACAGCGTAATTATGCATAGTTATTTCGCAAATGCTTCCGCTGCCTTTTAGCACTCCACCTTATCCCTATTTGGTCAGGCAGGCTCAGTGGGTTGAGTGCATGCCGCGACATCCCTGCATCCTGCAGTTTTAGAGCCTTGATTGAACTCGCGACGTGCTTTTGTGGTTGGCAAAAGTAGTCCCTTGGGGTAAGGGATCAAACCGATTTTTCGTTTTATTTGCTAACGTCTCACATCCCCCTCCACCTTGCAATCGTTCCGGGTGGGGAGAACCAGCACCCCGGCCCGCTTTAATGAAGTTTACTCGGGATGTGTGCGACGAGTTTGGCTGTAGTGTCAGCAAAGCCTCCCCCCTCCCCCCCGCCCCCTTGCCCTCTAGTTGATAAGATAACTACCAATACAAGTAGACAAGCGTATTCCTGACCTCAGAAGCGTGGGGAATAACGCTCGGAGAATCTATCTAAAATGGAGCGTTATCGAATGCGATAGGAAATGTTTAGGGGTACTTGATTTTTCTCTAATTTGGGGTGTAGATGGCGCGCTGTTCGAATGTACATGGATTTTGAGTGCTTTCCGTGGGTACCATAACCATATGCAATGAGCTCGCTCAGGAAGGAAGTGCTGAAAGGCCTGGTATTTCTTCACCATTGTGAGAGGGCTTGTTGAAAGTCGTGCCCACTAGCACGAACTGCTGGATACCAGATACCAGGGTTTGGATCTGAACCAAAGTAACCTGCACGGAGCTGGCCCGCTCCCAGTTCACGGGCTGGCACATCATTGGCCGACGGTTCGTCGGCTGTTCGGCCTTGTGCCAATCCTGGGCCCACACTTCAGCATGATGTGCAAAGTCAGCTGCTTGCCCTGCTGCCAGATGTCGCAGTGGCTGGCCAGGACGCCGTGTCAGCAGCTCGGGCCCTTATCTTGCCAGTCAGGGCTATGCAGCTGGGTGAGCCAAAGGTCGGGTAGCGGAAGGTGCGCGCAGCCAGCACTTCAAGAAAGCCCGAGTTTGGGGGGGGCGTGCCCTGTCCTTGGAAGGAAATCCAGCTTGCCCGATGTGCGCCCGTCTTTCCTGGAGAGGAATGGGAGGGAATGCCACAGGAAGTTCTCTGTACTTGGCCACCGCATTCCTGACTGGAGCCCGAGGAGATGTATGCACAGTTGGATAATGTGTATAGTGTGAGCGTTTACAAGAGCCAGTGCTCTTCAAGAATTGCATGGCGTTTTACTACATATGGGGCGGGGAGAGGGATTAAGTACCAACCTCCAGGCCGTCGCGCCTGCCAACTGGCTTATGACGTGGGTGTCTTTTCGGAGAAGGGGCGCCGTGTTAAATGTGTATGGCATCTATCTAGAAACTGTTCATGCTTTGTGTATATGCTGGCCCTCGGTCCATTTAATTGGAGGCCTCCCTTTTGTGCGTTCGGTTAGAAGTCTAGTTATTGCTTGTTTGAAAATACATTTTTCTGTAAAAGGACAGCTTAACGCCGCCAGTAAGAAAGGCTCCCCTCCCCTCACCTCTTTGCCGAACAAAAAGCAAGTGTGCACACCAGTGAATGTGGCTTAACTGGGTATAAGGACTCCTTCGCTATAGAAACTGTGCTATTAATGCTGGGATTGCTTTATTTGCTCTAACCTATGGCCGACGTGTGTGTGTGTGTGTGTGTGTGTGTGTGTGTGTGTTTGTGTGTATGTATTTTGTATTTTATTTAAATACAAAGCAGTGCTAGGAAAGACCGATTAGCACAGCTCATTGTGCATCTTTATTTTAATTTGTCCTAAGTGGTGGTAATCGGAGTTTATATATTTGTTTTCTCTGGGACAGATGCGACTAAATGGCATAGCCTGTGTTGTGTTTCAATAGGTGTTTGAAAATTACATTTTGTGAAGCTTCCACATCTTACCTCTGCAGGCTCAAATGTATCTTTACCTGTTTTTTTCCCATTCTACATTTGGTGGTTGCCCCTTGGATGAAGATGGCAGTTGTAGTCGCAATGGGCTGTTATTGTTTGGCTGCCTTGACACACTTCCAACCAGTTTCCTGTCCATGGGCATTGTCTGATGTTACCTACTACACAAATGAAAATGAAGTTCTTTGCATGGCGTGGCTTTGTAGCACTGCTGGTGTGCACCCATTATTGCTCAAGCTGGTTGAGGTCCAGGGATTTTCTGCAGCCAGTGTAGTTGAGAAAGATGTAAGAAGCATGGAGACGGGGCGCATGCCCAGTGTGATCTCCTGCATTGGTTGCCTTGGTGAAAGGTGTGAGGTTGCATGACTGTAAGTAAGCCTGCAACTCGGGCTTCAAACATCTGTTTAGCATGCAGGGTCCAGCTTTGCATCCCGGCGGGGTCTAGTTAATCCTTCATACCTTCTTGGTGGATTAATTTACTGCCTTTTTAACATTGGGTAGTCCCCCTCTAATGAAATGCGGCATGGCTCTATATAAACAAGATGGCTTCAGCGGGTGCTGTGCTGATGTACATACTTCTAGCAATGTTATTGCTGAAGCTGTGCATGCATTACTTGTGTGCCCAGGGGAGGGATTGGGCCAGAATAAGACGAGGCTGTGCCCCTGCAAAATGTGTCTTGCAGGAGCGCCATTTCGTTTTTGCTTCAAAATAAGTGGCGCTGGTTTTTCCAGTACACATTTGGGCGGCCTTCGTTCTGGTGACTGTAACTGTTAAGGTTCCATTTCCTATTTAGGCGTCATGTTGTGGATCATTGTTTTAGATTATTTCTTTAAGCCTACAAAGAGTGCAGTGATTGTCACAAACTAGTCCTTCACCAAGTTTAGTGTTGACATTTATTGTACAGGTGGTTGGAACACACTTTGGAAACTGATCTAGCGTTTACCCGCAGCCCTGGCGTTTTTCTCCTTATCAACTCGGATTTGTGGTCCGGTTTCTTAAGTCGGAATCAAGATCTAGGCTGTCTATTGTGTTTTGTGGGATTTTAGTTTTTGTATGTGTGGGGCTTCTTGTGTGCTGGCGACATAATGCCAATCCTTGTATGATACCGTTTTACAGATTTAGAAGCCCATCTTAATGCGACTGTGCTCCGCTTCAAAGAGTGGCTATATGGGCAGTGTAGCTCACAAGTAAGCACTCGTATCGGACCTGGAGCAAGCCTGACCTTCACAAGTGGTAGAGCCGACTTTTCTACCTTTCCTTTCGAGGTAACTAAATTAATCGGAATTAAGAGTAATGGTTGATAAAAAGCTAAGATGGAGAAATTTGGCATAGTTCCTTTAAAAAAAAGTACACCAGTGAGCAATGCAACGAGTGGGAGGTTTGTGGACCATAGTTCTGTAATGCAGAAAGAAGGTGGTGTATGTTGTACAGCGCTAGGAATCAGTGGCTTCGCCAGGAATCAAATTTAGGAGGGGCACAGAAGGGGCCAAAGACAAAAGTAGGGGGGCACAGACAAAAGTAGGAGGAGAACATGGTCACTGCTTGCCTTAGGTAGGGGGATGCACAAGGTTTCACAAGGGGGGCGCGCCCCCCCAGACCTCCCCCTAGCGACGCCACTGCTAGTAATTATTGGACTGGTTCGAAGCAGAATTGGGGGAGGGTGGTACAGTTGTCGTGGATGCATGTGGGGTTTAATAATGTACAGGGGGTCGGGGGGGGGGGAATCTAGAAGGTCTGTGGCCTAATTACCTGGGCATACTATTGGTCAGTGCTAGCCTAAAGGCTGAGTGTGCCCATCAAGAGGGGACTACATATAGGACGTTTGGTAATGAAGTGGGCGAATGTCAAGGATTGTGAAAAGTGGCCTGGTTTGAGGTACAATGGGTATGAATCATTTTCATCCTCCGGGACAAGCGATTGCCGCCGTCTTTTCATTAGTTCATTTACAGCAAAACAGCAGGTGCTTCACCAGAATTATTTGTATAGCGCTTATACACAAGAGAAGTTCTTCAAAGTGCTTAAAGGTGGGAAGGGAACAAGGAATACAGTTGTCATTCTTAGGCCTAGAAGATTCTGAATAATCTAAAGGGGTAAGAGGGGAGGGGAACCTAAAGATCATGAACTACAATACTGGTCTGGCGAACAATTCAGATTGCTTGGTGGTTGGTTATCCAATGCGCCTATGCCTGAGTATTTCAATCACAACCAAAACGGGGAGGGGGGGGTTAGGGGTGCAGACTTGCTGGGCATCAAACATTCAAGTTTGAGTAAGTGTGCAGAACAGGAGGGGGAAACGCGCACCCAGACCAAGCAAGGGTCAGGGTTAAGTGCAGGATGGTTGCCCCTATCGTGGTGTATGTTGCAGTAGCGCAAGGCATAGTGCAGAGGCCCGGAGGCGAGTGCAGGACTGGCAGGGGAGCCTGGGACCTGTGAGGTTCTGGAGGTACACCAGCTGACCAGTCAGCTAACTGAGCAGGGCGGGATGAGAAGGAGGGAGAGGGAAAACCGGCAGAAAGAGGGTGGGGGGTGGAGGGGGGGTTAGCAGGGAAGAGAAATGTTGATTTTCCGGAACTTGAGGCGGTCCGACTCGAGACGCAGAGAGGTAGCGAGGCTGTTCCAGAGGGAGGCACCTGCAAAGGATAAGGATCTACCCCTGAATCTGTTTGAGAAACGGCTCACCCTCAGAGTTGGAGGCGGCCCAGCGAAGGGCTCTAAAAGGAGAGTATTTGGGAAGAGAGCATTGTAGATGGTGAGGGCCCTGGCCCCAGAGGGCTTTGTGGACTATGTAGAGAGTCTTGAACTTGATCCTTGCAGCCACCGGGAGCCAGCCAGTGGAGGTATTTCAGAGGCGGAGAGTTGAGGTCCATGGGCTTGAGAACAATGTTGAGTCTTGCGGTCCTGTTCTTGATAAGCTTAATAAGAGGTCAAAGAGAGCGAAGTAGGCAGAGGAAGAGACAGTTGCAATAGTCGTGTCTGGAGGCAGTGAGCCTCTGGGGGAAGGTGAAAAAAGGCAGAATACCTCAGAGGAGGTGCAGCTGTTAGTGGCACTTTTTGGACAGGTCTGAGATGTGAGAAGGGGAGAGTAGAGTCCAACCTCCCCACCCCCTTGTTTTTTTGTCTCACTGGTGGGTAGGGGCACAGGACCAAGAAGTCTGGCCAGAGAGTGGGACTGTGGGAGCAGGGGGTTCCAATGAGGACGCTCTGCCTTGCTGGCATTAAGGCAGAGGTGATTGGCAGCACACCAGGACTGAATTTCCCCCTTGGTATTTTGCCTCACTGGTGGGTAAGGGCGCAGGACCAAGAAGTCTGGCCAGAGAGTGGGACTGTGGGAGCAGGGGTTCCAATGAGGACGCTCTGCCTTGCTGGCATTAAGGCAGAGGTGATTGGCAGCACACCAGGACTGAATTGCGGACAAGTCGGAATGAGTGTGGAGGAAGAAGAGGCCGAGGGTAGCCGGAGAGAGAGTTGTGTGTCATCCGCATAGCACTGAACGTTGGAGGTGAAAGCAGAGATGATGTGGGCGAAAGGGGCCATGTAGACATTGAAAAACCAGGGGGGGGTATATTAGATCCCTAGGGGGACACCACAAGTAGAGAAGGTGATTGCAGAGAGAAAGGACCCTAGTGCCACCTGGTAGGGGTGGTCAGAGAAACTGGACGCAAGCCACGCCAGGGCCTGATCTGTGATGCCCAGGGTGTTGCAGAGACTGGAGATCAGTATGTTGTGGCTTACTGTATCAAAAGCAGAGGCGAGATCGAGGAGAATGAGGACTGTCAGTGTGGGCTGTGGCGGAGAAATGCAGTTCCTCCACCCCCCCCTGGTGCTTCTAATGGAAGCTGAGAGCGCTGCAAATACTATGCATGCAGACAGCCTGCCCAACCTTTCGTGCACAATCTAGGCACACCCAGCCAAAAATCTCATTCGTACCGTAGTCTGAGCACCAGGGGTGCAATGAAACCTACAATTCAGTGGGGTTGGGGGGGGGGGATCGGGGGAGAAATCTAACTGGAGATGGCAGGGGTCACTTCAGAAACTGGGTGGGACAAACTTGGCTCCACCCCTTCTGTTCTACCCCACCACATTCCGCTCCTCGGCCAAGCATTACACAAGCAAACACACAACCTTCACCCACTCATTTAAACTTAACTTTCACTGTACACTCGCTCATTTACACATGCATCCAGCCACTCGTACGTCATACACAAATTACATATACACACAATCCATGCATACAGTCAACACCCTTTAACACAGCCAGTTTCAGGAAAAGCTTCCCTCGCGCCTCTGCCAAAGAAAAGTGTGCACAGCCGAACCCGCCTCCACATAACATCTTGTTGGCTCGCATCCGTAGGAAGGGGGGCTGATGTGTGTGCATTTGATTTTTCTGAGGCAAAGTTGACGGAAGCCTTTCTTGAAATTGCAACTTAAGTTTGATTGTCAGTCAAACTTAAATGCTGCCAGTTTCAGGAAAAGCTCCCTCCCCTATTTTCTGGACAAAAGTGTGCACCTCAGTCCCCTCCCCACGGATGCTCTCACATTTTGGGATGTGTAAGCCTGTTTAGCCCAATGGTTTTTTTGCGCCTGTTGAACACACCTGCTCATTGCACTGGATCACACAACCGTACTGCCACACATCCCCCTCCAGTACATGCAAATAACGATCCAGCCGAGACGACCAGCACTGCACTGTAACCTCACTCACCAGCTTTGTGTGCTGTTAGCTGTGCGAAGTACTCGTCACTCCATGCCCCCCCGTTACCCAGTACCCCATCAAGGTAGGGCCAAGCCGTCCCACCCTCTCAACCCAATTGCATGTCCAAGGACTGTGGCTCAGATTTTCATGGAAGTCCCATATCCACCAAAATGCTAAAGACGCAACTCTGCTCGAATCCTCATTTGCTCCTGTCCTCAATCTTATCTTGGTGCTTGGCTATTTGTGACTCAAGCGGTAGAGCAAAAAAAACTGGAGCTTATTAGCTGCAGAACACAATGTTAAAGTCTAGACTCCTCTGGCATTGGTAAATCTGATCAGCAGTTTTTTTTTCTTTGCAAGATGCATCTAAACATTGCATGAAAGCTTCTTGCCAGTCGCAATACCCCACCCCCATAATATTGTGCTCCTAATCACTTATACAGTATTATTCCCTTAGTCATTGGGGATTAAGAAGCATCCAGTAAAAAATACCAAATAGCCATGGTGTTGTGAAGTCCCTCTGGTCACCCCAAAAATCTCCTCTCAGGGTGTACTGATATCTTCCACTATGGCTGTTTTGGGATTCCTTTCTGCATAGCTTTGTGGAGGGGAGACCTGACTGACCTGTATCATCTATCCTCTATCTCCAAGGTGTCTACCTTCAGAAGTAGACGTGCATCCCTGCAAAAAACGAACTATATCCCCTTTCCTTAACCCCATTGTCATCTTCATCTATCCACTGTTATTCCTTTTTTTTTTTCTCTTAACCTACCCCCTGGGAACACAGAACATTGTCTGTATGGTTTTACCTGGTCGGACCAAAAGCACCATTTTGTGGACCAGCTTCGCCGCACACAAGATCACCATAGTAGTAATGTGTGCAGTACAAATACTGTATACCGAACTCCTCACCAATCAGAGATTCTCAAACTGTCCTATTGTAAGGAGTGCTTTCATCTCTGCCATTTTGACTTCTGCTTCACAACACTTCACCAGAACAGTCATGTCTGGATCGCCTATCGTTCTTAACTCCAAGGTGCACATATTCTCAAAGGCAGGAAAAACCAGTGTGGCCGACATCCCAATGAAGCAGACAATTATTCTCATGAGTACGCGCTAAACCAAAGACCAGTTGCGCACCAACCACACCATGCCTCCAGAAAGGGAGAACCGTGCCTAAAAGTGGTCAAAGCCCTTTGTGCCCAGCATGTCTGAACTTCCATATCTACACCTTGCGTCATACAAAGCCAAACTAGTATTGATGAACCCTCGCAGGGCCGAAGATCAGATTACACCCCCCTCCCTTTTATTCCCTCAGGCCCCTGGTGAAGAGGCTGCAACCTGATGCCATGGTGAGCCTCTGGGCTGCACCTGGTTTTTATCTTTCATATTCCCTCACATTCTATAAAGAAATGCTACCCTGTGTAAGGCAAGGCCTCCAGTTAACCAGACGGAAACAGGGAAAAGGCTTGGTCTTTGCAAAGAAAACCAGATTTATTTTGTATACAAAAAGGTATCGGAAAGGTCCCGTAGAATCAAACTGACTAGCTCTGTTCAAAGCAGGAACATGTTTTTTAAGGAAGGAAAGTCACTCGTAATGTGAACAATATACTGTTATCCCACCTCCCTCACTGACTACCACCTATATGCATACTACTAGTCCCCTATAGCCCCATTACTGATTGGTCACATCCTATCTACCCCAACCCTCTAACACGTGGAGCCCGCCCCTATTCTGTGTCTCTTTGATTCCCAGCTACTGGATTGGGGAGTTACCTGGAATGATACCTGCCCCATTGGTCTAGTAACATGGCGAGCACCTGGATGTTAGCATGAGCTCAGTGGTCAAATTGGCCCTTTTCAAGTAAATACACTCCAGACATATGGGTGCCCCAGCAATGCCTCCCTATTACTGAACTAGATTTGTTGGCATCCCCTTTTGTTTGTTTCCCAAATCGCAGGATGTTCTGCTCCCCTTCCCTCCCTATCAGTTGCCCGCCTGCAGTACACCTTGCTTTCTTTAATCCGCCTAATTCTGATTAATTCATGTACTCTATTCTCCAGCTGCCTGGTAGGTCAAATAGGGCAGCATTTTCTGTGAGTGGAGGCTGGGGGTGGTAGTGCCCTAAATCTAGATCGAGTATTTTGGCAGCTCGAGACCTCTAACCTGACTCTACCCTCGCTCTGCCGTTAAAGGCATGGTCTAGTAAAATTTTATTGTCCCTACCGTGCGGCCATGTTTTTTTAAGCCTAAGTGGCTCGATTTTAGAAAACTTTCCTATGGACCTTACCCGAGTTTTCGTCCATTGAACGCACGCGAAAACAAGCACCAGGGAGCAGCCATTTTCTGATAATCCTATCTTTTCCCAGATCGCCCTGGCTGACCTGCTTTTGCGGCACTAAATCAATTCCCCCGCCCCTGAGCCTGTCATCAGCAGGCTCGTACCGCCCATTTCCCAACACCAAAGCACGTCTCGTGTAATTCGCTGCACTTCAGCTAATGACGTGTCGCCATGGAAATGGCAGGACGCCTCTCTCCCCAATAAGTATAAACAGACCGTTTCACAACACACAGCAGCCGATTTTCGATTCCATTCCTCTCTGTTACTTTGAGTATTCTGTGACTCGTTTCAGTGCTCTGGTCAGCTACCTTCACCGCTTGTAGCCCGTGTGAACAGATACCAGTACCACCGCTATAAATTATTTTAGTTTGTTTAACACACAATGGCTACAATAATGCCCTACATGTACGAGCCCGAGTATACCGAGGAGGAACTACTGGAAAGGGAAGCACGCGAAAACGATGGGGATTCGGACGGCAGTTGGCAGGACGAATCAACAGATGAAGAGCCTGGGCCTAGTCGAATGGACGGCGTCTCCACCTGGTGCACATGCAATCGGTGCGAGCTAATGCCAACCGAGGACGAGAACTGCTGCTGCCGAGAAAACTCGGGATGCCTGGCCTACATTTCGGAAGTCGAGCCACGACTGCAATGCATCACCGAGCTGCCAGACTTCAGGGCAGCCTGCCTCACACGGGCCGTGTTGAGAATAATGATGGTGCTTATGCACGAACTTCGAGCAACTGTTCGTCCTCATAATCCGAGTAACAAGTAAGTATACTCTGCTTGTCATGACACTCCTATTTCATGGTCTTCTACTATATCCAAAATTACATCTACATATCATTGTAACGCATGTAAGTCGTTGAATAGTGTGCATTGTCTAGATGGCATTTGTCCGTGTAAAATGCCATTAGTTACAAGAATTGTCATCGACAACAAACGTTTATTAAACTTATCTTGGTCATTTAAAAACAGTTTGTTTCATTCCTTTTCACAGGTGGTACAGGCTGGTGGCCTATCGTTCCTTTACTTGGTGGCTTCACGGGAGGCTTGGACACCGCGTTCGAAGAGTGATACCCGCCTGTGCCGTTCGTGCCATTAGAGAAACGTTCCCGAGTGACAACGGTCAGTACAGGGGATTTTCTCTCGCTGTGCTGCAACCTGGCCTGTATAATCTTTAAAGTCTTGTATTTTTGTGTCATGAAAATAAGATACAAAATAAAACACCACATATATTTTAACAACGGTTGTCTCGATTTTTTTTTTTTTAAATGAATCAAGTGTGTCTCCATTCAAGGATGGACGTCAGACATCTGTGCTCCGAATGGGTGAAAGGTCTGGTTGCTGTGAAGCAGGGTGGTCACTATCTATCAATTCTCGATAATGCATGCACTAAAACACACTTGTTCAAATCAGTAGGTTATGTCTCTATAAAAGTCACACATATATCTATACTAACATTTACCATTGGATTATACAGTCTTGACCACTATAATACACCGGTTGAAGTGTGGGTCTGTGCTCACAAGAATCTCCGGTATGTGGCATTTGTTAATGATAAGCAACGATATACTGATGCGCGCTGGCATGGGGGGGGGGGGTGGCTCTGACGGGCGCGAACGGCCAAGGTGCAAAACTACATGTACACTTCAAAAGGTGTCCCACGCCAAGGGGCCATTGTTTTTGAGCTCCACCAAAGATGGTTGGTGATAGAATGTGACCACTGCAAAATACTTTCAAAACCTTTTTTTTCCCCCTGCAGCCGAGATTTTCTTATTGATTGATTTAGCAAGA
This sequence comes from Ambystoma mexicanum, assembly GCF_040938575.1. NCBI lineage: Eukaryota > Metazoa > Chordata > Amphibia > Caudata > Ambystomatidae > Ambystoma > Ambystoma mexicanum. Next base: position 233,197,085 of record NC_090934.1, read on the forward strand.
TGCCATACGTCAAATTGATGTTTAATATGTGGGAACTGCTCTCTTTGTCTTGGCAATTGAAACGTGTCTATCCGTGGCTATGAGGTCTCTATGTGCATTCCCCTCGATTGTAGATATTCCACTGATTTTATAAAACCTAGTTTCTCCATGGCCACTGAGGATGTACATTGTGTTACCTGCACGACCACCGAACTCACAATTTTCTTACTATCCATGTCCTGAAAGTGGTAGGTGCAGTACTTGGCAGAAAATCCAGGGCTGTTGCACTGTCCATCGCCGGCTAGCCTGAATCGTCTGCCTTCGAATGTACTTGCTAGAGACAATTGTTCAATTTTCCAAGCATCACTAATGTCTGGAAACAGATAATCACGTTGGTATGTGCAGTACAGCGCTTTAGAAATTAAATGGAGTCCCACAAACTGAAATGAAGCCTCTAACTTTCTAAAACTGGAGCCACTAAAAAGTGATGCAGCTGCACACAGTAGATTGCCTGCTGGCAGTTTCCCCAGCATCGGTTGTGCAGACCATGAGAACCTATGATTTAATCGACAGGCGGCATTTATTTTGACGTTACTGCCTTTTATTTGACGAGTCACATTAATCAATGGCTTCCCACATACTTTCCCTCTAATGGAATGCACACATTTCAGCATACTTATAATTTCCATCAAACAACTGTCGAATACAATGTATTGGCTCTCTTTCATTAGACTGTCATCCTGCGTCAACGTTGTTTCGGCCTTTGACGTTGTGGAGATTTCAACACATTGGTAAGTAATATCGCTGATATCAAGTTCTGATGAGTCTATGGATGCTGCGGCTGGTTCATTCTGTCATTTCAACATCTATTACTTCGACATTGATGGGAGAACACAACAATGTCGACAGGTTTTTTGGTGGGTGTAGATTGTGTAAATTGATCTGCAACTACTTCAGAGCTATCTTCAATACATTCAATAACATCTTCTTGTGGTGGTGCGGTCGCACTGTAGCTATGGTCCAATGCAACTTTGCTGTAGTCTCCAAACACAATTAATTCATGTTCTGGCCATTGGACATGAGCATCTCGAGCCTGAACACGCCTCGCCTCAATTAATAGTTCCTCCTTAGTGTACACGGTCTGGCAAGCCACATCTCATTCGCTTCACTGTCAGTGTGTATAGTTCTGACACCCACGGGTAACCGGAGGAGAGATTGGAAAAGGGATGTTCAGTTTAAACACAAGATGGAGTGTAGTAGAATTGACTGGTTAAAAACATAAAATAGTCCCCAGCACAAACATTTTTTTAAAGTTATGAACTGTTTGTAACTAACCTTTTTTTGGTTTTTTTTTCTTTGCAACTTTTTTGACTGGACCTTCAACATCTGCACGCTGTAGCTCCGATTCGTTTCTGCATGTCCTCCCTTCCTCTTGCGCTGCAACGACTATATTTTCTCTATCCGCATAGACCGCACGGAATGAGGCTCCATCGTCTCCCTGAAACATAGTGCTTTCATTACTATGTATCAAAATATTGTTAGCATAAAACACACGTGAGGACGAACACACAGGTACATCTCAATAGCCAAACACGATTTAAACATTGTGTGCAACAATCAAACGACAAGTATTCGACCAGTGATGATCTATTTCGATGGAACTGTCAGTATCCATACCTCTGGCTCTGCATGGACTGCCATGAATGGTTGTATTGGAGAGGAGGCATCCGCATCTCCCTGAAACACAGTACTTGCATTAGTATGCTTTTCAATATTGGAAACACAACACACACTTGGGGTCGACGGCACAGGTACATATAAAGAGATAACCGCAAATGATGCATTGTCCAAAAGAATCAAGGAAAATCCAAATATGATCAAATTTCATCGACTTATTTCAACGATTCCTTTACATCTGCATCATCTAAATGAGATGTTGTGATTGTGGTGGAAGCTTCGTCGTCTCCCTGAAACACAGCACTTGCGTTAATAGGGAAGAAAGTATAGCAAATGGAATCACGTTATATGATCACGCATGATGGAGCTGTCATTATCCATACCTCGTGCTGCTGAAGAATATCTATGGATGTTGCAACTGTAGTGCGCACTTCCGAAAGCTGTTGCGCCGATTCGTATACTTGAATGTCAGCCTCTGCATCAAGTGCAGGGGTTGACGCTCCAACTGCCTGAAACATAGTACTTGCATTAGTGAGGATTACAATTGTGAAAACATAACACACACCTGGGGTCGACAGCACAGGTACATATCAACGGCTAACCACGAATGAAACATTGTATAGAACAATCAAACGACAAGAATTCCAGCTCTGATGACGCTCGATGGAGCTGTCAGTATCCATACCTCCTGATCTAGAAAAACATCTAGAAATGTTGTAGATGTGGCGGACGCTTCAGCGTCTCCCTGAAAGACAGTACTTGCATTAGTATGGATAACACTAATTATAACTGAAAACAAACACCAGTGGACGAGAACTAAGGTGTATATCAATTGGAAAGCAGTAACCAAACATTCGGTAAAATAATTACACAATAGAATAAAACTATTACTTGACATGCATAAAACCAGTATGCAGCGGATTAGCCTAGTGAGATTACCTGATACGCGCTAGAAGTGGTTGATAACTGCTACCACGTCAAGGATGTAGAATGTTCTTGCTTCAGATTCAAGGGATAGTCAAGAAGTTGTAAAGGTCAATTAATGATTGATAATGAAATGCCAATATTAAAAATAGCCATGTAAGCCGACAGAATACTTGAAAAATGCTCAATACAGCACAGTTCCCTGTCCATATATATATATATATATATAAAATTTGTGGGTTATGAAATCGAAAAAGAATATATTGATAAATGTCATTATTCAAAAAACTATACACTCATATCAATATCGAAATTATTACATGGGATAGAACACCTACAATATCTATTAATCCATTCGGCTACACACTACCGCAAGGCCGAAAGCTAAATCCGGACACTTGACTCACCGGTGGCGGAATGTGGACGAATAGAGTGGGAATAGGGTTTTCGCGCAATTTCCGTGTCGTTCGCCGTTTATTCTTCTTTGTTACCCAAGAAGTTGTGTACATGTCCAAGGAAAAGTGCCGGCTGCAGATGCGGTATCGATCACCCCTCTTGTCCTCTAAGACTTGTTGGACTCTACTTTCCAGCTCATCCAGTGGATATCCGCAATGTCTGACCCATTCTCTTATTCGATCAAGATTTTTCGGGAATACATGCATTGTAGTTCCTTCAGATTTCGCATGGGTCTTCGAAGGGCAACCGCTAATCGAACAGGCAGGCATTGTTGATAAATCTGAAAAGTAAATATCGACATTATTATACAATCTTCAAGAGTAAAGATTTGATACAAAAGTAAATGAATCATACAATGATCAATGCAAGGTTTGTTTTGGTCGCAGGAACTATACCAGTTCATTATGTGCTGCTTAGTATTTGCATAAGTTGCAGAAATGTATAATTGATGTGACTGAAATCGGAACATGTGACTCGTCTCTTGGATGTTCTGTCTTGCGCGAGAAGGAAACATGCTAACATTGACTGGGCCCCCGAAGGATGCAATTCAATCACAATAGTCACAGATGAAAATAAATAGATCTATTGATAGCATAGCAATGGAAACTCAAGTCAATACCAATGAGGCCAATGAACATAGCACTATTGTGTACTCTACTCGAAAATAGATGGAAATTTAAAAATCTGCGAAATATGACCAGGATACATGGCCTTACCTTGACCAACAAACAGTTGGATTCAGCAAGCGGAGCAGTATGTTGCGGGAGAATAGGTGGATGGCCACAGGTAGCGCACTGATGGGTATGCTCGAAGCGGTCACAGAAGTTCATGGATAGCACGATGACGAGCAGATTAGCATAGATCTCTGGTTCCCAGGTAGCACGTTCAGGAGTTGACTTGCAAAGCACAAAGATGTTCTCATGAGACATATCCAAGTGGTTTTTAAAGTATTAGAAACTGGGGTGTGTTTGTGAGTGAATGACTTATGTATGTCGTGGTATTAGGGGGGCGGCCTGCTTGAAGGGGAGGCCTGCCTGGAGACACGGGGTCTGAGGAGGCCATGTGACTGATGGCCCCTTGGCATGGGACACCTTTTGAAGTGTACATGCAGTTTGGCACCTTGGCCTTTCGCGCCCCTGACAGCCCCCCATGCCAGCGCTCATCCCCGGGTGTAAATCGCCTTTGATAGAGGGTGGTGGGATGAATGGCCTGGGGCGTGCAGATAAGGCACAGGAAGACTGCTGAATGGAGACACACTTATCTGGATTGCAGGGGGGTGGCCTGCCTGGAGACACGGGGTCTGAGGAGACCATGTGAACAATGGCCCCTTGGCGTGGGACACCTTTTGAGGTGTACATGTAGTTTTGCACCTTGGCCTTTCGCGCCCGTTACAGCCCCCCCATGCCAGCGCGCATCAGTATATCGTTGCTTATCATTAACAAATGCCACATACCGGAGATTCTTGTGAGCACAGACCCACACTTCAACCGGTGTATTATAGTGGTCAAGACTGTATAATCCAATGGTAAATGTTAGTATAGATATGTGTGACTTTTATAGAGACATAACCTACTGAAAGACTTTGAACAAGTGTGTTTTAGTGCATGCATTATCGAGAATGTTATGTTAGCTTAGATAGATAGTGACCACCCTGCTTCACAGCAACCAGACCTTCACCCATTCGGAGCACAGATGTCTGACGTCCATCCTTGAATGGAGACACACTTGATTCATTTAAAAAATCGAGACAACCGTTGTTACAAAATAAAACACCACATATATTTTATCTTATTTTCATGACACAAAAATACAAGACTTTAAAGATTATACAGGTCAGGTTGCAGCACAGCGAGAGAAAATCCCCTGTACTGACCGCTGTCACTCGGGAACGTTTCTCTAATGGCACGAACGGCACAGGCGGGTATCACTCTTCGAATGCGGTGTCCAAGCCTCCCGTGAAGCCACCATGTAAAGGAACGATAGGCCACCAGCCTATGAAACAAACTGTTTTTAAATGACCAAGATAAGTTTAATAAACGTTTGTTGTCGATGACAATTCTTGTAACTAATGGCATTTTACACTGACAAATGCCATCTAGACAATGCACACTATTCAACGACTTACATGCGTTACAATGATATGTAGATGTAATTTTGGATATAGTAGAAGACCATGAAATAGGAGTGTCATGACAAGCAGAGTATACTTACTTGTTACTCGGATTACGAGGACGAACAGTTGCTCGAAGTTCGTGCATAAGCACCATCATTATTCTCAACACGGCCCGTGTGAGGCAGGCTGCCCTGAAGTCTGGCAGCTCGGTGATGCATTGCAGTCGTGGTTCGACTTCCGAAATGTAGGCCAGGCATCCCGAGTTTTCTCGGCAGCAGCAGTTCTCGTCCTCGGTTGGCATTAGCTCGCACCGATTGCATGTGCACCAGGTGGAGACGCCGTCCATGCGACTAGTCCCAGGCTCTTCATCTGTTTCGTCCTGCCAACTGCCGTCCGAATCCCCATCGTTTTTGCGTGCTTCCCTTTCCAGTAGTTCCTCCTCGGAATACTCGGGCTCGTACATGTAGGGCATTATTGTAGCCATTGTGTGTTAAACAAACTAAAATAATTTATAGCGGTGGTACTGGTATCTGTTCACACGGGCTACAAGCGGTGAAGGTAGCTGACCAGAGCACTGCAACGAGTCACAGAATACTCAAAGTAACACAGAGAGAGGAATGGAATCGAAAATCAGCTGCTGTGTGTTGTGAAACGGTCTGTTTATACTTATTGAGGAGAGAGGCGTCCTGCCATTTCCATGGCAACACGTCATTAGCTGAAGCGCAGCGAATGTTGACATGAGACGTGCTTTGGCGTTGGGGAAATGGGCGGTACGAGTCTGCTGATGACAGGCTCAGGGGCGGGGGAATTGATTTAGTGCCGCAAAAGCAGGTCAGCTAGGGCGATCGGGGAAAAGATGGGATTATCAGAAAATGGCGGCTCCCTGGTGCTTGTTTTCGCGCGCGTTCAATGGACGAAAACTCGGGTAAGGTCCATAGGAAAGTTTTTCTAAAATCAAGCCACTTGGGCTTAAAAAAACATGGCCGCCCCGTAGGGACAATAAAAAATGTTTACTAGACCATGCCTTTAACATTCCAATTTTGTTTCACAGGCCTATGTCAGGACCTGTTCCTGACCATTTGTGGTAGCTGCTGAACCCCACAGACCCACAATGTATTACGCTCTCAATAACTTTAATTACCAGCTGAATTCAATACACTGCGGGGGAAAGGGAACTTGCATCAAATAAAACCACTCAAACACTGGTTCTCCAACTCTTTCTTATCTGTGTGAAGAATGGAACAATACAAGGTAAGTGTGCCCTTCTTCCACTTCCTATCCAATCCCAAATATTTTGAGAGACTGCAAAAGCTTATAGGAATTGCTTAATGAACTTCCAAAATCTGCAACGGGATTCTCAAACTCTTGCTGTGATATGACTGACTGGGGGGGGTTTGTTGACTTTCTTCTTTAAGGAAACTTCCTCTTGTTGATGGATTTTCTTTTTAACTCTTACTTTAATACTAAATCCTAATTACTTTAATTAAAAATGCAATGTTGCCCAGAACTAGATACTAAAGCTCATTTTCAAATTAGGTTTTCGTATGTAACTTAACACCCCATGTCACCACTTTTAACTTAATTTTATCTTTTCTCTGAATTCTTCATAGAAAACTACCCAGATGATTGGTTGTCTCCAATCCAGTCTCTGTGCTCTTTAAGTACACAAAATGCAGCCTTTGTTGTTCTATTGCCGCGCAGCAGAGACCTTGCAGCGCCTCTCACCTTACATCCGATGACTGCTTGACTCGCCTGAATGGCGCACTGCTTCCTCGCCTCGTGCTTTGCTCCCTCTCTCCGTTATTCAGACAGGCTCACCCGATCGTCGCTCTGCTTCCTCCCTCCCCACTGCCTCTCAGCCTGATAAGCGACGCAATCCGTACGTGAAGGAGCTGGTCTGTTGAAAGGAAAATTACATTGCTGGTGCAGCGTGACTTCCGACCGGCCTCTGAACTGGAAAAACCGCACGCGCTGCAACCAACCTTTTTAATGAATTTCCGAACAAAATGACTTATCTTATTTCTTCAATAAATACAGTGTTGAATTAAACCTAAACGTTCAAGACTTGGCTGTCTGTTAAAATCTTTTCCCCATTTAAACGAAACTTCCGGCATTGACTTAGCTTTTGATGAATACTGTTCTTAAAGTCTGAGGCTCTTTCTCGCTTGGCTGCTCATTCCTGTTGACGAATACTGCCTTCCTGGAAACCTAAGGCCTTGAAAGGCAGTTTAGAATGTTCTGCTGGGCCCTTGTCTTTCCATCCTCCATTCACAGTTCCACTTCCTTTCCTCCATCTTGACCAGGGAACCCAGCTGCAGTCTGAGAAAACTTTAAGGTCCAAACCAACATGCAGGCTAGAAAAATTTAGACTAAAATAAACCTAATGCTAAAAGACTTTGTGCATGATTCCTATTGTGCATCAAATCTACCTTGAAACCTGACGGCCTACAGCTGGATACAAGTATCTATTCAGCATGAATACCACTATTCTCGGCTTCACTGCTGAGGGCTTGGGAAATAATTAAAACTCTTCATTATGCCAAGCTGCTGCACGTACCAACAGGGAATACAAAAGGCTAGGCCTCACTTCCAATATGGCAGTGCTTCAGTATTTCCCTCATCCCGGCCCGAGTCTGTAGATAATCCTTACATTGTATTTCACTACTGCTACACAAACTCACCCGTGCCCTATACCTGGGCCTACTTGAGTCTAAAACTACCTTTTTTAAAGTTACCTTTGTGGCTTACGCCATAGTTTCATATTCCAATTTATCATATGGCCAGCTCCCAACTGCACTCCATGCGCTCCCGCACCACCCCCCCCCCCCCCCACCGCCACGCCCCTTCACTTTCCTTAGTCTGAATTGTTTAGAAGTGTTGGGAAGTTATACGTGCATCCCCTACTACCCTCAAGCAAATGGCAGTGCCACCCCTACCCCTTTCACTCGAGTATTTCCTGTGAAGGAACATAAGGTTCTCTGGGGGCTACAAAGCGTAGAAATAAAATCAGCAATTTTGTTTGCTGCACCCGTCACATCGACCATCGTAGTAAGTGTTTTTTTTTTTTTTTTTTTATTTTTATTTACAATCTTCCCCAACCCCCTCATACCCCCCTCCACCCTTTCCTCACAAGCTGGCAATGTACCGCTTGTCCCTTCTGCTCCCCCCCCTTCCCCCCATGGCCTTAACTAAGCTTAAAATTTGCTCGCAGTCATTAGCACCTCCAAAACAAATGGGGTGATGGCTGGAATGTTTAGAATTAATCTTTCACCCCCCGCCCCACCCCCACACATGTTTCGGTCTCGTCTGGGGATGCTTGTGGTCTCGTGTGGAAGGGTGTGTCCATGACCAAGCAGTTCGGACTGGACTGCCCCTTTTGGATTGGGACCCTGCCTTATTTGCATATGGTCTTCCCCCTTTTTGGAATGGTTTGGTTGGCGAAGAACGGTGGTGTTTGGAGGGTTGCTCAGAGCAATGGCAGAGGATAAGATCAGGGCTCAAGTCGGTCGAGGGTATGCGTGGGTGCATGGACCACACACACACATGTCTAACAGAGGGCAACAAACAACAACCCCCCCCCCCTGGTATTTTAGAGGTCTTTTGTAAAATCAAGATCGTCTTTTTCGAAATTGTGATACAGGTTCACAGTTCCTCCACTACACCATATAACCTGGAGAGAAACAAACCACTAAAGGTGAAATGTTAAATTTTGGGACTGTTGTCCAGGGAAAACATTGGCATTGATTTTGGGGTTTCAACCATGCACAAAATCCTTGCTTGTTTTTATTTTGTGTATGGTGTTTTTATGAAAGGCAAATTGTTTGTCTTGTGCCTTTGTATGGTTATGCAAAGCTAGTTGTATATTTGCATGTCTCCTTGATATCGTAATTTCGGGTGAATCCACGTATCATGTGTGTTAATGATCCTTGCAAGCCCCACCTCCCGAGCCCCACTTCAAGCTTTAGGACTTGACCACCCCTGGTTAAGCATGACCTCTTTTGTTTGGCTTTGTCATTTCCTTCTACACCTTTCACTGTACTGTAGCCCACTGCCTGTACCCTATACACCTTCCCATGACCTCTTATCACCGCCATTCACCCACCTTTTTATTTTGAGACTATCCATGCAAAATCACTTGTTTAAACTCATTGGTTTTTATCTATTTCAGGTAAACCCTCGCTGCACTCCCCAACAACCTGGTTGAATCCTCACCCAGTGCTCATCCCACTTTTTTTTTATTTTTTTTAATTTTTTTTTTTAATTTGTTTTTTGTCTCCAAGCGCTCCTTCACAATCAATTCTTCCAACTGCTGAAGTGCGTACATGTGCACACTTAAGGTCCTCAAAGTCCTCCTTCACTGACTAAAGCTTCTTTCCCAACACCATCCAGTTTAATTTAATTGCTACTAAATAATGACTGTATAAAAAAAAAGCTTGGAACCCACCCAGCCCTCATAGACCCTTTCAACACTTTATCGAGGAACCAAAGGAGAGCAGATTTGGCAGTCTAATGGAGGAAGGCGATCGTGTGGTGTCCTTGGATCTCGCGTCCCATGTAAATTCAGTGCCACTGCATTCCCTTCCTTAAGATGCAGGTTTGCTGTTATTGAATTAAAGAAGCCCAGAGATGGAAGCGAGGTCCAGGATAAAGGGACAAGACCTGGTTCTGCTCAGATTTATTAGGTTCAGATTAATTTAACCATGTGACATGTTAATTAGCGACTTTTGATTTGCTTTAAGTGGGGTGAGCAATCGAGAGGGGGTGGGGGGCGGTCTGGGTTATAACAATGCTGTGACCTGAAGTGTCAGCACACAATAGAAAAAGTTGCCCTATTGACAAAACAGTATTGCAGTGCACTGTGATGTTTCATAGGTGCACAATGTATTTGTTTTATACAATAGACTGCTTGACACATGCCCATAACGGTGCCTGTTATGGGCTTTGTGTCAAGCAGTTTATGAATTAAACAAACGAAATCCACCACCTAGGTAATGGCGCAGTGCAACGTGACGCTGGCTAATTACTGGCAGTGCGCTGGTTCGAATCCCGTGCATGGAAAGTGGTTGTTGGGGCTGTCTGGTGTGGTGAGTCCCGGCTCGATAGAGGTTTTAGACTTCCAGGGCTCTGCCCCGCTCTACTTAAAGCCCTGATTGGATCAATATTTCACAGCCTGCCTGATAGAAATTAGAAACTGGGGCGAGGGACGTCTGTCAGCGGACAGGCCTTAGCTGGTGGCATGCTGTGCTTTCTGGTGCCCTCTAGTGGGGGAGGACGACCTTTTAAGCTTCACTCAAGTTTCAGGCTTTACACTGCCCTGAAATCCATTTCTAAACACCTCCCATGTGTGTTTCAAGTATCCTGAAGAATACTGGGTGAGCTTAAAGGCCCTATACTTTGATAAAGTTTTACTCTGTAATTTAGTTTTACTCTGTAATTAACAGTGGAAGTTGGCCAGATAAGTGACACTTCAGTTATTTGCCTAATTCCTGTTGTATATTGCAGTGTCACATTATTCTCATGAGTAGCTCCTTTTTTTTATTTATTGCTGCAGGCCGTTCCCTGCACTCTGGTGGAATCTGTCTCTTTTGGTGTTGGTCTTTCCACCACCTCTTAAAAAAGAATGCAGGCCTGCAAAAAAGGGGGTGGGGGTAGGGGTTGCCGAGCGCGGTCTCATTTTTTTCTTTCTATAACATTTTAATGTGCATAATCTGCCTCCCACCCCTCCATATCTCCCAGATATCACAATTCTCTGCTCCAGTACAGCCTACCCAACATTCCTTCTAAAGAACGTGGCAATGGCATGTGACCTGAACCCATTTGCCCATTTCAATCCCAACCCCTCAACAGTGTGGCTATGGAGAACCTTGACGAGTGGTCTAGGAAAATTTGGTTGTATACCTGTACTGAGGCAACATATTGCTACCCCAATCGCCCACCCAGGGAAGATTGTCGGTGATCCTTAATATTTGTTACGGTTTGGTTGACTCGTACCATACAAGGCACACTGGGATCTGATAATCTCATAGTGACGTGTGCCGTGGGTAATGTGTACTAGTCTAGCTCCATTAGTGTATTTTATGGTCATTGGTCCTTTTCCTTGCAGGCCACTCATCAAATCCATTAAGTACATTTTACTAAAAATATGTAGACTGGCGGGGGATTGGGTATTTAGAAAGGTTTGGGCATGCAGGGGGTTGAAGGGGCGTGCAGAGTCTCCCCATATTCCAACCTCGCCCCCCCTCCCACCCGGGCGCTCAAAATTGGATGAAATGACGCATCTGTTTTATGCACCACGTTCCTTGGCATATTTCAACGCTTCTTCTAAATGTGAAGTAGTCTTCTGGACTAGAATGTCCTATTTTCTGATAGCAGCTAGAAAGGCTGTGCTCTGTATCCTGGGCAGTGCAAGACAGTGTCTGAATCGGTTTACCCCGGATCATGCTTGCTTTTGGCAGATTGTCTGTTGACTTTGCGTTGATGCGCTCAATCGTTCTGATTTAAAGCTTGTGGCCACCAAGTCTGTATGGCGTTTCAGAAAGAACAAGCTGTTTGAAAGCACATTGACGCGGGTTTACATTCGTGACTACGCACAAACTGCAGCAAAACCAGGCATGCCTTAGGTAACCATGCATAAACAGTTTGAACATGTTTTTTTTTTTCATGATTTTTCCAGAACTTTCGCTCTGTTCAGAACCGAACCATTCAGAATTCACATGCACGTGCATCAAAAAGACAGTTTGCCTCAGAAAAAACGAATAGAAAAAGGAACCTAGAATACTCTTTGCTAAAATTAAGGAAATAGTTTAATAAATATTAAATCTTCTAAACTCTAAGGAAACCATTTTATATTTATTTAAGCTGGAATTACTAATTGTAATTTAGTGCATCACTTAACTTAAATTGAACAATTCACAAATCTTCCAGCTGAACTTCAAATTCTTAATCTTCTTGAGTTGAAAAAGTTTTATATTGTTCAGTAATTCCAGGCCCGAACTCAAAAAGCACAGAACCTACTCCAAGGTAAAAACTTAATGAAAGGCAGTTTAGAATGTTCTGCATGTCTTTGTTTAAACTTCCAGCACTAGAGGCGCCTTCCACCATTTTCGCTTGGGATAACCTCTGCACTCTGGAATGATCATGTTAACACCTCAACTAACCATACATGGGGAAACATTTACATAATCCAAATAAATACATGTGAGTAGCGCCCAACTGTTAAATTCACGTGCAACGGACCCTCGTAAGGACATCTAAGAAACTACCCATTGCTCTGCCCGTCATACCCAAGTTTGATTTTAGAAGCATATCTGAGGATGAACTACATACCACTCTGGCTGAACTTAAGCCCTCTGCTTGTAAAGATACATTCCCAGCCACGGCCATCAAGGCTTGCTCGGAACTCCTTATTGACACTGAGGATTGTTAATGCCTCTTTTGGAGGGCAAGGTTCCCACGAGATTGAAGGGCTCTTGGGTCACCCATTACTGAAAAAATACAATCTGGACCCAAAAAAATGCTACCAGCTACAGGCCCATTTCTAACTCGCTGTTCATTCTGAAGATCATGGACCGAGTAGCCTATGATCAACTTCTACGGCGCATAAAAAGACAAACCTATCTTGAAGGCGTCAGGATTCCGGCCAGGTTTCAGCACGGAATCAGCCCAGCTAGAACTAAAGTCGAACATGATGACCAATATTAATGAGGGGAAAACGATGTTACTGGTGTCCCTGGATTTATCATCGGTGTTCGATTTAATGGACCACCCGCTTCTCTTGGATAGACTACTAAATTTAGCTAATTTCAGTACACTAGCTAAGAATTGAATGCAATCCTTTTTTTGCGTTTGAGGACCATGCGTGTTTGCAGTAAACGAGCAGAAGCCGAACCCGTTCTAGTTAGCTATGGGGTTTCTCAAGGTGTGGCACTCTCCCCTGTGCTATATAATCTTTTCACTACCTCCTTCTTTCATTGCTGGAGGAAAATGTTTCTCGAATTATGCAGATTATTCACAATGTCTCATTCCACTCACTGGCGATTATGTTAAGGATGCCAAGATAGTCGCAGAGATATATGATCTCATCCATGATTGGTTGGAGAGGATTGGCATGGCACTGATCCATAGTGAAACGGACCTCATGCTTATTGGAACCAGACCCCCACTAGCTAAACTTACTACAGAATACAAATCATTTCACATGGCAGATTTTAATATTGTGACACAATATAAAATACAAATCTTGGGTCTAACATTCAACCAGACACTGAGCATGTCTGACCACATTAATGGCCTGGTGTCCACATCGGCCTACTACATTCGGCTGCTTGCACACATTCGTTCATTGTTATCTAAAGGGGGTGCAAAACCATTGCCAGAGCTATAATCTCTGCTAAAATCGTCTATTGCGGCTCCCTCTTTATTGGAGTGGGTAAAACAAGAGCTAGCAAAACTCGGGTGGTGCAGAACAGCACCCTTGGAGCAATGATGGGCTTATGATGGTTCACACATGTGCCAGAGCCAAGGAGAAAACTACACTGGTTGCCGATCGCAGACAATTGACTTTAGACTGCTGCTCATTATGCACAAATCGCAGACTAACCATTGCCCGGCTTATAATAGCCAAAGGCTTAAAAACCAATTAAGTGGTATGCAGTTTACAGTCCAATAATGCCAAACTGCACATACCAAAAACCTCTTTGGAGTTAGTAAAAAAGGGTGCATTCTGGATGGCAGCCCCTACTAAGTGGAACACACTACCCACAGCGTTAAGAAATGGCCCTACAGTAGAGATCTTTAAGAGCAAACTTAAAACGTACTTATTTAAGTAGTGCAGTTGCTGTGTCCACACATCCTTAACTCTTCTAATCCTAATAGGCTTTGGTGCCCGTATGTCCCCAGGCCACCTGGTTGCGCCCTACAAATATATATTTTTTTTAAATGTGAGTTTCAAAAATGACATTGGCCACATCTGCCCGGAAACCTTGCCAGGACAATGCCAGTTTGATGTGTTTCCATTACCTGTGAAGCGTCTTTTTAGCGGCTCCGTAATGGATTAGTTGTAGTTGATGTATGGCATTCTTGCGAGTATCCATCCGTTCAGTTGGGAGAAAGCAGGTCTCGACCATCTGCAGTTCAAGGAGTTGGGTTTGAAGAATGTTGTAGTAAAAAATGACACTACAATATTTGGTGGTGGTTCATTCCTTTTAGCCCTGAGAAAGGAAGTTAATGAAGAGGCAAAACAAGATGTTCTTAATATCTGTGGCTAAGGCTACATGCTGGCATGCATTGTTTATATTGTTCACCACTAATCGTTTGGACCTATGTGAAGCAGGATTTGAGCATTGTCTGCCTAGCATGGGAACATGTATTCGAAGACTTCAGTAACTTTGCTAGAAGTTTCATAGACCTTTAACAGCCATGGGCAGATGGCTAATCCCTAAATGACTCCCACATATAGTCTACCCTATCACCAACTCGATATATCCCATGTGGAGTCCTGCAAGGATCCATCCTCTTGACCTGTGTTCTTCAGTCTTTAAATTGAACCCTTCTCGTACAGCAATACGCAGATGGCACCCAGCTCGACTAAGCTATCCCTGATCAAAGAAATCCATAGACTGGAGCAGTACTGATTACTCCCAGTGAGATTCATTGTCGGCTTCCTCAACATATTGTAACTACCACTGAGACATAGAGGAAGAGAGCCATAAAGATTGGAGCCAACAAGCGAACTGAGTGGTCTAGTCTTTGGAAGCTGTTTTGAGCTGCCGGGAAGTTTACAACCTGGACATCTGACTGACTGTGTGAGGGAGACCCATGGAATTTAGGTGAAGCCATGAGTCGTGAGGAGGCAGCACAGCCAGCTTGTCAAAGTGTAACCTTGCAGTGTGAATGAAAGTCTAGTTGCTGAGTACCCACAGCTTGTGTCCGTGGGAACCAGGCAGAGTGGAACCAAATGTGGCCAAGCTACAGCAGCTAATGGGGGTACGCTGAACCAGCAGGCGACCCGGAGAAGCAACGAAGAGGCGCAAGAGATGTTCAAGCACCCAGTAAGCCCAGGGAAGATGACCTGGTGATCTGTGTGTCTGAGAATTCATACCACTCCATGAAAATAACAAAATGCTGAATGAAAAGTGTACAGAATTTAAAGGGCTTCTGAACCATATCACAAACGTGTCACTTGAAAAGAGGAAATATAACAAGTTGCAGTACGAATGTGGAAACTTAACATCGGCATTAAGAAGCCAACAGTGGGCAGATAGCTCTTTGGGGAAGAGAGGAGAACATGGTAGAAGAAGGCAAAATGAAAAGGTGTTTGATGACCAACCGTGAAAGGAAATCTCAAGGACGACCATGCCCTTGAAATTGTGAGTTGTTAAAGTGAAGGAAAAACCTGGCAGGAGAGTACACTGGGTGACCTGGAAGCCTAGGACCCAAACTTAGTAGTAGAAAAGAAAAATGCAGGTAAGATTATACCTTTGGGCTATTGAGTTGTTTTGCATAGGAGTCTGGGGCAGGGAGTTGTTCCCTGAAACTGAATGCACCTGGAGGAGGGAGCTACCCTCTTGGGCTACAAGGAACTTGGTTATTCTGTGTTGGAACTTTGTGTTATTTCGTCGGAGAGAAAAGAAACTTGGGAAGGAATCATCATTCCCTGGATCAGTGAATATAGTTCAGACTTTTTGTTGCTTATTTGTATGTTTTGCTTTCTTCATTTTTTGGGGGACTTGTGCATTTATTTTTTAACACTGAGAATCGGACGCCATATGCTTAGAGTTGGCTTTTAGAGTGAGGACTAGGATAGGATTTCGGACACAGGACCTACTTTGATTTGGACATCTTGACGACAAACTTAACTTTTAGTTTTGCTGAGGTAGGTAAAATGTCTCTTAGCATGGTGAGGCATGTGCCACGTTTTTTCATTTAACAGTCTCAACATGAGATCTGTATCTGCGTCTCATTAATGACTCCTCAGACTGCAGTTTTTTCCAATATCCTCTTCAATAGTCTGTCTGCACTGAAACCAGCCTTCCGTTTCACTGGAAATGGGGGAATCCCCTGAAGTGGGAGTTCAGAACAGGACTCTCCTTGTCCTGGAGCCCCTTGATTGGGACTCCAGGCACAGTTGTAATCCTTATTTGGTGCCTTGAGTATTGATAGATCAACCGTGCTGGACTGTCAGCCACCGCAGCGTCCCACAGTGCTTCTTTTGGCACTCTAAACAAACTGAGCTGCTTGCTGCATCTCAAGCTCTACCTTCATGGGAGCAACTGATTCAAGCACTGTTGGAAGCCACAGCACTCACTGTTGAGGACGCCGGCTTAACCCAGCAAAAGCCCTTGCATTGTTACCAACTTGACCGCTGCTCTAACTGTTGTAAGTCCATGAATCGCACACCAAGTCAGCACCATCATGACTCTATGCCAACTGCCAGTGGGACTACATTGACTCGCAACATGTCGCCTACACCTAGCACCAAAAAGCACCAAAAAGCCTACTAGCTAGATGTCCTGTCTGTTTTTCAGGAGCTACTGAACCCCACAGACTCAAAATTAAACAGCTGAGCTCTAAACTCCACGAAGGTAAAGGGGAATTTGATCAAATAAAAGATTCTGCATCTTCGCCTTGCACTGCCAGTCTGCATGGATAGGAAGAGACATGGTGAGCGGTCTTCCTTCTTGGCTCTCTACCCCTCTTTAACCCTTCAGAGTAACTGTACCTGAAAATCCTCTAAGTGCCCAGAGGAACAATTTGTACCAAGGTTTGAAAACTCCTGATTCTCAAGTTGCCTTTTAATAGACTGTAAAGCTTGAAGTTGCTTCTTCCTTAAGTACTCCACTCACATCCAAAATTACTCTTACTTGAATTAACGGTCTGTTTCTTCCTTATTTCACTCTAGCCAGAAGTAGCCCTTAGAGCTAAAATTACTTGACTCCGATTGGTTAAATGTAATTTATTTTAATTTTATTTTTTACCTTTTTGTATTCTTACTCGAAGTAGTTTGCGGATTACTGATAACTTACATGAGGCCTCCTACCCCTACATCTCAGTTCACATGCTTGAACAAGGCCATGGTACTACCGGACCTGGCCGAAGTGCTGCTACGCGCCTTCCCCTCACTCCCATCCACAGATCGATCCTTGCCCATAGAGCTCTTTGACTCCTGGCTAAATGACTCTCTCCTTCCAAGTTGGCTCGCATCCGCAAAGGACCCCCCCAAACCCCCAAATGATTCATCCTCCACCTGAAGACTCTCAAAACCCATAGCTGCTCGCTCAAATGTAAATGCAGAGCCTCCAGAACCCTGCAAAGCAAATCGGTATTCTCCCGCACTCAACGTAATTACAAATCGGAGATCCGAAAGGCCAAAAAAGCCCATTATAAATATCTTGAGCAGCAGAGAAAGGGCTCCCCAGGACCATCGCAGAATTCCTGAACCCTTCCTGCACCACAGCCCCAACTGCCTTCTCAAACTCTCTGCATCTCCCTCTCTGAACATTGCCACAAAACAGCCCTAGACTGGACGGCCACCCTCCATGTCAAACTCTCCAAGCTGTCTGCCTGTCCAACATTTGCTCTACAAGAATCCATCTAAACCCCCCTCCGAGAACCCTTTGTTCTGCTCTTTCAACCATACTTGAGCGAGGAGTTTGTCAAACTACACTTCGACAGCCGACCCTTGTCCTGCCACCCCACTTGTGCAGGAGAACTTGCGGGGCCCATTCTTAATGACTCCCTCACCTCTGGCAACTTCCTAGAACCCACCAAAACCGCACATGTCAAACCTTCTAAAAAAAAAAGCATCCCTCTCCTCAATCAACTACAGACCCATTTCCAACACCCGATTCTTGCCAAGCTCATAGACCGTACTGCATACTCTCAGCTTAATGGTATTGGGATTCGAACAATCTCCTAGATCCTGCGCATGGGTGTCTGTCTCCGCCACAGAAACCACACTGATCAATATCTGGCATGACCTCCAAGTCACAGCAGCGTTTGGCACCATTAACCACATGATCTCCTTGATGGACAGCACTCCCTAGGAAGACTAGATTCAGCGCTCACCTGGATCGCCTCATCTCTTACTAATAAACAGCAAATCACCCTCTCCCCCTTTCCTTTCCACAAGATTACCCCAAGGTGCCTGCCTCACACCTTCTCTTCAACCTTTACATGACCTCTGTCCAGTATCATCTGCTCACACAACCTCACCTGCTAGAGCTATGCGGATGACCCATCCTCCTGAGAATTCCTAAATGGACTTCTGACCCTCGCACTGTCCTATCTGCATGTGTCACTGACCGTGACCACTGGATGACTAGCCATCTCCTACTGAACCCATGGAAAATGGAGATCATGGTATGCAGCAAAACTTCTCTATTCCCCAAACCGACTCCATGGCCACCCTCATTTGGCCCTCACCCCCCCCCCCCTTAACTCACCACCTCCCCCTCGTCCCCCTGCTGCCCACCACCACTGTCCAAAGCCTCTGCTGTACAATGGACCTGGACCTAACTGTCTCACCGTATCAACAATGCATCCAAATCCTGTTATTTCCACCTTGGGCTTCTGAAGCGCATCTTCCCTTACCTCACCTACCCCAATAGACTGGCTGCAATTGACTATGCGAACTCACTAGGTGCACTGACCTACCAAATCAACAAACCCCAAACAGTCCAAGTCTTGGTTGCCAGACTGCTTCTCACACTGCTCTCATCACTGTAATTTGGCCCCTAATTGGGCGTAGGGCCACCTTCAAAATACTGCGTTTTACTCACTGAGCGGTGCATAAAGCGGGCCCCAAATACAGAAGATTATGCCTTACCACCCAATTCACACCACAAGGTCAAGCACAGCCCTCCTCCTAGTGGTCCCGACCTCCCATTCGGCCAGGATCTACGCAGCCTGCGTAGCCTTAACGAGCTCAGCCTTGAGAAACGAAAAATCACCAATATATATACACTGCAATCCTCACATCGACGCACAAGCACACACATGCTCAGTGTCCCTCTTTTTACCCAATGAGTTGGCTATCCGACAAACATTACTTATTCATATTTCCCAGTAAAATGTTACCCTTTAGAGAACACATTTACAATTTTTTTCACTAACTTTAAAACGTTAATCTAGAAATCTTATATGAACTTTTCACTTGACATGGCTTAGTTTTGTAGTTAAGTTGCTTCCTTTGCAAAGTCCTGCAAAATGATGTGGTCTTTTTTTTCACCTTCTTGTTGATTAAGATAAACTTTCGTTCCTAAATCTAAAAGGCTTACAAACTGCAACTCATAAACGGGACCTACTCCAACAACAAATTCTAATGAAGGGCAGTTTAGAACGTCTGTCATGCCCTTGGTTCCATCTTCATCCAATAAGGAGTCGAGTTTCTTCCCGCCATTTTGGCCAGGGATCACCTCATCACTGCATGATTCCAGTCAAGGCCCAAATCATCTACAAACAAATACTATCATACAAATTGAACTCCCCTACATAAAGTGTGTGTGTGTGAGCTATTTTACATAGGGTCTACCCAGGATCCTGACACAAGACACCTTTGAGCACTTTGAAGACTAGCATAATGTACCAACCTGCTACCCATTCCCCCCACCTGTGGCCTGATTGGTTTCCTTGATGCAGGGCTCTGCATCCTACTCCCGACACCTCGACCTGCACCCCACTTCCATCTGGACGGTGCAGGTGAGTGTTAGAGCCACCTGACCTTTTGTAGGCCTGAATTTGGTCATTTTTGTAAAATAATTTGAACCCCAGCCCCTGTTGGCCTCGCCTTGATGACCTGTGTCCTCCAGCTGCTTCTCCCTGCTCCCATTCCTCCGTCCCTGATTGGTTCCTCCCCGACTCTTAATTCACCCTTCCTGGGCAGCCCTATGCCTGTGCAGCCCCTGTGGCTAAGGGCCCCCACGGCAAAGGGTGGCTCCTACAATAGGTGGCTCCACATTGTGTCTGCAGGGGAAGCCAGTGGCCAGCCCTCAACCAGCAATGACCAGTACGGTAGGAGTGGCCAGGTAGGGAGTAGAACAATTACTCTACCCTGAAAGCCCACCACCCGCTTAGCAAACGTACTTATACCAGTACAATACTGTGACTACTCTCCTCTGCCTCCCTCCCACTATACAGGGCTCTCAAATCTAGCTGTGTCTTGCACTCAATTTGCATTATTAGATGTAGGCCTCTCTCCCGCTATACAAGACTTTAAAATCTAGTTGAGTAGTACCACACTGTGATCGTATTGTCATTACTGGCCTGCTCCGTACCATGATCACTTTGACTACTAGCCCAGCACCCCATTGGTAAACCCACTGAGTCCTATACCACCTGCAACCAAACTCCCAATACCCCCACACTCCCCGGACAGTGCGTAGGTCAGGGAAACACCTTACCCACCGACGAAAGGACAGACGGTCCCCGATAGCGCCCTAATATAATCATTAGAGGAAACGCCAATACTCCCCTAGCAAAAGACACTGACGACTACTTGCCCTATTGCTTCTGCACTGAGAAGCAAAATGCCACGACGCAGAAACCGACGCCAACAAAGGGGGCTGGATCATGCAACAATAAACACGGACAGACAAACCCAACTGGCCCCAGTAGAAGCGACATCGAATACAGGAAACGCCCTGCCAAATAACGCTACCATCAGAACAAACCCTGTAAGAGAAAAAATATTATATCTTGCACCTTCCCTACCTCAACGGCACTGATACCTCAAGACAATCAGATTCACCCGAAACAACGGGAAAAAAGATGGGAGCACCCTAGAAGAGAGCGGGAAGACTCCCCCCCCCCCCCCCCCCTCCAACCCCCTCACTCCATTCATCACAAGAACAGAAGAGCACTATCTATATCCACAACAGACCACACAAGACAACGATGCTCTAATAACCCAACCACTAACCTAAAGGACTGATTCAATGAAGAAGCTGTTGCTGATCTTCAACCAATTGGCATCACTAGGGAAGTACCGCAATTGAACAGCCAAGCTAACAGTCTAGCAGACTGCTTCAAAGAAGAAGCAGCCTTCGCTGATCTTCATCTTATCAACGTCAATACAGAAACGACCCAACTGGACAATTAACAAAAAAAAACAAGGAACTACTAATAAACACAATCATACCCAAAAGATCATTGCAATTTTAGCAGTGCGAGGTCATGTCCAACATGCCACTGACATATAAAACCTACTACGTGACTGGTATCTGCGTCCTAGTTATAACTGAAGCATGGCTAGACAAGTACAAGATCACTCAACTGTCTGCCTGACTTCCAAAGCTTCCAAGCGAACAGAAAAACCAAGAGGGGTTGGGTGGGAAATGGGGGTGGCGGTGGCTGAGGGACTGGCAATCATCCACAATGAACACCTGGCTATCAAACTGGAAGACCCATTAAACATTTATAAATGTGAATCCTACGCCTATCTGTAAACCCGAGATTCATAATGATATACAGACCGCCAACATACAATGGAACCTTTGTGGATGCCTTCGCGGAAGCTCGCAACCCTAGCCATCGAGCACATCACCTGATCGTCCTTGGAGATTTAATTATTGAGTTTGATGAAGAAACCGCAACCACACATCTCTAACCAGCCCACTAGCAGCAATGAATCCACAACTAGTCAAAGTAGCAATCCACTTGGCTGAGCATGCACTTGAGGTTATTTTTGCCAATAAAAAACTCATTACCACAGCACCTCCAATCCTAATACCTCATCATCCCCTTCGTGATCTCACTGACACCCCAACAAACAAGCTACAAGACAACTTCCGATCACCATGAAAAGGAATTGGAGAACCATTAAAAAAAAAACTCCAACCTAACTGAACTCGTGGAACTCAGTAAACCAAAAGCAATAATCATGGAAGAAGCCGACCTAGACAAAGTTGCTCTATTCCACAACTGGATAACCTCAACGATCACCAAAGAAAAACCTTTCACCCCTTCAATTAAAAAAACCGCAGCAAAATAGTTCACTCCACTACTTGGCGCCATGGACAAAAACTGAACTAGAATGGAGAACCACAAATGACACTGGAAATGAAGTTAAACTTCAACAACATATCCGTGCCTACAAAAAGGAAATATTACGACAGCCGAATCCTCACAGCACCAAACACCCAAAAAACTCTTCAAAACACCAGGCTGCAACAACACGCCAATACCATTGCTGAAACTGTGCAATGGCCTAGCAGACCACTTCAAAAACAAAATCTCCACCATCCAACAAGCCATACAAAACGGACCATGTGATTGGACTACAGATCCGACGACCCCTCTGAGGAATCCCTGAAATATCAGTGTAGACGTTCGTCAAACTGGTAAATCAAAGCAACAAAACAGGTTATGATATGGCTTTTATAACGCGCCTATACACAAGTGTTTAAAGGTGTGACGTGGCGGGGGGGAGGGACAGGGCGAAGACCAAAACAGCAATCTTACTAGGCCAGGTGACCGTGAGATCGCGCAAGTGCAGTGGAGAGAGGGGGGGGAGGGGGAGTGCAGTAAAATAAGTGCAGCCAGCTGGTGGCAAGGGTAAGTGCAGCCATTGATATTGATATTTTATTTCTATCATGCTCGTACACAAGTGTTTCAGAGTGCGGCAAGGGAGGCGAACAGGGGAGAATAAAACGACGATCTTACTAGGCCCAGTGACATTGAGAATGCGCAAGTGCATGGGAGAGGGCACGGGGGAAAGTTCATGGAAGGGGTGAGAAGTGGAAACTGCGAAACAAAGGACAAACAAGTGGTAGTGCAGCCAGCAATTTGCAAGTGCCAGGTTTAAGGCAGCAGACGGGGTATGTCTGATCGGTGCAGGAAGAAAAAGCGGGGGGCTGTATGGATACAGATACAGACCCCAGTGCAAGGGGTGGCCCGGAGGGTGGCAGGTACCTGGGGCAGGAGGACAGAGGGTGGCCAGGAGCATGGTGCCAATCAATCAAAATCCCATCATATTCCCATTGACCCAGTCCACCAAGCCGTTCGCAGACGACTTCCAGCTCACATGGAAAACATCCAAAGATACCTGGGAATACAAATGTTGCTAAGCCACCAGGAGGTGTTCCAAGACCACTATGAAGAGGTGGTCAAAGCCCTACAGGAAAAAGTGACGCGTTGGAAGACCCTACCACTAACTCTCTGGGGAAGGACCTCCCTGGTCAAAATGGTGATCCTTCCGAAACTATTATATCTATTCACCAACATTCCTATATTGCTACCCCAAACCTTCTTGAACAAATTGAAGCATGGTCCTCGAGCTCTTATGGGCGGGCAAACCAGCTAGAGTTGCGCACGCAACACTAACGCTCCCGACAACAAGTGGAGGCCTAGCCCTCCCAGATCTGGAGAAATACTTTTGGGTGGCGCAGGCACAGTTCCTCAGTCACTGGTATGCCAATCAATCAGACCTCACATGCAAGTGGAACGAGCCCTGGCAACACCTAACCTGTTAACTGCTGTTATCTTTAGCCAGACCCCTGTCCCAAACAACACCATGAACGTGATGCTCTCGACGTACAAATTTTGGAAGAAGCTAGCCCAGAGGTACGGGGTACAAACGTGATACTCTCCCCTTCTGCCCGTCAAGTTCATACCAGGGGTTCCATTGACGTCAGTTTTTTTCACCAATGGGTCGACAAGCTGCACATAAAGACCCTAGGAGACATCTTTACAGAGGACGGCTTCATAACCCCTCAACAAGCAAAACTAAAAGGTGGCGACACTGCACTTGACGTGTTCCTCTACTTCAGGACTCGGTACACCCTGCAAGCACTCTTGCCCGACTTCCCGTGTCAGCCACCAACCTGGCAACTGCTGCACAACGTAATACAAGCGCAGGGCGAGGGCAGACTAGTGTCGATGATTTACAAAGCTATCATCACCGACACTACCCCCAACATCACGCGCGCAAAAGTCAGATGGGAAAAGTCCCTACACATAACCATATCAGAAGTGGATTGGACCTACATCCTGAAACGCACAAAGAATCGCCCTCAACTCTGGCTTTAAACTGATCCACTTCAACTTTCTTCACCAAACCTATTACACACCAGCAAAAGCAAACAAACATCATCCGGTAACAGCTGCAAAGTGCGAAAGATGTGGGACGCAGTCAGCTGACTTTGTCCATCTCGCATGGGACTGCCCAGAACTAACCCCTTTCTGGAACCAAGTCCTAGAGACGACGACTGCGATTGTGGGGGAAGCGATACAACCAATTCAAACAGCAGGCTTACTTGGAATGACGAGACTACTCTCCACACCAATAAGGAAACTGGCAGGACTTCTGCTGACATTAGCCCGTAGGAGAGTTGCCATGGCCTGGAGCCGGTGCATTATATACAAATGAGGACACTTATTGGGGGGGGATGGAATGGGAGGGGGAGAGGGGAATGGGGGTTTGGTGCAAGTTTAAAGTCCACCCTAATGTGGGTGTGAAGTTGTATCATGTTATAAAAACCAAAAATAAAGGTTTTTATAAAAAAAAAAAATTAACCCGAGGTTTTTGGCCTTGCAGGAAGAGGGCAAAGAGAGGCCGGCCAGAGTGACAGGAAAGGAGGGAGCAGGTGTGCCAATGAGGAGAATCTCGGTCTTACTGGTATTAAGGCAGAGATCATTGGCGGCACACCACTCCAGGTTCTCTTGAGGATCCTTGCCCACCAGATATATACAAATCAATCCTCCCACAAGGAACCCCCATGGAATACCACAGGAATGTCCTCAACCTTTCAATCTCAACAGGGAAAGTGCTGCAATACTTCAAATCGGCATACATCAGACCTCTATTCAAAGACACAGCTGGAAATATAGAGGACCTGTCCAACTACAGACCCATCTCCGACATCCCATATAGAGCTAAATTGCTCGAAACCCACATATATACATAACAACCCAAGAATTCATAGAGAACTGCCTACTAGACCAGGCACAAGTTGGTTTCAGATCAATAAGAGGAACGGAATAGTCTGTTCCCTCAATATGGGATGACCTAAAAACAAACGCAGACTCGGACAACAGTACGGCCTTGATACTTCTAGACCTCTAGGCGGCTTTCGACACAGTTAACCATGACATCCTCATCGCGAGACTAAAAGGATTGGGAATAACGGACACCGCCCTAATGTGGATCAAATCCTTCCTAACAAACAGAACAAACTATATGGATGAAACCTTTCAAATCCAACACAAGAGCATATACATGTGGCGTATCACAAGGATCATCCTTCTCCCCGCTATTTATTATTCAGCATCCACCTTTCTCTGCTGATCAAAATCATCAAAAGACGGCCTCGCCTGCTACAACTATGCCGAAGATAAACAAATAATATTCAAAATACAAGACCCTCAAGAAGAAAACACAACACTTGAGAACTGCCTTTGTGATGTACTCAACTGGATGAACTCTATCTACCTCAAACTCGACCCAGGCAAAACAGAAATAATGATAATCACAAAAGACGGAGGAGACAACCACTACATCCCCAGACCAAGGGAACTCTGTACAACCCCAGCCCCATCGTTGACTGTAAAAAAAAAAAAAATTAAATGAATAAATAATAACCTGGGAGTCCTGATGACAAACTTACCCTAGAGCCACAAGTAAACGCTATACTCAAGGAATGCTTCTTTCTACTGCGAGCGGCGAAAAGGATCCTACTGTTCCTATCATTTCCCAACAAAACACTAACCATCGTTCTCATCATGTCCAGAGTAAATTATGCCAATAGCCTATACCTGGGTCTGCTCCTCAAACTTCCCCAAAGAGGACACATCATTCTGGCGTTAAAAACGCTACATTGGCTACCAGTAAAACTAATCAAATTCAAATCAATGTGCATCACGCGCAGAGCAATCCAGAATCAAGGCGCAGAATTCCTGAGAGACTAATTACACCTACTTCACCCAACAAGAACGCTCAGATCAAGCAACAACATTCGCCTGGAACCAAACCCTCCAACAAGAGTGAATTCAGAGGATCCTCCTTCTCTCACCTTGCACCAAAATGTGGCACGACGCCGAAGAATATACGCAACACAAGAAACCACGTACTATTCAGGAAACTGCTAAAATCCAGGCTCTTCACTGCTTAACTAGAAGAACGTCCACAGGGGCGCACACATACGTCAACAACGATGAGAGAAGACCCTGTAGTTGGTAGATTGTTGGGAGTCCGGGATCAAACACCACCTAAGGAAGACGCTCTGCGACGCATCAAACTACAAAATGACAGTTGGTCATAACAGGACAACATTAATGACTGAAATCATAGACTGAGACGGAAGGTCAAGTATGGTACCCTGGCCCAATCACGCCCAAGCTCAGCAGACCGTCAATATAGACAGTGAGGTAATGGGGGATGGCCAATCAACAGCACCACACCAAAGTGGAGAGACTAGACATAAGCGGCCCCCAACCTAAGATCCATACAACACAACCAGGAACGCACTGCATCATCTAACCTAACCAGTTAAATGGCCAAGAAATGTAACCAGCTATTGTGCGTACCCGCAGGAATGCTACTTAGAGGAAGATCAGCTAGAACCAGGACATACTACCGACTAACCCAACTTCAAACCTCTGCATACCTAATTCACCAGAAAACCCACACAACCATTTCTTGCCCAGCAAACCGCACACTTCACCACACTGCAACAACCAACAGCTCATCAACGGCACACAAGGCCTCGCTCTGATACTTGCACCAAAGCTCAGCGCACGGTGGAAACCAAACTGAAGCCGCCAACAGCACACCACTTCTCACTCTCCTACTCCCTCTTCGCCTGACCAACCTAATCCCCCCCCCCCACCCTCTTGTTACAGATCCGCCTGGGGCCCAACTCCGTTGGTGACGGTGTGCGATATTAATTACCTTAATATTAACAAAGACTAAGCCCTGCCCCTAGTCCACTTTTGTGACCACAGTGACGTTTGTAAAACAAAATTGTTCATATTTGTGTATATAGTTTCATTAAAAAAAAGTTAACTCGTTTATCGACTTTTTACTTATTTTGGTCGTTTTTTTTATAAAAACGGTTATACTTTGTTTTGGGTTGCTATTATCACTCACTCCTGAATAAATGGCCTGTCCCAGTCCCACATTACTGCATAGCTGCCAGCTGACCCTAAAGTCCAAACCATCCAGGCTGTAAAGTTGTTTGTAAACCTGCAAGCAGGCCAGGCCTTAGAACAATGGCATTGCGTTACTTGCCGACATTTTTATATCCAACATGAGCCTTTCTTCCCCCAGCTATGGGGTTCTTTGTATCCAAACGACCTTCATATATGACCTTTCACATTTTAAATCCACAGCCGTGGCTAGAATGGTCTTGCGCCAGCTCCCTTAAAGCACCGATTTTCAAAATATTAAAACGAAGCATTCTTTGGGGGATAGAACAGACAATTGTTTGCACAATGGTTATTTGTAAGTCCTGATAACTCTTTGCTCCATTACTCAAATACATTAACTTTGATTCAATGAGTCAAAGTAATTCTTATTGCACTCAATCTCAGGTAACCTGAATAGTTCCTGGAGTGTCGCCAATGCATGTGTTGTGTCTGTGGTTTCTTCTGGTAGGCCTTTTATGGCTCGTGTCTGCTTATCACTTCTGGAGCAATGCTTGTTTGTGTGCTTTCTTGTAGTGTGCAGAATAAGGCCCTCTGTGGTTCTTAAGTAGTCAGTTAAAATGTTGATTTTTAGATGACTGGGGCTGCTATAGAACTTGGAGTAGGACCCTGTCCAGCATATGCGTTTTCGAACTTTTCCAGTTCTTTACTTGCAGTGACCTACCTTTTTTTTGTAAGTTACGAGGCGGAGTCTTTCACAGAAACTGGTGGTTGGTGATTTAGTTCCCCGCTTGGTCTGAAACGGGTATGTATTTGTACTGAGTGATACCCTGCAAGACCTTACTGGGGACAGACCTTCTGGCACAGATTTCTATAAACCAGAACAAGCTTTTCTGTAAGTGTCCGAGGCCACGGTCCATTTTGTGTCCTCCCAACCCCCCCTCCTGCCGCTTATTTTCAGTGGTGCAATAAGTCGTGAACCTCCATGAGCAGTCACATGTGGTTTGTCCGTCCACATCATGTGGGATGTCTATGTTGGTTTTAAGGCTACCTAGGACCCCAGCCGCCACTATGTTGGGCACTAACTCTAGGTAAGGCGCGTGTCCTCTTAGCACTCCTCCAGGCTGGCAGCCGCACGCTTCATGACAACATGCGTCTGGTATTGCCCCGGTCATCTGCTCGTTTTTCTAAGCTTGAGTGGGTGCTGTCCCGTCTCACCTGTTCTTGTGCACATCCCAGAGATGAGGAAACGCCTTCCATCCGCAGTACGTGTCCTAGCATCTCCCAGCTCCCAAGCCTTGTATTGTTTGATTGCTAATGGGCGGTACCTATCCGTCACTCTTGGCGGAGCACCAGTGTCGAAGTGTACTTGTTCCTTGTGAGTGCCGGATGCAGGTGACTGTCGGGGCTGGGAGGGTAAGGAGCTATTTTCGGCCGCGTTTGATATGTCGTCTACCTGTGTTGTTCACTGGTACTCACTACTTTACTTGTTCTCAGGAGCGGAGAGTCAACATCGCGCAGCAGCTGGTTCGAGGGCCTAGTGCATACATCCCTGTGGGACAGGTAAGAGCAAAGCGACTGATGCCAGATAAAACAGGATGCAAGATGCCACTTCTAAATCGTTAGTAGTTTGTAGGGTCTCATGTTTGCACAAAGTAAATTACTACGTTGTAATTTACTTGGTGGAAATTACATCGACAGTTTACTAAGAAATGTGTTTTTTATTGTGGGTTGAGGTGTATAAGTGGGGTGGGGGTAAGGGTTACAAAATGTTGATATTAAAGGTATTTGTACTGCGCACCGTCACCACTGGAGTGGTCCCCCGGCAGATCTGAAAAGGACTGGTAAACGGGAGGATTGGGGGGGGGGGGATAGTAGTAAAGTATCAGTAATTTACTTGGTGGGAATGACATGAAACCGTTCATAGTGGCAAACCAAATTGTTCAAGCCCTCCTTTTTGTGCTTCAGGGACTCTCCAAGAAGGCATGTCCTTTTTAAATGGAGGCTTTTAATTATTTTATAAAGCAAGAGCCATTTTATAAGTATAAAGAAAGTTCCTTACATGCGTGTCGGCTCTGGCAGTGGTAAGGCAGGAATCCCAACTGACTTGGACATGTGCTTTAGTGGCTACATTGAAGACTAGGAAACCAGGGCACGTTAGTTGTGCGATTTTCGACTTCTGTGACACCAAACCCCTTAGAAGCCGGATAAATACCAATGAATATAGAAATTTAAGGACATGGTGTGGAAGTTCTCTTGTGGCATGGTTTTGCTGAGTGTTCTATAGATCCTAGCACGTGTGAGGTTCGTGCAGAGCCACTGTTGTGAACACTGCCATGTTTTGGCGCCTACACTGGTGTGGCATGTTGAGCACACCAGTCGCATCTTTGTAGGTTTTTTTGCAGGGGGGTGGGGGGGGGGGGACGAGGGTAGGCGGGGTTATGTGCTGGATGCAAATCTGGCTATAGGCTCGTTAACTGTCAATTGACTCCTCGGGTGGAGGACAGGCAGTAGGCGAGGGTCCCAGCTGTTTTGATTCCTGCTCTGCACATTTGTGTTTACTCCAAGCCATTTGGCTTGTGCGGGCATATGAAGTTGCCCATGCCTGATTGTCTAACTTGCCATTGCCCCGTCATACCTGCCATTGAATAGCCTCCACTCCACGTGTGCCTCTTGTCAGCAAATGTAGTGGCAAATGCCTTGCCCTTCTACACGTTCTCGCTATAACTGGAGTGAAGAGGACCCCATGGCTTCGCATTTTCTCCGATGTGCTTTCTGAGGTTTGGATGCCAGGTTTGGCTACATGAGTTATTACATTTTTGGCAGCTTCATTTCCGTTCCTACCTGTTAACACGGGGTGGATGGCGGGGGCATCAGGGGTTATGGGGGTTCGTCAGCGCAGTTGACAACTGCCCCATATTGGTACCGTTTTAATCCAGTGCCCAACTCACTGAAACTGCGAAGTGGAACGTCAGCACCCCATTAAAGTGATGCTGGATGTCTTTGGCCTGCAGGTGAAGTCTTTGCGTGTTGACAAGTTTTGGCACCTGATGTTAGATCACACAACCATTGCCTTGGTATTGGTTGTACTTGGCTGCAACACCCTACTATAGATGGCCGAAAGCGGGCCTCCGTTATGATCTTGAGTGGTGTCTTGTTTTTATTTTTATTTTAAACTTTGCACTAAGTTTTTGGGTTGGTTAAAATTATGCCTTCCCTACAGGAAGTGCTTCTTTTTTTGGGAGGGGTGATGTTAGTAAAAGCAGGCCTCTGTTATCCACATTACTTGGCTCCTGTGCATTTGTGCGCATAAGGAACTTGGGTAAGAATGTTATAGCTCCTTCTGTGACCCTGCTCTTCTGGTACCAGTGTTCGGCACGTATTCATGGAGCTGCATGTGCAGAAGCAGGCTATGGGCATCTGTCGGTTACGCCTATATCATTGTTGGGAGTCTTTATCCTTTTCACGTTTTGCCTGTTTTTTTGTGGGGGGAGGGGGTTATGTTGCTTGGCAGTAGGGTTGCCAGCAAAACATTGGTTTGTAGTTGAGCAAGCTGGCAATTATCAATTTCTAGTGCTGATGAGCTTTTCTTTCTGATGTTCTGTGTTGGGTTTTACTTATTCTGGTCATCCCCTGATAGTATGTGTGGGCTTGGAGTGTGGAATATAGAGTGTTGGCTGTGGAATGTTATTGTGTGAAGTTGCTCGGATTCCACGGAGAGTCAGTTGAGAACTGAAGCCTAAGAGGACCGGTGGATGTTTCTATCCTCTGAACGTCTCCTTTATTATTCCTAATGTACGTACCTGTGTTCCTACTAACTCACTAAAGCTACCTAAACTAAACCAGGCTCCCGAGTGGTTATTTTAACCCTAAACTTACATCTTAACATTCTGGCATAAGTTGGGGCATAAAATGGTGTTTGCCAAGGCATTGTTTTTCTATATAGTTTATATAAGTCCAAACCTTCTTTCCAGTTGACCATTTCCTTAGATGAGTTTGTTATTATACAGGCATCGCATATGGTACTGTAGTAGAGGTCCTGTATACGTTGCTGTTCATGCCACTGGTCTGAACAAATTATGTGGGCGGTGCAGGTGGCATGAAGAGTCGCACATGCATGCGTGAATCCCTGCTTTCAGGCTGTTATGCCACATATCCACCCTTGGCTACAATTGAGGAGGTGTTTACATCCTTTGATCACTTATAGGTAGGATATGTTGTGACCTGTGATGTAGAAATTTGTGGTGGGAGACCTAGAGGCTTCGAGTAGACTGGTTGTTTATACATTTCAATAGTTTTTATTTGTTTTGCTTTGGTTTCTTGGAATATGATGGTGGATTGTGCAGACCTTTTGATGTATTGAGGTTCATGGTGTGGTGGGAATGCCGAACGGTTGTGATTGTGCATCGTTTGTAGCCGAGAGGTGGTTAGTATTAATCCTTAGGTGACCCGGCTATGGTCCATCAAAAGGACTTTGTTGATTATGGCTAAGCAGAATGTTAAAGATTCGCTGTGTTGCATTCATACTTATGCCTTTTTACAATTTCCTACAGTAAGGATGTGCCTGAAATGGGAAACGTCCCTTCTATATTGAGCAGCATGCAATGTTTATCGCTGCTGTGCAGTCGCCAATTAAGGTGGGTGGTGCAGGCACTGACTGCACTCTTGAGGTGGAGCTAAAAAGGCTCATGCGACTTGCCACACCGGTTCTTGTCTCACATGTCTGTGACAGCCTCAGGCCACTGACTTTGCCAGAAAGTTGTGTA
The DNA here is from genome assembly GCF_040938575.1 of Ambystoma mexicanum. Classification (NCBI taxonomy): domain Eukaryota; kingdom Metazoa; phylum Chordata; class Amphibia; order Caudata; family Ambystomatidae; genus Ambystoma; species Ambystoma mexicanum. The sequence goes on from NC_090934.1 coordinate 233,229,077, forward strand.
TGCACTGGTTACGTAAAGGTGCAGTGAATAATTGTGCCAGGTTTTTTGTTTGTACTTGGTTATGACTTCAAATCCATCTACAGATCCTGCCCTCTGCATCAAATGGAGTGCACAAGTAATTTGCTTCTTTTAGTGTGCATTACAATCTAGAGTGATATGAACTAGAAGGGAACACGGGCAGAGAAACTGGCCACAAATTGGAATGTTTATTTTCCTTGGTTAAGCCCCTATTCCTCATAGTAATTCTGGCTACTTGGTTGTCTGAATTTGGCTTTTGATCTGCAAGTTTTATTGCAAAGAATAACCATTACATTAGTGAAGCAAATGCAGACAGTTCAACAATTACTTTGCTGCACCCAATAAAAATGAGAACCCTTAAAAGAATTGAGACTGGCGGCAGTCTGGACTGTGGTCCAGTTATCCCCAAAGCAATATGTTGTGACTCTATTTGTATTGCAATATGAAGCATAGAACTCGCAACCCCCGCCCTCCCTCCCTTCTCTTCCTTGGAGGTATTTTTAGGTTCGGAAAACTCCTCCAACCAGGAGCAGTAAGACTTCAGGACTTGGGCAGGTTGGGCTGTTTCAACAGTGATGGTGGGAGCTTGCAGTTGGACACAAAGTAAATTGCTTTTGATCAGTGCATTTGTGAATTTGTCTCCTGGGCCCAATTCCTCTTGGCATAGATGCAGCATCTACGTTTTCTGTTATGTGACTTGAGCGATCAGTCTTTATTTTTGATTAGTACCTGGGGACAATCTGATTGTTACCAACTATCTGATTGGCCTTTGCCGGGTCGTTGACTGGCAGACAAGACTCACCTGCTGCCCTCCGATCAGAGTGCCTTTCCTTTCTTCACTGGTCGCCACGGAAAGGGAGCAATCCCTTCTCAATCCATGGCTGCCATTTTATTTCTCCTAATGGCAATCGAAGCCTTGGAGGGGGGGGAAAGGCAGAGGAGTAGCATTTATAGCAAGAAGTTACATAAACATTTAAAACCAAACTCTCCCATCTGCTGAATTACTCACCATTAAACTATCTCCCACTCACTCAAGTACTATCACCATCCACCTTATTTACAGACCACCAGGCCCCATCTCCACCTTTAACGAAGACATAGCGCTCCTACTCTCCTCTAACGTTAAACCAAACACACAGATACTTATTCTAGGCGATTTCAATCTGGGCTTTAATGATGAGAAAGATGATAAAGCCATCGCTGTAGCAAATACTTGCCCATCATGTCACTCAAACCAACAAATAACAAAGGCTGCACATTTGACTGGATCGCAGACCTAAACTGCGACACATTCATCCTCTCCAACACACCATGCTCCTGGACTGACCACCATCTAATCACCTTCACCATCAAAAAAGGTAAACACCAACACCACTGCCCAATGCACCGCCAACATTCACAAGAAACAGCAAAAACCACAGCTGAGAAACGCATCCCTCTACTCAATCTATCATTGACTCCACACTCACCATCAGTAACCCCACAGACTTAGTAGACCTATACAACTCAACCATTACTAAGGCCATCAACACTATAGCTCCCCTTAAACTAAGGAAATCCAAACAACGAGCACACCTCAATTCATGGTTCACACCCGAATTGAAAACTCTCCGCAAAAACAAAAGACAAGCCGAACTAGCCTGGAAACAGTCTCCCTCCATTAACAACAACTTCCTACTCAATAGCCTCCAACATCTACAAGACAACTATCGTACAAACAAAACATGTACAATGAGAGAATTGGCAAAGCCAAATCCAACACTAAAGAACTCTTTAATAGACCTCGAGTCCCCATCTCCCATACCCGACACTTGTACCAAAGATATTGCTTGGTGTACCAAAATACAAGAAGCACTCATGGGTAAAATCTCTATGCTACAATCCAACATTGAGTCTTAAAAAAGAAAGCCTCACCCTCGCAAACAATCCCACCTCACCTACTAACGCCCCCAGTAAGGTCAAGAACAACCTATTTGAATTTTCAACCGTCTCTATCAAGGAGGTTGAAGATATAATAAACTTGCTTAAACCCTCCATGTCAAGGAGACATTTGCCCAGCCCCTATCAAAGATGCGGCCAAACATCTTGCCCCGTTCATTACCTCGCTCATCAATTCCTCCTTCACATCCAGCATAGTAACCAACAACCTAAAGGACTCCTGGGTTTTACCTCTCCTCAAGAAACCCACTCTAGACCCCAACATACCCACCAATTACAGATCCATTACTACGTCCCCTTCTTACTAAAAATCCTTGACAGAGCTGAACCGGCCCGTCACCTGTGGCGTCCCCCAGGGCTCCTGTGTTTCCCCCCACACTCTACAATGTCTTTACGAAACCTCTATTTGGCATACTGGACCAGTTGGGTGTCATCTATACCAATTACGCAGATGACCCCCAAATACTCATCCCACTAACTGGGGATTACTCCTCTGACAACTCTGTACTCTGTACTCAACAACATATACTCCATTATACAAGAATGGATGGCCAAACACGGTTTATGCCTCACCGACGACAAAACTGAACTTCTTCTCCTAGGATCCCAAGCCAGACTCGACAACCTTAACAAACTATACCAGTTATTCACAATTGACGGCAACAACATCTCGGTCTCCAACAACGTCAAAACTTTGGGGATTTATCTCGACTCCTCCCTCACTCTGACCAGACAAATAAATGCCATCTCATCCGCCACCGCTTACACATGTAAGCTTATTAATGCTAACGGACCTTACCTCTCAACCCCTAACTGTATTACGCTAGCCAGAGCACTTGTATCTCTAAAGTCGACGACTGCAACGCGCTATACCTGGGCACGAGTAAAAAGAACATCAACAAACTTCAAATAATTCAAAACAATGCACTTAGATCAGCTTTGAACCTACCCGAACATGACCACATATCTAACATTAGACGTTCCACTCAATGGTTAGCCATACCTCAAAAGAATCGAATATAAAAAACACTCCCTCGCACACAAGTGTCTACACAACCAAGAACCCAGATACCTCTCAGACAACTTCTTCTATCCACACTCCATCCCGCCTAACCAGATCAGCCCAAACACAGACCTTAAACATTTCCAGGTTTAAGCTCCAAAAAGCAGGTGGTACTAGCTTCACCGTACTCTCATCCAAACTCTGGAACTCCCTCCCCACTATACTCGGAGGTGAACCCTCTCACCGCTTCAGACACAGAGCCAAAGCATGGCTTCTTGCCAATGAAAGCTAAAGTTATGCCCAAAGTCATCCCGGAGTATCCATGTTCTACTTTCTGTATATATTTTTGTTTGTCTATCCATGTTTTTACCTCCTGTACATATATCTCTGCTGCCTACTCGAACATGCTTAGCTGTGTAAATGGCTTTACTTGTATTGATTACTGCATTAACTACTTGTACCTTACTGCTTAATTATGTAACCTTGTCAAGCGCCTGGATGCCCCAGGGCCAGGCAGCGCTTAAACTAAACCAAAGAGGCAGCATTACCATCGGGTTATGCCCCTGGGGCTACGTCAAAGCCCTTGCTTAGCTCTGGCTTGTATCTATCGCCCCAGGTTGTAGTATCTGATTGGGCACTTCTCTATTTTTTTATTTTTTTGTCTGGGGGATCAGTCCCAAGGTGGGAAGGATACAAGGTTGGTACAATAAAGAAGTGGACCGATTATCCCTTTGTCCATTTATGTTTGAGTTAGTGCACCACTATTAACCTTTCAACAATTATGGTTACTCAAATTTATCTCGGTCTGCTGTTTTTAACAAAAATAATGTATTTTATATTTTCAAAAATAAACCTTTTCATAAGCAGTACAAACTGTTTTATCAAGCCGGGGTTAGTACGTGACTTGAGTCCTTAAGAGGTAGTCATATAGGGCAACAGATGACTAGCAAAACAGCAATAGTGTTATTATAACCTGCTTTAGAAATCAAAAACATCAGATGTAAGTCACAATCAGTTTCTGTATGGAAGAACTTCAATTCAGTCTGCAAAATGGTGAGGCTAAGTTGATTGGTTTCTCATAGACGGACTACATATGTTTTGGCCTTTCTATTTATTAGGCACTATCTAAGTACTGTATTTTTTTGTAATTTTTTTTGTAATTTTTTTTTTGTGGCCGCTTTTTTTTTTTTTTTTTTTTTAAGATTTTATCACAAACCACCTTGGATATCACCATGTTTTTCACACTAAAACATACACAAACAAAAACAACTATTTTTATTTGACTTGTATTCAGGTAAAACCTGTACATTTTATCAAAAGGTGCATTCAGTTCTCTGTTCAGAAAATTCAAGAGTTTCATCTCAGGTTTCTCCGGAAAAAGGCTTCGCACAGATCAAACCGGTTGTCTGCAGTGTAAGAGAGGCCCAGAAGACACCTGTCTGTTTGGGCTACATAACTCACTGCGTTGAAGTGGCATCTGTGCGTGAGGCCTCGTTGATATGTTTGAAAGCCAATTCGATTAGGTTAGCCATAGCCACCGTCCACCTTGTGGTTTCTCCAGAAATCAGTCTATTCCACAAGTCTTCTTCATGGATCATCCATGGGTTCGTGATCAGCGGCAAAAGGTAAATAGTTCTGTTTTTTTTTTTCAGTGATGGGACAATTGAGAACCAAATGTCTGAGGGTTTCCACCCTCTCTGTATTTTTACATAATCGACAGGTCTGATTTTCCACCACACCACGAATTGCGAGGATTTCTTTAGTCAGAAGTACATTTAATCTCGCTTTCATAAACAATTTTTTTTTTTTCTCTGGAAATGTTCTGACATAATTCATTGGGACTTTTGGTTTGTTAAACGTGGGAGGAAGCTGGCTAAAAGTTTATCTGCTGCTGTCTGTATTTTTTTAATCCAGTCCATTTCTTTGAGTTTACGTTTCATTTTATCAGGGTTTTCTTTTAAATCTGTTTCTGTGCACAGTATATCTGACTACCTTTCTTTTTTGATTTTGGCCCACTTTTTAAATGCAATGCAGTTACCGTTTTCCAATTCTTCTTTGATTAATGAATAGATGGGAAGGGAATCGGGCAAAATAAGTTTTCTGAATAGTCTCATTGCGCTGAAGTCAATCGAGGCTAGCGAGACTAGTCCTAGTTCCCTTCGGATAGCCGCCATTGAGGTCGATTTTGGGAGCCCCAGGACGGCTTTCCAGACCAAACCTTCTATTTTGACCCATATTGTCTGGGGAATACAGAGTGAGGCCTCCATTCCAAAAGCCAGCGTAGGCACAAGTTTCATTTTGTAGAAGTTAATAGCCGGGCTTAGCGAAAATTTGCCGAACTTCCTATCCAGGGTTCTCATTTGCGCTGTCAATCTTTTCACTTTTTCCCAGAGTACTGCTTGCATTGCTTGATCCGTTGACGAGTTGTCTAATTCAAACCCCAAGTATCTGATGTTTTTGATTTTTTTCAATTTTGATGTCGTCAAAGTGCCACGACTCCATGTTTGCAGATTTTTTCAGGTTTTTTTCAAATGTCATAGTTTCTTTTTTTGTTTATCTCCAGGTGATTTTCTTGGATGTATTTTGCCAGATTTGTTAACTCACGCTGAAGCCCCACTTTGGTTTGTGTCTTGATATGGGCAAAATCTTCCTCGGGGCCAGCCCTTTGAGAGCAAAAAATACCCAATTCAGCCCAAAATACAGGTTCTATTGTGCTGAACAGTGATCTCATGCTAGTGACAAATGACACCTTCAATAAGTTTTAGTATATATTCTAAACAGTGAATTTCATATACATTTGGGATTCAAGTTAGAGAAACATAGAGAAACACAGTCTTACGCCCCTTCAATCAGCACTGGGAGACCCTGGCCCTCATAAGCTAGCTGTAACAAGCCCCGCTCAGAGGACAGCGCTGCAGGGTGCCGTCAGAGCTCCAATTCCGGGCACTTGATCTTGCTCGAACCAAGTCCACAGGACGATCTCCCACCCGAGTCATGTGAGCATGCATATTTTATAATCTCGTGCTGCCCGTCCATGACGCACAGTTCCAGAACTTTCCCTGTGCAAAATATAGGCTGGCTCATGGAAAAAAACCCAACTCTGTTAATTTCCACTGTGCTTCTTCTGGGCCCCTCCCTGGCCCATCTGCGCGAAAGCTCAGGAATGTCTTATCTGTGCCTTCCCAGAGAAAAGGAAGATTAGCTTGGGGCCATGCAGGGCTACCGTTAGTGAGGCAGAATATTCTAAGGGAAGCAGGGATGTATTAACCCCATCTGCAAGCTCTAAAAGGCATGCACTCATAGCTTAGTGTTCATAGCGCTTAAGACTGGCTATCTAAGCGCTATATAGGTGCCATAATGTTCCAAACACTCCAAAAATGTCTATTAGCTACAGAGCTAGGGCCCTCTCCCTGCCTGTCTATCAACAATGCATAATGTGACCTATCACTCATACTAGGCCTGCATATTCCTTGTAGCTCACTACTGCATAATGGAAGTGCTACAACAGACTACTGTCAGCATTTTTGGCACATACTTTGAATACACTATTGGCTTTCAGCGGCTAATGCTGTCATCTAAAGCCCTGATTGGCAAGTATGCAATTTTGTGTATCACTACAGTTTGATCGATAGGATTACATTGTTTGCATATAAGAGGCGAGGGATGATGTATTTTCCTATTTTTGGTGGAAACGTCCTGATCTTTTCTTCAGAGCACTGCAAGTCTCCTAGGAATGCGATAAAGAGAGCGGGCGCAAGAGGGCAACCCTGTTTAACTCCCCTTTTCACCTGGATCTCGTCCGATAAATTTCCCTGTTGATTTAGCTTCACTCTCACGGTTGTGTGTGAGTGAAGCGCTCTGAGAGGGTCAAGCACAGGTTGGGGACACTCCCAGGATTCAAGTTTTTTCCATAGCAAATTCCTGTCTATTTTGACAAATCTACAAAAGCCAGATAGATCTTCGGTGCCCCTTTTACTTTTGCTTTAAAGATGTTCATTATCAGGATGTTAATTGCTGTGGTGCCATTTTTTTGAAAGCCAGTTTGTAGGATGTCTTTGCACTTGGCCGTTTTTCCCATGTTCTCAGGTGGTCCAGAATGAGAGGGGAAAAAATCTTACCTATACTGTCCAACAATGCGATTGGCCTGTAATTTACAGGGTCTTCCCGACTGCCCTTCTTGTAAATCGGGACAATGACAGTTTTCTGCCAAGTCTCTGGGATTAGATGAGTTCTTTCGCATTCCTCAAAGATCATTCCAATAAATTCTGACAATTCTTTTGGGAATTGCTTAAGAATGATGTTAGTTAAGCCGTCAGGTCCCGGGGCTCTAGATGTTTTCAGATTTCTGATTTTTACTTCAATATCTCCAGGGTTCGATACTGTCACCCAACCGGGTTGGTGGTTCTTTCAGACGCCCCTACAGATTTCTTAGGTTCTTCAAACTCCCTCAAAGTACTCGATCCATTTCGCTTCTGAGACTGCGTTTGTTGGAGCTAAGTTTGATGCGAGATTGCCATTTTTAATTAGTGACCAAAAGTCACTAGATTTTGTTGGTTACCAATCTTCTCATCATTTCTTTCGCATCCCGTTGGTATTGCCATGCTCTTATTCGCTGCCGCCAAACAGCATATCTTTTCACTTCATATTGCCATGCCGACCAGTCTTGTTCCATATTGGATTTCTTTGCCCTTCTTTTTAGTTGTCGCCCTAGTTTCCTTTGTTCTACCAGCTCTTTGTTATATGCATGGATGGGATGCATTTGAACAGTACGTCGGCCTCCTGTTGGTTTCTGGTAGGGCAAAAGAAGCGGGAGGTAGTTTGGTCTCTCGTTAGCCTTACTTAGGAGATTAGCAGTTTTTTCCTCCCAAGATGATTTAATTTTCAGGAGGTTTGCTTCAGTTAGGCGTAACCGAGTTTGTTGGGCATTTGTTTCAACGGTGGCCATGTAGACTGCTTTTCTTGTTCTCCATCCTTGCCACATACATGTGAGTAAGTTGTGGTCGCTGTTATCCGTTTTTAACACTTTGAAACTCACTATGTTTGCTGCAAGGGCGGATGAGATGAAAATATAGTCGAAGGTCGCTTTCGAGGCCCACCGTTCCCAGGTTGGGATATTCAGTTGGTTAGGGAAAAGGGAAGCTATATTTTGCAGATTTCTTGAACTGGCTACTTTCATCCATGCTCTTTCACGTTCCAGATTAGAATCCGTCCACGATCCCTGGTTTTCTTTATTACAATTGGCATTAAAGTCTCTGCATACCATGATCTCAATTTCATCAAACTCTTCATAGAGCTGATCAATGGTTGCACTCATTGTTGAGCAAAAAGCTTTGGAGGTCGTTTGTTGAGGGTTCCAATAGCAATTTATAATTGCCAAACAGTTCTCTCGAACACCCTTGCTCTTCTGGATTGGTGGGGACCATGTAGTCAGGATCACCAACATTTCGTATGATTCCTTCCATTTCTTCCATTTCTTCGGAGCTTCGAGTCCCAGGCCATTTTTAATGGCTGTTAACAGTCCCGACGATGGTCTTCCTAAGGTTCCCCTGGTTGCTGCTGAGATTTCCAAACAGAATCCATCCAACGTGGGTTTCTCCAACAGCCACGTCTCTTGAAGACATATGTCAAACAACTAATTAAAAACTGGAGGAGATGGTGTGAGTGGCTTGTTTTTTAACTAATGGTTTAGTGGTCACTAACCTGATTATCAAGAGCATTTGGACTTCAGCGTCTGTGTCCAGCATGGTTACTGCCGTCTTGACTATTTTGGGCTAATAACGTGCTAGTCTTAAATGCTTGCACAAAGGAAAAAACATATGCTTTTCCTGTTTCTATTTCATGTATATCTCATGTTCGAATGTATCCATTTATTCTAAGATACTAACCTGATATTACGGGTGCTTTGCAAAGCGGTCCATTTAGTCCTGCTTCTTTCCAAACGTAGTTCCCTTGTTTGATTATTTTCTTATTTTGTATGTGTAAGCATAGAAATGCGTTTAAGACTGTGGGCCTCATTACGACCCTGCCGGTCGGGAAAGAACGGTGGTGGTAAAACTGCTGCCACCGTTCTTTCCGGACCAGCTGATTAAGAGTCCTGCAGACGGGAGGTGTCACTCCCGCCAGGTCTGACCTGGTGGGTTTAACACCACCCACCTGCAGGCGGACATGGAAACGCCAGCTCTGTCATAGACGGAACCGGTGTTTCCATTGTCCCATCCCCATGGAGTCCTATGGGGATTTACACAATTCTGCCTCCGGAATTCCCGGGTCACCGGGTGTTGTAATGCTCCGGTAATTCCAGGAATCACGGAGGCGGAATGGTAAAAGTCAGGCGGTAAACTGCCGGTTTTTCCGGCTCGGTTACTGCCGGACTCGTAATGAGTCTCCATGTCGCCGTTTTGCAGATGGTTACTTTTCCATCTTTGTAATTATTCGGTGTTTAGCTATTCCCTTTTTGCTGATATTATTACCTAGTGCCTTCATCAATTAATTGTAGCTCTGTTCACGGACAAAATGTGGTGCCGCAGGCGTTTTTACTTTGAAAGGAGTGTATTCATCACACAATCTTCTGTGCAAAGCCTGCGTGTGTTCACCAGACCTATTGGTCATAAGGACCAAGGTTACGTGTTAGCTTGTGATTTTCTTACCTTTTTTCAAAGGTCCTGCCTCGTCCGCTCTTGTTCACCATTTGCAAAATGTTGTTAAACAAACGCGGCTTGATCATCGGTTTTTATACGTTTTGTTCAGTCACGTGAACGTCGTACATATCTCGCGCGAATAGGCATTGCGGCTTTTGAACTTGCTATGTTCCTTTTATTGTCTGTGCTGCAGCGCCATGTTTTTTGTCCAGTTTTACGTTGGTATTAATAATATGGGGCATCTGTGTCTTAGCAAATATGATGGTTTGTCTCGGTAAACCGTATTCTGTTTACACCTTCAAAACGGCTTACAGAGAAATGAGTTTTCATGTTTTCCATTTATGAGTAAATATCCGAAAAAAGAACTGCATGAGACAAATGAAAAGGCCAGTGTCAAATCAGATATTAACAGGGCTGGACTGGGAACTAAAAGAGGCCCTGGAAATAAAGTTCAAAGTGGCCCCAAATGACACATTTCCAGCAAGCCCAATGCTTTTCCTATGAGAAAATTTGGAAATACCACAGAAAAGATGCCTAGGGTGCAGAGGCCCACCGGGAAATCTCCAGAGTTCCCTATAGGCCAGTCCACACCTGGATATTAAGAGCTATTTTGAAAAACCTATGTTTCTTCTTATGAAATATAATAATCCAAAAAAGGAAAGTTTGTTTATACGCTATGTGCGCACTGTCTATCATATTTGTCAATAGACGCATAACAGAGACCTATACCTTTTTTGATATCTATGGATTTTTTCTTTCAAAGTCTATACTTGGGCTTCTTATTGTTATAAGGCATGAATATTGGTTTACCAATGGATGTCATACTGTCACATAAAAAGGCTCCATTCAAAGGTTTATTTTCCACTTTGTTTTTGACATACAATCTGTGTTCAGATACGTTGCTTATAAATTAGGTTACACGGGCATTTTGTGCGGTAAACGGCCCACTGGTTTGTGCAGTTCGTAAAGCTGTTGGATTTCCACCCTCTCCCTTTTTAGATCTATAGATTTCATGTCTTTTTGTTAGTAGGCAAACAGAACATTTTCCACACCTGAAGTGGCCTACCACGGTGGGAGACCCCACAAGGTTGGTTGTCTGGTTTGGGCATTATCATTTTGTGGATATGTATGTACCAACGTATCCCTTATTTTTTGTCATTTGAAGGCGCATCTTGGGGGTGCTGGGTTGAAGTCTGGTGTTTTTACTATTTGCCAATTCTTTGATTGCTTTTCTAAGAACATTGGTAATAAGGCCAAATGTGCTGAAACGTGATTTTATCCAGACTTAACTTTTTTGTGGGTGCCCGACAGGTTATGACCCCCTCCTTGGGTTCTATTGCTTTATTAGTAAAGTTTCCTTGACCGCTAGAAGGCCCAGATCCATTCCCAGAAGGCTGTCTTTTTTTTAAAAAAATGTTCTTAATATATATATATTTTTTCTGGACAGACTAAGAGGGAATACTTGCAGATTGGTTTCAGACCATAACCAAATTCCTTCATGTCTCAACACGTGCCGTTTGTGCCCTTCTTTTAAGCAATGGACTACTCGGTCGCAGTCTGCTTCCATGAAGTCAAGATCCCCCACCCCTGCTTCACTTTCTCAATCCCGAAATGCGTGTTTTTTAAATGGTTTTTGTGCGAGTTCAACTTGAATCTGGAAAAGCAGGACCTTTCCTGCTTTTATAGACTTACAGTAAGATTGGCAGGACAATGTGCAACTCGGAGAATCGCATGTCACTAGTAAATGTCAGTTTGCGATGGCGGTAACATCTGCCATTCGTGGTCCCAGTGTCTTTAGTGTGGTTTCCTGCCCTTCCTGGGAAGGTGTTTATCATTCTAGTCTGAGTACCAGTTTTCTGCCTACAACTGTCTGGACTCTCCTGGCCTTCTTCCTAGCTCAAACTAAGTTGCGTAGTGCTGCTAGTAAGATCTGGTTCTCCGTGTCCATGTCTTTTCTATGTAGTCTTGGCTGTAGAATATATTTTCCATAGGTTATGGAGTTTTTTCTTATAGCTTTTGTATGGTCACAGGCTTGGGCATTTTGGGCTTCGGACATTTTCAGAGCTTAGTCTGATGTCCAAGCACAGACCCTGGTACCCTAATGCAATCCTTGTTTACTGTAGCAGTCTGCCTTGCTCTTTTCTGGATGTACAGCGTGTTGCATGGCAGTGTCTCGAAGCAATTGAAGCATCCATAAGTCTGCATGTTTGTGCTGTATAAAACACAATGGGAAAGAAATCTCTTCTTGGAAGTAACAGCAATTGGTAGGTTGCTCGAGACTGTATGTTGACTAATGCTTTAAAGCTACTTTGGTCTGGCAAAACAATATTGCAAAAAGTCACAATCGGATCGGGTCATTCGAGGCCCCACATAGTGAATGTGTATCTTTTGATTTACCTAAGTTGCATTCATCCATAGCAATCATATTCCAAAACATCCTTTCTTTTGTATTAATTCCTGCTGCGTCATTGGCTAGATGGGACATATATTGCAGGGTTTACCTGCTGAGGTGGTCAGTTATCTTGCACTTGTGTGGTGCCTCCTGCTATGGCATCGAAGAGCTTTGCCCGCCAGAGGTAAAGGAGAGTTTGATTGGAACCTTCTGTAGTGGTAGGCGCAAAGTTGTGAGGAGGATGGAGAAGATGCTCTGGAAGTCGAAAGGTGGATTGGCAAGCCTTTTGTTAGGCACTCCACCATTGTGCAGACATCCATGCTGGACATAGGGCCTCATTACAAGTTTGGCGGTAGCCTTGCCGGTAAAACCGGCAGGATGCCGCCAAACTTGCACATTTTTCTGGCGCCCGCGAATGGGCAATTACCGGGTCATTGCGGCCCTGCTGGACTCGGTAATTGCCCATTCGTGGGCGCCGGAATGAAATGCTCCCCATTCCCATTTGAGCCCGGTGGTGCTCAATGAGAATGGGGAGGTCGGATGCACCATTCAGAATGGTGCCGGTGCATCTAACATGGGCTGCTCGCGGGTGCCAGTACGCCCCACAGGTCAGACCTGGTGGGCGGTAAGGCACCTGCAAGCAGAACTCGTAGTTTGCCATTCCGGTAACAACGGTACCGGCAAGCTTACAGTACCATTTGTTACCGGACCGGAAACTTATGAGGCCCATAGTCTAGTATATCAAATCTACATTAGTAGGGGAATGCCGGGCTGCTGATGTTCTTGCATCTTCCGGCTGCTTCGATGTGTTGGACCAGTCTCGCTTCAGACGGTAGCCTTCAGCTAGTTTTCTGCCTCTGTAGTACTGGGCCAGTTCTCATCGAAGGCCTACTCGATCAGACCAGTAATTCCTCAAGGCGTATGCTTATCCCCATTGTTTTTAACCTTTACATCCGACCATACCATGGCCTGTTATATAACAAACTTTTTTCAAAGCTTCGCGGATGATGCCCAACTGCTGTTCACACTGTCTGGTGACATGGATTTTGATTCTAGCCATGTCAATAGCATACATTTAATGTGGTCAGCAGTTGGATGAGCGCTAAATGGCTTTGTTTAAAGGACCAGAAAACAGTCACTTTTACTGGCTGCCCTAAACCTGACCAAGAAACTGGGAAATGCCTATTATTCCATGGTACTGGCCACCTAGCCTATCCCAATAATGAAGGCTAAGTGCCAGGGCAACGCACAGGGACGGCGTTGCCCGGCAGGGGCACCGTCCTGGAGCTGGGCCCCATCCTTGGGCCCAGCACACGTGGTGGGGCACCCGCATGGTGCCCCCCAAGCACACACACACGCGGAGTCAGTTGGGTCTCGACTGATGAGCCAGAAGCGGCTCGTTCTCTTTATTAACTTGGTCACGTGGTTCCCCACGTGACCAAGACAAACACCCGGGAAGATGCCATGTCTCCCAACAGGGGAGACATGTAACACTCCTCCTTTTTCATAACAATAAAACAAAAACCCCAAAGTCCCAACATAACAACCACCACTACTACTACTTGAGCCACTCTACTACTTTACACATCCTTTATTAATCTGGGTGAGTGGCTCTCATGTCACTAAAATGCACCACTGAGAACTACTGGCACACCATAAAGCACTCATGTGTACGGGTGTGCACCACATTACAGTGCCCACTAACTGGGCCATTTTAAGCAAGTCCGTGTCTGCCGGCTCAGTCTTCATGGGGATGTCAATGATGGTGTCCATCTTCCACACTCGTGGAGTCGCAGGAAACCAGCTCGCGTCCTCACCAATGTCTACTTTAGGACAGTCACACCATGATATACCAAAACCGGCAAAGCCGCACCTGGGGAGGCCCAGGGGGGGTCACATCGGCCAAGGTCCACTTGCATTGGGGCAAACCCACAGCCAGGCACCGGTGATGAACAGGCCACTTCACACACCTCCCCATGCCTGCTGCCCTCATTTCCATGCGGTTATTAGGGCCAGTTGAATGTTGGCCGGCATCCCAGTTTTTATTTCCTCCGCCGTGGGCCCAGTTGAAAAGTTCGGCCCGCCCGCAGTGCGGGCAGCTCCCCCTCCTTACGCGGCATCCACCGCTCTTTTCCTCTGGAGACATGCACCTCCCCACCACCGCCGCGGGCGACGACCCGCTCTTCCATGTCTCAGTGGGGTAGAAAGGGGGCAGCCAGCCACAGGGCTGGAACTGCTCCAGTGCAAATTTTCCACGCGGGTCCAGGTGGTAATGGGCCCGCCTCCTGTTGTGGAACATTTCCGCTGGTGGGCCGGACATGTCTTGTGGCCTGCAGGAGTAGGCTTCTGGGGGTAGGCAGCAACGGCATCCTCCCTCTCCCCATCTTCGCCAGACATGGCCACAGTTGTCCGTTGCGGCTGGGCCCCTATGTTTCTTGCGGCGGCTCGGGCCGCCAGCATGCCTCCCTTTGTTGAGGCGAGGGCGCGGGTGCGGGGCGGCCCTCCCCCTTTCATGTTTCTGCCTTGGCATGCCCTGGGCATGGGGCTGCTGCGGGCTTCCTCCCGTCCTTTGGGCCCCGATGGATGTGGGCCCTACTTCAATTAGGGGGGGTGCAGGATCACCTTCATGTCGTGGTTGTGGGTGGGGGGAAGGCAGCTCTCTGCCCGCACCTCGGGGCGAGCACTCTATTGTGCTTGCGATCCCAGTTGGTGCTGGGCCCGCCTCCTTTGTTCCTTTTGCAGGCCCTGTTGGATTCGGGCCTGCGACACTTTTTTTTTTTTCTCTCGCAGGCCCAGCTGATGATGGGCCCGCCTTCCGTTGGGCGCTGCTCATTTCCCTCCTCCTCCACGGGTGGGGAGCGGCTCCTTATTGCCTTGCGGGCCCAGTTGGAGTTGGGCCCGCATCGTTGTTTTTCCTGCGGCGAAGTTGGCCGCTCCTTGTCTCTGCGGCTTACGGGTGGGGCAGTGCCTCTGCCTCTTGCGGCCGACGCCACGGGCGACTCTTCTTGGAGGTGATTGGGGGGGGGGGCCGACCACCTCCTACGTGCAGGCAGGCAGCACCTATGCGGGCCCAATTGGGGATGGGCCCGCATCACTTCCTCATGCGGCCGATGCCGCAAATCATCCCTCCCCCACAAGACCGGGGGCAGCGGGCAGGAACTATCACTCCTCCGCAGGCCCCGTTGGTGTCGGGCCGCCATCCTATATTTGCCGCTCCTCCCCTCCGCGGCTTGCGGGTAGGGGAGGGGCAGCACTTCCTCTGTGGTGGACGCTGCAGAAACTTCTCTCCCCCACGGGGATACGGGGGAAAACAGCCTCCGCTCCTCCACATCGCGAGCCCAGATGGAGATGGGCCGCACCATATCTTCTTCGGGGCACGCGGGGCCCCTCGCCTCATCGCCATGGGGGGGCTGCTCCAGTCCACCCGGCAGCCCCATGTTACGGTCGGGTGGCAGGCGCCCACGGGCAGCGCTCACGCTGCAGGTACAAGGGGTGGGGGTTCATCCCACCGGCTCTGGGGACACCGGAGCTCCACACATGGGCCGGATGGCAACCGGCTTACCGCGGCCCCGGCTCTGAGGGCACCCAGGCCGGGGTCGCCATCCTGGCCCGACTCACAGGGCCAGGGCGACACACAGGGACGGTGTTGCCCGGCAGGGGCACTGTCCTGGAGCTGGGCCCCATCCTTGGGCCCAGCACACGTGGTGGGGCACCCGCATGGTGCCCCCAAGCACACACACGTGGAGTCAGTTGGGTCTCGACTGACGAGCCGGAAGCGGCTCATTCTCTTTATTAACTTGGTCACGTGGTTCCCCACGTGACCAAGACAAACACCCGGGAAGATACCATGTCTCCCAACAGGGAAGACATGCAACAGTTGGATTCGATCTGTCTCAGGTGAGGAGGGAGTGCGTCCCAGTGTGTGGCGGCCAGTGTAGGAAAGCTGGAACCGCCTGCTCGGGCTTTCCGGATTTTAGGTGTGAGGATAGTGTTGGAATAGCCTTCTCTGAGGGGCCTTGCGGCAGTATGCCTGGTAATTCTTTGTGATAGGTATGGGGGTGTGAGATCATGGAGATAAATACCTCTGTTTATTTGTAAGGTGCCTATGCGACAAATGGTGTTTCAAGGCGCCAAAAATAGGTGGAGCCGACGAGGGTGAAAGATGGCCTACTAGGCCTAGTGACATTTGGATCGTGCAAGTGCAGTAACCAGAAGTGGGGTGGGGGGGGGCGAGGTGGAGGTGGAGGAGGAGGAGGAGGAGGAGGAGGAGGAGACTGGCGGGGGTGGAGGAGAGGCTGCCCATCTGCACAAGTGCGAAGTGCTAGGGTGGGGTAGGGAAGGTCATGGTAAAGGGGGAGTGCAAGTAAAAGGAGGAGGTGGGGGGGGGGGGGAAACAGGTGCTAGGCAAGTGCTAAGGTGAGGCCAGGAAGGAAAGTGCCATGGAATTGCAGGGGTGACAGTCCACATGCTAAGTAGGGAGGGTGGTGGTGGTGGTGGTGGTGGTGTGCCTGGTGTCCTGTAGTTCTCGGCGAGAACCATGCTGACAGTCACTGTGGCAGATGGGGGGGGGGGGGGGTGCTAGTATGGGAGAGGGAAGGAAGAGAAAAGGAGGGTCTTCAGAGCTTCTGGAACTTAAGGAGATCTGGCTCAAGCCTGGGGGGAGGGGGTGGAGGCAGGGAGACCATTCCAGAGAGGCTCTTGCAGAGAAGAGATCTATTCCCTTGCCCCCCCCCCCCAAATTCTTTGCTTAGCGAAGTGTCTAATCTGCAGAGAGTTGGAGCTAGAAGACTGAAGGATTTAGGGAGCGTTTGGTGTAGTGGTGGTCCCAGGCCACAGAACACCTTGTGGGTGATGCAGAGGGTTTTGAATTTGATCCTAGCAACAACCGGGAGCCAGTGGAGAGATGTGAGGGATGCTGTACCTGGGCTTGAGGCGAAGGATAAGTTGTGTTGACCTATTTTGGATTAGTTGAAGAGGGCAAAGGGAGGATGAAGGAAGAGACTGTTGCAGTATCCCAGAGCTCTGATCCTCTGTAGGCTGGAGACATTTAGTTTCTGGGGGAAGGTGAGGAAAGGGAGACTGCCTCTGAGGAGAGGTGCAGTTGATGTTGGGGGATGGAGGGGGGGTGTTGAGTCGGAGAGAGGGGTGGAGCGAGAACCCCAAGAGCTGGAAACATGAGAAATGGGCGTGCGATTCTAAATGTATGAACCTTTCTTTTCAAGAAGATTAATGAAGGGGTATCCTGAAAACCTTCCAGGATTCCGGCACCACCTTCCTGGGGTTGAACAACCCTGCTCCAGCGGTAGCACTCTGGCTGCAGACAGAGTGTAATGTTTAAATGTCCAAATGTCCTCCATAGTGACTTGTGTTTGGTGGTTTGTGTTTTTCCTTTTCTTTTTTACCACTACGAAACTCTAAGCAAACGCCCCAATTAAGTAGATTGAGAGGTGGGTGACATCCCCCTATTGCCTTTAACCTAGTTGCCCAGTTTGAAGGGGTACAGTTAATTTCGCGGTGAGCAGAGTGGGAGAGGTTGTGCAATTCTGGGTTTGTGTAGTTAGTGGGGAAACCTAGGGTGGCGTGGGGAGTATATTTAATCTCGTTATTTGTAGAGCGATTTTCACCATGGGTATGGTCCCAACGTGCTGTACGTTGAAAGCCCTCGAAGGGACTACTATTGCAAAGTTAGGAGGTACAAGTATGCATGTGTGCATCATGGCCATGTAAGGTTGAGGGCTAGGCGGAGTCCCTGCTCGATAGCCAGCCATGTCTAATTGCCATGTGTATGTGTGGAGAGAGATGTACACTATTGAAATAAAAGCATGGTGGGAGTGCGCTGGGGTGCTGGAAAGCTGGTATCCCTGCGTATGTGAAAATGTAAGGAAGACGGCGCGGGTGAAGGCAACTGGAGGCAGGGAGATTGGGAGGCTTGAGGGGGTGGGAAGGGTTCAATATTTAATTATGCAGACAAAGCTATAATTGGAACGAGCGCTTGCCGCCTCCACCGATGATGCTGTAGACCATTCATCCTTGGCGCTTGATGCGCACAGGAGCTCTGCTACTTTTTTCAGAAGTAGGTCTTTTGACATTTATTTTACTCAAAAAATATTTTACACTTTACTGCTAAACGTGGACGTAAAATGTCTTTTGTGCTGTCTCAGCTGCTGGCCATTTTAGTTTACAAGAAATGGGACTGGCATAAAAAAAAGCAAGGAACTTATTATTTTTTTTTTTTAAGTTAGCTTTCTGGAATAAAGTCCATGGTGTTGATGGTATTGGCCCTGAGGCATGGTAGACTAGCCCAGAGTTGTCAAATGCTATAGTCATTTACGGGTGCCATAAAGAACATGATCCAGCCTCACCCAAGTGTCTTAATGATCCTGATTTTTTTTTTTATTTTTTATTTTATTTTTTTTTTGTCACGTTTAGGGAGATGTGTTGTAGGGCTCTGTATAGTGCACTGATGCCACTATTCCAACTATTTCATGCCCCACCGTAACCCTTACTCTTTTGTTTGTGGTGTGAAGGGACTATATGAAGCGCTGTAGAAGCAATCCACATGCCATATTTGCATACGATTTGTCTGCGGCTTACCATGTCATATTCCACACACACACCCCCCCCCCCTCCCCCGCCCCACCCCACCTTCCCCCCCCTTGCAATTTTGGGCCTGTACTGGTTTGGTTTCTAGAGTGTAATTAATGGATTGAATTGGTGGCTATTCCACAAACGGCAGTAGGTTTGTATCTTTAATACATGGATGTGACGAAGAATGGAATAAAAGCGAAGGCCAGCTTGTTTTTTCCTTTACATGTGAAATGCGGTGTCCAGTCATTTGGTCGACTGAAAACTGGTCGACTGCAATTTGGTCGAAAACCAAATGGTCGATTTTTTTTTTTTTATTATTATTATTTATATATTTATTTTTTGGGTTTTCGTTTTGTAAAAAAAGGGGTTTTTAGAGGAGAAAAAGGGGGCTGGGGGGGGGGGGGCCCAAAAAATAAAAAAAAGGGTTAAAATAAAAAAAAATCGACCATTTGGTTTTCAACCAAATTGGTTCGACCATTTGTCTGGTCGACCAATTATTTTCGACCACATGTAAGGTAACCGTGAAATGCCATATTGGTCATCTTTTCCTATGCCATCTCTGGTTTTCCCAGACCTTTGCACATCTGACATACCACCTCAATGGCATTGTAGGACTGCAACATAGTTTGGCCATTGAACATTAATATCCTGGCGTCACCTTGTGTGGAAACATTCCTGCTGATTTTTAGTCTTTTGGGCACTTGGACTCTGTGGTTTGTGTTTTCTAGCCCCCATTCCCCTATAGCTCAGTAGTATCCTGCACATGCAGTTAAGTTGGCTAGTGCGGAAAGGGTTCATTCGGATCAGTAAGTGATTGGGCGCAGGTGTGGCATACTCCAAAATGCTATCTAGAATGGCAAACCTATTGGTAATGGCTACGTGGAATGTGATTCTTGATCTTCTATATTTGTTTTCCCCTTGTCTTGTAGATCGTTCAGGAAGGCTCCCAGTCAAACGAACGGGGCCTTTTCCTTGAGGCATTTCTCTCTACTGGTCGTTTGGACAACGCCACAATGGTAATGGGTTTGCACCCAGAGTACCTCTCCCGCTTTTGGAAGACCCAGTACCACCTGCTGCAGATGGATGGCCCTCTTCCGTTCCCAGAGCGACACTACGTGGCCATCATGGTGCGTCCACCGCTAGAGATAATTTCCTACTTTTAACTATTTGCCTCTTTTCCTTACCCCCCTCTATATGCAGAGAATGTAGTGCTAGAATTTGAGATGGGCTGCATAGTAATTTGTTGGTACCAATAGTGGGGAAGGTGTAGCCCTTGTATCTTTAGCAGCTGGCTTTCTTGGTTTCTTGCCTAGTGAGTACTTTGGTATTCTTCGAAGCAGGTGGTACGTTTTGCAGCTGGAAATTTACTAAAGGGTGGGGGGGGAGTGACGGTTATTCATTGGTGGTAACACTGTCTTTTTGCTTCTTTGCAGGCTGCTGCAAGGCATCAGTGCACCTACCTGGTGAATTTGCACATGGCAGAGTTTCTCAAGGTGGGTGGAAACCCAGAATGGTTGCACGGGCTAAACTGTGCCCCACTAAAGCTGCGCAACCTCAACGAGATAAACAAGATCTTGGCACACAGGCCCTGGCTCATCACCAAGGAGCACATTGAGGTGAGTTTGGTGCGGCCATGGGAGAGAGCAGGGCGGCTTAGGATTTTGATGCTTGGAGGGGTGCATAATGGTCCGGAATTTAGTGGAGAATATTGACATGAAATAGTGGATGTGAATTGGAATGAATGAGGAAGTGGTTGGTGTACATTATGTAGTATTGAGTAATGTTTCCAACAATTGTGTTTGCACCTAGCTGTTTTGGGAAATCTCTTTTTCTGTGATGGCTTTATCAAAGTAGCCATGATTGTTGCGTGCGAGTTATAATTCTGACTCTTGCCTCCCTGCTTTTCAGGCTCTGCTGAAGACGGAGCAGAACAGTTGGTCCCTTGCCGAGCTTATCCACGCCCTCGTACTCCTCACCCACTACCATTCGCTGGCATCATTTGTCTTTGGCTGCGGAATAAACCCTGAGCTCGATCAAGAGGGGGGCAGGCCACCCTCTCCTCGCAGCTGTGATAGCAGCACCCAGGAGGATGTGAACAGCAATGGTGTAAGTGAGAGGAAGAGGGACACCAGTCTGATTCGATGTAGCAGAAACGCTATTTTCTAAATCGGAGTGCGTTTGTTAATTGATAAGGACCTTGTAGCTTAAATGCAGTAAGAGAAGGGAGTGACATTGCAGAGAATCATTGAGGAATTCATTTAGAAGTGGGAGAGCAACTTTCCCCAGGCAAGAGATTAAAAGTAGGATTTCTAGCTGGCATTCGCTAGTGAAGGATACTGTGTGGGCAGCTGGAACCACAAAAGAATGTGCTTAAAGGGGGAGTTGGTGGTTGAGTAGGGTAGATGCGAGCAGGTTTGCTGAAGTACAAGAGAATCCAAACTAACAGCAGTCTCCCAAGGGCTGTTATGGGAGAAGCAAGGTTCTGAGAGTAGCAGGAGTGAAAACTATACAGGTCTGTGGTGGTGCATGCTGTTGGTACCCATGGCAAGTATGCAATGGAAATCAATGGCGTGTGATGGCAGAAACTGGAAAAGCATAAGGAATTTGGTGTAGGTTTTTGGGATGGTGGGGTGGTAGATATGTCACCCAATGGTATCACTGCAAGGAGCCATTCATACTTGGCTGTGCCGTACTTTATAAGTGCATCCCCTGTTCACAGAGCCGGGATGCCACGCAGGAGGTGGAGGCACTGATGGAGCGAATGAAGCTGCTTCACAAGTGCCAGATGGAGGAGGAGGCTGCCAGCCGAGAGGAAATGGAGACTCGCTTTGAGAAAGAGAAGACTGAGAGTTTACTTGTGACACCTGCAGGTAAGCAGGAGGTGGCTAAAATTTCTGGTTTTGGGTGGTAGATTTTTTGTCCCTCTGGGATTCCTTGACTGGTTATTGGTGAACTATGCTCATTCTTTAATGTTCACTCGGTTAGGACTGCTTCTCTGCCATTGTCTCAGATAATTGAGACTACAAGGCTTATTCCTGATGAGCCGTATGATCTGGTCTCCCTAACCCCTGATGCTTCAGACTTGTGTATCAGGGGTCCTCCACGAGCATGTAGTCAATAGGACATCGAAAGTAATCCAAAAAGGAGCGTACACGAGGCAAGAAGTATGTTATTAAGCTGGGTTGTCACATATCAAATAGCACAGTGCACCAGAACTGGTTGATCGGAGCTGACCACACCTCCCACTGAGGTCGAACATTTTATACAATTGGAGGTTATTTGCATAGTGAGAAACAGTTGTGATTAATGTTGCAAAATATCAGACCCCCTATGAGGCTGATTGGCGGGACTATGTTGGTTCCTTATAGCTAAACATATGTTAACAATGATTGGAGCAAGCACTCTTACCCCCTGTCCATCACCTCCCCTGTGGTGCCACATTACTTCCCACTGCGCCCCAAAGATTACTGGTTTCTTTGTTTGTGCTACGCAATCGTGCTGACATCCGGGACTTTATTATTCTGCATTGGTCAGCACACATAGAACAGACTACCTAGGCTTGGGGGAAGAGAGGCATTCACACGGCATCCGACCAATGAGGCACCCTGTGGACATCAGCGAGAGTACAATAACCTTACCTTTCAGGGACACCAAAACTCTCCTGATTGGCTCCTTCCTGTATCGGCCCCTCGTACCACATCCTTCTTCCTAGGCCCATCTGTCAAGGGGCAATTTGAAACCACAAACATCGTGACTGTGCCTCCTAGAACATGTTATGTGTTTAACGTTCCCCCGGTGCCAGCGAGTGCCAAAGAGCCTTGGTTGTCTGACCTTGCATGAATCTGCTGGTTCCTCTTCCTAGTGATTACTGTGTCCAGGGAAGTCAGCTGGCATTGGTCCTCCTGCACCCCGTTACTGACGAGTGCTCATGCAATTTCTGTTTGCCCACTCTGCCGGGCCTTTTAGTGTCAATCCCATGCTCTATACTTGGCTGTGACTCTCGCCTGACGAGGTAGTGTCCTCTAAAAATAGGTTACCCTAGTTATCTCGTGGTCACGCCCCACACTCCCAAAGTCCCCCTTGCGCACCCTGTATCCGTGAACTTGAGTTGTACATGTGCCTTAAACACCTTTATGACTGCTGTCGATGATATCCTGTCCTGCGTAGGAGTGCCCTATCCCGCTTGCATCATTCCTGCAGCTGGTAGGTACGTCCCGTCCCCTTGTCAGCACTTTCACTGCATTTGCATCGTGGTAAATGTAAAACTCGGTGGCAACAGTAAAGACACAAGTGATCACAGTTCAAGGGTGTTTATTAAACTGTATAAATGGGTGAGAAGGACGACTAACCTAAATCTAAGATGGGAGCAAGCTACGACCATCAAATAATAAGGCAGTCCTAGTGGCGTCTTGTAAAATAAAAAAAGGCCTATACTAAAAAACAAAAAAGTTTAAAAATATTGCTAGTCCTTACTGCTAAGTTACAAAATAATGTGGGATAGTGTTAATCTGATCACAAGTTAGGATGGTATCACTGGTCTCCCTTCCCCACATTTACTAGCTCTGGACAAGGCAGGACTCTCGAGCACAGCACACTCCTGGGCTTCTTCATCACAAGCTTAGTTAGTTTCCAAATTATCAGGGCCTTATGTGGCCAAGTCTTTTACACCAAGTCTCTTGCCTCAAAGGGCGTAATGTACTATTGACGACAAAGTTCCTTTCAGTAATCTTCCCGTCTGGTGATTTCCTTTCACCCGTGGATCCATCAACCAGGCATTGGTCCTTCTTGTAACCTTGGCTTCCCTCAGTCGGGTTCACATTTGCCAGGTCACACAGTTAATTTATTCATAATGCCTTGTGGGATTCACTTTTTCTAGCTCAGTCAGGCTTTCCACATTTATCGTTCATACAGCGTTTTCCCTCAGCCGCGCGCACACGCCTGTTTTACAGTATCACAACTTTGTTAATGGGCTAAGGATTTTCAAGTGTACTAGGGACTTCGGCTCGACCCTTGTATAACCACCTTAACTCTGTTTGCCGGCCTTTTCCTACGGCATCTTATTACTATAACGGTCACAAGAAAAGGGGACCAGCCAGAGTCATTCGAATGGACGCACATGTGGCACCGGACCACTATGCAGCCGGTCTTTACCTGGGCGTTACAAGTTCACTAGTACACAAGTCCTTTGTTCATCAGTTGCCGTTTGCAACCTTCGCTCAACACCGTCTGGTTTACTATTGTTTCTCCCTCTGACTCACTGACTGTGCTGACCACCTTGTTTCTTGTCTCTGGAGTCAAGGACGGTACCATGGTTGGAAGCACGCCACCCCGCCTTCGTTATTAATACGGGATGGTCTTGTGCTCTTCCAACTTCCCCGCCCCCCCCCCAATCATCCAGCCAAGTGATCCTCCCCCACTGGTCCACCCCCAGGAACTGGATCCACTAGCGATGGGTGTGTCCTGGCCACCTGAATGACAGATCTCTGGGGACTAGCAGGTGAGACTGTTGTGTTTCTCACAGTAAGGGGAGGCTGGTTGTTTTTCTATTCATTGCAGTAGTTGTGAAGTCGTCCTGCCATTTTTTTTATTTGTGGAACTTCTTCAGAGGTGAAGGGCATTTGTTGGTCGAAGCTGGCAGAGGCAGTTTTGCTGTGTGCGACCAGGCGCTATCTTTTTAAGTCTGTGTGGTGTTGGTCCACAGAAGAGCAGAATGTGGATCAGAGGATGGAATGATCTCTTTTAGCAAAGGCCACATTTTGGACTATAAACTTTGATATAACTGGGGGTGGGTGGAGAGGGTGAAAGCCTGAGTGATGTAAATCTCCCCAGTTGCCAGCCTTTAAAGGTATGGAAGGAAAATTAATACCTCTCAGTCCAAGCTGTACATTTGAATGGGCAGTGTGTAGATGTCCTTTATCGTGAGCAGAATATATCATTTGACCATGGTCCCCCATTTCTCACAATGCATCTCTCTTGTAGATTTGGCACATAATGCCTTGCCGCCCAGAGTCTTGTGTTTTGTGGAAGATCCAGAGTTTGGCTACAAGGACTTCACTCGTCGAGGGGAGCAAACACCCCCCACTTTCCGAGCGCAGGTATTTTACCTTTTTTGTTGACTATGAGACCATCTTCAATCATTGCAAACTCAAGCTCTCAAATGCACTATGCTAGGACGTTGGGCATTGTTTAAATAGTAATCAAGTGCAGTCCTTGTGTCATTGAATGTAGGGATTAAACATTGGCAGTGTTTTTCAGTTGCTTCTGTAATGCCACTGCTTTATTTTCAATACTCTTCTTCAAACTTCACTTTTAGGATTACACTTGGGAGGACCATGGCTATTCATTGATCAACCGTCTCCTTCCTGATGTGGGCCAGCTGCTAGATGAGAAATTCCAGGTTGTTTACAACTTGACGTATCACACCATGGCCATGCACAGCGGTGTGGACACCTCCATGCTGCGACGCGCCATCTGGAACTACATCCACTGTGTGTTCGGCATCCGGTATGTCATACAGCAATATCAAGCGCTTCTGAAGTAATCGCTCTGGGGATTTTGTGCGATATCAAATAATAAATATTCTGGTGTCTGACAAAGACTTGGTTTGAGGAGTACATTTGTTGTACTTGCAGGTACGATGACTACGATTATGGGGAGGTGAACCAGTTGCTTGAGCGCAGCCTAAAAGTCTACATCAAAACCGTGGCCTGTTACCCAGAGAAGACAAACAAGCGACTGTACACTGGCTTCTGGAGGCATTTTCGGCACTCTGAGAAGGTAGGCTATAAGGTTGCCACAGCTCATTTGCTTGTGAAGCACATTATGCAGATGGTTCTGAATGTTTGGCAAACCCGGCTGTAACGGGTAAACTGCCCACAATTTTCCAATTAGTAAACTGCAATCTGTTTCTTCTCCCAAAATTGGGATTTTTATAATTGGGGCTTCAGGTAATCTGTACTTATTGTACAATATTCTGACAGACCGTAAAAGTTGATGGAGCCTGAATATTTTGTACTGCCTTTTCTGTGGAACAGCTCTGTGGGTGAAAGCGTGGGCAGATTCCTGGCTGCCGTGTCTTTGTGTTCAAGTAGTGTTACTTGATTTGTTTTACTTTTTCTTTATTTGCGTAAGCTTGTTAAACCTTTGACGGTCTGCTCTAATAGAACACACCTGCTAGGAAATGCGGTGAGCCCCATAAAAGCTCAAATGGCACTGGGGAGGAACAACTAGCCGGCTGGCATCTTGGGTCAATGGCAACAGAGACCTACTGATGGTGAGAAGCTGGCAAGCAATGCAAGCTGTATTTGAGAACTGTGGCCATCTTTACAAGATTAGGAAATCTCAATTTGTTACACTCCCTGCAGTCTTGCAGACGGTTTCACTATTTACTATAATGAACCAACAGGGTTGGACTGGGACTAGAAATGGGCCCGTGTACCAAAAAAAGTGGCTCGTCCCGCGCCTCAAAAAGTGGCCCTCAAATCCGCATCCGTGAATCGGGCGTCAAAAGATGAACGGTCGAATGTGCTTGTGCAGGCTTCGAACTTGTGAAGTGCAGGTTGGCTCCACTGTGATCAACAATGGCAGGTGAGTACATAATTTGTGAGCGACCCTCCCAGGTACTCTAGGTAGTAGCCATGGCCCTGGCATTTAATAATTGTTTATACAGCGCTTTTGCAAAAGCACCGTACATGGAAAACATTTACATTTATTCGCAACTGAAGTTGTTGCTCATTTATTTACTTCCTTCCTATGTCAAAAAGACCTCTTGCAAACTGTAAAGGGGTCTGAGTTCTCTAAACTCGGCTTTTAGTTCTGTCCACACCTGGTGGGACCAAAACCCGTCCTGTCCCCACCCCTCCCCTCCACCCTGCCAATTTATTTTTTACTCTTGCCAAAGTACAAGAAATGTGAATCCACTAACTTATTCATACACCACTGTGCATGGATCTCTTTTAATGACAATCCAACTATGAATGAAGGCACGTCTGCATGAGTGAGTGAATGCATATGTATGTATATATTTCAATAAATCTCTCTACTGTACTCTGGCACTGTGATGCAACTAAATTACTGCTCGAGCCTCACCTTGGGCCTTCCTCTTTACTCTTTTAGCTTACTGGGTATGCTACTTTGATTGTGTAATTATACACATTACTACCGCTGTGTCTCGACCCACTATGCTCTACTAAGCATGAGCCTGTGTTAACCAAGGCCTCTTCACCTGGTGTCTTAATGTGCTGAGCCATTTTACTGGTACTTGGTCTACGACACATAAGCTGCACGAAATTCACATCTGCCGGTACCTTCGTACAGGGATTTGACACCTAACTAGCATGGAATGTATATAGCACTACAATAGATAATGTACACCACTGAGCTATTGGCAGAAATTTGAACTTGTGAACTCCTGGTTACCACAGACCTCCCTCCAATTACCAGGTAAGCCCTGGCCCTTAATGCTAGTCCCTTAATCCGCCGAACTAACTACTTGCATTGAAGCCAGCTATGTGAAATTTACCCACCAGTTTCTGGTGCTGTTGGCTGAAGTTAATGTGTCATTTTTACTAGGATTTACCATTGCCCCCCAAATTAGATAACTGCATTTGCGCACCATGGCCTAAACCCTTGCACAATTGATCTTTAGTATAAACAAAGATGTCTTCGGATTACTCAGTGAGCTAATTTTATGGCAGACCTGGAAAAAGAGTAAGAAGCAGACCTGTACATATTGCAGTTCTACCTACTAAGGGAATATTTCCTGACATAAAATAGGCCAAAGGCTGTTAGGGCAGGGACTGAGTAGTCCCAGTTGCTGTTATAATGTGCTCAACTGCAAGTAATGCTGAGAATTACTTTCTTCCCAAGTGACTGGCTCTTCTGCACTGCGACTGCTTTTGCAGAGGCACTAAAATGTTAGAAATCTCATTCATGTTTTACCCCCTTTAATACTACTAATAAGAATTTTGGATGAAATTACAGATGAAAAGCCAAGCACCATCCGGATTCTGCCCTGACCCTATCCACATTTCAGATAGAACAACCTGTGGCATTATTATAGTCTCCCAAAGGATGGTGCCTACAATTTCCACTTTGCTTCCAGCGTTCTGAAATAAGCAGGTGTAATGCCACTAAAATCAACCCGGCCTGCAAAATATAGCGGCAGCATTGATAGACAATGAAACAATAGATGAAGTGCTTGTAGTGTCTACCACTATCGGGTCCAGTTTTCGGAATTCCTGCGGGAGTGACGATAGCCCACCAGACCCCCCACCCCCAAGCCTGCTGACACAACCGCCTAGAATCTTTTTGAATAATATGCCACAGCATGAAGGTAACCAGTGTTGGGATGACGTTGAGATAACCCAGCTCCCATTGCACAATCCGAGGCGTCGGCTTCTGGAAAAAATGGTTGATCCATATCTGGATGCAACAAAATGGGCCCAGTGATGAATTTCTCCTTCAAAAATTGTAATGTCCCTTCAGTCTCTTCACACCATTCAAATTTTACTCTTTTCTTTAAAAGTCGTGTCAAGAGAGCAACTACCTGTGAAAAATCACAATTAAATCTACGATAAAAATGTGCAAATCCAATTAAATGGTGTACATCCTTCACTGTCATTGGTTGAGGCCAATCCTTCACTGCCTTGATTTTAGCCGAGTCCCTCTCAAGCCCTACAGGAGATTAAACAAAACCCAAGCATTCCACTCGATACGTGTGAAATTGACTTTTTTCTAATTTAGCAAACAAGTGATTCTCTTGCAACTTGATTAATGCCTTCTTCACATGGTCTTCATGCTGATCTTGCTCTTTAGAAAAAATCAGTATATCATTTACATATACAACTACAAAGACATCCAAAAATTCACAAAGTACCTGATTGATAAAAAATGAAAAGCTGCCGGTACATTACAAAGTCCAAATGGCATGACTTAATATTCAGAGAGTCCATAACGAGTCCTGAACTCAGTCTTCCATTCGTCTCCCTCTCGCACTCTCACAAGGTGGTAAGCTTCTCTCGGGTCCAATTTTGTAAAGATCTTCGCGCCCTGGATCCGATCTAACATTACTGATAGCAATGGCAAAGGGTACCGATTCTTCATTGTGATTCCGTTCAATGCTCTATAATCGATAGAAGTCCTTAAGGAATTACCCTTCTTTGGCACACAAAAATAATGGCAATGCTGCTTGTGACAATGTTGAATAAAACCTTTTTCAAGATTCTCCTCCAAATATTCCTACAAGTGCTCATTCTCTTTCTCGGTTAGTGCGTAAATTCTACCACATGGAATAGGTGCACAATCTTCCAGATCTAGCTTGCAGTCAAATGGGCGATGTGGGGATAACTCGCTGGCTTCCTGTTTACTGAACACATCCTGTAAGTCTTGGTAGCACTCTGGAAATACCCCAGCTGCCAAACACAATCCCAAAACCTCATGGTACCACTTCCTGTTCTCTCCTTAACCTCCACTGAACATTGCCCTCTACAAAACTCAGACTTCATCTCCACTGTCCCTTTTCCCCAGTCTATAATGGGGTTGTGTAAAGTCAGCCAAGGCATTCCAAGAATAATCTGCAACTGAGGTGCATCTAACTCAAAAACTATGTCTTCACAATGTTTTTCTCCAATCCTCCTTTCCAATAAACTAGTGGTTTGTGTAATTAACCGTGATGTAAGTGCCATCAACTGCTCTCACCTTTTCTGGAATTCCCTTTTTAACCACATGCACCCCCAGTCTATATGCCAGTGTAAGGTCCATAAAATTCCCAGTTGCTCCAGAATCAATCACACAGGGTCCTCTACACTTCAGCTTACCTTCCCAAACCAAGGATACATTAAGCGTGATATGTGGCAACGCCGTTTGAATGGTATTCGCCACCAGGTGACTTCTTCCTGGAACAGCAACACACTCTTTGGGGGACGTGGACATCTTCCCACAAAGTGAGTATTGTCCCTTTTGCCTTGGTCAGCGGTAGCCTAACCTGACCTTAACGCGTTGGACCTCTTACCTCTCACTGCCTGCTCTGTCCTAGTTCGCTCACTCCTACTCCAAACCCTTCCTTCAGAATCTTTTTTCCTCCTTTCAGACCTTCTCTCAGATAACCTCAAATCTAGTTGTATGACCAAGGAAATTAAATCTTCACTAGAGGTTGGTCTCTACTATTGTTGCCAAGGCATCTTTTAACTCTTCACGCAACCCTCTATAGAATGGAGACGCTCCCTTTTCTTCTGGCCTCCCACTCTCCAATACCAACGCTTTGAACTGTGTAATGTAAGTCACTAACTCTCTAATTCCTTGACGTAACTCCATTAACTCTCCATCCACCCATTGTGATGACCTGCTCCTATCAAACATCTTTCCAAACTCATTTTTAAACTCAGTCCAATTGTGTAACTCTACGGCCCTCTTTTCCACTAAAGGTACTGACCATGCTGCTGCTTCCCCGTCAAATAAGAAATAAAAAATGCTACCTTTTTGAAGTTCTGTGGGAAATGATTCAGGTCTGCACAAGAAATGCAATTCACATTGCATAAGAAATGACTTGTACTTACTCAAATCCCCTCCAAACCTTTCAGGAGGTCCCAATGGTGTGGTTACGAAGGATATTCCTGGAGATATGTTAACTTTTCTCTTCTCCCTGGATTCACTTCTCTGCCCCTCGCTGCGCTCTTCAGGATACAGAAGGGGTGGTTCTCTTTCCAAACCCTTACTTAACTCAGAGGGACCTGCAGGCTCCGACTTGTGTACAAAACTACTTAATTTTTGCTCCAAGAGACGAGGCCTCCTTTCTAGCCTCTTTCATATCCTCCCTCATCTCCATCAACCTCTTTCCTAATGCACTTAAACTTAACTCTGGGTCCATCTACACTCAGGCAAGATTAAATACTTGGTCCTTTCATTCTATGAGGTCCAGTTTTGCAATTCCTGCGAGAGCGACGATGGCCCACCAGACCCCCCAAGCCTGCCCACCGAACAGTCTTTGAGTTATAACTATAGAGTTGGCAAACCCAAGGAGAAAGGGAAAGTGGAGAAAACAAACATGTTTTTCTTTCCAGCCCTGGACTTCAGTATCTAACCTCCTCACGGGATTTCTCAGAAGTAAAACGTAATTATAACAGGTTACCATTGTTCTGCTACTTCTCCTGTCTTCTATAGTTATAATTAACCCAAAACCTCCCCTGCATACCTGCTGCCTATGCTAAACTGCTGATAGGCTCTGTAATGTAGATGAAAGAAGTTCTGCTTGTTTACTGCAACTACCTTTTAAAGTCTACTTGGTTCCTTTTCTTATCCCTTAAATCTGTTTTAATTCTAAGCTTCTGCTTGCCAAAGTCTCAGAATGTTTATCCTTGCTGCTGTGACTACTTAACAGCTCTGCTATTCTCTAATGCTCCAATCTTTAAGCTTACAGATAAAATCTTGTTGAAGTTTTAAAATGCCTCTACACATTACTTAACTGTCTTGACCGGTCTTCAATCTGACACAGGAGCTGCTGAGCTCCACAGTCCCACCAAGATGTAGCACACAACTAAACACAGCTGAGCCTGTGACACCCCAGGGCGAAAAGGGAAGTGGAGAAAATGGACACAGGAACTGGAACCTCCTTCTGGTATCTGCATTGAGGAACAATTCATACAAAATTACTTTAACTCTTACATTCCCATCATGTAAAACCATACCCCATAACACAATGGATAGGTTACCTGGACTCCCCTCTGCGAATGATTAGAGGAATGGATTGCTTGCTTTATCTTGGTGTGCTCTTGACACCTTTTTAATCCCATTTCTTTTCTCACAAAACGTGTGCTGTAACCCAATGCTCTAATGTATCTTATTAAGAGAATTTAAGTGTGTATTTATTTTTATTTTAACAGCCTGTTATGCCTCAGTACAAGTACTTTGGTATCAGACTTTTGTTACAAGTTAATGACACATTCCAAGGTTTACTGGTACAACACAAAATGTGTCATTCTAAGTTCCATTTCCCAAGAAGAGCATTCCCTATAATGTTCAAGGGTTTGTCTCTAATTGCAGTGAATCCAAAAAATCATCTACGGCGCAGCTCAATTGAACAGTGACCGGCCGCGGCATATGACCACCAGTCTCGATCGCTTAGGGGCGCCGGCAAGAATTTTCCTAAGTGCTGCATCCGTTTCGCGATAATTCGTGGGCATTTTGCCAAGAGATGCTCTAAGGATTCGATTTCGTTTTGACAGAACCGACATAAGTTGTCATTTACTTCTTTAGAATGACGGAGCCACATCATCTGTTTAGTTTTCACCGCATTTAAGCGGAATCTGAGAAACTGATCACGATGTCTAGATGGACAGTTTGTCAGGTATCGAGGTAAGACGTTTAACTTGTGTGCTCCAATTCCAGAGTCCAAGGTTGTCGTCATCTTTAGACGTTGTTCAATGTTCTGGATCCAACACAAGTTCTCAAACTTTTTTTTTTTTTGCAAGTTGTGGTCCCATCGTCCAGAGTCAAGTCTGCACCGAGTATGGTTCCTTCCATTAGTTGCTTCCACTCTTCTGGACCGGGCCTCGCAGCAAAGACTTGAAATGCTGGCGGTGTTGGAGTTAAATTCATTTTGCGCATGGCCATTAGTGGTTTCCACAGGACACAAGTGTAAAGGGAATTTAATGAGTTCATACCTTTCGTGGGTCATCGAGGTATGGGATGAGAGATTCAGTACGCGTCGCCAAAAGATGCCTTCCAACTTCTGCCAAAACTGAGCATAGATATTCCATCCGGCTTCTGAGCCAAAAGTACTTGCCGGAATTACTTTTTGGACGTAAAAAGTCAAAACGGGCACTACTGTGTGATTTGTTCAACAACTGACCCTGTATGCTGAATTGAGTCATACGGCTTATGTCTTGCTTCCAGTAATGTTCGCAGATGGAGCTGTTGAAAGTGATGCCCAAATATTTGATTGAATTCAACACATCAATTTCTTTTTTGTTTTCAATTTTCCACGTAAATGGATTCTGTTTTTTGGTGCATGCCACACCAATGATGATTATCTTAGTCTTCTCGATGTTTAACACTAGGTCGTTGGCGTATTTAATTGCCGCTGTAGGCCGATCTCGGTCTGATCTAGTAAGACAACATCGTCGCGTATATGATGCATCCGATTTCTGTGTTTAGTTTGGGTGGAAAACAACGTGCAGTCTTGCGATGAGCAGGAATATCAGAGATTAACAGTTTGAACAGCTCTGTGGCCAAGGGGCAACCCTGTTTCACGCCCATGTTCGTTGGAATCTGCGTAGATAGATTTCCTTGGTTGTTTAGCCTTATGCTGATAAGTCTTTGAGTGAAGTGCTCTGATCGGTTCAATCAGGTTACTTGGGCAATTCCACCTTTCTAGCTTATGCCACAATCTAGAGCGATTTACACTGTCAAAGGCTCCTCGTAAATCGATAAAGGCCAAAAACAGTTGTGATTTTGCCCTCAGAGTTTCTAGCTTGAGGATCGTTGGAAGCAGCAAGTTTACTTGCACGCCGACACCCTTGGTGAAACGAGTTTGCCGAATGTCAGGTATTTGCTTGGACAGTGACCATACTTCTAGTTTTTTGCATAAAAAAGAGGCGAAGGTCTTACCCATCGTGTCCAACAGGGCAATGGGGTGATAGTTGGTAGGGTCCGCCCGATTGCCCTTTTTGTAAATGGGAACAATTATCGCGTTACGCCAAGAGTCAGGAATCGTCATTGAAGATGATAATCGAGAGAACAGATGGTCGATAAAGATTGCCCATTGCTCCTCGTTCTTTTTTTAACATCATATTTGTGATTAGGTCTGGGCCTGCAGCATGAGAATTTTTCAAAGTCTGTATAGCAGTTCTGATGTCCTCCATGGTTATTTGCAGGTCCCATGATGTCAACTTGTGATCTAAGTCACTGGGTGATTCATGAAGTGGATTGCTAAAGATGTTAGCAAAGTGAAGTTCCCATTGAGCTGCATCAATCGCATTGGATACAGTGGAGAGGTGCTTCGAATGGCCTGTTTAATATGGTCCAGATTTCACAAGAGTTCTTCTGGACTAGATGTTTCATTAGAATCTCCGCTCTATCTTGCTCAATTATTACTTTTTGAGATTTTAACCAGTTATGGTAAACTTGACGCGCATGAATTGCAGTTTTTATCGCGGTTCCGGTGTCGTTAATGTTCCGATACTTTAGAAATCTCACATCGCGCCGCATTGCTTGTTTGGCCTGAGTAAGTATGATAGAAGATTGATGTTTGTGCTTTAGGCCCATGGTGGAATTTGAAACTTTCACTGTGATATAGTCACGGAGCAGTGGAGCATAGGCGGTCGATTTTCCTGCGTTTTGCAAGAATTGTTGGCTGAGTTTTTGGATCTTTGAACTGTCGATCCTAAGACGATTTCCACCTGAATGTACAGAGATTGGGATGTCCTATTTTCTGTTTTCAGTTGGCCATTCTACCATACAAGCCAACCGCAGAAGATTGTGATCACTGCTGGGCATAATGCTTATTGTAAGCGACATGTCGTTTTCAGAGACCGGTAGTAGTCAATTATTGATCGGGCACTATGGGTAGAGCACATATAATGCAGTGGTTGGTCACCTGACACGTGACCATTTACCATATTGCAGTTGCGATTACGTAATGCTTGGCTCCACTGGTGCCCGCAACTAGTTACTTCCTCGTTCGATAACAGGTCGAACGACTGATTGGCATGGTCCTATTTGAACCATGAACAATTTAAGTCGCCGGCGCAAATTATTGATAAGTTCTTATAGTTCAGTTGAACCTTGTCAATGTAAAAAGTTATCGAGTCCAGAAAGGATTTAGTACTCATTTTTTCGGGGTTCCAATACCCGTTTAAGATGAGCAAATTCTTTCTAGTATGGTCGTTTGCTTCAGTGGATTGGAGCAGGACACCTTGCACAAATGGATTCGGACTGAATGAGTCAATAAGTCGCCACCAGGGA
This sequence comes from Ambystoma mexicanum, assembly GCF_040938575.1. Lineage (NCBI taxonomy): Eukaryota > Metazoa > Chordata > Amphibia > Caudata > Ambystomatidae > Ambystoma > Ambystoma mexicanum. The sequence goes on from NC_090934.1 coordinate 233,263,614, forward strand.
TTTATCCTGATCATCATCAGTAAACCAGAGGATGGCCTCCCCTTTGCGTTCTTGATTGCAGGATTTAGTAAGATCACAAACCCATCTCTCGATGGAGGCTCCCTCAGCCATGTCTCCTGCAAACAAATAATAAAGACCTTTTCTAGATCTGCGTTGAATTTATTGAATAGGTGGACGAATCCTCTGGTATTCCATGAAAAGAATTTGCGCGCACACACACGTTTGCAGTTGCTGATGGCTAACGCCGGTCTGCTGCGTCTTTGTGGGTTACCTTGTGTGGTACACAGTTGTAAAGAGGTCTTTTTGGGGCCACAGTTGACATTGCTCGTCGTAGGCCAGCACGTGTTTGCTCTTGGTTGGTGCAGTTGATTCTCCTTGCGCTTGAGACGGCTGATATCAGTCATTGCTTATTGGTTCGACCGATGTCAAATCCAAAAACTAGCAATTCTTCAGAAGCATTCAAGATAGCGTTGCGAACTGAGGTTGAGATGATATGTGATCAAGTTTTATTACAACGCCTTTCGGTGGCATACTCAACAATTTGAATGTCCTGTCGTTATCGTGCGAAGCGTTGGTATACAAGCATACAATTTCATCACGTTACTACGATTCAGATTTAGATCGCGATCTTCCCGATGGAGATTTTGTAATCTCGATTTACAGGTCAAGGAGGTCGGCCCAGAACTTAAAGGACCAAAGGCATGTGCAGGAGTGCGGGCTTGTTTCTTTTCTTGATATCTGGTGTATTTTGGATTCAATGTGGTCCAGGCTTTTGAGCTTTGGTCATAGACCGCTTGCCGCTTGTCAGCCAGCTTGTCGCTGGCGACATCTAATTTTGAAGGTTGCGGAGATCTATCTTGCGAAGCTTCAGTAGCCGGACGACAGTTAGCAATAGGGATGTCGTAAAAAAATTCGACACAGTATATGGAGAGGTCGCAAATGTCAATCGTAGAACTGGATTTACTCATTGAGCTTTGCGGGGCCGAGTCGACTCTTCATCTTTTTTTGGATGGTGCATCAGTCCAACTAGGCCCTCTAAACAGATTGTCCTCGACACCAACAGTTTTTTGCAAATCCGGTTTAGACGGGTCTAAAAGAGTAAATAGGCCTGACTTTCCATTAGGGATCACGCTTCTTATGAATTTCCGAGGCTTTGAGGTGCGTGTAGAGTTCTTGATAATTGGCATTCTTTTCCCAGTCACTGCTTTCAAAGTTTGGGTGGTCGACTGGGTTTCTGGTAATTTGGGTTTAAGAGCAATCGATTTTGCTGCGCCTTCAAAAATGCCAAAGGAGACCGGAGGCATCACAGTCTTGGAGGGTAAAGTTGATCCCTTTGCTTGTTGAGTAGTCTTAAGCACAGGTGCGGGTTCATGGCCCGAATCAGCCGAATTTGTGGTTTCAGCTTGTCACCGCACCGGCTGAGGGTTTTGTTTGACCAATGGGCTTTCCAATTAAGCCTACCTCTGGTCCTTTTGGAAGTTCGTCTTGTTGCTCCCTCTGTGCATGCGTTGGAAGTTGGCGTACACAGCCAAGAGCTGGATCTGAATTCTCAACTGACATTGGAGAATTTTTATTTTGCTGCTTGAAGTTTGGACCCATCGTAGCGGATGAATGACACATCCATTTTACAGCTTCGAGGAGCCCATCAGATAAGGAATCGTTCTGGCAATGATGACGTGCGGCTAAGTCACTTAGGCGCTCTTGCCAGCGTAGTGTTCGCTCGGCTTCGTGTGTCAATTGGGATTGTTGTTGAGTCGCATTTATCCATCTTTTCCTTTAGGTTTGCAGAGTGCTGTCTGGTCTTTGTAGGCGTCATGCAAGGACTCCTACATTTTCAAGAAAGGAAGTAGAGCTGCAGATGAAGCAGCCAGGACATTGTTGTAAATTTGCATTGCTGCCGCTGAAGAAAGGCTGGGTTTTGACTCCGAACCTGATTTGTCTGTGCTGTCAATTTGATCGGATCATAGATGTGAATTATTTGCAATCAGAGGTGGAATTACTGGATGTTGATAAGTTCGTGATTGAGCTTGACGAAGCATCTTGTAAATGGTACAATGTCTTGGGTCGTAGACGCCCATTTCGCTGTGGACTCCGTGAGGTATTGTTTTGGTCTTGCACGCAAGACTTTAAATATGTCTTACTTGCAGATCGGTCCGCTCCGCTGCTCGAGTGTCTGGTGTCTCTAGACATGTTACTGGGAGTGTCCCGCTTCTTCGTTGAGACATGTTCAGGTTTCCCCCGAGAACGTATCAAGGGGGTCCCTGTGGTGGCCACTACATGATTTACCTGGAAGGCTTTGGTTGGTGTTGGTGTTGATGTGCATGTTGCCCAGAGAGGCTTGGCGGGTACAGGGCGTCATTTCGTCTTCGGGGAATCGAAAAAGAGTGCATTTGAGCGAGCCATGTGGCATCACATAGTTTCGGGTAATGTCTTTGCGTCGTTCACATGGTTGAAGGATTCTTTTGTTTGCTCGAATTAAGTTTTCTCGAGCTTTAAGGGCAGCCGGCGGGCCGGCGATCAAGATTTCTTCGTCATTTCCCGCGGGAGTGTCTAACATAACATGAGTGTAGATGTTTCTCCCAGGCAATCGTTCATGGTTGCGATCCATCGTCATTTTGGGAAGCTTCTTGGGACGCCTTCAACAACTCCACGTCCCTCATTTCCACGGGCGAAAAAAATTTGTCGACGGTTTCAGAGGTGAGTTGCTTTAGCAACAACTGATTTGTCAGTGAATGGTGAAGATCTTGACAAGGTTAGATCAATGGAAGGGAAGTCAGATAAAGTGTGTAAAGGTCTTTGTGGTAGGGTGACGGGGGACTGAGCAGTCTTATCCAACTTGTCAGGTTTGACTGCTTTGTTTACTTCGCACACGCAAGGCTCAGTTGTTTGAGTATTGGCAGTTTCAGGGTCCTCTGAGACCAGCGCTGCGGTCTTAACTTCCGTGACTGCATCGTTGAGGACAGCCCACTGAAGGCGGTAGTTTGAATGTCAGCAGCTTCAAAGGCTGGGCAAAACTGAGCTGCAGTATTGTATGGCACGACTCCTTTGCCAGGTTCGCCAGGGTCGCAAGCGGTAGACTCAGCAGTTTGAATATTGGCAGCTTCAGAAACCGCCAGACATAGTGCTGCGTCACTAGAAAGTTCGGGTGATTCCGTAAGAACTAACTGATCACAAGGTTTGCAGGGTTCTGTTAACGCGCTTGCGTGAAACGGTGCTTACCTTGATTGCATTGGTGCTGGGGTCTGCCTTTAGGACAGTCCATGCGTTCTGCATCCGGCGTTGTTGGATTGTTTTACGTCGGGTCAGAGGCCTCCCGTCCCCCCCTCCCCCCCGATTGAGCAGTCATTGCGGGCAGTATTCTCTGGTCGCGGCCTTTCGACTCTGCGCTTGGAGGAGAGTCTTATAGTGTCCGCCCACAAGTTCTGGAGAACAAACAAAGCAAAGCAGGTCGCTGCAGCTCCTCTGGCACAAAAAACAGAGCAGACTGACGTAGACAGTCTGCGTCTCACCATACAGGTATCAATCTGTCTGCTTATTCCTTAACCAGTTTACAGTGCATCCTACATGCCCTAATGATAGCCCCAGTAAGCGGTGTGAGGGGGGTGTAGGTAGTGGGTTGGGACAGGCCGGGCCAGCAATGGGGTAATAGGTAGGAGTGGGACAGCACCTACGTACCCTTACCTTCCTGCCCTCAGAACTCCACAGAGCATACATGGCAGGCAGCACAGCCTCGCCGGCTCCCACGCCTCCAGCTGCACCCTCCGTGTGGCTCTTCCCCTGCGCTCCTCCGTGTTCCTCCTCGAGCTTGCTGGCTGGTGGGGCGCTAGCGGGACGTGCAGCCACAGGGGAGCACGGGGGAGCAGAGGGTTGCCACGGGTCAAAGAAGCTCCGGGGGGGGGGGGCTGCTTACAAGCCGTGAGGGGCCGGCTTGCAGGGCTCTCCAGGGCGCGTGTGGCTACGAAGCGGAGAGCAGAGCGGATCCGCCTCAGGCTAGAGGAAAGCACTTCGAACTGCTCCGACTCAAGCCGCACCTCTATTCTCGCCAGAAACTGCATCAAGCAGAGGCTGCCTCTGAGTCAAAAGGTGCCCTTTTATTAACACCTGGTATAGTTCTGGTCAGAAGGCAAACACTAAATGCTTTAGAACAGTCTTTACATGATTGAGTTTAGTTTTAGTTGTGCACAAAGTTTCCTGCGTACGCTGGGTTGTAGTGTTCAATAATATCAACTATTAGTGAAATACTTTCCATTGAAACTCCGATCTGACACAAACTTTAGATTTTCTTATTTATGCTCAACAAAGGATTCCACAAACGGAGAAAAGGTGTCCATTCAAGTTTGGGCAGAAAAACATTGGACCCACAACTCAAATTTAGAAAACCAAGAAGTTCATCTCATTTAGCTCTCAAAGGGTTAATGGGCAAGATCAATTTGCTACTTCTGCATGTAAATAATGCTTCAATAAAGTCTTCTGTTGAAGGTTAGCAATCACCCTGCAGATGCACACTTAGTCCGTGCATAACGTGCCCTTCTAACAGTGAAGAGATTTAATTCAAATTAGCACACAAGGGGTAAATGTCCTCACTTTGGTATGAGCACCAACTCATTTGATTGTTTTCAAATTAAGAGAAACTCCTTCAAGTTGCTTGCTGTGGCCGCACGTACGCCGCCCTTTTAAGTATAATTTGTTTGCTTAGAATTGTAATGTAAATACTGCTGCCTGCAGTTCTACCAGTCGCCGCGCATAACGCGCTGTCAAACGAATATCAAAATTCAAAATAACAAACGGGTAAAAGGATCTTATTGACAGTCACTGCGCTAGCCACGAACAGGAAAAAAAAATTGTACTCCGTACCGGAAGAGAAAATGCGTTCGCTTACCTCTCAGAGGAAAGGGAATCTGTATGGTTCTCACCTCAGGCACGCGTCGCTGTAGGCACATACGCAGACCCGACAAACTCGTTGAAATCAGCTGCCCGCGTCGTCACAGCTGATCTTTCCAGCTTCACAGGAGCCACGAGAACAAAGCGGCTGGCGAGGTAAACTAATGGATGTTAGAGAGTCACCGGCTAACCGCTCAAAAAAAATAACACATACACAGAAGGAAGCCAGCACAGTTAACTCTTTATGAACCAGACCTCTTATCCAAAATGAGGTTTTCTTTTCCCAAGCAAGAATAGTTTGTAAAATATTGTAAACTGAATAAGAACATTGCACTTAGCTTGGCATTTGAAGAAAACTGTTCAAAAACCAAATCGTCTCTTCTTCAAAACTTTGACTTGATCTTCTCAGAAGGAATCTTGTCTTCATTTCTTCTTTCTTCAAAACTTACTAGGCTAAAAACTCAGGAGCTCATAAAAACATGACCTGCATAAATGGGATCTTAAATGAAAGGCAGTTTAGAATGCCAGAATCTGTCCTTTGTCTTCCCATCACCCAGTTACAACTCCTGCTCCTTCCCTCCATCTTGGCTTGGGTTCCCACCAGTATTCTGAATACAAAGGTTAAGGCCCAAACCACTCCAAGGAAACTTTACTGGAATTAGTAAATAGTTCAATATTAAAAACTTCACTGAGAAAAACAATCCGGCACCAAACAGAAAGAATGACTTTTTTCCAGTGTCTATTTACCCAGGGACCTGACAACAACTGAGTCTACTTTGCATTGAACGATGTGGTCTCAAAAAGCCCATAAATAATACTGCGCTTTGAGAGTTTCGCTCTCTCAATAGTCATTTAAATTTGTTTCACAGCTGACTGGAATCGTAATAATCCTTTGTGCCGTAGCAGCGTACCGCAAAGGCATTTTCCTCAAGGAAACAAACTTGAATGACGTAGGTAATGTTCTGAGCCGAAAACTGCATGCGCACGCCTCAATCGCGGGTCCTTTACTTTAACGGCCCGACGGTAAACTCTTCGCTCTCTCAACAACTAACGCAAAAGGCCTTACTGTATTTATGAGTTAGTAATGTATGCAATGTTACTCAGTTCAAACCGGTTAATACAAACTAGCGATGCTTTGTTTTTCCGCTCGCTTATGTTAAATAAGAACAACCAGCAACGGGCTGCAAATGCATTAACTCTTTACCTGCAGGCAATCAAAACTGGTACAAAAGAAAAACTGTATTTACAAGTCCTTTTTAGTTGCATTTCAATTTTCATTTACTAGAATCTTTCTGTAAATATCCTGAACACAGATAGTTAGATTCACTTAGTTTGCTTCTTCTGTAGTTGAGATTTTTAGACTTCAATTCTTGGGTTCTTCCAGGATTCTTAAACTCAATTCTCACCATCACTCGCCTTATCGGATGGGATTTGTTTTGCTGATGAGATTTATACTTACTACTGGAGCTATAAAAACTGTGACCTGCTTCAGTGATACCTTTTTAATGAAAGGCATTTTAGAACTCTAAATAGAATTCCAAATACCTCACAGCCAATCACAGCTGCTGCAAAGAACCTCCATCTTCCCAGGGGAAACAAAGGCGTCCTGAAGAATGCATTAAGAAATCTTCACTGTCACTAATTCTTAGACAGTCCACCCCTACAAACGGAATGTCTCAACCATGAATAGTATGCGACCCTGACGCACATTCTCTCCTTAATTGACCAGTTTGAGTGGAGAACCGGGGCTTAATTAAATGTAGAACACCACCAATTTAATAGAACTCTTTCAAAACGTTTCTTGTACAATCAGCCCACTTTCTCTGGTGGCAGGTGTTGTAGATGTAAATCTTCTGGCGTAACCAGTGCAGTACATGGTTCAATTTAGTCCAACCCCCAAAGAAACTCCCCAGAACATGGTGCATGCCTAAGGTGGTAACTGCCTGTTAGCATTGTTCTAACTTTTGCTGAGATCAAAATAATAGCCAACTTTAAAAAAAAAATGAAGTTTTCCCCATCTGGCCCCCTTTTTTTGCAACGAGGGCGACGCAACCTTTATTAACCGACGATATGAAGATCACCTATAATCACATTCCGGCCTGCAGCTAACAGCCATGAATAAACCACAAATCCCAGAATGCATTGGGTCTCACCACTGACCGCCCCATTTGTAAACATGCAGCAACAGATACAATATACACGGGGACAGACAGCTACATGCCCCAAATGACGGGGCGGCTGGAACCAACCCCCACCCAACACTCCCCTATGGATAAGTGACACTGAGGCCCTGAGATGCCCTAGTGCTTGAAAGTGCAGAAAAGCACCATTGTTAGGATCAGAGCAGTAGTTCAGAGCTCAAGGAAATAAGGACCATACAAATTAGACATGCAGGTTCAAACCCACACCATGGCCAGCAACTACATACTCAGTCAACGTACCCACCCAAAATATGAGATGCCAGCCAGCATACTAAAGAGATAATGCACCACACTGCCGATATTCCTTGAAGGCCCATGCGGAACACCATGCAAGCATTTGATGAGGGCAAAGCATTTCGTCAAACACGATATCCGGACAGGCTGAGGCTGGGCTTGTCAATACCCTAAAACCACATTCCCTGCTTTCATCTTCTACTATTGCTGCTGATAGTGCGGGGGTGGGTGATGTGGCCTGATGAGGGGGGGTCCAGCTTACGGGGGGGGGGAGCGACTGACTGCTACCAAGCCTGGCTCTGCTGGTACAGAGCAGAGAAGGGGAGCAGGCAGCCCGCAAGCCAAGTGATGAGGGGCAGAGGGGAGTAGCATCTGCTTTATGAGGAAGGCAGGGGAAAAGAAGAGGAAACGTGATAGAAAAAGGCAAAATGCAGCGCAACTGAGAAAGATGGGCAGGGGAATGGGGTTGCTTCCTTACCACATCTTGCACGCATCCCTTGGTTGTTCTTAATGTGAGGGTAGGGCTGCCTCCTGGGCCTTCAGGAAGCCACTGTTGTATTCTGGCTGGCGCCACGCTGGCGGATAGCTGGGGAACACACTGCCTCATGCTTTTGTGGTGCACTCATCAAAGCAAAGTTAACACTTTGTTCACTTTCTTTGAATGTACCTGTGCACATGAATGCATCCTTCCGGCCCGGCGGCAGGCAGCGTTACTTGACTTTGTCATAAACCTGTGGATGAATGTTGTCGGCGCTTATGAAAGCATCCCCACGGTGGCTTATAAAACTAGGCCAAGGCCATTCCAAAGTCCAAACTCATTTGGCCGAACGGTCGATGGGTCAGTTCGCCCCTGGGAACCAATACAGTTGTTAGACTTTACAGCATAGTTGACCCATGGGCCATCTATCTATTGACAACACTACAACAGCTTTAACAAAAAGGTTCACAATCTTGTGAACAAGCCATAAGGCCTCCTTAAACTGAAACAGACTTTTTTTCGGGCGAAAGGAAAACACAAAGGTAGAACTGTAGTAGTTTGCGACTTACCTGTGAAAATTATTTAACAAATTCAAGAGCCCAGAAGAAGCGGCTGAGGTACACCTTACCCATGGGTAACATTGAAACATTGTTTCAGAAATCCTTTCCTACTACCTGTTTCTCCAATGTATCGGAGGCGGCTTCAGATTAGTCAATTGTGTATTTTGACACGTACACAAACTCTTCTAGGACCTATCCTTTAGATCCTGTGATAGCCCTGCATTTCAGCTCTGTTTCTTGTCCGAGTGTACAGGCCATACTGGGAAACTGCTGTTAGAGCTTGAGAAAGTCTTGAGCGAATGAGAGGGGAGCCCTGAACAAGCGAGGGGCTGATATAGAGGTTGACATAGGGGTGTGGAAGGACTTGTGTAGGACACGAACACCCAGGTAACTGAGCAGAAGGGGTGGGATTACATAGTGTATCCCCGGATCCGAAAACCTAATTCCGGGACTGGTCTGCCACCAGTCCCACAACCCTGGCTCATAGGTACTTGCTTGCACTGATTTGACCCAGCCTCACTTTACCACCTCCTTCTGAAAGCTGGGCTGGAAAATGTTGGAGCACTAAGTGTAGCACCAGGCACTATGGTCTTTGCCTCAAAACCTAAGCATATCACGCCCAGCAAATCTCGTACCAGTACTGCTAAAGGAGGGACGGCTCGCCGCCCTCGTCCCCAGATGAATAAGGGCTCCCAAGCGTTCAGGAACTGGGTCCTGCAGAGTCAACTAGACAACCTCTATTAAGACTAGTAACCCTGCAGGTACCCGAACTTGGAGCTGAAGTTGAACTTGAAGATGCATCACGTCTGGAGTTGGATGACCTGGGGGAAAAGGGAGTCTTAGCCAAGAAGGGATACTCGGAGGGGCACATACGGGGGCATACTGTGTTCTAATGCTTAACAGAGTCACCAAGATATGCTGAAAGTGTCTGGATCACAGCTGCCATTAAATGCCATTAAATGCACCATCAACAATGGAGGCACCAGAGTCAATTAAGGGAAGAAACATCTCTGCCGCAGACCGAAGTATCTCAGATAGATCTCAGGGAGAGGCAGATGGAGATAGAGGACACTTTAAAGACTGTGTACACGGAAATAAGAATTCCTATAAAAGAACTATAATTAAAGCCTTGGTCGAAACACGATGAGTCCAGGATCTTGCGCCCTTAATACCCAGATGTTTATAAGTGCAGACCCAGGGATCGAACCTGTTGCTGCGTCGTCTTGCTTTCAAGCAGAGCGCGCTGACCCTGAGCTATCCTCCTGAGACTACAGTGGAGCATTGTCCCATAAGGGCATTGAGGTGTACAATGACATAAAGCACAATGTATGTAATTTGCATGATACACGGTTAGACCCTATGCATATTTGTCAGACTGAAGGACAAGCTGATGTTATGCATTCTAAAACCAAGGCTCTCTATTTCTTATGCTAATTGCCTTACTATGGACCAGTCTAAGGCTGAATTAGAACTCTACTTGAGACAAATGTATACCTCTGCTTCTAGACCCATTCAAGATAGAATTCCAGTGCTCCTAATCACTCTTATCATAGTCCTGACAACTATTACTTGGTAACAAAAAAGTGTATCACTTTAATAAGTTGGAATGTGGCTGGATTTCAAAATAAAATGGGGGGGGGGATCCAGATTGGGTAGCATGGCTCAAAGAACATGACATAATGTGTATGCAAGAAACATGGCTGACCAATGAGAGCTGTCGATTTAAAATATTTTAACTAGTTTCAAGTGTTGGTCGGCCTAGCCTTAGTTGTAGTGCAGCCAAGTGCGGGTCTGACTACTCTGATAAATGCCTTGGTTATAAAGTAGAAAGATATTGGTGTGATATTTTTTGCTAGACATCGAGCGAAGCATGGGTGATGAACCTTGTATTAATATCTATATTTATCCCAAATTGACCCCAGGGAATATCTTTAAAGCCGGTGTGATTCTTTGTATCATGATAAAAAAAATCTCAACTTACCTGTTATTTGGAGATTTGGGCCAAAGGAAGAACTGTATGAGGACCGGGACAGTCTAGCAAAGGCTTGTGGCATTGCAAGCCATAGCATAACCCTCCCAGCACAGGACACAGAGGGCGTTTGATTAATGTCTTTATGAAAGATATTTGGCTGGTGGAGTTAAACGGGAGATGCCCTAGATATATTCCTCCGAAACCCACATTTAGATCAGCGGTGCAGACTTTGGTGATGGACTATGGTCTGGTAACATGCTTGGCATATAAAAATATTCTGGATTTCAAGGTCATTGACCGGCCCGAGAGTGATCATAATCCTCTAGTGATTTAAATTGGAGATTCTAGCTGACGGTCCATAGGTTGAAATGAAGTGAACCAGGTCAACTCAATTATCTTAAATAGTATTAATATTGATTCCTTAAAAGCAGCTATACTCAATCCTAACTAAGAGGAATTGAATGTCATTGCTATGTTTGAGTTCCTAATCCAAAATTTAATGGAGGATCTTAGGAGGCAAATCAGTGCATTAAGCACCATGAGTAGAAGACTAGCTGACACTCCATGGTTTGACCCGGAGTGTAGAGAGGAAAATTGAGAATTTGAGGAAACCAGGGTCAGGACATTGAAGGCAGGGGCAGTTTATGCCCTAAAAATAAGTAGTTTATACACGAAGTAAAAAGGCTGCCTATACAGAAACTATGGAATACCCTAGACCAGATGGTGCAACATAATATCCAGGGTTTCTGGAGGCTGGTAGCTAAAAGGACATCTGGGAACACTAGCAAAACTAGTATAATCAAGCCTGACGTGTGGCGTTCTCCCTTCTCGGGTATTTTAATTAATCATTGGCTGGGGTTCCCATGATAGGCCTGGGACTCCCCTTAACTGACAGTACAACATTCGCGGGTGATCGCTTCACTAACCGCAGCCAGGGGCAGAACATCTCTAGGCCCCAATAGCCTCAATGTTTAGGTAATTAAATTGTTCCCAACATGGTGGGTGCCCACCCTGCCAACTGTAGTGCGATGGCGAGCTCTCACGACGTCTGGTGTCTTGAAAAATTAGTTTAATTGTCCCTATTTTAAAAAAAAGGGTTAAGCAGTGATCCACATTGTTACTGGCCCATTTCTCTGCTTCATGGCACAACTAAAGGTTTTGCAAATTGTATATTGAGAAGTTTAGAGGAATGGGCCGAGACTAACAATATGCTTCCCAAACTCAAGCCAGGTTTAGGAAAGGATTTACCACGTTGGATCATTGCTTTTTGTTGAGTACTATCATAGAAAAATACCTCAAGATCAGGAAGGGATCCATAGTTGTTGCTTTCCTGGAATTAACTGACTGGCAAATCTTGTGGAAAAAACAGAATAAATTGGGAGTACCTGCAGGATTACTTTAGGTTGGTTTAACTGTGTCTATATATCAGTGAAAAAGGGACGTTATGGTTACAAGTAAAACTGAAACCCTTGACATTTGCCAGTTATGGTAAACTAAGCACCCATAACTTGAGCCACCACCTTGCATTACTGAGAGTAATACCCATGACATCAAAGATAACCTCACAAATGTCATTCATGACATCACTGAATAGGAGCAACTCCGTAGAAAGCAACACAGAAATAGAGCAAATCAAACTAAAAGCGTACAAAATAAGCATCTGTCTCTAGCAGAATTTATACAAAAAGTTCAAACAAAACAGCAAATGCAGTCACTAAGCCAAACTAAAGTAGCTCGCAGGAAAGAAACTTTGACTCCTCCTTTCAAAATGTAAAACTAAACAGAAAGGTATTAAGAAGATTGCAACAACCACTAGTGCTAACACTGCACCTATAAATCTTGATGTAGCCACAAGTAAGCATACCAAAAAAGTTATTTTACAAAAAATGTTTCCACCACAGTCTCATTCAGAACCTTATAAAAACAGGGGACAAATCATGCTCAACCCTTAAACACTACCACAGAAAACTAATTTTGGAAGCTGTCATAGACCGTGCAACCCTTCTCCAAAGGAAATTATTTATATTAGTTTTCAACAGAATGAAACCACTAACAAAACTAATTACTAAACTACAACAAGGACTTCCCAACAGACAGAATATCAGCAAAGATAGCTTTGCAAACATCTGTGCAGGTGAGTGGAGTCACACCACCAGCACCAAGCCATATTTGATTGAAGAAGCATACAAACAAAAGCAAACCCAATTACCATACATGGCAGTGGACGAGGGTATGAAAAGGTTAACAATATCCCCATGGAACAAGAGACGCTGCTCACAAAAATATCCCCAGCAAACTTAGCATCAACTCTCCTTTCAACCGACCCAATACGTCTAGTCTACAAATGGCCATGCACATCAATGTGTAACGTATGAAAAAATCTTCCACTTATTTACGCCAGTTCCTCAATCAGTATGTGAAAGGCAAAGACAAATTAAACATAAAAATATTACAAACTATGGACTCCTGTCCAGTGCACAAATGCACAGGACTAAGAGGACATTCTTTAGCCTGCATTTCTGGACCTACTTGCAAAAGCACCTTCCACCATATCAAAATGTTAGCAACCCACCATTCAACTGTAAAATCTTGTTCATGAACTGTACCATGCAAAAAGTCCCGCTTTAGCACTGGACCTTTTAAATAACATTCTTCTACATGGTACAGCCAAAGAACTACTCTAAGAAATAGAGCACATCCAAAGCAAATATCTTTAGAACAGAGTAGCAACAAACTTACAGATGTCAACCTTCTATTACACACATACAAAAAAAAATACTAACGTTTAAAAGCACTTCTGGTGAGGTACTTGTGTGTTTTGCCACAGACCTTTTTATAAAAAGAGCACAAACTGTAGACCAAATGTACAAAATAGACGATGAGGAATCCAATTGGTACCAATTCGCTCTTATAGAAGAAAACAAATACAAAATCACTAACCCCTCAATACTTTGCAGATACTGCACTGCAAAACATGACAACCAAATACCTACACGTGATGCGTCTTGGAAATATTCCCACTGCCAAAACCACTCAAACAACTTAACTTGTATAAGAGCATAATAATTTCAAACCGTGCACCCATTTCAAGCAATAATACGCCTTCAACCAAAAACAGCAAAACTACCTCCTCCTCAATTACTGAAAGGCATTTGTGGCAAAGTAGTTTATTTGCCATTAGATCTCAAAGAAAATGTGGTCCCTCTGGTAGTGCAAAGGTCAATAGATCAATCTTTGATTCTCCTAGTGAATGGCGTACCTACAAAAGACAAAAAAATGTGGCGGCAACTAGTGGACTTCCATAAGGTAAGAGAAGCCCTGCAATATCTAAAAGACAACAATGAATAGTACAAAGCGGGCAGGAGTCCCTCACCAGATGTCTGCACGACGTTGCGCCCAGTATCCTGATCTTGCAACATGTGGAGACTAAAGGTGAGCATGATCCTCGTGCCTTGGGCCCTTACATATCCCTGCATCCAGGCCATTAAAGATCCGTTGGGGCACGTCCTCCTGCAAACGATCTTGCAGGCCCACCTACGTTTGACCATCACACGGGTGGACGAGATCGACCGTATGCTCCTAAAATGGGTGCCTACTATTTGTTTATGTGCTGCCTAGCAACAGCAGATATTGAAATTAAGAACATCCGCCGGCAGGCTGAAGCCGGTGCCTGACGAGTAAAGCGCTGCAGAGACAAGTGCCTGTTTTGCTCCTGTTTGCACACTGTGGCGCTAGACCCCTTTTTCGTCTGCTGCATCGCAAGGTAGGACCAAAGCAGCTATTCCCATTTGCAATCCTGCTACTGCCTATCCTCCCCATATTAAGTGGAACGTTTACTTGATCTCACACTCTTGCAAAGTAAATGAATGTTCAATCTACTGATTACCTCGTTGCCACTCCCTACTCTTACCTGCTTATAACTAATAATTGCCTGCCGAGTCTGCTCAGCCCTACCGATTTCATACATGCCGGCCTGTTGAAAGGACAGCTATTGACTATGCCGTCCAGCAGCTTTTCAGTTCTGCTGATTCTGCAATATCTCACAGCCATCTCCTGACAGCTGAGATTACTATTTTTTTTTTTTAAGATTACCGCGAAAATTATCCGAAATGAAAACATGGATATGGATTCTTGTAACAAATATTATTACACAAGTAATCTGGTGAATGTTACAAACATTATATGCATTCTGCAAGTACTTGCACTGGCTAACTAAATTGTATGTACCATGTCAACCTAACACCAGACCTGTCAAAAGTAACCCTCACCCTGTTCTTAATGTTCACTACTGTTATGCATGTGCTATCCATCGCTGCCTATTGAGGGCCCCTTTACCCTCCCACTGTATTGGTATCTACCCCTCAGGTATTGGTGACTAACTATTATTATTATTCTGTGGCAAATGACTCAATACCATAAGGCTGATTTGAACGATTATCTGTGTTTCCATATTGTAGTGCATTGAATTTACATTGAACCTTATCCTGACAACTGAAGGCAAGCGTCCCCAACAGCACTATCCTCCCCGCAATGAGAGACAATGACGGACTCTCCCAAGTCGGGAATAAAGCCAAGACAGAGTGCGGGTGAGCTTAAATGGGAGTTTATCAATCAGAATAGGGCATGCAAAGAACTCTGCAAACTCCGAGAGCGCTCTGTCTGACAAAAGCAAAGACAGGCGTATATATTTACAAAAAACGTCATAAGAACCTACATACTATAGGGGGCACAAGTTCGATGGGATTGGGTGGCGATGACTAACTATGGGTGCTGCTGCGATGCGGTTGGCTTTGGCTGGAAGACGTCACTGGTCAGCCTCGTGGGTTGGGCTGGGCCTGGCAGGTTGGCTGAGTTCATCCGGGCGGTGTTGTTATGCCATCGCGGCCAGTGTCAGAGATGAATGTCGTTTCCTGACTTATTTGCCCTAGGCCATGCACACCGCAGTCATTACAATCTTATCTTCTTTAGTAAATCTTCCAATAGGTTATTCTACAGGTTAATGCAACACAGGAGGAATGCACCTTGTGAGGGGTCTGATGGTCATTCGTCATGGGCAAGGTTACCAGTGTCCTGTTGACCGGAGCCATAGGTTGAGGGGCTAAGCTTCAGGGCATGGGACGGGCGGTGCATGCCTCCCTGTCTTGTTAGATGTGGTTATAAATGTGCCGCCGTCTGTTGCCACAGTGTTGGGTGTCCTGATTGCACAGGGCCATAAGTCTAAGATGATCCGGTGGGTTGTGGGGTTTACGAGGGGGCGCCTTTGGAAGTGTGTGTTCAGGCAGAGGTTTACTGCTGTGCTGTAAATAATGCAGGTGGCGGGCCGCGGCCTTGGGTGCTGCAGAGGGGGCTACAAATCTTTGAAGCGGCTCCAGTCTGGTTGGGGGAGGTGGAGCAGCGCGGCGCGGGCCTCTGCTCTCATGTTTGGCAGTCCTCGCAGGGTGGGAGGGGGAATGGCCTTGCACATATTCACAAAGGTATCTTCCTCGTGTGTTGCTGGCTTTTAGAGGTGAAAACATCACAATCATTTGAACACTTTATAATATTTGTTTGAATCACTTGAAAACATACATTTCACTTTGTTGGATGTGTCTCAATTATATTCAGTCTGAACACCTTATTCGTACACTATGTTTTAATAATTACAGTATTTAGTTACATACATATACATTTGCAGTAAGTGAGGTAGTATTGAGGTTGGTGGAGTACATAAAAAATGACCCGCCACTGTATGTGACGGTGGTGGCACATAAGGGGCTTAGACATACACGCATGACAAGTGCATTCTCGCACATCCTTCACATGTGCCCTCTGCATGGTTACATTCGTCTTCTTGTGTACTCTAGCAGCATTAGTTCAGTTATGGCGCGGGACCGCGGGGTGTACGGTTTTTAATGATACATATAGAGAATAATCCCCCGGAATGCTTTTATCATTTGCACACCCCTGCAGGGGTGTGGGTCCTTCATTGCTGGTGTCATGTAAACATGTGTTCCTTACAATCATTACACAATTTTACAGGTTTCTTTAGTAGAAGTAGTTTTATGCAAAGGATACACGTATTAAAAGTAGTTTTTGACATTCGTATTTGGGTGTTTTTCTGCTTTCATCGGATGACCATTCTACAGATCTCCCCATCACCCAGGCCTCGCTGACCGGGTCATGCTGGGAGCAGTGAACACTGTGGACGGTGAAATGTTACAGTATTAGTATCTTATGCTAGTTCATGTCCGTCGTCTTCGTGGGAACGGGCTCACAGCGGATCTGCCATGGTGCTGTGGCGACAGGGATAATTGAAACTCTACGAGGGTGGGGGCCGCGCTACAGTGCGCTGAGCTCACACCATCTTTGATAGACAAAATGGTTTCTGGGCCTAGCTAAATTCAATACGTGTGGGCAATGTCATCAGCAGGTGAACCCTCCACCACCTGGGCCCGGGTGGTCTGAGGGGATGCCCAATGAGCCATGGCCCTCACCTGGGGAGGGGATGCAGGCAAGGAGGGTCTTTTGGACCACTCCTCCCCTACACAACTGCCTCTTATCCATGCAGTATACCGTATCGGGCACCCAATCCTTGCATACCTGCCATACCTCTCAACACAGATCCTGCACTAGTCTAACTAGTCAGCAACCTTATGATCCTCCTCAAGTTAATCACCGACGTGCTACTCTTTTTGTCCCTACCGGGACAACACTTGATAACTGTACCAACTGCTCCTCTACTCCCTAAGAAAATGACTGACCACTGCAGGGTCAAACCCACACCCTTCCTTCCGCCCTTACAAGGAACCTTGTACTCTTAGTCCCACCCCATTCGCACCTAAATTAACACCTAACCTGGAAACACTCCAAACATCCAATCAGTTAAACAGCCTTAACAACCCACTCACACTTAACCCTACGCAATGGATAGAGCGGTTCGCTACTAACCCGACTCCTAATGTTCCTTGCAGCGGCACCCTCAGAAACACAAGACTTGCCTCGGGGTTCACCATAGCGACACCTCTAGTCCACCTCTACCAGGAGAACCGACCCATCCTGAACATGCCCTCCAGTTCCCTGTACAGTTTACCATGCTTGGATATCACAGATCCATTACCAAAATAACTAAAACCTTCGTTCGACAAAACATTGACTCAGGCGGCCCAATCTAACTTGCCTCACCCTTCAGACAAGACCAAACCTGTGCTGATCAAAGCTGCACTTATAAATGCAAGATCAGTAGTTGCACACGCAACTGACACAGCTCAACTGATCCAGGGCAATGACCTTGATCTCCTAGCAGTCTCCGAGACCTGGCTTCATGCTGCTGCAGGACCATCTCTCATGCTAGCCATACCAGACTCCTACACCATCACCCGAGCAGACAGAAAACGGCAAAGGCGGAGGGGGTGCCTTCATAGCACGCTCCAATTTGGAACTCGGACCCTCAACCACCTCCTCTCTCAAAACCTGTGAAGTGCTTGCAGCTAAAATAACTACCTCACGCACCAGCACCATCCCTATCCACCTCATATATAGACCTCCATGAGATTTTGAGGAGGACATTATCACACTCCTCTCAGATAACACCAAACCTAAGTCACAAATCTGAATACATGGTGACTTTAATTTAGGCTTATCTGACCCTAACGATCAGCCAGCCAAATCCCTAGAGGAATCCCTAAATGAACTGGACTTACCCAGAGAATTAACCAACCAACCCACATGAAAGGACGAACACTGGACTGGTTGGCAGACCACAACTGCAACACCACAATCGCAGCTATTGAACCTCAATCCTGGACAGACCACTCCCTCATCTCCTTTACGATCAATGCTGACCGTCCAGCCCCAATAACTAAGGCTGTTGCGCCGCCACTACTTAAGAGAAATAAGCGTAACATTACTGCTGAAAAACTAGCCCCTCTGTTGATCCCAACACTTAACGCTAACAATTCCGAAGACCCTGAGGAATTAATAGAGCTCTTTAATAACACTATGACAACTGCCCTAGATGCTATCGCTCCTCTGAAACTCAGCAAAAGCCAACCTAAAGATCACCTCATACCTGGTATACACCATAACTGAAAGCCTTGAGGTCTGAAAAAAGGAAATGCGAGGCTACATGGAAAACCTTACCTACTGAGGAAAGCAGACATAGCCTCAGAAATCTTGGCTCATTACAAAGCGGAGATCATAAAAACTAAACAGGAAACTTATGATAGGATCCAAAATGCAAGTTCCAGCATTAATGAATTATTTGGTGTCCTAAGGGAACTTGAATCATCAATAGTCCCTGATGACTCCCTCTCAAAAAAGAGACTGGTGTACTAGCATACACAACGCCTTGGAGAACAAAATCACTACCCTCCAAGAGACTCAACATAAGGGGCACTGACTCAGCCCTGCACCAGAACACTACAATCCTCAGTAATACTATACCCGAATTCAAATTTGCCCAAGTCACCACTACAGAGGTCGAAAAAATCATGAATTCCCTGAACCTTCACGTTGCCAAGGTGACATCTGCCCTGCCCAAATTATAAAAGATCCAAGCAGAGACCTCACCCCCTTTATCACCAGGCTCATAAATGCCTCCTTCAAATCATGCCAGGTTCATACTAACCTGAAAGACGCATGGGTACTTCCCTTGCTTAAAAAAGCCTACCTTGACCCAACAATCCCAACCAATTACATACCTATAACGACAGTCCCCTTCCTTCTCAAAATTGACAAGGCAGCATATCTCCAGATCCAGTCCTACCTAGAGATCAACAACCTCCTGGGGCTAAGGCAATCTGGATTTAGACCTCTCTATGGAACAGAAACAGTGTTACTAGATTTAAAAACGCAAATAGACCTAATCAAAGACAAGAGACAATGTGCACTACTTCTACTACTAGACCTCTCTGCTGCCTTTTGATATGGTCGATCATAGCATATTATGCATCTACTGAATACTGCCCAATACTGGTAAGCCTTATATTATTCAGTAAGCCTTATATTATTCATAAGTAAATGGTTGTATTTCATTAAACTGTTCTCACTACATATATGCCAATTCACATTGATTCCATGAGCTGTCATGTTTTCTAGATGCCGCAAAGAGGGGGATATACATGGTTATTTATAAACGTGGTAAACCGATTTTAAGTTTCTAGAGCATTTGTTTTGTAGATCATTCGTTAGTAGTATAATTTTTCTTGTAGGTTGATAAACTATGGGATATTGCGGGCATGGACCTGATTGGTAAACTGAACAAAACCACCAGGGATAACAAGTAGTGAACTTGAGCTTGCGTCGCTTCTAGATAGAAATGTGATTGTCAACATGCACCACACTTAGAATTCTGAACTTTAGCTTGCGCCGCATCTAGATCCGCACCTAGATGGAATCCCATAATTGCAAGGACAGCAATGCCAACTAACCAACAATTTCATCCCTCTGCATACTCCTTCAGTCTATGGAGAAAAACTTTTTTTTTTTATAGGAACCTCCTATAAGATTGCCTCTCCGCACACCCCCCCCCCCCCCCCTTGATGAAACCTCACCAAACTTTGCATCAATTATCAATTCGGAGCAGGCCGTATACTATATTTTTGTGCAGAGGTTTGGTGAGGATTCGTCCAGGGGGAGCAAAGTTATAAGCCGCACAAAGAGGTCTTCTTATGGATTTAGCTACTTAACCATAACTACACGGCTGCTACCGCGGGCTGTGGGGGGGGTGGGGGGATATATATTCTCTTAAATTAGTTATTCAAAAGAGTTTACCACCAATAAAGGGGTAAAATGAGGGTGCCTCCTTACCCCATTTTATTTTTTAACGGATTTTGACAAGTATAATTGGCTCTGACAAATTATCCTGTTAACCGGGCAAAACATGGCGTGTTAATGTATGCCGATGATACAGCTCTCGGCGATCTAACACACAGGGGCCTTCAAGAGTCACTAAACTACGCAAGCGCAACCTCGAATTGAACCAGGAAAAATTAATTGTTCAATTTGGTATTTCAAAAATGATGTTTGTAAGGGCAATCCATAATGTCACTATCTCAGTGGTGAACAAATAAAATTGGCTAGGAATTGTTTTTTTGGAGTGGAACTTGGTCTCACCACATTAACAGGACACGAATATGAAGTGAATCGGGTCTTGGACATTTGTCCATTCTCTCAACACTGTATTTATAGTAAAAATTGCTAAGGGTATGGAAATTAAAATACATGCTTCCGTATTGTATGGTTGTGAAATGTGGCACTGTTCAAACTGTAGTAGACTGATGTGGTGCAGAACATATTCCTGAGAAATATAGCCGGGATTGGCCCTAGTGCACCAGGAGACGCTTTGTGAGCAGAACAAAAAGTATTGCGGACCTGGCTGATTCCTAGTTTCTGGGATTTTATCTCCAAGCTAAGACATTTGATATCCCTAACCAGATTAGACTAAATTAAGTGCAGGAAAGGATCTAGTCGCCAGTAAAAGAGAAATACTCATGGTATAACTATGGGAATAATTTGACAAATAAGTGGGGTATCGAACCTAGTCAAATATACTGTCGGGCTGTTCTGAAGACTATCCTTGGGGTTAAGGCAACGAAACCTGACCTTGCTTGTATGATGAATCTCGTATCTTTTTATTTTTTTTTTTAACCATCAACAGCATTTTATGTGGCCCCATCCCGAAAAGACTGACACAGGTGCAGTAAGTTCCTTGAGATACCAGGACCATTGGAAAATTATAATAATGGTCCGCCTAAATATTTTACTGTTGGTGAGAATGTCTTGGGTGGGTGGCCACAAAAAATGCTCTTGTGGACTAGGAAACCATGAGAACATTTTACACTTTTTGTTGATGTGCCCTATTTCTTCTCGCCTGAGAAGGTGTTTTTAAAACTATTTTGTTGGGAATTGAGGATATTAGGAGTGCTAAGCGTTTTATTAATTTTAACGATTCAAATTTTATATCTATTACTAATTTTGTTAAGGAAGGACTCCATCTGTGGTAGACCATTTTTAGCTCATCGGAAGATAGAAGTGAAGAGGAGGCTCTGGAGGGTTGCACTATTCAGAACGGACTGATTGCCATTTGGCATGGATGTAGGAACTGGCTTTTTTATTAAATTGTAAAATGATGCTGGTAATTTCATCTCCAAGGGTAATCGGATTCCCCTTTCCTAAACTCTGCCAAAAAACGATGTCCCGCTACATCCAGATTTGCAGCACCTGCTCTACCAGTGGCACAGAGCAGGTTCAGAGTTCACAGCTGCAGTGGGACCTCTGTAATGTGTGTTCTGGCCCCATCCACGCCCATTGGAGGAAGAGTGGTGTGAGGAGGTGGTTTTGGGGGATGGGGTCGGGGAGGAGAGGGGGTGCGGCGTGAACCTTTGCTGTGGACCAGGACCTGCAGCTCTGCACCTTAATCTCCCAACGCTGGGAGAGGAGATCCTGAACTGAACCCTCCTGTCCCACAGTCCCTCTGAGTTGGCGTCACAGCAGCCAGAGGACTAGACCAGCCAGAGATGCTTGTTGCCACACCAAACCAGTCGCTTCGTGTTCACTGCACCTTGGACAAGGGGGAAGATGGTGCTGCGGACTGTTGCACTGCTCCACCAATCCAAACTATTTTGTGCTTCAACCAGCTGAATGTTACATCTAGTCCTAGCTGCTCCCGTCACTTGCTTGGCCCGACGCTACTGCTCTGCGCCGGGCCTCACCCATTGGCGAGTCACACACTGACTCTATCTGGAGGTTACATCCATGGCTCGGCCCAGCTAGCCCTCAAATGGCCGCCCCACATCCACTTGCCCAAAATCACCACCTTTGACTGTCACCTGCAAACACAAACTGCTGGAGTGTTGCGCATCGACCCCTTCCAGCACCTAGCTAGGTTCTGGCTGGTCCATCTGCAAAGGAGTGGGGGACCACCCCGACCTGCATCGCACAGTCCTCTCCCAGCCCCCAATATACATCAACAATTACTTTCTGTACCTGAATTTCCTCTGCAGATGCCTACGGGAATAATTATTCTTGAAATTAATTTAAATTACTTAACATTGTGAAGAACCTTCTGAGTAAGTTTTCTTGAATAAAAATTAACTTATGTTCTTGAATTTCTTTATTACTGCAAACTGTCTTTTATTCTAGCCTTTTAACTTGAATAGCTTGAACTTGTAGAAATGACTATGTTCTCACAGAAGGTTGTTCCTGAAATGGTTTTCTGTGGTCCCTTGGATTTCACTGAGCTTTCCCTGCTAAAACCTGGTCTCCTCTGTCGCTGCACTGCCCACGCTTTTTCATTTCATCCCGATATCACACAAGTCACTGCGCTGAATAATGTCTCTCCACCGCTCTTTAAAGTTACCCGCGCTTTAAGAGTCCAAAAATCCCTGAAACGCGATTGCGCTGCCCGTGCTTGTTTATAGTGTCCTAAACACTCCGAAATGTCACTGCACTGCTGGCATGAGCTAGAGCTTACTCTTGCGCTCACACAGCATTTCGAAAAGCTACCTGGAGAGGGAAGCCCAGACACCTCCTGGTTCCCTAGCAACAGAACGACGAGGGCCGTCTAGCAAAGACTGTTCACTATGAACAAACGGTTTAATATTTGCGTAGT
Organism: Ambystoma mexicanum; assembly: GCF_040938575.1. NCBI lineage: Eukaryota > Metazoa > Chordata > Amphibia > Caudata > Ambystomatidae > Ambystoma > Ambystoma mexicanum. The sequence goes on from NC_090934.1 coordinate 233,286,529, forward strand.
AAAAGGCGAGGCACTAAACTGCAAATATGTATTTAAATTTGAAAAATAAGATATTTCCTCCAAGGTACTTTTTTTTTTTTTACTACAGCAAATAAATGAATTTAGTCCACTTGCTTTTTATTCTGATGTCCAGTTATCACGCTCCTTTGACTTTCCTGTTCCTCTGCACTGATTAGTTTCTTCTGCTTATGCCTCCTTAATTACTTGTTGCTGTAATAAGGCCCAATTTACATGCGTCCTCAAATACCTGACCTACTCAGCTGGGTATTGGAAAATGAAAGCCAGTTGAGAATGTTCAGCAACTGACCCCGATCATTCCCAAACCAATCTGATTGCAGGATGGGAACCACTGGGAAGGTGTTCAAACAATTAAAGGTCAGATTTGACATTCCAGCTACCAATTTACTGGAATATAATACATTAAATGTACACATGCAAACCTGCAGAAAGGACCGCATTCAGCCCCTACTGTGCAGCCACTTTTTTTGCATGGGCCCACCAAATCCACATGCCCGAACGGAGGGTAGAGCGAACATTCATAAAAACCATTGGACCATTCAAAATGGAAAGTGCAATGCGTTAGAGGTACAACATAGAACAAAAAACATACTGATTACAACATGTTATGTTTTGCATTTATATAGCGCCTTATATACACCGTTGGTATGGTCTGAAGGCGCTGGTAGGTTGAACGCCCTTGGGAACCGAAGTTCGGGTCAGTAGAGAGAGAGTGTAGAGGGAGTCCAAAGGTGCGTGTGCGCACCAGGTATGTGTGCAGCTGGTGCGGAATTTGTGTGGTAGCTGCTTCTTAGCGGTAGGTGTGGTGGTTGAGAGATCAGGAGTATGTGTTCGCTCTGGCAGGATTTATCCAGACTGGGTGTGGCTGCGTTAGGCCTGAGGAGAACGCCTGGCTGGGGGTGTGAAACCAGCAGTGTTTACTTAGTGATGGGGCGTGAGCGGGAGATGTTGATATGAGAACAGTTATACCGAATGGTGTCATAGTATCTCTGTGTTCTAGTTGAGTGGTGGTGTAAAGAAGAGAGTAAGCGTGGGGTGTGGTACGATATGTTCTTTCAAATGTTCCTGCATTCCCAAGCATATTATGTACGTCACGCAATTCTATGCGATCAGGTCCGTTCTATGCATTTTTATTCATTTCAGGCGTTCAAGATAGCCCTACACACTCCTTTCTGCTCGACACTCATGCACTCTAGTCCACCTTGCGTGCTCTAGTCTATCCCTCATTCTCCAGTGTGCCCCATTCCATACGCATGCGCTCCTGTCTTCCCCGCGCATGCACTCTTGTCTACCCCGCGCATGTACTCCTGTCTGCCTACGCACTCATCCGCTCTGTATGCTCATCCGCTCTGTATGCTCATCGATCTACACGTTTATCGATCTACACACTCGTCCGCTCTACGTACTACTCGTCCGCTCTACGTACTTCACGTCCGCTCCATACACTCATCCGCTCCATACGTTCATCCGCGCCACACACTCGTCCAATCTACACACACACTTATAAATTTATAGAGTAGACGTAACTTTCCACAGACATGCTATTGGGCACACTTCAAAGTGCAATTGCCTACACTTCTAAATGCAATTGAGCACACTTTTAAATGCAACTTTTCTCAGAGGCTATTGGGCACAGCTTCTAAACGCGATTGGGTACACTTCTAAATGCAACTTTTCTCAGAGAGGCTATTGGGCACAACTTCTAAATGCAGCTTTCACAGAGAGGCAATTGGGCACAGTGGTTGGGTAGTATGGCGTGAAGTAATTGCTTCTGGCCCCACCCTTCCCACACTTGTTGTTGGCTACTTGCTTCTCCTGCGGATACCTCCAGATACGAAGTGGAGCCGTCACTGAAGGAGCCGTCCTTAGCCGCAGGGGCTGCCAGGCAGAGGGCTGCCTTGGGAGGACCAGCAAAGAAACGGGGAGCTTCCCATCTGCACCAATCGGGGCCAAGGAGGAAGTGGTCTGGCCAATCGGGGGGGAGGGGGGGAGGCGGGAGGAAAGACAAACACGGAAGGGAGATGGTCTGGGGGGAGAGGGTGGGCTGAACGGGCTGGAAGCGGGGTGGGGATACAACCAGAAGGGTCTGCGGGCACCAGGAATTAGGCCCAAGGGGGTCTTAGCAGGCCCAAACACTCACTGTGCTGCGGGAACAAAGTGAACATAAATTATTGTACGTGCCTGACGGGCGTTGCATCAATGCAAGAGCTTTACATGAAATGAGGGGGAGGGTAAGACGAACGGAACAATGAGACTTTCAACGTGCATGAAGCAGCGCTGATATGTTAAGTGCTTGAGCCATAGTGGAGAAGGGGGGGGGGAGGGGAGAGCTGGCAGGAAGATGCACAAACGAAAATGGCAACATGAGAATAGTCGGTGGAATAGTAAGGTGAGCTGCCAACTCGCAGTAAAGCTGAAGGAGTGCAAGAGGTTATTGTGGGCCAGGTACTCTCTGCAGAGTCCAGAAGACTGTCATGGTGTGCTGACGCCGTGGAGAAATAAGAGGTGTGGGGGGTGGGAGGGGTGCCTCGGGCATGGAGGGTGCCAAGGGGGCGGGACGGACTGTGCCTTTGATGTGGACTTTTGGTGAATGGGCCAGCTCCCAGCGTCCCTGATTGGCTATTGAGGTGGTGAGGCAGCCAATCGTAGGGGCAGAGGCACACATCAGGAGCTTGGCTTCAATGCCAAAGACGGGGGCAGCCATCTTGAAGAGGCCTCGAACAGCAGGCCAAAACAGAATTCAGGTGCATAAAAAGCAAAGGTCCATAATTTGATCCAAATATTGTAAAAGAAACATGCCTTGCCAGTTTCCAGCACCCAACTGGGCTTCTCTCAAGATTTGCTGCTCCAGATGAGTGCAGAGGCAAGGGATGGAATGGCTGGAGGGAGCAGGATCAGCTGCTGCTTCCCGGCTGGGAGATGAAGGAATTACCTTTAAATCTGAGGTGGACGCCAATTCATTCAATAATTGTCTCCAGGCCATTTCCATCTCATCCCGCCCCCATCTGGTCTTTCTGTTTTCTCAAGCACTCCACATCGGCCAAGCCCAATCTAGGCACATCCTGAATCTATTATCTCGGTAATGGTCCACTTGCTCCCATCCTTGAGATTGCTATTTGCCTCTTGGCGAAGACTAACGGGAACCTGCTAATTGTATTCTTTGTTTTTCCCCGGTCGGAGACCCCATAAACATACAGCATACTTGGATTTGTAAGTCTCTTCCCCCTCCTGCCTCCCTTACCTTGTTCAGGCGTCCCACCTCCTCCCAATATCCCGCAATCACTGGCCATCCCCAGACCATGTGCCAGAAACCTGCATGACCCTTCCCACATCCCAGGCATTCATGAGTCAGATAAATTTATCACGTGCAGCTTCTCTGGTGTCAAATACACTCTATGCAAATAATGGTATTGTACCTATTGTAACCGTGCATTTCTGGATGTATAGCTTGCTTCCACATTTTATCAGATTGGCTGGCCAGAGGCTCTCTCCCACTTAGCCTTAAGCGTCAATTCCTTATCCCATTGTGTTGATTGCAAGGCTGGATACACTCTGGAAATCCTCCCCCTGCATTCTTCGAGCCCCAACAGCGTCTGCGTCGCAAGGGTCCCCTCCCACAGTGCTGCCAGCCTCAACACTACTTTCACATATGTGAGGAATTGGCCCCTTGCTACACCATACAGATGTCTCCACTTGTCAAACGTTGGTAGGTTTCCCCGCCCCTCCTCCCCCCACCACCAAGGAGAAGAAATACCGCCAGTGTTGTGCACTGCCTCGCCTTCAGGGTCACCAAGCCTATACTCCTCGGCGCTATTCTGACTGTCGCATCAAAGCCTATGGGAAGCTCCCTGACATATAGGCCCTTAACCCCCAACTTCACAAAAAGCTTTTTCCACACTTTATGCACTACTCTGTAAACATTTGTGTCCCCTTTGCCACCTATGGGGTTCCACAATAGTTCATGCCCTGCCTGTTGTCTGCAATCCCTCCCAGATAGCTCATGACCTCGCACCCTGGGGCCACATTCCAGTGAGCTACAGACTGCAATAGTGCCGCCATAAAATATCATACAAAATCCAGCATATTCAGTTCTCTTCGACTGCACCATAGCGTTCTCGTGGCTATTCGACATCACCCTGTGTTACATAATTCCCCTACATCTTGTCCAGCATCATGAAGTATACTTTTTGATGACGCATGGGATGGTGGTGAAGAAATGCAGCCACGTAAGAGCTACCCTCCCCATTAACTACACGGGCAGGTTCGTCCAAAACTGTACAGCATCCCCGATCCTTGATAGTACCTCACCCCTGTATTGTAGACTGTTTACTTGATATACTTCACCATCTATCCCCCAATCTGTGAGGACTTTGTTCTTCTGCTCGTAAGCCTGCCAACTCTACACCCTTCCACCCCACCACCCCCAATCCCCTATTGATCCGGAGCCTCTGTAGATTCTGGAAAGGTATCTAAATTGTGCAGAGTGATGGCCATATTTTTGTAGAGGTTTATCCACATATAACAGAATATCTGTGTAGAGATTTTTGTGTCACTCTGCCCACTGTGATGCATGTCTCTGGGATATATTGTTGGAAATCTCGCTAAGGGTTTGAGTGCAGTTGAGAATAAGATTGGGTAGACGGGCAGCCCTGACGTGTAACGTGTTCCAACAACCCCCTTGAAGATACCCAGGTGTCCGTCAGGCTGTTGTATAGTAGTCTAAGCCAACCCATGATCTCACTGCCTAAGCCATAGGCTTCCAATACTTTGATTTACTCGCTAGGCTGTGGTTGTTCAAACGCTTTAACTGCATCTTGGACCATTTCCCTTTGCAAGTCTTTAACAAAGTCCATCACATGATGAAAACGGCACACGTTCATGTTCGCATCATGCCCCCCTCCCACCCACTTATAAATCCACACTGATCAGGATGCACTAGATTCGGGCTATCCTGGCCAATCTGAATGCTAATACTTTTCCAAGGATCTTTACATCCGCATTCAGCAAGAAGATGGGCCTGTAGGTGGTGCATTGGGTCGGGTCTGTGTCCTTTTTCATGAGCTCATTGATTATTGCCCATTATTTCTGCTAGTATGCCCTTAAGGAATACTTGGTCTTGTACCCTTTTCAGTTGGGGGACCAGAACGTCTGACTTCTCGATTAAAACTCCATTGGGCACCCATCGCTCCCTGAAGCCCTAATGGTTTGCATAGATTGTAGCGCATATAATCTCTCCCTCTATGGGCACCGCCAACCCTTCCTTGGCTTCCCCTTTCAATTTGAGCAGACTTGCCAGGTCTAGCAAATCTAAGGACTCCCTGTCTAAGCACCCTCAGTTGAATCCAGCTGCTTGTAATGCCCACGGAGCACCTTGTTTATCCCCCGTTGTGACTGTGCTCTCACTCCCCACCCCCTTCCTCCACGCCCACCTTGTATCCCTTGCCATGTATTATCATGCAGCGATTATGGTCAAATTGCGACAAGTTCTGAGTTTCCTAGTGAGCTTACATTTTTTTCCCCCAACTCCTCCCTCTCCTGCTCCCCCTTTGTGAAGTCCATTTCTAACTCTTGGCTCTCCCCCAGCCCCTTCATTGAGTCATCTATTGCCCCCCAAATCCCCACCTCCTCAATCTACTGATCCTTTGCTTCATTTGAGGGAGGTGGTAATAACCTCTCAAGGAGCGTGCATGTGCCGCATCAGTTAACATACTGGATTGCAGCCTCCATGACCACACAGCAGGTCTGTCAAAATGGCCACTATGGGGAGTGATCTGACGGGCTTCTGTCTCAATACTTGCATTTAGCAAACCAACAAATGCTCTCTCCCTAGAGCAATTAATGTAACCTGGAATACGAATCATGAACCCCAGAATGGTAGGAGTATCCCTTTTACACCCCATGTGTTTCCTGTCCGCTATACCAAGTCCAGCTGCTCTATGACCTGGTGCAGAGCTGGCGACGCTTGCTGCTGTTTAGGGAGGCCCTTCTTCCCCGTCTGATCCAGGACACAGTTGAAATCATTCCAGCGTTCTCAGAACCGTAACTTGCAAATGGGTTTCCTATAATAGTGCCAGTTGCAAAACATTTAGCTTCAAATACTGTTCCACCTGTAGCAGCTGCTCGCTGTTACCCAGGGCCCTCACTTTCCATGTGCCTATTGTGTAAGGTGCTCGCACCGCTGAAGCAAAGCAAGTTGGGTCGGCACACATCCTCTGATCCTTTGGGACCCCGTCCTATGCCTTCTGACATCCTGAATGTTCATATGCACCGGTCCTTTTATAACTAATCTCGACCCTGAATAACTCCACCCCCTTCCCACAGCTTTCAACCAACACTAACCAAGATGGCCTTCCATCCCCCACCTGCGTACAGGTGTGGACTGCGGATCTCGCTGTTGGGACAGCTGTCAATCTGTTCATACCTTTCTGTGTTGGACAGTGGGTGCCCTACTGAGGACTTGGGGTGAGTGATACGGACCACATCCAGATGTTCCCCCCCCCCCATGCTAGTCACTCCCCAGGTCTGGGTGTTACTTGATACATGATGGCTCAGTTCCTGTGGCGCCTGTTTCAGTAACTTCTTTGCAGCCAGTTCAAATCTTCTTGCAGTGAGAAGGTTCTGGCATCCTCAATCACACGTACCTTCGCTATAAAAATGGTCATGTCCTGTAGATTAGTTTGCTCGTCTCGTGTGTTGGGCGGCAGCATGCTTCGTTATCTGCTTAGGTTCCAGAAAGTGCCTAGTTGGCGTGTGGTTCAGCTTACCTCGCTCTCTGCAAATCGGGGATGACCTGCTTTTGTTTCAGGGTCGGGTGTGCCCCAAAATTCTGCACACTCCTCTCAGGCGGTTTCTTGCACTCCTTCTTTCTGCTTCCCCCCACAAGTGACTCATGGAACCCGGAATAGGGGCCCAAGTGTCTCCTCGCAGCAACCACTTTGCGTTGCCCTCTATGCAAGGTTGCGGCTTCACGCGTCCTAGCTGACCTCAATCTCCGGCCCCCCTTCTATACCAGGATGTGCGGCCGCCATATGGTCTACTTCACTTATCCTGATATGGGGGACGCTCAGCCTTGCTTACTGTAGAGTGGTATATTGGGGCTAGCGGGTGGAACAGCACACACTGTTCATGCACCAATCCCAGGCCCGCTGTGCCCTGGTGAGGTTCCTGCTACCGATCGATGTGCTGGGAACCAGGCTTTGCACAGGTCTCTTATGCGCTGTGTAGTTGCCGGGTTCTACGTGCCCCTGCACTAGAGTCCTCCACCACGTGTATACCTTCTTGTTGGCTAATGCATTGGGTCCCAGGCTGTCTGAGCCGCACGCTGCCTGTGCCTTGATCCTGGGTGAGCGGTGCCCCAATGTGGCCACCCTGTATCATGGGTTTGTCTGCTGTTAAATGCTGTATCGGGCTACAGGCAGCTTGCCAGGCTGCTCACGCCTGCTTTCCGGTCCCAGGTCTTCCCTGTGTTAGGGTTCTTTGCTGTGTGGGTGTGCCTGCTGTTGGCCGACTCGCTGATCAGATCACCCTCCAGTCGCGCACAGTTAGGAGCTCCGACCTGAGGCAATTCCTTGCCCCGGCTCTAGCGGCACGCCACTGCTACACCGCGCCAAGTCTGTCACTGCTCTGCTCCAGCAAGTCGCTGCCGGTGCAGTCACTAGCATGGTGGGGTCCCTCCTGACGGCACCTGGGAATACAGATGTGGCAGGATATAGCGATTCTGGTGCCCGGGATGCTCTGATGGAGCTTGACAATGTCATAGGAGTTCTTTAAGCTGGATAAATGCAGGATATTTTTCTATTAGGAGGGAGCTATGGAGCGTTACCACTGCATCCATCTTCTGGCTTGGCACACCTCCTAGTGGTTGGTCATTTCCCCATCGCCCCTGTATTCACGCCCAGGGTGCTAATTTCTTCAGTCTGTTTTTTTTGTACAGTGGTTTCTATCTAGTTATCTTGCAGATGGGGTGTTTTTATTAAAATCCATTTTCATAGAACTGTAATTAGACATTCCCTTTATGTTGGTCTGTTGTGCTTTGACGTTTGGCTGAATGACCTTCACACCCCCCCCTTAAGAGCATAGCCTTTCCTCGAGTTGGCAGCAGAAAAAACAGATCAGTAGTATGCATTTTTATTCCTACTCATCCTTGTACTCCTGCAGACGGAAATTCAATTCATCGCACCTTGCACTGGGCATTATGGGGCCTGTAGTTGTAATCTGCAGGAAAACTACAGAACAGTCCAGAATGTGGGGGAAGGGCGCTAGATCGGAACTATGATTAATGCTGCCCTAGTCTCTGCCACGATTAAGAGACAGAGAGGAGGCCAGTAGTGCGAATAGGAGCAATCTTTGGTTAGAATTAAACTTTGTGTGAAGTGCCCCAAGGATCAGTTCATGGCAGCGTTGGATTTGCTTGCATTATAAGAATACACATCAGCATATTAAAATATTGTATATCTGAGTTCTGTGACCTTTTTAAGGGAACTTGTCACCTCAGGTTTTCTGAGATGGTTACTGTTCATTGCATGTGGTGTTCAGAATCTGGTACAGTGAAAAATATTAAAGTAGCGCACCCAACACCAGTACGGGTGGAGTTTAGTTTCTTTGGATACAGTCATCCACCCAACATGACTTGTGTTGATGTGGAGTCAACACTTGTTTCGTGCTTCTGGAGCTATGTGCACACCTAGATTTGTCAAACTTTATATGCTGGTCTCCACAGCATTCTGCCTGTTATGTTTGTTGCCGTCATTTATTTTCCCTTTTTTTGTTTTTTGATACTGAATGACATACAGCCTGTTTGGAACTTTGTCGACAGTCCAAATGTTGGTACTTCACATACCTTTAACTGGAGACTACTAATGGACTTTCATTGCATTCCCTTCATTTCACAAAGGAAGAGGCTTGTTGGGTGTTAGGGAGAATTCTCATAAACATGCTAATTCCCTTCACCTTAGAGACCCTCAGCAACTTTGCTGGATTTTGAGGACTTATTTTTTTTTTTTTTACCTGGGAGGGGGAGCCTTTTTTATTTTGATGTGTTTTTTACATTTCTGTTCTTTGATCATGGAGTTTTAGAGAACTCCATGGGCATCATCTTTTCAAGTTACACAGCACCTTCAGTGCAGTGACACAGGGGTGCCTTTCTCACAGGTTTAAATACCTTTTCTGGGATAAACAACTGCTTCCCAGAGAATGTAAAGTGAAATTGACTTTACTAGTCTTTCCAAATTCATAGACCCAGCACACACCATTTTCCAATGGAGGGCTGGAGAGCTTACATGGTATCCCCTGTGTCTAAATACTCATGTAGCAGTCAAATGCTACCCTTGCCTATTGAAAAGGCTGGTGGCAGTGGTTTTACAACGAATTGCCATGATCTTTTCGCGACCATGAACACCGGTAGGTAAAAATCTGTGGAGCCATGTTTTTCAAGATGGTGCCTTAAGCCCCTATGTTTAAACGGGTCCCGGTCTTCTTTTTTTGCTGTTTCTTTTTGGAAAGGTCCTTCTAGTGTTTCTCTGCGCGGCAAACCAGGTTTGGTCCCTTTGTTCGTGTGCCTTTGGCGGGCTTCAGGACTGACGACCGCCTCTGGCGCCTTAGTGTCTGGGGTGGGCAGGAAGTGAGGGAGGTGCCCGAAACTCCCTGTGCTTAGTCTACTAGGAGACACAAATGCACTCTGGCGTGATTGGCTGGCTGCCGAACACGGCAATGACAGCCACCCTGCTGGGTGAGTGACCGCTAAACTGGAATGTAAGGGAGAAAACTGCTTAAAAGGCGAGTCTCCAGGACTGCAAGGCAGGGTCGACCACTGGAACAAAAGAACTGAAGACGAGCTGGAAGAAGATGGCTGCTGCAACTCCTGGACCGTTGGTTTGCCCGGTGAAGCCCTGCTGCAGGTCCGAAATGCCAAACTCCATTCGACAGAAGCTCCTTCAAGGAGCTTCTTCCTTGGAGTTGGTGGGACCAATCAACTCATAAGACACCTAGTTGGGATGAACCAGGGAGAGGGACATCAGTTTGTTCTTGAATCTACAGCTACTGAAGTGACTCCATCTTGTTTGCTTTCTTGAACGATCCCGTGCAGTGCAGGAGTACCCCGACGTCCTCCCTCTTGCCCCCACGACTGAGGCTCCGGAACAGCGAGATCTACAAGCCCTGCCAGGGACCACGACTTCAGCAGCATTTGTTTCTTTGTACAAAAGGTACTGTGCCAACCAGATTGAGAGAATGCCACTCTCGCAGTGAAAGTTCGTGAAACTTTCCCAACTTGCAGGCCTAATCGGCTTGTGACCCGACATGATTCTTTTTCTCCTAAACTACTTCTAAGAACTTTCGCAAAGACTTCACTGTTTGATACCAGAGCTGCTCTTTCCTATCCAGAACACTAGCCCATTGACTTTGGCCTGGCCTATTGACTTAAACTCTTCTGGTGAACTGAAACTATTTGCACTGCCTAGAAAGTATGTGATCTATTCTACCTACTTTTGTCATTTTTGCTCACTGCAAAGTAACTGAACTGCCATTTGGGAGATCAAACTGTCTCAAAAGCTTAGTTTTGTATTGAAGTGTATGGGTGTATAATATTAAGTGGCCTTCTGCTAGTGAAATGTTTTCTAAATGATTGTGTAATAAATTACTGTTTTTACCAAGGAACCTTGAGTATAAGTGTTTACTTGAACTACTGTGATTGAAAGCCCTCTGTGTAACTACTTGTACTGCTCACATTTACTCTTCAGATAAGCCTGGCTTCTCAGCTCGCTACCAAAAACGGTGTGGTACAGACTCGTACCAAAGGTTGGTTTGGCTAACACTTGTAGTCCTAATTGTGTGTAGTGGTCCCAGAGGGTACTGCGTGCAATTCTGCCAAACAATGGGTGGGTGCTTGGTTCGAACAAGTCGTGTGCTAAGTTTTATACTGTCTGGGGAATTTATTCGAACTAGCGTTTGACTCAAGATGCCAATGTTAAGAATTGATATTTTACTCCATGTTGGAGTGATTAAGTGTCATAGCTGTGTAGGCAGTTGTCATTTTTAATGTATACACTCCGTTGTTTTGGCCTAAAGGTGGTGTATTTTGCACTGCAGTGGACTGGTGCAGAGTGGGCCAAACGTATTGCTACTGGTGTAGGAGCGATGGAATCTGAAGCAAAAAAGCTGCATTTGTCTGTTGCTGGATTTTGGCTCTGGTTGTGCTTTTTTTGCTTCTAGATGGCACTTGTGCACCAAGTAGGGAAGTTAACAATACTGTTGTCAGGGAAGTGTATTCTGGTCTATTTCATGCTACATGTGCAACTGTGGCAGGGAGTTGGCCAGCAAGTGCAGCTTGAATACACTAGGGTAACGTTACTCTGGCTATATTAGCTACAATTTTTGGTGAGGTACAATTGACTTGTCATTTATAGTTTTAAATGTTCATTTTCATTTCGATGCTCTTAACTCTGCAATCTTTCCCACTATTGTCCATAAGTGGCCTGTTTTAAGCACGAAGGTGGTGGAATGGTGTGCTGATCTAATGTAAGTCTCTGCTGGATGCTCTCTCAAGATGCTTAAAATCTGCTTTTCGTTTGTTCCAGGTCCACGTAAACCTCCTTCTCTTGGAGGCCCGGATGCAAGCAGCACTCCTCTATGCTCTGAGAGCCATCACCCGTTACATGACCTGAGCTACTAATCTGCCCTCCTTTGCGACAGCACCGTCTGCACATTCTCGCCTGCTTTTATATATATTTTTGGAGTTTCAGACATCAGTAAAGAAGTACTTTGTCCGTAAAATTCTGTCGGGAGGCGTTTGCTGTGGGACTAGATGCGGCTCAGCTCATGCACTGATAACTCGCAGCTACACCAATGTGTCGTCACAACCAGTATTAAAGTTCTTGGCTGGGTCAAACGATCCAGGGGCTGGACCCCTCACTAGGACTCGGCTACGGTTTTCCCTGGGTGGAAGGATGCCTCTTCAGCCAAGTGTTTCCCTTCATGTTACCTTCCATCAGACTGAGGTGCAGCCAAGTAAGGATGGCGATCTGCAGCCTTCTTGAGTGGTTTCGGGATAGGGAAGGTGTGGTGAGGGAAAATGCAGTCAACTGGACCAAAGGGGGTTATGCTGCCGCCTGCTTGCACTTTTTTCGTTGGAGAGACTGAATATTTGAGCCAAAGATCTTAACTATCCCTCAGCAGAGGCTGCCCCCTCCTAATTAATAGATCTGGGGATTAGGGGTGGGGCTCTGCCGCCTTGCAGGTACAAATGTGAAACTGAGGGGTGGGTGTATGTACCATTAAGGGGGGGGGGCTCTGCTAGATGGCGCCACAGTTGATGCTGTATACGTTTGCACTGATGTATGGGCATTGGGGAGGCGGGAGGGGGTTAGATGGAGAAACCAGGATGAATGGTTCACCAAAGTTCATTGCACCCAATTACTTCAAAGAATTGTCTTGCACTGGAAGGGTGTAGGGAGGGAGTGGAGATACTTGAATACGCCTAGATTGCCCACCATTGTTCCATAGCTCAGAAGCTGGAGGTTGTGGGTATTTGGGAGGACTGTTCATTCACAAACACACTCCGTTGGAGTAATGGGGATATGTCGGAGTACGCACAGCCAAGAGATTTTCATCCAGAAAATGCTTTGTATAAATGTTGTTCGATTCATATCTGGGTTCATTGTATTTGTTGCCAAGGGTGTAATGTGGGTAGAGAAAACCCTGCTCTTGTATCATGCGGGGGGACAGGGAATGTAATAATCTTGACGTTGGTTCTCTGGATTCCCTGGACTTTGCAGACTATGGCTTTAGTATGCTCACCCGCAAATGACTATCTGTTTTGACATCTTGGTTTATTTTCAAATGAACAGAGTGTAAAGGGAAGCGTAATAGCAAGACCTATTGCTTTCATGCTTCCATTTTCCACTCGTGCACATTTTTTTTTGGAAGCATAGAGCAGCAAAGCAGAGTTTGCATCTTTGCTTTGCTCTCCTCTTTGCAAGAGCACTTGGTTTTGGTTGGAAGAGATTTTTCATGCAAGTGTGCTCTCCTCTTTGCAAGAGCACTTGGTTTTGGCTGCGAGAGATTTTTCATGCAGGTGTAAAAGCAAAAGATTCCTATTGAATACACATTGGTTTATCACCTGCTGAAGACCAGACTGGTTCCATAGGAATCCATTATACTTTTCAACCTGAAAAGCTTAATTTGCAGGTGGAATTGTAGTTCTCACAAATTGAAGAGTAAAGGCGATGTCGCCTTAATTGTATTCCTCACAATTACACTTTTGCTTCGAATGTTGGAAATTTCATGCAGTGGGCCAGCAACACCCTGCAAGCACAGGCGTTGGTAGTTCGCTGCATGCATAAATGGACCACTCTGGTGTTTTGAGAAGATGTGATTAGGGGATTACTTTTTGGCATTGTGTACATATTTGCAGTGATCATATTATGCCAGAGCCCTGATGTTCCATTACCCCACCCACTTAGCCCCACATGCCTAGTGGCTTAGACCACCACCTTTCTCTATCTTGAAGACTATCAGTCCAAAACAATCTAGAATGGTTTGGGGTTGGGGACATATTTTCCAGCGGATTACTTTATCCAGAGGACTTTATGTATTTTGCTTTTGGAGAGGGAGAAATGGGATTCTCTGGGACCAACAACCATTTTTATTTTGTTGCACTCTATTCAGGCAATTTAATTCTGTCCTCTTACTGTTACAACCCCTACTGAAGTGTTGTAGGGTGGAGGGGTGTGTGGGGGGTTGGTTGTGGGCCAACTGATTTATCAGCTCTGTCAGTTGGCTTTGAGAGGTCTGCTGGTCTGCTACTTTAGCATTGTACCTACATCCCCAAATCTCTTTTTGGTTATCACCGATTTGCACAAATACCCAAAGGGGGAAAGAGCAGTGTGTTTTAACCTGGGTGTGAGATGTCCCTTAGCTGCAATATTCGGGGGTGGGGTAGGGTATTTAGGGAGGGACTGAGGTGGTTTCTACTTGTAACTTCACAACCAAATGTGCCTCTACATTTCACATAAGCTGCTGCCCTTTGAGGTGAAATGGAAGGAAGGCTTTTACTGTGATCTGGGGCCTAGCCCCATACTGCTGTACACTTTAGGGATTGTATTTTGGGGAGGGGCGGGTGTATCTGTTTTGATGACACTATTCCTGCAGCTGTGGAATATGCGCTCATTTTAATTTATTGTAATTTCAAGTTCCTGTTTTCTTTTGTAGTTGGAAATGTGTATGTCTAATATTGCTTGTTTTTTGTGTGACTTTGCTACGAATTCTTTTCAATGAGAAATAAAAGATTTGTTTTTCAGTAAGCCTTGCTCCTACATGTCCCCTGGCCCCTCCCACTACTTCCTGGAACTTAGATAAGAGATGTGCGGAACACTTATGGCAAATGTTGGATTGATGCCAGCAAAATGCTGGTCCTGAGGTTATGATTACTAGTTGGTGGGGCGACCCTTGGAATCAAAGTCTGATCGGCAACTGTTTTATTGATCCTGCAATGGTTTGTTGCTTCCTTTCAGATTTATTTTGGTGACGTCTGTCTGGAAATGTCCATGCCACAATAGGTTTTAGGTGCCCCAAGTCTTTGATGGCTTGAGATGGCATGTAATTTCACTGTTGACATGGTGCTATTCTATCTTCAAACATTCTCAACATAGGTCACAAATAGTCACCTGGGCCAGAATGTTACACGTATAGTAAATGGCAGGCACCTAGTGACTACGGTCTCATTTAGGCTCCCCCCCGCCCCCCCAAGATATTCCTACATTGAAATAAGCCCCTTTTGAGCTTGAAGGGGCCAAGCTGCCAATAAGAGAAATTGTGACCTGAGAGAAGAAACTGAAGCATCTCCCTCCCCAGATCAATCCTTTCCTGATTATCCTTTAACAAGCCAACTATCCTTGGCAGAGGATGCAATGGTGGATGCTGGGAAGGGGGTGGAGGGCGGTTCCCATTTCACAGAATCTGCACAAGAGTGCAGCCTAGAGTTCTATCTAGATCTTGTACAGCAGAAACCTTCACCAAAAGGCATGATGGTAAAAGATGCAAACGGCACAGAAAACATTTATGGAAGCAGAAATGTTTTAAGGCAAGCCTTAAAAAGATTAAACTCTAGAATTCAGTGAAGGGAGGGTGGAGGAGAATTCCAAAGCATGGGGCTAGACACTGAGAAAGCACGCCCACTGCAATGTTCCAGACGATGGTGAGGAACTGTGAGTAACCCGCAGAAGTAGAATGCAACAAATGAGCAGGACAGTAAGCGAGAATAAAGAGTTCCCATAACTTACTAGAAAGTCTTAATTCTATTAAACATGGAGGCGAGCATTATGCTTCTTTCTTTATTTGAACATGAAAAGAAAGCTCCGCAGCAAGACATTTTTATGTACCTGAGCACAATGGGTGATGTGTAATAAAATAAGTACACCAAATATATATATAATTAACATGTGATGTCCATAGTCCCTGGGGAAGAAAGAACTCCATTTCCCAGGGGACGTCTCTTAAGTTCAGCCAGAGGTCACCAACATGTGACCTTAGTCCTCCAATGGGAATGTAGGTCTCTTCATAAACAGTCCTGAACATGATGTAACTTCCTCTTTCAAGGCTGCGAACTTGACTGTCCATAACTTGGTAAGTAAATGCAACTGTAGACATCTCATAACAGAATTGAGCTGCAGGTTTGGCGGACTTGTCTGCAGGCGCTGTCAAGAGATAGAGAAAATACTAGAATTACTTCATGCATATGACAACCCTAGTTCCTTTTGTAGGGTGGGAGAGAAAAGCTTGAATGCTTTAGAAAGCATATACAAATTCCAAATCATCAGTAATTCATAGTATGTACATGATTACCCTTGAGCGTGTTACGCACTGCTATTCCTTCTCTCGCCGGGTAGGATAATGCTTTCCTCCGTGTCTTTAATAGAATTAAGACTTTCTAGTAAGTTATTATGGAAAATCTTTATTCTATGTCAAGACCGGAGATTCTCATTATGCTTGTTTAAAGCTTACTTACCACGATATATGCCGGCTGATCTACAGGTTTCTGGTAGACTTGCTTAAATATTGATTTGCTTGCCCAGTCTGCCATCCTCATGATGTCCTCTAGGCGAACTCCAGCCTGAAAGGCTTTGGAGGCCATGGCTCCTCTCACGGAGTGGGCTCTGAAGTGCTGGGTATCTATCCCTGCTTGAGTTAGAGTCCAGCGCACCCAGTGTGCCGAAGTTGGAGCGGAAACTGCCTTGTGCGGTTTATGCAGAGCTATCAATAGCTGCCCATTGGGGGAGGTCCTAAGTGGGGCTGTCTTTTCTTCGTAAACCTTCAAGCATTTAACCAAGCAAAGCTTGGGCTGGTCTCTAAAAGCGGGGTAAGAAATCACACTTGAGTTGAATTTCGTCCTCCTTTGTATATGAAATACGATGCAATCGGGAGAAAAGGTCCTGCCCGTTAGATCGAGAGATCTGACGTCAGACTCTCCAGCAAGAGAGCAGGCAGAGTAGGGTAGTAAGTTTGCTGGATAGGGCCGTACGGGATAACTCCTCATTATGCAGCCATGACAGAAAAAGATTCAATATATTCTGAACGTCCCAAAGCTTTACGTAGCGGGGCGGAGGTGGGACTGTAAGTCTGATACCTTGAGTAATCTGCAAACGAGGTGGTGTTCTCCTGCTTGGACCCCCTGAACAAGGTCATGTCCAGCAGAAATGGCTGAACGATAGGCGTTCTGTCCTGTAGGCAAGACCTCTTTCAACTAAAGCTAGGAAATTCAGGATCTCCTCTACAGGTGCTTAAACTGGATGTAATCCTTTTCTTCAGCACCAGGTGCACAGGTGTCCCAGGAGTTGGAATACCTCTTAAGGGTAGCAGGAGCCCAGCTTTCCTCGATGAGACTGCCATGCGTGACATGCCGGGGACTCTCCATCTTGACCTGAAATCCTCCAGGCTGCTAGGATCAGTGATCCGCTGAGAAGAAGGGGGTGTTGCTGCCCTGATGGATCTAATGGGAGATCCGGAAACTGGGGTAGTAGGATTGGAGAATCCGAGGAAAGTTCACGAAGAACTGGATACCAGGTCTGAGAGGTCCAGACTGGGTCTATGAGGACTAGAATGCTCCTGACGGGCCTTTGCCAGGGTCCTCGCTATCATGGTGAATGGGGGGGGGGAAAGGCATGATGTATTCCCTGGGTCCATTGTTGCAGAAATGCGTCTGCTGCTGCCGCTGGATCCGGCTTCCAGCTGTAAAACACTGGTAGCTGGGTATTGAGTCTGGAAGCAAAGAGGTTTATGGACATAGAACCCCAAACTTCTTGGAGGTGGAGAAAGATTTCTTTGAGCCTCCTGTCGCTGTAATCTGTTGAGTGACGGGAGTACCAGTGCGCTACCATGTTTGTGAGACCAGGGAGATATTCTGCTGTGACTGAAATTCGATGTTCCAAACAGAAATGCCAAAAATCCTTGGCCAATTCTGCCAGAGGCCTCGATTTGGTGCCACTTAGATGATTGATGTACCTTATGGCGGAAATGTTGTCCATTTTCAGCAAGATGCAGCAACTCGCTCTGCCTCTGGCGAAGGAGCGTACCGCAAAAGAGCCTGCAAGAAGCTCTAGGCAGTTGATATGCAGATACAGCTCCTGAGGAGACCAAGTTCCTCCCGTGGCGACGGAGCCGCATCTCGCTCCCCAAACGGAGGGACTGGCATCTGATTAGATTGATACCTGGGGCAGATCCGAAGATGGCTCTGCCGTTCCAGGCTTCCATGTGAGTGAGCCACTAGTTGAGCTCCGTTAACGCCTGAGGTGATGCTCTCAGGTGTTGGGAGTAAGAAAGGCTGTGTCTTAAGTGCTGACCCTTCAATCTTTGTAATTCCCGGTAGTGAAGGGGGCTGGGAAATATAAATGGAGGATAGCAAACCTATTAATCTTGCTAGCTCCCAAAGGGAGAAAAGACTGCTCTGTAGAAGTCTGCGTATCTCCCGTTTGGTGGAGTGAATCTTGGCTGTTGGAAGGCAGAGTTGAGAATTCTGAGTATCCACCACGAACCCCAGAAATGCCAGGTTCCTGGATGGATGAAGAATTGACTTTTCCCAGTTTATGAGAAAGCTGAGGCTGTGTAGTATATCTATGGCTAGTCTGCCTCTGAACTAGCTCTTGTGATTGAGCCATAAAGATGATGTTACAAATAAATTAAATTATAAGTTGGACACCTTGTTCTCTTAGATGAGCTACTACTGGCCTTAGAAGTTTGGTAAAAACCCAAGGTGCTGAGGAGAGCCCGAAAGGTCGGCTTGTGAACTCCCAGTCTCGATTTCCCCTTGAGAATCTTAGATAACCTACGTGTGCCTGATGAATAATGGGCACTGCAAGGTAAGCATCCTTCAGGTCTAGGCACATGAGCCAATCGTTTGGTCTCAGGAGGTCTCCGAGCATGTGTATACCTTCCATCTTGAAATGGTGGTAAATGATGAATTCGTTGAGAGCTTTTAAGTTTATTACTGGGTGCACCTTTTGTTTTCTGCGTACCAGAAATATGGGGGTGAAGAAGCCTCCTTGACTTGAGCAGGGGTGAATCGCTTGTTTCTGATAAAGGCTGTGTATTTCGTCTGTTTGGGACATCACTATAGGGGTAGGGCGACAGATTTAAACGGGCTGTGCAAAAAACTCTAGGCACAAACCGCAAGCTGTGTCCCTGACCCAGGCATCTCCCGATAAGGTATCCCAAGCTCTTGCAAACATAGCTAGCCTCCCTCCTATAGGTGTCTGTGGCGCAGGCGCTGTTATAAGTGCACTGACCTGAGGAGTGTTGTTGGGCTGGATGTCTAACCGCTCTTCTCCAGGCACGCCCTCTTCCACGTTCTCTTGAAGGGAAGAATGTGTCGGTGCGCTGTTGCCAGGCGTTATGCTGGTCCCTGGAGTGCTGAGGTCTTTTGTCGAAGAAATAACGGCCAGAGGAGCGACCTCTACCGGCCCTGGAAAAACCTTGGAAGCGAAAACTCTCTTGCTGGAGGCCTGAGCTTTGTCCAATGCGGTGAAGATACCGACACATTTTGACATTCCCTTCATGAAAGGATCTCCGAAAAGCGGGCCCTGAGCAGTAGCACCAGACTGTGTCAGCTAATTCGCTCAGCTTGCCGTCAATATTCAATAGAATGCCTTTATGACGCTCAGTTGATATGGCACAACTAGCATTTCCTAGTAGGCAAATGGCCCGCTGAAGCCAGCCTGAGAGAATCACCGGGTCAATGGGGTCGGATGTGTCGATGGCTGCTTCCGCTAGGTCCAAGATCTTGGCAAGTGGACCCGTAACGTCCAGAACGTGACCGGACTTCCAGGCGCCGTCTATGCCTTTCCTAGGGCCCTTCACATTTTTGCCCAAAAATGTAATCCTTTTAGAATCTAGCTCTGGTGTTAGAGCTACTTTATCTGCAATATCTGGACGGGGGCATCCGGCTCTGGCTTTCACCTCCGTATCGAGGGGTTTGCGCAGTCTGGAATAAATGTATTCAGCTGTTCTGGAAGACGGTCCCCAGTCAGTGGATCTGGGATGTATTAGATCCTCCGGCGCGAACATCCCCTTTGAACATCCCCATTGAAGGAGACTTATTCCTGGTTTTCTTCTTGGGGATGGGGGCTGCCGCAATCCCTGTGCTTGAGGGCTTCGAACCCTCTATTTGACAGTCCTCCTCAGAGAAGGTGTGGGAGTGATCAGCGTCATACACGCCTCTTCTCCGATTGTCTTCCGTGCCCTGTCTATCTCCCTCCGGGCTTGAGGGTCTATTACCCCTGTCATCCTCCTCGGGGTAATAGGGCCCATACTGGGAAGGGGTTACATTCCTATTCATAAAGGCTTTCTTTAGCCTGGAGAAGGCGTCCGATACGGCAGCAGTGGCAGGTTCTGGCTGGGGTCGCTTCAGAGAGCTTCTTGCGAGCCGGGATACATCCCCCTTCAGTAAGGTTCTTCCTCTTTTGGGGTCTTTTCCTCCCAGGTGGAGAGGTTTCTCGTAGGTGCTCCTCCATAGTATCTAGGCGGTGTTGAATAGGAAGGACGATGTCAGTTACTGCCTTTTTAATGCTGGTCTCAACCGAAGATCCCAGCATTTTTTGCAGGCTATTTGCCATTGCCACCTCATCAATATAGCAGGGATCTTCCTCACGCTCAGACCAATCCTGATCTGATTGAGGGGAGTACTGCGCTGCCATGGTTAATCTAAAGCACCTTTATTCACTTTAAAAAACAATATATATTTATTAATGCTAATCTGTTACTTTAAATGATTATAAGCACTGCAGTAAGGATTCTGGTGCTCACGTTCGCAAAAGATTGTTATAATCCTAACGTACACGCGCACTCGTACGTCGGCATCCTGAGAAAAGGACCAGGGAGAGCAGGAGCTCCCCTGGTGGCACTGCAGGCTTCAGGAAGGCTGCGCTGGCTTCCCCAAGCCGGAGGAGAATACCGAAGGGCCGGGGAAGCGAGCGTGAGCACACCGAGGGGTCTGCTTCCACAAACTTCGAATCAGCTGATAAACTGGCGGCGCAAACTAAGAGTTTCGTGTACTACGCTGCCTCCGACGCCAGCAGGATGTAGCTGGCGCCTGAGGGGAGCAAGGAAAGGTACGAAGCTACAGAGTCGTAGCTGAATGATATCGAACATTCCTATACTGTCAAATACGGCATTAAAATATGTTGTTTGAAAATAAGTAAAATATAAATAACGTTATATTAAATCATAGAAACACTTCATAAGCAGTACCGAACATTAATGTACTTCTCCAGCATTGGATCTTTCATGGATTCACATGCTTAGAATATTCCCCGTCGTCAGACTGGGACCCCTCGGTACACATATATAGCCTTTTCCAATAGGAAAACTTCGACACTTTTGTGTCCTATCTACGTCCTTTTAGGACCCGCCTACGCATGCTCCGTAGGCCGTCCCAGTATAAGAGGCCCGCCCCCACGGCTCCCCTTCAGATTTCAACCGTCTCCAAAGTAGTGGGATCTCCTCGCGTTGTCTTACTATTTTGTACAAGGTTGCATTACTAGAATTTGAGTACAGAAAATGTCATCCGTTTCAGGAAAAGCGCTGTTCCGCCCATGTGCGACGTGCGGCTTGAAAAAAGTTTACGAGGGGGACGGACATATGGATTGTATATATTGCCTCCACCCTAATCATTCGGCGGATAACTGCGACATATGCAAAGGGTTTTCTCAAAAAACCCTAAAAGACCGCAGTCGACGACTGGTGGCATGGCTGAATGATGGACCGGGGGCATACCCCCCTTCGGAGGTAGGCTCCACACAATCGGCGAAAACATCACGCCGCGCTACCTCGTCGGAACCACCGGCGAAGAAATCTCGACCGACGGAAAAAGAGTCGTCTGACGAGGAGTCTCTCGTTGAGTGACTTCCAAAGAAATCATCTTCATCAAAAAAGCATGAAAAGGAAAGGAAATCCTCCTCGGGCGATCATCATAGATCGACCACGAGTCGAGAGTCGAGTAAAAGCAAGCAAAGTGTGGAAAAGGCGGGACCGCCAAAACCACCTGCTAACTCAGTCGTCGACGGCAGCCCAGTCATCGGCCTCCATCCTGCCACTTACGCAGGTGGCACCCACCGACGTCGACGATGGCCTCGTTGACGGGGGTTCTACAAGAGGCCTGAAATTTTTGATCCGATTCCCCCCGGATACTTTACTACAAGAACAGGCTGTGTTGCTGTCCTCGGAGGACGAGAATGAGAGAATAGCTGGCCCAGCAGACCTAGGGCTACAAGTGGCCGACAAGTCGTCGACGAGGGGATCCGTTATACCGGTATCTGCCCCTCTTCTCAATCCTCAATCTGTTTTGTCGTTGGAAATTCTGTCCACGCTTCAGTTGTTGTTACAGTCGTTGGACCAGAGACTACCTCAGGCAAACCTACCACAGGCACCCGTCGACGAGTCGGGCCCGTCCCGTCAACCGACGCACCTACGCACGCCAATCTCAGCGCTGGCACAAGAGGAAGGTGAGCTGCCAGATTCGGAGTCAGACAGGGGAGCCATGTCGGATATCTCATCATCCCCCTCCAGGGATCCAACCTGGGAGTCAGAGGTGGAGTTCGAAACCCCTAGAAGCCCAGCTCACATGTCCCCTCCGGACGACATTGCGTCATTCCATTCTATGATGGAGAAGGCATGCAAAGAATTTGGTTTGTCCCAGGAAGAGCAGAAAAAGGACTGTTTTTTTTGTTCGACCACATGGGTAAGAGAAGGAGGTCTGTGTTCTCGATACCAATACTAGACCATGTATGGAAAGAGGGGTTGCATACAATGCGTCACCCGTTTTCAGAACCGGCAGTGAAAGGACGCCTGGAAAAAAAGTTTAAGGCTCCAGAGTCTACCCCCAAGTGTTTATCCTCCCAACCAACGCCAGACTCGGTGGTGTCGGCGGCAGCGGCGAGGAAGGCGAAGGCCCAGCACAAGTGCGCGACTCCTCCTGAGAACGAAGCGAGACGCCAAGATGCCTTTGGCAAAAAAGTGCTATCCGTGGGAGCGACCACAGTAAAGGCCGCAAACTCTCTGGCAATTGTTGCCAGATACGATAGGGAGATGTGGCACAGGCTAGCTCCGTTGCTTGATCATCTTCCGGAAGAGCATAGGAAGGCAGCGATGTTACTCGTCCGAGAAGGTGAGGAAGCCTCAAATCACGCAATACACATCGCGGTGGACCTCGCGGAGTCAGGCTTCAAGCAAGTAAATAATGGGGTCGTATTACGTCGACAGCCATGGCTTAAGTGTACCTACTTCAGACCAGAAGTACAATACAAAGTTTTAGATATGCCCTTTGAGGGAGACCTTCTTTTCGGTGAGAAGGTGGACGAAGCCCTAAAGGGAATGATAGAGGACTCGGACACCTCATGTTCTTTGGGTGCCCTCCAGAGTGGCAGAAACTACAAGTCTTTTCGTCCCTTTAGAGGGGCTTCAGGTAATTCAAGATTCTCTGCATCTGGAGACAGATCCTTTGGCAGATCAGCTTACCCCTCCCAGGGATACAGACGTGCCTCCCAAACGGCAAACCGTCGCCAGAACTTCCAGACTTCCAGGAAAAGACCATCATATCCGTCGTCGAGAGACAAGCAAAATAAAGATCAGCAGTGACATACAACACACCGTTCTGGGGGGAAGAGTTTCAGCATATGTCGACGAATGGGAACGAAAAACGACGGATCAATGGGTGCTGGATACTATAAGAAACGGACACACTCTACAATTCAAACACAGCCCTCCGCAAATTCCACCTGCGTTCACCGCTCATTCCCATCTGAAGATACTGCAACAAGAGGTAACACTCATGTTAGCAAAGGGCGTGATAGAATTAGTTCCAACATTACAGAGAGGTCAAGGAGTCTACTCAAGATATTTCGTCGTAAAAAAGCCGAACGGCAAATGGCGTCCCATTTTAGACTTACACGATCTCAACAAGTCTTTAAAGAGCCTGAAATTCAAGATGCTCACTCTGCAGGAAGTGATCCGCGCCGTTCAAGAGGGGGATTTTCTAGCGTCCCTGGATTTACAGGATGCGTATTTCCATATTCCAATGTGTCGGAAACACAGGAAATTCCTAAGATTTGTAATAAGGCAGACGCACTACCAATTCACGGTTCTTCCTTTTGGGCTCAAGACCTCCCCCAGAATGTTCACGAAATGCCTGGCTCCTGTAGCGGCCTGGCTAAGGAACCAAGGCCACCATGTATACCCATACCTCGACGACTGGCTGGTAAGGGGATCCTCCCCGGCGTCGACCAACACAAGTTTTACAAGCCACCATGCAGCTTCTACAACAGCTGGGATTTGCCATAAACTTCGAAAAATCCTCTCTGCAGCCATCGAGATCGCTGGTATTCCTGGGGGCACAGTTCGAGACCCAGTTAAGACTAGTCAAACCTTCTCTCGACAGAACCTCAAGACTCAATCAACAAGCATGCCGACTACGGCGAAACACCAAGATCTCAGTGAGAAAATACGTTTCGGTCCTAGGGGCCATGGCATCCTGCATCCATCTGGTGGAAAACTGTCGCCTATTCATGAGGCCAGTCCAGGAATTCCTCGCGGACCGATGGACGCAGGCTCAAGGATCGTGGTCAGACAAGATAACCATCGACAACGGCAAGCTGCTTCGGACCCTTCAGTGGTGGCAGAGTTTCCACAATCTGAACAACGGCGTACCCCTACAGGAGCCGGAGTTTCAGCGAACCATAGTCACGGATGCGTCCCTAACCGGATGGGGAGCTCACATGGGTGCTCTCCAAACGCAAGGTCGCTGGTCTCCAACGGAGTCACTCCTACACATAAACGTGTTAGAGCTCAGAGCAGTACGATGGGCCTTGAAGGCATTCCTACCACACATCAGGGGCTCGCGAGTACGAATACGGACCGACAATACAACGGCCATGTTTTATCTGAGGAAACAAGGAGGGACGCGATCAAGAACTCTTTCCATAGAAGCCCAGAAAACATGGCATTGGGCATTAAAGCACGAAATTTCCATCGTGGGGAACTCCCAAGCAGACTCCCTCAGCAGAAGCATGGCCCAGATACACGAGTGGGAAATGGACACAGTTCACCTGATGAAAGTGTTCGAGAAATGGGGTCACCCCCCTCTGGGTGCCTTCGCGACCAAAGACAACAAGAAATGCGAGCAATTCGCAAGCAGATGGCCTCAAGAGGGCTCCAGGGGGGATGCATTCTCCTTCCCATGGACGGACATGTTCCTCTATGCTGTTTCCCCTCATACGGAGGACAATACAGTGGATACGCAGATACAATTGCTGGGTAATTCTAGTGACACCATACTGGCCAAGGCAACCGTGGTTCTCCGACCAGCTTCACCTGTCGCTGGAACATCCCATAGGGTTTCCCAAAGCCCCAAACCTACTATCCAGGGAAAAAGGCACGGTGTGGCATCACGACCCGGACAGTCTCAACCTTACAGCCTGGCTCCTGACATTTCAGAGTTCGGTGCCTTAGACGTTTCGGAGGATTGTCAAAAATTTCTGTAATGGGCTAGAGCCCCTTCTTCAAACAAATCCTACTCCTATAAGTGGCGGAGGTTCTGTGAATGGTGTAGGGGACAACAGGGCCTACAACCGTTGTCGGTGACGCCGGAATAGGTTCTACCTTACCTGCTCCTCTTAGCGGAGAGGGGATTATCCTTCACATCGATAAAGGTGCACCTGGCGGCCATCTCGAGGTTCACAAGGAAAAGGCAGTTGTCTCCTCTATTTAGCGACAGACTTGTAAAACACTTCATGAGGGGTTTATTTCGAGCTTTTCCCCCGGGAAAAACGTTTCCCCCCAACTTGGAGTCTCAACACAGTGTTGGCAGGCTTAATGAAACCGCCTTTTGAGCCTATGGCCACGTCCGACATAAAATTAATTTCGTGGAAGTTGGCATTCTTGATTGCTATCACATCAGCTAGAAGAATCTCGGAACTGCAAGCGCTGGTCGTAGACCCGCCATACCTAAGATTCTTTAAGGACAAAGTAGTCCTGGCAACTAATCCTATGTTCGTTCCGACAGTGTATCACAAACACTCGTCCATTGTTCTCCCTACTTTCTTCGCCACACCATCATCGGCAGCAGAAAAAGCTCTTCATACCCTGGACGTTAAGAGGGCTCTGAAATTTTACCTACATCGTACACAGGAATTCAGGTCTACTAGACAACTGTTCGTCGCGTATGGTCCGTCGACGAGAGGAAAAGCAATCTCTAAACAAGGATTGGCTCGATGGGTCTCATCGACGATTGCGTTTTGTCACTCTAAGGCCGGAAGGCCACTGCAAGGACATCCTAGAGCCCATTCTACAAGATCGACGTCCTCCTCAACAGCTTTATGGGCAGGAATTCCGATGACTGACATATGCCAAGCTGCGGCATGGTCAGTGCCCCACATGTTTACCCGCCACTACTGCCTTGCCAGGCAGCATGCGGACGAGGTGCAGATGGGAAGAGCTGTCCTGCGCCATCTGTTTCAGTAAGGTAAGCTCCACGCTGTGGAGAATATGTGGTCTACCTTTTAATGACAGTTTATTTTATGTGGGTTAGGTTATTTGAGGTAACTTATTCCTACTGTACATATGCATTGTGTAGTATGTTGAGGGTATATTACATTCTCACCGCCGTCTCAAGTGTTACTGCTATACAATCTATTCTAAGCATGTGAATCCATGAAAGATCCAATGCTGGAGAAGGGAATAGTTTCTTACCTGTAACTCCATTTCTCCAGCATTGGTATCTTTCATGGATTCACATGTGCCTGCCAACCTCCCCGGAATGTAATGTATTTGATAAGTCTAACCCTTCCTACTTTGGAGGGGCCGAAATCTGAAGGGGAGCCGCGGGGGCGGGCCTCTTATACTGGGACGGCCTACGGAGCATGCGTAGGCGGGTCCTAAAAGGACGTAGATAGGACACAAAAGTGTCGGAAGTTTTCCTATTGGAAAAGGCTATATATGTGTACCGAGGGGTCCTAGTCTGACGACGGGGAATATTCTAAGCATGTGAATCCATGAAAGATACCAATGCTGGAGAAATCGAGTTACAGGTAAGAAACTATTCCCATCTCTTGCTGTGAGCAGGAAAGATATAGGAAGTTGCATCATGTTCAGGACTGTTTATGAAGAGACCTACATTCCCATTGGAGGACTAAGGTCACATGTTGTTGACCTCTGACTGAACTTAAGAGACGTCCCCTGGGAAATAGAGTTCTTTCTTCCCCAGGGACTATGGACATAACCTAATATGTTGCAATTTGTTATATATATTTATTTTTTTAAAACATTTTTTGTTTATTCACACAAACAATACAAACCAAACTTGCAGTGCATACAATTTCAATTATGCATCGCTTTATTATGTTCACTGCTCCCCTTATCCCACCCCCCCTTTCGAGCCTACTCCTCACATTCTGTTCCTGCATCTTGTGATAGGGTGTCCTGCCATGGGTTCTGTTGGGTCTCACACTGACCAAACAACTCTGCTATTAATAATTTCCAGGCCATTAGGGTCTCCATCTCCTCCTCCCCCCAAGTACTGCTTGATTCTTGCCATACCATGGTTTCTGCCTCAGCCCATTTCTGCAAGTCTTTCCACCATACTTCTAGTCGAGGTCTGTGGCATGTCTTCCACCCCATAGCAATTCTCATCTTTGCCAACACATATGCCAGGTCCCTTAGTTTGCTCACATGCTTACGTTTTTGTGGTCTAGGGAACCCCCCAACAAACAGGCCCACACTGTATCGACCACAATTTTAATAGCTCTTTCTGCTAGTCTGTGTGCCACTTCGCTCCAAAAGCGCTCAATGACCGGGCATGACCAAAACATATGTACCATACCATCATTCTCTTCATCACATTTGGGGCATGCTTGCCGTCCCACATTTTTAAACCTAGCTATCCTCTGGGGTGTCATATACGCCGTATGCGTAATGTACAGTTGAATCTGCTTTAGTCTTGCATTCCTAGACACGTTCTTATGGTACCCTTGGGCTCGTTCCCATCATCCATCAGGGCTCCCACTTCCGCCTCCCAGTCTTGTCTCAGTTGTCCTTTCCTACTTTGGACATCATCATCCCGTATATTCTGGATATCTCATGCCCCCCCACCACCTCTGATACGTCATAGATTGTATCTATGGTAACATCTGGTTCTGCCTCCAGTACCACTTCAGGCCATGTCCTCTTGATTCTCCGCACCAGTCTATGATACGTGATATACTGGCCTATGTGTAACCCAGTTTCCTCCCTCAACACCTCAAAATCTATTATAGTCCCTTCTTGCCAAACATCACCCATTGTTGCTATCCCAACTAGTTCCCAGTGGTTTCTGATTGCCACCCTTAGTTGCTTCTCTTCCCCCACCAGTGCTACTAATGGTACCTGCGGGGAACACGGGGATGGGTTCTCCATCATCCGGCATGCCCTGCGCCATATCGTCCATCCGAGTACCATCATCTTTGGGCGCCCCTCCATTTCGTCTTTGGGAAGCCACAAGATCTCCCTTAAATAAAATGGGGCACAATCTTGTCTAAACAGTCTGGACTCGGGTCACTTCCTCTGAGAGCCATTTAGCCACATATTGCAGCTGGCTTACTATATAATAAACTTCGTAATTAGCCAGTTTATACCCCCTTTCTCATAGAAATTCTGTAGCTTCCAGAGGGCCACTCTGTTCCGTGTGCCATGCCAAAGGAAATCCCTGCACATACTGTCCAAACTAACAAAGAACTTCTTTGATATCAAGTGCGGTATATTCCCAAAGTAATGCAGAAGCCTAGGTAGGACCACCATCTTCAACATTGTCCCCCGGCCCATCATTGCTAACGGCAGCTTCACCCAAAACCTCATGCAATTTTCAATTTTCTTAATGGCTATCTCTGTATTGCGCTTATGCTCTTCTTCCACCGTGTGGTATATATCTATCCCCAAATAGCAAAATGTGCTAACATCCCATGGTATCTGTAACACAGGTAACTGTTTTAATGGGAACCCTTTATATCCACCCAATGGGAGCATGCTAGATTTCTGAGGGTTCACCGCTATACCAGACAGCCATGCATATCTTTCCATCACTCCCAAGATGTATTGGAGGTTCTCCTCCGGGTGTCGCAAGTACAGCAGCATGTCATCCGCATATAGGGAGATTAGGTGGTGTTCCCCTCCCACAGCAATACCTATCGTATCATATTGTTGTCTCAAATATATCGCTAGGGGTTCCAGGCCTAATATATAGAGCATAGGGGACCATAGACATCCTTGTCTGGTACCCCTTCGAAGTTGCTATCTTTCAGATATCACTGCTCCTGTTTTAATTCTGGCCAGCAGTTCACTATATAAAATTTTCGCCTACTGTAGATATCCAGGCCCCATTCCATAGCCAGCCAAGGCCACCAACAACCATGGCCATTTGACCGAGTCATAGGCCTTTATTGCGTCTAATGACACAATTTCTAGTTCTCCTTCATTCTCGTTTCCGTGCTCAATAACTCGATGGAGTCGTCTGAGGTTATTAGATATGTTCCTGTTTGGTATATAGCCCGTCTGGTCAGGATGTATTAATTTGCCGATAACCCTCCTCAATCCGTTTGCCAAAACGGCCGTCCGTATTTTGCTATCTTGATTTAACATTGATAGTGTTATATATTTTTTTGGTGTACTTTTTTTTTTTTTTTACTTTTTTTTTTTAACACATCACCCATTGTGTTCAGGCACATACAAATATCTTGCTACTGAACTTTCTTTTCATGTTGAAATAAAGAAAGAGAAGCATAATTTGAGCCTCCGGTCTTGACATAGAATACTCTCTTGTTAGGATACAGCCCTTGCCGTAATAAGCACAATGGGTCATGCAAAGATTTAAATTGAATGCGTGCCACAACAGGAAAACTATGAAGATTGTGATGGGCAGCAGAAACTGATTGACCATTGGGTATACCTGCAGCTAGGCGAACTGTGGCAGTCTGTAATGCTTGCAGACGATGTAACAAATACAAAAGCTGGGCCATCAAAGTGGCATTGCAATAGTCAAGACTGTAGTTCCGATAACCGGAGCATGATATCTGGACAGAATATATGGCAAAACCTTTTTCAACTGGTTAACCTTAAACAAGCCAGCACTACAGATGGCACTAATCTGAGCATCAGGCAAGAGCAGCAGAAATCTGCACTGGAACTGGGGGTGAACCCAAAATGGATAGCCAGAAGTCCGCAAAGATGAAGAGAAGTGACCCACTGCTAGGACGTAAGTCTTGTACCCATTAATTTTGGGCTATCTACTCGCCAGCGTCGCCAAGGCATGACCGGGGGCGGGCACCAGCACCATTATGCTCCAGCCTAAAAAGTAACAATGTCATCTGCATATGAGACAGCAGAAACCATGGGAGTGAATAAGGCTTATTCAAACAACAAAGAGAGGTGGAGGGATATACAACTCGCAAGCATACCCTCGAACTAAAGGGATCAACCCTTAATATTTTGAAACACAGAGCTTGTGGTTGTCATTGCTACCTTAGTTGGGAGAATTCTATTCCAGTACCCTATTTTTTTAGGGCATTGAAAAAACCATTGCTTAGAAACAAATGTATATAAAAATATACATATTTTATTATCAAGTACATACAAATGTTAAGAACACCACTGGGTGTACTATTGTGTCGGTTAGGTCTCCTGCATCGAAGATAAAAAAAAAAGAAATAAACACATTCACTGCGGTATATGCATAAACTTTACCCACGGGTAAGTGTGTTAATTCAGTTACTGGTCCATTAAAGTTCTGTGCTAATGTTCACACCTCAATATACAGATCTCACTCAAACTCCTATTTCATTCACTCTATTGTTCATTCACTTTCATAATCTCACTCAACAACCGCAAATTGTGCCCGAGAGGTTTCTTTCCAATCTTAGTGTCTTGTGTTTAATACTCGGAAATTCTTCAGGGGCTAGCGTAAGGGGTTATTAAAGCATGCATCACATATCAGTAAAAACAAAAGCCAAAACCCGTAGGTTTCCACTAAAAACAGTTATTTTGCAATATCCTTCTCAGAGTTGAAATTATATTCTTAGTCCATGGTTTGTGTTGCCCTTTAGTCAGTATACCTGGAAGGTCTCCACCTATAAGGGAGCAATAAACAAAGAATAGGACTATCAATGACCTATTTACGCTGCTCAGCTGTTGCTAAGTAACAGGAGTCTTGGCTTAAAGTCTAGTGACATCATCATACAGTAGAGATACATCTGTGCATCTAAAACAGTCCCGTCGGTGCACGTTCTTGTGTCCGGATTCTATCCGGAGTGCCTTTCCTGCACCCTAAATCTTGAAATTGCTAGCTTCCCGGCTAGCTCTACTTGTGGCTTAGTGTCAACTCATTGTGATCTCTGTATTACTCTACGCTCTGCATCATGCTCACTAATTGCCCACAGCACTGGTGAATTCCACTCACCGTTTTGTATCCTGTGCAGTGGCTGCCTTGTGTCATTGAGTCCTTGGGGCTTCGTATAAGTGGTTGATGAAGGTAAAACTCCACCAATCCCCTTTTGGTTTAATTCTTCTATCCTATTTAAGGCTTAGCCCATTAAGCAAGTCCCTATGCCGAATCCTTCTCAAAAGGAATTAGAGGTTCACTTCCTTTCCACTTAAGTCCCTGTATTTCTGTTGCCAGTAATGTCTTGACCCGTATATCACTAGTCAATAAATACAAACAGCCTGTCATCAATTGTCCATTATCTACAATGAGTATGTTATTGCTTGTGCTGAATCGTGTTGAATTACCAACCTTACGTCAGTACGGTAGCCAAGAGGTTTCATGTGCTTCCTTCTCATCTCATTTCCTTATCGTGAAGGGTTACATTTGCGGTTGTTAAATCTGTGCCGTATCCGTTTTCGTAATTGCACGAATTCTGGCAGGTGCCAGTAAAGAAGGTCCTACCGTGCCAAAAAACCGTCTGAGATACTGTCTGTAAAGAAAAACTAGAAATAGTTGTTTGTCAAATACACTTTTGATGGATACCGCGTATCGGATCGCGGCGGCTTGTGCACTTCTCATGGTTAAAGCAAGCCCATTTATGACTAGGGTGCCTGAGTCCCCTTAACAGATAATTAAAATCGAAATGGCAGCCCCAAAACACCTTCTGGTTTGCTACAGAGTTACGGCTGTACTGTCTGTTTATTACAACCTGCAGTTTCTTACCGCTTGGGTTCCGTAGCTCTTCCGCGTTCACCCACAGTCAGTTACGTTCTCTCCGGAACCTTCCAGTTCGGGGGCAGCTTAGGTTAGTTCAAGTCACATCCGGGACTTTTAATTATTGCGTTCCAAATTCACTCAATTCGCAGTTCTCGTTGCAAATTACGGCAACTCGGTAACGCCTTCCTTTGACAGATCCCTTCTATTTTAGTGTGCAGAGCTCTGCATCGTATCCATCTCGGATGGGGGCTTTTCTTGGTAAACTATCAAGTGCTCTGAACCATTTGTAATGAATTAAGTGATACTGGCTTAAAGAAGTCAAACAAAACAAGGCTTGCCTGGGGCTGAATATAGATGTTAAGCAATGGAGACAAAGCTGAGCCCTGGGGGAATCCCACAAGAAAAAGATTTTAAAGGAAATCGAGCAACAGATTGAGAACGGCATGCCAAAAAAAAAATTAACCAATTTTACAGGGCACGAAATACCAGCCTCCTCACAAAAGCCTAGTATTATCAATGGTATCAAACGCGGCGAAAAGGTCTAACAAAATTAGACATGCCACCTGTCTATCACCTGGTAACAAAACTGACTCTGTACCCATTGGAGGACGGAAGTAAAGTTGAAAAATATCCAGAGTGTGGTGTTTCCAGAGTCTCTAGCAGTTTCATGTTTTGGTGGTTCTGGCATCTGACCAGAGACAAAAGAATGATTTATGGCCTCTGTGTGCCATGAATCACCGTTCCAGCCCCTTCTTGACTACCTGGTCCATAAGGCATTGCTACACCCCTTCTAGGGCACACCCAACATGGCCAACGCTAGTGTGCGAGTACCGCGCTAGCGTTTCCAGGAGTTCGCCAGTTCATTGAAAAGAGACACGCCCCCGCGGCGCTTTGCGTCTCAACGCTAGTCTTTCCGAACTTCGGCAAGTGCGCTCGTAGTTTCCCGTGCTCTTACTGCCCTTGTTCAGGACTTTAGGACCTTTCCTTCTTAGCCCTTGTGCTCCCCCTTATCCTGGGCCTTCGCCTGTTGCACCGCTTCTCCCATTCCTTCTCCTGGTTCCATCATGGTTCCTTCCTTCCGGGACTTTCGCTATTCTGCTCCTTCCTGGAAATTGAACGCAGACTTGCTCGGAATACTCAACACGCTGGCGACGGAGGCTACGCGCCTGGGTCTTTACAAGTCCCGAGCTGTTCGGAAAAAGGAGAACCAGCCCAAGACTTCAAAGGACAAACAGGCGAGAATTCAAGCCAAGTGTGACAGTTTGAGACACCAAGGAATGAATATTGATTCTACAATGGAATTCGCTGTCCAAGACCTCATGAGAGGTATGCAAGAGCTGACAACTGAAGTTCAAAACTTTAAAGGCGGAAAATGCCGCCTTAAAACAACTTGTGCTCTCCAGGGACTCTGCCTTCCAAGAAAGCGCCATAGAAGGGGGTATTGTGGACAAATATGATGGAACCACCAAGATGTTGTGCTCCTTTCTCGACTCTTGTTTGGTTAATTTCCCGTTTAAACCCTACTATTTCTCAACACCCAGAGCCAAGGTTGGCTTTATAATTTCCCATCTTTCAGGAAACGCATTTGGCTGGGCGATCCCTCTAGTAAATGCAAAGCATCCACTGCTGGACAACTATGAAGGCTTTGTGGATGCCTTCAAGGCTATGTTTCATCGACCTGAGCAGGTGTATAGCACCCAAGAGAGGCTTTTGTAGTTTCAACAAGGTTCTCAGGATATGTTGTCATACGTCACCCGTTTCAAACAATTGACCAAGGAAACTGACTGGGCCCCAGAAGCCTGTTTTACTCTTTTTCGCCATGGATTGAACAACGAGATCAAGGATGAACTTGCCAGGGTAGCCCGCCCAAGCTCCTTCCAGACCTTATTGGACTTGGCATTACATATTGATTTCTGCATCCAGGAAAGAAAATCGGAAAAGAAAAAGACACGTTCCCTGCCAACAAAGGTTCCATTGGATTACCCCAGTCGCAAAGAGATGACTCCCAGTCCTCAGTCGGATCCGGAACTAATGCAACTTGGCTCCTTACGGGGGTCCCATTTCTCCACAAGAAAGAACCCGTAGGATTGAGGCGGGGCTATGTGTGTATTGTGCATCCGACAAACACCTGGTAAGAAATTGTCCAATAGCTCCACCCAGGCGTTCGGGAAACGCCAGCTCCCGATCTTGAACGGAGCTCAGTTTTGGGAGAAAGATTTGTGCTCAAAGTTTTCTCCAGGTAAACCCTGTCAAACCACAAATAATCTAGTCATTCTTCAAGTGTTTCTATCAGTGACCACGGATAAAACCTATTCCGTCCTGGCCTTGGTGGACTGTGAGGATTTTCCTCGATCATGATTGATATTCCCTGGGAACCCAAGGACATTATTCAGGCTGTGGAAGGCATCGATGGAAGCCCATTATCTTCAGGACCCATAACCCAACAAACCACAGAACTGTTGCTGTCCATAAACAACCACCAAGAAATGTTACACTTTGATCTAATAAAGGCTGCCCACTATCCGATGGTACTAGGCATGCCCTGGCTTCAGAGACACAATCCGTACATTAACTGGACCGCGGGATCCTTGTTTCTAGGATCAGAGTATTGTCTTTCTCACTGTCTGGCTCAAAACGCTCTATCCTGTGTCCAGGAATCACAGGAGACTAAGAACCCACCCATTAGTGTGTCTACGGTTACACAGGTACCTGAGTTTTACCAACGATTCTCGGATGTATTTTCCTCAGAAATTGTGCAAGCATTACCTCCTCACAGGCCCGAAGATTGTGCCATCGAAACAGATGAGACTGCAGTCATACCATTCAGTAGGATGTTCATACTTTCTGAACCTGAAAAGAGAGCCCTACGTGAATACTTGGATACGAACCTATCCAACGGAACCATTCGCCCATCAAAATCTCCAGCAGGAGCATCCTTATTCTTTGTGCCCAAGAAAGATACCAAGGAACTTCGACCCTGTTTGGATTACAGGGGGCTTAACCAATGTACTTGAAAAGACCGTTATCGACTACCACTGATCTCGGATATCCTAGAAGCAGTCCGAGGAGCGGTAATCTTTACCAAACCTGACCTTCGAGGAGCTTACCATTTGATCCGCATAAGAGAAGGTGATGAATGGAAAACGGCCTTCAGGACACCCTTTGTACATTTTAAGTACTTGGTAATGCCTTTTCGGTTGTCAAATGCACTAGCACTGTTTCAACAGTTCATGGATAGAGTGCTCTCCGACATGCTGGTCCTATTTGTCATCATTTACCTGGACGATATCTTGATCTACTCCAAGAATCCAACACAACATCAAGAACATGTCTCTATGGTCTTACAATGTCTATGTGAGAATAATCTACTCGCTAAACCTGAGAAATGCATCTTTCATGTTCCTACGGTTCGTTACCTGGGATTCATCCTAGGCCATCGAGGAATTGAGATGGATCCTGCCAAAGTCGACTCAATCCTATCTTGGCCCAGTCCCACATCTGTAAAACAGATACAATCCTTCCTGGGTCTTGCCAACTTCTACCGGAAGTTCATACCAACTTTTTCTGCCATTGTACAACCCATAGTCGCCTTGCTAAAGAAAGACGTTCCTTTTAATTGGACTAGAGATCAAGAATCAGCATTCCAGGAGTTGAAACAAAGATTCACTCGAGGACCCATCCTGGCAAACCTGATATTGACAAATCTTTCCTGGTGAAAACCGATAATTCCGATTACGCCATAGGAGCTGTTCTGAAACAAGAATTGGAAGACAAAAAAGAACATTCCATTGCCTATCTATCCCGGACTCTAAATCCCAGTGAAACCCACTATTCTGTTCTGGAGAAGGAGTTGCTAGCTATCCGACAGGCATTTACAAAATGGCGCCATCTGCTCTTAGGGGCCAAATTTCCAATTGAAGTTAGGACTGATCACAGGAATCTATAAATTCTCCAGTCCTTAGAGTGCAGAAACAGTCGGCAGGCTCGCTGGGCCTCTTTCTTTGCTCAATATCAGTTTGAGATAAATCATGTCCCAGGAGTTACAAACGTTATCGCTGATGCCTTGTCCAGGCGACCGGCAATGAACCAGAGGGAACCTGTGCCCTTCCTAAAATGTTTCCCGATTCCGTTTTTGTTGCCCAGGCGAATTCTTTAATGGATAATATCCATTCTGCAACATCTTCATCTGCCTCTGGAAGGAATTTCTTCAGACAAATAGATGGGAACTCTCAGCAAAAGACGGATATTTGTTCTAAGAGAAGAGTTTAGTAATACCCACACATGAATTGAGAATAAAAATCATGAAACTCTGCCATAATTCCTTCCACTCGGGGCATCATGGTTTTTCAGCAACTCTCAGGATCATTCAGAGGAACTTTTGGTGGCCCAGAATGGCCGAAGATGTAGGAAATTACATACGAGCTTGCGCAAATTCTGCTGTCCGAATAAACATAATAAGAAACCAGCCGGACTCCTGTATCGGCCTGCCTTACCCGACCGACCCTGGATGACTATTGCTACTGACTTTATCGTGGATCTGCCTCCTTCCAAAGGGTTTACGACCATAATGGTGACCATAGACCTGTTTTCCCATATGGCCCATTTCACTCCATTGGAAAAACTACCTTCAGCACAACAAATGGCAGGAATATTCATAAACCACATCTTTAGACTTCATGGCCTTCCTTCCAAGATCATTTCGGATCGGGGCCCCCCAGTAAGTCTCCCAGTTCTGGAAGTATCTGTGCAAGCCGTTAGGCATCCAACGAGCCTTGTCCTCTGGATATCATCCCCAGACCAATGGAATTACAGAACGAGTCAACCAAACTCTCGAACAATATTTATGATGCTTTGCCTCCCAGGTCCAGGATGATTGGTCAGTCTTGATATCTGTGGCAGAGTTTGCGTACAATAACTCAGATCATACAGCCATTAAGACCAGTCCGTTCTTCTTCTCACAGGGATTTCATCCATCTGTTCTACCCACTGTGCTGCCTCAACCTACTCCTGTTCCATCGGTTGATTCCTGGATTGATCATTTGGTTACTATACACAAGGATGTGAAGGGACATTTGGAGAAGGCCAGGGAAAATGTAAAACGATACGCTGACTGCAGGAGAAGACCTGGGCCTCAGTATGCCATTGGAGATAAGGTCTGGCTTTCCTCCAGACTCTTACCTAGACATCTGAGACCCAACATGTTAGCCCCACGTTTCTATGACCCTTTTACGATCAAAGAAATAATTAACCCTGTGGCCTACAAACTCCAATTACCCCAATCCTGGAAAAAGATCCACCCAGTCTTTCATACCTCATTACTGAAACCTTACTCACTTGACACCAGGACCTCTCCTCGACCTACCCTGTGATCAACAATGATCAGGTCGAATTTGAAGTCGCCAGGATTTGGGACTCCAGATACAGATGGGGTTGCCTCCAATATTTGGTGGAATGGAAAGGGTACCCACCTAGTGAGCGAACATGGGAACCAGTGTCCAACATGAATGCCCCTCGTTTGCTGTGACGGTTTCATTCAACGCATCCGGGCAAACCAGGAAGGTCGCAGTTTAAGAAGGGGCATTGCTACACCCCTTCTAGGACACACACGACATGGCTGACGCTAGTGCGGGAGTACCGCGCTAGCGTTTCCAGGAGTTCTCCAATTCCTTGAAAAGAGACACGGCCCCGCTTCGCATCTCAACGCTAGTCTTTCCGAACTTCGGCAAGTGCGCTCCTATTTTCCTGTGCTCTTACTGCCCTTGTTCAGGACCTTAGGACCCTTCCTTCCTAGCCCTTGTGCTCCCCCTTATCCTGGGCTTTCGCCCGTTGCACCGCTTCTCCTGGTTCCTTCCTTCCGGGACTTTCACCATTCCGCTCCTTCCTGGAAATTGAAAGCAGACTCGCTCGGAATACTCAACACACTGGCGACGGAGGATACGCGCCTGAGTCTTTACAAGTCCCGAGCTGTTCGGAAAAAGGAGAAGAACCAGCCCAAGACTTCAAAGGACAAACAGGTGAGGAATTCAAGCTAAGTGTGACACTGTGAGAAACCCATCACTCATTCTGGCACAATGAGTAGGGTCCAAAGGTGAGGCAGACTTCAGGCGTAGTGGCCTGTACAGCTGCCCGACAGTCGCTTTTAACTGAAATGAATTAAAGTGGGCAAATCAGGATTAATCGCTACAGGCAATATTGATCCTAATGCTCTAAATTTTTGGACTAACATTTTTACACATGGTCACACAGGGACTGAAGCTGGCACAAAAGATGGAAGTCTGGGTGATAATAAATCTTTGACTGTCTGAAACCATTTCTTAGGGGGTATTGATCACTGCTGGAATTGTTTCGGGATAATAAAAATGTTTTGCAATATTTTGGTTTTGGTGCAGGGGGATGTGTGGGAGAGGTTTATGGCTTTGTGGTAGGTAGATTGCTGTTTTAAAAAAAAAAATGTATTCCCCTTCATAAAGTATCATAGTGTAAGCGCCACTTGAAGAATAGATAAATCTAATGTGAACTACAGAGCAGAGGGGTGAACAGGTTTGCATACCCATTTCGAAGGTGGAATAACATCAGCAGCAGCTTTGCTGATTGGCTGGGTCAAAGGAAGAAATAAATGCCGATAACTTCCCAGAGTAGGAAAATAATGGAAGTAATCTACTTCTGTCAATGCAGAGTCGTTTACAAACTACCAATTTCTCTAAGGATTTGATCTGAGGCAGAGACCAAGAGGTGGGTAAAAGGAATCTAGTGATGATCATATTGAACTAACGGCAAAACTGTGAACACCCATAACTCTGTGAGGAGCAAAAATAAGCTCAAGAGTATGTCCCTTTATGTGAGTGAGACATCAATAAAATGATGTAATGATGGTGCTGGCATAGCAGCAATAAAAGTGGTTGCTACAGAATTTGTCAATACAATCGACTCAAAGGT
Source organism: Ambystoma mexicanum (assembly GCF_040938575.1). Taxonomy (NCBI): domain Eukaryota; kingdom Metazoa; phylum Chordata; class Amphibia; order Caudata; family Ambystomatidae; genus Ambystoma; species Ambystoma mexicanum. Next base: position 233,325,182 of record NC_090934.1, read on the forward strand.
TAAAATAGCCCTAATACACGAATGATTATAACTGAACATTAAATCAGCCGTATATGAGAAGCACGTTTTAACAAAAGGTAGAATTTGATTAGGGAGAACGATAAATATTAAATGCAATGTAAAAGACTAAGCAACAGGTAATCAAACTTTTAAAGCTTCCGTAGGAACGCCAGACGAGAACAGTAAAAGAGAACATAAGTTAACTTTATGTGCCAGGCCTCCACGGCCTTGGCAGAATCAGTCTACATGTACAAATTGAGTAATTAGCAGCTATAATATGTACTAGATCCAGGGCAGAAGTTGCCAAACCAAGTCTCAGTGACGCAAAGTAAATCTGGAACATGTTTCTGAAGTAATGAAAACTTCTCAAATTTATGAGCCACCAGTGAGTATGAGTTTACCAAACGGGTGTGCAATGTAGAAAGAGGAGTTTACAAAATCTGTGGAGGGTTCTTACCTAGAGGAAAAACCTAACCAGTAGGAAAAGTGGTATTGGATGGTGCAAGTGAAAGAAGAAAGTTGCGAGAGAGCGACCAAGAAGCTGAGTGTAGTGCCCAGAGCACGGACTCTCCATCGACGAGCAAAACCTAGGCGCTCGTTCACAGGCACAGTTAATATACTTGTATTGCCAGAGACCAATCGAGTGTAAGCTCTGTGTGGAAAGCAAAGAAGGGCTTTCTTCCCAGAAGTGTGAAAACGTGTGAGAAAGAAATAGACTGGGACAGCCCACTGAACAATCATCAGTGGTATCTGAGCTCAGGCACCCTCAACGCCATCAGACCGCTACAAGGAAAATAAAATCAAGACCATCAGCAAGTGCGTGCCACGTAAGTGAAAACTGGCGTCCACTCAACCGTCTGAACCCACCATCAAAAGCGGCAAGCACGATAAAAGGAAAGCAAATCTAGCATATGAAATAAAACTAACCTATTATTTAAAACACCACACACGCATACATGCCTACATTTGCAAATCAATAACCCTGAGATTTGTGGCCAGCAGTGTGCATACACATTGCAGCACTTATAAGTACTATAAACTCTGCCCTCACCACACCACTAGATCATATCTACACACGCCAAAAGAACATTTACTATTGGGGATCTGAAAAAATAACGCAGCCATTGCAACTTAATACAAGCATCTCTAATTTATATCGAGCTCGGTAAATTTTAAACTTGCCTGCTGTTCTTCGTAATTTAAAAACAATTATCGGAACATCTATTCCAGACAAAAGCGGTGCCAACACATTTTTATTTAAAAATCAGTTGATAAGGGAGTGAGATACAATATTTGCCAAGGATCACCACACACTTTAGCTAAGTGGTGAAGCTGGAATTTGAGACCAGTCTGCAACGTAGGCACATGACCACGTATTTTCCCCCAACAGTAGTGGGTAGGAGAATGTGTTTGGTTTGGATTTTAAGAATAATCTGTATTACAATAAGGACTTGAGTGCAGAAATCCAAATAAAACAGCTTGACAAATGTAGAAATATATTCACCACCAAAAGAAACTGGAAACACGTAAAAAAAAAGCAACCTATTCGAACAACTGGAATTAACGAAACCCTCAACTACAGAACTGGAGCTAGCTGACCTAGACGGCAAAGCAGAGATACTGCACAAATGGATCGCAGATACGAAAGACAGGATCGCCCCGGAAAAACCGTTCACCCCATCAAAAAAAAGAGCAATGGCAAAATGGTTCACCCCACTATTAAACGACATGAAAAAGGAAAACAGAAAGATGGAATTGGAATGGAGGAAAGAATACAACCCAGGGAAAAAAAACACTAACAGAAACAAATCCGTGCATACAAGAATGAAATTCAAAAGGCAAAGAAAAGACATTATGATGACAGAATCAACAATGCCAACAACACACAAAAAGAAATGTTTAGCATCATTGGGGAAATGAGAAACCCAGCAGGCTGTGATAACACCCCAACCCCCTCAGAAAAACTATGCAACGACCTGGCAGATCACTTCAGAATAAAAATCAACGACATCCGGCAAACCATACAAAAGCGACCTACGGACCACAACATACAACCCAACGAACCCAACTCGGAACCGCAACACAAACTCCGAAGCTTTCCTGAAATATCAGCAGAGGCATTCGCAATGCGGGTTAAACGAAGCAAGAAAGCGGGATCACCCATGGACCCATGTCCCCCAGACATCTACAAATCAATCCTCGCGCAAGGATCGCCAACTGAACACTACAGAACCTTCTTAATCTAACACTATCAACAGGGACTGTACCGAAGATCTTCAAATCAGCATACATCAAGCCACTCTTAAAAAACACAAGTGGTGAAGCAGATGACCTTTCCAACTACAGGCCGATCGCCAACATCCCCTACCCAGCGAAACTCCTAGAAACCTACGTATATAATCTAACCCAAGATCACGTAGAAAAACACCACCTGCTGGACCACGCTCAAATCGGTTTCAGACCAGCGAGAGGAATGGAAACAGCACTACTATCCATCTGGGACGACCTCAGAACTAACGCAGACTCTAACACTACTTCAGCCCTTACTCTGCTCGACCTCTCCGCAGCCTTCGACACAGTTAACCACGACACCCTGACCAAAAGACTAGAAAACATAGGCATAACCGACACAGCACTACGCTGGATCAAATCATTCCTAGCAGACAGGACCGAAACCGTTTGGATCAAACCTTTCAAATCCACTCCACGAGTTAACGTCTGTGGAGTACCACAAGGATCATCACTATCTCCACTATATTTCAACATCTACCAGACTCCGGTCATCAGAATCTTCAAAAAATACATCACATGTTACAACTACGCAGATGACGCTCAGATCATCTACAAAATCAAAGACACTGATGCCGACCATTCAACCCTTACCGACTGTCTAAAAGAAGTCTTCGACTGGATGTATGCCAACAACCTGAAAATCAACCCAGGAAAGACAGAAATCATGATCGTATCCAAAGACCAAGAGAATGAAACCACCATCCCGTGGCCTATGGAAATGGGAAACGCACCAACACCATCGAAGGTAGTAAAAAATCTGGGAGTCCTAATGGACAACAACCTAACCCTGGAGCCACAAATAAATGCAACAGTGAAGAAATGCTTTTTCCTCCTCCGAACGGCAAGAAGAATTCTACCTTTCCTCTCCTTTGCGCACAAAACACTCACTATCGCCGCCCTAATCATGTCTAAAGTAGACTATGCGAACAGTCTCTACCTCGGAATACCTGAATACCTCCTGAAGAAACTATAACGGATCCAAAATGCAGCAGCAAGACTACTCCTCAAACTATCCAGAAGAGATCGCATCACTCCAGCCCTAAAAACCCTACACTGGCTCCCAATCAAACATTGCATCACCTTAAAAACAATGTGCCTAACGCACAGGGCAATCGGCGGACAAGGAGCAGAATTCCTACAAAAGAAAATAAGTCTACAAACCAACGAGACCCCTCCAATCGAGCAACGAAATCCGCCTGCAACTCAAACCATACCTCAAGAAAAAACTTGGAGGCACATCCTTCTACCACTTAGCCGCAAAAACCTGGAACAGCATCCCAAAGGAAATAAGAAACACTGAAGATCACCTAAAATTCAGGAAATCACTAAAAACATGGCTCCTCAACACCACAGACTAAACCTGGAAACTAAACTGGCAAAAAGGACAACTAAACCGAAAAGACACGGACACCCCTGACCGGGGAGAGCAAAGCCCACGGTAGCTGGACGGGTGACATCGGATAGACAGGAACACAGGGGGCACGCAGGGAGACTGAGTCAACTAACACAGACAACCCACCAACACCTTCGCCCACCCTTAATTTAATTACCGCCAGGTACCACATTGGTGTGGAATTACCGAGACACTGGAAATCTCCCCCACTACCCGAGAGGTTGTCATTGGCAAGCCCACTAGAGTCTAAATGGAGGATAAGGGGAACTATCAGAGAGCATATTAGAGGCAGGGGCTAGAGGAGTATGGAACCTGCATGCCAGTCAGACCCAGATCAGGACAGAGCCGCAACAGGGGAGACCATACGCAAACCGAGCACTCCAATTCAGGATAGAGACGCAAACTAACCAACCCTACTAACAATTTCCCTTTTCTGCATACACCTCTCAAACTCCAAACCAAACACAACCAAAACCTACAGCACAACAAACCGCACAAACTTCACTACATGGCAACAACAAAACAAAAACACACATAGCCTTGCACAACAGTACACAACGACTACTGGCCGCAAACACCCCAGGCCCAGCCAACGGAGCCACCGGGCTGAGGCCACCAACAGCACATCACTGCTCTCTTGCACTTTTCCCGCTTCCTCCCAATAACCCATCCTCCCCTCCTCTTTCAGAGCCGCCAGAGCACCAAGGGACCACTACGGTGGTGATAGTGCGCGGTACAAATGTCCATTAACATTAACATAAATGTAACACACTCACCCTTTTGCACCCTCCCTTGAATGGACAGATTCTTAATTCAGAATGCAGAGAAATGTTTTCTTGGACGCCTGGAATTTTCACTGGGATAATACCTGCACTATGGACGCTACTATAAAGATTTGACACCATCTGTATTAACACCTGCAATGCACTGTTACTTTATTACCTTGAAACTGACTGTGGGTTTTTAGGAAAATGTTGTTGTTTTTTTGTGTGGGTGGCGAGGTGATTGGTGTCTTCTTAATGTTTATTACTGCGTTTGTTCCACCTTCTCACTTTCGTGTTCCCTCTCATCTCTTGCTCTTCTCCCCCTTTAGCTTTCAACGGATGTAAGGCCATCAAAAAGATACTGATCTAACGTTCCATTTCCTAGTATAAGGTGGGAGAGAGTTGGGAGAAGAGAGTTGACAAAATGAACAGGAAGGAGTGTTAATAATAAAGGGGAGGGGATGTATGGGTATAGACTTGATATTGGAGGGTGCGTGCTAATTGGTGTTTCTTAATGGCCCCTGCCAAATGAGGTAGAAACACTGCAGGTTCCTGCGTTTTGTGGTCAGAGACAAACACTATCCGTTTCGGGTCCTCCCATTTGGCCTGAAGTGGTCCACGTTCACAAAATGTCTGGCCCCGGTGGCGGCCTTCCTCCGGAGGGAGGGTCATCGTGTGATTGGTTGGTGAGGGGTTAGTCGCAAGAAAGGGCAAGAGAGTCACTCCTAGAGATCATGCACATTTTGCAACGTCTGGGATTCACCATCAACTTTGACAAATAATATTTGACGCCGTCCAGAGAGTTGGTGTTTCTCAGGGCTCAGTTTCTTACCCGGAAGAATCTGGTAAGTCCTTCTAGCGAGCGTGTGGAAAAGTTGCGGGCCAAGGCAAGTGAGTGGAAAGGGGGCGCAGCGGTCGCGGTCCGAGGTTACATGTCGCTGTTGGGGTCCATGGCATCGTGTATCCCTCTTCTTCCCAATTGCCGCCTGTTCATGAGGCCGGTGCAAGAGTTCCTCGCAGACAGATGGTCTCAAAGTCAAGGAAGGTGGTCGGACAAATTGGTAGTCGACGAAGGCTTGGTAGACGCCCTTCGCTGGTGGACATGCATGACCAATCTTTTAAGGGGCATGCCCTTGCTGGAGCCGGAGTTCCAGTTTATGTTTGTAGCAGACACTTCCCAGGTAGGGTGGGGTGCACAACTCGACAAGTCACAGGTGCAGGGCCCATGGTCTTGGGTGGAGACTATATTACATATCAATGTGCTCGAGTTGAGGGCGCTGCACTGGGCCCTGAAGTCCTTTCTTCCGCAGATCAGTGGTGAGGGTGTTAACGGACAATACCACCACGATGTTCTATTTAAGGAAACGGGCGCACACATTACAGAGTCCTGTTGAAGGAGGCGCAGGATGTTTGCCATTGGTCTCTAGCTCAAGGGATCAGCATTGTCGCTTTCCATCTCCCTGGAGTTCTGAATGTTCAAGCGGACGCGTTCAGCAGGGACGCCAGTCAGCTGCACGAGTGGAGGCTGAAGGAACAGCATCCTCCGTTGGATTTGTTTGCTACGAGGGAAAATAAGCAGTGTCTGGAGTTTGCCAGCATAGGGGCTCATCCAGACGCATTGGGGGATGTGTTTTACTTCCCGTGGACGGGCCTCTTCACGTATGCGTTTCCTCTGTTCCGGCTCATTCGGAGGACAATCCAGTGGATTCGGAAGTACCAGTGACGGGTGATTCTGGTGGCCCGGTTCTGGCCCAGGAAGACGTGGTTTTCAGATCTCCTTCATCTGGCAGTGGAAGAGCCGGTTTGGTTGAGAGCGGATCTCCTGTCTCAGGAAAGGGCAGAGAGTGGCATCCTGATATGGCGTCACTCAGCCTGGCGGCGTGGCTCCTGACCACTCCGAGTTCGGTCATCTAGAATATCCAGAGAGGGTTGACGATCTTGGAGGCAGCGAGGGTGCCTTCCACGAATGTCTCATATGGTCATAAATGGATGAGATTCTGTGAATGGTGTAAGGGTCTGTCGTGAAAAGCATCTAGGCACTTGCGGTAACCTTCTGAGCTATCTTGCGTGTATTTAGAGCTTATTCGAAGTGTGGAGGAAAATGCTGAACCAGCCAGGCCTCTCAAACTGAGTGAGCCAGCATGCTTGCGAGGGGTTAACTGCGAAGGCCCTTCTTAAGACATAAACATCTAGTTCTGCAAGAAGCCCTGCGCAGCCTTTAAGAGCCAGTCACAGCCTTTCTTTTCTGTGCTCTGTGAGTCCGGTGCACTGATAACACAGGAATGTAGAAGGCGCTTCCCACAACAACGTACACGGAGCCTGAGGGCCAAAACTGGCAGTAACTTTCCAGTCAAAAACATGTTTTGCTGCATGGAAGGTTTAGCCTAGAAGATTCTCGAAGAACTGGTATGTCATAGTGATTGACATGCAGCCCCTAATAAGAGATCTATACCTGGGCCAGTTAGGGGACGACTCTTCCTGGGTGTTACGCTAACCTGGTATCCAAAGGGACACCACCCAGCTGGGTTACTCACTGGTATGCTTCTCAGCTTTGCCCTGATGTGGTCTGCGGGGAAGGTTCTGCCTGAAAACACAGGAGGACTGTGTTCAAGACTGACCGACTGGGGTAAGTATCCTCCCTCCACCCCTGTATGCTTTCAGTCCCTCTGGCGCCTCTCCTCACCAATGGTAGAATTAGGCATGCTCTCCATCCTGCCTTCTTTGCAGGGGCGCGTTGTCTTTCATGGGCAAGTGCGGTCCAGTTACTTCACTGATGCCGGCCCGTTTGATATTGTTCAGGTAGGTCTTATTGCTGTTCTTTAGTTTTGTTACTATCCTGCATGCCTTTCTTTGTTTAAAATGTCTCTTTTTTTCACCCTTAGACATGCAGAGCTTCAGCGCGGCGAACTGGCTTGGTTGAGCCCCGCTGGTAAATGATGGCGCATTAAGAGCGCTATGATGCGGTAAGTAAGTGCTATGCGCAGGTCTGCGAAGTCTTGCCTTTGCTAACCTGTGTTTTCCTTCCTTGTAGGTCGCCGTGTTCTTCAGCGCGAGTGCAATGTCCAGAGTGGTGCCAGCCGAGAGGCCACCAGCCAGGTAAGCCTTTTGAGCAGTTCGTAATTTGTAAATGTCTCTATAGTTTTCTTTAATGTTGTCTCTATCTTCCTCTTTCAGGTCGTTCTGCCTGCGAGGTGTGCAGATTCGAGGAGGCTGTTCTCAGTAGCTGCAAGTGTTTAAAGATGAAGACTGCAGGTAAGATGCTGCTGCTAATAATGTTCCTTTTGTCTCCTTGCAGGTTCTGCTTCTCCGAGGTTCGAGGGAATAGCTGGACACGGTGAGCGTCACGTTGCAAGCTGCAAAGTAACACAAAGCATGTTCTGCAGTCAGGGTGTGGTTTATATAGCCCAGGTAAAGTAGTACCAGGGAAAGTATTTCCAGGCCTGCCACACCCAAAACACTAGACCGCATAGCTTGGTTCTTAGGAACCAAGCTATGTGGATGCCTCCATGTTGGCTGACAATACAATAAAGTAGTTCCTAAGCACATTGCTGTTCATGGTGTATGAGCCTGGCGCCATAGGTGCCAGGACTGGCCCCATAAGGGCTTTTGAAGAGGATGCCAGGCTCTAGAGGCCTGAGTCCTGACTCCACCTTGCCAATGGGTTTGCTAGAGGGGGTTTTGGGCGAGGGTCATGACAGCACTCCCCCCTAAGGCCCCTCCCATGATGTTCCTTCTGTCTGGCCCTGGTTTGGTTGGGAAGTTCTGATGGAATTTCCTGATTAGACATAGTGCGTGGATATTCTCACTGGGCTCCCAGGATCTATCTTGTGGTCCAAATCCTTTCCAATCGACGAGATAATATAGCTTGGTCCTAGAGTATTTAGAGTCCAAGATATCTTTGACTTCGAATTCTGGTTCTCCGTCAACAAGTATGGGCTTAGGTGGTGTCCTAATCTGTGTGCCGAGTTGTATTGGTTTCAGGAGGGACACATGGTATACCGGGTGGATGTGTAGATTTGGTGGTAAATCCAGTTTCACGGCTGCTGGGTTGATAATTGCCTTAATGGTATAGGGTCCTAAGAATCTGGGATGAATGGTCTGGGTTCCCTTGATGGGCACGAATTTAGCGGCTAACCAAACTTTGTCTCCTACTTGATAATCAGGGGCCTTTTTCTGGTGTTGGTCGGCGAATCTCTTTTGTTTTTCTTTGGCATGAATAAGGTGTTCCTTTGCCCTTTTGAAAGCCTGAGTAATGGTTGTGTGTAGAGTCTTTACCACTGGCATTTCCAAGCTGGCTGGAAGGTCTAGTTCAGAGGTATGTGGATGTCTGCCAAGAAGGGTATAGCAGGGCGTTTGTCCTGTGCTTGAATGCAAAGAATTGTTATATGCATATTCGGCTATCCATAGTAGGTCTTTCCAATTCCTTTATTCGTGGTGCAGAATGCACCATAAATATTGCTCGAGTGTCTGATTGGTTCTCTCGGTTTGGCCGTCCGTTTGGGGATGGTGACTGGTAGATAGCCTAACGTCGATCTGCGCCATTGCACAGCATTTTTTCCAGAAGTTTGAAACAAACTGGCTGTCTCGATCAGAGACCAGAACTGAAGGGAAGCCATGTAGCGTAACCACGCCCTCCAGGAACACTTTTGCTAAAGTGGCTGCATCTGGGAGACCTTTGAGAGGAATAAAATGGGCCATCTTTGAGAATAAGTCCACAACTACAAGGATGGTGTTGAACCCTTGGCTTGGAGGTAGATTAGTGATGAAGTCAAGGGAAAGAGTGTGCCATGAAACTGGAGGAATGTCCAATGGTTGTAGGAGACCAGATGGTTTTTGTTTCTGTGATTTATTTTGTGCGCAGACACCGCAGGACTGAATATACTGAATGATGTCCTTACGCCAGGTAGGCCACCAAAAGTTCTCTTTCACCTTAGCTAGGGTTTTGACGATCCCAGGATGCCCTTCGATCAGTGAATCGTGATAGTTTGAAATAATATGCTGTTGTAATTCCTTCTTGGGTACATATAGGCGATCCCTAAAAAAGGGTAGGTGGTCCTTGATGGTATATTGTTCTCCTTGAGTTTGCCATGCGAGGTAGGCATCAGGATTCATTGTCTGTTGGATTTCTTTTTGTAGTTCTGCTTGTGTTAAGGCTGTCGTGATACCCAAGAGTTTGTCTTCAGGTATAATAGGTACTGGGTCTGGAGTTCTGTATACTATTTCATCTATGCCCATGCGAGATAAGGCATCCGCCTTTCCGTTTCTGACTCCTGGTCGAAATGTGATTACATAATCATATTCGGCAAAGAAAAGGGCCCTCCGTAATTGGCGTGAGGACTGGGACTTGGCTGTTTTAAGAGATTGCAGGTTTTGGTGGTCTGTGATGACTGTCATGGTGTGTCTGGTCCCCCAGAAAGTAGTTCCTCCAGGCTTTAAAGGCGAATTTTATAGCCAGGAGTTCCTTGTCTGTGATGGCATAATTAATCTCTGGAGGTGAGAACTTTTTCGACCAGAAGGCCACAGGATGTAGCTGGCCCTTTTCCGGGTCTCTCTGTGAAAGGACAGCCCCCATTGCGAGACTGGACGCATCAGTTTCAACAACATAAGGGTGGTCTGGACGAGGATTTCGCAGGATTGGAGCGGAGGTAAACCTTTGTTTAAGTTCCTGAAAGGCTGCTTCTGCTTCTTCGGTCCAAGCAAACTTTTATTGTTTTTTGTAATAGTACTATGATTGGGTGTACAACCTGAGAGAAGTCTGGGATGAACCGGCGGTAGAAGTTTGCAAAGCCCAGCATGCTTTGTACCCCTTTCAGAGACGTTGGTGAAGGCCATTTCAGAATGGCATCTACCTTGTGCACTTCCATTCTGATGCCTCCTGGAGTAAGGATAAAACCAAGAAATTCTACTTCGGTGAAAAGCGTTTTTCAAGCTTTTGCAAACAAGCAATGTTGACGGAGCTTGGTGATGACTGCACAAACGTGCCTGACGTGATCTTGTTCCGAGGCAGAGTATACTAAGATGTCGTCTATGTACACTAAGGCGCACACATCAATTAAATCCCTTAAGATGTAATTCATGAAATATTGGAATGCTGCAGGAGCGTTGCTGTTACGCTCACCTGACTCCCATGGAGGCGCAGGTCTGGAGTGTTGTTGCTTCTTCTATGGTGAAGCGCAGGACCCGGAAGATGGACTGGACCGGACCTTCGAATCTGGCTTGTCTGGCTCGCAGGAATATCTTTCTGTATGTGAAAAGGGAGTATTAACAATCTGCGGGAAAAGGTATAAGCCTCCCGCTCCCTTCTCACCCCTCTACGAAACCCTCCTGCGACCCCCCCCACGTGAAATCTCACCTTAGGGTTTGAAAGGTTGAGCTCTCCATCCTGCTTCTCATGCAGGGGCGCGTTGTGTCGTTACTTCACTGGGATTTTGATTGTAGAGGGTTCAAGTTTTGTTTTCCCGGCACAGTACCATAAGGATTCTGTTAATGAGTATGATCCCGCAATAATAATTGTTTGTCTCTTTTTCAGGTGCGGAAACTATTCCGAGAAGAGCTGTGGAACCGAAGAATGAGACTCTGGTGAGCTTGATGAGAGTTCTCTGTGTCCTTGTATCAATGCGCTCACTAACGCTGATGTCTTTTTTCCCCATATGGGCCGGGGTCCGGAAATGCCTGGATGCGGCACCGACCCAAAACGAAGCTCAATCCAGAAGAAATCAGGTAAGTCTTTAATGGGCGTTTGGGTAATGTCTTTTCATGCGCCCACTAACGCTGATGTCTTTTTTTTCCCCCATAGGGTCCGGAAATGCCTGGATGCGGCACCGACCCGAAACAAAGATCAATCCAGAAGAAATCAGGTAAGTCTTTAATGGGCGTTTGGGTAACGTCTTTTCATGCGCCCACTAACGCTGATGTCTCTTTTTCCCCTTAGGGGCCGGGGTCCGGAAATGCCAGGATGCGGCACCGACCCGAAATGAAGTTGGAATAACCCAACAGGTAAGCTTTATAATGGAAATTAAGGTTTTCTTTCCCCTCACCTTTATTCTTGTCTTTTGCTCCCTAGGCGCGGTGATGTGTCTGCGAGTCCAGATGTCGCCGTAGAACGTGGTGGCACCTTGTACAGGTGAGTGAGATGCGGCGCTGCAGCGATCGATGCGATGTGGTTTTAAATGGATGTCTTCCTTTTCAGGACCGTCGGCGAGATGTCTCCGGAATGCGGATTTAGCAGGTAAGGACTCTTCTTTACCCTTTTCTCTTCTCTCTTTGCAGGTGTTCCAGGATGCTGGCAGGAGTGGCAGAAGACAGAATGCAGGAGCAAACACGGTGCGCGTCCAGCTGCTAGATGCAGAACAACGCGAAGCGTGAGTTGCTGCTTCGGCGTGGCTTAAATAGCCTTCAAAGTAGTTCCAGGTATGTATCCTTCCTCTCAGGTCTCTCCTGACCACACCCGTGTGGTTAGGTAGTTCCAAAGATAAAGTAGTTCCATTCAGGCCTCAGAAGGCCTGGATGTTGCAGCATGGTCTGCATCAGGTAAATTAACACTAAGCACCTTTAACACAAAGTCCCCTTTTATGAGCCTGGCGCCTGTGGCGCCAGGACTCTGGCCCTATATGAGCCTGGCGCCAAAGGCGCCAGGACTGAGTCCAAAGAGCCCCTACTTGAGGCTGTTGTGACTTCCCTTGAAGACATGATGTCTGCCTCTGGGGTAGCTGGGTCTTGTCTGGCACCTTGGAGGTAGGCATCATGACAGTTGCATAACCCAAAGGGCATGACTTGACATTCAAACAAGCTGTACTTAGTACGGAAGGCGGTTTTCCATGCATCTCCTTTTCTGACTCGGACCAGGTGGTACGCTCCTTGAAGGTCCAATTTGGTATAAATCTGGGCATCTTTAACTTGGTCTAGCAACTCAGGCAAGGAGTAGCGGTTCTTCACGGTGATCTGGTTCAATGCACGGTAGTCAATACAGGTTCTCAAGTCTCCTTCCTTTTTCGGTACGAAGAACAAAGGACTGGCTGCGGGGGACTTCGAAGGACGGATAAATCCGTTTGCAAGGTACTGGTCTAAATAGGATTTCAAATGAAGGTTTTCTGGTTCTGTCAGAGCGTAGATCCTTCCGCAAGGGATTTGTGCACCAGGAACAAGGTCGATCTGACAGTCATAGGGCCTGTGCGGCGGCAATCTATTGGCTTGGTCCTTTCGGAAAATATCCTGGAAATCATGGTATTCACTTGGCAAGGTACTAGTTGCTCCCACGGTTGATACTGTCGCTCCGGGAGTCATGGGGATACAGACGTCGGGTTTCTCCTCTTGGTAATAGCAGGCTGGGGAGCAGTCACCGGGGAAGGTTTTAATTTTTGTGCCCGCCAGTCTATCAAAGGGTTATGAGCAACCAACCATGGCATCCCTAGTATTAGCCTGAACTGAGGAGCCTTGATGAGATCGAATGAAATGGACTCCCGATGTCCGTCCTGACACAGCAAAGTTACCCTGACTATTCACTGGGTTACTGGTCCGGAAGCGATTTCTGTCCCATCCACGGTGGTTATCTTGTCCATAGTTGGCTTAGAACACAAAGGAAGCCCCATCTCTGCTGCCAGTTCTTGATCAATATAATTTCCAACTGCTCCGCTATCGATGTATGCTTCAACGGCATGCATTCTTGACGACTGTTGGTGGTTAATTAAGATCACTGGTATTGCAAAGTGCGAGGTCAGCAACTCTTCTCACTCGACAAACTGACCTTTACATTTGTCGAGCTGGGTAGTTTCCCGATTCCTTAGCCTCACCCTTTTCTGTGGCCCCGACTGTTCTTCTTGGGGGTTTTACTGGATAGTCCTTCAGGAAATGTCCTGGTTTCCCACAATACAAACAAAGCTGTTGTTGTCTTCTTTTCTCCCGCTCTTGTTTTGTTAATGGAGGCTGTATCCCTCCAATCTGCATGGGTTCTACAGAATTTTCAGGTACACGGGGTGTGTTTTCCCTTGGTCGAACATACACGGTCCGAGGGACCGTCTTAGACCGGTCTGCCTTTCAGTCCTGCAACCGGTGGTCTAGCTGCACGACCAGATGTATGAATTCTGCACAGTCTCTGGGTGGATCAACCACCTGGGCTAAGACGTCCTTTAATTTGCCCCGTAAGCCTCGATGGAATAACGTGGTTCTTTTGTTTTTTGGCCACCCAGCTTCGGCAACCAGTCTGTTGAAGGTAGCAATGTACGTTAACAAGTCCTGATTCCCCTGTCGGAGGGACAAGAGTTCATTGTCTACTGCTTGTTCCTGGGTATGGCGAGCAAAAAGTTTTTCCATTTCTCTCTGGAACCCCCCAAAGTCATGTAATAGAGGATCGTCATGGGTTACCAACGGCACCAACCAATCTGTTGCACTACCGCTCAGGTATGATGAGACAAAAGCTACCCGAGCTTGATCGTTTGGAAATGCTCCAGGCCTACAAAGAAAATGAAGGCGGCACTGATTGATGAATTCCGCATACTTCCGTGGGTCGCCTGAGAACCTTTCTGGTGGTGCCAGGGCCACTGTTCCAGGTAACGTGATCTGTACCGGAGTGGGTGGTATGGCAGGGTTTTGCATCGTTGGATTGCTTCCAGGTAGAGGCGTCTGTCCTGCCTGTGATTGCAAGTATTGCCTGCTAATCTCTTCAGTGCGTTCTTTGCTCATTATTAGGTCTCTCCGGAGGGCATTAGTCGCTTCTAGGGCAGAATGAACCTCAGCACGAAGCTCTCCTAGTAATTGGGCCAATTGGTCCATTTCTGATGTCTCCATGGCGCCCAGGTGGATTTGTTATGGTAGTCTTCGAGTTCTGTTACGCTCACCTGGTATCCACACGGACGCCACACCGCTGTGTTACTCGCTGGTATGCTTCTCAGCTTTGCCCTGATGTGGTCTGCGGGGAAGGTTCTGCCTGAAAATACAGGAGGACTGTGTTCAAGACTGACCGACTGGGGTAAGTATCCTCCCTCCACCCCTGTATGCTTTCAGTCCCTCTGGCGCCTCTCCTCACCAATGGTAGAATTAGGCATGCTCTCCGTCCTGCCTTCTTTGCAGGGGCAAGTGCGGTCCAGTTACTTCACTGACGCCGGCGCGTTTGATATTGTTCAGGTAGGTCTTATTGCTGTTCTTTAGTTTTGTTACTATCCTGCATGCCTTTCTTTGTTTAAAATGTCTCTTTTTTTCACCCTTAGACATGCAGAGCTTCAGCGCGGCGAACTGGCTTGGTTGAGCCCCGCTGGTAAATGATGGCGCATTAAGAGCACTATGATGCGGTAAGTGCTATGCGCAGGTCTGCAAAGTCTTGCCTTTGCTAACCTGTGTTTTCCATCCTTGTAGGTCGCAGTGTTCTTCAGTGCAAGTGGAATGTCCGGAGTGGTGCCAGCTGAGAGGCAACCAGCCAGGTAAGCCTTTTGAGCAGTTCTTAATTTGTAAATGTCTCTACAGCTTTCTTTAATGTTGCCTCTATCTTCCTCTTTCAGGTCATTCTGTCCGGGAGGCGTGCAGATTCGAGGAAGCTGTTCTCGGTAGCTGCGAGTGTTTAAAGATGAAGACTGCAGGTAAGATGATGCTGCTGCTAATGATGTTCCTTTTGTCTCCTTGCAGGTTCTGCTTCTCCGAGGGAATAGCTGGACACTGTGAGCGTCACGTTGCAAGCTGCAAAGTAACACGAAGCATGTTCTGCAGTCAGGATGTGGTTTATATAGCCCAGGTAAAGTAGTACCAGGGAAAGTAGTTCCAGGCCTGCCACACCCAAAACACTAGACCGCATAGCTTGGTTCTTAGGAACCAAGCTATGTGGATGCCTCAATGTTGGCGGACAATACAATAAAGTAGTTCCCAAGCACATTGTTCATGGTGTATGAGCCTGGCGCCTATCGAAGAGGATGCCAGGCTCTAGAGGCCCGAGTCCTGACTCCACCTGGCCAATGGGTTTGCCAGAGGGGGTTTTGGGCGAGGGTCGTGACACTGGGCTGTTTGCGCACGAAGAGAAACAGTGCCTGGACAAGCAGCCAGCACTAGAGGGCAGAGGCTCCTGGCATCACATTCCCGCTCGGGTGCAGGCTTTCGGGGTCTAGGCCAGTCACTGAGCAGTGCCGGGCACTGAGTGACGTGGGTCCTGGGTGTGATTCTATCGTATCAGCATCAACAATTCCTAGGAGCATAAGAATAATTGCATATTCATCTGTGACTGATAATTTGTATTACTGAGCTTGCACTTTAATTCCCATACTATTGAAAACTGCTGGTTGATTCTAATTAGAGTGAGTGGCTTTCGTGTCTCGCATAGTTTCTTACTTGTGAGGCAAGGTGATTAGGAGTTATATTGCACTAAGGGCTGCCCCAGGGGGGGTATGGTTTTCCTCTTTTCACTACAGGGTCATCCTGAGATTGAGCCTTTTGGACGTTTCCCCGGCTCAAGTTCTCCCGTAATTGTTACACCTGGCGGAAGAGGGCCTGGCGTTGTCATCCACTAAGGTGCATATGACAGCGATTTCTAAGTTCCCAAGAAAGTGCCATACTGCACCCACCGAACATTTGAAAGGAACTTTTGTTTGTGTCTTTTGGAACCCAGAAAGTCCCTGGAGGCAAGAGACTTTTCATAGAGAAAAGAGACTTACCCAAGGAAGAACCTGATACTTACAAAGGAACTGTCAGCTCGTGCTGGGAAAGCTCTAGCGTTTGCTGTGCACAGGAAAGCCACCATATCCCATGCTCAAAATGTGGGGAAGGGAGACCCCCTGGTTAAAGCCCATCCTGACATATTATTTGAGAACACTTCTTTCTTTATTTTATTTTGTTATTTGTTACACGCCCAGACCCTCGGGTATCACGGTGTGGTTACAGGACAGCTTAGGCATTGGTCATACATTATTACAGAATACAGAAATTATTAACAGATGACGACATAGTACATAGCAGATAATAATAGGAACAAACATTTACAATTTTTACAGTTTCAACTGGAGTGTTTACATTTGAATAGCTCCCTATGCTAATATTGGTTAAATAACCAGGTTTTTAACAATTTCTTGTAACCAGGGAAAGAAGATTCGTTTTTGATATTGATAGGGAGGGTGTTCCAATGTTTAGGAGCTAAATCAAGGAAGCGGTTGCCCCCTGCTCTGGTGGTTTTGTAGTGAGGGAGAGCAAATAGGAGGTTGTTGTTGGATCTTAGTCATCTAGTGGATTCCTTTAACTGGAGAGTGTTGTTGAGGTATTTTGGGCCTTTTTTGGTGAGGCATTTGTGCGCAATGCAGAGTGTTTTAAAGATAATTCTAGCTTTGATGGGAAGCCAGTGAGCGTCCTTCCTTGTCTTAGTAAAGTGGTCCGATTTTTTTTATTCCTAATGCTGCCCTTAGGACTTTGTTTTGCAAAAGTTGCAGTTTGGTGAGGTTGGTGTTAGAAGTGCCTAATAGTAGTAACACACTGCAGTAATCCAATTTTGACAATACTAGGGCCCTGGCCAAAGTGAGGCAGTTGGAAGGGGTCTGAAATTGTCAGCTGAGAGCAATATGTTTAGAGGTGTAGGCCGTGGAAGAAGCGAGTGTTAATATGCTTAGTCATAGTGAGACTAGCATCGAGGTAGACGCCTAACGTTTTGACTTGCTTCAACGCTTGAATAAGGGTACCATCGATTTTGATGGAAGAGTAGTCTGGGTGGAGAGCCGCAATTTTAGCTGGAGATCCTACGATGAGAACTTCAGTCTTCTCGTCGTTGAGACAGAGACTATTTAGTGCCATCCAGTTCTGGATGATCACATATATTTTGTTGATGGTCACAGTATCCTGGTCTTAGTTTCCTGTGAGTGGTATGAGGATCTGGGTGTCATCCGCAAAATTGGTGTGGATGACACCCATATCGTCTAGTGCTGAGAAGGAGTTTAGTGTAGGTGTTGTAAAGTGTAGGGGAGAGGCATGATCCTTGGGGCACTCAGATGGGAACTGAGATGGCAGCTTCTTTTCCTATGGACACTCTGGAAGTGCGATCAGCTAAGAAGGCATCACAGGAAAAGTTGAAGTCCCAAGTGAGGTACCTAGTTTATCATGGCCTACGAGGTCAAATGCGACGGAGAGGTCTAACGGCTGGAGAATGCATAGTTTCCCTGAATCTCTGAGGTCCAAGAATGCTGTTTCCGTGATATGGTTAGGCCTAAAGCCTGATTTTCTGGTACCGAGTAGCTGATGCTGTTCCAGGTATACTTGGATTTGATTGTAAGATAATTGTCAATGATTTTGAGTAGGAATGGGACCGTGGTTATGGGACGATAATTAGTCGGGATAGTGGGGTCGAGTTTTTTGTTTTTTTTTAGAAGCGTGTGTAACCCAGGATGCTTTGATGCCTACTGGTACTGCGTTGGAGTTGAAGGAAGAGTTGATAAATTTGGTGATAATGGGGATCAAGGTGGAGGCACATGCTTTGCCTAGTTTGGCTGGCACCGTATCTCCTTTGCAGTTGGAGGCTTTTAACTTGGAGATAGTGTCAAACACTAGTTCTTGGGTGACAGGGGTGAAATGGAAGAAGGATTTGAGGTTATCGTTGGTGGTAGGGAGTGGGTTAGGGGTAGGGGTATTTTTATCTGCTAATAGCAGTATTTTGGTAGTTATTTTATTCTGGAGCAAGGCAATTTTGGAGGCAAGTGCATCTTGTATGGTGGTACACCATTCGTTACTGGAGTTGGTGGATGTTACTGTTGGTAGGGGATTTTCTAGTTCTCTAAGGATAGAGAAGAGTTCTTTAGAGTCTGAAGCTGCATTACTGATATGGGTGTTGTAGGAATTGGCTTTGTGGGAGATGATGGCTGTTTTGTATATTTTGTTGGCATCCTTAAAGGCTTTGGCCGAGTCAGGGGTGGGGTGTTTACTATAAGCGTGCTCAAGAGAGCGTTTGGTCCTTCTTAGGGCGACTAGTTCTTCGTTAAACCAGAAATTCGTTTTTTTATTGGCACGTCGCGTTTTATTTGTGATAGGAGCTACTTCATTGATAGTGATGGAGAGGCATTTGTGATAGTACTCAGCAATTGCAGTCGGATTGTTACTGACGATTGAATGAGTTTCTAATGTTTTGTTCAGGGTAGTGTCAAAGTTCTCTACAGTGAGCTTAAGGGGGCTTCTACTTTCAAAGGTATCCATTACTTTGGCCTTAGGAGGGCAGAGGTCATCACTCGTGAGAGTGAATTCTACACAGAAATGGTCTGTCCAGCTAAGCGAAGTTATTGGGCCTATGGTGAGTTTGGTGTTAAGAGTGAGAATCCAATCAAGGGTTCTGCCTTTACTGTGTGTGGGTGCATTAACAATTTGGGTGAAGTTCATGTTTTTGGATTGCTAGATGTAGGGCTTCTGCTTTCAAGTCTTCGTCATCGTTGAATCCTAAGTTCAGGTCCCCAAGAATGATGCATTTTGTATTAGGTTTTAAGATGGGCGCGAGCAATAACGGGATGTCTATTTCTGGGTGGCTGTTAGTACTAGGGGTTCTGTATATTACCACGATATTGATTGTAGTATTTTCATTCTTGGCGAGCAGTAATTCATACCCTGCAATTATTTCGATGGAACTTGATCTAATTTTGAGGTTGTTTTTAGATATGATGGCAACACCACCTCCTGTGGTGATGGTTCTGTCGGTTCTGAGAATGGAGTAATCTGGTGGGATGGCCAGTGCTAACAGTGGTCCTGAGGTTTGGGGTAGCCAGGATTCTGTAATTACTAATAGGTCCAAATTTAGTTCAATGATCAGGTCGTGTATTTCGATAGCGTGGGCTCCTAAGGATCGAGAGTTGATGAGAGCATTTTTGAGGCAGTTGGGAGGTTTGGGATCCTTTATGGGGGCAGGCTTGGTCATCTGAGATGAGGGAGCATGAGGAGTTCTTTTGGTGTTTGGTGCAATAGGTGGGACAAGCTTTTTATTTTTCCAGGGGTTTGGGTGGTTTGGAAGGCAAAGGAGTGAGTATAGTGTTATGGCGGAGTGCTTTGGTACGTGCTCTTAGGCGAGGCGTTCTGTCATTCCCTTTGATCGGGTACGTTTTGAAACTGGCTATGTGTTTAGGGAGTGACGGGAGGTCGTCTGTGAGGGTTGAAGGCGAAGGCTCTCCCTCACCTATCATGTTGCGGGCATTGAAACTAAGAGTATGGTTAGGGCTGGGTGGAAATGGTGGCGTGAGTGACAGGGAATGGGGTAATGTCCAGGGCAGGCCAGTCTTGCGAGACCATTTCTGAAAGTAAGGAAGTGATTGCTTGTGCAAGGTTTATCAGCTTGAACAAGGCAGAAAGGGAACATGATTAGGCGTATCCAGCCTAGCATAGCTGTATCCGGTATGGTATGGCGTGGGGGGGCTAAGTAGTCAACTCGGTGCTTGGGTGAGAGCAGGGGGTGGGTAATGGGTAAGTGAGGTTTGCTATAGAGTGTCAGATGGGTTAAGTACAAAAGCAATATGGGGGCAAGTAATCTGAGTGCAATATGCTCCGATAGGCAGTATATATGAGTCTGGTCCTAGAGCTAGAAACAGTGTGCTCCAGGACACATAGGTGGTAGATGGGCTAAGTGTGGTGGCAACACACGCATAAAGTGGCCAGTGGGCTAGAAGCACTAGGCTAAAGGAGGCACAGAATGCCGGATAGTCTGGGTGCAATATAGTACAATGAACATGACATAACACAATGGCTAAGTGTAATAGGTTGCGAATAAAGGCAGACAAGGTAGGCGCAATATGGTAATATCAAAGCATAAAGGCATGACAGGTATGATTAAGAAGCTCATCGGAATACTTTGGCATAGAGAACGTGATTGCGAAAATCAAGTAATTGTCTTCCACATATGCGGGTGACATTGCTAGGAAGGGGGGCAGAGTGGCATCATGGTCGAAGGTACGGTAGGGCAGTACTTGCTGCTTAGGTACAGAGTTAACATCTAAAGCAAGGCTAATAATACGTTGAATAAGGCAGTATAACAAACTTGAGACCATACAAGCACATATATTTGATGCAAATCAACAATGCGTATAGTGTGGCAGTCAGTACAGCGTGACTCGAAGTGGCGAGTCTGGTGGCAGCAGCAGTAGAAGCTGCACTCAAGAAGTTGTTTCGTATGGAGGACGGCTTGTCTAGACATTAACTAGAGGAAAGTCATGAGCAAGTTCGTGGGCACTGTGTTGAAAGCAGAGGTTTAGGGGGCAGAGGAGGACGTACCTGTCGACCTGCAGACGCAAGGCTGGCTACTGCGTGGCCGTGCGCAGAGGACAGTGCATGCAATGGTAAGCAATTAAGTCGAGGAATTTGTAGGCAGGAGGTGACGTTAGGACCGTAGCGCTGCAGGGGTGCTAGGTTGGGAGGAGCAGTCAGTGGGGAGCAGTCGCAAGGGTTTAGAACATCGAGTCAACACAACAATATGCAGGCAAAAAGTAAACACATTATGGGCATGCCGAGTTAGAGCCATATAGTCTATTGAGTCTGCAAGGACATAAACAATAAGATCAGGTGCTACCGAATACAAGCAACTCACTTTGACTGCTTAGATAAGTGGCACCTACCAGCGCACTAACAGGTGCAAAACAGGCCCTTTGCCGAAGCCCTTTGCTGGAAGGGCTACAGCCGGCTCCTTCCGCCTGCTGGCGGAAACACGCAGAGGTATTCACGAGCGTTGATGGGCAACCTCGGTCACACCTGATGGGGCAGAGCTGGCGGCCATTTCAAAGTAATAGCACTCAGCTACCGTGGAAGATGGAATAAATAAAAAGCAATGTCGTGCTGTATATTGTCACATACACAGCAGGGTCGGGTTCTCCAACCTGATTGAGCGCAATGTAGAGTGCGCATGTGCCGATCTGCTGCTCCTGCAGTTTCCAGTCGTCCGGTGGAGGAGAGATGGGCTCCTGCTCTCTCCGTGTGAGGGCAACAAATGGGGGGATACAGGTGCAGAACAGGCCCTTTGCCGAAGCCCTTAGCCGGAAGGGCTACACCCGGCTCCTTCCGCCTGCGGGTGGAAACACGCAGAGATATTCACAAGCATTGCTGGGCAAGCTCGGTCACAGCTGATGAAGCAGAGCTGGCGGCCATTTCAAAGTAGTAGCACTCAGCTACAGTGGAAGATGGAATAAATAAAAGGCAATGATTGAAACCCTCATCCAACACTCTTTCTATATTAGTTGTAAGGACTGGCAGTATTTCCTTTTTTTAGTATAGGCCTTTTACTTTGACCAGATGCCACAAGGACTGCCTTATTTTTAATTTGATGGTCGAAGCTTGCTCCCATCTTAGATTTAAGTTAGATTAGGCATTTTTTCAACCTGCATATTGTTTAAATAAACATCCGTAAAATCGTGATCAGTTGTGTCTGTCTATACTGTTGCCACCATGAGTTTCTTACAGTGAGTGCAGTAGAGGATGCGGCTGCAGTAGGGTTGGCCAGCTCATTGCAGACTTTAAAAAGTTTGGCCGTGTTGTTTGATGCCGCAGAGATGCAAGCTTGAATGTGGTCTCTTTTCTTGGAGGGGGTGTAGAGACTATATTGCCTTTGAAGAAGGCAGCAGGCCAGTTTGTCTGAGGGTGCTTCTGAAGATCTCCAGTTCCGTTCCGCTGCTCTGCACTTGCGTTTAACGGCAGCTAGGTGGGAGTCGTATCAAGAGTTGCACTTTTGGGCAGGCTTCCGTCAGACCCTCATGACAGGGACAAGAATATCAAGAGTGTTGGAGATGGAGCGGTGAAAATTAGAGAGGGCTTTGTCGGGGTAGGAGTCAGCCGCAGGAGTAGATGGAGGAGAGTAGGTGGAGGCAAAGGCAGCCACTGACACTCTTTTCAGGGGTGGATGACGTTGATGGCAGGAGGTGGTGTAGGGTGTGCCATTGCTAAAGGAGAAGAGAGCTTCAAGTGAGACGAGAGAACAGAATGATCAGTCCATGAGAGTGAGGTAGTGAGAGGAATAGAGAGTGGGATGGATGTGGAGATGAGACCACCCAAGTGTGGCCAGCAGTGTGTGTTGGACCAAAGGGTAGAATGGAAAGAGAAAGGGAGTCACACAGGTTGCAGAAAGGTAAAATGTGCCCAGAGTAAGAGAGGTGACGTGGGAGAGAGAGCCTGCAGACCAGGCTTTCAATTGAGTAGACCTGAGTGTGAATAATGGAAACAGGGATCCACTCAGGAAAGATCAAGGCTACTCCACCTCATGGCCTGTTGGGTCTGGTCACGGAGAGGATCTTGTAGCCTTCAGGGAGAAGTGTGTCAAAACTCGAGACAGAGCTGTCCTTAAACCATGTCTCCGTAAGAGCAAGAACATCAAGGTCCAAGAGTTCAAGGAGGTGGCAGATGTCAGAGGAGTGTTTGACAGCAGAGCAGAAGTAACTGAGAACACATTTTTTAAATGACTTCTGGTCCTTCCTGGTTCAGCATCCACATTTGCTGTGAATGTGAAATTGGGAGTGAGATTTCAGGAAGATGAGTGGTGCTTAGCCCCTCTTTCACATTTGTTGCAAATGTGGTCGAATTACTGGGCAGCCCAGACTCTGGCCCTCATTACAACCCCGGCGTTAACGCTGGTAACCTACCGATTCCGCCATGGTGAAATGGGGAATTACCACCCCATTCCAAGGTTGGCGGGGCGGTAATTCCCCATTTACCATTGGCCCATTCCCATTTCTGCCCCATAGGGCTCAATGGGAAAGGGGAAGGCGGTAATTATGGTACCGCAAATTGCGGTACCGTAATTACCTTCAAATTCCCTTTGCGGGTCCCTACCTTAACGGCTGGTCCAGACCAGCCGTTAAGGTCGGGAGCCGCAAAGGGACCTTGTAGTAAGGCGTTAAGGGGTTAACGGCGCCGCAACCTTTTACGGCACCGTTAACCCCTTAACACCTGGGTCGTAATGACCCCCTCTGTATATAATCAGGGGAATTCGAGCTGGGGATGGCTCGAATAATATTCCAAGCCTAAATTATATTAGATCTAACCTCCACCAGATGAATGCATTTTCACTCTTCCTTCCTTGCAACATTTTGAGTGTTGAACAGAACAACACTTCTAAGAAATGTTTTCTAAATATTACTAAAGAGCAGGAGCGAAACGAGGGAGTTGCTAATCAACGCTAATAGAGCCCCTGCTATTGTTAGTTGTGTGACTCTATTCAACAGTATTTGATATTGGCCACAAAAAATCAGATTGTTGGTTAATCACAAGAGCTAGTTTTAATAATATTAAACTGAGAGTTAACACATCAAAATGGCAGGGATATCCTGAATAGTTGCCAAGGGAGGATTTGCTGCATTTTATTATGTTCTGCCCTGTATACTCACACTTAGGGAAGCAAATTATTCTTCATATTTTAAGGCAGCAAAATTGTACACAATGCCGTCCAGCTTTATATCATTTCCTTAAGGCTGATTTGCCGTACTTGGCTTGGGCTTTGCTGTCCTACTTGAGGAGGGCAATGAAGGTGAGAAAGAATTGTTCGGATTTCTTTTTTATCTTGAATCGTGGTTTAGTTATGGCCTTTGAAGTACTCTGACAGCTTTGCTCTGCTCCTTTTGATGTACTCTATAACATTTTATCTGTATTACAAGTTTTGCTCTTATTTTATTCTATATGTATTTAATGTAACGAAATGCTGATGCTGTGTGACTGTTTAATGGATTTTCTATCTGAATAAACTAATCAAAATCAAGTTCATTTATTTTATATTTCACAATTGGCCGAGAAGGTGACCCAGTTAACAAAGCACCATTGCTAGGTTGTAGTCAAGTGTATGCATCTTAGTCACTCCCTTGCTAAAAGGACACTACCTTTTAAACCTAGAGCACAATCCACACATAGCACAGGAGCAACTATAGCCTTTGATGCTAATGTGCCACTTGGAAGTCAGTTCATACATTCAAACATCACTACTGTGATAAACAGGCAAGAAGAGAGTCACAAGTGGGGCAAGCCTTACTTAAACACTATTTCTCAGTGGTCCTTTTGCTCACCTATCACCTTCCTCGGGTACTGCTTGCTTATCTATGCAAAGCCTGTTAATCTAAGTAGATGGTCTTTCTGAGTCTTTTATCTGCTTATTCACCTGCATCCGCCATGTCTCCCACAAGAGAGCACTAGAGAAAGAGGCCAGATCCCAACATTTTTTGTTTTCGGGGGAGCAATTCTCAAAGAGGGATGGGTAAACGTATAAAGAGAGAGCGTGCCAGGAGCCGCCACTGAGAATTAATTACCCCTCACTACTACGATCCTAGAAAGAGGTTGAAGCACTTATGGTCACACACACAAGGGTCTACATACCAACATTTACACAAAAGTTCAGCAAGTACAAATAGCCAGACACATTAGCGTACATGAGAACGAATTTTAATTATACATAAAAAAAGATTAAAAAGAGGCAATTTTATACATCTGAAAGGTAAAAGGACACAACGGCAAGTAAATCAACCTTGTGTCAACACACAAACAAACAAGGCAATAAAGAAAAAAGAGACAGGATGGGTAAATTAATACACCCTCTAGTCCTATGTACTGATGTTGGAAACGCCTAACTTTAGACATGTGTTGAGATATGGGGTGTCAACATGTTTCGGCCAGTAGTTGGATTGGACATTTTCTCAGGTGTCCATACAAAGGTGAGTATTGTGGTCATCTTCAATACGGGTAATTTCTTCACAATAGGCCAAATGGGTGATTTGAAGCTGACATCACAGATCTAAAAAGATGTATATACATATAATTACCACATGCAAGCGAAACACATATCTGCAGGTCTAGATACAAGTTTGGTTTATACAAAAAGCTAAACATTTGAATTTTCTCATCCTGGCAGGCTGCTCTGATATTTAACAGACCCACATTTCTCCGAGGAGAAAAGTGCTGGCAGATATTTGTTATCTAAGGCAGATTATTTTTAAAAAAACACAGACAGTTGACATAACACAGTGTGACAAAAAAAGAAGTTCAAACTCTTATTTATTATCACAGGATCGAGTGTAATAAACACAACATCAATCAATGGCTTGTAACAATTACAACTGGAGATCCCTTGGCAACGAATCTGAGGCAAGGTGCATCTAAATATGTTCGTCCAGGTGAGCAATGGGGTCACTATAGAAATAGATATAAAGTGACCATTAAATTAGTGCTGAGCATCATAATAGTTTGACTAATTTAAAGCTAAATGTATTACTCAATTAGTAAGTAGAGCTCAACCCATGTTAAACTATAGGCAAAGAGCTGGTGAAATAAATTATACTATTAAATTATACACAAGTGTTTCGCGCTCTGAAACATTTGTGTACGAGCGCAATAGAAATAAAATATCAATCAATCAATAGGAAAAAACAACAAGGGACAAGGTTTTTTTTTTATCCCTAATGGCTCACTTACATGATCAACAAGATCGTTGTTGAATAGAGGGTAGTCCTTCGTGGTTACAAATGCTGTGGTGCCGGTTAAGGATGCAGAGCTTAGCGGGCCCGAGACATAATTGTGCTGCGGTGCTCGATCTCTCCCTGAATCAGAGAGAACAACATGTTAGAGTGACGCAAATTGTTAAAAAGGATACTAATTCCTAGATCACGTTTTGAAAAAATATCTCAAAATGCTGGGGGTGTGGGAAACACGCAGATCGCTCGTAGCATGTTTTCCAACGTACAATTAAAGCAGCTTTGTTATTCCGCTATATCATAAGGAACCCCCTTCTCCTAAAATTATAGCTATTTTACATGGTGCTTTGTAGCAGAGAGGCTTTTCAGAAATGAAATCTGCCATGTTTTTTTGCTCGATGCGAGCGATCACTGCATATCTTGGGAATTTTAACATGGAATGTGCAAAACAAGCTATTTGGAAGAGGAAAAAGGTTGAATTTGCATCAGGCAAGAGGTGGGAGGGGGGGGGGCACATTGTGTGAAGTTGGGGGTGTATTGGGGAGCCAGTTACAATTTGGACGTTTTCACATTATTGGCGGAATTTTAGGGGAATCTCGCGAGATTAGTGCAGGAACGGAAGATGCCCTGGGAAATGAAAATGTCACACACAGCAGAGAGAAAGGGAGTAATTGTAGGGGGGCCAGGGAGGTAAAAATCAGCTGAGGTGAAAAGGAAGGCAGTACATGGGGAGTGCCTGTGAGGAAGTTTTACTTTTCAAGCGTTATCACTGTAATCGGTGTGTAATTAATGCAAGAGTATCGGGGGAGTCAAAACTGAGGGACAAAAACAGGGGGCTATCTGTTCTGATCACATCTACTATATAAAAAATGGTCCTGACGTAAATACACTAAGTCCTTGACTTTAAATTGTTTTCTATGCCTGAAAGCATTTAGGCAGTACAGTCTGATGATGGCACCATTTTTATTGCATTTCTAAAAACAGTTCCAAGCACAAAATATACTTGTTCCCACTATGCCAAGTTCCAGACTCAAGTACAGTTCAGCTGTTGCTGACAAGTACTAGCATAACAAGTGCTAATAAATAGCAAAAAGTGCTAGTGCTTCAAGGCGCAACCAAAATTAAGCCAGCATACAGCAATTCATTTCACACTGACAATAAACACATTACCACAAATATCCACACAATATACATGTTAGAAACATTTCTTCAAAATATTTGTCAAGTAAATGTGGCAGTTATTTCCCAAAAATTGTGCATATTTGATGACACTTATTTCATCCACAGTTTGTCTACATTTTCTATGGCTAGATATCCTCACCAGGTTCTACATCCAACATATAGACTGCCAAAAAAGAGGAGGGAGGGGGCATCTGTTCTGATCACATCTACTAGGCAGAGGGAAATGGGTCTTTGTGCCAGTGACCCTGGACAGTGGTCCCCAAAGAAACCTATTGGTGCAACATGTGCAACAGCCATGGCCGAAGGCTGCGCCTAGTGGGCTTGAAAGAAACCTAATGTTTTAAAATATACAGAGGGAGGCTAGTGACTCCAAGGAAACCTATAGGTGCAACATGTACTGTGGCCACGGCCGAAGGCCATGGCTAGTGGGTCCTAAAGAAAGCTATTGGTGCAATATTTACTGTGGCCATGGTCTAGTGGTATAACAAAACCCTTGAAATCCACTGACTAAACTTTAGTTAAGATGATTAGATTAAATGCAACAGAACCCTTGAAATTCAGCAGATGTAGGAAGTGATGATCATCTTTACTTGACCCCGCTGTTGCAAAGCCCATGAGCACATACATAATAGATGGGATTCACAATAACGTACAAAGTTGGAGGCCAGCAAGATAGCTCAATAGATTGAGCATTTACTGCTGCGATCTGTTTGTGATCTGCAGGTCACAAGTTCGAATCCCGGCAGGGCTGTGAGAAACCTGAAGGTGTCTCCTTGACTAGTCTCCGGGGTCTGTCAACCAGGTGGCCAGGACACGGCCATCGCTATTGGATCCAGTTCCTGGAGGTGGACCAGTGAGGGAGGATCACTGGATGGAGGTGCTCAGGGAGTGAAAGTGGGACACCGATGGGTGAGATGCGGTATCCCTCTTCTTCTGACAACCTTTCCCCAACCTACCATGTAGGGTACACAAGCACTTTACCCCCACCCCCTATACCGATGTGAACGCTTTCACACATTACGAAGGACGACTGACTAACACTCAAGCTATTTACCTGACATGTCCCAACACCAGGGTCAGGCAAAGTCAGGCAATTGAACCAAACCACACACACCAGATGGCCCTTCCCCACAGGGATTAAATGTGGAGCACAAGAGCACAATACGAGTAAGGCAGACAACGAGTCCAGGGAGCTCACTCAGCAGAGTAGTTTAAGAGGAGAAGAAAGACTGCGCATACCGAGAGGGTAACAAGGAGAGAAGCAGCCTTGTCCTTTCTGACCAAGGCCCGTGAGACCTTCGCAGAAGGAATCGTAAGTCTGTGAACAATAGCCAGCATGTGTTGCAGCAGATGTCTACAGTACACAAGACCCTTCTCCACTGATTGCCAAGCCGGGGAGAGACGCTTGTCTCCGTGGTACCAACCTTGACTCAGAGGAGAAAGAAAGCCAAGCAGTTCATCACAGCCGGTGAGTCGAGGGGAGAGTCGATAAGAACCCGAACTGTGTTGAACGGAAAGTAGCAACCGGCTAATTGAACTTTGCAAGCATAACATTGATGTAAAAGGGGGGAGGAAACCAGCAACAGAGGAGTCTGGCACCACATGGGTGTTCGTTCAGGAAACTATGGATGATTACCCAATTATTGAAACCACTGAAACCAGAAGGCCTTGGGAAAGGCGAGAAGAGGGGTCAAAGTGGTCATACAGGGGTCTTGTAAAATCCTCTGTACCGTCAAAATTCCTTGGCAGACAGATGATTGTGAAGCTAAGGGAAGTGAATCCAGCATCGTAAGAGTTGAATGGAAAAAACAAGATTGGCAAGAGTGAACCCGAACGAGGGATGCTGATAAAGAGGGTGCGGAATCCAAAGTCCAGAAATACAGTGTGTTTACAAGAGTGAGCCTGACCAAGGGATGTCCACAGGGAACTGTTTAAAAAGACATTTAGATTAAAGAAAAGATAGATAGAAAAGAGACTTAACCACTGAATGCCCCGATTGCTGAAAGTGGAACTGTTAGCTTGTGCCGGGAAAGCCCGAGCGTGTGCTATGCTCCAAAATCCACCCTTGTCCTATGCTGAAAACATGGGGAAGGGAGACTTCAAGGATTGCATCCTGACTTATCATTTGTGAACACTTTGTTCTTTCTTAAGACCATTATCCCACACTTCTTTTTGTATTTAGCGTAAGGATTGGCAATAGGTTTTTCTTAGTACACGCCCTTTTGTTTGACGCAACGCCACTAGGACTGCCTTATTATTATTTGATGGTCGAAGCTTGCTCTCATCTTAGATTTAGGTTTAGATTAGGCGTTTTTCCAACCTACCTTTACAGTTTAATAAACTTTATTTCTGATATGATATGGCATCTATAACACGCGTATACACAAGTGTCTCAAGGCGCGACGAGGCAAGGGAGGGGGAACAGAGGGAAGACAGACAGTGATCCTACTAGGCCAAGTGTCATTCAAATCGTGCAAGTTCATGGGCAAGGGAAGCGGCAAAGTGCAGGGGAGAGGAGGAGGGAAAAGTGCAGGGCATGGGATAATAGAATAACAATAAGTAAGTACGGCCAGCTGGTGGCAAGTACAAGGGCAAGTGCAGACATCCGGTGTCAAGTGCTGGTAGTGGGACTGTATGAATACAGAGACAGTCCCGAATGCGGGGGTTGCCAGGAAGGCAGTGCAGGTGTGCGGCTGGAGGTGGAGGGGACCTGGGCCTGAGATCAGAGGGTGGCCAGGTAACCAGTGCAGTTAAGCCAGGGATTCAGCAGGGGAGAGGAAGAGAAAAAGCAGAAGCAAGGAGAAAGGTTTTGAGGTGCTTCCGGAACCGGAGATGGTTCTCCTCAAGTTTCAGTGTGCAGGGAGGCTGTTCCAGAGGGAGGCCCCAGCCGAAGCAAGAGATCTACCACCAACTCGTTGCTTGAAGAAGCGACTGACCCTGAGGCAGTTGGAGGCGAAAGAGCTCAAGAAGGAAGATATTTAGGAAGAGAGAGTTGAAGGTATTGAGGTCCCAGGCCCCAGAAGGCCTTGTGGACAATGCAGAGGGATTTGAACTTAACCCTCGCAGCCACTGGGAGCCAGTGCAGAGATTTCAAGCCTGGAGAGATACGGTCCCTGGGCTTGAGGCCAAGGACAAGTCTCGCAGTCCTGTTCTGGATAAGTTGCAGAGGACGGAGAGTAGAGGCAGGCAGATTTAGAAAGAGGCTGTTGCAGTAGTCCAGCCTAGAGAGCACCAGAGCTCTGGAGACAGAGATGTGAGGAGAGAAGGAGAGTGTGGAGTCGAAGATGACCCCGAGGTTTTTAGCCTCACAGGTGGGCGCAGTAAGAGGGCCAAGAAAGGCCGACCAGAGAGTGACAGGAAAGGAGGGTGCGGGAGTGCTGATGAGGAGAATCTCAGTCTTACTGGCATTAAGGCAGAGATCATTGTTAGCACACCACTCCTGGATGGCAGACAGACAATCAGAGATGAGAGAGGGAGAAGAGGTGGCTGAGGGTAGCCTGAAAATGAGCTGGGTGTCATCCGCATAGCACTGGAGGTTTGGGGCAGAGCGCAGCAATGCAGTGAGCAAGAAGTGCCACGTTTAGTTTAGTTTAGTTTATTATTTATATAGCGCCGCCTGGCCCTGGGGCATCCAGGCGCTTGACATGGTTACACAATAGTCAAAGTATTACAGGCATGGTAAGCGTAGGTAAGTATTACATGAAGTGTAGACATTATAATACAGTTGCTGATAATATACACATTGTAACGCAGTTACTGATAATATACGGATTATAACGTATTTACAAGGTTTGAAATCGTGCCAATTATACAGTATGTACATTTGTATGGTGATAAGTTGGCCTTTTATGCTTCTTTGGCCAGTAGCCAAGTTTTGGTGCTGTGTCTGAATCGGTGAAAGGATGGTTCGGATCTCAGATCGGTTGGTAGTGAGTTCCAGAGTTTAGCGGCACGCACAGGGAAGCCTGTGCCGCCTGCTTTTTGGAGCTTAAATCTGGGGATATTTAAGCAATGTGTTTGGGTTGATCTGGTTGGGCGAGATGGTGTATGGTGCGTGAAGTTGTCCGAGAGGTATCTAGGTGCTTGGTTGGATAAGCATTTGTGTGTGAGAGAGAGTGTTTTATATTCGATTCTCTGAGGTATAGATAGCCAATGACAGTCGCGTCTGCCGTCAGAGATGTGCTCGTGTTTGGGTATGTTCATAGCTGCTCTTAGTGCGTTATTTTGGATAACTTGAAGCTTGTTGATGTTCTTTTGGCTGGTGCCCAGGTAGAGAGCGTTGCAATAGTCGACTTTGGATAGTACTAGTGCTCTTGTTTGGGTAGTGCAGTTGGAGGTCGAGAGGTAGGGTCTACTGGCATTGATGGGCTTACATGTGTAAGCGGTGGCGGATGAGATAGCATTGATTTGTCTTGTCAGTGTAAGGGAGGACTCAAGGTAAATACCAAGAGTTTTGACGTTGTTGGAGACAGAAATGTTGTTGCCGTCAATGGTGAATGTCTGATAAAGTTTGTCGAGTTTATTAAGTCTGGATTGGGAGCCTAGGAGAAGAAGCTCAGTCTTGTCGTTGAGGCAGAGGCCGTGTTTGGCCATCCATTCTCGGATAATGGAATAAATGTTGTTGAGTACTATGTTGTCGGTGGAGTAATCGCCTGTTAGTGGGATGAGTATTTGAGTGTCATCTCGGTAATTTGTGTAGATGATGCCCAAGTGGTCCAGTATGTCAAAGAGGGGTTTTGTAAACACATTGTATAGTGTGGGGGAGACACAGGAGTCTTGAGGGACGCCACATGTAACGGGGGCTGGTTCAGCAGAGGCTGTGGGAGCAAAGACCCTAATGGATCTGTGTAAAGACTGAAGGGGGGTGTCTGTACTTCTGCTCTCTATATGGTAGAGGAGAGGCACAGAAGACCCCAGCCAAGATTCTCTATTATGGTAGCAATGGAGGAGCAATCAAGCCCTAGTTTCTCGGGAGGTGATGCGGGCTGGTTCTTAAGTAATGTGTAGTCCCCAAGCCCCCACAAAGGAATGTCCACACACTGTATTACTGAAAACACACAGTCTTTACATAATTAATATTCAAAGGTATGTACACTGTCACAATAACTCACTTTGTGCTCAGGAAAATCAACAATGGTAAATATCTACTATTCTAAAGTGGTACCACCAATATTATTAGATCTCATTAAAGTGCATCCATAGCAATGTAAAAATGTCACACAGATCAATAAAGAGGAAACCAGCAATAGAGAGGAAGGAAAGCAAGATGGTTGAAACAATAGGCAGATTACTGAGTCAGCTACTTAACTACAGTTCTGTGTGGAGATCCCCCCACCTGGGCAACCTGTAAAATAAGATATATAGCACAAGCCCAGTCTGTATATTGTTCAATAGTCTTATTCCCTCCTATAATGTTTTTACCCCCCCAATGTACCTGGTGGAGTAGAGTTCTTCGAAGAGGCGTCGACAGATCCTTCTTGAGTGACCCCCTTTAAAGCAGGAGTCACGGATCGTCGAGTGGCGTCGAGGAAGGTGAACTTGGCGTTCGGTGTCGGGGAATCGACGACCGTTCTTGAGTGCCCTCCCTTTAAAGCAGGAGTCACAGGTCGTCGAACGTCCGACGGTGAACAGGGTAGAACGGCGTCGATGAGGCGGCAGCTTCGATCCGAGCGGTGCTCGTTTACGACGGAGCGTTGGCGTCCTGCAAGGAAGAGGCGTGCGGGGCACCTCGGTGACGATAGTTCTGGGCCGCAAAGAGTGTAAAGAACTGTGGCCCAGCAAGGGCGTCGAGTCGTCGAAGTCTTTGTGGTCATGAGGTGGCGGGAAACCCACCGGCGGATTCTCCTCGGCGCGTTGGTCATCCTCGAATTTCTCCGGTGGGATAAAGTGGTCGATGGCGGGGACAAGGGAGTCCTTCGATTCGGATGTTCTTAGGCAAAGGAGCGGGCGTCTCCGGTCGTCGGCGGCACGGCGTCAAGCGGTCCCCGTGTCTGGGCAACACAACTTCGACGGGCCTCCAGCGGTTACACAAACCTGCGAACCCTGGTCGAAAGCAATGGACTTCGACGGCGGCGAAGTCTGGGTGCTTCACTTCGATCTCCTCAGCGGTCCCCCTCTCCGGTCGGCAGCCTTTCGAGGGTCTGACGTCCAGGGAGTTTCGGTGAAGGTTTAGCGGTGCTCGATGGTCCCTCGGAGCACGGGAAGAGGGTGCCTTACCAGGTCCTCTCCCGGATCAGTCTTTGACGGATTCGGCAGCTTTCAGATCAGTCAAAGCAAATGCAACAGCAAGTCTTCTTCTTCCAGCTGGGCGTCGAGGATCAGCAATTCCAGTTACCCTTCAAGTGTAGAAACAGCTTCTGAATGCTTCTGAACAATTTCCAGTGGTGAGAGGTCCCCAGATATACTATTCTGTCTCTCATCCACACTGCTGGGTCACTCTCAGCAGCCAATCATACAGAAGGGAATTCATGCAGTCAGTCAGCCAATCAAGCACAAAGTGCATTCAGGCCATCCTCCTCCCTCTCAGACACTCACAACAAGGAATGTGGATTGGGACAAGTACCCAGCCATTCAACACTACACACTGCATTCAGGCCAGTTTCGGGCAGGGCTGTCTCAGTCTTTGTCTCTCATGCCAGAAACCAGACAACCACAACAAGAAGTGCATATTGGTCACACACTCCATTCACCCAGGTCCCACCCACAGGAGGTACCCACAACATACAGTCACTGGGAAGGCTCCAGCTAGTCTGGCCGGGCCTTCACAACAACACCATATATGGCACTTCCACCCAACAGCCAGTCAGGGGGAAGGGACAGAGTCAGGGCTTCCCAGGACTTTGGGAAAACAAGGTAACAGGCAATAGAAAGCAAGAGGCCACAGGGGCCATCTTGTTTGCTATCAGGAATCAACTGATTCCAATGGCAGGGCCTGGGTATCCCAAAATGGAGGACACCCAGAGCGCCTGTCAAATTCAGCATGGAGCTGCCACCAGCCCATACCCTGCTCTGTGGGCCACCCATAGGTGCCCAAAAACATACACAGGGTTGTATCCCCCCCCCCAAGGGTATCCCATGGGTCTGTACACCAAACCAAAAACAGGAAGAGCTGCACTGCCAGGAGTCCCACATGGACTCCTGGGCAGAAAATAATACAGAACACAAATGAAAAAAGGACTACAGGACAAGGACAGGGAGGCCCTGTCCCTCCAATGCATTTCCAGCATCACAATCTGTTATTCAGGAAGGACTGAATCCAGACATTGGCCTTGTCTGAGAATTTGGCTGCTGAGGCTAGATGTTTGTAGAGAATGTCATGATTAACCAAGTCAAAGGCGGCCGACAAGTCGAGGAGGAGAAGGGCTAGTTTGCTGCTGTATTTGAGGTTGTCCATTTGTGTCTTGAGATCGATCAAGGCTGTCTCTTTGCCGTGTTTGGGGCGGAAGCCCGATTGTCTTAGCCCTAGCAAATTATTTTTCTGTAGGTGGTTCTGGATCTGCAGGTAGGCAGCTCTGTCGAGGATTTTTAGGAGGAAGGTCACCGTAGTTATAGGTCCGTAATTCGTGGGGACACTGGGGTCTAGAGTGGGTTTCTTGAGTAGAGGTAAAACCCAGGAATCCTTTAAGTTGTTAGGTACTATGCTGGATGTGAAGGATGAATTTATTAGAGATGTGATGAAAGGGGCGAGATGTTTGGCTGCGTCTTTGATAACTGGAGCAGGGCAAATGTCACGTTGGCATTTGGAGGGTTTCAGAGAGTTGATTATGTCTTTAACCTCTTTGGTAGTGATGGTGGAGAATTCAAATAGATTGTTGTCATCCATTCGTGAGGTGTGGGTGGGAGGGATGGGATTGTCTGCGAAGGTGAGACTTTCTTTCTTGGAGTCAATTTTGGCTTGTAACATAGCAATTTTGCCAAGGAGTGCTTCTTGTATGTTGGTACACCAAGAGATGTCTTTGGTACATGTGTCTGGGATGGGGGATGGGGACTCGAGGTCTCTCAGGATGTTAAAGAGCTCTTTGGTGTTAGATTTGGCATTACAGATTCTCTCATTGTACATGTTTTTTTTTTGTTTGGATGATTGCTGACTTGTAGATATTGGAGGCTAGGGAGTATGATGTTTTATTATTGGCGGAAGGAGACTGCTTCCACGCTGATTCAGCTTGTCTTTTATTTTGAGAGTTTTTAGTTCAGGAGTGAACCAGGAGTTGAGATGCGCGCATGGTTTGGCTTTCCGTACTTTGAGTGGTGCTACAGTATTTATGGCCTTGAGAATGGTTGTGTTGTAGAGGTCTACTAATTCAATGGGGTTGGTAATGGTGGGTGTGAAGCCAATGGTGGGTTGGAGTAGAGGGATGAGTTTCTCGACTGTGATATTTTTGCTGTTTCTTGTGAGTGTGGGTGGAGCGTTGGGAAGGGTCGCAGGTGTTTGTCTTTGTTGATGGTGAAAGTGATGAGGTGCTGGTCAGTCCAGGCACATGGTGTATTGGATAGGATGGTGGTGTTGCAGTTGAGTTCTGCTATCCAGTGCAGGATGCGGCCTTTGTTGTGTGTGGGTTGAGAGATGTGGTGGGTGAGTCCTAATTCTGAGATAGTATTAGCGACTGTGCTTGCTTTGTCATCTTTCTCGTCATCGTATCCCAGGTTGAAGTCGCCAAGAATAAGTAGCTGTGAGTTGGGTTTGGTGTTGTTAGAGAGCAGGAGAGCTATATCGTCATTAAAAGAGGATATGGGGCCCGGTGGTCTATAGATAAGATGGGTGGTGATTGTGGTTGTGTTGGTTGTGGATAGTTTGATGGTGGGTGGTTCAGCAGATGGGAGTGATTGGTTTTGTATGTGCCTAATGTTAAGGGAGCTTCTTGCAATAATGGCTACACTGCCGCCTTTGGCTGTTTCTCTGTCTATGCGGTAGATGGTGTAGTCATTTGGGATGGCTAGCGCTAGGGTGGAGCCTGATGCTGAGTGGAGCCAGGTCTCGGTAATAGCTATGAAGTCTAGATTGTTGAGAGAAATGATGTCAGCTATGTCTAGGGCATGGGCGACTAGTGATCTAGCGTTCATAAGTGCGCCTTTGATTGTTTTGGCGGTTGCTTGATGTGGTTTTCTGTTGAGTGTATGGGGGAGGGGGCATTGGAGCGGGGAGTAAACTGGTGGGGGGTTGCTGTTGTGTGTGTGATGTGAGTGGCTGGTTTGGGATTAGTTTTACTTTTGCTTGCGTATATGTTAAAGGAAGTCGAGGTGGTGTGTGTCCTGGATCTGAGGCAGTCGTGTCTCATTGTGCCTATGCTGGGATAGGAGTTCCTGGTGGTATTGTTCTTTGGGGTGGGATTGTAAGGGATAGTAGCACTCTTTGCTTTTTGGATATTGCAAGTGTCTGCCGTGGGGTGAGACTCAGTGAGGGCGGGCTGGAGTGGGTATATATTGGATAGGAATGGGGTGGGAGAGCAGCTAGTGTGAGGAAATATATGTGAAGGTGGGAGGTGTAGTCTTGTGGCTAGTCTCATGTTGCGGGCATGGGTGGTGATGGGCTGGGTTGGTGATGTGACTGAACTAGCAATACCCAGGGCTAGGAGAGTAAGGGCACGACGGCATCTAGAGCCAAGTCTCGAGTTTCTGATGCTTGTAGTGCAAGGGCGATTTGGTGTGGGTTTTGTGGCAAAGTGACGGATCCAGTGTGCTGGGTCGTTTAAGTCTGGGTTAGGGGCAGCCATGGTAGATAGGGCCGGTGGATAATGTGGGCGGGAGTGGAGCGTGTCAATAGTGGGCCAGGAGAGTTCCAGTGCACTGGTGCTGCTTGGTGACACGATCGGGAGAAGAAAGGTATTGGTTAAAAAGCCAGGGGGAGAGGTTAGACCCCTGGGGAACACCACAGGTAGAGATGGAGATAGAGGAGAGGAAGGACCCAAGTTGAACCTTGGAGGGGCATGTGAATCTCCTTAGATTCACATGCTTTGCACAGAGCACCATCAAGTGTTTGTGGCAGTGTATTATCTTAATATATTTTTGAATTTGAATAAGGGGGTTGATAGGGGCATATCTTCAATATTATCCCTAATCTACGTGTGTGGGTACCCATGATCCTTCCCTCATCACCATCCTCAAATTTTGTTTTCTGACATGACGTATGAAACAATTGTTGAATGTGACTGTGTATATGCTCCTTTCGCCCCCTTGCATTCAGGATGGGTGGGTGCATGGTATTCTAAGTGTCCGGTCCTGCAGCCTCTTGTGCGCAGAAGCTGCTGAACCCAACAGTCCCCCAGAGAAGTGTTGTCAACAACTGAGTACAGAAACCAGCTGAAATCCCCACTTCTCCAAGGGAAAGGGGAAGTGGAGGAAATTAAAAAGAACAGCAAGTGAGAAAACAAGAAAACATATTACAACTCTTCAACATTTCTACAAACCTCAACATCCCAAGAATAAATTATACCTGTTCTCCTCAACTAGCAGCGGAGATGATTTTAAAATAGATCATTAACTTAAGCAGAATCGTTTATTGAATGGATATGTCTTTTTCTTACCTAAAAGCTCCTCTAGTAAAAGTATTTTCTGAATCTTTACTCAAGACAAACTGAAACTTTAGTTGCTTTACTTTGGAAGAAGTCTGAACAATAAACCCCACCTCAGTCTGACCACCTAACTTGGCAATCAACCTTGAGCTTCCCTTCAAATTGAACTTGCAGGAAAAAGTATTTGCCAAAAACTGAAATGAAAATACTTGAACTATATTTGAACAGTTTGAATTGACCAGGAATTCGATACTACCTCCTGTAGTTTCCAAATACTACAAGTGAACACTTGTGCTCAGATTATTGTTCACTTTGCACTGTGAAAAAATGCTTCTGTTTCTCCTTAACGTCGGAATACTGCCGTAAATACTCTGTGAATAACGTCGGAACACTGCCGTAGATACTCTATGAATTTATTCATGAGGGAAACACCATCTGGTATCTTCTGCGCATGCACATCAACTCAAAACCACTCCTTGCCTTAATTTAGAAGAAAACAGCTTCTTGCGCCTTACGCGTGTGTGCTAGCATTAAACTACTCCATGGTTTATTTATAGAAGAAACGCTTTCTTACACCTTTCCTGTGAGTGTGCTAGCTTCAAACTGCTCAGCCTTTTCAAAAAGCTAAGGTCAGGCAGAACAGCGTAACGAAATGTAGCGGTTTCGTTCTCGCCCATGCACGCTGACAGAAAGTTTTAACAAACAAGCTTCACAAGACGGAGCACTCAGGCTCTTTAACTAAAGTCTTTTCCCAAGCAAACTGGTCTTTGGTTATGTTTTCCAGTCAAGACACGCGCACTGGACTTTTGAAAAGCTTGCGTGTCAAAAACTTCTCTCGCTTCACTCCACAGGATTAAAACAGACTGTTTACTCTAACGAAACTTGTAATCTTAGAAAGCCTTTGGAGCTCCTCTACTAAATACCTAAACTATGTAAATATAAATACAGTTTCTGAAACTTAACATACTTCTTTAGGAAGATTTTCCTTGTTGCGGTCTATAGAAAGGCTGCACTCCCACCAACTTTAACAGCTTGTCTTGTCCCACGAAGGCTCCAATCATTAGAATCATCTTTCTTTGATTCCTAAACCTGTTACTTTGTCACTAGACTCTGAAACACTGGAGCTTTCATAACACAGGACCTTCCTGAGGACCTTCCCGGTCTTCACTGGGCAAAGAAAGGCAGTTTAGAATGTTTACGATGTCAATAGAAGATTCTCTGCACCAATCAGCATCCAGCTCCCTCTCCACCATGATGGATTGATAAACCCTCATTCTGAAGCACACTTGTTAAGGACCAAACCAACTTGTTGCCTTTTTAACCAAAATTACAATTGTAAAGCAAATAATAATTAGATAATTAGACCCATACTTGAAGAACTATCTAATGACCTGAGCCAGACCTGACACCAAGCAGATACAAGACACAAAAATATTATTACTGGTAAGTAATATTTGGCTTGTGAATCTGCTTAGATTCACATGCTTTGCATAGATTAGCAAGCAGTATTCCCTGATGGTGATGGTTGAGTGAAAGGAGCAGATGCAAACAAATGTTTTAGAATAGCCTGACACACCTGGGAATCTGATCTTGCTTGCGTTATCAAAGTTTTGTGTGAAAGTGTGTACGGAACTCCATGTTGTTGATTTGAAAATGGCATCCAATGGTACATTAGTGATGAAAGCTAAGGTTGCTCCAGTACTATGTGTAGTGGGTGCTTTAGGGATGACTATAGTTGTTTGCTAATGCATAGCACATCTGTGTGCACCTAACAACCTTGCTACAATAGGTGCTTTAGTAACTGGGTCTTCCTCTTTCTTCTGCCATTGATACGAAATATTGATCTGTTTTTCTAAGATCTTTTGTTCTTTTTAAGTAGGAAATGGTTGCCCAACAGACATGAAGTGTGTGTAAGGCCCTTTCTTCCCTGCCTTTTGAATTTTGAAATAAAGCTTGTAACTCAATGCACAGGTTTACATAGAATTTAGATATGAACCTCAATGTAAACCTATGGTGTGTTACAAGCACAACTTTGTTTATGTATTGTAAAACATGGTTCAAATACTGAGCTGAAACTCGCTAATCCTTCTGATTGGTGTGATTGCAATAAGAAAAGACACCTTATATTAAAGTTCCTTTAATGAGACTTAATGCATTGGTTAAAAAGGTTGGCCCATAAGCTTTGAAAGTACTGTATTCAAATCAAACCGTGGTCTGGGTGAGGCATTGGAAAATAGATTTGTTTGACTTGTTCAATGAAGGCTTGGACTATGGCTACTTTCTACCAACAAGTACAGCAGGTAAATGACCACCTCTGTTGCTGAACAATCTATTCGATTTATATGTTTTCGATTGCACCAGATTACAGATATTTTCAGCTTGTTGAAATAGCATTGTCTGGTGTTAGGTTTACTTGCTTCCCATAATATATATCCATGCATCATGTGGGAAATTACAAGTGTCCAATCTCTATAACCTCAGGAACCTTACTGATAAATTGGTTATCTGTGTCTTTGGATGTGTTACATGTATCTGCTTCTGCGTGAGAAGATTGTGAATTGGATGGAGTTTGATTGGAGGGCAGAAATACATGTTCAACCGATGCGAGTGCAGGGTTTGAAAATGATTTGATAAGGAGCTAAAAGTAGCTCATGGGTAACCAGCATTAACCAGTGACCAGGACCTACCACAGCGGGACAAGGAGCATTCCACAAATCTAACTTCCACAAAACATAGATGCAAAAATATAATTTGTCCATTATTTGACCCCTTGTACTTTAACTGTCATATAGAATGCTCCAAATGCACATAGTTAAATTCGCATAGGTGTGTTTGTTCAGCATCTGTTGGCTTGGGGAGCCAATAGTAGCTCTTGGTATCAAGCTAACAAGGCTCTGCTAGGCTAAGAGCAGGAGCTAAATGGCTCCTAGCTCCCCTCAATTTCAAACCCGGAGTACCACAGTTGTCTTGCCCACATCCGTGCAATGAGTATCATTGTTCGACTCCTGGTGTAATTTGTGAATGACCTTGTGGAGCAGCGGGGTGGCAGTGGAGGGGGTGGGTATTGGGTATAGCATTTTCAAATTTCACTGACCAGCTCATCCATAGAGCATTACTTAGGGACCCGGGTGGGTACCTGAACATGAAGTATGGGCATTTTCATTTCGCTTTTGATGGTTGACCATATGTTGTAAAGATCTGTTGGAGCGTATTGGTGTCGACTTCCCACTCATGTTCAATTATTAGAACTCTGCTTAAAGTGTCTGCTCGACAGTTGTAGACTATTACAAACTTTCTGCAGAAGCTGCAATGGAACTACGCAGAGTATTAACTATGCAATAAGGTGTCGTCTGCGTTCAACATGTTAAACCAGGATATACATGTTTTTAATGCACCATTGCCAAATGTTTTGAGCAAGCACTGACCGCTGCTTGGAGTGTTTTTATTGCCTTGTTTGTTGATGAAAAATATGGCCGTTGTGTTGTCTGTATTTACAAGGATGTTCTTTCCTGTTGGCTTTGCAACACGCACACTGTTTTAACTGAACGTTTGACAATCTTCGCTGGGCGGTGAGGTATTGGCAATCTGCCCCTCAACCTGTTAGAGATGCATCTTTTATTGTGCTTTGTACTGGCGGGGTAGTAAGATATAAGCCACAGAAAGATTACTCGCAAGTCATATTTTTTATATATATTCTGGGGTTTGTGAATCTCCTTGGATTCACATGTTTTACACAAACCTTTCATCTAGTGGTTGGTGCAGAGTATTACATTTTGTATCAATTTCGATAAGAGGCGTGACTTTTATTTTATACCTTTCTTATGTGTAAGGGTACCAAATGATACTCATGTGTCAAAGCCCTTAGATTTTGTTTTGTTTTTCTATTGGGTTGGCAGGCAAAACGCAGGGTTTGTCAGTCGCTGTCGAAAGCCGTTGATTCAGATGCTTTTTCAAAGCTGCATCCTAACGAACGGCATATTTGACATCCATCTACTAACACACCAAGATGTGCTTCACATTGAAAGGTGGACAGTAGATAGAGCGAGGATGGGGAAGGGGAAAACAAGGGTTCTTAAGTGTCATCTATTATAGAATGCCTCTGTGCCCCATAACCTAAAAAGTCAATAGTTTTCCCAGTTCTTTCAGCCTCAATGTTATTTTCTATGTCACTTGTATAGCGCTTACTGCCATTGTTATGGCCACCAAGTGCTGTGGGTTTCAACGCCCCTTGGAATACAGTAGTTCAAGGTGCAAGAGGTGAAGGGAGGGATTCTAAAATGTGTGTGCGTTTTTAGCCTGCATGAAGGTGGATCAGGATGGCTAGGTCCCTGGCGTCTCCCCATAGTTATCTGTTGAGAGAAAGGGTGCCACAACCAATTGTCAGAGGGATGGTATAGCGGAATAGTCAGGAGGGTCCAATTATATGAACGGATGGTCTGATTTCTTTGCATGGATCTCCACTGTATTCTATAGGATGAGCAGGTATGTGTGTAATCGTGTAGAGTTTGTTGATATGTAAGCAGGTGAGTGGACCCAATCTGTGTGGATGTGTGTATTTTGTAGTGGCGGTGTGCATGCCCTTCCCTAGAAGAGAGGGTGATACATGTTTGGAGAAAAAAACATACCAATCATGTTATAAAGGTTTGACTGGGGTTTCTACAGATGGGGAGGTGATGTGTCCCCAGCATTCCTTCCATGGGTGAGAGGTAATTCTTCCCGGAAATGGTCTTGGACTGTCAGGCTATTGAGGGAAGAGCCAGGTTTTGAATCTTCCTGAAGACGAGGTGATCTAAGCTACATATGGCAAAAGGGATTGAGTTCCTGGTGATGGATGCCTGAACTGAGAAGGAAGAACCCCCAATTCTTGTTCATTTTCAGGTATGATAAGGAGAAGTGCTGCGCCTGATCTGAGGTTTCTATTAGGCCTGTATTTTGTGAGTTTGTGCTGCAGGCATTTGGTCCTGTGTTGTGGAGTGCACAGTGGGTGATGTGAGAAACCTAGGGATTTTCTCCCATTCGGACCCCAAGAATCCTCTATTCGGGGGGCCAGGGCACAAACATCGCCTTTGGATCCAGACTCTGAGGGAGGACCAGTGCTGGAGGATCACCCGGGTAGGGGAGTCTGGGGTCATTCTCATGGGTATCCCCTAGGCGAAAAACAGTAGCACCCTCTCACCTGTTATCCACAACCACACAACCCGTCTATCTTCTTGGGGTATTTTCCAACAAACAACAACATCTGACCCCCCACCCATTTTTCGCATAATACTGAGAAGAGGCATCCTGGAAGGGTAAGGATTACCAGTGAAAAACTCACTAAGACATAGAAGACAGACTACAACACTCTGACAGCAGGCTGTCCCCTTAACGAGATCAGGCAAGGTCAGGCAGACCCAATCCTAATCACACACCTGCTGTCCATTAACCTCACACATGTGTATAAAGGGAAGCTGCTGGAGAGGAAAGGTCAGATGCAGTTGGGAGAGCAAGAGGGAGCTGCAAGGCTGAGACCGGCAGAGGATCCCTCTTAAAATCCCAAACACCAAAAGCAAGCTGGGAAGATTGTCTGGAGATGAGAAACCAAGAGGCTGGGAGCTGTCAGATGAATACAGAGGATAGACAGCGAGAGGTGCCGCTGGCCCAGTGAGAAGGAAGGGCTGCAGCATGTCACAGGAGCCGTTCTTCCTATGTGTTGGACTCAGGCAGTCAGGACCTTGCTGTTGAGGTCCGGGCAATTGCTTGTTCCCTTGGGGCCAGTGCCGACCCCAAGGATATAGAGGGGCAGCTGGTGAGACCCTGAGATCATCCCCACGTCAAAGGACGGATGGAGCTTCTGACCTCGCAGTGCTACCTGGTGAGACTGATCAAAAGAGAGAGTGAGAGAGACTCGGGCGAGCAGGTGGGAAGCAGAGCATGTGAGGGTAGGCACCAGGTAAAGCAGGCAAGTTGCCCGAACCCAAAAAGGAAGGTGAAGTTGATGAAAAGTGCCTTCTGGGACATGAAGTCCAAAGATTATTTGTTTTTTTACTTTATTTTTCACTGACGGTTACATCATGTTAATGCATACTTTATCAACATTCACACAGAATATAGTACAAATGTGGTGAGAACACATTTAGGTTGCATCATTAACGTACATTTATCCCATTGGTCCTGCAGCTGTCAGGGGCTCCTCATGTCTCCTTGCTAGGTAGCGGCGGAATGAGAACCATATGTCTTTGGTCTGCTGTTGGCTCCACCATCTTGATATATCCCAGATCTTTGATCCAAGCCTGGACCTTAGGGGCCGTCCGCGCCTTCCAGTGTCTAAGGATATTGCATTCGGTGACTGCACACGCCACTGTGAACAGCCTGCGTGTCTTGATGGATACCTTTCCTATGTCGCCTAGGAGATATTTCAGTGGAGTGGCAGGATCGTGAGTGCCCAGTATATTGCTAAGAGAAGCAGCCACCCCTACCCAGAACTGGAAAAGGTACATGTACAATGAGTTGGCATCTGTGCCTGAACATAGCTTTCAGTATATGGTATTGAAGTGTAATGATGGGTCCGGGTCCTATTCTTTCCTGTACCTTGTCCAGTGTAATGAATGTACCGCCCGGAAACATTTCCCCCACAGTCAGTTGCATTAGGGGATCCCAGGCTCTTTGTAGCGTTGTGTCAAATATGGGGGCAATATCAGGGTAATGCCATAGGGGGGAAGTGCGCTATATGGTTCTGTGTTCCCCACCCTCTGGAATAGTCTAAACCATGCCCGCACCGTACAGGCCACTGGATCTACCTCTATAGTCTTGCTGTATGTCTTAGTAAAAATCATGGAGCGTATGTCTTTGGGAGAGGCTGCATACTTCTCCACCTGTATGTCGGTGTATTTTTCAGTGTTATGAAACCAATATCTTATGAATTGCGCTTGTGCAGCATTATAATATAGT
This sequence comes from Ambystoma mexicanum, assembly GCF_040938575.1. Classification (NCBI taxonomy): domain Eukaryota; kingdom Metazoa; phylum Chordata; class Amphibia; order Caudata; family Ambystomatidae; genus Ambystoma; species Ambystoma mexicanum. The sequence continues at coordinate 233,369,607 of NC_090934.1, forward strand.
TTGAAATCAGGGATGGCGAGGTCTCCATTGTCATACCTTTCACATAGCTTCAGCCAACTCATTCTCACCACCCCCCCACACAAAGTTGGATGCTAACGTCTGCAGCATAGCAAAAATGACAAGCCAAATCGGAATGTTACAGAAGAGATACAGTAATTTTGGTACCACTACCATTTTCAGCAAGGCTATACGGCCATACACTGAGATCGGTAGTTTGTTCCAGATTTTTAGTTTGGTTCCCAACTGCGAGATGTATGGTTTATAATTGGCTGCGTATAGAGTGTGTCGATCAGTGGCCACAATAATCTCTAAGTAACAAGAGGAGCATGGGGACCAGCGAAAATCTGCCATGGCGTCCTTCTGTTCGGTCCCCTGTGTCAGTGGGATCATTTTGGTTTTTGCCAGGTAAACTCTATACCTGGAATATTTTGAGAATTTCTTTATATCTGACATAACCGCGGATAGGTCACTTTCTGGGTCTCTAATATACAATAGGGTGTTGTCTGCATATAACGATATCAATTGAGGGGGGCCACGTATCCGGATACCACGACAGGTGTGCCAGTGACGTATTAATGCTGCCATTCCTTCTATAGTGAGGGCGAAAATGATGGGGGACAATGGGCATCCTTGGCATGTGCTTCTGTGTAGTGTGAAGTGTGAAGCTCTGCAAAAGAGTGAGGTTTGTTTTAACTCTAGCACTTGGGCCTTTGTATAGGAGTCGTATGAAACCAAGGAACGCGGGCCCGAAACCTAGACGTTCCAGCACAGCGTACATATACTTCCATGATACCGAATCAAACGCTTTCTCAGCGTCGAGGGAGATCACTATCACTTTTCACTTGGGGTCTAGTTGGGATATTATGGCAAATAGCCTGCGTAGGTCTAGAGAAGTGGACCTAGTGGGGATGAATCCCGATTGGTCGGGATGTACCAGTTTAGTCATATGGGGGTAGTAGCCTGTTCGCAATAGCCTTGGCGAATACTTTAGTGTCAGCGTTTATCAGCGATAAGGGGCAATAAGGGGCGTGGCCTTGTGCAGGGTTTGTTCGGTTTGAGTAGGACTGTGATGACTGCTTCCCTTATGGTCAGGGGGAGTGTTCCGGTTGACAATTCCTCCTCCCATAACGCCATTAATTTGGTGGCCAGTTCTGACATATAACACTTGTATAGATCTAATGGGTGTCGGGGCTTTCCCTGCCGCCAGGTCTTTTATCGCCTGCCCAATCTCCTCCAGTGTTTGGGGGACTTCCAGTAATTCCCTGGCCATTTGTTCAATTTTGGGAAGCGGAATCGATTCCATGTATTGATCTATCTCACATGTATATACCTGGTCTGAATTTGTGTATAGGGATGAGTAAAATTCTAAGAAGACATTGTTGATCGCCCAGGCCTCTTTGTGAGTTGTCCCATCCCCTCCAACAATACTGGTAATGGGTTTGACATTGTGTTCTGCTTTGATTAGTTTGTTAAGTGTCCTACTAGCCTTATCCCCCTCCCCGTATCTCCTGGCCCTTGTAGTGTGAGTAATGTATAATATTTCCGGTCTGCCAGTCTCCTGAATTCCTCTAATTGCACCTGTAAGGGTGCAAGGGTATCCTCCCCAGGTGACAGCGCATGTGCTTTTTATAGGGAATGCAGATTAAGGTCAATGCAGTGTAGTTCCGTTCTTATCACCCTTAATGTTCCATGTGCCAGCGACGGTAGATGACCCCGCAATCAGACCTTGAATGATTCCCACACTATGGGCATGGATCCCATTGAGCCCTCGTTACGGCCAAAATACTCTGTAATGTCAACCCTAAGGGGTTCTATTATAGTATTGGCTTGTAGCAGAGCTGATGGCATCCGCCAGAGATGGGGTCCCTTCTCAGGGCGGGCCATGCCCATCTCCAACAACACCGGTGAATGTTCAGAAAGAATGTGTGGGATGATGAGACAGTCTTTTACATGGGGGACATATTCGGGCAAGCACAGTCAGAAGTCTATGCGGGAGCTTGAATTATGCACCGAGGAATGGAAGGTGAACTCCTCTTCTCGGGGGTGCAACTCCCTCCAGGCATCAGAGAGAGGTAAGTAGGACATCCCCTGAAGAATTGTGTGCAGTTTTGGTTAGTGCCCGGGGGGTCCTAGTAGTCCTGTCCCTTTGCGGGTTAAGAATGGTGTTGAAATCGCCTCCCCATATACATTTGGAGTCGCCCAGCAGTGATATCAGTTTGAATATATGTATATAGAAATAAGGTTTGTCCACAATTGGGCCATATGTATTGACAAGTAGGACATCTTGGTTGCCCATTAACCCCAAGACAATCACATATCGTCCCAATGTCTCAATCATGGATTTGGCAAGTTGAAACCCTGTACTTTGGTGTATAAGGGTCATTACACCCCTTGATTTTGAGGAATAGTCAATGCCCATACACAATGGGTGCTAGTTACGCGCAAATGTGTCCACCACCTTATTCTGGGCGTGCGTTTTCTGCAACATCAGAATATGGATCTTGTGTCTTTTTGCGTAGGCCAGAATCTTCTGGGCCATAATAGGATGGGCCAGCCCTCTAATGTTCCATGTTACGAACCTAATTGTACGGTCCAGCCCAGCCATCACCACCATAAGTCAATACTCGAAGAGCAACCAGCCATGATATACACTCTGTGAGTTTATTTCCAGCACAACCGTCGGTTTTTCTGAATAACAATACCCCAACTGTCCCCCCCACCCTTCCCACCTCACCATCCCCCCAACTGGGCAGTGTATACCCATTCCCAAACTCCCATGTCTGTAACAGTGGGTGGCAGCGTGTGGCCACAACTGGTAGCAGGACCTTTTTAAACCAATGACCTGGGGGACCTCTCGGGAATATGTCCGTGTGGGCCCAGCAACTGTGAGCTATGCACGACTGTAGTGGGTAGAGCTGAATGTCAGTCGTTGCCAGGTTGTACCAGAATGTTTTGCGCGATGTATGCCATGGCTTCCTCTGGGGATTCAAAGAAGTGTGATCCTCCTGCGTGCTGCACTCGGAGCTTAGCTGGGAACATCATGGCGTAGGGTATCTTCCTATCTCTGAGTACCTTCTTGACATGGTCGTAGGTTTGTTGGGCCGCCTGCACTCCATTGTAGAAGTTGGGATCTATGTGGACTCCGGTAGAATCGTAAGTCAGGGTGCCCTTTTTGCGCGACATCCAAAGTATCAGGTCACGATAGTTCAATAGACAAGCGATGATAGTGCGCAGCGGGACCCCTGGATTGGGTGGTGGGGGTCAGAGATCTGTGGGCCCTCTCCGCGAGAAATTGTCGAGAGAACTGCGGTTCAGGGAACATTGTGCAAAGTGCCTTCCCCAGGAACACTTCCATAGGAACATTTATGGACCTCTCGGCCATGCCCACCACCCGTATGTTGTTGTGCCGTGACCTAGACTCCAAATCATCACATTTGACATGCACAGCTTTCAAACTCTTCTTTATGTGCTCAATGTCTTTACCTTGTGCGGCCGATGTGTCCTCCAGAGCACTCACCCTGGTTTCTGCCTCTGTGACGCTAGTGTTTACCTTCTGCAGGTCGGCCCTTATGGAGGCAATATTGCTGCCTATATCATTAAGTTTGCTATTCACAGCTGAGAAACCAGCCTGCAGTGCTGACATGTATGTGTCCATAATCTTTTCTGTATGAGCCTGGCAAGCTGCCGGGGTGACCTGGTGGCTCAGATCAGCTTCCTCCGTGGTATGCACATTTGTAAAGGCGTCCATGGGGCCCTTTTTGTTGCCCTTCGTGCCATGTGTCATCTCCTCCCACGGTAGACAGGCTGCGAATGTGGGCTTATGCTGTGCGAACCAGTATGTAGTTTTAATCAAATTATTTCAAGCAGGATGTATATGACTGTCACTGTATGACTCTGATTCCCTCCTACTTCAGCCGGGACTGTTTTATGATGAAAGCGGTTACCCGCCGTAATGCACTGATGGTGTTTTATCAGGATTACAAATGCCTCTGTGTGTTTAATGCAGGGCTCCGGTATTAGGGGCGTGAAGCTATCCCTCACAGCCTGCTCCTGTCCCTCAGCGCATGCGTCTGGCTCCCAGCGCAGTGCCCCACACAAGGCTTTCAATGTCTGTAGGCAAGCGGGCGCAGCCACGTACCTTACACTGCTGCGATGGCAGCAGCCTCGGTGATGTGAACGGCCCGGATCAAGGAGCGAAGGGGTCCATGGGAGGAGCGTGAGTCACCTTTCCCAGTCGGGGCTTGGAGCGGTATTCTTCATTGCGCCTCACATTCCCTGGGAAGGAGCCCACAGATTTGGCACGCAACCGCACCGTGGCCCCGGAGCGGGGAGTCTGATACAGCGTTCAAAGCGGGCGATCTGCAGCAATATTTCTCCCCAGATTTGAACAGCTGCTGCACGAGTGCTACGTTGCTTACTGGATGTTTTTTTTAAACGAGAGGTGCAGGTAATCCGCAGGATATTTAAATCAGGATTTCGTTTGTGCGGAGCTCCACTCTCATGAGGCCATTTATGTCGGTGCACAACAGCACCCCCCCACCCCAAGTCCAAAGACTTTTAAACCTTGTAAATGAAGTTGGTCCGAGCCCAGGAGAGGGAGATCAGCTGAGAGCTTTTTGTTAAAGCAAGTATGAGTTGAATTGAAATTGGTCTGAGTCTGGCGGAGGGAGACTAATTGAACAATCTGTTAAAGGGATCTACGCCCGACTGAGGAGTATCCGAGATCTGAGCCCCACTGAGGGAGATCTGAGCCCAGCTGAGGGGGAACTGGGGTGAACCGTGAGTCATCTGAGAAAGTGATACCTGAAAGATATTAAGAACTAAAGTAACAGAGTGACCCTGTGTGAGTAAACACGATATCGGAAGTCTCTGGAAAATGAAAGCGAAGTCCCTGAAGTAAAGGGAAGTGATATGAACATTGAAAAGCAAACGAAACTAGAAGCCAAAACAGGGAAATCATTAAGTGAAGGACAAGTGAATAGAATCCCTAAGAAGGCTTGTTTGAAACAGAACTGAATGTAAAGTAAAAGGAATTGATCTTACAAAATACAAGTACCAAAATGCAGCAGTGTCGGAGTGGTCATGTATGGGACTAAAGCGAAACCCTGTGCACATTCGAAAGTCTCTGACAGTAAAGCATAGTGACTCTGGAAGTAAGAAAGTTGGGGAAGGATATCCTGTTTCAAGTGTGTAAGCCTGAAAGATAAGCAAACTTTAAATATCATTTTGCACTCCATGCTATACTATGAATAAGAGACTTTCAAGATAAGAGACTTGGGCACAGAAGGCCCTTGTGTTGGTAATGGAACTGTATCCTTGTGCCGATGAAGCCCAAGAGTGTGCTGTGCTTCAGTGAACCGCCTTGCCCCATGCTGAAAACGTGGGGAAGGGAGGCCAACGGCCTAAACAGCCTGACGTATCATTTTGTGAACACTTCTTCATTTTTCATGAACATGATCCCACACACTTTGTAATTAGCAGTAATGATTGGCAATATTTGTTTTTAGTCTAGGCCCTTTTATGTTGACAATACTGCCTTCTTTATCATTTGATGGTTGTAGCTTACTCCCATCTTTAGCTATAGAGTTAGATAGGCGATTATCACACTTTTGCCAAAGTTCAATAGACACCCTTGAACTGTGGTCACTTGTGTCTGTCTTACTATTGATACCATGCCTTTCGTACAGTGATGCACATTGCCCTGAAGGGGGATCGACGCCCAATAGTGAACCAGTGAAAGACGCACAGGGTAGGTGAGATGTGCTCTTTAGGGCCGAGGGCTTTGAGGAGCCAGGCACCAGTGTTTTGTACCCATTGGTGTTTTCTTAACTGTGATGTGGTAGCTCTCAGGTACAAGGCCTGAATAGGTGCCAAAGGATGGCGGTTATCATTGAGGAGACTCTATGCTGGACGGTCAGGTAGGGAAATAAGTGGTGGAGAATGCAAATGTGTAGGTAGCACCCTTTTTCACAGAGTTGAGGTGATGGTCAGGTCTGTGTCCATGATGCATCCAATGGTTTTATTGTGTTGTAGGAGGAGGGTGGGGGACCTAGATCGAGAGGCCACAAGGTGGGTTGGGGAAAACGGGGTTGTCTTCCTGCAGAACATGATCTCAGTTTTGCCTGTGTTGAGAATGAGGTGATTGGCAATCAGTCAGTGCTCGGTTTCTGAGATGCATGTAGCGAAATCGGGGCAAGGGGCGCAGGGGTCCTTTGGGATTTTCAAGACACGTTTGGTGTCGTCTGTGCAATTGTAGCAGGTTAAGCCATGGAAATGAATGAGAGCCAGAAGGGGGCTCAGGTAGAGGTTAAAGAGCAGAGGTGCGAGAGAGGTCCCCTGTTGCATTCTGTGGGCGACTGGGCGGGGGGTAAAGGAGAAAGGAGGCAAGTGTTGGGTGGGGTCGAGGGTCTGCTTAGATTCTGTAAACTGGCATAGTTGCGAGTACACCGCTCGGTCTGCTAGTTTAGCTATGAATCTTTTTTTTAGAGAGGTCTGTAATTAGTCAGGACGAGTGGGTCAAGTGAGGGTTTTTTGATGAGTGGCTTGATGTGGGCATTTCTGAATTCCGCTGGGAAAATGGCAGAGGTGAAAGAAGTGTTGATGATGGATCTTGCGGGGTCTCCCTTACAGGAAAATGTTAGGATTTTTTTTAGTAGAGAAGAGGGACGGAGGTTTGAGGGTCTCTGGGGGATCCTGAGGTGCGGCTGTCGGTTAGCTTCATAAATTGAGGGTGGGAGAGCGGAGTGATGGAAGAGAAGAGCTTGGGGGGGAGGCAGTACTCGTGTCTCAATTGTGGTCGAGAGAGGGAGGTGTGAGCAAAATTATTTTCAAGGTGATGGAGTTGTTTCCTTCTAGGGCTATGTTGTGGAAGTAGTCTGAGAGGAAGTTGCAGAGGGTTTGAGTGTGGATGGGAGTGGAGGAGGTGCATGCTGGGGAATTGAATTCAGAGATGAGTTTGTGGAGTTCCCTCGAGGGGTTAGGTGCATTGTTTCTATTTCAGTATTGTTTTTTTGGCCTTGCGTATTTGTGCCGGGGTAAGCCTGAGCGGGGTGGTGTAAACTAATCTCGTTGAGGGCGAAGGATCTGCCTGCTATCTGCGTTCTACAGTGTGGTTCGGTTATAGGTCAAATTTTCGAATCAAAAGGTTCGAAATACAATAGGGTCAAATGAAAAGGACTGAAAACAAAAGGTTCGAAAAAAATGAGTATTTTTGAAAAAAACTTTTTTGGGGGGAGCCCCCCCTACCATACCCACCGTTTTTGTGGTAAATACCACTTTTTTACCTATACGGAAACCCCCCAAAAAATGTGAACCTTTTGTTTTCGGTCCTATTGACTCGACCCTATTGCATTCGAACCTTTTGTATTCGAACCTTTGACCGGACACCGTGTGGTTCTGTCATTTGTGTGTTTTAAAGGAAGGCATGAACCATTTGGGGAGATGCCTTGTCTGTTAGAGAAGGACCTGAGAGGGGCAAGGGGGCTGAGAGCTTCGAGAGCCATCGATCGAAGTGGGTGATGGAGATGTGGCAGAAGGGAAGGTGGGGGAATGAGGGAGTGAGGAGGTCAGGGAGGTGGAGGAGTGAGGAGGTCAGGGAGGCAAGAAGGAATTCTGCAAGGAGTCACTGACTTTTATTTCCACAGGTGGGAGTGGACGAGTGTCCCTGGGGCTACTTTTGGGGAGGGAGGGATCACCATGGAAAGAATAAAGAAGATGGCTGCGGGGTGGCATTGCAGTGATGAGATCTGAAGAGCTAAAATTTGCATCAAAGGTGACCTGCCCAGTGTGTTGTAGGGCCTGACACTAGATGTACGGATTAAAGATTATCCAGTAGGGCGTGTCCTGGGGTTGTGTGGGATGTTGAACCAGATATTGAAATCCCCTAGTATCGTGAGGAGGGGGCGGGATACCAGTATGGCTGCTAAAGAGTCACTAAGGGAATCTGCAAAGCATCTATTGCATCCTTGGGGTCTATAAATGAAGCTGTGGGTGTGCAAGGGAGTCATCAGAAATATTACCAGAAGCGATTGGCTTGATCCTCCGAGTGCAAGATGGAGAGAAAGAGTTTGTGGAGCCCCCTGCCCTGCTGGTCTTGTTATGTCCTTTGAGCTTATAGCCAGGAGCTAAGTCTTCATGTACAATGGGACAATGGGACATAGGTCTTGGGAGAAACAGGCTATAATAATGAAGATAATATCAGGGCCCTCTGAGGTGATAAGGTCGTAGATGTGGTGGTGGTTCTTTGTGAGGGATCTGGCATTGATCAGAATGCACTTTAGGTTGCCAGTTGATTGAGTTAAGGAGGTCTACATTTTGAGACTGAGCTGGGGGGGTTGGAGGGGAGAGGTTCTACAAGCAGGGCTGAGAGGAAGTAGATGTGGGTGAAGGTGGGAGTTGAGATGGTGATAGCCTTGGAGAAGGGGGGATGGCTGCTAGGGGTGGTCAGGAGGGTGTCTCTTTGTTTTGAAGTGGTGGGATCGGAAGGCAGGAAATGGTTGCAGGTCTGAGATGTGTTTGAAGGTGAGGTGTTATCAGGGGTGGCCGAGGGTTTGCGTTGCAGGGAGTGGCGGAGGTGACAATGCGTTGTTGGAGTGTCTGGGGCAGTGGAAGGCCTCTGCATAGATAATCAGGGATGCAAAGATGTGCAGGGAGGGATGTGTTGGTGGTCGTCTGTGGAGTATAGGTTACAAATAGGTTTCCTAGTCAATTCCCGATCCAACGACTGTCTTATTGGCGTCTTATTGGCGTCATAGTGAGGTACAGGTGATGGGTTTCAGGAGGTGTTTGGGAGGTGAGTGCCATGCAGGCTGTTTAGTAGGTTGAGTAATTTCACTGGGTTTAGCGGAGTGGGGGAGGTGATAGATGGTACCCAGGAGATAGTGTCTGGTTTTTAGGTGTCTAGCGGGAGCTGGAGGCGTGTGGGAAAGGGTTGGAGGGGCAGGGCAACTTGGGGAGGAAGCCAGGATAGTGCGTAGTATGCTTAGAGATGCTTAGAGATGCAAAGCCTGGGTCCGAGGGGTATGATGCTGGCGTTGGAGGGCGCCTGGTGGAGGGGGATGAGGGATTCCAAGCTGTGGGAGTATAAAGGGGGGGGGTAGAGTGCTCTGAAGGCAGCCCAGGAGTGAGAGAGAGTATACTCTGAGGGGTGTTGTGGGGGTAGGGGGGTTGTCGGCTAGGAGGGACGAGTCCTTACGGAGGTGTTTATATGTGTAGCAGGAGTTGATAAGTTAGGGTGATATCTGATCGGTGAAGAGCTGGCTATCCTGGTGTGCCAGTTTGTGCCTCTGATCATGGAGATGATGGACATAGCTGGAGCAGGCACAGTGACGAAAATAGTGTGGTGGAAGAAAACAGTGCTGTTTTACATATCTCAAACCTCCCCTTTGGACCCCAAGGGAGGAGGAGCCAAGAGTGGCTCTGGAAAAGGAAGTAGCAGGGTACCGTTGGGAGGCACTGTGGGGAGAGATGCAATGTGGTGGAACACGCAGGTAAGATTCAAATGTGGACCCTCACGAGGAGTACTGTGGCAAGGAAAGTGTAAAGGGGAACAAAACACAGGCAAGATTCAACTAGGGAAGCGGGAGGGAGCGCTGCAGCACTAGGAGCACAAAGAAATGATTAACCAAAGTGCCTAAAATGCAGCCTGTACATGATTAGGGCTGCCAAACCCTCGGATGCTTGCTGGTGGCTGTGAGGGGAAAGTGGGAGGCTGTTGCCTGTCTTTTCTGAGTCTTTTTGGTTTTCAGGATCTCGTGACCTGGTACACCAATTAGAGGCGGCTGGGGCTGGCATTGGGAGGGGCGAGGAGTGGCTGGGTCTCCAGTGTTGGGGTAGCTGGAGGCATGAGCGTAATTATAGGGGGGGACGGGGGAAAAGTGTCCACCCCAAACTTTGTGGCATGCCTTTTTGTCTCCCCATCTTTTGATTGAAGGGCCGGGGGCCTCATTGTGGCCATCACAATCATTGAGGTGCCCAGCCAGGCTTGCACTGTCTCATTACATAATGCTGAGCTGAGCTAAGCAGCATGCATGGTTGTTGGAGGGCTGGGCTGCGGGCTGACCCTAGTGAGGGATCACATTTGGACAAACACATTTGGGGTCAGAGGAGTATCCAGCATTGTAAGAGTGGGGACGGTGAGGTGAGCCCGAAATGCAGTGCGTGTAATAGTCTCATTCACACCCCTAAACTGGCCACCCCTGCCCCAATCTACTTTTTTGGTTACATTAGTGGCAGATGGAATTTTTACACATAAAAAATAATAAAACTGCAGGATCATTGCAAATGCAGGAAATTCGTCCAATAGAGCTCTATCCAGGCCCTCTCGGGGCAACATACATGGAAACCTCCTAATTTACATATGAATTGCACCAACAGAAGTGACTTTACAGAAAAGGACATTGCAAGGAACATCATCAGTCTTTGATGTGTGGAGACACCATGGAAGTGACTTTAGAATAAGTTGTCATAAGTAAGCCAAGTGGCAAATAACTTTGTGGTGCAAGATACCTAAATTGCACTATTGTTATATATGGAGCAACAGTGAATTAGAATCACGTAAATAGCTTCAGGTAAGACACAATGGGCCTCATTACGAGGAAGACGGTAGAGGGTTAACGGCCCCGGTAGAGCTGCCGGCGCTGTTAACCCTCTACCGCCTCATTACGAGGTCTGCTCGCGGGTCCCGCTAAGGACGTCTGGTAAGCATCCTCCCCTACGGGGGCTCAAATGGGAATGGGGAGGTACCGGGTCCGGATCCCAGGAAAGGGAATTACCGGGCCCTCCAAGGTCGGAATGGCCCGGTAATCCCTCATTCCTGAAACCCGGACCCAGTACCCGGTTTGGGGGTAGCCATGCCGCTAAAAGCGTAATGAGGTCCAACGTGATTACATGAATTGCCCTGGATCACACACTTTGGTTAAATGGTGAAACTGGGATGTGGACAATTTGAGCAACTGTGCACATCTTCCCATGTTTAGTTGATATAGATATTTATTAAGGTTTTGCTTTACATTTCATGTGCTTAAATAATTATTGCTGGCAATGCCTTGGAAGCAAACCACATTACACAATAAGCTAGCCTTTCATAGTAAACTAACTGTACACTATATGCATTGTCATAGAAATATGTTGAGGAATGAGAGTATGGCTTTAGTTTTATTCTCCTCATCCTGCATGCAAAGTCACAATAGCATCATGCAGATTAATATGAGCCTAACAAAACCCCCTTGGAGTTTAAAGCCATTGGGCCTCATAACAAGTTTTGCGGTAGCCTTGCCGGTCAGACCTGGCGGGCAGGAAGGCACCCACGAGCAGAACTCGTAGTTTGCCAGTCCGGTAACTACAGTACCGGCAAGCTTACCGGTACCATAGTTACTGGACCAGCAAACTTGTAATGAGGCCCATAGTCATTATTCCATAAAGCATGCAACATTATGAACCCTTCTCACTCACTCCCTCCCATACACATGTCTAAAGGGACAACAATCCCTGCTAATAGGCACCCCATTCCTCCCATCAGTGCCTAATGGCTCACAGTGTAATGCTCTGTTGACACAGAGCAACCTGAGGACCCTCTGCTTCCAGAGCTCCTTGGGACATTGTCCTGGCAGAGGGACAACACTACCATTTGGGAAGGTTAAGGTGTCATGCTGCCAGGCAGGGCTGTCAGAAGATGTGGTGAGGCCCCCTTACCATTTTTTGCACTCGGCCAGCGGCGGCACCTCCGCAAACAGGAGACTCGAGAAATCTCCCCTTGAGTTTGTGTGCAGGATGCCAAATATGGTTTATTACTACAACTCCAAATCAACTACAGCAAAGTTAGATTTCTCTACTGAAGAAAGGTTCATGCCAGCCTAACTTTTGTATCATATGAGTAAATATATATATGATGGCATGAGCTCGCCACTGCGCCACCTCCAATTCTCTGAGGGTCAGTCACTTTTCCAAGCAAAGAGTTGAGGGCAGATCTCTTCGGCTGCGGCCCCCCCTCTGGAAACAGCCTCCCTGCCTCGCTGAAACTTGAGGAGAACCATCTCCGGCTCCGGAAGCACCTCAAGACCTGTCTCTTTGCTTCTGCCTTCTCTCTTTCTCACCCTTGCTGATCACCTGCCTGATCCATGCACTGGTCACCTGGTCAAGCTCTGAATTCGGGCCCAGGTCCCTGCCTGTCCTGTTGCAATCCCGCTCTGCCTCTGGGCTCCCCTGCACTTGTGGTGTGTATCTGTAACCCTACAGTCCCCGCTCTTGCTCTTATTCTCCACCCGCTGGCTTCACTTATGAGTACCCACACTTGCCACCCGTTGGCTGCACTCTTGTTTCTCCTTTGTTTCTGCACTTCTGCCTCCTAGCCCACCCTCGGCACTTCTCCCCTCCCCCCTTCCCTGCTCTTGCGCGATCTGATTGACACAAGGCCTAGTAAGATCTGTGTTTGTCCTACTCTTTTGTTTCTCCCTCCTTGCCTTGTCGCGCCTAGAAACTCTTGTGTACAGGCATGTTATAAACAGTGGTCGAAGTGGGCGGGAGCGGTCGGGAGCAGCGCTCCTCTACTTCTTTTAAATAGGTTTTACCGTTCCTATACTTTTATTTTAAAAAGAAACCGTTCCGGAACGGTTTCATTTTAAAATAAAGGTGTAGGAACACGTGGAAACTTGCACTTTCAGAGCACTGCACTGGATGTTCCCTTAAACATCAGGTGCATGTGTTTTGGGGTTTGTATTGTGCATGGGTGGGGGCGCATCAATGGGGTTTGTGGGGAGCGGTGCAGGCCAGTAGGGAACATAGTTCCACTACTTCTTTTCGTGCACTTCGACCACTGGTTATAAATGCCATATCATATCATTAAAGAGCACCCTGCCCCTGTGTGCGCATTAAAACACACATCATACACAGTGACAAATGATGTACAGTGGAGGTTGGTACATTTCTGAACTTAAGAGGCTTAAATGTTTGTGCCAATTAGGCAGGATCAACGGAGTACAGTGAGGGAGTCCAAACCAAACAAGCATTGCTTGAGGGGGGGTTCTCACTCCCGAGAAAATGATTGAAACATTGGGTTAAAAGTATGCATTTTACAGCACTTTTTTGCTAAATTGGGTAGAAATCCATACAGTTTGCAATTGGTTTTGTATGGAAGCACATGGAAATTCCCAATAGTTGCAAATCATAAATTGTGCATAGGAACATTTTCCAATACATTTCATGCCGCCTTTCCACGCGAGATATGCTAGTATAAAAATATATTCATGCTGGTTGTTCTAATTATGTCGATGCAGGCTGCATCAATATATGCCATTATTACCATGTATGGACTCCGAGCTAGTAAAAATGCCATGCCACAGGAAGTATATCCAGGCTGACTGTGTACCATAAGTGTTATTGCTCGCTAGATTGGCCTACATTCAATGTGGGCCAATTTAGCCAAGTAGTATTTTTTCTTTAACCCTGATGCATAGTCCTGTGCATCAAGGGTAAAGCAAAAAGAGCAATGGCAATGCTAACAGTTTGGGAATTCGTGTAGGCATGGGAAAGGCACTTCTGTATTGGTATTAGCTGGCCATTGATAGTGCCAGTGCAAAACGGTTTGGGTCTCATTAGGACCCAGGCGGTAAGGGGTTTACGGCAGCGTAAACAGCGCCGACCCTTACCGCCTGATTCCGAGGTCCCTTAGCGCCATGGAGGATTTAACACCTGCTTTTAGCAGGTGTTAAAATCCATGGCGCTAAGGGTCCTTGTCGTTAATTACGCCACCGTAATTTACGGTGGCGTAATTAACGCCTTCCCCACTCCCATTATGCCCTATGGGTCAAAAATGGGAATGGGGAAGGGTAAATGAGGATTGGGGACTTACCGCCCCGCCAACCTCGGAATGGGGCGGTAAGTCCGCCAACCAACATGGCGTAAACGTAGCTTACGCCATGGTGGTAAAGGTACGACCCAGGCGGTAACTTACCGCCTGGGTCGTAATGAGGCCTTTTGAGTACCTGAGCAGCTAATAGCAGTCCCTGGTAAATACCTAATACTTATACACAAGCCAAAACTATTGGCTTCACCAATGCTTATTTTTAAAAGAACTTCAGCGAAAGACATGCAGGGTGTTTTTAAATTGAGTGGCCGAAGGCAGACCTGATTAAGACATTTTTATTACACCAGTTCCGTGTTTACAACTCCAATGAAGTCATCAACTCTCCAGAAGACTCCTTTGAGGAACACTTGCAGGCACATTGAGGGCAAAGTTTGATAGCAAGGCATGTTTAAAGAGTTCCACTGAAGAAGTGTTTTGGGTGGGGAGGGCAGGAACTGGGTGAGAAGTGCCATAGGTATTAGCATGGCCATGAGAAGTCATTTCACTGTTAGCACATTGTAATGCTGGAAATGCATCGGAGGGACAGGGCCTCCGTATCCTTGTCCTTTACCTGTTTTTATTGTGTGTTCTGTCGTGTTTGCCGCGCAGGAGTTCATGTGGGACTCCTGGCGGTGCAGCTCTCTCTCTTTTGGTTTGGTGAACAGACCCGTGGGATACCCTTATGGCACCCATGGGTAGGGGTACAACCCTGTGCCCCTAGTGTATGTTTTTGGGCACCTGTGTGTGACCCACATAGCAGTGTACGGGCTGGTGGCAGCTCCGTGCTGAAATGACTGGTGCCCTGAGTGTCCTCCATTTTGGGATATGCAGGTCCTGGCATTTGAATCGGTAGATTCCTGATGGAGACAAAATGGCCCCCATGGCCTCTTGCCTTCCATCACCTGTTACCTTGATCTTCCCGAAGTCCCAGGAAGCCCTGCCTCTGTCCCTTCCCCCTGACTGGCTTTTGGGTGGAAGTTCCGTATATGGTAGTGTGGGGAAGTGCCGACCAGACTGGCTGCGGCCTTCTCAACGACCGTATGTTGTGGGTACGCCTGTGGGTGGGACCTGGGTGAATGGAGCGTGTGACGAATATGCATTCTATGCTGTGGCTGTCTAGTATCTGGTGTGTGACACAAGGGTTGAGACAGCCCTGGCCGAAACCGGTATGAATGCAGCTTGGAGTGTTGAATGGCTCGGTACTTGTTCCAATACACATAACTTGTGAGTGTCTGGAGAGAAGTGAATGGCCTGAATACCTCGTCTGCTTGATTGGCTGCCTGCCTGCATGAATGCCCGTATTCGTGATTGGATGCTTGAGTGTGACCCAGCGGAATGAATTGGAGATCAACAGTATATCTGGGGACCTCTCACTGCTAGAAATCGTGTTCGGAAGCTGAAGTCCACTACGACGAGTAACTGGAGTAACTGAAGCTTAACCTTGAGCCCTGCTGGATGGGAAGAATTGCTGTTGCTCTCCTTCGCAATCTGAAAGCTGCTGTGCCTCAAGAACTGACCCAGAGAGGACCTGGTAAGGCGCCCTCTTCCCGAGCTACGAGGGCCCATCGTGCACAGCCGATCTTTGCCTAAGCTTCCTGGTAGACAGAACTTCGACAGGCTGCCGACCCGATACGGGGATTGCTGCGGAACTCCAAGGAGAAGCGCCCGGACTGTTGTCCGCCACTGTCGCCGACATGCTGTCGCCGACTGGAGCCGCCGTGCTCCCGTTGCCTAAGAACTTAATTGATCCAAGGACGCTCTCGTCTGCATCGTTGCCGCTGTATCCTGCCAGAGAAGGCCTGACCGTCGACGCGCCGAGGAGCATCCACCAGTGGGTTTCCCGCCACCCAAAGAGCACAGAGACGCCGACGACTCGACGCCCGTGCTGGGCCACAGTTCTTCAACTCTTTGCGGTCCAGAACTATTGACATTGGGGAGCCCCACACGCCTCTTCCTTGCAGGACGTTTACGCTTCCCCGTCAACGAGCACTGCTTGGAACGATGCGGCCACCTCACCGTCGTAGCTCAACCTGTTCTCCGTCAGACGTTCGGCGACCCGTGACTCCTGCCTTGAAGGGAGGGCACTCAAGAAGGGTTGTCGATTTCCCGCCGAGGAACGCTACAACGCCAAGTACTTTGGGGTTGCAGAACTATAGGAAAGTCTAGTGTGAACAATAGATGGACTGGGCTTGTGTCTTTCTCCTACAGGATGCCCAGGTGGGGGGGATCTCCACACAGAACTGAGTCTCGTGGTACGGGACCAGTATTCTGCCAATTGCTCAACCATCTTGCTTTCCTTCCTCTCTCTACTGCTGGTTTCCTCTTTATTTTGATCTGTGTGTCATTCTGACCGTATGCACTTTAATGAGATCTAATAACGTTAGTGGTACCACTTTAGAATTGTACATATTTACCATTGTTGATTTTCAGAGTACAAAGTGAGTTATCGTGATCGTGTATATGACCTTGAATATTAATTATATAAAGACTGTGTTGTAACCGATACAGTGTGTGGACATTCCTTCGTGGGTGCTCGGGGACTACACTGTACTTAAGAACCAGCTCTCATCACCTCCTGAGAAGCTAGGCCTTGATTGCTCGTCCAGTGCTACCGTAATAGAGAATCTTGGCAGGGGTCTCTGTGCCTCCCCTCTACCATTTAGAGAGCAGAAGTGCAGACCCTCCCTCCGGTCTTTACACACCTGCATTCACATCCATACTTTTTTAGGTCATTGAAATTGCGATGTGGGGTTAGCACTTGCATGCTAGGGGAGTGATTAGGGGGGAAGTGGTAACATGAGACATCTCATTCTCACAGCAGTCGTTCAGTGTGACGTTTCAGAAATGAAGGCAAAAGGTAGCTGCTTGTAACATTGACGCTTCACCAGAATAGTCTCATTCGAAATGTGGAAAGGTGTTAAGTGCCCCCACAGAAGGAAGTTTGCCCCTTCCTCACAGCCTGTGATGTTTGCGTCCCTCCCAACATTTGAATTGTTAGTCCCCTCTTCCCCCTGACATTTTAGCTTAGGTGCACCTCTGATGCCATGGACCCACCCCTTAATGAAGTGGCCCGCAGGGTGGCTACATTTAGGGGTGGTGCTGAACACACACTCACAAAAAACACTTTCACCCATGCATTCATCCACCAGGTACACAACTCAATGCATGTATACATAAAACCAAACACAGCATTGACACAAACACCAACATGCACGCGTGCATTCATACATAAACATATACATACTAATTTAATTTAAATAAACGTATACACTTTAAATTTAAAATAAAAAAACACTTACCTTACCTCCATGCACCCTTAAAAAGCATCCACACAGCCGACACGTAGACATGCTGGCTGACAAGAGAGAACTCCTCTCTCATCAGTCAGCGTGATCACGCTGACAACATGAACACACTGACTGACAGGAGAGAAGTCCTCTCCTATCAGTCAGCGTGGTCATGCTGAGCAACGTGAATACACTGACTGACAAGAGAGAACTCCTCTCCCATCAGTCAGCGTGATCACGCTGACAACATGAACACACTGACTGACAGGAGAGAAGTCCTCTCCTATCAGTCAGCGTGGACATGCTGAGCAACGTGAATACACTGACTGACAAGAGAGAACTCCTCTCCCATCAGTCAGCGTGATCACGCTGACAACATGAACACACTGACTGACAGCAGAGGATTCCTCTCCTGTCAGTCAGCGTGATCACACTGACAACATGAACACACTGACTGACAGGAGAGGAGTTCTCTCCTGTCAGTCAGCATGGTCATGCTGAGCAACGTGAACACACTGACTGACAAGAGAGAACTCCTCACCCATCAGTCAGCGTGGTCACGCTGAGCAACGTGAACACACTGACTGACAAGAGAGAACTCCTCTCCCATCTGTCAGTGTGATCACGCTGACAACTTGAACACACTGACTGACAAGAGAGAACTCCTCTCCTGTCAGTTAGTGTGGTCATGCTGAGCAACATGAACACACTGACTGACAAGAGAGAACTCCTCTCCCATCAGTCAGCGTGATCACGCTGACAACGTGAACACACTGACTGACAAGTGAGAACTCCTCTCCCATCAGTCAGCGTGGTCACGCTGAGCAACGTGAACACACTGACTGACAAGAGAGAACTCCTCTCCCATCAGTCAGCGTGATCACGCTGAGCAACGTGAACACACTGACTGACTGGAGAGGAGTCCTCTCTTGTCAATCAGCAGGTCCATGTTGTCAGCTGAATAACGGGGGGCAGCAGAGCTCACTTCTGAGCCCTGCTGTCTCCCATTTTTTTGCTGTTTGTTGCGGAGCCAAACGGCTCTGCAACAAACAGCAAAATCATTGCAGGGGCAGAGAGCAGACGGCACAGTCCCCCGTGTGAATAAAGGACACGGGAGACTGTGCTGCCTTCTCTTTAGGAGAGGGGGCCGCAAGGCCCCCCGCAAATGCGAGGCCCGGGGCAGTTTGCCCCCCCCCCTGCGCCCCCGTCGTGACGGCCCGTCGGACATGGGAGTGGCGTCCCACTGACAAATGTCCCGGGCTGGCCTCCTGCTCGGTACGCTACTACTTGGGGTCATTCGAACACAGGAAAACATACCTTAATTATTTATTTTTTTACTTTTATTTATTAGGTTTACCATAAAATACATCAATTTCGCATAGGGTCAAATCCACTTTACAGTACTCACTTACATATGAAAGACCTGAACAAGTCATCTAACCAAATCCTATAATAAAATCAACTATATAAAACTTAAACAAATGAACCCCATCAAGTGTTCTACCCAATACACACCAAACAACACACAGACAGCACAAACATCACAAGAAGAAGGAAAGTAAAAGGAAGAAGAGAATTAAAAAAAAGAGATGAAAGAGAAGAGAGAAGAGCGAGAAAAAAAAATAATATATATATATATATATATATATATATATATATATATATATATATATATATACTCCATCCTCCACTCGTCATCAAATGGTCCCACAGAGTATAGAATCAATCATAAAGGGCATCAAACTATTCCCATAGCAATAAATATTCCTCTTCTTTCCCTTTGTTTTTCAATGAAACTTTATTATATCTAGACAAAACCCTCAAATCCATCAACCAATCCTCTACACTAGGTTTCTTTCTAGTTTTCCAAATCCTGAGGATCAATCTAATCGCAATCATCACTGCCCTATCAATCCAAAATGTATGTTTACTAATTTGTACACTCCTCTCAACATGCGAAAGCAATATAATATTTGCCGCAGATCTAGGTAAACTTATTCCAAAAATGAAATCAATCCTATCCTATCAAGCACCTCATTCCAAAACGACAGTACCCTCGGGCATTCCCACAATAGATGTAAAAGAGTACCTCTATCTGCACTACAGCTCCAACATAAGTCATCCAATTTCAACTTTAACTTAAACATTTTCACGGGTGTCCAATACAGCCTTCCAACAAGCTTCTGACAAATTAGGCGTAAATTCATATCTAATCCCAAATTCACACCCACCCTCAAAATACCTTTCCAATCAACATCACTAATGACCCTATTAACATCAGTCGACCAAGTCTCTCTCAATCCATCCCATGCTAACAGGTGTTTTGCATTCACGGGCATGAAATTCATATAAATTTGTGCACTATACTCTGGACCATCCAGTAATTTACTAATCTCAGGCTTCTTCCCAAGAGAGCCCCCCACCATAGCAATCATTTGTTCAATCATTGTAACCAAACTCCGATATCTAGCTATTTCTCTTTGACCCAAATTAAATCTTCCCACCAACTCCTCAAAACTCAACACCCGAGCCCCATCCAAAATATCCCCCAATTTCAGAATACCTTTCAAGACCCAACTCCTCCAATTAAGACATCTATTATCAATCATTATTGCATCATTATGCCAAATCGATGCTTCAGCGCTGAAGCCATAATTCTGTCCATTCTCACTAAACCAAGAGCCCAAAACCTGTCTAGTAGCCCCAATTGGTTTCAAAACCAGTTTCTTGCTAGATAACTTTTCCATACAATAAAGATTATCCAAGCAGAAAGGTGCACACATCTCCCTCTCCATTCGTAACCAGATTAGATCCTTAACATTTTCAGCTCTAACGTAGTAGGAACTCTTCTTAAGTAAAAAGGACTTGTAATATTTAAACAAATCTGGGTAACCAAAACCACCTTGTTCCACTTTCTGCATCAGTATGAATTTTGGAACACGAGGTCTTTTCCCAACTCCCCACAAAAAGATTTGAAAGAGGTTCTCAATCTTCAAGAAATGTTTTTGTAGATCAACAATGGAATAGATTGAACACTATACAACATTTTGGGCAACAGAACCATTTTAATGGCATTTATTTCAGCCCATAGGGTCAAGTTCAACCTTTACCATTTCCTGATTATTAAGGTTATCTCAGCTAAAACCCGATCCAAATTGCATTTTATTATTTTACTCAAATCTCCAACAAGACATATCCCCAAATAAGTGACTCCCCCAGGTGACCAGCTACAATTACAAATGTCTTTTATTCCGTTATTACACGTTCTGGACAACGGAAAAATCTCAGTTTTCTCCCAATTAACTTTGTGGCCTGACAACTTACCAACCTCCTCAAACATATCTCTCACCACCACTCCGCATTTGTCCAGATTGGACAACAAAATTAACATCAGCATAAGACAAAAGCTTCCCAACACAGATCCCCTTTATCCGCGCACATTGCCTGATATATGCTGCAAGTGGTTCCAACACTAGATTGAACAAAAACGGCGATAATGGGCAGCCCTGGCGCGTACCTCTTGACAATTGAAATATCCCCATTAATCAACAATTTAGCCCTAACGTCATTATGAATACACTCTATCATCTTCATAAACACCGGTCCCAAACCCATTTGTAATAATGTATATTCCATGAATTTCCAGTTGACTTTGTCAAAGGCTTTTTCAGCATCAAAAAAACCAATAATATGGTTTGAGTCCTTTCCATAATGTACTCCAAATACATCCAACACAGTCTGTATATTATCATACCCAAAACGCCCTGGTATAAAACCCACCTGGGATTCATCAACTAACTCATCTATACATGATTTCATTCTATTAGCCCAAATTTTGGTAAAACTTTTCAAGTCCACATTCAGCAGAGCAATTGGTCTAAAATTTCCACATTGTTTACTATCCTTATTCGGCTTCTGAATCACAATGAGCAATGCCTCCTTCACCAAATCACACATTTCACCTGACTCTATAAGTATTATAGACCTCACACAGAATAGGCACCAATTCAATGTCAAATTTCTTATAAAATTCTGAAACAATACCATCCGGTCCCGGAGATTTACCATCTTTCATTTGTGAGATTGCCAAGCTTACCTCAGACACATCAATCATAGCCTCAAGCTGATTTTTCTTTTCTAAAGACAACCGGGAAAGAGTAATTTTGTCAAAAAATGCTGTTAATCTCTCAGCATCAGGCTGTACGTCCTCTCTATACAGATTATCATAAAAACGTCTAAAGTGTTCACAGATTTCTTCGGTCGTATTTAAGGTAACATCAGTATCAGTCAGAATGGATGAAATAGTTGTTTCTACCGTTAGTCCTTTACATTTGTTAGCCAACAATCTCCCATTCCTATCACCAAACTCCCAAAATCATTGTTTTGAATAAAACATGCCTTTATCTGCCAAAATCTGCACATAACTACTCACTTCAGATTCCAACTTTCTTAGACACATCTTATTCGATTCCGAGTCATTATCAGCACAAACCTTTTGCATGGACCTTACTCCCTCCTCCATCTTCCTAAGTCCTTCTTGGCTTTTTTTCCTAGCATGAGCTGTTCTGCTAATCAATTCACCCCTTAGAACGGCCTTAAAACAGTCCCAAACAGATTTAACCCCAGCTGTACCTTTATTTTCCTCAAAGAAACATCGAAAGAAGTTCTCTAAACCATTTAACCCGAGCTGTACCTTTATTTTCCTCAAAGAAACATCAAATGAAGTTCTCTAAACCTGATGAAACAATATCGTCCTTAAGTAAAGCAGCTTGCAATCTCCATCTCTTAGACCTCTTACCCATATTGCCAAGTTTCACCTGCATATCAATCAAAGCATGGTCCGAAATACCCCTTTCCCGTATATTTGAGCACAACACCTTATTAATTAACACCGTACTCATGAAAATATGATCTATCTGTCATGCAGCCTGTTGCTTTCACGGGTTCCCACCACTACAGTACCTATGTCCCTTCAGGAACCCGTCCCTCTAACCCTCCTACTGCCCACTTACCATCACGTACCCAGACAGGGCGGCATGCCCACTTACCATAACATACCCAGACAGGGCAGCAGCAGCAATATGGCATTCATGGGTGTTGCATGCGGAGAAAAATGGGCACGAATGGTCACCCGCGGTCTTTGCGATCGTTTTTCCATTGGCAGCTACCTTGGCGTTTTTCGACGGCTCGCCGTAGCCTCTGGCACAGTGTTGTTCCGCATCACGTGACTAGGAAGAGCCAACCAACTGTTAACAACCCGGAACACGTGACGCGGAAGCGCTTGGAGGGACGTTCGTCATGTGGCATCGTGGCATGTATCACCTGACGGCCAGGCGCAGTTATAAACAGCGAGTACACGCTTACACGGTGCTTCACAGCTGTTTTTCTTCAGCACTGTTTGGTGTTTCCTTGTCGTCTTGTTCTTGGTAATGAACTACGGACTGCTCAACGGACTCCCTTGTCTCACCCTTGGATTACGTTCCACTTCGTGTTGCTTTGGTCCTCCGACTCCTGGTTCTGCTCACTGATTCTCCTTTGGATTGTCCCTCGGATTTGGTTGTACTTTTTGGTTACTGACCTCGGAACGTTCTTGGATTGCTTACGGATTGCCCGCACCAGTTATTAAAATCATTCAACCACAACTTGCACAGGTGTTAACGTGTACTTCCATCCAGAGTGCCGATCCTCACATTCCACCATTTGCTGCTGCCTGCCACTCACTACAGGTGTGGGAACTCCTCCTGCCTTGTTCATCCAAACACAGGGTATGGTTTGTTATTCCACCCCTCTTCCTCCTAGGTAAGCTTTGTAGTGATACAACTATACCTTATATGTGCTGCCCACCTTTATCTTGTTGTACTTAACCCTTGCTTGCTTTACAGCGGTTGGGGGTTTCCAGCGTTCCTGGTTCCTGCTTCTTCGGCACTCAACACCTGTGGCCTCAAGGGTTGCACAGGGAGTTATTTTCTCTTCTCCCTGTGCGACACTTGGGGACGGAGGTTCCCATAGTCTTCACAACAATCAAGATATAACAGACTGTGAAGCGTGATTGGTCGACCGGTTTATGGAGGCCTCAGGCGGGGACCCCGTGGCTGCTTTGGTGCAAGCTATTACTGTCCTAAGGGCGGACATGGCTGCCGCCACAAGGGCCATCCATCATCGCCTTGATACCCTACCAGTCGACTCCGAATTCGGGGATAAAACACCCCAAGCTCCAGGTCCCTCAAGCACTCCACATGCCCCAATACCAGTAGTAGTTCCTACCCCATTCCCATTAGCAGCCCCCGAAAGGTACCACGGTGACCCCACTTTCCTGAATAAATTTAAACTCCACTTTCTCTGCCGACCTCAGGCGTTCCCTGACTCAACCGCCAAGTCCGCCTTCCTGTTGTCTCACTTGCCTGGTGTCGCGGCTACCTGGGTGAATCCATTGCTAAAAAATGACCACCCAGCCCTTTATGACTTTGACCTATTGGTAGATGAGATGTCCAAGGTATTTGATACTAGGCATAAGGCCCAGTCCCGGGATCTGGAACTACTTGATCTTGCTCAGGGCAAGCAAACACTCATTGAATACATAACTCGCTTCAATCAGCTGTCTGCAGAGACCTCTTGGCCTGAGAACAAGAAGGCTGTGGTATTCTATAGGGGGTTAAGTAGCTCCTTAAAAGATGCCCTCTAAGTGGTTCTGTCGCTCCCGGCATTGTACCCCGATCTGGTTGATCTAACTTTGCAGGTTGATGCTCGAAGAACCGAGCGGAAAGCAGAAGGCGGTCTTTCTGGCACTCAGTCCCCTTCTCTAACTGACGCACCCAGTGAACCTATGCAGGTTGGTGGGATACGTAGTCCCATAACCTTCTCGGAACAGGAACAGCGGAGGGCGGACAATGCCTGTTTTTACTGTGGCCTCAATGGACACTATGTCAAAGAATGTCCCCGTCGCCCAAAAAACAAGAGCCAGGGTTTTCAGAAAGCTCGCCCTTGAGATTGGGGGCCAGGGCAAGCACCTATGACTCATCCCCTGCATTTGTTTCCATTAAACCCATCATAGTCCATGCCCTATTGAGACCAGATCTGAACACCACACACCCTGTTCAGATTGTTATTGACTCTGGGGCCACAGGCTGCTTTATTGATATTACATTGGCCAATACGCTTAACTTACCCCTGGTTACCAAAAAGTGTCCTGATCCAGCGCAAGCTGCTGATGGGACCTCCCTTGCTTCCGGCCCGATCAGACAACAGACCGCCCCTCTTGAGGTACTCATTCAGGACACCCACAGGGAAACACTCACTTGCGACCTCATATCCACACCCCAGTTTGGGGTCATTTTGGGCATACTTTGGTTACGGCAGCATAACCCGCATATCAACTGGGGTACTGGTCGGGTTCTCTTTGAATCCGAGTTATGTCAACATTATTGTCTTGTAGACAACGAAGGGGTGCAAACACTGGCACAAAATATTTCCCTCCTTGCTGTAGCCGGGACCAGCGATTCACCCATACCACCCCCACATACTATAGGCGCAGTCTTGGCTGGCATCCCCGCGGCTTATCATGATTTCCATGCAGTGTTTGACAAAGGGTCAGCGGAGGGTCTACCCCCGCACAGACCATACGACTGTCCCATAGATCTGGTCCCTAATGCCCTGATACCTAAAGGTTGAGTTTACTCCCTCTCCCCTTCCGAAGAGCTATCATTAAAGAACTATATACAAAAGGCTCTACGTATAGGTCACATACGACCTCCGACCTCACCTGCAGCGAGTCCGATTTTTTTTGTTCCGAAGAAGGAGGGTGACCTTCGCCCTTACATAGACTACAGGCATTTAAACACCATCACGGTCAAGAACCGTTACTCGATTCCCCTCATTGCTCCGCTCCTGGATAGATTGACTCATGCTTCTATTTATACCAAATTAGATCTCAGGGGGGCATACAACCTGATCCATATTCGTGAGGGGGATGAGTGGAAAATGGCATTTTGCACCCGACAAGGCCTATACGAATATACAGTTATGCCTTTCGGGTTGTGCAATGCCTCGGCCACATTCCAGCAGTTTATGGACGATGTGTTCAGTGACATCTTGGATGTTTACGTCGTGATATATCTGGATGACATCCTTGTGTTTTCCCCTTCGCTGGAGGACATGTCGTTCATGTCAGAGAAGTGTTATCCCGACTTCGCAAGAATGCCTACTTTGCAAAGCCAGAGAAATGTCAGTTCCATACCAAAGAAGTTGAATTCTTGGGATTCCACATCTCCCCAGGTGGACTCACCATGAACCAGTCCAAAATCTGTGTGGTTGTGGACTGGCCGGTTCCTGTAAATCTCAAAGCCCTGCAGTCCCTCCTCGGCTTCGCCATCTTCTATCGGCGATTCATTCCAGGGTTCTCCTCTATAGTAGCACCACTGACGGCCTTGACCAGCCCTCATGTCACCTTCACGTGGTCAGCTGAACAACAGTCAGCCTTTGAGTCACTCAAATCATCTTTCACCACGGCACCTATCCCCCAACACCCAGACCCGGAACTCCCCTTTATTGTAGAAGCAGATGCTTCATCCTTTGCTTTAGGGACTGTACTTTCCCAACCATGCCCAGCATCTGGCCGTCTTCATCCGGTTGCATATCATTCACGGAAATTTACCTCTACAGAGGTACACTACACAGTCACTGAAAAGGAGCTCCTTGCTGTCAAAGACGCATTTCAAGTATGGAGGCATCACCTTCTGGGGGCTAAGAACCAGACCATCGTATACACTGACCACAGAAACCTACAAGAGCTCGCTTCCCTCAAGTGTGTCAACAGCCGTCAAGTACGATGGCACCTGTTTTTTGCAGCCTACGATTTTTTGATCAAACACAGGCCGGGGGTGACCCACGGGAAGGCGGACGCACTGTCTCGTTCACCTGTCGGGGTGTCCCTTCCGGTCTTTCTGGACACAGTAGTAGAACAGGGTCATGTAGTCTGCATCTGCACACCTTCACAGCCATGTTGTCCGCCATACGCCTATGGGTCCCCCAACATCCCCATCTATTATCCGAGTGGGATCCTGTTTATCACGACGGACTACCTTTTGTACAGGGAAGACTGGTATTATCCACTAGTGACACCCGGAATTTAGCTTTAGAGTGGTCTCACAACGCTGCCGTCAACGGGCACCCTGGCCAACAGCTCACTCTATACCTGTTAAAGCGATGGTGTTGGTGGCCGTCAATGAGACGCGACGTAGAGAACTACGTGAACACTTGCTCAGTGTGTGCCCAATGCAAGTCACGAAGAGGTCGCCCGTTGGGTATGCTTGTGCCCCCAAAACCCTGGCACACCCTCACGATGGATTTCATTACTGATTTGCCCTGAATCCAAGGTCACGACACGGTGTGGGTGGTGGTAGACTCTTATACTAAAATGGCCAGCTTCATCCCCTGTGTAGGCATCCCTTCTGCCCCCGTTTTGGCCAAACTATTCTTCAAATCAATTTTTTGTCTGTTCGGGCTACCTACGATCCTGGTGTCTGATAGGGGATCACAGTTCACGTCCCGATTCTGGCAGACCCTCACCAAAATGCTTGGGATAGATGCCCGGTACTCCTCTGCCTATCACCCAGAGACAGACAGGCAAACAGAGAGGGTAAATCAGGCCTTGGAGCAATACCTGCGTTGTTTGTCTCTACAATATCAGAAAACCTGGCTCAGTATGATACACCTTGCTGAGTTCGCATACAACAAGGCCTTAAATTCCTCCACAGGCTTCTCCCCGTTTTATTTGCTCTATGGTCAGCATCCCCGGACCCTCCCTTTTCCTGATCTGTCATCGTCAGATACCCCTGCCGCTACTGATTGTGCCTGTGATCTTGCCACAATCCATGCCCACACCATTGCCCACCTACGTGAGGCACCGTCATCCATGAAGACGGCAGCTGACGGGAAGCGGGTTGAGGCTACCAGATACCATGTGGGGGACCGCGTCTGGTTGTCTACCCGTCACTTAAGCATTCCTGGTTGCCGCAAACTCCTTCCGCGGTTTGTTGGCCCCTACCGGGTGTCTAGGTTCTTGAATCCGGTGGCTTACCGTCTGTCTGTCCCCCTGCCTGGCGCATTCATCCGGTGTTTCACACCTCATTGCTCAAGCCCTGCCCTGACCCTACCCGCATTGTCACGTCTCCTGCCCCTGTGTCCTTTGCGTCCCCTGATGTGTTTGAGGTTAGTGCCATATTGGGTTCCTGTTTTCTTAGAGGGCGGTTGCAGTACCTGGTGGATTGGTTGGATTATGGCCCTGAAGACCGCTCTTGGGTTCCCGCTCAGGATGTCCATGCCCCTCGCTTGGTTGCCCAATTCCATTGGGATTTCCCTTCCAGCCCAGGAGGTCGTGGGCCTTGGCAGGGGGGGTGGGGGATCTGTCATGCAGCCTGTTGCTTTCACGGGTTCCCACCACTCCAGTACCTATGTCCCTTCAGGCGCCCATCCTTCCAACTCCCCCACTGCCCACTTACCATCATGTACCCAGACAGGGCGGCATGCCCACTTAACCATCACGTACCCAGACAGGGCGGCAGCAGCAATATGGCATTCATGGGTGTCGCATGCGGAGAAAAACAGGCACGAATGGTCACCTGCGGTCTTTGCAATCGTTTTTCCATTGGCAGCTACCTTGGCGTTTCCGACGGCTCGCCGTAGCCTCTGGCACAGTGTTGTTCCGCGTCACGTGACTAGGAAGAGCCAACCAACTGTTTTTTTTTTTTAAAACACATTTTATTGGCATTTGGGTGAGTTTGCATTTCAGAATTGCATTTAGTAGAGGTACTTGTTAGCCATATAAAGTGACAAAATAACAGGTAATAACAAAAATAACAACAAACTGCACAGTCTCTTCG
Source organism: Ambystoma mexicanum (assembly GCF_040938575.1). NCBI lineage: Eukaryota > Metazoa > Chordata > Amphibia > Caudata > Ambystomatidae > Ambystoma > Ambystoma mexicanum. The sequence continues at coordinate 233,397,611 of NC_090934.1, forward strand.
TGAGGATGTCCTTGTTCAGCTTGTATTCTGGAGGAAAAGAGTGTGAAGACAGAGTTCCAGGGCTTACGAGAGCTCAAAGTCCAGGTTCTGGGTAGTTCCATACTTATTTAATATTGGAGTGGGCAGATACCTCAGGGGGGCTTGTGGTTTGCGGAGAAGGGTATGTCACGGAGGAGGGCCTCAAAGGTGTTGTTTATGTCGACAGCTCCAGTGTTGGCTCCATCTTGCCAGGCTCTTGTCTCGGCTGTGGTCCAGCGATCCAGTTCTCTGATCCAGTGTTCGTATCTCGGGCCCGGTTTTGACTTCCAGGCCATGGCTATGGTTCTTTTGGCCAGGATGCAGGAGATGTCCATCAGCTTGACCACGTGTTTGATCTTGCTCAGTCTGGGGTATGCTCCAAGCAGGCATTCCTTGGGCTCCCAGTTGTATCTGGTAATGCCGGCTTCCATGCAAGTTTGCTTTATTTTGGACCAGAGTTGCATCACCTTGTTACAGGACCAGAACATGTGCAGCAGGTCCGCTGCGTTGGTGCCGCACCAAGGGCAGTTTGATGATGTCTTTTTGTTGAAGCCGGCCACCCTCTTCGGAGTCATGTATGTTCTATAGAGAACATTGAGTTGGATTTGTCGGAATCTATTGTTCCTGGAGACCTCCTTGGGGTAAAGTAATATTCTCTCCCATTCGGTGTCCGTGAGCGTGACCTGGAGGTCAAGTTCCCATCTTTCCTTTAGTGCTGCACTTTTAGGGTTGGGTCTGTCTATCAGTCGACCGTAAAGTCAGGTTACTGGTTTCCAGCCGTCTGAAAGTTCATGCATCTCGCTGAGCAGGGGGTCGGGGTTGGGTTCTTCCGGCCATTCTGGCCATTTCGTCTTTGCGACCTGTCTGAGACGATGATACCACAGGAATTGGCCTCTGCTTAGTTCCTCTGACTCCAGGATCGATTTGAACACTCTGAATTTGGCGTCTTCAAACATGTCGCCCCAAGTGTAAATCCCAGCGCGCTCCCAGTTTCTTGCCACCCTGAGATCTGTTATGGTTTGGCATGTGTCCACGAGGATGGGGGTGTCAGGAGAATACGGGTGTATCAGTTGAAGGATGGAACAGGTTCTAGTCCAAATCTGTCTACCCAGCTGCACAATCATGGGGACTTCACGTGTTTGTTTCAGTGGGTTCCAGAGTGTTTCCTTGGGGAACAGGTTGGAAGGTGTTAGCCTTAGCAATCCTGATTCTGCATTTGGGTCGTCGTGGAGCCATTTTGTCACATGGCTGAGTTGGGCTGCTAAGTAATACATGTGTAGATCTGGGAGTTGCACCCCCCCTTCTTTGTGTCGCAGCGTGAGGATCTTTAGGGGTAGCTTGTGTCTAGCTGGGCCCTATAGGAAATCTCTGATTAGTGATTCCAGCTTTCTGAAGAAGGGTAGGGGGATGTAGTAGAAGACATTTGTAAAGTAGTAGAGGAATCTCGGAAGGATAATCATTTTCACGATTGCTGCTCTGCCCATCATGGCAAGTGGCAGTTTTGACCAGAACTTCATGGAGTTGCGGAGTGCGTTTGTTGCTTTTTCAGTGTTGTGGTCGTGGGGAAGCTCTGGGGTATGCGTTATGTTTATTCCCAGGTAGCGAAACATTCCTGATTGCCATTTTATTCCCACCTCCGGCAAATCTTCCTTTATCACCTTGTTGAGTTTGGCTAGCGGGAATGCACAAGATTTTGATCTGCTGAATTTGATTCCGGAATACCGGGCATAGTTGTCCAGGACATCGAGCAAGACCTGCGCGTTCTCTTGGGGGTTCTTTAGGTATAAGAGTACGTCGTCTGCGTATAAGGAAATTATGAAGTGCCTGTTGCCTAGTTTTATGCCTGCATCGAAGAACTGCTTCCTGCAATAGATGGCAATCGGCTCCAGTCCCAAGATGTACAACATGGGTGATAGCAGACAGCCCTGCCTGGTGCCTCGTTGTATCGCCCAGGCTTCAGATATTATTCGTCCGGCTTTCACTCTGGCCCTGGGTGAGCTATATAGGACCCTGACCCATCTCACAAAGCCCTCTCCAAATCCAAACTCACTCAACACCTCGATTAACCACTCCCAGAAGATGGAGTCGAAGGCCTTGACGGCATCTAATGATAGCACCGCCAGATCCTCGTCACTTTCATGGGTTTCAGCTATGACGTGTTGTAGTCTCCTTAGGTTGGCCTTGGTATTGCGTCCCGGAATTAACCCATTTTGGTCTTCATGTACAATGGTCCCAATCACCCTCGCAAGCCTCTTAGCCAGAATGGTGGTCAGAATCTTGGCGTCATAGTTTAGCATCGCTAGCGGGCGATAGGAATCGCAGCGTTCGGGTGGCTTGTTTGGTTTGAGCATGGGGATTATGATGGTTTCCTTCATGGTACATGGGAGAATTCCCTCTTCATATGCCTCCGTGTAGACCCCCAGTAGTATCGGGGTAATGGTGGCTTCATAGGCTTTGTAGAACTCGGGCGGGAGACCATCACTCCCCGGGGCCTTGCTGGTGGCTAGAGATCTGATCGCGTCCTTGATGTCATCGGCGGTGATCTCAATGTCTAGTGCTTCTCGCTGTTCTTCGGTCAGTCTTGGGAGCCCAATCTCGTCAAGGGTGGCTCTGATGTCTTCTCTGGGTACTTGGTTATCGTGGGAGTAGAGCTCAGAGTAGAATTTTGCAAATCCGGTGTTAATATCTCGGATCTCGGTGATGGAGTGCCTTGGATGTTCTCATTTGCACAGCCATGCTAGTAGTCTACCTGGTTTATCGGCCTCTTTGTGTGCCTTGGTGGTGTTGGCTGCAAAGTCGAATTTCGCCAGTCTGTCCCAGGCCACTTGGCATTCGTCTCAGAGCCCCCTCAGGGTCTCCTCAGTATCAGCTGTGGTGTCTAAGTGGGACTCGAGGAGTGTTATCTCTGCTTCATGTTCTTCCAGTGTCTCCTTCAAGCGTCTCCGAATACCTCCCGCTCCAGAAATGGCTTCGCCCCGTGTTACCACTTTCATCGCCTCCCACAGCGTACTCCAGCTCGATATGGACCCTTTGTTGTTGTCAATGTAGTCTTCGAGCTTAGTGCCAAGATCTTCCTTGAACTCCTGGTCAGTGAGTGCCATGGGGGACAGTCTCCATGTCGGAATTGGGGGCCTGGGGCCGTTCAGCCTCCACTGCATAACCATCGGTGAATGGTCAGATATCGATCTGCCTATGTATGTGGTGTCTTCCACCAATGCAGCTTGTTCCCTGTCGATGAAAAGGTAGTCAATCCTTGTGTGAATCTTGTGCGGGGCAGAGTAATACGAATAGCTTCTTTCTTCTGGATGCTGCGCTCTCCATATGTCCACCAGGTCTAAGTGTTCCAGGGCGTTGTTGAGAGCCATGGCAGCGGTATTATGCGGTTGCTGTAGGGGCGCCGACCTGTCCATCTCGCCGTTGCTGGCGCAGTTGAAGTCGCCTCCCCAAATGAAGGTGCCCTCTCTGCGGTGGGCTATTTTAGAGCACAACATTGTGATATGTGATGGTATTCCGTGTTGTGGGAAGTAGGAGTTGACCAGGCAAATTGCGGTGTGTTCAATGGTTCCCCATAGTATCAGGTATCTGCCTTCATTGTCAGCTTCCGATCCCAGTAGGCGAAACGGAACGCTTGGGTTCACCCATGTGAAGACTCCACGTGCGTATTTGGAGTACGATGCTCCCTTTCCAATGCCTCCCCATCTCTCTCCGCCGTCAGGTGGGTTTCCTGGAGCATTGCTATAGAAATCTTCTTTCTACGAAGGTAGGATTGAATCCGATTTCTTCTCAGGTAGGAGTTCATCCCGCGCACGTTCCATGTCATTATCTTTAGTTGTGATGTCATTTGGATGTGTGGGAGCTCCTTTTTGTCCCCTCCCCAGCGGGTCTGCCCAGAAAGTTTAGTTTCCTGATGAGGAGATTCGGCGTTTGACCCTCGTTCCTGCCTATGCTTAGGTACTGTGTCGGTTTCTTTTGCTATCCGTTCGAGTGTGATGATGTGGAGACTGTGCATCTAACATAACAACTAAAGTAACTGTAACTGGTGCGCCTAGCGACTGCATTCACGTTGCTGTGCTTAGGGGCTCTCGCACCGTCGGAACCCATCCGGGCGTCGGGTTCAAGTGGGGTCGGTCAGGCAACTGGCCTGTCCTGGTCTGTTCGCGGGGGCAAAGTCCTGTGTCCAGTGTGGGGCCAAGCGAGAGCCGCATTTAGCTAGCGAGCTGTAGTGTAAATTGCTTCCGCGCTGCAGAGTGCATGTGTTTGTGGTGGGATCTTGTGTCGGCGAACATGCATGATACGTGTGACCTGCTCTTTAGCTTCGATCATTTGTCTCTGGGATGGGTGTCTGCGCCTTGGGCTAAGTTGTTGTCCTCCATCCACATGTTGGCAGCCGCTGGGGACTCCAGAAAAATCGAGCGGCCTTTGAAGATGACTTTTAACCTGGATGGATAAAGCAGCATATATTTTAAATTCAGTTGCCGCAACCTGGCCTTGATTGGAACAAATGAGTTTCTCTCTCTTTGCACTTTTGGGGTGTAGTCTGGGTAGACGGATATCTTTGAGTTGCCGCGTTCAATTGGGCCAGTCTCCCTGGAGTGCCTCAGAATGACTTCCCTGTCCTGGAAGTTAAGTATTTTGGCTATTATTGGGCGAGGGTGCGAGCCCGGAGGAGGCTTCTTTTGAAGGGACCTGTGTGCCCTTTCAACAGCGAAACCTTGCGTGAGTTTACCTGCTCCTACCTCTTGTTGCAGTAAGGTTTCTATATATGCAGTGGGGTTCGGGCCTTCATCGCCTTCAGGAATTCCCAGTATCCTGATGTTACCCCTTCTGGCGCGCCCTTCGGCCTTCTCGGCTCTCGCCTCGAGAAAGGCCACCTTTTTTTCAAGGTCCACCACCTTAGCCTTCAGCTCCACAGTGTTTTCTGTTGTCTCTTTAATGGTTGCCTCAGAGGTGGCGACACTGTCCGTTAAATTCCTGGCATCTTGTCGCACAAGCTGAATGTCCGACCTAAATTCGTCAATCTTGGTGTCGATAAAAGTGCGCGGAGATGCTATGGCTTCCAGCACTTGTGCTTGGCTCTCGGGGGGGTCTGCGTTTTTTGATTTTGTAGGATCGGGGCTGGGGGGGTGCTGGTCAGCTGTAGTTTTGAGTTTTGTAGAGACATAGCTGTCCATTGTAGCGGGTTTTGGTTTGCCTCTGGAGGACATGGCAGGTCTGCGGGAATGTGGCGCGGGTGGGTAACCGTGGTGCGCCCCACGTTGGTTGGATTAGGTGGGGATTGGGTGGTGTTGTCTTGGTGATGCGTTGGGAGGTAGTGGCCCTCAAGTTTTGCGAGGGTGTTTCGCTCTTCCCAGGCAGCGTGAGATGGGTTGATAATGTTTGTTGGGGTTCAGATTATCTTCCTATAGCAGGATCGAGGGAGGTTGAGGAGTGCTGGGTTCGGTGTGGTGGTTGTTGATGCCACTATGGAGTTTCACGTGGCCCCCCTATCTCCTCACCTCGTGGGCGTTGATCTCCGCCGCAGGTATGCCGGTGCTGTCCTCGGGTGGGGGGTCGGGTATCGGCTTGCGCCGTGTCCGTTGATCTTCCCCAGCGGTGATCGGGGTTTTCCTGGCAGGACGATGCGGGCGTGTAGGAGGCTGCGCCGTGTCTTGGCTGTCGCCCGTTTAGCGGGAGCAGTTCCGGATCTCGCTGGCTGTGGCTCGCGGCGCCTTGCGTGTCGGTGGGGCCTCGGGCGCCCAGTGCGCGGTTTCGCAGCTGTGTGGGGATATGTTCCCCGGAATCGAATCCGCTATTGTCCTGCTTCTCCGTGTGCTGAGCTTCACGACGATGGCCCGTCGTGGTAACACTGGCAGCGTTAGTGCAACGCGGAGGCCGCCATCTTGAGCACAGGTGAGGGTGGAGAGGGGGAGGGATCGTGCAGGGCTGAATTTTACTTTCCCGGCTCTGTTTCTTCTCGGGATTGTTGTTGCTGTTCGGCGGCATGTTCCGCCGTCCTGTGTCTGAGTTTGTCGCCCAGAGGTGAACTGCATGCGGTCAAACAAGGATCGTAATGCGGCGTCTCGGCCAGAGCTCGGCGCCTTAGCCTCCTTCCACCATGAGCTCCAGGCCACGCCCCGAGCCAACCAACTGTTAACAACACGGAACATGTGACGCGGAAGCGCTTGGAGGGACGTTCGTCATGTGGCACCGTGGTGTGTATCACCTGACGGCCCGGCGCAGTTATAAACAGCGAGTACACGCTTACACGGTGCTTCACAGCTGTTTTCTTCAGCACTGTTTGGCGTTTCTTTGTCGTCTTGTTCTTGGTAACGAACTACGGACTGCTCAACTGACTCCCTTGTCTCACCCTTGGATTACGTTCCGCTTCGTGTTGCTTTGGTCCTCCGACTCCTGGCTCTGCTCACTGATTCTCCTTTGGATTGTCCCTCGGATTTGGTTGTACTTTTTGGAACGTTCTTGGATTGCTTACGGATTGCCGGCTCCAGTTATTGAACTAATTCAACCACAACTTGCACAGGTGTTAACGTGTACTTCCATCCAGAGTGCCGATCCTCACATTCCACCATTTGCTGCTGCCTGCCACTCACTACAGGTGTGGGAACTCCTCCTGCCTTGTTCATCCAAACACAGGGTATGGTTTGTTATTCCACCCCTCTTCCTCCTAGGTAAGCTTTGTAGTGATACAACTATACCTTATATGTGCTGCCCACCTTTATCTTGTTGTACTTAACCCTTGCTTGCTTTACATCGGTCGGGGGTTTCCGGCGTTCCTGGTTCCTGCTCCTTCGACACTCATCTCCCTGTGCAACCCTTGAGGCCACAGGTGTTATTTTCTCTTCTCCCTGTGTGACACTTGGGGACGGAGGTTCCCATAGTCTTTGCAACCATCAAGATATAACACTACCCTCAAGTAAGAATTATGAACAGGGGAATAAAATGTATATTCTTTGTCGTTTGGATGATGTTCCCTCCACACATCTGTGAGTCCATATTTAAATACCAATTCACACAGTTTTGCACTTATCCTCTCCCCGGAATACCCACAATCAGATTTCCGGTCAAGATTACTATTCATCACCACATTAAAGTCCCCACCCAAAATAATTACCTCTCCCTCCATCTTATCCAGCAACAAATCCAACCTGATGACGAAATCAATAGTTGGTGAACACGGAGCATAAATTGTCCCAAAGGTTATCAGTTTTCCATCATAAATAACATCGAGCAGCAAAATCCGACCCTCGTCATCCGTCAGTGTCTTTTTCACTGTTACTAGAAGACCTTCCCTGATCAATATACTCACCCCTCTAGACCTAGAATCATAATAATTAGAAATTATTTGCGAGTATTTTGGACTGACCAAATAACTCCAATTCTGCTCTGTTAAATGAGTTTCCTGAAGCATAACCACATCTACTCTACTTCTCCAAATCCTCCCCAAAACCTTACGCCTTTTAATAGCACCTCCAATCCCCTTTACATTCCACGTAGCAAACGTTAACAAATCCATATTACAGTCCTCAAACCCAAAACATCTTTTCCGTGTCCATTATACAGTAACAAGATAGTAAAGCCAAAAACAGTGGAGAAAACAAGAAAAAGGTACACTAAACAACAAAAGAAACATAAACAAAAAAAACATAAAACACAAATGCACACAAACACAAGTAAAGCATTTAACACATTGAAAAGTCCAATACACACCGGACTTAAAATGAGTAAAATTATATACAACAAAAACAATATTCCCACCAGAGACATATCCTATGCCCAATAATAATAAAAACAAGTTAAGCACGAGTGTTCTCTAATAAGTAAACTTGTGATAAGTATTTACAAATCTCCCTAACCCCCCAAAAAAGAAATGATGAAAGAAGAAGAGATCAATCCAACTGAAGATCCAAAGCCATCTAAGTACTGCATTCCCCATTTACCTAAATTAAATGTAAAAAACATCTGACAGAGTAAACATCACTCCAACCAACCAAGTCGATCAAAAACAGGTATTCAAAATACACATACCCCATTACTGCAACACAACCATACCCACAACAACCTCCCATCATCCATATTATGGTCTGCACCTTCCACAGCCTCCATCCACACCATGTACCTCCAATTCAGGGCACAATAACTAAAAAATGCACAGTCGTACCAACCCCACATCCCCCAAAACTAAGCACAATGCAACCATGCAAAACCGCATAACCCTACTTCTGGTAGGCTGATAGACATCCACAACCATCATTGCCCAATGCTTCTACACCCCACCATCATCATCACTGGCATATTATCCATCAATAGGCCCAATCACATTCACTTTCAAAAGTATATATATATATAAATATACATAATACCCGTAATATTTTCAATTTTCAAACCATCACTGAATCAAACACCTTGGTAGGCGCAACCGAGCATTCCTGCAAGAAAACAAAAAGTACACAATCTTCCAAAACTATTTGAGCATCAACAGTCAACCTCAAAACACTTCAAAATGCACATATAACGCAATACTGATTTGGAGCCTGCTACTCATCAGTCATCATTTCAATTGAGGGCTATCATCAGACAAAGAGTCATCAATAGTGTCTCCAAGTATGTCAGCAGCACTTCCACAAAACTGCACGACAGGTGTTTTCAGTTCTGGGCATCTCCAAACGTCGGTCCACAGCCGGATACACCTGCTCCCTTTCCGCATCTCCAACCATCACAATAATAGGAACACACTCAGCAACACCCCTGCACCAGATCCAGTCATACAGCTATATAGTGCTTCTGAGGGCACCTTGCATTCTGGGACTTGTGTTTTTTTTCCTTTTCCCATTGCAGGCATTGACGTACAAGTGCTATTATGCAAACGTTATTTGCTAAAAGGTCAAGACTAGCTGAATGTGATATCAAACGCAGGAGGCAGAAAGTGCTTCTGGGATAGCACCCGATCACATCCGTAGATCATTCATATATCAATTAGTATGTAGCGGGGCATAGAAGCACAGTACAGGTCACAGGCTGTATTCAGACCAATGCCGATGCATAGTCATAGTTGCGTGCACTTTCAATCCGTAGTGTCACATTTCACAATCCACAAATATACGTCCTCTGTAAAGCACCTCACCTGACTGTACCGCAGATCCCTCTTCGTCCATTACCCCTGATGACTGAGTGATCACGAGTTCCTGAGGAATGCGGCTCCTCACCCCAACGTGACACGAAGAAGAAACAGAGCGGCGAGGAGCCATACGCGGCATACACCATTTTGGCTTACTGCACAATAACCCAGACTCATTTAAAAGTGGAAAAGGTCGCTTTAATGTGACAGGCCAAAGCTTACAATCAAAAGCTTAACTGGCTCCATGGCCTAACAAACTAAAGAAATATTTTAACAACCAATTAAATAAATTAAACATTTTCATTTTCTTTTTCCACCAACAATTAAATAATTAAATAACCCAATTCCTCCCTAATGATCCCTTGGATCCTACCGTCTCCTTGCCCCTTTTCCAGGCATCCCGCTTTCTCCCAGGGGCCATGCCCCTCCAGGCTCAATACCTGTTCCCCCGGGGTGACCTGCTTGTGCAAACAGTGCCACCCCATCCTTTCCCGTGTCATTCCCCCATTGTGCTTCCCTCCCCCCACATCAAAAGGGGCCATGCCCCCGGCTCCCCAACCCACTTCAACACCCTTCAAACTCCCCTCTACACCAAACTCCCCCTTCCTATGACCTGCAGCCAGCCTGACCTGCCACATCAGCAACATATATTACACACACTTTCACAATGCCCTGACCTGTCACACAAAACTACCAACCCCTACCCTCCTAACAGACCCCAAAACTCATAAGAAACTCGCCCTATCATCTAAAAAAACCCCCGTATAATCCCATGAACAACGGACCCCCCCATATTACATAACCAGACACTACCCTGAAACGAAATGCAAGGGGTGGGAGGGCGGGACAATCATCAGGTCCTAACCGTCGCCTGCCTCCCGAACCTTCCCTGAGCCCTTAAATAACCCCCGGGGGGCGCTCTGCCACCACGGCCACTCGCTGGTCGTGTGCAGCGCCAAAAACTCCCCGGGGGGAAACGCTTCGCGTTCCCCCCGGGACCCCCCTTTTGGCTTACTGCACAAAAACCCAGACTCATTTAAAAGTGGAAAAGGTTGCTTTAATGTGACAGGCCAAAGCTTACAATCAAAAGCTTAACTGGCTCCATGGCCTAACAAACTAAAGAAATATTTTAACAACCAATTAAATAAATTAAACATTTTCATTTTCATTTTCCCCCAACAATTAAATAATTAAATAACCCAATTCCTCCCTAATGATCCCTTGGATCCTACCGTCTCCTTGCCCCTTTTCCAGGCGTCCCGCTTTCTCCCAGGGGCCATGCCCCTCCAGGCTCAATACCTGTTCCCCCGGGGTGACCTGCTTGTGCAAACAGCGCCACCCCATCCTTTCCCGTGTCATTCCCCCATTGTGCTTCCCTCCCCCCACATCAAAAGGGGCCATGCCCCCAGCACCAGAAAAACCCTCACCGAGGAGTTCTTTCTGCCCCACCCCCCCAAACTTTTCTACCTCAAACTATTTACCCAGTCTCCCAGCCCAGAACCTAAGAAGAGCCACAACCATATCCCTTACCAGATCATTTTTCCCAGCAAAACTAATTCCCCCATCTGGCGGCCCATAGCTTTCCCTCACCCCATCCCACCTAGGAAGCAACTAATCCCATCCCAGCCCCCCAAACCCGGACATCTTACCACAACATCTTCATAGTTGCAACCCAGTTGCCTGCCAACAACCCTTTTTCCAACTTCTTTCCCCGCCACTTAACCGTAGAATGTCCCAAAACCAGATTTTTGACATCTGACCGGACCTCCTAGCAGCATCTGAAAAAGAAATTACAAAATCACTTACAAATCAACAACATCCTAATAAATGCAACACTCCTGCTACCTACTGAAAAACTTCTATAAAGACATTCCTTTTGCCCCGGTCCCTGACATACCCTTTGTATCTCCCTTACTCCCAGCATCCCCACCTTTTCACCTACTCCTCTTAATAGCCAAGCCTGCTACTTTCAGATGCTGCACCCCTCCTAAATGACTGAGTTCCAAACCTCCTAACCTTTCCCACACCCCTAGTAACACCTCCTCAGTACCCTATCCTTTCTGGCCATCTCCTTAACCCTCTCCGTAGACACCTCAGGTCTTCTCCTACCATCCCCCTATATTTCGCCCCTTTCACCTAACCTTTAAACCATACACCCAAACCCACTTAGACCCCCTTTTTCCTCTAAACTATTACCCCCCTGCTCCTCCTTGCCCCCCCCACTTTCCCTCACCTTATTAATATTGGCCCTGCGTTGCTCCCTCCTGCACCGGGGACCCACGTGCACCCCCGTCCATGCAGGCCCTTTACTTTATTGCTCCTCTCGCCACTGCACCAGGGGCCAAACCTGCACCCCCGTCCATGCAGTCCCTTCCATATCACAATCTTCAAGCTCCTTGCGTCCATTACCACCTGTTTCCCCACCTGCACCAGGGGCCCAAGTGCACCCCCGTCCATGCAGGCCCCTTTTCTGCCTTAATCCTCTCCACCACTGCACCAGGGGCCAAACCTGTTCCCCTGTCCATGCAGTCCCTTCCATAACACAATCTTCAAGCTCCTTGCGTCCATTACCCCTATTTCCCACCTGTACCAGGGGCCCTAGTGCACCCCCGTCCATGCAGGCCCCTTTTCTGCCTTACTCCTCTCCACCGCTGCACCAGGGGCCAAACCTGCACCCCCGTCCATGCAGTCCCTTCCATATCACAATCTTAAAGTTCCTTGCGTCCATTACCCCTGTTTCCCACCTGCACCAGGGGCCCTAGTACACCCCCGTCCATGCAGGCCCCTTTTCTGCCTTACTCCTCTCCAACGCTGCACCAGGGGCCAAACCTGCGCCCCCGTCCATGCAGACCATTCCACATAAATTCCTCTTCCGGCACCTTGCTTCGCTGCTCCACTTTTTTCCCCCAGCTGCACCAGGGGCCCTAGTGCACCCCAGTCCATGCAGACCCATCTCCTCACTTCCCCCTGCTGCACCAGAGGCGCTCCCGCACCTCCGTCCATGCAGCCTGAAGCCTACTCACCTTGTCGTGCGGCAAGCGTGAGGGCTTCACCACCGTCGACCATGCCCTCCAAACGACAGCTACCTCCCCTTCACAATTTCCACCGTTACATCCCCCCTGCGGCCCTCCCCTACCTACGCTTCTTCCTCCTCACCCTTCTCCTGCCCCCTTTAAGTTGCCCCCAAAAACCTTTCATCAAACCTTGTGCCCCTTCTCCTTTTATGTTAAACTGAGCCCGACCTACCAGCACACCCCACTTTACCTGGCATGCGGTCCTTCCCCCCTACTTCCTTGCCCCGCTCCTTGCCCTGACCCACTGTCTCCTACCTGCAAACAATCTGTAACCGGATGCCGACCCGCACACCTGCTGCACTCGTGTTGAAATTTGCACGACCACCTCGTGCATCCTTCTTTATTGAACGCCCAACATGCTGTCGAGGGCTGTCCTCCGCCTCCTCCCCCTGCCCCCTCATGGGCGGGGCGACCAAGAAAGGGCCGGTAAGGCACAGGCAGCCCACTTGCCGTGTGCAATGTCAGGGCAGGCCTCGTTGGAGCCATCCATTGCAGCCAAAGATCCATGTCTATCTCCCCCCAGACCACCTGACTGTCCTCCGCCATTCTTGCTCTGAATTCCTCATCATAGCGTACCCAGGCAAAACCCCCAAAACTCGTGAAAGCCTTCCTAATTACGTCCATATATTTAAGCAGGGCAACGCAACGCTCCGGGAATTTTTCACAGTACACACTGGCATAAATGATAAACGCTGACGTCCAATTCTCAATAGTCACCGGGACCCTTGGGCGTGAAGCCAGTTCCCCCTCTTCCTCCTTAGACCCCTCCTTTGCTCTCACCTCCCTATGGAGCAATTTAAAGACATCCACAAATTCCCCAGCCTGAATCTTCTCCCTGGTCGCTGCCATCAAGTGCGCCCCCAATGGTTTTGTTATCCCCATGTATGGCCATTTATTCTCCTTTCTTTTCACTTCACGCTCCTTATCTTTTCCGGCTTGCACTTCGAGCTCCAATGGCTCCACCACCTTGTCCGTTTGGACCTCCACTGAGCAAATGCCCTTTTCAACCCCCTTGGCTCCAATGGCCTGCACACCAACTTCCTTCCTTACACCTTGAAAACCAGCCCGTTCCTCCCCTGTCCACCTATTTGTAACCCCTCTCTGCCATGCAGATGACCATTCCCTTTCCCGCTCACCTCTTTCCACACCTGCCACCTGCGGCCTGGCGTCCACACCGGTACTCCTCCTCTCCATTCTTAGATGGCTCCTACTGCGGGGACAAAACATGTCAGCACACTCACCCAGCCCATAGTTCCCTTGACCCCTTTCACCCCGACCACCCTGCACTTCCCTTTCCCTATCCCACCTTGAACTTCTTCTCTCCTCCCCCTTTTCCCTTTCCGCCCTGTAATCTTCCAATTCCCATTGCCCCACATATTCCTCCCAACCAACTTCATCACCCCTTAAATATCATTGTGGATGCGAGCTCATGTCCGGGATGAGTTGATGATCTTCTTGCGAGCCCGGGGCGTCCGCCCCGCCACTCTTTTGACGTCTTCTCGGCGGGGTTGTGGGAACCCCTGCCTGGTCCTCTTCTCTCGGGCGAGGCGTTCCGACCTCCACCCTGGAATCCTCATTGCTAGGGGCTGTGCTGCGCCCTCTAGGCTCTCCTTGCGTTGACCGAGGAGGGGCCGAACTGGAACCCTCAAACTCCACCTGACCAGCGGGGGCTGCGCAGCGCCCTCCGTCCTCACTCCTCCTAACCGGGGGGGCCGTTCCGCGCCCCACTCTACCCTCCTCAATTGAAGGGGACCTCTCCCTCCTTTTCCCACCTGCACTCTTCTGCAGGTATTTACCCCTCTTCCACTTTGCCCTGTCACCCCCCTCTGCACCCCTTCACTGGCCCCCTTCTTATTCCTCTGAGCCACCTCATGACCCGAAATCATTTCTCCCCCTGACGCCCTCCTGTCTATCCCCTTTCTCAACTTCCCGCCCCTAGTTTCCCAAACCTCCCCTCTCCCCTACCGATGGGGTGCAAGCCACCATTGCCGCAAGAGCCCCATCTGCCGCTGCTCTACGCTGCGGCCTACCACCACTTATCTCCCCCTCCCCCGTGACCTCTCCGCCTGTGACCTCCCCCACTGCCCCCTCCCACTGGGCCCTAGATGCCCTAATAATTATTTCCAAAGCCTCCCTCAGAGCCTCAGCATCAACCCGACCCTTTTCGCCGGCTCCCTGGCCCACCATCGTGCACTACTAATCTGGTTGTGCACAACAATATATATGCCCCCTGAAAATGAACCTAACAAACCTAAGCCCCCGAGCCAAAACTACCCGTGGACCTATCCCCCAACTGAACAAATGCTAACTTTGAAACTAGCTTTTTTTTTTTTTTTTAAACCTACTTATTCAATGAAATTACTACTCTTTTTTTTTTTATCATAAACCCCCCCCCACTTATCCAACCACCCCCTGCACCCGGATAGCCCCCCTTTTTCCCACTCTCTTAACGAGCTGCTTCACTCGAAAACCCCCCCACAAGGCCCCCCTCCACCCTCCACCCCCCTGCTCAAAAACCCCTTCCTTTCCTTAAACCCCCTATTCCTACTTTCCCTTTCTTTTTATTAACTTTCTTTTTTTTTTTTATAATGCCCCCCACTCCGTCAACCCCGCTCCACCGCCCGCCCCCTAGTGGCCGAAACGCCTCACCACAGTGCCTTCCTATTCTCAATGGGATCGTAACAGGGGGAGCGGTCCCTTTAAGAGGGCCGCTCTGCCCCCTCCCTGCTGCACGCCGGCACCGCACGCGAGGAAATAGAAGCCCAGCACACGCGGGCTCACTTAACCAATGGCTCCCCTCACCCGACACACTGCGTCCCCACAATAAAGCGCCGCGGGGGCCAGCAACATCAATGCCGAACCCTGCGGGCCCACACTGCGGCCGTCGAGGGATGCCCGCCCAGCTCCCTCACGAGAAAACGCAACTGCTGCCTCGAATGGCCCCGAACCACCCGCCCTGCTGAAACCAACCCGCGGACGGCGGCTCCGGTAAGGGGGGTTGGGGGGTTACCTTATGTACGGTACCCCCAACTATTCAGGGCCCGCGACCCCCGCCCTCTTTATATTTATCTTTTTTTTTTTATTTTTATTTTTTTTTTTTTTTAGGCGCCACTGCCGACACCCTCCCTCGGCCCTTATCCTGGCCCCCTCCTGCTATTCCCTACCTCACACACCTCGTTAGGCCCGACTACAGGGAAGGCTCGGGAGCAGGCAACAGGACAATCATCAAGTCCTAACCGTCGCCTGCCTCCCGAACCTTCCCTGAGCCCTTAAATACCCCCCGGGGGGCGCTCTGCCCCCACGGCCACTCGCTGGCCGTGTGCAGCGCCAAAAACTCCCCGGGGGGAAACGCTTCGCGTTCCCCTCTGGGCCCCCCTTCCAATTCTGCCCTCAGCCGTACAAGCGAAACATGAAGCATGAAGCAGGAATGCCTACGCTTCCCGTTACGCACGCCACGCCACGTAACGTCCAAAGCAAACAAACCTTAATTTTAATGGGTCAGAATGTTTCAAGTAATTCATGAAATCAGACTAGGAAACCTAATGTCTTTCAGGCATCCATTTTGTTTTATGTCTATATACTTGTTTGAGTCAGTGCCCTGGTGATAATAATCAAAGACCAGCTCCCTTCAGCCTGCTGGCGGTCCTTCCCTAGGTTGAGGGGGCGCAGGCCTTTTTATTGTTGTCAATGTAGTGAAGTCTAAAGACCAACTGTGGTGTTATAAGTTTCAGAAGAATGGCATGTCTTTAGAATTGAATTTTAAAAATATGCCACCAGTTTTGTGAATGTTATAACAGAGCGTCGGCAATGGACTCTTGTGGTGTAGTAGTTTAGTGTTATCCCTCAGAGCCACTATCCGTCCTTCCTCCACCCTGCCCCTTTCTTTCAGTTGTCATGTCCCCCCCCCAACATTTTCAGCAAAATTACTCCACTGGCAGGAGGGACTGCTCCGGCACAGGGAGCACAAAGAAATTATTAACCAAAGTGCCTAAAACGGCGAATACTACAAGTTCTGCCCCTTGTGAAACCTAAAGTTCCCTTGGAATGAGATACACTGTGTGTGCAATAATTGTCTTCCAAGGGACCATTAGTCTATCGAGTGTGCAAGCGTATGAGCTGAAAACTCTTAAGGAACACAAAACTAAGTGGTAGGCAGCCTACACTATACGGCTGAGAAATCTTTAGAATAATCTACTGCTACTGTGCAGGATTTTGAGGCTGAAGAACAGGCCATCTACTTTGAGAGTGATGTAGAGGAGCTAACAAAGGAGGAAACTGGGGGACGGTCTCTTGCAGCTGGTTGCTGCAGATGTCAAGTTATGCTGTGGAGGCTTCCTTTGGTGTCCTTAAGACTACACAGGCCAATACATAACAGTTGGTGACTGACCAGGGCTTATGTCGAAGCCTTCGGTGCATGTGTCAAACGTTAAAACAGAGGTGGAAGAACACTGGTCAATGTCAAACAGAGAAGCAAAACATCTTAACAAAAAAGACACCTACAAAATATTTTCAAAGGAAACGTCCACTTCGAAAACTTCCATGCCCATAGAGGGGGAAAGAACAGTTTCTTCCACTATGAGGGAGAACTAGAAGAATATAGAGGAATATAGTATACCCAGGAAAAAAGCATCTACACAGCAGGGTGAGGGATAAAGGGATAAATGGTCCAAGGAAGGTTTGGTACTATTATAAAGAAAATTGAGTCTTTATGGACATGTATGAAAATCATCCTAAAAAGGAGTTCAGACTTTTCATCGGAATACACACCAATTAGGAAAGGTAGGGATGTGTTAGAACAACCTCTATTAGAAGAGGACATTGAGCAAGAGGAGGAAGTCATTTTTGAGGATGAGGATACTGGTACAAGTGAAATATCACATGCCTTCCCCAGACATTGTAGAACCTCCTATTACTTATTCACCCACTGAAGACCAATGTCTTTGCACAGAACATTATAAAAGAGCAGATAAAAAGGTTAATATGATAAAACTGATTTAATCTAGGGTATATTGCAGGCGTAAAAGCCTTTTTCACAGTCAATTACTGTACTTAAAAGTATCCATAATGGGCAATCTCTTTTTTCATTAATCCTGTACAAATAAAAGGTGTAAATCCCAGAATAGTGTAAGTGCAAACATGCCCCAAGTTACCCTCTCTGTCAGTGGACATTTAAAACCAGGCTCCCTGTTTGGTAACTACTGTTATTAAAGAGTGAATCACCACCCCCCAGCCCACCTCCACACACCAGTAAAAGAAAATAATACATGATATGCATTTGGAAAGAAAGCGGCCACTTATATCATGTCAGAAGATCTAATGGCACGGCACTCATGGCAAGGTACAATAGGGCCCAATGGGAATCATTTCAATAACTTACAACAGGAGTCCCAAAACCCCTACACACAGCCATGACCGATAATAAATGAGGGCAAGAAATTACCTAATGCTGTTTTTAAAAACGCCCTAGATGCGGCAGACACAACAGGGAGAATGGTAGCAGGAACCGCTATTATTAAAAAAAGGCATGCAGGGCTCAGGATATCTAGTTTTAAACCTGAAATTCAAGTCGGTTTGCTAGATATTCCAAATAACCCTGATTCTTCAATTTGGAAACTGCCAAGAAGGAGCACAAAACTATTAAGTGGTTACGGCAAGGTCGGAAATCTTCCAGCATAGAGGTCTATCTGCAGGAAAGTGCTCTTTTTGTGGAACATCATCCAGCAATTCAAGCCAAACTACCTATCCATCCGGTGGCACTTGGTTTTTTGGTTCAGGAACTCGAAAATCAGGGTACTCAGGATCTCAATGTAATTGATGCAGAGGAAGAGCACGTGCCCAAGGCAGAGCCAAACCCTTAGGTGGAGGCTACAGCTGTCAAATTACCCCTCGGTAGTAGCCCCCTTCCATGATACCCCCAGTAGGAAGACTAATAACATCATACACCCATGCCTAGGAGGGGATAATGTCCGACAAATGGGTTTTAAGCACAGTAACGGAAGGGTATTGCATAGAAGTAATATGAAAACCACTACAAGAAGAGATTGTCAACCGATGGAGTGCTCACCTGTGCTTCAGTGTCACTGTCACTAGATGAATGGTCAGATCTGGAAGGCTCTGTGGTATTCTTGTCAAGTGGTCCCTTCTTGGTGAAGAGGTAGGCTCTGTTCTGGGAACTCGCCACTGTTGTTGCACTGAGGAACAGTAAACAACAAGAATGATGTTCCCCCTGTGCAGCCCAGGATGGGGAAAAAGCTGATGGCATAAAAAACGCTGATGATCTTCAGAAGAAAGGTCCTCTGAAGAAGAAATCCTTAATATCCAGATGGAGAGGAGTACCCAAAGGATTTCCGCTAGGTAGCAACAGTGTCCGGGTACTTGCCACCAAGCAAGTAAGATGTGAGGATATGAGGAGGTGCCTGCTGTAGACAGAAGCAGCTCGGAAGAGGACAGAACACAAAGAGAAAATGGAAGAAGCCCTTAAGATGAATACTGGACAGAGATCAGAAAAGAGGAAACCACAAAGTAAGATCCCAAGAAGCACGACGCACTAGGATGTAGAAGAAAGAGAAAAGGGGATCAGCTGTCTGGAGGTGCGTCGGCTGAGTCAACAAAAAAAGGTAAGGAGCTAGAGTTCCTTCCGTAAGCAACTCGTACAGAAACCAACAGGAGCCACGAACTCTGCGAAAACCAGAGCGGTTGAAAACGTAGGGAAACGGCAAAGGAAGAAAAAGAGAAAGAAAGAGAGAGAGAGAGAGGGACCATGCGAAGACGGGGGCCGGTCTATGAAAGATCAGATTTTGAGAAAAAGGTATCGAAAGAGCCGAGCGCGTTGAGGCAGGCAAAGGGGCAGGAATATCCTGTCACACTCTGAGTCTTCGGACTCTTGGCTCACCTGTTTTGTTTCTTGATGTTTTCTTTCTTGGGTTCGCAGATTTCCCCTTCTTTCTTGAAGTTCGAGATTTGTACAAGAAGGGGCGTGTCTCCTCTGTCGCCAATATGCAGGCAGATAACGTGTAGATGTAAGTTTGGGCTCCTGCCGAGGAAGGATACGATGGCCCAGACCGTTCAGTGTTCCAGGAAGGATTCCAGGAAAGACCGGGTAACAATCCTGGAAGGAAGGCAACAATCCAGGAGGCTATGAAAGATACTTGCACGGCTCCGAGAAGCGGAAATAGCGAACTGTTAATACACCTACCTGTGCAGGACAGTGGGGTCCATGGGGGCGGGCTCGTTCATGGTAGTTGTAACCCCGCCTTAGGTTGTGGGGAAAGCGCACCTTTCTGGGCTCACTTTCTCAGCAGAGTTCTTCTGTCCAGATCTGTGCATGGCACAGGTGCCATCCACGCAACCACGTTGAACGAGCTTGTGGTCCAAGCCTCGTTCTCGCGGCAGCACCCGTTTACGCATGCCCTTCCGCATTGCGTTCCAAGCCTCGCTGTCATGCCGGATCGCTATTTTAGTGATCCAGTCCCTCTACTCACCGCGTCTCAACGCGGTTTGGTTTCCTTCTGCTGCACTCACCTACAACCCTGTTGCCTTGATTCCTGTCTGGTGCCTGGTCCTGGGGTTAGGTCGGTGCCTTGCCTCACCTAGTTCTGGGTCCTGTTCCTTCCTTACCCTCTTGCCTGTCTTCCCCTGTTGCCTTGCCCATTAGTCCTGCTCAGTCCTGTGTTCCTTGGTTCCCTTTCCAGTCCCCTCCTCTGTCTTATTCCCCTTCCGGCCTTGCCTGTGCTTACCTGCTTTCTGCTTGGGTACCTGAGGTCCTGGTTCTCACCCGCCTGCTGCTGTGAAGAACCCTTACCACCTTCCTGCCTTGCTACCTTGGACATTCAATTTACGTGCATTGCTGTCTTGGACATCTTTACTCACCATTTGCCAGCTAAAATCTACGACCTTCCCTATCAGTGCTCGCACTGTTCTGGCGCCACATCAATATAAGGGAGGAATCTCAGGCTCTTCGAGATGAGGTCAGAGCATTAAGAGCTGAGATGGCGACATTACAGCAAGAGAATCTTAATCTCCGTCAGATGGTTGTGCAAGGGACCACTACCAATCCACAAGTGGAGATACCCATGGCACATATTGTACCCATGAAGTTTGATGGAGATCCAAGACAAGTGGCTGAATTTTGTAACCATTGTAGGATACATTTCCTGTTCCGGTCATCGCATTTCACTCAGGAAAAGGCTAAGATTGGCTACATTTTAGGAAACTTAACTGGGAATGCTCTGGCATGGGCTGCTCCTTTGGTATCTGCTAACAGTCCCATTCTTAGTGATTTTGAAGCATTTGAAAAAGCATTTTTGGAGGTGTTTCAGTCCCCCAATTTGGCGGCAACAGCAAAGAATCAGTTGGTGGACTTAAAACAAGGATTTAGTGATATTATCACTTATATCAGCCAATTCCGTCAATTGGCAACTGATTCACAATGGCCCGAAGTAACTCAAAAGACTTTGTTCAGGCAGGGTTTGAGAGAGGAATACAAGGACGAATTACTTCACATTCCCGAAACAGATACATTGCAGTTACTTCAGGAGCAAGTCCTACGCATTGATCATCGTTTGGCTGAACGAAGAGGCGAGAGACGTCGGCTGGAGAGGGTCTTTCCCAGATCTCTTCCTCAGACAGGTGGAGTATCAAGCAGCCCGGAGATGGGTCCTGTACCTATGCAGTTAGGGGCACTTAGAAGACCATTATCGGAGGCTGAGAAGTAACGCGGGAGAGATCTTCGTCTTTCTTTGTATTGTGGTGCCGCTGGATATTTTCTCGGTACTGTCCTTTGCGACCACTCAGGAAGTCGGAAAACTAATAGGCCTGTTATGTTTGGAGAAGGCAGTGACAGGCCCTTCGTCCTTTTCAGTCCTTCCAGGTCCTGTGACGACTCATCCACCCATGCAACCGGTAGCCCTCATGGCCTTACAGATCGTGCTTACCTGGCAAAGCAAATCAGTTACTGTGTTGGGTCTTTTGGATTTTGGAGCCTCAGGCAATTATGTAGACTTCGAATTTAGCAGTAGGAATGGGATCCCCTTTTTTGATAATGGTTATGCTACTCTGGTGGAGGTAATCGATGGAACTCCTTTGGCCTCCGGTCTAGTTCGTCAACATACTGGGATCCTACAGCTTCAGATTGCGGAACACCGTGAATTGATTTCTCTTGATGTGATTAAATCACCTTCATACCCAATAATCTTGGGGTTACCATGGTTGTTACATCACAATCCCATCGTCAATTTGGCGTCCTGTACCCTGACTTTGGCTTCAGATCGTTGTGGTCAGTAGTGTTGTTCCTCCGGACCTAGTACTAGATCCTCTATCATTGCTACTCAGATGGAAGGAGCGGGTGCCCTCCGAGTATGTTCTTTGTCTTCGGTGCCTTCTGACTACAACGATTACCATGATGTCTTTTCTGAACCTGGTACCATCCCCTTGGCACCTCGCAGAGCCTTCAATTGTGCCATAGACCTACTGCCGGATGCAGTAATTCCACATGGCAAATTGTATTCTTTATCTCGTCAAGAAGGAGAGGTTTTGCAGGAATACTTGGACGACTGTCTTCGTAAAGGATATATAACACCCTCCAATTCACCTGCGGGATTTCCATTATTCTTCGTAAAAAAGAAGGAGGGTACCTTACGACCTTGTGTGGATTATAGGCAATTGAATGACATCACATGGAAGGATCGATATCCGCTGCCCTTGATACGTAACATCATGGAATGTTTGTGTAATGCCCGTATATTTTCGAAATTGGATCTATGAGGGGCATACCATTTAGTACGAATTAAAGCCAGTAACGAATGGAAGACAGCCTTTAAGACTCCAGCAGGGCACTTTGAATACTGTGTAATGCTGTTCGGGCTGTGCAACGCCCCGGCCATTTTCCAACGCTTCCTGGACGACATTTTCTCGGATTTGATTGGAGTGTTTGTATGGGTATATCTCGATGATATATTGATATTGTCCAAGGAAAAAGAGGAGCATATACGTCATGTGAAGGAGGTTTTTGGTCGATTACATCAGAACCATTTATATGCCAATGCCGAGAAATGTCTTTTTCATCAGGGGAGCATTGAATTTCTTGGGTATGTCATCAGTGAGTCCGGTATACATATGGATCCAGCCAAGGTACGGGCCATCCAGGAGTGGAGTCAGCCACATAATTTGAAGTCTCTTGGGATTCGCTAACTTTTACTGACGCTTCATACCCAGCTTCTCAGACTTAATCACTCCTTTTTCCAATCTGACTAGCAGTAAGACCCCATTTGTGTGGAACTCTGGAGCAACCAGTGCTTTCAAACAACTCAAGGAGGCCTAATCATCCTGATGAGAACAGGCCGTTCATTGTGGAGGCTGACGCGTCTGACTTCGCCGTTGGGGCTGTTCTACTTCAAGAAGACCCTCAGCCTAAGGTGGAATTTCCTGTTGCCTATTACCCTCGGAAACTAACATCCAGTGAACGAAACTATGCCATCATTGAAAAGGAGCTCTTGGCAATAAAGGCTGCATTCGAGAAATGGCGCCACCGTCTACTGGGAGGAAGATTTCCTGTGGAGGTACGCACTGATCATCGGAACTTGCAATATCTGCGTTCATTACAGTGTCGTACTTCTCGTTTGGCACGCTGGGCTTTGTTTTTCTCCCAGTATGATTTTACCATTTCCTACATTCCTCAATCACGTAACCTGAAAGATGCTCTTTCTCGCTCTTTAGTGAAGGACATTGAACAGGATCGCCAAGACCAGTCTTTACTTGCTTCTAAACATTTCTTGTTGGTTACATCTCAGTGCCTGGATACCATGTTAAAGGACACCTTAGGGGATCCCAACCATTCCTTGTTGTTGCAACGTCCTCATATAAGGGAGAACGGCGGTCTGCTTTTTTTTCACAACCGGTTGTAACTTCCAACTGAGGTACTTCGAACTGCTGTCCTGCAAGGTCTACATGATTTGAAGATTGGTGGACATTGTGGCATTTGATCTACTCAGGAACTGGTTTCCCGACAGTTTTGGTGGCTAGGATGGGCGAAGCAGACGAGGGAGTATATGGTATGTTGCCCTGTGTGTGCCCAGATCAAGGTTCCACAAAAAAAACCTCTTGGACTCCTACAACCCACCGAGACACCACCCTATCCTTGGCATACTATTGCCACAGATTTTATAGTGGAGCTTCCTCCTTCTGAAGGTTATACATGCATCATGGTGGTCATTGACTGTTTTTCTAATTTGGCCCATTTCATTCCATTCCAGAAGATTCCCTCAGCCAGTTGCATGGCCTATGATTTTCTGCATTCTATTTATCGCTTACATGGACTTCCTGAGAAGATCATTTCTGACCGCGGATCCCAGTTCATTTCTGCCTTTTGGAAACAACTTTGTCGTCACTTGGGTATTCAGCGTGCTCTCAGTTCTGGCTATCATCCACAATCCAACGGCCGGACAGAACAAACTAATCAGACTTTAGAACAATATTTATGGTGCTTTCCCAATGCTTCTCAGTCCAACTGGGCAGGTCATTTGGACCTAGCGGAAGTGGCCTATAACAACTCAGTACACTCTGCCACCAATGATGAGTCCTTTCTTTTGTTCGTCAGCCCTTCATCCCAAGTTGATTCTATTCCATCCTGTTCCTTACAGCACAGTTCCTTCTGTGGATCAGATGGTTGCAGACTGTTAAGATGGATTTCTGAACTCTGACCTGGAGGGGCATAGGTTCAGAAGGCCAACCTAGTTTCCTGGAACAGGGTAACCTCTGGACAAGCCAGACCAATCAGGGTAGCTATGGCAGGCGGTGAAGACTAAGTCTCAAGAGGGGTGAGGGTGACTGAAAGACCTCCATGAGCACACAAAGCAAGGACACTTACAAATTACTCCAGACAGGTGTTATATTAAAAATATAGACACATTTATTACAAGGCCTTTGTAATATAGACCATAGCAAAGAATCACAATAATACTGAAGTAAACCAACACATTACAATCAACACGATATATATACAAGATCATGGGGGTCTAACGGATTAAGAAGCACAAAATATGTAGACCACCTAGATGGGGAGGAAAACAGGCAGTGCAAGTAATCTTTAGACCCAGTTCCACATCAAGAATACACCTAACTAAGAAACAGTCCAAGCCCTATGAAGAGCTGAGCCTTATGCTCAATAGTACATGCACACACTTGTGCCACTGGACAAAATAGGGTCTCTTCAAGGTTCACTAGCAGCTCAGGAAGGCGGATAAGGTCGATGAAGAACAAGTCCCCACTATTCAAGCAGGACCTCCACTTGCGGGCAGAGGCAGGTTGAGAGTACGGGATAGAGTCGCTATTTCGCAACAGCGGCGGAAAAGAAATGGGCTCCTGCGCTAGGAGCCACCAGTTGGGGTATGGACTACTCACCGGTCCCCGACGCAGGCAGACCCAGACTTCGCCAGTTCAGTCCACTTCGCTGGCAGGTTCGAATGTGACAATCAGGACGTCTCGACACCACGTAGTTTCCATGGTAGCAGGCTTCAGGGGCAAGAGGGTCACAAGTGCAGCGAACTTGCACAAGTTGTTGCCACAGCAGGGCAACACGGTAACCGCGTTTACTCCGGTCCGGGCGCACTCATCTCACTTCAGACCTGGGAATGCCAAGTGTACGAAATTCAGTGTGAGGGTGCCGTGGACACAGAGCAAGCAGTATACCAAGTTTGGAGGGCTTCCTTGAAACCACAGCGATGACAGAGCAAACGTCCTGCGTAAGCTGGTCAGCCCACTGGTTGGCCCAGGGACACTTCCGAAGAGGCTAACTTGCAGGTTTTGATGAAAATGCTGAGAATAGTTGGTCCCACTATTCCAATGGGTCGAAGCGCCTTCGCAGACCTTCTAGGACGATCAGATGCAGAGGGGTCTCGCAGGACGACAGCGGGCTCAGGGTGCCAAACCTTCACGCGGGTCACCAGCGGTTCCTCGACTCAGCATCTTATTGCAGGATACCTGGCTCCTTATCCTTTGTTAATGTAAACTCAGGAGATCGACATGGTAGTGGTGTTTTTGGCCTCCTCTTATCCAAAGTTCCCTTCGCGCCAAAACGGAGAGGACCCAATGGGAGATCTGCTCACAAACACTCACTCCATACGTTGAACAATCACGGACCACAGTGGTCCCAGGCATTCAGGACACTCCAGACTCTCTGGCACCCAGGATGTGTATTGGGAACAGACATCCCAGCCCACATCGTGGAGGCACGCACACAAGGCATGCAGAAGCCCGCGAAAGCTTTGGGTTTCGCGGGAAAGTGCATGACCAAATAAGGACTGACCCGGGTCGGCTGGACCTGGGAAGGTGAAGGGGCAAGATGGACAGGACAAAGAACCTCGTGGCATGGCCATTTTGGAGCCAGACCACCTATTCGTGCCAAACGCGGTAAGCGCGGATAACATGGCAAAAAAGGGTTCAAAACATAAGATAAACGATAGCTGCCACCAGTCCTGTCCGTGGCACATCTGCACAGTTCATAATAAGTCCAGCGAGAGTTTCTATGGCCTTTGAAATGACTAGAGACCCAAGGGTGAGGTAAAGTAAGTTACATTGCACTCTTGTTACATGTTGAACAAAAGCCGCAACATGAGGAAAGGACTAAGGGAAAAAAAGAAAGGACTAAGGGAAACAAAGTCTCTCAGTACTGACTGTCTTAAGGGCATGTCAGTTTCCCCATAAGAAGTGAGCGAAAGCCCAGAGGAGTGCGGCTGAGGGCTGCGCTTCTCTGGCAAAGGTTAGATCAGGGTGTAAAACAGCAGCAAAATGTTTGGGGGTTGACACATGGAGGGAAAATTACATTCAAATATGAAATCTTTCCTAACACAGACATCCAAAGGAATCAGGTCCAGGCCACTGGTGCCCTTGCTAAAGCACGTGAGAACATGAAATCACAGGCTGATAAGAGACGGAGTCTTGAACCTGCATTCCAGGTTGGGGATATGGTATGGCTTTCCACCAAGAATTTGCTGTTACACAATCTCCCTACTAAGCTTGCACCTCATTTTCTTGGGCTTTTCCGGGTGATCAGATGGATTTCCGCTGTGGCATTCAAGTTGCATCTTCCTCAGTCTTGGCGGATTCACTCCGTTTTTCATGTATCCCTGTTTAAACCATTCCAGTCAGATCCTTATGGTCGTTCGCACTCCCGACCTGCTGCTATTGATGTTGGAGGTACCCCGGATTTCGAGGTGAAAGGGATCTGTGACTCCCGTTTCTTTCGGGGTAGACTCCAGTTTTTGGTGGACTGGAAGGGTTACTCCGCTTGTGATTGTACTTGGGAACCCTCTGGGAATGTGCATGCTCCTCGTCTAGTACGAGAGTTTTTTCTTAGGAATCCCTGGAAACCGGGTGCCCCAGGTCTTTCTGGAGGGAAGCATAGTGTTAATACACCTATCTGTGCAGGACAGCAGGGTCCATGGGGGCGGGCTCCTTCATGGCGCTTGTATCCCCGCCTTAGGTTGTGGGGAAGGCACACCTTTCTGGGCTCACTTTCTCGGCAGAGTTCTTCTGTCCAGATCCGTGCATGGCACGGGTGCAATCCGCGCAACCACGTTGAACGAGCTTGTGGTCCAAGCCTCGTTCTCACGGCAGCACCCGTTTATGCATGCACTTCCGCATTGCGCTCCAAGCCTCGCTTTCATGCCGGATCGCTATTTTAGTGATCCAGTCCCGTTACTCACTGCGTCTCAACGCCGTTTAGTTTTGTTCCGCTGCGCTCACCCACAGCCTGTTGCCTTGATTCCTGCCTGGTGCCTGGTCCTGGGGTTAGGTCCGTGCCTTGCCTCACCTAGTTCTGGGTCCTGTTCCTTCCTTACCCTCCTGCCTGTCTTCCCCTGTTCCTTGCCCATTAGTCCTGCTCAGCCCTGTGTTCCTTGGTTCCCTTTCCAGTCCCCTCCTCTGTCTTATTCCCCTTCCGGCCTTGCCTGTGCTTACCTGCTTTCTGCTTGTGTACCTGTGGTCCTGGTGCTCACCCGCCTGCTGCTGTGAAGAACCCCTTACCACCTTCCTGCCTTGTTACCTTGGACATTCAACTTACCTGCATTGCTGTCTTGGACATCTTTACTCACCGTTTGCCAGCTAACATATACGACCTTACCTATCAGTGCTCGCACTGTTCTGGCGCCAATTTAATATAAGGGAAGAGTCATCCGTGGCATCAGGTGCAGGCCCCTGTTCAATCCTGTGTTTCCAGGACGGATCTGGGGTCCGTTTTTTGCACCACATTACTTCGCTAAGTGGATTTTATCACCTGCTATCTGCCTATGCCTACCACAACCTAGCTACCCCAGTACGCAAGACTCCTGGAGAAACAGGTACGCATCGTCCACGGGAGGCAGAACTTAACACCAATACACCGGGAAGGAAGGAAAGGCTAACCGCAAGGAAGCCATGGATTAGGGTAGCGGACAATGGGTGGAATCAGAGTAGCAACTTGCCGGTACGAACAGCACGAACAAGCGTAGAGTGGAGACGCACCGAGCCGCGGGGCGTGTCTGTTTTCAAGGAAGCAACAGGCATTACTGGGAGACTAGACCGTGTGTTTCCCCGTGGAGTCGGCCATGTTGGGTGTACAATGGTTGCAATACTAGGGTGTTTGAGAGATCATGTTGTCCAGAAGGGGCGGAATCAGTGATTCATGACAGATCCTGCAGAAGCAGCATGGAGGAAATGGAAGGTAGCAAAAGAGCCGGCCGTGACCAGAGAGGTCTAAGGAAGTCAGGAAGATACCGGCTTTCACCGATAAGGCTCAGGAAGGAGGAGAGCGCTAGGACGCGAGGCGACCAAGCTGGAGCGAAGAAACAACAACAGTTGCAACGCACAGGGGGGCAGGGCCGCCTTGTGTAAGAAGGAAAGGGAATGGAAAGACTAGACCGCTGGCCTGGTAAAAAGTGGTGGCACAACCAAGATGGCTCTGCCAACGTGACCAGACCTTCCATGAATCTCTCCCCATGACAGAGATTCAGGCACTCCTCTCAAAAGGAGCGATGGAACAATTTCCACCACAGCCGGTAAACACAGGAATGTATTCATTGTATTTCCTGATACCAGAAAAAGACAAAACCAAAAGGCCAGTTTTAGACCCACTGGCCTGCAAACAAATCTGTAAAACCCCAAAAGTTCAGGATGACTACTCTACAGTAAGTCATTTCTCTGCTTCAAAAGGGAGATTACATGGCCACTCTGGATATGAAAGATACTGACTTTGAAATTCCAATATTTCTAGCTCATCGCAAATATCTCTGATTCAAAATAGACAAGACATTTGCAATTCTAGGTGCCCCTTTGAAATTGCATCAGCACCATGGGTATTCACCAAGGTACTAGCCGTCATCACAGCAAAACTGCGACGCAAGACAATTCCTGTTTACCCTTATCTGAACGACTGGCTGATAATAGGGGAAAGTGCAGAGGAGGGTCTAAAACACACAGATGGTCAATCTGCTCTACACTTCTCAATCAAAGGAAAGAAATCTAGCCTAATCCCAAGTCAAAACAAAACGTTTTTTGGAGCAGTACTAAACATTCAACAAGCAAAGGCTTATACATCTCTAGAAAAGAGTACAACCCTCACATGCACAAATTCCATGTTAGATGGCATGTCACCAGATAACAGTACAAAAAGGTAATGAAGCTTCTAGGCAAGACCTCCAGACAACCAGACAATAAAAATGCTCCTCCAATGAAAAAGGCTTGGTGCACCGCTTTGCAAGGAAAACAAGGTTTATTTTGTATACAAAAAGGAAAAAGTATCAGACAGTCCCGTAGAACCAAACTGGCCCCCAACTCTGTTAGTTCAAAGCAAGTACATGTTTTTAAAGGAAAGGGATTGTCATTCGTAACGTGAAAAATATACAGCATTATCCCACCAACCTTGTTGGCTACCACCTATATACATACTACCAGCCCTCTATAGCCCCTTGCGATTGGCCACATCCTAATCTACACCTACCCTCTATCTAACACATGGTCCCCCTAAGCCATCTCCTCGATTCCCAGCTACTGGATTGGCGAGTTACCTGGAATGTTACCCGCCCTATCGGCCGAATCACATGGTGTGAACCTGGTCATTAGCGGGAGCTCAGTGGACAACTTTGAGGTCAAATTGGCCCTTTGAACTAACAATATGCTCCTCTTGATACCAGACATGCAGCCGCCCTAGCAATGCCTCTCTAGCACTGAACTGCTTGCTCTTCGTATCACAAATCACGGGATGTCCTGATGGTCGCTCCCCCCTTATCGGTTTACACCCGCGGTGCCCTTCCCTGCTTTCAAGAGGACCACATTAATCAGCCTAATTCCTACGAATGTATGTACTGTTCCCCAGCCACCCTGTAGTTCAAATAAGACACCCATTTTCTCAGGGGGAAAGGGGGACAGAGGGAAAGGGGGAAGGGGTGCTAGTGTCCTGAATCTAAACCTACATGTTGGCAGCTTAAGACCTCTAACCTGACTCCCATGGATTTGTCCTTCGGGAAGGCCACAGCCCTACCTCCGCCCTGTCGTTAGCATTCGAATCTTGGTCCACCAAGGGCCTGTATCTGGATACAATTAAACCATTATCTATTTGGCATCAGTGCCACTGTTCTCAGCTTCACTACTCTGGGACTTGGGAAAGGGAAATGATTAAAAATCTTCATTATGCGACACTACTGCACTTACAACAAGGAATATAAAATGCTAGTCCTCACGTCCAATATGGCAATGTTTCAGTTGTTCCCTCATTGCAGCCCTGTGTCCGCACCACCATTGTCACACATTATCACTTCTTACTATAACTATAATTTCACTACCACTGCACAATACCACTGTGCCCTATACCTGGGCTTACCTAAGCCTCTATAACTACCTTAAAGATACCTTTGTTGCCTGCTCCATATTTTCATATGCAAACCCATCATATGGTCAGCTCCCAACTGCGATCCCTGTACGCTTGCTGCCGCTCACCTTCACTTTCTCATGCTCTAACAGATTTTCCTTAGTCTGAATTTTTTGGCAGTGCTTAGATGCTGTAGGTGCATCCCAACTTCCCCACTTTAGTTAATACGTCATTAACTAACCCCTTCCTCTCTTCTTCTGGGGCCCATACTCTGCACATATGAGGTACAGGTGATGTAACAAGAATGGTCATCCCCCACTAAGTCAACCCAGGGTTCCACATAATTTTCCGGATCTGGTGGGGCGACGTTAAAGTCCCTGGGGGAATCTAAATGATGTGCTATTCTCACCATACACGGTTTATTTGTCACTTCTGAGCAACTCTCTGTTTGAATATACTGGTGTTTTGTGATAAGAGGAGCTCCACCTGCCCTTATCGACACATCATGGCACTGTTCGGGAGAATCTTGGTGCAACACCAAAGGACAATCCAGCACATGCAAAAAATGTGTAGAAGTAACACTAAAATGGGAACCAATACCTGCACCACTATTTCTAGTCAGGTTAAGGCCCAGGAAAACATGGTGTCAAACCAATCATCAGCTTGTACTCCAGCTTCTGTCTCCATTCTGTCTTCAACTTGTGTAGGGCCCCTATTATATGGGACAAGGGCCCATTGTCTGCATCATTTGAGAGATGTATGTACAGCATGACAACCCAATCGTCTTACAGACCCCACCTTCTATGGCCGTCAATAACGCCAAGACATATCTATTCTGCAGGGTCATCAGCCGAATCGCTTTAACTCACTTTTTATCGATGTCCGACACTGCTCTGTGTCATTCGCCAACTAGATAATTTCCCACCGCTCCAACCATTTGGCGTTGGCTGCAGCTTGGATACCTGGTACCAAGGGGGAAGTGAAAATGTCTGTCTTATGTGAGCCAGGGATGGTATCAAGAGAGACACAGGCTTAAAAGGGTTAGTTTGAAAGCTTTATTTACTAAGGTTTCTGGGTTGGTGTAATGCTTGACTGGCCCTAACTCTAAAGGGGTAATTGCATTATCTGATGTTTCTTTTTTTTTTCAACAAAACATTTTTATTGAGCATTTGCACATTACAAACAACAGCAGGCTTCATACATCTAAATGCAGACACGCAGATATGATTGATATGATTGGGCCAACGGGATGGGGGTTGCTCGGTAATTCCAAAGTTCAAGCGGGAGCTGCTTTGATTGAGGGAGGACCCCTCTCTCGGAATGGATAATCGGTCGCAGTGAGTTCAATTCAGTTCTCCCAAGTGGGATTTCGACCATCCGTGAGAGTCCCGCTGCCCATTGCTATGTACTTAAGGGTCATTTCGTAGGCTTATTTAGCTCATCTGGTCAGGGGCGGATGATGTGTTAGCCCCGGAATTTCTCCGTATAGTCCAGAAATGGGACCCAGATGTTGTGAAATTTGTTTGTGCTTTCCATGCGAATGGCTGTGATTTTTTCAGCTACTACTATGTCCCAGCACTTCATCCACCACAAGGGTAGAGCTGGGCCTTCTGAGTGCTTCCACTGTCGAGCTATTATAAACTAAATTATAAGGTGAAAAGGAAATGTTCTTTAACCTCAGGTGATTGCATAATGAGTTTGTTAAGGAAAATAAACAACTCTGACACAAATGATTTACAAGGTCAAAAACCTTGGTTCCAGAGGGTGGTTCCCTTCCCCTGGTTTCTTCCCCAATACAAATGATTCTCCAACACAAAAAATGAGGTCAAAAGCCTTGGTTCCAGAGGGTGTTTCCCTTCCCCAGGATTCTTCCTTGGTACAATTATTCTTAGTTTAACAGTTCCTTGTGCCTTTCTTGGCCCACAACAATACTGTTATTTACAAGGCTGCTTAACCCCTTCAGTGCCAAGGACGAGATATCTCATCCTTGGAATTGCATGTGCAGTGCCAAGGACGAGATAGCTCGTCCTTTTTGGCACCTTGTTTTGAGCGATCCCTGCAAAGCAGGGATCGCTCAAAACTGTAATCCAACCCCCGGGCTATGTGAGGGGGAGGACCCCCTCACTGCCAGGGGGCTGGATTACCTTCAGATTCACGTCGGCGTGCGTGAAGCACTTCGGTGTGAAACTGAAAGTAAAATCACTGCAGCAGCCATTTTCGGCTGCTGCAGTGAAAAAAGAAGGTGAGTGCCCTTCTTTCTCCGCTTCGATCTCCGGGTGTATTTCAAGCTGGAGATCGAGGCCGGTATCGTTCGAAAGGGGAGATTCTCCCCTTTCCAACGATCTACTCACGGATAGTGCGTAGGGCGCGCGATCCGTGGGCAGCAATGTCACAGGATCAATTGTGATGCAGGGAGAGGGGAGCTGCTTACTAGCAAAGCGGTCCCCTCACCCCCCAGTGGCCCTAAAGCATGGGGCCATAGCACTGGAGTCCCCTGGGGGCAGATGATCACTGCCCCAGGGGTGAAAAAGAAAAAAAATAATAATAAAAAAGGCGAGGGAAGGGGGTAGGTGGGAGGGGGTTTGGGACCCTGGGGCCCACTAGCCACAAGGGATATTGGCGAGGGGAGATTCTCCCCTTTCCAAGGACACCCTGTGTGACAGCATTGCTGCCCGCGGATCGAGCGCAGGGCACTCGATGCACGTACATCAATGCACACTAGACACCGGGGATGTCTTTGAATGCGGGGGGCGGTGGGGGCTGCTTACAGTAAGCAGCCCTCACCCCCCTGGCCCCCAAAGCATGGGGGCACATATGCGTACAACTCTGGGGGCAGATGGCTGATCATCTGCCCCCAGGGAAGGGGGCAAAAAAAAAAAAAACGAAAAGAAAAAACATGATTGGAATGGGGAGGGGGTTTGAGGGCCCTAGCCAGCAGGGATTATTTCGGAAATGGTGTCTTTGGAAAGGGGAGATTCTCCCCTTTCCAAGGACACCCTGTGTGACAGCACTGCTGCCTGCGGTTCGGGCGCAGGGCGCTCGATGCGCGGGCAGCAATGCACGCTAGACACCAGGGATTTCTTTGAATGCGGGGGGCAGGTGGAGGCTGCTTACAGTAAACAGCCCTGGCCCCCCCACGGCCACCAAAGCATGGGGGCACATATGTGTACAGCCCTGGGGGCAGATGGCTGATCATCTGCCCCCAGGGAAGGGGGCAAAATAAAAAACAAAAATCGAAAAACAAAAGGGAATTTTGGGTGGGAATGCGGGGGCCACTAGCCACCAGGGATATATTTTACAGAAAAGGGGGGTCTCCCCCTCACCTCAAGGGTAAATGGGGGCACCCCTTGTAGCCCTCCCTGGGGCAGATATCTGCTCCTAGGAAGGGGCATCTGCCCCCAGGGAGGGCTGAATGAGATGCCCCCCCTACATTTGGTGTGGGGGGGTCGAGGGTCACCCCCCGTTACATTAGAAAATTACCTGGCGGTTTAGGGGGCCCCTCAGCCCTCCCTAAAGTGTAGAGTACCTTTTCCATTTGTTTCTTTGTTTACGAAACTTGCCTTAGCGCAGAAGGGCATGTTGGTGTGCCAATCTGGTACCGGGGTGCCCAAACCTTACTACCCCACCCACTGGGGGGCCTGTCCCAACATTTTCGGGGGCCCTCTCCCTCCCCACCCTAAATGGAGGGAGGTGTACCTCATGCAGCCGTTTGTAGGAGGCCCAGGGAGGCCTGCATGAGGTGACCCCGCCACCCATTTGGGGTGAGGGTGGAGAGGGCCCCCAAAAATGGTGGGGCAGGCCCCCCAGTGGGTGGGGCAGTAAGCTTTGGGCACCCCGGCACCAGATTGGCACATCAATGTGCCTCTCTGCACCAAGGGGAGTTGGGTTACCAAAGGATAAAAGTGAAAATGGTGGAACGCTTTTTAGGGAAGGGTCGGGGAATTTTCAAATGGGATGGGGCGTTGACCCCCCCCCACCCAAAATGGAGTGGGTGCCATGTCATGCAGCCCTCCCTGGGACCAGATATCTGCTCCTAGGAACGGACGCCTGAGCCCAGGGAGGAGTGCAGGACAGCCCCTCCCTTATCTGCGCCTGCGGAGAGCTACATGAGATGGGCCGCCCCTCCAATTGGGTTGGGGGTGCAGAGGTGCACCCCCCTTCACATTAGAAAATTTCACAGCAGTGTAGGGGGCCCCTCTGCTGCCGCTAAAGGGCAGCCTGTCATTTTGAATGATTTACTTTGTTTACTATCCCTGCCTTGGCGCAGAGGGGCACTGTTACGCTCACCTGGTATCCACGGGGACGCCACCCAGCTGTGGGGACTCGGGTGCCCTTCTCAGCCGCTCCCAGGTATAATCAGCGGAGCAGTTCTGCCTTGTTATGGGTTTTGGCGTGCTCTCCGTCCTGCCTTCTTGGCAGGGGCGGGTTGTCCTTTGTGGGCGAGTGCAATCTAGTTACTTCACTGATGCAGGCTCTTTAGAGTCTTTCAGGTAGGTCTTATTACTGTTATACTGTATGCCTTTCTTGGATTTAAATAATGTCTTTTCTCTCTCCTTAGGTGTGCAGAAGTTTGCTGTGGAACTTTGGCTGAATTGGGACTCACCGGCAGGTGATGGTGCTTCGAGAGCGCCTTGATGCGGTAAGTAGGCGGTATGCGCAGTGCTATGATGACTTGCCTTTGCTAACCTGTTGTCTTTTGTTCCTGTAGATTGCGTTGCTCACCCGGAGCAAGAAGTCCCAAGGCGGTGCTGGTCGATGGCCGACTCGAGAGGTAAGCTCTGTCACAATTGTAAAATGTCTAATGTCTTGTTTCTCTCCTTTTGCAGATCCGACGGTCCGGAGGCTCGCTGTTCCTTGGATGCAGTCTGCAGGAGCAGATGGCAGCTAGCGGTGGAATCACAGGTAAGTTGCTGCTATTAACAATGTCCTTGTTTTTTCAGGTGCTGTTCTTGTGAGGTTCGCAGATGCAGCTGAACACGATGGGCGTCACGTTGCAGGATTGCAAAGTAGTGCAAAGCGTGTTATCCAAGTTGGGTGTGGTTTAAATAGCATCAGGAAAGTAGTCCAGATAAAATAGTCCCTAGGCTACCACACCCAAAACACTATACCTCATAGCTTGGTTCTAAGGAGCCAAGCTATGTGGATGCCTCCATGTTTGCTGGCACTGAAATAAAGTAGTTTCCAAGCACAAGTCTTCATTAAGTATGAGCCTGGCGTCAAAGGTGCCAGGACTGGCCCCAAGAGGGCCTAGGCAAAGGATGCCTAAGCTTGTTGGGGGTCCGAGCCGAGACCCCTCCTGGCCCATGGACCTGCTGGGGGGGTTTCAGGAAGTGGATCGTGACAGCACTCCCCCCAAGGCCCCTCTCAAGGTGGTCCTTCTGTCAGGCCCCGGTTTAGTTGGAAAGTTGCGATGATATGTTCTGATCAGACGTGGTGCATGAATATTTTCACAGGGTTCCCAGGATCTGTCTTGGGGTCTAAATCCTTTCCAATCAACCAGGTAGTATAGCCTTCCCCTCGAATACTTGGAATCCAAGATGCTTCTGACTTCGAATTCTGGTTCTCCGTCAATAAGTATGGGTTTTGGTGGTGTCCCAATCCGTGTACCGGGCTGCATCGGTTTTAATAGGGACACATGAAATACTGGGTGAATCTGTGGGTTAGGTGGTAAGTCTAGTTTGACGGCCACTGGATTGATAATTGCCTTGAGGGTGTAAGGTCCTAAGTACCTAGGCTGAAAAGTCTGGGTTCCCTTGATGGGTACAAACTTGGCAGCCAGCCAATCCTTGTCTCCTAGCTGATAGTCTGGGGCCTTTTTCCGGTGTTGGTCGGCAAATTGCTTTTGTTTTTCTTTGGCAAAAATAAGATGTTCTCTGGCCTTTTTGAAAGCCAGAGTGATGTTGGTGTGAAGAGTTTTTACTGCTGGCATTTCCAAATTTGTTGGGACATCTATTTCTGAGGTACGATGGTGTCTACCATAAAGGGTATAAAAGGGTGTTTGTCCGGTACTGGAGTGCAAGGAGTTGTTATATGTGTACTCGGCTATCCATAACAAATCTTTCCAGTCTCTTAGTTCATGGTGTAAATGCACCACAGGTATTCGAGGGTCTGGTTGGTCCTCTCGGTCTGACCGTCCGTTTGGGGGTGATGGCTAGTGGATAGCCGGATGTCAATTTGTGCCATTGCACAACATTTTTTCCAGAAGTTGGAGATGAACTGGCTACCTCGATCGGAGATCAGGACTGATGGGAAGCCATGTAGTTTTACAATACCATGCAGGAACACTTTGGCTAGAGTGGGTGCATCAGGGAGGCCTTTGAGTGGAATAAAGTGTGCCATCTTGGAGAACAAGTCCACGACTACCAGGATGGTGTTAAACCCTTGACTGGGAGGTAGGTCAGTGATGAAGTCGAGGGAAAGAGTGTGCCAGAGAGTGGGAGGAATGTCTAAAGGTTGCAGAAGACCGGATGGTTTTTGTTTTTGCGACTTGTTTTGCGCACAGACTCCGCAGGACTGAACATATTGGATGACATCCTTACGCCCGGCAGGCCACCAGAAGTTCTGTTTTACCTTGGCTAGAGTCTTGGTGATTCCAGGGTGCCCTCCGATCAGGGAATCATGATAACTAGCAACAATTTGTTGTTGTAAGTCTTTGGTGGGTACATACAACCGTTCCTTAAAATAGGGTAAGTGATCTTTAATGGAATATTGTTCTCCTTGCGCTTGCCATGCGAGGAAGCCATCTGGGTTCATGGTTCGCTGAATCTTATCTCTCAGTTCAACTTGGGTTAAGGCCGTAGTGAGGCCCAAGAGCTTGTCTTCTGGTATGATGGGGACTGGATCTGGGGGCGTATATACCAAGTCATCAGTGCCTGTACGAGAGAGTGCGTCAGCTTTTCCATTCTTGACCCCTGGTCGGAAAGTTATGACATAGTCATATTCGGCGAAGAAAAGGGCCCACCGCAATTGGCGTGAAGACTGGGCTTTAGCTGTTTTAAGGTATTGCAGGTTTCAGTGGTCTGTGATAACTGTAATGGTGTGTCTGACCCCCAGAAGGTAGTGCCGCCAGGCCTTAAAGGCGGATTTGATCGCCAAGAGTTCTTTGTCCGTGATGGCATAATTCATCTCCGGGGGAGAAAATTTCTTCGACCAAAAGGCCACTGGATGTAGCTGGCCTGTTACTGGATCTCTTTGCGAGAGGACAGCTCCCATCGCTATGCTGGAAGCGTCTGTTTCCACAATATAAGGAAGATCAGGGCGAGGATGTCGCAGGATTGGCGCGGAGGTGAACCTTTTCTTGAGTTCCTGAAAAGCTTTCTCTGCTTCTTCGGTCCAGGCACATTTTTTGTTATTTTTTCTTAGCAATATGGTCATCGGGTGTACGACCTGTGAGAAGTCTGGTATGAACCGGCGATAGAAATTCACAATGCCCAACATGCTCTGTACCCCTTTTACTGACGTTGGTGATGGCCATTTCAAAACAGCGTCCACTTTATGCAGGTCCATTCTGATGCCTCCTGGAGTAAGAATAAAACCCAGAAACTCAACTTCGGTGACGTGAAGAAAGCACTTCTCCAGCTTTGCATATAAAGATGTTCCCGGAGCTTGGAGAGGACGGAACGGACGTGCTTGATGTGATCCTGTTTTGAAGTTGAGTACAGTAAGATATCATCTCTGTACACTAGGGCGCTGTAACGCTCACCTGAATCCCTCGGAGGCGCAGGTCTGGGCTGGGGGTTCTCGGAGTCTTCTAGGGTCACGCGCAGGCCTCGAATGCCACCCTGGAAAGGCCCTCTCCTCACTGAGATCTTGATCTGAAGGGTGAGGTGTCTGCAATTGTGAGAGCAAGGGGTTAATAGGATATATAAGCCTGACAGGCA
Organism: Ambystoma mexicanum; assembly: GCF_040938575.1. Classification (NCBI taxonomy): domain Eukaryota; kingdom Metazoa; phylum Chordata; class Amphibia; order Caudata; family Ambystomatidae; genus Ambystoma; species Ambystoma mexicanum. Next base: position 233,435,531 of record NC_090934.1, read on the forward strand.
AGCTGACTCCCCTTCCTGGTAATCCCCACGTAGTTCGTAGGCTAACTGTGCTCACCTTATATAGGTGAAAGTGGAGCTCTCCATCCTGCGTCTGTGCAGGGGCGCCGAAGCCAGTTACTTCACTGGTTGATTGTCCAGCCTCTTGGTTGCAGAGGATGAAGATTTGGAGCTAGGCCGTCGTTAGCAGCACGAACGGCGGTGGCTTGAATGGAGAGCGATGGAAATGCGAAGGTATTGCAGGCAAGTACGTAAGAAATGTCAATTCGAAGTTTAAAGCACTTCGTTATGTCTCTTTTCCTTTTTCAGGTTGCAGATGTCGAGGAATGCGCCGAGGAGTGAGAAAGATGAGAGCTGCCCAAAACACGTGCGTATGGATGGAGTTTTGTATTTCTTAATGATGTCCTTTTGTTTTACAGATGCGAGTAGCAGCGTCGGCGGAAGCGAGAAGAATGCAGCGCAGGTAGGAAAAGGTTCACGAAGGTTACTAACCAATGTCCTTGCTTCCACAGGGTGCCAAAAAATGGAGAGCTGCAGCCCGTGGCTTGAGATGCACCGATGGATTGGGTAAGTGCTGCGCTGGTTTTATCTCGTGCTAACCTGGTGTTCTTTTCCCTTCTCCGATGCTGCTGAAGACAAAGATGGTATTTCAGAAGGTAAGATTACGGATTTCTCTTCCCTAGATGCAGAAGTTGCAGATTCTCTGGAGCTGACACGGTGAGCGTCCTGCTGCTATTGCAGAATAACGCGAAGCACGTTGCTCTGATCGGGCGTGGTTTAAATAGCCTACTGGAGTGCTTAGGTGTCTCCTTCCACAGCAGCCTCGCCCAGGAAAGAAGTCCCAGCTTCCAGAATAGTTCCAGTATCCAGTCCCAGGGAGTGGTGCTGGCCACACCCAGAAGGTAAAGTAGTTCCAGCCATGGATGGATGAGGATTTCATCCTGCAGGTGAGTGAGCAGCATGGTCTGCAGCAGGTAGGTCCACCCAAGCACCCTTCCTTGCATCATGAGCCCGGCACGTCCTGTGCCGGGACTGGGTCCCCTTATGAGCCTGGCGCCACTGGCGCCAGGACAAGGTCCATAAGGCCCCTATGGGAGCCAATGGGAGCCTGGAAATGAAGTTGTGACCCGGCTTCCGAGGCAGTTGGGCTAAACCTGACTCCTTGGAGGCTGCGGTCATGACAGCATCCCCCCTCAAGGCCCCTCCCAAGCTTGTCTTTTCCGGAGGTTTTGGCTTGTTGGGAAAAGCCCGATGAAATTTTCGGACTAGACGAGGTGCATGTACATATTCTGAGGGTTCCCAAGATCTCTCCTGGGGTCCATATCCCTTCCAATCAATCAGGTAGTATAGTTTTGATTTGGAAATTTTGGAGTCCAAGATGTCTCGAATTTCAAATTCGGATTCTCCATCAACTTGGATTGGCTCAGGAGGTTTAGTCAAACGGGTTCCGGGTTGCACAGGTTTCAGGAGAGAAACATGGAAGACAGGATGTATCTTCATTCGAGTAGGTAATTCTAGTTTGACAGCCACTGGGTTAATCACGGCCGTGATTGAGTAGGGCCCTAAGTATCTTGGGTTGAAGGTGCGTGGCCCTTTTAAAGATAAATGTTTAGTGGACAGCCAGACTTGATCTCCTTTTTGATATTGAGGAGCCTCTTTTCGATGTTGGTCTGCTCCTTTTTTGTATGACTCTTTAGCTCGTTGAATATGAGCTGTGGCTTCTTTAAATGCTTGAGTTATTGTCGAATGCAGATGGTCAACAGCAGGTGTTCCGAGAGCTTGAGGTGGGTCCAGATTTGAGGTTCGAGGATGACTTCCATTCAGCAGGAAAAAAGGGTTTTTTCCCGTCCCAGAATGGATTGAATTATTGTAAGCGTATTCAGCAATCCAAAGGACATCCTTCCAAGTACCCTCGGATTGATGCAACATGCAGCGCAGATATTGTTCTAGAGTTTGGTTGGTTCTCTCAGTCTGCCCATCGGTTTGAGGATGATGGCTGGTGGAAAGTCGTACATCAATTTGTGCTAAACGACAACAACTCCGCCAAAAATGGGAAATAAATTGGCTTCCTCGGTCAGAGATTAGTACTGAAGGGAAACCGTGTAACCGGACAATGTTTTCAAGAAATTCTCCGGCTAGAATGGAAGCTGTAGGTAAACCCTTCAGTGGGATAAAATGAGCCATTTTTGAAAAAAGGTCTACGATCACTAGAATTGTGTTGTATCCGGAGCAAGGGGGTAAATCCGTGATAAAATCCATCGAGAGCGTGTGCCAAGGGCCTGGTGGAATGTCTATTGGACGTAATAATCCTGCTGGTTTTTCCTTCTGACTCTTGTTTTGTGCGCAGATACCACAAGAAGCCACAAACTCCTTAACGTCTTTCCTCCAAGATGGCCACCAAAAATGCCTTTTAATTTTCTCTGAGGTTTTGGCAACTCCAGGATGTCCTTCCATTAGAGAATCATGGTAGCAGGTGATGACCTGTTTTTGTAAGTCCGCGCAGGGTAAGAATAGTCTTCCTTGGAAATACAATAGGTTCTGATCTATTGTAAAGTCCTTTCCTTTCAATTGCCAATTCGATGAATCTTCGGGAGTTATGAGCCTATTGACCCTTGCTTTAATCTCTTCGAGGGATAATGTGTTGATTACTCCTAGTATCTTTTGTTCAGGAATTATTGGCACCGGCTCCGGATTAGCTGTAAGTTCGTCTACCCCTATCCGGGAAAGGGCGTCTGCTTTTCCGTTCCTAACGCCTGGTCGAAATGTGATTACAAAATCGAATTCTGCGAAGAATAAAGCCCAGCGTAGTTGCCTCGAAGATTGAGCTTTAGCTGACTTCAGGTACTGGAGATTACGGTGATCCGTGATTACAGTTACTGTGTGCCGGGCTCCCAAAATTTAATTGCCAAGAGTTCTTTGTCCGTAATTGTGTAGTTGATTTCAGGAGCCGAAAATTTGCGAGACCAAAAGGCTACAGGGTGTAACTGGTGCGTTTCGGGGTCTCTTTGTGACAGCACCGCCCCCATTGCAAGACTGGAAGCGTCTGTCTCAACGATGTAGGGAAGTTCTGGACGGGGGTGCCTTAAGACTGGAGCAGAGATAAATTTGGCTTTTAATTCTTGGAAGGCTTGTTCGGCTTCTGGAGTCCACTCGAATTTTTTATTCTTTTTCAGAAGAGCCGTGATAGGTTGGACTACCCGAGAGAATTCAGGAATGAACCTTCGGTAAAAATTAGCGAAGCGCAGCATGCTCTGCACACCTTTAACGGAAGTTGGGGAAGGCCATTTGGTGATAGCATCCACTTTTCTTGAGTCCATGTGAACTCCGTTGGGTGATAAGATGAACCCTAAAAATTCCACTTCCTTCGCGTGAAAGGTGCACTTCTCCAGTTTAGCAAACAAGCGGTGTTGGCGAAGTCTCTGTAAAACCGCTGTGACGTGTCTACGATGATCAGTTTCTGAGGCTGAGTATACCAGGATGTCTTCAATATAAACGACTACGCACACATCAATAAGTTCTCTGAGGACATCATTCATGAAATACTGGAAAGCGGCCGGTGCGTTACATAGTCCGAAGGGCATTACTTGATACTCAAATAATCCATATTTAGTGCGAAAGGCCGTCTTCCACTCGTCGCCCTCCTTAATGCGTACCAAATGGTAAGCTCCTCTGAGGTCTAACTTTGTGTATATGCAGGCGCCTTTTACCTGGTCCAATAATTCAGGAATCAATGGCAACGGGTATCGGTTTTTTACTGTAATCTGGTTCAGGGCGCGATAATCGATACACGTTCTTAGGTCACCTTCCTTTTTCGGGACGAAGAACAAAGCTGAGGAAGCCGGGGATTTCGAGGGGCGGATGAATCCGTTAGCTAAGTACTGGTCCAAGTATTGCCTGAGATGGAGGTTTTCTGGTTCAGTGAGGGCATATATTCTGCTGCACGGAGGGGTGGACCCAGGTATCAGGTCTATCTGGCAGTCGTATGACCGATGCGGTGGCAGGGTGTTGGCTTGATCTTTCTGAAAGACGTCACTGAACTCTTGGTATTCCAGAGGTAATCGGGGGTCCTCGGAGGTGATGGCTGCTAGCTTGATTTCGGACTGAGGATAACAGGTTGAAGCGCATTCTGGAAACCGAATTACCTTGGCTCGCCAGTTTATCTGAGGATTGTGCTTTTCCAACCAAGGCATTCCCAGAATCACCTGAAACTGCGGGGCCTTGATTACATCAAACACGATCTTCTCCCGATGTCCGCCTTGACATAGCAACGTTACCTCCCTGGTGGTATGAGAAACTGGTCCGGAAGCTATTTCAGTACCATCCACTGTAGTGATTACGTCCTTTACCATCTTGGGACATAGGGGAAGATCCATCCTGGTAGCCAAGTCGTGGTCCACATAATTACCGATTGCTCCGCTATCAATGTATACTTTGATAGCATGCATGCGATCTGGTCTATTGGGACTTATGAGGACCATAGGCATAACCAAATGCGAGGTCAAGGAACTGGTTTTAACGCTCGGCAAGCGGACCTCTACGCTTGTCGGGCGAGGTCGTTTCCTGATTCCAGTTTCTCAGCATTTTTATCAGAAGCTCCTACGGTCTTCTTGACCGGTTTCACTGAGCAATCACGAAGGAAATGTCCAGAATTCCCACAGTATAGGCACAGCTGTAATTGCCTTCTTCTTTCCCGTTCTTTCTGAGTTAATGGTCCTTTTACTACTCCTATTTGCATTGGTTCCACGGAGTCATTCCCTTTAGCGGAGCTCTGAGGTCTTGAAAGTACCCGGGTTTCGAATCTGGATCGATCGGACTTCCTGTTCTGTAGCCGATGATCTAATTGGACCACTAGGTCGATATAATCTGAACAGTCTTGCGGCGGATTAACCACCTGTGCTAAAACGTCTTTAAGTTCCCCACGTAGGCCTCTGTAGAAGAGCGTGATTCTCTTATCTTCAGGCCACCTGGTCTCAACCACCAGTCTATTAAAGGACGCTATGTAAGCCAGGAGATCCTGATTACCTTGTCTGAGTGACAGGAGTTCATTGTCCAAGGCCTGCCCCTGTGAATGTCTTGCGAACAACTTTTCCATACTGGTCTGAAAGTCTTGAAAGTGATAGAGGAGCGGGTCATCCTGTGTCACGAGAGGAATGGACCAATCTGCAGCACTACCGCTAAGATAGGAGAGTACAAACGCTACCTTGGCTTGGTCCGTTGGGAATGCGGCGGGTCTACACAGAAAGTGCAAGCGGCATTGATTGATGAATACTGCATATCGCTTTGGATCTCCGGAAAAACGTTCGGGCGGGGCCAAAGGCACATTCCCAGGCAGATTAATTTGCACCGGATTACTTGAAGTTGTAGGCGTGCCGCCCCCTCCATAGAGAGGCAGTGGCGTCTGTCCCGCTTGAGCCTGTAGCAACTGTCTGGCCAGATCATCAGTCCGTTCCTTGGCCATGATCAACTCCCTTCGTAAGGCGTTTGTTTCTTGGCGAGATGCGTGTACTTCTGCCCTTAGTTCCCCAAGCATTTGAGCCAGTTGATCTGTGTCCGAGGTTTCCATTGCGCCTGGGTGGGAATATTGCGGTAGGCTTCGCGTTCTGTAACGCTCACCTGAATCCCTCGGAGGCGCAGGTCTGGGCTGGGGGTTCTCGGAGTCTTCTAGGGTCACGCGCAGGCCTCGAATGCCACCCTGGAAAGGCCCTCTCCTCACTGAGATCTTGATCTGAAGGGTGAGGTGTCTGCAATTGTGAGAGCAAGGGGTTAATAGGATATATAAGCCTGACAGGCAAGCTGACTCCCCTTCCTGGTAATCCCCACGTAGTTCGTAGGCTAACTGTGCTCACCTTATATAGGTGAAAGTGGAGCTCTCCATCCTGCGTCTGTGCAGGGGCGCCGAAGGCAGTTACTTCACTGGTTGATTGTCCAGCCTCTTGGTTGCAGAGGATGAAGATTTGGAGCTAGGCCGTCGTTAGCAGCACGAACGGCGGTGGCTTGAATGGAGAGCGATGGAAATGCGAATGTATTGCAGGCAAGTACGTAAGAAATGTCAATTCGAAGTTTAAAGCACTTCGTTATGTCTCTTTTCCTTTTTCAGGTTGCAGATGTCGAGGAATGCACCGAGGAGTGAGAAAGATGAGAGCTGCCCAAAACACATGCGTATGGATGGAGTTTTGTATTTCTTAATGATGTCCTTTTGTTTTACAGATGCGAGTAGCAGCGTCGGCGGAAGCGAGAAGAATGCAGCGCAGGTAGGAAAAGGTTCACGAAGGTTACTAACCAATGTCCTTGCTTCCACAGGGTGCCAAAAAATGGAGAGCTGCAGCCCGTGGCTTGAGATGCACCGATGGATTGGGTAAGTGCTGCGCTGGTTTTATCTCGTGCTAACCTGGTGTTCTTTTCCCTTCTCCGATGCTGCTGAAGACAAAGATGGTATTTCAGAAGGTAAGATTACGGATTTCTCTTCCCTAGATGCAGAAGTTGCAGATTCTCTGGAGCTGACACGGTGAGCGTCCTGCTGCTATTGCAGAATAACGCGAAGCACGTTGCTCTGATCGGGCGTGGTTTAAATAGCCTACTGGAGTGCTTAGGTGTCTCCTTCCACAGCAGCCTCGCCCAGGAAAGAAGTCCCAGCTTCCAGAATAGTTCCAGTATCCAGTCCCAGGGAGTGGTGCTGGCCACACCCAGAAGGTAAAGTAGTTCCAGCCATGGATGGATGAGGATTTCATCCTGCAGGTGAGTGAGCAGCATGGTCTGCAGCAGGTAGGTCCACCCAAGCACCCTTCCTTGCATCATGAGCCCGGCACGTCCTGTGCCGGGACTGGGTCCCCTTATGAGCCTGGCGCCACTATGGGAGCCGATGGGAGCCTGGAAATGAAGTTGTGACCCGGCTTCCGAGGCAGTTGGGCTAAACCTGACTCCTTGGAGGCTGCGGTCATGACAGCATCCCCCCTCAAGGCCCCTCCCAAGCTTGTCTTTTCCGGAGGTTTTGGCTTGTTGGGAAAAGCCCGATGAAATTTTCGGACTAGACGAGGTGCATGTACATATTCTGAGGGTTCCCAAGATCTCTCCTGGGGTCCATATCCCTTCCAATCAATCAGGTAGTATAGTTTTGATTTGGAAATTTTGGAGTCCAAGATGTCTCGAATTTCAAATTCGGATTCTCCATCAACTTGGATTGGCTCAGGAGGTTTAGTCAAACGGGTTCCGGGTTGCACAGGTTTCAGGAGAGAAACATGGAAGACAGGATGTATCTTCATTCGAGTAGGTAATTCTAGTTTGACAGCCACTGGGTTAATCACGGCCGTGATTGAGTAGGGCCCTAAGTATCTTGGGTTGAAGGTGCGTGGCCCTTTTAAAGATAAATGTTTAGTGGACAGCCAGACTTGATCTCCTTTTTGATATTGAGGAGCCTCTTTTCGATGTTGGTCTGCTCCTTTTTTGTATGACTCTTTAGCTCGTAGGCGCAGACATCAATTAACTCTCTCAAAACGTCATTCATAAAATACCGAAACGCTGCAGGAGCGTTGCATAACCCAAAGGGCATGACTTCATATTTCAACAAACCATATTTGGTGCGGAAAGCAGTTTTCCATTTGTCTCCGTTTCTGACCGGCACCAGGTGGTATGCTCCTCGAAGGTCCAGTTTGGTGTAAATTTGGGCATCTTTGACCTGGTTCAGCATTTCTGGGATGAGCGGCAAGGGGTAACGGTTCTTTACAGTGATCTGGTTAATGCGCGATAGTCAATAAGGGTTCTTAAATTCCCTTGTTTTTTCGGTACAAAGAACAAAGGACTAGCTGCAGGGGACTTGGATGGGCGGATGAACCCATTTGCGAGGTACTGGTCTAAATAAGCCTTCAGATGAAGGTTTTCGGGTTCCGTGAGAGCATAGATTCTGCCTCAAGGAACTTGAGCACTGGGAACAAGGTCGACCTGGCAGTCATAGGGCTTGTGCGGCGGCAGCGTGTTTACTTGGTCCTTTTGGAATACATCCTGGAAATCGTGGTATTCCTCTGGCAAGGTACTAGTCATTCCCAAAGTTGCCACTTCAGGAGTTGTAGAGATACTGAAAGCAGGTTTCTGTTCTTGGTAATAACAGGCTGGAGAGCAGTCGCTGGGAAAGGTTAATTTTCTTGCCCGCCAGTCAATCAAAGGGTTGTGAGCAACTAACCATGGCATCCCTAGTATGAGCCAGAATTGAGGTGCCTTGATGAGATCGAATGATATAAGTTCCCAATGTCCATCCTGGCACCCAAGGTTATCTCAGCTGTGAGCTGGGTTAAGGGTCTGGAAGCGATTTCTGTCCCATCCACCGTGGTTACCTTGTCTGTAGTCAGCTTGGAACACAGTGGAAGCCCCATCTCTGCAGCCAGATCCTGATCTATATAATTCCCAACTGCTCCGCTGTCGATGTATGCTTCAATGGCATGCATTCTTGACGACCGTTGGTTATTAATTAAGATCACCGGAATTGCAAAGTGTGAGGTCGGTGGCTCTTTTCCCTCACTCGACAAACTGACCTCTATGTTTGCCGAGCTGGGTAGTTTCCCGACTGACACTCCTTCTCTTCATCTTTTTCCGTGGCTCCAACGATCTTCCTCAGAGGTGTCATTGGGCAGTCCTTCAGGAAATGCCCTGACTTTCCGCAGTACAGACATAGTTGTTGTTGTCTCCTTTTATCTCGCTCTTGTTTGTTAGCGGGGGTCGTACCCCTCCGATTTGCATGGGCTCCACAGTATTTTCTTGCACTCGAGTTACATTGTCTCTAGGTCGAACGTGCGCTGGCCAAGGGTCCATTTTAGAACGGTCTGCTTTTCGGTCTTGCAACCGGTGGTCCAGTTGCACAACCAAGTCTATGAATTCAGAACAATCTCTGGGAGGATTAACCACTTGAGCTAGAACGTCTTTTAATTGGCCTCGTAAGCCCCGATGAAACAACGTGGTTCTTTTGTTTTCAGGCCCGCTAGCTTCAGCAACCAATCTGTTGAAAGTAGCGATGTACGTTAACAAATCCTGATTCCCCTGTCAGAGGGAAAGGAGTTCATTGTCCACAGCTTGTTCTCGAGTATGGCGAGCAAAGAGTTTTTCCATTTCCCTCTGAAAGTCTCCAAAGTTATGTAATAAAGGGTCATCATGGGATACCAATGGTACCGACCAATCTGCGGCGCTGCCACTTAGGTATGATAAAACAAAGACTACCCGGGCTTGGTCATTTGGGAATGCTCCTGGCCTGCAAAGAAAATGAAGGCGACACTGATTCATGAAAGCTGCGTATTTTCGTGGATCACCAGCAAACCTCTCCGGTGGTGCCAAAGGAAGTGTACCTGGTAACACAACTTGTACCAGAGTAGACACAGTGGATGACATGCTAGGATTTTGCATCGGTGGGTTGTTCCCAGGTAGAGGCGTCTGACCCGCTTGTGATTGCAAGACTTGCCTGCTGATATCTTCAGTATGCTCTTTAGTCACCAATAAGTCTCTCCGGAGAGCGTTAGTCTCCTGTCTGGCAGAGTGAACCTCGGCATGAAGTTCTCCCAACAATTGGGCCAATTGGTCTAATTCTGATGTTTCCATGGCACCCAGGTGGATTGGTTTGGCGGCTTCGCTTTCTGTTACGCTCACCTGGTATCCACAGGGATGCCACCCAGCTGTGGGGACTCTGGTGCCCTTCTCAGCCGCTCTCAGGTATAATCAGCAGAGAAGTTCTGGCGTGCTCTCCGTCCTGCCTTCTTGGCAGGGGGGCGTTGTCCTTTGTGGGCGAGTGCGATCTAGTTACTTCACTGATGCAGGTCCTTTAGAGTCTTTCAGGTAGGTCTTATTACTCTTATACTGTATGCCTTTCCTGGATTTAAATAATGTCTTTTCTCTCTCCTTAGGTGCGCGGAAGTTCGCTGTGGAACGTTGGCTGAATTTGGACTCACCGGCAGGTGATGGTGCTTCGAGAGCACCTTGATGCAGTAAGTAGGCGCTATGCGCAGCGCTATGATGCCTTGCCTTTGCTAACCTGTTGTCTTTTGTTCCCATAGGTTGCGGTGCTCACCCGGAGCAAGAAGTCCCAAGGCGGTGCTGGTCGATGGCCGACTCGAGTGGTAAGCTCCGGCACAATTGTAAAATGTCTAATATCTTGTTTCTCTCCTTTTGCAGATCCGACGGTCTGGAGGCTCGCTGTTCCTTGGATGCTGTTTGCAGGAGCAAATGGCAGCTAGCGGTGGAATCACAGGTAAGCTGCTGCTATTAACAATGTCCTTTGTTTTTTCAGGTGCTGTTCTTCCGAGGTTCGCAGATGCAGCTGAGCACGATGAGAGTCATGTTGCAGGATTGCAAAGTAAAGCAAAGCGTGTTATCCAAGTCGGGTGTGGTTTAAATAGCATCAAGAAAGTAGTCCAGGTAAAATAGTCCCTAGGCTGCCACACCCAAAACACTATACCGCATAGCTTGGTTCCAAGGAGCTAAGCTATGTGGATGCCTCCATGTTGACTGACACTGAAGTAAAGTAGTTCCCAAGCACAAGTCTTCATTAAGTATGAGCCTGGCGCCGAGAGGGCCTAGGCAAAGGATGCCTAAGCTTGTTGGGGGTCCGAACCGAGACCCCTTCTGGCCAATGGACCTGCCGGGGGGGTTTCAGGAAGTGGATCGTGACAGGCACATTGGTGTGCCAATCTGGCACCGGGGTGCCCAAACCTTACTGACCCACCCACTGGGGGGCCTGTCCCACCATTTTTGGGGGCCCTCCCCGCACCTCAAATGGAGGGGGGTGTACCTCACGCAGCCGTTTGTAGGAGGCCCAGGGAGGTCTGCGAGAGGTGCCCCTGCCACCCATTTGGGGTGAGGGGGGAGAGGGCCCCCAAAAATGGTGGGACAGGCCCCCTGGTGGGTGGGGCAGTAAGGTTTGGGCACCCCGGCCCTGATTGGCACACCAATGTGCCCCTCTGCGCCAAGGGGAGTTGGGTTACCAAAGGAAAAAAGGGAAAATGGTGGAACGCATTTTAGGGGGGCTGTGGGGCACCCCAAAGGGACAGGGAATTTTCTAATGGGATGGGGCGTTGACCTCCCCACCCCCCACCCGCAATGGAGTGGGTGCCATGTCATGCAGCCCTCCCTGGGGCCGGATATCTGCTCCTAGGAAGGGACGCCTGAGGCCAGGGAGGAGTGCAGGACAGCCACCCCCCTTATCTACCCCCAGGGAGGGCTACATTTTGCTGGTGTGACCGTAGGTAACACGTGTTTTTTGTTTGGTTTACAGCTTTTTCTACCCGAGAAGCTGCAACGTTATGTTTATATTCTATGGTTAGGGCCCACTGTCAGTGGGGTGGGTCAGACTGGGTCTGGATTGTTGGTGGTGTGGGTGGGAATGGCCCGTCTGGGCAGATCACCTCCAACTGTCCTGGAGTTGCAGCTGGGCTGCATTACAGCTTTTCCCTTCGGGGAGTTATTGGTACACTGCTGAGACTCCTTGGTGGGGAGAAGCTGTAACGCAGGGCAGCCAGGGCTCCAGCAAAGTCGGTGGTAATATCCCTGGCCTTGGGCACCCTTCTCCCATGTGGGTCTTTGCCGGGGGTTCTGGGTAATAAATTCAGGGCCGATTTGCGTAAGTCAGACCTCTGTGGATTCACACGGGTGTCCTCTTTTTGGAAATGCATGGGGTTCCCTGTTTTCCTTGGTGGCTTGGACACCCGAGGCCCATATCTGTATGTTGTGCTTGTCTGGAGAAAGTGTGAAATTCAGGTGTCAAAACAGACTTGGGGTTACCCGTGTTTTAGGCTTTCCCCTTGGCGCCCAGGTAGGTGCACCCACATATGTGAGGTACCGTTTTCATCGGGACACCTGTGGGAACGAGGGACGGTAGGCCATGTGTTGTTGGCGGCATGTTTCGATGGGTGAGCCGAGTGAAATGTGCGGAAAATGCATTTTTTCCCCACATTTCGGACTTTGTGGTGGTGTCTGGGTAATACATTCTGGGCCGATTTGCGCAAATCATACCTCTGCGGATTCCCACGGGTGTCCTCTTTTCGGAAATGCATGGGGTTCCCTGTTTTCCTTGGTGGCTTGGACACCCGAGGCCCATATCTGTATGTTGTGTTTGTCTGAAGAAAGTGTGAAATTCAGGTGTCAAAACAGACTTGGGGTTACCTGTGTTTTAGGCTTTCCCCTTGGCGCCCAGGTAGGTGCACCCACACATGTGAGGTACCGTTTTCATCGGGACACCTGTGGGAACGCGGGACAGTAGACCATGTGTTGTTGGCGGTGTGTTTCGATGGGTGAGCCAAGTGAAATGTGCGGAAAATGCATTTTTTTCCCACATTTTCGGACTTTGCGGGGGTGTCAAGGTGATAGATTCTGGGACGATTTGCACAAATCATACCTCTGCGGATTCCCACGGCTGTCCTCTTTTCAGAAATGCATGGGGTTCCCTGTTTTCCTTGGTGGCTTGGACACCCGAGGCCCATATCTGTATGTTGTGCTTGTCTGTGTCAAGGAGTTCCCCGCTTCTCACCTGAGTTCGATCTTTGCTGAATTTCTTGGTCGATGCCTTCTTACGGACGGATCGGGTCTTGAATAAGGCTGCACAAGTCTCTTCCGACTCCAGCGTGCGTTCAAAGTTCCGGGATGCAAAGATCCAGGAATCCGGGAAATTTACAGAGTCTGCTACTCAGCACACGAGTCCAGGAATCAAGAAAGGAAGCAAAGGGACTAGGAATGGGGTTGGCTGGGAAAGAACCAAGGAAAACAATACCGCGAGCTACGGAGCACACGTCTGGTCGCTACTTCGCAATAGCATTGAGACGCGCGGAGCCGCGGGAAAGCGTGGTCTATTAATAGAACACATTAATAGAACACGCTACGTCCAACGTGTAGAGCGAGAAATGTGTTTCACAGTGGACGGCCATGTTGGGAGTACAAGGGAGTGTAAGCCCCGTTGAGACAAGAACCGGGAAGTCCAAAAGGGGCGTGTTCTGTAGGTCATGACAGCATGCCTCCTCCGAAGACCCGTTACTTCGGGTTTGCCCGGGTGTATAAGGTGAAATCTTCTGAGCAGTCGAGGGGCCTTGAGATTAGAAAGTGGTTCCCAGGTTCTTTCACTAGGAGGATATCCTTTCCATTCAACCAGGTTTTGAAGCTGACTCCGTTTATTCCTGGAGTCACATATTCGGGATACCTCATCTTCCAATTGGTTGTCGACCAGCAGAGGAGGAGGTCGGCAGGATTTCCGGGAGGATTGGGTGTAGGGTTTTAATAAGGATGTGTGAAATACAGGGTGGACTTTCTTCCAGGAGTCTGGTAGTTTGATCCGGTATGAAAATGGATTGATCATTTCCTTGATGGGAAATGGACCATAGTACCGAGGGGCCAACTTGTTTGGCCGTAGATGTCGAGGTAGTTATTTTGAGGACAACCAGACTTGATCACCAATTGCATAAGAAGGACCTGGTCTTCTTTTGGAATCTGCGTACCTCTTAGTCTGTGTTCTGGCCTTCTCTAAGTTTTCTTTGGCCTCCTGGTGTACGTTGATGAGGGTTTCTATCCAGGAGTCGACACTAGGTACTGTTGTAGGATGAGGGAGAACAGAGGGTAGAACCGATGGATGGAAACCTTGGTTACAATAAAAGGGACTGGTCTAAAGTGCTGAATGATCGGAATTGCTGTAGGCAAATTCAGCCACGGGTATCAGGAGTGACCAGTCATCCTGAACCTTGGTGGCGAAACATCGAAGATACTGCTCCAGGGTCTGATTAGCACGTTCTGTGGCCCTGTTGGTTTGGGGATGATAACCAGATGAGCGGGCGCGTTGGATTCCCAAAATGCGACAGAGATGTTTCCAGAATTGAGAGACGTATTGAGCTCCTCGATCAGATATGATCTTGGAAGGAAGTCCATGCAAACGGAATATGTGTTCCAGAAAGATTCCAGCAAGCTCGGACGAGGATGGTAGCTTACACAGGGGTGTAAAATGAGCCATATGATTGAACAAGTCTATGGTAACCATGATGGTTGTGTATCCACGGAAGGTGGTAATTCCACAATGAAGTCTGTAGCAATGAATTCCCATGGCCTTGTTGGCAGTGTAGGTTGCAGTAGAAGACCCGCCAGTCTCTTGTTATCATGTTTATTTTGACTACAGATAGTACAAGCTTTGATGTACTGCTGTACGTCGGTCTTCATTCCAGGCCACCAAAACTGTCTTTGTATGAGACGGAGGGTGTTGGTTATGCCACGATGTCCGGAGTGAAGGGTATCATGACAGAGGTTTATTATTCTTTGTTGTAATTTCTGTGTAGGAATGACCAGTGCATTGTCCTTGAATAAATACCCTTCCTTAACTCTTAGGTTCCATGGATTCTTCCTTGAAATAACCTCCCAGAGGTCAGAGGATTGGGTTTGCACTCGAATTTCTTCCAGGAGGTTGACTGCTTGAGCTACAAAGATCGCGTGGGGAAACATCTTAGGATAGGCCCTGTCCTCAGTAGCTACATAGTCAGGACGTCGAGATAAGGCGTCAGCAATCAGGTTTTGTGATCCGGGAACATGAGTGATGTGAAACTGGTAATGGGCAAAGAAGTAGGCCTAACGCGCCTGACGACTGTTCCTACACTCTAATGACTGTAGAATTTGAAGATTCCGATGGTCCGTGCGGACCTGAACTGGATATCTAGCACCCAGAAGTAGATGTCGCCATTCAGTGAAGGCTTGGCGGATGGCTAACAGTTCCTTTTCCAGGACGGAGTAATGTGTCTCACTGGGAGTCAGGGTTCGTGAAAGGTAAGCAATGGGGTGTTCCAGTTTATCCTCAAGTTTCTGCTTCAAGACCGCTCCTATGGCGTAGTTAGAGGCATCCTTTTCCACTAGGAATGGTCGATTTATGTCGGGTTGGGCCAAGATAGGGGCTTGCGTGAACTCTGTCTTTAAACGCTGGAATGCCTTCTCATCCTTTCTTGCGGGGATATAGGTCCACGGAAGGCTCCTATCTGCATGGGTTCTTGTTCAGAGACTGAGCCTGGGTTTGTGTCCGTCTTGGTGGTACTCTCAAAGGACACTTTTGGAGGATTACCTCTGGATTTCTTCTTCTCTGCCTTCCTTTCTTGGATACGGAAATCTATTTGCATGGCAAGGTCCATTAGTGCCCGGAATGAGTTTGGGCAAGCCACTCTGGCCAACTCATCCTTAATCTCCTCATTCAGTCCCCTCCTGAAAAGGGTAAAACTCGCCTCAGGGGACCAATCAGCTTCCACGACTAATTGCTTGAATCGGGTAACATATGTGTGCATATCTTGGGATCCTTGCTGAAAGTCTAACAGGCGTTCCTGGGCACTATAAACCTGCTCTGGACGGTCAAACATGGTCTTAAGGGCTTGTATGAACCCATCATAGTCATCTAGGAGAGCATCGCCGTAATTAACGAGGGGCGTAGCCCAGGTTAAGGCGTTTCCTGAAATATGGGAAATTATGAACCCCACCTTAGCCCTGGGAGTCGAAAAGTAGTAGGGCTTAAAAGTAAAGTGGACCAAACATGAATCCAGGAATATGTGAAGGGTTTTTGCCGACCCAACGTATTTGTCCACTATGCCGCCCAGCAACACACTTTCTTTTGTGGCAGAATCACGGGATGGAACTAATTGTTTGAGAGCGGCGTTTTCCGCTGTTAGATTCTGCACCTCGGTTGATAGCTCTTGCATGCCACGCATCAGGTCCTGGACGGCCGCTTCCATGTCCATATCAAGTTCGGTCGGGTGGCGTCTCAAACTGTCAAGAAGTTCCCCCCTTCTTACCTTTGATCTTTGCTGGATTTCTTGGTCGATGCATTCTTGCGGACGGCTCAGGTCTTGAATAAGGCTGCACGAGTCTCTTCCGACTCCAGCTTGCGTTCAAAGTTCCGGGATGCAAAGATCCACGAATCCGGGAAATTTACAGAGTGCGCTACTCAGCACACGAGTCCAGGAATCAAGAAAGGAAGTAAAGGGACTAGGAATGGGGTTGGCTGGGAAAGAACCAAGGAAAACAATACCGCGAGCTACGGAGCACACGTCTGGTCGCTACTTCGCAATAGCATTGAGACGCGCAGAGCCGCGGGAGGCGTGGTCTATTTATAGAACATGCTACGTCCAACGTGTAGAGCGAGAAAGGTGTTTCACATCGGACGGCCATGTTGGGAGTACAAGGGAGTGTAAGCCCTGTTGAGACAAGGACCAGGAAGTCCAAAAGGGGCATGTTCTGTAGGTCATGACAGTCTGGAGAAAGTGTGAAATTCACCTGTCAAAACAGACTTGGGGTTACCTGTGTTTTAGGCTTTCCCCTTGGCGCCCAGGTAGGTGCATCCACACATGTTAGGTACCGTTTTCATCGGGACACCTGTGGGAACGCGGGATGGTAGGCCATGTGTTGTTGGCGGCGTGTTCCGATGGGTGAGCCGAGTGAAATGTGCAGAAAAGGTGTTTTTTCCCCACATTTCGGACTTTGTGGTGGTGTCTGGGTAATACATTCTGGACCGATTTGCGTAAATCATACCTCTGCGGATTCCCACGGGTGTCCTCTTTTCGGAAATGCATGGGGTTCCCTGTTTTCCTTGGTGGCTTGGACACCCGAGGCCTGTTAGGGAGAATTCTCTCTTTAGGCTGAATTTCCTAACCTAGTGAGTCCCCCAGCAACTTTGCTGGCTTTCTGGAGTTTGTTTTTTTCCTCCTGCCAAGAGTGAGACTCTTTTTCTCCCACTCTTGGACATGATTTATGGTATTCCTTTGACTGGTAATGTGTTTTATGGGCTATGGGGTCCTTTACTCCATAGGGTCTCATGTGTTTTTCCTATGTGTGTTACACAGCACCCTCCGTGCAGTAACACAGGGGTGTCATAGTGACACCCCACCATAAACTCCATACCCTGGGACTGACTACTGTCTCCCAGGGCATGTAAAGTCACCATTGGCTTTACTAGTCCCAAATTATTAACAGAAACCCGTACAAACCATCATATTGTAGACGTACTGGTCGGGGCAATTCGAATGCCCTGGGGTCTGTTAGTCGAGGGGGCATGTCTCTGTCCCCCCTGATCGAGTTTTGGCTGGTGGCAGTGGAAACTACTTTTTAGATTCGACCGCGAATATTTTCCTGTGGGATTTTCCCATTGTTCGAGGCTACCAACTTTATTTATTTAATTCTCATAGCCTCGAACATACCGCCGGTTTATTTAATTACTATTAATTCTCCAGTTGGTATTTTTTGCCAAGACTCGATTCTAAAATGGCGTTTGTGTTCTCTTCTGTGACTCCAACCCAAGTTGAGCCCTTTGTTCCACTTTTTGGCGGGCTTCTCCACAGAAGCCTCCAAAAGTGGTGCCACTCTGTCTGGGTACCACAGGGGGTGTGTGAGGGGGTTTAGGCACCCTGGACTGAGTTACCTTGGTAACTCAAGTCACACTCTTGTGTGTGATTGGCCCAAGTGGTGAGCCGGCCGGCTCACCACTTAGCATGTTTGAGTGACAGCTAGGCTGAGTGAATGGGGGTTTTGTGCATAAAATCAGGGCTTTGGGGACTGGAACTTCAGAAGTCGCCACAGGACCTGAGAATCCGACGAGGGAGAAGCTGAGCCGACCTACCACAACGACACCACCGGTGAAGCCCTGCAGAACCGACTCACCACTTCCTGACGACAGAGAAGATCTCCCGGCTGGAGAGACTTCTTCCCCTGACTGGTGGGCACAACCAGTTTACCTTCCTTTCTTCGCACCCCAGCCCGGTTTGTGGTCGAACTGTCCATGCACCGGACCACTCCTTGTACCTGAGAAACTCCGCGGCTGGTTTCTTCCCTGGCAGTGCAACGGACTCCTGTCTTCCTCCACGACGAGATCCTCTCATCCCCCGGACGAAGCACCGACTTGCACCCACTGCCAGGAACAACTGCCCCCGCTGGAGCGTTCTCACCACTTTAAGGTACCGTGTCCGCCAGGCCTCCCTTTCTAAAGATTGCTACAAGGTAATAATAACCCCTTAACCTTCGGGACCGGGCTGGCCGCCTTGACCCTCTAACTGGTCCCTTTCTTTGGTCCAACTCCTTTTTGAACCTCTACAAGACTTTTCTGCACTGCAACTGTGTGACCTTGGACACATTTCGTTTGGATCCTCTGAAGGTGGATCCGGCCTCTTGAACTCGAACTTCACGGTTTTACTTTGCCTTCCTCTCTTGTTATGTTCTGATAAAAGTGTTGAGATCTGTTTCAACTTGTTCTCTGTTTTTCTCTCCCTTTTTAAAACAAACTATTAGAGTGCCATCTACGTTAAGCGCTCACCGTTGTCTGAAAATAAGTGGAGCTTTACTTAAGACTTGTCTAATATTCTTTTTAAGGGTGTGTATATCTTTTAGTGACCGTGTTTTTGAATTGCTGTGTTTTTCTAGATGTGGTTTTAAATAAATAATTATATCTCTTTTACACCAAGCCCTGGTCAGTGTTTACTTGTTCTACTGTGTTCTCTTGACCTATCGTGAATACTCTATATACTGCCTAACTCTTCTTGAGGGAAGTCTGACTGCTCAGCCACAGCTACCAAGTGAATCTGTGTGGTACAGACTGCTACCAAGTTGGTTTACTGCCAAACACCTGTAGTCCTAAATCTTTTGCAGTGGTCCCAGAGGGAACTGCACAGGTTTCTGCCTAACACTGGTGTACAGCGGTGGGATTTGTATTGAGTATACACCTTAGAGTGCTTGTTGAACACTTTAGGACAACTAACCACAGAGTTTAGCACTAAAAAGCTGATTTTCTAACTGTCTGCTATGGAGAGTTATACCCTAGAATCATTGTCTGCCAAAACTGCTGATTGCTTTAAAGTATTGTGTAGACATAAGAATCTCTCTGAGAAGGGCAAGAAAATGGAATTTATAGAAAGATTGTTAGAAAACCAAAGTCTGGGTGGTACAGAGGAATCTACCCCCCCAGCAAATGTAGAAAACAGTGAAGGTATTGATCTGAATCAAAGTCTTGATAATGAGTCAGAAGAGGAAAGTGAACCTAATGACGTTAGCCACTGTGAGCCTCTGTCTGCCTTACCTACTGTACCTACTGGGCCTATACCAGCTCCCACATGTAACCCTGCTTATTTTGAACTTGAAAAAATGAAGCTTGAATTAGAGTACAAACATTTTATTGCTCAATTCGAAAGAAACCAAGAGCTAGAGTTCAGAAGAATGAATGCCCAGGCTTAGCAGAAGCAAGCTGAGTTAAGACTCATAGAAATAGAGCTTAATCATGAACTAGAAATGAAAAAGATGTCTGTGGAAAATGCTTCTCTCTCCTCTGGTTCTTCTAGGGGTTCCAGTCCCAAAAGACCCCGGATGCCTAAGGAATTAGTGGGTATGTATGAACCTAAGTTGGATGTGTTGGATTGGTTAAAAATGTTTGAGTATAATCATGGGCTCCAGGACATCACAGGGAATGAGTTACTTCCCTGGTTGTTCTCTAGGCTTCCCCCTGTTACAACTGATGTGGTAATGGAGTTGGGGGAGGTGGATAAGAAGGATTATGAATGTGTGAAACTAGCTTTGATAACTAGATTTGGGAAGACCCCTTCCCAGTACCTTAAGAGGTTTAGGACCCTCAAAAAGCATGATGGTACCCCTTGGGCTACCTGGGTGAATGAGTGTTTGAAAAACTTAGAGGGATGGATTAAGGGTTACAAGGTGAACACTTATGAGGGAATGAGAAATCTTGTTATGTTGGAGTCAATTTATGATGCCTGCTCTCCTGAGCTCAGACAGCACTTGGCTGATTCAAAGGAATTAGATTCCAGGAAGCTAGCTCAGGCTGTTGACTTGTGGGTTGCCAACAGGGCCACTCACAAGGATTCAGGGGTCACTCAGAAAAAGGATGAGGGAAAGCAGCCACAAAAGGGGAACCAAGAGATCTCTAATACCTCCCAAACCAAAGAGGCCCCCAAACAACAAAATAGCCAGGCTAAGTCCCAGGGTAAACCACCACAGGCTAGTGTACCTTCTGGTCACAAACCAGAACGAGGTCAGGCCAAGCCACCCTTCCAGAGAGCATTTGGAACATGCTATCTCTGTGGGGCAACTGACCACATCAAAGGAGATCCCAGATGTAAGGGTAAACCTGCAGGGATCAGCACAGTCTCCTTAGCCTTCACTCCTGAGGAGGAAGTCCAAATGGCTAGTTCTCACTTTGAAGTCTTAGCTGAAGAACATTTGGGTCTTCAAGCAAGTGTAACAGTAGAGTCCATGGGTCTGGTTAGTGATCAGAATAGGAGTGTGTACAACCCCATACCAGAAAACTCTAAAGTTTATTATATGGACAGTGTTCTTGTCAATGGCCAGGATACCCCTGCCAGGCGAGACTCTGGGGCCAGCAGAACAGTAGTGGATGAAAGCTTTTTCAGTCCTGAGGATGTTGCTAAGGCACCCAAAGGTCCCACTAAGATGTCTGGAGGCCCTGTCCAAATGGTTCCAATTCTACCAGCCCTCATTCAGTGTAATGACATGACCGTGTTGATTCCTGTCAGTGTTTAGACTGAGGTGCCTGGGAGAGTCCTGTTGGGGAATGATCTAAGAACTCTAGGAGTAGTATCCAGTACCCCCAGGCCTCCCAGTATGGAGACCCAGAACCAAACCAAATTGGCTAGAGAGGCCACCTTAAGGAACTACTCTAAGCCTGTGGGAACCTCTACTGAGAACCCTACTACAAGCCCTGGTGTTGGTAGGTTGACCTCTGACCCAGGAACATTTCAGGCTAACATGTTAGGGAAATGGGAGCCCCAACCAAGCTCCATCATTGTTCCCCCAGTTATAGAGTCATTGACTCCCCCTGCTTCTGGGGAAGAGGTGGATAGACCTACTGGAACCCTAACTAGGCCTAAGAGAACTGGTAATTCTCAGTGATGGTGGAAAACCAGAAAAGAAAAGTCTAAGGCCAAAAACCTTCAGACTGTTGGACCTTCCACAGAAGACTCCAACCCAATTCCTAGACTTAAGGGGAAAACT
The DNA here is from genome assembly GCF_040938575.1 of Ambystoma mexicanum. NCBI lineage: Eukaryota > Metazoa > Chordata > Amphibia > Caudata > Ambystomatidae > Ambystoma > Ambystoma mexicanum. The sequence goes on from NC_090934.1 coordinate 233,456,507, forward strand.
CCTAAAGTAGGTAAAGGTAGATCTAAGAGGAAGGAGAAGCATGTACCTTGCTTATCTCCATCCCCTCCAACCAAGAGGCCTAAAACCCAACCTTCTCCCAACAAAGAGGTGGTGAGGACCTCTGGAGGCCCCTCAAGATCTAAGGCAATCCTTTATAAGGACCCCTTGAAAAAGCCTAACACAGGTTCAGAAGTTGTAACAACTTCTGAGGGACTGGTCAACCAGATCCCCTATAACTTTAAAAAGACTGATGTTCCTCAAAGGGGTTGTAGGTCATATAGCTTACAAAGGAAAACCTTTGATTTGACCATAGAACATAGGTCAAGGTGTCACCACCAAAATGCTGATGGTCTCTCTAGGATGAATGTCATCGACTAGAGGTATCAGATTCATCCAGGAGTGGATTAAATCCTCCTGTCCCTTAGTCTGGGGGGGGGGAGGGGCGAGTTTTAGGGAGAATTCTCTCTTTAGGCTGAATTTCCTAACCTAGTGAGCCCCCCAGCAGCTTTGCTGGATTTCTGGAGTTTGTTTTTTTCCTCCTGCCAAGGGTGATACTCTTTTTCTCCCACTCTTGGACATAATTTATGGTATTCCTTTGACTGGTAATGTGTTTTATGGGCTATGGGGTCCTTTACTCCATAGGGTCTCATGTGTTTTTCCTATGTGTGTTACACAGCACCTTCCGTGCAGTAACACAGGGGTGTCATAGTGACACCCCACCATAGACTCCATACCCTGGGACTGACTACTGTCTCCCAGGGCATGTAAAGTCACCATTGGCTTTACTAGTCCCAAATTATTAACAGAAACCAGTACAAACCATCATATTGTGGATGTACTGGTCGGGGCAATTCGATTGCCCCGGGGTCTGTTAGTCAAGGGGGCACGTCTCCGTCCCACCTGATCGAGTTTTGGCTGGTGGCAGTGGAAACTACTTTTTATATTCGACCGCAAATATTTTCCTATGGGATTTTCCCATTGTTCGAGGCTACCAACTTTAATTATTTAATTCGCATAGCCTCGAACATACCGCTGGTTTATTTAATTAATATTATTTCTCCGGTTGGTATTTTTTGCCAAGACTCAATTCTAAAATGGCGTTTGTGTTCTCTTCTGTGACTCCAACCCAAGTCGAGCCCTTTGTTCCACATTTTGGCGGGCTTCTCCACAGAAGCCTCCAAAAGTGGTGCCACTCTGTCTGGGTACCACAGGGGGTGTGGGAGGGGTTTAGGCACCCTGGACTGAGTTACCTTGGTAACTCAAGTCGCACTCTTGTGTGATTGGCCACCACTTAGCATGTTTGAGTGACAGGTAGGCTGAGTGAATGGGGGTTTTCTGCATAAAAAAAGGCTTTGGGGACTGGAACTTCAGAAGTCGCCACAGGACCTGAGAATCCGATGAGGGAGAAGCTGAGCCGACCTACCATGACGACACCACCGGTGGAGCCCTGCAGAACCGGCTCACCACTTCCCGACGACAGAGAAGATCTCCCGGCTGGAGAGGCTTCTTCCCCTGACTGGTGGGCACAACCAGTTTACCTTTCTTTCTTCGCACCCCAGCCCGCTTTGTGGTCGAACTGCCCGTGCCAAGTACCCCGGCAGCCGGATAGCCACTCACCACTGAACCGCGAGTCACCGGACCACTCCTTGTACCTGAGAAACTCTGCGGCTGGTTTCTTCCCTGGCAGTGCAACGGACTCCTGTCTTCCTCCACTACGAGATCCTCTCATCCCCCGGACAAAGCACCGACTTGCACCCGCTGCCAGGAACAACTGCCCCGGCTGGAGCGTTCTCACCACTTTAAGGTACCGTGTCCGCCAGGCCTCCCTTTCTAAAGATTGCTACAAGGTAATAATAACCCCTTAACCTTCTGGACTGGGCTGGCCGCCTTGACCCTCTAACTGGTCCCTTTTTTTGGTCCAACTCCTTTTTGAACCTCTACAAGACTTTTGTGCACTGCAACTGTGTGACCTTGGACACATTTCGTTTGGATCCTCTGAAGGTGGATCCGGCCTCTTGAACTCGAACTTCACGGTTTTACTTTGCCTTCCTCTCTTGTTATGTTCTGATAAAAGTGTTGAGATCTATTTCAACTTGTTCTCTGCTTTTCTCTCCCTTTTTAAAACAAACTATTAGAGTGCCATCTACGTTAAGCGCTCACCGTTGTCTGAAAATAAGTGGAGCTTTACTTAAGACTTGTCTAATATTCTTTTTAAGGGTGTGTATATCTTTTAGTGACCGTGTTTTTGAATTGCTGTGTTTTTCTAGATGTGGTTTTAAATAAATAATTATATCTCTTTTACACCAAGCCCTGGTCAGTGTTTACTTGTTCTACTGTGTTCTCTTGACCTATCGTGAATACTCTATATACTGCCTAACTCTTCGTGAGGGAAGTCTGACTGCTCAGCCACAGCTACCAAGTGAATCTGTGCGGTACAGACTGCTACCAAGTGGGTTTACTGCCAAACACCCGTAGTCCTAAATCTTTTGCAGTGGTCCCAGAGGGAACTGCACAGGTTTCTGCCTAACACTGGTGTACAGCGGTGGGATTTGTATTGAGTATACACCTTAGAGTGCTTGTTGAACACTTTAGGACAACTAACCACAAAGCTTAGCACTAAAAAGCTGATTTTCTAACTGTCTGCTATGGAGAGTTATTCCCTAGAATCATTGTCTGCCAAAACTGCTGATTAAAAGTATTGTGTAGACATAAGAATCTCTCTGAGAAGGGCAAGAAAATGGAACTTATAGAAAGATTGTTAGAAAACCAAAGTCTGGGTGGTACAGAGGAATCTACCCCTCCAGCAAATGTAGAAAACAGTGAAGGTATTGATCTGAATCAAAGTCTTGATAATGAGTCAGAAGAGGAAAGTGAACCTAATGAAGTTAGCCACTCTGAGCCTCTGTCTGCCTTACCTACTGTACCTACTGTACCTACTGGGCCTATACCAGCTCCCACATGTAACCCTGCTTATTTTGAACTTGAAAAAATGAAGCTTGAATTAGAGTACAAACATTTTATTGCTCAATCTGAAAGAAACCAAGAGCTAGAGTTCAGAAGAATGAATGCCCAGGCTGAGCAGAAGCAAGCTGAGTTGAGACTCATAGAAATAGAGCTTAATCATGAACTAGAAATGAAAAAGTTGTCTGTGGAAAATGCTTCTCTCTCCTCTGGTTCTTCTAGGAGTTCCAGTCCCATAAGACCCCGGATGCCTAAGGAATTAGTGGGTATGTATGAACCTAAGTTGGATGTGTTGGATTGGTTAAACATGTTTGAGTATAATCATGGGCTCCAGGACATCACAGGGAATGAGTTACTTCCCTGGTTGTTCTCTAGGCTTCCCCCTGTTGCAACTGATGTGGTAATGGAGTTGGGGGAGGTGGATAAAAAGGATTATGAATGTGCGAAACTAGATTTGATAGCTAGATTTGGGAAGACCCCTTCCCAGTACCTTAAGAGGTTTAGGACCCTCAAAAAGCATGATGGTACCCCTTGGGCTACCTGGGTGAGTGAGTGTTTGAAAAACTTAGAGGGATGGATTAAGGGTTACAAGGTGAACACTTATGAGGGAATGAGAAATCTTGTTATGTTGGAGTCAATTTATGATGCCTGCTCTCCTGAGCTCAGACAGCACTTTGCTGATTCAAAGGAATTAGATTCAAGGAAGCTAGCTAAGGCTGCTGACTTGTGGGTTGCCAACAGGGCCACTCACAAGGATTCAGGGGTCACTCAGAAAAAGGATGAGGGAAAGCAGCCACAAAAGGGGAACCAAGAGATCTCTAATACCTCCCAAACCAAAGAGGCCCCCAAACAACAAAATAACCAGGCTACGTCCCAGGGTAAACCACCACAGGCTAGTGTACCTTCTGGTCACAAACCAGAACAAGGTCAGGCCAAGCCACCCTTCCAGAGAGCATTTGGAACATTCTATCTCTGTGGGGCAACTGACCACATCAAAGGAGATCCCAGATGTAAGGGTAAACCTGCAGGGATCAGCACAGTCTCCTTAGCCTTCACTCCTGAGGAGGAAGTCCAAATGGCTAGTGCTCACTTTGAAGTCTTAGCTGAAGAACATTTGGGTCTTAAAGCAAGTGTAACAGTAGAGTCCATGGGTCTGGTTAGTGATCAGAATAGGAGTGTGTACAACTCCATACCAGAAAACTCTAAAGTTTATTATATGGACAGTGTTCTTGTCAATGGCCAGGATACCCCTGCCAGGCGAGACTCTGGGGCCAGCAGAACAGTAGTGGATGAAAGCTTTTTCAGTCCTGAGGATGTTGCTAAGGCACCCAAAGGTCCCACTAAGATGTCTGGAGGCCCTGTCCAAATGGTTCCAATTCTACCAGCCCTCATTCAGTGTAATGACATGACAGTGTTGATTCCTGTCAGTGAGGTGAGACTGAGGTGCCTGGGAGAGTCCTGTTGGGGAATGATCTAAGAACTCTAGGAGTAGTATCCAGTACCCCCAGGCCTCCCAGTATGGAGACCAGAACCAAACCAAATTGGCTAGAGAGGCCACCTTAAGGAACTACTCTAAGCCTGTGGGAACCTCTACTGAGAACCCCACTACAAGCCCTGGTGTTGGTAGATTGACCTCTGACCCAGGCACATTTCAGGCTAACATGTTAGGGAAATGGGAGCCCCAACCAAGCTCCATCATTGTTCCCCCAGTTATAGAGTCCTTGACTCCCCCTGCTTCTGAGGAAAAGGTGGATAGACCTACTGGAACCCTAACTAGGCCTAAGAGAACTGGTAATTCTTAATGCTGGTGGAAAACCAGAAAAGAAAAGTCTAAGGCCAAAAACCTTCAGACTGTTGGACCTTCCACAGAAGACTCCAACCCAATTCCTAGACTTAAGGGGAAAACTCCTAAAGTAGCTAAAGGTAGATCTAAGAGGAAGGAGAAGCATGTACCTTGCTTATCTACATCCCCTCCAACCAAGAGGCCTGAAACCCAACCTTCTCCCAACAGAGAGGTGGTGAGGACCTCTGGAGGCCCCTCTAGATCTAAGCCAATCCTTTATAAGGACCCCTTGAAAAAGCCTAACACAGGTTCAGAAGTTGTAACAACTTCTGAGGGACTGGTCTACCAGATCCCCTATAGCTTTAAAAAGACTGATGTTCCTCAAAGGGGTTGTAGGTCATATAGCTTACAAAGGAAAACCTTTGATTTGACCATAGAACATAGGTCAAGGTGTCACCACCAAAATGCTGATGGTCTCTCTAGGATGAATGTCATCGACTAGAGGTATGAGATTCATCCAGGAGTGGATTAAATCCTCCTGTCCCTTAGTCTGGGGGGGGGGGGGCGAGTGTTAGGAAGAATTCTCTCTTTAGGCTGAATTTCCTAACCTAGTGAGTCCCCCAGCAGCTTTGCTGGATTTCTGGAGTTTGTTTTTTTCCTCCTGCCAAGGGTGAGACTCTTTTTCTCCCACTCTTGGACATAATTTATGGTATTCCTTTGACTGGTAATGTGTTTTATGGGCTATGGGGTCCTTTACTCCATAGGGTCTCATGTGTTTACCTATGTTTGTTACACAGCACCTTCCGTGCAGTAACACAGGGGTGTCATAGTGACACCCCACCATAGACTTCATACCCTGGGACTGACTACTGTCTCCCAGGGCATGTAAAGTCACCATTGGCTTTACAAGTCCCAAATTATTAACAGAAACCAGTACAAACCATCATATTGTGGATGTACCGATCGGGGCAATTCGATTGCCCCGGGGTCTGTTAGTCGAGGGGGCACGTCTCCGTCCCCCCTGATCGAGTTTTGGCTGGTGGCAGTGGAAACTACTTTTTATATTCGACCGCAAATATTTTCCTATGGGATTTTCCCATTGTTCGATGCTACCAACTTTAATTATTTAATTCTCATAGCCTGGAACATACCGCTGGTTTATTTAATTAATATTATTTCTCTGGTTGGTATTTTTTGCCAAGACTCAATTCTAAAATGGCGTTTGTGTTCTCTTCTGTGACTCCAACCCAAGTCGAGCCCTTTGTTCCACTTTTTGGCGGGCTTCTCCACAGAAGCCTCCAAAAGTGGTGCCACTCTGTCTGGGTACCACAGGGGGTATGGGAGGGGGTTTAGGCACCCTGGACTGAGTTACATTGGTAACTCAAGTCGCACTCTTGTGTGATTGGCCCAAGTGGTGAGCCGGCCGGCTCACCACTTAGCATGTTTGAGTGACAGGTAGGCTGAGTGAATGGGGGTTTTCTGCATAAAAGCAGGGCTTTGGGGACTGGAACTTCAGAAGTCGCCACAGGACCTGAGAATCCGATGAGGGAGAAGCTGAGCCGACCTACCACGACGACACCACCGGTGGAGCCCTGCAGAACCGGCTCACCACTTCCCGATGACAGAGAAGATCTCCCGGCTGGAGAGGCTTCTTCCCCTGACTGGTGGGCACAACCAGTTTACCTTTCTTTCTTCGCACCCCAGCCCGCTTTGTGGTCGAACTGCCCGTGCCAAGCACCCCGGCAGCCGGATAGCCACTCACCACTGAACCGCGAATCACCGGACCACTCCTTGTACCTGAGAAACTCTGCGGCTGGTTTCTTCCCTGGCAGTGCAACAGACTCCTGTCTTCCTCCACTACGAGATCCTCTCATCCCCCGGACGAAGCACCGACTTGCACCCGCTGCCAGGAACAACTGCCCTCGCTGGAGCGTTCTCACCACTTTAAGGTACCGTGTCCGCCAGGCCTCCCTTTCTAAAGATTGCTACATGGTAATAATAACCCCTTAACCTTCTGGACTGGGCTGGCCGCCTTGACCCTCTAACTGGTCCCTTTTTTTGGTCCAACTCCTTTTTGAACCTCTACAAGACTTTTGTGCACTGCAACTGTGTGACCTTGGACACATTTCGTTTGGATCCTCTGAAGGTGGATCCGGCCTCTTGAACTCGAACTTCACGGTTTTACTTTGCCTTCCTCACTAGTTATGTACTGATAAAAGTGTTGAGATCTGTTTCAACTTGTTCTCTGCTTTTCTCTCACTTTTTAAAACGAACTATTAGAGTGCCATCTACGTTAAGCGCTCACCGCTGTCTGAAAATAAGTGGAGCTTTACTTAAGACTTGTCTAATATTCTTTTTAAGGGAGTGTATATCTTTTAGTGACCGTGTTTTTGAATTGCTTACTATTAGTGCCTGTGTGTTTTTCTAGATGTGGTTTTAAATAAATAATTATATCTCTTTTACACCAATCCCTGGTCAGTGTTTACTTGTTCTACTGTGTTCTCTTGACCTATCGTGAATACTCTGTATACTGCCTAACTCTTCTTGAGGGAAGTCTGACTGCTCAGCCACAGCTACCAAGTGAATCTGTGTGGTACAGACTGGTACCAAGTGGGCTTACTGCCAAACACCTGTAGTCCTAAATCTTTTGCAGTGGTCCCAGAGGGAACTGCACAGGTTTCTGCCTAACAAGGCCCATATCTGTATGTTGTGCTTGTCTGGAGAAAGTGTGAAATTCACGAGTCAAAACAACTTGGGATTACCTGTGTTTTAGTCTTTCCCCTTGGTGCCCAGGTAGGTGCACCCACACATGTGAGGTACCGTTTTCATCGGGACACCTGTGGGAACGCGGGATAGTAGGCCAATATGTTGTTGGTGGCGTGTTTCGATGGGTGAGCCGAGTGAAATATGTGGAAAATGCATCTTTTTTTCTACATTTTGGACTTTGCAGGGGTGTCTGGGTAATAAATTCTGGGCCGATTTGCGCAAATCATACCTCTGCGGATTCCCACGGGTGTCCTCTTTTTGGAAATGCATGGGGTTCCCTGTTTTCCTTGGTGGCTTGGACAACCGAGGCCCATTTCTGTATGTTGTGCTTGTCTGGAGAAAGTGTGAAATTCAGGTGTCAAAACAGACTTGGGGTTACCTGTGTTTTAGGCTTTCCCCTTGGCGCCCAGGTAGGTGCACCCACATATGTGAGGTACTGTTGTCATCGGGACACCTGTGGGAACGCGGGACAGTAGGCCATGTGTTGTTGGCGGCGTTTTTCGATGAGTGAGCCGAGTGAAATGTGCAGAAAATGCATTTTATTCCCACATTTCGGAATTTGCAGGGGTGTCTGGGTAATAATTTCTGGGCCGATTTGCGCAAATCATACCTCTGCAGATTCCCACAGGTGCCCTCTTTTCGGAAATGCATGGGGTTCCCTGTTTTCCTTGTTGGCTTGGACAACCGAGGCCCATTTCTGTATGTTGTTCTTGTCTGGAGAAAGTGTGAAATTCAGGTGTCAAAACAGACTTGGGGTTACCTGTGTTTTAGGCTTTCCCCTTGGCGCCCAGGTAGGTGCACCCACATATGTGAGGTACTGTTTTCATCGGGACACCTGTGGGAACGCGGGATAGTAGGCCAATATGTTGTTGGCGGCGTGTTTCGATGAGTGAGCCGAGTGAAATGTGCAGAAAATGCATTTTTTTCCCACATTTCGGACTTTGCCGTGGTGTCTCGGTAATAAATTCTGTGGCGATTTGCGCAAATCATACCTCTGCGGATTCCCACGGGTGTCCTCTTTTCGGAAATGCATGGGGTTCCCTGTTTTACTTGGTTGCTTGGACACCCGAGGCCCATATCTGTATGTTGTGCTTGTCTGGAGAAAGTGTGAAATTCAGGTGTCAAAACAGCCTTGGGGTTACCTGTGTTTTAGGCTTTCCCCTTGGCGCCCAGGTAGGTGCACCCACACATGTGAGGTACCGTTTTCATCAGGACACCTGTGGGAACGTGGGACAGTAGGCCATTATGTTGTTGGTGGCGTGTTTCGATGGGTGAGCCGAGTGAAATATGAAGAAAATGCATCTTTTTTCCTACATTTCGGACTTTGCAGGGGAGTCTGGGTAATAAATTATGGGCCGATTTGCGCAAATCATACCTCTGCGGATTCCCACGGGTGTCCTCTTTTTGGAAATGCATGGGGTTCCCTGTTTTCCTTGGTGGCTTGGACAACCGAGGCCCATTTCTGTATGTTGTGCTTGTCTGGAGAAAGTGTGAAATTCACGTGTCAAAACAGACCTGGGATTAGCTGTGTTTTAGGCTTTCCCCTTGGCGCCCAGGTAGGTGCATCCACACATGTGAGGTACATTTTTCATCGGGACACCTGTGGGAACGTGGGACAGTAGGCCAATAAGTTGTTGGTGGCGTGTTTCGATGGGTGAGCTGAGTGAAATATGCAGAAAATGCATCTTTTTTCCTACATTTCGGACTTTGCAGGGGTGTCTGGGTAATAAATTCTGGGCCGATTTGCGCAAATCATACCTCTGCGGATTCCACCGGGTGTCCTCTTTTTGGAAATGCATGGGGTTCCCTGTTTTCCTTGGTTGCTTGGACAACCGAGGCCCATTTCTGTATGTTGTGCTTTTCTCGAGAAATTGTGAAATTCAGGTGTCAAAACAGACTTGGGGTTACCTCTGTTTTAGGCTTTCCCCTTGGCGCCCAGGTAGGTGCACCCACATATGTGAGGTACCATTTTCATCGGGACACCTGTGGGAACGCGGGACAGTAGGCCATGTGTTGTTGGCAGCGTGTTTCGATGGTGAGCCGAGTGAAATGTGCAGAAAATGCATTTTTTTCCCACATTTCGGACTTTGCGGGGGTGTCTGGGTAATAAATTCTTTGCCGATTTACGCAAATCATACCTCTGCGGATTCCCACGCGTGTCCTCTTTTTGGAAATGCATGGGGTTCCCTGTTTTCCTTGGTGGCTTGGACACCCGAGGCCCATATCTGTATGTTGTGCTTGTCTGAAGAAAGTGTGACATTCAGGTGTCAAAACAGACTTGGGGTTACCTGTGTTTTAGGCTTTCCCCTTGGCGCCCAGGTAGGTGCACCCACACATATTAGGTACCGTTTTCATCGGGACACCTGTGGGAACACGGGATAGTAGGCCAATATGTTGTTGGCGGTGTGTTTCGATGGGTGAGCCGAGTGAAATGTGCGGAAAATGCATTTTTTTCACACATTTCGGACTTTGCAGGGGTGTCTGGGTAATACATTCTGGGCAGATTTACGCAAATCATACCTCTGTGGATTCCCACGGGTGTCCTCTTTTTGGAAATGCATGGGGTTCCCTGTTTTCCTTGGTACCTTGGACACCCGAGGCCCATATCTGTATGTTGTGCTTGTCTGGAGAAAGTGTGAAATTCACGTGTCAAAACAGACCTGGGATTACCTGTGTTTTAGGCTTTCCCCTTGGCGCCCAGGTAGGTGCACCCACACATGTGAGGTACCGTTTTCATCAGGACACCTGTGGGAACGTGGGACAGTAGGCCAATATGTTGTTGGTGGCGTGTTTCGATGGGTGAGCCGAGTGAAATATGAAGAAAATGCATCTTTTTTCCTACATTTCGGACTTTGCAGGGGAGTCTGGGTAATAAATTCTGGGCCGATTTGCGCAAACCATACCTCTGCGGATTCCCACGGGTGTCCTCTTTTTGGAAATGCATGGGGTTCCCTGTTTTCCTTGGTGGCTTGGACAACCGAGGCTCATTTCTGTATGTTGTGCTTGTCTGGAGAAAGTGTGAAATTCACGTGTCAAAACAGACCTGGGATTAGCTGTGTTTTAGGCTTTCCCCTTGGCGCCCAGGTAGGTGCACCCACACATGTGAGGTACATTTTTCATCGGGACACCTGTGGGAACGTGGGACAGTAGGCCAATATGTTGTTGGTGGCGTGTTTCGACGGGTGAGCTGAGTGAAATATGCAGAAAATGCATCTTTTTTCCTACATTTCGGACTTTGCAGGGGTGTCTGGGTAATAAATTCTGGGCCGATTTGCGCAAATCATACCTCTGCGGATTCCACCGGGTGTCCTCTTTTTGGAAATGCATGGGGTTCCCTGTTTTCCTTGGTGGCTTGGACAACCGAGGCCCATTTCTGTATGTTGTGCTTTTCTCGAGAAATTGTGAAATTCAGGTGTCAAAACAGACTTGGGGTTACCTCTGTTTTAGGCTTTCCCCTTGGCGCCCAGGTAGGTGCACCCACATATGTGAGGTACCATTTTCATCGGGACACCTGTGGGAACGCGGGACAGTAGGCCATGTGTTGTTGGCAGCGTGTTCCGATGGTGAGCCGAGTGAAATGTGCAGAAAATGCATTTTTTTCCCACATTTCGGACTTTGCGGGGGTGTCTGGGTAATAAATTCTGTGCCGATTTGCGCAAATCATACCTCTGCGGATTCCCACGTGTGTCCTCTTTTTGGAAATGCATAGGGTTCCCTGTTTTCCTTGGTGGCTTGGACACCCGAGGCCCATATCTGTATGTTGTGCTTGTCTGAAGAAAGTGTGACATTCAGGTGTCAAAACAGACTTGGGGTTACCTGTGTTTTAGGCTTTCCCCTTGGCGCCCAGGTAGGTGCACCCACACATATTAGGTACCGTTTTCATCGGGACACCTGTGGGAACACGGGATAGTAGGCCAATATGTTGTTGGCGGTGTGTTTCGATGGGTGAGCCGAGTGAAATGTGCGGAAAATGCATTTTTTTCACACATTTCGGACTTTGCAGGGGTTTCTGGGTAATAAATTCTGGGCCGATTTGCGCAAATCATACCTCTGCGGATTCCACCGGGTGTCCTCTTTTTGGAAATGCATGGGGTTCCCTGTTTTCCTTGTTGGCTTGGACACCCGAGGCCCATATCTGTATGTTGTGCTTGTCCGGAGAAAGTGTGAAATTCAGGTGTCAAAACAGACTTGGGGTTACCTGTGTTTTAGGCTTTTCCCTTGGCGCCCAGGTAGGTGCACCCACATATGTGAGGTACTGTTTTCATCGGGACACCTTTGGGAACGCGGGACAGTAGGCCATGTGTTGTTGGCGGCGTGTTTCGATGAGTGAGCCGAGTGAAATGTGCAGAAAATGCATTTTTTCCCACATTTCGGACTTTGCAGGGGTGTCTGGGTAATAAATTCTGGGCCGATTTGCGCAAATCATACCTCTGCAGATTCCCACAGGTATCCTCTTTTCGGAAATGCATGGGGTTCCCTGTTTTCCTTGGTGGCTTGGACACCCGAGGCCCATATCTGTATGTTTTGCTTGTCTGGAGAAAGTGTGAAATTCACGTGTCAAAACAGACTTGGGATTACCTGTGTTTAGGCTTTCCCCTTGGTGCCCAGGTAGGTGCACCCACACATGTGAGGTAGTGTTTTCATCGGGACACCTGTGGGAACGCGGGATAGTAGGCCAATATGTTGTTGGCGGCGTGTTTCGATGGGTGAGCCGAGTGAAATGTGCGGAAAATGCATTTTTTTCCCACATTCGGACTTTGCAGGGGTGTCTGGGTAATAAATTCGGGGCCAATTTGCGCAAATCATACCTCTGCGGATTCCCACGGGTGTCCTCTTTTCGGAAATGCATGGGGTTCCCTGTTTTCCTTGGTGGCTTGGACACCCGTGGCCCATATCTGTATGTTGTGCTTGTCTGGAGAAAGTGTGAAATTCAGGTGTCAAAACAGACTTGGGGTTACCTGTGTTTTAGGCTTTCCCCTTGGCACCCAAGTAGGTGCACCCACATATGTGAGGTACTGTTTTCATCGGGACACCTGTGGGAACGCGGGACAGTAGCCCATGTGTTGTTGGTGGCGTGTTTCGATGAGTGAGCCGAGTGAAATGTGCAGAAAATGCATTTTTTCCCACATTTCTGACTTTGCAAGGGTGTCTGGGTAATAAATTCTGGGCCAATTTGCGCAAATCATTCCTCTGCAGATTCCCACGGGGGTCCTCTTTTCGGAAATGCATGGGGTTCCCTGTTTTCCTGGGTGGCTTGGACACCCGAGGCCCATATCTGTATGTTGTGCTTGTCTGGAGAAAGTGTGAAATTCACGTGTCAAAACAGACTTGGGATTACCTGTGTTTTAGGCTTTCCCCTTGGTGCCCAGGTAGGTGCACCTACACATGTGAGGTACCGTTTTCATCGGGACACCTGTAGGAACGCGGGACGGTAGGCCATGTGTTGTTGGCGGCGTGTTTCGATGGGTGAGCCGAGTGAAATGTGTGGAAAATGCGTTTTTTCCCCACATTTCAGACTTGGTGGTGGTGTCTGGGTAATACATTCTGGGCCGATTTGCGCAAATCATACCTCTGCGGATTCCCATGGGTGTCCTCTTTTCGGAAATGCATGGGGTTCCCTGTTTTCCTTGGTGGCTTGGACACCCGAGGCCCATATCTGTATGTTGTGCTTGTCTGGAGAAAGTGTGAAATTCAGGTGTCAAAACAGACTTGGGGTTACCTGTGTTTTAGGCTTTCCCCTTGGCACCCAGGTAGGTGCACCCACATATGTGAGGTACTGTTTTCATCGGGACACCTGTGGGAACGCGGGACAGTAGCCCATGTGTTGTTGGTGGCGTGTTTCGATGAGTGAGCCGAGTGAAATGTGCAGAAAATGCATTTTTTTCCCACATTTCGGACCTTGCAGGGGTGTCTGGGTAATAAATTATGGGCCGATTTGCGCAAATCATACCTCTGCAGATTCCCACAGGTGTCCTCTTTTCGGAAATGCATGGGGTTCCCTGTTTTCCTTGGTGGCTTGGACACCCGAGGCCCATATCTGTATGTTTTGCTTGTCTGGAGAAAGTGTGAAATTCACGTGTCAAAACAGACTTGGGATTGATTACCTGTGTTTTAGGCTTTCCCCTTGGTGCCCAGGTAGTTGCACCCACACATGTGAGGTAGTGTTTTCATCGGGACACCTGTGGGAACGCGGGATAGTAGGCCAATATGTTGTTGGCAGCGTGTTTCGATGGGTGAGCCGAGTGAAATGTGCAGAAAATGCATTTCTTTCCTACATTTCGGACTTTGCCGGGGTGTCTGGGTAATAAATTCTGGGCCGATTTGAGCAAATCATACCTCTGCATATTCCCACCGGTGTCCTCTTTTGGGAAATGCATGGGGTTCCCTGTTTTCCTTGGTGGCTTGGACACCCGAGGCCCATATTTGTATGCTGTGCTTGTCTGGAGAAAGTGTGAAATTCACGTGTCAAAACAGACTTGGGATTACCTTTGTTTTAGGCTTTCCCCTTGGCGCCCAGGTAGGGGCACACACACATATGAGGTACCGTTTTCATCAGGACACCTGTGGGAATGCGGGACAGTAGGCCAATATGTTGTTGGTGGCGTGTTTCGATGGGTGAGCCGAGTGAAATATGCGGAAAATGCATCTTTTTTCCTACATTTCGGACTTTGCAGGGGTGTCTGGGTAATAAATTCTGGGCCGATTTGCGCAAATCATACCTCTGCGGATTCCCACGGGTGTCCTCTTTTTGGAAATGCATGGGGTTTCCTGTTTTCCTTGGTGGCTTGGACAACCGAGGCCCATTTCTGTATGTTGTGCTTGTCTGGAGAAAGTGTGAAATTCAAGTGTCAAAACTGACTTGGGGTTACCTGTGTTTTAGGCTTTCCCCTTGGCGCCCAGGTAGATGCACCCACATATGCGAGGTACCATTTTCATCGGGACACCTGTGGGAACGCGGGACAGTAGGCCATGTGTTGTTGGCGGCGTGTTTCGATGGGTGAGCCGAGTGAAATGTGCAGAAAATGCATTTCTTTCCTACATTTCGGACTTTGCCGGGGTGTCTGGGTAATAAATTCTGTGCCGATTTGCGCAAATCATACCTCTGCATATTCCCACCGGTGTCCTCTTTTCGGAAATGCATGGGGTTCCCTGTTTTACTTGGTGGCTTGGACACCCGAGGCCCATATCTGTATGTTGTGCTTGTCTGGAGAAAGTGTGAAATTCAGGTGTCAAAACAGACTTGGGATTACCTGAGTTTTAGGCTTTCCCCTTGGCGCCCAGGTAGGTGCACCCACACATATGAGGTACCGTTTTCATCGGGACACCTGTGGGAACGCGGGACAGTAGACCATGTGTTGTTGGTGGCGTTTTTCGATGGGTGAGCCGAGTGAAATGTGCGGAAAAAGCATTTTTTCACACATTTCGGACTTTGCGGGGGTGTCTGGGTAATACATTCTGGGCCGATTTACGCAAATCATACCTCTGCGGATTCCCACGGGTGTCCTATTTTTGGAAATGCATGGGGTTCCCTATTTTCTTTGGTAGCTTGGACACCCGAGCGAGGCCCATATCTTTATGTTGTGCTTGTCTGGAGAAAGTGTGAAATTCACGTGTCAAAACAGACTTGGGATTACCTGTGTTTTAGGCTTTCCCCTTGGCGCCCAGGTAGGTGCACCTACACATGTGAGGTACCGTTTTCATCGGGACACCTGTGGGAACGCGAGACGGTAGGCCATGTGTTGTTGGCGGCGTGTTTCGATGGGTGAGCCGAGTGAAATGTGCGGAAAATGCGTTTTTTCCCCACATTTCGGACTTTGTGGTGGTGTCTGGTAATACATTCTGGACCGATTTGCGCAAATCATACCTCTGCGGATTCCCACGGATGTCTCCTTTTCGGAAATGCATGGGGTTCCCTGTTTTCCTTGGTGGCTTGGACACCCGAGGCCCATATCTGTATGCTGTGCTTGTCTGGAGAAAGTGTGAAATTCACGTGTCAAAACAGACTTGGGTTTACCTTTGTTTTAGGCTTTCCCCTTGGCGCCCAGGTAGTTGCACACACACATATGAGGTACCGTTTTCATCGGGACACCTGTGGGAACGCGGGACAGTAGGCCATGTGTTGTTGGCGGCGTGTTTCGATGAGTGAGCCGAGTGAAATGTGCAGAAAATGCATTTTTTTCCCACATTTCGGACTTTGCAGGGGTGTCTGGGTAATGAATTCTGGGCCGATTTGCGCAAATCATACCTCTGCGAATTCCCACGGGTGTCCTCTTTTTGGAAATGCATGGGGTTCCCTGTTTTCCTTGGTGGCTTGGACAACCGAGGCCCATTTCTGTACGTTGTGCTTGTCTGGAGAAAGTGTGAAATTCAGGTGTCAAAACAGACTTGGGGTTATCTATGTTGTAGGCTTTCCCCTTGGCGCCCAGGTAGATGCACCCACATATGTGAGGTACCATTTTCATCGGGACATCTGTGGGAACGCGGGACAGTAGGCCATGTGTTGTTGGCGGCGTGTTTCGATGGGTGAGCCGAGTGAAATGTGCAGAAAATGCATTTTTTTCCCACATTTCGGACTTTGCCGTGGTGTCTCGGTAATAAATTCTGTGCCAATTTGCGCAAATCATACCTCTGTGGATTCCCACGGGTGTCCTCTTTTCGGAAATGCATGGGGTTCCCTGTTTTACTTGGTGGCTTGGACACCCGAGGCCCATATCTGTATGTTGTGCTTGTCTGGAGAAAGTGTGAAATTCAGGTGTCAAAACAGCCTTGGGGTTACCTGTGTTTTAGGCTTTCCCCTTGGCGCCCAGGTAGGTGCACCCACAAATATGAGGTACCTTTTTCATCGGGACACCTGTGGGAACCCGGGAAAGTAGACCATGTGTTGTTGGTGGCGTGTTTCTATGGGTGAGCCGAGTGAAATGTGCGGAAAAAGCATTTTTTCACACATTTCGGACTTTGCGGGGGTGTCTGGGTCATACATTCTGGGCAGATTTACGCAAATCATACCTCTGCGGATTCCCACGGGTGTCCTCTTTTTGGAAATGCATGGGGTTCCCTGTTTTCCTTGGTAGCTTGGACACCCGAGGCCCATATCTGTATGTTGTGCTTGTCTGGAGAAAGTGTGAAATTCACGTGTCAAAACAGACCTGGGATTACCTGTGTTTTAGGCTTTCCCCTTGGCGCCCAGGTAGGTGCACCCACACATGTGAGGTACCGTTTTCATCGGGACACCTGTGGGAACGTGGGACAGTAGGCCAATATGTTGTTGGTGGCGTGTTGCGATGGGTGAGCAGAGTGAAATATGAAGAAAATGCATCTTTTTTCCTACATTTCAGACTTTGCAGGGGAGTCTGGGTAATAAATTCTGGGCCGATTTGCGCAAATCATACCTCTGCGGATTCCCACGGGTGTCCTCTTTTTGGAAATGCATGGGGTTCCCTGTTTTCCTTGGTGGCTTGGACAACCGAGGCCCATTTCTGTATGTTGTGCTTGTCTGGAGAAAGTGTGAAATTCACGTGTCAAAACAGACCTGGGATTACCTGTGTTTTAGGCTTTCCCCTTGGCGCCCAGGTAGGTGCACCCACACATGTGAGGTACAGTTTTCATCGGGACACCTGTGGGAACGTGGGACAGTAGGCCAATATGTTGTTGGTGGCGTGTTTCGATGGGTGAGCTGAGTGAAATATGCAGAAAATGCATCTTTTTTCCTACATTTCGGACTTTGCAGGGGTGTCTGGGTAATAAATTCTGGGCCGATTTGCGCAAATCATACCTCTGCGGATTCCCACGGGTGTCCTCTTTTTGGAAATGCATGGGGTTCCCTGTTTTCCTTGGTGGCTTGGACAACCGAGGCCCATTTCTGTATGTTGTGCTTTTCTGGAGAAATTGTGAAATTCAGGTGTCAAAACAGACTTGGGGTTACCTCTGTTTTAGGCTTTCCCCTTGGCGCCCAGGTAGGTGCACCCACATATGTGAGGTACCATTTTCATCGGGACACCTGTGGGAACGCGGGACAGTAGGCCATGTGTTGTTGGCGGCGTGTTTCGATGGTGAGCCGAGTGAAATGTGCAGAAAATGCATTTTTTTCCCACATTTCGGACTTTGCGGGGGTGTCTGGGTAATAAATTCTGTGCCGATTTGCGCAAATCATACCTCTGCGGATTCCCACGCGTGTCCTCTTTTTGGAAATGCATGGGGTTCCCTGTTTTCCTTGGTGGCTTGGACACCCGAGGCCCATATCTGTATGTTGTGCTTGTCTGAAGAAAGTGTGACATTCAGGTGTCAAAACAGACTTGGGGTTACCTGTGTTTTAGGCTTTCCCCTTGGCGCCCAGGTAGGTGCACCCACACATATTAGGTACCGTTTTCATCGGGACACCTGTGGGAACACGGGATAGTAGGCCAATATGTTGTTGGCGGTGTGTTTCGATGGGTGAGCCGAGTGAAATGTGCGGAAAATGCATTTTTTTCACACATTTCGGACTTTGCAGGGGTTTCTGGGTAATACATTCTGGGCCGATTTACGCAAATCATACCTCTGTGGATTCCCACGGGTGTCCTCTTTTTGGAAATGCATGGGGTTCCCTGTTTTCCTTGTTGGCTTGGACACCCGAGGCCCATATCTGTATGTTGTGCTTGTCCGGAGAAAGTGTGAAATTCAGGTGTCAAAACAGACTCGGGGTTACCTGTGTTTTAGGCTTTCCCCTTGGCACCCAGGTACATGCACCCACACATGTGAGGTACCGTTTTCATCGGGACACCAGTAGGAACGCGGGACGGTAGGCCATGTGTTGTTGGCGGCGTGTTTCTATGGGTGAGCCGAGTGAAATGTGTGGAAAATGCGTTTTTCCCCACATTTCAGACTTTGCAGGGGTGTCTGGGTAATAAATTCTGGGCTGTTTTGCGCAAATCATATCTCTGCGGATTCCCACGGGTGTCCTCTTATTGGAAATGCATGGGGTTCCCTGTTTTCCTTGGTGGCTTGGACAACCGGGGCCCATTTATGTATGTTGTGCTTGTCTGTAGAAAGTGTGAAATTCAGGTGTCAAAACAGACTTGGGGTTACCTGTGTTTTAGGCTTTCCCCTTGGCGCCCAGGTAGGTGCACCCACAAATGTGAGGTACTGTTTTCATCGGGACACCTGTGGGAACGCGGGATAGTAGGCCATGTGTTGTTGGCGGCGTGTTTCGATGGGTGAGCCGAGTGAAATGTGCAGAAAATGCATTTTTTTCCCCACACTTCGGACTTTGCGGGGGTGTCTGGGTAATAAATTCTGGGCCGACTTGCGCAAATCATACCTCTGCAGATTCCCACGGGTGTCCTCTGGCCAGAAATTCATGGGGTTCGCTGTTTTCCTTGGTGGCTTGGACACCCGAGGCCCATATCTGTATGTTGTGCTTGTCTGGAGAAAGTGTGAAATTCACGTGTCAAAACAGACTTGGGGTTACCTGTGTTTTAGGCTTTCCCCTTGGCGCCCAGGTAGGTGCACCCACATATGTGAGGTACTGTTTTCATCGGGACACCTGTGGGAAGGCGGGATAGTAGGCCATGTGTTGTTGGCGGCGTGTTTCGATGGGTGAGCCGAGTGAAATGTGCGGAAAATGCATCTTTTTTCCTACATTTCGGACTTTGCAGGGGTGCCTGGGTAATAAATTCTGGGCCGATTTGCACAAATCATACCTCTGCGGATTCCCACGGGTGTCCTCTTTTTGGAAATGCATGGGGTTCCCTGTTTTCCTTGGTGGCTTGGACAACCAAGGCCCATTTCTGTACGTTGTGCTTGTCTGGAGAAAGTGTGAAATTCAGGTGTCAAAACAGACTTGGGGTTACCTGTGTTTTAGGCTTTCCCCTTGGCGCCCAGGTAGATGCACCCACATATGTGAGGTACCATTTTCATCGGGACATCTGTAGGAACGCGGGACAGTAGGCCATGTGTTGTTGGCGGCGTGTTTCGATGGGTGAGCCGAGTGAAATGTGCAGAAAATGCATTTTTTTTCCACATTTCGGACTTTGCCGGGGTGTCTCGGTAATAAATTCTGTGCCGATTTGCGCAAATCATACCTCTGCAGATTCCCACGGGTGTCCTCTTTTCGGAAATGCATGGGGTTCCCTGTTTTCCTTGGTGGCTTGGACACCCGTGGCCCATATCTGTATGTTGTGCTTGTCTGGAGAAAGTGTGAAATTCAGGTGTCACAACAGCCTTGGGGTTACCTGTGTTTTAGGCTTTCCCCTTGGCGCCCAGGTAGGTGCACCCACACATATGAGGTACCGTTTTCATCGGGACACCTGTGAGAACCCGGGACTCGGGTGAGCCGAGTGAAATGTGCGGAAAAAGCATTTTTTCCTACATTTCGGACTTTGCAGGGGTGTCTGGGTAATAAATTCTGGGCCAATTTGCGCAAATCATACCTCTGCGGATTCCCACGGGTGTCCTCTTTTTGGAAATGCATGGGGTTCCCTGTTTTCCTTGGTGGCTTGGACAACCGAGGCCCATTTCTGTATGTTGTGCTTTTCTGGAGAAATTGTGAAATTCAGGTGTCAAAACAGACTTGGGGTTACCTCTGTTTTAGGCTTTCCCCTTGGCGCCCAGGTAGGTGCACCCACATATGTGAGGTACCATTTTCATCGGGACACCTGTGGGAACGCGGGACAGTAGGCCATGTGTTGTTGGCGGCGTGTTTCGATGGTGAGCCAAGTGAAATGTGCAGAAAATGCATTTTTTTCCCACATTTCGGACTTTGCGGGGGTGTCTGGGTAATAAATTCTGTGCCGATTTGCGCAAATCATACCTCTGCGGATTACCACGCGTGTCCTCTTTTTGGAAATGCATGGGGTTCCCTGTTTTCCTTGGTGGCTTGGACACCCGAGGCCCATATCTATATGTTGTGCTTGTCTGAAGAAAGTGTGACATTCAGGTGTCAAAACAGACTTGGGGTTACCTGTGTTTTAGGCTTTCCCCTTGGCGCCCAGGTAGGTGCACCCACACATATTAGGTACTGTTTTCATCAGGACACCTGTGGGAACACGGGATAGTAGGCCAATATGTTGTTGGCGGTGTGTTTCGATGGGTGGGCCGAGTGAAATGTGCGGAAAATGCATTTTTTTCACACATTTCGGACTTTGCAGGGGTTTCTGGGTAATACATTCGGGGCCGATTTACGCAAATCATACCTCTGTGGATTCCCACGGGTGTCCTCTTTTTGGAAATGCATGGGGTTCCCTGTTTTCCTTGTTAGCTTGGACACCCGAGGCCCATATCTGTATGTTGTGCTTGTCCGGAGAAAGTGTGAAATTCAGGTGTCAAAACAGACTCGGGGTTACCTGTGTTTTAGGCTTTCCCCTTGGCACCCAGGTAGGTGCACCCACACATGTGAGGTACCGTTTTCATCGGGACACCTGTGGGAACGCGGGACGGTAGGCCATGTGTTGTTGGCGGAGTGTTTCTATGGGTGATCCGAGTGAAATGTGTGGAAAATGCGTTTTTCCTCACATTTCAGACTTTGCAGGGGTGTCTGGGTAATACATTCTGGGCTGTTTTGCGCAAATCATATCTCTGCGGATTCCCACGGGTGTCCTCTTTTTGGAAATGCATGGGGTTCCCTGTTTTCCTTGGTGGCTTGGACAACCGAGGCCCATTTATGTATGTTGTGCTTGTCTGTAGAAAGTGTGAAATTCAGGTGTCAAAACAGACTTGGGGTTACCTGTGTTTTAGGCTTTCCCCTTGGCGCCCAGGTAGGTGCACCCACATATGTGAGGTACTGTTTTCATCGGGACACCTGTGGGAATGCAGGATAGTAGGCCATGTGTTGTTGGCGGCGTGTTTCGATGGGTGAGCCGAGTGAAATGTGCAGAAAATGCATTTTTTTTCCACACTTCGGACTTTGCGGGGTTGTCTGGGTAATAAATTCTGTGCCTACTTGCGCAAATCATACCTCTGCAGATTCCCACAGGTGTCCTCTGGCCGGAAATGCATGGGGTTCGCTGTTTTCCTTGGTGGCTTGGACACCCGAGGCCCATATCTGTATGTTGTGCTTGTCTGGAGAAAGTGTGAAATTCACGTGTCAAAACAGACTTGGGATTACCTGTGTTTTAGGCTTTCCCCTTGGCATCCAGGTAGGTGCACCCACATATGTGAGGTACCGTTTTCATCGGCACACCTGTGGGAATGCGGGACAGTAGGCCATGTGTTGTTAGCGGCGTGTTTCGATGGGTGAGCCGAGTGAAATGTGCGGAAAATGCATTTTTTCCCCATATTTCGGACTTTGTGGTGGAGTCTGGGTAATACATTCTGGGCTGATTTGCGCAAATCATACCTCTGCGGATTCCCACGGGTGTCCTCTTTTCGGAAATGCATGGGGTTCCCTGTTTTCCTTGGTGGCTTGGACACCCGAGGCCCATATATGTATATTGTGCTTGTCTGGAGAAAGTGTGAAATTCACGTGTCAAAACAGACTTGGGATTACCTGTGTTTTAGGCTTTCCCCTTGGCGCCCAGGTAGGTGCACCCACACATGTGAGGTACCGTTTTCATTGGGACACCTTTGGGAATGCGGGAAAGTAGGCCAATATGTTGTTGGTGGCATGTTTCGATGGGTGAGCCGAGTGAAATGTGCGGAAAATGCATCTTTTTTCCTACATCTTGGACTTTGCAAGGGTGTCTGGGTAATAAATTCTGGGCCGATTTCCGCAAATCATACCTCTGCGGATTCCCACGGGTGTACTCTTTGGAAATGCATGGGGTTCCCTGTTTTCCTTGGTGGCTTGGACAACCGAGGCCCATATCTGTATGTTGTGCTTGTCTGGAGAAAGTGTGAAATTCAGGTGTCAAAACAGACTTGGGGTTACCTGTATTTTAGGCTTTCCCCTTGGCGCCCAGGTAGGTGCACCCACACATGTGAGGTACCGTTTTCATCGTGACACCTGTGGGAACGCGGGATAGTAGGCCAAAATGTTGTTGGTGGCGTGTTTTGATGGGTGAGCCGAGTGAAATATGCGGAAAATGCATCTTTTTTCTTACATTTTGGACTTTGCAGGGGTGTCTGGGTAATAAATTCTGGGCCGATTTGCGCAAATCATACCTCTGCGGATTCCCACGGCTGTCCTCTTTTTGGAAATGCATGGGGTTCCCTGTTTTCCTTGGTGGCTTGGACAACCGAGGCCCATTTATGTATGTTGTGCTTGTCTGTGTCAAGGAGTTCCCCCCCTTCTCACCTTAGTTCGATCTTTGCTGAATTTCTTGGTCGATGCCTTCTTACGGACGGATCTGGTCTTGAATAAGGCTGCACGAATCTCTTCCGACTCCAGCGTGCGTTCAAAGTTCCGGGATGCAAAGATCCAGGAAACCGGGAAATTTACAGAGTGTGCTACTCAGCACACGAGTCCAGGAATCAAGCAAGGAAGGAAAGGGACTAGGAATGGGGTTGGTTGGGAAAGAACCAAGGAAAACAATACCGCGAGCTATGGAGCACACGTCTGGTCGCTACTTCGCAATAGCATTGAGACGCGCAGAGCCGCGGGAGGCGTGGTCTATTAATAGACCACGCTACGTCCAACGTGTAGAGCGAGAAAGGTGTTTCACAGTGGACGGCCATGTTGGGAGTACAAGGGAGTGTAAGCCCCATTGAGACAAGGACCAGGAAGTCCAAAAGGGGCGTGTTCTGTAGGTCATGACAGTCTGGAGAAAGTGTGAAATTCACGTGTCAAAACAGACTTGGGGTTACCTCTGTTTTAGGCTTTCCCCTTGGCGCCCAGGTAGGTGCACCCACATATCTGAGGTACCATTTTCATTGGGACACCTGTGGGACCGCGGGACGGTAGGCCATGTGTTGTTGGCGGCGTGTTTCGATGGGTGAGCCGAGTGAAATGTGGAGAAAAGGTGTTTTTTCCCCACATTTCGGAATTTGCGGGGGTGTCTGGGTAATAAATTCTGGGCCGATTTGCGCAAATCATACCTCTGCAGATTCCCACAGGTATCCTCTTTTCGGAAATGCATGGGGTTCCCTGTTTTCATTGGTGGCTTCGACACCCGAGGCCCATATCTGCATGTTGTGCTTGTCTGGAGAAAGTGTGAAGTTCAGGTGTCAAAACAGACTTGGGGTTACCTCTGTTTTAGGCTTTCCCCTTGGCGCCCAGGTAGGTGCACCCATATATCTGAGGTACCATTTTCATTGGGACACCTGTGGGAACGCGGGACAGTAGGCCATGTGTTGTTGGCGGCGTGTTTCGATGGTGAGCCGAGTGAAATGTGTGGAAAATGCGTTTTTTTCGCCACATTTCAGACTTTGCGGGGGTGTCTGGGTAATAAATTCTGGGCCGATTTGCGCAAATCATACCTCTGCAGATTCCCACAGGCATCCTCTTTTCGGAAATGCATGGGGTTCCCTGTTTTCATTGGTGGCTTGGACACCCGAGGCCCATATCTGTATGTTTTGCTTGTCTGGAGAAAGTGTGAAATTCACGTGTCAAAACAGACTTGGGATTACCTGTGTTTAGGCTTTCCCCTTGGTGCCCAGGTAGGTGCACCCACACATGTGAGGTAGTGTTTTCATCGGGACACCTGTGGGAACACGGGATAGTAGGCCAATATGTTGTTGGCGGCGTGTTTCGATGGGTGAGCCGAGTGAAATGTGCGGAAAATGCATTTTTTTCCCACATTCGGACTTTGCAGGGGTGTCTGGGTAATAAATTCTGGGCCAATTTGCGCAAATCATTCCTCTGCAGATTCCCACGGGTGTCCTCTTTTCGGAAATGCATGGGGTTCCCTGTTTTCCTGGGTGGCTTGGACACCCGAGGCCCATATCTGTATGCTGTGCTTGTCTGGAGAAAGTGTGAAATTCACGTGTCAAAACAGACTTGGGATTACCTGTGTTTTAGGCTTTCCCCTTGGTGCCCAGGTAGGTGCACCTACACATGTGAGGTACTGTTTTCATCGGGACACCTGTAGGAACGCGGGACGGTAGGCCATGTGTTGTTGGCGGCGTGTTTCAATGGGTGAGCCGAGTGAAATGTGTGGAAAATGCGTTTTTTCCCCACATTTCAGACTTGGTGGTGGTGTCTGGGTAATACATTCTGGGCCGATTTGCGCAAATCATACCTCTGCGGATTCCCACGGGTGTCCTCTTTTCGGAAATGCATGGGGTTCCCTGTTTTCCTTGGTGGCTTGGACACCCGTGGCCCATATCTGTATGTTGTGCTTGTCTGGAGAAAGTGTGAAATTCAGGTGTCAAAACAGACTTGGGGTTACCTGTATTTTAGGCTTTCCCCTTGGCACCCAAGTAGGTGCACCCACATATGTGAGGTACTGTTTTCATCGGGACACCTGTGGGAACGCGGGACAGTAGCCCATGTGTTGTTGGTGGCGTGTTTCGATGAGTGAGCCGAGTGAAATGTGCAGAAAATGCATTTTTTTCCCACATTTCTGACTTTGCAAGGGTGTCTGGGTAATAAATTCTGGGCCAATTTGCGCAAATCATTCCTCTGCAGATTCCCACGGGTGTCCTCTTTTCGGAAATGCATGGGGTTCCCTGTTTTCCTGGGTGGCTTGGACACCCGAGGCCCATATCTGTATGTTGTGCTTGTCTGGAGAAAGTGTGAAATTCACGTGTCAAAACAGACTTGGGATTACCTGTGTTTTAGGCTTTCCCCTTGGTGCCCAGGTAGGTGCACCTACACATGTGAGGTACCGTTTTCATCGGGACACCTGTAGGAACGCGGGACGGTAGGCCATGTGTTGTTGGCGGCGTGTTTCAATGGGTGTGCCGAGTGAAATGTGTGGAAAATGCGTTTTTTCCCCACATTTCGGACTTGGTGGTGGTGTCTGGGTAATACATTCTGGGCCGATTTGCGCAAATCATACCTCTGCGGATTCCCACGGGTGTCCTCTTTTCGGAAATGCATGGGGTTCCCTGTTTTCCTTGGTGGCTTGGACACCCGAGGCCCATATCTGTATGTTGTGCTTGTCTGGAGAAAGTGTGAAATTCAGGTGTCAAAACAGACTTGGGGTTACCTGTGTTTTAGGCTTTCCCCTTGGCACCCAGGTAGGTGCACCCACATATGTGAGGTACTGTTTTCATCGGGACACCTGTGGGAACGCGGGACAGTAGCCCATGTGTTGTTGGTGGCGTGTTTCGATGAGTGAGCCGAGTGAAATGTGCAGAAAATGCATTTTTTTCCCACATTTCGGACTTTGCAGGGGTGTCTGGGTAATAAATTATGGGCCGATTTGCGCAAATCATACCTCTGCAGATTCCCACAGGTGTCCTCTTTTCGGAAATGCATGGGGTTCCCTGTTTTCCTTGGTGGCTTGGACACCCGAGGCCCATATCTGTATGTTTTGCTTGTCTGGAGAAAGTGTGAAATTCACGTGTCAAAACAGACTTGGGATTGATTACCTGTGTTTTAGGCTTTCCCCTTGGTGCCCAGGTAGGTGCACCCACACATGTCAGGTAGTGTTTTCATCGGGACACCTGTGGGAACGCGGGATAGTAGGCCAATATGTTGTTGGCAGCGTGTTTCGATGGATGAGCTGAGTGAAATGTGCAGAAAATGCATTTCTTTCCTACATTTCGGACTTTGCCGGGGTGTCTGGGTAATAAATTCTGGGCCCATTTGCGCAAATCATACCTCTGCATTTTCCCACCGGTGTCCTCTTTTCGGAAATGCATGGGGTTCCCTGTTTTCCTTGGTGGCTTGGACACCCGAGGCCCATATTTGTATGTTGTGCTTGTCTGGAGAAAGTGTGAAATTCACGTGTCAAAACAGACTTGGGATTACCTTTGTTTTAGGCTTTCCCCTTGGCGCCCAGGTAGGGGCACTGTGATGCCGGAAATGCATCTGAGGGACAGGGCCTCTGAATCCTTGTCCTTTTCTGCCTTTTATCGTGTGTTCTGTTATGTTTTCTGCCCAGGAATCCATTTGGGACTCCTGGCAGTGCAGCTCTCTCTTTTGGTTTGGTGAACAGACCCCTGGGATACCCTTATGGCACCCATGGGTGGGGGGTACAACCCTGTGCCCCTAGTGTATGTTTTTGGGCACCTGTGGGTGGCCCACAGAGCAGGGTATGGGCTGGTGGCAGCTCCATGCTGAATTGGACAGGTGCTCTGGGTGTCCTCCATTTTGGGATACCCAGGCCCTGCCATTGGAATCAGTTGATTCCTGATAGGAAACAAGATGGCCCCTGTGGCCTCTTGCTTTCTATTGCCTGTTATCTTGTTTTTCCCAAAGTCCTGGGAAGCCCTGACTCTGTCCCTTCCCCCTGACTGGCTGTTGGGTGGAAGTTCCATATATGGTGTTGTTGTGAAGGCCCAGCTAGACTGACTGGAGCCTTCCCAGTGACTGTATGTTGTGGGTACCTCCTGTGGGTGGGACCTGGGTGAATGGAGTGTGTGACCAATATACACTCCTTGTTGTGGTTGTCTGGTTTCTGGCATGAGAGACAAAGACTGAGACAGCCCTGCCCGAAACTGGCCTGAATGCAGTGTGTAGTGTTGAATGGCTGGGTACTTGTCCCAATCCACATTCCTTGTTGTGAGTGTCTGAAAGGGAGGAGTGTGGCCTGAATGCACTGTGTGCCTGATTGGCTGACTGACTGCATGAATGCCCTTCTGTGTGATTGGCTGCTGTGTGTGTGCCAGCAGTGTGGATGAGAGACAGAATAGTATATCTGGGGACCTCTCACCACTGGAAATTGTTCAGAAGCATTCAGAAGCTGAGTCTCCACTCAAGAGTAACTGGATTTGCTGATCCTCGACGTCCAGCTGGAAGAAGAAGACTTGCTGTGGCATTTGCTTCGACGGAACTGAAGGTTGTCGAAATCGTCGAGGACTGACCCGAGAGAGGACCTGGCTAGGCGCCCTCTTCCCGTGCTCCGAGGGACCATCGAGCACCGCTGAATCTTCGCCGAAGCGCCCTGGAAGTCAGACCCTCGAAAGGCTGCCGACCCGAGACGGGACCGCCGAGGAGATCGAAGTGAAGCACCCGGACATCGACGCTGTCGAAGTCCATTGCCGTCGACCAGGGTTCGCAGGTCTGTGTAACCGCTGGAGGCCCGTCGAAGTTGTGTTGCCCAGCCGTGGGAACCACTTGACGCCGTGCCGCCGACGACCGGAGCCGTCCGCTCCTTGCCTAAGAACATTCAATCGAAGGACTCTCTCGACCGCATCGTCGACCGCTTATCCTGCCGGAGAAAGTCGAGGACGACCAACGCGCCGAGGAGAAACCTGCCGGTGGGTTTCCCGCCACCCGACGACCCCAAAGACTCGGACGACTCGACGCCCTTGCTGGGCTCCCGTCTCTACAATCTTTGCGGTCCAGAACTATTGTCATCGAGGTGCCCCGCACACCTCCGCCTTGCAGGACGCCGACGCCCCGACGCCGACGAGCACCGCTCGGACGGAGCTGCCGCCTCTTCGACAACGTTCGGCCTCGTTCGTCGACGGACGTTCGACGCCCCGTGCCTCCCGCCTGAAAAGGAAGGCATTCAAGAAGGGCCGTCGATTCCCCGTCGCCGAACAGCGAGTCCCTCGACGCTTGTCGACGCCTTTTCGAGGAACTCGACTCCACCAGGTACATTGGGGGGGTAAAAACATTATAGGAGAGAAATAGACTATTGAACAATATCTGGACTGGGCTGGTGTTATATCTCTTTATTTTGCAGGTTGCCCAGGTGGGGGGATCTCCACACAGAACTGTGTCCAGTAGCAAGGGCCAGTATTCTGCCTATTGTTTCAACCCTCTGTTATCTCTCCTCTCTCTATTGCTGGTTTCCTTCTTATTGATCTGTGTGCCATTTCTACAGTATTGTGAATGCACTTTAGTGAGGTCTAATATTAGTGGTACCACTTTAGAATTGTAGATATTTACCATTGCTGATTTTCCTGAGCACAAAGTGCGTTATTGTGATAAGTGTACATAACCCTTGAATATTAATTATATAAAGACTGTGTTTTCAGTAATACAGTGTGTGGACATTCCTTTGTGGGGGCTTGGGGATACACTGTACTTAAGAACCAGCCTGCATCACCTCCCGAGAAGCTAGGCCTTGATTGCTCGCCCATCGCTACCGTATTAGAGAATCTTGGCTGGGGTCCTCTGTGCCTCCCCTCTACCATATAGAGAGCAGAAGTACAGACCCCCCCACCGGTCTTCTTTACAAAGCTGGTGGCAGCGGTGGGATGCTTATGGTTTTAAGACTCAGTGTATAACCGTGCCACTTACAAAATATCCGCACTTTTATTAGATTAAGGTTTGGGTGTGTACCAAATAACTGCATTACAAGCAATGGAGGCCATTGCAAATGGTAAATTGACTCGGATGAGCTTAGAGGCTCTCCAGAGTGCTTGTGAAGCCAGGGAGTTAGACTTTGTGGATAAGTCTAGGGCTGAGCTGATAGCTGCCCTGGTGGATTACCAGACTGATGGTGAAACTCTTGAGGAAGGGGGGGATGCAACCAGTGAGGACTCTGCCCCTGGGGTTGTCGCTGAATCTGTTTCTGGGAATGCCACCATTCCTGCTGCCTCTGTTCCAAACCCCAGCAATTCCATGGAACTTGAGTTATTGAGGATGAAGTTAGCCTTTGAATATCGCAAGTTGGAAATAGAAGCTGAGCTTAAGAAAGAGGAGCTGGCACAGCAAGTGGAACTCAAGAATAGGGATCTTGAACTCAGAAATAAGGACCTTGAACTCAAAAGCCAGGACACTGAATGTCAGAGAATCCAGCTAGAGAAAGCTAGAGTGGAGACTTCAGCTAGATCCAGTGAGAGTGTCAGGTCCCCAGCCACCAAGTTTATGAAAGATTTGGTTGGTGTGTTTGTGGAGGGTTCAGATATCCTCCAATGGATTGAAGCGTTTGAAATGGCTTGTGCAATTCATGATGTAGATAAAAGAGATTGGGCTAAGTGTTTGTTAAGCAGAGTGCCTCAAACTGGATATGACTGTATTCTGAAGCTGAGTGTGGAAGAAAGGGGTCAGTATGAGTGTATGAAGTCTGCTTTGATTGCCAAGTTTGGCAAGACACCTGCCCAATACCTTAAAAGGTTCAGGGAATTTAAGAAAAGAGAGAATGTGTCTTGGGTTGACTGGGTGAGTACTGCGCACATGAACATGATGGGGTGGATTGATGGATACAAGGTGAAAACTTTTGTTGAGTTGTCCCACCTCTTGTTTTTTGAGCATTTTTCTGAAGCCTGTTCACCAGAGCTGCGTCAGTATGTGGCTGACCAGAACATTTTGGACCCCTTTAAGCTGGCTAGGTTGGCTGACAAGTGGGTCTCCCACCGGGTGTCCCCTAAGGACTCCAGTGGGAAGGACAAGGACAAAGAAAAGGGGGCCTCTCAGAAAGCTGAGGAGTCCCAAAAGCAGTCACAGTCGGGTAAACCAAAACCTTCCTCTCCTAAGACCCAAAAATCTGGTGGGGATAAGTCCTCTGTGGGTGGGAATAAGAGTAGTGGTCCACCTGCTGCAAAGCAGGCTCCCAGTGGTTCCAGTACCGTACCCCGCACTCCTGGCACTTGTTGGGATTGTGGGGCTCTGGATCACAAAAGGGGTGACCCCAAGTGTAAAGGTAAGGCACTTGGAGTACAGGCTGTCAGCCTGACCTACCCTTACCCCGTGTCTGAGGTGGAGGCCACTGTCCTCCCCTCCTCTACAGGAATCACATTTGGTGCTCCAGTAGAGATTTCCTTAGTGTCCCTTGGGGCCTGGGACCAGTACGCAGAAGTACTGGCGACTATCCCACAGAACACCCGTAGATTTTTGAGAAGTGTCCTCTTGAATGGCCAGCCTTCTACTGGTTTGAGAGACACTGGGGCAAGCATGACAGTGGTGGACAGGACCCTGCTCAAGCCAGAGGACTATGAAGGTGCTCCTCTGCAAACCACCAGGTTAGCTGGTGGGCCTCCCAAATTATCGCCTGTAGCCCTAGTCACACTCATGATTGGAGACAAGACAGCAAAGCTTCCTGTCCTGGTTCAGGACAATGTCCCTGCTAACATTCTGTTAGGAAATGATCTAGTAGAGTTGGGGTTGATCTCGGATGGTCTTCCCATGACTGCTGCTGCAGTCACTAGGTCACAGGTGACACCGGGTCTGGCTGTGAGTCAGGTATCCGAGCCAAAGGCGAGGCCTAAGGCAAGAAGAAGGAAGACCAAGAAGGCCACCTCTGTGGAGGGAACACCTTCTCTTCCTGCTGTTCCGACAGCACCCAATGGGATCCATGCTCCGGACGGGCTGGGTCCAGCGGAAAACCCAAACTCAACTCCTGTGGGAGAAGAGACAGAAGACTCTCCTGTGGGAGAGGTTCTCAACCCGGAGGATCATCCCGACCTTCAATGCTTGTTAGCTGAAGGGGGACCCTCCCGGGCAGACTTCTGTAAGGGACAGAGAGAGTGCCACTCTCTCGAGGGCCTGAGGAAACAGGCCCTGTCCCAGGCACAAGGTGAAGTGCCTAGGACATTCAAGATTTATTGGGAGGGTGAGCTCCTTGTTAGTGAGCCCACTAAGCCCGAACCTGGTGCCCGCAAGAGGTTGGTGGTACCCCAGGTTTACAGGCCCTTCCTACTGCAGTTGGCGCATGAGGTGCCCTTGGCTGGTCATCTTGGGACCAAGAAGACTAAGCAGAGGCTCTCTGCCCATTTCTACTGGCCACGGATGGGAGTAGAGGTGGAGTCCCACTGCAGGACCTGCCCAACTTGTCAGTTGTCTGGCAAGACTGGAGGCAGGGTCATTGCCCCACTGCAGCCATTACCAGTGGTTGGCACACCATTTGAGAGGGTGGGCATCGACATCGTCGGTCCCCTTGACCCTCCCACTTCAGGTGGACATCGGTTCATCCTGGTCTTGGTAGATCATGCCACCAGGTACCCTGAGGCAATACCCCTTCGGACTGTTACTGCCAAGGTGGTTGCCAGGGCTCTCCTGGGCATTTTCACCCGTGTTGGATTCCCCAAGGAGGTTGTCTCTGACCGAGGATCCAACTTCATGTCTAGTTACATGAAAACCATGTGGAAAGAGTGCGGAGTAACCTACAAGTTCTCCACCTCTTACCACCCCCAGACCAATGGTCTGGTTGAGAGATTTAATAAAACTCTCAAGGGCATGCTAGGTGCTTTGGAAGAGCCCCTGAGGAGGAAATGGGATCTCCTCCTGCCATGCCTGCTGTTTGCTTACAGAGAAGTACCTCAAGAGGGTGTTGGTTTCAGCCCCTTTGAGTTACTCTTTGGACATCCCGTGAGGGGGCCCCTCGCCTTGATCCGAGAAGGCTTGGAAGCCACCCCTCCAGGTCCCGCCAAGCAAGTGGGGGACTATGTGTTAGGCCTCAGGCGGAGGATGACACAAATGATGGGTCAGGCAACAGCGAATCTCAAGGCCAGCCAGGAATTGAATAAGTACTGGCATGACCTTAAAGCCTCGCAAGTGGATTGGACTCCGGGACAGGAAATCCTTGTGATGGAGCCTACCAAGCCTAGAGCTTTGGCAGACAAGTGGACTGGACCCTTCAGGATAATCTCCAAGATGGGCGAAGTCAATTATCTGGTGGACATGGGAGCCTCTGGGGTAGCCCCCCAGGTATTCCATGTCAACAGGCTCAAGCCTTTCCACAGGCGAGCAGAGGTCTCATGTCTCTTGCTAGCTTCAGGGCAAGAAGAGGATGAGAGTGAGCCCCTTCCTGATTTGCTGCATAGCAACCCTCAGGATGGCTCAGTGGAGGGAGTACAACTCTCTCCCGATTTGACAACAGAGCAGCAGAGGGCCTGCCGGGCTTTGCTCCAGCAGTATGCCCCTCTGTTTTCACTGACACCGGGCCTTACACCGTGGTGTAAGCACGAAATTGACACTGGTGACAGTGTGCCTGTCAAAAGCAGGAGCTATCGTATGTCAGATACCGTCAAAAACCACATCCAGGCTGAGGTCGCCAAGATGTTGGATCTGGGTGTTATTGAACCCTCCACCAGTCCCTGGTCCAGTCCAGTGGTCCTTGTCCCCAAGGCAAGTTCCCCGGCGGGTACCAAGGATTGGAGGTTCTGTGTGGACTACCGAGGAGTCAATGCCGTCACCAAAACTGACGCGCACCCATTGCCCAGGGCTGATGAGCTCGTGGACACTATAGGTGCTGCCAAATTTGTGAGCACCTTTGACCTTACCTCAGGCTATTGGCAAATAGCTCTGACGGACCATGCCAAGGAAAAGACGGCATTCTCCACACCTGAGGGACTCTACCAGTTTAGGGTCATGCCCTTTGGGTTGAAGAATGCCCCTGCCACCTTCCAGAGATTGGTCAACCATGCGCTCAGTGGGCTGGAAGCCTTTTGTGTGGCTTACTTAGACGACATTGCCGTCTACAGTTCCACCTGGGAAGAGCATTTGACACATCTGGATAAGGTGTTGCAGGCCTTGAAAAGGGCTAACCTCACTATCAAGGCCACCAAGTGCCAGATAGCTCAGGGGAAAGTTACCTATCTTGGTCATGAGGTAGGAGGGGGTCAAATCCAACCTCTCTCCAGTAAAGTACAGGACGTACAGAACTGGGAGACTCCCACTACTCAAACCCAGGTGAGAGCCTTTTTGGGCCTCACTGGGTACTATCGCAATTTCATGGCAGACTATGGAACCATAGCTGCACCCCTGACAGCTCTAACTTCGCCCAAACAGCCTAGGAAGGTTAATTGGACTGAAGACTGTCAGAGGGCCTTTGGTGGCTTGAAAGAAAGTCTGTGTAGGGCACCTGTGTTGAGTGCGCCTGACTACAGCCGACCCTTTATCGTCCAGACGGATGCCTGCGACACCGGAATTGGAGCTGTCTTGTCCCAGTTAGATGACAAAGGGAGAGAACATCCTATCATATTCATCAGTAGACAACTCAAGGGTAGAGAACTTAGGTGGGCTACTGTTGAAAAGGAATGTTTTAGTATAGTTTGGAGCCTTAGGCGTTTTAGGCCCTACCTTACGGGGTCCACCTTCAAGGTCCAAACAGATCATAAGCCCCTGAAGTGGCTTATGCAGATGAAGGGTGAGAATCCGAAATTGCTCAGGTGGTCGATTAGCCTACAAGGGCTAGACTTCACCATAGAGCACAGACCAGGGAAGAGTCACGATAATGCAGATGGCCTTTCCAGAAGGTATGTTGACCGTCTGGATGAGGGTGTCTATCCCGTGGGAGATTAGGCACCCTCCACCTCAGTCTGGGGGGGGCGACTGTGATGCCGGAAATGCATCTGAGGGACAGGGCCTCTGAATCCTTGTCCTTTTCTGCCTTTTATCGTGTGTTCTGTTATGTTTTCTGCCCAGGAATCCATTTGGGACTCCTGGCAGTGCAGCTCTCTCTTTTGGTTTGGTGAACAGACCCCTGGGATACCCTTATGGCACCCATGGGTGGGGGGTACAACCCTGTGCCCCTAGTGTATGTTTTTGGGCACCTGTGGGTGGCCCACAGAGCAGGGTATGGGCTGGTGGCAGCTCCATGCTGAATTGGACAGGTGCTCTGGGTGTCCTCCATTTTGGGATACCCAGGCCCTGCCATTGGAATCAGTTGATTCCTGATAGGAAACAAGATGGCCCCTGTGGCCTCTTGCTTTCTATTGCCTGTTATCTTGTTTTTCCCAAAGTCCTGGGAAGCCCTGACTCTGTCCCTTCCCCCTGACTGGCTGTTGGGTGGAAGTTCCATATATGGTGTTGTTGTGAAGGCCCAGCTAGACTGACTGGAGCCTTCCCAGTGACTGTATGTTGTGGGTACCTCCTGTGGGTGGGACCTGGGTGAATGGAGTGTGTGACCAATATACACTCCTTGTTGTGGTTGTCTGGTTTCTGGCATGAGAGACAAAGACTGAGACAGCCCTGCCCGAAACTGGCCTGAATGCAGTGTGTAGTGTTGAATGGCTGGGTACTTGTCCCAATCCACATTCCTTGTTGTGAGTGTCTGAAAGGGAGGAGTGTGGCCTGAATGCACTGTGTGCCTGATTGGCTGACTGACTGCATGAATGCCCTTCTGTGTGATTGGCTGCTGTGTGTGTGCCAGCAGTGTGGATGAGAGACAGAATAGTATATCTGGGGACCTCTCACCACTGGAAATTGTTCAGAAGCATTCAGAAGCTGAGTCTCCACTCAAGAGTAACTGGATTTGCTGATCCTCGACGTCCAGCTGGAAGAAGAAGACTTGCTGTGGCATTTGCTTCGACGGAACTGAAGGTTGTCGAAATCGTCGAGGACTGACCCGAGAGAGGACCTGGCTAGGCGCCCTCTTCCCGTGCTCCGAGGGACCATCGAGCACCGCTGAATCTTCGCCGAAGCGCCCTGGAAGTCAGACCCTCGAAAGGCTGCCGACCCGAGACGGGACCGCCGAGGAGATCGAAGTGAAGCACCCGGACATCGACGCTGTCGAAGTCCATTGCCGTCGACCAGGGTTCGCAGGTCTGTGTAACCGCTGGAGGCCCGTCGAAGTTGTGTTGCCCAGCCGTGGGAACCACTTGACGCCGTGCCGCCGACGACCGGAGCCGTCCGCTCCTTGCCTAAGAACATTCAATCGAAGGACTCTCTCGACCGCATCGTCGACCGCTTATCCTGCCGGAGAAAGTCGAGGACGACCAACGCGCCGAGGAGAAACCTGCCGGTGGGTTTCCCGCCACCCGACGACCCCAAAGACTCGGACGACTCGACGCCCTTGCTGGGCTCCCGTCTCTACAATCTTTGCGGTCCAGAACTATTGTCATCGAGGTGCCCCGCACACCTCCGCCTTGCAGGACGCCGACGCCCCGACGCCGACGAGCACCGCTCGGACGGAGCTGCCGCCTCTTCGACAACGTTCGGCCTCGTTCGTCGACGGACGTTCGACGCCCCGTGCCTCCCGCCTGAAAAGGAAGGCATTCAAGAAGGGCCGTCGATTCCCCGTCGCCGAACAGCGAGTCCCTCGACGCTTGTCGACGCCTTTTCGAGGAACTCGACTCCACCAGGTACATTGGGGGGGTAAAAACATTATAGGAGAGAAATAGACTATTGAACAATATCTGGACTGGGCTGGTGTTATATCTCTTTATTTTGCAGGTTGCCCAGGTGGGGGGATCTCCACACAGAACTGTGTCCAGTAGCAAGGGCCAGTATTCTGCCTATTGTTTCAACCCTCTGTTATCTCTCCTCTCTCTATTGCTGGTTTCCTTCTTATTGATCTGTGTGCCATTTCTACAGTATTGTGAATGCACTTTAGTGAGGTCTAATATTAGTGGTACCACTTTAGAATTGTAGATATTTACCATTGCTGATTTTCCTGAGCACAAAGTGCGTTATTGTGATAAGTGTACATAACCCTTGAATATTAATTATATAAAGACTGTGTTTTCAGTAATACAGTGTGTGGACATTCCTTTGTGGGGGCTTGGGGATACACTGTACTTAAGAACCAGCCTGCATCACCTCCCGAGAAGCTAGGCCTTGATTGCTCGCCCATCGCTACCGTATTAGAGAATCTTGGCTGGGGTCCTCTGTGCCTCCCCTCTACCATATAGAGAGCAGAAGTACAGACCCCCCCACCGGTCTTCTTTACAGGCACACACACATATGAGGTACCGTTTTCATCAGGACACCTGTGGGAATGCGGGACAGTAGGCCAATATGTTGTTGGTGGCGTGTTTCGATGGGTGAGCCGAGTGAAATATGCGGAAAATGCATCTTTTTTCCTACATTTCGGACTTTGCAGGGGTGTCTGGGTAATAAATTCTGGGCCGATTTGCGCAAATCATACCTCTGCGGATTCCCACGGGTGTCCTCTTTTTGGAAATGCATGGGGTTTCCTGGTTTCCTTGGTGGCTTGGACAACCGAGGCCCACTTCTGTATGTTGTGCTTGTCTGGAGAAAGTGTGAAATTCAAGTGTCAAAACTGACTTGGGGTTACCTGTGTTTTAGGCTTTCCCCTTGGCGCCCAGGTAGATGCACCCACATATGCGAGGTCCCATTTTCATCGGGACACCTGTGGGAACGCGGGACAGTAGGCCATGTGTTGTTGGCGGCGTGTTTCGATGGGTGAGCCGAGTGAAATGTGCAGAAAATGCATTTCTTTCCTACATTTCGGACTTTGCCGGGGTGTCTGGGTAATAAATTCTGTGCCGATTTGCGCAAATCATACCTCTGCATATTCCCACCGGTGTCCTCTTTTCGGAAATGCATGGGGTTCCCTGTTTTACTTGGTGGCTTGGACACCCGAGGCCCATATCTGTATGTTGTGCTTGTCTGGAGAAAGTGTGAAATTCAGGTGTCAAAACAGACTTGGGGTTACCTGAGTTTTAGGCTTTCCCCTTGGCGCCCAGGTAGGTGCACCCACACATATGAGGTACCGTTTTCATCGGGACACCTGTGGGAACGCGGGACAGTAGACCATGTGTTGTTGGTGGCGTTTTTCGATGGGTGAGCCGAGTGAAATGTGCGGAAAAAGCATTTTTTCACACATTTCGGATTTGCAGGGGTGTCTGGGTAATACATTCTGGGCCGATTTACGCAAATCATACCTCTGCGGATTCCCACGGGTGTCCTCTTTTTGGAAATGCATGGGGTTCCCTGTTTTCTTTGGTAGCTTGGACACCCGAGGCCCATATCTTTATGTTGTGCTTGTCTGGAGAAAGTGTGAAATTCACGTGTCAAAACAGACTTGGGATTACCTGTGTTTTAGGCTTTCCCCTTGGCGCCCAGGTAGGTGCACCTACACATGTGAGGTACCGTTTTCATCGGGACACCTGTGGGAACGCGAGACGGTAGGCCATGTGTTGTTGGCGGCATGTTTCGATGGGTGAGCCGAGTGAAATGTGCGGAAAATGCGTTTTTTCCCCACATTTCGGACTTTGTGGTGGTGTCTGGGTAATAAATTCTGGGCCGATTTGCGCAAATCATACCTCTGCGAATTCCCACGGGTGTCCTCTTTTTGGAAATGCATGGGGTTCCCTGTTTTCCTTGGTGGCTTGGACAACCGAGGCCCATTTCTGTACGTTGTGCTTGTCTGGAGAAAGTGTGAAATTCAGGTGTCAAAACAGACTTGGGGTTATCTATGTTGTAGGCTTTCCCCTTGGCGCCCAGGTAGATGCACCCACATATGTGAGGTACCATTTTCATCGGGACATCTGTGGGAACGCGGGACAGTAGGCCATGTGTTGTTGGCGGCGTGTTTCGATGGGTGAGCCGAGTGAAATGTGCAGAAAATGCATTTTTTTCCCACATTTCGGACTTTGCCGTGGTGTCTCGGTAATAAATTCTGTGCCGATTTGCGCAAATCATACCTCTGTGGATTCCCACGGGTGTCCTCTTTTCGGAAATGCATGGGGTTCCCTGTTTTACTTGGTGGCTTGGACACCCGAGGCCCATATCTGTATGTTGTGCTTGTCTGGAGAAAGTGTGAAATTCAGGTGTCAAAACAGCCTTGGGGTTACCTGTGTTTTAGGCTTTCCCCTTGGCGCCCAGGTAGGTGCACCCACAAATATGAGGTACCTTTTTCATCGGGACACCTGTGGGAACCCGGGAAAGTAGACCATGTGTTGTTGGTGGCGTGTTTCTATGGGTGAGTCGAGTGAAATGTGCGGAAAAAGCATTTTTTCACACATTTCGGACTTTGCGGGGGTGTCTGGGTAATACATTCTGGGCAGATTTACGCAAATCATACCTCTGCGGATTCCCACGTGTGTCCTCTTTTTGGAAATGCATGGGGTTCCCTGTTTTCCTTGGTAGCTTGGACACCCGACGCCCATATCTGTATGTTGTGCTTGTCTGGAGAAAGTGTGAAATTCACGTGTCAAAACAGACCTGGGATTACCTGTGTTTTAGGCTTTCCCCTTGGCGCCCAGGTAGGTGCACCCACACATGTGAGGTACCGTTTTCATCGGGACACCTGTGGGAACGTGGGACAGTAGGCCAATATGTTGTTGGTGGCATGTTTCGATGGGTGAGCAGAGTGAAATATGAAGAAAATGCATCTTTTTTCCTACATTTCAGACTTTGCAGGGGAGTCTGGGTAATAAATTCTGGGCCGATTTGCGCAAATCATACCTCTGCGGATTCCCACGGGTGTCCTCTTTTTGGAAATGCATGGGGTTCCCTGTTTTCCTTGGTGGCTTGGACAACCGAGGCCCATTTCTGTATGTTGTGCTTGTCTGGAGAAAGTGTGAAATTTACGTGTCAAAACAGACCTGGGATTACCTGTGTTTTAGGCTTCCCCCTTGGCGCCCAGGCAGGTGCACCCACACATGTGAGGTACAGTTTTCATCGGGACACCTGTGGGAACGTGGGACAGTAGGCCAATATGTTGTTGGTGGCGTGTTTCGATGGGTGAGCTGAGTGAAATATGCAGAAAATGCATCTTTTTTCCTACATTTCGGACTTTGCAGGGGTGTCTGGGTAATAAATTCTGGGCCGATTTGCGCAAATCATACCTCTGCGGATTCCCACGGGTGTCCTCTTTTTGGAAATGCATGGGGTTCCCTGTTTTCCTTGGTGGCTTGGACAACCGAGGCCCATTTCTGTATGTTGTGTTTTTCTGGAGAAATTGTGAAATTCAGGTGTCAAAACAGACTTGGGGTTACCTCTGTTTTAGGCTTTCCCCTTGGCGCCCAGGTAGGTGCACCCACATATGTGAGGTACCATTTTCATCGGGACACCTGTGGGAACGCGGGACAGTAGGCCATGTGTTGTTGGCGGCGTGTTTCGATGGTGAGCCGAGTGAAATGTGCAGAAAATGCATTTTTTTCCCACATTTCGGACTTTGCGGGGGTGTCTGGGTAATAAATTCTGTGCCGATTTGCGCAAATCATACCTCTGCGGATTCCCACGCGTGTCCTCTTTTTGGAAATGCATGGGGTTCCCTGTTTTCCTTGGTGGCTTGGACACCCGAGGCCCATATCTGTATGTTGTGCTTGTCTGAAGAAAGTGTGACATTCAGGTGTCAAAACAGACTTGGGGTTACCTGTGTTTTAGGCTTTCCCCTTGGCGCCCAGGTAGGTGCACCCACACATATTAGGTACCGTTTTCATCGGGACACCTGTGGGAACACGGGATAGTAGGCCAATATGTTGTTGGCGGTGTGTTTCGATGGGTGAGCCGAGTGAAATGTGCGGAAAATGCATTTTTTTTACACATTTCGGACTTTGCAGGGGTTTCTGGGTAATACATTCTGGGCCGATTTACGCAAATCATACCTCTGTGGATTCCCACGGGTGTCCTCTTTTTGGAAATGCATGGGGTTCCCTGTTTTCCTTGTTGGCTTGGACACCCGAGGCCCATATCTGTATGTTGTGCTTGTCCGGAGAAAGTGTGAAATTCAGGTGTCAAAACAGACTCGGGGTTACCTGTGTTTTAGGCTTTCCCCTTGGCACCCAGGTACGTGCACCCACACATGTGAGGTACCGTTTTCATCGGGACACCAGTGGGAACGCGGGACGGTAGGCCATGTGTTGTTGGCGGCGTGTTTCTATGGGTGAGCCGAGTGAAATGTGTGGAAAATGCGTTTTTCCCCACATTTCAGACTTTGCAGGGGTGTCTGGGTAATAAATTCTGGGCTGTTTTGCGCAAATCATATCTCTGCAGATTCCCACGGGTGTCCTCTTTTTGGAAATGCATGGGGTTCCCTGTTTTCCCTGGTGGCTTGGACAACCGGGGCCCATTTATGTATGTTGTGCTTGTCTGTAGAAAGTGTGAAATTCAGGTGTCAAAACAGACTTGGGGTTACCTGTGTTTTAGGCTTTCCCCTTGGCGCCCAGGTAGGTGCACCCACATATGTGAGGTACTGTTTTCATCGGGACACCTGTGGGAACGCGGGATAGTAGGCCATGTGTTGTTGGCGGCGTGTTTCGATGGGTGAGCCGAGTGAAATGTGCAGAAAATGCATTTTTTTCCCCACACTTCGGACTTTGCGGGGGTGTCTGGGTAATAAATTCTGGGCCGACTTGCGCAAATCATACCTCTGCAGATTCCCACGGGTGTCCTCTGGCCGGAAATGCATGGGGTTCGCTGTTTTCCTTGGTGGCTTGGACACCCGAGGCCCATATCTGTATGTTGTGCTTGTCTGGAGAAAGTGTGAAATTCACGTGGCAAAACAGCCTTGGGGTTACCTGTGTTTTAGGCTTTCCCCTTGGCGCCCAGGTAGGTGCACCCACAAATATGAGGTACCTTTTTCATCGGGACACCTGTGGGAACCCGGGAAAGTAGACCATGTGTTGTTGGTGGCGTGTTTCTATGGGTGAGTCGAGTGAAATGTGCGGAAAAAGCATTTTTTCACACATTTCGGACTTTGCGGGGGTGTCTGGGTAATACATTCTGGGCCGATTTACGCAAATCATACCTCTGTGGATTCCCACGGGTGTCCTCTTTTTGGAAATGCATGGGGTTCCCTGTATTCCTTGTTGGCTTGGACACCCGAGGCCCATATCTGTATGTTGTGCTTGTCCGGAGAAAGTGTGAAATTCAGGTGTCAAAACAGACTCGGGGTTACCTGTGTTTTAGGCTTTCCCCTTGGCACCCAGGTACATGCACCCACACATGTGAGGTACCGTTTTCATCGGGACACCAGTAGGAACGCGGGACGGTAGGCCATGTGTTGTTGGCGGCGTGTTTCTATGGGTGAGCCGAGTGAAATGTGTGGAAAATGCGTTTTTCCCCACATTTCAGACTTTGCAGGGGTGTCTGGGTAATAAATTCTGGGCTGTTTTGCGCAAATCATATCTCTGCGGATTCCCACGGGTGTCCTCTTATTGGAAATGCATGGGGTTCCCTGTTTTCCTTGGTGGCTTGGACAACCGGGGCCCATTTATGTATGTTGTGCTTGTCTGTAGAAAGTGTGAAATTCAGGTGTCAAAACAGACTTGGGGTTACCTGTGTTTTAGTCTTTCCCCTTGGCGCCCAGGTAGGTGCACCCACAAATGTGAGGTACTGTTTTCATCGGGACACCTGTGGGAACGCGGGATAGTAGGCCATGTGTTGTTGGCGGCGTGTTTCGATGGGTGAGCCGAGTGAAATGTGCAGAAAATGCATTTTTTTCCCCACACTTCGGACTTTGCGGGGGTGTCTGGGTAATAAATTCTGGGCCGACTTGCGCAAATCATACCTCTGCAGATTCCCACGGGTGTCCTCTGGCCAGAAATTCATGGGGTTCGCTGTTTTCCTTGGTGGCTTGGACACCCGAGGCCCATATCTGTATGTTGTGCTTGTCTGGAGAAAGTGTGAAATTCACGTGTCAAAACAGACTTGGGGTTACCTGTGTTTTAGGCTTTCCCCTTGGCGCCCAGGTAGGTGCACCCACATATGTGAGGTACTGTTTTCATCGGGACACCTGTGGGAAGGCGGGATAGTAGGCCATGTGTTGTTGGCGGCGTGTTTCGATGGGTGAGCCGAGTGAAATGTGCGGAAAATGCATCTTTTTTCCTACATTTCGGACTTTGCAGGGGTGCCTGGGTAATAAATTCTGGGCCGATTTGCACAAATCATACCTCTGCGGATTCCCACGGGTGTCCTCTTTTTGGAAATGCATGGGGTTCCCTGTTTTCCTTGGTGGCTTGGACAACCAAGGCCCATTTCTGTACGTTGTGCTTGTCTGGAGAAAGTGTGAAATTCAGGTGTCAAAACAGACTTGGGGTTACCTGTGTTTTAGGCTTTCCCCTTGGCGCCCAGGTAGATGCACCCACATATGTGAGGTACCATTTTCATCGGGACATCTGTAGGAACGCGGGACAGTAGGCCATGTGTTGTTGGCGGCGTGTTTCGATGGGTGAGCCGAGTGAAATGTGCAGAAAATGCATTTTTTTTCCACATTTCGGACTTTGCCGGGGTGTCTCGGTAATAAATTCTGTGCCGATTTGCGCAAATCATACCTCTGCAGATTCCCACGGGTGTCCTCTTTTCGGAAATGCATGGGGTTCCCTGTTTTCCTTGGTGGCTTGGACACCCGTGGCCCATATCTGTATGTTGTGCTTGTCTGGAGAAAGTGTGAAATTCAGGTGTCACAACAGCCTTGGGGTTACCTGTGTTTTAGGCTTTCCCCTTGGCGCCCAGGTAGGTGCACCCACACATATGAGGTACCGTTTTCATCGGGACACCTGTGGGAACCCGGGACTCGGGTGAGCCGAGTGAAATGTGCGGAAAAAGCATTTTTTCCTACATTTCGGACTTTGCAGGGGTGTCTGGGTAATAAATTCTGGGCCAATTTGCGCAAATCATACCTCTGCGGATTCCCACGGGTGTCCTCTTTTTGGAAATGCATGGGGTTCCCTGTTTTCCTTGGTGGCTTGGACAACCGAGGCCCATTTCTGTATGTTGTGCTTTTCTGGAGAAATTGTGAAATTCAGGTGTCAAAACAGACTTGGGGTTACCTCTGTTTTAGGCTTTCCCCTTGGCGCCCA
Organism: Ambystoma mexicanum; assembly: GCF_040938575.1. Classification (NCBI taxonomy): domain Eukaryota; kingdom Metazoa; phylum Chordata; class Amphibia; order Caudata; family Ambystomatidae; genus Ambystoma; species Ambystoma mexicanum. The sequence goes on from NC_090934.1 coordinate 233,499,363, forward strand.
GGTAGGTGCACCCACATATGTGAGGTACCATTTTCATCGGGACACCTGTGGGAACGCGGGACAGTAGGCCATGTGTTGTTGGCGGCGTGTTTCGATGGTGAGCCAAGTGAAATGTGCAGAAAATGCATTTTTTTCCCACATTTCGGACTTTGCGGGGGTGTCTGGGTAATAAATTCTGTGCCGATTTGCGCAAATCATACCTCTGCGGATTACCACGCGTGTCCTCTTTTTGGAAATGCATGGGGTTCCCTGTTTTCCTTGGTGGCTTGGACACCCGAGGCCCATATCTATATGTTGTGCTTGTCTGAAGAAAGTGTGACATTCAGGTGTCAAAACAGACTTGGGGTTACCTGTGTTTTAGGCTTTCCCCTTGGCGCCCAGGTAGGTGCACCCACACATATTAGGTACTGTTTTCATCGGGACACCTGTGGGAACACGGGATAGTAGGCCAATATGTTGTTGGCGGTGTGTTTCGATGGGTGAGCCGAGTGAAATGTGCGGAAAATGCATTTTTTTCACACATTTCGGACTTTGCAGGGGTTTCTGGGTAATACATTCGGGGCCGATTTACGCAAATCATACCTCTGTGGATTCCCACGGGTGTCCTCTTTTTGGAAATGCATGGGGTTCCCTGTTTTCCTTGTTAGCTTGGACACCCGAGGCCCATATCTGTATGTTGTGCTTGTCCGGAGAAAGTGTGAAATTCAGGTGTCAAAACAGACTCGGGGTTACCTGTGTTTTAGGCTTTCCCCTTGGCACCCAGGTAGGTGCACCCACACATGTGAGGTACCGTTTTCATCGGGACACCTGTGGGAACGCGGGACGGTAGGCCATGTGTTGTTGGCGGAGTGTTTCTATGGGTGATCCGAGTGAAATGTGTGGAAAATGCGTTTTTCCTCACATTTCAGACTTTGCAGGGGTGTCTGGGTAATACATTCTGGGCTGTTTTGCGCAAATCATATCTCTGCGGATTCCCACGGGTGTCCTCTTTTTGGAAATGCATGGGGTTCCCTGTTTTCCTTGGTGGCTTGGACAACCGAGGCCCATTTATGTATGTTGTGCTTGTCTGTAGAAAGTGTGAAATTCAGGTGTCAAAACAGACTTGGGGTTACCTGTGTTTTAGGCTTTCCCCTTGGCGCCCAGGTAGGTGCACCCACATATGTGAGGTACTGTTTTCATCGGGACACCTGTGGGAATGCAGGATAGTAGGCCATGTGTTGTTGGCGGCGTGTTTCGATGGGTGAGCCGAGTGAAATGTGCAGAAAATGCATTTTTTTTCCACACTTCGGACTTTGCGGGGTTGTCTGGGTAATAAATTCTGTGCCTACTTGCGCAAATCATACCTCTGCAGATTCCCACAGGTGTCCTCTGGCCGGAAATGCATGGGGTTCGCTGTTTTCCTTGGTGGCTTGGACACCCGAGGCCCATATCTGTATGTTGTGCTTGTCTGGAGAAAGTGTGAAATTCACGTGTCAAAACAGACTTGGGATTACCTGTGTTTTAGGCTTTCCCCTTGGCATCCAGGTAGGTGCACCCACATATGTGAGGTACCGTTTTCATCGGCACACCTGTGGGAATGCGGGACAGTAGGCCATGTGTTGTTAGCGGCGTGTTTCGATGGGTGAGCCGAGTGAAATGTGCGGAAAATGCATTTTTTCCCCATATTTCAGACTTTGTGGTGGAGTCTGGGTAATACATTCTGGGCTGATTTGCGCAAATCATACCTCTGCGGATTCCCACGGGTGTCCTCTTTTCGGAAATGCATGGGGTTCCCTGTTTTCCTTGGTGGCTTGGACACCCGAGGCCCATATATGTATATTGTGCTTGTCTGGAGAAAGTGTGAAATTCACGTGTCAAAACAGACTTGGGATTACCTGTGTTTTAGGCTTTCCCCTTGGCGCCCAGGTAGGTGCACCCACACATGTGAGGTACCGTTTTCATTGGGACACCTTTGGGAATGCGGGAAAGTAGGCCAATATGTTGTTGGTGGCATGTTTCGATGGGTGAGCCGAGTGAAATGTGCGGAAAATGCATCTTTTTTCCTACATCTTGGACTTTGCAAGGGTGTCTGGGTAATAAATTCTGGGCCGATTTCCGCAAATCATACCTCTGCGGATTCCCACGGGTGTACTCTTTGGAAATGCATGGGGTTCCCTGTTTTCCTTGGTGGCTTGGACAACCGAGGCCCATATCTGTATGTTGTGCTTGTCTGGAGAAAGTGTGAAATTCAGGTGTCAAAACAGACTTGGGGTTACCTGTATTTTAGGCTTTCCCCTTGGCGCCCAGGTAGGTGCACCCACACATGTGAGGTACCGTTTTCATCGTGACACCTGTGGGAACGCGGGATAGTAGGCCAAAATGTTGTTGGTGGCGTGTTTTGATGGGTGAGCCGAGTGAAATATGCGGAAAATGCATCTTTTTTCTTACATTTTGGACTTTGCAGGGGTGTCTGGGTAATAAATTCTGGGCCGATTTGCGCAAATCATACCTCTGCGGATTCCCACGGCTGTCCTCTTTTTGGAAATGCATGGGGTTCCCTGTTTTCCTTGGTGGCTTGGACAACCGAGGCCCATTTATGTATGTTGTGCTTGTCTGTGTCAAGGAGTTCCCCCCCTTCTCACCTTAGTTCGATCTTTGCTGAATTTCTTGGTCGATGCCTTCTTACGGACGGATCTGGTCTTGAATAAGGCTGCACGAATCTCTTCCGACTCCAGCGTGCGTTCAAAGTTCCGGGATGCAAAGATCCAGGAAACCGGGAAATTTACAGAGTGTGCTACTCAGCACACGAGTCCAGGAATCAAGCAAGGAAGGAAAGGGACTAGGAATGGGGTTGGTTGGGAAAGAACCAAGGAAAACAATACCGCGAGCTATGGAGCACAAGTCTGGTCGCTACTTCGCAATAGCATTGAGACGCGCAGAGCCGCGGGAGGCGTGGTCTATTAATAGACCACGCTACGTCCAACGTGTAGAGCGAGAAAGGTGTTTCACAGTGGACGGCCATGTTGGGAGTACAAGGGAGTGTAAGCCCCATTGAGACAAGGACCAGGAAGTCCAAAAGGGGCGTGTTCTGTAGGTCATGACAGTCTGGAGAAAGTGTGAAATTCACGTGTCAAAACAGACTTGGGGTTACCTCTGTTTTAGGCTTTCCCCTTGGCGCCCAGGTAGGTGCACCCACATATCTGAGGTACCATTTTCATTGGGACACCTGTGGGACCGCGGGACGGTAGGCCATGTGTTGTTGGCGGCGTGTTTCGATGGGTGAGCCGAGTGAAATGTGGAGAAAAGGTGTTTTTTCCCCACATTTCGGACTTTGCGGGGGTGTCTGGGTAATAAATTCTGGGCCGATTTGCGCAAATCATACCTCTGCAGATTCCCACAGGTATCCTCTTTTCGGAAATGCATGGGGTTCCCTGTTTTCATTGGTGGCTTCGACACCCGAGGCCCATATCTGCATGTTGTGCTTGTCTGGAGAAAGTGTGAAGTTCAGGTGTCAAAACAGACTTGGGGTTACCTCTGTTTTAGGCTTTCCCCTTGGCGCCCAGGTAGGTGCACCCATATATCTGAGGTACCATTTTCATTGGGACACCTGTGGGAACGCGGGACAGTAGGCCATGTGTTGTTGGCGGCGTGTTTCGATGGTGAGCCGAGTGAAATGTGTGGAAAATGCGTTTTTTTCGCCACATTTCAGACTTTGCGGGGGTGTCTGGGTAATAAATTCTGGGCCGATTTGCGCAAATCATACCTCTGCAGATTCCCACAGGCATCCTCTTTTCGGAAATGCATGGGGTTCCCTGTTTTCATTGGTGGCTTGGACACCCGAGGCCCATATCTGTATGTTTTGCTTGTCTGGAGAAAGTGTGAAATTCACGTGTCAAAACAGACTTGGGATTACCTGTGTTTAGGCTTTCCCCTTGGTGCCCAGGTAGGTGCACCCACACATGTGAGGTAGTGTTTTCATCGGGACACCTGTGGGAACGCGGGATAGTAGGCCAATATGTTGTTGGCGGCGTGTTTCGATGGGTGAGCCGAGTGAAATGTGCGGAAAATGCATTTTTTTCCCACATTCGGACTTTGCAGGGGTGTCTGGGTAATAAATTCTGGGCCAATTTGCGCAAATCATTCCTCTGCAGATTCCCACGGGTGTCCTCTTTTCGGAAATGCATGGGGTTCCCTGTTTTCCTGGGTGGCTTGGACACCCGAGGCCCATATCTGTATGCTGTGCTTGTCTGGAGAAAGTGTGAAATTCACGTGTCAAAACAGACTTGGGATTACCTGTGTTTTAGGCTTTCCCCTTGGTGCCCAGGTAGGTGCACCTACACATGTGAGGTACTGTTTTCATCGGGACACCTGTAGGAACGCGGGACGGTAGGCCATGTGTTGTTGGCGGCGTGTTTCAATGGGTGAGCCGAGTGAAATGTGTGGAAAATGCGTTTTTTCCCCACATTTCAGACTTGGTGGTGGTGTCTGGGTAATACATTCTGGGCCGATTTGCGCAAATCATACCTCTGCGGATTCCCACGGGTGTCCTCTTTTCGGAAATGCATGGGGTTCCCTGTTTTCCTTGGTGGCTTGGACACCCGTGGCCCATATCTGTATGTTGTGCTTGTCTGGAGAAAGTGTGAAATTCAGGTGTCAAAACAGACTTGGGGTTACCTGTATTTTAGGCTTTCCCCTTGGCACCCAAGTAGGTGCACCCACATATGTGAGGTACTGTTTTCATCGGGACACCTGTGGGAACGCGGGACAGTAGCCCATGTGTTGTTGGTGGCGTGTTTCGATGAGTGAGCCGAGTGAAATGTGCAGAAAATGCATTTTTTTCCCACATTTCTGACTTTGCAAGGGTGTCTGGGTAATAAATTCTGGGCCAATTTGTGCAAATCATTCCTCTGCAGATTCCCACGGGTGTCCTCTTTTCGGAAATGCATGGGGTTCCCTGTTTTCCTGGGTGGCTTGGACACCCGAGGCCCATATCTGTATGTTGTGCTTGTCTGGAGAAAGTGTGAAATTCACGTGTCAAAACAGACTTGGGATTACCTGTGTTTTAGGCTTTCCCCTTGGTGCCCAGGTAGGTGCACCTACACATGTGAGGTACCGTTTTCATCGGGACACCTGTAGGAACGCGGGACGGTAGGCCATGTGTTGTTGGCGGCGTGTTTCAATGGGTGTGCCGAGTGAAATGTGTGGAAAATGCGTTTTTTCCCCACATTTCGGACTTGGTGGTGGTGTCTGGGTAATACATTCTGGGCCGATTTGCGCAAATCATACCTCTGCGGATTCCCACGGGTGTCCTCTTTTCGGAAATGCATGGGGTTCCCTGTTTTCCTTGGTGGCTTGGACACCCGAGGCCCATATCTGTATGTTGTGCTTGTCTGGAGAAAGTGTGAAATTCAGGTGTCAAAACAGACTTGGGGTTACCTGTGTTTTAGGCTTTGCCCTTGGCACCCAGGTAGGTGCACCCACATATGTGAGGTACTGTTTTCATCGGGACACCTGTGGGAACGCGGGACAGTAGCCCATGTGTTGTTGGTGGCGTGTTTCGATGAGTGAGCCGAGTGAAATGTGCAGAAAATGCATTTTTTTCCCACATTTCGGACTTTGCAGGGGTGTCTGGGTAATAAATTATGGGCCGATTTGCGCAAATCATACCTCTGCAGATTCCCACAGGTGTCCTCTTTTCGGAAATGCATGGGGTTCCCTGTTTTCCTTGGTGGCTTGGACACCCGAGGCCCATATCTGTATGTTTTGCTTGTCTGGAGAAAGTGTGAAATTCACGTGTCAAAACAGACTTGGGATTGATTACCTGTGTTTTAGGCTTTCCCCTTGGTGCCCAGGTAGGTGCACCCACACATGTCAGGTAGTGTTTTCATCGGGACACCTGTGGGAACGCGGGATAGTAGGCCAATATGTTGTTGGCAGCGTGTTTCGATGGATGAGCTGAGTGAAATGTGCAGAAAATGCATTTCTTTCCTACATTTCGGACTTTGCCGGGGTGTCTGGGTAATAAATTCTGGGCCCATTTGCGCAAATCATACCTCTGCATATTCCCACCGGTGTCCTCTTTTCGGAAATGCATGAGGTTCCCTGTTTTCCTTGGTGGCTTGGACACCCGAGGCCCATATTTGTATGTTGTGCTTGTCTGGAGAAAGTGTGAAATTCACGTGTCAAAACAGACTTGGGATTACCTTTGTTTTAGGCTTTCCCCTTGGCGCCCAGGTAGGGGCACACACACATATGAGGTACCGTTTTCATCAGGACACCTGTGGGAATGCGGGACAGTAGGCCAATATGTTGTTGGTGGCGTGTTTCGATGGGTGAGCCGAGTGAAATATGCGGAAAATGCATCTTTTTTCCTACATTTCGGACTTTGCAGGGGTGTCTGGGTAATAAATTCTGGGCCGATTTGCGCAAATCATACCTCTGCGGATTCCCACGGGTGTCCTCTTTTTGGAAATGCATGGGGTTTCCTGGTTTCCTTGGTGGCTTGGACAACCGAGGCCCACTTCTGTATGTTGTGCTTGTCTGGAGAAAGTGTGAAATTCAAGTGTCAAAACTGACTTGGGGTTACCTGTGTTTTAGGCTTTCCCCTTGGCGCCCAGGTAGATGCACCCACATATGCGAGGTACCATTTTCATCGGGACACCTGTGGGAACGCGGGACAGTAGGCCATGTGTTGTTGGCGGCGTGTTTCGATGGGTGAGCCGAGTGAAATGTGCAGAAAATGCATTTCTTTCCTACATTTCGGACTTTGCCGGGGTGTCTGGGTAATAAATTCTGTGCCGATTTGCGCAAATCATACCTCTGCATATTCCCACCGGTGTCCTCTTTTCGGAAATGCATGGGGTTCCCTGTTTTACTTGGTGGCTTGGACACCCGAGGCCCATATCTGTATGTTGTGCTTGTCTGGAGAAAGTGTGAAATTCAGGTGTCAAAACAGACTTGGGGTTACCTGAGTTTTAGGCTTTCCCCTTGGCGCCCAGGTAGGTGCACCCACACATATGAGGTACCGTTTTCATCGGGACACCTGTGGGAACGCGGGACAGTAGACCATGTGTTGTTGGTGGCGTTTTTCGATGGGTGAGCCGAGTGAAATGTGCGGAAAAAGCATTTTTTCACACATTTCGGATTTGCAGGGGTGTCTGGGTAATACATTCTGGGCCGATTTACGCAAATCATACCTCTGCGGATTCCCACGGGTGTCCTCTTTTTGGAAATGCATGGGGTTCCCTGTTTTCTTTGGTAGCTTGGACACCCGAGGCCCATATCTTTATGTTGTGCTTGTCTGGAGAAAGTGTGAAATTCACGTGTCAAAACAGACTTGGGATTACCTGTGTTTTAGGCTTTCCCCTTGGCGCCCAGGTAGGTGCACCTACACATGTGAGGTACCGTTTTCATCGGGACACCTGTGGGAACGCGAGACGGTAGGCCATGTGTTGTTGGCGGCGTGTTTCGATGGGTGAGCCGAGTGAAATGTGCGGAAAATGCGTTTTTTCCCCACATTTCGGACTTTGTGGTGGTGTCTAGGTAATAAATTCTGGGCCGATTTGCGCAAATCATACCTCTGCGAATTCCCACGGGTGTCCTCTTTTTGGAAATGCATGGGGTTCCCTGTTTTCCTTGGTGGCTTGGACAACCGAGGCCCATTTCTGTACGTTGTGCTTGTCTGGAGAAAGTGTGAAATTCAGGTGTCAAAACAGACTTGGGGTTATCTATGTTGTAGGCTTTCCCCTTGGCGCCCAGGTAGATGCACCCACATATGTGAGGTACCATTTTCATCGGGACATCTGTGGGAACGCGGGACAGTAGGCCATGTGTTGTTGGCGGCGTGTTTCGATGGGTGAGCCGAGTGAAATGTGCAGAAAATGCATTTTTTTCCCACATTTCGGACTTTGCCGTGGTGTCTCGGTAATAAATTCTGTGCCGATTTGCGCAAATCATACCTCTGTGGATTCCCACGGGTGTCCTCTTTTCGGAAATGCATGGGGTTCCCTGTTTTACTTGGTGGCTTGGACACCCGAGGCCCATATCTGTATGTTGTGCTTGTCTGGAGAAAGTGTGAAATTCAGGTGTCAAAACAGCCTTGGGGTTACCTGTGTTTTAGGCTTTCCCCTTGGCGCCCAGGTAGGTGCACCCACAAATATGAGGTACCTTTTTCATCGGGACACCTGTGGGAACCCGCGAAAGTAGACCATGTGTTGTTGGTGGCGTGTTTCTATGGGTGAGTCGAGTGAAATGTGCGGAAAAAGCATTTTTTCACACATTTCGGACTTTGCGGGGGTGTCTGGGTAATACATTCTGGGCAGATTTACGCAAATCATACCTCTGCGGATTCCCACGTGTGTCCTCTTTTTGGAAATGCATGGGGTTCCCTGTTTTCCTTGGTAGCTTGGACACCCGACGCCCATATCTGTATGTTGTGCTTGTCTGGAGAAAGTGTGAAATTCACGTGTCAAAACAGACCTGGGATTACCTGTGTTTTAGGCTTTCCCCTTGGCGCCCAGGTAGGTGCACCCACACATGTGAGGTACCGTTTTCATCGGGACACCTGTGGGAACGTGGGACAGTAGGCCAATATGTTGTTGGTGGCATGTTTCGATGGGTGAGCAGAGTGAAATATGAAGAAAATGCATCTTTTTTCCTACATTTCAGACTTTGCAGGGGAGTCTGGGTAATAAATTCTGGGCCGATTTGCGCAAATCATACCTCTGCGGATTCCCACGGGTGTCCTCTTTTTGGAAATGCATGGGGTTCCCTGTTTTCCTTGGTGGCTTGGACAACCGAGGCCCATTTCTGTATGTTGTGCTTGTCTGGAGAAAGTGTGAAATTTACGTGTCAAAACAGACCTGGGATTACCTGTGTTTTAGGCTTTCCCCTTGGCGCCCAGGTAGGTGCACCCACACATGTGAGGTACAGTTTTCATCGGGACACCTGTGGGAACGTGGGACAGTAGGCCAATATGTTGTTGGTGGCGTGTTTCGATGGGTGAGCTGAGTGAAATATGCAGAAAATGCATCTTTTTTCCTACATTTCGGACTTTGCAGGGGTGTCTGGGTAATAAATTCTGGGCCGATTTGCGCAAATCATACCTCTGCGGATTCCCACGGGTGTCCTCTTTTTGGAAATGCATGGGGTTCCCTGTTTTCCTTGGTGGCTTGGACAACCGAGGCCCATTTCTGTATGTTGTGTTTTTCTGGAGAAATTGTGAAATTCAGGTGTCAAAACAGACTTGGGGTTACCTCTGTTTTAGGCTTTCCCCTTGGCGCCCAGGTAGGTGCACCCACATATGTGAGGTACCATTTTCATCGGGACACCTGTGGGAACGCGGGACAGTAGGCCATGTGTTGTTGGCGGCGTGTTTCGATGGTGAGCCGAGTGAAATGTGCAGAAAATGCATTTTTTTCCCACATTTCGGACTTTGCGGGGGTGTCTGGGTAATAAATTCTGTGCCGATTTGCGCAAATCATACCTCTGCGGATTCCCACGCGTGTCCTCTTTTTGGAAATGCATGGGGTTCCCTGTTTTCCTTGGTGGCTTGGACACCCGAGGCCCATATCTGTATGTTGTGCTTGTCTGAAGAAAGTGTGACATTCAGGTGTCAAAACAGACTTGGGGTTACCTGTGTTTTAGGCTTTCCCCTTGGCGCCCAGGTAGGTGCACCCACACATATTAGGTACCGTTTTCATCGGGACACCTGTGGGAACACGGGATAGTAGGCCAATATGTTGTTGGCGGTGTGTTTCGATGGGTGAGCCGAGTGAAATGTGCGGAAAATGCATTTTTTTTACACATTTCGGACTTTGCAGGGGTTTCTGGGTAATACATTCTGGGCCGATTTACGCAAATCATACCTCTGTGGATTCCCACGGGTGTCCTCTTTTTGGAAATGCATGGGGTTCCCTGTTTTCCTTGTTGGCTTGGACACCCGAGGCCCATATCTGTATGTTGTGCTTGTCCGGAGAAAGTGTGAAATTCAGGTGTCAAAACAGACTCGGGGTTACCTGTGTTTTAGGCTTTCCCCTTGGCACCCAGGTACATGCACCCACACATGTGAGGTACCGTTTTCATCGGGACACCAGTGGGAACGCGGGACGGTAGGCCATGTGTTGTTGGCGGCGTGTTTCTATGGGTGAGCCGAGTGAAATGTGTGGAAAATGCGTTTTTCCCCACATTTCAGACTTTGCAGGGGTGTCTGGGTAATAAATTCTGGGCTGTTTTGCGCAAATCATATCTCTGCAGATTCCCACGGGTGTCCTCTTTTTGGAAATGCATGGGGTTCCCTGTTTTCCCTGGTGGCTTGGACAACCGGGGCCCATTTATGTATGTTGTGCTTGTCTGTAGAAAGTGTGAAATTCAGGTGTCAAAACAGACTTGGGGTTACCTGTGTTTTAGGCTTTCCCCTTGGCGCCCAGGTAGGTGCACCCACATATGTGAGGTACTGTTTTCATCGGGACACCTGTGGGAACGCGGGATAGTAGGCCATGTGTTGTTGGCGGCGTGTTTCGATGGGTGAGCCGAGTGAAATGTGCAGAAAATGCATTTTTTTCCCCACACTTCGGACTTTGCGGGGGTGTCTGGGTAATAAATTCTGGGCCGACTTGCGCAAATCATACCTCTGCAGATTCCCACGGGTGTCCTCTGGCCGGAAATGCATGGGGTTCGCTGTTTTCCTTGGTGGCTTGGACACCCGAGGCCCATATCTGTATGTTGTGCTTGTCTGGAGAAAGTGTGAAATTCACGTGGCAAAACAGCCTTGGGGTTACCTGTGTTTTAGGCTTTCCCCTTGGCGCCCAGGTAGGTGCACCCACAAATATGAGGTACCTTTTTCATCGGGACACCTGTGGGAACCCGGGAAAGTAGACCATGTGTTGTTGGTGGCGTGTTTCTATGGGTGAGTCGAGTGAAATGTGCGGAAAAAGCATTTTTTCACACATTTCGGACTTTGCGGGGGTGTCTGGGTAATACATTCTGGGCAGATTTACGCAAATCATACCTCTGCGGATTCCCACGTGTGTCCTCTTTTTGGAAATGCATGGGGTTCCCTGTTTTCCTTGGTAGCTTGGACACCCGACGCCCATATCTGTATGTTGTGCTTGTCTGGAGAAAGTGTGAAATTCACGTGTCAAAACAGACCTGGGATTACCTGTGTTTTAGGCTTTCCCCTTGGCGCCCAGGTAGGTGCACCCACACATGTGAGGTACCGTTTTCATCGGGACACCTGTGGGAACGTGGGACAGTAGGCCAATATGTTGTTGGTGGCATGTTTCGATGGGTGAGCAGAGTGAAATATGAAGAAAATGCATCTTTTTTCCTACATTTCAGACTTTGCAGGGGAGTCTGGGTAATAAATTCTGGGCCGATTTGCGCAAATCATACCTCTGCGGATTCCCACGGGTGTCCTCTTTTTGGAAATGCATGGGGTTCCCTGTTTTCCTTGGTGGCTTGGACAACCGAGGCCCATTTCTGTATGTTGTGCTTGTCTGGAGAAAGTGTGAAATTTACGTGTCAAAACAGACCTGGGATTACCTGTGTTTTAGGCTTTCCCCTTGGCGCCCAGGTAGGTCCACCCACACATGTGAGGTACAGTTTTCATCGGGACACCTGTGGGAACGTGGGACAGTAGGCCAATATGTTGTTGGTGGCGTGTTTCGATGGGTGAGCTGAGTGAAATATGCAGAAAATGCATCTTTTTTCCTACATTTCGGACTTTGCAGGGGTGTCTGGGTAATAAATTCTGGGCCGATTTGCGCAAATCATACCTCTGCGGATTCCCACGGGTGTCCTCTTTTTGGAAATGCATGGGGTTCCCTGTTTTCCTTGGTGGCTTGGACAACCAAGGCCCATTTCTGTATGTTGTGCTTTTCTGGAGAAATTGTGAAATTCAGGTGTCAAAACAGACTTGGGGTTACCTCTGTTTTAGGCTTTCCCCTTGGCGCCCAGGTAGGTGCACCCACATATGTGAGGTACCATTTTCATCGGGACACCTGTGGGAACGCGGGACAGTAGGCCATGTGTTGTTGGCGGCGTGTTTCGATGGTGAGCCGAGTGAAATGTGCAGAAAATGCATTTTTTTCCCACATTTCGGACTTTGCGGGGGTGTCTGGGTAATAAATTCTGTGCCGATTTGCGCAAATCATACCTCTGCGGATTCCCACGCGTGTCCTCTTTTTGGAAATGCATGGGGTTCCCTGTTTTCCTTGGTGGCTTGGACACCCGAGGCCCATATCTGTATGTTGTGCTTGTCTGAAGAAAGTGTGACATTCAGGTGTCAAAACAGACTTGGGGTTACCTGTGTTTTAGGCTTTCCCCTTGGCGCCCAGGTAGGTGCACCCACACATATTAGGTACCGTTTTCATCGGGACACCTGTGGGAACACGGGATAGTAGGCCAATATGTTGTTGGCGGTGTGTTTCGATGGGTGAGCCGAGTGAAATGTGCGGAAAATGCATTTTTTTTACACATTTCGGACTTTGCAGGGGTTTCTGGGTAATACATTCTGGGCCGATTTACGCAAATCATACCTCTGTGGATTCCCACGGGTGTCCTCTTTTTGGAAATGCATGGGGTTCCCTGTTTTCCTTGTTGGCTTGGACACCCGAGGCCCATATCTGTATGTTGTGCTTGTCCGGAGAAAGTGTGAAATTCAGGTGTCAAAACAGACTCGGGGTTACCTGTGTTTTAGGCTTTCCCCTTGGCACCCAGGTACGTGCACCCACACATGTGAGGTACCGTTTTCATCGGGACACCAGTGGGAACGCGGGACGGTAGGCCATGTGTTGTTGGCGGCGTGTTTCTATGGGTGAGCCGAGTGAAATGTGTGGAAAATGCGTTTTTCCCCACATTTCAGACTTTGCAGGGGTGTCTGGGTAATAAATTCTGGGCTGTTTTGCGCAAATCATATCTCTGCGGATTCCCACGGGTGTCCTCTTTCTGGAAATGCATGGGGTTCCCTGTTTTCCTTGGTGGCTTGGACAACCGGGGCCCATTTATGTATGTTGTGCTTGTCTGTAGAAAGTGTGAAATTCAGGTGTCAAAACAGACTTGGGGTTACCTGTGTTTTAGGCTTTCCCCTTGGCGCCCAGGTAGGTGCACCCACATATGTGAGGTACTGTTTTCATCGGGACACCTGTGGGAACGCGGGATAGTAGGCCATGTGTTGTTGGCGGCGTGTTTCGATGGGTGAGCCGAGTGAAATGTGCAGAAAATGCATTTTTTTCCCCACACTTCGGACTTTGCGGGGGTGTCTGGGTAATAAATTCTGGGCCGACTTGCGCAAATCATACCTCTGCAGATTCCCACGGGTGTCCTCTGGCCGGAAATGCATGGGGTTCGCTGTTTTCCTTGGTGGCTTGGACACCCGAGGCCCATATCTGTATGTTGTGCTTGTCTGGAGAAAGTGTGAAATTCACGTGTCAAAACAGACTTGGGGTTACCTGTGTTTTAGGCTTTCCCCTTGGCGCCCAGGTAGGTGCACCCACATATGTGAGGTACTGTTTTCATCGGGACACCTGTGGGAACGCGGGATAGTAGGCCATGTGTTGTTGGCGGCGTGTTTCGATGGGTGAGCCGAGTGAAATGTGCGGAAAATGCATCTTTTTTCCTACATTTCGGACTTTGCAGGGGTGCCTGGGTAATAAATTCTGGGCCGATTTGCGCAAATCATACCTCTGCGGATTCCCACGGGTGTCCTCTTTTTGGAAATGCATGGGGTTCCCTGTTTTCCTTGGTGGCTTGGACAACCAAGGCCCATTTCTGTACGTTGTGCTTGTCTGGAGAAAGTGTGAAATTCAGGTGTCAAAACAGACTTGGGGTTACCTGTGTTTTAGGCTTTCCCCTTGGCGCCCAGGTAGATGCACCCACATATGTGAGGTACCATTTTCATCGGGACATCTGTAGGAACGCGGGACAGTAGGCCATGTGTTGTTGGCGGCGTGTTTCGATGGGTGAGCCGAGTGAAATGTGCAGAAAATGCATTTTTTTCCCACATTTCGGACTTTGCGGGGGTGTCTGGGTAATAAATTCTGGGCCGATTTGCGCAAATCATACCTCTGCGATTCCCACGGGTGTCCTCTTTTTGGAAATGCATGGGGTTCCCTGTTTTCCTTGGTGGCTTGGACAACCGAGGCCCATTTCTGTATGTTGTGCTTTTCTGGAGAAATTGTGAAATTCAGGTGTCAAAACAGACTTGGGGTTACCTCTGTTTTAGGCTTTCCCCTTGGCGCCCAGGTAGGTGCACCCACATATGTGAGGTACCATTTTCATCGGGACACCTGTGGGAACGCGGGAGAGTAGGCCATGTGTTGTTGGCGGCGTGTTTCGATGGTGAGCCAAGTAAAATGTGCAGAAAATGCATTTTTTTCCCACATTTCGGACTTTGCGGGGGTGTCTGGGTAATAAATTCTGTGCCGATTTGCGCAAATCATACCTCTGCGGATTACCACGCGTGTCCTCTTTTTGGAAATGCATGGGGTTCCCTGTTTTCCTTGGTGGCTTGGACACCCGAGGCCCATATCTATATGTTGTGCTTGTCTGAAGAAAGTGTGACATTCAGGTGTCAAAACAGACTTGGGGTTACCTGTGTTTTAGGCTTTCCCCTTGGCGCCCAGGTAGGTGCACCCACACATATTAGGTACTGTTTTCATCGGGACACCTGTGGGAACACGGGATAGTAGGCCAATATGTTGTTGGCGGTGTGTTTCGATGGGTGAGCCGAGTGAAATGTGCGGAAAATGCATTTTTTTCACACATTTCGGACTTTGCAGGGGTTTCTGGGTAATACATTCTGGGCCGATTTACGCAAATCATACCTCTGTGGATTCCCACGGGTGTCCTCTTTTTGGAAATGCATGGGGTTCCCTGTTTTCCTTGTTAGCTTGGACACCCGAGGCCCATATCTGTATGTTGTGCTTGTCCGGAGAAAGTGTGAAATTCAGGTGTCAAAACAGACTTGGGGTTACCTGTGTTTTAGGCTTTCCCCTTGGCACCCAGGTAGGGGCACCCACACATATGAGGTACCGTTTTCATCGGGACACCTGTGGGAACGCGGGACGGTAGGCCATGTGTTGTTGGCGGCGTGTTTCTATGGGTGAGCCGAGTGAAATGTGTGGAAAATGCGTTTTTCCTCACATTTCAGACTTTGCAGGGGTGTCTGGGTAATACATTCTGGGCTGTTTTGCGCAAATCATATCTCTGCGGATTCCCACGGGTGTCCTCTTTTTGGAAATGCATGGGGTTCCCTGTTTTCCTTGGTGGCTTGGACAACCGAGGCCCATTTATGTATGTTGTGCTTGTCTGTAGAAAGTGTGAAATTCAGGTGTCAAAACAGACTTGGGGTTACCTGTGTTTTAGGCTTTCCCCTTGGCGCCCAGGTAGGTGCACCCACATATGTGAGGTACTGTTTTCATCGGGACACCTGTGGCAATGCAGGATAGTAGGCCATGTGTTGTTGGCGGCATGTTTCGATGGGTGAGCCGAGTGAAATGTGCAGAAAATGCATTTTTTTCCCACACTTTGGACTTTGCGGGGTTGTCTGGGTAATAAATTCTGTGCCGACTTGCGCAAATCATACCTCTGCAGATTCCCACAGGTGTCCTCTGGCCGGAAATGCATGGGGTTCGCTGTTTTCCTTGGTGGCTTGGACACCCGAGGCCCATATCTGTATGTTGTGCTTGTCTGGAGAAAGTGTGAAATTCACGTGTCAAAACAGACTTGGGATTACCTGTGTTTTAGGCTTTCCCCTTGGCATCCAGGTAGGTGCACCCACATATGTGAGGTACCGTTTTCATCGGCACACCTGTGGGAATGCGGGACAGTAGGCCATGTGTTGTTAGCGGCGTGTTTCGATGGGTGAGCCGAGTGAAATATGCGGAAAATGCATCTTTTTTCCTACATTTTGGACTTTGCAGGGGTGTCTGGGTAATAAATTCTGGGCCGATTTGCGCAAATCATACCTCTGCGGATTCCCACGGCTGTCCTCTTTTTGGAAATGCATGGGGTTCCCTGTTTTCCTTGGTGGCTTGGACAACCGAGGCCCATTTATGTATGTTGTGCTTGTCTGTGTCAAGGAGTTCCCCCCCTTCTCACCTTAGTTCGATCTTTGCTGAATTTCTTGGTCGATGCCTTCTTACGGACGGATCTGGTCTTGAATAAGGCTGCACGAATCTCTTCCGACTCCAGCGTGCGTTCAAAGTTCCGGGATGCAAAGATCCAGGAAACCGGGAAATTTACAGAGTGTGCTACTCAGCACACGAGTCCAGGAATCAAGCAAGGAAGGAAAGGGACTAGGAATGGGGTTGGCTGGGAAAGAACCAAGGAAAACAATACCGCGAGCTATGGAGCACACGTCTGGTCGCTACTTCGCAATAGCATTGAGACGCGCAGAGCCGCGGGAGGCGTGGTCTATTAATAGACCACGCTACGTCCAACGTGTAGAGCGAGAAAGGTGTTTCACAGTGGACGGCCATGTTGGGAGTACAAGGGAGTGTAAGCCCCATTGAGACAAGGACCAGGAAGTCAAAAAGGGGCGTGTTCTGTAGGTCATGACAGTCTGGAGAAAGTGTGAAATTCACGTGTCAAAACAGACTTGGGGTTACCTGTGTTTTAGGCTTTCCCCTTGGCACCCAGGTAGGTGCAACCACACATGTGAGGTACCGTTTTCATTGGGACACCTGTGGGACCGCGGGACGGTAGGCCATGTGTTGTTGGCGGCGTGTTTCGATGGGTGAGCCGAGTGAAATGTGGAGAAAAGGTGTTTTTTCCCCACATTTCGGACTTTGTGGTGTTGTCTGGGTAATACATTCTGGACCGATTTGCGTAAATCATACCGCTGCGGATACCCACGGGTGTCCTCTTTTCGGAAATGCATGGGGTTCCCTGTTTTCCTTGGTGGCTTCGACACCCGAGGCCCATATCTGCATGTTGTGCTTGTCTGGAGAAAGTGTGAAGTTCAGGTGTCAAAACAGACTTGGGGTTACCTCTGTTTTAGGCTTTCCCCTTGGCGCCCAGGTAGGTGCACCCACATATCTGAGGTACCATTTTCATTGGGACACCTGTGGGACCGCGGGACGGTAGGCCATGTGTTGTTGGCGGCGTGTTTCGATGGGTGAGCCGAGTGAAATGTGGAGAAAAGGTGTTTTTTCCCCACATTTCGGACTTTGTGGTGGTGTCTGGGTAATACATTCTGGACCGATTTGCGTAAATCATACCTCTGCGGATTCCCACGGGTGTCCTCTTTTCGGAAATGCATGGGGTTCCCTGTTTTCCTTGGTGGCTTCGACACCCGAGGCCCATATCTGCATGTTGTGCTTGTCTGGAGAAAGTGTGAAGTTCAGGTGTCAAAACAGACTTGGGGTTACCTCTGTTTTAGGCTTTCCCCTTGGCGCCCAGGTAGGTGCACCCATATATCTGAGGTACCATTTTCATCGGGACACCTGTGGGAACGCGGGACAGTAGGCCATGTGTTGTTGGCGGCGTGTTTCGATGGTGAGCCGAGTGAAATGTGTGGAAAATGCGTTTTTTTCGCCACATTTCAGACTTTGCGGGGGTGTCTGGGTAATAAATTCTGGGCCGTTTTGCGCAAATCATACCTCTGCGGATTCCCACGGGTGTCCTCTTTTCGGAAATGCATGGGGTTCCCTGTTTTCCTTGGTGGCTTGGACACCCGAGGCCCATATCTGTATGTTGTGCTTGTCTGTGTCAAGGAGTTCCCCCCTTCTCACCTTAGTTCGATCTTTGCTGAATTTCTTGGTCGATGCCTTCTTACGGACGGATCGGGTCTTGAATAAGGCTGCACGAGTCTCTTCCGACTCCAGCGTGCGTTCAAAGTTCCGGGATGCAAAGATCCAGGAATCCGGGAACTTTACAGAGTGTGCTACTCAGCACACGAGTCCAGGAATCAAGCAAGGAAGGAAAGGGACTAGGAAAGGGGTTGGCTGGGAAAGAACCAAGGAAAACAATACCGCGAGCTACGGAGCACACGTCTGGTCGCTACTTCGCAATAGCATTGAGACGCACGGAGCCGCAGAGGGGTGCTCTATTAATAGAACACGCTACGTCCAACGTGTAGAGCCAGAAAGGTGTTTCACAGTGGACGGCCATGTTGGGAGTACAAGGGAGTGTAAGCCCCATTGAGACAAGGACCAGGAAGTCCAAAAGGGGCGTGTTCTGTAGGTCATGACAGCAGGCCTCCTCCGAAGATCCGTTCCTTCGGGTTTGCCCGGGTGTATAAGGTGAAATCTTCTGAGCAGTCGAGGGGCCTTGAGATTAGAAAGTGGTTCCCAGGTTCTTTCACTAGGAGGATATCCCTTCCATTCAACCAGGTATTGAAGCTGACCCCGTTTATACCTGGAGTCACATATTCGGGATACTTCATATTCCAATTGGTTGTCGACCAGCAGAGGAGGAGGTAGGCAGGATTTCCGGGAGGATTGGGTGTAGGATTTTAATAAGGATGTGTGAAATACTGGGTGGATTTTCTTCCAGGAGTCTGGTAGTTTGATCCGGTATGAAAATGGATTGATCATTTCCTTGATGGGAAATGGACCATAGTACCGAGGGGCCAACTTGTTTGGCCGTAGATGTCGAGGTAGTAATTCCGAGGACAACCAGACTTGATCACCAATTGCATAAGAAGGACCTGGTCTTCTTTTGGAATCCGCATACCTCTTAGTCTGTGTTCTGGCCTTCTCTAAGTTTTCTTTGGCCTCCTGGTGTACGTTGATGAGGGTTTCTATCCAGGAGTCGACAGTAGGTACTGGTGTAGGATGAGGGAGAACAGAGGGTAGAACCGATGGATGGAAACCTTGGCTACAATAAAAGGGACTGGTCTTAAGTGCTGAATGATCAGAATTGTTGTAGGCAAATTCAGCCATGGGTATCAGGAGCGACCAGTCATCCTGAACCTGGGCGGCGAAACATCGAAGATACTGATCCAGGGTCTGATTAGCACGTTCTGTGGCCCCGTTGGTTTGGGGATGATAACCAGATGAACGGGCGCGTTGGATTCCCAAAATGCGACAGAGATGTTTCCAGTATTGAGAGACGTATTGAGGTCCTCGATCAGATATGATCTTAGAAAGAAGTCCATGCAAACGGAATATGTGTTCCAGGAAGATTCCAGCAAGCTCGGACGAGGATGGTAGCTTACACAGGGGTGTAAAATAAGCCATATGAGTCAACAAGTCTATGGTAACCATGATGGTCGTGTATCCTCGGGAAGGTTGTAATTCCACAATGAAGTCTGTAGCAATGAATTCCCATGGCCTTGTTGGCAGTGTAGGTTGCAGTAGAAGACCCACCGGTCTCTTGTTATCATGTTTATTTTGACTACAGATAGTACAAGCTTTGATGTACTGCTGTACGTCGGTCTTCATTCCAGGCCACCAAAACTGTCTTTGTATGAGACGGAGGGTGTTGGTTATGCCACGATGTCCGGAGTGAAGGGTATCATGACAGAGGATTATTATTCTTTGTTGTAATTTCTGTGTAGGAATGACCAGTGCATTGGCCTTGAATAAATATCCTTCCTTAACTCTTAGGTTCCATGGATTCTTTCTTGAAATAACCTTCCAGAGGTCAGAGGTTTGGGTTTGCACTCGAATTTCTTCCAGGAGGTTGACTGCTTGAGCTACGAAGATCGCGTGGGGAAACATCTTAGGATAGCCCTATCTTCAGTAGCTACATAGTCAGGACGTCGAGATAAGGCGTCAGCAATCAGGTTTTGTGATCCGGGAACATGAGTGATGTGAAACTGGTAATGGGCAAAGAAGTAGGCCCAACGCGCCTGACGACTGTTCCTACACTCTAATGACTGTAGAATTTGAAGATTCCGATGGTCCGTGCGGACCTGAACTGGATATCTAGCACCCAAAAGTAGATGTCGCCATTCAGTGAAGGCTTGGCGGATGGCTAACAGTTCCTTTTCCAGGACGGAGTAATGTGTCTCACTGGGAGTCAGGGTTCGTGAAAGGTAAGCAATGGGGTGTTCCAGTTTATCCTCAAGTTTATGCTTCAAGACTGCTCCTATGGCGTAGTTAGAGGCATCCGTTTCCACTAGGAATGGTCAATTTATGTCGGGTTGGGCCAAGATGGGGGCTTGCGTGAACTCTGTCTTTAAACGTTGGAATGCCTTCTCATCCTTTCTTGCGGCGATATAGGTCCACGAAGGCTCCTATCTTCATGGGTTCTGGTTCAGACACTGAGCCTGGGTTTGTGTCCGTCTTGGTGGTACACTCAAAGGACACTTACGGAGGATTATCTCTGGATTTCTTCTTCTCTGCCTTCCTTTCCTGGATACGGATATCTATTTGCATGGCAAGATCCATTAGTGCCTGGAATGAGTTTGGGCAAGCCACTCTGGCCAACTCATCCTTAATCTCCTCATTCAGTCCTCTCCTGAAAAGGGTAAAACTCGCCTCAGGGGACCAATCAGCTTCCATGACTAATTGCTTGAATCGGGTAACATAGGTGAGCATATCCTGGGATCCTTGCTGAAAGCCTAACAGGCGTTCCTGGGCACTATAGACCTGCTCTGGACGGTCAAACATGGTCTTAAGGGCTTGTATGAACCCATCATAGTCATCTAGGAGAGCATCGCCAGAATTAACGAGGGGCGTAGCCCAGGTTAAGGCGTTTCCTGAAAGATGGGAAATTATGAACCCCACCTTAGCCCTGGGAGACGAAAAGTAGTAGGTCTTAAAAGTAAAGTGGACCAAACATGAATCCAGGAATCCGCAAAGGGTTTTTGCCTACCCAACGTATTTGACCACTATGCCGCCCAGCAACACACTTTCTTTTGTGGCAGAATCACGGGATAGAACTAATTGTTTGAGAGCAGCGTTTTCCGCTGTTAGATTCTGCACCTCGGTTGATAGCTCTTGCATGCCACGCATCAGGTCCTGGACGGCCGCTTCCATGTCCATATCGAGTTCGGTCGGGTGGCGTTTCAAACTGTCAAGAAGTTCCCCCCTTCTTACCTGAGTTCGATCTTTGCTGGATTTCTTGGTCAATGCCTTCTTGCGGACGGATCGGGTCTTGAATAAGGCTGCACAAGTCTCTTCCGACTCCAGCTTGCGTTCAAAGTTCTGGGATGCAAAGATCCAGGAATCCGGGAAATTTACAGAGTGTGCTACTCAGCACATGAGTCCAGGAATCAAGAAAGGAAGGAAAGGGACTAGGAATGGGGTTGGCTGGGAAAGAACCAAGGAAAACAATACCGCAAGCTACGGAGCACACGTCTGGTCGCTACTTCGCAATAGCATTGAGACGCGCAGAGCCGCGGGAGGCGTGGTCTATTAATAGAACACGCTACGTCCAACGTGTAGAGCGAGAAAGGTGTTTCAAAGTGGACGGCCATGTTGGGAGTACAAGAGAGTGTAAGCCCGTTGAGACAAGGACCAGGAAGTCCAAAAGGGGCGTGTTCTGTAGGTCATGACAGTCTGGAGAAAGTGTGAAATTCAGGTGTCAAAACAGACTTGGGGTTACCTGTGTTTTAGGCTTTCCCCTTGGCGCCTAGGTAGGTGCACCCACATATGTGAGGTACCGTTTTCATCGGGACACCTGTGGGAACGCGGGACAGTAGGCCATGTGCTGTTGGCGGCGTGTTTCGATGGTTGAGCCGAGTGAAATGTGCAGAAAAGGCGTTTTTTCCCCACATTTCGGACTTTGTGGTGGTGTCTGGGTAATACATTCTGGGCCGATTTGAGCAAATCATACCTCTGCGGATTCCCACGGGTGTCCTCTTTTCGGAAATGCATGGGGTTCCCTGTTTTCCTTGGTGGCTTGGACACCCGAGGCCCATATCTGTATGTTGTGCTTGTCTGGACAAAGTGTGAAATTCACGTGTCAAAACAGACTTGGGATTACCTGTGTTTTAGGCTTTCCCCTTGGTGCACAGGTAGGTGCACCCACACATGTGAGGTACCGTTTTCATCGGGACACCTGTGGGAACGCGGGATAGTAGGCCAATATGCTGTTGGCGGCGTGTTTCGATGGGTGAGCCGAGTGAAATGTGCGGAAAATGCATTTTTTTCCCACATTCGGACTTTGCAGGGGTGTCTGGGTAATAAATTCTGGGCCGATTTGCGCAAATCTTACCTCTGCAGATTCCCACGGGTGTCCTCTTTTCGGAAATGAATGGGGTTCCCTGTTTTCCTTGGTGGCTTGGACACCCGAGGCCCATATCTGTATGTGGTGCTTGTCTGGAGAAAGTGTGAAATTCACGTGTCAAAACAGACTTGGGATTACCTGTGTTTTAGGCTTTCCCCTTGGCGC
Source organism: Ambystoma mexicanum (assembly GCF_040938575.1). NCBI lineage: Eukaryota > Metazoa > Chordata > Amphibia > Caudata > Ambystomatidae > Ambystoma > Ambystoma mexicanum. The sequence continues at coordinate 233,521,626 of NC_090934.1, forward strand.
CCAGGTAGGTGCACCTACACATGTGAGGTACCGTTTTCATCGGGACACCTGTGGGAACGCGGGACAGTAGGCCATGTGTTGTTGGCGGCGTGTTTCGATGGGTGACCCGAGTGAAATGTGCGGAAAATGCGTTTTTTCCCCACATTTCGGACTTTGTGGTGGTGTCTGCGTAATACATTCTGGGACGATTTGCGCAAATCATACCTCTGCGGATTCCCACGGTTGTCCTCTTTTCGGAAATGCATGGGCTTCCCTGTTTTCCTTGGTGGCTTGGACACCCGAGGCCCATATCTGTATGTTGTGCTTGTCTGGAGAAAGTGTGAAATTCACGTGTCAAAACAGACTTGGGATTACCTTTGTTTTAGGCTTTCCCCTTGGCGCCCAGGTAGGTGCACACACACATATGAGGTACCGTTTTCATCGGGACACCTGTGGGAACGCGGGACAGTAGTCCAATATGTTGTTGGTGGCGTGTTTCAATGGGTGAGCCGAGTGAAATATGCGGAAAATGCATCTTTTTTCCTACATTTCGGACTTTGCAGGGGTGTCTGGGTAATAAATTCTGGGCCGATTTGCGCAAATCATACCTCTGCGGATTCCCACGGGTGTCCTCTTTTTGGAAATGCATGGGGTTCCCTGTTTTCCTTGGTGTCTTGGACAACCGAGGCCCATTTCTGTACGTTGTGCTTGTCTGGAGAAAGTGTGAAATTCAGGTGTCAAAACAGACTTGGGGTTGCCTGTGTTTTAGGCTTTCCCCTTGGCGCCCAGGTAGATGCACCCACATATGTGAGGCACCATTTTCATCGTGACATCTGTGGGAACGCGGGACAGTACCCATGTGTTGTTGGCGGCGTGTTTCGATGGGAGAGCCGAGTGAAATGTGCACAAAATGCATTTTTTTCCCACATTTCGGACTTTGCCGGAGTGTCTGGGTAATAAATGATGTGCCGATTTGCGCAAATCATACCTCTGCGGCTTCCCACGGGTGTCCTCTTTTCGGAAATGCATGGGGTTCCCTGTTTTACTTGGTGGCTTGGACACCCGAGGCCCATATCTGTATGTTGTGCTTGTCTGGAGAAAGTGTGAAATTCAGGTGTCAAAACAGACTTGGGGTTACCTGTGGTTTAGGCTTTCCCCTTGGTGCCCAGGTAGGTGCACCCACACATATGAGGTACCGTTTTCATCGGGACACCTGTGGGAACCCGGGACAGTAGACCATGTGTTGTTGGTGGCGTGTTTCGATGGGTGAGCCGAGTGAAATGTGCGGAAAAAGCATTTTTTCACACATTTCGGACTTTGCGGGGGTGTCTGGGTAATACATTCTGGGCCGATTTACGCAAATCATACCTCTGCGGATTCCCACGGGTGTCCTCTTTTTGGAAATGCATGGGGTTCCCTGTTTTCCTTGGTAGCTTGGACAACCGAGGCCCATATCTGTATGTTGTGCTTGTCTGGAGAAAGTGTGAAATTCACGTGTCAAAACAGACCTGGGATTACCTGTGTTTTAGGATTTCCCCTTGGCGCCCAGGTAGGTGCACCCACACATATTAGGTACCGTTTTCATCGGGACACCTGTGGGAATGCACGATAGTACGCCAATATGTTGTTGGCGGCGTGTTTCGATGGGTGAGCCGAGTGAAATGTGCGGAAAATGCATTTTTTTCACACATTTCGGACTTTGCAGGGGTTTCTGGGTAATACATTCTGGGCCGATTTACGCAAATCATACCTCTGCGGATTCACACGGGTGTCCTCTTTTTGGACATGCATGGGGTTCCCTGTTTTCCTTGGTGGCTTGGAAACCCGAGGCCCATATCTGTATGTTGTGCTTGTCTGGAGAAAGTGTGAAATTCAGGTGTCAAAACAGACTCGGGGTTACCTGTGTTTTAGGCTTTCCCCTTGGCACCCAGGTAGGTGCACCCACACATGTGAGGTACCGTTTTCATCGGGAAACCTGTGGGAACGCGGGACGGTAGGCCATGTGTTGTTGGCGGCGTGTTTCTATGGGTGAGCCGAGTGAAATGTGCGGAAAATGCATTTTTTTCACACATTTCGGACTTTGCAGGGGATTCTGGGTAATACATTCTGGGCCGTTTTGCGCAAATCACACCTCTGCGGATTCCCACGGGTGTCCTCTGGCCGGAAATGCATGGGGTTTGCTGTTTTCCTTGGTGGCTTGGACACCCGAGGCCCATATCTGTATGTTGTGCTTGTCTGGAGAAAGTGTGAAATTCACGTGTCAAAACAGACTTGGGATTACCTGTGTTTTAGGCTTTCCCCTTGGCATCCAGGTAGGTGCACCCACACATGTGAGGTACCGTTTTCATCCGGACACCTGTGGGAACGCGGGATAGTAGGCCAATATGTTGTTGGTGGCATGTTTCGATGGGTGAGCCGAGTGAAATATGTGGAAAATGCATCTTTTTTCCTACTTTTTGGACTTTGCAGGGGTGTCTGGGTACTAAATTCTGGGCCGATTTGCGCAAATCATACCTCTGCGGATTCCCACGGGTGTCCTCTTTTTGGAAATGCATGGGGTTCCCTGTTTTCCTTGGTGGCTTGGACAACCGAGGCCCATTTCTGTATGTTGTGCTTGTCTGGTGAAAGTGTGAAATTCAGGTGTCAAAACAGACTTGGGGTTACCTGTGTTTTAGGATTTCCCCTTGGCGCCCAGGTAGGTGCACCCATATATGTGAGGTAATGTTTTCATCGGGACACCTGTGGGAATGCGGGATAGTAGGCCATGTGTTGTTGGGGGCATGTTTCGATGGGTGAGCCGAGTGAAATGTGCAGAAAATGCATTTTTTCCCACACTTCGGACTTTGCGGGGGTGTCTGGGTAATAAATTCTGGGCCGATTTGCGCAAATCATACCTCTGCGGATTCCCACGAGTGTCCTCTTTTCGGAAATGCATGGGGTTCCCTGTTTTCCTTGGTGGCTTGGACACCCGAGGCCCATATATGTATATTGTGCTTGTCTGGAGAAAGTGTGAAATTCACGTGTCAAAACAGACTTGGGATTACCTGTGTTTTAGGCTTTCCCCTTGGCATCCAGGTAGGTGCACCCACACATGTGAGGTACCGTTTTCATCGGCACACCTGTGGGAATGCGGGACAGTAGGCCATGTGTTGTTAGCGGCGTGTTTCGATGGGTGAGCCGAGTGAAATGTGCGTGCGGAAAATGCATTTTTTCCCCATATTTCGGACTTTGTGGTGGAGTCTGGGTAATACATTCTGGGCCGATTTGCGCAAATCATACCTCTGCGGATTCCCACGGGTGTCCTCTTTTTGGAAATGCCTGGGGTTCCCTGTTTTCCTTGGTGGCTTGGACAACCAAGGCCCATTTCTGTATGTTGTGCTTGTCTGTAGAAAGTGTGAAATTCAGGTGGACAAAACAGACTTGGGGTTACCTGTGTTTTAGGCTTTCCCCTTGGCGCCCAGGTAGATGCACCCACATATGTGAGGTACTGTTTTCATCGGGACACCTGTGGGAACGCGGGACAGTAGGCCATGTGCTGTTGGCGGCGTGTTTCGATGGTTGAGCCGAGTGAAATGTGCAGAAAAGGCGTTTTTTCCCCACATTTCGGACTTTGTGGTGGTGTCTGGGTAATACATTCTGGGCCGATTTGAGCAAATCATACCTCTGCAGATTCCCATGGGTGTCCTCTGGCTGGAAATGCATGGGGTTCCCTGTTTTCCTTGGTGGCTTGGACAACCAAGGCCCATTTCTGTATGTTGTGCTTGTCTGGAGTAAGTGTGAAATTCACGTGTCAAAACAGACTTGGGGTTACCTGTGTTTTAGGCTTTCCCCTTGGTGCCCAGGTAGGTGCACCCACACATGTGAGGTACCGTTTTCATTGTGACACCTGTGGGAATGCGGGATAGTAGGCCAATATGTTGTTGGTGGCGTGTTTTGATGGGTGAGCCGAGTGAAATATGCGGAAAATGCATCTTTTTTCCTACATTTTGGACTTTGCAGGGGTGTCTGGGTAGTAAATTCTGTGCCGATTTGCGCAAATCATACCTCTGCGGATTCCCACGGGTGTCCTCTTTTTGGAAATACATGGGGTTCCCTGTTTTCCTTGGTGGCTTGGACAACCGAGGCCCATTTCTGTATGTTGTGCTTGTCTGGAGAAAGTGTGAAATTCAGGTGTCAAAACAGACTTGGGGTTACCTGTGTTTTAGGCTTTCCCCTTGTCACCCAGGTAGGTGCTCCCACACATGTGATGTACCGTTTTCATCGGGACACCTGTGGGATCGCGGGACGGTAGGCCATGTGTTGTTGGCGGCGTGTTTCTATGTGTGAGCCGAGTGAAATGTGTGGGAAATGCATTTTTTTCCCCACATTTCAGACTTTGCGGGGGTGTCTGGGTAATAAATTCTGGGCCGTTTTGCGCAAATCATACCTCTGCGGATTCCCACGGGTGTCCTCTTTTCGGAAATGCATGGGGTTCCCTGTTTTCCTTGGTAGCTTGGACACCCGAGGCCCATATCTGTATGTTGTGCTTGTCTGGAGTAAGTGTGAAATTCACGTGTCAAAACAGACTTGGGGTTACCTGTGTTTTAGGCTTTCCCCTTGGCGACCAGGTAGGTGCACCCACATATGTGAGGTACTGTTTTCATCGGGACACCTGTGGGAACGCGGGATAGTAGGCCATGTGTTGTTGGCGGCGTGTTTTGATGGGTGAGCCGAGTGAAACGTGCAGAATATGCATTTTTTTCCCACATTTCGGACTTTGCGGGGGTGTCTGGGTAATAAATTCTGGGCCTATTTGCGCAAATCATACCTCTGCAGATTCCCACGGGTGTCCTCTTGTCGGAAATGCATGGGGTTCGCTGTTTTCCTTGGTGGCTTGGACACCCGAGGCCCATATCTGTATGTTGTGCTTGTCTGTGTCAAGGAGTTCCCCCCTTCTCACTTTAGTTCGATCTTTGCTGAATTTCTTGGTCGATGCCTTCTTTCGGACGGATCGGGTCTTGAATAAGGCTGCACGAGTCTCTTCCGACTTCAGCGTGCGTTCAACGTTCCGGGATGCAAAGATCCAGGAATCCGGGAACTTTACAGAGTGTGCTACTCAGCACACAAGTCCAGGAATCAAGCAAGGAAGGAAAGGGACTAGGAATGGGGTTGGCTGGGAAAGAACCAAGGAAAAAAATACCGCGAGCTACGGAGCACACGTCTGGTCACTACTTCGCAATAGCATTGAGACGCGCGGAGCCGCAGAGGGGTGGTCTATTAATAGAACACGCTACGTCCAACGTGTAGAGCGAGAAAGGTGTTTCACAGTGGACGGCCATGTTGGAAGTACAAGGGAGTGTAAGCCCCATTGAGACAAGGACCAGGAAGTCCAAAAGGGGCGTGTTCTGTAGGTCATGACAGCATGCCTCCTCCGAAGTTCCGTTCCTTCGGGTTTGCCCGGGTGTATAAGGTGAAATCTTCTGAGCAGTCGAGGGGCCTTGAGATTAGAAAGTGGTTCCCAGGTTCTTTTACTAGGAGGATATCCCTTCCATTCAACCAGGTATTGAAGCTGACCCCGTTTATACCTGGAGTCACATATTCGGGATACTTCATATTCCAATTGGTTGTTGACCAGCAGAGGAGGAGGTCGGCAGGATTTCCGGGAGGATTGGGTGTAGGGTTTTAATAAGGATGTGTGAAATACTGGGTGGATTTTCTTCCAGGAGTCTGGTAGTTTGATCCGGTATGAAAATGGATTGATCATTTCCTTGATGGGAAATGGACCATAGTACCGAGGGGCCAACTTGTTTGGCCGTAGATGTCGAGGTAGTAATTTCGAGGACAACCAGACTTGATCACCAATTGCAAAAGAAGGACCTGGTCTTCTTTTGGAATCCGCATACCTCTTAGTCTGTGTTCTGGCCTTCTCTAAGTTTTCTTTGGCCTCCTGGTGTACATTGATGAGGGTTTCTATCCAGGAGTCGACAGCAGGTACTGGTGTAGGATGAGGGAGAACAGAGGGTAGAACTGATGGATGGAAACCTTGGCTACAATAAAAGGGACTGGTCTTAAGTGCTGAATGATCAGAATTGTTGTAGGCGAATTCAGCCACGGGTATCAGGAGCGACCAGTCATCCTGAACCTTGGCGGCGAAACATCGAAGATACTGCTCCAGGGTCTGATTAGCAGGTTCTGTGGCCCCGTTGGTTTGGGGATGATAACCAGATGAATGGGCGCGTTGGATTCCCAAAATGCGACAGAGATGTTTCCAGAATTGAGAGACGTATTGAGGTCCTCGATCAGATATGATCTTGGAAAGAAGTCCATGCAAACGGAATATGTGTTCCAGGAAGATTCCAGCAAGCTCGGACGAGGATGGTAGCTTACACAGGGGTGTAAAATGTCTCAGATTCAGTCTGATCCTTGTTATCTCCACCAACCCCCTCCTCACCTGAAATCTTTATGACTGAGGTACCGTCTGAATCAGAGTCCCAGGATTCATCCGTTGGTATCTCCTTTCTTCTCTGTCTCCAAGAGTCGCTGGGCTTCTTGGGCGTCCTTACTCCTGGTTTGGTGCGATGGGTATGGGCTCCACTAGAGGCCACTTTGCCTGAGATGCAATTTGCCTGGCAGTGGGGACCCCAGGGAGCCCACCCCAGACCAGGGAAAAAGCCTTGCCGAAAAAACCCTGGTAGGTTGTGATATCTTGCTGGGACTACTGGTCCCAGAATGCACTGAGATACTGAAGGAGTAGGCAAAGTACACAATGGCTCCAAATAAACACCCAAGAGAGCAGCAGCAGGATACTAGGAGTCCGGAGGGCTAGGTTGCAGAAGAGTAGCAGGTTCCTCGCAAGAACTGCGAGTTAGGAAAGAGGGAGTTCCAAGAAGGTAAGGTAAGCAGTAGACAGCATACAGCGGAACAGCCGTCCGAGAACGGCAGAAACGGAAAGGGGAAGCCGTTCGGAAAGCGGCCAGGAGGAAAAAAGGAAAATCACACACGAGCGCTGGGAAACACTTTCCAAAATACTGGAAGTTGCAACGCAAGTGCGTTAGCAACTTCCGGGAATATAAAGTCAAAAGACTACAACGCGCATAGCGATTCCAGGGAAGGAGTCCGTCTTCTACCTTCTTTCCAGTCTCCATCTTGGGTATAGTCGCCACGGCGGGCGAGTTGTGACAGTATGACCCCTTTTCAGGCCTCCACCCCCTGGTTTTCCGGGATGGAGGTGATGGAATCTCCGTAGTAGACGAGGAGCAGAAATGTTCTTAACTGGTTCCCATGTGCATTCTGACCTTGGGTATCCCTTCCAAAAAAACAGGTATTGCAGTACACCTCTTTTGTATCTGGAATCCATGATGTCGGAAACTTCATATTCCTCAGTGGTCTTTGGAAACTTTTGAGGGGAGCTTTTTGTCTTTCGTGAATGAGGGTCCTCAATATATGGTTTAAGGAGTGAGGTATGAAAGACAGGATGAACTCTTTTGAGACTCGGGGGAAGGTCCAGTCTAAAAGCCACAGGATTGATCTTGGCTGAGATACGAAAGGGCCCAAGATACCTGGGTGCAAACTTTCCTGGATGAACCCATCTGGGTAAATACTTGGTGGATAACCACACCTGCCTTCCTACTTCCCACTGAGGATTTGGGCTTCTTTTTTGATCTGCCCATCTTTTACAGTCTTGTCGAGCTTTTGCGAGATTGGATTCTGATACTCGATGCATCCTCTGTATGGTATCCAGTAGATGATCCACTGAAGGTGTGTTTGTAGGAGGGATACCAGAGAGAGGTATATGATTTGGGTCGTAACCATAGGTGCACTTGAAAGGACTCATGCCTAGGGAGGTATGTCTAGTGTTGTTATAAGAGAACTCGGCCATGGGCAGAAGATGGAACCAATCGTCTTGTTCTTGGTTACAAAAACACTGTATGTACTGTTCGAGAGTGGCGTTCAAACGTTCAGTTTGCCCATTGCTTTCCGGGTGGAACCCTGAGGAAAGAGATCTCCTGATTCCTAATGTTCTGCACAGAACTGTCCAGAATTTGGACGTGAATTGAGCGCCTCTATCTGAGACTATATTGGTGGGAATCCCATGAAGCCTGACTATGTCCTTCAGAAAGACTTCTGCAGTCGTGCTGGCAGTAGGGAGTCCTTTAATAGGAGAAAAGTGAGCCAGCTTGCTAAAGGAATCGATTGTGACCATTATGGCGGTGTGTCCACAGGATTCTGGCAGCTCCACTATGAAATCCGTGGATATCTGTTGCCAAGGTCCTTCGGGCTGTTTTTCTTGTTGTAGAAGTCCTAGGGGTTTGTGGTAATCGTACTTGTTTTGAGCACACACAGGGCAGGTCTTTACATACTCCTTCACATCCTTAGCCAGGGAAGGCCACCAAAATTGGCGAGATGTTAACTCTAGTGTGGCTCTTTGGCCCTTGTGTCCAGCAGAGGGAATATCGTGACACCAGGACATTGCTTGTACTTGGAGTTCTCGGGTTGGTATATACAAAGCTTCCTTTTTAAAGAGAAAGTTGCCCTTCCCTTTCAAATCCATTTCTGAGCTCCTATTGTTCTGTTGTTCTGCTTTCACCCGTCGCAAAAATGTGTTTATGTTGACGATGAATGTCTTCCCTGCTAACATGAGTTCCTGTTCTGGTAGATCTCCCGAATCTTCACCCATACTCCGAGAAAGGGCATCTGCCAGAGTGTTGTCCTTTCCTGGGAGATAGGTGATCTCAAAGTCAAATTGTGAGAAGAAATACGCCCACCTAGCATGTCGTGAGTTGCGGCATTCCATCTTTTGAAGGACTTTAAGGTTTTTATGATCCGTACGGACCAAAAACGGGACTACAGAGCCTTGTAGCAGATGTCTCCATTCCTCACACGCTTGTCGGATGGCCAGGTGTTCTTTTTCTAACACGGAATAGTTGCGTTCACTAGTGGTCAACGTGCGTGAAAAATAAGAGACAGGATGTTCTAAGCCGTCTTCCTCCTTCTGTAGTAATGCTGCCCCGATAGCACCGAGGGAAGCATCAGTTTCCACTATGAACGGGCGTGTTTGATCTGGTTGTCTGAGGATCGGAGCTGTTACAAAAGATCTTTTCAAAGTTTGGAAGGCTTGTTCAGTGCCGGAATCCCATTGGAATTTCACCCCCTTTTTAAGAAGATTGGTGATAGGTAGAATAATCTCAGAGAAATTGGGGATAAACTTTCTATAGAAGTTCGCTAGTCCTAAGAGTCGTTGGATTCCTTTGACATTAGAGGGTACAGGCCAATTTGTAATGGCATCCGTCTTGGCTGGATCCATCTGTATGTTATCTGCAGATAATAGAAAACCCAAATTTGGTACTGTGGATGCCTCAAATATGCATTTTTCGGGTTTAGCTAGTAGACTGTTTCTCCTTAAACGTTGTAAGACTTCTGTTACCAAGACACGATGTTCAGCCAGGGTGGCAGAAAAGACAAGAATGTCGTCTAGGTAAACGACCACTGAGGAGTAGAGCATATTTGAAAACACATTGTCCATGAATCGTTGGAATTGTGCCGGTGCATTGACTAGTCCAAAAGGCATTACTCTATATTCGTAATGTCCTAGAGGTGTCCAGAAAGCCGTCTTGCACTCATCCCCTTCGCGGAGTCTTAAAAGGTGATAAGCTCCTCTCAAATCCAGCTTGGTGAAGACCCGGGCCCCCTGGATGGCTTCAATGATGTCCTTCATTAATGGCATAGGGTATCTATCTCGCACCGTAAGACTATTCAGACCTCTGTAATCTATACAGGGACGTAGTTCTGTTGTTCCTTTCTTTGGAATAAAAAAGAGAGAAGCCCCTGCTGAGGAAGATGACTCTCTAATAAGGCCGTTCTCTAGGTTGGTGGCAAGGTACTCTTTCAGAGCTTGCTTTTCCGGTAGTGACAACGGAAACATTCTCCCGAAAGGCACAACTGCTTCCGGTGTCAGATCAATCTTGCAATCTTCTCTGCGATGTGGTGGTAGAAGGCGGGGTTGTGTGTCTGTGAATACATCTATGAATTCCTGATAGGGAGCTGGTATCATGTTGACACTGAAGGAAGGATGCAGTGTTGCTTGAATGACTGGGGTGATTTCTGTAGTTAAGCAATGTTGACTGCAGTACTGTGATTTGAAGTCTACTGTATTCAAACTCCAATCAATGTGAGGATTGTGCTTTCTTAACCAGGGAATACCCAGTATTACCGGAAAATGTGCCGCCCTGATCAGATCGAATGAGAGGTATTCCTGATGATTAGCCATCTTTATCTTCAACTCCTGTGTTTCGTGACTAATTGGGCCTGATGTTAGTGGGGTACCATCGACTCCTTCCACCGGTATAGATCTGATCTTCGGTCGTCTGGGTAAGAGATGTTCCTTGGCCCACTTGTCGTCCACAAAGTTGCCAGCCGCTCCACAGTCTAACATGGCTATGCACTCCACGGACCCTGTCGGCTCCCATTCTATTAGTATCTTGATCACCATAAGACTGCAACAGTCCAAAGCCGAAGGCTGCGCTAAGTGACAGGGATTTATGGTGTTCACCCCTTCCCTTTCCCTGTTTAAGGTTGGGGTCCTTCGTTTCCCTGTCTTTTGGGGGGTACTGCAGGACAATCTCTTAATAGATGGCTGTTCGACCCACAATACATACACAAGCCGAAGTCCCTTCTTCTTTTGCGTTCGCTAGTAGATAGAGGTCCACGTGTGGTTCCAATTTGCATAGGTTCTTCCGTGGATCTCTTTTCAGGCATCGAAGAGGGGTTTGGTCCTGATACAAAATTGCGTGGTCTTCTTCTTTCTGCCTTCCTTTCTGCCATACGGAACTCTACTTGTAAGACTAAGGAGACCAGGTCTTGGAAAGAATTAGGTCTGGCAACTCTCGCCAGTTCGTCCTTAATGTCTTCGTGGAGTCCTCTTCGGAATATAGTCTGTTGGGCAGTTTCGGGCCACCCTGCTTCTGCAGCTATCCTTTGAAATCTCACAAGGTACGTTTGAACATCCAATGACCCTTGTCGTATGTCGAGTAGATCTTCAAAGGCGGAATACAAGAACTCCGGTCTCTCAAACCTTTCTTTTAGTCATTGTGTGAATAGGCCGTAATCAATGAGAACCGGATCTGAAGTAGTAACAAAAGGCGTAGCCGATGCCAGAGCGTTGCCTGTCAGATTGGATATCAAGAACCCAACCTTAGTTCTGTCTAATTCGTAGGTCCTGGGGCGAAAGGCGAATTGGATTGTGCAGGCATCCAAGAATTCTTTTAATTTCTTTGGGTCCCCATCATATTTCCCACACGACAAGGGAAGAGGGAGTAGTTCTCCTCTGTTATCATCCCGTTGAGGTGCCCGTTGTCCCAACTGTTGAACCTGTTGCTGTAATGCTGTATTGTCAGCTCTTAGGGACTGTACTTCAGCCGTCAGGGCCTGGATGGCGTTTACCATTTCTTGGTATTGTTCTAGGGAGGCCATAATCTCTAGGCGTTGCGATCTCTCAGATTCAGTCTGATCCTTGTTATCTCCACCAACCCCCTCCTCACCTGAAGTCTTTATGACTGAGGTACCGTCTGAATCAGAGTCCCAGGATTCATCCGTTGGTATCTCCTTTCTTCTCTGTCTCCAAGAGTCGCTGGGCTTCTTGGGCGTCCTTACTCCTGGTTTGGTGCGATGGGTATGGGCTCCACTAGAGGCCACTTTGCCTGAGATGCAATTTGCCTGGCAGTGGGGACCCCAGGGAGCCCACCCCAGACCAGGGAAAAAGCCTTGCCGAAAAAACCCTGGTAGGTTGTGATATCTTGCTGGGACTACTGGTCCCAGAATGCACTGAGATACTGAAGGAGTAGGCAAAGTACACAATGGCTCCAAATAAACACCCAAGAGAGCAGCAGCAGGATACTAGGAGTCCGGAGGGCTAGGTTGCAGAAGAGTAGCAGGTTCCTCGCAAGAACTGCGAGTTAGGAAAGAGGGAGTTCCAAGAAGGTAAGGTAAGCAGTAGACAGCATACAGCGGAACAGCCGTCCGAGAACGGCAGAAACGGAAAGGGGAAGCCGTTCGGAAAGCGGCCAGGAGGAAAAAAGGAAAATCACACACGAGAGCTGGGAAACACTTTCCAAAATACTGGAAGTTGCAACGCAAGTGCGTTAGCAACTTCCGGGAATATAAAGTCAAAAGACTAGAACGCGCATAGCGATTCCAGGGAAGGAGTCCGTCTTCTACCTTCTTTCCAGTCTCCATCTTGGGTATAGTCTCCACGGCAGGCGAGTTGTGACAAAATGAGCCATATGAGTCAACAAGTCTATGGTAACCATGATGGTCGTGTATCCTCGGGAAGGTGGTAATTCCACAATGAAGTCTGTAGCAATGAATTCCCATGGCCTTGTTGGCAGTGTAGGTTGCAGTAGAAGACCCGCCGGTCTCTTGTTATCATGTTTATTTTGACTACAGATAGTACAAGCTTTGATGTACTGCTGTACGTCGGTCTTCATTCCAGGCCACCAAAACTGTCTTTGTATGAGACGGAGGGTGTTGGTTATGGCATGATGTCCGGAGTGAAGGGTATCATGACAGAGGTTTATTATTCTTTGTTGCAATTTCTGTGTAGGAATGACCAGTGCATTGGCCTTGAATAAATATCCTTCCTTAACTCTTAGGTTCCATGGATTCTTCCTTGAAATAACCTTCCAGAGGTCAGAGGTTTGGGTTTGCACTCAAATTTCTTCCAGGAGGTTGACTGCTTGAGCTACAAAGATCGCGTGGGGAAACATCTTAGGATAGGCCCTATCTTCAGTAGCTACATAGTCAGGACGTCGAGATAAGGCGTCAGCAATCAGGTTTTGTGATCCGGGAACATGAGTGATGTGAAACTGGTAATGGGCAAAGAAGTAGGCCCAATGCGCCTGACGACTGTTCCTACACTCTAATGACTGTAGAATTTGAAGATTCCGATGGTCCGTGCGGACCTGAACTGGATATCTAGCACCCAAAAGTAGATGTCGCCATTCAGTGAAGGCTTGGCGGATGGCTAAGAGTTCCTTTTCCAGGACGGAGTAATGTGTCTCACTGGGAGTCAGGGTTCGTGAAAGGTAAGCAATGGGGTGTTCCAGTTTATCCTCAAGTTTATGCTTCAAGACCGCTCCTATGGCGTAGTTAGAGGCATCCGTTTCCACTAGGAATGGTCGATTTATGTCGGTTTGGGCCAAGATGAGGGCTTGCGTGAACTCTGTCTTTAAACGTTGGAATGCCTTCTCATCCTTTCTTGTGGCGATATAGGTCCACGGAAGGCTCCTATCTGGTTCAGAGACTGAGCCTGGGTTTGTGTCCGTCTTGGTGGTACTCTCAAAGGACACTTTCGGAGGATTATCTCTGGATTTCTTCTTCTCTGCCTTCCTTTCCTGGATACGGAAATCTATTTGCATGGCAAGGTCCATTAGTGCCTGGAATGAGTTTGGGCAAGCCACTCTGGCCAACTCATCCTTAATCTCCTCATTCAGTCCTCTCCTGAAAAGGGTAAAACTCACCTCAGGGGACCAATCAGCTTCCATGACTAATTGCTTGAATCGGGTAACATAGGTGAGCATATCCTGGGATCCTTGCTGAAAGCCTAACAGGCGTTCCTGGGCACTATAGACCTGCTCTGGACGGTCAAACATGGTTTTAAGGGCTTGTATGAACCCATCATAGTCATCTAGGAGAGCATCGCCAGAATTAACGAGGGGTGTAGCCCAGGTTAAGGCATTTCCTGAAAGATGGGAAATTATGAACCCCACCTTAGCCCTGGGAGACGAAAAGTAGTAGGGCTTAAAAGTAAAGTGGACCAAACATGAATCCAGGAATCCGCGAAGGGTTTTTGCCGACCCAACCTATTTGTCCACTATGCCGCCCAGCAACACAATTTCTTTTGTGGCAGAATCACGGGATAGAACTAATTGTTTGAGAGCGGCGTTTTCCTCTGTTAGATTCTGCACCTCGGTTGATAGCTCTTGCATGCCACGCATCAGGTCCTGGACGGCCGCTTCCATGTCCATATCGAGTTCGGTCGGGTGGCGTTTCAAACTGTCAAGAAGTTCCCCCCTTCTTACCTGAGTTCGATCTTTGCTGGATTTCTTGGTCGATGCCTTCTTGCGGACGGATCGAGTCTTGAATAAGGCTGCACGAGTCTCTTCCGACTCCAGCCTGCGTTCAAAGTTCTGGGATGCAAAGATCCAGGAATCCGGGAAATTTACAGAGTGTGTGTTAGGTAAGATTTCCACAGGGCTGGTAAATCTTCCTTGCCTGGTTCAACTCCAGAACTTTTTGCTTTTCTAGTGAGATATTTTCCATTAGTACCTCAGTGAGTGGGAACCTTTTTCCACACTCACCTGTCTTTAACTCTTTTTATGGGTGTCATTTTTAAGACTCTCCATAGTGTCTTTTTAAAGTTATCATGTCTAACAACTTATTGGCAATAAGTGCCTGTTGTTGCTGGGTTGCCCTAGGGGCTCCCCATTTAACTTTCTTGTGCTAACCTTGAGTGAACTACAGTTCCCAAGGGTAGAAAGGATCTTTGGATCTCTTTTACATTTACTTCTGTGAAACCAGCACACCCCACTTTATGTGGAGTGCTGGGGAGATACAATGTATCCCCTTTCACATTTAAACTGTAACAATTCTGTTACAGTGACAAGCTTACCTTTAATGGCTGGTGGCAGTGATTCCTTTTACTAATTTGGTGCACCTTTACCGCGTGCTGTAATCACAGCTGCAGTAAAGGCACCTAAGGGTGCTAATTTTTACCAAAATGGCCCGTGTCTTCTTTTTCTGCCATTTTAGTGTTTCTTGTCGTTTCTTGTTCCTTCCCCTGACATCCAGGGTGGGAAAATCCTTTGTTTGAGTTTTGTCTTCGGCGGGAGTCCCCTGGACACCCCGCCCAGGCTCCAGTCAGTCTGTAAGCACAGGAAGTGGGGGAGGGGTCCCAAACTTCCCCCTCCTTTGTCTTAGGTCTTCCTTCAACTGGGCCAAATCCCAGTGGGGGGTTGGCTGTCCTGATTGGACAGCCAAACGCCCCTTTCTTGTAAAATGCGGGGGGAGAATGCAGAGGTTGTGTTGCAGTTCCTGATAAATACTGGAAACCTGGAAGCTGAAGTCTTGTCGACCACTGGAACTGAAAACCGAAGAGGATGACGAAGGAAAAGCGGCGGGAATGATTTCCAGCGGCCGGAGAGCCTGCTTTGTAACCGGAGCCTGCTGCAGCCCTTCCTTCCGATCGACCTGGGGTCTCCGAAAACGACGACCCGAACCCAGAGCCTGGTGAGACCCACTAGACTCAAGACGACCTGCATTTTGAGCCATCCCACGGGTTCCTGCGACCTTGCGTTCTTGCAATACCCCAATACCCTGGGACCTCCTGCCACTGTGCGGTGCATGGTCTTCCGAATTCCGAATCTCGCTGAACCTTCGTGGGCATCTTGGTCTATCTCCAGAGACACGAATCGAGTCCAAAAAGTCCCCTCACAAGAGTGCTGGACCTTTTAAACGACGAGAATTCAACCGCGATTTTCTGTCTTCATCTGTGCTCCTTGAAAAGGCGCCAAACCCGCAGAACCGCATTCAGCCGTGAGAGAAATCTTCCCTAGAGCCTTCTTCATCGATCCCTGCTGCAAAGTCCCTTCTGAGGTCTTGTGTTCAGTCTCCAGGACAAGGAATCCAGTGACCGGGTATTTGGCTGCAGTCCCTGAAGTTCTCCTGCTGCAATCTCTTCTTCATTGCTGAGGTACTGTGTTGGCTTGGGTATATACTTACCTTAAGCCTGTTGGGATTATTGTGTAGTCCTGGGGTGTTTTCTGTGATTGGGAGGTCCCTCGTCCAGTACACCCAGTCCCACTGCTAGAATCCTGCTGGGGTGTCTTCTGTGAAGCCCCTGGACCCTCTTCTAACCCTAGAAGCAAAGTACTCACTTGTTTGCCCAGTTTTCCTAAGGAAACTCTGGCTTTTGCTACTAAAGAACTTATTCTAACACTGCCTGTTGGTCACTAGTCCTAGTGACCCCCTTCTGCCACTGAGAACAATCATGCTCTAAGGGAAAGACTTTGAAGGGATTGGGACTTCTGCCTAGAAAAGAAATCAAGTGTTTTTACTTACTTGTAAAGAGTTGGTTGGTAACTGTAATTCTAAGAGTGAACAGTTACAAAAGTTCTTACTGATCTTGGATGTGTGATGCACTATTCTTAAAAGTATGGTTAACATCTTTCCTTCCTTAGCCACTGTTTTGCCAGTCTAAAAGAAAGTAGATGTGAAGGTATTTTACTTTCCTGTGATTAGGTTGTGCCTCTTTACAAAAGTAATGTGTTGGTATCACCAGGTTAGTCCTGCTAGGGTAACTGTATGAGTGTCCCCCAACTGGGTCTTGCTTCCCCTGACTTGCTGCTAGCCTGTCTTTAATAAGTCTACAATAGGTTGTTGCCTACCTAGAATATCTATTCTGTAAAGTGTGACATTGGGTTTTACTTTCCCCTTCATTGTGAAGTTAAAGTAAGTGGGTTTTACTTGCCTTGTGTTAGCTGTGTGCCATCCAAAACAAGTTACAAGAGTTATTGCTTATCTCCATCTGGGGTTCCCTGATTTCCAAAGCATCTGTAATTGTATATTACATCCATTAGGTTTTGCTCACCTGGTATAACTGTGTGTTATGACAAAAGTAGTCATAGGTTTTTACTGCACCTAGAATAAGTGTTTCACTATTCACCAAAAGTATACTGTCCAGTTGACTGTTTAGGTGATTTGTTCCAAGAGTCACTGTACAACTGGAAGGGCCTACTGTCCTTGTATTACCACAAGTAATCTAAAAAGTAATCATTGGTCTTTTACTCCCAAAGAATAGGCTTGACCTATACTAAATGGGTATAACAAGGTTTTGACTTCCCTAGAACTACTGTTAGGTGTTCCAAATAAGGTCTATACTTGGGTCTGTGTACTTTCAAGTATAGTGTTGTGTTTTATATTATGATTTCATAATGTTTCAGTATTTACTTAACCCCTAGATTTATCTGGGCCTACTTGTATTTAAATAAATCCTTTATTTTTATAATACATAGTGTTTCAGTGTTTCTTTGGATCATTGTTATTGCAATTTTCACTTGTACTGTATCTACTGCCCTCTCTCCCTCCTAAGATAAGCCTGGCTGCTCTGCCTACGCTACCATGTACTCAGGTGGTACAGTCTTATACTAAGAGTGGAGTCTTGTACTGCCTCAGTTGAATGGTTTTACTAGGCCCTTAACTGGACTTCAGAAAAACTGTCCTAACACTGTTGGCATGCGCTGGGATCAAGGTGGATTGCATTACATTGATTATTGATATACTTTGTGTCCAAAGGAAACCATCCAGTAGGTTTGGTTTAGCCAAGGTAAAGTGTACTTATTGTATTTAACACAAGAACCAACACCATGGCCTGCTTTAGGCCTGAGGACTTCTCTTATGTTGCAATGGAAACTGTGGTCACAATTTGTATAGAGAAGGGCCTCAATTGTGAAGGGAGTAAGCTTGAATTATTACAAAGGTTATGGGACCATATGTATGGTTCCAGTGAACCTGTGTCCACTTCTTACAATATTGCTGGGAGTGAGGATGATGAGGGTTCAGACAGCTGTCCAAACTCCTCAGAGGAGGAATATGAGGGTTCTGATGAGGAGGATGTTAGTTCACCCCCCTCTCCTTCTCCTGCCTCTACCTTACTGCCTACCATGTGCTCTGAGATATCTGAGGCACTGAATATAAGACAATTCCTGTGGGAACACAATATGAAGATGTGGGAATATGAGAAAACGTATAACAGGTCTGTAGAAGACCATTTTCTGCACCCTTCTTCTTTTTCCAGTTCTTCTATGTCTGCAGCTTCCAGGTTTCCAGGATTGGTGAGTCAGTATGATCTGAAGTGTGACATTGTTGTATGGCTGAAAACTTTTGACCTCACTTGTAAAAGGTTTGGTCTGTGTGAGAGTGATAGAATACCCTGGGTTCTTTTTAGACTTCCCAAGAGGGACTACCATGTGCTCTTGGATTTACCTGAAGTAGAAATAGGTAACTGGGATAGGGTAAAAACAGCTCTCATAGATAGATATAAGAAAAAAGCTTCTACATATCTATACTCCTTAAGGGACTCTGAGCATAGATGTAGGTCAAAAAGTGCTGTCTCCTCATCCCTTAAGAAATCTGTCAATACTGAGTATAGCAGAAAAGCTGTGGTCTTAGACTCAGCTGAGCCCCCTTGTAACAAGGCTGAGGCTCTTAAACTTGAAGTAAGAGAGGTCCCCTTAGGAGACCCCTCTTTAGAGATAAAAGGCATTAACTCCCACTCTGAAGGGCACTTGGGTGTAGCACCCATAAACACAAATAGGGACAAAGCCCCTAGGCCCACAAAGCTAGAGGTCACTCCTGTGACCCCACCTTTAGCTGCTGCTAAGGTGATAGAGCCTCTTGAAAAACCACATGTAGTGGAAGTGGTTCAACTAGTTCCCGGAAACTTAAAAACTTCTGTCCTAGTACCCAAATGGTGTAATACCATTAACCAGGTCACTGCTGTGACCCCACCTTCAGTTAACACTGAGTTTATAGAACCTCTTGAAAACCCACCTAGAGTGGAAGTGGTTCAACCTGTGGATAGAAACTTATGTATTCCTGTCCAATCTATAACACTGTGTAAAAACTTTGTTGAACCTGACAAGAACCTTAGTGTTCATGTCACACACCCTGTGTGGTGTATGTCCTTTAGAATACAGGCCCCTTCAGTTTCAGTTAAACCTGTAGTGGCTGAAACATTTGAAAACCCACTTACAGTGGAAATGGTTCCTAAAACTCTAAACATGGATACTCCTGAAAACCCACTTACAGTGGAGGTGATCCAGATGGATGTACAAAGCTTAGGTGTTTTTAACAACCCTAAGAGGGCAAGGAGTTTCCTTGACCCCAAGGTAGGAATTGAGTTTTCTCCTTCAGTTCAGAGTGCCCAGAATGTAACTTCTAGGCCTGAAAAACTGAACACCAAAAAGAGTTATAAGAAACCTAAGAGTAGCTTTCTTACTAGGCCTTCTAATAAAAAGCCTGTGACTCCAACTACTCCTACAGGAGAGATGGATAGGTGTTCTGACAAGGCCAGGGTCTCTGTTTCAAGAGACCACTCTAAACCAGTAGGATCCTCTATAGCGAATCCTACTGTAAGTCCTAATGTTAGCAGGGCAACCTCTAACAAAGGCACATCAAAATCTAGACTATTAGGGAAATGGGAGCACAAACCATGCTCTACCATTTCAGTTCCAATTCTAAAGTCTTTGACCCACACTACTTCTGAGGAAGGGGTGGATAGACAAGATGGAAACCTAACTAGGCCTTTGAGGACTGGTAAACCTCAAAGCTGGTGGAAATCCAGAAAAGATATGTCTAAGGCTAAACCCCTTGACATTGTGGGCTCTTCTGCTGAAGACCCCCTTGTAAATCCTAGAGTTAGAAGGGAAAACCCTAACCAAGGTAAAAACAGATCTAAGAGGAAGTGGAAGGGTGTACAATGCTTTGCCACAACCCCTCCAACTAGGATACCTGAGACCCAACCTGCTCATGTGAGAGAGGTGGTGAGGAATCATGGAGACCCCTCTAGGTCTAAGGGATTTCTTTATAAGAACCCCTTTAAAAAGCCTATTGTAGGTTCAGAGGTTGTCACAACTTCTGAGGGACTGTTTAATCAGATCCCCTATACCTTAGACAAGAGTAAAGTGCCCAACACTACTTGTAGGTCATATAGTTTGCAAATGATAACTAATATAAGAAAAAGTATCACAGCAAGGGTTACAAAAAGATTGCTAGTTGACTCAGCAAACAGTTTAACCGACTAGAAACAAGAGATCTATCCAGGTGAGGATTAGCTTCCCCTGTTCCTTAGTCTGGGGGGGACGAGTGTTAGGTAAGATTTCCACAGGGCTGGTAAATCTTCCTTGCCTGGTTCAACTCCAGAACTTTTTGCTTTTCTAGTGAGATATTTTCCATTAATACCTCAGTGAGTGGGAACCTTTTTCCACACTCACCTGTCTTTAACTCTTTTTATGGGTGTCATTTTTAAGACTCTCCATAGTGTCTTTTTAAAGTTATCATGTCTAACAACTTATTGGCAATAAGTGCCTGTTGTTGCTGGGTTGCCCTAGGGGCTCCCCATTTAACTTTCTTGTGCTAACCTTGAGTGAACTACAGTTCCCAAGGGTAGAAAGGATCTTTGGATCCCTTTTACATTTACTTCTGTGAAACCAGCACACCCCACCTTATGTGGAGTGCTGGGGAGATACAATGTATCCCCTTTCACATTTAAACTGTAACAATTCTGTTACAGTGACAAGCTTACCTTTAATGGCTGGTGGCAGTGATACCTTTTACTAATTTGGTGCACCTTTACCGCGTGCTGTAATCACAGCTGCAGTAAAGGCACCTAAGGGTGCTCATTTTTACCAAAATGGCCCCTGTCTTCTTTTTCTGCCATTTTAGTGTTTCTTGTCGTTTCTTGTTCCTTCCCCTGACATCCAGGGTGGGAAAATCCTTTGTTTGAGTTTTGTCTTCGGCGGGAGTCCCCTGGACACCCCGCCCAGGCTCCAGTCAGTCTGTAAGCACAGGAAGTGGGGGAGGGGTCCCAAACTTCCCCCTCCTTTGTCTTAGGTCTTCCTTCAACTGGGCCAAATCCCAGTGGGGGGTTGGCTGTCCTGATTGGACAGCCAAACGCCCCTTTCTTGTAAAATGCGGGGGGAGAATGCAGAGGTTGTGTTGCAGTTCCTGATAAATACTGGAAACCTGGAAGCTGAAGTCTTGTCGACCACTGGAACTGAAAACCGAAGAGGATGACGAAGGAAAAGCGTCGGGAATGATTTCCAGCGGCCGGAGAGCCTGCTTTGTAACCGGAGCCTGCTGCAGCCCTTCCTTCCGATCGACCTGGGGTCTCCGAAAACGACGACCCGAACCCAGAGCCTGGTAAGACCCACTAGACTCAAGACGACCTGCATTTCGAGCCATCCCACGGGTTCCTGCGACCTTGTGTTCTTGCGATACCCCAATACCCTGGGACCTCCTGCCACAGTGCGGTGCATGGTCTTCCGAATTCCGAATCTCGCTGAAACTTTGTGGGCATCTTGGTCTATCTCCAGAGACACGAATCAAGTCCAAAAAGTCCCCTCACAAGAGTGCTGGACCTTTTAAACGACGAGAATTCAACCGCGATTTTCTGTCTTCATCTGTGCTCCTTGAAAAGGCGCCAAACCCGCAGAACCGCATTCAGCCGTGAGAGAAATCTTGCCTAGGGCCTTCTTCATCGATCCCTGCTGCAAAGTCCCTTCTGAGGTCTTGTGTTCAGTCTCCAGGACAAGGAATCCAGTGACCGGGTATTTGGCTGCAGTCCCTGAAGTTCTCCTGCTGCAATCTCTTCTTCATTGCTGAGGTACTGTGTTGGCTTGGGTATATACTTACCTTAAGCCTGTTGGGATTTCTGTGTAGTCCTGGGGTGTTTTCTGTGATTGGGAGGTCCCTCGTCCAGTACACCCAGTCCCACTGCTAGAATCCTGCTGGGGTGTCTTCTGTGAAGCCCCTGGACCCTCTTCTAACCCTAGAAGTAAAGTACTCACTTGGTTGCCCAGTTTTCCTAAGGAATCTCTGGCCTTTGCTACTAAAGAACTTATTCTAACACTGCCTGTTGGTCACTAGTCCTAGTGACCCCCTTCTGCCACTGAGAACACTCATGCTCTAAGGGAAAGACTTTGAAGGGATTGGGACTTCTGCCTAGAAAAGAAATCAAGTGTTTTACTTACTTGTAAAGAGTTGGTTGGTAACTGTAATTCTAAGAGTGAACAGTTACAAAAGTTCTTACTGATCTTGGATGTGTGATGCACTATTCTTAAAAGTATGGTTAACATCTTTCCTTCCTTAGCCACTGTTTTGCCAGTCTAAAAGAAAGTAGATGTGAAGGTATTTTACTTTCCTGTGATTAGGTTGTGCCTCTTTACAAAAGTAATGTGTTGGTATCACCAGGTTAGTCCTGCTAGGGTAACTGTATGAGTGTCCCCCAACTGGGTCTTGCTTCCCCTGACTTGCTGCTAGCCTGTCTTTAATAAGTCTACAATAGGTTGTTGCCTACCTAGAATATCTATTCTGTAAAGTGTGACATTGGGTTTTACTTTCCCCTTCATTGTGAAGTTAAAGTAAGTGGGTTTTACTTACCTTGTGTTAGCTGTGTGCCATCCAAAACAAGTTACAAGAGTTATTGCTTATCTCCATCTGGGGTTCCCTGATTTCCAAAGCATCTGTAATTGTATATTACATCCATTAGGTTTTGCTCACCTGGTATAACTGTGTGTTATGACAAAAGTAGTTATAGGTTTTTACTGCACCTAGAATAAGTGTTTCACTATTCACCAAAAGTATACTGTCCAGTTGACTGTTTAGGTGATTTGTTCCAAGAGTCACTGTACAACTGGAAGGGCCTACTGTCCTTGTATTACCACAAGTAATCTAAAAAGTAATCATTGGTCTTTTACTCCCGAAGAATAGGCTTGACCTATACTAAATGGGTATAACAAGGTTTTGACTTCCCTCGAACTACTGTTAGGTGTTCTAAATAAGGTCTATACTTGGGTCTGTGTACTTTCAAGTATAGTGTTGTGTTTTATATTGTGATTTCATAATGTTTCAGTATTTACTTAACCCCTAGATTTATCTGGGCCTACTTGTATTTAAATGAATCCTTTATTTTTATAATACATAGTGTTTCAGTGTTTCTTTGGATCATTGTTATTGCAATTTTCACTTGTACTGTATCTACTGTCCTCTCTCCCTCCTAAGATAAGCCTGGCTGCTCTGCCTACGCTACCATGTACTCAGGTGGTACAGTCTTATACTAAGAGTGGAGTCTTGTACTGCCTCAGTTGAATGGTTTTACTAGGCCCTTAACTGGACTTCAGAAAAACTGTCCTAACAGTGTGCTACTCAGCACATGAGTCCAGGAATCAAGAAAGGAAGGAAAGGGACTAGGAATGGGGTTGGCTGGGAAAGAACCAAGGAAAACAATACCGCGAGCTACGGAGCACACGTCTGGTCGCTACTTCGCAATAGCATTGAGACGCGCAGAGCCGCGGGAGGCGTGGTCTATTAATAGAACACGCTACGTCCAACGTGTAGAGCGAGAAAGGTGTTTCACAGTGGACAGCCATGTTGGGAGTACAAGGGAGTGTAAGCCCCGTTGAGACAAGGACCAGGAAGTCCAAAAGGGGCGTGTTCTGTAGGTCATGACAGTCTGGAGAAAGTGTGAAATTCAGGTGTCAAAACAGACTTGGGGTTACCTGTGTTTTAGGCTTTCCCCTTGGCGCCTAGGTAGGTGCACCCACATATGTGAGGTACCGTTTTCATCGGGACATGTGTGGGAACGTGGGACAGTAGGCCATGTGTTGTTGGCGGCTGTTTCGATGGTTGAGCCGAGTGAAATGTGCAGAAAAGGGGTTTTTTCCCCACATTTCGGACTTTGTGGTGGTGTCTGGGTAATACATTCTGGGCCGATTTGCGCAAATCATACCTCTGCGGATTCCCACGGGTGTCCTCTTTTCGGAAATGCATGGGGTTCCCTGTTTTCCATGGTGGCGTGGACACCCGAGGCCCATATCTGTATGTTGTGCTTGTCTGTACAAAATGTGAAATTCACGTGTCAAAACAGACTTGGGATTACCTGTGTTTTAGGCTTTGCCCTTGGTGCCCAGGTAGGTGCACCCACACATGTGAGGTACCGTTTTCATCGGGACACCTGTGGGAACGTGGGATAGTAGGCCAATATGTTGTTGGTGGCGTGCTTCGATGGGTGAGCCGAGTGAAATATGCGAAAAATGCATCTTTTTTCCTACATTTTGGACTTTGCAGGGGTGTCTGGGTAATAAATTCTGGGCCGATTTGCGCAAATCATACCTCTACGGATTCCCACGGGTGTCCTCTTTTTGGAAATGCATGGGGTTCCCTGTTTTCCTTGGTGGCTTGGACAACCGAGGCCCATTTCTGTATGTTGTGCTTGTCTGGAGAAAGTGTGAAATTCAGGTGTCAAAACAGACTTGGGGTTACCTGTGTTTTAGGCTTTCCCTTTGGCGTCCAGGTAGGTGCACCCACATATGTGAGGTACCGTTTTCAACGGGACACCTGTGGGAACGCGGGACAATAGACCATGTGTTGTTGGTGGTGTTTTTCGATGGGTGAGCCGAGTGAAATGTGCAGAAAATGCTATTTTTTTAACACATTTCGGACTTTGCGGGGGTGTCTGTGTAATACATTCTGGGCCGATTTACGCAAATCATACCTCTGCGGATTCCCACGGGTGTCCTCTTTTTGGAAATGCATGGGGTTCCCTGTTTTCCTTGGTGGCTTGGACACCCGAGGCCCATATCTGTATGTTGTGCTTGTCTGGAGAAAGTGTGAAATTCAGGTGTCAAAACAGACTTGGGGTTACCTGTGTTTTAGGCTTCCTCCTTGGCACCCAGGTAGGTGCAGCCACACATGTGATGTACCGTTTTCATCGGGACACCTGGGGGAACGCGGGACGGTAGGCCAATTGTTATTTTGGCTGCGTGTTCTATGGCTGAGCCGAGTGAAATGTGCGGAAAATGCGTTTTTTCCCCACATTTCGGACTTTGTGATGGTGTCTGGGTAATACATTCTGGGCCGATTTGCGCGAATCATACCTCTGCGGATTCCCAGGGGTGTCCTCTTTTCGGAAATGCATGGGGTTCCCTGTTTTCCTTGGTGGCTTGGACACCCGAGGCCCATATCTGTATGTTGCGCTTGTCTGGAGAAAGTGTGAAATTCACGTGTCAAAACAGACTTGGGATTACCTTTGTTTTAGGCTTTCCCCTTGGCGCCCAGGTAGTTGCACACACACATGTGAGGTACCGTTTTCATCGGGACACCTGTGGGAACGGGGGACAGTAGGCCAATATGTTGTTGGTGGCGTGTTTCGATGGGTGAGCCGAGTGAAATATGCGGAAAATGCATCTTTTTTCCTACATTTCGGACTTTGCAGGGGTGTTTGGGTAATAAATTCTGGGCCGATTTGCACAAATCATACCTCTGCGGATTCCCACGGGTGTCCTCTTTTTGGAAATGCATGGGGTTCCCTGTTTTCCTTGGTGGCTTGGACAACCAAGGCCCATTTCTGTATGTTATGCTTGTCTGGAGAAAGTGTGAAATTCAGGTGTCAAAACAGACTTGGGGTTACCTGTGTTTTAGGCTTTCCCCTTGGCGCCTAGGTAGATGCACCCACATATGTGAGGTACAATTTTCATCGGGACACCTGTGGGAACGCGGGACAGTAGGCCATGTAATGTTGGCGGCGTGTTTCGATGGGTGAGCCTAGTGAAATGTGCAGAAAATGCATTTTTTCCCCACATTTCAGACTTTGCGGGGGTGTCTGGGTAATAAATTCTGGGCCGATTTGCGCAAATCATACCTCTGCGGATTCCCACTGGTGTCCTCTTTTTGGAAATGCATGGGATTCCCCGTTTAACTTGGTGGCTTGGACACCCGAGGCCCATATCTGTATGTTGTGCTTGTCTGGAGAAAGTGTGAAATTCAGGTGTCAAAACAGACTTGGGGTTACCTGTGTTTTAGGCTTTCACCTTGGCGCCCAGGTAGGTACACCCACACATATGAGGTACCGTTTTCATCGGGACACCTGTGGGAACGCGGGACAGTAGACCATGTGTTGTTGGTGGCGTGATTCGATGGGTGAGCCGAGTGAAATGTGCGGAAAAAGCATTTATTTCATACATTTCGGACTTTGCGGGGGTGTCTGGGTAATACATTCTGGGCCGATTTACGCAAATCATACCTCTGCGGATTCCCACGGGTGTCCTCTTTTTGGAAATGCATGGGGTTCCCTGTTTTCCTTGGTATCTTGGACACCCGAGGCCCATATCTGTATGTTGTGCTTGTCTGGAGAAAGTGTGAAATTCACGTGTCAAAACAGACTTGCGATTACCTGTGTTTTAGGCTTTCCCCTTGGCGCCCAGGTAGGTGCACCCACACATGTGAGGTACCGTTTTCATCGGGACACATGTGGGAACGCGGGACAGTAGGCCAATATGTTGTTGGTGGCGAGTTTCGATGGGTGAGCTGAGTGAAATATGCAGAAAATGCATCTTTTTTCCTACATTTCGGACTTTGCAGGGGTGTCTGGGTAATAAACTCTGGGCCGATTTGCACAAATCATACCTGTGTGGATTCCCACGGGTGTCCTCTTTTTGGAAATGCATGGGGTTCCCTGTTTTCCTTGGTGGCTTGGACAACCAAGGCCCATTTCTGTATGTTGTGCTTGTCTGGAGAAAGTGTGAAATTCAGGTGTCAAAACAGACTTGGGGTTACCTGTGTTTTAGGCTTTCCCTTTGGCGCCTAGGTAGATGCACCCACATATGTGAGGCACAATTTTCATTGGGACACCTGTGGGAATGCGGGACAGTAGGCCATGTGTTGTTGGCGGTGTGTTTCGATGGGTGAGCCAAGTGAAATGTGCAGAAAATGCATTTTTTCCCCACATTTCAGACTTTGCGGGGGTGTCTTGGTAATAAATTCTGTGCCGATTTGCGCAAATCATACCTCTGCGGATTCCCACGGGTGTCCTCTTTTTGGAAATGCATGGGGTTCCCCGTTTTACTTGGTGGCTTGGACACCCGAGGCCCATATCTGTATGTTGTGCTTGTCTGGAAAAAGTGTGAAATTCAGGTGTCAAAACAGACTTGGGCTTACCTGTGTTTTAGGCTTTCCCCTTGGCGCCCAGGTAGGTGCACCCACACATATTAGGTACCGATTTCATCGGGACACCTGTGGGAACGCGGGACAATAGACCATGTGTTGTTGGTGGCGTTTTTCGATGGGTGAGCCGAGTGAAATGTGCAGAAAATGCTATTTTTTTAACACATTTCGGACTTTGCGGGGGTGTCTGTGTAATACATTCTGGGCCGATTTACGCAAATCATACCTCTGCGGATTCCCACGGGTGTCCTCTTTTTGGAAATGCATGGGGTTCCCTGTTTTCCTTGGTGGCTTGGACACCCGAGGCCCATATCTGTATGTTGTGCTTGTCTGGAGAAAGTGTGAAATTCAGGTGTCAAAACAGACTTGGGGTTACCTGTGTTTTAGGCTTCCTCCTTGGCACCCAGGTAGGTGCAGCCACACATGTGATGTACCGTTTTCATCGGGACACCTGGGGGAACGCGGGACGGTAGGCCAATTGTTATTTTGGCTGCGTGTTCTATGGCTGAGCCGAGTGAAATGTGCGGAAAATGCGTTTTTTTCCCACATTTTGGACTTTGTGATGGTGTCTGGGTAATACATTCTGGGCCGATTTGCGCGAATCATACCTCTGCGGATTCCCAGGGGTGTCCTCTTTTCGGAAATGCATGGGGTTCCCTGTTTTCCTTGGTGGCTTGGACACCCGAGGCCCATATCTGTATGTTGGGCTTGTCTGGAGAAAGTGTGAAATTCACGTGTCAAAACAGACTTGGGATTACCTTTGTTTTAGGCTTTCCCCTTGGCGCCCAGGTAGTTGCACACACACATGTGAGGTACCGTTTTCATCGGGACACCTGTGGGAACGGGGGACAGTAGGCCAATATGTTGTTGGTGGCGTGTTTCGATGGGTGAGCCGAGTGAAATATGCGGAAAATGCATCTTTTTTCCTACATTTCGGACTTTGCAGGGGTGTTTGGGTAATAAATTCTGGGCCGATTTGCACAAATCATACCTCTGCGGATTCCCACGGGTGTCCTCTTTTTGGAAATGCATGGGGTTCCCTGTTTTCCTTGGTGGCTTGGACAACCAAGGCCCATATCTGTATGTTATGCTTGTCTGGAGAAAGTGTGAAATTCACGTGTCAAAACAGACTTGCGATTACCTGTGTTTTAGGCTTTCCCCTTGGCGCCTAGGTAGATGCACCCACATATGTGAGGTACAATTTTCATCGGGACACCTGTGGGAACGCGGGACAGTAGGCCATGTAATGTTGACGGCGTGTTTCGATGGGTGAGCCTAGTGAAATGTGCAGAAAATGCATTTTTTCCCCACATTTCAGACTTTGCGGGGGTGTCTGGGTAATAAATTCTGTGCCGATTTGCGCAAATCATACCTCTGCGGATTCCCACTGGTGTCCTCTTTTTGGAAATGCATGGGATTCCCCGTTTAACTTGGTGGCTTGGACACCCGAGGCCCATATCTGTATGTTGTGCTTGTCTGGAGAAAGTGTGAAATTCAGGTGTCAAAACAGACTTGGGGTTACCTGTGTTTTAGGCTTTCACCTTGGCGCCCAGGTAGGTGCACCCACACATATGAGGTACCGTTTTCATCGGGACACCTGTGGGAACGCGGGACAGTAGACCATGTGTTGTTGGTGGCGTGTTTCGATGGGTGAGCCGAGTGAAATGTGCGGAAAAAGCATTTTTTTCATACATTTCGGACTTTGTGGGGGTGTCTGGGTAATACATTCTGGGCCGATTTACGCAAATCATACCTCTGCGGATTCCCACGGGTGTCCTCTTTTTGGAAATGCATGGGGTTCCCTGTTTTCCTTGGTAGCTTGGACACCCGAGGCCCATATCTTTATGTTGTGCTTGTCTGGAGAAAGTGTGAAATTCATGTGTCAAAACAGACTTGGGATTACCTGTGTTTTAGGCTTTCCCCTTGGCGCCCAGGTAGGTGCACCCACACATGTGAGGTACCGTTTTCATCGGGACACGTGTGGGAACGCGGGACAGTAGGCCAATATGTTGTTGGTGGCGAGTTTCGATGGGTGAGCTGAGTGAAATATGCAGAAAATGCATCTTTTTTCCTACATTTCGGACTTTGCAGGGGTGTCTGGGTAACAAACTCTGGGCCGATTTGCACAAATCATACCTCTGCGGATTCCCACGGGTGTCCTCTTTTTGGAAATGCATGGGGTTCCCTGTTTTCCTTGGTGGCTTGGACAACCAAGGCCCATTTCTGTATGTTGTGCTTGTCTGGAGAAAGTGTGAAATTCAGGTGTCAAAACAGACTTGGGGTTACCTCTGTTTTAGGCTTTCCCTTTGGCGCCCAGGTAGGTGCACCCACATATGTGAGGTACCATTTTTATCGGGACACCTGTGGGAACGTGGGACACTAGGCCATGTGTTGTTGGCGGCGTATTTCGATGGGTGAGCCGAGTGAAATGTGCAGAAAATGCATTTTTTTCCCACATTTCGGACTTTGCGGGGGTGTCAGGGTAATAAATTCTGTGCCGATTTGCGAAAATCATACCTCTGCGGATTCCCACGGGTGTCCTCTTTTTGGAAATGCATGGGGTTCCCTGTTTTCCTTGGTGGCTTGGACACCCGAGGCCCATATCTGTATGTTGTGCTTGTCTGAAGAAAGTGTGAAATTCAGGTGTCAAAACAGACTTGGGCTTACCTGTGTTTTAGGCTTTCCCCTTGGCGCCCAGGTAGGTGCACCCACACATATTAGGTACCGATTTCATCGGGACACCTGTGGGAACGCGGGACAGTAGACCATGTGTTGTTGGTGGCGTTTTTTGATGGCTGAGCCGAGTGAAATGTGCGGAAAATGCGTTTTTTCCCCACATTTCAGACTTTGTGGTGGTGTCTGGGTAATACATTATGGGCCGATTTGCGCGAATCATACCTCTGCGGATTCCCAGGGGTGTCCTCTTTTCGGAAATGCATGGGGTTCCCTGTTTTCCTTGGTGGCTTGGACACCCGAGGCCCATATCTGTATGTTGCGCTTGTCTGGAGAAAGTGTGAAATTCACATGTCAAAACAGACTTGGGATTACCTCTGTTTTAGGCTTTCCCCTTGGTGCCCAGGTAGGTGCACCCACACATGTGAGGTACCGCTTTCATCGGGACACCTGTGGGAACGCGGGATAGTAGGCCAATATGTTGTTGGTGGCGTGTTTCGATGGGTGAGCCGAGTGAAATATGTGGAAAATGCATCTTTTTTCCTACATTTTGGACTTTGCAGGGGTGTCTGGGTAATAAATTCTGGGCCGATTTGCGCAAATCATACCTCTGCGGATTCCCACGGGTGTCCTCTCTTTGGAAATGCATAGGGTTCCCTGTTTTCCTTGGTGGCTTGGACAACCGAGGCCCATTTCTGTATGTTGTGCTTGTCTGGAGAAAGTGAAATTTAGGTGTCAAAACAGACTTGGGGTTACCTGTGTTTTAGGCTTTCCCCTTGGCGCCCAGGTAGGTGCACCCACATATGTGAGGTACCGTTTTCATCGGGACACCTGTGGGAACGCGGGATAGTAGGCCAATATGTTGTTGGTGGCGTGTTTCGATGGGTGAGCCGAGTGAAATATGCAGAAAATGCATCTTTTTTCCTACATTTTGGACTTTGCAGGGGTGTCTGGGTAATAAATTCTGGGCCTATTTGCGCAAATCATACCTCTGCGGATTCCCACGGGTGTCCTCTTTTTGGAAATGCATGGCGTTCCCTATTTTCCTTGGTGGCTTGGACAACCGAGGCCCATTTCTGTATGTGGTGCTTGTCTGGAGAAAGTGTGAAATTCAGGTGTCAAAACAGACTTGGGGTTACCTGTGTTTTAGGCTTTCCCGTTGGCGCCCAGGTAGGTGCACTCATATATGTGAGGTACCGTTTTCATCGGGACACCTGTGGGAACGTGGGACAGTAGGCCATGTGTTGTTGGCGGTGTGTTTCGATGGGTGAGCCGAGTGAAATGTGCAGAAAAGGCGTTTTTTCCCCACATTTCGGACTTTTTGGTGGTGTCTGGGTAATACATTCTGGGCAAATTTGCGCAAATCATACCTCTGCGGATTCCCACAGGTGTTTTTTTCGGAAATGCATGGGGTTCCCTGTTTTCCTTGGTGGCTTGGACACCCGAGGCCCATATCTGTATGTTCTGCTTGTCTGGAGAAAGTGTGAAATTCACATGTCAAAACAGACTTGGGGTTACCTGTGTTTTTAGGCTTTCCCCTTGGCGCCCAGGTAGGTGCACCCACATATGTGAGGTACCGTTTTCATCGGGACACCTGTGGGAACACGGGACCGTAGACCATGTGTTGTTGGTGGTGTGTTACGATGGGTGAGCCGAGTGAAATATGCGGAAAAAGCATTTTTTTCCCCACTTTTCGGACTTTGCGGGGGTGTCTGGGTAATACATTCTAGGCCGATTTACGCAAATCATACCTCTGCGCATTCCCACGGGTGTCCTCTTTTTGGAAATGCATGGGGTTACTTCCCTGTTTTCCTTGGTGGCTTCGACACCCGAGGCCCATATCTGTATGTTGTGCTTGTCTGGAGAAAGTGTGAAATTCACGTGTCAAAACAGACTTGGGATTACCTGTGTTTTAGGCTTTCCCCTTGGCGCCCAGGTAGGTGCACCCACACATGTGAGGTACCGTTTTCATCGGGACACCGGTGGGAACGCGGGACAGTAGTCAATATGTTGTTGGTGGCGTGTTTCGATGGGTGAGCCGAGTGAAATATGCAGAAAATCCATCCTTTTTCCAACATTTCTGACTTTGCAGGGGTGTCTGGGTAATAAATTCTGGGCCGATTTGCGCAAATCATACCTCTGCGGATTCCCACGGTTGTCCTCTTTTTGGAAATGCATGGGGTTCCCTATTTTCCTTGGTAGCTTGGACAACCGAGGCCCATTTCTGTATGTTGTGCTTGTCTGGAGAAAGTGTGAAATTCAGGTGTCAAAACAGACTTGGGGTTACCTGTGTTTTTAGGCTTTCCCCTTGGCGCCCAGGTAGGTGCACCCACATATGTGAGGTACCGTTTTCATCGGGACACCTGTGGGAACACGGGACCGTAGACCATGTGTTGTTGGTGGTGTGTTACGATGGGTGAGCCGAGTGAAATATGCGGAAAAAGCATTTTTTCCCCCACTTTTCGGACTTTGCGGGGGTGTCTGGGTAATACATTCTAGGCCGATTTACGCAAATCATACTTCAGCGCATTCCCACGGGTGTCCTCTTTTTGGAAATGCATGGGGTTCCTTCCCTGTTTTCCTTGGTAGCTTCGACACCCGAGGCCCATATCGGTATGTTGTGCTTGTCTGGAGAAAGTGTGAAATTCAGGTGTCAAAACAGACTTGGGATTACCTGTGTTTTAGGCTTTCCCCTTGGCGCCCAGGTAGGTGCACCCACACATGTGAGGTACCGTTTTCATCGGGACACCGGTGGGAACGCGGGACAGTAGGCCAATATGTTGTTGGGGGCGTGTTTCGATGGGTGAGCCGAGTGAAATATGCAGAAAATGCATCTTTTTTCCTACATTTCTGACTTTGCAGGGGTGTCTGGGAAATACATTATGGGCCGATTTGCGCAAATCATACCTCTGCGGATTCCCACGGGTGTCCTCTTTTTGGAAATGCAT
Organism: Ambystoma mexicanum; assembly: GCF_040938575.1. NCBI lineage: Eukaryota > Metazoa > Chordata > Amphibia > Caudata > Ambystomatidae > Ambystoma > Ambystoma mexicanum. The sequence continues at coordinate 233,553,977 of NC_090934.1, forward strand.
GGGGTTCCCTGTTGTCCTCGGTGGTTTGGACAACCGAGGCCCATTTCTGTATGTTGTGCTTGTCTGGAGAAAGTGTGAAATTCAGGTGCCAAAACAGACTTGGGGTTACCTCTGTTTTAGGCTTTCCCCTTGGCGCCCAGGTAGGTGCACCGACATATGTGAGGCACCATTTTCATCGGGACACCTGTGGGAACGCAGGACAGTAGGCCATGTGTTGTTGGCGGTGTGTTTCGATGGGTGAGCCGAGTGAAATGTGCAGAAAATTCATTTTTTTGCCGCATTTCGAACTTTGCGGGGTGTCTGGGTAATACATTCTGTGCCGATTTGCGCAAATCATAAATCATACCTCTGCCGATTCCCACGGGTGTCCTCTTTTTGGAAATGCATGGGGTTCCCTGTTTTCCTTGGTGGCTTGGACACCCGAAGCCCATATCTGTATGTTGTGCTTGTCTGAAGAAAGTGTGAAATTCAGGTGTCAAAACAGACTTGGAGTTACCTGTGTTTTAGGCTTTCCCCTTGGCACCCAGGTAGGTGCACCCACACATGTGAGGTACCGTTTTCATCGGGAAACCTGTGGGAACGCGGGACGGTAGGCCATGTGTTGTTGGTGGCGTGTTTCGATGGGTGAGCCGAGTGAAATGTGCAGAAAAGGCGGTTTTTCCCCACATTTTGGACTTTGTGGTGGTGTCTGGGTAATACATTCTGGGCCGATTTGCGCAAATCATACCTCTGCGGTTCCCCACGGCTGTCCTCTTTTCGTAAATGCATGGGGTTCCCTGTTTTCCTTGGTGGCTTGGACACCCGAGGCCCATATCTGTATGCTGTGCTTGTCTGGAGAAAGTGTGAAATTCAGGTGTCAAAACAGACTTGGGGTTACCTGTGTTTTAGGCTTTCCCCTTGGCGCCCAGGTAGGTGCACCCACATATGTGAGGTACCGTTTTCATCGGGACACCGGTGGGAACGCGGGACAGTAAACCATGTGTTGTTGGCAGCGTGTTTCGATGGGTGAGCCGAGTGAAATGTGCCGAAAATGCATTCGTTTCACACATTTCGGACTTTGCGGGGGTGTCTGGGTAATACATTCTGGGCCGATGTACGCAAATCATACCTCTGCGGATTCCCACGGGTGTCCTCTTTTTGGAAATGCATGGGGTTCCCTGTTTTCTTTGGTGGCTTGGACACCCGAGGCCCATATCTGTATGTTGTGCTTGTCTGGAGAAAGTGTGAAATTCAGGTGTGAAAACAGACTTGGGGTTACCTGTGTTTTAGGCTTTCCCCTTGGCGCCCAGGTAGGTGCACCCACACATGTGAGGTACCGTTTTCATCGGGACACGTGTGGGAACGTGGGACGGTAGGCCAATTGTTGTTTTGGCTGCATGTTCTATGGCTGAGCCGAGTGAAATGTGCGGAAAATGCGTTTTTTCCCCACATTTCAGACTTTGTGGTGGTGTCTGGGTAATACATTCTGGGCCGATTTGCACGAATCATACCTCTGCGGATTCCCAGGGGTGTCCTCTTTTCGGAAATGCATGGGGTTCCCTGTTTTCCTTGGTGGCTTGGACACCCGAGGCCCATATCTGTATGTTGAGTTTGTCTGGAGAAAGTGTGAAATTCACGTGTCTAAACAGACTTGGGATTACCTTTGTTTTAGGCTTTCCCCTTGGTGCCTAGGTAGATGCACCCACATATGTGAGGTACCGTTTTCATCGGGACACCTGTGGCAACGGGGGACAGTAGGCCAATATGTTGTTGGTGGCGTGTTTCGATGGGTGAGCTGAGTGAAATATGCGGAAAATGCATCTTTTTTCCTACATTTTGGACTTTGCGGGGGTGTCTGGGTAATAAATTCTGTGCCGATTTGCGCAAATCATACCTCTGCGGATTCCCACTGGTGTCCTCTTTTTGGAAATGCATGGGGTTCCCCGTTTTACTTGGTGGCTTCGACACCCGAGGCCCATATCTGTATGTTGTGCTTGTCTGGAGAAAGTGTGAAATTCAGGTGTCAAAACAGACTTGGGGTTACCTGTGTTTTAGGCTTTCCCCTTGGTGCCTAGGTAGATGCACCCACATATGTGAGGTACAATTTTCATCGGGACACCTGTGGGAACGCGGGACAGTAGGCCATGTGTTGTTGGCGGCGTGTTTCGATGGGTGAGCCGAGTGAAATGTGCAGAAAATGCATTTTTTCCCCACATTTCAGACTTTGCTGGGGTGTCAGGGTAATACATTCTGTGCCGATTTGCGCAAATCATACCTCTGCGGATTCCCACGGGTGTCCTCTTTTTGGAAATGCATGGGGTTCCCCGTTTTACTTGGTGGCTTGGACACCCGAGGCCCATATCTGTATGTTGTGCTTGTCTGGAAAAAGTGTGAAATTCAGGTGTCAAAACAGACTTGGGCTTACCTGTGTTTTAGGTTTTTCCCTTGGCGCCTAGGTAGGTGCACCCACACCTATTAGGTACCGATTTCATCGGGACACCTGTGGGAACGCGGGACAGTAGACCATGTGTTGTTGGTGGCGTTTTTCGATGGGTGAGCTGAGTGAAATGTGCAGAAAATGCATTTTTTTCACACATTTCGGACTTTGCGGTGGTGTCTGTGTAATACATTCTGGGCCGATTTACGCAAATCATACCTCTGCGGATTCCCACGGGTGTCTTATTTTTGGAAATGCATGGGGTTCCCTGTTTTCCTTGGTGGCTTGGACACCCGAGGCCCATATCTGTATGTTGTGCTTGTCTGGAGAAAGTGTGAAATTCAGGTGTCAAAACAGACTTGGGGTTACCTGTGTTTTAGGCTTTCTCCTTGGCACCCAGGTAGGTGCAGCCACACATGTGATGTACCGTTTTCATCGGGACACCTGTGGGAACGCGGGACGGTAGGCCAATTGTTGTTTTGGCTGCGTGTTCTATGGCTGAGCCGAGTGAAATGTGCGGAAAATGCGTTTTTTCCCCACATTTCGGACTTTGTGGTGGTGTCTGGGTAATACATTCTGGGCCGATTTGCGCGAATCATACCTCTGCGGATTCCCAGGGGTGTCCTCTTTTCGGAAATTCATGGGGTTCCCTGTTTTCCTTGGTGGCTTGGACACCCGAGGCCCATATCTGTATGTTGCGCTTGTCTGGAGAAAGTGTGAAATTCACGTGTCAAAACAGACTTGGGATTACCTGTGTTTTAGGCTTTCCCCTTGGCGCCTAGGTAGGTGCACCCACACCTATTAGGTACCGATTTCATCGGGACACCTGTGGGAACGCGGGACAGTAGACCATGTGTTGTTGGTGGCGTTTTTCGATGGGTGAGCCGAGTGAAATGTGCAGAAAATGCATTTTTTTCACACATTTCCGACTTTGCGGTGGTGTCTGTGTAATACATTCTGGGCCGATTTACGCAAATCATACCTCTGCGGATTCCCACGGGTGTCTTCTTTTTGGAAATGCATGGGGTTCCCTGTTTTCCTTGGTGGCTTGGACACCCGAGGCCCATATCTGTATGTTGTGCTTGTCTGGAGAAAGTGTGAAATTCAGGTGTCAAAACAGACTTGGGGTTACCTTTGTTTTAGGCTTTCTCCTTGGCACCCAGGTAGGTGCAGCCACACATGTGATGTACCGTTTTCATCGGGACACCTGTGGGAACGCGGGACGGTAGGCCAACTGTTGTTTTGGCTGCGTGTTCTATGTCTGAGCCGAGTGAAATGTGCGGAAAATGCGTTTCTTTCCCACATTTCGGACTTTATGGTGGTGTCTGGGTAATACATTCTGGGCCGGTTTGCGCGAATCATACCTCTGCGGATTCCGAGGGGTGTCCTATTTTCGGAAATGCATGGGGTTCCCTGTTTTCCCTGGTGGCTTGGACACCCGAGGCCCATATCTGTATGTTGCGCTTGTCTGGAGAAAGTGTGAAATTCACGTGTCAAAACAGACTTGGGATTACCTTTGTTTTAGGCTTTCCCCTTGGCGTCCAGGTAGTTGCACACACACATGTGAGGTACCGTTTTCATCGGGACACCTGTGGGAACGGGGGACAGTAGGCCAATATGTTGTTGGTGGCGTGTTTCGATGGGTGAGCCGAGTGAAATATGCGGAAAATGCATCTTTTTTCCTACATTTCGGACTTTGCAGGTGTGTTTGGGTAATAAATTCTGGGCCGATTTGCACAAATCATACCTCTGCGGATTCCCATGGGTGTCCTCTTTTTGGAAATGCATGGGGTTCCCTGATTTCCTTGGTGGCTTGGACAACCAAGGCCCATTTCTGTATGTTATGGTTGTCTGGAGAAAGTGTGAAATTCAGGTGTCAAAACAGACTTGGGGTTACCTGTGTTTTAGGCTTTCCCCTTGGCGCCTAGATAGATGCACCCACATATGTGAGGTACAATTTTCATCGGGACACCTGTGGGAAAGCGGGACAGTAGGCCATGTAATGTTGGCGGCGTGTTTCGATGGGTGAGCCTAGTGAAATATGCAGAAAATGCATTTTTTCCCCACATTTCAGACATTGCGGGGGTGTCTGGGTAATAAATTCTGTGCCGATTTGCGCAAATCATACCTCTGCGGATTCCCACGGGTGTCCTCTTTTTGGAAATGCATGGATTTTCCTGTTTTCCTTGGTGGCTTGGACAACCAAGGCCCATTTCTGTATGTTATGCTTGTCTGGAGAAAGTGTGAAATTCAGGTGTCAAAACAGACTTGGGCTTACCTGTGTTTTAGGCTTTCCCCTTGGCGCCCAGGTAGGTGCACCCACATATATTAGGTACCGATTTCATCGGGACACCTGTGGGAAGGCGGGACAGTAGACCATGTGTTGTTGGTGGCGTTTTTTGATGGGTGAGCCGAGTGAAATGTGCGGAAAATGCATTTTTTTCACACATTTCGGACTTTGTGGGGGTGTCTGTGTAATACATTCTGGTCCGATTTACGCAAATCATACCTCTGCGGATTCCCACGGGTGTCCTCTTTTTGGAAATGCATGGATTTTCCTGTTTTCCTTGGTGGCTTCGACACCCGAGGTCCATATCTGTATGTTGTGCTTGTCTGGAGAAAGTGTGAAATTCAGGTGTCAAAACAGACTTGGGGTTACCTGTGTTTTAGGCTTTCCCCTTGGTGCCTAGGTAGATGCACCCACATATGTGAGGTACAATTTTCATCGGGACACCTGTGGGAACGCGGGACAGTAGGCCATGTGTTGTTGGCGGTGTGTTTCGATGGGTGAGCCGAGTGAAATGTGCAGAAAATGCATTTTTTCCCCACATTTCAGACTTTGCTGGGGTGTCAGGGTAATACATTCTGTGCCGATTTGCGCAAATAATACCTCTGCGGATTCCCACGGGTATCCTCTTTTTGGAAATGCATGGGGTTCCCCGTTTTACTTGGTGGCTTGGACACCCGAGGCCCATATCTGTATGTTGTGCTTGTCTGGAAAAAGTGAGAAATTCAGGTGTCAAAACAGACTTGGGGTTACCTGTGTTTTAGGCTTTCACCTTGGCGCCTAGGTAGGTGCACCCACACCTATTAGGTACCGATTTCATCGGGACACCTGTGGGAACGCGGGACAGTAGACCATGTGTTGTTGGTGGCGTTTTTCGATGGGTGAGCCGAGTGAAATGTGCAGAAAATGCATTTTTTTCACACATTTCGGACTTTGCGGGGTTGTCTGTGTAATACATTCTGGGCCGATTTACGCAAATCATACCTCTGCGGATTCCCACGGGTGTCCTCTTTTTTGGAAATGCATGGGGTTCCCTGTTTTCCTTGGTGGCTTGGACACCCGAGGCCCATATCTGTATGTTGTGCTTGTCTGGAGAAAGTGTGAAATTCAGGTGTCAAAACAGACTTGGAGTTACCTGTGTTTTAGGCTTTCCCCTTGGCACCCAGGTAGGTGCACCCACACATGTGAGGTATCGTTTTCATCGGGACACCTGTGGGAACGCGGGACGGTAGGCCATTTGTTGTTTTGGCTGCGTGTTCTATGTCTGAGCCGAGTGAAATGTGCGGGAAATGCGTTTCTTTCCCACATTTCGGACTTTATGGTGGTGTCTGGGTAATACATTCTGGGCCGGTTTGCGCGAATCATACCTCTGCGGATTCCCAGGGGTGTCCTATTTTCGGAAATGCATGGGGTTCCCTGTTTTCCTTGGTGGCTTGGACACCCGAGGCCCATATCTGTATGTTGCGCTTGTCTGGAGAAAGTGTGAAATTCACGTGTCAAAACAGACTTGGGATTACCTTTGTTTTAGGCTTTCCCCTTGGCGCCCAGGTAGTTGCACACATACATGTGAGGTACCGTTTTCATCGGGACACCTGTGGGAACGGGAGACAGTAGGCCAATATGTTGTTGGTGGCGTGTTTCGATGGGTGAGCTGAGTGAAATATGCGGAAAATGCATCTTTTTTCCTACATTTTGGACTTTGCAGGGGTGTCTGGGTAATAAATTCTGCGCCGATTTGCGCAAATCATACCTCTGCGGATTCCCACTGGTGTCCTCTTTTTGGAAATGCATGGGGTTCCCCGTTTTACTTGGTGGCTTGGACACCCGAGGCCCATATCTGTATGTTGTGCTTGTCTGGAGAAAGTGTGAAATTCAGGTGTCAAAACAGACTTGGGGTTACCTGTGTTTTAGGCTTTCCCCTTGGTGCCTAGGTAGTTGCACCCACATATGTGAGGTACAATTTTCATCGGGACACCTGTGGGAACGCGGGACAGTAGGCCATGTGTTGTTGGCGGCGTGTTTCGATGGGTGAGCCGAGTGAAATGTGCAGAAAATGCATTTTTTCCCCACATTTCAGACTTTGCTGGGGTGTCAGGGTAATACATTCTGTGCCGATTTGCGCAAATCATACCTCTGCGGATTCCCACGGGTATCCTCTTTTTGGAAATGCATGGGGTTCCCCGTTTTACTTGGTGGCTTGGACACCTGAGGCCCATATCTGTATGTTGTGCTTGTCTGGAAAAAGTGTGAAATTCAGGTGTCAAAACAGACTTGGGATTACCTTTGTTTTAGGCTTTCCCCTTGGCGCCCAGGTAGTTGCACACACACATGTGAGGTACCGTTTTCATCGGGACACCTGTGGGAATGGGGGACAGTAGGCCAATATGTTGTTGGTGGCGTGTTTCGATGGGTGAGCCGAGTGAAATATGCGGAAAATGTATCTTTTTTCCTACATTTCGGACTTTGCAGGGGTGTTTGGGAAAAAAATTCTGGGCCGATTTGCCCAAATCATACCTCTGCGGATTCCCACGGGTGTCCTCTTTTTGGAAATGCATGGGGTTCCCTGCTTTCCTTGGTGGCTTGGACACCGAGGCCCATATCTGTATGTTGTGCTTGTCTGGAGAAGTGTGAAATTCAGGTGTCAAAACAGACTTGGGGTTACCTGTGTTTTAGGCTTTCTCCTTGGCACCCAGGTAGGTGCAGCCACATATGTGAGGTACAATTTTCATCGGGACACCTGTGGGAATGCGGGACAGTAGGCCATGTAATGTTGGCGGCGTGTTTCGATGGGTGAGCCTAGTGAAATGTGCAGAAAATGCATTTCTTCCCCACATTTCAGACTTTGCGGGGGTGTCTGGGTAATAAATTCTGTGCCGATTTGCGCAAATCATGCCTCTGCGGATTCCCACGGGTGTGCTCTTTTTGGAAATGCATGGGGTTCCCTGTTTTTCTTGGTGGCTTGGACACCCGAGGCCCATATCTGTATGTTTTGCTTGTCTGAAGAAAGTGTGAAATTCAGGTGTCAAAACAGACTTGGGCTTACCTGTGTTTTAGGCTTTCCCCTTGGTGCCCAGGTAGGTTCACCCACACATGTGAGGTACCGTTTTCATCGGGACACCTGTGAGAACGCGGGATAGTAGGCCAATATGTTGTTGGCGGCGTGTTTCGATGGGTGAGCCGAGTGAAACATGTGGAAAATGCATCTTTTTTCCTACATTTTGGACTTTGCAGGGGTGTCTGGGTAATAAATTCTGGGCCGATTTGCGCAAATCATACCTCTGCGGATTCCCACGGGTGTCCTCTTTTTGGAAATGCATAGGGTTCCCTGTTTTCCTTGGTGGCTTGGACAACCGAGGCCCATTTCTGTATGTTGTGCTTGTCTGGAGAAAGTGTGAAATTCACGTGTCAAAACAGACTTGGGATTACCTGTGTTTTAGGCTTTCCCATTGGCGCCCAGGTAGGTGCACCCACACATGTGAGGTACCGTTTTCATCGGGACACCGGTGGGAACGTGGGATAGTAGGCCAATATGTTGGTGGCATGTTTCGATGGGTGCGCCGAGTGAAATATGCAGAAAATGCATCTTTTTTCCTACATTTTGGACTTTGCAGGTGTGTCTGGGTAATAAATTCTGGGCCTATTTGCGCAAATCATACCTCTGCGGATTCCCACGGGTGTCCTCTTTTTGGAAATGCATGGCGTTCCCTATTTTCCTTGGCGGCTTGGACAACCGAGGCCCATTTCTGTATGTTGTGCTTGTCTGGAGAAAGTGTGAAATTCAGGTGTCAAAACAGACTTGGGGTTACCTGTGTTTTAGGCTTGTGTGTTGGTGTGTTGGTCAACGAGACCATGTGTTGTTGGTGGCGTGTTTCGATGGGTGAGCCGAGTGAAATGTGCGGAAAATGCATTTTTTTCACACATTTCGGACTTTGCGGGGTGTCTGTGTAATACATTCTGGGCCGATTTACGCAAATCATACCTCTGCGGATTCCCACGGGTGTCCTCTTTTTGTTTTGGAAATGCATGGGGTTCCCTGTTTTCCTTGGTGGCTTGGACACCCGAGGCCCATATCTGTATGTTGTGCTTGTCTGGAGAAAGTGTGAAATTCAGGTGTCAAAACACACTTGGGATTACCTGTGTTTTAGGCTTTCTCCTTGGCACCCAGGTAGGTGCAGCCACACATGTGATGTACCATTTTCATCTGGACACCTGTGGGAACGCGGGACGGTAGGCCAATTGTTGTTTTGGCTGCGTGCTCTATAGCTGAGCCGAGTGAAATGTGCGGAAAATATGTTTTTTCCCCACATTTCGGACTTTGTGGTGGTGTCTGGGTAATACATTCTGGGCCGATTTGCACGAATCATGCCTCTGCGGATTCCCAGGGGTGTCCTCTTTTCGGAAATGCATGGGGTTCCCTGTTTTCCTTGGTGGCTTGGACACCCGAGGCCCATATCTGTATGTTGCGCTTGTCTGGAGAAAGTGTGAAATTCACGTGTCAAAACAGACTTGGGATTACCTTTGTTTTAGGCTTTCCCCTTGGCGCCCAGGTAGTTGCACACACACATGTGAGGTACCGTTTTCATCGGGACACCTGTGGGAACGGGGGACAGTAGGCCAATATGTTGTTGGTGGCGTGTTTCGATGGGTGAGCTGAGTGAAAAATTGCGGAAAATGCATCTTTTTTCCTACATTTTGTGCTTTGCGGGGGCGTCTGGGTAATAAATTCTGTGCCGATTTGCGCAAATCATACCTCTGCGGTTTCCCACGGGTGTCCTCTTTTTGGAAATGCATGGGGTTCCCCGTTTTACTTGGTGGCTTGGACACCCGAGGCCCATATCTGTATGTTGTGCTTGTCTGGAGAAAGTGTGAAATTCAGGTGTCAAAACAAACTTGGGGTTACCTGTGTTTTAGGCTTTCCCCTTGGCGCCCAGGTAGGTGCACCCACACGTATGAGGTACCGTTTTCATCGGGACACCTGTGGGAATGCGGGACAGTAGACCATGTGTTGTTGGTGGCGTGTTTCGATGGGTGAGCCGAGTGAAATGTGCGGAAAAAGCATTTTTTTCATACATTTCAGACATTGCGGCGGTGTCTGGGTAATACATTCTGGGCCGATTTACGCAAATCATACCTCTGCGGATTCCCACGGGTGACCTCTTTTTGGAAATGCATGGGGTTCCCTGTTTTCCTTGGTAGCTTGGACAGCCGAGGCCCATATCTGTATGTTGTGCTTGTCTGGAGAAAGTGTGAAATTCACGTGTCAAAACAGACTTGGGATTACCTGTGTTTTAGGCTTTCCCCTTGGCGCCCAGGTAGGTGCACCCACACATGTGAGGTACCGTTTTCATCGAGACACATGTGGGAATGCGGGACAGTAGGCCAATATGTTGTTGGTGGCGAGTTTCGATGGGTGAGCTGAGTGAAATATGCAGAAAATGCATCTTTTTTCCTACATTTTGGACTTTGCAGGGGTGTCTGGGTAATAAACTCTGGGCCGATTTGCACAAATCATACCTCTGCGGATTCCCACGGGTGTCCTCTTTTTGGAAATGCATGGGGTTCCCTGTTTTCCTTGGTGGCTTGGACAACCGAGGCCCATTTATGTATGTTGTGCTTGTCTGGAGAAAGTGTGAAATTCAGGTGTCAAAACAGACTTGGGGTTACCTCTGTTTTAGGCTTTCCCCTTAGCGCCCAGGTAGGTGCACCCACATATGTGAGGAACCGTTTTCATTGGGACACCTGTGGGAACACGGGACCGTAGACCATGTGTTGTTGGTGGTGTGTTTGGATGGGTGAGCCGAGTGAAATATGCGGAAAAAGCATTTTTTCCCCACTTTTCGGACTTTGCGGGGGTGTCTGGGTAATACATTCTAGGCTGATTTACGCAAATCATACCTCTGCGGATTCCCACGAGTGTCTTCTTTTTGGAAATGCATGGGGTTCCCTGTTTTCCTTGGTGGCTTGGACAACCGAGGCCCATTTCTGTATGTTGTGCTTGTCTGGAGAAAGTGTGAAATTCAGGTGTCAAAACAGACTTGGGGTTACCTCTATTTTAGGCTTTCCCCTTAGCGCCCAGGTAGGTGCACCGACATATGTGAGGTACCATTTTCATCGGGACACCTGTGGGAACGCGGGACAGTAGGCCATGTGTTGTTGGTGGCGTGTTTCGATGGGTGAGCCGAGTGAAATATGCGGAAAAAGCATTTTTTTCCCCACTTTTCGGACTTTGCGGGGGTGTCTGGGTAATACATTCTAAGCCGATTTACGCAAATCATACCTCTGCGGATTCCCACGGGTGTCCTCTTTTTGGAAATGCATGGGGTTCCCTGTTTTCCTTGGTGGCTTGGACAACCGAGGCCCATTTCTGTATGTTGTGCTTGTCTGGAGAAAGTGTGAAATTCAGGTGTCAAAACAGACTTGGGGTTACCTCTGTTTTAGGCTTTCCCCTTAGCGCCCAGGTAGGTGCACTGACATATGTGATGTACCATTTTCATCGGGACACCTGTGGGAACGCGGGACAGTAGGCCATGTGTTGTTGGCGGCGTGTTTCGATGGGTGAGCCGAGTGAAATGTGCAGAAAATTCATTTTTTTCCCACATTTCGGACTTTGCGGGGGTGTCTGGGTAATACATTCTGTGCCGATTTGCGCAAATCATAAATCATACCTCTGTGGATTCCCACGGGTGTCCTCTTTTTGGAAATGCATGGGGTTCCCTGTTTTCCTTGGTGGCTTGGACACCCGAAGCCCATATCTGTATGTTGTGCTTGTCTGAAGAAAGTGTGAAATTCAGGTGTCAAAACAGACTTGGGGTTACCTGTATTTTAGGCTTTACCCTTGGCGCCCAGGTAGGTGCACCCACATATATTAGGTACCGTTTTCATCGGGACACCTCTGGGAACACGGGACAGTAGACCATGTGTTGTTGGTGGTGTGTTTCGATGGGCGAGCCAAGTGAAATGTGCGGAAAATGCATTTTTTTCACACATTTCGACTTTGCGGGGGTGTCTGGATAATGCATTCTGGGCTGATTTACGCAAATCATACCTCTGCGGATTCCCACGGGTGTCCTCTTTTTGGAAATGCATGGGGTTCCCTGTTTTCGTTGGTGGCTTGGACACCCGAGGCCCATATCTGTATGTTGTACTTGTCTGGAGAAAGTGTGAAATTCAGGTGTCAAAACAGACTTGGAGTTACCTGTGTTTTAGGCTTTCCCTTGGCACCCAGGTAGGTGCACCCACACATGTGAGGTACCGTTTTCATCGGGACACCTGTGGGAACGCGGGACGGTAGGCCATGTGTTGTTGGTGGCGTGTTTCGATGGGTGAGACGAGTGAAATGTGCAGAAAAGGCGTTTTTTCCCCACATTTCGGAATTTGTGGTGGTGTCTGGGTAATACATTCTGGGCCGATTTGCGCAAATCATACCTCTGCGGATCCCCACGGGTCTCCTCTTTTCAGAAATGCATGGGGTTCCCTGTTTTCCTTGGTGGCTTGGACACCCAAGGCCCATATCTGTATGTTGTGCTTGTCTGGCGAAAGTGTGAAATTCACGTGTCAAAACAGACTTGGGATTACCTGTGTTTTAGGCTTTCCCCTTGGTGCCCAGGTAGGTGCACCCACACATGTGAGGTACCGTTTTCATCGGGACACCTGTGGGAACGTGGGATAGTAGGCCAATATATTGTTGGTGGCGTGTTTCGATGGGTGAGCCGAGTGCAATATGCGGAAAATGCATCTTTTTTCCTACATTTCGGACTTTGCAGGGGTGTCTGGGTAATAAATTCTGGGCCGATTTGCGCAAATCATACCTCTGCGGATTCCCACGGGTGTCCTCTTTTCGGAAATGCATGGGGTTCCCTGTTTTCCTTGGTGGCTTGGACACCCGAGGCCCATATCTGTATGTTGTGCTTGTCTGGAGAAAGTGTGAAATTCAGGTGTCAAAACAGACTTGGGGTTACCTGTGTTTTAGGCTTTCCCCTTGGCGCCCAGGTAGGTGCACCCACATATGTGAGGTACCGTTTTCATCGGGACACCAGTGGGAACGCGGGACAGTAGACCATGTGTTTTTGGCAGCGTGTTTCGATCGGGTGAGACGAGTGAAATGTGCGGAAAATGCATTTGTTTCACACATTTCGGACTTTGCGGGGGTGTCTGGGTAATACATTCTGGGCTGATTTACGCAAATCATACCTCTGCGGATTCCCACGGGTGTCCTCTTTTTGGAAATGCATGGGGTTACCTGTTTTCCTTGGTGGCTTGGACACCCGAGGCCCATATCTGTATGTTGTGCTTGTCTGGAGAAAGTGTGAAATTCAGGGGTGAAAACAGACTTGGGGTTACCTGTGTTTTAGGCTTTCCCCTTGGCGCCCACGTAGGTGCACCCACACATGTGAGGTACCGTTTTCATCGGGACACCTGTGGGAACGCGGGATAGTATGCCAATATGTTGTTGGTGGCGTGTTTCGATGGGTGAGCCGAGTGAAATGTGCGGAAAATGCATTTTTTTCACACATTTCGGACTTTGCGGGTTGTCTGTGTAATATATTCTGGGCCGATTTACCAAATCATACCTCTGCGGATTCCCACGGGGTGTCCTCTTTTTGTTTTGGAAATGCATGGGGTTCCCTGTTTTCCTTGGTGGCTTGGACACCGAGGCCCATATCTGTATGTTGTGCTTGTCTGGAGAAGTGTGAAATTCAGGTGTCAAAACAGACTTGGGGTTACCTGTGTTTTAGGCTTTCTCCTTGGCACCCAGGTAGGTGCAGCCACACATGTGATGGACCATTTTCATCGGGACACCTGTGGGAACGCGGGACAGTAGGCCAATTGTTGTTTTGGCTGCGTTTTCTATGGCTGAGCCGAGTGAAATGTGCGGAAAATGCATTTTTTCCCCACATTTCGGACTTTGTGGTGGTGTCTGGGTAATACATTCTGGGCCGATTTGCACGAATCATACCTCTGCGGATTCCCAGGGGTGTCCTCATTTCGGAAAATGCATAGGGTTCCCTGTTTTCCTTGGTGGCTTGGACACCCGAGGCCCATATCTGTATGTTGCGCTTGTCTGGAGAAAGTGTGAAATTCACGTGTCAAAACAGACTTGGGATTACCTTTGTTTTAGGCTTTCCCCTTGGTGCCCAGGTAGGTGCACCCACACATGTGAGGTACCGTTTTCATAGGGACACCTGTGGGAACGCGGGATAGTAGGCCAATATGTTGTTGGTGGCGTGTTTCGATGGGTGAGCCGAGTGAAATATGTGGAAAATGCATCTTTTTTCCTACATTTTGGACTTTGCAGGGGTGTCTGGGTAATAAATTCTGTGCCGATTTGCGCAAATCATACCTCTGCGGATTCCCACGGGTGTCCTCTTTTTGGAAATGCATGGGCTTCCCCGTTTTACTTGGTGGCTTGGACACCCGAGGCCCATATCTGTATGTTGTGCTTGTCTGGAGAAAGTGTGAAATTCAGGTGTCAAAACAGACTTGGGGTTACCTGTGTTTTAGGCTTTCCCATTGGCGCCCAGGTAGGTGCACCCACACATATGAGGTACCGTTTTCATCGGGACACCTGTGGGAACGCGGGACAGTAGACCATGTGTTGTTGGTGGCGTGTTTCGATGGGTGAGCCGAGTGAAATGTGCGGAAAAAGCATTTTTTTCATACATTTCGGACTTTGTCTGGGTAATACATTCTGGGCCGATTTACGCAAATCATACCTCTGCGGATTCCCACGGGTGTCCTCTTTTTGGAAATGTGTGGGGTTCCCTGTTTCCCTTGGTAGCTTGGACACCCGAGGCCCATATCTGTATGTTGTGCTTGTCTGGAGAAAGTGTGAAATTCACGTGTCAAAACAGACTTGGGATTACCTGTGTTTTAGGCTTTCCCCTTGGTGCCCAGGTAGGTGCACCCACAAATGTGAGGTACCGTTTTCATCGGGACACATGTGGGAACGCGGGACAGTAGGCCAATATGTTGTTGGTGGCGAGTTTTGATGGGTGAGCTGAGTGAAATATGCAGAAAATGCATCTTTTTTCCTACATTTCGGACTTTGCAGGGGTGTCTGGGTAATAAGCTCTGGGCCGATTTGCACAAATCATACCTCTGCGGATTCCCACTGGTGTCCTCTTTTTGGAAATGCATGGGGTTCCCTGTTTTCCTTGGTGGCTTGGACAACCAAGGCCCATTTCTGTATGTTGTGCTTGTTTGGAGAAAGTGTGAAATTCAGGTGTCAAAACAGACTTGGGATTACCTCTGTTTTAGGCTTTCCCCTTGGTGCCCAAGTAGGTGCACCCACATATGTGAGGTACCATTTTTATTGGGACACCTGTGAGAACGCGGGACAGTAGGCCATGTGTTGTTGGCGGCGTGTTTCCATGGGTGAGCTGAGTGAAATGTGCAGAAAATGCATTTTTTTCCCACATTTCGGACTTTGCGGGGGTGTCTGGGTAATAAATTCTGTGCCGATTTGCGCAAATCATACCTCTGCGGATTCCCACGGGTGTCCTCTTTTTGGAAATGCATGGGGTTCCCTGTTTTCCTTGGCGGCTTGGACACCCGAGGCCCATATCTGTATGTTGTGCTTGTCTGGAGAAAGTGTGAAATTCACGTGTCAAAACAGACTTGGGATTACCTGTGTTTTAGGCTTTCCCCTTGGTGCCCAGGTAGGTGCACCCACAAATGTGAGGTACCGTTTTCATCGGGACACATGTGGGAACGCGGGACAGTAGGCCAATATGTTGTTGGTGGCGAGTTTTGATGGGTGAGCTGAGTGAAATATGCAGAAAATGCATCTTTTTTCCTACATTTCGGACTTTGCAGGGGTGTCTGGGTAATAAGCTCTGGGCCGATTTGCACAAATCATACCTCTGCGGATTCCCACTGGTGTCCTCTTTTTGGAAATGCATGGGGTTCCCTGTTTTCCTTGGTGGCTTGGACAACCAAGGCCCATTTCTGTATGTTGTGCTTGTTTGGAGAAAGTGTGAAATTCAGGTGTCAAAACAGACTTGGGATTACCTCTGTTTTAGGCTTTCCCCTTGGTGCCCAAGTAGGTGCACCCACATATGTGAGGTACCATTTTTATTGGGACACCTGTGAGAACGCGGGACAGTAGGCCTTGTGTTGTTGGCGGCGTGTTTCCATGGGTGAGCTGAGTGAAATGTGCAGAAAATGCATTTTTTTCCCACATTTCGGACTTTGCGGGGGTGTCTGGGTAATAAATTCTGTGCCGATTTGCGCAAATCATACCTCTGCGGATTCCCACGGGTGTCCTCTTTTTGGAAATGCATGGGGTTCCCTGTTTTCCTTGGCGGCTTGGACACCCGAGGCCCATATCTGTATGTTGTGCTTGTCTGAAGAAAGTGTGAAATTCAGGTGTCAAAACAGACTTGGGGTTACCTGTGTTTTAGGCTTTCTCCTTGGCACCCAGGTAGGTGCAGCCACACATGTGATGTACCGTTTTCATCGGGACACCTGTGGGAACGCGGGACGGTAGGCCAATTGTTGTTTTGGCTGCGTGTTCTATGGCTGAGCCGAGTGAAATGTGCGGAAAATGCGTTTTTTCCCCACATTTCGGACTTTGTGGTGGTGTCTGGGTAATACATTCTGGGCCGATTTGCGCAAATCATACCTCTGCGGATTCCCACGGGTGTCCTCTTTTCGGAAATGCATGGGGTTCCCTGTTTTCCTTGGTGGCTTGGATACCCGAGGCCCATATCTGTATGTTGTGCTTGTCTGGAGAAAGTGTGAAATTCAGGTGTCAAAACAGACTTGGGGTTACCTGTGTTTTAGGCTTTCCCCTTGGCGCCCAGGTAGGTGCACCCACATATGTGAGGTACCGTTTTCATCGGGACACCGGTGGGAACGCGGGACAGTAGACCATGTGTTGTTGGCAGCGTGTTTCGATGGGTGAGCCGAGTGAAATGTGCGGAAAATGCATTTGTTTCACACATTTCGGACTTTGCGGGGGTGTCTGGGTAATACATTCTGGGCCGATTTACGCAAATCATACCTCTGCGGATTCCCACGGGTGTCCTCTTTTTGGAAATGCATGGGGTTACCTGTTTTCCTTGGTGGCTTGGACACCCGAGGCCCATATCTGTATGTTGTGCTTGTCTGGAGAAAGTGTGAAATTCAGGGGTGAAAACAGACTTGGGGTTACCTGTGTTTTAGGCTTTCCCCTTGGCGCCCACGTAGGTGCACCCACACATGTGAGGTACCGTTTTCATCGGGACACCTGTGGGAACGCGGGATAGTATGCCAATATGTTGTTGGTGGCGTGTTTCGATGGGTGAGCCGAGTGAAATGTGCGGAAAATGCATTTTTTTCACACATTTCGGACTTTGCGGGGTGTCTGTGTAATATATTCTGGGCCGATTTACGCAAATCATACCTCTGCGGATTCCCACGGGTGTCCTCTTTTTGTTTTGGAAATGCATGGGGTTCCCTGTTTTCCTTGGTGGCTTGGACACCGAGGCCCATATCTGTATGTTGTGCTTGTCTGGAGAAGTGTGAAATTCAGGTGTCAAAACAGACTTGGGGTTACCTGTGTTTTAGGCTTTCTCCTTGGCACCCAGGTAGGTGCAGCCACACATGTGATGGACCATTTTCATCGGGACACCTGTGGGAACGCGGGACAGTAGGCCAATTGTTGTTTTGGCTGCGTTTTCTATGGCTGAGCCGAGTGAAATGTGCGGAAAATGCATTTTTTCCCCACATTTCGGACTTTGTGGTGGTGTCTGGGTAATACATTTTGGGCCGATTTGCACGAATCATACCTCTGCGGATTCCCAGGGGTGTCCTCATTTCGGAAAATGCATAGGGTTCCCTGTTTTCCTTGGTGGCTTGGACACCCGAGGCCCATATCTGTATGTTGCGCTTGTCTGGAGAAAGTGTGAAATTCACGTGTCAAAACAGACTTGGGATTACCTTTGTTTTAGGCTTTCCCCTTGGTGCCCAGGTAGGTGCACCCACACATGTGAGGTACCGTTTTCATAGGGACACCTGTGGGAACGCGGGATAGTAGGCCAATATGTTGTTGGTGGCGTGTTTCGATGGGTGAGCCGAGTGAAATATGTGGAAAATGCATCTTTTTTCCTACATTTTGGACTTTGCAGGGGTGTCTGGGTAATAAATTCTGTGCCGATTTGCGCAAATCATACCTCTGCGGATTCCCACGGGTGTCCTCTTTTTGGAAATGCATGGGCTTCCCCGTTTTACTTGGTGGCTTGGACACCCGAGGCCCATATCTGTATGTTGTGCTTGTCTGGAGAAAGTGTGAAATTCAGGTGTCAAAACAGACTTGGGGTTACCTGTGTTTTAGGCTTTCCCATTGGCGCCCAGGTAGGTGCACCCACACATATGAGGTACCGTTTTCATCGGGACACCTGTGGGAACGCGGGACAGTAGACCATGTGTTGTTGGTGGCGTGTTTCGATGGGTGAGCCGAGTGAAATGTGCGGAAAAAGCATTTTTTTCATACATTTCGGACTTTGTCTGGGTAATACATTCTGGGCCGATTTACGCAAATCATACCTCTGCGGATTCCCACGGGTGTCCTCTTTTTGGAAATGTGTGGGGTTCCCTGTTTCCCTTGGTAGCTTGGACACCCGAGGCCCATATCTGTATGTTGTGCTTGTCTGGAGAAAGTGTGAAATTCAGGTGTCAAAACAGACTTGGGATTACCTGTGTTTTAGGCTTTCTCCTTGGCACCCAGGTAGGTGCAGCCACACATGTGATGTACCATTTTCATCTGGACACCTGTGGGAACGCGGGACGGTAGGCCAATTGTTGTTTTGGCTGCGTGTTCTATAGCTGAGCCGAGTGAAATGTGCGGAAAATATGTTTTTTCCCCACATTTCGGACTTTGTGGTGGTGTCTGGGTAATACATTCTGGGCCGATTTGCACGAATCATGCCTCTGCGGATTCCCAGGGGTGTCCTCTTTTCGGAAATGCATGGGGTTCCCTGTTTTCCTTGGTGGCTTGGACACCCGAGGCCCATATCTGTATGTTGCGCTTGTCTGGAGAAAGTGTGAAATTCACGTGTCAAAACAGACTTGGGATTACCTTTGTTTTAGGCTTTCCCCTTGGCGCCCAGGTAGTTGCACACACACATGTGAGGTACCGTTTTCATCGGGACACCTGTGGGAACGGGGGACAGTAGGCCAATATGTTGTTGGTGGCGTGTTTCGATGGGTGAGCTGAGTGAAATATGCGGAAAATGCATCTTTTTTCCTACATTTTGTGCTTTGCGGGGGCGTCTGGGTAATAAATTCTGTGCCGATTTGCGCAAATCATACCTCTGCGGTTTCCCACGGGTGTCCTCTTTTTGGAAATGCATGGGGTTCCCCGTTTTACTTGGTGGCTTGGACACCCGAGGCCCATATCTGTATGTTGTGCTTGTCTGGAGAAAGTGTGAAATTCAGGTGTCAAAACAAACTTGGGGTTACCTGTGTTTTAGGCTTTCCCCTTGGCGCCCAGGTAGGTGCACCCACACGTATGAGGTACCGTTTTCATCGGGACACCTGTGGGAATGCGGGACAGTAGACCATGTGTTGTTGGTGGCGTGTTTCGATGGGTGAGCCGAGTGAAATGTGCGGAAAAAGCATTTTTTTCATACATTTCAGACATTGCGGCGGTGTCTGGGTAATACATTCTGGGCCGATTTACGCAAATCATACCTCTGCGGATTCCCACGGGTGACCTCTTTTTGGAAATGCATGGGGTTCCCTGTTTTCCTTGGTAGCTTGGACAGCCGAGGCCCATATCTGTATGTTGTGCTTGTCTGGAGAAAGTGTGAAATTCACGTGTCAAAACAGACTTGGGATTACCTGTGTTTTAGGCTTTCCCCTTGGCGCCCAGGTAGGTGCACCCACACATGTGAGGTACCATTTTCATCGGGACACATGTGGGAATGCGGGACAGTAGGCCAATATGTTGTTGGTGGCGAGTTTCGATGGGTGAGCTGAGTGAAATATGCAGAAAATGCATCTTTTTTCCTACATTTTGGACTTTGCAGTTGGTGTCTGGGTAATAAACTCTGGGCCGATTTGCACAAATCATACCTCTGCGGATTCCCACGGGTGTCCTCTTTTTGGAAATGCATGGGGTTCCCTGTTTTCCTTGGTGGCTTGGACAACCGAGGCCCATTTATGTATGTTGTGCTTGTCTGGAGAAAGTGTGAAATTCAGGTGTCAAAACAGACTTGGGGTTACCTCTGTTTTAGGCTTTCCCCTTAGCGCCCAGGTAGGTGCACCCACATATGTGAGGTACCGTTTTCATTGGGACACCTGTGGGAACACGGGACCGTAGACCATGTGTTGTTGGTGGTGTGTTTGGATGGGTGAGCCGAGTGAAATATGCGGAAAAAGCATTTTTTCCCCACTTTTCGGACTTTGCGGGGGTGTCTGGGTAATACATTCTAGGCTGATTTACGCAAATCATACCTCTGCGGATTCCCACGAGTGTCTTCTTTTTGGAAATGCATGGGGTTCCCTGTTTTCCTTGGTGGCTTGGACAACCGAGGCCCATTTCTGTATGTTGTGCTTGTCTGGAGAAAGTGTGAAATTCAGGTGTCAAAACAGACTTGGGGTTACCTCTATTTTAGGCTTTCCCCTTAGCGCCCAGGTAGGTGCACCGACATATGTGAGGTACCATTTTCATCGGGACACCTGTGGGAACGCGGGACAGTAGGCCATGTGTTGTTGGTGGCGTGTTTCGATGGGTGAGCCGAGTGAAATATGCGGAAAAAGCATTTTTTTCCCCACTTTTCGGACTTTGCGGGGGTGTCTGGGTAATACATTCTAAGCCGATTTACGCAAATCATACCTCTGCGGATTCCCACGGGTGTCCTCTTTTTGGAAATGCATGGGGTTCCCTGTTTTCCTTGGTGGCTTGGACAACCGAGGCCCATTTCTGTATGTTGTGCTTGTCTGGAGAAAGTGTGAAATTCAGGTGTCAAAACAGACTTGGGGTTACCTCTGTTTTAGGCTTTCCCCTTAGCGCCCAGGTAGGTGCACTGACATATGTGATGTACCATTTTCATCGGGACACCTGTGGGAACGCGGGACAGTAGGCCATGTGTTGTTGGCGGCGTGTTTCGATGGGTGAGCCGAGTGAAATGTGCAGAAAATTCATTTTTTTCCCACATTTCGGACTTTGCGGGGGTGTCTGGGTAATACATTCTGTGCCGATTTGCGCAAATCATAAATCATACCTCTGTGGATTCCCACGGGTGTCCTCTTTTTGGAAATGCATGGGGTTCCCTGTTTTCCTTGGTGGCTTGGACACCCGAAGCCCATATCTGTATGTTGTGCTTGTCTGAAGAAAGTGTGAAATTCAGGTGTCAAAACAGACTTGGGGTTACCTGTATTTTAGGCTTTACCCTTGGCGCCCAGGTAGGTGCACCCACATATATTAGGTACCGTTTTCATCGGGACACCTCTGGGAACACGGGACAGTAGACCATGTGTTGTTGGTGGTGTGTTTCGATGGGCGAGCCAAGTGAAATGTGCGGAAAATGCATTTTTTTCACACATTTCGACTTTGCGGGGGTGTCTGGATAATGCATTCTGGGCTGATTTACGCAAATCATACCTCTGCGGATTCCCACGGGTGTCCTCTTTTTGGAAATGCATGGGGTTCCCTGTTTTCGTTGGTGGCTTGGACACCCGAGGCCCATATCTGTATGTTGTACTTGTCTGGAGAAAGTGTGAAATTCAGGTGTCAAAACAGACTTGGAGTTACCTGTGTTTTAGGCTTTCCCTTGGCACCCAGGTAGGTGCACCCACACATGTGAGGTACCGTTTTCATCGGGACACCTGTGGGAACGTGGGACGGTAGGCCATGTGTTGTTGGTGGCGTGTTTCGATGGGTGAGACGAGTGAAATGTGCAGAAAAGGCGTTTTTTCCCCACATTTCGGACTTTGTGGTGGTGTCTGGGTAATACATTCTGGGCCGATTTGCGCAAATCATACCTCTGCGGATCCCCACGGGTCTCCTCTTTTCAGAAATGCATGGGGTTCCCTGTTTTCCTTGGTGGCTTGGACACCCAAGGCCCATATCTGTATGTTGTGCTTGTCTGGCGAAAGTGTGAAATTCACGTGTCAAAACAGACTTGGGATTACCTGTGTTTTAGGCTTTCCCCTTGGTGCCCAGGTAGGTGCACCCACACATGTGAGGTACCGTTTTCATCGGGACACCTGTGGGAACGTGGGATAGTAGGCCAATATATTGTTGGTGGCGTGTTTCGATGGGTGAGCCGAGTGCAATATGCGGAAAATGCATCTTTTTTCCTACATTTCGGACTTTGCAGGGGTGTCTGGGTAATAAATTCTGGGCCGATTTGCGCAAATCATACCTCTGCGGATTCCCACGGGTGTCCTCTTTTCGGAAATGCATGGGGTTCCCTGTTTTCCTTGGTGGCTTGGACACCCGAGGCCCATATCTGTATGTTGTGCTTGTCTGGAGAAAGTGTGAAATTCAGGTGTCAAAACAGACTTGGGGTTACCTGTGTTTTAGGCTTTCCCCTTGGCGCCCAGGTAGGTGCACCCACATATGTGAGGTACCGTTTTCATCGGGACACCAGTGGGAACGCGGGACAGTAGACCATGTGTTGTTGGCAGCGTGTTTCGATCGGGTGAGACGAGTGAAATGTGCGGAAAATGCATTTGTTTCACACATTTCGGACTTTGCGGGGGTGTCTGGGTAATACATTCTGGGCCGATTTACGCAAATCATACCTCTGCGGATTCCCACGGGTGTCCTCTTTTTGGAAATGCATGGGGTTACCTGTTTTCCTTGGTGGCTTGGACACCCGAGGCCCATATCTGTATGTTGTGCTTGTCTGGAGAAAGTGTGAAATTCAGGGGTGAAAACAGACTTGGGGTTACCTGTGTTTTAGGCTTTCCCCTTGGCGCCCACGTAGGTGCACCCACACATGTGAGGTACCGTTTTCATCGGGACACCTGTGGGAACGCGGGATAGTATGCCAATATGTTGTTGGTGGCGTGTTTCGATGGGTGAGCCGAGTGAAATGTGCGGAAAATGCATTTTTTTCACACATTTCGGACTTTGCGGGTTGTCTGTGTAATATATTCTGGGCCGATTTACGCAAATCATACCTCTGCGGATTCCCACGGGGTGTCCTCTTTTTGTTTTGGAAATGCATGGGGTTCCCTGTTTTCCTTGGTGGCTTGGACACCGAGGCCCATATCTGTATGTTGTGCTTGTCTGGAGAAGTGTGAAATTCAGGTGTCAAAACAGACTTGGGGTTACCTGTGTTTTAGGCTTTCTCCTTGGCACCCAGGTAGGTGCAGCCACACATGTGATGGACCATTTTCATCGGGACACCTGTGGGAACGCGGGACAGTAGGCCAATTGTTGTTTTGGCTGCGTTTTCTATGGCTGAGCCGAGTGAAATGTGCGGAAAATGCATTTTTTCCCCACATTTCGGACTTTGTGGTGGTGTCTGGGTAATACATTCTGGGCCGATTTGCACGAATCATACCTCTGCGGATTCCCAGGGGTGTCCTCATTTCGGAAAATGCATAGGGTTCCCTGTTTTCCTTGGTGGCTTGGACACCCGAGGCCCATATCTGTATGTTGCGCTTGTCTGGAGAAAGTGTGAAATTCACGTGTCAAAACAGACTTGGGATTACCTTTGTTTTAGGCTTTCCCCTTGGTGCCCAGGTAGGTGCACCCACACATGTGAGGTACCGTTTTCATAGGGACACCTGTGGGAACGCGGGATAGTAGGCCAATATGTTGTTGGTGGCGTGTTTCGATGGGTGAGCCGAGTGAAATATGTGGAAAATGCATCTTTTTTCCTACATTTTGGACTTTGCAGGGGTGTCTGGGTAATAAATTCTGTGCCGATTTGCGCAAATCATACCTCTGCGGATTCCCACGGGTGTCCTCTTTTTGGAAATGCATGGGCTTCCCCGTTTTACTTGGTGGCTTGGACACCCGAGGCCCATATCTGTATGTTGTGCTTGTCTGGAGAAAGTGTGAAATTCAGGTGTCAAAACAGACTTGGGGTTACCTGTGTTTTAGGCTTTCCCATTGGCGCCCAGGTAGGTGCACCCACACATATGAGGTACCGTTTTCATCGGGACACCTGTGGGAACGCGGGACAGTAGACCATGTGTTGTTGGTGGCGTGTTTCGATGGGTGAGCCGAGTGAAATGTGCGGAAAAAGCATTTTTTTCATACATTTCGGACTTTGTCTGGGTAATACATTCTGGGCCGATTTACGCAAATCATACCTCTGCGGATTCCCACGGGTGTCCTCTTTTTGGAAATGCATGGGGTTCCCTGTTTTCCTTGGTAGCTTGGACAGCCGAGGCCCATATCTGTATGTTGTGCTTGTCTGGAGAAAGTGTGAAATTCACGTGTCAAAACAGACTTGGGATTACCTGTGTTTTAGGCTTTCCCCTTGGTGCCCAGGTAGGTGCACCCACAAATGTGAGGTACCGTTTTCATCGGGACACATGTGGGAACGCGGGACAGTAGGCCAATATGTTGTTGGTGGCGAGTTTTGATGGGTGAGCTGAGTGAAATATGCAGAAAATGCATCTTTTTTCCTACATTTCGGACTTTGCAGGGGTGTCTGGGTAATAAGCTCTGGGCCGATTTGCACAAATCATACCTCTGCGGATTCCCACTGGTGTCCTCTTTTTGGAAATGCATGGGGTTCCCTGTTTTCCTTGGTGGCTTGGACAACCAAGGCCCATTTCTGTATGTTGTGCTTGTTTGGAGAAAGTGTGAAATTCAGGTGTCAAAACAGACTTGGGATTACCTCTGTTTTAGGCTTTCCCCTTGGTGCCCAAGTAGGTGCACCCACATATGTGAGGTACCATTTTTATTGGGACACCTGTGAGAACGCGGGACAGTAGGCCATGTGTTGTTGGCGGCGTGTTTCCATGGGTGAGCTGAGTGAAATGTGCAGAAAATGCATTTTTTTCCCACATTTCGGACTTTGCGGGGGTGTCTGGGTAATAAATTCTGTGCCGATTTGCGCAAATCATACCTCTGCGGATTCCCACGGGTGTCCTCTTTTTGGAAATGCATGGGGTTCCCTGTTTTCCTTGGCGGCTTGGACACCCGAGGCCCATATCTGTATGTTGTGCTTGTCTGGAGAAAGTGTGAAATTCACGTGTCAAAACAGACTTGGGATTACCTGTGTTTTAGGCTTTCCCCTTGGTGCCCAGGTAGGTGCACCCACAAATGTGAGGTACCGTTTTCATCGGGACACATGTGGGAACGCGGGACAGTAGGCCAATATGTTGTTGGTGGCGAGTTTTGATGGGTGAGCTGAGTGAAATATGCAGAAAATGCATCTTTTTTCCTACATTTCGGACTTTGCAGGGGTGTCTGGGTAATAAGCTCTGGGCCGATTTGCACAAATCA
Source organism: Ambystoma mexicanum (assembly GCF_040938575.1). Taxonomy (NCBI): domain Eukaryota; kingdom Metazoa; phylum Chordata; class Amphibia; order Caudata; family Ambystomatidae; genus Ambystoma; species Ambystoma mexicanum. Next base: position 233,579,081 of record NC_090934.1, read on the forward strand.
TACCTCTGCGGATTCCCACTGGTGTCCTCTTTTTGGAAATGCATGGGGTTCCCTGTTTTCCTTGGTGGCTTGGACAACCAAGGCCCATTTCTGTATGTTGTGCTTGTTTGGAGAAAGTGTGAAATTCAGGTGTCAAAACAGACTTGGGATTACCTCTGTTTTAGGCTTTCCCCTTGGTGCCCAAGTAGGTGCACCCACATATGTGAGGTACCATTTTTATTGGGACACCTGTGAGAACGCGGGACAGTAGGCCTTGTGTTGTTGGCGGCGTGTTTCCATGGGTGAGCTGAGTGAAATGTGCAGAAAATGCATTTTTTTCCCACATTTCGGACTTTGCGGGGGTGTCTGGGTAATAAATTCTGTGCCGATTTGCGCAAATCATACCTCTGCGGATTCCCACGGGTGTCCTCTTTTTGGAAATGCATGGGGTTCCCTGTTTTCCTTGGCGGCTTCGACACCCGAGGCCCATATCTGTATGTTGTGCTTGTCTGAAGAAAGTGTGAAATTCAGGTGTCAAAACAGACTTGGGGTTACCTGTGTTTTAGGCTTTCTCCTTGGCACCCAGGTAGGTGCAGCCACACATGTGATGTACCGTTTTCATCGGGACACCTGTGGGAACGCGGGACGGTAGGCCAATTGTTGTTTTGGCTGCGTGTTCTATGGCTGAGCCGAGTGAAATGTGCGGAAAATGCGTTTTTTCCCCACATTTCGGACTTTGTGGTGGTGTCTGGGTAATACATTCTGGGCCGATTTGCGCAAATCATACCTCTGCGGATTCCCACGGGTGTCCTCTTTTCGGAAATGCATGGGGTTCCCTGTTTTCCTTGGTGGCTTGGATACCCGAGGCCCATATCTGTATGTTGTGCTTGTCTGGAGAAAGTGTGAAATTCAGGTGTCAAAACAGACTTGGGGTTACCTGTGTTTTAGGCTTTCCCCTTGGCGCCCAGGTAGGTGCACCCACATATGTGAGGTACCGTTTTCATCGGGACACCGGTGGGAACGCGGGACAGTAGACCATGTGTTGTTGGCAGCGTGTTTCGATGGGTGAGCCGAGTGAAATGTGCGGAAAATGCATTTGTTTCACACATTTCGGACTTTGCGGGGGTGTCTGGGTAATACATTCTGGGCCGATTTACGCAAATCATACCTCTGCGGATTCCCACGGGTGTCCTCTTTTTGGAAATGCATGGGGTTACCTGTTTTCCTTGGTGGCTTGGACACCCGAGGCCCATATCTGTATGTTGTGCTTGTCTGGAGAAAGTGTGAAATTCAGGGGTGAAAACAGACTTGGGGTTACCTGTGTTTTAGGCTTTCCCCTTGGCGCCCACGTAGGTGCACCCACACATGTGAGGTACCGTTTTCATCGGGACACCTGTGGGAACGCGGGATAGTATGCCAATATGTTGTTGGTGGCGTGTTTCGATGGGTGAGCCGAGTGAAATGTGCGGAAAATGCATTTTTTTCACACATTTCGGACTTTGCGGGGTGTCTGTGTAATATATTCTGGGCCGATTTACGCAAATCATACCTCTGCGGATTCCCACGGGTGTCCTCTTTTTGTTTTGGAAATGCATGGGGTTCCCTGTTTTCCTTGGTGGCTTGGACACCGAGGCCCATATCTGTATGTTGTGCTTGTCTGGAGAAGTGTGAAATTCAGGTGTCAAAACAGACTTGGGGTTACCTGTGTTTTAGGCTTTCTCCTTGGCACCCAGGTAGGTGCAGCCACACATGTGATGGACCATTTTCATCGGGACACCTGTGGGAACGCGGGACAGTAGGCCAATTGTTGTTTTGGCTGCGTTTTCTATGGCTGAGCCGAGTGAAATGTGCGGAAAATGCATTTTTTCCCCACATTTCGGACTTTGTGGTGGTGTCTGGGTAATACATTTTGGGCCGATTTGCACGAATCATACCTCTGCGGATTCCCAGGGGTGTCCTCATTTCGGAAAATGCATAGGGTTCCCTGTTTTCCTTGGTGGCTTGGACACCCGAGGCCCATATCTGTATGTTGCGCTTGTCTGGAGAAAGTGTGAAATTCACGTGTCAAAACAGACTTGGGATTACCTTTGTTTTAGGCTTTCCCCTTGGTGCCCAGGTAGGTGCACCCACACATGTGAGGTACCGTTTTCATAGGGACACCTGTGGGAACGCGGGATAGTAGGCCAATATGTTGTTGGTGGCGTGTTTCGATGGGTGAGCCGAGTGAAATATGTGGAAAATGCATCTTTTTTCCTACATTTTGGACTTTGCAGGGGTGTCTGGGTAATAAATTCTGTGCCGATTTGCGCAAATCATACCTCTGCGGATTCCCACGGGTGTCCTCTTTTTGGAAATGCATGGGCTTCCCCGTTTTACTTGGTGGCTTGGACACCCGAGGCCCATATCTGTATGTTGTGCTTGTCTGGAGAAAGTGTGAAATTCAGGTGTCAAAACAGACTTGGGGTTACCTGTGTTTTAGGCTTTCCCATTGGCGCCCAGGTAGGTGCACCCACACATATGAGGTACCGTTTTCATCGGGACACCTGTGGGAACGCGGGACAGTAGACCATGTGTTGTTGGTGGCGTGTTTCGATGGGTGAGCCGAGTGAAATGTGCGGAAAAAGCATTTTTTTCATACATTTCGGACTTTGTCTGGGTAATACATTCTGGGCCGATTTACGCAAATCATACCTCTGCGGATTCCCACGGGTGTCCTCTTTTTGGAAATGTGTGGGGTTCCCTGTTTCCCTTGGTAGCTTGGACACCCGAGGCCCATATCTGTATGTTGTGCTTGTCTGGAGAAAGTGTGAAATTCACGTGTCAAAACAGACTTGGGATTACCTATGTTTTAGGCTTTCCCCTTGGTGCCCAGGTAGGTGCACCCACAAATGTGAGGTACCGTTTTCATCGGGACACATGTGGGAACGCGGGACAGTAGGCCAATATGTTGTTGGTGGCGAGTTTTGATGGGTGAGCTGAGTGAAATATGCAGAAAATGCATCTTTTTTCCTACATTTCGGACTTTGCAGGGGTGTCTGGGTAATAAGCTCTGGGCCGATTTGCACAAATCATACCTCTGCGGATTCCCACTGGTGTCCTCTTTTTGGAAATGCATGGGGTTCCCTGTTTTCCTTGGTGGCTTGGACAACCAAGGCCCATTTCTGTATGTTGTGCTTGTTTGGAGAAAGTGTGAAATTCAGGTGTCAAAACAGACTTGGGATTACCTCTGTTTTAGGCTTTCCCCTTGGTGCCCAAGTAGGTGCACCCACATATGTGAGGTACCATTTTTATTGGGACACCTGTGAGAACGCGGGACAGTAGGCCATGTGTTGTTGGCGGCGTGTTTCCATGGGTGAGCTGAGTGAAATGTGCAGAAAATGCATTTTTTTCCCACATTTCGGACTTTGCGGGGGTGTCTGGGTAATACATTCTGTGCCGATTTGCGCAAATCATACCTCTGCGGATTCCCACGGGTGTCCTCTTTTTGGAAATGCATGGGGTTCCCTGTTTTCCTTGGCGGCTTGGACACCCGAGGCCCATATCTGTATGTTGTGCTTGTCTGGAGAAAGTGTGAAATTCACGTGTCAAAACAGACTTGGGATTACCTGTGTTTTAGGCTTTCCCCTTGGTGCCCAGGTAGGTGCACCCACAAATGTGAGGTACCGTTTTCATCGGGACACATGTGGGAACGCGGGACAGTAGGCCAATATGTTGTTGGTGGCGAGTTTTGATGGGTGAGCTGAGTGAAATATGCAGAAAATGCATCTTTTTTCCTACATTTCGGACTTTGCAGGGGTGTCTGGGTAATAAGCTCTGGGCCGATTTGCACAAATCATACCTCTGCGGATTCCCACTGGTGTCCTCTTTTTGGAAATGTATGGGGTTCCTTGTTTTCCTTGGTGGCTTGGACAACCAAGGCCCATTTCTGTATGTTGTGCTTGTTTGGAGAAAGTGTGAAATTCAGGTGTCAAAACAGACTTGGGATTACCTCTGTTTTAGGCTTTCCCCTTGGTGCCCAAGTAGGTGCACCCACATATGTGAGGTACCATTTTTATTGGGACACCTGTGAGAACGCGGGACAGTAGGCCATGTGTTGTTGGCGGCGTGTTTCCATGGGTGAGCTGAGTGAAATGTGCAGAAAATGCATTTTTTTCCCACATTTCGGACTTTGCGGGGGTGTCTGGGTAATAAATTCTGTGCCGATTTGCGCAAATCATACCTCTGCGGATTCCCACGGGTGTCCTCTTTTTGGAAATGCATGGGGTTCCCTGTTTTCCTTGGCGGCTTGGACACCCGAGGCCCATATCTGTATGTTGTGCTTGTCTGAAGAAAGTGTGAAATTCAGGTGTCAAAACAGACTTGGGGTTACCTGTGTTTTAGGCTTTCTCCTTGGCACCCAGGTAGGTGCAGCCACACATGTGATGTACCGTTTTCATCGGGACACCTGTGGGAACGCGGGACGGTAGGCCAATTGTTGTTTTGGCTGCGTGTTCTATGGCTGAGCCGAGTGAAATGTGCGGAAAATGCATTTTTTCCCCACATTTCGGACTTTGTGGTGGTGTCTGGGTAATACATTCTGGGCCGATTTGCGCGAATCATACCTCTGCGGATTCCCACGGGTGTCCTCTTTTCGGAAATGCATGGGGTTCCCTGTTTTCCTTGGTGGCTTGGATACGCGAGGCCCATATCTGTATGTTGTGCTTGTCTGGAGAAAGTGTGAAATTCAGGTGTCAAAACAGACTTGGGGTTACCTGTGTTTTAGGCTTTCCCCTTGGCGCCCAGGTAGGTGCACCCACATATGTGAGGTACCGTTTTCATCGGGACACCGGTGGGAATGCGGGACTGTAGACCATGTGTTGTTGGCAGCGTGTTTCGATGGGTGAGCCGAGTGAAATGTGCGGAAAATGCATTTTTTTCACACATTTCGGACTTTGCGGGGTGTCTGTGTAATACATCCTGGGCCGATTTACGCAAATCATACCTCTGCGGATTCCCACGGGTGTCCTCTTCTTGTTTTGGAAATGCATGGGGTTCCCTGTTTTCCTTGGTGGCTTGGACACCCGAGGCCCATATCTGTATGTTGTGCTTGTCTGGAGAAAGTGTGAAATTCAGGTGTCAAAACAGACTTGGGGTTACCTGTGTTTTAGGCTTTCCCCTTGGCGCCCAGGTAGGTGCACCCACATATGTGAGGTACCGTTTTCATCGGGACACCGGTGGGAATGCGGGACTGTAGACCATGTGTTGTTGGCAGCGTGTTTCGATGGGTGAGCCGAGTGAAATGTGCGGAAAATGCATTTGTTTCACACATTTCGGACTTTGTGGGGGTGTCTGGGTAATACATTCTGGGCCGATTCACGCAAATCATACCTCTGCGGATTCCCACGGGTGTCCTCTTTTTGGAAATGCATGGGGTTCCCTGTTTTCCTTGGTGGCTTGGACACCAGAGGCCCATATCTGTATGTTGTGCTTGTCTGGAGAAAGTGTGAAATTCAGGGGTGAAAACAGACTTGGGGTTACCTGTGTTTTAGGCTTTCCCCTTGGCGCCCAGGTAGGTGCATCCACACATGTGAGGTACCGTTTTCATCGGGACACCTGTGGGAACGCAGGATAGTATGCCAATATGTTGTTGGTGGCGTGTTTCGATGGGTGAGCCGAGTGAAATGTGCGGAAAATGCATTTTTTTCACACATTTCGGACTTTGCGGGGTGTCTGTGTAATACATTCTGGGCCGATTTACGCAAATCATACCTCTGCGGATTCCCACGGGTGTCCTCTTGTTGTTTTGGAAATGCATGGGGTTCCCTGTTTTCCTTGGTGGCTTGGACACCCGAGGCCCATATCTGTATGTTTTGCTTGTCTGGAGAAAGTGTGAAATTCAGGTGTCAAAACAGACTTGGGGTTACCTGTGTTTTAGGCTTTCTCCTTGGCACCCAGGTAGGTGCAGCCACACATGTCATGTACCATTTTCATCGGGACACCTGTGGGAACGCGGGACAGTAGGCCAATTGTTGTTTTGGCTGCGTGTTCTATGGCTGAGCCGAGTGAAATGTGCGGACAATGCGTTTTTTCCCCACATTTCGGACTTTGTGGTGGTGTCTGGGTAATACATTCTGGGCCGATTTGCACGAATCATACCTCTGCGGATTCCCAGGGGTGTCCTCTTTTCGGAAATGCATGGGGTTCCCTGTTTTCCTTGGTGGCTTGGACACCCGAGTCCCATATCTGTATGTTGCGCTTGTCTGGAAAAGTGTGAAATTCACGTGTCAAAACAGACTTGGGATTACCTTTGTTTTAGGCTTTCCCCTTGGCGGCCAGGTAGTTGCACACACACATGTGAGGTACCGTTTTCATCGGGACACCTGTGGGAACGGGGGACAGTAGGCCAATATGTTGTTGGTGGCGTGTTTCGATGGGTGAGCTGAGTGAAATATGCGGAAAATGTATCTTTTTTCCTACATTTTGGACTTTGCGGGGGTGTCTGGGTAATAAATTCTGTGCCGATTTGCACAAATCATACCTCTGCGGATTCCCACGGGTGTCCTCTTTTTGGAAATGCATGGGGTTCCCCGTTTTACTTGGTGGCTTGGACACCCGAGGCCCATATCTGTATGTTGTGCTTGTCTGGAGAAAGTATGAAATTCAGGTGTCAAAACAGACTTGGGGTTACCTGTGTTTTAGGCTTTCCCCTTGGCGCCCAGGTAGGTGCACCCACACATATGAGGTACCGTTTTCATCGGGACACCTGTGGGAACGCGGGACAGTAGACCATGTGTTGTTGGTGGCGTGTTTCGATGGGTGAGCCGAGTGAAATGTGCGGAAAAAGCATTTTTTTCATACATTTCGGACTTTGTGGTGGTGTCTGGGTAATACATTCTGGGCCGATTTGCACGAATCATACCTCTGCGGATTCCCAGGGGTGTCCTCTTTTTGGAAATGCATGGGGGTCCCTGTTTTCCTTGGTGGCTTGGACAACCAAGGCCCATTTCTGTATGTTGTGCTTGTCTGGAGAAAGTGTGAAATTCAGGTGTCAAAACAGACTTGGGGTTACCTGTGTTTTAGGCTTTCCCCTTGGCGCCCAGGTAGGTGCACCCACATATGTGAGGTACCGTTTTCATCGGGACACCGGTGGGAACGCGGGACAGTAGACCATGTGTTGTTGGCAGCGTGTTTCGATGGGTGAGCCGAGTGAAATGTGCGGAAAATGCATTTGTTTCACACATTTCGGACTTTGCGGGGGTGTCTGGGTAATACATTCAGGGCCGATTCACGCAAATCATACCTCTGCGGATTCCCACGGGTGTCCTCTTTTTGGAAATGCATGGGGTTCCCTTTTTTCCTTGGTGGCTTGGACACCCGAGGCCCATATCTGTATGTTGTGCTTGTCTGGAGAAAGTGTGAAATTCACGTGTCAAAACAGACTTTGGATTACCTTTGTTTTAGGCTTTCCCCTTGGCGGCCAGGTAGTTGCACACACACATGTGAGGTACCGTTTTCATCGGGACACCTGTGGGAACGGGGGACAGTAGGCCAATATGTTGTTGGTGGCGTGTTTCGATGGGTGAGCTGAGTGAAATATGCGGAAAATGCATCTTTTTTCCTACATTTTGGACTTTGCGGGGGTGTCTGGGTAATAAATTCTGTGCCGATTTGCGCAAATCATACCTCTGCGGATTCCCACGGGTGTCCTCTTTTTGGAAATGCATGGGGTTCCCCGTTTTACTTGGTGGCTTGGACACCCGAGGCCCATATCTGTATGTTGTGCTTGTCTGGAGAAAGTATGAAATTCAGGTGTCAAAACAGACTTGGGGTTACCTGTGTTTTAGGCTTTCGCCTTGGCGCCCAGGTAGGTGCACCCACACATATGAGGTACCGTTTTCATCGGGACACCTGTGGGAACGCGGGACAGTAGACCATGTGTTGTTGGTGGCGTGTTTCGATGGGTGAGCCGAGTGAAATGTGTGGAAAAAGCATTTTTTTCATACATTTCAGACTTTGCGGCGGTGTCTGGGTAATACATTCTGGGCCGATTTACGCAAATCATACCTCTTCGGATTCCCACGGGTGTCCTCTTTTTGGAAATGCATGGGGTTCCCTGTTTTCCTTGGTAGCTTGGAAGCCCGAGGCCCATATCTGTATGTTGTGCTTGTCTGGAGAAAGTGTGAAATTCACGTGTCAAAACAGACTTGGGATTACCCGTGTTTTAGGCTTTCCCCTTGGCGCCCAGGTAGGTGCACCCACACATGTGAGGTACCGTTTTCATCGGGACACATGTGGGAATGCGGGACAGTAGGCCAATATGTTGTTGGTGGCGAGTTTCGATGGGTGAGCTGAGTGAAACATGCAGAAAATGCATCTTTTTTCCTACATTTCGGACTTTGCAGGGGTGTCTGGGTAATAAACTCTGGGCCGATTTGCACAAATCATACCTCTGCAGATTCCCACGGGTGTCCTCTTTTTGGAAATGCATGGGGTTCCCTGTTTTCCTTGGTGGCTTGGACAACCAAGGCCGATTTCTGTATGTTGTGCTTGTCTGGAGAAAGTGTGAAATTCAGGTGTCAAAACAGACTTGGGGTTACCTCTGTTTTAGGCTTTCCCCTTGGCGCCCAGGTAGGTGCACCCACATATGTGAGGTACCATTTTTATCGGGACACCTGTGGGAACGCAGGACAGTAGGCCATGTGTTGTTGGCGGCGTGTTTCAATGGGTAAGCTGAGTGAAATGTGCAGAAAATGCATTTTTTTCCCACATTTCGGACTTTGCAGGGGTGTCTGGGTAATAAATTCTGTGCCGATTTGCGCAAATCATACCTCTGCGGATTCCCACGGGTGTCCTCTTTTTGGAAATGCATGGAGTTCCCTGTTTTCCTTGGTGGCTTGGACACCCGAGGCCCATATCTGTATGTTGGGCTTGTCTGAAGAAAGCGTGAAATTCAGGTGTCAAAACAGACTTGGGGTTACCTGTGTTTTAGGCTTTCTCCTTGGCACCCAGGTAGGTGCAGCCACACATGTGATGTACCGTTTTCATCGGGACACCTGTGGGAACGCGGGACGGTAGGCCAATTGTTGTTTTGGCTGCGTGTTCTATGGCTGAGCCGAGTGAAATGTGCGGAAAATGCGTTTTTTCCCCACATTTCGGACTTTGTGGTGGTGTCTGGGTAATACATTCTGGGCCGATTTGCGCGAATCATACCTCTGCGGATTCCCAGGGGTGTCCTCTTTTCGGAAATGCATGGGGTTCCCTGTTTTCCTTGGTGGCTTGGACACCCGAGGCCCATATCTGTATGTTGCGCTTGTCTGGAGAAAGTGTGAAATTCACGTGTCAAAACAGACTTGGGATTACCTGTGTTTTAGGCTTTCCCCTTAGCGCCCAGGTAGGTGCACCCACATATGTGAGGTAACGTTTTCATCGGGACACCTGTGGGAACGCGGGATAGTAGGCCAATATGTTGTTGGTGGCGTGTTTCGATGGGTGAGCCGAGTGAAATATGTGGAAAATGAATCTTTTTTCCTACATTTTGGACTTTGCAGGGGTGTCTGGGTAATAAATTCTGGGCCGATTTGCGCAAATCATACCTCTGCGAATTCCCACGGGTGTCCTAATTTTGGAAATGCATAGGGTTCCCTGTTTTCCTTGGTGCCTTGGACAACCGAGGCCCATTTCTGTATGTTGTCCTGGTCTGGAGAAAGTGTGAAATTTAGGTGTCAAAACAGACTTGCGGTTACCTGTGTTTTAGGCTTTCCCCTTGGCGCCCAGGTAGGTGCACCCACATATGTGAGGTACCGTTTTCATCGGGACACCTGTGGGAACGCGGGATAGTAGGCCAATATGTTGTTGGTGGCGTGTTTCGATGGGTGAGCCGAGTGTAATATGCAGAAAATGCATCTTTTTTCCTACATTTTGGATTTTGCAGGGGTGTCTGGGTAATAAATTCTGGGCCTATTTGCGTAAATCATACCTCTGCGGATTCCCACGGGTGTCCTCTTTTTGGAAATGCATGGCGTTCCCTATTTTCCTCGGTGGCTTGGACAAACGAAGCCCATTTCTGTATGTTGTGCTTGTCTGGAGAAAGTGTGAAATTCAGGTGTCAAAACAGACTTGGGGTTACCTGTGTTTTAGGCTTTCCCCTTGGCGCCCAGGTAGGTGCACTCATATATGTGAGGTACCGTTTTCATCGGGACACCTGTGGGAACACGTGACAGTAGGCCATGTGTTGTTGGCGGTGTGTTTCGATGGGTGATCCGAGTGAAATGTGCAGAAAAGGCGTTTTTTCCCCACATTTCAGACTTTGTGGTGGTGTCTGGGTAATACATTCTGGGCCGATTTGCGCAAATCATACCTTTGCGGATTCCCACGGGTGTCTTCTTTTCGGAAATGCATGGGGTTCCCTGTTTTCCTTGGTGGCTTGGACAACCGAGGCCCATTTCTGTATGTTGTGCTTGTCTGGAGAAAGTGTGAAATTCAGGTGTCAAAACAGACTTGGGGTTACCTCTGTTTTAGGCTTTCCCCTTAGCGCCCAGGTAGGTGCACCGACATATGTGAGGTACCATTTTCATCGGGACACCTGTGGGAACGCGGGACAGTAGGCCATGTGTTGTTGGTGGCGTGTTTCGATGGGTGAGCTGAGTGAAATATGCGGAAAAAGAATTTTTTCCCCACTTTTCGGACTTTGCGGGGGCGTCTGGGTAATACATTCTAGGCCGATTTACGCAAATCATACCTCTGCGGATTCCCACGGGTGTCCTCTTTTTGGAAATGCATGGGGTTCCCTGTTTTCCTTGGTGGCTTGGACAACCGAGGCCCATTTCTGTATGTTGTGCTTGTCTGGGGAAAGTGTGAAATTCAGGTGTCAAAACAGACTTGGGGTTACCTCTGTTTTAGGCTTTCCCCTTGGCACCCAGGTAGGTGCACCCAACATGTGAGGTACCGTTTTCATCGGGACACCTGTGGGAACATGGGACGGTAGGCCATGTGTTGTTGGTGGCGTGTTTCGATGGGTGAGCCGAGTGAAATGTGCAGAAAATGCGTTTTTTCCCCACATTCGGACTTTGTGGTGGTGTCTGGGTAATACATTCTGGGCCGATTTGCGCGAATCATACCTCTGCGGATTCCCAGGGGTGTCCTCTTTTCGGAAATGCATGGGGTTCCCTGTTTTCCTTGGTGGCTTGGACACCCGAGGCCCATATCTGTATGTTGCGCTTGTCTGGAGAAAGTGTGAAATTCACGTGTCAAAACAGACTTGGGATTACCTGTGTTTTAGGCTTTCCCCTTGGTGCCCAGGTAGGTGCACCCACACATGTGAGGTACCGTTTTCATCGGGACACCTGTGGGAACGCGGGATAGTAGGCCAATATGTTGTTGGTGGCGTGTTTCGATGGGTGAGCCGAGTGAAATATGTGGAAAATGCATCTTTTTTCCTACATTTTGGACTTTGCAGGGGTGTCTGGGTAATAAATTCTGGGCCGATTTGCACAAATCATACCTCTGCGGATTCCCACGGGTGTCCTCTTTTCGGAAATGCATGGGGTTCCCTGTTTTCCTTGGTGGCTTGGACAACCGAGGCCCATTTCTGTATGTTGTGCTTGTCTGGAGAAAGTGTGAAATTTAGGTGTCAAAACAGACTTGGGGTTACCTGTGTTTTAGGCTTTCCCCTTGGCGCCCAGGTAGGTGCACCCACATATGTGAGGTACCGTTTTCATCGGGACACCTGTGGGAACGCGGGATAGTAGGCCAATATGTTGTTGGTGGCGTGTTTCGATGGGTGAGCCGAGTGAAATATGCAGAAAATGCATCTTTTTTCCTACATTTTGGACTTTGCAGGGGTGTCTGGGTAATAAATTCTGGGCCGATTTGCACAAATCATACCTCTGCGGATTCCCACGGGTGTCCTCTTTTCGGAAATGCATGGGGTTCCCTGTTTTCCTTGGTGGCTTGGACAACCGAGGCCCATTTCTGTATGTTGTGCTTGTCTGGAGAAAGTGTGAAATTTAGGTGTCAAAACAGACTTGGGGTTACCTGTGTTTTAGGCTTTCCCCTTGGCGCCCAGGTAGGTGCACCCACATATGTGAGGTACCGTTTTCATCGGGACACCTGTGGGAACGCGGGATAGTAGGCCAATATGTTGTTGGTGGCGTGTTTCGATGGGTGAGCCGAGTGAAATATGCAGAAAATGCATCTTTTTTCCTACATTTTGGACTTTGCAGGGGTGTCTGGGAAATAAATTCTGGGCCTATTTGCGCAAATCATACCTCTGCGGATTCCCACGGGTGTCCTCTTTTTGGAAATGCATGGCGTTCCCTATTTTCCTTGGTGGCTTGGACACCCGAGGCCCATTTCTGTATGTTGTGCTTGTCTGGAGAAAGTGTGAAATTCAGGTGTCAAAACAGACTTGTGGTTACCTGTGTTTTAGGCTTTCCCCTTGGCGCCCAGGTAGGTGCACTCATATATGTGAGGTACCGTTTTCATCGGGACACCTGTGGGAACGCGGGGCAGTAGGCCATGTGTTGTTGGCGGTGTGTTTCGATGGGTGAGCCGAGTGAAATGTGCAGAAAAGGCGTTTTTTCCCCACATTTCGGACTTTGTGGTGCTGTCTGGGTAATACATTCTGGGCCGATTTGCGCAAATCATACCTCTGCAGATTCCCACGGGTGTCTTCTTTTCGGAAATGCATGGGGTTCCCTGTTTTCCTTGGTGGCTTGGACACCCGAGGCCCATATCTGTATGTTGTGCTTGTCTGGAGAAAGTGTGAAATTCAGGTGTGAAAACAGACTTGGGGTTACCTGTGTTTTAGGCTTTCCCCTTGGCGCCCAGGTAGGTGCACCCACACATGTGAGGTACCGTTTTCATCGGGACACCTGTGGGAACGCTGGATAGTAGGCCAATATGTTGTTGGTGGCGAGTTTCGATGGGTGAGCCGAGTGAAATATGTGGAAAATGCATCTTTTTTCCTACATTTTGGACTTTGCAGGGGTGTCTGGGTAATAAATTCTGGGCCGATTTGCGCAAATCATACCTCTGCGGATTCCCACGGGTGTCCTCTTTTTGGAAATGCATGGAGTTCCCTGTTTTCCTTGGTGGCTTGGACAACCGAGGCCCATTTCTGTATGGTGTGCTTGTCTGGAGAAAGTGTGAAATTCAGGTGTCAAAACAGACTTGGGGTTACCTGTGTTTTAGGCTTTCCCCTTGGCGCCCAGGTAGGTGCACCCACATATGTGAGGTACCGTTTTCATCGGGACACCTGTGGGAACGCGGGACAGTAGCCATGTGTTGTTGGCGGCGTGTTTCGATGGGTGCAGAATGTGCAGAAAATGCATTTGTTGTGCTTGTCTGGAGAAAGTATGAAATTCACGTGTCAAAACAGACTTGGGATTACCTGTGTTTTAGGCTTTCCCGTTGGCGCATGTTAGGCAGAAACCTGTGCAGTTCCCTCTGGGACCACTGCAAAAGATTTAGGACTACAGGTGTTTTGCAGTAAACCCACTTGGTAGCAGTCTGTACCACACAGATACACTTGGTAGCTGTGGCTGAGCAGTCAGACTTTCCTCAAGAAGAGTTAGGCAGTATACAGAGTATTCATGATAGGTCAAGAGAACACAGTAGAACAAGTAAACACTGACCAGGGCTTGGTGTAAAAGAGATATAATTATTTATTGAAAACCACATCTAGAAAAACACACAGGCACTAATAGTAAGCAATTCAAAAACACGGTCACTAAAAGATATACACTCCCTTAAAAAGAATATTAGACAAGTCTTAAGTAAAGCTCCACTTATTTTCAGACAGCGGTGAGCGCTTAACGTAGATGGCACTCTAATAGTTTGTTTTAAAAAAGGAGAGCAAAGCAGAGAACAAGTTGAAACAGATCCCAACACTTTTATCAGAACATAACAAGAGAGGAAGGCAAAGTAAAACCGTGAAGTTCGAGTTCAAGAGGCCGGATCCACCTTCAGAGGATCCAAACCAAATGTGTCCAAGGTCACACAGTTGCAGTGCACAAAAGTCTTGTAGAGGTTCAAAAAGGAGTTGCACCAAAGAAAGGGACCAGTTAGAGGGTCAAGGCGGCCAGCCCAGTCCGGAAGGTTAAGGGGTTATAATTACCTTGTAGCAATCTTTAGAAAGGGAGGCCTGGCGGACACAGTACCTTAAAGTGGTGAGAACGCTCAGGCGGGGGCAGTTGTTCCTGGCAGCGGGAGCAAGTCGGTGCTTCGTCAGGGGGATGAGAGGATCTCGTCGTGGAGGAAGACAGGAGTCCGTTGCACTGCCAGGAAAGAAACCAGCCGCGGAGTTTCTCAGGTACAAGGAGCAGTCCGGTGATTCGCGGGTCAGTGGTGAGTGGCTATCCGGCTGCCGGGGTGCTTGTTGTTGGTGGTGAGTTTCGATGGGTGAGCCGAGTGAAATATGTGGAAAATGCATCTTTTTTCCTACATTTTGGACTTTGCAGGGGTGTCTGGGTAATAAATTCTGGGCCGATTTGCGCAAATCATACCTCTGCGGATTCCCACGGGTGTCCTCTTTTCGGAAATCCATGGGGTTCCCTGTGTTACTTGGTGGCTTGGACACCCGAGGCCCATATCTGTATGTTGTGCTTGTATGGAGAAAGTGTGAAATTCAGGTGTCAAAACAGACTTGGGGTTACCTGTGTTTTAGGCGCCCAGGTAGGTGCACCCACACATATGAGGTACCGTTTTCATCGGGATACCTGTGTGAACGCGGGACAGTAGAACATGTGTTGTTGGTGGCGTGTTACGATGGGTGAGCCGAGTGAAATGTGCGGAAAAAGCATTTTTTTCACACATTTCGGACTTTGCGGGGTGTTAGGCAGAAACCTGTGCAGTTCCCTTAGGGAACACTGCAAAAGATTTAGGACTACAGGTGTTAGCAGTAAACCAGCTTGGTAGCAGTCTGTAGCACCCAGATTTACCTGGTAGCTGTGGCTGAGCAGTCAGACTTCCCTCAAGAAGAGTTAGGCAGTATGCAAAGTATACACAATAGGCACTCAGACACAATAATACAAGCAAACACTGACCAGAGCTTTGGTATCAAAGTATATAATTATTTATTTAAAAACACACTGTTTGAAACACTCCAGCACTCTTATTGTAAAACACTCTAAACACAGTTAATATTATAATATATACACCCCTTATTCCTTATCAGATAAGTCTTAGTAAAACACCACTTATTTTCATACAGAGGTGAGCGCTTAACTAGATGGCACTCCAACAAGTTCATGAAGAAGGGTGGGAAAAAGACAGAATATGGGAAGGTACACCAGTCTAAGATTTAGGAACATTGTTAGCAAGGCAGAAGAGCAAAAGTCACTGGTGAGCCAAAGTCCAAAGGCTGGGCCCACTCTGAGAGAGAGCAGAGCACAAATGCGCCCAAGATCACACAGTTACACTAGGCTTAGAAAGTCTTGCGGAGAGTTCAAAATGAGTTTAGAGAGACTCAGAAAAGTTTAGCCAGGGTGTCCCAGGCTAACCCAGGTTCGAAAGCCGGGGGCTAAATCTACCCCGTATACTCGGTGGCAAGGGAAGCCAGTCGGGACACGGTACCTTAAGTGGGAAGGATCCTCCAGCGGTGGCAGTTGTTCCTGGCAGTGGGTGTAAGTCGCATGGTCGTCCAGGGGAAGAGAAGATCTCGACTTGGAGGAAAGATGAAGGTCGTTGCACTGCCAGGGAAGAAACCAGCCGCGGAGTTTTCCGGTTAAAGGTAGTACCCTTTAATTCGCGGTCGTGGTAAAACGTGGTATCCCGGTTGCCGGGGTGCTTGGCACAGGCAAGGCGGCCACGAGATACGTCGGGAAGGCGAAAAGACAGTGAAACTGGTTATCCCCACCAGTCAAAGGAAGAAGACTCTCCGACGGGAGATCTCCTCTATCGTTGGGAAAAGTGGTGAGACGGTCCAGCAGGGCTCAATCGGTGGTGTCGTCGTGGCAGGTCAGCTCAGCTTCTCCCTCATCGGATTCTTAGGTCCTGTGGCGACTTCTGAAGATCCAGTCCCCAAAGCCCTGCTTTTATGCAGAAAACCCCCATTCACTCAGCCTAGCTGTCACTCAAACATGCTAAGTGGTGAGCCGGCCGGCTCACCACTTGGGCCAATCAAGACGGAGTGCGACTTGAGTTGCCTAGGCAACTCAGTCCAGGGTGCCTAAATCCCCCTCCACCCCTCCTAAGTACCCCAGACAGAGTGGCACCACTTTGGAGGGCTTCTGTGGAGAAGCCCGCCAAAAAGTGGAACAAAGGGCTCGACTTGGGTTGGAGTCACAGACGAGAACACAAACGCCATTTTAGAATCAAGTTTTGGCAAAAAATACCAACCGAAGAATTAATATTAATTAAATATACTGGCGGTATGTTCGAGGCTATCGTAAATAATTAAATAAAGATAGTAGCCTAAAACAATGGGAAATCCCATAGGAAAATATTTGCGGTTGAATATAAAAAGTAGTATCCACTGCCACCAGCCAAAACTCGATCAGGGGGGACGGAGACGTGCCCCCTCGACTAACAGACCCCGGGGCAATTGAATTGCCCCAGCCAGTACGTCCACAATATGATGGTTTGTACTGGTTCTGTTCAGAATTTAAGACTAGTAAAGTCAATGGTGACTTTACATGCCCTGGGAGACAGTAGTCAGTCCCAGGGTATGGAGTCTATACTGGGGGGTCACTATGACACCCCTGTGTTACTGCACTGAGGGTGCTGTGTAACACACATCACAAAAACACATGAAGCCCTATGGGGTAAAATACCCCATAGCCCATTAAACACATCTAGAGTCAAAGAAACCCACTCAAATCATGCCCAAGAGTGAGGGTAAAAGAGTCTCACTCTTGGCAGGAGAAAAAAATTAAACCCCAAAAAATCCAGCAAAGCTGCTGGGGGACTCACTAGGTTAGGAAATTCAGCCTAAACAGAGAATTCCCCCTAACATTGGCGACGTGTTTCGATGGGTGAGCCGAGTGAAATGTGCAGAAAATGCATTTTTTTTCCCACATTTCGGACTTTGCAGGGGTGTCTGGGTAATAAATTCTGGGCCGATTTGCGCAAATCATACCTCTGCAGATTCCCACGGGTGTCCTCTTTTCGGAAATGCATGGGGTTCGCTGTTTTCCTTGGTGGCTTGGACACCCGAGGCCCATATCTGTATGTTGTGCTTGTCTGGAGAAAGTGTGAAATTCACGTGTCAAAACAGACTTGGGATTACCTGTGTTTTAGGCTTTCCCCTTGGCACCCAGGTAGGTGCACCCACACATGTGAGATACCGTTTTCATCGGGACACCTGTGGGAACGTGGGAAAGTAGGCCAATATGTTGTTGGTGGCGTGTTTCGATGGGTGAGCCGAGTAAAATATGCAGAAAATGCATCTTTTTTCCTACATTTCGGATTTTGCAGGGGTGTCTGGGAAATAAATTCTGGGCCGATTTGCACAAATCATACCTCTGCGGATTCCCACGGGTGTCCTCTTTTCGGAAATGCATGGGGTTCCCTGTTTTCCTTGGTGGCTTGGACACACGAGGCGCATATATGTATGTTGTGCTTGTCTGGAGAAAGTGTGAAATTCACGTGTCAAAACAGACTTGGGGTTACCTGTGTTTTAGGCTTTCCCCTTGGCGCCCAGGTAGGTGCACCCACACATATGAGGTACCGTTTTCATCGGAACACGTGTGGGAACGCGGGACAGTAGACCATGTGTTGTTGGCGGCATGTTTCGATGGGTGAGCCGAGTGAAATGTGCAGAAAATGCATTTTTTTCCCACATTTCGGACTTTGCAGGGGTGTCTGGTTAATAAATTCTGGGCCGATTTGCGCAAATTATACCTCTGCGGATTCCCACGGTGTCCTCTTTTCAGAAATGCATGGGTTCCCTGTTTTCCTTGGTGGCTTGGACACCCGAGGCCCATATCGGTATGTTGTGCTTGTCTGGAGAAAGTGTGAAATTCAGGTGTCAAAACAGACTTGGGGTTACCTGTGTTTTAGGCTTTCCCATTGGCGCCCAGGTAGGTGCACCCACACATGTGAGGTACCATTTACATCAGGACACCTGTGGGAACGCGGGACAGTAGACCATGTGTTGTTGGCAGCGTGTTTCGATGGGTGAGCCGAGTGAAATGTGCGGAAAATGCATTTGTTTCACACATTTCGGACTTTGCGGGGGTGTCTAGGTAATACATTCTGGGCCGGTTTACGCAAATCATACGTCTGCGGATTCCCACGAGTGTCCTCTTTTCGGAAATGCATGGGGTTCCCTGTTTTCCTTGGTGCCTTGGACACCCGAGGCCCATATCTGTATGTTGTGCTTGTCTGGAGAAAGTGTGAAATTCAGGTGTCAGGGTTACCTGTGTTTTAGGCTTTCCCCTTGGCACCCAGATAGGTGCACCCACACATGTGTGGTACCGTTTTCATCGGGACACCTGTAGGAACGCGGGACGGTAAGCCATGTGTTGTTGGCGGCATGTTTCGATGGGTGAGCCAAGTGAAATGTGCATAAAATGAGTTTCTTTCCCACATTTCAGACTTTGCGGGGGGGTGTCTGGGTAATAAATTCTATGCCGATTTGCGCAAATCATACCTCTGCGGATTCCCACACGTGTCCTCTTTTCGTAAATGCATGGGTTTCCCTGTTTTCCTTGGTAGCTTGGACACCCGAAGGCCCATATCTGTATGATGCGAGAGTGTGAAATTCAGGTGTGAAAACAGACCTAGGGTTTCTTGTGTTTTAGGCTTCCCCCTTGGCGCCCAGGTAGGTGCACCCACACATGTGAGGTACCGTTTTCATCGGGACACCTGACCTGTGGGAATGCAGGAAGGTATACCATTTGTTGTGCTTGTGTGGTTTTCATAACGTTTTGACCCATTTGCTGGTGCCCTTTGTCACACAACCCTTTAATTTCCCAAACGTGACCTACATTTCGTCGCTGCTTTAGCCACCATACACTTTTGTAACCTGCACAAGTCACCTACCCTTGAAAAGGTCTGCCTGTGCTCTTTCAAAAAATGTATGCTTGCCGTTCCTCACCACATTGGTTTTCCCGATTTACACATGCTAAGTGCGTCTGTTCAGGCCGTGAGCATAAAACTCCTTTGTACCATGGCTCAGTGTTTGGCTTGTGGTTTTGCTTGTTTTGTAAAACACTGCAAAAAATGTGTGCTTTCCTAACTGCAAGAGTCAGGGGAATGTAGTGGAGCATTGTTTTTCTCAAAATTTGAAGAAGTCATTGCCGTACCGGTTAGGGAGAATTCTCTGTTAAGGCTAATTTCCCAAACCTAGTGAGTTCCCCAGCAGCTTTGCTGGATTTTTTGGGTTTATTTTTTTCTCCTGCTAAGAGTGAGACTCTTTTTCTCCCACTCTTAGACATGATTTGAGATATCCTTTGACTTTGCAATGTGTTTAATGGGCTATGGGGTCTTTTACTCCATAGGTTTGCATGTGGTTTTTGGCAAGTGTGTTACACAGCACCCTCAGTGCAGTAACACAGGGGTGTCATAGTGACCCCCAAACACAGACTCCCTACCCTGGGGCTGACTGCTGTCTCCCAGGGCATGTAAAGTCACCATTGACTTTACTAGTCTTAAATTGGGAACAGAACCAGTACAAACTATCATATTGTGGAAGTACTGGTAGGGGTAATTAGATTGCCCCTGGGTCTGTTTTTCGAGGGGGCACTGTGCAGTCCCCCCTCGTCGAGTTTCTGGCTGGTGGCAGTGGTTACCACGCAAAATATTCCTTAAGAATATTTACTATGGGATTTTCCCATTCATTTTAAACGCACCACTTTTTGGTGCAATGTTAAAGATACCGCCGGGTTATTTATTTAATATTTATTCCCCGGTTGGGTCATTTTGCCAGGACTCGGTTTTAAAATGGCGTTTGTGTTCGCCTCTGTAACTCCAACCCAAGTCGAGCCCTTTGTTCCACTTTTTGGCAGGCTTCTCCACAGAAGCCTCCAAAAGTGGTGCCACTCTGTCTGGGTCTACAGGATGTGTGGGAGGGGGGTTTAGGAACCCTGGACTGAGTTGCCTCGGCAACTCAAGTCACACTCTTGTGTGATTGGCCCAGCGGTGAGCCGCCCGGCACACCGCTTAGCATGTTTGAGTGACAGCTAGGACTGATGAATTGGGGTTTTCTGCATAAAAGTGTTAGGCAGAAACCTGTGCAGTTCCCTCTGGGACCACTGCAAAAGATTTAAGACTACAGGTGGTTGGCAGGAAACCTAATTGGTAGCAGTCTGTACCACCCAGACTTACCTGGTAGCTGTGGCTGAGCAGTCAGACTTCTCTCAAGAAGAGTTAGGCAGTATACAGAGTATTCACAATAGGTCAAAAGAACACAGTAGAACAAGCAAACACTGACCAGACCTTGGTGTAAAAGAGATATAATTATTTATTTAAAAACACATCTAGTTAAACACACTGGCACTAATATCAAGAAGTTCAAAAAAACGATCACTAAAAGATATACACTCCCTTCAACGATTATTTAGACAAGCCTTATGTAAAGCAACACTTATTTTCAGACAGCGGTGAGCGCTTAACGAAGATGGCACTCTAATCAATCGGGTTAAAAGGGAGAGAAAGGCAGAGCAAAGATAGAAACAGATCCCAACACTTTCGGAAGAACACAGTAGGAGAAGAAGGCAGGTTAAAACCGTAAAGTCAAAGTTAACAAGGCCGGACCCACTTTAAGAGGCTCCGGTCGAAATGTGTCCAAGGTCACACGGTTAAAAGTGCCCAAAAGTCTCACAATAGTTTCCGGAGGAGTTGGACCAAAAAGAAAGGGACCAGTTAGATGGTCAAGGCGGCCAGCCCAGTCCAGAAGGTTAAGGGATTATTGTTACCTTGTAGCAATCTTTAGAAAGGGAGGCCTGGCGGACACGGTACCTTAAAATGGTTAGAGCGCTCCAGCGGGGGCAGTTGTTCCTGGCAGTGGGTGCAAGTCAGTGCTTCGTCCGGAGGAAGAGAGGATCTCGTCGGGGAGGAAAGCAGGGGTCCGTTGCACTGCCAGGGAAGAAACCAGCCATGGAGTTCTCAATTAAAAGGAGCGGTCCTTTTATTCGCGGTCCAGTGGTAAGTGGCTATCCGGTTTCCGGGGTGCTTGGCATGGGCAATTCGACCACAAGACGTCCTGGTATGCGAGAAAGGAAGGTAAACTGGTTGTGCTCACCAGTCAGAGGAAGAAGACTCTCCAGCAGGGAGATCTCCTCTGTCGTTGGGAAGTGGTGAGTCGGTTCAGCAGGGCTCCACCGGTGGTGTCATCGTAGCAGGTCGGCTCAGCTTCTCCCTCGTCGGATTTTCAGGTCCTGTGGTGACTTCTGAAGTTCCAGTCCCAAAAGCCCTGCATTATGCAGCACACCCCCATTCACTCAGCCTAGCTGTCAATCAAACATGCTAAGTGGTGAGCCGGCTGGCTCACCACTTGGGCCAATCACACAAGAGTGCGACTTGAGTTACCAAGGTAACTCAGTCCAGGGTGCCTAAACCACCTCCCACACCCCCTCTGGTACCCAGACAGGGTGGCACCACTTTTGGAGGCTTCTGTGGAGAAGCCTGCCAAAAGTGGGACAAAGGGCTCGACCTTTGGTTTGGAGTTACAGAGGCGAACACAAACGCCATTTTAAAAACGAGTTCTGCCAGAAAATACCAACCAGTGAATTAATATTAAATAAATAAACCGGCGGTATGTTAGAGGCTATGTTTAAAAAGTATTAGCCTCAAACAATGGGAAAATCCCATAGAGATATATTCGCGGTTGAATATAAAAAGTAGTATCCACTGCCACCAGCCAAAACTCGACGAGGGGGGACAGGACAGTGCCCCCTCAAATAACAGACCCAAGGGCAATCGAATTGCCCCTACTAGTACGTCCACAATATGATGGTTTGTACTGGTTCTGTTAGTAATTTGGGGCTAGTAAAGCCAATGCTGACTTTACATGCTCTGGGAGACAGTAGTCAGTCCCAGGGTATGGAGTCTATGGTGGGGGGTCACTATGACACCCCGGTGTTACTGCACGGAGGGTGCGGTGTAACACACATAGAAAAAACATATGAGACCCTATGGAGTAAAAGACCCCATAGCCCATAAAACACATTAACATTCAAAGGAACACCACAAATCATGTCCAAGAGTGGGAGAAAAAGAGTCTCACTCTTGGCAGGAGAAAAAAACAAACTCCAGAAATCCAGCAAAGCTGCTGGGGGACTCACTAGGTTAGGAAATTCAGCCTAAACAGAGAATTCTCCCTAACAAAAAGCAGGGCTTTGGGGACTGGAACTTCAGACGTCGCCACAGGACCAAATAATCCAAAGAGGGAGAAGCTGAGCCAACCTGCAACGACGACACCACTGGTGGAGCCCTGCTGAACCGACTCACCACTTATCCAACAACAGAGGAGATCTTCAACCCGAAGAGTCTTCTTCCTTTGACTGGTGAGGATAACCAGTTTGCCCGCCTTTTCGCCTTCCCGGATCATCTCATGGCCGCCTTGCCTGTGCCAAGCACCCCGGCAACCGGGATACCACGTTTTACCACTACCGTGAATAAAAAGGTAGTACCTTTTAACCGGAGAACTCTGCGGCTGGTTTCTTCCCTGGCAGCGCAACGACCTTCAGCTTTCCTCCACGTCGAGATCATCTCTTCCTCTAGACGACGACGCGACTTGCACCCACTGCCAGGAACAACTGCCCTCGCTGGAGGATTCTCTCCATTTTCAAGGTACTGTGTCCGCCTGGCCTCCCTCGCAACGGTCTGTGTGGGGTGTCTCTTAAATCCTCAACGTACCACTTGGGTTGGCCCTAGGCTGGCTAACTGAACTTTTCTGAGCTGAACTAATTCCTTTTTGAACTCCCTGCAAGACTTTTCAAGCCTTTTAAACTGTGTGATCTAGGGCGCATTGGTGTTCTACTCTCTCCAAGAGAGAGCCTGGCCTCTGAACTTTTTGCTCACAAGTAGACTTTGGGCCTCATTACGACCCAGGCAGTCCGGAAATAACGGTGGCAGTAAACCCGCCGCCACCGTTGTTTCCGGACCGCCTGAGTCCGACCCCTGCAGGCGGGAGGTGATGTTCCTGCCAGGTCTGACCTGGCGGGTTTAACACATCCCGCATGCAGGCGGACGAGGAAACACCGGCAGCATTACGAGATGCTGCCGGTGTTTCCATGATCCCCATTTCCATCGA
The DNA here is from genome assembly GCF_040938575.1 of Ambystoma mexicanum. Lineage (NCBI taxonomy): Eukaryota > Metazoa > Chordata > Amphibia > Caudata > Ambystomatidae > Ambystoma > Ambystoma mexicanum. The sequence goes on from NC_090934.1 coordinate 233,602,236, forward strand.
GTCCCATAGGACTCAATGGGAATGGGGATTTACACCATTCCGCCTCCGTGATTCCCGGAAAACCGGGGTTGTAATGCCCCGGTAATTCCGGGAATCACGGAGGCGGAATGGTAATATGAGTCCGGCGTTAACCAGGCGGTTTTACCGCCTCGGTTAACGCCGGACTCGTAATGAGGCCCTTTGACTTTCCTGCCTTGCTGGGTGCTTCTAAAGTATTGTGTTGTGTGCTTTTCCTAACTTCTGCCTTTTCCCTCCCTTTTTCTTAACTTATTGGAGTGCCATCTTTAGTTAAGCGCTCACCTCTGTCTGGAAATAAGTGGTGTTAACTAAGACTTGTCTAATAAGGAATAAGGGATGTATATATATTAATAGTGACTGTGTTTTTGAACTTGCTTACAATAATAGTGCTGGAGTGTTTCTAAGTGTGTCTTTAAATAAATAATTATATACTTTGTTACCAAAGCTCTGGTCAGTGTTTGCTTGTGCTACTGTATTTTGGTACCTATCTTGTATACTCTATAGACTGTCTAACTCTTCTTGAGAGAAGTCTGGCTGCTCAGCCACAGCTACCACGTAAATCTGGGTGGTACAGACTGCTACCAATTGGGTTTACTGCCAACACCTGTAGTCTTAAGCCTTTTGCAGTGGTCCCTAAGGGAAATGCACAGGTTTCTGCCTAACACTGGTGTACAGCGGTGGGATTTGTATTGAGTATACATTTTAGTGTGCTTATAGATACCTTAGTGCAACTAACCACAAAGCTTAGCACTAAAAAAGTTATTTTCTAACCTGTCAACTATGGAAAGTTATAGTCAAGAGTCCCTTGCTACAAAAACTGCTGATTGTTTAAGAGTTCTCTGTAAGCATAAGAATCTCCTGATTAAGAAAATGGAGCTAATAGAAAGGTTGTTAGCAAACCAAAGTCTGGATTGTGGTTCAGAGGAACCTACCACTCTAGCAAATGTAGATAACAGCAATGATATTGATATTGATCCTAGTATTGATAACCTTGAGTCAGAAGCAGAAGAGGAGGGTGAGGATGATGTAGTTGTCCCCCCTAGGCCCCTACCTGCTCTGCCAGCTGTACCTACTGGGCCTTTACCAGGTCCCACACTTAGTCCTCAATATCTGTAACTAGAGAAAATGAAACTTGATTTGGAGTTTAAGAGACTTAATACTCAAGCAGAACAAAGACACCAAGAATTGAATCAAGAACTAAGGCTCAGGGAAATGGAGCTCAAGCATGAGCTAGAGATGAAGAAATTGTCTGTTGAAAATGCTTCTCTCTCTGGATCCTCTAGGAGTTCCAGTCCCAAAAGACCCCGGGTTGCTTAAAGAGCTTGTGGGTATGTATGAGCCTAATTTGGATGTGTTGGATTGGTTGAGTTTGTTTGAGTATAATCATGGGCTCCAGAACATTACAGGAAATGAGTTACTTTCCTGGTTGTTCTCTAGGCTACCTCCTGTTGCAATTGATGTGGTAATGGAGTTGGGGGAGGAGGATAGAAAGGATTATGAATGTGTGAAGCTAGCTTTAATAGCTAGATTTGGGAAGACCCCTTCCCAGTACCTTAAGAGGTTTAGGACTCTCAAAAAGAATTATGTTACCCCTTGAGCTACCTGGGTGAGTGAAAGTTTGAAAAACTTAGAGGGATGGATTAAGGGTTACAAGGTGAACACTTATGAGGGAATGAGAAATCTTGTTATGTTGGAGTCAATTTATTATTCCTGCCCTCCTGAGCTCAGACAGCACTTGGCTGATTCAAAGGAATTAGATTCCTGGAAGCTAGCTAAGGCTGCTGACTTGTGGGTTGCCAACAGGGCTACTCACAAGGATTCAGGGGTCACTCAGAAAAAGGATGAGGGAAAGCAGCCACCAAAAGGGAACCAAGAGATTTCTAATACCTCCTAACCCAAAGAGGGCCCCAAAAAACAAAATAACCAGGGTAAGCCCGAGGGTAAACCACAACAGGCTAGTGTACCCTCTGGTCACAAACCAGAAGGAGGTCAGACCAAGCCACCCTTTCAGAGAGCATTTGGAACATGCTATCTCTGTGGGCCAACTGATCACATCAAAGAAGATCCCAGATGTAAGGGTAAACCTACAGGGATCAGCACAGTCTCCTTAGCCTTAACTCCTGAGGAGGAAGTCCAAATGGCTAGTGCTCACTTTGAAGTCTTTGCTGAAGAACCTTTGGGTCTTCAAGCAAGTGTAACAGTAGAGTCCATGGATCCGGTTAGTGATCAGAATAGGAGTGTGTACAACTTCATACCAGAAAACTCTAAAGTTTATTATATATACAGTGTTCTTGTCAATGGCCAGTATACTCCTGCCAGGCGAGACTCTGGGGCCAGCAGAACAGTAGTGGATGAAAGCTTTTTCAGGCCTGAAGATGTTGCTAAGGCACCCAAAGGTCCCACTAAGATGTCTGGAGGCCCTGTCCAAATGGTTCCAATTCTACCAGCCCCCATTCAGTGTAATAACATGACAGTGAGGATTCCTGTCAGTGTTCAGACTGAGGTGCCTGGGAGAGTCCTGTTGGGGAATGATCTAAGAACTCTAGGAGTAGTATCCAGTACCCCCAGGCCTCCCAGTATGGAGACCCAGAACCAAACCACATTGGCTAGAGAGGCCACCTTAAGGAACCACTCTAAGCCTGTGGGAGCCTCTACTGAGAACCCCACTACAAGCCCTGGTGTTGGTAAGTTGACCTCTGACCCAGGCACATTTCAGGCTAAAATGTTAGGGAAGTGGGAGCCCGAACCAAGCTCCATCATTATTCCCCCAGTTTTAAAGTCTGTGACTCCCCCTGCTTCTGAGGAAGAGGTGGATAGACCAACTGGACCCCTAACTAGGCCTAAGAGAACTGGTAATTCTCAGTTCTGGTGAAAACCAGGAAAGAAAAGTCTAAGGCAAAAAACCTTCAGACTGTTGGACCTTCTACTGAAGACTCCAACTCAAATCCTAATCTTGGGAGTGAAACTCCTAAAGTAGGTAAGGGTAGATCTAAGAGGAAGGAGAAGCATGTACCTTGCTTATCTCCATCGCCTCCAACCAAGAGGCCCAAAACCCAACCTTCTCCCAACAGAGAGGTGGTGAGGAACTGTGGAGGCCCCTCTAGATCTAAGGGAATCCTTTATAAGGGCCCCTTGAAAAAGCCTAACACAGGTTCAGAAGTGGTACCAACTTCTGATGGACTGGTGTTAGGCAGAAACCTGTGCAGTTCCCTTTGGGAACACTGCAAAAGATTTAGGACTACAGGTGTTAGTATTAAACCCACTTAGTAGCAGTCTGTACCGCCCAGATTTACCTGGTAGCTGTGGCTGAGCAGTCAGACTTCCCTCAAGAAGAGTTAGGCAGTATGCAAAGTATACACAATAGACACTCAGACACAATAGCACAAGCAAACACTGACCAGAGCTTTGGTATCAAAGTATATAATTATTTATTTAAACACACACTTGTTTGAAACACTCCAGCACTCTTATTTGTAAAACACTCTAAACACAGTTACTATTATGATATATACAACCCTTATTCCTTATCAGACAAGTCTTAGTTAACACCACTTATTTCCAGACAGAGGTGAGCGCTTAACTATAGATGGCACTCCAATAAGTTCATGAAAAAGGGAGGGAAAAAGGCAGAATATGTGAAGATACACCACTCTAAGATTTAGGAACACTTTTAGCAAGGCAGAAGAGCAAAGGTCACTTGTGAGCCAAAGTCCATAGGCTGGGCCCACTCTTAGAGAGAGCAGAGCACAAATGCGCCCAAGATCACACAGTTACACTAGGCTTTGAAAGTCTTGCAGAATTCGAAAAGAGTTTAGAGAGGCTCAGAAAAGTTTAGCCAGGGTGTCCCAGGCTAACACAGGTTCGAAAGCCGGGGGCTAAATCTACCCCGTACAGTCGGTGGCAAGGGAAGCCAGGCGGAACATGGTACCTTAAGTGGGAAGGATCCTCCAGCGGTGACAGTTGTTCCTGGCGGCGGCTGCAAGTCTCGGCGTTGTCCAGGGGAAGAGAAGATCTCGACTTGGAGGAAAGATGAAGGTCGTTGCACTGCCAGGGAAGAAACCAGCCGCAGAGTTTTCCGGTCAAAGGTATTACCCTTTATTTCACGGTCGTGGTAAAACGTGGTATTCCGGTTGCCGGGGTGCTTGGCACAGGCAAGGCGGCCACGAGATGCGTCGGGAAGGCGAAAAGACAGTGAAACTGGTTATCCCCACCAGTCAAAGGAAGAAGACTCTCCGGCGGGAGATCTCCTCTGTCGTTGGGAAAAGTGGTGAGATGGTCCAGCAGGGCTCCACCGGTGGTGTCGTCGTAGCAGGTCAGCTCAGCTTCTCCCTCGTCGGATTCTTTGGTCCTGTGGCGACTTCTGAAGTTCCAGTCCCCAAAGCCCTGCTTTTATGCAGAAAACCCCCATTCACTCAGCCTAGCTGTCACTCAAACATTTTAAGTGGTGAGCCGGCCGGCTCACCACTTGGGCCAATCAGGACGGAGTGCGGCTTGAGTTGCCTAGGCAACTCAGTCCAGGGTTCCTAAATCCCCCTCCACCCCTCCTTAGTACCCCAGACAGAGTGTCACCACTTTAGAGGGCTTCTGTGGAGAAGCCCGCCAAAAAGTGGAACAAAGGGCTCGACTTGGGTTGGAGTCACAGAAGAGAACACAAACGCCATTTTAGAACCGAGTTTTGGCAAAAAATACCAACCAGAGCATTAATAATAATTAAATAAACCGGCGGTATGTTCGAGGCTATCGTAATTAAATAAATAAAGATAGTAGCCTTGAACAATGGGAAAATCCCATAGAGAAATATTCACGGTTGAATATAAAAAGTAGTATCCACTGCCACCAGCCAAAACTCAATCAGGGGGGACGGAGACGTGCCCCCTCGACTAACAGACCCCGGGGCAATCGAATTGCCCCGGCCAGTACATCCACAATATGATGGTTTGTACTGGTTCTGTTCAGAATTCAAGACTAGTAAAGTCAATGATGACTTTGCATGCCCTGGGAGACAGTAGTCAGCCCCAGGGTATGGAGTCTATACTGGGGGGTCACTATGACACCCCTGTGTTACTGCACTAAGGGTGCTGTGTAACACACATCACAAAAACATATGGAGTAAAAGACCCCATAGCCCATTTAACACATTAAGAGTCAAAGGAACACACTCAAATCATGTCCAAGAGTGAGGGTAAAAGAGTCTCACTCTTGGCAGGAGAAAAAGATAAACCCCAAAAAATCCAGCAAAGCTGCTGGGGGACTCACTAGGTTAGGAGATACAGCTTAAAAAGAGAATTCTCCCTAACAACTGGTCAACCAGATCCCCTATAGTTTCAAAAAGAACGATGTTCCTCAAAGGGTTTGTAGGTCATATAGCTTACAAAGGAAAACCTTTGGTTTGACCATAGAACACAGGTCAGGGTGTCTCCACCAAAATGCTGATGGTCTCTCTAGGATGTATGTCATCGACTAGAGGTATGAGATTCATCCAGGAGTGGATTAAATCCTCCTGTCCCTTAGTCTGGGGGGGGGGGCGAGTGTTAGGGAGAATTCTCTGTTAAGGGTAATTTCCCAAACCTAGTGAGTCCCCCAGCAGCTTTGCTGGATTTTTGGGGTTTATATGTTTCTCCTGCTAAGAGTGAGACTCTTTTTCTCCCACTCTTAGACATGATTTGAGATATCCTTTGACTTTGCAATGTGTTTAATGGGCTATGGGGTCTTTTACTCCATAGGGTTTCATGTGGTTTTTGGCAAGTGTGTTACATAGCACCCTCCGTGCAGTAACACAGGGGTGTCATAGTGACCCCCAAACATAGACTCCATACCCTGGGACTGACTATTGTCTCCCAGGGCATGTAAAGTCACCATTGACTTTACTAGTCTTAAATTGGGAACAGAACCAGTACAAACCATCATATTGCGGAAGTACTGGTAGGGGTAATTAGATTGCCCCTGGGTCTATTTTTCGAGGGGGCACTGTGCAGTCCCCCCTCGTCGAGTTTCTGGCTGGTGGCAGTGGTTACCACGCAAAATATTCCTTAAGAATATTTACTATGGGATTTTCCCATTCATTTTAAACGCACCACTTTTTGGTTCAATGTTAAAGATACCGCCGGGTTATTTATTTAATATTTATTCACCGGTTGGGTCTTTTTGCCAGGACTCGGTTTTAAAATGGCGTTTGTGTTCGCCTCTGTAACTCCAACCCAAGTCGAGCCTTTTGTTCCACTTTTTGGCGGGCTTCTCCACAGAAGCCTCCAAAAGTGGTGCCACTCTGTCTGAGTCTACAGGATGTGTGGGAGGGGGGTTTAGGCACCCTGGACTGAGTTGCCTCGGCAACTCAAGTCGCACTCTTGTGTGATTGGCCCAGCGGTGAGCCGCCCGGCTCACCACTTAGCATGTTTGAGTGACAGCTAGGACTGATGAATGGGGGTTTTCTGCATAAAAGCAGGGCTTTGGGGACTGGAACTTCAGACGTCGCCACAGGACCAAAGAATCCAAAGAGGGAGAAGCTGAGCCGACCTGCAATGACGACACCACCGGTGGAGCCCTGCTGAACCGACTCACCACTTCTTCCAACGACAGAGGAGATCTTCATCCCGAAGAGTCTTCTTCCTTTGACTGATGGGGATAACCAGTTTGCCCGCCTTTTCACCTTCCCTGATCATCTCGTGGCCGCCTTGCCTCTGCCAAGCACCCAGGCAACCGGGATACCACGGTTTACCACTACCGCAAATAAAAGGGTAGTACCTTTTAACCGGAGAACTCCGCGGCTGGTTTCTTTCCTGGCAGTGCAACGACCTTCAGCTTTCCTCCATGTCGAGGTCATCTCTTTCTCTGGACGACGCCGCGACTTGCACCCGCTGCCAGGAACAACTGCCCCCGCTGGAGGATTCTCTCCATTTTCAAGGTACTGTGTCCGCCTGGCCTCCTTCGCAACGGTCTGTGTGGGGTGTCTCTTAAATCCTCAACTTACCACTTGGGTTGGCCCTAGGCTGGCTAACTGAACTTTTCTCAGCTGAACTAATTCCTTTTTGAACTCTCTGCAAGACTTTTCAAGCCTTTTAAACTGTGTGATCTTGGGCGCATTGGTGTTCTACTCTCTCCAAGAGAGAGCCTGGCCTCTGAACTTTTTGCTCACAAGTAGACTTTGGCTTTCCTGCCTTGCTGGGTGCTTCTAAAGTATTGTGTTGTGTGCTTTTCCTAATTTCTGCCTTTTCCCTCCCTTTTTCTTAACTTATTGCAGTGCCATCTTTAGTTAAGCGCTCACCTCTGTCTAGAAATAAGTGGTGTCTAATAAGGAATAAGGGATGTATATATATTAATAGAGACTGTGTTTTTGAACTTGCTTACAATAATAGGGCTGGAGTGTTTCTAAGTGTGTCTTTAAATAAATAATTATATACTTTGTTACCAAAGCTCTGGTCAGTGTTTGCTTGTGCTACTGTATTTTGGTACCTATCTTGTATACTATATATACTGTCTAACTCTTCTTGAGAGAAGTCTGGCTGCTCAGCCACAGCTACCAGGTAAATCTGGGTGGTACAGACTGCCAACACCTGTAGTCTTAAGCCTTTTGCAGTGGTCCCACAGCGTTCTGCCTAACAGTACCAAGCCAACCATGTCCAACACATACCTTTTTTCGGTCATTTTCCTGCTTTTCCTCCAATCTATGGCATTTTCTCCTACATAGTTGTTGCCTGACCTACGCAAATCACCCCTTCCTAAACTTGGAATTTTGTCTACGTTTCAGAAATATATGTCTTTCTGTCCTCCAATTCGGCTTTCCTACCCTTTTCTTCCATTCCGTCCATGCATGTCCAATTGGCAACAATGGCCAAAATCGCCTACCTCTCACAAAACAGTGGATAACCACATCAAAATATTTTTTTTTCGTATCCACTCAACCTGTTGTTGAAAGCCAGGAAATTGGGGAATTCAGCACAGCAAACCATTTGTTCCTAGCTCTTACAAGGAACAAACCACAGGCTTCTTTGTACATCATTTTATTGGCATTTTTTGAAAAAACCAAAAATGTTTGCCCTTTTTGCTTACAGCAACCTAGGATTCCTGCGTGGCGTTACGACCTCCTACATGTGGGAAGAAAAGGAGCCAAATTTGGCCCAGATATCTCATGTAACAAGAAAGTTACAAGGCATTGAATGGCCACATGCCGAAATCACCAAAAAAGGCCCTGGCACTGGGGGGAAATACCCATGGCACTTAAAGGGTTAACCTTGTGGTTTCCACCTCTTTCAAAAGTTCCTTCTTGTTTAGCAAACACAGTTCTATATCTTTTCTTGCTACTGCTTTTAGATTTGCAACTTCCTGGTATAATCCCTTGCCAGGACTTTGTGTGTACCTGTGATTGCCTGGTATACTCTCCTGCCAGGGCTCTTTTTATGCACTTGTGATTGCCTGGCATACTCTCCTTCCAGGGCTTCTTGCAATCACACACACTTGTAGTTGCCTGTTTTACTCGCTTGCCAGGACTTCTTATATTCACACACGGTTCCTCTTTTTCTTCCACAGTTGCACATACCCCTCTTGGTATAATCACACCTCCTTGATTCATCATTCGATTTGGGCCCCCCACTACCCATATTTGCATTCCATAAATTCATATATGACGGGGGTCTTTGAGGGGTCAGCAATGCGAAGCGGACAAAGTTTTGATGATTTTTCAAAACATGCAATTTTATAAAAGTGTAAATGATATTAAATGCCTCTGATGAGGATTTTCCCGCCTAACAAAACTAAAGAGAAACACTCTAACACAGGATATCTGGCCCTCACACATAAACATCAAACACACAATGAAAACATATGCCAATTTAGATTTCAACAATTATATTCAGTTTCTTGATAGCCTTTTAGTAACCTGGGTGAACAGGGTGTTTATCAAAAGAAATAAGGAAATCCCCATAGGTAGTAAAGTCTTAATTAAGTTCTTGAAATTTCAATGTCAATGTAAAGTTTTGTTAACCAGAGTTCAGACAAAAAATCTGTTCTTCTTGGAGAAATAGAGACTTTTCACTTCTTTGAAATAGCATCAATGTTATTCCCAGCCACAATGCTTTGACACCACTTCCAGGTATCCAAGAAGACTTTACACAGTTCAAAAGAAATACAATTCTATAAATGTTAGTGAAGAAACACAAGTCTTGGTTAACAGTTATTATGTCTCTATTCAAGATTAGGATTAACAATAGGTCCTTTGTCAGGATGACTTCACAGTGCTGCTGATTCTACTTCAACAACTTCACTTCTACTAGAGTTTACCATGAGGACATTCCCCTTTGCCACATAGTATTCCACTTCACCTGTACCACGGAAGTCTTGCCTCCACTGACAACTAGATATACCACCACAACTTCACTATTTTGTGATACCACCACTTCAGTACTTCACTTTCAGCTTCACTGATTCACTTTAAGATACTTCAACACATTCAAATAGGCAAGGCACTCTTGCTCTTAATATCCCTCTCCAAAAGGGGCAGCCTCTTTGCCTCTCTTGTATGTCTGGCACAATAACAACCTAAGTTTACCTTTATGACACACTTCTCTCTTTCTCTTATAGTCTTTGGCAATATAGGTTGTGTCTAATTCAAATAACCTTTATAAGCAGCAAGGTTTCCCTTCCCCAAATGTGCCTTCACCTCTTTGCCAACTGTTAGCCAAACTATTACCCAGAAGCCTAGATGCCACCCTCTTGGCTTCAGGTAATGCTTGCACACTTGTATTTTAGGCAAGGTTGAACTTCTATTGGGCTCACAGTATCGGTTAGATTGTTTTCTGGCTTTGAGAAAGGCTACTTTCAGTCTCAATTGCAGATACAATGGTCTTCTTTTATGAGTAATGGTTGTTTGCGGTAATAAAGATGCAAAGTTCAAAAGTTCACTCCTCTCTTGGGAACCGAAATTAGGCACACACAACCACTTCTTCATAAGGTTTTACGAGGGCGAAATGTTCAACAATGATTTTTCATAACATTTGTTCTCAGTGTTGAGGGACACTCGACCACTTCTTCATAAGGTTTGCAAAGTATAGATGTTTAACAATGGCTTTTTGCAGCATTTCCTTTTCACGCAAGTGAAAGAGACATTACCCAAATACACACAAGTGCTTCTTTTCCATTGTCCCATTATTAAGAATTCAACGAACAACTTCAACTCACTTCTGCTTATACGAAAGGGAATGTTACGCTGGATACTGTTGCCAGCAGTGCTCACAATGGAATACCAGGTTTTCCTCACCGGCTTCTGGGATCCCCTTTCCACATGTTGCACAACCTCTACTGCTTCTGGCTTCGCGTGGGACCCACCCCATTCCTGGCTTAAGGTTTCTCTGGTCCAGCCACTCAAATAAGGAGCCCCTCCTGCTCGTCAGACCCACAGCTTCACAACAGCTCCTCACCTCCGTCTCTGGCACACTTCTTGCACGGCAACCTCTGCAATTAGGCTCACATGGGGAAAGGCAGTATTCCTGCCCACCTTCCGCTGCGCAGCCTCTGCACTTCAGAGTTTGGGGGAACAGGCCCTCACAGAAGCAGGTGAAATCTGCTGCACCAATGTTCTGGTTTTCCCACTTCTGCCTGGATTGCCAACACTGTGCCTTCTTCCTTCTGCCTCTGCTACTACTTCACGCACTCCAGTCAGTTCTAGCTGTTTCTAATTGCCTGCACCTCAGGGGGTCTTTTATGCCTCCCAGGTTCCTTCAGGTGTGGGCTGTTATGCTTAATTGCCTGACTACTACAGCATAACTCTTCAGTCCTCTTCCTCGTCCCAGTACTTATGGGATTATGGGACTTGTAGTCTTTAACAACAAAATGTGTTCTTTTAAGTAACTTCTTGATTTTAAGGGTAGATTTATTTCCCTTTTAAAAATGAACCATTCAAATTTGTTGTTACAGAGGAAGACATTTTACTTAAGGCAATATTTCAAGATTCCTTTACATTATGCCTTTGTGAGTAAGGAGGATTGTATCCTGCAATACCTTGAAGGATCATTCTGTTATTAAGGCTTGTTCAGGTTTTATGATATTTGTGCCCGGGATACAGATCTTATATGTGGTTCAGATACATCATAATGGCAATAAGCCATTACTTGTTCTGGCAACTTTAAAAGGTTCTCCATTTCAAAGGACAAATACTGTGCCTCATCCCATGGGATCTCATCACCACCATGGGCCTTGTCTCCTCCCAGATGACCCTCCCGCAGTACACCACCCCCAAGATCAGGATCAGGAAGCGTCTGCTTTTCCCTTGGCACCTTGGAGGAGACTTTAGGGAGGGGTTCAGTGAGGGATCTGTAGGACTCTTCACAGGTCCTTATTTGCAATATGCCTTCTTGGTTTTCAATCAGTCTCTTTATTGTCTCTGTTTCTCTTGTTTTAATTGTTACATTTTGCACTTGTCGTAGTTGCCAAACCCCCAAAATGCCCTTGGGGTCGCACTATGCCTGGGCTTACTCACCAGCTTTGATTGTCTTATGCGGTTTGCTGCCTGCTTCCAACTCTGCATTGCTCTCGTGTCGTTCCTGCTTTCTCTCTGCCGCCATTCAGGTCCTGGTTGCCTTCTCCGTTTGCTGAATGCCCAGGAGTCTTCCACTGCCTCCTGGCGTGCCTGTGGCGTGTTCCATCTTGCAGCATTACTCTGTTTCCTCTCTGGCAAGCCGCTTGACTCCGCCACACCGGTTTGTGTTTCCAATCGACAAGCCTCGTGGAGAGGTACGATGACTTCTCCAAAACAGCAGCCATCAAGAGTTTGCTTTCAAGCTTTGAACGTCCTATGAAGAGGTGAATTCCAAAAACAACTAGAATGCTCATTGAGCTTGATGCTCCCTCTGCTCTGCATTGTTCTCTCCGCCATCTCCATCCCAGTACTTGGGGAGATTGTGGGAAAAGGAGTCCATTGATGGTGCTTGATACAGGTTACTTGTAAAAACACTTTCAACAGTTCTGAATGAGCCAGTTCTATAATGTCGATAATTAGAACTGGCAAAGGTGGTTTTAGAGTTTTTACATTTTAAACCAGGGATGAAACTTTGGCCTATAGGGTTTTTGGCAAATGTTCCTATATTTTCCTTAAAGGCGGTGTATATGCACAGCAATAGGCCATTAGGGTATTGTGTATCAGGGGATTTTCTTCATTGGAAAATGGGGGATACCATGTCTAATCCAATGAAGCCATGACATCTCCCTGGAGTCTCCTCCCATGTGGTCTTCCCTCATATAGCCACCCCCAGAGTCAGGATCAGGTAGCGGCTGCTGTCCCCTGGCCACATAGGAGGAGGTTACAGCCGGGGAATCGGTGATTACTCCATTGGATTCATCGCATGGCCTTCAAAAGTTTAGAAGTGTCATTTGACAGGTAATTAGATTTTTTCTGACTGCTTCTCCAAATTGAGCGTTTTTTGCACCTCACTAGTAGGAGCTGGGTTGTTCTGCTCTTGGCATATTTATAGGTGTGTGTCAGGAACCACTAAACAGTTGAATGCAGGGTAGTTACTGAGCAAGTGCCCCTCCACGATGGTAGGTGGTGCATGTATGCTTGCTGGCCGCAAACCCAGAAAATGTCCATATGAGCAGCTGTTCCTTTGCTAAGATCAGGGATGAATAATGGTTAGTTCCCACAGGTACAACCCATTACCTCAGAAGCAAAAAACATATTTTGCTACTGTCTGTATGTTCACTGGAGTCTTTTGCTTTGATCCACGTTAGCATTGGCACATATGTACCCCATATGGCAACACAATTCTTGTTCACGTTCAATATCGATCATATTCTGCCAAACCCCCTGCTTCACAGCTTACTATTGCCACCTCACATTTGTTGTCAACAAACAGTACTCCTTCAATCGTTAGCAATGGACATATCCTGCAGCGTGGGTCCTTTCTGTGCACATTCTTCATCATCCCTGTCCATCAGTACAACTTGTACTTCGTACCCCTCACAGTGCCAAATGGACTTAACAGGGCGACCAGTGGTAGCATCTCTTGGGGGTATTAACAGCTTGGGCGCCCCCTGAAGCATGAGGAATGAGGGAACAGACATAACAGCTCCCATTTGACCTCTCCTTCCCCACTGAGTGCATGTGACTGTACTATAGATTACTGAATTCTGGATGGTGCCCGTCATCCACTGTATCAAGCACCACCCCTCTATATTGGTCATATTCCCCATCTTCATCAATCTCCCGCCTAATACGCTGTTTCGTAAACCAAGTATTGTTGTCTAATGCTCTAGTTCTTTTTATATTGGCAACATCATCATCAAAAATATAACTTAGACCACACCCTCTACAACCCCCTTTTATATGTTCCCATCATATAAACTGACCCAAAAAGTATGCACAATAACCTACAACAAAACCTAAACATATGTACAATATTGACATTATTATACAATGCTTATGTGTGAACCCTGCTGAGGAAACGAAGAAGCAAACAACCATGCAGTGGCCACAGTATTCCTCATTACTAGAAATAATGTACACTACAGCTGAATTAACACCACATCAATTACTGTCGGTCGCACACTAACATTTATACTCTGGAAGTTGCTGTGATTCTGGTAATGGGGGAGCTGTATGATGTGCCTAACGGACAGAAGAAAGGTGAACCCAATACTGCAACTCCTTGACCATAATGGCAAATGGTGTTGCCAACACAACAGTGTAGGGTCTGTTAAATCCTGTTTGGCTCCTATGACAGATGAAGTTCCTTCCTTATATAGATGATATCTCCTGGCAGGAGATGCAATGGTGATAAGTTTATATTGTTGTCTGCCACGCCGGCATCTGAGTCATCTCTTTTTGGTGCTTTCTGTTGAGAGTGAGCTTTATGTATCTGGTTAACTGATGCAATACCCCATAAACTCCTCCCTCAAAATACTCACAGAACTGTTGGTAAGCATCAGATGCAACACATGTAGGTGAAAGTGACGTGTGCATCCTCCCCAGCCACAATTTTGTGAGGTGAGAGGTGATGGTCTTTGTAAGGTTGCGTTCTCAAACTGAACAAAACCAATGGCAAACAGTTCTTTTTAAGGGTCACACACAATTTGGACAGTTTCCCTTTAAAGAAGTGCGTTCATCCGTTCAACAATCCCTTTTGCTTGAGGATTGTGTGAGAAACCTGAAGGTGTCTCACTCGCTAGTCCCTGCGGATCTGTCATCCAGGTGGCCGGGGCATGGCCATCGCTTTTGGATCCAGTTCCTGGGGGTGGACCAGTGCGGGAGGATCCCCTGGATGTGGGGTCTTCGGGGAGTAGAAGTGGGACACTGTACGGTGAGACGCTGTATCCCGTTTTCTATAACACCTTTAACCCATCCTACCAGGTAGGATACTTAGGGATTCAGCCCCCCCCCCTTTTCCGACACAAACACTTTCTCACGGATAACTCACTGTGAGGGAAAATGGACTAACAGCCGAGCCGTATACCTGACATGTCACAACACGATGGTCAGGCAATTACCGATCATTACACACACCTGACTTCCATCACACTTCCCCACACAGATAAAAAGGCGCAGCACGAGAGCACAATCTGAGTGAGACAAAGCACACGAGGAAGCAGCAGTTCCAAGATGGCAGTTTAATACAAAGCGAAAGACAGCAAGACCAAAAAGGAACACGAAGGAAGAGCCCTTGACATTTTCACTGGTAGACCGTAACATTTATGAGCCTTTGAGAATAGAAAACGTAAGACCTGGAATCAAAGCTGAAAACTCCTGCATTGTGCGTGGAAGGTACCCAGGGCTCTCCCGCGTCGACAGTCAAGGCGGGGAGACGCGGTTGCCGCTGTGGTACTGTCCTTGGCTCCTACAACAAAGAAAAGCCAGTGAAGGCAGCACCGCCAGTGAATTGGGGAGACTGATACCAATCTGGGCTATTTGGAACCCAAGGTTGCAAGCAGCAACATTGTATGAAGGAATTCGAAGAGGACAGTGCATAAGGCATATGTAGCAAGTAATGCAAACATAATTAATGCAATAAGTGAGTGACTGAATTTTGAAGCGACGATAGATACCGTAAACTGAGTGGCCCACGTGTGTGCTCATTCGAAAGTCTTTGTTAAGTATCCAAACCTGAAGGGGACAAATGTACAGAGAAGGAATTGTACAATCTAAGTGGTCCTGCAACGGTTCAAGCTAAACCCTGTGCACATTTGAAAGTCTTCGATATTTGATTGAAATTGATCCAAGCCCGGCTCAGGGGAATCCGGGGAGAACCATGAGTCACCCGAAAGAATATCCTGCGAACATTGTGTTAAGGAGTTCAGAGCCCGTCTGAGGGGGATCAGAAGGGAACGAACATTGTACTAAAGAAATCTGAGCCTGACTGAGGGGCATCCTGGTGAATAGTGAATCACCTAAAGTGGAAACTTGTAGAAATCCAAAGAGGAAAAGAACTTATCGTTTTTGTTTGGTTGCATCAGGCCCCCTGAATGAAGAGACTTTGAGGAGTAAAGAGACTTACATAGAGAAGGTCCCCAGTGTTATGATTGAACTGTATCCTTGTGCTAAAGAAGCCAGAGACTATGCTACGCTCGAGTGAACCGTCTTGTAAGTGCTAAAAATGTGGGCAAGGGAGACCTGTACATCCTGACATATCATTTTGAACACTTCTTCCTTTTTGTAACATTATGCCTCACGCTGTTTGTATTTAGAGGTAAGGATTGGCAATAGTTTTTTTGTATAGGCCGTTTTATTTTGACAAGACACTGCTAGGACTGTGTTATTAATATGTGATGGTCATAGCATGCTCCCATCTGTAGATTTAGGATTAGATAGGCGTTTATCATACCCTTGTTGAAGTTCAATAAACACCATTGAACTGTGGTCACTTGTGTCTGTCTTACTATTGATAGCATGCCTTCCTTACAATGGTAAATTGAGCACATCTTATGCTGAATGCCTAGCAATGCAGCTGGCTCTTTCAATAGCTTGTTGAAGAAGGGAGTGCCATTATCAGATTTAAGTACTTTGTACACTCCACAGCGGGAAACAATTCTCAAACTAAAGGTTTGGACGCTGATTTAGCGTCTGGATGTGCAAATGGCCCTGCCTCAACCCAATGAGAGAATGGGCACACAATGAGATAACTGTTGCATCTTTCCCACATATCTGCAAACTCTATTTGGAACTCACGGAAGAGTCCACTGGGGCGGGGCAATGTGGCACACATTGTTCTCAACATTATTATACAATTAATGTGTAGTACAGTTGGCTATTTAAACATTCAATAACTCCTGCAGGTTGGGGGACAAACCATTCCACCTGAATGTCTGCAGCGCTGTGCTGCTTAGACACATGTGCCGGATAATGTAGCTGCTCAGAAGCAACCATTACCAACTCTCAGGGCATCACTACTTTACATGTGATGACCTGTCTCCAAATAAGATCCGTGGGCAACTGCATACATCACCTTTTTTGCCCAAACTCTTTCTCTTCCTGGGGTGCCTATCCCCTGCAGTTCAATAATTCTAGTGACTGGTACAGCGGTATATGGAACCTCTAATTTCACTTGCACACATGCTACTTCTAGATAGGCAGCAGTGCCTGGCACTGAGAGATATGCTGCTGCTTTGGCTGCCTGATCTACCGCCTCATTACAGAGGGAAATTGGGTCTGTTTTGTTAGTATGGGTGGCACACTTAACCACTGCGACAAGTATGGGCCAAGAGAGGGCATAGATCAATCAATCAGGTAAGGATGCATTTTGCACTGGGGACCCACCAGATATGCGAAACCCTCTTCTCTTCCATCGGGACAATCCTGAATGTATGGGGGGGTGACATAAAATGAATCAGAGTATATTGTCACCAAAACCCTTGAGATGCTTCTTGTGCTTCAATTAGGGCAATAAGCTCTGCTGCTTGGACAGAACAATGCATGCACAATCTTTTCTGAACCAATACCTTGTATCCTCCATCTACTAATCAGACCACTGCTGCGCCCATGTGTCTTTTGCCCGTCTCCTGGTCTATGGTCACTGGACCATAAACAAAGAGTGCTTCTCCCTCCTCAATGGCACTTTTCTTCGCCTTAGGCATGTCATCCTCAGGGCCCTCATAGGTGACACAATCATGCACTTCATCTCCCTTATTAATTGATTCAGTGAGAAAAGATGCTGGATTGACAGTGCTACACCTAACAATGTGAATGGACGGGCTTGATAAAATTAATTAGTAAGCTGAAGCTCTCTGTGTAGTGTGAGGTTGGCATCGTGGAAAGAGACACAGACAACAGATTCAATGTATAACACAAGGCTTTATTAAAGAAAATGTTAGGATAGTGTAAGGCCTATTTCACCCTATACTATGGCTGGATTTCCCTTCCTAATGAAACTAAGGAAAGTCTGTGTCAGTAAGTATAACTGAAAAGTCTGTCTGTGTCCAAAACCTATGCTTGCCCTCACAACTTACAATTCTGGCAGACGGCAAACAATGGACAAGCGACATGGAGCAGATATGGCTTGACTAGGACAGGAGATCCTGCTGTAGTTGGGAGAGGGAATCTAGAACGGAAAGGCCCAGACCCGTGTTGCTATAATTAAAGCAACTCAGAAGGAAGACAGCATCCCAAGACTGAATGACACGTTATTTTGTAAGATAGACGCTATCGACCTCATTTGGAAATGAACAAGATTCGGATACATCCCTGCAGACTGAATTTGCAATGTCCTGAAGATGGCTGGTTTATGTAATACAGACAGATTATCCAGCCGAAACTCGATTTGACAGTTTCTTAATCCCTATTGAACTCAAATGTGTGACTGATTTTTCAGGTTGAAAAGGCTTATTTTGGTATCGACAATTGGAAAGATGCATGCCACCAAGAAAATAATGGTGCATTAACATCTTTTATTTTACATTCATAAAGCGCACAAAGCGGCCCTTAGGCATTGTGGCACTGTTACAGTAGGGCTTACTTAGTTGCGAGAGGACTACAGAATAAGGATAATGATGACAAACAATCATGGTTAAAACTACATTGAGAGTTACAATTACATGGTGGGGTTGGCCAGCTGGTTCCTTGGTTACAGTGGAACAAGATCATGGTGGCTTATGCAATGTGATGACTTAAATGCAGGGAGAGAAAACAAAGACATTTGAATTACAGGGACAGTAGTAAGGTGTTTGGCATACGGTTCCATGGTTACAGGGCAACCAAGTCAGCCGCACAGGGAATTATAAGATATATGCTAAACTACAGTCAGGTGGAGTACCAGAGGGTCTGGTGATGATGGACTAGCATCCTTGTATTAGTTGAAGAGTTTGGTTTTAAGAGCCTATGGAAGACTGTGTATGACGCTTCATTTCTGAGTGGTGTGGGCAAGGCATTCCAATTTATTTGGTGCTACATACTTGAAGCAGGAGCCTCTCACTTTAGCTCTTTTGAATGTGGGGACGTAGATCTGGTTGGAGTGGTGAGCTCGAATGGGTCTGGAGGAGGTGACTGGTATTCTTTTTTCTGATAAGTAGTGGGGGGTTCTGCGAGAGAGGCACTTGTGTGTTATGGCCATGGTTTCAAATAGAATGTGCTATTTAACTGGGAGCCAGTGAGCATCTCTTCTAGCCTGTGAGAGATGTTCCTTTTTAGGAATGCTCAGCGCAGCTCTAAGGACATTATTTTGAGTGACGTGTAACCTGTTGAGGTTTTTGGTGATGTGCCCATGAAAAGGGCGTTACAATAGTCTGGTTTGGTCCCAATGGTAGCCCTGGCTATTGTAAGGCAGTTTTTGGTTGACATGTAGGTTTTGACCGAATTGATGATTTTGGGGTGAGTGCTGTCGAGGACGCAATGGCGCCAACTTGGCGCGTCATGGAAAGAGAGGAGTCAATGAAGACCCCTAGAGATTTGACTGCTGGTGACACAGTGATAAGGGTATTATCAATGTTAAACGTCCTGTATTGAGGGTTGTAAGGATATTTGGCGTGTTACAGCACAGAGTACAACACTACTACACAGGTAGCAAACAGCATAGAGTACAGCACTACTGCACAAGTAGCACATTTTTTTTGCAGCACCACCACAAGGGTGCGGTGCATTGCTATATGGGTTACCAGATTAACAAGGAAAGACAGGCTATTCAGTCAAAAACGATTTTAACATATAAGATGCAAATCTATTTTTACAGTTAAAAGCACACGTGCTCATTTAAAAATGCACACTATTTTTCACCTGAAATGCCTATGGTGCGAGAGACACATTTGAAAATTAACAGCTAACCTATTAACCATTAACCTGACTAATAAAACCTTATTTAACATAACCCACTAATAAAATGTGTTCTCCACTGCAGAATTAGGCATACTCTGAAAGCCATTTAAATGTGTGTGCAGATTTTTTTTCTTCTCTTCTCTGCCTGAGTCTCCGTGTTTTTGTGCACAGTAACTGCAGGAAGAAGGAAGTCAGATTTGCAACAATTGCAAATGTATAAGCGAAGCTATTGTTGAGAGTAGGAGGATGAGAGATGATGGATTTCATTGGGACACGTCATACAGAGGGCTGAGATGAAAGTTTTAGTGGGCAGTATCGGGGAAAAAGACAGGCAGACATTTTTCTGCACTACTGGGGAGAAGACCTGGCTGTGGGACTCCTGACTGAATGCAGATTCCTGCGTCCTGCTGCAGTCGAGATTGGGGAGAGCTGAAAGAAGGACCTTTCCACTGGCTGAGGCATTCCTATCTGCAAAAGCTGAGAATTCCAGGCAATGACCCCGGTTTGAGAAGGCAAGCGTTCCTTTTTGCTGGAGTTAATCTTCAAGGGAGCCACATTCACAAAGAGAACAGCCAAAGAGAACAACTAAAAAGATAAGGTAATGAGAAGTGTGGGAGCTGAGTGTGTACGGTAATATGCAGTCAGTGTAGGATTCCTGTGCGTGTCTTAATCAAATACCAATGTTGCAATTTGAGTTCTGTTCTCCGCCACGCTCTTTGCAGTGTGTCATAGACAATGCTTTTACTGTACCATTTTATTTATTTCTGTAAAGAGTGAGATCGTGTTTAAATGCAACTTTTATAATACAGAAAAATATTTGAAAACAGACGGGTGGTGTATTTACTATTTACCATTACAATGCCGATGATGTGGGGAGATTTTTAAACAGTGCAATGGTCATTTTAAGACAGATGTGTGCATGTCAGAATCAGGATGAATAATTGTGAGTGACTGTAGCATAGCTCGTTGGAGGTACATGAGCCAACGGGAAGAGAGACTCTCTGAACATAGCTCCCTACCGTATATAAGGTAGTGGAAATTACCACAAGACTACCATATGTAGCTCTCTGTCGTAAATAAGTCAGTGAGTTCGCCCATGGTGGCACACCAACACTATCACTGAAAAATGTGGTATTCCTAAAATGTAGGTCTGAGGTCTCTCTAGTGATCACACGAAAAATCTAAGCAAAGATAAGGGATTTTGGACATTGGGGCCACAAATAAAACAAGGGAATTATGCTCACCAAAATACCACCAACCGCGCCTACCACCCACGCATACCAAATATGCATGCCTGGGTGCTGAAATAATG
Organism: Ambystoma mexicanum; assembly: GCF_040938575.1. Taxonomy (NCBI): domain Eukaryota; kingdom Metazoa; phylum Chordata; class Amphibia; order Caudata; family Ambystomatidae; genus Ambystoma; species Ambystoma mexicanum. The sequence continues at coordinate 233,622,785 of NC_090934.1, forward strand.
CATGTTCACTGTATTATTGTCGTACATGGCCCAATCTGAATACAAGGAGTGATTGTTGCTAAGTTATATTTCGGCGGTAAGAAAATACCGTCAGGCCCCAAATCTCCACAAAATACCCTACATATTTATGGTGCGTTGCAGGCCGGGAAAGTGATCCTAGAGTACCTACTGGGCGTGGCAAGCGTGTCTCACACTGCCATTTGCACATTAAAGGGAACCCATTTTATAATAGCAGTGTGCCACTAAAAACGAATTTCAGAATGTCACAAAGGGAAACCACATTCTCAGATCTAGTGCAATATTTAGAGGCAAAGTTATTTGCACATGGGAATTGGTCTTCGAATAGCACGTTAGAATGGAGTAACCGCATTCAGGGTGAGGTGCAGAAAGAAAAACTAGACAATATTTTTGCAGAAGGCAGCATAATTCAGGTCTGCCTTACAAGATTATTGAATGCAGCCGATAAAAGTGCAGAGAAAGACTGTTTAATACGGCTATGCGGCAAAATATGGTTTATTTTAAACAAATCCCTGCGAATGCAAGAGAATGATACTCAGCTAATTAACAGGTTAAAGACTGAATTAGAGGGGGCAAGTAAAAATCAGGAAATGTTGAGAGCAGAATTGGATGTATGCCAAAAAGACATGCAATTAAAATGCAGAGACTTTGATACTCAGTTATCCAAAAGCAAGAAACAATTTGAAGATAGTGAGCAAGAATTGGCACACTTAAAAGCCTTAGTGGATCACATTAGGCAGGATAAAGATGAGGTTGTTTCAGAAATGCAGATTTTACAAAAAGAACATTGCGAAAAAGAAGGTGGTCTCCAGAGTGCAGAACAAGAAATGATTAAAATGATTCAAGAAAGAGACAAGAGAAATAAAGAATTCAATGAATGCCAAATGCAAATGTGCGATATGCAGGAGGTGATTAATAAAATGAATGATGAAAATAATTATTTGCAAAATGAAGCAACCAGACTCCTTAAAAAGTGTAAGGACTTAGAACAGCAAATGTGCATTCCCAGGTCCCAGGAGAGGCGGCAGGGTACCACATTCAATGGAGTGGAGGTGAATTCTAGCTATGCCCAAAGAGCTAGTGCTACAGTGGCTGGGCCGGTGACTGAACTTGGTTGCAGCGCCCTTGGGGGATTTGATACTCCCATTGGGGGCAGCCACCAATCTCATACACCTGAAAACAGGATTGAGTCACAAAATAGTGCAATTCCATGCATTGCAACAAGTAGCCCCATAAAAATAATGAAATCCATTAAAGCCCTGATCAAACCATTTAAAAAGGGAGGTGAATGCTGCATTGAGGATCACTTAGAAGCGGTACATGACATTTTTAAAGCACTCCAGATACCTAGGGAACAGTACAGACAATATTTTCATTTAACTTTAGATGCCCCGACGGCCAGCATCATAAGGGGATTAAATGAACAGCAGAATATGACATGGCTGGAGTTTGAAAAAGAAATTAGGCGTCATTTTTCTCCTTTTCAGTCATTGCAGGAGGCAAAGAAAGTCGCGTACACACTTACTGCTGGACCTAATACATCCCCTCGCCAATTTTTACAAGACTTAAAAAGAGCATTCTCTCGCTTTGATGTATCTTTTGACTCAAATTCCAATGAGTTTAAAACTGCATACTTCTATGGGCTACAGAAAGACATCATATCCCAATTGGTCCGTGAATTTGACCGTGACAAGTCCCTTGAATGGATTGTACATCAAAGCACAAAGCTATATGAGGTACTCTATTGTCAGGGTAGAGAAAGTGATAAAATGAAAGATACCAGGCCTAAATCTAAAGAACCCTCAGCCACAGTAATGGAAATCAGGTCAGCCAAAATGTCCCTTGAGTCTGCTCAAAGCCAAGGTAAAAATAATGTGACACCTGAAAAAAGGGGTAATCAACAAAGATCGCCATTTCCTGTACCAATGTTCCAAACACATGATCCTAGTAATAGAGAGAGCTACATCAGCCCTAGATATTTAGGGGATAGACCCCGGGTAGGATATCGGCCTGATATGGCAGGTATGAACAATGACCAGAGACAAAATCAAGATCAAAGAAATGATGGTCCCTACCAGTCATTGGGGACACAGAGCAGATTTGATCCCAGCACCATGATATATGGTAATCAGGATAGGCCCCGATATGTGGATCGATTTACTGATAATGGAAATCAACATAGGGGCCAGTACCCACAATCTGAGAGACAGGACATGAGGCAAAACGTGAACTACAATCCACGCCAGTACAATGATTCCCCACCAGGGGACTATAATCAAAGGATGGGTGCAACCCGCTCCCCTCCACAAATGAATCAAGAGTTCAGAAACCATCCCAACCGACATCAATCACCTGAGAGGTATCAGAATAGATCCAATCAGGGGGAAAACAACCAATATTGACCTAGGCCACAGAAAGAGGATCCTAGAGAGATGGAAAGGTTCCAGTGCCTTGAGGCCCAAGTGAAAATGTTAGCTGAGCAAATAGGAAAGCTCTATACAGCGCAAAAACAACCTTCCAAAGAGGGGGCTGATGGCCATAGCAATGACCGGGGGGCTTCCGAAAAGTGACTAAGTACTCATGATAACTGCAGTGCCAAAATGACAGATTGCTCTGATATAATTTTGCATAACGACTCTGAGATGCCTAATGGATTAAAAATGAAAGTACCAGTAAATGAAATTGTGATAGAAAGTGCAAATACTTCTAAAAAAGAGGTACGGTTTAACTTAGAGCTAAATAAAACAGTAAAGATTTGCACAAATGAAAAAGAAACATTAGGAATTCCAAAAGAACAAAGGAACAGATTTAAGAAAAATGACTCATGCATGGGGAATACCAGTGAACAGGGAGTAAGTGGGGATGCCATAGCTCCTTCCCTGGACAAGCAAAACAATGACCAAACACAGACAGAAAAAGGAAATACTCACAAGGAGGGTACAAGTCAATCACCTGAAGAATTCTTTGAGCCACATATTTTTGAAGAGGCTGAAAGGGCTGGTATTACACTAAATGATCACAAATGCACAGAATTAAAAAATGACAAATTGCTGAATGATGTTGTTACACATGTTCAGTTGGAAGGTTGTAATGTGGTCTCTGATGTTACCCAGATGGATGGGCGAACAGTGGCCACACTCCAAAAAACCTCTGAACATGGAGAAATGAATAAAATATCTCGCACAGAAATGGGTAAAAAGGAGGGAAAAATGTCTTTTCATTTACCAATGTGCTTAGCCAAAAGTGAAAAAGACCTGAGAAAGGTGAGCCCTGAAATCAGTAAGAATTCACATTTCTTGTGTGTATTAGAGGAAGTTGAGGACAGATATTATGCACCCATCACTGTAGAAGAAAAATGCCACACCTTCGCTATGATTGACACTGGCGCACAGGCCACAATTATGTCCAAGGAGCTGGTAAAGAGTATCAATGAAGGGAGGCCTCCACAGAGTCAGATCACAGTGAAGGCAAATCAAGGCCCAGTGCATAACTTTAATGGGGAGGAGGTGCCCATCATAGGTGTAACTGAGGTTGACATAAAAATAGGAAAGCACAGAATGAAACAAGAGGTATTGATCACATCTATTTGTGAAATTCCATTTCTGATGGGGACAGATTGCCTGAAAAGATTGTCTCCTCTCATAGATGGGGTGAATGGAGTGCTGTGGTCCTTAACCAAAAAACCATTGAGGCCTAAGAAACTAAAATCACAAAACAGCAATATAAATGAATGTCACACCGTTGCCAAAGCAAATGATGCTGTAGAGGTATATCTCCAGAATAGCTGCATACCTAGTGTCACTGTTATATTAATGTGTCAAGACAAAATGCAGAGCGACAATGAAAAACTACCTGTACAAATATACTTGGACCCAAGGAAAGATTGGCAGACTGCCATAGATGAGCACACATTACGTTTCTATTTAAAAGAGAAAACATGCAAACAGAATATTGCTCCTAAAACAGATTCAGAAAAACACATTACCACTCTGGCAGAAATACACATGGAAGATGAGCAACCATGGGTTCATGTTGGTATAAATGATTATCTTAAAACAATAAAAGCCACTTTAGCACTTGAACATGAAAGGAGTTTCATTAATGAGAAATTGTTGCAAAAAATTATGGAGAGGGAAGAAATCCCGAAATTTAGGATTAAAAACCAATATGTTTCTGGGTTGGACAGTCCAGACTTTGAAAACCGAATTGCAGGCAGATGCATGCTTAAAATTAGCATTGGGCAGAAAACAATTTACCATAATGTATGGATAGTGAGTGGAGCACAAAATGAATTTTACATGGGCAATGACATCATGCACAGAATGTGTATGGTGTTAGATTTCCTTAATCAAAAAATATGGTCACGCCTAGGTGGTCCGGCACCTGAATTTGAAGACAAAAGAAGGGCTTATCATTGTGCACAACTGGTTCCTTATGCAGTCAAATTACAAATAAGCAAAGATACTATTATTCCTGCATTTACAAAACAGTTTGCAATAACACTGAAATGCAAAAATGGGCAGCAGATGAAAGGCTCTGATGCATTTGTATGCCTGAATGAATCCATAAAACAGGAAGGCCTGGATTATGAATACATTCATTGGTAGACATTGGTGAGGGATCTGTAAAAATCATGGTAAATAATAGAGGAAAAACTCCCCATTAGGAATGGCCATACAAAAGTCACATTATACGGCAGATTTAAATAACATGGTGATTGGGAATATTCCTAAAAAATATGTAGATGCCAAGGGCGAGTTGCCAGAACACCTGGACTCTCAGCCCAAAGGAATATTTAAAATTCATTCTGTGTATCCTTATGATTCAAATGAGACAGTGTGCTGCCATCAAGAGGATTGCATGATATTTAATTTAAATGAAAATGAAACAGGAAATCAGCCCATTGAAGTGGAAGCTGATATGCCAAAATATTTAAAAGTGGCAGCTCTACAAAAAGACACAGCCACACAGTTAGAGGAAAGCGCTGAGATTCCTTTACCAGAAGAGTTTCCAGAATTTTCCAGAATGGTAGAAGAGCAGATCTCCTTAGCGGATGCATGTGACAGCGATAAGGATAGAGACGACCTGAGGGAAATATTTATGGAGTTTAAGGATGTATTTGCAAAAGATGCTTATGATTGTGGTTTAACTGATTTACATGTGGCCACACTACCAGAAGGTTGTAGCAGAAATCCAGTGTTTGTACGCCAGTATAGACTACCGCTGGCATGTTTAGAATCATTGGCAGAGATTATTAAAAATTTGGAATCACGGGGAATAATCAGGCCCATTCATAGCACATCCAATACGCCTATTTTAGGTGTGTTAAAGCCAAATGGTCAATGGCGGCTGTGTGCAGACTTAAGAGAGTTAAATAAAAGAGTACCAGTATCTAGATGGCCACTACCATTCATTGATCAGGGCCTAGCTCAGATACATGGTTCAAATGTATTTACCACATTAGATCTCACATCTGGATATTGGTGTGTGCCATTGGCAGAGGAGATACAACACTTATTTTCCTTTACATTTGACAGGACTCAATATGCCTGGCTTAGAGCTCCGTTCGGGTACATCAATAGTGGGAGTGAATTTGGCATATTTTTGAGAAAGGCCATGCCGGATGCAGCGGAAAGAGGAACAATAGTTTATGTGGATGATGTCCTGATAAAAAATGAAAGCCTGAAAAGCCATTTTGATGAAATAAGACATGTACTTGGCCAATTGCAGAAAGCAGGCGCCAAAGTATCTTTGCAAAAAGCACAATGGTGCAAGAAAAAAGTGAACTTTCTAGGGCATGAAGTGACTGAACGTGGGCTAAATCCACAAAGGAAGAAAATAGAGGCCATACAAAGATTAAAAGATCCTAAAGATGTGAAAGGAGTAAAAAGTTTATCAGGGATGACAGGCTATAACAGAAAGTTCATTGAGAATTATGCAGAAATCACTCAACCATTGACTAAACTGCTTAAACTAAATACTCCCTGGAGATGGGAAAGAGAGCAGTCTGATGCAGTGGCTAGATTGAAGGAATGTCTTGTAAAGGCACCATGTTTAGCATACCCCATAAAGGACAGGGATTTCTTTATAGAAATAGGTTTTTCTGAACATTGTATGTCAGCAGTGTTATCACAAAAACACTATTTGAATCACAAAACCATTGCATATGCAAGTAAGGCATTTTCCCAAGTTGAAATGAAATTTAATGAATGTGAAAAGGCCCTATTAACCACTGTGTGGGCGCTACAACATTTCCGCCCCATTGTTCAGGGAGAAAAGGTGATTATTGAAACAAATCACCAACCTTTGCAATTTTTAGAGAGTAAAAGAATTAGATCAGGCAATCTAGCACAATCCAGAATCACTTCATGGACGCTGGCATTACAAGGTTTTCCCGTAGAAGTGAGATATGGACAAAATAAAAAGAGCCCAATTGCTCAAGGGTTAGCTGACTTACATGATTGTGCAGCTGAACAAATACCAAATGAAATGGAAGTGGAAATTAGTTTGCAGGAATTTGAACAATCATCACACAAAGCTTTTGATGAAAAAACATGCAAGGATTTGCCAACTGTATATGTGGATGGTTGTGCTTTTCACATTGAAAATGACAGTAATAAACAGTTAGTGGCAGGAATAGGAAATGTCTGGTTGAAATGTGAAGGCGTCCCCAGTATAGGGATGAGGATTGGGGATAGGAGCAGTCAGGTGGCGGAATTGGCAGCCATCTATAAAGCAATTGCTACTGCAGTTGATAAAAAGTTCAGTGAAATTGTCCTGGTGACTGATTCTGACTATGCACGGAATAGCTTTGTGGAGTATTTGCCTGGTTGGAAAGCAAGAGGCATGGTTACATACAACAAAAAGCCACTTAAACATGGAAAAATGATACAAGCCATAGACAAATTGGTGTCAGAAAATAATTTAACAATATACTGGAGAAAAATTCGTGGGCATTTAAAAACACCAGGAGAGGATAAGGAGGGAAATGATAAGGCAGACCATCTGGCTAAGATTGGGGCTGTGATGGGAGAATTGCTACATATTGATTATTTAATGGGTGAAATACAAATTGATGCAGTGACACGTTCTAAAGCACCAAAGGAGGTAGATCAACCGGTGGTGCAGTGGAGTCATGACACGCCAGACCAAGATTTGATTGAGGCACAAAAGAATGATCAAATTTTGGGAATCTATTATAATCATTTGATAGATCCTGAACAAAATCCTTTAACAGAAAATGATTGTATGGGAAAAGAAGAGTTGAGGGTGTTATTAAAGAACAAAACACGAATCAGATTACAGGATGGACTCATGATTAGAGAGTCCATAACAGGACAAATACAGTGGGTAGTACCCCTTTCATTCAGAGGACTGATGCTACACCATGCACATGATGCCATAACTGCAGGCCATAGAGGTTCACAAAAAACATTAGAAATATTAAAAGATTATGCTTACTGGCCACATATGTCCCAAGATGTGGAATTATATACTAGAGGATGTCTAGTATGCGCCCAATTTAAACCTGCTTCACCAATGCATAGAGCACCATTGATGAAAAGAGGCCTAACTCTCCCATGGTCAGATTTGCAAATAGACTATGTAGGTCCTTTAAAAAGGTCGAGCAGGGGACACCGTTATATTTTGAGTGTGGTATGTTTGATGTCAAAGTGGGTTGAATGCATTCCTGCACCAGATTGTAGTGCGCAAACAGCAGCCACATTGCTGGTGAACCATGTGTTCTCAAGGTTTGGGTTGCCACAAAGAATTGAGTCAGACAGAGGAAGTCATTTCACAAGTACTCTAATGAGTAAAGTATGGCAAATACTAGGTGTGAAAAGGAAACTACATATCGCATATCGGGCGGCGTCTTCAGGTACAGTTGAAAGAAGCAATAGGTCTGTTGTGGATATTTTAAAGAAATTTGTGGCAGAAGCAGGTTCCAGCTGGGATTTACGTTTACCGTTGGTTCTGATGGCAATCAGGTCGACTCCTGCCAAAGCAACAGGTGTTAGCCCTCATGAGGTCTTGACAGGTAGGAAAATGGTGTTACCACAACACCTACTATACAGAACACATGAGCAAACTCTAGTGAGTGCATCCACAGTTCATGAATATATTGATGAACTGAGGAGGCATTTGCAACATGCATTTGCTTTTGTGCAGAGAAATATGGAAAGAGCTGCTGACAGTGCAAAGTCATATTATGATAAAAAGACATCAGCAAAGGAATACAGTGTAGGGGATCAGGTGTACAAGTTTCATTTTGGAAAAAGTAAACAGAAAAATTCTAAATTTCTAGCAGCCTGGCAGGGGCCATTTCGGATTATAGATAAGGTCTCTCCTGTAGTGTATAAAATTTTGAAAAATGAAGGTGAAACAGCAATAGAGCAGTTTGTCCATGTAAATCAAGTCAAACCATGCCATCCCAGACATGAGATCAGGCGGCTTGAGCATGTAGAAACAGATAAAATCCCTTGAACACAAAAAGAGATAATAAATGGGTACAATCAGGAGGCAGTGACAAAGAAGTTAAAAAGTTGATTGTTATGAAGGCACATAAACACTGTAGTATATGTAAAATATAATATAAAATAAATATGAATAAATAAATAAATAAATGCACATATAATGGAAGCTCATGGTTGGTGTACAGAGAGAAAGTGTGTTAAATATTGAATATCTGCTTGTTTTCTTTTAACTTGTGTTTAATTTCAGAAAAAAAAAAATGAAATATTTTTAGCAAGCATGTTTTATTTTTGGCAAAAGGATGAAGTTAGTATTGTGCTATGTACTTAATTTGTTTATTTTCTATTTTGATTTAGAAAATTAACATTATTTGGTCGGAGGTTCTGGGATCAGAGCCCACGGGAGACGATGGAGTCCTGGAGCCCACGAGGACGGATTCCGGGAAAGCCCCAAAGAGGGGTGAAGACCAAGGCTACAAAGCGATCAGCATTGAAGATGATACCGATGATAGGTTTAATGATGATGATATTTGGAGGGATCTTCAAGAATTCAGAAGCACAGGTTGTCATTGAACCTGGACCAGCATCTGGTATCGCGGTGGAAGAGGCACCAGGATTCATCATGAGTGATAGAAGGATGATTTTCCAAAATATATACATTCCGTTAAATCCTGAGATTTTGATTGAAAAACACTTGAACAATACCGGAATTAAGATTGAACAGACTAAAGAGTGGCTGGAAATAAGAAAAGAGGACACTAAGCAGTCAATAATAGATATACTAATGCAATTGGAAAAAACATTTGTGAATTCAGCAGACATTAAAAAGAAGAGAGGAAAGAGAGGTGCGGTGATGCTCGCGATATCAATGGTAATGTCTATAATTGGAGCAATAATAGGTACCACAATATCAACAGCCAATTCTATTTCGGTAGGAACACTGAGTACTAAAGCACAACAACTGAGTATTGACCTAGAAATAATACAAAAGACATTAGATGGAATTAGAGGGGGACTGGATGAACAAGTAAGATTCATAAATGAAACTGCAATCATTCTAAATGAACAAGCGGATGTGATGCAACGGGCGACTAAAATAATACTTAAGCATGACAGAACTTTAAATGAAATATTGAACATAATGAGTCCTGTTGATAGACTATTAACGAATTATATGAGAGAAGTTCAAACTGCAGTTTCACAATTGATTCAAGGACATATTCCCTTGTATTGTTTCGCAGGATATCATTCGTCAAATGATAGAAAGATTGACCAGGAGGGAAATTGACCTTATACAGGTAAAAATTGCATTCGAAATGGGGAATGCAATGCCGTTATATGTGGACTTGGAAAGACTAGAGATCGGATTTTTGCTATGCATCCCATTTGTAGCCCCTGAACTTATTTATCAAACGAAGTGGGTACACAACGTGGGATTTTGGCAAGAGGACAAATTCATTAAGATTAAGACTCCAGAAGTGGTGGCATTTCAGTCATGGGAACCTGAAGTTTATTTAATACCAAACCTGGAAACATGTGTAACATTTAAAGAACATAATTATATGTGTCCAGGTAAACCGTTTGTTCCTGATGCCACAGATGCTATTTGTGGGTTGAAATCTGACCCAAGTATATCAGAGGGATGTGAAGTGATTATTAGTAATATGGGGAGTGAAGAAATGGCACAGGCTAAGATGGTCAGAGGTAAATGGTTGGTCAGCACCTGCTTAAAGAACATGACGGTAGTACATTTAAACCATGGAACATACGTGGTTAAACAGGTGAAATATAATGTTTTTTATTTACAGGTTCCAAAGGATGCAATTGTGTCAATTGGGGGATTAACATTGTTTCATGTAACAAATGCTGTTTGGGAAAGCCAAGTGGAAAATATCGATTTTTTTCAAAGGGATACTTTTCCAATAGATCCGGATGTGGAATATTTATTGAATCACAAAGAAAGACATGTTATAAAAATGAATTTGAGAAAAAACAATATTACAATTAGTAATCTGGGCATAATAGAAGTGGAAAGATTTAATTGGGGAACCTGGGGGGAACGCTCAATAGTGGGTTTGGCTATCCTGGTGCTAATCATGGGTGGATGGTTGATTGTGCTATCAGTAAAAATGAAAATGTTACTGATTTTACTGACTACGTCAGGAAGAGAAAGATATCCCAATACACATGCATTTTAAAAGAAAAAGAAAGAACAAGTTGTTTTTAGGAATTGGCTTGAATCGTGGCCAGATTCTAAAAACAAAAGGAGGGTATGTAAGGATATTTGGCGTGTTACAGCACAGAGTACAACACTACTACACAGGTAGCAAACAGCATAGAGTACAGCACTACTGCACAAGTAGCACATTTTTTTTGCAGCACCACCACAAGGGTGCGGTGCATTGCTATATGGGTTACCAGATTAACAAGGAAAGACAGGCTATTCAGTCAAAAACGATTTTAACATATAAGATGCAAATCTATTTTTACAGTTAAAAGCACACGTGCTCATTTAAAAATGCACACTATTTTTCACCTGAAATGCCTATGGTGCGAGAGACACATTTGAAAATTAACAGCTAACCTATTAACCATTAACCTGACTAATAAAACCTTATTTAACATAACCCACTAATAAAATGTGTTCTCCACTGCAGAATTAGGCATACTCTGAAAGCCATTTAAATGTGTGTGCAGATTTTTTTTCTTCTCTTCTCTGCCTGATTCTCCGTGTTTTTGTGCACAGTAACTGCAGGAAGAAGGAAGTCAGATTTGCAACAATTGCAAATGTATAAGCGAAGCTATTGTTGAGAGTAGGAGGATGAGAGATGATGGATTTCATTGGGACACGTCATACAGAGGGCTGAGATGAAAGTTTTAGTGGGCAGTATCGGGGAAAAAGACAGGCAGACATTTTTCTGCACTACTGGGGAGAAGACCTGGCTGTGGGACTCCTGACTGAATGCAGATTCCTGCGTCCTGCTGCAGTCGAGATTGGGGAGAGCTGAAAGAAGGACCTTTCCACTGGCTGAGGCATTCCTATCTGCAAAAGCTGAGAATTCCAGGCAATGACCCCGGTTTGAGAAGGCAAGCGTTCCTTTTTGCTGGAGTTAATCTTCAAGGGAGCCACATTCACAAAGAGAACAGCCAAAGAGAACAACTAAAAAGATAAGGTAATGAGAAGTGTGGGAGCTGAGTGTGTACGGTAATATGCAGTCAGTGTAGGATTCCTGTGCGTGTCTTAATCATATACCAATGTTGCAATTTGAGTTCTGTTCTCCGCCACGCTCTTTGCAGTGTGTCATAGACAATGCTTTTACTGTACCATTTTATTTATTTCTGTAAAGAGTGAGATCGTGTTTAAATGCAACTTTTATAATACAGAAAAATATTTGAAAACAGACGGGTGGTGTATTTACTATTTACCATTACAATGCCGATGATGTGGGGAGATTTTTAAACAGTGCAATGGTCATTTTAAGACAGATGTGTGCATGTCAGAATCAGGATGAATAATTGTGAGCGACTGTAGCATAGCTCGTTGGAGGTACATGAGCCAACGGGAAGAGAGACTCTCTGAACATAGCTCCCTACCGTATATAAGGTAGTGGAAATTACCACAAGACTACCATATATAGCTCTCTGTCGTAAATAAGTCAGTGAGTTCGCCCATGGTGGCACACCAACACTATCACTGAAAAATGTGGTATTCCTAAAATGTAGGTCTGAGGTCTCTCTAGTGATCACACGAAAAATCTAAGCAAAGATAAGGGATTTTGGACATTGGGGCCACAAATAAAACAAGGGAATTATGCTCACCAAAATACCAGCAACCGCGCCTACCACCCACGCATACCAAATATGCATGCCTGGGTGCTGAAATAATGCATGTTCACTGTATTATTGTCGTACATGGCCCAATCTGAATACAAGGAGTGATTGTTGCTAAGTTATATTTCGGCGGTAAGAAAATACCGTCAGGCCCCAAATCTCCACAAAATACCCTACAGGGTTAAGCTTGTTGAGAGTGTATTTGGTGCCTACCAGGAGGATCTCTGTTTTATCTCCATTGAGACATAGACCATTTGCTGTCATCCAAGCCTGTATGGATGCGTATATGTTGGCTAGTGTCTTTGATAACACTTTGCACTTTAGGCCGATTTATTGACCTTCTTAATATGTTTAAATTTAGTAAAGCATGAATGAAGTGGAGTGAGAATGAGTGGTGTGTTTTGATTGTGTAGTGTTAGGTTTACAGGGTTTTGTATGTACATATTAGCAATTAATTGTGGCTTGGTGTACAATACAGATGAAATGTGTTTAATAATGATGTAGTTTTATATATGAACACATTTATGAATAAATGGTTTTGAAATAAAATGTGCCTCTAGATCTCACTTGCGAGATTGGACCGCAACACAAAATATGTGTGAAATGCAAAGAGGGTGTGTTTTTGTGTGCCCTCATGACTAAGACAAAACAATGTCTATGGATGTCACCCATAAACTAAACGGTGTTACAAAAGTAAAGGTCAGAGCTATTTACAGCTTAGGCTTACTCTTCAGCCTCTTTTCCCCAAATTTCAACCAGTTTATCACCTTGTTCAATTTACCTTCTACTGGACTTCAATTAACAAATTTCCACACACCTTTGTAAATGTCGGGATGCTCTTCCCAAAGTTCAATATAGTTCCTGGGCACCAAGTCTCAGGGTTCCCTTCCCCAAGATCAATGTCAAAAGATGTCACAAAAAGAAGTATTTTGAAGCTTTCTCTTTAATCTGTATGTCTGTAGTTCTTTACAGCTCAAGGTTCCCCTCCCCAAGTCTTATATGGACTAATGGTAGTTTTCCTCTTCACACAACAGCGACCTTCCTTGTTAGCATAGAGGGGTTTGCTGGTCGTGGCGCGGTTGTTAGGCCAAACGGTCCCCCCATTACAGGTCATGCAACCACGAACCGTGCATTCGCTTTCAACAGTTCTTTATTCAACAAGTAGTAGTTCTCTGGTCTGGGCGCAGTTGTTGGATCACGCGATCCACCCATTATAGGTCATGCAACCAGTAAGTTCAAGTTCTCTTTGAGTAGTTCAATATTGCAATGAACCAATTTTGTCTTAAATGCAATTCCACAACTACGCTAAACAAATGGTTTCTCAAATTCAGCTCCACAACAAGCACTTGTTCAGCCTTTACTTCAACTCTGCAATCAGTCTTTCATTCCATTTTTTTTATTTTTTTTATTTTTATTTGTATTTGGTTCAAGCAAACCTTTACAAACATTCTTCCTCAAATAGGATAAAAGAAATAACTGTACATTTACATAAAAAATATATCAATCGCATAACATGGCATACATACATTGTTTAAAAGAAGGAGAAAAAAAGAGAAATTCCTGTAACGAAAAAAGCAATCATCATCAAGTATATAGAAAAGATCAGGAAAGGAACAAAGAATCATCTAAGCATAAAAATACATGAACCTAACTTAAAATTGTCTAAAACAGTCTAGTTTAAGGCCCTTTAGGAACCCAGAAATTGCTAAGCCCTATCGTGTATTTTGTACATTCAGGCAACGTTTCCAGACCAAATCAATAGAGGAGCATACGTAAGACTCCCTCAAGGGGCCCAAGAAGGTGTTCCTGAAGTCAGCCAGCTGTACACAACTTAAAATGAGATGTTTCGCAGTTTCGCGCTCAGAATGACAGAATCTACATAAGCTTTCCACCATATTTATTTGATTTCGTTTCGGTAGGACATCGTTAGTAGGTAGGATATTCCATCGCAATCGCAACAACAAGCCTCGATGATAACGGTTTGGAAAGAGAGAAAGAATTTTGGAGAGGGATCTTCTTTTCTTATGCTCATGTGAAAGATGAGTCATAGATTTATATGAATGGAAAGTTTCTAATGTGGAAATCCAATCTTTATCTAGTAACCTCTTTTTAGTTAGCATTGCGTTGCTGGTTAGGGTTTCCAGGTTAGAGTTTATGTTTTGGAGGATCTTCTCACAGTTATTACCAAATGTTAGTAAGAACCCAGAGTCATTTATGTTATTGCCTATCAGCTCATAAAGAGTATTTACGGTAGGGACCTTAATTTTGGCATATGGCGAAAGCATCTTCCATTTTAATCAGGGCCCATATGGAGATATATCCCAGATCAAAATGTATTGCAGTTAGTGTTACCGCAATGGAAGGCCAAGGATCCGTCTCCAAATTCCACCTTCTATCTGGTTCAATTTATGCTTTACTGCTTCAGAACACAGTTCCAAACCATATCCCAATTTAGGGACCCCTTTCCCTTCTAAAAACATGAGCGCCGGTTTTATCGAGAATCTCCCAAATTTACGGTCAATTTTCAACATTTGCGTTCCCAATAATTTAGCTTTATGTGCTAAAATGTCCAACTGAGCTCTAGCACCCTTATATGCACCAACATGATGGCCCAAATATGTCACACTAGGGGAGATGCATGGACCAGGTTGGACGCTGTTTCTCACGTTCTCCCTTCGCAAATATGAGGATTTTGTTTTTATTCTTTTTGATTACCAGGCCATTATCCTTAGCATACATCGCAAAAGTGGCCAGGAGACGTTGAACCTACCCTGGTAGAATCAAACAGCAGAATACCGTCCACGTAGGGCAGCCAAATGATTTTTAAACCTACTCTTGGGGCTAGCAGCCCCTCTTTAATCAAGCACTCTGCCACATCGGACAGGTACTGATTAAAGATCCATGGCGCCAGTACGCACCCCTGTCTCACTCCAGAATGCATTTGTAGTCTTGATGACAAGTCACCCTTTTGATTAAGCCAGACTTGAATATCAGCGTTCTTGTAGACACCTTTGACCAGACTTAACAAACCCTTCGGTAGGCCCCGTAGTACTAATTTCTGCCAAAGTTTGTTGCGATCAACGCAATCAAAGGCTGCTGAGAGGTCGACCGATGCCATAAAAGTGCACCCCTTCTTCCTATTCCATGCAGCCTCCTGGATGCATTTTACGGCTAGGCTATTCATGTTTGTCGAGTGGCCCTTACAAAATCCAGTCTGGAAGATACTTAGCTGATGGAAGAATTTTTCCCAATCTTCAAGGTGTGACAGCAGGAAAGCTGAAAAGATTTTGCAATCAGCATCAATCAGAGAAATAGGTCGATAATTCTTGGGCTCTGACCTACTGCCACACTTGAAGATTGGAATAACGTAGGCTGTACTCCAGGAGATGGGGCAAATCCCAGTCGTTAGGATGTCCTTGAATTCATAGAAAAGGAGATTGGCCCACTGTAAAGACTGGAGGGGGGTGTCTGTATTTCTGCTCTCTATATGGTAGAGGAGAGGCACAGAGGACCCCAGCCAAGATTCTCTATTCGGTAGCTATGGTCGAGCAATTAAGGCCTAGCTTCTCAGGAGGTGATGCAGGCTGGTTCTTAAGTACAGTGTAGTCCCCAAGCACCCACAAAGGATTGTCCACACACTGTATTGGTTACAACACAGTCTTTATATAATTAATATTCAAGGTCACGTACACTAATACGATAATTCACTTTGTACTCAGAAATCAACAATATTAAATATATACAGTTCTAAAGTGGTACTACTAACGTTATCAGATCTCATTAAAGTGCATACGGTTAGAATGACACACAGATCAAAATAAAGAAGAAACCAGCAGTAGAGAGAGGAAGGAAAGCAAGATGGTTGAGCAATTGGCAGAATACTGGCCCGTTACCTAGACACAGTTCTGTGTGGAGATTCCCACAGCTGGGCAACCTGTAGAAGAAAGATGCAAGCCCAGTCCATATATTGTTCACACTAGACTTTCCAATAGTTCTGCAACCCCAAAGTACCTGGCGTTGTAGCGTTCCGCGTCGGGGAATCGACAGCCCTTCTTGAGTGTCCTCCCTTTCAGACAGGAGTCACGGGTCGTCGAACGTCTGACGAAGAACAGGTCGAGCTACGATGGTGAAGTGGCCGCGTCGTTCCTAGCGGTGCTCGTTGACGGGGAAGCGTGAACGTCCTGCCTAAGGGCGTTGAGTCATCTGAATCTCGGTGGTCTTTGGGTGGCGGGAAACCCTCTGGTGGATGCTCCTCGGCGCGTCGACGGTCAGGCCTTCTCCAGCAGGATACAGCAGGACACAGCAGCGACGATGCGGACGAGAGCGTCCTCGGATCAAGGAAGTTCTTAGGCAACGGGAGCGCGGCGGCTCCAGTCGGCGACAGCGGTCATCGACAGTGGCGGGCAACAGTCCGGGCACTTCTCCTTGGAGATCCGCAGCAATCCCTGTATCGGGTCGGCAGCCTGTCGAAGGTCTGTCTACCAGGGAGCTTAGGCAAAGATCCGCTGTGCACGATGGTCCCACATAGCGCGGGAAGAGGGCGCCTTACCAGGTCCTCTCTGGGTCAGTTCTTGAAGCACAGCAGCTTTCAGATTGCAAAGGAGAGCAACAGCAATTTTTCTCGTCAAGCAGGGTTTCAAGATCAAGCTTCAGTTACTCTAGTTACTCGTCGTAGTGGACTTCAGCTTCTGAACAGGATTCCTAGCAGTGAGAGGTCCCCAGATATACTGTTGATCTCCCATTCATTCCTCTGGGTCACACTCAAGCATACAATCACGACTACGGTCATTCATGCAGGCAAGCAGCCAATCAGGCACACAGGGCATTCAGGCCATTCACTTCTCTCCAGATACTCACAACAAGTTATGTGTATTGGGACAAGTACCGAGCCATTCAACACTCCAAGCTGCATTCATACCGGTTTCGGGCAGGGTTGTCTCAACCATTGTGTCAACCACCAGATACTAGACAGCCACAACATAGAATGCATATTCGTCACACACTCCATTCACCCAGGTCCCACCCACAGGCGTACCCACAACATAAGGTTGTTGAGAAAGCTCCAAGCCAGTGTGGTCGGCACTTCCCCACACTACCATATATGGAACTTCCACCTAACAGTCAGTCGGGGGGAAGGGACATTGGCAGGGCTTCCCGGGACTTCGGGAAGATCAAGGTAACAGGTGATGGAAGGCAAGAGGCCATGGGGACCATTTTGTCTCCATCCGGAATCTACAGATTCTAAATGACAGGGCCTGGGCATCCCAAAATGGAGGACGCTCAGGGCAACAGGCATTTCAGAACAGAGCTGCACCAGCCCACACCCTGCTCTGTGGATCACACACAGGTGCCAAAAAACATACACTAGGGGCACAGGGTTGCACCCCTACCCATGGGTGCCATAAGGGTATCCCATGGGTCTGTTCATCAAACCAAAAGAGAGAGAGCTGCACCGCCAGGAGTCCCACATGAACTCCTGCGCGGAAAACACGACAGAACACACGATAAAAACCAGTAAAGGACAAGGATACGGAGGCCATGTGCATCCGATGCATTTCCAGCATCACACCCACAGATTAGGATCTGATTTCAAAGTGTTTGTAGTAAGGCTGTTAGATCCCGGTGCACATGGCCGTTTACACTTCAGAATCAGCTCCCTAACTGTATCAATCACCAGCGTAGGCTCCCAGGTATCAAGAGAACCATAAGCAGAGATATCCTGTTGTTCCCCCCCAGTACGCATCAGATTAGACCTAAACCTATCGCCATAGAATGCTAACCATTCCTTTTTGGAGATCGGATTCAATTGTGAGATGGCATGATTAATGTCTTGACCATACACAATTGTCCAAAAGGCCCCCACATTAGCCCTGATTAATTTTTCCAACATAGACTCAGCTCCTCTCTGTAAGAATCTATGTTTTATAGTTTTGCGTAGATTTTTATATTGTTGCTTAATCAGTCTAACCCTGTTGGTCCGTAGGGCCGCATCGGTTACTAAGTTCTTAATACTCCTGATCTCCTTTCTCATAAGAGTTTTAGCCAGGGCCAATTCCCGATTGCAACAGTGGGTATGTGAGTTTTTGGTGCTATTTTATAAGATCGTAAGGCAATGTCCCTAATTGCATCATCGATCAGGGACATGGTCCCAGGAGCATTAAAGTTGTTTAACTTATATTCCAGAGTGGATTTATTCAGCTGGGCCCTCAAGTTTTGGTTTAGGGCATCAATGGTTCGAGGGGACCATCTAACGGCATTGCCCGAATTGCTTACTGTGACCTGTAGGTGTGGGATATGTTTCCTACTGATAACAGTCAGATTAAAGTGGGCAGTTAAGATGGCATGGTCACTCCAATTGTTGTAAGAGACCTTAAAAGCGGTGCATCTATTCCTTAGAAAATCATCCGGAAAGATGTAGTCCAGCATAGAGGAGCTCTCACCACGCCGCCAAGTATGCCAGGCAGTTTCCCCATGCTTTTTTTTGTCCGAGCCCACTAGGGGAAGAAGACCAATATTTCCCAATCCCACATACCAAGAGATACCCAGTTGTTTCTTCCAGGATAAACTAGCTGAAGCTAGCTCCATTTTACAAATTTCCCATGGGGAGTATTCAAACTGACAATCCGCATTCAAGTCCCCTGCTACCAGGATTCAACTGTTCTCATTTTCAAGGGCCCATGCAATTATTACTCGACACACCAATAGCCATCCAAGCAGGGAGTTAAGGTCATCCAAGTCTCCTGAAGACACACAACATTAGCATCTCTCCATTCCTGCAGACAGGCAGGATTACGCATTAGGTGTTGATTTCCACTGGTGTTTCAGGATTTAAAAGTTAGGTCTATCTTTCTAAGAACTCCTGTTGTTCAGAAAGCATGCTTATGGAACAAGTTTCTGCCACAGGGTCGAGATAATTGCGGCCCAATCGATATCAGTACCCTGTTTCTTTCACAAATTGCCTAGTTGTATCTGGCTCTCATTACCTAGCAGAAAACCGGGAGGGACATTCTTCTTCTGTAGTATGGACGAGGGCTCGGAGTTCACTGGCTCCAAGGACAATCTCGATTCAAATTCGAAGCCCAAATTCCTTAGTGGGCTACCCTAGGGGAGAATTAGTTCCTTAACCAAGAAAGAATCCAAAAATAGGAGACCTGTATCTCGGTGTTCTCTACCCGGAAAGGCCACCCTAGCAATATCCCTAGAGGTAATCAGAGCAAGTGCTGGGATCTCTGCAAAGATTGTCAGGATGTTAGATCTGTTCAGGCAAATCGGTTCCGCCAAACCCAGCAGGCTCTTTATACTAATTAGAGCCAATGGTGTACTTGGGGTTGTCAAGTGTCACGGTTTACCATGTGGCCCTCTCACATAGTTTTTATCAGGAGGTCCTTGTACCCCACTTTGCGCAATATTCTTGCATTTCTGAGTGTATGTGTTGAAGGGTTTATGGAGCCGTCTACCAGATCTCTTATTCCTGCGCATATAATAGGATATAGGGAAGCCGGAGGAATATTCTTTTCTCAGAATTTACCCCACCCTACTCCACTTTCAGATAGAGGATTCGCCCCTACAGAGAAAGAGTGCTTAATAGCAGAAGACGAGCATCCCTGAGTGGGACCCCATATCGAAGGGGGGGGTTAACATACCACAGTTCACCTGGTGTGCAGCCTGTTGCTCATTACTTGGTCCTAACATACCCATAACAGGGTGTGGGTGAGGCTCCATTTGTTGGTCCAACACCACAACCTTTTTGGTTTTCCTTGGGCCACATCCCCATCCAACTGTCGGGAACTTTCTTATTCGTACCCAGTTGACTGCTGATTGGGCTGAGGGTTAGTATCGGGACCATTATTGACGCCCACATCACTCACAGTGTCCCGCACAAGGGGAACATTTGCATCTGGAACATTATTTAACGGGATCGTATCAGTTTACATTATAGAGTCAACCAGCTTGGATTTTTGATGAGACACAGGCATATTAGGCCCTGTTCGAGGGATGGCCACCAAGTTAGGTCTAAACAGCGGGTTACTCTCAGGTCCCTGGGAAGATAGATCTCTGCATTCTGGTTTTAGTTACTAATACGGTTTCATGTTTTATTTCTCTTTTGGCTGTGCAGCACCTTATTTTCTCATTTAGAGTTTATTTATTTAATTATCATTTGTTAATAGTGAAGTTCTATTTGGAATTGGTTAGGCCTTAACTTTAGTTCTCAGAATGCTGGTGTGAGCCCAAGCCAAGATGGAGGAAAGGAACAGGAATCATGATTGGGTGAAGGCTGAACAAAGGATTGACTTGAACATTCTAAATCGCCTTTCATTAAGTTTTTCTTTTGAGCAAGTCATGTTTCTGTTTTCTCCTATGAATTTGGGCCTAATAACACTTGGGTCTAATAACACTTGTGAAGACTCTGAAGTTCAGAAGAAATCTGGTTTAGTTTACAAAGTAACTTTCCAGGACGAAGAATTCATCTGCTGCTATTTAGAAGAATCGAATAAGCTCTTCAAATCTCAATTCTGAGCTAAGTACTATTTAATTCTTCAGACTCAGGTTCCCAAGCTTGTTTATATTATTTATCTCTTTAGTAGGAATAAAGCCGGAGATTTTGTAACAGTGAAATCGGCAGTTGAAGGGTTAATGAGTTGACTCTGCGCACGAGTGAGTGCGCACGTGTTATTTTTGTGAGAGAACCGTGTTTAGACTTCCTCTCACGATTTCTGCCTACCTGTCATGATGCCTACCCCCGGAGCACCAGGCCAGGCCCAGCACCCCCGGGAGCAGGCATCACGCCCCCGGGTAAAAGCCCAGCGGCCCTTTATAGGGGCTCTTTGGACTCTGT
This sequence comes from Ambystoma mexicanum, assembly GCF_040938575.1. Classification (NCBI taxonomy): domain Eukaryota; kingdom Metazoa; phylum Chordata; class Amphibia; order Caudata; family Ambystomatidae; genus Ambystoma; species Ambystoma mexicanum. Next base: position 233,643,941 of record NC_090934.1, read on the forward strand.
CCTGGCACCGTTGGCGCCAGGCTCATGTTGGACTCAGTCCTGGCGCCATAGGCGCCAGGCTCATAAAGGGAAGTGTTTGGTGCACTTACCTGAAGCAGACCATGCTGCACACTCACCTGATGCAGACCATGCTGCATGAAGAACCAAGCCAAATGAGGCTTAGGAGGGACTATTTTTCTGAAGGAACTATTTTGTTACTTGGGTGGGGCTGTGGAAGAATACTCACCTGGAACTTCTTCCAAGGCTATTTAAGCCACACCCGGACAGCCACACGTGCTTTGCGTTGTTCTGCATCCCAGCAGCTGAACGCTCACCGTGCCTGCTCCTGCACCTGGACTCCAGCCACGCCCGCCTCGAACCTGGAACACATGTAAGGGAATAAGAGAAGAGAAAGGTGAAAACCAAGAACTATTTCAACCTTCTTACCTGCATCCGGAATCTTCACGCCAGCATTCCTGAAGGAAGACTTCCATTTAAAAGCACCGCGTTGCTCGCTGCAGCGCCGCGCTTCACTCACCTGTTCCCGAGACGCCGCCCGGCTCCATCGCGGCTCTCAGTGCCGGTCGCCACATCTCTGCACCGCACCTAAGGAGAGAAGAAGAGACAAAAGGTGAGCAAGGGAACACAAGAGGAAAGCCGGATTTTCAGCCATATTACTTACCGGCTATTCTTGGTGAGCCATTCCACATCTCGGGTCGGCGCCACATCTCTGGCAGATACTGCACCCCGGCCCCTATGGGGAAAGGACAAAAGACATTACAGGGAATTATAAAGACATTTAGAGGGGTCGCCCTCATCACTGACTCACCTGATTTTACCCCGGCAATTTAACCCTTCAACGCATTGCCTTTGTTCTGCACCTGAAATAAAGGACAGAAAAAGACAACATAAAAGGAGGCTCACACTTGAACTTTTGCATCTTCATCCTTACGGCGTATCGCTCAGTAAAGTCAAGTGGATTTTCCAGCGCCATTCTGAAAACCAGGGAAGTAACTGGACGAACGCGCGCCCCTGCACCAGAAGCAGGATGGAGAGTGCATCCTTCCAAACCATAAGGTGAGCTTAAACCGGGGGTTTTGGAGGAAGTCAGAGGAGAACGAAGGGGTAGAGGGGGGAGCAAGCACATTATTCAGCAGACAGTTAATCCCCTTTCTCATCTGCAGAAGGATATTCCTACGGGCCAGACAAGCAAGATTTGGGGGTCCTGTTCAATCGGTGGTCCGAATTCTGCGCATCACGCTTGAAGAGGCCACAGCAACCCAGACCAGACCAGTGCCTCCGTGGGAGCCTGGTGAGCGTCACATTACCTCTTCAGGAGCTTTGTTCTTCGCTGTACCTGTTTCCAAGAGAAAGCAGCTGACGTTACGTGCATGTCAGATCCTGCTGAGGTGAGGCTGCGGACCACAGTGGTTTTTCGGCACTGGCGATGATACGAGGTGAGAGAGAGAGTGGAGTTCCCTTCCAGGCTGTTTTCGTCAGGATATGAAGGTAAGCGGTTGCGCGTGTGACTGTTTTCTCTACGTTGTGCATTTTATTTTCCTGTTCCGGAGCGAGTGACTTTATTAGAAGTTTACACGGCACACGTAGAATTCTTTCGTTTGGTTGCGTGGTAAGCACAGTGACAATTACGTCAGTCAGAGACTTAGTAATTGTAGTCAGGGAACCTTTTCAAGTTTCTGTTTCTGGGCACACTGCATAGCTTTGGAAGAAATGTAAGTACTTGTTCTTTCTTCTTTTGGCTATGCATCTAGTGACAAGACTTTCTCTCAAAGGTGAACATTTTCGTAATGAACCATATGGAGAATGCATAATTATCAATCCATGAAAGAAATATAAAACATTTATCTGAATTGCCTACTTCATCCCTGAGCAGAAAAAGAAGACCCTTTGAGTGAAAAGACAAAATTAAGGAAAGGCATTAGATTCAAAAGATTACACTCTTTCCAGTAAAACTGTGTCCTGGTTCAAAGTGCTCAAGTAGGAGAACTTAGTCAGAGACTGAGTAGAGACTCTTTGAATCTTTAGCCTGAACTATACTCATTTTGAATTAAAGGGTGCACACTTTAAATCAGATGATGGGCAAGAACTGAGAATAATCAGCTAAAAATCTCATGAAAGAAGCTGGAAGGTACAGATTTATGAACTCAGTTTGAAATCTTAAGAGATAATTTCCTCTAAGCTATTGAAGAGGAACTCTCAGGTATTTCTTAGTAATGTAGCTGAAATATTAATAACTTTAGAGAAGTGTAATGTATGAACTATTAACTTTGTGAATCCTTCACCTATACAGATACACCCCAGAAGGAAGTTGCAGTTCCAGTGTCAGAGTTTTTTTATTTTCTCCACTTCCCCTTTCCCTCCGGGGTGTCACAAGCTCAACTGGTTTTATTGTTAGTTGAGAACGCTACGCTTTGGTGGGTCTGTGGGGTTCAGCAGCTCCTGCGTAGGATAGAAGTCAAGTCCTGACAGAATGAAATGCCCAAGTAGTTAACTTCGCCTGAGCTGCTTGAACCCCATCTAAAAGAAAAGGTTGAGGAAATAAGTGTTAACGTGACTCACATTCAGGAAATTACAGAGGGGGGATTACTGGGTAGGGGGACGAGACAGAATCATGATCCCCACCTTTTACAGAAGGAGGGGTCTGGGTAGGCCAGACAGTTTGGAATGGGAGCTGTGGGGGGCGTGAGGTCCTTGATTATGCCTGTGCCCTTAGCTCTGCCAGAACATTTTGCAGGAGAAGCTATACGGTTTCAGACTTTTTTTTACACAATGTGAATTGTATTTTTTAAGCAGGCCAGAGGTTTTCTCTTCCGATACTTCGAAGATAACTTTTATGTTATCCTACCTTTCTGGAGAGGCAGCAAGTTGGGCTGGGTTGCTAGTTAAGCAAAGGAATCCGGCCTTGTATAATTTCAGACTCTTCAAGGAAGAATTTGGTAACCTCTTTGATAAGCGTCAGGTATCTCTCCAAGTAGATGGGGAATTTTTAGAATTAAAGCAGGGCAATCGGGATCTGGTGAGTTATATTACACATTTTAAGACTTTAGATTTGGAAAGTCACTGGTCTGAAGAGAAGAGAGCATCTCTATTTTATAGGGGCTTGAGAGATGAGCTCAGACATGCCTTAGCAGTAGTAGTAGACAGACCTTCTTCTTGTAAGGCTATAATGGACTTGGTGGTTCAGTTGGATTTTCACCAAAATGAGAGAAGACTAGAGCGTAGAAGGGTTTTTGGGGAAAGTAAGCCAAATCCCAAGTTAGAAATACCCTGTTTGGAGTTTGTGAGTAAGGATGTGAAATCCAGGTCTGCTGAGATGCCAGGGAAGGCAAGAGGTCCTTTATCTAAGGAAGAGAAAGAGAGACGATGTGCTAATAATCTTTGTCTGTATTGTGGTAGAAGTGGCCACTTTCTTGGAAATTGCGCTTAAACCCCGAAAAGGTTTCAGTCTTCTGAGAATAGGACAAATCAAGTGGCCAATACTGTTCAGGCGGCGGTTCCGCATATAACAAACAATGTATCCTTATTCTTTGATGAGAGGTTGGTGTGAAGTGGTCCAGTGGTTATTGATTCGGGGGCAACTGGGAATTTTATGGACTGGGGGTTGGCTAAGAGTTTAGGTATTCCATTGGTTAAGAAAGAGTTGGTTGAGCAAGTGAGTTCAGTGGATGGTTGGAACTTGACCTCAGGACCAATTACCCATGAAACTTCACCTTTGGTGATGATTATAGCTGGAAGTCATGGAGTTGGTTTTTGAGATTATTGATGCACCCCAGCTACAAATCATTTTGGGAATGCCCTGTCTTACGTTTCATAATCATTTAATTGATTGGGGCAGGAGGGTGATAGATCTTAAGTCTGAGTTTTGTAAGGAACATTGTTAATTTTCCCAACATCTAGAGGAATCAGGTTTTAGAGAATTCAGTCGTTAAGGGTGTGGGGGAGGTTGGCGCCCTCTTGCACTGACATACTATTAGAGCTGTGGTTGGAGAGCTGCCTGATTGTTATAGGGAGTTCAGAGATGTGTTTGATGAAATAGTGGCAGGAGAGTTACCCCCTCTCCATGGCCACTCTCAACTCCTCTGCCAACTTTTATAGAAGATTTATTGATGGCTTTTTGCAGATCATCCCCCCGATTACTAAGCTTCTCAGAAAGGGAGAAAGATTTTGTTAGAATACAGAGGTGAACAGTGCTTTTCAAATTCTTAAAGAAAGTTTTACTTCTGGTCCAGTTCTGCTTCATCCGGATCCAACCAAGCCTTTTTTTGCGGAAGCAGATGCTTCTAATTTAGCCATGGGGGCTGTGTTATCACAAAGACATGAGACCACTGGACAATTGCATCCAGTTGCCTTTTTCTCTAAGAAACAGTTTTGACTGACCATTGCAATCTATTATTTTTGAATTCAGCAAAGACATTAACATCTAGAAAATTGAGATGGTCTTTATTTGTTGCTGACTATGATTTTGTGGTAACTTTTAAGCCAGGCAGGGGGTGTGGCTTACAAGCCATGGAGTAGGACGCAGTATCCTGAGGAGCTCCTGCAGATCCGGAATCGATCTGCGTAAAAGCATGATTAATATCACCAAAAGACGCTGAAAATATAGGCAAGTGTGTCGGAAGACAGGCGGCATGACAGCTGAAGCTTACAGGAATATTGGGAAACGGAATCGGGAGATACGTTGATGCGGCTGCACACAGATAAAGAGAAAAAGATGGCCGACCCAAACAACAAAGGGACCGAACTAAGTAACAGCTAATGCAGACGATTTCTATAAGGATTTGCATGAAAGAAGAGCTGAGGCGGCGCGCCACACAGAAGCACCCGGATAGCGAGTGCAAGTCTGCGCAATGACATGGAAGCGGAGCCGGGTGCTGCGGCAAGGAACGTACCTGAGGCACTCTGAGCGGCAGCTAAGAGAGACCCAATCCCAACCGGAGATCAGCCCGGATAAGAAGAAGGACCCGCGACCCACTTTGGAAACAATGGGACCAGCGTGGGCCAAAGGAACGAAACAGACGTGAAGGCAGGTGCTAAATAAGAAGCGCAGCAGGAAGACTGGGAACGAGGCCCTGAACGATCGTGCTACCCGCACAGACATTCCATACAGAAGGGGCCGGATAAGGAAGCATTGCGGGAAGCCTGCAATAACATGCAGATAATCCGCGAGTGTGGAAAGCAATGCGGATGCGCCCGTGAACACCCCAAGGAGGCTGACAACACCGGAGGAGCCCACCTGGAAGGCCCCGGTAGTGCAGCATCAGAACAAAAGAACACAACACCGGAGGGAGCTGTCTTGAAGACTGCAGCAGCGCCGCATATGAACAAAGGAATGCAGCAAGGGAAAGGTGTACAGTAAGGACTGACACAATAGGAACATTGAAACAGAAGGGAAAGGGTAACACCAGTTGGTCAGAAGAGGTGCAGCACGAGGGCAAAAGGACTAATGAGCAGGGGGATATGGACTACAAATATAAGTCAGCAGTGAGTGGAGATTGGAAAAACCGCTGGCAAGGAGCGAAGATGCCCAGTGCAGCACACAATCACACCACAGCAGCATAGACAGGTGTGGAAGCAACAGTCCACAAGCAGTGAGGAGTTACCACTGTGGCAACATGGATTACAGCCACAACAGCTAGGTGGCAACAAAACACACACGGACCAGGTGGGAGACGGGCTAACACCAGAACTGCACCCAACCTGGAGGGCCTTTGGATCAAGGCGGACCAGAGATACCCCCCAGAAAAGTAAGAGAGGAGCTAAACAAGAGCATAGCCCCCCTCAATTGGAAGAAGGACCTCAAGAATAAGGAGGACCGGGCACAAAAGAATATCCCAACTGGGGCCCCAGGCACAGAAGGAAATGGCTAACAAGCTGCCCAAGGCAAAAGGGAAACAACCCACAATAGAGGAATTTGCCAAGCCATCGCAGGCGGCAGAGGGGGCCAGCGGAAGAGGACAAGGTACTCGAGAGGATGACAAGAATGTACTCAGCAATCAACAGATACTGGATGCCATAGCAGAATTAAAAATATCGTCAGAGAGTAAGATGGACACGGCCATATCGACCTTAAAAACTGCACTGGAGACCAAAATAGACGCAGTGACCATAGATGTGAACTTACTGCGACAAGACGTAAGAGGACTGGACGAGCGCACAGGAACCCTAGAAAAGGAAGTAGCAGATAACACGAAGACAAGCAAGACTAACGCAAAGGATGTCCATGTGCAGACCGCGGATCCCTACATGGAGATTCAGGACCGAGGCTCTGCAGGACGAGGGGTTTCGGGAGGGCCTGAGGGAAGCCATCGAAGAATACTTTGATATAAATACGGGAAGCGTCAGCTCTGTGGGCACACTGTGGGAAGCGTTTAAGGCAGTGGTGCGCGGGGTAGCCATTTCCCAAGCTAAGGGGCTACAGGGGGGTATCAAAAGGGAACTCCAAGAGGCGGAAAGGGAGCTAGAGTATCTAACACGTTGCGAGAGCACCGCTCATGATAACAGAACCAAAGTAAAGGAGCTACAGTTGTCCTGCAGCGCACTCTGGGATAGGCTATGCAGACTCAATTACAGGAAATATACGGAGAGGATACACGCAGGGGGCGACAAGCCGGGCAGACCGCTGGCCTGGCTGTATAAGAGTGAGACCCCCCGCTCGATGATAGGTGAGATCAAGGATGAGAGAGATTGCATATGCATAACTCAGAAAGAGGTAAATGAGGAGTTCCTTAAGTTTTACAGACACTTGTATGAGGGCACGGGGGAGGACATGTGTCAAGACATACTGGACACATTGGAGGACATAGAACTGCCCACCCTGGATGACCTAGAACGCGCGGAGTTAGACACACCCGTCACCTCGGATGAGCTGGAGGTAGTGATTCAGAATTTGCCCACTTGCAAGGCGCCTGGTTCGGATGGGCTGCCTAGTGAGTTCTACAAAACGTACAAGCAAGAGCTGCTTCAGCCACTGCTTGCCACTTTCTACGAGGCCTATTAGCAGAGGGAACTCCCATTGTCCCTCCTCGAGACTGTGATCATTCCGCTCTTGAAACCAGGCAAGCCGGCCGTGGAGTGCGAGTCTTACAGACCGCTGTCCATGCTTAACCAGGACAGCAACATTCTTACGGCTGTGCTGGCCAATAGACTGAAGAAGGTGATTGGGAAACTGATACACCCAGATCAGACGGGATATGTCCCAGGCAGGAACATCACCGATAACCACAGGAGACTACACCATATCATTGACCAAACCGAGGAGGACACGGGCGAGTTGGCTATAGTGTCATTAGACGCGGTCAAGGCCTTCGACTCGGTACGATGGCCCTGGCTGAAAGCGGTCCTGAAGGGGTACGGAATGGGACCTGGATACCTCAGATGGGTCCAGTTGTTTTACAGCACCCCGATGGCGAGAGTCAAAACAGGGTCCACAATCTCAGATACCTTACAACTTTGCAGGGGGACCAGACAGGGATGCCCCTGGTCACCCATGCTATATATACTGGCATTAGAGCCGCTGGCAATATGTCTGCAGCAACAATATGGGGAGGTGGGCATACGCACTGTCAGTGGAGGGCACATGATATCACTATATGCGGATGATATGCTCCTTTATTTGCGTTATCCAGAAGAAAACCTGCAGTATGTGCTGGAGGTAATAGAACGGTACGCCACCCTTTCGGGCATATCGGTGAACCCTAGAAAGTCTAGTCTGTTTCCTTTGGGCAGATACAGGAATGTCCCGCTACAGAGGCTGCCTGTCCTGCCAGTACCATGGCAGCCCGTGACATTTAGGTATTTGGGAATAAATATTTACCACAAGGTCGAGGCAGAACACAGGTATAACACGGAAAAGGCAATAGAGGGGATCAAGAACAGCATGGTATTTGGGTCTGGATTGCCCCTGACCATGATGGGGAGGGCGGCCTTGATCAAGATGGTGGTCCTGCCTAGACTCTTGCACTTTGTCGTGGATGTCCCGTTTTTGATACCTGGGAGCCTATTCGCGAAACTTCACAGCGTGTGTAGGGGTTTCGTGTGGGGCAGCTCTAGGAATAGGGTTGCTCTGTGGAAGCTCCAGAACCCATGTGACAGGGGTGGATAGGCCTGCCTAATTTTGAACTCTATTACCTGGCGGGGCAGCTGCAGTACGTGGCCAGGTGGCTTTCGGCTGAAGACTTGGCGGAAGCTAGGCTTCTGCGTGGAGACTCAGCCCCATACTTTCTGATGGAAGTGGTGTGGTTGTGCAGAGATAAACTGGTGGGCAGGGGGCGGCTACTGAGGCTGGGTTGGGAGATCTGGCACAGGACATGGAAGATTGGGGGGGATTCTGAGCCGTACTCCCAGCAGGCCCCTTTGGCGGTGCTGTGCGGGAACGACTCTCAACTACTCGAATCGGTCCGTAGATACTGGGAACAGGTAGGCCTGGCCACCCTTGGGGACATATGGCAGGAAGGAGAGGCATTGGACTTTCAGAGGTTGCAGGAAGAGACGGGGTACATGGTGGCCAATATATAACCTACACTAGGCTTGTGAGAAAGACTAGAGAAAGATGGCCCGAGACTGCTAGCGGAAGATCCTGACGCCTCCCTGGAAACTATGGATGATGTATTGGAGGGCGGGCACGAAATATCGAGGATATACGAGCTCCTGCGAGTAAGGGCAGGGAAGGAGTTGCTTCAATTGAGACAGGATTGGGAGGAAGAGGTGGGAGGACCCATGACAGACGGGCAATGGGAATGGGCCCAGAGGTACCATAAAAAGGTGTCCCGGAACTCGAGATTCCAACAGCTTCAATTGTACGTTACCCACAGGGCTTATTTAACTCCCGGGAAGATTGCAAAGTTTGGGGAACCAGAACACAGGAATGCCCCAGGTGTGGGGAGTTGAATGTGGGACTGCTACACATGTTTTGGGCTTTCCCAGAAGTGCACAGATTTTGGGACGAGGTTAAGACGAAACTGGCTGGTGGGGGGATGGTGCTGAATGTGGAATCGGCCTGGTCATGCATGCTTGGGCTTTTTCCGAGACCCCGGCATTCAAAACACATAAGCAAGATGAAGGACCTAGCTTGTGTTTTGGCCAAGCGCAGGATTGCCATGGGCTGGAAGGCGGCCCATAGACCCAGGGTGGAGTTATGGTGGGCGGACCTCTTGAGGTGGGCGGAAGCTGAATCTGTAGTCTGGTTTGAAGCGGTCACTAGGGGGGGCGAGGAGGAAGTAGGGCCCTTGCTGGCCTGGCGGCAATTGGTGGCCTCTATGGCAAACTCTCATCAGGGTAACAACGGTACAGAGGACCCGGATGATGATTGCCTAAGTACTGTGCTACCCAATGATGCTCCTGTAAATGACATGTGAGAACTGGCTCTAGTTTAAGGGAGGGGGGGAGTTGGGGAGTTCTAATGAAAATGTGTTGGACTATGATGCTTTCTATGCTTTGAAACAGTTGTAGTGTGTTTGTTTGACTTCAAAATAAAATAAAGATATTTTTTTTAAAAAAAGGATGTCCATGTGCTGCAGCAACAGATGCGCAATCTAGAAAACAGAGCCGAGGATAGCGGAAGGACGGGCCCGAAGGAACAACATGCACATAATAGGGCTCCCGGAGGGCGAAGAAGGATCTGACCCAACAAACTATATCGAGAACTTGCTGCTACAGGAGATAATGGGGGCGCATTGAGTCAAGGATTCACATTTGAGAGAGCGCACAGGGCCCTAGACAAGAGACCGCCACAAGGGGCCCCACCGCGTCCCATGATCGCAAAGATCCTCAACTATAAAGACAGGGAGAAGATCCTGGAATACTTCCGCAAAGGGGAACCATAAGCAGGGCGTCAGCAACAATCACGGCATACCCGGACTATACACTTATGGTTCAGAGACAGCGCTTGAATTATGTGGCAGTGAAGAGAAGGTTACGAGAAGCAGGCTACAGATACATGCTCTTGTACCCGGCAAAAATGAAGGTGATCCTAAAAAACAAAGCCCTGTTCTTCGAATCACCGGAGGAGGTGGCCACGTGGCTTGACCAAAGGAACTGTCCGACCGGAGAAGAAGGTCGTAATGAAGATGTCACAGCAGAATGAAGCGGAACCTGAGAACCGCCGTGCTGAAACACTAGATGGCGACACGAGAGATAAGTACGAAACACAAAAAACATTGGGACTAGATTATAGCAGAATGCATATATAAAGGATAGAGCTCACCATACAGACATGTATAATGAAGAACTGTAAGAGGATAGCAGGAGACAGCACCAGGAGACACACTACCATCCCCCCAGAGGTAGTTTAGTTAGGATACTGTTAGTGCGGTATCCACCCGCTGTGTACCGAATATCGGGAGTCTGAGAAAAGGGCTAGATACGGGTGAGCCTGAGATCCAGAGAAGGAGCTGGGCAACAATGTTGGGAGGCTGGAAGTGGGTGGAATGAGGCCAACAGTTGGGGCTGGGAACGGGGGGGGGGAGGTGTTGAATGGGGGCAATTGAACAAGCTTACACCTCCAAGTATGCACACATGAGACAGAAGAAAACGGAGAGGAAAGGAAGGGTAGGATATGGATAAGATGGGGAGTTTGAAAATAATTACTTGGACTGTCAGGGGGCTCAATAGCTATTTGAAAAGGAATAAAGTAATGCTATATCTGAGGCGACAGAAAATAGATATCGCCTTACTACAGGAAACCCACTTAACAAAGGAGAAGCAGGAAATAATAAGTAGGAAATGGAGAGGCACCACCATAGGAGCGACATACTCAGCGTACGCCAGAGGCATTATCACATGGATAGCGCCACATGTCCCCTTTAAGCTGCTACAGACCACAATAGAACCTGATGGGAGGATAATACTGATCAGGAGCCTGGTGGAAAACCGGGAGCTAAGTATTATTAACACATATACCCCCAACCAAGATACGGCAGGCTAATGTAAGTCCTTATACAGCAAGATTTGCCCCTACATGGGAGAAGAAGTCATATGGGGGGGAGACTTTAACTGCACACTGGACCCCAAAGTAGACACACCAGACAGCAAAATGGCTAAGCCAGCCCCAGCGGCCAGGGCTCTTGGGGACCTACTGAGGGATTTTCACTTAGTGGATATATGGAGGATACACCACCCATGTGATAAACATTATTCACACTACGCAGCACCACAAGACCTGCACACACGATTGGACTACATTTTTGTAAGAGCAGACCTGACAGGATAATTAGTGAGCTCAGAATATAAGGCAAGAGTCTTATCGGACCACTCGCCACTTATTGCGGAATGGCAATACTCTCCACCCAGAGCAAGAATACCGACATGTAGACTTAGGGCGGAGGACTTGCAAGACGCAGGGTTCAGGGAAGACTTGAAAAAGGAGATAGTTGAATACTTTGAACTCAATAAGGGAAGCGTGGAATCTGTGGGCACGCTTTGGGAGACATTTAAAGTGGTGGTGAGGGGGGAGGCAATATCCAAATCCAAAGGGTTACAGGACGAGATCACCAAAGAGCTACAGGCAACAGAAGAGAAACTAGAGGAAACCATGCACAAGGCAGGGCACTCCCAAGAAGAGGTGCAGGAAATTAGCGGGCTAATGGAGACAAGCCGGGTAGGCTGATAGCCTGGTTATATAAAAGCGAGACACCTAAGCAACCAATTAGAGCGATAAAATGCAATAATGGACAAACACTAGACACCCAGACAGATGTAAACGAACGCTTTGTAGAGTTTTACCAAAATGTGTACGCTGACATGGGTGGAGCAACAGAGGAAGATATCCTAGAAACATTGGAAGATATCGGCCTCCCAAAGCTGCAAACACAAGAAAGGGAGGATCTGGAGGCCCCAATAACTGTAGAGGAATTAGAGGAGGTGATCAAGCTTTTACCCACTAGCAAGCCCCCGGGAGCGGACAAACTCCCTAGCGAATTTTATAAAACATAGAGGGCAGAATTGCTATCTCTGATGCTGGCGATATTGAACGAGGCACTAGAAAAAGGAGCATTGCCGGAGTTGCTGAGGGAAGCGATCATCATCCCACTCTTAAAACCAAATAAGTCCAGCATGGACTGCGGATCGTATAGACCGCTGTCCTTGCTGAACCAGGACAGCAAAATATTAACAGCAGTACTGGCGAACAGGCTGAAACCAATCATCAGCAAACTTGTACATTCAGATCAGACAGGGTATGTCCCGCATAGGAACATATCCGATAACCTCAGGAGGCTGCACCACATCATAGAACAGGTGGAGGGGGACGAAATGGCGATAACATCATAAAATGCGGTAAAGGCCTTTGACTCAGTGAAATGGCCATGGCTGATGGCAGCCTTAAAAGGCTATGGGATGGGGTCAATATACCTGAAGTGGGTATACCTATTATACAGCGCGCCACTAGCACGAGTTAAGATGGGAGTGACAATCTCTGACCGATGGCAACTAGCCCAGGGCACGAAACAAGGATGCCTGTGGTCACCGATGCTGTTCATTTTGGCGTTAGAACCCCTAGCAATATACCTGAGGCACAGTTATGGGGAAGTGGGGATCCCGACGAAAGAGGCACTACACTTGATCTCAATGTACGCGGATGATATGCTGTAATATCTAAAATATCCGGAAGAAAATCTAGAATACATATTGGAAGTGATAGATAGATACGCATTCTTTTCCGGAATAACAGTGAACCCCAAGAAGTCATGCATGTTTCCCATGGGCAGCTATAAAGGGATACAACGACATAAACTACCAACACTCCAAATACAGTGGGAAAGCAAGTCCTTTAGATACCTAGGGATAGACATATATCATACACCAGCGGCCAAATATAAAAATAACACAGAGAGGGTGGTGGCCAACATAGAACGTAGTATGAAGTTTTGGACTAAGCTCCCCTTGGCTATGATGGGAAGAGCGGCATTACTGAAAATGGTGATGCTGCCAAGATTGCTGCACTATTTCGGGAACATACCTTACATGATACCAAAGCGATTCTTTGACAAACTCCACGGCCTGTGCAGGGGATTCATATGGCATAACACTAGAAACAGGATAGCACTGTGGAAATTACAAAATACATATGATAGGGGAGGAATAAGATTGCCAAACTTCGAGTCATATTATGTAGCCAGCCAATTACAATATGTAGCTACGTGGCTTTCAGATGACCCGACCACGGAGTGCAGACTACTAAATATGGAATGTGCCCCGTTGTTCCTGAAAGAATGGATCTGGTTGCCCAAGATACAACAGAAGGGATACACAAGGATGCTTGGATTGGGGCGCGAGGGGGGAAATATAGCGGAAAGCTTGTCAGATGGCAGGGAACCCAGCCCCATATTCCCCGCAGATACCACTAGTGACACTAAAAGGGGTAGACGAACAGCTGAGGAGGATAATCTGCAGACATTGGGAACCAAATGGTATAGCAACGGTCGGAGATATGGTGCAAGAAAGGGAAATAGTAGAATTCAAAACAAACGCTGGTAGGAGGCACCGGCTTGCAACGAGGCCAACACATCACATATTCTAGGTTGATACGGCTGGTAAAAAATCACGTGGGCGGACTCAGGGCCGGAAAGGGAGCCTGATACGGTCATCGAAACACTCTATGACGTAGCAGATGGAGGCCACGAGGTATCCCAAATCTACGAGCTGCTCATGTCTAGAGTCGGTAAAGAAGTGCTCCAGCTGAGACGGGATTGGGAGGAGGAAGCAGGAGAACCTATGAGTGATTGGATATGGGAAAGAGCCCAAAGATATCACAAGAAAGTGTCTAGAAATGCAAGATTGCAGCAAATCCAATTATATATTACCCACAGGGCATACATGACCCCGAAGAGAATCGCGCAATTTACGAATGCAGTTATACAGATGTGTCCTAAATGTGGAGAAGTGAATGGTGGAATGGTATACATGGTTTGGGGATGCACAGAAATAGGCAGGTTCTGGCGGGAGGTGGCGAACTGCTTATAACCGAAAGGAGTCAAACTACAAATACAATCCTTATGGTCATTCATGTTGGGTGGGTTTCCCAGGCCTCGCAAGATTGCAGCAAATCCAATTATATATTACCCACAGGGCATACATGACCCCGAAGAGAATCGCGCAATTTACGAATGCAGTTATACAGATGTGTCCTAAATGTGGAGAAGTGAATGGTGGAATGGTATACATGGTTTGGGGATGCACAGAAATAGGCAGGTTCTGGCGGGAGGTGGCGAACTGCTTATAACCGAAAGGAGTCAAACTACAAATACAATCCTTATGGTCATTCATGTTGGGTGGGTTTCCCAGGCCTCGCAAGATGAAACATACACGTAAACCTAAAGACCTGGCGTATATACTGGCCAAACGCAGGATAGCCATGGGCTGGAAGGCTAACAACAGACCGAGGGTGGAAATGTGGTTGCGGGACCTACAGAAGTGGGTAGAAGCTGAGACGGTGGTGTGGGGGGAGGTAGCTAACAAAGAGGATGAGGATGCCGGAGACACTTTGATGGCTTGGAGACAGCTAGAAGCCACTCTGTTTGAGCCGGCTCAGTCCGATGATGATGAAGGAGATGACGCCCCGACAGGTGAACAAGGAACAAACCTGCAGCGGAGCTAAGGTAGATGCAGGGTAGGGAGTAAGTTTGGGAGGGCAGGGGTGGGTATGGGAATGTTAAGAAATGTTTTGGGTTTGTTACATGTTTGTTTGCAGTGCAAAAATAAATAAAAATTGTTTTTAAAAAAAATCACTTTTAAGTCATGCAGGTTAAATGGAAAGGCGGATGCCTTATCTCGGATGTTTCCTGGTTGTGAACTGGTAAAACAGTTTGATCAACTGCCTTTAACTTTAATCCCTTTGGAACGCTTCATTGTTGCAGGAACCTTGATTGACGAAAATCTTTACATGGAGGTTAAGGATAGCATGACTCCGGAGCAGATGAAAAGGTGGATTAGACAGGATCGAGGAATGGTGTACCTTTTTTTGACTCTAAACTATATTTGCCCTCAGAGAAGCTTTGTGAAAAGGTTTCGGTGGTATGTCATGAATCAGTTTTGTCAGGTCATCCTGGTTTTAGAAAACTTTCAAACTGGTCCTGGGAAATTTTTGATGGGAGACAATGAGCGTGGACATTTTTAATTTTGTTAAGACTTGTGAAACCTGTGCCCGAGTCAAGTCTCAAGTTGGAAAACCAGTCGGTCTTTTAGACCTCCTCCCATTTCACCTCATCCTTGGCACACAATTTCAATGGATTTCATTGTAGATCTCCCTAAGGATCAGAGATGTTCAACCGTCCTAGGGGTCATGGACTTACTTACTAAGGAGGGGCATTTTATTCCCATCAAGGGGGAGGTCTCGGCAGAAAAGTTAGTACAGTGTATTTCCCAAGGCATTGTTCGTTTGCATGGTCTACCTAGTCAAATCATTTCAGATAGGGGATCTCAGTTTGTATCCAGAATTTGGAGGGCATTTTGTAAGATTTTGGAAGTGGAGGTTAGGTTAACATCTGGATATCATCCTGAGACCAATGGTCAGGTAGAACGGGTGAATCAGGAATTGGAAAAATACTTAATGTGTTACTTGCAGAAGTGGGACAGTTGGGTTGATCTCATTTGGGTTGCTGAGTTTGCGTGTAACAATTCTGTGAAGGATTCTACCTCTATTGCTCCATTCTTTTGTATTCAAGGTTTTCATCCCTGTTTCCTACAGGAATTAGTGGGGGACGAAATTAACTGTCCTGAGGTTGAAATCCGGTTGCTAGCTATGAGGGAGAATTTGGAAAAGGCTGTTAAAGCCCTTCAAGTACATAAGGCTAATTACAAACGATTTGCTGATTCAAAGACCAGAGTTTCAAGTTGGGGATAAGGCCTGGTTATCTCCCAAACATTTAAGAATTAAGGGCAAAAGTAAGTTTAGTCCACGTTTTGTTGGGCCATTTGAAGTGGAGGCTGTGATGCACTTACTCTATCAGAATTGTCCCTGGACCTAGTATGATAGCAACCTCGTCTGTCTCCTCCTTCCTCCCCTTACTGTTTTTTTCCTCCCCAACACCCCTCCAGCACTATCTGAAATGTCATCAGGCCTAATATGATAGTCGCTTGTTTTGTTCCTCCTCTACCTTTCTGCACCCCTCTTCCTCACCTCTTGTTTTTTTTCCGGCTCTACCAGAAATGTCGGCAGGCCTAGTACGGTAGTCGCCTGTCTGTTTCCATTTCCTTTCCACTCTCCCCCTCCGTTCCTTATCTATGTTTTAGCTCTTGCACTATCTGAAATGTCGTCAGGCCTCGTACGATAGTTAATTTCACATCCTTACTGTTCATGGCCTGTAAGAATGTCATTGTTTTTTTCCCTTGTTCCCTCCCTTGCCTTGAAACACTTTGAAACACATTGTGTATAGGCGCTATATAAATAAACTATCATATCATAAACTATCATAACCCTGTGGCAGTTAGGTTAAAATTACCCATCAGTTTAAAGTGCATCCTAATTTCATGTGAGTCAATTGAAACCTTTTGTAGCTGGAACAAGATTAGGTATTCCTCCTAGTCCAGTTATTGTTGATAATCAATCTGAAGAATTTGAAGTCATAGCAATCTTAGATTCCAGGAGGTGTCACGGAAAACTGCAATATCTGATTGACTGGAAAGGTTTTGGGCCAGAGGAACGATCTTGGGAGAGAGCTAGTGATGTTCATGCTCCTTTATTGGTTTCTAGATTTCATAAAAGATACCCATTCAAGCCTGGGCCGGGGGGAGATCTTGGAGTGGGGGTACTGTCAGGTCTCTGGATTCTGGGTTAGTTACTAATATGTTTTCATGTTTTATTTCTATTTTGGATGATGTGCAGTACCTTATTTTCTCATTTAGAGTTTATTTATTTAATTATCATTTGTTATTAGTGAAGTTCCATTTGGAATTGGTTAGGCCTTAACTTTAGTTCTCAGAATGCTGGTGTGAGCCCAAGCCAAGATGGAGGAAAGGAACAGGAATCGTGAAGGCTGAACAAAGGATGGACTTGAACATTCTAAACTGCCTTTAATTAAGTTTTTCTTTTGAGCAAGTAATGTTTCTGTTTTCTACTGAGAATTTGGGCCTAATAACACTTGTGAAGACTTCTGAAGTTCAGAAGAAATCTGGTTTAGTTCAGGAAGTAACTTTCCAGGAAGAAGAATTAATGTGCTGCAATTTAGAAGAATCGAATAAGTTCTTCAAATCTCAATTCTGAGCTAAGTACTATTTAATTCTTCAGACTCAGGTTCCCAAGCTTGTTTATATTATTTATCTCTTTAGTAGGAATAAAGCCGGAGATTTTGTAACAGTGAAATCGTCAGTTGAAGGGTTAATGAGTTGACTGTGCACGCGAGTGAGTGCGCGCGTGTTATTTTTGTGAGAGACCGTGTTTAGACTTCCTCTCACGATTTCCGCTTACCTCTTCAGGAGCTTTGTTCTTCGTTGTCCCCGTTTCCAAGAGAAAGCAGCTGACGTTGCTTGTGTGTCCTGCTGAGGTGATGCTGCGGACCGGTGTGTTTTTTCAGCGCTGGCGATGATACGAGGTGAGAGAGAGTGGAGTTCGCGGGCTGTTTTCGTCAGGATATAAAGGTAAGCGGTTGCGCGTGTGACCGTTTTCTCTACATTGTGCCTTTTGTTTTCCTGTTCCAGAGCGAGTGACTCCATTAGAAGTTTACACGGCACACGTAGAATTATTTTGGTTTGTTGCGCGGTAAGTGTGGTGACGATTACATCAGTCAGAGACTTGGTAATTGAAGTCAGGGACCCTTTTCAAGTTTCTGTTTCTGGGCACACTGCATAGATTTGGAAGACATTTAAGAAGTACTTGTTCTTTCTTCTTTTGGCTACGCATCGAGTAACAAGACTTTCTCTCAAAGGTGAACATTTTCGTAATGAACCACATGGAGAATACATAATTATCAATCCATGAAAGAAATATAAAACATTTATCTGAATTGCCTACTTCATCCCTGAGCAGCAAAAGAAGACCCTATGAGTGAAAAGACACTTATGGAAAGACACAATTAAGAAAAGGCATTACATTCAAAAGATAACACTCTTTCCAGAGTAGAGACTCTTTAAATATTTAGCCTGAACTATACTCATTCTGAATTAAAGGATGCGCGCTTTAAATCAGATGATGGGCAAGAACTGAGTTTTAAAAAATCAGCTAAAAATCTCATGAAAGAAGCTGGAAGGTAAAGATTTATGAACTCAGTTTGAAATCTCAAGAGACAATTTCCTCTAGGCTATTGCAGAGGAACTCTCAGGTATTTCTTAGTGATATAGTTGAAATATTAATAACTTTACAGAAATGCAATGTATGAACTATAACTTTGTGAATCTTTCACCTATACAGATACACCCCAGAAGGAAGTTGCAGTTCCAGTGTCTGAGTTTTTTATTTTCTCCACTTGCCCTTTCCCTCCGGGGTGTCACAAGCTCAAATGGTTTTATTGTTAGTTGAGAACGCTACACTTTGGTGGGTCTGTGGGGCTCAGCAGCTCATGTGTAGGATAGAAGTCAAGTCCTGACAGTTACGTGGGATTTTGATACATATACCATGTAAACTTTTCATGGCAAACTTCCGCTTAGGTAATCTCAATTTGCGTTGGGGGGATGCTTTTTGGGGTGAGGGTCCACATTCACACAACACTCCCCAATCAGACAACCCTCGGCCACAACATTATCCAATTTAGCAATAACATGCTAAGTATTCTCGACATGATTGTGGGGATTCAGGGACGCAGGGACATTTGGATCACATGCAATGCCCCCCCCCCCTTTTGCTGGCTACTCATGGAGCCTCCTGCAGCTGGCCCACTTAGTGCCACACTATTTGAGATTTCAATGATCTCAGTTGTGGTATTAATAGGGGCCGGCTTAATCTCAGGAGTTCTCCCTTCTGCAAGCCCCAATGTCCCCTCCAAAATTACCGGTCTGAGGCTAAGTTCAGAACCAATAAAATTCAATTTAGTATTCATCTCAGCCAATAGATCAGTGCCAATACAGTCAAATGTATCATTGACCTCTGCCAGGAGTCTCTGTGAGTTTTTCAATTCAGCCCATATGTTGTCATACAGCTCCACAAAAGAGCTAAGGACAACATTCAGGGCCGACACAGTAGGGTGGGTTAGTCTGATCCTTTCATCAAGGTCCTTCAAAGCATGGTGCATCCTTGGGGAGCCCCCTTGGTCCTGTAAAACTTCAGAGTTGTTGTTCGCCCCACCTGCCTCGTTGGGCTTATGGTTTGCCTCATCAATAGCATCTATTATATTTGTTAGAGCAGTTGGTGAGTCTTGAATTGAGGCATCACAAGTCTGTTGCACCACACTTTCCACATTTTCATTACGGAGTTCCATAGCATTAGCAGCACATTCATTTATGCTAATGTCAGTAATATCGTTCTGTCTTCCAAAGAAGTCCGGAGTCGTCATGGCAGAGTGGTCCAGCATGGCGTTCCGTCTAAAGACATTAGGCAATTTAACTTCTGTACTGGTTGAAGCTGATTTGAAGATATTATTATCCATATATCTTTTCCCCACAATCGGCTTAATATTTCTCTGACTCTTTGGAGTGTTCAAAGGAGCAGTTCCGTAGGGAATTATAGATTTTTTAGGTATAAGTAAGCCTTCAGAGGTGTGGATGATTACCTTGTGGGTTAAGTGCCAGGTTGAACTGGTCATCATGGTTGAGGGTTAATTGAGGGACCTGTTTGCCACAGACATGTAAGTCATCCTTTTCTCCCTCCAAAGGAATCCCTGTTAGACCAAGTGTAGTGGGGGATAACAAGCAGAGTGAAGAAGAGATCATAGGCTGGGCATGAAGGGAGGGTACCTGGTCGATCGAAGGTTCCCTGTTTCCTAAGGGAGCCACTAATAAACAACCTGGTTGTATATTAGTCCCCATTTGGCTCCTAAGTCCAGCACGCATACTTGACGCAGCAGTCCTGATGTATTCCGAGGATGTTCAGATCAAAGGGAACTCAACAAAAAGGAACCCAACGAAAAGGAACCCAACGAAAAAGGAACCCTGCAGTATCTGAATGGTAGCAAATATATGGAATTATCAGTGCCGGGCGAGTACTCGAATCCATGGGTCCCCCCACGGACTCTTAAAAAAATAAGCCCACCAGATGATACGGGTGTAGATTGGCTATTACTTTTTGTCAGAAAGCACTACACTGTGCACACTGGGGTTGTGGCTGCCAATTTTCTGAATTTTACTGAATTTTACTAAAATGATATGATAGCCACTTACGAGCAGACACTATAGGTTGCGCGCAAAAAAACCCAGAAAGCAACAAACAGCAGAGGGTGAGTCAAGGCGATCGTGACCGGCAGATCAAAGAGTGACGTCTCGTAGTGCCGGTGAAGGTTAAGGTTAGGGCGGGCAGGACAGAAGATAGGGGGTATTGGGTAGAGGAGAAAACAATGGAAGTACAAGCGGACGGGCAGATGGGTGGGCGGACCGTACAGGCGTGAGATGAATCACTCAGCCGCAAGCCGCACGCAGCTCAACTCCAAGCCAAGCCACTCGCAGTGAGCGGTTTAATACGTTGTTTCCTTCAGGCACCCAGGCACTCTCAGTCTACGTCTCTGACACTGTCTCCGGCGCCAGTAAATTCTTCTGCAGTCTCCTCTGCCCACGCTGATCCTATATGAGGATTCAAGGAAAAGACCTCTGGTGTTCACTCTGGCGTTCAAGCGTCAAGCCATCAAGCCGCACTGAGTCTTAGCAAGTTGATTATGTGCCTTCACTTTGAGGTTTAGCAGTTGGGCTGTTAACTCCCTATTCAAAATGAATAGTCTTAGCCTTCCAATCACTTCAGTATTTAATATGTGCAGGTTTTATTGATTTCCTTCAATTCGCTATTTTAATAAATGTAACTTGGCTTGTTTCATTCAATTCAGTATTCAATACATATTCAGTTTTCTCGGTTTCCTCTTCTGCGCCAGATGATACTCCCTCGCTTGTCCACCCTCAGGGACAGGATCCAACAGCGATGACCTTTCCCTGTCCACCTGTATAGAAGATCCAAGGTGAGTAGATGAGAGAACACCTTCAGGTTTCTCACAGTAGTTAGTGTGGATTTGGACCACTCAAGAATCGTAAACACTGCGTGTTCCACATATAGTGTTAGGGAAAACACCCCATAGTAATTGTGGCAGATGTTTTAATGGCAAAGTCTGCCACCGCCAAAGCTTGCTCACACAGGAACTGACCTTGCATCACTGAGTCTAGCTAAGTCAAGGGCTTGTGACCCATAGTACTTTTCTGTGTCAACACTGCTGTCATTTGTCCATTTAAATGGGAAAACAAAATAAAATTCCTGAGTGTAGCCGGGGGTATCTAAGACTGGGGCATTACTGATAACAGCTTTGAGCTCTTGGAAACATGTGACCATCTCGTCTGTCCATGGGATGGGGCTCTCCATCCTTTCGTGCCTCCTTCAGTACTTTTAATAATGGCCTAATAGTGGCAGATGTCAACTTGGCTAACTTTTTCTGTACCAGTTTCACTTCTGCTTTTGTGCCATTTCTGCCACTTTCTTTTCCTTCTCCCTCACTCTTTTGCAAAGGTGTACAAGAATTGAGTGTATCTCCACCAACTCTTTTGCTTCAGTTCCTACCACCTTATATAAAGCTTTCTGTACCTCTTTGGTGAGGCCTTGCTACACCATATAATAAAAGAATGCTATGGACCGGTTCCATGGCTCGCCCGTTTCTGCCCTCCACATCTCCTGCGTTTGCAACAAATACTGTACTGGTTCCTCATCCGCCAGCATATTTTGTGCCATTATTGAATGGAGATCTGGTTTGTCGAGGTACGCGCGCTGCAGCGTTGTCCCAACTCGGGTCCTACAGTCATTTAAATGTGCCCAGTCATGGCTGTCGTCCCTATCTGTACTCCGGGATACCTTGCCTTGACCCAAATGTCATCTGCCTGGACCCCTAATACTGCAGCAAACAAACTTTTCATGTCTCCCATAGATAGTGGGAGGCCAGCGGCCTGTTTTTCAAATGCGTAAATCCATATACCCATGCCTGTGGTAAGGGATGGTAAAGTTTTAATCAAATTGTTCCTGTCCGTTGTGCGGCCAGAGTACATATTGTGCCCTACCAGGACTTTTGTGTAATAGTGGGAACTGTGCCCCTATTGGCCTCCCCATCGTCTTCTTTCCCCCTCGTTTCCCTTTCACTAACGACATGCTTCCATAGCGCGATCTCAAGCTGGGTCCGCAAAAACATTCGACCCACTGTGATATAATGGGCTGGGCCTCGCCCTCTGTGTCCCACTCTTCCTCTACCGCAATTGAGGCTATGTCCACATCGGACCAAACCGATCTGCAATATAAGCTCCTAGCCTGTGGCCTTCCTCTAAGTTGCCCTTTGGGATACTGTCCTTCTTTCCTTTACCATCTATCTCCACATTCACATCCCTAATTGCAGTGCTGTCATTCCTAAACAAAATATCCCCTGCTCGCCATTCATCAGTCCCAACAGGTGCTCTCTGCCTGTCTCCTCTGTCCAGTTTCAACCGTGCTAACTCTTCTTCGGTCCTCCTCAATGCTGTCTCTAAATCACTGTGTTGCCTCCGCTCGGGTTACCTGTGCGCTGAAGTTCGAGCAGCTGCAGATGCTATAGTGTCTGGGAGATTATCGTATTCTATGGGTGCTGAAGGAGATGGGGCAGTGGCACGTATGAAGGAATTGTGTACCCTGCCGCTGCGTGCGTGGTATAACACCCTACTGGGGGAGGCAGCGC
The DNA here is from genome assembly GCF_040938575.1 of Ambystoma mexicanum. Lineage (NCBI taxonomy): Eukaryota > Metazoa > Chordata > Amphibia > Caudata > Ambystomatidae > Ambystoma > Ambystoma mexicanum. The sequence continues at coordinate 233,666,686 of NC_090934.1, forward strand.
TGTGTTTGCTGTGCTCATAGTGACTTGGCACCCTTGAATACTTGGGACAATAGGAGTAAATCACGGGATGTTCTGATCCTCGCTCCCCCCTTATCGGTTGCCCATCCGCGGCACACCCTCCCTGCTTTCTATAAGAACCACATCAATCAGCCTAATTCTTATGAATGGATGTACTCTGTTCCCCAGCCAGCCTGGTAGTTCAAATAAGACAGCCATTTTCTCGGGTGGTGCTAGTGTCCTAAATCTAAACATACATGTTGCCAGCTCGAGGCCTCTAACTGGACTCCCGTGGATTTGTCCTTTGTGAATGCCGCAGCACTACCGTTCGCCAAGAGGTCTGCAGCTGGATACAATGAAACCATTATCTATTCGGCATGAATGCCCCTGTTCTCAGCTTCACTACTGGGGCTTGGGAAAGGGAAATGATTCAAAATCTTGATTATCCTACACTACTGCACTTACAACAAGGAATACAAAATGCTAAACCTCACCTCCAATATGGTAGTGCTTCAGTATTCCCTTCACTCCAGCCCCGTGTCTGCACCACCATTGTCACACATGATCACTTCTTACTATAATTTCACTACCGCTACAAAATACCACCCGTGCCCTATACGTAGGCCTACCTAAGCCTCTATAACTACCTTAATGAGGGGGCGTGGCTAAGCAGCCATGCAGTAGGACGCAATTCCTGCTTCTTCTGTGATCCGGCAGTGATCCTGCCCTGAAACGGAGGTTGAAATGAGCATTGGCGTCTACTGTTTCAGCACCGTGCACATAAAGAATGCAAGCAGAGCTGGGTACAAAATGAGAACTTAAGGTGGTTTATTAACAGTGAACGAACCGTCCGAAAGTCTGAGACCCGGCGTGAAGGAAAGAATAAAGATGGCAGTGTTACAAAGACAGCGGACTTCAGGAGTGCAGAGCTCCATGCCGTGAGACAGCCTCAGTGAGGGACGATCCAGTGTGGCCGCAACGCATGAGGGACCTGCACAAGACCGACATACATGTTGAAGTTGATGCGGAATGGACAGCTGATTGGGCGACTGAGGTGAGCGTGCCCATCGAGCAGGATCAGGTGGCGCATGCATATGCCACTGCATTGACACTGGAGGTGCTGCGACAGAACAGCGAAATAAGTGCCGGAGAAGAAGCCTTAGATTGTGGGCTTCACACAGAATAGCAGTGTGCACTGCGCTACATTCCGAAGGCAAGACGGTAACGGTGGACATAACACGCACTAGCGCCTACGAGTTCAGCACTGTCTGGATGCGAGAGGTGCATATAGCCGGGACCTATTTTCAACGAACAGTGTGGCAGTTACAGATAAAGGGCAGACCGATGCCCGCAACCCGGAGGAGGAGTCGCACAGAGATGGCGGTTTCAGGTCGAAGAGCTCTCGGGGAGAGGCACCACAACACGTTACGGCTAATACAGGGGCATTCCCGAGTGGCAGCTGCCCGTCGAAGACCCACATGGGTTCGGCTCAAAGAAGGAAGGTGCCTGGGAGCATAAAGCAGACTAAGCTGCTGAGAAGGGTGAGTCCAGCATTTGCACAGCAATCACCCCAAGCATTTGCTACCGTATGGAGGCTGTAGAGGGCACGTGAGAGGCCTTAGCATAGGGTTCTTTGTACAGTACTGTGGCGTGCACAGTGCTATCTTTGATACTGTGATAATCCTGGGGGGAGAGAGAAGCAATGCTGGGCTGGAAATAACAGCAATCCCCCAAGACGTGGTATCAGCTGCAGTGGTAAGCTAGAAGACGGGCCGAGCTAAGACCTAGCCCTGGCCACAGAGTGCAGCCTGCAGAACATTTATGCGCACAGCGGGTACCCCAGACAAATAAGGTGCGACTTGGGACAATCTCATATTCATGCAAAGGCGGTGCTGGAAGTGGATCAGTGCGGGCGCCAAGGGAGTGCTTGCAGGTCCCAGTAGTCAAGCTACTCAGTAACACAAGCAAGCGATGCACAGAGTATGCCGCAATAAGAAAATTGAGGGAGATAAAATTCTGCATGCACAAGATAACCGGCTGGCCATAGCAAGCTGATTGAGGTAGGGACCACAGCAGCGGCGCAACGGATTGAACTTACAGATTCGGCACTGCGGCACTAAGTAGAGAGTAATATTCACTTGTACATTGTCTAACGCTGCAGTATTGAAAGAGCTGCAGATTTGCAGTGCTGTAATCCATAGGCACAATAAATCCCCTAATAAAGGGAAATACGGAACACACGCAAGTGACAATCCAATAGAGCCTGCATGCAAGACGCCACTAACCGGCACGGAAGAAGGCATGTGACACCCATGAAGGCAAAAAAGGCGTATATATAAAGGGGTACTGTTCACTGGGGTTTGCATAATACTACTGAGAGATGCAAGACATCAGGTTCGCCCAGACGAAACTGTGAGCAGATACTGAAGTTCTAAAGCGGCAAAACCCCCAGGAGAATGAAGGTTCTATACAGAGCTGGGAGGCCACAACACATGTTAGCATTCTACAGCATAAGTACAAAAGGCCAACAAGTCAAAGCAGAGCGCAACCGCTAACCACCACAACATACCCTGGGGTGAACAGCCGAAGGTGGAAAAGGCCAGGACATTGAAAAATTGGCAAACAGTCTGAGAAGCTACAAGAGATACCCAGATGACATGTTAGATTACCCAATAAGAGGCAAGGAAAAAGTACAGAGCGCCAGGAAGTGGCTAGGCAGCAAACAGAGGAATTGACACGACTCAGTGGCGATACCACAAGTGTACGAGCAAAGAAGCGCCACAGCAACAGACCATGTTGTCCAAACCCCAAAAAAGCAAAGGGAAGCAATCTACGTTGGAAACGTTTACCAAAGTCGCACACCCAATAGAGAACACTGCCCAAACGGCCCCAGCATTACAGGGGGAGCAGACGCAGGATAAAGTAGATCAGCAGATAGCAGCCTTGAAGGTGGCCCTCAAGTCCAAAATGGGTGTTATCAGCATAGATGTGAACTTGTTGAGACAGGACGTGAGGGCACTGGCTGAACGCACAGGGACACTTAAAAAGGAGGTAGCGATAAACAAAAGTGGCTTGAAAGATACCTCAGAAGAAGTCAAGGTACTTCAGCAACAAGTACATAATCTAGAGGAAAGAGCTGAAGATGCAGAAGTAAGGGCCAGAATCAACAATGTAAGGCTTATTGAACTCCCGGAAGTAGAAGAAGGAATGAACCCGATCAACTTTATAGAGACTTTGCTGCTACAAGAAATAGGCACTGGGGCGCTCACTCAAGGCGCACAGGTCTTTGATGAGGAAACCGCTGCCTGGAGCCCTTCCACGGCCAATAATAGCTGAACTACAAAGATAGGGAAAATATCCTTGAACACGTCTGTAAATGAGGTACGATCCAGCGAGTGTCTGCCACCATAAATGCATACCCAGATTATACCCTGCAAGTACATGAACAGAGGATGAACTACATATCAGTAAGAGAAGACTGCGAGCAGCGAACCTAAAGTACATCTTGCAGTATCCCGCTAGATTGAAAATGATAAATAAAGGTCACGCCATTTTCTTTGATAAACCCGAAGATGTACATAAATGAATGGACATGGAGAATTTGCCAACCGGAAAAGACGCCTGAGCGAGCAGAGATGAGGAAGCATGCGTAGGTGGCTATACTAGTTAGACGGAAATCGACTTATGCAACTACAGGACACTGCAGCGATATGACCTCCAGGCGGAGGCCTCAGGAACTAAGATTTGTGAACTACAGAAGCCAACAAAGTAGTGCCTGTTTAAGATCGCACTGCGAGGGAGCGTCCTGCACCTAGGACTGTATTTGTTTTTCGAATACTTGCAGTTATGTATCCGCCTACTGCGCCCCACGCACCGGGACAAGAACCTGGAGCGGAGGTGAGAAGTGGGAATGCCTGAGCAAAAGGTATTGAGCTGGGCAACTGTTTGGGGGGTCGGGGGTTGGGGAGTTGGGGAAGTTAGTTGGTAGTTAGCCTATAGAGCTTGGTAGTGCGATGGGTGAACTTAAAATAGCATCCTGGAATGTCAGGGTTCTTAACAATTACATTAAACGTAACAGGATTATGACATATTTGAGACGTAAAAAAATTGACATTGCCCTCCTGCAAGAAACGCACCTCACAAGGGAGAAACAGGATGCCCTGGCTAAGAAATGGAGAGGCAGAACGCTGGGCTCGGCATACTCGGCGTATGCTAGAAGGGTATTCATATGGGTGGCACCGTCAGTGCCACTTAGGGTGCTCAAGACTTTTCATGACAAAGAGGGCTGGATGTTTGGAATGCGGGGATGGCTGGAACATAGAGAATTTTGCATTATTAACACATATGCGCCAAACCAGGAGACTGCTGCCTACTTCTGCACATTATACCCACAAATAAACCCATACAGAGACGGCACACTGATATGGGGAGGGGACTTCAACTGTACGCTCAACCCAATGCTAGACAGGTCTAATGACAAATACAAACACCATGCCCCGCCGCCAAAGCCCTGATTACACTCGGGCAAGCATTTCAGCTTTCAGGTATCTGGTGGCCTTTACACCCACAGCCCTGGGTTATTCACACTACATTGCTCCCCTAGGTCTATACACCAGATTGTATTATATCTTTACAGGTGAAGAAACCTTTTGCGAATTCGAGAGGGCAGAAGGTAAGGCACAAGTGCTGTCAGATCATGCCCCTCTGGTGGTCAATTGGCGGGCTTCCCCTCCAAGAGCAGGCATCCCAACATGGAGACTTAGAAGCGAGTCCCTGAAGGACGTGGCATTCTGGGAGCATATTAGAGAAGGCGTGAAAGATTATTTCGCGTATAACACAGGAAGTGTTGCATCCACAGGTACATTATGGGAGGCTTTCAGAGTAGTGATTAGGGGGACACAATTGCCAAAGCGAAAGGGGGTCAAGTCACAATAGAGGGTGACTTACGAAAAGCGTAAGCTAAATTAGAGGCCATGAATGAGCCCGGGAACCCACCCGGTAGAGAGGCTCAAGAAACTGTCGGCCTGTAGCAGGAGTGCCTACTAAACTGGGATAGATTAGGTAAGCTGAGTTATAGGAAATATGTTGAAAGACAACACGCTGAAGGGAACAAACCAGGACGCTTACTAGCCTGGTTATATAAAAGCGAATCCGAGCAAAGTATGACTCGGACAATGGTAGCAGAGAATCGGGAGATCTGCGAGACACAGGAAGGCATAAATGAATGCTTTTATGACTACTACAAGAAGTTATATGCAGAGAAGTCAGAAACCTAGGCGTCCGATATAGACGAAGCTCTAGCGTTGATAGATCTTCCAAAGCTAGATGTAGAGGAAGTAGACAATCTAGAGGCCCCCATTACCACGGAGGAGTTAGAATATACTATAAGAGGGTTGCCGACAGGTAAAACTCCTGGTGCGGACGGACTGCCAAGTGAATTGTATAAAGAATTTGTGGCTGCGGTCACGCCCCCGCTATTGGCAATGCTGAATGAATCACTAGACAAGGGCATGTTGCCCATGTCATTAAGAGAGTCAGTTATAGTCCCATTATTGAAGCCCAACAAATCTGAAACTGAATGCGGCTCTTACAGACCCCTCTCGTTGCTCAATGCAGAAGGGAAGATACTAACAGCCCTGATGGCTAATAGGCTGAAGCCGGTCATTTACAAACGTATACACCCGGATCAGTCCGGATATGTTCCAGATAGAAATATTTCATGTAACCTGAGACGATTGAACCATATCATAGATCAGACACAGGATAGTACTACTCAGCCCCTAGTGGTAGCTTTGCTTGACGCAGTCAAGGTATTCCACTCGGTCAGGTGGCCATGACTACTGGCGGTATTGAGAAGTTTTGATATAGGTCCTATATATATATTAAATGGGTAAAGCTGCTATACAGCAACCCAGTGGCAAGAGCCAAGACAGGCAACACTATTTCAGAGCAGTGGCAGTTAAGCAAGGGCACTAGGCAGGGCTGTCAATTTGTCCCCTATGCTATTCATAATGGCCTTGGAGCCACTAGCGATATATTTATGAAAAGAATATCGCGAGGCAGGCATCAGAATGCATGCCAGCAGCCACCTGATATCTCTATATGTGGACGATATGCTCCTTTACCTACAACACCCAGAGACCAATCTCCAATACAAGTTAGATGTGCTAGAACGCTACGCGGACCTGTCCCGTATTACAATAAATGTGCAGAAGTCGTGTCTGTTCCCCTAAGCGGATACAAAGGAAAGCTCTGAAGTGCGTTACCAGAGTTACCGATTAAACGGCCTTTTCTTGGACATTGTACCACCTGTCAGAACTTTCTATGGTACAACTCGAGATGCAGATTGACGTTGGAGAAATGACAGAGACCACACGTACAGGGAGGGATAAAGGTACCCGATTTTGAGGCATATTTCGTGGCAAGCCAACAGACCCAAGACACTGAGTTGCTACAATCGGCATGCACCCCATCCCCCCTGAACTTGCAACCAGAACTGTGCCACCCAGTCCAGGAGAAGAGAGTCATTCAACTGAACCAGGAACAGTGACGCAACCTTCTAGTTTAGTTATAAGTGTAAGGGACATAATTAGAGATTTTGTAACATGACGGTGGACTCTTTAGTTTTCAAGGACATTCTGAAAGACCCCTTTAGTATTTTAGTTGAGGAAATGATAGATATAGGGAAGGTTAGGTTTTCTCTTTATTTTCTGAGTAATAAAAGTCTATAGCAATCGCTATCCCACCTGTGTGTCAGTCTCTTCCTTCTGCATCCTTACAAATCCCTCCATCTGTATGACATGTGCTTCAGATTTCCCTGGCGTATGTCCGGGTCTTTCGTTATTACTCCCGCTTGGTCTCTTCATCCCAGTGGAATGGGATATTCCATTTGAAGAGATATTTATGGCTTCTGAATGACCATAGCATATACTGGTTTCTTCCTCCTACATGGTTGCACAGTAGATGTCCTCAGAGGTATTATGAAGCAGATTTATAGGGAGTTTTTCATCAGAACGGGAGTCCTTGTCCCCAAAGGGGGAGTCTCTACCGGTGAGGTCCACTTGCCTCTACCCCTAGGAAGGGTATTGCGGAGCAGGCTCTCCTCCCTACACTCAGAAGGGGTGCGGGGGGGCTCCCCCTTGAAGAGAGGGGACGAATTCCTGCGATTCATCACAGAGCGCACTGCCAACAGCTCAGTTCAAAGAAAGTGGTCAAACCATCAAAGAAAACCCCAAATACATTGGTTGGAGTCTTTAGCAATCAGGATAGTACTCTTTTCAACATACCTTAGTTGGGAACTGCGTCCTCATCAACACAGACAACTCTATAGCCATGTTTTATATCAACAAACAAAGCAGTACACACTCAAACATTGTCAGTGCTTGTACAAAACATATATCGCTGGTGTGTTAAGAAAATGCATCTTCATTCAAGAACAACAAGTTCCAGCGGCACACACTCGTCTAGTGGACAGTTTAAGCAGGGTTCATGTAACAGAACACAAGTGGAATACACGCAAACAGATCTTTACAACTGTCAGTTGACATGTTTGCAATGGCAGAAAACAAATAAAAGGCCTGTGCATAGAATCCAGGTACCCACAACCTGGGTCTCTCAGCAATGCACTATGGAGGAACTGGTTGGGGATATTTGCAAACACCCCTCCAACCCCGAACAACATATCTGCTATGCAGAGAGTTCATAAATTGCATCAGGACAACCTGACAATGATCCCCATTGCTACAATGTGGGCAAGACAGCTATGGTACTCACACCTGCTGAAAAAGTCAATTTGCCCGCCAATCAAACCTCAACCAGCATACAATCTCCTCACTCAGAAGTAAAAACAAATATCCCATCCAAACACTCAAGCTACCAACTTAACAGCATGGCTCATGAAGTTATGGGGCCTCATTACACGTTAGGCGGTAAGGGTTTACCGGTACCGGTAAGGGCACCAGTACCGGTAAACCCTTACCGCCTTACTACGAGTTCCCTTTGCGGGACCCGACCTTAACGGCTGGTTTTACCAGCCGTTAAAGTAGGGTGCTGCAAAGGGACCTCGGTGCTAATTACGGTACCGCAATTTGCGGTACCGTAATTAGCTCCTTCCCCATTCCCATTATGCCCTCTGGGGGCAAAAATGGGAATGGGGAAGTGCCTTGGCGAATGGGGAATTACCGCCCCCGCTCACCTTGGAGTAGGGCGGTAATTCCGATACCCACCAAGGCGGACATGGTAAAATACCGGCGGCAACCATGCCGCTAATAGCACCATGGTTACCACCTACCGTGTAATGAGGCCCATAGAGTTTAGACATTTACAGTTGCCAGCACAGTGTATAAGAATACTATATGAAGCAAGAAAACCTAACACAATACTTTGCTACTATAATAAGTGGAAAAGGTTTGTTATTCAGTGTAAACAGAAACATTTAAGCCCCATTAATTGTTGTACAGCAGATGTTATTGACCTGCTTTACCTTCTAGTCTCTGGTCTCGTTTACAATTCACTTAAAGTTAATTTATCATCATTACCACATCTCAACACAAGATATCATGGTGGAAGATAACTGTTCTCCAGGCTGAGCCCTAAAATACAGTCTTACAAAGATTAATGTGGTCTCATTTTGAACCAATGCACAAAGCTTCATTAAGGGACTTTTTTGTACAGTTTCTTTTCTCATTGCTTTTACATCAATAAGGAGAATAAGTACGTTCCAAGCTTTATTATCTTCAGAACCTTTTTTCGCAATATGCAAATTCTTTGTTGTGGGGTGTTACAAGGGTCGGCCATCTCACCTACGCTTGTCAACATGTACATCCAGCCCTTAACCAAATTCATCTTCTCTCACGGCTTCCATTGCTATTCATATGCGGACGACACACAGATCTTGGTCTGCCACGATCTATCTTTCTCTTAGTCAGCCACCAGGTTCAGAGTTGTCTGCATGCTGTGGGGGAATCAATGGGGGTAATTGGCTAAAGTTGAACGGGGATAATGTTGGCTGGCCCCCCGGTTGCTCTTTTGTACTGGAACCTTGCTTTTTGGCCATCTTATTTTGGTCCTTTTCCCTCCCCAGTCCCTGTAGTTAAGGATCTGGGGGTGGAAATAGCTGCTGCCCTGTCTATGGTGGCCCAGGTTGGGGCAGTGTGCCAGCAGGGCTATTTACACCTTAAGATACTTTGTTAGGCCCCCCCTTTGATCTCAGTGCAGCTTCAGGCCCCAGTGGTCTCTTCCTTGGTCATCTCCTCTATCGATTATTGTAACTCTGTATCTGTCTCGGCCTGCCTATCTTTTGCGGCGGTTGCAAGTCCTCCAAAACTCGGCTGACCGAGTGGCCACTTCCACTCTTCGGGTTACCCACATTTACACATGTGCTGCGGAAGCTCCACTGGCTTCCTGTAGCGCAGCGTATCCAGTTCAAGGCTTTGCCTTGTCCATCGGGTCTTGTATGGTCAAGGGGCCGAATACTTACAGGCGAAATTCCACTATTGTATCCCTGGCCGAGTTCTTCACTCAGCAAATGTTCTTCTAGTTTCCATCCCTAGGTTTAAGCTGAGACGGGTTGGTGGAGGTTCCTTTTTGGTTGCAGCAGCCACCTTATTGAACTGCCTTCCCTACTTTATGCTGGCCATTTCCTCCTATCTTTAATTTTGCCAAACACTGATAACGTACCTCTTCTAGACTTTTTCCTAGCTTCTTTCTCCATAAGCAGCGCCAAGGTGCCTTTTGGCGTTCGTCACGCTTTACAAGTCACGATAACATAACAATGTTTTAAGAACAAATCCTAGGTTTAGACCAAAATGTATATCCAAATTTCATGTAAACCAATCCATCGAACTACCTGTTTTCATTCAAAATCCACAGAATGGTGAAGAAAAATCTTTACACACTCGACATGCACCAAGCAGTCATGTACAACCTCAACACAGCAAAATGCAGCTCAGGAAGGAGATCAGTTACCAAAGCCAGCATTGCAAAATGGATTCAATACAGAGTTATTATTATACAATGATCACAACAAGAGCATGTTCTTTGAATATTAATCACATTGTGATCATTGTATAATAATAACTCTGTATTGAACATGGGACACATCTTATTGTTTGTGATGTACGAACTCATAACAGCCTTGAAAACGACCGGTGGTCGAAACACGTGTCGATTGTTCACAGTCTGAGGAATAAATATCAATTTACCATCTGAATAATCTCAGTGATATAAGTCTTGTACTAGTAAACTCTTTTACCTTTTAGGGGTTTTGAGCGCGAGATACCTTCCCGAACCCAAATCTCATTGTTACCTTTTTCCAAACTCTGTGGGAAGTTTGAGGGAAGTAGTTTACTCGCAGCCATACTTTTCTTTATCTAATATCAAGTTTGAATAGATGAAAACGAGAGTGGAGACTAGTGCACACTTAACATATCGATCCCACAACCTTAATCAGTCTATTATTTTCGATCACTTTGTGCTTGCTGAAAATCCACTATCCATTATGGCTGACTATATGTGCAATAGGGATGAAGACAGAGCTGCTCTGTTTGCTCCAATGGGTAGTACCTCCAACCCCTTTAGGAGCAGCTACAACACACAAACAGAAATGTATAAAATTAGAAAGATTATCCAAGCAGAAAATTAATAAGTACTGGGAACATGCTTCCCTAGCTAACTATTTAGAGAATGGGATCATTCCTAGAGGTTTACGAGTATACATTTTTCAGAATTTTGACAATGATGAGGATGCTGATCTGGCAGAAGACTGGGAAAAAAATCTTACTCAAAGCTCCAAGATCATGTTAGAATTACTTATCACACATGCTACATGTGAACACAAGAGAGTAATTGCACAAATCAATACAGTCAAGGAAGAGATTAAGAATATGCCCAATGCAGAGACAACTAAGGAAAACAATTATAAAATGGACAAATAATTAAGTGATTATCAGGATGAAATCAAAATGAGAACATTTAGAAAACTTTTCAGGGATGACAAAGATTATAGGCAGGATAGGTTATACACCTTCCAACCAAAGTATGATTATATCGCACCTAGACAGAAACCTAGCTCATCAAACACCACACCTGCCAGCTCAGATCCAGACTAAAAAGAAGGTGCCAGTGGTCAAGAAGCTTCAGAATCAATTTTCAATGGAGGCACAGGAAAGTAAATCAAAGATTTACAAATACCAAACAAGTCAGATTCACAATTCCACCCACGGCATCTACACCAATACCAAGTGCCAAACAAGGGGCTCGGAGAGGGGGGAAGCGGAAGCGGGAGTGGAAGCTCCCACGAGGACTTAGGTCGTTCAGGGATCTTGACCAGGTCAAACACCAACAAACGTCAGGTGAAATAACCCAGTCTCTGATTTGGTCATTAATCTGTCAAGTAGACAATTAACCAATGTTGAGATTTCTGTGCTCAATAAAGGCTTTTCCTTTGCACCGACTACGTTAATTTACAAATTGATCTCTTCAAATTCTTGAGGAAACTAAAATTGAAAAAAACTTTGCTACTCAGATGCGAACATTTGAGCCTAAGGCCACATTGGACCCTCTTAGTACATACACCATATCAGACATTGCCAACATTGAAACTTTAATGACACTAAACCAGGAAACCCACACAGATACAGATACCATCTGCTGTGATTTAGGTGTTAATACCAGACACTTGGAGATTAGAGAACTCAAACCAAAATCAAAGTTCACACCCCAATTAGGGATGGATAATGTCATTGAGACTTTCCATAAAGCTATTACTAAGGACATTCACGAGTATTTGGATAAAAATTATCACAGCAGAAAGAAAAGCAGATCCAATTTGAGTAAAGAGGAATCTAAAGCTTTAGAGGATCTAGCTAAAGATAAGTCAATAACAGTCAAAGAGGCTAAAAAGGGGGAAATATTGTGGTGATGAAGACCAACGATTATGTCTCTATAGCTATGTCTCATTTGAATACCTTGCAATGTTATACCCAGTTGAAGTCCAATCCAACCAAGAAAATTGTAGCTGAACTTCTTGATCTTATACAAACATGGTACGACAAGGGGTTCCTAACTGAGAAAGAGAAAACATTTTTCACCAACACTGAACCAACTATGCCCACCCTATACTTCTTACCGAAGATACACAAATCTTTCAATGCTTTACCGACAGTCAGACCTATAATGAGTGGTACAGGGTGGGCAAGGGAAGGTTTGTCTCAATACCTAGATGAAGCATTGGAACCACATGTTCTTCGAATAAAATCGTACACCAGGGATAGTACGCATATACTCCAATTTCTTAAGACCCTAAAATGGGAATCTGATTATCTATTGGCCAATTTAGAAGTTTCGGCTTTGTATACGAGCATAGACCATGATTTAGCGATACAAACAATTGACTATACATTTTGTGATTCATCCGCATCCTATTTGAAACATATTAATATGCTCAAGAGTTTTTTGAAATTCATGTTAAACAACAATGTATTCACTTTTAATGATCAATACTATGCACAATACTATCAATAATTTGCTCCATCTTTGGCAACCTTATTTATGTCCCAGTTTGAGGAATCACATATTTATAATCAGGATGCTTTCAGAACCAATCTTATTGCATGTAGACATTTTATTGATGTTGTTTTTATTGTTTTGAAGGGTACTTTGGAATCATTTGATACTCTGGTTCTGCATACCAACACTAACAACTTTGTCATAAGTTTTACGGGCACAGCTAGCCCATACTCTATTGATTTTTTGGATTTACTTACTTTTTTGGATTTGCATATTTTGGTTGAGGATGGCTTGATACAAACCAGAACTTATCGTAAGCCAACAGAAGTTAATTCTGTACTTTTTGCTCATAGCAGTCATCAACGATCCACAATTAATAACATTCCTGCAGGAGTATTTTACAGGGCCAGGAGAAACTGCAGCCGGGCTATTGAATTTTTAGAAGAATCCAATATACTGACGAGAAGGTTCTTGAATAGCGGTTACAACCACACCAGCATAAGCAAAGCTGTTAATAAATACTCCAGGTTTAAACAGTTAGACCTTTTATTTGATTACACCAAAGTGAAACCAGAACAAAAACACATTGCTATCATCACCCAATTCTCACAGGATTCCTCTACTCTCTATCATTTGGTTTCTAAACACTGGCACATTTTGAAATTAGACCTGGATCTGCTACTCTTTTTGTCTGATAAACCCAAAATCACTTTTACCAGAGCTCAAACGATTAAGCATAAATTGAGCCCTTCTTTCTTGAACATCAAAGATGACAGCACTAATGAGAACTGGCTTAATAAAAGCAAAGGTTTTTATAAATGTGGCAGTTGCAACTACTGCAAATATGCTCATGAGAATTGTGATATATTTACCGATGCTAATGGTAGAACGATTAAGATCAATGGGTTCATAAACTGCAAAACCTGTTATGTGGTATATGCTATCATTTGTGTTTTTGGCAAATTGTATGTGGGTACTACCATTAGACAGTTAAGAGTCTCATTTAGGGAACATTTGGCGAGTTTGAGAAGTACGGACCCCAAATCTCGATTGGCCATAAATTGGCAAGACAACATCAGTTGAGTAATAAGGAAGATATCCGTTTTATTGGATTAATGAATCTGAGAAGGGAAAGAGAGGTGGCAATGCTAGGCTCAAACTAAGACAATTGGAGTGTAAATTAATTTGCTTTCTGGGATGCACTTTGGTCGGCCTCAATTGTGATCATGAAATGCATATCTTTCTGTGGATAATTATCTGAGGCCACAAATATCTTAAGAAGATGTCTGTCTCAACTAAAGCAATGGATCATTGTTATCAATAGTTCCTACTTGTGGAGCCATTCGGCCTATCTCCAACAATGATTTTAAAAAAGATGGGAATTGGCTGCTCTCACTCAAGATCCTCTGGGGTCAATTATTGCAATTAGGCTCAACAACATTTTGGATATCTAGTCCATGAGAACTTTGGATTTCAAGTCTTTATGAAGTTTATTGTATAATAATAACTCTGTATTGAACATGCGACACATCTTATTGTTTGTGATGTACGAACTCATAACAGCCTTGAAAACGACAGTTGGTCGAAACACGTGTTAGCTGTTCACAGTCGGAGGAATAAATATCAATTTACCATCTGAATCATCTCAATGATATAAATCTTGTACTAGTGAACTATTTTACCTTTTAGGGGTTTTGAGCGTGAGATACCTTCCCAAACCCAAAACTCATTGTTAACTTTTTCCAAACCCTGTGGGCAGTTTGAGGGAAGTAGTTTACTCGCTGCTACCCTTTTCCTGATCTAAATTCTAGTTTGAATAGATCAAAACAAGAGTGGAGACTAGCGCACACTTAACAGATCGATCCCACAACCATAATCAGTCCATAACCGTACACTGCTTGGTAATTTATGAAAATCATGTGAATTTAAGCAGATTCACAAGCCCTCAGAAGGCAAATATTACTTAGCAGTAATCTTTTTTCTATTGCTTGTATCTGCTTAGTCATATGCAACCCGCACATCTTTCACACTTAGTAGCAAATGGAAAAAATAAATAAAACATCTATTTCACACACGTCGTGTCAGAAAACAGTCAGAGGATGTTGACGCGTGTGGGATCATGGAGACACATAGAATCGGGATAAAATAAAAGGCACGCCCCTTTTTGAATTTGAAAAAAACAAAATGCAATTCTCTGCACTAACTTCTAGATGGTGGACTAAGTAAAGCATGTACCTCTAAGCAGATCAAGCCACAGAAAGATAATTGCTAGTAAGTCATTTTATTTTTATATATATTAGATAGCGAGGCTCAAAAGCTTTACACTCACCACCAGCCATGGCACACGATAATTGACGGCCAGAGAGCAAGAAACAATAAGCTGTGTGCAGACAGACCAGAGGGGTTGTGCAACCCCCTCCTTCCCAGTAAAGGCGGGCAAGGGAGGGACCAACCAACAGGGGTCAGTTTACAAAAGGCTGAACCTGTGGCTTTTTGATATGGAATCTACAGGTTCTGCCTTTTGTAAACGCCATTCGGACATAGACCCAGATGACATGTACTGTTTCAAATTCTGGCTGCTTTGCAACATTGCAACTAAAAGGATTCAACCAACTCATGCAATGGATAGAAGTCTGACTCACACATCAGAATACAAAACATATGCTCTTCAGGTGAAATGCAGGAGCGACAAGCACACTGGACTAGTTTACTGGGCTCATGTTATGTTATATGGCATAGTATAGCATCTAGTATAGCCTCAAAGCACTGTCGGTGAACACCCTTAGCGGTCAGAGATATGAGAAATTGGTGAGAGGATTTTAGAATGCGTGTGTGCATTTTAGTCAGGTCCTTTGGAGGAAATTGGCAAATGAATGATAAGGCTTCTAGCCCAATTGATAGAAAGCACATGAATATTGACTGAGCAAGCAGAAAGATCATTTTGATTCAACACATATGGAGGAAGACAATATGCACCCCATAAAAAGCATGCAACGCCTTTCAGCCTAAATACAAGATTCATTTATTGCCGGGTTCCAGTTCTAAGTGGGAGCCGAGATTGAAGAACGAAGCAAAGACAGGCTTGCCTTGTTTTGGCAAATATAAACAAATAAAATACCAGTGAATGCGCGGATCACATTGGACTATTATGCTAATCTAAGAAGTAAAGTAATTCTGAGATGGATAGTGCACATTATATCTTAAATCATCGTGTTATACTCCTGTGTCAAGAAGTAATCAAAATAAAATCAGTTGATAATTTTGTAAACATGGCAAAAATACCCACAAGCTGTGGCCGTCTCTCTCTCTCTCACACACAGGCACACGCACTCGCACACATACACACTTACCCCCTTATGTGGGGATACTGCAGATCCCTCACCAAAACCCAGCCTAAAGTCTCCTCCCAGGTGGCCATGAGAGGGAAGATGCTTTCATATCCCAATCCTGGGGGTGATGGACTTTGGGAGGATCACCTGGGTGGAGACAAGACCCAGGGTAGTGAGGAGATTCCATGGGATGAGACGTGATATTTTTACTCTGAGAGGGATACTCTTACTACCATTCCAGAAAAGGTTATGGCTTGCCATTCTAATATTTTTCAACCTACAGTTAAAACTAAGGTAGTGAAGCCTAAGGTTGAAACATCTAAATCTATGATATCAGAAGAACAAGTGTTTTTTATCCCTAAACTTAAATGTACTCCTCAATACCAAGGATACACCAAAAGGAATGAAGAAAGTGTTGCTCTTTCTGTACCATCTGTATCTAATAAGACTAAAACCCACAATCCACCTCCTAAAAATACTAAGGGAATTAAAACTGCCTTTAACAATGTAAAAGAAGTGCCTGAAGCAGTCGTAGAAAAATGGAAATTCGGGAAGTGGAAGCTGTCTGCAACCACAGTGTTTCTGGGGCCGGTGAGTGAAGCCCCGTACTCCGAATCACTGAAAACCCCTTCCGGGTAACTGTAACTAGCTCAAATACAACTCGCGTATAAGACAGAGCGAGCAAAAGTTGTTCGCTGCTATAAGACATTCTATCAACAAAGGAAATGTATCACGTGCACATTCAATATCTGTTAACATGCACGCGTACAAGAAAAGCTTTCCTTTTGCCCATTGATGACTAATTGACTTTACTGGAGTGATCGCGTGTCTCCAATTGAGGCGCAGAATGCTGCTGAAATCACCCGGAATGTTAAAACTGAAGTTTACAAATAGTTTCAAGTATTCTAACATCAATGAGAAATTGCATATGGATAATTCTGCTTCCTGACAAGAGTCAAAGGGCCTCATTATGACCCTGCCGGTCCAGAAAAAAGGGTGCCGGTAAGGTTACCGGCACCATTATTTCCGGACCGGTATACTACATGTCTGCCTGCCAGAGCCGCCATACCAAACAGGTCTGACCCTGCCGGGCACCGCGGCCACAGAAGGCACACCGGTCACTGAAGCACTGGCACCGTTAGCACTGGGACTCTATGGGAATGGGGAATTACATTTTGCCTGCGCCTGACTTTCCGCGCCCCCGGGGTTGTAATCTCCCGGTGGTACCAGGAAGTCAGGCACCGGTAAATATGTACTTGTCTAGCGGCAGCCTGCCAGTAGCACTGGCACGGTACTGCCAGACCCATAATGAGGCCCAAAATATCAATATGCATATTTGAAGGGGAATGCAAGTCCTTACGTTGCTTTGAAGCTACAAATCCTTTTCAAAGAGTACTTGTGTATATATCAATCTGCTTCTCCTGTGAAGCTTGAATCGTGTAACATCCAGGTGAAGTATTTTAAAACAGTAGAAGTTGCTGAAATACAAAGAGGAGCAAGCATTACCCAAGCCAGTAAACTAATCCTTTCTTCAGTGAAACCAACCCTTTTAGAATCTAACCACCTTTCTTTTGAAGTTATTAAATTTGCTAAAAGTCCAGTGCCCTCTGATACAAGGGTGACAAGGTTATCCAAAGCTGGAAAAGTGGCAATACAGTTTTAGGGTAGCTCCTGGAACCAAGAAGGTGTGCATACAGATGGGCAAGGGAGCAGGGTGCTTGTAAGATGATTGAGTTTATAATCTGTGAGGCTGAGACTGTTGAAGCTGAGATAGAAGCTGTCTGGAAGCAAAGGCAGATTAATTTTGGTATCAGTAAGACAGATAGAAGAGGCAAAGCGGCTTCCCCTTTCTTGTGGCATAGGAAGGAAGAGTGCCTTGCCTACCTGTGGAGCTCAAAGAGTCTTGCCTTTCAGTTGCCTAACAATCATTAAGTCTGAGGTTGCAGCAGAGCCAACAGAACTGTGCTTGTCTATAATATTGTCAGAAAACATGGTGTTGAAGGTTGTTAAAGCAGAAGAACACTGTGAAGCAAAGGACTCTGCTTTCACAGTGACAGTAGCATGAAGGGAGTTGACGAGAGGAGAGCACAACCAAGTATCCTGACAAATTATATTGAAGACGCTGCAGAGGCTACAAATATTTGGACAGTGGTTGAAGTAGGAGCAGTACTGTTGTCCTTTGACCTATATCTATTCCATCCTGGAAAGAGGACAACCAGAATTACCATCCGTGCTGTGTCTTTATTGGAATTGAAAGGGGAACTTTTCAACAAGCGGATAAGAATTGTTACCAGTGGATTTTCATTTGGGTGAACCTTTGTTTCTTTTGGAATTTTTCAAGGACTGAGTTAAGACTTTGTTTTCTTAATGAACACTTGGAGAGAGTGATTTTGGGACACTCCTGCAAAAACGATCTACCCCGGATATGTGAAGGTTATCCAAGTCATTGGTTATTTGATTATCATTTATTTATGTTATTATATGCTTTGTATGTTTTGTTGTTTAGTGTGAGGGCCAGTTTTGTGTATGCTAGGATAATTTCCTTTAGAATCTAGAATAGGTAGGGAACTCCCTGTTAGAGTAGTTTTGGTTAGGTTTTCTTTGGACTTTTTGGTATTAATAAAATGACAAATGTTGAGAAAATCACAAGCAGTTGTCCGCCTCGCATTACTGACTCCTCACAGTTAATATAAAGGTAATGTGCATATGAATACTCGATAGCTATATGAACGCTGCCACACACCAAAAGGATAAAAAGCAGATGGAAGAATTTATCAGGCAAAATGCATTCCATGTACTCGATGTAGTGAATGTTGCCAATTAAAGCACTGAAATATCACGTTGACGGGTAATGTTGATTTAATTCCTTTCATCTTGTGTCTTTTACCAGTTACACACCTCTATTCGAGGAAGGTCACTAGTACCTTTGTTAAATGCATCTCACAGTCTGGCCTGTGTGTGTGTGGCTGCCCCAATATTCCTGCCATGGCACACATAGAAATGGGATTACAAAACCTGGCAGCAGCTGCTTCCCTAAACACACCCTGCCAGAGTCCTGCCTATTGTGAGAAGTAAGGATTGAAACTCTTTAAACACAGCATGACATTTAATATTATATAATACATATACAATAATAGCAAGGAGTCTGAGTTTGAGAAGCTTTGACTGTAGGAAGGTGGTCTGTATAAGAGAAAGCTTAGTGATGTGAGGATGGAGATAAGAGCGAGCGGTTCACAATCAGGGATGTCAATAGCAGTTGTTGAGATTCTGATAGAACCTCTGTACTGGTGCTACTCCCCCCTCTCTCACCAATATGATTAACACATGTGATGTTGTAGCCTGGTGGGGTTAATCTTGTGACTAACTACAAATTAGTAATCAGAGACCTAGGTATCTTTGATGTGTAGTAGAGAAATGTGGTC
This sequence comes from Ambystoma mexicanum, assembly GCF_040938575.1. Lineage (NCBI taxonomy): Eukaryota > Metazoa > Chordata > Amphibia > Caudata > Ambystomatidae > Ambystoma > Ambystoma mexicanum. The sequence continues at coordinate 233,685,941 of NC_090934.1, forward strand.
CTCGGAGCAGGTTAAAGGTGTTAGAAGTACTTGGTGATTGAGCGTGAGTTACTCAGGAGGCATCTGGTGCTGATTGTGGCAACGTGGGTGTGGTTGGAGGCATGTTGGTAGGCCAATCAATGTAATTTTCCATTTGTTCCATGTTGAGGTTTTCAGATTCAAAGGCCGAGTAGATTTTTCTTGGGGTCTGGCTCACCCAGTTGTCTTTGCTGTGGGGTCGAATTGGGTTGTGTGGGTTGTCTAGTGATGAATAATATAGGAATTGCTTCTTCCATTCTTCTGTTAGATTGGATGGTTTCCTAGGGAATCAAGGACAAGGCTGCTGGGTTAGTATTGTCTAGTTTCTTCGTTCAGAGATTTGGTCAGTGGTCCTGCGGCTTAGTCATATTAGCTTGCTTCTAGTGGGTGCTTCAGGAGGTATTTGGAGATGACGGTGGTTAGCAGTCTTTTGAGGTGGGAGAGTGGGGGTCCTTTGGAATCTGGAGGAATAGTTATGCAGCGTCCTTACCATATTGTGCTTAGTATGTTTGAAATAGCAGGATGTAGAGGGCAGGATGGTGTGAGAAACCCAAAGGTGTCTCACTTACTAGTCCCCGGAGATCTGTCGACCAGGACACGGCCATCACTATTGGATCCAGTTCCTGGTGGTGGATTAGTGGGCGAGGGTCACCTGGGTGAGGGGTCTTTAGTGAGTGGAAGTGGGACACGGAAGGTTGAGACGCAGTATCCCCTTCCCTGTAACACCTTTTCTGTAGGATATTTACAAGCTCTACCCCTCCCCTTTTCCCACACGAATACTTTCTTACACGATAACAGACAATGGACTAACACCAGAGCCGTTTACCTGACATGTCCCAAAACATGGGTCAGGCAGAGTCAGGCAATTGACAATAACCATGCACACGTGACAGCCCCTTACCTTCCCCACAGGGAAAAAAGGCGGACCACGAAAGCACACTTCGAGGAAGGCCGAATGCACGAGGAGACAGCTACACCAAACCGGCAGTTCAAAAGGAGAAGAAAGGCAGTGAAACCTGGAAGGATGATGAAGGGGAAATGCCCTTGCCCTTTTCAATTCAGACCCGCAAAGCCTCCGAAAGAGAAAGCATAAGACCGGGAGTTACAGCTGGCGTGCGGAGCAGCAGATGTCAATGGTACATGGGGGCCTCCCGCTTTGATAACGCAGGCGGAGAGGCAAGATGGCTACTATCCTTGACTCCAGAGATCAGAGAAGCCAACGGGTTCAGCACAGCCGGTGAGTCGGAGGAAGCTGATAGCAAACCGAACTGTGTTGAGCCCAAGGTTGCAAGTAGCAATATTTTTTAATGCAAGGAACCATTGAAATAAGAAAGAACTTGTGTGTGTGTGTTTGAACTTCAAAGAAAGCCCAGTTGCGGTCCAGGTGCTGAGGGTTCCGGCGTCACATGGGCGCTCATTCAAAAGACTCTGACCGGCACCTATTTTGAAACTACAAGAACTAGCAGGTCCTAGGAAGGGGTGGAGAGAGGCGTCAGAGTGGTCCTACAAGGGTCACGTCAAATCCCTTGTACAATCGAAAGTCTCTGACCCGTTGCCAGAGGAAAGCAAGGGGAAGGGAACCCCGCTTTCTGATAAGATTGTGAACCGTGGAATAAGGCAAGTGTAAACCCGACAGAGGGATGCCGAAAGAAAGCTAGGAGAAGGAAAACCATGCTTTCTGATGAAAATGAGCAACTTATTAACTGTGTTAAAAAGGAAAATGAACTGTGTTAAAGAAAGGCCGTAGTAAACCCGGCAGAGGGAGGCCCAAGTTGAAAGGTTCAGATAAAACAGAGTAAACTGTGAACAGTATGTTTAAGCAGCTATATGAACCCTATGGAGGGATGCCAAAGGGAGATCCAACGAGAGTGAATCCCATACTGTGATAAAGCAAGTTGAACTGTTTATCAGACAAGAGTGAACCCGGCCGAGGGTTGTCCAAAAGGAGAAGTTGTTCAAAAGGACATTAAGTTGCAAGGAGGAGCCGAGCCTGGCAGAGGGAGATCCTAGGGGCTATGGGAAATTTTGACCCACTCAAATGTGCCTCACTACATCACTTTACCGCAATGGTAACAGGAACAGGCCAAAAGAAACAGGCCAAAATGATAACGCTGACTACTGTGCGCGCCAAGATCTTTAAAACTGCGTTTTTATCACAACCAGAAAAAGGCTGCACACCCCTGCCACACACATTTCAGGTGGGGTGGAGCAGAGTACTCACTGCAGGAATGTGCCAGTGTGATCTGCAACATTTTACATGGAGCAAAATGAAAGAGGCCGCATCATTGTGCTGAATAACCCAAAATTCCTCTTTTAAATGTCATCTTTTCAACCTTCAAAGTTCTGTTTGGCACCAAATCCATTCATTTCTCATAAACCACTATGATCAAAAAGGCCCTGAAATGCTCAGGATCATCCATTGTGGCTCAGAGGAACCGGGCCTCATTTGAATGAGAGCTCCTGGCAACAGGATCTTTGGAAAAGCAAACCAGGGACTGTGTTTTCATTTTTCCACGGGAAACACAGCTATTTCTTTGCAACAAGTATCAAGAATCAGCTGTGCAGAGAAAGACTATAAACAAATGTCTGATACATGTATCCATGCTGCAAACAACTACAGCACTCAAGGAAAGGACTAGAGCTGACTAAAGTGTGTATTTGCTGCAGAGGAAAAACGATTTTAAAGAAATAAGTTAAATGTGCTTTTTCCTGAACGAAGGGGAAAATCGCCTATTTTAAAAGTATATTATTGTGTCAAGGCTTGATTACTTAGAATTGTAGAAGGATTTGTTAATGTTAGAAACACACATATAAACTGTTTAATTCTATATGTTTAAAAGTTAAGATTTAAAAGTATACACCAAAGCAAAAACCCAGGCTGAATGACAAACTATGTCAAATAAAAAAAAGAACTGCTGTCCTAGAGTGCCAGCCCTGAGAAGGGGTGACACCTCAAACCTCTGGAGCAGGAAATGCTAATTGCTAGCATGGGGGCTTTGAATCCCAGGACAATGGAAGGTTCCCCAGTGCATCAGACATTCGTCTTTGCCTAAGGCTGAGACAATAGCAGGCTAAGACTCTCACTTGCCAAGTGTGAAAGGTAGGAAACTTCAGTCAAAGGAAAGAGGCCCCTCATCCTGCTTCAAAGGAATTTAACAGCTGCTGCCAGTTGAAAGAAAAGAAAAAAAATACTAAGGACATTTGGTGTTTAAATGCCTATTTGTAACTGAACTTTAAAGACATTTAACCTTTCCACAAGAATGAGGAAAAATCTGAAAGTTGGTAGTTTTAAATCTAATTTTATGCTCTTTCTTGATTGATTGAATCTTGTACTGCATAAGTAACAGAAGTTGTGAAGAATAACCGTTTGTGGGGAAAGTATGGAAATTGCACACATGACATTTTGTACACATATTCCAGGGGTAAACGTGCATCTATGTACAAAATTGGGAAATTTTAGGTCAAATCTTTCATGGTTAAAATTGCCAAAATGTCGCATAAACCCTAAACCAGGTCCCACAGACTGGGGATTTGGATTGAAATGTGACCAACGAAATATGTAACCTGTGCATCTGATTTTCTCAGAGGTCATCACTGTATACATATGTATTTGTATTTGTATTTGGGAAAATTAGATTTTGGTTCTAGGAGCTGGGGGAGGTACCTAGACACTGTAAAAGTAACACCATAAAACATGACAGCCTTTTCTGTTGTCCAACCAGCAAAGAGCAAGGCGGAAACTATGCTTTTACCCAATCATAGAATCATGGGTGTGGGTTGGAAGCTTGCCCCTGCCATATCATTTAGTGATATCATTTGGCATGATAAATAGGGGAACATAACGACACACAACCACACACTGATTCCTGACTTCATCCTGATTTTCTGCGTGGCGCCCTGTTCCTGAATTCTCCATCCTTGTTCCTGATTCCTGATTTTACTTACCAAGCTAAGACCTCAGTATTGCTGAACTCTTTTTTCAGCTAGGTCCAGATTCTGAAGCAATCCCAAAAATCCAAGGGAAGCACCTTGATCCAGTCTGGCTTGCTACTATTAAAGGCTTGCCTGCAGCAAACTCGCCATCCCACTGATCTCCCGTCTCCAGTAACCAGCTGTAAAGCTCACCTGATTCCCACGGAGGCGCTGGTCTTGGCAGGATGGCGTCTGTGACTCGAAAAGTGAAGTGCAGGACTCGATTGGCTTCCGGGGCTGAGCCTCTTCGCACTGTGTGTCTAACTCGAAGAGTGAGATATCTGCAGGTGAAAGAATATGGGGTTAATGATCTGGGTTTGTCGGCTATCTCTCTCCCTTTCCCTTCCTCGCTTTTCCGTGGAGCCCCAAGGTCAACGTGCTCACCTTAGATAGGTGAATTCTGGACTCTCCATCTGCGTCTGGTGCAGGGTGCCGTTGCCAGTTCCTTCACTGGGTGAAACGTAGGCCTCTTGACATCAGAGGATTGCTACCGTCGTTAACTGCACGAACGGTGAGTTTCCGGACACCTTTTAAGTCCTTACAGTCTTTAGGTGCGTGGGCACGTTAATGTGGAACATGGCTCTGTATAATGCTTTTTCTATTTGTCTTGCAGGGCTCTTGAGGTAGAAGATGGTGTGAAGAAAGCGGAAGTTCGAGCCAGAGTCTTGGAATGAAGCGCTTGGAAATGCGTAAGTAAATGCCGGTTGCCTGCTTTTCAAAAGCTCGCCAACTGTCTCTTTTCCCTTGCAGTTGTGAGTTCGGGTGTTGAAGAGACGCTGGAAACGCCAGAGTATTTGCAGGCGCCCTATTGTGGCGGGCGCAATGGCGCGTAAGTAAAATACCTGTCTAATGTCTCTTCTTTTGTCTTTCAGGTGCAGGATTGCAGCGTTGAAGAAAACCGGAATTCGCGGAGTGCCGGTAAGTAATTCCACACAGGAATAACTATGCTTTTGTCTTCACAGGCGGAGGAGCAGCGTGAAGAGATGGTAGCTGCCGATGGATCAGGTGAGGAAAGCGCTGCGCGTGAAGGTTACCGTGCTAACCTGTTGTTTCTTGTCTTTGCAGGTGCTACCGAAGGCTGGATACAGGAATGGTAAGCGTTTGTTCTTGCAGGTTCAGGATCGGAAAAAAGAAAACTGGAACAGACACGGTGAGCGTTCTGCTGCAGATGCAGAATAACGCGAAGCACGTTTCATCAATCGGGTGTGGTTTAAATAGCCTTGGAGTGATGAGGTGACTTCCTCCACGGACTCGCCTAGGTAAGAAAAGAGTTCCTGTTCCAGAAGAGTTCCAGTGTTGTATCCAGGGAGTGGAGCTTGCCCCACCCAGGTAAGAAAGTAGTCCCGGCTCACAGAGGATTCCTATGTGGCTGGTAAGTAAGCAGCATGGTCTGCTGCAGGTAAGTCCTCCCAAGCATCTTCATACAAATTATGAGCCTGGCGCTTCCAGTGCCGGGACCAGTGACTTTGATGAGCCTGGTGCCACCGGCGCCAGGACAAGGTCCAAAAGGTCCCAGTGGGGACCGGCTGGTGCCTAGGATGAAGGTTAGGGGCCTGCTTCCAAGGACGTTGGGCTGGTCCTAGCTCCTTGGAAGCAGTGATCATGACACCAGCGCAGTCCAGTGTGCAGTCCGGTGACCAGATTTGCCCAGCTGACCCTATCCCGCCAGATGTGCCCTGCTGTCCTTGGTTAGACTGATCTGTGTGATGACCAGAACCCTTCACGGTCCAAAATCTTAAATTAAAGTGGACTGTAAGAATTAATAGGAAGCATAGAAAATAAATCATAGCATACCTTGTTTTGTTCCATCCCAATCTCTAAACTATCCAATCCTTACCTTAATAACTTGTCACATTGTCAGAATTCTTATTGCAATCCTGTCTTTGATCTATCTTGCTAAGCACCATTTCTTTAATCATTTTCATCTTGTGTAAATCTTAATCTATCCATCCTACTTCGAGTGATCCGACTGGTTCCGCCAGGAGAGGACACTGGAAATTTGGTGTTGAGGTCATGAATCAACTCCAGAGCTTACTTTGTCCCCCCTTGGTATTCTAGCCGGAATGCTCTAGTCATAGAATAAACTATAGTAAATATGTTCTTGTCCAAACTGAGTTCTTTTCTGTTTTCACTGCCTGATTTTTCTAAAAACGCCTCTCATTCAACCTTGCATATATTCCTCAGTTTAATAGCTACAGACTTCATTCAACTCTGACTTGTACATAAGACATGTAGCTACATTGCAACACAAAATCCACAGGCCAAAACCGTTTAGAGACATTTAGGTGGAAATGTGCATTTCTGCAAAGTTTTACACGTGATGTTTTAAATTATTTCCAAACTTCCATTAAGATTCAACATGTTTACTTTTGCTTAAACTATAGCTCATGATTGTTAGCACCGTTCCAATGTTGCTCCCATAGAAATTTATATTGATTTTACGGATTTTTGCACACTTTTCATTGGGCCTCATTACGACCCTGGTGCTAATGGGGTAACGGCGCCATAAAAGGCTGCGGCGCCGTTAACCCATTAGCGCCTGATTACGCGGTCCCTTTGCGGGACCTGACCTTAACGGCTGGTCTACACCAGCCGTTAAAGTAGGGACCCGCAAAGGGACCTTGGTGCTAAGTACTGTACCGCAATTTGCGGTACCGTACTTAGCGCCTTCCCCATTCCCATAGAGCCCTATGGGGCGAAAATGGGAATGGGGAAGGGCCATGGTTCAATGGGGAATTACCACCACGCCAACCTTGGAATGGGGTGGTAATTCCCCATCGAACCATGGCGGACCCGTTACAACACCGGCACCAACCATGGTGCTAATAGCACCATGGTTTAGCGCCGGTGTTGTAATGAAGGCCATTGTTTTGATAAGCCATTTTTTCGAATGTCATTTTAAAAAGTGTAAGATTGCAAACCCGTTTTTCTCTCTTGTTTGGGGAGGGAATGTGGTATTTAAAATATGTTCACTGTTCTTCATTCCTGAATACCTGCTGCTTCCTTATATCTGTTTAGAATTGCTTATTTGTGGGTTACAGAATTTTGCAGGGTGAAATTCTAAATTGAATGCCATCTTTCCAAACAAGCCAAAAGTGTTCTTATCTCTGATGTTTTATATTTGGTGTTGCTAAAAGTGAATCTAACGGCCTTACATACCTTTTTATTTGTTATTGTCTCCACATTGGTGATTGCTGCTCCCTATTACAAAGCATGTTTGATTTGAATTTTAAATAAATAAATAAATAAATAAATAAAGATTACCTTTAACAACTAGCCTAATTCCTGGTCCATTGTGACCTGGGGGTATTTTGAGAAGGGGTGTGATATGAGTGGTATATCACTCAGAATATTGAACCTGTAGGCATAATAAAATAAATATTTTAGCTGTGCGCTGCATACTAGGCTGAGACCAGGGTGTATCGCCTGATTGAAACCCTTAACAGATGGGGGGGCTTTTGCCGTGATTTTTAGTTCGAGTTACCACCCATGACAGTCTAACACAGCAGACCAACCTGCAGGGTAGAGACACCTTGCTTGGTTGGTGCACTGTGCTACACTGTACAAGCACCGCTCAAAACAAATACTCCAAAATCAGGCCTGTCTGTAAAGGTAAAAGTAAATCAAGCCCAAAAAATTAATAAAGAAATTGATATTTCCAAAATGGCTGTTTCTGTAGAAATCAGTATGGCCAGGGAGCACCTCCCGCACAAGCTTTTTGTCAGAGGTGAGTGGCCAGAACAGAATGAACATGTCTGGCTGCAAGGAATCACAGAACAGGTCACTGCCATGAACCTGGATACATGGCAGGACAAGGGCCCCTTACACCAAGCTCTCAGTGAATTGTACATGGCCCCAAAAGTTAAAGAGGAGCAAAGTAAAATTGCCAGAATTGTGGCCTACCTATACTTCCACATAGGAGTGATACAGGAAAAACACGCTGAAAACATAGTTCTGGCACAGAATCAAGTTGAAGCACTAGAGAGAATCCAGAATGATCTAGACTCTGCAGAACAAAGGCTACAGAAGAGCCAAGAATTAGAGGCAGAATCTAGACAGTGTGTCACAAAATTAAAAGAAGATCTGTCTCTCCTACAGCAAGAGAAGGCAGAGCAAGACACCCAATTATAGGCACTAAAAGAGGAGTGTCAGGACAGGGTTGACTCTTTACAACAGAGTCAACAGAAACTGGTGCAACAATTAAAGTATACTAGAGTCTGCGCAGAACAGTTAGTTACCCTACAAACCCAGATAGCAACCTTGGAAGAGGAAAATAATAAATTAATTATGAGAGACCTACACTCTCAAATAGAGTTTGATGAGGAGCGCCAGAAATCCAGTGCCATCAAAAAACAAAGGGATGACCTGGCTGAACAGAGGGGCACCCTAAATCAGGAGAGAGACACCTTAGGCCAGGAAGTAAGCCAATTAAAAACTGAGCTAGAGGGAAGAAAGCTGGCCCTCCAGGAGCTCAATGAATTAAAAACAGAGTATGGGAAGCTACTAGAGCACACCAGATGGGTGGAGGATGCTCTGGAAGAGAACACCCAGACCAAAGATGCTAAAACTCAGGAGGTGACTCTCCTGCAGCAGAAATTGGCCCAGTATTCCCAGACCATGCAGGAAGCGCAGAGAGACAATGAGTCTCTCTGTGAAAAGAATGATAGGCTCCACCAACAAGTAGCAATGCAAGAGCAAATCATTGAGACCAGTAAGGCCTTGATAGAGGAACACAAGGCTCAGATTTTTGCTTATCATCAGGGATTAGGGGCTGAAAGAGAAAAGGTAGAAAGGGACAGAGCAAACCCTGAGCATAACATCAGGACCCCTATATTCAGGGACTCTAACCCTTCAATGGGCCTCATTACGACCCAGGCGTTAAGGGTTAACGCCGTCGTTAACCCTTAACGCCTGATTCTGATTTTAACGGCTGCTTTTAGCAGCCGTTAAAATCCATGGCGCTAACCTGCCATGATGCTAATTACGCCACCGTAATTTACGGTGGCGTAATTAGCGCCTTCCCCACTCCCATTATGCCCTATGGGGCAAAAATGGGAATGGGGAAGGGAAAATGGGAAATGGGGATTTACCGCCCCACTCACCTTGGAATGGGGCGGTAAATCCGCCATCCACCATGGTGTAAACATAGTTTACACCATGGTGGTAAAGTTCGCGCAATTAGCGCCTGGGTCGTAATGACCCCCAATGCCATGAACTCTGTCAGCTTCATGTCCACTGGCTCATATGAATCAGGGGTATGATGGTAGACTGCAATAGCGTTGGTATGATCGGACTGACAGATCAGCGCCCCCCAGAAATTGATGGGCGGCCATCCCTGTACAGATGTCCAAACGTTATGGCTAATATCTCTGATCAGGAAGACTCCTATGTGGGGAGAGTCAGGGAATTGGATCCACAAAAATACAGCCTACCAAAAATTCAGTTTGTTAAATTTGGTGGGGAACTCCAGGAAATAAATCCCAAAAAGAGTATCCTGAAGACCTCTACCCAGTAAGGGCAGTGGGGTGGGGAGGTACTCCACCAATCCTGGGAGCAGGGGAGAGTCAGAAGACTATTCTGAGCACCACAGGAATAGGGAAACTAGGCCCCCACATTCTGCAAGCCCTTCTCAAGCTTGCAGAATCAGGGAGTGCCTAGAGGATCAAGAAGCCACCTTCAGTAGTAGTGCCTCTGAGTCTGAGGACGAGTGGACTCGGGTGACTAAAACCAAAAAGGCAAACAAAATTAAGAGAGTTATGCAAAAAAGATCCCCTTAAGCAGATCAAGGCCATTAGGAGTGTTATAACTCCCTATCATAAAAATGCAAAGTATTCGGTCTAGGAACACCTTGAATTATATGAACAGATGATGGACACTTTTCATCTGAAAGATAGCCAGAATTACATCCAGTACGTGAAATGGACATTCTCTACTGAATACTCCAGTTTCTTTGTGGAACTGGAGGATCAGAATCACTCCAGATGGTCCACCTACAGAGCGGCCATCTTAAAACACTTCTCTGCACATAGAAACCCCCAAGAGGCCCGTAAGGCAGCCTACAATCTGAAGTGTGGGGTAGAATAGGCCCCACAAGAATTTGTGCAGGAACTCAAATGTGCCTTTGCGCAGACCACCAGGTGGGTGCGCACAGATAGTAGGGAGTTCATCAACACCTTCTTCCATACACTCACCAAATATATAATGACCCAGCTGGTGAATGACTTTCACGAGAGGAGATCACTGGACTGGGTCATAGAACAGGCGACCCGTATTTATGAGGTACAGAAACCTATAGATAGTAAAAACACAAATAAAAACTCCAAACCAGCCAATACCCCTGCTGCTGCTAAGGTGGCGAAGGTGAAGGTTGCCCCCATTTTAGATCTGGAGATGGGGGGCCCCCAAAATATACCTGTACAAAATCCATCCAGCCGAAGAACCAGAAGGCCCTCGGGCCAATCCCAGACAGGTAGTCAGGGAGGTAATCCCACAAATGCAACCCCTAACTCCCCTGATTACATTAGCCCCCGATACAAGGGGAACAAACCCATCCTGGGGTATGTGTGAACTCCCCCAGCACAAGGGGGGGATCCAGCCAGGTAGGTACCACCCCAGGAAACTTCCCTCCTAACTTTCCCCAGGAGGGCAGTAATCCCCCAAATGCCGGGTTGAGTTTCTTTCCCCAGTACCCTCAAAACTTCAATTTACAGAACAACCCTCCTTTCTTTCCCCACTTTCCAGAGCCCAGACAGCCCAATCCGGGAGAGGGGAGGCCAAGGGTTGAAGGTTACCCCAATTTTACAAACCCAGGGTACTGTGGGAGAAGGGACAGTTACCCTTCCCGTGATTCACCTATGATGGACAAGAGACCCCCGTACCAGCCGGAACGGGTGTCTCAACTGGAGCGCCAGGTCCAGAACTTGTCCCAGGATCTGGGTCGCATGTTGACGGCTCAACAGAACCCTCAGATGAACATGGCGGCTCAGAACCCCACCAACCAAGGGTATGGTACTCCAGAACAATGACGGGGAGAAAACCCTGACAATTTACCGGTTCCCGAGGAGGTGGCACAGGGGGAAGGGAGGTGTAAATCCTAAGAGGAAGCTTCCTTCCCCACCCGGGAAAAGCTCCTAGACACCCAGGAACCGGAACCAAAATCTCCTGCCCCCCGAAAGTCTGCAACCCAAGCAACAGAGGGCGAGGAGGAGAAATAAAGAATCCAAAAAGGCCCATTTTGCGGAAGAGGTTGGTGTCCTCCAATTTGAAGGAGAGGGGTCCTCAGAGGTCCCTGGGAAAAAGACCTTCTCCTTCAGGGATGGGGGAACTCCTCCCAAAGACAAATGGGTCCCAAGAGATCCTAATGAAGACTCGGTGAATGTGGGGACTGAGTTAGAATCGCCCATCATTGAACCCCAGAATGATAATCCAGAAAACCACATTGTCCAAACCTATTCTGGTGACTGCCTCCAAAAAGGGGGGGGTGGCCCAGAATCACAACCAGGGGAGCCCAAAACTCCCCCAATATCCAACTGCCATATTTTTCGTGCAGATCCCCAAGCTCCAACACCGAATCATGCCCAAACTACCTCTATGTCGGAATCAAGAATCAAGAAACAAACCAACTAACTGGCCCAAAATGCACATTATCTTTGCCCCCTTGAAGAGAAGGAGGGAAGATTTTATGCCCTGGTCCAAGTACAAGGACAACGTACATTTTCGGTACTGTTGGACACTGGATCCCAAGCCACTCTTCTGTCAAAGAGAGCCTTTGATCAGCTGAATTCAGGAAGGGGGGAGAGATACCAGATCCCTCTCACCCCTCTTCCTGGACAAGTTCAGAACTTCGATTGGAATGAAATTCCTGTCGAGGGGACTGCGAATCTAGAAATTAAAATTGGGCGACACAAGGTGAAACACCCGGTCATTGTCGTGACATCTGAGGGCACACCCTGTCTACTAGGGAATGACATTCTGCAAAGTTTGTCCCACCTAATAGATTGCGTGAACAAGGTCCTCTGGACCCAGACTAACCAGTCAATAAAATGAAAACATAGTGTCAACCATGTTAGTTTAAATGGCACATGCCACATGGTTGAACAAAAACAGGATCATATTGAGTTCCATTTTAAAAATAACCAAATACCAGACGTGACAGTCATTTTGGTAGGACAACAAACTGGTGATGGGAGTTCCTCTCTATTTCTGAAAATCAACCTTCCTTCCAGTCTCAAGTGGCATTCCACACTGGATGGAAATACTCTGAAATTCTACACTAAGTCACAATCAGAAAATCGCACTTCCATAGTCCAAAATAATGAGAAACCAGCTCAAAGTTTAGCTGACATTCAGAAGATTAGAGAACAGTTATTCATCCCGATTCAGTTAAATGAGGGGAAGGAATCTGTTCTCGCCCGAGTGTGCGTGAACAACGGTAAGAGCTTCATCAGCAAAGCCATGTTCCAAAAACTCCCAACAGATCCAGCCATTCCCACATTTAAATTGTTAGAAAAATGGGAAATGGACCTGGAAACTCCCAATTCCAAACATCTCCTGGCTAGCAGGAGTATGCTCAAAATTTCAATGGGCAACAAAAGCATAGTACATAATTGTTGGGTTGTGCGAGATGTCCCTGCTGTATTCTATTTAGGCAGTGACATTCTCAATCGCTTTGCCATTAATTTGGACCTGATAAACTACAAAGCCTGGTCCTGATTAGGGGGTAATCCCATGGACTTTGATGATTCAGAAAAAGCATTACGGTCAGCCCAATTGCTACCGTATGCAGTTGAAGTACAAATTGGAGAGGAAATCACCATCCCAGGACGGACACGACTATTCCCACTTGAATTAAAAATCAAAAGAGGACAGAAACTGCAAAATTCTGAAGCATATGTTCACCTCAACACCCATCTCCAACAGCAAGGGTTGGGGTTAAACCCAACACCATTAGTCAATGTAGAACACAACCATTCCAATATTGATGGATAACAGCGACCTTAGGAGTATCACTCTGGGTGCAGGCACCATTATTGGAATGGCGGTTGATGACCGACATTTTTCCATAGATTTAGGTAATCAACTGATAGGACCAACCTCCAATGACTGTTTTGACAGTGATAGCAACAATGACATAACACCGGACAGGATCTTCACCCGGCATGGGGGGAATTTCCTGGTGTACCTTATGGTAAGAAGAGGTGACCTGTGACTTCAGGAAGGATGAGGTAATCTTCCAAGTCCACAAGGATTGCGTTCCCTGCCTGAAACCCTCTATCCAGGTCAATACATTAACCAGGCACTTCTCCACCCAGCTGGATGAGGCTGGATGAAGCCGCTGAGATAGCCAAACCAGAAGTCTTTCCGGGCTTCAGGCAAATGGTTGAAGAGAGAGTCAACCTAGCTGATGCCTGTGAGACTCTGGAGCAATAGCAAAAGTTGAAACAAGTTTTCTTAGATTTTCAGGATCTTTTTGCGGTGGACTCAAATGACTGTGGTCGCACCGAAATCCATACAACAACAATTCCCACAGACCCTGGAATTACTCCAGTGTTTGTGAAGCGATATGATATGATATGATATGATATGGCATTTATAACGCGCCTATACACAACTGTTTCAAGGCGCGACGAGGAGGGGGGAACAAGGGGAGACAGACAATGAACCTACTAGGCCAGGTGTCATTCAGATTGCGCAAGTGCAGGGTGGAGGGGAAGGGAAAAGTGCAAGGGGGAAAGGGAGAGGAGAAGTGCTGTACAGGTTTAGTAGAAACAAGATAAATAATAAGGGCCAGCTGGTGGCAAGTGCAAGATAAGTGCAGACAAGTGCTGGGAGGGGGGCTGTAGGGATACAGAGACAGCCCACAGTGCAGGGGTTGCTAGGGAGGCAGTGCAGGGGAGAGTGGCAGGGCCACGGACCAGGATAGGTGAGTGGCCCGTTGCAGATTCAGTGCAGTTTCAGTAATATTAACAGGGGACAGGGGGAGAGAAAGCGGAGGCAAAGAGGAAGGTTTTGAGGTGCTTCCGGAACCGGAGATGGTTCTCCTCAAGTTTCAGGGCGGCAGGAAGGCTGTTCCAGAGGGAGGCCCCTGCTGCGGAGAGAGATCTACCCCCAACTCGTTGCTTGGAGAAGCGGCTGACCCTGAGGGAGTTAGAGGTGGATGAGCAAAGAGCTCGAGAAGGAAGATATTCAGGAAGAGGGAGTTGAAGGTATTTTGGGCCGAGGCCCCAGAAGGCCTTGTGGACAATGCAGAGGGTTTTGAACTTAATTCTCGCAGCCACTGGGAGCTTGCCTCTCGCATCCATGGAGTCCCTCACAGAAATAATCAAAAACCTTGAGTCCTGTGTGATAATCCGTCCAGTCCACAGCACCTTCAATAATCCGGCGCTGGGGATTTTAAAACCCAACGGCCAGTGGAGACTCTGTGCTGACCTAAGAGAGCTAAACAAATGGATCCATATGTCCTGGTGGCCCCACCCCTAAATTGACCAGGGGCTGGCCCAGATCCAGGGGTCAAAAGTATACACTGCCATTGACCTGACCAAAGGGCACTGGACCGTACCTGTCAATAGGGAGGAGCAATACAAGCTGGCCTTTACCTTCGGGGACAGCAATACACTTGGACCCGGGCACCCTTCGGATACATCAACTCCGGCAATGAATTTAACATATTCTTCCACAAGGCCATGCCCAACTTGGGTGAAAGGGGTAATCTGGCCTATGTAGATGATGTCCTGATCAAAAGCTCAACTGTGGAGGAACATATAGCAGAAATCCGTTATGTTCTGAAACAGTTGAGGGTTGCCAGAGCAAAACTATCCTTCCAAAAGGCACAGTGGTGCAGGACCCGTGTCAATTTCTTGGGGCATGAGATAACTCCTGAGGGTTTCTGTCCCCAGGAAAAGAAAGTGAAAGCATTCCTGAAACTAAAATACCCCACAACTCTACATGAGCTAAGGAGCCTCCTTGGACTGATAATTACAGTAGGAAGTTCATTGAGGTTTACGCAGAGATCACAAGACCCCTGATCCTTCTGTTGAAGGGGGGTCAAGTGGGAGTGGGGTCCAGAACAAGCCGAGGCAGTAAAGCAACTCAAAAGAAGCCTCTCACAAGCACCTTGCCTAGCTTACCCTGCCAAAAACAAGGAGTTCTTCTTGGAGACAGGGTTCTCAAATACATGCTTGACCGCAGTATTATATCAAAAGCATGACAAGGTCAATAAAGTCATCTCTTATGCAAGTAAGACTTTATCCTCTGTGGAGGTAAAATTCAACGATTGTGAGAAGGCACTCCTGGCAACGGTGTAGGCATTGAAAAATGACCGCCCGTTTATCCAGGGGGAACACATCATAGTGGAAACTCCGCATCAGCCTCTGCAATATCTCCAAAGTGACAGAATCCGGCCGGAAATGTGAGTAATTCCAGAATTACTTCCTGGATTCTGTCAATGCAAGGCTTTCCTGTGGAGGTCAGATATGGCCAAAACAAGAAGAGTCCCCTCGCGCAAGGTCTGGCTGACTTGCATGATTGTGCCAGAGAAAACTGTCTCGAGGACGAAAGTCTTAAAATCCAGGACAACATGGAGGTGTACCTGAATTACCCCCACAAAGTCTATGAAGAAGACAAGTGCGTGGGAATGCCCACTGTTTATGTGGATGGGTGCTCCTACCATGTTGACAACAACAGGGAAAAGGAACTGGTGGCCGGCGTTGGGAATGCATGGGTGAAAAATGGCCCAGAACCCTCCGCTGGGTACAAATATAGGTCCCCGTAGTAGTCAGGTGGCAGAGCTGGTGGCAGTTCATCAAGCCATCCTCACTGCTGTCCAACAACAACTTTACAAACAGGTTATAATCACTGATTCAGATTATGTCCGGAACGGGTTTGTGGAGCACCTGGTAAATTGGAAAACCAGAGGCATGCTATCTGCTAATAACAAACCACTCAAACATGGAAAACTAATACAAAATATTGATGATCTGGTCACCTCTAGCGGGATGACACACACTGGAAAAATATCAAGGTTCATTCCAGAATAGAGGGACCAGACAAAACTGGAAATTACCTAGCTGATCAACTGGCCAAAACCGGAGCCATCCAAGGTGATCTCCTCGAGATCGAGTCCCTGTTGGGGGAAATCCAGGTCACTGCTATCACTAGGTCCCAGACAAATGCTCACAATGAACTCTCAACTGCCCAGTGGAGTAAAGAGACCCCAGATGCTGATTTAATCATGGCTCAAAAAGGGGATCCAATCATTGGTTAGTTTTATCAACACACTGAGGACCCTGAGAACTTTCACTTGATGGATACCGATTGCATTGGGAAAGAGGACCCGAGAGTGTTGATGAAATGTCCAAAAATGTTCCGAATCCAAGACGGTTTGTTGGTGAGAAGATCCATATCTGGCTGTGACCAGTGGGTGGTCCCTACCTCATTCCGAATCCTGATGCTAAGTGACGCCCATGATGCGGCCACAGCTGGTCATCGGGAGTTTCATACTAACTTAGAAATCTTGTGAAAGGTTGCATACTGGCCACACATGGGCAGGACCTTGACTAATACTTGAAGGGGTGTCTTGTGTGTGCACAGTTTCAGCCAACATCACTCACACACCGAGTTCCCCTCCAAAAGAGGGGGATGATACTGCCTTGGTCAGATTTACAAGTAGATTTCATCGGGACCGTGATTCGCTCCTCTAGGGGGAACAAGTACATGTTAACCATAACATGCTTGTTTACTAAATGGGTAGAATGGCTCCCAGACCCAAATTGCAAGGCAGAAACAGCAGCTGCCCTGATGATCAATCACATCTTGTGTTTTGGACTACCCCAAAGGATTGAGTCAGACCGAAGTAGTCACTTCACCAGCGAAGTGATTACAAAGATGTGGGAGATACTTGGGGTGAAAAGGAAACTACACATTGCATACCGCCGTCCTATAGTGGTGGAGTTGAGAGGTACAATAAAACCATTGTGAGCATACTAAAAAAGTTTGTGGCAGACTCTGGGCCAAGTTGGGATATTCGATTACCACTTGTCCTGATGGCCATCAGATCTACCCCTTCTTCTGCAACTAAAATGTCTTCATTTGAGCTGATGATTGGATGAAGGATGGTGCTACCCCAGGATCTGCTCTATAGAACCCAAGAGCAGACATTGATAAATGCCTCCACAACTCATGAGTATGTTGAGAATCTGAGAAAACACCTTCAGCATGCTTTTGCGTATGCTCAGCAGACTCTAGAAAGAACTGCATACAGCATGAAGACCCACTATGATCTAAAGACAACCAAAAAGGAATATCAAGTAGGAGACAGGGTCTACTTGTACAATTTCCAAAGGAACCAGACCTAAGAGCGAAAATTCTTGCCTAGCTGGCGGGGACCTTTTGAAATTGTGGACAAAATCTCACCAGTGGCCTACAGAATCCGCATCCCCAAGGGCAACTTGACAGAAGAAAAAAAGTGGTTCCACATCAATCAGCTGAAGAGTTGCCACCCCAGGCACACTTTGCGGCAAATAGAGGAGTCAACAGAAAACCCAGTAGGGGATACTTCTGAAGCATAGAAATATTTCAATGTTCATTGAATGCATGTATATCCCACTGCTGAAATCCCGATTGGAGGACAGTAGGTGGAAAATTGTCATAATCGGTTTATGTTCTATTTTATAGATTTGCACTGATCATATCTAACAACCAAGGAGGACCACCTTGGGTACCCGGAAGGAAAAACCCAAAGGAATCCGGAGTGTCGCTCCACATCAGAAAAGAAAACCTGAGAGAAGGATGGGGGTATCGTTCTACATTCCAACCAGAGCCGGCGAGGAGAGCGTGTTGCATCATTCGCTGATGGAAGAAGGACTTACACCTGTCTGAACCTGTTTGTTTCAAGAAAGAAAAATCCCACTTGCCCGACTTCCCCACGACTGGAAGTCAAGCCGCAGTCAGGGGTGGGGTGGGGTTCTGTGGGATATTTTGACCCACTCAAATTTTCCTCACTATATCACTTTACTGCATTGGTGAAGGAAACAGCCCAAAATGATCGCGCTGACTACTGTGCGCGCCAAGATCTTTAAAACTGCGTTTTTATCACAACCAGAAAAAGGCTGCACACCCCTGTCACATACATTTCAGGTGGGGTGGAACAGAGTACTCACTGCAGGAATGTACCAGGGTGCTCTGCAATATTTTGCATGGAGCAAAATGAAAGAGGCCGCATCATTGTGCTGAAAAATCCAAAATGCCTCTTTTAAATGTCATCTTTTCAATCTTCAAAGTGCTGTTTGGTGCCAAATCCATTCATTTCTCATAAACCACTATGATCAAAAAGGCCCTGAACTGCTCAGGATCATCCATTGTGGCTCAGAGGAACCAGGCCTCATTTGAATGAGAGCTCCTGGCAACAGTATCTTTGCAAAAGCAAACCAGGGACTGTGTTTTCATTTTTCCACGGGAAACGCGGTTATTTCTATGCAACAAGTATCAAGAATCAACTGTGCAGAGTAAGACTTTAAAAAATGTCTGATACATGTATCCATACTGCAAACAACTACAGCACTCAAGGAAAAGACTAGAGCTGACTAAAGTGTGTACTTGCTGCAGAGGAAAATGAATTTTAAAGAAATAAGTTAAATGTGCTTTTTCGTGAATGAAGGGGAAAATCGCCTATTTTAAAAGTACATTATTGTGTCAAGGCTTGATTAATTAGAATTGTAGAAGGATTTGTTAATGTTAGAAACACACATATAAACTGTTTAATTCTATATGTTTAAAAGTTAAGATTTAAAAGTATACATCAAAGCAAAACCCCAGGCTGAATGGCAAACTATGTCAAAGAAAAAAAACCCTGCTATCCCAGAGTGGCAGCCCTGAGAAAGGGTGACACCTCAAACCTCTGGAGCAGGAAATGCTAATTGCTAGCATGGGGGCTTTGAATCCCAGGACAATGGGGGGTTCCCCAGTGCATCAGACATTCGTCTTTGCCTACGGCTGAGACAATAGCAGGCTAAGACTCTCACCTGTCAAGTTCGAAAGGCAGGAAACTTCAGTCAAAGGAAAGAGGCCCCTCATCCTGTTTCAAAGGAATTTGACAGGTGCTGCCAGTTGAAAGAAAAGAAAACTGTTAGGGGCATTTGGTGTTTAAATGCCTATTTGTAACTGAACTTTAAAGATATTTAATTTTGCAACAAGAATGAGGAAAAATCTGAAAGTTGGTAGTTTTAAATCTAATTTTATGCTCTTTCTTTGAAGACGTGATTGAACCCTGTACTGCATAAGGAACAGAAGTTGTGAAGAATAACCGTTTGTAGGGAAAGTATGGAAATTGCGCACATGACATTTTGTACACATATCCCAGCGGTAAACTCGCACCTATGTACAAAATTGGGACATTTTAGGCCAAATCTTTCATGGTTAAAATTGCCAAAATGTCACAGAAAGCCTAAACCAGGTCCCGCAGACTGGAGATTTGGATTGAAATGTGACCCACGAAATATGTAACCTGTGCATCTGATTTTCTCAGAGGTCATCATTGTATAAATATGTATTTGTGGGAAAATTAGATTTTGGTTCTAGGAGCTGGGGGAGGTTGCTAGACATTGTAATAGCAACATTATAAAGCATGACAGCCTTTTCTGTTGTCCAACCAGCAAAGTGCAAGGCGAAACGATGCTGTTACCCAATCATAGCATCATGGGTGTGGGTTGGAATATCCATATCATTTAGTGATGTCATTTGTCATGATAAATAGGGGAACCTGACAACACACAAGCACACACTGATTCCTGACTTCATCCTGATTTTCTGTGTGGCGCCCTGTTCCTGAATTCTCCATCCTTGTTCCTGATTCCTGATTTTATTTACCAAGCTAAGGCCTCAGCATTGCTGAACTCTTTTTTCAGCTAGGTCCAGATTCTGAAGCAATCCCAAAAATCCAAGGGAAGCATTTTGATCCAGTCTGGCTTGCTACTACGAAAGGCTTGCCTGCAGCAAACTCGCCATCCCATTGATCTCCCGTCTCCAGTAACCAGCGCAGTCCAGTGTGCAGTCCGGTGACCAGATTTAACCAGCTGACCCTATGCCGCCAGATGTGCCCTGCTGTCCTTGGTTAGACTGATCCGTGTGATGACCAGAACCCTTGACGGTCCAAAATCTTAAATTAAAGTGGACTGTAAGTATTAATAGGAAGCATAGAAAATCATAGCATACCTTGTGTTGTTCCATCCCAATCTCTAAACTATCCAATCCTTACCTCAATAACTTGTCACATTGTCAGAATCCTTATTGCAATCCTGTCATTGATCTATCTTGCTAACCGCCATTTCGTTAGTCATTTTCATCTTGTGTAAATCTTAACCTATCCATCCTACTTTGAGTGATCCGACTGGTTCCGCCAAGAGAGAACACTGGGGATTTGGTGTTGAAGTCATGAATCAACTCCAGAGCTTACTTTGTCCCTCCTTGGTATTCAAGCCGGAATGCTCTAGTCATAGAGTAAACTATAGTAAATATTTTCTTGTCCAAACTGAGTTCTTTTCTGTTTTCAATGTCCGATTTTTCTAAAAACGTCTCTCATTCAACCTTGCATATCTTCCTCAGTTTAATAGCTAGAGACTTCATTTCAACTCTGACTTATACATAAGACATGTAGCTACATCCCAACACAAGAACCACACGCCAGAAATCATTTAGTGAAATTTAGGCGGGAATTTGCATTTCTGCAAAGTTTTACATGTGTGATTTTTGTTTTAAATTATTTCCAAACTTCCATTAAGATTTCCAATGTTTCTCCCATAGAAATGTATATTGACTTAAGGATTTTTGCACACTTTTCATTGTTTTGATAAGCCATTTTCGAATGTCATTTTAAAAAAGTGTAAGACTGCAAACCTGTTTTTCTCTCTTGTTTCGGGAGGGAAGGTGGTATTTAAATTCTGTTCACTGTTCTTTATTCCTGAATATCTGCTGCTTCCTTATATCTGTTTAGAATTGCTTATTTGTGGGTTAAGGAATTTTGCAGGGGGAAATTCTAACTTGAATGCCATCTTTCCAAACAAGCCAAAAGTGTTCTTTTCTCTGATGTTTTATATGTGGTGTTGCTAAAAGTGAATCTAACTGCCTTAAATACCTTTTTATTTGTTATTTTATTGTCTCCACATTGGTGATTGCTGCTCCCTATTACAAAGCATGTTTGATTTGAATTTTAAATAAATAAATATTACCTTTACCAACCAGCCTGATTCCTGGTCCATTCTGACCTGGGGGTATTTTGAGAAGGGGTGTGATATGAGTGGAATATTGAACCTATAGACATAACAAAATAAGCATTTCAGCTGTGTGCTGCATACTAGGCTGAGATCAGGGTGTATTGCCTGATTGAAATCCTTAACAGGGTGAAGAGCAATCGCCCAAGGTACAAGAGTACCGAAGGAATCTTTTGTTTGTTTGTTTGTTTGTTTGTTTGTTACTTTGAATCAGCAAGCCTTCTACGGCAAGAGACTTTTCCAGGAAAGAGACTTTGCCTCTGAAGGTTTTGATAGTGTTGAAATGGAACTGTGAACCTAGTGCTGATAAGGCCATGGAGTGTGCTGTGCTTGAGAGCCCCGCCTTGTCCCGTGCTTGAAACGTGAGAAAGGGAGACCCAGTCATACAATCGTCACTTATCATTTTGTGAACACTTCTTTCTTTTCTGGTGAACCTTATCCCACACACCTTTTGTGATTTATGAGTAAGGATTAGCAATATTATTTTTTAGCATAAGCCCTTTTTATTTTTATTTGCCAAGACACCACTGGGACTGCCTCATTATTATTTGATGGTCGTAGATTGCTCCCATCTTAGATTTAGGTTTAGATTAGGCATTTATCTCACCCATTATAAAGTTCAATAAACACCCTTGAACTGTGATCACTTGTTTCTGTCTTTACTATTGCCATCATGAGTACCTTACAATGGGTAGGGAGTGAAGGGACTGTACTGGTCTAGTTTTGCAGACCTGAGATCAGCTTGTTGGGAGAGTGCTGCTCGAAGGTTTAAGCAGTGTGTGAAGGAACAATGAGAGAGGTCCCCAGAGAGAATACAGTGCCGTGCAGTTGCACTTGCAGTTACTTCTTGGTACTGGTCTGATATAAAATGGGTTGACAGCAGTGTAGGAAATGTAAACTATGCCAGTGGATAGCGACAGCCAATGCAGCCTTGTTGTTGGGGGAGACCAAAGAGGATATTGGCATAATAGTCTAGTTTAGAGACTACAACAGTGGTGGTCAAAAGATGATTGGTGGTGTTGAAAGGCAGAAAATACATGCTTTTCCTACTATTTGGGAGCTTGAGGTGAGCCGCTGTTGTAGTTTTGGAGATGAAAGTAGAGAAAGGTTGAGAAGAGTCCTAGACTACGCCAAAGTCTCTAGCTGAAGAGGAGCAGCAGAGATTGTCACTTGGGAACTGGAAAGGCACGAAGGTGATAAGAGAGAGAATATTTGCCAGGGAGGAAGAGCGCCTCTGTTTTGAAATTGTGAGATCAGAGGAGAGTTCAATAAAAGAGAAGATTTGTTTGTTGTCTGTGAAAAGTTGGTACGAGAATCCAAAGGAGGATATTAGCATCACAAAAGCAAAGATGTAGAGTGTCCAGTAAAACAAAATACCATGCCCGATGCCTGTGCACCCGAGCGCCACAAAAGGGGAGCTGATTTTGGCTGGTAGAGGCAGGGGGGTTGTACAATGGAGTAATTTTTAAAATGCTGTAGTCTTACAAATGTCCTCTATCCCCACTCACCAAAATCAACCCCCTGGCCCAGCACAAACACACATACTCACATTACACAACATTAATTTCAAAGGCAGCATGCACTCGCTCATTCACGCAAGCACCCATCATCATACACTCACTCGTAATACAAGCATACACGCATCAATACACATATTTAAATAACAATTATATAAATGTACCTTCTGCCCCGGTCCTGATGTTTGCTTCCTCCGATTGCTCCTGCTCCCTCGTAGCATGAACAGGAGCCAGGAACCGGAACGTTGGTAAGGAAGCGCCTCTCCATGTCTATGTGTGGTGAGGCACAGGAGCACCCCCTCGCACATACAGACATGCAGTTCCCCAGCCAGCATTTCCAACGGGCTATGCAAGGCTGGGGAAGCAAAACACACCCAGCCTTGCAAGGCTCATTGAGCATGTGCGGTTGGGGAACAGAACTGTCAAAGGGAAACTTTGACAGTTTCCCTTTGACAGTTCAGCCATCCCAGGAGCGCTCCTTCAGCTGAAAAAAGCAGCTGGGGAAGCTCTCAGTATTTACACTGGGCTGGCACCATAATGGGTGAGGGGGCCAGTTGGTCAATGCCCCCTTCACCTATTATGGATGAGCCGCCCCTGATATTTAGCATGTAGATTATTTTTTCTTTCTCCTCAAACATTCTTTCTTCGACAAATCTACACTGTGACCTCTAGGCCCTGCCACCATCCAAAACCACATCTACAAAAGCCACACATGTTCCTATATTAAAGGTATTGAGACTCCTCATCTAAAAGGCTAACAACCCTCCTTTGTTAACACAATTTGCTACACACAAACGCTCTGCATTTAGTTTTTAATCCACAAACCTCTTCATATCTGTGAGAAACCTCAGGGATCCTCCCAAGCCAGCCGCAGGAATCACTTATTCAGGTGGCCTGGGAAGGGTTTATGCGCTCAGACCACCACCCTAGGGACGGACGAATGAACGAGCGAACAAACGAACGAACGAGCGAGAGAGGGTTACCTGCATGGGGGAGCATGTGGTTGTGCTCGGGGAAATATCCCAGGTGAAGCGTGATATTAAACCGAAGATTAAGGTGAGGAAGACGAAGTCCCTGAGGCTTTTGTAGCCTATAACACATCTACCTCCCTTCCTCATATTGCATCTCTCTTGCCCAAATCCAACAAACCTGTTGCATTCAGAAATTACATCTCCCAGAATCCCTGTTTTTCTATAACTTTCCCGAATATTCCCAGTCATTATCTTTTCCGATCCCCTGATTATTAATTCCTGCACTCCCAATCAGCTCAGATTAAACACTACCGTTCCCACAATTCCCCCTGTTCATTTCATGATAATAATCCCGGTCATTTCCATCTTCTCAAATCCTACCAATCTCACCCTTCTGAATTCACCAAAAACCCCAGGATCAAAAATCTTGATGATGGGCCCCCCCTTTTCCGACACTAATACTTTTTCACACCGATGAAAACCACGGTCTGACTCTAAAGCCGTTTACCCGACATGTCCCAACACCAGTGTCAGGCGAAGTCAGGCAATTAAACGGAATCGCACACACCTGACAGCCCTTTCCCATCCCCACATGTCAAGATCTGAGATCCACAAAGTTTGGGATACCTCTGTTCCCAAGCACCAGTCAGAGAGATTATAACACAACTCGCTGACCGGTTATTGAGACCACAGGTGGTAGGAACAGGAAACACCGGATCCTGGGTGGCTGCAAGAAAAGCACCAGGTTAGACAAGCAATAGTGTACTGGCTATAGACAATGTAAGTTAGGAAAGTTAAAGACACCTACCCGTGGGAAGACCGATGTTGCTCTACACCTAGATGTTCCCACCAGGGAGTGTAAGGAGATGGGAATACCTCTCCCAGGGCCCACCTGAGGGGAACAGTACTTGGTTCGTGGTTCTTGGGTACAGATGAAGAAGGAAAAGAAAAAGAACAATCCGTGGAATTGATCCTGAGGTTCGTAAGAGTCCAGGCAACGAAGTTCTGAATTCACCAAATCCAAAGGGGCAAGAAAAAGCAGTCCAAGTTCAAAGTCCAGATATCACTGCCGGGAAGGCAAGCAATCCTAGGTTAACAAATCCAACACAAACGCGCAATGCTGGAGGGATAGCATGGCACCAAGCCGCCGAGGGCAAAAGTGGCCCGCGGCCAGGCGCGGTGACCCCCGAGGGCAGACGCAGCCCCCGCCGACGTCGGGCCGGTCACTCCGCGCACCGACGCCGCGAGGTAAGTGTGGGTGGGGGGTGCATGACACCACAGGGATAAAAGGTGGAGCATGAGAGTACAAGACAAGCAGGGCAGACCACACGTCGAGAGAGCTAACTCAGCACAGCAGTTCATCAGGAGGAGAAAGACGGCTCAAACCAAGAGGGTAATAGCGAGAGAAGCGAACTTGGCCTTTCCAACCAAGGCCCGTGAGACCCCCACGGAAGGAATTATAAGACCGCAAACAGTAGCCAGCGTGTGTTGCAGCAGATGTCAACAGTACATGAGACCCTCCTCTGCTGATAACCAAGCCGGGGAGAGACGCTTGTCTCAGTGGTACCAACCTTGACTTCTGACAGAAGGAAAGCCAAGCGGTTCATCACAACCGGTGAGTCGAGGGGAGAGCCGAAAAGAAACCGAACTGTGTTGATCGCAAAGTAGCAAATGGTTAATTGAACTGTGAAAACAAAGAACTATTGATACAAAAAGGGGGAAAACCAGCAACAGAGGAGTCCGGCACCACGTGAGTGCTCACTCAGGAAACTCGGGTGATTACCCGATTGTTGAAACTACCATTACCAGAAGGCCTTGGGAAAGGTGATAAGGGGTCAAAGTGGTCATATAGGGGTCTTGTAAAATACTTTGTACAGTCGAAAGTCTTTGACCGACAGATGATTGTGAAGCTAAGGAAAATGAATCCTGCATCGTTAGGAGTTGAATGAGAAAAGGCACGATTGATAAGATTGGCAAGAGTGAACCCAAACGAGGGATGGCGATAAAGAGGGGGCGAAGTCTAAAGCCCCGAAACACAGTGTGTTGACAAGAGTGAACCCGGCTGAGGGATGTCCACAGTGAACTGCTTAAAAATACCTTTAAAATCAGTGACTGTCACAGACAAAACTGCATAGAAAGCCATGGTGAAAGGATAGAGGGAGGCGAATAGTCTAGTAGGATCTGAGTGAACCCGAAAGAGAAACGCTGATATTTGAGACAGGTCTGCGCCCGGAAGAGGGGGACCCAGGGTTGAAGAGCTATCACCCAAGTACAACCAGAGAAGAACTCTAGAACTATTTGGTTAATCTTTATTTTGAAACTTTGAACCTGTCAGGCCCTCGAAAGCAAGAAACCATAGCTATTGGAGGTCCTGGTATCATTAAGGAACTTTCTGGGGATCTGCCCCCAGAAGAGGGGAATCCAAGGGTGAAAGGCATCACCGAACATGCAAGCAGAAAGGAACTTTTGTTTATTATTTTGAAAACATCAGGTCCACGGCGGCAAGAGACAGAAATAGAAAAAGAGACATAACCACCAAAGGCGGAACTGTTGGCTCGTGCTGGGAAGGTTTGAGCATGTGCTGCGCTTCAAATCCTACCTTGTCCCGTGCTTAAAACATGGGGAAGGGAGACCCCGACCACCGCATCCTGACTTATTATTTGTGAACACTTCCTTCTTTCCTTCTTTCTTAGAAACATTATCCCACACTTCTTTTATATTTAGTGTAAGGATTGGAAAAAGGTTTTTTTCTTAGTATAGGCCCTTTTTATTTGACAAGATGTCACAAGGACTGCCTTGTTATTGTTTGATGGTCGAAGCTTGCTCCCATCTTAGAGTTAGATTTAGATTATGTGTTTTTCCAACCTACCTTTCCAATTTAATAAACACCCTTGAACTGTGATCACCTGTGTCTGTCTTTACTGGTGCCACCATCAGTTCCTTACATAGGGTGTCAGGGTGGGATACGATTCAATTGATGATAGTTCGAGAACCCACTTACATAAAGAGAGACCGAATGTAGGTTCCCCAGTGCCGTCTATAGTGTTGGAGGAAGAACGACTAGACGGTTTTCCCCAATGTGGCTCAAAGATCTTGGAGTCAAGGGGCAGACCCTGTCAAGCCCCTTCTCCCCTGGGTGGTGAGAGATCAATGGAAGATATAACACCACCCGTCCAGTCTTTGGAACAGAAAATGGGAGTCCAATTCCTTTCCCTGAACTCTCAAGCCATTCCACCGATCCGAAAAGAGGTTGAGGGCAACACCTACTATCTCTTTTGCCCACAGGATTATTTGCTACAGGGAAGGGACAAAGCTCTCATCTCTTTACAGATAAGAGTAGAATATCCCTTCGGCTTGTCCTTAACATTCTACCCTGCAGCGAAGGTAAAATGAAAGTGTTACCTTTTTTTTCTCGTAAGGACGAATTAGCCTTCATTTTCAGAATTTTTCCTCCAGTCCCGTACGAATACATAGGGGGTATAGGGTTGGGATCCTAGCAATGAAATCCCTTGGAAAACACCTAGAGGGAACCTCATGTGTGAGAACTTAAGGGAAATATCATCTAGGAAAATATCAAGAGAAAACCTAGAAATCCCTACTATTGAAAATAAAATCTTAGAACCCCCTCCTTATCACTCAAATGGAAAAACTGGAAACGAACAAGGGAGAGAGAAAGGTGAGAAGCCCAAGTAGGAAGATACGAGAAGAACCCTATGTCAACCAGGAAAGACAAAACCTAGAGATCGATAAGACCTTGGAATTTCTTTTTAGTTTTAGCCTCCTGAATAAGAATACAAGAGGGTCAACATCCACAGTATCTCCAGATATGTCAGAAACCTCACAATCAGAATCATGCCTATTTTGTGGAGATGAGGGCCATATTATCGAGATCTGCCCTGAAGCCATAGAGGAAAAATTGATGGTATCCCAAGAAAGGAAAAGACAGATTGAAAGAAAAGGGAAGACTTAAAACCATCCCCTCCGCAAGACCTGAACAACCAGACAAGGGTGGAAAACCCCAACTACCATAACCTTTGGGTACTCGAGGGAAACTTGGGTTCTATGCTGGGAGGCATGGCCCGACAATCTGGATGTTCCACAGAGAGATCTCTCAGTGAAACACCTCTGCTCAACCAACATAGGGGAAGGGTATGTGAGAAACCTTAGGAATCTTTTATTTAGGTGGCCCGGGAAAGGCTGATGCTCTCAGACCCCAACCCTAGGGACGGACGAATGAGAGAGGGTCACCTGGATGGGGGAGCATGGCGTTGTGCTCGGGGGAAATAGCCCAAGAGGGAATACCTTTGAATGCATACTTTGCCAGAGTGAAGCTGACAGAGAGAAGCTGATATTCGAGAAGGCTCTGCGCCCGTAAGAAGGGGACCCAGCGGTGAAGAGCTATCACCTATGTACAACCAGAGAAGAACTCTAGAACTAATTTGTGGAATCTTTGTTTTGAAACTTTGAACCTGTCAGGCCCTTGAATGCAAGAAACCAAGAAACCATAGCTAACGGAGGTCCTGGTATCATTAAGGAACTTTCTGGGGATCTGCGCCCGGAAGAGGGGGATCCAAAGGTGAAAGGCATCACCCAACGTTCAAGCAGAAAGGAACTTATTTTGAATACATCAGGTCTCCAGCGGCAAGAGACTTTTTGTAGAAAATAGACTTAACCACTGTAGGCTCTGATACCCGAAAGCCGAACTGTTGGCTCATGCTGAGAAGGCCCGAGTGTGTGCTGTGCTCCGAATCCTACCTTGTCCCGTGCTTAAAACATGTTGAAGGGAGACCCCGACCACCGCATCCTGACTTATTATTTGTGAACACTTCCTTCTTTCTTATGAACATTATGCCACACTTCTTTTGTATTTAGCTTAAGGATTGGCAATAGGTTTTTTCTTAGTAGAGGCCCTTTTTATTTGACAAGATACCACAAGGACTGCCTTATTATTGTTTGATGGTCAAAGTTTTCTCCCATCTTAAATTTAGGTTAGGTGTTTTTCCAACCTGCCTTTACAGTTTAATAAACACCCTTGAACTGTGATCACTTGTATCTGTCTTTACTGTTGCCACCATGAGTTCCTTACATATCCCCATGGGACCACTCTGCATAGGATGATAGGACCCACTCCCAAAATGTAACCTGGTTTACTGCAAATCATCCCTCTGCACAATACAGCCGGCCCCTATGCACAGGAAAAATCCACAACTGTGCACAGAAACATGAGTAATCCACCCACTGCATAGAACAAATGCCCAAACCCATCCCTCTGCACATGACAAATCAAACCTCAAATGCACACTTCTACTGCAAAGACAAATCCCCAAATACATAAATACCAACCCTTCCGATTTAGGCAGGAGACACCCTATTTTTCAGTAGAAAATATTGCTATTTTTCACAGTATCCCGCCTAAAATAATTCTAGCCCACCAATGCATCCCTATGGTTGGAAGGTGGGTGAAAGGTGGTCTGCGGTGAAATAGTCTTTTTTTGCAGGCATTTGTGAAGGCGGGGCACATCGGGAGACTTGTTGCTGCAGGCATTCAAGAAGGCATTGACTCTGCGGAACGCAGAGCGGAAGGTGCAGCGAAAGGTGGTCTGCGGTTTGGCTGTGGTTGCTGTGGCACGGCCCCTCCCTCAACGACAATCTGAAAGTAAGTGCATCTGAATGTGGAGCCGACAGGTGGGCTTGTATCTTTTTCCTGTGCTGGAGGTGGGAGGTGGGAGTGGAAGTGTGTACTACATCCACATTAATCAGTTATCTGTATTTTACACGGGGGCGCTTTCTATCCGTTGCATCAAACACTCAGCTCTCCTCTTGTTTAGGCCCCCCTTGAGGAATTCCTGATGGGCTTAAAAAAAACAGATACTGCACATTGGCGCTTAGAGAGAAGAGGGCACATAACCCACCCCCGGCTCCCAAACATAGGGAAAATTTGGCTCACCCCGGGCAAAGGGCAAAAAGGACATAATGGGGCAGGGAAAACAAACTAAAATTATAGGCCATTTTTCCAAACTACAGGCCGCCCCCAGCGCCAAAAGAAATTCCACCTTTCTTGCCCTCATCTGTCGGCACACTGAGGTTGAGACCCAGCCGTCTTCCCTGGTCACCTCCTTTACGATAGACAACATTGGATACCTCCTAAATCTCTGTGAAAATATCAGAAGGAAATCCCCTCTATCACACTCAGCAGTCTAGATCAAGACTCGGAATTTGGCACACTCACATTAATAGGTGATGATTTGAATCAGGGCAAGTCTTTCAGCCTACGGTGTCTATGAAAGACAAATTTGGACGCCCTCTTATTGGTAGTCACCAAACTGGCAGATAATCAATCAAACACCACTTCTCTACTGGAAATCCTCATGCAGTGGATTATTGCAGGCGAACAATCACAGCAAATAAGAGTTTGGCTCCCACCAAAGTGGGGAGTCAAGCGGCAGCTACAACTAAACTTCTGGGAAAACCACCTACTAAAGTCAGTGGCCCTGCGCCGAGGCCCCGGGGGTCCACACCTTGACATTTATCATCAGTGGCAGAAAGTGGCAAGGATACAGTGAACATTGTGGCCCTTACTGAGGACCATGCTCTCGAAGCACTATGTACCGAAAAGTCTGTGCTAAATAGCCACCAGGCATTATTTTCATCAATAACCATTCTCCTTCTACTTGAACATGTATGGGGCGGCTGCTGGTCAGCTCCCATTCTCCGGCCACCACTAACAGCTTGAACCCTCCATCACTTCCTCCTCTAGTCTCTGACTATTACACCATCACAAGGGATACGGGCGATGGTTCATTGATGGATGGGCTACGGCAACAAAACGGCAGGACAAGAACGCCTGTGTTGCGCAAAGACTGCCCGAGAAGAACCAATCCTTCCAAGTTATAAATAACCAATCATATCAATAAGGCAAAGATTGCCAATCCAGGTGAAACTCGGAACACTGTGACTCCCTCCTCTCTGTCAACAACATCAAATAAACTGAACAGCGAAGGTAAAAGTCTGGCTTTGCCAAAAGGAGCCTGCTGTGCACTGACAAGCCAGGCTGGGTAGAGGTATCCTCCTGGGGGCAACCGGCTGCAGGAAAGAATGACATCGGCTGGCATTGAACAGACAACCCAGCCTTACCAACACAACCCTCAGTCTCTGGCCCTTGATATGGTGCTCCCCAACAAAAGAGGCAATTACAGTCAGCTGTCTTGGTTGGCACGTGTTCAACAACTGCAACAGCGAAAAGAAGCTTTAGGGTAAGGTTAATCACCCGAGAATCATGTCTTGGGCTCGAGGTTTGGGAAAATAGTCGAGAAACATCCCTCTGCCTCGAGCCCTTTTCTCAATCGCTCATGGTTCTTCCAGCTGTTCGGCCTTGCTCCTGCATTAGCAAAGCTAACATCTTCTGACATTTCATCCTTGGAATTACCACGGATAGGCAGTGCCACCAACTGGGTGTTGGTAACTACATCCAGGCTGGAGACTGCCAAATTGATCTGAAGACACGCTGAGGACATGGCTAGGTTGGGATTTGACGTGAGTTTCCAACAATATAACGAACTAGTGGATGCCTTTGAATTAAGACCGAAGTGCCATCAGAGTGGTCGCCAGCGCAATCTCTCCAAAACGTCCTGCCCAGGCAAGCGGATTGTGTGTTGGGAACTTGGCAGAACATTCTCATATGCCTCGATGATTTAAACATGATCTCTTGGAACACACAAGGACAGCCTTACTTTCTGGTCAATCCGGAGTGGATTGTTTAGTTAAAGAACGCTAATATTGTTTTCCTACAGGAGACGTGGCTAACAAGTACGTTTGATTTGAATTGGTACACTTTGTTCTTCAGTCTGTCAAAAAAAAAAACATTGCGGGTCGCCAAAGGGTGGTCTCTGTATGGGGGCAAATGTTTATTATGACCTAACACCATTCTTGGGCAGCTGGACCCATTCTAACCTCCTTTGTGGGACTTAGTGATACCCTCTGTTCAACACATGCCCCTCTTTTTTAATTACTCTTTATGACCCTACCGATGGCAGCTATACACTGACACTAATGAAGTTGGTCAAGAACTGGCGAAGAGAATGGACTGCCCGGAATACAAAGATCAAATTATCGTGGCTGGGGATTTTACCACACACTGCCTGGGTATAAAGGGGGAGGGGAGAGCCCACAAAAATCTTAGGGGGGAGAACGATTGGTGTGACATGGTTTTGGAATACGATATTCATCCTCTATCACCACACAAGGGTGCTTTCAGACCCACATGGTCAAACAGCACGTACACAAGTAGAATTTACTTTATTTTCATAAATGATGCCATGCTGCAGAGCAATCCAGTGGGAGAAGTAATATCAACCCACTTCAGTGATCATGCCATGCTTACTATGTCGCTCACAGTGGGCACCACCAGAAAGGACATTCTTAGGAATAACCCATAGGTAAATATCCAGGGCAATCGCCTTTGCTGGACAGCCACGAATATTAGGACATTTAATCACAGAGTTGCTAGCTCAGATAAATCCTGAGCCCAGATGCTGGCTTCTAATGATAGGCAACTGACAGGCCTAGCAAGATAGTTTGGCCTCGGTTTCCCCAGACATCTCCTAATATACAGACCTAGGGATGCCCAATTGGGGCCCTTTGATATAGAGATTGCAAAAAAGAAAAGGGACCAAAATAGAGTACTTAGACTGACCCACAAACCAAGTAGGTCTAAATTGGGTAGAGAGGAAGTTCGAAAATCAACACATCCAATAACGTTACAAATCTTGGCTGGTCAAGTCACCACTGATGGAGCTCAGCTAGTGCCAGCTGGAATTATATCAATAGACTTATCCTTACAAATGACACAAAGAAATTATGGCACATAATTCGCTCCTCGATGGCTGGCTCTGCAACAAATGAGATCATAGCTGTCTCTGAGGATTCCTGGGTGTCCCACAAAAAGAATACCTACTGGGACGACGGGGAGGCCTTGGGTACTATCCAAACTAAATCTATGAAAGACAAATGGGCCTAGCAACAGGTTAGGTCCTAACTGAAATGGACCTAGAGGCAGCTATTATCTCACTAAAACCATATGAGGCCTCAGGACCAGATGGGATGAGTAATGTACTCAAAGAATATCCTGCTCTCTGGGCAGATGTCTTGTTTCTACTTTTCTCTCATATTTGTGAGACCGGCAAAATTCCCGGGTCATGGAAGAAATCAGTCTTGGTCCCGGTCGACAAGGCAGGCCCCCGTGACATCCATTCCAATTTCCGCTTGTTAGATATGCTGGATGGCTCACCAAAATCTTTTCAAGCATATTACTGGGGATGCTGACAACTTGGGCCACGGAGAGGGGAGGGATTGCTCCACTACTCTTAAACGGGTTTAAGGAAAAATCACAGTACTTCCCACCCGATATGGGTTATTCAGACCCTGATATCTGATGCCTGGCATTATAAAGAGTCTTGCCTTTATGTTTGTTTTGTTGATTACAAGGGTGCCTTTGACTCAGTTAGTCAGAGTAGACTTCGGATGAAGCTTAGTGGTTGGGGTATTGACCCATTTCTATTGTACTTCCTGAAGAAATTGTACTCTGACGCAACAATAAGAATCCGCCTTTCGCAAAGGGGAGAGCTATTGGAATCCATCTCTACCAATAAAGGGCTGAAACAGGGATGCCTGTTAGCCCCTTTGCTATACAATCTCTATGTCTCTGACTTTCCCTGCTACTTGGAAAAGGATACTAACAGTCACCCGCCCACCTATGGTTCCAAGCCACTCCTCTGTCTCACCTATGCAGACGACACAACCCTACAATCTAGAACCACAATTGGTCTTCAACGTACTATAGTCAGATTACATCAATATACTGTGGAAAATGGGTTGACCATCAACATAGCGAAGCCTTATTTTTTGTAAGCAGGCAATAAAGAACAGTAGCTTTGTCTGGCAGATAGGTGACACACAAATAGAGAAGGTGACCTCATATAAGTACTTGGGCATCTTGCTAACTAATGATCGTTCATGCAAACCGCTATCCAATAGCATCAAAACTAAAGCTTGGGAGAAATGGTTGGCTCTGAGAAAGGTCATCAACAGGATTGGTGGAGCCTCAATTGAGGCGATGGTTTGTGCATACAAGATTGCAGAGATACCTGCCATAATGTACGCCTTAGAAGCCTATCTGGAAAATACCATGAAATGGCTGAAGCCCCTTGAGGGCAAAATATTACGATCCCTTCTCAGTCTACCTTCTGCCACGCCGGTTGAGGCAACTAGATTAGTACTTGGGTTAACATTCCTAACAGCCCATTGTAAAATGGCGGCACGTAGACTGTAGGCCATTATGAAGTTCTCAGATGAAACAAACAATCAGTTGCTGAGGGCTGCCATGAAATATCTGGAAAGGCGTTCTCTTAGCACTTGCAATCGGAGCCGTTCACATTCCACAGCCTCATTGAGTTTCAACTTTCCGGTTTTGTCAAAATAACCATGGAACATGACTGTATCGATTCTCTGACAAACCTTGCATCTAAACCTAAATATGAAAGATATACGCATCAGGGTAGTTTTAAAGATAGCCCGCAGAAGTACCTAACCACGCACCACTATCCCCCTATCATACGCTTCATCGTATATCTGCGACTAGACCATCTGCCCGTATTTAGCAATACGGGGGCATGGATAAGTATCCCGAGGGAGGAGCGGATTTGCAGAATGAACATGAAAACGGCGAGACATGTTCTCACCAACTGTGGCCCTATGGTCGAGCACTACAAAAAAGGGTATGGAGCATTCCAAAATTACACCTTAGACCAGATCTGGAGTGCCATATATGGTGCCGAATAACTTGTGGTCACAACAGCCGCATTCCACATATGGAATCGGGTTAGTGACAGACTTACCTAATTTGCAACTCATTTATCTCTGATGCTGATTATTGCATCAAGAAGGGGATCCTGTGTATTAAACATAAGTTCAGAACAAAGGGGAAACGCGCCTTCGTTTTATGCATAAAAAGGTCTTAACATTTTCATTATGTTTGTTCGTATCAATTCTTACCCATTTTAATTAATATGCTGATATGTAACAATTAAATGTTCGTTTTAATTGTTGATTTACTGTTGAATGAGACCAATAGTTCAATTCTGTGTAATTTTTACAATGTTGTATGTGCAAAGGTTGTATAACCATACGCACAAATAGAGAAAAGAAAAATTCCTATGAGAAAATGTATGTCTCCCGATTTCTCGGACAGAGTCTCCCCCCAGATGCGTCAGAATGTTGGCAGATATGCAAATATTCCCCTCTGCACAAGACAACAACCCTCCACCTTATAGCAGAGAGGAAAGGTCTTCAACCTTTGGCTCTCCAGAGGGTTTGGACTACAACTGCCACAAGCTGTAACCAGCAAAGTCAATAGTGAGGGATCATGGGAGTCCAAAACATCTGGAGAGCCACAGGTTGCAGACCTCTGGCATAAAAGATTGTGGTTAACTTAATACCAACTACCAGGAGATACTTTTGGCTTCCCAGGACTAGTGGTGCTGTACAATATATATACGTGACGTTAACTCAAGTATGATTAGTCATTTTCCATAAACACAAACAACCACTATGCACAGGGGTACAAGTATTCCACCCTTCTGCATCGTTCACCGTTCCGTAGCATTCCGACCTGGAACCCCGGTATTAGCGGCATAGTAAACAACGGTGCCGCTAATAGCGGCATAGGCGTGTACACGTGCCCCTTCAGGGAGCAAATACCGGCATGCCGGTCATAGGGGGTAATTCCAACCCACGCATACATGCAAATACCGGCATTGTGAAGCCGGTAATACCAGCCTGCACGATGCCGGCAAAACAGGCATCGCGGACCACCCGCAAACAGCAAGCAAGATACAAGGCAGCTGCCACAGGTGCACACAATCCCCACAGGTGGAGTCAAAGGAGGCTGTGCCAGTATAAACTGAGCACACCCACACACCACAACCCCCCCCCACAGGTGTAGGCAATGTAGAGTTGCCCAGTACAAAAGGAGCACAACTAAACACCACACCCCTTCCTACACCAAAATGCTACCACTAGCATTTGCAATCATGGCGCAGGAGGACATGGCTATACTGATACAACTACAGCAACAACTGCAACAACAACTACAGCAGCAAGAACAGGCAGCACAGAGGAGACACAGGAGGAGAAGGAGGGTGAGACAGGCCCAGCCATTACCACCAGCGCAGCCACCAGAGCCTCGTAGGCAGCCAGCAATCCCTCGCACCAGTCCCAGCCCATTCAACCTAACCCCTGAGCAGATCCACACCCTGTACCGGTTGGACCATGACACCATTACCACCATGGTGGACATGATACAGAACGACATTGCCAGCCACATACAAATACGCACTGCCATCCCCCCACTACTAAAGGTGGTGTCTGTGCTACACTTCCTGGCCACAGGCACGTACCAACACACAGTGGGCCAGCTGCATGGCATTTCACAACCACTATTCTCACGCATGCTGAACCAAGTGCTGGATGCCCTCCTGAAGCACGCAAGCACCCATATATCCCTACCACGGACTGGGCAGGAGATAGCCGAAACCAAAGTAGGATTCCATGCACTGGCAGGCATGCCCAATTGTGTCGGTGCCATCGACTGCGCCCATGTGGAATTGGTAGTCCCCCATGCCATAGAGGTGGTGTACCGCAATCGCAAGCAATACCACTCCATCAATGTGCAAATGGTATGTGACTCCAGCAAGATCATCACCCATTGCTGCGCCCAATATCCCGGATCCACACATGATGGCATGTTACTGCGCAACTGCACGATACCCCGTCACATGGAGCGACATGCTGGACCACGTGCCTGGCTGCTTGGTGAGTTGCACAACAGGGCCATGGCCATGCTGTGGGGTACTGATGTGTGCGGATGCAGAAGGGGGGGGCTACTGCACCAGGGTCGGAAATGGGGGGTATAAGTTCACCTGGTTGGGATAGCGGGGGTAAAAGTTCACCTGGGTGGCAATAGCCAGTGTGTGGAGAATGCATGCAGAGCTAAACACTCCTCACCTGAACCAGCAAAACAGAACAGGACACATCACTGGACCACATATCACAAATAATGCATATGGATGACAACAAGTAAGAGGCACAACCAGGGCACCATGGTGATGGCAAGCAATGCATGACTGAATAGGATGGCAACTGTGGCAATGCGGCTAGTGTGACCATGCATAGCAATCAATATACAGCATGAATTTGAGACTAAACATTGTCGCACTACCACAGCACATCTGCCTCAGCATCCAGGATTACACCCTGCATCATCTAGTTAACCCCATCCTGTGTACCATATCTCTGTACAGTATACATTGCATATAGGTGACTATTTTGTACACGTACAGGGACATGTGCATGCCCACACCAAATAGCTGCTGCCATGACCGTGCTCCCTGAAGGTGGCAGTTCAGAGTGACACACACCTATTTGTATCTTCTTGCAGTTGATGGAGGATATCCCTTGAGGCCGTGGCTACTTACCCCTGTGCGGAACTCGCAGAACAGCCATGAAGAGGAGTACAATCGTGTGCACACTCGTACCCGTGTTGTGATTGAGCAGACCTTTGGCCTGTTGAAGGAGCGGTTCTGCTTCCTAAGCAGGTCTGGTGGGGCACTCCTATATAGGCCCAAGAAGGTGGTGGCAAAGATCACCATGGCCTGTGTCATGCTGCACAACATGTGCGTCCGAAGGAATGTACCACTTCCACCTGACATTGACATGCATGGGCCGGGTGAGGATGAAGGGGATGGAGACGGAGGCGAAGGAGCCCCCCTGCCATTACGTGATGCACGGGATGGCCATGCTGTACGCCAAGCACTAATTGACAAATACTTTTGAAACGCAGGGACAATGAAAGTAATGTGTCTGCGACACACTGGCTGAATGTGGACATGCACACTTGTTTTGTTAGAACTGCCCCACTGTACACCATCACACAATAAATGTACATGTACAAAAAGAAGTATGTCCAGCCAATGATTTGCTTGCACACGACGGTGTATTTTCAACAGACATGATATTGTGAACATAATCCCCTCACAACCCCCAGTAAACTCCCTCACCTACCCCCCAAAAAACCCCAAAAATACCCCAGTAAACTCCCTCACCCACCCCACAAACCCCAAAAATACCCCAGTAAACTCCCTCACCCACCCCACAAACCCCAAATGTCCCCATATGTCCAACAAACAGTGGTCCCTTCACCAACGTACATTTTCAATATGTCATTGCCTGTCCTGTTATTTCTTGGCAATTTTTGGATCCGGGGGTGCCATGGTCAAGCGCTGTGCACTCCTCCGCGTCAACCGCACAGGGCTCGATTGGGCCGAGGTGGAAGGCGTTGTTGCAGTGGAGGTGTCGATGGTCAGTCCCATGGCTGCCCCAAGGTGTGGGCGTTGCATTTGCGGCAGATTCGCAAGCAGGACCTGTGTAAGTGACCCCATACACTCCCTAAAGGCACATGTCGATGCCTCCACAGCAGCAGTATTGGCTGCGATGGCCGTGGCAATGGCCCTCATAGCGTCATTCCCAGTGGTTACTTGTTGCCGCATGAGTTCCAGCATGGACTCCTGTCGGGCCTCAACCTTTGCCAGGCGAGCCTCGAAAGAGTCGTTGGCTGCAGGAGTACTGGTGGCCGGGGTGGCGGTAGACAGGGTGGTGGCTGGCAGGGTGGTGGCTGGCAGGGTGGTGACATCTGCATGGGGCCCACGTCCAGGGCACTGACCTCCTCAAAGATGCCAATGTCAGAGTCTCCAAGGTCCGGGATCGTCCATGCTCTCAGACTCTGTAGGGGGGGGGGGTGGGAGGCTGGTAATGGGGCTTGGGGTGGGTGTGCTGGACATGATGTCACCCTCATTATCCACCTCTGTAGACACAACGTCTGCGGTGGCTGGCGGAGCATCAATGGAAAGGCCTCCCACTGTTGTGGGTGGCTGCTGCTGTTCTGTGGCTGCAGGAGTCCCCTGCAGGGTTACTGCCTTGCGTGGCACACTGCCTGTTGCTCTAGGCAGTTTCCTGGGCTGGGGGGTGGCAGTGGCCCTGGTCCCTTGGCGTGCAGTGGATGACCTTGCACCCCTGTCCTGCATTCCATCTTCCTCATCGGTGCCTGGGGGATAGAAGAGATGCAGGTCATCAGTGATGGTGTCATATGGCAGCTATGATGTATTGCGGTGTGATATGTTCATACATTCAGGCATCATTTAATTTCTGGGGTGTGGCATTTGGTGTTCTGAGGGGGCATGTGGGCAATCAATGCATGGCTGGTGGCATGGCATTGGTCTGGTGTCTGTGTGGTGAGTTCCATGGGCATGGGTGGGTCATATTGCAACTCTGTTGGGATTGGGATTGGCACTCAGCATGCGTGTGGTGCAGGGTGTGGCACACATTCTTGAATGGATATGTTGATATAGCCTTGGGACATGCATTGCCTTGCCTAGTCTCACTTCCACATCACTTGTGCCACATCATGGTTTAGTCTACATGGATATGATGGTTCACTCACCTTCCTCTGTGGATGATGCGGCGCCAACCTCCTGGTCTCCAATTCCCTCGATTGATTCAGGGTCTATGAAGGAACTTGCGGTCTCCTCCCGTGCCGTCAACTTCACAGGGGAGTGTGGGCCCCCGCCTGTCGCCATTGCGGCCCTCCTGTTCTCCGCCAGGATCTTCCTCACCCGGAGGTGGAGGTCATCCCACCGCTTCCGGCAGTCACACTCACTCCTTGGGGTGCTCCCCACTGCCCCTCTGTGCAACCTCCTGCCAGACTTCTTTTTTTTTTGTTTGGGCCGCATGCTTCAGGTCAGTGCTCCTGATCGTATCTGCATGCTGTGCAAGGGTGTTAGCAAGCATGCTTAGTTCTGCGTCTGAAAAATGCTGCTTTCTCTTCCTTGGGGTTGACTTCTTGGTAGCCTTAGACATTCTGCTTCTGTTGTGGCACACAACAACACGAAAGAAGTGTTGGTTGTGGAGGATGGCAATGGATTGTGTTTTTAAAGATGGCCGCCGGCTCATTTCCCGTTCCTGCGCGATGACGTAATTTTCGGGTCCGTTTTTTGCGAACACGGTAATACCGTTCCGGTATTACCGTGCCGGTATTTAGGGGTTGTTATGAGGCGGTTACGCAATGGGTGGGCCCCGCAATGCCAGTATAGAGGGGTTGGTGGCCCTTTACCGGCATGGCGGTATTGCCACTACCGGCATGGGGGAATGCGTGTGCTCGTGCACTCGTAATCACCCGCTGTTAGCGGGTTCATACGAGCACAGACTTGCACGTTCTAGCATGCCGGTAATGAACCCGCTTTTACCGGGCAACTCGTAATGAGGGCCAGAGAGAGAGGGAAGAGTTAAAGAGGAAGAGAGAAAAAAAAGATTGGAGGGAGTTCAGACGTACAATTTGTTAAAAACATTAAAACTTGCAAAATACTTGCCTATTCTTTTTGATCTCTGATAGCTTGTCTTCTCTCTACTCGAAAGAATAGCTAGATCATGTAGCCAGCCATCAACTGTTGGTCTGGCAACGCTCTTCCAACACTTCAGAATCTGCTTTTTTGCTATCAGAAGTGATCTATAAGACCAGAAAAGCTGGTCAGCAGATAAATGAATACCCGGTGGGAATAATCCTAACTCACACAGACAAGGGGAGCGAGGGAGCGATAGAGCTAGTATAAGCTCCATTCGTGGCAAGACCTCCTCCCAAACACCTGCAACGTTTACACAAAACCAAAACATGTGCAAGTAATCACCAATTTCTATCTTGCAATTCCAGCATGTGCCTACCTGCATAAGATTGCACTGCTTCATTCTCAAAGGCGCCCAGTGTATACCATGGACGATTCTTTGTTGAGTTAACCTCAGGTTCAGATCAACCTTATATCTGGATGGTCCTGCACAGATTCGACTCCAATCCCTTTCTAATATACCAGAACCCAACTCTAGGGACTACAAAGCCTTACCCCGCTCTGAAGGATCATTGCTACATGTTTGCATTAGTAACTCATATATAGTATAGGCTGAAAGTGCAAAGCTCTTGGAATGGTGTATTAACAGAGGGACATCATGCAGCAAGGCATTTAAAGTTGTAAGCACATTCATAAAAACCTCACAAGCATAAGGGTCGTGAAATAGTTTTACTGACTCATTGATTTTACATACAGGACTGATGGTGCATATTCCGTGATTTTGCACAGGACCACAAGACCTGCACGTAAATTGGTTTTCTGCAAATTCACATGGGACTGAGCGGGGAAAAAGCACAAGAGAGCTGTGATGTGCTGTTGGCAGCTTGAGTTCTGTTTACACCGTTTGCTGAGTGTAGGTGGGATTTTTCGATTGGTAGTTTTCGTGCTGCTGTGCAAAGCTATGTGTAGTTTGTTTCATCATCGTGGTGTAGTGAAGTTGGTAGATGTCGTGCTGTTCTGCGAGGCTACCCAAGTCAAAAAGGAAGATCTTCCTGGAATCATTCTGGAGTCATCCGATGACTCCATCCTAGAGTCATCCATGGCTAGTTCAAGGAGATCATCCGAAACCATCCGAAGTATGTGTGTAGGCCGAAATATTTAAATAAGATGACTCTAGAGTTATCACAGAAACGACTCCGGGATGTGTTCTGATTACTTTCAGTAATTATCTTGTATTACTCCAGGATGACCCCATGACAACTTCAGGATGGGTGGGGATTACTCCAGGATGATCCCCATGACTTCAGGAAGGGTGGGGGGATTACCCCAGGGGGACCCCATGACAACTTCAGGATGGGTGGGGGATTACGCCAGGATGACCCCACAACAACTTTAGGATGGGTTTGGAATTTTGAACGATTAGTGCAGAAATCTTCAGGAGGAGTTATTTCATGTTGCTTCAAAATGATTTAGGAAAAGAGTTTTGATTCCTGGTGTGCAAGATGGGTGGTATTACTATAGGGTGAGTCTAGTTAGACTTATGGATATTGTACTGGAAAACCTCAAGGGAATTTGCAGCCGTCACTTTCCATCTTTGCCTTCTTTGCTAGAGCACTCAAATGTCATTAACTAAGTTAGCGGATTTAGTATAAAAAACTATAAATCCACCCCACAATGTCACGAAACAACATGTAAACTCCTTCATTTCATGGGAATGTGTGTGGGAATGTGTATATGTCACTTCACTGTCCAAACAGGCATGACAGTCATACTGTAACAAGGAAACACTGTTGAGAAGACGTGACAGAGTTGAGCTTGTCAAATTAGATCAGTCCGACAAAACATTTGTAGCAGACAATTGACTGCTACTTTATAGTCCAATATTTTGTAGTTGTAGTGCAGCTACATCTTTGGGAACTACAACATTACATGGAAACATCTGCCCAGGTGAAGTAACAGAGGCGGGTTCTGATGAAGGAATGTAGGAGGAATGAAGAACACTAGCCATCCCTGCCAAAAGACATAGGTTTTCCAGCTTTTGTGCCATTAATAAGTTTAGGAATAGTCAGGTTCCACCCATGAGCTTTTACAATATAATTCTCTTGTTTTTATAACTGCATCTTCTCCTTGCAGTTCACGCAACACTTGTTTTCCAGCGATTCCCGGATTCCACCAGTAGCTGCTTTTCCTCCACTGCCTTTCTTTTTAAGGTTTTAATTAGTCCCTCTGTATCACAATAGGTTTTCATTATTTCGTCAAATGTTTTCTTTGTCTTAATAAACTGTTTCTTCACTGTGGGTATGAAAAAGGCAAGGTGAAATTTCAAAATGTGACTATCAATATAACAAACTTTTAGCTTGAGCTGTACAATGGGGTAAGTGACTCCCTTTAAGCGCGATCCTATCCGCCCCCTTGGATTTCTGCTTATTCTTGCACTCCTTGGCACTTTCACCCTCCCCATGCAGCTACCTATGCACACATACTCTGAACTGGACTACAGTCCCCAAGGGCGTTTAACCCATAGCGCTTTGCCAATAACATAAGCAAAATCATGTAGACCATCTATAATTTAGAGAGTTACTCTAGAGAAAGAGATGCTGTAAAAGAGTGGTGGGCATTGTGCAGCACTCATCTGTATGTGTGAAAAAAGGTAATGCCTCTGCACATGGATGTCAGATGTACCCTTCTCCCCCAAACATCAAACAATGCATACCTGCTGACTAGAAAAGCACTACTACCTTGAAATCCTTTTCTTCACGTTTTTCTCTTCTACTTTCATCAAGACCCTCTATTAGCCATTTATAATTAACTTCACCTGGAATTGCCAAAGGCTCAAATTCAGAATCAAAGAAAAGCACATTAAAGAGTGCCATGATGTGAGTTATTGCCTGAAAGAAGAAATAAAAGTAAATTTAGTATGCTTCAAGTATTTGTGAACCGTGTCTGTACCAAAAACCATTAATTTATAGTGCAATAGCTTTGGATGTTCCTGCCTGATGTGTCCCGATTTGTGAGTGAAGCGCCTCTTGGTGCTTGGTAACTTCCTCCAAGACTTTCACCCATTGTGGCTTCAACTAGCTGCATCTGCTCGCTAATAACATTAGTGGTGGATGTTCTGGATAGGCAATACGTTCTTAACTGCAGAGCTCTTGTACCTAAAATGCTGCAGAGTCATTTTGTGTGTGTCCTTTAAAAGACAAGGGGCCTCATTACGACCCTTGCGGAAAGTGACTGACCGGACCGCAACAGCGTAAATAGCGTTTCCGCCATTGCACGAAGGAGCAAAGTGCGGCCAATCACGACCCATCGGGCACGAGCATTACGCCATGGCGGAATCCGAAAGGCTGCGATGGCGGAAATGACCCCAAAACGGCCCTTACCGCCGCCGTACGCTGCACCAGGTGCAATACCGCCACCCATCTTAGCGGTCACCGTAATGAGCGGTCACCGTAACGAGCGTGCACCGCAAATTACGGCCACCGTAAATATACGGAAACGGAAGTAAAAGCATGTGGCCGGAACGGGAAACAGCACGCCGCACAACTATAAAATCCGAATCCCAACACAACCATAAAAAATCCGACCCTGACACACATCCCAACCCGTTAGCAACCCCAGTTAAAAAATTAAATATGGGAAAGGTAGCCAAGAAAGCGTGTGACCGCAAGCGGCAGGTACACTTCTCCCGAGAGGAACTGACCGTGCTCACCGAGACCCTACAGGAAAATTCCGCCGTCGTCTTCTCCAGTCAAATGACCAGGACGGCCCTTGCCAACAAGAAGGCCATATGGGCCCTGGTGGCACAGCGCGTAAGTGCGGTGGGGACAACACCCCGCACGCCACAGCAATGTCGCAAGCGGTGGGACGACCTGCGGATCCGCGTACGCAGCATACTTTCTGCGAACAGGAACATCGCCACAGCTACCGGGGGGGGTTCAGAGTCGCCCATCAAGTTGACCCCCTGGGAGGAAATCTGCGCCTCCACCATAGGAATGGAGAGCATAGAGGGAGTCGGAGGGATGGAGAAAGGAGTGCCGACATCCGGAGAATCAGGTAGGTTGGCCAAGAGAAACAATGCGAAATCCACAAACCACGAACATGTGCAGTACCATGTGACCCCATAGTGCAATACATACTTTGCCCTGACAGCGCCCTCTAAAAGTCAGAATGAACAAACAAATCAATCAAGAAGCCATAAACAACCCCTACATGTGCAGCATGCACCCCCTAACTGCAGGCAGCCAAATGAATGCATCCTCAATCCACACGAAAATGAGACCACCTCCAAGGCCCAGTCCCAAATCAGCCTCATGTACCACCCCAATGCATTTGATACGTTGCCATTCCAAATCCGACAGACCTATAACTAACGCTCGCCCCTCTTTACTCCACCACAGGGTCCGATACCAACGACGAGCTGCAGGACACCCCTACCAGCACGCCTGCAAAGAGGGCCAGGACCAACGTCCCAAGAGCCTCCACCTCAGGTGCAAGGATCAAGACACGGCAGCAGCAGGAATCAAGTGGCAGCACACTGGAGGGGACTGCAACAGGCACCCCAGCAGCCAGCAAGTCCACA
Organism: Ambystoma mexicanum; assembly: GCF_040938575.1. NCBI lineage: Eukaryota > Metazoa > Chordata > Amphibia > Caudata > Ambystomatidae > Ambystoma > Ambystoma mexicanum. The sequence continues at coordinate 233,730,704 of NC_090934.1, forward strand.
ACCCCAGCACCACAGGTCCCCCCAAAGAACGTATCTGATGGCACTGCCTCTGGTGGTAGCAGCACCATAGGTGACACAGCTGTCATGCCAGCATGCTCCGACACGGAAAACAGTGCTGGCGACGTAGGTACCATCCATGACCTTTCCCAATCCCCCTGCATGTTCCATCCCCTACACCATGACGAAACCACGCAGGGGCACCCTGAAGACGACGACTGGCCAACCCCCACAAGTCCTGTGCCAAGGCAACATGTGTTGAGCAGCCCCCCTGTCACACCACCGCAAATGTCCATGGCCCAGCAGAGGCAACAGTCCCTCGACCTGCTGATCGAGCAACAGCAGGAAGCGTCCACGCTACTCAAGGACCATGCAAATGAATGCGGGGGTTCCAGGGCAGCCATGGAAACATCCACCGAGACACTCAGGGCACAAATAGAGAAAAGTAGTGAGAGCCTCAGGGGAGAAATGGAGAGAAGCACCGAGAGCCTGAGAGCACAAATGGAGAAAAGCACCGAGAGCCTGAGGGGGGAACTGCATGCGACGTCCAAAGACGTTTGTGCTGAACTTGCTGCTGTGCGCCGTGTGCTCTCGGAGCTCTCACAAACCCTCAGAGACATGCATGGACGCGAGCAGGCAGAGACATCATCCGTGGCAAGTTCCGTCCAGGGCAGCCCCCAACGCAGATCTGGCAGGAACCTGCGCTCCACGGGCAGGGGTGCCCCTGATACCCGTAGAGGGGGCTTGCAATAGCGTCTACCCACGGACAGCATGCATATTTGGACACTGGTGTTGGGGGGGGAGGTAGTAGGGTGGAGGGGGTGTGTTGGGCTTCACTGGGTGGCGGGTCCATAGGGTGTATAAATCAAATCACATTAACAATACAGCACCTCATTATCATCCAATGACATGTGTGGACATTGATATTTGCGTACGAGGCCTTCATAGGCGTACAGTCCACAATGTGCCTGTACTACACACACACAGTGCCACAGGTCCCCTTTCCGTGTAATAGGCACCATGCGTGGTTGCTAGAAGCATGCATCTATGATGCTCTGTCGGATTGCACGTGCATCCTGTGCCTCATGGACTCCTTGAGGTGCCTCCACATCCCCACCCTCATCATCATCATCATCTTCAGGTGCATGCAGTACAGCGTCAGGGGGCATGGGCACATTCCTACGTATGCACATGTTGTGCAGCATGACACATGCCATGACCATCTTAGAAACCTTCTCATGGCTGTATATGAGTGCCCCGCCAGACCTGCTGAGGCTGCGGAAACGAGCCTTCAGTAGGCCGAATGCCTGTTCAATGACCACACGGGTACGTGAGTGGGCATGGTTGTAGTCCTCCTCATGCTCGTCCTGTGGGTTCCGGATTGGTGTAAGGAGCCATCTCTTCAGTGGATACCCGGCATCACCTGTATGAGACGAATAAAGGGTGTCAGTGGAATGATAGTGCTAAGTAGCCCCCCCCCCCTGCAAGGTCATTGACGCATCAAATGGGCCACGATGTCATGCATGGAATGAGACTCACCGAGTAGCCAGGATCTGTGCCCTGCGTGTCGCTCCATGTAGCGTGGTATTCTTGTGTTCCTCAGGACCATAGAATCATGGGTAGATCCTGGAAATCTGGCACAACAATGCGTAAAGATCTTGTTGGAGTCACACACCATTTGCACATTGATTGAATGAAATTGTTTCCGGTTGCGGTACTGGACCTCCATGGCATGTGGGACAACCAATTCAACATGGGTGCAGTCGATGGCACCAATGCAACCCGGGATGCCGCCAAGTGCATGGAATCCCACTTTAGCGTTGGTAATCTCCTGGTACGTGCGTGGTAGTGTGATGTGGTCGTCGGCGTGCTTCAGGAGGGCATCGTGCACTTGGAAGAGGGTCCGTGAGAACAGTGGCTGTGAAATGCCATGCAACTGTCCCACTGTGTGCTGGTAGGTGCCTGTGGCCAGGAAGTGGAGTGCAGACACCACCTTCAGTAGGGGTGGGATGGCGGTTGGGCTATCTATCATGCTCACGAGGTCAGCATGTGTCATGTCCACAATGGCGATTATGGTGTCCCGGTCCAAACGGTAGAGGGTGTGGATCTGCTCAGCAGTGAGGTTGAACGGATCGGCTCGGAGGCGTGGGATTGCGGGCCGCCTGCGTGGTGGTAGTGGCAGTGCTTGTGGGCCTTGCTGACCCTGCCTTGCCCTCCTCCTCCTCCTTCTCCTCCGTCTCCCCTGTGCGCCCGGTTGTTGTACCTGTTGTTGTTCGTCGTCTTCTTGTAGTTGTAGCACTTGCAGTGCTATCTGGTACCCCAGGCCCAACATCGCTAGTCCTGCCGGTAGCATTTTGGAGTGGGAGTGGTTGTGGGAGGGGTTTGGGTCTGCAATATATGTGCTGTCGGCCTGTATGGCCTCCACCTGTGCTGATTGAATGAATCTGTGGCAGATGCAATCCCTTCTGGTCGAGCACGTCCCGCACGTAAGGCTGCATTTGGCCGCATGGCATCTTGGGATTTGAATCATGTATCTAATCCCGATGGCAGTGTGATGTACTTTGACTGATCTTCATGCTATGCTCCCATTGTTACACATGCTATGATTGCAGCCGCTTACATACCTGTGAAGAGTCAGTGGTATGTAGGGCTCGATCGATGGCCGACCCTCATGCAGCACAGTAACGTAATTCACCGACGGGCGTGGCGTCCCATTTGTGATTGCAGCCAGTTAGCATCATGACACACAGCCGCACTACATTGATGTAATTGTGAATGCAAGCGTTCACAGAAGCCTTTTCGACGTAATGTTGCAAGTGAGGAATTCGAAGGCCAGCATTTTGGGTTTTGAAGTAGCGGCGAGGATACGCCCACAGGTCTGGCTGGAAATGTAACGTTCTATTGTAGAATGTCCTTGGGACATGGCCCATAACGAGCAGGCAATGAATGATATGAATTGAATGGGATGCGCAATAGCGTAGTGGACGATAAGGCAGGACGTTCCCAAATCCATCTTGCTTCACAACACTACAGATCCGGCCAGGGGCACAGTGGTTTTTGCGGACTGCATTACGCACAGACGCGATGGAAGTTTCACATATTATGTGAGTGAATATTCATGCGTTTTCATTGCGGGATGAGGGAATGATGTGTGGATGCATGGACTGATGAATCCGTTTAGGGTCTGCCATGTACATGGGTTTTTTGGTTCACTCCCCTTCCCCTGCGTTATGTGATGCAAGGCTGCCATAGTGGGACATACGTCTATCTGCCCTTGTCGGATCCTCCCTGTCTCGACGCGCCTTCATACACTTGTGTCTAGGCACGTTACTAATCCCATGTCATGGGTTCTATCTTGACGGACGCATGCACAGTAACCGACGTTGCCAATGGTGTATTTAGCTCGATTGGTTTCGTTGTGATTCGATACTGATTTAGGGGTGTGTATATTCCTTTGGAGTGGGCTAGCATGCATATGGGTGTGGATTTGGTGTGTTGAATGAAGATTGTAATGCATCATGAGTCCCGTAATGCAATCGGTTGATTTGTGTTTCTTTTGGGTGACAGGTATCTCCTGCCCTATTGCAGATGCCATCTCTACGCCACTCCTCCAGATGGTTTTTACTCTCGACTCCTGCAGCTTCGGGTGAATCAGTGGAGCACCATTTCGATCATATGGGACGATCGCCAATGGGCCACATGCCCTTACGCTGTACTGGTGGCTAGGTGCAACATTTCGGCCTTTCAGCTCGACTAGTGCCTGCCTCATGGGACGGACCTGCGGTTCTTGCCGCTTCCATGTTGCCTTTTGGAACGTTGATGTAAGCCCTGTGTGCCATGATGGTACAGGGCGTCACACAAGTGGAAGCCGGTCAATTATTGCAGATGCAGCCCTCGGTGATGATGGTTGTTTTGGTGTTATTTTGCAAATTGCTGTGGGGCCTTTGTCATTTGGATGTGCATTTAAATTGTATTCCGATATTTGTCGTGTTGCGTTGTTCTTTGCAGGTGATGTGGCGATTTTCGCTTTGTGGCGGTATGTATTGCGTGATGATCTGCATTGTGTTCCGCCTTCTGAGTTGAGTTGTGTGGTACAGTACTGGCCGCGTTTGCCTACGTAGCACAGTATGGTCACGGATAGAGGCTGCCATTGTGACTGTTTACATGATGTGCTGTTCAGGGGCGGGGGATTGGCTTTTGGCCGACTGGTGCCTGTCAGCCAGGTCGATTGGTGGAATGATGGGTTGTTCAGAATGTGGCTGGTCACAGGTGACTGTGTTTGCGTGCGTTTGTTGGAGGGGGACTGGGGTCATGTCCATTGGAATAGCTTCTGTATTGATGCCATCTGTGCCCTGCAGCTCCCATCGGCCCCTCTTGGGATGAGCCTGGCTGCTCAGTCACTCTGCCGACTTGTGTGGTACATGCTTCTGCTGATGGTTGGTTTGTTTACTGGCATGAGTACAGGGCTGGTGCAATCCCCCTCAGGATGCTGTTTTGGATGTTGCCTTGCGCTGGTGGCAAGCGATGGGGGACTACTGTTGTTTTGTGTCATGTGTTCTTGATTTTCATTTTGATGTGTTGTACCTTCACATGCCTGTGCTGCGTCAGTACGGCTATGGTGACATGCCGTACATGGATGCCCACTCACGGGGCGCTTTGAGCCCCTGCATGCTTTTCTACGTTGGCATGCATGGGTGAATTGTGGATTTCACTGGTTGCATAGTGTGAGTACATTGCGCCTGCCAGGAGTTGTGCAATGAGGCCAGGGAGTGGAGTACAGGCACTCAGTGGGCCATTTACGGTTGGTTCGCGTTGCCGTATTTCTCGCCATGGCGGAATGGTACTTTACGACGTGCTTGATGGCGTTCAGTACATGTCCGCTAGGGTCAGAATTCGCGTACCGTTGCGCCATGGCGGTGATTCCGGTTTTGCAAGGCGCGCGTGCGCGTACTTGGTGCAGTTAGCGTTGCCGTTCACTGCGGTGTCGCTAATGGCATCGTACTTTACGGTGACGGGTCATGATCGCAACGAGCGGTGTTCGATGGCGGTATTGCATTTCCGCCATCATTTTTCCATTTCCGCAAGGGTCGTAATGAGGCCCAAGGACCTGTTTCAGTTTCTTAAATGTAAATATCAACCATAGAGAGTCCCAGCTTGCAGACAGCAACATGTACAGGAAATTATAGGGACCAGAAATAGGAAGGTAGGCAGGGACAGAACCCATGACCAAAGTGATCTTTACTGGGGGTACGGGGGGGAGAAAAAGTAAATATTACACCTTAGCAGACAGGCCTTTGCTAATATGAGCCAGGAACTATGCTCCACAAGAGTCAGAAGAACGCCCGCCCCTGTTACGCTCACCTGGCTCCCACAGGGGTGTCGAGCGGAACTTGACAGCCACGGTCTCCATCAACGTGATGCGTAGTACAGAGATGACTGACTGGACTGGCCCACCTAGCTTTGTCTGCTTGACCCGTAGAAGTAGTTCCCTTGGCTCACCTTGTTGTTTTCTTGTCCCCCTTAGGCGCTGGAATGCGGCAACCAGGTGATGGAGACAGCACCGGATCGTAGAGATGCTGCGAGGAACGGTGATTATGGCGCGGCGCTGCTGCAGGTGATGTGATGCGTTTAAAATGAAGTCTGTTTCTGGTTCAAAGATGCGCTGAATCTGAAATCAGGTAAGAAATCCAGTAAAGTTCTTGTTCTAACCTTTCTTCTTCTTTCCCTTCTTTCTAGGCGCTCTGGACTCGAGGCGGGCGTGGCAGGATGCTGGATGCTTACTGCAGACACGGTGAGCGTTACGCTGCTGGATGCAGAATAACGCGAAGGAGGTGCTGCTCTTCGGGCGTGGTTTAAATAGCCTTCAAAGTAGTCCCAGGTAAGTATTCCTCCACAGCCACCCCCGAGTAACAAAATAGTCCCTAAGATAAAATAGTCCCTTCAAGCCTCACATGGGCTTGGATGCTTGGATCCCTTGCAGCATGGTCTGCCTCAGGTAAGTTTTAACATATGAGCCTGGCGCCTATGGCGCCAGGACCGATGTCCCATATGAGCCTGGCGCCATAGGCGCCAGGACTGTACCCAGATAGCCCCTAACAGGGGTTGCTGGGTTTGCTTCAGGTAACATGATGCCTGCTTCCGGTGTTGATGGACTTGGTCTGGATGCCCGGGGGTAGGCATCATGACAGCCCCCACCCCTTTGCCCCATAAGCATCGCTACTGTGCCATAAATGATGCACTACAGCTGAACTAGTGCATTGCTCATGAGCAGTGGAAAAACCCTGCAAAAAAGTAAAAGCCATGGGTACATTTTGCAGAGGCATGGTTTCCCACACATACGCCACACCCTGATACATGTAGATAGCTTATTAATTAGAGGGTCGGGTGCACCTATCTGAGGAAGGCATGGACCTATTCATGTGGAACATTGTGTGGGCATTGGAGCAGCAGCAGCGTTAAGGCCAGAGAGGGGCAGCCAGTAGGAGAATTTATTCCCTACTTGGCGACGGTTTGAAAGCGATCAGACTGATTAGTAGAACAGTCATTGTGTGAACTAGAAAGGGGAAGGGAAGGAATCGCCCCACCCATGAAAAAGGGGGCCTCTGTATGCTGAGCATCTAGGGTGCCTTAGCGGCCTTCAAACTGGGGGGCCCAAAGGATGCCCAGCAGTGGGGGCTTGAAGGATTATGGTGACTGTTTTAATATAAATTATAAGCATTTGTGGCAGGAGGGGGGAGCCGGAAACTATATTTTTACTCAATGGAGGAGGGGGGGGGTAGTTCTGCATAAAAAGGCTTGATGACCACTGCCTGAAGGAAATAAAGTGACCTCCGACTTTCAAATAGCAAAGCAATTAACAGCACTCCTTTCATGCCCATGTCAGAAAACTCCTGATACCGCACCAGTCCTCTGATACACAAGGCTGCTGAAAAAAACCAGCTGAAATATTCGGAAAAGCAAGAAAATAGCTCCAAGCTCCACAACATCTAACGAGAATGAAATGGTCCCATCATTAGAGACAAAAAAAAGAAAAAACACCATAAAAAGCATTAAACCCAGATCATCATAATCAACGATAAAAAAAGATATTTTCTAAAATTAATGACAGTGATCACTAGCCCTAGCAAGCATTCAGTAAGATTTACAGGCAAACTATCTTCAATTAACTGCTGTGGGGAAATGGTTGGAAAAAACAAACCACATTGAAGGGGCAACAAAAAAACCCTGGGAACCTCATCACTCTATATAGAGAATGTGACATAAGTATAACCACAACATGCAGTAATCCTGAGTCCCTGAAGCTTACATTTGTATAAATTAAATCATGTAGCAAGCTGCCCAAAGTGTTGCACATAAACTAAATGTAGATGGAGGAGAGCACGAGTCATGGAGCGAATTAGAGCAATGTCCCCCGTGTATAAAGGCTAGCACAACTAGCCCTACTGTGAACTGAAAAGGCAATGAAAATGGGGGTAACCTAGCCCTCTAAATGTTCTTTAAAATAAATGGTGTAAAAGCAATACTACAACTCTGCCCCGTGGGTATAGCATCTGTAACTTCCAGCATGAAAAAATAATATTCAAAAGCATTACTATACAAAATGACAGTCTTTGAATGCCAGACTGTTTGCTTTTTATGGAGGCAACTTTACTGAAACTCTTTAGGGCTGCTTCGATCTTGTACTTAAACGGAGTACCTGTCCTGTACACTTTTCACATTGGATCCTCAGCACTTGCTGCCTTAAAGACTAACTATCCGTCAGATCTGGAAGAAAACATTACACAAATCTCGACCGATGTACATTCACACTTCCCCAGCTTGAACGAGGTGGGTGCGGGAGGAGAGGGAGGATGAGGGGGCTCCAGACTTTCCTTTAATGCAAATTCAGTTGCTGGAGAATTAATGGATGCCACTTTTTTTTGGTTGTCTGGTCTTCAATAGCTTAAAGGGATGGTTCGGTCAAAATGTTTTATTGCCCCTACGGGTCGGCCATGTGTTTTTAAGCCTAAGTCGCTCGATTTTAGGGAGCTGCCATTTTGTGATAATCCTATCATTTCCCCCATCGCCCTGGCTGACCTGATTTTGCGGCACTAAATTATATCACCCGCCCCTGAGCCTGTCATCAGCAGACGCGTACCGCCCATTTCACAACGCCAAAGCATGTCTCGTGTCAAAATTCGCTGCGCTTCAGCTAATGACGTGTCGCCATGGAAATGGCAGGACGCCTCTTTCCTCAATAAGTATAAACAGACCGTTTCACAACACACAGCAGCAGATTTCCGATTCCACTCCTCTCTCTGTGCTACTTAGAGTATTCTGTGACTCGTTTCTGTGCTCTGGTCAGCTACCTTCGTTGCTTTTAGCCCGTGTTAACAGATACCAGTACCACCGCTATCAATTATTTTAGTTTGTGCAACACACAATGGATACAATAATGCCCTACATGTACGAGCCCGAGTATACCGAGGAGGAACTACTGGAAAGGGAAACACGCGAAAACGATGGGTGTTTCGGACGGCAGTTAGGAGGACGATTCAGCAGCTTAAGAGCCTGGACCTAGTCGCATGGACAGTGTTTCCACCTGGTGTACATGCAATCGGTGCGAGCTAATGCCAACCGAGGAGGAGAACTGCTGCTGCTGTGAAAACTCAGGATGCGTGGCCTACATTTCGGAAGGCGAGCCACGACCGCAATGCATCACTGAGCTGCCAGACTTCAGGGCAGCCTGCCTCACACGGTCCGTGTTGAGGATAATGATGGTGCTTATGCACAAACTTTGCGCAACTGTTCGCCCTCGTAATCCGAGTAACGAGTAAGTATACTCTGCTTGTCATGCCACTCCTATTTCATGGTCTTCTACTATATCCAAAATTACATCTACAGTTCATTGTAACGCATGAAAGTCGTTCAATAGTGTGCAGTGTCTAGATAGCATTTGTCCGAGCAGAATGCCATTAGTTACAAGAATTGTCATTGACAACAAACGTTTATTAAACTTATCTTGGTCATTTAAAAACAGTTTGTTTCATTCCTTTTCACAGGTGGTACAGGCTGGTGGCCTATCGTTCCTTTACATGGTGGCTTCACGGGAGGCTTGCACACCGTGTTCGAAGAGTGATACCCGCCTGTGCCGTTCGTGCCATGAGAGAAACGTTCCTGAGTGACAGCGGTCAGTACAGGGGATTTTCTCTCGCTGTGCTGCAACCTGAACAGTACAATGTGTAAAGTTTTGTATTTTTGTGTCATCAAAATAAGCTACAAAACAAAACACCACATATATTTTAACAACGGTTGTTTCGATTTTTTAAATCAATCAAGTGTGTCTCCATTCAAGGATGGACGTCAGACACCTGTGCTCGGAATGGGTGAAGTTCAGGTCGCTGTGAAGCGGGGTGGTCACTATCTAAGCTAACATAATATATTATCAATAATGCATGCACTAAATAACACTTGTTCAAAGTCTTTCAGTCGGTTATGTCTCTATAAAAGTCACACATATATCAATACTATCAATTAACATTGGATTATACAGGCCTTAGGTCAAGGGTCTTGACCACTATAATACACTGGTTGAAGTGTGGGTCTGTGCGCACAAGAATCTACGATATGTGGCATTTGTTATTGTTAGGCAACAATATACTTCAGTAGGGGTCTAATGTTAGTTGGGGATCTGCTAGGTGGGCATCATGGCGTGGTCAGTGGTCTGGCACATGAAGAGAATACCTTGCAGGGACACAAGGTCAGAATGGCAGTAACTTTCCATTGGCGAGGGTGCGTGGGCAAGGACACGTTTGTGGAGATGAACGAGCCATGTGCTTGGTTCAGGCCGGTTCACATGCAGGGCCGTGATCTCAGAGAGTGATGTGTTACATTTATTAGCTGTTGCAAATACCTCTGGAGTTTTCCAGTCAGAGTGGGAACGAGGCTGTGGGCCATGTGCTCTGCGCGCTGTACTATCGCAGTGAGGCCTAGTCACCAAAATGGAGTGGAAAGGGAGTACACAAATGGATGCCCCGTTTCCTGCTCAGTGTTACCATCTACGCGAATGTCATGCAAAGTCCGCCCCCCTGCAATCCACATAAGTGTGTCTCCATTCAGCAGTCTTCCTGTGCCTTATCTGCACGCCCCAGGCCCATCCATCCCACCCCCTCTATCAAAGGCGGGGATAAGTGCTGGCATGGGGGGCTGTGACGGGCGCAAACGGCCAAGGTGCCAAACAGCATGTACACTTCAAAAGGTATCCCACAGCCAGGGGCCATCGCTCACATGGCCTCCTCAGACCCTGTGTCTCCAGGTAGGCCTCCCGTGAGGCAGGCCGCCCCCCTGCAATCCACATAAGTGTGTCTCCATTCAGCAGTCTTCCTGTGCCTTATCTGCACGCCCCAGGCCCATCCATCCCACCCCCTCTATCAAAGGCGGTTCACACCCGAGGATGAGCGCTGGCATGGGGGGCTGTGACAGGCGCAAACGGCCAAGGTGCCAAACAGCATGTACACTTCAAAAGGTATCCCACGCCCAGGGGCCATCGCTCACATGGCCTCCTCAGACCCCGTGTCTCCAGGCAGGCCTCACCTGAGGCAGGCCGCCCCCCTGCAATAAACATAATACCACGACATACACACGTCATTCATTCACAAACACACCCCTGTTTCTAATACTTTATAAACCACTTGATATGTCTCATGAGAACATCTTTGTGCTTTGCAAGTCAACTCCTGATCTTTCTACCTGAGAAGCACTGAGATCTATGCTAATCTGCTCGTCGCCGTGCTATCTGTGACCGCTTCGAGCAAACTCGTCAGTGTGCACCTGTGGCTATCTGCCTGTTCTCCTGCAGCATACTGCCCGGCCTGCTGAATCCAACTGTTTGTTGGTCAAGGTAAGGCCATGTATCCTAGTCATATTTCGGTCATTTTTACATTTCAATCTATTTGCTATTACAGTATCCAATAGAGCTATGGTCATTGGTCTCATTGCTATTGACTGAGTTTCAATTGTTATGCTATCAATAGATCTATTTATTTTCATCTGTGTCAATTGTCATCAAATTGCATCCTTCGGGGGTCCAGTCTATAATGTAAGCATGGTTCCTTTTCGTGCAAGACAAAACAGAAATTTCTGTAACTTATGCAAATACTAAGCCGCACATGATGAACTGGTATAGTTCCGGCGACCAAAACAAACCTTGCATTGAGCATGGTATGGTTCATTTAGTTTTTTATGACATTTTTATTCATCAAGGTTTTATAATAATCCTAATATTTACTTTCCAGAATTTTCAACAATGCCTGCCTGTTCGATTAGCGGTTGCCCTTCGAAGACCCATGCTAAATCTGAAGGCACTACAATGCATGTATTCCCGAAAACTGTTGATCGAATAAGAGAATGGTTCAGACATTGCGGATATCCACTGGATGAGCTGGAAAGTAGAGTCCAACAAGTCTTTGAGGACAAGAGGGGTGATCGATACCGCATCTGCAGCCGGCACTTTCCCTCGAACATGTACACCACATCTTGGGTAACAAAGAAGAATAAACGGCGATCGACACGAAAATTGCTCGCAAACGCTATTTCCACTCTATTCATCCACAATCTGCCACTGGTGAGTCAAGTGTCCGTTTTTAGCTTTAGGCCTTGCAGTAGTGTGTAGGTAGCCGAATGGATTCATTGATATTTTAGGTGTTGTTTCCAATTTGTAATACTTTTGACATTGATATGAGTGTATAGCTTTTTGAATAATGACATTTATCAATATATTATTTTTAGATTTCATAACCCACAAACGAAATCTATATATGGGCACAGGGAACTGTGCTATATTGCGCATTACTCAAGTATTCTGTCTCCTTACATGGCAATTTTAAATATTGGCATTTCATTATCAAACAATAATTTACCTTTACAACTTCTTGACTATCCCTTGAATCTGAAGCAAGAACATTCTACTTCCATCACGTGCTCGCAGTTATCAACCACTTCTAGCGCGTATCAGGTAATCATACTTGGCTATTCCTCTACAGACTTGTTTTATGCATGTCAAGTAATAGTTTGTATGTATCGTGTGATTATTTTACCAATTGTTTGGTTAGTGCTTTCCAATTGATATACACCTTAGTTGTCGTCCCCTGGTGTTTGTTTTCAGTTATAATTAGTGTTATCCATACTAATCCAAGTACTGTCTTTCAGGGAGATGCTGAATCGTCCACCACATCTACAACATTTCTAGATGTTCTTCAGCAGCCCGAGGTATGGATACTGACAGCTCAACTGACCGTGATCATCAGGACTGGAACACTTGTCGTTTGATTGTTCTACACCATGTTTCATTTGTGGTTAGCTGTTGATATGTACCTGTGCGGTCGACCCCAAGCATGTGTTGTGTTTTCAATATTGTAATCCTTACTAATGCAAATACTATGTTTCAGGCAGTTGTTGAATCGTCAACCCACGCACTTGATGCAGAGCCTGACATTCAAGTAATTCCGGTGGAAGCGGGACCATGCGGATACGAATCGGCGCAACAGCTTTCGGAAGTGCGCACCACATTGACAACAGCCCTAGATATTCTTCAGCAGCATGAGGTATGGATACTGACAGCTCCATCGAGCGTGATCATGTAACGTGATTCCATTTGCTATACTTTCTTCCCTATTAACGCAAGTACTGTGTTTCAGGGAGATGATGGAGCTTCCACTACAATCACAAGATCCCATTTAGATGATGCAGATGTAAAGAAATCGGAGAAATAAGTCGAATAAATCTGATCATTTTTAAATATTCCTTGATTCTTTTAGACAATGCAACATTTGTGGTTATCTCTTTATATGTATCTGTGCCGTCGACCCCAAGTGTGTGTTATGTTTACGATATTGAAAACCATACTAACGCAAGTACTGTGTTTCAGGGAGTTGCTGATGCCTCCTCTTCAATACAATCATTTGTGGCAGTCCATGTAGTGCCAGAGGTATGGATACTGACATCTCCATCGAACTAGGTCATCAGAGCTCGAATACTTGTCATTTGATTGTTCCACACAATGTTTAAATCCTGTTTGGCTATTGAGATGTACATGTGTGTTCGTCCTCACGTGCGTTTTATGCTAACAATTTTTGATACACAGTAATCAAAATACTATGTTTCAGGGAGTCGATGTAGCCCCATTCCGTGCTGTCTATGCGGATACAGAAAATATAGCCGTTGCAGCGCAAGAGGAAGGGGAGACATGCGGATACGTATCGGAGCAACAGCGTGCAGATGTTGAAGGTCGAGTCAAAAAAGTTGCAAAGAAAAGAAACAAAAATAAGGTTAGTTACAAACAGTTCATAACTTTAGACATTTTTTTGTGCTGGGGACTATTTTATGTTTTTTTCCAGTCAATTGTACTATACTTTATCTTGTGTTTAAACTGAACATCCCTTTTCCAATCTGTCCTCCAGTTACCCGTGGGTCTACGAACTATACATACACAGACAGTGAAGCGAATGAGAGATGTTGCTTGCCAGACCATTTACACTATGGAGGAACTATTAATTCAGACGCGGCATGTTGAGACTCGGGATGCTCATGTCCAATGGCCAGAACATGAAATGAATGTGTCCGGAGAATCCAGCAAAGTTGTATTGGACCATTGCTACAGTACGACCGCACCGCCGCAACAACATGATACTGGATGTATTGAAGATAGCTCTGAAGTAGTCGCAGATCAATTCACACAATCTACACCCACCAAAGAATTGCCACCAAAAAAGCTGTCGACATTGTTGTGTTCTCCCATCAATTTTGAGGTAGCAGATGTTGAAATGACAGAGAATGAACCAGCAGCAGCATTCACCGACGCATCAGAACTTGATAGCAGCGATACATCTTTCAAATGTGGTGATATGTCCTCAACGTCACAGGCCGAAACAACTTTGACGCAGGATGACAGTCTAATGAAAGAGGGCAAATACATAGTATTTGACAGTTGTTTGATGGATATTATAAGTATGCTGAAATGTGGGCATTCCGTCAGAGGGAAAGTATGTGGGAAGCCATTGATTCATGTGACTCGTCAAAAACAAGGCAGTAACGTCACAATACATGCCGCCTGTATATTACATCATACGTTCTGATGGTCTGCACAACCAATGCTGGGGAAACTGCCAGCAGGCAATCTACTGTGTGCAGCTGCATCACTTTTTAGTGGCTCCAGTTTTAGAATGTTAGGGTCTTTCTTTCAGTTTGTGGGACTCCATTTCATTTAAAAAACGCAGTACTACAAATACCAACATGATTATCTGTTTCCGGCCATTAGTGATGCTTGGAAAATCGAACAATTGTCTCTAGCAAGTACATTCGAAGGCAAACGATTCAGGCTAGCTGGCGATGGACAGTGCAACAGCCCTGGATTTTCTGCCAAGTACTGCACCTACCACTTTCAGGACATGGATAGTAAGAAAATTGTGAGCTCGGTGGTCGTGCAGGTAACAAAATGTACATCCTCAGTGGCCATGGAGAAACTAGGATTTATAAAATCAGTGGAATATCTACAATCGAGGGGAATGTGCATCGACCTCATAGCCACAGACAGACACGTTTCAATTGCCAAGACAATGAGAGAGCAGTTCCCACATAATAAACATCAATTTGACGGATGGCATCTTGCTAAATCAATCAATAAGAAAATCTCGGCTGCAGGGAAAAAAAAAGGTTTGGAAAGTATTTCAGAGTGGTCCCAGTCTATCAGCAGCCATCTTTGGTGGAGCTCCAAAACTTGTGAAGGGTTAGTGGAAATACTACTTGAAAAATGGCGGTCACTGATGCACCACTGTACCAACGTGCACCGCTGGTCAGAAAACCTACATTTCCACCAATGTGATCATGGCCCTTTATCTCCAGTGGAGGCACGGAAGAAGAAGTGGTTGAATCCATCTTCACCGACACACAAAGCCATTGAGAAGATTGTTTTCGATAAAACTCTATCAAAAGATTTGAGGGGACTGACAGAATTCTGTCACACAGGAGGTTTGGAGGTGTTCCACAATATGTGCCTAAAGTACAGGCCAAAGCGCTTGCATTTCAGCATACAGGGCATGAGACATAGGACTCTACTTGCCGTCTTGGCCCATAACGAGAATCTCGGCCGTGAACAATCTAGGACTAAAGGTAATGTAAGGATGCCTCGCTACACTAAGGCCTTTTCAAAAAGAAGTAAGCAATGTGTAATCAAACCAGTCTATGAGGAAATGGAGTTCGACTTTGTCAAAAGCCTTATTGTTGCTGTATTAAAGAAGCACAGATATGGAATTTTGAACGTTTCTGTGCAGAGCACTGATCCACTGCCACCCAACATTGCCACTGTGCCATGTCCACCCAAAGGAGAGCTGGTTGTGAAGTACAAATCCCGGTTTAAATAATTGTAATACGATTGTCTTTTTGTAAATACATTTTATTGTACAGTGTGCATACAAAGTACACTAACCCTAACCCCTACCTTCACCATCCTGGGTGCCGAACTACCTGGTGTCATCTTTGAATTCTCTCTCTATTCACCTCATATTGCTGACCTTGTCTATATGTGTATGTATATATTTTTGTTGATGTAACTAATTTTCGCAATCTCTTATAAATGCTGGACACTGTTAACCGAGGGGAGGCTTGCGTATTGCAAATAATAAAACAAACAAACAATAAATCTCACTTTCAACTCAACTCCTCGGGTACTTTATACTTTCCCTGACCTTCCCCAAAAAATTAAAAGTCTCAATGGTTATGGTTCTTTGGGGCTTCAAAGCTCGCAGACAACGAGGACAAAATTGGGGCCTTAGAACGTGCCAAGTGAGCCGTTGCAGATTGGAGAGAAGCCAGTTCGCATTTGCACATTGAGGCGCACTACATAGATGGATTCGAAACTTCAAGTTCTCACAGATGGCTTTACTACGGGATGTTGCAAAGAAAGAATGTATGCTCATTTCTAGTGCAGGTCAGCGGCTTTGATTTTCAGCTCGCACCCTGAAGAGGCAAACAAATCGCAATGGCAGTATAAGGTTCTATTGTTTTTTTTACCTTGAGAGACAGGGACCATGCAGAAAGAACTTCATTTGAAGGGGGGTTGGAGGGTGCAATAACGTAAGAGACGATAAGGCAGAAAATTCTTAAACTAGACCAAGTTTCATGTTAGTTCAGTATATGAAAAATCGTTGTCAAGAGCACAGTGGGATTTACGGACTGCATTACGCAGAGACACAATGGAAATTGCAAATATAATGTAAGTAACTCTTTAGACCCTTTTATACCGGAATGAAGAATTAATGAATGGATGCATGAATAAATGAATGAATGAAGAGCTTTGAAAAGGTTTGTGGGATCCTCCTTGTAGCGGGCACATGGGCATGCAGGTCCACATTCCACACGCATGTAGACAAAAAGTCGTTTCTCATTGTGTACTAACCTCGATTTATTTAGTTAGTTTTCGCATTGATTTTAGAGCCGAACATACTCCATTGCACTATCCTTGAAAGCAAATAGTTTCAGCTCGGCCGTAATAAATAAAATGAATAATATTAATAAAGATCGGCTGGCGAGACTAATTATACATTTTATGTTTTTAAAATAGGTATATCCTTCCCTTTTGCCACTGCCACCAGCTTCAGACACCGGCAGATGGTTTCTTCAGCCGCCAGCTGCAGCTTAATGTAAACAACTGCACCATTCTGATAATCTTATGGGACGATCGCCAAGGGCCCATATGCCCTTACGCGGTACTAGCGGCTAGAAGCAACATATCAACCTTTACGCTGGCCTAGTGCCTACTTGATGGAACAGCCTTGCGGTTCAACGTGCGACAAAAGTGCTTCTTTGAATGAAAACCAACACCCTGTGTACCATAAAGGAACAGCGCGTGACTCACGATAAAATTTTACGGATTTGCAGATAGAGATAAAAGAAAATAAATGACTTTCGGAGTTCATATGGCAATTGCAGAATATTCTATAAACATTTAATGTCAAATAAATGTACTTTACCAAATTTACCGTGTTGCTGTTTGATTTTAAAGTACAGTTTCATATTCCGAATTGTGGGGTGCTGTGTTGTGAGCTGATCTGTGTTGGTTTCCGGGTACTGTGTGAACTCGCGTAGAAGACGACAGGGCACGTTTGCATACGCAGCATAGTAACGTCACGGAGAGAGGCGGGGAATATGAATGTTTTGATAATGTCAGGCTCAGGGGCGGGGTATATGATTTAGTGCCGCAAAAGCAGGTCAGCCAGGGCGATGGGGGAAATGATAGGATTACCACAAAATGGCAGCTCCCTGGTGCCTGTTTTTGCGTGCGTATAATGGACGAAAACTCGGGTAAGGTCCATAGGAAATTTTTCTAAAATCAAGCGACTTAGGCTTAAAAACACATGGCCGACCCGCAGGGGCAATAAAACATTTTGACCGAACCATTCCTTTAAGTGAAAGCAACAATCAGGTCTCGAGCATTGTTAAGAGAAATAAAAAGATGGGGGCATCTGTCCACTGTTGGTTAGAGGAGCCTTTTTCCTCTCCCTTCTTAATGAGAGCTTGGATGGCCAATATCTGCAACCATTCTCTGTGCGGAGAATCACAACAGCAAATGTAATCTGGAGCTTTTGTAAAGTAAAGCCCAAAGCGCCTTGTGCCACCAAAAGCAGGAATCAAAGAGCACATTCATCAGGACATTTCAACCATCCCCAGCCTGAAACTACACCTGGCGGTGTGTGCAACACACCCCGTACCACACAGCGGCTTAGTCTGCCACACACTTCAAAACTTGGCCAGCCTTCATGCCAGCCAAACAAAACTTTGCCATTTGGCCCCTGCTTCAGAATGAAGCAATATTGAAGATGCTGAGAAAGTCACATGCTTCCCACTAGCCACACATCAACACTCCCCACACAAGAGAAATCTATGCCAGCGGGCGTCTGTGCACCGGCATGAGATGATATGGCATTTGTAACGCGCCTATACACAAGTGTTTCAAGGCGCGATGAGGCAAGGGAGGGGGACAGAGGGAGGACAAAGACAACAATCTTACTAGGCGAAGTGACATTGAGATCGTGCAGGTGCAGGGGGTAGGGGAAAAGTGCCGGGGGGGGGGAGTGCAAGTGCAGTACACGGGATCAGAAAAAACAATGAGTAGTGCGCCCAGCATGTGGCAACTGCAAGGGTTAAGCGCAGATAATGGGTGCCCATAAGTGCAGGTAAGGGGACTGTAGGGTTGCAGATACAGACCCAAGTGCAAGGGTTGCAAAGAGGCAGTGCAGGTGTGTGACTGGCAGGCAGGGACCTGGGCCCAAATTCAGAGGGTAGCCAGGTGACCAGTGCAGTATCAGACAGTAGATCAGCAGTGGAGAGGAAGCGAGAAGGCAGAAGCAAAGAGGAAGGTCTTGAGGTGCTTTCGGAACCGGTGATGGCTCTGCTCAAGTTTCAGAGAGGCAAGGATGCTGTTCCAGAGGGAGGCCCCTGCCGAAGAAAGATCTACCACCAACTCGTTGCTTGGAGAAGCAACCAACCCTGAGGGAGTTGGAATTGGCATGCAACTGTCTGGTTAACTTACTGAAAATTACAAGCACCCTTTATATACAATAGACACATTCTCACAGGGTCTACGCAACACTGCAATGTTCTTAAGCAGATGACTGAGTCAAATCTTGAGTATCGCTGGGCCCGTGCAAATCATTCCTTCACAGTAAAGCACTGGAAAGATTTTGCTCGTACCCACTGAAGGTGCGGTCATGTGTACAAGTTGTATTTGCACTGTACACATAGGAACGTCGCACACAAGAGCACAGCAAGCACGTGGATAATAGACCACTTTAAAAAGTTAAAAAGCAACCAGGGATTTTGCAAATGTTTGTTTAGTAAAGCACTGGAATGATTTTGCTCATACCCACTAAAGGTACGATCATGTGGGATTTTGCAAAGGTTTGTTAAGTACATTAAGCTTCCGCTGTTCAAGCCCACACGTGCACTGTCCCCTAGGGACTGGGGAGGGCCCAAGTGCTCTTCCAAACTAACAATCAAAATATATGTAAACATATAGGGTTGCCAGCAAGATAGCAATTAGGATTTTTGCCTTTTAAAAAAAATAATTCTTGATAACAAGATAGTAAGTCAAGAGCAGTGGTCTTCAAACATTTTTTACCCCTAGCCCCCTAAGAAAAATGTACCTGCCTTGGGCCGCCCTATGCACAGACTCCTAAATGTTTACTGGTTGCGAACGGTTATGATATGATATATGATATGATATGATATGGCATTTGTAACGCGCCTATACACAAGTGTTTCAAGGCGCGACGAGGCAGGGAGGGGGGAACAAAGGGGAGACAGACAACGATCCTACTAGGCCAGGTGTCATTCAGATCGCGCAAGTTGAAGGGTAGAGGGGAAGGGAAAAGTGCAAGGGGGAAAGGGCGAGGGGAAAAGTGCAGTACAGGGTTAGAATACAGGATAAATAATAAGGGCCAGCTGGTGGCAAGTGCAAGGTAAGTGCAGACAAGTGCTGGGAAGGGGGGCTGTAGGGATACAGAGACAGTCCTGCAGTGCAGGGGTTGCCAGGGAGGCAGTGCAGGGGAGAGAGTGGCTGGGCCAAGGACCGAGATCAGTGAGTGGCCCAGTTGCTGATTCAGTGCAGTTTCAGTAATTCAGCAGGGGAGAGGGGGAGAGAAAGCAGAAGCAAAGAGGAAGGTTTTGAGGTGCTTCCGGAACTGGAGATGGTTCTCCTCAAGTTTCAGGGAGGCAGGAAGGCTGTTCCAGAGGGAGGCCCCTGCTGAGGAGAGGGATCTACCCCAACTCGTTGCTTGGAGAAGCGGTTGACCCTGATGGAGTTGGAAGCGGATTAGAGAAGAGCTCGAGAAGGAAGATATTTTGGACGCGAGAGTTGAAGGTATTTTGGCCCCAGGCTCCAGAAGGCCTTGTGGACAATGCAGAGGGTTTTTAACTTAATCCTCGCAGCCACTGGGAGCCAGTGTAGCGATTTCAGTCCTGGAGAGATACGGTCCCTGGGCTTCAGGCCAAGGACAAGTCTCGCAGTCCTGTTCTGGATGAGTTGCAGAGGGCGGAGAAGCGAGGCAGGCAGATTTAGATAGAGGCTGTTACAGTAGTCCAGGTTCGAGAGAACCAGGGCTCTGGAGACAGTGAGTTTCTGGGGGAAGGAGAGGAAAGGAAGGATACCTCTGAAGAGGTGCAGCTGGTAGTGTGACTTCTTAGAGACGTCAGATATGTGAGGAGAGAAGGATAGTGTGGGGTCGAAGATGAACCCGAGGTTTTTTGCCTTGCAGGTAGGAGCAGAAAGAGGGCCAAAAGAGGCCGGCCAGAGAGCTGCATGGAAGGAGGGAGTGGGTGTGCCGATGAGTAGAATCTCAGTCTTACTGGCATTAAGGCAGAGGTCATTGGCGGCACACCATTCCTGGATAGCAGAAAGACAGTCAGAGATGAGGAAAGGAGAAGAGGAGGCCGATGGTACCCTGAAAATGAGCTGGGTATCATCCACATAGCACAGAAAGTTGGGGCAGAGAGCGGCGATGCGGTGGGCAAGGAGTGCCAGATACTGGTTGAACAGCCAGGGAGAGAGGTTAGATCCCTGGGGGACACCACAGGTAGAGAAAAAGATGTCAGAGAGGAAGGACCTCAGTTGGACCTGGGAGGGTCGATTGGAGAGGAAAGAGGTCGGCCAAGCCAGAGCCTGACCAGTGATACCCAGGTTATCACGGAGACAGTTGAGCAGGATGGCATGGCTGACAGTATCAAAGGCAGAAGAGAGAGGTCAAGCAAAATGAGAACACATGGAGTGTTAGAGTCAAGGTTCGAGAGCAGGTCCTCACAGATGTTCAGGAGAGCAGTTTCCGTGCTTCTGGCAGCTCTGAAGCCAGACTGATGGTCATGAAGACTACCAACAGATTCAGCATGGAGATTAAGCTGGGAGATGGCCATTTTCTCCAGGAGCTTCTCCAGGAAGGGAGTGATGGAGATGGGCTGGGCAGGAGGGGTTAGAAGAGGGTATCTTAAGAAGAGGGTGCACAAGGAAGTGCTTAAGGGGGGAAGGGAAGACTCCGGAGGCGAAGGAGTGATTGCAAAAGTCAGCCAGGGCAGCAGCCAGGCACAGAGTCAATGTGGTCTTTGATAGTTTTGGAGGAACGGGGTGGACCTGTTTTGGCGAGACTTTCATCGATCGGACTTGTCTGGATACCTCGTCAGCAGAAAAAAGGGGAAAGGCAGAGAAGGAGGGAGGAGAGGTGGCTGAAGAAGGGCCAGGGGAAGAGCAGGGAATAGAGGGGGGAGGTGATAGGAGGAGAGTGAGGACAAGATGTCCTGAGTTTTTGAAATGAAGTGAGAGGCCAGTGCAGTGCAGAGGGCCTGGGAGGGGATAGGGGAGGTAGAGACTGCAGCAGGGTTGGCCAGCTCCTTGCAGATTTTAAAGAGTTTGGCCAAATTGTTAGATGCCGCAGAGATGCGGGCTTGGATAAGGGCTCTCTTCTTGGTGAGAACGGAGAGCCGGTATTGCCTTTGGAGCAGGTGGCAGGCCAGTTTGTCAGAGGATGAACATGAAACACGCAATTTCCTCTCTGCCACCCTGCACTTGCGTTTAAGGGTGACGAGATCCGAGTCATACCAGGAGTTACATTTGGCTTTGGACTTCAGGCGGATTCTCATGACGGGGGCAAGGATATCAAGAGTATCAGATATAGCAGAGTGGAGAGTGTCAGGGTGGGAGTCACCCGAAGGGGGAGGGGGGGTGAGAAGGTGGCGGCGAAAGCCTCAACTGACACGTGCTTCATAGGTCGGATGACCGAGAAGGAGGGTGGCAGTGATGAAGGTGGCTTTGCCTGAAGGGTAGGGAAGGTGAGGTGGGAGGATAGGAGAAAGTGATCACTCCAGGAGAGAGGAGTGGAGAGAGGGACAGAGAGAGGAAGGTCAGAAGAGATCAGAGCATCAAGAGTGTGCCCTGCAGAGTGAGGTGGCCCACCATTATCGCCCGCTGATGTAGAATGGTGCCCCAAATGTAGGTGTGGGTGCCAAATACCAAATTCTTTCAAAATCATTGCTTGCAATAACTCAAATTAGATTAGAGGGCCCATATTTGTAAACACAGCATTCAGAATGTTTTGCTACAGAGAGCTTGGCTTAATGTAGTGTTGGATATTTATTTCCTACAGTAAAATTTGACATGTAACAATTTGTTTAAGTAAAACAACTTTGAGATTACTATCAATGCAGTCACTTGCAGGTTGGACAGAGAACTAGTGTGAAGGGTGCGCCTGCCTTTCAGCAGCCAGCCTGTCACTATTGGGTTCAATTTTTGCAATAGCCATGCACACGTTTTCTTTCAGCTCGGACCAATATTTAGTCTTTAAGGCAGCAAGTGCTGAGGATCCAATCATTTTGCCAAAATCCACCCAAAGAGAATTTTTTTCATTGGCTCTCCAGTAGGCGCTCACTTTGAAGCGCCATTAGTTCCGTCCTGGAGGTGTATTGGGAGGTGGGCCCCTAGGTCTACTAGGAAAGGCTGGACCACCCAGTCATTGATGTTCCAATTGTCCTCTGGAAAGTACTTTGAGACTGGTTCTGAGATGGTTTCCTATTAGTTCAGCAACACATGAAAGGATATTTTTGCGTTCATAGGCAATGATGTGGTTTCTGTGCCTTGCAGGGAGAGGTTTAGAAAATGTAGCTTTTCAAAGATGTCGCCGTAGTAAGCTAACAATACAAGCCAGTGTGAATCACTCGGAGGCTCTTCTTTCGTCTGGTCTAAACCCAGGAGAAGGTTCCTGCGTTCCTAAACATGTTTTACAACCTTTCCCCTGGAGAGCCACCTGAACTCTGTGTGAAACAACAAAGCATCATGTTCAGCTCCCATTCCCAAACATAATGTGGCAAACAAACGGGCTCTTGTGGGGTGTATCTGAATAAAAAAGTACAGTCTTTACAACAGAAGTCAGCTCCTCTGAGAGTCCATTCCACATATTGCACACAGGTAAAGCTTCACAGTGTATCACGCAGTGTGTCCACAATATATGTGCAGTTACTGCCAACACTTGCTTTTAATCCAGCTCTAGCACCACACATTGAAGGAGCACCATCCATGCAAATACTAACACATGCCTCCCACTTCATGCAGTGGGAACTTAGGAAGTAGTTAAAAAAAGACTACAGATGCAGTTGCTCTGCCCTGAATTGGTTTACAAAATAAGAAATCCTCAAATATTTCTTTTCCATGGCAGTATCTCAAATAAGCAATCAAATGTGCTTCTTTTGAAACATCAGTGCCCTCATCCAAATGTAGGGCAAACTGACTGTTTCAAGCGCAATATCAATGCTGTACTGATAACAGAGGATAAGATAGGTCAGCATTGTGGCAGAAAATTGTGGTGTCAGATGTAGGGATACTTTTGCATTACTCTGCTACATAGTCACCAAGCATTACCCTGTTGACAGCGAGAATTGTTAGCACAATTATTTTCTCTGAATCTGTAAAAGTTTTTTGTCTTTGACTAGATAATGTGGTAAGAAACTTCCAAAGCATTTGCAGGTACTGAGACCACATTTTTAACAGTCTTTTTGCTTTCGTATGCCTGTACAAAGAAATCCCTGGTGTTTTTTTGCTAAATCTGCACGTTTTGTTTCCAAATGCCGCCTTAATTGTGTTGGCTTCAAGCTTGCTGATGTAGCGCCACAACCCACACACTTGCAGCTTAACTTCTCCAGCAACTGCGAACCATGTGAACCCAGAATCCAAATAAGAGACATCATATTTCTATTTTTTTTTTATTTTGATTGAACTGTTTATTATCACAGTTTTTACAAAATGATTCTTCATTTTATCCTAAACAAATGCTTCTTAATTTGATCCTTTGTTTCCGTTGGTGCGGTTTGTTTTTCAGTTTGTCAGGTTGTTTCCTCTCTCGTCAAGTTTATGTTCTGAAAGAACTGTCCGACCGCAGTTACTGTTTTGGTGTTTTCACCCGACATCAGAATGTTCCACCAGTAATCTTCTTCCATACACCATCTGTTTTTAAATAAGTGTCCCATATGGGTCATTCTTTTTGAGGCCAGTTCAGGGCATGACAGCAAAAGAAGCCTCAGGGTTTCCACTGTATCTGTTTTATTACAGAATCTGCAAAGGTTGTTGGAGGCAGAGCCTCTGATGAATAGAATGTCTTTGGTGTGTAGAAGGTTCAGCCTGGCCCTTAGGTATGTCTTTCTAATTTGCTTGCTGGGACCTTTTAGCAAGTAGCTCATAGGCTCGTTTTGTTTATGATAGTTGACCGGTAGGTCCAAGGCCGATTTGTATTTCGCGGCGTCTTCTAGTGTTTTGATCCAGTCCATTTCCTTGAATTTTTTGACAGTTTTGTTTGGATTACATTCCAATTCTTCCCATGAGCTTCCTATTTCGGCAAGTGTTTCCGTGTTTCTTTGCACCCAAGTGGAAAGGATGGTGTTTGAGCCTTTGTTTAGCTCTTTGTTTAATAGCTTAAAGATCTTCTCAGAGGATAATCTGATTTTCCGATGTAGCATCAGAGTGTTTAAATTGACTCTTCCATTTAGAGAAAGGACATTGATTTCTCTGCGAATCAACGCCATTGGCGTTGATTGTGGGAGCATCAGAAGTTTCCTCCAGAATAGGCCTTCCAGTTTTATCCAGATTCTCTCGGGTATCATAGGCATCGCCTCTGCCCCATGGGAAATAGCAGGCACTTCTTTTGCTGTGTAGAAATTAAGGATTGGTTTCAAGGAGAATTTTCCAAATTTTTTGTCCATGAGTCGTGCTTGTGTCATCATGATTTTTGTTTTTGCGATCATGGATTCCTGCATGGGGATTTCAAAACGGTTTGAATTGATCGTGACTCCCAGGTATCTAAATGATTTTATTTTTTCCAGTCTCTCACCTGCCAGAGACCATTTCGATTTTTCTTTTCGTGTTGTTGTTTTTTCCAATGTCATTATTTTTGTTTTTGTTGAGTTTAGAATCAGGTCATTGGCTTGGAGGTATTCTGAAAGTAAGTTGAGTTTGCGTTGTAGACCTATGGCAGTTTGGTCGAGTAATAGAATGTCATCAGCGTAGAGTAGCCTGCCAACGTTCTCGTCTCCAATGTTTGGTGGAAATGTTCTGGCTGTGGGGTCCCAGTTTTGGTAATCACCAGTGAATGCATTATACAGTGCGGGGGCCAGTGGGCATCCTTGCTTTACGCCTCTGTGGGTGTTAATCTCCTCTGAGAGTTGGCCTATTCCGTTGAGTCTGACCCTCATGGAGGTTCCTGAATACAGCTCGATGATTGGGTTCAGGATTGATGGAGGACAATTCCAGGTCCTCAGTTTCCTCCAGAGTCGGTCTCTGTTGACTGTGTCAAAAGCATGAGAGAGATCTATGAAAGCCAGATGGATCTTTGGACGTCCCTCCAGAACTTTAGCTTTGAGTATACTTAATAGCATTATGTTGGCCATTGTTCCAATGTTTTTTACAAAGCCTGTTTGGAAGTCGTCGTGAGCTTCAGAGGTGACTGCCCATGTCTTGAATTTGTCCAGAAGGAAGGCGCCAAACAGTTTGCCAATGGTGTCCAGTAAGGCGATTGGTCGATAGTTTGATGGATTCCCTTTGTCGCCTTTCTTGAAAATTGGAACCACGTTTGCTGTTTTCCAAGATTTCGGGATAGAGCGGGTGTCGGCGCATTGTTGGAATATTCGGGCTATAAGGGCTCCCCATGATTCTGTGTTGTTTTTGAGGTCGGCATTGGAGATTCCATCCGGTCCGGGTGCCCGGGAGTTGTTCAGTTTCCGGATTTTCCCACAGATTTCCGTTTCGTCGCATTCTATGTCCCATCAGTCTTTTTGGGCCCGTGGAATTTCGTAGGTAATGCTCTTAGGTGAAACAAACATGTTCGAGAAGAAAGAGATCCATTGCGCCTCTCCAATTGAGTTGGCTAAGGCGTCCTTGGAATTATTTCCTTTCGGGTCGATCAGGGCCCAGAAAGCTTTTGGTTGTTTCCCGCTTAGAGTCCTTAGCATGTTCTCCGCATCCTCTTGGTATAGTATGGCACGATGGGATTTCAGCCAGTTTCTGTAAGACTTTTTTGCGAGCAATGCTGCCTCAGCTGTTAGTTTTGAGGGGCGAGATTTTGCTTTACGTAGAGTTCTTCTCATTTCTCTTCTTTTTTCCACCAATTGCTTGTTGCGCATGTGATTCGGTTTCTTTGCAAATGCTTGTGGTTTCCTTTGTTGTTGGTAAGGGATCAGTAGGGGGTAATAATCGGATGTTAATGACCCCGCTGGTACGGCAATTGTTCTTTTGTAATTCTTTGTGATTGCTCTTATTGCTTCGCTGGTGAGTCTTAGTCTTGTCCCTGCACCATTGATGGCAATTAACAGAGTCATTTTCTTTCTTTTCTCCTCCGATTTTGGATCTGGGGCTGCCCATGTGGCCGTCAGAAGGTTGTGGTCACTTTTTTCGGTTCTTGTCACTTCGAATGCAGTTATCTTTGAGAGCAGATTTCTGGATATGTATATGTGGTCCAAAAAAGCTTTGAGGTTTCCTTGTTCCCAGGTGGGGATGGGGTTAGATGTGGGTGAGTTCAAGTAGTGAAGATTATGAAGATCAAGTTCGTCCATGAATGTTTCCCAACACTTGCCTCTCTGATCCGATTCTCGGATTGTCGAAGGATCTTGCGTTACCTATCTGGGATTTGGGTCGCCCTTTTTTGTGTTAAGGCCAATGTTAGCTAGGGTCAGGTTTAAGTCCCCGCATATTATGATGTGGTCGATGTCCATCGTGTTTAGACTGGATTCTATCATTTGACCAATATTTGACAGAAGAGTTGCTTCTTTCAACGCTTTTGGATTCCAGTATATGTTTATCACTAAGTATAATATTGGCTTGTCTGCGTTTTTGCCCGCTGCGGTCTTCTGTCCGGAAACCAAGGAAGCCAGAATGAATGCCCTACTTAACAGTGTTTGTTTTATTCGCAGGCCGCTACAGATTCTGACAGCTGTCAGGAGCCCTGAGCTAGGCCTGCCTGTTGTTCCTTGCATTGCTGGTGAGAAATCGATTTCGAAGCCGTCAATTGTTGGCTTCTTGAGGAGCCACGTCTCCTGTAAGCAGAGAAGGTCAAATGATCCCAATTTTACGTCTGATCTGGTTGTCAGATGGGTGAAGCCTCTTGTATTCCACAAGCCCATTATTAGTCTTCTAGGGGTCTGTGGTGGACTTCTGGGGTCTTTGTCTTCTCCAGTCACGGTTGTTCGTGGCTATCTTCTTGTTTCTGTTGAGGGTCTTTCCGGGGACCAGGCCCATCTAGTTTTTTCGTTGTCTCTACGGGAGTGTCGCAGGTAATTATGTAGTTCACTTGTCCTCCTTCTGGGGGGGTCCTGATCAATTGTTGACTTCTGTTTCAGCACGGGGTCCTTCGGGAATCGTTCTGGCTCCGTGTTACTCAGTTTTTCTTTATTTCGAATCGTGGTGTTACTTGTGGGGCTTTTATGCCATTGTTGAGTTTTAGTTGGTTTGTGTGGGGAGTCCCGTCGGTCCTTGTGGTTGGAGGTTCTTCGCTCGTCCTTGGTAGGTTTCTTTCCATAGTGGTTACCGATTGGCCTCCTTTCCTCAGAATCCAGTGTTCTGGTTTTGGAATGAGTTTTACGAGGTCTATAGTGTGGAGCTCGGTGACGCAGAGGGGCGTCCAAATTGTCCTC
Source organism: Ambystoma mexicanum (assembly GCF_040938575.1). Taxonomy (NCBI): domain Eukaryota; kingdom Metazoa; phylum Chordata; class Amphibia; order Caudata; family Ambystomatidae; genus Ambystoma; species Ambystoma mexicanum. The sequence continues at coordinate 233,758,385 of NC_090934.1, forward strand.
GAGTAATCTCCTTTCGTTCAGTTCTTGGGCTCTGAATCCTGAGTATTTTTTAAGGGGAGCGTAGAATGAAGCTCGATATCTTGAAGAGGTGTCTATCTTATCAGAAGGAGCATGTTCTGTGCTTAATGTGCGGTCTCTCGCTTTAGATCCGGCTGGTGCTTGGCGAAAGTTCTCCTTGTCGCTACTTATTTCTTCCAGGTAGTAACCTAGGTCTCTAAGGGCTCTGGACTCGTCCTTGAGTTTACGTCTCGTGCTTGATGAGGATATATGGATATATACACTGTCTATGCAGTGTGGACCCGAAAATTCAATGACATCAAGGTGGTCTGATGTTACTGATCTTAAAGACGGAACTTGATGGAGTAGGTCCATTATTACGGCTCTATTTAGAACCTGATTGGGCTTTGACTTGTAACTGGGTTGCAAGAAGAAAGAACGAGTATCAGTTGTTCTCTTGGATCTCGTAAGACGAGTGTGTTTCCAATCTCTATCCAAGTGCTTTGGTGGCGTCAAACCGTTCCACTCTCTTTTTAGGTGGTAGTCTCTGGGTTCTCTTTTTTGTTGCATGTGCACTCTGGATTTCCATCTATTGGGGGTATGAGTTGTTTTCTGATTGTTGGATTCATCCTGTTTTTTAGGGCTAGAACGATGTCTTTGTTTTGGCCAAGTCGAGGACTGTCGTTTCGCGTCTTCAGCCGTGTGTCGCGTGTGGTTTTTGACTCGAAAAGTCTGATTTTTTTTGGAGGTGTACCATTTTCATGGTTCCGATCAAAGGAGACAGTTTTTCTTTTTGATTCATGGTTATTATCGGATTTTGGGTCTTTGGTCAGCCATTGAGAAGAGAGTTCCAGGGCGTTTCCCATTAAATCGCTTTCTGTAGGTGAGGGAGATCTATTGCTATTCAATCTCACGTGGTTATTTTGAGTAGCCTTTGGAGTCGGTGGTTTAGTTGCAGTTTTGATGTACTTTCGTTTGGTTGAAAGTGAAGATTTTTCCGTAACCTTAGGGTGTTCTGTTGCCAGTTTGGGTTGGGCAATTGTCCCGGTCTTTGGTTTCGTTGTTGGTGCTGAGGATGTGGATGGGCCATCAGCAGAGACTCTGAGCTCTTGTTCTTTCTCATTGATTATGCACCCGTTTGGTGGCTTTGTCTTGCTCGTTGATAGTATTGAGAAATTGAGAGTGGTTTGATTTCCATGAGGTTGGCCTATATGGGTTTTCTTTGTCAGATCCAATGTGGGGCTTAGAAGGGAGAGTCTTGGGTTCTGGTTGTCCGGCGCCATGGTCGTTAGGAGGTTCTTGCCTGATACAGCTGAGCAGGGGTTGCTGTTCTTGTCAGCAGTTCCTGCTTTGAAATGGAATGTTGCCACTGGGTGGAAAGTCGACCTGGGACTGAACAGATTTTGTTACCAGGTGTTGTTGGTGCCTTGTTTGTGTGCTGGCTTCTTTAGTGGTCTTCCTGTTTTCTATTTTTGAGGTGATAAATCCTTCTAAGAAGATTAGTTTTGCCTGTGCAGAGGCTGCCAGCGTTACTTGATCCTTTACAGAGTCATTGAGTGATTCATACAGTTTGGTGAACGGAGCTAGGGCTATAGTGATAGCTGACATTATCGTTAGTAGATCCGGTTTTTTGGTTGGTGTTTCTTTACCAGAGTTTCCCGTGATTTCACTTGTTCTCCTGTTCTTTGGTGGTGTGCTTGGCATGAGCTTATTCAGAGTTTGAGCTTCTTGCGGTCGGTTGATAATTGGTGTTTTACTCATTGTCAAATGATCCTGATGTGGGGTAGCCTGCGTTAATTTTGCGGGCAAGGGTTGTGTTGTAAGCCTCTCAGATTTTGAGTTTGTTGAATCCGGTTTCTTGGATGTTGGACCGGGGTTTTGTGGTTTAATCGATGTGGCAGTTGGCTCTGGCGCTCTACCATGTATCAGATTTTCTTTAGGCGTGTTTGGCTTATTGTGGCTGTGTGATGGAGCAAAGCACTGTGAAGGGTTTCCTGGTGTGTTGAATTCTGTGTTCCTTGCTGGCGGTTTCCCAAAGTGCCATCTTTTGGTGATGGGTGGTTGAGGGCTGGAAGCGATAGGGTTGGGAGAGTTTGCGTTGAAGTTTAGTCTCGTCGGAATGACTGGGGAGTCGGTGTGATCATTTTCTTCTAAGGTCCCCTCCAGGAGTTCTGCGTCAGAGATCTCACATTTCCCTACAGAGACTTCTTTCCCTTGTTTGCTGAAGAATTTATCCAGGGTGCCCACTGATGGAATTTGGGCCTCTTTGTTCCGGTTTGTTGGGGCGGGATGCAAGTTGTTTTTTTGTAGTCTGCATGTAAGAGGTTTAGGTTTGTTTGTTTTGCCTGGCTTTGATCTATTTCCCTTCACAGGCGAGTGTTTGACCTTCGTTGGGGTTGAATCTTTAGGTGACATTTTGTTAGTGTTGAGTGAAGGCTCCTTTTCAGAGAACCTCAGTAGTGTTGCCTTTGAGGTGGATAAAGGGGGCGTTGTGACATAGTTTGTGGAGTTCTCACTTTCTGAGTCCTCTATTGTTGAGTATGAGCAGTCGCCTGACCAAACAGTTTTCAAGTTTCCCGTACTGGGTGGGGGACTAGCTAAGTCCTCTCTGGCCAGCACCGGATGAATCTCAATGTCAATTTTTATTTTGTTTCCCCCACATCTGGGGGTGTCAATGTTGCTAGTTTTTATGGGGTCATTGTCCTCGTTGGAGGTGTGTATGGTGGTGGAGCATATGGGATTCTCAAATGAGTCTCTAGAGGGCGCTGGGTCTGGCGCGGCGCCCTCTCCTTCCGCTCCAGGGAGAAGTTCTCCGGGGCCCGCTCCAGCCGAGCAGAGCAGCGCTGGTGAGCTCACACCCACTCCCTCTTCTCATGCGATTCCCGGTCCCGGAGGGCCGCGAGGGGGCAGAACGCCCTCGCGAGGATACTCCTCTCCCCTGTTCACGTTCGGCTCGGGCGGCGGGGTGCGCGAGGAGCCTCTCGTAGGAGAGTCCAGAGCGCCCGCCCCAGCAACGCCCGAGGCCGGTCGAGGCAGAGCTCCTAGACCCAGCGGTGAGTGTGGGGACTTGTGAGGCGGGCGATCCCTGTTGTGTTCGTTTTCGCAGGTCGCTGCCGCAGCTGGTCGAGCCGACGCTCCCAGACCAGCCGTTGTAGTTGAGTCAGCCTGCTGATACGAGGCTGCCTCCGCAGACTCCACACCCCACTCGGTGTCCCCCGGCGGTAGAGCCGAAGCTCCCAGGCCCGCCGGGGGGTAGGAGGTGGCTAGAGATATAGAGATGGCGCCGTCCTGGGCTCTGTCTTGTTCCTCCATTCTGTGGGCTCGAGCCGACGCTCCCAGAGCGGCCAGAGAGTGTGGAGGGGTCAGGGGAGGGTTAGCTCTCTCAAGCTTGGCATCCTTCTGCGGCGCCGCCGCTGATTGTCGGGCAGACCTTCCTGGCCATCCAGCTTGGGACACTCTGTTGGTCGAGCCGATGGTTCCGGAGTGCCTTGACTTTGGGGGTTTGTCGGAAGTTTGTGCGTTTGTTGAGAGGTTATGAGTGGTCTTGTGGCCTGTAGTTTTTTGCTTCTCAAATGGTTTTTGTGGGGGCTGCGGTGCTCCAGCCCGCTGTCTTCACTACGGGTTCTTTGGCTCCTTAGCCAGTGCACTTCTTCTTCGGGTGCACGGTTCATGTTGCCAGTGCTGTGAGGGCAGTCCCGGCGGTCCTGGCTCGGACTGCCACAGACTGCCTTGACTCTGCAGCCTTGACTCCGCGGCCCGCTCCGCGGATAGATGGGTGTTTTATGGACACACCTTCACTAGGAACAGCAACTGTAGAGAGACTGCCACGGACTGCCTTGACTCTGCAGCCTTGACTCCGAGGCCCGCTCCGCGGATAGATGGGTGTTTTATGGACACACCTTCACTAGGAACAGCAACTGTAGAGAGACTGCCACGGACTGCCTTGACTCTGCAGCCTTGACGCCGCGGCCCGCTCCGCGGATAGATGGGTGTTTTATGGACACACCTTCACTAGGAACAGCAACTGTAGAGAGACTGCCACGGACTGCCTTGACTCTGCAGCCTTGACTCCGCGGCCCGCTCCGCGGATAGATGGGTGTTTTATGGACACACCTTCACTAGGAACAGCAACTGTAGAGAGACTGCCACGGACTGCCTTGACTCTGCAGCCTTGACTCCGCGGCCCGCTCAGCGGATAGATGGGTGTTTTATGGACACACCTTCACTAGGAACAGCAACTGTAGAGAGACTGCCAAGGACTGCCTTGACTCTGCAGCCTTGACTCCGCAGCCCGCTCCGTGGATAGATGGGTGTTTTATGGACACACCTTCACTAGTAACAGCAACTGTAGAGAGACTACCACGGACTGCCTTGACTCTGCAGCCTTGACTCCGCCTTTTTGTGTTTTTGCATTTCTTTTGTGTTTTGTGTTTGTGTTTCCATCTCCCCTTCTGCTTTTTCGTTTGAGATTCCTACCATCTTTGGGCACTAGGAAACGTTCAGGTTCTGTGATATTTCTGCATTTTAAAGCCCAAACACAAAAAAGACTGGTTCTTTTTGGTCATTTTACATTGCCTTTAAAATCCGGACATATCGCATACTGCCGCCACCCACCACCCCCATCCTCAACACATGCATCCTCCCCACACATATCCACATAGACTCACACAGTCCAAAACTCACCTCTGCCTCCTGTGCTGTCACGGAGCAGTCTTTCTAAATCAACCTCCCACCCCCCATCGGTACAGTGAAAAAGATCTTTTCACTTGGTACCAATGATCCATCTAAAAAAGAAGCCTGAATCTGTGAAAACATTGCAAACCCTCAGGTCACGTTACTTTTGAATAACCATTTCCAGTTTTCAAAAATTAAAAATGCCTCAAAAGATTAAAAATGGCAAACACCACATGCAAAGATTTAAAACGAACCATGTGAAAAGGCTGTGGATTTTTTTTTTTATTCCCCAAAAGATTGAAACAATGGCAAACACTACAGGCAAAGATTAAAAAGGAACCATGTGAAAAGCTTGGGGGGAAAAGCTCTGCAAAAATGGGTCAGAAATACTGCTTGGATTAAAAAAACACAACATTGATACAAGTCTACGAAGACTCCATGTTAAGTTGTAGCTCGACCTTTCTTTTTTTAAGTGTGGTCCTGGACTTGGCCACAGATTGGCGGGGAAAGCCACACCTGGATGCACGTTGGAGAGGGCCGATATACACCTTCATCACTTCTGCTCAGTCAACGGTACATTCGAAAAAGAAATCCTTACCTGCCTGCGTGACTGGGTCAAGTGCTTCACTGGATTTTTCTTGCTGGGACACAGGTGGTTAGGTTGACACACCGACGCTTGGAGCGATGCTGCTGCAATGAAAACCAACAGTTAGTCAAGGATACATGGGTCTAGCTGAGATTTCAAAATTAGGAGATGAGCAGGGGTTAAAAACAGATCTTGGGTATTAGGCATCAGCTAGTAAGCCGAACCTAATGCTAGGAAACCAGGAGAGATTACACAGTGCACTGTAAATGCAACTCCCACATCAGACGTGAACTTGTGATGTGAACTTTCAGTAACGCCGCAAACTGGACATGAGAAAGGAACAGCCTCAAAAACAGGTTTGAAATCCCTGATTGTGACTCTTAACTATACCTTTAAAATTGCCCACCATCACCCACAGCAAAATATAGTCATTTAAAAAAAAGACATTCTTACCGTCAGCAAGTCCTACTACAGATGTCAGGATTTTTTATGGTGCCACTGCTGCTGGGGACATTGCTGTCCTAGATGGGAGAGCCAATTTGTGTTCCTGCAATTGAAAATGTACAATAAAAAAATATTATAAACGTACCAGATTGACTGAACCAATAGTTGCGCACTATGCCAGTCAGCGCACATCCTCCCCCACACCAAAAGGGACCTAGGGTGCAGAGTCCTACTGGGAAATCTCCAAGGTTTCCTATAGGCCAGGCCACCCCAGCAGGCATACAGAACAGAGAGCAATCAGAGCACATACCTGAAAACGTGACTCATACTCAGTCACAGAAACAAAAAATGAAAGAGCGACAGAAAGAGCATCAGCTTGTTATATTTTACCCTTTCTATTCCCTTCCTAGAATAGATAAGAAGTCCAGCCTGCTGGCATTCCAATCATTCATCTACATATCTTATATAGAATCTGACATTGTAGTGCTTAACCCACCGAGCTAACTTTCAGAAACACAGAGGAATAGCCATTTAGCTTTTACTGCAGTTCGGTGACAGCGCTGAAGTAGCAGCAGACTCTGCCGCGGCTGCCATGCCAGACACGAGGGACCCTGGCTTCTCTGCAACATATATGGTGCCCCATGCAGGCGAAGGCCTGGCACCCACAGCAGGAAGCTATACATGAATTCCACTTTACATCACCTCTATGGCAGTGGTGCACCCAAAGTACTGTTTATTGGTAATGCAGTGATTTTAGTACATTAAGGGATGCATAGACTCGCTCTATAGTAGATGGCTACCGGGGTAGCTCAGCAGGTTGACAGACCGTTACTGAGACGTTATATTTGCAAAATATAATTATGTGCATTGCTATATTGTTGTTTCTTTTAATGTGTTTAAGGTTGAATTTAAGCAAAACAATAAAAACAAAAATATGTAAAACTTGTTAATCGAATGGCTTTTTGAAATTACTTTAAAAAAAGGAAGTGCTATAAAATGTGTTTGGCCAAGGCATGGGTTAGGCTGGGCAATGGGTTGGGGGATTTTGATTTTGATATTGATATGTTGTTTGTATTGCGCTCCTGCACAAGTGTTTCAGAGCGCGACGAGGCAAGGGAAGGGAACAAGGGAGAAAAAAACAGCGATCTTACTTGGCCCAGTGACATTGAGAACGCGCAAGAGCATGGCAGAGGGAAAGGGGAAGTGCATGGGGGGCGGGGGGAATGTGCCGAGCAAAAGGAATAAAAATAAATAAAACATAAATAAATAATAAAAGCAACAGTGGTAGTGCAGCCAGCAAGTGGCAAGTGCTAGGTTTAAGGCAACAGACAGGGTGTGTCTGATAAGTGCAGAAAAAGGGGCAGGGCTGTAGGGTTACAGATACAGACCCCAGTGCAAGGGATTGTAAGGAGGCAGTGTGGATGGGTGGCAGGGTGAGCAGGTATCTGGGCCCGAAGTCATAGGGTGACCAGGTGCACAGGAATTTCTGCCTCTGTAGTGAAAACCAAAAGTTGGCACCCATGAACCCAGTTTAATTTCCTAATAACTGCTGTCAGCACAACGGAAGCATTTATTTGTGATTAACCAGTTTGATAAACATAACATCTTTATAAATAGAACCTGTGATAAAATGATAAAACACAAAATAAGGGGCACCCAAATTACAGCGTACTGGTGTGGGGCTCCGACAAAAAAAAAAAAACATCTCAAAGAAAACTAGTGAACACAAGTTTCTTCAGCGTTTTTGAGTTTGGAAATGACTTCTCTCCTATTAACGTGTAAAATGAACATTTGAACAACAATAATGTGTCCAGCATGTAGAATGCCTGCTTTCAACAGTGCCCCCCTCCTACCCTCTGCCACAGTGATGTTCATGGTCCATTGATTCCCGTGGTGTCCCTTTCAGGCCAGAAGAAAACAAACGGGATGAGCAAACCGAGCCAGGAAATGTGCGAGTGACGGCTGGGGAAAGGAGCACCGCAAAAATTAGGTCAAAGAGCCTCCAGCTTCCCTTTGTGAAGCTGGTGGCTTGGTAAAGCCTGGTCATGGCTGAGGCAGGCTGGACCCCGAGATCCGGCCGGACATATGATGCCGGATCTCGGACACGGCCTGACCATTCCCATGGACCAGAGGGTTGACGAGGCAGAGGGGCAGCCAAAGCAGGGAAGTCGGTGCTGTATGATATCCGGATCCCCCACGGCAGATTGCTGGAGCTCAGCAATCTGCTGCGGGGGAGCCGGATATCATCACATAGCACGGACGTGCATGGGGGAGGCCAGTGGCTCGCCATGCACAGTTAAGTGAGGCCAAAAAAATGTATTTTCTCTTTTCTCGCCCTCCTGGATCACGCGCCCCACAGATTGAAGACCTCTGTCTACAGTATGGCTATTTTTATGCGAAATACTCAATTGTTGTTATCTTGCGGGCAAGACTACATAGGAGTTTGCATTTTCACTGTATACTAGCATAGTATACCTGAACACGCAGAGTCAATGCAGGGAAATGATGGAACTATGTCCAATACAGACAGACAGCAAAAGAAACGCAGGGGGGGAGTCAAGAAAGACATCATGTGGTACAAATAGACTCTGGCCGGAACAGCTCACTGCACTGCCTGGCAGAACTGAGCGGTAAATTTAGGCTCATCTCCCTGCAATGCTCAAATCAGAACCCCTCACCTCCTAAAGGCAGTAAAGTTACAGAAATCACTTAAAGGGAATTGTCATAGCAGTGCAGAAAAAGAAACAAGCATGCAGCTGTGGTAAAAATGGGATCGACATGGGGCTTCATTTCCAACTGGGTGAGCAAATTGCTGTTTTAACAGTGAAAGCCTGTTGACAGATAAGGGTGAAGAAAGATGGCATATAATCCGACTTGCTGCTGGCAGCCTAATATGCCCTGAAATTCCCTTGGCGTGCACGGCCATAAATCACTTCTGTTTGGGGGGAATCACTTCTGTTTGGGGGAAGAGGGAACCAGAGATGATACCAGTCAAGACGACACACAAAGATCTGCTGCTGCTGCAACCAAAATCAAAATAGGAAAAATCAACCCATTGCAACCTAAATATACCTGGCACCACGAAACACTTCCAAGATGCATAAGCGCCTTATAAATACACAATTAAAAAAAACACCTGCCCGTACACAGCACATCGTGCTCCTTCCTCTGTGATTCTCTTCCTAAGCACGTGGACATCCTACATGTAAACGTCACGATGACTTAACAGAAATACGTGAAATACGTTAGGTGAGAACGCTGTTAAGGCCTTTTTGAAAGTGTCTGCAAACTTTTAAACAAACGCACAATGCAATCGGGTCTCATAGGGACTTTAAATGTGTGATTGATAATGAAAGCAATATAGGGTCTCCATTTATGAAACAGTTGATACTAGTTCCCATCCGAGAAACTGACCATTGGTTGCTAGGGCCATTTTTCAGGTGGGAAATAGCTGCTTCAGTTTGAGTAGGCTAGTTCCCATTAGACAACTGGTCCTTTTTGCCCCTAGTTGCCAAGTCCTGCATAATAATGGGAACTAGCCTACTCACACTGAGAAGGCTAGTTCCCATTAGAGAAATGGCCCTTTTTGCTACCCTAGTGGCCAAGTCCTGCATAACATTGGGAACTAGCCTACTCACACCAAGAAGGCTAGTTCCCATTAGAAGTGGGTGGGCTAGTTCCCATTAGACGAGGGGACCTTTCTGCCTCTCCAGGTCGGAGGGCCTTTCTCTAATGGGGAATGGCTGCTTCAGTGTGAGTGGGCTAGTTACCATCAGACGAGGGGACCCTTCTGCCTCTCCAGGTCGGTGGGCCGTTTCTCTAATGGGAAATAGCTGCTTCAGTGTGAGTGGGCTAGTTCCCACTAGACAAGGGGACATTTCTGCCTCTCCAGGTCGGAGGGCCGTTTCTCTAATGGGAAATAATTGCTTCAGTGTGAGTGGGCCAGTTCCCATCAAACGAGGTCTGCCTCTCCAGGTCGGTGGGCCGTTTCTCTAATGGGAAATAGCTGCCTCAGTGTGAGTGGGCTAGTTCCCATCAGACAAGGGGACCTTTCTGCCTCTGCAGGTCGGAGGGCCGTTTCTCTAATGGGAAAGAGCTGCTTCAGTGTGAGTGGGCTAGTTCCCATCAGACGAGGGACCTTTCTGCCTGTGCAATTCGGAGGGCCGTTTCTCTAATGGGAAATAGCTGTTTCAGTGTGAGTGAGCTAGTTCCCATCAGACGAGGGGACCCTTCTGCCTCTCCAGGTCGGAGGGACGTTTCTCTAATGGGAAATAGCTGCATCAGTGTGAGTGGGCTAGTTCCCAACAGACGAGGGGACCTTTCTGCCTCTCCAGCTCGGAGGGACGTTTCTCTAATAGGAAATAGCTGCTTCAGTGTCAGTGGGCTAGTTCCCATAAGACGAGGGGACCTTTATGCCTCTCCAGGTCGGAGGGACGTTTCTCTAATGGTAAATAGCTGCTTCGGTGTGCGTGGGCTAGTTCCCATCGAACAAGGGGACCTTTCTGCCTCTGCAGGTCAGAGGGCCGTTTCTCTAATGGGAAATAGCTGCTTCAGTGTGAGTGGGCTAGCTCCCATCAGACGAGGGGACCTTTCTGCCTCTGCAGGTCAGAGGGCCGTTTCTCTAATGGGAAATAGCTGCTTCAGTGTGAGTGGGCTAGCTCCCATCAGACGAGGGGACCTTTCTGCCTGTCCAGGTCGGAGGGCCGTTTCTCTAATGGGAAATAGCTGCTTCAGTGTGCGTGGGCTAGTTCCCATCGGACGAGGGGAACTTTCTGCCTCTGCAGGTCGGAGAGCCGTTTCTCTAATGGGAAATAAGACGAGGGGACCTTTCTGCCTCTCCAGGTCGAAGGGCCATTTCTCTAATGGGAAATAGCTGCTTCAGTGTGAGTGGGCTAGTTCCCATTAGACAAAAGGACCTTTCTGCCTCTCCAGGCCAGAAAGGGCCGTTTCTCTAATGGGAAATATCTACTTCAGTGTGAGTCGGCTAGTTCCCATTAGACAAAAGGACCTTTCTGCCTCTCCAGGTCGGAAAGGGCAGTTTCTTTAATGGGAAATAACTGCTTCAGTGTGAGTGGGCTAGTTCCCATTAGACGAGGGGACCTTTCTGCCTCTCCAGGTCGGAGGGCCGTTTCTCTAATGGGAAATAGCTGCTTCAGTGTGAGTAGGTTAGTTCCCATTAGACGAGGGGACCTTTCTGCCTCTCCAGGTCGAAGGGCCATTTCTCTAATGGGAAATAGCTGCTTCAGTGTGAGTGGGCTAGTTCCCATTGGACAAGGGGACCTTTCTGCCTCTCCAGGTCGAAGGGCCATTTCTCTAATGGGAAATAGCTGCTTCCGTGTGAGTGGGCTAGTTCCGATTAGACGAGGGGACCTTTCTGCCTCTGCAGGTCGGAGGGCCGTTTCTCTAATGGGAAATAGCTGCTTCAGTGTGCGTGGGCTAGTTCCCATCGGACGAGGGGACCTTTCTGCCTCTGCAGGTCGGAGAGCCATTTCTCTAATGGGAAATAAGATGAGGGGACCCTTCTGCCTCTCCAGGTCGGAGGGCCGTTTCTCTAATGGGAAATAGCTGCTTCAGTGTGAGTGGGCTAGTTCCCATTAGACGAGGGGACCTTTCTGCCTCTACAGGACGAAGGGCCATTTCTCTAATGGGAAATAGCTGCTTCAGAGTGAGTGGGCTAGTTCCCATTAGACAAAAGGACCTTTCTGCCTCTCCAGGCCGGAAAGGGCTGTTTCTCTAATGGGAAATAGCTGCTTCAGTGTGAGTGGGCTAGTTCCCATTAGACAAAAGGACCTTTCTGCCTCTCCAGGTCGGAAAGGGCCGTTTCTTTAATGGTAAATAGCTGCTTCAGTGTAAGTGGACTAGTTCCCATCAGACAAGGGGACCTTTCTGCCTCTGCAGGTCGGAGGGCCGTGTCTCTAATGGGAAATAGCTGCTTCAGCGTGAGTGGGCTAGTTCCCATCAGACGAGGGGACCTTTCTGCCTCTGAGGGTCAGAAGGACGTTTCTCTAATGGGAAATAGCTGCTTCAGTGTGCGTGGGCTAGATCCCATCGAACGAGGGGACCTTTCTGCCTCTGCTGGTCGGAGGGCCGTTTCTCTAATGGGAAATTGCTGCTTCAGTGTGAGAGGGCTAGTTCCCATCAGACGAGGGGACCTTTCTGCCTCTCCAGGTCAGAGGGCCGTTTCTCTAATGGGAAATAGATGCTTCAGTGTGAGTGGGCTAGTACCCCTTAGACGAGGGGACCTTTCTGCCTATCCAGGTCGGAGGGACGTTTCTCTGGATGGGAAATAGCTGCCACAGTGTGAGTGGACTAGTTCCCATTAGACGAGGGGACCTTTCTGCCTCTGCAGGTCCGAGGGCCGTTTCTCTAATGGGAAATAACTGCTTCAGCGTGCATGGGCTAGTTCCCATCGGACGAGGGGACCTTTCTGCCTCTGCAGTTCGGAGAGCCGTTTCTCTAATGGGAAATAAGACAAGGGGACCTTTCTGCCTCTCCCGGTTGGATGGCCGTTTCTCTAATGGGAAATAGCTGCTTCAGTGTGAGTGGGCTAGTTCCCATTAGACGAGGGGACCTTTCTGCCTATCCAGGTCGAAGGGCCATTTCTCTAAAGGAAAATAGCTGCTTCAGTGTGAGTGGGCTAGTTCCCATTAGACAAAATGACCTTTCTGCCTCTCCAGGTCGGAGAGGGCCGTTTCTCTAATGGGAAATAGCTGCTTCAGTGTGAGTGGCCTAGTTCCCATTAGACAAAAGGACCTTTCTGCCTCTCCAGGTCGGAAAGGGCTGTTTCTTTAATGGGAAATAACTGCTTCAGTGTGAGTGGGCTAGTTCCCATTAGACAAGGGGACCTTTCTGCCTCTCCAGGTCGGAGGGCCGTTTCTCTAATGGGAAATAGCTGCTTCAGTGTGAGTGGGCTAGTTCCCATTAGACAAAAGGACCTTTCTGCCTCTCCAGGTCGGAAAGGGCTGTTTCTTTAATGGGAAATAACTGCTTCAGTGTGAGTAGGCTAGTTCCCATTTGACAAGGGGAATCGGAAATAGCTGCTTCAGTGTGAGTGGGCTAGTTCCCATCAGACGAGGGAACCTTTCTGCCTCTGCAGTTCGGAGGGCCGTTTCTCTAATGGGAAATAGCTGCTTCAGTGTGCGTGGGCTTGTTCCCATCGGACCTTTCTGCCTCTGTAGGTGGGAAGGCCATTTCTCTAATGGGAAATAGCTGCTTCAGTGTGAGTGGGCTAGCTCCCATCAGACGAGGGGACCCTTCTGCCTCCCCAGGTCGGAGGGCCGTTTCTCCAATGGGAAATTGCTGATTCATTGTGTGAGGGCTAGTTCCCATCAGACGAGGGGACCTTTCTGCCTCTCCAGGTTGGAGGGCCGTTTCTCTAATGGGAAATAGCTGCTTCAGTGTGAGTGGGCTAGTTCCCCTTAGACGAGGGGCCTTTCTGCCTGTCCAGGTCGCAGGGACGTTTCTCTAATGGGAAATAGCTGCTTCAGTGTGAGTGGGCTAGTTCCCATTAGACAAAAGGACCTTTCTGCCTCTCCAGGTCGGAAAGGGCCGTTTCTCTAATGGTAAATAGCTGCTTCAGTGTAAGTGGGCTAGTTCCCATCAGACGAGGGGACCTTTCTGCCTCTGCAGGTCGGAGGGCCGTTTCTCAAATGGGAAATAGGTGCTTCAGTGTGAGTGGGCTAGTTCCCATCAGACGAGGGGACCTTTCTGCCTCTGCAGGTCAGAGGGCTGTTTCTCTAATGGGAAATAGCTGCTTCAGTGTGCGTTGGCTAGATCCCATCGAACGAGGGGACCTTTCTGCCTCTGCTGGTCGGAGGGCCGTTTCTCTAATGGGAAATAGCTGCTTCAGTGTGAGTGGGCTAGCTCCCATCAGACAAGGGGACCCTTCTGCCTCTCCAGAGCGGAGGGCCGTTTCTCTAATGGGAAATTGCTGCTTCAGTGTGAGAGGGCTAGTTCCCATCAGACGAGGGGACCTTTCTGCCTCTCCAGGTCAGAGGGCCGTTTCTCTAATGGCAAATAGATGCTTCAGTGTGAGTGGGCTAGTTCCCCTTAAACGAGGGGACCTTTCTGCCTATCCAGGTCGGAGGGACGTTTCTCTGGATGGGAAATAGCTGCCACAGTGGAGTGGACTAGTTCCCATTAGCCGAGGGGACCTTTCTGCCTCTGCAGGTCCGAGGGCCGTTTCTCTAATGGGAAATAACTGCTTCAGTGTGCATGGGCTAGTTCCCATTGGACGAGGGGACCTTTCTGCCTCTGCAGTTCGGAGAGCCGTTTCTCTAATGGGAAATAAGACAAGGGGACCTTTCTGCCTCTCCCGGTTGGATGGCCGTTTCTCTAATGGGAAATAGCTGCTTCAGTGTGAGTGGGCTAGTTCCCATTAGACGAGGGGACCTTTCTGCCTCTCCAGGTCGAAGGGCCATTTCTCTAAAGGAAAATAGCTGCTTCAGTGTGAGTCGGCTAGTTCTCATTAGACAAAATGACCTTTCTGCCTCTCCAGGTCGGAAAGGGCCGTTTCTCTAATGGGAAATAGCTGTTTCAGTGTGAGTGGGCTAGTTCCCTTTAGACAAAAGGACCTTTCTGCCTCTCCAGGTCGGAAAGGGCTGTTTCTTTAATGGGAAATAACTGCTTCAGTGCGAGTGGGCTAGTTCCCATTAGACAAGGGAACCTTTCTGCCTCTCCAGGTCGGAGGGCCGTTTCTCTAATGGGAAATAGCTGCTTCAGTGTGAGTGGGCTAGTTCCCATTAGACGAAAGGAACTTTCTGCCTCTCCAGGTCGGAAAGGGCTGTTTCTTTAATGGGAAATAACTGCTTCAGTGTGAGTAGGCTAGTTCCCATTAGACAAGGGGAATCGGAAATAGCTGCTTCAGTGTGAGTGGGCTAGTTCCCTCAGACGAGGGAACCTTTCTGCCTCTGCAGTTCAGAGGGCCGTTTCTCTAATGGGAAATAGCTGCTTCAGTGTGCGTGGGCTTGTTCCCATCGGACCTTTCTGCCTCTGTAGGTGGTAAGGCCATTTCTCTAATGGGAAATAGCTGCTTCAGTGTGAGTGGGCTAGCTCCCATCAGACGAGGGGACCCTTCTGCCTCCCCAGGTCGGAGGGCCGTTTCTCCAATGGGAAATTGCTGCTTCAGTGTGAGAGGGCTAGTTCCCATCAGACGAGGGGACCTTTCTGCCTCTCCAGGTCGGAGGGCCGTTTCTCCAATGGGAAATAGCTGCTTCAGTGTGAGTGGGCTAGTTCCCCTTAGACGAGGGGACCTTTCTGCCTGTCCAGGTCGCAGGGAAGTTTCGCTAATGGGAAATAGCTGCTTCAGTGTGAGTGGGCTAGTTCCCCTTAGACGAGGGGACCTTTCTGCCTGTCCAGGTCGCAGGGACGTTTCTCTAATGGGAAATAGCTGCTTCAGTGTGAGTGGGCTAGTTCCCATTAAATGAGGGGGCCGTTTTGCCTCTCCAGGTCGGAGGGCAGTTTGTCTAATGGGAAATAGCTGCTTCAGTGTGAGTGGACTAGTTCCCATTAGACAAGAGGACCTTTCTGCCTCTCCAGGTCGAAGGGCCATTTCTCTAATGGAAAATAGCTCCTTCAGTGTGAGTGGGCTAGTTCCCATTAGAC
Source organism: Ambystoma mexicanum (assembly GCF_040938575.1). Lineage (NCBI taxonomy): Eukaryota > Metazoa > Chordata > Amphibia > Caudata > Ambystomatidae > Ambystoma > Ambystoma mexicanum. Next base: position 233,773,689 of record NC_090934.1, read on the forward strand.
AAAAGGACCTTTCTGCCTCTCCAGGTCGGAAAGGGCCATTTCTCTAATGGGAAATAGCTGCTTCAGTGTGAGTGGGCTAGTTCCCATTAGACAAAAGGATCTTTCTGCCTCTCCAGGTTGGAAAGGGCCGTTTCTCTAATGGGAGATATCTGCTTCAGTGTGAGTGGGCTAGTTCCCATTAGACAAAAGGACATTTCTGCCTCTGCAGTTCGGAGGGCCGTTTCTCTAATGGGAAATAGCTGCTTCAGTGTGAGTGGGCTAGTTCCCATCAGACGAGGGGACCTTTTTGCCTCTGCAGGTCGGAGGGCCGTTTCTCTAATGGGAAATAGCTGCTTCAGTGTGCGTGGGCTTGTTCCCATCGGACCTTTCTGCCTCTGCAGGTGGGAAGGCCTTTTCTCTAATGGGAAATAGCTGCTTCAGTGTGAGTGGGCTAGCTCCCATCAGACGAGGGGACCCTTCTGCCTCCCCAGGTGGGAGGGCCGTTTCTCCAATGGGAAATAGCTGTTTCAGTGTGAGTGGGCTAGTTCCCATTAGACAAAAGGACCTTTCTGCCTCTCCAGGTCGGAAAGGGCTGTTTCTTTAATGGGAAATAACTGCTTCAGTGCGAGTGGGCTAGTTCCCATTAGACAAGGGGACCTTTCTGCCTCTCCAGGTCGGAGGGCCGTTTCTCTAATGGGAAATAGCTGCTTCAGTGTGAGTGGGCTAATTCCCATTAGACGAAAGGAACTTTCTGCTTCTCCAGGTCGGAAAGGGCTGTTTCTTTAATGGGAAATAACTGCTTCAGTGTGAGTAGGCTAGTTCCCATTAGACAAGGGGAATCGGAAATAGCTGCTTCAGTGTGAGTGGGCTAGTTCCCTCAGACGAGGGAACCTTTCTGCCTCTGCAGTTCAGAGGGCCGTTTCTCTAATGGGAAATAGCTGCTTCAGTGTGCGTGGGCTTGTTCCCATCGGACCTTTCTGCCTCTGTAGGTGGTAAGGCCATTTCTCTAATGGGAAATAGCTGCTTCAGTGTGAGTGGGCTAGCTCCCATCAGACGAGGGGACCCTTCTGCCTCCCCAGGTCGGAGGGCCGTTTCTCCAATGGGAAATTGCTGCTTCAGTGTGAGAGGGCTAGTTCCCATCAGACGAGGGGACCTTTCTGCCTCTCCAGGTCGGAGGGCCGTTTCTCCAATGGGAAATAGCTGCTTCAGTGTGAGTGGGCTAGTTCCCCTTAGACGAGGGGACCTTTCTGCCTGTCCAGGTCGCAGGGAAGTTTCGCTAATGGGAAATAGCTGCTTCAGTGTGAGTGGGCTAGTTCCCCTTAGACGAGGGGACCTTTCTGCCTGTCCAGGTCGCAGGGACGTTTCTCTAATGGGAAATAGCTGCTTCAGTGTGAGTGGGCTAGTTCCCATTAAATGAGGGGGCCGTTTTGCCTCTCCAGGTCGGAGGGCAGTTTGTCTAATGGGAAATAGCTGCTTCAGTGTGAGTGGACTAGTTCCCATTAGACAAGAGGACCTTTCTGCCTCTCCAGGTCGAAGGGCCATTTCTCTAATGGAAAATAGCTCCTTCAGTGTGAGTGGGCTAGTTCCCATTAGACAAAAGGACCTTTCTGCCTCTCCAGGTCGGAAAGGGCCATTTCTCTAATGGGAAATAGCTGCTTCAGTGTGAGTGGGCTAGTTCCCATTAGACAAAAGGATCTTTCTGCCTCTCCAGGTTGGAAAGGGCCGTTTCTCTAATGGGAGATATCTGCTTCAGTGTGAGTGGGCTAGTTCCCATTAGACAAAAGGACATTTCTGCCTCTGCAGTTCGGAGGGCCGTTTCTCTAATGGGAAATAGCTGCTTCAGTGTGAGTGGGCTAGGTCCCATCAGACGAGGGGACCTTTTTGCCTCTGCAGGTCGGAGGGCCGTTTCTCTAATGGGAAATAGCTGCTTCAGTGTGCGTGGGCTTGTTCCCATCGGACCTTTCTGCCTCTGCAGGTGGGAAGGCCTTTTCTCTAATGGGAAATAGCTGCTTCAGTGTGAGTGGGCTAGCTCCCATCAGACGAGGGGACCCTTCTGCCTCCCCAGGTGGGAGGGCCGTTTCTCCAATGGGAAATTGCTGCTTCACTGTGAGAGAGCTAGTTCCCATCAGACGAGGGGACCTTTCTTCCTCTCCAGGTCAGAGGGCCGTTTCTCTAATGGGAAATAGCTGCTTCAGTGTGAGTGGGCTAGTTCCCCTTAGACGAGGGGACCTTTCTGCCTGTCCAGGTCGCAGGGACGTTTCGCTAATGGGAAATAGCTGCTTCAGTGTGAGTGGGCTAGTTCCCCTTAGACAAGGGGACCTTTCTGCCTGTCCAGGTCGCAGGGACGTTTCTCTAATGGGAAATAGCTGCTTCAGTGTGAGTGGGCTAGTTCCCATTGAATGAGGGGGCCGTTTTGCCTCTCCAGGTCGGAGGGCCGTTTGTCTAATGGGAAATTGTTAGGCAGAAACCTGTGCAGTTCCCTTGGGGAACACTGCAAAAGATTTAAGACTACAGGTATAGCAGTAAACCCACTTGGTAGCAGTCCGCACCACCCAGATTTACCTGGTAGCTGTGGCTGAGCAGTCAGACTTCCCTCAAGAAGAGTTAGGCAGTATGCAAAGTATACACAATATGTACTCAGGCACAATAGCACAAGCAAACACTGACCAGAGCTTGGTTTCAAAAGTATATAGTTATTTATTTTTAAGAACACACAAATTGAAAACACTCTAGCAAAATATAATAAAACACTCCAAACACAGTTATATGGAAAGCAGTCCCAATCCTTATTCCTATCTAGACAACTCTAGGTTAACACCACATAATTAAAACAGAGGTGAGCGCTTAACGTTAGATGACACTCTAGTAGGTTAAAGAAGGGAGGGAAAAAGAGCAGAATTAGGATAAACACACCACTCTAAGGTCAAGAACACTTTTGGTAAGCTCAAAGAAGCACAAAGTCACAGGTGAGCAAAAGTCACTAAGCAGGGCCCACTCTTAGAGCAGACAGAGCGAAAATGTGCCCAAGATCACACAGTTGGTAGGGATTCAGAGTCTTGCAAAAGAGTTCGGAAAAGAGTTAGAGAGGCTCAGAAAGTTTAGCCAAAGTGTCCCAGGCAATCCCAGGATCGAAAGCCGAGGGCTAAAACTACCTCGTACAGTCGGTGGCAAGGGAAGCCAGGCGGAACACGGTACCTTAACGGAAAGGATCCTCCAGCGGGGGCAGTTGTTCCAGGCAGTGGCAGCAAGGCTCGACGTCGGTCAGGGGAGAAGAAGATCTCGCTGAAGAGCAGAAGAAGAAGGTTGTTGCACTGCCCGGGAAGAAACCAGCCGCGGAGTCCTCCGGTTAAAGGGTTGTACCGACTTTCGCGGTTGGGGTAAAAGTGGTGGGGTTCCGGTTGCCGGGGTGCTTGGCACTGGCAAGGCGGCCACGGGATACCTCGAAGAACGGAAAGAAGGTGAAAACTGGTTGTCCCCACCAGTCAAGGGAAGGAGCCACTCCGTTAAGAGTTCTCCTCGGTCGTCGGGAAAAGTGGTGAGATGGTTCAGCAGGGCTCCACCGGCGGTGTCGTCGTAGCAGATCAGCTCAGCTCGTCCCTCGTTGGATTCTTAGGTCCTGTGGCGACTTCTGAAGTTCCAGTCCCCAAAGCCCTGCTTTTATGCAGCAAACCCCCATTCACCCAGCCTAGCTGTCACTCAACCATGCTAAATGGTGAGCCGGCCGGCTCACCACTTGGGCCAATCAGGACGGAGTGCGACTTGAGTTACCTAGGTAACTCAGTCCAGGGTGCCTAAATCCCCCTCCACCCCTCCTAAGTACCCCAGACAGAGTGGCACCACTTTGGAGGGCTTCTGTGGAGAAGCCCGCCAAAAGTGGGACAAAGGGCTCCACTTTGGGTCAGAGTTACAGAGGCGAACGCCAACGCCATTTTAGTATCAAGTTTTGGCAAAAAATCCCAACCGGAGTTATAATAATAAATATATAAACCGGCGGTATGTTTAAGGCTACCGTAAATAAATAATTAAATGTGTTAGCCTAAAACAATGGGAAATCCCATAGGAAAATATTCGCGGTCGAATATAAAAAGTAGTTTCCACTGCCACCAGCCAAAACTCGATCAGGGGGGACGGAGACGTGCCCCCGCGACTAACAGACCCTGGGGCAATCGAATTGCCCCAGCCAGTACGTCCACAATATGATGGTTTGTACTGGTTCTGTTCAGGATTTAAGACTAGTAAAGTCTTTGGTGACTTTACATGCCCTGGGAGACAGTAGTCAGTCCCAGGGTATGGAGTCTATGTTGGGGAGTCCCTAGGACACCCCTGGGTTACGGCACAGAGGGTGCTGTGTAACCCACATCCAAAAAATACATGAGGCCCTATGGAGTAAAAGACCCCATAGCCCATTCAACACAAGGTTTAACCAAGAAAACACACTTCAACATGCCCAAGAGTGAGGGTAAAAGAGTCTCACTCTTGGCAGGAGAAGAAAAAATAAATCCCAGAAATCCAGCAAAGCTGCTGGGGGACTCACTAGGTAGGGAAATTCAGCCTAAACAGAGAATTCTCCCTAACACTCGCCCCCCCCAGACTAAGGGACAGGAGGATTTAATCCACTCCTGGATGAACCTCATACCTCTAGTCGATGATATACATCCTAGAGAGTCCATCAGCATTTTGATGGTGACACCCTGACCTGTGCTCAATGGTGAAATCAAACCCTTGCAGGCAGATTGACCATCTCAATAGTTTTGGATTTTCCCCTTTCATTTGCATTAACCATCTCAAGGGTTGGTGGTCAGTCTGAATAACAAAAGTAGAACCATACAAGTATGGCCTAAACTTCTTCAGTGCCCACACAATAGCAAAGCATTCTCTTTCGATAGTTGCCCACCTTGTCTCAGGATCCTTCAGTTTCCTACTGATGAAGCAAATGGGGTGCTCCCTACCCTTCTCATCCAGTTGGCTTAGAACTGCACCTATACCTACATTGGAAGCATCAGTTTGTACAATGAAAGTTTGGTGGTAGTCAGGAGCTCTTAACACTGGAGCTTGGCAAAGAGCTCTCTTCAGTTTTTCAAAGGCCTGATTGCACTCCTCATTCCATTTTACCTTTTTAGGGAATTTGGGAGAGGAGATTACATTCAGTGGAGAAGCTATGGTCCCGTAGTTCTCAATGAAATTCCTGTAATACCCAGTGAGGCCTAGGAAAGCTCTCACTTGGGTTTGAGTAGTTGGTGTTGTCCAATTTTGCACAGCTTCAATCTTGCTGAGCAAAGGCCTTATTTCTCCACCTCCTACCTCATGTCCAAGGTAGACCACCTTACTTTGACCAATCTGGCACTTACTGGCTTTGATTGTCAAATGGGCCTGTTCAAGGGCCTGCAACACATATCCTAGGTGGTTCACATGCTCCTCCCAGGAGTGGCTGAAGACTGCAATGTCATCCAAGTATGCCATGCAGAAATCTTCCATCCCAGCTAGAACTTGGTTCACCATCCTTTGGAATGTGGCAGGTGCATTTTTTAGTCCAAAAGGCATGACCTTAAACTGGTACAAGCCAACTGGGGTTGAAAATGCAGTTTTCTCCTTGGCATGGTCTGTCAGGGCTATTTGCCAATAGCCTGACGTCAGGTCAAATGTGCTGAGGTACTTGGCTGCACCAAGTTTATCCACCAACTCATCTGTCCTGGGCAAAGGGTGGGCATCAGTCTTGGTGACTGCATTTAGAGCTCTATAGTCCACACAGAATCTCAAGTCTTTGGATCCTGCCTTTGGTACTAACACAACTGGGCTAGACCATGGACTAGTAGAGGGCTCTATTACCCCGAGATCAAGCATCTTCTTGACCTCTCCTTTGATGTGGGTTCTGATATGTTCTGACATTCTGTATCCTCTGCTTTTGACTGGCAGACAGTCACCAGTGAGTATCTCATGCTGGCCCCAAGGGGTCAAGCCTGGTGACAGTGAGAACAGGGAGGCAAACTGATTTAACATAGATTTGCACTCCTCTTGTTGCTCAGGTGTCAGGTCTGAAGAGAGATTGACTCCTTCAACTTTTTCATCTAAAGGCACACCTCGGAGGAGATCAGGGAGAGATTCACTCTCTTCTTCCTCCGCAGCTGAAGCTAGAAGCAAGGCTCCTACATCAGGTCTGGAGATGTATGCTTTTAGTCGGTTGGTGTGGAAGACTCTAGGAGCTTCCCTGGGTCTGCCCAGATCCACCAGATAGTTGACCTCTCCAAGTTTTCCCACAATCTTGAAGGGTCCCATCCATTTGTCTTGCAAGGCCCTCTGCCTTGTTGGGAGCATAACTAGAACTAGCTGGTCTTGAGTAAACTCAACCATGTTAGCCTTCTGGTCGTGCCAATGTTTGACCAGAGCTTGACCAGCTTTCAAGTTGTCACTTGCTTCTGCCATCATGTGTGACATTCTCCTCCGGAGACCTATCACATAGTCAGTCACTCGGACTGGCTTGAGGGGAGGAGCACCTTCCAATCCCTCCTTAATCAGGGCCAATGGACCTCTGACTGGATGGCCATAGAGAAGCTCAAAGGGAGAATAACCTACTCCCTCCTGAGGGACTTCTCTATAAGCAAAGAGAAGGCATGGCAGTAGAAGGTCCCACTTTTTCTTAAGGGGTTCTTCTAAAGCACCTATCATGCTCTTCATGGTTCTGTTAAACCTTTCAACCAACCCGTTTGTCTGAGGGTGGTATGCGGTTGAGAACTTGTAGGTAACTCCACAGGTTTTCCACATGGCTTTCATGTAGTGGGACATAAAGTTTGACCCCCTGTCAGAGATTACCTCCTTAGGAAACCCAACCCTGGTAAAAATACCAAGGAGGGCCTTAGCCACAGCCGGAGCTGTAACAGTCCTCATAGGAATTGCCTCAGGGTACCTAGTAGCATGGTCTACTACAACAAGGATAAACCTGTTGCCTGAGGAGGTTGGGGGATCAAGGGGACCAACAATGTCAATCCCTACCCTCTCAAATGGGACTCCCACAACTGGGAGAGGCACTAAAGGTGCCACATTCTTGGAACCAACCTTACCAGAAGTCTGGCAGGTGTGGCAGCTCTTACAATATCTGTCTACTTCAGCCCCCATCTTTGGCCAATAAAAGTAGAGAGAGAGCCTTTCCTTGGTCTTCTTGAAACTCAAGTGACCAGCCAAAGGTATCTCATGGGCTAGTTGTAAGAACTGTTGTCTGTTCTCTTGTGGGACTACAAGGCGTTTGTAGTCTCCAGGTTCAGACTCAGTTGGTTCACTGTAGAAGAGGCCATCTTCCCAGTGTAACCTATACTTCCCAGGCTCTTGCCCATCAGCCTGAGAAGCTGCCTGGTGGCGGAGACCTTCCAGAGTTGGACATTCTCTTTGCCCCTTACGAAAAGCTGCCCTGCTAGGCCCACCTTCTGCCAGTAAAGACTGCAGCTCAGGATGGTCCTCAGGGTCCAAATCTCCAATAAGGTTTGGGCCTCCTTCTAGCTCTTCCTCAGAGTCTAGCTCAACCACACAGGGTTGTACCTCCCTCTCAGCCTCAGCTGGAGGTGGAGTTACAGGTGTAACTTTGGACAACCTAGGGGAAGTCCTTGTTGGAAGCACTGGAGTGCTTGCTGCTGGCTTTTTCCTAGGAGTCTTGGGTTGCCCCTTTGCTCCTGATCTGGTAGTTACTGCAGTAAGTTGCTCCAGTGGGAGAGGAGTGATTTCTGTCATCATCTCCTGAGATAACCCTCGCAGGGTTTTCTCTCTTGCAGGTTTTGTGAGCTCCTGTAACCTTTTGCTAGGTGGTCTGGGGGTATGTGACACAACTCCAAGAGCCTTGAGGTCATTACCCAACAGAACCCTACCTGGCACTTCACATTGTACACTGACAGGTATTTTTACAGCCATATCATTACATTGGATGAGAACTGGTAACTGGGGACACATCTGCACAGGCCCACCAGCTAACTTGGTGAGGCATTTGGGTGCCTTAGCAACATCCTCTGCCTTGAAAAATGATTCATCCACCACAGTTATGCTGGCTCCAGTGTCCCTAATGGCAGGAGTCTCCTGACCATTCACCTGGACACTGTCCTTATAATACTCTTTAGTATTATCTGGGATGGAGTTATAGACATCTAAATTCTGTTGCTCCCACAACCCCAGAGAGACTAAAGAAACACTAGCTGAGACTCCAGTGGGTTCATCAGCTAGTAATAGAAAGTTTCCACTTGCCATATGTACTTCCTCTTCTGGAGCGAAGGCTAAGGAGGCAAGCTGGACCCCTGAAGGTTTACCCTTACATCTGGGATCTCCTTTCACATGGTCAGTAGCCTTACAAACAAAGCATGAGCCAAAGGCTCGCTGGAATGGAGGCTTGGTCTGACCCCCTTCTGGTCTGGGACCAGAAGGTACACTAGCCTGATTCGGTTTCCCTGGTGGCTTACCCTTATAGTTTTGTTTGGGGCCCTCTTTGGAATTTGTAGTATTAGAATTCTCTTTGGAGTCCTTTTTAGGCTGTTTCTCCCCATCCCTCTTCTGAGTTACCCCAGAGTCCTTGTGAGTGGCCCTGTTGGCAACCCACAAGTCAGCAGCCCTAGCTAGTTTCCGGGAATCTAATTCCTTGGAATCAGCCAAGTGTTGTCTGAGCCCAGGAGAGCAGGCATCATAAATAGTCTCCAACATAAACAAATTCTTCATACCTTCATAAGTGTTCACCTTGTAACCCTTAATCCATCCCTCTAAGTTTTTCAACCCTTCACTCACCCAGGTAGCCCAAGGGGTACCATCATGCTTTTTGAGGCTCCTAAACCTCTTAAGATACTGGGAAGGGGTCTTCCCAAATCTAGCTATCAAAGCTAGCTTCACACATTCATAGTCCTTCTTATCCTCCTCCCCCATCTCCATTACCACATCAGTTGCAACAGGGGGAAGCCTAGAGAACAACCAGGTGAGTAAGTCATTTCCTGTGATGTTCTGGAGCCCATGATTATATTCAAACAGAGACAACCAATCCAACACATCCAACTTAGGCTCATACATACCAACCAATTCTTTAGGCATCCGGGGTCTTTTAGGACTGGAACTTCTAGATGAGCCAGAGAGAGAAGCATTTTCAACAGATAATTTCTTCATTTCTAAGTCATACTTGAGCTCCATTTCCCTTAGCCTTAGTTCTTTGTCAGTTTGAGCATTAGGTTTCTTATACTCCAATTCTAGTTTCATTTTCTCCAGTTCAAAGTACTGAGGACTAAATGTGGGACCTGGTAAAGGTCCAGTAGGTACAGCAGGTAGAGCAGGCAGAGGCCTAGGGGGGACAGTCACAACAGCCTCACCCTCCTCTTCTGACTCTTCCTCAGAATCATCAACATTTTGCTCCATGTTAATTTCAATACTGTCATCTACAGTTGCTGGAGTGGTAGGTTCCTCTGAAACATCACCCAGACTTTGGTTAGCTAACAATCTTTCAATCAGCTCCATTTTCTTGCCCTTAGTCAGGAGATCCTTATGTTTACAGAGCACTCTTAAACAATCAGCAGTTTTGGCTGCAAGGGACTCTTGACTATAGCTTTCTATAACTGACATGTTAGAGGATTACTTTTACAGTGCTAAGCTTTGTGGTTAGTTGCACTAAGGTATAGAAGTAAACCCACTTGGTAGCAGTCCGCACCACCCAGATTTACCTGGTAGCTGTGGCTGAGCAGTCAGACTTCCCTCAAGAAGAGTTAGGCAGTATGCAAAGTATACACAATATGTACTCAGGCACAATAGCACAAGCAAACACTGACCAGAGCTTGGTTTCAAAAGTATATAGTTATTTATTTTTAAGAACACACAAATTGAAAACACTCTAGCAAAATATAATAAAACACTCCAAACACAGTTATATGGAAAGCAGTCCCAATCCTTATTCCTATCTAGACAACTCTAGGTTAACACCACATAATTAAAACAGAGGTGAGCGCTTAACGTTAGATGACACTCTAGTAGGTTAAAGAAGGGAGGGAAAAAGAGCAGAATTAGGATAAACACACCACTCTAAGGTCAAGAACACTTTTGGTAAGCTCAAAGAAGCACAAAGTCACAGGTGAGCAAATGTCACTAAGCAGGGCCCACTCTTAGAGCAGACAGAGCGAAAACGTGCCCAAGATCACACAGTTGGTAGGGATTCAGAGTCTTGCAAAAGAGTTCGGAAAAGAGTTAGAGAGGCTCAGAAAGTTTAGCCAAAGTGTCCCAGGCAATCCCAGGATCGAAAGCCGAGGGCTAAAACTACCTCGTACAGTCGGTGGCAAGGGAAGCCAGGCGGAACACGGTACCTTAACGGAAAGGATCCTCCAGCGGGGGCAGTTGTTCCAGGCAGTGGCAGCAAGGCTCGACGTCGGTCAGGGGAGAAGAAGATCTCGCTGAAGAGCAGAAGAAGAAGGTCGTTGCACTGCCCGGGAAGAAACCAGCCGCGGAGTCCTCCGGTTAAAGGGTTGTACCGACTTTCGCGGTTGGGGTAAAAGTGGTGGGGTTCCGGTTGCCGGGGTGCTTGGCACTGGCAAGGCGGCCACGGGATACCTCGAAGAACGGAAAGAAGGTGAAAACTGGTTGTCCCCACCAGTCAAGGGAAGGAGCCACTCCGTTAAGAGTTCTCCTCGGTCGTCGGGAAAAGTGGTGAGATGGTTCAGCAGGGCTCCACCGGCAGTGTCGTCGTAGCAGATCAGCTCAGCTCGTCCCTCGTTGGATTCTTAGGTCCTGTGGCGACTTCTGAAGTTCCAGTCCCCAAAGCCCTGCTTTTATGCAGCAAACCCCCATTCACCCAGCCTAGCTGTCACTCAACCATGCTAAATGGTGAGCCGGCCGGCTCACCACTTGGGCCAATCAGGACGGAGTGCGACTTGAGTTACCTAGGTAACTCAGTCCAGGGTGCCTAAATCCCCCTCCACCCCTCCTAAGTACCCCAGACAGAGTGGCACCACTTTGGAGGGCTTCTGTGGAGAAGCCCGCCAAAAGTGGGACAAAGGGCTCCACTTTGGGTCAGAGTTACAGAGGCGAACGCCAACGCCATTTTAGTATCAAGTTTTGGCAAAAAATCCCAACCGGAGTTATAATAATAAATATATAAACCGGCGGTATGTTTAAGGCTACCGTAAATAAATAATTAAATGTGTTAGCCTAAAACAATGGGAAATCCCATAGGAAAATATTCGCGGTCGAATATAAAAAGTAGTTTCCACTGCCACCAGCCAAAACTCGATCAAGGGGGACGGAGACGTGCCCCCGCGACTAACAGACCCTGGGGCAATCGAATTGCCCCAGCCAGTACGTCCACAATATGATGGTTTGTACTGGTTCTGTTCAGGATTTAAGACTAGTAAAGTCTTTGGTGACTTTACATGCCCTGGGAGACAGTAGTCAGTCCCAGGGTATGGAGTCTATGTTGGGGAGTCCCTAGGACACCCCTGGGTTACGGCACAGAGGGTGCTGTGTAACCCACATCCAAAAAATACATGAGGCCCTATGGAGTAAAAGACCCCATAGCCCATTCAACACAAGGTTTAACCAAGAAAACACACTTCAACATGCCCAAGAGTGAGGGTAAAAGAGTCTCACTCTTGGCAGGAGAAGAAAAAATAAACCCCAGAAATCCAGCAAAGCTGCTGGGGGACTCACTAGGTAGGGAAATTCAGCCTAAACAGAGAATTCTCCCTAACAGAAATAGCTGCTTCAGTGTGAGTGGACTAGTTCCCATTAGACAAGAGGACCTTTCTGCCTCTCCAGGTCGGAAAGGGCCATTTCTCTAATGGGAAATAGCTGCTTCAGTGTGAGTGGGCTAGTTCCCATTAGACAAAAGGATCTTTCTGCCTCTCCAGGTCGGAAAGGGCCATTTCTCTAATGGGAGATATCTGCTTCAGTGTGAGTGGGCTAGTTCCCATTAGACAAAAGGACCTTTCTGCCTCTCCAGGTCGGAAAGGGCCGTTTCTCTAATGGGAGATAGCTGCTTCAGTGTGAGTGGGCTAGTTCCCATTAGACGAAAGGAACTTTCTGCCTCTCCAGGTCGGAGGGCCATTTCTCTAATGGGAAATAGCTGCTTCAGTGTGAGTGGGCTAGTTCCCATTAGACGAAAGGAACTTTCTGCCTCTCCAGGTTGGAAAGGGCTGTTTCTTTAATGGGAAATAACTGCTTCAGTGTGAGTAGGCTAGTTCCCATTAGACAAGGGGAATCGGAAATAGCTGCTTCAGTGTGAGTGGGCTAGTTCCCATCAGACGAGGGAACCTTTCTGCCTCTGCAGTTCAGAGGGCCATTTCTCTAATGGGAAATAGCTGCTTCAGTGTGCGTGGGCTTGTTCCCATCGGACCTTTCTGCCCCTGTAGGTGGTAAGGCCATTTCTCTAATGGGAAATAGCTGCTTCATTGTGAGTGGGCTAGCTCCCATCAGACGAGGGGACCCTTCTGCCTCCCCAGGTCGGAGGGCCGTTTCTCCAATGGGAAATTGCTGCTTCAGTGTGAGAGGGCTAGTTCCCATCAGACGAGGGGACCTTTCTGCCTCTCCAGGTCGGAGGGCCGTTTCTCTAATGGGAAATAGCTGCTTCAGTGTGAGTGGGCTAGTTCCCCTTAGACGAGGGGACCTTTCTGCCTGTCCAGGTCGCAGGGAAGTTTCGCTAATGGGAAATAGCTGCTTCAGTGTGAGTGGGCTAGTTCCCCTTAGACGAGGGGACTTTTCTGCCTGTCCAGGTCGCAGGGACGTTTCTCTAATGGGAAATAGCTGCTTCAGTGTGAGTGGGCTAGTTCCCATTAAATGAGGGGGCCGTTTTGCCTCTCCAGGTCGGAGGGCAGTTTGTCTAATGGGAAATAGCTGCTTCAGTGTGAGTGGACTAGTTCCCATTAGACAAGAGGACCTTTCTGCCTCTCCAGGTCGAAGGGCCATTTCTCTAATGGAAAATAGCTCCTTCAGTGTGAGTGGGCTAGTTCCCATTAGACAAAAGGACCTTTCTGCCTCTCCAGGTCGGAAAGGGCCATTTCTCTAATGGGAAATAGCTGCTTCAGTGTGAGTGGGCTAGTTCCCATTAGACAAAAGGATCTTTCTGCCTCTCCAGGTTGGAAAGGGCCGTTTCTCTAATGGGAGATATCTGCTTCAGTGTGAGTGGGCTAGTTCCCATTAGACAAAAGGACCTTCCTGCCTCTGCAGTTCGGAGGGCCGTTTCTCTAATGGGAAATATCTGCTTCAGTGTGAGTGGGCTAATTCCCATCAGACGAGGGGACCTTTTTGCCTCTGCAGGTCGGAGGGCCGTTTCTCTAATGGGAAAGAGCTGCTTCAGTGTGAGTGGGCTAGTTCCCATCAGACGAGGGGACCTTTTTGCCTCTGCAGGTCGGAGGGCCGTTTCTCTAATGGGAAATAGCTGCTTCAGTGTGAGTGGGCTAGTTCCCATTAAATGAGGGGGCCGTTTTGCCTCTCCAGGTCGGAGGGCAGTTTGTCTAATGGGAAATAGCTGCTTCAGTGTGAGTGGACTAGTTCCCATTAGACAAGAGGACCTTTCTGCCTCTCCAGGTCGAAGGGCCATTTCTCTAATGGAAAATAGCTCCTTCAGTGTGAGTGGGCTAGTTCCCATTAGACAAAAGGACCTTTCTGCCTCTCCAGGTCGGAAAGGGCCATTTCTCTAATGGGAAATAGCTGCTTCAGTGTGAGTGGGCTAGTTCCCATTAGACAAAAGGATCTTTCTGCCTCTCCAGGTTGGAAAGGGCCGTTTCTCTAATGGGAGATATCTGCTTCAGTGTGAGTGGGCTAGTTCCCATTAGACAAAAGGACCTTTCTGCCTCTGCAGTTCGGAGGGCCGTTTCTCTAATGGGAAATAGCTGCTTCAGTGTGAGTGGGCTAGTTCCCATCAGACGAGGGGACCTTTTTGCCTCTGCAGGTCGGAGGGCCGTTTCTCTAATGGGAAATAGCTGCTTCAGTGTGCGTGGGCTTGTTCCCATCGGACCTTTCTGCCTCTGCAGGTGGGAAGGCCTTTTCTCTAATGGGAAATAGCTGCTTCAGTGTGAGTGGGCTAGCTCCCATCAGACGAGGGGACCCTTCTGCCTCCCCAGGTGGGAGGGCCGTTTCTCCAATGGGAAATTGCTGCTTCACTGTGAGAGAGCTAGTTCCCATCAGACGAGGGGACCTTTCTGCCTCTCCAGGTCGGAGGGCCGTTTCTCTAATGGGAAATAGCTGCTTCAGTGTGAGTGGGCTAGTTCCCCTTAGACGAGGGGACCTTTCTGCCTGTCCAGGTCGCAGGGACGTTTCGCTAATGGGAAATAGCTGCTTCAGTGTGAGTGGGCTAGTTCCCCTTAGACGAGGGGACCTTTCTGCCTGTCCAGGTCGCAGGGACGTTTCTCTAATGGGAAATAGCTGCTTCAGTGTGAGTGGGCTAGTTCCCATTGAATGAGGGGGCCGTTTTGCCTCTCCAGGTCGGAGGGCCGTTTGTCTAATGGGAAATAGCTGCTTCAGTGTGAGTGGACTAGTTCCCATTAGACAAGAGGACCTTTCTGCCTCTCCAGGTCGAAGGGCCATTTCTCTAATGGAAAATAGCTGCTTCAGTGTGAGTGGTCTAGTTCCCATTAGACAAAAGGACCTTTCTGCCTCTCCAGGTCGGAAAGGGCCATTTCTCTAATGGGAAATAGCTGCTTCAGTGTGAGTGGGCTAGTTCCCATTAGACAAAAGGATCTTTCTGCCTCTCCAGGTCGGAAAGGGCCATTTCTCTAATGGGAGATATCTGCTTCAGTGTGAGTGGGCTAGTTCCCATTAGACAAAAGGACCTTTCTGCCTCTCCAGGTCGGAAAGGGCCGTTTCTCTAATGGGAGATAGCTGCTTCAGTGTGAGTGGGCTAGTTCCCATTAGACGAAAGGAACTTTCTGCCTCTCCAGGTCGGAGGGCCGTTTCTCTAATGGGAAATAGCTGCTTCAGTGTGAGTGGGCTAGTTCCCATTAGACGAAAGGAACTTTCTGCCTCTCCAGGTTGGAAAGGGCTGTTTCTTTAATGGGAAATAACTGCTTCAGTGTGAGTAGGCTAGTTCCCATTAGACAAGGGGAATTGGAAATAGCTGCTTCAGTGTGAGTGGGCTAGTTCCCATCAGACGAGGGAACCTTTCTGCCTCTGCAGTTCAGAGGGCCATTTCTCTAATGGGAAATAGCTGCTTCAGTGTGCGTGGGCTTGTTCCCATCGGACCTTTCTGCCTCTGTAGGTGGTAAGGCCATTTCTCTAATGGGAAATAGCTGCTTCAGTGTGAGTGGGCTAGCTCCCATCAGACGAGGGGACCCTTCTGCCTCCCCAGGTCGGAGGGCCGTTTCTCCAATGGGAAATTGCTGCTTCAGTGTGAGAGGGCTAGTTCCCATCAGACGAGGGGACCTTTCTGCCTCTCCAGGTCGGAGGGCCGTTTCTCTAATGGGAAATAGCTGCTTCAATGTGAGTGGGCTAGTTCCCCTTAGACGAGGGGACCTTTCTGCCTGTCCAGGTCGCAGGGAAGTTTCGCTAATGGGAAATAGCTGCTTCAGTGTGAGTGGGCTAGTTCCCCTTAGACGAGGGGACTTTTCTGCCTGTCCAGGTCGCAGGGACGTTTCTCTAATGGGAAATAGCTGCTTCAGTGTGAGTGGGCTAATTCCCATTAAATGAGGGGGCCGTTTTGCCTCTCCAGGTCGGAGGGCAGTTTGTCTAATGGGAAATAGCTGCTTCAGTGTGAGTGGACTAGTTCCCATTAGACAAGAGGACCTTTCTGCCTCTCCAGGTCGAAGGGCCATTTCTCTAATGGAAAATAGCTCCTTCAGTGTGAGTGGGCTAGTTCCCATTAGACAAAAGGACCTTTCTGCCTCTCCAGGTCGGAAAGGGCCATTTCTCTAATGGGAAATAGCTGCTTCAGTGTGAGTGGGCTAGTTCCCATTAGACAAAAGGATCTTTCTGCCTCTCCAGGTTGGAAAGGGCCGTTTCTCTAATGGGAGATATCTGCTTCAGTGTGAGTGGGCTAGTTCCCATTAGACAAAAGGACCTTTCTGCCTCTGCAGTTCGGAGGGCCGTTTCTCTAATGGGAAATAGCTGCTTCAGTGTGAGTGGGCTAGTTCCCATCAGACGAGGGGACCTTTTTGCCTCTGCAGGTCGGAGGGCCGTTTCTCTAATGGGAAATAGCTGCTTCAGTGTGCGTGGGCTTGTTCCCATCGGACCTTTCTGCCTCTGCAGGTGGGAAGGCCTTTTCTCTAATGGGAAATAGCTGCTTCAGTGTGAGTGGGCTAGCTCCCATCAGACGAGGGGACCCTTCTGCCTCCCCAGGTGGGAGGGCCGTTTCTCCAATGGGAAATTGCTGCTTCACTGTGAGAGAGCTAGTTCCCATCAGACGAGGGGACCTTTCTGCCT
Source organism: Ambystoma mexicanum (assembly GCF_040938575.1). Classification (NCBI taxonomy): domain Eukaryota; kingdom Metazoa; phylum Chordata; class Amphibia; order Caudata; family Ambystomatidae; genus Ambystoma; species Ambystoma mexicanum. The sequence continues at coordinate 233,790,012 of NC_090934.1, forward strand.
CTCCAGGTCGGAGGGCCGTTTCTCTAATGGGAAATAGCTGCTTCATTGTGAGTGGGCTAGTTCCCCTTAGACGAGGGGACCTTTCTGCGTGTCCAGGTCGCAGGGACGTTTCGCTAATGGGAAATAGCTGCTTCAGTGTGAGTGGGCTAGTTCCCCTTAGACGAGGGGACCTTTCTGCCTGTCCAGGTCGCAGGGACGTTTCTCTAATGGGAAATAGCTGCTTCAGTGTGAGTGGGCTAGTTCCCATTAAATGAGGGGGCCGTTTTGCCTCTCCAGGTCGGAGGGCCGTTTGTCTAATGGGAAATAGCTGCTTCAGTGTGAGTGGACTAGTTCCCATTAGACAAGAGGACCTTTCTGCCTCTCCAGGTCGAAGGGCCATTTCTCTAATGGAAAATAGCTGCTTCAGTGTGAGTGGGCTAGTTCCCATTAGACAAAAGGACCTTTCTGCCTCTCCAGGTCGGAAAGGGCCATTTCTCTAATGGGAAATAGCTGCTTCAGTGTGAGTGGGCTAGTTCCCATTAGACAAAAGGATCTTTCTGCCTCTCCAGGTTGGAAAGGGCCGTTTCTCTAATGGGAGATATCTGCTTCAGTGTGAGTGGGCTAGTTCCCATTAGACAAAAGGACCTTTCTGCCTCTGCAGTTCGGAGGGCCGTTTCTCTAATGGGAAATAGCTGCTTCAGTGTTAGACAAAAGGACCTTTCTGCCTCTCCAGGTCGGAAAGGGCTGTTTCTTTAATGGGAAATAACTGCTTCAGTGTGAGTGGGCTAGTTCCCATTAGACAAGGGGACCTTTCTGCCTCTCCAGGTCGGAGGGCCGTTTCTCTAATGGGAAATAGCTGCTTCAGTGTGAGTGGGCTAGTTCCCATTAGAGAAAAGGACCTTTCTGCCTCTCCAGGTCGGAAAGGGCTGTTTCTTTAATGGGAAATAACTGCTTCAGTGTGAGTAGGCTAGTTCCCATTAGACAAGGGGAATCGGAAATAGCTGCTTCAGTGTGAGTGGGCTAGTTCCCATCAGACGAGGGAACCTTTCTGCCTCTGCAGTTCGGAGGGCCGTTTCTCTAATGGGAAATAGCTGCTTCAGTGTGCGTGGGCTTGTTCCCATCGGACCTTTCTGCCTCTGTAGGTGGGAAGGCCATTTCTCTAATGGGAAATAGCTGCTTCAGTGTGAGTGGGCTAGCTCCCATCAGACGAGGGGACCCTTCTGCCTCCCCAGGTCGGAGGGCCGTTTCTCCAATGGGAAATTGCTGCTTCATTGTGTGAGGGCTAGTTCCCATCAGACGAGGGGACCTTTCTGCCTCTCCAGCTTGGAGGGCCGTTTCTCTAATGGGAAATAGCTGCTTCAGTGTGAGTGGGCTAGTTCCCCTTAGACGAGGGGCCTTTCTGCCTGTCCAGGTCGCAGGGACGTTTCTCTAATGGGAAATAGCTGCTTCAGTGTGAGTGGGCTAGTTCCCATTAGATAAAAGGACCTTTCTGCCTCTCCAGGTCGGAAAGGGCCGTTTCTCTAATGGTAAATAGCTGCTTCAGTGTAAGTGGGCTAGTTCCCATCAGACGAGGGGACCTTTCTGCCTCTGCAGGTCGGAGGGCCGTTTCTCTAATGGGAAATAGGTGCTTCAGTGTGAGTGGGCTAGTTCCCATCAGACGAGGGGACCTTTCTGCCTCTGCAGGTCAGAGGGCCGTTTCTCTAATGGGAAATAGCTGCTTCAGTGTGCGTTGGCTAGATCCCATCGAACGAGGGGACCTTTCTGCCTCTGCTGGTCGGAGGGCCGTTTCTCTAATGGGAAATAGCTGCTTCAGTGTGAGTGGGCTAGCTTCCATCAGACGAGGGGACCCTTCTGCCTCTCCAGAGCGGAGGGCCGTTTCTCTAATGGGAAATTGCTGCTTCAGTGTGAGAGGGCTAGTTCCCATCAGACGAGGGGACCTTTCTGCCTCTTCAGGTCAGAGGGCCGTTTCTCTAATGGCAAATAGATGCTTCAGTGTGAGTGGGCTAGTTCCCCTTAAACGAGGGGACCTTTCTGCCTATCCAGGTCGGAGGGACGTTTCTCTGGATGGGAAATAGCTGCCACAGTGTGAGTGGACTAGTTCCCATTAGACGAGGGGACCTTTCTGCCTCTGCAGGTCCGAGGGCCGTTTCTCTAATGGGAAATAACTGCTTCAGTGTGCATGGGCTAGTTCCCATCGGACGAGAGGACCTTTCTGCCTCTGCAGTTCGGAGAGCCGTTTCTCTAATGGGAAATAAGACAAGGGGACCTTTCTGCCTCTCCCGGTTGGATGGCCGTTTCTCTAATGGGAAATAGCTACTTCAGTGTGAGTGGGATAGTTCCCATTAGACGAGGGGACCTTTCTGCCTCTCCAGGTCGAAGGGCCATTTCTCTAAAGGAAAATAGCTGCTTCAGTGTGAGTCGGCTAGTTCTCATTAGACAAAATGACCTTTCTGCCTCTCCAGGTCGGAAAGGGCCGTTTCTCTAATGGGAAATAGCTGTTTCAGTGTGAGTGGGCTAGTTCCCATTAGACAAAAGGACCTTTCTGCCTCTCCAGGTCGGAAAGGGCTGTTTCTTTAATGGGAAATAACTGCTTCAGTGCGAGTGGGCTAGTTCCCATTAGACAAGGGGACCTTTCTGCCTCTCCAGGTCGGAGGGCCGTTTCTCTAATGGGAAATAGCTGCTTCAGTGTGAGTGGGCTAGTTCCCATTAGACGAAAGGAACTTTCTGCCTCTCCAGGTCGGAAAGGGCTGTTTCTTTAATGGGAAATAACTGCTTCAGTGTGAGTAGGCTAGTTCCCATTAGACAAGGGGAATCGGAAATAGCTGCTTCAGTGTGAGTGGGCTAGTTCCCTCAGACGAGGGAACCTTTCTGCCTCTGCAGTTCAGAGGGCCGTTTCTCTAATGGGAAATAGCTGCTTCAGTGTGCGTGGGCTTGTTCCCATCGGACCTTTCTGCCTCTGTAGGTGGTAAGGCCATTTCTCTAATGGGAAATAGCTGCTTCAGTGTGAGTGGGCTAGCTCCCATCAGACGAGGGGACCCTTCTGCCTCCCCAGGTCGGAGGGCCGTTTCTCCAATGGGAAATTGCTGCTTCAGTGTGAGAGGGCTAGTTCCCATCAGACGAGGGGACCTTTCTGCCTCTCCAGGTCGGAGGGCCGTTTCTCCAATGGGAAATAGCTGCTTCAGTGTGAGTGGGCTAGTTCCCCTTAGACGAGGGGACCTTTCTGCCTGTCCAGGTCGCAGGGAAGTTTCGCTAATGGGAAATAGCTGCTTCAGTGTAAGTGGGCTAGTTCCCCTTAGACGAGGGGACCTTTCTGCCTGTCCAGGTCGCAGGGACGTTTCTCTAATGGGAAATAGCTGCTTCAGTGTGAGTGGGCTAGTTCCCATTAAATGAGGGGGCCGTTTTGCCTCTCCAGGTCGGAGGGCAGTTTGTCTAATGGGAAATAGCTGCTTCAGTGTGAGTGGACTAGTTCCCATTAGACAAGAGGACCTTTCTGCCTCTCCAGGTCGAAGGGCCATTTCTCTAATGGAAAATAGCTCCTTCAGTGTGAGTGGGCTAGTTCCCATTAGACAAAAGGACCTTTCTGCCTCTCCAGGTCGGAAAGGGCCATTTCTCTAATGGGAAATAGCTGCTTCAGTGTGAGTGGGCTAGTTCCCATTAGACAAAAGGATCTTTCTGCCTCTCCAGGTTGGAAAGGGCCGTTTCTCTAATGGGAGATATCTGCTTCAGTGTGAGGGGGCTAGTTCCCATTAGACAAAAGGACCTTTCTGCCTCTGCAGTTCGGAGGGCCGTTTCTCTAATGGGAAATAGCTGCTTCAGTGTGAGTGGGCTAGTTCCCATCAGACGAGGGGACCTTTTTGCCTCTGCAGGTCGGAGGGCCGTTTCTCTAATGGGAAATAGCTGCTTCAGTGTGCGTGGGCTTGTTCCCATCGGACCTTTCTGCCTCTGCAGGTGGGAAGGCCTTTTCTCTAATGGGAAATAGCTGCTTCAGTGTGAGTGGGCTAGCTCCCATCAGACGAGGGGACCCTTCTGCCTCCCCAGGTGGGAGGGCCGTTTCTCCAATGGGAAATTGCTGCTTCACTGTGAGAGAGCTAGTTCCCATCAGACGAGGGGACCTTTCTGCCTCTCCAGGTCGGAGGGCCGTTTCTCTAATGGGAAATAGCTGCTTCAGTGTGAGTGGGCTAGTTCCCCTTAGACGAGGGGACCTTTCTGCCTGTCCAGGTCGCAGGGACGTTTCGCTAATGGGAAATAGCTGCTTCAGTGTGAGTGGGCTAGTTCCCCTTAGACGAGGGGACCTTTCTGCCTGTCCAGGTCGCAGGGACGTTTCTCTAATGGGAAATAGCTGCTTCAGTGTGAGTGGGCTAGTTCCCATTGAATGAGGGGGCCGTTTTGCCTCTCCAGGTCGGAGGGCCGTTTGTCTAATGGGAAATAGCTGCTTCAGTGTGAGTGGACTAGTTCCCATTAGACAAGAGGACCTTTCTGCCTCTCCAGGTCAAAGGGCCATTTCTCTAATGGGAAATAGCTGCTTCAGTGTGAGTGGGCTAGTTCCCATTAGACAAAAGGACCTTTCTGCCTCTCCAGGTCGGAAAGGTCCATTTCTCTAATGGGAAATAGCTGCTTCAGTGTGAGTGGGCTAGTTCCCATTAGACAAAAGGATCTTTCTGCCTCTCCAGGTCGGAAAGGGCCATTTCTCTAATGGGAGATATCTGCTTCAGTGTGAGTGGGCTAGTTCCCATTAGACAAAAGGACTTTTCTGCCTCTCCAGGTCGGAAAGGGCCGTTTCTCTAATGGGAGATAGCTGCTTCAGTGTGAATGGGCTAGTTCCCATTAGACGAAAGGAACTTTCTGCCTCTCCAGGTCGGAGGGCCGTTTCTCTAATGGGAAATAGCTGCTTCAGTGTGAGTGGGCTAGTTCCCATTAGACGAAAGGAACTTTCTGCCTCTCCAGGTTGGAAAGGGCTGTTTCTTTAATGGGAAATAACTGCTTCAGTGTGAGTAGGCTAGTTCCCATTAGACAAGGGGAATCGGAAATAGCTGCTTCAGTGTGAGTGGGCTAGTTCCCATCAGACGAGGGAACCTTTCTGCCTCTGCAGTTCAGAGGGCCATTTCTCTAATGGGAAATAGCTGCTTCAGTGTGCGTGGGCTTGTTCCCATCGGACCTTTCTGCCTCTGTAGGTGGTAAGGCCATTTCTCTAATGGGAAATAGCTGCTTCAGTGTGAGTGGGCTAGCTCCCATCAGACGAGGGGACCCTTCTGCCTCCCCAGGTCGGAGGGCCGTTTCTCCAATGGGAAATTGCTGCTTCAGTGTGAGAGGGCTAGTTCCCATCAGACGAGGGGACCTTTCTGCCTCTCCAGGTCGGAGGGCCGTTTCTCTAATGGGAAATAGCTGCTTCAGTGTGAGTGGGCTAGTTCCCCTTAGACGAGGGGACCTTTCTGCCTGTCCAGGTCGCAGGGAAGTTTCGCTAATGGGAAATAGCTGCTTCAGTGTGAGTGGGCTAGTTCCCCTTAGACGAGGGGACTTTTCTGCCTGTCCAGGTCGCAGGGACGTTTCTCTAATGGGAAATAGCTGCTTCAGTGTGAGTGGGCTAGTTCCCATTAAATGAGGGGGCCGTTTTGCCTCTCCAGGTCGGAGGGCAGTTTGTCTAATGGGAAATAGCTGCTTCAGTGTGAGTGGACTAGTTCCCATTAGACAAGAGGACCTTTCTGCCTCTCCAGGTCGGAAAGGGCCATTTCTCTAATGGGAAATAGCTGCTTCAGTGTGAGTGGGCTAGTTCCCATTAGACAAAAGGATCTTTCTGCCTCTCCAGGTTGGAAAGGGCCGTTTCTCTAATGGGAGATATCTGCTTCAGTGTGAGTGGGCTAGTTCCCATTAGACAAAAGGACCTTTCTGCCTCTGCAGTTCGGAGGGCCGTTTCTCTAATGGGAAATAGCTGCTTCAGTGTGAGTGGGCTAGTTCCCATCAGACGAGGGGACCTTTTTGCCTCTGCAGGTCGGAGGGCCGTTTCTCTAATGGGAAATAGCTGCTTCAGTGTGCGTGGGCTTGTTCCCATCGGACCTTTCTGCCTCTGCAGGTGGGAAGGCCTTTTCTCTAATGGGAAATAGCTGCTTCAGTGTGAGTGGGCTAGCTCCCATCAGACGAGGGGACCCTTCTGCCTCCCCAGGTGGGAGGGCCGTTTCTCCAATGGGAAATTGCTGCTTCACTGTGAGAGAGCTAGTTCCCATCAGACGAGGGGACCTTTCTGCCTCTCCAGGTCGGAGGGCCGTTTCTCTAATGGGAAATAGCTGCTTCATTGTGAGTGGGCTAGTTCCCCTTAGACGAGGGGACCTTTCTGCCTGTCCAGGTCGCAGGGACGTTTCGCTAATGGGAAATAGCTGCTTCAGTGTGAGTGGGCTAGTTCCCCTTAGACGAGGGGACCTTTCTGCCTGTCCAGGTCGCAGGGACGTTTCTCTAATGGGAAATAGCTGCTTCAGTGTGAGTGGGCTAGTTCCCATTAAATGAGGGGGCCGTTTTGCCTCTCCAGGTCGGAGGGCCGTTTGTCTAATGGGAAATAGCTGCTTCAGTGTGAGTGGACTAGTTCCCATTAGACAAGAGGACCTTTCTGCCTCTCCAGGTCGAAGGGCCATTTCTCTAATGGAAAATAGCTGCTTCAGTGTGAGTGGGCTAGTTCCCATTAGACAAAAGGACCTTTCTGCCTCTCCAGGTCGGAAAGGGCCATTTCTCTAATGGGAAATAGCTGCTTCAGTGTGAGTGGGCTAGTTCCCATTAGACAAAAGGATCTTTCTGCCTCTCCAGGTCGGAAAGGGCCATTTCTCTAATGGGAGATATCTGCTTCAGTGTGAGTGGGCTAGTTCCCATTAGACAAAAGGACCTTTCTGCCTCTCCAGGTCGGAAAGGGCCGTTTCTCTAATGGGAGATAGCTGCTTCAGTGTGAGTGGGCTAGTTCCCATTAGACGAAAGGAACTTTCTGCCTCTCCAGGTCGGAGGGCCGTTTCTCTAATGGGAAATAGCTGCTTCAGTGTGAGTGGGCTAGTTCCCATTAGACGAAAGGAACTTTCTGCCTCTCCAGGTCGGAGGGCCGTTTCTCTAATGGGAGATAGCTGCTTCAGTGTGAGTGGGCTAGTTCCCATTAGACAAAAGGACCTTTCTGCCTCTCCAGGTCGGAAAGGGCCGTTTCTCTAATGGGAGATAGCTGCTTCAGTGTTAGTGGGCTAGTTCCCATTAGACGAAAGGAACTTTCTGCCTCTCCAGGTCAGAGGGCCGTTTCTCTAATGGGAAATAGCTGCTTCAGTGTGAGTGGGCTAGTTCCCATTAGACGAGGGGACCTCTTGCTCTCCTGTTGATCATCAACTTGTCCTGAATGTACTCTTTCTGATAATGTTCAAAACAACACTTTATAGCCAACCCTCATAGTGCTGTAACTAAATCCTCAATGGTCTCACAATATTTCTGTTGTTTGATGGCAAATTGATAGCAAGCCAAAATGTTATTCCCCTTCACCTCGTAATGCTTGTCCATCTTGGCTATGCATATATATCAAACTGAGTCATTTCGAAGCATTCAGGTAGTTTTAAGAAATTGTTGTCCAGCCCAACATCGACAATGAAACAGTGCCACTTTCTCTTTACTCAAATAATTAGGACCATATACTGCCAACATATACGTCTGCAATCTTTCTTTCCATTTAATGACCTAGGAATAACCCAGTGCCTGGTATATTTGCCATGATCTTTGAATTTGTCTCTGTTGCTTCTCTATTTGTCACCTTGTTGACAGGGACAAATGTCTGTAATCTCCCTTTTAAGGTGCAATGAAAAATCCCTCTCAGAGTAACAGCCAATTGTGCTACGGTATGCTCCCTTCTTTATGTGTGCAAGTGTTTCTTTTGGTCGCTACACTGCATGTGCGACGGACACAGCACGGAGCGCAATGCCCGCATAAAAGGCCTTCAGCGTGTTACATAGCTAAGTAACAGACATGTCAACTGCTTATCATGTCTCAAATTGCCAGGCTACAACTGGCAAAAGCGGACGATGCGTCCTTGGATCACGTGTTCTGTCGTGTGCATGCATGGCTATGCTGCTAGGGGGCGTCCTCTGCCCTCATAGGCTCACGCACAGCCCAGATACTCCCCAATACAGGCCTGAAGAGTCACAATGAGCCACCATTCGACTGTTCAACTAACCCTGTACCTGCTCAGCCAGGGCAACCACAATCAATGGCAAGTTCAGGCTCTTTGTCATTGCCGCAACTCATCACCAGTTAAGTGAACCAGGACACAGCCAGTATGTGTGATTTAATTTCCTTTTAGTTCATCTTTATGCTGTTAAAACTCTCTCTGTCCTCACCCTTACACCAACCACCATACTACTTGCCTTGCATTCTCTTCTAGTGTTCTCTGTTCACATTCCACACCCATAACATTCCCACTGCTGACATTCCTAACACCGTGAGGAGGCTCCCCTTCTTCTCGAGGACTTTGTTCCTATGGCCACTTTCTGTATTCTAATATTACTCAACTAGAGTTGTATTGCCAAGTGCGAATGGTTCAGTTAGTCCCCTTATAGTGCTCTATATGAGCAATGGTTGACCTTCCTAGGAGTGATGACGCATTGGCCCCATTAGGCATGAAGGTGTGTTTGCTCACCTGGCCAGAAAGACCATTTGTCTGTCCTGGGCTTGGAGACGTGCTGGCACTCCTGGGCTTGAAGACAAAGATAGGCCTTTCCAGGGGGAAGAAACTGATGATGTGATGCATCGGCAGGGCCAGAAACCGAAGAGAGGCACTACTCACCTTGGTGTTGAGAGTTAAACCACAGTCAAGTTGTCTTTCCACTACTCCTCTCTACTTTTGATGAGCTAGTTATTAGGTTAAGATGTTCAACCAGGCGCCAGCTAGCATACTTCTTCTTCCACAGTATTTACCTTATTCTCAGGGTTCACCTTCTGCACTTCTTTACTTCCTCCACCTCCCTTTTCTTCCTCAGTTCCTCTCCCAAAATGTTCCTCCATCGGTGACCCTCATCTTCCTACACACCGATTTTGTCTGTACCTTTAAAACTGTTCTCCAAGTAACTTCCACCTTTCTCTTGTTTCTCACCTTCCATCTCTCTCCTTTTCCCCCTTGCTAGTTTTCCCCTCTTCACGCTGCTCTCCCCTTTCCCTTCTTTTGACGCATCTTCCCCTTCCTCTCCCATCCACCTCTCTTTAAGACTTACTCTCCTTCCAAGCCCTTCGCCTTCCTTCTTCCTCTTTTACGCCGCTCTTTACTGTTGTTTCCAAACTCACATACTATACCTTCTTCCCAAGCCTCCCTGTATAGTCCTACCCCTTTTGAAACTGAAAAAGGAAGAAAAGGAAGGGTGTTAATTAATGTGCCCAAGTCCTTGTGTGTATGTGACAAAGTGTAAAACAGGGGTGGGGGTCTGGGAAACTCTACCAGCACGAACAAAACCCATTGACTTGTTCTTGGGTGGATGGCCCCTGGGAGAGTCTCAACAAAGTCTTTAGCTCACTGTTCTTTTCAGAGAGAAGACATTTCCCCACATATCAGTCTTTGTCCTGCCCAGGGGCAGTCCAGCACTGAAATGCTAGGCAATTCTCCTCTGAACAAGAGTACCACAGCAACCCCATACACATGTTTCAGCCTAGTTGGGCATCATCAGTGAGGTGAAGCTCTGTCTCTCTAAGAGCAGTGAGCAAGGGGTCCACGTCTGGAGTCCCCTGGTAATTTAGGGTGAGACCCAAAGTTACTTGGTATGCAAAACAGGGGGGGCGGGTCTGGCAAACTCTCTACCAGCACCAACACAGCCCATTGACTTGTTCTTGGGTGGATGGCCCCTGGGAGAGTCAAAACCAAGTCTTTAGCTCACTGTTCTTTTCACAGAGAAGACATTTCCCCACATATCAGTCTTTGTCCTGCCCAGGGGCAGCCCAGCACTGAAATGCTAAACAATTCTCCTCTGAACAAGAGTACCACAGCAACCCCATACACGTGTTTCAGCCTAGTTGGGCATCATCAGTGAGGTGAAGCTGTGTCTCTCTAAGAGCAGTGAGCACAGCTTCACCTCACTGAGGATGCCCAACTAGGCTGAAACACTGCCTAGCATTTCGGTGCTGGACTGCCCCTGGGCAGGACAAAGACTGATATGCGGGGACATTTCTTCTCTGTGAAAAGAACAGTGAGCTAAAGACTTGGTTGAGATTCTCCCAGGGGCCATCCACCCAAGAACAAGTCGATGGGCTGTGTTCGTGCTGGTGGAGAGTTTCCCAGACCCCCCTCTGTTTTGCATACCAAGTAACTTTGGGTCTCACGCTAAGTTACCAGGGGAATCCAGACTTGGACACCTTGCTCACTGCTCTTAGAGAGGCACAGCTTCACCTCACTGAGGATGCCCAACTAAGCTGACACACGTGTATGGGGTTGCTGTGGCACTCTTGTTCAGAGGATAATTGCCTAGCTTTTCGTTGCTGGATATCCTCTGGGCAGGACAAAGACTGATATGCAGGGACATTTCTTCTCTGTGAAAATAACAGTGAGCTAAAGACTTGGTTGAGATTCTCCCGGGAGCCATCCACCCAAGAACAAGTCAATGGGCTGTGTTCGTGCTGGTAGACAGTTTCCCAGACCCCCCTCTGTTTTGCATATGTAACAAAGTGATTGGTTCTTCTGAGTAACTCACCATCTTCAGATCTAGTGATTTGTATCAGTTATAAATTGTCAGCTGCCAATGTGAAGTTAAGCAGCGCTGCCATGGTAGCTGCCTGACCCCACCATGGTGCCTCCTGCAGGTAGCTGCACAATAACTCTGCCAACCTCGAACCTCCTCATCTGCCAACTTCACTGCATACCCTCAAGCTCAAGTAGGTATTTTTCACAGTCCATCCTGCTGACTGTGTATTCAAATGTAGTTTTAGTGGTTTGGCATTCTAATGCAGAGTTGTTCATTCTTCAAAACTCTACCAGGTCTTGAATTACAGAATGGTACCTGGCAAAGGATAAAGTGGATAGGGTAGATGCCTTGGGAATGCGTATCTCCATTTCCATGTGTCTACCTACAAACATGGTCACAGTTCTTTCCTTTTTTATGCTGTCACTCAGTTCATTGTTGTACTCAATATGTAATTCCTTTCATTGACAGTTTCATATTTTCAGTCATTTATTTTCCATGAAAGTATTTATATTGTTAAAGTAGGCCTTATTTTCATTTATTATATTACTCACGTTATCAGTTCATGGTTCTTACATATTTATCATATTCAAGATTTATTATAACCATTTAATTGGACCAAAGTGTAAGATATCTTAGCCATTGGCATAATTATGGATCTATGTGTTCAAAGTTAACCTGATCTAGTTGCATTTTGTCCTAATGTTTTGTACCTAATTCTTTTAAATGACAAGGTTGGTCACCCCACCACCACCCACCTCCCCACCCCTTACACAATCCAATATGGCCTGGGGGTGGGCGGGGAGGTCATTGGAGGAAGTTAAGGGGTTAAAAAACGAATAACAAATTAGCTTAAAGAAAAAAATAGACAATTGGGTAATGAAAGTGTTTTTATTATGACAAGTGCTTACACTGTAAACAATAAATAGTATATATACATGTGTAGACTGGATACATAGTACACAGTATATTTGGCAATTGTCTTTCTAGAACCATAGATCAAATTGGTGGAGCCATATGGAGTGAACCTGCTTTACCGGGGGGATTGGAAGAAAAAGAAGCCGAATAGTGAAACATTTGTGGAAAAACAGTTCTCATAACTGCACATGAAAAGCTGCAACAATATGATAACATTAAAAGGTCAACTTTATTATTGCAAATGTTCACAATCTTTCGTCACAATATTTCCTGTAAGAGCTCACCAGATATCACGACTTCACACCTTCAGCAGGGGCACGCTGATACACAGTGCCGGAGGTTTGTGACGCAATTATATGAATTATTTGCTTTGTATAATGGTGCTGTAGTGTGAACAAGTATGGGTAAACTATAGACAACTAAAGATCTCAGTAAGAACATTTCCAAGTTAAAAATGTCACCCGAAATATGGATTTATAGGACAGTGAGTTCAAATATCATGAAAAGCAACTCCCACTGCCTAAAATTTAAAGTTTTATTAGAGTGTAAGGAACTCAGAAACACTTGACACTTTTCTGAAGTGCACCTGGAACTTATTGAATCTGTTATACTCTATGCACTTTAGTCGGGCATTTCCAATATTTACGATTTGCCTTGGCGAAGTAATATGGTTCTGCGTTGACTTTATGACGCATTTTGCACTTAGCACTTTTATATGGATGTATAATGGATTTGTATGTACAAGGCAGTTTTGTCAGTATTTAACGTCAGGCGGAGTGGCCGAGCAGCAATGGCTGTGCAGGCCAAGCGGAGTGGCCGAGCAGGCCAAGCAGAGTGGCTGAGCAGGAATGTACAGACAGAATTTGGCCTGTATATATTCTGCCCCAGTTCCATAAAAGGCATGATGAACTAGACATTAGGCCTTGACCCGAATGGGCTTGGCCATGGGTAGCCAATAAAGATGGTGCACAACTGGAGTAATGTGAGCACAACTAGGTGTGTAAGTGGCTACTCTGGCTTCAGAGTTCTGCAGGACCTCAGGCGCCATAAGAGGTAGACAGGTTGTGCCAGAAATAGGGCATTGCAGTGGTGCATGGAGGACATAATAAGTGAGGACACCACAGGGGCACGAAACTGAGAAAGGAGTAAACAAAGAACCTTACTAAGGGGTTTTCAATTGAAGATAGCCCCTTTGATATACTGGACTTATCTGAGATTCCGCACACAGAAAAGCTAATATATTTACCCCTAAAGATGGCCAAAAAGAGGGGGGTCCAAAAGGCAGTAAAGGAAGGAGGGCCCACCACCAACACCTCCATTTTCTTCCCGTTCAACTTGAGCCAGCTATTACACATCCATGCACCCACAGCTTCGAGGCAGGCCCTAAATCTGGTCGCTGTCTCGACGAGAGAGAGATCTAAATGGACCAGGATCTGTGTCATCTGTTAAGGATAACATTGGAAGCCGTGAGAGCAGATAAGCTTGGTTAGAGGTTGCATGTACATGTTAAACAAAACCTGGAGGATGGAGGAAACCTGAGGGACTCCACATGTCAAGGCAGCGGGCAGAGTGAAAAGGGGGGAGGGAAATTGACTGTTCGGTCAGAGGGAAATGAAGAAAACCAGGAAAGAACGGCACCAGAAAGGTGATGAGCAAGACGGCATGGTCAATGGTATCAAATATGACAGATAAGTTAAGTAATAATAAAACACTGGCATCGCCCGAGTCGTGCAGCCAAACCACATCGTCGACGTTAGAGACCAGCACCCCCGCTGTGCCACATCCTGGACGAAAACCGGATTGGGAAGTGTGGAAGAAGAAACATTACTCAAGAAAGGGCTGACAAAGGTTTCAAAAGCTTCATAAGAAGATTTCAAGATGGCCACCTTGACCACTCCACTATGAGGAGCGCGCTCCTCCCCGATGAACCTGAAAAAGGAGCCACAAGCAGCGTTAAAAACAAGACCCCATGGCAGCAAAAGCAAAGGGGACGACCCGAGAAACGAGTGGTCTCCAAGAAAACTCCAACTGGAGCGTTTGAAGGCAGAGAGGGGCAGATTGAGCGGACCTGAGACTGCCAGCAGCGATGCCTGTGTGGGGACTGGCAGCCGAGCTAGAGGAGATCAGAGAGAACCCCTGCTGGTGGTGCAGGAGACGCGGGGTGCCCGTTCAGCCACAGCAACATAGGCGAGACTGGGGAGTGTGAGCGGACCACCGCAGATCCCCGGCGGTCGACCGGGGGAGACAAGGCTGCCAGACCAGTCCGCCCACAGGGGCCAGGACACGCTAGCGCACGCACCACAGTGCGGCACTCCAGCAGAGTCGGCACAGCCCAGACACCCAGCTACAAAAGTAAGGAGGTGGAGCTGATAGTATTCCCCTGAAATCCTGTGCCCGCCTCTGCCCCATTCAGCAAGCCCGGATCCGCGCGGCACAGGGCCCCCATGAGCTGTGATGCGCCCCAGCTGGCGGAGGGTGAGCAGGCATAATTAAGGGAGTGAGCAGCCACGAAGCGGGCGCATGCAAGCAGCTCCCCTCCCAAACAATGGACATGGAGGTTTATGAAAGCATCTGCCCCAATGCACCACAATCTACACTTGGAAGGGGACCCCCTATGGCAGGAGACCCGCAGCATACCCGGACCCAGGCAAAGGCCCAAATCTATACCATTCAGCAACATCAGGGGCAAACTGCAGTAATAGAAGGGCGATAGCACTAAGTCTCCTGCAGCACCCCCCCCGGCCAACTGCCAGGGAAGGAACCCAATGGAACCCAACCCCCAGCATTGGACTCTGCAGGAGAGCGCTGCTGCGCTAACCCGCCACCCTCATGAAAACTAACCCTGTCATGCAAGATTAACTGAGAAGGAACCTCCAGGGGGGCAAGAGTGTACTTAGAGGACCAGGAGAGGTGGGAGCACGGGGGGCAACCCGGGAAGAAATTCAAGAAGCTCCTGGGCTCCGGACCAGTATGACACCACTACCTTGACCACTTCAAGGTCACCTTTGAGCGTACTAGCCCCACGGCCCCCAGGGGGCACCCAACCCAGGCTCTAAAGGGGAGCTAGATCCCCGCTGCACACACAAGGGAGAGAGGGGCATCCCCTTCTTACAGAACAACTGGCCAATACCCCGTGGTCAAGAGGAACTCAGAGGCCTGGGGAGAAGCCCCCCAAAGTAAGGTGCAGGCAGGCACTCGCCATCACCCGGCAATATCGAGCAACATGCCCAAGGAGGCCAAAGAGGCCCACCCACCCCCCATGGGCCAAGATCTCAAAAAAACCGGAAGGGACCCTCCAAAAGCTATGGAGAAAGGAGGGAGAAGCCCTGGAGGAAGAGGATCCAACGTTGACAGAGAGACAGGGGTCTGAGGAACCCCAAATGTTGCCACAGGGGCAAGAGGTCACGATCAAGGTGCTGCAACAGTGCTTTAAGGCATTCAGTGACCAAATGACAGCTACCTTTAAGACACAGTAGGTGGGATGGCAAACCTGTGGATGATATCGGGCGCTGGGAGGATTCAATAATCCACGGATTTAGCTGATTTGCTAGAGGTTTAGATCAGGTCAGAAGAGTCATGGTGGTGTTAGTCATTATAGTTATCCGCCGGGTGACCCAGTTTTCTCAGCTCTGCCACGCCAGTGTTGGTCCCCAGACAAACCAGGACCAAGGCTGCGGGCTAACATACAATTACTCCATAAACAAGGTGCGCGGTAGACTGGGAGTCTCGAGCCAGATAACTCCAACCAGCTGTTACCTTTAAGACACAATTAAGCCTAATAGGCACGGAACTTGCACAAACCCTGCAGGAAATCAAAGGCAACATAGTTGGGATGGGTGACAGAGTTGATGTGATATGATATTTTATTTATATTGCGCTCATACACAAGTGTTTCAGAGTGCAACAAGCTCGAGAAGGGAGGTATTTGCAGAGGGATAGCTGAAGGTATGTTGTACCCAGGCCCCAGAAAGCCTTGTGGACAATGCAGAGGGTTTTGAATTTGAGCCTTGCATCCACAGGGAGCCAATGGAGAGATTTCAGAGCTGGAGAGATACGGTCCCAGGGCTTGAGGCCAAGGACAAGTCTCGCAGTCCTGTTCTGGATAAGTTGCAAAGTGCGAAGAGTAGAGGCAGGTAGATTTAGAAAGAGGCTGTTGCAATAGTCCAACCTAGAGAGAACCAGAGCTTGGGAGACAGTGAGCTTCTGGGGGAAGGAGAGAAAAGGCAGAGTACCTTTGAGGAGGTGCAGTAGGAAGTTTGACTTTTTTGAGACATCAGCGATGTGGGCGGAGAAGGAAAGTGTGGAATCAAAGGTGACCCTGAGGTTCTTAGCCTCACAGGTAGGGATGGGAGGAGGGCCAAAGGAGGCCGGCCAGAGAGAGAGGGGAAAGGATCTTGATGATGTACCTATGAGGAGGATCTCAGTCTTGCAGGCATTGAGACAGAGATAGTTGACGGTACAGCAATCTTGAATGGCAGTTAGGCAATCAGAGATGAGAGAGGTAGAGGAGGTGGCCCTGGGCAGCCTGAAAATGAGTCGAGTGTTGTCAGCATAGCACTGGAAGTTCGAGCAGAAAAAGGCAATGCAGCGGGCAAGAGTTGCCAGGTATTGGTTGAAAAGCCTGGGCGATTGGTTAGACCCTTGGGGAACACCAGTGGTGGAGAAGAAGACAGATGATAGTAAGGACCCAAGTTGGACCTGGGAGGGTCGATCAGAGTGGAAAGAGGTCAGCCAGGCCAGAGCCTGATCGATGATACCCAGGTTGTCATGGAGACGGTTGAGCAGGATGGTATGGTTGACTGTGTCGAAGGCAGAGGAGAGATCAAGTAGGATAAGTACAGAAGGAATGCTAGAGTCAAGGTTGGAGAGCAGATCCTCACGGATGTGCAGGAGAGCAGTTTCTGTGCTTCTGCCAGCTCTGAAGCCAGACTGATGGTCATGGAGACAGCCAACAGCATCAAAATGAAGGTTTAGCTGAGAGATGGCCAGCTTTTCAAGGAGTTTGCCCAGAAAGGGAGTAATAGAAATTGGGCGATAGTTGGCCGAACACGAAGGATCAGCTGTGGGTTTCTTGAGGAGAGGATGCACAAAGGAGTGCTTAAGAGGAGAGGGGAAAGATCCTGAGGCGAAGGAGTGTTTGCAGAAACCGGCAAGGGCAGGAGCGAGGGTATCAATGTGGTCCTTGATAGTTTTAGAGGAACAGGGATGGACATATTTTGCCGAGGCTTTCATAGATCGGACTCGTCTAGCGACCTCATCAGGGGAGAAAGGATGCTTTGCTGTTTTTTTCCACTGGATTGGCTCTGGACTATTATTTAGCTTGCACCCTCGTGCCATTCGGGTTAGGTGGCTCTGCACAGACTCCTGTGGATTTGGGACCTTTCCTAGCATCAATCACAGTCCTCAACTCCCCATTGATATCAAGTAGGTTACTGGTTTTCTTCCTGGCAGAGCAGGTAAGAGTGGGTAATTGAGGGGTGGTTATTGCTGTGATCTGGATTTCCTGGCTGTTATCTGAACTGTTATATTGTTCTTTCTCTGATACGGGCCGCATCTTCCAGTCCATGGAGGAGGCCAAGGTAATCCTCTTCCCTAAGCCAAACAATAAACAAACCCTCTGTAACTTCTACCGCCCTAATAAACCTTGACGCCAAAATCTTTACAAAAATTCTAACATCTAGAATGGATAAAGTAATCCCCGACCTGATCCACCCAGATCAAGCTGGCCTTGTCAAGGGGAGACACACATCTGACAACATTAGGTGAATATCACACCTGATAGAGAAGTCAAACAGGGCAGGCCTGAGCGCAGGGGTGTTAGTGCTAGATGCCGAGAAGGCATTCGAGAGAGTCCAATGGTCATTCTTGTTTGTTACCATGGAGGTTATGGGGTTTGGCGCAGGCTTTCTCCACCTGGTCAAAGCCAACCATGGAGCACCACTCATCAGGCTAGCTATCAAAGGCCATGTCTCCCAGGCGAAAAGGGTCCCTAGGGGTACTAGGCAGGGCTGCCCCATGTCACCAGTCTGTATGCGATCTTTCTTGTACCCTTCCTCGCTAGAATTAGACAGGAGAGGGGAACAAAAGGGATTACATTTGGTGGGGAAGACCATAAGGCAATGGCCTATGACGACGACCCCCTGGTCGTGCTAACAGAAATGGACACTTACCTCCCGAGGTTAACGGCACTCCTAGGGGAATTTGGCAGAGTGGCACGCCTGAAGACCAACAACCAAAAATCGGAACTAATGGTGCTACAAGAAGGCACACCCTCAGAAACATCAGATATAGGGCAATTCGCACGAGCAGGGGGATCCCTTCGATACCAAGGGTTGACAATAACCGGTACCCTTAGAGGATATGTACCAAGCAAACTATTCCCACCTTTTGGAAACTATCAAGACCTGGCTGGGAGAGAGGAGGCTCCTTAACATATCATGGATGGGCCACATCAATGTCATTAAAATGATAATTCTCCCCAGAGCGCTATATTACTTCCAGGCTCTCCCCCAAAAATTCTTCAAAACCCTGAATAAACTAGTACGTAACTACATCTGGCAAAGACTGAGGGGGGCCTGGAGGGTTATGGTCACTCCCACGGAGGCGGAAATGGGAGTTCCGAACTTTCAAATGTACTAACGAGCAGCTCAACTGAGGGTAATCTGAGAATGGTTCAATGGGAATCCCGACAGTATTTGGCAAAGGATGGATAGGGCAGTGGTGGGAAGGCCCCTGGACGAGGTCCTGTGGTGCCCAAGAGCGGACAGGTCCCCCAACATGTACAGAAGCTGAATTACAGCAGTGGTGGGGGATACATGAGATGCTATGGATAAAAAAGCAAAGATCACGTCCTACCCATCTCCGTTCACTCCCCTATTCTACAACCCACAGTTTACCCCAGTGCTGGAGAAAGGAGCATATGCCAGGTGGGAAGAGGCGGGCAGCATTCGCGCAAGGGACATGATGGAGGGACAGGAGGTTAAGTCATTCCAACTCTGCAAACAAACCAGGGGTTTGCGGGAGTAGGATAGGTACCGCTTTGCTCAACTGAGGCACTGAAACAATCTACCACCAGAGAATTCACTACGCTAGAAAGGTACTTGCTAACAAATTCCGGTGATAGACTAATGATTAGTAAAATGTACAAATTATTCAACATGCCAGAGGCAAACGTCCAGTGGCCCTATATGAAGCAATGGGCTGAGACGCTGCCCCTCCCGATCTCCGAAGAACAGTGGTGAGAATTGTGGTAGCAAATCCCCAAATTGATGAGAGGGATGCAGATCAGGTAAATGTGGACCAGTATACTGGTGCAGTGGCACCTAACACCGGAGAAGGTATATAAAATATACCCGTCAGTATAACAGATGTGTTGGCGGGGCTGCAAAGACATAGGAACGTGGCTCCATATCTGGTGGTCCTGACCCATCCTAAAACTGTTCTGCGAAGTGGTCAACAAAGAAATGAAAGCCATCTTTGGTCCCCAAATACAAAAAGAATATGGAGAAGTTATGCTGGGCCTGAGTGACGTGCTGGACACACTCCTGACTAAACCACAGAGGAAAGCATTTATGGTCCTAAGAGTGGCAGCCCTCTCCCTAATTGCACAAAAGTGAAAACAAACCACGATCCACATCAAACAGGAATGGATGGCAAAAATGTGGCATTACACTTCACTGGAATGGGTAACATACACTATACAGGGGGATTACGCTAAATTCAAGAACGAGTGGGACGCCGTCCTGAACTTCCTGCGCAAAGACTACCGTGAACAATGGTGTCCTCATAGACCAAGACTATTGGATATACTATAGACTACGACCCGTTATACCCTGTTAATTAAGGGGGTTGTCGGGGAAGGGTATTGTTAATGTTAAAAACTTAAAAATGCCAATAGAAATAAAGTAAAAATTGCAAGAAATTGAAGAAGCTAAATGGGACGCAAATTAGCTAGGACAAGAGGCCTGGGGAGAGGCAGCGCCGCCTGTCCCTCCCGCAGCAGCGAGACAGCCCAACGCCCCGTCTAGTTTCCCCACTTGGGAGTCAGCCGAGACCATCAGGGTTTTAAAACAAAACAAAAAAAAAATCCAGGCGCTCAGTCCGGGAACCTGTCCGCCGCCTGCAGCAGCACAGTGGCAGGGCTTCCCATGGCGATGGTGGCAGGCCGCTCTGCCGCCGGCCCACCCGGCCCGATCTCACTAATCCTTCCCCAACCCCTTCTGCGGCTCCCCTTTCGGGGGCCGGACTGAGAGGCGGCCCAGAGACAGCACAGGCAGGGCAGTGGGGTAGGATCGCTAGAGTCTTCAAACCCCAGCCCAACTGCATAGGGCCGAGCTCCAGGTACCTCGGCAAGAGGGAAGGTCACCTGCTGTGCCGGCTGGCATGGCCATCACTCGCCCACGGACATGGGCAGCCGGAACCTCAACGCCAGCCTGCACCATGGCTCAGGGCTCGCCCGGGGTGCCGGGCCCCTGTCTGCCTGGGGAGGCGTCCCTCGAGAATGGCTGGGCTTCCCTCAGCCCCCGGCTGCTCCCACTCGGGCCTTCCCTGCCGACCGGGGTGCGCTCACCAACGCTCGCCCGCTGGCGGGTCAGGATGGTGGAGCGCGACCCCGCCTGGCGGCTCAGGGACCAGCTCTGTGAAGAGAGGATGGGGCCGCTCTGGGCTCCATCTCTCCGGTGGGGGGACGTCCCCAGCAAGTTAACCCGACCCATATGACTTTTTACTTCCTCTAGATAGTCAAGTTTGATCGTCTTCTCGCCGCTCTGCCAGGGCCGTTGCCGACCGGGCCAGTGCCGATCCGAGGACCTCACTAAACCATCCAATTGGTACTAGCGACATCCTGTGTGTACAGAGGGCAGGGACTTAATCAACGCGAGCTTATGGCCCGCACTTACTGGGAATTCCTTGTTCATGGGAAATAAATTGCAAACCCTACTCCCGAGCACGAACGGGGTTCATCGGGTTAGCCGCACCTGTCAGCGAAGGGTAGACACATGCTGATCCGTTCAATGTAGCGCGGGTGCATCCCCAGACATTTAAGGGCATTACAGACCTGTTTTTGCTCTATCTTGTGTGGTTGAACACCACTTGTCCCTCTAAGAAGTTGAACGTCGACCACTGGGGGGTACCGTAACTAGTTAGCATGGAGGAGTCTTGTTTGTTATCGGAATTAACCAGACAAATTGCTCCACCAACTAAGAACTGCCATGCACCACCACCCACAGAATCGAGAAAGAGCTATCAATCCGTGAATCCTTTCAGTTTCCGGGCCGGGTGAGGTTTCTGGTGTTGAGTCAAATTAAGCCGCAGGCTCCACTCCTGGTGGTGCCCTTCCGTCAATTCCTTTAAGTTTCAGCTTTGCAACCATATTCCCTCCCGGAACCCAAAGACTTTGGTTTCCCGGAAGCTGCTCGGTGGGTCATGGGAGTAACGCTGCCAGATCGCTAGTCGGCATAGTTTCTGGTTGAAACTACGACGGTATGGGATCGTCTTAAAACCTCAGAAGTTCTTGATTAATGAAAACATTCTTGGGTAATGCTTTTGCTTTGGTTCGTCTTGTGCCGGTCCAGGAATTTCACCTGTAGCAGCACAATATGAATGCCCCCGGCCGTCCCTCTTAATCATGGCCCCAGTTCCGAAAACCAACAAAACAAGTCCTGTTCCATTATTCCTAGCTGAAGTATTCAGGCGCCTGACCTGCTTTGAACACTCTTTTTCACAGTAAAAGCTTCAAACCCCCTGGACACTCAGTCAAGAGCATCAAGGGAGCGCCAATAGGCAGGGCCTGGGACAGCACCAGAGTTAGACTGCCAGCTCGATCACAAGATCCAACTACAAGCTTTTTAACTGCAGCAACTTTAATATATACTATTGGAGCTGGAATTGCCGTGGCTGCTGGCACCAGACTTGCCCTCCAATGGGTACTCGTTAAAGGGTTAAAGGATTTAAAGTGAACTCATTCCAATTACAGCGCCTCGAAAAAGTTATTTTTCATCACTACCTCCCGGAGTCGGGAGTGGGTAATTTGTGCGCCTGCTATCTTCCTTGAATGTGGTAGCCGTTTTTCAGGCTCCCTCTCCGGTATCGAACCCTGATTCCCCATAGCCCGTGGTCACCATGGTAGGCACAGAAAGTACATTCAAAAGTTGATAGGGAAGACATCCAAATGTATCGTTGCTGTCACAGTGACGTGCGATCGGCCCCGCATTGGTCTTGGTCTGATAAATGCATGCATCCTAGGCGGTCCGCGCTCATCGGCATGTATTAGCTCTAGAATTACCACAGTTATCCAAGTAACAGATTGAGCAATCAAAGGAACCATAACTGATTTAATCAGCCATTCGCAGTTTCACTGTACTGGCCGTATGTACTTACACGTGCATAGCTTAATCTTTGAGACAAGCATATGCTATTGGCAGGATCAACCAGGTAGCCGCACCTGCTGGAGGGTGGCAACATGGGGAGCCGCGCGCCCGCCACAGAGCCGTCCTTCGCACCCTCTGGGGCCGTCTGCGGGAGCCAAGTGTCCTCCGATGCGTGCGTGTCAGGTGGACAGGTCGGTCACACAGGCACCGGCGGTCTGGCCTGCTCCACCATGCCACAGGGAGGGAGAGCCCGGGCCCAGGCAAAACTTTAAGCGGTAGCGGGTTCGCCCGCACGCCACCACCGGTGTGGCGACAGAAGGGGTCAGCAACCCATCTAACGTGCATTCCGAACTGCTGGAGTGTCATGGGGCAAGACTCCAGATCCTATGAGCAGGATAATGTTGGGACTGTCTTTACACATTCATATGCTTGTGAAATGAAAATGCCAACAAAAGTTAAGAAACTACAGCCTTATAAAAGGCTTCTATGCCCTCATTGCAGGAACAGAGCCTACAAAACTACATCTCCCAAGCACCCCTGGGCCAGGAACTACTTAACTAGGCCCGCGATGGGCGAGGCACATGCGCGCGTGCACATCAAAGACAAAGCACGGGGCTTGTGCTCTAACACGTGACCAGAGAAGACGTGTTTACAGGGGCTCCAGCATCGGGGATCAGCACGAGGGGCCACGCCCTGCCAATCTCCTCCACAGGCCCCTCGCCTGACTAAGATAAGTCGCGCTGCGCAAGGGGAGGCCCGTAGCAACGGGGAATTGCAGAACTTAGTGGCATTACGGAGCGGAGCGCAGAGACTGCTAGAAGCAGCAGAGGGGCACGCGCAGGGGGTTCAGCCCGGTAACCTAAATCCCCCTGCTCATTTGAAAGCTAAATTCATGTCGGATTAAATCTCTGTTGCAATAGATGTTAGCCGGGGTGCCACAAAAGCGCGCAGACTAAAGGACCACCGCCAAGAAGCAGTGCATATGTATGCCATAGTTAGCATACCTGATTAGCCACGCGGCGAACACCGCGTTCACCCTTGATTTGTGCGACTCATAAGTCGCTACTAGCCACGTGCGGCAGAAAGCACGAACTGTCGTCTGAGGGGGCGCATCTAACTAAAAACAAGCAATCCATGACATAGGTTCCATACGGAGCTGCGTGCGGCTAGGACCGCACAGCAAGAGCAAAAATCATTGCGTTGCATGCAACTAACACGAAGGCTGGAGACAGAAGGCTAACTCTGAAGGGGGCACTAATCTGGCGCATGGGCAGTGTGTGTTATGTGTGAATGTGAAGAAACACGTGTAGTAATTCCTGCTCTCTTTGCAGCACTGATACTGCTCTAACCAGTGGCCTTTAAGGTAGCTCAAGCGAGAACGGCCTTTGTTATATCTTACATCACTGGGGAATGCGGCAGCCTGGGCGAATCCGCTAGTACAAAGGGATGACGGGGTATTGTATGACTGGGAGGAGTTCCAGTCGGAATTTGGAAGAATATTTAACCGTAAGGCGGCGACCATGTGTAAAGATCGGGAACTCCTGACCCTACGCCAAGGGGGGAAGGAGTTGGTAACCTACGTCACTCAGTTCACCCCATTGGTTGCTGAGGCAGATTGGCCTAGAGACAAGCAGATGTCCCTCTTTTACCAAGGTCTGAGGGATGATCTGAAAGACCTAATAGCCCAGATAGATCCCCAGCCCCGAGACTATCCAGCCATGATGGACTTGGCTTTACGCCTCGACCACTGACAGGCCGAACGTCCAGGGGACAAGAGGCGTGGTGATCCGCGTCCAGTAGCACGATTGGATCAACTGCGTGTTCCTCGGCCAGTAGGCCCTGCTGACAGAACCTCTGGGGAAGAACCATTGCAGATTGGATCCATACGGGGGCCGCTTACGAAGGAAGAAAAGGACCGTAGACGTAAAGAGGGGCTCTGCTTGTATTGTGGTGCCACGGGACACTTCGTGAAGGAGTGCCCCACGAAACCGAAGATACAGGGAAATGCCTCGGCTCGACAGTAGTAGGGGTAGAACGGTCGAGCCAAGCAATGGAAATTACTCCAGTCATTGGATTTTTGAATAACTATGCTCCCCACGTAACGATATCAGGGATTTTAGAGTTTCTTGGCCAGGAGGTTCCAGTTACCCTTCTCTTAGATTCTGGGGCTACGGGTAATTTCATCGACATTGCTTATGCCCATAAATTAGGAGTACCCTTGTGTCAAAAACGAATCCCTGAATCGGTGAGAGCAGTTGATGGCACGGTGTTATGTTCCGGGCCAGTCACACACTGTACGCAAGTCCTAACTCTCCAGTGTCAACAAAATCACAGAGAAGGTATTCAGTTTGACCTGATAGCAGCCCCTCAGTTCGGTATCATACTGGGCCTGCCATGGTTCTTTAGACATGATCCACAAATCATCTGGTCTGAGGGCAAGGTGTTGCTATCTTCTGCAAAATGTCTTGAGCAGTGTTATACATCTCAACAAGTTCTAGCGCCAGTACAGCCACAACCGGCCATTCATGCCCTTTGTAGCACATCGCTAGAGGGGATTGACCTAAGCACCCTGCCTCCAGAATATCAGGAATATCAAGAGGTATTTAGCAAAAAAGCTGCTGAGACGTTACCGCCTCATAGACCTTTTGACTGCAGTATCGATCTAGAACCGGGTGCAGTATTGCCCTGTAGTCGGGTTTATGCACTTACCGAAGCTGAGACGCTACATCTAAAAAACTATATTGACAGCAATCTCAAGAATGGGTTTATTAGACATTCCAACTCACCGGTATCTTCGCTTTTGTCTTTCATACCCAAAAAAAACGGTGATCTAAGAACATGCATAGATTATCGTGGAGTAAACCGTATTACAATCAAAAACCGATATCCACTACCCCTTATTCCAGTGTTGTTGGATCAAGTACGGCATGCCAAAGTCTATACTAAACTAGGCCTACGTGGGGTTATCACCTGGTACGAGTATGAGCCGGTGATGAATGGAAAACGGCGTTTAGGACCAAGTTCGGCTTGTACGAGTACCAGGTCATGCCCTTTGGTCTGTGTAATGCCCCCGCCGCGTTCCAACATTTTCTCGACAAGGTTTTACGCGGGTACCTAGACGTATTCGCGATAGTGTACATAGACGACATTCTCATATACTCTCAGAGCATGCATGAACATATAAAGCACGTGCGTGCTGTGTCACAACGCTTACGAGAGCATCATCTGTATGCTAAGATCGAGAAATGTGAATTCCACCAGTCAACGGTGGAATTCTTAGGGTATATCTTGACGCCTGCAGGAGTGCAAATGGATCAACGAAAGGTACAGGCTATCCTCGAATGGCCGGTTCCCAAGTCGGTCAAGAAAGTGCAAGCCTTCCTGGGATTCGCCAATTTTTATCGGCGTTTCATTAAGGATTTTTCAGACTTAGTGACACCCATTACAGCATTTCTTAAAAAAGGAAAGACCTTTCATTGGAATGAAGCCGCAGACCAAGGGTTTCAATGCTTGAACAGGCTTTCACCTCAGCACCAGTCTTAAGACACCCAGATCTGGCTTTACCATTCGTCGTAGAGACAGACGCCTCGAGTTACGCCCTTGGGGCTATATTATCTCAACGACATCCTCAAACAGGCTTACTGCATCCAGTCGCTTTTTATTCCAGAAAACTGCTTCCAGCAGAAGCCAACTATGCTATCGCAGACAGAGAGTTGTTGGCGGTAAAAGCTGCATTTGAAGAGTGGCGACACTACTTGTTGGGGGCCCGTCACACCGTAACAGTGATCACAGACCATCGGAACCTGCAGTTTATTAAAACGGCAAAATCCCTCAGTCCACGTCAACTGCGTTGGGCATTGTTCTTTGCCGATTTTGACTTTCTAATTACCTATCGGCCAGGTGTCAATAATCAAAAAGCAGATATTTTGTCTAGGTACCCCGAAGGGGAAGCCAAGGAGACAACAGAACCCCGCACTATAGTGCCCGCTACGCGTATTATTGGAGTAGTGGGAAGACCCAACATCTTTGAGGATGTACTCCGGGCCAAGTCAGTACAAGAACTACAGGACTGGTGTTCTAGAGGGAGTCAGCATACGTTTGTGGAAGGGCTTCCGTATTACGCCAAGGCGCTGTACTAACCCACAGTGCAGCTGCAAAAAGAAGTCATACAATGGTGTCATGATGCTCCCACAGCAGGTCACCCGGGTATAACCAAGACCCAGCAGAATGTAGCCCGGCATTATTGGTGGCCCACTCTGAATCGCGACGTGCGTTTATACGTATCCAAGTGTAGCGTCTGTGCCCGACAAAAATCCAGCCATCAAAAAACTGCAGGATTGTTACAACCTCTGCCCACACCACCGACTCCCTGGCATACAATTACCATGGATTTAATTGTGGAACTACCACCCATTCAAGGTTTCACTTCGATTCTGGTAGTAGTCGACTCGCTCACCAAAATGAGTCATTTCATCCCATGTAAGGGAACTCCCACAGCAGCAGAACTAGCAGAGCTCTTTCTGCAGAATACTGTACGGTTACATGGTTTGCCGACACGCGTGGTTACGGATCGAGGTCCTCAGTTCACTTCACGGTTTTGGCGGGCCTTCTGTCAATTGATTAATATGGAAGTGAGCCTGTCATCGGGGTACCATCCAGAGACCGATGGCCAAACTGAAAAGGAAAAATCTAAATCCCCATGTTCATTTGAAAGCTAAATTCATGTCGGATTAAATCTCTGTTGCCATAGATGTTAGCCGGGGTGCCGCGATAGCGCGCAGACTAAAGGACCACCGCCAAGAAGCAGTGCATATGCTTACCATAGTTAGCATACCTGATTAGCCACACGGCGAACACCGCGTTCACCCTTGATTTGTGCAACTCATAAGTCGCTACTAGCCACGTGCGGCAGAAAGCACAAACTGTCGTCTGAGGGGGCGCATCTAACTAAAAACAAGCAATCCATGGCCCTCATTACAACCTTGGCGGAGGACCATGGTGCTATTAGCACCATGGTCCTTGCCGCTAAGGTTGCAATTCCGCCATGGTGGATGGCGGAATTACCGCCCCATTCCAAGGTGAGTGGGGCGGTAATTCCCCATTCACCAATGGCCCCTTCCCCATTCCCATTTTTGCCCCATAGGGCATAATGGGAATGGGGAAAGGCGATAATTACGGCACCATAAATTACGGTGCCGTAATTATCGCCAAGGTCCTTTTGCGGCATGGCTTTTAACGGCTGCAAAAAGCAGCCGTTAAAAGCCATCCCGCAAAGGGAACCTTGTAATCAGGCGTTAAGGGTTGGCGCCGTTTATGGCGCCGTAAACCCCTTAACGCCTGAGTCAGAATGAGGGCCCATGACATAGTTTCCATGCGGAGCCACGTGCGGCTAGGACCACACAGCAAGAGCAAAAATCATTGCGTTGCATGCAACTAACACGAAGGCTGGAGACAGAAGGCTAACTCTGAAGGGGGCACTAATCTGGCGCATGGGCAGTGTGTGTTATGTGTGAATGTGAAGAAACACGTGTAGTAATTCCTGCTCTCTTTGCAGCACTGATACTGCTCCAAAACCAGACCTGAGAGTGCGCAGGCAGGAGGCCAGCACTCACCCCAGAGCTAAGTGCCTTTCTACTTCACACTGTCTTGAGTGCATGTTTGTTTGAAATGTAATGTAACTGCATTTGATTGTGTTTTCCTGTGTTCCCTTGTCCTATCCACTTCCCCTCTCCTGCACCTCTTTCCGGTGACCCTCGCAAGCTGAACCCATTCAACCAGCGATTCCCTAACCCTCTTTCCCCACTGGGGTCTCGGAGGCCTGTGTGAGCTTACGCTTGCAGGCGCCCAGACCGCACGGGGGATGGTTGGTTCGTGCCACTCCTGGACCTGAAAGCGAGACCGCTGACATGGAGAAATGTGCTTGGAGGAGGAGGGGCCGCCTCGTGGCTTGCAGGGGGACCCCCTCCACTCTGATCTGACCACTGGGGAGCTGCCGGGATGCTCGGCCTTCGCTCTGCTCGGAAGGAAGAGCCACCCACACGAGGGGGCCCTCCCCGAGGAGGGCATACCCTTGACACAGTCACACGGTCCCAAGGTGTGTGGAAGAGAATTGCTTCAAACACAGCCGTGGCCAAGCAGTCCAACCCTAGATGGGCCAAGTGCGCCAAATCGATCCCATGGAGTGCTCGGAAGAGAGCCTCCAGCAAGCCAGTCTCTGCAAGGGGCATCGCGTGCGGCACGACCCCCGGCCGGCCTGGGGAGGGGCAGTGGTGTCGCCACGGAGCCCGGGTTGGGCAGCGAAAACCAAGAGGAGCGCAGACAGGTCCGTCTCACCCTGTCTATAGTAATCCGGAGGAAGGTGACTACGCTTTCTTGTAATCTGTGTACCCAGAGCGACAGAGTGGGACCTCTCGGCAAAAGCGTCCAGGCTCTTTATAGACGCAACTGAAGAAAAATGTCAAATTGATGCCCATCGGGACTTTCAGAGCAGCCCGGCCATCTGGTCCTTGCAGTCATTCCTATGGCCAATGACAACGCTTGGAGAGCGGCCATCTGGTAGGGCAATGCATTCCAATGGGCCTGGATGGGAAGGGGCTTTGGCCCCCTGCCTGACAAAGGACAGAGGACCGGCAGGTTCCCAAGGGCATGGGCCAGCACCAATGGTCATCTTCGAGCCCCCTTAGAGCTTTTTCCACCCTCCACATAAGAGGTTTCTCGCCCACCTTCCAGTTTATCCCTCCGGGGAAGGACAGTCGACTCACACGTGAGACAGTCGCTCAAGGCTGAGGGAGTGGGGGGCTCAGCACCCCCCTCCCCCAGCCAGCCTGGAGCTTTAGCAGGGCCCCTTTAGAGCTTCTCGCTATGGGGAGGGATGGGGACCCCACCGGGGCTCCCCGTAACCACCACCGGGCTTGGGAACTTTCGACCCACACACACAAGGCTGGTGCCCAAGGCCAGTGGGGGAAGCAGCCCCAGCCACCCTGGAGCTCTGGCCGGGCCACCTTAGAGCTTCTCCCGCTACATTAGAGCTTTTCCCTCCGGGGGGCACAGGGCTCCCCACGACCGCCACCGGGCTTGGCGACAGTCAACCCAGACGTGAGACAGGCGCTTAAGGCCGGGGGTCAGCACCCCCCAGCCACCCTGGAGCTTTGGCAGGGCCCCTTTAGAGTTGTTCCCTGTGGGGAGCGATGTGGACCCCACCGGGGCTCCCCTTGCCCACCACTGGGCTCGGGGACTTTCGAAATCAGGCACGATTCAGGCGCCCAAGGCCAGGGGCAGCAGCCCAGCCTTCTCCCTGGAGCGCTGGCCGGGCCCCCCATAGAGCTTCTCCCACCACATTAGAGCCTTTCCCTCTGGGACTAACCCACAAACACTGTGGAACTCAGGGCCGGCCACTGCAAGCGCATTTACCCCCATGTTGAGGAAAGGGACACGCTCAGGGCACCCCTTGACACAGGCACCCAGTCTTGGGCTTGACTGCACACGGGAGGCACTGTACCGTGGACAGGGAGATACCCACAAATGCCATGGAACTCAAGGCCGGGCGCTCTAAGCGGTTATAGCCCTGTGGCGGTAAGGGGCCCAATCAGGGCGCCCCTTGACACATGGACCCCATTTTGGACCTGACCACACGCAGGTGACACTTGCCTGAGGACCGGGAGCAACCCACGAACACCATGGAACCGAGGCCGGTAACTGCGCCACGGCCGCCCTGGAGGCCGCAGGGTGGCACTTCCATGCCAACTATTAAGCCCCCACAATGTCGGGGCTTATGGAACCCAACCAGAGACAAATGCAGGAGCCAGCTGCAACTCGGCCCATCTGGGCCTAATCCCTGGGCTCGATGGCCCAGCGGCCCGCCAGCTGTGCCTGCCCCGACCCCACCGTCCATGGGCACAGGCTTAAGGTACCACCCCCCACGCACCACCACCATGCACTCGGGCCGGGGGCCTGGGAGACACTTCCACGCCGACTATTAAGCCTGCACAAGGTGGGGGCTTACGGAACCCAACCGGAGACAAATGCAGGAGTCAGCTGCAACTCGAGCCATCTGGTCTGCCAGCCACAATTCGGGCCATCTGGGCCTACTCCCCGGTCCAGCTGGCCCGGCGGCCATGCCTGCCCCAACCCCACCGTCAAGGGGCACAGGCTTAAAGTACCACCCCCGTGTCGTGGGATGGCTTGCAGCCTCTCTTCCCCCGCCCTGTCCGGGAGCTTAAGGCACCACCTCGAAGGCGCGGGCCGAGATCATCTGGTCCGCCAGGCTGACCAGGAAAGGTGAGAAGAGCGCTCCCCGCCCAGCCCGCACATCCCCAAGGGTGTGCACCTAGGGTGGGTGGGAGTTTCCTGTGCACCCCGCGGCACATCAGGAGGAAGGATGGACACCCTTGGCAGCGCCTTGTGACAAAAGCCCTTGCTCCGAGGATGACTTTCAATAGATCGCAGAGAGGTAGCTGCTCTGCTACTTACAAAACACTGAACCAAAATCAGGTCGTCTACAAATGATTTAGCACCAGGTTCCGCACGAACATGCGGTACACTACGGACGAGAGAGTTGGCCCCCTTCTCTCCACACTCGAGTCCCGAGGCGAGCAGCTCTACACACCGGCCCAGAGGCCGGCTATCCTCGGCCAACCGAGGCTCGACAGCGCTGCAGTATTGTCAAAGTTTAGGGGGGATTCTGATTTAGAGGTGTTCAGTCATAATCTCACAGATGGTAGCTTCGCCCCATTGGCTCCTTAGATAAGCACATACACCAAATGTCTGAATCTGTGGTTCCTCTTGTACTGAGCAGGATTACTATTGCAACAACACATCAGTAGAGAACAACTAACCCGTCTCACAACGGTTTAAACCCACCTCATGTTCCCTATTAGTGGGTGACCAATCCAACGCTTCGTGAATTCTGCTTCACAATGATAGGAAGAGCCGACATCGAAGGATCAACAAACAACATTGCAAGAGCTTAATTTGTGCCTGTGTTTGCCGGTGGGCAACACCGGCACTGTTTTTGGGCACCGGAACAGATGCGCACAACGTGCAGTGTGTTTTAACTTTAAAAAGCATTATCCAACAGAAATTAGTCAACAAACAAAACTCATTTCTGTTGGATAATTTATCTCATGCTCAGCGCTCTGCTTCCAGGCCCGGCCCAGCCCCTGCCACCTGCCTGTCTACAGCAGCGCAGTATGAACTGACAAAAGAACACAGAGAACAGCCAATGAAAACAAACGTTTTGTGTTACTATACAGTATTTGATATATTCTGCATAGTAACACAAAATGTTTGTTTTCTTTGGCTGCTTGCCAGCCAATCAAATGGTCACTTGCTCATTTCACGTGTGGTGGTTGGCACCACACTTCACTTCAGAGTAGGGCGTGGTGGACCCGTTGTCGTCTTGTCGTAACTACTGAGCTCCCTGTTGCCTGACTGAGCTAGGCCCATGGCCCAGTTGCTTGCCTTGCTGCCGGCCCTCCCCTCAGCCCTTGGGGGTCGACGGATTGTTTGTTTGTTGTGTGCTGCACTGCCGGGCCACCCGGGCTCGACCCCCAAGACCTGCAGAGACACCACGGCCGGCGCAGACAGCTTCAATCAAAGGCAAGTGCGTGACAACTTACGCCAATAGATTAACCACATTTAAAATGTAATCAGCCTTTTTATATAGGGGTTGCACCTTTTAGTCTTACCCAGCCCTTGCATACACTGATCTCCTTGTGGCAGGAATCCATGCATGGGCTCAGGGTCAGACTGAGGCAAAAAGTACCGGCCATCGAATTGCAACTCATGATTTATCATGGCACATTTTTGAAGAAAATGCGTAGGAACAGAACAGCTCCCCCATAATATTGGTTAAAAGTACTAGCTGCACAGTAATTAAAGTAGCCCGCTTTGACCTTGAGAACTGTCCCACGCTGTTCTGACAGGTCGGTTCGTCGGGCGTTGTTGTGTGGGCCAGGCAAATTTTGATGACATGCACTTCACATACTCGCTCGCCTCAAAAGAACTATTATCAGTGAGGGTTCTGCCTTTGGGCAGGTGCTCCTTTGCATGGAAACTATTCTGCTCACTCAATGCTTTTAGACGGTCGCAGGCACAGCATATGACTTAGCAATGTGTCAGAGGGAAGTGAAGGGGCATTCACTTCGCTATGAACGCTTGGCCGCCACAAGCCAGTTATCCCTGTAGTAACTTTTACAGTTATCCCTGTAGTAATTTTTCGGACACCTCCTGATTGAAAACCAAAATGTCAGAAGGATCGTGAGGCCCTGCTTTCACAGTCTGTATTCATACTGAAAAATCAAGATCAAGCGAGCTTTTGCCCTTCTGCTCCGCGGGAGGTTTCTGTCCTCCCTGAGCTCGCCTTAGGACACCTGCATTATTGTTTGACAGGTGTACCGCCCCACTCAAACTCCCCAACTGCCACTGTCCCCGGAGCGGCTTCTCTTACCTACGTTGTTCCAACATGCCAAAGGCTGTTCACCTTGGAGACCTGCTGCGGATACGGGTACGGATTTTCAAGGACCAGCAAGAGCTCACTGCACGCCACCGGAACCACAGCGCTTCATGCCCCCATTCACAAGCAGATACCCCAGCCCTACATGTCCCAATTCACACTTAAATGCCCCATTTCACCTTCTAAACACATGTTCCAGATTCAAATGCCACCATCCCTCCCTCCGAACCCACACAAAGACTCCAAAGACTCCAACATCCGTCCCTCCATACCAACACCAGAAGCTCCACCTCTCAGAACCACACCCATATGCTTCACCACTACCTCCAGACTTACACTCAGATGGCGCCATCCACCCTCTCTCTATAACCACATCTGATTACCCCATCCCTTCGACAACATGCTCCCACTCCTCCCATAAACCAACATCCTTCTCTCTAGACATACATACCGCATCCCTCAATTCACACCCAGATGCCCCCCTTCCTTCCCAACAGAGTGCTCCAGCCCTCACTCAGACCCACATCCTCCATCATTCACTGACATGCCCCCATCATATGCCCTGTACCTCCATACCAGATCAATGATACCCCCCTCTGATCCAGACTCCGACAAGATGCCCAATCCCTTCCTCAAGACCCATACCATGATGCCCCATCCTCCCCCCGGTTCCATGTGTTAAAATCGCGACACAAATGGCTGTGGACACAAATATTGCAGCAAAAAGGCTGTGGTTTTGCCGCTGCAATCCATGTAAAGGATGCGGGGGACACCCCCGCAACCCGAGGTACTCATTATACCATTGAAGGAGAGCGGGGGACACCCCCGCACCTCCTGCTCCCCTTCAATGGTGTAATGGGGTACACCTTTAACGGGTCAAACCACAACATTTTTGCCGCAATTGTTTGTACAGGCGTCATTTTTGCCACATTTTTATCACTGCATAACCTCCCCCCACACAGCAAGATGCCCCTATCCCTCCCCGACCAATGAGCACCCATCCCTCCCTCCAAACACACACCAATGTGTCCTATGCCTCCCTTGACACCCACAACAATGTCCCCATCCCTCCCGACCAACACCCATGTGCCCCATCCCTCCCTCTCAGACCCACACCAATATCTCCCATCCCTCCCTGCAGAGCCACACCAAGATGCCCCATCCCACCCTCCAGAAGCACACAGATGTCCCCATCCCACCCACTACAGGATGTCCCAATCCACCCTCAAGACCAACAGATGCCCCATACCTGTTCCAGACCGACACCAATGTGCCACCATCCATTGCAGACCCCACCAAGATCCCCCATCCCTCTATCCACACAGCAAGATGCCGCCATCCCGCCCACCAGACCCACACCTAGATGAACCACCCCTCCCCCAGACACAGACCAATGTCCCTATCCCTCCCTCCAGAGCCACACCAATATGCACCATGCGCCCCAGACCAACAGATTCCCCATACCTGTTTCAGACCGACACCAATGTGCCCCCACCCATTGCAGACCCCACCAAGATGCCACCACCCCTCCATCCAGACCCACACCAATATGCCTCCATCCCTCCCTCCAGACCCACAGCAATATGCCCCATCCATCCCCAGGCCAATGTGCCCATCCCTCCCCATCAAACCCAGACTAATGTGCCCCCCCATGCCCTCACTCCAGACCCACACTGTTGTCCCCATCCAACCCAAACCAGGATGCCCCATCCCTCACTGCAGACCCACACCAATGTGCCCCTTCCCTATGCAGACCCACACCAATGTGCCTCCATCACTCCCCCACACCAATGTACCCCATCCCTCCAATCAAACTGACACCAATGTGCCTCATCCACTCCCTCCAGAGCCACCCCAAGACACTCCATCTCTCCCTCTCAGAACCACACCAATACGCCCCATCCCTCCCTCCAGAGCCACACCAGGATGCTCCATCCCACCCTCCAGACCAACAGATGCCCCATACCTGTTCCAGACCAACACCAATTGTGCCCCCATCCATTGCGGACCCCAACCAAGAAGCCACTACCCCTGCTTCCAGACCCACACAAATATGCCCTCCGCCCTCACCAGAGCCACACAAAAGTGCCCCATTCCTCCCCCAGACCAATGTGCATGTCCCTCCAATCAAACCCACACCAATGTGCCCACATCCCCACCCTTCAGACCCACACCTATGTCCCCATCCAACCCAAACCAGGATGCCCCATCCCTCCCTGCAGACCAACACCAATGTGCCCCATCCATTGCAGACCCCACCAAGATGCCACCACCCCTCCATCCATAAAGCAAGATGCCCCATCCTGCCCTCCAGACCCACACCTGGATGAACCATCCCTCCCCCAGAAGCAGACCAATGTCCCCATACCTCCCATCAAACCCACACCAATGTCCCCATACCTCCCATCAAACCCACACCAATGTGCCTCAATCCCTCCCTCCAGTCCCACACCAATGTACCCCAACCCTCCCTCCAGACCCACACCACTGTGTCCCTATCCCTCCCTCCAGACCCACACCGCTGTATCCTATACCTCCCTCCAGACCCATACCAATGTGTGCCTATCCCTCCCTCCAGACTCACACCACTGTGTCCCTATCCCTCCCTCAAGACCCACACCACTGTACCCCAACCCTCCCTCCAGACCCACCCCACTGTGTCCCTATCCCTCCCTCCAGACCCACACCACTGTGTCCATATCCCTCCCTCCAGACCCACACTACTGCATCCCTATCCCTCCCTCCAGACCCACACCAGTGTTCCTATCCCCCTCCAGACCCACACCACTGTGTCTCTATCCCTTCCTCCAGCCCCACACCACTGTACCCTATCCCTCCCTCCAGACCCACACAACTGTGCCCCTATCACTCCCTCCAGACCCACACTACTGTACCCTATCCCTCCCTCCAGATCCACACCACTGTGTCCCTATCCCTCCCACCAGACCCACACCACGGCGTCCCTATCCCTCCTTCCAGACCCACACCACTGTGTCCCTATCCCTCACTCCACACCCACACCCCTGTGTCCCTATCTCTCCCTCCAGACCCGCACCCATGTGCCCCAAAACTCCCTCCAGACCCACACTGTGTCACCAACCCTCCCTCCAGACCCACACCACTGTGCCCCTATCCCTCCCTCCAAACCCACACCACTGTTCCCCAACACCCCCTCCAGACCAATACCACTGTGTCTCTACCCCTCCATCCAGACCCACAACTGTGTCCCCATCCCTCCTCCAGACCCACACCACTGTGTCCCTATCCCTCCCTCCAGACCAACATAACTGTACCATATCTCTCCTTCCAGATCCACACCACTGTCCCCCATCCCTCCCTCTAGACCCACACCACTGTACCCCCTATCCCTCCCTCCAGACCCACACCACTGTAGCCCTATCCCTCCCTCCAGATCCACACCACTGTGTCCCTATCCCTCCCTCCAAACCAATGCTACTGTGTCCCTATCCATCTCTCCAGACCCACACCACTGTGTCCCTATCCCTCCCTCCAGACCCACACCACTGTGTCCCGATCCCTCCCTCCAGACCCACACTACTGTACCCTATCCCTCACTACAGACCCACACCACAGTGTCCATATCCCTCCCTCCAGACCCACACCACTGTGTCCCTATCCCTCCCTCCAGACCCACACCACTGTGTCTGTATCCCTCCCTCTAGACCCACACCACTGTACCCCAACCCTCCATTCAGACTCACACCACTGTGTCCCTATGCCTCCCTCCAGACCCACACCACTATGTCCCTATCCCTGTCCCCAGACCCACACCAATGTGTCCCCTCCCTCCGGATCCACACCATTGTACCCTATCCTTGCCTCCAGACCCACACCACTGTGTCCTTATCTCTCTCTCCAGACCCACACCACTGTGCCCCTATCCCTCCCTCCAGACCTGCACCAATGTGCCCCAACCCTCTCTCCAGACCCACACCACTGTGTCCCTATCCCTCCCTCCAGACCCACACCAATGTGCCCCTTCCCTCCCTCCAGACCCACACCACTGTGCCCCTATCCCTCCCTCCAGACCCACACGACTGTGTCCCTATCCCTCCCTCTAGACCCAAGCTGAACATGATTTTTAAAGTAAATGTAATTTTCCGCTCCCCGCTCAACCTGGTGTGTTGCAGGAACGTTTAAGGTATCCCGAAGAAAATGGAAATTGTATTCTCAGCCAGCCAAGAGCACACGGATTGCTGATGCCCTGGAAGCCAAAAGCACACAGACTGGTGCTGCTCTTGCAGCCTGGGAGCCAGTGACTTCCTGGTTCACCTTAGAAAAATGACGAGGGACAAGACGAAGTCGGACGCTCCAGGGTCTTGCAGAAACGTTCACGGTATTCCGGAGAAAATGCCCACTTGCACCGGCAGCCGCTTCCCAAATCCCACTTAGCGCTCACTGACAGTGTCACACCTCGACACCTTTCCACACAGCGACCCTGTGCTTCTTACTTACACCAGAGCAGACGGTCAAAAGCGACCTCTGGCAAAACCATTGCTCTCCGCCGTGGTGTTCGGCATTCTGCAGCGCCATTTCTGAGACAGTGGCGAATGCCATGGAGGCTGGCTACTGCAGCACCATACAGAACGGCTTCAGCCTACGTTTTCCATGAAGCTTGAGTGATTCTGTAGTCCATAACTCATTCATGTGAGCCTCGCGTCACTTGGCTCCGCCTCCTCATTGATTTAAGCTGCTGCAGCTTGGAGGACGCTGCTTCTGTTTGTATGTTACAGACGGCGTTTGTAAGCTCCGTCTTCATCGCATTCTCCCTGAAGCTCCTGTGTAACAGATTCCAGTCCATTCAACGGAATTCTGTGCTCCCGCCTCAATTCGGTTTTCTCTGTGTACCGAACCTTCGTTTGACAAAGGACTGCCTGCCTGCTGATTTTGCTGTGTGCTTGCCCGCCCGTGTCCCGACTTGATTACCTGCTTAACGGACCGCCTTGCTGCTTTTATTGTGTTCTAAGCACTTTTCGTGTGCTTTCCCATTGTGTCCTACTCTCGTCCGGTGAGTGAAAACGAAAGTGTTCTAACGCTTTCTTGTTGATTCTGAACTGAATGTTACTACTCACAATCTATTAGCACCTCACTTCTTGTGTGTTTTGTATTGGACCCTACATCCTCCTTTCCCATTTGGAATCCACTTCCTTGGCTCCACTAGTGCACGCAAGGACGCTTTGCTGTTTAGTGACTCTACCTGGCAACTCCCTATACAAGTGCACATAAGAACGCATTGCAGTTGTGCACCTACCCATATCTATCGCGTCCCTCGTGCCGCCCGGGCCTAGCTACCAGACTAACATTCCCATTTGTTATTTTGTACTGTCGTTGTGTCCAAATCCTTGAGTACAAGCTAACTTTAACCTCCTAAGGCTAAAACATTAATTGTTTCTCTCCTTATTTCTTACACTACTAGTCAGGATAGGTTCTAACTCCTCTTCTGCAATTGTAAGAAGATTTCAGTACGTGGTTGTTTTATCAGGGGACTGGGTTGTTCAGGTACTTTCCTTGCTTGTTGTTACCTACTGGCAGTTTTAATTGCTTCAAGTGGTTAAGTGGTTAACCGTGTTGTTTTTTCTTGCAGCTGGGTCCATGGCGGTGCGTTCTCCCCGCTCTTTTGGGTGATGGGTCCCTCTGTCTGGTACAACTTAAAGCAGAGGGTCATATCGCCAAAAAGGTCCATTCCCGCATAGAGAGGAGGCTCGGGTGGAGACTCCAACCCAAGCTCTTCAATCAATCATCCAGTCCCGCTGTCCAGGTCTCCTGTCTTGACTACTCCCGTCCGGTGAGTAACAGACAGTGCCCCAGAACCGCTTCATTGCTCTGGAAAAATCACAATAAGGACGCAGGAAGTCAAGTGAAGAATAGTGGGCTGGCCGTATTGCTATATTGTTGTTTCTTTTAATGTGTTTAAGGTTGAATTTAACCAAAACAATAAAAACAAAAATATGCAAAACTTGTTAATCAAATGGCTTTTTGCAATTACTTTAAAAAAAGGAAGTGCTATAAAATGTGTTAAAAATGTTATTTGTATCACGCTCGTACACAAGTGTTTTAGAGCACAACGAGGCAAGGGAGGGGAAAAAGGGAGAACAAAACAACAATCTTACTAGGCCCAGTGGCATTGAGAATGCGCAAGTGCATGGGAGAGGGAAAGGGGAAAGTGCCAAGCAAAGGGAATAAAAATAAATAAAACATAAATAAATAATAAAAGCAACAAAAAGTGTTAGTGCAGCCAGCAAGTGGCAAGTGCTAGGTTTAAGGCAACAGACTGATAAGTGCAGAAAAAA
Source organism: Ambystoma mexicanum (assembly GCF_040938575.1). Taxonomy (NCBI): domain Eukaryota; kingdom Metazoa; phylum Chordata; class Amphibia; order Caudata; family Ambystomatidae; genus Ambystoma; species Ambystoma mexicanum. The sequence continues at coordinate 233,828,704 of NC_090934.1, forward strand.
GGGGGGGCAGTAGGGTTACAGATACAGACCCCAGTGCAAGGAATTGCCAGGAGGCAGTGTGGGTGGGTGGCAGGGTGAGCAGGTACCTGGGCCCCCAGTCATAGGGTGACCAGGTGCACAGGAATGTCTGCCTCTGTAGTGAAAACCAAAGTTGGCACCCATGAACCCAGTTTAATTTCCTAATAACTGCTGTCAGCACAACGGAAGCATTTATTTGTGATTAACCAGTTTGATAAATATAACATCTTTATAAATAGAACCTGTGATAAAATGATAAAACACAAAGCAAGGGGCACACAAATTACAGAGTATTGGTGTGGTGCTACGACAAAAAAAAAATCTCAAAGAAAACAAGTGAACGCAAGTTTCAGCAGCGTTTTTGAGTTTGGAAATTACTTTTCTCATATGAACGTGTAAAATGAATATTTGAACAACATTAATGTGTCTAGCATGTAGAATGGCTGCTTTCAACAGTGACCCTCCGCGCCACAGTGATGTTCATGTCTCATTGATTCCTGTGGTGTCCCTTTCAGGCCAGAAGAAAACAAACGGGATGAGCAAACCGAGCCAGGAATTGTGCAAGTGATGGCTGGGGAAAGGAGCACAGCACAGTTTAGGTCACTGAGCCCCCAGCTTCCCTCTGCGAAGCTGGTGGCTTGGTAAAGCCGGGTCATGTCTGAGGCAGGCCGGGTTCCGAGATCCGGCCAGGCATCAGATGCCGGATCTCGGACGCGGCCTGAGCCGTCCCATGGACCAGAGGATTGACGAGGCAGAGGGGCAGCCAAAGCAGGGAGGCCGGTGTTGTATGATATCCGGCTCCCCCACGGCAGATTGCTGGAGCTCAGCAATCTGCCGCGGGGAGCCGGATATCATACAACACCAGCAATGTGTGCTTCCGTCCCTGCTCGCCTTCTCTCCCGTCGCCCCCAAGGTGGGGGCACAGAGGGAGAAGGGCACAGGGGGACCAGCATTGCAGTGATCCGGCCCCCCTGCTCGCCTCCTCTCCCCACATGTTTGCCTTTGTGTGTCTACAGGGGGAGAGGGAAGCAGAGGGAGTGGGAAAAGCCTGAAATGCTTGCTTCCCGGCACCCCCGCCAACTGTGGTGTGGGGGGCTGAGCTGAGAAGCGACATATCCCTTACTAGGCAAGAAGACACTGGCGGCACCAGCAGGAAGCAAGAACGCAGCCTGGACGCGCGATCCAATTGCAGGAAAGCTCACATCCAGGCTATGTTTAATTCTTGTTTGTTTGACGTTCATGGTGGGAGACAGTGGCTCGCCATGCACAGTTAAGTGAGGCCAAAGAAATTTATTTTCTCTTTTCTCACCCTCCTGGATCACACGCCCCACAGATTGAAGACCTCCAGTATGGCTATTTTCATGCGAAACACTCGATTATTGTTATCTTGCTGGCAAGACTACATAGGAGTTTGCATTTTCACTGTATACTAGCATAGTATACATGAACATGCAGAGACAATGCAGGGAAATGAAGGAACTGTGTCCGAGATGGACAGCAAAATAAACACAGGGGTGGGCTAAGGAGGGTCAAGAAAGACATCATGTGGTACAAACAGACTATGGCCAGAACAGCTCACTGCACTGCCTGGCAGAACTGAGCTGTAAAGTTAGGCACATCTCCCTGCAATGCTCATATCAGAACCCCTCACCTCCTAAAGGCAGTAAAGTTACAGAAATCATGCCAAGGGAATTGTCATAGCAGTGCAGAAAAAGAAGCAAGCATGCAGCTGTGGTAAAAATGGGATTGACATGGGGCTTCATTTCCAACTGGTGAAAGCCCTGTTGGCAGATAAGGGTGAAGAAAAACAGCATATAATCCGACTTGCTGCTGGCGGCCTAATATGCCCTGAAATTCCCTCGGCATGCAAGACTATAAATCACTTCTGTTTGTGGGCATCACTTCTGTTTGGGGGATGGGGGGGCAGGGGGAACCAGAAATAATACCAGCCAAAAAGACACACAAAGATCCGTTGTTGCTGCAACCAAAATCAAAATAGAAAAAACAAACCCATCGGCACCTAAATATACCTGCCACTTCGAAACACCTCTAAGAAGCGCCTTATAAATACACAATAAAAAAATAAACAACTGCCCATACACAGCATGTCTTGCTCCTTCATCTGTGATTCTCTTCCTAAGCACGTGGACGTCCTCAGTGTAAACGTCACGACGACTGAAGAGAAATACGTGAAATACGTGTAAACTTTTAAAGGCATTTTTGAAAGTGTCGGCAAACTTTTAAACAAACGCACTATGTAATCTGGTCTCATAGGGACTTTAATTGTTTGATTGATATTGAAAGCAATATAAGGTCTCTGTTTATGAAACGCTCACTTTCTGATTCCAGGCAGCCTCTGGTGAGTGCACGCGATCTGGCTCGTTTAGTGAATTTTATATGCATTTCTTTTAGCATCCGTTAGCTTAGACGTTCTCACTCCTCTGTTGTTATATTGGTAAGAGGAGCTCTTTTGCAACCTCTGGAAATGCACGTTGAAGCTTCATTCGTGGTAGTATACGCCTCGCATGTTGAAATTAAAAATTGTAAGTACGTGGCTTACTAAACATACGCTTTTGAAATTGCACATGGCAGCCTGTTGTTGGTGTTGTAGACACAGTAGCCGCTGCGAAGCTCATTTACGTACAGTTCAGGTTCTGTTATGCTCGCAGGCGCAGTGACTGCTGTGCAGCTACTACACAGACCGTGGTTTGGTGCAAGTGACTATATATTTAATACCTGCGCTGGGCCGCCGGCTAATGCCATACATGCCAACATTCTTTGACCAAAAATCTGTAGGAATCTTAAAGTTTCAAAAATAGTCAGGCGAGGAGGTAATGATAGGACTAGGATGTGTCAGCAGCCCATTGTCATTGAATGAGCCTGCCGCTGTGGGTGTATTCAATGACAATGCAGCGCCTGCCACGCCTTCTGTCACCACGCCAGCTCAGGGGAACCCTTGAAAGACTCTCCCCGAGCTGGCGTGGTCGTGGGCTAATGGTGCCTTTTGTCAAAGGAACCTGCGGCAGAGGGGCTCATTTAGCCCGCCGTTGTGGGCGTCTTTTACATCACAAGCCTTCATGCTGCGCCTTCTCCCGCTACGCTAGCTCGGGGGAGCCCTTGAAAGACTCCCCCCTCCCCCGAGCTGGCGTGGCCAAAAAAGATTTAAATACAAAAAAAGAAAATCTATTTGTTGCTACTAAATCGGTAGGCTGGCTTAAAAAGCGATATCCTACTACCTAAATTGGTAGGGTTGGCAAGTATGTAATGATTGCAGATGTGCTACTGTCTCCTATTCCAGTGCCTACTCTGAAAGTAATGATTCCCCAGGGCTAATGGCTGCAGATCCGATACTTTCTCTGGGTCTACTGACCCTTTAATCTGTGCATAATGACTGCAGGCACAGTGTCTGTTCTTGGTCTAATGGCTGCAGACACAGAAAAAACACCCGATGAATATCGGCACTACCCTGTCTAACGCTGATGGTCGAGGATCCTCTGGCTGGAGCTGAATGAGTGCAGACACAATACCTGCTCTGGAGCAAATGACTTCCGATACATTACGTCGTACCTGCTCATCAGCGACATCAATACCTGCCCAGCCGCAAATAATTACAGATGCAGTACCGGATCTGGGATACCGATGACAGACACAGTACCTTCTAATCCGTTACATATGACAGAATTCCTAGGCTGGGCCGCATCACTACAGACACAATACCTGCTCTGTACAGTACGTACTCTGGGGCTAACAGTTCCAGTTACAGTATCTGCTATGGAGCTAATGGTATTTAACATAATACCTACTCATGAACAAATCTGGGGCTAATGACTGCAGAAATAGGAAAACCACCATGCACCCTTTCCTTCTCGTGTGTCCTATCCCATTTCTAATTCACCTCTGACACCTCGATCCACACTCTCTCTGAAGCGATCAGTAGGGATAAACCATCGTGCCACGATTTTCAAAATGTGTTTGGTGCAACTGATGGTATGCTCATTCACTGCACTTGCGCCAAAAAGGTGGTGACCCGTGCACAAAGGACATTTAAATGTGTGCATGGAAGTTGCGCACAGTGCTCTTTTCCCAACAAATGCACAACTGCGCAAGGCAGAGGGTGGAAAGAGTTTTTTGGGCATTATCAAGTAAATCCCGATTTTCGAGAGAGGTGCACTTTTCAAAGCACAGGGGGGAGAAAATCATTTCCCTGTGCCTATTTGGAACAGGTGTAGGGGGATATAAAATGTATGGGTAGGTCCCTTATGACCCTCATGCAATGAGTGAATGAATGTTGTGTGTATAAGCGAGTGAAAGTTGAGTCAAATAATGTGGGTTTGTTCATGCTGGGCGAGGAAGCTGATTTTGGCTGGTGAGGGCAGCACAGATACAATGCACTTTTTAAAAATAAAATGAATTTTATTGCTATTTTCAACAGTGAGAACACATTTAACCCCCTCCCCATACCTTCTCCCCTCTTGCTCACAACACATGTAACCAACAATGTAGCCAGTCCTGTCCCCCCACCGCCCACCCCTCAGTCCATAAACTATGTAGAAGGCTCCCAGTCCCAAGTTTCTGTGAGTGGCCAGCTCTCTCGCCAGCTGTTGTATAGGCCCTTGCACCATTTGAGAACCCCCTCCATAGTCCTTGTCTCCCCTAGAAACTTCAGCCATATCTCCTCCCAGCTTTCTGTGAAGGCACCCTACCCAACTGGAGCGAGTACTCTCACCAGCCCCTGTAATCTCATTTTCCTCCGGCACCATGTGGCCTGAGAGTCCCGCTGCAGGTGATGCAGGACAATGTCCCAGTCTGAGAGAAACCCTTGGTGATCCCCCTTGAATCGAATAGGTCACCCACTCCAGTGCCACAAAGTTCCAGATTTTACTAACCCATTTGTGTTCTGTGGGGACATCTTTTTGTTTCCATGTGTGTGCCACACCACAAGCGTTGCTGCCACTATCCGCATGATCTATGTCTGTCTTTGATCTTTCGAGGGTAGATTTTCCAGAACCCCGACCATTCCCAGGATGGCTATCCTTGTGTTGTCTGGCATCTGACTCCCAAAAATACTATTCATTGCTGCGCAGATCATGTCCCAATAAGGCTGTGTGACTGGGCATTCCCACCAGACATGCTTCCACAATCCCAGTTCCCCCACATCCTCTCCAGCAAGCGCTGATGTCGTTTTTTTGGGGTAAGATGCCATTGGACCATTATATTAACCCACATCTCCTGAATCTGGATGGCCCCAGAGTGCAAAGTCCTCAACCCCCCTGCCTCCCCAGCAGCTGCCCCATTGCAGTTTCCCACTGCTCCACATAGTGCCATGCATGGCTCCTTGCCTCTTCTGCTATAATACTATATAACGCTCCTACCATATGCCTGTCCCCATGTCTATTGTTACGAACCGTTCAAAGGGCGTGAGATCCCTGGTGGCTGCTGACCTGACCATTGGGTTTGTAAACCAGTGCCTCAGTTAAGAGTAGTGATACCTCCCCCTCATCTAGCCCGAAGTCCTGCTCGCACTGTGCAAAGGATTTAATGTCCTGACCCGAGAACATGCCACGTAGTTTGCGGCACCCTGCTGCCTCCACAGATTGAAGGCACCCCTTTCCAAACCCGGTGTGAACTGGGGATTCCTAAATATCGACGTCTGCGTGGAGGGGAAGGTGGTCAAGTTCACCCTCTGCACCAGCTCATATCATGAGTCCCCTGCTATGGTACATGTTTGCTTGTCTATCCCCTTTGGGTTGCCAAAATACCTCAGCCAGCGGCGATCCCACCATCGCTTTGTCCATTTGATACCAGACCTTCCCGCAGTCGCCCCTGAACCAATCCCGGATCACTCTGATTTGAGCCGCAAGGAAACGGAGGCGGAAGTTCGGCGCTCACAGCCCTCCCTTGCATCTGGGATACATTAGCATCTGCATAGCTACCTTGGTTCTCTTGCGGTTCCAAATAAATGACCCCACATGATCCCTGCAAATGAGGTTTCTTGTCCTCTGATCAACAGCAGCATGTCATTGGCAAACGCTGCGACTCTTTGCTCCTCACCCCCAAAGGGAATCCCCCCTAATATCCAGGCAGTCCCTAATGCTGGCCAAGAGCGGCTCCAGGTGGATGGCGCATAAGAACGGGGAGAGCAGGCAACCCTGTTTAGTGCCTTATGAGACCGTGATCCTCTGGGAAAGTTGCCTGTTGATTTGCCAGGTGGAAGGAGGGAGTTCGGTTACCATTGAAAGGAATTTAGAACCAAATCCCATAACCTCCATGGTAAGGAAGAGGCATGGCCATTTGACCCAGTCGAATGCTTTCTCAGCATTCAACGCTAGTATAAGTGCAGGGGTTCTAGATTTATTTACTCTTTCAATCAGATGACAGACCCGCCAAATGTTATCAGAGGTCTGCCTAATAAATCCTGACTGGTCGGGATCAATCAGTTTGGGGAGGAGCTTATTCAGGCGTGACACCAGAACCTTGGTGTAGTTCATTGTGTCTAGATTAATAAGGGTAATCGGCCTGTACGAACTACATAATGACATCCTTACCCGGCTTTGGGAGCAGCACAACCGTGGCTTCTTCCATTGTTGGGGGGGGGGGGGATACACCCTGCCTCCTCTCAGTATCAGTGCCTCTCTAAAGGTTTTGTAGAAGCACGCTGGAAATCTGCCCGGGACCGGAGCCTTTTCTGATGGCTATGCAGCTATAGCTGCCCTTACTTGTTCGGCAGTAATGTCTCCCTCAAGTTCTTCCCGTTCTTGAGGAGTGATCTAAGTGAGAGGACACCGGGACAGCTAATCCCTTTGGGCTCCCTCCTCAGGGGAATCTAATATGTAGAAGGCCTGATTCTGTGAAGACCGAAATTATGTCAGCTAGAGCTGTGCTTTCTTGCCCCCCACCTTTTTTTAAGGATTGTCCTTGACGCTTCTCTTTTCCTAATGGACCTCGTGACAGGCAATCCGCCTTATTGGCTTTGACATAATTTCTCTCTTGGAGGAAGAGCAGTAAACACTCTGCAGCTCTTGTCTGCAAAACATCTAATTGGCCCCGAATCAGCCGATATTCCCTTTGCAGCGTACTCCCAGCCATTATTTGTTTTAAGTTTAGCCTTCAATTCCTCCTGTAAGAGACCTAGCAGTTTGTCCCTCTGGCACTTCATCACAATGAGCTCCCCCCTTAATTTAGCCTTAGATGCCTCCCACACCCCTGGTCCTGTACACCCTCTCTTGCGTTGAGTGCAAAGTAATCCAATATTTTATTCTTTATGTCCTCACATCGGACTCCACCCTTAAGGATGTGGCTAGGGAACTTCCACCGCCATAGGCCTGGTTGGTACTGCCCCATATTTAAGGTAATCGCTATGGGTACATGGTCTGACCGGGCGATCACTCCTAGCTCTATCCCCACAACCCTACCTAATAGTGACTTTGAAATCCAGGAGTAATCTATCCTTGAGTAGGGTCTATGAACGTAGGAATAAAATGTGTAGCCGCCCCCCTCAATTACCTCCAGCCATCTACCAACGCCAATTGGGCCATGTGTTTGTTCAAGCAGGTAGTTGGTGCCGCCTGGTTGTAGAACACCCTTGCGCTCCTGTCTTCTCTTGGTTCCCAGGCCAGATTAAAGTTGTCTACCAATATTATCTGCCCTTTAGCAAAAGTCTCCAATTTGGTCAGGGTCTCCCGCAAGAACCCATCTTGCCCCATATTGGGGGCGTAGATTGCTGCACCTGTATATGTCCCCCTACCCCATTGGAAAGAGGCCACCAGATACCTACCATCTGTGACCCCCTCTGTAGCTATGACCTGGAAGTCTGGGATGTCACGAATAGTGGTTAACACCCCTCACCCCCCCCCTGTCTTCCCTGGGGAATTGGATTGGAACAGATGGCTGTACCCTGTGATTTTTATACCCGTCTCACCTGCGAACGTGCGTCTCTTGGAGGGCTACAATTCCCACAACTTTCCCCGCCCCAAGAAATGTTCCACTTTCCTTCTCTTAACCAGGGAATTAAGCCCCCTGACTTTTAGGGCGGTCAATCAAAGCACGTCCCGCTTTCCCATGGCCGTCTTACCGTGCGGTTCGCACTGAGTGGCTTCCGTTGTTATCCTCCCGAATATCCTTCCCCCCCTCTGGGCGGGCTAAACCAGCCTCTAGCTTCCCGAACCCATCACCTCTAGAGTTGAGCCTGTGTAACATACCAGAGTAAACCTGTGCGGATCTCCCTAGACCCATGTAGATAAACCAAGTCATCATGTTCCACCCACCTCCCACCAGTACCTTTTCCCTAGCTATCTTGAGGAGAACCATCTCCGGTTACAGAAACACCTCAAGACCTTCCTCTTTGCTTCTGCTTTCTCTCCTCCCCTCCCTTGCTGAATTCCTGACTGAAATTGCACTGGTTACCTGGCCACCCTTTTCTGATCTCTGGCCTAGGCCCGTCAACTGCCCACCTGCACTGCCTCCCCGGAACCCCTGCACTTGGGGACCGTTTTTTCTGTATCACTTCAGTCCCCCTTCCAGCACTTATGTCTGCACTTCGTTGCACTTGCCACCAGCTGGCTGTTTTTATGTGTTTTATTTATCTTATTTATTCCACTTCCCATGTACTGCACTTCCCCCTCTCCCTTCCCCCTGCGCACTTTCCTTCTCCCCCCCTTCCCATGCACTTGCGCAATCTGAATGACACCTGGCCTAGTAGGATCGGTGTCTGCCCTCCCTTTGTTCCCCCCACCCCTTGCCTCGTCACACCTTGAAACACTTGTGTATAGGCACGTTATAAATGGCATATCATATCATATCATATATCTCCCCCAGATGCACACTGCAGCATTCCTCCTTGTAACCCCTAGTCTCCTTTTCCCTCAGCGTGGCACTCCAGTGTGGATGGGTGTGTGAGTACCTTCCACTCCTGCCCCCTCCCTCGTTGGGTGTGGGCGGGGTAAACCGGGCCCCTTGGGCCGTGTCTATTTTACCCCCTTGTCGAAAAACTACGTCCACTCTCACATTTACTCTTGAGCGGTTCTCTCGCTGGTCTTTGTTCTTGCCTTGGTGACCCTTGGTCCTCAATCTTCTTCAGTACCCTCGTACCTTCCTCACAGATGGTGACCCAATGCTGTTTCCCTTCCCAATCGAACAGTAGTCCAAAGGGAGAAGTCCATTTAGAGCATATGTCCGCTCGCAGTAGGGTGCACACCACTGGGCCCATCATCTTACACTTCACCAGGGTGGTCTGTGCTAGGTCCTGGAATTGCTGAAGTTCTGAGCCATTATAGCTGATTGATCTGGCCCTTCTGCCGCAGCCAGCACCTTCTCCTTCTGCCCGTACTCGTGTAAGGCCACCACTACATCTCTGGGTCTGGCCCCTGGCCCTCCCCTCTTTGGCCCCGATCTGTGTATGCGGTCCAGCTCAATCCCTGACAAGTCTTCCGCCACCAGCAGATCTGCGAACACTTGTTGCACCATCGTGCGTAGACCCTTGTCCGCCACCGCCCCAACGGTTTTCAAGGTCTTCCCTCTGGGTCGCAAGGTTCTGCGTGACTCTTGCTAATTGCTCTACCAACTCGTCTATCTTCCTTGCATCCCCTGCGGCCTCTTGTATGGTGCTCTCCGCTGCATCAGTCCACTCCTCTGGTTTCGTTATGTCCCCTTTTACCTCTTGCAACGATTGGGACAGTTCTGCTTGCATTATGCTCAACTGCGACTGTATGGTGTTCGCTATCTTGTCCCCAAAATCCTGAAAGCATTGGCGAAGGACCTTGTGGGTGACCACTTAATCTGTTGCAGTGCCTACCAGCGCCCCCAAATCCGCTCCTGCCCCGGGCCCCTGATCTCCCCCAGCCTGTACCTCGTGGTATCTGCACCATAGTCTCTGCAGATTGCCCTCCTGTGGTTTCTTCACAGTCTTGGGGGCAGCATGCATGTCATTCCCCTTGTTTTTGGTCATAGTGCATAGGCAGGTATGATTGAGGGGAGCTCTTCCCCCTCCTCTTCTCCCTGATATTGTTTTGCATCCTTTGGACCTCCTCTGGCCATTTTGTCAGGGCTTTGGAACCTCTGCCACTTTGTGGGTCTGCCCATTACTGTGCCGGGGGAGGTGGGGTTGGTACTTCCCTCTAACTGTGCGCTGGGAAGCCACTGTTTGTCCTCCTCTGGTTTCAAATGATCCTCTTCCTGGCCTTGGTGCAAGGATCACTCTGCCCTGAGTCCGACCAAATGGCCTCTCCCTTATTCTTCGTTGCCCACCACAGATGTAGATGGACTCTTTAGACCTCCATTCAGCGTCTGGATTGGCCCGGGGAGGCTATGGCTCCACTGGTCACTGTCTCCTGTATGTGGTGCACCTCTTGCTCCCTTGTCTACCTTGCTGCACTTCTGGATGGGGGTGCACTGGCTGAGGCACTATATGCAGCTCCGAAATTTACCTCAAATGGGCCTTCAGCTGCCCCGGCTATACCACCACAGGGCCTCTCCTGGTCTTCTCTGCAAGTGCTGGCTTGAAAGCTTGGGTAGGGGAGGGCAGGGGCACTCCCGCCACGCACCCCCACTCCTCACCGTCGCTCTTCTCAAAGCTAGTGATCACTCCCTGCTGATCACTGCCTGCACTGGCCAGCCTCTGCCTGCTTGCACCCTTTCTTTGGGCCAGGGCGCATGCTGACCTGTGATGGTTCTCTCCCCAGAGAGGGGCGAGGGGGTCAAGACTCTCAAGGCCACCGCCTTCCTGCCTCTTGACCTTTGCTGTTCGACCCCTCCTGGGCCTCTTGGCCACTCTGGATGCTCTTCTCTGCTGCGCAGCTCTCAGCAGTGGGCTACGGGTATGGCCCATCCGGATTCTCCTGATCTCACCGATGAGACGCTGCTTCTCCGGTATTCACATGTACTCCTTCACACAGTATTCATGTTTGCTTTGCACATAATCCAATAATCAACAACCATAACCAAATGGACCTCAGGATAAAGGAAAAACACATAGGATCCAAACAAGAAAGAAGCAATAAACAAACGGAGCCACAAAGTCCCATCAACCGAGGTCTCAACTACCCACAACCTACCAAATGCAAGCCACAACAAACCGCAAAGACTAAACCCAAAAGAGCAAGCAAAACACCAATCGAAAGAGGATGCTCACTCAAAGGAACACAACCCACACATCATGCCTCGCCACCAAAAAAACAAAGAAGCCACAACAGACAACAGAAATAATAAGAAACCTCAAACCACTCGGCAAGGCACCGACCACCATGATCCCGCAACCCCAGGCTCAAGCAGACATACAAATAACAGAGCAAAGACAACTACATTGCTCGCTACCTGTCCGCATACGACAACGTGGTAAACAAATAAGGTACAGCAACAATGAGCCAACAGGCAACAAACATCACAAATGCAGACCCAACCAGGACACAGAAACGGAACATGGCAACTAATAAACTCTCCCAACCCGGTCTCCACCATGGACAATACCCCAAGGGACAAATTGGAATCCATCACACCATACACCCCCTATATCACCAAGACTGGAACAACAGAGTCTGTATTTACCACCCGGAACAAACCAACCCTGCCATAAACCTCATCAGCCTAATTGACAAAGGCACGGACCAACAAATAACCACCCCACCCAAAAGACTCAACTGGGGAAAAACCCACTGGGAACAGAAACCAAGCCAATAACACACCGGTCAGGACAAACCATACCAACAACATGAAAGTGAAATCAAGCAAACTACACTGCAACCTCCTCAACGTTAGATCCATGGCAAAACATTTCAATACCTCCTAAGCGAAGGAGGCACAGACGTGCTCTTCCTTACAGAAACCTGACTATCAGACAACTATAAAGTAATTGCGAACGAAGCAATACCCGGCAATCATAAATTAATACACGCCAACAGAGAAAACCGAAGAGGAGGCGGAATTGCAATTATACACAATAAACCTGCTTGAATCATCCCAATCAATGCAGAAGACTATGAATCCTTCCTAATCAAGATAAAACTCAACAACCAATCCAACATAGTATTCCTCCTGATCTATAGACCACCTTCTTACAACCCCAACTTTGCAACAAAACTAACAGACGAGGCCGCCTTGCTATCAACCCACTAAGACAACCTAGTCATACTGGGAGATTTTAACATATGGTTCGAAAAAGAAAATGTGTGCACAGCAAACTCGGTCTGCGCGCTTCTGGAAACCTTGCAGTTCACGCAAATAGTAAATGGATCCACCCACAACGCCGGACACACCCTGGATGCAATTTTCTGCAGGGAAGAACTATGCGCATCAGTGCCACCTAAAACAATGGTGTGGCGTGACCACTACTGGATACCATTCTACATCACACCCCAAACCCACCTACTGGCTGGGAAGGAAATACTCCACACCAGCAAGAAAAGAAACGGTAAGAACTTGGACCTAGAGGCCCTAACAAACCTTCTAGACGCGACCATCCCAAGCGAAAGAGATACCAGCGATACAAACATAGATACAACAGAAGACGCACGCAACAATTGGATCACCATAGCACCAGCTAAAACATTCAAAGCAACACCAAAAAAACTGGCAGCAAAATGGTTCACAGAAGAACTAAGAAACTAAAAAAAAGAAAACGCTAAATGGAGAGAACAATACACCAGGCAAGACAAAATAAATTAACAAAGACAAGTCAAACTATACAAAGCAACAGTCCTCAAAGCAAAAAACTACGGCACAAGAATAGAATTGGCAAACAATCCACAGAAAGAACTCTTCAAAATCAGAGATAAAACACCTCTTCCTGCAAAAATTCCATCACCCCTACACAAACACTTTAGTGACAAAATCACCACCTGAGAGAAAAAAGACCCAATATAGAAGACCATCAAACTAGCCGGGACAAATGCAACCACTGGACCACAGACACCAGACGCAACACAGATTACAGTAAAACTCACCTGCCTAGAACCAATCACAGAGGAAACTTTCGCCTCACTGATCAACCTTGCAGGATCTCCAAGGGATGCTGGCCCCCCAGGACGTCTTCAAAGGAATCCTCAACCACTGAACCCCAGCAACACACTTCCGGAACCTAATGAATATCGCTCAAAAGAGGAATAGTACCATCCTCCTTCAAATCAGCATACATCAAACCACTGAACAAAAGGTACAGAAGAACTGAAGACCCAAGCAACTTCAGGCCGATATCCAACCTGCCCTACACCGCGAAGATCCTGGAGTACCACTTCTCCAAAATCTGTCAACCACGTTGAAACAAACGGAATACATGACCAATCACAAGTTGGCTTCAGACCGATGAGAGGAACAGAATCCGCACTTCTATCGATACAGGATGACCTGAAAACCAACGTAGACAACACCCAAACGACCCTCCTTTTTATTGGTAATTTCAGCGGCTTTTGACACAATCAGCCACGCAACAATAATAAAAAGATTGATGGAATGTGGCAGGAATCCGTCCTAAAGTGGCTTACCTTATTCCTAACAAACCGAACCAAAAGAACCTACCTACCACTGTTCAACTTAAACACCAAAAATATATTGAAGAGAGTCCCACAAGGTTCCAGCCTCTCCCGGCTACTTTTCAACATGTACATGTGTATGTTCTGAAGTAATCAGTAAGTCGTCCCCAAATCATCTAAAAAAAACATGGTTTCATGGCAATGCTCTTGAAGTAATCGGCAGGTCATCCCAGAATCATCCCCAAATCATCAGGGACAAATGTGCAATCTTTTGAAGTGATCAGCAAGTCATCCTAAAAGCATCAGGAACAAAGTTTTCTAAAATGGGGATGACGTTAGCATATTCATTGTCATCCTAAGCTCCTCTCCAAATCGTCACCCATCATTCTGAGACATTTGCTGATGACTTTAACAGTGTGATGATGTCTGATGTTGGAATGGCTTCTAGTGTAGGTCGATGATCATCAGATGACCCCAGGATGGTCTCTAAAGTCATTCTTTTAGACCAGGGTATGTGTGTTTTTTTTTTTTTTTTTTTCGTCGTTGTGGTGTAGTGAAGCGTGTGCATTTTGTCGTGTAATATAGGTATGGTGGTTTTTGTGGCTAAACTTCACAATTATATCTGTGTGACGCATGGTTAATCTTCACAATCCTATATAAGTCTGACGCATAGTTAATGCATTATTTTACGTTAATAGCTGGCGCTGGATATTTGTGACCCAGGTGACATGCAGTCGTCTGCAACTTACAGTGCACTGAAACCGTTTCAGCTTGTCATAGCAGAAGCATGCATATATGCAAAAACGCACACATTTAGCGCATGGCCTCCGCTTGCTTTCAATTTGTGTTCAGTTTGAGAGTGCAGTGCTTTTCGAAGAGCAGTATGGTTGATCTGCGTTGAAATGTAAAACAATCCTCTTTACCAAAGCAAGTAGCCATAAATAGGCGTTTACGGTAGATGGGTTAGTTCCTATATTAGCCGTTTCTGGCCATACTGTAATTGCACGTGCAAGGATCTGTACATTTCTCTATTTAGTTATCCAGTCAATTAGCCCATGTTGTTGCCACAAAAAACCGTATTTTATCTTACAAACTGAAACTTTAGATATCATGTGATGCTAAGCTTACATAGCATGCAATGTGTACATTTCTTGTCAGAGCTGACTCGGTTGGTGTGTTTCTTCAATCTCTCTGTTTAGGTTCCGATGTTCTCTGTACCTTTTGGGTTTTTTCCATCTCTACAATACAAACCTAACTTAAAACAAATATTGGCATAACCAATAGGGCTGGCTTCTTTTTTATAAGTGTGAGTGTTTGAGCAAGGTTGTTTTGTTGAATTGTTGAGTAGGTGAATATGGTCCTATGGGTTTATGGGTTAGTCTGGGGAATATGTGGATGAATGATGTGGAAAGAGGATGGGCAACTGTACGAATATGGTTGGGTGGATTGGTGGGTGAATATGGTTTTGTGAGTGGATGGGTAAGTCGATGGAAGTGGTTGGATTAACAAGTAAATATGAAGTGCTGGGTGAGTGGCTGAATGTTTGGGTGGATGGATAGTGGGTGAACATGGATGGATAAATGTGGGTGAATATGGTAGGATTAATGTGTTTGGACGGGTGGACATCATACGGATGGGTATGTGAGTGGATAAATGACTCGGTGAACATTTTCGATGGGCGGCTGAATGAGTGACTGAAAAGGGTGGATGAATACGTTTGTGTGGTAGGATGGATGAGTGGTTGAATGTTTCACTGGTATGGATAAGTGGGTGGGTATGGTTGGATGAGGGTATGGGCAATTGAGTTGGTGAATGTGGATGGATGAGTAGGAGAATATGGTTTCGTGGTGGATGAATGAGTGGTTGATTTGGTAGAAATATGGATGGATAAGTGGGTGAATAGCCATGTTTTCCTCAGTTCCCGAGTGGGACAGTCTGCCAGCAGCATACGGCTTGGAGAAGGTACTGGAACCACACAACATTATTTCTATGGGAATCATCGTTGTTATACTTTCTCTGCTCCTCGAAGTGTCCATAAACCCCGGAATACTGAGAAGCAGAGTTAAGTGGGCAGTCTGGCAAAAGGCTGTTGAGAAAGTACATTGAAGGCAGAAATCTAGAGGGTGTGAAAACGCTCAAAAACCATGTTTACCGGCACTCCAGCAAGTCTGTAGTAATTACCCTAACCACTGCCTAGCGAAAAGCAGTTGTGGTGTACCGCAGTTGACTTAACCTTACATAACAATGCTCTGCTAGCAGCCCTCTTTTTTTGGTTTCTGCTTTCATGAAGTAAGCTTTTGAGGTAAAACGAGCAGTGGGGCACCGGACTCTGTAAGATGTGATCCAAATGACTTTAAAATACTCAGTGGATGTAGGCTTGGTTTAACATTTATCTATCTTGCGAACATAAACTATACATGGACGGTAATGATGTGAGGGTCAGGATAATTAGGTGTATGTAAGGAAGTCTCCCACCACCACCTTCTTTTTATCTATGTCCATAAACTTAATAAGTCCTTGTCCCACCCGAGACACCCGTACTCTAGAAATCAAATGGGTTCCAGTCGATGGTCAATAGGAATCTCAAAATCTATTAACAAGTTCTTATCCAAAGGCTTCCCTAATCTAACAATCAAAAATTCCGAGGATCGGCCAAACCAAAAAGTTCAAACTTATTCTTTATAGTAATTCCCTAAACTAATATCAACAATGCAGTTTCTAAGGAAAGGTACATATTGCCTGTTCAGAGACTGGCGCTCTTCCAGACGACTATACCTTCTGGCTCCTTAGCTGTTTCCCAGGATTCTCGATCAGGCTCTGTCATGATCCATCGATCACGCCCCTTTTGGTCCTCCTGGTCCCTGGCACGTCCGGGGTCACTCGTGTAGTACACCCAACATGGCAGTATTCACAGAACGTGGTCTATCAGCCCTTATGTCCATGCAGCACGTTCCATAAATCGTTAGCTGAGGCTAGTCGTGCGTTGCGTCGTGCTCCTGGAACTGAGTTGCTGCTCGAATTCCCGGACCCACTCCTTCTCCTTCCCTTTCCCTTGTACTGTATCCATCCACGTTCCATGCAGACCGCCCCCGTGTGCGGCCTTCCTTCCTGGAGTTTCCTTGATCCCGGAAGAAGAAGCTGGACGAATCCGACGACGGCCGAGCGGGCTTATACAAGACCCGAACAGCACGGAAGAAAACCGCGGCGAAGGATCCCGCAAGGCAGCATAAACAGGTGAGAAAAAAGGAAACCTGTGACAGATTGAGATGCCACCTGATTGAATTCGACACAGACATGGAAGCGGCCATCCAGGACCTTATGCGTGGCATGCAAGAGCTGACGACCGAAGTGCAAAATTTAAAGGCAGAGAACTCCGCCTTAAAGCAATTGTTGTTGTCCTGTGAATCCGCTACGAAAGAGAGTGTAATACTGGGCAGCGTTGTTGATAAATATGATGGTTCTGCAAAGAGCCTTCATGGATTCCTTGACTCATGTTTGGTCCACTTTACTTTCAAGCCTTATTATATTTCTACGCCCAGGGCTAAGGTGGGCTTTATTATTTTGCATCTTTCCGGCAATGCCTTGACCTGGGCCACCCCACTGGTTAACTCTGGGGATTCTTTCCTGGATGATTACGATGGCTTCATACAGGCCCTTAAGACCATGTTTGACCGCCCAGAGCAGGTCTACAGTGCCCAGGAACGTCTACTCGACTTTCAACAAGGTACCTAGGATATGCTTACGTATGTCACACACTTGAAACAGCTGGATAAAGAAGCGGATTGGTCCTCTGAAGCTTGTTTTACCCTATTTCGAAGAGGGCTAAACGAAGACATCAAGAATGAACTAGCCAGAGTAGCGCGCTCAAGTTCTTATCAGGCCCTGATGGATCTTGCATTGCAGATTGACTTTCGCATTCAGGAGAGAAAGGCAGAGAAAAAGAAGAGCAAGTCGCCACTCCAGAAGAACCCCATTGAGATACCCTCGAACCCCGAAGGTATTTCCACTTCGAGTAACGAGCCTGAACCTATGCAGCTAGGGGCATTCTGTGGACCCATATCCTCCTAAGAAAGAATGCGTAGGATCCATACCGGGTTGTTTATGTATTGTGCATCGTACAAACATTTAGTGAGAGAGTGCCCAATAGCCCCCCCCCTACGGCGCTCGGGAAACGCCAGCTCCCGATCCTAAATGGAGCACAGGTTCGGGAGAGAGGTGCCTGCTCCACATCAATTCCATCCTTGAACACTCCTGGACAAAATTCTTTGGTGATTTTACAGGCTTTCTTATCGCCATCCAAGAAGGAAACGCATCCCATCCTGGCACTGGTGGACTGTGGAGCTATGGGGATTTTCATAGACCAAGAATGGGTTCTTAAACGCCATATTCCTTGCGAATCCCAGACTATCATGCAACCTGTAGAAGCAATTGATGGAAGACCCCTTTCTTCAGGACCCATAACCCTTCAGACCAAGGACGTCGAACTTGCCATAAACCACCATCGAGAAAGGGTAAAATTTGACATCATCAAGTCGGCCCATTACCCAGTGGTTTTGGGAATGCCCTGGCTTCAAAAACACAATCTGTACATCAATTGGGCAGCGGGTTCCTTGTTCCTGGGCTCAGAATTTTGTATGTCCCACTGCATATTGTCAGACCTTGCACCGACACCATCAGAAAGACCTCCTACGAATCACCAAGGTACAATCTGTCTCAAACATTATCCGGGTTCCGGAGATATACCAGGAATAGTCTGATGTCTTCTCCTCTGCCATTGTCCAGGCGTTGCCTCCCCATAAACCAGAAGACTGTGCTATAGAAACGGAACCTTCCGCTGTAATTCCCTTTGGAAGGATGTTTATCTTATCCGAACCTGAAAAGAAAGCCCTCCGAGAATACCTGGATACTAATTTTGCAAATGGCACCATACAACCCTCTAAATCCCCAGCAGGGGCCTCACTGTTTTTTGTTCCCAAGAAAGACACCAAGGAACTCGGACCGTGTCTGGACTATCGAGGTCTAAATCAATGCACCCTTAAGGATCGCTATCCGTTACCCTTGATCTCGGACGTTCTGGAGACAGTAAGGGGCACAGTTGTTACCAAGTTGGATCTCAGGGGTGTCTACCATCTGGTTCGCATTAGGGCAGGAGACGAGTGGAAAACGGCCTTTAGAACACCCTTTGGTCATTATGAATAATTGGTCATGCCCTTTGGACTTGCTAATGCCCCGGCGGTCTTCCAACGCTTCATGGATAGGGTGTTCTCAGACATGCTATTCCTTTTCCAGATTGTCTATATGGACGATATCCTAATATTCTCGAAGGACGTTTCCAAGCACGAAGCACATGTAAAGGCAGTGTTACGACTACGCGAAAACAAGCTCCTGGCAAAGCCCGAGAAATGCATGTTCCATGCTTCTACTATACACTACTTAGGATATGTCCTTAGTCCAGAAGGCATCGGAATGGATCAATCCAAGGTTAAGGCTATATTATCCTGGCCAAGCCCCACCTCTGAAACAAATCCAGTCTTTCCCGGGCTTAGCTAATTTCTACAGGAAATTCATACCTTCCTTTTCCGAGATAGTCCAACCAATCATTGCCCTGTTAAAGAAAGACGTTCCCTTCCTTTGGACCACAGCTCAAGAGGAAGCCTTCCAACGGTTGAAGTCTGAGTTTACACAAGCTCCCATCCTGGCTCAACCTGATGTCAACCGACCATTCATAGTGGAGACAGATGCCTCCAGCTACGCTATTGGAGCCGTCCTCAAACGGCTATTCGGGGACAGGATGGAGCACCCCACCGCTTTCACGGACATTAACTCCCAGTGAAACCCATTACTCAGTCTTGGAAAAGGAACTGCTAGCCATCTGTCAAGCCTTCACCGAGTGGCGTCATCTACTCCTCGGAGCGAAACATCCTGTCCAGGTCCGCACGGACCATCGAAACCTACAAGTACTGCAGGCCTTGGAATTTAGGAACAGCCGTCAAGCTCTGTGGGCCCTCTTCTTTGCCCAATACCAGTTCCAGATTCACCACGTTCCTGGAACACAAAATCTAATAGCTGACGCCCTCTCTTGATGTCCAGACTACGAACCTCCGGGAGATCGGGCATATCCCAAGATGTTTCCCCATACAATATTTGTAGCTCAAGCAAACAATCTCCTGGAAGACATTCGCATGCAAACTCAGACTTCGGAACTCTGGAAGGATCTTTCGAAAAGGACTCAATGGGATCTGAGAACCCAGGACGGATGCCTGTTCAAAAATAACAACCTGGTCATTCCCACACAGAAACTACAACAAAAGATAAACCTCTGCCATGATACCCTTCACTCCGGTCATCGTGGCATTTCCAACACCCTCCGTCTAACACAAAGACAATTCTGGTGGCCCAGATTGAAGGCTGACGTTCAACTGTACGTTCAATCTTGTTCCGTCTGTAATCAAAACAAACATGACAACCAGAAACCAGCAGGACTTTTATTACAGCCTACACCACCAACAAGACCTTGGGAAGTCATCGCTACAGACTTTATTGTAGAATTACCGCCATCCAGAGGGTACACCACTATCATGGTCACCATTGACTTGTTCACTCATATGGCTCATTTTACACCTCCTGTATAAGTTACCATCCTCGTCAGAACTTGCTGGAATCTTCCTGGACCACATCTTCCGACTGCATGGACTTCCTTCCAAGATTATATCGGACAGAGGACCACAGTATATCTCTCAATTTTGGAAACACCTCTGCAGGATACTAGGAACCCAACGAGCCCTCTCCTCAGGATATCCTCCCCAAACCAATGGAGTCACAGAATGAGTGAATCAAACCCTTGAACAATACCTTTGTTGTTTCTCTACTAAGGCCCAGGACGATTGGTCGCTTCTAATACCAGTGGCAGAATTCGCCTACAACAATTCGGACCATTCGGCTGTTAAAACCAGCCCCTTTTTTTTGCAGCCATGGATTCCACCCTGTGGTATTACCTTCAGTCCTTCCGCACCCTACACCAGTTCCAACAGTCGATTCCTGGATTGAAACACTCATCAATGTACAGAGAGAAGCCAAGGAACATCTAGAAAGGGCACAGATCCAAACTAAGCACTATGCAGATTCGAGGAGAAGACCAGGGCCGCCTTACACCATTGGGGATAAAGTATGGCTATCCTCGAAGCTACTGCCCCGGCATCTCCGACCGAATAAGTTGGCTCCTCGATATTATTGGCCTTTTCCTATAAAATAAGTCATTAACCCTCTGGCCTTTCGACTTAAACTACCAGACTCCTGGAAGAATATCCATCCAGTTTATCACAAATCTCTATTGAAGCCTTACATCCAAACCACCCGGACTAATCTTAGACCCAGTCCTGTGATTGTCAATGACCAGCCAGAATATGAAGTGTCTCGAATATGTGACTCCAGATATAGACGAGGACAACTTCAATACCTGGTGGAATGGAAGGGCTATCCACCCAGTGAACGTATCTGGGAGCCAGTCTCAAACCTAAACTCCCCCAGATTGCTCAGAATGTTCCATCTAATACATCCAGGCAAACCCGGTGGAACGAGTTTTAGAAGGGGGCATGCTGTCATGATCCATCGATCACGCCCCTTTTGGTCCTCCTGGTCCCTGGCACATCGGGGGTTACTCGCTGTAGTACATCCAACATGGCCGTATTCACAAAACGCGGTCTATCGACCCTTATGTCCACGCAGCACGTTCCATAAATTAACCACGCCCCTGCGGCTCCGCGCGTCTCAACGTTATCGTTAGCTCAGGCTAGACGTGCGTTGCGTCGTGCTCCTGGAACTGAGTTGCTGCTCGAATTCCCGGACCCACTCCTCCTTCCCTTTCCCTTGTACCTGTATCCATCCGCGTTCCGCGCAGACCACCCCCGTGTGCGGCCTTTCTTCCTGGAGTTTCCTTGATCCCGGACGAAGAAGCTGAACGAATCCTGGAATCCGACGACGGCCGAGTGGGCTTATACAAGACCCGAACAGCACAGAAGAAAACCCCAGCGAAGGATCCCGCAAGGCAGCAAAAACAGGTGAGAAAAAAGGAAACCTGTGACAGGCTCCTCCTCTGTCTTCGCTGTAGATCTTTGTAGTTAGTGTGTGAATGACCAGAATTCCCCATGCAGTCCCATGGGGATCTCAAGTGAACTCCTATAGGGATTGAATCCTTCAATTTGTTATCCATTCTTGCTATGTAAAAAAGTATACATACATTATTAACTTAACACCATGTTTTAATAATGCATTTGCAATTCCTGTTATTAAATATCTTGATGTAACATACACACTTCCACTATTTGCATATTACACATTTATTCTTCCAATTATTATTCAAAGTGAATAGAAATTCAAAGAATTGGATACATTTTCAAGAAATTATCATTAAACTCCCAAGGGTCTCGCCAAATCTAGTAGCAATGTTCTTCTTCCTTTGCTACTATTTTTCTTTATTTTCTATGCTTTTCAGGTTATTTCAGCCCCTCTTGAGGAAGTCCAGATCTGTTTTCCTGTCAATAATATCACACTTTAGTAATATAACTTTAGATTATAAAGGTGAAGTTAAAGGTCATCCTAGTAAATATCAGCCTTGCCCATTAAATGTTATATCTCCCTTCATCCAATAACTGATTGAGATGCTGAAATTAAAGAAAACTATAACTACCTTGTAATCACCATTCATTACAATGTAGCTTGATTAGTGGCAATGATATAATCTCCTTCCAGGAAACTTTGGCAATGAATGGGATCTGTATTAAGGGATACACTCATTATTTTGTGCACGATATAAAGGGGGGGAAAAGAGTGTGCCCTTCTGGGGGAATGGGAACCTGGGAAAATACACATCTAAATGCAAAGGTTATGAATGTGAAGGCAGGTTTGAATGATTTAAGGGGTCTGCTAATGGAATGCCCAACAGGAACCAACGTTATTTTAGTGGCTGTTCATGACTGGCCAAATGGTACGGGATATGCCTACCATTTGAAGAATAGAAGAGTTGATAAAAGAATGGGATACTGTATAATTGTTGACATGGAGGTTCATAAAGTAAGTAGTGGATGATTTTAACCTCCACTTCGAACACTTGAATTTACTAAAAGGTATAACCAAATAGGAAGACCAAAGCAGGGGCATTACGACAATTGACATGGGAAGGCCTAAAAGGCAGCATCAGTAGAGCCGACCTGAGAGCACTGCAACATGCTGGCGTTGAATGGGGTTCCATCAGTTGAAACCTATAAAAGTGGGGATACATACAAAACCCGTAGATTACACTTTAATTTTCCTGAGAAATGCTGTACTGTTAGGAGTCTAAAGTATTACCACAATTAGACCACAAAAGAATAACAAAGCAACAACTTACTTTTGCTTATTGACAGGGGTTCATATTTTGAGTAACAAACTACTAGCCAGCAATAAAGTCACTCGCCATCCCAATTCTACACGTAGTTCCAGTGCACCATTTCATAGGCACAATGAGTCAATTAACCCTAGCAATTGCTAGTGGTGAGTACACATTTTGTGCCTTCTTAACAAGACTACAAGTTATCACAACACTGGTATTAAATAATCCCTATATTAGATGGTGCATACTGGGAATGTAAACCCTGGCCTCTTTGGTATGGGATACCTATGAGCGCCTTTTAAATGAGGTTATCCTTTTGATTATGAAACATTCTAAAACCGTAAGAGAGGAGACCCTCGAGTATATGTACGATTTAGATTGTAGAGTTGCAGAAAGTAAGCTATGATCTCCGTTAATGAGCACAGAAGGTTGTAAAGGGATCGAAATTGTATTGGCACATTCTGCATATAAGAATATAATTTATTGCAAACAAAGCTGTTTTTGCAAAATGAAACTTGAACCCCTAAAAGTGGTCAAATCAAATAAAAGCATTGATTTTTGGCATTGGGTGTCCCTCTTGAGCACATCCCACAATGTGAACAGCTCACCTGTTTAGTTCAAGAAGACTTCACGTGTTGCATATTGGAACTTCAGTCAGATCAAGATGCTGTAATTAATCTTCTGTACAGGAATTCAAACTTGCAATTTCCAGCCTGAAAGGTGGCAAAATGCCAGGCCCTGATTGTTTACCCACAAATCTATTTAAATAATGATTGTCTATTTGGGTTTCTTACTTTTTCTCTATTGTTAAATACAATATGTAAGTTACAGACTGTGTCATTGTCTTGGCTCACAGCTCAAAGTAGTTCTGTTTGTCTTGATTGCCAAAGATTCAGGCATGCAAACTGTTACACAGATGGGGTGTTCCTGCCGGAAATACCATTGATTCAGCATTTTTTTTTCCATATAAGCTTGTTTCAGTTATTACTGGCATCTTGTCCAGAAAATAACTGTATTATGAATGCTAGTGGTGTATTGAATCAATCAAGCACAACTTTTAATTTAATCTTGAGCATAAGTGTCAATCGTAATACATTGTTTCACATATTTTGAAAAAGGTTCAAGAAGGACTTGCACGGAGACAATAATGCCACAGAGCATTCTAAGACCGAATACAGTTCAACCTACACTAAATACACATAAATAGCAATGGTAGTTTAGACAGAAAAGCTAAAAAGCTGCAAGGATTTGAGACTAGTACATGGGCGATTCATAGTAACTGTGTTTCAGCGACAATGAATATGCTGCCTTTCTCATCGCAGGACTCCCTGGTAGACAAATGAAAATGAAAAATAAAATTCCTTACTAAAAATAATAGCACCTACTATAAATGGATGCACCCACAGTTAGGCACTATTAAACCCATCAAATGTTGCTGAAAACCAGAGAACCAGTCTATAGTAACTTTATCGAGCGCATATTCTGCTAAGTAAATCAGATACAGGACAAAGTAAGGCCAAGGGTCTGTACCTGCATCCCTGTTCTGACAATGAAATGATCAAATAATTGTAGACAGGCCTCTTATTTTTGAGGAATGCCGCAGAAAACCTCTGATGGTAGTGCAACCTAAGTGTTGTAATAGAGGCAGCAAATCCTCTGGTTTAATTGGAATTGAATCTGTCGAGATAAAAAACTAGGATTAGACTACATAGAGACTTAATCTCTAATGCAGAGAAAGAGGAAATGTAAATATACCTCTTTATCTCAGCCCCAGGGGGATGTTTTTTTAAAATGTAAATCTTAACATAAGAACTGGTTGTAGAGCGAGCGTACGAGGGTTCTCATTGCAGTGCACTCTAGCGAAAACACCCTAGGCCAACTCCCAGCGCTTTGGACAGTCGGTTCCAGGCTCTGGTGATAACGGCTTGATTAAACGCACAGTCAGGGAATGAAGGTTCTTGACTCAGAGATAACATCCTGACTCGTTGCACTAAATATACACCAACCAGAGTTCTCATTTAAATGTATTTAATATTCTCCCTTATTTTATGAGGGTTCTTATCTTTATTAAACAAGCAAGTGTAAAAGCAGATATAATATAACATCATACCTTTTAACAAGATATCATGTAGGCGAAGAGCATGTTGGGTATTGAAATAATGAGTGATGTTTAGTTTAAAAAGACAAACATTTCTCTTGCTAAGCTATACTATACTGCATGTCTATGTTCTTTAACAATGGGGAATCAAAGTAAATTGCTCCTTCTGAGGTTGACTGGCATCGTGCGTGCGTGCGTGCGTGCGTGCGTGTGTGTGTGCCCATATTTATTTATTGTTGTCATTTGTTAAGCGCTTATACAGTTGGCAAAATTGTTTCAAAGCGCCCACAGGGGAGTTAGACAATGAATTACAACAAAGATAAATAATTGAACGAACAGGGAGGGGAGACCAACCTATCGTGCCTTGTGAGTGTTCAGAACATGCAAGTGCAGGGGGAATAGGTGCTGTGATGCTTATAGAGAAGAACGGACCTGCAACCTCCCGTGGGGAGGGTGAGCCAAGTAATTGCAGTAAATAGACAGTGGCTCGGATGAGAGATGTGGGAGGGTCAGGGTCACAAGGATACATAAAGGCCCATATTATACATATCTGTAACAGTAAAATGGCTGCCCTCTACGCGTGGCTTTGTAATATCCGCTTCAACAGTAAATGGGTGGTGTGTCATTTTTCTTAATCAGAGGTGGAATATTTGCAACATTGTCGGAAGGCTTTCTGTATCGGAGGTGAAATCAACTTTTACCAAGCGCGTCTCACTGCAAACTATGTGACACTGGCTTGTCCTTTTTAAAAACGGACCGTTGTGAATCTTTGTTAAATGGGGACTTTCTGTGTTGATCTGATCAGCTAACGCTCAGCAGAGTGCAGCTCAAAACTGCCAACTCAAACTCTTGTAGTTTGAGAGCTGACTGGCAGAGGCAGGAAACGCACCATTTCCTTGTTCTTAGCTAAACTGGCAAATGTGCAAATGATTGCCGCTGAGGACCTATCCCATACGTTTTTTTGGATACAGTTCAGCTATTGTAACTTAACACTGCACACAAAACATAGCACACATTGTGTGCACCCTTTTGTCATAAAGTGTTTACCACATTCTAACAGTACACTGGTTGTATGGGCTGTTAAAGCTGTATTAAATTGTTCTGAGTTTCTGACGCATGTGGGTGGTAGGGAAATTCCTGGCAACTACAGCCCAGGCTCCCTGATGACTGTTCTAGCAAAATCTATGGCAATGTGCTTTTAAGTTGCCTTGAAGAGTAGATGGAGTAACGCAAAGTAATTAGTCCTCTTCAAATGGTCTTCCAAAAAGGAGTGAATCGGAGGTTCAGGCTCACTACTTTCCCTGACATGTCGTTCTGAAAAAGGAATTCCACTATGTACTTTTCATTGACTTGAAGACCGCGAGGGGTGAACTTTGGAAATCTCAGACTGTTTGCAATTTTCCTATGCCATTATTTAGAATGTTGACTAGTCTTTGTTGTGGGAACACAACCTCGTTGAGGTGGTAGTAAAGCAAACGCATGTTTTGCTTGTGGAAAAGGAGTTTCCTTGTAACCTTAATGTGTTCAGACCTGCCAGCAGATTCACTAAACTATAATGGAAATAGGGCAGGCTTGCTGCTTTATGCAGATGATTCTATGCTCCTCTCGGTAACCCCAATTTCTTAGGACACAATTATGTACACAAGGTGCACATTTTGCACTCTCCACTAGCCATGGACTAGTGAGATTTGACTCTTGACGAGTAAGGAATCGTGTGATGTGTATATGTATAGAATTGAAGTGGCGAGTGACTTTTTATGGCTGGCTAGTAGCTTGACATTTTAATCTTTTCACCCTGGTGTGAGCTGTTTACCCAAAAGGGGATGGAAAGTAACTGCAGAAAGAAACCCAAATCTGTGGTCTGTGTTCCAAGGAGAATGAGGCATTAGTGGAAACTACTGGAGTGTAAATGGTGAGCTAAATGAAGTACATTTCTTTGATTCTCATGCCTGCAATCTAGTTGGGATGGCAACTGGAGGGACAAATGTAGCAATAGTGACCTTGGAAGTTAAGCTGTTAAACCATCAGTTGGAAGTGTATAAGAGCAAGCAATTTCTCCTAACTTTTTGTTTTGTAGTAGATTTATCGGGTCTGTAATGCTGTACATTTGGTATATGGGGTGGGGAGGGTTGAAAAAGATTCTAGAACTCCATAAAAGTAGCTCAAGTGGCTTAATTGACCTTTAGTTGTAATTGATGACGATCTTTAAGCATTGTGCTTTTCTTAAACCCATGGAGTAATGGATATGTCACTGGCTGATCTGAGAATATATGAGTTAATGGAGTTGGCACTGGAGTACTTCCCTACTTTAGGTCAGCTATGAGAGGGACATGACAAAACCACTGAACATAAGTATTTCCGAAACATATTGAATATAAACCACAATACTGGGTGTCTGGTTAGAGAAGCATATGCTTATTGGATCCTGAAAATGTTTTGCAGCAGTTTTGAAGTGCAGTCTACTTTTGAAGTAAGTATAGAGCATGAGAGAAGTAATTATGGTGTCATGGCAGTGAACCTGTTTAAAACACTGTCATGTCACCATAGTTGCTTACACGTGCCATACACACATAATGGTTACTTCTAAAGGTCGAAAGGAATGTCTTGTTTGAACACATAGTAAAACCCAAATAGACATAGTAAAAATAATCCCGTCCACCTGGCTGGACAGAAGTCTTTTTTTTATTTTTTTTTTACTATGGCAATTAGTAGTGGTATTCAGGGTTCGAAATTGCTGTGAGATGGGAGCTATTGAGCTCCTGCTTCCAGCTTAGGAGAGCCTGGTTAGCTTCAAACCAACAACTACTTTTGGCTCTCCATGCCAAATGGTGCCTTACAAACAGCTGGTTTTAGGTCCTGCTTATTGAATCTTAATTTTGAACGCTCGTAATCTCTGCAATACTTTGTGGCCAAACAAGAAAAACAATGTAATGCAGCACATAATTGGATTAAACTTCAGTGTACCAAGCAGCATGAAAACAAAACAAACTCCTTAAAGCAATACTCAGCAACGTTATCCCCAACCTAACCTGTTCCACTGACTCATCCAAAATGGATGCTGCTGTTACAGAGGTTGCATCGGGTTGCACTTGTTCTGCATCCCAATTTGGCTCACTGCCACCAGGACCCCTCTAATATGTATTTCAAGAATTTTGGAAGACCACTAAAGCTCTTACTAGCTAGACCGAAACATGTTTTCTTGGATGTTGTTCATGTGCATCGAATGTGGATCGGTGTGATGTGGTTGCGATGTTGATGTGATGGGTTTATGATGAAGCTGCAGATGTGACTGGAATGTGATCGTGAAATGAGGGTGTGGTTCTGATGTGATGTAATTGGTCTTGTATACACACACTGCTGCCATTTTGGATTTGGGATTTTGTATGGGTTAAGGATTTTACTTGAATGATGACTTGAGGCAGATGGTTGTGTTGTAGTTGTGAGTGGGGATTTGGTTCAAATTAGCTTTTAGTTTGTGTTGTGTGTGTGTATATATGGTTTTCGGTTGCGTCTGCTGTGTTGTGGCAATGCATTGATTGTGATATGTAGGTGATGTGACTACTATGGATGTGGTTGGGATGAGGTTGTGACGGGAATGAGTTTTTGATGTCCTTGTGATGCGATTCATTTTCATGACTATTTCAGTATACGATCACCTATCGCCTGACAGCCTACACTCGGACAGAAAGATCAGTAACACTTATGTGAATCCTAATCTCATTTATCTACCACTCACCGATACCTCTGCTGCCATTGATCTGGGCCTTTGGAATGCAATGTCCTTATGTAACAAGTCATCAGTTTTGGACATTTTCTTAAGACAACACTTTCATTGTCTTTGCATTTCCGAAACTCTGATCATAATTCCACTGTTGCCGCTTCTCTCAACTTCCTTCTCTTCTTTTTCACATGTCCCTCGAATCACTGGTCGTGGAGACGGCGTTGGCATCCTCTATCGCCCCTCCTATATTTCTGTTCCTTCTCCTGTTGACATGCCTGTGTACACTTCTTCTTTTGAATTAATTTACAAGATTTTTACTGCTCCTCGTGCCGTTTCTTTCATTCTCATCTATCACCCATCTGGCCCTCTTGGTTCATTCTGTGTCGATATTGACCACCTTCTTTGTCATATTCTTCCCAGTCCAACTCTGCTTGTGTTACTGGGTGACTGGGTATACTAAGGTCAAACTTAGATAGAGGCCAGCCTCAACCCCAGGCCCAGAAACTAGACAGTCAGGAAACAGAAGAGTAGATTATACCACCTAATGGGCCACCTACAGTCAATAGATAGCAAAGAGCTGGTTAAGGGTGATATAACACCACTATTGAGCTAGGGACAATGCTCACCGAACTTGGGGTACTTAGCCAATTCAATCTGCTGGAACCAGCCACAGCATCACCACAGAAACTAGACAATCAGTAAACCAAGAGAGAGCAGTATGACAACCTGATATAACTATACTACAGGGATTAATGAGACATGCAACCCACTAACCAAAACCTCATACTTCACACAAAAACCCACAAAACCGCCTCTCTCACAGCAAACCGCACAGACTTCACCACATCAACAACAATCAACACATAGATCTCAACAACAGCACATGAGGACCCGCTTCGATCCTATATGCACACCCAAGCTCAGTTCACAGTGAAAACCGAACTGAAGCTGCCAACAGTACACCATCTCTCACTTTCCTACGCCCTCTTCACCCACTAACACACCCCCCACCTTTTTGTTTACAGAGCCGCCTGAGCACCTGGAGACGGTGCGCTATATAAATGCCTTTAAAATTAACTTTAGACTTAATCTTTCTTCAACTCGCTCTTCCTCTCCCTTTCTTTCTTTTCTTGACTGTCATTTATTTGCCCCTCTTTCTACTCCTTATACTCGTGACTCTGGCTCTTCACTTGATCTAATGTTTCTTTCATCTTTTACTGCCTCTTCTGTGTCTACCCTACCTGTTTACTTATCTGACCACTCGCTTCTTTCTGTTTCACTTCTTCCTCCCATTTCTTCTATTTCTCCTACTCCTCTTGTGTCTAACACATTCTATCGCTGCAATCTCCTCAACTTCAACTCATCACTTTATCACTACAATTGCATTAATAGTCCTCCTTCGCTGCCACACTTTGGCTCCCTTTCTGCTAATGAGGCCTCCTCCACTCTATCATCTACCTTTCTGTCAGGTCTTGATCAACTATATCCTCTCTCTGCTTTTCAGCCGCCTTGCAAACCTGCCCAACCCTGGCTTTCCTACCATCTTTGCTATATGCAGAGGCTCTTGCGTCGTCTGGAAAGACGCTGGATTAAGTCTCGGTCTCCCTCTAATCATTCTGCTTACTTGTCTTATCGTGCTCTTTTTCTTTACAAATGTTTGAAATCTGCTAAACGCACATATGTTTCTGATCTTCTTCATTCTCAATCTGCTCATCCTAGGCATCTGTTCCAAACTTAAGCTTGTTTTCTCTCTCCTGCTTCTGTTGATCCTTCTAGTAACTCTACTCTTTCTGTCTCTGATTTTGCTTCCTCCTTTTCTTCTAGGGTTTACTCTCTCCGTCAGGATATTAATTCATCCTCTTACTGCATTTTCTCCACCACCTCTAACTTTCCTGTTGGATTTTGCTCCCGTGACCAACTCTGATGTAACACTCTTGTTGGCCAAAGTCCACCCAACAGCAGTCCCTATGGACCATATCCCTTCTGCTCTTATTCCTATTACCTTTCCTTGTTTTATTCTTTAATATTTGTCTTTCCACATCCACTTTTCTTACTGTGTTTAAACATGTTATCATTACTCCTATTCTAAAAACACAGAAATCAGCCAATCCTCTTGTCTCTAATTTCCACTCTATTTCTCTTCTACCTTATTTATCTAAGCTTCTGGAGCACCTCGTGTATTCTCAGATCTCTTCTTTTGTTAATGACTCTTCTCCCTCAGTTTCAGTCTGGATTTCATCCTCGTTACTCCACCGAGACTGCGTTAATGTGTGTGCTTAATTCTCTTCTGTCTGCTCCTCACTCTAAACAGTCTTCTTTTCTCATTCTTCTTGATTTATGCTTTCAACACTGTTGATCACTCTTTACATTTTGAGTGTCTCTCTCTCCTCTTTTGGTTTCAGGGGTTCTGTTCTTTCTTGGTTCTCCTCTTATCTTTCTAACAGAACTTTTTCTGTCTTGTGGGTTGGGAAACACTTCTTCACCTCTCCCCCTCGAGCACGGTGTTCCCCAAGGTTCCGTCTTGGGTCCATTTCTATTTTCACTTTATACCCTATTACTTGCTCCTGTGATTACTTCTTTTGGTATTTCTCATCATTTCTATGTTGATGACAAACAACGTTTCCTATCTTTCTCATCTTTCACACCTGAAATTCAGCACACTCGCTCTTCTTGTCTTACTGCTATTAAATCTTGGATGTCATTGCACTTTCTTACTTTCAGCGCTGGGAAAACCGAAGTTCTCTTTTTCGCTGCCAATTCCTTTTTTCTCCTCCACCATCTATTTCTTTTCCACCCACGACCCTCTCTATTTCTTCTTCTGCGTGAAAGATTCCAATCTTTCCTTTATCCATCATATTTCTCTCACATCCCGGTCTTGCCGTTTTCACCTGTATTATATTCGCCCTTTTCTTACCTTCCATGCAACTAAACTGCTTATTTATTCTCTCATTTTTTCTTGACTTTTCTGTTGCTCTGTTGTGCTCTTTGGCCTTCCTTCATCTCGTCTGGTTCCTTTTGAAGTCCATATACCACTCTTCTGTTCGTTTACTCTGCCTTCTCTCCTATCGTGATTCTATATCAGCATCCCTTGCATCTCTTGGGTGGTTACCGTTTCATTCTCAACTTAAATTTTATTTTATCTTAGTATATGGGCTAGCTCCAGACTATCTTGGTGCTCTCCTGACCTTTTGTACTCCTTCTCGACCTCTTCACTCTTCTTGTCTTTTTAAGTTGACTGTTCCTCGTCCACCTTGTGCTCAGTCTCGCTTTCGTTCTTTTCAGCTTCTTGCTCCTTTTTATTGGAATATTCTTCCTCTTTCTCTTCATTCTATAACTGTTTATTCTCTTTTTCTGGTCTCCTTGAAAAATCATCTTCTTCATTGTCATAGTTTGCTTTCAGAACTGATATCTGATCCTCCTTACTTTTCTCCTAATTTTGTACTGTTTTAAATTTCTGTGCGGCTCTTTTAAACTCTAATAAAATACAAGTACACATTTGCAAGTTTGACATTGGAGGTGGGATGAGGTTTTAATGTGGATATGGACATTATTCTCCATTAAGTCCTTAATTAAATCCTAAATTCAGTACATTTTTCTCCATTAACTAAATCCTAAATTAATCCAGTAGAATGAGTGCCTGACAAGTAACAGAATTATACGTATTGAGAAAATAGGTTTTTATTGCACGTAAATTCAAATAATCTACTGTTGTAAAAAGAAATTCTGAGTATTTAAAATAAACAATCCAAACCAGTGCAAGGCTTAAATTAGTCTTGCAAAATTGATTAGTCGAGACTGCTAAATTAAAATATTTTGATTAGCAATTCAATGTATATGATTAGCAAATATGTATATCCTTACTTCAATCGGGGCCAATGCAAGAAATGTGCCTCCTGTAGGGCAGCAGAGGGCCTAGGGACCTCGCTGGCTTGTATCACAACTGATGGTATAATGAGGATGCCTTTTGTTTGACATGTGACTGGACAATGCTACCCTTGCAAATTCAACAAGGATTCCTACTAGTGCCTCGCAAATAGTTAAAACTCACTTATCTATCAGCAGAGCATTTAAATGGCAAGCTCCTTATTAGTGGTGGTTCATTGATGAACCAATGTTTCTGACAGGTGTTATTTTTCCCTTCACATGATATGCAGTTGTAAGCATGATTCTGTCAAATAGTGACTACAAGAAATGTACCTTATCATACAATGGGCGTGTAAGTATTAAACGTACATTGCCCAAACTGCTACGATGTTTTTTAGCTTCACATTATTTTGCAGTTTCCCATTCAGGAATGGGTAAATAAAGCTGCAACCATATTATTTGTTCTCAACATATTTCTATATGGCTTTATATATTTTTCAGCTTGGATGATGTAAGTTTCAAAAAATCTCTACAAAACAGAGTATTCTTTAAAACCAAAGAACTATTTCTACCAACTAAAGCTGGGAAGATATTTGGTTAAGGGCCTTATGTTGCAGGCTGGTCTCAAAACCCGGCTTCACAATTAACTAAAGTGTGTGTGATCTTTGGCAAATCATTTTATCATCTCACTGTGTGTTATCTGCCAGAATTAGAAGTTCCCACAAGCCATTCAGTTGACATGTGTACGCTGCGCAAAAAAAAGCTCATTCAAGGTACTGCTTCATATATAATAATGATAATGCCACTTGTTAATCTGCACATCGAAGTTATTTGTCTCTTGGTTTACTTATAAAAACGTTTTGTAATATAACTTACCATCACATTGAGTATCCAAGGCTACATGTGAGCACATTTAATCAATTCCAGTAATGTCAATACGTATGCAAATTAGGGGAGGCTTCATATATTTATTTTTCTCGCACAGCCACACAAATTATAAACCTGACAACTTTCAGTGGAAAACAAAGTTCACGTTTGTTATCAAAAGTTGAATGTCGGCATGCACATCAAGTTCCCATCACATGGCATGTGCATTATTTAGAAATGACGAGCCTACACTTCGCACGCTTGGTCCAGACTATAGAACCTGGCAAAATATGGGTTAACCATAATCTTAGCTTTTGGTGCGGTCATTGAATTAAGATGATGTCCAAATGGTTACGATACCCAGAGCAATACATACATGGCACTGCAGCTTTGCATGAGAAATTCAGACTTTCACGTGCACCCAGACCTCAGCCTTACATGTGCAAACCTAGCCTTTCATATGCAGCATAGCCTTTCAGGCACACAAACTATAGCCTTTCACATAAATGCATATTTGCACACTCAGACCTTCACATTCTTTCAGATGCATGCACACAATAGCATTTTGCATGCGCACATGAAAGCCATTGCTGTCTGAGTGGAATAGAGAGCTTGGAATAGGTGGGCAGTGAAGAGAGGGGGATTAGAAGACAATTGATTTAGGAAGCAAGATGTATGAGAAAGAAATAGATGAAAGAGCAGCCTCGCAGTAGAGATTAGGGGATATGCACAAGAGAATGTTATAAGGTCTGGTGGAGAAAAGTCAACAAAATAAGGGGTAGACCATCAATAAAGGGTGCAAAAGTGAGCAAAAAAGATAATGAAATAGAAAAAATGCTGGGGAACAGGTGGAAGAAATGACAGATCAGAGAGAAGGGCTAACTCAATTAGTACCATCCTGACTCCCTCCCAATATTTACAGTGAAAGACAGACAAGCTCCCATACGGTCACCCTTATCTGCAGTTTCCATCAGCCAAAGTGCTCATTAAAACCAAACATTGGGGTCAGCCTGGAATAATAAACATGCTCATCTTCTCTGCATTTACATCAGTTTGTGCGACATGATTTATAAAACGAAAAGCAGTTAATCATTGTCTAGTGAATTGCGATGCGATACAGTTTATGCCTTGGATTTATTCTTTCATAGGGTAAGTGCCATCTGCCTGTAAAATTAATCCTTACTTTCAAGAGGGCTTGGTCATTTTGTGGTGTGCATTATTGTTCCACAAGCCTGATTTGTTGAAATCCTATTGTCAAAAGAAGGTTAAAAAGAGTAGAATCATTATTTTCAAGTTACAGTTGATTTTATTTAGTTGTGTGATTTATTTAGTTATGTGATCTCATGAGATTTTAGTGAGCACTTTATTCCAATTGTTTGTGTGATCCATTGGTGGTTATGTGCTCATTTACCACTGACAGATTTATCTAAGGCTGAGCTTTTGACTCCCATTGGTTGCCCAGCATGCTGACAATTAAGTCCTTTATTAGAATTGCCTTTTGTGATCTATTGATGGTTCATTTATTTCCACTGGCTATTTGCTATGTGGAGGGTTAAGTCCCTCAATCCTTTTGAAAATACCTGAGAGTTGAGTCATGTATTCGCATTGGCTGTCTGTATGAGCCATTTATGACGAAAGCTATTAATTTCAAATGACTGATGCTTTGCGGCAGGACCTTTTATTATTCTTGATTGTGTTGAGTCCTTTTAATCCCATTGGCACTGCAATCTTTTTAGGAGTAAGTCTTCTACATGCATTCACTGTGGGATCTGTTGTGTCCCTAAGTCCATAGAGCGGTATGATCTATTGCGTTTTGAGAATATAACCACCAATAAGAAATGGGCTGTTGAGAGTAAAGGACTTGACCATCAAACAATATAGCCTCTGAGAATGTGTGATTTAGTCTGATTGTACACTGTGTTGGATGATCATATAGAAGTGTTATTAATTAAACAAACTGTCTAATTTGTGTAAAAAGAGAGTTGAAAGTAAGCGCCTGGGATTATTTAAAATGTTGAATTATTGAGAATTATTTAAAATTCTCAAAGAATTAGAATCCCCCTCCCCTGCCCCTGACGTGTGCACCAAAGACAGCACTTGGTGCAACAATATACAAAACGCACTTCTCAACAAAATAACCACTTTGCAATCCAAAATCAACGCCAAACAAAACTCCCTCCACACTCCTACATTTAGCAACACCCTGCCACCTAAAATAACCACCCCCGACTCCCCGGTGCCATTCAGCTTCACACCGCTCTCTGTTCTGGAAGTTGAAAAAATCATCTGCAACTTAAAACCCTCCAACTGCCAAGGGGACGCATGTCCAGCCCAGATCATTAAGGAATCGGCTCATGACCTCGCACCTTTATTACCACATTTATCAATGCCTCCTTTCAATCGGCAGTGGTCCCTAACAATTTGAAGGATGAATGGGTCATCCCCCTCCTAAAAACACCTTAGATCCGGAGGTCCCAACCAACTACAGGCCCATCACGACGGTCCCATTTCTGCCAAAAATCTTAGATAGAGCAGCGTATCTTCAGATACAGAACTACCTGGAAACTAACAATCTACTAGGCACGAGACAATCCGGCTCCAGACCTAAGCACGGTACGGAGACAGCCCTCCTAGATCTCAAAACCCAAATTGAGGACTTAAAGACAAAGGCAAACTAGCCCTGCTATTACAATTAGATTTATCTGCAGCCTTCGATTTGGTTAACCACCAAATCCTCTGTCACCACCTGAAAACGGCCGCCCACTTTTCCGACAAGGCCACTAACTGGATTCAATCCTTCCTGGATAACAGACAGATGAGGGTATTCTCCCCTACTGCCGCTGCAAACCCCGCACCAGTCCCTTGCGGAGTCCCCCAAGGATCGTGTGTATCCCCTACCCTTTACAATGTTTTCACTAAACCCCTGTTTGATGTGCTCGACTATCTGAGTGTCATCTACACTAACTATGCCGATGACACCCAGATACTCATCCCCATCACAGGCGATTACACGGTAGACTCGAAATCCTTACATGATTTATACCTCATCATCCAAACCTGGATGGCACAACTTGAGCTCTGTCTCAATGACGACAAGACAGAGCTCCTCATCCTAGGCACACAGCAAAGACTTAACAAGCTGAACCCACTGTTCAGCTCCTTTTTAATATCGACGAAAATTCCATAAAAGTTTTCCAAAGATACCAAAACGCTCGGAATCTACCTCGATTCCACTCTCCCTCCACAGACAAACGAATGCAGTTGCGGCCGCCGCTGCCTACACCTGCAAGTTGATCACAGCATGCCGCCCTTTTCTTTCCACTCAACTGTACTATCCTTGCTAGAACTCTGGTCATGTCCAAACTGGACTACTGCAATGCGCTGTACCAAGGCACTAATCAAGGCAACTTAGACAAACTCCAGGTCATACAAAACAACGCCATCAGAGCAGCCCTTAATATCCCTAGATCTGCCCCCATCTCGGAAACCAGGAAGAACCTTCATTGGCCATCAGTCACCCAAAGGATCTCTCTAAAATCGCTTGCCCTGACCTACAAATGCATGAATAACCTGGCCCCCATCTACCTCTCCTCACGGTTCACGCAGTATACACCATCTCGATCTCTAAGATCTACCCTCAACCAGAAGCTAATGATCCCTAGATACAAGCTCCAAACAGCCGGTGGATCCAGCTTCCCAGATCTGGCTGCCAAATTATGGAACTCTGTCCCCCCTACTATCAGAAACCTTCCTTCTCTGAATCTCTTCAAACACAAAGCCAAACATTGGCTGGTCACATCTGAGGTCCAAGCTGCACTTTGAATACTTGATTATCTATGTATATATGCACAAACTACCAATGCGTTTGATTACTATGTCAATTGAAATGTTACCTGAAATGTCGTAATATTATGTAACCACTGTTGCTAAAATATGCGCCCGGTAGCCTCCGGGCCTGGTTTGCGCTATACAAATAAAACAAATACAAATATACTGCCGTAATGCTAAGTTTTCTCACATGACGTTCATCTTTTGCTTATTGATCCTTGGTGGGGGTGGGGGGGTTATAAAGGACAAAGAAATAGGTTCCATTTTATAGGTAAGCAGTCCGGTAAATTGAAATGAAGAGTGTGACGAGGTAATCTGAGCAGGTATTTATTTAATACAAGACAAGCACTTGGAACTATCTTTCTTAGGTTTTACTCACTTATCTGGTATCTCATGCCCCAGGTAGTCCACTGAGGTTCCTCCATATTATGCCTTTCCTCTCCAAAACATCTAACACTCTTTGCAAAATCCCATCATGCTCCTCTCCTGCCTCGTCACAAATCTACTCCTCTTCAAAGCCGTGAACCCCTCTCATTATACTAAACCACTTGAACATTGCCTTTTGAAATACCGAAACTCCCAAAACTAGACCAAACGGCATCCTATGGAACTTAAATATTCCCTTGTATGAAATGAACACCTTTAATTTTCTCGACTGAGGTTCCATGACCGTCTAGCGCACCTCTGGATCAGCATCACATTGCCAGGTAACCTATTTGGGGCTACGGCAGTGACAATCCATTGCGCTTGTCTGGACTAGCATTGTGTCGCCGTCTGCAGGCAACACAGACAGCAGGGCACAGTGGAGAGTCTGGAAAGGACTGCTTTATTGTTTACAGTAGGGCTGGCCGTGTATGCAGTCCATACCACGGCCACCACAAACCACCTCCTAGGGTTGGATGACCGTTGGCCACACACTCTACGTCACGCACCATTGGACGGACACTTTGCTGTGGGCACTGCTCAGCTCTGGTTACCAGAAGGGGTTCTACTTAGTCGTCGCCAGTGAAGTGAAGAGCGTGACGAGGTAATCGGAGCAGGTCTTTATTTAATATCGTAAGTACTGCGAACAAAGCCCCCAGCCATCAGTTTCTCGACGCCCTTCTCCAACTGACTAATGGAATCCTTATATGTCATTATTGACATCTCGACATTCTACATGCCACACCCTTCCGAGCCGTCACATACCACACAGATACAACATGCTACTGTAGCCACACTAATAAAAAGGGCTATGAAAATAACCCATTAGTGCTGTTGAGTCATTGTGAGCCTGTGACAAACTGCCATGCGAATATACAAGTTATAAAAGAAATGGTGTTTCCGTTTTTATTACTACGGTGGAAAACCTGTTTCGTAGTACTTACTAATCATAGATCAGGATTCAAGTACATTGACGATAAATTTGTCTTGTGCCCTTTAGTACTGTTATTTTAGGCAGCACTCTTTGGAAAGTGGTGGTGAGATCTGTAGCCCTATAGCTAAGCCCCAGTTCAGATTACATGTAGAGGGAGGGTTGTCCACATCACGTGTCCCAAGGTTTTGAGTGATTATTTTCCATCTGTCTATTTTAGAGTTTTGAACATCTTTAACAGTTTGTTTTGTAAAGAATCAATTTAAGTATGCTGATACATGTTTCACAGCCACAGGCGCTATCTCCAGGCCAAATTAAGAGACACACTCATGAAATGAATGCAGTGATTCACCAGAAGATTGTTTTCTAGTTAAAACACAGTATTGAAATTGCTAGGGTGATAGCTGGGGTGTCTGCAAAACCTTGTGCTCCTCAATAAAAAGAGAAATCCTTGATCAGCCTCTCTTAACTTTACAGGTTTGGAATCACATTGCGATTCCTCGGTATCGCGTCTCTATTCTCAACAGGAGCTGGGCTTCTCTTCAGTTTCAAGGTTTGTAGATTGACTTGTCGTGCATGGCTAGGACTGGTGTACTCTCCCGAGACCCCTCCTCACCACCTTCTTCTGATGATCTGTCTCTGGTCTCTGAGGATTCCTTTCGTCTGGTCTTCTTGACTTCCTTGGTCTTCTTCTCCTTCTTATCGTGTAAGTAGGGTCTGGCTCCCCCGGAGGCCACGTTGGCAATGGTCGAAGTCCTGGCCGAAGGGAACCCCAGGGAGCCAGCCCCAAAGCAGCGAAAAAGCCTCCTTGCACCAAAAACCCTGCTAGAAGAGTCCTCTAATGATGACACGATTCCGTAGAAAATGAAGACTGAAGAGTCCTTGAAGTTTGAAATCTGGAAGTCCGTCTCCTCCTTCTCCCTGATTACAATGTCCTTGGGAGGATTGTGCGGGACCCAGCTGGTAGAAGTGTTGGGCCGGGTTGTGAAAGTTCATAAGGGCGACCAACCCCCCAGCAGAGTTACTTAGGGACTAGTCGTATCAAGATGGAAACGCAGAGGATTAAACCCCTATGCAAAGGCAATGATTTGGAATACACAGAGAACAGGAAAGGCGTAAGTGAGGCAAGAAGAACCCCCAGAGCAGCGGAAAGGTAGTGCAAACGCACAAGAAAAGGATAGTCGGAAACGGGTAGCGATAAACATCACCATAGTCGGAAATGGAAGGCTAGAGAGACGGCACACGCGTGGGGAAAAAGAGAAGCTGTACCTGCCGGAAGATCGCTGGTACCAGCCCACGTCAGGACGCCAGGTGGAACACAGGATACAAGAGGGAGAGGCTGAATGGGCAAAAAAGGCTATCCAAAACAAGAGGAGAGCGGAGAGGAACTGCAAACGCAGCAGCGGGTAACCAGGAAAGAACTGATGCAACTCATTGTGCATACGGCGCAGTGCATTGTTATAGTAACGCTGGGCGGCCATCTTGTGAGGACTAGACCGTATCCGCAGTCTTGTTTCTTGGGAATACACTGGATCGAGTGTAAAGATCTATACTGATGTTTCCACCAGTGCCAGACTCGCCATGGCTGCAGCATGACATGACTCTACAGTCGCAATGTTTTCTCCAGCTCCTTCAGTAGACTTGACCCTCTCGAGTGAAGCAGAATTTGGCTCGAGCAAAAGACCCTTGGCTGCTGGAAGTAGGGTGTTACACAAGTGAACTGCAGGAGGAGACCGCTAACTGACTGCCAAAAGAGCTCACTGGCAGAATGGGAGGTATGCATATGTTCGTTTAGAGCATAGCATGCTCTGGTGAAAACGAAATCACCAAGACTATTGGAATGAGATGAAAAGTAGTCTGGCACAGGATTAGCTTTGTGTTTGGCAAAATGAAGGAAAATTTTCAAGTGAGCAGCCTTTGTGTTCTGCTGCTCGATCACTTGTTGGTTCTGAAAGGCATTAGAGATTTAATGACTATCACAAGACCTATGTATACGGCATGCAAAAAACATTTGCCCCTCCATCTGCGCAGATGGGGCATTCTGAAGATGGCACTCAAGTGGGCCATTTTCTGAATGAAGTGCGCTGCTCTGTGCCAATAGCTGAGCCAAATCACTAGGTACCAGTGAAGAGGACCCCAAAGTCAAATCATGAGCTCCCCTAGTTCTTGGAGACCACCGATGTCTGACTCGATGCCCCCTCTCTTCCCAGCCGGTTTTAAATAGGTTAACATCCCCACCCCTTTTCTCATATGTTCGATTGGCCCTCTACTCTTCCTAGTTTTTTTGCTCCAAGGTAGGTTCTTTGGTCCAGTGCTGTTGACCCTGGGGCCTCTGGATATGATGTTGAATATTATGTTGAATCGGAAGGAGGAGACGGGAAGTTGTGAGAATTCTGTCAGCCGGCTTGGATCCCATTTCTCTTAATTTCAGCAATCTTTCTTGAAATACGAGCGTGGGTGGTTGACTTTGTTTCAGGGTGTTGGAGTTTGGGAGTAAGTTTGCTCAATGAGAACATTTTGGAACAAAACATTGTTGGTGTTCCTTAAGTCCTCAACAGGATACTGTTACGCTCACCTGGCTCCCACAGAGGCGTCGATCTGAACTGGACAGCTGCGGTCTCCACCAATGTGACACGTAGGGCCGAGATGACGGACTGGACTGGCCCACCTAGCTTCGTTTGCTTGGCCCGTAGGAATATCCTTCTGCAAATGGAGAAGGGGAATTAACCACCCGTGGAGTCAAGTGTAAATTTCCCCCACCCCGCTGTTCTCCCCACAGATCACCTTTGATCTCCCCTCCTATAGTCTCACCTGATGGTTTGAAAAGATGAGCTCTCCATCCTGCATTGAGTGCAGGGGCGCGTTGATAACCAGTTGCTTCACTGGTTCGAAGGAATCGGTGAGTTCCAGAACAATAATGACTCCGAAAAATATGTGGTTCGTAAGAGTTTACATGTCTGACTTTCACTCTTGTACGATTCCTTGTAGTTTGCAGCTTGACCCCAGCAAAGAGTTCCTTGTGGTAGCTGACGAGTAAGGATTTGGCTTATCCTACCCATCTCAATAGTATAAGGCCAGAATGTAAGCTGCCTGTTTCCCTTATTCAGGTGTGGCGAGAAAATATGAAGTTTGAGGAACTATGCCTCCGGCGGTAAAATTAGGTAAGTCTATTGCGGTGAGGAGAGTTCCTTCCCCTTGTCCCGTTGTCTCACCTTGTCGTCCTTTTGTTCCCCTTAGGGGCCGGGGTGCGGCGAGGATGCGATGGAGACTGCGCTGACCCGTGAAGAGGAATAGTACCCCCAGCGGTAATCGGGTAAGTCTATGGGGGTAGTTACTATTGCCTCTATTTCCTTGGCTCACCTTTGCTGTTCTTGTGTTACCCTTAGGTGCTAGAATGCGGCGGAACGTGCAGAAGGATACGGTGGATCGTGAGGATGCTGCGAGGACCGGTGAGTTCAGCGCGGCGCTGCAGCAGGCGAGGCGGCGCGCGTAAATGCTTCTTTCTTCTGGTTCGATGGTGCGGTGGATCCGGAATCCAGGTAAGGATCGAAGGTTTGCTCTTCTTATTCTAACCTTTCTCCTTCTCTTCTTCCCTTTTTCTAGGAGCTGCAGACTCGAGGCGGGCGTGGCAGAAGTCTGGATGCAGGCTTGCAGACACGGTGAGCGTTACGCTGCTGGATGCAGAATAACGCGAAGCGTGTGCTGCTCTTCGGGCGTGGTTTAAATAGCCCCCAAAGTAGTCCCAGGTGAGTATTCTTCCCCAGCCCCACCCGAGTAAAAAAATAGTCCCTAGGTAAAATAGTCCCTTCCAAGCCTCATTTGGCTTGGGGCTCTGCAGCATGGTTTGCACCAGTTAAGCTTGCAGCATGGTCTGCATGAGGTAAGTTTACTCTATGAGCCTGGCGCCTATGGCGCCAGGACTGACTCTCCATATGAGCCTGGTGCCATAGGTGCCAGGACCGCACGCAAACGGCCCCAAACAGGGGCTTTTGGGCTTGCTCAAAACACCTTGATGCCTGCTTCTGGGGTTGCTGGACCTGGTCTGGTTCCCCGGGGTAGGCATCTCTTTCATCTTTTCTGGGATAGGTACTTTCTTTCATCTTTTCTGGGATAGGTACTTTCTGGATTACTCTGAACTTTTAAGACCTCCAGTTTAATTATATTATTTACAACAGAATAACTCAAATAACAGCCTGATAAGATGGGTTATGTACATGAGCTAGGTGAGACCTACTTCTTTCAGGCTATTGCCATCCCTACAAAAATGTTTCATATGGGTATGCCCTCAAGACCATGAATAATGTGAGAAACCCGACGGCTTGCTCACTTATGAAACCCAGAGTTTCTTTGTTCAGGTGGCCAGGGCCCGGGCCATCACCTTTGGAACCAGACCCTGGGGGTGGACCAGTGCG
The DNA here is from genome assembly GCF_040938575.1 of Ambystoma mexicanum. Classification (NCBI taxonomy): domain Eukaryota; kingdom Metazoa; phylum Chordata; class Amphibia; order Caudata; family Ambystomatidae; genus Ambystoma; species Ambystoma mexicanum. The sequence continues at coordinate 233,871,690 of NC_090934.1, forward strand.
GGAGGATCTCCTGAGCAGGGGGTCCTTGGGGACAGTTGGAGGAATGCCCTCGAGAGAGAGATGCAGTATTTCTCCCCCCCACCCCCTCTTTCTGATAAACTCCCAACACAATCTCCACTTTTATAGGTTCTGAATCCTGTCCCGTTACCCTCTTTCCAATTCCAACAGGTGCTAACATTAAAGGGAGGCGTAGGAGAAGAGATATATCCCTATCTGACCTCACCACAGTTACTATGGGACATTATCATCTAAAACCCATTCACCTACAACCACACATCTGCCCCTTTCACCCTGACAAACACTTACAGAGGTTTCCCTCCCTCATTAGGGAAAACTGCAACTCCTGTACTTCCTCCTCATTGCCTTCTGTCAACCACTAGGACTACGAAGAGGAACAGAGCTATGAAGATTGTCCATTGGAACCAATGTGCCATAGGTTCCTATGTGCAGTCTCCACCTTGTCTCACTAACGAGGACAGGCAGAGCCAGGCCTCCCTTTTTAACCACCCACACATTGCTCCCTGTCAGTATAAAAGGTGGAGCACTTTGACACACTTTGAGTGAGCTGGGGATGCAGTGTGGACCAGAAGAGCAGAGGAGATAGCTGAAGGAACCCTGGAGAGTCTGGAAGGGAGCTGATGGCCAAGACGCTGATTATGTGTTGTTGAAGGGCTGCAGCAGAGCTGAGGAGCTGTGCCTTCCAAGAGCCAGAGAGGGTAGAACGTATCCTGCTGACTCTGTCCACAGAAGTACTCCCTTCCCCTGGGCCAATAAGTGAAGCCCAGTTACCTGAGAGGCAGGTGGGTAGACCCTGACCTTGACCCAGAGAGCTCTAGAGAAGTTGCTTGCCAGAACCCTGCTAACCAGATGAGTCTCCTGGTAAGAGAGGAAATCCCGGAGAGCTTGTGTGGCTGGAGCGGGAACCTGAGCATTGAATTTGAGAAAGAAAGCAGGAAATCCCATGAGGGATTATTGGACTTGAAGTTCTTTTTGAAATTAAGTGAAATTGAACTGTAAAATAAAGTTAACACACTGGTCCGGCGGAAAATAAAAGTATGCCCATTCAAAAGAGACTGCACTGTGAAAGGGTTCTGAGCCAGAATGAGGGAGACCCAGAAATGGTGTTTAAAGAGACATTGGGCCTCCTTATGAGTTTGCTGGTCCAGCAACAACGGTACCGGTAAGCTTGGCGGTACCATTGTTACCAGACCAGCAAACTATGAGTTCTGCTCACGGGTGCCTCTTTCGCCTGTCAGGTCTGACCTGGCGGGCAGACCGGCACCTGTGATTCGAGCATGTCCGATGCACCGGCACCATTCACAAATGGTGCCGGTGCATCCAACCTCCCCTTCCCATTAAGTCCAATGGGAATTAATATTTTCCGGCGCCCGGGAATGGGCAATTACTGTGTCCGCTGGGGCTGTAATACCCTGGCAATTGCCCAATCCCGGGCACCCGACTACCGGCATGGCTACTCCCAGACACATAATGAGGCCCATTCTTTTGTTAAAGCCAAAGCTGAAGAAAGCCTGAGAAGATTGTGTGAACTGTTCAATCTTGTCAAATATTTGAACTGTGTAAAAGCCTTCGAGTACCATAAGGCATAGCAAACACAAACAAATAAAGCTAGGGGAAGGGCACCCCGAGAAAGGAAAGTGAAACGGTTTGAGCCCGAAAGAAGGGAACCAAGGAAAGAAATTGAAGGTGAGAGGCCGGGGCCCGTTTCATGGGGCCTATAGACACTTAAAATACATTTTCCTTTGGCACTTTTGTGTTTGTGCTGAAGAGCTTGGAACTGGTGCTGCACGCAGGGGATTGACCTGGACTTCAGGGTGGCGGATGAAAGGGAGACCCGAGAGGTCAAAACCCAAACTTTGAGAAGGAGGAGTACTTGAATGCGAAGTGGGCTCTGGAGGGACGAGGCTGCTACCCTAAGTGTAAAGTGTGCCCATACGTCAGGTGCTCCACCCCAGTGTTATACAACGTGGGCAAGAATCTCTTTTTAATTTTTTTTTTTTATTCACTTTATTTTCATTTTCAATTACAGAAAAACAAGTAAATACAGAATAACAATGACTAGGTCAATGGTGAAATTTGCATAGAACATCATTTAAGAGATATCAATTAAGGAAAAAGGAACCACAAATTATAAAACATCCCAAGAAGAAGTACAATCAACGACCACACATACAGGACCACAAACGACAAGATAAAACAAAACACAAACACCCACAACACACAACCTATATTGTAAACTAGACCAATCCGAAAATTCTCAAATGAAGCACATTTCACCCATAAAGATCAGAGAAATTCCTCCATTGTTCATCATAGCATCCTTCTTTGTGCAACTTACAAAACATTAGTCTTCTCATAATGAAAAAGAACTTGCACATCAAAAATCCAATCCTCAACTATTGGCTTCTTCCTCATTTTCCACACCTTCAAAATCTGCTTTGTAGCTACCAACAAAACCTTAGTTATCCAACACAATGTTACCCAATTAATTCTGTAAGTGCTACTCGGTAATAGTAAAATAATTGCCAATGGATTCCTAGGAAATGCAATATTCCAAACCTTGTCGATCGTATCAACTACATCACTCCAAAATGTCCTCACCCTCTCACAGTTCCACAACATGTGAATCAGCGTACCTCTCACTTTCCCACAACCCCAACATTTATCACCATAAACCAGACCCAAATCACACATGCGAGCAGAGGTCCGATAGATTTTACCCAAAATCCTCTGATGTATGTAACGTAATTGCAAATCCGTTTTTGCCCGTACCGTTACTCTCCAAACCTTATTCCAATCAACCAATGTCAATTCTCTACCCAACTCCTCCGTCCATGACAATCTTGGCTTGTCCCACGAATCGATCCACTGCACATCCAACCGCATAGCACACAGATAATCCGACACTTTCCTAGACCCACAGGTCAGTAGATTAAGAACCCCAGGCTCCCGCAATAGCAGAGCATCCGAATCCTTTCAGACCTCAAACACGACAAATCATTGTATCTCCTCAACTCTCCATTTCGTAATCCACATTTCTCTACGAGCCCACCAAAAGGAACCATTCTGTCATCACCCCAAATATCCCCAATTTTCAAGATACCTCTGCTAATCCAACTCCTCCAATTCAATGGTCTATTATTTATCTGGAGACCAGGGTTGTGCCAAAGGGAGGCCTCTTTATAAATGAATAACCCTTGCTCATTTCCCACAATTAGAGACATCAATGCCACTTTCGTCGCCAAAACTGTCCTCAACAGGCGCATTTTCCTTGGCAACTTTCCAAACTAATATAAACACTTAATGTCATATGGGAGGAAGTTTCGCACCTCAATCTGCACCCACCAAGGCAGCTAGTGCAGATCACTAACAGAATAGCTAGACGCCCTCTTTAAAAGGAAACCATTAACATAGTTTTTAAGGACCGGATAGCCAAAACCTCCATCCTTGACACTGCGAGTCATAATATAACAAGGAATTTTAGCCTTCTTCCCCAGAGTAAATCTTGAAACAACCTATCTAGCCGCTGCAACACCTTCCTCGTGAAAAGTAAGGGCAAAGACTGAAGAACATACAAGACTTTTGGTAATAAAATCATTTTAATCGCGTTAATCTTAGCCCAAATGGTCAACATGAAACGTTCCCACCTCCTAATATCCTTCCGAAGCACCTCCACAAGTTTGTCTACATTATACTCAACCAATTTCCCAACATCCCGGATAAGATGTATGCCTAAATATTTAACACTCACATTTTCCCACTTACAATCCCAATCCAACAACTGTTCATGCCTAGGTGAGCTTTTTACCGGAAATACCTCAGTCTTCCCCCAATTAATCCGATTGCCAGACAGCCTACCTACTTCCTCAAAAATGTCCTTCAACAAGACTCCTCCCTCAGCAGGATTACTCAAAACTACTACAACATCATCAGCATATGCCAGCACCTTAAGTTCCCCATCCCCTACACACAAACCTCTAATTCCTCCATGTTGCCGAATATACGCCAACAAAGGCTCTAACACCAAATTAAACAGCAGAGGGGCCAAAGGACATCCTTGTCGTGTGCCCCCAAACAGTGTTAATGACTCTGAAAATCCACCATTCACCCACACTTTTGCTGTTATTCCCATCTGTAAAGACTGAACTGCCCTAACAAACAGAGGCCCAAACCCCAATTTCAACAACGTGTAATTTAAGAACCTCCAGTTCACCCTATCAAACGCTTTTTCAGCATCTACAAATATAAGTAAAACATCATCGGTCACAGAATCTGGCAAGTCCCAAAATGTTCAGCAACGTTCTAATATTATCATACCCATAACGATTCTTCATAAATCCAGACTGTGAACGATCGATCAAACCCCCCCATATACTCACTAAGGCGAACAGTCCGAATCCTAGTGAAAATCTTCATATCAACATTAAGCAAAGAAATAGGTCTGTAATTACAGCATCTTTTCACATCTTTCCCTGGTTTCGGGATTACCGTAATTATAGGTTACACGTAGCCTCCCCTCTTGTAGAATACAATTATACAGATTACACAGAATAGGTGCCAATAGCTCTATACATTCCTGATAGAATTCTAAAGTCAATCCATCCATACCTGGTGACTTCCCTCTAGTGAGATCACTAATGTAACCTCCTCAACAGTAACAGGACTATCCATAAATGTTTTACCCTTTCTGTCATCCTTTTGTTTCCCACTGATTTTCTGTTTGTGTTACATGTCCCTATTTACTTGTATGGTATTATTGAGTGAGGGCATGCAATAGGTTTTCTAGTTTGTTATTCTTTGGGACTAACGAGGGACTATGACCGTTTCTTTTTATTTAGATGGTAGAGTGTACTCCCATCTTTATTGTTTGGGCAAGACAGGAGTTCTTCCAACCCCTTTTTGAAGTAAATAACACATGATTTGTATCTTTTGTGTCCTCGTCCTTCTTGTGATGCCATGTCTGACTCACAATAACCTGTTGCCTAAGTAGGTGCCAGCGTGTTTATTGTGACTTTAGCAGTAAGTCTATGAAACATTTCTAGCACTCCATACAAATCCAACAGCAAAATAATATAGACCTTGTGTACAAACGTTTTTTATTTGAGTAGAAGGAGACTTACCAATATCCTTTAGTTAAAGAGGGAATTGCTCTGGTGCCTCAGACCTTCTCAATGAATGTATTAGTCTGAGGCATAGGGTAGGTGTTTGTGAAGAAATGACTGCTGTCCTACAGGAGTACAAAGAGGAGGAATGGCTAAACCGCCTGCTGCGTCCTCACACTTAACAAAACATGCGGGATCTATGAGGGGTCGGTAATGCGAGGCGGACAACTGCTTGTAGTTGTCTCAAAGTAAGACATTTTACTAAATAAGTTTGCCAATAAAGTCTTGCTTGCCCTACTCTACCGAGGAATTCACTACCTAGTCTAAAGGCTAAGGGAACAATCTCTAGCATGGGTAAACTGGCCCTCATTTATGGTATAATATGATATGGTATTTATAACGCGCCTATACACAAGTGTTTCAAGGTGCGACGTGGCAGGGAAGGGAAAAAACAGTGGAAAGACAGACAAACGATCCTACTAGGCCAAGTATCATTCATATCGCGCAAGGGTAGGGAGAAGAGAAAGTGCCTGGGGGAAGGGAGAGGGGAAGTGCAGTACATGGGATGGAGGAATACATACGATAGGTAAACGGCCTGATGGTGGCAAGTGCAAGGTAGAGCAGAAGTGCTTGGGTGGAGGAGGGGGGGGGACTCAAGGGATACAGAAAACAGTCCCCAAGTGCAGGGGGTTTCCAGGGAGGCAGGGCAGGAGTGCAAGGGGTGGGACCTGGCCCCAGGGTCAGAGGGGTGGCCAGGTAACCAGAGCAGGTTAGGCCGGGGGTTTCAGCAGGGGAGAGAGGCAGAGAAAGCAGAAGCAAAGAGGAAGGTTTTGAGGTGTTTCCGAACCGGAGATGGTTCTCCTCAAGTTTCAGGGAGGCAGGAAGGCTGTTCCAGAGGGAGGCTCCTGCCGAAGAGGGGGATCTACCACCAACTCGTTGCTTGGAGAAGCGGCTGACCCTGAGGGAGTTGGAGGCAGATGAGCGGAGAGCCCGAGAACAAAGGTATTTAGGAAGAGAGAGTTGAAGGTAATGTGGCCCCAGGCCCCAGAAGGCCTTGTGGATAATGCAGAGGGTTTTGAACTTAATCCTTGCAGCCACTGGGAGCCAGTGCAGAGATTTCAGTCCAGGAGAGATACGATCTCCGGGCTTGAGGCCAAGGACAAGTCTCGCAGTCCTGTTTTGGATAAGTTGCAGAGGGCGGAGAGTAGAGGCAGGCAGGTTTAGATAGAGGCTGTTGCAATAGTCCAGCTTAGAGAGAACCAGGGCTCTGGAAACAGTGAGCTTCTGGGGGAAAGACACGGGAGGCGAGGAAGAATACCTCCGAGGAAGTGCAGCTGGTAGTGTGACTTCTTAGAAACGTCAGAGATGTGAGGAAAGAAGGAGTGTGGAGTCAAAGATGACCCCAAGGTTTTTAGCCTTGCAGGTGGGAACAGGAAGAGGGCCAAGAGAGGCCGTCCAGAGAGATGCAGGGAAGGAGGGAGAGGGTGTGCCTATGAGTAGAATCTCGGTCTTACTGGCATTAAGGCAGAGGTCATTGGCAGCACACCACTCCTGGATAGCAGACAGACAGACAGTCAGCAATGAGGGAGGGAGAGGAGGAGGCCGAGGGTAGCTTGAGGATGAGCTGGGTATCATCCGCATAGCACTGAAAATTGGGGCAGAGAGCGGTGATGTGGTGGGCAAGGAGTGCCATGTATTGGTTGAACAGCCAGGGGGAGAGGTTAGATCCCTGGAGGACACCACAGGTAGAGAGAAAGATATCGGAGAGGAAGGACCCAAGTTGGACCTGGGAGGGTCGGTCAGAGAGGAAAGAAGTCAGCCATGCCAGAGCCTGTCCTGTGATAACCAGGTTATCACGGAGACGGTTGGGCAGGATGGTGTGGTTGACCGTGTTGAAGGCAGAAGAGGGATCAAGCAAGATGAGGACACACGGGGTGTTGGAATCAAGGTTGGAGAGTAGGTCTTCATGGATGTTCAGGAGAGCAGTTACCGTGCTTCTAGCAGCCCTGAAGCCTGACTGGTGGTCATGAAGACAACCAACAGATTTGGTGTGGAGATTAAGATGGGAGATGGCCAGTTTCTCCAGGAGTTTGCCCAGGAAGGGAGTGATGGAGATTGGGCGGTAGCAGGAGGGGTTGGCAGAGGGTTTCTTAAGAGGGTGCACAAGGGAGTGCTTCAGGGGGGATGGGAAGACTCCAGTGGCGAAGGAGTGATTGCAGAAATCGGCCAGGGCGGGAGCCAGGGAGTCGATGTGGTCCTTGATGGTTTTGGAGGAACAGGGGTGGACCTGTTTTGACAAGACTGTCATAGATCGGACTTGTCTAGAAACCTTGTCTGCAGAGAAAAGGGGAAAGGCAGGGAGGGAGGGGGGGTGCCAGCAGAAGGGTCAGAGGAAGAGCAGGAGATGGAGGGAGGGAGGCGAGAAGAGAAGAGGAGAGGAGAGTGAGGACAGGATGTCCTGAGTCTTAGAAATGAAGTGAGAAGCCAGTGCCGTGCAGAGGGCCTGGGAGGGGACAGGAGATGTAGAGACAGCAGCAGGGTTGGCCAGTTTCTTGCAGATTTTAGAGTTCAGCCGAGTTGTTAGATGCCGTAGAGATCCGGGATTGGATATGGGCTCCCTTCTTGGTGAGAACGGAGAGCCGATATTGCCGTTGCAGCAGGCGGCAGGCCAATTTGTCAGAGGCTGAACATGAAGCACGCCATTTGCTCTCAGCCTTTGGATGAACTGCACCGGTCCAAGGATGGATCTTTTCCCCAGAATTTAAAGTCTGCTTCAAAATGTTCAAAGGAAAAGTCTGGAACCAGTTCTGATCAGTTCCTACTCAAAACAAGAGTTCATCAACAAAAACCCACTCGGTACAATCCTCTAGTTTCGGTTGAAAAGTTCCCCTTTCAGGGCAATCCAAGAAAAGAGAACCAATGGTAATCCTCGTTATCTGCTTCAAGATTATTTGTCAGTTCAAAAAGAATAATTGCTTTTAGGACTTCTTCAGCTACAACTTTGTAATAGGTTAGAGCTTCTGCAGTACATTTGGTATATTTGTCATGGTTCTTCTCTTTGGGCTGCGGCCTCTTTTACCAACCACTCTTCTACTATTATTACTAAGAGAACTGTCACTCATGTTCACAGTATGCTACTACTTCAAACCTCTTCAATATGACATCCCCTGACCACTTTATACACCACCACTGTTCAGATTCTTCTACCACTGCTTTGTGCTTATTAGGCATAGATTGACAAGACGTTTCAACCTCTTCAGGTAAGCAAGGCACTCGTCCCATAATGACTTTCTACAAGGGGGCAGCCTCTTTGCCTCTTCCATCTGTCTGACTGCCACAAGAATATAACTACAACTGCTCAGTACTCAATATTTTGGTATCAGTAGGCAAGACACTCCCTTTTTTAAATGTTTTATTAGGCATTCAGTTTATTTCAACCTTTGCCAAATTCTTTCATACAGTCCAAACACAGGTCCCGTCTAGCCAGTAAAAGTGCAAAAGATACACAAGGAACCAGTTTGCGTTGGGATCCAGTTTACAACAAAATGGGGAATTTTAAAAAGAAAAAGGAGATGTAGTAGCAAACTTTGGGAGAAAACAAAAGTGGCCAGGATCCATAGCCTTGTCCAAAAGAGAAACACAAGTGTATCTAGCGGACTATGGCCCTCATTCCGAGTTAGGACTACACCATGGACTAAATAGCTCCATGGTTGGCAACCATGGAGCTATTTACTCCATGGAATACCGGCATGGTGAATGGAGTAATTTCCGGTCCATTCCAAGGTTGGATGGACCGGTAATTCCCCATTCACCATAGCCCTTCCCCATCCCCATTTCTGCCCCCATAGGGCTCAATGGGAATGGAGAAGGAGGTAATTACGGCACCGTAAATTACGGTGCCGTATTTTACTCCAAGGTCACTTTGCGGGTCCCGTAATTTACTCCTGCTAAAAGCAGGAGGTAAAGAGGGACCCGCAAAGGGAACTCGGAATACGGAGGTAAGGGATTACCGCCATCGGTGCCCTTACAGGCGCCGGTAATCCCTTACCTCCAACCTCGGAATGACCCCCAATGTGAGAAGTAAGTTAATGTGTCAAACTTTGATTCACTTGTCTTTTCAGTGTGGTTTCCAGAAATTTTACAAGAGCCAAATTGAGTTTGGTATTTGTCCCACCAAACAGAGCCTCCCACTAAGACTCTGCGTCCACACCATATTGTCCTTTCATTCATTCAAAGAGGATGAGCGTTATCAAGGTTCTTAATTTTGGCCAGAAAAGGAGTAAATGTTTAAGAGATTCCTGGTCCATCTTACAAATGCGGCAGCGATCATCTAGTTCCATATTGCCATATCTATGAAGAGTTTCCCTTGTGCGCGAGATGTTTAACCAAAACCTAAAGAAGTAGGTCTCTCTGCCTCACGCTAGAGAACTTCTTCAGGTACAGCAGAGTCACATCCAGGGCGGCTGTTAAGAATCCTGAGAGTATGTGCACTTTCGACTTTGATCTTTTTAACTCTGTTTCGCTCCATCTCCCTTTTAGATCTTTTTTTTACCAACAAAGAATTTTTACACCGCATTTCTGTGGACGCTCCCAGCTTTTTTAGGATCGTATGGCCAAAACTGTTTTTTTTCTTCCGGGTTGCTTCCCCAACAATACTCCAAATTGGGGTGGGCAAGTTGGTAAGTTTTTCTTTCTGAATAGTAGAAGCAAGTTCCAAACCTCTCTTGCATAGAGTAATAGGAGACCCACTTCATGTCTAATTATAGCCATAGGTACACACACACAGGAAGTCTCGAGACGTTTTTCCAAAAGAGCCCTTCCTGGACCTCCCAGATTTCACAAGGGAGACCGAGACTGGCCGCAGCCGCATATGTGAGCATTGGAGCTACCTTCTGATTGTAAAATCTTATGATTGGTACAAGCAAGAACTTACAGTGCTTGCGTTCAATCACCATTGCCTGCGCTGTTTGATTTGTCTCTTTTATCCTTAAAAGATCTACCCATAGGGCATCAACGGAGCTGGCACTTATTGTAACTCCAAGGTATTTTATGCTTTCGGTAGGTCTCAACCGATTTTCATTCAGAATCCAACTGTGTGATTTTTTTTTTTTTTTTTTCTTTTCCTCCCTTTTCGTTTTTCCCAAATCACAATCTCAGATTCTTTTTGCATTTATCTTTAGATCATTCACACAAACCTTCTGTTGTAAGAGATCAAACTTTCACTGGAGACCAATTGGCAGAAGATCTAGTAAAACTAAATGGTCAGCGTAGAGTAGCTAGCCCATCTGTCCTTTATTCTCGGGTAAAGGGACCGGCCCTGCAATAAGGTTTCCTTCAAGTCTTCTATGTAGAATTTGAATAGCCCTGGTGCCATCGGGCAGCCCTGTTTCAAACCTCTGAAGGTGGTTATCGTGTTTGTCAAAGATCCAGCTTGATCGAGTCTGACTTGCATATGTGTGTGTGTATGTGTGTCTTTTATTGCAGCAAACAAATAATTTCGACACCCTCTGGTTTCCAGTTTTGACCAGAGTGTCAGTAGGGGGTTTAGGCTGCATCCAGCTTCCTTGACAATTGCCGTCTGTGGACAATTGTAACAATCTGCTTGTGTGGTCCACTCGTTTAGACGATTGAGCAGAAGGGAGACAAAGAGTTTCCCCAAAACTTCTAATAGTGAGATTGGCCGGTAGTTCTTTGGGGGTCATTTATATCTCCCTTTTTAAAGATTGTCACCACTATGGCAGTTTTCCAAGACAGTGGGACCTGACCTCTCTCCAGAATTATCCTAAACAGCAACTTGCAGAAGTCAGCCCAGTCCTCCAGGGCAGATCTCAACATCTCGTTGGTCAGACAGTCACGGCATGGGGCGCAGGATCTGCTCACCTTCTTGATTTGGGCTAGGATTTCTACCCTGGCAATCGTGATGTTCCATCCTTGTCTTGCAGCAATCGGTGCAATATTGTCACGTTGGCTGTATGGAGCAGACAACTTCCCGAAGTAAGTCGCCCAGATGTTTTCTGGTATCTGGTTTGAGTGCAGGGCCTGAGTGGATGCACCTTCTTCACTGATAATTTGCCATAGGGTTATCATATTATTCTTATTTAGGGCCCTCAGCTTCTTTTCTGCGTTGGTCAGATGTATTTGTTTTATGGGAAATTAGCCAGTTTTTATGATTTGTTTCCTCTTTTTGATCAGGTCGTTTCTGTTCACAACAGGAAAATCCCTGAGCTTCCTTAGGTCCCTCTATAGCTGTCGCTTCTGCATAGCCACCTCCGTATCAGAAGAGTGTACTGGTTTAAAAAGTGGTCTGAAGTTCTCAGCAGATTTTTCTCTGAATCATACAAGGAAAGTCATACTCTACCTCTAGTTAGTTGCACGTCTGCCACAGCTTTAGATGCTCAGTCAGTTGTGGGATCACCTCAGGTTTCAGTCTTAATCTATGGCGTCCCCCTTCCACCTTGACCTTTTTTAGTCCAGCTTATTTTTTCCTTGCTGTTTCCAGCCTGTCTGGTTAAGATCAAATCATGAACACTGTGTGGTAGGGAAAACGTTATTGCAGTATGTGGGAGCACATGTTACTCAAAACAAATAAATAATCAAGTGTTGCTCTGCTGAGACCCTTTTGCCAAGTCTTAGCCCCCAGGATATTGCCCAGAGTTTGTCCATTCAGCATGATTAAGCCTCCAAGTTCCGTTGCGTCAAGACAATCTTCATATCTTTTTGATTTGCAGCCTTTTTCGCTCACTTTCACACCTTATTTCTGGGCTGCCCTGGTTTAAGCAGTCTATGCTCAAGTCCCCATAGAAGATCACGGCTGTTCTCAAATGTGATTGGTACGCCAGATATATCCACGTCATCACTGTATCGATAAAGGAGTTGGAATCCGCTGACTCTGGGTTCCAATATAAATTGAAAAGATTCATGCGTCTCTCCATATTAGTCTCAATATCAATAAAAGATGGCACCAAAATTTGGATGTGAGAATTTGGGTTGAATGATCCGATGTTTCTCATCATGGTTAGCAGGCCATCTGACGGCCTGCCCTGGGTTCCTTTCAATGCTTCATTTTGATGAACTGAGGACCCCTCTAGCGTAGGGAGGTCCAGTAACCATCTTTCTTGCAAACAGTTTATCTAGGCAGGCAGCCACTGGGTCAGGTTTTTGGAAGAGGTGGGCAAAGCCTCTGGTATTCCTTGAGCCGATCCTCCAGGTTCCAGCAGGCCGCCTCGTCTGGCTCTACAGCTGGGGCTTTAGAACCAGGGCTTTCGCCACCCAGATCCATGATGGCTCTTTATCCAGCGTTGATTTCAATGCTTGGTCCCCATGCACAGCTTTTTTAGACTGTCAATGAGACATCTTTTCTGATCGTTCTTTTTAGTTGATGTAGATCAGAGGGCCATGCTGCTTTTGGCCTGCTCGCCTTACTTAAAAAAGTTGTTTCTTCAAGGCCTTCTGAGTTTACAGAGGAGTATCTATCACGGCTAGCTCTTCTGTTCAACGAAATCCTGCTCTTAATCGGCTCCTGCTCGAGTATTTTGCAATCCAGAAGGAATGTGATCAGAGAACTCGATTTCATGTAGAGCTGCACTCTTATCAGTTTCCTTCTCGTTTATAAAGCCAACCGATCGGAGACCAGCAGGGGGCGCGGAGCATGACGGACGCGTGAGGCTCGTGATCCTGCCTGCACCGCAGGGCCTAGTGAGATTTTATCAGTCCCTGGCCGGGAGTACTGAGTGAAGCCGGAAAGGACCCTCGCCCCATGTAGTCGGCCCCACCGAGAGAGGATGCCCAGGGACCCATCGCAGCGCAGACCTGGGCCGCGGCCCCAGAGGAGTGCTGTCGGGTGTACGCCAGCTGCGGAGCCCGGTGCACGCCTGTGACTTCGGAGGCAGTTGGCCCCACGGTGCCGCAGAGAGGCCCAAAGAGCTGTGCGCCCCCCTCGCCCCCACACCAGCAGAGCACGCCCGGCAGATGTGTGCTGGGGGTGGCGTCGCAACATAAGTGGCATTGGGCAGAGGACCTTCCTACGCGGTCCCCGCCAAGATGAGGTGCCTCTGGCCCACGGGCTGAGAAGAGCACAGCCCGGGCCCCCACCTTGGATCAGCACGCCAGAGCAGGGGAGTGGAGGAGAGCGCCTTCCAGGACCCCCAGGTGCAGCCCCCCCTCATGAGGACAGGGTCCCCCCGGCCCACCTCCTAGTGTGGAGGCCCATCCGGAGATCCACACATCTCAGCACCCACAGAGGAGGGTCTACCCCCACCCTCGACTCCTCCTTGGCTATACCCCGGCGACTTGTCCAGCCAGAGAGAGGGATAGGGAGGCCTTGGTCTCGTGAGAACTGCTGCACCTCCCCTGGACCTTGTCTCGGAGGCCCAACTTGAATAAGCAGGCCCCGGTCCCAGGCACGGCAACCCCCACAGACCCTTGGGCTAACACCAAGCCTAGCACTCGGGAACACGGTACCCCAGCAACCAAAAAGGACCGGGGCTGCCGACTTCAACATTGGGACTTTCACAAGGGGAATCCTGATAGCGGCACCACCCCCCCAGGTGCAACACAAGACCCAGATCCTGGAGCAGACCCCAGTCTCCGGGGCGATCTCCTCTCTCCACCGCTTTTGCCGGTCTCATACAGCCACGAGCGAGGTCCTCAGAGCCACCATGCCCGCTGGCAGTGGCCCCCCCTCCGCGGATTTACTAAGGACAATCTCAAGGACTTTCTCCAGTAGATCAAAGCAATTTGCACGGACATACAAGCCTCAATAGTAGATCTCAGGGGAAGAGTGGACACCCTGGAGGAGAAAATGGAAGGGATGGAAAATAATCCCCTCCAGACAGACCTGCTGGACATGAAATATGAGGCGAGGCTAACAGACCTAGAAATGAGAGGAGGACATAATTTTGAAGATGGACGACTTAGAAAACGGAGAGCGCCGAAATAACTTGCGCATTATGGGCGTGACTCAGGAGGGAGGGGAGACACCGGCCAACGTGGGGAGGAAAGTCCAAGGTCTGATAAACCAACTCTTCACGTTGGAGGGGGGCAAGGAAGTCCAGCTGGAAAGAGCGCATCGAGATTGAAGGGGAACGGGGGGGGGCCCAAGGACCATCGTGGTGCGGTTCCTCCACTATAGAGAGAAAATTGAGGTTTTGGAGAAGGCAAAAAGGCTGGGGAGCTTCATCTTTGAAGGTGTTAAAATCAAGATCTATTAACCCTCACCCGCAGAAGAGAATGTCGCCCGTTCACCCAGTGGCTTACAAGCCAGGACATAAAATATAGGTGGTCCTTCCCATTTGCCCTATCCTTCGAAAGAGCTGGGGTAGACTACAGAGGGATCAGTTGTAAAGAAGCTTCGCAAGTGCTGCAAGTGCTTAAGGGGGACGCCCGGGAGGAAGGAAACGGGGTGGGCACCCTGCCATCGGCAGAAATCAGGAGAGAACTGGCGGGCCCTTGGTCCACAAAGAAGACGACAAAGGGCAGAAGAAAATTCAAGAAACCAAACCCCCCGCCCCCTGACGTTGGAAGCCGGAGAGGATTAGAGGAATAAAGACAAACTAACAGGAAGTGCAAGGACAGTAGTTAAGCAACCCCGGCCGGGGACACAGATTTCATCAAGAGAACTGTGGTGTACGGAAATTCTTTCACGCTGGTGGCTTGCCCATTGGCAGGTGTCACAAACAGGGGAGGGAGAAGGTAGGGGGGAGGGAAGGGAGTTGGGGGTTAGGGGTTCTCGGGCTCAATATCTATCCAGCTTCAAAAGGGACCAGGGCAGCTCCTACAGGACCGGGAAGGCAATGAACACAAGAGAAAGAAGCAATGGCAGACAATGAGGGAAGGGGCCGGGTTGAGAGACTCAGAATGGGCTCACTCAATGTCAAGGGGCTTGACTCTCCAGCAAAGCGCTCCCTTCTGGGGAGGGAAATGAAGAACGCAAGAGTAGATTTTCTGTTCGTGCAAGGGACCAGAACAGTGAGGGGGGAGGAGAGGGCCATCCCAGGATCGCATGTGGGCGTCCGGCCATACAAAGAGGCGGAGTCGGTATATTACTTCACAAGAACCAAAAACTAACAGAGGTAACACGTTGGGGGAGGGGGGATGGGAGAACCTTGGTGGTGTCCAGCAATTTACATAACGTGGGTCAGATGGAGTTCATCCAAGAAGCCCTGGGAGAGGTGATGGCCAAAGCGGAAGGGCTCTTGCTCCTGGGTGGGGATATCAACATGTGGGCGGACTGGGAGTTGGACCATAGTGGGAAGACCATCCCGCCAGGGAGTAGAGGGGGACGACCTCATGGGGGGGCTCCAGGACCTAATGTGGGAGCAGGGGTCGGTGGACATATGGAGGGAGCTACACCTGATGGGAAAGGGATACACCTTTTACTCCACAGTCCATGGCACCAGGACGAGAATAGACTATGTATTTAAGGAGCACCAGGCCATGAGCAGAATAGATGCCTGTGAGATCTACCCGGTCAGCTGGTCAGACCACGACATGGTCTGGTCAGACATTAGCATATCAGGTCTGAAACCCAGGGAATCTCTATGGAAATGCAATGGCTTCCTACTGAGGGATGCGGTTTTTAAGGAAGAAATGACAACGGTGATCGGAGAATAGTTTGAGCTAAACGACACGGGAGAAGTGAACCAGGAAATTGTATGGGAGGTCGGTGAAGGAAACATGGAGGGGTAGGCTGATTAGTGAAGGGGCCTCTAAAAAAAGGGTTAGGACCCTCTTGGCTCACAGGTTAAGGTCAGAGATACTTTCTCTAGAAAGGTCGGAGGGGGGAGGAGAAGGTAGAGAAAGAGAGGGATCTGGGCATAGCGAGAGAGAAGAGACAAGAACTGAGGGAAATGGAGATGGGAAAAATTGTAGCGGGACTCCAACACCTGTGTCAGAGATATTATGAAAAAGGCAACAAGGCTGACTCCATGCTGGCAGCAAAACTTCGAGGCCAAAGGGCGGACAGATGGGTTGCAAGAATTGCGATTGGGGAAGAGGGAAAGATCAGACCCAGAAGGCATAGCAGAGAAAATCGCCGTCTTCTATGAGGCCCTGTACCGGAGGGAGGGGGAGGCAGAGAAGGAAGCATGCGCGGCATATCTCAATGGGGTCACCCTCCCGGTCCTTGGAACCCCAGAAGCATCATTCCTAGACACCCCAACAACAGAGGAGGAGGTGCTTAAAGCAATATCGGGCCTGAAGCTGGGCAGGGCCCCAGGGGAGGATGGGTTTACGGCAGGCTTCTACAAGGCCTTCTCGGGTCAACTGGTGGGGTTCCTAGCAGGTCTAGTCTCAAATATAATGAAGACAGGGAGGGCACCCCAGTCCTTTGGCAAAGCACTAATCACAGTGATCCCGAAGGAGGGGAAGGATCCGGCAGACTGCCCTTCCTATAAACTCGCTCCTGAACGTGGATGCAAAACTATTCATCAGGATCATCGCTACAAGGCTGGACGGCCATATGCCGAGGCTAATTCACCCTGACCAGGTGGACTTTATACAGGGGGGGGCAGGGGGCGGACACCCTACTTAAAACTCTGCATCTCATGAGGAAGGCAGCACCGAGGGGGGAGAACCCGGTCCTGGTGTCCATCGATGCCGAAAAGGCATTCGATCGGGTCGACTGGGGGTTCTTGCATGGGGTACCGCAGAAGCTGGGGTTCGGAATAGGGATCATGCAAGCCATCAAGGCCCTATACGTGTCGCCATCCACCAGAGTCGGTCAATGGGCACCCGTCACGCATTTTTAGCCTCCAAAGAGGGGCGAGGCAGGGCTGTCCCCTCTCCCCGCTCCTCTTCGCCATGACCATCGAGATACTCGCAGAATACCTCAGAGGTTCCCTGATGGTACAGGGTATCGACGTGGGAGACCGTTCCTTCAAACTAGGCCTTTATGCAGATGATATTTTGCTTCACCTGAGGGAGCCCACAAGCTCAGACCCAGCCGCCTTGCAGGTGATTGAACTGTTCGGTCGCTTCTCAGGCTTCAAGGTAAACATAGGCAAGTCAATGATCTTTCCCTTTGCACCAGATACAGATAGAAATGTGGCTGAACTGACCCCCCTGGGCCTCCAGATTTGCACGGATGGGATAAAATACCTAGAGATCAATATTGTTAGACCCAATGAGGATTTGAGCCAGGCAAACTACCCCCCACTGTTCGATAAATTATTCAGGGACATGGAGGGCTGGGGGAAGGGGCAAATCTCGCGGATGGGAAGAATAAACGCCATAAAAATGAATCTGCTCCCCAGAGTGTTGTACGTCTTCCAGATGCTCCCTCTGGAGGCTCTGGAAACATACCTCAGAGAAGCCAAAAGGCGCATAACGAAGTTCATATGGCAGGGCCAGAGACCCAAAATAGGTTGCAAGACCCTCACCCTCCCCAAAGAAAGAGGGGGGGGTCGCCCTCCCAGATCTGAGTACCTATCACACAGCGGCCCAACTCGGGGCTCTAGCTCCTTACCTTAGAGAGGACCCCAATAAACAATGGGTATACAATGAAAACTCCTACCCATGTCCAGTCACAGTAGACGAATGGCTATTGGTTCCATTGAAAAAGCTTCCAAAAAGAATTAGGGACCACCCAATACTAGGAACAATGTGGAAAGCATTAGCAGGGAAGGGAAATGGGGAGAAAGTGATCACATGGCCCTCGCCACTGAGCCACATCTGGTCCACGCCAGTGCTAGAGGAAATCCGAGGCCATGAACATTACCAGCCCTGGTTTGACGCGGGCCTTTGTAGGGTCGGCCAGCTGATGAGAGAGGACACCTTCATAACTATCCAGGAGCTTGAGGAGGCACTGGGAATTGGCAGACTCTCTCCTCTCCTATAACTTCTACTAAAGGGAATTCTAATGAAGCCAAAACTAAAGCCATGCATACAAAGAAAGCTCACCCCGGTTGAAAAAATCTTAGACTCCCAGATAGAAATGAAAGGACTCCTCTCCCTCCTATACGGAGCACTCTTAACCCCCCGGGAGGGAATGACCAAAAGCCTCAGAAGGAAATGGGAAAGGGACCTGGGCTGTGCCATCGGGGACGGTCTCTTGGGGAGACTCTGTAGCTGGGCATTCAAGACATCGATCTCATGCCAATACAAGACTCACGCCATCAAACTCCTCCATAGGTGGCAGTATGACCCGATCACCCTCTCTAGGATGTTCCTGGATGTCGTCCCAGTGTGTTGGCATGGATGCAGGGAGAAAGCCAACTATTGGCACATGTGGTGGTCATGTAAAAAAGTCCAAGCTTACTGGTCGGAAGTGCTTGGTTGGCTCAAGGAGGCGGTGGAGGGGGTTTACCCGCAAGACCCATTTCTGCTAATATTTGGTCTTCAACAAAGGGACGAGCACTGGGAGAAACTCCCTGATCTGAAACACTCTCTAATATTTGCAGCTAGAGCTGCGCGGGCTAGGACATGGAAGAGAGCAGCCCTTCCCACGAGGAGAGAATGGGTGGCAGTGGCCAAGGGCATTTACTTTATGGATAGACTAACAGCAGCGATATAGGGCTCAAGTGCGCAGATAGAGACCGACTGGCTGCAATTCATGGCGGTTTTCGTCAACACGGAGGACACGACCGGAGTGTAACATGGGCTCTCTACCCGGCCCGAAACCAGTCTCAGTATAGAACTCATTGCACCTGACTAAAGAGAGTCGATTAAACACTGACTGTCATAAGCCCGGTCGGCGCTGCCCAAAGAGGATAACCATGGAAAAGCGTACCTTGTGTCCCGAGAGAAGGGGCTTGGGAGGGAGGGGAGAGGGTGGGTGAATACATCAGAGAACTATGGCTCTTTTACTGAAGTTGTTTACGGGCATGAGCCCAAAGTTTATTTTCTGAATGAGCTCTTTGTTGCCTTGAAAAACCAATAAAAATTGAATTTTAAAATAAAATAAAGCCAACAATCTTTATATCCTCAGTATCCATCACCCTGAGTTTTGGGACATGGTGGAACAAATGCAGGGTGTTTTATCGATTTTAAGATGAGTTTGCTTTTAGAATCCTTTCCAACTCAATCCCATAACCCAAGGAACTCGACACACTGCTGTTTTTTGTTGTGAGGCAGAGTTCTTCCTTTGGTGGATCCTTTGGTGTCTCATAAGCACCCCTGTGATTTCATCTTGATTCCTTTGTGTTATTGGCATAATGGACTCCAACCTTGAGTTTTCTATCAACTTTTGCATTATCTCAACAGTGGGCTTGCCTGCGGTGGGTGCCGCACCTCTGACCCTTGCTCTCCTTTACTCCAGGGTCCGAAAGGGACTAGGCGATTTCGGGGACAGTTCTATAGATATTGCAAGTTTCTTTGTTAAAGGTACTGAACCTCTGTCAGGGAGACCTGGAAACCATTTCTCTATTAGGGTTGCAAAGACACTATCCAAATGAAGTTGGGGTGCAAACTCTCTTGAGGCACTTTTCCAAGGGTAACCACCCTGCTTGTAGATGGATTTTGAGCCGGGGTTGGAGTGAACGATGTAGTGTCATCTGGGTTCTGGGTCATCTTTTTCCTGCTGAGTTCCGAATGATGTAAGCGCTGCACAATGTCTCTAACTCGTTCTAGGAAGATTTTCTTGTCCTTTTGGGCTTCTTGAGTTAAGTCAATCAGTGACCTTAGAATCACGCCTTCCAGCTCTTCTTCTCTGGAGCCCTTTTCCTTAATGGCAGTTATAAAAGCCTCCACATGTGTCATCTTAGTGTGCATCAAGGCCATCAAAGTGGTCAAGTCCCTGTAATTGTCATTCAGGTTGTCGTAGGGGCTCAGTGTGATAGTAACAGATGAGAGAATAGTTGATTGCAGTTGTGTTAGCCACTCAGACTCCTTGGACCCCTTCAGTGTTTTAGCAGATGGGGTTTTGGGTTTTGCCGATGGACTGTTCCAAGACGTTTTTTGATGGGTGGGAAACCTGGGTTCCAGGACACGAAGTGTCCGACGACAAATCGGACTCAGTCTTCAGTAGACTTGTTCCTCATAGTAGCAAATTTGCCCCTGGCCAAACGCATCTTTTTAGGCTCTTCTTGATTTGGCATTCCCCTTGAAGTGCCAGGGATGGGATGTATGTTGTATATTTGTTGCAGAGGTAGCACAGATTTTGTTTTTTTCCGAATGGGGCGTGCTTCTTCTCCATTTAGTCAGCATCCAGGAGTCAACGGAACGGTCTTCCTCGAGGTCTCTCGTAGTACGCCTCCCTAGGTGTCTGTGCTCCTTGACCCAGGGGTCGGGCTTGTGACATCTTTTGGAGGACTTAAAGGAAGTATTGAGGGGGCTTTGCGCCCATACGTACTTCAGAAATGATATCTGGGGCGGTTGCCAGGCCCAGGGGGTGGGGGGGGGGGTAAATCCACCCTCTGGATCTCCTTCGGGGAGAGTGTTAAGATGTCCAGTAAGGGAGGATGATCAGAGAGCTCCACGGAGTGTAGGAGGGCTTTGTCTCCACGGAGTGTAGGAGGGCTTTGTCAGGCAAGTCCCCCTGCCCCCAACCCCACCCCTCAAATGGGCAGCCAGTATCTTTCTTCTCGCCAGACACAGACAAGAGAGTTGATTTTGTAGTGGGACCACCTCCCGGCATTTACAATGTAATTTCAAAGATCCTAAATGTGCCACAGATTTGGATCTTTTGTTAATAGCCCGAGTCAGGCCGTGATTGTTTGAACAGCTTTTGGAATTGGCCGTCAGGGTGTTTGATGGGAGTACAGAGTTTGGTGAGAGCTGTTTTGGGGGAGGCAGGTACGAGGTGATGATTACCCCACAACTGCCAGCACACAACTCGCTCTCTCGCCCACCCTCTGGCATATGCCCCCTGACCCTCCCTGGATTTAAATGGCCAGTGGCCAAGTCACTTGAAGAAGGGTTTAAGCCACGGGGGGGTTGAGGGGGAGGAGAGGAGAGAAAGTTCACGCGACCCTTTAAGAGCTGAAACTTGGGGCTGGGAGTTACCTTTAGGCTTGGCGGGCTCCACCTCCCAGTCACGCAAGGAAGAATCGTCACTCTTTCGTCAACCATGCTTGTAAGCAGGTTGGCTCTAGACGGCCGAGGTCTATGGAAGGCTCTATCCGCAAACACTCCACGTAGGGGTGGCCCTTTTTGAGTTTTTTTTTTCTTTTTCATGCAGAGCTCATCCCTCAGATGGCAATGAAGGACAGACTGCACACCAGAAACAGCAGGAATCCGCAAACAGCAGGTACAATCCGCAAACACTCTGCCTCTTCTTTTTTTTTTACTCAATTCCTAAAAGGGCAGCTTTTTTTCCACTTTGTCTGTCTATTGCCACAAGGATAACCTACCTCTTCCCACAAGACTGGCTTCCTTTCAGCTTCAGCATTACAGGTTACTGCTGCCCAAACAATTACCCAGAAGCCGTACTGCCACTTTTTCTGCTTTACGATAACAATGCCACACTTCATATTGAGGCCACTGGGCTATTAGCATCTTCACAGATTAGGTGGATGAGTTTAAACAAGACTGGTTTCACAGTGCAAAGGGATCACCTCTTGGCTTGGGGAATGCTTGTTCTTCTCTTCGGTATAATTACTTCTTGAAATAATAAAGAATGTCAATTCAGGATTATACAAGGTTCCGTCCTCAAAGTGAAAACCTAATTGGGCACATGCAACCACTTTTTTAAGGTAGCTTTTTAGCCTTATTGTTGAATGTAATTGTTTTCTCTTGTATCACGGAAGCAACTTCTTGCTTCTCTCGGGGAAAACTGGCCATACGCGACCCTCCTTTGTTGCAGCTTTCACTTGTTCTTACTTGTAACTCTTTTAAGACTTTAGAATTCTGCGTTTGGATTGTATTCAATATGTGTTCCTTTTGTTCAATTAAGGACACATGACCACTTCGGTAATTCAGAAAGAGTTCAACAATGGATGGAATCGCTAATTACTACTTGCGCAAATGACGCAGTTTTAGAAATCCGTGAGCTCTACATTTCCATTGTTAATCAACAGTTTAAAGATGCTGCATGACTTTTACTCGCTTAACACACCAGGAGTTTCTTCTGAGCTTGTTACAGTTACCGGCAAGGCTTATGAAGTGAATCTGAATGCAGTGCTTTACTCGCCAGCTTTAGGTACTACTTGGGGCTCATTTAGGACCCATACCCTTTTCCAGCACGGATGTCTCCAGTCCGGCCACCTTAATTGGCAGTCTCCTTAACTCCCGAAACCCTCAGCTTGCCTTCTGCTTGTGGCCTTGGGCTCCTGCACGATCTTGGCTCTGCACTCAAAGCAACTCTGCTCACATGGGGGCAGAGGGCCTCGGCATGTCTTCCTCTTCCTCTGCTATACAGGTGTTGGGAACACAGGACCATCTCAGAACTTGGAGGTGAAATAAGCCTTCTCCGCGTTCTGGCGCCCCTTTCGTGCTCCCACTTCCTCGTGAATTGCCAGCCTTGTGCTTTCTCCTCTGCTACTACTACTGCCAGCCTTCCAACTCCTGCTCTTGGTCCTTCACCATCTGCTTTCCTGCTGGGGTATTGTATGCCCCACAGGCTTGACAATTTGCTTCAGGTGTGGGCTATTAGTTTCCATTGCCTGACACCTGCAATGGCTAGTAGGCTTAATTGCCTGCCTACTATATCTACATGCCTCTTCAACCCTCTTCCTCATCTCACATCCTCTAGGAGTCTCGGACATGAGTTTGTTCTAACAAAGTTAGTTATTTCTACTTCTTGATTACAAGTGCAGATTATTAAGCAGAGGGGCTGTGTGTTTTCAACTTTACAGAGGAAGAGGGTTCAAAGAAGATAACATTTCCACAATACTTTGTAGAGTAGCCTTGGAATTTAAGAGGGCATTTTGGTTTTAGACACCAAATGGAGTGTCTCTTTTGGAATTGGGTGTTTTTGATGTCCCAGCCTTAGATTTCAATAGGAGGTTTAGAGACATTAAAATGACAATAAGCCATAATCTCTTTTTCTATAGTGGTAAGAGTCTCCCTACCATAGGTGAAATACTGTGTCTCATCCCACGAAATCTCCTCACTGCCCTGGGCCCTCTCTCCACCCAGATGATCCTCCCGCAGTACACCTCCCCAGGGTTGGGACCAGGAAGCGTCTGCCTTCCCCTGCCCACCTCGAAGGAGACTTAGGCAGGGTTTCGGTGAGGGATCCGTAGGATTTTTCACCGATCCCAATCATAAAGGTGAAGCGGGCACAGTCAAGAGATACTTCCTTTGCCGTTTGTGGTAACATGGGCTGAAGGCAGGCTATACTTTTGAGATTTGTGACTGTGAAACGGAAACACGCCGAACGGCATAGTACAACAGTCCAAATAAGGAGTGTCCAATCGAGGTTCTATAATATATGCTTTAAACACACCAGATGCATCAATAGTTCAATAGAATACACTACAAAAACCCACCTCTGTTGAAAGAACACAGAATATGCAAGCAATGGAAAGATACCGGACGCTGGGGTAATGAAACGAAGGTGAAATGCAATCGATGACCACAATGTTTGTAATATATGTTCTTGCGCGAGAAAAGGGATTAAGGGTCACCTAACCAGTCTCTAGGGCCCAAACGTGGATCAGGGGGGTAGTTACCAGTCAATATTTTCTTGCTGTTCTTGCCAAACCAGGCTTCCTGGCACTGTGGGAGCGGTTCTAATCTGGTTTTGGATGCAGCGAGTTAGTGATCCAGACGGGGAACAAGTGTGAAGTCAGGTTTGAAGTGAGGCACACAGTGGTTTGAATTCTTCCAAGGCAACGACTTGCTCAGCTGGTGCAGTGGCAAACTGGTTTGAGGATGTAGCAACAGTGGTCCAAAGAGTTTGAAGGAGTGCCAAGGGTAGAGATGGACAGAAACAAGATGTTGGAATATTTTCTTCCCCTGGGCTGAGTTCTTTGGGTCTACACTACTCTGCCCGTTTCTCAATAGCAACAAAGGCCCTTTTGATATGCAGCACTCTGGTGTGAAGCTAGCCCTTTTGGGATAGGTGTGCCCTTTGGGTCCTGTTTCTCTGGTCTGCTCCTGTTGGGAGGCTGGCTGGCTGAATAGAGCCCTTACCCGACCTCACAAAGGAGAGGCATGGCCTTCCAGGCTGGTGCACTGTCGCTTTTCAGGGCCAGGCTATTTTACCAGAATGCACATAACCCTTCTACGGCTGAGCTTGTCTCACAGTGCTGACACATGTGTATGACTTTATTGTGGCATGATTTGTGTTTTCGCTCTAAAATCAAGACTTAATCTTTCCCGAAACCTGTAATACTAAGTTCTACTTTGCACAAAAGAAGGTCACAAAAGGTGCTTGTCAGGGTGGCTAGATGGCTAAAAATGAAGTTCTCTGTCCCGAATGCTATTCTAACCTAGTTTCTCTCCCTACAAATGAAAAACCTAAAACAGCCAAGATATACATTTCGGAATTGCCCAATCAAAGGGATGGCTGCTGGCCTCTGACCCCAAGTTTAGGAAATAAACATCAGAAGAAGATGGCTCCCCTCGTTTTTCTCTTCTTCTCTTCAGTCAACAATGTCTCTGGTTAGGGTACTATTTCCTTCTTGGGAGGATCGGACGGGCATGACTCTGCTGCGCTGCCTCCTGCTGACACTTAACACCAGTCAGCAAAGTTTTGCTTGGAATGTCTATCCTTCCTGTGATAGTCTGCCTTCTGTCTGGTCTCGTGAACCGTCTAATTCTCTGCCGGTTTGTTGTGCTGGATATCTTTCTCCAGCGTTTCGTTTCCCTTTTGATTACTGATTAGTCACTTGGTTTCCACTGCACCAGCTCGGCTTCTGCTGCTCTCACTCTTGCATCTGTGTTCTTCATTTGTACCTGGCCCTCCTTCCGTTGTTGGTGGAGGTCTAGACTGTTTAATTCCTGGTTTTGTGGCTACTCCTTGCCTCCGTACGGGGCCTCCTAGTCCCATTACTGTCCCTATAGGGACATGGTTTTGTAATGCCTAAACACAATGTCTATGAATCTTGGCTGTGTGTGAACAGAGAAGCTATGGGCCTGTCACTGCAATGTTTTATGTTTTCCAATTAATGTTATCTCCTCTCATGCCATTACTAACGGGGGAGTATTCAGTAACTGCAATAATTCCCCAACCTGACTGTAAGAGGTTTCCTCTTTTAAAGAGTTGTAAGTGTCTTGTGCTCCTTCACAGATGACATACCTCCCAGAGGCTGTTCTTTTCACCTTTCTGATTAAAGATTTGTTCAGAAGCCGTGCTGGCCATTAAAGGGCTCATAAGTGTTTGAAATTGAGTTGGGAGCTGTTTAGCTCCTGCTTGCAACCTAGAAGAGCCTGGTTAGCTTGATAGAAAGCTACCTTTTGGTTCCACTGGCCAACGGATGCCAAACAAATACACCCATGTGAATCTCACTCTATGCATTTATGACAATCTAAACATAAACCAGGGGTCATAAATAATGGACAAAATTGTATGTTTGCATCTTATGTTAATGTTAACCGTGTACCGTCACCACTGCTGTGGTCCCCAGGCGTTCTGGCGGATCTGAAAAGGTGAGTGTGAAGAAGTGGGGGTTGGGATGTAGTGGGAATAGGAAAGCGAGATTTGTGATGTCCTGTTGCCCGCTTCAGTTCGGTTTGCACCGTTCGCTGAACTGATGTGTGGTTTTGAGGTCGGTGCCAAATTCTCATGTGCTGTTGTCGGGTTATGTGTTAGGCTGTTGTTGCAATGTGGTGAAGTACGTGTGGATTGTTGTGCAAAGAGATGGTTGTGTGAGTTTCTGTATGGTAAGCATGTAAAAGTTGAAATATTTAAGGTATGGTTATGTATTTAATTTTTATTTTTTACTTTGAGTATTTTGTCGATTTCTTACCACTTAGTCTTCGCGTTTCTGTGCTCAACCTCTATGGTTATCCTGTGGGTTTGGTACTGTAGTTTGTCCGACTAGTTGGCAGGCAGGCATGTTGTGGAGTGGGAGCCCTCTTTTGTTTGGCCCCAGTGGCTTGGGTATCTAGCTAGTTTCTGCTAGTTCCCCTGCTCTGCAGCTGGTGTAGTTTTGGTCACAGGACTTGTCCCTAACTGCCCATCCTGTTGGATGTCCCAACCTATCAAAGTACCCTTTAGGATTGGCAGCGTGTGGACCTGGGTGGGTGGCGCACACCCACCCGCTTTGATAACGGAGGGCCAGGTTGGGGATTATGGTTTCCTTCCGGGGGATTCACAGTTCCCTTTTGGTCCTTTCTTCTTGGTTGATTCCTCTTGAATCTGGAGCCAAGTTTTGAGTAGTTTTCTGAACTCCAAATGACCCCTTGTGTTCGTATGTTTTTGGGTAGGTTATTCCATGTTAAAGTTGCCAGGTGAGCGAAGGATGAGACTTGTTGTAAGGTTTTTGTTCTAGCCAAATGTTGTTGCTTGATCTGAGTGACCTTGTCGGATGGTAGACGGTTATTTTTTTTTCTTTAGGAACTCTGCTCCTTGGCTGTGGACTGTTTATGTGGAAGTTATATTTGTAGAACCCTTAGGATTAGTTCCTTGTTCCCCTGCTGTAGCTCCTGGGTAATGCTGGAAAACTAGGAGATGCTTTTAGCTCCTGCTTCCTGCATAGGGTTCTCATATACCTTTGCTCCAACATAGCCCATAAAGATGTTGGTGTCTTAGTCCCTCTCTGGGGTTTTCATGTTCCTTCCCTAAGAGGGTCCCCTCCAGAGGGATCCTGCTTACAGTGTCCCCTATGGGGTGTTAAGCATAGCAGGCTCACTACCCTAGTCCCAAAGAGGGTGGCTCCCACTTGGGGAGAGGTTCAAACGTTTTGGATATGTCTGATTATCAACAGTGCCTTGCTGATGTGGCTGTGAACCAGGCGTGCACTTGCAGTGATGGTTTCTAGGTGGCACTGTGGCATGTCTGAATATGACTTGGCTCAAAAGGGATTATTTTATATATATAAGGCAGCGGCCTTGTAGCTATGGTTAAGTTGCTCAACTCAAAGGAAGAGCACTTTTTTGGGCGCCTTATCACTTTGTCATACCCCCCTCTCCCCCCACCTGATGCTACACCCTGCCACCCGCCCCGCCCCACCCCCTGGATCCTTACCAAACTTTGCAAAAAAAAGTATATGGCCCCGTCAGATAGATTCAGTGTAGTTTAGTGAGGTTTTGTCAAGAAGGGGTGTGAAAGGTACAGTGAGCAAAAAGCGTGTGCTGCAAACTCTCATCTCAGAACAGGTTATCATGCCCTGTTCTTTCTGGAGAGGAGCGCCTGCTACCTTCTTTGAAATGTTTGTCAAGAAGGGGGGGGGCAAGGTTATAGTGGGAGGGGGTCCCCACATTTCTGTTTTTTTCATTGGCTCAATGGAAACAAATGTTTGCTCACTTCTACAGCCCAAACCGCTGGACGGATTTTCACCAAATCCGTGGCAGGAGCGGCTGCTTAGTCCCGAAAGATTAGTTTTGTAAATTTAGTGTGCATTGTTTATTTTTGGTTTTTTTTAAATATATATATATATATATATATATATATATATATATAACGGCCCAAAAGTAGTTCAAGAAAATTTGATATCTGGGTTCGGTCCACGGACGGGTATCCAGTTGGCCTAGAGGGTGACGCGATGTCTGCGGATGTCAGACACGCCCACTGATTGGATGGTGAAAAGTGTGAAGTGCGTCTGATTTTTGGAAACGCCCGCCTTGTTGTATTCGCGGGCAGCCGCCGTTGTCCGCGAACATTGCTGTAAAAACATATTAAAAACAACATTACACCTGTCAAACTTATCAAACAATCGGTGGGGACGTGAGGGGTGATGAGGATGGGATGGTATGGGATATCCTCGAAGTCTGCGAACAATCTGGAGGTTCGGGTACAGTCCTGGGATATTGACGAACACTTCAGATGTCGGGGGACATCTATGCCCATTTCTGCATTACAGGGTTGGTGAAAAGCAGTTTTTGCGTGGCTTATAACTTTGGCGCGACTCAATGAAACTGCATGGAATTTTGGATTTCTATTCTAGACTTGATTCTGAATGGTTCTGGAAAGTGTGGAGCTGTTTTGTCAAAAGGGAACAAAATTAGAGGGGGTGGGGATCCAAAAATATTGTGAAGGCTTATAAATGTGGTGCCATTTGACGAATCTATACATGTGTTTGTAAAGTTTGGAATTTTGTCAAGGGGGGCTAAATTAGAGGGGGTTCTCAATATTTGTAGATGACTTATAACTTTGTTGCCATTTGACAAATGTGGCCAAATGTTTTCAGGAAGATTATACCCAACCTTGAATGGTTTGTGTAACGTCTGAATGGATTTTGACAAGTGGGGGCTAAGTTATATGACTATTGTATGTACATACATTTTGACACTCTTGAAAAAATAAAACCTGGGCGGATTTTCAGCAAACTTGTGTAAGGAGTATATAACTCAGTCACCAAAGGTATAGCCTGTGGCCATGGGCAGTGAGATTGTCCGGGTTATAAACGTAACATAACGGGCGCTAATAACAGATGTTTATTATTACCCAACTTAATGGTACTCATTTTATCGGCCTCAGAAGGATGAAGGGCTGAGTGGACCTGCCGGGATTCGAACCTGTGACCATGAGGTCAAACTCGGGTCCTTGTAGTGGATGCATTAGTCCACTGAGCCGACTTGGCTGGGTCATGACCTAGACAATCTGGCTACTGGCCATGACCATGAGGGACTACAAATGGGGTTAATGTGGCCATGTCCACCTGGGACCGGCTATGTGGTAGTTTTTCAAAGAGGGATAGGTTTGAAAGGGAAAAAGAAATGTGCTTGTGGTAATATGGTCATAGGGGTTCTCTCTTTGCCTTCTGCAGGCCGCCATGTGAAAAGGAAGAGGGGCTCTGTACGGAGCCCCGCCTTGCCTTTCCGTGGTGGGCATCTTGGAAAAGGATTTTCCTTCCTACAGAGGGACTGTAGGAAGAAACGCATTTATTTTTTTCTTCTTTTTTTTTTCTACATTAGCATCCCGGGTTTCCCGCTTTGGGAACCCGGGCTGCTAATGTCCAGTCACTGGAACGGGGGATGAATGCCCCATTATTCTCATTAGCATAACACAAAATGATAATGGAAATGTTGGAAAATCTTATTGAGTCTTTGTAATTTACTGAGAAATGTGAAGTAGATGGAGTCAATAAGATGTCTTTATTAGTTCTATTTTTTTAACTGTGAAAGGTGGTTCCTAAAGGAACCTCCTGATTTTTTTGTTTTGGAAGGAGAGGTTCGAACGCGAGGTGGGGATGGAAGAGGCACCAAGCTCTAATATTGAGGGGCAGGTGGACAGGGGAAGATATTGTGTGTGTGTGCTACTTCTAAGGTAGGGGACAGTGTTTCTCATGCTCCCTGATTACAGCTTCGAACTTGCTTCCCCCTGCAGAGTGGTGTGTTGCAGTATATACAGAGGACTGTTGTCTTCGAAAGATATGGATCAACAGCCTCTTTTATTGCTTGCAAGGTAGCTGGTGGGATTTTGTGTCCCACAGAAGTAGGCTGTGTGGTTAGAGTATTGGTTGAGGAAGATGAGGTGGAGGAAGACAGCCCACTACTTGCTAAGAAAGGAACAACCACTCTGAAAGCATTACAGTGGTTGGATTTGGTGTGGCGGCGCATGGAGGTGGTCCCGTAGGGGTACTGTC
Organism: Ambystoma mexicanum; assembly: GCF_040938575.1. NCBI lineage: Eukaryota > Metazoa > Chordata > Amphibia > Caudata > Ambystomatidae > Ambystoma > Ambystoma mexicanum. Next base: position 233,901,379 of record NC_090934.1, read on the forward strand.
CAGGGAGTCTGCGAATGTTGCACTCAGTGCATTTTACTTTGGTAGCTTTAGCCTTTGGTACATTCCCAACAATGGTAAATGACTGCCACACCCATGATTCTCTCGGGGTGCTAGAGGTAGGCACTTCCTCTACCTCATCTTCTTGGTCCTCTTCATTGTCTTTGGAAGTACTGTGCTTTTTGCTGTTGTGTAGGTCCTCCAGCTGGTGGTGGCTCTTGGGGAGGAGGGATGGCAAGAGCTGATTCCATTTTTAAGATAAATAGCAGTTTTGCTAAAATTCTTCCTAGTATGTGCTTTGTACTAGATTGTACACCACACTCACTGATTCTCAGTCTGCTCTTTCTCTCCCTGTCTTTTCCTTCTCTCCTCTACCCCCTCCCCTCACTATATTCTATGCACTTACCCGATCAGAATTGTCATCAGACCTAGTATGATAATCGCTTGTTTGTTCCTCTTCTCCCCCCCCCCCCCCACCACACCTCACCCCCATGCCTCCCTCCCTCACCTAATCTCCATAACTACCAGAAATGTCATCAGGCCTAGTATGATAGTCGTCTGTCTCATCTCCTACCTCCCCCCTCCCTCCTTCCCCTCCTTATCATTGTCAAAGCTCTTGCACTATCTGAAATGTCAGTTGTCGGGCATAGTACGATAATGTCTCAAGGCCTTGTAAGAATGTCATTGTGTTTTGCCTTGCTCCCTCCCTTGCCTTGAAGCGCTTTGAAACACGTGTGTATAGGTGCCATACAAATAAATTATCAATGGCAATCGCTGATTAAGTAGCAGGTTTGCTAATGTTCTTTTAAGTATATGCTTTGTGCTAGATTGTTAATGGATAATGAGTAAGAATAGGTGTAGGAGCTGTGCAAGGGTACATTTTGTGCGTGAAAGTTCCTAGATCGTATCTGTATTTTGTACTGAACTGTCCTCGAAGCACTGACCCGATCGTGAAGTGCAAACGCGTTCTCTGGCAAGGCATCAAGCCACGCATGAGCGCATGGTCATGTGGTACTGTCTGGAAGATCTGCGATGATGTTGGGCGTTTGCAGTCGTCGATGGATGCAAAAAGAGTGGAAAAAGTTGCAAAAAGTATAGAGAAGTGTTAAAATTATGCTAGAAGGTGGGAAATGGCAGAGTTTTGTGGTGAAACTTTTTGAATTGAAATTTCTGTTTGCTATATTGGCGTAAGTATGATGTTAGTTGTAGGGAAATAGCATGCACTGGTAAAAACCCATGCAATTCCTTGAAAAAAAAAAGTTAAGGGGATATTATGGTTCCAAGTAAAACCAAAAAACCTCTGAAATTCGCCAGTTTATGGTAAACTAAGCAACCATAGCTCGTGCCACCACCGTGAACTGCGAAGACTAACACCCAGGACATCAAAGATTACCTCAACATCACAAATGTTATTGATGACATCCCGACATCCCATGTGAAATACACTTTGATGGAAAGTCCCTACAAGGGGTTGTGTTTTATAATGTTGGTAACAAGATGTCAGGGGTGATTGGGAGACCTATCATGAACTACTTAAATCTGTTAAAGAATGTACTCATCTAAACATTGTATTGGAGTTTTTTTGTCAAACAGGCACCTAATCATACATAAACCTAGGCACTGGCTGCAGTATACACCAAAGAAGTACAATATCTATAATCTTGTAATTTTGGATAGTAAAATAATGAATGCTTCTGTATCAGAGTTTTGAATAATGTTAAACATGTAATAACTAGCTAACAATTCAAGACTTAGTACATACGTGTGCTATTACAAACAATACATATTGTAGACCCACAATACATACAAATCAGAGGCACATACAGGGAAACTGAAGTAAAGAAGAAAGAAACAGCATCAGAAAATGTTAATAACCTTTCAAGTTTATCTTCATGTATACAAATGAATTGTGTGTTGTGGCCTGCTTATTGCCCCATGTATGTGCACCATGAGCTGAGACCAAACCCTAAGAAGAGTACTTTAAGAACTTATGACAAGGTTGACGTCTAGATATATAGCACCTTCTGAATTTTAATATTCTGATTGTCAGTGAACAAAACCACCTGGCATACATAGGTCGGTGAACAAAAACAAGTGGCCCAGATATGTGATGTCATCAATGACATGTGTGATGTCATCTTTGATGTTCTGGCTGTTAGTCTTAGCAGTGCACGGTGGTGACCAAGTTATGGTTGCTTAGCTTACCATCACTGGCGAATTTCTGAGGTTTATCCATTTTACTTGTAACCAGACGTCCCTTTTCACAATGTTTTTCAGTGATATATATATAATACTGCTTTTCTAAAGATGTCTGTGCTTTGAGGACTGGGCATGATATGATAGTTTATTTATATACCGCCTATACACAATGTAAGCGCTTCAAATCAAGGAACGGAACAAAGGGAAATACAACATCCTTAAAGGCCATGAACAGTAAGGATGTGAAATTAACTATCGTACTCGGCCTGACGACATTTCAGATAGTGCTAGGACATAGATAAGGATGGGAGGGGGAGAGCGGGAAGGAAATGGAAACAGAAAGGCGACTACTGTACAAGGCCTGACGCCATTTCTGGTAGAGCTGGATAAAAACAGAAGGTGAGGGAGAGGGGTACAGAAAGGGAGGGGAGGAACAAAACAAGAGACCATCGTACCATGCCTGACGACATTTCAGATATTGCTGGGGGGGGGGGGATGGTGAAACAAGTAAGGGGAGGGGGGAGGAAGTAAGGCCCTGGTTAGCCTGAGACCTGCCTTCTCCTTTAACTCTCCTCCAAAAAAAAACCTTCTTTTAATATTCTGCAAGGCTCCCAAACTGCAATGGAGTGACAGACCTTTTTATCCTTGCATCCACATCTGCAGTCTGTCTGAATTAGTATATACGATTCATGGTTACAAAACCTTTTAATGTTAAATTGAACGTTGTGAAAACTGAAATGAGCACCACGTGCGCAAATATTCAGTTAGAGATTGAAGCATACAACCCTTTTATCACTCTGTGGTTATCTAATATTCCTAAGCAGCATTTCTGCTGTGTGTCCCCATTTCCTATGTCATAGAGATATTTTGAAAACAGGACTGTACCAGACTATATTGGAATGATAATGTTTTAGCAAACCATGTTTGTTTCTAGGTGTTGAAAATATGCTTTGCTCAATAAGACAATTGTCATGTTATGATAATATATTGGAACTGGACGTTGTACATATTTTAAAATAGTATGGTTAAATGTTGTTGAGATTGAATAATTTTCTTTTTTTTTTTTAATAAAGGTTTTTGAGAGTGCGCACCATTTATTTATTTGAATTTATAAAGCGCACAGCGGCACGGAGGCATTGTGGCGCTGTTACAGATTACGATTACTTGCTTAGTACATGAATACATGGGCGGGCATAGTAGTACAAAGAATAAAGACTTAGGTGATTTATGCTTGTTCAGTTTGTTACATGGGAACAGCATTGTGGTTAGAGCGCAACTACAGGCTTACTTGAACAGGTTAGTTTTCAGCATTTTGCGGAACACAGTGTAGGATTTTTTGTTTCTCAGTGATGTGGGCAGGGCATTCCAATTTTTTGGTGCCAGGTGTTGAAAGCTGAAGCGTCCAGCTTTGGTTCTTTTGAAGGCCTGCACATAGATCTGGTTAGCCAGGTGGGATCTGGTGGGTCTGGCGGACGAGTTGAGGGTGATCCTCTCCGTTAGGTAGCGTGGGGCGTCGGAGGAGAGGCATCTGTGTGTAATGACCAGGGTTTTGAAAAGGATGCGTTCTTTCACCGGCAGGCAGTGTGCGTCTTTTCTAGCCTGATAGATGTGTTCCCTTTTGGGAATACTGAGTTCTGCTCTAAGGGCATTGTTCTCTGTGACTTGTAGTTTATTGAGGTTTTTGGCAGAGGTGCCCAGGAAGAGGGCGTTGCAGTAGTCACTTGGTGCCGACTTTGGCTCTAGCAATAGCAAGGCAGTTTTTTGTGGAGTGAAAGGACTTGACTGTGTTGATCACCTTGGAGGTGAGTGCAGCGGATGAGGCTATGGCACTGATCTGGCATGACCTAGACGGAGGAGTCAAGATATACCCCTAGAGTTTTCACCGCTGCAGAGATTGTGATGGTGGAGTTGTCAATGTTAAAGGTATTATATTGAGGTGGGAGTTTGAGTGTTTCTTTGGTGCCTACTATGAGGATCTCTGTTTTATCTCGATTTAAACAGAGGCCGTTGGCTGCTATCCAGGTTTGGACGGCTGAGTAGATGTTAGTGCTGCAGCGTCTTGATCGTAAATGCCAGTTAGTGTGAGTAGGACTTGTGTGTCCCAAAATGTAATTGCCTCCTAGTTGGAAAGAGTTGGGCTCAGATTAAAACCAATTATCTGTTTCTTCTGTGAGCACCAAGGCAATGTTTAATTTGGTGTGCTGGCTGCTGATTGGTGGTTAGTGCTGCTGAAACCACACATTTGTTAGTCTGCACAAACGCAATACAAAATGGCAAAATCAGCTGTAGACCTTATGGTCCCTTAGGTTTGCCAGAGCCCTGGCACCCCTCCAGAGCGTATCCGCACTCCTCCCTCTGTGGCTGGCGAAATGTGTTTCAAGTGTTTGTTTATTTTATTTATAGAGCGCGCCTGAGCCAGGGTTATCTGGGCGCATGGGTTAAGGTAATGGTTACATGATGCAGTTATACAGTTTATAGGAAAGTCAGGTAGGTGGGAGGGGTATAGAAAAACAAAGACAGATATATACAAGAGAGATATAGATGTATAATATGGTTGTGAAGGTAAATGCGGGGTGAGGTAGAGTTCGTTTTTGTTCAGTAACCAGGTGATGACGTGGCTTCTGAATATTTGAAAAGTTGGGCTAGTTTTGATGTCCTGTGGAATTGTATTTCACAATTGGGCGGCTAGAACCGGGAAGCTTGTTCTGCCAGCTCTTTTTAGGCAGCATCTGGGCACCACCAAACAGGATATGTTAGTGGAGCTAGTTATTCTGGCAGATTATTTAATTGTAAATGTGTCCGTGAGATATGGCGGGCTAGGTGGTTCAGAGCTTTGTATGTTAGGAAGAGGGTTTTTAGATCAATTTTGTTTTGTATAGAGAGCCATTTGCATAGCGTTCTTGTGGTGGAGATATGCTCTCTTCTAGGAATGTTTAATGCTGCTCTAAGTGCATTATTTTGCAGAACTTGCAGTTTATTGATTATAGATTTGTTGGCACTTAAGTAGAGGCCATTGCAATAGTCCAGTTTGGACTGTATAAGTGCTCTGGCCAGTATAAGGCAGTTGTTAGTGGACAGTAGGGGTCTGCAAGCTCTGATCAGCTTACCAGTGTAGGCAGTGGCTGATGCAGTCATGTTTACTTGTTTGGTGAGATTAATGTAGGTAGAAGCCAAGGGTTTTTACGTTATTGGCAATCGGGATGTTGTTGGCATCAATGAGGATGTTGCTGTAGTTGGGACTAAGTTTGAGCAAGTTGTTAGGTGAGCCGACTAGGAGTAGCTCAGTCTCATCATTCAGGCAGAGGCCGTGTGTGGCCATTCATGCCTGAATGATGATGTAGACTTCGTTAATCCGGCAAACATCAGTCGTAGATGCCGATATTGTTAGGAGTATCGTGGTGTCATCTGCATAGTTGGTGTAGGTGATACCCAGATGGTCCAGTTTGCCAAAAAGGGGCTTTGTAAAAATATTGTACAAAGTAGGCCATACACAGGAGCCTTGAGGGACTCCACATGTGATGGGGATTGGGTCGGCCGCAGCTGTAGGTGAGAAAACGCGCATGGTTCTATATCCGACGAAGGATTCAATCCACATGACAGCAGAGTTAGAAAAGTGTGCTGTGGATGACAGGTGGTCACAAAGGATTTTATGGTCCACCAGATGAAAGGCTGCTGATAAGTCTAAAAGAAGTAGGATGGCAACTTTATCTTTCTCTTTTAGGTTGTCGATTTGACTCTTAAGGTCAGCAAGGGCCGTTTCCGTTCCATGTTGGGGTCTAAAGCCGGATTGACGGATTCCTAATAGTTGGTTTGTCTCTAGATAGAGTTGCATACTTGCAAATACAAGACTATCTAAGATTTTCAATAAGAAGGGGACTGTAGTGATCGGTCTATAATTCGTGGGTATAGACAGATCTAGTGTTTGTTTTTTGAGTAATGGGAGAACCCAGGATTGTTTCAGATTACTTGGGACAGAGTTGCTGGCGAATTAGGAGTTTATAAGTTTGGTGATAAAAGGAGATACATCTCTGGCTGCGTCTTTTATGATTTGAGCCGGGCAACTGTCACCTTTTACAATTAGATGGTTTCAGTGATGTTATAATTCTTTGTACCTCAGGTATGGATACCTGGTTGAAAGTGAAGCCTGAGTTAAGGTGTGCGGATGGTTGTATGATTGGACTGGTGAGATTGCCAGAGGCAAGTTTGTGCCGTTTGTCGGCTATTTTGGACTGGAGCCCTGTGATTTTATTGGAGAGAGCATTTTGAATGCTGGTGCACCAAGATTTGTCCTTGGTACAGGTACAAATAGGTGGATTGGGGCTTTCTAATTCCTTTAGGATATTGAATAGTTCTTTTGTGCTGGAACTTGCCTGGTTTATACTGACGTTGAAAGATTCTTTTTTAGTACGGATTATCTCACTTTTGTAAGTAGCAGTAATGTTGGTTAGGTTAACTTTATTTTCTGTGGAGGGATGGTTTTCCAGAGTGCCTCAAGTTTTCTTTTTTCTGCACGCAGGAGTTAAGTTCAGGGGTGAACCAGGAGTTCAGATGTGCTCTTGGTTTGCCTTTGCGCAGTTTTAACGGGGCGATGGTATCTATGGCTTTGGTCATGGCCTCATTGTAGGTGTTGACCAGCAGATTCAGGTCGTTAGTGGAGGATATAGTATTGAGTATGGGAGTTACCAGAGGTATTATGGCCTCAGCCAGTGTTCCAGATAAGATTTTGAGGTGGGAGTATTTTACGCATGATTTTTCAAATTAGAGCGTAAATGCAATTTCAAGAGTAAAAATTAGTTTTCTCCTCTGCAAGAGAGTAAAACTTATCCAACACATACGTTATGGGTATGAACACATTTTAAAAGGGTGCGTGCTTTATTGTGTTGCTCGCTTAGCTGTCACAGATTTGGTCTTTCAGTTGGAAATTCACCATCATGCATAAGGCTATGCTGCTGACAAAAGAAATGCTACATTGCCATCTAGTGGTGGAAAGTATGCTTTTTTTTAATGAATAAATCAAAGCGTACACGGTACGCAGTACAAAATTAAATGGTCCGTATTTGCCATATTTACATGCATAAAAGGGCAAGATACGCACGTTAACTGGTAGGCTGGCCTCAGCAGTAATGTTACAATGGTGCAATGGGGGGGGTTTCTTAGGTTCTAGATTTGGCATAGATTTCTAGGGATAGGAGATAGGAGATAGGAGATGATCAATCCACACAAGTGGTGAGGATTATTTTAGGGTAATATTGCAGTTGAGGTCTGCTACCCAATCGAGTGTCATACCTTTCACATGAGTTGGTAGGGTACTTAGTTGTACGAAGCCTTGCTCTGATCGTGCATTAGCTACAGAGATAGCTGGTAGGTCTTTGGGATCCTTATAGCCAAGGTTAAAGTCACCTAGGATGATGTTTTGTGCCATGGGTTTAGTATTCTCAGCTACTAATGTTGTGATGTTGTCTTCAAAATATCTGGAGGGACCTGAAGGACTATATATTTTGTGGATGGTGATAATATTTTTAGGAGATGTTTGGAGCTTGACGGTGAGGAGTTCACAGGATGCCAGAGGAGAGGAGGTGGCTGGTCTCATGTCTAGGGTAGATTTGAAGATAAGGGCTCTTCCTCCTCCTCCTCCAGCGTTGGGTCTGTCAATTCTAAGGATGGAATAGTGGTCTGGGATGGCTAAGGTTCGAAACGGGCCTCCTGTTACTGCGAGGAAGTTTAAGTTGGACAGAATGACATCTGCGATTTCAGTCGCGTGGGCAACAAGGGACCTGACATTTAGTAGTGCCCCTTTTATGGGAGGTTTTTGGGTGCCCTTCTGGATGAGGGGAGGGCTGATTTCAGCAATGTTATTAGTCCTAAGAGTGTGGGAATGTTTGTGTATGCTTGTGGGTTTGTTGGAAACTGTGTACAGTTTACTAATGGTCCAGGTGCTATGTTTGGCTGGTGGATTGAAGTTTGTGGTAAGTCTGTTACCTATTCCGGTGTTACGCTCGGTTATGTCGGGGTTGGTGGCCGGTGTGCCTTCTTGCTGCTTAGATACGGTAGGTGTAAGTATAGGTGTGCCATGATTAGGACTAGGTGGGGTGTCATAAGTATGATAAAGTGTGCAAGTTCTTAAGCGGTGACACCTGGTCATGCCAGTGACGGGGAAGGAAAGGTTGTTTGCAGAGTTGGAGTGGAAGCAAGTGTGCTCTGTTTATGAGGGAATTTGTCCTAGTTTTAGTGTCAAATGTATGGCCATTGAAGATGGTGGTAGAAGTGAGGTTAGTGCCTGGTGGAAATGGTGGTCTGGAAGGCAGAAATGGTGTAGAGCAGGTGATAGGGTGGTGCCGGGGGCAGGCAAGTTTGGACAGACCATTTTTGTAGGCTACATGGTGGGTACCAAGGCATGGTACGCTGTCTTGGATGATAGAGTAGGGGAGCATGATTAAGGTGAACAGGATTTGCATGGTGTGTGGATGTTGTAGTGCAGGTGCTTGCAGTGTTCTCAGTCGCAGTGGACTGCAGAACAGGTGCAGTGGGCTGCAGAACGGGTGCAGTGGGCTGCAGAACGGGTGCAGTGGGCTAAAAAACGGGTGCAGTGGGCTAAAAACAGGTGCAGTGTGCTGCAACAGGCTAGTTCAAAGTGCGCACAGTGGGCTGCAGAATAGATGCAGTGGGCTAAAAAACAGGTGCAGTGGGCTGCAAAACAGGCACAGTAGGCTGCAACAGGCTAGTTCAAAATAGACGCCTTAAGCTGGGATGATCAGGCACAGTGGGCAGCTTGATTGCGGATACAATGGGCTAATACCCTGGTGACCTGAGGGTTTGGTAAAATATATGGCATGAAATGCGCAGGGAGCAACACGTGGAATACGTGAATAAAGTCATGTGTAGAGCGGGGACCATGATCATACATTACAACAGAGTTGGTGATAATACTATGACTTGGTGGGGGGTCATCGCCGTAGTTATGTATATTACTTAGTGTGTCCAAGCTTAGGAGTAGGCGTGGGTGCATCCGACGTTCATGGAAGCAGATCGATTGTTTTTTGCATGGAATATATGGAGGAGCCGCTCACCACGGCGAACGGGGGCAAACAGGGCAGGCCTTATAGTGGCCTTGGATGTGGCCGCCGGCTCCTTCCGCCTGTCAGCGGATGTTTGCTTACAAATATGCGTGTTGCTTAGCAACTGAAAAGAAGCCCAGCCTCACTTTCGTGCCGCATCGCGCCCTACATTTTGAAAAAGAAACAGGTCGGCGCGGTGCGGTTCGTGTGATGGCAGCACTTCTGATGAATGCACACAATGGCAGTGTATGTCTCCACATCCAAAGCTGGTCCCCGTGTCTGGGGTTGCCTGTGTTCCTGCTGCCCTCATTCATGAAATCTACTCTGGTTGCTGTGCTATCAATAATGATTGAGATGACGATGGCACCTGCTAGCCTGACTCTCCAACACTGAGAGGTAGGGAGATGGAGAAAAGGAGTGATCTAGGACGGCCTATGATATCTCAGATACAGCCAGTATGCAATCATTCATGCAGTTGGTAGACAGAAGTGGTAGCAGTGAAAACCTCAATTTCTGCTGATTAAATAGAGAAATATTGCTTGAGAGATTAAAGCGTCTCGTCGATGGACAATTAAGAAGTTGGTTGCATTAAAACTGAGCTATGGATGTGGTCTTTTCCTTTTAACTTTGTGTAATTAATATGACATACAATAGCCAACCTGTGTCTGCTTAGATATCTCCTGATTGAGACTTCTCTGCAAAAATTTGCAGGACATCCTCGAAGAATTCTTTCCACAATATGACACTTTATTTGCATCGGGCATAGCTGCCAACATGCCTGACATCAATTTGTGTCAAAGGTGTTTTGTATAGCCAGGGTGCAAATATTCATATTGCAAACTACTAGCCAACCACCAAGTCACTCAACACCTCTATTTTCTATACGTACACACAGCGCACCATTTCTAATGGATTGTGTCCTCTAATGGATTCCTCATCTTAAATATTTATTCTGCTGCTTTGCAGCTCTCGGAAAACATTTTCCCAGAAACGCAGCGTTGTGCGCACGGCTGATCGATGCGGGTGCAAATAGTGCACTCGGTGCCCCAGGGACCTTGGTTCCTTATTCCACATGCCCAGCACACTACTAGGGAACTTCGCCTCAGAAATCTTCTGACGCATTTTGTTTTTTCACAATTCTTCATATTTTTGGAAGACTCAACATCGGGTCTACTCCGAATGCCCGGGATAAAAAATAAATGCCAATTGCAGCGCAAAAATGTCACTTACCGATCCTCGCAAGATCTCAGTGGTGCCTCGGTACAGACCAAGTCGTGGCGGATTGCGTCTTGGGTGAAGTTATGACACCCATGGCTTTAAAGGGTAGAGCCTCCATATTGGCTCTAGGTCGTTCACCTTCGAAGTATCCAAGTACGATTCCATCGAATATTTGACCTGATAAACACCAGAGAAGGAGAGAAAACAGCCTAAAAAAGACCTTAAGAGCGCCCACTCAAGGAGCGACTCATCAATCCTCATTGAAGAGAAGGCATTCATCGATGGACTCATCCCCAAAAAGATGGGTATGGTTTCGGTCTAAATTCACCTTGGTTTAGAAGTGGGAAGAGTTTGACATCAAGATAATACAGTTCTTTGAGAAAGCTGACCTGGCCATTGTCTCTTCCTCTGGGAAGAAGACCTCCGAGCCCACCATGCCCAAAAGGGCTGGCAGGGCCTCGACTCACAACGGTTCCATTTCATTTCATTGCCTGCCTTTTCATCCCCAGGCTTTTTAACGTGCACATTCCATCGAATGTGCTCATCGTTTTCTTTTCATTTTTTTTGGTTTTTGGGGGGGGTACCGCCCCCCACACTTATTTTTTTTGCCATTGTCCACCCGCCCAAACCCTGTAGCAGCCCCCCCGCAACCCCGCCCCGAAAAAATTTGATGAGCACATTCGATGGAATGCGCACTTTGAGAAAAGCCTGGGGATGAAAAGGCAGGCGATGAAAGGACGTCGTACAATCACAACCACCTCAGCCTAAGTTCCTGAAACCGGTCAAGTCCTTGAACATAACGGCGCCATCAGCGACCGGTGCATTTTCCGGTGTACCATCAACGTCACAGCCTAAGCTGTCCAGGACGTTGGGGGATCACTCTAGTAGATTTGTTCCAAAATCTACTAGCGATTTTATGTCCCCTTTTCAGGACCCTTTGGGTTCAAACGCATGGGTGTTCCTCGACACCTTGCCCATGGGCTTGATACCCTGAAGAGTTTCAGGATGAGGAAAGGAGGTTGTCCGATTTTAGCTTCAGCCCTTCACGATGCAAGTGCCATGGACATTTATTCTAGGGTGGAGTTCCGACACAGATCCTAGAGCCCATACAAACATGGCTTTACAGGAAAATGATGGTAAAAAGTAACTGATGCATTAGGTTGGGGTCCTCCACCTGACCAAATAACGGAATGTGACTTAACAGATATTCTGGACAAGGGCACATCCGTTGAGCTTTTTCTCCAGTTATTTAACGCCATTAAAAAAATCCCCTCATGGAGCTATGGAAGACTCCCTTCTCAGCTCCAGCAGACCATAAGGAATTTACCAAAAAGTGTACGCAAGCATTATCTGACTCAGAGTTTCTAACGAGACATACGGCTCATGGCAGTCTAGTGGTACAGGCTGTGACTGGCAAAAAGGCGAGCAACTATCCACCCTTATAACCTGACCGGAATGACAAGGGTTACAACGCTTTCGTGAAAAAGGTCTGTGCCTCTGGCAGTATGGCACTTAAAGCTGTTAATGCTTCATGTGCCCTGTCAAAATATACACGCAAACCTGTCTGTGATTGCAAAGGCAGGCTAGCACATCCCAGAAGGTGAAATGCAGGAGGGTGTCCTCAACATAGTGGAGAATGGAAAAGCACTCTACAAAGCTGACTACGTCGGGAGAACTATGGTGGCAAGTTCTGTCCTGCATAGATTTGCCTGGCTAAGAAAATCCAAATTTGCGCAGGATGGTCAAGCAAAGCTGCTTGACATGCCTTCTGATGGTTTGCATCTTTTTGGCCAAAAGGCAATAAGTGATTTCAATCCTGCACACACCTAAGTCAACGCCTAGCATGTAATGCACAACTGAAATCCTTATTTATTGTTGTCTAAAAGTTCTTTTATTCTGAACGATGTACCACTCATATCACGCCCCTCTCCTGGAACCCCCTGGTCACACTGAACCAGGAATCAGGCTGGTTTGCAAAGTTTAAAATATTTATTTATGCATTTACAACATAATCCCACTATGTTTAAATGGGTATACAATAATCACCAATGGGGGTGATGTAACACAGAATCTCTTTAATACACAAGGACTAATAGTGAGCAAAACAATTCAGCGCAGAAATAATACTTTTGTGTGTTCAGATCAAATAGCAGTGTGGTTCTCCAGCATGGGGTCTGGCATGGATTCATGTGCTCGTGAATATTCCCCGACATCAATCCTCGGTAAAGAAAAAAATCAGTATCAGTTTCGTTTCTGATCTGTCTTTCTTAGTAGTAACTGATCTCTGGGTCATACTGCCCCCATCCAATGACTGCCCTCTACCTAAGCCCCTCCCCCGGCAGCCATCCTCAGATTTTTATCGCACGTTCAATTGTTGGGAGTCCTCGTGTTTTAGCTGTCAAGCTTTTACTGCGTTTTCGCGTTTTTCAGGAGATTTTTCTCATTTTTTCAGTTAATTGAGTCTCAAGCTCCACCGTTTCTACTTCCGATAACGGGGATCCGTTTCTGAATTCTTCTACACCCCTCAAGGGTGAAGTTTTCGTCGAGTTACGCTTCTTGGAGGATTCCAGAAGATCTGTGGCCTACCTCAACGGACATGGCCCAGGACAAGGGAAGCTCGACGCCCGGATCCAAGTTGTTCAGGAGCTGCCCAGGATGCGGATTGCAAAATGTCTTCAAGGAGGACGAGCATTCGAGATGTCTCTACTGCCTTCATGAGGACAAGACGCACGTGGAGAAGGACTGTGCATTCTGCAAGAACCTGTCGGAACGGACCAAGCAAGATCGTCGTTCCCGCCTCGCCGCCTGGCTGGAGAAGGACACAGCAGGTGAGAAGGCGAAGAAAAAGTCTGTGTGGGCGCCCCGGCGATGGGGGGCCCAACAGAAGGCCAAGCACCGCAAATCCGCGGGCACCGGGAGTGCCGAAAGGTCGGGCTCCTTGGCTGCCAGGCAGGGCGCAACTTCCCCGGCACGATCAATCACGAGCCAGCGCTCTGGTTCGGGGAAGAGGAAGTCCGAGAACCCGGGTAAGCTTCTGGAGAGGCCCCGGTCGATCTCAAAGGGAGCCGAGGGGGAGCGAGGCGATGACCCCCCCCCCCCCAAAGCGAAGGCCCAGGACGCACCTAAGGAGGTGAGGGCCTTGGTCCACCCGGCAAAGGCCTCTATCGAGGTTGTCGCAGCGGCCCTGGCAAAGCTGGCAGAGGCTACGCCAGTGGAGGCGGCCTCAGGGCCCAGAGTTTCCTTGCCGCCGCTGAGGGAATCCTCTTTCTAGACGATTGTGAAGACCCCGGCGGAAAAAGAGGGGGGGGCCGGTGGCCATTACGGACTCGGATTCAGCCCCCAGGAAAGCTCGGCGGCTATTTTGTTGGCGATCCAATCCTTATGTACTGAGATAAGGACGAGGTTACCACAGACCCCGACGGAGGATCCAGAACCAGGCCCGTCGGGAAGCCCTCCGAACAAGCAGAGGAGAGTCCACCCCGCTCCACCCTTCGTGCCCGCGAGGCCTCCTGTGGACCCCCTCATCCTCCTCGCCGGACCCTCGGGAGGATACGGGGACGGACGACGATGGCGGCGATGACACAACGGACATTCCGTCATCACCCCCCCCCCCCTCGGGCCTCTCCGCCCGACGAAATTGGCTCTTTTCACCCCATGATAGCCAGGGCATCCGAGCGCTTCCATTTCTGCCCTGAGGAACAGAAAAAAGGTTTTCTTTACCAACGACGAGAGGCCAAGAGAAAGACGGTCCTTGCGGTGCCATTGCTCGACGACATCTGGGATGAGGGGCTGGCTATCCTCAAGAACCCTTCCACGACACCCGCCAAGAGGGACAGGTACGAGAAGTACTGGGTCCCCGATGCCGCCCCCTTGTGCCTCAGGGCCCAGCCCACACCGGACTCTGTCGTCTCGGTAGCGGCAAGAAGAAAGCAGCGGGTGCGGCGACTTCAACTTCCACTTCCCCGCCGGACAGCGAGGGCAAGAAGTTGGACTCCATGGGACGACGAGTCATCTCGTCAGCTGCGACGACGATTAAGGTGGCCAATGCCTTAGCGATTGTGGCCCATTACGACAGGGAGCTTTGGTTCAAGATAGCTCCTCTGCTAGACTTCCTACCGGACGACAAGAGGGCCGGAGGCCCTACAGATTCTGCAGGAAGGAGAGGTGGCGTCGGATCACGCCATAACGGTGGCAATGGACATTGCTGATACCGGATTTCGCCGACAACAAGGATGGCTCAAGGCGACGGACTTTCATCAGGACGTCCAGACCAGAGTGTTGGACATGCCGTTCGCCAGCAACAACCTGTTTGGAAAGATGGTGGATGAGTCCCTCCAGGCCATCAAGACAGACACGGAAACAGCCCAAGCCCTAGGAGTCCTTCAGCAACGGCGGCCCTTTCAGAGCTCTGGAGGCAGACAGGGAGCCTCCAACGGATCCAGCAGCGGCTCTTCCACTTACCGCCAGGCGGCCCGCTCCTCGTGCCAGGAGGCCTACAGTGGCCGCGGCAAGCAAGGAGGGTCCCGCCGCCATCTGCAAGGAGGCCAAGGCGGCAAGGCCTCTTCCAAGCAGGACTGAACCAGCCGTAGCATCGGGCCCCCACCGAAGCACCCCGGTGGGAGGCCGGCTGACGAAGTTCGTCAGCGTGTGGGAGTCCATCTCCACCGACCGTTGGGTGCTGGACACCCCGGCCCGCGGACACTCGCTGGAATTTCAAAAGAAGTGTCATCTCATTCCTCCCGTGGCCAGGAAGGATATTCCCGTCCCTCAACTGCTGTTGGAGGTAAGGGCGATGCTCAAGAAGGGTGCCATCGAGCTCGTCCCCAAGAGGCTCCAGGGCTCCGGAGTATACTCAAGATACTTCCTCGTCAGAAAGAAGACAGGCGGTTGGCGCCCCATCCTGGACCTGCGTTGGTTGAACAAGTACATCAAGGCACAGAAATTCAGGATGGTCATCCTCTAGCACGTGCTGGGACAGCTGGAGGAGGGCGACTTCCTATCGTCACTGGACCTGGAGGATGCTTACTTCCACATCCCCATTCTAAAAGGACACAAAGTTCCTCAGATTCGTATTCCAGGGGCCTCACTACCAATTCAGAGCCCTGCCGTTCGGATTAAAGTCGGCACCCAGGGTGTTCACCAAGTGCCTCGCACCTGTGGCTGCGCCTGCAAGGGATCCACTTCTACCCCTACCTGAACGACTGGCTAATCCGTGCAAGGCCAAGAGAACTTGCCGTCGAACACACAGCGAGGACCGTCCGCCTGCTCACGGAGCTGGGATTCGCCATCAACTACCCCCAAATCCCATCTGGTCCTGTCGCAAGTGGCACTGTTTCTGGGAGCAAAGCTCGATACAGTGAAGCGATTGGCATCTCCGTCGGAAGAAAGGACGAAGGCCATTTTGGGCAAGGTGCACTGCCTGTTAGCCACGGATGTGGCCAGAGTGAGGTCCATCAAGTCCCTCCTCGGGATCATGTCCTCTTGCATCTACCTTGTGCCCCTTTGCAGACTTCGGAGGCGTCCGCTACAAGAGTTCCTCGATGCCCGCTGGATTCAAGCAGCGGGCAGTTTTGAAGACAGGATCCCACTCGACGAGGAGTTCCGTTGAGCGATTCTATGGTGGGGTGCCCGTGCGCACCTCTCGGCAGGCATGGACTTTCAGGCCCCGGCATATCAGGAGATGGTAATGACGGCCCACACCAGAGATATCCACACAAGAGGCCTCTGGCTCCCGGAGGAGAGGTCTCTTCACATCAACATCCTGGAGCTACGAGCCGTGTTCTGGGTGCTCAGATCGTTCCTTCCGTCCCTCAAGGACAAAGTGGTGAGGATCTTCACCGACAACAACACCACGATGTTCTACATCCGGAAGCAGGGAGGCACCAGATCCCCAGCCCTATCCAAGGATGCCCAGGATCTGTGGCACTGGGTCGTCGCTCAGGGGATGTTTCTGGTTCCCTTCCACCTGGCAGGAATAAAAAACACCATCGCCGACTCACTCAGCAGGGAGCTGCGCTCGTGCCACGAGTGGGAACTACGCCAGGACCAGGTGGATCGGCTCTTTCAACGGTGGGGCAAACCCCAGATCGACCTGTTCTCGACGGCGACGAACTCCAAGTGCCAGAGGTTCGCCAGCAGGTTCGCCCATCCGAGGGGCATGGGCGATGCTTTCTCGTTCCCTTGGGACGGCCTGTTCCTGTACGCGTTCCCTCCGTTGCTGCTCTGTCTCATCAACCAGCTCAAGAGGTACAGGTGCAGGATGATCCTCGTCGCACCGGCGTGGCCGAGACAGAGCTGGTTCCCGGACTTTCTGTACTTGTCAGCGTCCCCAACTATCAAGCTGGTGACAGAGGCGGATCTTCTCTCCAGAGAAGGAGGCGCCATTCTCCATCACGACCCAGAGTCGCTGAACTTGCAGACTTGGCTCCTGCAGCACTAGAGTTTGGAGGATACGATATCCCGGCTGGCTACAGAGAGGTTCTTGCAAAAGCCAGGGCGTCCTCAACTCGCAAATGCTATGTACATAAGTGGAAGAAGTTCTCTGTCTGATGCCGTGCACAGAAGATTAACCCTCTGCAGATTACGGCCCCTCAAGTATTGCCATACCTACTGTCGCTGGCCAAAGCTGGACTGGCTCACGCCTCCATCAAGATACATCTGGCTGCCATTTCCCGATACACCAGAACTACAGGACGGGCGTCCTTGTGGTCTCAACGCCTGGTGAAGGAATTTATGAAGGGACTATTCAGATCGTTCCTGCAGGTGAAGGCCCCTGCCCCGGCGTGGGAGCTCAACGTGGTGCTGACCAGGCTCATGGGGGGGGCCCCCATTCGAGCCTATGCATTTGGTGCCGTTGAAGTTCCTGTCGTGGAAGACCGCATTCCTTGTGGCCATCACTTCCGCACGACGAGTGGGAGAGATCCAGGCCCTATCTTGCAAGCCTCCATACTTGACTTTTCATGACACGAGGGTGGTGCTGAGGACGCACCCCTCCTTTATGCCCAAGGTGCTGTCTGACTTCCACCTCAACGAGCCCTTGGTGTTGCCAGTTTTCTTCCCGTCGCCTTCGTCTCCGGCCGAGAGGACTTTGCACTCGCTGGATGTGGCTAGAGCGCTGAAGTTCTATGTGGACCGCACAGAGTTTTCGGAAGACATCACAGCTGTTTGTGATCTTTGGACCTGTGAATCAAGGGAAGGCTCTCTCGAACGCTTCCATTTCCAGATGGCTCTCCGGCTGCATCATGCACTGCCACCAGTTGGCAAACCGACCGCTGTCTGGCCGTCCGAGAGCCCATTCGACCAGAGCGATCGCTGCTACCACGGCGTTCCTGTCTGGTGTGCCCCTGCTGGACATCTGCAGGGCTGCTATGTGGAGGTCAACGCGCACCTTCACGAGATTCTACTGTGTCGATCGGGACTCCAGGAAGGAGTCCAGGGTCGGCCAAGCAGTGCTGCGCAACCTGTTCGCTTAAGGTAAGCCTGGTGAGGAGGTAAGAGATGCTTAATGTTGAGTTGTTGTATTGCTTAATGTTGAGTCTGTTGCCACCTCCCATGGTTGTGCATGTGTATACTGCTATGTATTCTTATATTCATGAGCATGTGAATCCATGCCAGACCCCATGCTGGAGAAGGAACAAGTTACTTACCTGAAACTATTGTTCTCCAGCATGGGTCTGGCATGGATTCACATGCGAACCCTCCCTCCTTCCCCTCTGCGGCTCTTCACTTGGTCATACTGCCACTTTACGTGCTATCAAATCTAAGGATGGCTGCCGGGGGAGGGGCTTAGGTAGAGGGCAGTCAATGGCTGGGGGCAGTATGACCCAGAGATCAGTGATTGGTTACTACTAAGAAAGACGGATCAGAAACGAAACTGATACTGATTTTTTTTCTTTACCGAGGATTCCCGGCTTGACGACGGGGAATATTCATGAGCATGTGAATCCATGCCAGACCCATGCTGGAGAACAACAGTTACAGGTAAGTAACTTGTTCATTACTATTTCCCCCTGAAGCCCCCAATAAGCAATGTAAAGAGATAGGAGGCGAGAGCAGGCATTCAGGAATGGCAGAATTCAAACAAAATATCAATCCCAATTTCCCCCCAGCAACACCAGAGAAAAACAGAATTGATTGGCAAGCGGTCAGAATGGTTTTAAAGTTCTCTTGAGAATGGATTGGGTAAAAACACTAAATATGGTTTAAATTGCTGAATATGTTTAAATTCTTATGGGAGCCGCTTTGGATAGTTGCACACAAACACTAGCAATGATTAGATACTAAGAAACAATGTGAAATCTTAAAATTAAGTTCGGAAGCAATGAAAAACTGTTTTACACTTGACAGAATTTCCCTAAAACAAAATTTGCAGCAAACTGTCAATGCGCGATAATCGCGATTACGGGAGAACCGTATGGATTTGGGATGCAGTTTAAGATGTGAAATTAAAGCTGTGGATGTTAGCTACAAGCAGAAGTTGTTGTTTCTAGCACAAAAATTGAGGATGTTATGGACGTTTTAGTGGAGGTCGTTTTTCCGAGACCGGTGCAAGAATGGGAAACGGGAATGCACTTTTAAAAGACAAACAGGATTTCTTACACTAGATTATGACTATAGAAAAAGAGAATGCCACACATGAATCTCCACAGTTCCTGGCCAGGGAACCCTTCACGTGGTGTATACCCAATTTCTTTCTGGGATTCACTTTAGTTAGTCACAACACTAATGACTTATGATTTTAGAATACAAATAAGAAACTCAGCGCAAGAAAAGTTCTGACAATTCAAAAAATACTCCTAACAATATCAGGTTCTGAAGGCAAAAGAGGACAGGTTTAAAATGGGGATTGGCTATGGACAGTATATATGCTAGTGACACAGTTCTACCTATAGATACTCACTAGATATGTTTTTACATGGAACCGTCAAGATTTCTGGTCAGGGATTCTGGTCAGGACAGACTGCTGGGCACCTCGGATTGGACTGGATCTGTCCACAGCGAGGCACCGTACTGGATTGGATCTTTTGGTTCTGATGATCATTATTTTCAGCAGGCAAGCAATACAGCACAGCCCGGCTGTCTTTTAGTTCCCTTTAGGTTTCTTGGATTGGTTCAGGTTCTGGAAATTTAAGGCGTAGCTGAAAATGGTTCAGCTATGCAATGGGCCTTTCTGCTTTGCCAAGTTTCTGGAGTCTGGAGCAAGTAAAATGGATAGTTCTGCAACGGGGTGCTCGGCCAGCATTCGGATAGTGGGTGAATCTGTCTGTCTTTTTGTGTGCTGAGCTGTCTCTATTTATGCTTATGATAAAGGGGTGTGTTTGCTGGTTTGGCCTAAGCTCGCCCCTTTGACAGGGATTGGTCAAGGTCTCCTCTCTTCCTTCATAGGAGGAGAAAAACAGTGTGTCATCTTTATGGTGTGGGTTTATGAGGCTTAGAATCCACCCCTAGCTCCTTGAACACAAAACTACTTTTGGTACAATACATATTTCCACATGTGCAACCTCTAAAACAACCCTATATACAGATTACACATTTTGTGTTGCAGATACTCCTCCAAGCCCCATCGCTGTAGGATCTTGTGTCTGCTTTTTGCAGAATTTTGCCCTTTTCATCCGGAACACAATGCCCAATTTAAGAGAAAATTGCTACAAATGTGCGGGTTGCACATGGGCATACGTGTATAAAGTTTCATACTTCTATCAGAAATGCATTTTGTGTAATATCACATTTTCTGCTGTTTCTTCCCAGAACATGTCAGAGTTCTGGCGCCTTTTCACTCGTGCATCCAAAAATTAACAATGCTGTTTCTATATTTTGCACAATTTTACATAGTAAATTATCAGTCTTTTTTAAGTGTCTTTTGTCCTTGTTGAGCAACAAATGGTTGTTTAGCTCCACCCCTTTGGTCTCTCCCTGGGACCCAGGTCTCCTCCCTGTTTCTCCTGGGCAGAGGCCATTTACGACTTCACACCTCGCATTTCCTTTAGCTGGAGAATGTCCATTGTCTCCTTCCCCCTGCAGACCAAATTCTAACCCCACCCTATAATCATCACATAGATGTGATTTCCTGCTGGAGAGGAGCTGGAGGGAGAGGCCTTGCCTCTGTGAGGAAAGCTGTTATTCCAGTTTGGGTGGCTTTTAGCCAGGCTTAAATTTAATGTTAATTCTGTTGCATTTTTCCTTGGCTTGTAACAAACTTGTGATTTCAAACTTGCAGCTAGAACACTTATTCCAGATTCTAAACCATGGGTTCATTCAATTACATCATAGGTTACTTTCAGTAACCGGCTACTTAGATTGTACACATTTGATTTCAGTTTATACAGGTTTTACAGTTTATCATGCAGGGTTCTGACAGCTGTCATTCAGGCGGCCGAGGGTACTGCGCCCAGATTTTGACAGATTCCACAGGCAGGCAGCTTTTGCTGTGGATGTTTCTCTGATACTTTCACCTTTTCAGGACCTTGTAAGTTCACAATGATTTCTTCAACTAAATGAATTGTAGCACCCAGTAAGAATTGTGTATGTTTGAGGATCTGGATGTTTTTGTGCCGGCATTCTGCAGTTTCAGCAATAATGAAAAAGGATTTAAAGCAAGATTTTGGGATTTCCTTTAGCAGAGCACTGCTTTTCCATCTGTACTCCATTTTCACTTGTTGTGGAGCCCAGTGACATGTTTCAGACGTTAGATCTCTGTTCCACCACTGACAACAGGCATGGTAGATTGGGCAGCCATCTTTTTGTTCTTTGCAAAGCGCGATTTTCAGAGGTTTTGGCGCGCACAAGGGTTTTGCGGCCATTTTGATGTTTCTGGCACCATCAGAACACAGTGATGCCATGCGTAATGTAGAGCAAAGTGGGTCAAGACATCACACAGCAGATGACCGCCTTGAGAAATTGCCGGCATCCAAGGCTACGGCAAAGTCATTAGGGACGGCAATCGGACAGACTGCACACCCTTCCACTCAATGGAAAGGTAAGCCTTTTTGTTTCTTTAATTACGGACAAAAAGGCAAACATCCTGCCACCCTTCGAGGTCGGAGGCATTTCATTTTTCATCCTTTCAGAGGTAGAGGAGGCAAGACATAGATTGCTACCACATCTCTCCCCTCCATTGTGGACCCCACCACAAAACCTCTTTAAAAACTTTGGCCACACGACGCCAGTAAGGGGGGTGCCTGGCGCAACATTCGCAAGAATGGTCAACCATTAATTTGGACACATGGGTGCTTTAAGTAGTCCCCCAAGGTTACTGCCTTAAAGTTCCCCCCAAACCCCCTGAATTGCCCCCTCTGATCAGACCACCACCTGTTCCAGACCCACTGCTCCTGCAAGAGGTTTCCTTTCTTCCATTCTGGTACCTATTCAGGAAAGGAACAGGGGTTGGTACTTCACTATTTCTTTGGTCTGCGACTCATCTTGGACTAATTTTGGACCTGAGGTGCTTAATCAAGTGCCTTAGGAAAGACCAATTCAAGATGGGAACACTCTCAGATCCTCCAGGTTCTAGATATTCAGGATTGGTTGTCGTCACTTGACCTACAGGACACTTACTTCCATGTGCCGATCCATCAAAAGCACAGGAAGGTCCTGAGATTATTCCATGTGCCGATCCATCAAAAGCACAGGAAGGTCCTGAGATTAGTCCTAGGCAAAGTTCTGCCTTTTGGGCTTACCTCTGCTGAGGGTCTTCACCAAGCTGACTGCAGTGGCAGCCAGTCTCAGGAAAAGAGGGATTCACATCTTTCCCTACCTAGACAATTGGTTATTTGGGACATGGTCTCTGGACCAAGTCCTGGATCATCTGTTACACCCAAATACCTCCACATGCTGGGCTTCTCTCTCAATTAAGTCCCAGCTGACATTTCTCAAATCCTTCGATTCATCTCAGCGTTTCTGGACCCGCCCCCCAAGGAGAGGGCTCTAAACATCCTGCAGATGGTCATCAAATTTCAGAACACAGCATCTGCCAGCCCTGGGCTGGTTGGCATCCCACATCTTCCTGGTGCCAGACGCTCAGTTGAGAATGCAATTGCTCCAATGGGACCTCGGGTCTCAATGGTCACAGTTCTCTGGCTGTATGTCAGCACTTCTCCATGAGCACCACAGCACCTATCTCTTACCCTCTCCACTCTCCACTTGCACGTTCTGAACACTCACAAGGCATAGTAGGTTTGTCTTTCCCTCCTTTTTATGCCTCTGATTTGTTATACTATTCTATTATTTATCTTACTTGTAATGCATCGTCTACCTCCCCTGTCCCCACCCTGTTGTCCTGTGGGTGCTTTGAAATAGTTTTTGCTAATGTATAAGCACCTAACAAGTGACCAATCAATACATTTGAGTCCCGATCTGAGTCGCTCAGGATCTCCTGTGGTGGACTCGCACAGAAAACGTGGTGGCGGGAGAGCCATTTTGGCAACCATGGCCAGAGGTGACCATAGTGATGGACACCTCTCTGAAAGGCTGGGGCGCTTACCTGAACGAGCTGACAGTGAATGGGTTCTGCTTCCTGGTGGAGACAACATTTCACATAAACCTGTTGGTACTTAGGGCAATCAGGCTGCCGCTGATGGCCTTTTGGCCCTCCATAAAGGGGGCAGACTGTCCGATCATGACGGGCAACACAGTGGCCATGCACTACCTGTGCAGAGTGGCCATGCAGCTCTGGTTTTGGGCGTTAGAGAACAAGATCTCCCCAACAGCAATTCACCTCGCTGTGAAGCAGAATACGATGGCGGACGCTCTGAACAGGCAGGACTCGGTCTCCCACAAGTGGGAACTGTGCCAGGAAGTTCTCCTAGAGATCTTCACCCTTTGGGGAACCCCTCAAGTGGATCTGTTCACCAACAGTGTGAACAGGAAGTGCACACTTTTCTGCTCCAGGGAATTTGCTCCGAGAGACGCACTGGGGGGGACGTGTTGGTGGTGAACTATAACTTGCAGCTCGTATATCCGTTCGTGCAGTTTCCTGTCATTCCTCAAGTGATCAGGTGTTTGTAGATGTACAGGGCAACCATGATCCTGATTGCCCCAGACTGGGCCAGCAGTATGTGGTACCCCGATCTCTTGGACATGGCCATCAGTCCTCCACATCGTCTTCCCCGGAGACTGGACCTTCTCTCTCTCAGGGGAGAGGGCTGGTTCTTCACTCGAGCGTACACACGCTCAACCTGCAAACCTGGCTATTGAAAGGTTATGGTACACGGATTGGGACCTTCTGAAAGACGTGATGGCTGTGTTTCTTTCGGCCAGAAGGTCAGCAACTTCAGCTCTATAACGCTGCAGTTGGTAGAAATTCTGCAGCTGGTCCAGAGCACCGGATGTGGATCCTCTTATGTGATGCCTAAAGGGTGTTATCCTTCCTTCATTTGTGAAGATTGGGCCTTCAGGTTGTCGCCAACAATGGCTATTTAGCAGTGCTTTCTATTTTCAAGCACGCCAGAAAAAGGCTCGTACTTCTTGATCCTGACTGGGAAACCCCCAATATTACCCAGAGGATGAGGAGCCTGAAAAACTTAACTCATTGGTGGAAATAGTCAAAGTGAAAGGCAAAATCCAGCTTTATTAAAACTCAGAATAAAGCAGGGACAGCATACAAGCAAAATGGTCGCAGCTCTCATACAAATCAATACATTGTATATCAAAAATACATTGGAATGATGACATTGTGATACAAAACCTATGGGGTGAGGGTATTGGATAATATTAGTAACTATATATGTACTCCTTGTGTTGGTTTAAACGGTTAATTGGTTATTTCGTAAATGATGCCTCCTCAGACCACCTCAAAATTGAACAAAAATACAGCACTTATACAATAGTTCATTGGTTGGCACAATATGTAATGGGTGGCTTGTCACCAGAGTTTTCATTGGTTGGCTTTGGTTGATTGACAGACTGCTTGCATTCAATTCAAGAAAGTACCACGCCTCATCTCTAGGCCATGAGCCAGGGTGATCGCCTTTGAAGTTAGCCTTGTGCAGTGCCTCGTGTCTGGGAATATGCATACGGAGTGAGGCAGGTGTCCTGTCTGTAATCATTGATAATGAATAGGCTTTGTTCACCAAAATGTGGGAGGACCTCGTTTAGAATTATTTCACACTGGATTTATGAGTATTTTAGCTAATATTAATATGAATGTTATGATCTCCTATACCACTGGCGATATCCTCTATTTTATTTTCCATGTAGTCCTCCGACTTAGAATTATCCTGCACCTGGCTCACAAAAGTTGGTTGTCCTTTACCAGACTTTAATTATCAGTGCTCCAGATAAGATTTGGAAGTATTTTACTCCCTATTTTTTTTAAAGTTGGGAGTAAACTTATTTTTTAGGGAGTAAAAATCCAGTTCCCAATAAGGGTATTACAAGTGAACAAAAATGTTTTAACTGAAAAACTGATTATTTTTAAAAAATATTTATTTTCAATGGGTTGTGTTCTCCCACGTATTCCTCATCTTTTGATTATATCCATATGCTGCTTTGGAAAATGTTTCCAGCAGGAGGCACTGCGCACCATTGCCTGTTAACTCAATGTCCCTCGAGGGACGCTGTCTCGATGTCATCGCTGGTACAAAGCGCGCAGTGACCTTTTGGCTTCAGTTCTGTTAACCCGTGAGAGCTATCGCTTCGCAAGATCAGCGCGCTCCGGTTTCTTCGTGAATCTACGGTTATTTTGAAAACATATGGACTCTTCGTCGGCATCATCGGCTCCCAAATCTGGGTTTAAGAAATGCCATGACTGCATGCGAAAATGGCCCTTACGGACCCCCATCGGGTGTGTCTATGGTGTCTCGGATCCGATCACAAGACATCAGTGTGAATTCTAACTTTTCGATGACAGTGAAAGCCCTGAAAGAACGTAGAGGGAAGTTAGCTGCAGGTAGGTCACATAAATCCCTTTCGGCGACTCTGTCGAAAAAGCGTTCTTCCGACAAGTCGAAGGGTGACTCTCCTTATCGGGAGAGAGCTAAAAGGTGATCTCTATCTAGGAGTGGGTCTCACCACTCGTCTTCACGACGTATGAAGAAAAAGGCGTCACAGGTCGTTGTCATAAAGTTCCTCCCCTGAACGGGTTACTTGCCCGACATCGGCGTCACCGGCTGAATCAGAGAGATTCACATTGAAAATGCTTCAGGTCTTCGAGAATGCGGCTTTGACTCCCTCGAATAAGAAGAGTAAGAGTCATGCCCATGTTGAGGGGAACCAACAAAGAAAGGGCAAAGGACAAAACCTGTATGCCCTCGAGCCCGTGTGTCACGGAAAAAACTCATTGAACCTTCGGAGGTTCCATCGAGTTAAACTCCTTCAAAAGGAAAATCATTGATGCCAAAAAGTCGACATCCTTGTTGAAAACATTTGACACCACAGTTGTCGGAGCCCGCCATCATCGACCCATGTGACAAAATCTTCAAAGTAGGATAAAAAAAACTACGATTCGTTCCTCCCATTACCAAGAAAAAAAATGTTTTAAGTTGCTCTCCTCTATTTATGAGGAACATGAACCCTCATCTGATGATGCACGACCCTTTAGGTTGCAATATGGGACACAGTGTTCCAGAGGCTCTGATATCAGGAGTTTAGGATGAAGGATCTATATGAGATACTGCAAACTGCAAGTGGGACAGATACTGCCCCTGAAATTGAATTTGGACGACCAGATCCCTCAGACCATGCGGATGGGTCGTGCAGACAATGTCTAGAGTTATTGAATAACTAGGGTGGAGTTGACCTGCACCACATTTTGAGCAGGATGATCTAGCAGATATTTTAGATAAGGGACCCCAGGAGGACCCTATTCTTCTCTACCATGTAATGTAGCCTTACAAAGGTGGGTCAGTGCCAACTGGGAGACGCTGCAATTCATTTCAGCTGTAAATAAAGAATTGACAAGCAAATACAGAACTTCAAGCACTGATTTCCCCCCCCCCCCTTCAATCTTACCCAAGCAAGCATTCTACTCCAGGTATTCTGGTGGTACATGCCGACACATCCACATCATAACCAAATGCATACCCAATGATTCCCCCCGACCGAGATGACAAGCGCTATGATGCCATGGCAGAGAAGGTCTTCTCTGCTGGAAGTATGGCCCTTAAATTGGCAAATGCCTCATGTGCACTGGCTAAGTTTACATTTACCCTATGGGAATGCATAGCAATGGCGGCTGAACATATCCCGGAAGGGGATGAAAGACGTATTTTTGAATATTAAGGATGGGAAGGACACCATGTGCAAATCCCTTCAGACTGGTGTCGACTGCGGACAGTATCGGCAGAGCTATGGCGGCTAGCTCTGCTGCACTGTAATGCACAGATTTGCCTGGTTGAGAGTCTGGGTTTGCTCTGGATGTGCAATCAAGACTTCTTAACATCTTGGACGGCACATATTTATTTGGCAGCAAGGCTGACGAGAGCCTGGTGAAGCTGCAGACCTCCAAGGCGGCAGACAAATCCCCTGGTGCTGTATCAGGCAACCACAAACTAGCTCCAGGGGAACGGCTTGGAGGGGCTAGTCCTTTTCGTTTTGTATTACTCAGCTGGAAGAGGGAGAGGACTGGTGATTCAGGGGTCAGAGAAGAGTTCCCTGTGGTGGATGGGGCGGAGGTGCTAATCCCGTCCAGACACTGACTGCATTATCCTCAGCCGCTGCATCAGCCGCCTCAAAACCTCTCTTGAGGGCTTAGTCCATAAAACCCAAGCAGGAGGCAGACTCTCACAGCATCTACAAGAATGGCAGGGGTATTGGCAATTGGAAACGATAGCCCAAGGGTTTACTACCTTTCCTTTCTAAAAAGGCCTCTGGATCATCCACCGGGGAACAACTCTTTCAAGATTCCAGATCCGCTCCTTGTGCAGGAAATGTTGACCCTGCTAGAGAAAGGTGCTATAGAACCAGTACCTGTTGTGGAGAGGAATAAGGGTTGGTACTCCCATTGCTTCCTAATCCCCAAGAAGGACCGGGGGGTGAGACCCATCTTGGACTTGAGGGACTTAAGAGACTTGAACAAGTTCCTCAGGAAGGACACGTTCAAGATGGTTACCCTTTCTCAGGCTCTCCAGCTTCAGGACTAGATGATGTCATTGGACCTTCAGGATGCTTACTTTCATGTGCCAATCCATTACAAGCACAGAAGGTAACTGAGGTTCGCCGCTCTCATTATCGGGTTCTCATTATCGATTAAGAGTTCTGCCTTTTGGGCTGACCTCCGCCCAAAGGGTTTTCACCAAGTTGATGGTGGTGGTGGTGGCAGAGAGTCTCGGGAGAGGGGGGATTCACGTCTACCCAATCCTGGACGATTGGCTGATCAGGGCCCGGTCTCCCGAACAGGCTCTGGAACATCTCAGCATAAGCTGCCACTCTCTCCAAGGACCAGACTTCTCCCTCAATTACAAGACGACGTCCCATATGATAGCATCTCAAAGGCTCCAATTCATCAGAGCAGTCCTAGATGCGTCCTTGGGAAAACCCTTGACGTGAGGGCTCAACACATTCTGCAGATGGTAACCACATTTCAGAGTGCTCAGATTGAGGTTGCTCGGCCTCATGGCATCTTGAATTTTTCTGGTGCCAGAGGCTTGCCGGAGAATGGGATCCCTCCAATGGAGTCTGAGGACACAGGGGGTCCCAATTCTCAGGCAGGATGTCTGACCTTCTTCAGGTTCCAAGCAGAGTAGCAGAGGGTCTTCTGTGGTGGGGTTGCAAGAACAACATTTTGAAGGGAGAATCCTTTTGGCAGCCATCGTCGGAGATGGCAGTAGTGACAGACTCCTCACTCAAAAGGGTGGAGAGCCCATGCCAACGATCTGATAATCTGCGGTCATTGGTCTCCATCGGAGTCCAAACTACACATCAATCTTTTGGAGCTGATGGCAATCGAACTGGCGCTGAAGGCCTTTCTGTCCTCTGTAGGGGGCAAGAATGTCCTGATAATGATGGACAACACAGTGGGTATGTATTACCTCAACAAAAGAGGTGGGGTAGGGTCACTACCACTGTGCAGTGAAGCAATGCAGCTCTAGTTCTGGGAAATTCAGTAGGGGCTCTCCCTATCAGCAGCCCACCTTGCCGGAGAGGAGAACACGGCGGCGGACGCTCTGAGCAGGCAGTGCACAGTCTCCCACGAGTGGGAACTTGCTCAGGAAATCCTTCAAGAGATCTTCACCCTTTGGGGAACCCCTCAAGTGGACCTGTTCGCGACCAGTGCCAACCGGAAGTGCGAGCTGTACTGCTCCAGGAAATGTCCCCCAAGAGTAGCTCTAGGGGATCCGTTCGTAGTGGAATGTGAGTTTCGACTCCTGTATGAGTTGCCTCCTGTCCCCGTCATTCCTCACGTGATCAGGAGGTTGAGAAGGCTGGGGAAAACCATGATCCTAATTTCTTCATATTGGGCCAGGAGGACGTAGAGTTAGGGAGAATTCTCATATGTGCTAATTCCTCTCTACCTTAAAGACCCCCAGCAACTTTGCTGGATTTTTAGGACTTGCAGTTTTAATTTTTAACCTGGAGGGAGCGAGACCCTTTTTCCCACTCTCCTGTATTTTAATGTGATTTTTTTTTTAAATTATTTTATTTTATTTATTTATTTATTTTAAACTCCGTTTCTTTTGGTTGTGGAGTCTGACAAACTCCATAGGCATCATCTTTTACATTGTCACACAGCACCTTCAGTGCAGCGGCACAGGGAAGTCTTTCAGATTTCCCAAGGTTTAAATCCCTTCTCTTGCATAATTTACTGTTTCCAAGAGCGGTAAAGTGAATTTACTTGCATTTGTAACATTCTAAATCCAGCACACACTCTTTCAATGTGGTGCTGGAGGGGTTACTTAGTATCCCCTTTGTCTAGCTTCTCATGTAACATTTTTGTTACCCATTCCTTGGTGAATGGCTGGTGGCAGTGGTTTACTTTTAACTACTGTGGTGTGCATTTACCGTGGGCTGCGTTTGCAGCTGCAGTAAAGCACCCTAAGGTGCCATTTTTGTCAAAATGGCCCTGGTCTTCTTTTTTCACCATTTCTTTGTGGAAAGGTCCTTGTTCAGATTTACTCTGCGTGCCAAACAAGCTTTGGTCCCTTTGTTAATTTTGCCTTTGGCGGGATTCACGATTAAAGCCGCCTCTGGCTCCAGGGTGTCTGGCAGGGGCAAGAAGCGAGGGAGGTGCATGAAACTCCCTGTGCTTTGTCTCCTAGGAGACAAGAATGCACTTGTAGGTGATTGGCCGTCTGGCTGTCCGGCAAGGACAGCCACCCTGCTGGGTGACTGACAGCTGGGCTGGAATTAACGGGAGAATCCTGCATAAAAGGCGAGGCTTTTTGGCTTGGCAGACAGTCAACCACTGGACGAAGGAATCTGAAGAACTTAACTCCTGGACTGTTGGTTTGCCCGGTGAGCACTGCTGCTGTGCTGAAACACCAATTTCTTATCGACAGAGAAACCCTGCAAGGACGACTTCTACCCTTGAGTTGGTGGGACCAATCCACTCCCAAAGCGAGCCACCTGGGCATCCTCTCGGAGCTGGTTGAAATTCCACGGCAGTTGCCGGAACCAAATAGCCAGGGAGAGGAACACCAGATAGTGTGCGTTAATTTTAAGCTGGCCAAGAGCTCCAGGAAGATCCTCCGGACTCCCAGGAAGTAGGAATGACCGAACCTGAGCCATCTCAACAGAGTGCTGGACCCCAGAAGCAAGGAAAGCCCTTCTCGACAGCCAGCAACCGCAGTGTTGCTATTTGCGATAGACGCAAGGAGCTGAAACAACAAAGTGCCACTTGTTTGAAGATTTCCGGTTGTGTCAGTGACATTCCCATGGCAGTGCTGGAGTCCCCAGAAGTCCTCCCTCTTGTCCCCACGACTGAGGCCCAGAAACACCACGATCAGCAGAGCTGCACAGGAACGGAAGCCATCTGCTGCACTTTTCTTCAACCTAAAGGTACTGTACGGTCTAAGAACTTGCCTCTTGTTGTGTACATCTGCATCTGTAGGGTTGCTAACAGCTTCTTTACCTCGCAAGCCTAATCAGCTTGTGGTCCAACTTTGATTTCTTCTATTCTATAAAGACTTTAAAAACATTGTGCAAGATGTTTGCTTAACTGCAAAAAGTACTTCAGTTCACCGTAACTTTTGCTAACTTAATATTGGTTGGCCTGGCTCCCTGAATGACTCTTCTCTCCTCTGCTTATGTTTTGTGCCTTCCTTCCAGGAAGGGTTAACTGACTTTGCATTGGAGGGTTATTATGAAAGTACTTACCTGCTTCAGAATAATTGTGTGAATACTTGTCTTATTCTGAACCCTCTTTTCTTTGACACTCCTCTCGGATATTCTAAATGCAACAGTGATATGTTAATGTCCCCAGCATCCTAACTATTGAAGTCACCTGAAGGTGTAGTTACTGTCTGTGGGGCATCCTAAAAGGGTATTTACTGATTTTAGAAACTAAGAGTGTGTATTTTGAAGTATATTTGTGTGTTGCTTTATATTGGCCCCTTCTGAAGAAGGCTTACTCTAACTAAATTAATAATTGTTTAATCAAGAAACCTTGTGTGCAAGAGTTTATTTGAATACTTGTCACTTTGAATCTCTGTATCTCCCCTATAGCTCGCATTGACCCCTCTTGAGATAAGCCTGCCTGCTCAACACGCTACCAACCTGTGTAGTTCAGACTTATACCAAAGGTTGGGCTCCTATTGCCAGGAGGTCAGGGCTGTTGTAGTGTACCCAAAGGGTACTGCATACAATCTTGCCTAACACGTGGTACCCGGACCTTCTGAACATGTCCATCTGCCCTCCAAAATGCCTTCCACATAGAGTGGACCTTCTCTTGTGAGATTGGGGGGTCGGTTCTCCATCCAGAGGTCAAGACACTCAACCTCACGCGTGTTTCTGAGAGGTTGAGATATAAGGATTGTGCCTCCCCTCCCTTACGACGTATTCGAGATTATGCTTTCGGCAAGAAGGCCAGCAACAAAATCCTTGTACTGCTGCTGTTGGAACAAGTTCTGCAGCTGGTGCAAGGATAAGAATGTAGACACTTATACATGCAGCACTCCTATGGTTTTATCTTTCTTACCACAACTGACTAATCTGGGGCTCTGGGTTGGCACCAGTAAAGGGCATCTGGCAGCACTATCTATTTTCAAGTGCTCCTCTGA
The DNA here is from genome assembly GCF_040938575.1 of Ambystoma mexicanum. Taxonomy (NCBI): domain Eukaryota; kingdom Metazoa; phylum Chordata; class Amphibia; order Caudata; family Ambystomatidae; genus Ambystoma; species Ambystoma mexicanum. The sequence goes on from NC_090934.1 coordinate 233,932,997, forward strand.
AGAGGTATCTTTCTTCAAAATGCCACTAGTGATGTAACTTCTGAAGGGGTTAACAAATGTGTTCCCTCCGATCCCCTGTCAAGTCCTGGTTTGGGATCTCAACTTAGTTTTGAAATTTCTCATGTGTGCTCCTTTCAAACCCATTAGGTCCTGTCCTTTTAAGATTGCTAAAACTCAAAACCATTTTTTTTGGTTGCTCTTACATCAGCCCGTAGGGCTGTCCGATTTTCATTTAACTCAAATTATACTACCGTCTTTTTGTCCTCCACCTCATCCTGGAAAGGAAGATAAGAGATTACACAGGCTTGACCCAAGGCGTGCAGTTGGCTTCTATATATATATTATGTCTAGGTTACACAGGCCATAATTTGGGTATGGCGGTCACAAAACAAACCTTATCTACATGGATCATTTTAGGAATTTCTGAATGCTACAAATTAGCTGGAAAAGATCTTCCTGAGGTTCTCTGGGCTCACTCGACCAGGGGCATGGCTACTTCCTCTGCTTTACAGAGAGGAGTCTCCATTCAGGATATTTGTGCGGCGGCCACAGGGTTCTCCGCTCACACATTTCACAAAGCATTGCTGTCTGGACTCTTGCTCAACCCGGGAAGGTAGATTTGGGAAGGCGGTTTTACATTCGGTACACACAAGCCAATACGTTCTTACTCCCTCCCCCATAAATGCAACCCTGCTTTAGGGGGTCTATAATTTTTTTTTTTTTTAAAACGAATACGTGGGAGGACACAATCCATTTGAAGAACAAGTTGCCTACTGGTGGTAACATTCTTTCGATTGGATGTTCCTCTCACGTATTCCTCATCGCCCTGTCCTTCCTACCCTGCAGTAGAATTTCCTTGTTATCGCAGTTTACGTTCTTTCAGGGTCAGTCACTGTCCTGCGTAAGGTACACACAAAAAGAAAATTGGAAGTGCGCACAAAAACTGAACTGAGGCCAATGGTGCAGAGCCCCTTGGTGGAAAATATTTCAGATGCATCATATGAATATATCAAAAGATGAGGAATACATGGGAGGAACAATTGATAGAACATTACCACAGGTAAGTAACTTGTTCTTCTTTGCACCTAGTTATTTATGCACATTAAAAGATACATGTTTACTTCTTCCAATTAGGCAGTTAAAATAGTAGTGTCTTTCTGTGGTACTGCATGCACTACTGGTCCAAACATATCCATGGAGCTGTGAGGGTGAAATCAGGGGTGCAAGGTTCTACACGTCTTTTCCCTATTTATTTTTTGTTGGGAGTATTTGCAATTTTTAGGGCGTAAAAGTGGCTGATCCTTTTCTCAAGCCTTCTCTGTAACGCTCAACCCCTCCCTAAGTTGTCGTTAACCTTGGTTTGGGCCCTGCATGGGTCTGTATTTTACTAATTCAGCATGCTGTGCTCTCAAAGTCTTTGTTACATGGGGAGTCAATTTGCTCCCCATGTGTTTACATTTTGCTTGTAGGGCATTGAGTTGCTCCTGGACACCTCATACCCTATATGTACTTCGCCAGCTGTCCATAGTTACAACTTGCATGCCTAACAACATTTGATGAAAAATGTTCAGTGTTATACCATATTTTAAGTGACATAATTAAGTCATCTCTTTTGTTGCTAGCAGACGTTTTCAGGCCACCTGAGATGAAAGTTGTCCAGAATCCCTATTGAGATTGTGTTTTTTTTATAAATTCTGTTTCAGGCGTATACATCATGGAGGCCCCACCTGTTACTGCGATGCCTGTGTCTGGGGTTACCATTAACATGATGGAGTACTTGCTCCAAGGTAAGTGATCTTCTATTAATCGCTCCTTATTTGTGAAAACTAAAATTAGCTAGGTGTTTTTGTTGTGATCATATTTATTGAGTTAGGGCAGTGCTTTGCCGAGTAATATATGTAGCAGTGGGGCCACTTCAGATCTATTGATAGTCAGTCAGATGTTGAGATCTGTTGGCTCACCTGGTCAGTTAAATGTGGTAACAACATCTGACCAAGGTTTAATTCCAATGGATGCACATACCGACGAACAGACCTACTGCGCTACTGACGATGCCAGCCCAAATGTCAGCTACCCACACTCTGTACAGCGCCCCGCTGCTCTCGGGCGGGGTCCACGCTTTAAACAATAAAATAAAAAAATAATACCAATCAGCTACTGGTTGTATGCCCAGGAGTTAACAACCATCCGTGTTTCCTGTTCCTGTTAATGGGGTCTGGCCATCTCTTGTTCCATTGCTTATTTGACACTTCTACCTCAGTTCCTCCTATTTACAAAAACTGTGACCACTTGCAGACTCATACTCGGCTGTTGTGAGGAAAAAATTGAAAAAAGGCTTTGTGATTTTATATATTCCCCCTGCCCCCCCCCCCTCCCTTGTCTGCATATTCTTTGGGATGTGAGAGTTCGTTGCAATGTGACCATGGGAACTCCATTGCTAGATATGTATATCCAACATTGGAGACGATTCTGCTGTTGGTAGAACCATGAAGAATGGTATGTTTACTAGGAGACGTTCTGCGCCAGTTAGTTCCTGAAGTAATACCCCAGGAAAATCCAGGGTTGAGGCCCACAGAAAAACGCATGACTTTTCTGTAGGTTAAGGGCTGTGGGATGGTGCAGAAGTGGGCATGCAAGGGTAATCCAAGTTAACCCTCTATTTTTATTTTTAAATGCTTGTGGTGTTACATGGTTTAAGCACATCTACCTTAATGCATCCAAAACACTAAAAAAGAAAAGAGAAAATGCAATTTACAATACATTAGATAATAGGCCTATCCCATACACACAATCCAATTTTGAGCATCCAGTCATTTCTCAACTCCAGTATAGTCAGTTAAAGCTTAATACACCGATTTTCAAAAGGAAACAAAGTGCAATCAATAAGGACAAAGGGCAGTAATCCATGAAAAAACATTCCCAGAGAAATTCCCATGATGAAATTCTTAACTCTTTGATGAACCGCCCAAAATACAAAAGGGATTGGCCACCAGCACGCTGTTTAGCGAAGCGCTTGACACACAGAACGTAAAGCTATGGAGGGAGAGTATTTAGTGAGAGCAAGTTGTAGATGGCTTGGTCCCTGGCCCCAGATATGGATGATGCGGAGAGATTTGAATTTGATTCTTGCAGCAACCGGGAGCCAGTGGAGAGTTTTTAGGGCTGGAGAGATGCGGTCCCTGGACCTGAGGCTAAGGATACATCTTGCAGCCCTATTTTGGATTAGCTGGAGGGGTTTTAGAGAAGAAGAGGGTAGATTAAGGAAAAGGCTATTGCAGTAGTCTAGACTAGAGAGAACCAGAGCTCTAGTGACATTGAGCTTCTGGACGAAAGTGGGGAAACGAAGAATTCCTTTGAGAATGTGGAGTTGAAAGTGGGACTTCTTGGCAAGGTCCTGAATGTGAGGGAAGCAGGTTTTTGGCTTCAGCTGAAGAGAAGGGGCAGAGCCCATAGAGGATGGCCAGAGTGAAGGGAAGAAGGAGGGAGCAGGAGTCCCAATATGAAGGATCTCGGTCTTGCTGGCGTTGAGGCAGAGATCATTGGAAGTACACCAGGGCTGGGTGGCAGATAAACAGTCTAGAATGATGGAGGAAGTAAGGATAGGCTCAGAGGGTAGTTTGAAGAAGAGTTGGCTCATCTGCGTAACACACTGGCAGTTGGGGCAGAAGGTGGAAATGAGGTGTGCAAACGGAGCAAGATGGGTGTTAAAGAGACAGGGAGAAAGGTTGGGTCCCTGGGGGACATTCCACATATAACGATTTTTCATTGTGGGTAATATGTTGAATCTAAAGCGTGGGAAAGATCTTGCACATCTCCATGAGGGGTATTTGTGGCGATATGGTATAGGACTACCTGCCTTTCGATGGCTCAAAACTATATCCTTCTATCCACTTGCCGGGTAGGGTGTGGGGGGGCATATTTATCCTCTGCAGGTGCCTCGCTCTAGAACAGCCACGCTGCCTCTCTCCATCTTGAGCCGGATCTCCTTAAATTCCGGAACTCGTCAAGACTTTCCTCTTCACCTCCTCCTTCTCTCTCCCCCGCCCCTGCTTAACCACCTGTTTCTGCTCTCTCCTCTACTTCTGCTCAGTTTCGCTGACTGGCTGCCTGGTGTACCTTCATAGCTTCACAGGTCCCAAGCTTTCCTCGCCGGTCTCCTGCACTTGCTCCCAGGCCTTGAACTTGCTGCGGCACTACTGCATTTCGGTTACGACCCATGAGAGTAGTATCTCTCTGCACTTACCCCATGTTCTGACGGACTGGGCCCACTTGTCCCTATTGCCCCCCCTCCTAACCCTCCACGCACTTCCTTCTTTGTTTACCTGCATAATCTGAATGTACCATGCCTAGTAAGATCATTTGTTTTGTCTTGTCTTCCCATGCCTGGTTGCCCTTTGAAACAATTGTGTATAAGCACATAATAATTAATCAATCAATATGGGGGAGGATGGATACATTGTCACAAAGCTGAACTGTCTTCCATAGTACTTTGGTATTCATAGAAACCATACCTAATTCATATCGTATTAGTTGTAGGAACTGACCTTTTCCATATTAGCCCTTCACTATGGTCCAGATTATAATCACTCAGTTGATGATGCATCTCTAAACCATAGTAAATTGCTGGAACAGCCTTTCCTTTAATCACTGGTTTCAATGAGTTTGCCATATCAACTATGCACATGTTTCATCTGGCACAGCAACTGTTTTGCTTTCAATTATATGACCAATCAGTACCCGTTTCCTCTGCACAGTAAATATTTGGAAGCCCAACTTCTTCATTGGTCTGTCCCTCCGCCAGTCAAATTACAACCCTATCGTGCCTACTTTAAATATCACCATGTTCATCTTTGTGGCATTTATCATTAGTGCATTAGCCGCTACATATTGTCCAAATGAGTTAAGAAGGTGCAATATTCCAACCTTGGTACAATCTAGCTGTAAAATATCAGCGTATGTAATTCAGTGCAATCTACTACCAAAAACCACTGGGAGCACAAATACAGAGCTGGTAAGGGCCTCACCGAAATTGGACAAAACGATTGAATATAACCGGGGTCAGGACGCAGCCTTGCTGCAGTCCATTAGTCGTGGGGATTGCACAAGACACAATAACTCTCTATTCAACTTGACCCTTGTGAAATGTTAGTATGAAGGTGGATCGAAATGCTAAGAAATTGGTTAGGTATTTCTCCTTCTTTTGTTTTAAGCTTATTCCATAGTAAATTAGATCCACCTTGTCAAAGGCAATCGAGAGATCAATGCTCGCTGTGTATATTTCAGACCTTATTTTCTGCCAGACTGCTGTAGAAGATGAATTAACAGACCCGCAGTTGTTCTTCCCACACCCTGTCTGAAGCCAATTTTATTCAGTTTTAAGACACTAGTTACTTTTGCCCATGCTCTTAACTCTCCTAATACCAATGACTCAAACATTTTTGAGTCCGCGTCTAGCAGGGCAATAGGTCTATCAATTTAAAGGGTCGCGTCTGTTTCCCTTTTTCTATATAGATACAATAGTTGACGGAGACCAAGTAGGTGGAAATGCTTTGTTTTGAAGGATTGTCTTTAACAGGGAAAATAGTGGTTGCCCAATAAGTAGGACAACCCAATTTAATGGTGAGTCTCTTGCATACAGGACTGTTGATTTTTCAGACTTTCTAAGTATTGTTTCAAAGGTGAGGCCATGTTATCATGGCCTTACCTTGCTCCTGATAATTACGGGCACAAACCATTTTCAGTTTGTTCTTATATTTGTTTTTCTCGTTTTATCGGATTTACCTTCTCTCTCTCTTTACAACCACCTTTAATCTAAAAATGTTCCTCCTCATTTTCTGTTTAATAACCTGTACTTCAGGGACATACTTCAGGGACATAACCACTCTATCTTATACTTTTATTTAAAAAATTGGGAAACACTTCTGAATTATTTTGAATGATGTACAATATCGGGGAATAAGTTCAGCTGACATTTACTTTTTTCCAACTCTGCTATTCCTCCCAGTTCTTTTGAAAAATCTCCTGACTGCCCGATCATTCCATGATTGTTTATTCTCACATCAATTTTCACGGTGCCATACGCATCATCACACGACCATTCAAGCTAAAATTACCCCATAGAACATAGTGGTCACTCGGAGTGCCATCACACAGCAGTGAAACAACTAATTTGACACAAAAATAAAATAATTCTAGAACGTTGCTTTCCACGTCTCCATGTCATAGCACAGTCTACATCCCAACTTGCATTGAGTGGTGCCATATCCCATTAGTGAAAAAATTTAGCCTGCACGCAGACTATTTTGCTGTTTTTGTCGGGTTAACCTTTTGGAGCCTTTCTTTCCAAACAGTCCATATTATAACAACCAGCTATGATCACAAATTCTCCTATGATTTTTGCCACTCACACAAAACCTACTCTAATGTATCCAAGGGCTCCAACTGATCTATCTCTATACAGTTGCAGTACATGCTCACCACCAAAAAAAAGGATCCAACTTATTCTGAGGATCAATCTGTACCGGTAGTAAGCAAGGGGGATATTCATATAGTATGTTCACTTCCCATCTCCGAAGCGTAATTCACAGCAACTAACAGGCCACCTCTAGGCCACCCCAATCGCCCCCTCCACCTTCCAGAGACTTTTGTTGATAAACAAATCTACTGTGACTTCACTTATCAGACGTCTCTTGAAGCAATATCAAATCTGAAACCCCATGTTTTAAAATGGCATCATCGTCTTGAGTAAGATGGGTGAAGCCACGTGATTTCCAACACAGAGCGGGGTGGGCAGGGACTAGAAGTTGATGCAGCTGATGTCACCGACTTCTCCAGAATCTGTAGGCTCAATTTAACTACCTACCAAGGAAGAAATGGCGAGTTGCCAGAACTAAGAGTAAACCAACGCTATTATCCAGTGTCTGGCAACGTATTGCTCCACCTACCTACATGGTCTGCCTGTTGTGAGGAACAGAGCAGAGATGGATTCATAAGCTCTTCTATGACACTGGTGGACTGGTGCGCGAACTAGGCCAATGTATAGTAATGAAAAACTGAACAAGAGGTAGGTCCGGGGGAATGATGCTAGACCCATGGAATCTGGTGATGCACTCCAAATTATAACCACTGGGCGTTACTTCAGGATGCCACCATTTGGGTGGCAGGTGGAAGTGGGTGCATTCTTCCCAAGGGCCCGCACCCAACTACCACACTCGCCATTCATTTGGCCCTCTTTAATAACAGGATGGTTGTGGCCTTTAAAAAAATAAAATAAATATATATATATCTTGTGGAATCTGCTTAGATCACATGTTGTGCATAGGCCGACATCTAGTGGAAGCTGCAGAGTATAGTTTGTTTTTCGAAACTCGAAAATGCGCGTCGACCTAGGGGCGTGCCAGTAATACTATCCCTAGTGTGAGGTCCACTGTACCCATGATCCCTCAAGCACGTAGGACCCTCATTGTTTTTTTTCTGCCATACTGTTCGGAAGCATAGTTGCAGAGTTCCCTGGTTTTCAGCCATTTTGTCATAATTAATCTTAAATTCCCCGTTCTTTCAATCCCACTTCGGACTGGCGTTGATTTTTGGGGTCTCGAAGAACCAATAGCCGTCGAGACTGCACGACAGACTTTGGGCCTCGGAAGGCCTCTGGCCTCGGCCCGGGCCTCGGAAGGCCTCTGGCCTCGGCCCTGCAAGTAGGGAGAAGGGGGATGGACATACTCGCACTCGTTTATTTCCTACATACACTCGCCCGCTGCCATAGACTAACATATGGAGAGTACTCCATTTAAATTCTGCACCAAGTGCAACCGCAAGTTCCCTTGGGTAGATAAGCATAACACTTATAATCTCCGTCTGCCTAGGGATCACCCCGAAGCTAACTGCAGAGCGTGTAAGCTCTTTAAGGATGAAACACTAAAGGACCGCTCCACTAAACGTTGGGCCCACTACGCCAGGCATCTCGAGGCCATGGAGGCAGTGGGTTCCTTCACACGAGTGCTACGCACTCCACTGCACCTAAGCACACTAACCCCAGCCGAGACTCAACACGCGTGTCGAGCGATCGGAAGAAAGGGGCACATAGAGAGCGGTCCTCAGATACGGTGTCCTCTGGCGTTCCATATCAAGATCGCCTCACGACACACGGCAACCGTCCACAATTGTCAAGGGTGCCTCGCTCCCCAAAGGTACGTAGGTATGGTCGTCGGGAGACGGAAACGACCTCTATCCCCAAGCAGCTCGAAAGTCTGCCCCTAGTCCTTTCCATGTCTGCCTCCGAGTCTCGACGTATGCCCTCTAAAGCTACAGAAACTTCCCAAACTACCCCCGAATCTCGGCGCCAGGCGTCAAAAGATTCAGAGAAGGCCAAACCATCAGGGAAACATTTCTCTACCCATGGTAAGGGGGACAAACGACAGGAAAAGTAATCGGAGACAATATCTGTACCCCAGGTCCAGCAGGACAAGCATAGATCTTCAGATAAAGATAGATCTAAGACCCCTGTCACTAAACATAAACTTATCTGTCCCACTCCACAGGATATGGGAATAGAAGAGGAACCTCAGCAAGAGGTGGTCATCCCCAGTTCCAGGGTATAGAGCTCTGATGACATTGACAGGGTGATGACAAGAATGTCTTCTTTAGCTAATTTCTATGAGAAAAACCCAGATTATTTTCTGAGCTATCAGAGTACCCCTGAGATGTCTACTCCTTCAGGATCCAATGACCCTCAGCCTCCTAGTAAGAGACCTGGTAATGAGACTCCAGCTCAGGGTCCGATTTCAGACCCATTCTCTATTTTACCTTATCAGTATGCCGAAGATCTAGAGATACATATACTGGATGACCAAACAGGGGTAGATTATTACGGAGACGACGAGGACCAGGATGAGGAGGAGGTAGACGAGGCAGAGGCCTATAATCTAGACTCACTTATTCCCAAAGATCCACCGGTAAATGATTCACCTGTGGATAATCGGCCACTACTGAATGAGGTCTTCGCTAGAACTGCACAGCACTTTCAGATAGTTACTCAAGGGGCTCAGGAAGAGAGTGACTTTGCAGAGGAAATGATGGGAGACAAGAAGTCCATCGCCCAAACCATACCAATTCTGAAGTCTATCCAACGCGGAATTGACCCCTCTCTCCTCACCCCTAATCTTACCCGGGCAGTCAACCACAGAATTGAAAAATTATTCAGGGCGGCCACTTCCGACCAACTATATGTAAGGGGGCAGCTTAAGCCCGACTCATTGTGGTTACCACCACCAGGAAAAGAGCAGGGACACCTCCAGCATCATCTGAAGCTCCCCCAGACGAGGAGAGCCAGAGGATTTATGGTCTAGGAAGGAAAGTGGCCTCCACTTCCGCTTACCAGGCAAGAATCGCGAACACCACCACTCTGCTGGCAAGTTATAAATGTCACCAATGGGAGCAGGCAGCTGCCCTCATTGCCTCCGGCCCAGAACCGCTAAAGGGCCATCGGTGTCTGGGTGTATTCTAAAGGCGACTTTTGACGCAGCAGATAATGCAGGCCGGCACATCGCAGAGAGCACTATCAGCAAGAGACACGCTTGGCTCAGACAGTCAGGGTTTAAACTCGAGACCCAGGCTACTCTTATCGACATGCCTATGGAGCCGAATCTCTTGTTTAGCAAAGCGGTAGAGGAAGCACTCAAAACTTCCAATGAGGAATACGATACCCTAAGGTCCCTGGGACAATTAGCTAACAAACCAACGAACCAAAGAGGGAATAATAATTTTCGTCGCTCACGCGGCTAAAATTCCCAGAGGGGTTCCAATTGCTCACAGGGGCAAGGTACATCGTGAGGTGGCAACCAACAAACTACCCAAAGTTACGCCAGAGGTAACGAGAGGGGCTGTGGTGGAGGGAGAGGCAGCCCGGGTAGAGGCGGTACGCCTCCCAGCAAACAGTGACGCTCTGCTCAGGGTCCCTTCCCATGCATCCCCAGTAGGGGGGTGCATTTCCACCTTCACCCAAGCATGGGAAGGGATCACCTCGGACAGATGGGTGCTGTCCACAGTGTCCTTGGGATACTGCATCGAACTGTTGGAGCGCCCCCGCAACCAACCTCCAAGACAAAAAAATACTCCCTGGACCACCAAAAGATACTCCTCGAGGAAATCGTCAATCTTCTCTCAAAGGACGCGATAGAACTCGTCCCGGGCAACCAGGTAAACAAGGGTATTTATTCAACTTACTTCCTTGTGCCAAAAAAAGATCTGACAATGCGCCCAGTATTAGACTTATGCCCTGCAAATAAGTATGTCCAGCCCCAAAAGTTTCGCATGACTACACTCCCAAGAGGTAACCCCCCTCCTAAAAAGAGGAAATTACATGGCAACATTGAACATGAAAGATGCCTATTTTCATATTTCCATGTTCCCAGCGCACAGAAGATTCTTGCGCTTCAAGGTGGACAGTCGGCACTACCAGTTCAAGATGCTGCCCTTTGGTATAGCCTCGGCTCCAAGGGTATTCACCAAGGTATTGGCGGTGGTGGCGGCGCACCTATGCAGGGAGGCAATCCCAGTGTACCCTTAGCTGGACGACTGGCTCATCACGGGGGAGACCCCAGTAATTTGCAGATCCAATATCCAAAGAACGATCGACCTCTTCGAATTGGGTTTCTCAATCAACGAGAAGAAATCAAGCCTGGTGCCAAACTCCTCCAAACAGTTCCTAGGAGCTGTCCTAAACACTCAAGAGGGGTTGGCCTTTCCATCAGAGGAAAGAACTCGGAATCTACTACTGCAAATTCCTCAGTATCAGTCCGGCCGCCAGATAAGGGTGCGCAAAGCGATGTGTTTGCTAGGCATGATGGCGTCATGTATTTACCTGGTTCCCCACGCGCGCCTGCGCATGCGACCCATGCAGGAATGGTTGGCGAAACAGTGGTCTCAGGCAAGTGGTCAGTGGGACGATCTAGTGGTTGTTTCGCCAACACTAGTACAGAGTCTTCGCTGGTGGACAAGGGAAAATCTTTCAAAGGGGAAACCCTTCTACGATCCAGAAATACAAGCAGTAGTCACTACAGACGCGTCCCTCTCAGGATGGGGAGCACACCTTCACCACACAGCGCAGTGCCTCTGGTCTCACACAGTTGCCAGGAATCACATCAATCTGCTAGAGCTCCTGGCAGTCTTCAGAGCGCTTCCAGCGTTTGAACCCCACCTGTCGAACCTGTCAGTGCAGATCCTAACGGACAGCACAACAGCAATGTTTTACATAAGCGAGCAGGGGGGCACTTGTTTGCCAAATCTGTCCAGGCTTGCCCAGAAAATTTGGATATGGGCACTCAGACGGAACATTTACCTGTCATCTCAACATGTTCCAGGGGATCTCCATTCTCTAGCAGACGCTTTGAGCAGAGACACCCTCCCGGAAGAGCATGAATGGAGTCTACACAAAGAAGTCGTGGGAGACCCTTCTCACAGTGGGGTTTCCCCACTATAGACCGATTCGCCACAAGCGAAAACGGACAATGCCCAGGATTCGCATCCAGGTTCCCCCAGCCAGACTCCATGGGGAACGCTCTGTGGATGAACTGGTCGGGGATGTTTGCCTATGCTTTTCCACCAACCCCTCTGTTGAGGAAGGTGGTCAACAAGATGCACAGGGAATTGATGGCGCTCATCCTAGTTGCTCCCATGTGGGCGAGACAACCGTGGTTCCCGCACCTGCACAAACTGGCAGCGTGCGAACCCATCAGACTCCCGTGCTGGCACAACCTACTATCCCAGCACGAAGGACAAACAGTGCATCCTCAACCCAGCTAGATGAACTTGGCAGCATGGCTCCTAAAGTCGTAGAGTTTGGCCAGTTCAATCTGCCACAGAGATGTATGGATATCCTAAAAGAAACTTGAAAACCAAACACAAGACACTTACTTTGATAAATGGAAGAGATTTGTTATCTGGTGCTAGAATAAACAAATCAACCCGGTTGATTGCACTTCTTCCAACATAGTCACCTACATGCTCCACCTGCTGGACACAGGATTGGTATTTAATTCACTCAAGGTACACCTGGCGGCGCTGTCAGCCTATGTCATGATCTCTGCTTCCAAAAGGTCAGGGTTTTCCCAACTCCCTTGGAAGCAGATCCATAACCCAGGTTCCGAGTGCCAACCAGTCCCAATTGGGACCTTTTGGACCCAGTCCTGGCGCCAGTGGCACCAGGCTCATAAATATGCCCAGTCCCAGCGCTGGAAGCGCCGGGCTCATAATGCTTGGGTGGACTTACCTGCAGCAGACCATGCTGCTTACTTGCCTGCCAGTTGAGTCTCTGATCCTCTTCTGTTTGGAACTACTTTTCCTGTTGGGTGGGGCAGGAGCCACTCCCTAGATTCAGAACACTGGAACTCTTCTGGAAAGCAGGAACTCTTTTCTTACCTAGGCGTGGCTGTGGAAGGAGACACCTAAGCACTACAGGAGGCTATTTAAACCACACCCGATGGATGAATCTTGCTTTGCGTTATTCTGCATCCTCTGCAGCAGAACGCTCATCGTGTCTTCTGCATCTGATCCTGGGCCTAAGGAAAAAGGCTTACCATCCTGAATCCAGTCTTCAGCAACACCTATAAAGACAAGAAAGAACAGGTTAGCATTACGGTCTTCAGTGACAGCTCTTCACTTACCTGGTCCATCGGCTGTCACCAACGCCTCGCGGTGCATTCCGGCACCTGAAATACAAAGGCTTACCTACTCTTCGTGCGCTCCGGAGGTCTTCACACTGCATTCCGGCATCTGAAAGACAAAACAAGGTGCGTTTAAAGACACTGGGGAACTTTAATACTCACGTGCCATTACTCCTTTCCACATCTAACCCAGTGGGTATTCCGGCACCCTGCAGCCACTCCGAACTTGTACCTGCAAAATAAAAAGACAGTTAGAGCGCATCGTGAAGCAGGCAACAAGCGCTTACTTATGTGCTTCCAAGCGCTTCTATTCATCACACGGGCTCCATCTTCAACTCACTTCAGCCCGTCATCTGCCATCGCCGGAACCCTGCAAAATAAGAAACATCATTACTAAAGACTTTAAAGACATTAGAGTTACTCGAAACTTACCGTTCGTGCAGTAAACGACGGACAGCAGTCCTCTGAAGTCAAGAGGCCTGCTCCCCTTATCCAGTGAAGAAACTGGTTACAGCACCCTGCCCCGAGGCAGATGGAGAGCACGGCGTTCACTTACCTAAGGTGAGAGCGTTAACCTTTGGGGTTCTACAGGAGAAGAGAAAGGGAAGAAGAGAGAGACATTCAATAACCCAGTTCCTTAATCCCTTATTTTCTATCTGCAGACATCTTACCCTTCAAGTCAGACATACAGTGCACAGAGGTCCAGCCCAAAGAGCCAGCCGTGTGTTGCACATCACCTTTGAAGATACGGTATACGCCCAGTCAAGACCGGCGCCTCTACGGGAATCAGGTGAGCATTACAGCCTACACCACCTCCCATAACAAGGTGTCGTGGTGGAAAGTACCAGTGGTTAAAGCATTTCTGGAAGGGGTAAAGAGACTTCACCCTCCAATTTCGAACCCACCACCAGGATGGGACCTTAATGTGGTGCTTGCTAAACTCATAAGGCCCCTCTTTGAACACATGCATAAAGCTAGTCTCAAACACCTGACCTATAAAACTGCCTTCTTAGTAGCCATTACATCCATAGGAAGGGTCAGTGAAATTCAGGCTCTATCAGTGCAGGATCCTTTCTTTACTGTTCGTAAGGATAAACTGGTTCTACAAACTCACCCTAGGTTCTCACCTAAGTTCATTTCAAAATTCCATGTTAACCAGTCCATTGAGCTACCAGCTTTCTTCCAAGAACCCAAAAGCTCTGCTGAGGTGAAACTACAAACACTAGATGTGCGAAGAGTGGTCCTCTACTACGTAGACAAGACCAGACCGCTTAGGAAGATTGATCAACTGTTCGTCTCCGTAGCTACAGGCAGAGAAGTAGATCGTGTCTCTAAAGGTGCCATCTCCAAATGGATAGTCCAATGTATCCAGCTGTGTTACTCCCTTTCAGATAAAACTCTGCCTTTTACGCCAAGAGCCCACTCTGCAAGAGGCACTCGGGCCACTCTGGATTTCATTGCAAAAGTACCTCTTGACACCATTTGCAAAGCAGCTACATGGAGCTCTGTTCACACCTTTACTCGGCACTACTGCATTGACACTCATTCCAAGACAGATACTCAAGTGGGACAAGCAGTTCTAAGACATTTATTTGCTCATGACCCTTTTCACATCCCACCTCCTTCTTCTAACACTGCTCGCTAATCTATGCACAGCATGTGATCTAAACAGATTCCAAAAGCCTCAGAAGGGCTACATTACTCACCGTAATCGTATTTCTGATGCTTGTATCTGCTTAGATTCCCATGCACCCGCCCTTCCTCCCCTCTGAGAGAAGGTGCATGGATGCTTGTAGTCTTATCTATCTTATCTGCTTGGATACTCTGTACTCGCGCTACGACTCATGCTACCTCATGTCAGAAAAAATACAATCTGAGGGTCCTAGACGCGTGAGGGATCATGGGTACAGTGGACGTCACACTAGGGATAGTATTACTGGCACGCCCTAGGTCGACGCCCATTTTCGAGTTTCTAAAAACAAACTGTAATACTCTGCAGCTTCCACTAGATGTCGGCCTATGCACAGCATGTGAATCTAAGCAGATACAAGCATCAGAAATACGATTACGGTGAGTAATGTATCCATATATATATTTCTTTTTTTTTTAAACCCAAGTTCAATGTATCTATCTTTGCCAACAAGCCTATTTCTGTGCTTAACATTTCTATGTCCATATGCCATTGTGTGTGAAAGGGCGCTGAGGGTAGAGGGACCGCCTGGCTGTGGGGCCTCCCTGACTGCCCCCATATCCACCCCATACAATGAATTCAAATCCACTTGGAGAAACATATTCAGAGAATAGCCTTGACTGCAAGTGCTGAAGCAATCTGGCTGGTCCGAGATCATTCTCCTCTGGCAGCAGAATGAGATGCTAGCAGCAGGTTAACTGTCGAACTAAATGCTATACCAACTGAATCGTCTCTTAAGCGTGGCCCTGCATAGGTTACATTTAGAGCAAAGGGCATGTTTCTCAACCTCTCCAGTCTTCTAGGAGAATGAACTACAATGTTTTTCTTGGGTGATCCAGGGTTACAAAATGCAAGTAGTTGCAAGGTACTAGCTAGCTCCCTTTGTGCGCCACACAGCACGCCATTTCTTAATCGCCATAGATGTTGAAGTATTATTCGAAGCTTACATGTAAATCTTTGTGCAAAATCTGCATGTTTATTGTTATGGGTTCAAAAGTACTTTGTGAAACTAGTGATGACTTGTGCCGACATGTGTTGCCCTGCCTCGTGTTGGCACCATAGGCATCTCTTGTTACACAAAGTACTTGTACCATAAAAACAAGCATGCAGTACTCCGGCGTCCTGCTCTCCCTCCTTCCCAACTGGTTGGGATAGCCTGCACCACAGGCTTGATGTGGGGAAAAACCTTCTCCATAAGAAGGTGCTGTCTCTTTAAGGCTTTTAGAATCTGCTCTGTAAACGCAAACATTCTGAGATACCGCCCCCAGCCCAATCCGTGCGTCACCAACAACACCTCCCAGTAACTGTTTTTCCACTTGTGCGGATGAATGTGGGGAGAGCTTCTCGTGCGCCATTTTTAAAATTTTATTAACATTGTTTCTGATGCTTGTTAATCTGCTTAGAATAACCTGCTGTGCATATGGTCCGACATCCAGTGGTAACCGCAGGGTATTACATCTCGTCTTTCGAGAATCGAAAGGGGACGTCGGCATAGGCGTGTCTGTAACACTATTGCTACCGTGACGTGTAGTGTACCCAAAATCCCTCACGCGCTGAGGTCCCTCGGATTGTTTTTTCCGCCCAGATTACTGGTTGCCCTAATGCAGAGCTCTTAAATATAGATGGTGTTACTGTCATTCTAATCGACTTTGTCGTTATTCCCGTTAAGTTACTTGGACTGTTGAATCCTGTGAAACAATCCCGAAGACTGCTGCAGACTTTCGAAGCCGGCTGATCCCGGTGGCGCTCCCATCCACGTGGCTGAGCCTTCTGGCCGGCCTACAGAGTAGGGAGAGTGGGGTCGGGGTGGACACATTCTTTACAAGTATGCCTTTCCTCTTTCACCCTCTCTGCTCCTTGGGTTTTGTCATCGCTGTCTTTCGCTATGGAAAAGGCACCATATAGATTTTGTTCCTCGTGCAGGGCCAAATATCCTTGGAAAGACGAGCATGCTCAGTGCAACAATTGCCTGCCCATCGACCACAACGAAGTGAGTTGCGCGGCCTATAGACTCCTGCGCCCTAAGACGCTTAGGGAGCGCCGCTTAAAGCGGTGAGTGGCATATGGCATGTCGCAGGCCGAATGTTCTTCCCCCACTGTTGCAACCGCCGAAAGTGATGGCGGAACTAGCGATGACCAGGCCTTCGTGTCCGAAGCCATTGACCGAACGGCGGACAGCTCTTGGTCGGCGATGCCCGTCCTCGACCCTACCACGCGAGTCACGCTATGGGGAAAACACTTGGCGACAGGGGTGCACACGATCATAACACACAAGCCACGGTTCTGCTTCGGCGGCACTGTCGAAGCGTGCTAAAGCGCCAACGGAACCGTTGAAATCTTCGATGGGATCCTATGATCAGCAGCCTTCCGCGCAACCGCAGTCGCAGCCTGCGATTGGGCAATCCAAAGTAAAGGGCACTAACGCTAAAAGACACACAGACGTGGAGGCGCTCCAGGAGAATGCGCAGACGCCACTTAAGGCCCGGGTGATGGCGAAATCAACTGCTCAGCCGCCTGGTTCACCCGGTGGCGTCAAAATCCACCGCTCAGCCTCCGGTTCAGCCGGTAGACCACCCGGATTCTCCGACCATTACCAAGAGCATCGCAAGGATTACTTCGGCAGTTGGACTGAAGGAGGTGGCGAAGCACAAAACGGCCGAGAGACGTGTCGCAGAACACGCCACAGCGCCCCGAAACCCGCCAGGACTACGTTGAGAGTCCTGTGCCTTCTTCGGGCACATTAGGGGAAACCTCTCGACGTTACAGGGAAGATGACCCCTTTCCTCCCCTGGATCCTTCTGGTTCATCCTCATGGACCAGGGAGAAATTTGAGGGATGTATGGACAGATTAGAAAAATGTCTCTTACTCTGAGACCCTTGCTCCCAAGAGGCCTTGAAGACTTTCCTTCTACTCGTGTATCCAAGTTTCAAAGGACCTTGGAAGATCCACATGAGTTTACTTATGTCCTCACAGATGATGATGTTATGGACACTTATGATCAGGATGAAGATGGCACCTTTCTTGAAAACTACAATGTGGATGATCAGACAGTTCTTATGGACAACTGGGAGGACAGCCGTTGGGTTGATGCTCAACCCTGGACATCCCCTACTCCCACCAGGATCACGATGTCCTGTGCATAGATTGCCCCCCTCCACTCGGGCACGGCAAGTCTCCCCAGTGGATGACCAGATGGCGTTCAACGCCATTTTGAAGAAGGCGACTGACCATTTTCAGATTGCCACTCAAGAGGCCTTACCAGATTCTGATTTCATGGAGGATATACTCAAAGAAAAACCTCTGGCCAGCCAGGCCATCCCCTTGTTGAACTCAATCAAGAGGAGATTGGCACCTTCACTGACGCCGACCCAGACCAGGGCGGTGAACCCTAGGTTGGAGAAGATGTTTCAGCCTTCTCCGACCGACCCAGCCTACATCAAGGGTCATGCCACTCGAAATTCGTTAGTGGTTACTACTACTAGAAAACGGGCTGGTATTCCCTTGTCTACAGGAGAGGCTACACGCGATAAGGAATCCAAGAGACTTTATACACTGGGAAAAAGGGTAACAACGGCTGCTGCGTTTACCACCCGTATAGCCAATAACACCACGCTATTGGCCAGCTATGAAGACGTCCAGTGGAACATTCTGCAAGAAGGCCTTCAGGAAGTGCCAGAAACTACAAGGACCAACTTGCTCGCCATAGTTTCCGAAGGCAAGCAGGTGAACCAGAATGTGCTCAAAAACGCTCTGGACGCTGCCGAGACAGCGGGGAGAACCCTGGCACAAGGTACCTTGCTCAAGAGACATGCATGGCTGAGGAACTCCGGTTTCAAGCCAGGGACCCAAGCAGCACTGATGAACAAACCCGTTGAGGAGACCAACCTGTTTGGCAAGGCAGTGGACGATGCTCTTGAAACAGCTAAAAAAGAACATGAAACACTCAAGTCCCTTCAACAGATTACCCAGAAACCCTCTCCTCAGAGAGGAAGCAGCTCCCTACGGTCCTTTCGTGGGCAGTCTATTTTTTCCCAGACCCAGTATAATACAGGAAACCACTGAAATTCAGGACAAGGGTCTAATACCTCCACTTATCCACCCAGAGGACAGCGGCGTGGAAAGGGTAGAGGACGAGGTTCCAACCCCAGAGGCGCTCCGGCCTCTGGTCAGAAATGACCTGCGAATCCAGTTCCATAACGGACCAGTGGATACTTAAGACGGTCGCCCACGGGTACTGTGTAGGATTTGCCTGACCACCCCAATTCAGACCACCAAGATCAAGATGCCTGACCTCCTGCCAATCCTACTGCAAGATGTGCAGACCCTTCTAGGAAAGGACGCCATAGAAGTCGTCCCTATTCTATAGGTAAACAAGGGTATTTATTCAGTGTACTTCCTTTTACCCAAAAAGGATCTTGCCATGCATCCTGTGCTAGATCTGCGCCCAGCTAACAAGTTTGTCAAACCTCAAAAGTTTTGTATGGTCACTTTACAGGAAGTAATCCCACTGTTGAAACAGTGGGGATTACATGGCAACACTGGACATGAAAGATGCATGCTTTCATATTTCAATGTTGCCAGTGTACAGAAAATACCTAAGGTTCATGGTAGAGGACAAGCACCATCAGTTCAAAGTACTCCCCTTCGGCATTGTCTCCGCACTGAGGGTGTTTACAAAGGCACTGGCAGTAGCGACAGCACACTTGTGCAGATTATCCGTCCGGGTTTACCCTTACCTCGGCGACTGGCTCATAACGGGGGAGTCCTACGAAACATGCCTATTGAACACTCAGAAGACAATAGACCTCTTATTCAGTCTGGGATTCTCCATCAGCGAGGAGAAATCCAGCCTAGAACCCAGTCAAGTCAAACAGTTTCTAGGGGCTCTAATTCGGACAAAAGACGGCCTCGTCTTCCCCTCCAAAGAGAGGGTTCAAAACATGGTGTTTCAGATCCCTCAGTATGTAGCCTGTCTGGAAGGCCATGCGACTGTTAGGAATGATGGCGTCCTTCCTTTACTTAGTTCCTCACGCGCGTCTGCGCGATCGAAGGGTGGCAGTAGAAAGGCAGAGTGAGAGTTTGGAGGGACAGTGACATGGTGTGAGGAGAACAGCGTAAGGGACCAGAGTAGAGAAGGTTTACGAGTGAGAGAGTTTGAAAGAAGTGAGGGAGAGGCTGGGTGAAAGATGGCACCATTCCCCCGTTTCCTGAGACGACTAAGCAGGGATCGGAGAGGGAAAGCTAAGGTTCCCCGGGGAGTCAGGTAGCCAACGTCTTAAGGTAAACACCTGATGTGTAGAGATGTGAAAGAGATGGGGGGGGGGGGGTGGAGGGGTTACCGATCGTTGAGCTACTAACAGCCCGTAGGGATGTCAGGAGTTAGAAAGCGGGACCCAGCCAGGCTCAGCGAGACTAGAGAGGAAAAGGCCCACCCTAGCACCAACCCCAAAGGACACGGAAAGTCCAATGAACTTGAGATCACTAGCAATTTTGACCATTTTATTTCTTTGATAATAAACACCTTTAGTCTTAAGTCAGCGTGATTCTTTGGGACGGGACCCTTTCACCTCTTGGTATTTTGAAATCGCATCCATGTGTTATATGTAATTCACTTCCTCTAACCTTAACTAGCCCTGAAGAAGACACGTGTTGGTTGGCTTTTTTTTCTAATACACAAGATCCAGAAGATTCTCTGTTTGATCTAGAAGTAGTACATTGAGATGTGTAGAGCTCTACGATCAATACAATATTACATCTAACCGGTGCTTAGAGCAAGTTCAACAGGGACCCCTTTTTAATTACTGCTTCTAAACCTAAGCATAAATGCAAACCCTCTACACATGTTGAGAATGTGCATTAGTCACCTCCGGAACCTATTCGGGTTTCTGATTGTGATGCCGATAATTTCGGCCCATCGAAATATATAGCAGTACCGCCTCAGGAAAGGGAGTTCTTCCATTCTACAATTCTCTCCGGGAGTGGGGTTTGCTCTCTGCTTTCCAGCACTTGGTAACAATTATTCCTACAAATGTGAAGGTACTTAGAGCTATAGTTTTCAATGTGTACCTAAATACTCTTAATGCTGCTTTAGCAGCTTCTTTACCCAGTATTGGTATACCAATGTTAGTGGATGCTTCTACATCTTCTATGACTTCTTTGGAAGAATATGCTATGGTGCCCTCTGTGCCTTGTACAGATTTTGAGTTCACTCCTGCAGTTTTACAGACTGTTATGTCTGAGTTTTTGGAGATTTTGTCAAGCAAGCATTCTGATGGGCACCTACCATCAGAATCATTGGTTCCTACTTCAGTATCGATCGAAGTACCACTCGATCCTGCTCTCCTCCAATAGTGGGTAAGGGTGGCGAAATACCTTATTCGGATGAGGACCATGAAACGCTATTCATCATGCAAAACAGTTATTCACTGGAATGTTCAAGCCAATGGAGGCTTTAGACTTACTTCCTCCGAAGTTTGCTGATGCGGGCATTTATTCAAGGCTCACTTCTACCTCTTCAGATGTGCCACTTTTGGCAGTGGATATTTAATTAATGGAACAGACCATGCACATTTTGTCTAAACCTCACTCAAAGCCTACAGTTCCTAAATCTTTGGATTCCGAATACAAAACTCCAAAGGATGATCCTTTTGTCGTTTTTTTAACAAATGTGCCTGGGCAATCAGTGGTTGTTTCTGCAGCTCTTAGTAAGCTCAAATTCCCAATAAAATAATGCAGGCTAAAAAGACTTACCAGAGTGCCACACTATCCCGCAGACACATTAATGTGGCCTCTGTGCTGGCTGTTTACAACTTGCATAGCTGGGAAGCTCTGGAAACGTTTGATACTTATGATGCTGAGGAGGAATTTTTCTTTTGGTTATCTAAGGGCAAAGAAGCGGCTTTGCACCAATTGCAAATCCCTAAAAGCTTTGCTAACGTACATTCTTCAGTTTTTATGACATGCTTCACTAAAAACCTCATCGGTGCATGCAGACATCCAAGGTAAGGTGATGGATTTACTTTTTGATGGGGAAAATCCCCCCTTTCCCTCTTTCCACTGATGAGGTTCTTCAAACTTGCATGAAAGGTGGTATTACAGCAAAGTTGTCGAGCACTATTTCTTACCATCCAGGTAGAGTTTCCGACCCCCTGCTGTGTTTGGGGCTTTTAAAGCAAGATCAACTGCGAGTGGAAAGACTTTTGGTCCTTCTGCTTTCACCTCAAAAAAACAGATTTTGTTTAAGATCCAAGTCCGCAGTCTCACTAACAGACAGGATGTTGCTCGAAAAATTGGCTTAGTGCCCCTGGTCAGTGTGGTCGTCCTGGAGATTGACGCCACGATCAACCAGCGCCATTTTTCCCTCCAACATGGCGTCCTCCTGTTTTGTGTGTAAACGCGCACACTGTGCTTGCTCAATTCCTTACAGCAGCCTCCAGGCGTTGGCTTCTGCTTCTGGTTTTCACCAGATAAATATCACTCGCAAACACCAAGACCTCGCTTCTCAAGGCTAGGTAAATATATTGGCTTGCTCAGCGCTACTTGAGTAATTTCTTTGATTTCTGATTTTCCTTGTTCATGCTATTATTTCTACCCATTTCTTCGCTCGCTCGCTCTCCTTGCCTGCACCTCTCCTTTTGGCTAAGCACTGACTCCTCCTAGCAATACTTACCTCTGCAAGTGTCTACAATTTTTTTCTGTTATTTCGTCACAAGAATATTTTGGATTACCAGAGCAAGATTCAGCCCTCCAACAGTAGTCTGATTGCTGACTCCTGTTTTTGTCATTTGGCGAACCGCAATCAATCACAGGGGTGTTCCTCAAATTTTTTTACACTTTGGGAGGTTTTTTCCTGTTTATTTGTTTTTTTGCTCTGGAGGTCACCTGGCCTGGGTAATTGCGTGTCAGGCAGGGTCGTATTCAGAGTCTCTCCCTTACCTGCACGACACCCGCTTCAAGCAGAGGACCCATCAAGTATTACCTGCAAGCAAGACACCACAGAATAAGCCTCCGGTGAGCTCAGCGCCAGATTCTGACACTTTTACAAAGCCTGGTTGAGCATTGTGCAAGATCCCTGGTGGCTCCCCATCAAGGAAGGTCTGCCCTTAAGCATTCCTCTTTTGCCTCCATTGTCTCCACCAAAAGTTAAGGTATACTCCCCCTCTGGATGGGGCGGCCACTGTCCAACTCGCCAAACTCATTTTGTAGAACCACCAGCAGTGCAATCTTCACATAAAGTTTTATTTATTTTATTGTGCATTTGTAAGGTGCTTACACATCAAGAAATTGAGTTTCTTGTAAATGAGACATTTTTCTGAGCCTAGAGTTCTGATCCAGCTGAAAGTGGTACAGGTGTTCACGTACAACACCCCAGCGATGTGCCTCCTAGCCTGTGAGCTTTGGGAGTGGTGCCTTCTGCACTACTTTCACACTGTTGCATCCCATTTTCAGGAAGAGAGGAACTTGGAGAGCCATTGAGCAGGCTGTTTCATGCAACTCACGAATGGGAACTCACCAGGTAGGCCAACAATTTCTTCAGATATGAGGTCGTCCTTCAGTGAACTTGTTAGCGACCAAGGGTAACGGTCTGTATCGGTAGTTCGGCCTCTTGTCAGGGGTTGGGCATCCACTCCCTAGGAGATGCCTTTTAGCCAGGATGGGTTCGGGATGTTTTTTGCGCATTCCTTTCTCTTCCTTTCTTCTAATTTGCCAGACTTGACATACCTTCATGGAGGGTTGCAGTTGCAGTATAATCTTGGTGGCTTCTTACTGACTTCGGCAGAGGTAGTTCCCGGGCCTCTACCTGCTCTTGAGGGGAGTATTTCATCTCCTGCAAGGGACCCAGGATCGCCTAATGAATCAAATCTGGGAGGTTCTTCATCCTTGCCTAACATTGCTGAACTGGAGTGTCTGGCTCCTGAAGGATTTGCCAGTAATGGCATCTCGGAAGCTAACATCTTGATCATGCAGGCATGGAGGAGGGACGCCATAAGACGCCACTATAAAAGCAAATGCACAGGCTCTGTTACTTGTCTCTATCCAAAGCTATTGATACACTTAAAGCCTTGTTGGACAATGTTTTGTCCTTTGACTTTCCTTGCAGATACTGGCATTCGGGTTCAATCCTGTAAATCTTATTTTGTAATTTCTGCCAACCTTAATTATTCTGGGGAATCCTTTTCTTTGAAGAAAAGGATTGTTGGTAGACATTTCGAGGGGCTTCATCTATATCCCCATTCAGGGAAGACCCGGCTTCATGGAACTTTAATGTGGCTCTGGCTCCATTAGGAGTAGGCCCTTCGAACTCTTAAACTCTTCCGACTTGGACCTCGTCACTTGGAAAACAGCCTTTTTGGTGGCCATGACTTCTGCAGGGAAGGTGAGCCAGCTACAGGCTGTTTATTGTTCAGAAGATCTGTGTCATCTTCCAAAGACAAGGCTGTCCTCCAGACTGTGCCATCTTTCATTCCTAAGATTTTGTCTGTTTTTCATTTAAATCGGGAGATTGTCTTGCCGTACTTGTCCATCCCCTCTCCAAGACGCGCTCTGAAGTACTTGTGTACGAGCGCAATAGAAATAAAATATCAATATCAAGACTCCTCAGCAGAGGAACTTTGCACAGTTTCACTGTGCCAAGAACTTTGAAGTGCTACGTGCAAATAACAATCTTTCAGGAAATCTGATTGCCTATTCCTTCCATGCTGTGGTCTTTCCCCTGGGAACAGTGGGAGTAAGCTACCATCTCTGGATGAGTAGTGTCTTGTATTTCAATGGCCTAGGAACTTGCTGGTCTTAATTATCGACATTATAGACTTATGTAGGGCTGCTGCATGGGCTACTTCTCATGCCTTTGTGAGGCATTCTTCAATAGACTCCTCTTCAAGGAGGAATGCTCTTTGGCCACCAAGTACTGCACATTCTTTTTTGCTTGACCCTTGGCTGTGCATATGCAGTCTCCTCCACCTATTGTTTGGATCTGCACAGTTTGGGTTCCCAACCTATGGGAAGGAGATTGTAACGCTCACCTGGTATCCACGGGGATGTCACTCAGCCTGTTCTGACCTCTTACGAACTTGAACCCTTCCCTGGAGTCTACTCGACTGGAGACTGGCCCTGAAACACAGGATTGGTAGAGTTTAACTCCCTATTGTGTCTCTGTGCTTGAACCCCTTCTTCCCTGGGGTCCAACCCTTCCCTTTGATCCACAGCTCACCTTGTCTTCTTGGAAAGTGTGCGCTCCGTCCTGCTTTCAGCGCAGGGCCGCGTTGATTGATGCGGCTCGTTGCTGCCTAGTTACTTCACTGGCAAGAGTCCGACAAGTAAGTATGAGTCTTTTGAACAGTTCTCTAACTTCGTTCCTTTCCTTCCTTAGATGATGGCGACGTGCTGCTGAGAGTAGCGCTGAAGGTGAGTGAGAGCGCGATGTGACCCTTTCGTATTTGCATTGAACTGAGTTCTTTTTCTGTGTCTTTTAGGTGCTGCGACGTTTTCAGCGTGGATGCCGGTTATGTAGAAGAAATGCGGTGAGTAAGCGCGGTATGCGGCGCCTCTAAATGTTTCCACACTAACCTGGAGTGTGTTTTCCCTCTTGCAGATGTATGAGAAGTTCCGGAGACGGAGTTCCCCCAGAGCGGCTGGGATTCGGGTAAGCGTTTGAAGCTTGTACAGTCTTTAAAAATAAGTGAAGATTTGCTGAATGCTTACTAATGCCTTTTTTCTGTTCTTTTCCCTTTTCCTTAGGAAGCGGCGTGCCGGGATGGGAATGACACCGCCGAAGATGCCCGCAGAAAAGAAGGAGCGATGAATGATGGGCAGAAGCGCCACAAGGTAAGGCTGTTCCTAATGGTGGTCTTGTTCTTGCAGGAGCTGAGCACAGAAGAAAGATGCAGGCCTACTGGAGACCGATCCGAACACTGTGAGTGTCACTCTGCAGGTGCAGAAAACACAAAGCATGTTTCTCTGCCTGGGCGTGGCTTAAATAGTCTCTGGGTATCCCAGGTGTCTCTGGGCTGAACCACACCCAAAAGACTAGACCGCACATGCAGTTCTGGGAACCGAAATATGTGGGGGCATCCATCTTGTCCCCATCAATGCACTACAAGTCCAATCCCCAATGTCATCCTATGGGAGTGAGTGAGTCTGGTGCCACAAGCGCCAAGTCTGACTCCAAGTGGGTCTTTGGAGGGATGGAGAGGCCCTTGAGGGCCAGGTAGGTGATCGTGGCTCCAGCCTGACATCTTGGAGGGCTGGGGACATGAGGGGCAGGAATCATGACAGATAGAGCAGGATGCTGAATAAATTACGTTCATGTTGATTCCGGTATTCCCAGTCCCTGCTCTCCTTCCTTCACAAAACCTCCCAGCCATCCTCACTCTGCACATATGCTGTATTGCAACTTCCACAGCCAAAAATAAAGTCAGAACTGGCCGAAATCTGTTGGTGATGCTCGGGGGGGGCGGGCCCTAGCTTTCAGAGGGATGCTTGTGCATACTTAGTCCCATTCTAAAAGTTTTCAAGAGACCGACCTTCTTTAGGAAAAGTTTTTCCCATACACCACCAGTAGAAGGAGGGAGAGCGAGGACAAGGAGTACCAGAATTTTCATGAAGGTAATTTATTTTCAATTGTGCACAAATGATTGATTTGTATGTAACAGTTTTGCTTCTTCTTGATCTACCTGGGGTTGGTAGAACACCTATGTTTTCATGTCACTTTATAGCAGACTTCTAACCCAACACCAACATACTGACACTGCACAGTAGCAGTATCCACTGCCTCCTGTGGGATCGATCTCTGGAGGATAGCTCAGGGGGCAATGTGCTCGTCTTGGAAGCAAGACGACACGGAGCAACACAGGTTTGATTCCCCAGGTCTGTGCTTAGAAACCTCTGGGTATTAAGTATGTTATAAATAACCTATCGTATCATATCCTTCAAGCTTAGAAGAGGCTTTGTTCACTTTAGAAAGTTAAGATTATTCTTTAAAAATGCACAAAATTGAGTTGAGACTTATTGGCAGGATCATGATTTGGGTGTAGAGTTTGGTATCTAGGGGATATGGATAATAAAAACTTGGCAGAGTGAGTGTTTGTAGCAGGTGTCTGAATTGTCTACCACCTAACTACTGACTGAAGTTGATAAATTGGGAGCAATTTCAGGCTCATCCCTGTCAACTCACCGCTTTTGTTTCTTCACAGTACCGAACCAGCCTTGGAGAATTGAGGGATTGTCGTTCTATGGAAAAGCCTTGCTATGGTACTGGAGGCCATTTAGCCCATGCTGTAGTCTCCTGCCAATCGTACATTGTGTGGTGTGTAATATTACACACTATTACAAGCATATGAAAAAGCGGGACACTCGTACGAGGACACAAGCAAACGTTATACACGTAAATGGGCAAACGAATAATCGGAAAACCTCTAATGTGTAATATGACGAGCATATTATAAACAAATCACTTGTCATTTGTATTAGGAATAAATATTAACACTTGTAATATGAACCATCTCCAATTGTGGGTCAAAGCCAATGGGATCATTAGTCCTCTTCAAACACGGTTTTTAGTTAAGAATGAGTTCTATTCACCTGAATTTTCATCTTTTCCGAATTCTCCAGAAATACCAGTCCTAAAAAAAGAAAATATCTACGCGGCCATTGTAGATTTAAAGACCTGCTTTTGACAGTGTTCCTCGTGACTTATTGTGGCAGGTCCTTGGCAAAAAGGAAATACCGGGCCACTTTATCGCTGGTCAGGCTTTTGTACAATGGGGTTTGGAGGGCGAGGTGACAGATGTATTTTTGGTTGGAAGAGGAGTGAGACAGGGATGCCTCCAAACCCTGCTTCTCTTCAACATTTGGCGTTTCAGGAGTTCAACGCAAATTTTCTTGCTCCGCCTAGGTTGGCTACTGACAGGTTCCATGTGCTATTCTTTGCAGACGGTGCTGTTTTGCTCACCACTACCCCAATGGGACTTGGGTACACTCTATGTCGCTTCATACACAAGTGCAATCAACTAAGGCTGGAGCTAAATAAGTACAAAACAAAGATGAGGGTTTTAGACTAATATCTTCTAAAATGTGTAGTTTAATCGTGGCGGTGGGTGGCCACAGGCTTGAACAAGCACCCTTCTACGACTCCTTGGGTATTGGATTTCATAAAAAAGTCCTATGCAAGCCCAGCTTACCAAAGTTTGCCTATAGTTAGAAAAGAATAGCGAGGGAGTGCAAAAGTTTGCCGTAGGTTATGGAAGCAGAGCAGTGACCCCAGCCCTCAAGATTTACAATTTACGGTGACGAAATTTAGGGGCATGCAAATTGCCATCATTAGCGGTAATTGAGAATACCTTTTTTAATTTGCTGCCGAGACTCCCTAAGAGCTGTCAATGCCCTCCTGCATTTGTAGTGCAGAGTTCGACCGATAACTGATTTAGCTTTGTTTAGACCACTGTTGATTTCGGTGAGAATATGGAACACCCCTGATCTGGTAAAGTTTAGGGAAGCACAAATCCATGTCCTGGCTTCTGATGGGGTAATGCATGTTAAAAAATGATTAATGGCATTGAATCTGAACAGCCTATGGTATGACCCAGCTTTTTTGGGTGGGGGGAGCAAGACTGTAGTATCGGTAGCCGCAAAACAGCTTACTTGGCAAACACTGCAGGATTCCTGCCTCCGAGTGCGTATGGCCAGACGTAATTGCTGAGTAAACCTGTACCTGGGCTCGCACCGTATCTTGATCTAGCTGTACCACCCTTTGCTCGTGCGCTCTTCCTTGTATTTAGGATGAGTACACGGAGTGTGGCAATATTCACAACTAATTGGAGCAGTTCTAACTGTGCTCTTTGCCCCATATGTAGTACTGGTGGTGAGACGATTTTACATTTTTTGTTTTGCAATGATTATAGAGAATTGAGAGCTAAATACTGATTCCCCTTGGTCAAGGCTGCTAGTATCTACCCATACGAATGAAGCGTTGGCCTATAATTCTATGTATCCATTGTGCATGGTTGATACGTAAATGCGCTTAGAAATCCAACTGTGTGGTGGATTTTAGTTGTTTCTGGCTATTTATTGCAAGCTACAGTGCAATTTGTATCTTATCGTCTTTTTATCTTGATTATTTTATCTCTATTTTGTATTGATGTATGTTATGCTAATGAATCAAGTCGAATAAAACTGACTTGAATTGCTGGAGTCCCTGCTTGCTACCCAGACCATTATACGTAAGTACCATGCTAGCCAGAGTTCTGGGAAACCTGAAACTGAATACTGAGAAGTCGGAGGTCTATGAGACACCTACATGGAAAATGCAAAGAAATCCCAAGCGGTCTAGGAGAGACTTGAATACGTTAAATGGTGAGGCCAAGAGGTCCGGAAGAGACAAGTGCCGACTGCTAAGAGTCGTGAACTTTGGAGAAGAGGGTCTACTTGGTATCGTGGAAGTGCCAGACGTTTGGGAGGGACCCATCAGTAAAGTGCTGGAGGAATACCTAGTACAATCTGGAACACAAGAAGGTGAAGCCTTCAAACCTAGGTGAGGTCTAAAAGGTACACTGTGAAAGCAGGATGGCCGAAGAAGGGTAAAAACTGAGTGACAACCTGGTAGCGCCTTTTCAATAGAACTTTTCTTTGTTGTGTTTAGGCTAGGGCTGGACATTTTCATTGGTCAATCATTGGCACTTTTTTCAGTTTTAGCAAAGGGTCAGTTAGCAGGCTAAGGACTTCTTAACAATTGTCTTGGATATTTCTGTTGGCCCAACCTTTGGATCTTGAAGTGGCACAGCGAGTAGAGCGCTCGCTTTGACATCCGTGCAGAGCTTGCTAACGCAGGTTCGAATCCCGGCGGGGCCAAAATCAGCCTTTCATCCTTCCGAGGTCGATAAATGAGCACCACACACCGTGGGTAAAATAACAAGCAGCGCTCAGATACCTGAGAGTTTGTAGCGCTATATAAATGCCAAATAATTATTATTATTATTTGTATGATAATAATAGGTTATTATAATGCGCTTAATACCCAGAGGTTTCTAAGCGCAGACCTGGGGATCGAACCTGCGTTGCTCCGTGTCGTCTTGCTTCCAATGCGAGCACGTTGCCCCTGAGCTATCCTCCGGAGACCGAAGAGGGTGTCTCAGGTGGGATACAGGCTTTTTAAGAGTAGGTTACACACTATGATTTTGTTAAACCCCACTGGATGTGTTGGATAGCCTACGTTTTGTTGACCAATCCCTGACACTGCTTCATTAGGAGCGTCCTTATTTGTGGATCTTTACATAGTTCCTATGTGTTAGTCCAACCCCTTACTTGACTTAACACAGAATAGGCATACTTGTTTGAAATGCACCTATATTGTGTCACTTGTATCATTGCTCAATCTTTCTACACTGTGTTTCGGAAGTTGGATTTGATCCCTTTTGTACTATCTTCATCTTGGTGCAAAACTGTGAGAAGTCATTGATGAATTGCCAGATGCCAAACTACCACTGTGAGCCTGCGGTTTTTCGGCAGCTACAGAATATAAAAGGCCCCCTATCGTCAACAGGAGTACTCTGAAGCCCTGCAGCCTCTCTCAAAGTCCTTGTTAGGAAAATCTCCTCCTTCAGGGCAACCTTTTCCACCCCCAGACCCTTCTGCAACTTCCCTATAAACTAGGGAGGGATTTGAAAATGATATGGACAAAATGGCCCAATTTATTGACTTCTCAGATACATATCACTCCCTAAAGACCTCGAGGACGCCTGCCCCATTCCACAAAAATGGCAAAAAGTTCCCTTTTCGGCACAAGGCCACCAAGAAGATATTTTGGATGTATCGGAGCAGGAGGAGACCTATGAGGACATTAACCTATTTGCTCAGGACACAGCTGACCGGGACTGGGATCGGGGCCCTTGGCTGTCACCAACACACACCCCTGACCCAGACATCAATTGTCTAGATCCCCCTTCTTCACCTGCATAAAGGGATTCATCACCTGTGGATGACCAAATGGTGTTTAACGTAATTTTAAAGAGAGCAGCCGATATCGCAGCACATGAGGCAGCCCCTGGCTGACTTTTTTGAGGATATCCTTAAGGAGTAGGCTCCGACTAGTCGGGCCATAACCTTACTTAAGTCCATAAAAATGCGATTGGCTCCTTCTTTGTTGTCACCATCCTTCACATGGGCAGTCAAAAATGATTCTGCCCATCTCCTTCTGACCCACTATACATACGGGGTCATGCCACACCAGACTCTCTGGTGGTCCAGATAAGGACTGTAAAAAGCAGTTTATTTATTTTTAACGTTGTTTTTATTGGCATTTCTTAAACATGTAACAATTCGACTGCCCCCTCTCCCCCCGACCTCCCCTCCACCCATTCCACCCCCTCGTGAAACCAACATTCTGTGTATCTTTAGTGAACTGTGTTCATGTCTCCATGAACTTCAACCTTTCTGAACTTAACAGTTTATATCTAGAACCTTAATGTTCTGAGGACACCATTGTTGAATAAAGTCCCCTTTCAGGAACTGTACCATTTCCCCCCCCCCCCATTCTTGCTGAAACCTGGCCAGTCTCCCTGGACCCTATAGGTAATCCACTCCATTGCCACTATGTCTCAGTTTGCGGAACCAGTTAAGTATCGTCGGAGGGGAGGTTTGCTTCCACTCGTTGGCTATCACCGTCCATGAGGCTATTAGAGCTGTCAGTGCTCTTTTCAGGGATTTTGTGATTGTGTGTAGATCCAGCCTCAACAGGCCGCCCATGGCTTTTAGTATTAGGAGGGGCAGGATCTCCAGTACAAAGTTTTGTAAGCATCCCATGATCTCCTCCCAGTATCTTGTTATACTGGGGCATTCCCACCAGATGTGTGCCCAGTCCCCGACCCCTTTGCACCCCTTCCAGCATTCCTCCATCGATCTATACATCTTGTGTAGTCTCCAGGGGGTGTAGTGACCTGATTTTCAGGATATTTCTACAGAGCTCCTCCCAGTGGTCTGAGGTTATCTCCCCGCCCATTATGCTTTCCCATGCCCCCTGATATGGCCACTGCCGGAGCCGTACATTCCTGTAGTATTTTATATATGTCTGCTAGTAGATGCTTGTCCCCCCGCATGGGAGGCGATATATTTTCCTAAGTGTGTCAGCAATCTAATTGCGGCCTGTTGAATTCCCTTCTGACACAGCCAATGTCTCAGTTGCAGATATTCAAATCTCTCCCCCTCCCCAATTCCCATTTGCAACTTGCAATCCACGAAAGACATTACTTCCTCTCCCCACATTATGTCCCTGATCTTAACACATCCCTTTTCTTTCCAGCCTTTGTTTGCTCCCCTTATCATACCAGGAGTACATTCCGGGTTATTGAACATGGGGGTGAAGGGAGATGGTATAGTCGATGGATGTCCCTTCCCAATTCTCCTGTCCCATATGTCGCAGGTTGTGCGCAGGATTCTACTATGCCTGGCCTTTAGCGGCCTCTCAGTACCCTTCAGCCACAGAAGCCTCTGGAGGGGCGTCCTGGCCACCGCCCTATCTATGTGAGCCCATATTTTATCTGTGCTACCCGAGAACCATTCTCTGACCACTCTAAGTTGGGCTGCTTCGTAGTAATGCAATAGATTTGGAAGTCCCAGCCCTCCTCTGTCTTGGGGATCTTAACAAAGCCATGGACACCCTCGGACGTTTGTTTTGCCAAATTAATTTAGAGATCAGTTTATTCAGAGATGTGAAGAACGTGTTTGGGATCGCTATGGGGAGGGTGTGGACCTATAGAGGATCCTCAGGAGGGTTACCATTTTCACTGTTTACTCACCCAAGCCAGGATATGTTCAACGGGGTCCATTTAGCGAAGTCCGCTTGCGTTTGTTTGATCAGCTCCGGGAAGTTTGCTCTATACAGAGTATCTGAGTTGGTTAAGCTTATGCCCAGGTATACTAGATGGCTTTTCGCTATGCGAAATGGGGAGCAGTTTTTAACCCGTTCTGACTCCTCCTCTGAGACTCAGACCACCAGCAGCTCAGACTTCCCCATATTGATTTTTAGCCGTGACAATCCTTCCTGCTCTTCGAGGATAGCGACTAGCGTGGGGATAGAATGCTTAGGGTCCACTATGGTCACCAGCATGTCATCCGCGTATGCGGCTGTTTTGTGTCTAATGGTGCGTTCTGTTTCAGCACTTGTCCACTGTGCTGGGTCTCCCCCCTGTGTGTTCCTTGGTGTTCCGTTCCGCTGGTCGAGCTGGCCATCCATGTAGCACTCTCCCCGGTCTCTCCAGTGTGCTTCGTATGAACCCAGTCTCCGGCTTCTTGGGCTGCTCAGCTCCAACATCCTTGTTAATTCCCACTTTGCTGGATTCCGGATGGTAATCTGTGGCCTTCCCTCTGTCGCTGGCCTCTTACTGCGGGCTATCCGCTCCGCGTTAGGCAGCGGGTGGACTGCTGCACCATAGTGACCCAACGGTTTCGATCTTTCCTCCGGTTGATCACTTTGTGCGCCGCTTCACCCGCCTTATCCTTGGGTCGGGCATATATTGTTCCAACTTGTGCGTTCGACCCAGCTGCTTTGCCCAGTTATTTCAGAGGCTATATTTTGCTCCTTAATAGTCGTATGGCCACGAGCTCCTCGGCGTGCGAGTTCACTCCACGGTGGCCATCTTGAGAACTCCTGTAAAAAGCTATATGCCCTCGGGAAAAGTATCACTGCCTCTGCAGCCTATTCAACTAGGATCGCTAACACAACTCTCCTAGCAAGCTACAGCGATGTCCAATGGGGCCTAGACCAGGATGGCCTTGTCCAGGATGGCCTTTAAGAGGTCCCAAAGCCCACCCGATTACTCCTGCTGGCGGTCGTGGCTGAGGGCAGACAGGTTACCCACAATATATTAAATATCTGCACTCGGCTGAGACTGCTGGATCAACCCTAGCCCAAAGGACTTTACTTAAGAGACATGCCTGGTGGAAGAATTCCAGCTTTAAACCAGAAACTCTGGCATCTTTTAGTAATAAGCCAGTCGAAGACTCTAACCTTTTTGGAAAAGCTGTCGATTGATGCCCTGGAGACTGCCAAGAAGGAGCACAAAACATCACTTGGCCAAATCACGGCCAAGCCCTTCCACCAACATGGAGGCTCTAACTCTCGCCGTTGCTTTTGTGGACCATCTTTCTCCCGGTCTCCCCACGGACAATCTGGTTCAGGAAGTACCCCCTGGTCCTCTGGCCAAGGCTCTTTGGTAACAGCCGGTACCAACCGAGAGGTCCTTGTAGTGGAAAGGGTAGAGGCAGGAACTCTACTCCTAGAGGCCCCCAGGCCTCCACTTCAAAGTGACTTGCCGATTTAGGTCCCCTCCCACGCCTCCCTGGTTGGGTGTCGCTGGTCATCATTCATTCACGCCTGGGAGGGGATCTCATCAGACCAGTGGGTGTTTAACACCGTCACCCACGTTTGCTGCATTGAGTTTCACCAACTACCTCAATACCACCCACGAAGAGCAGACTCCTATCACCAGAACACCTGAGCATTCTGCTGGTAGAGGTTCAGATCCTTCTGGAAAAGGGTGCTGTAGACGTCATCCCCATTCACCAGGTTAACAAGGGTATTTATTCAGTGTACTTCCTTATACCCAAAAACAATCTCACCAAGCGCCCTGTGTTAGACCTGCGCCCAGTGTATGTAAAACCTCAAATTCAGAATGACAACGCTTCAGGAAGTAAGCCTGCTGCTGCTGCTGCAGGGGGATTACATGGCCACATTGAAATATGAAAGTATGCATCTTTCATATCCAATGTTGCCAGCGCACAGAAAGTACCTCAGGTTCATGATGGAGAACACCCCCTATCAGTTCAAGGTTCTCCCCTTCGGCATTTTCTTGGCTCCACAGGTGTTCACAAAGGTACTGGCGGTAGTAGCTGCTCACCTGCACAGACAGTCCATCGCACTATCCTTACCTCGACGACTGGCTCATAATAGGGGATTTGTGCGGAACATGCCAAACAAATACCCAAAAGACCTAGGGTTCTCCATCAACGAGAAAATGTCGAGTCTAAACCCCAGCCAAGTCAAACAATTTCTGGGGGCTCAAATTCGGACCACAGATGGCCTTGTCTTTACCTCCAACGAGAGGGTTCAAAACATGCTGTGCAGATCCCTCAATATGTAGCCAGTCACAGGGTGACCGTACGCAAAGCCATGAGACTGTTGGGGATGAGGGCCTCCTGCATCTACCTAGTTCCACATGCTCGCATGCGCCCCATGCAAGAGTGGCTCTCGAGCCAATGGTTTCAGGCCAGCGGCCAGTGGGACGAACTAGTGGTTGTCTCAGCAGCCCTCATTCAGTCTCTGCAGTGGTGGTCCAGGGAAAGCCTTCACCACCCCCGCAGTAGAAGCCACTCTCACCACAGACGCATCTCTGATGGGGGGTGGGGGGGACACCTCCTTCATCAGGCGGCGCACAGTGTGTGGTCCCCAGCAGTAGCGAACAATTGCATAAACTGATTAGAACTGCTAGCATTGTTCAAGGCCCTGAAAGCCTTCCAAACACATCAGGGGAAGACAGTTCTAGTCCTCACGGACAGTACTACAGCCATGTACTACTTACACAAACAAGGGGGCACTCACTCTCTAGAGCTATCCAAACTGTCCCAGAACATATGGAAATGGGCTCTCAAACACAAGATGTTTCTCCTGTCACATGTTCCAGGGGAACTGAATCTTTTGACGGACGTACTCAGCAGAGACTTCAATCGAGCACGAGTGGCGGCTACAGGAGGACATTGTACTCCACGTCTTCGCAGACTGAGGCTTCCCAGAGATCGACTGGTTTGCCACTCTGGAGAACTCCCAATGCCCAGATTATGCCTCCAGGTACCCTCAGAACCTCTCTTTACAACATGTCCCCCACCCCCGATTCCCCTGCTCAACAAAATAGTGCACAAGATGCACCGAGAGTTAGTTGGGATGATTCTGGTGGCCCCGATGTGGACCTGCCAGCCGTGGTTCTCCAATCTCATGGCAGTGTTAGTCTCTCCTCCCAGGTTGCTGCCGTGCCCATACAACATGCTGTCTCAAGACCGGGGGGGTGGGGGAAGAAACGCTACATCCATGCCCTCAAACTCTCAACTTAGCAGCCTGGTTCCTGAGGTCATAGAGTTCGGGCACCTCCAACTCCCTCAAAGATGTATGGACCTACTCGGAGAAGCAAGGAAACCTAACACCAGGCATTGCTACTCCAGCAAATGAAAGCGCTTTGTCATCTGGTGTAATGGCAAGGCCATCAATCCTATTGAATACACCCCTAAACATATTGTCCTGTACCTAACCCACCTTTTAGATTCAGGTCTGGTTTTCAATTCTCTAAAGATACAGTTAACTGCGCTTTCGGTGTACACCACGTCCCACAGCAAGGTTTTGTGGTGGAAAATTCCAGTAATTAAGGCATGTATGGAAGGGATAAAGTGTTGTCATCCACCGATTTCCAAACCAGCTCCCGGGTGAGACCGAAAGTTGTTCTTACCAGACTAATGGGGCCTCCCTTTGAACCAATACGCACAAGGCTAGCCTTAAAGCACTCACCTACAAGACTAACGTCCTAGTGGCGATCACCTCTATAAGGAGAGTTAATGTACTGCAGGCCCTTTCAGTTCAGGACCCATTTGTTATGATTCAAAAAGATAAGGTGGCTTTGTGCACACACCCATGCATTGCACCTAGATTTAGCTCCATATAAGCCAATCCATAGAACTACCCACCTTTTTCCAAAACCCCACTAACGTGGCAGAAAGAAGCCTGCACACACTGGATGTGAGGAGAGCGGTTATCTATCTGGAAAAAACAAAGCCACTAAGGAAAACAAACCAGTTCTTTGTTTCAGCTGGTAGAGAGGGAGACACTGTCTCTGAATCAGCTATCTCAAAGTGGGTCGTAAACTGCATCACACTGTGTTAAGCTCTTGCCAAGAGAAAACTACCCTTCACGCCTAGAGCACACTCTACTCTGGGCACAAAGGCAACCATAGCATTCATTGCAAATGTTCCTCTGGAGTCCATTTGAAAAAAGCAGCCTGGAGTTCTGTACACACCTTTACACAACACTACTGCCTAGATACACACTCTAGGTCTGATTCTCAGATGGGACAAGCGGTGCCAAGACATCTCTTTGCTATTGTTCCTTCATACATCCCACCACCATCTCTGGGTACTGCTCGCTAGTCTATGCACAGCATGTGATTTGTAAGCAGATTCACAAGCATCAGAAGGCATGCATTACTCACAGTAATAGCATTTCTGATGATTAGATCTGCTTACAATCACATGTGCCGAACCTTTCTCCCCTCGTGGAGTAGAAGGAATATAGACCTCTTACACCTTCTTTCTTCTGTACTCGCTCACGCTGACTTTAAGACTCCCTCACGGCAGAAAAAACACAACGAGGGGGACCTCGACGCGTGAGGGATTTTGGGTACAATGCACGTCACGTTAGGGATAGTGTTAGTCACGCCCATGTCGACGTACCCTTTCGGTCTTCCAAAGAAAGATGCAATACCCCGCGATTACCACTAGATGTCCGACTATATGAACAGCATGTGAATCTAAGCAGATACAATCATCAGAATTGCTATTACGGCGAGTAATGCATGTCATACCACGTCCTCCATGAGTCTGTGTCCTTCTTCAGACTTACCACAGGTCATAGAGCTGGTCCATTCTCATTTTGGTGAGGACACCAAACCATCACCAAAACCCAAGACCATGTCCTTTTCTACTTGTATTGACCTAGCGTGTACCATTACATTAAAAGCTATTTAGCTTTGTGCTCCATTTGCTAAAATGTCTCCCAAAAGTCCCTCTCCAACCGTTACTAACCATTGAGGTTCCTTTTTCAAGATTTGCCATAGATATAGTTGGATCCTTGGAACTATCCAAATAGAGGAATACGTAGATCGATAGTCCGCTTTGACAACGCCATCCAATATGAAGAGGCTTTTCCTCTATGATCCAACACAACCCAGCAGATCTTAAAATTCCTCGTGTCTTTCTTTTGCCGGGTTCGGTTCCCATAGTAAATACCTACAGACCAAGGGAGCATGTTCATGTAAAAATGAACGGCAGAGTTGAAGAAACCACTTGAGATCAAGAGCCTAAGCAATTTAGTCTACAATCCTCAGACTGCCAGCTTGTGGAGAGGTTCAGTAAGACCCCAAAGCCTCTTCCAAAAAGGTGGTCAGCGACGATGATGGGGAATTGGAACACTTTTCAAAAAAATTAACTTTATTGGCATTTTGTCAACCTACAACAGTTTCCCCTCCCTCCCCATCAAACCAACTCCCTGCCTGCCCATCCCACCTGTCTCACCCTTCTAACAGTACCCAACAGAGATATTGCAACATAACCGTTTCCCATAGTTTTCAAGCGTCCAACATCCTCCCAAACATCTGTAGCCTGTGGCACTCTCGATGCCTGCGATCTTCCCTGTGAAGTTGCTCCTCCCCTTCCCTTTGACCCATCTTCCCAGTCCATTCTGGGTCTTCCTTGTTTCCCCTCCATTCGGTCACCGGTATCCATTTGCCCCTTCTCACCGTCTAATCAGGCCCAACAGCCGTAACCTCCTGGGACACCAGGCGGCTTGTGAGTCCTTCTGGAGGAACATCAGATTTACGTCCCATTCTAACAGGAATTTTTGATGGTCCCCCTGTATCGTATGTCACCCACTCCAGGGCCACTAAGTTCCATATTTTCCCCACCCACTTGTGATCAGTGGGGGCCCCTTTCTGCTTCCATTTGTGCGCCACCAGCAACATCACAGCCACCATTAGATTCACATATGCCTTTTTTTGTGCCTTTGAGGGTAAGTTTCCCAACCCCTCGCACATTCCCAACATTGCCTCGCCCAAATTCCTTGAGCACTGGGACTCGGATAATTTCTATTGCTTTCCCCCACCATAGACCAAAAGGGCTGTATTGTTGGGCATTCCTACCAGATGGGTTTCCATGAACCCTCCGCCCCACAGTCCCTTGAACACAGCCCCGAGGAATGAGGGTAGAACCTCTGTAGTTTCGCAGGTGTGGGTTAAAGAAATGCTTCAGTGGCACCCCAGATCTCCTGCACCTCGATGGCCCTCGTGAGTTTAGGGATGTTTGCCCGCAATTGAGCCCACCGCCCCTCCTCCACCTGTTGGCCTAACGCAATCTCCTACTGTCATTTCGGATCTATTACACACTATTCTGTACAGTGAACCCACCGGGTGTCTGACGCCTTTGTCTGTAGTTATATATTTCTCAAAGGGTGTGAGAACCATTATGGCTTTGCATCTGATCTGGGGAATTATCAGGAATGTTTCTACCATTGTTCAACCAATTAAAGAAAGTCAGCTTTAAATGGGATGCAGCAGCCGAAAGAGCCTTTCGACATCTTAAAGATTCCTTCTGTTCAGGCTCCCATTCTTATCCATCCTAACCAGTTTTTGTAGTGGAAACGGATGCCTCTCCAAATGCCATAGGCGCAGTACTCTAAACAAGTAAGCACAGACTGTTTGGACCATCCAGTAGCCTACTATTCTAGAACATTGACCCCCCCCCCCCCCCCCAGTGAAATGAACTACATTGTGACCGAAAGGGAGTTGCTCGCTATTTGACAAGCCTGCTGGGAGTGGCGACATCTCCTGTTGGGGCCCTTCATCTCTTTGAAGTAAGAACTGACTATACAAACCTTAAGGTCCTACAGAACTTCGAATGCCACAACAGTCACAGGCCCGTTGGGTGCATTTCTTTTCCCAATACGACCATGTTCTTACCTATGTACCAGGCAGTCAAAATATCATAGCCGACAGCCTACTGCATAGTCTGGATCACAGAAGCAATATGCCACCTGAAGGAGAGAATATCCCACTGGATAAAACATTCATCTTTGTCATTAGTTCCTTCTTGCAAGCAGTACGAGAAGCTTCAGTTAGCCTTGATAAAACCAGTTTGCAAGATCTAAGAGAACGATTGAAGAAAAAGTGGCGGATTGATGTACTTTGGGGATCTAGGATTTGTTCCAGACACTAAACTACAAGAACAAGCCATGTCCTGGTATCCTGATTCTAAGACTGCAGGGCATAGCGTGGCAGCTACCTGTAAATTGATTAACATGCCTCCTAGTGGCCAACCCTCAGCAAAGATGTGCAAGAATACGTAACGCATGTCCCGTTTGTTCTCGTAGCAAGCATAGCACAGCAAAACCCTTAGGGTCTTTTCAACAGGACTCCACCCCTGAAGGTCCATGGTTGCATGTGTCAGCTGATATCATAGTATTCGCTCCATCGCATGGTTGCACTGCTATAACGGTCACCATCGGCTCGTTCAGCAAGATGGCCGACTTCACACCACTAACAAGTTTGTCTGCCCCCCAAATGGCCATTATCTCTTGATGAAATCTCTTCATTGGCTCTCAGTGGCTGCAAGGATTAAATTCAAGACCCTTTGCATTGTCCACAAGGCCTTCTGAGGCCTGGGTCTGCAATACCTTCAACTCTCCCTTTGGAAATACCTTCCTACTCAAGCTCTACGCTCCTCCAACTCCCTCAGGGTCAGTCGCTTCTCCAAGCAACGAGTTGGTGGGGCCTCTCTCTGGAACACCCTCCCTGCTTCTCTGAAACTTGGGGAGAACCATCTTTGGTTCCGAAAACACCTCAAGACCTTCCTCTTTGCTTCTGCCTGCTCTCATCCTCTCTCCTGCTGATCTGTCTGTTTCGGCACTGGGCACCTGGCTACCCTCTGATTCTGGCCCAGATCCCTGCCCACCCAGCTGCATACCCGCACTGCCTCTTGGCAACCCTTGCACTTGGGTCTGTACCTGCAACCCTGCATTCCCCTTCCTGCAATTATTAGACACCCGTTGTCTGCACCTTATTCTTGCACTTGCCACCTTCTGACCGCACTGCCTGTTGTTGTTTTGATCACGTGTTCAGCACTTTCCACTCCTCCCCCGCCCCTCTCCCCTGCACTTGCACGTTCTCAATGTCACTGGGCCTAGTAAGATTGCCGTTTTGTCCTTCCTTGTACTGCTCCCTTGACTCGTCGGTCCCTGACACACTTGTGTAGGGGCGCAATATAAATAAAATATATCATATCATTATAATATCTTCTTAAAGGAAATCTTCTGACTAGTCTTCCCTGGACTATACTATCGGATAAAGGACCACAGTACACCTCTAGATTGTGGAAGGTCCTTTGTAATTGGCTTGGTGTTGACAGAGTGCTGTTGTCTGGCTACCATCCTTGGACCAATGGCCAGACATAGAGGGTTAACCACACTTTAGAACCAGTATTTTTCCTCATTCAGTCAAGACAATTGGGTGGAGAGGTCACCAGCGGCAGAATTTTCCTACAATAATACAGTCTGTAGTATCCTAGCGTCATATATGCTGTGTTGTGCTGTGTGACTATGTGATTGAGTAGTGGAGCTCAGAGTGTTGGTGCGAGGCCTGGAATGGTGCGAGTGTAAAGGTTCCACTAAGGACGGTTAAGGACTGGCAGGGAGAGAGCCAAGGGAAACAGAAGCACATCACCTCATCTCCTATCTTACTTTCCCACTGTAACCTGTAACATTAAAGAAGACTTAACTTTTCTACAATACTGGCTCTAGTGTGGTTCCTGAGTATTCCTGCCTGTGTCATACCACACTAAGATACATCACAGTCCATTCCGCCACCAAGATGAATCCTTTCTTTTTCACTTCAGGTTACCTCGGTTCTTTCAAACATGTCCTTTATAGCCTGAACAAATCTGGATAATCCGTTAATAGAGGATTTGCTGAGGTGACCAGCCCAAGACAGAGCCTTGCTGGTCATGTTTGAAGCCATGAATCATCAGAGGCGTAAACAGTGGTTTGAAAGGTAAAGTACACGATGCAGGAGTTTAAGAACTCTCGCACTGTTCATGGCTGGATCCATCAAACTTCCCAGATGCTAGATTCAAAGGAGGTAAATCCGTATTCGGGTCATCTCTGGCAGTGACCATCTGCCTCAAGGAAGCATTTTCAGCCTTTAATTGTTGTACTTCCATAGAGAGTCCCTGAACTGCTTTTACTAACTCTGGTAATTGCTGTATCTTGATTGAGGTATCTGGGTGTTGCAAGCTCTCAGAAAGGTCGTCTGAGCTCTCACCTGATTTGTGTAATAGTTCCAGCTCCTTGCTTGAACCCTTCCCTATTCGCTGTCGTACTGATTGGTGCTCCTTGTAGAGAAACGTCCTGTTCCTCTCAGCAGCCACAGTGTGTTAAGATGGATTTCTGAATTCTTACCTGGTGGGCAGAGGTTCAGGGTTCAGAAGGCCAGCCTAGTTTCTTG
Source organism: Ambystoma mexicanum (assembly GCF_040938575.1). Lineage (NCBI taxonomy): Eukaryota > Metazoa > Chordata > Amphibia > Caudata > Ambystomatidae > Ambystoma > Ambystoma mexicanum. The sequence goes on from NC_090934.1 coordinate 233,974,646, forward strand.
GAACAGGGTAACTTTATGGACAAACCAGACCAATCAAGGTAGCATTGGTGGCAGTCAAGACTATGTCTCAGGAGGGGTTAGGGTGACTGAAAGACCTCAATGAGCACACAGAGTAAAGGACACTACAAATCACTCCCAGTTGGGGGGGGGGGTGTGTGTGTGTGTGTACTAAAAATACATGTACATTTATTCAAAGCCTTTGAAGTTCAACACAAAGCAGCTATCAACAGTAATACGTTTAAACCAATACAACAGTACTAAAATACATGCATACAATACCAAGTGGCCTAAAGGGTTGATGCACAGAATGGGTCCACAACCTAAAAGAAAAGGTTGTAAGCAATGCAAATAATCTTTAGGCAGTTCTGCAGTAATCAATATCTAACTGAAAGGCAGTCCCGTCCCTACGAAGAGTGGAGCCTAGTGCTCAAATGTACTTTCAAATGCTGTTGCATGCGATGGTGCAGAAGGGCGAAAACGGGGTCTCTTGTAGGGTCTGCAGCAGCTCAGGAAGGTGGGTGAGGGCGATGCAGAACAGGTTCCAGGAGTTAGGAATGGGACGGTAGCTCAGGCTACCTGTGGAAAGCTGAGTGGCCCTCAGGGGGCACTTGTGTGTAAAAATTGATGAATGCGCTAGGGGCCACCGGTAAGGGTTACAAGTACTCACCGACCCCCGGTGCACTCTGTAAAAAACGTTGGCAGTTGAGTCCACTTCGGTTGCAGGTTCAAATGCAGCAATTGTGCGGCTTTCAGACGCGAAGTTACAGCAATGTTTCCCTGGCGAGACAGTGGTGATTTCTCCGCTCCTGGTGGATGGATTCGCCCAGTTTCACTGCAGCAGGCTTCAGGGCACAGAGGGCACCACGGCTAGGCAACACAGTAACCGCGTGTACTCAGGTGCGGGCACTCTCTTTATTCCAGACCTGGGAATGCCAAGTGTACGTAATTCGGTGTGAAAGTGCCGTGAACACAGAGCTTGTGACTTACCAAGTTTCAAAGGGCTCTTCGAAACAGCAACAGTTTCAGAGCAAAGGTCCTGTGCAAGCTGGTCAGCCCACTGGTTGGCCCAGGGACACTTCTGAAGAGGCTTACTTGCAGGTTTAGCTGAAGCTACCCAGATTAGTTGATCCCATTATTCCAATGGGTCGAAGAGCCTTTGAAGATCTTCTTTTTCGATCAGATGCAGAGGGGTCCAGCGGGACGCCAGCGGGCTCAGCATGCCGAAATAAGGACTGACCCGGGTCAGCTCGACCTGGTGAAGGTGAAGGGGCAGGATGGCCAAAGGACTGGACAAAGAACCTTGTGGCATGACCATTTTGGAGCCAGGCCACCTTTCTGTGCCAACTGGTAAACGCAGCTATTGATCTGTGCTTGAACGTTGTAACTGGAGTATGAAGACCATTCAATGGAAGGCAGAGTTCCTTTCAAGATAATTATACTTAACAGTGTCACAAAGTAAGAAAAGCAAGTACAAGTAACCCGCTGCTGGGCCGGCGACAGAAGAGGAACCACAGAAAGCCAGGTGAAAAAGGAAAACTAAGGCAGATTGCAGAGCACGGATAAAAGTCAGAAGGCACAAGTGTAAGCAACAAGGAAAATCACAGAAAGGGATTACAAGGCACTACGTCTTATCCTTAGAACCTCGAGGGTTACAACACATCAGGCCCGCGTAGTCTGCAGTATTAAAGATGCGTGGCGCCATGATGGAAAAGACTAAAACCCCACACGCCGGTTACCTAAGCGGTGTACCAGCACATGAACAGGAGACCTCTTCCACCTTTTTCCACAAGGGCCATCTGTTAGGTCATGACACTAAGGTCATAGGAGAAACAAGATCTTCAGGAGCTACTAGATGAGTTCCCAGAGGTCTTTCCTCTGAATCATAGAAGAGTAGAAGGTTTCTTCAATCAATCAGATCCATACTCTCTCAGGCCAATAAATCCACCTTTTGGCTAGATCAGATTCCTGAATCCTGGAGGGAAATTAAGGAAGAAATCCAAAACCTGCTACCCTCCCAGAAGCAGTGGTCTCCCCCGATGGTGCAATCTGATGGCTTGTTGCACTTCTGCATTGACTTCTGAAAGGTAAACGCTGTCTCTGCCTTGGATACATGAAGTTAGGAACTTCAAAATGTATATCTACCTTAGACCTACCTTCAGTCTACTGGCACATTCAATTAGCAGCAACCAATAAGAAAAAACAGTTCCCCGGCCCTACACTTTCACTCAAGGCTTATGCCAATTTACTGTCTGGCCTTTCTGGCTGCTTGGTTCCACAGATACCTTCCACAGGCTAATGACCATTTTAAAACGCTATAGTACTTTTGCTGGCCCATATCTGGATGGTCTAATCATCCACAGCAATACCTGGGTGGAACATATGCACCATCTGCATCTTAAATCGTGGGCTCTTAGAGCTGCAAGTCTAACAGCTAATCCCTCAAATTACCACGTAGCACAGAATGTCATGAAATAGCTTGGGTTTTTTGTGGGCAGTGGTTTGGTCCAACCCAAAGAAAAGAAGATGTAAGCCACTAAGAAAATGCCCATTCCCGCCTCAAAGATTTGAAAGCCTTCCTACCTTTGACCAGGTTTTGCTGATGCTTTATTCTTGTGTTTTCAGTGCGGCCACAGAGAATCTGAAAACACATGAGCCCACAAAGCTCATGTAGTCGAAAGAAGATTGGAATGCTTTTAACCATTTAAGAGCATCTCTGTAATCGGCCCCTCTAGATAATGCAAGACTTTATCAAAACCCTAAGATTAGCTTGGTAGATGTTCAGTCTCCATTCTATAAGGAGCACTCGATTTTGTACTCTAGTTGGAAGTTATCTCCATGAGAAAGGAACTATGCTATCATTGAGCACGAAGCACTGGCTATAAAAAACATACTCCTAGAATCGTGACCGTTTATCTGTTTCATGTTCCACTGATGTGGCTAGCGCAGCATAAAGACACACATGCATAAAAAATGCACTGGGTTTTAACTTTTCAACCATTAAGGCACAGAACTGTGGGGGGAAAGAATTGGGCAATGTGTACTATTTCAAACAATTTGCAGTCCACCAGTGGTTGACCGGTCTTTTGTGGCATGGGAGACTTCTGGGAGACTCAGATTGGGACACTTGTACACAGGCTTGGAACTGATGACCTTTTGAGGCCTGTAAGGCCAAGTTTGCCGTGGATGAAAGGGAAAGGTTTAGGTATGCCCAGCTTCACCACTGCAACACTAATGGCGAAGTCGGATGCAGGTGGACAAGAGCGCCCCAAGGGATTGAGCGGACACCAAGGGACTCTCCAAGAATCTCACTACCAGCTGCTACCGGCTGTTAGACCCGATTGACGACTCAGATAGCTTACCTTTATATGCGGAAACAGGAGGCAGACTTTGGGATAGAAATCCAGGCTAATTCTTGGGCGCACATTTGGGAAAGGACTTGTTGGGAGTCCCATTGTACGGGAGTTGAGGAGCGCAGGTATAAGATTGTATGCCGCCGAGTAGGTTACAGAATATTCCTGCCACATGCTGGAGGGGGGTGTAGGGAGATGGGCAAGATTGGGCATCTATGGTGGTCTTGTTTACACTCGAAGATATACTGAAAGGAGATCCTCCCACATATAAGGGACATCGCAGGTTTTTCCCCTCTCTTGGGACCAGAGAGTGATTATATTGGGGTACTTTGATGAGGAGGGTGGTTATCACATAGGAGGTCAGAATGTGAGAGTGGTCACTCAGCTTCTGATGGCCGCCAAATTGGTGCTGGCTGCCTCTTGGAAACTACTAGCAGGCCCAATCGTAGCGCAATGGTGGGTGAGGGTTTGGACTTGGGTGGCCATGGAGAAAATAACCGCCATACTTAATAATTCTTACCAAGCCTTTTATGGGGCATGGCTCCCATAATTCAGTGCCCACGAACACCTGACCCAAAGGCTGCATATCCCACGACATTTTGAGTTACTGTGATTAATGTGATGTATTATGTTGCCATTGCTGGAACCGGTGATCTTTTTCTTTATTTTTGGTCTAAATTGTTGATTTGCTGCTGTTAAGTTGATAGCTCTGACTTTGTGATAATATACAGAAAATCTTAAATAAAGCTTGGGGGAAAAAGAGAGAAAATCTAATGCAGAGACACAAGGAAAGGGAACTGTTATGAGTTGTCAGAACTCGCCATCCTAACACGTGAGAGGGGCGTGCTGCTACTCCATGTACTTCCCAGAGGGTGGATTAAGTGGTATACTGCAGGCTTGACGCCCCTTCCAACATGCGGTATTGGCATTACCCCACCTGTGTCAACTAGGATTGAAAATACCAACTTATAATTGTTAAGCCCCTTGAGACCATCCACACAATGTCCATGGGCTAAAGCAGGAATAGGTAAAGAAGTACTCTGCATCCATTCATGGACCTCGGGAGTCCACTGACCATACTGTTAACATTTCTCTAATTTACCCATAGTGGAGAAACGGAAAATGTAGCAACCACGAACTACAGTCGAGCAGAATGATGCTACTGCCTACTGTGAGGATGTAGAATGGAGAGCTGCTTCGGGTGGAAATCCAAGATGGCGCTTTTGTTGTGAAACACCTACAAAGTTGCAGAACCACCAGATGTGACTAGTATTTGATGAATCAAGGGAATTTGTCCTTTCTCCCCAAGGGGAGCCACACCCTTTTGGGACTAGGAAGGTGAGCCCGCTGTGCAATCCCCTCTCTAGGGGACTGGGCAAGTGGGATCCCACTATGAGTGACCCCCTCTAGGGGACCAGGAATGCCCAAGTAAAGATTCCATCCCACCTCCCTTTACTTTTAAAGCATCAATGTTTGTTGGTTACATGGTGGTTGAACAGAATAATAATATACACGGCCCCTTTAAGGTGGATGGCTTGGTATCTGTTATAACACAAGAATGGTTTTGGAGCTCATATGAGTACATATACAATTTTTATATCGGATTCAATCTCCTAATCCACTACCACTGTCCCTAGATAGAAGCACACCATGTACCTGTCAGGGGGTGCTATCCCTAGGTTGTCTGGTGTAACGCCTATCTCACAGGAAAGAAAGAGATCACTATCCCTATCAACACAAACCAAACTATCATATGTGGTACAATATTTCAAATTTAAAAGCATATAACGTAGCCCACACTAACATGAGATTAATATAGTCTCCTCTCGTAACACTCTGGACATTCCAAAATGGAGTGTTTATTTTGGTACGAAGTCCTTTTTATTCACCCACAGTGCAATTTGTACAGGTCAATGCGTGCTAGGGGCTATCTGTTGACTAAAATACTGTGCACAGTCACAGCTTCAACATTCTTTGTGAGAGACTCACTATGCCAGCCCTTCGGCCGATAGTCATTTCATCAAAACAAGTAGTATCCGTATCTATTTGTGGATATCGGCACTGGAAAAGGTCGACCAGTTTTGATGACTCAGTTTGTTGGGGTCATCATCTTCAGGACCACTAATTTGTCTAGCGGAGTCAGTTGTTGTGATCCATCATTCAGGATCTGGCAGCCATTCCATGACCTAGAGAGACATTTGAACATTTGTTCAGCTAGCTGTCGTGGAGTGGACTTTCATTATATTGATGGCTACAGCTGACGCATAAAAAGGTTTTGAAAAAAAACAATTGCTATAATTTCGGGCATGAACCATCTCCCCCTAGGGGTTCTCACCCACCTCACACGAGAGCCCCTCATTGCCTCATGAATTCATTGAAGTAACGTTAAAAACATGTCAAGAACATGTGAAATTTACCTTAGGACCCAAGTATGATCTCTGTGCTCAAAAGGACCAGGCTTGCCAGAAGCGCGCAGTGCTTATTCTTTAAGTGCGTGTCCCGTTGTATTGGGGCAAACAGAAGTGATAATGACTTCAATCAGTGGTACCTTGAAACAAACCCACATGGCATTTCTCGTATTCAATGTTCGAAACAGTGTTCAAAACTGCTTAAGCCTCCTCGTGCAATCCCTCGGACAGGGTACGTTGCAGAGTTCAAATGCGCACAGCTGAAGTGGGCCTGGACGACTAACCTATCGTCCTATCCCTAAAACAGCGAAGTATGCCCAGAGGCACCTAGTTGTTCCCACCGCGTGCAGCCGCTTACCTTCACAAAGCAGTTCCAGTTGCTCACAATGGATTCCTCCCGTGTCATTCTAACACGGTGTGTGAATAGGTTGCTAAGCAATTCTGTTCTCACGCTAGTTATATTCCGTCATGGCTGGAGGCGTGGACAGACTAGATACTGGTTGAACGTTCTGTATGGTGGCCATTTTGGAATGGTGTGCCCTCTAGTTGCACCCTATGTCAAATCAGCCCATTGTTATGGTGATAAGTATCCCCTGCCTTCGCCTCACTATCTGCAGTGTAATGTCTAGTGAGACTCTATGTTCTAGAAGTCTGTCGTGTGGCCCCTATGGATCTCCTAATCCCGGGTGCCATCAGCGAGGTGTGTGTGTACGCCATTTACAATTTGTCAAATTGTGTGAACACCATTTTTTTTTATTTATTTTTTTTTTTAAAAGAAGGAAAAGTGATACCGGTCCCTATTGCCTTTTTTTTGCAGGGCCTACTTGCTCTATTACCTCTATTACCAAGAAGTGTCTAGGTAGGTTGGCCGCAATGTAGCACGGAGAGATGGGGTAATGTACCCAAACCACATTGGGCAATCCAATCACTACAGGTCACATGATCTTATCAAGGTTATGCCGGTTCGCAACTGGTTTTATTTCATGACTGCTAGGTCATGCCATTGAATGGCTTCATTGAGGCCATTCTTACAGGTATTTAAACTAAAAATCCACTGTTCTTCTTTTTCAAGAGTAACTTGACCTATCTTCTCAAGCACTGTCCTTTTAAAATCTTCTGCAGTAGGGCCCATGGACACAAAATGTGGTACCATTTGGTGCTGTGAGTTTCAAAGTTCTGATACCTGACTTATGCTCAATTAGCCTTTTCTTAATGGGTCTTGCTGTCATCCCTACATAGTGCAGTAAGCACGGGCAAGTGAGACGATCTACCACCCCTGTGCTGTTGCAATTAGTAAATGTTCTTTGTTGCCATGGTGTCTTCCATCCAATGTCAATGCTGGTACTGCAATGTGACTGTTGTGTAGCCCTCGCGTCATCCTGATCAATGGTTATGATCAGTGTGTGGACTAGACGGTCCCTTAGGTTTTGTCTCTGTTTAATGGCAAACGCTTGCTGTGCCAAAGCACTGGATCCAGTACTGAGGATCGGCCAGTGTTTTCTTATTTCTCTCGTTAGTACATTAAAGAGTGGTGAATAGCTAAAGACAGCAGTGATGTTCTCCCTGACGGCTGTTTTTGCTTGCTGTTGTAGGGTAATGTCCCATGGGATGTTTCTAGCTCTTTTACATGTCATATTCACAATCTTTTTTGGATATCCCCTCTGTACCAATTGTTTTTTGAGGGCACTTGCCTGAATGCCTTAGTCACCCAGGCGAGTGCAGGTCCGCCTATACCTCAAAAATTGTCTAATGGGGAGATTGTCACGTAGTGCTCGTGGATGGTAGCTGGAATATGCCAGTAGCGAATTCCGGTCCGTACTTTAAAAAAAAATATATATATATATACTTTCGATGTGTGCTCTCCCTCTTGTGCCGTGATGTGGAGATCCAGAAAATGTATTTCCTGTCTACTTGACTCGATACTGAAATTCAGGTGCGTGTTACATCCATTCAGCTATGTATTGAAAAGTGCAAGTTCTTCTGCTGAACCTTAAAAAATTACCAAAATGTCCTATGTATAGGCGCCAAACGGAGATCTGCTGTTTGAACGGGATGGTCGCCGGATACACATGTTCAAATTGGTGTACATATATATTGGCCAGGCTGAGGGCAAAAGTAGCTCCCATAGCTGTGCCTGAGATCTGCTGATATGTCTCTTCACACAAAAAGACATTTTGGGTAAGGGCGATCACGGCCAGTTATATGATAAAGGAGCCATGCCCATTGCCCAATTCTGTATCGGAATCAAGGAGTCGGACAGCTGCCACCATATCAGCTTGTGGGATCTTGGTGTAGAGCACCTCAATGTCCATAGTGACTAGCCATTGGGTTTCAACATTGAATGTTAATGTTACAAGCAGACTAAGTATGGCTGTTGAATCTTTCACAAAAGACTCCAGATTTTTCGTCTTTGATGAAACAAATCCACATATTGGGATAATGGTTCAATATGGATTTTATGCTGGACACAATGGGCCGGCCTGGTGGAGGGTTAATACCTTTATGGATTTTAGGAAGGACATAAAAGGCGGGAGTCAGTGGTATGTCTGTGTCAAAAACGCATCTTCCCTCGCCCTAATTTGCCCTTCTCCTATTGCTTTTTCAATAATTGGGGCTATCAAGGACCTAATATTGGGTGTAGGATCTGTAGGTAGTTTCCTGTAACTATTGCCATCTTGAAGCAAGGTGTCTAGCATCTTAGTGTAATCAGTGGTATTTTTATTACAGTAGCAGCCCCTTTATCGGGTGCTTTTATAACAATAGACTTATTGTTGATTAGATCAGTCAATGCTGCCGGTTCCTTTGAGAAGTTATGATGTACAAAGGGTATTGCCTCTTCCAATCCTTTTCAGAAGTGCTTGTTCAAAGTGATGGATTCTGCAGTATTGGTATCCGATGGAGGAAAGAATTGAGATGGCAGACGTAAGACCGTCATATCAGACTGTGTCCTCATCTCCCAAAAATTGTTTTAGCCTAATCTTGCGCATCAATTGGGTCACTTCAATTCTTGTTTGGAAGGGGTCATACTTCGCTGTGGCTTGGTATCTGACCTGTATTTGTTACTCCTTTTAGTGAAGTCCAGAACAAATGGCATTTTACCACTCTTCACAGGGAGAAACTCCAATGCACCCGTTGAGGGCTAGCCAGGGAACGGAAACCCCCAGCCTGTGCATTTCGCACTGAGGGAGACCCTCCCTCACAAGAAAAAGCAGAACAAACAACCACAGCGCTAGCGTGGTGGGCAGAGAGTCTTGAAGGCCTGTGGAATGATTACACAGAGAACCTGGGACAGCCAAAGCAAGAGAAAGCCATGCCGATCCAAGTAACAGCAGGGAGACATCCAACCAAAAGGGACGTCTAAAGCCTGCATGCCCCAAAGCAGAGAATCCACTAAGAGAAACAAGACCATGCAGACCAACGCCAGGTCTGGGAAGGCGAACCACATCGGTTCTATAGAGCAAAGCCCCTCACAGATGCTGCCGCTGAAAGAGAGGTGCGCAACCATATATCAAAAGCGGGCTGATAGCGGTGAGGCCAGAACAAAGCCTGCACTGGGCTAGAATACCAAATATCCCACAAAGGCTTACGAAAGCAAGTAAAGTAAAGCTGAACAAGCCACAAATGCACGTAGGGCTGTAAAACCAAACATTGCGTGAAGAAACGATGAAGTAGAGAGAAGAAAGGTTGAGAAAATGCTGGGCTAAGTACCTGAATGTGGCACGAGGAAAACAAGCTATCAAACGGGGTTGAACGGCCCATTGGCCACAGCGGACTAAGAATAGGAATACCCCAAAAGCAGGGGGGAGCAACCACCCCAGTAGGGCTGGGCCTACAGCCCACTCGGGGCTGAGAAACCAATTACCCAAAAAGGGGGTGAGTGAAAAGGCAAATCAATTGAAGCTGGCCAAGCCCATAGCCTATCTGAAGCTGAGAATGTGAACAATTTGGAGACCATACACATTGAACCTAGGCCATTGTAAATACCGGCCTATCCAGGTGCAGAAGAGATTTCCCAGGAGATGGGATGAAGCAAGGAATGTTTTGAACAATTTTCTTTTGCCAAAGACCTTGTTTGCAACCAAAAAGGATAGCCGAGACATATTATTGCTTTGGGGACTTTGATACTTAGCCAAGAACTGAAAGATGCCAGAAGAATTATTTGGGTGGAGTGGGGGTCAGAAAACCAGCCACCAGTAAATCATTGGAAAAGGGGGGTGGGAGGTTACTCAAGCTTAGGGTTTTCTTTTCTTTGAATAGTGGTAGGGCAAATAGTAGGTTAGCATAGATTTGGACAGATGACAGCATCTATTCATGAGATGTCCCGAAGAGCACCAGTTTATTTTGTATTGTAGCGACTTCTTCAGAGAACTAGGGTTAGAGGAGGTTTTGTATAGTTGCTCTAATACATTGAATTGTTGAACCATGTCCTCTGGTCCGCCTCTTATGTCTGAATTGCCACATGTTGCAGTTAACTAAAACGTAGTAGTTGCTACCAAGTTTAAGGTTGGCTTACGGGGAGCCAAGGGAAAAGGCCAATACCTTAGCAGACAGAATCAAGCACAAGGAGCAGTACAAATTCACTCACCAGTTTTAGGCACTGTAAACAAGGTTTGGTGAGTCTAGCAAAAGCAGCAGCAGACAGGGAGAAGGGTATGTTTGCCACACCCTACTGAGACCGAGAAACTATAGCCTAGTACAAGATGGTGGTATCATACCAAAATGTCGCCACGATAATGGCGACATTACCAATACTGCGCCTTTGCGCATTACAACAATCTGGATCCCACCCCATTACACTGTTCCCCTTGTTCGGGGTAATGGTGGTCAGGGGTTGTGGGGGTGACCCCCGTGCCCATCAGATGAAGAGTGACAAAGTTCAAAAAAGGGCCCTTCTGTGCCAGCTCTGACCCACTTAAGAGGGTAGGAACTGACGCCGCAGGGATAGTGGGGAGTCGGCAGCCCACACAAGTGTGCCGCCAAGATGGTAAATACGTTGGTGCGTAGGGGGATGCAGGTAACAAGTGATCTATGTGATCACTGCACCCCGCTGTAAAGTAAGACAGCATTTTTGTAGTCGACATTCTCCAGCACGGGGTCTGGCATGGATTCACATGCTCATGAATAACCCCGTCGTCAGGCTGGGAATCCTCGGTAAAAGAAAAAACAGGTTCACTTTCACTTTAAAACTGTAGTTCTCCTCTAAACCAATCACTGTCCTCTGGGTCAACCTTCCCACATCCAACGACGGCCCTCTCCCTGAGCTCCACCCCTGGTGGCCATCTTCAGGTTTTTACTGCATGCTTCAGAGTTAGGAGTCCTCAAGTTGTTCTGCAAGCTATTTTCTTGTTTATTCCTATTTTTATCCAAAATGGTTCGAATTGTGACGGATTCTTTTGCTAAGATTCTTCGACAACGGACAGAGGCCGGCAGTGGGGCATCCGCTAACGGCAAAGATCTTTATCCACCATCGGATCGTCATCCAAGTTGGGCCTATTTTGCGCTTTTTCAACCATGATGGGGAGAAGGAGAGTCGAAGCCTCTTCAAACTCTGCGCGAAGTGTGGATTAAGGAATGTCTTTGCGAAAGATCGGCATCACAAATGCTTACATTGTCTGCATCCGGACCACAATGAGGAGGGGATGAGAAGTGTGCAGTGGTTTTTCAAAGAAAACCAAAAAATGAACAGATACAGAAGACTGTCGGCGTTGCTCAAGTCGAGCAAGGTCACCGCAGGGCAGAGTCGAGCCCCATCCAGTACTGGCCGGTCCGAGCAGCAAACTCCTTCCGAGAGGTGGTCAAGATCCTCTGAGGGCACCCCGCTTGCGGTGGTCCAAGAGAAGGCCAAGCTCTGCGCCGCTGATGCGGGTCCCGAGTCGGGCAAGAGGGAATAACCATCACCAGCCACCTCTACGGTGAGTCTAACATCGAAAGGGTCACCTTCAAAGAGGAAGTCCCCAAACCCGGCAAAACTTTGTGTCTGCGGATAAGCCAATGAAGGACAAGTCCGGGGAGGACTCGTCGAAGCTTCACAGCATGCCAGGTTAACGGAGTGGACGGCACTGTCGACGAAAGCGGCAACAAGCTCATAGTATAAGTCAACGACGACCGCTGCGATAGCGCTGAAGGAGAGTGGATCAGCGAAGGAGGTGGCGGCCACTCCACGAGTGCCCTTACCCCTGAGGTGGTGGCCATACTGGAGTCAGGGATGGACCCAGCGACCGCATGGACCCAGCAGCTTCCTGAGGAGAGAAAGACAGTCCCTCTGGTGGTGCTTCTCCGGCATGTGGATAAGGGGGCTGTCCCAGACAGACCAGAGCAGATCTACTAGAGTACCGACGAGGACATTGATCTGCAGGACGTGTGCTACCCGGATCACAAAGGGGGTCTCCTGCTTGCAAGAGGAGGTGCATCAGCCCAGACCCGACTCCGCTGGCTCTGTTCACCCCTAGACATAGGGACATGTCGCTGGATATTCTAACAACCCTGCACACACTGGTGTTTATTGCTTCTGTTGAGCCTTGCCACTTCCTGTGGTTCTGTAAATGTACTGCTGTGTAATCGTTATTCATGAGCCTATGAATCCATGCCAGACCCCATGCTGGAGAAGGTTTAAGTTACTTACCTGTAACTATTGTTCTCTAGCATGGGCCTGGCATGGATTCACGTGCAAACACTCCTGCTTCTTGGTTCATACTGCCACTTTACGTGCTTACCAAATCTGAAGATGGCCATCGGTTGTGGAGCTTAGGGAGAGGGCTGTCATTGGATGGGGGCAGTATGACCCAAAGGACAGTGATTGGTTTAGATGAGAAATACAATTTGTAAGTTAAACTGTTTTTTCTTTTACCAATGATTCCCAGCCTGACGACGGGGAATATTCATGAGCATGTGAATCCATGCCAGACCCATGCTGGAGAACAATAGTTGCAGGTAAGTAACTTAAACCTTAAGGGCGCCACAGTGATCACATAGATCCGAAGATGGCCACTTTGCTGCAGTCCCTTTCTAAATGCTGAGAAACCCAAGGTCTGTGAGTAACCTACACAGTAAATGCTGAGAAACCCCAAACGGTTAAGAAGAGACCTGAATATGTTGACTGCATACATGGATTACTGACGTCTCGGAGAGACCAGACTCCGAATTGAAAGCTCTGAAGAGAACTACCTGGCATCAAGTACCAGATCTTGGGGAAGAGACCCAAAAGTGCAGCACGAAGCATTGGAGGACCACCTAGTGAAAGCTGGGAACCGAAGCCTGAAAAACCAGAGGACCATGAAAGTTCTGGTGCATTGTGAAAGCAGGATGTTCGAAGAAGGGTCTATACTGTAACACCTGGAATAGTTTTTGTGAAGTCTTTCATTGGCCAAGCCTTTGAACATGTTCGTTTTAGTTTAGGTTCAGCTAGGAGACTAAGGATTCAAGGTAGGTTTTGGATCCTTCTGTTAGCTGTACCTTTGAGACTTGCTTTGGGTGTTCCTGGAGGAGCAAGGAGTCTTTAACACTAACTTAGAAATGTTACAATTTTAGGAAACCCACTTGAGGTGTTAGATGCACCCTTCTAGTCTGTGTGTTGTTCATTCTATTAAACTGTTTCATTAGTAACACCCTTATTTGTAGCTCTTTCTCCATTTCCTACAGGGATTGAAATTAAGATTGGATAAGCAGCAGCTAAAAGCAGCTCATGGGTATTGTAAGTGTCGGACACAGTATCAGGTTACGAGTTTAATATACTACTTTTATTATCGAAATAATAAAAGGGGTTTGGGGAAATCCTACCTATCCCTATGTCTTAGTGGTTTCCTGCCTAAACAAAGCTAATGAACGTCTGCGTCAGGATGTTCGATAAATAAGTCCCCTGTTCTGTGTCAAAAACTCTAAACTGACTCTTACATGCTAAACTAAATACAAAGTGAAAATAGGGATTTCTCTGAGCTATAAACGTATAACTTATTATAGTTCCAAATATAAAATTCTAAGGATTATGAAAGAAAAAAGGAAATGTTGTTCCACCATGAAATGAGTTCTCCCTTCCCCTATGTTTCTTCTGGTTTCTCCACATAGGTCCTGTGTTTCTGGTACAGCTAATAATGTTCTGGTGCCTCTCAAGGAGATGACTCTCCTTGAGTGCTCCTTTTCATCCATGTCGTTATCTCAGTTTAAAAAGAGGGGGGGTTGGGGGGGTGCGGCTCCACCCTTCAACCATTTTCATCTTCACTGATTCCATGGTTTCAATGTTCTTTGTTATATTCACTTTCTCCCTCTCTATTGTGCTCTTGGCCCTCTTTCAAGGGGTATGGTTTGCCCTGTGTCACTATTCCACAACATATTTATTTACTTGTTGTTCTCTCCTGGTTTACTTCCCTTCCAGGGTTCCATTATTTTGTCTATTCTTTTGATACTTCAATTCCTTTCAGGCATAAGGCGTTTCCCTTTTTGCATCAATGATTATCGCAACACCCGTCTCTTGAGTCCTTAAAGGGGCAGGAGTCTTCCCTTATCTGTTAACATCTTTAACATATAGGGGCTCCAACCCCTGCATTTTCTCAGCTTTCTCAATCCTTTTCCCTGGTCTGCTCTCCAGCAAGGGTATTGTTCCTTTATCTTATTCCTCTCAAAGGGGGTAGGAATCTTAACTTATCTGTTCCATGTATGGGTTCTGATCCCTTAGCTTTTACAATCCTTCTTCCTCCCCCTGCTATACTCGCCTGAAGGGTATCTTCACTTCCTTGCTTGGGTGCAAGTCCCAGACTCGCTGTTTGCCTGGTTCACTAACCTGCCAGGGCTTTTGCACTCTTAGTTCACGTTCTCTTGTATCCAGCTCACATCAATACTTTAGTATCGAGTCAGCAACCTTTTCTTTCTCCCACTGTCTTATTTAAGCTCTTGCTGTTAGCACTATTCACACTTGTAATAACTTCACTGCCTTTGCTTAGGCTATTTCTCTTGACAATGTTCATACTGCCTTTTTATTTAGGATTTTTCCTTCCACAATGTTTGTATCGGTAATAATGGTACTGCATTTACTGGCTCTTTCAAAAATACTCTTCACTTAGGCTTGCTTTTTCAACAATTTTTGTTTTGGTAAACTTTGCTCTGCCTTCACTTGGGTTTGCTCACGTAGTATGCAGTACACAGCATTCACTTGAAAGCACCCTGGTAACCCGTCCCCCCTCCTCGAGAGGCTTCCTTCCAGGGAATCGGTGACAAAGCCGTCAGATTTGTCACAGTATCCAGCCTTACCCAGTGACCAGGAACAACCCCCCGGGCAACAAGTTGCCAGTATCTAGCGTTCCGCAAATCTAACTTCCACATAAAGTGCAAACCGATTATTTTGTCCAATATTTATGGACCCCCCCCCTTATGCTTTAAATGTTGCAAAGATGTGTCCTAATATTTATTTATACATCATCCCAAATGCACAGAGTTTAATTCACATCGGTATGTTTGTTCGGCATTAGTTGGCCTGGCGAGCCAAAAGTAGCTCCTTGTAGAGGTTGGTATCCAGCTGCTCTGGTTCTTTTAGGCTGCAAGCAAAAGCTAAATATCTCCCAGCCCCACTCCATTTCGATCCTTGTTCTGTAGGCGTTCCAAGCCCTTCCATACATGACATGGAAGAAACTTCATAGTTTGAAGCGCACCTATATTGTGTCACTTGTATCCTTGCCTTGACCTTTCTACACCTTGCAACCATCATCCATGTCTCCATTCCTCGTTACCCCTGCAACTGTCCTTCTCCTTCTCCTACTCTGTTCCAGGTCCTCCTGGCAGCCAAAACGGTCTCCTGGTCGCTATGGCGACAGTGGAAGATTGCTGGACTTCCTCATGAGCGCCCTCTACGTGCTGCAGTATGCGCGCCAACGCCAGACGTCGGGTCGCTGCCAGAGTCCTGCGGAATGGAATTTAATCCCCCGAAGGGCTCGCTCCTACGCATTGCAACTTCAGGTACTGCCCCACCCATTGTCATGATACTTCCTCACTTCTTACTGGAGGTTTTACACCTCCCACAGTCTATTGATCCATGCTCCCTCAGCTTGGCTGGGGTTTTTACCCACTTGATCTTTCCCCTTGTTATGGATTCTTTGTCGCCACTTTCTGTACTTTGCAAGTTTGTCTGTCCTGCTCTCTTACAAGACTTTGTCACAGTTTCTGGTCTTTGCAGCTTGTTGATCATAATATTTTCACTTTTATTATTAGGTTCTGGTTTGGACCCTTCGTCTACTTCCCAGTGAGGGTTATTCAATTCCCTCCTCTTTAGCTTTATACAGTTCCCATTACATAGATTTACATACAGTAACTCCTCGGGACAAGTTCCTCTTCTCGTCTTCCATTGCCCGGCGACCTCCAGTCCCTCCCGTTCTCCCTGTTAACTCTCTGCAGGCTCTTGCGTTCGCTCGGGGCTCTTCTCAAATACTGGGTTTCTCCTTCTTTCTCCTCGTTCATGGCTGTCTTTCTGCAGTGTATGGAGCAGGTGGTTAGGAAACTGCTTGTGTTCCCAATAACTTGTTCATTAATTCGTGCTGATCTGTTTTCGGCTTCCCCTACATTTGGAAGCGGCTTCCTGTTTACTTTTCAGATGGGCTTGGCGTGTTTGTTTGGGCACCCTGCCCACCACGGTAGCAGGACTCTGCTTTCCAGCGATACATCGGTTTTCCCGTTGTCGGATATGCTGGGCCTCCATTGTCTGGCATTCAGCTTCTCTTCGAAAGTTGCAGGCTCTGCGACTGCTCTCTGGCCCGCCTCCCTCAGGCATGCTCCCGTCATGGAACTTCCCTGGCGTAGGATACTGTGTGCCTCTCCAGCTTCCTCCACTCGTCCAGTTAAGTATGCATGTCTTCTGAAAGAGTCTTTCTCATTTCCTTCTTAATGTTGGTAGGCTCCAGCATTACCTTCAGCCAAACAACTATGTGGTATTTTAAGTCTTTGTAGCAGTTAGTCCCATGTATGCTACTGGGTTGTGTGGCTTAGGATGTTCCTCACAGAAACGGGAGTCGCTGTCCCGTAAGGAGGACTCTCTCCCAGTGAGGTCCCACTTGCCCAGACACCTAGGGAGAGTCTTGCGGGTAGGGCTTGCCGCCCTAGCCTCAAAGGGGGAGTCTCTCCCTAGGGAGAAGGGATGAATAACTTCAATTAGTCAGAGCCCACAGGTGAGTCCTGTTGAGTTGTATGCTCCGTATTAGTGCCTGCGGGTCTCCGGTTGTTGGTTGCGGCTTGCTGTTACCGGCGCATCTGCATGGCAGTGCAATCTAGCTTCCCGGTCTGCCGTGCACTGGCTGACTGTCGAATCCTGCGGGGCTCATCACTAGTGGTTGGGTCCTGGCAGATGGCATGCGACACATAACTGTTTTCTCTCTGATGCTTCTTGTTGCTTTCCCTTTTGCGTGAAAAGTCAGTAGGAGAAATAAGAGAACACTGGCAAGCATCTTGCTGAGATATGTATGGCATGAGGCAAAAGTGGACTGCTCAGAAATAGCCTGGCATGGGGAGAGTGGGAATTGGAGTTCTCCACTGCCATCGTTGTCTGGGTTAGGACTGACGTCGGTCCTCTGTAAGGTTGGACAACTTTTTCCACCCCGCCCCACCCTCATACCTTCACCCTCTCCCCTGACCTCCCATCCTGAGAGGGGATCCCCCTCGCCTCTTGACAAGGAGAGGGTGTTGGCCTTGTCACAATACATAAGTGTTGTGGTGAGTTGAGATTACTTGACACTTCCCATAGAAAAATGAAAATACTTTTTCCTGTATAACCTTTTACTTCACTGCTGCCAAATCTGGTGACGTTTTATGAACATGCAGAAGAGTGCTCGTTTGCATTGGGTTTTCCATAGGCTAACAAAAAATGCACTTTCTGGATGCATATCTTGAATTTTTCTACTTTGATTTTTCACATTTTTTTTGCACAATCATAACCCTTATGTTGAACTTCAAACGCAGACAGAATACATGCTGGCATTTCGGTCATCCAAATCCGACATATTCACTTTTTAAGGACAACGGTTATCAATATATTTCCTGTACACACAAATGGAAAAAAACATTTAAGTGCTGAATGAATGGATGAAAGGGCCCAAACACACCATGAAATGAACAGATGAAGGATCTGTTTTTATATTTGCAATACAGACAGTACACACACAATATACATATATATTTTTAAGTAACTGTATTTTACATTAGATATTGAAAGCGTACAAATACCTGAAATTATGTGATGTTCGTTGTTTGGAAAATAAGTGGGAAACCAGCAAAATACTGGTTATGTGCGTTATTGTGAACAAGCATTAAATGTATTCCATAATATTATATATGGGCATACAAAGGCTCCCAAAAAGTGTCCTTGTCCTTACCCTAACATATTTATCCTGGTCACAGTGCCTCATTACCAGATTGACACCCCATCCTAGTTAGTCCCTCATAACCCCTGCAACCTCACCATTGTCGGAATACCTTTATTACCCTGACGGCCCTTATCTTTGCCATTCTTTCATTACCACTACATCCCATCATGTGCCTTATCCTTGTCGGTTACTTTTTAACCCTGCATCTCTCATCATCCATTGTCCCCATAACCCTACCTTTTTTACTGTCCCAGTGGGGTTAAGCTATGTATGTAAAGAGGTATTTTTGACAGTGTATGAACATTACAAAGCACCATCAGTTATAAACACTTCGGAAATTCTGTCAAAAGCTTTAGTTGAAGGGATGTTGTTTTCAAGCTTGCGCTTGAAAAAAACATGCACAATTAGTGGAAAGTCTTAAGAGGACGTTATGTTGAAGCGTGAAATCTAAGCACCATGGACACTTGACATTTATGGGAAGCTACACTGCCATATCTCAAGCCCGCATTGCTCATAATATAGGTGGTTTTCCAAAGGTCTTTACAGGTACTGTAGGGAAGCAGAAGGAAGAGACTGGCACACAGGTGGCATGATTATTGCTATACACTTGTATCAGTCAAGAAAATAAAGAGAAAACCTTACTTTCCCTAACTCTGTGTGGTTTCCCTGCCTCAACTAAAACATTAAGGGTTCTTTCAGAATGTCAGTGTAAATGAATAGTCCTCCAACACAAAAGGCAAAGTTCAAGGACTTCTCCTTGGCAGACACACTGCCCATATCTTAACACTCTGTATGAGAAAGTCTTAGCACTTTTGCTGGACTTTAGGACTTTTAATTTTTAACCCAGAGAGAGTGAGACCTTTTTCACACTCTAGTATTTTTCTGTGATTTGGTCTCTGTTTCTTTTGACTTTGGAGTCTGACAAACTCCATAGGCATCATCTTTACATTGTATCGCACAGCACCTTCAGTCAGCCCTTCCAGGATTTTTCGGCATGAAATGGCAAATTTTGCTGCATGAAAGGGCAAATATTGTGGCGCAAACATTTATTTATTGCATGATTTTTGCGGGACATTTTTTATTAACTGGATGGTGTAAGATTGCCAATTTGCAGGAAAGAGGCAGAGTGCAAGGCTACAAGAGAGCCAGGATATCATTATTATGTATCTTTTGTATTAATTTAATAGGGAGAGTCCCAGATGTCTCTGGCTTGGCAGAACATTGTTTGATTTGGCTACATTTTTGGTTTAATGTGCATGCCTATTTAATAGTATTAACTAAATTGATCATCATCAGTTGTAATGCTGAAAATATTCCCCTTCTATGTTCTTCAATCCCTCAAACACCCACACACCTCTCACCAACACACATCGCACATCTCGCCAACTCCCCATCACAACTTGCGTTCCTGAACCTCTGTCATACATATACTCACGTGCTATGTCACACTGTCAAGTCACAATTTGCACTCCCCAGC
The DNA here is from genome assembly GCF_040938575.1 of Ambystoma mexicanum. NCBI lineage: Eukaryota > Metazoa > Chordata > Amphibia > Caudata > Ambystomatidae > Ambystoma > Ambystoma mexicanum. Next base: position 233,994,216 of record NC_090934.1, read on the forward strand.
CCCTGCCACACTCCAAATCATACTCCCAACTCACACCTTAAACTCTCAATTCCTCCCGCAATATACAGTCCTTCATTCGTTTGTGCTGCTTCTGCATCTTGCATCCTTTCTCCCATTCTATCGCACTCTTTCCTCATCCTTTTTCCCAATCTGCAGCTCACTGCCTCTTTACGGCCAACCGCTTCCTCTCTGCTTTCTAGCTCACTGACCACACGCTCCCTCTACTTTCTGTAACTAAGCTCTCTCTCGGAATTCTGTCCCACCGCATCACTGCTTCCTCTGCTCTCTTGCCTATCACTTCACATCTCACCCATCACTCTCCCTCTCTCCCCTTTCCCTCTCATAGTGTGACCATTTTTTCATTTTTTTTTAAATTTAGATTTTGACCCAGATCCTCAAAAAATGGGGCATTTCAAAATAGTACTGAGGCTATGCTATTTTTAGACGACCCATTTTTGAAAAAGAGCAGGTCACCTTATTCTCAAAGGTGACCGGCGCATTTCCACAGGCTTGAGCTGTAGCGCAAATTGTGCGCTGGCCAGCTGTCTTGAATAGAGTTCTGGGTTGTTTGACCGAAGAGTAATTATTTGCGGCGGAATTGACCGTAGTCAATTTTCGCCGCAAATTGATTTGCACTTCAGCCAAACAACCCAAAATGTACCTTTCATCAACACCCCCCCCCCTCCCCTACCTAACTGCTTGGTCGCTGCGGCTTCCCCTGCAACCCTGCAGCATCAGATCCGTCTCTCTAACATGGGTCGGATCCGACTCCGCGGGGTCCCTTTTTAGTCATTTTGGGATTTTCCGATGACCTGCCTCCAATTTTGAGGAAGCTGTGGACACCCCTTCAATCCCCAAGCCCAAAAATATTGAACATGGAGAGCGGGTGACACCCCCGCAACACAGGTTTGGTATAAAACTCGATTGAATGGTCCTGGCCGAAATAGGTCAAATTGTACCTACAATCGATTTTTGTAGGTCAAAATGGGTAGTACCTTGAATAGAAGCGCTCTCACGACAGTGTTCTGCAAGCTCCCTGCGCCTTTCACAGGGATTAAAATGCAACCCAAAAAACACATGTTTATCCTGTTTGAGCAACAGAAATGCAAGCGACACAGCAGCGGTTCATACCTTAAAAGAAATGCATGACAGGGTCAGGAAAGACTGTCATGCAGTGGCACCCCCACATCCTGTGCGCGTAGGGTTGCCTACAATTTCTGCACATTTAAAAGTGCATCTTGCTTGGAAATGTGGGATGCGCTTTTAAATTGGCAGAAACGCCCCCCGATTTGCTCAAGGAGGTGAAAAAGGCCATCTGAATAGGCGCGCATATAAAATGTGCCCATTCAGGTGTCCCTTGTGGATTGGGCTGCTCTTTTTTTGGACGTAGGTGATGAGATGTGTTGGCACATTTCATTTTTTTTCTGTTAAAAAATTTTGTATACCTGCCATCCTGAGTATTTCTTTTTTTAAACCGTAGTTTTTGCAGATTTAATTTTTTTTTTTTTTTATAAAGATACTGTTTTTGCACAAAACGGCCGTTTTCGCAGCATTTTGCAGGATCACAAAATCGCTATAAGCTGGATGGTCTGTTTAGTACAGTGACACAGGGAAGTCTTATAGTTCCCAAAGGTTTAAATACCTTCTCTTGGTAAAACTATTGTTTCCAAGAGCAGTGAAGTGAAATTGACTTTACTTACATTTTGTAACTTTCTAGACTCAGCATATGCTGTCTTACCATAGGTAGCTGGAGGGGTTACTTAGTATCCACTTTGTCTAGTTTCTCATGTAACATTTTTTGTTACCCTTTCTACAATTAATGGCTGGTGGCAGTGGTTTACTTTTTACTACCATTGTGCGCTTTTACCGTGGGCTGCCTTCGCAGCTGCAGTAAGGCACACATGGGTGCCCATTTTGTCAAAATGGCCCCGGTCTTCCTTTTTCGCCATTTCTTCTTGGAAAGGTCCTTCTTGAGATTTACTCTGCGCGCCAAACCAGGTTTGGTCCCTTTGCTTGTTTTGTCTTTGGCGGGCTTCAGTGCTGAAACCCGCCTCTAGCTCCCCCGTGTCTGGCAGGGGCAGGAAGTGAGGGGGGTGCTGAAACTCCCTGTGCTTAATCCCCTTGGTTACAGGTATGCACCCAAAGGTGATGGTCCGGCTGGCTGGGCTGTCCTTGGAGGACAGCCACCCTGATGTGTGATTGACAGCTAGGCTGCGAATGAATGGGAGAAAACTGCATAAAAGGTGAGGCTTTTTGCTTGGAAGTCAGTCGACCACTGGACAAATGAATCTGAAGAAGCACTTGGAAGAGACGCCTGCTGCAACTCCTGGACTGTTGGTTTGCCCGGTGAAACCCTGCTGCAGTGGTGAAGCTTCGAATTCGCCTCGACTAGAGAAGACCTTCGAAGGACGACTTCTCCCCTTGGGTTGGTGGGACCAATCGACCCCAAGACAGGCTCATCTGGACATCCTCTTGGAGCTGGCTGTACTTCCATTGCTCCTGCAGGAACCAGTTGCCAGGGAGAGGAATACCAGAATCGAGTGAATGTCTTTAAGTCGGTCCTGAGCTCCAGGAAGATCCTCCGTACTCCCATGAAGCAGGACCGACCAAGTCTGAGCCACCTCTACAGAGTGCTGGACTCCAGATGTGAGGAAAGTCCATAGTGGTATCCGAGAACCACAGTGGTGTTATTTGCGAGAGACGCGTGCGGCTGAAACCGCAAAGTGCTGTTGATCTGAAGTTTGCCCATTGCTGCCGCTGACCTCCCATTCGTAGTGCAGGAGTCCCCAGACGTCCTCTCTCTTTTCCCCACGACTGAGGCCCACGAACAACAGGATCTGCAGACCTACACATGAACAGAAGCCAGCTGAAACCAATTTCTTCAAATCAAATGTACTGTGAAACTAAGGGGTTGCTTACTTCTTGTGTAGCCTTGCTAGCTCTCGGTTGAGACTTCACTTGGTTGCTTTTGCAGAGTTGCTTGCAGCTTTGCCCTCGCAAGCCTCCCAGCTTGTGGCCCTACAGTGATTTCATGTTATACAAAAACTTTGAAAACCTGTTACTTACCTGCAGAGAAGTGCTTCAGCTCACCTAGACTTTTGCTTAATTCGCATTGGCTGGCCTTGCTCCCTGAAAGACTATTTTTACCTGTAACTTTGTAATTTACTGTGCACCCAGGGAAGGGTTCATTTACTTTGCATTGGAGGGTTCAAAAGTACTTACCTGCTGAAGAATGTGTTAACCTTTGTTGTATTCCCTAAAACCTTTTCTTTGACACCAAACTCAGTATTGCGCTAAATGTACCAGTGGTATATCAATGTCCTAGTTATTTAAGTCACCTGAGGGTGTAGGAAGTGTCTTGTGTGCCAGCCCCAATGGGTATCTACTGATTTATTGAAACGGAGTGTGTATTTTGAAGTATATTTTTGTGTTACATATAATTGCCCCCTTCTAAACAAGGCTTATTCAACTGACTGTTAAATTAATAAATACTTGTTTAATCAAGAAACCTTGAGTGTAAGAGTGTATTTGGATACTTGTCACTGTGAATCTCTGTTACACCCTAGAGCTCACACTGACCCCTCTTGAGATGAACCTTGCTGCTCAGCCACACTACCAACCTGTGTAGTACAGACTTTTACCAAAAGTTGGGTTACCTATTGCCAGGAGGACAATATTGGTGTAGTCTCCCAAAGGGTACTGCATACAATCTTGCTTAACTGTAAGCAATCCTTTCCTTTTTAGAAATGCATCTAAAAACAGTTGTTACTACCTACAAAATGGTAAAATCTGCAAATATTGGAAATGCCAACATAGAGGTGTAAGAAAGCTTCTCATAAGAAAACAAGTATAACCGGATAGCAACAAAACCTAAAATTCTACTTCAAACCACCAATGATGTACCCCTATTTCACCCTAGAGGTAGTGCCATAAAATATAGAAAAGAAAAATATCCTAATCTGTACAATAAAACCTACCACTTGCATTAAAAATACCATCCATTGGGGTGCTGTTGAGCAACCGCGTGTAATGGATGCCTAGCGTTTAAGCACAGCACCACGGCACAGTTATCCGGCAAGGAGGCGATGAAATCCCGTACTATATGCCACCATATTAGCAGTGGGCAAAATCCTCAGTACCTGCTGTGTGCCTGGTCCGAGTGCTGTGCTGGAAGAGGACTGGGCTGCTAAGTTCTGAGCCCTGCTGGCCCGGACTGTGGGGAGTGAGTGGAGAGAGCGGGCTGTCGGCGGCCTGCGCACAGGTGGGCCCCGGCTGCGGTTGCAACGGAGTTGTAACTGGGATGCCCCCCTGCATAAGTACCCTGTTTGCAGGTGGTTTGCATATTGCTTGCTGCCCGACCCGGCCCCCTGCTCCCTGCCGGAACTCTGGGGGCCGAAATGTGTGGATGCCTGGAGCTGCCCTAGCTGAGGAAGCTGGTTCGTTAGACTGACTCCCCTGCTGCCTGTGGGAGGCCCCAAGACCGCATTGCAGGAGCCGCTGGCACAGAGGAGGCAGCTCCTGATACCAGACCTAGCCTTTATTTCTCCCCCGGGAGCTTTCACACCCCTGACTCTCTTCTGGAGCTCCTGGTGGGCTGGCTGATGGGCCCCCTTACACACTGAGAGGGAGACACACAGCGGGCTGTGTTCTGCACCGTGGCGGTTCCCCCCTGGGGGGAAGACTAGACCAATCCTGCAACCTGGGCCGTAAGCAGTGAACCTGTTTGAGAAGGAGGTCGGATGTTCCCCACATGCTGGCGGAACTGAGGTGATGGAAGTTTTGCCCCATCCCACACCCCCATACATATAAGGGCAGCCTTTGGGTGCTGACTGCCCCCCTCCACCCCTCCTACCGGAACCGAACGTTGAGGGCATTAGTAGACGCTGTGCTTGGGGAGCCCCACCTCAGCAAGGCAGGACCCTTAACGCGCTGTGGAGGCGGGAGCGAGGGGGCCTGAAGCCATTGACCATCCACTCTCTGGGCGACTCGTGAGCTGATCACCACATTGTGACCCCTGGCTTTAACGCTGTCTGCAATCAATGGGACATGGCCTCTACCACAACAAACTCCTGATATCCTTGCATTTCTGGGGGCCACTCTCCAATCAGTTCCCAAGGGCATACTAGGACCCCTACACTTCTTCTTGCCCCGAGAGTTGTGATGGACAGGAACTTCTCAGGCAGCGTGTCCCTAGCCGCGGATAGAACCACTGGTTCACCTATAGCCTGCCCTGCTGGACCCTGTGGCGCTTCCCCCAGACCTGACCAGCATGATGGCGGCTATGGCAAAGGGATTTGTGCCGGTGCACGAGAAATTAGACAATATCACAGCTTATGTGGCATCAATGAGATCCCAACTAGCCCATGAGGGCGCCTGGATTATGGAGGCTGAGAACTGGATAGGGGCCAACGAAGGCAGCCTGCACGCTCTCCAAGACACTGTCACCGCCCTGACCAGAGATATGAAATTCGTTAAAAACAAATGTGACGACTTTGAGTTGCGCACCCAAAGGAACAATATACGCATTGTTGGGGTCCCTGAAGATGCACTCACAGGGAAAATGGAGTTGGCCGTCGAGAACCTACTGAAAGATCTCCTGGGAAGCCCTGACCTGTCCCCGCCCTTTGCAGTGGAGCGTGCCCACCATGCCGTGGCCCCCCAGCCCAAACTTGGTGACTTCCCCAGACCTATAATAGCAAAAATACTAAGCTACCAGGGCAGAGACCATTTGCTTCGTCTAGCCCGAGAAAGGAAAGAAATGAGAGTGGGCTCCCAAATCATCCGGATGTTCCCCGATTTTTCTACCTCGGACAGCAGGAGCGACGACAATTTATTGGTTTGAAAAAAATGCTCAGGGAGAGGCATGTCCAATATGACATGCTGTTCCGTGCACGCCTGAAGCTCCAGTTCAGAGGCAATCTTTACTTTTTCATGGTCCCAAGTGAATCGGTGAAATGTATTGAAGCACAGATACCACTGGACAACCCAGCTGCTGACCGGGTTGAGAGTCGCCTGCCAACCTGATGGCCCTTGGCTCATGTGTCTCTGCCCATGATCAATGATGCCTGATTTTACATGAGTAGGTAGGAGCATGTATTGTGTAACAACCGCCTCTTTGCAATATAAATGCCAGGGAAAATACCCCAAGTTCAAAGTTCGATGCTGTGCGACAACAGTTTACCCCTTTGCAGTTGCTATGTGTGTTTGCAGGATTAAATATAGGCCCGATCCCAGTTGGACCGAGTTTTTTGTTGGGGTGGGAGGGGGCACTGCACTGCTAGGAAACGGGGGGTGGGGGGTGGGTGAGGGGCGGTGGGGGATGGGACATTGTTATTAAGGTATGGCCCGATAGGAGCTGGTGCGAACGTAGCGCACAGCCGGGGAACGCGAGGGAGAAAAACTCACATTTTTGGCAAGCGAGTACTTGAGAGGGTGGACATCATGGTACATAACATTCTGGGCTAAAGTATTGCATTGTGTATACAAATGGTTAATACTGGGAACATGGCACAAAAGATAAAAATACAGAGCTGGAATGTCCAGGGCCTGGGTAATGTAACTAAAACACGTAAGATAATGTCATATGCAGGCTGCCACAAAGCAAATGTGCTGCTATTACAAGAAACACATGCCAGGGAAGGTGTGTGTTGAAATAAGGCCCCCGAATGGGGTAGGAACAGATACTTTACCTCCTACTCTTCCCAGTCCTGGGGGAGGGGGGGGGGGTAATGATACTGGTACATAAAAACTTAAATTTGTGGAGAAGAAGGTACATATCGACCCTGAAGGGAGATATATGTTGATACACTGCATCCTAGAAGGTACTGAATTGATCCTTGCCAATACATACTGTCCCGATATCGACTCCCCAGAGTTTTTTACTCCTTTTCAGAAGCTCATATTTGCATGCAATGGGTTATCTTTTAATTTGGGGCGGCGACATGAATTTGATAATTGGTTGCTCAACAGAACTGGCTCAACGCCCAGGCCTCAACTATGGCTGCCCATCGACTGCTATCCCTCTTACAGACACTGGGTCTCTGCGATGTTTGGCGCACAATCCACCCCTATATGAGGGACTGCACGTTTTATTCCTCAGTTCAAAATATGTCCTCTCGTATAGTCTGGTATCTGATAACTGGCTCATTGATGGGGAGGGTTTCAGACGTGAACATTGGACCATGTACACTTTCCGATCATTCCCCAGTATCCCTGACGTTACAGGTCCGTGACAGACCTAACAACTGCTCTTGGAGGTTAAAATCAACCACTCTGGAAAATATAGTGTTCCAGGCCGATATTGACACCTTCTTTGACTGCAATACGAGGAGTCCACCTCCCATGGAGTCAGGTAGCAAGCCTTCAAGATTTATATTCGAGCAATGGCGATATCCAGGGAGGTAAGCATACAGAGGGACCTTGAGAAATCTGAACTGGCCCTTAAGAAGCTTGAGTCTGAATGTGCCCGGTCCCCTCATCCACATACACTACTGCATATCCGTATGGAACTTGAGACATTTCAGGCACATGCAACGATGGAGGTGTGCTACTTCTCCCCACGCCACGCGGCCAGTAAGTATGGCGAAGGCGATAGGCTGGGGAGAACACTGGCGAGGCTGGTGCAGACGGAAAGGGGGTGACCCCAGGTAGCCTCCATTCTTGACCAGAAGGGCAATGTTAAATGGGCAGACGAGGAAGTGGTGGAAGCTTTCTGTGACTTCTGTTGCGAGCTATATACCGCATATATAGCGGCCCCGCGGGGAACGTGCCATACATGCACTAATAGAACGTATCCCGCTTTCGTGTCTTAATTCCCAGGCCAGGGAGACCTTGCATGACCCCATCACGCTTGAAGGGATCATGACGGTCATTTCCCACCTACCAAAGGGGAAGGCCCCTGGGCCAGAGGGCCTCACGGCAAGAGTTTTACCAGCAATACGCTGCAGTTATAGCCCCTATTCTCCTTAATTTATGGCAGGAATTCCTGAGTGAATCGTTGCTCCCTGAATTACTGCGAGAAGCAGCGATTACAATACTCTTCAAACAAGACAGGCCAAGTAGTCCGAGCGGGCCCTACAGGCCCCTGTCACTGCCAACTGTGACACAAATATTTGCAAAGGGCAATCTAGCCGCCACCCCTGAGCGGATTCTATAGCATTGGAATCTCTCACCTACTGAAACAATCCGACTGGCCTCCCAATTCTCAAGTGTGATAAACCTCCCATCTGGAAATAGGTCTGCTAAAGCCTGATATCCCATCCCCTTCCACCTTACTTCGATTGCCTTATCACAGAGTGGGTGTAGCTCGGGGAAATTCCAGATAGGAAGCCACCGGTAGTAAGGGTGGTTGGTCTTGCTAAGAGCAAAGATTAAGCGTCATGCTTTCAGCGAGGAGGAGCCCGGGTCCGTTAGGGAGTCCTCTTTATATTGCCGGTCAAGGACTAGTGTCTTGAGATCAGTGTTCCCCGCCGCCAGTGACTCTAGTTTGACATGTGGGGGAGGTTGCGCTGTGACGTACAAATATGAATCGCCTGCCAGAAGTTAACCGCGGGGAGAGGCAAGCCTGATCAGGCTACCACCTTTACCCCCCTCTGCATTCAACTCAAGCCATCAGACTACCCGATCCATCGCTGCTTCCACAAAAAGATGTCACTAGACATTTTATCTACTTTAACCACTCTAGTGGCAGCCAACAACGGCTGCCTGCACAAGCCCCAGTTGTGGCGTCTCTTAGGTGACCTTCAAAAGACGCCCCCTGGCCAACGGGGGAAATGGATGACCTGCCTTGTCCCCTCTGAAGGGGTAATCCCCATTCAGGGCTGGCGGAGGCTGGCGGATACTGGGACAGACACAGACCCCAACTCATCACAGCTGATGGGGAACCAGATGACCTTCCACTCAGGAACTCGCCCCCTGATGAAGTAGGGGCCTTCCACATGCTCATGTCCAGGGTGGCCACTATGTTCGGCCTTACGCTAGAGGAGCAGGGAAAGGAGAGTTCTGTACCAGCGCAGAGAGCAGCGCATGAAATCTGGCATGTCCATCTAGCTGTTGGAATACGTCTGGGAGGATGGCCTGATTACCCTGGCGCAAAGTACAGAACCCCAGAGAACGCTGCCGCCTGCCTGCGCGCTCAACCCATATCAGACTGTTGTCACTGCAGCTGCCAGAAAGAGTTTGGCTAACCTATAGTCATCCTGCTCTGTAACCCCAGACAAGGAAGACAAACGCCTTTTGTTAAGAAGATCATTACCACCGCAGCCACAACCATCAGGGCGGCTAATGCAGTGCCCATCCTCTCACAAAGTAGGAGGCCTTGGATATCTTCCATGAAGGCAAGTTGGCATCAGACCATGCCATTACGGTCTCTGTGGACATCGCTGATTCTGGTTATCGAATGGAGTGGTCCTACACAGGTGGGGTTGGCTCAAGGCCAAAGATTTTTGACTCGATGTCCAGTCCAGGGTCTTGGATATGCCCTTTGACGGGTCTGCCCTTTGGGAAGAAGGCAGAGGGAGACCTTGCAGTCCATAAAAGGCACAGTAACCCCTCGCTCCTTGGGCACACTACAGCAAAGGCATCAGTCATTTTGTTCAGGGAAAGGTTGCTATTGCAGGACTTCGCGGGATAATGGCACCACATACCAGTCCTCCTCCTCCCATTACAAGCCCCTTTACTCATCAGGGAACCAGTACAAGAAAAAGGCCCCAGTCCTACCGGGGTTCGCAGAGACGTTGTGGCTCCACCCAATCTTGGGCCAGTCTGGCAAACGGGCATGACCAGTCGAGGGCCAGGTCCTCCCGCTTTAGCACCCCGGTGGGAGGACTACTGTCAAGGTTTGTGAAAGAATGGACACACATCACACCGACAAAGGGTGCTATCCCTCCTCCAGCAAGGTCACTCGCTGGAGTTCGAGGACTATCCACCGGACATTCTCCCATGCACAAACCAGAGAAGTTGCAATACTTTTTGCTTCAAGAAGTAGGAGCTCTGCAGTGGAGAAGGATCCCATGGATGAACTGGTCAGAGGATTTTACTCCCGCTACTTCCAGGTAAGGTGAAAGTCACTGCACAAGTCAGCGATTTGGGGGCCCATGTTAGATCTGAGGGTGCTCAAGTTCCTCAAGGCACAAACATTCTGCATGGTCATACTACAGCAGGTGGTGTCCCAGCTACAACAAGGCGATTTCTTGGCATCCCTCAACCTTGAGGATGCCTACTTTCACATCCCTGTTCGCTTCTCATCGGCGCTACCTATGCGTCGTGGAGGCAGGAGTGCATGATCAGTTCAAGGCCCTTCCATTCGGCCTGCGTTCTGCTCTGTGGGTATTTACCAAATGCCTTGGGCCAGTGGTGTCTCACCTGCGGCAGAGGGGCGTTCATGTCTACCTGTATGTACACTGGTTTGTAAGCACCCCCCTCCCATCTGCTGGCAGAAACAAACACTGCCACTACCTCCAGTGTCTACAGAATCTGGGTTTCTCCAACTTCCCAAAGTCGTGCATGGTTCCATCGCAGCAGGCACTCTTATCTCTGAGCAAGACTCCACACCCAAACCTGCACCGCCAGACCCTCGGACGAAAGGATGGCAGCTCCTCTTGACAAGGTGCGCTGTCTCAGCAGTGCCCAGGTTACGCCAGTCTGCAACAACAAATTCCTGCTGGGGATGTTTTCGTCATGCATTCCGTTGATCACAAACTCCCGGTTACGCATGAGAACGGTGCAGGAATTCCTGAATGCCCGCTGGATCAAAGCCTCCGGGTTCTGGCATGACTGCATTGCTCTGACGCTGGGTTTCAAGCAGAGCCTTCGCTGGTGGTCAGTGAGGAAACCTCTGGTGCAGGGCGCTTGCTGCCGGAGCATCAAGCCACCGTCATGACAGATGCTTCACTAGAGGGCTGGGGCACCCACTGTCGAGTCCAACACACCAGGGGCCTTTGGTCTGAGGAGGAAAAGAGCAAGCACATTAACTGGGTGGAGCCACGAGCAATGTTTTGGGCCCTGCCCTTCCCTTCCTATGTGGAAAGGTGGAATGGATTTACACCAACAACACAACGTCAGTGTTTTATGTCCGCAAGCAAAGAGGAACAAGGTCCCCACGGCTTTCAAGGGAGGCCCAAGCCCTGTGGCTTTGGGCTCTACAGCAGGGCATGTTTCTCATTTGCGCTTCATCTAACAGGGATTCAGAGCACTGTGGCGGACTCCCTCAGCAGGGAGTTACGCTCTTGCCACAAGTGGAACTGCGCAAATGACCAGCTTCACTTGTTTCAAACGTGGGGCACTCCGGAGATCGACCTCTTTGCCGCCCACGACAACAGTCGCTGCAAGACCTTTGCCAGCTACTCGCCCCCACCCCCCAATATGGAGAGCTTGTGGGGTGCCTTTGCATGGGAAGGTACGTTTCTGTATGCATTTCCTCTGATGCCTCGAGTCCTACACACCTTCAGACTGTATTGGTGCAAACTGATTTTGGAGGCCCTGACAGTTTTGGTACCCAGACCTGTTGGGTAAGAATTGGTGCAGTCCCACTGTGTGAGACTACACAACACTTATCTGCTTGGTATTCGGTAATCCACCTTTTGGTATAGGTCTGTACTACACAGGTTGGTAGTGTGACCGAGCAGCCAGGCCTATCTCAAGAGGGTAAATGTGAGCTGTACAATTGAAATTTGTAAATACAAGTAACACGTACACTCAAGGTTTCAATTATAAATAGTTATTCATTTATTTATTTAACGTCGGTTTTAAATTAGTATTCTTTAAAAAGGCAAAAGGTTGTAAAAATACGAATAAACTTTGGAAATTACTTTTCAGAATCAAACAAGCCAGTGAATAATTTTTGGATATGCTTCATACACTTCTCCTACACCCGGAGGTGACTTCAATCACTAGGATAGTATTTTCATTTTTATATTGCACTGTTCTACTTTGCAGATTCAGAGTTGTAGAAAGGAAAGGTTAAGGGAAGTAAAGTTAGAACATTAATTGTGTCCTGGACTACAAATTGGATAGGTCTTCCAAATGTCATTTTACCGGCTAGAAATCTAGTAAGGAATTTCAGATTTTATTGAAACATTTGACTAAATTGATTCTTAGAGGACTTTACATCAAGGGGAAAGGAGTTCATCATTTTATTCTCCGGCTCATGACTCGTTTTCCAGGATTGACTGTACTCACCTCTGACACTTTAGTTGAAGCTGTGGTTGAGGCAAGGATCTGTGAACGGCATCTCTCTGATCATTCGTTAGTTAAGTTTAAACTGCATTTTGGATTATTTAGACGTGATTCTTGTAGATGGAGATAAAAACCGTTCATCGTGAAAGAGGAGAATGCTTTAAAATAATTAAATAGATCTATTGTGAATTATTTTAGTGAGAATAATGGATCCGCTGATAGTCTAATAAAAGAATGGGACTCTCAAGGCCTTGATAAAAAGATGAACTAATGAACTGGACTGCTAGGGTTAGGCGGAAACTAGGTTGAGAGATTTGGAATTGGGTGTATTACAATGTACATTTGCCCGCACAAAGGCTGTGGAAGATCGTATTAAAGTGGATAAGGTGAGAGAATTGTTGAAATGTGAAGTTGATGCTCAAGTTGCCCGTGGTATCTTCTATACAAAAGTGTTTCGGGGAGAGTGGAGATTGTAGTGGCGGGTTGCTAGCGAGGAGATAGAAAGGCCTTACTGCACGATCGTTTATCCGTTAGCTGGATAATGGTTCAGGTAGTGTGGTGTTTAAGAGAGAGGAGATGAGTGAGTGTTTTCTGTCTTTTTACTCTACTCTATATGCTGAGGACTGTAGTCCGTCAGAAAATGAACTCAAAAAGTTTTTTGATAAAATTGGAGTTCCCCATCTATCTCGTGATGCTAGAGACTTTATTGATTCTGCAGTATCGATTGATGAGGTCCTACGGGCTATCCAGGATTTAAAGATCGGAAAGTCGCCGGGGCCGGATGGTCTGTCGACTGAATTTTGTCAGTCTTTTAGTGAGCAGCTTTCCCCAGAACTATGCGCTCTCTACAATAGATTTTTAATGGAGGCTACATTATGTCCCTCAATGAAAGGCTATTTTTACTGTAGTTCCGAAGGTGGGGAAAGATGCATCAAAATGTGGTAATGATCGCCCTATTTCTCTTCTTAATGGGGATATGAAGATTTTTACAAAAATCCTGACCAATGGGCTCAATAAACATATAGGTGCTTTGATAGGTGGTACTTGGGTGGGTTTTATGAAACAGCGCTTTGGTTATGATAACATTAGAACGCTATTAGATGTTCTGAATTTGTCTAGTTCAGAAGCAGAGGATTTACTTTTTTTTTGTTTATGCCGAGTGCATGATGGTTTTGGTCTATTGTTCATTAATGCTGTGTGAGCGTTAAAGTTGAATATAAGTGCTAGGGTTTGGGTAAACTGCGTACTGTCAACTTCCTTTAAATTATTCACTCGTCAGGGGTGTCCTTAATCGCCCTACCTTTTTAATCTAGCTGTGGAACTGTTTTTGCTTTATATTCGACAATCTCTGAGTCTTTTAGGGTTTAATATAGGAGAAATTGAAATTAAAGTGTTAGCTTGTTAGATGTTACGATCGTCCTTAGTAATCCTTAAACGGGCGGAAATATTCTACGAGATCTGGTTGAAGAAGTGGGTAGGCTCTCGGGTTACAAAATTAACTGGCAAAAACTATAGTATTTCCAATTCGGGATACTCCCATACACGATTGGTTGTTGAACTGGAACTGTAAATGGGAAAATAGATCTGTAATATTTGTGAGTATATCTCACCAGAGATATGAAAATAATGGTTGGGTTTAATGTTGATAGTCATTGAAGCTCTTTGGAAGGACCCGCATAAATGGGAAAGACTCGCATTTACTATTTGGGCAAAAGTTAATGCCATGAAGATATGCTTTTATACATTATGCAGTCTCTTCCATTAAGATTTTCAAAAAAGGTTCTTGGTCGGGTAGCTAAGGTATTCCAGGAATGTTTATGGGGTGCTGGTAAGAGACCCAAAGTACCGAGGTATCTTATGATCCATTTGAAGGTGGATTTGGATATGCCTTTCTTGAAAATGATTACAATGGCTTTTTGTTAAAGAAATCGACTATTTATTTCTCTGAATGGATATGTGGTTCCACTTTGGGCTCGGATTGAGGAACACAAAATTAGACCTTTTCGTATTGAAAGTTTATACTCCTTTGATAGGTTGCCTAGACCAGTGGCTAATTTGCAAGCAGTGAATGTCACTAAGGATGCGATTATCTCTCTGATTAGTGGTGGGCAAGGGTTCTATTTATATAAGGAAGCTTCCATCTGGCAGAATCCAGGTCTGCAGATTAGTAATAGGATGTTGTGTTGGAGAAGCTGGATTAACAGGGGCATATTGTTAATAGAAGATATCTGGTGTGATGCGGGTATGCTGTCCTTTGAGGATTTAAGGTATACATTTGGTCTACATAAAAGGGAATTGCAAAGGTATAATTTGTTGAGTGCTTTAATTTCAGAGAGGAGGCAGATGATTGACTTGCCTCTGCTGCAGAGACCTGAGAGCTGTAATTTTCTTTCTACTGCGCCGCATAAGGTATCTAGTTTTTTAAAACTCTTTCCGACTGAAAGTCGTTCCTTAGCATTATGGGATAAGTTGAGATGTGCATGGTCTGACGAATTGGGAGAGGTTATATCTATGAAGGAGTGGGAAAGTATGTGGAAGGTTTCAAATAGGGCAAAAACTGGTTTAAATTTGCTCTTCATTCACCAGAGGACTTTAGGGCGTCTGTTTTGGACCCCAGATAGGATGTGTAAATTGAGACTTTCTGATAGTGATAAGTGCTGGGGTTGTTTGAAGGAAAAGGGTACTATGTTACACATGTTATGGAATTGCTAGAAAGTAATGGGTTTTTGGAATGAAGTCTTGGATAGGGTTGATATGGTGTGTGGTATTGATTTTCCTAGAAATCCATTAGCTGTGATAATGAAGTCTTTGAGTTGTGTTTGGCATCTTGAATATCTGATGTTGTGTTGGATTAATAAGGTAATTTTGGTTGCCGCTAGACTAATATTGCATGTCTGGAAGACTAGGAAAAGCCATATGTGGAAGATTGGTTAGTTCAGCTGCAAATTCTTTCACGTTTTGAGAAATTGAAGTTAGGTAAGTTACATAGAGAGAAAGTCTATCATGAACAATGGAGTAGATTCATTTAGTTTTATACTTGATGCTCCGTCAGAACAGTTTTTGATTTTATTTATATTTTCAGGTGGTGGGTGGGGAGGGTTGATGTTTTCTTCTATGTTTTATTTGTGCTGAAAAAATAAAAATGTGTGGTTTTGATGATAGGTTCTCTGATTGCCAATTCACTACTAATCTATGTTCTTTTGCTTACTGTCTTTTTTTCTATTTCTTTTTAATGTAATTACTGGATTTTATGTTTAAGTTATGCTCTGATTGTTTTGCTTAAAAATGTCTTTTCTAAATTGTAATTGTTATGTTGAACTCAATAAAGAGTTTAAAAAAAGTTTGAACAATTTCTCAGTAAATGTTAGGACCACTAAATTCGCCAAAGAAGTCTAGGTGAGCCTTTCCCAGCAGTACCAGTACACAAAAAGCTACCACCGGTATGCAGTCTATCCATTGAAATAATATCCATCGAATCATTATCCATTGAAATTCATTCATTGAAATGCTTTTCCATCGAAAAGCATATTCATTGAATTTCTTTTAATTGAATTTCCAACTCAAACATACCTTTTAAAATGGATGCATGGATCTTTGGGTTGGAAATTCAGTGGGTCGAGGAAAGGGTTACATTTTGAAAATGGGGGTCTGGTGAGGGACCCCTCGCCCCATGGTGTCGTGGGGGGGGCACATAAGCACCACAAGTTGGAGGGAGATGTCCAGTGCTGAAATACATTATAGATTTCAGCACTGGACAGCTCCCTCTGACTGGTGTAGTGTGCACTTTCATTTTATTTTCTAGGACTGGTGACCTTTTATTGGGGGGGGAGGGACTCCCCACCCCCACAATAAAAAAAAATAAAATAAAAGTGCACATTACACAAGTTAGAGGGAGCTGTCCAGTGCTGAACTACATTGCAACTGTATTGAATAGATTTCAGCACTGGATAGCTCCATGTAACATAATCTTATGCATGTTTCATCGACTTTCCATGCAACAAATAAGTGTTTATATATAACGAAACCCTATTAGATGAAAGGGTTTCGATGCATAAACACTTTGCACTTTATGTATGGCAATTCGATGAAAAGGATTCGATGGAACGAACCCTCGATGGAAAAGCTTTGATGGAAAGACTAGTAACTGCTACCACCTATGAGGGACAAGCAAATCGTCAATGGATTTAGAAGAGTGGACAGTTATTTGGAACACAGTCTATGGATCTGATGCACTTCTTGGATCAAAGTCTTGCACAAAGTTGGAGAGTTCAGAAAAATCACTTGTAGGGCCACAAGTTGTTAATTTTATGAGAAGGGAGTTGAAGTCCATGGGGAAAAGGTAAACCAAGGCAATTCCCAAGTGAGAAGAGTGCGGCTAAAGGCCATAAGGTAAGTACCCCAAACCTAAACAGTACCTCTGGTTAGAAGAAGAGTGGTACAGCTGGATTCCGTTTTGCTACAGATGTGCAGACCCTGGTTTCTGAGCTTCAGTTGTGGGGACAAGAGGGAGGGCGTCTGGAGGGTTCCTGCGGCAGTACTTGGGAGGTCGTCTGCAGATATGGGCTCTTTCCAATTCAGCTGCACTTCGCGGTTTCAGCACTTAGCAAACAGCACTGATGCAGATCTTGGACACCGGCTGGACTCTGCTCCCTTGATCCTGCACTCTGGTGAGGGGACTCTGGATCTGGAGGTCCTGGTTCAGGAGGGTCCTTAGGAGTCGTCTGGAGCTTCTAGCCAGATTCCTTTTGCGGCAGACGTTGTACTAGACTACGGACACTCGGCTCCAGGCATTGGGCTCACAAAGCAATGGAAAGGCACAGCAAGTTGGGGATAGTGCTCCAGTGGTGTTCGTCTGGGGGTGTGGGGTGTGAGTTGGTCCCACTAACCCAACGGAAGTAGTTTTGTCTGGAGCTTCTCTGTCGAGGTGAAAAAGGAGGTCAGCACAGCAGCAGGGCTTCACTGGGAAATTCAAAGGTCCACAAGGTTGCAGCAAGCTTTGTTCACGGTTTCTTCGGTGGGTGTTTCTCCCAGTGGTTGACTCTGCCTGTAGTCCAAACCCTCGCCTTTTAAGCAAGTTTCTCCCATTCTTGCACAGCCTAGGCTGTCAAATCACACAGCAGGGCGGCTGTCATGAAAGGCCAGCCAGCCAATCGGGACCAGTTGCATTCAGGCATTCCTACAGACAAAGGACAGTGGAGTTTCGGGACCCTCTTTCACATCCTGTCCTTCCAGACCCACTGGAGCCAGGGGCGGGCTTCAGGGCTGAACCCCGCCAAACGCAACACAAACAAAGGGCTCAAACCTGTTTCAACGCACAGAGTAAAACCCAAGAAAGACCTCACAAACAGAAAATGGCGAAAAAAGAAGACATGGCCATTTTGACAAAATGCTCACCCATGGGTGCTGTACTGCAGCTGAGGGTTCAGCCTGCGGTAGAAAAGCACAATGGCAGGAAAAAGTAACCCCCGGCACTCCACATAAGATGGTGTGCGCTGGACCTACACTACCTTCACTTTACTAGTCATGGGAACTGTAGTTCACACAAGAAAAGGTATTTTTAGACACTGCACTGAAGGTGCTGTGTCACCATACAAAAAGCAGAAGTCTGTGGAGTTTGTCAGACTCCAAAAACAGTGAAAACACACGATCCAAATCAGGTAAAAACACATGAGAGAGGGAGAAAAATGTCCCACTCACCCAGGAGTTAAAATTAAGTCCTTAGTCCAGCAAAAGAGCTGAGGGTCTCTAAGGTGGGAGGAATTTAGCACTAAGAGGAAAATTCTCCCTAACATAACCCCCTTACCCTCTCGTCCGCAACACTGATCAAGCTGCGCCCACAACAGTCGCCCGTGTCCAGGAATCGGGGAGCGATATTGCATCATGACACAGCCTCTCTCCATCTGGTGGCCTGGCTTCTGTGTTAGAGTTCGGGGCTCTGTCCCTTCCGTGAGATAGCTAGGCGATCCTGGCCAGGGCTAGAGCTCTGTCCACCTTGCAATGATACAAGAGTAAGTGGAAGTGTTTTCAAGTATGGTGCAGAGACCAACAGCTGCAACTTCAGACTATCCAGATGGAGAATCTGTTGCCCTATCCTGTTGTCCCTGGCTCATTCTGCTTTAACGCATTCTTCCATTAAGGTGCACCTAGCTGCAATCTCCATGTACAACCACGCTGCAGGGGTGCCATGCCTGTGGTCTCACCAGCTGGTGAAGGAGTTTTTGCATGGGCTGTTCTGGTCATTACCACCTGTCAGTCGCCCGGCGCCAGCATAGGAGCTCAATGTGCTACTCCCAAGACTTATGAAGTTGCCGTTCGAGCCCATGCACCAAGCATCTATTTTAAATCTTTCCTGGAAAACTGTGTTCTTGGTGGCCATAACTTCGGCCTGGCGAGTGGGTGAAAGCCAGGCTTTTCTGCAAAACCGTCCTATTTGACACTTCACAAGGACAAAGCTATTCTACGTACTAACCCGTCCTTTGTGCCGTAGGTGGCATCTGCTTTCCATCTAAATCAGCAGATGGTTTA
The DNA here is from genome assembly GCF_040938575.1 of Ambystoma mexicanum. Classification (NCBI taxonomy): domain Eukaryota; kingdom Metazoa; phylum Chordata; class Amphibia; order Caudata; family Ambystomatidae; genus Ambystoma; species Ambystoma mexicanum. The sequence continues at coordinate 234,012,915 of NC_090934.1, forward strand.
GCCTGTATTCTTTGGCACACTAATGTCTCCAGCGGAGCGAACACTGCACACGCTGGATGTAGTGCACACCCCCAAATACTATGTGGCACGTACTAAGTCAGTCCATACAACAGATCAACTGTTTGTTTCATTTGGACCTTCTGGGTCTGGTACGTCTGTCTTCTATCGCAAGATGAATTGCTGCCTGCATCTCATACTGCTATCAGCAAACTGTCAGGCCGTTTTGCGGCAGGCCCCGAGTTCACTCTACCAGAGCAGTGGCGGCAACCACAGCTTTCCTCTCTGGAATTCCGCCGCCCGACATCTGCTGTGCAGCCACCTGGAGATTGGTGCATAGGTTAACCAGGTTGTGTCGACAGAGATTCTGCAGAAGAGTCTAGTTGACCAATCGGTTCTGCGTAACCTTTTTGCATAAGGTGGGTAAATCTCAAGTGCTAAGTTATGCTGGGAGCTTGCCTCCGCTCATGGGTATTGTTGTAATACTGCTTTGTAATCTATTCACAGTATGTGAATCTATGAAAGATCCAATGCTGGAGAAGGAGTAAGTTACTTACCTGTAACTCCGATTCTTCAGCATTGGTATCTTTTAATAGATTCACATGCGACACTCCAATTTACCATGCATGGCTCGTCTTTTGGCTTTTACTGCCACTCACATGCACTGCCAAATCTGAAGGTGGCCGACAGGAGAGGAGTTAAGGGAGGTGTTCCTATTGGCTGTTAGCAGTATGACCCAAAATGACTATGATAGAGCACAAAAGTGACTGAAAGTTTCAGTTTAAGTTTAAACTGCTTTGTTACGGAAGATTCCCAGGCTGACGACTGGGAATATTCACAGCATGTGAATCTATGAAGGATACTAATGCTGGAGAACCAGAGTTACAGTTAAGTAACATATTACTTATCGTACACATAAACCCACAGGAGTTGCACTATTATGTTCCTTCTGTAAACCATCCTGCCAGTATTAAACATTACAAACCTCACTAATGTAAAAAAGAATCACATTATTGCACTATTGGAAACCTATATAAACATCAGTACTTTCACAAAATTAACATTAAATGACCAATGTTTTATGATAATAGATGCTCATTAGACATAACGATGTAAAACCTGTTTATTAAACATAACAATGGAAAAACGTAATAAACACACAAAATCACAGAGCAAAAATAGGTTAAAAATGAACATACTGCGAAGCTTCAACAACAACAAAAAACAATGTTTAGGTTACATCATTGGTGGTTTCAAAGTATTTCATTTTGTGGTATCCTCTTACTATTGTAAGAAGCTGCTTTAAACCTTAATGTTTGTAGGTTTTAAAATGTTTTAGGAAGCAACCTTAACTGTTTTTAGATGTGTTTGTGTATTGGTAATGTGAAAAAAAGATAGTTAAATTGATTATATTTATCACAAAAAAACTCATGAAATTTAACAGGTATGGGAAGTGACGATAATTTAACTGAGTCATTTCCTGAATGACAGCATTTGTTTAAGCTCCTTGTTAATTCCTGTTGTGATGTCATATATGTCCCCATGGGCTGAGTAACTTTGGAGGGATGGCAGTGGGTGGAGGGTGACTCGGAATTAGGCTGGTCGTCACTTCCCACACTGCTGAATTTCATTGGTTTTGTTGCGATAAATTCAAACACCTCAACTAACATTTTGTCATTGAATTTCAAGGGTTTTGTTATGCTAGATCCTCTCCAGGACGGAGTGGCCATAGCCTACACTGTCCTTTTAGCACCACTAATAAGGCCGAGGCCCATTGACTGGGCCTTTCACCGATGGCTATTGACCTCCGCCTATAGCCATGGCCCACATCCCCTGCCTAGTAAGTAATAGCTGTGTCCACATTGGAACAATAAGGCAAAAAGACTGAGTACCCTCCTTGACTCTACCCTAATATGAAACTGCCCCTTTCCCTCCTCCAAATATAATTTTGAGAACTCTGTTTTTTTGGCTTCGCTCAGGTTTACCCTAGGAATCTCTTGAATCGAGCAATAAAACAGCATCTTTTAATTTCTGAAAGGTCTCTCTGAAGCAATGCACCAAGGGAGATCCATAAAAGCGCTTTGGGCCCGGGGGGAACTCCCTTCTCTGTTGAATTTTTTCAAAACCACATCACAACTTTACCCGGAAACAACAAAAGGCACATTTGTACCATTCTATGTCTAGAATAGTCTTCTGGCCTCACACTAGGGAAAACTTGGGTGCACGTCAGGATGTCGGTCAACAGTAAAATATATACCGTCCTCTGTCTCAAATCCCCTACTCTGTCCCTACCACTAAACAACATACAGTATTCAGTCAAATGCTTCAAGCAACACCAGGAGAATGGTTCCCTTCTCCTGGTCAACAAAGAAGAGTTTTTTAAACTGACTTTTGGCAATTCGTTCTATAAGCCACACAGTCTTTTCAGTTCTTTCCACAAACTTTTGAATGTTAATTCCCATTTTAGATAGTCTCTAATTCTTCATGGGGCAATCTATCTTCCACCAATTCTCTGAGGATCGCCACTGTAACAAAGGAGTTGGTTCCTGAGTCTTTCTTGACTCTTGGTACCTTTTTATGGCACCCGTGTGACAAAGGAGATTACTCCTGATGCACTCTTGCTCGGTAGAATTTTCTTTGTCACCACTGTGACAACGAAGATTACTCCTGAGACACTCTTGCTTGACACTGTATGGAAATCGCCCCAGAACCCACCCAGTCTTGCTGCCGTTCCCATTACCTGCTTCTGCTTGGGGATACGGCTCTGGTTCTTCCCGGGGTCGCAAGCGCTCAGTTCTGTGGTTCTGGGTTTCTACGTGGCAGCTTTAGGCTGGCGGTCTCTGCGTTGTTTCCGAACCAAATGATCCACCTTTCTGCAGTCATTCAGCCACAACTATTGCAGTCTTGGTTTGAGTCGGCTTCCTGCCGGCTCACCGGATCCTTCGGTAATGTCTCGCCTTGCACATCTTAGCGTGCCTCCACGACTCCTGGTTTGAATCTTCAGGCTTGGCTGGCGTCCTGCTGCTTTCCAGGGTGTCTCTCTTAGTCTAGCTTTGCTTTCCATTTATATTTGATTCCGCCTTTGTGTATCGTCGGCTCCAAGTTGCAGTGTTTTGGTGGCAGTCTTCATCCCTCTCAAAGGCCACCTCATCACAGTATTTTGTGAAGTCTGTATATTGTTAGTTCATGTGTTTCGTACTCTTTCTCGTCCCAGTATTCTCCACACTTCTGATAGTCTTGGCTTTAGCATAACACAGGTATTTCTTTGAATTGGGAGACAACCAGAGTAAGGTATTTTGGGATGGGGTTTCAGATGCTTTTCCAGCTGCCTGTCCTTTTCCCCAGGAGGGGAGTCCCTCCCTCTGAGGTCCTCCCACATATTACCACCCTTAAGGGGACTATTGGGGAGTGGCCTCACCTCCTTAGCCTCATAGGGAATGGTTCCTATCAGGGGAAAAGTAATGGACACTAGTGAATCGTCATAGGGCCCACTAACCATTATCCATGGCACAAAGACCCATTGCTCCCTGCCTAGTAGATATGATCACTGCAGATGTAAACATTATTTTTTTCTCCCCACTCTTTTCTCGCGAGACTTACCCCCCTCCCCCCCCGGTATTGCTAGAAAATCAAAACTCTTGAACGTCCTCGCTATGTGCCCCTCTCCTCTTTCTTTGGTCCCCTTAGCCCCTCAATTACTATTCCCCTCCCTGGCCATCTCCCTTTACCCCCTATCGCTCTTCGGTTTGTGTGACAGTTTCTTTTCCAAGCGTGTCTTGTGTTATTGCCAAGGGAATCTCGTAAGATTCCCCTGATAAGCCAAAAAGGTTCTTACTGTAATTGCCTCCGCAGATCATCCCCAATTACACATAATGCCCAGCCGCTCTCCATCCCACCTGACCTCTTGATGACATTGCATCCTTTTTCCTCCTCCAAATAGCTTTTTGAGCACTTTCACTTTTCTGATTACCAGGTGGTATTGCGGGCACTGCCCGCATTGATCCAAACAAAATGGCAGATTTAATTTCTGAAAAGCCTTTCTGCTGCAAAGCACAATGGGAGATGTATACATGTTTTTAAGAGCAGGGGGCACCCCCTTTTCTGTCAAATATTTTATAAACTACTGGATGAGTTTACCCCAAACCAGTACAGTAAGTCAACGCTTCGTGGCCAAGTTGTTTCTTATTTGGTCCAAATCCATCTAGCAGTTTCTGCACTACCGCTTCCCACAGATTGCACTTTTTCTCTATGGGAAAATGAATGGGAGTAGAACGAAAACGGTGTGTTTTGTTGAATTTAAAACGGTTTCATTTTTTAACATGTTTACAAAAAAAGTCCAGTTGGGGGCGGATGGGGGCAGGGGGGCAAGGTCAGGTGTCACAAAAATTTCTTTTGGAAAATGTCATCCAAATCGGTGAAACGTTATTAGCAATAGAATTTTGGCAAGTCTATATACAATGTTTTCACCTTAACTATAGGGGGGCAAGCTATAATTTGTACAATGTGTAGGTGAGTACAAGGATGAACAAGCATGATAATAAAGGCAGTATTATGAATTGACTGCATGCTCAATGAGAACCCCAGACTACAAAAGGGCAGCCGGTCTTTCCCAGATTAGGAGTGGAGATGGATTCCATTGTGGGTCTCGGCTAACCAATAAACCATTGTGTGAAGTGCAAAAACTGTAAACCAGCTATTAGGACTTCAATGAGATTGAAAGTCTGAGAAAGTAAATCTTTATTTATTTTTAAGTATATCACTTAATACTCTAGATTTTCCAGGTAATTCTTGGATTGACTGACAAGCTAGCTGAGGCATATACAGATGAGAACGATCTAGAATAACACGTTTTGAGTGGACCAGCTCTGAAGCCTTCTGATCAACTTTTAGCTATCTAGCCTCTGGCCAGTTAGCGGTCTGCTGCCTTCTGATGGCTTCATTAGGATCACAACGACAAGCCAGCCCCCTTTCCATATAAGACCTAGCCATTTTTTTTATTTTTATAGCTGAAAATATCAACTTTGCAACATTTTAAACCAAAAAGAAAGAAAAAACAAACAGAAAAGAAAATATCTAAAATTTCAGAAATTATAAGCATAAAATACAATCGCAAAAGAGGTCACAGCTTAAGGTTACTCGCCTGTCTGAATACAAGATAAAACAAATGACAATAACCTGAAAGAAAAAAAATTTAATTTTTTGTACACAAAGCATACAGGTCTTGAGACAAATTTAAACCACTGAACTGAGTTCCCCAGTGTTCTCTCGCAGTTTGAGGCCGCACAGCAGCGCTAAAGATCGAATTCTCACTTTGACGGAGTAGCCAGAGTAGATCTGCCACAAGGTGGTAGAGGTTTTAACTTTGTAATGTTCTACAATTGCTTTAAAGTGGAGTTGGCGCTGAGGTAACAGAGCTTTGCACTCAGTCAATAGATGCTGTAGATCCTCTTTTAGTGTCATCCAAGCAAAAACGACAAATGTTCAGGGCTTCATTAATAATCTTCCTACGCATCAACACTTGGCTTGTCGGCCACAGATTCAGTCTTAATCGTAAAAAGTCATTTCTATGAGCCGTAGACGGGGATTGGACCAGATAAGCCTTGGGTATGCTGTGTTTTTTAGATCTATATCCTTCTGGATCGCAGTCGCGATGTTGTGCGCACTGCTCACAATTGTTGGCCCAGTCCATGGCAAACAATCTTGTTTTGACTTGCATAGGATTTTGTAGCAGAGTGATTAGGGATACATCTATTCCGGACATAGCCTGAACTGCATGGGATCCCCATTTACTTATAAACGGATCAGATGACGAGAACACATAATCAGCTAGAAAACCCAAGACTGAGTTGTTGTTAATGGCCATAATGCATTTTCTGAATAATGCGATCACGTGCCAGGTGTAACTGCTGAAAAATGAGATAAGACCAAATTCATATCGTATTAAAGGAAGCAGAGTACAATTGGGCAGGTTTAAAACTCCTCGCCAATATTTTTCTTATAACAGAGACCAGAACTCCTTGGTCAAAATGGGTCTGGTTTCAGCGGCGTATAGCAAAATGGGAGTGGTTTTCTGTTGGCAATAGGTCAGCGCAGGCACTGCTGAAAATATCCGTATCTCCTTTGGATAATGATCGTTTGATGCTTAGCTGTGTTGACCTTATCAATCAGAAGGTGTTTATAGATTTCGGTTGCCCCTTGACTAGCTATTTGAACACCCAAATAGGTGTAGAGGCGAACCACTTGCAAGCTTTGCTCTGAGGGTCCACATGTTTCCCTTTAATCTGCACTTGCCTAATGCATTAAGTTCCATGATCTTAGATTTATCAAGATTGATGGTTAAAAAAGTATCTCGAGTGTATACAGCTAGCACATTCAGTGCATTTTGGAGTCCTCTTGGTGTTTTAGATATAATGACCAAGTCATCCGCGTACATAAGGAATGGTATTTTTTTATGGGCCAATTTCGGAGGATCAGTTAATGTTTTGGAATACTTTACATATATCAGAAATGAAAGAATTGAAAATAGCGGATGCCAGGGTACATCCTTGTCTTACTGCACGATGAACGTTGATTGGCGCTGAGAGTTTACCATCAGCAGACAATCTTACCTGCATTGTGTTGTTATCATGCAGGTCTTTAATAAGGGAGATTATGTAAAGCGGACAACTTAATTGCATTAATTTATCTATTAGCAATTCTCTGGAAATTGAGTCAATCTGTTTTCAAATCTATAAATGCCATGCACTACGCTTGTTTTCTGATTTGATGACTGTAAATGATAGTTGATAGGGTCAAAAGATTAACACAAGTACCCATCCCAGAAATGAAACCTGTTTGGGAAGGATCTCTAATACATTCAACACGGGTCCAGTTGTTAAAATCTCTTAGTATAAATGTAGCAAACAACTTGCCAGCGGCATCCAAAAGAGATGGGCCTGTAGTTGTTGGCCACAGACCGATCTCCCCTTTTTTGATCATTAATGCAAACTCTCTGGTCCCTCCTCCCCCAAGGTTTTGAAGCTGCAATTGAATGGCATGCAGGAATTAAAAGCAGCCAGCATAACATAATAATGACTTTCTTATTTCATTTTTCACCAGGCAGTGTCTTGGATCAAAGTCTGGAGAGTCTTCTCCACCGGCTGCGTGGGCTCTGTGACAACATGGAACCAGAGACCTTCCAGGACCATGAGATGGTATTTCTGCTGAAGGGGCAGCAGGGGAGCCCCTTCATCCTGCGTGCCCGGCGATCGATGGACAAGCCCAGCTTGCCCTGGCACCTCCGTTACTTGGGCCAGCCCGAAATGGGTGACAAGAGCCGCCATGCCCTGGTACGCAACTGTGTGGATATCGCCACTTCAGATAACCTGATGGAGTTCCTACTGGAGATGGGTTTCCGTCTTGACCACGAGTTTGTGGCCCAGGGCCACATTTTCAAGAGAGGCAGCATGAAGATTGTGGTCTACAAAATCTTTCGCCTGCTGGCCCCAGGCAGCACAGACAGCATTGAGGCTCTTTCCCTCTCATATCTGGTAGAACTAAGCGTGGTGGCTCCCGCCGGGCAGGACATAATCTCGGAGGAAATGCGCAACTTTGCTGAGCAACTAAAACCATTGGTTCACCTGGAGAAGATCGATCCCAAAAGAGTAATGTGACAACAGGTGCTAGACGTGTCCCTCTGAGACTGGTAAAGATGCTTTCTGCGACGCCTGCCATTCTGGAGAGTGAGGAGGATACTGGCTTGGGAGTCTGAAAGTGGACATGCCACAAGAAAAACGTCTGTGAGGGGGTAGAGACTATATATTTGAGTGCTCCTCCCCCATCAGGCCTTTAAATGGAGTCTTCAAGAGCCAGTTGGCTCAGCTTTACCCTTCTCGGAGGGGTCTGAAAAGATTGAAGTGCAATTTAATTATCTTATACAATCATGGGTCTGAACCTGTAATTAAGTGTGCACATTTATGGCTAGAGATGAGACGGAACGGCCTGGGTAACAGTCTGCTCATGAATTCTTAAAATGAAAACTTTGTACTCTTGTTTTCTCACCAGCGATAAGGGACTGGTTAATTTATCCGGCAGTAGGGAGCATTATGTACACTACTTAGCATCTCCTTCAGTGGTTAATTTGGTGTGCAGTACCAACATTTCAACAAGGTTACAACCTCCCAACGGTAAATGGTATTTCCTTTATACGAAATACAATTTAGTGGCCTAGTGAAGTGAGTGCTAGAGTTTAATGTTTCAGCCCATAATGTTTTTTCAATACTGTCACTCAAATGGCAACGGGGGATAGATAAAGTAAACCGTATACATTTTGTGAACTCATTAGCCATTCATCAACCAAAGTAAAATGGTACAATAAAGGAAACCAATGATACAAGGCTAACGTTGTGTCAGAATTTTGGGCTGTAAGGTTGGTAAGAATAGAATTCTGCTACCACTTGCTATTCTGTTTTGCAACATACTGGAACAACACCGCCCTAGCACTTCATAATTATATTTGTATTTTATTAGGGTTCACGGGGGATAGATAGGCAGACCAATGGCTAGTTCAAACCAGAGGTGAACTAGTCTACAGGGATGCAGGAGACCACCTGACTGGTGGGGGCCACTAAAAGGCCAGTTGAGCCTCGGAATAGTTAGTCACAAGTCGTCATACAGGCCGCCATACACCGGACTGACACTACTCCATCCCTAGTGCCTGCCTGATGCATCTGCATGTTGTTAGAACCCCTAGCTTCATATAAACTGGGTTGTCTCTCAGACTGATCTATCATTGTCGAATTGGCAGAAAAACATGTCTTTTTTTTCTTTTTTTTTCTTTTTTTTAGATACCTACTTTAGGAAAGTGTACACCTTTTTAGTGCTTTAGTTACTTCCCTTTGGCCCTGTAAGGCCCCATTTGTACCACGAGAGCCACTCTGCTTAGCACAGATGCCATCTTCTAAGTGGTGTGGAAATGGTAGTAGGAACAGGTCCCTTTTATTTACCCTTCTAACTCACTTATTTTATGTTTGCATATAACCACTGTAGAGAGGGGTGTACCATTGCTTGCAAATGTAACTTGGTTGGCCGTAGTGTCCAAGGAGGTTCAAAACAATGCACGCCATAGATAGAATACTTTTTTATTTCAAAAATGGATTTTTGATGTGTACTTGTTGACTTTATTGGTCTATTTCGTAATTTTAGCATAATGTGAGACACTTACATTTCCTAAGCACACTTGTGGCCTTGGTGTAATGGATGCTTAAGACATGTCCAGTGACACACTGGTTTAGATCTGACAAGTAGATATCTGCAAGTTGAAAATCTGCTTTTTCAGTTTGCATAATCGATCGGTTGCAGGTTAGGGATATGGGCCTGGACAATTTTAAGTTGGACTGCGCAGAGATCTGGTGCAGGTTGAGTCAAAGGAGCTTCCCACTGCCAAGAATGAGGTACCTGAATCCCAAGCCGGCCACAGGATGGTAGGAAAAGCTAGGCCACATTTGTAGGTTAGCGTCTCCAGACTGGAGGGTGAGGAGGAAAACGTAGCTCCTAATCTGTTTGTCAAGATCACAAGGCTACATTGGATTGAGTCCCTCTGCATACCAGTTCTGATTGCTTTCATTTTCTCTCCATGGAACAGGTCAGAAGATATGGCCTGCCCAAGAAAAAACTGCATTGTAATGGATGCTTACAATTTACAGTGCTTACTTTCTTCCCATGGTTGGAACGCAAAGCCTCTAAATATATAATTTGCACAAGATCCCAAGTTCTTCTGTCTAATTCAAGTATTTGTTATTAGCTGTGTATATTTTTGGGATATTTACAGTGCAGTGCATTGCATTCTAACGTAAACAGTGCTATGTTACATGTCAAATGTTTGTCGCACAATTAATTACAACATCAAAAAGTTCTGTTAGTACTATTGTCTGTGTTCATTTTGCAATGAAAGTTGTTCATGCACCAGCAGCAAAACTGTCTGCGAGGTATCAGTAGGGGAACTTGCCCCAGTTCGGCCGCTTGATTTGTCAATTGGTCTATCTCTGTAAAACGCCAGGCTGTCATCCCCAGCAAACAGGGAGACGGACTTCCCCAGTTCTAGATCCAATACGGGGACCCACACCTCTCTTGCCGCCCAAAGCCCCACAAATCCTAGGGCTGACCCTGACTGCGGGCTAACCCTGTAGTGAGGGGCTAACTCTTAGAGACTGCAGGAGTTGCCGGGAGAGGGGCAACCTTTGTGGGTGCATCTCGTTATTCTAATGAGACTATTCTAGTCGGCCTAAATGTTAAAAGCTGTTGGCTCTCTGTGTCAGAAACACACACTTAGAAGGTAGCTCATTCTCACAGTTCTTAACTATCTCCCATGTCCTGCTCACTCCCCTGATATGCAAGTACCAAGTCACTCATGATTTAATTTGCCTAAAAATGTATGCATACAAATTCAGGTGCTAACAATGAAATGCACTAAATTACTACTAATTGACTGGCCTTTGTTTGTAAAGGGGCACCCTCTCCCCCCAAGCACTGTTTGTAAAGTCCTGTCCTGCTATGGCATTGTAGTTCAGCCAGGTCAAGTCAACGTAGCCCAACATTTCAGATGACGGGGCCAGGGGATGATAAAACATGGTCTGCTCAATGGCTGTTGCACCACTGTTTGCATGTGTTATTGTGTATGTAATGTACACATGAATGCTGTGGGCACACACTGCATTGCAATGGAGGTGCTGGGTGCAAGTGTGTGAGAGTAGGTGAGTGTGTACAAGCATATGCGTTTGACTTTTGTGTCTGAATGAATGATGAATAATGCATGGTTTGTTTTTCTGGGTGGAATTGTTTGTGAATGTTATGTTCTGTCACTAGGTGGGTGGGTGGATGGGTGGCAGGCAGGAATGAAGATGTGTGGGGGCCCATTTTCAACATGATGGTTGGGGCCCCCTGCTTAGAGCAAAAACAGTCTTGGGCACCCGTGGGATGCATACATTACAGTGGTGACAAAGGTGAGGTTACTAGCTGCCAATTATCTCGATGCGACCAGCCAACTAAATGCCCACTGAAGAGCTCTAAACCCTTCTTTGACAGCAAGTGTTTGATGTGGAGTAACCAGTGTTAGAAGGCAAAGAGGTTTGTTTTATTAATTTATAAAGCACGCCACAACCTGGGGTATCTGTGTGCCTTTAAAAGGCAGCTTAAATACAGATTGGATACATACATAAATAGTCGTAGCAAATACATGTGAGCTTTAAGCATCGACAGGTCAAGCAAGGTGGACATAGGCATTTACACATACTTTACAAAAGGTCAGGCATGTAGTAAGAGGTATACTCTTGCGTAAATCAAGTGCAATATCAAGAAAAAAAGCGATTGAGATCTTGGAATATTCTAAACATTTGTGTGTATGGTGTCATTCGTGGCTAGCCACTTTTTAGTGTTAGTCCTGAAACTTTGGAAGGACTGGTCGGTGCGCAGGTGAAGGGGAAGGGCATTCCATGCTAAGGCAGCTTGCAAAGGAAAGCTATTGCCACCAGCTCTTCAAGTTGAACCATGGAACTGTGATGCAGAAAGAATTGGTAGACCTGGTGTGCCGATGAGATTTTCTTTTTACTGACTTTCTCTTAGATATTAGGGAGCAGCGTTGTTAAGACATTTATGCGTAATGGAGAACATTTTGAAGTGGATCCTGTCCTTGGAGAGCCATTTATGCTTCCTTCTAGTTTTAGATATGATCTCTCTTTGGAATACTCCAGGCTGTTCTGAGAGCATTATTTTGTAATATTTGGAGTGTGTTTAGGGTTTGTTTGTTTGCTCCTACATAGAGTGCGTTGCAATAATCCAGTTTAGCCAAAATGAAAGCTCTCGCTAGAGTAATACAACTCTTTGTCGAAAGGTACGGTTTGCAGGCATGTATAAGCTTACATGTGTACGAGGTAGCGGAGGCCGTCACATTCACTTGTTTGCGCAAGCTCAGAGTGGAATCGAGGTAAAAACCTAGAGTTTTGGTCTCCTTAGCAACTTTGATAATATTGCCGTCTATGATGAATGAAGAGTATTTGGCATCAAGTTTATTAAGGTTTGTAGAGGCACCTAAAATCAGTATTTCAGTCTTCTCATCATTCAGGCAGAGGCTGTGGACTGCAATCCATCCCTGGATGATGAGATAGTGGGAGAGGGAGGTGTGAAACCTGTTATACTGATGGGTGCAGTTTGGAAGTACTGGCTTCTGTGTGCCAATCTGCTTTGTATGGGTTTGGCCGAGAACTGTGGGAATATGTTATCCACAGGAAAGAGCCCTATATATGGTAGACTACATTGCTCTGGGTTTGGTTAGCCTGGTTGATTAGTTCTCTAGGTTTGGTTAGCCGCTGATGTAGGAGAGTGTGATATGGCTAAAGAGGAGAGCTTTATTGCGGTTTGGTTAGTGTTGATGTTCTGATGGCTAAGCTTGTGGTGTCAACCATGTGGGTTTGCGTGAAGTTTAGGTTGGTAGGAGTTCTTGGAGACAAGTCGGGTAAAGGTGAGAATTAGCCTTAGAAGGCAGAATAACTTGCAACTTTGCACTGTTACCATGGGACCTCTTGCAGACAGGCCCATTTCTCTAGATCTCGTTGGCACTGTCAGTCAATCTCTTTCTTCTTCTCTCTCTCCTCCTCTGTTCTCCTTCCCTCAAATGGATACATTGTATCCCATATACAGCAAAACAAGTATCTGGAGTTTGGAAGATGAGAGAAAAGGGCCGTCTGGAAACTCCACTGATTATCGTAAGCTACATGCTAAGGGTTCTGGGAGCCAAAAACATTGAGTTAAGAGAAAGGGCTGCTTGAAATCTGAAGACGACAGTCACCGCAATCACCTTCCTTAGTATGTTGGTTGGCAGGCTGAGAGACACATCAAACCTCACTATTCCATGCTCAGCTGCCCCTGCTCAGTTGCCTGCTGAGATGTTTTGCCTGTCTAGGGTAGGGCTCATTGGGGCCAGGGTATGGCATTTATTTTACACTTGTTGGGGCAGGGCCAAAACCTGTGCTGCTTTTTTCCATAGGTCCACTGTGTCCCCCCAAAAGCCCTGCACGCTCAGCGTTCTTTCTTCCAGGCTTCTGCAGCTACCACTTCAGTTTAGCTTCTTCCAAGTCTCTGCAGCTTCTCTCTTTCTGCTGTGTCACTTGCTCGACTTCTCCAAGCTTCAGTCTATTGGTGGGGAGTCAGATGACCTGTTCGCACTGGTCACTGGTGTACGGTCCTCTGGGTCCCCTTTATTCCCCTGTATTATCAGACTCTGGCCCGTGGTCGGGTACTGGAGATAGGTCAGACCACCATCCTTTCAATTTCTCCCTGGGGCTGCTTCGTCGGAGGTCAGTATTTGTGCTCTCATCTCCAGGGTTGATTGGCTGTATTTCTTCTACCCTTACGGTCTGCAAAAAACAGATAAGTGCCATTTCATGTATTTTAATATAGAAAGAGGGAAGCACTTTGTGCCACAGTGTGAGTGTACATGTATAAAATAGTGACATAGTAGCAATGTTATAGTTGAGGATATGACACATTGATTAATAAAATGAGAAAACATCCTCTAACTTTTGAGTTTGTCTATGTAAGTTCACCAGATATGGCAACAACTTTTTCTGCCCACATCCAAACACGCCTGGCAGATTAATTTTAAAGGACATTGTCATATAATACATTTATGTAGGGAAAATTATATTGAGCTTTCCATTGAAAAAACATGCTTTTGGGACACATGTCGAAATTGTCTGCTTTCATTTTCGGCATATGCTAAACTTTTACCCGAAACTGGTAAATGCTGCAACAATGTCACAAAACTGATCAGTCAAACGAGGTATTACACTATAAAATCCCAAATAATCTGTCGTTCAGACCTGCGCAGTTTTTTTAAGACACAAATATGTCCATTTGCTGATGGTGCGTGCCAATTCACACATACAAACACACACTGGATATAGCCAAAACATACACAGATGCTCTTGACGTAACTGTGGATACGGTTAACGCATGCACAAATACACACACAAATTCAGCACCTGGTTATTTATCCACAGACATTCCCTTGGATGCAGATCATAACCAACTCCTGAATAGCTCTTGTTGGTGCAGAAACACACACAGGGATGTGAGCCCACTCTCCAAGACCCTCTCTCTGAGACAGAGCAAGTGAGACAACCCCCATTAGGAGACAAGAAATCCTCAAGTAAGGGTTTTAGTCCACCTCGCTTTCCCTCCCAAGTATTTGTTGGCTAAGTGGGGATTGAACAGGGCAGTCATTTACAGGGCCCTTTAAAAGTAGATGACTTGGTATCGGACTTAAATGTGTTGCTGCCCTTTCATGAAGAGGGTAACCAATGAACTCTCCCATTTTGTTCCGGGAAGCAACATAAAGGTCCCTGGGCTCGAGCGCAGGACATGGGAACCAGCCCGAGATTTCCAGCTTCCACAGCCACACAGAAGAACCACGCCATTGATGTGGTGGGCATAAGGTCGAGTAAGCCTACGGAACGCTGCCGCTTGGTCAAAGGTGGAGAAGCCGGAGCGAATGGAGCCGCCAAGACAGAATGAAGCTCTGTCAAGTGAAGGCAAGCCCCTGCACGCTCACACCAGGAAAAATACAACCTGCTAGGGAAAAAGGTCCGAGACATCGCTTGCAACGATAACTAGTTGTAGTTCGTACAAAAGGAAGTGCATCAGCAAAGAACTGCCGCCGAACGTTCTGCCAAATAAGGATCCTATACTTGGGTGGCCCACTCCATAGGGGGATGCTAGGCCATTGGTCCCAGGCTACTTGTCCGTCTCCGTCCATGAGGGTGGTGCTGGGCTCGTTATCCGCAGTAGACCAGGGCCTAATAAGAAATTAGTTACTTTTAAAACAATGCTACTCTTATCACTGTTACAGTGCACCTGGCAGACACAGATGTGGGCACAGGGAGAGCTGTGGTCATACTAACTTAAATACTTCACTCATTCCCAGATGCTCCAGCAACCTCACACGGTCTTCCACCCTCGTTTGGGTTAGAATTTCATCCCTCCCTGGCACCTCGCAGCAAAAAACGCATGTCCCGAATATGAAGGCGAGATAGCCTTGCTTTCTGAGCTTTTTGATTGATCGGGGGGATCTTACAGCTTTATGGTCAGTGAGCTGGACCTGGCTGGCACCGTGTTACGTGGGGGGCTAGGGATCAAAGCATTGGAGGGCTGCAGCTCTGATGCAACGGGGGTGTTGGGGCTCAGGGGCCATGCTATCTGTATGGTGGGATTCTAACTGCCAAGAGGTGCTCTGCCCCTTTCCTGTGGCCTTGCAGAGCATATTCTTCCCGGGGAGCAAAGGCCTACGGCCTCTGAAACAATGAAAGGCTTGCAACTCCCTGAAGCTCACTCGTGGTGTGGGTAATGTCTGCTAATAATGCAGGCCGAATACTAGCACGTTTGGTGCGTTTTCTGCGCTTGGGCCTATGTTCAGGCCTATGTTCCGATATGGCTGCAAATAACTAATATGGTGTTTACACTTGCCTCTACTATATAGCTCCTAATACATGCACTACGTGATCATGCACTCTCCTGCCCCCTGCCCCCTCGATGTGTGGTTTATTGTTTTTCTCATTCAGAATTGCCTAAGGGGGTGGGGAAGACCCTCTCTCCTTCCCAACATTCCCCCTTTTAGTTAATTCTGCATTAACCAATGCCCCTACATTGTCACCCATGCTTGTCTTCTTCTAATCTCTGTACCTTTTCTAGCCTTTCAGCTTCCAAATCTGGTTGTGATCCCTCCTTAGGAACCCATGCTCTACACACATTGCGCAAACTTGATCCAGATCTGGCATACTCCTCAGGGGTGTAAGTCATATATACATCTCCCATCCCCAGCTAAATCAACCCAATGTTCTGTATAATTCTAAGGATCTGGTGGGGATGTAGTAATAGTACCATGGGGGTGCAAACGCTGCTTAATTCGGATCATGTGGGGCTTATGTGGGTCATCAGTCTGGGTACCGTGTTCTGTGGTACTGCGAGGTGCATATGATACCCCAATTGAGACCATCATCATAGCGCTATGAGCTACAGCTTTGGCACAGCATCTGAGGCCCAGCTGGTAGGTGCAGAAGATGACCAATTGAACACGATCACGGGTACTAACATCTTCACTACTGCTCCCATCCAGGACAGGGCACAGGAGAAAATACTATCAAACTAGTCCTTACTTTGTATTCCAGCTTCTTTCTTCATGTGCACTCCCAGGTTGTGTACTGCTCCTATTTGCGAGAGGGGTCTGTTCTCTGTATCATTAGGAGGCCTCAAATATGCAACAGGAATCCCTGATTTCTTTTGCACACGCCTCCTTTCATCGCCGTGTGGTCAAGAACGTAGTGGTTCTACATCATCATCATCAATTGCAAGGCCTGCAACTCTACTTTTATGGATTGAACCCTTGTTCCATGTTATTTGCCAGCTGTATCAGTTCCCAGCGGAAAATCTTGAGCCATTTGGCGTTAGCAGCTGCTTGGACCCCAGGCAGTAGCAGTGATGCAAAGAATGTTTCCGTGCTACTGAATATTCTGTCCTCATCGGTTATCTCATTGAGAAGTTTCTTTTTTTTTCCTCTGCAACTTTTCTTTTGCTTTCAGGGAAGATCTCCAGGGCCTGTAATAGGTTTCCAGTAGGCCCTTCTGAGGTGGGAACTGCCACCCCACTGGGAGATGCTCTTCGGGTATTACAAGCAGTGCAGAGTGAAAGGTAGTTAGCAAACAGTAGCCCCTCCATGATGGTGTAAGGTGCAAGTGCGCCTGCTGACCCCACACCCAGTATTAATCCATAATGGCAGCTGTGCCTTTCTTGAGGTCTGGAATGAGCAAAGTCTTATTACAATGTTCATTGGCCCCTAAAGAAACAGTCCCTTCATTGTAGAAGCAAAGTTCATAGGTTTATTCTCTGTGCACTTTCACTGGTTTTTCCATTGCCTCTATCCACGTTCGTTTTGCGTATTGCATTAGTTTTGCAATATGGTCGTTCCAGAATGGTGCACATGCAGTATTCACTCTGGCCAGGACCTTGTCTTCAAACCCTACAAAGCCTCCCGCCATACAACTCGGCGTTGTTTCTTGCCACCTGTTTGCCACATGTTTAAGTCCTTGTAACACCAACTGTGGTCTCGGCAGATACTGGATGCTTTTAGGATTGCTGTTACATTGCAGTTTATCTGGGTCTAATACTTCGAGCCGCATACGATGTGCCTGGAACGTGCCTCGTATCCCGCATAGCGCTAGATAGACCGGGCATTGAGCCTTTAGAATGGGTACTTTCTCTGGCACTAAAACCTTGGGGGGGGGGTGCCCTGGTGCATGCAGTATCAACAAACAGACATAACTTCCATTCACTTTATCTCTCACCACAGTGCTCATGTCCGTGTACCAACTATTGGACAGTTCTGGGTGGTGAGAACGGAAAACGGTGTCCACGAGCTGTGGAACACTCGCGTCCCCTGCACACTCAGTATTGTCCGAAAGACAAAGAATAGATAGTGTTTTATCGGTATAGAGCCCCTATAATTTCAACTACCAATAGTTAAATAATCGTACTGGACACTTATGTTTCTTATTGTGGATTAGATCTGATTTTCAATGTGTTTGCTTATTTATGATTCACAAAGCCTTCATGATTTGCACAATTTATTTTTACATGTTTTTTCATTAAAAGGTCAACATACAGCTAACAAATAATTCTACTTCCTAGTATTCCACAAATATTACAACAATATTATATGCATATTGTGTTTTACACGTATCACCATCTTTGCGGTTCTCTAGTAAGTTCTGTAAAAAGCTCCACGCGTTTCGGGACTCTAGTTCCCTTCCTCAGGAGCAGAAAAGTACTTTTAACAAGTGTTCATAAATTCTAGAATCTTCTACAGTCTTCAAAGAAATCTGTATAGCAAAATGTGACAAGAAAATAGTGTTTTTAGTAATGTTGTATTAAGGAATAGTTCATTTTATGCAATCACATTCCTTGTATGGGACTGCCCTACCTCTCATCGGTGCCCCATGGCGATCTTTAGCAGGTGATTAGTAAACGGAGATGAGGAAGGACGGTCGCTCCCAATCCCAGAGTAGCCTAAAAGGAATTAATGTGTATGTTTTATTAAAAATTGCTAGAATGCTGTGTATATTCCTCATACATTCAGATAATCATCCTGTTATGGGGACCTACCTCCTTGTTTTACTTTGGATAGCCGCTGCTTGGTTGTCTTAATCCTGCCAGTTGCTACGTAGTTATCCTAATCGGGCCAGTAACTCTTGTAAACGCCTCCCGTCCCATCTCTCAAAGCTGGGTTCAGTCCCACTCTGGATCTATATTAGAAAAACCACTGGATTGTGGATCCCAGTGTAACTATCTGTTAATCACAATTCATCTAATTGTGTTATTAATTACGGGTTTGTGTCCCATTGTCAGTTTACCTTTTCTCTGATGCTGTTACATCACATCATGGGTGTCCACAAATAACAGTGATGGCTGCCTTGTTTGGAATGTGATCCTTATCCCTCTTTGGGTTCTAGATAATAGGATGGTATCACAAGGTCAGGATACTGTACCCAGTGTAAATAAGATATGGAAGTTCGGTAAAATCCTCTGTGGGGTGCTTACTTACACGGAATATGTATTCCCCCTAGTCAAATTGTTTAGTCCGGGATGTTGTGAGGGTCACGTAATTGCTGTGTCCCGTTTCAACTTGTATGGTGCGGAAACGTCACGAGGATACCTAAAAGTACACAGAGGGTTGCTTCCCTGGCAACCCCTGCACTGCGGGACTGTCTCTGTATCCCTACAGCCCCCCCTTCCCAGCACTTGTTCTGCACTTACCTTGCACTTGCCACCAGCTGGCCCTTTTATTTATTTATTCTACTTACCTTGTAATGCACTTCCCCCCTCCCCTTCCCCATGCACTTCTCCCTTCCCCCTACCCCTGCACTTGCGCGATCTGAATGACATCTGGCCTAGTAGGATCGTTGTCTGTCTTCCCCTTGATTCCCCCCTCCCTGCCTCGTCGCGCCTTGAAACACTTGTGTATAGGCGCGTTACAAATGCCATATCATATTGTTACAGGGTTATTTCAGTAACTATTTGGGGGACCGAAAAGCGTATCTGATTAGGAAGTTATGTAGTTCTAGTTTTAGCTTACCTACAAGTGTAATGCGCAATGTGTCGAGTGTAATGCCATCGTCACCTAGCTGATCGTACGGTGATAGTGAGTCGGCTGCGACAGTACTTTGAATTGTAGAGAAAGGTACTGACACGTTCAATTACGTGTATGTGATGACATCATATGTCAACAAAAGATGTCATCACGTGGTAAACATGGATTGGTTCAAAAAAGGCAGGGAAAATATTGACGTGAATATTCGGCCCAGGTCACCTCTGCTCACAATCTATAGGCAGCTTGTTTCAACCATTATACAGTATGTGTATACTCTCGTTGGATTCTTGTTCATCCAGCACTTCCATATTTCAATTATATGAACCAGCCTACAACATTCCATGGGTTGCAATTTTAAACACTTCTATGTGTAGAAGAGTCTATCAATCTATCTATCTAAGATTCAATCGGTCAATTCTAGAATGTATGCACACTTGTTAAAGTACTTTTCTGCTCCTGAGGAAGGGAACTAGAGTGCCGAAACGTATTGAGCTTTTTCCAGAACTTACTAGAGAACCACAAAGATGGTGATACCTGTAAAACACAATATGCATATAATATTGTTGTAATATTTGTGGAATGCTAGGAAGTGGAATTATTTGTTAGCTGTATTCTTTTAATGAAAAATATGTAAAAATAAATTGTGCAAATCATGAAGGTTTTGTGAATCATAAATAAGCAAACACATTGAAAATCTGCTCTAATCAAAACTAAGACACATAAGCATCCAGTACGCTTATTTAACTATTGGTAGTTGAAATTATAGGGGGCCTCTATACCAATGAAACAATAATTATCTATTGTTTGTCTTTTGGACAATACTTCTGAGTGTGCAGGGGACGCGAGTGTACCACAGCTCGCGGACACAGTTTGTTTTTCGTTCTTAAGACTATCACAACCTAGTGTCAGGTCTGTGTTCCTCTCCTCTGCACCTCACCACTTTTCTTGACTTAACATTAGATTTATGAACACAGGTGTGCAACAGTGTTACTCTTTCTTTGTTCAGTTCTGGGTGGTGCACATCTTTAGTATCTAAGCCAAGCCTATGGTAGGCATCGTACTTTGCTTTTTTTTGTTTGTCTTTTCATGTGCCTAGAGCTTTGTATATATCCGTTAATAATGTTACAACTACTGGTGCTATTAATAAAACTTGTATCGTGAAAAATATTAGGGAATAGTTAGGATGTGAACTCTAAAAATCCTGAAGCAGTGGGTGCACCTGTAACCAGGACAGAACTGTTAATGCTGGCATGTACGTTCGTAGCCCTGGTGTTGTGCATTAGGGACAGTAAAGCCATAGTTGCCTTTGTATCAATATTAGATACATTATAAACAGTGGTGTTTTGATAGACCTCCCCTCCTTTTATATGTGCCCACTTATAGAAACAGCTCCCAAATAAGTGCCTAAACATAGAAATTGCAAACAACCCTGCAATATAACTCATGTCCCATAAATGAGTATGAGAATCTAGAAAAATTACTATAACAAACATGTTTCTTTATACACAAGAAACCGTTTGAGAGCGCTGGTTTCATCTTCTATTTCTGAAAAGCAATTATATTATACAGAGAAAGAAATAACAGCGAGGGACAGGAGACAGAGAGGGAGGGAGTGAGAGAGAAAAAGAGAGAGAGCGAGAGTGTGTGAGAGTGCACCCTCTGTGCAAAGTGTTGTGTGCAGCTGAGTTGTGGTATTAATATAATGTGGTTAACCTGTACCAGTATGCAATTTGTTCAGGGCCACTGGATGTAGAAATATGCACGGTGTTATGGAGGGGTGCTCTCCGGACATCCGATAAGTGGATCCAATAGCGGAGCTCCTGAACTTTAGCTGCAAGGGGGAGTTGAAAAGACGACTTGGTAGGGCCCGTTGTACCTAGGGTCATTCCACCTGCGGAAGAAATTCCACATGTAGTCCAGTTCGCCTGAAAGTAATTGAGTGGGTGAGGAATCGGGTGGTGCAGCAGCTGCAGCACCCAGTGTTTCCTCTGATTGGGGTGGTGCGATCTGCCGAGGAACAAATATAATGGCTTGTGTTAGGGTGGTTAAGTAGTCGTTAAATTCTTCTCCTAACAACAATGCTGCCCTGTGTGCATCTGATGCCCTCTCAACAGGAGACCGGGGCATGTGTATGTGACGGCCAGTGACCAACTCATGGGGTGATAAATGGTGATCTTTGCAGGGCTATTTATGCAAACTGAAAAGTGCCAACGGTAAGCAGGGCACCCAGTTTTTTTTTTTAAACGTGGTACAAAGCTTGGACAACCTACTCATCAGTAGGCCGTTGATCCTCTCCACAACTCCATTGGCCTGGGGATAGTAAATGGTACACATTTGATGTTTATTGCCAAGCAATGTGGTAATGTGCTTAAATAATTTGTCAAAGTGTGTGCCAAAAAACATCGCCTTCTACAAATGTAGCTGCACATTTGGCATCTGAATGTGCACAAGGTCCTGCCTCCACCCACCTTGAAAGGGGGCAGACCACAACAATCAAATATTGGGAGCTGTTGCATCTCCACATAGTCGATGTGCAACTTGCGGAACGGCCCATTAGGGCGGGGCATGGTGCCTCTTATTGTTCGCAGTGACATTCCTGTGCTGGTACAGTGGATAACCAAATTTCTCCAGCATGGGGTCCTGCATGGATTCACATGCTCATGAATATTCCCCGTCGCCTGCCGGGAATCCTCGGTAAAGAAAAAAATCAGTATCAGTTTCGTTTCTGATCTGTCTTTCTTAGTAGTAACCAATCACTGAGTCATACTGCCCCCAGCCAATGACTGCCCTCTACCTAAACCCCTCCCCTGGCAGCCATCCTCTGATTTTTACCACACGTTCAAGTGTTTTGAGTCCTCGTGTTGTTTAAGCTCTCGAGCTTTTACTGCGTTTTCGTGTTTTTCAGGAGAGATCTCATTTTTTCAGTTAATCGAGCCTCAAGCTCCACCGTTTCTACTTCCGATAACGGGGATCTGTTTCGGAATTCTTCTACGCCCCTCAAGGGTGAAGTTTTCATAGAGTTATGCTTCTTGGAGGATTCCAGAAGATCTGTGGCCTACCTCAACGGACATGGCCCAGGACAAGGGAAGCTCGACGCCCGGATCCAAGCTGTTCAGGAGCTGCCCAGGATGCGGATTGCAAAATGTCTTCAAGGAGGACGAGCATTCGAGATGTCTCTACTGCCTTCATGAGGACAAGACGCACGTGGAGAAGGACTGTGCGTTCTGCAAGAAACTGTCGGAACGGACCAAGCAAGATCGTCGTTCCCGCCTCGCCGCCTGGCTGGAGAAGGGCACAGCAGGTGAGAAGGCGAAGAAAAAGTCTGAGCTGTCTTCTAAGTCCTGTGAGGGCACCCCGGCGACGGGGGCCCAACAGAAGGCCAAGCACCGGGAGTCCGGGAGCGCCGAAAGGTCGGGCTCCTCGGCTCCCAGGCAGGGCGCGACTTCCCCCGGCACGATCGATCACGAGCCAGCGCTCTCGTTCGGGGAAGAGGAAGTCCGAGAACCCGGGTAAGCTTCTGGAGAGGCCCTGGTCGATCTCGAAGGGAGCCGAGGGGGAGCGAGGCGATGACCCTCCTCTCTCCACCCCACCCCCCCCAAAGCGAAGGCCCAGGACGCACCTAAGGTGGTGAGGGTCTTGATCCACCCGGCAAAGGCCTCTATCAAGGTTGTCGCAGCAGCTCTGGTGGCCCAGAGTTTCCCTGCCGCCGCGGAGGGAGTCCTCTTTCCAGACCATCGTTAAGACCCCCGTGAAAACCCCAGCAGAAAGAGGGGGGGTGGTGGCTATTACGGACTCCGATTCAGCCTCCGAGGAGGATACGGTGGAAACCGTGAAAGGCCTCAACGAGAGGTTCGAGAAGGTTCGATCCCAGGGGAAGGTTCCCGCTGATGTAATCGAAGATAGCGACGATGGCGATAACTAAGGCCCAGTGGAGCAGCCATCCCGTCTGTCGCAGCCATTACCCGAGCCCCAGGATAGCTTGGCGGCCATTTTGTTGGCGATCCAATCCTTATGTACTAAGATAAGGACGAGGTTACCACGGACTCCGGATGATCCAGAACCAGGCCCATCGGGAAGCCCTCCAAACAAGCAGAGGAGAGTCCACCCCGCTCCTCCCTTCGTGCCCACGAGGCCTGTGGACCCCTCATCCCCCTCGCCAGACCCTCAGGAGGATACGGCGACGGATACAGCGACGGGGGCGGACGGCGGCGATGACGCAACAGACATCTCGTCATCAACCCCCACTCGGGCCTCTCCGAAATTGGCTCTTTTCATGCCATGATAGCCAGGGCTCTTCCAGCTTTGCCCTGAGGAACAGAAAAAGGAAGGTTTTCCTTACCAACGACGAGAGGCCAAGAGAAAGACGGTCCTCGCGGTGCCATTGCTCGATGACATCTGGGACGAGGGGCTGGCTATCCTCAAGAACCCTTCCACGACACCCGCCAAGAGGGACAGGTACGAGAAGTACCGGGTCCCCGATGCCGCCCCCTTGGGCCTCAGGGCCCAGCCCACGCCAGACTCTGTCACAGAAAGCAACGGGTGCGGCGGCTTCAACTTCCACTTCCCCGCCGGACAGCGAGGGCAAGAAGTTGGACTCCATAGGACGACAAGTCATGTCGGCGGCGACGACGATTAAGGCGGTCAATGCCTTAGCGATTGTGGCCCGTTACGACAGGGAGCTTTGGTTCAAGATAGCTCCTCTGCTAGACTTCCTACCGACAAGAGGGCTGGGGGCCCTACAGATTCGGCAGGAAGGAGAGGTGGCGTCGGATCATGCCATAACGGTGGCAACGGACATTGCCGATAACGGATTTCGCCAACTGGGCAACGGGGCTTGCCTCCGACGACGAGGATGGCTCAAGGCGACGGACTTTCGCCAGGACGTCCAGACCAGAGTGTTGGACATGCCGTTCGATGGCAACAACCTGTTTGGAAAGACGGTGGATGAGTCCCTCCAGGCCATCAAGACAGACACGGAAACATCCCAAGCCCAGGAGTCCTTCAGCAACGGCGGCCCTTTCGGAGCTCTGGAGGCAGACAGGGAGCCTCCAAGGGATCCAGCGGCAGCTCTAGTACTTACCGCCAGGCGACCCGCTCCTCGTCCCAGGAGGCCTACAGAGGCCGCGGCAAGCAAGGAAGGTCTCTCCGCCGTGGAAGCCAAGGCGGCAAGGCCTCTTCCAAGCAGGACTGAACCGGCCGTAGCATCGGGCCCCCACCGAAGCACCCGGTGGAAGGCCAGCTGACTAAGTTCGTCAGCGTGTGGGAGTCCATCTCCACCGACCGTTGGGTGCTGGACACCCTGGCCCGCGGGCACTCGCTGGAATTTCAAAAGAAGTGTCCTCGCATTCCTCCCGTGGCCAGGAAGGAGAATCAACTGCTGTTGGAGGTAAGGGCGATGCTCAAGAAGGGTGCCATCGCGCTCGTCCCCAAGAGGCTCCGGGGCTCCGGAGTATACTGAAGATACTGCCTCGTCAGAAAGAAGACAGGCGGTTGGCGCCCCATCCTGGACCTGCTTCGGTTGAACAAGTGCATCAAGGCACAGAAATTCAGGATGGTCACCCTCCAGCACGTGCTGGGACAGCTGGAGAAGGGCGACTTCCTATCGTCACTGGCCTGGAGGATGATTACTTCCACATCCCCATTCTAAAAGAACACAAAGTTCCTCAGATTAGTAGTCCAGGGGCGTCACTACCAATTCAGAGCCCTGCCGTTAGGATTAAAGTCGGCACCCAGGGTGTTCACCAAGTGCCTTGCACCTGTGGCAGCGCGGCTGCGCCTGCAAGGGATCCACGTCTACCCCTACCTGGACGACTGGCTAATCCGTGCAAGGTCAAGAGAACTCGCCATCGAACACACAGAGAGGACCGTCCGCCTGCTCACGGAGCTGGGATTTGCCATCAACTACCCCAAATCCCATCTGGTCCCGTCTCAGGTGGCACTGTTTCTGGGAGCGAAGCTCGATACAATGAAGCGATTGGCATCTCCGTCGGAAGAAAGGACGAAGGCCATTTTGGGCAAGGTGCAGCGCCTGTTCGCCACGGATGTGGCCAGAGTGAGGTCCATCGAGTCACTCCTCGGGATGATGTCCTCATGCATCTACCTTGTGCCCCTTTGCAGACTTCAGATGCTTCCGCAACAAGAGTTCCTCGACGCCCGCTGGATTCAAGCAGCGGGCAGCTTCGAAGACAGGATCCTGCTCGACGAGGAGTTCCGTCGGGCGATTCTATGGTGGGGTGCCCGTGCGCACCTATCGGCAGGCATGAACTTTCAGGCCCCAGCGTATCGGGAGACAGTAACGACAGACGCCTCCCTGGAGGGATGGGGGCCCACACCGGAGATCTCCACGCAAGAGGCCTCTGGCTCCCGGAGGAGAGGTCTCTTCACGTCAACATCCTGGAGCTATAAGCCGTGTTCTGGGCGCTCAGATCGTTCCTTCCATCCCTCAAGGACAAAGTGGTGGGGATCTTCACCGACAACACCACCACGATGTTCTACATCCGGAAGCAGGGAGGCACCAGATCCCCCAGCCCTAGCCAAGGAGGCCAAGGATCTGAGGCACTGGGCCGTCGCTCAGGGGATGTTTCTGGTTCCCTTCCACTTGGCAGGAATAAAAAACAACATCGCCGACTCACTCAGCAGGGAGCTGCGCTCGTTCCATGAGTGGGAACTACGCCAGGACCAGGTGGATCGGCTCTTTCAACGGTGGGGCAAACCCCAGATCGACCTGTTCGCGATGGCGACGAACTCCAATTGCCAGAGGTTCGCCAGTAGTTTCGCCCAGCCGAGGAGCATGGGCGATGCTTTCTCGTTCCCTTGGGATGGCCTGTTCCTGTACGCGTTCCCTCCGTTGCCGTTGTTGCTCCGTCTCATCAACCAGCTCAAGAGGTCCAGGTGCAGGATGATCCTCGTCGCACCGGCGTGGCCGAGACAGATCTGGTTCCCGGACCTTCTGGACTTCTAGCGTCCCACCTATCAAGCTGGCAACGGACACGGATCTTCTCTCCAGAGAAGGAGGCGCCATTTTCCATCATGGCACGGAGTCGCTGAACTTGCAGGCTTGGCTCCTGCAGCACTAGAGTTTGGAGGGTACGATATCCCGGCTGACTGCAGAGAGGTTCTTGCAAAAGCCAGGGCGTCCTCAACTCTTAAATGCTATGGACATAAGTGGAAGAAGTTCTATGTCTGGTGCCGTGCACAGAAGATTAACCCTCTGTGGATTACGGCCCCTCAAGTATTACCGTACCTACTGTCGCTGGCCAAAGCTGGACTGGCTCACGCCTCCATCACGATACATCTGGCTGCCATTTCCCGATACACCAGAACTACAGGACGGGCGTCCTTGTGGTCTCATCGTCTGGTGAAGGAATTTATGAAGGGACTATTCCGATCGTTCCTGCCGGTGAAGGCCCCTGCCCCGGCGTGGGAGTTCAACGTGGTGCTGACCAGGCTCATGGGGGGCCCCATTCGAGCTGATGCATTCGGCGCCGTTGAAGTTCCTGTCGTGGAAGACAGCATTCCTTGTAGCCATCACCTCCGCACGACGAGTGGTAGAGCTCCAGGCCCTATCTTGCAAGCCTCCATACTTGACTTTTCACAACACGAGGGTGGTGCTTAGGACGCACCCCTCCTTTATGCCCAAGGTGCCGTCGGACTTCCACCTCAACGAGCCCTTGGTGTTGCCAGTTTTCTTCCCGTCGCCTTAGTCTCCGGCCGAGAGGACTTTGCACTCGCTGGATGTGGCTAGAGTGCTGAAGTTCTACGTGGACCGCACAAAGAGTTTTCGGAAGACATCACAGCTGTTTGTGATCTTTGGACCTGTGAATCAAGGGAAGGCTCTCTCGAAGGCTTCCATTTCCAGATGGCTCTCCGGCTGCATCATGCACTGTCACCGGTTGGCAAACCGACTGCTGCCCGGCCGTCCGAGAGCCCATTTGACCAGAGCGATCGCTGCTACCACAGCGTTCCTGTCTGGTGTGCCCCTGCTGGACATCTGCAGGGCTGCTACGTGGAGGTCGACGCACACCTTCACGAGATTCTACTGCGTCAATCGGGACCCCAGTGAGGAGTCCAGGGTCGGCCAAGCAGTGCTGCGCAACCTGTTCGCTTAAGGTGAGCCTGGTGAGGAGGTAAGAGATGCTTAATGTTGAGTTGTTGTATTGCTTAATGTTGAGCCTGTTGCCACCTCCCGTGGTTGTGCATATGTATACTGCTATGTATTCTTGTATTCATGAGTATGTGAATCCATGCCAGACCCCATGCTTGAGAAGGAACAAGTTACTTACCTGTAACTGTTGTTCTCCAGCATGGGTCTGGCATGGATTCACATGCGAACCCTCCCTCCTTTCCCTCTGCGGCTCTTCACTTGGTCATACTGCCACTTTACGTGCTACCAAATCTGAGGATGGCTGCTGGGGGAGGGGCTTAGGTAGAGGGCAGTCATTGGCTGGGGGCAGTATGACCCAGAGATCAGTGATTGGTTACTACTAAGAAAGACAGATCAGAAACGAAACTGATACTGATTTTTTTTCTTTACCGAGGATTCCCGGCCTGACGACGGGGAATATTCATGAGCATGTGAATCCATGCCAGACCCATGCTGGAGAACAACAGTTACAGGTAAGTAACTTGTTCCGTACTAAATGCTCCTGGAGAGTTGGAACAAACCAGTCTTCCTGGATATCTGCAGCAATGTGCTGCTTAGAAACATGAGATGGATGATGAAGCTGGTCAAATGCTACCACTAGTAACTCATATCTCATAACTACTTTTCCCGTTACCTCATGTCTCCATAATTAATCAGTAGTGGATTGTATACACCCTCTTTTGATCCACAGTTGCTTTTCCTCCTTTGGTGCTTGTCCCTTTAACTCAATTTGTGACTTTGGCAGTGAATTATAGGGGGTGGGGGTTGTTCGGTATTGGGTGTTAACAGAGGGTATTCTGCTGGGTGCTGTACTGGAATGTATGCCGCTAGTTAGGCTGCCGCGTCTGTGGCAGCATTTCCGAGGAAGACTTTGCAAGTGCAAAATCTGTGCGCACCGCTGGACTGTTTTGCTAAAACTGCCACTTGAATGCCTACTGACCAAAATGTATTCAGTTTGTTTGCTAATGTCCTGATTAATGCACATTAGTGACTTATACACCTGATTTAGCCTGAATGCTCAAAATACAAGTTTGCTTGATTCTGCCTGAATGCTCTCACTACTGCCAGTATCCCAGACTTGGCTCACAAAATGTAGGTGCTTTCTGCTGCATCCATCTCAATCGCTGTCAATTTAGACAATCAGATAGTCAATGTCAACCTTCTACCTGACTTTGAATCTAGGTGAATCCTTGCCCCCCCCTTTGTCAATGCATTCCATTGTGTTTTAGCTGTCTACGTGACTCTTGAATCTAGGTGTATCTCTGGCCCATTCAGTCATTGCAATCTAATGTGCCTTAGCTGCCTACCTGATTCTGATCCTAGGTAAGGCTAACCTTAACAACTCAGGAACCAGCTGATATCAAACACATGCCCACTGCTCACACCTCCCACTAAAATGTACTCACAGCCATACTCCCCACTACCAACTCCCAAACCATCACCATCCACCTACTATACAGACCCCCAGGACCTCTAGGCTCCTTTGAGGAAGACCGTAACTCCATCCTCTCTAACAACTTAAAAAATACCTCTCAATGCCTCCTCTTAGGAGACGTTAACCTTGGCTACAATGACCCTTAAGACACCCAAGCGTCAGCCATTAATTACTCACTATCAGAACTAGGCTTCACCCAAAGAGTGTCCACCCCCACTCATAACAAAGGGAGAACTCGACTGGATAGCAGACCACAACTGCGCGATCTCCATCACTGCCATCACCCCGCAATCTTAGTCTGACCACCACCTCCTCTCCACACTCGAAGCAGACAGCCCTATCGCTAATATCTCCCTAGCCTCAGCCATCCCGACTAGAAGCAAGAAAAACATAACTGTGGAAAAACTCATCCCTCTCATTCTACCTATACTGAACCAACTCCAACCCCCACCATCTGGTTGAAAGTTACAACAGCATGTGCCTAGCCCTAGATGCCATCGCACCACTAAAGCTGAGAAAACCCAAGCCAATAAAACACCTGAATACTTGGTTCACGGCCCACCTAAAAGCCCTCAGACTAGAGAAACTTAAAAAGGAACAAATTTGGAGACAAAATCCCACTGACAGCAACAAGCTGATCCTCAACAAAATAGTCTCTACCTACAAAAAAGAAATCCTCCTCGCCAAACAAGAATCCTACAATCTGAGAATACTGCATGCCAAATCCAGCACTAAAGAATTGTTCACCATCCTTAAAGAGCTGGAGACTCCCATCCCGGTCCCAGACACCTGCAAAAAAGACAAACAATGGTGCACCAGCATCCAAAATGGCCTTTCCAATAAAGTCGCAGGCCTCCAAATCAAAATGAACAAGAAAGAGACCCTATCCAAGGCCAAACCTAACAACACCACTCGCACCATCCCTCAACACCCTCCGCCCAACCCCCCCACTCGCTTCAGCTTCTCCAAAGTCTCCACGCTAGAAGTGGAAAAAATCGTACTCGGCCTCAAGCCTTCTAACTGCCAAGGCGACCTATGCCCACCTCAAATCATCAAAGACGCGGCCAGAGACCTATCTCCATTTATCACCAAACTCATCAACGCCTCCTTCTCTTCTGGCACCATCCCCAACAACCTCAAAGAATCCTAGGTCCTCCCCGTACTAAAAAAACCCACACTCGACTCAGCCATACCCACTAACTACAGACCCACCACCACCGTCCCCTTCCTACTAAAAATCCTCCACAAGACAGCCTACCTTCAAATTCAAAAATTCCTTGAACAAAACCACATCCTAGGAGTCCGGCAATCAGGTTTTAGACCCCAACACAGCACAGAAACCGCACTCATCGACCTCAAGGCCCAAATTGACACTCTGAGAGATAATGGGAAAACTGCCTTATTGCTCCCCCTAGACCTCTCGGCAGCCTTTGATCTTGTTGATCATAAAATGCTATGTAGCCACTTAGACTCGGCAGCCCACTTTTCCCAAGAAGCTATAGGCTGGATCACATCATTCCTAAGCAACAGATCCATGCGCGTCTTCTCCACCACGCCCTCCGCTGACCCCATTCCGATCACATGCGGGGTCCCTCAGGGGTCATGTGTCTCCCCCACACTGTACAACGTGTTCACTAAGCCCCTGTTTGATGATCTCGACGGTTTGGGTATCCCCTACACTAACTATGCTGATGATACCCAAATCCTCATCCCGTTGACGGGAGACTACAACACGGATTTGGCCTTGGTGAACAAGGTGTACCTCCTCATCCAGGCATGGATGGCCTCCCATAGTCTATGCCTGAATGATGACAAGACCGAACTCATCATCCTGGGATCAGCCACGAACCTAAACAAACTGGACCTCAACTACTCCAGCTTCACCATTGACGGCAACCCTATAAAGGTAGCTAAGGAAGTGAAAACCCTTGGCATCTATCTCGATTCCACCCTCTCCTTCCATAAACAGGTCAGCTCCATGGCATCCACTACAGCCTACGCAGGCAAGCTTATACACTCTGCAAAATCCTTCCTCTCCACCCAAAGTTGCATTACTCTAGCCAGAGCTCTCATACTATCTAAACTGGACTATTGTAACTCCCTCTATGTAGGCGCCAACAAACAGATCGCCAATAAAATCCAGATCCTACAGAACAATGCCTTCAGAGCAGCGCTTAACTTCCCTAAAAGAGAACACATCTCAAATACTAGGAGAACCCACAACTGGCTCACTACCTCGGACAAAACTCTGCTTAAGGTAGCCTCCCTCGCCCACAAATGCCTTAACAACGCAGCTCCCAGTTATCTCTCTGACAGAATAACCAGATACATGCCCAACAGACTCACCAGAAATAGCAATGCTAACCTGCTCGCTGTTCCCAGATTCAAGCGCATGAAAATGGGCGGCAACAGCTTCCAGGTAAAAGCAGCCCATCATTGGAACTCGCTACCACCCTCCGTCAGAGCACCTCAAACCTACCACCAATTTAGTTGTAACTACCTCCAGTGGCTTAAGAACAAAGACCAATAATGACAGCCAATAATGACACCCTGCAACTACTACATATTTGTTCAACTTGTAACTATGTCATAATGTTACTCTGTATCCTTGTAACTGTTTCTACTCACTGTAACTGCATCTACCCACTATGTATAATATTGTAACTAAGTTGAGAATATTCTTGTAATGCTTGCGCCCTCATACCTTCTGGTCCGGTGCGCCAAATAAATAAATAAACAAACAAACATTTTCTGTGGTGTTGGTGTGGGCGGTGCATTTTATGACTACCACTGTGAATGGCTGTGAATGAGCCTCTCTAATAACGTGGCATTTTGAACTGTGGACTTAGTCAGCCCTCTTGAACCCCCTCCTCTTCCAACGTGCAAGACTGGCGTGCAATGTTGTAGTGACGTACGCCAAATCTGAATATATGGTCTTGTGTCACCCCTGTGAGGCTTGTAGTGCTTCTACGGGAGCATTGAGTTCCACCGCCTGAGCTGAAAAGTGTATTGGCAATCTTTTTGTACTAATGTTTCATATTCAGTGTCAGCTAGGCGCACCACAGCAGCCCCTGTGTGTCTCAAGCCCGTGCCCTGGTCAGTTGTCGCTGACCCATCAATGAAGCGTTCCCCTCCCCTTGGAGTGGGCTAACTTTTGCTTTGGGGATGTCGTACTCCTCCCTTTCACAAGATACACAATAATTTTGGGCCATGTCTTTGTCTGTGCACATTTCAGTCAGCAACGTAGCTGGGTTTACTGTTTTGCATCTTACAAGGTTGATA
The DNA here is from genome assembly GCF_040938575.1 of Ambystoma mexicanum. Lineage (NCBI taxonomy): Eukaryota > Metazoa > Chordata > Amphibia > Caudata > Ambystomatidae > Ambystoma > Ambystoma mexicanum. The sequence goes on from NC_090934.1 coordinate 234,044,943, forward strand.
TTTGTGCTGGATATGATGATCTCATAGGCAGACACTCTGTGTTGTTAGAGTGGACTTTGATCTTTTCAGGATAGCTAACACTGCGTGCTACACGTACAAGGTGACGGAGCACCCTATTACTATAGTGGAGCTCTTTTCAATTGCATATACTTGAGCAGCAAGTGCCTGTTCCCGTGCAACTGCCCCTGCATTACTGAGTCTAACATGCTGCTGTAGAAGGCTCTTGATTTGTGGCCCATTGTGCTTTTCTGTGTTAGTACTGCCGTCATGAGTTGGCTGTTGGAGTGAGAGAATAAGTAAAACTCCTGAGTGTAGTCTGGGGTAGCTAGCACTGGGGCAGTAGATATTACTTCTTCGAGGTCATCAAAATTGATGAGCATGTCTTATGTCCATACAATCCTATCAGTCTCTTTAGGCCTCTTTGAAGCCGTGCAGGAGGGGCCTGGTGTAGGTGGCATAGTAGTGTATCCAGGCGCTACAATAGTTACGCAAGCCTAAGAACTTTTATCATCTCCCTCACTGTGGTGGGATGTGGAGTGGCACACACAGATCTTGCGCGATCAGGTATTATCCTTTTTATGTTCGCAGGTATCAATTACCCAAAATACAATACTTCCTGCAGGTAATACTGTCATTTGCCTTGTCAACCTTGTAACCCTTGCAGCCCAAGAGCTGCAAAAGTGTTATCAAATTTTTCCTGCACTGGTGTTCACCGTCACTGCATACCAGCAGATCGTCCATGTACTGGATGATCGTGCTGGCCACATGCATATTTCCGAAGTCAGCATGGAGAATTCTTTTAAAAATACTCAGCGACTCACAGTACCCTTGAGGCAGTCTCTTGTGTTCAAATCTCAACCCCCATTTGTAAGCGCAGTGAGATATTGTGAGTCGGGTTGCAGTGGAATGGAAAATAATTTTTTTTGAGATCCATCAAAGTAAAGTGGGTTGCTTTCCTGGGGATGGTTCAAGTATTTTCACAGGGTTTGGAACCCCAGGAAATTCAGCTTGTACGTCATTTAGGGGGTGTAAATTCTGGATCATCCTCCAACTGCCACCTCTGTCTTTTTTATAGGATAGCTGTGTTGCAGGTGGAGGTGGATGGCACTATTATTCATTGGTTTAATGGGGCATGGATGGTGTCCATAATCCCTTCCTCTACCTCCCTTGATAGAGGATACTGTCTCACTGGGGGCAGTACAGCACCTGGCTTCAGTGTTATTCGCACCATGGTCACTCCTTGTAACAGTCCTACATCATGGGCCTTTGTGATCCACAGTCTTTTGGGTACTTGTTCTCGGTCTCTGCCAATAAAGTAGGGTGGGGCGGGGCTACGAGGGCCATTGAACTTCTCGGTACTGTATCATAATTTCACAGGAGATACAAATAGCCAATACAATTTCACCATCCTCTGGTTTGTCTTCAAACAACTCTGCATCAGTTACCTCCCTAAGAGGCACTGTAGGCTGAATACAGAGCACTGTGCGCCACTCGCACCCATCCGGGTGACTCCCTATGAAAACAATTCTCCTTGCCGAAACCACCAGGCTTTGCAAATCTAGGGACAATATCGTTCCCGCCACTAACTAAGGGATCACCACAGGGTGAAAAATGTGGGCCACCGCCTCAAGAAACACTGTAATCCTGTACATGAACATGTCTGGGTCCATGAGAATCCCACACACCACTTCTTCACCGCCTCTTGCATATATGATAACCATTGCTCTCATCCCGTGCATTCCTGGGGTGGCACATACTATTCCACTGTCTGTAAAAGAGATGGTCATGTTCAATTTGCTAAGCAAATCACAGCCCAACAAGTTTATCGGAGAGCTTTCGGAATACAATAGGGGAGCCTGCACTACCTCTCTCCCTCCCCCCCCCCTATTTTAATGTCAACCTCTTTAGGGTATGGGACCGTGGCAACAGCCCCAAAGAAGCCCTGCGTGTCAAGAATTTCACCCGATAATGGGAATTTTTCCTCACTGATGCATGATTTAGTGGCACCTGTATCAACCATAAAGATGAAAAGTTTGTTTCCCATCTCAGCGCCCACTATGGGTTCCGCGTCAGGGTGAACTGTCATGCATAGTACTGGGCACGCGAGAGCTGTCTGTGAGCTGTCCTAGTCTGGTTAGTTTGTACCGGGGAAGGAAAAAGGGTTACCTCCCATGACACTGATCCCCCGGTAAAGTGCAATGATGCCATTAGGTACAGAATAATTTGTGGACATGTATCCTCCATGTAAACAGCTAGGCGGGGCGCATGTGGCTGGGCAGCTGGTGAGCTTGGCATTTGTGCACCTAGGGGTCGAGGGGACAACTGGGTATATTCCTGATGGCTCTTCTACGGTATCGAAGTTGGTATTTGAAGTTGCCCTTGTGACTGGGGCTGTGGACAATAGATATGGGTTGTATCCCGCCCCTGGCCTGCTCCTGTACTCTCTTGCAAAGTGCCACCATTTACTGCAGCTCCGATATTGCATGGGCCCCATACCACCACCTCAAGTTCCCATGCCTCCAAACCCTTCAAAGGCCCCTCTTCCCCTTCTAAACACACTTCTTCCCCCCTGCTGACCTCCTTGCTGCCACTTGGGGCTGTGGTGCTGATGCCCCCCTCCCCACTTTCCTTGTCCTCCTCCTGGCCAAAATGCAGCTATCCTCGTGTCTGCGGGCACCTATGTGCTCCTTGCTGTTTCTATCGGCACGGATGCAGGTGCCGTCCCTTCTGCTGCTATTTTAGATAGCATTTTCTGTACTAATTTTGCTTCTGCCTTTTATCTGCTGCACTGCTTCCTTTTTGCGCTCAATTCATTTACAATGGTGTATTCTTATCGTCTGAATTTCTGCCTACCCTATTGCTTCAATGCCCACTATTTTGTCGCATGCCTTCTGCACCTCCTTGGGTAAGCACCTTTTTATAACAAAATAAAAGAGGAACTGATTGTTCCCCCATCTCCGCCCTCCACATCTCTTGAATTGTGATAATATATTGCTCAGGGTCCTCATTCTCTCCCATAGTGTATTGCATTATAGACTGTAAGTGTCGGGTGTCGGGATATGTTTGCCGTAGTGCATCCCGCATCTGCGCCCTAATGTTTTTGAAAGGTGCCCCACTATGTGCATCATTGTCTAATTTCACTCCTTGGATATCCCGTCTTGACCCATATGCCCCAGGCCTGATCACCAACAATTGCCACCAGCAAACTTTTCATATTTCCCACAGCTAGAGGAACGCTTGCCATCTGTTTTTCAAACGCTTAAATCCATTTTCCAGCCCCAGCAGTATGGGGTGGGAGCGCCTTGATCAAACTGTTTGTCCATTTGTGCCCAGGGCACATAATGTGTTCTCCCCGGACCTTTGTGTAATAGTGGCATCTGCGTGCCCATCTCCTTCCCTTCCATCCAACACTTCCTTGTTTCCTTGCAACTGCCACTCGCCCATATCTATTCCTCAATCGTGGCCACACAAGCTCTCCAATCGCGGTGTTATTTCTGGTTCCCGTTGTGCTTCCTAATCCTAGTCTATTGTGTGCCATTTATCTTCCATCAACTCTGTCTGTTTCTCTATTGGACCTCACTGTCCCGTATCCCAGGCTCCCTGCTCGCCTTCCCTTACCCTCTGTCTTCCCGATGTGCACATCCTTAATGGCCGTACTATCCAACCTAAATAAGATGAATCCGCCCTCCATTTATCTAGTAACTCCCATTCACCCTTCCCTCACTCTGTGTTGTTCTCAGTTGTGCTAACTCCACTCGCACCACTTCCAGCGCCTCCTCTAACTCCTTCTGCCCTTTACAGTCTTGAGGTGGGGCAGTAATTAGGGTGGAAATATATGGTTGGTGCGGAGGTGGGCACATAGGTCGGGTTAGTGTATCACGCTGCTGGGTGAGCAGTTAATAGATATAATCCCTTATGTTCTGTTGAGGGTCCACCCCCTCTACTACGGCGGCCCCTCCATGGGTATTTCGCACCCTTCCCTCATCGGGGTCCTCTGCATCCTCAATCATCTTCAAACATCTAAAATCGTGTTCCTCTTCTCTAGCTGCTTGCCTTCGTACTTCACTGCTAAAAATGTGTTAATGTGTTATAGCACTCCCCTATTGTGGGTCCCCTGCTCTGGCCAGTAGCGGGGCATCCACCCTCGTGTCTCTACCACCCATTCCTTGCAGTACTTTTATATCTTCTCTCTATACAATGGCAGCGCGCTATACATGTACTCTAACGGAGGCCCTCCTCCCATTTTAGCAACTAAAACGCTCAAACCGCTTAGACTTTAACTTGCACGCTGCGTATGCTGCAGTTGTCAAATCCAGTCTTCTGTCCCCTCTTCCCTGTTGCTCCCAGTCAAAGTTCTCTCCCCCCCCCTTCACACATGCTGAATACCACGCTACACTCATTCAAAATATTTAAAATGTCATACCAACATCAACCTGCTTTGGGCCTTCACTCCTTACATATAAATAATCGCAATACACTAAAACAACAAGCTAAAACAAATACTGCTATATCCGAGCCCCCTTATTATGCAGAGCGTCTACTTGTTTACCGTCGTGTCACAAAAAAAATGGTACCATCATCTCCCATCGTTTGGGAAGGTTCCCTACACGCCTTTATTTTCCTTCCTTATTATTCCTTTTCAAAATTCGAAATAAAACGGCAAAAGAATTCTCCTTTACCACACAATCAAACACACCATTCCATCATTTGCACAATCCCCGTTTTCCACACACATCCTTCCCCTACTTGTTAACACTTGAAAGGGTATACTCACATACGCGTTTTCACCCGAACTCCTCCGTCACGGGGTCCCAACAATGGCATGCATTCTCCCTGCAGCCGCACCACGCCCCGCTTCAAAGAGCAGAGAGGAATTCTATAAAAACAGCTCCTGCACACCTGGGATTGACGCGTCTGGGACTGGACACTGCAGGTGGGCATGGCCCCTTCGAAGAAGTGGCCTGGAAGCCTCTGTCAGTATGGGGGCCGCTGGGATCACGTTGAGGTCACCAAATGAAGGCAAGTCCAGCACGCTCACACCAGAAAGAATACAACCCGCTAGGGAAAAAGGCCAGAGACACTGCTTGCAAGGATAACACATTTTTATTCCTACAAAAGGAAGTGCATCAGCAAAGAACTTTGCTGCCGCCAAACGTTCTGCCAAATTAGGTGTGTGCAATAAGCTAAAAAGGCACCTAGCGTCCTCTATGTTGTCATTACATACAGTGAAAACCTGCAAGGCTGGTTGGCGAGACCCTATACATGGGTGCCCCACTGCACAGGGAATGCTAGGCCATTGGTCCCAGCCTTCTTCTCCATCTCCAACCACGAGGGTGCTGCTGGGCACGTTATCTACAGTAGAACAAGGACTAATAAGCAATTAGTTACTTCAAAAACAATGCGACTCTCACTGTAATGGTGCACCTGGGAGACATAGATATGGGCCCAGAGGGAGAACCGAGGCCATACTAACTTGCATACTTCACTCATTCACAGATGCGCCAGTAACCTCCCAAGGTCTTCCGCCCTCATTTTGGGCTATAATTTCATCCCTCCCTGGCACCTTGCAGCACACATCACATGACCCGAATGTGAAGGCGAGATAGCCTTGCTTTCTGATCTTCTTGATTGATCGAGGGTCTTACAGCTTTATATCAAGGAGTTCCCCCCCCCTTCTCACCTGAGTTCGATCTTTGCTGGATTTCTTGATCGATGCCTTCTTGTGGACGGATCGAGTCTTGAATAAGGCTGCACGAGTCTCTTTCGACTCCAGCGTGCGTTCAAGGTTCCAGGATGCAAGAATCCGGGAAATGTTCAGAGTGCGCTACTAGCACACGAGTCCAGGAATCAAGAAAGGAAGGAAAGGGACTAGGAATGGGGTAGGCTGGAAGAAGCAAGGAAAACAATACCACGAGCTACGGAGCACACGCCTGGTTCCTACTTCGCAATAGCATTGAGACGCGCAGAGCCGCGGTTTATTAATAGAACACGCTACGTCCAAGGTGTAGAGCGAGGAAGGTGTTTCACAGTGGACGGCCATATTGGAAGTACAAGGGAGTGTAAGCCCCATGTTGAGACAAGGACCTGGAAGTCCAAAAGGGGCGTATTCTGTAGTTCATGACAGCATGCCTCCTCCGAAGACCCGCTCCTCCAGGTTTGCCCGGATGTATAGGGTGAAATCTTCTGAGCAGTCGAGGGGACTTGAGATTAGAAAGTGGTTCCCAGGTTCTTTCACTAGGAGGATATCCTTTCCATTCAACCAGGTATTGAAGCTGATCCCGTTTATACCTGGAGTCACATACTCGGGATACTTCATATTCCAATTGGTTGTCGACCAGCAGAGGAGGTCGGCAGGATTTCCGGGAGGATTGGGTGTAGGATTTTAATAAGGATGTGTGAAATACTGGGTGGATTTTCTTCCAGGAGTCTGGTAGTCTGATCCGGTATGAAACTGGATTCATAATTTCCTTGATGGGAAATGGACCATAGTACCGAGGGGCCAACTTGTTTGGCCGTAGATGTCAGGGTAGTAATTTCGAGGACAACCAGACTTGATCACCAATTGCCTAAGAAGGACCTGGTCTTCTTTTGGAATCCGCATACCTCTTAGTCTGTGTTCTGACCCTCTCTAAGTTTTCTTTGGCCTCCTGGTGTACGTTGATGAGGGTTTCTATCCAGGAGTCGACAGTAGGTACTGGTGTAGGATGAGGGAGAACAGAGGGTAGAACCGATGGATGGAAACCTTGGCTACAATAAAAAGGACTGGTCTTAAGTGCTGAATGATCGGAATTGTTTTAGGCAAATTCAGCCACGGGTATCCGGAGCAACCAGTCATCCTGAACCTTGGTGGCGAAACATCGAAGATACTGCTCCAGGGTCTGATTAGCACGTTCTGTGGCCCCGTTGGTTTGGGGATAACCAGATGAGAGGGTGCGTTGGATTCCCAAAATGCGACAGAGATGTTTCCAGAATTGAGAGACGTATTGAGGTCCTCTATCAGATATGATCTTGGAAGGAAGCCCATGTAAACGGAATATGTGTTTGGATGAGGATGGTAGCTTACACAGGGGTGTAAAATGAGCCATATGAGTGAACAAGTCTATGGTAACCATGATGGTTATGTTCCTCGGGAAGGTGGTAATTCCACAATGAAGTCTGGAGCAATGAATTCCGATGGCCTTGTTGGCAGTGTAGGTTGCAGTAGAAGACCCGCCGTTTATTTTGACTGCAGATAGTACAAGCTTTGATGTAGTGCTGTACGTTGGTCTTCATTCCAGGCCACCAAAACTGTCTTTGTATGAGACGGAGGGTGTTGGTTATGCCACAATGTCTGGAGTGAAGGGTATCATGACAGAGGTTTATTATTCTTTGTTGTAATTTCTGTGTAGGAATGACCAGTGCATTGTCCTTGAATAAATATCCTTCCTTAACTCTTAGGTTCCATGGATTCTTCCTTGAAATATCCTTCCAGGGGTCAGAGGATTATGTTTGCACTCGAATTTCTTCCAGGAGGTTGACTGCTTGAGCTACAAAGATCGTGTGGGGAAACATCTTAGGATAGGCCCTGTCTTCAGTAGTTACATAGTCAGGACGTCGAGATAAGGCATCAGCAGTCATGTTTTGTGATCCGGGAACATGAGTGATTTGGAATTGGTACTGGGCAAAGAAGTTGGCCCAACGCGCCTGACGACTGTTCCTGCACTCCAACGACTGTAGAATTTGAAGATTCCGATGGTCCGTGCGGACCTGAACTGGATATCTAGCACCCAGAAGTAGATGTCGCCATTCAGTGAAGGCTTGGCGGATGGCTAACAGTTCCTTTTCTAGGACGGAGTAATGTGTCTCACTGGGAGTCAGGGTTTGTGAGAGGTAAGCAATGGGGTGTTCCAGTTTATCCTGAAGTTCCTGCTTCAAGACCGCTCCTATGGCGTAGTTGGAGGCATCCGTTTCCATTAGGAATGGCCGATTTATGTCGGGTTGGGCCAAGATGGGGGCTTGCATGAACTCTGTCTTTAAACGTTGGAATGCCTTATCTTGCGGTGTAGACCAGATAAAGGGGGTGTCTTTCTTCAAGAGGGCAACGATCGGCTGAACGATCTCGGAAAAGGTAGAAATGAACTTCCGGTAGAAGTTGGCAAGCCCCAGGAAGGATTGAACTTGTTTCACGGATGTGGGAGTGGGCCATGCCAGTACGGCCTTTAGCTTTTGAAGGGTCCATACCAATTCCTTCTGGGCTAAGGATAAATCCTAGGTAGTGAACAGAAGTAACGTGAAACAAGCATTTTTCGGGTTTGGCTAAAAGTTTGTGTTCACGGAGTCGTTGTAATACTGCCTTTACATGTTCTTCATGCTTTAGAGGATCCTTGGAAAAGATCAATATGTCATCCAGATAGACAATGACGAAGAGGAATAACATGTCAGAAAAAAACCCTATCCATAAAACGTTGAAAAACTGCGGGGCATTAGCTAGTCCAAAGGGCATGACTAGATATTCATAGTGACCAAAGGGTGTTCTAAAGGCTGTTTTCCATTTGTCTCCTTCCCGGACACGGATCAAATGATAGGCACCCCGGAGATCCAACTTCGTGAATATTACGGCGCCTCTCACAGCTTCCAGGCTATCCGAGATCAGGGGCAGTGGGTACCGATCTTTGAGGTGCATTGATTTTAGCCACTATAGTCCAGGCAAGGTCGGAGTTCCTTGGTGTCCTTCTTGGGAACAAAGAACAATGAAGCACCCGCTGGAGGTTTTGAGGGTTTTATGGTGCTGTTTTCAAGGTTGGTATCCAGGTATTCTCGGAGGGCCTTTTTCTCTGGTTCGGAAAGGATGAACATTCTGCCGAAGGGAATCACTGCTGAGGCATCTGTATCTATGGCACAGTCTTCAGGTCTGTGAGGGGGGTAAGGCCTGGACTATGGCAGTTGAAAATACATCAGCATATCCCTGATAGGCTTCTGGGACCTGTATGATATTGGAAACCATGAGTGGTGTTTGATGGTCTCTTAGTGGTTCTTTAGGGGGTGTCGAGGAAGGATCCAGGAATAGACAGTGGGACATACAAAACTCTGAGCCTAGGAATAGTGATCCTGCTGTCCAATTGATATATGGATTGTGCTTCTGTAACCAGGGCATACCCAATACCATGGGGTAATGAGCTGACTTAATGATGTCGAATGTAATCCGCTCTTGGTGATGGTTTATGGAAAGCTGGATCTTTTGTCTGCAGGCTTATGGGTCCTGAAGTGAGGGGTCTTCCGTCGATTGCTTCCACCGGCTGCATGGTGCTTCGTGTCTTGTACGGAATATGACTAATAACCCAGCCTTGATCCCCAATGGGGTAGGTCTTATTCTTGGAGGGCGACAGGAAGGCCTGTAGTATCACCAAATTGTTTTGTCCAGGAGAGTTCAAGGATGGAATTGATGTGGAGCAAACATCTCTCTCCTGAAGCTCTGCTCCATCTAGGATCAGGAGCTGGCGTTTCCCGAACGCCGAGGAGCTGGCGTTTCCCGAACGCCGAGGAGGGGCTAGAGGACACTCCCTAACCAAGCGTTTGTCTGAGGCACAATACATGCACAACCCCCTATAAATCCTTCTCATCCTTTCTTGCGCGGATATAGGTCCACGGAAGGCTCCTATCTGCATGGGTTCTGGTTCAGAGACTGAGCCTGGGTTTGTGTCCGTCTTGGTGGTACTCTCGAAGGACAGCTTCGGAGGATTATCTCTGGATTTCTTCTTCTCTGCCTTCCTTTCCTGGATATGGAAATCTATTTGCATGGCAAGGTCCATTAGTGCCTGGAATGAGTTTTGGCGAGCCACTCTGGCCAACTCATCCTTAATCTCCTCATTCAGTCCTCTCCTGAAAAGGGTAAAACTGGCCTCAGGGGACCAATCAGCTTCCTTGACTAATCGCTTGAATCGGGTAACATAGGTGAGCATATCCTGGGATCCTTGCTGAAAGTCTAACAGGCGTTCCTGGGCATTATAGACCTGCTCTGGACAGTCAAACATGGTCTGAAGGGCTTGTATGAAGCCATCACAGTCATCTAGGAGAGCATTGCCGGAATTAATGAGGGGCGCAGCCCAGGTTAAGGCGTTTCCTGAAAGGTGGGAAATTATGGACCTCACCTTAGCCCTGGGAGTTGAAAAGTAGTAGGGCTTAAAAGTAAAGTGGACCAAACATGAATCCAGGAATCCGCAAAGGGTTTTTGCCGACCCATCGTATTTGGCCACTATGCCGCCCAGCAACACCCTTTCTTTTGTGGCAGAATCACGGGATAGAACTAATTGTTTGAGAGCTGCGTTTTCTGCCTTTAGATTCTGCACCTCGGTAGATAGCTCTTGCATGCCACGCATCAGGTCCTGGACGGCCGCTTCCATGTCCATATCTAGTTCGGTCAGTTGGCGCCTCAAACTGTCAAGGAGTCCCCCCCCCCCCCGTTCTCACCTGAGTTCGATCTTTGCTGAATTTCTTGATCGATGCCTTCTTGCGGACGGATCGAGTCTTGAATAAGACTGCACAAGTCTCTTCCGACTCCAGCGTGTGTTCAAAGTTCCGGGATGCAAGGGTCCAGGAATCCGGGAAATTTACAGAGTGCGCTACTAGCACACAAGTCCAGGAATCAAGAAAGAAAGGAAGGAAAGGGACTAGGAATGGGGTAGGCTGCAAGAAGCAAGGAAAACAATACCGCAAGCTACGGATTACACTCTGGTCGCTACTTCGCAATAGCATTGAGACGCGCGGAGCCGCGGAAGGCGTGGTCTATTAATAGAACACGCTACGTCCAAGGTGTAGAGCGAGGAAGGTGTTTCACAGTGGACAGCCATGTTGGAAGTACAAGGGAGTGTAAGCCCCGTTGAGACAAGGACCAGGAAGTACAAAAGGGGTGTGTTCTGTAGTTCATGACACTTTATGGTCGGTGGTCTGGACCTGGCTGCGACCCTGGTTTGTAGGGGTCTTGAGATCAAAGCATAGGAGGGCTACAGCTCTGATGCAGATGGGGTGTTGGGGCTGAGGGGCCATGCTATCTGTATCATGGGATGGTAACTGCCAAGAGGAAGAGGCGCTCTGCCCCCTTTCCGTGGCCTTGCAGAACACATTCTTCCCAGGGTGTGAAGGCATACAGCCTCTGAAACAATGAAAGGCATGTAACTCCCTGACGCTCACTCACTCGTGGTGTGGGTTATGTCTGTGCTAATAATGCAGGCCTAATACTAACACGGTTGGTGCGTACACTGTGCTTGGGCTATGTTCCAAAATGGCTGGCAATAACTAAGTTGGCGTTTACACTTGCCTCTACTATATAGCCCATAATACATGCACTACGCGATTGTGCTCTCTCCTGCATGCACCCCGCCCGCTCTCTCGACATCCAGTCTGTTTGTTTCTCATTCGGAATTGCCTAGAGGGGTGGGAAGACCCTCTCTTCTTCCCAGCACAAGCCAGAAGCAGCATGTTGGCGTCTTGTCAAAGCAATGCCAGAACCCCACACAGTCCTGGATGGTAGAAACTGACAAAAGGGGCCTGACAAAGGAGACCGGAGCAAGGTCCGGAGCGTGGAACTGGGCTGGCCAGAGAGATTGCACCTCCTAATGTGCACTGCCGCTGGAAAGAAGGTATGCATATTCGTACAAGGAGCTGGTGGAGGTCAGTGATGCCACAGCAGAGCCCATGCCGGGCCGAGAATCAGCATACCTCACAAGGGGGCGAAGCTAGCAAGAACAGTGAAGCGGAGAAAGCCCTTAGCCCGTGTTGGGCTGAGAATCTACATACCCCACAAGGGGAAGAAAGAACGAAGGGGTGAAGCAACTGACAAACACTGACAGGCCGAGAAAGGTGCAAGTCCACACTGTGCTGAGAATTTGCATACACCACGAGCATGTGAGAAAAGGGAACAGCAAAATAGGTCTAAGAAAGCCCATACCAGGCTGAGAGTCCAAAAACCCCAGCAGTGGGTAAGAGAATCAACTTATGAGAGGCTGAAGGGCTGAGGAGCTCAGCCAAGAAAATAAAATATCCACAATGGGATACGAAGTGTCACATCTCAAGTAAGAGAAAGCAAAGAAATTACCCCTTCAGCTGGCGTGAGAACCATATTAGGTGGTGTGAATACCAACCAACCCAGGTCACAAGGACCTGTTATTTCCACAGAGGAGAATACATCCTCGGAGACGGGATAGGTATAGAATTGTTTGAACTGCCAGACGAGGCCCTTTGGGAAAGAGGAAAACGGAGAGACATTTATTTCTTTTGATTTTGAAGTACAACCACAGGCCTAGTGCGAGAAGACATTGAGAACTTTTTTGTGGGGGTCAGAAAACCAGCCATCTCTAATCCACGTCAAAGGGGAAGTAACCCTATTCCAACTAAAGTCTATATTATCTTTTTTTCTTTCATAGTGGTAAGTGGTAGGGCAGATGTTAGGGTATTGCAGGTTTGAACTGAGGACAACATTTCTTTGTACGACATCTTGACGAGCACCAGTTTATTGAACCCATCTAAGAAGTAGGGCTTAGAAGAGTCATTATTGCTTTGAAAAAAAGAAGCCTGTTTTAAACACGTCCTTTTGTCCATCTCCTATGTCCGACTTACCACATCATACATGATGAGAATCAGATGAGCTCTGAACATGCTTTAGGTTTTGGACCCCCATGCAAATACCTCCAAACACAGACAGACACAGTAGCACACACACGCACACCAACAGCATTGGGACACACTTAGCACTGGCCAATGCATACACAAACACACACTCAGAAACATAAGCACTTGAGTGAGTCTCTGCTTGTATGGCCTCATGAGGATTCTCACAGGTGGATTGAGGCTCTGTTTCACTGGTGGAAACTGTGGTAAGTCAGAATCAGGACTTGGACAACAAGACATATTTCAAGGGTCTTGTAAAATGCTAAAAAATGCCCTGCAACCAATCAACAATGTGTGTGTGTGTATGCGTGTGTGCAAGTATGTGCGCATGCATGTGCTGAGCTACAGCCAGGGTCTTTTGCCCCACCCCTCCCTCCTATTCCATGGTGCTCTCTATCTCACCTATCTTCTCTAACTGCTTCTCCATTGACTATCCTGCTCTCCTCACTAAATCTGGCAGGAAAAAGTTTAAAAAGGACATCCTGGTCTCCATCCAACCCAGGCCTCCCTATCGCTGACACCTACACCAGTGCCTCCTCCAAGGAAACTCTCACTGACATCCTCTTTTTCGTGCCTTTGCCTGACCTATGGACCCTTCATATGGTCTCTGTGCTCTCTCCTTTCTCCTCTTCTCCCATTAATGGTGGCACCCGTTGGGATGTCCTCTTGGCCTCCTTCCATTCCTCTAAGGCCATTATTAATGTCTACGCTAATAGGACCATCTTGGTCCACGGCCCTCAGGCCAACCTTCACCTCTTTGATAGACGCTTCCCACGCCTCATCAACTTCCTTTCCTCTCCTGCTGTCCACCCTCCTCTGTCCTCGGCTACCTTGCCTCCACCCTCCCTGTCATGATGCCTACCCCGGAGCACCAGGCCAGGCCCAGCACCCCCAGGAGCAGGCATCACGCCCCCGGGTAAAAGCCCAGCGGCCCTTTATAGGGGCTCTTTGGACTCTGTCCTGGCGCCGTTGGCGCCAGGCTCATGTAGGACATCAGTCCTGGCGCCATAGGCGCCAGGCTCATAAGGGGAAGTGTTTGGTGCACTTACCTGAAGCAGACCATGCTGCACACTCATCTGATGCAGACCATGCTGCATGAAGAACCAAGCCAAATGAGGTTTAGGAGGGACTATTTTTCTGAAGGAACTATTTTGTTAATTGGGTGGGGCTGTGGAAGAACACTCACCTGGAACTTCTTCCAAGGCTATTTAAGCCACGCCCGGACAGCCACACGTGCTTCGCGTTGTTCTGCATCCCAGCAGCTGAACGCTCACCGTGTCTGCTCCTGCACCTGGACTCCAGCCACGCCCGCCTCGAACCTGGAACACCTGTAAAGAAAGAAGAGAAGAGAAAGGTGAAAAACAAGAACTTATTCAACCTTCTTACCTGCATCCGGAATCTTCACGCCAGCATTCCTGAAGGAAGACTTCCATTTAAAAGCACCGCGTTGCTCGCTGCAGCGCCGCACTTCACTCACCTGTTCCCGAGACGCCGCCCGGCTCCATTGCGGCTCTCAGCACCGGTCGCCACATCTCTGCACCTAGGGGAGAGAAGAAGAGTCAAAAGGTGAGCAAGGGAACACAAGAGGAAAGCCGAATTTTCAGCCGTATTACTTACCGGCTTTTCTTGTTGAACCACTCCACATCTCGGGTCGGCGCCGCATCTTTGGCAAGTACCGCACCCCGGCCCCTATGGGGAAAGGACAAAAGACATAACTGGGGAATTATAAAGACATTTAGAGGGGTCGCCCTCAGCACTAACTCACCTGATTTTACCACCGGCAATTTAACCCCTCAACGCATCGCTTTTGTTCTGCACCTGAAATAAAGGATAGATCACAGGTTAGCAAAAACCACATAAAAGGAGGCTCACACTTGAACTTTTGCATCTTCATATTTACGGCGTATCGCTCAGAAAAGTCAAGTGGATTTGCCAGCGGCATTCTGAAAACCAGTGAAGTAACTGGACGAACGCGCGCCCCTGCACCAGAAGCAGGATGGAGAGTTCATCCTTCCAAACCATAAGGTGAGCTTAAACCGGGGGTTTTGGAGGAAGTCAGCGAAGAACGAAGGGGGGGAGCAAGCACACTATTCAGCAGACAGTTAATCCCCTTTCTCATCTGCAGAAGGATATTCCTACGGGCCAGACAAGCAAGATTTGGGGGTCCTGTTCAATCGGTGGTCCGAATTCTGTGCATCACGCTTGAAGAGGCCACAGCAGCCCAGACCAGACCAGCGCCTCCGTGGGAGCCAGGTGAGCGTTACACTCCCTCTCTGCCCCCTCTTGTGCTCCTTCACCTCCGCAGGGTGTACCTCTGATCTGTACCCCTCTCCGGAAATCCTTCAAGGCTGGCAGTCTTCTCCACATTGCCACTCTTAACTCTCGCTATGCCGTCAAACATTCCTCTGACATCTGTCGCCTTCTTGAGGAACTGGACCTTGACATCCTCGGTCTCACCGAGACATGGTTCACAGCCAGCTCTGTCACCAGCTTTGACACACTCCTACCTGACGGCTAAAAGATCCTCTCCTTGCCCAGGCCCAACCGTGCTGGGGGGAGTGTGGCCCTTATCTTCCCTGAGTGTATTCCTGCCACTGTCACTGCTACGCAGACCTACTCCTCTTTTGAATGCCTTGTCTGCCGACTCTCTCTCTCTCTCTCCTAGCCAGTCCCTTACTGTGGCTACTATCTATTGACCACCTGGTCAAATTTCCTTCTTCCTCTCTGAGTGGGAGGACCTCTCCTCCTCACTCCTGTCCTCAACCACTCACCTCCTCTTTCTTGGAGACTTCAACATCCACCTGGATGCATCCGGTCCCCCCTTTGTACTCTTTCGCGACCTCTGCGACGCTCTCTCACTCTCTATTCTCCCGTCTGGGCCGACTTATTCTGCAGGGCACACTCTTGATGCTCTCTCTTCTGACCTTCCCCTCGCTGTCCCTCTCTCCACTCCTCTCTCCTGGAGTGATCACTTTCTCCTCACCTTCCCTACCCCACAAGCAAAGCCACCCTCATCACTGCCACCTTCCTTCTCGGTCATCTGACCCATGAAGCGCGTGTCAGTTGAGGCTTTCGCTGCCACCTTCTCGCTCCCCCCTCCCCCTTCGGCTGACTCCCACCCTGACACAGCCCTCTTCTCGCTTAACTCTGCTATATCTGATACTCTTTATATCCTTGCCCCTGTGATGAGAATCCGCCTGAAGCCCAAAGCCAAATGTAACTCCTGGTATGACTCGGATCTCGTCACCCTTAAACGCAAGTGCAGGGTGGCAGAGAGGAAATGGCGTGCTTCATGTGCATCCTCTGACAAACTGGCCTGCCGCCTACTCCAAAGGCAATACCGGCTCTCCGTTCTCACCAAGAAGAGAGCCCTTATTCAAGCCTGCATCTCTGCGGCATCTAATAATCTCGGCCAAACTCTTTAAAATCTGCAAGGAGCTGGCCAACCCTGTTGCAGTCTCTACCACTCCTGTCCCCTCCCAGGCCCTCTGCACGGCACTGGCCTCTCACTTAATTTCAAAAACTCAGGACATCCTGTCCTCCCTCTCCTCCTATCACCCCCCCCCTCTATTCCCTGCTCTTCCTCTGGCCCTTCTGCAGCCACCCCTCCTCCCTCCTTCTCTACCTTTCCCCTTTTTCTGCTGACGAGGTTCCGAGACAAGTCTGATCTATGAAAGTCTCGTCAAAACGGGTCCACCCATGCTCCTCCAAAACCATTAAGGACCACATCGACCCCTTGGCTCCTGCCCTGGCTGACTTCTGCAATCACTCCTTCGCATCTGGAGTCTTCCCATCCCCCCTCAAGCAATCCCTTGTGCACCCCCTTCTTTAGAAACCCTCCTCTGACCCCTTCTGCCCGGCTAACTATCTCTATGCTTCTGCCCAATCTCTATCGCTCCCTTCCTGGGCAAGCTCCTGGAGAAACTGGCCATCTCCCAGCTTAATCTCCATGCTGAATCTGTTGGTAGTCTTCACGACCATCAGTCTGGCTTCAGAACCGCCAGAAGCACTGAAACCACTCTCCTGAACATCCGTGAAGACCTGCTCTCGAACCTTGGCTCAAATACTCCTTGTGTTCTCATTTTGCTTGATCTCTCCTCTGCCTTTGATACTGTCAACCATACCATCCTGCTCAACCGTCTTCGTGATAACCTAGGTATCACTGGTCAAGCTCTGGCGTGGCTGACCTCTTTCCTCTCCAATCGACCCTCCCAGGTCCAACTGGGGTCCTTCCTCTCTGACATCTTTTTCTCTACCTGTGGTGCCCCCCAGGGATCTAACCTCTCTCCCTGGCTGTTCAACCAGTACTTCTTGCCCACCGCATCGCCGCTCTCTGCCCCAATTTTCAGTGCTATGCGGATGATACCCAGCTCATTTTCAGGCTACCCTCGGCTTCCTCCTCTCCTTCCCTAATTTCTGACTGTCTTTCTGCTATCCAGGAATGGCGTGCCGCCAATGACCTCTGCCTTAATGCCAGTAAGACTGAGATTCTACTCATCGGCACACCCACTCCCTCCTTCCCTGCAGCTCTTTCTCTCATCGCATATCTGACGTCTCTAAGAAGTCACACTACCAGCTTCACCTCCTCAGAGGTATCCTTCCTTTCCTCTCCTTCCCCCAGAAGCTCACTGTCTCTAGAGCTCTGGTTCTCTCGAAGCTGGACTACTGTAACAGCCTCTATCTGAATCTGCCTGCCTCTACTCTCTGCCCTTTGCAACTCATCCAGAACAGGACTGCGAGACTTGTCCGTGTCCTCAAGCCCAGTGACCGTATCTCTCCAGGACTGAAATCACTACACTGGCTCCCAGTGGCTGGGAGGATTAAGTTCAAAACCCTCTGCATTGTCCACAAGGCCTTCTGGGGCCTCGGGCCAAAATTCCTTCAACTCTCTATTCCTAAATATCTTCCTTCTCGAGCTCTTCGCTCATCCACCTCCAACTCCCTCAGGGTCAGCCGCTTCTCCAAGCAACGATTTGGGGGTAGATTTCTCTCCGCAGCAGGGGCCTCCCTCTGGAACAGCCTTCTTGCCTCCCTGAAACTTGAGGAGAACCATCTCTGGTTCCGGAAGCACCTCAAAACCTTCCTCTTTGCCTCTGCTTTCTCTCCCCCTCTTCCCTGTTAATATTACTGAAAGTGCACTGAATCTGCAACGGGGGCCACTTACCTATACCAGTCCGCGGCCCTGCCACTCTCCCCTGCACTGCCTCCCTGGCAACCCCTGCACTGTGGGACTGTCTCTGTATCCCTACAGCCCCTCCTCCCAGCACTTGTCTGCGCTTATCCTCCACTTGCCACCAGCTGGCCTTTATTATTTATCTTGTTCTACTAAACCTGTACTGCACTTCTCCTCTCCCTTTCCCCCTTGCACTTTTCCCTTCCCCTCCACCCTGCACTTGCGCGATCTGAATGACACCTGGCCTAGTAGGATCGTTGTCTGTCTACCCTTGTCCCCCCCCCCCCGCCTCGTCGCACTTGAAACACTTGTGTATAGGCGCGTTATAAATATATCATATCACTGTGGCACAATAAAACTTAAAATAATTTTCACAATCATGATGCTGTGGATTGACAGGTCAGGGGCCAGGTAAGGTCATACAGATCAACCTCTGAATAACTCATTAGATGGAAAGGGTTAATGAATCCATCAAACGTCCATGGATTTACAGATAAGTCATTTTAAATCTACATGCCAGGATTCCTCTGACTCTTCTTCTGTTCTTTCATGGATCCACTTATCCTGGTCAAAGAGCTAACCTTGGACACTGTACTGAAACTCGTTACCATGCTTAACTTAGTTCTTCACCAGCACAAGGCATGCAGAAAAATGTACCTAGCAAAATTACATCATGGTGTTTATTAATGGTGCAACTATAGAAAAGAAAAATATATATTGTAAAAATCGTGTATTTCAGTGCCAAAAATATTTAAATAGTTTAAAACTAGAATTTGGAAAAACTTGCAAAATGCCAGGTTTTAACCCCACAGGCAGTTTGCTGTCTCATTATGAAGACACCTGAAAGTTGGTTGCTTCTTGTTTCTGAAGAAGTTCAGCTCTGTAATTCAGTGTTGCCAACAAACTATTAAAGCAAACATTAAGAATCGGAATTTGGAAAAATTGGCATGTGGTAATTGTTCGGCCCATCAACTACAATTACAGTCTTGGCTTAGTCATTGCATATGCTACTTTCTCTCTTACCCAAGCAGTCAAGTTTTGTGAGATCTGCTTTTGTCCTCCAACCTCTGCCCAACAGGATCTGCAGTGATGTAGCCTCCGGTGTCTTCTGAAAATTGGAGATTATAAAGGATTAGACCCTCACTTCAGCTTAATTTGTTCCACCCCTTTAACCCTGTTAGCCAATCCAATACTCACACTGACCAGCCTTTTCGTTTACATTGAAATGAAGCAAACATTACCCTGCCAGCTACACACATGTAATCTGGTACTCACCTGAAAAAACATGCATGTTTGTCTTTGAACAAGGAAATACATAAACAATGTTTCCCATTTTAGCTTTTTAGCTACTGACCTTGCCAAAGAGAACAGAACTGCAGTGTCGCCTATAACAAAATCATTTCTGGTTTGTGTCAGCATATTTCAATAACTACTCGCTATAGCTCTGTATTTATTGAAATTAACATGGCAGTCCTTCACTTGTTTGCATAGGAAGCTGCAGAGTAAGACATGTACAACCAATTACTATACGTGTGACCTATCGGCATCTCCTTCTTCAAGGTGACCGTGCATGAGTGAGCCTATTTGCTTTGCATGACGCCACATTTCAATATGGCAGATTTCTTCATTTTTTGAGTTGCATGGATTTGTTCAAAGTAAAAATCATTTAATGCTGACTATTTTACAATTTACAAAGCACTTCTATGCGTGTGAATGTAAATGTTTCTTTTACAGTGTGTAATGAAGCCTTTTCAAAATACACTTCTCGTGTTGAACAAATAGCCATTCTTTGTTTAAATTGTTGCACTTTGGTACTGTATTTTCATAATAAAGTGACAGAATTAGAGAACTTGCAATGCTTGCTCATTTTGGCAGTATGTACAGTTTGTTTTCAAAGACTCTGATCTTTTTTCAACAACCAGGTCAACCCTGAGAGGGAGGAAGACACGGGTCTGAGACGGAAATCTTTATTCGCCCCTCAAGAAAATCAGGTTCCAAAGGAGCTGATAATACATATTGAAAAATGTCTACTTAAGGAGATACAAAAACTTAAAGCAAGAGTACACATATCAGAAACAGTCTTTCCACCCAAGAGACAAGTACTCTTAAAAGCCTTAGTTCGAACCCAGAAATAGTGATAAAACCGGCAGATAACGGCAGAGGCATAGTGGTGTTTACCACACAACAATATCTAGAGATGGCCATGGATCTCCTTCAAGATGCCACTATATTAAACTAAGAAAGGACGCATCAAAAGAAATTCAACGATCCATAGCAGAGACTGCTCGGTTTGGCTTCCAAAGAAACTGTATCTCGTAACAAGAATTTGATTTCCTGAACAACTCAGAGACAAGAACTCCAGTTTTCTATGGTATACCCAAAAGATGCAAGGAAACCCCCAGGCAGGCCCATTATATCAGGATGTAGTTCTATTCTGGAACCACTGTGCAAATGTGTTGTTTCCTCAGACCACTTACAGAAAATACTACCTTGTATCTCAAAGATACAGCATCAGTCATTGACATTTTTGAAGGTCTCCAATTTGATCCTAATCAGGAAATATTGGTTACCATGGACATCGGGGCTTTATACACCAGCATATGCCAGGAGGAAGGCATTGAATGTGTAGTGTGTCGTGAGTGTGTTGCCTGTGCCGGTAATTCATTCTGCTGCTGTGGAACGTAACGGAACATTGAGCAGTCTTTCTTTCTGTTTCATTACTCCAGGAGGGGTCACACTACAAAACACCCTGACCCAGTGGAGCGTTGTGAGTGTGTTGCCTGTGTTTCCTGGGGCTTCCGGGGCTTCCGGGGCCTGGAGTGGCAGTGCCACAACACACGTGGGCTTTACGAGATCCTTCACCGTGCCACTCTATCATTTCTTGTTCTTTGCTTTGCATGGCATTGGCCTGTACTCTGAGCCAACCCGCCTACAATTGTTGGCAGAGGCATACTTGTGGGACGTGACTTGCGACGAAATGACTGACTCCTCAAGCAAGTGGACTCTGAAAAATATGCAAGGTACGTGCACGACTGTTACTATCCCAAACACACCAAATGAACTGTCTCATATTTCTTACGTGTGCCCAATCCCAACTAACACGGAGGGTGGGGTGGGCGTTATGAGTCCGGTTCAGACAAACTCCATACTGAACTCTCAGTGCGAAATTGCCAATGATGCCAACTGCCAAGTAATTTATTCTGAGACCCCGGCTACAGATATACCTAGCAATACAATTTACAGGGTAACACCGAGTTTGTGGCACACTCTGTTCATCTTGATGAAACCAGTACTGCTTGCATTATAGCACCTATTTTTAAAACCACTGGCCACTCTGTTACTAAAGTGCAAGCAAAATGTCTATTTGCTGGATGTATGTTTTTTCCTGTGAAACGACTGAAATCGCGATCTACCGCCTCTGCATGGAAAAAATCAATATCTCCGTGTACTACTAACAAATCACAGTTGAGAGAAATTTCTGATGCAATATACTTTCAGGAGCTAGCGCAGAGTCATTTGATTCCTTTTGACATCCTGTGCTCTTCGTTATGCCTAGATCATGAAAATAGGGATGAACAGTTACAAACAGCAATTGAAATTCAAGTGCCAAGTATTGAAGATACATCCTCATGCATATTTAAGGAGGGTGAATTCCAACTTGACGACAACCTACAAGATGAGTTAGGCCCTCTTAAAGACGTTATGGCGAAGTGTGCGAGTGAATCCTTAAACCATGCTAATCCATTCATATCCACATCATTGTCTGAGATCGACACTGGAGGATGTGAAAACATGCATTAGAGTTGGTCATATGCAAACCATTGTTTTTGGTTATATCCGCCTCGACTCACAAAGAGGTGAGTCAGCCCTACATTGCAGATCTATCTAGCTTGGAGAAGTTGAGTCGGTTCCCTGAAGACACTTTAAGGCCTTTAGTGAAGAAACTAACCGTGGCAGAGAAAATATCATATAGCTCTGTGGGGTAGGTCTCCCCACTGAGAGATAAACATTGAGAAGTGAATGTAGGGCTTGCGTCCTCCAGTCTTTTACTCACAGGATACATGCTGTGTGAGCAAAGGATCTGTGAGCTATATCTCTGATCCAAATTCGAGGCGCAAACCAACGAGAATGGCAACAGAAATTCAGACATCATCAGACTCGGAGGCAAGCTCTGCAGAAATACCAGAAAAGCAGATGCCGCAGATGTATGATCATGGCATAACATTTAAACAAGACTCAAGGTATAAAAGCCTAAGCCAGCCTGATTTAACCACACTTCAAGCCATCATCATGACATCAAATAACATCTCCTTGGCACTGTTTCTAAAGCCTTACGAAACCCTCAATGATAATTTTCGAGACCAACTAACTGTAACTGCAATGATGATTTCAAAATTAATTTTCATCAAATCTTTCATGAACACAATTAAGAGCGTTTGGGAACAAAATATGACTTTTAAGATCACTACTTGAAACAATCTCTTAATTTTGCTGAAAGAAGTGACAGAAGAAAAAAGATTATTGCTAAATCTATCAAAAGACATTCTAAAAGCCACCATTCAGATCAATGGTAATGGCTCAAGGCAATACCAGCCGCAGTCCTTTGGACCGTCTATAAAAACAGAGTCCCTCGGATGAGAGCTCACTACAACAAAACATACAAGTTAGGCCTGATCTACCTCAGAGGAACGAGGCACATGAAGCTGACGGCGGCGCTGTGCTGGTTGCAGGGAGAGAAAATTTAGAACCTTGGATACCTGCGCAAGAGGAGTTTTTTTACAAAATATTGATCCAGCCTTGATGGAGATGAATGCGGTAAGAAAAAGGACGGCAAAGTTGCTAGTAGTGCTGGCCCCACATGAAAGTCCGTTAGATATAATTGATTCAGAAATTGAGGCTGATGTCAACTCTCAATTTGCAGAAATCTAATGTGAGTCGGATTCGAATTTTGCAATATTTGGCGCAAAGTCAAAACAGAATGGCCCAAACAACAACAAAAAAATAGCTCCCAAGAAGAAAACAAAAAACATAAAAACATTGAGACGAGTAAATACAAACAATGCCAAAAGCTTTCAGAGAAATTTACATGTAAAAAAACAAACTATTCAATCAAAGGCTGTAATTAAAAAGATGTCACCAAAACAGGAGCTTAACGAGAGGCTGCTTGCCACTTCAGATAACATGGAAATACATGCAACCAAGCAGGAAGTGACCTCTCAAAAATTGGAAATATCAATAACTGAATCAGACTTGATGGATCTTTCAGTATATGATAGCGAAGATTGTGTCTCCAACAGCTCTCAGAAAATAGAAACAAGTGGAGTGCCCTTAGGATCAACCAGTGCAGCCGAGTCTCCCAATGGACATTCTCGAGTGAGTGCAGAAGAGCAGAGTTCACTGTTCATCCCTATGGCCATTAGAAGACACAGAGCTGAAAAAAGACATCACCTGGCTCCTGGAATCCAAAGAGGCACCATACATATACAGGTTGCCGTTAAAATGGAAGAAGAATTTGAAGATGCTCAACAAAGTGACCAGAGTCCACAACAAAGATCACTTGGTAAGTTATCATATTCGAAAGAACAAAATAATGACAACAAAGACCTGGCAACCTTCACAAAAATTCAACAAAAAGAAAGAATGTTCGCACAACATATTAGGACTGGAGTGTATGCTACATATTGAAGATGGTCTAATTATTAATAGAAACAACGTTCTTAGATTACTACATCACATCTCATATCTACAAACTCTAACTTCATGAGACATCCAAATAGTTGAGTTTCATCGTGATGAGAGACTAGACTGTGTCAACATACACTTTCCATCATACATGGTATATAGACATATCCTAGCAGTGGGACAGGATTTAAGAGTGCTAGGCTTTGGACTCCGCGAACTGAACACTCTGAAATCCGCCTCAGAGAAAGGAGCAAATTCACGCATCGAGCGCATGGATGAGAAACGTCTCAATTTAAACGCTCACGACCTTAGACATGATAATCATAAGGCGTCGGGAGCGAAGCAAGACAAAAGAGGATTCCTTTGGCCACACCAAAGATCACCTAAAGATCAAGCTAAATGCAGTGCGTGTGATTAGAAGCACTCTTTGTGAACAAAAAATTAACAAAAGCAAAGAAGGAAGAAACTTAGACTGTGAATCGTGGCACTGGCTGCAAAGAGCTTGGTGTCCCACTCTATGAAATAATGCCTAGAGAAACAACAAGCATTGAACATCAAATTAACCTCGTGGAACACTAGAGGTTTTCTCACCTTTTCAATAAATCGGAGTGAAAGTGCTCAAACTCTGATATCACATGTCTCCAAGAGACCTTGGTAAGAGAAAAACCGGTGATTGACCGTTTCTCAGTTTGCATTAATCCAGCCATCAAAGGCGCACAAGGTCGCCCGAAATCAGGTCTACCCATGATCATAAGTAACAGCCTAAAATGGACGATAACCGAAATATATACTCCCAGCGCATATATTCAAGGTGTAACGTTCGCATTCGATGACAAAGTTTCAGACCTGTGTGATTGGGTCCTAATAATAAACATCTATTGGAACCCAGTCGATATAAGAACCTTGATTTTCCTAGACCAGATATGTAATCTGATAGCAAGAATGAAACCTAATTTTTTTTTAAAGATCATCGTATGTGGAGACCTGAGCATAGACTGCATGGAATATGGCTCTACCAAGTCGACAAATGTGATTGCTGGCTCTACGCTATGGCATAAACAAAAGAGAGAATCTTGAGATGGTCACAAGTTATGGATGAGCGTGACCTTCACATGCTCAATGGATGCATCCAGGGTGACATTCCTGGAGCGCAACATGGAGTCTCGGAAACTTCTTTGCCACCTTGTATTACGC
Source organism: Ambystoma mexicanum (assembly GCF_040938575.1). Taxonomy (NCBI): domain Eukaryota; kingdom Metazoa; phylum Chordata; class Amphibia; order Caudata; family Ambystomatidae; genus Ambystoma; species Ambystoma mexicanum. The sequence goes on from NC_090934.1 coordinate 234,069,634, forward strand.
GCATGTATCATCAAAAAATCTTCGATCACATTTTTTCATTGAACATTGTGAGAAGCGATAAAAGTGACCATGACATCTTAGAGGTCATCTGGAATTGCGCTGTGTCAAGAAAACCACTGATGTACATCGTTGGCATTGAAGTTGAACCCAGTCATAACAGACTAAGAATAAGACTGTCTGTCATCTTACTGAATTAAAACCTAGCAGCTTGCATTAATTCAAATACGTGTGTAGTAGATTACATCCCGTTGTTGCAAAGCTACATGCTACAAAGCCACGGAGCGGTTAAACCGTGATACATTAATAAACATACATACGACCCAATTGTAGCTCAGAGAAAAGAGCTGAGAAAAGATATAAAAAGCCTGAACAATTGTCAGAGATTGACTAAAATAGCGGTTATAAAAAAACTGAAGCAACCCTATCGAAATTGGCTGCAACAACACAAATTTAATCTTGTGCAAAATGATGGTGCGCACATGTTGCGATTTATACTGGGAAAGAACCCTAGAAAGTATTGGTCAATAATTAACCGCGTTGGAACAAAAGATGAAGCGCTGCAATGTAATCCCATCTCGGAAAATGTCCTACTTTAGCCAACTTTTTGGCAATCTACATTTGATCGGCTCAAGGCACATCATGCGTAATGACCATGTCTGGAACATAACAATAGATCGAGATGACCTAGTAGATTTAATAAAACAATCAAGTGTCTCTCGAGCGACAGGACCAGATGGTCTCTCCAATTACATTCTAAAAACAAATCTAGACCAATGGGCTGACTTTTGCTTCATCTTGTTTAAACATTTAGTATCTCAAGCTTGTTTACTGCCATCGTGGAAATGTGCTATTCTGGTACCAATCTTCAAAAAAGGTGAGCCCGATTGCACTACTGGATGCTTTGGGCAAACTGTTTGGAAAAATTCTATTGAAACATCTAAAAAATTGGACCATGACATCTGGCAACTATGACAGAAGACATACTGGTTTTGTCAGTGTCAATAGGCCTACTCTCTGGGGGAAAACTAAAAGCATGGAATTGTTCGAAGGATCTCTTGTCTCCGATTATTGAATTACACTCAGGCACTAAGATACAAATACGGCTAGATTATGTTGGTCACTTATCAAAGGAAATTGCGATGCAAAAAGGAGTAAAACAAGGCTGTCCCTTGGCCTCAGAATTGTTCAGTCTATATATCTCTGACCTAAAACATGTCTTAAACAACTCTGGGCCATGTCCACCAAGGTTGAATGGAGAACCTTTAGGTTGGATGAATTATGGCGACGACTTAGTCCTGTTATCACAAATGTCAATTGGTCTACAAAGACGTCTGGTTATCTTTCAGACTTGCATGAATTTGAATGATCTCAAAATGAATACAGAAAAATCAGAAATGTTGGTATTTCCAAATATGCAAAGCAAATAGAAAGACGTTTCACTGGGGGTTGTGTAACTTCCTGCGAACTGTAAAGGTGACAAAATACCTAGGCTTGTTTGTCAATTCAAATCGAGATGACGGCCAAAGAATTTATGAGCTGAAAAGGAAAACAACAAGCCTGAGAGACCAAGCTCAAGTCTTCCATAACAGACACTACAACGCTCAATCTGGGAGTGAGGGATAGGGCTACCATGCATCCGCACATACTACCTAGCAGTGCAGACTGGGGTGGTAAATGACCGGCTGCATGGCTACAGCGCACTCCCCCACATCAGCATGGAACTGTCCGGCATGCACCCGCTCTCCCCCCTCCAAGTGCTGTACGCCCCCCCCCCGGGACGGGACGGAATGGCCAACACACCACGCATGTCACCCCACATCCGCCGTACATGGGAAGAAGCACACAAACATATAGGCTGGGGCTCCAGACCTACACTGGCCCAACCTATTTGCCATAATACACACCTTCCTGAAATAAAAAAATGGGGCCCCTGAGAAACTGGGAAGGGCTTGGGATACTCGCACTGGAACAGGTGATTGAAGGGGGGCGCATGGTTGAGTTTGACACTCTCAGGGAACACTTTGACTTGAGCCATGGTGACCACTTCAGAAAAACGCAACTGGTCCACGCCATGAACGCACAATTTCCAGACCTGGGGGAGGTCCTGCCTTGCTCCCCCCTGGAAACCAACATCCTTGTGGAACGCATCCCCTACAAGGTTACCTCCATGCTATACCAGGCCCTCAACTCCTTCGGCACCAAAGAGCTCACTACACTGAAGGAGAAATGGGAAAGGGACATGGGTAAGCTGGAACAGGAGGAATGCGTGGAAGCTCTGATGTTCCCTCACGAAATCGGCATTGATGCAAAACTACGCCTGATCCAGCTCAGGATACTATTATTCCTGTACCATGCTGGGTAGATGGAGTGGGGAGGGCGCGGAAGTCTGCCTCCGATGCCAATGCGAAAGGGGCACCTTTTTCCACACAATTTGGGAGTGCTCTGTGGTACAGACCTTCTGGGCAGGTTGCACGCGCATGATCTCCGCAACAGTGGGATCCCAAATACCACTGGACCCAAAGTTGATACTGCTTGGGATATGGGGAGAACTGGGCCTCACTAACCAGGAAAAACTGTTCACGGCCATGGCACTGGGGGCGAGCAAGAGACTAATCGCTGCAAATTGTGGATCAGCCGGAGCACTGAGCCTAACCAGATGGTCAAATGAGGTCACCAGGTGCGCCTCCTTGGATCGACGAATTTACATGGCAAGAGGATGCTCACGCAAGTTCCAAAAGGTCTGGGGAAAATGGATGGACGATCAATGAAAGGCCCCCCTCTCTCCCTTTCTCCCCCCACTACTCCCGCTGCCGGTGGTGCCCTCCGTCCACATTCAAGGCAGCATTTGCTGCAAAATGACTGTATGCACTATTGAATTAATTGCCTTCTGCCCATTTTCTACATGTATGATTCACACACTTGTTAAAACAATAAAATGTGTTTTAAAAAAAAAAGTCTTCCATAAAAAAATATGGCAAATTTTCCTTAGCTCCTGTTATTGAATTTTGTAAAAATTAAAGTGATTCCAGGACTGGCATTCGGTGCAGAAGCATCCCTCACAACATCTTGGAAAACGTGGGAGATATTAGAGGGTTAATTCTGGAGAAAGATATTGGGTCTTCCGAATTCTTTACCAATGGCTGCAATCAGATGGGAGTTGGGGTTAACATCTTTGTACGGCCGAGTCATGTGGAATTCTCTCAATTTATTTAGGAAATCTATTTTGGAAGATAGCCCGCCTCAATTTGAGATCCTAAAAGAAATACCTAAATTTACTCACGATCCAGTGTTATCAGCTTGGTCTACAAACTGCAAACAGATATTATTGAATATTGATTCCAGCGAAAGCCAACTGAAAACAAACCCTAATAAAGCAACTTAAACTGTGGTGTGCTGACTGTAACTGCACTGAAAAACAAATGGAATCGTCTAAATTGGGGAGTCTGGCAAAAATGCATGGCAGACTACCAAACAGAACACCTAGGTATTTGATAAAATTTCCGTGCCTGTGGCGGAGAAACTTATTTCTCTGTTTCAGGATGAATTTGATCCACACGAAAGAAGTCCTCTAGATAATAAAACAAGAAGGAACTCAACTTGGTGTGTAGATTTTGTTGCACACAGAAAATCTGAAACATCTTCTGAACTGCGAGGCTGTAAAAACAAAAAGAACCATACACCTGGGCCATCTAATATCAGACACCCCATGGACTAATGTTGAAGAGTGGTGGGAGCGTTTTTATTGTGGAAATTATTTTAAACTAGTTTTTGGACTAGTACATTTCTTAACAGATATTCTCCCAGAGATGAGCTTTTCCTTTAGCATTAGAATTGCTTTATGTACTATCTTTTGAAAGATCTGGAAATGTTGAGATGTAATCTAACAACATGAGATGGTCTATTCTATTTCTTGTTTTACTTGTTCTTTTCCTTAGTTTTCTTCTTTTCATTCTGTCCTTTTGTTCGAAGCTGTGTTTATAGTAATCAATGGATTTGTATTTGGTAAAAGTGTGTTATAAACTATATATCGATAAATAAAAAAAGGTGAGACATCACGTGACGCAGCAAGACATCCAAAACACGGTCCCTAAATTAATGACCATAGCAGTGAAGCACAATTTCTTTTATTTTAATTAGCACTTCTGTCCGCAAATTAAGGACACAGCAATGGGCTCATCTTTTACCCCGAGTCTGGCCATATGGCCAGCTTTGAGGAACAGCATATTTACAATCACTCCAACACCTTTTCAAACATAATACATCACTAGAAAAGGTATAGAGATGATGCAGGGATAAAGGCTTGACAGCAATCCGCTGCATACGAAACAAAGAAGCAGGAGGTACTTATTTCAGTTCTTTTTTTTATTTCCTTGTCACCAACCTCTTGACCTACTCACTGGTGATGGGATCACACTGAATGGCAATATTGCTACTTTTTAACACACACACACAGACCTTCTTTTCCCCTTTCATTTTCAGAACCACACTGTCCGTAATAAGCAGAAGAAACTCAAAGGCTTTCTCTATAACAAAGTCCTTTAGCCCACCAGGGTCCAATTTCGGGTCTTTTCAAATTTCATGTGATCTCATCACATCACATCACATCAAAGCATGGTGAGTCAGCACTTTTAAGTTTTTCCCCCTCTTCCTTTGTATTAACACAAAGGTAGACCTATAAATAAGAAGCACTACCTGACAGATAATATAGCTTTAATGTAAGCTTTCCCCACCCTTTCTAATTTCACATATATTTTTATGGACAGGGTCTACTATCGATGCTCCAGTCCTGACGAAGGCGAACTGATCCATTACCTCGCCGAAACATCCACATACCGCACACAACACAGCCAGAATAGCAAATCAAGCTTAAGGTGGACGTTGACCCTCCATGAAAGAAGTGCATCCATTAGATCACTTCCATAACTAACAAGGCTGTCTCTGCTATTTGGCTTAAATAATGTGATGCCGAAAACAAAGCATTCGTACTTGAGTGATTGTCTTTTGCATTTTATGATTTAAGAATCACAATATGAAAATGTTTATGGATGTGAGGCAAATATGTTTTCGAATGTATCTGTTTGATTTCCTTTCTTTTTATATACATGTTCAAAGTAATGTATTCTCTTTATTTGTTATGTTTTAAACTGTTTTAATCCCTCTGTGTTTTCAAACCATTTTTGACAACAGCAATGTATGAGATATGAAACCAATCGGTTTTCTTTTGTGCTTCTTTCTTCGCCATTGACTGCATAAATAATATGCGTAAGTAAGACACGATCTATTGCCCCAAGAACATCCCAGCATGTTAGTATTTGCTTATTTTGGCAGAGCATGAAGCATTGCTTTGACAAAATGATTTTTAAACACTTAGTGCCTCATCATGAGTTGGGCGGTAGCCCAATGCCATTAGGATTATTGCAATTCGGTCCAGCGCAATTTGCGCCAGATACTGAGTTGCAGTGGTCCTGTTAGTCCCCATTTATTCTGAGTCCATAGAATTCTATGGGGCTTTTCGGCGCTATTACCGCCGGCGATAATGGCATTGCTGTAATAGCACCAGAAAGGTGAGATTTTTACCTCCAGCAAAAAACTGGAGGTAAACCTCCCACTTTCCACCAAACTCAGGATTGGGCAGAGTGGTAATGCAACGGTAATAGCATTACTGCTGCATTTTTACAGCTCCGCCAAACCCCTGATGAGGCCTAAAAATGCCCTTTGCATAGTTTCTCCATCTCTGTGTGTTCCACGTGGAAAACATGTAGTTTGACAGCACATCCTTAATAATTGTCTCTCTCACGCTCTCTCTTCCCCACCTCCCCCTTAACCCGGATGTCCATAACCCTGGTTCGTGCTTCTGAATGTTGACCCCTACTGTCTAAAAGCTACCTCAATGCTCCAGATGGTATAATAAGATGCTGGATGACTAATCTCCCTTGGGGTCTTCCTAGCTGTCAGTACTCTCTACAAAGGTTGGAGTTCTGCTGGGAATCAGAATAATGCCTTACACTTGGTTTGATTAAGGATATCTTTGCATGTCCACTCAAGCCTTTCTCTCTCTACTCTAACCACTCTGGCCTCGAAAATCTCTTCGACCACTTAGATAGTTGAGGAGATTTTGTGAAAATCAAGGGCAATTTACATGGTCCTCGACCTTCATGGCAAGTGCAGGGATCACATGTTCGCTCTACCTACTTGAACTGCCTGTCCCTCCTGGGACACTCCAGACACACTGCAGCTCATGTTTGGAAGGAGGCCGCCCGAGACCCATTTACATTGACTCCTACCATCTGTGTCCTCCCCTGTCCCGCCAACCAGAGGCCAAACACCGGTACCATTGACGCCATGCTTAAAGGCGGTCATTTGATCACGCCCCCTATTTCTTCTATTTCACATGAGGCGTTCATTTAAAAGGCAGCCCTTCGAAGGACGAGCATCTTTCTGTTTGCGCTGGAGACCGCCACGTTCTCCTATGCTTCTCTATTATTATTTGTTTCTTAATCCCTTTATATCAGTTGCACTGTATTTAATCCTGGCCCCCTTCCTGTTTTTCTTCAGTACTTAGATACTTAGTGATATTTCACATCTATTCTTATCATATGGCTCCAACCCACCCCTCTCCCTCTTACCCCCAATGAAACACCACCTCACATTCTTATCTATATCACTGTGTCTCTAATCTTATCTATCCTCCTAGTCTGTCCCTCCCTCACCCTGTTATATCGATTGGTTTACTTAACACTTGTTCTATTTACAACAAACCCATCCTATCCTGGATCTATTTTTCCACCTAAACCTTCATTTCCTATGCCTCACTGAAACTTTGCTCTCTTCTTCCAATTCTGCTACCCCTGCTTCCCTTTTCTCTTCTTCCACAGCATTTTCTCACACTCGAGGTGGCGGTACTGGTATTCTCTGTCATTCATCTTGGCACCTTTTCCCTCCTATTCCTAACCTACCTCTCTTCTTCTCTTTTGAAAATCACTTTTCTGCCTTTTCAAAATCTCCCTCCTTGACATTGCTTGCAATCTATTACCCCCGCCAACCCCTCGACCCCCACCCCGGAACTCAGTCAACCTTCTATGATGATCCAGACTCTCTACTTTCTTTTCTACTTTCTGATTTCCCCACATTCCATCTTCTTGGGGATTTCACCCTTCACTTGTAGACCACTCATGCTTCTTCGCCCCATATTCCATTACTGCATTCATATTCTCTACCTCCCTTGTCATGTCCTATTATGCTCTACCCTTGTGGTTTGTATGGGGGGTCGTGGTTCAGTCACGGTGGCCATTTCAACCACCAACATGGCCGCCGCTAGTGTTCTGAGACCATTGAATGCAGTCTAGTTGATGCGCAGTTCACGGGTGCCGGATACTTAGGCACTGGACACACTAGCGACCTCGCGTCTCAAATGCTCTGTCGTACCTACCATTTGCGGTTTGTATCATCCTTGCTCAGCGCTATCCTAGTCTGTATTCCGTTTCTTGTGCTATTTTTGTTCCTCGTTCCTTCCTTGCTCCGTTGCTCTGCCTTCCCTGTTGCCTTTCTGTCTTCCTGTCCTACCTTCCACTGCTGCCTTCCTGGGTGCTGTTAGTTCTTTACCTGGAGTAATTCCATCCACTGCTGCCTTCCTGGACGCTGTTACTTCCTTACCTGGATTACTTGCATTCATTGATGCATTACCCGGATACTGTGTTAACAATATTCACTGGCCATATCTATGCTGCCAATCTACGAGCAACAGGTTTTTTCCCCTTCATAGGTTTTTTTTGTCCTGCATTTGGGGGGGTCTCCGCCTCGTTAGCCTGCCTGGTGCCCTGCATACTAGGCAGGGTGGCGTCGGGGGAGGATCGCCCCTTTCTTCACGAAACCCGCACAGCAAAGAACACCAAGCCATCAACTAAAAAGAGGTCTTCGCAGAAGACTCCTCAGGTGAGCTCCGAATCAGTAAAACCTAAATCTGTCAGTTTGAGACGCCAAAAGACCACAAAACCTGCAGACATGGAGCCTTTAGTTCAGGACCTTCTACGAGGCATGCAGGAACTTTCCACAAGGTTCAGAATTTATAAGCCAAGAATGCTGCCTTGACACAACTAGTGTTATCTCGAGATATCTTAATGCAGTAAGGGGTGTCTATGGGGGGTGTGTAGTTGAGAAGTACAATGGCTCCACCAAGACCTTGCAGGCATTTTTCGACTCTTGTTTGGTACACTTTACCTTCAAACCCTATTTTTATTCTACGGATAGGGCTAAAGTGGGCTTTATTATATCGCATTCAGGGGTCAAGTCCTAAAAATTAAAGTGGGGGGACTCATCAACAAACGCAATGGGATGTGACGTTGCCAGAAATTAGCATATCAACGTGAAATATGCACATTTCATTAAATTGGCTTTGCATAACCACCCAAATTGAACAGGACAAATGGCATTTGCCTTTCATAAAATCAACACACACACAAAACCAAGACATAATATTTTCTTCTAATAGTGTTTTTGAAAGCATTAAAAGGTGTGCATGTTTTAAAATCCAAGAACCAATACAAATGTTTTCCCTGGGACTTGCAGTAACGAAATGGGATATTTCACCTTTAGTTGTTTATTTTTGATCAAGTTATGAAGTGCAGTGGTGAAGTGTCTGGCCTACAAACCTGACGCCTGTGGTTTGATCCCTGAGGTCTGCATAATTTCAAAGAAGACATCCAATGTTTCTTTTAGCTGGGGAGACTGAGTCCACCCTCTGAATAAAGTGGGTGGACTCAGTCCCCCCCGCGTGTACCCTCGACTTGAGCCCTGATCTCATCTGATTGGTAATGCCCTAACCTGGGCTACTCCGTTAGTGTTTTCCGGAGACCCGCAGCTGGACAACTACGATATATCTTTTTTTTTTCAAGGCCATGTTTGACCGGCCCAACTTGGTTTTTACTGCCAAGGAGAAACTACTTGAATTTCAGCAGGGAAACCAAGACATGTTTACCAATGTCACCAGATTTAAGCAGTTGGCTAAGGAGGCTGATTGGTTAGCTAATGCTTGTTTCATCTTGTTTAGGAAAGGACTTAATGAGGAAATAAAGGACGAGTTGGCAGGTGTTGCCCGACCAGGCTCTTTTCAAGCCCTCCTTGACATGGCCATGCAAATGGACTTCCACCTGCAAGAACGGAAGGCTGAAAGAAGAATGACTCGTTCTTCACCTCTGAAACCTGCTCCCATCTACCTGAATCCCTGTGAAGCACCACATGCCTCTATGGGGTGCCGGAACCGATGCACATGGCTTCACTACGAGGACCCTTTACCCCTGAAGAGAGGAACCAAAGACTGGAGAAGGGCTTGTGCCTGCCTGTGCTTCTCCAAAACACTTAGTACGCAGTTGTCCTATTGCTCCCCCTAGGCATTCGGGAAACACCAGCTCCCGTTCCTAAATGGAACACAGGTTCAGTAGGTGGAGACTTGCTCCTTTTTTTTCAGCCTCTCTGGGACCTGCATCACAATCCTCCTTAGTGGTTCGCCTGGTTTCCTTGTTATCAGATTTAGGTGAAGACCATTCTGTGCTCGCATTAGTTGACTGCAGCGCCATGGCAATATTTATTGACAATGAGTGGCCCATCAACATCGGATTCCCAGAGAAAACAAGGAACATGTCCAAGCAGTGGAAGGGCTCGACGGATGGCCCTTATCTTCCAGACCCATTACACAACATTCAAAGTCTGTTTCTGACCATTAACAACCACCAGGAGTTCCTCAGCTTCGATATTATCAAGGCAGCACACTATCCTGTGATTTTGGGAATTCCTTGGCTCCATCGACATAACCCGTACATAAACTGGGCTGCGGGTTTGCTGTTTTCGGGCTCAGAATATTGTCTTTCTCATTGCTCGTCAGAAGAACCTAAGAAAATCCAGAGTCCATTGTCCGTTCACACCAAAGATCTTCCTGTCTCTGTGTCAAACATCAATCATGTTCCTCACGAATACCAGGATTTTGCTGACGTCTTCTCTGAAACAATAGTGCGCTCCTTACCCTCTCATCGTCCAGAGGATTGCACCATCAAGACAGCAGAACATGAAATCATTCCCTTCGGAAGGATGTTCATCCTATCCGCTGCTGAAAAGAAAGCCCTCAAAGATTACTTGTCAACCAACTTGGAAAACTGTACCATTCGGCCATCCAAATCTCCTGCTGGAGCTTTGTTATTTTTTGTGGCCAAGAAAGACACCTCAGAGCAATGCCCCTGGCTGGATTCTAGAGGTCTCAATCAGGTTATGCAGAAGGATCAGTATACTTTACCCCTCATTTCAGACATCCTGGAAGCCCTTCAAGGGGCAGTGTTGTTTTCTAAGTAGGACCTTCGGGGGGGATCTCCACCTTATTCGAATAAGGGCAGGCGACGAATGGAAGACCGCCTTTCTGACTCCCTTTGGCCATTTCGAATATCTGGTGATGCCCTTTGGCTTGTCAAACACACCAGCGGTATTTCAACGGTTCATGGATCGGATTTATTCCGACATGTTGTCCCTTTTTATCATTGTTTACTTGGACGACATACTGGTTTTCTCCCAAGATCCAAAATTACATCAAGAACATGTTACAAAGGTTTTGCTCCGACTTCGGGAAAACCACTTGTCGGCTAAACCCGAGAAGTGTCAATTTCATGTGACTACCATCCGATACCTGGGATTTGTATTAAGCCCTCATGGTATTTCCATGGACCGCAATAAGGTATCTGCTGTGACTTCCTGGCCAACACCTGCTACAGTAAGACAGATTCAGTCTATCCTTGGTTTAGCTAACTTTTACAGGAAATGTATTCCACATTTTTCAACCATTGTACGGGCCATCATTGCTTTACCCAAGAAAGATGTACCTTTTGAATGGTCAGGTACCCAAGATGCAGCCTTCAAATTGTTAAAGAAAAAGTTCACTGAAGGTCCCATACCTTGCCAACCGGAAATTTCGAAACCTTTTTTTGTTGAAGCTGATGCCTCCAAATTCGCCATTGGTGCAGTTCTTGAACAAGAACAGCAAGACAGTTGAGAACATCCCATAGCTTACCTGTCCAGAATCTGTCTCTATTAGTGAAACACATTATTCTGTCCTGGAAAAGGAACTGTTGGCCATACGTCAAGTCTTTGTGGACTGGCGACATCTTTTGTTACGAGCAGTATTTCCTGTTCCGGTCAGAACTGACTATCGGAGCCTCCAGGTATTGCAGTCTATGGAGTGCAGAAACAGTAGGCAAGCCCGTTGGGCTTATGTCTTTGCCCAGTACCAGTTTCAGATCACTTACATCCCTGGATCCCTCAATGTGCTTGCAGATACTCTTTCGCGGCCTAAAGAATGCTCTTTGCCACTGCCCAGGATGTTTTCTGAGACTATTTTCACCAGTCATGTTGACGATTTCCTTGAAAGGGTTCTACAAGAGACACAATCTTGTGAGGAGTGGCAATAGCTTCCACATGACAAACCTTGGGGCCTAACTGTGAAGGAAGGGAAGCTCTTCTCTTTAAAGGCACAGCCTTGTACCTGCCTTCTAAAACTCAGAAAGTAATGAGTCTCTGCCATGGTACTACCTTCTCCGGCCACCGTGGAGTCAAGGTTACCTTGCAGAATTTCAAGAGGTATTTTTGGTGGCCCAAAGTTTCAGCAGATGTTCAGTCTTATTTGCAGACCTGTTCAGTCGGTGTTCAGAGCAAGTACGACACCCGACAACCATCTGGGTTACTGTTACAGCCCGAACTTCCTTCTCAACCGTGGCAAGCTATTGCCACAGACTTAATTGTGGAGGTACCACCTTCTAAGGGATGCACCACCATTATGGTCACCATTGACCTCTATTCCCACATGGTTCACTTCACGCCGCTTAGTAAACTACCCACCGCCTGTGATATGGCAAATATCTTTCTTTCAGAGATTTTCCGCTTACATGGACTGCTATCTACCATCTTGTCTGATCGGGGATCTCAATATACATCACGTTTTTGGTCTCAACTTTGTAGACTTCTTGGAGTTCACAGGGCAATGTCCTCTGGATATCATCCCCAGAGCAATGGGATAACCGAAAGAGTTAACCAAACCCTAGAGCAATACTTGCGCTGTTTCTCTTCTCAAATTCAGGATGATTGGGTGTCTCTGCTCCCCGTAGCTGAATTTGCCTATAATAACTTGGACCATTCATCTGTGGACGCCAGCCCTTTTTTTTGTAATTATGGCTTTCATCCTTCCATTTTGTCTGTACACGTTATAGGAACCAGTCAATTACCCTCTGTGGACATCTGGATTGATGACCTACAAACCACCCGTAAGAACGTGAAAGTACATTTGTTGAAAGCCAGAGAATCCACCAAGAAGTATGCTGACCGTAAACGACGTCCATCGGTTTTGTACAACATTGGAGGCACGGTCTGGTTATCCTCCAAATATCTTCCACAGCATTTGAGACCAAACAAGTTATCACCACATTATTATGGACCCTTTTCTCTGGTCAAGATGATCAATCCTTGGCTCAAATTACCAGCTACCTGGAAGTGTATCCATCCTGTATTTCACACTTCCCTTCTCAAATCATTTAATCAGTCTACAAGAAAGATTACTATGCCTCCACCAGTTATAACAGAAGAACGCCAACTAGAATACGAGGTTTCCAGGATATGTGACTCAAGATATAGGAGAGGACATTTGCAATACCTAGTTGATTGGAACGGTTACCCTCCTAGTGACGTTCTTGGGAGGTCGTTTCTAACATGCATGCGCCTTGTCATGTTCATAGTTTTCACCTTCTTCACCCCAGTAAGCCTGGTGTGCGAGGTGTTTGGAGGGGGCATGATGTCTTGTTCTATTATGCTTGACCCTTTTGGTTTGCATGGAGCGATCGCGGTTCAGTTGCGGTGGCCATTTCTGCCACCAAGATGGCCGCCGCTAGTGTTCTGGGACCATCAAATGCTATCTAGTTGATGCCCTGTTCACAGGTGCCAGATACTTATGCACCAGATACACTGGCGACCACGCGTCTCAACGCTCCGTCGTACCTACCATTTGCAGTTTGTACCATCTTTGCTCAGTGCTATCCTAGTCTGTCTTCGCTCCTTGTGCTCTGTTTGTTGTTCCTCGTTCTTTCCTTGCTCCGTTGCTCTGCCTTTCCTGTTGCCTTTCTGTCTTCCTGTCTTACCTTCCACCGCTGTCTTCCTGGTTGCTGTTACGTTCCCTACCTGGATTACTTGCATTCATTGCTGCATTTCCTGGATACTGTGTTAACAATCTTCACTGGCCATATCTATGCTGTCAATCTACGAGCAACATGTTTTTTCCCCCCTTCATGGGGTTTTTTTGTCCTGACATTGGGGGGGTCTACCCCGGGTTAGCCTGCCTGGTACCTTGCATACTAGGCAGGGTGGCATCAGGGGAGGCTTGCCCCTTTCTTCACGAAACCTGCACACAAAAGAAGAACACTAAGCCATCAACTAAAAAGAAGTCCTCGCAGAAGACTCCTCAGGTGAGCTCTAAATCCGTCACCTCTTCCCTATCTGCCTTCTCACATCTGTGATTCCTCCCTTGATCTTATCTTCTCCTCCCCCTCTAACTCTCTCAATTTTACTCCCATCCTATCTACTTTTCCAACCATCTTCTTCTATTTTCTTCTCAACTCCTTCCCCATCTTCTTCCCACACTTCCTTTTCTCAGTACGACCTACAAAATTCTCGCCAACCTCTTTTTCCTATGTCATCCTCTCCTCTTTCCCTTCTATTGATCATTCCCTCCTCTTTCTCTTCTCACCTAGCGATTTCTATGTTGAACAACTACTTGTCCTCTACCCTAGATTCCTTTTATTCTGCATTTTTCTTCACTCCCTTCTATAAACCCTCCCAACCTTGGCTCTCCCCTACTCTTCATTCCCTTCGCTCTATTCTCCACAAAGCAGAGCTCTTTTGGAAGAAATCTCACACTGATCATCTTCATCTCTCTTCACTGCATTCATTTTATGATTCATCTCTATTTGCCACCAAAAAACTCTGATACCTCACCACTTCCCTTTCCCACCACCCTTGTCGCCTCTTGGAACTCATTATTAAGCTCCTCTCCTCTCCATCTCCTGATCAGTCTATTTCTTCCTTGATTTCTGCCACTGAATTTGCAGACTATTTTACATCTAAAGTCTCTATTTCTCATTCCTCCTATTACCAGACTCCTCCTACTTCTTTTGCTTCTTCTCTTACCGACCAATCTATCGCTATTCCGTCTTTTTCCTCCTTCTCCCTTCCAACTGATGCTGACACCTCTGCCTCCTCTCTCTGACCCATCCCACCACTTTGCCCCTTCACCCTATTCCAACTTCTCTTGTTCCCAGAATAAATGTGCTACTTATTCCCTATTTTACTGCAATCATTCATGTTTCCCTTCGTACTTCCACTTTTCCCTCCTTTTTTAAACACACCACTGTCGTCGCCATTCTTAAGAAACCTTCTTTGGATCCCTATATACCTTCAAACGTTCATCCTATTTCCCTTCTGCCTCTCATCTCTAAACTCTTGGCATGAGTAGTCTAAACTCAAATCTCCTCACATCTTTGGGGGGCGCTGTTGAGCAGCCAGCAAGATGGCTGCTTAGCTCTAACGCTCCATGGCCCGTCAGCTGAAAATCCGCTGGCATCAGCGGTTCCACTAATATCCTGGAGCTGAGACCCTGAGCATTGTGCTGCCCAACGCCTCTACATCATCCAGCCCTGTTTTGTGGCGAAATCGGAGCTTTGTGGGCGCTCCACATCCGGCTGAGGCCTCCTGGGCCGCGTGATCCTTCTGCAGCCCATCCCCCCTGTGGGGGACCGTTCCGCGACGGCGGCTGGCTGCCCGGCTTCCTCATCTGCCTGCAGGGTGCACTGCTGCTTGGGGCACGGGGCCTCCCCCTTCTCCGCCTGCCTGCCTTGGACTTCACCTTTGCGCGCTGCTGGGTGGCGCTGCCCTTCGTGCCCCCGCTATCCCCGTGTGGGGGTGCGCCTGGGCTCGCGGCCTGTCGGCGCGGCTTCCCTCGCCGGCCCGCTCCTGCTTGTGCGGGCGGATTCAATCCGCAATGTTGCGGGGGCTGCTGGAGCGGCCCCCCGTAACGACGACATCCCGACACTTCTGCCTGGCGGTTCCACCATTGATGTCCCTGGTCCCGTGGGACGGCCGGGGCTGGGCGGCGCTGCCGGGGCCCCCCTGTGGTCGGGCTCCCGCTGCGATTGGAGCCCCGCTCCCGCCCGGTGTACCATCTGTTAATTCGAGCCCCGTTCCCACCCGGATCGCCATCAGCTTCGCAGCCTACAATACTCAAAGGTGAGGAGGTTGGGGGTTCAGATTGCTGCGCACTACGCCCAATAGAGACAGCCTTATCCACGGGCTGTGCTTGTCCCATTTCACAAGGAACAGTGGCCCCCACACATTCCAGGCTCTCCCGAGACCATTCGTCTGGCGCTGGTGCGACTCTGGGCGCACCATCATTCTCTTCTCCCTAGACTGTGCAACTATTCGCCTGCGCCCTGAGTTCACTAGGCATCCCTGACTGTGCTGCCCTCCATTGCTGGCTCCTTCTGCCTGAGGCCCCCATGTCTCGGGGCCGGGCGCCGCCTGATACTATCCCTCCCAGGTTATACTGCTGCTTGGACACCTCGCCTGCCCCTCAGAGTGGGCCCATCGCCCTGGAACACACCTGCTGGGAGTACTCCTCGCTCCTGCCCCCTGGACAGTTGCTGTCCCATCGCTGATTGAGTGCTGGAGTCCCTCCATAACCCCCGGGGCCCCATTGCTGACCTACTGCAATATATACCCTGCTGATCCCAGTGTGCCCCCAAATATGTCCGGCAAAACACGTGGGGCTAACAAGGCTGGAGCAATGGACAAGTTTGCTAAATCACTTGCTAAACAAGACCAAGGTGGGGCTGCCCTCCCTCAGGACGACCCGGATGCATCCTCATGTTCTCCTCAGCCAGACCTTACGACACTTATGGAATCTATGGCCAAAAACTTTGCGTCATTTTATGAAAAATTAGATGACATAAATGCCAATGTAGCCTCACTACGCACCAAATTGGATCAGCATGGCACTAGGCTGGTTGAGGCCAAGACCAGGATTGGGGCCACCGAAGATGAGGTACACGTGCTCCAGAACATGGTCTCTGACTTGGTGCGGGATATGAAGCAGGTCAAGGCGAAGTGTGATGACTTAGAGTCCAGATCCCGCAGGAATAATATCCCATTGTGAGGGTTCCGGAGGCAGCCCTCAAAGGCAAAATGGAACTTGCGGTCGAGACCCTTCTGAGAGACCTCCTGGGTGATCCTCAACTTTCCCCGTTTTTCACTATAGAGCGCGCCCTTCGTTCACTGGCACCCCCGCCCCAAGCCGGGTGATTTCCCCAGACCAATTATTGCCAAGGTTCTCAGCTTCAGGGATAGAGACCACATTCTACGTCTGGCCCATGAAAAAGGAGAACTAAAACTTGAGTCCCAGACTATCCGTATCTTTCCCGACTTCTCGG
The DNA here is from genome assembly GCF_040938575.1 of Ambystoma mexicanum. Classification (NCBI taxonomy): domain Eukaryota; kingdom Metazoa; phylum Chordata; class Amphibia; order Caudata; family Ambystomatidae; genus Ambystoma; species Ambystoma mexicanum. Next base: position 234,086,133 of record NC_090934.1, read on the forward strand.
TCAACGTTCAAATGGAGCGCTGACAATTCAATGGCGTGAAAAAATTGCTTAGAGAGAGGAAGGTGGAATACGCCATGTTGTTCCCTGCAAGGCTGAAGCTCACCCACTGTAATAAACTGTACTTTTTCACAGTCCCTGAGGAGGCGGTGAAATTTATTGAGTCCCATATACCTGTCCCGGGGCCGGAGGGCGACCCTGTGGACGAGGGTTGAGCCGGCCTGCCATGCTCCCACTACTTGAATCATATGTGGAACCATTACCACGCCTGTCATTTGCATTTTCCTTGTAATCTTATGTATCCTTTCCTTTGTGTATTCCTTCATTATCGTAACTCGTTGTGAAGTTTCATGAAACGCAATATGGGTCACAGTTGTATGTTCTACGGTATATTGCACCTTAACTGGGATCCTCTACTCCTATACCCTCTACTGCTGCACGTTATTTGGTGTACTCCACCGTTCAATCATCTTAATTGGGCTCACGGCAGCAGCTACCACACTGCAGTTGCAACGCCGAGTTTGGCTTTTTTTGTTCACTGGTTGCTCCCCTGTTGGGTGTGGGGGCCGGTCCTGCCCTGTTGGGTTCGGCACAAAAGCCATGAGACTTTGTGTGGGTTTTTGGGCACTGCTGTGTTGGGGAAGGCAGGGAGGGGGGGATGCAGTTGGGGGATGTTTTAACAAAAATGGTGAGACAGTGGTAGCTTTTGGTACGATGTATCTGGCCACTGTATTGGTGACCGGCACTTGTTTCACAAAACATGACACCCATTACTCAGATCCCCCCTAAAGTGCTACTGAATGGCCATTAGGCTAATGTCTTGCAATATCAGAGGGCTCAGCAACTTCACGAAGGAAGGCTTGCAGGATCACGGCTTATGTCCAGAGGCACGGGGTCAAAATACTTCTCTTACAGGAAACCCACGCCCTTGCACATCTCTCGTCCTCTCTTGCCCCGGCATGGGGCCCCAACAAATATTACACAGTGTTCTCCTCACAGTCCAGAGGTGTCCTCACCTTGATTCACAAGTCCTTGGAGTTATCCCTTCGTACCAGCCATATAGATGACCGGGGTAGATATGTGATCCTCCACTGTTTCCTTGCTAACACGGAATGCCTCCTGGTCAACACATATGCCCCATGCATCGATGCACCTGATTTTTTTGACCACATCCTCGACATCCTCCTAGGTTACGTTGGGGTTCCCATTATCTGGGGGGGGACATGAATCTCATCCTAGACTCCGACTTGGACAGATCCGGTGTTGCACCTAGAACACTGTCCAGAGCCGCTCGTCACCTCCATGCACACATGCTCACTGCCGGTCTGGTAGATGCCTGTAGGGTACTCCACCCAATGTCGAAAGAGTTTACATTTTACTCCTCTGTCCATGACAGCCATTCCAGGATTGATCTTTTCCTTCATCCGCGGGGCTCATGGGAAAAACACTTACCACACAGATTCGGCTGCGCACATTGTCCGATCACTCCCCGATCACATTGGACATTGCCCTGCACCCGGCCCTCCCCCAGCATTCTAACTGGCGGTTTAAGTCAGATGCACTGCATGATATTGTCTTCAAGGCTGACATCCTCGCAGATATCACCTCGTTTTTTGATAATAACAAACGCCACGACACAACGGATGGGGTGAGATGGGAGGCCTTTAAGGTCTACATCAGGGGCATGTGTATCTCTAGGGAGGCTGGGGTCCTGAATGACATTAGAAACTCTCTGCGCCGTTCTGAGTCCAGACTTAAGGAGTTAGAGCGCGAGTATGCGACCACCCCCTCCCCATCCAAGTTTGCACTGATAAGAACTGAACAGGGTGCGTTCGAGTCATTTGCCCTCAGTGAGATAAGATACCTGGCCCGACCCATTGCGGCCCGAAAGTATGGTGAAGGAGAGAGGCCGGGCCGTACCATTGCCCGCCTTGCCCGGGCCGAGGGAGGTAGAGCCCGGATTGATAGTATCATCGACAATGACGGAGTGCGACATTGGTCGGACCGGCCCATTCTTGAGACCTTTGCTGATTTTTGTGCAACCCTTTATGCCCAGCAACCAGAGCACAGCTCGCAGGACATAGACGACCTCCTAGACCGCATCCCAATGTCCCTTATATCTCTACCCACCAAAGAAAAATTAGATGCACCCTTCACCCTTGACGAGATCACTGCTGTTATTTTGGCCCTCCCTAAAGGTAAAGCCCCAGGTCCAGACGGCCTAACCACCGAGTTCTATCAGGAACATGTTGCCCTACTTGCTCCACGCCTTCACGAGGTTTGGGAGGAGTCACTGCGTCTTACTACCCTCCCCCGGTCCCTGTGCGAGGCTGTCATCACTGTGCTCCCCAAGCCGGTAAGCCTCTTGATGAATGTGGCTCCTATAGACCTCTGTCCCTCATCAACACCGATACCAAAATCTTCGCCAAAATCATAGCAAATAGGTTCCTCCCCATCATGAAATATCTGATTCATCCAGACCAGAGTGGTTTTGTCCCTGCTCGTTCTACTGCCTTAAATATTCGGCGACTGTTTAACGTCATCTCTAGAATTGACCCCCAAGCCAATGCTGTGGCTGTGACGCTGGATGCCCAAAAAGCGTTCGACATGGTCTTGTGGCAATATCTGTGGGCGGTGCTGGAGAAGATGGGGATCGGCCCATACATGATGTCCTGCATTAAACTGCTATGTACTAACCCAGTGGCCAGGTCCCTGGTTAACTCATCTGTCGGCTCCCTTCTCCCTCCACAGAGGGACACGGCAGGGGTGCCCGTTTTCTCCCCTGTTATTCGCGATGGCCATCGAGCCCATGGCGGATAGTGTACGACACAACCACGTGCGCAAAGGGATTCGTCTGCGGGATACCCCCGAAATTATCATTTTACGCCGATGACGTGCTTCTATACATTAGAGACCCTTCAGTCCACCTTGACCCGATCATGGTGAAATTATCAACATTTGCACATTCTCGGGCTTCACCATAAATTACACTAAATCGGAAATCTTTCCCCTTACGCCCGCAACTTCCCAACCTGCATGCGAATTTCCTCTCAAATGGGCCTCTGCGGGCATCAAATACCTAGGGGTCCAGGTGTCCCTCTCAAAATCCTCCTTATTGTCTGATAACTATGGGGCTGCCGCGCGATATGCTGATGCCAGGATGGAAAGATGGCGAAACCTCCCCCTCTCGCTATCAGGGAGACTGTCCCTAATAAAAATGATCATAGTTCCGAAGCTCCTATACATATTCGCTAATGTCCCACTCTGGCCCGGAAAACAGTACTTTGCGGACCTGCATGCGGGGTGCGCCCGCTTTCTATGGCATTCTGGTGCCGTGCGTAGAAAGTGGCAACATATGACCCTACCTTATGAGAAGGGCGGCTTCAGTGCACCTGATCTCACCCAGTATTGGATAGCCGCTCAGGCTCAGCATGCTACATACTGGTACCATCACCAGGATACCCACCCCGCAAACCCCCCGCATGTTAAGCTTGAAATCCTGGCGACCGGGGAGATGAATGTCATGTCCTTGATCCTTTTTTCACTCGTATCGATCGGAGGCCCCTGCTGACCCAGTGGCCTCCACTATAAGGGCGTGGCGGCAGATTCTGGTGCCTGGTCCTGGCTCCCTCCCGTATTACAAATGGCTTCCCCTCTGGTCGTTCCCTGGCCTCACCCCCACACAAGATAAGCTCCTTATGCGTCACTGGTTGGACCTGGGATACAGATCATTCTCCGACTTGTTCCCCGATGGGAAATTCATCACCCCAGATACGTGGAAGCCAGGGCACTCCAAGTCCTCACTGGAGCTGCTGCAATACTTTCGACTTAGGGCCGCAGTCCAAGACATGTGGCCTTCGTATCCGGACGAACCCCGGGAGTCCCCCGAGATCTGCTACATTGCCAATTCTGAAGGTGGTAAGGGCATTGTGTCCTCTCTATAAAATGTTGATGGCGCGAGCCGTAGAACCCCCCCACACTATTCGGGATGCTTGGAGCCGGGATCTGGGATTAGACATCACGGATGATGTGTGGACCAAAATATGCATGCATACACGCAAGGTTTCTCTTAACTCCAGAGTTAGATGTGTTCAATACAAGCTACTCAATCGCCTGTACTACACTCCCTACGCTATTAGGAAATTTGCCCGGGATCAATCCCACCCCTGTCAAAGATGTAGATCTAACGATGCGGACCATGCTCACATGTTCTGGTCTTGTGGGGCATTGGCCCCGTTCTGGGATGCGGTGCTTGAGACCCTCTCTGAAATAGTGGGGTTCTGTGTTGACCCTGAACCCTTGTCTCTTCTGTTTGGGCTCTGGGAGGGGGCTGAGGCGAAACGGGAAGCTAAGTTTCTGATTGTGGCCAAGAAATGCATCCTGCAATGTTGGAAGCGCAGATCCCCCCCTTCCCTAGAAATGTGGCTGAGAGCCCTTACCTGGACACAATCTTGTGAAGAAGACTACATTAACATGTTGCCTAGTAATGCTCGACCTAAAAACATATGGACAGAGTTTTGTAGCTACTTGAACCGCAAGGTTGACCTGGAGCTGTCATCTCCCCCATCTCCAGATCAGGGACTGATCGTACTACATGATATATGGCTCTATTGTAATCAACCCACTGTTAGGATAATATGTGACCTTCTGCAGAATCTGTGCTTTATCATTCACGCTTCAAATATGCAATGTGTGTTATTGGTGTAACCTGTAATGTGCCAGCTACTACTACTTGCCAATAAAAAAAAGTTTAAAAAAAATATAAATCTCCTCACATCTTTAACAATACACTTTGCTTCACTCGACTCAATCTGGCATTCGTTTGGCACACTCTTCTGAGACTGCTCTACTTCATGTGTCTAATGCTCTTCCCCTGGCACAATAATCTCTCTTCTATTCTGATTCTTCTAGATCATTCTGTGACTTTCGCCACTCTTCTTTCTGCTCTTTCCTCTTTCCACTCTTCTTACTTCCTTGTGTTTCTCTAGCTCGGTTCTGGAATGGTCTAATTCCTATGTTTCCTCTCAGTCTTACTCTATTTCCTGGCCAGGAAAAACATATTCACCCCCTCCATTACTTTATGGTGTTGCCCAAGGCTCAGTTCTGGGCCCTCTGTTACTCTTCATCTACAATCCTCCTCTTGGCACTTCCTTTTTTTTTCTATGTTGTCTTTTTGTTGAAATCTCATTGGTCAGCTTATCCTTGAGCAACTACAATTACAGATTAACACATCAGAAGTGCTTCATTGAAACTTCATTTTCACAAATTACAGTAAACCCCACACCTCCGCAAACTAACCAAGGAAGAACAGAATAAGAAGGGTGAAGAGGGATACTTAAACGTGGCCCTCGTTGCACGCATCCCACTCTCAGCCCGACGACAGAGGACCGAAATAGGTACATCGCTCCTGGACCCTTCCTCCCCATCATTGATGTATCGCAGGTGTGAGACACACGATTCACTCAGACAGCCATTCAGACCTTATCCTGATGACATTGTAGAAGAGAAGAGGCTGCCATCGATCCAACAAGTCAACTGACTGCAACCTCGAAGAGAGCCAATGATGTCACAACTGACATCATAACATAGATGCGTTAGACAAGAAGCACATAGGCATCCCTGCACGAAGTTGCACAGACATTTAGCTTTATTACTGATATACACAAATATGCTAATGACTCACTAGTTAGAGGACTGACACACGTATATCTCTTGCTAGGCGGAAACCACAAGATGCATAAGAATAGATATGAACTGCTTGCTGTAAGGAACTAATGGTGGCAACAGTAAAGACAGACACAAGTGATCACAGTTCAAGGGTGTTTACTAAGCTCTATAAGAAGGTTGGAAAAAATGCCTAATCTAAATCTAAGATTGGAGCAAGCTACAACCATCAAATAATAAGGCAGTCCTAGTGGCACCTATACTAAGAAAAACCTATTGCCAATCCTTACGCTAAATACAAAAAAAGAGTGTGGGATAATGTTCACAAGAAAGAAAAACATTTTCACAAATAAGTCGGCATGTGGTAGCTGGGGTCTCCCTTCCCCACGTTTTGAGCACAGGACAAGGTGGGATTCTGGAGCACAGCACCAGTCTCGAGCATTCCCAGCACGAGACAGCGGCTCCGCTCTCCGCTATCAGGGCTTTCAGTGGTTAAGTCTCTTTTCTACAAAAAGTCTATTGCCTCCGAAGGAACTGATGTCTTCACCATAATAAACAGAAAGTAACTTTCCGCATGTACGTTGGGTACTGACCTTCACCCCTGGATGCCCTCTTTCGGGCTCAGATCCACAAAAAGTTCTTGACAGTATCAAGACCTTTGGTAGTTACTTTTCTATCTTCCGAGGCCCTGATGGGCTCAAAATAATAAACAAAAGTTCTTTCTTGATTGTACTTGGTGTGATAATTCTTTACCCCTGGGTCCCCCTCTTCCAGGCTCAGACCCTCTTGAATCTCAGCCTCCCTCCATCGGGTTCACTCTGGCTTATACTCAAAAAGATTTCATTTGCTGTGCTTAATATGTCGTTGGATGGTGGGTTTTCACCTCTGGATCCCCCTCTTCCGGGCTCAGACCCATCTTGACTGTTTGCCTCCCTCCGTTGGGTTCACGGCTTTTTAAACCAGCATCACTTCTTGCATTCACAATTCTTAATGACCTTTTAAACAGTTCACTGTGGACATACCTCCATCGGGTTCACGTTAGTCAACACATTGTTCATCTGGACTTTTAGGCTTTGCCCCCTTTTCATCTGCATCCCTCCGTCGGGTTCACTCTTGCCAACTTTTGCCAATCACACAATTTCTTCTACTTTCTTACGATGTGGAATTCACTTGCCTTAGCTTTACAATCCTCTGCCGGCCAAAGATTTTCGACTATACAGAGGATTTTACTAAACCCCTGCATGACCCCTTTGACCCCTTTCTCGCACCTTTCCCAAGGCCTTCTGGTAACGGTAGTTTCAACAATAAGGTAATCGCCCAGAGTTTCCAGAGTGAGCACCCATGTGGTGCATAACTCCTCTGTAGCTGGTTTTCCCCTCTCGTATTAACCGTTCTTTGTACTTTCTTCAATTAGCCGTTTGCTACTTTTCTTCAACGCAGTTCCATTTCTTATCGGCTCTCCCCTCGACTCACCGGCTGTGATGAACTGCTTGGCTTTTCTTGTCTCTGGAATCAAGGAGGTTACAACGGTGGCAAGTGACTTTCTGCGGCTTGGTTATCAACGGAGGAGGGCCCTGTGTACCATTGACATCTGCTACAACACACGTCTGCTATTGTTCGCGGTCTTAAGATTCCTTGCACGGAGGTTGCGCGGGCCTGTGTTGGAAAGGGCAAGGTCGCGTCTCTCCTTGTCACCCTTTCGGTTGTGGCTTCCTTTCTCCTCCTCTTGAAATTACATGCTGTATTAGCTCTCTCGTCGTGCGGTCTGCCATGCTCATATTGTGCCCTCGTGCTCCACCTTTTATCCCTGTTGGTAAGGGTTAAGAGCCGTCCGGTGGGGGGGGGGGGGAAGGTGTTGCAAGAAGGGGGATACCGCGTCTCACCCGTCAGCGTCCCACTTCCACTCCCTGAGGACCCCCCATCCAGGAGATCCTCCCGCACTTGTCCAACCCCAGGAACTGGATCCAATCACGATGGCCTTGTCCTGGCCACCTGGATGACAGATCCCCGGGGACTAGCAAGTGAGACACCTTCGGGTGTCTCACATTGCTGAGGCTTAAACGCAACTAACAGGGGCGGCCATGCAAATAAAGATGGAAGCCACAGATACATTGGAGTGAATGGGAGAAGCAGAATTAACTTGAACGCAGAGAAAAGCAGACAGGCTGATCCTGCTGAAGAATGCAGACCAGGCTTCCAGCTCGGCCACCAAGCACAGCTCTTCCAAGTATACAGCAAGAACGAAGGTTTGAAGTTAGCAGAAGAGATAGGACCCCTGCAGAGGACACAAGCTGAGAATCCTCAGAATTGCAAGCAAGACAAATCCATTTTGTGGTCCCTACACACGGGTCTATGTCATATCATCGACAGTCATTTTTACGACCAATTTTTTTATGAAAACACTTTGCTGTAAAAAGTCATCGAAATTGTTATTTTTTTATTTTAGGAGGGATCCCCACCCAGACCCCCCCACCTATCTTTTACTGTTCCTGCCCCCCGGCCCCAAACCCTTTGAAACGGCATCATACCCCCTACATATGTGATCCGAACCTACAAGTCAAAGCCTATTCATTCAAGCCAGGCTGAGGTGGCTGTTCCCATCGAACCGAATGCAGGTAGATACAAAAGTAATGCAGGTTAAAAGCCGAATGTTCTGTCTCAAGGCCTAGGAGATGGGAGATGGTAACTTATTGGGAAAATGCAGCACCTTCGGGGTCGTTCCCACTACCTTGATTAGTTGCACTTGGCCTGGTAACTGTCCAAAGCTCCAAGATTGAGAGGACCCTTTCCGTACAATCCCTAGCCACCTTCCATGCTACGCTTACACTACGTTGCACTGTCCCATCACCTCACACTAACCTGTACATTTGTATTCCCAACACATAGAGGTGGTCTCAAGAGGAGCCACCAGATCTGGCTTACCCAATAATCCCACAAATCCCTTATATACTGTGTATATGGTACACCTCACTAACCAATCCCTTTCCCTGTTAGGTTTTTGGGATGTAACCTCATTTTGTGACATTATAGGTTAACAAAACTGAATGACAGGCGCCTAGAGAGAGAGAGAGAGAGAGAGAGCGCGAGTGTGGAGAATGGTGCATTGTTCGTACTGCAATCCCGGTCATTGAATTGTTTTTAAAGACCGTAAGCTTTGTCCTATGGCTGAGCCATGCATGGATGTTGAGAAGGCTGTCAGGAGGCGCCTTGGAAAAATTCCTGCTTGCTCCCCATGGGACACCAAGCAGACCAGATTGCAGATTGTGGGAGAGGCTGGTGCCCGAGGACTTCAGCCGATCCATGGAGTGCAAGTATAGACTCAGCCATACTGCAATTATTGTGGAGGGGAAATTGTCATGTGTCGTGTTTTTTGTTATTGTGAAGGATCCCTGTTTCCAAGAGCTTTAGGTAGGTTACTGATGAAAAAAGAAAAAAAAAAGAGTGCACCGGTTTTCTAGGCACTAGGTTGGTAATAAAAGATTTAAAAAAGTATGCCTGTTCTCTATGCGCTAGATTAGTTTGCGTATGACAAAACAAAAGAAATACCTGTTTTCTAGACAGTCAGCATAGTTTGCAGATGACTTATGTATGGATCCCTGTGTCTAGGTGCTAGCATAGCTCGCTTAAGTCGTGGAAGGTGGTTTCTTAGTGTATCCCATTGAGATGTATTCCTATGCAGTGCTATTTACGAAGGACCACATGTTTTTGGTATCCCCTGTGATTTGAAAGCAGGAAGACGGCTGTATGTCATGTCATTTATGTTGTGTCTTGAGATGTTGTAACACTTGTGAGTGCACTCAAAGTATTAGGATTTTCGCCTTAAGCTTCTGACGTCACATATAAGGTTGTTGAATGGGATATGGTGAGTTGATTTGGGAGCGAAGGCCTTTAGTCCTTTAGTGGAAGACAAGAGAGAATTTAGAAACAAGAAGACAATGGGCCTCATTACGAGTTTGCCGGTCCGGAAACAACGGTACCAATAAGCTTGCCGGTACAGTTGTTTCCGGACCGACAAATGAGTTCTGCAAGCGAGTGCCTTTTGGCCCGCCAGGTCTGATCCGGCAGGCGGTGCGGCACCCGCTTGCAGACCATAACGGATGCACCAGCACTGTTGCACACAGTGCTGATGCATCCATCCTCCCTATTCCCATTGAGTCCAGTGGGACTTGATTGGAATGGGGATTTTCTTTTTTCCAGCACCTGGCCGGAGGGACCGCCAGGGCTGTAATGCCCCGGTAGTTCCCCATTCCCAGCCACTGGGGAAAAAAATGACTCCAGTGGAAGCTGTGTCGGTATTAACCGGCACGGCTACCGCCAGAGTCATAATGAGGCCCAATGATTTTCAACTTGATTTGATGTTTATATTGTCAAAGGGTGTTATGCCATTTGGGCGGGGCTCGAAGACCACAAGAAGGAGTTGTGGCTTGGCCTTTAATACAGTGTGGGCGGTGTGCGGAGCATGCTCTTGTTGATGGTAGTGAGCCAGGGAGGCTGGTGGAATATCTCAAGAATTGTTACGGTTTTGGAGAATTCGTTTGACAATTGATAATTGTGAAAGTCAGAAGGTGAAGTTCCACCATGGGGGATACACCCCTTAAACATTTGCAAGTCCCTTCTGCAGTATCAAAAGAAAATATGCAAGTATAGCGCGGAATGGACTTGCGATACAGAGGGAAAAATGGCAACGCCATGGCCCCAGGAATGCAGTCTTTACAAATATGTGAAGCAACACATGACCACGTATTTACATGCCACCTATAAAGGGAAAGAATGGAGTAACAGATTAGCTATATTAGAGCTATGGAAAATGTTTCAGGATGGGGAAGAGGACACACCCAAGAAGGAGTGGATGCTGAACCAGCCTGATGGGGGAGGTCGAAGCACCTTCCTCAAACGGTAGACCCTGCAATAGAAAGTGAAGTATTTTACCCATTGAAGGAGCTAAAGGCAGTGGCTGGATATACCAATCCCAATAATGCAGCACCTGAGTACAGTAGCGAAGACACTCTTATTGGCGCAAAGCAGGCATATAAGAGACTAGAGGCTATGGGCGATGAACACAAGGAGCAAAGCGACCTGCAAGCAAAACTGGTGGGGGGGATAACAAAGGGATATTGGGACATAGTGGGGATAACAAAGTGACAGTCCCACCAAACCAGTGGGTAGGAGGACAAATACTGCTCAAATTGGATAGTAGGAACGCAGCCGAGCATAGAAGTACAGAGGAAGAAGCTCAGAAACGCGAGGGGACAGAAAAAGAGGACAGAGAGCAGTGTAAGGAAGGCATGATATCAAAGTAAGACAGACACAAGTGACCACAGTTCACAGGTGTTTGTTGAACTTTATCAAGGGGGTGATAAACGCCTATCTAAACCTAAATCTACAGATGGGAGCAAGCTACAACCATCAAAAAATTATAACTCACTCCTAGTGGAGTCTCGCCAAATAAAAGGGCCTACGCTAAAAGAAACTATTGCCACTCCTTACCGCTAAATACAAGTAGTGTGGGTTAATGTTCATGAAAAAGAAAGAAGTGTTCACAAAATGATAAGTCAGGATGTTCAGGCCGATGATTTCCCTTCCCCACGTTTTCAGCACAGGACAAGGTGGTTCACTCGAGCATAGCCCACTCTATGACTTCTTTGGCACAAGTACACAGTTCTGTTACCAACATCAGGGCCTTCTGTGCCCAAGTCCCTTAAGTTATCAAAGTCTCTTGATTCAGAGGGCCTGATGTACCAAAATAAATGAAAAGTTCCTTTACAACTACTCAGGTCAGGTGAGTCACTCTTCACCCTGGATTCCCCTCAGCCGGGCTCAGAATTTTTTTTATACCACAATCTTTAGTTTGGGTCCCCCTCTTCCGGGCTCATATCCTCTTCTCCAGTGCTTATAGAATATCTTTTGTCGGGTGACTCACGGTTCACCCCGGATGCCCCTCAGCGTGCTCAGATCTCTTTTACACAATTAGTCTCCCTCAGCCGGGCTCAGACAATTTCAGATCGTATTAGTTATCAAAGACTTTCAAATGTTCACAGGGTATAGCTTGACCCGTTGCAGTACCACTTCGATCTCACAGTTTACAATTTTACACTCTCAGTTGGATACCTAACAGAGACCTTTGAATGAACACCCACATGGTGCCGGACCACTGTGTACATGGTATCTATCTTGGTTTCAAAAGTTCAGTCACTCCTTGGATAGTCAATTATATTCACCTCGCTCATCACATACGACTCGCACTCTGTTCTTTTCAGATTTCTTCATACAATGTTGCTGCCTGCAATCTTGGTTCTAAAAAAGACCGATCTGCTATCAGTCTCCCCGACTCACCGGCTGTGCTGACTTTACTGGCGCTGCTTTGTTGTAGGAGCCAAGGACAGTACCACGGCGGCATTCGCTCCTCCTCACCTCGGCTATCGACGTGGCAGAGCCCTGGGTACCTTAGACACACCTTCAGCTTTAATTCCCGGTCTTATGTTGCTTATTCTCGAGGGCTTGTGAATGTAGCAGTTTTCCTCAGAAAAGGCCAAGGGCAATTCCCTCCTTGCAACCCTTTCTGGTCTTGCCGTCTTTCTCCTCGTATTAAAATGCCATCTTGGAACTGCTGCTTCCTCTTGTGTTTTGCCTTGCTCAGAGTTTGTTTTTGTGCTGCTCCTTTTATCTGTTTGGTGAAATGTGATGGAAGTCAGGTGTGTGTAATTATTAGTAATTGCCTGACCCTTGTGTTGGGACATGTCAGGTATACAGCGTGGGCGCTAGTCTGTTTTCTCTCACAGTGAGCTGTCTGTGACAAAGTGTTTGTGTCTGGAAACGGGGGGTGGGAGGGCTTGAGTTCCTAAGTATCTTAGCTGATAGGATGGGATAAAGGTCTTACAGGGAAGGGGATACACGTCTCACTGTCCGGTGTCCCGCTGCCCGAAGATCCGTCATCCAGGTGATCCTCCTGCACTGGTCCACCCCCAAGAACTGGATCCAAAAATCGATGGCCCGGTCCTGGCCACCTGGATGACAGGTCTGGGGACTAGCGGGGGAGACACCTTCTGGTTTATCACCGTAGGCCTAGATAATGGAGGAAGTGAAGAGAAGAGAGAGGGACGAGAGAGGAACAAGAGTGACTGAAAAGGGAGAAAGAGGAAGAAAAGGAAAGGGAGGAAAGCGAGGAAAAGACAGGAGACAAGAAAAAGTGCTGAGAATAGCAGAGGAAGAAAAGGAGAGGCAACTGCAAGAGAGAGAAGAGGAAGTTGGAAATTGAACAGCTCGTTAAAAAGCATCGACGCAGAGAAGAAGAGAGGGATAGGAGACAGGAGTGGGAAAAAGACAAGAGTAGAGGGAGACACCTCGGGAGAGTAGCAGATATGATGGGACAAACACATCTAAATTACGATGAGGAAGAGGAGATAGGAAGAAGAATAGGGATACTGTGTAGGAGAAGGATGGATTGTGCTCTGCCCCGAAGACAAGCAGGAGTATTGCCGGGTCTCCACTGAGGGGAGACCAACTCACTGGACAGAGTAATGGGGAAAATACAGTGAAGACGCATGTTAAGGAGACTTAATTTTGAAGATGAAGGAGAAGAGGACAGCGATGACAGCAGGGAAACTATGGGGTCAGATGAAGACCTAGGGGAAAGTGGCGATGACGAAGGGAGGAGGTCTTGCCACCCCTCCAGAGAAGCAAACCCGAGAGGGAGATGCTGTGGAGTGGAGAGGAAGACACTGAGAAAAGCAAGCTAGAACCTGAAGGACGCCTTAAGCGTCCCCAAGGCAGACTGCAAAGTGCAGACAAATTTACTCCATATGCCACAGAGGCTAAGAGCCTTAACAAGACGGAAAAGAGCGAGTATGACGAGAGATTTCACAGCCACCAAAGAGGTAGGTAAGCATGACAGGGGAGTAGAATTGACACAATTTCCGTTGCTAGAAGAGGGTGGCAGACGACCACAATATATACCATGGCAACAGATGGACAAAAATAGTTTGCGGTGCAAGTTGACCTTGTTGATGCAGGAGTGGGGAAATGGATGGATGAGTTAGAACGACTGGAGACAGGGATGACATTGGCAGTGGGCAACATGAAAAGCGTACACTCAGCCATTCTTGGGGAAGTAGTTGGCGATGTTTGGAAACGGGCAGGGTACCTCTGAGTGACGGAACAGAACAAGGCACACGACGGTGCACTTTTTAATAACTGCCGAGCAGCCCTATGGAAGGCTCTGAGAGTACAGTACCCAGACACATCTGGCATAAGCACGATTATGGCATGCAAGATGCATGAGGACGAAGACCCACTTTAGTACATTCAGGAGATAAAAGAAAGTTGGTGTCTCGAAACGACAGAGCCGTGAGATAAAACAGTGGGGTTATTCTACCACATATTAAAACAAAGGCTACCAGAGCAGGTACAGAAGCCATTGAAGAAATTAGTAGGGGTGGAAGCAAAGCCATGGTCAGAAATTCAGCAGACTACAGTAATTTTTGCCAGCTCATGCAGGAGAACGCGAGAAAGAAACGCAAGGAAAGGAAGCAGGAAGAAGCAAAGTTAGTTCAGAAGAAGCTATCGAAGTATACAATGGAAGGGGAGATCTTGACGAGCAGAGAGGGAGTAGTTAAGCAAAACGTATAAAATCAACAACAGATGGTAGCGGTATGTTTTTTGGGAAGAGGAGATGCTAATTATTGGCCACGGGGAAGGGGAGGAGTGCCCCGGGAAGAGGATTTGGACACCCAATGCAGCAGGGTGGAGACAGGCATGACGGAGGACATCAGAGACCCATGGGGAGGGTCCACCACAATGCTGGACCCGTTACAGAGCAGAGCTGTGTAGAGGCAGGGGTGGAGTACAGCAGAATGGGGGGATGACATAACAGCCAACCAACATCAGACAGAGCAGTCAGATTATTATGCCCAAGATCACGCGCAGACATATGTGCCGCACTTTGATCACTTTGCTTTTACAGTTCATTCACTTTATCGCTACAAACAATGCACTTTGCACAGACACTTCAAAGTTCATTCACAGGTCGGCCTTTCTTCCCGTCTCATCCAGATGCGTGCAGCCTTCACTTGTGATATATTGTTGCAATGTCAATCTTTCCTTAACACACACCGGTCTCTCAGGTCACTCGCCAATTCACTGGCTGTGTGCATTTCTCTCCTTGTCTTTCCTGTATTCATTTCACAAGTCAAGGTTAGTAGCACAGGCACTCAGAATCCCCGGAATCAACAGGCTTGTTAGTAGGCTTAGTAGGTGCCTCGCCTTGTCTCTCCTCACCTGTATTTGTATTTGTATTTATTTTTGTTAAGCGCAGAAAGCCTACAGGCATCAGGGCGCATCTGAGGTCTCTGATGGTTCCTCCAATGGTTCTTCATATGATATGGGTTTCTTTCTTCCTTTTCTTATTCTGGATTTTTTCTTTGTTTCTTTCTTTTTGAAGTGGTAAGGACGGGCTCCCCCAGAGGCCACCTTGCCTTACTTGCAGTTTGCTCGGCAACGGGGGTCCGGGGAGCCTGCCCCAGTCCAGGGAAATGCTGAGGCTAAAACACCCTGATGTAGTCTGTGGCGGTTGACCGTCTTGAAGATTCTGAAGGTGTTGTCTCCTGACGTCCTTTGACTCGCAAGAGTCTTGCGGTATGATCATGGGCTGTACTGACATTGATCTGTTAAGTAAGAGGGCTCCTGATCCCAGAATGCAGCAGTTAGGTGGTAAGTATACTGTGGGAGGACGGTCCCGCATAGACAGGACTGCGAAGGGAGACAGATGAAACTAGGAGGGGATAGGCAGAGGACCCAGGTAAGCTCTCCGTGACAGGTATGCAGGAAGGAACCGGGACGAGACCCGACGGAGCAAGATAACGGAAGGAGCTGGGAAAGGAAAGAAAGGAGAGGGTGTGGAGCGCAGGATCGCAAAAGAGAAACGGGGCAGAAAAGCACTGAGAAAGCACAGGATATGGGGTAGCAGAAGAACACTGCAAGCGGCACTAGCATTGAGCTTACCCGAATGGCGTGTTGCAACGCGCAGAGCCGATTACAAGTTTCCGGTAAATAGACAGCGGCGGCCATGTTGGAAGAAGTCTAGACTGCTACTCTATGCTTCCAAACAAATGTGACTGCGGTGTTAGGAAGCTCTCCAGCGATCCCACACTCTCCAAGTCTGGAACGTGACACAGGCTTGGCCTCGCCTACCCAACTCTGCCGTTCACCCGGGAGCGTCCCTGGCATCCTTGAAACACAATGCCGCTTTCTGCTTTGGGATTTGCCCTTCTTCATGTGTCTTTCGCTGCCTTTTGGAGGCAACAACCTCCTGTAGGGAACTCCTGGGGTTCTCGACCCGCTGCTCTCATCCCTTGGTCCGTCGCTCTTCTCCAGTAGGTTTGCCTTCGCCCCGAAAGTTTTGCTCTTACTCGTGTTCCACCATGCTCACAGTGTGTCTCTATGTTCCGCCTTTTATCCGTGTGAGGAGAGCTAATTGTTATCAGGTGTGTGCACTTAAAGTCAGGTGCCTGACTTTGCCTGACCCGACTAGCGGGACATTTCCAGTGCGATGTATAAGAGTTAGTCTTGTCAGTCGCCCTCTTCCTCGGCCCAGTGTTTGTGTAGAAAGGTGGGACATCGGATAATCCTAAATAATAGGATGGGTTAGGTGCACAAAAAAGGGAATAAGACGTCTCGCCATCGGCTGCCTCACCCCCACTCCCTGAAGACCCCTCACCCAGGTGATGCTCCTGCACTGGTCCACCCCCAGGGTCTGCATTCAAAGACAATGGCCGTGCCCTGGCCACCTGAGAGAGAGATCCCTGGGGACTAGTAGGTGAGACACCCTTTGGTTTCTCACAACAGATACTGGTTAACATAATAGGTAGGGACATGATTAGCCAAATTAACATGACTATTACGTTTACCGAGCAGGGGATAGTGTGCTCGACCCCAGGAATTCATACATGAACGCGCAAGAGTTCATTCAGGCATTTTGCAGTCAGACTGTGTAGAGGGGGTGATGCCTGTGAACTCAAGAGTTATTTCAATACGGAGTGGAAGTACTGTTAGCATGGCTTCCAGAGATACAGGGCAAACTGTTTCATTTACCCAATTATTTTCTGTTCAGACCAGAGGTCCCGTTAGACGAGAAGGAGGGGCACGTGTATCCACTGGAACTAAAGACGGCTATAGTGAGGGATGAGAGGATAGCACGGCACAAGATTGATGATACAGAGCGAGTGTGGAGAACAGTAATCGCGGTAGGGGAAGGGCACAGACTAACTGACTTGACAGATGAGAAATTGTTCCGAGATGACTATTCAGACCTCGAGACAGTGTTCTTTATGAGCATTACCTATTGGGTGAGCATTCATTATAAAGAAGTACCGCAGAGAATGGCCGTACTGAAAAAGGCACCAGTGCCATTTTTTGAGGAAGACATAGCACAAGTACCGAGCGTTTTATGGACCACCAGCCTGTATGACGTTAGCCTGCTAAAGGGAGTGGGAGCTGTCAAAATCAAGCTCAAGAAAGCGGCGCTCTTTCCAATGGCTAAACAATACCCTTGGTCCAGGGAGGCAGACACATTTTTTAGACAATTTCTGCATTAGTGTAGCAAGGGATCATGGTGCCATCAGAATCGCAGTGTAACACTGCTGTGTACCAGGTGAAGAAGGTGACAGGGGGATCGTGATATTTCATTTAGGACTTGCGCCCTTTAAACTACATTGGTGAAGTTGAGTTCCCGTTAGTCCCAATCCAGTGACAATACTACGTAGCATCCTACCGGAAGCTACCCATTTAACGGTAATAGATTTGAAGAACGGGAGGCATGGCCTGAGCCGATGCAGTGAGACGCGGATGAGATCCTGATTTGATCCTGCAAGCGGCAATCAGATTCTGCAAATACACCTCAAGTGGGAAAAACGACCCCCCTACCCAAAGAACCTTATCCCGAACAAAATCGAAGCTGTATAGCTGGGGAAACTGCTGCGGAACTGGAGCCACCCCCTGCACCTCAAGATGGCCGCCGTGGTGTGTGGGAGAGGGCAGCAATGCAGCCTGTGAGGGACGATGGCCCCACCAGCCACTAAGGCGTGGCTTTCCCCTGCGGGTTACCAGGTGATTTCTGACGTGGCGCACGCTGGCTTCTGCCTGAGTAGTGTTGCTGTGACCCACAGTGGAACCCCATGGGCCCGATCCTGACACCGGAATATCAAGGCGGACTGGAGTGCTTGAGGTGCCCAACCAAGCACCGCCATGCGGGTGGCTCCGGCAACCCACGACTGGAGAGCAGAGACAGGAAGATCCTCCTCTTGACACCCGGTGGCCCGAGAGGTGAGGAACAGCCCGGAACCCCACCCCCACTGTCAGTGGTCTTAGACCTACCCGGTGGGACCTGCGTCCCTCAACTTTGAAACAACGTGGTGAGTGGCTTTCTTCCTGCTGCAACACCTGGGGCCCCATACTTGCACAGAACCCTGCAAGGCCAGTTGAGGCACTAAGTACCCATGGGAGAAAGCTTGGTACTGGGCGTGGTAGACCCAGCTGGAACACACACCTCAGAACCCCCTCTTGAACACCAGCTACATACTGCCCACTGTGCCCCTGCATATGGATCCGGATCGCACAACCTCTATGCCCCGCAGACGCTGATTGGGAGTCCCAGGGAACAGTGGCACAAACCTGCGCCTGCGATACAGGACCATTCGAGCACTTACCTACCCCAGTTAGACTGCTGAAGGGACAAGCAAACACGCAGGCATACACATTTTGGAATATTGACAGTGAATGCCTCCAGACTCGGAGCCTTTTACTCTACATTGCACCCTACTGCACTAGTAACCTGCATGAGGAGCCTAGACCCCTAGAAAGGATGGCACCAACCTGTGGCTCCTTTTAACACTCATTCATGGTCCAGGGCAAAAACTGTACCCTCACACAAGCCGAAAGCATGGGCCAGCAACAGGCCCCCACAACTCTACTGGACCCACAAGAGAACCAGTTTTTTGCAGCTGTAGCGGCCGTACGCTCGCCCCTGGAAACAAAGATAGATGAGGTCAAAATCTACATAAAGCTAGTATGGCAAGATGTCAGACAGATAGCTGAAAGGGTCACGTCTGCTGAAACTCTCCTGAAAGAAACAGGCTCCACCAAGGACCTAGAAAAGAGGCTCAAGTAACTTGAAAAACGGAACACCACATTGGAACTATGTGCAGAGACGCAGAGGGCAGGTTGCGAAGAAACAATGTGCAGGTACTTGGCATACCGGAAGGAACTGAAGGACCAGACCCTATCTCTTACATAGAAAACCTGCTGCTTCAAGAGATTGGGCCAGGCAAGCTGTCGCAGGAATTTGCTATTGAAAGGGCCCACTGATCTCTCCAAAAAAAGTCACCCCCTGGGTCACACCCTCGACCAATGAATGCCAGGATCTTCAACTTTCGCGACGGGGAAGTCATTCTGTGATACTCTAGGGACCGGGGCAAGATAACGCAGGGCAACGCGAGGATCGCTTTCTACCCTGACTATACGCCAACAGTCCAAAGGGGCATGAACTCATTTATACCTATAAAAGCCAGACTAAGACAATTGGGACTCAAGTACATGCTCCTATATCCTGCAAGACTCAAAATCCTTTATAAAGGCAAGGCGCAATTAGCCTAGAGGCCAAGGCCATGTGGATGGACCACAATGACCTGTCCAACAAGAACGATGCAGACCTGTGACACACAAGGTACACAACAAGTCCTCCATAATGAAGGCGGGCCTAATTAGTGTGCCATGATGCCCACACAAACCACATGTGATAAACTGTTAACTCTGAGCCCCTATGCAATACCCCACCCACCTTGAACGAGATACACCATTACTACCTGGCACTCTGTGCCCCTAGTTAAGTGTGAAACACGAACGATTGCTGCTGCTAATGTCCTTACACCAGCCTGTTGCTGAACCCTATATCTACACACAATGACCAGAACAGGCCTTAAGGATACAGGTTTGCCTGAACAACCATGTGTTGTTTGGCATCAACTTCTAGTTCAGTTATTGTTGTTCAGTTTCTCGCTGTTCCCTTTCTACAAAATCCATACAACACGATTCTTAAGGGGACCCACCTGACAAATGAATCGGGCTCTGGGGGTCCTGACTTGGGGGGGGGGGGGGGGGGTAGGGTTTGCAATATCCAGGCTTACACTGAAACCCGGGCGAACTTCCTACAAGACCAGCAAGAGGCTAACGGACATATAGCACCGGAACTATATCATGAGACGAGACAATGGGGCCACGAGAGGGCCAGCTGACACTTAATGCAATGATGACCACCTTAAAAATGTCCTGGAACGTACGGTGCAGGGGCTCCTACCTCCTGGAGAAACGGGGTGAAATCCTATATACAATGCAAAAGGATATCCATTGTGCTACTCCAGGAGACACACCTACTCCCCGAGGGACAGGAGGTGCTGCTGGCCTGCTGTGGCAGAACGGGATACAGGGCCACCTATTCTAAATTCACCAGATGAGTGCTCACCTGGTTTGACAGCTCACTGCCCTTCCAACTAATGGAAGTAGTCGGGGATAAAGAGGGTAGATATGTAATTGTCAAGGGGTACCTTGTACATAGCAAAATGTGTATTATCTACTCTTACTTCCCAAACCACAAAATTCCAGAGCACACACACATACTCTAAGCAAGCTTGTAGCAGCCAGAAGCGAGGGCTTCATCTTATGGGGCAAGGATTTTAACTGTGTTAGAAACCTTATGATGGACAGATCAACTCCACCAAATGCTGGCCCCTCCCCGGCCTCTATAGCCTTGAACAAGATGCTAACAGACCTTGATCTGATAGACTTATGGAGGGAAATACCACCCGATGAAGGAGGTTACTCCTATTATTGATCTTCCCACAAACTGCACACACAAATTGATTACTTCTTTACAGGATCAGTACACCTTGCAGAACTCACCAGCGCAGAATATCTAGGTCGCAGTATGCCGTACCACTCCCTGCTGGTAATTGAATGGTGCATGGCATATCCTAGACCACTTATTCTGATGTGGCACCTCCTTACTGGGACGCTAACTAATGTAGCCTTTAGGAAGACACTATCAGACTTTCCACTTAATTTCCTTGAACATAATGTCGGAAGCGTGAGCAGTTGGGGCACCATTTGGGAATCCATGAAAGTGGTGACCAGAGGTGAGGTCATAGCCCGTGCTGGGGGCATTCACTGGATGCTGCGGGAGCTACTAGAGCCACGGAGGCGGAATTACAAATTATTGAATCCCAAACCCCAGGCCAGCAGTTGCTGGAAAGGAAATTGACAAAAGCACGCTCCAGGTGCTGCGATGCCTGGGAAAGACTGGCCGAATTTGACTACACTGCCCAGATAACCCGAGCTCACGCAGAAGGGGATGGGCCTGGGAACATACTGGCATTGCTCTGTAAACGAGAACACCCCAAAACCCAAACCACAATGGTCTGACGAGTTCAGGGCCCCATGGAGATCCCAACTAATGGTTAACGAGACCTTTACCTCTTTGTATACACAATTATACAAACACGATAACCCAAAAAGACCTGGATGAGGTATTCTCCCAGATTCATCTCCCGAGACTCTCTGACAGCCAATGAGATTCCTTGGATCTCCCCATTACTGTGGAAGAGCTAAGGAAAGCCATAGCCTCCTTACCTACCTGTAAAACCCCAGGCACAGATGGAATTCTCTCAGAATTTTACAAGGTGTACACTACCATTCTGACTCCAGTGCTTCAGAAAGTATTTGCAGAGGTCTATGACAATGGCACACTACCAGCGGGCCTGAGAGACACTCTAATGATACCCATCCCCAACCCCGGGAAGAAATTGGACAGATGCCACTCATACAGACCTCTGGCCATGCTAAACTGCGACATAAAGATACTCACAACAGGACTAGCAAAACACCTTTGTAGAGTTATCACAACAGTAGTGCATGCAGATCAGACAGGGTTCATACCCAGGCACTGCATGGCCCTGAACCTCCGAAGACTCCAGCATATTATAGACTGAACACACGCTTACAAGGAACACTGTGTGGTGGCATCTTTAGACACAACCAAGGCTTTTACTCGGTCAGCTGGGTGTGGCTGCTTACATCGTAACAGAACTTTAGGCTAGGCTGAGAGTTCATCTACTAGGTTAAACCCTTTTACACTTCCCTGGTGGCATGACTGAAATGAGGTAAAACATATCTGGAGTTTGGAACATACAGTGGGGTACCCATCATGGCTGTCTGTTTTCACCCATGTTGTATGTACTGGCCATGTAATCCATTGTAGTGTTCCTACGATAGGAATACCTGGCGGCGGGCATCCGGATAGGCAACTCCAAACACTTAATATCACTCTATGCATACTACGCCCTACTCTACCTTTGTGAGCCCCAACATATCTCCCCCATAATTCTGGAGGTACTGGACAGATTTGCAGAACTATCAGGGATTTTGTTCAATAGACAGAAATCCTGCCTCTTCCCCCTGGCTGGTCTCCGAGAGGTGGACGAGAACTCTTTGCCTGACTTTGGACTCCCCTGGGAAACAAAATCGTTCAGGTAGCTAGGCATCCAGATGGCACACACACCTATAGAAAAACACAACTGCAACACACTCCAAGTGATGGGAGGCCTTGAGAAATCCATTTCCTTCGGGTCCAGACTGCCACTGTCAACTATGGGCAGAATTGCCATTGTTAAAATGATTTTACTCCTGAGATTTCTCTACAACTTTCAAATATTCATCATTATATAGGGGCAGCTTTTTTGTTGTTGTCTTGACTCAGTGATCGGAGACTTTATATGGGGCACAAGTCGCCACAAACTAGCTCTGAATGTTCTGCAACTACCTTACAAGGACGGAGGGGTACAGCTACCTAACCTCGAACTTTATTATCTGGCTGCCCAACTAAGCTTTGTTACAAAAAGGCTGGCGGATCCTCCCACATCAGAATAGAGACTATTGCAACAACGGGTGGCCCCAGCCAGGACAAATGAAATTCTATGGCTCCCGGTGAGCTGTGTGAACCCATCCCCATTGCTGGTAAGACTAGGTAACCAGATCTGGTGTAGGACAATGAAACTACTCAAAATACGTAATCCATATTCGCCTAACATACTGATAATTACTGATGTGTGCAAAAGCAGGGCAGAACTGGGGGCTGCTAGGCGTTGGGAGGAGTGGGGGGTCTACACATGGGGGGACATGTATGACAATGGACAATTCAGGGACATAGGCAATTTATCGCAACAGTCGGACCTACCCAAAGGACAATTTCTGCAGTACATGAAAGTAAAGGGAGCCGCAAGACGAAAATGGGGAGGATGGCCAGCTGAATTGAAAGAGACGGGGCTACTAGCCTTAATGTATGCGCTAGAAGATGGCTGGAGACCCGTAACCAAACTACATTGTCTCCTACTGGAAGGAGTCCGTATTAGGAACCCAAAACTGAAAGTAAGATGGGAAACAGACATTGGTTCTGTAATCGCTGACCAAGAATGGGAGCGAGCGCTTAACTTCTGCAAACAAGTGTCCCGAAATGGCAGGTTCAAGTTACTCCAAATTAATGTGCGTCACCGAAAACGCATGACCCTCCAACAGGATAGCTAAATTCAACAAGGAGGCACAGCCCCAATGCCCTCGATGCCACCAAGATGAAGCAGACCTCATGCACGTGTTTTGGGGATGTGTCAAGGTGCAAGCCTTCAGGTCTCAAATTGAACGAGCATGCAGGACGCAGGGGTTGTCAGATACTCCTGGTGCCCAGGGGAATGTTTATGGGGTACATAGTCTACACAAAGTAAACATAAGCATGTCACTAAATTCATGGGCCTAGCATGCATACTCGCGAAACAAATGATCGCAATTTCCTGGCAATCACAGAAGGGCCCGCACTATACACACTGTCTCCACGACCTCGAAACCTGGTGTGAAGCAGAGTCAAGGGCCTTGGAAAAATCTGTACCTGTAGAAGATGACAATCTTGTCATCACCTTTTGAAGCCTGGAATTATTTTTGATGCTATGTTCCACCCGTCCGATGACAAACTGCCATGAATGCCCAGAATATTTGGAATACAGCAGTACACAGTAAAGACGCCCTGGTCTTGCAGCCCCGGAATACATAACTAGGTAGTGCGCCA
The DNA here is from genome assembly GCF_040938575.1 of Ambystoma mexicanum. NCBI lineage: Eukaryota > Metazoa > Chordata > Amphibia > Caudata > Ambystomatidae > Ambystoma > Ambystoma mexicanum. The sequence goes on from NC_090934.1 coordinate 234,109,948, forward strand.
CCCGAATACCAACGTCACCTATCGAATGCATCCCCTGGACTAATGGGTCACCCCACACGAACTGGTAGATGAGTCTGCATTTGTATGGAACGTTTGTTTGTTTGTTCAGTTCTGACCTGTACCACAACCGGTTAAGGCACGAGTCTATCATTTCACTGGTCACTGTGATTTATTGCAACTGCTGTACTGTATATTTGAAAATGTCAATAAACACATTTTAAAATAAATAGATTTGAAGAACGTTTTCTTCTCTGTACCACTTCATAAGGAATCACAGAATCTGATGTCATTCCTATATAGAAATAAAAAGTGGAAACACATGAGGCTTCCACAATGGGTGCTGCGAATCACCCTCTATATTTAATAGGGTCCTCCCAAATGGACCTATGGAACATACATTTGGATAGCACAGTCATTTTGGTTTGCAGCAGGTCAGAAGAACAGTGCAGTTGCTGACAGTGTTAGCAGAAAGGCTTATAAGGTGGGCAAGGTTAACTGCAATATTGCCAAAGTGAGGTTTTGTACATTGGGTAGTTAATATCACAGGAAGGTAGGAAGGTAACCCCAGAAAGAGCAGAGGCGATCTTCTGAACACCACCAGCGCAGACTGTAAGGGAAATGCAGGAATTTCATAGGTCTCTGTAACTATTGCAGGGCCTGGGTATTCGATTATAGGCTTCACGTACACAAGACCCCTTTTAAGGGGGTTCAGAGAGGCCCAGAGGGGGGGACGGCAACCTGACATGGACACAAGAGATGACTGAAGCATTTAAGGAACTAAAAGGGGCAATACTTACGGCCCCAAAGTTGGGGATTCCCAACTACAGTAAAGAATTCTATTTGTTTTCGCACTCAAACAGAGTAATGATGATGGTGGTGCGACTCCTGCTTGCTCCTCCCACTAGAGCATTGACCGATGCTGTCCTAGGTGATGAAATGCTCGAATATCTTGCTTCAATGATGGCTAGTGCTTCTTTTATCTCTCAACAACTTCAATCCCAGCAGGGGAGGTCCAAGAAGTATGACGAAGATAATGCACCAGTAAAAGACTCTGAACTGATTAAGCAACCACTTCTTTACCTGGGAGATCAAGTGCTCCTGCACAACTTCATCAGGTCCTGGTACAAGCCCAGGTTTGAAGGCCTCTATTCTGTAGAACAAGCAACTGACAAGGGTGTCCAGATAGTGGGGAAGAAGGCTTGGAACTATGTTGGAGGCGTCAAGCCCTAGAGAGTTGAGACCTCCTCTGTCCAACACGTAGACGATTTGACGCAAGAAGAAGAAAAACAACAAGGAGAAGGAACGCCTCAGCAAATACAAACGCGATCAAAGACTTGAGCTAGGCAAGAACAAAATGAAAAGTTAGATCAGACATACTGGGCCTCATTAAAAGTCCGGCGGTAGCCGTGCCGGTAAAACCGGTAGTCTGCCGCCGGACTTGCAAGATTTTCCAGCACCTGGCTTGTTGGATTTACCGGGGCGTTACAGCAAGTCAGGCGTCAGAAAAGGTAAATCCACATTCCCATTTGAGTCCCAAAGGCGCCAGGACTAACTGCAAGAGAGTCTTGGATGAGGTTTTAAGGCCTTTGACCTGGCCCTAACTGGAAGGCTGACTTGCCAGTGAGGGCCAGGGGCAAGGGTCATGACAGTGTGGGAAAGCTACGCCTCTTGTTGCGGGTAGCTACATCAGGATGCATATATGGACATAGTAGGTGGGGAAATGCAGTCTGGGAAAACTGTGCCTCTTGTTATGGGGAGCTACATCAGTTGCATACAAAAGACATAGGTGAGGATAAGCAGTCTGGGACAGCTACGCCTCTTGTTAAGGGAGCTACATCAGGTTGCATACAGAGACATAATAAGTAGGGAAATACAGTCCGGGATAGCTGCGCCTCTTGTTGCGGGGAGCTACATCAGCTTGCATACAAAGACATGTAGATGAGGATAAACAGTCTGGGAAAGCTGTGCCTCTTATTATGGGGAGCTACATCAGGTTGCATACACAAGACATAGTAGGTAAGGATATACAGTCTGGGAAAGCTGTACCTCTTGTTATGGGGAGCTACATCAGATTGCATAAATGGGGCAAGGTAAGAAGAGCATGTATACAGCTTGGGGGGCTGTTCCTCAAGTTAAGGCATTGTACAGCATATACACCATACAGCATGATGCAAACAGTATACATCAGATATGTAGGTATTGGTCTGCATGTAGGAAATATGTGACAAAGATGAGAGACTAGGTACAGATAAGAGGGGCTACTCCAGCAATTACGGTAGGCTGCAGTTGGCTATATATATATAGAAAGAAATGAGAGCATGTGGCAGTTCTGTGGAGGGAATGGGTACATGTGCAGGGAGTAGATTTGGTAAAGTCCAGTCATTTTAGATAGTTTGTGAAGAAAAAGGAAATGTGAACAGGCTGGTCAAAGCACACTTTGTGGTGCAAATGCTGAATCTGACGTGAGGAGGGTTGGAGCGCGGCTGAGGCTATGCAAATTCGACATGAGGCAGGATTCGCAAAGTGTTAAGATGCGCATGGCTGCTAATGTTACTAATAGTATCCATATTGTAAGTTGGATAGTGTCGGATAGATGGTGGAGAGCAGCTGATGGTAGTGTGGGTCAAACTCGGAGAAGACGGAATGATGTTGAGTGCGAGATAAGGGGGTTTGACAAACAAACCGTGGGAAGCCTTCTGGTACTTGGGTAGCGTCGTTTTCAGAACGCAGGTGCTAGCTGGATAGAAAAGTCAGCTGTAGACACGCGTTGCTGCATAGAACAGGTTGAGGGCATCGGATAACCCTCGGGTTAGGCAATGAGCAACAGGTAGGGGGGGTTCAGCACGTTAGCGACTCTTACCAGGAGTAGATAGCTGAAAGTACTGCTGGGTTCTCCGGCGAAGCAGGGTAAGGTTAGGTGGTCCACGCCCGGTACCGGCTGAGACTGGCAGAGACAAAAATTAAAGTCCTTCGCTTCGGCCTTGCCTTAAGGCCAGCTGCGCCTTCCAGCTGGGTCGCATCGTCCGTTTTGATGCAGGCACTGGGCAATCAGAATCCTCAGTGACTCAGGCAGTCTGGGAGCAGGCTGGAGGCTCCGGAAAGGTGGTGGCCATCATTGCAGGGACTGCAGAATGCAGTACAGCCAGGGGGATGGCATCAGGGGTGCTTCTTGAAAAGATATACCACCTAAGGTGTTCTTTTATGCTTTATTTATGTGGTACACACTTACCCAATACTAACTCGAGGTGATACACCCGTCATTGCATTACTCAGTAGCACCAAAGTGAGATTTGTCTTATGTGAGAAACCAAAGGGTGTCTCACCTGCTAGTCCCCGGGGACTTGTCATCCAGCTGGCCAGGACACGGCCTTTGCTTTTGGATCCAGCTCCTGGGGTGGACCAGTGCGGGAGGATCACCTGGGTGAGGGTCTTTGGGGAGTGGGGGTGAGGCGACCGATGGTGAGACGCGATACACCACCCTTTTCCGTACCCATGACCCATCCTATTTCATAGGATTCTTCGATGTCCCAACTCCCCCCTCCCCCCGCCCCCATTCTACACAAAAACTGGGCCGAGGAAGAGGACAACTGAGACTAGAGAGGCTAACCCTTACATATTGCATTGGACATGTACCGCCAATTGGGTCAGGAACAGAGTCAAGCACTTGACTTTAAGTGCACACATATGATACTAATTAGTTCTCCTCACATGGATAAAAGGTAGAATATGGAGACACACGCTGAAAAAGGTGGAACAGGAGCAGAACTTCTGGGGCCAAGGCAATCCTGCTGGAGTAGAGCAACGGACTGAGGGACAAGAGTAAAGGGTAGAAGACCCCAGAAGTTCCCTGCAGGAGGTAGTTGCCTCCAAAAGGCAGCAAAAGATACATGGAGAAAGCCAAATCTCAAACAAGAAGGCTGCATTGTGTTTCAGGGATGCCAGCGACCCTCCCGGATGAACGACAGAGTTGGGGAGGCGAGGCCAAGCCTGTGGTATTAACCTTGACTCGTAAAAAACTGCAAAGACAAGAAAGAAACGCACACAGCCAGTAAGTTGGCAAGCGCCATAAAAGACAGGTGTGTGTTAAGGAAGGATTGAAGTGGGCAACATTATATTGTACAAATTGAAGCCTGCATGTGTGTGGATGAGACGTGAAGAAAGGCAGACCTGTGAATGAACTTCTGAAATACCAATAACTGTGAAACCAGCAATACTGAGTAACAGAGTCATCCGGCAAAAGGAAGTAGCCACTCAAAAGTCTCAGTGAAAGGTGAAATGCTTGTATAGATAAAGTGAATGATCTGTAAAAGTGAAGTGATCAAAATTAACCCAGAGAGAAGGGGGAGTAAAAGGTGAACGTTGAACTTTGGTGCTTATGACATCAAACTACCCAGACCAAGAGGCACTGGGATAAATAACACAAGAGTGTGATTCAGAAGAGAAAGTCAAAGTGGTCCTGCAGAGGTCTATGCTAAAAAGCCACACACATTTGAATGTCTTTGACATCAAGGAAAAGGTCTGAGCCTGACTGAGGGAGACCAGAATTGTAATACGTTAGGGGATGGAAACCCTAAAGGATGTGAATTAAGCTTGGGGAATGGAACCCCTGCAAATGTTTTACTTGGAAAGGTCCGAGCCTGACTGAGGGAGACCAGCGTGACCTTTTTGTTGAACTGTACTTTGGAAGCTGGAAAGTGGGACTTTAACGTGGAAGGTCAGACGGGCCTCGTTCCACGTTTTGAACTGTCTTTATGTTAAGAATCTGAGCCAGAGTGTGTCACCCTCCCTACAGGGATTCCTGCACACAGGAATATATCCAGGTGATTATCAATTAAAGGATCCTGAAAGATATGATAACTATATAATAAAATGAGAATTGATAGATATATTTTCTATTCCTTATTTTAGATGGAATTAACAGAAAGATGTTAGGGAAATAAGTGAAGTTGAATAAATAGCTTCTGATAAAGGTAAGCCTCTTTCCTGAAATGCGTAAAGCAGAAAACAGTGAAAGAGCACTAATTTTCAGAATATATGTATCAATAGGTTTGTTTCATATTGAGGCTATTGGTGACAAACTGTGTGCTGGATGAATTATGAGCGCATGTTAAATTTGTTTGATTACAGAAGGATTGTATCTTATTACATGAACTAATTGTAAAAATATATACAAAATCTTGGTTGATTATAGAAAACTGAATCCCTCTTATTGAAAAAATTAAAATATTGTTTGGATCACAATGCATATAGGTGTGCAGGGGACCGGAGTGTTCCCCATGTGTGCGGACATCTGCTGTCTTTCGATTTAACCAGACAACCTAGTGTCAAGGTTGTTTTTCTCCCTGGCATCCTACTACATTTCTCAAATAGAACTAGAGTGACAGCTAAGAACTAGGTGTGCACCTACACAAACATAAATTGGGCATTCCCTTATAGAATGTGTACATGGTTCACCTCACTAACTAATCTGTTACCCTGTTAGGTTTTTGGGATGTAACCTCATTTTGTGACATCATGGGTTAACAAAACTGGACAGGTGCCTGGAGAGAGAGATAGAGTGTGGCGAATGGTGCATTGTTCATACTGCAATCCCTGCCATTGCATTGTTAAGAAAGACAATAAACATTGTCCTATGGCTGGGTCTTCTGTTCTTGGTGCAGTGGATTTCCAGGGCCCAGTTCCTCTTGAATGTAGACTGGGAGACTGATAATAGTTCTGTTGCCACCCTACAACAGGGGAGAAAAGAAGAAAAAATACTCATATATAATTAATTATAATTAACTAATATAATTACTCATATATAATATAAGTTCATCGTCATTACAGTACATCCCCTACAGGTGTCCCCCAACCACCTCTTTGTCCCCTGTGATGTTGCTGGTGTCCCCCAACCACCCCTATTTGTCCCTGTGATGTTGCTGGTGTCCCTTACCCCCTCTTGTCCCTGTGATGTTGCTTTGTTCCCCCTCACCCCGGTTCCCCCTGGTGGTTTGTTGTCCCCCCCTTCTGTTCCCTTTGACGTTGCTGTGTGCCTCCCCTTGGTCCCCCCACCCCCTGGTGTTTACTGTTCTCTTCTCCCTCCTCCCCCTCCACTTTCCCTTCTTCCATTTCCCCACCCCCCACTTCCATTCATTGCAGAAGTTGTATTGATTCACCATGAATGACTTTTGCCAATGCTCAGATTTGACTTTTGGCCACATTGACTCCTGTACTGCACAACTTCTCATGGCTGGACCTCCCCTGGTTCTCGCACTCAGGTTGGACCTTAATCATGCTGTGCCCATGGTCATCATGAATCCTTGCCTTCATTTCTGTTCCCTTGCAACATTTGTGTTTTACTGACCTCTGCAACTGTATTTGCTTCCCCCTCTGCTTCTCTGCTATTTTCACTGTTGTTGTTCTCTGCTCTCTTCTCCCCTCCCTTCCCCCCTTCTCTCTCTCCCCTCCCCCTCCCTTACTTTTCTCTTTGCACTTACTCTATCAGAATTGTCCCTGGACCTAGTATGATAGTATCAAATGTTATGTCTCCTCCCCCCACCCTTACTTGTTATTCCCCCTCCCACTCCAGCACTATATGAAATGTTGTCAGGCCTAGTACGATAGTCACTTGTTTTGTTCCTCTCTCCCTTCTCATCCCCTCTCCCTCCCCTCGTAATTCTCCGGCTCCACTTGAAATGTCGTCAGGCCTAGTACAGTAGTCGCCTGTCTGTTCCCTTCTCCTTCCTATCTGTATCTTAGCACTTGCACTATCTGAAATGTCGCTAGAAGTGAAATCTAGAAAGGGGGCCCAGGTTCAGATACATTTTCCCATTCGATCCGATAAAAGTGCTAACAGTTTCTCCATCGCGATTATTTCTCATATTTTCACCCACCAAAATGATAAACATGGCCCCTCCATAGTCTTCCAGAATCTACCACGGTTTATTTTCACAGCCGTTAACAAATGTGATGTGAGGGCCGCTCCGGGGCCAGGCATAGGGAAAGTGTCATCTTCAGGGGCATCCCATAGGACCAGGATCAAAGGGCACATTGGGAGTAGTGTAACTGTTATATCCTTATTTGTCGAGCAGATCTCCTCCCAATAGGTCTGCATGGTCGGGCAATACCACGACATATGAGCTAAGTCCCCTAGTTGGCTGCATCCATGTCTTCATCCATGTCATCAGCAATCAGAGTGTTCTGGATGAATTGCGTGTAACCTCTGGGGGTTCATCTAGCACCGAAAACAGAGTTTTAGAACCCCTTCTTTGATCAGGGTGCATCAAGAGCTTTTATGTGCTTGGGACAAATTTGCTGCCATGATTCCTCAGTCCTAGTTCTCACTTCCAATGAAGCATGTGTGAGGAGTCAGGAATGAAACTCGGACACAAGTTAGACATGGTTTGGCTAAAGACTTTTATTGATAAATAAAAGGGGTTGGAAAATGCCTTGCTATCCCTGCACTAGAGGTGTTTCCATACCTGAAATTAAAACTAAGGATCTGTGTCCAAAGTACCAGTATGACCCTCATATTTTAAAGAAAGTATCTCTAAGGTGAAAGGGATAATGTTTTTGGCCTTCAGTGTTCTTGAAATTTTCAAATGGGTAAAGAAATGGGTTACTCCAACAAAAAGTCTCTCAAGGATATGGCTCATTGCTCCAGAGGGTGCCTCTCGTTCCCCTGGATTCTTATTCATGTTTTGTTGCAAATAACAGTTCTTGGTTTTCCCCTTGATTGACAACAAAATCATACACAAATTGTCTGGCCCTTTTTTCTTGTCAGGATACCTGGTGTACTTTCTGCCAGGCTTTTGCTCCTTAGTCTCTGGGACCAGCACTGCCTTTTTAGTTATTCTTATATGCTCCTCAATTTGTCCTTGCCTGGTATGTTTCCCTACCAAGACTTTCTTGTACACTTGTACCTGCCTGGTATACTCTCCAAGCCTTCCTGGTATCACACTCTTGCAATTTCCTGGTATACTCTCCTGCCAGTGGTCAAATGCACAAATGTATAGTTGCCTGGCATACTCTCCTGCCAGGGCTTTCCACTTGTGCGCTTTTGCTCACACTTACTCTTGATAGTTCACCATGTTAGCCTTATTGGTTAATACACTCTGTCCGTTGTATATTGCCTTGTTAACATTTCTTATATGCATATGCGGCATATACTCGCAAACCTGAGAGTCTCTCCTTTTTGAATTACTCTCCCTTTTTGCAGAATGCTCTTTCACTCTTTCTCTCTTGGGTTTTTGCAAAATTATTTTTTCTCTTGCAACAATGGGTTTTTACCCCTCTCTGACATTCATGTACTTCCTCTCTGGTTTCTCTTTTGATTTTCTTCAGGAATGGGTTTAGTAACCTGTTCGTTACTACATTTTGCTTGTTTGTGGTATGGCTATTATAGCCGTTATCCTTTTCACTTAATTTGCTTAACTCATTAGTTTGTATTATGTGGCAGCACACATTTTCAAGCCACCTGGTAACCCTCTGTGCTTGCCGGGGCTTCTCGCTCCTCTTGGCTTCCGTTCATAGTTGCTTAGAGCTCATCGGGTGCTTATCTCTTCACAGCGCCTCAGTCGTGCCAGCTCTGCCTCTCCTCTGCCTTCCTCTCCAATACTGCATGTCCTCTGCACATTGGTTCCTCCTTCAGCCAGTCAGAGCACCTCTAGCAGCATTTCCAGCGGCATTCTCTGGGTCAGACTTCCAGCTGGGTTGGTAATGGCGCAGCTCTGCGGTTGCAGATTCTCTTTTTCAACATCAGCTGGCCAGGTTTTAAAATTGACGGTCTGTCTATGGAATTTCAAAAGACTAGACCGCGCTATAGGCTTTCCGACTCTGGTGAGCTTTACTATTCTTTGACTCTCCCTCGTTGCAGTAGCTAATGTATCACCCTGATTGTCATGTTGGGAAATGTTATCATTATACGTAGTACATGGATGAGGATGATTAGCACAATACGTCATAGGGAAGCAAGATGTCTATTGCTTACAGCCCTATTGCATGAACGCAAGGACACGTTGGCCTCTATTTATGCCACCAAGAACAGCAATACAGATATCTAGTGATATTCTCAATGTGTTCTGTCTGAAACCAATTTCTCAGCGCATGCTGGAAGGTCAAGCAGTGACCGGAAAAGGTTGTGGACATAGTCGCCCAACTCCTGATCCTGGATGTGTTGAGGAACCCTGTCCAGGCAGATGTTGTTCCTTCGTGACCTGTTTTCAAGGTCCTCCTGCTTGGTCCAAACCAATTCCAGTTGCTCCTTGAGGCCTACCATTTATTCATGAACTCAGCCTGGTTGTGGGCTTGTTCACACACTGTGGCTTCAACGTCACTCACCTGAGACTATAGCCGTGGCAAGTGAGTATTTAAGTCGGCTATGGATCTGGCCAGAGTGTCACTGGAGGACTTGACTTTGTGCATGATATCCTATTTCAGGGTGGCAAGCATGTTGACAAGGTCTTGCCGCGTGAAAGTGGAATCCATGGGAACGGCCATAGGAGGAGGGGAGTGGACCTCTGCTCGAGTTGCCTGAGAGTCATCGATGACATTTGTGATGTCATCTTTGATGTCATGGGTGTTAGTCCTTGCAGTGCACAGTGGTAGCGCGAGTTATGGTTGCTTAGATTACCATAACTGGCGAATTTCGGGGGTTTTTCGGTTTTACCTGAAACCATAACGTCCCTGTAACAACGTTTTTCCATTGAATTTCATCAGTTTTTGCTAGTACAATTTAACCATAACGTCCCTTTAACGTTTTTTGTGTGAATTTCATAGATTTTTATCAGGGCACTATAAAGATAACGTTGCTTTAGCATAGTGTATTTAACAATGATGCTATGTTTGTAGTACCACACCTTCACCATAACGTCCCTTTAGCAATATTCTTTGTGGCTGATTATGATATAAAGCTCCTTTCAGAGTGTCACAATGTAAGTGCCAATGAAGGGAGGCAGTGTGATGCGCATCGTATACCCGCCACATAATTGTGTGCTAAATGGAAGGAACTGTGGTACTGTGGAAAACACTGCAGTGGAAACAGGTAGAAATGTGTGGCTGTTGAAACAGATGGTTCTGCGTGTTGCAGTGAGTTTTCAAGAGCGCAAGTGCGCAACAGCAAGCACAAACATTATTCCTATACTTCCAAAAAGGGCAGCAAGGCAATGTGTATAGAGCGTGCACAAATCGCAAATGCAGCAATATCAACAGGAACGCTATTTGGGGAGAAAACTGTTTGTGCTGTGAACCGATAGATTACCGTTTGTACAGTACGACAATGGCACAAGTTGTAAAAAGACATAAATACACTTCTTCACAATGTACTGCGCTTTCTCCATTTCCGGACCAAATAGAAAAAATGCACCTACATGGGTGTCTGCATAATGGGATACACAGTTATGCAGGAGATTGGAAACAGAAGCATTATCTGGCCTACTGCCTCCCTTAGCACAAACGGCACTGAAGATCATGTTACATGGTTTTCATTTGTCCCTCCACAGTCAACAACAATAATATAATCGTGATAGAGCATCACCAAAGTCTCACACAGACAAACCAAAAGCAATCACTTTAGTGTAGCTGCTCCATACGCGTACAAACCCACATTATACACATGTTTTTATAATTGTTTTTATTTGTTGCACTTTGCCTCACATTCTAACAATACTGTCTTCAGTGCAGCCTGTAGATTAGAAAACCAAATGTCATTGCTACTGGGTGACAATGAAATGCCATTTCCATTGAGAAGGTGCACATATCGATCACCAATGTTGTCATTGTCACAGGAGTACATCCGAGCAGCACGCAAAAAGTTACACATGCTTCTGTTGATAAGACACCTTCCCACCTCTGACTGCAGACAACATTCATTGGGATAGTTATATACTGGACTTGGTGGTAAGCATGAGAAACGCACCTTCGCAGTGACTAAAATTCCCTGCACTTCTTTCATCATCTTTTTGAGTTGACGGTACACACTTGCACAAGCTATGGAATCCAAAAGGAAAGCTCCATAATGTAAAACCATATATGGAATAAAGGCAAAATAACTATATACTAATGACACGCCTATCGTGAGGTTCGTTTCCCAAACAAGTCTGGTTTATTTTCAGAGTATTTCAGTCAGCCGACCGGGCCTCCACACCTCATGACGTGTGCTCACAAACACTGTGAGAGGAGAGAGAGCGAGCCGTCGATAAAGCAGTAATATATATACATAACACATCATCATTGTACAACATTATTCGGTCTGCCCATATACATGACATACAAGCTAGGGTTCAGTAATTGACAGTTAGGCATGTAACTTCATTCAGTCTAAACATTAAATATTTTTAGCTGGTGTTGCAGAGAAAGCTTACTGTTTTGGGGAACACGTGGCACTGGCACAGGAAAGGATAAAATGTTCTAGCAGGGAGACATTCCAGCAATGTTATCTATTTGCTGCACTCATGGGCTAAGGGTCAGACAGTTCTGAAGCAGAGAAAAATACCATCTTTCATGGAGGAGCATAGTTAGTTCCATATAAATCTTATTTAACTGCTCTCTAAAATAGCGTTTGCAAGACAGGCTGGCACCTGGGTTGCTGATTAGCCGCTGCATATGTACAGCTTCAAGGTTTTGCAGACTAAGAAAAACAATGTATTTCTGCAGCGCTTCACATTCCTGCCAAAGTTCAGGCCGTGACCTCGCATCTTGTGTAGACCTGAAGCACAGAATATATTTGCAAAGCGTTAAAAAAAAAAAGCAAATGGTGGGAAAATACAAAATGGACTCCCAATGGTCACATTCAGGTTATCATGGTTTGCAATGTTTGTCACATGATGCGATTTGCTTATGGCCAACATATAAAACATACCATTCGGGTTGTGCGATTGCATTACAGTTTCACAAACCCTCCTTTTGGCCTTAAGCCAATAGCATCATCCGTACATAGCTTCATCATCGGACCAAGTGTCACTTTCCGAACTACCTAAGTCACTATCATAATTATTATCAGAAATATTGATTGCCATAAACTCTTTGATTATTTCATTTTCCTCTCCGAGACCATTATTTATCATAATCTGTTTGGGTTTTTTCATTTTGGTACTAATTATCTGTATACATTCATTCGTGATTATGGAGCAAATGGCTGGCAGACATTGTATGCAACAACAGCAAAGTATGAGGATACTGAGAATCATAATTAAAATGGAGATCAATTTCCATCCCCAGGATCATAACAGTTCCTAGAACCATGCACTCAAATTTAGATTCCATCCACCTGTGGGAACATGAATTTCAGAACTCAGAACTTTTTGATTGCTTCAAATATCGTAGGGGAGGAGTTGCTTACAAAAACACAGCACGCTGATCCCGCTAATTTGCATACACCTCCACGGTCAGCCAAAATAATATCAAGCACCATTCTATTCTGAAGTGCAACTGGTCTAATTGCTTTTTGTTCTAGTGTCATGTGTAATATGTCAGTGGTTTCATTAATTGTTTTTTCTAACACTCTGGGCAATCTTCTAATATTCCATGAATTTATGGCCTGTCCTCAAAAAGGAATAAAAGATTTGGCTATGTTGCCGAGAATTTGCAAAGTAGCATCATTTCGGCGAGGCCGAGATCTGGATAATTTTGCTATTTCTGAGGTTGTAGCGAGAAATACACCAGGTAAAAGTATCCCTAAATAACAGGTACCTTCCCAGTTTCTAGGTAGCCATGGATAGGCTTGATCCCCACATACAAAATAAACAGGACCTCCTATATATAGTGGCTTTTTTTAATGTTCAAGCACAGCAGTATTCATACATCTGGTAAATGTACGCATTGGATGAGAACCTTTTTTCTGCAGACAAAATGGGACGGAATGTCGACTATGGTTAATAGTGTAGGAAGGAGGCACAGCGTCCTTATTACCCACAGGAGGCATTTTTAAAGACATCAGCAACTGGTACGGTCTAGAGAGTCTATCGTTCGGACTGGTCGAGGCAGTGTTAATTTTACTCTTGTTTGTAAATACAGAACACCCTAATGGTGTCAATATCAATCTCTCAAATTCATTTATATTAGTTCCATCAAAATTTCGGGTGACACTATCATTCCATCTCCCAAAGAACAGAGCCCTTAGTGCAGCATAACAAACAGTACTCAGGGGTAAAGGATGTATATACCAACCCATACCTCTTTCTCCATGGGTAAATGTGAACGCACCCAACAATTAGATCGGTTAAACATTGCATGTGTCATATTCATAAATAATAGCAAAGTATTGTTATCATAACTTTTTCTGTATTTAACATCTCGTGGAGGGAGAGTGTAAGAAAACACATGTGCAGGGGTCATAGTAGGAGCAGTAACAGTGGGCAATAGAGTATTCATTTGAGTCATATTTTCCAAATACCAGGTCATTGGAATCAGAGTAAATAAGATGCAAATGAGTATGATGATCAGTAAGAATTTCATAGACCAAATTTTTCTCGGAGCAGGCTCAAAGTCAATAGTTCTAATGATGTTTTCATCAGCGCAAGGGGCAGCAGGAGCAAATACCGGCATAGTCAAAAGGAATTTTGAAATGTTTCTCGGCGTCGGTAGAGAAAAGCCTTGCTGTTAAGCTTTTGTTCAGTAATTCAGCGAAGTGGCAACACGTATTAGTCAGTAGAAGGTCAGGATGCAAGCAAGTTCAATTCAGACTGCTAAGGAAAGCAGCAAGCTGACGTTTACCTCAGAGGCTCCACAATGCAGGACAAAGTATCAACATCAGGTTTCCATAGTGTCGGTACCTTTGCCCCTGCTTGTCCGTGCTAGGTTGCAAAGCCCTTCACTTTCCAAACATAGCACCGGGAAATCGCCTGTCAGAATTTTTCATCCGATACAGCTCAAACGCTTGTCATGAAAAGTATCTAGGCACTTGCATTAACCTGCACTTGCGTTAACCTACTGAGCTATCTTGCATGTATTTAGAGCTTATTCGAAGCGTGGAGGAAAATGCTGAACCAGCCAGGCCTCTAGTACTGAGTGAGCCAGCATGCTTGCAAGGGGTTAACTGCAAAGGCCCTTCTTGAGACATAAATATCTAGTTTTGCAAGAAGCCCTGTGCAGCGTTTAGTAGCCAGGCACGGCCATTCTCTTCTGTGCTCTGCGCTTGTCAGGTGCACTGATAACACAGGAATGTAGAAAGGCGCTTCCCACAACAACGTACACGGAGCCTGAGAGCCGAACACTGGCAGTAACTTTCCAGTCAAAAACATATTTTGCTGCATGGAAGGTTTAACCTAGAAGATTCTAGAAGAGCTGGTACGTCATAGTGATTGACACGCAGCCCCTCATAAGAAAACTTTACTTGGGCCAGCTAGGGGAGGACTCTTCCTGGGCTGTTTGCAAGGCGCACGCACAGAGAGAAACAGCGCCTGGATGACCAGCCAGCACTAGAGGGTAGAGGCTCCTGGCACCACATCCACGCTCGGGTGCAGGCATTTGGGGGCTAGGCCAGTCCCTGAGGGGTGCCGGTCCTGAGTGGCGTGGGTCCTGGGTGTGGTTCTATTGTATCTCCATCAACGATTCCCAGGTGAGTAACATCCATTGCATATTCATCTGTAACTGATAATTTGTATTATTCAGCTTCCACTTTCATTCCCATATTACTGAAAACTGCTGTTTGATTATAATTAGTGTACGTAGTAAATAAATGCAAGCATAAAATCTTCTGTGAGAGTGTATTTCTTCCAGACTGAGCTTATTGTGACTCGCATAGTTTCCTTACTTGTGAGGGAAGGTGATTAGAGGTTATATTGCACTATGGGCTGGCCCCGGGGGCGTGCAGGTTCCTCTTCTCACTACATTTGGCATAGTCGATAGCAGGATTTGCGAGCACAATGCCTTTCTCGAAGAAACAGGGGAAGGATGAATGCAATGAAGGGGATAGTGCACTCTGTCACATTCCAGGGTGGCCGGCAACAAATACGTGGTCGGGTGTAGCAGACATTTTGCATCGGTACTCCGCGCCAAGGGCATGGGACATGCTTGAAAATGATGATTCCCCGGCGGTAATTAGTGAGTGTTTGGAGAGTTTACCGCTTGGGAAATGTAAAAGGGAGCAAAAGGCAGCAGGAAACATGGGCTGGTTGTTCCTGCAGGCGCTCAGGAAGTTGCATGAGAATGAATTGCTTAAAGATGCACAGATTTGTAAATTAAATGAGATTTCCCTGCTCCAGGAGCAACAAATCATAATGAGAGAGACCCTTGAGTCGTCGGTTAAGGGGGCTGATCAGATGGAGGACAGGTGTGCTTCTTTAGCTGTGCGTGTAGCCATGCACAAGCGCAGACAGCGGTGAGGCAATCCGTCAAAGATAAGGATTCGTGCATTAATTAGGAAAGATACTTGGGACCCAAATTCATGGTCTGGTGCGGTTAGTGATAGTGAAACCAAACAGACATTTGACTGGGATGAATCCGTTGAAGTCAGACTTGCAGAGCTAGACTGTTCTGAGGAAGAGGAGCCAGAATGTGCTCCAAAGAAATGTGTTTATCCAGCGCGGCCGTTAATCACTAACAAGTCAAAAGGCCAAGCTGGCGGTGGAAACATTCAGAATACTAGGATTGTCCGCGATTATACACAGACAGAGCTTTTAGACATTGCCAAGTTGTTTAGACAGAAGGCAGGTGAACCGATTTTGAAGTGGCTTTTGAGAGTGTTGGACCCCGGGGCAGATGGCATCTTCTTAACCCCAGAAGAGTTGTTAAATATGGGTTCAATCACTACTAATGTAATGCTGGGACAGATGTTGGATCGCATTCCTTGTTTAATTGGCTTCAGACTGCTTTAATAAATTTGTATGCAAGTCCAATGGATATGGAAGAAATGTGGGGCCCCTGGGGTGCACTACCCGAAGCGACAGATCAGCTTAGAGAGATGGGGTTACAGTGCGCAATGTATAGTGCAAATTTTGTAAGCCTGACATGGAGATGTTTACAGCAGGGATGCGCGCGCGCTTACTGAGGAATGTCCCTGGCCATATGAAGGGAGCCTTGCTTTCATTGCTGGGTCCATCACAAGGTAAAGCAATTGGTGAGGTTGCACTGTTACTGGGGCAGTTAGAAGGGCTGGATGAGCGCAAAGCAGCGCGCCTAGTGGCTGCAGGTGTTGATTCGGGGAAGAAGCATGGCAAAAATGCAAAGTCTAAAGAGGAAACTGACACTATTGAAATTACACGCAGGCAAATGTGGGTGGACCTGCTAAAAGCGGGAATTCCAAAGGAAGAAATAGACGGTACACCCACACCTGTGCTGCTTGAGAAATGAGGTGTTGAAGCCCAAAGTGCGGGCAAAAGTGTCCCCTGATTTGGCAAAGGACAAATGGGAGGTCCCAGACCCCATTTTTGATTGAAGGGCTGGCACTGCCTTTGAGGTACAGTTAATAAAGGTACGGTGCTCCGAGGAAGTGGGCCGGAAGTGGGCTGTCTGCTGTGGGAAAGACTTCTACTCCTGCTACGTGCAATATTGGACTTTATTTAGGTACTTAACTATGGCAGGAATCCCCAAAATGGACTTTTATATTCTATGTAATATAATTATAAAATATTACTTTGAAATATAGGTGCCTAATATACACTTATTTGTATTTTTTTATTAGGCCACGCCCCCTTTAATGCAAATTCCATAAGAAGAGCTGTCCGCCCGCTCCTGCGCGCGCGCTCCGAGGAAGTGGGCCGGAAGTGGGCTGTCTGCTGTGGGAAAGACTTCTACTCCTGCTACGTGCAATATTGGACTTTATTTTGGTACTTAACTACGGCAGGAATCCACAAAATGGACTATTATATTCTATGTAATATAATTATATAATATTACTTCGAAATATAGGTGCCAAATATACACTTATTTGTATTTTTTTATTAGGCCACGCCCCCTTAAATGCAAATTCCATAAGGAGAGCTGTTTGCGCGCTCCTGCGCGCGCGCTCCGTGGAAGTGGGCTGTCCGCTGCCTCCAGCACACACGTAACGCCTTACTTCTCCTTATTGGGGCTTAGTATGCACAGAATGCAACTCGCCTCGGAGATCGGTATTTCTTGCTTTTTTTTCATTTTTTCAAAATGACGATGACCCGCGTACTACACGCTGCATGAAATTGGTCTTGCGGGAATTACTACTACAAGCGTGTATTCGGGTGATTTCAACTCAGCATTAAGCACTCATTAATCTTTTGGGCGGAATGCTATGCTGGCGTGCCTTTCCTAATGAAAAGAGCGTTTTAGGAAGGTATGCTAAAACGCATTTAAAGCACATTGATATAAATCGCTAGCTCACGTGTTTTTCTCCATCGTTACCTTTCCTAATGAAAAGAGCATTTTAGGAAGGTATGTGAAAACGCATTTAAAGCACATTTCTATAAATTGTTAGCGCACATGTTTTTTCCATTGTTTGATACGCTTGGGTAAAGTGGTGAACGTGTGAGCTTTTCACATTGCCGATTTCAATTTGTGGAACTGTGGAACAGTTCAATTTACTGAACGGCGGTGGGGTTTAATTTACTGAACTGTTGTGGGGTTCAATTTATGGAACTGTTGTGGGGATCAATTTTGCTGAACTGCTGTGGTGTTCAATTTTGCTGAACTTTGGTGGGGTTCAATTTTGCTGAACTTTGGTGGGGTTTAATTTGCTGAACTTTTGTGGGGCTTAATTGGTGGAACTGTCGTGGGGCTCAGTCTGCTGAACTCTGAGGTGTTGAATTTGCTGAACCTCTGCGGGGTTCAATTTGTGGAACTGTTGTGGGGTTTAATTCTACTGAACTTTTTGTGGGTTTCAATTTGTGGAACTGTTGTGGGGTTCAATTTGCTGAACTTTGGTGGGGTTCAATTTATCTGAAATTTTGTGGGTACCAATTTGTTGTCGGTAACAATTGAAAAATGGGGAAAGCCAAACTCCCGCTCCGTAAAGATGCGAGGGCAGACTTCTTTATTGCGGTAAGCACTCGAAGGGCGAGTTTGGCCCGGGCAGCTGCTCTACCGTTGCCAGAGCCCAACGAGGAGGAGGCAGATTTTATTCAATGCGCTCAACCCACTTCCTTGTTGGGAAAAGAGCAGGAGGATAATATTGATCCTTCTCAAGAGGCGGAATTTCTAAAAATTGCCCAAGAACGTTCTCTCCTCGAGAAACAGAGTGAGGACATTATTGATCCCTCGCAACTGCTGTTTGGTGATGAAGATATAGCGAATATTGATCTGCCTATAGGGAGGGGAAGCAATTGGAATAAGGAGAATAAGAATCCTCATAAACCTGAAGATAATGAGTTGCACGACAATCCAAGTTATGATAAACTGTTAGACTTTTCCAATGGCACTACTTTTGCCAAAGAGAATTCCACAAAAACTAGTATTGACTCGGAATTTACTGTAATGATGACAATCTTTAATCGACTCATTTTATCGGAACTGCGTAAGCTACCGGAGTGTCTGACTAATTTAACCTCTGATTTCAGAGCTCTACCTGATAAATTAACAGATGCATTGCTCAACTCTCAGAAGAGATCAAAGGAAATAGAAGGGGAAGACAGGTGGGGGGATCTTACTAAGGCTTTGACTAACTTAACCTCGGATTGCAGAGCGTTACCTGACATATTATCAGATGCATTGCTGAAGTCTCAGAAGAGACTAAAGGAAAAGGAAGGGGAGGACAGGTTGGTGGATCTTACCAAGGCTCCACTTAGTGAAGAGATTATTTTGGTAGACGCATCACAAGAACATGCACCTGATTCATTGGGGTTGGGGGGGGTCTTATTTCATTGAAGGACACTGACCCAAATTGTCTAGATGAAAGTACAGGGGCAAATGGGTCAGGGGGTCAAATGACAGAATTTAAACTGTCTAAAAGACAGGTAAAAAAATGGCAAAACAAAATAAAAGAAATACGAACAAAAAGGGTGGAATAGCCACAACTTCTAGAAAATTCCTGAGAAATGTAATTCAGGGGTCTGTGAATGAGGAATCTCCACCCAGAGCAAATTTACATCCGCAGAATAAAATCTCATTAATGGAGAATGGTGGGACCTCCAATAAGGGGAAGGATCAAGCTATTCAAAGTGATTATATACAGGGAAATCTGCAACTATGCGAAGTAATGAAAAATAAAAAAAAGGACGAGGTATATGAAATTTTTAATGCAGTGCCCCCGCAGGAAATGATATCTACCATAGGGATCCCTGTAAAAGCTAATGAGATAAACCATGTAACACGCAGTGAGGGACCTATGACTAAAAGCATGCCGAAGGGGAGAAATGAAACATCTATTAATAAGGGATTGGTAAGGAACATGATACCCATAGCGGATATTAGGGGTGAGAGTAGCAGGGATTGGAAAATTCCCCAGAGTAATGAAAGTGAAATCAACCCAGATTTGAACAGGGGCATTATAAACCCCTGTACCCTAGATCAGGGATTGGATTGAGGGGCATACAACCCACGTCAACAGAACTCTTAGGATAATAGTGGGGTCCCAACGGGAAACCTGGAGCATCAGGACAATCGGATACCGGGAGGGAAAACACATGAGAATGCAAAGGATGAGGCGCTGTACCTAAACATCCTGAGAGTGTTAAGGGACAAACAGCAGCAGGAAGCTCCTAAAAATGGGTTTGAACTGCGACAGAACCTTAGGAGGGCAGATTCATATGAAGAATATTGCAAGGGAAGGAAGGAGGATGACTTGGAGAGGGGAAATGAGATGAAGGAGAAGGAACAGCTTCATTCGTATCGGCAACTTGATCAGAAGGACCCGGTGAGACCAGACCTACCAGGCCTGGTGCTGACTACACTATTCTAAGATCAGAACAATACTTCTTTTAATCGACCATACATTTTGTCCTTACTGGGTCAGATTCTGAATTTAAGCCTGATTGAATCAACAAACATTTACTTGGTGGATTATATACATAGGCAGAG
This sequence comes from Ambystoma mexicanum, assembly GCF_040938575.1. NCBI lineage: Eukaryota > Metazoa > Chordata > Amphibia > Caudata > Ambystomatidae > Ambystoma > Ambystoma mexicanum. The sequence goes on from NC_090934.1 coordinate 234,129,847, forward strand.
GCTGGATTATGTCCGTTTAGTTATACCTTCTCCTTTGGTCAGAAACCTAATGATGAAAGAAGCTGAAGAATGTCATCGAAGGGGTTTCGATATATTTGAGTATGCTCAGACTCACTCTTATCTGACTGAGACAACACGTAATACAGGAAGATTACAGAAGGAGGATCCTTCAAATAAAGAGGATGGAGTCAGGGGTGAGGAGAGGGAAAAAGATGTGAGTCAGGACTGGAGATGGCTCGCATTGACGCTGAGAGAGTCAATGGACAGCCTCAAGAAACTAGGGAAGCCACTTTAGTTAAGGTAAATGGTAAGTGGAAAGTGTTAACATGGAACTCGAGAGGATCGGTTAATCTCCTAAACAATGTGAATTTAATGAGGGGCTTGGCACAAAACGACCTGCTCTTCATCCAAGAAACATGGTCAAGGGTTCCTTTATGTTGGGAGGGTTATATGGTATACTCTCATTGTGCACAATGGGGAGGAAGAGGTCGTCCTAAAGGTGGCCTCCTCATAGCGGCAAAAAACCATTTGAACCTGAAAGTTAGGGGAGAATGGGCTTTTGCACACCATTTTCTGGCGGTGGGCCTCTCATTGTGGTACAATAATAGGGACACACCTTTTTTGCTGGTTAGCTGGTTAATATATACTGGAATCCGGCGGAACTTTCGGACAGGCAATTATGGGATGAACTATGCAATTTAGGGTCCCTTCTGCTGAACTGGTTGCTAATTAATATAGGAGGCCAGATTGTGATCACGGGTGATCTCAATGCAGTCATTCATGGGGACTATTTCATGGGGGATGTTTTGATTAGCAGGCTGGGGGATGCCTCTATAGGTCCTGATAATTCATTCTGCAGGGGGAGGTTGTGGTCCCACTTTGCGGAGAGGTGGGGCTTGGAATTCTTGGTAAACCATCTTCCTACTTGGAAAGCCAGAGGCTGCTACTCAATAATTGACTACATTATCTATTCAGGGGACTTGTTCTATAGTTCTGGTAAACTTGAGTGCATTGAGACTTCCCTTAGTGATCATTGCATTTTGTCATTGGAAATAGGTACTACTGGATTTATCGAACCCAACGCTGTATATAATTACAATCTAAACGTCAATCAAACAGGGAACAGAATTTCATGGACGGGGAAAAAAAGTAGACAATTTACTGTTTCCATGGTAGCGGATTTTGAGTATTTTTCAGAACCAGAAAAAAAAGACTTATGCGGCTAACAACTTCACAGATTACATTGGCAGTCCCGTGTCAAAATTGGGCAACACCAATTTGCGGGACAACCGAGGGAAGAACGACAAATCCCATAACTTTGACATAGAAATCAGGGAAAAAAAGAGGGATATGAGAAAAGAGATCAGACTAATTAAGAAATCGGGACTAGTAAATACAGCTGAAAGAATAAAAAAAGTCAAACAAAGCTACAAAAATTGGTCTTTACAACAGAGTAAATAAAGGTCAGAGTGAGGGGGAAAAAATGTTAAGTGCATTAAGAGGCTCAAATTCAAGACATTTTTGGTATTTAATTAACAATTGGGACAAACCACAGAAAGAGCACTTAGTGAACCCAATCAACGAAGCAACGTGGCAGGGTCATTTTTCGAACACGTTTGTTCTTAACAAGGAGGGGGCTGGGGCTCCTTGGATGCACTAAACAAATTGGCTCCTGAATTTTACCGTTTGGGACATAAAAAACCTTATTGTAAAATCAAAAAATTCGGGAGCGCCGGGTCCTAACAACTTGTCTAACAAAATACTCAAAACCGCTCCTGAATTATGGGCAAAAATACTGTTTACCTTGTTTTCGAATATACTACTGACCAAGTCCTTCCCTCTGTCCTGGAGGGTATCCATTATTATACCGGTATTCAAAAAAGGTTCCGGATTATGTCCCAAGAGCTACTGGCCTTTAGCCACTGCTGATCCGGAATCCAGCTATTTTCTTCGCTTGTTTTAAGAGACATCCAGAAATGGATTGATGATAACAAAATCTTGGATATGAGACAGTTTGGTTTTAGGAAAACCATGGGGACGGAATGTGGGGGGCTTATTCTATCCTGCCTGAGAGCAGAAGCAATGAAAAAGGTGGATACCTCGGTCTTTATAGCGTCTATGGAGGGGAGTTCCGCTTTCGACTTGGTGGATAGGAATATACTATGGTCAAGACTAAGAACACTAAACATGCCGCCAATTTTGCTAGACATAGTGAGGGCAATATACTCTCAGACCGACGTGAAAGTAAGACTGGACTCTGCAGGTACCCTTTCGGAGCAATTTACTATCCACAATGGATTGCGCCAAGGATGTGGATTGGCTCCCACAATCTTCAACCTCTATGTTAGCGGTGCAAACCAGGCTTTATTAAATAGGGGATTAGTACCACCTAGAATTGGGAATACTTGTATGTCCTGGTTGGCATATGCGGACGATTTCCTCCTAATTGACACCACTAAGGTGGGACTCCAACGCATGCTTAGAGCTTTCAAGGGATTTATTACCTCAATTGCTCTTAAGGTTAACCTGAACAAAACAATAATTGTGCGCTTGGGGAGGAAAAACAAGAAATCAAACATGCTATCTTGGGTATCCGGAAATAAATATCTGGGCTTCTCAATAGCAGGGGCACAGTCAAGACCCTTACTTAGGACACAATTAAAACTCATGGCTGATATTGCTATCTCTCAAATGCGGGCATTAGACGCAACATTTGGGAAATTTTCTGTGTCCCCTCTTAGAGAATTGTATACAAAAAAAGTAATTCCCCACCTAATATATGGGGCCGAACTTCGTTCCTCAACGTGTGAAGGTGAGTGGGCCTCGATAGAAAGCTATATTTGGAAATCTGTAATGTATCACTTACCTAAAGGTATCCCGTATAACTTAATCAAGTACGAAATGGGTCTAAATTCGCTTCAGGCGCTAGTGACTTGGAAACGAATGACGCTATGGAGAAAATGCAATTCTGCAGAGACTAACACTTTATATTATCATGCAGGTCGGGATATTTGCAATCCTTTCATAGTGGAACTAAACGAAGAAATAAATAAAAACTTGATGTTAATGGGTATTTCCACGATTTCTCTTAGGAACAACCCGGGAAGGGTGAAGGAAAGTGTGCTGGGTTTTGATTGGATCCATACCAAAGACGCAATATTGGGCTCCAAACTCTACCAACAAGTGTGTGCTGTAAATAAATGGTTACCAGGGATGGAAAGTTACCTAACTAAGTATCCAAATAAAAGAATCTGTAATGATTTTATGCGTTTTAGATTCAATGTATTGCCCACTAACCAAATACTCTCAATTAGATCCATTGTTCAACCTTTATGGCCGTGGTGTAGGTTCTGTGGTATTGAAGGTACGGTAGAGGACCTGAAACACATATCGCTGGTATGCCCGGCACTGAGGGAGAAAAGACTTCTTTACTTTGCACAATATGTTCACAACACGGCGGATGTAAATAGAGAATTTATTTGGTATAAAATGCTACACAACAGTAATGGCAATTTGAACATCAGAGTAGCAACATTTCTGAGAAATGTGTGTGCTCTGTTTTAAATCCTCTGTTCTTTCTCTAATTTCCGTTCATTTTAATTTGGCTTTGGTTTTCTTACTATGTAAGAGTAATGAAGATGAACTTTTGGATCGTTATTAGGTGATTTTGTTAAGTAATATTGTGAAAATTAATGATATGAATTAGGAAACAGTGTTAATATGCTAGGTATAGGAAATTAACTGTGTTCTCTTTTTATTTGAAAATGTGAATATGTTTTCTATTCTTTTTTGCTTCGCTATTTTGTTCTTATTTTGTATTCTTAGTAACGAAAATGAATATTTTTGTAAAGGTTTTTCTAAACCAAAACAAATAAACAAATAATAAAATAAAGAGAACCAGTCCCAGAGACAGACGCCCTTTTGTGTCACTTACATTGTATTTGAATGACAAAGTGAAACATGTTTTGGCTCTATTAGACACGGGAGCTGAGGTAACCATTTTGAATGGCAATCCCAATAAATTATCTGGTCCCAGAGATTTGGTCAATGGGTATGGGGGAGCAGAAACTGTTGGAAAAGCATTTAATGTAAAGATGTCAATTGGCGAGGGATTGCCCTTTACAGCAAATGTTCTGATTGCAGACATACCTGAGTACATACTGGGAATGGATGTGTTGTTGGGCAAAAGTGTGACTACAGATTTAGGTGAATTTGTTTTTGGCAATCGGAAAATCCATGTGAGAGTTGTGAACCCTGTGGTGGTTGGGCATGCCAAATGGTCCCCCTTGCATTTACCTCCTCCTGCTGAGCCAGTGTGCGTGAAACAGTACAGGCTGCCAGGAGGGCATGAAGAGATCGGTGAAACTATTGAGTCCTTGGTAACAGCTGGCATAATGAGGCCGGCAGTCAGTCCATTTAACTCTCCGATCTGGCCTATCCGCTGCTCAGATGGGGCGTGGCGTCTGACAATTGATTTTCGCACCTTAAACAAGAAGGTGCCAGCCTTAGCTGTGGCGGTGCCAGACATCATTACTCTGATTGAAAACCTTAGGAGAGAAGTGGGTGAATGGCATGTGGTCCTTCACTTGGCCAATGCATTTTTCTCCATTGATATTGAATCACAAGATCAATTTGCTATAACTTGGGGAGACAGACAATTTACATTTACTAAATTGCCCCAGGGGTATTTGCATAGTCCCATTGATTGATTGATTGCCAGAGAGTTGAAGATGATGCAGTTGTATGATGTGTATGTTGCCCACTATATTGATGACATCATGCTAACCAGTGTTGAGAAAGAACATGTGGTAAAAGCTGCTGAAAAGTTGATCACACACTTGCAAAATCGGGGGTGGGCCATAAATCCCAAAAAGGTACAGGGGCCCGCTCAAGAGCTGGCATTTTAAGGTGCAATCTGGTCTGGGTCAGTTAAGAAAATTCCTGTCCCTGTAATTGGCATGGTTCAGCAGATGAGTCCACCAGCAAATAAAAAAGAGGCACAAAGGTTCATTTGGTTAATGGGTTTTTGGAGAAATCACATACCTCATTTAAGCCTGATACTGAAACCCATCTACAAAGTCACCAGAAAGAAACATGATTTTACATGGGGCCTAGAGCAACAGTCTGTTTTCCAGCAGGCTAACGATGCTTTGCAGAATTACATCACGCTGGGCCCCATGACATAAACGGATCCTTTTGAACTGGAAATTCTTGTCTACAATGATGTTGCTGTGTGGAGCTTGTGGCAAAAGCAAGGACAGAAAAGAGTGCTGCAAGGTTTCTGGTCAAGAAAACTCACTGATCCTATGACAAGATACACTCCGCTTGAGAAACAAGTTGCGGCAGTGTACTGGGCTCTAGTTGAGACTGAAAGAATCACAGGCGAGCAACCAGTGACAATTTGCACAGAAATTCCGATCATGTGCTGGGTGCGCGACACTGCTGCAAGCGGAAAAAGTGGCAGGGCGCAAGACGCCACTCATGTCAAATGGAAATGGTATTTACAGCAACATCTGAAAGCTGGTAGCACAGGGGTTTCCAGACTGAAAGAACAAATGCTGGAGGCAGTGGATCTGGAAGCAATGCCTGAACCGAGCACCCCAGTGGCGTTACCAGAATCTCCCTTCAAAGTTGCACCCACCTATGATACATTGACAGAGGAAGAACAACATTTTGCATGGTTCACGGACGGCACCGCAAAGTATGATAAAGGTCAAAGACACTGGCAAGCTGTTGCATTCCAGCCCCACCGAGAAACACTGCTGATGAGAGAAGGTGTGGGAGGATCCAATACATATGCTGAACTGCAGGCGGTGGCCTCCGTGATCGAACAGGTGAAAGAGACAGAGACTGCATACATGTACACAGACAGTTGGGCCACATATCATGGCCTGACGCATTGGGAACCGGCATGGAGAAGAGACGGCTGGCAGATCAAAAACACTACGATCTGCGGAGGGCCGGACATCTGGGAAGAGATGTGGCGCAAAGGCGAGAGGTGCAAAATCTGCATTGGGAATGTCGATGCACACATGCCTCCTGACACCTCACTGGCTGCCCTGTTCAACAACGAAGTGGATAAAATGGCCAAGATTCACCCAGTGACAACACCTGAAGAAGCTGAGATATTGCAAGGAATGGTGGACTGGGCACACCAAACCTCAGGGCATCTAGGGCAAGTAGGAACCTATGAATGGGCTAAGAGGAGACAATTGCCCATTACCATGGATCATGCCAAGCAAGCTGCCTCCCAATGTTCTGTGTGCTGCGAAGTGAAGCACTATCCACTGGAGAGGAAGCCCTGAGGCCCTTTAAGAAGATGTAAAAGAGCTGCTAGCGTATGGCAAGTTGACTACATTAGCCCTCTGTCGCCCGAGAATGGGAAGCATTATGTGTTGACCATGGAAGACACATATTCGGGACTGCTGTTAGCCTATCCAGTCGCCCATGCCGATCAACGGGCTACCTTGCAAGGAATGGAATACCTCATCAGGCACTATGGCATTCCGGATGAAATCCAATCAGATCAATGCAGCCAATTTGCTGGACATAATGTGCAGAACTGGGCACTAGAGCAAGGTATCAAATGGACACTGCACATCAGTCGGTACCCCCAATCCTCTGCTCTGGTGGAGCGCAGCAATGGGCTGCTCAAGCAACAAATATAGAAGCTGACTAAGACTCACACTCTCAAGGGGTGGTCCAAACAACTGGCACAAGCACTGTTTGAACTGAACAATCGTCCGTTGGGAAACCGGCAGACACCCTTTGTGAGACTGACAAGTGAGAAGGTGGAATCCACAAAGACTCTTATTGTGTGGAAAACAGACAAAGAAGCAAAGCTGCCTGTGCAAGCTACTGCGGGTAGCATTGGACTTGATTTATCTACCTATGAAGATGATGTTATACCAGCGGGGCAAACCTAATCCATATAGCTGGGTATTGACATGAAATTGCCGGCTAGCACTTAGGGATGCATTGCTGCATGATCCAGCCTGGCGAAAAAAGGCATTGACATTTTGGAAGGTGTGATTGATCTTGATTATCGAGGGACTGTTTCGGTACTTTTACATAATGCTGGTGCATCTGCGATACCATTAACCAAATATGACCGAATTACACAATTGCTTTGTGAGCAAGCAGTTGTTCCCTTAGTGGTTGAAAGTATGCAAGCCCCAGACTCACCACTGAGGGGTGAAGGAGGCTTCGGTAGCACAGGGAAAAAGGTGTGGGTTCACCATCCAAACAAAAAGCCTGAGGCTGGGGAGGTGTTAAGTCAAGGTGTTGGAAGTACTTATGTTGTACTATTGCAGAATTTTGACATGCCTGTTTATATCCCTGCTACTAGGCTCACACCACGAACATAGTGCGACATGAAGGGGATGGGACTTGCCTTGCTGTGGGCGCTCCTGACCTGCCAAGCAAACACTTTCTCTATAAAGAATGGGTTGATGCAAGACGTTACATGGACTCTGAGAATCACAAGCACTACACCTGATGCTCCAGTCCTGCGTGATGATAACAATCGCACCGTAAGCTGTGAGAAAAGCGCTACAAATGAGTATCCACATGGAACTGCTAATGTACTGGCTTGGCATATTGTTGGACACCTTTTGTCACTGACTCATATGACTGGTGCTTATGAAATCCTTGGCCCAAATGTTTCAGTGAATGGATCCAACAATTTGTTTGATGTTTCATGTTTTTTCTGCCCCAAGAACTGCAGCGAGTGTACTCGCCAAGATTTTGTGGACTATAACTTCAATAAATGCATTTCATACAATTGTGCGATGAAACAGCCACTGCCGGATGGTAGTATGGTGTTTATATCTAAAACTAATATTGTATATGGCAGACATGCCACTTGGAGAATGGTGTTCTTTAAATCACAAAAGGTAGAAACTGTACATATGCTAGATTTTCCAGTAGTAAGAGAACATTTAAATTGCAGGCCGGTAATGCACACCTCGATTATTACAGAGGTACACTTGGACATAGATTTGTCACGAGGCAATGTTTCATTATTACTACCAAGCTGCTACAAATGGAGTCCATTTTTATGGCCCATCACCAAATTGTGCGTAGCTAGGGGGCTAGATTCATTGATTGCGGGAGCAGCGGGGGTGAGAACGGGAGCTTTAAATGACTTTGACATAGAAACTGTGCGCAATAAGTTAGCCACCATGGGTTCTGACACCAGTGCTGCCATAAAACTTCTGGCCCAGTGGGGCCCATTGATAAGCCCTACCCTGCGAAACACTGCTACAAGTATTGGCAATCATTGGAGATGGCAGAATTTTAGCTTTGAAGACATCTTTTCTGCCATCGGGCAGGTCAATAAGACTGCAAAAGACACCCGATGCATTTTATGGCAAACCTTGTTAAATCAGCAGGTGTTGGCTTTTCTCTCCGAATGGGGGCGACTATCCTCTCCCCACTGGCACACAGAGCTACAGTTACCAGCAAACATATGGATTAAACCACTCTCTTTTGATTGCATGAATAACACATGCCACGCTTTAATGCAAGTTAGTAGAACCGCTTATGCTTTAGAAATATGGTGCCCGTTTATAGTCTTGCCTATGAAAATAAATGGTTCCTGGTGGGTTCCGCAGATACGAGGGGAATGGTTAGACAGCCAAAACTATACCATCCACAGTAAAACCTGCATGCCCTGGGATCAGGGGTGGCTGTGTCCCCAAACTGGGAGGATTCCGGACCCATGCATCCCATAGCACGGGAGTGCACCTGGATGCAGTACCACATTAATGGGACTGACATTTTCCAGATAGACCAGCACAGGGCCTGTATAGTTACTAATCATTCCTTGCTTATTAATAATCATAGGTTGCTAGGAAACCCTCAAGTATTTTGCGTAGATCAGGTCGTGACTATCATAGACATTGTTACTCACACTTTATATTCATTGACCCGATGGTCTCACATGCCAAACATACGCAACTGCTTAATTGGACTCTACCCTATGGAGTGATATCTGCCAGGCTTCAAACTATAAGGCAATTTGCACAAACCGCTTGGAAGGATTTCCAAACGTTAGCTACCTTGGTTATCTCTGCAGAGTGCAAGATGATGATTGACAGGAATCAATTAATCAAAACTGCCGATCATCTGCAATCAGTTAATACTCACCATTGGTGGGATGTATTCACTGGATGGTCTCCCTCCTCCACAAGGCTGCTTAATATAATGCTACATCCCTTGCTGTGTCTGCTGATTTCCCTAATACTGATTGCTACAGTTTTCATTGGGCTCTTGCGCAGAATGACTTTTCTCTATAATAGAATGACTGCACTAGAAAAACATTTGATCGGCTTACAGCACACCGTACCTGCTTCTAGATCATGGAACTGAGTCAGCATTTTCAGGCCTCACTTCGAAAGGGGTGGAATGTCATGAAATGTATCTAGGCACTTGCATTAACCTGCACTTGCGTTAACCTACTGAGCTATCTTGCATGTATTTAGAGCTTATTCGAAGCGTGGAGGAAAATGCTGAACCAGCCAGGCCTCTAGGACTGAGTGAGCCAGCATGCTTGCGAGGGGTTAACTGTGAAGGCCCTTCTTGAGACATAAATATCTAGTTTTGCAAGAAGCCCTGTGCAGGGTTTAGGAGCCAGGTACGGCCATTCTCTTCTGCGCTCTGCGCTTGTCAGGTGCACTGATAACACAGGAATGTAGAAAGGCGCTTCCCACAACAACGTACACGCAGCCTGAGAGCCGAACACTGGCAGTAACTTTCCAGTCAAAAACATGTTTTGCTGCATGGAAGGTTTTAACCTAGAAGATTCTCGAAGAGCTGGTACGTCATAGTGATTGACGTGCAACCCCTAATAAGAGAACTTTACTTGGGCCAGTTAGGGGAGGACCCTTCCTGGGCTGTTTGCGAGGTGCACGCATAGAGAAAAACAGCACCTGGATGACCAGCCAGCACTAGAGGGCAGAGGATCCTGGCACCACATCCCTGCTCGGGAACAGGTATTTGGGTGCTAGGACAGTCTCTGAGGGGTGCCAGGCCCTGAGTGGCGTGGGTCCTGGATGTGGTTCTATCGTATCTCCATCAGCGATTCCCAGGAGAGTAAGATCCATTGCATATTCATCTGTAACTGATAATTCGTATTATTCAGCTTGCACTTTAATTCCCATATTACTGAAAACTGCTGCTCGATTATAATTAGTGTACGTAGTAAATAAATGCAAGCATAACATCTTCTGAGTGAGTGGATTTCTTCCAGACTGAGCTCATTGTGACTCGCATAGTTTGCTTACTTGTGAGCGAAGGTGATTAGATGTTATATTGCATTACAGGCTGGCCCCGGGGGGGTGCGGGTTCCTCTTCTCACTACAACACTCCCTTTCCCTAGGCCTCTATTTCCAGCCCCATCCATGGGCCAGAAACAAAGGCTGTTGTGATCACTTTCGAATTTGTGGACGCAGATTGTACCTCATAGCACCAGGTACGGTGTGATTGATGAAAAGAGCACTGTTGTGGTGTACAGCAGATGCAGAAACAGTGCCAATTGATGATGCAGAAACTGGTAATGATGTAGCAGCAAGCAAACAAAGTTGCGGTAACTCTGATGTTTCGGATTTTCTTGCAATCTCCCCAGGCTCCTCCTTGGGCTCAGGAAGTAGTTTTGGCTGTATTTCGGTGATGTCTTTGCGATCAATTAAAGCTGGTTCGCTCTTGAAATCGGAATCATCAATCTCTTTCTCATGCAGCAACAGATGCAGAATTATTTTTGTGTGCGTTGCATGTATCCAGTGTTTGCAATTGCTCACTCGAACAGCAGTCTGCGTGGCCTGGTAAGACCCCTTCCACCGTGGAGCAAGCAAAGATTTTCTCTCAAAGTTTTTAACCAGCACCCAATCACATGCTTGCAGACGATGGCCTGGGCCTGTGTATCTGACAGGAAGAGCCTCCTGCACCTGCTGATGAATCAAATTCAAGTTTTGAGTCAACTATTTACAATATTCAGGAAGCAATGGATACTCTATTTCCGTCAATTTTCTCGGTCGTGGCACATTCCATACATTAGCGTGTCTCCCCATTACGATCTCGTATGGGGAGAGACCAGTTCTTGATTGCACAGTCGTGCGCATTGACAACAAAGCTAATGGTAAAGCATCGGGCCATTTCAAGTTACTCTATGCGCAAATCTTAGCCAGTTTATTTTTCAAAATAACCGTTTTGGTATTTCACAAGACCCGCACTCATCGGGTGTCTGGCTGAATCGAATCATTTATCAATTTGGAGACCTGCACAAATTTGTAGTATTACAGCAGCTATAAAATGTGGGCCATTATCAGACCATATAACACGTGGTAGCCCGAACCTTGGGAAATATTCCTATAACATAGATTTTGCTGTGGACATGGCTGAACAGTCTTTAAGGGGATAGGCCTCGACCCATTTACTGAATGCACAGACCACTACAAGAACATACTTATAGTTCTGGCATCGCTCCATTTCTATAAAATCAAAGTGAATTACTTCAAACAGCATTGAAGGAGGACCAAAGCTCCCTGTTGATGTCGCTGTTCCCTTCCCAATGTTGTGTTGTAAAAAAGTCATGCAATTTTGAACCAATCTCTCAGCAGTTTTTGTAATGTTGTCATTGTACCATACAGAATCAATGTGCTGACAAATTATCTTTGCACAAATATGTGTTGGACCGGGGCCATAGTAACCATTGCCATTACATATGCATTTGGCAACATCCATCTACGGTTTTCTTTATCTACCCAACAACCCTTGGGATCTGATTCTGCTGGACCCTCTGATCATTGTTTTATCTCATCAGTAGTAGCCTCTACTTGTATTTCTTTTACATTCCCAATTCCATCCTATATCACGCAGGACACCCTCTCTGTGGATTCGACATACATGTTTGTGTGTAAATCAGTGGCAGTTTTTTTTTGCAATTCTGTCAGCAAAAGCATTTCCTTTTCCTACGTCACATGTTACTTTCTTATGGGCGTTACATTTTAGTATCGCTAATCGCTTAGGAAGCGCAAGTGCTGACAACAGTTTCACTATCAAAGTGCCATGTTGAATTTTGGTTCCATGGGACGTCAGAAAACCTCTTTCTGCCCATAATCGGCCAAAGTTGTGGACCACCCCAAAGGCATACTGACTGTCAGTATATATGTTTACACCAAGGATTTCAGAAATTTCACATGCTCTGGTCAAGGCTATTATTTCTGCAGCTTGCGCGGAGTTATGTGGGATTCATTTACTCTGTACAATAGTTTTCAGTGTGGTAATGGCATAAGCAGCAGTTGATGTGCCATTTGTGGTTTAAAACAGGAACTTCACAAAATAATTCTCCATCTGGCTCTTTCAGGTGTGTATCGGTTAAAGCAATTCTTCCTTTTGTCTCTTGCTCAGTTATAATTAAGCAATCATGTGATATTTTCCGCTCACTTTTTCCTTCACTTGGAGCAGGCAATAATTCAGCCGGATTCAAAGAGCAACACCTCTTAATTTGGATATGCGGTGCAAATAGGATCATTTTGTATCTTGTTAATCGGGCAGAAGTGAGATGTTGCGTCTGCGTTCTATTTAATAGAACGTCTACTGAATGGGGTACCATCATGGTTAAAGAGTGACCTAAAACCATCCCCTCAGTTTGTTTCACTGACGCGGCAGCAGCAGCAACAGCTCACAAGCAGCATGGCAAAGCACATGCAACAGGATCCAATGTGGAAGAAAAAAAACTGCATGGTCTATTTTTGCCCCTGTGTTGCAGAGTCAAAACAGCCTAAGCACATCCATTGCTTTCATGTACAAACAACGTAAAACACTTTTCATAATTTGGCTTGCCCAAAACCGGAGCTGAACACAACGCAGCTCTGAGCAGGTCAAAAGCTTCTTGACATTCCATGTTCCATGGCAAAGGTAAGGTAACACCCTTCCTCGTCACTGCTACTATGGGTTTCACAATCATCGCAAAATTCAGAATCCACTGTCTACAATATGAAGCCATGCCAATTAAAGCTCTAACTTCCTTCTGCATATTTGGACTAGGCATACCGGATATGCTTTCTATACGTTCTAGTGTCAATCTCCTTCCCTCCTTCGATAGGAGGTAGCCCAAATATGCCACTTCCTGTCGAAAATACTGGAATTTCTTCAATGACGCTTTGTGTCCGTGTTCAGCTAAATGCTTCAATATGAATACAGTACCCTCCTTGCAAATTTCCTCAGAATCTGGTGCTATAAGCAGATCGTCAATGTATTGCAATACAATATAGCCTGTCAGTAATTCAAGCATGTCCAGTTGTTCTTTCAATGCTCTACTGTAAATACTTGGACTTTCAGTGTAACCTTGCAGAATACGTGTGAATGTGAATGAGCGTCCTCCTAACATGAACGCAAATAGGTATCTACTGTCTGAATGAACGTGAATGCTAAAAAATGCATTCCTCAAGCCAATTACGCTAAAATGTGATGCAGAGGCTGGAATCGTAGTCAAAATTGTGGTGACATCGGGGACTAGCGGGAATTGGGGAGCAACAATTGTGTTGATCGCGCGTACGTCAATTATAAAACTGTATAGGATTTCATTACCTCCTTTCTTGTAAACTGGAAGAATCGGGCTATTACATACACTTCCTGATATTTCTTCAATTACATTTCTAGTAATCAAATCTGATACAATGCTTTTCAGGGCTTGCTCACCTTCAGTTGAGATTTTGTATTGCAGAACAACCTTAATCGATTCTATTTTCAAAACACCTACATCGTTGTCATTTACTGCCCATATATTAGTCGGAACTTCACTTAATTCAGTTGGCAATGGTAAAGACATGAATTGCGATACAGGAGTTTGTTGTGGAGGAATCGTCAAGTACATTCTATGAGGTGAACAATAAATTACTGCATTAAATTTTTTCAACAGATTAAATCCCAACAAATTCTTGCCGCAATTCGTCGTCAAAAGATTCAGTGAAAGGACCCAATGGGATTGGCACTGGCTGTGAGACTGGATTAATTACTGGATTAATTACTGGTGTACCTGATAACTAGGGCTGTACCGAATAGCATATTTAGTATTCGGCCGGATACCGAATAGTTTGTCAACTATTCGGCCGAATAGTGAGCCGAATAGTTTTTTTTTTTAGGCCCCCCTATGCAATACAATCTCGGGCCACCGGCTTTGGCCCGGTGGCCCGACAAACACAACATTATTGCGGTGAGGCCGCGGGGGTTCCCTGTGGCCCCGCTCCCTCACCGTGGTGAGGGAGCATGGGGGACACATTAGAAATGGAGGCCGCCGGGGTCGGCAAAGTGCCCCGGCGGCCTCATAACTCTGGGGGGGCCGCGGCCCCCCTATGCAATACAATCTCGGGCCACCGGCTTTGGCCCGGTGGCCCGACAAACACAACATTATTGCGGTGAGGCCGCGGGGGTTCCCTGTGGCCCCGCGGCCTCACCGTGGTGAGGGAGCATAGGGGACACATTAGAAATGGAGGCCGCCGGGGTCGGCAAAGTGCCCCGGCGGCCTCATAACTCTGGGGGGGCCGCGGCCCCCCTATGCAATACAATCTCGGGCCACCGGCTTTGGCCCGGTGGCCCGACAAACACAACATTATTGCGGTGAGGCCGCGGGGGTTCCCTGTGGCCCTGCGGCCTCACCGTGCTCAAGGGGTGAGGGGGGGCACATTGGAAATCGAGGCCGCCGGGGTCGGCAAAGTGCCCCGGCGGCCTCATGAGTCTGGGGGGGCCGCTCCTGTAGGAGCGGCCCCCCAATGCAAAATAAATGTCGGGCCACCGGCTTTGCACCGGTGGCCCGACCAGCATACCTGCTGGTACTGCGGTGAGACCCCGCGGCCTCAGCGTGGTGAGGGGGATGGGGGGGCACATTGGAAATCGAGGCCGCCGGGGTCGGCAAAGTGCCCCGGCGGCCTCATGAGTCTGGGGGGCCGCTCATGTAGGAGCGGCCCCCCAATGCAAAATAAACGTCGGGCCACCGGCTTTGCACCGGTGGCCCGACAAACACAACATTATAGCGGTGAGGCCGCGGGGGTTCCCTGAGGCCCCGCGGCCTCACCGTGGTGAGCGGGATGGGGGGGCACATTGGAAATCGAGGCCGCCGGGGTCGGCAAAGTGCCCCGGCGGCCTCATGAGTCTGGGGGGGCCGCTCATATAGGAGCGGCCCCCCAATGCAAAATAAACGTCGGGCCACCGGCTTTGCACCGGTGGCCCGACAAACACAACATTATAGCGGTGAGGCCGCAGGGGTTCCCTGAGGCCCCGCGGCCTCACCGTGGTGAGGGGGATGGGGGGGCACATTGGAAATCGAGGCCGCCGGGGTCGGCAAAGTGCCCCGGCGGCCTCATGAGTCTGGGGGGGCCGCTCATGTCGGAGCGGCCCCCCAATGCAAAATAAATGTCGGGCCACCGGCTTTGCACCGGTGGCCCGACCAGCATACCTGCTGGTACTGCGGTGAGACCGCGGGGGTGCAGGGCACCCCCGCGGCCTCAGCGTGGTAAGGGGGATGGGGGGGGGCACATTGGAAATCGAGGCCGCCGGGGTCGGCAAAGTGCCCCGGCGGCCTCATGAGTCTGGGGGGGCCGCTCCTGTAGGAGCGGCCCCCCAATGCAAAATAAACGTCGGGCCACCGGCTTTGCACCGGTGGCCCGACAAACACAACATTATAGCGGTGAGGCCGCGGGGGTTCCCTGAGGCCCCGCGGCCTCACCGTGGTGAGGGGGATGGGGGGCACATTGGAAATCGAGGCCGCCGGGGTCGGCAAAGTGCCCCGGCGGCCTCATGAGTCTGGGGGGGCCGCTCATGTAGGAGTGTCCCCCCAATGCAAAATAAACGTCGGGCCACCGGCTTTGCACCGGTGGCCCGACAAACACAACATTATAGCGGTGAGGCCGCAGGGGTTCCCTGAGGCCCCGCGGCCTCACCGTGGTGAGGGGGATGGGGGGGCACATTGGAAATCGAGGCCGCCGGGGTCGGCAAAGTGCCCCGGCGGCCTCATGAGTCTGGGGTGGCCGCTCATGTAGGAGCGGCCCCCCAATGCAAAATAAACGTCGGGCCACCGGCTTTGCACCGGTGGCCCGACAAACACAACATTATAGCGGTGAGGCCGCGGGGGTTCCCTGAGGCCCCGCGGCCTCACCGTGGTGAGGGGGATGGGGGGGCACATTGGAAATCGAGGCCGCCGGGGTCGGCAAAGTGCCCCGGCGGCCTCATGAGTCTGGGGGGGCCGCTCATGTAGGAGCGGCCCCCCAATGCAAAATAAACGTCGGGCCACCGGCTTTGCACCGGTGGCCCGACCAGCATACATGCAATTACTGCGGTGAGAGGGGGTATGGGGGAGGTCACTTACCTGGTGATTTCTCTGGGTCCGTGCATCTGCTGGAATCCGTCTGTTGGCATAGGAAGCGAGGGAAGAACTGTTCCCTTCCCTCGCTTCCTATTTCAACACGTTAGGCTGGTTCCTCTGTGGTCAGACTGCAGAAGCCAATAGGCAAACAGCTTGTTTGGCTTCTGCAGCCTGAACACTGTCAAACATTCTATGATTGGCTGTCATCTCCCAAACAGGGAGAGGGCAGCTAATCATAGAAAGTGGACTTCGGCTTCGAGTCCCTAAACAGAAACTATTCTGCCGAAGCCGGATAGCTGTATTTCAGCCGAACTTCGGCAGAATAGGGACTCGAAGCCGAAGTTCGGTACAGCCCTACTGATAACCCTACTGAAACATTGCTATGCCCTGACAGTGGTATATCTGGAACCCGCTGATGGTCAATTGAACATTGCTGTGCACCTGTGTCCACTAGAAAAGTATGCTCCCTATTCCCAACCTTCATTTCTATGTAGTGTCCTTTCTGATAACGGGAATAGGCACTGGTTCCAAACCCTGCTTCGGGCTGTCCTAGGGGAGCAGTACATCATCAGATGTAAAGTCTCCAGAATAACATGCATTGTAGGGATTATCAAAGACATTCACACTATTCATAGTGTTCTGTTGGTGGTTCTGATTATTCTGTAATTGTGACTGGAACTGACTTCTGTTCTGACCCCCTATACCTGGATGACCTCTAAATGGCCTTCTTGAAACAGTTCCATTCAATCACTGTAATTACGGGCACTTTGCTTGCCAATGGCCTTGTCTGCAATAGGGACATTGATTTATACCTATCAGACCCCCATGCATGTTGGATCATAGTGAAAATTGGACAATCGATGGTGCGTTTCCACCACCTCTATTTCCTCTGGCTACCTGCTGTAGCAATACTCTAGTTTTCAAGTCTCCCTTCTTCCTTACTTCCTTATCCTTTTCTGAATTCACTCGATTTTCATAATATTGGGCCACATGTAATACTTCAGATTGTGACTTAGCTTGCCATGCAGTTTCAGATGTCAATATCAATGTCTGAATTTCCGGTAGCAATCCTCGCACAAATTTATCAACAAACAATCTCTTCCCAGGTTCAGTTTTTCGATCTTGACCACTAAAATCTGCAAATACCTCTTCAAATTGGTTAAAATATTCCATTGCTACTTCCGATTTACCTTGTAAACAAGCAATTTATTTATCCCAAACAATTCTCTTTTTGGGCACTAAAGTTTTCAATTTCGATACTATCCATGAGGGCAAAGTT
Source organism: Ambystoma mexicanum (assembly GCF_040938575.1). Lineage (NCBI taxonomy): Eukaryota > Metazoa > Chordata > Amphibia > Caudata > Ambystomatidae > Ambystoma > Ambystoma mexicanum. The sequence continues at coordinate 234,147,486 of NC_090934.1, forward strand.
AAAATCACTTGCAGAGATTTTCTCTCCAGCCTTTCTCTCACTATCAATTCTAATCAAATGTTCCCATGTGTCGCCTAACATCGGTGCATCATTTATACTTCTGTTTCCATATATCAGCAGGAAGAATTACAGGGAACAATAAATCAATATCACTCAATGTAAAAATAGATTAATTCAAAACAGATTCAATTTCCTTATAAAAACCAGGGGTTTTTTCCACATATCAGGGACTGTCTGTTTTATAGTATTCACTTCTTGTCTGGAAAAGACAAACTGTGCAATATAATGAGCTTCTATCATACGTGCTGGGGTCTGTCCGACGGCAGGAATTTCAACTTTCAGAACAACTTTCAGAACAAACGTGGGAGGCACCTCTCTCATGGGTAACTGCAAAGTAAGGGACTCTGGATCTGAGCGTCTATTAAGCAACAAAGCTAAATCACGAGACAAAGCAGCAGTTCCCGTGTCAGGCAAAACTGCTCTTTTATAAATCGTCATCAAATCAGCAGGACAGCAAACCTTCCTTTTCATGTACTCATCCTGTAAATATTCCACCATAACCTGCAACACTTTTCTCTGCATTTCCGGTGAATATTGACTAAAAGTATCATGCACCTCAATCGGGGAAATGGCAACATCTGTAATCCACCTAAGCACATCTCATGTACAAATACGCATCCCTTCACTAACAGGTTTTAATGGCGGGAAAAATCATGTCTGAACATATGCGGTTCACGCTTACTCATTGTATCTTTATGCAATCGGTCAACTTCTGGCTTAAACACATATTCGCTCTACATGTTCTCGTATTTTCACTGCACTCTCGTGAATGGGAAAGGACAATCAAATCATGCAGCTCTTGCGGTACAACTCGATCGGTTAAATCACTCCATGCCTTAACAAGATAGTCACCCATATATTCTAACAATACCTGTTGTTCACCAATACCTCTATGATCAGATATGGAACTTTGCACAGCCAGTTCATTGCAATCATCAATATACGTTTCAGCCCACTGTTTCAGTTCTTCTTTTCGCTCTTTACTAATCATACTATAAGCCTGTTTAATACTTCCTCTTTCAGGCCCCACTGATGCAGAACTGCTAGCTAAAGCGTATAACTCATGCTCTGTAGGAGGTGGAGGAAATGTCATTGGCGCAGATGGGACGGTTACTGCAGGGGCAGATGCAAGCGTGGGAATAGCAGCAGGGAGGCGGTGCAACTGTGTCAGTACTCGGATGTTCATTTCTTTGCTCATTCAGTATCTTATTTATCAATTCGTCTGATGTATGCAAATCCTGTGAATGGTATATCTTCTGTATATCTAATTGGAAGGCCCTATCCATGCTTCGAATGGCTTCTGTCTGCTTCTGTTGATCGTGCAGTAGTGCTTCCTCTGAATTTGACACGTGCCTACGTGCGTGTTTCTCTCTACTTTTCAAGCGTTGATTTGCTTCCTTCTTCCAGGCCTGGTCTTTTTTCGCAGCAGTACTGATTCTAAAAGCTCTATACGCGCTAACTCGAAGGTCCCATTATTCGGCCACTGAAGGTCTGATACACGTCTGGTCTGCCTATGCCAAACCACATTAAATATAATGGCCCCAATACCATACTTTATATGCATTTCGTACGCCGGCGTTCCGTCGGGTGGTGCAGCCTGGCCAGTTTCCAAAGACTGTCTACTGCAGTGAAAAAATCTCACTAGACAAGAAGACAATTTCCCAGGCATGGTTAACTCTTACCTCTCTTACCTGGGTGTTTGTACTTGCAAGTGCAACACTCAACCAATATCAGGACGTTTAAGAATTGGATCAGGGCACGACTCACCTGATCAATCAATTCGTCACTCAGGATGCAATTCCGCCATATACAGGTGCAACCAAGAATCGTCACGACCAATGTGTCTGGCAGAATTTTCCTCAACTCCAGGATCCTCGCCATGATGCTCTCTGGGCGCTGCTCCTCGACCAGGGATCGGCTGTGTACAGATCTGCAGAGTAGTCTCTAATCACTTCTGCCGGGGCGCCCCGAACACCTTCTGATCCCGGTCCGACAGTTTCAAGGTTTCGCAGACTAAGAAAAACAATGTATTTCTGCCTATGTTAGCATTCAAAGTTCAGGCCGTGGCCTTGCACCGTGTGTAGACCTGAAGCACAGAATATATTTCCAAAGCATTCATGAAAAGCAAATGGCCGGCAAATACAAAATGGACTCCCAATGGTCACATTCAGGTTATCATGGTTTGCAATGTTTGTCACATGATGCGATTTGCTTATGGGCAACATACAAAACATACCATTCGGGTTGTGCAATTGCATTACAGTTTCACAATAATGCACTAGCACAACGTGTACAGTACCGAAACTGGCCACTCGTCGACACTCTGCAAGCAAATGGTCGAAAGTACGGACAGCAACACCACACCACAAAGTCTCCACTTCGTCCAAATTTAAATTGCCATTAAGGCCTCTTTCCACGGCATACTGCAGCAGGTCTAGCACAAAGCGATCACCCACTATGAAACCTGTATGTCTGCCCATCTCTGCCTTTCTCAGTACACAGAGTAATGAAAAAGAATATGGCCGCCGTTTCCTGTGACGCATACTCTAACCACCTGATTGGACAGTTGCAACAATCGCATTTCCATTGGCCAGCTGTCATGACCTACAGAACACGCCCCTTTTGGACTTCCTGGTCCTTGTCTCAACGGGGCTTACACTCCCTTGTACTCCCAACATGGCCGTCCACTGTGAAACACCTTTCTCACTCTACACGTTGGATGTAGCGTGTTCTATTAATAGACCACACCTCCCGCGGCTCCGCGTGTCTCAATGCTATTGCGAAGTAGCGACCAGACGTGTGCTCCGTAGCTCGTGGTATTGTTTTCCTTGGTTCTTTCCCAGCCAACCCCATTCCTAGTCCCTTTCCTTCCTTTGTTGATTCCTGGACTCGTGTGCTGAGTAGCGCACTCTGTAAATTTCCCAGATTCCTGGATCTTTGCATCCCGGATCTTTGAATGCACGCTGGAGTCGGAAGAGACTCGTGCAGCCTTATTGAAGAGCCAATCCGTCCGCAAGAATGCATCGACCAAGAAATCCAGCAAAGCTCGAACTCAGTTGAGAAGGGGGGAACTCCTTGACATCAGCATGTTCAAAAGCGCAGAATGTAGCACGTGCGACGCGCAAAGTATCGTAAGGGCTGCGCCCCAGTAAATCATGACCAGTCCTCTTCCCTTTCCACTATCCTCTTCCCACCATGCCCTTATCAGGTATTTATAAGTACTGACACACGCATCCACCAAAGCCCTCCAAGACTTCAGTAGCTTACAATGTCAGTTCTGCACAAGACTTCATATATACCGTTACAAAATCAGCCTGCACGTGTGCTGTTAATGGAAAGCACATCCAGTGGAAACTTCAGTGAAACATTGCATGAGTTATACATACACGTTCATCCACATAAGCACCCTTCACCACAAAAGAAAGGTATGGACAGATTTTATGCAGTATGTTCAAAACTCTGTTATAAGTGGCTCTGTGCACAATATCTGCCTCTAAGCGTCCACTATGTGTTTAAAAAGCATACTGAAGTTCCTCCCATCTCCTTCCATAAAGTAGCAGTTTGTTCGTATGTGCGTGCAACATTTTCATTTACTCATAGCATGCACTGTATTAGCGAAGCAAGAACTCTGTTCTTTCCTTCTGACAATGCTACAAAAATTGTTCCCCACTAACCCACCTACTACATAACTCATAAAAAGAAGGCAGTAAAGCCACAACTAAATGTATCTTCGCAACCTACAGTCACTTTCCAAAAGGTCAGTCTCTGACGACTGTGGTGCTCTGTACACTGCACTGTTGCCACAGGCACTTTTTAAATCTGCCAGCTTCCACTCTGCGCCCTCAGCAACTAATCCGTAAGAGGAGTGTGCAAATTCTCCTTGGCCTGAATGCCAGGGATCCTATCTCTGCTAGACTAAAATATCTGCAATACCTCACAGTGGCCGCGAACAATAAACTAAAAGCCCTGTGCATTATACAGAAGGCGTTCTGGTCCCTGGACCTCAATACCTTGCACTGTGACTTCCTAGATATCTGCTTGCTCCAGCTCTTCCCTCATGCGCCTCGTACTCCCTCAGGGTCAGTTTCTTCTACACGCAACCACATGGTGGTAGATGTGTTTCTTCTGCTGTGGCCTACCTGTGCAACACGCTCTCTGTCTCCATGGACCTTGAGGAGAAGCACCATAGGGTCTGAAAGCACCTGAAAACCTTACCATGTGCTTCTCATTTTTCCCCTCCTTACCCCTATTCACTTCCCGGCTGAGAAGTATTGTGCACTGCTTTCCTACCCACCCTATAATATGTGCCTCAGGCCACCTCCCTCCCTACAGTTGCACCCCTTCACTGGCTTTCTACCAACCCCCGCACTCGGGGACAGTTTTCTATAACCCTAACAGTGCATCCACCACTTCATGTCTACACTTATCCTTGCACTTGCCAGCTTTGGCCGTAGTTGCATGTATTTAGATTTTTTATTGTTCCCATGTACTGCACTTTGCCCTCCCCCTTCCCATTCAATGCCACATTTTCAATTTCAGCTGTCCTAGAGGAATCAATGTGTCTGTGTGGCCTCCGTTCCGCCTCCTTTTCTTCAGCACGTATTCACACACTTGTATGTAGGTGCGATATAAATGGCACAAAATACCATAGCACATCATATCATATAATACACACACTACACTCATAACAACATGATGCCTGCAACGTACCTTTTAAACTTCAGAATAAGTTCTTCCCACTGCAATGCATGCACTACAAATGTCGTAAAAGTGAACCCACAAAAGCAGTAGGGAATGTATATTTGCAACGTTAAGCAAGGGCGTGCAGTGCATAAATACACACAGGATGCATGCCCCTTACCTTGCACACTTTCACCATAGCCTCCTACATTTATTGGTACCAACAAACCTTCTGTCACAGTGTTTATGTACACACCACAACCACCCACCACATTGCCCAATGGCTTAGCCTCCACATGGCCAATGCCATAGGTGCCATCCTAAAAAGAGCCGGAAATGCCACATCCAATCCTCAAAGTGCTGCGAAATCCACGGCATTACTGTGCTACAAACGGGAGGGGGTTTAGGGGCTGTTGGGGGTGTTTGAGGAGGGAGCAGGTGGGGGGATGTGAAACAGGTGGGGATTGGGTCTATAGGATTGTCTATAAAAACACATACATTTGTTTTTTTTTTATCGGGTTTTTGTTATGTACGTGCATTCATACCGTTTTTTCCCCTTATTTTTCTCTGTTTGCTTCTGCTCCTCACATTTTTCTCACCTGAACATGAACGCTTATCTTACATTTCTGCAGAATACTCTGCAACACTTTGTGCAGAGTGGCAAACACAACAGCATTACCAATGGAGGTAAAAAAAATGCCATTTCCTTGAAACCACTGGAAATCTGGCTGGTTATTAATGCTTTCATAGTCCGTGCAGAACATCCCAGCACTGCACAAAAAGTCACACATACTTCTGTTTACCGAACATCTCCCGATCTCTTATTGTGCACAGTTTACACCAGCATTCTCCCATTGTCCTCTTGGTGTCATCGATGAGAAAATCACCTTTGCATCACAGCTGTCATCAACTTCTTTAAGTAAGCCAGCAAATGAGAGCATGACATGTGCACCAAATGTACTCCAAAATACACGACCACCACATCTACAGTACCAACAGAAGACACCTATTTGCAAAGGCGATACATGCACCCGAAACCCCACTCATAAACTGTGCCCCAAAAAGCCTGCACTCCTTCGAACTGAAAGTCACTATCAAAGCCTCTTTCCACGGCATACCTGTGCAGATCGTGCACAAAAGAAACACCGACTATAAGCACTCGCCGTCTGTCCATCTCTGCCAACCTCACTGCATCAAACTTTGGGTGAATATGTCACTGCTCCTTCCGGTCAGCCACACCCTCGAATCCTCTTTGGAGAATCCCCACAGTTCCATTTGCGAAGCCTCCATGCTCAGAATGCCATTATGTGGCATGTGCTGATTTCCAGCTACAGCTAGGGCCACGCCCCAGTAAAACAGACACAATACTTCTTCCCTTTGCACTCGAACTTTCCAACACTAACTTAGTGCCGCAAAAACACCTGCACCAATCGCATACTGAACCTCTGCATTGCACCCAATCACAAAAACAGGTCGCGATCCAGACAATCTACAAACATACCACAACCTCCACCACCCCTACCCACCCCCATTCACAAAGTATTGTGTCACTGCCAACCTACCCGCAACATTTTCCCGACATTGGCCCTACTTCAACAATTCAGCACACACCATAGTTACCAAGCACAGTGAAGGTGCACTTCTACCAAATCCTCTTCCATACTAACAGTATGCAAACCCAGCACCCACTTCCCACACTGCATTACTTTTCACAGAACCATCACCAAGTACACATCAAAAACATTACCATGTTATAACGGTGTGCTTACCTGCAAAACCAAACATGTACGCATGGCAGCTCACTTCTCCTACTCTATTTAGTCTCAAATATGCTCTACACCCACTATTTACAGGTCACCACCCGCTAACTGCTGCACAATCCAAAATGCATTACTGCCGAGTGTATCGGAAACTCCTAGCCTCTTGAGTGCATGTCTAGGCCTTCAACACTCTCACTGCTACATAATGGCACCATCCATTGCACCATGTCACCAACTACGACTATCCACATACACAGCACTACCACCAGCACTCCTACCCAACCTGTGTACCGCCATGTTACTATGTAGGAACAAATTGCACCACTTACCATAATGTAGAAAGAAAACACTCTCCTGCACCCCTCTGCACATTCATTCACATGCCATGGCCGTCCCCATTTCCATTCCCAAACTATTGTATCACTGCCAAAGTACCCACAATCGGTTCGTAACGCTGCCCTAGCCTTTTGAGAGCATGGCCTTTGGCCTTTTTCCATGCACCCAACAGTCTAGGCCTTCAACACTGTCACTACTACAGAATGGCAACATCCATTGCACAATGTCACCAACTTCGACCATCCACATACAGAGCACTACCACCAGCACTCCTACGAACCTGCGCACCGGCATGTAACTATGTAGCAACAAATTGCACCTGTTACCATAATGTAGAAAGAAAACACTCTCTCCTGCACCCCTCTACACTTTCATTCACATACAACGCTTTCCTGCAGCCAAACACCGGCCGCGTCCAAAGTTCTCCCACAGCACGCGGAGCCAGCGGACCCAGATATCACAAATTATTTGGGACGTACATTTTAGTTCTTTGCAACAAAAGTAGTGGTCGGATTTCCACCAAACACACAAAAGCATGCTTTCTGACCCAAGTCCCCGCTCCTGCCGCAAATTTGGTGAAAATCCGTCCAGCCGTTCGGGCTGTAGCCGTGCGCAAAGTTTTTCCCCATTGTCTATGAAAAAAGAAATTGTGGGGCCCCCCCTATAACTTTGCCCCCCTGCACGAAACCTCACCCAACTTGGTGAAAATATTCAGAGCCGGCCATATACTTTTTTTGCAAAGTTTGATGAGGATTCGTCCAGGGGGGTCGAAGTTATAAGCTGCTGAAAAAGTGCTCTTCCTATGAGTTTAACACCTTAACGATAACTTCCCTTCCAGGGCTTTTCTCAGGTGGGCTCTTCGCACCCCTTCAAAATGAATAGTTTCCAATTTCTGCTTTCTCACATGTGTATCGCATTCACTCACAAACTTGAAAGTCTTGTTTCTTTTCAGTTCTTTCTTCCAGATAAATACTCTTTTGCTCTTTCTCTCTCATATGCTTCTTCTTTAATACTCATTCGGCTTTGGCATGTCTGCTAAAACACCACGGCGCCTCCGCTTCCCTCGGGTGAACTCACCGGCTCTGGTTGGTGTATTCTCCTTCTCCCGTGGTAAGCCAGTAACGATTGTTTGGTGTTTCCTCGTCTGTTGCTGCATCCGTTTCTTGGCTTCTCCTCGTCCCGTGGACCCTGCTGGACCTCATCTGCTTAGTGTCTTTGGGCACCGTTAAGGTGAAGGCTGCCTCCAAACATCTGCGAATGCCCAGGAGCCCTCTGTTGGCTTCTGGCATTCCTGCAGCGTGTCTCTTCTCGCGGTCAGCTTCCCTGTCTCTGCTTTCCGACGGCCCTTTCTCTAGCCTCATGGTCTCTCGTCTTGTTCCGAGAGAAGCAGCTTTCTCTCTCCAGCAGCACCTCCCAATCAGCTGCTCCAATTGTTTAAATCTCCCGGTAACAGGTATGCATTCGCAACAACTAGAGCGCAGCCTGTGTTCCTGGCCTTGGTCGATCTGCATTACTCCGTTCATTTTCCTTGGTGCAGTTTTCTGGTACTTATGGGAATAGAAGTCCATTATTTTGGGTTTACAGGTAAAGTCTGGGTAATTGTTCTTTACAGGTAGGTCAGCTATGGATGACTTGTTAGCCGAAGGCTGAGAAGGTATTCTCTTTAATTCTAGTAGGCAAGTCATATTTTGACGACTCACATACAGCTCACATTAGAAGGTCTTCAGCATCCTTCCTAGGTGGATGAAGGGAGGTGGAACAGTATGCCAATAAGGCATTAGACAGGGATGGGATATCCTCAAAGGAAGGAGGGGGATAACCTGTCTCATCCGATGGCACCATGATTTTCTCCCAGAGGATGTCTCCTCCCATGTGGTACTCCCTTATATAGCCGCCCGCAGGGTCAGGTACAAGATCAGGTAGCGGCTGCTGCCCCCTGGCCACATGGGTAGAGGTCACTGCCTGTAAAGGAGTGATGACACCATTGGATTCATCACATACCATGGTCTTGCTCCTCCTTATCTTTCTTGTCTTATATCTCCTTACACTCCTTTACGTTCTCTTCGCTTTCAGCACCTACACCTCCTTATTTCTTTCAAGTATCCTTGTGCTCCCTCTCACTTCCGTTCTTTCTTGCTCCTGGACCCCAAACTCTGGAAGGCTCTTTCCCCCTGATATCCGTGCTCATCTCTTCCTCTGCCTAAAATAATTTCTGCTCATGTTACAATTTAATTTGTACCTTTCTTTGCTACTCTGTAAGGCGATTTAGCAAAAGTGCCCAATAAATGCAAATAAGGTACAAAATACAAATGTTAGAACGTTTTATTTGCTATGTACTACAAATAAGCACTGTTTGCAGTGTGACAAGTCACTAGGTGTCTTCACTTCTCCCTAAGAGAGAGACCTTTCCCATTGGCATAAGGAGGTGTAGCTGCTACCCAATATTCCCCTTAGGGGTGGTTCAATGCGAGAGGACCTCATGGGGAGGAACCTGGTAAACACCATTGCACCAACACATACTCTAGCTCCTCTTTCCCCTGATAACCTCTTTTTAGACAGTAGACCCATGCACTATTATAATACAGAAGACCTCGCTGGGACACCAAGTACCACAATGAAGAAGAACATGGGAACCATGCAGATCATTAATTATAGAAGTGCTGGTATGAGGTGGCCCTGCGGAGGCATGAGGATTGGGAGAAGGGAGAGAAAAAAGACTTGCACAATGGGTTGAATGAGACCTTGCTACATTGTAAAAAACTGACAATGGACTAAGTAATGTGTCAAGCCCATCCAGAATAGGTTGGAAGTGCATAGCCCGCCCGACACAAGAGTTTTTAACTCGTTTGGCGGACCCGAAGGAGAAGAGAATGGAGGATGCCGGCAATCGGCCATGCAAGTGACGTGAGCGTCCGAGCAGGACTGCAGAAGCGGGCCTGTGTAATCAACCAGAGGGAAGGCGAGCAAAGGAAACCTGTTAGTGGAGTCATCATTCGACAGCAGAAGGCAGACTGAAGATCATGCAGAAGCAAGCTGGAGGATCACTGTCCCAGGAAGCCCGGCGATGCACCTACACCCAAATCAAGGTAACGGGTGGTGCGGGAGACTAGGAGGGGACGCAGCGGTGCAATTTAAGCTGGTTAAGGTTAACTCCCCTCAACCCTCTGGTAACCACAGTAGCACAGCTCTTCTTCCTCGTCCCAGTGGCCACACCAATAAGTCCACTGATCACCAGGGAAGGGTTGAGGACCCCTATCATCAAAAATATTGCATCAGAGAAATTCTTTCTAGTCGAGTGGCCGTACCAATAAGCCCACTGACCACCAGGAAAGGGTTAAGGACCCTAACCAAGTCCAGATAAGTAACAGAGGAGTAAAGCAGGCTAAGGCTAACTCCCCTCAGCCCCTTGGTAACCACAGTACCCAGGGAACCCCAAAAGGCCCAACATGTAGCACAGCTCTTCTTCCTCGTCCAAATGGCTGTACCAATAAACCCACTTACTACCAGGGAAGGGTCGAGTACCCCTACCATCAAGTATACTGCATCCGAGGAATTCTTCCTCCTCCCAGTGGCTGTACCAATAAGCCCACTGACCACCAGGGAAGGGTTGAAGACCCCTACCATCAAGAATACTGCACCTGAGGAATTCTTCCTCATCCCAGTGGCCGTACCAACAAGTCCACTGACTACCAGCAATGGGTTGAGGACCCCAACCAAGTCCAGATAAGCAACAGAGGATACCATCCTCATTGATGTGGCAGGCATAAATCCATTATTCACAAAGGAAGGGTTGAGGAGCTCAACGTTAAGGGAAGGGAAGTGAAGTGTACGAAGTGTGCATCAAAGGAAAGCTTCCTCGCCTCAGTGAGAACCCCAAAACCACTGACCACCAGCTAAAGGTCAAGGACCCAAACAATATTGAACAGAGTCAAGGAGAAAATGTTCCTCAATTCAGTGAGTGGCAAAGCTCGCTGAATGCAACGGAAGGGTCTGGGACCCCAATGAAGCAAGTGTGAAAAGGGTCTGGAACCTGGACAAAGGGAATAACAATAAGAAAGAGTGGAAGTTTGCTTACACTTGGAAAGACTGGCCAACTCCATTGAATGACTGTGTAACATACCAGGTGAACCATGGGGCATCAGAGGAAGAAAGCTATTCTCCTGGCCCAGTGAAAGGACATGGAAGTCCATACACAAACCAGGAGAAGGGATTCCTTCTCCTGAATCAGGATCTATTTACTTTGTGTGAACTTAGGTGGAATAAGATATCGACATCAAGGTAAGAGAGTCATTCCCTCTGGCCGGAGAACCTTTTGGACAGTTTTCAAGAACACCTCTCAGCATCCTCCAGGATAAGGGCGTCATTCCCCTGCTGGGAGAACTTTTGTGTTATTAGATATCCTTATGTCATGTTCCGGCCCTGGAAGGTCGTGCATAAATGGTCCCTTTCCCAGTTTAGGAGAACAAACAGCATATAGAAGCGCTACATGCGGTCTAGTCTTCCTCCAAGATGGCCGCCATTTACAGCATTTCTATAACAACGCATTGAAGCCTACGCTCAGTGCGTTGTATCGCTCCATTCCTGTTTGGCGTTCGGTACCTCTGTTCGTTAAGCCTGCTGTTCGAGCTTGCTCGCCGTACCTTCACGCGGTGACATTTCTCTGCCGCTGCTTCCCTCCTTCTCTGCTTCTCTTCGTCCTGCTGCCTTCGCACGCTTAACTCCCCGCTCTCTCTCTTTTCCGGGTACCGTGGTTGCTTCTCTTGTTACTCTCCTCTGGTCCCCGTAAACCTCTCTAGTAGGGGCGTGGGGCTTCCTCCTATTCTGTGCCTCTGCCCACACTAAAGCCTTACTTGGCGTTCCTTACTATTTTAGCCTCTTCATATTTTTTCTTCCTTTCTTAACTTACACAGAGTGTCTCCTCTTTGCTACCTCCTTCCCTCCATTGGACTTGCTGAATCAACTGCCCACCGGACCTCTACAGTCTCACTGATTCTAGTCAAACCAGACCCTACGCACAGCCCGAGTCCTCTAGGGTTTTTTGGTGCCGCAGAAGCTTTTTCCCTGAGATTTAAGGCGGGCTTGCTGGGGATCCCACTTGGCTGGGAGTTCCCCTGCTGCCAAGGTGGCATCCATCAGAGCCCGTCCTTACCTACACGACAAAAGGGTAAAGACTAGAAGAAAGAAGACCCAGAAGACAACTTCGAGAGGAAGCAGAGAGACCTCACGGACACAGAGCACATCTTCAGGAACCTCAGGTGAGGAGGGGTCACGGGAGAGTACCATTGCCTTTAGCAAACAGGACAGTATACAACGCCCAAATACCCCCATGGCTACCCTGGAACAATATCAGGAGTTAGTGGCAGCCATCCAGGGACTCACTGTACAGATGCAGAACATGCAGGCAGAGAACACCACATTGAGGCAACAGGTGGCCGCTCGCAACGAGGAACGAGGTGACCTACCCCCTATGCCTCTGTCGTTTGGCAAGTATGATGGGAATCCCAGGACATGGAAGGAATTCATGGATGCCTGTAAGGTGTACTTCATGTTCAGACCGCAGACCTTTGAGACAGATAAGGCGAAGGTGGGATTTCTAATCTCAAACCTGGTGGGAAATGCATTGGCTTGTGTCATGATCTCTGCTTCCAAAAGATCAGGACTTGCCCGACTCCCTTGGAAGCAGACCCATAACCCCGGTTCCGAGTGCCAGCCAGTCCCAATTGGGACCTTTTGGACCGTGTCCTGGCGCCAGTGGCACCAGGCTCATAAAGATGCCCAGTCCCAGCGCTGGAAGCGCCGGGCTCATAATGCTTGGGTGGACTTACCTGCAGCAGACCATGCTGCTTACTTACCTGCCAGTTGAACCCCTGATCCTCTTCTGTTTGGGACTACTTTTCCTGTTGGGTGGGGCAGGAGCCACTCCCTAGGTTCAGAACACTGGAACTCTTCTGGAAAGCAGGAACTCTTTTCTTACCTAGGCGTGGCTGTGGAAGGAGACACCTAAGCACTACAGGAGGCTATTTAAACCACACCCGATGGATGAATCTTGCTTTGCGTTATTCTGCATTCTCTGCAGCAGAACGCTCATCGTGTCTTCTGCTTCTGATCCTGGACCTAAGGGAACAAAGGCTTACCATCCTGGAATCCAGTCTTCAGCAGCACCTGTAAAGACAAAGAAAGAACAGGTTAGCACTACGGTCTTCAGTGGCAGCGCATCTCTTACCTGGTCCATCGGCTGTCACCAACGCCTCGCGCTGCATTCCGGCATCTGAAAGACAAAGGCTTACCTACTCTTCGCATGCTCCGGAGGTCTTCGCACTGCATTCCGGCATCTGAAAGACAAAAGCTTACCAGCTCTTTGCACGCTCCGGAGGCCTTCGGCGCTGCATCCCGCATCTGAAAGACAAAAGAAGGTGCGTTTAAAGACATTGGGCAACTTTATTACTCACGTGCCATTACTCCTTCCCACGCCGAATCCAATGGGTATTCCAGCACCCTTCAGCTTCTCTAAAGCTCCGAACTTGCACCTGCAAGATAAAAGGGACAGTTAGTGCGCATCGTGAAGCAGGCTACAAGCGCTTACTTACGTGCTTCCAGGCGTTTCTATTCCTCACGCGGGTTCGATCCTCAACTCTCATCAGCCCGCCATCCGCCATCGCCGGAACCCTGCAAAACAAGAGATATCATTACAAAAGACTTTTAAGACATTTGAAGTGCCCAGAACTTACCGTTCGTGCAGTTAACGACGGACAGCAGTCCTCTGATGTCAAGAGGCCTGCACCCTTATCCAGTGAAGAAACTGGTTACGGCACCCTGCCCCGAGGCAGATGGAGAGCTCGGCGTTCACTTACCTAAGGTGAGGGTGTTAACCTTTGGGGTTCTACAGGAGAAGAGAAAGGGAAGAGGAGAGAGGCACCCAATAACCCCAGTTCATTAATCCCATATTTTCTATCTGCAGACATCTTACTCTTCGAGTCAGACATACAGTGCACAGAGGTCCAGCCCAAAGAGCCAACCGTGTGTTACACATCACCTTTGAAGATACGACATTCACCCAGTCAAGACCGGCGCCTCTGCGGGAATCAGGTGAGCGTTACAGCTTGGGCCACTCCATTAGTGACTAATAATGACCCAGTTTTGCAGAATTTTGATCAGTTTTCACAGCAATTCCAAGCAAGATTTGACTGCCCGGAGGTGGTTTTTGCTTCTTACGAGGCTATGCTGGACGTCAGACAGGGTGGGTCTGACGTCCAAACTTACGTCTCCAGATTTCAAAAGTTGGCAACAGAGTCGGGATGGCCTGATTCGGCACAACAAACCATCTTTAGGAGGGTTTGCACAAAGAACTGAAGGATGAACTTGCACGAGTATCCCGACCAGGTTCGTTCCAGGAGTTGGTTACCCTAACTCTACAGATCGAATACCGGCTTAATGAGAGGCGCCTTGAGAAGAGACAGCAACAAGGTTACCCTCCCTTGCATGACCCTCCTCCTACTAATAAGGAAGTATTTAAGTCTGAGTCTGCACCTGAAGAACCTATGCAGATCGGTTCAGCTAGGGGCCCGCTGACACCCGAAGAAAGACGGAGAAGGCGAGAACTGGGACTCTGTATGTACTGCGGGTCTTCTAAACACCTACTCCGTAATTGTCCAGATGTGCCTCCCTGAAAGAAGGGAAACACTTCCCCCCGAGTCCGTGCAGGGGCGACGTCGGGGGAAACAATCGAAAGACCTGCGATCACACACAAGCCCCAGGTTTAACCGAGGATTCTAGATTGATGGTTTTCCAGGTCCAGCTGCAGTTGACTATCGAGAAGTCCGTGGAAGTACTGGCGATGTTGGATAGCAGTGCAGCAGGGAATTTTGTGGATAGAGTCTGGGCGAGTGACCAAGGAGTTCCCTGTCAGAACAAACACTGAGCTGTACCGGTGGAAGGAGTAAATGGCACGCCCCTCGTTTCAGGACCCATAGTATCGGAGACGGAACCTTTACTGGTACAGATGGGTAATCACCAAGAAAGGATCCGTTTTGATGTCATAAGAGCTGCTCATTTCCCCATAATATTGGGTATTCCTTGGCTCAGAAGGCATAACCCTCACATAGGCTGGTCCCTTAATAACCTAAGTTTTGACTTGGGGTTTTGTCATGAGAACTGCTTCAGTCAACAGGTACAAGAGGAACAGGAGGGTCAAGGCTGCACCTTACAGACCAAGGTGGTCTCGAGTATTCCGCTGGTGTATCAATGTTTTGCCGAAGTATTTGAAGATAAGGTACCACACCTATTACCACCCCACAGACCCGAGGAATGCTCCATCGAGTTGCAGGAGGGAGCAGTAGTGCCCTTCAGAAAGAATGTTCCCTCTATCCCTTCCAGAAAGGAAGGCCCTAAAGGAATACCTGGACGAAAATCTGGTGAACGGACTGATTCGTGAATCGCGATCTCCTGGTGGTGCCTCCCTATTCTTTATTCCTAAGAAGGGAACTTCAGAGCTGAGGCCTTGCATTGATTATAGAGGACTCAATAGGATTACCCGCTGGGATAGATATCCAATGCCACTGATCAGAAATATCCTCAAGGCGGTGCAGGGGTCACACTATTTCATCAAACTGGACCTAAGGGGGGCCTATCATCTCTGTAGGATTAAGGAGGGGGACGAATGGAAGACTGCCTTCAGGACTCCCCTAGGCCACTTTGAATATAGGGTGATGTCATTCGGCCTGGTCAATGCTCCCGCAATATTTCAGAGGTATATGGACCAGATATTCTCAGATTTATTATACCTGTCCGTAGTTGTCTACCTTGATGACATACTTATATTCTCTGTCAATCTCAATGAACACATTCAGGTGGTGAAGGAAGTATTGAGACGTCTCCAAGAGAATCAGCTCTTTGTGAAGCCTGAGAAGTGTCAATTTCATGCGGAATCAATCCCATATCTCGGTTTCATTCTATCCAATAAGGGCATCCGGATGGACCCAGGGAAGGTTGAAGCTATCCTCCGATGGCCAGAACCAAAGTGTGCTAAGGAGGTCCAAAGGTTTCTAGGCCTGGCAAACTTCTATCGTCGATTTATTCCTCACTTCTCAAAGATCGTTCTCCCGATCACGGCCCTATTAAAGCAGGGAGTCAAGTTTCAGATGGACTCTGCCGCAGTACAATCCTTCCAGCATCTCAAGAGATTGTTTACTTCAGCTCCCATTTTGGTCCAACCAGATCAGACACGTCCCTTTATTTTGCAGACGGATGCTTCTGAGAGTGCCATTGGGGCTGCCTTGCTCCAGAATACAGAGGACGGGGTTGAGCATCCTGTAGCCTATTTTTCCAAGACCCTGAGCCCCAGCAAAAGAAATTACTCGGTCTTGGAGAAGGAACTTCTGGCGATGAAAAGAGCCTGTGAAGAATGGAGGCACCTAGTGCAAGGATCCCTTGAGCCCTTTGCCATAAGAACAGACCATCGTAACCTATGGGTGCTCCAACAGCTGGAGTGCGTCAACGCTCGGCATGCTAGGTGGGCGTATTATTTCTCCCAATTTGACTTCCACCTCACTTATCTGCCAGGCTCCCAAAATACCTTAGCAGATGCCCTGTCTAGAAGTTGGGAGGTTTCTTCACAGACTCAGTCCAGAAAGGAGCTGTTATTGGCCAATAAGAGGTTTGTTTCGATGGTCTCTGATTTTTTGCTAGCCGTCCAAGAGGGGATTCAGAGCCATGACAGAAGTGACCCCAATCTCCTTCTAAAGGACGGGCTGTTATACCACGATTCAGCTCTATTTATTCCAACGCATGATCTCAGAACGCAGGTGTTAAGGTGGTGCCATGAGTCTCCCCTGGCAGGTCATAAGGGCCTGAGGAATACGGCGGAATTGGTGAAGAGGCTCTTCTGGTGGCCAACTCTGTCACAAGATGTCAAACGATACGTAACCTCTTGTCCAGTATGTGCCGTTAGTAAGTCCCAAACCGGCAAACCTTTGGGTCTGTTGCAACAACCGGAGGTTCCCTCTCAGCCCTGGGAACATGTGTCTACGGACTTTATTGTGGATTTACCACCCTCGGAAGGTTACCGAGCCATAATGGGCACCGTTGACTCCTTTAGTAAGATGGCCCACTTCATAGCTCTTGCAGGACTCTCCACGGCTCCAGAAATGGCAACGGTATTCCTTCGGGAGATTGTTCGACTTCATGGATTACCCAAAACAGTGTTCTCAGACAGAGGGTCTCAGTTTACTTCTCAATTTTGGGCTTCCTTGTGTAAGCAACTAGGAATACAGAGAGCACTATCATCTGGATTCCATCCACAAAGCAACGGCCAGACAGAGAGGCTTAATGCCACCCTCGACCAATACCTCAGGAGTTTTTGTAACAGAGAACAGGACAATTGGTCCTCTCTGTTACCCTTGGCAGAATTTTCATATAATAACACTTATCATTCTGCCATTAAGATGAGTCCGTTTTTGTGCACCTATGGTTTCCACCTATCCCATGTACCAGGCATTCAGAAGAGAAGCTCGGACTCTCCCACTGTGGACAGTTTATTGGAAGCAATTAGATCCACCCAAAGGTTGGCCTTGAGCACATTGGAGGACAGCCGCAAGAACAACAAGGAGGGGGTAGATCGACATAGACGAAGCAATCTGGAATGGACTCCTGGTACTTTGGTTTGGCTTTCGACCAAATTCCTTCCTCGGTGGTTACACCTTGGCAAATTCGCTCCCAAGTACCTAGGGCCCTACTCTATAGTTGAACAAATCAACCCAGTGGCGTACCGTCTTCGACTCCCTCAGAAGATGAAGAGAGTACACCCTGTATGTCATACCTCTCTACTGAAGCCTTATATTCCGGATCCATACCAGAGGCCCAGAATTAAAATGAAGATTCCTTCTTCCTCGGAACCCGAGGAGTATGAAGTGTCACATATTGTGGACTCCAGATATTACCGAGGGTCCTTACAATATCTGGTTCATTGGAAGGGGTATTCTGTGGCAGAACGCACTTGGGAACCCCGTCATCACATTCATGCACCTCGTCTGCTGCAATTGTTTCACAGAAAATATCCAGACAAGCCGGGGGGACCCCGGGAAGGAGGGGGCATACTTTCATGTTCCGGCCCTGGAAGGTCTGGCATAAATGGTCCCTTTCCCAGCTTAGGAGAACGAACAGCCTATAGAAGCGCTACATGCGGTCTAGTCTTCCTCCAAGATGGCTGCCGTTTACGGGGTTTCTATAACAACGCACTGAAGCCTACGCTCAGTGCGTTGTATCGCTCCATTCCTGTTTGGCATTCGGTACCTCCGTTCGTTAAACCTGCTGTTCGAGCTTGCTCGCCGTACCTTCACGCGGTGACATTTCTCTGCTGCCACTTCCCTCCTTCTCCGCTCCTCTTCGTCCTGCTGCCTTCGCACGCTTAACTCCCCGCTCTCTATCTTTTCCGGGTACCGGGGTTGGTTCTCTTGTTACTCGCCTCCGGTCCCCGTAAACCTCTCTAGTAGGGCCGTGGGGCTTCCTCCTATTCTGTGCCTCTGCACACACTAAAGCCTTACTTGGCGTTCCTTACTATTTTAGCCTCTTCATATTTTTTCTTCCTTTTTTAGCTTACACAGATTATCTCCTCTTTGCTACTTCCTTCCCTCCATTGGACTTGCTGAATCTACTGCCCACCGGACCTCTACAGTCTCACTGATTTTAGTCAAACCAGACCCTACGCACAGCCAGAGTCCTCCAGGGTTTTTTGGTGCCGCAGAAGCTTTTCCCTGAGATTTAAGGCGGGCTTGCTGGGGGTCCCACTTGGCTGAGAGTTCCCCTGCTGCCAAGGTGGCCTCCAGCAGAGCCTGTCCTTACCTACACGGCAAAAGGGTAAAGACTAGAAGAAAGAAGACCCAGAAGACAACTTCGAGAGGAAGCAGAGCGACCTCACGGACACAGAGCACATCTTCAGGAACCTCAGGTGAGGAGGGGTCACGGGAGAGTACCATTGCTGTTAGCAAACAGGACACCTTAGTTGTAGAATTGAAGGGCTGGAGATAGGTTTGAACACAGGAAGGTGACTATTTGTTTGATAGACATTCTGACAGTTCTTTTAGTTTTGGTTGAGGCAGGAAATCCCTCATTGTGATAGGGCCAGATAGGTTTTTTCTTTAACATCTCAATAAATATTTGTGAAAATTGTCACTCCTGTGTCAGCCTCTCTCTCCTGCACCCTTACAGCAGAAAACAACAAATAAAGGTTTCACTGTATGCAGCCGGCATCTGCGTGGCAGCATTGCACAAAATATGAAATTTGCTTATAGCGAAATGCATCATGCAACAGAAAGAACTTGTTTTTATAACCTTAACTTGGGGTGAATTCATTTTTATTTTTTGAGTAAGTAAACAAAGTATCTAGACCTGCAGGTCTAGTGATATGTTTAGGAATTTGTGAGTTCTGTCACTGCACTGTGACAACTCCCTCCTTTCTGATATCACCTCAATGTGCCAATCCTCCTGCTAGTTTCCCCTTGCACAACCAGGCTCAACCTCCCGCTACTATGCACCTCCTCCTAATAATACTCTCATCATCCCAGTACTACTCTCCTTGCACCTACTACTCAAACACCCACTTTCACTCTGTAACATTCAATTCCCATTCACTCATTACTCTAGCCCCTCTATTCACTTGCCACACAAACACGCATATTCACACTGCAGAACCACTTCCACTCCTATGCCAATCCTCACCTTCTCCACAAGCCTATTCCACATTCACCCGCTCCCTCCTTTCTCCTACTGGCTTCTTAGTCATCGTCCACTTCCATCTCTGACCTCTCTGAAAAACCCACACTTCCCGTTTCCTGGCCACTGCGTATATCCCTGTTCTTTCACATGGTTAGGTACCTTTCCCTGGCCAATCCTTCCCTATCTTCCCCACCCACCTCATCTATGTGCAAGGCAGAGTCATTCACTGTTCATGTTTGTGGTCCACGACCCATCTCTGAAGGGTCCAAAGATAACTGTGATGAATTCACTTCTGCCTTACAGGAGTGTAAGGATGAGTAGATGCTAAAAAGACCACGCTGCCCTCATACTTCTACAAACCAAGAGCCAATGCAATCATAAAGGTAAAACAGGCACAGTTGAGAGATATACCTCCTTGGCTTTTTGTGGTAACGCGGGGTGACGGAAAGCTGTACCCTGAAGAGGGGAGTGAATGTGATTCAGTAGTGACCCAAACAGCGAAGTATAACAGTCCAAAATGAAAGAAAGTCCAATCAAGGTTCTATAAAGAAGTTAACTTTAATGAAACACAACATATGCTATAATAACTAAATAGAAACTGATAAGTACAAGCCAAGTACTGTTTGCTGCCTGCTGCCACCCCCCTACTGGAATATTGGGACTCGTTGCTGTCGCTTCGCAGCTCCGACTGCCCGGAGCAGCTTTGGTGCCGTATCACTGACTTTTCTCCTGAAGGACGTCTTAGCTGGTGACACCAGCCTGCCTGACCCTGAAGGGAGGAGGAAGTAGGAGGTGATTGTGTACTCCTTGTGCTGTTTTACTGGAGCCTACTGAAGTTGTGTGCCACTGAAAATGTGTGGCTTGTTGCATTAGTACACCAATTGGGCATCTTGTGTGTCTAACATTCCCTCTGCATTTTTTCCAAGGTGTTTTTTTCTCGAGGAGGCCCTGCTCCCTCTGCCGAGTGACGCCTCCCCACCCTCTTCAAATATCCACATCCCGGCGCACCTGCGCCGCGCACCGCTAAGTACAAGCGAAGTACTGCTTGCTGTTCACGGAGCGCGGGGCGGGCCGCCGGGCTCCAAGGCTTTAATGCACCTGGTTCACAAGTCTTTTTGGTAAAAAGTCAAGGGGTGAAACGGGCCTCTATGCTAAGTTTGAGCTAGCACAACACTGTACTGGACCACTGGCAGTGGGCATTGGGTGCCACCAACATATCGGTCCTTTGGCGCACTTCACTGGAGTGAGCATTGACGGCCCCGGATACAGGTATTTGTCTGCTTGGGGCTCCTTTATCAGGACAGAGGAAACACGCTAGGAACGCATAGTCTCTGGTAAAGTTGATCTGGGTTTTTGGGCGACATAGGCTATTGTGGCTGGGGGTGATGGGAAACTTGTACGCTGGATTGAATGTATGAGCACTCATCTATTGCCTCAGGAGACTGCTGGATTTATGCCTTTGATCCTCAGACTTTAGGTGCTTATAGGTGACCCATGTTGTATTGGTATCTATCATCCACAAAAAGATAGCATCTTGTGAGGATAGGAGTGCTGTATTTGGGACAGCTATAACTGGGTTAGCGCCTTTTCTACCCTAAAATCTCTGCCATGATGTTTGGTATGGGCATTTGTTAATACCGTTTAGCCCAACTAATAACCTTGCCCACTGTGGAGTCCATAGTTACTTTTCTTTCTTTTTTTCTTTTGTATTTCCTTTGTTTTGATCCCTGTTTTGCTTTGACTTCCCCTTCCCTTCGGCCTCTACACATAGGATTTTATCCCAGAGTTGGAGGGAGGGGCATTAGTCCTTTTTTTGAATAGTGGTACTGGGATCCAGCTGAGGCCGGTTTGTTGCGCCAGCTTCACATACGCCAAAGGTATATTTCCCCCAGTTTTTGCTTGTCGATGTCTGTTCTAAGGGCAGACCATGAGCCGAGCCTTGAGAAGCGGCTCCAAGTCTGGTATTCCTCTGAAAATCCTTAGGAAGCCCGGAGGGTCCAAATTGCTCAACATTACCTCTCCTCTTTTACTTTCCCACAAAATATCGCTACTATCGATGCCAACCTCGTTTGACATCGTGGCTTCTGTGCTAGATCAAGTAGGTGCACCTGATGCCAGTAAAATGGAGGACTTAACCGTGTGTTCAGAGTTCCTGTCAACAGCCTCTCCTGTGGTGGCGAAGCTTCCTACTTTTTCTGTTCAAGAAGCCAATGCAAATGATGGGGAGATGGCCTGCGATGCTGCTCATGTCCACGACATTAACTGCACCCTCAGGCAAGAGCATGAGGGTTTCCCTCATGTTTCGATACATCAATGCTGGCGCCCACAATTATGAGTGAATTGGGCAAACGTGTGCGGCTCTCGTTGGGCCCCTCCTCACCTGCCTCTGTGTCTTTTCCTTTTCGTGAACAAGTCCATTTTCATCTTCCTGACGAATTAAGCTGCAAAAAAACCAGCGACCTGGGAAGAGACTTGTCACCCATCCCAGTGAGGGGAGCGGGAGGTGGTGTATCCTCTGAATATAACATCGCCCCCTTACATAGTGTCACCTGGGATTCCCCCCCCGTGTAATGGGGGCCTTTACCCTGGGAAATTATGATGTTGGCCTCCCTCCACCTAAAGAGGAGGTGCAGTCATCTTCAACTCCAGAGGACTCACTTTCTGGCTCCTTCTCTAATGACCCCTTGAATTTTCCGGTTATTTCACGAATACTTAACCTTCTGGACAAGGGCCACGAGCGCACCCATTGTTCCCTGAGGGAAATGCAAGGCTCTTTAGCCTTTATGAAAGAAAAGATGGCCAGACTGGAAGGATTTATTTTTTCAGAAGAGCAATCAAAAGCATTCTATTTTGCACAATTTGAAAAAATGCTGGCAAATGTAGCTTTACCAATATCTGCCTCTCCTCTGCCTCCATCACGGTTGCAAGGCTCACAGATGCTGCTCGCAGGTGCTGCAAGGGGACCACGAGGTCGGGTTGGAACATTCCGACGCTGAGGCCATAGATCTGCTGGAAGTTGCTAAACTCCATCATGATCGTCTCCTTCAGGTCGAACACATACTGTTCAAGTTGGCTGCGAAGACTCTGACCACCCATGTGGAGGAACGGAGCTCGCCAGTACGGTTGATCACACACCAGACAGCCCCTCCGCATTGATGGATATTATTGACAGTCAGACCGGCTTAGAATCTGTTGTTCCTCCATTGCCTTGTGAGCTAGAGGTGACTCACTCAGAGCAAGACGGAAGGCACTTCACGTCTCGTAAGGCGAAGAAGTCCTTCCTGAGAGCTCAAAAACGCTTAAACCTTGCAAAGGCCTCAAAGAAGCAAGTGGCAAAAAAAGCGATGAAGGTTCCGGTTCCCCAGACCAACACAGAAGCTATTCCTGTATCGAGCACCAACAAAGGGAATAGCCGTGATGACCTGGCACTGGATCTCCGCGATTTGAACAAGGAAAGTAAAAAACACCTCCAGATTAAAGCCATAAAATGTGGGTCTGCTTCTATTCCCCCTAGAACTCCATCTGCCAAGTCTCAACCTCAATTGCACTGCTTTTTTCCTAACATTGAAAGTAAAAAAGTGGTTACGCGAGCCATTGTTAAAATAAAATCTGCAACTAACGTAAAAATGGCTAATGAGATAGCGACTTTGGCATCAAATCCTGAGGACAGGAAATTGTCACTCCGGGGAGAGAAGAGGAGGATGCCACTGCTTCCACCCCAGAGCATGCGCAGTCATCCTTGGTCCCGCCACGTATTACTGCTTGTGATGAAGACAAAGCTGAAAAGACTCACCTGGGGGAGCCAACTGCTGATATGTTGTCTTTCTCGGAAACCCCCAAGGATATGAAAGTAATACTTGGATGGATCAGTAACCCGGACATAAATGGTCTTGCCAGGATCAACAGGTCCTTTTTGATGAACTTATTCTTTCAGATTCCATCGCTAAGAAACTTATCATCAAAGGACCGGGACTGGGTAAAGCTTGCCGCCCATAATAATCACAGAGTGCTGTGTAGAGTCCAATCACAAATAATAACTAAACTGATTCTGGACTTTACAGACGAATTTGAATTACTGGGCCTCACTCCTTGTCTGTTTGCGATTATGGAGTGCGCTTGGGCTTTCCTGAACTTTGCCATGCCTGTTCCTACGGCACGAGCAGAAGGCCCTGCAGAGGCCCATTTTGGGTCCCATGCCAACACACTAACTATGCAACTCGCCTCGCTCACTCAGGCGTTAAGTGGTCTGTCATGGCTCGAGCCCCTGATCAAGGTGGCAGCATCCATGAAACCTCCCACTCCGGAATCATAACTGTACGGGATCGCTATTCCATCCTGGAATTGCTGTGGTGTGAGTAATCTCAAGGCATGGCATGGGCGGGTCGGGATACATCAGAGGCCCGACATTTTATTGTTGCAGGAAACGATGGCGTTAGAGGCTCTATTGTTCGATGGGTACACATGCTACAGTGCCCCGCACAACATTTTTGCTCTGGACGTCCCTCTGGTGGCATTGCAATACTTATCAATAATGCCCTGAAGGTGGTCTCACGCACCTTGGAAAAACTGAGTCATGTATATTGGTGGAGTTGACTTTTACTGACTGTAAAATTCACTCACTACTTTTGCTGTCTATTTACTGGAATCCGAGTGCTGTTTCTTTGGACGCGGCCCTAGAGGATCTACACCGAATCTTGGGCCTTGCAGCTCTTCTTTGTCCCAATCATGAAATTGTAATTGGGGGTGATTTTAATTCATACTTGGAATTGGAAGGCACCACTCGGCCTTCGGATTACTCCCCCCTATTTGCTTCTCAAGCTTTTCGTAGAGGTAATCGATGGGCCAGTTTCTTCGAAGCATGGGGCATCTATCCGATCCAATTTGCCACCCACGCTATTAAAACTTTTTGGAATCATGGGACCTTATCGTCTCTCATCGACTATGTGTTTGCATCTGTGGTATGTTCTGGGTTGCTTGACCCCATCACAGTCTTGAGTGTGGGATTGAGTGACCATCGAATGCTGATTACTCACTTACACCTGAGGTTTGAAACATATGAAATCATGGAGTCTGCCGCCATGGTGGAAAGTGACAGGCATATCTTGTCTGTTAGATGGCATCCCCGAATCTGTCGGAAAATGGTGTTTCGTGTAAATCGGGATCTTTTGGTGATTCACGATGAGCACCTAGCATCGCGGAACATGGAAAGAATCCATGAATTAAATCTGAAGATGATCCCCACGCACTTGGTGAGCTTATCCAAGGAATGCCTTGAAAATAGCCTTAAAAAAACTGTACACCTATACTTGGCAGAGGTCGCCAACCTAGAAATTCAAAGAAATGGCGAACTTTGGAATTTAAGAGGCACCTCTTTTAGCCCAGCAAACTTGAAAAGAGAAAAAAACTTTATTGTTGCTCGTTTCAAGTCAAAGTTGAAGTTGCTGCGCTATGCTGCTTACAATCTTGCTAATCAACAGATGATTAAACTGCTCTGTAAGAAAAATACGAGGGACCAATGGGCTATCCTACGAAACCCTTTGGGTAAGGTGGACAACCGCATGGTGGCTACCATATCTGGCACTGAATGGAGGACATTTTTCCTCCAGAAATATGCTTTGCCGGTCTCACACAGAAGGCTGGAGTCCCTTAATTTACAGTTAAGGTTTCCCACTGTTTGTCCATGGGAAATCAAGGACATCACATGGGCAATTTCACAACTGAAATTTTCAAAAGCGGCGGGGCCCGATGGGCTGCCATCCTGCGTATTTAAGGATGAGCACCAGTTTTGGGCCAGGTATTTGCTTTCTCGCTACCAGCTAATATACCAAACTTGGAAAATGCCTCCCTCCTGGCTTGTGGCAACTGTAATTCCAATTCACAAAAAGGGTGCCTTAAACGACCTGCTAAATTTCAGGCTAATAGCCTTAATTGATATTTCAGCAAAAATCTTTGCACGGCTGGTGTGAACTGGAGTCTTGTGTTAATGCCACCAGTATTCTTTCAAAAGCCCATGTTGGCTTCCGCAGAGCTATGGGCACGCAGCTTAATGCATCAATTCTTGCCCACTTATTGTCAGCATCACGCGCTTAGCCAAATGGTACGATATATATGGCATATTTAGATCTATCAGCGGCCTTTGATAGCGTATTAGGCAACCGGCTTTGGCAGAAGATGCTGTCCTATGGTATCCCTTCTGAGCTGGTGGCGAAAATAGCGGTGCTCCATCAAAATACCACTTATAGGGTGCGCATCAACTCAGGGGGCCTGTTGTCTGACAGTATCCCGACGAGAATTGGTGTGAAGCAGGGTTGCAACTTGGCTGCTGTACTTTTTAATCTATACCTGGCAGACATTGAGCAAATATGGGAGGGAACAAACACATTCCCGGCAACCCTGGGCAAGTTGCGTCTCCACTGGTTGGCATTCGCCGACGGCATCATTCTATTTGGCAAAGTACCCTTCGGGCTCCAAAACAAACTAAACATTTTTCATGAGTACTGTATCCTGAATAATTTGACCATTAACTTAGATAAATCTCACATAATAGCTTTCTCATCCAAGAAGAAAACTATGAGATTTAAGTATGTTGTAAATTCACTTCCAATTATGATGAGGGAAGAGATTACGTATTTGGGGTACTATATATCAAATGGTATGTCTGTCGGCAAGTGGCGACTAGTGTTGGAAACTAAGATTAACCATCTGTCTGCCCAGATGAGGATTATTTTCTCCAGGTACTGCAGATACTCGTTATTGCCCCTGCTTCACTACTACGCCATGAAAGTAGAACCTATTTTACTTTATACCTTGAATGCTTGCTTGGTAAATCTGGGGCCACTATTAAACCTCCTCCAAGGCAAGATTTGGAAAAGGGTCTTAGGTCTCCCTTGTTATCTGCCTAATCCAATCCTGTTACATGAATTGGGACCCTATCCTTTGGCAGACAAACATGACTGGCGTATGTTAAATTCATTTAGTAAAATGATCTCGCCTCCAGTTAACTCTTTGTATGAGGATTTTAGTTTAATGCTAAATGAAGATCATCCCGTATCTATGGCTGAATTTAAGTCACACATGTTGGCGACTTTGAGATCCTTGAATATGACGAAACAGGACCTAATTGATTCTCCGCGTAAAGTTAAAGTTAGATTTTTCAGGAATGCATGGGCTTGTAATGCTGGCTTAATCTCAGGTTATTCCTCATTTTGCACCTATGCAAAATTTAGGCAGGCTGTTTCACCCCATTTGCCCTACCTATTGTGTTTTCCTGATCACCATGCTAGAAGGACATACATGAGATTCCGCCTGGATCTTATCCACACAGGATCTCGTATTGGTAATTGGTCAGGATACAAAGAGTTGGGGCAGTGGGACCGCTGTCGGTTTTGTTCTATGGCTGGGGAGTGTGAAACGCTGGAACACTCGCTTATGTACTGTACCCACTTTGATCAGCAAAGGCTCTGTTGTTTGGGACCTTTTTTTGTCTCGAACTCTAGTACTGAGCGTCAGTTGGTTTGGTTGCGCTGTATGTGGGGCCAGTCTAATTCCATCATGCTAGCAATAGTGAGATTTGTGAACGTGATTCAGAAAGACCTTTTGCTATTAAACAAATCGATGTATACCACAAAGGCCACAGATGCCTTACTGATACATAAATAGCACTTATACCAACAAATGTATCATAACTGGTATTATGGAGGTTTATTATTATAAAAGGAGTGGTAATTTTTTTGATCCCTATTGACGCACATGGTTGTCATCTTTTGAAACCTAGATGGGCACCCTATCAAACCGATGAGTAAATAACCTTAAATGTAATGAGTATTCTTGAGCGGAGCAGTAGTTCGCAATTATCACGAAAAGCTTTTTGAAAGAGAAAATTGTTTTTATTGTTTTATTGTATCATGCGTTTGATGAACTTTGAATCTCAAATTTGTCGATTTACAAGCTTGATGCATAAATGGACCTATAGTTTGTGTTGTATATAACATTGTGATATTTTATGAACAATGTTATGTATTTTAAGTGACAAAAATGTGTAAAGGTGTCAATTTATTTTTGCTACCAAAGAAAAATAAATAATAAAATACAAAAAGAATTACTAAATAGAAAACACTATGCATAACCCACCCTTGAGAAACAAACACAGAATAAGCAAAGATAGCATGATGCAGCACTCTGTAATTAATCTGGGGTGAAAAGCAATTAAAAGCCACAATGTCATTTAAAAGGATATGTTCTAGGGTGTAAAATTGACAAAAGTGACCTAACTAGTCTCTAGGGCCCAAACATGGGCCAAGCGGGCAGTTAACAGTCAATAATACAGTTCTTGGCAGGTCTATGGTATGTAACCAGGCTTTGAGCTGTTGTACGAATGGTCTGAGCCAATTTGGGGTTCAGTGAGTTGTGTTGATCCAAGTAGTGAGCTGCTGTCGAACATGGGCTAATACAGTGGCTTAAAGCGGTTCGAAGGCAGCGTTCAAGCGATTCAGGTTGGAGTGCTCACCAGGATCAGTTCAGGGTCGAACCGGTTTGAATCGTAGTTGTAGCCTCTGGGTGGGGTCGGTGAGTGACACTCCTCTATTTCGAGTCGAAGGTTTGCGACAGTTGAAAGTGGTGACCCTGATTGTCCGGTATGCAGTTCAACGAAGCAACAGTTTGAGGTTGTATGGTGAAGTCGTTTAACTGCTAGTTCAATTTAGCAAGCAACACTCCAGCAGTTCACAGTATGCCAGAGGGGGTGCAACGTGGCAAGGGAGCCGGAGTGAGATACTCGAGTACAAGCTGCCGGTCGTGTTTAAGGAGCTGCTCATTCCCTTGGGATGTGTGCCGGTCCCAATGGTGTCAGAGGGGTAGGTGGTGAGACCCTGACCTCAACCCAAGCAACTAGAGGAAGACTGCTTGCCAGCATTGCGCTTACCAATGAGTTTTATGAGAAAAGCAAGGAAGAAACTGTGTAGCGTGCAGGTGGGTGGAGCGGAATTGAAACATTGTTGCAAGCGGCATAAAAGTAAAGAAAGTTTAAAGGAAAGTGTTGAGAAAGGAAAGAAGACAGAAGGGAAGCAAGGTTTAATGCGCTAGAGGCGCAGAGTTAAAAGGAGAAATGAACTTTAAAAGTGGAAGGCGCTAGAGGTGCAGACACAAGATAAGAAGGGAATTGTAAAGCGAAAGAAACACAGAAAGGGTTCAAGTGACCCGAAAGCAAGGAAAGGGTGCAAGCGACCCGAAAGCAAGGAAACAAGGAAAGGCTGCAAGTGACCCAAAAGCAAGAAAGGGGTGCAAGCGACCCGAAAGCAAAAAGGGAAAGGTGCAAGTGTGCAAAACGAAGTGTGACATTTGCAACAGGCACAGTAAAGTAAAAAGGAGCAAGAAACTGGTGCGAGTGTGCACAGAAAAGTGGGAAGAAAGTATGAAAGGCAGGGAAAGTATGAAAAGGGATGCAGGAAACCCCAACACTGGAAAGTTAAGAGACTTGTGAAAGTAGAAGAAAAAAGGAGAGGGGTTTTTCATCAGAGTGGTCGCGCTAAGGATGAGCAAAGAGCCTGGCGTTCTTGAAAGTCTCTGATACTGCCCCTGAAAGAACTGTGATTATCGAAGGGTGCAACCTGACAAGCGCATCTTTTGTGTTACATAAAAGCTGCCTAAACTTGGTGAAGGGAACCCTGAGAGGCCTACAGAGTTATTGGAAGCTGAATCTTTGTGTGTTGCATCAAAGGGGTCTAAGCCTGGGCAAGGGAACCTTTAGAGGCCCAATAAAGTTGAATACTTATTTTGAAACAGAAAGGCATAAGCTTGGGGAAGGGAACCCTGAGAAGCCTACAAGGAACTATGTTGTATTCTGTTTGAACCTTGGAAGAATTGAAGCCTGTGGAAAGGAATCCCAAGCAACCAGAGACCTTGAAAGTTGTTTGAAACTATTGCAAGAACCCTGTGGAGAAGGTTTCTCGAACAACCCTTTTTTTTTTTAATCAAATTTTATTGCCATTTGATGGTCACAATTTGCTTATACAACTTATCAACTTTTGGGGCAGAAGCCGAACCAACCACTGCGATCAAAACCATAGAACCCCAATATTTCCCCCCCCACCCCACAAGCCCAGTAGCACAAGGCGTAAAAACCGGTTGTCCATAGCATCTTCTCCTATGGCAACTCCAATCGAGCTAATGTCCGTCGGTGGTTATCCAACTCCTCCGAACTGAGGCAGAGTGTTTTATGTCCTAAAAGATATTGGGCCGGGCCATAGAACCCCACAGTTCTCAGGGCATGTCCTCCTTGGGGCCAAAAACTTCCATAAATGGTAGCCAGTCCATCTCTACCTGGGCACCCGAGCCCTGCATTGCTGCTGTGAGTCTTTCCATGAGATAGATGTCCTTGGCCACAGCTACCCATTCTCTTTTCGTGGGAAGGCCAGCCCTCTTCCAAGTTCTAGCCCGAGCGGCTCGAGCTGCCAGGAGCAATGAGTGTGTTAGGTCCGGGAGTTTCTCCCAGCGTTCACCCCTTAGCTGGAGGCCAAACATTATCAAAATAGGGTCTTGTGGGTAAATCCCCTCTCCAGCCTCCCTTAGCCAGCTCAGGACTTCTGACCAGTAAGTTTGGACCTTGGTGCACGTCCACCACTTATGCCAGTAGTCGGCTTTTTCCCCACATCTGTGCCAGCACTTCGGGTCAACATCCGGAAACATCTTCGAGAGGGCAGTTGGATCATACTGCCATCTATGAAGAAGCTTTACGGCATGTGTCTTGTATTGGCAGGCGATGGATGTCTTGAACGCCCTGCTGCAAATGCGTCCCCAGAGTCCATCCTCCATTCCACAGCCCAGGTCCCTTTCCCATTTCCTTTTGAGGCTTTTGGTTGTTCCCTCCCGGGGCAACATGAGGGCTCCATAGAGGAGGGAGAAGAGTCCTTTCATTTCTACGTGAGAATCAAGAATTTTTTCGATTGGGGTGAGCTTTCTCTGAATATAGGGCTTTAGTTTAGGTTTCATTAGGACCCCCTTGAGACGTAAGTATAAGAGCGGGGAGAGGGCACCAATTCCCAACGATTCCTCTAGTTCTTGAATGGATATGAAGGTCTCTTCCCTTACCAATTGGCCGACTCTAGCTAAACCTGCATCGAACCAGGACTGGTAATGTTCGTGCCCTGGGATTTCCTCTAGGACTGTTGTGGACCAAATGTGGCTCAGCGGCGGTTCCCCTTCCCGCCAGTGCTTTCCACATTGTTCCTAGTATGGGGTGCTCCCTGATTCTTTTCGGCAACTTCTTCAATGGGACCCATAGCCATTCCCTCACCGTGACCGGGTGTAAGTAAAAATTCTCCAGGAAGACCCACTGTTTATGGGGGTCCTCTCTAAGGTGTGGGGCCAGGGCCCTGAGCTCGGTCGCTCTATGGTACGTTTGCAGGTCCGGGAGGGCAAGACCCCCTCTTTCCTTGGGGAGGGTGAGAGTCTCATATCCTATTCTGGGTTTCTTGCCCTGCCATATGAATTTGGTTATTCGTCTTTTGGCTTCACTGAGGTAGGAATCCGGGGCTTCCAGGGGGAGCATCTGGAAAACGTACAACACCCTAGGGAGGAGATTCATTTTTATGGCATTTATTCTACCTATCCATGAGATCTGTCCCTTCGCCCAAACCTCCATATCCCTGAAGAGTTTATCAAAGAGAGGGGGGTAGTTGGCCTGACTCAGGTCTTTGTTGGGTTTTACTATGTTAATTCCCAAGTATTTTATGCCCTCAGGACAGACTCGAAGGCCCTGTGGGGTCAGTTCGGCTAGGTTTCTTTCCGCATCGGGAGCAAAGGGGAAGATCATAGGCTTGCTTATGTTTACCTTGAAGCCCGAAAAGCGGCCAAACTGCTCTATGACCTGCAAAGCAGCTGGGACCGATCTCACAGGTTCCCTCAGATGTAGCAGGATGTCATCTGCGTAGAGGCCCAGTTTGAAAGTGCGGCCACCTACGTCTATACCTCGGACCATCTGAGAGCCTCTAATATATTCTGCCAGAATCTCCATGGTCATTGCGAACAGGAGTGGGGAGAGGGGGCAACCCTGCCTCGTTCCTCTCAGGAAGGCAAATGTGCGTGACAGGTGGCCGTTCGCTGTGACTCCGGCTCAGGGGGCCATGTATATGGCTTTGATGGCCTGTCTAATCCCAACCCCGAAACCCAGCTTCTACAGCACCCCATGCAAGAACCCCCAGTCTACCCGGTCGAAGGCCTTTTCGCCGTCAATGGACACCAGGACCGGGTTGTCCCCCCTCGGTGCCGCTTCCCTCATCACATGCAGGGTTTTACGGAGGGTGTCCGCCCCCTGCCTTCCTCGTATAAAGCCCACCTGGTCCGAGTGTATTAACTCCGGCATGTGACCATCTATCCTTGAGGTGATGATCCTAGTGAATAACTTCACGACTACATTGAGGAGGGAGATTGGTCTATAGGAGCGACAGTCTGCTGGGTCTTTCCCCTCTTTAGGGATCACGGTTATCAATGCTTTACCAAATGACGGGGGAGCCCTTCCTGTGGCCATGATGTTAGAGAATAGACTTGCCAAGAAGCCCGCTAAGTGGCCCGAAAAGGTCTTGTAGTAGCCCGCCGTGTACCCATCTTCCCCCGGTGGCCCTTCCAAGCTTCAGACCTGATATTGCCTTAAGCACCTCCTCCTCCGTTATTGGGGTGTCTAGGGCCTCTGCCTCTGGGGTCTGAAGGGCAGGTAGGGCCCCCCCACCTAGGTATGTATCTAATGTTTCCCTCCCCATCCCCCCATACAGGGTTTCGTAGAAGCCGGCAAATCTCTCAGCAATGCCCTCGGGGTCTGAGCATTCCCCCTCTTCCCCACACACCACTCTGGACACCCACCTTTCCGACCGTTGACTTCGAGGTTTGGCTGCTAGCATAGCGTCCGCTTTATCGCCCTTTTCATAGTATCTTTGGCGTAAATGTTGGAGCCCTGCCACAATTCTACCCATCTCCAATTCCCTCAGGTCTTGCCTTTTCCCTCTTGCAGTGTCAAGGTCTCTCTCCCTCTCGGCCTCCCCCTTCCCTCCAGATCTCTCCAATATGAGAATCTCCGACAGAAGCTTGTGGGCCAGGAGCGTCCTCTCCCTTTTCTTGGAAGCCCCTTCGCTGATCAGTCTACCCCTCCAAGTTGCCTTTGCCGCCTCCCATACTATCCCCATGTCTACTTCTCCATTGTTGTTCAGGGCGAAGTATTCTTTAATCGATTCTGTCATTTCCTCTTTGAAGACCGCATCCCTGTGGAGGAAGTCATTACATCTCCACAGAGAATGCCTGGGTTTTAGGCCCGAGATGCAGAAGTCGGACCAGACCAGATCGTGGTCCGACCAGCTAACTGGACGTATATTTGAGGCCTCTATCCTACTCATATGTTGGTGTCCTGTTAGGTGGTAGTCTATTCTGGTCCTCCTACCGTGGGCAGCCAAGTAAAAGGTATATCCCCACTCCATTGGGTGGAGCTCTCTCCATATGTCCACCAAGCCCCTTTCCCACATCAGGTCCTGAAGTTCTCAGAGTGTCGCTCTCCTCCGCCCCCCGATTGGGGGGGTTCACCACTGTGGTCCAACTCCCTGTCTATCCACATATTGAGGTCACCCCCAGAAGAAGGAGCCCCTCTGCCTTAGTTAAGACCTCCGCGAGGGCCTCTTTGAAAAATCCCATCTGCCCCACGTTGGGGCAATAGATGGCCGCCAGGGTGACTTTAGAGTTGTGCAAATTGCCAGACACTACCACGGCTCTCCCATCTTCCCTCTCCCATCTGGGAATCTCAGTCAATTTGTGATTCTTATGCAAAACAATTCCGACACCCCCCTTCTTAACTTTGCCTGATGCCCAGAAGGTCTGGGCCACATGGGATCCCGGGATGGCCCTCTCTTCCCCCTTCACTGTTCTAGTCTCCTGGACAAAGAGAATGTCAGCCCTTGCATTTTTCATTTCCTTCCCCACAAGAGCACGCTTAGTTGGGGAGTTGAGCCCCTTAACATGAAGTGAGCCTACTCTGAGGGATTCAGCCCGGCGCTTCCTCTCATTGTATGTCTTCAGTTCTTTGCCTCGCGTCTCTTATTTCACTGGTCATGAGGAGATTGCCCTGGTTCCTTATAGAGCTAATTTCGGACTGAACCTGCGGGCCTCTCGCCCCGTCACCATCTCTTACCCCCTCCCCCTTCTCTACCCCATTCAGGACGCCTGCTAACGGGCAAGCCACCAGGGTGGGTGAATATCCTTGCCTCACAGGGCACTCGATGAACTCTGTGTCCCCGGCCGGGATCCTCAGATCAGTTTCTCTATGTTCCCTGGGTCAAAAGTCTTTATTCGCCTGGTCCTCCCGCCCCTTCTGACGTGGGGGTGTTTGGTTTCCGGAATTTTCTTCTGCCCTTTGTCTTCTTCTTTGTGGACCAGGGGCCTTCGGGATATCTCCGGGGTTCCGGCTCTGTTTGGGAATCACCTTTGTTCCCACCCTCTGGCGAGTCACTCTTGAGCACTTGGAGGACTTGTGTGGCTTCCTTGCCATTGGTCACCCTGTAGTCTACACCGGCTCGTTCGAAGGAGAGAGCAAACGGGAACGACCATCTATATCTTATGTCTTGGCTGGTGAGCCACTGGGTGAGTGGACGACAGTCCCTCCTGCGGGCGAGCGTGAGGGCCGAGAGGTCTTGATAGATCCTAATTGTGTCCCCCTCAAAGATGAAGCTCTCGAGCCTCTTCGCCTTTTCCAAGACCTCCATTTTTTCCCTGTACCGGAGGAATCGCACCACTATGGATCTCGGGGCCCCTCCTCCACCTCGATGTGCTCTTTCAAGCTGAACTTCCTTCCCCCCTTCCAAGGTGAAGAGTTGGTTGATCAGCCCTTGGACCTTCCTTCCGACATCGGCCGCTGTCTCTCCTTTCTGCTAGGTAACACCCATTATCCGTAGGTTGTTTTGACGTTCCCTATTTTCCAGATCATCCATCTCTAAAGTTACGTCTTCATCTCTTATTTCGAGGTCTGTAAGTCTCGCCTCATATTTCATGTCCAACAAGTCTGTTTGGAGGTGGTTATTTTCCATTCCCTCAATTTTTTCTTCCATGGTGTCCACTCTTCCCCTGAGGTCCACTATAGTGGCT
Source organism: Ambystoma mexicanum (assembly GCF_040938575.1). NCBI lineage: Eukaryota > Metazoa > Chordata > Amphibia > Caudata > Ambystomatidae > Ambystoma > Ambystoma mexicanum. The sequence continues at coordinate 234,182,144 of NC_090934.1, forward strand.
TGTATGTCAGTACGGATGGCCTTAATTTCCTGTAGGATGTCCTTAAGATCCTCCTTCGTTAGTGCCGCAGGGGGGGTCGCTGCCTGAGGGCATGGCAAGTCCGCTTGCCCTGCTCGGGGCCGTTTGTGTGCGACGAAACCGTTGGAGGGAGAGGACTGCCCCTGTGGCCGAAGGCTGCCCCAGGGTGTTGCTCTTTTTTGTTGTCTCTCGGGGCAGTGTCTCTGGGTGGGCCTGCCTGGGTTGACCTCAACTGCTCGCAGTAGCGTCCCAGGATATTGGCCTTGGGATGGAGCGGGAGGGTCTGCAAGGCCTTGGGATGTCAACGATCTGCCGAGTTATTGGGGGCCACTGCTGTGTGGGCAGGGGGAGAGTTGGTGCTGTCGACGCCACTGGCACAGTTAAATCCACATTATTCCTTTCCTCCTCCTTATAGCCTTATTTTTCAGTTTTTGGGAAATATTTGAGGTGGGCCAAGGCAGGGGATGTGTCCTGGGAAGGGGCCGCAGGAGGTAGAGGAAGGCGGCACCCCGACACGGTTCCTTCCAAAGTCCCCCTTCCCTCCCCCGGCTCCTCACCTCTCTTCCGTGATAGCCCCCAGGGGGGCCTGTGCCCGGGGCCAGGACGCCTCCTCACTTCGGGGGTAGCTGTGTGGGTGTGCCTCCCTTGGCCTCCTCGCTCTGTGGTGGACTCGAGGGGACGGAATCCTCTCCGTCTCGCCGGCCCCGGCCTGTGGGCAGCGATCTCCCGACGTGTTCCGGAGGAGGTGTCTCCGCTTCTGTTGGCGTGGTCGCCCCAGCCTCGATGATTACGCCCGACGGCCTCCCCTTGGGCCTCCTGGGGACGCTCGAGTCTGGGGCCGATGGCGGGAGCACTCGTTCCCCTCAGGAGTCCCCCGGTGGCCCGCTTTGGAGGGGTCCGCGACTCGGGTATTCCGGTGGCGCCTCCTTACCATCTCCTGGCCCCCACTGGCCTCCGCAGAGCAGCGCTTGTCGCCCCACGCCACACGGCTAGGGGCGCGGATACTGGAGCCTCGCCGCCACCCTGGGTCTCGTGGCGTGCTCTATCGGTGTGAGGGGGGCCTCCTGCTCCCTTCGTCTCACCCCTGCCCCCAGTGAGGGGCGGAGGTGGTAGCGCACCTGGACGATGCACGCATGTGTGCCGTCTGCCGATAGCTGTCCGTTGTCTCCAGCGGGGCTACTTCGGACGCGATTCCTTGTTCTCTCGCCGGGGTGGTCCGCTTAGGTGGTGCTTTTCTCGGGTCCGTGTGTAAATCCCGGCCGGGGATTAGTGAAGCACACTAGGCCCCTCGAGGTTGGAGGAGCGCGAGCCTCACATAACTTGCATCCTCGGCGCCCCCTGGCGGTCTCTGGAAAACATTTTTAATCCTCAAACAACCCTTTTTGATTATATACATTTTGATGACATTGGCAGAACTAGTGCTGGTGGGGAAAACTGTAGTGTAGTGCTGGTTTCTGGAGTGCTCTTTGTATGTGTGGTTGGGTAAAGGAGGGAGGTGTGTTGTATAGTGCTTGTCAGATGTGTTGAGCCTGTGATGTCACGTGGAATGTTGATGAGTGAATGGTGGAATGTCATGAGTGAGAGTTCTGTGTAGTGGCAGTTACAGCTGGCCTGCCTGGGTGATGGGAGCCGGTGTTGTCCTAGCTAAAGTCCTATATGTCTTCATGTGGATCTGTAACTAAGAAGCTGGAAATAAACTTATATGAAGTAGTCCTAATCAGCCTGGAAACCACTTCATTACATTGGCGACGAGTCGGTCTTGAATAAAGGAACCCACGCGAAGCAAGGAGAAAAAGACACTGAAGGACCCTGCTGTGGGGGGTGCAGGAAGGACAAGGACAGCTGCATGAGGAAGGACAACACCGGCCCCCAAAAAACGTAAGTCCCTTCACCCAGGGTGCAGAGGAAGGAACGGGATGTGGGCCCTATTTCAGGTGGGATCAGCTGATGATATTCCAGAAGGAGAGCTGCGTTCCCCAGGGGTAGCCACATGAAAGTCAATGGGAAAAGTTTAGGTTTCAGTCCCAACTTTGGACTTTATGAGCTGTAGAGAAGTGCTGGCTCACTGGGATCAGGCTGCCCTGAGTATGGTAAAGTAGGTCGAGCTGCAATCAAGTTGGAGAAGCAGAGACTGACACATGAAAACGGGACGTACCATTTTGTGCTTCTGAATGCTTCCAAATAGTCACGTTTGGTCGGTATGACGCCGCGGTATCCCGCGGGGCCAAAGGGATGCAGGTCGGATGGGAAGCACCAACATGAGAGAGTGGCAGGGACGTGGGTCGGATGGGAAGCACAGGCGTGAGAGAGTGGCGGTTGGAGCTGCGGAGCTCCGGATTGTCCGGACCACAGCCTGCTACTGATGACGTCAATCTCCAACAAGGGCAGTCGGCGATGCCATGGAACTTTACATTCTTAGTGTTCCGGAGAGCATCTGCCGACCCGTAGTGGATGGAGCAACGAGTGCAGCAGCGAGTGACGCTGCAAAAGTCGAGTAAAGGACCCGCTCGCAACGTGGATACGTCACGTGATGAGTACCAGGAAATGACACAGACAGGAAGAAGACATGCCGCTCCGCTTCAGCTAGTGAAGCGTATGGAAGCGGCCGGCGAACAAGGTGTTTTAACGTAGGGCGTCTCCAGTATTGCAGTGTATTGCTGGTGGAGGCATGCCGCTCCGCTTCTGGTAGTGAAGTGTATGGAAGCGGCCAACGGACAAGGTGACTTTTGTAGGGTGTCATGTTATGTGAGCCTTATCAGGCTCTAAGAACCACATATTGGCTGAGAGGTATTCTGCATTGTGTCCCGAGGATGTGGCGATTCTATGATGGAATGAGGAACGACATGCTCGTTATGAGCTGTGTGTTGGCTTTGCTGTCATTAAGGTGTTAAAGCAACTTTGCGGTTGGGAAATGAAATTAATTTTAAGATAACAGCATAAGAAGAAGAAATGTTCCGTCCTGTAATGGGTTAGGAGGAACAAAAGTTGCTTAATGTGAATTGGAAATGCCACGTGATAGGATAAGAAGTATTGCATTTAATAGCAGTTTAAGAATGCTATGTACTGACGGTGCGATTGGTGTGTGGCATGGGTGAACAGCAGGTGTAAAATTGTGGAGTAGGTATAAAAATGTGGAGTGACATTGAACATGCCTATATAGGTAATGGTGCAGAGCCAAGAAGGTGTCAATGGTGCAAGTGTCAATGTACCTTTTTATGTGAGATTGGGCTAGACTAAGCTTTTTGAGGATTTTTAGGTATTGAGTTGTTATATAACAACACATACTTGTAGGACTCTAGAGTCCAGGAGAAATGGGTATGGACTTTTAGGTATGCTTTAGAGCATTAAAAGGCTATGGATTCTTAGGCTTATAAAACCGTAGGTTTTTGTTTTGTATTCTGCTTGCAGCAAGATATGGGTATGACATTTTGTGTTAAAATGCATATGTCTCATTGCTGTTTTGTATAATTTAAAGCAAGCATCCGGCTACAGCATTCAATGGTTTTAGAACGCATGTTATATTTATATGTCAAGGGTTTTGACCCATGTTGAATCAATAGACTGGGTAGATGTGGCGATGAGCTGTCGCTGCCCATTATCCTATCCCAGAACAAACTAAATCAATAGACTGGGTGGATGTGGGGAGGAGCTATCGCCGCCCACATTCATGCCAGAATAGGAGAACCGCGCAGTTTGTGCGCACACCAAAATGGTCGCCTAACCTTCCACCCACCAGTGCGAGCGTGATGGGCCAGGGGTGCCATGAGTGGAATGTGTGCCAAAGGAAAAACAGCAGTGCCTGTTAGCTTAAAAAGCCCTTTGAAATCACCTTGGTTTCTCTGAATGCAAGCTCTAAATGCCTATTTTCAAACATTGCAGGATATTCAAAAATCTCACTGAACACCAGCAGACATTTGGCAGAATGAAGTTTTGTGTGCATACAAAATCTGGAAAGAAAAAGAGCCCAAAACCATGTTCATAACAAAACTGGCTGAGCAGTGGAGGTCAGCAGCTTAAGTGAAACTGAACTGAAAACCACTAAAATCGAAATGTTTAAATTAAATGAGGGACCTACTTTTGAGTGTCACATAGTTTGTAACTGTTGAAATGTCATAGTTTTGAACTTAGAATCAGCATTCTAGCTGCATGTGTAAAAATTGTCAGTTTGATTTGAATGTAGAAAACTGGGAACAAAAAGTGACATTTAGCTGAAACCTGGCTTAATGAAACTGGATTCTGCCTGACAACTACCCCCAACAGGAGTTGAAACCTGCTCAGCCACTCCCCCCAGGCCTAGCTGCATCCTGCTGCCCCTTGCCAAAAGGATTTGACAACTCTCTGATTAGATTAGGGGTGGAGCACCTGGGAACTGGAAGGGACAGAACAATGCAACTTCATTGCCTCAGGCAAATGTTATATTGGGGATGTCGTAAAATAACTTCCTCTTGGGAGAAACTGGGGGGCAGCTGTGCCTCTGTGAACAAGCTGGCTTGGGGGAAGTGGATAAACCAGTTATTCCACCATGTGATGTGGGAAGCCACACCCCTTTTTGACCAGGGCATAATTTTAAAAAGATGGATAATTCATAGTACGAACTTGTCAGAATTATAGAAGTAATACCATTATTCTTGTGATTTTTCGGTGCACATTTTAAGAGGCGTTAGGACCCTGTGGTGTATTCTGGGGGATTGCTAGCGGAAAATAGGGTCTCACTCCAAATGTAATCATGTTAAAAATCTGACACTTTATCATCTGTAACCCATATCCCTGGTGCACATTTGTGTAAAATCTGGAAAGGTTTAGAGGTCGTTATCTGGATGAAAAGGGGAGAATTCTGTCATCAGTGGACACAACATCGTACAAAGACAGGGATCGGATGGTTTGGTGCTACAGAAAATATGTTAACTGGGCCTATAATATTAGAAAAATGGTACATAGATAAATATGTATTTGGGTCAGAAATAGATTTGTGTGCAATCTGACAAGGGGAGGTTCCTCTGACCATAAAACCTACAGCATCACTCTGACTCACATTTCCTTCCCCCAATCAAGGGAGAGAGGAGGAATTGGCCAATGACAAGTAGAGAGGGGCAGGCTTAGCTAGGCCCGGGCACACACCCATTTTCAAAACACATAAAAAGAGACTGCTGGGACAGGTAGAGACCTTCAATTCCATTTGCTGTGGAGCATGCTGACCGACGACTTCACATCCAGAGATCCAGACTTCAAATCCATCAATCTCCAGAACCTGTAGCAGAAATTAACTCCAGAATTTGTAGCAGAGATGCCTGAATCCACCAGCTGAATCCTCTTCAGCAGGCCTCAAAACTAACCAAACTATTCAACAGCCGGGCGAGCTGTTTGAAGTTTTGCCGAGAATTTTTGCAAGGACCTGTAGCAGTACCCAGAAAGCAGTGTTACATCCAGAATCCAAAGAGTCTAGACCAGCAGAGCAGAGCTGACCCAGATCACTGTGAGCAGAACCGGTGCCTGATTCACCCGCCGAGCAGACAGAACCGCAGCTGGACGTGTTGACCAGATCCGTGACGAGGCCTAGTTCAAATTTATATTGTGAGTACCTCGCAGAACTGTGCAGAACCAATCTCTTAGTTAGAATAATCTAATCCAAACTATTTTAACCTAAGTAGAACTGCCTCCTAGAAATTGTGTCATCTGTCATTTTTAAAGCTGCACAACTGTCACCTGTCAATTCTGCAGCTGCAAGCTGTCACCTGTCATTTTGAGTTTACTTTAAATCCGAAAAACTACCTTTATTTAATCGTCCGTATCTCTGGAACCGTTTGGGCTAGGAACGAAATTTACTGCCTATACTTTTCCCGTAATCGCGAGACACGCACTCGCGAAATTTACCGCGATTTGCGATTGGGCCCGATTTCTTCATCTGTAGAAATCAGCAGCTTTTTGCTTCTCTTTGCTAAAATTCGTTTGCAACCTGGTAATAATTCATAGGGCATTGCTAAAGTGAGCCTGAACTAATACCAACAAGCATCTCTCACTCACCCTGAACCTCTAGAGGGAATTAAAAGCAATTTTAGCACCTTTTCACTTCCTCGCAAACCACATTAAAGTAATTTGCCTGTGTTTAAAACTCATCCCTGTTTTCCCTAAGCTTGCTGGGAGAACTGGAACTGTGTATTGCCTTATAAAGTGTGATTTGTTGGGATTCTTGAAGACTGTGTGCTCTCCTTCCATTTCTGGTATTGCATAGGGGGGGAGTGAATTGTCAAAAGAAAAAGTGATCATATTACCTTTTGCTAAAATCATAACAAGTTATTTCTATACTGCATTTTATTCCACCTTGCGTTTCCTTGAACCATATAAAGCATTCTTTCCCACCTTGTTCTTCTGTTCCTATTCATAGTTACCTCTTGCTGATTACTGCTCATATTCACAAGTGTAATATCCATTATCAATTTATTTATAGAAGTGTGATATATATATTGTTTAAATTTTCAAATAAACCTTTTAATTTGCAAAACAAACCTACTTCTTGGCTCAGTGGGGTCAGGGGGATTCTAAGAGGGGGGTGTTATACAAGGGTTGTCATCCAGAGTACTGAACTGGATATAAAAATACATCAATAAGGGTTTTCCTCAGCATCCCAGACTAGGCATTGACTTAGCTGTAGTGTTGATTGAATATCGCTTACAAAAGTGGGGACTCGGAGCCGGGATATTCTGGGTTAGATTTACCACTTGTGCAGATTTATACAGTGTGCCAACTGACCAGATACACATATCCGGTTAGATCATCACGCTGTTTTACACTGTGAAAGCATCCCTCAAAGGAACGCTCTAAGGAAACGGTCTGTTTTGCAAAATAAAATACAAACTTCTGTAAGTCAGGAAGGAACTCAAATTCCAGAATGACGACCTTGGTAGATATGAAAATAGCCAGAGAGCACTTCTTACATAAGCTATTTGTGAGAGGTGAATGGACTCATCAGGACCAAACGGTCTGGTTGCAGGCAATCGCGCAACAGGTCACTGAAACAGGGTCAGATACATGGGGAGATCAGGGTCCCCTGCATGTGGCCGTGAGTGAACTATATATGGCCTTTAAAGCCAAAGATGAACATAATAAGATTGCCAGGATAGCGGCATATTTGTATCTATATATGGGAGCCATGCAGGACAAATGTGCTGAAGGCCAAGATCTGGCAAATAGGCAACAGATGGCGTTAGAGAAGGCCCAATCTGATCTGGACTCTTCTGAGCAGAGGCTGCTCAGGAGCCAGGAGTCAGAAAAGGACAGCAGACAGTACATCACTAAAATAAAGGAGGATATGGATGTGCTGCAACAGGAAAAGGTGGACCAGGAAACCAGATTTCTGGCCTTGCAGAAGGAGTACCAAGAGGGTTTGGACTCCCTACTGCAGAGCCAGAAAAAGCTGGAGCAACAATTAGATTTCAATAGGGCATGTGCCGAGCAGGTAGTCACCCTGCAAAGCCACCTAGATAGGGAGAAGGCAGAGAGCAATAAACTGATTTTGAAAGACCTAGCTACCCAGGCAGAGTTTGACCAGGAGCGCCAGAAAGCTGGTGCCTTCCAAAGTCAAAGGGACGACCTGGTGGCACAGATGCAGGCTCTTAGTCAGGAAAGGGATACCTTAGGCCAGGAAGTCTGCCACTTAAAAAGGAAAATGGAAGAAAATCACCTGGCCCTCCAGGGACTGGGTGACCTCCAAAAAGAACACCAGAACTTGTTAGAGCACACCAGGAGGGTGGAGGATGCTCTGGCAAGAAAGGAGCAGGCCAATATGGACACAGCTCAGGAGGTAACCCTCCTGCAGCAGAGACGGGCCCAGTACTACAGGACCAATCAGGAGGCACAGAGAGAAAATGAGGCTCTCTGTCAGCACAATGATAGGCTCCAGCAACAGGTAGCGATGCAGGAGAGACTGATAGAGTCTAGTAAGGCCTTAACTGAGGAACTGAAAGCGCAGGCTCTTGCATTGCAACAGGGAGCAGGGTCTGATAGAGACGAGGTGCGCTGGGAAAGGGAAACGCCTGAGCATAACCTCAGGAGCCCTGGTACCAGAGGCCTTCATCTCTCCCAGTCCCTGGACTCTGCCACCCCATGTCCCCTCGCGCACATGAGCCCAGGGCCACGGAGATGGCAGATTACTATCCAGCTAGAAGTATGGGGCTCATAGGCCAGTACCTCCCAGGAATGGATGGGCTGGCATCCGGGTATGGGCACCCAAGCACATTGCAATTTAGTGGGGAACCCCAGGAGAGTAGGCCCATTAAGGGCATCCTGAAAACCTCTGCCCAGTTAGGTCATTGGGGGGGTGGGGTACCCATCAAATCCTGGCAGCAAGGAGGGTACTGAAGACTCCTCTGAGCATTACAGGACACAGGAGTCCAGGTCCCCACATTCTGCCAGCCATTCCCAGGCTTGCAGAATCCGGGAAAACCTGGAAGATCAGAGGGGCACCTCTGGGAACAGCGCTTCTGAGTCGGAGGATGAATGGACCAGGGTTACCCGAACCAAAAAGGCCAATAAGGCAAAAAGGGCCTTGCTTAAGGACCCATTGAAACAAATAAAGGCAATAAGGAGTGTCATCACGCCTTATCATAAGAACGCCAAGTATTCTGTTTGGGAACACTTGGAGCTCTATGAGCAAATAATGGAGACTTTCCATTTGAAGGACAGCCAAAGCTGTATTCAATATGTAAAGTGGACCTTCTCACCAGAATACTCCAGTTTCTTTGCGGGGCTGGAGGATCAAAACCATTCAAGGTGGTCCACATACAGGGCGGCCATCTTGAAACATTTTTCTGTGCACAGAAATCCTCAAGAGGCTTGCAAGGCAGCCTACAATTTGAAATGTGGGGAGGATCAGGCCCCACAAGAGTCTGTGCAAGAATTAAAGCGTGCTTTTGCGCAGACCACCAGAAGGGTGCGCACGGATAGCAGAGAATTTATCAATATGTTTTTCCATGCCTTACCCAAATACATAATGACCCAGCTCGTGAGAGATTTTCATGAGAAAAGATCTTTAGACTGGGTCATTGAACAGGCTACCCAGATCTATGAGGTGCAGAAGCCTATCGAAAATAAAAATAACGCGCCAGAAAACCCCAAAACCAACAGCACCCCTGCTGCTGCCAAGGTGGCAGAGGTAAAGGTTGCCCCCGTTTTAGATTTGGAGATGGGGGGCCTAAAAACCTGCCTGCACCAAATAATTCACAGCCCAGAAGGCCCTCGGGCCAGTCACAGACAGGGAGTCGAGGAGGTAGTCCCACAAATGGGGTCCCCGCTCCCCTGACTATGTAAGTCCCCGCTACAAGGGAAACCGACCAATCCTGGGTTATGTGTGGACTCCTCCAGCCCAAGGGGGGGGATCCAGCCAAGCACCTAACCCAGGGAACTTCCCTCCCAACTTCCCAAAGGAGGGCAGAAATTCTCCAAATCCTGGGCAGAACTTTTTCCCCAGGTATCCACCCAATTTCCAGCCCCAAAATCATCCATCCTTCTTTCCCCAATTCCCTGAGCCCAAACAACCTAATCCGGGAGAGGGGAGGCCAAGGGTGGAGGGGTACCAAAATCTTCCCAACCAGGGGTACTACCAGAGAAGGGATAGCTACCCTTCCCGGGATCAGCCCAGGGGAGAAAATAGAGCCCTGTATCAGCCTGAGCGGGTTTCACAACTTGAGCGCCAGGTCCAAAATATGGCACGGGATCTGGGTCACATACTGAGGGCTCAACAGAACCCTCAGAAGAGCATGCCACCGCAGAATGCCCCAAACTCTGGACCTGGTGCTCCAGAACAATGACGGGGGCAGCACCCCGATAACCCACCGGTTCCCAGGGAGGAGGCACAAGGGGAAGGGGGGTGTAAAGCCTTGGAGGAAGCTTCCTTCCCAACTTGTAAACAGCCCCTGGAAAACCAGGAACCGGAAACAAAATCTCCTACCCCTGAAAGTCTGCCACCCAAGGAGCAGAGAGGAGGTAGGAGAAACAAAGGACCCAAACAGACCCACTTGGTGGAGGAGGTACAGGTCTTCCAATTTGAGGGAGAGGGATCCTCAGAAGATCCTGGGAAAAGGATCTTCTCCTTCAGAGATGGGGGAACTCCTCCCAAGGAAAAATGGGTCCCAAGGGATGCCAATTCAGACTGGGCAGATGTGGAGACTGAGCTACCGCCGCCCATCATCTCATCCCAGAACCGACAATACCAAAATCCCGTGGGTCAAACCCATCCTGAGGACTGCCTCCAAAAAGTGGGGGGGTGGCCCAGAACCCGAAACCATTTCCAGTTGCCAACTTTTTCTTTCAGATTCCCCAGGCTCTCCACAGAATTCTGCCCCAATCTCTTCGCTAGCAATGTTCAAAACCCAAAAGTTAGCCCACCAGTTGTCTAAAAATGTGCGTTATCTGTGCCCCCTTGAGGAGAAGGAGGGAAGATACTATTCCCGGGTACAAGTACAGGGGCAGGGTACAATTTTGGCACTGGTGGACACTGGATCCCAAGCTACCCTTCTGTCCAAAAGGGCCTTTGAGGAACTAAATGCAGGAAAGGAGGAGAATTACCGAATTTCTCTCACCTCTCTTCCTGGACAACTGCAGAACTTTGACGGGAAGGAAATTCCCGTTGAGGGGACTGCAGACTTGGACATTAAAATTAGGCGACAAAAGGTGAAACACCCGGTCATAGTAGTGACTCCAGAGGGCACCCCTTGTTTACTAGGGAATGACCTCCTGAGAAGGTTGTCACCCCTAATAGATTGTGTAAACAAGGTCCTCTGGACCCAGACTAGCCGACCAATAAAATGAAAACAGAGTGTCAACCATGTTAGTTTAAACGGCACCTGCCACATGGTTGAACAAAAATCTGACCAAGTAGAATTTCACTTCCAGAACGTGCCAGATGTGACAGTAATAGCAGTAGGACAACAGACTGGTGATGGGGGGTCCTCTCTATTTCTGAAAATCAACCTTCCTTCCAGTTTAAGGTGGTATTCCACACTGGAAGGAAACACCCTGAAATTCTTTACTAATCCACACTCAGAAACTCCCACTCCTATAATCCAGAAAGATGTGAAATCAGCTCAGAGCCTGGCTGATATTCAGCAAATTGGAGAGCAGTTGTTCATCCCTGTTCAGTTAAATGATGGGAAGGACTCTGTTCTCGCTCGAGTGTGTGTGAACAACGGTAAGAGCTTCATCAGCGAAGCCATGTTCTGCCAACTCCCAAAAGATCCAGCCATTCCCACATTCAAACTGATAGACACATGGGAAATGGACCTGGAAGCACCTAATTCCAAACATCTCCTGCCAAGCAGGTGTATGCTCAAAATCTCCATTGGCAACAAGAGCATAGTCCATAATAGTTGGGTCGTGCGAGACGTCTCTGCCGCCTTTTACTTAGGCAGTGACATTCTCAATCGCTTTGCCATTAGTTTGGACCTAATAAACTTCAAAGCTTGGTCCCGATTAGCGGATAATCCCATGGGCCCTGAAATTCTTTACTAATCCACACTCAGAAACTCCCACTCCTATAATCCAGAAAGATGTGAAATCAGCTCAGAGCCTGGCTGATATTCAGCAAATTGGAGAGCAGTTGTTCATCCCTGTTCAGTTAAATGATGGGAAGGACTCTGTTCTCGCTCGAGTGTGTGTGAACAACGGTAAGCGCTTCATCAGCGAAGCCATGTTCCGCCAACTCCCAAAAGATCCAGCCATTCCCACATTCAAACTGATAGACACATGGGAAATGGACCTGGAAGCACCTAATTCCAAACATCTCCTGCCAAGCAGGTGTATGCTCAAAATCTCCATTGGCAACAAGAGCATAGTCCATAATTGTTGGGTCGTGCGAGACATCTCTGCCGCCTTTTACTTAGGCAGTGACATTCTCAATCGCTTTGCCATTAGTTTGGACCTAATAAACTTCAAAGCTTGGTCCCGATTAGCGGATAATCCAATGGGCTTTGATGATTCAGAAAAAGCATTTAGGTCAGCTCAATTGCTACCTTATGCAGTTGAAATTCAGATTAAAGAGGAAGTCACCATCCCAGAAAGGACCCGACAATTCTCCCTGGGAGTGAAAGTTAAAAGAGGACAAAAATTGAAAAACCCTGATGCTTATATCCATTTAAATGCTTCTCTCCAACAGCAAGGGTTAGGGGTAAACCCAACACCATTAGTCAACATAGAACATGACACCATTCCAATAGAGGTGGATAACAGCGACTTAAAGAGTATTACTCTAGCCGCAGGCACCATTATTGCAATGGCGATTGATGACCGACATTTCTCCATTGATTTAGGAAATGAACTGTTAGGAACAATCCCCAAGGACTGTTTTGACAGTGAGAGTGAGGACAATACAACACCAGACAGGATTTTCACCCGGCATGGGGGGAACTTCCTGGTGTACACTTCTTGCACTTATGGTAAGGGAAATGTGACTTGTGACTTCAGGAGGGATGAGGTGATTTTCCAGGTCCATGAGGGCTGCCTTTCCCACCTGATGCCTCCAGTCCAAATCAGCACTCTGACCAGGGACTTCTCCACCGAGCTGGAGGAGGCCGCTGAGATAGCCAAACCAGAAGTCTTCCCAGGCTTCAGGCAGATGGTGGAAGAGAGAGTCAACCTGGCTGATGCCTGTGTGACTCTGGAACAGAAGCAAAAGTTGAAACAAGTTTTCTTGGATTTCCAAGATCTCTTTGCGGTAGACTCATATGACTGTGGTCGCACCGACATCCACACAACAACAATTCCCACGGACCCTGGAATGACTCCAGTGTTTGTGAAGCAATATCGTTTGCCTCTCGCATCCATGGAGTCCCTTACTGAAGTAATTAAGCACCTTGAGTCCCGGGGAATAATCCGCTCAGTCCACAGCACTTTCAATAATCCGGTGCTTCGCATATTGAAGCCCAATGGCCAGTGGAGACTCTGCGCCGACCTTAGGGAGCTCAACAAACGGGTCCATACTTCCCGATGGCCTCTGCCCTACATTGACCAAGGGCTGGCCCAGATTCAGGGGTCACAGGTATTCACTGCAATAGACCTGACCAATGGATACTGGACCGTGCCTGTCAGTAGGGATGACCAATACAAACTGGCTTTTACCTTTGGGGGCCAGCAGTACACATGGACCCGGACTCCCTTCGGATACCTCAACTCCGGCAATGAATTCAACATTTTCCTACATAAGGCCATGCCCGACCTGGGTGCGAGGGGTAACCTGGCTAATGTAGATGATGTCCTCATCAAAAGTTCATCTGTGGAAGAACACATAGCGGAGATCCGTTATGTTCTGACATAGTTGAGGGCCGCCGGAGCAAAACTTTCCTTTCAGAAAGCACAGTGGTGTAGAACCCGTGTTAATTTCTTGGGGCATGAGATTACTCCTCAGGGTCTCTGTCCCCAAGAAAAGAAAGTGGAAGCAATTCAGAAGCTGAAAGACCCCACAACTCTGCGGGAACTAAGGAGCCTCCTTGGCCTGACTAATCACAGCAGAAAGTTCATTGAAGGCTACGCAGAGATCACTAGACCCCTGATTCATCTCTTGAAGGGCGGGGGGGTCAAGTGGGAATGGGGTCCAGAATAATCCGAGGCAGTAAGACAACTTAAAAGAAGCCTCTCGCAAGTGCCTTGCCTAGCTTACCCTGTCAGAAACAAGGAGTTCTTCCTGGAGACAGGGTTCTCTAATACGTGCTTGACGGCAGTATTATACCAAAAGCATGACAAGGTCAATAAAGTAATCTCCTATGCGAGCAAAACTTTATCCTCCGTGGAGGAAAAATTCAACGATTGTGAGAAGGCACTCCTGGCAACGGTGTGGGCATTGAAGAATTACCGCCCGTTCATCCAGGGGGACCACATCATAGTGGAGACTCCACACCAGCCTCTGCAATATCTCCAAAGTGACAGGATCCGGGCCGGAAATGTGAGTAATTCCCGAATTACTTCCTGGATTCTGTCAATGCAAGGCTTTCCTGTAGAGGTCAGATATGGCCAAAACAAGAAGAGTCCCCTCGCGCAAGGTCTGGCTGACTTGCATGATTGTGCCAGAGAAAACTGTCTTGAGGACGAAAGTCTAAAAACCAAGGACAACATGGAGGCATAGCTTAATTCCCCCCACAAAGTCTTTGAAGAAGACAAGTGTGAGGGAATGCCCACTGTCTATGTGGATGGATGCTCGTACCATGTTGATGACAACGGGGAGAAAGAACTGGTGGCCGGCATAGGGAATGCATGGGTGAGGGAGTTTCCAGAACCCTCCGCTGGATACAAAATTGGTCCCCGAAGTAGTCAGGTGGCAGAATTGATGGCTGTGCATCAGGCCATCCTCACTGCTGTCCAACATCAACTCCACGAACTGGTCATAAATCACAGATTCGGATTATGTACGGAACGGGTTTGTGGAGCACCTGGTTAATTGGAAAACCAGAGGCATGTTATGTGCTAATAACAAACCCCTGAAACATGGGAAGTTAATCCAAAACATAGATGATCTGGTCACATCGAATGGGATGACCATCTACTGGAAAAAGATCAAGGGTCATTCCAAAGTAGAGGGACCAGACAAAACTGGAAATGACTTAGCTGATCAGCTGACCAAAACCGGGGCCATCCAAGGGGATCTAATAGAAATAGAGTCCCTGTTGGGGGAAATCCAGGTCACTGCTATCACTAGGTCCCAGACAAATGCTCACAATGATCTTTCAACTGCACAATGGAGTAAGGAGACCCCTGATGCTGATTTAATTACAGCTCAGAAGGGGGATCCAATTATTGGTAAGTTTTACCAACACCTTGAGGACCCTGAGAACTTTCCCCTGACGGATACCGATTACATTGGGAAAGAGGACCTAAGAGTGTTGATGAAATGTCCAAAAATGTTCCGGATCCAAGACGGTTTGCTGGTAAGGAAATCCAAAGCTGGCCACGATCAGTGGATGGTTCCTACCTCATTCCGAAGCCTGATGTTAAGTCACGCCCATGACGCGGCTACCGCCGGTCATAGGGGGTTTCACACAACACTGGAAATCTTAAGAGAGGTTGCATAATGGCCACACATGGGGCAGGACCTCGACCAATACTTGAAGGAGTGTCTTGTGTGTGCACAATTTCAGCCATCATCCCTCACACACCATGCGCCTCTCCAAAAGAGGGGGATGACACTGCCGTGGTCAGATTTGCAAATCGACTTTGAAGGCCCTGTAATCCGCTCGTCTAGAGGAAACAAGTACATGTTGACCGTTACATGCTTGTTTACCAAGTGGGTGGAATGTCTCCCAGCCCCAAACTGCAAGGCAGAAACAGCAGCTGCCCTGATGACTAACCACATCTTTTCCCGTTTTGGTCTACCTCAAAGGATTGAGTCAGACAGAGGTAGCCACTTCACCAGTGAAGTAATGACAAAGATGTGGGAGATACTGGGGGTTAAAAGGAAGCTACACATTGCTTACAGGCCAGCTTCTTCTGGAGCAGTAGAGAGATACAACCAAACCATTGTGAGCATATTAAAAAAGTTTGTGGCATATTCTGGGCCAAGTTGGGATATCCGATTACCTCTGGTCCTAATGGCCATCAGATCTACCCCTTCATCTGCAACTAAAATGTCACCATTTGAGTTGATGACGGGGCGCAAGATGGTGCTTCCCCAACATTTGCTCTACAGGACCCAGGAGCAAACGTTGATAAATGCCTCCACAACTCATGAGTATGTGGAGAATTTAAGGAAACACCTTCAGCATGCTTTTGCCTATGCTCAGCGGAATCTAGAAAGATCAGCCGAGAGCATGAAGACCCACTATGATTTAAAAACTACCCGAAAGGAATATAAGGTGGGTGATCGGGTCTATTTATACAATTTCCAAAGGAACCAGGCCAAACAGCGAAAATTCTTGCCTACATGGAAGGGACCGTTTGAAATTATAGACAAGATCTCTCCTGTTGCCTATAAGATCTGCATCCCCAAAGGCAGTTTGGCAGAGGGGGAAGATAAGTGGGTACATATAAATCAGCTAAAGTGTTGCCATCCCAGGCACACTCTGCAACAACTGGAGGAATCCACTGGAATCCCAGAGGGGGCCGCTCCAGAGTAATTCAGTTCCAACCCTAAAATATTCCACATATAGCATATAAAATTCTGTGATCCTTGTATATATATATATATATATGTGTTCTTGTCTCCTAATTTAAAAAAGAAAATGTATATGTTCATATCTTCTGATTCATAAAATGTATATGTTCGCCACCCCACTATATCAACGGTTGGGAAGAAATGTCTACGAATAGGTATTGCCGCTTTCCTTTGTCGTCCTAGGAGAAAGAAAACCTGGAGACTGGCCAAGGAGGACGATCCGGGGGCCGGGAGCAGAGACCCGAAGGGCCCGGGGTACCGCCCAATATTCCCATCAGGACCGGCGAGGAGAACCGATCGATCGAACTGGGTGGAGGAAAAGATGCTGAACTGTGCCATCTACAGAATTGGAAGAAGATAAGGCGGACATACCAGCGCAAGGGCTCAAAACCTCCTTTGCACCCGACTTCCCCTCGACTTGAATCAAAGCGCAATCGGGCGGGGGGATTTGTCAAGGGTTTTGACCCATGTTGAATCAATAGACTGGGTAGATGTGGGGATGAGCTGTCGCCGTCCATTATCCTATCCCAGAACAAACTAAATCAATAGACTGGGTGGATGTGGGGAGGAGCTATCGCCGCCCACATTCACGCCAGAATAGGAGAACCGCGCAGTTTGTGCGCACACCAAAATGGTTGCCTAACCTTCCACCCACCAGTGCGAGCGTGATGGGCCAGGGGTGCCATGAGTGGAATGTGTGCCAAAGAAAAAACAGCAGTGCCTGTTAGCTTAAAAAGCCCTTTGAAATCACCTTGGTTTCTCTGAATGCAAGCTCAAAATGCCTATTTTCAAACATTGCAGGATATTCAAAAATCTCACTGAACACCAGCAGACATTTGGCAGAATGAAGTTTTGTGTACATACAAAATCTGGAAAGAAAAAGTGCCCAAAACCATGTTCATAACAAAACTGGCTGAGCTGTGGAGGTCAGCAGCTTAAGTGAAACTGAACTGAAAACCACTAAAATCGAAATGTTTAAATTAAATGAGGGACCTACCTTTGAGTGTCACATAGTTTGTAACTGTTGAAATGTCATAGTTTTGAACTTAGAATCAGCATTCTAGCTGCATGTGTAAAAATTGTCAGTTTGATTTGAATGTAGAAAACTGGGAACAAAAAGTGACATTTAGCTGAAACCTGGCTTAATGAAACTGGATTCTGCCTGACAACTACCCCCGACAGGAGTTGAAACCTGCTCAGCCACTCCTCCCAGGCCTAGCTGCATCCTGCTGCCCCTTGCCAAAAGGATTTGACACCTCTCTGATTAGATTAGGGGTGGAGCACCTGGGAACTGGAAGGGACAGAACAATGCAACTTCCTTGACTCAGTGACATGTTATATTGGGGGCGTCGTAAAATAGCTTCCTCTTGGGAGAAACTGGGGGGGCAGCTGTGCCTCTGTGAACAAGCTGGCTTGGGGGAAGTGGATAAACCAGTTATTCCACCATGTGATTTGGGAAGCCACACCCCTTTTTGACCAGGGCATAACTTAAAAAAAGATGGATAATTCATAGTACGGACTTGTCAGAATTATAGAAGTAATACCATTATTCTTGTGATTTTTCGGTGCACATTTTAAGAGGCGTTAGGACCCTTTGGTGTATTCTGGGGGATTGCTAGCGGAAAATAGGGTCTCACTCCAAATGTATGCATGTTAAAAATCTGACACTTTATCATCTGTAACCCATATCCCTGGTGCACATTTGTGTAAAATCTGGAAAGGTTTAGAGGTCGTTATCTGGATAAAAAGGGGAGAATTCTGTCATCAGTGGACACAACATCGTACAAAGACAGGGATCGGATGGTTTGGTGCTACAGAAAATATGTTAACTGGGCCTATAATATTAGAAAAATGGTACATAGTTAAATATGTATTTGGGTCAGAAATAGATTTGTGTGCAATCTGACAAGGGGAGGTTCCTCTGACCATAAAACCTACAGCATCACTCTGACTCACATTTCCTTCCCCCAATCAAGGGAGAGAGGAGGAATTGGCCAATGACAAGTACAGAGGGGCAGGTTTAGCTAGGCCCGGGCACACACCCATTTTCAAAACACATAAAAAGAGACTGCTGGGACAGGTAGAGACATTCAATTCCATTTTCTGCGGAGCATGCTGACCGACGACTTCATATCCAGAGATCCAGACTTCAAATCCATCAATCTCCAGAACCTGTAGCAGAAATTAATTCCAGAATTTGTAGCAGAGAGGCCTGAATCCACCAGCTGAATCCTCTTCAGCAGGCCTCAAAACTAACCAAACTATTCAACAGCCGGGCGAGCTGTTTGAAGTTTTGCCGAGAATTTTTGCAAGAACCTGTAGCAGTATCCAGAAAGCAGTGTTACATCCAGAATCCAGAGAGGCTAGACCAGCAGAGCAGAGCTGACCCAGATCGCTGTGAGCAGAACCATTGCCTGATTGACCCGCCGAGCAGACAGAACCGCAGCCGGACGTGTTGACCAGATCCGTGATGAGGCCTAGTTCAAATTTATATTGTGAATCCCTAGCAGAACTGTGCAGAACCAATCTCTTAGTTAGAATAATCTAATCCAAACTATTTTAACCTAAGTAGAACTGCCTCCTAGAAATCGTGTCATCTGTCATTTTTAAAGCTGCACAACTGTCACCTGTCAATTCTGCAGCTGCAAGCTGTCACCTGTCATTTTGAGTTTACTTTAAATCTGAAAAACTACCTTTATTTAATCGTCTGTATCTCTGGAACCGTTTGGGATAGGAACGAAATTTACCGCGATTTGCGATTGGGCCCGATTTCTTCATCTGTAGAAATCAGCAGCTTTTTGCTTCTCTTTGCTAAAATTCGTTTGCAACCTAGTAATAATTCATAGGGCGTTGCTAAAGTGAGCCTGAACTAATACCAACAAGCATCTCTCACTCACCCTGAACCTCTAGAGGGAATTAAAAGCAATTTTAGCACCTTTTCACTTCCTCGCAAACCACATTAAAGAAATTCGCCTGTGTTTAAAACTCATCCCTGTTTTCCCTAAGCTTGCTGGGAGAACCGGAACTGTGTATTGCCTTAAAAAGTGTGATTTGTTGGGATTCTTGAAGACTGTGTGCTCTCCTTCCATTTCTGGTATTGCATAGGGGGGGAGTAAATTCTCAAAAGAAAAAGTGATCATATTACCTTTTGCTAAAATCATAACAAGTTATTTCTGTACTGCATTTTATTCCACCTTGCGTTTCCTTGAACCATATAAAGCATTCTTTCCCACCTTGTTCTTCTGTTCCTATTCATAGTTACCTCTTGCTGATTACTGCTCATATCCATTATCAATTTATTTATAGAAGTATGATATATATATATTGTTTAAATTTTCAAATAAACCTTTTAATTTGCAAAACAAACCTACTTCTTAGCTCAGTGGGGTAAGGGTGATTATATAGGAGGGTGTTATACAAGGGTTGTCATCCAGAATACTGAACTGGATATAAAAATACATCAATAAGGGTTTTCCTCAGCATCCCAGACTAGGCATTGACTTAGCTGTAGTGTTGATTGAATATCGCTTACATATATTTGACTCTAAGGACACTGTATATAATATGCAATGTTAGTGTATAGATGGAGAGAGTCAGTGAGAATCTGGTAATGGATTGGGTATGATGTGATGATGATTTAGATACAAGTGTTACGACGTGCAATGCATGGTTTGAGTATGGGGTCATGGCTGTAGGAGCTATTGTCTTTCTGTTTGGATATTGGTCTGGTTTATGGAGCTTAACTGATTTGGTAAAAGTTGAGTACCCATGCGTTGGTTTTAGAGCGAGGTAGCGCCTCGGCTCGTTTTAGCAAAGAGAGGTTTGGTTTGGTTTGTCCAAGTATAGGTATTGGTCTGGTTATGAAGTTTACTTGATTTGGTAAAAGGTGAGTACCCATGTGTTGGTTTTAGAGCGAGGTAGCACCTCGGCTCGTTTAGCAAAAAGTGGTTTGGTTTGGTTTGTCCAAGTCATGTCTGGGTATTGGTCTGGTTATGGAGTTTATTCTGATATTGGTAAAGTTGGAACAGCAAGGTGGTTGTTCTGAAGGGAGGTAGTGCTTCCTCTAGGGTGTTACCCTTCTCATTCATAGGGGACAGTATGTAGTTGGTGGCAAGGGGGTTGCTGGGGACACCTGGCAATGACCTATTGGAATGGATTGTGATGATGTCCTGAGGTGATGAGAAAATTGTTTTCTATGTTACATGTGGTGTTGAGTGTAGACTTTGTTTTATGCCATGGGTTCAATGTTCGAGTTGTTTGAGGATGTCATCTGAGCGGATTGGAGCGCTTAGTTTTTCCAGTATTGGTTGATGGCATTGGGAGTGTGTGGCCACCACTCTCTGTGTTTGGTAAGTTTGTACAATGTGGTCCGGTGGAATGTGCCAGATTTGTCGAGTCGACGTGTGTGTGTAAATTGAGTGATGCTGTGTTTCCACTATATGAGTTCCTTGATGGTGTGAGGATGTGGTTGGCTTTTTGGGGTGCTTTGAGGCCTGATTGTGCTCTAGAGTGGCAGTCTAGAGGCCTGCTGGATATCCAGGGTGGCAGCCTAGAGACCCGCAATATTTGTGGCAGGGGCGTGTGGTAGGTGGCGAAGAAGTTTTGTGGTGGTGTCAGTATGTAGGCGAAGTAGCCCAGTCCTGGGCGGGTTTGGCCCTGGTGTGAGAGCCCAGTTGTCTGTTTGTGGCGGGAACAGGCAGAGGGAGTATTGTTGTCTTGGTTAAGGGTTTCCGATTGAAGGATGTTGGGTTTGTTGTCCTGATGGTGGGGAACATGCTGTGGATGTTTTGGTCTGCGTGTTGTGTCACTGTATGTGTGTTTTGGAAGGAGGGAGGTGTGTTGTATAGTGCTGGTTTTTGGAGTGCTCTTTGTATGTGTGGTTGGGTAAAGGAGGGAGGTGTGTTGTGTAGTGCTTGTCAGATGTGTTGAGCCTGTGATGTCACATGGAATGTTGATGAGTGAATGATGGAATGTTATGAGTAAGAGTTCTGTGTAATGGCAGTTACAGCTGACCTGCCTGGGTGATGGGAGCCGGTGTTGTCCTAGCTATGTCCTATATGTCTTCATGTGGATCTGTAACTAAGAAGCTGGAAATAAACTTATATGGAGTAGTCCTAATCAGCCTGGAAACCACTTCATTACAAAAAAACCCTGAAACCATCATTGAGTTACATTTCTATTTGGAGCCACTATTTTTCATTTAAGAAGACTTCCTCCCATATTTTGTCAAAGCGTGAGGGCAAGCATAGGTTTAGACACAGGCAGATTCATTTGGGCTTGACATTGATGGCCTTTAGAAATATCAGTTGAGGGAACAACCCCTTTAAAGTTAGGGCCAGTTAGGTATTACACCAACCCCGGAAGTTTATTAAATAAAGGTTTTCAAACTGTTTCTTTCGAGTCTCTGTCTCTCTTGATACCTTGCCTCTCTCACATATGGTGTAAGATGTGGGATGCGGCACAAATGATAAAAGTTGGAGACACCACCAGATTAGAGTCCATCATCCCTTAAAACTGAGTCCACTGACAAATGTAGGCCCCAAGGAAACGGACAATATTCTCTTCTCAACCAGCAGGTCATTTTTCCCTGAATCAGAAGAAGTTGAAACCCTAAGGTGTTCCAACTTTGGGATGGGGCTCACATTCTATCTTCTAACCCCACAAGCCCTTCCTCCCTTGAGAAAATGAGTGGAGGGAAACACTTATCTGTTTTTTCCCCGAGATTATATGGTGCCAGAAAGAGACAAAGTGATTGTCTCCGTAGACTTACAAATCAACATTCCTATTAACTGTCACATATATGTCATACCCCACAGGAAGAGAAATTTTGAGATGTTGCCCATGTTATCTTGTGGAAATTAATTGAAATGTATTCTTTTGAATTTCTCTCACACTCCCAGGAATATCAATAGGGGTGAGATAGTGGGAAACCTTGTGTATGAGACCCTAGGGACTTCCCTTTTCTCCTATGACATCAGGAGGGGAAGGTATGAAAGCTCGGGGAAGCAACCGAATGGATAAGGGGACCCCACAATTTCACAATATTGGAAATCAGATTGCGAGCCCCTGTGGATAAAGAATGACATCTATGGGAAAGTCCAACCCAGTTCTTATCTTCCAGTTATGAAACCTATGGGGGGAGAACTCGTCTGCCCCATTGTCTTAAAGTCCTCCATTTCCCCCATTGGGACACCCACCGTCCATACAGGGTTGGAGATGAGAAAAAAAGAAAGAGCTTTTCAGTCATCATACCTCCTCGGGAATTAGAAGACCCCGCCATTCCATCCGGTAGGGATGACTTCATCTACGAGTCCATTCTGTCCTCTGCACCTTTGAGTCTTACAGGAAATTGATTGAATTATTTATGGGAAGGAAGGGGAAGACCTCTTGAGACAGTGGTCCCTAGACCAGGAAGAACAGGGAACATCCTCTCCAGGAATACCTTCCCAGGATTCACTAGAATCAGAATCCTCTAGTGATTGTGAGGGGAGCAAAGTTGTGAAAGATCAGACCTGGGGTAAGTCCTTAGAGAAATATGGAACCAGAGAGTTTCCACCACACAATATTCAGCAGTGAAGATGATGAGAACCTCGATAAACAATCTGAGGGAGGAGAGGACCAAACATTTCTGTTGCATGGTTTAGGGTTTGAGACAAAGGAAACCTTTTGTGATCGGAGCAGGTCCAGACCACTGGAGGAATATAAGGGGGGCTGGTTCCTCCAAGACCACCGAGGATTTTTTTTCTCTTGAGGAAAATGGAATGTGAAATGTCTCAAACCCAAATTGTTTCCATTTCCACTCTGGATAATGTCACTATTACACCTATGAGAGATAGCTTCCTCACCATCAAGTTCCACAGGAGATAGGCTTAGTCCCTCATGGGAAGAGGTTGAAGTCTCTGCCAGATACTACTGTACTGTGCACAGAGAACAATTACCATTGTCCCCAAAACCACCCCTCACTGGTTCCCAGGAAAAAGAAAACCCTGAAGATAGTGAGTATGATGTAGCCACTATAAGAAAAGGGGATGAGAAAAGGGGATGAGGATCTTTCTTCCTCTTTAACATCCATTAATGAGGGATTCACCTGCTATTCATGCAGTGAGACTGAACGGAACCCAGTTATCTTTCCCTCCCTTGAGGATAACAACCTAACCCCTACTAAAGATATGGGAGAAAATTCATCCTCTGGGGCTTCCTCTCGTACAAACCAGGAATTGGATCTCTTGCAGAAAAACTGTGAATACCACTCTTGAGTTAATCTGTTTCCTTCTTTAGACAACAACCCTGGAGAGATTCAGAATAAGGACATCCTTGTCATGGTACCTTCTTCTGCCTTTAAAGAGTACCCTGAGAATTTCAATCCTTCCTTATAGTCATCTAGGAAGGTGGAGGCGTTAAGATATGAAGATATAGAAAATTTGCCAATTACATCTTCCCTGCCCACATCTCTACCTTTATAACAGGTGTTGTGCTTCTTGCATAGGGGATATGGCCATAAGACATGGTGGTGCCCTTTGAATCAGATCAAATTTTTTACGACACCGTCTTTAAATGGGTTGGATGGTGAAAAATCTCATACGAATAGTTCTTATGTCCAACTAGTACCCGGGAAAAGCTACCCAAAAAGGAAAGAAAAATAAGACCAAGAAAAAGCCCCATACTTTTCTTTCTACGAGAAATAAAACCTCCTACAGATTCCATGCCAACGTAGGAGACAAAATCTGGGCCTAGTTGGATAGCAGAAGTAAGGGATGTGCCATACACCAAGATCTACTCTCCCGGAGATGGAAGAGAATGGGAAAAGAAGACATAGGATGCATACATGGCCATATGGAAAATCAACCGTTAACCCAGATCCCTATTACCATCTTGGTAAGAAGGATAAATTCAACTGTAGCTGTGATTTCTAACTTGCCCGCTCAGTTGGTTTTGAAAACTGATTTAACTCAATTTGATCAGTGGATTTCACAGGGGGCCTAAAACAACTTACCAGTTTTCCCTGCCTGATTACATTAAAATCTCCCATTTCTGAGAAGTGGACAAATCGGAATGAAAATACCATTTCCTCAGACTGAGACCAGGTACATCAGGAAAAATAATTCAACCTACGGTATGTGGGATTCCTTAGACCGTCAGACATGTGGCTTCACACTACCTCAGAAAAAACAAAAGCAAGGACCAGAAGACTCTTTCCTTCGACCTCCCTGTGAAACCTTTCAGTCTAACCCGCGTAGGGGTAGGGTCTGTGAGAAACCTGACGTGGTTCTCCCACCTACTCCCCAAAGATCTTCCATTCAGGTAGCCTGGGAAGGGCCATCGCTTTTGGATCCCCACCCTGGTGGTGGACAAGCGAGGGAGGATCACCTGAGTGGAGGGTCACAGGGGATTGGGAGGAGAATACCCAAGGGCGAGACATGGACCTTTCCCAATTATACACCAACCCACTCTCCCTCCGCTTTAGTGGGGTATTTCCAATCACATCCCATCTCCTCCTCCCCATTTCCAATAAGTACGGGGACAAAGAAGAGGTGATCAGGAGCAATGAGGATTACCCATAGAAGCAACATAGGAATGCAAAGTGAGGCCTACCATGTAGCACCTTTCAATTGTCCCCCTAATAGATTCAGGCAAGTTCAGGCACCTTTCCTCAACTGTGCACACCTGACTCCACTTGACTCCACTAAGGGCTATATAAGGTATGGTTCTACACAGGTGAATGAATGAGCCGGAGATGCAGTGTGGAGCATGGGAGTCAAGCAGCAGAAGGAAGCACTGGAGAAGAACAGAGTGCTGAGACACTGACCCGGTATGCGAGAGGGGGTGCAGCGTAGATAGGGAGCTGTGTCTCCAAAGAGCCGGAGTGAGGTACTCGACTGCAAGCTGCCAGCCGTGTTTAAGGAACTGCTTGTTTTTGCGGGACGTGTGCCGGTCCCAAGGGTGTCAGAGGGGCAGGTGGTGAGACCCAAACCTCGACCAAAGCAACTAGAGATAGGCGGCTTTCCAGGGCCACGCTTACCAGTGAGTTTCATGAGAAAAGGAAGCGAGAAACTCATAGCGTGCGGGCGGCTGGAGCGGAATTGAAACGTTGTTGCAAGCGGCATGAAAGTAAATAAAGTTTAAAGGAAAGTGTTGCAAAAGGAAAGAAGATAGAAAGGAAGCAACGTTTAATATGCTAGAGGCACAGAGTTAAAAGGAGAAACTTACTTTAAAAGTGAAAGCCGCTATATGCGTGGAGACGAGAACAGAAGAGAATAGTAAAGTGAAAGAAACACAGAGAGGATACAAGCGACCTGTAAGCAAGGAAAGGGTGCAAGCGACCTGAAAGCAAGGAAATGGTGCAAGCAACCCAAAAGCAAGGAAACAAGAAAAGGGTGCGGGCGACCGAAAAGCTAAAAAAGGGGTGCAAGCGTCTCAAAAGGAAAAAGGGAAAGGCGCAAGTGTGCACAACGAAGTGAGAAGTGTGCAAGAGGCACATCAAAGTGAAAAGGAGCAAGAAACCGGTGTGCACAGTTGTACAGTAAAGAGAGAAGAAAGTATGAAAGGCATGGAAAGTGTGAAAAGGGATGCAAAAAAACCCAAAATAGGAAATTTAAGACACTTGTGAAAGTAGAAGAAGAGAGGAGTTATTCATCAGAGCGGTCAAACTGAGGAGGAGCAAAGAGCCTGGCGTTCTCGAAAGTCTCTGATACTGCCCCTGAAAGAATTGTGATTAGCGAAGGGCGCATCCTGACAAGCAGAACTTTTGTGTTACATAAAAGCGGCCTAAGCTTGAGGAAGGGAACCCTGAGAGGCCCACTGAGTTATTGGAAGCTGAACATTTGTGTGTTGCATCAAAGGGGTCTAAGCCTGGGCAAGGGAACCTTTAGAGGCCCAATAAAGTTGAATACTTATTTTGAAACAGAAAGGCATAAGCTTGGGGAAGGGAACCCTGAGAAGCCTACGAGGAACTGTGTTGTATTCTATTTGAAACGTGGAAGAATTGAAACTTGGGGAAAGGAATTCCAAGGAACCAGGACCTTGAAAGTTCTTTGAAAATATTGCAAGAACCCTGTGGAGAAGGTTGCACGAACAACCCTTTTTGATTCTACACATTTTTTATGACATTGGCAGAACGACACCTTGTGGAAAAAACAACTGAACCCAGCCTTGATTTAAATTTCTTTTTGGAACCACTATTTTTCTTTTAAGAATACTTACTGCCACATTTTGTCAAAGACTGAGGGCAAGCATAGTTTTAGAGACAGGTGGATTTTTGTTTTGCACTTGCAGGCAGTGACGACCCGTAGAAATATCGCTGAGGAAACAAACCTTTTAGAGTTATGGCTAGTTAGGTATTACACCAACGTCGGAACTTTATTAAATAAAGGTTTCAAACTGTTACTGTTGAGTCTGTGTCTCTCTTGATACCATGCCAGTCTGTCATCTAGCAGACCTTCATAACTCCAAACTTCCCTTCTCTCAATCCCTTGGTCTGACCGGCAAAGGCAGTGGTGTTGTGCTCCTATTTTCTTCCCGCCTAGCCAATGCCACATCCCCTTCTGCCTCCTTTGGATTTACACTCTTAAATATTGCTTTTCCTCACTCTACTCACTTAATTTCTATCTATTGTCTTCCTGGCCCCACTGGACCATTGTTCGATGAACTTCGACAGCTCCTTGATTCTCTCTGCCCATCACATCATCTCATCCTCTAAGGTGACTTTAAATTTCCTTCTCCTGATGCACTGCAAAATCTGGCCTTCGATCTTTTCTCAATGAACACGCTATCCACTCTATTCATATCCTACCCACTCACTCTGCAGGCAACTCTCGACCTCCTGTTCATCTCCAACTCTCTCTCAGCAACTGACATTACTGTCATACCATCTCTTCTGGATCATCCCATTGTATCCACCACTGTTATCTTTCCTCCCTCTAACCTTTCCTCCTCACCTACCCCTTCTATTTTCAAGTGAAAATGCACAACCTGTGCTATTCTTCTCTTCATTTCTGAACATCAACTCTCACTCTCCTCCTTCTCTCTAGATCATTCCTCCACTGACACTGACTTCTCCACTTTTTAGACCCTACTTCATGACTCCTCTTCTCACTCCCCCCTGCTATCTTTCAACCCTAAATCCCAGCATCCTCAACCTTGTGTCTCCCCATTCATTTGTGGTTGCTGCACTGACATGCTGTAACGCTCACCTGATTCCCGTAGAGGCGCCGGTCTTGACTGGGCGTATACCGTAGCTTCAAAGGTGATGTGTAACACACGGCTGGCTCTTTGGGCTGGACCTCTGTGCACTGTATGTTTCACTCGAAGGGTAAGATGTCTGCAGATAGAAAATTTGGGATTAATGAACTGGGTTATTGAATGTCTCTCTCTTCTTCCCTTTCTCTTCTCCTGTAGAACCCCGAAGGTTAACGCTCTCACCTTAGGTAAGTGAACGCCGTGCTCTCCTTCTACCTCGGGGCAGGGTGCTGTAACCAGTTTCTTCACTGGATAAGGGGAGCAGGCCTCTTGACTTCAGAGGACTGCTGTCCGTCGTTTACTGCACGAACGGTAAGTTTCGAGTAATTCTAATGTCTTTAAAGTCTTTAGCAATGATGTCTCTTGTTTTGCAGGGTTCCGGCGATGGTGGATGACGGGCTGAAGTGAGTTGAAGATGGAGCCCGTGTGATGAATAGAAGCGCCTGGAAGCACATAAGTAAGCGCTTGTTGCCTGCTTCACGATGCGCTCTAACTGTCTTTTTATTTTGCAGGTACAAGTTTGGAGCGGCTGCAGGGTGCCGGAATACCCACTGGGTTAGATGTGGAAAGGAGTAATGGCACGTGAGTATTAAAGTTCCCCAATGTCTTTAAACGCACCTTGTTTTGTCTTTCAGATGCGGGATGCAGCGCCGAAGGCCTCCGGAGCGTGCAAAGAGTTGGTAAGCTTTTGTCTTTCAGATGCCGGAATGCAGTGTGAAGACCTCCGGAGCGCACGAAGAGTAGGTAAGCCTTTGTCTTTCAGAATGCAGCGCGAGGCGTTGGTGACAGCCGATGGCCCAGGTAAGTGAAGAGCTGTCACTGAAGACTGTAATGCTAACCTGTTCTTTCTTGTCTTTATAGGTGTTGCTGAAGACTGGATTCAGGATGGTAAGCCTTTTTCCTTAGGCCCAGGATCAGATGCAGAAGACACGATGAGCGTTCTGCTGCAGAGGATGCAGAATAACGCAAAGCAAGATTCATCCATCGGGTGTGGTTTAAGTAGCCTCCTGTAGTGCTTAGGTGTCTCCTTCCACAGCCACGCCTAGGTAAGAAAAGAGTTCCTGCTTTTCAGAAGAGTTCCAGTGTTCTGAACCTAGGGAGTGGCTCCTGCCCCACCCAACAGGAAAAGTAGTTCCAAACAGAAGAGGATCAGAGGCTCAACTGGCAGGCAAGTAAGCAGCATGGTCTGCTGCAGGTAAGTCCACCCAAGCATTATGAGCCCGGCGCTTCCAGCTCTGGGACTGGGCATATTTATGAGCCTGGTGCCACTGGCGCCAGGACTGGGTCCAAAAGGTCCCAATTGGGACTGGTTGGC
The DNA here is from genome assembly GCF_040938575.1 of Ambystoma mexicanum. Classification (NCBI taxonomy): domain Eukaryota; kingdom Metazoa; phylum Chordata; class Amphibia; order Caudata; family Ambystomatidae; genus Ambystoma; species Ambystoma mexicanum. The sequence goes on from NC_090934.1 coordinate 234,210,841, forward strand.
ACTCGGAACCTGGGTTATGAATCTGCTTCCAAGGGAGTTGGGAAAACCCTGACCTTTTGGAAGCAGAGATCATGACAGTACCCCCCCCTCAAGGCCCCTCCCAAACCGGGCTTCTCCGGGGGTTTTGGCTTGTCAGGAAATGTTCGGTGAAATCTTTTGATTAGGCGAGGAGCGTGGACATATTCAGCAGGTTCCCAGGATCTCTCTTGGGGGCCGTAGCCTTTCCAGTCAATTAGGTAAAATAGTTTAGATTTGGAGATCTTGGAGTCCAGAATGCTTTTGACTTCAAACTCGAGTTCCCCATCAACTAGGTGTTACTCACCAGTTGCTGAACTGGTCCGGCCGTTGCTCGACCTTGGGATAACCGAAGAGGGAGCAGCTCCGGAATGTTTTCAGTCTAAGCTGGAGTGTACACAGGTACAATCCAGAACCAGACCTCCTCCACGCGAGGACCTCTTTAAGGCAATGTACCCCTCTGCTGAATAACACAACAGTCAGAGGAATCAATTAACCAAAAGAGCGGGGAGAACCACACCGCCAAACCCAGGCTGTAAGAAACAAAGCACAATATTATGTCACTGACTTGGAGACAACTGTGTGAATTCAAGAGTAAACCAACAACAATACCTGGTAAAGGGTTGATAGGACTCTAAGACAATATGGGTAAAACGGGAAGAATGCAAATAAGGAGAGACAGGTAAGAATGGTAATCTAATGCTTATTAGGAAAACAAACTAAGTGGATGAAAGCTTACCCAATAGGTGTTTTTTCGGGCAGTGAAAGTACTAACCAACGGGAGGAAAAAATAACAAACAGGAAGGTTAGTAAAGGGAAACTACCCCGAACGGCACGAGGGTCGCAAACTAGATCCGGGATGGTGCACTACAGGAGAGCGTTCAGAATGTGCACAGGTGCTGGAAAAGTTCCAAACGCAGATGTCCACACAATGGGTCCAGAAAGATGAGAGATGGTCAAGAAGGACTGTTATGTGTTCATGTATCCCCCTAAACAGCAACTGCTCATACGTGGAATGTTGTAGGCTGAGTGGTGGTCGGGTAAAGGGAAGAGGGCCAGCAAGAAGGCTTACCTTATGAAATGAAGGCAGCGTGAGGAAACCGCTACAAGGAGCGGCGCGCAGGCAGAATGGTTTGCCTGAAGGAATGAAGGCAGCGAGGAGTGACGGCCAGCGGCCGCCGAAAAAGCTGCTGAAAGGATGTAGCAGCCAGGATGGTACGTCAAATCGAAGGGTAATCCAGTAGAGTGGTCAAAAGGCGTTCCGAGTTCAGGTTTAAAGAAGTAATTCTGGATCAAGGGAAATGCAGCAGTAACGCTAATTAGAAGCAGCGTTTACTTCCTTGGCACTCGTATTTGAAGAGGAAGGAGGCGTCACTGTGCGCGTATTGCGCGTAGACGTTATGTCACGTGACTACCCAGAAAACGGGCAGCGGAAAAGCCACGTCTCCATGGTAATCTCCAGCGTTGCCAGATCGGAGATGCTTGGAGACGGGGAACGCGGCGGCGGTTCCTAACAGTATCCACCCGCAAAGGCCACGGCAACCCCCTGGCAGCATGGAACGCACGCATCAATGCAGGTGAGTGAATATTAGACAAGGGTTCCCACGTGCGGTCCTCCGGACCATAACCCTTCCAATCCACCAAATAGTAGAGCGACCCTCTAGATACCTTAACATCAAGGATGGCAGAAACCTCAAATTCCTCCTGCCCGTCAACCTGAACGGGCGCCGGGCGTCGAGACAGACGAGTAGCCAGGAGGCAGGGTTTAACCAGTGCCACATGAAACACCGGATGGATTCGCCATGCAGATGGTAGGGATAACCGAACTGCCACAGGATTGATGACCGCAGTGATTTCAAATGGGCCAACAAATTTAGGAAGGAGGGATTTTTTTCCCGGGATCTTCAAGTTGCGGGTTGACAACCACACCTTCATGCCCGGGGTATATACCGGGGCCGGGGTTCGGTGTGCATCCGCGGACTTCTTAGCGCTAACCTGAGATCGTAGCAGGTGTAACCGGACATCTCGATGTAGCTGATCCATGTCCCTAACACTAGCCAAAGCCGCAGGGTTGTCTATGGGCAATGACGGATCCAAAGGTAAGGATCGCGGGTGGAAACCATATAAGGCAAAGAAAGGAGACACCCTTGTGGCGGTATGTAATGAATTGTTGTATGCAAACTGAGCCAGTGGTAAGGCGGTCAACCAAGAGAACTGAAACTGGAGACATAAGCACCTCAGATATTGTTCCATTGTAGCGTTAAGGCGTTCTGTCTGCCCATCCGTTTGTGGATGGAAAGCCGAGGAAAATCGGTCATCTATAAGGAGAGACGATGTAAGAGCCCTCCAGAATCTAGAGGTAAACTGTGTTCCTCTGTCAGAAACAATGATAGAAGGCAAGCCAAATTGTTGAAAGACATGTATACGCACCAACTCAGCCAAAGTAGGGGCATTAGGAAGACCGGCACAGGGAATGAATACCGCATACTTGGTAAAGTAATCAATTACAACAAGAATAGTATTCATTCCTTTGATGGCTGGGAGCTCCACCACAAAATCCATGGATATCATTTGCCATGGTTTGTATGGTACTGGTAGGGGGTGTAGAAGACCCACAGGTTTGGTTCTAGAAGTTTTACATTGAGCGCAAATGGCGCAAGCAGAGATGTAATCCATGGCATCTCTGGACATGGACGACCACCAAGACCACCGGCGAAGGGACTCTACCGTCTTTTGGTGGCCAGGATGTGACGCCACCACTGAGTAATGAGCCCAGCGCAGGGCGTGAATACGGGCAGGGCCAGGAGGTATGTAAACACGCCCTTGGATGAATGGAAGCCCCCCTTGGACGTCCAAGTTGAGTGATGTAACTTCGGGTGGGTTGGAACTCACCCAATCCTCAATGATGGAACGAAGAGAAGGCTGGACAGTGCACCCACATATCACCTTTTCCCCCAGTAACGGCGCCGGATTCATGGAAACCGTTTTATCACCGGACGACTGCCTCGACAAGGCGTCCGCAGGGACATTCTGGCGTGCCGGGCGGTAAGTGATGATGAACTGAAATTGTGAGAAAAACAAGTGCCACCGAGCTTGTCGGGCGGTAAGGCACTTCATGGTTTTGAATGCCAACAAGCTCCTGTGGTCTGAGTAGACAGTAACCACATGTTTGGCGCCCAAGAGATGGTGTCGCCATTCCATGAAAGCATCTTTAATGGCTAGCAGTTCTCGTTCCATGATAGGGTAATTTCTTTCGTAGGTGGATAGTTTCCGAGAAAAGAAGGCAACAGGATGTATTTCCCCTGTGAGGGAACAGGGTTGAGAGAGAATGGCGCCTATGGCATACCCTGATGCATCTGCTTCAACAAAGAAAGGTACGTCCTGATTGGGATGTTGTAATAAAGGTGCTGAGGTGAAAGCCTCCTTCAGAGATTCAAAGGCTGACTGAGCATCGTCATTCCACATGAAATGAACCTTTGAACTAGTCAATGCCGCCAGTGGAGCAGTAAGAGCCGAAAACGAGTGAATAAAACGTCGATAAAAATTAGCGAAGCCAAGAAACGATTGAAGTCCCTTGACTGTCTTCGGGATAGGCCAATGCAAGACCGCCTTGACCTTGGAGTGGCTCATCTTGATCCCTTGGTTGGTGATGTTAAAGCCCAAAAATTCGACCTCGGAGGAGTGAAAGACACATTTTTCGGCCTTGGCATATAGATGGTTTTCTCTTAGTCTCTGTAGAACCAAGGAAACGTGTTGCACATGCTCTGCCATCGAGGCAGAGTAAATGAGTATGTCATCGAGGTAAACCACAACAAATCGGTCTTGGATGTCATGAAACACGTCATTCATAAATGCCTGAAAGGTGGCAGGAGCGTTACAGAGCCCGAACGGCATCACTAGGTACTCAAATAGACCAAAACGGGTTTTGAATGCAGTCTTCCATTCATCCCCGTCTTTAATACGGACGAGGTTGTAGGCCCCTCGAAGGTCCAGTTTGGTAAACACGCTGGAGTTGCCCAATTGATCAATAAGAGTGGAAATCAATGGTAGAGGGTATTGGTTCTTTACGGTTACCTCGTTCAGTGCTCTATAGTCGATGCAAGGGCGTAGGTCCCCTTCTTTTTTGGGAACAAAAAATAAGGGAGATGCTGCAGGGGACTTAGATGCACGTATAAACCCTGTAGCAAGTGCTTTGTCCAGATATTCTTTAAGGACCTGGTCCTCCTTAATAGATAATGAGTAAACTCGCCCCGACGGTATCTTGGCTCCCGGCACCAGATCGATGGGGCAATCATAAATACGATGTGGAGGCAATGTCTCCGCCTTGCATTTGTCAAACACATCGAGAAACTGTGTATATTCGATTGGGACCGGAGGGACGGATGTCTTGGTGATTGCCCCTATATGAGCGGACAAACCTGATAGAACCCGGCGAGGATTGTCATCAACGATGCCTAACGAGGAGAAACAAGTGCTGTTACAAAAAACAGATGGAAACTGAACCAGGCCTAAGGACCAATCTATCAGCGGGATATGTAGTTTAAGCCACGGAATGCCCAGGAATACTCTGTAGGCAGGGGCTTGGATAACGTCAAAGCATATTTCTTCTGTATGGCCTTCGGCCGTGGTCATGGTAATAAGTATCGTTTGTTGAACCACCAATCCTGAAACGAGTGCTGATCCATCGACTGCACTGACATTTTCCGGATGTGTTTTATTGGCTAATGCTATGCCAGCGGAGGTCGCAAAACTTTGATCGATATAGTTACCGGTGGCTCCGGAATCGATCACCCCTGACATCGGAACAGAATCTTTCAAGGCACCTGTGAAGGTGACGGGCAGTTTGACTAAGGTAGTCTGGGTTTGGGAGGAACAGAGGGAGTCCAAAACCGACTTTCCCAACGTATGGACCACATTTACTGTCGGGATTTGGCGTTTCCCGCCTTCTTCCTTGGTTTCTTGGAACAGTCTGGCAACAAGTGTTCTGAGGAACCGCAGTACATACACAAATTGTGTGTACGGCGGTGTTCACGTTGTGCCGGAGTCAGCGGCCCTCGTACGGCGCCAATCTGCATAGGTTCCGGGGTGGGAACCCCTGCAGTGGGGATGTCTGGGACAGAAAGCGGAATGCTGGGTCGCTTTTCTCCCTTGCGTTCCGCCCTTCTGGCGTCTATCTGAAGAACCATGTCTAATAGTTCATTAAAGGCGCTGGGCACCACTGGTACAGTAGACAGTGTGTCCTTTAGTTCCTCGGAGAGGCCCTGATAGAAAACTGCAGATTTCTTTTCTTCAGGCCAATCTGTTTCTGCAGCTAGTTGGTTGAAACGGGCCAGATAGGCAAGCAAAGAGGTGGACCCCTGTCTCAATTTGAGTAATTCCAGATCAGAAGCTTGTGAGGTGTAACGGGTATCAAAGACCCGACTCATAGCGGTCAAGAGGGCATCACAATTGTATAGAACATGACTGTTCGATTCCAGCAATGGATTAGCCCAAGAGGCGGCCGTCCCTCCTAAGTGTGAAAGGACGAAAGCTGCCTTAGTGGTTGAAGTCGGAAAGGAGGTAGGACGACACAAAAAGTGTAGTTTGCACTGGTTAATGAAGGTCCGATAATGTTTCGGATCCCCCATAAACCGTTCAGGAGGAGCCAGCGGGAACTGGGATGAGAGCACAATGGAAGGAGGCTCGGGAGCAGCTATGGGAAAACCCGAGCCGGCGGAGGCCCCAGCTCCTCCTTCTTGGCCGGGAGGAGCAGATATAAGTGATTGGATCTCATTAATCCTCTGCTGGAATTCGGCTTTCATGGTAGCCATTTCCATTCTCAATCCCGCAAGGTGGTGCAGGATTTCTGCCATGGGATCAACCGGCAGTATGACTTCTGCCATGGGCTGATCGGGTTCCATGTATTTTAAGGCTTCTAATTCTGTTACTCACCAGTTGCTGAACTGGTCGGGGCGTTGCTCGACCTTGGGATAACCGAAGAGGGAGCAGCTCCGGAATGTTTTCAGTCTAAGCTGGAGTGTACACAGGTACAATCCAGAACCAGACCTCCTCCACGCGAGGACCTCTTTAAGGCAATGTACCCCTCTGCTGAATAACACAACAGTCAGAGGAATCAATTAACCAAAAGAGCGGGGAGAACCACACCGCCAAACCCAGGCTGTAAGAAACAAAGCACAATATTATGTCACTGACTTGGAGACAACTGTGTGAATTCAAGAGTAAACCAACAACAATACCTGGTAAAGGGTTGATAGGACTCTAAGACAATATGGGTAAAACGGGAAGACTGCAAATAAGGAGAGACAGGTAAGAATGGTAATCTAATGCTTATTAGGAAAACAAACTAAGTGGATGAAAGCTTACCCAATAGGTGTTTTTTCGGGCAGTGAAAGTACTAACCAACGGGAGGAAAAAATAACAAACAGGAAGGTTAGTAAAGGGAAACTACCCCGAACGGCACGAGGGTCGCAAACTAGATCCGGGATGGTGCACTACCGGAGAGCGTTCAGAATGTGCACAGGTGCTGGAAAAGTTCCAAACGCAGATGTCCACACAATGGGTCCAGAAAGATGAGAGATGGTCAAGAAGGACTGTTATGTGTTCATGTATCCCCCTAAACAGCAACTGCTCATACGTGGAATGTTGTAGGCTGAGTGGTGGTCGGGTAAAGGGAAGAGGGCCAGCAAGAAGGCTTACCTTATGAAATGAAGGCAGCGTGAGGAAACCGCTACAAGGAGCGGCGCGCAGGCAGAATGGTTTGCCTGAAGGAATGAAGACAGCGAGGAGTGACGGCCAGCGGCAGCCGAAAAAGCTGCTGAAAGGATGTAGCAGCCAGGATGGTACGTCAAATCGAAGGGTAATCCAGTAGAGTGGTCAAAAGGCGTTCCGAGTTCAGGTTTAAAGAAGTAATTCTGGATCAAAGGAAATGCAGCAGTAACGCTAATTAGAAGCAGCGTTTACTTCCTTGGCACTCGTATTTGAAGAGGAAGGAGGCGTCACTGTGCGCGTATTGCGCGTAGACGTTATGTCACGTGACTACCCGGAAAACGGGCAGCGGAAAAGCCACGTCTCCATGGTAATCTCCAGCGTTGCCAGATCGGAGATGCTTGGAGACGGGGAACGCGGCGGCGGTTCCTAACACTAGGATAGGTTTTGGAAATTTAGTTAGTCGGGTTTGAGGTTGCACGGGTTTTAATAGAGAGACGTGGAAGACCGGATGCATCTTCATGTGCGGGGGCAAGTCCAGCTTGACCGCTACTGGGTTTACTATGGTAGTGATGGAATAGGGACCAAGGTATCTTGGGTTGAATGTGTGTGGCCCTTTTAGAGGTAGATATTTGGTGAATAACCAGACTTGATCCCCTACTCGATATTGAGGGGCTTCCTTCCGATGTTGATCTGCTCCTTTCTTGTATTGTTCTTTAGCCCTTTGAAGGTGAGAAACAGCTTCCTTAAAGGTTTGGGTGATTGTAGAATGCAGGTAGTCTACTGCTGGTGTTTCAAGATCTTGGAGGGGATCCAACTCCGAGGTTCGAGGGTGACTGCCGTACAAAAGAAAAAACGGGGTTTTCCCAGTTCCCGAATGGACAGTTATTGTAGGCATATTCGGCTATCCAAAGGGTGTCTTTCCAAGTTTTTTCAGTTTGTTGTAGCATGCAGCGTAAATACTGTTCCAGAGTTTGATTGGTCCTCTCGGTTTGTCCGTCGGTCTGAGGGTGGTGACTGGTCGATAGTCTCACATCAATTTGAGCCGACCGACAGCAACTTCGCCAAAAATGAGAAATAAATTGACTACCTCGATCCGAAATTAGAACCGAAGGAAAACGGTGCAGTCGGACGATGTTTTCGAGAAATTCTCGGGCCAGAGTTGCTGCTGTTGGCAAGCCTTTGAGCGGAATGAAATGCGCCATCTTGGAGAATAAGTCCACGATTACTAGAATCGTTTTGTATCCGGAGCATGGAGGTAGATCGGTGATGAAGTCCATAGAAAGCGTATGCCAAGGGCGAGGTGGGATGTCAATAGGGCGTAAGAGGCCTGCTGGTCTTTCCTTTTGACTCTTGTTTTGGGCGCATACTCCACAGGACATTATAAAGTCTCTGATATCTTTTTTCCAAGACGGCCATCAGAAGTAGCGCTTGATCTTTTCTGAGGTCTTGGCTATACCGGGATGTCCTTCCATTAAAGAATCGTGATAACAAGAGATTACTTCTTTCTGTAAATCTGTGCTGGGTAGGTATAATCGTTCTTGGAAATACAATAAGTTGTCCTTTACTGCAAAGTCCTTTCCTTGCAGATGCCAATTCTGTATCTCTGCTGGAGTTACAAGTTGCCTGGCTTTATGTCATGATCTCTGCTTCCAAGAGGTCAGGACTTGCCCAACTCCCTTGGAAGCAGACCCATAACCCAGGTTCCGAGCGCCAGCCGGTCCCAATTGGGACCTTTTGGACTCTGTCCTGGCGCCGGTGGCGCCAGGCTCATAAATGTGCCCAGTCCCAGCGCTGGAAGCGCCGGGCTCATAATGCTTGGGTGGACTTACCTGCGGCAGACCATGCTGCTTACTTACCTGCCAGTTGAGCCTCTGATCCTCTTCTGTTCGGGACTACTTTTCCTGTTGGGTGGGGCAGGAGCCACTCCCTAGGTTCAGAACCCTGGAACTCTTCTGGAAAGCAGGGACTCTTTTCTTTCCTAGCCGTGGCTGTGGAAGGAGACACCTAAGCACTACAGGAGGCTATTTAAACCACACCCGATGGATGAATCTTGCTTTGTGTTATTCTGCATCCTCTGCAGCAGAACGCTCATCGTGTCTTCTGCATTTGATCCTGGGCCTAAGGAAAAAAGCTTACCAATTCTGCGCACGCTCCGGAGGCCTTCGGCGCTGCATCCCGCATCTGAAAGATAAAACAAGGTGCGTTTAAAGACTTTGGGGAACTTAAATACTCACGAGCCATTACTCCTTTCACATCTAACCCAGTGGGTATTCGGGCACCCTGCAGCCGCTCCGAACTTATACCTGCAAAGGAAAAAGACAGTTAGAGCGCGCCGTGAAGCAGGCAGCAAGCGCTTACTTACGTGCTTCAAGGCGCTTCTATTCATCACACGGGCTCCATCTTCGCCATCGCCGGAACCCTGCAAAACAAGATACAACATTACTAAAGACTTTTAAAGACATTTGAATTACTCGAAACTTACCGTGCGTGAAGAAAACGACGGACAGCAGTCCTCTGAAGTCAAGAGGCCTGCTTCCCTTATCCAGTGAGGAAACTGGTTTCAGCACCCTGCTCCGAAGCAGATGGAGAGCACGGCGTTCACTTACCTAAGACACCTTACCCTTCAAATCAGACATACAGTGCACAGGGGTCCAGCCCAAAGAGCCAGCCGTGTGTTACACATCACCTTAGAAGATACGGTATACGCCCAGTCAAGACCGGCGCCTCTACGGGAATCAGGTGAGCGTTACAGAACACAAAGCCTACCACAAAACTCCCATCCAGGCGCTATGGAAACCTCGGATACCGACCAGCTAGCCCAGTTGCTTGGGGAACTAAGGGCAGAAGTGCATGCAGCCCGTCAGGAAACCAACGCTCTAAAAAGGGAACTGATTATTTCCAAGGAGCGAACAGATGATCTCGCTAGGCAATTGCTACAGTCACAAGCCGGACAGACCCCGTTACCCGCATCTGGGGGAAATCTTCCTTCTACATCCTCTATGAGTCCAGTGCAGATCAACCTACCTGGGAATGTACCTCTGGCTCCGCCCGAACGATTTTCTGGTGACCCAAAGAGGTTTGCAGTATTTATCAATCAGTGTCGGTTGCATTTCTTATGCCGGCCAGCAGCATTTCCAACTGATCAGGCTAAAGTAGCTTTCGTGCTTTCGTACCTTAGTGGTAATGCGGCAGACTGGTCGATCCCTCTAGTAAATCAAGATGATCCGGTCCTCCATGATTTTCAAGCTTTTCAGCTCAGTATGGAAAAACTTTTCGCAAGACATTCACAGGGGCAGGCTTTGGACAATGAGCTTCTTTCGTTGCGACAAGGTAATCAAGACCTTTTGGCTTATATTGCATCTTTCAACAGACTGATAGTGGAAACTCAATGGCCTGAGGACAAAAGGATTACGCTGTTTTATAGAGGTCTACGTGGAGAGCTCAAAGATGTGTTAGCCCAAGTAGTGAATCCCCCACAAGATTGTTCGGACTATATAGATTTAGTTGTTCAAATAGATCACAGACTGCAGAACGGGAAGGCTGATCGTTCCAAGTTTGATGCTCGAGTATTTTCCAAACCGCCAACTCCTTCCAAAGGAGTAGACTCCGGGGAACCCATGCAAATAGGGGGCCTGAAAGGTCCTCTAACACAAAAGGAGCGGGAAAGGAGAAAACAGTTGCAATTATGCCTCTATTGCGGAAACTCAGGGCACTTTCTTCGAGACTGTCCGGTGAAACCAGCCAAGAAGGCGGTAGGAGCTGCAGTTACCAAGGTCACAAACTCTGAGCAGGGAAACGACCTCGCCCGACAAGAATAGAGGGCCTCTTGCCGAGCGTTAAAACCAGTTCCGTGACCTCGCATTTCGTGATACCTATGGTCCTCATTAGCCCTGATAATCCGGATCGATTACATGCAATTGAAGCTTACGTCGACAGCGGTGCCATCGGCAATTATGTGGATCATGCAATGGTTTTGAGGATGAATCTAACTCTTTGTCCCAAGGCTGTAAAGGACGTCATTACTACGGTGGATGGAACGGAGATAGCCTCCGGACCAGTAACGCATACCACTCAAGAAGTGACGCTCGTAAGTCAAGATGGACACCATGAGAAGATCGTGTTCGATGTGATCAAGGCCCCTCAGTTTCAGGTTATTCTAGGAATTCCTTGGTTAGAGAAACACAATCCTCTGATCGATTGGCGAGCAAGAACGGTCCAGTTTCCAGAATGTGTCTCTACTTGTCATCCTCCACCTGGTGTTGCACTGGCAGCTACTTCTTCAGAGACGACTCCCCAGTTACCTCCCGAATACCAAGAATACCAAGATGTTTTCCGGAAGGATCAGGCTAACTCTCTACCTCCTCATAGGTCTTATGACTGCCAGATAGACCTGATACCTGGATCTACTCCTCCTTGTAGTAGAATTTATGCCCTCACCGAGCCTGAGAACCTTCACCTTCGTCAATACCTGGATCAATACCTGGCAAATGGGTTTATTCGTCCTTCCAAGTCCCCTGCTTCTTCAGCTTTGTTCTTCGTTCCAAAAAAGGAAGGAGACCTTAGAACTTTTATAGATTATCGCTCCCTGAACCAGATCACCGTCAAGAATAGATATCCGTTACCTTTGATCCCTGAACTCTTGGACCAGGTCAGAAAAGCATGCATATATACAAAGTTGGACCTTAGAGGAGCCTACCATTTGGTTCGAATAAAGGAGGGCGATGAATGGAAGACGGCCTTCCGTACCAAATATGGGCTATTTGAATATCAGGTCATGCCCTTTGGACTTTGCAATGCCCCGGCCGCCTTTCAATATTTTATGAACGATGTCCTCAGAGAGCTCATAGATGTGTGTGTTGTTGTTTACATTGACGACATCCTCGTTTATTCTTCATCGGAATCTGAACATCGGAAACACGTAAAAATGGTCCTCGAAAGATTGCGTCAACACAAACTTTTCGCTAAATTGGAAAAATGTGTTTTCAACGTGACTGAAGTTGAATTCTTGGGATTCATATTATCACCTAGCGGAGTACGTATGGATTCAAAGAAGGTCGATGCAATTCTCAAATGGCCATCACCATCCTCCGTAAAAGGTGTGCAAAGCATGTTAGGCTTCGCTAACTTTTACCGTAGGTTTATCCCCGAATTTTCTCGAATAGTCCAGCCCATCACTGCCTTGTTAAAGAAAAACAAACGTTTTGAATGGTCTACCGAGGCGGAACAAGCTTTCCAGGATTTGAAGACTAAATTTATCTCTGCACCAATCTTAAAACACCCTCGCCCCGAACTCCCCTACATCGTGGAAACTGATGCTTCAAGCCTTGCCATGGGGGCAGTTCTATCACAAAAGGACCCGGTAACCAATCAGTTGCATCCTGTGGCATTTTGGTCCCGCAAATTCTCGCCTCCTGAAATCAATTACACGATAACTGACAAGGAACTTCTGGCTATCAAGTCTGCTTTTAAGGCTTGGCGGCATTATCTGCTGGGGGCCCGACACACCGTTACTGTGATTACGGATCACCGAAACCTGCAATATTTGAAAACTGCAAAAGCCCAATCCTCTAGACAACTTCGTTGGGCATTATTCTTTGCCGAATTTGACTTTATAATTACCTATCGACCCGGTACAAAAAACGGTAAAGCCGATGCCCTTTCTCGAATGGGAGTGGAAGAACACTTGATCAACCCTAAACCTGTACCTATCATTCCCGAACAAAGAATCCTGGGTGTAATCGCCACACAATCCATAGAGGAAGTTAAGGATAAAGCCAGGCAACTTGTAACTCCAGCAGACATACAGAATTGGCCTTTAAAGGGAAAGGACTTTGCAGTAAAGGACAACTTGTTGTATTTCCAAGAACGATTATACCTGCCCAGCACAGATTTACAGAAAAAAGTAATCTCTTGTTATCACGATTCTTTAATGGAAGGACATCCCGGTATGACCAAGACTTCAGAAAAGATCAAGCGCTACTTCTGGTGGCCGTCTTGGAAAAAAGATATCAGAGACTTTATAATGTCCTGTGGAGTATGCGCCCAAAACAAGAGTCAAAAGGAAAGACCAGCAGGCCTCTTACGCCCTATTGACATCCCACCTCGCCCTTGGCATACGCTTTCTATGGACTTCATCACCGATCTACCTCCATGCTCCGGATACAATACGATTCTAGTAATCGTGGACTTATTTTCCAAGATGGCGCATTTCATTCCGCTCAAAGGCTTGCCAACAGCAGCAACTCTGGCCCGTGAATTTCTGGAAAACATCGTCCGACTGCACGGTTTTCCTTCGGTTCTAATATCGGATCGTGGTAGTCAATTTATTTCTCATTTTTGGCGAAGTTGCTGTCGGTCGGCTCAAATTGATGTGAGACTATCGACCAGTCACCACCCTCAGACCGACGGACAAACCGAGAGGACCAATCAAACTCTGGAACAGTATTTACGCTGCATGCTGCAACAAACTGAAAAAACTTGGAAAGACATACTTTGGATAGCCGAATATGCCTACAATAACTCTGTCCATTCGGGAACTGGGAAAACCCCGTTTTTTCTTTTATACGGCAGTCACCCTCGAACCTCGGAGTTGGATCCCCTCCAAGATCTTGAAACACCAGCAGTAGAATACCTGCATGCTACAATCACCCAAGCCTTTAAGGAAGCTGTTTCTCACCTTCAAAGGGCTAAAGAACAATACAAGAAAGGAGCAGATCAACATCGGAAGGAAGCCCCTCAATATCAAGTAGGGGATCAAGTCTGGTTATCTACCAAATATCTACCTCTAAAAGGGCCACGTACATTCAACCCAAGATACCTTGGTCCCTATTCCATCACTACCATAGTAAACCCAGTAGCGGTCAAGTTGGACTTGCCCCCGCACATGAAGATTCATCCGGTCTTCCACGTCTCTCTATTAAAACCCGTGCAACCTCAAACCCGACTAACTAAATCTCCAAAACCTATCCTAGTTGATGGAGAACTCGAGTTTGAAGTCAAAAGCATTCTGGACTCCAAGATCTCCAAATCTAAACTATTTTACCTAATTGACTGGAAAGGCTACGGCCCCCAAGAGAGATCCTGGGAACCTGCTGAATATGTCCACGCTCCTCGCCTAATCAAAAAATTTCATCGAACATTTCCTGACAAACCCAAACCCCCGGAGAAGCCCGGTTTGGGAGGGGCCTTGAGGGGGGGTACTGTCATGATCTCTGCTTCCAAGAGGTCAGGACTTGCCCAACTCCCTTGGAAGCAGACCCATAACCCAGGTTCCGAGCTCCAGCCGGTCCCAATTGGGACCTTTTGGACTCTGTCCTGGCGCCGGTGGCGCCAGGCTCATAAATGTGCCCAGTCCCAGCGCTGGAAGCGCCGGGCTCATAATGCTTGGGTGGACTTACCTGCGGCAGACCATGCTGCTTACTTACCTGCCAGTTGAGCCTCTGATCCTCTTCTGTTCGGGACTACTTTTCCTGTTGGGTGGGGCAGGAGCCACTCCCTAGGTTCAGAACCCTGGAACTCTTCTGGAAAGCAGGGACTCTTTTCTTTCCTAGGCGTGGCTGTGGAAGGAGACACCTAAGCACTACAGGAGGCTATTTAAACCACACCCGATGGATGAATCTTGCTTTGTGTTATTCTGCATCCTCTGCAGCAGAACGCTCATCGTGTCTTCTGCATCTGATCCTGGGCCTAAGGAAAAAAGCTTACCAATTCTGCGCACGCTCCGGAGGCCTTCGGCGCTGCATCCCGCATCTGAAAGATAAAACAAGGTGCGTTTAAAGACTTTGGGGAACTTAAATACTCACGAGCCATTACTCCTTTCACATCTAACCCAGTGGGTATTCGGGCACCCTGCAGCCACTCCGAACTTATACCTGCAAAGGAAAAAGACAGTTAGAGCGCGCCGTGAAGCAGGCAGCAAGCGCTTACTTACGTGCTTCAAGGCGCTTCTATTCATCACACGGGCTCCATCTTCGCCATCGCCGGAACCCTGCAAAACAAGATACAACATTACTAAAGACTTTTAAAGACATTTGAATTACTCGAAACTTACCGTGCGTGAAGAAAACGACGGACAGCAGTCCTCTGAAGTCAAGAGGCCTGCTTCCCTTATCCAGTGAGGAAACTGGTTTCAGCACCCTGCTCCGAAGCAGATGGAGAGCACGGCGTTCACTTACCTAAGACACCTTACCCTTCAAATCAGACATACAGTGCACAGGGGTCCAGCCCAAAGAGCCAGCCGTGTGTTACACATCACCTTAGAAGATACGGTATACGCCCAGTCAAGACCGGCGCCTCTACGGGAATCAGGTGAGCGTTACACTTTATCCTTAACTTCCTCTATGGATTGTGTGGCGATTACACCCAGAATTCTTTGTTCGGGAATGATTGGTACATGTTTAGGGTTGATCAAGTGTTCTTCCACTCCCATCCGAGAAAGGGCATCAGCTTTACCGTTTTTTGTACCAGGTCGATAGGTAATTATGAAGTCAAACTCGGCAAAGAATAATGCCCAACGGAGTTGTCTAGAGGATTGGGCTTTTGCGGTTTTCAAATATTGCAGGTTTCGGTGATCCGTAATCACAGTAACGGTGTGTCGGGCCCCCAGCAGATAATGCCGCCAAGCCTTAAAGGCAGACTTGATAGCCAGAAGTTCCTTGTCAGTAATCGTGTAATTGATTTCAGGAGGCGATAATTTGCGGGACCAAAATGCCACGGGATGCAACTGATTGGTTACCGGGTCCTTTTGTGATAGAACTGCCCCCATGGCAAGGCTTGAAGCATCAGTTTCCACGATGTAGGGGAGTTCAGGGCGAGGGTGTTTTAAGATTGGTGCAGAGATAAATTTAGTCTTCAAATCCTGGAAAGCTTGTTCCGCCTCGGTAGACCATTCAAAACGTTTGTTTTTCTTTAACAAGGCAGTGATGGGCTGGACTATTCGAGAGAATTCGGGGATAAACCTGCGATAAAAGTTAGCGAAGCCTAACATGCTTTGCACACCTTTTACGGAGGATGGTGATGGCCATTTGAGAACTGCATCGACCTTCTTTGAATCCATACGCACTCCGCCAGGTGATAATATGAATCCCAAGGATTCAACTTCAGTCACGTTGAAAACACATTTTTCCAACTTAGCGAAAAGTTTGTGTTGACGCAATCTTTCGAGGACCATTTTCACGTGTTTCCGATGTTCAGATTCCGATGAAGAATAAACGAGGATGTCGTCAATGTAAACAACAACACACACATCTATGAGCTCTCTGAGGACATCGTTCATAAAATATTGAAAGGCGGCCGGGGCATTGCAAAGTCCGAAGGGCATGACCTGATATTCAAATAGCCCATACTTGGTGCGGAAGGCCGTCTTCCATTCATCGCCCTCTTTTACTCGTACCAAGTGGTAAGCTCCTCTAAGATCCAGCTTTGTATATATGCATGCTTTTCTGACTTGGTCCAGGAGTTCAGGGATCAAAGGTAACGGATATCTATTCTTAACGGTGATCTGGTTCAGGGAGCGATAATCTATACAAGTTCTAAGGTCTCCTCCCTTTTTTGGAACGAAGAACAAAGCTGAAGAAGCAGGGGACTTGGAAGGACGAATAAACCCATTTGCCAGGTATTGATCCAGGTATTGTCGAAGGTGAAGGTTCTCAGGCTCGGTGAGGGCATAAATTCTACTACAAGGAGGAGTAGATCCAGGTATCAGGTCTATCTGGCAGTCATAAGACCTATGAGGAGGTAGAGAGTTAGCCTGATCCTTCCGGAAAACATCTTGGTATTCTAGGTATTCGGGAGGTAACTGGGGAGTCTCTGAAGAAATTGCTGCCAGTGCAACACCAGGTGGAGGGTGACAAGTAGAAACACATTCTGGAAACTGGACCGTTCTTGCTCGCCAATCGATCAGAGGATTGTGTTTCTCTAACCAAGGTATTCCTAGAATAATCTGAAACTGAGGGGCCTTGATCACATCGAACACGATCTTCTCATGGTGTCCATCTTGACTTATTAGCGTCACTTCTTGAGTGGTATGCGTTACTGGCCCGGAGGCTATCTCCGTACCATCCACCGTAGTAATGACGTCCTTTACAGCCTTGGGACAAAGAGTTAGATTCATCCTCAAAACCATTTCATGATCCACATAATTGCCGATGGCACCGCTGTCGACGTAAGCTTCAATTGCATGTAATCGATCCGGATTATCAGGGCTAATGAGGACCATAGGTATCACGAAATGCGAGGTCACGGAACTGGTTTTCACGCTCGGCAAGAGGACCTCTATTCTTGTCGGGTGAGGTTGTTTCCCTGCTCAGAGTTTGTAACTTTGGTAACTGCAGCTCCTACTGCCTTCTTAGCAGGTTTCACCGGACAGTCTCGAAGAAAGTGCCCTGAGTTTCCGCAATAGAGGCATAATTGCAACTGTTTTCTCCTTTCCTGCTCCTTTTGTGTTGGAGGACCTTTCAGACCCCCTATTTGCATGGGTTCCTCGGAGTCTACTCCTTTGGAAGGAGTTGGCGGTTTGGAAAATACTCGAGTATCAAACTTGGAACGATCGGCCTTCCTGTTCTGCAGTCTGTGATCTATTTGAACGACTAAGTCTATATAGTCCGAACAATCTTGTGGGGGATTCACTACTTGGGCTAACACATCTTTGAGCTCTCCAAGTAGACCTCTATAAAACAGCGTAATCCTTTTGTCCTCAGGCCATTGAGTTTCCACTATCAGTCTGTTGAAAGACGCAATATAAGCCAAAAGGTCTTGATTACCTTGTCGCAACGAAAGAAGCTCATTGTCCAAGGCCTGCCCCTGTGAATGTCTTGCGAACAGTTTTTCCATACTGAGCTGAAAAGCTTGAAAATCATGGAGGACCGGATCATCTTGATTTACTAGAGGGATCGACCAGTCTGCCGCATTGCCACTAAGGTAAGAAAGCACGAAAGCTACTTTAGCTTGATCAGTTGGAAAGGCTGCTGCCCGGCATAAGAAATGCAACCGGCACTGATTGATAAATACTGCAAACCTCTTTGGGTCACCAGAAAATCGTCCCAGGTAGGTTGATCTGCACTGGATTCATAGAGGATGTAGAAGGAAGATTTCCCCCAGATGCGGGTAGCGGGGTCTGTCCGGCTTGTGACTGTAGCAATTGTCTAGCGAGATCATCTGTTCGCTCCTTGGAAATAATCAGTTCCCTTCTTAGAGCGTTCGTTTCCTGACGGGCTGCATGCACTTCTGCCCTTAGTTCCCCAAGTAACTGGGCTAGTTGGTCGGTATCCGAGGTTTCCATAGCGCCTGGACGGGAGTTTTGTGGTAGGCTTTGCGTTCTGTAACGCTCACCTGATTCCCGTAGAGGCGCCGGTCTTGACTGGGCGTATACCGTATCTTCAAAGGTGATGTGTAACACACGGCTGGCTCTTTGGGCTGGACCTCTGTGCACTGTATGTTTGACTCGAAGGGTAAGATGTCTGCAGATAGAAAATATGGGATTAATGAACTGGGTTATTGAATGTCTCTCTCTTCTTCCCTTTCTCTTCTCCTGTAGAACCCCGAAGGTTAACGCTCTCACCTTAGGTAAGTGAACGCCGTGCTCTCCATCTGCCTCGGGGTAGGGTGCTGTAACCAGTTTCTTCACTGGATAAGGGGAGCAGGCCTCTTGACTTCAGAGGACTGCTGTCCGTCGTTTACTGCACGAACGGTAAGTTTCGAGTAATTCTAATGTCTTTAAAGTCTTTAGCAATGATGTCTCTTGTTTTGCAGGGTTCCGGCGATGGTGGATGACGGGCTGAAGTGAGTTGAAGATGAAGCCCGTGTGATGAATAGAAGCGCCTGGAAGCACGTAAGTAAGCGCTTGTTGCCTGCTTCACGATGCGCTCTAACTGTCTTTTTATTTTGCAGGTACAAGTTCGGAGCGGCTGCAGGGTGCCGGAATACCCACTGGGTTAGATGTGGAAAGGAGTAATGGCACGTGAGTATTAAAGTTCCCCAATGTCTTTAAACGCACCTTGTTTTGTCTTTCAGATGCGGGATGCAGCGCCGAAGGCCTCCGGAGCGTGCGAAGAGTTGGTAAGCTTTTGTCTTTCAGATGCCGGAATGCAGTGTGAAGACCTCCGGAGCGCACGAAGAGTAGGTAAGCCTTTGTCTTTCAGAATGCAGCGCGAGGCGTTGGTGACAGCCGATGGCCCAGGTAAGTGAAGAGCTGTCACTGAAGACCGTAATGCTAACCTGTTCTTTCTTGTCTTTATAGGTGTTGCTGAAGACTGGATTCAGGATGGTAAGCCTTTTTCCTTAGGCCCAGGATCAGATGCAGAAGACACGATGAGCGTTCTGCTGCAGAGGATGCAGAATAACGCAAAGCAAGATTCATCCATCGGGTGTGGTTTAAATAGCCTCCTGTAGTGCTTAGGTGTCTCCTTCCACAGCCACGCCTAGGTAAGAAAAGAGTTCCTGCTTTCCAGAAGAGTTCCAGTGTTCTGAACCTAGGGAGTGGCTCCTGCCCCACCCAACAGGAAAAGTAGTTCCAAACAGAAGAGGATCAGAGGCTCAACTGGCAGGCAAGTAAGCAGCATGGTCTGCTGCAGGTAAGTCCACCCAAGCATTATGAGCCCGGCGCTTCCAGCGCTGGGACTGGGCATATTTATGAGCCTGGTGCCACTGGCGCCAGGACTGGGTCCAAAAGGTCCCAATTGGGACTGGTTGGCACTCGGAACCTGGGTTATGAATCTGCTTCCAAGGGAGTTGGGAAAACCCTGACCTTTTGGAAGCAGAGATCATGACACATGCAACGACTCCTCCGTAGAAGGAGGCACACCCAGTCTCCTCAGGGCCTGAATCTATACCTCTCTGCCCTTGACTCTCTCAAGTCTTCTCTTGATTGTGCTAAAAGGGATGTCTACCTTCTCTCATTGACACACTCTAACCATCCTCGCTGACTCCATGACACCCTAAACTTACTCCTTACACCAACAACTATTAACTAAACTCTTTCTGCTAGTGAACTTGCTGAATACTTTGCTTCCAGAATATTGTAAATCAGGGAATCTCTCCTCACCCTCCTCTTTCTCCCTCCTTCTACTTTCTTCACTTCATCTACTCTGCCATATTTCACTTCCTCCATCTCACACTTCAGTCATACCAACACTGATTAAGTCCCTGCATTGCTGATGAAGGCTAGCCCCTCCTATGCCCCATCAGATAATTGTGCTCCATAACTTGTCAAACCTATTCCCCCTGTAGTGGCCTCTCACATAGCTAATCTCTTTAACCTGTCCTTCGACTCCACCTGCTTTGCCTCTACTTACAAATTGGCCATGGTTATCCCTCTCCTAAAAAAAGCAAGGTGCTGATACAAACCTGCTGACCAACTTTTGACCTGTATCACTTCTTCCTTGCTGCTGTAAGGTGCCGGAAAGTGCTGAATTCAAATGCCTAACTCATTTTCTTGACACACACAACCTTCATGACCCCCATCATTGGTTTCGTCTTCTGCCACTCCACTGAAATGGCACAACACCTCTCAACTCACACTTCTTAGTGTCAGTGTTCCGCAAGGCTCTGTCTTGGGACCCCTGCTGCACACATAGTACACTTCTGCTCTCGTACCAACTCTTCACTGATGACACCCAGATCTTTTTCTTCTTTCCTGGGCTCTCCACTGCCCTATCTACCAAAATCTCTGACTGTCTCTTTGCTATTAAATACTGGATGTCCTCACACTTTCTTATGCTGAATTCCTCCCAAATAGAGGTGCTTTTCTTTCCCGCCAAATCCTCTCTCTCTTCTCCTCTCTTCCCTATCCAGTTCCCGTATGATACCCTTCCATACTCCTCTTCAGCTAGAAACCTTGATGTCATCTATGACCCTTCACATACAATCTCTTTCTTCATCTCTAAAACCACAACAGTGGCTCGCCTCAACCTCCTAAATATCACACTGTACACAGCTTCTCTTGTACCAACTCTTCTCTGATGACACTCAAATCTTTTTCTCCTTTCTTGAACTCTCTACTGCCCTATCTACCAATATCTCTGACCGTCTCTTTGATATTAAATACTGGATGGCCTCACACTCTCTTATGATGAACTCCTCCAAAACCGAGGTGGTTTTCTTTCCTGCCTTAATCGTCTCTCTCTTCTCCTACCCTGCCTATCCAGTTCCCACCTGACACTCTTCCCTACTCCTCTCCAGCTAGAAACCTTGGTGTTATCAATGACCCTGAACACACATTCTCTAGCTTTCTTTCTAAAACTGGAACAGCATCTCGCCTCAACCTCTGAAATATCGGGAAAATCGGGCACCCCGTTCCCTTTAAAAACACCAAACATCTCCTAAACACACTTGTCTTCTCTAAACTGTACTAGTGTGCCAGTATCCTCTTTGGTCTCACAAACTATGCATTGGCCCTCATTACAACTGAGGTGCTAAGTGCACCAACTTTACCACCATGGTGTAAACTACGTTTACACCATGGTGGATGGCGGATTTACCGCCCCATTACAAGGTGAGTGGGGCGGTAAATCCCCATTTCCCATTTTCCCTTCCCCATTCCCATTTTTGCCCCATAGGGCATAATGGGAGTGGGGAAGGCGCTAATTACGGCACCGTAAATTACGGTGCCGTAATTAGCACCAAGGTGCCTTAGCACCATGGAACTTAACGCCTGCAAAAAGCAGGCGTTAAGGTGGGAATCAGGCGTTAAGGGTTAACGGTGGCGTTAACCCTTAACGCCTGAGTTGTAATGAGGGCCATTGTGTCCCCTTGACAAGATTATTAACTTTACTACCAGGACTCTCTTTGAACTGCCTCGTTTCCCCCCTGCTTGCTCCTATCGCCAGCAGGCTGGCTGTTGTAAGGGTGTGTCAAAGAAGGAAGCTGACACAAAGGTGGCATGATTTTGGGTATAGTGTTTTATTTATCGTATTGAAAAACCTAACTGTCTGTATTTCTGAAAGGGGCTTTGCTGTCTCAAAACAAATACTAAAAGGGTCTATCAGAATGTCAGTCGAATTAATCACCACCATCATGTGTCACATCCTACTTCTATCACTCACATTACAGCTAAAGGATAAACTAACATAAAGTTCCTTCCTTGGGAGAATGACTCCCTTCTCCTGCTTCTCGGATAATGTCCCAAAAATGTTTTCTCTTACAACAAAAAGTGCCACGGGGGAATGACTCCCTTCCCCTGGCTTGTGGGTTTAGCCCAGTCTTCATATAGTTTCAGGTCCAGGAAAATGGCTCCCTTCTGTAGTTTCCAATAAAACCAGGGGGAATTACTCCCTTTCCCCGGTGTCACCAGGACAAACATCAGCTCAGGAGCAAGAGAATGGTTCCCTTCTCCTGATATCATTTGGTACAGTTCCCAACAAGGCCCTTCTCCTTGTGTTCCTTGGCACAGTTTTTTCTTACTGATTTCAGCTTCAAGTATGCTTTGCCACTCTGGTTCGTTGTTAGCAAAGTCCTGAATCTTGTTAGGGTCCCAGACCCTGCTCTGGTGGTCAGTGGTTCTCTCTTTCCTACTGTGACGTTGACACAGCTCCATGGTGCTCTGCGCATGGGTAGCACAAACCTTTTGCCCCACCACGGTTTTGAGACCTGCGGTTGTCACACACACAGGGCTCTGCAATCCCGGCAGGGAAAGAGGGTTAGGGTATCTTTGGTTGGACAGTTAGGGGGTGTTGTGATAAAAGGACAGAGGGTTAGGAAGGAAGAAGTAATGGATAGGTATGGGGAAGGTAGAGAAGGCATTTTTTCCTCGGCTCTTGCGCCCCGTCTTTTGGGTGCTGTGGTGTCACTCGCACTCTCACGCTCTCAATCACACTAAAACACACTGAGCGATAACCACTTTCTTGTATATAATTTTTGGTATTCCCTCACCACATGACTTTTCTTTCCCCCACTATGAGATAACAGAACCACATATATCTCAAAACCATACAAGAGCACTTAGCTTGCTTTGGGCGGAATGTCCTCTGTTTTCACCTTGAAGCACCGTTTCTCAGCATGCTATTGGTTGCGAGAAAGGAACCATTAGAATGTGTTTGTGAAGATTCTCTTGCACACACACAAACGCCGCCTCTACAGCGTTATTAATCAGTTATTGCCAATGGTTAGCGGGTTAGGCCTGTAGCACATGCACTGTGTGGTCTGTTCTCATGTCTGCGCAAACACGTGTAAGCGGGTGGCTGCAAGGCGTTAGTCAGGCATGACATTAGCAGTTCTGATGTGCTGTTAGTATTCTCTGGTGTATTGATCCACTACATGCGTATTGCTGCCCTCACACCCTCCAGTACTTAGCTTGACTCTGGCAAGGGGCTGGTATGCAATCCAGTGGGGCTTGGCCCCTTGCACGTTCCCCTGTGTGCCAAAGCATGATCTATGCACTGCGAGACTTAGCTTGCCAGGGGCGAGGGGCCAGTGAGGCAGTCTGGTGGAGCGTGGCCCCTTGCACGTGCTCCAGGATGCAGAGCTCTTCAAGGCACGTCTTGTCAGGCTGGTAGCTTGAGCGCAAGCCCCGTGCTGGGCTGCCTGAAGGACGTGGTGACATTGGTTGCCCAAAATGGGAGCCAGGTTGTAGTTTTGCCACCCGGTGTGCCTGGGTAATGTAGTTTTGTGTTCCTGATAGGGTTTCTGTTACGCTCACCAGGTTTCTGCGGGGACGTTGGGGCACGTTTGCAGCCCTCCCTGGAAATAGCTTCCCTTTGTCAGGCTTCTTCCCCTGCTCGTGTGTTGTGGACTGCGCTGGTTGTTGGCACTGCCCCTGCGAGGATATGAGAGGTCATGAGGATGCTGTGATATGACTGCTGTGTCCCTCGAACCCTTCCTCCCAGAATGTGGTGAGCATGTGCCGACCCATATAGTCTCACCTGTTTAACGATGATGGCGAGCTCTCCGTCCTGCTTCTCACTGCAGGGGCGCTTTAGATGGGCCGAGTTTCTTCACTTGTTCATGTGCGTGGCAGCCCAGACCATCTGTGGCTGAACAACTCCAAAGGTAAGTGTCCTTTCAATAGTATCTTTCCTTGATTAATGTCTGCATACTTTTATAATGTCTTTCCTTTGCTTTCTCCCAATAGGTGATATGCAGCCCAGTGGTAGTTGCAACGCAAGAAGTGAGCCCCAATGGAAGAGAAGAGAGTTCACGATGATCCAATAGATGGTAAGGATGGTTTTAAGGTCAAGCGCAAGGATTTGTCTGCTGATGTAGGACTGCAGTGCTGCTATCCAGCAATCTGCGGCTAATGATGGATGCCTGGATCCGCGATGATGCAGACTGAAAGCGGACTCCCGGGTAAGTGTTGTGGCTGGTAGCCGGAATCAGGTAAGGATGCGCTCTGACTGCAGTTGCTGCTGGAATTAGGTGATGATGCGCTCCAACTGCAGTTGCTGCTGGAATCAGGTAAAGATGCGCTCCGACTGTGGTTGCTGCTGGAATCAGGTAAGGATGCGCTCCGACTGCGGTTGCTGGTGGAATCAGGTAAGGATACGCTCTGACTGCGGTTGCTGCTGGAATCAGGTAAGGATGCGCTACAGGCCTAACGTGAAGCGTTTACATGCAAGTGGGGCAGGCTTAAATAGCCTGGCTCAGCCACTCATGGCCCCGCCCTGCCACTCCTTGAGGATGCTGCACGTGCAGCCCAACTCACTCCTATGGCCACGCCCGACCTTGAGGCATGTGGAGGCCCTGCAGGCGAAAACCAACACTTGCACCAGAATAAAAGTGTGCAGGGCACACTTACTCATGAGCCTGGCGCCAAAGGTGCCAGGACTGGGCTCAACTGGACCTGTTAAGTTGTGGAGTTAGTGGTTCTTGCCCAGTGGCCATGACAGTTTCTCTCTACAGAGAGGGTAAAGCAGCACTTTGTAGGGCCTGAATGGTGATGAGACTGTTGTTGCCCGATAAATGGCTAATGCCATATGTCCATGCCTGTTCCCATTATGCTTTTGTGTCTGGTTTTGTGCGGCCCATGCCTTCTTCCCACAGACGAGGAATATCTCCTCTTATGCTCTCAGTTTCTGCTTTCGGGTCTCAGAACTTTCTCTGGTGGTCAGTGGTTTTCTCTTTCCCACTGTAGCAAGGAACATTTCCTCTTATGATCTTGATATCTCTTTTCGGGTCCCAGACCCTTCTCTGGTGGTCAGTGGTTTTCTGTCTGCCATTGACGCGAGGAAGATGATGCTGTAGGCACGACTGGGATTGACTAGGCCCAATGGTTGGTCCACTCGCAAAGGGCAGAGGGAAGGTTGTTCGAGCATCTCTCCCGCCTGTTCCCTCGTCCCCTTTGGGTCTCCCATACCTCCCCTTATCTTCTCAGGAGCTTTGGTACGTCACTGGGACTGCCTGGGACCGGGTTCAGCTCCGTCGGCTCTTCAGACTTTTCTCATTGTCAGGGTCTGCAGTGCGGCATCTCCTTGTATGGCTCATCTTGCTTCCCTCTCTTGATCGAGTAATCGGGTCTGCACCGACAGACCCAACGTAGACGTTCCACAGCTGCTCGCCGGCGTTCTGTGTCTTCCTATTTCTAGTCAGCCAGGAGATTTTGAATCTACAGTGTTGGAGATCTGCTATGCCTGCTTCCTCTGATGGCTGCATTTGGCTCTGCGGCTGAGCTTGACACACTTGATAGTCCTTTGTTCCTTTTTATACATTGAATCCAGTTCCTCCCATGCGGATTGCACAAGTCCTTTGTTTCTGCTAATGACTTGTGCAATTCCTCATTCCTCTTCTGGGCCAGCTCGAACTAGTGTTATGTAAGGAAGGCATGGTATGAAACAGTAAGACAGACACAAGTGACCACAGTTCAAGGGTGTTTATTGAACTTAAATTGGGTTTGAAAAATGCCTAGCTAATCCTAAATCTAAAGATGGGAGCAAGGTACGACCATCAATTAATAATTACACAGTCCTAGTGGTGTCTTGTCAAAATAAAAGGGCCTATGCTAATAAACCTATTGCCAATCCTTACTACTAAATACAAAAAGTGTGGGAAACAATGTTATGAAATAGAAAAGTGTTCAGGAAATGATATATCAGGATAGTGGAGCCGTTAGCTTCCTTCCCAACGTTTTCAGCATGGGACGAGGCGGCACTCTGGAGCCTAGCACATACCGGATGTTGTAAGATGAGATTTTACTGTAACAATTAACACAAACGGTCCCAGTCACACTGCGCCAATTAGTGCAAAAAATAAATTCCAGTCTGGTGTTGAATGGTAAAACAGCTTGACACGTGTTTCAAGCTTTTCTAGCTCTTCATCTGAGGCTGATGTATCACACCAAATTTCCATATGTACAGTATTTCCACACATTCAATTACAAATCAACCAAAATGAATTGACATATGTATCAATCAAGGCAACATGTTGGGTCACACAAGGGGCAGTTCGCCAAGAAAAGGCAAATAAGGTCAGTGAGAAATAAATGCCACATTTGATATGTCATTAAGTATCCAAATTTTCACAGAAACGACACAATTAAAGAAGACAGGGATCGGAAAGATAAAGAAGGAGGGGAGGGGAGGAATAGGAATAGAAAAACAACATTGGTGTCACATTTGATATGTCATTAAATATCCAAATTTTCACAGAAATGACTCAATTAAAGAAGACAGGGATCGGGAAGATAAAAAAGGAGCGGGTGGGAATAGGAATAGAAAAACAACATTAGTGTCAATATGATTAGGTAAGCGCAACCAAAAACTATTTTGACAAAAATGTAGGGGTGAGAAAATTCAATTGAAGTGATACCTTATGTATGGAGTTCAATTGTCCAATTCTGGATATGGCAAAAGTTTGCCTGTTGGTAGTTCACCTGAAATCAGGGGTTGACATATTAGTAGATTGGCTGAGGTAAAAAGTCACACTGTGTGTGAAAGGAAAGTAAAATATCATACCTCTGATGCTTCACAATTGCGGCGAAATCTGAGGTAAGAAAGGACATAAAACAAACAGTGTGAATGGATTGATTATGCTTCGGATGGAACACGCTACATGTGCACATGCACATACAGTTATAGAAATAGACAAACTCAAAGAAGAAATTCACATATTTGATGCGCCAAGTGCCACTGTAGACAAGAATTTTAAGACCCTTTATGACATACTACGCAAACACCAGGATGAAATCAAAATGAGGAAATCACGTAAATTCTCGAGAGATGATAGAGACTATCGAGACAACAGAATATATACCTACCAGGCCAAATATGATGAGGTCTCTAGATCACGATCAAGTAGCGCTGCCTCATCTCCAGTAAGTTCTGATGTAGATAGTGACTCAGAGAAACAGATACCAGGTCCATCTAATCAAGAAACTGGAGATCCTTCTATATCACATGATGATCAACAAGATGATTCAGAAGACTAACAATCGAACCAATTAGTACCCCCAGGCCCATCTCCTTTTTTCGAGCAGTTAAGGAGATTAAAAAAGGGCAATTGAATCGCAGCAAAAAAAGTGTGTTTTCAAAGTCCAGTAGCTACAAATATCATAACCCCAGGCACACAACCAGGGGCACAAGGGGCGGCAAGCCCAGGCAGCAGAAACGCACCTCCGTCTCGCAGACTTACCAGAGCAACATATCAGCAACAACTAATGAACCAACAAACAACTAACAAACTTGATCACCTCAGCACTTATTCTCTCTCTTCAGCTGAAACAGCTGTCCTTAACAGGGGCCTTTCATTTGTACCCTCAGCTACCAATAACTATGTGGACATTCAAATTGACCTGTTTAAATTTGTCCGCAAGCTCAAGATTTCTTTTTCCACTCAAGTAAAAATTTCAAATCGCTACCTCAACACCAGCACCCTCCCAAATTTCACTTCAGACACTCCTCAGCACTCATGTACTAATGACTTTGGAAGATACAGATCTCCAATATCAAACATGTATCATGCAAGTGTTGTCAGATTTGGATATTGTACAACAGAATGTTAAAATTAAATAACTTACTAAGAATTCTAAGTTTACGCCCATTTTTCCTAATGATAATATCATTTTTTATTTTTTTAACAGTTTTTATTGAGTTTATTACAACAACCAACACAAACCAAACTTACAGTGCTCATGACAATGTTAATTCACATCTTTTTATCTCGTCCACTGTGCCCTCCCCGTCCCACCCCTCCCCACAAGCCTACTTCCCTTCCTGTTCCGTTTCTTCATCATGTGATAGTGTTTCTACATCGATTACTCCCAGTGAGTCCTAGTCGCCAGCCCCATCATGTATGGGCCCAAATAATTCTGCAATTAGTTGTTTCCAGGCCATAAAGGGTCCCGCTCCTTCCTCCCCCCCAACATTACTCGTCTCTTGCCATACTGCTGTTTCCGCCTCTGTCCATTTTTGCAGATCCTTCCACCATGTTTCTATCCTTGGTCTATGACATGCTTTCCATCCCATTGCAATTTTCCTCTTTGCTAGTACATACACCAGGTCTTTCAGCTTGCTGACATGCTTTAGCTTACGTGGTCTAGGGAACCCTCCCAATAGGCATGCCCATACTGTATCTACCTCAATTTTGATCCCTTTATCCTCCATCCTCTGTGCTACTTCTCCCCAAAAGCGTTCTATTATTGGGCATGACCAAAACATATGTACCTTTCCAGCATTTTCTTCGTTACATTTGGGGCATGATTGTCGCCCTGCATTTTTGAATTTGGCTATCCTTTGCGGCGTCATATACGCCCTATGGGTGATATATAATTGTATCTGTTGTAGTATTGCATTTCTCGACACTTTTTTTGTGATATCCCTGGGCACGCGCCCACACCCCCTCACTCATTGGGGACCCCACTTCTTCCTCCCAGTCTTGTCTAAGTTGCACCACCTCCTTCCCCACTTTGGTCATCATCAGCTCATATATTCTTGATATTACGTGACCCCCCTCTGCTATGTCATATATTGTGTCCATGGCAGCATCCGGTTCTCTCGATAATATTTCTTCTGGCCATGTCTCTCTGATCCGCTGTACCACCCTGTGATATGTAATATACTCTCCCACATGTACCCCCGTTTCTTCCACCAACCCCTCAAAATCCCTTATATTGCCTTCCTGCCATATATCCCTCAAAGTCGCTATCCCCACAATCTCCCAATGCTTCCTAATCATTAATCTGAGTTGGTTTTCTTGCCTCGCCAGAGCTACCAATGGCACCTGCGGGGAACAAGGATAAGGGACATCCACTATCTTACACGCTCTCTGCCATATTTCCTACCCCAGTGCCATCATCCTCGGGCGCCCCTCCATATCCGCTTTAGGACAACCATATCATCTCTTTAAGGAAGAATGGGGCACAATCCTGCTGGAACAACCTGGCTTCTGAGGTCAGCTC
Organism: Ambystoma mexicanum; assembly: GCF_040938575.1. Classification (NCBI taxonomy): domain Eukaryota; kingdom Metazoa; phylum Chordata; class Amphibia; order Caudata; family Ambystomatidae; genus Ambystoma; species Ambystoma mexicanum. The sequence continues at coordinate 234,239,882 of NC_090934.1, forward strand.
TTCAGAGAGCCATTTAGCTACATACTGGAGTTGGCTTGCTATTTAATAAATCTCACAATTTGGTAATTTAATGCCTCCTTTCTCATATGCATTTTGCAACTTCCAAAGGGCCATCCTATTTCTTGTCCCTTGCCAAAGGAATTCCCTGCAAATACTGCTCAACCTAGCAAAGAATTGCTTGGGTATCAAGTATGGGATGTTCCCAAAGTAATGCAACAGTCTCGGTAGGACCACCATCTTAAGCATTGCCCCTCTGCCCATCACCGCCAAAGAAGTTTCACCCAAAATCTGTTAAGAAAGGAAGAAGGCAATGTGCACGGAATCTCACAGTGTACAACTTTGAATCTAAATATGTGCATACAAAACCCAAGACTTGTGTATACTAAAACCCAGGAGAAACGATAATACCTATATATGAAAAGGAATGTGGGGTAAGCACTTAGAACCTCCTTATGACTGAAAGGAAAGTTGGCAAACTCCTTACCCACTATGCTATTACAGATACTGACAGCGCTAAACCCACGTAGAGGGCAAGCAAGGACAGGATCTGTGAGCTGACACTCTGGATGATACAGAATAAGGAACTTAGAAACTGTACTCACGAGGACCGGAAAGACCACTTGAATGTCAGTAAACTCACGAACCCAGTTGATCAAACAGGAACCCTGAAGGCTATAACAGCAATGGGTGGAGGAAACTAAATACATAAGACCCTAGTCAAGGGCCGAGTAGAAATAGTGATATAAAATAGTGAGGAAACAAAAAGGGCATTTACACTGGGACTAGTTACAATAACACCAACACCTAATAATCCATGGGAAATGAATGCAGAAGTGAGATGGAAAACATGGAATGGATCCCAATAGAAAGTAAGGATCAGGAGCAGGGAAATGATATCACAAAAGGAAACCTTGAGGCAGGAAGCTGAATCTATAAAGGGAAAGACTAAAGCATCAGGTTTTTCAGTAGCAAAGGACAGCAACAAAGAAACAGAAAACACAGGCGAATTGGGCAGCATTAAAGGGTAAAGCACAGAGACAGGCTGCCTGCAGACAGAGGAAGACAGAAAGGGAAATCCAGTGAGCAGAAATCAATTAAGCACAAGAATCCGAAATCCAGGGCAGAGGAACAAGAAACAGGAACTGGGCACTAGGCACAAAAGCTAGGAACAAGGAACAGGAACTAGGTACTAGGCACAAAAGCTAGGAACAAGGAACAGGGGACCAGTCACAACAGGAACACAGCAACAATGACCAGCACTGGACTGAAGCAAACTGAGGCTTTTAAAGCTGCTTAACGAGCACACCCCTCAGGCGTGCCGCCTGCTGCACCTGCAGCCACAGGTGTTGCCTATCCTCCACCCAGCCTTGTCCTGCAAGGGAGGAGGTGAAGCAGTGAGCCAGGCATTCTGGGAAGCATAGTCATTTGATTAAAGTAGCAGTAGCATGCTGGCTGCCAAAAACCTGGAATGGATCCGGAAGGGAAGTAATTTGGGAAATAAGGTTTTAGCGCTCCCAATTCATCAGGACACTGTAGCATAAGGTTCGGAGGAAATGTCCAGTAGGGAATAAACCCCAAAACATGCCCCCAAGTGGCGGGAACGGGAGCGAAGGGAGCGAGCCGTGACAAAATCTCATGTTACTTTCTATGTTCCGTACAGCTTTCTCTGTGTTATGTTTGTGCTCTGCTTCCACTGTGTGGTATATATCTATTCCAAGATACCGAAACGTGCTGACCTCCCATGGTATATGGAGAATCGGTAACTGCTCTAACGGGATCCCTCTATAGCGCCCCAATGGGAACACTCAGGACTTTTTGGGGTTCACTGCTATGCCCGAGAGCCCTGCAAATCGGTCCAGCACTTCGAGGACATACTGTAGGTTTTCTTCTGGGTAGCGCAGATACAGCAACATGTCATCAGCATACAGGGAGATTAAATGCTGTTCTCCTCTAATGACAATGCCTATTGTGTCATATTGCTGTCTCAGATATATCGCCAAAGGCTCCAATGCCAGGATATACAACATAGGGGACCATGGGCATCCCTGCCTGGTGCCTCTGCTAAGCTGCCATCTCTCTGATATAACTGTGCCTGTCTTCACGCTGGCCAGCGGTTCGCTATATAGCAATTTAGCCCATCCCAGATACCCAGGCCCTATTCCATAATTTGTCAAGGTAGCAATCAGCCATGGCCATTTGACCGAGTCGAAAGCTTTTATTGCGTCCAACGACACAATTGCCATTTCACTTGTCTCTTCATTCGCATATTCAATGACTCGGTGGAGCCGCCTGAGATTATTGGATATGGTCCTGTTGGGGACATAACCTGTTTGGTCGGGATGTATTAATTTAGTAACGACTCTCTTCATTCTATTAGCCAGGACCGCCGTCAGTATTTTGCTGTCCTGGTTCAACATTGACAAGGGTCTATAGGAATAGGAGCCACACTTGCCTCCAGGCTTATTGGGCTTGGGGAGCGGTATAATTATCGCTTCTCTCAAGGACTCTGGTAGTTTCCCGACTTTGTATGCTTCATTGAGCATGTCCAAGAGTGGTGGGAGTACTTCATTTTTGTACATCTTAGAAAATTCGCTGGGGAGTCTGTCTGTCCCCGGGGTCTTACTGGTGGGTAACTGCCTCACAACCTCTTCCAGTTCCTCTATAGTAATTGGTTCTTCTAACTCGTCTCGTTCTTCAGCACTAATCTGCAGCAATCCTTTATCCTCTAAAACTTCCATTATTTCCTTGTTATCACTTTTCTCCACATCCCCATACAGGGTGTGGTAGTAATTTACAAATTCTTTATTCACTTCCTCCTGAGTGTCTGCTATGCTCCCATTTTCCTTCACTATCGTCCTGATTACTGGTCTGGGAGTCTCACTCTTGTACAACCATGGCAGCACTCTCCCTGGTTCATCTCCCCCCGCATGCTGTCTCTCTATGTACTTTTTATAATTTAGATTGCACAACCTTTCCAAATATCCTGCACATTTCTGCTGCAACCTGAATATTACTTCATTGTCATCGTTGGTGCTACCTCCTCTTTTCAATGCCTCCTCCAGCTCCCTTTCCGCATCTTGCAGGTCCACTACAATCCCTTCTTGTAGCCCTTTGGACTTGGCTATTGCTATCCCCCTCATCACTACCTTAAAGGCCTCCCAGAGAACACCCGCCGATTCCACTCTACATGTATTGGTCTCAAAATAGCATATTATTTCTTCTCTCATGTCCTCCCTGAAAACGTGGTCCTTCAGCGCTTCCGCCCGAATGCGCCACGTCAGTATTTTCGCCCTTGGAGATCGATACTGCCATGTCAGTATCAGCGGCGAGTGGTCTGATAGGACTCTCACCTTATATTCTCTGTGTGCTATTTCGGCCATTAGCTCATGCGTAACAAACAAATAGTCCAATCTAGTGCGCAGATTCTGGGGGGCTGAATAATGCGAGTACTGCCGATCTGGTGGATAGCGTATTCTCCATGCGTCCTCCAGCCCAAATTCTGTTATCAAGGACTGTAGTATCCTGGCTGCTGGGGTCGGTCAATCTATTTTGGAGTCTGATCTGTCTATCTTTGGGTCTATTACGCAATGAAAATTTCCTCCCCAAATCACCCCCTCTCCCAGGCTTGCGCTGAGTTTACTATATAAGGTTCTAAAGTACGCCGCCGTATCCTGATTTGGGGCATAGGTATTTATCACACATATCTCCTTGTTTTCCACCAACCCCTTTAATATTACCATCCTCCGCTATAGAGTGCAGTAGCTGAAACGGCACATGCGGTGCCACCCAGATAAGTACCCCTCTAGCATACGCCGAATATGTCGCCCCCACGACAGTCCCTCCCCACTTTTTCTTGATCACCTCCAACTTTTCTTTTGTCAGGTGAGCCTCCTGCAACAAGGCTATGTCTATTTTCTGCCTGCGCAAATACATCATAACCTTATTTCTCTTTAGATAACTATTGAGCCCTCTCACATTCCAGATGGCTACTTTGAGGTCTCCCATAGCATGTCCGGATCTCCCCCCTCCGTCCCCAGGTGCCCACCAGTTCCATCAGGTAATAGTTTTTCCCTTTGTTTATGTAGGCTTGTTCCCCAATACAAACTTCTGCAAACTACTAACTCTACCCTAATGCCCCACCCTCTCCCGGCCCCCTTCCCTGCCCTCCCCATCACTCTCCCCAACTTTCCCAAAACTTCCCCTCTCACTCCCTCCCTCCCTAGCCCCAACTTCCCCAACTGTTGCCCAGCTCCATCTCTGGATCTCAGGCACCCCCGCATCTAGCCCTTTCTGGCAGTTGCCATACTTGCGGCTCAGCAGGGAAATATCGCCCTAGTGGCGGTCCGCCTAATCTAACTCTAGGGGTTAGACTGTCTCTGTCCCTTTGCACCCACTTCAAAAATCAAGCTCCTCGCACCTTCCACTCTCCTTCTGTCGCTACACATTCTATATTCCAGTCCAACATATTCAAATGTCTCATAATGCAGCAACCCCCCGCCCCAAGTCTTATTCTCAATATGCATGGCTGTCAGAACACTTATCATTACTTCCTGGAACTTGCTCCTCACCCTGCTCCGGACAGCCATGTGCATCTAGCCAAGTCTCTGCATCCTCTGGGGTGTCAAAAAAGTGCTCTTTGTCTTTGTAAAAAATCTTGAGTTTAGCGGGGTACAGCAGCTTATATTTCAATCCGGCCGTGCGCCGTCTCCTCTTAATAGCCACATAGCTGTAGCATTGTCTTTGGACTAGCATGGTGTAATCAGGATATGCAGTGATGGTCGCAGCTGCTCTTTTTATCGTCCCTCCTTTCCTGAAGAACTCCAAGATCTTTTCCCTCTCTCTATAATTCAGGATCTTCGCTATGATTGCTCTCAGAGGGGTTCCAAGTTGCGGTTTTCTCATCAGTGCCCTGTGCGCGCGTTCAACCGCAAATCCTTGGGAGAGCTTGTTTGCACCTATCTCCTGCAGGATCATGTTTTCCACATAGTTTGTGGGGTCTTGGCCCTCTTCCCCTTCTGGCAGGCCAACCACGCGTATATTATTACATCGCTCTTCCTTCCGCCACCTATGCTCGATTCTCCAGGTTGGCTACCTGCTGCTTCAATATGTGGACTGCCTTGGAATTGTCTTTGCTGGTGTTTGTGTTGATTTTCACAGCACTCAACAGGCCACTGCTCCTTTCCGCCAGCGTCCTTACAATTTGCCTTAGTAAGTTGACCTCCACTCCCACTGCATCTATTTTCGTTTCCATTGCAGTCCTTAATTCTGCAATCGTCGTCCCCAACGAGGCTTTCAGTTCCGTTATGGCTGCCAGTATCGTGTGATTGTCGCTCGGCATCGCTGCTCCAGTGTATGCAATAGTGACACTTTGCCCTGGGGCGTTGGGTGACTGCTGTGATTTAGCGAAAATATCCATTGTGGGCTGTTTGTATTTAGCCTTCCCCCCTCTCGTCGACATTTCTGTTCACTTCTTTACTTCAAGTCTGGCGCACAGGCTGCTTTCCAATCTGCATTCCCCACTGTTTCCCACCTGTCTTCAGGTCTTACACGGTGTGTCCCCCCTTTCTGTAATCCCATGAACGGCCCAAGGTCCCAGTGTTTTCACCACCAGCTTGCGGATCACTTCCCAGCTCTTGTCGCTGCAATGTTTCCTGGTGCGGGCAACCCCGCCTCCTGCCACAGTGGTTGGGTCAATCTGCAGTGGATCAATTTAAGAACGTTCACATCTGTGCTTCACTTTCTGGCACACTGGCGTTCATGTGTTGTGGCTTGTAGGAGTGCCCAAACACTGCCTCAGCCAACCCACAGTCCCGTGTCCACACCACTTGAGCAATGCGCCTTCACTATGGCACGGTCACCAACTCATTCTAGTATATTCGTACCTCAGGCATGTTACCCAGCTGTCCCGCTTGTAGTAAGTCTGCTTCTTCTTTGCTAGGTGACTATGCAGCTCGCTTCTGTTTTACCTCTGGGCCCCTGGTGCATGTGTCCAGGGGGGCTCCGGAATGCATGTCTTAGTTCAAACCCTTGCTTGTGCCAGGAGTGGGCCTGCTGACATCCGCGGGGTGCTCCCTCTTAATCACCTTATTCCAGGCGCTCCAGCGCTTCTCGCACGTGTGTTCACACTGAATGTTCATCCGCAGCAAGTATTATGAGCACTGTGGAGGGGGTTCAGGCCATGCAGGGCCAGTCAATCCTACGTACCCTTCTGTGTAAGCCGGATTTTCCATCGCAGTGACCAGCCCCTGTCACGCTCCGGTGTTTCTGCCCTGGTTCGGCCGATCCTCCACTCGTCCGCCCCTCCCCCACCGCACTCTTGTGATCTGCCGTGCTGTATTATTTCTTCATTACGGCATATCTGTATCCTTGTCAGCTGCCTTAATCAGCTGTCCGGGCGCTCAAATTTAGTATGGGAGTGAGCCGCTGACCCCAAATCACCATGCGCGCTTACGCTTGTTGTGAGGTTGAGTCTACTGGCACCCGCGAGACTCTCCTCTTTATTCCGGCTGTCCGGGCACGCACCCGCTAGGTCCTCCTCTTCTTCCCCGGCAGTCCGGGCGCTCCTGCACCTCGTCTCCTAGTGTATGCGCTGGCCGTTTGTCACCTCATTGCCTGCATCTCTCCAATTGTTGCGATGCAGGCTCTTGAAGTTTCTTTTGTTCATACTCCGCCGCCATTTTGCCATTAGCCTGTCCTTCCCCGGCAGAAGTTACTATGTTGCATAACTTCATTTTCTGACCTCCGCTCTTCATGCAAGGCGATGCATTCAGCTCCGCTCCCTTTCCCATTGATCCTTGTTCACTTTTTTTCCAAAATCGCTGGCTTGAGTGCGTGCAAATTCACGGATCAATTGTCGGATCCGGGAGCTCCAAAGAAGAACAGCCTATTCCATGGCTGCCAAGCCAGGCCCCCAATGATAATATCATTGACACTTTTCACCAGGCAGTGATTAAGGATGTACATAAATTAGCTGACAATCGGCACAGCAGTTCACTTCAATTTACTCACAACATGTGCAAATCAGAATTCCAGGCTCTGCAACAACTGGCCACCAATCCTGCCCTAATTATTAAAGAGGCAGATAAGGGCGGCAATGTTGTCCCTGATGGATAGACCACACTACATCACTATGAGTATGAGACACCTCAATACAGGAAACTGCTATCTAGCACTTAAAAATAACCCATTGCATCAAATTCAAACTTTGGCTAATCAATTGATACTAAAATGGCACAAACAAGGTTTACTCACGGATGTAGAAAGACACTTTCTCATGGTTGATGGTCCCATTATGCCTACGGCATATTTCTTACCTAAAATTCACAAGGGTGTTGAAGATATCCCGGAAGGGAGACCTATTGTAAGTGGAGGAAGCAGCGTCCTTGAACCAATTTCAATTTATATTAATGAGTGTCTATTACCAGTTGTACTTTTGACCCCAACATTTATCAGCGATACAATGCATGTATTATAAATATTAGACAAACTGGATTTTCAGGATAATTGTTGGTTAGTGACTCTTGATGTGAAAGCATTGTACACCTCAATTGATCATTTGAAAGCTATTGAATGTGTCAACTTTTTATTTTGTTTATTTTGAACATGTTGAAATGTTGAAGGAACTTCTATTTACTTTACAAAATAATGTATTTTTATGTAATAATGTTTACTTTAAACAACTGATTGGCATTGCGATGGGAGCTAGTTTTGCCCCGGCACTCGCGAATGCCTTCATGCACCATTTCGAGCAAACATATGTCTTCACCAATCTTGATTTCCAACCATATATACACCTGTGGAAACGATATATTGATGATGTCATTTTGATTTGGACAGGTTCAGAAGATTTACTTCACCAATTTGTATTTTTCCTCAATAGCAATGATTGGGGGATCCAATTTACCTCTATGTGTAGCCAAACCAAGATAGATTTCCTTGACCTCATCAGCCAACTTACTGAAAACGGTTTGTCAAGCAAAACATTCCGCAAAAGCACTTCTGTCAATGCAACTTTACATGTCCAAAGTTGCCACAAAAAACATGTAATTGATAACATCCCAAAAGGAGAATTTATTTGTGCCAGAAGAAATTGCTCAGAAATGCAAGATTTTGTTTTGGAAAGTGACGTGATTAAATCTCGATTCATATCAAGAGGGTATGAAACCACTCGCCTTGATAAAACCGCAGAAGAAGTGCGTCAGTTGAAGAGAGCTAAATTGCTAGTGCCAAAATCACGCACCATGACACCAGCCTCTCAGAAAATTAGGCTGATCACTAGATTTAATTCAGATAGCTATAAAGTACACAATATAGTGAGAAGACGTTGGCACTTGCTCCATTTAGATTCAGATATTTCAAATTGGCTTGATCCTAAACCTATTATTACATATAGCAAAGGCAAGACACTGAAAAACAAATTCATGAGCACCCCTAGCCATACAACCACATGGCTTCATTCCGCCCAAACAAAACGATTTCACAAATGTGGATGTTGTACTATGTGCAAATACGCAATTGAAATTTCAATGGCTCCCTTTGGACCTCAGGGTGAGCATCATGTCGAATCCTTTATTAACTGCGATATTGGTGGTATATTGTATTATTTGTACCTGTGGGCTGAAATATATCGGCAGTACCATCAGACCATTAAAAATTCGGATCAGAGAACACATGTCGACTATTGGTAGCCAGGAAGCTAAATATCCATTAGCCAGTCACTGGCAAGCACAACATCAACATCAACTTGACTGCAAGGATTTTATTCAATTTGTAGGCCTGGCCAAAGTCTCATTGCCGCAAAGAGGTAGCAATCTGACACAAAAGCTTTGTCAACTGGAGGCCAGACTCATTTGTAAATATCGGACCATGTACAATGGCCTTAATTCAGACCATGAATTTGCAGTATTCCTGTAATTTGATATAATCTAGGATCTAATTGAAATTTATGGTTCTCTTGCGAATGACTAGCCAATGTAACCTCACTATATGGTCCAACAATATTGAATGTATCATTCTTCATTATACTTTTGCAATTGCATATTTATATGTAATTGGGCAGCGCGACCATTTGGCCACTTTTTGCCAAGTATATGTGGGCTAATATATAAGTTTCCAAATAAATCCCCGGGTGACCAAGCAAACCATTTCTACCCACTTGCCTCTATCATTTTTATGCCACTACACGTTCAAGTGACACTCATATGCGTCTCAAATTGTAGATTAGTGAATTGTTCCTCAATTTGTTATTATTTTACTTATATTGACAATGATCCATAGGTCTCAAAGTGACGCCTTTACGCTTATTCATTTGCGAACAAATCATCTTTTTCTAATGGTTGAAACCGTCAAGCAAAGTATGTATCAAATTATTTATTCCTCATATATAATCACCACTTAATTTAAATCTATGGCTTCGTATGTGGTTGGTGCAAGTTTATCCGCGCCGATTCGGCAGGGTAACTATCTGCTCTTCAATAACTAAGTGAGAGTTACCTCACCCAAGATGGCGGCCCTCTATGGCCCACTAATTGCTCTGGACCCAACCAGGTCTAGCGGCGGTATCACCCGGAGGATCTGTATTTTAATGTCTCCTCCGGCTTGCGCTTCTTCGCGCTCAGGTTTATTTTGTTGCTACTTCTCCTCATATCAGGTAAGACCCTATTCTACGGCCCCTGGTCTCCTATTGTAATTTCTATGCTAGCCAACATTCGGCGGCGCTCGCACGCTCGAACCTCACGCTACGTTTATAACATAAACACTTACACATGCACTCCAAGCGCCTCCTGGACACTCATAACTATATAATGGTTTGTCCCATTACCTCTCATAATTAATTAAAAATGGTTGCTAAATCAACAGCCTTTTATTACAACTAATTTCCAACATCCGAGGCATAATCAATCCATTCACACTGTTTGTTTTATGTCCTTTCTTACCTCAGATTTCACCGCAATTGCGAAGCATCAGAGGTATGATATTTTACTTTCCTTTCACACACACTGTGACTTTTTACCTCAGCCAATCTACTAATATGTCAACCCCTGATTTCAGGTGAACTACCAACAGGCAAACTTTTGCCATATCCAGAATTGGACAATTGAACTCCATACATAAGGTATCACTTCAATTGAATTTTCTCACCCCTACATTTTTGTCAAAAATAGTTTTTGGTTGCGCTTGCCTAATCATATTGACACTAATGTTGTTTTTCTATTCCTATTCCCACCCACTCCTTTTTTATCTTCCCGATCCCTGTCTTCTTTAATTGAGTCGTTTCTGTGAAAATTTGGATATTTAATGACATATCAAATGTGACACCAATGTTGTTTTTCTATTCCTATTCCTCCCCTCCCCTCCTTCTTTATCTTTCCGATCCCTGTCTTCTTTAATTGTGTCGTTTCTGTGACAATTTGGATACTTAATGACATATCAAATGTGGCATTTATTTCTCACTGACCTTACTTACCTTTTCTTGGCGAACTGCCCGTTGTGTGACCCAACATGTTGCCTTGATTGATACATATGTCAATTCATTTTGGTTGATTTGTAATTTAATGTGTGGAAATACTGCACATATGGAACTTTGGTGTGAAACATCAGCCTCAGATGAAGAGCTAGAAAAGCTTGAAACACGTGTCAGGCTGTTTTACCATTCAAAATAAACAGCAGACTGGAATTTATTTTTCGCCTAATTGGCGCAGTATGACTGGGACCTTTTGTGTTAATTGTTATTGTACAGTGGTAGTATATTGGCAGTATACTCACACCTCTCAGACACCCACAGCCTTTGTGCCATTCTAACTACTATGTACAAGCGCTGAGGATAATATTGACTTACCCTGCCAATTGTTGTTCTTGAGATTTTACTGTAGTTAATGGCTTTAAGGTCAAATATCATATTGTTTTCAAAAATGTTCAAGGCTAGGTTATTTATATGGGGATCGAAGGTGCTCTTCAGTCTTATTACAAGGTAATCAAATGTTACGGAAGGTTCCTCACATGGGGGCTGGAAGTCAAAAAATACATTAGGCCTCATCTTTCGGAAGAGACTAAACAGATGTGTCCTTTCTTCAAAGAAAGTAGAACCCTGTGTTGGTGTGAAAGAGAGTCCTAAGTTCAATACATCCATCTCGTTTTTAGAAAGATTTTAATTAGAAATGTTGATAACTAGCTGTTCACTTGTCTGTTCTGTGACTTTAATTTTCTTAGTTCCTCATCTGGTTTTCCCCTTTCTAAAAAAAGAGGTTGATGCCAATGCAGCAGATATTTGGTAAATAGTGATTTGTGTCCCTGGGGGCGTAGGTCTAGTTCTGAGAATCCTATTATGACAATTGACCCCAACCTGAATTCACCCCATTGCACAACTGGATCTTTTTCTATTTTAGACGAAGTAGGCTTCTAGTTTTATCTAAACCTTTCCTCAAAACATCTGACTTTCTATGCCAATTTGTTACTTACCTCCTGACTATCTGGAAATAACCATTATGTCCTCTGACAGAGCCTTAAACTGCACAAGGTTAACTGGCCAAAGATAACTTAATATTAAGGATAGACCGCACATCCGTTTCACCCCATCATAATTGATGGCCCACAGCCCCGGTAATGCACGGAAGGGTCACCAATGACCCAAAATGGTGGCTGTATTCTTTTTTTTAGCCATTTCTTGTGTGCTTGTCCTTTCTTGGCCCTTTTGCCATCCTGGGTGGGGGAGTGTTGTTATGTTAGTTAGTCTTGTTCTGTATCGCTCGCCAGGAATGCACGCTGATGGAATGTTGGTGTATGTTTGATAGACAGCTCAGGCGAATGTTGAGTGAGTGTTGTGTGTGAGTGTTCCATGAGTGTCAGTTGGGGACCTGAGCTGGAAGTGAGAGGATTTCCGGTGGGTCTATCGTGATCTGACTCCTAGATGTCCCTTATATGTCGACTACAGTATATCTACTTGTCCCTGCACTTTTTAACTTGTTGCATTTATTGCACCTCTCACCTTCCTCCCCCTCTGCACTTCCCTTCCTCACCCTCTACCCCTTTTTTCATGTTCGGCACTTGCACGTTCCAAATCAACTCATGACCATGTCAGAGCGTTGTTTGTTTTCCTCTCTATTACCCCCTTCCTGCACTTCCGTTCCTGCCCTTGCTCTCATGCTATAGCACTTGCATGTTCCGAAAGTTTCAAGACCTTTTAAGAAGGTTTTTGTTTTTACCCTCTTCCTCCTCCCTATTCCGCACCCTTGTCTTGATGCGCCTTGAAACACAATTTTTGCTGTATAGTACGGATTACAAATAAGCAATAAATAAAATAAAAAATACCATTGTATCAACTATACCAACGGGCCGTGGTGCATATTTATTTCCTCTACTTTATTCCAATTAAGGCATCACCAGAATTAGATGAGTTATACAGTAAGTTTCTCTGCGCAATGCGTTTTACCGCGATGCCCAATATTGACAAATGATGTCATCACTTGATGGTGTCACGCGGCTCACACTTTATACGGTGGTCATTTTGGAACACCGGCCCTGCTTCGCGAGAAGCTGGCATTTCAGTCTAAGGTAAGAACTGGGAGCCTTGGCTACTGTTTATGATGACATCAGTAGAACCCTTATGGTCCCACATTCTATAAGGTCCAATCACCAACCAGGTTTTTATTTATAGATATATATATATATATATATACATATATATATATATATATACACTTGCAAAAAATGTTGTTAAAGGGACGTCATGGTTACGTTGCACTAGCAAAAACCTATGAAATTCAATGGAAAAACGTTCTTACAGGGTCGTTATGGTTACAGGTCAAACCGAAACACACCACAAATTCGCCAGTTATGGTAAGCTAAGCAACCATAACTCGTGCCAGCACTGTGCTCTGCTAAGACTAACACCCATGACATCAAAGATGATATCACAAATGTCATGGATGACATCACTGATGACATCACATGTCTAGTAACTTTTCATTAAAAGCCTGCCCAAGGGATTCTCAATGTAATGGTCGCAGAAAACTATCAACAGCCATTCAGAGAATTATCATAAGATAGATAATTCATTGCACAATCCATTGCTATAAACACCATTGCAGTACAGAGTTCATTCCAGTGTACGGGGCCACTCATGCAGAAACGTACGCATTGTCTGCAGCATGCACCATAGAGGATCAATATTGATATTTTTGTCACGTTGGATATTAAAATGCAGAATACGTTTGTGTCACAGTTTTGCGTACTGTGAAACATGTAATAAGTAGCTAATAGCGCCTCACTTACAACATATTTCTACTACTACACACAAAACACAAAGAGACCACAACACACACGAATACGCCCATATACAGGGAAGATACAGTAGGCAACAAAGCAGGAATAGTACTAGAAAGTGTTCTTAACCTAACTTGTTATCTTTATGCACACAAATTAATGCTCTATCACATGCTGTCACTGAACCCTTACAACATTAGTGTAAGAACATATGACAAGGGTAAGGTCTGCAAACATAGTACCTTTTCAATGTTTACTTATTGACTCTCTGTGAAGAAAACCACCTGCCCTACATATGTCAGTGAACAAATAAAGAGGGAGCCAGACATGTGACATCATCAGTGATGTCATCAATGACATTTGTGATGTCATCTTTGATGTCATGGGTGTTAGTCTTACCGTGCTGCTGCGAGTTATGGTAGCTTACCATAACTGGCGAATTTGTGGGGTGTTTCGGTTTGACATGTAACCATACCGTCCCTGTAAGAACGTTTTTCCATTGAATTTCAAAGGTTTTTACTAGTGCAACTTAACCATAACGTCCCTTTAACAATGTTTTTTGTTAGTGAATTTCATAGGTTTTTATTAGGGCACTGTAAACATAACGTTGCTTTAGCATAGTGTATTTAGAAATGATGCTATGTTTGTAGTACCGCACCTTCACCATAACGTCCCTTTAGCAATATTTTTTGTGGCTGATTATGATATAAAGCTCCTTTCAGAGTGTCACAATGTAAGTGGCAAAGAAGGGAGGCAGTGCGACGCGCATCGTATACCCTCCACACAATTGTGTGCTAAATTGAAGGAACTGTGGTACAGTAGAAAACACTGCAGTGAAACATGTAGAAATGGGTGACTGTTGAAAGAGATGGTTGCGCGTGTTGCAGTGCGTTTTCAAGAGCGCACGTGTGCAAAAGCAAGCACAAACATTATTCCTATACTTCCAAAAAGGGCAGCAAGCCAATGTGTGTAGAGCGTGCAGAATTCGGAAATGCAGTAATATCAACAGGAACGCTATTTGTGGGGAAAAATGTTTGTGCTGTGAAACGATAGATTCTGTTACTCACCAAACGGTGAACACCCGAAACTAACGACCACAACAGGGTTGTTTGGGAGTTTGATTGTAGAGTTTGGTTTGGAGCCTCCTACCCAACCCTCCTCTCTGTGAGGGAAAAAGGATATTTTCAATGATGTGGTCCTCTACTGAATAAACAGTAAAAAAGGACCCGATCACTTAAAAGAGCGGGAACCAGCTGCAAAGAAAGAAAAGATCATAAACAACAAATGACAGGTAAGCATATATTACCCAATGGTTCTCCGTGATATACCTGATATGTCCTCCCAAAGGCTGGCTACAGGGAACCCAGAGACGGCCTTCCTGCCTAAAATACAAAGCAGTGCTATAAAGTACGACCGGGAAACTCAGGGTGTGTAATAGAAAATTAAGTTGTGTCTTACCACTAGAGATACTGGATTCTCTTCAAGGGCAGCAACGACAGGTGTAAAATAATAAAGAGGAAGATTAGTAGGGGTACAAGTCCCGGGCGGCATGAGGAGCACTCTAGTTACGGGTTAGTGGAGCAATCAGCGCAGCGTCCTTTATGCACAGCAGAAAATGGAAGGAGTTCCAGTACACGTTGGTAAGGTATGGTATTAGGCAGTAATGGAAGGTCCCAGTAGCAGGTTGTTGTAGAGAAAGATAGGCTGTAGACACCCCAATTGGGAGAAAAGGAAATAACTCACCAGCCACGTAGTTTGCACAGACAACGTGCTGTTGAAGAGAATGATTCTGCAGGCGTTGTCAATTAGATGGAAATCCAATGGTCCTGACAGTGGATGCGTGCGCGAGTGGCACAGGAGAGGAGGGTAAGCAACCAAAGTGAAAGGTAGTCTTCGGAATTCAGGTGAGCGGTGTCTGTATCAGAGACACAAGAGCAACGTCGTCCAAATGGAGATTTCCTGGTACACGGCATGGCAGTGTCGGAAGTGGAGACAGAAAGCAGGGCAGTCCAGATTAGACAAGCAAAGTTCCTGGTACAGGGGCGGGTGGCGTCGGCAGCAGAGACAAACAGCAGGACAATCCAGATTAGATAAGCAAAGTTCCTTGTACACGGGCGGGCGGGATGTTTGTTGTGACAATAAACAGAGCAATCCGTGTGAAAAAGCCAGGGTCCTGATACACGGGTAAACGAAGGTTGACACAGCCAGCTGCAGGGTAGAACCTCTGTGTGGAGATGGAATCCAAACAGCAAGAGGACAACGAAGACAAAGCTCAGACGGTCAGCCACTTCAAACAGAAGCAGCGAGGCACTATTCAGAGCTGCTTATGAAGGTGGAAGCAACCAAGAGGAATGTCCAATTAGGACGCAATAGTTACCTCATAAGCAACCAAGCAGCATGGGAGTTGTAGTCCCTTTATGACACACGCTGCTTTGATGATTTCCCCTGCAGTTTCCATCGGGCAAAAAACAGCGCAACGAAACGTCTGACTTGTCGCACCTGAAACAGAAATGCAGACCCGCCTGAAAAAACAAAGAAACTCAGCCTCCCTGAAGATTGATGAAGTCATGAAAACGTGCGTTAGGAGGAGAAGCTAAAGACTGGTAACTGAGCGCCTGCCTTCACACCTTTAAACATTGTTCCAGGAGTCCCGGGCTCACAAGGCAGCAGGGCTATCATGCCTTCCATTGGAGAGCCACAACCATGGCTTTCCCCTTCCCCCCATCAAGGGGTAGATTTGTGCTTGGAGGGAGTTGTTTCCAGTCACCTGCCAGCAAAATCAAGTGCGAAAAATACAAGTACCAAAATCCTCAGAGCTAATTAACTTGTCACACCTGAAACAGAAATGCAGACCCGCCTGAAAAAACAAAGAAACTCAGCCTCCCTGAAGATTGATGAAGTCATGAAAACGTGCGTTACGAGGAGAAGCTAAAGACTGGTAACTGAGCGCCTGCCTTCACACCTTTAAACATTGTTCCAGGAGCCCCGGGCTCATAAGGCAGCAGCAGCAGGTCCATCATGCCTTACATTGGAGAGCCACAACCATGGCTTTCCTCCTCCCCCCATCAAGGGGTAGATTTGTGCTTGGAGGGAGTTGTTTACAGTCACCTGCCAGCAAAATCAAGTGCAAAAAATACAAGTACCAGAATCCTGAGAGATAATTAACTTGTTACACCTGAAACAGAAATGTAGACCCGCCTGAAAAAACAAAGAAACTCGGCCTCCCGGTAGATTGATGAAGTCATGAAAGCGTGCGTTAGCAGGAGAAGCTAAAGACTGGTAACTGAGTGCCTGCCTTCACATCTTTAAACATTATTCCAGGAGTCCCGGGCTCACAAGGCAGCAGCAGCAGGGCCATCATGCCTTACATTGGAGAGCCACAACCATGGCTTTCCCCCTCCCCCCATCAAGGGGTAGATTTATGCTTGGAGGGAGTTGTTTCCAGTCACCTGCCAGCAAAATCAAGTGCAAAAAATACAAGTACCAGAATCCTCAGAGCTAATTAACTTGTCACACCTGAAACAGAAATGCAGACCCGCCTGAAAAAACAAAGAAACTCAGCCTCCCTGAAGATTGATGAAGTCATGAAAACGTGTGTTAGGAGGAGAAGCTAAAGCCTGGTAACTGAGCGCCTGCCTTCACACCTTTAAACATTGTTCCAGGAGTCCCGGACTCACAAGGCAGCAGCGGCAGGGCCTCATGCCTTACATTGGAGAGCCACAACCATGGCTTTCCCCCTCTCCCGATCAAGGGGTAGATTTGTGCTTGGAGGGAGTTGTTTCCAGTCACCTGCCAGCAAAATCAAGTGTGAAAAATACAAGTACCAGAATCCTGAGAGCTAATTAACTTGACACACCTGAAACAGAAATGCAGACCCGCCTGAAAAAACAAAGAAACTCAGCCTCCCTGAAGATTAATGAAGTCAGGAAAACGTGCGTTAGGAGGAGAAGCTAAAGACTGGTAACTTTGCGCCTGCCTTCACACCTTTAAACATTGTTCCAGGAGTCCCGGGCTCACAAGGCAGCAGGGCCATCATGCCTTACATTGGAGAGTCACAACCATGGCTTTCCCCCTCCCCCCATCAAGGGGTAGATTTATGCTTGGAGGGAGTTGTTTCCAGTCACCTGCCAGCAAAATCAAGTGCGAAAAATACAAGTACCAGAATCCTCAGAACTAATTAACTTGTCACACCTGAAACAGAAATGCAGACCCGCCTGAAAAAACAAAGAAACTCAGCCTCCCTGAAGATTGATGAAGTCATGAAAACGTGCATTAGGAAGAGAAGCTAAAGACTGGTAACTGAACGCCTGCCTTTACACCTTTAAACATTGTTCCAGGAGTCCCGGGCTCACAAGGCAGCAGCAGCAGGGCCATCATGCCTTACATTAGATTTGTTCTTGGAGCTAAAGACTGGTAACTGATCGCCTGCCTTCACACCTTTAAACAATGAAATGTCTGACACCACAATGAAGGGTGATGACTCTGCGCCTTGCTCCAGGTTTTTTCTGGGTCCGCACGTTGCGTGGCACAGTGGAACCCTACAAGCGGTTGCGCGCACCACGAAGTGTAACAGATTCCCATTTGTACAGTACGGCAATGACACAAGTTGTACAAAGACACAAATACACTTCTTTACAATGCACCGCACTTTCTTCATTTCCGGACCAAATTCAAAATAACACGCCTACATGGTTGTCTGCATAATGGGATACATAATTATGCAGGAGATCGGAAACAGAAGCATTACCTGGCCTACTGCCTCCCTCAGCACAACCGGCACTGGAAATTGTGTTATATGGTGTGCATTTGTCCCTCCACAATCAACAACAATTATATCGTTGTGATTGAGCATCACCAAAGTCTCACACAGACAACCAAAAGCAATCACTTCATTGTAGGTGCTCCATACACGTACAAACCCACATGACACACTCCACACATAACTCCCACGGACTCTGTTTTCCATTCACTGTCAAGTAATGTATGTGCAATTCACCCACAAAGCATATGCTGTGGCTCATACAACATAATAAACTCACCCTCTGCATTTAGGTCGACAAATATACCGTATAGCACAGTCTGTGTGTGCACTCCACACCCAGAAAGCTTATTACGCAATCCTGTGTCCTCCACAGTCCCAAATATAAGGTGGCCATGTGCAAAAGGGGCGTGTGTTACACGTACAACCCTGCAACTGTTGCGATGTCCGCAGACTTTTCCAGGTGTGCGTGCGCGGGAGTAGGGGAATAAATGTCAACCAGAGTTGGGGATGTCCTATGTAGTGGTGGCTCTTAAGCAGTTTTATTTTTATTTTTTAAAACAGCTTCCACAGTAACAACTCTTTTTTTGGGCTTTTATAATGGTTTTTATTTGTTACACTGCGCCTCACATTCTTACAATAGCGTCTTCAGTGCAGCCTGTAGATTGGAAAACCAAATGTCATTGCCACTGGGCAACAATGAAATGCCATTTCCATTGAGAAGGGGCACATATCGATAACCAATGATATAATTCTCACAGGAGTACATCCCAGCAGCACGCAAAAAGTTACACATGCTTCTGTTGATAAGAGGCCTTCCCACCTCTGGCTGCCAACAACATTCATTGGAATAGTTATATTCTAGACTTGGTGGTATACATGAGAAAACCACCTTCACAGTGGCAAAAATGCGCTGCACTTCTTTCATCATCTTTATGAGTTGACGGTACACACTTGCACAAGCTATGGAACCCAAAAACAATGCTCAATAGTGCACTACCACAACGTGTACAGTACCTAAAGTGGCCACTTGTTGACATTCTGCAAGCAAATGGTCGAAAGTACGGACAGCGACACCGCACCACAAAGCCTCCACTTGGTCCAAATTCAAATTGCCATTAAGGCCTCTTTCCATGGCATACTGGAGCAGATCTAGCACAAAGCGATCACCCACTATAAAAACGGTGCGTCTCGCCATCTCTGCCAGCCTCACTCCACAGAGTAATGAACCAAAATATGGCTGCCCTTTCCTGTGACGCACACACTAACCACCTGATTGGACAATTGCAACCATCGCATTTCCACTGGCCAGCATGTTCAAAAGCGCAGAATGTAGCATGTGCACCTCGCAAAGTATCGTGAGGGCCGCGCCCCAGTAAATCATGAACGGTCCTTCTTCCCTTTATACAATCCTCTTCCCACCACGCCCTTATTAAGTACTCACACACGCATCCACCAATGCACTCCAAGATTTCAGCATTTTACAATGTCAGTTCTCCACAAGACTTCATATGTACCGTTACAAAATCAGCCTGCATGTGTGATGTTATTGGAAAACACATCCAGTGGAAAGTTTAGTGAAACATTGCAGGAGTTATACATGCACATTCATCGACATAAGCACCCATCACCACAAAAGAAAGGTATGAAAAGAATGTTGGCAGTATGTTCACAACTCTGTTATAAGTGCATCTGCGCACGATATCTGCCTCAAAGCGTCCATTACGCGTTTAAAAAGCATACTGATGTTTCTCCCATCTCCTACCATGAAGTGGCCATTGGTTGGTATGTGCTTGCAATGTTTTCATTTACCCATTGCATACAATATATATTAGCGAAACAGGAACTCTGTACTTCCCTTCCAACAATGCTATGAAAACTGTTCCCCACTAACCCACCTACTACATAACTAAAAAGAAGGCACTAAAGCCACCACTGAATGTATCTTAACAACCTACAGTCACTTTCCAAAAAGGTCAGTCTGTGCACGGCAGTGGTGCTTTGTACGCTGCACTGTTGCCACAGGCTCTTTTTAAATATGCTAGCTTCGACTCTGTGCCCTTAGTAACTCATCCATAAGAGCAGTGCGCAAATTGTCCCTGGCCTGAATGGCAGGGATCGTATCTCTGCTGGACTAAAATGTCTACAATAGCTCCCAGTGGCTGCAAACAATAAAATAAAAGCCCTGTGCATTATGCAGAAGGCCTTCTGGTCCCTGGGACCGCAATACCTTGCACTCTCACTTCCTAAATATCTGCTTGCTCCAGCTCTTCCCTCATCCGCCTCCTACTCCCTCAGGGTCAGTTGCTTCTACACATAACCAGATGGTGGTAGATGTGTTTCTTCTGCTGCGGCCTCCCTGTGGAACACGCTCTCTTCTCCCTGGACCTTGAGGAGAAGCATTGTAGTGTCTGAAAGCACCTGAAAACCTTTCCATGTGCTCCTTTTTTTTCCCCCCTCTCCCCGGCTCACTTCCTGGCTAAAAAGTATTGTGCACTGGTTTCCTACCGACCCTATAATCTGTGCCCCCGGCCACCTACTCCCTACAGTTCCACCCCTGCACTAGCTTTCTGCCAACCCCTGCCCTTGGGGACTGTTTTCTATAACCCTAACAGTCCAGCCACCACTTGATGTCTACACTTATCCTTGCACTTGCAAGCACCGGCCGTAGTTGCATTTATTAAATTTGTATTGTTCCCATGTACTGCACTTTGCCCTCCCCCTTCCCATTCACTTGCGCACTCTCAATGTCAGTTGGCCTAGAGGAATCAATGTCTCTGTCTGGTCTCTGTTCCGCCTCCCTTTCGTCAGCGCGCCTTCACACACTTACATGTAGGCGTGATACAAATGGCACAAAATACCATAGCACATCATATCATATGATGCACACACTGCATTCATAACAACATGATGCCCGCCACATACCTTAGTAACCAAGCATATTTAAGGTGCACTTCTACCATATCCTCTTCCATACCAGAGGGTATGGTTGAAGTGCAGCTTGTATGGGTTGTTTACTACAATCAAAATTAATGGGATCACAATATGGTCTTCCCACTGTAATGCATGTACTACAAATGTCAGAAAAGTGATCCCACAAAAGCAGCATGGAATGCATATTAGCAACGTTAAGCAAGTGCGTGCAGTGCATGCATACAAACAGGATGCATGCCCCTTACCTTCCACACTTTCACCATAGCCTCCTACATTTATCTGTACAAACAGACCTTATGTCACACTGTTTGTGTACGCACCAAAACCAGCAACCTCATTGCCCAATGGCTTAGCTTTCACAGTGCCAATGCCATAACTGCCATCATAAAAAGAGCCGGATGTGCCACGTCTAATCCTCAAAGTTCAGCGGAATCCGCAGCATTACTGTGCTAGAAACTGGAGGGGGGGGAGGTTGAGAGGGCGTTTGGGGAGGGGGGGAATGTGTCTTTAGGATTGTCTCTAAAAACACTTATATTTTTTTTTCTTTTTGCCATGTTTTTGTTATGTACGTGCATTCATAAGTTTCTTTTTCTTGTTTTTCTCTATTTTGCTCACTGTCTGTTTGCTTCTCCTCCTGACATTTTTCTCGACTGAAGATAAACGCTTATCTTACATTTCTACAAGATTCTCTGCAACGCTTCGTGCAGACTGGCAAACACAACAGCATTGCCAATGGAGGTAAAGAAAATGCCATTTCCTTGTAACCACTGGAAATCTTGCTGGTTATTAATGCTTTCATAGTCGTTGCAGAACATCCCAGCACTGCGCATAAAGTCGCACATGCTTCTGTTTATCCAACATCTCCCGACCTCTGGCTGTGGACAAATTACACTGGCATGTTCCCATTGTCATTTTGGTGTCATCAATGAGAAAATCACCTTTGCAGTAGGAAATATCTGCATCACAGCTGTCATCAACTTCTTTAAGTAGGTGAGCAAACATGTTCCCCAAATGTAGTCCTCCAAAAAGCACAACCATCACATCGACAGTACCGACAGAGGCCACACATTTACAAAGGAGATCCATGCACCCGAAACCCCACTTATAAAGTGTGCCCCAAAAAGCCTGCACTCCTTCCAACTGAAAGTCAGTATTGAAGCCTCTTTCCATGGCATACCTGTGCATATCATGCACAAAGGTATCACTGACTATAAGCACTCACCATCTGTCCATCTCTGCCAAGTTTGGGTAAATATGTCACTGCCCCTTCCGGTGAACCACACACTCAAATCCTCATTGGAGAATCCCCACAGTTCCATTTGCGAAGGCTCCATGCTCGGAAGGCCATAATGTGGCACGTGCGCAGAATTGGAAGAACCAGGGAACCTCGTAGACTCTGGAGAAAAGGATCATGCATAGAATAAAAGCACGTATTTCCAAGTTGTGCTATTGTGGGGAAACAAGGACCCATAGAGCAAAATGGACTGATGCCAATATATGAACCATCTGCACCGATTGATAAGTGCAGAGACCTGGGCTCACCCTACCTGAACAGACAGCATATAGAAGCTTTGCTGTTGGTTTGTCCTGAAGAAGGTTGCTACACTAAGAAGGCCCCAAGAGTGGTTTTAAGAACAACCGAAACACGTTTAGACATTTGGAATCTGTAAGATTAATTTTCTTTTTATATGCCGTTCCACGCGCGTTGCAATGCACGCGATGATGTCATCGCGTTGTGCGT
This sequence comes from Ambystoma mexicanum, assembly GCF_040938575.1. Classification (NCBI taxonomy): domain Eukaryota; kingdom Metazoa; phylum Chordata; class Amphibia; order Caudata; family Ambystomatidae; genus Ambystoma; species Ambystoma mexicanum. The sequence continues at coordinate 234,262,576 of NC_090934.1, forward strand.
AATGACGTCATCACGTTGACGTACCGTGATGACATCATGCACGTGCGGCGGCCATTTTAAAGTAATAAAAAGTTCGTTCTGCAGTATGTGTAACCAATATACGTATAGTCTTTAAAGGGCGACGAATATGTAAGTCTCATATGTTTTTAACTGGTTTTGGCTAGTTTGAATGAGTGTTTGTGGAATCAATCAGTGTGTTGTACTGAGGTTACCCCGGTAACAACTACTCGTTTGAGAACGAGTAGCGGCCAGTGGGAGAGCTTATTATATCATTTGCATTGTGATACTGTAACCTTATTAATTTTAAATAGACTAGCATTATTCTCCATTTGTAAGCCACCACAATATTTGAAGATAGATCCTTTTGTTAGACCAAAAAAAAGGTTAGCAATGATTACATATGTGACATGAAAAAATTGGTACGAAGTACAAACAATACGTCAATAATTGTTGCAGTTTAACCTGAATGACTGCATTCGATTGTTAACAGTGAAAGGAGGAGAAAAAAGAGAGAGTAAAACAGATTTTTTCATATATTACAAAAATATCTTTCTCCTTTACAGTTCTGATTAAATCCAAGAGGTTTTTATTTATTATTTTCAAAGCCAATATGCCATCTCGGGTTCCGTGTTGAATTCAGTGTGGCATGTGTCCATTATATAAATCCATTTTGATTCCATCTGTCTCCTCCTCTTTCGGGTAAATCTATTTTTTCAATTCCAAAAAAACTGATGTCCTTAAAATCTGATTGGCTGTGTTCTATGGTAAAATGCATAGCCATTGGGTATCTGGCATCCCCATTTTTAATTGCTCTAAAATGCTCCAGTATTTGTGTCTTGAGTTTCCTTATTGTGCTGCCTATGTATTTTTTATTACAAATACATTGAATTGCATAAATAACATATTTGCTTCTGCAATTTATGAATTGTTTTATGTCTTGCATTTTCCCAGTTGGTAGTCTGATTTGTTTGGTACCATTAAGCATTTGAGGACAGATGGTGCACTTGCTGCATTTATATGATCCCGTTGGTGCCGGCACTTTCAAAAAATCACTAAGATTGTCTTTCACTGGATTCCTTAGGTGACTAGGACTTAATTTATTCTTTAAGGTTGGCGCCTTTCCGTATACCATTGTAGGTTTCTCTTCAATAAAAGTATTTAATGTGTCATCGATTTGTAGAATATTCCAATGTTTGTTGAGTATTTTCTTTGCACTGCTAATTTCACTGCTAAATGTTGTAATAAAGTGCATTCTGATTTCCTTCTTTCCAGTTTTTTGTTTTTCCTTTAAAAGACTAGTTCTTGTTACTTTCTCTGCTTTCCTTATGGCATGATTTAGAGAATCTTCATTATATCCTCTCTGTAGGAAGTTTTCTTTTAGCTCTGTTAGATGTTCTGGATACTTTATATCCAAATTGCAATTACGTTTAACATCTAAGTATCTCTCCATATGGTATATTTTTTATGCTATGTTTAACATGATTGCTCTGTGCATGTAATTTGTTGTTAACAGCTGTGGGTTTAATGTATAAATCCGTGAGTATCTTTTCTCCATCTGTGTATATTAGTAGGTCTAGAAATTCTATTTCTTTGGTGCTCATTTTTTCTGTGAATTTGATGTTGTATTTGTTGTAATTTAAATATGCAATGTAATTGTTCAGACTCGATTTGCTCCCATTCCATATTACAAGTACATCATCGATGTAGCGGTCCCAATAAACAATTTTGTTTTCATTAAACGCTTGGTGCTGCCAGGCATGGTTCAGTTCGAAATGGTCCATAAATAGATTCGAATATGAGGGGGCAAATTTGGCACCCATGGCCGTCCCCTGTTCTTGTCTGTAGATGGTCTTGTTGAACAAAAATATATTATTTGATAGGACAAAATTTAACATCTCTAAGATCATATTGTTTTGATTAAGGAATGAAATAGATCGTGTTTTGAGAAAAAAATATGTTGTTTCTAATCCCTTGGTGTGTTGGATGCTGGTGTACAATGACACCACATCGAGAGTCACAAATAGGTAGTCCGTCTCCCAAGGGATAGACTCCATTTGCTGTATTACATGTTTGGTATCACGTAGATAAGAGGCTAGTCCTGTTGGTAAAGGCTGTAAATGTAAGTCTATGTACTGTGACATTTTTCCGTTAAGAAACCTATCCCATTTATGATAGGTCTGCAAGGTGGAAAGGTCTTGTATTTTTTAAGTATCTTTGGAAGAAAATAGATGATGGGCATGACTGGTTTATCTATGTCTAAATAGTTTGTTTCTTCTTCTGACAGTAAACCTATTACTTCCCAATGTTTTACCATCAGATGCCAGTCTGCTTGCAAAGTTTTGATAGGATTGTTTTGTAACACTGAATAGCATTTAATATCTTTCAACTGTTTTGTGCCTTCAGCGATATAGTCTGATCTTTGCATAAGAACAATGTTCCTACCTTTATCCGCTGATTTTACAACAATATCCTCATTTTTGGATAATAGGTCAATTGCTTTTTTCTCCGCTTTTGTCAAGTTGTATCTAATATTTGGATTTTTATTTTCTAGATATTTCTTCCTTAAATCTGTGCTTACAGCTTTATGAAAGAGATCTATTGCATTATTTTCCATTAAAGTTGGTATACATTTGGATTTCGGTTTCAAATAGGTTTCCTCTGTCTGGAAAGCATCAATATTCTGTTCTGCCATAAAGTTGTCCATTGAGAATTCTTCCTCCGTTAGATTCAAGATGTTAACTGATCCTTCCACTAGTTCTACAGTTAGGGGTGAAATATCTTTGATATTACATTCTTTCGATTTCATTGGCGTTTCTGCAAAGTATTTTTTGAGTTTCAATTCACGACAGAATTTGAAGAGGTCTACTTGTATCTGAAAGTAGTCTGTTCTCTTAGTAGGACAGAAGTTTAGTCCTCTATTTAATGCTGTGGTTAATGTTTCATCTACATTCTGTTTTGATAGGTTCAGAACCAGATTCACTGATTCCCTCTGTTGTCCCTGTTCCTGGATCTCGTTTGCATTCCTCTTTGTCCTGTGCCTATGTTTGTTTGATCCTCCTCTCTTCCCCTCTTGGTTTTGTGGAACTGGGTGTAATATTTCCGCCGGAGTTTGGTACTGAGGTTACTTTTGGGAACATCTTTTGTTGAATATATGTACTATTTATTAATTTGTGTCGTCGAAATTCCCCTAAAAAAGGAAGGTCTTGCGAGTCTGCAGATATGCTTGGTTTTGGATTACCATCTTTTTATGATTCACTATGAGTTTCTGTATCTGATGATTGTGTAGTTGTGTCCACATTGGTTGTTGCATTTGCTTTAGGTTTGAATTTCTGGTTGCCTTTGATATCATATTTCCTTTGATATGTGTACATTCTTCCAATTTTGTAATCTATTTCATCCCTTATGAAGGTTTTCTGTTTCTTATTCTTGATTTCTTCTGTGAATTTATTGAGATAATCGTCTAAGATTTGGTAATTTTTAAATGTTAATTCTGAAAGATTAAGTTCCACAAACCTTTCTTTAAGTTAATTTCTTTCTTTCATTGTTTTCTCATGAACTTGTGCTGATTGATTTATGATCTGAATCATCATTTCTTTGGAGGTTTGTGTTAGTAGAGCCTCCCAGTCTAGTAGTGCTTCTGTGTGCTCTTCTTCAAATGATGGGAACATACATATTCTTAATCCACAGGGTATCCTCTCCACCTCCATATACATCTTCATTGTTTTTATCTCCCACCATTTGGACAGTTCTTTTTTGGAAGCTGCTTCCAATTTTTCAAAAAGGTTCCTTAATCAGGTTGATGTTTGGGATGATGTAGATTCCTCTATTGCTTGTCTGTGTCTCAGAAACAGTTTTTCTGCTTCTGCATCCCTTTTATCGAATATGTCCGTCATTCCTAGTTCTGGCACTGGTTCAGCTTTAGTGGTAGCCTTTGAGATTATTTTGAAAACCCAATGTTCAGCCAATTTCAGCTCTAACACCTCTCCAGAGCGAATCCTATTTGCCTTATTTGTGCTTTTTTGGTTTCTAGGGCCTGCACTTGGAGTGCCTATATTGTGGCTGAGACAATATATAGACTAGTTAAGTGAAGAAAGGAGGTTGGTACTCCTGGTGCGATCCCCAGAAAAAACAATAGTCAACGGTGTAAACGAAAAATCAATTTATTCCGTGTATTTCTTCATACATTCTGCATCCTTTAGACTTTTATTAATCTCCCAACACGTGTTTCCCCATAGCTTTGGCTATGGTTCTTCAGGAGAGATTTCTAAATGAAAAAACTGTATTTTTTTCTATGTAAATACTCAGAAATATTCACTTTTTTTCATTAACAGTCACATGAAATAGAAGTACCATATTTGCCATGTCTAAATAGAAGAGGACAACACACCCTAAGTGTTTTCCTTTTTTCACAATCACGTTTTGGTGTTAATTAGTTGTATATTTTTGTCTTTCACTTTATAAGAAAAATCAGATTTTCATCTTCATATCTGGAAAATTATGTGCACAGAGTAATTGTTAGTGTGTTTCATTACAACTTGAATAAACCTCACTTATATACAGGTCTAATATGCATTTCTATGTGCATTGCTTTATCCTCCTTCAGCACTTCAAGTTACATTCAGTTAGAATGCCATTTGGCAAGTTTAACAAAAGTTTAGGCTATAATAGCCATTAGTATTTAAGGACTAGTGGTTTAAGGCATGTGGAACCTAGAGTTAAAAAAATAAGTAAAATAGAATGGATAGGTCCATAGTCTAGGTGTTACCTTCAATTTAAGATGGTCTTGGTCCATTTTATAGGTGTGATTGCCTAGATCCTTCCATGATTCTGGATGGATCAGGCTCTGTAAGATTCTACTTTTTATATGCCGATCCACGCGCGTTGCAATGCGCGCCATGACGTCATTGCGTTGTGTGTAATGACGTTATCACGTTGACGTACCGTGATGAGGTCATGCACGTGCGGCGGCCATTTTAAAGTAATAAAAAGTTCGTTCTGCAGTATGTGTAACCAATATACTTATAGTCTTTAAAGGGCGACTAATATGTAAGTCTCATATGTTTTTAACTGGTTTTGGCTAGTTTGAATGAGTGTTTGTGGCATCAATCAGTGTGTTGTACTGAGGCTACCCCGGTAACAACTACTCGTTTGAGAACAAGTAGCGGCCAGTGGTAGAGCTTATTATATCATTTGCATTGTGATACTGTAACCTTATTAATTTTAAATAGACTAGCATTATTCTCATAGGACCCATAGAGCTAAATGGACTGATGCCAATATATGAACCATCTGCTCCGATTGATAAGTGCAGAGACCTGGGCTCACCCTACCTGAATAGACAGCATATAGAAGCTTTGCTGTTGGTTTGTCCTGAAGAAGGTTGCCACACTAAGAAGACCCAAATAGTGGTTTTGAGAACAACCGAAACACATGTAGCCATTTGGAATCTGTGAGATTAATCCCTACACAGATGGGTTAATTGAGCAACAGACCTGAACCCAGTAAAATCACAATAGAAAAGCTGTCATATCTAACCAAAGAGGGTTAGATCAAGAAGATAGGCAGTATGAATGGAATGAAGAATGAGAGGGAATGAGTGGTAGTATATTTTAGTAGGTGAGCTAAGTCTTAGAATTGTTGGTTCTGAATGTATTTAATTTCTTCCAGAAACACAACACAGATATTCAAATTGTAAAAATCAAAAAATCTTTTTTCTTTGTAGAATGTATTTTGATATTGTTTTTTTTTAAATGTGTTAAAAAATATGTATGACACAATAAATCTGATTTTATTGTTGGAATTAACTGAATTACTGGTCGATATTTGTAGAAAGACCACATATTAGTAGAAAAGGCCACCCCTCTCTCCAATTGGTCCAATATATATTATTTCACTGTTCACAGATTGTAGGACCAGTTGTGATATCAGGCATCCCATTAATTTTGATTTTAGTAAACAACCCATACAAGCTGCACTTCAACCATACCCTCTGCCATACTGCCAGTATGCACACACTGCACCCAGTGCCCACACTGCGTGGCTTTTCATTGCACCATATCCAATCACACATTCAAAACTTTACCATGTTCTACCAACGACCTCACCTGTGGAACCAAACATACACACCTGCCAGCTCACTTCTGCTGCTCTGTGGCATCTGAAATGTTCTCCACAACCATTCTTTACAGGTCACCACCGTCTACCAGATGCACAGTCAAAATTGCATTAGTGACGTGGGTTTCTTCAAGTCCTAGGCTCTTGAATGCATGGCCTACGGCCATGCACCCAATAGGCTAGGCCTTGAACACAGGCACTGCTAAGTAATGTCGCCATGCATGTGACCATATCACCAACTACGCCATTCCACACCACTGCCACCAGCACTCCTACCCAACCTGCACGCGCATCCACTAATCACATACTGAACCTCTGCATTGCACCCATTCACAAAAACCAGTCGCTATCAGCAGAATCCCCAAATATACCAGAGCGTCCACCACCCCTACCCACACGCATTCACAAAGTATTGTTTCACTACCAAACTACCCACAACCTTTTCACAACATTGGCCCTACTTCAACAAATCGGCACACAGCATAGTAACCAAGAATATTTAAGGTGCACTTCTACCATATCCTCTTCCATACTGACAGTATGTAAACCCAGCACTCAGTGCCCCCACTGCATGACTTTTCACATCACAATTGCCAAGTACTCATCAAAAACGTTACCATCTTGTAACAGTGTCCTCGCCTGCGAAACCGGACATGCACGCATGGCAGCTCACTTCTGCTGCTCTATTGCAACCAATGGGCTAGGCCTTGAACACACGCGCTGCAACGTAACGCACCATGCATATCACCATATCACCAACTACGCCAATCCACATACACACCACTGCCACCAGCACTCCTACCCAACCTGCACACGCATCCACCAATCACATACTGAACCTCTATATTGCACCCATTTACGAAAACAGGTCACTATCAGCAGAATCCACAAACATACCATAGCCTCCACCACCCCTACCCACACCCATTGACAAAGTATTGTGTCACTACCAACCTAACCACAACTTTTTCACAACATTGGCCCTACTTAACAATTCAGCACACAGCATAGTAACCAAGCACAATTAAGGTGCACTTCTACCTTATCCTCTTCCATACTGACAGTATGCAAACCCAGCACCCAGTGCCCACACTGCATGACTTTTCACAGCACCATCACCAAATACACATCAAAAACTTTACCATGTTGTAACAGTGTTCTCACCTGCAAAACCAAACATGCACGCATGCCAGCTCACTTCTCCTGCCCTATTGCTTATGAAATGTGCTCCACACCCATTCTTTACAGGTCACCACCTTTTACCTGCTGCAAAATCTAAAATGCATTACTGCCATATGTGTTCTAAAGTCCTAGCCTCTTGAGGGCATGGCCTACGGCCTCCGGCCATGCACCCAACAGTCTAGGCCTTCAACAGTCTCACTGCTACATAATGGCACCATCCATTTCACCATGTCACCAACTTCGACTATCCACATACATAGCACTACCACCAGCACTCCTACCCAAACTGCGCATCGCCATGGAACTATGCAGCAACAAATTGCACCAGTTACCATAATGTAGAAAGGAAACACTCTCTCCTGCGCCCCTGTGGACTTTCATGCACATACTATGGCCGTCCCCACTTCCATTCCCAAACTATTGGGTCACTGCCAAACTACCCACATTCGGTTCGCAACACTGGCCTACTGCAACCAATGTGCACAATCCGCACTATGCAAGCACCACCCTGTACCGGATGCACACCCACACCTGCGTTACTGCGGTGGGTATGCTAAAGCCCTACGCTCTTCAGTGCATGCCCTATGGCCTACGGCCTTCGCCCGTGCACCCAATAGTCTAATCCTTCCACAGAACCAACGCAACTTCCTGCACCCATGCATGCCACCATGTGCCCAAATACTGCATTCCATCCGCATAGCACAGCCGCCCGCGCTCCCACCCAACCTATGTCATGTGCAAATCATTCCCCTTCTAAAATTGACCTGCCACCACTCACCACAGAAAGAGGTCGCCGCAAACAGGTCGCGGCAGAAGCTATCGGGCCGTTACGACACCTGCCTCCAATCGCCACACAAAGTACTCACCTGTCCAGCTACCCGCGACTTGACCCAGTACACGCGAAACCTGCAGGCACTCCTCCGTCTTCTTCCACCTACCTACATATGTCACATGAACCACTTCTCACTTCCCCACCCATTCCCTCCCTTCTTGCCACCAGTACATTTTCCAGACCCTTCCGCCGCTGCACTGTCCTCCGATACACCATGGCGGCGTTTCCCAAAAACTTTGACGCACAGCACGCTTCCCTCCAGCCAACCATCGGCAGCCTCCAATGTTTGCCGACATCACGGCGTACCGGCGGCCAATGAGACTTCAGTCCGCGGAGCGAACAGGGAAATGGGTCAGCGTAGCAGACCCAGATATCACTAATTTTTTGGGAGGTACATCTCAGTAATTTGCAACAAACGTACTGGTTGAATTTCCACCAAACACACAAAAGCATGCTTTCTGATCCAAGCTCCCGCTCCTGCCGCACATTTGGTGAAAATCCGTCCAGCCGTTCGGGCTGTAGCCGTGAGCAAAGTTTTTACCCATTCAGTCTATGGAAAAAAATATATAATTTGGGACCCCCCCTATAACTTTGCCCCCCTACACGAAACCTCACCCAACTTGGCAAAATAATTCAAAGCCGCCCATATACTTTTTTTGCAAAGTTTATAGACGCCGAAAAGTGCTCTTCCTATGAGTTTAGCAATTTACCCATAACTACACGCCCGCTACCGTGGGCCGTGTAATATATCCTTTCTCCTATATAGAAACAAATAGACTTTTGCATCCTATATGAGGAATACAAGCAGCAAGAAAAGAGCCATTAGACAATCGTGATATCCTGTGATAAGATGTAAGGCTTGGCGCCTGACATATGTTCTCACTACATTAATCAATAGAATCTGACCAATTGTGTACAACACTATCTAGGTCACATTGACACAACTACTACTTCAATCATATTTCTCTTACTTAGAAAGATCTCCCTTATTGACCTGCCCTTTGAGTACTTTGACTACTAACGTGGTTATCAATCACTAGAAGACAAACCCTGCTTTTGACTCTGAAATACCCGGGATTAGGAGGTAAGGCCTGGTGCCTTTTTAATACTGACATTGAGCCATTCCAACTTTAGGTGACAACCGTGGCACCCATACTGATTCCCCCTATGTAGTCATTTTTTTATGTTTTAATGTTTCAATACCTGACGTCTTACTACTAGTTAAGAGTCTGGTTTAATTTCTTGGAAGGAGAATTACATTAGAAATGTGGGCTTTAAAATCCAGGTGAATGATTACCCTTTACCATGGGAGAAGGTCTCTGTAATAGACTTACTTATATATTAAAAGACATATTGAGTGAAAGATAGATATTTTATTTTAATATTTAGTTTATTTGATAGATTATGTAAATAAGGTTCTGGAACTATGATCTAACTAATTTGCTCCTGACGAAGGGTGTTTATCCGAAATGTGTAGAGCTCTGAATCTGAACTTGGATGACTTTTTTGTTTTTATTAAAAATCCTATGATGTATTTTATATTACTTTTTCTGTATTCCTCTCTGGAAAATGTACTGACATTGTTTCTTATAAACGGACTGTTTAAAGTACAATGGTGTGCAGGGGGCACGAGGGTCCTTAACTTTAAGTCTCTTACTTTCCATTGGCCTTGTGGCAGGGCTGCTACCCTTTCCCCTGCATCCCAAGTGTATGTAATTTAGACTACCTGTGACTAAACCAATTGTTCTACATAGGTGTGCATCCTGGTGAACTTAGTACTTGTTCTAGGTACTTTAATATGGCCAATTGCTTAAAAGATTCTCCTTGGGTATATCTGGGTCCCAAACCTAGGTTTTGAGGCTTCTCTTGCCCCTTTCCTTGATCCCGACAGCCACTGTACCTTCTGGGACTCTGTTGGTTCTTCTCCGTCAGTCGCATGCTTCTCCGATGACTGGTTCGGCCTCTCCCGTTCTTGTGCTGCTTCTGCGGCATCTGCAGCAGCTCCGTATCATTTCTCTCTGGGCGGATTGCACGTCCTGCCACAACCACGCGTTCCGGTTACGGCTTCCACTCAGACTTTTGCTCTGCCAGTTCCTAAGTCCGCCCAAGCACAGCAGACTGGATAGGGCCTATCAGCAGCAACCTCTCTCTTCCACACTGGACATCCTCCAGACTCGCAGATCCTCCTGGACAACTTGGTAAATCCTTCTGTGTTTTATTTTATAATGAATGGGCAACAACAACTAGCATGCTCATTCAAGTTCTCCTGATGAATCTTCATTGCTCCTCATTCCCTCCTGGATGAGGGATATAAGGGGTATGGGGATGTATGCGAGGTGGTTGTGGGGTCGGAATACCGCGTTCACCCAAGTTGTTCTCCCTGGTCCCCAGAGGGGGAGTCTCCCCCCATGAGATCCTCCCGTTGAGTACCACGCCCAGGGGGACTATCGGGTAGCGGCCTTACCTCCCTGGACTCATGGAAAGGGGCTCCCCCTCGGGGAGAAGTGACGACAGCTCTGGATTTGTCACAGTCTTCATAGCCAACAATCTACTGTATACTTTGTACTATTTATTATAGCACATTAGTAAGTTAGGAATTCATAGTGGTTTATATAAATTACCTATTATGCTATTGAGCACTTCAGAGACAAAAAATCCAACATCTGAGCAGAGGACTGACCTACGATCAGTAATGTCTGATACCCAGCGACACCAGCACAGAGATGCAGTGGTGGTTGGATCATATGGAAACATGGAACGGAAAAGCAATATTTGGATAAACTCTAGATGCAGTGATCGAGTTGGATGCCAGCATATCCAGATGAGGTGCTAAGATTAGAGCTTTAAGCCTTTTCACAGAGAAATGCTGTGTACTTCTCTGGATGGATAATATCTTGATGGTGAGCTATATCGAACATCTAGGGGTAGAGGATCCAAACTCCTGGCAGAACTGCCCAAAAATGTTTGGCACTTCTGCCTGGAGAAAAACATTTCGGTTCAAGTAGACTACCGGGTGTGATTAGCGAACACAGTGGCGGGTTGGAATTTGAGGTACCTGAAGGATGCCAGTGACTGGATGCTGCACAGTGGAGTGTTCCAGGGCCTGGTAGTCATGTGGGTGCCTTGCACAACGGACCGTATCGCCTCAAAACTCAATCGACTGCTGGAGACGTTTTTGAGCTGGAGACCGGATCCAGCAGCAACGGTCGCTTTTCTCCAGCAATCATGATTTTGCATACGCTAGCTGTCATCACGGGACAAGCAGTCAGGCTAGTAATAATAACACAATTTTGGTCATACTAGGCATGAATCCAATTCTCCTAGAACTCTCGACCGAACCGCTGATACTTCTTTCCTGAACCTCTCACATCATACAGAATCTGCAAGGGAGCTCTATCCGTTGGTGCTGGACAGGACGTTCTCTATAGTAGCATGGAGGATTTCTGGAGTTCCTGTGGAAAGCCAGGGCTTTTATTTATTTATTTATTTTGTTGCTTATGTAGCGCGCCAGGCCCAAAGACATCTGAGCGCTTTCTTACAGTTAAGGTTACAATTGTTTCCAAGGTTACATATATACAACAGTCCTCAACAATAATAGATACAGTTTGTTGAGGGATGATACATTATTTGCATGGTTACATAGATGAGTCCAAAGAAGACTAGTGAATATTCTTATATACAACAAACATGAGTGGGGTAAGTTAATTACCCAGGCTTTGTGTAAAGAGGTAGGTTTTGAGTTGTTTACGGAATATACAAAAGGATTCTTGTGCTCTAAATTGGACAGGCAGGGTATTCCACTGCTTGCTAGCAATAATAGGAAAGCTACTGCCACCTGCTTTTTTAAGCTTAAATCTTGGCGTGGCGAGAAGGTGCATGTAGGCTGCTCTTGTGGGCCTTGCAAAATGGGGTTTTGTTATTTTGTCTGACAAGTAAGAGGGAGCCACTCGTTGAAGACATTTGTGTGTCAGGGTTTTTTGAACAGGATTCGTTCTTGTACAGGAAGCCAGTGGAGTTTCTGTCTTGTTGAGGAGATATGAACTGATCTAGGGATGTTAAGTGCGGCTCTAAGGGTGTTATTGTGCAGCACTTGGAGTTTTCAGATGTTATGGATTTTAGTGCCGGCATATAAGGCATTGCAATAGTCGAGCCGGGTCAGGACTAGGGCTCTGGCCAGAGTAATGCAGCTGTCAGATGACAAAAATTGTCTGCAAGCGTTGATGAGTTTACAAGTGCAAGTTGTAGCTGATGTGGTAGCAATTACTTGTTTTGCGAGTGTGAGCAACGAGTCAAGGTAAAATCCCAGTGTTTTTACCTCGTTCGAGACTTTGATGGTGTTACCATGAATGTTAAAGGATATAAAGGCATCATTTAGTTTGGCGAGCCTGAGTTGAGAGCCTATGAGGGCCAGCTTGGTCTTTTCATTCAAGCACAGCCTTTGACGTGCCATCCAAGCTTGGATGGTTAGGTAAATGGCATTGAGTGTGGCTGTGCCGGTCGCATGGTCCCCAGTGATAGGTATGAGGATTTGGGTGTCATCTGCGTAGTTAGTGTAGGTGACACCTAAATCATCAAGACGGTCGAATAGGGGCTTAGTAAATATGTTGTATAATGCTGGAGATACACATGATCCCTCAGGTACTCCACATGAGACAATTGTCGGTGGTGCTTCAACCTTGGGGGAGAAGACTCTCATTGTTCTGTCTGATAGGAATGATTTTATCCATTGGGTGGTGTTAGGGGAGAAATGTGCTGCTGAGGCTAGGTGTTTGCACATGATGTTGTGGTCTACGAGATTGAATGCAGCTGAGAGGTCAAGGAGGAGAAGTAGGGCTAACTTCCCTCTATATTTTAGGTCGTCCATTTGGATTTTTAATTCCAGGAGTGCTGTTTCCGTCCCATGTCTTGGGTGGAATCCTGACTGACATATCCCAAGGATGTTATTAGGTTCAAGATAATTTTGTATTTGAAGGTAGGCTACCCTGTATAGAATTTTCAATAGAAAGGGTACTGTTGTTATTAGGCGGTAGTTGGTGGATATGTTTGGGTTGAGGGTAGTTTTTTTAGTAGGGGTAATACCTAGGCATTCTTTAGGTCAATGTGGACACAGTTGTTTTTGAACGATGCATTGATAAGATTAATGATGAATGGTGTGAGTTGGGGGGCGCCATCTTTAATGACTGTTGCCGGGCAACGGTCACCTTGGCTCCTTGAGGGTTTTAGACTTGAGATAATTTGGAGAACTTCTGAATTTTTGACCTCAGTAAACTCAAATTGTGGCACTTTATTGTTGGTTAGGGAGTACACGTGGTGATTGGGAGGATCAGCGAGTTTAATTAGGGTCTTTTTGCTTCAATCCTTGACTGTAGTCATGTGATTTTGTCTTGGAGAGCATTCTGTATGTTCAGACACCAGTTCGCATCTTTGTTGCAACTTTCCAGTGGGGGAATTAGGGTTTCTAATTCTCTGAGGATTGAAAACAATTCCTTTGTTTTTGAGTTAGCCTTCGTGATTCTATCATTATACAGCAAGCTTTTTGTTAGGAGGACTTGTTGTTTTGAAGGGCGACTCTGTCAAATTTCTGTTTATTTAGCTAAGTGGGGGATTTTTATCAGTGAGATTCAGCTTTTCTCTAAGCATTTCTTAATGCTTTTAATTTGGGAGTGAACCACCCATTTAAGTGGGCAGGTTGTTTGGCTTTGCGTACGGCAAGAGGAGCTAGTTTGTCTATAGCTGCAAGTATAGTTTTGTTATACTGTTGAGTCATTTTTGTCGGATCAGAGTTACCAGCGTTTTGTGTTACTAAGATAGGTTGCAACAAAGGTAATAGGTTATTGACTGTGATATTATGTTTGTTTCTTGACGGTGCAGCTGGGGCCCGGTTTAGGAGATTGGTGCGGCTAATTTTAGTATTGATATTGAATGAGGTCAGACCACGGACAGGGAGAGCTTGAGATGATGGCCGAATTGCAGTTCATATCCGCGAGCCAGTCGAGGATACAGCCTTTCACATGTGTGGGATTCTGGATCCGGTGCGAGAGACCGAGTGCTGACATAGTGTTGGCAAGGGATAGAGCGTTTTTGTCAAGTGGGTCATTGAAACCTTGGTTGAAGTCACCCAATATTATGGTTTGTGATTTAGGTTTGGCATTGGATGATATAATTTATGTTACATCGTTTTCGAAGGTAATTACAGGCCTGGGAGATCGGTAGATGAGGTGGATATTCAATGTGGCAGTAGCGGACAGTGACTTTTTACTCAGAGTAGTTCTCCCGAAGTGATAGGAGTGATAGGTATTTCTCTGATGTTCAAGGTGTTTTTTGCAACCATGGCTACACCTCCAACTTTGGCTGGAGGTCTGTCCATCTTACAGATGGAGTAGCTATCTGGCACGGTGAGGCCTGGGCCTGCATTCGCGTGGAGCCATGATGCTGTTGTGGCTAGGAAGTCCAGATTATGTTTTATAATGATGTCTGCTATGTCTAGTGCATGTGCTGGAAGAGATCTTGCGTTAATGAGAACACCTAAGATGTTGTGGTCTGGTGGAGATTTGGTAAGTGTGTACAGGTGCGGGCAGTTCTGAGTGTTAAGAGTGCATTCCATTTTAGGATAGTGGGGGCATTGGTGATAATAATGTCTCTCGAAGGCTTAGTTCTAGTTGCTAAATTGTTGTTTCTAAGTGTCAGTGGGCAAGTGCGAGTGAGGCACTGAGAGGTTGCCAAAAATATAGATCTGCATTTGTTGCTATACTTGCTCAAGTTGTTATTCGCTTGGAATGCCTTGTGGTGGTGGTTGAGAGCTGCAGGGAGGAAGTTAGTCGGTTGGATGGAGCTGGAGTCTGGAAGATGTAGAGGCATGGATATGAATCGGGATGATCTGAGACTGGGCAAGGTCCCTACATGACGTGCAAGAGTGTAGTGTTTAATTAGGGGGGCAGACATGTTAGTCATTTTAGTTGACATGCTGTTAGGGTTTAATGGTAATTACTGCACAGTTAACAGTGGTAAGGGCCAATGAGGATCCTTAGTGTGCAACTGCAGTTGGCATTGTGATGTGAACCTAAGCACTTTACAGGATCCTGCTAAGGGCGCACCAGTAGGGTTTAAGCAACACCAAGCACATATAAGCACATATAAGAACATATAAGACAGTGTAAATCAGTACATTTCACAACTTATTTGCTAGAGGTACACAGGTGGCGCAGAGGGGGCGTTAGAACCACTGCAGGCATATTTCAGAGCATATGAGGCATGTAAGTCAGGGCATTTCACACCTTATTGGCTAGGCACACACAGGTGGCACACAGGAGGCAATTGAACAACTGCAGGCGTATTGAAAGCATATGATGCAATGTAAGTCAGTGCATTTCACAACTTATTGGCTAGAGGCACACAGGAGGCACACAGGAGGCAGGCAGTATGGCAAAAGCAAAATTAGAGATTGCAGAGCACCAAATAACAGGAGCGTAAAAATTGACTTGAAGTAGTTCAGGGTGAGTGAAGTCAGTGACTAAGGAGAGCTGTGTGGCATGAGTCAACTCCCCACCGTTTGAAGTGGAGAAGTGACGCTCGTTGAATAATTTGCAAGGACTCCATTTATGACATACGTTTAAGGGCATAATCGTCCGTATTCACCGTGGATTCACGATACAAGCATTAGAAAGTTGTGCACACAGAGTTGAGAGGTAAATGCAGGCTGTGCTACGTGCATTGTGCGATGAGTCAGAACGCAAGAGTGCATCAAGAGGCATGTAAAGTCGCTTTCTGATAGACAGAGGATGAGATTTAAAATCGCTTTGTGGGTAATCTCATGCCGTTCTGCAGGCTGCGGTGTTGGGTAGGTTGTTCCGTGCGCATATGCGAATTTAGAAGCACATATAAGAATGAAGGTTTGCATGGTATATTCACCCCTACTCTCACCGAAATTGATGTGGCACGATGCTGTTGAGATCCAGCTTCTCCTGAAGCTGATAAGAGGGATCCAGGTGGAGAGGGCTCCTGGCCTTCCGGCGTATGTGCAGCAGACATATAGGCGATTCATCTGAGGTTCTTGGTCTTCGGGAACAGCTAGGTCTTACAGAGCAGCTTAGAACTGCTGGCATAGCTGGTGCATGCAGAAGGGCCGAGATGCCATTAAGACTGATGTGGTAGAATTTGCTAATTCCGTCAGAGTTGGCTTCGGAGAGCAAAGCATACATAACAGTGAATGTGGTTAGGTCAGCAACTTTGGCAGAACACATAATAATAGATAGCATGCCCATTGGGGAACACACTCTGGTAAAAAGGAATTTGCCTGTCAATGCCTCTAGCTCCTAAAAAACGGTATGCTTTGGGACGTAAACACAGTAATGCAGTTTTCCTGTGCTGGCCCGATAACAAGCTTCTATGCAGACCTTGACTTCCAAAATTACAACTCTCCTCTGTCTGATTTCTTGCAAGAGGGTTTCAGATATTAAAGCTCTAGATGTTACATGAAGGAGGTTTCCCCCGAGAGGGAGTAACTTTTCACATTTCTAGATGCACTAACACAGGAATCATGACAGATGGGTACCCTAGTTTTCATGATCAGCCAAAGTTTTGAGTTGTCATGTTTTATTAAATTGTAGAGCTAATATTACATTTTATGATAAATCAATTTAACTACTCAATTTTGGGTAGATTGGCTTTAAATTTGGTTTTAAAATCGGTTTGTTATTGCCTTTTTCTTTTTATCTATTCATTTTTTCCATATTATTCCCTCATTATTTTTATCATGTTTTTTTTTCTTTTTACACTTTGGTAGATTGTATGTTGATAAGAAAAATTGTCTGTTTTGCATGTGTGAAACGTCTTTTCACTATAACACAATAAAAATAAATTTAACAAAATTAAGTTGTCATGTGCCTCAAAGTTTATGAAGCAGTGACGACCAGTCTTAGGCCAATCAGATAGACTTTCTTATTTGGTTAACCAGACCTGATAAGGCCTTTTCAACCGTGGATAGGTAGGTCAGATGGGTCACGAAACAGGATGGAATAGTCAGATCTTCTGCGTCCATTCAGTAAGAGCAGCTATGGCATCAAAAGCCTTCAAAGTAGGCGCAAGGTTAGAAGACATAACGAAGGGAGCATACTGGTTGGGTGATTTGGTAAGTATATCTATTTTAAACTAATCAACCAGGTAGTTTTGAACAAGCATAATACAAGCCTTCGGTCCTGAATAGAATACAGATTTTCCATACTAATGTTTATGAAAGTCATGATTCTATTAAAGACACAGAGGTAAGATATTTCACACCCACACAATCAGCACTTGAAATGTGAAAGGGAGAAAAGGAATTTGCATGTTGTTAGTCTGTTCTGTAGTTTACAACCTAAATTAGTGTCACGCCACTTACCTGGAGACCGGGGTCCTCTGCTCCTACTCGCCCTCCTCTCTCTTGGCGGATCTACCCGCGCTTCCGCCTGCGGGGATCCGCCATGGGGAGAGCTTCTGGGGTTCCCGCCGGGAGTCCTCTGCGCATGCGCGGGAGACCACGGTCTCGATTCCGTGCATGCGCAGTTGATTGGGCACTCTCCACGGCGAGTGCTCGCGTTCCGAGCCTCGCTTTGGATGTGCCGGCACCCAGTAACGAGGCGGCTTGCATTTCAAGCCTCTCTCGGGTGCCGGCCATCCTATAAAGCGAGCCTTGATCAGGGGCAAGTCGCGTCTCAACGCGGTTTGTCCTGATCGTGTTTTCGCTCGTTTTGCTACCTACCAGTTCCGGCCTTGCTCTGTCTCCAGCTTCTGTCTGTACCCTTCCCTGGGTTCCAGCCCCTGCAGCTTTTCTTGTCCTTCTCCCTTTGGGGTCTTGGGGATCCTTTTGGGTTCCTGGGTTTTTCCCTTGGGTACTGTTTCGTTTTCCCTGGGTTCCCCCTCTCTGTCCTTTCCAGTCCTGTGCCTGGGTTGGTTTCCCAGTCCTGTTCCTGGGTTGGTTTCCCATTCCTGTTCTTGGGTCTGGTTCCCACACTCTGCCTGAGCCATCTCCTGTTTCCTTTGGGGCATTGAGTCTCCCAGCTGCTTCCTGTCGGATCTACCTCCAGCCTGCCATCCTTGTTCCTCCAGTGGTTGCGGTTGTCCGGCTCTACCACCAACTTCGGACTTCATAGTCTTTGGACATTCGACATCTGCCTCTCCTGTCAGTACTTGCACTGTCCCGACGCCACACAAATCAGGAGAGTGCGTCCCGTGGCGTTGGGAGTCGGTCCATCTTCCACCTTGTTTAAACCTTGGGTGGCGGAGAGGCCGGTTCCTAGCGTCATACGCTCATCGTCAGTCTGGCTGCCACGTCAAGATCTTCTTCCAAGTCTTCAGGTACGCTTCACTCACGTGATACCCAGCTTAACAGATTGAGACGCCTACCTTCGGATTTGGAGATGGAAGATGGTCAAGACATCAGAGATGAACTTCAAGCTCTTCGAGCAGAGATGACGGCCTTACGTCAGGAAAACCAGACTTTACGTCAAATGGTATCGCAGGGGGCTATGAGTGCGTTGCAAGGAGAGAGTTCACTGGCACATACTACTCCGATCAAGTTCGATGGAGACCCCCGACGTGTAGCAGAATTCTGCAATCATTGCCGAGTCCATTTTCTCTTCAGACCTTCTCATTTTACCAGTGACAAGGCCAAGATTGGATATATCCTGGGGAATCTATCTGGAAACGCTCTTGCTTGGGACACTCCATTGGTGGCCACCAATAGTCCAACTTTGAATGACTTCATGGCCTTTGAAAAGGCTTTCTTGGAGGTGTTTCAATCACCAAACCTGGCTTCCGTAGCCCAGAACCAGTTGATGGACATGAGACAAGGAAGTGCTGACTTAATAACTTACATAAGCCGTTTCCGTCAACTGGCGACCGACTCCCAATGGCCAGAAGTAACACAAAGTACCTTGTTTCGTCGAGGATTGAGAGATGAATTCAAGGACGAGTTACTCCATATTCCCGAGCCCGAGACCCTCCAACGTCTTATCGAACAAGTACTCCGGATAGACCAGAGACTTACGGAGCGAAAGGCAGAGAGACGTCGGTCCGAGAAGTTTCATTCCAAGATGCCTAACGTACCGGTCGGATCTTTTGGTTCTCCGGAGTCTGGCTCTGAACCTATGCAATTAGGGGCCATGAGAGGACCTTTATCTGAAGAAGAAAGGAGAAGAAGAAGAACCCTGCGCTTATGTCTTTATTGTGGAGCGGCTGGGCATTATCTGGGTTCATGCCCTCTACGCCCTCAGAAAAAGAAGGCAGAAAACTAGGAGACCTGTTGCGTAATGGAAGGGCAGCAACAGGTCCAGCTTCTCTCTCAGTCCTTTCAGCATCTTGTTTCTCTTCTCACCCCATGCAACCAGCTGTCTTATTGACCCTGAAAATCAGGATATCTTTGCCTGATAAGACTCTGGAAGTCTACGGATTGCTGGATAGCGGAGCTTCTGGTAATTATATCGACAAATCATTTGCCAACAGCAACGGTATATCCCTGCTCTCCAAACAGACAGCCCTACCGGTTGAAGTCATCGATGGTTCACCTCTGTCCTCTGGACTCGTCCGTCTTCATACCGTGGGACTGGTACTGAAGATTGATGATCACTTGGAGACTTTGGCCTTGGACGTGATCAAGTCACCCATCTACAAGTTGGTTTTGGGATTACCATGGTTGCAATGCCACAATCCGGTTATTAATTGGAGAACTTGTACCTTGTCTTTCTCTTCCACCTTCTGCTCCCAGAATTGCAACCTGCCAACCCAGACTCTTGTCTCTTCAACACTTCTGGAATCAATTGGCAGAAGTCCGAGACTTTGTTCCATATCTCATGTTCCCCAGGAATATGCCGCTTTTGGACATGTGTTCTCAGAACCAGGAAATATACCATTGCCCCCACATCGCTCTTTTGATTGTTCAATTGATTTGTTGCCAGACGTTGAGATTCCTCATGGAAGGCTGTATGCGTTAACTCAGGAAGAGACGCAAGTGCTACAAGACTACTTATCGGAATGTTTAAGTAAGGGATATATAGCCCCT
Source organism: Ambystoma mexicanum (assembly GCF_040938575.1). Taxonomy (NCBI): domain Eukaryota; kingdom Metazoa; phylum Chordata; class Amphibia; order Caudata; family Ambystomatidae; genus Ambystoma; species Ambystoma mexicanum. Next base: position 234,282,738 of record NC_090934.1, read on the forward strand.
TCAAAATCACCTGCGGGCTTTCCGTTATTTTTCGTAAAGAAAAAGGAAGGAGCTTTACGACCCTGCATAGACTATCGTCAATTGAACAATATAACTATAAAGGACCGCTATACCTTACCCTTGATTCGTAACATCCTGGAAACCCTCCACACAGCTCGGATCTTCACTAAGCTTGACTTACGCGGAGCTTACCATTTGGTTCGCATTAAAGATGGGGACGAATGGAAAACCGCATTTAAGACCCCCTTTGGACACTTTGAGTACAGGGTGATGCCTTTCGGTCTAAGTAATGCCCCAGCTGTCTTCCAGAGATTCATGGATAACATCTTCAGTGATTTAATAGGAATTTCGGTTTGGATCTACTTGGACGATATTTTGATTTTTTCAAAATCTCTTGAGGAACATGTGAGACACGTTTGTGAATTCCTTCTCCGTTTATCCTCTAACCAGCTGTTTGCCAAGGCGGAGAAATGTTCTTTTCATCAACACAGCATCAAAATTCCTGGGATATGTGATCAATCATACCGGCATTGAGATGGATCCCAAGAAGGTCCAGGCCGTCCTAGATTGGAAGCAGCCACATGATGTAAAGTCTCTGCAGCGCTTCTTGGGTTTTGCCAATTTTTATAGGCGCTTCATTCCTCACTTTTCCCAAACTACAGTGCCACTCTCAAGGTTGACCAGTAGCAAGACTGTTTTCAAGTGGGATTCTCTAGCTTCACAAGCCTTTGCCACCTTGAAGACGGCATTCAGCACTGCCCCCATTCTGCGTCACCCTCAGGACGAATTACCCTATATTGTGGAGGCAGACACTTCCGATTTCGCCATTGGAGCGGTCCTTCTGCAGTGTGATCCTAAGACCTCTGTTGAACATCCAGTAGCCTATTATTCACGTAAATTGAATTCCAGTGAAAGGAACTATGCGGTTATTGAGCAGGAATTACTTGCCATAAAGATGGCTTTTGAAGAATGGAGACATCTCCTGCTTGGGGCACGCTTTTCTGTAGAGGTCTGTACAGATCACCAGAACTTGCAGTATTTACGTTCCTTACATTGCCGTACGCCTCGCCAGGCTAGATGGGCTTTCTTTTTTTCTCCGTTTCAGTTCCATGTTACCTACATCCCTGGTACTGCCAATCTGAAGGCGGATGCTTTATCTCGTTCTCTGGAGAGGGTGGAGAGAGAGGTTGGTGGGAGTTCCCCATTGATTTCCCCACACCATTTCTTGTTGGCACTGTCTCCTCACCTGCAAGCCATTTTTGATGCTACCCAAGTGGATCCAGAACGAGCGATCCTACTGCAGCAATCATTGGTGTCAGAACGAGACGGTTTGCTGTTTTTCCAGAAGAGGTTGTACATTCCGGTAGGGCCTATCCGTGATGGCATACTACATGGTTTTCATGACTCTTTGATTGGGGGACATTGAGGAATTAAAGCTACGCAAGAACTAGTGTCCCGACAATTCTGGTGGCCGGGGTGGGCCAGTTCCGTCAAGAAATATGTGGAGAGCTGTCCCGTCTGTGCCCAGACGAAAGTACCGAGAAGAAAGCCTCTAGGACTGCTTCATCCTAAGGAGTTGTCACCGTACCCGTGGCACACCATAGCCACAGACTTTATTGTTGACCTACCTCCCTCCGACGGATGTACCTGCATAATGGTGGTAATTGACTGCTTTACGAAATACGCTCATTTCATTCCCTTTAGCAAGATACCCACGGCTTCTCAGATGGCATCAGCCTTCCTGCATGAAGTATACCGCTTACATGGCCTTCCAGAAAAGATTATTTCTGATCGGGGATCGCAGTTTGTGTCATCTTTCTGGAGTAAGGTATGTGGCCATCTTGGCATTCACAGGGCCATGAGCTCTGGTTATCATCCGCAGACCAATGGCCTCACCGAACGGACCAATCAGACCCTAGAGGGGTATCTTCGCTGCTTTGCCAACGCTACTCAGTCCAACTGGAAGGCGTTTCTAGACTTTGCTGAAGTTTTGTACAATAATTCCATCCATTCCTCTACTGGAATCAGTCCGTTCTACTGTTCTTCTGGCCAGCATCCGAAACTGATGCCCTTCCACCCTGTACCCGCTAGTACGGTTCCGTCTGCTGATGACCTGGTGTCTTCCATTCAGAGACAACATAAAGAGGCACGTAAGACTTTGGAGTTTACAAGGAGCCGTATGAAGGTTCAGGCTGACAGAAGGCGATGTGTGGAACCAGACCTCCAAGTGGGGGATAAGGTTTGGTTATCATCTAGGAATTTGCCACTTACCAATTTGCCGGTTAAGCTGGCTCCACGTTATTTCGGCCCATTTAGGATAACCAAGCGCCTGTCCTCCGTAGCTTTTCGCCTTGAGCTCCCACGTTCTTGGCATATTCACCCAGTCTTTCATGTTTCCCTTCTGAAACCTCACGTCAATGACACCTTTGGTCGTTCCCCTCTTCGCCCAGCCCCAGTTTTAGTTCAGTGTGTCCCCGAATTTGAGGTTCAGGAGATTTGTGATGCCCGCTATCGTAGAGGGGTACGGCACTGTCTAGTGGATTGGAAGGGATACTCAGCTTGTGACCGCACTTGGGAACCACAACAGCATGTACACGCACCTCGTCTAGTGCGTGCTTTCTACGAGAAGTTCCCTTGGAAGCCTGGGGCCCCGGGTCTTCCTGGGAGAGGTCATAGCGTCACGCCACTTACCTGGAGACCGAGGTCCTCTGCTCCTACTCGCCCTCCTCTCTCTTGGCGGATCTACCTGCGCTTCCGCCTGCGGGGATCCGCCATGGGGAGAGCTTCTGGGGTTCCCGTCAGGAGTCCTCTGCGCATGCGCGGGAGACCACAGTCTCGATTCCGCGCATGCGCAGTTGATTGGGCTCTCTCCACGGCGAGTGCTCGCGTTCCGAGCCTCGCTTTGGATGTGCCGGCACCCAGTAACGAGGCGGCTTGCGTTTCAAGCCTCTCTCGGGTGCCGGCCATCCTATAAAGCGAGCCTTGATCAGGGGCAAGTCGCGTCTCAACGCAGTTTGTCCGGATCGTGTTTTCGCTCGTGTTGCTACCTACCAGTTCCGGCCTTGCTCTGTCTCCAGCTTCTGTCTCTACCCTTCCCTGGGTTCCAGCCCCTGCAGCTTTTCCTGTCCTTCTCCCTTTGGGGTCTTCGGGATCCTTTTGGGTTCCTGGGTTTTTCCCTTGGGTACTGTTTCGTTTTCCCTGGGTTCCCCCTCTCTGTCCTTTCCAGTCCTGTGCCTGGGTTGGTTTCCCAGTCCTGTTCCTGGGTTGGTTTCCCATTCCTGTTCTTGGGTCTGGTTCCCACACTCTGCCTGAGCCATCTCCTGTTTCCTTTGGGGCATTGAGTCTCCCAGCTGCTTCCTGTCGGATCTACCTCCAGCCTGCCATCCTTGTTCCTCCAGTGGTTGCGGTTGTCCGGCTCTACCACCAACTTCGGACTTCATAGTCTTTGGACATTCGACATCTGCCTCTCCTGTCAGTGCTTGCACTGTCCTGACGCCATGCAAATCAGGAGAGTGCGTCCCGTGGCGTTGGGAGTCGGTCCATCTTCCACCTTGTTTAAACCTTGGGTGGCGGAGAGGCCGGGTCCTAGCGTCATACGCTCATCGTCAGTCTGGCTGCCACGTCAAGATCTTCTTCCAAGTCTTCAGGTACGCTTCACTCACGTGATACCCAGCTTAACAATTAGTGACAAATTAATATTGTAGGAATTGCCGGATTACTGCAATATGTGTATCGCAGATATTCAGAAGTGCTTCTTAATGATGTTAGAAAGGTTGAATTGATTGAGGAGGGTGGGTTTGGTTATTCTGATCTGGAGAATTATCAGAAGTGGTTTCTGCTGAAGAAGTCAACTTATTATTTTAGGGCAGAGAGGTGTGCAGTGCTGGGTTGGGTGGAAATGGAAAGAGAAGTTGTGCTATGCTTTAGATAATTTGTATTCTTTGAGGAAGAGGCTGTTTGTGTGCAATAGTTTGCCCTCTATTTGGCTACTCATATGGTACTTGTTTCCTGGTTTGAGGACAATTGGCAGGATTGGTGGCTGAATTATGAGGCTTCACTGTGGTACGAACAAGCATTGCAGAATCATAATCGATCCTTGAATTGGCAGAGTTGGATCTCGAAGTGGGTGCTAAGGATTGGTGATGTTTTGCGGAGTGAGAAATGAGTTTTGCTGCTTTACGATGCAGATTTTACATGGAAGCGAGACAGGCATAGAGCGCATAAGAGGTTGCTGGTGCATAGGTTGGGGTTGCTGCAATCCCCAGGTGAGAATAGGCCAGGATTATGTAATATATTTGACACTCCTCCGGGCATGGTTTCTACTTTCCTTAAATTGATGCCTATGAAACCTGCATATGCTAAACACTGGGATGCGTTACGGCGGGAGTGGGAAGCGGAATTGAGGTGCGATATTACGCCCGACCACTGGGATTTTGTATTGAGGGCGGGGTTCAGAGCAAATCTGGACTTGAACCTGAGATTGATCCATCATAAAATACTGTGGCGCTTGCATTAGTCACCTGTGCGCATGCATACATTGAGTTTGTTAGATGATGATTTGTGTTGAGGTTGTGGTACATAGATAGGAACTTTGTTGCATGCATTGTGGGAGTGTTCAAGGGTATGACATTTTTGGAAATATTTATTGAATAGGTTGGCTTTGATCCTGGGCATGTCACTTCCTCGTCTGCCGTTGTCGTCTGTGTTGCTGTCGAAGGCAGATAGGTGTTCAGTGGCTCGTGAACATTGTCGCTGGATAGATAAGTCATCAATAGTGGCTGTTAAGCAGATAATGAAGGTTTGGAAGACACGGAAGAAACCACAGGTGGAGGATTGGGTGTATGAGTTGCAGGTTTTGAGAAGGTTTTGTTTTCCAGGCAGGATAGGACTGAAATATCTTGAATTGTGGACATCTTTTAATAAGCTGTATGGTTAGTTTGGTTGACTGACTCTACATATCAACGGGATTGGGGGTTACTTGGGTTGTTGGTTTTGTGTGTGTGTGGTTTTGTGTGTTGGTACCCTCCCTCTTTATTATTTGAGGTTTTGATTCGTTGGTGGGGGGATGAAAGCTCTGATTTGCATTGTTCATATTGTTGCATTTAATATTTCAATGACTTATGATTTGTGAAATTGCTTATTGTGTTTATGAAAAATGTGGATAAAAAATGATCAACAAAAAAAAGGAGGAAAAAATGTTGGCTTGCAGTTGCAAAGTTAGTTACCAATTTCTTAAGGGAAGCATTGCCGTTTCTTTCAGGAGTAGATTCTAATACAAGTTAGAGATGTTCCTGTTCTGAAGCTTATTGAGAGTCTGTTCATACATACATATTCTGTTTGTTTTGTACCTGGTATATGTCCTCATAAGCTCATAAACTGGCGTGAGACTAGTTCTCATCTTTGTGCTATTGTATAGGCACTGTAAGGAACTCATGGTGGCAACTGTAAAGACAGACACAAGTCAGACCTTCCAGGATTTTGCGGCATGAAATGGCAAATTTTGTGGCATGAAATGGCAAATTTTGCAACACAAACCTTTATTTATTGCAGTATTTTTGTGGGACATTTTGTATTAACTGGAGGGTGTAAGATTGCCACATTGTAGGGAAGAGGCAGTGTGCAAGGCTACAAGAGAGCCAGGGTGTCATTATTATGTATCTTTTGCATAAATTTAATAGGAAGAGTCCCAGATTTCTCTGGCTTGGCAGAACAGTTTTTGTTTTGGCTACATTTTTGGTTTAATTGATCATTATCAGTTGTAATGCTGCAACTATTCCCCTTCTATGTTCTCCAATCCTCCAAACACCCACACACCTCTCTCACTGTGAGGAATCACCCACGTAGACCTGGTGGCGAGACCGGGGTTCAGTTGAGTGCATAGTGTAGCCGTAGAAATCTTCCTGACAATGCAACTCCCAATAGTACCAAAGGACTGTTTGGAAGGGGAATTGCCCGGATGATTATGGTGAGTCGGAACACAGCTGCCTAGACAGAGAACACAGTGTCAGGAGTTTGGTTCACGAAGCAAACAAGAGAAAACAATAACTGAGCAAACCAAAGTACTCACGTAGTGGGATACCTCTGGGCAATGATAGCAAGTCAGACAGAGCGGAAGGCCAGAGATATCCAGGAAACCAGTCTTGGTGCTTGTCCGTGAAAATGTTCCAGCAGTGGAAGTGGAAACCCAGAAGAAGTAGGAATTCCGTCCGAGGAGCGTGGTTCAAAAATAAAGACAATCCAACCTAAACCTGTACCCGCCGGCACTTGGACGCCTGTAGGGAAATGGAAGTCCGTGACAAGTTCCCAAAGTAAATGTGTTCCTTGTGACAAGTTCCCAAAGTGATGCGTTCCGTGTGACAAGTCCCCAAAAGTGAAAAGAGTTCCTTTCTGGATGAAGAGGAGAGTTCGTGCTCGCGAAAGGTCCGTGGAAAAAACAGATGATTGATTCTGTGTATCGGGACGTGCAGGAAGTGAGTTCCGAGGCGATAAAACAGAAAAACGTAAGGCAAGAGGAATGGTCGTTCGTTCTGAAGTCAAAGAATACAAAGTATCAAGTACGAGGCCAGGGGTGTCCAATATCAATCCGTAGGGCAAAAACAAGGTTGTGGTTCAAGGCAAGAGGTAACAACAAGAAGAGAGCTCCAAAATGACAAAATTCAGAAGCAGCGTTCTACGGTCAGGGCGGAGATTTATACAGAGTCACGTGAACGCGAGGGGAACGTTGCACACGCCGTAGTCGTGCACGTACGTGTTCAGGCAACCAGCGTTTCCAATGCAACCCCCAGCGTTGTCGAAGGGTTTGGAAACATGAGGAGATGAAACGCTTCGGCTCCAAAGATCTCGGGGATTCGGGACATGCATGTTTGGCATAACATTTGGTGGTACGGGGAGCTGGTTTCCTGACACTCACCAACACACATCACACATCTCACCAACTCCCCATTACAACTTGTATTCCTGAACCTCTCACTCTGTCATACAAATACGTACGTGCTATGTCAGACTGTGAAGTCACAATTTGCACTCCCCAGACCCTGCTAAACTCCAAATCATATTCCCAACTCACACTCTACAATTCCTCCCGCAATATAAAGTCCTTCATTGTTTTGTGCTGCTTCTGCATCTTGCATTCTTTCTCCCATTTGATCGCACTCTTCACTCATCCTTTTTCCCAATCTGCAGCTCAGTGCCTCTTTTCGGCCAACCACTTGCTCTCTGCTTTCTGGCTCACTGCTCCCCCTGACCACACACTCCCTCTACTTTCTGTACCTCTTCTCGCTCTCAGATTTCTGGCCCATCAAATCATTGCTTCCTCTTCTCTTGTTCACTGCTTCCTCCTCTGACCCACTTCTCTCCCTCTGACTCTTGCCTATCACGTCACATCTCACCCATCACTCTCCCTCTCTCCTTTACCTCTCATAGTGCGACCATTTTTAAAAAATTTAGATTTTGACCATGATCCTCAAAAAATGGGGCATTTAAAAATAGAGCCGAGGAGATGCTATTTTTAGATAACCCATTTTTTGGAAATGAGCAGGTCACCTTATTCTGAAAGGTGAGCTGCGCATTTCCACAGCGCTGAGCTGTAGTACAAATTGTGTGCTGGCCAGCTGCCTTGAATAGGGTTCTAGGTTGTTTGACCGAAGTGTAATTATTTGTGGCAGAATTGACCGTAGTTAATTTTGCCGTGAATAGATTTGTTTTTCAGCCAAACAACCCAAAATGTACCTTTCACCACCACCTCACCCCCTCCCCTACATAACTGCTTGGTCGCTGCTGCTTCCCCTGCAACCCTGCTGTGTCAGATCCGTCCCTCTAGCTCAGGTCAGATCCGACGCCGCAGGGTCCCTATTTAGGTTTTTTTTGTCTTTGTTTTCGGAGTACCACCTCCAATTGTGGGACACCCCTGCATCCCCCACGCCCAAAAATACTGAACATGGTTAGCGTTTAACACCCCTGCAAACCCCGCTCCACATGTTCGGTATTTATAAAAATCGATTGAATGGTACTGGCGAAATAGGTTAAATTGTACCATTCGATCGATTTTTGGCAGTCAAAATGGGCAGTACCTTGAATAGAAGCGCTCTCCCGACAGTGTTCTGCAAGCTCCCAGCGCCTTTTACAGTGACAGACCCTTCAGGGGCCTGCCATTGTAAAATGCGACCCAAAAAACGAATTTCTATCCTGTTTGAGGAACAGAAATGCAAGCGACAAAGCAGCGGTTCATACCTTAAATAAAATGCGTGACAGTGTTAATAAAGACCCTGTCATGCAGTGGCACCGCCACCTCCTGTGTGCGTAGGGTTGCCTACAATTTCTGCACATTTAAAAGGGCATCTTGCTTGGAAATTTAGAATGCGCTTTTAAATTGGCAGAAACTCCCCCTGATTTGCTCAATGAGGTGAAAAAGGCAACCTGAATGGGCGCGCATATAAAATCCACAAGGAACACCTGAATGGTCACATTTTAATATAATTTGCCCATTCAGGTGTCCCTTGTGGTTCGGGCTTATCTTTTTTTGGGCGCAAGTGATGAGATGTGTTGCCACATTTCATTTCTTGCGTACATTTTTTTGGAGAATCTGGCGCCCTGATTTTTTTTTTTAAACAGTAGTTTTTGCAATTCTTTTTACAAAAACAGTCGTTTTGTGAAAAACAGCCGTTTTTGCAGCATTTTGTGCAAAATGGCCGTTTTTTCACGACATTTTGCGGGATCGCAAAATCGCTATAAACTGAATGTCTGACAAGTGATCACAGTTCAAGGATGTTTATTAAACTGTAAATGCAGGGTGGAAAAACGCCCAATCTAAACCTAAATCTAAGATGGGTGCAAGCTTCGACCATCAAATTAAAAATAAGGCAGTCCTTGTGGTCTCTTGACAAAGTAAAAAGGCCTTACAACTAATTATAGAAAGAGTGTGGAATAGGGTTTTCAATAAAGAAAAAAGTGTTCACAAATAAGTCAAGATGTCATTGCCAGGGGTTTCCCTTCCCCACGTTTTGAGCACAGGACAAGGTGGATCTCCTGAGCACAGCACACACTCGAGCCTTCCCAGAAAGTGTCGACAGTTCTGTACCAGCGATCAGGTTCTTCGATGGTTAAGTCTCTTTTCAATAAAAGTCTCTTGCCTTCGAGGGCCTGCTGCATTCAATTAAACAAACTACTAAATGTTCCTCACCAAATGAACGTTGGGGTGATGCCTTTCCACCCCCTGAATCTCCCTCTGCCAGGCTTGGATTTTGATGCCAATGTGGACAATCCATTTCCCCTGGTCTTACAATCCTTCTTGCACTCACAAACCTTAAAGTCTTTATAAATAATTCACTGTGGACATCCATCTGTTGGGTTCATTCCTGTCAACACACTGTTAATGGGACTTCAGACTTCGTCCCTTCTTGTAAGCATCACTCTACCGGGTTCACTCTTTTCAACCTTTGCAACGCACTGTTCATGTACTAATTTCAACATGCAGGATTCATTTCCCTTAGCTTTCACAATCATCAGTCGGTCAAAGACTTTCAACAGTACTGAGGATTTTACAAGACCACTGTATGACCAATTTGACCTCTTTTCTCCTCTTCGCAAGGCCTTCTCATTATGGTAGTCTCTACCATCAGGTATTTGGCCAGAGTTTCCTGCGTGAGCACCCACGTGGTGCCGGATGCCTCTGTTGTTGTGGTTTTCCCCCTCTGTCATCAATTGTTTCTTTAAACCTTTCAAAGTTCAAATTAGCCACATTCCCTACTGAACCACAGATACATCAGGGCTTGGGGTACATGTTCACCGCCAATGTAACCAAGATATCCATTTCCACATTATATAAAATTGCACAATCCACCAAAGACCTGATGGAGGTGTGTGTGATTCTGCTCAATTGCCTGACTTTGCCTGACACTTGTATTGGGACATGTCAGGTAAACGGCTCTGGGGTTAGTCCATTGTCTTTGGTGTTGTGCGAAAGTGTTTGTGTCGGAAAAGGGCAGGGGGCAGTGTTTTGGAATATCCTATGGGGTAGGATGGGGAAAAGGTGTTGAAAGAAGAGGGATACCGTGTCTCACCCTTCAGTGTTCCACTCCCACTCCCCAAGGATCCCCCACCCAGGTGATCCTCCCTCACTGGTTCACCCCCAGGAAATGCATCCAATAGCGATGGCCGTGTCTTAGTCACCTGGATGACAGATCCCTGTAAACTAGCTAGAGAGACACCTTCAGGTTTCTCACAGCACGCTTTGTGCTATTAGACTGGAATTGCTATTGGACTGGATTCATAGTCTAATTAACCTTCCACCCTTCTCCTTCTCCTCTGCTGTGCATGCTGTATTCTATTAGCAAATTCATTGCCTACCTAGACAATCCTGTATTCGATTGAGTCTGCGGCCATCACACTTGATCATCTCTTCCCAGAAGCCAGTTCACCACCTTCACAGGTTTTCTTCCCCAGGAGGGTTTCCCCAGCCTTGCCTCTGCCCCGGTCCCTCTATTTTAGGGCCAGAGGTGAGGTTAGGAAGCCTCCCCTTATTTCCACCTCTCCTTGCCGGCAGATAAGGGTTCAGTGAACCATTGTAAATCTGAATGTTATTTGAAAAGCACTAAATGTCATAACAGTGAGTGAAAGAAAGGGAATACTCAGGCCGGGGCCCTCAAGAGGCTGGAATTGGGCAGATGAAAATGCTGATCAAAAAGAGAATGACATTGAAAAGAAGCATTTTGAATACCGAACAAGCTCCAAAGTACTTTGTTTTCAATTATTGAATGCCGAACTAGGGAAAAGATATGTAAAGCATATGAAAATACTGAACGAGTGAAACGAAAGTGATGTGCATTGACGAGCACAGTGAAAACTAGTAATGAATATTGATGGACAATTTGAAAGTATGAATTAAGTGAAAGCCAGTAATGAACTCTTATGAATTAAGTGACACACGCATGAGAAGGTGGACAGTGTGAAAGCAAGGTGCCGACAAGGAATAAACACCACAAAGTAAGTTGTGTGAAAGTAACATTGTGGCATGGTCAGGAGATTGCCAAGAAGCAACAGAACTAAATGTGGACTTATAACACAGGTTCGGAGAGAAAACCTGTGTTGGCAAGGAAGGCCAGAAGGATTAAATGAGATATAAATTGTGGCAAGAATAGTCTGAAATAAGTGTGAGTCCAGAAATACCTAAGATATTGAAAGCACGGTATGACACGGCCAAGAGACGGTGACGCAGAATTGAATGCTGAATAAGGATACGGGTTCATAAGATAGAGGTATGCGTCCTGATGTCTGAAGGCTACGGTGCCTTATAAATAAAATTAAAATAAATAAGAGATAAACCATAAGGGGGTAACTAAGTACCAAGGGTTATCGGTTGCATGACCTGTAATGGGTGGACCATAGGGTCCGACAACAGCGCCTAGACAGAGTGACCCCTTTTGGAAAAAAACAAGAAAAGCCAAGTCTAACAAAGTGCCAAGGTTATTTGTTGTGTGACCTGCGATGGGTGGACCGTGTGGTCTGACAACTGCACCTAGACCGAGTAACCCCTACTTAGAAAGAACCAAGGAAAGTCAAGATAAACAAACTGTGTTGAATAATAAGTGAACCCCAAGGCCTTTTGGAACTGTGTTAAACTTGGGGAAGGGAACCCTGAGGCCTTTTTGTGGAACTGTTTCAACTTGGGGAAGGGTAATCTGAAAAACAAGCCAGGAGCTGTAAGAAACTCAGAGCTTTATGTTGGAGCACTGTTTGTTTTGGTTGCTGACATCGCTACACGTTGTATATCTTTAGTTGTGAGGACAAGTATAGGTTTTGGACACAGACAGACTTTTGAGTTGAACTTAATGACACAGACTATCCTTAGTTTCTTTAGGTAACGAAATCCCACCTTGCCATAGGGCAAGTTAGGCCTTATTGCATCCTGACATTTAAAGGGAAAGTTCAATCAAAGGTTTTATTGTCCCTATCAGGCATGTATTTTTAAGCATATTGTAATCGATCTTAAAAATGTTTCCTATGCATTTTAGCTTAGTTTTCCTCACTTTTACACCTGCGAAAACACTGGGTTGGGCGCCGCCATCTTGTGCTAATTTTATCCGTTGTTGCATCACCCTAGGTTCAAGTGCCCTCACAGCACTAAATCATATCACCTGCCCCTGAAGCTGACTTCACTAGACGCTTACGCCCCTAATCATAACGCCAATGCACGTCTCATGTCCACATTCTCTGTGCACAAGCTATTGACGTGTGTCCATGGAAATGCAGGACGCTTCTTTCCTCAACAAGTAAAACAGACCCTTTCTGAGCAGACAACATTGCTTTTTCAATCGTTTCACTGTATTTAGTGTTGATCGCCGTGACTCGTTACTGGTCTGTTCAGCTATCTTCCTAGTATGAAGCCCCGCAAACAGGTACTAATACTAGCACAACTGAGGTACTTTCGCTTTATTTAAATATTTGTCATATAATGGCAACAATACAGCCCTACCAGTATGAGCCTGAGTATACCGAAGAGGAACCAATGGAAAAAGAAAGAAAAAAAATGGAAACGATGGGGAATCGGGCAATAGTTGGGAAGATGAATCACCGGAACATGAGCTTGAGCCTAGCCGCATGGAAGACATTTCCACCTGGTGTACCTGCAATCGTTGCAAGGTCATGCCAACTGAGGCAGAGAAATGCTGCTGCCAAGAAAACTCTGGATGCTCGGCCTACATAGAGGAAGACACACCACCGCTATGCGTTACCGAGCTGCATGACTTCAGGCAGCCTGCCTCTCAAGGTCCGTGTTGAGGATTATGATGGTGCTTATGCACAAACTTTGCGCAACATTTCGGCCTCGCAATCCAAGTAATGAGCAAGTATACTCTAGATGTGATGTAATTTTGACCAATGAGGTGACTAACATTTCATGTTCTTCTCCTAAATTGTCGTAACTTTGATCGATCACTGATGAATTAATTTAGTATGTAAATTGAATACATTTCTCTCGCTTATTGCAAATCAGAGTGTTCATCACTTACGTGTCTTTCACTTTCAACTAAAAAACAATCAGGCCGATTCATGGAATTAATGTGCGCTGAAACTTCCCGCGCAAGCGTGCGAAACCGTGCGAATTGCAGTGCAAGTGTGAAAATCGCAGCAAAACCCGCGCACATCGATTCATGGAAGCCCGTGCGCAAGTAAAATCTGGGATGTGCGCTGAAAATCTGCATGGCGCACGCCGGCGCACAGGTCATCTAACGGCGTGCGCTACGGCCACAGCGAAAGCGCACATAACGCGGCGCACATAACAAAAGTAGGCTTAACAAAGGGCGTGACACGCAGAATGGGGAACAACGTGTGAAAATGTGGGCGTCACGGGGGAAGTACAGGAGGCAAGTGCGCAGAACGCCCACACACTCGCCTACAACACGTATTCATGGAATCGAATATGGCAAACCAGCGCACCGGCGAAGACGCGCACAGGCCTAAACACGTACGCCACACGAAGGCAGGCGGTAGCGTCCCTGCGCATGAAAAAAATGTGCGCCAAAATGTGCGCTAACAAAAAGCATGTATCTACAGCTCTGATGATTGTCCCATACTGTGGCCCTCTAGGACAAATGACGTGCAAAGGGGTACGCGACAAAGACGAACACCCGCTGTGTCAAACATAGCATGTGTGTATTTCGGGGGTGCGTGGGAAGTTTCACACACGATTGGCCTGGGGCGAGCGGGGTGCGTGTAAATCTGGGGTTGCGGGAAGTTTCACACGCGATTGGCCTTGAGCGAGCGGGGTACGTGTATTTCGGGGTGCGCGGGAAGTTTCACACGTGACAGGCCCTGTGCGAGTGGGGTACGTGTATATCTGGGGTGCAGGGGAGTCCTACACGTGAATTGGCACTGTGGGTCCTCCCAGGTGTTCCCTCTACACCCTCCACGGCACCTGCAGGCAGCCCACACTACAGGGGACTACCCTGCACCCCTGGTCATGTCCCGCAGGCAGCCCATCCACCATGGGCATGCCCCCCAGCCAAGCCACATGTTACCTTGCACTACTGATCACCAACGCATGACCCCCTCCACCCCCAGCCACAGCAGTGCAGGGCACCTGCCAGCAGGCCCCCACTCATGTCCCACTCATGTCCCCTTGCACCCTCACCCCCTAGCAGTGCAGGGCACCTGCCAGCAGGCCCCCACTCATGTCCCACTCATGTCCCCTTGCACACCCACCCCCCAGCACTGAGGGGCTCCTGCCAGCAGCCCCCCACTCATGTCCACTTGCACCCCCACCCCCCAGCAGTGCAGGGCACCTGCCAGCAGGCCCCCACTAATGTCCCCTTGCACCCCCAACCCCCAGCACTGAGGGGCACCTGCCAGCAGGCCCCCACTCATGTCCCACTCATGTCCCACTCATGTCCCACTCATGTCCCCTTGCACCCCCACCCCCCAGCAGTGCAGGGCACCTGCCAGCAGGCCCTCACTCATGTCCCCTTGCACCCCACCCCCCAGCAGTGCAGGGCACCTGCCAGCAGGCCCCCACTCATGTCCCCTTGCACCCCCACCAGTGCAGGGCACCTGCCAGCAGACCCCCACTCATGTCCCCTTGCACCCCCACCCCCCAGCAGTGCAGGGCACCTGCCAGCAGGCCCTCACTCATGTCCCACTCATGTCCCCTTGCACCCCCACCCCCCAGTAGGGCAGGGCACCTGCAAGCAGGCCCCCACTCATGTCCCACTCATGTCCCCTTGCATCCCCACCCCCCAGCACTGAGGGGCACCTGCCAGCAGGCCCCCACTCATGTCCCCATGCACCCCCACCCCCCAGCACTGAAGGGCACCTGCCAGTAGGCCCCCACTCATGTCCCTTAGCACCCCAACCCCCCAGCAGTGCAGGGCACCTGCCAGCAGGCACCCACCATGTCCCACTCATGTCCCCTTGCACCCCCCACCCCCCAGCAGTGCAGGGCACCTGCCAGCAGGCCCCCACTCATGTCCCCTTGCACACCCACCCCCCAGCACTGAAGGGCACCTGCCAACAGGCCCCCACTCATGTCCCCTTGCACCCCCACCCCCCAGCAGTGCAGGGCACCTGCCAGCAGGCCCCCACTCATGTCCCACTCATGTCCCCTTGCACACACCCCCCCCAGCAGTGCTGGGCACCTGCCAGCAGGCCCCCACTCATATCCCCTTGCACCCACACCCCTGAGCGGTGCAGGGCACCTGCCAGCAGGCCCCCACTCATGCCCCACTCATGTCCCCTTGCACCCCACCCCCCAGCAGTGCAGGGCACCTGCCAGCAGGCCCCCACTCATGTCCCACTCATGTCCCCTTGCACACCTACCCCCCAGCACTGAGGGACACCTGCCAGCAGGCCCCCACTCATGTCCCCTTGCACCCCCACCCCCAGCAGTGCAGGGCACCTGCCAGCAGGCTCCCACTCATGTCCCCTTGCACCCCCACCCACAGCACTGAGGGGCACCTGCCAGCAGGCCCCCACTCATGTCCCACTCATGTCCCCTTGCACCCTCACCCCCCAGCACTGAGGGGCACCTGCCTGCAGGCCCCCACTCATGTCCCCTTGCACACCCACCCCCCAGCACTGAGGGACACCTGCCAGCAGGCCCCCACTCATGTCCCCTTGCACCCCCACCCCCAGCAGTGCAGGGCACCTGCCAGCAGGCTCCCACTCATGTCCCCTTGCACCCCCACCCCCCAGCAGTGCAGGGCACCTGCCAGCAGGCCCCCACTCATGTCCCACTCATGTCCCCTTGCACCCTCACCCCCCAGCACTGAGGGGCACCTGCCAGCAGGCCCCCACTCATGTCCCCTTGCACACCCACCCCCCAGCACTGAGGGGCACCTGCCAACAGGCCCCCACTCATGTCCCCTTGCACCCCAACCCCCAGCAGTGCAGGGCACCTGCCAGCAGGCCCCCACTCATGTCCCACTCATGTCCCCTTGCACACCTACTCCTCAGCACTGAGGGACACCTGCCAGCAGGCCCCCACTCATGTCCCCTTGCACCCCCACCCCCAGCAGTGCAGGGTACCTGCCAGCAGGCTCCCACTCATGTCCCCTTGCACCCCCACCCCCAGCAGTGCAGGGCACCTGCGAGCAGGCCCCCACTCATGTCCCACTCAGGTCCCCTTGCACACCCACCCCCCAGCACTGAGGGGCACCTGCCAGCAGGACCCCACTCATGGCCCCTTGCACCCTCACACCCAGCAGTGCAGGGCACCTGCCAGCAGGCCTCCACTCATGTCCCCTTGCACCCCCACCCCCAGCACTGAGGGGCACCTGCGAGCAGGCCCCCACTCATGTCCCACTCATGTCCCCTTGCAACCCCACCCCCAGCAGTGCAGGGCACCTGCCAGCAGGCCCCCACTCATGTCCCACTGATGTCCCCTTAAACCCCCACCCCCCAGCAATGCAGGGCACCTGCCAGGAGGCCCCCACTCATGTCCCCTTGCACCCCCACCCCCCAGCAGTGCAGGGCACCTGCCAGCAGGCTCCCACTCATGTCCCACTCATGTCCCCTTGCACCCCCACCCCCCAGCAGTGCAGGGCACCTGGCGGCAGGCCCCCACTCATGTCCCCTTGCACCCCCACCCCCCAGCAGTGCAGGGCACCTGCCAGCAGGCCCCCACTCGTGTCCCACTCATGTCCCCTTGCACCCCCACCCCCCAGCACAGAGGGGCACCTGCCAGCAGGCCCCCACTCATGTCCCCTTGCACCCCCATCTCCCAGCACTGAGGGGCACCTGCCAGCAGGCCCCCACTCATGTCCCCTTGCACCCCACCCCCACCAGTGCAGAGCACCTGCCAGCAGGTCCCCACTCATGTCCCACTCATGTCCCCTTGCACCCCCACCCCCCAGTAGTGCAGGGCACCTGCCAGCAGGCCCCCACTCATGTCCCCTTGCACCCACACCCCCAGCAGTGCAGGCCACCTGCCAGCAGGCCCCCACTCATGTCCCACTCATGTCCCCTTGCACCCCCACCCCACAGCAGTGCAGGGCACCTGCCAGCAGGCCCCCACTCATGTCCCCTTGCACACCCACCCCCCAGCACTGAGGGGCACCTGCCAGCAGGCCCCCACTCATGTCCCCTTGCACCCCCACCCCCCAGCAGTGCAGGGCACCTGCCAGCAGGCCCCCACTCATGTCCCCTTGCACCCACACCCCGTAGCACCGAGGGGCACCTGCCAGCAGGCCCCACTCATGTCCCACTCATGTCCCCTTGCACCCCCCACCCCCAGCAGTGCAGGGCACCTGCCAGCAGGCCCCCACTCATGTCCCACTCATGTCCCCTTGCACCCCCACCCCCCAGCAGTGCAGGGCACCTGCCAGCAGGCCCCCACGCATGTCCCACTCATGTCCCCTTGCACCCCCGCCCCCAGCAGTGCAGGGCACCTGCCAGCAGGCCCCCACTCATGTCCCCTTGCACCCCCACCCCCCAGCAGTGCAGGGCACCTGCCAGCAGGCCCCCACTCATGTCCCACTCATGTCCCCTTGCACCCCCACCCCCCAGCAGTGCAGGGCACCTGCCAGCAGGCCCCCACTCATGTCCCACTCATGTCCCCTTGCACCCCCACCCCCCAGCAGTGCAGGGCACCTGCCAGCAGGACCCCACTCATGTCCCACTCATGTCCCCATGCACCCCCACCCCCCAGCAGTGCAGGGCACCTGCCAGCAGGCCCCCACTCATGTCCCCTTGCATCCCCACCCCCCAGCAGTGCAGGGCACCTGCCAGCAGGCTCCCACTCATGTCCCACTCATGCCCCCTTTCACCCCCACCCCCCAGCAGTGCAGGGCACCTGCCAGCAGGCCCGCACTCATGTCCCACTCATGTCCCCTTGGACCACCACCCCCCTGCAGTGCAGGGCACCTGCCAGCAGGCCCCCACTCATGCCCCACTCATGTCCCCTTGCACCTCCACCCCCCAGCACTGAGGGGCACCTGCCAGCAGTCCCCCATTCATGTTCCCTTACACCGCCACCCCCCAGCACTGAGGGGCACCTGCCAGCAGGCCCCCACTCATGTCCCCTTACGCCCCCACACCCCAGCAGTGCAGGGCACCTGCCAGCAGGCCCCCACTCATGTCCCTCTCATGTCCCCTTGCACACCCACCCCCCAGCAGTGCAGGGCACCTGCCAGCAGGCCCCCACTCATGTCCCCTTGCACCCCCACCACCCAGCAGTGTAGGGCACCTGCCAGCAGGCCCCCACTCATGTCCCCTTGCACCCCCACCCCCCAGCACTGAGGGGCACCTGCCAGCACGCCCCCACTCATGTCCCACTCATGTCCCCTTGCACGCCCACCCCCCAGCAGGGCAGGGCACCTGCCAGCAGGCCCCCACTCATGTCCCACTTATGTCCCCTTGCACCCCCACCCCCCAGCAGTGAAATGGCGATCTCATGACACAAACCAAAAGTCAACTATGTACATCAACACATGTCTGCCACACGAAGGCAGGCGGTAGCGTCCCTGCACTAACAAAAAGCCTGTATATACAGCTCTGATGAATGTACCATACTGTGGCCCTCTAGGACAAATGACGTGCAAAGGGGTACGCGACAAACACGGACACCCGCTGTGTCAAAAATAGCATGTATTGGGGGGGTGCGCGGGAAGTTTCACACGCGATTGTGCCTGGGCGAGCGGGGTACGTGTACTTCAGGGGCTCGCAGGAAGTTTTACACTCGATTGTGCCTGGGTGAGCGGGGTACGTGTACTTCAGGGGCTCGCGGGAAGTTTTACACGCGATTGTGCCTGGGTGAGCGGGGTACGTGTACTTCAGGGGCTCGCGGGAAGTTTTACACGCGATTGGGCCTGGGCGAGCGGGGTACATGTATAACTGGGGTGGGCGGGGAAGTACAGGAGGCAAATGTGCGGAACGCCCACACGCACGCGCCAAAAAAGACGCGCTAATGCGGAAACACGTACGCCAGCAGGAAGCAGGCGTACGTGGACCCGCGCAGCATAAAAGTGCGCGCAAACAACAAGCAAGCTCAGACACCAGGATGAACATACCATTCCTAGCAGCAGTGGTCGTGGGATACCGCAGGAGGATGAGGAGGATAGTCAGGCCCAGAATTTTCACACCCAGAACCAGCCTTTTTGGCATGCCTGATGACCAGGGTGCATGGGAGGTACAGGTTTCCACCTCACATAATACTCGACCTGGTCAGTGAGTGGGAGGATGACCTCACATCACCCACCCTCTGCTCCCAAGCACTCAGCCCCCTGGAGAAGGTCCTCAATGTACTGCACTTTTTGGCCACCGGATCATTTCAGCGGACAAGTGCCATAGTGGGGGGGGTGTCACAGGCCATGCAGTCACGCTGCCTACACCAGGTCTTGGCCGTCATGACTGCACGCCCATCAGTCCGCAGGCACATATACCTGCCCAGAACACATGCAGAAAGGCAGGCTGCCATCCAGGATTTCTACGGGGTGGCACAATTCCCCAAAGTCCTAGGTGCCATTGATTGCACCCATGTGGCTCTACGTCCCCCCAGGGCATCAGAGCACATCTATAGAAACCGCAAGCACTGGCATTCCATCAACATCCAGGTAGTATGTGATGCCAAGGGAATCATCACCTCAGTATATGCCAACTATCCAGTGTCCACCCACGACAGTTTCATTTACAGAATGTCAACCCTAAACCGGGACCTAGAAGCTGGGCGGCATGGCGATACATGGCTGCTCGGTGAGTATAAATGCCACAGCACATGCATGCATGCCAGATACTGAGTAATGTCACAACCCTACTAATGATACCCATCACAACCTCCCCAGGGGACAGTGCCTACCCTCTGAGCACCCACATGATGATGCCAATTCGGAACCCCACCACGCCACCCGAGGTAAGATACAACATAGCCCATATTGTAACCTGGGGCATAGTGGAGCGCACATTCGGAGTGCTCAAATCACGCTTTTGCTCCCTTGACCGTTCTGGCGGGCATCTGTTATACGCTCCCCCAGTAGTGTGCAGGATCATAGTGGCAGCATGTGTCCTGCACAACGTTGCAACACGCCGGGGCCTGCCGGTGGACATGGTGGTGCCCCCACATCCCCAACCACATGCACGCCCGCTGCGCATGGGAGGGGAAAGGGCACGGGGTGAGGCAGCCCGAACGCAGCTGGTGGCTAATTACTTCACTTAAAATCACACCCCTGTGGAGTGCACACAGCCCTGCCACATACCAGCTGACAATCGATGATGACACAAGGGACAACTGTCACAACCATACCAGCCTGAGATTGGTCACCTGGAAGTGTCACAATGTGTGCATCCCTACCTACAGAAACACCACCAATGCTGTGTCATCAAAAGACACATATGCTGCTAAATGGTTTACCACCTTGCAAAATACAACATGAGAACAGTGCCATGTCACCCAACCCCTCCCCAGCACCCCCACCCAACACACCATGGCATGTCATGCTATGTGAGAGCAAACAAAGCAATCCCGAAAACCTGACACAAGTGTCACAAAGTACAGTGTCCCTAATGGAAACTGGCCACACACAATATGCTCCCAGTAATGTTGAACTAACAACACACATGACCAAATACTTACCAACAATACAATGCAGCTACACAAGTTCAAACATAACTAAAACATGACAGTACTAAGTTAAAGTAGTCGTAGT
Organism: Ambystoma mexicanum; assembly: GCF_040938575.1. Classification (NCBI taxonomy): domain Eukaryota; kingdom Metazoa; phylum Chordata; class Amphibia; order Caudata; family Ambystomatidae; genus Ambystoma; species Ambystoma mexicanum. The sequence goes on from NC_090934.1 coordinate 234,303,365, forward strand.
CTTACAACCTGAATATGCCACCACATCGCCCCCTTCCAACTGTAGTCTTGCAGGCTTCAAAACTTGTCTGTGTACTGCATACAACATGAACTCCATCTCCAAAGTAGACGGCCTTGTGAAGACATGAGGAATCAACCTGCAAATTCAGAGGGAGACATGGAAGCAGAAGCATACATAATTCCAACATGCAGTGTACAATACAACAACAATATACACAAAGAATGTCTATACAGTATTGACTACAGACTGCCCACAGAGCTCATGGGTGCCCAACATCACTGTCTACATCACTGTCACTTGGTCACACCCTTTGCAAGCCCATGGAAACGGTAAGCAGGAGAGGTGTGTGTCTCACGAACCCAAGCATCGAACCCAAACTCAGGACAAGCCTGCATGTGCCCAGCCGGAATACAGTGGATGCCCACGGGAGCCACACAAGGCAACACACTGTTAAAAAATAATCGAAAATCAAAAAAGCAAAAATCAAAAATCAAAAATGGCCATGTGGGGGTCAGGGGGGGGGAAGGCCACCCAGGAGGTCCGAGGCCTGTGTGGATGTTGGGAAAAAAACACCTCCATGGGCTCATGGCCTGCACGGCTATGCCAATGTGGGAGAACTGCTGCTGTCGCTCTCATTACCCTCTGCTGCTGCCACAGGTGGTGGTGGTGGTGCTATGGGAGGCAGCCCACGCAAAGCCCTGGTATGGTCCTCCATGGCAGCAAGCATGCGGGTGTGGAAGGTCTCGTTCTGGAGGATTAATGGCGGAGATCCCCATGCAGCACCGGACGTGATGCCCGGATCTCCTCCCGAGTTGCCTGCATCTCATCTGAGAGCGAACGTGTGAGCCGCTCCAGCTGCTGTTCTGTCTTCAAGTTACTGGAAGTCTCAAGGTCAACAAGAGTCTCCCTGAGGTGATGGAGTTCTACCCTCAGGGCTTCCCTGTGGCCCTGGAACTCTATTGATATCGATTGGCGTAGAGTCTCCAGTGCCGCCCGTCTGTCCCTGTTGGACGCCAACATGTCCTCCCTCTGTGATTGGCAAATGGAGTCTGTTGCCTGCTCTAGTAGCTCCATCTGCCTTTCAGGGGGGACAATGGAAGTGGCCACCCTCTCCATTGCTTGAGCCATCATCTCAACAGATGCTGCCTGTTGGGTTGCCATACCGTAAATGGATTGTTCCCATGCGGTATTGCCTGGTGGCGTACGGCCACCGCGTCGGCGGGCACCAAACCTGTTTGGGGCAAGGCGATCTGCGCCTTGCTGTGCCGGCACTGCCTGAGGCTGCAGGACTGCATTTCCCCTCTGATCTGCTGGCCCAGGAACAGGATCAGATGTTGTGGAGTGTGACCCTGCACTCGTAACCGTCATAGGCTGACTAACCAACGCTGACATCCCCATAGAGGGTTCTACCCCTCGTGCATGTGGGTTGGACAGAACAGAACCCCTTCCAGAAACACGTACCTGCGACGCCACATAGGTCTCATCATCCGAATCAACACCTGAATAGTGGTCTGGGGAGGTGCACCCAGAGACACCCCTTGACAGAATCGTCTGCAGCAAGAGTGGGTTCTCACCCACCACCACACCACGTCCCCCACTGGTGGCCGGTTGTGCCTCAGGTTCCTCCTGAGTCTGCACCATCTCCTCAACCTCACCAGCATCAAGTGCGTCATCCCCTGCAAAAACATGAAAGACAAAAAATGGAAACAGGCATTAGCACCATAGCACACAAATAGGCCTCACAAGCTACAGAACCAGTACATGATTTACACATGTCCCACATGACTATAACCCTCCTATGCATGCACTGTCACAGAGTTGGAAGGGGAGGCAAAAGTCTGACACTGATGACACCAAGATGGAAGAGCAACACATTTGCTGCATGCTGGGTAGCACTGCCATCACACATTGGCCTGTGAGTGGCATGTCCTATACACATAAATGACACATGCCATCACACAGATGGCATGTACCATAGCCATGGTACATTCCACAAGTACATCCATATGTCAGTGAATGAGTACTGTCACCTATCCATGTTAGATGGACATGAAGAGATGAAAAATGCCACATAGTGTGAAAAGATACACCATGTGCGACAGACTGCAACACATCCAGTGTACAAAAATACACAGTGATTGCAGGGCTATGTACACATCAATGGTTGTGCACTTCAACATGACAGGAAACAACTAGCATGTTCCACATTCAAACGGGCCCAAAAACATCATGTGATCAGGACAATACTCATTCAGCCTGAATGGTAAAATCTTTCAACTACCAAGGTGACACATGTGGGCCAATGTGGGGTTCTTCAATGACAGAAGCATGTCACATATGTCACAATAGGGCTGATGAATGTGTTGCAAAAGTGGAAGAATTGAAACAATCAGCCTGAAAGAACACTGAAAAATACAAACAATGCTGTTGCATGATGCCACCACAAGGGCAAGTGCCGTAATGTTGCGCTAAATTACTACTGTGGGCAGAAGGGATAGTGTCACACCCAAATTCAAGGCTGCAGAATGTTTTGGATGAAGCACATGGGTGACCCATACTACTCAGTCACACACACCCTCGCCTGGCACTCAATCAGAACCCGTCACCCAAACAACATACACATGCATTACACACACACACACGCATGGGCACTCACCGGACAAAGTGTTATAATCGGGTAGTTCTCCCACACCTCAGATCTGTTCCTCTGTGATGAAGGTCCCAGCAACAGACTCATGTTCAGTGAGTTTGTTGTCCTCTTGTGGAGACCCACCTCCAGTCACCAGAGTAGCGGCATGACTTGAGGCCAGCTTGTCCTTTGCTCTGCGTTTCAGGTCGCTCCACCGCTTGTAGCAAGCATCAGCTGAGCGCCTCACAAATCCAAGGGCACTTATGTGGTTGGCGATGGTCTGCCAGTGTGCCTTACGTTGACCAGGTGTGGTCTTGGACCCTGCAGTCACCACCATTTCGTGGCTATGTTGCAACACATAGCTCACAAGTGCATTAAGCTCCGCATCATTAAAGCAAGGCTTCCTTGACGTGCCGGAGTGTGTAGCCGTGCCTGGGGTCTCAGCCTGTCGTGCCAGAGCACCCTTCTTCCTCTTTTCAGAAGGTGGAGCGGAGCCAGTGTGGCTAACGCCGCTCTGGTCAGTAGGGGCAGAATCACCGGTGGACTGGGTTGTTGAAGTGTGCGAATGCACATTGACCATAGGACTTGGTGCAGGCATTGTCTGAAGTGTGATGTTGGCAGGGAGAACATCAGTATGATGGACCAGGACCGACACTGTCCTGGCTGGGAGAGTCAGAGCTGGGGCGGATGGAGCTGCAGCTGCCCCTGCAGCCTCACCACCCTGCATACTTGGGTCAGCAGATGACATAGCTGCCCCAGATCCACGTGCCTTGGTGACAACTTGCACCGCCACACGTGGCCTAGACTTGCTGACCTGGAAGTCAGCCAGGGAGTCATCCTGTGCCAGGTGAGGTGCCACAATGGGCTGGTCCAACAGGGGCTGAGCTGGGATGGTCTCAGCCACGTTTCCCTCAACCATGGGGGGGGGAGCATGGGTGTCCCTGATTGGTCCTCCACACATGGGGGTTTAGGGGCACCCTGCAAATCCTGGCCACGTCCCCTACTGCGCCCACCACGTCCACCTTTTGAAGGTCGGCCACCTTTGCCTCCCTTACCGTTTGGTCGCCTCCCAACCATGGCACTGATGTTGTTGTGCGTATGGGAGGAGCAGTAAACTATTGTCCTGGGCAATTGGGGGTCAAAGGGGTAGGGTACTAGATGGAATTCGTACCCTAGTGCTCTAACAAGGCTGTCTGTGACCCCTGGGGGAAGATGACGGGTCACGCAACGCACAGGCAGCCCAAAAACAAAAATAAACGTGCACGCAACCCCTCGTAGACCACATGCGTGGAAAAATGAACCCGCACTATGCTGTGGCACCCAGAAACACAAAAATAAGCGTACGCGTGATACACGCAGCCTACAATGACCTCTGAAGGGGTACGCGACACACAGGGCAAGCACAGTTGCTAAGTACGTGCGGAACTCACCGTCTGCCTGGAAAAAGAACGTGAAAAATACGCGCGTGTGAGCGTTGGCAACACTCCCGCCAAAAGAAGAATTGTACGCTGCCTGAGGAGACAGGACAAAAGGAGAAATGAACACTGTTTGAGGAAACAGGCCCCAAAAAAGTAGAAAAATGAAAGCAGTCAGAGGTAACAGGGAGTACGAACTTGAATCGCTGTGAAGTAATTGCGTGTGAACCGTCAAGAAGTACAGAATCCACCCACTCGCTCTCCACAAAAAGCACGTACAAGGAAATGGCGTCCTACACGTACCTTTTAAATCGGCCCACGCATACACATCACTTACGCGTGTACGCGCCCTTTCCTCCCCTTACACGCCCTGACACTCGGATGTGCAGCTTTTCCACGTGTGCTCTGTCATCACGTGCTATGAGGGAAACACCCGCGCGCGTCACGTCACAGACGCGCTTACACGCTAAGGGCCTTTGGTCCAATGAAATCGCGTACGTGCGCTGACGCGCTTATGCGCTAAGGGCCTTTCCTCGAATTACACGCTGAAGTGCAAGATTTTCACGTGCCAAATCACTCCTTATCAAGCTGGCCACGCATTCACACACGGAAGACGTAGCTCCTGCCCAGAAGGCCGAATTACTGCCCCCCAGAGCCCCGAGCACGCTCCCACCTGCCATCTGCAGCTGCCTGATTGCCTGCTGCCCACGTGCCCTGCCATTTGCTGCCTGCATGTCAGCCAGGGGTGCTGTTGCTGTTACCACCCCTGCTGGAACCAAAGACTCCCGACTGGGATTCCATCGCTCCACAGCCCAGCCCCAGGACCCAGTTGCCCACCCACTCCTGCCTCTGGGGTTGCCATGTCTAGCACTACACCATCTGGCGGCACTGGCAACCCCCAGCCAGCGAGGCAGAGGGCCACCAGCTTCACTGCCACCGAAGTTGGTGTCCTGGTGGAGCATGTCCTGGGGCATTATGATGCCCTCTTCGGAAGGTTGCGCGCCGACAAGGAAGGACGGACCAGGATCTGGACGGACATCGTGACTGCCATCAACGCGAATTCCATCATGTCAAGAAGCGCTGGGAGGACTTCAGGTCCAGGACCCTCATAAAGGCCCGGCGCCTCGTGGAGGGGGGCCGGGGCAGCATGAGTACCATCCAGATGAGGGTCCTGGAACGCGTAGGCCCAACGTTCCACACCCAGATCCTTCGGAGGCAGACCCGTCCGGAGTTGAGCGGTAAGTGGCCAAGCATTACTGTGTGAGACAGGGCATGTTGCAGGGTGCTGGTTGTCTGATACTTGCCTGTATGTGTGACATAGGCCATGTACGTATGTGTGTGTGCAGGGACATCATGGTCATGCATGTGAGACCAGTAATGTGTGAACTACATGGTTGATGCATGTGTTACAATGCAACATGCGGAGCAGCATGGGGAATGCACACATTAATGCATGTCTCTGTTATTGGACATGGATGGGGTGTGAGAGATGGGTGCTGCTGTCATGGACATGTATGGTGTCCATGTCTGTGTGTCTGACTTGCGTGTCTGTGACTTAGAAATGCCATGGATGCATGACACATGTCTGTGACAATGTTCAGATTCACTGATGCAGCCTACTCATCCTTGTATCCACTGTGTCTGGGGTGTACGAGGCCAGATGGATGAAACTAGGGTGAAGTGTGTGCTTGTGATGGGCATGACCCATGATGCATGTGAGTTTCAAACCAGCATTGTATGTTTGAAGAGTCCCTTGGACATGTATGCTAATGTTCATAGCATGTGCCATGCCTGTTACTGCATGTGTTTTGGCTGCACTGACCTATGTGTTGTGGAGGAACATGATGGAAGTGATGTTTGACAGTGCCACTCATCTGCTATTGCTTCCTGTCTAGGGGACCATTGTACAGTACCCTGATGCTTGTGTTCTATGTCTCCCTCTACACAGCGGCAAGTGATGAAGAGGGCGGAGACGGCGCTGTGGAGCAAAGCGGCGGGGATGCCCCCACCGGCCGGCGATGCAAGGCCCTGTTAGGCGGAAACCTGTGCAGTTCCCTCTGGGACCACTGCAAAAGATTTAGGACTACAGGTGTTTGGCAGTAAACCCACTTGGTAGCAGTCTGTACCACACAGATTCACTTGGTAGCCATGGGCGTAATTTTTGGGGGGGACAGGGGTGTTTGTCCCCCCCAACTTTCATGACACACCATTTTTTCCCCATTCATTTGGCTGGGGCACCTTTTCTTCAGATGTCATGTCCCCCCCAACATTTTCAACAAAGTTACCCCACTGTTGGTAGCTGTGGCTGAGCAGTCCGACTTCCCTCAAGAAGAGTTAGGCAGTATACAGAGTATTCACAATAGGTCAAGAGAACAAAATAGAACAAGTAAACACTGACCAGGGCTTGGTGTAAAAGAGATATAATTATTTATTTAAAACCACATCTAGAAAAACACACAGGCACTAATAGTAAGCAATTCAAAAACACGGTCACTAAAAGATATACACTCCCTTAAAAGAATATTAGACAAGTCTTAAGTAAAGCCCCACTTATTTTCAGACAGCGGTGAGCGCTTAACAAAGATGGCACTCTAATAATTTGTTTTAAAAAGGGAGAGAAAAGCAGAGAATAAATTGAAACAGATCCCAACATCTTTTTCATGAACACAACAAGAGAGGAAGGCAAAGTAACACCGTGAATTCAGAGTCAGTAGGCCGGATCCGCTTTAAGAGGAGCAAAACGAAATGTGTCCAAGGTCACACGGTTGCAGTGCACAAAAGTTTTGTAACTGTTCAAAAAGGGTTTGGACCAGAGAAAGGGACCAGTTGGAGGGTCAAGGCAGCCATCCCAGTCCAGAAGGTTACGGGGTTATTATTACCTTGTAGCAATCTTCAGAAAGGGAGGCCTGGCGGACACGGTACCTTAAAGTGGTGAGAATACTCCAGCGGGGCAGTTGTTCCTTGCAGCGGATGCAAGTCAGTGCTTCGTACGGGGGAAGAGAGGATCTCGTCGGGGAGGAAGACAGGAGTCCGTTGCACTGCCAGGGAAGAAACCAGCCGCAGAGTTTCTCAGGTACAAGGAGCGGTCCGTTGATTCGCGGTTCAGTGGTAAGTGGCTATCCGGCCGCCGGGGTTGTTGGCACGGGCAGTTCGACCACAAACCGATCTGGGGTGTGAAGAAAGAAGGTAAACTGGTTGTGCCTACCAGTCAGGGGAAGAAGCCTCTCCAGCTGGGAGATCTTCTCTGTCGTCGGGAAGTGGTGAGTCGGTTCCTCAGGGCTCCACCGGTGGTGTTGTCGTGGCAGGTCGGCTCAGCTTCTCCCTCATCGGATTCTCAGGTCCTGTGGCGACTTCTGAAGTTCCAGTCCCCAAAGCCCTGCTTTTATGCAGCATACCCCCATTCACTCAGCCTAGCTGTCAATCAAACATGCTAAGTGGTGAGCCGACCGGCTCACCACTTGGGCCAATCACACAAGAGTGTGACTTAAGTTACCAAGGTAACTCAGTCCAGGGTGCCTAAACCCCCTCCCGCACCCCCGGTGGTACCCAGACAGAGTGGCACCACTTTTGGAGGCTTCTGTGGAGAAGCACGCCAAAATGTGGAACAAAGGGCTCGACTTGGGTTGGAGTCACAGAAGAGAACACAAACGCCATTTTAGAATCGAATCCTGGCAAAAAATACCAACCGGCGAATTAATATTAAATAAATAAACTGGCGGTATGTTCGAGGCTATGAGAATTAAATAATTAAAGTTGACAGCCTCAAACAATGGGAAAATCCCATAGGGAAATATTCGCGGTCGAATATAAAAAGTAGTTTCCACTGCTACCAGCCAAAACTCAATCGGGGGGACGGAGACGTGCCCCCTCGATTAACAGACCCCGGGGCAATCGAATTGCTCCGACCAGTACGTCCACAATATGATGGTTTGTACTGGTTTCTGTTAATAATTTGGGACTAGTAAAGCCAATGGTGACTTTACATGCCCTGGGAGACAGTAGTCAGTCCCAGGGTATGGAGTCTATGGCGGGGTGTCACTATGAGGGTGCTGTGTAACACACATAGTAAAAACACATGAGACCCTATGGAGTAAAGGACCCCATAGCCCATAAAACACATTAACAGTCAAAGGAACACCATAACTCATGTCCAAGAGTGGGAGGAAAAGAGTCTCACTCTTGGCCGGAGAGAAAAAAAAAAAAAAGAAATCTAGCAAAGCTGCTGGGGGACTCACTAGGTTAGGAAATTCAGCCTAAAGAGAGAATTCTCCCTAACATTCGCCCCTCCCCCCCAGACTAAGGGACAGGAGGATTTAATCCACTCCTGGATGAATCACATACCTCTAGTCGATGACATATATCCTAGAGAGACCATCAGCATTTTGGTGGTGACACCTTGACCTATGTCCTATGGTCAAATCAAAGGTGTTCCTTTGTACGCTATATGACCTACAAACCTTTTGAGGAACATCAGTCTTTATAAAGTTATAGGGGATCTGGTTGACCAGTCCCTCAGAAGTTGGTACAACTTCTGAACCTGTGTTAGGCTTTTTTAAGGGGTCCTTATAAAGGATTCCCTTAGATCTAGAGGGGCCTCCAGAGGTCCTCACCACCTCTCTGTTGGGAGAAGGTTGGGTTTTAGGCCTCTTGGTTGGAGGGGATGGAGATAAGCAAGGTACAGGCTTCTCCTTCCTCTTAGATCTACCTTTACCTACTTTAGGAGTTTCCCCCTTAAGACTAGGAATTGGGTTGGAGTCTTATGTGGAAGGTCCAACAGCCTGAAGGTTTTTGGCCTTAGACTTTTCTTTTCTGGTTTTCCACCAGCATTGAGAATTACCAGTTCTCTTAGGCCTAGTTAGGGTTCCAGTAGGTCTATCCACCTCTTCCTCAGAAGCAGGGGGAGTCACAGACTCTATGACTGGGGGAACAATGATGGAGCTTGGTTGGGGCTCCCATTTCCCTAACATTTTAGCCTGAAATTTGCCTGGGTCAGAGGTCAACTTACCAACACCAGGGCTTGTAGTGGGGGTCTCAGTAGAGGTTCCCACAGGCTTAGAGTGGTTCCTTAAGGTGGCCTCTCTAGCCAATTTGGTTTGGTTCTGGGTCTCCATACTGGGAGGCATGGGGGTACTGGTTACTACTCCTAGAGTTCTTAGATCATTCCCCAACAGGACTCTCCCAGGCACCTCAGTCTGAACACTGACAGGAATCAACACTGTCATGTCATTACACTGAATGAGGGCTGGTAGAATTGGAACCATTTGGACAGGGCCTCCAGACATCTTAGTGGGACCTTTGGGTGCCTTAGCAACATCCTCAGGCCTGAAAAAGCTTTCATCCACTACTGTTCTGCTGGCCCCAGAGTCTCGCCTGGCAGGGGTATCCTGACCATTGACAAGAACACTGTCCATATAATAAACTTTAGAGTTTTCTGGTATGGAGTTGTACACACTCCTATTCTGATCACTAACCAGACCCATGGACTCTACTGTTACACTTGCTTGAAGATCCAAAGGTTCTTCAGCAAAGACTTCAAAGTGAGCACTAGCCATTTGGACTTCCTCCTCAGGAGTGAAGGCTAAGGAGACTGTGCTGATCCCTGCAGGTTTACCCTTACATCTGGGATCTCCTTTGATGTGGTCAGTTGCCCCACAGAGATAGCATGTTCCAAATGCTCTCTGAAAGGGTGGCTTGGCCTGACTTCCTTCTGGTTTGTGACCAGAAGGTACACTAGCCTGTTGTGGTTTACCCTGGGGCTTACCCTGGTTATTTTGTTGTTTGGGGCCCTCTTTGGTTTTTGGAGGTATTAGAAATCTCTTGGTTCCCCTTTTGTGGCTGCTTTCCCTCATCCCTTTTCTGAGTGACCCCTGAATCCTTGTGAGTGGCCCTGTTGGCAACCCACAAGTCAGCAGCCTTAGCTAGCTTCCTGGAATCTAATTCCTTTGAATCAGCCAAGTGCTGTCTGAGCTCAGGAGAGCAGGCATCATAAATTGACTCCAATATTACAAGATTCTTCATTCCTTCATAAGTGTTAACTCTGTAACCCTTAATCCATCCCTCTAAGTTTTTGAAACGTTCACTCACCCAGGTAGCCCAAGGGGTACCATCATGCTTTTTGAGGGGCCTAAACCTCTTAAGGTACTGGGAAGGGGTCTTCCCAAATCTAGCTATCAAAGCTATTTTCACATATTCATAATCCTTCTTATCCACCTCGCCCAACTCCATTACCACATCAGTTGCAACAGGGGGAAGCCTAGAGAACAACCAGGGAAGTAACTCATTCCCTGTGATGTCCTGGAGCCCATGATTATACTCAAACATTTTTAAGCAATCCAACACATCCAACCTAGGTTCATACATACCCACTAATTCCTTAGGCATCCGGGGTCTTTTGGGACTGGAACTCCTAGAAGAACCAGAGGAGAGAGAAGCATGTTCCACAGACAACTTTTTCATTTCTAGTTCATGATTAAGCTCTATTTCTCTGAGTCTTAACTCAGCTTGCTTCTGCTCAGCCTAGGCATTCCTTCTTCTGAACTCTAGCTCTTGGTTTCTTTCAGATTGAGCAATAAAATGTTTGTACTCTAATTCAAGCTTCATTTTTTCAAGTTCAAAATAAGCAGGGTTACATGTAGGACCTGGTATAGGCCCAGTAGGTACAGTAGGTAAGGCAGACAGAGGCTCACAGTGGCTAACTTCATTAGGTTCACTTTCCTCTTCTGACTCATTATCAAGACTTTGATTCAGATCAATACCATCGCTGTTTTCTACATTTGCTGGGGGGGGGTAGATTCCGGTGTACCACCCAGACTTTGGTTTTCTAACAATCTTTGTATAAGTTCCATTTTCTTGCCCTTCTCAGAGAGATTCTTATGTCTACACAATACTTTTAAGCAATCAGCAGTTTTGGCAGACAATGATTCTAGGATATAACTCTCCATAGCAGACATAGGGCCTCATTACGACCCTGGCGGTAAGCGCCCGTCATTAACGCCATGGCGTAATGAGCGTTTACGCCGTGGGACGATGGCGTAAAGAGCGCCACATCACGACCCATCGCGCACGAGCATTACGCCATGGCGGTAATGCAAATAACGCCATGGCGGAAAAGGCCCCTACCGCCATCGCTAAGCGAGCAAGGTGCCCATCCGCCAGCGTAAGTAGCGGCCAGCGTAATTTACGGCCACCGTAATTTACGGCCAGCGTAATTTACGGCCACCGTAATTTACGGTGGCCGTAAAAGGCCAAACCGGAAATAGCGTCATCGCGCCGGAACGGGAAGCAGCCCGTCGGCCATCTTTAAAAACACAATCCATCGCCATCCTACCAAACAACACCAGACCCAACCCTGACACCTGTCCCGACAAAACACCCACCCACCCAAGTTCCCGAAAATGCCGAAATGCGTGAAAAAGGCCTGTGACCGCCTGCGCCAGGAGCGATTCAGCCGGGAGGAACTCTGCATGCTAGCGGAGACCCTGCAGGACAACGCAGGTGTTGTTTTCTCCCCTGAAATGAGCCGGACAGCAATCGGGAAGAAGAAGGCCATCTGGGCCCTGGTGGCTGAGCGCATCAGCGCGGTGGGGACCGTACCCCGCACCCCACAGCAGTGCCGGAAACGCTGGGATGACCTGCGCATACGGGTCAGAGCCGTCATCTCGGCAAACCGCAACCTTGCCCAGGGAACCGGTGGAGGGTCAGAATCCCCCCTGAAACTCCAACCGTGGGAGGAGATCTGTGCTGCCACCATCGGCATGGAATCCATCGAAGGCGTTGGAGGGATGGAAAGGGGAGCCCCGACATCAGGCGATGAAGGTAGGTGCCTCATACAAGACATGCCATAGTCACAGCAGTCCAATCATGTGTAGCACAAGGTTGCCCTAGAGTGTAAATGCAACACAAATCAATACTGCCCATAGCCACATGCGAGCACCACCCTGCATACACTGCTGGCACCCGCATACCTGCATCCACATGCCACACCAAAAGGAGACAACCTGCATGGCACTGCCTGAAATCTGCCTCATCCACTGGCCAAAATAATGTCAACCATTGTCATTCAAAAGTCCGTATACCCATCAATAACGCCCTCCCACCTTTGCTCCACCACAGGCACAGAATCACACCCAGAGGACCAGGAGACCCCTGCGCCGAAGAGGGCGAAGTCCACCAACAACCTCCCTGCACCCTCAACCTCAGCTGCAGTGAGGCAGACCCCACGACAAGCAGGTCCCACTGCAGGCATACCGGAGGTCCCACCGGCAAGCACCCCTGTTGGCAGCAGGCCAGCAGCTGCTGCTCCACCTCCACCGACATTGCCTGCCACAGAAGGCAGGGGGTCAGCGGCCAGCAGCAACATCGGGGAGACAGCTGCAACAGCTGCATGTTCTGACTCGGACATGGAGCAGGAGGTCAGAAGCCCCACTGACCAACTACATTCCCCCTGTTTCTCAGACGCCAGCCCCCATGTGGGCGACACACAGGGGCACACTGAGGCAGAGGAGTGGCCTTCCACCCCATGCCCTGTCCACACTCCACAGGAGGGGACCAGCCCCTCCATCACTCCACCTGCACTGGCCATGGGCCAGCACGGCCAGCCGTCCCTCGAGGACATCACTCAACGGCAGCATCAACTGTCCGCAATGCTGGATGAGCATGCAGCGGAATGTGTGGGGGCTAGGATTAGCATTGAACAGGCCACGGAGACACTAAGGGCGGAAGTGGCGCAGAGCACTGCCACCCTGAGGGATGCCATGCAGGCCATGTCCAGGGACATCTGTGCAGAACTTGCGGCCTTGCGTCGTGCGGTCATTGGCCTCACCCACACACGACAGGACGTGCATGCACAGGAGCAGCCAGGGACATCCTCCACTGCCAGTTCTGCGCAGAGCAGCCCCGTGCGCCGTTCCGGACGCAACCTGCGCTCCACAGCCAGGGGTGCCCCGGGTGCCGGGAGAGGGGGCTTGTGACGGCCTGTGGACACTGTCACAGGCATCTGTTGACAGCTACTTGGGGTGTGTTGGGGTGTGCAGGGGGGAGGTGGGAGGGGGTGTGTTGGGGTGTGCAGGGGGGAGGGGGGAGGTGGGAGGGGGTGTGTTGGGGTGTGCAGGGGGGAGGTGGGAGGGGGTGTGTTGGGGTGTGCAGGGGGGAGGTGGGAGGGGGTGTGTTGGGGTGTGCAGGGGGGAGGTGGGAGGGGGTGTGACACGACAGTTCATGGTTCCAATACACTTTTTTCTTTTAAAAAAAGGAAATGTGTGGACATTTTCATTGCGTATGTGTGCTTTATTGGTGTACAGTCCACAGTGTGCATGCCCCAGAGACACACAGTGCCCCAAGTGCAGTCTCCATGCGATGAACACCAGCCGTGTGTGCTAGAAGCAGTGGTTGATGATACTTTGGCGCATGGCACGCCCCTCCTGTACATCGCCTCCTCCATGTGGTGGCGCCCCATCTGCACCCTCCTCATCCTCATCCTCATCGTCAGGTGGTTGCAGTTCTGCGTCAGGGGGCAGGGGCACATTCCGTCTGACGCACATATTGTGCAGCATGACACATGCCATGACGATCTTTGCCACCTTCTCATGGCCATACAGGAGTGCCCCACCAGACCTGCTGAGGCTTCGGAACCGTGCCTTCAGGAGGCCGAATGTCTGCTCTATGACCACACGAGTACGTGTATGTGCACGGTTGAAGTCCTCCTCGTGCTGGTTCTGCGGGTTCCGGACTGGCGTGAGGAGCCACCTCTTCAGGGGGTAGGCTGCATCACCTGTATGTAGGCGAGAATGTATGTGTCAGTCATGTTGTCTGATCAGGAACATGATGTTCCACCATGGCTGGCATGGAACTGTTACCTTGGCTCACTTCTACATGCACTAATTGATTCACACTATGCAACCAGTATATGCTCATTGCTGCCATGGCCTGTTTTGCATGCCATCACCCTATGTATGCAGAGGGGTTTTGTGCATTGTGAGTGCCCTTCCTCTGTATCCGTTCTCTGTGTTACTCACAGGCCAGTGGAGTATGCATCATCCCCCCCCCTTTCTGCCAGGTGGAGTATGCATCATCCCCCCCCCCTTTCTGCCAGGTGGAGTATGCATCCCCCCCCCCTTTCTGCCAGGTGGAGTATGCACTGGTACGTCATTCCCATGCCCACTTCCATGACATAGCACTCACCGAGTAGCCAGGATCTTGGGCCTGCATGTCGCTCCATGTAGCGTGGTATTGTGGAGTTCCTCAGGATCATGGAATCATGGGTTGATCCGGGGAATCGGGCACAACAATGTGTGATGATCTTGTTGGAGTCACAGACCATTTGCACGTTGATAGAGTGGAACTGTTTCCGGTTGCGGTACGGTACCTCCATGGCACGTGGAACCACCAATTCCACATGGGTGCAGTCGATGGCACCAATGCAACCGGGTATGCTGGCTAGTGCATGGAAACCCACTTTGGTGTTTGCAATCTCCTGGGCAGTCCGTGGTAATGAGATGTGGTCGTCTGTGTGCTTGAGGAGGGCATCGAGCACTTGGATGAGTGTTCGTGAGAATAATGGTTGTGAAATGCCATGCAGGTGCCCCACTGTGTGCTGGTAGGTGCCTGTGGCCAGGAAGTGGAGTACAGCCACTACCTTCAGTAGGGGGGGGATGGCGGTTGGACTTTCTATCATGCTGACGATGTCATCGTGTATCATGTCTACGATGGCGGTGATGGTGTCCCGGTCCAAACGGTACAGGGTGTGGATCTGCTCAGCAGTGAGGTTGTTTGGATTGGCTCTGATGCGTGGGATTGGGGGCTGCCTGCGTGGTGGCACTGGCTGTGCTGGTGGGGCTTGCTGGGCCTGCCTTGCCCTCCTTCTCCTCCTGCGTCTCCTCTGTGCTGCCTGTTGTTGTTGTTGTTGTTGCTGTTGTAGTAGCACATGCATTGCTATCAGGTCCTCCAGCCCCAACATTGCTAGTCGTATTGGCATCATTGTGGAGTGTGACTGGGTGTGGGTAGGGGTGGGGTGTGCTCTTTTTGTACTCCCCTGAGTCTGTATTGCCTTCACCTGTGCTGTTTCTGTGCACCTGTGGCAGCTGCATTCACTTGAATTGGCCCTTTACGGTTGGTTCGCGATGGCGTTATTTGCACCATGGCGGTAAGGTACTTTGCGGCCTCGGTGATGGCGTTAGGTGCATGTCCGCTTGGGTCGGCATTTGCGTGCCTTTCCGCCATGGCGCTAAGTACGGTGTGGGCGGTCGCGTGCGCGCACCCTTAGCGCAGTTAGCGGCAGCGTTAACTACGATGCCGCTATTGGCATCGTAGTTTACGGTCAGGAGTCATGATCGGACCTGGCGGAAAACGATGGCGGTAAGCATTTACCGCCATCGTTTGTCACTTAGCGCCAGGGTCGTAATGAGGCCCATAGTTAGAAAAATCAGCTTTTTAGTGATAAGCTCTGTGGTTAGTTGTCCTAAAGTGTTCAACAAGCACTCTAAAGTGTATACTCAATACAAATCCCACCGCTGTACACCAGTGTTAGGCGGAAACCTGTGCAGTTCCCTCTGGGACCACTGCAAAAGATTTAGGACTACAGGTGTTTGGCAGTAAACCCACTTGGTAGCAGTCTGTACCACATAGATTCACTTGGTAGCTGTGGCTGAGCAGTCAGACTTCCCTCAAGAAGAGTTAGGCAGTACACAGAGTATTCACAATAGGTCAAGAGAACGAAATAGAACAAGTAAACACTGACCAAGGCTTGTGTAAAAGAGATATAATTATTTATTTAAAACCACATCTAGAAAAACACACAGGCACTAATAGTAAGCAATTCAAAAACACGGTCACTAAAAGATATACACTCCCTTAAAAGAATATTAGACAAGTCTTAAGTAAAGCCCCACTTATTTTCAGACAGCGGTGAGCGCTTAACGTAGATGGCACTCTAATAATTTGTTTTAAAAAGGGAGAGAAAAGCAGAGAACAAATTGAAACAGATCCCAACACTCTTTCACAAACACAACAAGAGAGGAAGGCAAAGTAACACTGTGAATTCAGAGTCAGTAGGCCGGACCCGCTTTAAGAGGATCAAAAAACGAAATGTGTCCAAGGTCACACGGCTGCATTGCACAAAAGTCTTGTAACGGTTCAAAAAGGAGTTGAACCAAAGAAAGGGACCAGTTAGAGGGTCAAGGTGGCCAGCCCAGTCCAGAAGGTTAAGGGGTTATTATTACTTTGTAGCAATCTTTAGAAAGGGAGGCCTGGCGGACATGGTACCTTAAAGTGGTGAGAATACTCCAGCGGGGGCAGTTGTTCTTGGCAGCAGATGCAAGTCAGAGCTTCGTCCGGGGGAAGAGAGGATCTCGTCGGGGAGGAAGACAGGAGTCCGTTGCACTGCCAGGGAAGAAACCAGCCGCAGAGTTTCTCAGGTACAAGGAGCGGTCCGTTGATTCGCGGTTCAGTGGTAAGTGGCTATCCGGCCGCCGGGGTGCTTGGCACGGGCAGTTCGACCACAAACCGATCTGTGGTGCGAAGAAAGAAGGTAAACTGGTTGTGCCCACCAGTCAGGGGAAGAAGCCTCTCCAGCCGGGAGATCTTCTCTGTCGTCAGGAAGTGGTGAGTCGGTTCCGCAGGGCTCCACCTGTGGTGTCGTCGTGGCAGGTCGGCTCAGCTTCTCCCTCGTCGGATTCTCAGGTCCTGTGGCAACTTCTGAAGTTCCAGCCCCCAAAGCCCTGCTTTTGTGCTTTTGAGCCGGCCGGCTCACCACTTGGGCTAATCACACAAGAGTGCGACTTGGGTTACCAAGGTAACTCAGTCCAGGGTGCCTAAACCCCCTCCCCCAACCCCTGTGGTACCCAGACAGAGTGGCACCACTTTTTGAGGCTTCTGTGGAGAAGCCCGCCAAAAAGTGGAACAAAGGGCTCGACTTGGGTTGGAGTCACAGAAGAGAACACAAACGCCATTTTAGAATCGAGTCCTGGCAAAAAATACCAACTGGCGAATTAATATTAAATAAATAAACCGGCGGTATGTTCGAGGCTATGAGAATTAAATAATTAAAGTTGGTAGCCTCGAACAATGGGAAAATCCCATAGGGAAATATTCGCGGTCGAATATAAAAAGTAGTTTCCACTGCCACCAGCCAAAACTCGATCAGGGGGGACGGAGACGTGCCCCCTCGACTAACAGACCCCGGGGCAATCGAATTGCCCCGACCAGTACGTCCACAATATGATGGTTTGTACTGGTTTCTGTTAATAATTTGGGACTAGTAAAGCCAATGGTGACTTTACATGCCCTGGGAGACAGTAGTCAGTGCCAGGGTATGGAGTCTATGGTGGGGTGTCACTATGACACCCCTGTGTTACTGCAAGGAGGGTGCTGTGTAACACACATAGTAAAAACACATGAGACCCTATGGAGTAAAGGACCCCATAGCCCTTAAAACACATTAACAGTCAAAGGAACACCATAAATCATGTCCAAGAGTGGGAGGAAAAGAGTCTCACTCTTGGCAGGAGAAAAAAACAAACTCCAGAAATCCAGCAAAGCTGCTGGGGGACTCACTAGGTTAGGAAATTCAGCCTAAAGAGAGAATTCTCCCTAACAGGCCCAGTCACCCTCCCAGAATATACCATCGTCCGGGAGTGAGGGGACTGGTGCTGCGTCTGCCACTACGGCTGCAGCGGAAGGGGTGGGTGAGCCCCCACAGGGGCTTGCAACGGCGGAAGACGGTGTGGAGCCATCCAGGTTGGTGGTTTCCACAGAGGAGGAGGAGGCCGCTACTGAGCCGCACATGGGGCCTGGTGGGGGTGGTATCACTGGTGCAAGTGGTGCAGTCCAGGGCCAGGGGCAGGAGGCAGCACAGGTCACTGCGGAGGGGCCTGTGCATGTCGCTGTCCCTCACCCTGTAACTGCACCACCATGCACCAGCAGGGATGCCCCATCCCAGGCCCGTCCGCAGGTAGGGGGGATGTCCATGTCATCTGACACTCCTCTACCTGCGGACGAGGGGACCCCTGACCGTATGGAGAAGGTCCTGATTGGTGTCACGTTACGCATGCGTGACATTCGTGATGACGTGCGTGCTTCCCGGGGGGAGCACGCACGTCATCATGAAGAGCAGCGTGCCAACGTGGCCCAGTTGGGAGTGTCCATGGTCGGGGGTTTTGTACATGTGTC
Organism: Ambystoma mexicanum; assembly: GCF_040938575.1. NCBI lineage: Eukaryota > Metazoa > Chordata > Amphibia > Caudata > Ambystomatidae > Ambystoma > Ambystoma mexicanum. The sequence goes on from NC_090934.1 coordinate 234,321,569, forward strand.
GGCCACTCTGGCGGCCCTCTCCTCCTCTGTGGAGACTATGCGCCAGTCGTTCTCCATGCCGTCTTCCGGCCCAGATGCCACCAGGGCCCCCTGTGGACCTGCCCTGACCAGCGCAGCCAGCTCGGTGGGGATCCCATCCCTGCTACAGTCGGGAGTCGGAGGTCCAGCAGGGGTGGACACCACAGCAACTGGACCCCAGCAGATGGAGGATGTGCCGGCATTATCGAGCAGGGCACGTGCACGATGGCGTCGGTGGATTCCATCAGCCTGGATGCCGTCGTGCTGGCAGAGGCAGTTGCGTCGGAGGCAGCGGCAGGCTCAACGTGGGAGGCATCATGGCTCGGGGCAATCTACATCAGAGGGGCAGGCATCGGCCGGACGCAGGAGGACCTGGAATGGGAGTGTCTTCCGTGTGGCAGCGGTTGGGCCAGCAGATAGGTGCGGAGCGGCTGCGGGCGGAGGAGGCACGGCTCACGATGGTCAGGGCGGAGAACTCCATGCGCAGGGCGCTGAGGCGGGCTGAGTGCCTCGAGGGAATTCGCAGGGAGTTGGAGGTGGACATGACGTTATCCCTGCAAGACCTCGGGCCAGAGAACAGGCCCGCCTCCAAGACATTGAACAGGAGTTCGATGATGCCCTGGCCCATGACATCAACAAGTGAGCCGTTGGACTTGCCCGCCGCCATTGTATGTAGTTCATTAGTGTTAAGTTTCATTTCTTTTTTCTTTCATTTGGGACGCATGGACTATGCCCCACATTTTTGTATATAGTTAGTAATTTAGTAGGTTTCATTGTAGGTTTAATTTATGTCGTTGGGCTCATGGACCCTGGATTTGCTATTTGTACATAGTTTTACAGTGGATTTTTCTCCTTCATCTTTATTTTTCTTCACCGTGTAGCAATGGATATTACACTTTTCTTTCCCTTTGGATTTGCTTTGTTGGACGGTGACTTTGGACACATTTTCATTTGGATTCATTTGGATTCTCTTTTTTTTATTTATCATTTTTTGGGACATTCTGCATTTTCATTATTATTGGCATTATTGTGTGTTTTTATTTAATTCCCTTCATTTTGACTTGATTACATTTTTGTTTCTTACTTCAATGCGTGGTCTTCTCTCATTGGTTTCATGCATGTCACAATGTGGGTTTTCTCAGTCATGTGTTGCCATTGTGTGGGTCGGACAGACTTGTACTCATGCGCATACTGCTTATTTGTGATCTATCATGTAATGGGGATTTCTATTTGGAGTGGATGTAAAGCTTGGTTGGTAGTTTGGACTGGGGTGCTGTGGTGTGGGATTTGTGTGGCCATAAGAGCCAGGGATCTGGATTGTGATGACGTGTTGGCTGGGGGACATGTGTCAAGGCCTGCTGGCAGGTGCCTGTCAATGATGGGGGGGTGGAGGTGCAGGGGGACATGTGTGGGACATGTGTGGGGGCCTGCTGGCAGGTGCCCTGCCCTGCTGGGGGGTGGGGGTGCAAGGGGACATGAGTGGGACATGAGTGGGGGCCTGCTGGCAGGTGCCCTGCACTGCTGGGGGGTGGTGGTGCAAGGGGACATGATTGGGACATGTGTGGGGGCCTGCTGGCAGGTGCCCTGCACTGCTGGGGGGTGGGGATGCAAGGGGACATGAGTGGGGGCCTGCTGGCAGGTGCTCTGCACTGCTTGGGGGTGGGGATGCAAGGGGACATGAGTGGGACATGTGTGGGGGCCTGCTGGCAGGTGCCCCTGACTGCAGGGTGGTAGGGGTGCTGGGGGACATGAGTGGGGGCCTGCTGGCAAGTGCCCTGCACTGCTGGGGGGTGGGGGTGCAAGGGGACATGAGTGGGACATGTGTGGGGGCCTGCTGGCAGGTACCCTGCACTGCTGGGGGGTGGGGGTGCTGGGAGACTTGAGTTGGTGATCATATTGCAACGTGACATGTGGCTTGGCTGGGGGGCATGCCCATGGTGGATGTGCTGCCTGCGGGACATGACCAGGGGTGCGGGGTAGTCCCGTGTGGTATTGGCTGCCTGCAGGGGCCGTGGAGGGGGTAGAGGGGCCACCTGGGAGGACCCACACTGCCAATTCACGTGTAGGACTCCCCGCGCACCCCCAAAATACGCGTTCCCCACTCTGACAGCAAAATCGCGTGTGAAACTTCATGCGCAGCCTGGTAATACACGTACCCTACTCCAATCGCGTGTGAAACTTCCCGTGCACCCCTGAAATACACGTACCCAGGCTAATCGCGTGTGAAACTTCCCGTGCACCCCTGAAATACACGTACCCAGGCCAATCGCGTGTGAAACTTCCTGGGCACCCCTGAAATACACGTACCCTACTCCAATCGCGTGTGAAACTTCCTGCGCACCCCTGAAATACACGTACCCAGGCCAATCGTGTGTGAAACTTCCTGCGCACCCCTGAAATACACGTACCCAGGCCAATCGCGTGTGAAACTTCCCGCACACCCCTGAAATACACGTACCCAGGCCAATCGCATGTGAAACTTCCCGCGCACCCCTGAAATACACGTACCCCGGCCAATTGCATGTGAAACTTCCTGTGCACCCCTTAAATACACGTACCCAGGCCCAATCGCGTGTGAAACTTCCCGCGCACCCCTGAAATACACATACACAGGTCAATCGCGTGTGAAACTTCCCGCGCACCCCTGAAATACACGTACCCAGGCCATTCGCGTGTGAAACTTCCCGCGCACCCCTGAGATACACGTACCCAGCCCAATTGCGTGTGAAACTTCCCGCGCACCCCCGTAATACACGTACCCCACTCGCACAGGCCCTTTCGCGTGTGAAAGTTCCTACGAACCCTGTAATACACCTACCCTGCTGAAATCGCGTGTGAAACTTCCCGCGAACCCCAGTAATACACGTACCCCACTCGCACAGGCCCTTTCGTGTGTAAAACTTGACGCGCACCCCAGTAATACACGTTCCCCGCTTGGTGTTTGGCAGCCCTGTAAACTGGTCCAGGGTTAGCGCAGCCCTTTGCGCTGAATTGGGAATCTTGATGGCTTTTCCTTGCGCGAGGGCGTTCTTGGGGGCGTAACTGGCGCTGCTGCAGGGTCGCTGCGCCACTCTGCGCCACGGCTGGTTTTGGAGGCTACAATCCATGAATACGCTGTGCGCGGAAATCGATTTTAGCGCACGCCGCTGGCGCAGACATTCGCACGCGCACACTGTGCGCCAGCCGCGTGCGCCACTTTTGTGCGAAATTCTATGAATTACCCTGAATATTTCTCTATGGCCAAAACCATTCTGGCTTGGATGGGTGTTCACTTCTGTAATCTGTCTATACTTCAAAGCGCAAGTACATTTTTCCAGAAACTTACTTTTATAAGGGCAACGATGCGATAGAATTTAGGATGCATTTTCGACTAAGGTGGTACACTTATCTGGTTCTTTCAATTAAAATGTTTGTTTCTCTTTCACAGGTGGTACAGGCTGGTGGCCTACCATTCGCTTACATGGTGGCTTTATGGGAGGCTTGGATTCCGCGTTCGACGAGTAATACCCGCCTGTGTTGTTCGAGCCACACTGTGCTGCAACCACAAGTATACAATTTGTAGTTTGTTTGTGCCATCCAACAACATCACCAAACTAAATCAAATACAAATGAGCATATACGAATAGTTGTTTGATTTTTTAAGTGAGTCAAGAACACGCTCAGTCGTCTATGAGGGTCATGAAAGAATGGTTGGTGCCCTTTTGCGCTCGCCTCGTCCCCATCCATCCCCCCTCCATTAGTGGGTGTGTGGGAACGGTCAATGTGCCAAACACCATGTAAAACTGAAAGGGATCCACCAGACTCCCCTCTTCCAGACCCGGCCCCAGCAATCAACAACATAAGTTTGTGTCCCGTCAGCAGTGTTCAGGGCCTTTTGCACTTGCCTCATGCCCATCCATTTCTCCTCCAGTATCAATGGCAGTTCACACCTATGACTGTGCGCTCCCATGGGGGCTGGGTAGGTGGGAACACTCAAGTTGCCAAACACCATTTACACTTCAAAGGGATCTTCTGCACTGTGATCACTGTTCACATGGCCTCCCCAGACCCAGTGTCTCCAGACTCCCCTCTTCAAGTCCCTCCAGCCGCCCCCCTCCCTCCATATCCAGTATCAATGGCAGTTCGCACCTAAGACCATGTGATCGCAAGGTATCTTGGTGTGTGCGGACGCTCAAGGTGCCACAAGCTGTTGATTAGCTAGCCTCTGTCTGGCATTGAAAATATACATTACGCATTATACAAAATGATGCAAACTCTTGTTTTCTATTGGCAATAAAAGTCTGTGGCTTTTATTAAACATAACAATAATAAACCAAACACAATTACTGTGTTTGTCACAAATCAACAGGTGTGCAGCGTTATCATAGCTCACCGACGGCCTCCATTGTGGGCTCTCAGGTCTGTGTGTCAGGGACCTGCATCTTGTCTGGGGAACAATCTTGCGCTTGCTGGCAGCTTCCTTACAGGCCCATGCCGCCACACCTGAGTGGGTCCAGGGCCACTCGGGTTCACCCAATAGACCTTTGCTCTCCTAAAGCTCTATTCACACCCCCGTGTTGCTAGTATGTTTAAAATCTCTGTATGAAATAATTCCATCCTATTTAATGACAGGTGTGTTTCATTTTTGTGGAAACGCTCTGTCTCAGAATAGACTGCTCCCGCTACTTGTTCCCCTGCTTGCTGAATCGGCTCATTTGTTTGTCCAAGTATGGGTAGGTCACTGATTTGCTTCTCTATGTTCATCAATCGCTGCTCTGAAAGTTTCTAACGATGTCCACCTAATGTACCCAGTATTCTAATGTTCATTTACTTCAAAGACTTCACCAATATTGAATTTTTGATGTATTTTGATTGCGATAAATAGCACATTGCATCGCTGTGCATTGTAATATAATGGAATGTTTTGAGGTCCATGTTTGCAAGCATGTTTCCTTTTGATACTTGAAAGTTCATTCAATGGACGAGTAATACGCTACGATTTGCGGTATAACAATCGATTCTGTAAGAAAGTTATCGTTGTGTTAATTCAACAAGGTTACACTGGTTTTCTTTCTTTATTTAAAACAAACTTTACAGACAAAGCTGTGTAATAATTGCTTTATTCACATTCATACATTATTATTTGTAATAATTCATTTGATTTTTTTATATAGGTCTTACAGACTTTTCAAGAATGCCTTCATGTATCGTTATCGGTTGCCCTTCTGTGAGCCATGCCAAAATTCAGGGCACAGTCCTGCATATATTCCAGAAGGATATTGATTTAATAAGAAGATGGATTACAAATTGCAGTTTTCCAGTGAACGAGATTGAAAGTAGAGCCCAGACTGTCTTGGGAGACATGAGGGCCAAACGATTCCGCGTCTGCAGCCTGCACTTTACAGACGATATGTACGAACAAAGTACACCAAAAAGCGTTGACCCAGAATTCTTCGTAAATTGCTTCCAAATGTAATTCCGACTCAATTTTGGCACACGCTGGCTCAGGTGAGTAGTGGACGATGAATTTGTTATGTCTGTTGGTATGTAGGGCAGTGGTCTGTATAAATATGTATTCTCTATGATCTCTCGATTTATTTAAAATAGTGTATTGAAAAGGTAACTTAATGAAGGTGTTAGAGTTTTTGGTATTTATTTCCATCAACGTTGTATTACTCAAGTTTCCATAGTTACCAGAATTTTAAAATGTTTCACTTTAGTATACTTTATCTTTCCCCAATGTAGGGAGCCTCTAATAAATCAGTGAAATGTGACCGGCAGTAAAAAAGCCCTTTAAAAGTCGCATCATTTTTTCAAAATGTGTTGGTTGCCATGTCCTCCTTCACGTAGAGCACACTGATGGAAGCACAGACCCTCACCACGGATGAAACCACTGACACGTCTGGTATCCTAATGGTGAGCCCTACCGACTTGCACAAGTGATATTTTAGAGTGTTGGATGCAGCCACATTTCTAATGCTAATTTACCTTTTCCATTGTACTCTTTTCTGACAATGTACTGAAAATGAAGGAGCAAGATTCTGCATCACTTACTTTTCTGGAGTCAACATCAACCTCACTCGCCTATCAAGTAATTATAGTGTACTGGTCCTTTATATGCATACGAACAACACATGCATGTGCTATTCTTGGAATTTCAACATATTGAAAATGATTATGTATAATATGTATGGGTGTCTCTCCGCATGTATTATCGTTTGCATCTCATTTTTTCAGTTTCATTTAGCTTTTTCATCCGTATTAAAAAAAGTAATATGTTATAGGGGGATGCCGGAACTTCGACTACAATCACGTCCTCCTTTGCAACAGGTCCAGAGTATGAGGTATGCGCACTTACAGTTTCCTGGCTAGAATGAAAGTAAATCCTACAAAGGATTTAACTTTTAGACTGAAATGCATGTAACTAACCTTACACTGTTTTAAACTTTTCTGATTTTGGTTCTACCGTTACGCTTCCTCCCTAATGCCGAATAAATTACAAAGAAAACATTACAAAGCAAACTACTTTTGAAGGCGACATTATAATCACTATATTTTGCAGGGTGATCTCAGATCAAGTGCATGTGTCATCTCGGAAGGTTATCAGGTGAACTCTGAAATTTATATTATGACCAAAATCACGTACACTGTTTTCGAGGGTATGTTCATACGAATGTTCTATTTGTGTTGCAACAATAAACCTTATAGTAAAAGGTTTGCAATCATTTTAAACTACTTTGCGATGAAAGATTTAACATTTCATTTTGATTGACATTTAACTTTTTTTTAATGATTCTTCTCTCCAAGGAATGTACTGAAGATGTAGAATTTGAAGAGGCACATGGACCAGAGGTATACATAACCTGATATGAAATACAATTGAACTTCACATTGGATTGGGATTACATTTTTAGAATGTTGTAATGTTTTGAAGTCCGTCAAGTTAGTTCTGTTTGTAGATATTTACATATGTTTGTTTGAGTCAAAAAGAAATTTGCTTGATATAAACCATATAAAAATGCAGTTTTTGTTCAGCTTGATGTTGCGGTCCTCAAAGAGAAGGCCACGGTTTCGAAGTAAATTAAGAAAACAAGGGTAAAGAACAGACCAGTTTGTTTTGGAGAAGTTTTTAAGGGGATGTTTTAGTCATGTTATGTTTTTAGTTGAAAATCATATCTTCTGTATGTGTGCTATACATTGAGCATGTTTTTCTATAAACCTGTTAGAGGTCCAGAAGGAAGAGGAGTATAAAGACTCAGACAACATCTGAAACCAAAGATGTTACTTGCCAAATGGATTTCACAATGGAGCAACTACTATTTGAGGCACAGCGTGGTCCAGTTAATATTCAGACTCGTGATGCATATGTCCAGTGGCCGGAAAATGAATGGAATCTCACCTGCGAACCGTACATAGTTACCAGAGACCATTGCTACTTTGTGCAAACTCGACCAGATGAAACTGAAGACAATGCAGATGCATTGCAATTGCTCGCAGACCCTTAGACACAATCTACACCCTCTAAAAATGTTCCACCCAACAAACATTCCATTTTACCTGTTTTTCCAATTCATGTGGAAATATAACAGCCTGAACTAACAGAGGCTGAAGCTTCAACGCAATTGACTGAGGAATTTGCTCAAGATCTTGACTTCAGTTTGCCTAGTTTGGGGGAATTGTCCACCACCGTTGAGTCGCAAAACACAGTACTGCAGGACAATTGGCTATTAAAGGACCAAAAATACATTTTATTCGACAGCTGCCTGCTAGAGATTGTACAAATGCTGAAATGTGATCATAAATTAAGAGGGAGCATATGTCATGATACCTGCCCCCGGGGACCCAGACCAAGTCCAGCAACCCCGGAAACAGGCATCAAGTTATTCCAAGCAAGTCCAACAACCCCTGCTAGGGGCTATTTGGGTGCAGTCCTGGCGTCTATGGCACCAGGCTCATATGGAGAGTCAGTCCTGGCGCCATAGGCACCAGGCTCATAGATTAAAACTTACCTGATGCAGACCATGCTGCAAACTTACCTAATGCAGACCATGCTGCAAGAGCTCCAAGCCAAAAGAGGCTTGGAAGGGACTACTTTACCTAGGGACTATTTTTTTACTCGGGTGGGGCTGGGGAGGAATACTTACCTGGGATTACTTTGGAGGCTATTTAAACCACGCCCGAAGAGCAGCACACGCTTCGCGTTATTCTGCATCCAGCAGCGTAACGCTCACCATGCCTGCAAGTCTGCATCCAGTCTTCTGCCACGCCCGCCTTGAGTCTGGAGCTCCCAGAAAAAGCGAGAAAGAAGGAGAAAAGGTTAGAACAAGAGCAATACCTTGATCCTTACCTGATTTCCCGATCCACCGCACCTTCGAGCTGGAAGAAGGAAGTTATTTTATGCACGTCACCTCGCCTGCTGCAGCGCCGCGCTGAACTCACCGGCCTTCGCAACATCTTCACATTCCACCGCATCCTTCTGCATGTTCCCACCGCACTCCGGCACCTAAGTGGAACACAAGAACAGCAAGGTGAGCCAAGGGAATAAACAGAGGCAATATTAGTTACCCCCATAGACTTACCTGATTTTACCACTGGGGGTACTATTCCTCTTCACGGGTCGGCGCAGCCTCCACTGAATCCTCGCCGTACCCCGGCCCCTAAGGGGAAACAAAAGGACAGCAAGGTGAAACAAAGGGACAAACAAGGGGAAGCCTCCTCACCACAATAGACTTACCTGATTTTACCGCCAGAGGCATTCCCTGAGACTTCATACTTTCTCTCAGCGCCTGAATAAGGGAGAAAGCAACAGGTTACATACTGACATTATTTTATCGAACTGTGTTGGATAATACTAATCCTTACCTGAATATTACCGGATGCCACGAGGAACTCTTCGCTAGGGTCAAGCTGCAATCTGCAAGGAATTGGACAAGAGTGAAAGTCAGACATTTGAACTTACGGCGTCTTGCCGGAAATCTCGGAGTCAATATTGTTCTGGAACTCACCAATTTCTTCGAGCCAGTGAAGCAACTGGTTATCTACGCGCCCCTGCGCTCAATTCAGGATGGAGAGTACATCTTTCCAAACCATCAGAAGAATATTCCTACGGGCCAAGCAAACGAAGCTAGGTGGGCCAGTCCAGTCCGTCATCTCGGCACTACGCGTCACATTGGTGGAGACCTCAGCTGTCCAGTTCAGATCGACACCCCTGTGGGAGCCAGGTGAGCGTAACAGCATACGCAGGAAACCATTGGTGAATGTGTCTCGTGTATTACAAGGCACCAACCTGAAAATCCAGGGCTGCTGTGTCCACCTCCATAATACATTTTCATGGTCTGCTCAACCGATGCTCAGCAAAGTGCCTGCTGGAAATTTACTTTGTTCAGCAGCTTTACTGTTCAGCGGATCGACTTTCAGTAAGATGTCCAGGTTCTATCAATTTGTGGCACTTGCGTTCCTTGCTAAAAACCCAGTACTACAAATATCAGAGGGGATTCTTATTCCCGCTATTAGTTATGCCTGGAAACTCGATCAGATGTCAATGGACAATACATTCTCTGGCAAACGTTTCAGACTAGCTGGCGACGGAAAGTGTGACAGTCCAGGATTTTCCGCTAAGTACTGCACATACCACTTTCAAGACATGGAAATACATTGTGAGTTCGATCATCGTGCAGGTGTCTGAATGTGCATCGTCTGTGGCCATGGAGAAACATGGTTTAATTAAATCCATCAAACATCTGGAATCCAGGGGAATGCAAATAGACCTGATAGCCACTGACAGGCACATTTCAATAGCCAACGCCATGCGAGAGCGGTTTCCATACATTCGACATCAATTTGATTTGTGGCACGTTGCCAAATCAATCAATAAAGAAATGACAGCTGCTGGTAAAAAAAAAGGGACCAGACAACCTTTTAAAGTGGTGTCAGTCTATCAGCGACAATCTTTGGTGGAGCTTCAAAACTTGTGATGGATCTTTAGAAATTCTACTGGAAAAATGGCATTCATTGATGCACCATTGTTCCAACGCACACTCATGGACAGAAAATAAACATTTCCACAAATGTGCACATGGACTTTTATCGAAGGAGCAGGAACGCAAGAAGAAGTGGTTGGTGCCATATTCCCCTCCACACAAAGAATTTGAGAAGATTGTGTACGATAAAAAGCTTTCAAGAGACCTGAAGGGACTCACAGAATTCTGTCATACTGGAGATTTGGAGGTGTTCCATAATATGTGCCTAAAGTACAGGCCCAAAAGGTTGCATTTCGACATAGACATTATTAAGGCCAGAACAAGACTAGCTGTACTTGCGCACAACGAGAACGATGGGAGGGAACAAGCAAAAACTGCAGGAACATGCGGGATGCTTTGTTACCTCATGGCCTTTTCAAAACGAGGCAAACAATGGGTGGCCAAGCCAATATACCAGGAAATGGATTTTGAATTTGTGAAAGATCTGACATTGACTGTGTTGGCCATGCATACTCATGGAATGGATACTCTGGTTTCTCTTCAAACCGAATAAATCTTTCACCTTTTACTCATGGAATGGATCCTGATTTTGTTCCCAGGACACATACAATGCCACAATACATTGCAAACGAGCCTTGTCGTCCAAAATAAGAACTTGTTGAAAGGTTCATTCCAGATTTAAATGATTTGTTTCTGCCATCAAACTCTGCTCACTATAACATTTTAGATATGTTCCCCAATGTTTGGACATTGTACAGAAACAATTGAATGCTATCACATTTGCAATTTCAATGCTAGATAATGTATTACAAAGTATTAATTTACACCAATATAAACGGGTTTATGATACATTAATGTATATCTTTTACCTTGCCCTCATTTATATTACTTATCCTTTGTCTAGAAGGCACGTGTCTGCGGTTGCTTTTGGTACTATTGTACAGAAGAGAATTGACCTAGCACATCGGTGCACCACTGCCCATTTGGGTTGGAGAAAGACAGATATGCAAATGGATATTTGCCATCTGCGTAAAGTAAACTGAGGCTTGGTGTTTGTAAATCTCTCTGTGAAATGCTTACCTAAACTTCATTAGATGATTCAAACTGGCTTCACATTATAAGAGATTATGTTCTCCGCTTTCTGCAAAGTATAGAAAAGGTTAGTTTACTTACCTTAGAAATGTTCTGCCATTCTGGAAAGTATATACAAGGTTATTTTGTTCACTGGTTGTGCCTCTTCCACAAACGTAATACTGTTGGTTTCACTTAATTATACCTGTGATGATAAATTGTATAAGTGCCCTCCCCAGCTGGGTTTTGCATCCCCTGACTTGCTGTTAGCCTGTACCGAAAAAGTCTGCATTCGGTTTTACCTACATAGAGTAACTTTGGGTCATTCATACAATGTAACACTGGGTTTTGTTATCCCTGGTCTGTTCCCTTAGTCTGTGAACTGAAAAGCAACTGTAATTGAATATTACACCACAAGGTCCAACTCCCCTAGAATAACTGTGTTATCCTGAATCAGAGTTATAGGTTTATACTGTGCCTAGTATATGAGTATCACTAGATCACAATAGATTTGATGAAACGGTAATTGAAAGGGGTAGAAATCATGTCATTGCAGACATAAAATCTATCCCTTTGCTCCAGTTGTCTACATGTAAAAAGCCCTTGCATCACTTGACGTTTCGGACCGGCACAACCGATACCTTTTACGCACGGGCATGCCAAAAAGGTATTCAGTTTTGGCTGGGTTAGTCTGCGCTGCCAAACTATTCTCACCTTTTGAAAACTGAACTGCTGCCATGGGCACATCCAACTCGAATAGTGGGAACCAATTCTTCATCGCCTCAGGCCCCTTCCTGACTTGCTACAGCCTTACCAAGCAAAACTGCTTTTTGCTTCACCAGCGTGATTGTGCACTTTCACGCACCACTGCAATGTTGAGCACAAGGCTACCCACTTCTCAGGGCTGGACTAGAAAATTAGGGAACGACTCTGACAAATTGTCTAATGCTCCTAGCATGTTAAGCAACCCTTCGCTTTACAGGTTGTGGCTGTGTTTTCGCATTTTTTCCCATTATGAAGCGTATTGTATACATGATGTATAGCAGAGTATTGTGTGTGGTAACTGTTTTCGCATAGCTAAAGCTTACTTGTATCCATTGGTCCTGTCGACAATAAATGTATAGATATCTGTCATATACACTTGTCTATGAGTAATTTGCTGTTTGTTGCTGTGTGTGCTCATTGTGGGCTTCCGATCACTATCACCCCTCCGGAGACTTAGTCTTGACACCATGCCAAGCTACCTAGATTGGTCTGGCTTGTCCAGAAAGTCAGCCTGTTTCACTAAACCGAGGATGGCCTCCTAAACTTGGGCGCATCAGGTAAGAGTTTAGAAATGCATCTTAAAACCCTCCACCAGCACTTGTACACCCATAGGTCCTCCTTCTTTACCCTATGCACTAGCACAGCCGATTGGCACAAGACCTTGTCGAAGCATGAATGTAACTTATTTAGTATGGGCAAGCAATGCCACCTGTCTCGCATGAAGGTAGAGGGGGCTGGCTCAGGTGCGCAAGGGAGTATGAACGGACATGCATGAATTATAGTAAGCGCTGTGCAATTGAAGGCTTCCCCCTGTTATGCTCACACCAGAATGAATACAACCCTCTGGGTAAAGAAGCCAAGAAATAGCTTGCAAGGATAACAAGGTTTAATTGTACAGAATACAAACAATATCAGCAAAGGACTTTGCTGATAGAGAACGTTGGGACTCCAGAATGAATGCTGGAGGCTTTTGAGAGGCCACAGCCTCAGTAAAGACATCGCATATAGGGTCTGAACCAGCACCGTTGATTGGTAAAACAGTATACGTGATCCTGCTGCATAGCGGATGCCAGGCTACAATTGGTTTGTTTCTCACCCTTCTGGCGATTCCAACGTGGGTCAGCTGGCCTCATCTCTCCATACAATAATATGCTAAGCCTACTACTACATCACTATGCAATGCACCTAGGAGGATCGTGGGCTGGTGCCAGGGAGAACAGAGGAAGAAATACAGTGACACTGACCCACACATTCTGCGCTTTGTGCCATGAAACAGTGCTGGACGAGTGAGAGGTGGGGTTTCGATTTAATTTTCTTACAGAGATGATATATCCTGGAGGTAGCAGCAACACATACCTTTCTGGATTGTTACTACATTCCTGTTGTGAAACATATTTTACATAGCCGTTTGTAACTGTCCTTGTTTTTCCGAACCACTTGGCAAAAGCAGCATGTTGGGCATTTTTTTTTTGTGGCATTCTTCCACAAAATCGAAAAACCTACCCGTCTATGGCTTCAATCACTGAAAACAGGCTGCTATTGTTATTTGGCCTTCAGCGAAAGTCAGTAACTGTTCGAAGGACACAATGGGCCTCATTACAAGTGTGCCGGTCTGGTATCAACGGTGCCGGTAAGCCTACCGGCAACGTTCTTACCGGACCAGCACACTATGAGTCTGCGGGCGGGTGCCGTCCCGCCTGCCATTGTTGTGCACCATAAAGTGGAGGTTGGGGGGAGAGGCGGGAGCTGAACTTTTTCCGTCTGGACATTCTTTGCTTTTCGATCACTAATCTTACCAGTTCCGTTATAATGCCATCTGTCTGTGGTTCAACATAAAACGTTACTATCTCTGTCCTTATTTTCTGGTGGGGCCCGCTATGTTAAGTGGGTGTATTTGGTTCTCCATCCCATTGGGAGCTATGCCTACTTCACAGCGCTAACCTTTCATGCACGTCGTGGTCTCAAATACTCCCCCATGTTGTCATGTGTGTGTTCATTCTGTGTGGTTTGTGTTTATGAATAGGTTTCATCCTGTTTTTGAATTATATGGTAACTTGTTATATTGGATTACAGAACGGCTACTAAAATACACTATTTTATTCTGTTATCTATACGGATATATTGTACCGTTCTGCGTATGCCATAGTATCCAGCAACCGTTGGATGGATTCTTCAATCAACACTGGCGGATAACCATAAACAGTGCTTTTTGTATAACCGTTATGTGGGACGACCGACAGGGACCAATCTGCCCTTTGGCAGTACCAGCAATAAGGAGCAACCTGTCAGCGTGCACTATCTAACAACGTGCTGAAGCAAAAGTGTTGCGCTTGAAAGTGCAAAGAATCCATATCTTCTCACCGACACAACATCATGTGCGTTATTAGAAAGCTTTGCTGGTGTAACATAAGGACACACAAGAATTGGAGTACAGGGATGGATTGATTGATCGTTCGTTGCAATCGGCGTACCATGAGGAAGTTACAAAGAACATTCAAAGCATGCAATGTTTGCTAGCTATAACTTGTATGGTAAAAAAAGTTATGCAATGTTTGCTAGCTATAACTTGTATGGTAAAAAAATATTGTTTATTTCTTGGACTTAATATTCTCTTGTGAGCGTTCTTTGATAAATAAAAGCACCTGTTACATTTCAGACTATCAATGTTTTCTTAAACTAATGTTTTTCTGTCCTATTTGGGACAAGAAAGAAAAGTTGCACACTGTGAGAGGATGTGTGTGTTTATCTTCCTGGTTCTGCATTAAGTAACGTTATGGCGTGGGTGATGACGGGGCACGTTTGGCTACGCTGGCCACGAACGTCATGAAAATAGGTGGAGCATATGTTTGAACTAGTGATGTCAGCTTCAGGGGCAGGTGATATGATTAAGTGCCACGAGGGCACTTGAACTTGGGGTGATGCATCAACGAATAAGATTAGCACAATATGGCCACGCCCATCCCAGTGTTTTCGCATGTGTAAAAGTGAGGAAAACTAAGGTAAAATGCATCGGAAAAATGCTTAAGATCGATTACAGTATGCTTAAAAATACATGCCCGAACGATCGGGACAATAACATTTTTGAGTGAACTTCCCCTTTAAGAGAAACAAATCACTTTGTAGAAAAGTCAATCTGTTGTCTGTGTCTTACTTCATGATGCCTTTACAGTGGGAAAAGTTTAAGGATGTTATGGTATACAGGCATTGTTTCGAAAATATAGTTTCGAATGCCAAAGTTTAGAAAAAAAATGCATCCAAAAAAAATTCCTTTTTTTTCTAGGTAAAGTTTTTTTTTACTAAAATGGGTGTTAAGGGGTATAAAAACAGAGGTGGGGGGACCCCCCCATTACATTTTTTTTTTAAAATGCTTTTTTTCGATGCATACTTTGCCATTCAAAACTTGGCATTCGAAACAATCACTAGGAACCAATGTTATAAGAGTGACTGGACTATGATTACAAAAGGGTCCTATGTGATATTTTTTACACTATCCATTCATCTAAAAGGGTCATGGGAAGGGTAGTTCATTGTAATACTGTTCTCCTCATACATGTTAACTAGATCTCACCCTCAAAAGCAAAAAACTTTTTCACCCACCTTTTCATTTTAAAAGGTTGACAGGTATGTCTATTAGATTAAAGTTTGGGAAGCATACCAATTCACCTCTGTGTCCTTAACAGAATCATGACTTTCCTAAAACGTAATACAAGCCTGTGACCTAGCTCTATCAGGGCCTTGCCACAGCCAGAGAAGATGTCAGAAGCGGCTGTGGATGTGGCGGAGAGTGAGCGCTTCGGTGCACAGTGCAGCTTGACGTTGTCTGTATCTCTGTAGCGCACTAGGTCATTTCCGCTAATTGTTGAAGGAGGAACCCTGAGAAGTCGTAGGGCAAGAGTGGAGTCGCTGCAGCGGCGTGCCCGGACCGTGTTGGAACATGGACCATACCGAACCGTGTAATAGTTGTGGCGCAGAGCTGCAGAAAAGTGGTGAGCAGCCCGGGAGCCAGAATAGGGGCTTGGCGGTGAAAGTTTTCCAACTGGTGGAGTATAAAGTGCTTGGGAGGCT
The DNA here is from genome assembly GCF_040938575.1 of Ambystoma mexicanum. NCBI lineage: Eukaryota > Metazoa > Chordata > Amphibia > Caudata > Ambystomatidae > Ambystoma > Ambystoma mexicanum. The sequence continues at coordinate 234,337,447 of NC_090934.1, forward strand.
GTAGTACCCCAGCCTCTACAGTTGGAGCCTGTGCTCCATCATCGTGTGGAGATAAGCAAACTCGCTGAGAGCGGGAGGCGGCTCCTGCTCAATCTGGTTAATGCGGGTTGAGTTAAACCGGGTTTGCGTTGTTGCGAGCGGATACATTAGGAACCTGCAGAGCTTGCTAGCAAGGGCCTGCACTTGCCTTCCCTACCTACACGCACATGGCCAAGGACTTGCATCTGCGCGTTCAATACTGAACTTGTTTATATTTTGCCATTATCTTCATGAAAAGCAATAAGCAGCATAGGAATGTCTTACATAGTACTGCCTCCTATTCAGGGAATCGCACTTGCCGACCTCACGAGACACTTACGGCTCTAATACCGCTCCTTGCACACAAAAAAGGATAAAATTGAGATTTCACAATCAAAAATCACTGGTTATTACAAAAAAAGGTGCAGTTCCTGTGGACGGTGGGAATCCGTTCAGAGAACTCAGCAAGTGATGGTCGTCTTTACAATGGTAGCAACAATAAACCAGTTGAAAGCACCCCCATGGCTCTCCTTCAATTGACAATAATAGCTTGCTTCTTAGTTTATGTTTAAGCCTTCAGCGCAATTCACGGGGGCCGACTAGCACATGTTACAACAATATCATAGGCTCTAATCTTTCCGCAAGTCTGGATCTTGAGAAGATAGTCTCAGTTTTGGAGCCCTCTTTTTGTGATGGTGACAGTGCAGAGGAAGTTACAATTGTAAGTAATAATTCTTTGTCCCGGTCCAATGTTGCAATGTCCCGCCTGTCCTCCACAATGAATTCTATCATTTCCAAACTTGTCACGTTATTTTTTTGTTTGCACGGAATTGGCAGAAGAGCAGTCTGAAGTAAAACACATACTTGGCTTGGTGGTCGACATCATTATTGATTCCAGTTATGCTTCTGGTACATTCCCTAAACTAGATTTAGATACTGGAACTGCTGTTCCATCACAATCATCTGTGCTAATATGCGACACATTCCCTATCCTGGACAAAACAACTTCATTGATGCTAACTGGTTGCCAGTGATCTAACAAGGCTATTAATCCATCATCTGTAGAGCCCACCTGGGAGTAGCAGAACCACCGGACCTCCACAACATCCTTTTTTTCAGAGGGGGGGTCAACGGGGCCGACCGAAGAGGTGCCCACAACAATCAGGCCAGTACATGAGGACGAGGCAATGGTACTCCAATCAACCATGACAACGATACCTATTTTCAACCTCTCATCTAGATCATTGACAAACTCAGAACAGACACTACTAAAACAGTACTATCATTTGTCCCGGCTACAAAAGCAGATCCCTTTCAAACCGAAGCAGAACTAAGAAGATTTTTCTGCACCCTGAGACTAAAATATTTTTTCAAAATATACCTCCCAAACAAACGGAACTCAGAAGACACCAGTGCCGTCAACATCGAAGTCCACCAAGAGAATACAACTGGACTTAAACCAAGATCCAATTTTGTACCTCCTCCACATACCATCCCCAGCGAATTTGACACATTTGAGAAGTTGGTCACCACCACCATCAACGCTGGCCTTACTAAAAAGAACTTTTACCAAGAAAATTTCAGCAAAGAAGAAAGAAAATCCCTGGGCGACCTCAACCTAGACCGATCCATTACCATCAAACCAGCAGACAAAGGGGGAGGCATTATTTGTATGAACACCACAGACTACAACAAGGAATGCTTGCGCCTACTGGCTGATACCTCATCATACAAGAAACTGAACAGAGATCCCACAAAGAGACTACAAGAAGAGATCCTTAACCTGACTAAACATGCAGAAGACCAAAGTTGGATCTGCGAGGATGAACGCCTTTTCCTCAACAAAGCCCACCAAGGATACCAGCCCTTTATATCCTTCCCAAGATCCATAAACACGCTACTCTACCACCGGGTCGTCCTATTGACTCAGCTTGTGATTCTCTTTTGGAGCCATTGTCACTCTACACAGATTGTTTTATGAAACCTTTCATTGGAAAGATGAAGTCCTATATCAAAGACAGCACCGACACCATCAAAGTTCTACAGAATTTAAACCTGTCCTCCAACTTCATCCTGGCAACCATGGATGTAGAGGCCCTCTAGACTTCGATCCCTCAACAGGAAGGACTGCAAGCATTGACCATCTGTCTCAACAGAAGAGCCGACACCACCACGACTCCCACGAATTTCATCTTGGAGTGCATTCGACTATGACCGAGAACTTCTTTCTCTTCGAACACCACATTTACCAGCAGATCAAAGGCGTCAGCTTGGGTGCCACGTTTGCCCCTGACGTAGCTAATCTATACATGGATCAGTATGAGGATGACCATGTGTACAACGATGACAACACATACAAAGACCACATCCTACTATGGCGACGATACATCGATGATGTTCTCCTAGTTTGGGAAGGCAGCAAGGAGCTTTTACTTGAATTCCATGGATGGCTTAACCACAGAAACTCTCACATAAAGTTCACTATCGAATGGGATTGCCAAGCCGTGATTTCCTAGACCTTCACATTTACCGCTCCGAAAACTCATTGAAAACAGAATTATTCAGAAAACCCACGGACAGAAACAGCTTGCTCCATTTCTCGAGTTTTCATCCCCAAGGATTAAAATACAACCTACCATACGGACAATTCCTCCGAATATGCAGAAACTGCACCGAGAAAGAGAAGTTCGAACATCATGCGAAACAACTCCAGACACGCCTAAGTGAAAGAGGTCACCCCAAAGAAATCGATCAAAATGGCTCAGAAAAGGGCAGCCAACACTGATCGCACTATTTGTCTAACGGCCAGCACTAAGGACCCCATAGATCAGACAGTCTGTGTCACGACGTTCAACCCCATCAGTAACCTGGTAAAAACCACCATAAACAAACAATGGCATCTAATAAAAAACAAAGGGACCTTGGACAAAAAACCTCTTTTTGTCTTTAAGAAGAATAGGAACCTCAAAGACACCCTGGTACATGCGTTTCTGGAACCAGAGAAACAACAACCCACACTATGGGACTTACAGCCCGTAGTAGGACACTACTCATGTGGAAAATGCGTTGCATGTCGCTACACCAAGACCAGCAAGACCTTCACTCACAAGAATTTCATGTGGACGATGCGAAATCACACCAATTGCGAAAGCAAAAACGTCATATATGTGATGAGATGTCCCTGCGACCTCATTTACATTGGGAAGACCATCAGACCCATAAAACAAAGGATAAGCGAACATTGTTCTTGCATCAGGAACTCAATACAAGACAAACCTCTGGTGGAACATTTCAGCAAAAAAGGCCACACCCATGATGAACTCACCTGGACTATTCTGCAACAACTTCAACAACAAAAAAGAGGAGGCGATATCAATCTAGCCCTCACCAGGCTTGAGCAAAAATGGGTCCACAGACTGGACAGTCAGAACTGGCCTTAATATCACCGTAGAGTGGAAACATTTCTGGGATTGATTGACCCCCCACCGTGGTGTTTAGATCTCCATTTAGACATCAGATGCCCTCCACTGGGCACACGCTACATATTCAGCAGTGCCCGTGTTTTATGCATCATGTACTCCATAGAACCAGCTGGTACAAGCACCACTAATGTTTATTTACAGTTGTGTGTTCATTCTGATTGCTGAGATAAATGCACCATGTAAAGTGAAGTTGCAACATACATATGTGAGCCATTGAACTAATGTGTGGTGTGCTTTTCCCATTTCTCTGGCTTTTGGTTACTTAAAATAGTCACTATACACCCAGTGACTCCATGTTTTCTCCTTTACCTCTTTAGAAAACGGTGTGTTGAAAATGTCAACATTGTTTAAACCACCACCCTAGGGCTCACACAGCCATAGCAACAGCCGTCCCACCACCAATCAGGTAGAAGGCTACCCCTCATAGCATCCTCATGGGTCCACCACCACCTGCATCCATCTACTTGTAGTTGCCATCCATCATTAGGGGCCCTGCTGTCATTTCCATGGGCTACACTCATATAGTTGTGACACTGATGATGCATCTGCATCCCATTGGTCAATTCTCCCAACCTATCACTTCTGTTGTTAGCTCGCTCTGTAACTATTGGCCTACCCCTGCACCTAGCCAGCAGCCCATTGGCTGGATGTCGAGCTGGCACAGTGCTTTTAACATTGACAGCAACACTCCTCTGTAGAATACAGAGCCACAAGGAGTGCAGACACCATTTTTTGCATTCTGTAAAACAAGCTGCCATTTCATCTCATGTTTTCATTTTTTTCGTTTTTCTGCATGATGCAGCACTTAGTCCAGGCACCCCCAGCGCTCCCCACAAAACCTCGCTGGTTTCACGTTCCAAATTACTCTACATACACTGTGAGACATTATGATGCATTCTCGCCACAGTCTGGAGCACGCTCAGCTCGGCTGTGTTTTCCTTCATTTTACTTTATTATCTTGAGGGTCACTGCCACCTCTTAAAAATCACCCCGTGGGCAGCTACACAACCTCGCACAGAGGTCAGACAGGCACTGTCACTAATTGACACATCGAGGGGAAATTAGACACCCTAGTTACACCAAGAGATGTATTTGCAATCTCCACTTGCTTTTCCTATGAACGTTGATGACACTTTTAAATAAAATCAACACTCCTGAGACCACTGCCAGCGCCTCCTAGTGGTTAGCTCACATAACAGTCGGCAGGGCTCTAATAGACACTTTATTTGAGACCCCTTTATTATACCGTGACCTTACTAACCCACTGAGTGGGCATCCACACCACTGATGTCTCCAGTCACTTACCGCACAATCCCATGCTGGATGTGCCTGGACCCTGCTGTTCACTGGCACGGTACTCCTCGAGTGCATAGATAACGACCTGTTATCCTTTCTCTTACAGCTCCTAGAGGCCTAAGGTTGTATTTATTGGCCAAGGAGACCCGAATGATACGAGTCTTCCCATGCTCATTGCAGACATGGTTTCCAGAGTCCAGAACCCATAACAGGACTCCAAGCACAGTGTCCCTGCTGCACCACTGCAGACGGTAAGCTGTTTTTAGATACACCACTGGTGTATTCGAGGCACTAATCGGCCATTATTCATTAATTTTTGAATCAGTCATCAATCCCCTGAGATCCTGACAGCTTTCCCTTCCCCCACAGATTACCTATACAGACAACACCACTACCAGTGATCATCCTGACGAAGGCCACCACCACCACAGGCTCCTACCCAGCCCTGTTTGGCCGAAACACCTCCGTGTCGATGTTTTGTGGCACAACCTTTGTATATATGTGTTGATGGATAGTGTTGTGTACACTGTTTTGTTGAATACCCCCGGACCTACTACAGTCCTGGGTCGCACCCTGCACAAGTTCTATGTCACTACCTACCTGTATTGTATACTCGTGCACCACTGTGGAAATTGTCTCTCGATAATTGAAAAGGACTATACTCACCTGTATTTCCCTTACGAAAAAACATCTGTCCATACTTTCATGCTTATCGCAAGTCCTGTAAATGTTTCATTCTATTTATCTGTGCAAAATCGTTTTGAAGGCAAAATAAAATAGCTTCAAAACAAGACAGCTGTCTACGGATCTCCCATCCTGATTTCTAGCATTTTACATACAGGTACCCTCCTGGGCATATCAGGACTCCGCCAGGCGCCCTTTATTGAATCCCGAAGTAATGATCCTACATAAGGAGTCGGTTAAAATCACTGCTGGTACGGAGGAGCATGCTTTTGAAGCTTTATGTATTGAAAAGTCGCTCCTTAATACATCCCTTGTATCATCCAAAAAGAAGCGGAAGAAGCGACAGCAACTGACTCGAGTGAACTGCCATAATCGGCAGAGTTTTTAAACACACCCTCAATAACAGCAACAAAGAAATATGCAGCCCCAAAGTAATTCCATCTACCTCTGGACACTATATTATTTCCAACGAGTTGAGCGATGGGTCCACTAGACAGGTGCTGTTACATGGCCCGCTGGACAGATGTTTGTTTTCGGCAGGCCCAGCTCAAACAAAAACAGCTTCTACGATTACCCAGACTGATCCTGTACTTACACCTATCGATTGTCCCCAGCTCAAGTCAATATCAGTACCTAGATGACAATTATCACTCAGATTTGTTAAGCAATTAACAAAGGGGAACATTTCTCTAGTAGCCCTTCTTCCATGAACATGTAATTTATGGTGGAGCCCACGGTCCCATTATGCCACGTATAATGACTTCCCAGGGCGGCGGGGTCAGCGTAATTGAACATGTTCAAACGTACACCTTCTAAACTGGTCAACCACTTCCCTCCCACGTCATACCTGTTGTCTTTCGCTGGGGGATGTCTCATTCGTTCAGTCCAGTGTTACTCTCAGACATGGGGAACAGAAATCACCCACTAATATGACAAAGCCCATAGGATTTAACTCTTTCCAGGCATTTAACATTTCGTCCAGGGGACAAATCCCCCAGTGCCAGTAAATATTCAACAGAAACAAATTCTCCACCTTCTCACTCAAAGTCAATTGGACATGCACACACAGTCAGCACATAATATGAGCATCTAAAGAAATGACTCTCATGACAACTCAATTTTTAAAAGACTGCCTCTCGAACAGCCCAATATCGCTTTGAGATTGACACATACCCGTCTGTGTGAGCTTCATTAGTGAGCCAGGTCTCTGTAAGTAAATGATATTATGTTGCCTCAATCTTTCCCCCACATTATTCTCCATTAGCAATTTTTTCGATGACCCCTGGTAGACCATGATATTAAGGAAACATTTTGAGGCATTCTTAAACACTCTGTTTGCATATTAACCCATCTGCCAAGCATTCTAGATTAGTTTAGTTTATTATTTGATAATGTCCTCCAAAACCCAGGGATAGCCGGGCGCAGCAGTTACAAGAATACTTAGGCTTAGGTTGCATACATACAAAGGATACATACAGAATATGCATTATGTGAGTTATTGACATATATACAATACCAATATACACATATACAAGAAATACAGGAATGTGAGTCTCTCTCACAGGTCTGGAATCGGGAGAGTCAAAGGTGGTTATGCGCAATGAGAGGGCCAGTTTCAATGGGTTAGTTGCCGTTACTCCAGAGCCAACTTTTCACCTTACTTCTGAAATTAGAATAGGGTAGATTAGCTCTCAATGCCATAGGGAGTGAGTTCCAAGCACAGGCCGCTCTAACAGGGAAGCTAGCTCCGCCTGCTTTAGTTAGTCTAAATCTGGGAGTTTCAAGTAGGGAGTGGTTAGAGGCTCTGGTGTGGTGAGTAGAGGATTTTCTGGTCAGTCTAGCCGAGATGTATGGGGGCGCAGTGTTGTTCAGTCCTTTGTGTGTGAGAGATAGCATTTTAAGAAGAACTCTGTCGTTAGCTTTTAACCAGTGGTTGTCTTTCCTAATGTTAGATATATGTGCTATGTGGGGTATGTCAAGGGCTGCTCTAGGAGCATTATTCTGCAATATTTGCAGTTTGTTTGTGACAGTTTTATTGGCGCCCGCATATAGGGCATTACAGTAATCCAGTTTGGACATTACTAGGGCATTGGCTAGTGTGATGCAATTGGTTTTGGACAAGTAAGGTCTGCAGGCCCTGATTAATTTGCATGTGTAGGCTGTTGCGGAAGCCAGGGAATTGACTTGTTTTTTGAGAGATAAAGTGGAGTCAAGGTAAAAACATAGTGTTTTTACCTCCGTTGCCACTTTGATTATATTGCCGTCTATATTGAAGGCACTGTAAATAATGGGCGGAAGACGCTAGATGGTTGCATAACACTGCGTGGTCCACTAGGTCGAAGGCTGCCGATAAGTCAAGGAGGAGGAGCATAGCTGTTTTACCTTTATCCTTCAACTCGTCGATTTGTGTCTTAAGGTTGATTAGGGCCGTTTCAGTACCATGTAGTGGTCTGAAGCCAGATTGGCGTGATCCTAGTAGTTGGTTTGTCTCCAGATGATTTTGGATCTGGAGGTAAGCTACTCTGTCAATGATTTTAAGGAGAAATGGGACCGTAGTAATGGGCCTATAATTGGTTGGGATCGCTGGGTCAAGGGTCTGTTTTTTTAGGAGTGGCAGAACCCAGGATTCTTTGAGGTTAGCGGGTACGGTGCTAGTTCTGAAGGAGGAATTTATTAATTTAGAAATTAATGGCGCTAGGTCTTTAGCTGCATCCTTAATGACTTGAGCCGGGCAGCTGTCACCTTGGCAGTTGGATGGTTTCAAGGATAATATCACCTTTTTGGTTTCCAATATGGATATGTTAGAAAATCTGAATGGTTTGTAGTTACTTTGAGTGACTATTCTAGGTATATCTGCCATGTGGGAGGTATGGGTTCCAGTGGAATTCAGGGATGCTTTCTTCTTAGCAATTTTCGTTTGAAGAGATGTGATTTTAATAGCTAAAGCATTTTGGATGCTAGTGCACCATTGTTTGTCTTTGGGGCATTATCTATGGGTGTGGTTGGGAGGATGGAGAAGAGTTCTTTGGAATTAAGAGTTGGCTTTGCTAATTCTCTCATTAAATGTATTCTTTTTAGTTTTAATTATTTCCTTCTTATATTTTTTGGCCAAGTTGTCAAGTGAGGTTTTGTTCTCAACTGAAGGTGTATGCCTCCAAATAGCTTGGAGTTTGCGTTTTTGGATCTGTAATTCCTTGATGTGGGAGGTGTACCAAGAGTTAAGATGAGATTCTCGTTTGCCTTTCCGCAGTTTAATCGGGGCAATGGTATCCAAGGCTTTGGACATAGTATTTTTGAATGTCTCAACTAACAGGTTAGGGTCAGAATTGATAGCGCTAGCGGTGAGGGCAGGTACGAGGAGAGGAAGTCGTTTTTCAGCTGTGATTTCTTTTTTGCTTCTAGTAGGCAAAGGCAGAGCTGTTGCAAGCTTGCCTAGTTTAGGAGGCTCTATGGTGGATGAGAAACAAATGAGGTGGTGGTCAGTCCACGTTTGTGGTAGGATGTTGGAGATGGTCATGGCACAATTTCGGTTAGCTATCCAATCTAGTGTCCGTCCTTTTGTGTGTGTAGGGGCTAAGACTTTATGGGTAAGGCCATGATCGACTAAGATTGATTGGATGGAGTGGGCCTGTTTGTCTGTGTCGTCATTGAATCCCAGGTTAAAGTCACCTAGTAACAGGAGCTGAGTGGAATCTTTGATAATATTCGAGGAGGCTAGATAGGTCTTCCTCAAAGTTACCTAATGGGCCTGGTGGTCTATACACCAGAAGGGCAGTTAGTGTACTGTTGTTAGAGATCGGTATTTTAGCAGCAAGTAGTTCACAAGATGTGATAGCTGGGTGTGGGGTGAGCCTTACAGCTAGTTTTGTTTTGGCAATGATGGCCAGGCCACCTCCCCTAGAGTTAGGCCGATCGACTCTTAGTATATTGTAGCCTTCTGGTATGGCAATCATGAGTGCAGGGACAGCAGCATCATGGAGCCAGGTCTCAGTAATGGCTAGTAGATCTAAGTTGTCCATGGCTAGTATATCGGCAATTTCCGTGTTGTGGGCTATGAGGGACCTTGCATTGATGAGGGCTTCTGATAAGGTAGGAGTTGTGATTGTTTTTTGGGTAGGTCTAGGATTGGGCAGATTGGGTCTCTTCTGGTTGTAAGATAAGTCAGTATGTATTTTTGGGCGTCTTTCTGCAGCTAGGGCAGGAGGGTTGGAGTCGGAGGCTGTTAGAGTTAGTGTGGGACCAGGTGGTCTAGTTCTTTTGTTTTTGAGGTCATACAACCGTGGTAATCTCGCTCTAAGTCACATATTTCTCTCTTGAAGGTTACAAGGTGTGGCGTTGGTGTAGGCCATTGTTATGATGCTAGTGAGAATGGTCCACAGTAGGGAACAGAATATGAGTGTAGGATAAGTCTTAGTAGAGCACATGTTAAGAGACGAGTAGCAATAGCGCCTAAGTGCCGCAATCCCAACAATGACTAAAATGCAATGAAAAAGGGAGGCACCTAAGTGCAGTAATCCCAACAATTACTAAAATGCAATGGACACGGGTGGCACCTAAGTGCAGCAATCCCAACAATGACTAAAATGCAATGAACAAGGGAGGCACCTAAGTGCAGCAATCCCAACAATGACTAAAATGCAATGGACAAGGGAGGCACCTGAGTGCAGCAATCCTAACAATGACTAAAATGCATAATATGAGTACATTGAGGCAGGGCATGTGCATATATAGGCAAAGAAGTAGATAGGCGTCTGGTCAGCAGACCGAACAACATGCAGAGTATCATGTTAAGTTAGTTGATACAACCCGGTAGACCCTCGGTGCACAACACAAACTATGACTAATCAGTGAGAAAGTGCAAAAGTCTGAATGCAATGATCGGTAGGGGGTTTAGGTCAGTGCCTATGTCTGATGAGGGAGTCAAAGTACTCATATGGATCCATGATCGAAAGAGGCAGCGGCAAAGATTTAGGCCGACGGCACGTACGGCCGCAAACAGCCGCAGACAGGCCCTTTAGCTCGCCCTTCGGCTCGAGCTTCCGCACGGCGGCTTCCGCCTGGCGGTGGGGGCGGGTGCAGGATAAGTGGCCAAGCAGCCAATCAGATTGCTCGGAGAGAGATCCCTGGGTATTAAGTGCAAGGGTGTGATGACCATTCAAGAAACTAGGATTTACCTTGGCGTATAAATTACAATCGGGCATACAGTATGGAACCAAAGACCTGGCAGGCCGCCTAATTGGATGGAAAACAAATAATTAAAAACCTAACTGAAAAAATGGACTTGGTGTATTTGCAAATGCGCTCTACAACTATGGGGAAAACAAGACAAATGCCCAATTAGTAGGAGCTGTGGCCCCTGTTGCTCGGTCAGTTGTACAATTGAATCATGGCGTCTTACCTCGAGTTACTTCCACAGTCTCCACCTCCCTGGCCCACTGTGATTCGGCTCCGCTTTAGGATACCTCTAACAATCACAGGGCTACACAGACAACACCTAAAAACACTCTTGCCAATGGACATCCAACGTTAAATGTTGCTTTGGGGCCAACAGGTGACACACAGGACATAGTACCTAAAGTGGTGACTTATAATGAACAGCTCAATCATCTTGTTAACTATCCTTTACCTTCCTTGAGGGAGGAAGTGGTAAGTGACAGTGGGGATACTTGGTCAGCACGTGTAGAATCTGAGTATGTTGATTTTCCCCTTATAATCTGCTCTATCTACAGACACGTCTGGGCGTATCGGCTCCGAAAACGTTAAAATAATAGAGACCAACCCCACATCGACAAGTCCTTTCCTAAATCGAACCTGGCTTCTTGAACTTTTACATCTCATTCCTGATTTACGTATCATTACCTCAGAGGACATTGAAAGACTTGAATTACCAACTGTGTATACTCCTACTAATTGGGCATTTGTCTTGTTTGTTTGCCCCATAGCTGTAGAGCGCATTTGCAAATACACCAAGTCATTTTTTTTGTTAGGTTTTTAATTATTTGTTTTTCATCCAATTAGACGGACTGCCAGGTCTTTGGTTCCATACTGTATGCCCAATTGTAATTTATACGCCAAGGTAAATCTTAGTTTCTTGAATGGTCATCACACCCTTGCACTTAATACCCAGGGATCTATATCCGAGCAATCTAGAATGCTTGGCAGATGGGTTAATATGCAAACGGAGTGTTTAAGAATGCCTCAAAATGTTTCCTTAATATCATGGACTACCAGGGGTCATCGAAAAAATTGCTAATGGAGAATAATCTGGGGGAAAGATTGAGGCAACATAATATCATTTACTTACAGAGACCTGGCTCACTAATGAAGCTCACACAGGCGGGTTATGTGTCAATCTCAAAGCGATATTGGGCTGTTCGAGAGGCACTCTTTTAAAAATTGAGTTGTCATGAGAGTCATTTCTTTAGATGCTCATATTATGTGCTGACTGGGTGTGCATGTCCAATTGACTTTGAGTGAGAAGGTGGAGAATTTGTTTCTGTTGAATGTCTACTGGCACTGGGGGATTTGTCCCCTGGACGAAATGTTAAATGCCTGGCAAGAGTGAAATCCTATGGGCTTTTTCTTATTAGTGGGTGATTTCTGTTCCCCATGTCTGAGAGTAACCCTGGACTGACGAATGAGACATCCCCCAGCGAAAGACGACAGGTATGACGTGGGAGGGAAGTGGTTGACCTGTTTAGAAGGTATACGTTTGAACATGTTGAATTACGCTGACCCCGCCGCCCTGGGAAGTCATTATACGTGGCATAATGGAACTGTGGGCTCCAACATAGATTACATGTTCATGGAAGAAGGGCTACTAGAGAAATGTTCCCCTTTGTTAATTGCTTAACAAATCTTACTGATAATTGTCATCTAAGTACTGATATTGACTTGAGCTGGGGACAACCGATAGGTGGTGGTCCGCAGGGAATTGAATTCAGGGGCTCCTGTAATCATGTTTTCTGGAACTTGTCCTAAATCACTAAGGCCAATACGGCTTTTGAAGAATGGTGCACTACACCAGCTGGTGACTGAATTGCTAGTACTTTTAACGGTGGAATAATTTAATCCGTTCATTAATAGCATCCTGTCCAAAGTTTTCAGAGCCGGCCATGATAAACCACTAAGGCTTGGTCCCCATCCTTTACACTAGTGCGATCATGATGTGGCCACTCGTAAGAAGAGACTTTGTGCTGAAATTAAAGCAGTAAAGGACAAGAATGTGGGAGAGTCCTGCATGACGGCGAAGACTACCAAGAAATTGCACTTAAAATATTGAAACTGGGTCAGAGGTAGAAGATCTCAGCTTTTCCAGCAAGACTATGATGATAAGATGGAGTTTTGCTCCCCAGCGTTCTGGCGCATTATCAATGGCTGCTCTCACCCACAAGCTTTTAAACAAGTAAATGCAGTTGCAGAACCAGAATGGGTTTCGCATTTTCAAAGGGCCTTTTCCTCTGACACCTTACAGAATAACTTAGTGATCACTGACTGTCTTGGTAATTGGCAATTGGAAGCGGACGAGGGGATTATTCTCAGTATCCTGTTTAAACTAAGTTCATTGAGAGCCCCTGGACCGGATAACTTAACTAATTTATTATTCTTCTAAAAAACTGCACGCATACAAAACGCAGCAGCAAGACTCCTCCTCAAGCTACCCAGAAGAGAACACATCATACCCGCGCTAAAAATACTACATTGGCTTCCATTGTAGTATTTGACGGTGCGCGGTACAAATACCTTTAACATTTAACATGTTGGGGTGACCTGGCAATGTGGGCTAGTATTCTGAGTCATCAATTTAAGAACATCATTGATTCTAATTGTTTCCCCCGATACTGGTCATATTGCCTATGTAATCCCAATTTACAAACCGGCCCTAAATCTGACCCAAAGAATGACCGCCCTGTCTCAATTCTTGAAGCTGACAGTAAATTGTTTGCTGCCCTACTGTTGGGCCATGTCGGGGAGTGGGTGATGGAGATAGATTACAAAAGCGACAAATTATCTTTAGGAAATGTATGGGTACAACTTTAAATGGTTTTCTATAGAAATGTCTTACGTCATCTTAATGGGCTAAAACGTATTAATCTATGTACTTAGCAACAATTGATCTCACTGCCGCTTTTGACATCATGAACCATGAATTATTGTGGAGGAAATTACAGGGCTGAGGTACGCCATCTGGTTTGCTGAGGCTTCCATACATGCCAACATTCAGACACAGCTGGGAGGCAGATTTCCAAAGGGAAATCGGGAGACCAACATTTCCCCATAGGAATGCATTGGGGCTACAGCTACTTCAGGGAGGAGACAGTGAAAAATAGCCGATTTTTCGCTGAAAAATCGGGAGTCTCCCGCCTGAATAGGGAGGGTTGGCATGTATGGGCTTCTGATCAGCTCGCATGAGAATTCAGTGATGCAAGTCTCATGGATCAAAGTAAATCTTGGGGCGGGGGGTGGTCGTAGGGGTAGACAGACAAGGCTGCATTCTCGTCCCGTGTCTTTTTTAATTTATATACATCTGACAAAGACCAAATAATTTTTACAAAAGTTTTTAAAAAAAAGGTAATCTGTATTCAGCCACCTGGACTCAGAGGAGGAGGGCAGGTCAGAGCCCAATGGATTAGCAGAACCAGTTTTCTAAACTCATCTGCTCCCCATGCTAATGCAGGCTCCTCCCCTGCTTAGCCTCCTGTTAACAAACAACGATCTTTGCTCTACTGACAGTGTCAACGTTCTCCCACCGGAAACAACCTCCAATCGAGTGAGTCATGGGCGCCTTTCCGGGGTAACGCACAACACGGCACCCATTTTTGAAGAAGACCGGTTTCCTAGCAACACGAGGACAGATAGTCAAATAACTTGACGTTTTTCTGGCATTTCAAGGCACGGATTGTTTTGTTTCGCGAAACTCGATAACTATTAGAAATAATGTTTGTAAGGAGGTGTTTAAGGCAGTTATGCATTTCTTCGTCTCCCTCATACTCTGAAGCACATCGTCCCGTTCTATGCAACACACGGTCTTGCTCGCTCCGCTTCCGTTAAAGAAAGAATGGTGGGCCGGCCATACCGCTGCGAGCGTCGCCTCCTCCGGCAACTGCACTATCTACTGACGTTTGGAAATGGCTATCTACCAGGCGTAGCACGGTGAAGCGAACCACAATTCCCGTGAAGCTCCGCGCGGACTTTTCCACGCCCATCCTCTCGTGTGTTGGCTCTGCCCACGGGCGCAGGTAGATGCGCTTCCGGTGAGAGTAGCTGGAGACAATGAGAGAGTGAGAGGGGAGAGCCACTAATAGAAGGAAAGAGACCCGGTAGAAGGAAGCTGGGAGAGAGCGAGTAGCGGGGCTCGGGGCAAAGGTGAGTGAGGCTTGACGGGGCGCCTAGAAGGCACTACTTTGAATTATAAGCAGCTTGTTTCCCACCCATGTGTCTCTTCTCTGCTGTCAACGACTTTCAGATTACTTAATGTGGCTGTATGCCGCAGTCTTCGTATATTTCACTGGCTCTCTGTATGTTTAACAGGTGGGGGTAGGCATCCAATCACAAACGAATCCCCTTCATTGGGTGTTACGTGCTGTCAAACTTATGCGGGCAGCACACTTCAGAGACTGTCTGATTAAATACGTGTACGTTTTAGTCACACTTTTCGCACATACTTCCCATGCACGCCTGGCATGTAACCTTCGTATCACTTTTAACACTTACTTTTCAATCGGATTCCTTGTAGCGTAGACTAAATGCCCCATGGCCGAGATGCCTGCTTTAGGTCTGCACGGGCATTGCACGCAGGGGCCATTCAAATAGGACTGGGATGATGGAAGGGTGAAAGGCGAGGGATCAGCAATTGGGGGTTATACGAGGGATGTTGTTTCAGGTATAGGATTTAGGGGCAAAGCAGGGGGTCCAATAGAATGGCATCGCCCACAGTGAGGGTACGGGGCTACAGTAAAATGTAATCAGTTGTTTTGGGGCCAAAACAAACCACACAAAGCCAGGGGTGTTGCTAGGACTGGAAAACAGTCCTACTAACTTAACCTCCACCCCTTAACCTCTTGCTTTACAGGTCTGTCCAGAGCGCCACGGGACTATACAGGAGGTTATAGTGTGCAGTATAAAAAACCTTTAGCATAAATGGGGTACAGTAGAATGCCATCATTTGGGCGGTTAGAGTGGGACTGCAGCCATGGGTGTAATTTTAAGTGGGGGCAAGGGTGTTTGTCCCCCCCCCCCAACTTTTGTGGCACATCTTTTTGTCCCAATTCATTTGGCAGGGGCACCTTTCCTTTAGATGTCATGTCCCCCCCTCACAACATTTTCTGCAAAGTTACACCACTGATTGCAGCAGGGTGACATGGGCAGTGGAGGGAGTGATTTAGGTGGTGTCTGGTAAAGAGTTGTGACACCATCTACTGCAAGAGTAAAGGATGGGATACAACAGCGTGGCTTCGGTTCTTTGAGGGAAGCGTAGGGAACATTGGCTACTTGAGACACAAACGTGACAAGGTAAAGCGTGTCAGTTGTTTGTAGTTGAGGATGGATTCATTAGGCAGCATCTGCTAACTTGGTAAAGAAGGGTGGGTGGAATGAGTCTTTTCTGCCATTTCGTAAAGGAGACCCAATTGCTTGGCCACGGAAGGAGGGGAATGTAGAGCAGCTGTTAAGATCGAATCGGTTGCATGGTAAGCCGTTTGGCAATCACGATGCCCTTCAGCACGGTCGCTTTGTATTGAGGTTACAATAGGATGGGATGGTGTTGGATGTTAAATGAGAATTCTGGGGTGGTATTGACCGCGGGAACGTTTCATTGTCGACACTTAAAGTTAAAAACGGGGTACAAAAGGCGTCATTACCACCTAATTCACCCCTCTTCTCTAGCTCTCTGTTATCTTCTTGTGTATATCGTTCTTCTGTGCTGATGGGCAGATGTGTCGCTGGATCGCATGTCCACTGAATTGCTGCCCTGATATTGGCTGTGTGTGGACAAGAGATGGAGCCTTTACAACCTAATGGATAACTTCTCTCTCTCTCTCTCAGAAGTGCCATCACGCGTTATCTTTGTGGTTGACGTGTGACCGGATAGGGCGACTCTATTTCGTGGTCAAAACCAAGATACTTTTTTTAAATGCTGATTTTACTGACATTTAAGGGAACCTTCCTGCATCTTTTTTCACCTTATATGACGCAATCTGCTTCAGATTCGCTTATTCGCGCCTATAGGTTTACAAGTAAATACAATCCAGAGATGTATGCAGTTGTCATGAATCTATAGGGCCATATGTTGCTTTTTGATGTGGTCTCGCACATAGTTTCAGTCCTCTTCAATAGGACTTCACACATCATAGAAAGTGATGTATTTATTTGTTTTGTTTTACTGTCCGTGCAGTTTTCACGCAGTGTGTTCATATCTGCCCTCAAGGGGGACGCTTGGCAAGTTTTGGCCTTGGTGGCAAGCACAATTTTCTTCTCCATGGTGCAATGGCTGAAGCTCACAATTCAGCAACCACAATTTCCTGAACAACTAAACTCCATAACAACCTCTATACCCAACCACACATTGTCGTGTGTGTGTGTGGAGATATGTATTAGACGTTATTGACATTTCCTTTCCTTTCCAAGTTATGTATGTAGTTATTATGGTTCCATTACAATTCCTGGCACACCACTTTTGCCGAGACATTGGCCCTATGGAAAAACAAAAAAGTGGACTGGCCGCCCACCCTCATGTTCCCTCGACTTATGACCTGGCCTGGTTAGCCTGACATTAACCACTACAAGGAGCTACTTTTGAAACCCAGGGTTCTGGAGCCATGCAAATATATCTTCCTGACATGAACACTGTTTGGGGATGTATAAATATGCATTATGTAAGTCAATGGAAAAAGGACAAGCAATCTCGTCCTTGGCGCTTAAGAGGTTAAAGCCTAATTGTGAATGTTCTCCAAAGAGGCGAACCTAAGGGTGCTTTGGCTTTAGTTGGCCAGTGAGGGGCAGAACCCAGAGGTGCTTTGGTTCTAGTTGGCCCGTGTTCGTCTTTAGGGGGGATACAGGAGAGGTGCTAGTCGCTCTATTAATGTTTATGTTGCAAATGCTTACCCTGTCGTAGTCGTTTGTGGGGTTAAACAAACGAGAGTTCTCAGTGGGAGGTGGGGGTGGGATTGTTGGGTGCCTTCAGGAAAAATTATTTGGAGGGCGTAGACAATCCTTAAACCACATACAGTAAATCATAACCTGGCATAGCAGGGCATGAAAGTCGTCACAAAGCATTAGATTTTATAGCAACAAATGAATAAGCAAAGAAACTGCAAGAGAGCTAAACCTGTCGTTCGGATTAAAGGCATGCTTCGTACTAACTAGCTCATTGACCCACCAGTACATTAACTCTGTCTCCAAGTTATTTGGATGCGCTGTTCAAGCAAACCCACACCGTAATAAGTTCTGCTGGTCTCTTTCTGAAAACTCTGATAGTTGGTTGGCCGGCCTATCCTTCTCCTTTGTACGAATGTATGTTCTGTTTTCTACAGTACTTTACAATTTAAGGCATTTTGCGGTATTTGTTACTGTGCACACAATGAATGGAGCACATTTAATTTATAAGCCAAAACTATTACATTAGGGTACAGATAAGGAAGAACGGCATATGGAGAGGGACACACAGGAATGACTTATCAGGGACAGAGAGTTTGTAGGTGTTAATGTTCCAGCTAATTGCCTGGCCATGGCTATGTTAACCCATATGGCCATTCACGCCTCTGCCTGCCTAAAACGCCTCCTCATGGCAACTCTTTGAGCTCGCTTTAATCGAGCCCTACCATCAGACTTTGCATTCAAATTTCTTGCCAGTGTTTGTCAAAGCAGTCTTCTGAGATTTAATTACTTAATTGGAGTTGTAAACATGCTGCCTTACCAGGCCTTCCTTCAGTCACTAGATGTATAAGCACTATGCATGTCCTTCACTGAAGTCCTGTTCAAACAAGCATTGGCAATGGCAACATTTCTGGTTGCTTTTGACAGGTGCTGAGAAGCAACCAAGGTGGGGGTTCTTCCTCCATACACTACTCAGGAAACCAAGTCGATAGGTTTATTTGTTCTCAGCTGTACACCATACGCCCTAATTTCTCACAGGAAACAACTTGCCCATCCACACGCCAGCTCAGGTCACTCTGTCACAAAGAACACCAACCTTCCAATTACACCATTACATTCCACTGACAGCCATCCCACTGACCGCTAAGCATGATGTAATGTACAGGGGGAACATTACTACACTTCGCCCCCTGTACGTTCATCAAATGCACCATTGGAATAACCGTCAGCATAATGTAAAAGGCACATTAGAACAACTCTGCCCCCGTCCGTTCACCAAAACACACGCAAAAGTGGAACACTAGACGTAGCATAATGAGCACACCCAGGATAATGTGGAGACGGGGCCCACTGTCCAAATGCCCAACTGCAACAAACTCCTGACGAATCAACAGAAACCCACTGTAACTGCCATCAAAAACCACAAAAAGGTAATGAATAGATGGAACATCCCCTTGCGCTAGAACTTTACTGGCCCAAAACACCGTAAGCAGTACACCTACCACTGGCCAAACCAAGATGTTGAAATGCCAACACATTGGAAAATTGAGCAGCCTGCACAGCACACAACAGCTATCCAATCACTACAGACAACCCATGCCGTCCACCAGACACAGGAGATGACAGATGCCTGACAGTGAAAAACACCCTGACACGCTGGCCAACGGCACTGGACAACACTGACCATCACAAGACAGTTGGACCACGCCATACTGTATATGCAGCTTATGGTGCCGTACTGCAAGCCCCGTTGAACATATGGCAACCAAAACTCCAACACACATCCTCGCTGACTGTAACCAACAGTCTAAACTCACTACACTCCACGACTGTAACCAACAGTCTACACTACGGACGGTAACCAACAGTCACAACTCTGCCATCCACGACCTGTAACTAACAGTCTTACACCACCAACCAAACAACACACAGTAAGCAAGCACACCGGACACATGACAGATGGATGCATTACAACTTGCATCCTTTACAAATCCATGTCTCTGGTCTGACATCTGGTGAAGAATGGGTAGCAATATGCACCACCACACGTAACGACCAACCAAGACCCAAATGAACCTCCCCCCTACAGACACCACCCAAAAAACACAATGGGTAACACATAAATGCAAACAATTTCAGAATGAGAGAACATTTTCGGATTTTGTCCACAAATGTCCCCAATGACTAAGGTTTAGTCCACACGTCACCATTTGCAAGATGCAATATAGCTCACCCAGGACCTGCATGTCCATAAATGCACTCCTGTAAAAGAAACAATGTTAACACATATCAAAACACTAAAGTTACTGTCCCACATGACCGGGTACCTTCCTGCACCCACATGTCGAAATTGTACATCTGAAAAGGAAAATGCAGTTAAACAAGTGAAATAATGACCAACCTCTCAGGGAAACCACGGGCCACAACATACACATCCACACGAAATTTGACCTCTCGGGCCCCTGATAGACATTAATCCATGGCCAACCTCACTAAGGGAATACTAACCTGGAGGCCACAACACGAAAATTACTGGTCTTCCCAGACACCTAAACCATGTTAGTCCTCTGATACAGTGAGCAGTGCTCCAGATAGGATTTCGGAGTGATGGGAGTATTTTACTTCCAATATTTAGAATTGGAGAGTAAAATTAGTTTCTTCCTTCACAAGAGAGTAAAAAGTGACTGACGAGAATCCAATTTGTGTGTAAAATTAAAACTTTGTTCGAACACACTGACAAAACATCTGTATTTCAAAGTCGTTCTAAATAATGTATGTAATGTATTGTAATGCATTGCGCCTGTGGAAAACATATTCCCCACTTGTAGATGCATACTACTCTGCTTCATTTTCATGATACTTGGGCACACACTCTGTTAAGAGCTACTACAGATGCCAGCTAGTTAAATCAGGTGATTAATAAATTAAGTCCCTCGCTCTACCAGAATCACTGCTCTGCCCCTTGGGCCTACTGGTGCTGCCTGGCACTACATGCTCGACAGCCGCTTCATGTTTTTGTTCCATCTCTCCTTCCCTTTGCTACTGTTTCCCCTTTCTCTCACTTTCTGAAGCTCTGCCTTAACCCTTAAGTGTTGCGATGCCACGCTTCTTGTGGTCTGTTTCTCTGTTGCTGCCTCTCCCATCTCTGCATCCTATTTTTGTTGTTTCCCTCCTATATCTCGCTGTATCAGTTGCTAGAACTCCTCTTCCTCTCTTGTGTCATTACTCTGGCTATATCTCTTCTTTGAATTTCTCGGTTGTGGTTGCTACTCCTTTTGATTATTTTTCTTGCACTGTCTGTTAAGCTATTGGCCTGCCTTTCTCTAGTCATGCTTTTCTATTTCCATCTCTCCCCACCTGCCATTGATCTTATTTTACCGTATCTACAAGTCTCTTTTTTTGCTCTGCTTCTCTCCCTCTCCTATTGTTAACTGTTTCCCTTCTCAATTTTGAAAGGTAGGCCATACTTGTACACCTTGAATACATTGGGGTACCCCCTGATCACGCTCACAGCAGATTAAATGCACCCCTCTAGGGAATTAAGGCCAGGAGTCTTATCTTGCAAGGATAACACACTTTAATCTTTACAAAGATGAGGATTGGGTGGGATGGCAGAGGACTCTGCCATTCCGTCCAGCATTCTGTCTTCCTTGGCTGGCTTCTCCAGACTAAGGGCAAGCAGGCACCTTTTTATATGCTCTTCAACTTGGTCAATGGATACTGGAAGAGCTCATCCAAAACTGTTCTTCTTGCCATACAAGGGATGCTGTAGTCTCCAGTGTTGCATGGCCAGGTTTACACATGGCCCAATCCGGTGTATGCTCTTTCCATTTAAAACTTTCCAATGAATGTTTTTGCATCGAAAACCTAACCATTGAAATGTATGCATTTTTTTTTGTATTTTCTTTTTCCCTTTGTCCCTCCCCAAGCCCCAGTTTTTTTACCCTTAAAAGCCCACCCCATTGAAAAATAACCCTTTAACCAACACATATATGCATTAGATTAATATATTTTTGATGGATAGGTTTCGTTGGAAACCTTTTCGATGGAAACACTAGATACTGACCAATCCTGCTTAACATGCTGCTGCCTCTGCAGGAATACATTATAGCTCTTGCTTAGCACCATTTTCTATGTTGTAAACATTCATACATAAACACATCTTCCTGCTATTCTCAACACTTCACTCAATATTGTTATATTTGATCTGGTCCAGTAATTCTCCAAAAAACCTTGTTTTTTTCCTAGTACTCTGTATGTCGTGCATTGAATCTTTTTTAGTCTTTATTGGCTTGTGATGGACAAGGACAGCTGCTCAGCCACTGTGTGCTCTGCCAGCCTGCCTGTAGTCTATTTTTTAGCACAGGCTGCATTCACTGTGTGCTTTGAGCAAAGCGAACTACAATTCAACCGTTTTTTACAAATATATCCATCTAAATAGTTATTTGCACCTTACATTTCAATTGTAACTCTCTTTATTTAGTGACCCTCCTCCCCCCTGGACTCTTGTAGTGCTTAGAAAACAGTTACCAGAAGTCTTGCCTAATTCTAAAGCAGTTGCGGAAACTTGGGAATGAAGGAAAACAGTAGGATCCTTCCCAACATTTTCTTTGTTAACCTATTGTGTAGCTCATTGCTCTCTCTTCCTGTTATTGGATTATCTAGTATGTTCGTCCTTTCGCTCCCCCTCTCCTGAGTCTCTTACCCACCCCCGCCACACCTTTGTTCTCCAGTATTGCTTAGTTTCAGCGTTGCTCTTCCTCTCCTGTTTTTCTGTTTGTCTTTTAACATAGCACCAATAAATATCCCAAAAGTTGAAAATGCCTTTTCTGTTTATAAATCTAGTGCAGCTTTACCCTTGGGTGCTCCTTTTTAGACGTGTGCAAACCTTCTTTTGGCCAGTGGGCGGGGAATTATAGTTGGTTTGTCTGACCAGGTGCAGCACTTGCTTGAATGAAGATGCTTTATTAACACTGTATGCCATTACAAGTATAAGAGCCCATATGAGCTGTGTTCGGAGCCATTACACGTATAGCAGTCCTCATGGGATGTGCTTCTTCTGAGCCATTACAAGTATAGCAGCCAAAATGAGACGTGCCTGTTCTGAGCCATTACAAGTATATAGCGGTCCCCTTGGAATGTGCATGTTCTACTTCTGAGCCATTACAGGTATTGCAGCCCTGATGGGGTGTGTATTATGAGCCATTGCAAGTATAGCGGCCTTGAAGAATTGTCTGTTATGAGCCATTATACACACAGCACTCCTGATGAGGTGTGTGTTCTGAGCCATTACAAATAGAACATCCGGATGAAATTTGTGTTCTGAATCACTGAACATTTAGTCCCTTTAAGTCCAAAGTTAAGTCAAATCTGTTAAGATGTTACCTGCATCTTAAATGCATATCTCTGATGCAGACTCATTAACTCACCTATCAACAGGATTTGAACTAACAGGTTACACAATAATCTCTGCAGCCGGGTTATTGACCCACTGAGCTGCCTTTTCCAACAGACACTGAAAGGAACATAGGATTAGTGCCCTGGCAGTTCCATGTGAGGCTTGTTTGACATAAATGGCCTTTCAAAAGCTCTATGGTTGTTTGGACTATACTACATTAGTCAGGAGATTAATAATGAGGTTTTGAAATGTGCTAGATTTTTGGCTGTGGGACTCAGTAATTGGACATGGGAGAAGCAGAAATGTTTAAAAGCACAAGATGGTGCAGAAAGGATTGAAGTATGACAGCAATGCCATCTTCTCATACTGTCAGAGGTTGGTGGGAAGAGCTCAAAAACGGTTCTTGGTCAGTACTTTAGCTTGTTGCAGAAAATTCCAACACATGTTAGTGCTTTCTTAACAGCAGCTCTATTAAGAAATTCAGGTACTGTCCCAAAAGATATTAGTCCTGCTAAGACATTTGGGAATGATGCAATCGGCCCTGCTGTGCATATTTGGCATTGTGCAATGACATGCGTATAGCAGCTCTGTTGATAAATTAGGCTACTTTGCCTGAATATATAGCAGTCCTGTTGAGAGGTACCTGTACAATCTCTGTACCACTGAACATATATACAGCACTGCTTCTAACTGTGTCCATTATACCTGCTTGCTGTGGGTGGTCAGAAAGGGAGATAAAGTTCAAACTACATGCCTAGCTGTTTGTTGCTCACTAAGACAAACTATAGTGCTCTTTCGTGCACGCGAACACATGCAATTTTAAGAATAAAAAAAACATATAGAACACGAAAAAAGATTTTCCATCCTACTAAAGCCAAACAACTGCTTGCTGGGAGGCTCTCCTAAAAAAGAAATTAAGTGCCCAGATGCATTCTGTGCGATTTTATAAATATCAAACTGAATAAATAGCCCCAAGCAATTGATGTGCTTCTGTGATGAAAAGAAAACAAAGTATGAAATGCCCATGCTACTGCAACTGCGCTGCCTCTATTAAAGCAGATTAAGACTGAGGAAAATGAAATGCAGCCCTTGTTTAAGACCATTTTCATTTTACACAATACTGCCTGTGTCCTAAAGCAAAGTGAAACGCACGTTCATGATTCAAGATGCTGTAATAACACTAACCTACAAAATGCAGACAGTTGAACAAAGTGAACAAAACACAAATTCCTTTTTACATTACTCAAAGTATTATCTTGGTAGAATTATTAACAGTAGAGTGTTAAAAAAATGAAACAGACCAGGACTCCTTCCAGTGTCTTCTTTCAAGGAACTTTGCGGATTGCTAAAGTAAAGAGTGATTTGCAACCTGCTTCTGGCCAGGCTATCATCAGTGAGCTCCATGATTCATGGTGGTCCTGACATAAATAGCATGTGTACATTGTACGCAAGGAAGAATTTAAAGTGCTGTATTGAAAGATTTCTGGGCGTTAAAATAAAATAATTTTTTAAAAGCTTGATACAGACCTTCTCTGCAGGGCTGTGGATGAAGGCTTTCAACTGAACATAAAAACCCCAGCGATCTGGATCCAGTTCCATCAAATTGTCAACAAAACTGCTGCACCTTTCACAGACCTCCTCGGTTTTACCCACCATAAACATGGGACAGTTCCCCTGGGCCACAAATGCATCGGAGACAGTGTCTCTTTAGTTCTCTTCCTGAGCCATACTCCTCAAATGACTGTTCTGTGACGGCTGACTGCTGCTTTGTCCGCTATTTCAAAACACTCTGCCAACTGCTCCCTGACCCCACGCTTGCCCTTAGTAGGAACGGAAACAAACGTGGAACACGTGCTCCGTTCCACAGCACTCGTGCTGCGTTCCAGCCGACACGCTGGGACGCTCCTGCCAGCGCTTGTGATCTCACTATTTGTCCTGCAGGATCAGACAGGAGAACATCTCTGCCCCTTGCAAGTTCTCCAGACATGCTCACTTCTGCAACAATACCATTTCTGCCACCCCAAGGCTCCGCTACTCAGCCTACAGCGCTTGGATCGCTGCCCCTTGCAAGTTCTCCAGATATGCTCTCTTGCGCAACAATACCACTTCTGCCACCCCCCGGGGCTCTGCTGCTGCGCCGCCTGGACGACAGGTCTTTGCGTCCCCCCTCCCAGGGAACAGTTCACCAGCACCTCCTGTGGCAGCACCCACCACTTCTGCAGCAGGCACCGGATCTTGCAGGTGCCGTGTCTGCAGAGAGGAGACTCTTTCTGTGCTGCCTGGCCACAAGACTTCACAGCTCTTCTGTAGGGATGGGATTGCTGCCTGCTCTACCCAGACAGCAGGCGCAGTGCTGCTTCTGGACTCACTTTATCACAGTGAAAATCCACCCTGACAGCAGGCACAGGACTACTCGCTCCGCACAACACTCCTGACTGCACCTCTGCCAGCCCCAACCCACCTTCTGGCGCATGGCCACTCGCAGCTGCTAACATTGCACTGCCCGACCAGCAAGGCACCAGAGCCTTTAGCGTTTCAGTGGATGGGATAACTTTTTCAGGGGGCAGTGCTTGTGCCGTTGTGTGCTGCTCCCCTGCTGCAGCTTCTGGTCCTGAAACAAACTCGTCGCAAGTAAAGTGACGTCCTAGTGTAGCACAGGACAAACACTTGCCCATCCACACACCAGCTCGAGACACTCTGTCACACAGAACATCATCTTTCAAACAACACCATTCCACGGACAGCTAAGCATGACGTAAATGTACAGGAGGCACATTACTGCACGCTATTAGATGCCCCGGTACTCGTACCATTTTGCACCTGCTACCAACAATAGGTAGTTAACACAACCACGACTGCCTGGCAAGTGTCTTTCCCATGCCCAAATTGTCAGCATTGCCAATGCTTTTTTTTCTTTTGTTATTCACTGTAAAAATGTATAAAAAATGTTTTATAGTGCGGTAATAACGTCCGCCGTTTTAAGTTTTTCGCGTGAAGCACGAGGGATCGGGCTGATCTCGGTGCTTTTGAAATGACAGAGCTTCACAGTGGTAGAAGTTTACCAAAAAAAGTAGTGGAACTGTGGTCTCGGCACTGAAGAGGGAAGGCGGACGCATAGTGCAACATGTGACCAGGTCTTGCAGCTGGGGCATTGCAATAGTCTCATTGACTAGTAACTAAGGCTCTTATTACAACTTTACACTTGCACAGGGACATTAATGGACAAATCCTCTGGATGAATGCTGAATATGGTTGTAAAAAGTAGAGGAATGGTAAACATAAAAAACTAGTGGAACACCGCTCCGGCCGTTGTGCGCACCTCGGTCACTGGAGCTCCTCTGATTTGACACGTGCTAAAATGAAAATCGCTCGGTAGTTATTTCTGAGCCAGTCATTAACAGGTGACTGTTGTGTATGGTTTTCACTGTGTCAGTTATAGGGCTGAAGGTTGATGTACAGAGTGTACGTGATATGTGGACTCGTGTCCCTTGTTCAACTTCCTTGTTTAGTGTTCCTAGCTGAGAATAGCTTCCTTTCTTTCTGATAATTGGCGGCTCTAGTGACTTCATGCTAATTTTGCTCTTGACAGGATTTGCCTGGCATGTTGCACCTCCATCACACTGCGGATGTGCTCTGGAGACCAGGCAGCATCTCACCTCGCTCATAGCTGGTGCGTTTTAGCTGTGCATATATTAATTTGTGCAGGAGCCAATTTACGTATGGGTGACATGCGCCTGATATTTGCCTGCAGCAAGAGCAGTAAGATTTTGGTGGGGGCATGGGGGAGCGCTACGTCCTGTTTGAGCTGCCGCGTAACGCTAAACGCAAACCAGCAGTATTTCATTAAACATGTGCAATAGACCTATTTTTTTTTAATATAATTTTTATATACATATATATATTTTTGCTTGAACTTTACTGGTTCAGGTATTTTTTTTTTTTTTTTTTAAATCCTACCGGTTGTTAAACCAGCTCAAACGTGGGAAGACGCCCACTGTGTGCGTATGGGCTGTGCCAGTAGACCTATATTGGACGGACTGAGTGTCCAGCAGTACTTGCCTGCTGTCCGATTCTGCAAAGGACTACGAGACTGATTTTACGTTGCAGAGTTTTTGTTATGTTTCTGCCAATAAAGAGTGTCTGTCCCACCTATACCTTTCCTATTGACCAATAAAAATCAGTTGGTGTTTTTTGTTGTTTTTTGTGCAGGTTAAATAAAAATACCAACCGATGCCATTATACTCCATAACCCAATTGCACAGCGTTCCTCGAATCATCTGGCATTGTCTCTAGTTGTGGTTACAAACCACAAATGCCAACATTACCTCAATGTCCCCCAACCACACCTAAAGGGGGGGGGGGTTCGTGACGTATGCACTGGGAAGTGACATCACAGGAACTAAAAGTATCCTAAAGTGAAATATGCACATCTTTTCAGTTTCTTTCCCAACTTTGGAAAGTGCACATGGCAAATGCTAAGAGAACCGATTTCTATACAACATTTGTGTGCACCATTATGTTTAAGAATCTGTAACAACATGCCCCGTATAGCAGAATATCACAAAAAAAGTATAAGCTTTTTTTTTTTTTTAAGTACTGTGATGATCAATTCAAGTAGTGTTGTGGCTAGTGTCTGGCCTCACAATCTATGACCCAGCTTTACACCCCACCATGACACTTGAGTAGGGGCAGATTTTTTTTTTTTTTAAATACTTGAAAACGCATTGGAAAGGTGGGGGGTTATGAGAAGTGGGCGGACAACATCCACCCGCATGGTCCCTCAATTTAGGCATGGAGTTGCAACTGTTTGGTGTATCACTCCCCTGTAGTGACTTCTTGCATGGAAAGTACACTGAAGGATACCTGCCAGTTACCCTGTGGGGTCAGGGTCCCTGGTGGCAGCTAATCTGCCACAAGCTACCATCCCTGCTAAGCCATTAACCCTAGCCAAAACGGCTAAACCCAGCCACTCTATGACCACCCCTACCCTGGACTGCTTGCACAAACCGTGCATAAGCCATAGTGCCACCAACAGTGACACTGCACACTGAACCGTCTTTGCCTTTATGCCAGAGGAAGACCATCTCTTAAACAACCATAATATTACACTTAACCTCTTCCCCTCCCACCTATCCTCGAACGTGCATTATGGCACTACTAACAGCCAGCAAACTCCCAATAACAATTCCACGCCAACTACCACTGCCTTAAGAGGAGCCCTAGTTAACGGCAGAGCAGATCGATCCTTGCTCACCGCTTGAAATATGTTACCTTATCAAAGTCAATAGTCTTGACTTGCTAGCCATTACTGAAACTTGGCTACACGCTGCTTCTGGCACTACACTGTTCTTAGCCAGTCCATTGAAGTAAATATTTTTTTTTTATTATAATAAAAAATAAACCTTTATTGGTTGGTTCACATCTCGAGCCCCCATTGCAGTTACATGATATAGCAATAACATACCGACAAGACCTAATACATTTCGAATCTCTTGAAGGAGGCATCTATACCAAGCTTGCAGTTAACGGTTCTCCCCACCTGCCAGTGGCATACATTCTACCGAGTAAACGATTTCCCGCGAAGACAGACTGAAAAAAGTGGTGGGTTAGCACTCCTAGTAAGAGACTCCCTCCTCATCAAAGTAGTTGTCGACTCCTCCCTTACCTGCAGAGAGCTACTTACAGCAAATTAAGCCTCTCCCACACCTCCACTATCACGCTACACATAGTTTACTGTGCCCCTGGCCCTGCAATCACCATTCGAAGAGATTGGCACTTTCCACTAATATCAAACCTTCCTCTGACATTACTCCTGGGGGACCTCAGCTTTGGCTTCATGAAAAAGGCTAATGAAAACGCCTCCTCCCTAGCTAGCTCCCTGACGGCTCTAGGCTTCTTCAAATGGATTTCCAGCCCTACTCATTGCATTGCATCGTTGACTGGCTGGTCGACATCCATTGCAACACCGCAGTGACTTCCAACTTGCCATGCCTGTGGACTGATCACAATAACATCCTCTACACCTTACCAAAGGCAAACCATTTCCCGACTGCCATTATCCTACTTCCTGCACTTACCCATAGCTTCTGCAAAGTTATGAAAGATTGTATCTTACCATTGATGGATAAACTTCAACCCTTACAACTTTTCAGTAGCGACCCTGACTCGCTGGTTGACCTATTAAACCATACCCTCGCACAGGCTGTCAACACCTTAGCCCGCCTTGCCCGCTTAAAGAAAAAACTTGCCTTGCACCTCAACACTTGGTTCACTATGGACCTCGGAGATCTCTGCCTGAAAAAGCATTCGGCAGAAACAACTTGGAGAAATACTCTGTCTAAAACGAATAAAGCTGGCTTTAAATCCCTGGCAAATGATTATAAATTGCCCATACTTCAAGCCACAAGGGCCACTTTTAACACATGCATCTCTAACGAAAAAGAAATCAAGCACTTGCAAACTCTTTGCTATCCTTCCACGGCTTGAATTGCCCTCCAACTTTACCAATGACAACACTTGGTGTTTGAAAATCCAAATCGCCCTCCCAAGAAAAATCAAGACTCTTAAGACAAAATCCTATTGAAGAAAAGCACTCATCATCACCTCAGGGGCCCCGAGCTCTTCCCCTACAGCCAGCCAGCAAGACCTACCCACATTTACCTTCAAACCTGTCACCGAAACGGATGTCATCGTGATCATGGACGGCCTTAAGCTTTCCCAATGCCAAGGAGATGTTTGCCCAGCCTCTGTTATTAAGGAGTGTGCTGAAGCCCTGTCACCCTTCATCACCACTCTTATTAATGCCTCATTCTCCTCATCCACTTTTCATACCAGTTTAAAGGATGCCTGGGTTCTCCCCCTGCTAAAAATAAAAACACCCTTTCTAACCATCCCTGTCAACTACCGCCCAATACCACTGTCCCTTCTCACTCAAAATCCTGGATCGGGTGGTGTACCTCCAGGTCCAGTCATGCCTTGAATCCAACAACATCCTAGGACTGAGACAATCTGGCTTCAGACCAGGTCATGGCACTGAGACAACCCTAAACAAAAATGAGATTAAGGATGCAGGCAACTCAACCCTCCTCAAGACTTGTCTGAAGCATTTAACCTGGGCGACCATCAAATTCTGTGCCAGCACCTGGTGTCAGCAGCCCACTGCTCTGCCAAAGCTATCGCATGGATCTCCTCCTTTCTTACAGATGGGTCACTGGGAGTCTTCGCAGCCAATGCTTCGCCCCTCCCCCTTTCCCCCTTTTGCCCCTGTCACCTGTGGCTTACTTCAGGGTTTATGTGCCTCCCCAACTTTGTGTAATATTGTCCCAAAACCACTCTTTGACCTCCTGGACAACTTAAGCATCTCCTACAGAAACTACGCAGATGATATGCAGATCAACAGGTAACGTCTGACTCCAGCACGCGCCAGGTCGTGTACCACTATCCAAGCTTGGGTGGCTTTACATCTTCTCTGTCTTAAAGATGAGAAGACGGAAAACCTTCTGGTTGGATCGCAAGCTTGACTGAGCAAGCTAGGCCCCTACTATAATACCTTCACCATCAACATCTCTATCCCTGTATCCAATCCGGTCAACGCTTTGTGTCCACCTGGATGCTGCACTCTCTTACACGACAGGTCTGTGCTATTCTGTCTTCCGCTGTATACACCACTAAACTAATCCACTCCAGTAGACCATTCTTGTCCACGACAGCTGCCTCACTATCGCCTCAGCTCTTATTGGCTATAGACTAGATTATTGTAATGTTCTATTTGCTGGTACCTCCACCCAAATCATCAGACTGCATGTCATTCAAAACCCTTCAGTCGGACCTGCACTTAACATCCAGAGAAGAGAACACATCTCGGCGGCCAGAAGAAACACTAATTGGTTACCGATATTTGAGCGTTTAATATTCAAAACACTTGCCATTACACAAAAATGCATCTCCAACTCATCCCCTCCTAGCTTGCCTACAAGATTGTAAAAGCACATTCATTAAGACCCGCCTGCTCTGCCTATGCCCACCACCTCATCACTTCCAAATATGGAATAAAGAGTGCAGGAGGGCAAAGCTTCCTGGGCCTTGCCTCCAAGAACTGGAATGCACTATCACACGCTCTCCAATCAGAACAATCGTACATGGTTTTCCGGAAACAATTTAAGACATTGCTATTCTCATCTGGCCCAACTTGGTGCTGAGTTGATCACCTATCCTTACCTTTTTTTTACTGTTTCTTCCTATGATCTGTCTCTCACTGCAATGTGCACCTTGATGCCTCTGGGTTTAGAGCACTTTGTAAAGAAATTAAATAAATCTCAAGGTGCTGTGTGCTGTACGTGCTTTAGGGGGTGCCGTGTGAACTTTGCCTATCGAGGGGGGCATTGAAATGACATGCGCAGCCCCTTAGAGGCCATGGTGAAATGAGGTCCCCGAAAGTGTGGTGTGGCTTTCGGGGCTTATCTCTGCCAGGGCGGGTTTTGAGCCTGCACTCCGGATAGTGGGAATGGGGATCCATGGTGATATCATGGAGAAGGGTGTAAGCCGGGGAAGAAAAAAACGCCCTTTCGCTAATCGATGCATTGTTGCTGTACTGGTTTATGGAAGCGGTACACGCTGCTCAGGCATGCACGTAATTTAAAGGAAACATGTTCTGGGTCTTCTTGGTAACGTCCCTGATACCAGTCGCATCTCTGCCATTTCTACCATCAGCAAGTACATGTATTGGCATAAACATCTAGAGGCTGCTGAAGCCTCTGCCTTTTTTCTGCCCTCCCGTCTGCTTTTGGCAGTCATCTCAAAAGACCAAACACTTGTTTCCCTCCCTTTCTAGGAAGGAGCTGAAGGACCTATTTAATCAAGTGTTAGCAGAGCAGAAAATGACCACAGAAAAGAAGTCGCCCTATCCTTCCTTCTTCTCGTCTTGTAACTTAGTTCTTCCTCTTCAATGTCCCCAAATTCCTCAGATGAAGAGGAGGCTGCTACTGGGAAATACCTGATCAGTGTGGAAGTAGAGATGGTAGTTGAACAAATCTGTGGGGCAGTACAAACACATCCTGAAGGTGGGCCTTTCTTTGATGGCGGATATCCAAGACAAGCTCCTGTGAGAATGGAACGACCTCACCTGGAACATATTTCTGTGCCCTGAGTCATGTATAAATGTTACCATCTGAAGGGCGAAGTATCCGTTACTGGTGTTGGTTGAAATAGTAGGGCCGGTCCTCTATGGCAAGGAACGACGGGCACATCAGGTACAGGAAACCTGAAGGTTTACGAAAGACCCACAGCCTTTGAACTCCCTTTTCGAGGGCCAAAAGCTGTGTGTGTATACCATGGAAGCCAAAGTCCACACGGTTTTCAAGGCAGGCAAACATGCAAAGCAATTGAGCCTAGTCACAGCTATTCTAGTTGCCCCATATTGTTCCAGTAGAGGTTGGCTCCCATCTCGTCGCGAGCTCCAGTTAGAAACTGATTTGGTGATGCTCAATTGAACTTCATCTCTGAAGGAAATGCAGCCCCACTCGGCAACGCAACTGATACAATAGGTGGTTTGGAAGTTAAAATGAGGAGTCTGCTGAATTTTTTTCAGTTCAATTGACCGAAGCTGTGCAGAGGGCACAGAGCTTCTACGTTTAAGTCCTATGACCTCCACTGGGCTCACCTTGTAGCCTGGTGCGGTAGACCGAATCTTCCAGCTCTTGAATGTAGCATTCGCCAGATCTTAGTTTCTTAAAGAAGAAGCCCTAATGGGGCTCGCTGTATCCTTATTATGAGTGTATTGGGCAGTCTTAAGAGCATTTAGGGAGCATTATTGGTCTTTTGCTTCATAGCGCGAGAAACTGGAAACTAAGCTGCAGTCTCGAGACCAGTGGAGCTATTTGAGTTACCATCCCTAAGATCTTCTTTTAGTTATGGCTATATTGCAGAAGGCCCCCTTTTTTTAACCTAATAATTGATTTTAGGTTGTTTTACCATTCAAGCTACCTTTTTGTTTGCCATCACTTTGACCAGGTGGCTGGGTGAGATTAATACTCTTCTATGCAAACCTCCATTTTTTGAAAGTATGGGATGTGGAGCTCATTTTAGGTGTGACCAAGGTAGCCTCAAAGTTTCACAGATCTCAGGAAATAGTGTTGCCGACTTTTGTTCAGGATCCAAGCATGGCACTGTGTAGATGTTAAAGAAAAAGTACTTAAAAATCTGCACCATGTGAAGGACTTCAGAAGGACAGATCATTTGTTGGTGACCTGTGGGGTGGGGCTGGTACGAAAGCCTCTACAACGACCATCAGTAGATGGATCAGCACTGTCATTCCTGTGGCCTATTGGAAGGCAGACCAACACCCCACTGGACCGATTCAGAGTAGATCCTTGAGGGGAGGGAGATGTCTACCTGGTGGCCCAACATACGGAGGAGTGTCCCTACAGGAGATATGTAGGGCAGCCACTTGGTCCAGTCTCAACACGCTTATTAAGCACTACAGATTGAATGTGGATGGGCCCAGGACGTCATCTTTTGATATGATCTGAAGCACAATAAAGGTGGTGGTGGTGGCAAGGCATTCTATTCAGTGTCTGGGTGACTTGTCATGGGTCCCTTCCGCATCTAGTCGACTTTATTAAATTTCAAAGGTAAGTACTTACTGTAATCTTGCTTTCTCCTTGCTTTGCCCCGTCCCAGTACGGATGTTTCTACGCTCCTAACCGGTAGGGAAAAGGTCCCACTAGTAGGGATGTTATGTCTCCCAAGAAGGGACAGGCGCAATAGGAGAGAGACGCTTGAGAAAGGGCCTCAAAGGGAAGTACTGGGACGAGGAATAGAAGCACCAGTAGAGTGAAGATTCCCTGCAAGTAATCTGAACATCTGCGTCCAGTGTAATATTTTGTAATTGGTTTGGATGGAATTTTTAACCTTGTGTAGAGATCTCCTAAACAGTTATAATTGCTGTTGCCTTTTTCATTGATCTGATGTGTGACCGGAGCAGTAGTAATTTCGTCAAAGGGTGGCGGATACTTTTTTGTTGTTTTGTCATACTGCGTTGCAATCCTGAGAGAATTGTTGTAGTGCCTCTAAAATTGGTGAGAAGGTGTGCGCTCACTTCATTTTTCATTGAAACCAGCTCCCTCCCTCTGGGACATAGGGGGCAGTGAGTGCCGCCTTCATAATAAGGAGGCAGATTCTAGCTCGGTAGGCCTTTTCACAGCATCCTTGTTTTAAACACTGCATTTATCCCGGGCTTACAGGTGTGTTTTTCATCATACCAATGACTCTATTCATATACGATAGCGTCAATAATCTTAATTTTTTTCTCATTTTGAATAGTGGTATTGTAGATAGTATATGTCTATGAATAATCACCTGCCTTAGCAATGTCATAAAACCTTCCTTTTGTACGTGTCTTGCATGGTGATTTGCTAAAAAGTAAACCTTGTATGTGTATTTGGAGTTAGTTCCCTCTGACGTCAATATAATTGAGTCCCAGATGTCCAAGATGACAAAACCGTTTTTTTTTTTTGTTTACTGGACATTTTTGTTAGGCGTGTGTACTAGGAACGTCGCCTCACCAAAATGCAAGGAAGGGGTAGCTGAAGTGACATCATATGACCCTTGACCTCTGGCATCCTGTAAGTGAAGTCATTGAACCCCACCCTGAAGTGACATCACGGGAAGCGATGGAACACTACCTTTCAGCCCATGACAAAGCAGAAAGTGGCATCACATAGCATTGTTCCTAGAAAAATATGGTTACGGTATCTCTGTAATGTGATATATATTTCATACAAGAATGGATCACCGTGTGTATCCGCGCATAATACCAAATTACTGTGACTGCA
The DNA here is from genome assembly GCF_040938575.1 of Ambystoma mexicanum. Lineage (NCBI taxonomy): Eukaryota > Metazoa > Chordata > Amphibia > Caudata > Ambystomatidae > Ambystoma > Ambystoma mexicanum. The sequence continues at coordinate 234,372,249 of NC_090934.1, forward strand.
AGCCCACGTCCATGGCCAATTGGCGTGTTATAGCACTTTCGCTTTATGTAGAACAAATGTACATACACTATCACCCAACCTGTGTTGGTACTCATTTATTAACCTCAGAAGGATGAAAGGCTGAGTTGGCCTTGCTGGGATTCGAACCTGCAAATCACACGCACGTCGCAGCAGCGAGCGCTCAACCGACTGAGCTGTGTTACCGGCCTGGTAAAAGGAGCAATTACATGTCTGAATGGTCTCAGAGTCAGAAAGCAAATAACTGTGGCATTTAAACTGGTAACAGATTTAACGGCAGAGCAGCTCATCTGCAGGACTGGTGCATAGTTGGCCACATGTCAAGCCTGCGTGGATCTACTTTTAAGGTTTCAGAGGTTGGCAAAATACATATCATTGGGAGAGTTCATAAAAATTATTTAGAGTAGCGCAGGGAAAGCGGTGCATTCATTCACATGGCATCCCATACTCTGGGCACTCGTTACCGCATACGTTCAAACACACCTCCTAAGCAACATGCAAGGCAGATAGGAAAGATGCACATTACAACAAAGCATTTATTATGGCGCAATGAAATAAAGAGCCAATTAATGTTCTGTCGTCAAACATTTCCTTGCGGAAAGCAAAATGCATAGTCCGAAATAGATGCTTATTCTACTCTTAATGCTTTTTGGAAGTTTTTGTCTGCATTGTGAATTTGAGTTAGTCACAGACTGAATCAGTGACTCATTCTTTGAGGTGTGCCTGAAATAAACCTTTAATGAGTCTAGCTAGTATTGTACAGAGTTCTAGAAAAAACAAATTGTTTGTTATTCCTATTATTTCTTATTTAGGGTCACTACTCCAAAGTGTTTTGTGGAAGCGTTTTTTTGTATTTTTAAGATGCCTGAACAAGAAATCCAGCCACTACAGAAACGGAGCCACATGGCACTGGCCACAGCCTAGGAGACTCCATTTAAAAAAAGTAAAACATTTTTTGTATGTTTGTCGTTTAAAAAAAAAAAAAACATTTTTACATTTTTTATGGGTAGCAAGGGCGGCCTCTGCGAGCCCCCGCCCCCAGATGACATCCCTGGCGTGTACCTGCTTTGTATCAAGTATTTTAAGGATTGTTGTTCTTTAATAGTGTGACATTTGCCGTCCTTTAGTAATGGCATGAACTTATTGGATTTTTGAGGTTGTACTTGATGTTTGATAGTCAAAGCCTATTGGAAAGCCAGAAGCCTAATTTGGTCAACTAAATGCAGCCTCCAAAAATAGCTATCATTCACGTGAGAACCCCAGTTTGAACCTTTTTGATTTGTTGATAGGTTGTAGCCTTGTAACATTTTTTTTTTTAATTATTTTTTTCCTTTCTTTTGCATCTTATTTTGTCAAGGGACGACTACTAGAAGTGTCTAGTAAATTAAATGCATACTTGCCCGCAACCATCGCTCCATGTAGTCGCTATAAGGAATCCATTTGTCACTGGTTACCACATTGTGTACGTTTTAAGCTTGCAGGTGCAGCCTCACATCTCTGAAGGCAGAATTTGTTGTATTCTTCACCCTCTTATGTGGGGTTGACTGCTACACATACACAGTCAACCAGCTGATCATTTCCTACATCCCGAAACGTGCAACCATGGCAATCTACTTGACCCCACAACACTTACTGAACCCTTTTGAGGATTAGGCTAGCAACCTAGTCACTAGAGGAATGTAATGCTTTTGACAAAAAAAAGTCTGTGTGCAGTGCATTCTGGGTGCGCCCAGCGTCACGAGGGGCATTCTCTTCAAGCCTCAATGAAATGTGCACATTTTCTGAAAGCTGCATTTTGATGTGTACCAGTAACGTGGATCGTATTATTTCTTTGCAGCCAGCATTTTACTAGCAAACATGTTTTCTCGCTTTTGCATTCGCTTCAAGGACTGTTTTGAATAAAGGTGCCATCTGGTGCCTTTATAACGCTGTAGAGCTGAAGGAAAGTTATGCTGTTTATTTTGCACTTTTTAATGGGAAAGGGAAACGTTTCTCTTGAGGTTGTCATGGGTCACTCCAGGCCAGGGCCCATGGGAAATGGCAACAGGTGGACTTTGAGAGTCGGAGCATTCTGGAAAATGCCATCTTGCATTTGTGGGATGTTTAAAACGGAGAACACTAGATTAGCCATACGCGTAGAAAGCTTAGGAGAATGAGTGAACACACTGCTTTCCATGCCTGTTAAGCAAACCTCTCTGCCTGCCTGTTTCGGGGCTTTCCAGTGCAGTTCGGGCAAGATCGTTCTGTAGCTTCTGCTTTAACAGTGAAGTATTTATAAACGCTAATGCATTCTTTTCACTGCATTTATTCTTTTATGTATGCTGATTCGTGAATAAACGGCCATAAAGAGCCATTTTACATTTTAGCTAAGTGTGTTATGTGAATGATTGCCTTTAAGCGTGTAACGTTTCTCTTTTCATCGTGTGTTAAGGCTTTGAAAAAGATTACAGTGCACTGAGAAGCAAAACAATCTACAAACACATTTTCTAATTTCTACTTGTGTCAAACTGCCTCACAAGGGCAGTCGGTACAAGATTCCTCCTTTCACCATATTCCTCCAACCTCCAACATCTGATCTTTTATCAACAGGCAAAATAGACTTTCTCTTCATCACAGAAACTTGACTCTCAGATGATTGCTCAGTTTTACATGAAACCATTGGCATGAGTTACAACATTAGATTTGCCCTAGAAGAGAAGGATTGTACTTGGAGACGCCATCAATGTTCCAACCCTTAATACTATTACAGATCTCTCCTCATAACCTGCTCAATCTCGCACACATTTACTCTAACTGTCCTCTTAAATAAACCACTTTCATACAATCCTTCCTTTGCTGACAACCTGGCAGATGAGGTCTCCAATCACCTCTTCACCATACTGGGAGACTTTAGCAACATGCGTTGAGAAGGAGCATGACACAGCTTCAGTTTGTCCTCAAACATCGGCATTTAACACCTCAAACTACCAATGAAGCCAGACAGACCTTGGTTGGCTTTTTTCTGCAAAAAGAAGTTCACCATCCAGTCCCCAGTCTTCCAACCCTGACAAGACCACCTCTCTATCCCCTTCACCATCTTCACGGAAGCGCAGGTTCTCTCAAAATGGACACAATGCTGGAAAAACAAGATGAATAAAACCCCTTACCACTACCAAACTCAAACCATAACATCATACAACTAATTCATCATTCATTACTGGAAAAACGCCCCCTTGGACAGTATAGCTAACGTTCACAAAAGAAGCAACCGCCAGACAAACTGACCTAAAGCAAAAGCGCCTGATACTCCAATAGTAATTAGCCCAACATGGCCAGAAGGTAATCTTCAAAGAATTCAAAACCCTAACATCTACACATGTCTGCAACAGATACAAGACCATTTGGACAGGAAAGAACCAAACGTTCGCTTTTCATTTATGGAACCAATAACTACAGATTATCCTATGTGCCATGAACTGCTTTCTGCCCTTTCACACCCCATTAATTACTTTTTATTTGTATTTATTGAGGGCTTTTGCCAAAGTGCTATTAGTTGCACTGACTGCGCACCGCTACCACCAAGGGCAGTCTCCAGGCTCTCACATGGTTCTGCAAGAAAGAGGGACGAGGATGGTTAGTGAGGGTAGAGTGAAAGGATAGGTCCAGCCCCAGGAGAAACTGGCATCTGTGTGGGTTGGCTTGCAGGTGTTTTATTGCGTGCACTGGCTTGTTGTATCCAAGGCCTGGGTTGTTCTCTGTGAATACTTGTTATGTTGGGTTTGTGTAGATTGGCTGGTATATGTGGTGGTGCGCACTGGCTTGTTGTATGTGTATGGTCCAGTGTCAGGGATTTTGTTGTATGCAAGTCTTGTTTATGTTGAGTGCGTTTGTGTATGAATTGGCTAGCTCAGTGGGCATGTATAGTAATTGAGTGTTGTGTTGGAGGGGAGCAGGAGTGGTTGGTTAGTACATTGGCTATACTCCAAGTTCTTCTAGTTGATCTCCACAAGTCTATCTAATGTGACGCATGATTAATCTTCACCATCCTGTCTGATGTTTTCTGTGGTCAATTTCATAACTGACTCGTGGTTAGTGGCAAATTAAACTGTACAATTCATAAATGCTAAGTAAATGGGTATGGACACTAGGTTATGCGCTACGGTCACTGTATGCTTAGATTGTTGCCAGCTGCGTTGCCAAAGTCGGTGAGTGCACCCATCAGCGCCTACAAGTTGTACAATTTTGATAATACATGACTGGCGTGACGCGCTCTGCCCATTGATATTAATAGATCCAAATGACTGATTATCGTATGAAAGCTCAAATGCAGCTTATATACACATATATTGCAATATCTTTATTAGAAAAGGATGTCGGCCGAAACGTGTTTTGACAAATGTAGTTTTCAAGGCATTCATCCAGTGTTGTATACTCTGCATTGGTAAGTTTGTTAGTTCATACGCAATATTTGTCCTGATTCTGCATTCGACACAAAGTCACATATAAGATTGTTTCAATATGAAGGACCTTCAATCCCCGTCTTGTACGCCCCTAACTGGTATTAAAGTATGGCAATCTTAATATTCGTATTCTTGGTAAATTCCAAATGAAACAATAGACATTTTTTGTATATTCACCTGCCGATGGTCAGTCTTTCAAGGGCTCGATCCCTGTGTACGCGCACAGGGATTGAACTTTAATACAATACATAATCGTTAATTTGTATGTTTTTAATATCAATGGGCAGAGTGCGTCACGCCAGTCATGTATTATCAAAACAATTCATAAGTGCAATTGAGGATTAGTAAAACACAAGAGATTGTCAACTCTAGCAACCCAGCAGGCTCTCCAGAAGATTTGTGCACGTCCCACATCTACGAAATTAATATTAACGCAACCAGGACTAGTGTGTGGCTTGCTATTACTTCTTAATACCGTCACCGATCAGGGGACTGTCCCTAGCACCTCCAAAAGCAGTATTCATTAAACCTATCCTTAAAGACCCAATCTTTAATACCCAGTTTCATTCTCAAAATCCTTGAAATTGATCAACTAAAAACCTCCATCAATCGGCACGTGTTCAGGGCAATGAGAGGAACCGAATCCACACTTTGATCAATTTGGGCCATGTTTAAAAACAACATAGATGACAACTGCATCAGTAAACTCGTCCTACTGAACAGTACTTCTGTCCCATTCAACACATTCAGTCATGACATCCTACTGAATACTCCAGAGAACATTTGGCCAAAGGGACCTGCCCTGTGCTTGATCTGTCCGAAAAGAACTGAGCAGAAACCACACAATGTAGATCTCACACTGTCCCCTGTAGATCGCTACCTCCCAACCTGACGTGCAGAGTACTTGAAGGCTCCAGCTTCTCGTCCATTCTCCAACATATAAATGCCCCCCACACCCTAGATCTCATCAGTAACATGTGCCTCGCATGCTTCCACTACGCACACCACACACAATTTGTCTACAGCATAACTAATAAGCCAACCAGGATCTTGGCGAACCTCAACACAAGCCTCGCACATGCCCACTCATGGGTGACCCTAATGGACTCTACCTCAACCTGTTCAAAACTGAACCCATTGTCGGAGTGCAACAACTACCCCTGCAGGAATAGTTCTGGCTCTTCCTAATGGGCCCTCGACCTCTGCCTACCTCTACTTCTGTTCAGAATCTTGGCATTACCATGGGAGCCAATCCACTCTAGAGCTACAGCTTAAAGCCATTTGAAGGTATTTTCCCCAACTCTCCACTTGTTTACTACTTTGTCTTCTCCAGCATGGGGTCTGGCATGGATTCACATGCTCATGAATATTCCCCGTCGTCAGGCTGGGAATCCTCAGTAAAGAAAAACTCTGTATCAGTTTCGTTTCTGATCTGTCTTTCTTAGTAGTAACCAATCACTGATCTCTGGGTCATACTGCCCCCCAACCAATGCCTGCCCTCTCCCTAAACCCCGCCTCTGGCAGCCATCCTCAGATTTTTACCGCACGCTCAAGTGTTGGGAGTCCTTGTGTTTAGCTCTCGAGTTTTTTATTGCGTTTTCATGTTTTTTCAGGAGATTTTTTAGGTTTAATCGAGCCTCAAGCTCTACCGTTTCTACTTCCGATAACGGGGACCCGTTTCGGAATTCTCTATGCCCCTCAAGGGTGAGGTTTTCGTCAAGTTTATACTTCTTGGAGGATTCCGGAAGATCTGCGGCCTACCTCAACGGACCTGGCCCAGGACAAGAGAAGCTCGACGCCCGGATCCAAGCTGTTCAGGTGCTGCCCTGGATGCGGATTACAGAACTTTTTCAAGGAGGACGAGCATTTGCGATGTCTCTACTGCCTCCATGAGGACAAGACGCACGTGGAGAAAGACTGTGCGTTCTGCAAGAACCTTTCGTTCGGACCAAACAAGATCGTCATTCCCGCCTCGCCGTCTGGCTGGAGAAGGGCACAGCAGGTGAGAAGGCGAAGAAGTCTGAGCGGGCTTCTAAGTCCTGTGAGGGCGCCCCGGCGACGGGGACCCAGCACCGCGAGTCCACGGGCACCAGGAGCGCCGAAAGGTCGGGCTCTTTGGTTGCCAAGCAGGGCGCTACTTCCCTGGCACGTTCGACCACGAGTCAGCGCTCTGGTTCGGGGAAGAGGAAGTCCGAGAACTCGGGTAGGCCGCTGGAGCGGACCCGGTTGATTTCGAAGGGGGAGCGAGGTGCTGACCAAACCCCCCCCACCCCCCAAGGCGAAGGCCCAGGACGCACCTAAGGTGGTGAGGGCCTTGATCCACCCGGCAAAGGCCTCTACCGAAGTGGTCACTGCAACCCTGGCGAAGCCGGCTGACACTACGCCTGTGGAAACGCCCGCCGGGCCCCGAGTATCCCTGCCACCGCAGAGGGATTCCTCTTTCCAGCCCATCGCTAAGACCCCCATGAAGCCCCCGGCTGGAAGGGGGGGGGGTGTCGGTGGACATTACATACTCGGAATCAGCCTCTGAGGAGGAACTGGTGGAAACCGAGAAGGGCCTCAACGAGAGGTTCCAGAAGATTCAATCCCAGGGGGCGGTCCCTGCTGACGTGATCGAAGATGGCAACGACGACAACAAACAGGGCCCAGTGGAACGGCCATCCCGTCCGTCGCAGCTATTGCCCGAGCCCCAAGATAGCTCGGCGGCCATTTTGTTGGCAATCCAATCCTTATGCACCGAGATAAGGACGAGATTACCACAGACCCTGACAGAGGATCCAGAACCAGGCCCGTCGGGACGCCCTCCTAACAAGCGGAGGAGGGTCCACCCTGCTCCGCCCTTCGTGCGTGCGAGATCGGTGGACCCCTCATCCTCCTCGCTGGACCCTAGAGAGGATACAGCGACGGGGACGGACGATGACGGCGGCGATGACGCAGCAGACATCCTGTCTCCAGCCGACGAAATTGGCTCTTTCCACGCCATAACCAGGGCATCCGAGCTCTTCCAGCTCTGCCTTCAAGAACAGAAAAAGGAGGGGTTTCTGTACCAACGACGAGAGTCCAAGAGGCAGGCTGTCCTCGCGGTGCCTTTACGCGACATCTGGGAGGAGGGGCTTGCTGTCCTCAAGAACCCTTCCACGATACCAGCCAAGAGGGGCCGGTACGAGAAGAAGTACCGAGTCCCCGATGCCGCCCCCTTGTGCCTCAGGGCCCAGCCCACACCGGACTCGGTTGTCTCGGCAGCGGCTAAGAAGAAGGCAGCGGGTGCGGCGGCTTCAACTTCCACCTCCCCGCCGGACAGCGAGGGCAAGAAGTTGGACTCTATGGGACGACGAGTCATCTCGCCGGTGGCGACAACGATTAAGGCGGCCAATGCCTTAGCGATCGTGGCCCGCTACGACAGGGAGCTCTGGTTCAAGATAGCTCCCCTGCTAGACTTCCTGCCTGATGACAAAAGGGCGGAGGCCCTAGAAATTCTGCAGGAAGGCGAGGTGGCGTCGGATCACGCCATAACGGTGGCAATGGACATTGCCGATACCGGATTTCGCCAACTGGGCAACAGAGTTTGCCTCCGACGAGGATGGCTCAAGGCGACAGACTTTTGCCAGGACGTCCAGACCCAGGTGTTGGACATGCCGTTCGACGGCAACAACCTTTTTGGTAAGGCGGTGGATGAGTCCCTACAGGCCATGAAGACCGACTCGGAGACGGCCCGGGCGCTGGGGGTACTTCAGCAGCGGCGGCCTTTTCGGAGCTCTGGAGGCAGACGGAGTGCCTCCAAGGATCCAGCGGTGGCTCCTCCACATACCACCAGGCGGCCCGCTCCTCTTCTCAGGAGGCCTACAGAGGTTGCGGCAAGCAAGGGGGTTCCCGTCGCAGGCCAAGGCGGCAAGGCCGCCTCCAAGCAAGACTGACCTATCCGGGTTGTCGGGCACCCACCAAAGCACCCCGGTGGGAGGCCGTCTGACGAAGTTCGTCAGCGTGTGGGAGTCCATCTCCACCGACCGTTGGGTGCTGGACACCCTGGCCAATGGGCACTCGCTGGAATTCCAAAAGAAGTGCCCTCGCATTCCTCCCGTGGCCTGGAAGGAGAATCGCGTCCCTCAACTACTGTCGGAGGTAAAGGCGATGCTCAAGAAAGGTGCCATCGAGCTCGTCCCCAGAGCGCTACGGGGCTCCGGAGTGTACTTCCTTGTCAAGAAGAAGACAGGCGGTTGGCGCCCCATCCTGGACCTGCGTCGCTTAAACAAGTACATCAAGGCGCAGAAATTCAGGATGGTCACCCTCCAGCACGTGCTGGGACAGCTGGAGGAAGAGATCACTTGGTAGGTAGTGATCATCTGCTATGTATTAAGTGCAAGCCTGTGAGGCAACACAGACTGGTGGGTGCCCAAACCGGGCAAATGCTGGGAGAGGGCATAGGCTGAAGGCGATTGGGTGGGGGGGGGGGGAGACCAGCACCCGGAGGGACACACAAATGCTCTGGCCACCAATCTTGGCACCAGTGGGGTTTAGCAGTCGGAGGAGAAGAGGAAAGTCTTGAAGAGCTTCCGGAATTTGAGGCAAGGAAGGGGAAGGCTGTTTGAGAGGTGAGAACCAGCCGAGGAAAGAGAATGGCCACCACCAGCTTGCTGATTAGAGAGAAGCTTGATGCACAAAGAGTTGGAGCTGGAGGAGCATAGAGATCTGGAGGGAGAGTATTTAGTGAGACCAAGTTGTAGATGGCATGGTCCCCGCCCCCAGACAGCCTTATGGATGATGCAGTCGGATTTGAATTTAATCCTTGCAGCAACCGGGAGCCAGTAAAGAGATTTTTAGGGCTAGAGAGATATTTTTTGGGATTGAGGCTCTAGGGTGGTGGAGATGAAAGTGGGCCTTCTTGGCAAGGTCCAGGATATGGGGGAGGAAAGAGAGGGAGGAGTCTAAGATGACTCCAAGGTTTCTAGCTACAGATTAAGGGTAGGGGGGAGAGCCCATAGCAGGTGGCCAGAGTGAAGTTGGGAAAGAGGGAGCCAAAGTCCCAATAGGAAGCATCTCCGTCTTGCTGGCATTGAGGTAGAGATAATTGGAGGAACACCAGGACTGCATCGCAGATGGGCAGTCAGTAATGGTAGAGGAAGTGAGGAGCGGATCAGAGGGAAGTATGAAGAAAAGCTGGTTGTCGTCTGCATAACACTGGCAGTTGGAGGAGAAAGTGGAGATAAGGTAAGTGAGCAGGGGGAGATGGACATTAAAGAGCCCGGGTGAGAGGTTGGGAGCCCTGGGGGACGCCACAGGTGGAGATAGAGGTGGGAGAGGACAAAGAGCCCAGGATTACCTGGGAGGTGCGGTCAGTGAGGAAAGAGGTCGGTCAGTTCAGTGCAGGAGACCTTCATAGCGCAGACAACCCTAGTGACCTTGTCTGATGTGATGGGAGAGAAGGAGGAGGGAGAGACTGAGGGAGGCCAGGTTTGGAAAGGGGCTGGGAGCAGGGTTAGGGGGGAAGAAAGACTATTCAGGATGCCCTGGGTTTTTGCAGTGAAGTGAGTGGCCAATGGCCAATGCAGAGCAGAGGGCCTGGGAAGGAAGAGGCGTAGTGGAGACTGCTGAAGGATTGGCTAGTTCATTGCAGAGTTCAACCGTGTTGTTGGATGCTCCAGAGATGCGTGCCTGGATGTGGGGCCTCTTCTTGAAGCGAATGAAGAGACAATATTGCTTTAGGTGAGCTTGAGGTCTGGCGCTTCAGGGCTGCTAGATCAGAATTGTACCAGGTATCACACTTGGTGGCATGTTTCAGGCGAATCCTTATGACTGGGTCAAGAGTGTTGAGTGTTAGTTATGGTGAGGTGTAGATTGATGAGGGCAGTGTCTGAGGTAGTAGAGTGAGAGGGGACGGGGGATAATTGTGGATGCGAAGGCAGCAGCTGACACTCGTTTCATTGGGTGGGTGTCCGGTAACGAGTTTAGCAGAGCAGGGGGACGTGCAGTCAGAGGGCCGAGAGGACCCAGTTGAGAGGCGAGGAGGGAGTGGTCTGTCCAGGAGAGCGAAGTAGTGTATTGGGAGGGGAGCTAAGAGTAGAAGATTGGTGTGAATAAAGGCAGTGAGAGTTTGCCCAGCCGAGTGGGTAGGATCAGAGGGGGGGGGGGAAGGAGGGGAGAGAGAATATATGTATATGTTCAGCCCATTCTGAGAGGAACAGGGCGATAGAGCTGGGTGGTCGTTAGTGGCAATGGTTAGGGAGGAAGTTGGAGAGATGACCAGCTTGCAGTCCAGGCTCTCGAAGGAGTAGTATTGCTGAGTGGGTATGAGGGAAGAAGGGGCCCACTAAGTGAAGATCAAGGCAACCCCATTGCCAGCACGGTTAGGGCGAGGCTTGGAGATTATCTTGTAGCCGTCGGGGAGAAGGGAGTCCAAAGTAGTGACTGAACCATGTCTTGGTAAGAGCAAGGATAGGTCAGGGTCTTCAAGCAGGAGGCAAAAGTGTTTGATGATAGAGCGAGCATTGAGCGTGGCAAGGTGAAGCAGGTCTCTGTCTTTGAAGGTTTTCTGATGAGGGGTACGGGGGTGTGATGCCCCTGTCGGAGGGAGAGATGGAGGACTTCCCATCTAGTGCCACCATTAATGGGGAAAGGAGAGCGAGTAGAGATGAGGGGTCCAGAGATCTGAGGAGGGGACAGAAAAGAGGAAGTCGGTGACAATCTGTCTGGATGTTTCGCTGATGCAGGTGTCTGCGTTGGGTAGGCCAGGGTGAGTGGCTAGGAAAGCCTTTTTAAATTTTCTTTCCAGACATCATAAGAGAGGATAGGTTAAAGTATAGCATTTAGAGTATATGGGTGAGATGGTGAGTGCCATAGTGAAGGCGGAGAGATAAGAATGGAGGTTAGATGGAGAGCATGCACAGTACATGTGCAAACTGACCAGGCAGCCTAGTAGCCAACGCAAGCAGATGCAGCAGTAACACATACAAAATAGAGGTCACAATGTAAACCACACACCTAGCTTTGGGATTTTAAAGGCTTGCATATGCAATGCGAAATGGGGATGTCGCGTTGTAGAACACATGCCTAGCTTTGGGATTACAAAAGGCACACATGTAGAAAAGAGTGGTAAAGAAGGCATAGGAGAAAGAAAAGAACAGAGAAAGGGCTTGGCTACTTAACACAGTTTATGCATTAGTGAAATAGGGATCAGTTCGTCCGGAAGACGGGTACTCCAGGATGGAAGAACCAAAGCTCTGGTTGAGGTACAAGTTTGTGGTGAAGCTGGCTGGATGATTGTTCAATGCAGGTGAAGCTGCTGACCCAAGCCCTCCCAGATCTGGACAGGTCCAATCAGGAGCTTTGGAAGGTGGGCCAGTTCTTGATGCCTGCCGGCTCTCCAATTGGCTGTATGTAAGAGGAGTGAGCCAATCGCATCGGCTGCTGTGTATGCATATGGTGAGGCACTCTGGTGCCTGGAAGAGAGGCGATGGCGGTGACCATGTTGAGAAAGCAGTGGGCCCACAGAAAGAGAGCCCCACTGGCAAGGTGCTTGCTTGTAAAGCAGCAGCAGGTTGGAATCTAGAAATGCAAGAAATAAAACGGTAACGCAACGCGCCCCAGTGCGATCTGGTTTTAGAACGTCCAATAACTTGCCAGAAATAAAACAAATAGCCCTGCTGGGTTTACCTAGCATTGTTTTCAGAAATGTTGCCCCGTGGAGTCCAATGGTGGGAATGGGGTCCTGCAGTCGTCGGGCGAATGAGTGAGGAAGAGGACATTACAACTCTAGCAACACACAGTGTGTTGCAATGTCAGTGTCACAAGCAAGCGCAGGGCCCCTAAGAAATTGAAATTTCAATCCATTGCTATCGCACTTCACCAGATGTGGGATCTCTGCCACATACTCCAACCCTGTCAAGCCCTGCCAGCCAATAATACATTCACATTGTCCGCATTGGCAATATTCTATAAAACGCAGATAAAAACTGTCATTTAAATTGCTAGTGCCCAATATCGCCCATCCAGCACTCTCCTCCTCCTATTTCTTTTCCTCCCTCTAATCTTGCCATCTCCCTCACCGCTTGCAATCTTGGTCTTTATTTTGACTTTAATATTTCCTTTGCCTAATCATCTCTCACTTCATGCGCCTGCTGATTTTCATCTTTACAATATACGTAAAATTTGTCAATTTCTTACCTTTCATGCCACAAAGCTTCTCGTTTCTTCGCTAGTCTCTCAAATCAATCTCATTCTTCTGTTCGCTTAGTTTGCCTTCTCTCTTATCGGGACTCTGCTTCTTCTTCTCTTGCTTCACTCTGATGGCTTTCTTTTATTCTCGATCAAATACAATTTCCTTTGTCTAGTTTTCAATTCTCTCTATGGCTTTCCCTTGACTATCTCGCATCTCTCCTCTCATTCTATTCTCCTTCTCTCTGTTCTGCTGGACTTTTCCGACTTGATGTTCCTCGTCCCCCGCTGTGCTCAATCAAGCTTTTGCTTCTTCCTCTATCCCTGCAATCTATTACCTCTTACTCTCTGTTCCGTTCTTCTTTTAAAAACTAATTTGCCTCAGTTGTCTGATACTGGTTGACCCTGAACACTGATTTCTATTGCTGATTTTAATGTTACTTTGATTGTTCTATGTAAGGTGCTTTGGTTATTGGCGCTATATAAAGTAAAATAAAATACAAATACATTGCATCTTGCATATACAAAAATAGAGTCCTACCCATTCTGATCTTCACTGCACAGAGAATAGGAACAACGTTTTTTTTTTGTTTTTGTTTTTAACTGCTTTGCACCCAGCACCAAAACAGTGTCCATTGTGCAGCTTGCGTGCACAAAGCAAGCGCTGTCATTTGCACCGCTTTGCTCCCACAATCAAAAATGCAAGTTGCGGCATATACTTAAAAATACATAGTGATCCCATCACCATGTACAGCATGAACTGACAAAGACCTGTGGGGTACATTTACCCACCCAGCAGAATTCCCCTGCATCGCCAATCTACACTTCAGCAGTTACCAGAAAAATGGTTGCGCTGGCACTGTTGAGCACTATCTCCTTGCCTTAAAACTGCGTTTTGCAGTCACCAAAATAATGGCTGTGCTGTCTTTGCCAAGCACTTATGGGGCAAGATGAAATGGGAAACACACCGAGAAAGGCTGCCAGCGTGTTTCCTTATGCGCACCAAAGAGAATTGAAAAGCAGCGCTGCTTTGCTGCTAGCTCAGAATTTCCCATTGAAAAAGGAAATATTTTACATTTAAAATGATACCGCTCTGATGCTCTTTAATAATACACAGTCCTGATCCAGTGAGACCCACCTATGCCCAGCCATATTCGGGTTGTGCCACAGCAAAATAAAGCATTTGTCACTGAATGACAGATGTGGCAGGAAAAATCTGTAAAATCACAAACAACTTTACTCCTAGCTGTACGGAAAAATGCTTGACTTCTTGCTACAAAATATCCCAGATCAATTCTTCAGAAGAAACCCCATCTCTCTGTGCATATGTCAGTTTCAAGGGATCTTTATTTTGACAGATGCTTGTGCATTGAAAACATGACTTGGAAAGATTCAGAAAATGGATGTAAGAAGGCCACATTTGAAAGTGACATCTCAGCAGAATTCACCACTTGTAAAAAATGTTGCTTTTGCAATCAAGAAAAATGTCTGTTTTTTAAGTGTAATATTGAATAAGGCCCTGTCCTTGCCTAGAAATGTAAGGGGGGGGTTTGTTTAAAATCTAATGTGTTTTATTCCAACAGCCTTGCTTTTGGCTTAGAAAAAATAAATGCATCAATTTGCTGTACTGGGGAAACAGGTTTTCAGGCCCTTGGCTTCAAAGGACGTTCGCTTTCTGAGAACAGAATTTACTGCTCCTCAAAGGGCCAGCCCCTTGGAAACTCTGGACTAAGGGGAGAACACGCTAGTCGGACTTTGTCTGGGCTCTGGCCTGCTACAATACATTCCAGTACACTTGGGTGTGAAATTGCAAAAAAACTCAACTGGGGGGCTTCAAAGCCAACTCCAGAGCAGCCTTGGAAGTATGCCCTCTTTTGGTAGACCATGCTGGCCACCTGGCTCAAAGGACTATTTTATTAATAAACTTTAAGACTTTTATCTCTGCAATTGGACAATGCAGTAATGCAAATGTTTCACAGTTTAGATGCAATTTTGGTGGCTTTAAATTAAGATGTGGTAGCCTTCAATGGCATATTGGGGACGGAAATGGCAGAGAATTGGATATTCTGAGGAAAGTGTAGATGGTGCCATTTTGAAATTCAATACTAACATGCCTTATGATAATATCTTGCATGAAGGAATAACTCGGTGAGTCTGCGCCAATCCGTTATCACACACTTTGTGTTTTATTCAATCCAAAATTGCGTTAAACAAAATAAGGATGCCATTCTGGTCATCCAAAGTTGAATTATACAAAAATAAGGATGCCCTTTGTGTTAACATGTGTTTCAGCTAAATAAAGCCTTTTTCAAAACTGGGCCTGAAAGGTATGTTCATTAAGTAGTGTTGTTGTGCCTTGTTAGAATTGGGTTCAATCCCAGTGTCCTATTCTGCTGCCTCTCAAATCGCCCGCGTTGGCGTTCCTACGGACCGTGTTAACACAAAGGGCATCCTTATTTTTGTATAACGCAAAAGGCATCCTTATTTTTGTATAATTCAACTTTGGATGACCAGAATGGCATCCTTATTTTGTTTAATGCAATTTTGGATTGAATAAAACACAAAGTGTGTGATAACGGATTGGCGCAGACTCACGGAGTTATTCCTTCATGCAAGACATAATTCACGGTATAGGCTGAATACTGATAACTCAGAGGAATTGCGACATTATTTAAGAAGTGACATTTAGATTATATGTAATACGCACATGACTCAAGGGATATAATAGGAGTCGGCCATAAGACCAACTGTAGACTTTGGAAGACAATTTCTTACCTTATGATAATATGTACACATGTATAAAGTTATACAATTTTAGGTAAAATATTTCTCACTGAAAATGACAACAAATTATTAGACGGGTGAAACAAAGTCCTACAAACTTGGAGTTGGACTGCCATGCTCTGTGTTAAATATGTGATCTGCCTGTGTAAGTTTCAAAAGGGCCACAACTGCAAAAAGGTGCACGTTTGTGCCATAACTGGTTTTGGCAAAAGTAACTGTGATGATCCTATGCATTGTAAAGCACACATCATGTATCTGATTTCATGCCCCTTGAGCCCAACCGGCTGACAGCAAGGCTTTAAATATCACCCCTGACCAATCCAGTTGTTAGAGGCATGCCCAGCCTAAGCCTGCGCCACCGTATAATCCTGTGATGTCATCCACCTTATAAAAAGGTGGTGCTCAGAGACACACTCCTTAAATTTACAGCACCTGTGTAGCCAGACATTCCAGATCCACCCTGCAGACTCCACACTCCACTGAAACGGATAGCTGATTCAGGCCCTCCTATCCAGGCAGAACCACCCTTTAGAACTAACCCCATAACAAAATCCCACTAAATTCAGGGGGAAAGGTGGCTGAATCAGCTTTGGGATTCTCCAGTGCCGTCTGCTTGCCCTGCTACCCGCTCCATCCAGCTGAGGTGCTGCTGTGCCGTGACCAGACCTTTGCCCCGCTGTCTTCGGTTAGGAGAGCCCGTCGCTGTAACCAGTGACCAGATATTGCCTTGCTTTCCAGAAACTCGGTTGGCTGTCCCAAACTCAAGCGCTGATTGGGAGTATTACCCCATCCATAGCAACCCATAGTATACCCCAACTGGATAACTTGTCTTTGTTCCACCTTTTAAGTAATCCCATCCATACCCTGGTAACTTGTTCAAGATAGTCTGAATCCCCTGTGTATTCTGTTCCTTGATTTATCTAGTGTTAGCGCAAATCTTTTCATTTCCGTCTTGCATAAATCCTTAGTCATATATCATTTATTAATTTCCATATAAAGAGACCCGCAACGTGAAGGGGGTTAAGACGGCCGCCTAACCTGTTTCATGGGCAGCGCTATCTTCTTGATAATCTAGTTTAAGTAAAACTTGTCCTTTCTTTCCAAACCAATGTTCTCTGTTCACTGCTTTTATTTTCCCAAAACCGAATCTCCTTCCAAATTGAAAATCTCATCCAGTTATTCAGCTAGAGTCACTCTTTCACTTGTATATTATCCCTGTGATGTGCATCTACCACCCAGCCTAAAAACCGCATTCCGATTGTGTCTATTTCATCCGTTAAAAAAAAAACCTAACATTTAAACCTGTAAAAAGCAGAAAATGCAACTTTCCAACATTTGATTTTTAGCTGCATCGTGTCTTACTTTCAAGTAGATTTTTGAATTGTATGCCCTTTGTTGATGCTAGTGTTCTTACATCGCTGATACTGTTAGAAATCATATTTACCCCATTTATTTAACCGCACATATAAATTAATTATTTAGCAATTCCGAGTGTCATTTATGCGATTGCAAAGGTTTTCCAACCCGATTTTTGCCTCCCATTTCGTGAGGGGAAGGTCGGATTTTAATTCTGTTTGCTGCCTAGTATCCCCGACTCCTTGCTGCTCCTTTCTAGCCACTCAAATTTCGATTAATTGGGGTTTGAGGGAGCATTGCAGGTGGAAATCTTAACTTGGAATCTACCCGAACAGTAAAATTGCTCCTATTCATCTGTGCTTTGGATATGTTCTAGTAGAAGGTCAACCAAG
Source organism: Ambystoma mexicanum (assembly GCF_040938575.1). Taxonomy (NCBI): domain Eukaryota; kingdom Metazoa; phylum Chordata; class Amphibia; order Caudata; family Ambystomatidae; genus Ambystoma; species Ambystoma mexicanum. The sequence continues at coordinate 234,389,386 of NC_090934.1, forward strand.
TGTATTTCATCAGTTTACATTGTAATTATCACTCCATTGGTGATTGCTGGCCAATCTTAAATTGTGTGATTTTCTTTTTTTTTCCTTTGAATTTAAAATAAATATTGTATTCCCACCAGCTGGCCTGGTTTATGGTCCATTGTGACCCAGGGTATTTGTAAAAGGGGGTGTGAGACGGGTCGGGTGCCGGCTCAGTCTGAATTCTAGGAAATAAAGAAAAGTATTCTAATTGAGTGCTACATCCTAGGCTAAGGGCAAGGGTCTGGGTCGGGTGTGTGATGCTAATTAAAGTCCATAACAAATTGGGGGCCTGTGCTGGCAATTGGGATTGTGTATTCGCCCGTGACAGCTTAACACAGCAGGCTAACCTTTTGTGTGGTTAGAACACTGTTACGCTGTAAAAAGCGCTTCCCAAAAACAAAGACCCAAAGTACCAGGCCCGTGTATAAAATTAAATCTAAATCAACCCCAAAATAGATGCACAAAAAAAACAATTGCCCTTATATAAACAAATTAATAAAGAAACAAATACTTTCCAAAATGACCACAGCAGAGCTGGCCAGGGAGCACATTCGGCACACATTTTTCTGGGGGGGAATGGGCAGAGCAAGATGAAAGTCTGGCTAGAAGAAATTATGCAACAGGTCACCGCCATGGACATGGACACATGGCAGGACGGTCGCCTATGACATCAAGCTTTGAGCGAGTTGTACATGACTCTGAAAATTAAAGAGCAGATTAAAATTGTCAGAATCACGGCCTACATGTATCTCCATATGGGAGTGATGAGGGCAAAACATGAAGAAAATGGAACTCTTGCACAAAATCTCAAATCCAGACTGAGCTAAAAGTAGCAGAACAAAAATTGCAAAAGAGCCAAGATTCTGAGGTCCAAGTTGAGAACTACATCAAGCAGTTAAGAGGAAACGATTTATTCTGTTGTTGTAGAGCCAAGAGGTCCAATTAGGTGCATTAAATGTAGAGTGTCAGGAAAAGGTTGGCTCAACAAATAAAATATAACGGAGTATGCACAGAGCAGATAGTTACTTTAAAAAATCAGATCAAAGAGTTGGAAGAGGAGAATAACAAATTCATTATTAAAGAACTCCACTCCCAAGCAGAATTTGATCAAGAGCGCCAGAAATTAAATGTTATCAAGCAACAAATTGATGACCTGGCTGAACAGAGGGGCACCCTAAATCAGGAGAAAGATGCCCTCTATCAGGAAGTGAGCAACCTAAAAACAGATTCACAGCAAAGAGTTGGGCCTCCAGAAACTAAAATGAATTGAAAATTGAATATGAAAAGTTATTGGAGTACACCAAAAGCGTAAAGTGCTCTAGAAGAGAACACCCAAACTAAAAATGTACGAACTCGGGAGGTGAATCTCCTCCAACAAAAAATTTCTCTCATTCTGCTGCCTGTATGGGTTGGGAACAATGAGACAATGAAGCCCTCTGTGAGGGGAACAGGACTCCACAAGCAGGTGGCAGCTCAAGAGCGGGTGATTGAGGCCAGTCAAGCCCTGATAGCGGAGCAAAAAGCTCAGACCTTTGCCTATTATCAAGAGGTAGCAGCTGCTAGGGAGGTTGGAGAGAGAGTATGTCAGGCTAAACCTGAACTTGAGGGACCCTGAACAAGTAGAGAGGGACAGGGCTACCCCTGATCCCAGTGTGGGGCCCTCTGTACTACGGTACTCAAACACATTTAATACTTTTTTGCACTGCTGACTTCATGTCTACTGGTTCACATGAGCCAGAAACCATGAGGCCATCCAAATTAAATAGGCCTAGCATGGTGGAGCTGACAGGTCAGCGCCCCTCAAACTGATGGACGGGCGTCCCTGTATAGATACAAAAATGTTTTGGTTAATGTCCTTGGCCAGGAAGCCTCATGTGAGGAGAAAGTCAAGGGAATAAGATCTACAAAAACGCTATCTCCAAAGTGACCATATGGTTCGATTTGCACAAAATCAGCAGGAAATCGGGCACACAAAGATCATTCTGAAGACCTCCCCCCCCCCCCCCCAATCAGGGCAGTGTGGGGGGGGGTCCTCCGACAACCCTGGAAGCAGAAAGGAGTCAGAAGACTACTCTCTTGTGCGCCACATGAGAGAAGAAACTAGGCCCCACCATTCTGCAAATCTCTCCCAAGTTCACAGAATCAGGGAGCGCCTAGGGACCTCAAATAGTAGCGCCTCTGAGTCTGAGGGCGAGTGGACTCTGGTAATACGGCAAAAGAAGGCAAATGAACAGAGGAGAATAATGGTGAAAGACCCCATTAGGCAGATCAAGGCCATTAGGAATTTCATAATACTGTACCACAAAAACGCAAAATATTCTGTTTGGGAGCATTTTGAACTCTATAAACAAACGATGGACACTTTTCACCTTAAAGATAGCCAGAACTGCATAGATTATTTCAAATGGACGTTCTCTACGGAGTACTCCAGCTTCTTTGCTGGACTGGATGACCAAAACCATTCAAGATGGTCCACCTACAAGGCGGCCATCTTGAAGCACTTTTCCGCCCACAGAAACCCCCAAGAGGCTCGCAAGGCGGCCTACAAATTGCAATGCGGAGAAGATCGGGCCCCACGAGAATTTGTGCAGGAGCTAAAACACGCCTTTGCACAAATTACCAGGTAGGTGTGCGTGGATAGCAGAAAGTCTATAACTACCTACTTTTATGTGCTTCCAAAATGCATAATGACCCAGCATTTTCATGATAAACGGACCCTGGACTGGTTAATGGAGCAGGCTACCCGCATCTATGAGGTCCATAAACCTGCAGAAAATAAAAATTAGGTGGTAAACCCCAAACCAACCAACACCCCAACTGCTGCTAAGGTGGCAGCGGTGAAGTGGTCCCCATTTTGGACCTAGAAATGGGGGTGGGGGGGTGTCTAAAAATGCACCTACCCAAAACCAGCAAAATCGGAGGCAAAGAAGGCCTTCTAACCAATCACCAACAGGTGGCAGTCGGGGAGGTAATCCCACCAATGGGACCCCTAACTCTTGCTTATGTAAGTCCCAGATACCAAGGGCAACCCGCCTATCTTGGGGTATGGATGGACTCCCCCAGCCCAAGGGGGGGGCAGGGGGTTTGATCCAACCAGGTAACTACTGCCCTGGGAAACTTCCCTCAGGAGGGCAATAATCCCCCAAATCCTGCCTTAAGTTTCTTTCCCTGGTATCTACAAAACACCAACCTGCAGGAGAACCCTCCTTCCTTTCTGTCCAGACCACCTAATCTGGGAGCGGGTTACAAGAATCCCCAGTACCCAGGGTACTCCGGGAGAGGGGATAGTTACCCTTCCTGTGAACCCCCCTAGGAATGAACAAAGACCCGCGTACCAGCCGGAACAGGTGTCCCAAATAGAGCGCCAGGTCCAGAACCTCACACAGGATCTGAGTCGTATCTTGAGGACTCAGCAGGACCCTCAGATGAACATGGCAGCTCAGAACCCCTGAAACGAAGGGTCTGGCACCCCAGAACAGTGACAGGGAGCGAACCCCGACAATTCACTGATTTCCGAGGAGGGGGGAAGGTAAAGCCCTAGAGAAAGCTTCCTTCCTCACCCGTAAAAAGCCCCTGGACACACCGGAACTAAAACCTCCTGCCCCCGAATATCTGCAACCCAGGGAACAGAGGGTGGGTAGGAGAAATGGACATCAAGAAGGCCCATTTTGTGGAGGAAGTTGGTGTCCTCCAGTTTGAAGGGGAAGAATCCTTGGTGGATTCTGGGGAAAAAAAGCTTCTCCTGTAGGGACAGGGGAGCTCCTCCCAAAGAAAAATGGGTCCCAAGAGATATGAATGAAGACTGGGTGGGTGTGGGGATTGATTCAGAGTCACCCATCCCGGAACCCCAGAATGGTCATCCAGAGAATTAAATATTAAGAGGATTCCCAAACCAATTGGGTGTCTGCCTCTGCCCTGTGTAGGAGTCAAAAATAAAGAAATTAACTGCCCAGCTGGCTCTGAATGCCCATTACCTTTGCCCATTGGAGGAGAAAGCGGGTAGATTCTACGCCTCCGTCTAAGCAAGTGCAGGGGCAATGTGCAATTTTAGCACTGGTGGACACCGGATCCCAAGCCACTCTTCTTTCTAAAAAGACCTTTGAGCAGCTAAATTTAGGAAGGGGGTAGAGACACCAGATCCCCTCACCCCTCTTCCTGGACAACTCCAGAACTTAGACGGGAATGCAATTCCTGTTGGGGAGGACAGCGAATCTAGAAATTAAAATAGGGTGACCTAAGATGAAGCACCCGCGGTCATAGTCGAGACTCCAGAAGGAACCCCCTATTGGGGAATTATATCCTTCGCAGGTTGTCTCTCCTAATAGACTTTGTGAATAAGGTCCTCTGGACTCGGACTAACAGGCCAATACAATTAACAGTGTCAACCAGGTTAGTTTAAATGGCACATGCCACATGGTTGCACAAAAATCTGATCAAATTGAGTTTCATCTTCAAAATAAAACGCCTGACGTTACTGTAATTGCTGTAGGACAACAAACTGGTGAAGGAAACTCCTCTCCATTCCTGAAAATCAACCTTCCTTCCAGTGTTAAGTGGTATTCCACACTGGAAGGAAATACTTTGGCATTTTATACTGATTCACAATCTGCAAATCCCAATTCTATAGTCAAAAGTGATGAGAAACCAGCTCAAAGCATAGCTGGCATTCAGAAGGGCGGCAGCTCTTCCTCCCCATTTAGTTGAGGGGAGGGAGTCTGTTCTCACCAGAGTTGGCTTGAATAGCGAGGAAAGCTTCACTAGCAAAGTATTATTCAGCAAACCCCCAAAAGACCAGACCCTTCCCGCTGTTGAGTCAGTTTATCAGTGTGTATGGGGCCTGGAAATTCCCAGTTCCAAACATCTGCTTAGCAGTTGTATGCTAAAAATTTCTATCCTTGGTAAAAGCATACAGCATAATTGTTGGGTCTTGCAAGGTGTTCCTTCTGCCTTTTACATGGGCAGTCATATCCTTAACCGACTCGAAATTAATTTGGATCCCAGTAATTGCCATGCCCGGTCCCAACTGGAGGGTAAATCCCAGGGCCCTGGCAATCCTAAAGAAAGCCTTCCGGTCAGCCCCATTGCCACCATAGGCAGTTGAAGTTCGAAAATGGAAAGGAGGTCACCGTCCCAGGCATAGCCTACAGAATCTGCATCCCCAAATGAGAGTTGGCAGAAGAGAAATGGGCCCATATTAATCAGCTAAAGAGTTGTCACCCTAGGCACACTTTGCAGCTGATTGAGGAGCCAAGAGAAAGTCAAACAGAGGAGGCATCTGGAGAATGAGAACCAGAAAAAGAACCAGAAGGGAACAGGTAGGTTCATAGGTATATCTATCTAACATGGAGTACTTGTATTCATTGACTATGCACACGGGTATCCCCAAAAACTCTAGTAAAAATATATCAATAGTTATCTTTGTCTTGTAATAAATGATTTGTTGTTATTGTCTGATTGCTTGAATGACCCTAAGGTATGTGTGTCCCACTGCTGTCAACCTTCCGAAAAGACAGTCGGTGGAAAAATGTTGTAACCTGTCTTTTATTCATTCATTCATTAGATTAGTACTGATTCTGCTCCTGATTACTAAGGAGGACTTCCCCGGGGACATGGAAAAGAAAAACTGAAGGATAATCTGGGGGGGTCGTTCCACATTCCAAGGAAAGACAATTGGAGGGTTGTGGCGTACCACTCCCTGATGGAAGGACTGCACCTGATGAGCCCCACTTTGCCCTACTCTCCCTCAAGAAGTCTGCGGAGTCAGGGGGGGGACATTTGTGGGGTACATTTACCTAGCAGAATTCCCCTCCACCACCAATCTACACTTCAGCAGTTACCAGCAAAATGGCTGCGCTGGTATTGTTGAGCACTATTGCCTTGCCTTAAAACTGCATTTTTCAGTCATGAAATAATGGCTGCGCTGCCTTTGCCAAGCACCTATGGGTCAAGATGAAATCAGGAACACACAGAGAAAGGCTACCAGTGTGTTTCCTTATGCGCACCAAAGAAGAGTATTGAAAAGCGGCGCTGCTTTGCTCCTAGCTCAGAATTTCCCATTGAAAAAGGAAATATTTTGCATTTAAAATGATACCGCCGTGATGCTCTTTAACAATACACAGTCCTGATCCAGTGAGACCCAGCTATGCCCAGCCATATTCAGGTTGTGCCACAGCAAAAGAAAGCATTTTTTACTGAATGACAGGCTGTGGCAGGTAAAATCTGTAAAATCGCAAACAACTTTACTCCCAGCCATATGGAAAAATGCTTGACTTTTTGCTACAAAATATCCCCGATCAATTCTTCAAAAGAAACCCTATCTCTCTGTGCATATGTCAGTTTCAAGGGATCTTTATTTTGACAGATACTTGTGCATTGAAATCATGACTGGGGCTTTGGAAAGATTCAGAAAATGGATTTTAAGAAGGCTGCATTTGAAAGTAACATCCAAGCAGAATTCACCACGTGTTTAAAAAAAAAAATATATATATATAATTAGGTTGCTTTTGCAAACAAGAACAATGTTTGTTTTTAAAACTGTAATATTGAATTAAGGCCCTGTCCTTGCCTAGAAATGTAAGGGGGGTTTTCTTTGACATCTAATGTTTTATTCCAATAGCCTTGCTTTTGGCTCAGGAAAAAAAAAAGAAAAATGCATTTGCTGTACTGGGGAACCAGCACAACAGGTTTGGCTTCAAAGGACCTTTGCTTTCTGAGAACAGAATTTACTGCACCCCCAAAGGGCCAGTTCCTTGGAAACTCTGAATGGACTAAGGGGGAGAATGTAACGCGCTCGTCAGACTTTCTGTCTGGGCTCTAGCCTACTACAATAGTTTCCAAGACACTTAGGTGTAAAATTGCAAAAAAACCTCTCCTCAACTTCAACTCGGGGGGCTTCAAAGCCATCTCCAGAGCAGCCTTGAATGTATGTCCTTATTTGGTAGACCATGCTGGCCATCTGTTTCAAAGGACTATTTTATTAATAAACTTTAAGACTTTTATCTCTGCAATTGGACAATGCAGTAATGTGAAGTTTCACAGTTTTGGTGGCTTTAAATAAAGAAGTGGTAGCCTTCACTGGCATATTGGGGACGGAAATGGCAGAGAATTGGATTTTCTGAGGAATGTGTATATGGTGCCCCTCTGAAATTCAATACGAACATGCCTTATGATAATATGTATAAAGTAATAGAATTTTAGGTAAAATATTTCTCACGGAAAATTATTAGATGGACAAAGCAAAGTCCTACACCCTTCGGAGTTGGACTGCCATGCTCTGTGTGAAATATTTAATCTGCCTATGTAAGTTTCAAAAGTGCCACAACTGTAAAAAGGCGCATGTTTGTGCCATAGTTGGTTTTAGCAAAAGTAACTTGGATGATCCTATGCATTGTAAAGCGCACACCCTAAATCTGATGTCATGCCCCTGGAACCCAACCGGCTGACAGCAAAGCGGTAACAATCACCCCTGACCAATCCAGTTGTTGGAGGCATGCCCAGTCTAAGCCTGCCCCACCGGATAATCCTGTGATCTCCTCCTCCTTATAAAAAGGAGGAGCTCAGAGACACTCTATTCTGAAAATGCCAGCGCCTGCGTATCCAGACATTCCAGATCCACCCTGCAGATTCCAGACTCCACTGCCCGAAAAGGGATAGTTTGTTCAGACCATCCTATCTAGGCATAACCACTCTTCAGAACTAACCCCCTAACAAAATCCCACTAAATTCAGGGGGAAAGGTGGCTGGATCCACTTTGGGATTCTCCAGTGCCGCCTCCTTGCCCTGCTACCCGCTCCATCCAGCTGCGGTGCTGCTGTGCCTTGACTAGACCTTTGCCCTGCTGTCTTTTAGGAGAGCCCGCCGCTGTAACCAATGACCAGATAGTGCCTCGCTGTCCAGAAACTCTGTTGGCTGTCCCAAACTCGAGCGCTGGTTGCGAGTATTACCCCATCCCATATCAACCCACAGTATACCCCAACTTGATACCTTGTCTTTGTTCCACCTTCTAAGTAATCCCATCCATACCCCGGTAACTTGTTTAAGATAGTCTGAATCCCCTGTGTATTCTGTTCCTTGATGTTCTAGTGTTGGTGCAATTCTTCCATTCATTTCCGTCTTGCATAAATCCTTAGTCATATTTTGAATAATTCATTTCCACATAAAGAGATAATCTAGTTTAAGTAAAACTTGTCCTTTCTTTCCAAACTAATTTTTCTGTTAGCTGTTTTTATTTTCCCAAAACCGATCTCTTCCCACATTGAAAATCTCATCCAGTTATTCAGCTACAGTCACTCTTTCACTTCTATATTATCCCTGTGATGTGCGTCTGCCACCCAGCCTACAAACCGCATTCGATTTTGTCTATTTCATCAGTTTTAAAAAAAAAACAATTTTTGACAATTAAATCTGTAAAAAGCAACTTTCCAATGTGTGATCATTTTCTTTTTTTGGCTGCATCGTGTCTTACTTTCAAGTTGATTTTTGACCTGTATTTCCTCTGTTGATACATTGCCTTGTAGTTGCTAGTGTTCTTACATCGCTAATACTGTTAGAAATCATATTAACCCCATTTATTTAACTGCACATATTAATTATTTAGCAATTCCGAGTGTCATTTATGCAATTGCAAAGGTTTTCCAACCAGATTTTGACTCCCATTTCGTGAGGGAAGGTCAGATTTTAATTCTGTTTGCTGCCTAGTATCCCCGACTCCTTGCTGCTCCTTTCTATCCACTCAAAATTCGATTAATTGGGGTTTGAGGGAGCATTGCAGGGGGAAATCTTAACTCGGATGCTATCTACCCAAGCAGTAACATTGCTCCCATTCATCTGTGCTTTGGATATGTTGTAGTAGGTCAACCAAGTGTATTTCATCAGTTTACTTTGTAATTATCACCCCACTGGTGATTGCTGCCCAATATTAAAATTGTGTGATTTTCTTTGAATTTAAAGTAAATATTGTATTCCAACCTACCGCCCTGGTTCATGGTCCATTGTGACCCAGGGTATTTGTAAAAGGGGGTTTGAGACGGGTTGGGTGCCAGCTCTTTGAATTCTAGGAAATAAAGAAAAGTATTCAAATTGAGCGCTACATCCTCGGCTAAGATTCCGGGTCCAGTGTGACGCCCGATTGGAATCCTTAACGGACCTAAAGACCTTTTAAAAAGCAAGCTTTTACACCAAACACCTTTTTAAAAATATTAACCAGTAATTTTGCAACTGTAGCAACACTGCATGTTGCAAAAGCACTGATCGCACCCTAATACATCTTTTATTTTTAAATCAACATTTCCATCCGCTTGTGTGAAAAAAATCTCTGCTGCAGCACTTCAACAAATGTGTGATTTCTGACACATACTCAAACCCGGTCACGCACAGTCTGCCAAACTATAAGTTCACATGGTCTGTGCTGTCCATATTCTATGAAAGGCTGCAAAAGTTAAAAACTGTCATTTAAATTTAAAATGTTGACACCCTATCACAAATCTAACTCTCAATTAAAGCACATATTGCAGCATGCACTTGTTAAAGTGGAGTCCTAACACTCTAAGTCTTCCCTAGCTCACAGAGCTCTTTGTTTGCACAAAACAAAATGTCAATTGTGTTTTGTCCAGACCCTGATTCGAAACTGCAAAATAGCATTTATATTTTGTGCTGCCTGATGCATCAAAATAGGCTCCAATTTCTCTCAGCCTCCAGGGTGTAACACACCCCTCATAAAATTACTTAAAACAAAGTGTCACTCATTTACAATTTAAAGGAGCCTTGTGCCGAAGTGTTACAGAAATTATTCTTAAACTGGACAACATTTTAACACTGAAATCTTAACCCCTGTTGATAGAGTCCAACCAGAATAACATATTTAAAAGCCAATTACATTATCATAGATACTTTTTTAATCTGCACATTTTTCATTAAATGCCTGCAGTTTAATTTAAAAAATAAAAGGTATTTCTAGGAATAATCTGCCTGAAAGAGACCAGTGATGTTTTCATTCAAAAAGCCTTCCAGGAGGTCCTCTGTTCCAGGCTCTCAGATAACCGGTTCACACGCAAAGCTGCCGGCAGTTCAAACCAATTATCCACACCACAGGAAATCAGCAGGTGCTCGGGTTCAAAACGATAATTTCTGCTCCCTGCCTTCCAAACTCTGCTTTTTAAACATTACAGCCTACATTCACTCTCATGCTGCTTTCTCAGCACACTGCAGCTTGCTGTATTTTATAAAGTGTCTGCCATCCTTGTGCAAAATCCCTTATCCATGAACACATAAATATATTTGTGTTTACTTTGCAAAAATAGACCTTTTATTACGTGTAAGTGATTTCAATCCGGCACGTCACCTAAGTGAATGCCTAGTGTGGGTTGCACAACTGAAACCCTTAATTATTTATTTGTGTCTATTGGTTCTTTTATTCTGAAAGATGTACCACCTATATCACGCCCCTCTCTTTTAACCCGCCCCCCCCCCCCATGGTCACACTGAAACAAGAATGGAGTAATGATGGGGAAAAATAATGCAGCACAGAAATAATACTTTTGTGTTTCTTCAATCAAATGGCAATGTGGTTAATATTTCCCCTGCACACCCCTCAATCCCCCCCCCCAATATGCAATATAAAGAGATAGAGAGAGAGAACAGGTTTCAGGAATGCAGAAATCAATACAATACATCAATCCCATATCCCCCCAAGCAAACACTAGAGAAAAACAGAATTGATTGGCAAACCTATCAAAAATGGTTTTAAAATTGGCTTTGAATGAATGATGTTACACACTGAAAATGGATTGAATTCACTGAAATGGTTAAAATTCTAATGGAGCCACTGTGTATGGGTTCAGACAAACACTAGCAATGATTTGAGATTAATCAGCAATGAGAATGAGGTCGGGTCCAATGAAAAACTATTTTACACGTTATAGATTTGAGCCAAATGAAAAATTTGCTGCAAACATTTCCGCACGTTTTATACCAGATTGCAGAAAAGGAGATGGGATGCTGGTTCTTTAGAAAGCTTACAATGTTAGCTTCAAGTAGACACTTAAATTTCGTTTCTAGCATAAAGTATGAAGTTATGAACGTTTTCGTGGAGGCTGGTTTTTTCAGATAGAGGCAAATTTGTAAAACAAGATGTGCTTTTAAAAGTAAAAACAAGGTTTCTTTACACTAGGATAGACTATGAAGATGAAAGCTACACCGATGCTCAGCCACTTGATCAAGGCAACTGCCAGTGCCAGCCGAGATGCTTGCCTTTCTTCAGATAAAATATATCAGCACAAAGATGATTTTAACAATATCATTGCAGAAGGACTATAGAATAAGAGAGTTCAGCAAGATGAAAGAGATTTCTAACAATACAGTTCTGGATATAAGATCGATTTGATTTTGATAGAGATGACTATGGACAGTACACAGGCTAGTGACAATCCTATGCTATGGATACTCGCTACCAATGTTTGAATGGAACCATCTGGGATTCTGGTCAGGACTTTTCTCGGCGGACTGCTGGGCACACCGGACTGGATGGGTCAGCGATCAGCAAGGCCCTCTGGACACCGCACGGCAGGACTGGACAGCAAGGCGCTCTGGTCTACACTGCACAGCACGACTGGACTGGATCTGCAATGGCTCTCTGCTCTGCACAGCATGGCACCAGACTGGGATTTAATCTGCCCTTCTGGTTATGAAGATAATTCTTTGGCAGGCAAACGGTTACAGCACAGCCTGGCTGCTCTTTTGTTTCCCCTTAGAGTTGAGGGATGGGTTCTGGAAGTTGGGCCTAGCTGAAAGTGGATCAGCTATGCTCTGAGCCTTTCTGATTGAAAGGTGTTTTGGAGTCTGGCACAAGGAGTTGTTATGCTCACCTGGCTCCCACAGAGGCGTCGATCTGGACTGGACTGCTGCGGTCTCCACCAATGTGACGCGTAGGGCCGAGATGATGGACTGGACTGGCCCACCTAGCTTTGTTTGCTTGGCCCGTAGGAATATTCTTCTGCAAGTGGAGAAAGGGAATTAACCACCCATGGAGTTGAGCGTAAATCCCCCCCCACCCCGCTGTTCTCCCCACTGATCACCTTGGATGTTCCCTACTTATATTCTCACCTGATGATTTGAAAAGATGAGCGCTCCATCCTGCATTGAGCGCAGGGGCGCGTAGATAACCAGTTGCTTCACTGGCTCGAAGGAATTGGTGAGTTCCAGAACAATATTGACTCCAATATTCCCGGCAAGACGCTGTAAGTATGTAGTTCGTAAAAGTTCAAATGACTGACTTTCACCCCTGTCCGATTCCTTGCAGGTTGCAGCTTGACCCTACTGAAGAGTTCCTCGTGGCAACCGGTAATGTTCTGGTAAGGATTTGTATTATCCAACACAGTTTGTTAAAATAATGTCCATATGTAACCTATTGCTTTCTCCCTTATTCAAGCGCTGAGAGAAAGTATGAAGTCTCGGGGAATAATGCCTCCGGCGGTAAAATCAGGTTAAGTCTTTTGTGGTGAGGAGGGTTCCCCTTGTTAGTCCCTTGTTTCACCTTGCTGTCCTTTTGTTTCCCCTTAGGGGCCGGGGCTCGGCTAGGATGCAGTGGAAGCTGCGCCGACCCGTGAAGAATAGTACCCCCGGTGGTAAAATCAGGTAAGTCTATGGGGGGTATTCCTCTGTGTATTTCCTTGGCTCACCTTGCTGTTCTTGCCTTCTCCTTAGGTGCCGGAGTGCGGCGGTAACATGCAGGAGGATGCAGTGAAATGTGAAGATGCTGCGAAGGCCGGTGAGTTCAGCGCGGCGCTGCAGTAGGCGAGGCGACACGCATATAATAACTTCTTTCTTCCAGCTCGAAGGCGCGATGGATCAGGAATTTAGATAAGCATCAAAGATATTGCTCTTGTTCTAACCTTTTCTCCTTCTTTCTCCCTTTTTATAGGAGCTCCAAACTCGAGGTGGGCGTGGCAGAAGACTGGATGCAGACTTGCAGGCACGGTGAGCGTTACGCTGCTGGTTGCAGAATAACGCAAAGCGTGTGCTGCTCTTCGGGCGTGGTTTAAATAGCCTCCAAAGTAGTCCCAGGTAAGTATTCCTCCCCAGCCCCACCTGTGTTAAAAAAAAAAAAAAAAAAAAAATAGTCCCTAGGTAAAATAGTCCCGTCCAAGCCTTCCATAGGCGCCAGGACTGCACCCAAATAGCCCCTAGCGGGGGTTGTTGGGCTTGCTTGGCGTAACTTCATGCCTGCTTCCGGGGTTGCTGGACTTGGTCTGGGTCCCCGGGGGTAGGCATCATGACAGGAGTATGTATGGTTCTCCTGCAAAGTGCTTCGCCGATATCGGGATGGTGGGTGGATCAGTGTGTCCTTCTAGGTCCTAAGCTGTCTCTATTTATATGTTTGATAAAGGGTGGGTGTACTGAATTATCCTAGGCACATCTCCTAGGTGGTGTATTGGCTAAAGTCTGCTCTCTCCCTTGATTGGAAGAGAAAATAGTGTAATCATGATGCGGTTTATGAGGCAAAATATCCTCCCCTGTTGCACATAAAATCTATTTTTGATATAATACATCTTTACATATGTACAATCTTGATACCAATAGCGTACATAGATCAAATATTTAGTGGAGCACATATTCTTAGCTGTGAGGTCGTGGGTCTGGATTTGACAATTTTTCACACTTTTTGTCTGGGAAACATCTGATTTGTCCTGAATTTTGTACATATGTGCACATGATATCTGGGCATAATCGTATGAAGTTTTGTGCTTCTGACATGAAAACTTTTGCTACAAAACCCGGATTTTCACTGTGCCTTCCCAGAACCTCGCACAGAGTTCTGGCTTCTCTTGAAATGTGCACAGAAAAATCACATTTACACTGCTATTCATTTTATCATTTTTACAAATTTGCACAGTCCTTTATCAGTCTTTTTCAAAAATATGCTTTCTGTCCATTGAGAATCAACAAAAATGTCTACCTCCGCCTCCAAAGGTTTCTTTAGCTCGCGAGCAATCCGCGCCTCCTTCCTCTGGCAGAGGCCACTGTTTGACACTTACAATCTGCATATGCTTTCAGCCAAGGAAGGTTCATTGTCTCTCCCGGAGCAGCCCCAGTGCCCCTCCCCTCTTAACACCTGAATGTGAGTTCCTGGGCCAGAGAGCAGAAGGGAGGTGCCTTGCTCAGTGGGGAATTTGCTTTGTAGTTTTGTGAGTCAGGCTTACTTTAAAAGTCAGTTTTGTTACATTTTTCTTTGTTGAAAATAAAACTTGCAATTTTAAAACGGGAAACTCTAATTCCAGTCTCTAAATCATGGAGATTAAATAGTTACAACCTATATTACTTTTGATACCAGGTCACTTAATTTCCAGCCATTTGATTTCAATTGCACAAGTTTAAGCTTCTGATGCAATAAATGAGAGCTGTTCATACAGGTGGCTGGTGGTACTGCGCCCATATTTTGACAGATTTTTACAAGCAATCACCCTTTTTACAGTGGATATTTTGATGATCGATACTGCTTTCCATGACATTTTATGTTCATATTGATTCCTTAAATGAAGTGGCGGTTAACACCCAGCAAAGAGGTTGGATATTTTGTGGTGTTTTGGTCTGGTATTTTGTATTTTCAGCAACCAAGAAAAAGGGATTTAAGAGCAATTTCTGGGTTTCCTTGCAATAAAGCACTGCCTTTCACACAGTTTCCATTTTTCCTTGGTAGGCAGCCCAGTGGCATGTTTCAGCAGTGTGGTCTCCTTGCCACTACTGATAACAGGCAAAGTAGATTGGCAGCCATCTTTCCGTGTTTCAAAGCGCAATTTTCATGGGTTTTGGCGCACCCAGAGATTTTGCCGCCATTTTGCTGATTCTGGTGCCACCAGCACACAGGGATGTCGCAGGGCAGAGCCTAGTGGGTTGAAACATCCCACAAAGCCCCCCCCCCACTGCAATTTGACTTTGGACCGCCCGTCAAGGGGAAGTCATGAGATTGGGATGTTCAGTTTTCTTCTTTCTGGTCCAAGTGGAAAATGTGTCTGCTTCTCCCATCAGTGCTGGATCGACCGGTTCTCCTCGCTGGTTCCGGAGGAGAGTATGGGGCGATACCCCGGGCCCTTGGATCTTTCCTTCCGGTCCCTGAGTGGTCTTCCTCAATACTTGGGATCCATGGTTTCAAATTCTAGGATGACAAAACAGAGCATATTTGTAGACATTTTCCCCACCACTATGCATGTAGTGGGGCAGACACATACATTTGACATATAAGGACAATCTTTTCCATTTGCAATTGATTACTCATTTTAACAGGTGGGATAGTTTTAGGTTTCCAGATGAATCCTCTAGTTGCTGCAGAGTGTGCCTAGGATGGCAACACTTCAGTTGGTTGATATGGACCCACTTATTTTCCCCCTCTGCCAAACTGTCTTTGGGGATACAGATTTTGTAGGCGACTGGTGCAATTTTGTCTACAGTTTGAGAGGACCCCTCCAGCTAGGCAGACATTTGCGCTGTTTGGCCTGGTTCCTTTGGAAATTGTACAGTTATTGTAAAAGTAGACCCGGTCTCCTACTTGGTATTCTTTTCTAGTTGTCTTTAGGTCATAGTGGGTCGTCATACTGTCTGCAGATCTTTCTAGATTTCACTGAGCATAGGCAAAACCATGTTGAAGGTGTTTTATCAGATTTTCAACATACTCATGAGTTGTGGAGGCATTTATCCAGGTCTGTCCTTGGGTTCTGTAGAGCAGATGCTGGGGAAGCACCATTCTTCGTCCAGTCATCGGCTCTAACGGTGACATTTTAGTTGCAGATGAAGGGGTACATCTGATGGCCATCAGGACAAGAGGTAGTCGGATGTCCCAACCTGGCCCAGAATCTGCCACAAACTTTTTAAATATGCTCACAATTGTCTTGTTGTATCTCTCAACTCCACCACTAGAGGCTTGCCGGTAGGCAATGTGTGGTTTCCTTTTGACCCCAAGTATCTCCCACATCTTTGTCATTACTTCGCTAGTGAAGTGGCTACCTCGGTCTGACTTGATCATTTGGGGTTGCCCAAAACGCGCAAAGATATAGTTGATCATCAGGGCAGCTGCTGTTTCTGCCTTGTAATTTGGGGCCGGGAGACATTCCACCCATTTAGTGAACAAGCATGTCACGGTCAATATGTACTTGTCCCCATAGAGGAGCGAATCACTGGCCCGCTAAAATCAACTTGTAAATCTGACCAAGGCAGTGTCATCCCCCTCTTTTGGAGAGGCGCACGGTGTGTGAGGGATGTTGGCTGAAATTGTGCACACACTAGACACCCCTTCAAGTATTGGTCGAGGTCCTGCCCCATGTGTGGCCGGTATGCAACCTCTTAAGATTTCAAGTGTTGAATGAAACCCCCCTATGACCGGCTATGGCCGTATCATGGGCGTGACTTAGCATCAGGCTTCGGAATGAGGTAGGGACCACCCACTGATCATGGCCAGCTAGGGATCTCCTCACCAACAAACCATCTTGGATTCGGAACATTTTTGGGCATGTCATCAACAGTCTGAGGTCCTCTTTCCCGATGTAATCGGTATCCGTCAGGGGAAAGTTCTCAGGGTCCTCAATGTGTTGATAAAATTTACCAATTATTGGATCCCCTTTTGAGCCGTAATCAAATCAGCATCTGGGGTCTCCTTACTCCATTGCGCAGTTTAGAGTTCATTGTGAGCATTTGTCTGGGACCTAGTGATGGCAGTGACCTGGATTTCCCCCAACAGGGACGCAATCTCACGTAGATTCCCTTTGATGGCTCCTTTTTTGGCCAGCTGATCAGCTAGGTCATTTCCTGTTTTGTCTGGTCCCTCTACTTTAGAATGACCCTTGATCTTTTTCCAGTAGATGGTCATCCCATTCGAGGTGACCAGATCATCAATATTTTTGGTACATTTTCCATGTTTCAATGGTTTCTTATTAGCACATAGCATGCCTCTGGTTTTCCAGTTAACCAGGTGCTCCACAAACCCGTTCCTAATTCATAATCCGAATCAGTGATTATGGCCAGTTTGTGGAGTTGGTGTTGGACAGCAGTGAGGATGGCTTGATGCACAGCCATCAACTCTGCCACTTGACTACTTCGGGGACCGATTTTGTACCCAGCGGAGGGTTCTGGGGCATCATTCACCCATGCATTCCCTACGCCGGCCACACGTTTTTTTTCCCCATTGTCGTCAACCTGGTAGGAGCATCCATCGACATAAACAGCGGGCATTCCCTCACACTTGTCTTCTTCAAAGACTTGGGGGAATTAAGGTATCCCTCCATGTTGTGCTTGATTTTAAGACTTTCGTCCTCAAGACAGTTTTCTCTGGCACAATCGTTCAAGTCAGCCAGACCTTGCGCGAGGGGACTCTTCTTGTTTTGGCCATATCTGACCTCCACAGGAAAGCCTTGCATTGACAGAATCCAGGAAGTAATTCGGGAATTGCTCACATTTCCAGGCTGGATTCTGTCACTTGGGAGATATTGCCGAGGCTGGTGTGGAGTCTCCACTATGATGTGGTCCCCCAGGATAAACGGGCGGTAATTCTTCAATGCCCACAACGTTGCCAGGAGTGCCTTCTCACAATCATTGAATTTTTCCTCCACAGAGGATAAAGTCTTACTTGCATAGGTGATTACTTTATTGACCTTGTCATGCCTTTGATATAATACTGCAGTCAAGCATGTATTTGAGCACCCTGTCTCCAAGAAGAACTCCTTGTTTTTGACAGGATAAGCTAGGCAAGGCGTTTGTGAAAGGCTTCTTTTGAGTTGTCTGTCTGCCTCTGCTTGTTCTGGACCCCACTCCCACTTGACCCCCCCCCCCCCTTCTCCTTCAAAAGATGGATCAGGGTGTTGTGATCTCTGCCTACTCCTCAATGACATTTCTGCTGTGAAGTCAGTCCAAGGAGGCTTTAGTTCCCACAGAGTTGTGGGGTCTTTTAATTTCTGGAGTGGTTCCACTTTCTTTTCCTGGGGACAGAGACCCTGAGGAGTGATCTCATGCTCCAAGAAATTGACACGGGTTCTGCACCACTGTGCCTCTTGAAAGGAGCGTTTTGCTCCGGCAGCCCTCAACTGTGTCGGAACATAACGGATCTCTGCTATGTGTTCCTCCACAGTCGAGCTTTTGACTAAAACATAATCTACATAGGCCAGGTTGCCCCTTTCACCGAGGTCGGGCATGGCCTTATGTAGAAAAATGTTAAATGTGGTGCCGGAGTTGATATATCCGAAGGGAGTCCGGGTCCATATGTACTGCTGCCCCCCGAAGGTGAAAGCCAGCTTGTATTGGTCCTCCCTACTGACGGGTACAGTCCAGTACCCATTGGTCAGGTCTATTGCAGTGAATACCTTTGACCCCTGGATCTGGGCCAGCCCTTGGCCAATGTAGGGAAGAGGCCATCGGGGAAGTATGGACCTGTTTGTTAAACTCCCTTAGGTCGGCACAGAGCCTCCACTGGCCGTTTGGCTTCAAAATCCCCAGCACCGGATTATTGAAGGTGCTGTGGACTGGAGGAATTATCCCACGGGTCTCCAGGTTCTTATTTCAGTAAGGGACTGTATTGATGCGAGGCGC
This sequence comes from Ambystoma mexicanum, assembly GCF_040938575.1. NCBI lineage: Eukaryota > Metazoa > Chordata > Amphibia > Caudata > Ambystomatidae > Ambystoma > Ambystoma mexicanum. Next base: position 234,407,971 of record NC_090934.1, read on the forward strand.
AAGCGATATTGCTTCACAAACACTGGAGTCATGCCAGGGTCCGTGGGAATCGTTGTTGTGTGGATGTCTCTGCGACCACAGTCATACGAGTCCACCGCAAAGAGATCTTGAAAATCTAAGAAGACCTGTTTCATTTGTTTCCTTTGCTCCAGAGTCTCACAGGCATCAGCTAGGTTGACTCTCTTTAACCATCTGCCTGAAGCCTGGAAAGGCTTCCAGTTTTGCTATCTCAGTGGCCTCCTCCAGCGGGGTGAAGTCGTCCCTGGTCAAAGTGCTGATTTGGACTGGTGGCTTCAGGTGGGGAAGGCAGTCCTCGCTGACTTGGAATATCACCTCATCCCTCCTGAAGTCACAGGTCACATATTCCTTGCCATAAGGGCAGGAAGTTTACACCAGGAAATTCCCCCCATGCCGGGTGAAGATCCTGTCTGGTGTTGTGTCATCGTCGTTATCACTGTCAAAACAGTCATTGGGGATTGGTCCTAACAGTTCATTACGTACATCTATGGAAAAATGTCGGTCATCAACCGCCATTCCAATAATGGTGCCTGCGGCTAGAGTGATACCTCTATTGGAATGGTGTCATGTTCTATGTTGACTAGTGGTGTTTGGTTTACGCCCAACCCTTGCTGTTGGAAATGAGCATTAAGATGAATGTAGGCGTCAGGGTTGTTCAGTTTCTGTCCTCTTAACTTTCACTTCAAGTGAGAGTTGTCGGATCCTTTCTGGGATGATGACTTCCTCTCCAATCTGAATTTCAACTGCATAAGGCAGCAGTTCAGCTGTCCTAAATGCCTTCTATGGGTCTTCCAAGCCCATGGGTTTACTTGCTAATCGGGACCAAGCTTTGAAGTTTATCAGGTCCAAACTAATGGCAAAGCGATTGAGAATGTCACTGCTTAAGTAAAATGCAGCAGGGACGTGTCGCACGACCCAACAATTATGGACTATGCTCTTGTTGCCAATGGAGATTTTGAGCATACACCTGCTTGGCAGGAGATGTTTGGAATTAGGTGCTTCCAGGTCCATTTCCCATGTGTCTATCAGTTTGAATGTGGGAATGGCTGGATCTTTTGGGAGTTTGCGGAACATGGCTTCGCTGATGAAGCTCTTACCGTTGTTCACACACACTCGGGCGAGAACAGTCCTTCCCTTCATTTAACTGAATAGGGCTGAACAATTACTCTCCAGTTCTTTGAATATCAGCCAGGCGTTGAGCTGATTTCTCATCTTTCTGGACTATAGGAGTGGGATTTTCTGATTGTGAATTTGTAAAGAATTGCAGAGTGTTTCCTTCCAGTGTGGAATGCCACCTTAGACTGGAAGGAAGGTTGATTTCCAGAAATAGAGAGAACCCCTCCCTCCCCATCACCAGTTTGTTGTCCTACTGCTATTACTGTCACATCTGGGATTTGGTTATTCTGGAAGTGAAATTTTAGTTGGTCAGAGTTTTATTCAACCATGTGGCATGTGCCGTTTAAACTAGCATGGTTGACACTCTGTTTCAATTTTATTGGTCAGCTAGTCTGGGTCCAGAGGACCTTGTTTACACAATCTGATGGGAGACTCCCTCCGCAGGATGTCATTCCCTAGTAAACAAGGGGTGCCCTCTGGAGTCACAACTATGACCGGGTGCTTCACCTTGTGTCTAATTTTAATATCCAAATCCGCAGTCCCTTCAACGGGAATTTCCTTCCTGTCGAAGTTCTGAAGTTGTCCAGAAAGAGGGGTGAGAGGAATTTGTTATTTCTCCCTCCTTCCCGAATTCACTTGGTCAAAGGCCCTCTTCGACAGAAGGGTAGCTTGGGATCCAGTGTCCACCAGTGCCAAAATTGTACACTGCCCCTGTATTTGGACCGGGGCATAGAATCTTCCCTCCTTCTCCTCAAGAGTGGCAAAGATGATGTTCATTTTTGGACAACTGCTGGGTTAGTTCTGACCGGAAGGTGATTTGGGCAGGATTCTGTTTGGAGTCTTGGGAATCTGAAAGAAAAAGGTGACAGCTAGATATGGGGGACGTTTTGGGTTCCCCTGGTTCTGGGCTCCCCCCCCCCCCATTTATGGAGGCAGTGACCAGGATGTGTTTGAACCAGGGGATTTTCAGGCTGATGATTCTGGGGTTTGATGATGGGCGGTGCTAACTCAGTCCCCACACCTACCCAGTCTGGATCCTTTGGGACCCATTTTTCTTTGGGAGGAGTTCCCCCATCTCTGAAGGAGCAGATCCTTTTCCCAGGATCCTCTGAGGATCCCTCTCCTTCAAACTGGATGATTTGTACCTCCTCCACAAAATGGGTCTTTTTGGGCTCTTTATTTTCCTCCTCCCACTCCCTCGCTCCTTGGGTGGCAGATTTTCGGGGGCAGGAGATTTTGCTTCTGGTTCCTGGGTTTACAGGGGCTTTTTACAAGTGGGGAAGGAAGCTTCCTCCAAGGCTTTACACCCCCTTCCCCTTGTGCCTCCTCCCTGCGAACCAGTGGGTTGTCGGGGTTCTTCACCTGTCATTGCTCTGGAGCACTAGATCCTGGATTTGAGGTATTCTGCGCCGCCATGCTCATCTGAGGGTTCTGTTGAGCCCTCAGCATGCGACCCAGATCCTGTGCCATGTTCTGGATCTGGCATTCTAGTTGCGACACCCGCTCTGGCTGGTACGGGGTCCTCATGTCTCCCCTGGGCTGATCCCGGGAAGGGTAGCTATCCCTTCTCCCAAAATACCCCGGCCGGGTTAGGAAAATGTGGGTACCCCTCCACCCTTGGCCTCCCCTTTTCTGGATTGGGTTGTCTGGGCTCAGGAAATTGGGGAAAGAAGGATGGATTCTTTTGGGGGTTGAAATTTTGCAGATACCTTGGGAAGAAATTCTGTCCAGTATTTGGAGGGGATTACTGCCCTCCTGGGCGAAGTGAGGAGGGACGTTCCCTGGGTTAGCTACTGTCTGGTTGGATCCCCACTTGGGCTGGAGGGGTCCACACATAACCCAGGATGGATCGATTGCCCTTGTAGCGTGGGCTGATGTAGTCAGGGGAGTTGGGTCCCATTTGTGGGGTTCCCTCCCTGGCACCCTGTTTGTGATTGGCCCGAGGGCCTTCTGGGTTTGGGGTTGTTTTGATTCTGTGTGGGCAGGTTTTTAGGCCCCCCCATCTCTAAATCTAAAATGGGGGCACCTTCACCTCTGCCACTTTAGCAGCAGCAGGGGTGTTGGTTGTTAAGGGCTTTTGGGAGTATTTTTTATTTTCCACTGGCTTTTGCACTTCATAAATGTGCGGCGTGGCTTGTTCAATGACCCAGTCTAGTGATCTTTTCTCGTGAAGTCTCACTAGCTGGGTCATGATGTACTTGGGGAGAACATGGAAGAAAGTATTTACAAACTCTTTGCTGTCAGTGCGCACCCTTCTAGTGGTCTGTGCAAATGCACGCTTTAATTCTTGAACAAATTCTTGTGGGGTCTGACACATTGCAAGTTATAGGCTGCCTTGCGAGCCTCCTGATGATTCCTGTGCACCGAAAAATGTTTCAAGATGGCCGCCCTATAGGTGGACAACCTGGAATGATACTGATCCTCCAGCCCTGCAAAGAAGCTGGAGTACTGGGGAGAGAAGGTCCACTTTACATATTGAATACAGCTTTGGCTGTCCTTCAAATGGAAAGTTTCCATTTGTTCAAAGAGCTCAAGGTGCTCCCAAACCGAATATTTTGCATTCTTATGATAGGGCGTGATGATGCTCCTAATAGCCTTTAGGGGATCCTTGAGCAAGGCCCCCTTGACCTTCTTGGCTTTTTTGGTTCGGGTGACCCTGGCCCACTCATCCTCTGACTCGGAGGCACTGCTACCAGAGGTGTCTGTCTGCTCTTCTAGACTCTCCCGGATACTGCGAGCTTGGGAATGGCTGGCAGAATGTGGGGGCCTAGTTTCCTGAGTCCTGTGGCGCTCGGAGGAGTCTTCTGATTCCTCCTTGCTCCCAGGATTTGCTGAGTACCACTCCCACTGTCCTAGCTGGGCAGAGGTTTTCAGGATGCCCTTAGTGGGCCTACTCTCATGGAGTGCCCCACTAAATTTTACCATCTGGTCTCTGGGTAAATGTTATTTTTGAAGATCCAGTTCTCTGACCCTCCCCTCATTGGAGTCTACCTGATCAGAGAATATGGCTCTAGTACTTGGGAACCCATACCCAGATGCCCACCCATCCATTCCTGGGAGGTGCTGGTCTGTCTATGAGCCCCATATTCCTCATTGGATTGAAGTCTGTCATCCCTGTGGCCAATGGCTCCTGTGCGCCAGTGGACATGGGGAGTGGCAGAGTCCTTGGGGTGGAAGAGATGAAGGCCTCTGGTACTAGAGTTCCTGAGGTTATGCTCAGGTGTTTCCCTTTCCCAGCGGACCTCGTCTCTCTCAGCCTGTGCTCCCTGTTGCCATGCAAGAACCTGACCTTTCTGTTCCTCTATCAAGGCCTTGCTAGTCTCCATCAGTTGTTCCTGCATAGCTACCTGTCTGTGGAGCCTGTCATTTTTCTCACAGAGAGCCTCATTGTCTCTGTGCTTCCTGTGTCACTTTTGAATATTGGACCAATTTCTGCTGCAGGAGGGTTACCTCCTGATCCCTGTCCTTACTGGCCTGCTCACTCTTTGCCAGAGCATCTTTCATCCTCCTGGAGTGCTCTAACAGTTTTGTGTAATCTTTTTGGAGCTCACCCAGTCCCTGGAGGGCCAGTTGATAGTCTTCCATCTTATCTTTTAGATTACTAACCTCCTGGCCAAAGGTGTCCCTTTCCTGAATAAGAGTACCCCTCTGTGCAGCCAGGTCATCTTTGTTTTTGGAGTGCACCAGTTTTCTGGCACTCCTCCTCAAATTCTGGTGTCCAGGTCTTTGAGAATTAATTTATTATTTTCTTCTTTTTCTTAGTCTAGGCGGTTTTCTAGGGTAACTACCTGCTCTGCGCATGCTCTGTTAAAATGCATTTGCTGTTCCAGCTTTTTCTGGCTCTGTAGTAGAGAGTCCAAACTTTCTTGGCACTCTTTCTGCAGCGCCAGCGCTTTGGTGTCCTGCTCTACCGTATCCTGCTGCCGGATATCCATATGTTTTATTTTTATCAGGTATTGCCTGGTTTCATTTTCTGATTCATGGCTCTTTTGTAGCCTTTGCTCTGCAGAGTCCAGATCAATTTGGGCTTTTTCTAATGATTTTAGTTACTTGTTTGCCAGATCTAGGTTTTCGGCATATTTGTCCTGTATTTCTCCAATGTGGAACAGATACGCCGCTATTTTGGCAATCTTACTTTGCCCTTCTTTTACCTTGGGGGCCATATGTAATGGACCCTGATCTTGCCATATATAATGGACCCTGATCTTGCCATATATTTAATCCTGTTGCAGTGGCCTGTTCCTTGATCTCCTGCAACCACACATTCTGATTCTGCTGTGTCCATTCACCCCTGACAAATAGTTTGTGCAGTAGGTGTTCTTTTGCCATATTGATTTCTACCAAGGTCGCCATTCCGGAAATATGCTAAATTCTATTTTGACTTAGAGTTATTTTATTTTGCAAACAGACCAGATTCCTTAGAGCATTCCTGTTCTAGGGTGATTTTCACAGTGTAGCACAGTGTGGTAGCCCAACAGGGTTTATATACCCCATCAGTTAGCACGCTGTAGTAGACTGTCACAAGTGTCTAATTCAGAGATCCTGGATGAGCCCCCAATCTTGTAAGTGATTTAAATCCGGCACTTAACCTAAGTCCATGCCTAGCGTCGTGGGATGCACCACTGAAACCATTAATTGTGTCTATAGGTTCTTTTATTCTGAACGATGTACCACTTCTATCGCTATATATATATATATATATATATTTTTTTTTTTTTTAATGAGTATACAGTAATCCCCAATGGAGTGATGTCACACTAAACAATCTCTTTAATCAGAAGGAGTAATGATGGGGAAAAATAATGCAGCACAGAAATAATACTTTTGTGTGTGTTCAATCAAATGGCAATGTGGTTAATATTTCCCCTGCACACCAAACCCCCCAATATGCAATATAAAGAGATAGAAAGAGAGAGAGAACAGGAGCCACTTTGCATGGGTTCAGACAAACACTAGCAATGATTTGAGATCAATCAGCAATGAGAAATTAATTTTGAGGTCGGGTGCAATGAAAAGCTATTTTACACGTTATAGATTTGAGGCAAACGGAAAATTCACGGCAAACTTTTCAGTGCATGGTAAACGCGATTGTGGAAAAACTGAGATCGGATGCGATTTCGGATTCTTTAGAAAGTTTTTAGCATAACGTATGAAGAAGTTATGAACGTTTTTGTGGAGGTCGGTTTTTTCAGATAGAGGCAAATTTGTAAAACAAGATGCGCTTTTCAAAAGTACAAACAGTGTTTCTTTACACTAGGATAGACTATGAAGATACAAGCTACACGGATGCTAAGCCACTTGATCAAGGCAACTGCCCGCCGAGACGCTTGCCTTTCTTCGGATAAAATATATCAGCGCAAAGATGATTTTAACAATATTATTACAGAAGGACTATAGAATAAGAGTTCAGCAAGACAAAAAGGATTTCTAGCAATACAGTTCTGGATATAAGATGGATTTGATTTGGATAGGGATGACTATGGACAGTACGTAGTTTAGTGGCAATCCTATGCTATGGATACTCACTACCAATGTTTGAATGGAACAGTCTGGGATTCTGGTCAGGATTTTTCTGGGACAGATGAGCAAGGCCCTCTTGACATCGCATGGCAGGACTGGACAGCAAGGTGCTCTGGTCTACACTGCACAGCACGACTGGACTGGATCTGCAATGGCTCTCTGGTCTGCACAGCACCAGATTGGGATTTAATCTGCCCTTCTGGTTATGAAGATAATTCTTTGGCAGGCAAGCAGACAGCACAGCCTGGCTGCTCTTTTGTTTCCCCTTAGAGTTGAGGGATGGGTTCTGGAAGTTAGGCCCAGCTTAAAGGGATCAGCTATGCTCTGAGCCTTTCTGCTTACAAAGTTTTTTGGAGTCTGGAACAAGGAGTATGGATGGTTCTCCTGCAAAGTGCTTCGCCGATATCGGGATGGTGGGTGGATCAGTGTGTCCTTCTAGGTCCTAGGCTGTCTCTATTTATGTGTTTGATAAAGGGATAGGTGTACTGAATTATCCTAGGCACACCCTCTAGGTGGTCTATTGGCTAAAATCTGCTCTCTCCCTTGATTGGAGGAGAAAACAGTGTCATCATGATGATGCGGTTTATGAGGCAAAATATCCTCCCCTTTACGTTTTGCACATAAAATCTATTTTTGATATAATCTTTACATATGTACAATCTTGATACCAATAGCATACATAGATCACATATTTTGTGGTGCACATATTCTTCCAAGCCCCATAGCTGTGAGGTCTTGGGTCTGGATTTGACGATGTTTCACACTTTTTGTCTCGGACACATCTGATTTGTCCAGAAATTTGTACATATGTGCGCATGATATCTGGGCATAATCATATGAAGTTTCGTGCTTCTGACATGAATACAATTCCTACAAAACCCGGATTTTCACTGTGCCTTCCCAAAACATTGCACAGAGTTCTGGCTCCTCTTGAAATGTGCACAGAAAAATCACATTAACACTGCTATTAATTTTCTCATTTTTACAAATTTGCACAGTCCTTTATCAGTCTTTTGTCAAAAAAATGCTTTCTATCCATTGAGAATCAACAAAAATGTCTACCTCCGCCTCCAAAGGTTTCTTTAGCTCAAGAGCAATCCCTGCCTTCTTCCTCTGGCAGAGGCCACTGTTGACACTTGAAATCTGCATATGCTTTCAGCCAAGGAAGGTTCATTGTCTCTCCCATGAGCAGCCCCAGTGCCCCTCCCATCTTAATCAACACCTGAATGGGAGTTCCTGGGCCAGAGAGCAGAAGGGAGGTGCCTTGCTCAGTGGGGAATTTGCTTTGTAGTTTCGTGAGTCAGGCTTACTTTAAAATTTAGTTTTGTTACTTTTTTCTTTGTTGAAAATAAAACTTGCAATTTTAAAACAGGAAACTCTAACTCTAATTCCAGTCTCTAAATCATGGAGATTAAATAGTTACAACCTATATTACTTTTGATACCAGGTCACTTAATTTCCAGCCATTTGATTTCAATTGCACAAGTTTAAGCTTCTGATGCAATAAATGAGAGCTGAGGTACCTCGCCCATATTTTGACAGGTTTTCACAGGCAAGCACCCTTTTTACTGTGAATATTTTGATGATCGATTCTGCTTTCCATGACATTGTATGTTCATATTAATTCCTTAAATGGCGGTTAACACCCAGCCATCATTCCGTGTTTCAAAGTGCAATTTTCATAGGTTTTGGTGCGCCCACAGATTTTGCGGCCATTTTGCTGATTCTGGTGCCACCAGCACACAGGGATGTCGCAGGGCAGAGCCTAGTGAGTTAAAACATCCCACAAACGAAACTAAAATGAACTTGCCACCTCTGATCATACATAGATAACAATATTGTGTATTGCAGGAACCCTCCCCATATGCTCCGTCAAGCTTATCAGGCCCGTCATCTCTTTTCTGCTGCACTGGGCAAAAATGTAAGTCTTGAGTTTTGCAGATAAAAACCCCTCCCCACAGCAGGCCTGTTTCACAGCTGATCAACATCCTCTTTCTGCATGCCACTGCAGCCCGTTTAAACCGTGTTCATTCTAAGAGAACCGGGCTGTGGGCACATACTGTCCAGATTAGCAGACTTGTGTAACTCTAGTAGATACACTTTGTGCTCGATCATTTATATTTTGCCATAGCCATAGTTTCGACTTTTGCAAAACACTGGTGAGGACACATTAACAAACCACTTTCATTATTTAAAAGAAACATGCATTGTCAAAATTAATAGTTTTACTTTATTTAGACTGTGCCACATGCTCTGTCACTTGTATTTTGGGCTGCAAGCCTCTATTTAGAGTCTATATAAAATCTACACCAGTGCTATTAGGCGATAAAGATAATTCTACTCTAGGTTATTTTTAGATGCAGTCGATCGCCTAATGCTATGAGCTCATTTATACTCCAAATAGGCTTTGTCTAGTTCATATAACATTGAAATAAATTTTATATCAAAATTGATATCAACATTTTTTATATCCAACGTACTTTATATAACTAATGTTATATTCATTTTATATCAAATATTTTGTATATACGTTTTTATATAATGTATTACATTTTTAAAAAAATGTTGTATATTTTTATTTTAAAGATTCATTTTCCGCTTCCTATCGCATAAAGGCCACACCCCTCACCTTCATCACTGTGTCACAACGCAAAACCCTATGTTCACAGTCCCTATGTGGGGTACATTTAAAGGCACCCTTAGCTGAACAGCTGCATTTAAACACTGCCACCAAAAACGGTCTTGTTTTGCTTTTATTTCCTTTGAATGACAGGAAGTTATATACTTCAACAAAAACAGCCCTGCTTTACTGTTATTTCACACGAGGGGAAAGAATGTCAACACTACAAAGAAAAACGGCTTCTGATTACCCTTTCACATTAACAGCTGCCCTTTAAACACTGCAAACGAAAACCGGCTTGGCCTTATCTTTATGTTCAGGTCAAATTAAAGAACCATGGGAAAAGGGGGCCTTCCCCTCCTTATCGATGGACCAACAGCAAATGCAAACTTATTCAAAAAGGAGAAATCAATCAAAGAATCCTGTGACCCGCAAGACAGGATTTTAAACATTTAGAAGCAAAAAGCATGCACACGTTTGAAAAGAAAAACTGCTTTTAAAAAGCCACAGTGAAAAGATGGCACTGCTCACGCAGAAAATGGCAAGGAAATATGGTGGGGGTTGACCAGAGCCAATGTACATTATGTTCCAACCCACAAAACTCCAGTCACCTTTGCAGAGACATTTACTGCCGCAAAAAAATGTTTGGGCTGAGGCAGGAGCTTCAAATGACACAGCCCCACTTCCCACTGAATATCGCACTTATCCTATAACCACCCTGCAATAAAATGTGATCTTGGAGAGGGCGTCATAATTCCCTGCTTTGCAGACATGAATGCAGAAGTCCAAAGATTTCAAAAGAGGCAGTGTGGCTAGAGCTTGATCAGGTGGTGTGAGCTGCTTGTTGCACCACCTTCAAAAGAACCCACACCACTTCAAAGAGACATAAAAAAAAACTCTGGTTACAGGCTTAGCCCAGGGAGACAGATGGCTGTGTGGGGAGGAAGCGTCTCTCCCACAGGTGGAACAAGACACTCCCAAGTTACATTAAAAGACTCACTTTGGGCATTTTCGCAGCAATCTGAATAAGAATCCATTTAGTTTTAAGCTATTTTTCATGTCATTTCCAGCCAGGTGGGTTTAAAGAGACTAATTGCATTTCCCTAGGACTTTGGGGACTGAAATGGCCAGTTAAGACTAGTTTCTGGCTGATATGAACAGGTGACCAATATGAGAGTTAATGAAATGATGGAAGATGAAATTAGTAATATGCTGGATCATTTGCAGAGTCATAACTGTTATACATTTTATGAAAATTACAAAAATGTACCAAAGGGCCATGTTGCCTCGTACGGAGTTGGCGATTGGCTTACATAAATCCCTATGAGCAACTGAAACTACATATCTATTTCAAATGGCTGGGGCGGGGCTTGTATAAGTATGATGTTATGAGTCATAACTGGTTTTTGCCAAAAAGTGGTCATGAGAACCAAGAATTGTATTAAATGCAAAAGCACAGATGGTGCTCTCTTCTCTTGAACCAATCATGGCTGGGGGTGGAGAGACAGAGGAACTGTCCAATCCTGGTGGCAGGGATTATTACAGGGTACTCTTCCCCCCCCCCCCCCCGATTGTAAAGTTGATTGTCATTTGTGCTATATAAGGGGGGCTGTACTAGGTCAGGGAGACGGACACCAAAATCCGGGGAGAAAGGAGAAGGAAGATGGAGAGAAGGCAGATGAACCTTACCATCCTTGAGCATGCAGTGGCCAGACCCCTTGCCCTGGCTGTCCAGTGTGTCCTGGGGCAGAGAGACAGAGAGGAACTGTCCAATCCTGGTGGCAGGGATTATTACAGGGTACTCTTTCCCCCCCCCTCCCGATTGTAAAGTTGATTGTCATTTGTGCTATATAAGGGGGGCTGTACTAGGTCAGGGAGACCGACACCAAAATCCGGGGAGACGGGAGAAGGACGACCGAGAGATGGCAGCTGAACCTTACCATCCTTGAGCGTGCAGTGACCAGACCCCTTGCCCTGGCTGTCCAGTGTGTCCTGGGATCCAGCTGGCTTTCCTGAATCCCAAACCAAGGCTTGCTTTGTAAGTAACATATAACACCAGTCCTAAATTGCATAAACCCTTGATTTTTGTAGCATTGCATCCCATATTTCTCCCATTGAAAACCCAGTCAGTGTAATTCAATCACCTTCTCATAGAAGAATCTCTTATTTGCTTGTGTATGTTAGCATATCGCCTTTGAAAAACCTCTGTGTCTGTGTAAATCCTTAGTATATGTTTAAGTAAATCAATGAATTCCTCCATTGAAATTCACGGTACAGGATTGTTGAAAATCGAAATTAACCATCTTGTACCTGGTGTTGTATTTAATTATTATAGCCGTTAAAGTGTTGCCTCAAAAGAATTAGCCTCCTTGTAACTGAAAACCGAATTTGTCAATGTGGTGTGTGCATTACCAAACTAATTTCCTTTCATTCTGTCCTATTATACTCCAAACCGTTGTTCCATTGTGAGTAATACCTTTTGCATAGAAGTCTACCTGTTATGTGCCTCCGTCTTTGTCATTGAAAACCGATTTTCCTATTGTAAGCTAACCCCCTTCCCTGAGCTGCCTGTCATTGTAAGCCCCAGTGTATCCGAATTTCCATTTGCCACTGTATTTTTCCTTGCGCATTTGCTTTCTCCCAAAACCGATTTTCCCACTTCATGTCTATTTTTGCCCTGGTGTGCTGATTACTATTCTATAACGTTCCCTATCACCTTAGTGTAAGCAATACGAATTTCCTTTTTGTTCTGTCCCCTAGCAGTTGTGAATAATAATCAAAATCCCATTCTGCCAGTTTGCTCCAAAAATGGGTTTTCACTTTATTTGCTAGCTTCCCATCTAGGGGTGGTGGGCTTTACCCCAAATTCGAATTTCTGTATCTCTTCCTACTGCTTGCCACTGACTTCCATTAAAAGGAATCAAGTTTAATTGATGTTTAAGGGTGAGTGTTGCGGGGTGGGGGGGGCAAGAGTGCTAACACTGTGGCGCTGTCACTTTCGACCTGATGGTATTTTCCTGTTTTGTCATTAAAACAAAAGCAAGTGTAACGGTCCATTTCAACCTGATTGTATTTTCCCGTTTGTTGTCGTAACAAAAGTGAGTGTAATAGCCCATCTCTACTTGGTCGCTCTAGATAGGATATTGTAATTGTGTTGCCACAATTGTGGTGGCTGCTATTTTTTGTTTCTTTTTAATTAATAAATAAATATCTTATTGATACACACCGGCCTGTTTCCTAGTCCATTGTGACACAGGGTGTTTGTGGAGGTTCGGTGCGAGACAGGTTGGATGCCTACTCAAAAAAAGAATCTGTGGTTTATTAAAAATAAAAAGCGCTTTATTGTATGCCACATTCGTTGTCTGGGAATGAGTCCCTAGCTGGAGTGTGCCGTGTTGTAAACCTGTGATACTATCTTCGTCGAGCAAGCAACACCACAACACGCTCCCGTGTTTACATTTTTATACAAAATGTATATTCAGTTTATATCAAAACTGATATAAATTATACCCACTTGATATGAAAAATCAATTTGACATAAAATGTATATCAAAACATTTCGATATATTCAATTGATATCAAAGGGGGCAGGACTAAAGACACAAAGGGGACGAGCCCACCTGTCATTTTGCATTGCGAAAAAGGGGCCCCATTGATATTTTATTAATATTGCGCTCATAAACAAGTGTTTCAGAGTGCGACCAGACAAGGTAAGGGAAGGGAAGGGCTGGGAAACGAGGGAGAACAAAACACGATATTACTAGGCCCAGTGACCTTGAGAACGCGCACATGCATGGGAGCGGGAGAGGGGAACAGTGCATGGGGAAGGGGGTGGAGAAGTGGAAAGTGCGTCGCAAAGGAGAAAACAGATGATTAATAATAAATAAAAAGACGACAAACCGTGGTAGGGATTGCAGCCAACATTAACTACCGATGTATAAGCTGCACATGATCAGTTTGAATTTCTTGAGAGCTAACTTGTTTCCACAAACTTGAGGGCAAAGGACCCCATAAAATTGGGATGACTAAAAGTAACATCTCATTCATAGACTATAAAAAGATGAAGGCCAGAGTTGGTCCTACCTGAAAATACCATCTTAATGTTTTACTGGGATGATAATCCAGTCATTGACAGCAACAGGGCATCTTTACTGACCCACCATTAATCCATTGTAACAGGTAAAGTCTTGATACTGGTAACATTGATCTCAAACGTGTTAGACTTGATGTGCTGATCCCTTAACAAGAGACCACTACAGCATTACATCATTAAACATGTAGTCTGTTTTTGTTTGGGATTATAAAAGAAACCCTGTTTTTTGTGTGATGGGCCTTATCCAATGCAGTTAAAGCAAAATCTGTTTTGTTCAGTCCAAGTTTACTTTATCATTAATTTGGCTGTCTCCCTTATCAATTCTGACGTTGTATATCTGTTAAATCATTGCTATATTAAGGGGAAACTGAATTACTTGCTCAATGCGGAGATTACCACAATATATTATCACTTTATCAGCAGGTTAGCACACTGTTGAAAAGCCTACATTGTGACATCCCCACCTCACTCTTCCATTAACTATCTGCCATACAATCCATGCACCTCCCCCAACCAGGTCTCTGCTGCGCCTCCGCCTGTCTCTGCAAACTTTTTTCCCTATTTCTCATTCACAATACACCTCCCCAACCTCGCCCGTGCATGGCATGCCTTCCCTCCCAGTAAAGTAGAATTGGTATCAAAAGTCAAATCTGCCTAGCCGTCCTATGCTCGTATTGCCATTGGCTGAACTAGGTCTTTCCTCTCCTAGTCTCCCTCCTTGTATCTATCCTCTTGACCCTTTTGCTAACTTCTTGGACCTTCCCAGCCTGTTACGATGTAGCAAACATGTTACTAATCCTGAACAACCCGTCTGCAGACTCCCTCTTCCCTACCCACCATCCACAACCTTGCCTACGATTGCCCTGTGCCCCCGCCCCCCTACCCCCGCCCATCCACTACAAGGTTGTGGAACATAATATTGAACTGTAAACCGTCATGCCTAGAGTATTGCAGTTTCTGTTACTGCCTCCACGGGGTTTTACTGCAAACGCTCCATTTAACTTCATTTATCCACGTCTTGTGGCACAGCTGTCAATTTTCATGTTTCTTCTTATGGTTTCTAATCCATCCATCCATGTATGTTGCCCATCCCCCTTAATTAAATAGGGTGACTCTATAACCCAATACACTCCTACACAAACCATCTTCCACCTCTTCCTCCCTTCCCGCCTGCACTGCCACTCACTTCTGCTCCCTTCTCTTCGGTTTCTACCAATGGAATGCCCCCACACGCCCAATCATCATATTAAAGGTCTACTTCTTTTCATGGCTTCAAAGTCTTTGTACAAAAAAAGTCATCATCCATCTCTTGAAGGAGCTACTGGTGCCTACAGTGGCATCAATCCGCCACTGTGGCCATGTCCCCAACTTGATCATGTGAACTAATATGCATCTTGGGTGCCCTCGTGTGTATGCTGTAAATAATTGTACTGTAAATTGCATTGGCATCATGTTTCAACTACATTTCATTAACCAACTTTTGTAAAGCAACAAACGGGTTTACCTCACTAAATATTGTTCCGTCTGTTTGAAGCCTTATGTTCAATGTTTGAATGTGCAAAAATTGTGAAGGCCGGAGTTGTGCAACCTGGCAATATATTTATGCAAATATTGAAAATAGGCTATGGAAAACTACTTGACATTTATTAGATTGTCAAACTGCGTATAGAAGGTTTGTAAAAACATGTATTTTATCCAGTTTAAACTAGGCGTTTATGGGAATTGTCAAATTGGGAATATATGTGATTGCCAGACTACTACATTGTGGTTGGACAACCTGGACAATACTGGGATGGTCAAACAAGGCATACACTAGATGGGCGGTAGTAAGTGCAAAGAATGGGTGCCAGTGAGGCAATATAGCGTTGCCTGTCCTTATCTGTGCCAGACTCTGACGTTTGACAATTACAGTATCACCCCCCCCCCCCCACCCCATCGCCAATCTGACAAACTGAATAGACGGTTTAGAAAAAATGGACCTATACTTGGGTTGTCAGATTTTTGAAAACCGTGTTCACTGTGCAGACGGGGGTCTATATGAGAGGGAGCGATCGAGATCACGTTTGCTGGGGTTATCTAGCTCCTGCTTGTATCCTGGTAGAGGCTAGTTGGCTCAATACCAACCTTTACTACAAGCTGCTATGGGAGAATCATCTATGACAGAAGTCTGTGTTTGGGAATGTATGCAAAGGAGTAGGTCGCATCTAGAATACATTTTAAGTGAAAGCTAATAAAATGGTTTGAAACTTTTGTTGTGCATGTCATGTGAAATGTTGCTCTCCGCGTATTACTCCTCTTTTCCTGTTGGTAGCTCCTGCTTACTGGGCCTATCTGGATACTTCTTTTAGCTCCTGTTGAATTAAATCTTTATTTCTCCGGCATGGGGTCTGGCATGGATTCGCATGCTCGTGAATATTCCCTGTCGTCAGGCTGGGAATCCTCGGTAAAGAAAAAATCCGTTTCAGTTTAGTTTCTGAACTGTCTTTCTCCCTGTCTTTCTAACAATCACTAGTCTCTGGTTCATACTGCCCCCAGCCAATGACTGCCCTCTACCCAAGTCCCTCCTCGGGCAGCCATCTTCAGATTCCTACTGCACGTTCAAGTGTTGGGAGTCCTCGTGCTATAGCTCTCGAGCTTTTACTGTGTTTTGCGATTTAACGATTTTATTTTTTTAAATTTTTATAATTTTATTTTTAATTTTTATTTTATTTTTTTCTCAGAGTTTACTCACATTTTGTTCAGTCAATCGAGCCTCAAGCTCCACCTATTCTACTTCCGTTCAACAGGGACCCGTTTCAGAATTTTCTACACCCCTCAAGGGCGAGTTTTCGTCGAGTTTCGCTTCTTAGGCCTACCCCGCGTGGACATTGCCCAGGACAAAGGAAACGCAATGCCCGGATCCAAGCTTTTCAGGAGCTGCCTGGATGCGGATTACAAAATGTCTTCAAGGAAGATGAGCACTCTGGTGCCTCTACTGCCTTCAGGACGACAAATCACAAGTGGAGAAGGACTCTGCGTTTTGTAAGAATATGTCCGAACGGACCATGAAGGATCGTCTTACTCGACTCCCCAACTGGCTGGAGGGGACGAGCCCAGCAGCAGGTGAGAAGTAGTCCAAGCGGTCTTCTAAGACCTTTTGAGGGCGTTCCGGCGACAGGGTCCCAACAGAAGGCAAAGCACCGCGAGTCCGCGGACACCGGGAGCGCCTATGGGTTGGGCTCTTTGGCTGCTAGGCAGGGCGCGATGTCACCAACGCCATCACCCATGAGCCAACGCTCTGGCTCGGGGGAAGGGGGGGAGAGGAAGTCGGAGAACCCGGGTAAGCTTCGGGAGAAGTCCCGGTCGATCCCGATAGAGGCAGCCGAGGGGGAGCGAGGCAGCAACTCTCCCCCCAAGGTGAAGGCCTCGGGCGCACCCAAAGTTGCGAAGTCCCTGTTTCACCCAGCTAAGGCCTCAATCGAAGGAGTCGTGGCAGCCCTGGCGAAGCCTGCGGAGGCTATCCTAATGGAGACGACCTCCCGGCCTAGAGTTTTCCTGTCGCCACAGAGCGAATCCCCTTTTCAGCCTATCGATAAGACCCCTGTGAAACCCTGAGCGGAGAAAGAGGGGGGTGCACAGTAGCCATTACAGACACAGATGCCACCTCTGAGAGCTGGCTGGCGTTGCAAAGATCCTGGACAAGAAGTTTCAGGAGATCCGGTCCTATGGGAGGGATCCTGACGAGGCGTACAAAGAAAGCAACGGTGGTGCCGACGAGGAGCCGCAGGCCATGGAGGAGATGGAGGATCCTACTCCCCAACCGCCGCTCCTGTCGCAACGGGTGCCTATGCCACACAACAACTCAGGAGCAATCTTGATGGCTATTCAGGCCTTGTGTACAGAGATAAGGACAAGGTTGCCCTTACACCAGCGGACGATCCAGCTGAGCCTGGACTGTCGGGAAGCCCACAGAGCAAGCAGAGGCAAGTCCACCCCCTCCTTTCCAGCCTTCACAGCTTTCTCAGCCTTCACCACCTTCCCCTCCACCGAGGGATGAGACTGGAACGCGGACGGACGACGGTGGTGATGACGGAATGGACCTCCCATCACCACCCGCTCGGCCCCCCCTGATGAAATTGGCTCCTTCCACGCCATGATCGCCAGGGTATCTGAGATCATCCAGCTCTGCCCTGAAGAATAGAAGGAGGGTTTTCTCTACCAATGGTGGGAGGCCAAGAGGAAGACTGTCCTTGCAGTCCTGTTACTGGATGACATCTGGCACGAGGGGCTGGTGCTCCTGAAGAACCTGTCCATGGCTCCTGCTAAGAGACCGGTATGAGAAGAAGTACCGGGTCCCGGACTCGGCCCCTGTGTGCCTCAGGGCACAGCCGTCCCCGGATTCAGTGGTCTCCGCGGCAGCCAAGAAGAAAGCGGTGGGGGCGATGGCTTCAACTTCACGTCCCCGCCGGACGGCGAGGGGAAGAAGCTGGGCGCCATGGGACGACTGGTCATCTCAGCGGCCACGTATGTTAAAGCGGCCAACGCCCTCGCAATCGTGGCACGCTATGACAGGGAGCTGTGGTTCAAGATCGCTCCCCTACAGGACTTCCTCCCGGACGCCAAGAGGGCTGAGGCCCTAGAAATCCTACAGGAAGGCGAGGTGGCTTCTGACCACGCCATTATGGTGGCCACGGACCTCGCTGACACCAGTTTTTATCAGATGCGCAACAGTGTTTGCCTTCGCCGGCGTGGTTGGCTCAAGGCCACTGACTTCCACCAGGACATGGAGACCAGGGTTCTGGACATGCCCTTCGACGGAAACAACCTGTTCGGCAAGACAGTGGATGAGTCACTGCAGGCCATCAAGACAGACACCGAGACGGCTCGGGCGTTGGGTGTTGTACAACAACGACGGCCGTCCTTTCGGAACTCCGGAGGCAAGCAAGGTGCCTCCAAAGGATTCGGCGGCAGTTCCTCGTACTGCCAAGCGGCCCGCTCCTCGTCGCAGGAAGCCTACAGAGGACACGGCAAGACAGGAGGATCGCGTTGTCATCGCCAAGGAGGCAAAGGCGGCAAGGACGCGACGAAACGGGACTGAACCGGCCGTGGCGTCGGGCCCCCACCCGAGCACCCCGGTGGGAGGCCGGCTGGCGAAATTCATCAGCGTGTGGGAGTCCATCTCCACTGACCGTTGGGTGCTGGATGCTCTGGCCCGTGGGCACATTCTGGAATTTCAGAGAAGGTGCTCCCGCATACCACCCGTGGCCAGAAAGGAATACCCTGTCCCACAACTACTTATGGAGGTACAAGCGATGCTAGGAAAGGGAGCCATAGAACTCGTCCCAAAAAGACTTCAGGGCTCCTGAGTGTACTCACAGTACTTCCTCGTTCGGAAGAAGACAGGCGGTTGGCCCTTCCTCGTCTAAACAAGTACATCAAGTCTCAGAAATTCCGGATGGTCACCCTCCAGCACGCGTTGGGACAGCTGGAGGAAGGCGATTTCCTATCGTCACTGGACTTGGAGAATGCCTACTTCCACATCCCCATTCTAAAGGGACATCGTAAATTCCTACGATTCGTGGTCCAGGGGCGGCACTATCAGTTCAAGGCCCTTCCCTTCGGATTGAAGTCGGCGCCCAGGGTGTTCACTAAGTGCCTGGCAACTGTGGCGGCGCGGCTGCGCCTGCAGGGGATCCACGTCTACCCCCTACCTGGACGATTGACTCATCTGAGCAAAGTCAAGGGAACTCGCTGTCAATCACACAGCGAAGACCGTCCAACTGCTCACGGATCTGGGATTCTCAATCGACTTCGCGAAATCCCACTTGGTACTGTCGCAAGCCGCCCTGTTCCTGGGAGGCAGACTCGACACAGTGGCGCGATTGGCTTCACCATCGGAGGAAAGGACGAAGGCCATGCTGGGCAAGGTGCAATGGCTGTTGACCATGGACGCGGCCAGGGTGAGGTCCATCAAGTCCCTACTCTGCATGATGACCTTGTGCATCTACCTCGTGCGCCTATGCAGGCTGCGGATGCGACCACTGCAAGAGTTCCTCGATGCCCGTTGGATGCAAGCGGCGGGCAGTTTCGAAGACGGGATCTCACTCAACGAGACTTTCCGCCAAGCGATCTGGTGGTGGGGCACCCGCACGCATCTTGTGGCGGGCATGGACTTCCAGACCCCGGCACATCAGGAAACGGTGATGACAGACGCCTCCTTGGAGGGATGGGGAGTGCACACCGGAGATCTCCATGCAAGAGACCTTTGGCTACCGGAGGAGAGGTCACTACACATCAATGTGCTGGAACTCCGAGCCCTCAGGTCGTTCCTTCCGTCCCTCAAGGGCAAGGTGGTGAGGGTCTTTACCGACAACACCACCACGATGTTCTACATCCGGAAGCCTGGGGGCACCAGATCCCCAGCCCTATCCAAGGAAGCGCAGGATCTGTGGCACTGGGCCGTCCCCCAAAGGATGTTTCTGGTACCCTTCCATCTGGCAGGAATGAAGAACACCATTGCTGACTCACTCATCAGGGAGCTGCGCTCGCGCCACAAGTGAGAGCTGCGGCAGGATCAAGTGGATCTCCTAATCCGACGATGGGGCAATCCCCAGATCGACCTATTCGCGCCAAGTGCCGGAGGTTTGCCAGCAGGTTTCCCCAGCCAGGGAGCATGGGCGATGCCTTCTCATTCCCCTGGGACGGCCTGTTCCTGTATGCGTTCCCACCATTGCCGTTGCTACATCGACTCATCAGTCAACTCAGACGGTCCTGGTGCAGGATGATCCTCGTCTAACTGACGTGGCTGAGGCTGATTTGGTTCCCGGACCTTCTGGACATGTCAGCGTCCCCCTGCCCCAGTAAAACTGCCGACTGATGCAGATCTTCTTGCCAGAGAAGGAGGCGCCATGCTCCACCACGACCCGGGGTTGCTGAACCTGCAGGCCTGGCTCCTGCAGCACTGGAGTTTGGAGGGTACGATATCCCGGCGGACTGCAAGGAGGTGCTTGCAAAGGCCACGGCGTCCTCGACTATTAAGTGCTATGGACACAAATGGAAGAGGTTCTCTGTCTGGTGCCATGCACATATGATTAACCCTCTGCGGATTCCGGCCCCTCAAGTGCTTCCGTACTTGCTGTCGCTGGCCAAGGTGGGGCTGGCTCATGCCTCCAAGATCCATCTGGCAGCTATCTCCTGCTACACCAGAAATCTGGGGCGATCTATCTGTGGTCCCATCGCCTGGTGAAGGAGTTCATGAAAGGACTGTTCCGATCGTTCCCGCCGGTGAAGGTCCTGGCACTGGCATGGGAAATCAACGTGGTGCTGTCCAGGCTCATGGGGCCGCCATTCGAGCTGCTACATTCCGCACCGTTGAAGTTCCTGTCGTGGAAGACAGCGTTTCTTGTGGCCATCACCTCCGCACGACGAGTGGGAGAGATCCAGGCCCTTTCCTGTAAACCTCTATACCTAACATTCCACGAGACGAGGGCGGTGCTGAGGATGCGCCCCTCCTTCATGCCCAAGGTGCCGTCGGACTTCCATCTCAACAAGCCCTTGGTGTTACTGGTTTTCTTCCTGTCGCCGGCCGAGAGGACTTTGCCCTTGCTAGATGTGGCTAGAGCGCTGAAGTTCTACGTGGACCACACGAAGAGCCTGCGGAAGACATCACAGCTGTTTGTGAACTTTGGACCTGTGAATCAAGGGAAGGCCCTCTCGAAGGCTTACATTTCCAGATGGCTCTCCGGCTGCATTATGCACTGTCACCGGTTGGAAAACCAACCCTTGTCCGGCTGTCCGAGAGCCCATTCGGCCAGAGCAATCGCTGCTACCACGGCGTTCCTGCTGGTGTGCCCCTGCTGGACATCTGCAGGGCTGCTACGTAGAGATCGACGCACACCTTCACGAGATTCTACTGCGTCGATCAGGATTCCAGGGAGGAGTCCAGAGTCGGCCAGGCAGTGCTGCGCAACCTGTTCGCCTGAAGGTGGGCCTGGTGAGGAAGTAAGAGTTGCTTAAGCATTTCATCAACTCAACATTAATGTTGAGCCTTGCCACCTCCCGTGGTTGTGCATGTGTGTACTGCTATGTATTCTTGTATTCATGAGCATGTGAATCCATGCCAGGCCCCATGCTGGAGAAGGAACAAGTTACTTACCTGTAACTGTTGTTCTCCAGCATGGGCCTGGCATGGATTCACATGCGAACCCTCCCTCCTACCCCTCTGCGGCTCTTCTCTTGGTCCTACTGCCACTTTTTGTGCTACCAAATTGGAAAATGGCTGCCAGAGGAGGGGCTTAGGTAGAGGGCAGTCATTGGCTGGGGGCAGTATGACCCAGAGACCAGTGATTGGTTATTAGGAGAAAGTTCAGAAACAAAACTGATATTTTTTTTTACCGAGGATTCCCAGCCTGACTGGGAATATTTATGAGCATGCGACTCCATGCCAGACCCATGCTGTAGAACAGTTACAGGTAAGTAACTTGTTCCTTCTCTCTGATGCCTATACCAGGAAATGTTTTTACTGTCGTTAATAGTGGTTTATATGTGCAGGTCCTACCCAGCCCTTAGTACCAGCACTTTTATTTTTTAGCATTTCAGTACCTGCAGTTCTCAAACGCCTGAAAGAGAGTACTGTTACTCAACCATTATGCGAGGTGCAAATGAAAGCCTGATGTGAAAATTAAAGCTTTTCGTTTAACTTTATTGCAACTTGAAGGACTAAGCTTCTTCAGCCTTTGCTAGGGAAAGCAGCTCCCCCCCTCCTTCCTCCTCTCTCAACCACTGCAGTGGCCATAAGATCCCCTTCAGGCTCCAACCTGCAGAACAAAAGGGGGGGGGGCAAACGTGCATATACTGTGCCCTCAACGCACTAGGTGCGGAACACTGCTTCGGTAAGTGGGCTTCACCTGTTACCAATAGTGTCCTTTCCTGGAGCAGGCATTGATTTGGAAAGCCTGGGAAATTGCAGTGTCTATTGTAATATGTATATGCTTAAGTAATTGCAGTTGTGAAGGGAACGTTTTCCACGGACAACTCAAACACAGCTCCATTTATACTAAATTCCTTATTATGCAATAATAAAACTCCCCCCTTCTAAAGATTACTTTACAGCTATGACATCTGCTAGTTTGATATGCAAAAAAGAAAGTCTCGTTTTATATAGATTTCAAACTTTCCTAACACCATGCAGAACAAACCGGAAGTATGTGTGAAAGGATCTCGGATACACTTCTTTTACCAAGGTGTGTGCTCCTTTGCACATTTACAGGCCGATTCATGGAATTAATGTGCGCCTACAAAACGGCGCACGCGTGCGAAAACGTGCGATTCGCAGAGAAATAGCGAAAATCGCAGTGCAAGTGCGATTATCGTACAGAAAACATTGCACATCAATTCATGGAAGTCCGTGCACGCGCGAAATGTGGGATGTAAAAGTAGGCTTAACACGGGGCGTCACACGCAGAATGGGGAACAACTCGTGAAAATGTGGGCGTCACGGGGGAAGTACAGGAGGCAAGTGCGCAGAACGCCCACACGCTCGCCTACAACACGTATTCATGGAATCGAATAGGGAAAAACAGCGCACGGCCAAAGATGCACAGGCCCATACTTGTCCGCCACACAAAAGCACGCGGTAGCGTCCCTGCGCAGGAAAAAATGTGCGCCAAAGTCCCACACGCGATCGGGCCTGGGGGAAGCGTGTGCGTGTATTTCAGGGGTGCGCGTGAAGTTTCTCACACGATTGGCCTGGGCGCGTGTATTTCAGGGGCTCGCAGGTGTTTTCACACGCGATCGGGCCTGGGGGAGTGGGGTACATGTATTTCAGGGGCTCGCGGGTGTTTTCACACGCGATCAGGCCTGGGGGAGCGTGTGCGTGTATTTCAGGGGTGTGTGTGAAGTTCCACACGCGATTGGCCTGGGCGCGTGTATTTCAGGGGTGCGCGAGAAGTTCCTCACACGCGATTGGCCTGGGCACGTGTATTTCAGGGGCTCGCGGGTGTTTTCACACGCGATCTGGCCTGGGGGAGCGGGGTACGTGTATTTCAGGGGCTCGCGGGTGTTTTCACACGCAATCGGGCCTGGGGGAGCGTGTGCGTGTATTTCAGAGGTGCGCGTGAAGTTCCACACGCGATCGGGCCTGGGGGAGCGGGGTATGTGTATTTCAGGGGCTCGCGGGTGTTTTCACACGCGATCTGGCCTGGGGGAGCGGGGTACGTGTATTTCAGGGGCTTGCGGGTGTTTTCACACGCAATCGGGCCTGGGGGAGCGTGTGCGTGTATTTCAGAGGTGCGCGAGAAGTTCCACACACGATTGGGCTGCGTGCGGGCATTTCAGGGCTGCGCGTGAAGTTTTTCACGCGATCGGGCCTGGGGGGGGAGCGGGGTACCACTCACTGTCTGCCTTGCGTGTAGAAGAACACGTAGCCAACACCCGCTGTGAAGTAATAGCGTGTGAACCCCAACGGATGGAAAACACACGCACCGCACTAAAAGCACGTACAGAGCAGTGTAAAGGCACGCGGGATCTCCAAGCCCTGCCAGGGCAACGCCCGTGCGCGAAACGTCAGACGCGCTTACGCTGTAAGGGCCTTTCGTCCAATTAAATCGCGTACGCGTGCTGACGCGCTTACGCGCTAAGCCCCTTTCCTCGAATTTCACGCTGACGTGCAGGATTTTCACGTGCCAAATCACTCCGTATAAAGCTGGCCATGCGAAAACACACGGAAGACCACGCTCCTGCCCAGAAGGCCGAATTACTGCCCCCCCAGTGCCCTGAGCAGCCTCCCACGTGCCATCTGCTGCTGCCTGCCTGCTGCCACCGTGCCCTGCCATTTGGTGCCTGCACATCAGCCATCTGCAGGGGTCCAGTTGCTGTGTCCACCCCTGCTGGAACAGAAGACTCCCGACTCGGATAACATCGCTCCACAGCCCAGCCCCAGGACCCAGTTGCCCACCCACTCCTGCCCCTGGGGTTGCCATGTCGGGCACATCAACATCTGGCACCAGTGGCAACCCCCGGCCAGAGGGGCAGAGGGGCACCAGCTTCACTGCCACTGAAGTTGGTGTCCTGGTGGAGCAAGTCCTGGGGCAGTATGATGCCCTCTTCGGATCGTCCCGCGCCAACAAGGGAGGACGGGAGAGGATCTGGGCCGACTGTGTGGTTGCCATCAACACGGAGGTGGTGGCAACCCGCACCATCCAGAAGGGCAAGAAGCGCTAGGAGGACTTGAGGTCCAGGACCCCCATAAAGGCCCGGCGCCTCGTGGAGGGGGACCGGGGCCGCATGAGTTCCATCCAGATGAGGGTCCTGGAACGCGTGCACCCAGCGCTCCACGCCCAGGTCCTTGAGAGGGAGACCCGTCTGGAGTTGAGCGGTAAGTGGCCAAGCATTGCTGTGTGAGACAGGGCATGTTGCAGTGTGGTGGTTGTCTGATACTTGCCTGTAAGTGTGACATAGGCTATGTACGCATGTATGTGTGCAGGGACATCATGGTAATGCATGTGCGACCAGTAATGTGTGAACCGCACGGTTGTTGCATGTGTTTAAATGCGACATGGGGAGCCCTATGCAGATTGTACACATGAGAGCATGGCAGTCTCTGTTCCTGGACATGGGTGGGGGTGAGGGATGGGTGCTGATGCCAGGTACATATATGGTATCCATGTCTGTGTGCCTGACCTGCGTGTCTGTGACTTGTGAATGCCATGGATGCATGACACATGTCTGTGACAATTTACAGATTCACCGATGCAGCCTAGTCATCCTTGTACCCACTGTGATTCGGGTGTACGGGGCCAGATGGATGTGACTGAGGTGAAGTGTGTGCATGTGATAGGCATGACCCATGATGCATGTGAGTTCCATTACATTGTATGTTTAGAGAGTCCATTGGACATGTATGGAAATGTCCATGGCATGCACCATGACTGTCACTGTGTGTGTTTTGCCTGGACTGACACATGTGTTGTGGAGGGACATGATGGAAGTGTACTTTGACAGTGGCACTCATCTGCTATTGCTTCCTGTCTAGGGGACCATTGTACAGTACCCTGATGCTTGTGTTCTATGTCTCCCTCTACGCAGCGGCTAGTGAAGAAGAGGGCGGAGACGACGCTGTGGAGCAAGGCGGCGGGGATGCCCCCACGGCTGCAGCGGAAGGGGTGGGTGAGCCCCCACAGGGGCCTGCTACTGCGGAAGACGGTGAGGAGCCATCCAGGTTGGTGGTTTCCACAGAGGAGGAGGAGGCCGCCACTGAGCCGCACATGGGGCCTGGTGGGGGCATCCCTGCTGGTGCAAGTGGTGCAGTCCAGGGGCAGGAGCAGGAGGCAGCACAGGTCACCGTGGAGGGGCCTGTGCATGTCCCTGATCCTGTGGGTGCACCACCATGCACCAGCAGGGATGCCCCGTCCCAGGCCCGTCCGCAGGTAGAGGGGATGTCCATGTCATCTGACTCCCCTCCACCTGCGGACGAGGGGATCCCTGGCCGTATGGAGAAGGTCCTGATTGGGGTTGCGATGCGCACAGCTGTGATTCGTGATGACGTGCGTGCTTCCCAGTAGGAGCACGCACGTCATCACGAAGAGCACCGTGCCGACGTGGCCCAATTGGGATCGTCCATGTTTGGGGGTTTCCTGCATGTGTCAGCCAATCTGGTGGCCCTCTCCTCCTCTGTGGAGACTATACGCCAGTCGTTCTCCTTGCCGTCTTCCGGCCCAGATGCCACCAGGGCCCCCTGTGGACCTGCCCTGACCAATGCAGCCAGCTCGGTGGGGATCCCATCCCTGCCACAGTCGGGAGTCAGAGGTCCAGCAGGGGTGGACACCACAGCAACTGTACCCCAGCAGATGGAGGATGTGCCGGCATCATCAGGCAGGGCTCGTGCACGATGGCGTCGGTGGATTCCATCAGCCTGGATGCCGTCGTGCTGGCAGAGGCAGTGGCGTCGGAGGCAGCAGCGGAGTCAACGTGGGAGGCATCATGGCTCGGGGCCATCAACATCGGAGGGGCAGGCATCGGCCGGAGGGCAGGAGGACCCAGGACGGGAAGTGTCTTCCGTGTGGCAGCGGTTGGTGCGGAGCGGCGGCGGGCAGAAGAGGCGCGGCTCACAATGGTCAGGGCGGAGAACTCCATGCAGAGGGCCCTGAGGCGGGCCGAGTGCCTCGAGGCAATCCGCAGGGGGTTAGAGGAGGAGACGGCGTCGTCCCTGCGGACCCTCGGGGCCATGGAACAGGACCGCCTCCGGGACATCGAACAGGAGTTCGATGATGCCCTGGCCCGGAACACCACAGAGTGAGCCGCTGGACTTGCCCGCCGCCTTTGTATATAGTTATATAGTTAGTGTTAGGTTTCCTTTAATTTATTTTTTTATTTGGTTGCGATTGGACAATGCGCCACATTTTTGTAAATTGTTCAGTTTTTTGTTAGTTGTCATAGTTAGGTTTCATTTGGTTGGGCTCATGGACCCGGGATTATCTTGTAAATAGTTCTTCAATGGATTTTTATTTTTTGGATTTTTTCATCGCCATGGAGCAATGGTTTTTGTTTATCATTTACACTTGGATTACTTTTCTGACTGTGACTTTGGACACCATTCATTTTGATTGTGCTGTGTGTTTTTGATTTTTTTCATGGACATTAATCTTCTTTTGGTTGTTTTGCTTTGTGGTTTTTCTCATTTCATTTCCATGCATGTTGATTTTCAATACATTTTTATTTTCATCCTTCAATGTGTCATATCATCTCATTGCTTTCACTGGCGTAACTGGCGCTGCTGCAGGGTCGCTGCGCCACTCTGTGCCACGTCTGCTTTTGGAGGCGAGAATCCATGAATACGCTGTGCGCGAGAATTGATTTTATCGCACGCGGCTGGTTCAGACCTTCGCACGGGCACGCTGTGCGCCAGCCGCGTGTGACACTTTTGAGAGGAATTACATGAATCGGCCGGTTAATCTAACTAGGCATTGCCTGCAAACAGGTTGCGCTTAAAAAGACCTGTGCGCAAGGTGCCTCGCCGAACGGCCAGCACCGAAAGCGCTACGCCGGACTGTCTGGCTTCGTAACTTGGTGAGTATCTGCACGTCTTTTCCCATTTAAAGCACTAGTCTCTCCAGATCCTAGACTGCCTTTTGAAGCCTCCCCTCTGCACTGCTAATGGAAAGAATAAGCTGCTGGGAGAGGTTAGGCAAGGCTGTGTTATAATGGAACCGGTTGTGATGTGCCCATTCCGCATACCGCAAACTGACGACGATGGGCTAGCTGGGTTCAAATGTACATACACAAACTGAGGAACGTTCTTTGCGCCTTATGGTTTCACTGGCATTTTGATTGTAGGTTTTGGTGCTTTACGTGTATTTTTATTTGATGGTAAATATTTCTAAAGCTCACCATAAAATGTCTGTCAGTGTATTATTGACCCTCCATTGCTTGGCTTTACCACCCAAGGGCACCTCTTGGGCCATCACAAGATATTAGAGATGTGCCCCACTTGGTTGGGTTTACGACACCTTTGGCACTGGCCCATTACAAGGGGTGTACTATCTGTTCTGCCAAGCTCCTGCGAGCACAGCACTATCCATGGGCTGCACCGTGTAGCTCTGAAAGGCGCACTTACGAAGCCCACCCCAAACCCCGCCCCCCATGCTTTATCTGCATGCAGAGGACGAGTGAAGGAAATTGAACCATTTGTATGTACGGTAGAAGCGTTTCTGCACAGCTTGGGGAATAGTTAATCATTTCTAAGTGGAACTGAGAAAGGAGAACAGGAAGCGGAGCGCTGCCTGTACTCTGGGGTCATGTCCTTCAAGCGTGATGTGAAACCCACAAAACTTTGTGTGCACAATTGTGTATTTGATTTTTTAAATTTTGCCTGGGCCGTGCGTGCAATGTCTTTGGCCGTAGATTTCAACCCTTGAAAATGCCCATATTGCCATTCCCATCACCTAGATGCCAGCGTGGCGTTCATAGATTCGCGAGGGCAGAATACCTGTGCAGCTCCCAGAACGGGAGTCTCTCTGGTTTCTTGTCCAGCCGAAAGCTTAACGCCTAGACCTCGTTTCCGGCTTTTTCAGTTGGCCACTGCTTGGCTAACAGCCGGACACCCAGCAAATGTTTGCCCTCGGCACTAGAAACGGTGGCTGCGCTCTCGCCTCCATGAACTGGTGGCGAGCAATGGCATGAACGCACATCCCAAAAGGAAAATTATTGGGCTTTTTTTATTTAGATGTGTTGACCTGAGGCCACTTTAGGCGCTTTTACTTCGTGCCATTTCTTTGTGTTGCAAACCACCTACTTTAGGCTTACGGTGACTTACAGGGATAAGGCATGATCACTTACTTTTTATTTTTCCGCTCAGATTTACTTGGAGGCTCGTTGCATGCATTCAGTATATAGTTGAACTCGGTGACCTATTTGGGTGAATAACGGAACACTTGATGCTTGCATTCAACTTCAAATATGGTTTTTTTCTTACAAAACACCGGAAAGGGTTGAGTCATAACTGAGCAGGGGTAATATTTCAAATTATGTGAGGCCACCGGAATAGTCATTCTTTTAAGGGACAGGTTTACAATGTTCAACGGTAACCTCCTTCTGGGTCGAAGTGGAAATGAAAGCACATGTTCATAAATGGGTCCACTTGTCCGCTGGTGCCCAAGGGAGCCTCCAGGTAGGTGGTTGATGTCTGTGGACTCCTGGTCATTGGCTCTTTCGAAAAACCTAGCCTGTCACTTTCTGCTCTCCACAAACTGACACATTGGGGCTCGTTACAAGTATGCCTATCCGGAAACAATGGTGCCAGTAAGCCTACTGGCTCTGTTATTCCCAGACTGGCATACTAAAGGTCTGCCTACCTGAGCCACCGTGCCCAACAGGTCTGACCCTGCCGGGCACACGGCCACGGTAGGCAGACTGCCCTGGAAGCACCGGCACCGTTGGCAATGGTGCCAATACCTTCGTGGTCCCCACTCCCACAGAGCCCTATGGCACTCTATGGGAATGGGAAACATTTTACCAGCGCCTGACTTTCCGTGCTGATGGGGTTGGAATGCCCCGGTGGCACCGGGAAGTCAGGCGCCATTAAACACTTTAAGGGTCCGGCGGCAACCCCGATGGTAGTAACGGGATGGTTACCGCCGGACCCGTAATGAGGCCCATTCACTTTTCATCTCGGTCTACCCAAGCTCAACGCCTCCTTCATTGAAGACTTCACAGACTTGGTCACCACCATGTCTCTCATGCATGCCAGCAACTCTTCCTTGGTGACTTCAACATCCCTGGCAACCAAGTCAATTAAGCTCTAACACAGCACATGAAAGAACCGACTCGGGTAATCTCGATCTCCGTCACCCCACTGACCTCCCTCCATCAGAGCTCTCAGATTCCGCTCGACTGGTCAGACCATCTGGCAATCCTCTGAGATTAGTCACACCAGACCTCTCAAGAAAACCAAGCAATCAAGCCTTCAGATCCCTCAAGAACTTTGCAGTGCAGACTCTCACAGAAGACCTCACCAAACTCTACCTCACATGGGCAGATGAACCAGGACTGTAACTCGTTTCTCCAAGAAATCTACATTGCCCTCGCGAACATCAGCCACCATGC
Source organism: Ambystoma mexicanum (assembly GCF_040938575.1). Lineage (NCBI taxonomy): Eukaryota > Metazoa > Chordata > Amphibia > Caudata > Ambystomatidae > Ambystoma > Ambystoma mexicanum. The sequence goes on from NC_090934.1 coordinate 234,437,916, forward strand.
CCCAGTGAACAAGGCACCTTCAAGCCTAAACCTTCAGGACCCTGTTACACCCAAGAACTCCACCTCAACAAACCATCATAAAAAAAAGAATTGGCAAAAATCCTGCTGTGCATCTGACCTTGCCCTGCTCAAGGAACTTGGTGCTATATGGAGGAGATTGATCAACACTGCCAAGGCTAACTACTACTAAATCGCCACAGCCAAGGCCAACCATCAAAGCAGCGGCCTCTTCAAAGGCCTCAGACACTGCATCAACCCTCTGCCCGACCCACCTGTAGCACACTATCGAAAAAGCCACCACCATCAACTCTTTCTTCAACAAGATCCACCAACACCACCCCTACAACACACTAAACATCATAGCTTGCAAAACCACTACCTGGACAACTTTCCAGACAGAACTATGGAAGACCTCACTGCCACTTCAGCATCCCTCAAGGTGCCATTGCATGCGGACAACATCCTCCGTACTCAAGACCCTTCCGACTGAAGTACTCCTCCCTTACCTGACAATCGGCAACGGCGCCCTAACTCTGGGCACCTTCCACTCAATCCTCAAGAATGGACAAATCCTCCTTCTTAAGAAACCAACACTGGGCCATGACTATCTGGGCAACATCACACCATCACCAATTTACCTTCATAGGTAAGAACCTTGAGAAAACAGTAGCCACGCAACTCCTCCAACATATCAAAGCCAATAACCTCCTTCAGTTCCTACCAATCTGGCTTCAGACCCAGATGCAGCACATATAACGGCTACCATCAAGGTGATATGATGGACAATGCCCTTACAATCTTCAATGATGGCCATTCTTGCCTCCTAGATCTCCTTGAACTCTCAGCCGTATTTGACAAAGTTGATCACCAGACGCTCACCGACAATCTACATTGCTCCATGATCACCGAGATGGTGGGCCTTTGGTTCAAATCCTACCGTGCAAATTACCTAAAGTTCGTACAAATGAATTTCTTCGAGATCACCAACTCTTCCATCACCGGTGGAGTCCTGCAAGGATCCATCCTGTCCTCCCAGTGATCTTCAATCTTTACATGGAACCCTCCTTGCTCCACACAACATTTACATTCACCAATACGCATATGACACGCAGATCTACCTCCAGATATCCTCCATTGAAAGCATCCCCAGGCTCAAGGCCTAACTCGCATTGATCAAGTCCTAGATGTCCAGTGCTTACCCGAAGCTTAACTGCTCCAAGACTGAATTCCTACTGCTGACCAACAAAACTGAACACCCCGACATCCAGACCTGGCTCTCTGCTATGAACCTTCAGGGCTTCCCAACCTAGCTTGCCAACCTTGGGCTCAACATCGACGGTTACCTCACGTTCAAACGGCACATAGCAAGGAAGACACAAACAGCCTGGTACCAACTTTCTCTCCTGTGGAAAATCAAGCCCTTTATCCCAGAAAACAATTTCGGATCTGCTGTCCAAGCCTTGGTGCTCTCCCACCTGGATGGTGGCAATGCCTTTTGGAAGGTCTCGGTCAACTACCCTGGCACACCTGAATGTGTCCTGCATACTGTAGCACGACTCATTAAAGGACTGCAAAAAATCGACTACCTCCCTGACCCACATCAAACTGCACTGGCACCCACTGCAAGCTTCTATCTTCAAATCCTGTTGCATGATCTACAAGGCTATGATTCTTTAGTCCCCAAGCTACCTCGCTAAGAAACTCAGCATCTCTGGAGACCTGTAGTTGTCAGTCCTCTGAATTTTGTCAAATGTGTGTCCATACGCAACCGGTAAAATAGCTCACTGGGTTGGACGCTCACTGCTGCAACCTGTCTGGGATCTGCACGTTTGAATCTTGGCAAGGCCGACTCAGCCTTTAATCCTTTTGAGGACAATAAAACCCGTCCCAATTTCGATTGAGTCATGATTGTATACAAAAATGTTATATGTAAAGTGCTTTGGATGAAAGCCAACTTGCGCATGTACAGAATATCTAATTAACTGAAAGGATTTTTGACGAAACTTGAAAGTGGACAATTCTGAGACCTAAATCCGGTAAGAGCTTTTTGTGGGCATATAGGAAATTCAGTGCAAAAAAAGGAAAAAAAACACCTTTTTCAACTTTAGATTTGTACATGGAAACACTTGTGATGCATCACCAAATCTAGTATGAGATGTCCGATGTGGCTCATTTGGTGTGACGAATCCAGGAAATGTCTCCTCACCCCAAGAGTGAGCCCAACGCCTTTGGGACCAGGACGTGGGCCCGCCAAGCTACACACCCCCTAGGGGACAGAGCTAGCATTCCACTGCGATATAAAGGACCATATCGCTGACCTGAGGAAGAATGAGCAAGCCGCCAGAGTGAAGCCATCCAGCCTGCACAGCCAAGACACAGAGGGCCCGCCCCCGGGGAGCCATGGCGACATCCCATACAGCGAGGTAGCCTGTGGAGCACTGCGCCCTACTGTCAGGCCTTGAGCTCGAAACTCCACGCGCCATACCGAGAAGTGATGTAACCAACCACCTGAGACATGGCCTTGCTGCTCCCACAGTACCCACCGGAAAGAACCGAAGCCTGTGCACTGCCACGGAAGGAACCAGAGAAGCAGGAACCACGCTGCCACCTCCCCACCCAAGGATCACCCTGCCCTTCAACTTTTGAGGTCTAAAACTTATTTTCTTTGTTAATCCATGCTTGTTTAAACTTCTTAATTGCAGCAGATTGCGATGCATTTTGATCTTAATGTTCCTCTTCAGGTCAGGCAATGATATTGGAGCTCTTTCCCATGACACTAATCTGCTAAAACGGATATGAATATACGTATGGGGGGTGGAAGGGAGCTCCCTGTTTTTATGAAGTAAGTAGCTGGTAGGGCTGCTCATTAGTCGTCGTAACACATCCCATTTCTGAAAGTTCATTTTTCAATGCTAGAAAAGTGAACAGTTCTATGATTGTTGTTCGATTCTCTTTGGTTACTTTAATAGTAACAGAACGTCTTCTGCATATAGAATTATTTGAACAACCACATACGCTGTGTGTTTTGCTATTGTTGCTCTTTTAACACTACACACCAGCCATGGGGTGACTATCTGCAACTCCTCAGTGATTCCGTGTTCATTTCGGGTACACTCGCAGTACTACATTACTGTCCGACCTTCAACACTCTAATGTTGCACTAATCCTACTGTACAGAGCTCTGCATAAACCCATTGTAAACGGACAAAAGCTCTGCGGCCAACATAAACGGTCTTGATGAAAGTGGGCATCTGTCTGCTCCTTCTGGAAATGTGGAAAGTTCAGCTATCTGCCTGTTGCATGTGACCTTCGCCTGTGGGTTTCGGGACAATAACCATACTTTATCAATAAACCGGGTTTCCATGCTAAATTATGAATATCCTTTTCCACTATACCTTGTCAAAATATTGACCAGGCAAGTTTGTTTATAAGCAAGCTTTCGTTTTATAGGGAATGCTGTTTTTGCGCATTCTTCCTGGGCCACATAATACTTGGGATTTATTAATCCGGTACATATTGTTCAAACTGGTATTTATATTAACGTATGTTCATGTGTGTATATATATATTGATTATGAAGAATGGAACGAAGATGGCACATTGTGAGGGCTCCCTCCTGGATTTAGAAAGGATGATTAGTTCTCCTTTCAAGTTCTCTGGAAATGAGACGGCGTTCTGCCTTTCCAAACACCATAGCGAGTAGTGGGTTTATGTAATGGCTTGTATATTTTGTCAAATGTGACTCATTGTCCATCCTCCCTGGTTGACTGGCCAGCAGCAGTCTCCTTCAAGGGCCTGCTTTATTTCCTATTCTGAGACTGTTTGTTTCTCCCGGAGTTGCACACTCCTCTTGAATCAAACGATGGCCTTTACAATGGTTCAAGAGGTATTGCCGATCCAACAGCATTAGTCTGACCAAAACAGCACTTGATAAGTGGGCCAATGCATTTGTAACCTTGGTGGTGGTGACCATGTGAGTTTCTCTCAAAAGGGCATGCGCTCCGTTCTCTTCATTCTCTAATATGTGATGCCATTAATCTCTTGGCATTCTCATCCTGAGGGTTTTTATTTTTTAGATTTGAGGTTGAACGTTAATACTCCTGTTTTTGGAGGAGATTTCGTATACTTCGGTTTGTGATATATTAGTATTCTTATGATTTGCTGCTGTGTATATATGATATATTTTATATCGCGCCAATAGGCGCGACGAGGCAAGGGAGGGGTACAGGGAGAATAAAACCACTATTTTACTAGGCCCTAGGCTCAGTTACATTGGGAAAGTGCAAGGGGCAGGGGAGCAGTGGAAAGTGCTGAACATGTGATCAAAAAGAGCAGGTGTCAGGAGCATGAATTAAATGCAGGTAAAGGGACTGTAGAGGTTGCGGATACAGACCCAAGTGTGAGGGTTGCCAGTGCGGGTATGCAGCTGGATGGACAGGGATCTGGGCCTGAAATCAGGGTAGCCAGATGCCCAGTACAGAAACGCAGAGATCAGCAGGGGAGAGGAAGGGAGAAGGCAGAATCGAAGAGAAGGGTCTTGAGGTGCTTCTGGAATGGAAGGTGGTTCTCCCCAAGATCCAGAGAGGCAGGGAGGCCATTCCAGAGGAAGTCCCCAGCTGAACAGGGAGATCTACCACCAAATTGTTGCTTGGAGAAGTGGCTGACCCGGAGGGAGTTGGAGGAGTGAAGTGCTCGAGTAGGAAGTTATTTACAAAGGGAGAGTTGAAGGTATTGCGGACCCAGGCCCCAGAAGGCCTTGTGGACAATGCAAAGGGTCTTGAACTTAATCCTTGCAGCCACTAGGAGCCAATGAAGAGATTGCATGGCTGGAGAGATACGATTCCTGGGCTTGAGGCCAAGGACAAGTCTTGCAATCCTGTTGTGGATGAGTTGCAGCGAGTAGAATCGGGCAGATTTAGAAAGAGGCTGTTGCAGTAGTCCAGTCCGAAGATGACCCTGAGTTTGTTAGCCTCACAGGTGGGAGCAGAAGAGGGCCAAGGGAGGCTGGCCAGAGAGTGACAGAAAAGGAAGGGGCAGGAGTGCCGATGAGGAGGATGTGTGTTACTGGCATTAAGGCAGAGGTTGTTGGCGGCACACCATTCCTGGATTACAGACATTCGGAGATGAGTGACGGAGACAAGGTGGCAGAGGGGAGCCTGAAAACTAGCTGAGTCATCCGCATAGCACTGAAAGTTGGAGCAGCAATGCCGTGGGCAAGGGGTGCCAGGTATTTGTTGAAAAGCCAGGGAGAGAGGCGAGACCCCTGGGGAACACCACAAGTGGAGAGTGAGGAAGGGAAAGGCCCCAAGTTGTACCTGCGAGGGTCGGTAGGAGAGGGAGGTCGGCCCGGCCAGGCCAGGGCCTGATCAGTGATACCCAGGTTATTACTGAGGCGGTTGAGCAGGATGGCATGGTTGACCGTGTCAAAGACAGAAGAGAGATCGAGTAGGATGAGGACATAGGGGAGATTAGAATAAAGGCTGAGAGCAGGTATTCACTGATGTCCAGGATAGCGGTTTACGTGCTTCTGGCTGCTCGGAATATATAAACTAATTTGATACCAACCACAAATAAAAGCTCTGACTTTTGCTAAATCCCCAAGGAGTTTCTCAGATTGTGAAAGATCTGTCTCTTCGAGTTCACATTTGGAGTTTTCTAATTTTGTTCTGTGTATTTCTTTTTTAGTTTTCATTTTGGCAGAGGCATTTGAAGTATCTCCATCCTCGTCAAGGTTTTACTAGAGGCCCACAGTATGCTACACAAGTTGCAGGGTGTTCATTTAGTGTCGACCAATCCTCAAATGCTTGCCATAGTAACTTGTTTTCTAAGTGGTCTGTATGACTTGTCGGTCACAGGAGTTCTCTATGTCCTCCATTTGCAGAATCTCACAAATGTTTGTTGAGTGTAAAATGTAGCGAGACATAACAAAGTAATCCAGTTTCACAAATGTGTCCTTATCCGCAAGACCTATCGCTGTAGTCTCTGGCCACCTGGTTACCATTCGCAATTGATCAATCATTGGTCCTTCATCTCCTCTTCTAGAATGCCCCTGTTTGCATGAAAGTCTGATCTACCCAACCTGTCCGTTGTACCATCTTTTGCAAGGTTTGTTAGGCACAATGATAGAGGGAGTATCTGCACTTAAGATCAGATTTGATTCAGGTAGGTCAGAAATTCCCCCACCCTACTTTTTTTTTTTTTTCTTTTCTCAAATTAGAGTGTAAACCAAGCCGATCACCTTCCATTTTGCCCCTCCCTTCCATCTGTCCATGATCTTCAATGTAAATTTGAAGCCGCTGTTGCTTGAAACTACAATCCTATTGCTTCCATCATCCTAATGTGTACAATTTTTCCCGACACAATCCATATGCGCTTGTCAGACTCCAAAGAAGAATTTGTCTTCTGCAGTAGGGCTATGCACAGATCTCTTGTTTTCCATGTACATGGATCATTTTACCTTTTTTGAAATGATTCCCTTTTAACTTTAAGTGTACTAATATCCAAGCTAATCCTTATGAGGAGCTGGGGGTTGGGGGGGGGGGGTGCGCTGATTCAGTATAAGAGTTCCCGAGAAACTTAGTATTTTGTCCATGCAATACAGTGTAGAGCACCACTACAGCGTATGGCTATGCATGATGAGCATTTGCCTAAACTGCCTAACGGAAGAAAGGAAAAAAGGACAGCAACCAGAGGCAGTAGGTACTGCTATTTCAATGGTGTCCCTCACTCTGTAAACCATTTCTTTCCCAACAGAAGTATCACTTTACCTGTCTTCAATTGGTGCGACCGTTCTAGTTCAGCTTGTGCCCATTAGCCTGGGGAACCTGCCTTCTGGCTCACTAGGGTCGCCCTCCACGAGGACAGGATCTGTTCTTTAAGATCTACAAGATAAACCAGGACCATGCCATATAGATGAGTGAAGACAATCTTAGTAACACACATTGTTTGGGCTGTTTGCAGGGCTAAGGAACTAAGTGTGCTTTTGTAATTTGTTGGAGACGTTCTACAGTGAAGATCTGTGACAGTTTCTGAGCAGTCACTCTAACCAGTCCAGATGGTACAATCAGAAGTGTTGGTGAATATCAAATGTTTGCTAAGTTTCGAGTGGTCAGCGGAACATCTTTGGGACTAAGGCAAGGTGTATGCAACTAGATCATTAAAAGAGGAGGAATCGACCAGTCTATGCAGCATAATGGAAGGTATGAACAAGCAAAAAATGATTGCCTCTTCAGACTGTTTGGTAGTGTTTGTAGTAGTAGCGATTTGTCTCTTTGGTGCTTTGTGTCATTCCCTAAAGAAATAGTCTGCAACTTCATTTGAGTGGAGAGCTGAAATTTCTCCCAGAAGCAGATGTACCAGCAACATTTTACTTATTAAAAACGTGCAAACGTTGCTAACAAAAACCAGTCGAAATGCTACCAAAATACGAGCCAAACCCATCCTTCCACCAACGTGCTCCATACATGTTTGGATCCGTATAAGGCCATAGGAAGGAGATCTAATTTTGCATGATCTGAAGAGTAACTTTAAGGTAAAAATACATATTTTAGTTTGAGTTGCTAGATGCAAAGATGTATGGGTTACAATAAGATGATGATTTTAGACTTTAAAACAATTTGTACCCAGGTAAAATATGCCTCTTTTGGAATGGGATTTTCTTTTTTTGGTACTCGCAGCTTCAAAAAATGTAGTAAAATGCTCCCATTTTAAAATCTTATCGGAATATCTGCCCCCCCATCACCAAAGTTGATAATTTGGTACCTGAAACATTCTCAATAGTACATTTTGTTGATTCCTTTTGGTTATTGTTTCTGATTTTTATAGGAAGGTCTTCCGGGTCAATTCCCCTGTCTTTCTGTACTTTGTAATGAAGTTCAGGAATCGTAGTTGACATTGTTTTTATTTTTTTATTATAACAAATGTGTTTATGTTCTGGGCTGAGGGCCAGGAATTTTCTTTTCCATGTGTTCCTTGGAAAACGGGCTAATCTAACCTTCACACACATGTGTTGCACCTCCTTTTCTCTTTGTAAGCTAAGCCAGGCATATTTGGTGTGTTATGCAGCAGCATGCACACAATATATTATCTCGGATGGTATGTTTTTACCAGGTTCTTGCAACTGATTCTGTGAGTCTGTCGCTATTCAAATGGCGTGTATATTAATAAAACGTTTTGAGATCAGCTGTTCCAGGAACAAGCCCGAGTTTTTTTTTTTAATTTTACTGTATCTTTTGGGAATCTCGAAAAACACTGTCCCTTTTTGTTGTGGTCTTCTAGTGTTCTTGTAACTGTCACTCGTTCAACTACTTAGAGTTTCAGCTGCTGCCGGTTTTGTAAATCCATCCTCGCTGATGTTGCTCATTACATATTACATATTGAAAGATGGAAAATGGTGAGGGGTGCCTCAATAGAGCACAATCGTTTTGAATTGATTATAACACGAACACTTGTACTTATAATAAACTTGTTTCCTCGGGGTCCAAGTAGCACCCTTTTCCTTTGATGCTGCTGTGTGTACGCCAGGTTCATCAAGGCCTCTCTTTTGTTTGTGTCCTTGGACAAGGATTATGTTCTGGAAACGTTCTATGGATTGAGGAATGCACCACACCTATTTAGAAAGCCATATTTTACAAATCGCCTCTGAAAACCGTGCAATATAAATATTTCTGCTGAAATGCAACATTCCTGATTCTGATCTGTTTTTGTATTGTATATTTTCTCTCTCCATTGTTTAGGTGGATAAGATGTGACTGGGGGGGGGGTGATGGGTGTGTGTGCAGTTTACTCTAAATGGGTCACAATGAATTCGAAGAAAACAATTTGGTGTCTTTTTTTTTTTTAAAAGGCCAAGAGCCGATTCCCTTTCATCAACCACTTCTTCTATTCTCTTACCCCTCGAACCTTTCGCTTTCCCTCGTTCCTGCACATGCCACCTCCTTTGCCTTTGCACTTTGTTCAATTGAACCAACAAAAGTCTTACAGTGCACATGGAAAAAAAAACGTTGCTGTTTGGAAAATGAAATAAAAAAGAAACTAAGTTTGCAGGGCCTTCTGTCTTCACATTTCTATTTTTATTACGGCTCTGGTAGGAAGACTTTGTAGAAATCATGCCAGGTAATAAATTGGCATTTAACATTTTCTTTGACGGCTACTGGTCAGGAGCTTTGCAAATATTCCACATGGCCATAAAACCGTATTCCCCCCCACTAAAATACTTCCTAGCCAATTGCAAATGGTCATTTTGAGTACTGTCCATAGTAGTGAGAAGGAAACGCTTTCAGTGATGTGTGCCTGTGTGATTGGCTCGAGATGTGCTCACACAGACCTTGGCTCAGGTGGACCCTTGAAGCGTGACGGAATACTTCAGGCTGATAATAATTCTGGGACTACCAAGCCCATCTACTAACCATGGCATAGTTTTCAGTTAAGAGAACCTGGTGGGAAACGTTTATATTGTGCACTAAGGGAATAGAAAGGGCAGTGGAGCTGGTCATCTCCATTCCTTAACTGGAGGAATCGAGCAGGTGATGTAGAAGTGTAGAGCAGTAATCTGTACCATTTCTTACTACTAATATGGAACATTTCCCACCGACAAAAAAACAGACCCACCATCGACTACTGGAGTGTCGCCCAAATCTGGTATTTGAAAACCTGCCATATGCCAATTGGCTTGAAAATAAAGATCATTAAGGCTATTAAAGTATAGGTAGAGAAAGAAGTGCCAAAATAGCTACTAAAATAGTAAAATGACATTTATTGGTGCACTTCAAGTTGGAATGCTTTTGAGAGCCAGCTTTCCAGTCCCCCTGTGCCACGTTTGGTGCAAAAAGTGTACCAGTATCATCTTGGGAATCTGAGGGAGCACCACCAAATACAGATCCCATTGTTGCAACTGCAAACAGGGAAGACTAGGATCCGGACTATGTCCCTCACTCTGTCCTAAGGAATCGGGAGTCCTCAAAACTGGAAATTAAGTTAGCCCACATCTATCAATATACATCTCTCTATCTCTCTCTTTTTTTCTCTCTATATATTTTTTTCTTCCCCTAACTGGCTTGGACGCTTTTCCTATAAGCCTGTCAGCCAGTATTCCCCATTTATCTCGCTCCTTTAGTCTCCCAGTACTTGATCCAACTCAAATGCTGGCAAAAAAACGTTCCCTTCTTCCTCCTGCACCCAGGATGCCCCTTTGTGCAAACAACCAAAGCAGTAACCTTGTCCCACCAACCACATCACCCAATCGCAGCTGTAAAACATAATGGTCAATTCTTCAAAAGTGGGAATTTGCCTAAAGCCCAAATACGTCCCAACATCAACCAAGTCTAGTCCAGATTGCATGTCGATCATTCTGTGTTGAGAGTAGGGATACAATCTGCTAGCCAGGCATAAAGATTCCTAGCCCCCTAACTTGGCCAGGAAGGAATTCTAACTCTCCAGTGGCTAGTGCGTACTTTAGGGCCTGCTAGTTGTGACAAATCTGCCCAATTTGACCCTGCTCCCCCTTTGAAACTGGGGAGGTGAGCCCGCTAAGTAAGACCCTCCCGAGGTATCTGGGCAATTGGGCCCTCACTGGGAGTGACTCCCTTCTTGGGGAGAAGGACTCCCATTTCAATAAGGAACTCCTAGTCCAAATCAATTTCTGCCTATACATCTCCGGTGATAACTATAACAAACAAGTACCCTGCTTTCACTCTTTTGGCTTCAGGTAATGCTAAACCTTGTCTGCCATATTTGAGAAAGACTGACGCATTTCTTTTGTTTCTGATGATGTACATAAAGAGCAGAGCACACTGCGACTTGAACAGGGACTGCCATGGAGGGAGGAGAGTAATCACTTTGCCGAGGCAAACCTCTGTAGAGATGACCTCCTTTAGGGGTGGAACCACGCAAGGCAGCGGAACCAGCAGTGGTGTGGAGGATGAGATCCTCTAGCTGGGGGCGACAGAGGGGTGGAGTTGCCCGCGCTGGGAGAGTGCAGTGCTGGCGCAGGACTACCATTTCCCAGAAGGTGGGACAGGTGTGGCACACAATAAGGCAGGCGGCGTGCCTACCCATGTGCTTTTGATTCACAACCCTGGAGAAAGAGACCTGGATGCTGGCGCAGCGTGTGCGCTTTCCGCATCAAAGTAAGGTGCGAATCCCGGACAGCAGCAGGGGAGAAATTGCGGCGTTGACGATATTTAGGAGCCTCGGGCCGCTGCAGGGACCGAAGTTTGATGACTGCATCTCTATGCTTAGAAAGAGACACTTCATGGTCGGCTGAGTGGAAAGGCATGCTGACCTCTGCCTTTGACTCGCGAGGGCTCAGAGGCCACAGATATGTGGCTTTAATCTCGTATGGTGGTGATAAGTTTAATTTTATGACAAGCGTATTCTGCTGTTACTGCTATCTTTTGGTTTTGGTTTGCAGGAAAAGTTACATTTTATTTTCACTTTCTTTCTAATTAAGAGGGACGCTACGTGATTACACATTTTTCTCCTTGAAGTTAAAGGAGGTCACTTACAGAGACCTCACCGGACTATGCTACAGAGGCATTTGGAATGGGAACAAGTCGTATGTATAGAATACCTCGTGCATGCAACAATTATGAATGTGCACGAAACTATTGTGAAACAACGTGCTGAGCATATGATGACCGGTTGATGGCGGACTACCAATTACTGAGTTGAGGTTTCTGAGAATCTCATGGTTATCAGAGATGCTTTTAAATGTAATGTGGATATGTATTCGAGAAGGAGGATATGGTAGGTGGGGCAATGTGTTTGACTAAAGTGTATGAAAAGGGTGCAGAGGTATAGGAGGCAGGACCTATGGTACAGAGGTGGGCCATTTGTTGAGTTCATAAGTTATTGTGTCGAGTGAAGTTGGTCCAGGTTTGGTGAACAGTTATTATGAGTAAAGGTAGTGCCCTCCCACCCCCGTTCTATCTACAACCTTGACCTAACCCTTTTCCAGTGATCCTAAACACCCCTTACCTATCCACAACCTCTCCCTAATTGTTTGCATTGAGATGGCCTGTGAATAATATTGGGCAGCTCCTGTCAACGAGGTGGGAGAGGGCATGCAGCTTCTGTGGTTAGGTTGACGGTGCAGATGGCACGTTTGACAGAAAGGTGGGCATTCTGACCGAGTAAGGGGCTCCGGTCAGGGGAGATATAATAAAAACACAATGGTCCAACTGGTGGCGCGACCACAGGAGTGGAATGGTGGGTGTTATGCCCGACATCTGCCACAGAGACCATGGGGAAGAAGGAAGCTGGTGGTCCCCAACAGGGAAGCAAATGTTCTGGAAGCAAAAGCACTAGTGAAGGCTGTGAAGTTTGGTTTTCAAGATTGGCAAAACCAACAAGGTTACAGAGGCTGGAAAATCACTACCTGAGAGAACCATGGCTGGGAAAGCCGACAAAGGTACGAGGAACTGATAAAGCGGGACAGGCATGCATCCTTCGTGAAACAAATTGAAAGAAGTATGAACGCTTTGCAGCAAGGCTGGAAAATCCAACTAGGTTATGAGAACCAGGACTACCCGGGCAGGCAGACTTCATCTATTAAGTTGATTGAGAGTCAGTGCGCCTACCAAAGGGCCACAGGACTCTGGGGAGTGCAAGCGCCACAAAGGTTTGGCATAGAGAACTGTGTTAAGTGATCTTGTAGGGATTTGAACACTAGTCTAAATCTGAGAAAGGTGATCTAAGGAGAATCCCTCTTTTCTAAGGGGAAGAGGAAACCGTACATAGGACAGTTGCCTTTTTTAATCAACAATCTACAAGAAAATTATGTACTGTCATAATCTAAAGAAATTTAAAGACTGAAAATAAGTCATCCAAGTAAGTGATTGGGGCCAATGTTAGGAAGGGGGACATGATCTTTCCGCACCCCCAAGCGTTTCAGAATAAGCCAAAGGGCGCCACAGGTACTGAGACCTGGGTCAAGGAGGGTGCCCTTAAATGCTTCCACACAATTACATTATTGCATGCTTTCTAGATGCAGTGCGAATAGCAGCCATATTTGATGTTAGCAGCCAGATTGGAACACAAAGGTTTAAGCATAACGCAGCGGTCAGCATCCCAGGCCTAGGCCTCAAACATGAGCAAAGGAATAGGTTGTGTTTCGGGCACTGATGAGAGAGGCCGGAGCTGCACAGATCCATAAGCCCTTCATTGTCCTAAAATGTTGCTAACCTTCGCATTCTGGGACGAATGTGCCCTGCTTGGCAATGGGTGGAGGGCTGAGTTGAGTGTCTTGTACGATCTGTGAGAAACCTTAAGGTGCCTCCCCAGCTAGTCCCCGGGGATCTGTCATCGAGGTGTCCAGGACACAGCTTTCGCTATTGGATCCAGTTACTGAGGTTGGGCCAGTATGGGAGGATCACCTGGATGGGTGTCTTCGGGGAGTGGAGGTGGGACACCGACCTGCGAGGCGTGGTACCCCATTCCCTCTAACACCTTTTCACATCCAACCCTATAGGATATTTAAAACTCTGCTCCTCTTTTTCCGACACTTTCTTGCACCGTAACAGACCATGGACTAACACCAGAGCCGTTTACCTGACCTGTCCGAACACATGGGTCAGGCAGAGTCAGGCAATTGACACCCATATCGCACACCTGATGGATTGATCTTACAGGCGGGGAGGCGGGCTGGCTACAGTGGCACCATCCTTTACTCCAGATGCAAGTCAAGCTAACTGGTTCAACACATCCGGTTGAGTCGGAGGAAACTGATCGCAAAACGACATGTTGAACCCTAGGTTGCACGTGGCCACCTTAGATGAACCCATGAACTTAAAACAAACATGTATGTGTGTGAACATTTTGTGAAAGCCCAGAGAAGGGACGGCTGCAGAGTGGTCAGGCACCGTAGGAGTGCTCAGTCGAAGGACTCTCGGTGGACCCTTTTCTGTTGAACTGCAAGTACCAGAATGCCCTAGGAACAGGCAACGTGAGTTGTCAGAGTTGTCCTACAAAGGTCACATCAAATCATTTGTACAATCGAAGGTCTCTGACCCATGGTTGAGAGAAAGCTAGGGCAAGGCAACCCCGCTTTCTGGTGAAATTGAGCAAATCGTGAACCATGTGAAAGATGGCCAAGTGGACCTGACGGAGGAATGCCAAGGTGAAAGCTACTGAGCGTGAATTCCCGCATTCAGATAAAGCAGAGTAAACTGTAATTTTTGGCAAACGTGAGCCCGGCTGAGGGGTTGTCTGCAAGTTGGGGTGAAGTGCTATACACCCGGAAACATTGTGTTGACGAGAGTGAACCCGGTCGAGGGTTGTCCACAGTGGTGTTTGTGTAAAAGGACATTAAGGCTCCTGAATGTTAGGAGCTGTATTTAAAAGGTCATAGTGAACCCGACGGAGGGAGGCCCACCTTGCAAGGAGGATCTGAGCCCGGCGGAGGGAGATCCTAGGGCTGAAGAGCAATCGCCCATGTGAAAGAACACAGAAGGAACCTTTGTTTATTTGTTTGTAGTTTTGAACCAGCAGGCCTACTAACGCAAGAGACTTGGCCCTTGAAGGTTCTGGTATCGTTGAACTGGAATGTTGAGCCTCGTGCTGGAGAGGCCCAGGAGTGTGCTGTGCTCAGGAGTTCCGCCTTGTCCCGTGCTTGAAATGGTGGAATGGGAGACCTAGCCAAACCATCCTGACTTATCATTTTGTGAACACTTCTTTCTTTTGTAGTGAACATTATCCCACACTTTTTGTAATTTAGTGGTAAGTATTGATAATGGGTGTTTTAGTATAGGCCCTTGACAAGTCACTACTAGCGCTGCCTTATTTTGATGGTCGTAGCATACTCCCATCCTAGCTTTAGGTTTAGTTCAGGCATATTTCTCACCATTATAAAGTTCAATAAATACCCTTGAACTGTGATCACTTGTGTCTGGCTTTACTGTTGCCACCATGAGTTCCTTACAGATCCGATCTCACAAGAATGAAGACACCGGCCTACCTCACCAGTCCCAACTCTTATAGTACCCAAATGCCCTGGCTTTAGGACCTTTAAATTCCAATGTATTAGCCAGTCCCAGACCACTGCTCATAAACCTGTTGGACCCCTGATAAATCAAAAAGATCAGAAATCGGGGCCTTCCTGCCTTCACTTCTAGGTCACATGTGTGCTGCAAGGTTCAGGGCGGGATGAAATTATAGCACAGAATGAGGGTGGAAGATGTTGGAGAGATGCCGACTTGTCTGGGAGTGAGTGAAGTGGGAGTTAGTATGACCTTGACTTTCCCCCTGGGCCACTGTCTGCTTGTACCAGGTGCACTGTTACATAGATGGAGATGTGTTTTTTAGTTTGCAATGTGATTGCCACTTGGACGCCTTCTGACCGATGATGACTGCAGTATCGCCCACGTGGAGGGTGGATAGGTGGATAGGTGGATGGGGCTTGGGTCCAATGGTCTGGCATCTCCTATGGAGATGGTAAAGTATGTGTTGGGT
The DNA here is from genome assembly GCF_040938575.1 of Ambystoma mexicanum. Lineage (NCBI taxonomy): Eukaryota > Metazoa > Chordata > Amphibia > Caudata > Ambystomatidae > Ambystoma > Ambystoma mexicanum. The sequence goes on from NC_090934.1 coordinate 234,453,362, forward strand.
TTCCCCGGCCGTGCGTGTTTCTACTGTATGTTTCTACTGTATGTATATGGAAGAATGTCACTGATGCTGTGTACCTCTTTACAATGTGCTGCTCATGTTCGAGTTCTTTGTTGGCGCTTTTTCCTTTTGTTTGGAAATAACCTGGTGTCCTTGCAAGAGGTGTATTGGGCTTTTTCCCCTAGTGGGTTGTAGTTCTGTGTTTTTTTTGTTTTCTGTTGTCAATGTGTAGGGGCTTTCTTACATTTGGTGACCCCCGACGTGATCCCAGCTACCCCCACGACGACTGAGGCTTCCAGTCCCAAGTGCGCAACCCACAGAGGTGTGCTGGAGCCATTTTTACAACATTTCTATCTGCTCTTTGTAGCGGGGTTCCGTGATGGAGGCACTTGGGTGTACATGCAGACGTAAGTACACCCGTTATAAGGAATAACAAGGAGGGGTAGCATGCGTTCGGGAGTGTGGTATGCATGAGTGAAGGAGTGTGGTAAGGCCACGTGGTGAGATTTCATTTTTTTAAATTCTTGGTTATTTTAAAAGGTTCTTTTGGGGGAGGAAACTGGAGTGTAGGGAGCCTTTCTGAGTGAGGGAAGATGACGCCATTTATTTTGTAATAAGGAGGAAAAAGTTGGAGCTCCATATAGTTAGAGGGCTTGGTGGAACTAGTGGTTACTGTTTTAGCTTGGTATTTTAGCTTGTAGTTTTAGTGGATTACGTTTTTTGTGTAAAAGGTGGAGGCCAGAGGGCAGCCGCTGTTGATAATGAGTGTGAGGGTGGAAAGAGGAGGAAGTGTTCACAGGGGGCTATGGGGAGGTGGGGATGGCGGACTGGTATTGCCTTTTGTCAGAGATAAAAATGTGCATGTTTGAGAAGGTTGGGATTTTGGGCACGCATATTGCAAAGATGGGAGGAGGGAGACACCATTGGAATATATGTATAGTGCATTACCATTATACAGAGACAAAATTGAGAAGTATCACAAACCATGGTGGGGCGGGAGGTGCCCTGTTCCTTGCCAGAGCAGGGCACCCACAAGAGAGGGATATTTTATCATATGAGCATGTTCTTAGCTGCTAAGTATAGAGGTAAAGAACTTCAAAAGAGATATTGGAACTGTTGAAGATGATGGAGAATGTGGAGGATCCTGATGGGGGTGGCACCCAGAATACTGAAGGGGCCCCCCCTTTGATGCAATGTCCACAACAACACAGGAGAATGGAACTGTGCCCATGCACACAGGTCTTTACCCACTTACCATGGGGTATACTAACCTGACTTGGGTGCCCACCCTGGTGACTGCCCCACCCCCCTACATATCAACACTGAGTGCTATCCTGCCCCAGCACAGTAGGGTACAGAGGGAGCTAAAAGAGGCGTTCGAGGCTAGGCAAGTGGAATGGGCTCAACTGAGAGCGATTTGGGAGGGAAGAAGGGGAGTGGGTGGGAGGAATGGAGAGCGGGTGGGATGAATGGAGAGCCAGATACTTTCTGTTTAGGTTGGATAGTACGACCATAAAGGATGTGCATATTGGGAAGTAGGAAATGGTGCCAGTGGAGCGGGAAGAACTGGATACGGGACAATGAGGTCCGACTGGGACGCAGACCGAGAGCTAAGGGAAGAAGAATGGGATAGAGATGGAGGACAATGAAGGGGAATGTGCAGCAGGGGCTGGAAATAACGCTCTAGTTGGAACCTTTATGGGCACCATGGTAAATTAATAGGTTTGGTCCGGTGGCAGTAGCAAGGTAAAAGGCAAGTGTTGGACGTAAAAAGGAATGAACACGGGTACTCTGATGCAGTTGTTGCAGAAAGGTCTAGGTTGGACGCACTATGTGCCCTCTGCGCAAATGGAGAGAAATAATCTGATTAAGCTGCTCCCGCCCCTCCGAGGCCGGAAAATGGATCTATGCTTTCGAAAAACATACCTCTTAGCTGTGGGGGACCATACTGCAGATGTGTGGGTTAAGGCAGGGTATCCGGAGGTAAAGCTAGGTGTGGGACGCTCTGCGGCGAAGTACCCTGTCACGCCTCATGCAGTAGTATACCATGGGGGACGACGACCCCGCACAGTACATTATTAAGGTTCAGGAAATGTGGCATGCAGATACAGGGGACTAGTCGGTTCCTCTTTTATTTTGTCATTAAAAGGGGTTTACCCAAAGTGCAGCAGGCGCTAGACAAAATAGTGGGCATTGAAGCAAAAGGGTGGGCTGAGATTCAAACGATAAAACATTGTAAGAGAATACAGGAGCGAGAAAAGGAAAGCGCCCAGCGGCTGCATGCTGAGGAACGAAACAAGTACAGCTAAGGTTAGCAAAAATAGCAGTTGAAGGGGGTGGTATCAGCGAGCGTGCAAACAGAGGTGTTGGATCAGACCTCTGCACCCTTGGATGTGAGGATAGTGTCATTCTGGCCAGGAGTACAAGGACAGAGGGGAGGTGGACCTCAGCCCCCCCCGTCTTGCCCCCATCCGGATTGGCAGCAAGGAGGTCAGCAACGTGGGAGGTGCGGGTTCAGAGTGGGAAGAGGGTGATTCCGGGGTATGGGACCCTTACAATTTTGGAGCTTTGTGAAGTGGGGACATTTCACAAGGGAGTGTAGGAACAGTAGGGGACGGGAGACAATCCATATAGCACCTATTGCCCACCGATATACAGTGAAATGAACTAATACAAAATAACGAATGACTCCGAAGAAATACAAAAGTTGAGTCTATATGGGGGTGGGGCAAGGGGTTACAACTGGTTTTGGGGTGGGGTAAGAATCGTAGGGAAACAGGGAACTTGGGGCAGGGGGTTCAACAAAATAAATTGGTGTTTTCTTTCATTAATAACACATGGAAGCTGCCCAGCACCAACCACTAGTACAACTCAAAAGGCTAACCTCCATGCCCTATGAGATGCACCAGGTCTACACTTAACTACCACCCCGGCCCACAGGTGCGCAATTGCAGCAACCTCAAGTGACACAACCATTGGTTCCCTTCCCCAACAGACCATCTATGGGAGTAACATGCCATCGACCGACGCGGTTGCTGAATTGCACTGTCGCACCTTACCGGGGATTGAGCGTGGTGGGAAATAACCCCTTCACTTTTCCTGGCACCAACACATATCCTGAATAGGACAGCTCAAAGAGAACTCTTGCATGCCCAGTCCTGTCCACCCTGACGAGGAACACTTGGTGGGCCCTGAGATAGGTAACCTGCAATTAATCTTCATGGTTGACACGGGTGCCACTAAATCATGCTTCAGAGATGGAAACTTCTCATTATCGGGTGAAACTCTTGACACGCAGGGCTTCTCTGGGGCTGTCGCCACAGTTTCCTATACAAAAGAACTTGACATCGAAAAGACGGTGTGTGCGTGCCTGTTCTATTCTGAAAGCTCCCTGATCTATTGGGACGTGACCTATCGAGTAAATTGAACGTGATCATTTCCTTCATAGACAAGAAATAGTGTACGCCACTCCGGGCATGTGTGCTGTAAGAGGCGAGGCAGTGGTTCGCGGTATTCCCATGGACCCTGATCTGTTTGTGTATGGCATAAAAGTGCTTCTCGAGGCAGTGCCCCAAATAGGCAAGGCCTGTTGGCGAGTGCCATTTGACTACATTATTCAACCTTTGGTGTCCCCTAAATTGGTGGCAGGAACAATACTGTCCCTAGATTTGCTGGGTCTGGTGGTGTAAATGGATTATTGTAATTGGAACTGATTCAGAGGGGTGCGAGTCACGCACAGTGTTGTGTATTGAACCAACAATGCCTCTTGGAGAAGCAACAAATGCAGACTTGTTTGAGAATCGACCGGATGACGAGATTGTGTTGGCGATTTCTATTCTTTGTGATATTTTGGTACGGTACTGGAAAGTGCAATGTTCTTTGATGGCTCTTGTAGCCCTGCCTCCCTTCACTGAGACAGACTACGAACCGGTCCCTCAAATGCTGTGGACGACAAATGCTCAGAAAGTTGGGCTCTTGCAAGTATTGACCCCAGTCCGAATAACACTCAAGCCAGGATCAGTGTTGCCCCGGGTGAGGCTATAATCCCTTGTCAAGAGAGACAGAGGAAGGGCTACGGGACACCATTGTTGCCCTACTAAACCAGGGGACAATTGTAACCTCTACCGATCCATGCAACACGTCTATATACCCGATTAAAAAAGGCAAAAGGGTGAAGTTGGAGAATGATACAGGATTTGCATCCTCTTAACAACATTGTTCAGGCTGAATTTCCAGTGGTTCTGAACCCCTGCGACAATCCTTTGTAACATCCCCAAAGAGGCGACCCACTTGACTTTGGATATTAATAATGCCTTTGTTTCTGTTCTCTTGCACCCCTATACAGAGTACTCGCTGCATTTACAGATGGGGTGGGTGGGGGGGGCTAATATGCTTTGAACCAGCAAGAATGCCTCAAAGGTACTGCAAGTCCTCCAACAGTTTAATAGAATACTGCATGCTGATTTAGGCCATATTTAGTTGCCCACTACCATTATTCAATATGTTGATGTGCAGTGTCCGCAAGCACCAATGCAGGAAGGACTCCTTAACACCCCTATTGGCTCGCAAGGGATACAAGGTTGAGGCGAAATTACAGTACTGCCTTCAGGAGGTACTCTATTTGGGCCAATTAATATCTGTGAATGGCAAAAGAATAATTCCTGATCATGCTGCCTCTGTGCGCAACCCCACAGCCCAAAACGGTGAAATGCAAAAGATTTTGGCTGTTTGTAATTATTGTAGGGTGTGGATACTTGATTATGCAGTATACACAAGGCCCCTGTTGCAGTGCCTCAAGGAATCTCAGAAAGGTGACCACAAAATGCTATGGACAGAGGACATGCACACCATTTCAATGACCTCAAGGAGGTCATCTCCACTGCGCCAGTGTTGGCAACCCAAGGCTACACGCAAGAGTTCTACCCATTTTCCCCCTCTAACTGGCAACTTATGACTGCAGTGCTCACACAGAAGAGCACCATGGGCCATCAGCCATTGGCCAATTATAGTAGTATCCTAGATTCAGTGATGCAGGGCCAATTTGCCTGTGAACAAGCACTTGCTGCTGCAGTGTTTTGCTATTGAAAAGAGTTCAACTATTGTTATGAAATGCTCTGTAACACTATGTTGCACATACTGTTTTTGCCGTTTTAGAACGCTGCAAATCCACAGTGACCACGCAACGAGCGTCGGCATACAAGATTATTTTGTCGAGGTCAAACATTCACATTGTACGATGCAAAACTGTTAATCAAGCCACCTTTTTAACAGAAAGGTGTTCTGACAAGGACTTGGCAAACCATGACTAACTTTTGAGGGAGAAGATGACATCCCAAAAGCAACCACTTGAGGGGGCGAGGGAGGTCTTTTTCATTGATGGATTAGCAACAATCGACCAAGACACAGGTTTATGGCACACTGGTGCAGCTGTGGTCCGTCTAGTGGATGGGTAATACGAAACACTAGTGCATAGATTACCAATGCATTTTTCAGCTCAAGCTGCTAAGCTCATATTGCTTATTGAAACGCTAAAAATGTCCCAAAGGTGCCACGTGGCCATCTACTCTGATTCAGCGTAATTCACCCGCACAGTGCATGCAGGCATTGCACAGTGTAAAAGGGGGGGGAATTCGGGAGATCTCCATTCCAACATGCTGCATTATTGGACAAGTTCATCCATGCACTGTTCTAGCCATCTGTAGTGGCAGTCGTAAAGTGCACTGCCCACACTAATGTTAGGCGGAAACCTGTGCAGTTCCCTCTGGGACCACTGCAAAAGATTTAGGACTACAGGCGTTTGGCAGTAAACCCACTTGGTAGCAGTCTGTACCACACAGATTCACTTGGTAGCTGTGGCTGAGCAGTCAGACTTCCCTCAAGAAGAGTTAGGCAGTATACAGAGTATTCACATTAGGTCAAGAGAACACAGTCGAACAAGCAAACACTGACCAGGGCTTGGTGTAAAAGAGATATAATTATTTATTTAAAACCACATCTAGAAAGACACACAGGCACTAATAGTAAGCAATTCAAAAACACGGTCACTAAAAGATATACACTCCCTTAAAAGAATATTAGACAAGTCTTAAGTAAAGCCCCACTTATTTTCAGCGGTGAGCGCTTAACATAGATGGCACTCTAATAATTCGTTTTTAAAAAAGGGAGAGAAAAGCAGAGGATAAATTGCAACAGATCCTAACACTTTTTCACGAACACACGAGGGAAAGGCAAAGTAACACCGTGAATTCAGTCAATAGGCTGGATCCGCTTTAAGAGGATCAAAACGAAATGTGTCCAAGGTCACACGGTTGCAGTGCACAAACGTCTCGTAACGGTTCAAAAAAGGAGTTGGACCAAGAAAGGGACCAGTTAGAGGGTCAAGGCGGCCAGCCCAGTCCAGAAGGTTAAGGAGTTATTATTACCTTGTTGCAATCTTTAGAAAGGGAGGCCTGGCGGACACGGTACCTTAAAGTGGTGAGAACACTCCAGCGGGGGCAGTTGTTCCTGGCAGCGAGTGCAAGTCGGTGCTTCAACCAGGGGAAGAGAGGATCTCGTTGTGGAGGAAGACAGGAGTCTGTTGCACTGCTCGGAAGAAACCAGCCGCAGAGTTTCTCAGGTACAAGGAGCGGTCTGGTGATTCGCGGTTCAGTGGGGAGTGGCTATCCGGCTGCTGGGATGCTTGGCACGGGCAGTTCGACCACAAACCGGGCTGGGGTGCGAAGAAAGAACGGTAAACTGGTTGTACCCACCAGTCAGGGGAAGAAGCCTCTCCAGCCGGGAGATCTTCTCTGTCGTCGGGAAATGGTGAGTCGGTTCCGCAGGGCTCCACCGGTGGTGTAGTCGTGTTAGGTCGGCTCAGCTTCTCCCTCGTCGGATTCTCAGGTCCTGTGGCGACTTCTGAAGTTCCAGTCCCCAAAGCCCTGCTTTTATGCAGAGAACCCCCATTCACTCAGCCTACCTTACTCTCAAACATGCTAAGTGGTGAGCCGGCCGGCTCACCACTTGGGCCAATCACACAAGAGTGCGACCTGAGTTACCAAGGTAACTCTGTCCAGGGTGCCTAAACCCCTTCCCACACCCCCTGTGGTACCCAGACAGAGTGGCACCACTTTTGGAGGTTTCTGTGGAGAAGCCCGCCAAAAAGTGGAACAAAGGGCTCGACTTGGGTTGGAGTCACAGAAGAGAACACAAACGCCATTTTAGAATCGAGTCTTGGCAAAAAATACCAACCAGAGAATTAATATTAATTAAATAAACCGGCGGTATGTTCGAGGCTATGAGAATTAAATAATTAAAGTTGGTAGCCTCGAACTTTGGGAAAATCGTGGTCGAATATAAAAAGTAAGCAGTAGTTTGTTTGTGCCTACACCTCTTTGCGCCAAATTTCTGATGTAAATGAATAAAAGTACGTAGTCCAGTTTCTTCAAGTATATTTTCTTAATTTATTTGATATATGTTCTGCCCATATGGATGACACGTGTTTCGGCTTTTCATTGGCGCCTTTTTCAAATCCGGGCTGAATGCAAGCGTAACATGTAATAACACAAAACACAAAATATAACGTATGAAATAGCATTTTAGCATATTTTGTAACACATTTAGTAGTTAGAATAGTGACTTAGGCTGTGTAGTATATCCTTTTAGCATTCTCAAATTGCATGAACACCTAAAAGTGCAGCACCTCTTAGTTACCTCAAATGGTTAAAAATAAATCCATTACAGTGACTATGTTAGTTTTTTAACATTAAATTTGTGCAATCCGAAAAAGAAGTAAGTATGGGATGGCATGGACCTAACAATTTTTGGCTGTCAGAAAAGCATGTAAATTTGTTTTCTTACCCTTATTGAATGTAATGCGAATCTCCCTTTCCTTATTTCCGGGAATTAGTTTTTAGTTGAAGTGTATCACGGTAGTTCCAGGGTTAAATCCCACCTAGAACAAATTTGGTTGTTCTATTATGCTAACATTAGCCTTTTAACCTTCTATCGGATTGATTCTTTATGCATGATTCCCTGGCATATATTTAGACACATTTTAAACTCTAGTAAGCATGACTAGTAACATCTTTCTCATTGCATTTATGTACAAAGTGCTATTCATATTTGCAATCCTCCAATCGCATTACATATCCTTGGTCTCATGCATTCTGTTAATCTAGCGGTCACTAGGAATTACTTTTTCAGTTACAATGACTGGTAACCGATTTGCTCCCCATTTGTGTTTACCAAACCACCGTACAATGCCCTGCCAATTGCGCAGCTGATTGAGTTGCAGGGATGAGCTCCGCAAGAAGAAAAAGCTTTGGGTGAAAAGAGGGTGTAAACAGTCCCAGACAGACCGCTTACGGCAGCAAGAAATATCAGGGAAAGCAGTAATGCCCAATGGTCGCCTTTGACAAGTTACACCACCCATTGAACGTTTCCAAGCAGCACATTGCAGCAGACATACAGGAGGACTGGTTTGTCCCCAACCTGCAGGAGAATTTGACAAACATGCCATACATTGCACTACGTGTCAGTTATAATACAGGCCTTACATTGAGAACTATCAGAGGCACCTTGCCCCACCACTGCATATTGATTATGCGGACATGGGTGAAAGGAGCAGTGGATCTCGTTACCTCATTGTGGTTGTCCTTCTCACGATGGGTGGAGGCGGGAGGATGTGCACATCCAGACGCAAAGAGTGCCGCCAAATGTTTAGTGCAAGAGGTTTTTCCTCAATGGGGTGTGTGCAACGTGTTGAGGTCGGATAACGGCACACATTTCTTTAATGACCTTTTCAAATAGATTTTGTCATTACTGTGCACCTTTTACCGCTCCTCATGCCAACTGGTTCGTGGAGAGGATCAACGGCCTGTTAAAAAGCAAGCTGTTGAAACTATGCACCACTTTAAAGAAAAACTGGGTGCACTGTTTACCACTTGTGCTATAGTTTGTCCACACCACACATCCCTGCAAAGACCACCATTTATTGCCCCATGAAGTGGTCACAGGGAGCTGCATGCACACCCCGCTGAAACGAACATCGGACGCTCCTATGGCAGCATCCATCTCGGGTGAGGAATTTGGTAGCCATTTGTCCTCCTTAATGAAGGCAATTCAGTCTCCCAACAAATCGCACCTCCCCAGAAAGAGGGAGCAACCAGCACCACAGCAGATATGATGCAACGTCGCCCCCTCTGTAGTTATTCCCTGGATATATATTACAAATATTGTCCACTGGTGGAAACAACTCAGAAAAGTCCTTTTCAGGTCATTTGACACTCCCCTTGCTGTTAAAGTGGTAGAGTTATGTTGGTGCACCTCGCTGATGTCCGCAAAGCACCTCTGCCCCAGAGTATTAAACTGCCCCATGCCCACAACACCCAACCCCCGCCCCGGAGTACAGGCTTTATACCCCTTTTAATAGACTAAAGGAATATCACCCAATACTCCAATTCAACGCTGCTACGTGTTACATTTGCAGAGTGATTGCACTCTCGCAGTCCCCCATACTTGCTCAAAGGCAACTTAAGAACTACAACTATGACAAATACAGTGGGTTTGGTCTTGCTACAATAGAAAAGGTGCATCATCCAGAATTCTCAAATAGTTGGTACGCAGACATGAGCTCGGTGGGAAAGAGTAGGGTGAATGAGAAGTTGTCTGTGCGCTGATACCACACTCGTCGGGGGCGCCGAAGGTACTGATATTGCAAGAACTACCAATTTTAGAGGCTCAATGCCTGGTTCATCTGGCACTGTGTAGGCTGCGAGTCACATTCCAAGCGCTAAGTGCGCGATTAGAGCCTATGGATCCTGACCAGCTGCAATTCACCAAAAAATACCAAAAGCAGCCAGTGTTTGCTGAGGCCATACTGGAACTTACAAGGAGTTGAATGCGTAGACAGCAGTTGGCAAGAAACATCAGTGAGTTGCGCAGCACAAGGGTTACTGGCATTCGGAGATGAAGTGTTGGCTCGAGTGAATAAAGCATGTGCACAATTCTGGAATGAACCTATCACAACACTAATGTGGATTGAAGCAATGGAGAAGCCAGTAAAAGTGCAACAGCAAGAGACTCATTAAGTGTGTTTTTACAGTGAAGGTACTGTTTCCGCCAACCAAAGATGTAATAAAACATTATTAATTCCAGACCTCCAAAAAAAGCACTGCCGCAGCAATGGACTACTGGGTGCGTGGACAGCAGGCATTTTTTTGCACCGCCTGCCATCCTGGAGGGGCTACTGCTCAGTGGCCTTGTTGCACTCTGCTATTTGTAATACCTGAAGACCACCTTGCATTGGGGTAGAACAGCTTGCTTGCCCCAACCCTGGCTACAGCAATAAGAGCCCACCAGAAGCCTGTTGCAGTCCCCAGCTTCTGTATCTTACCCAAAAAAGAAAAGAACACCAGGTTGTGCAGCAAAAGATCAAATTACCTGTCTTGAGACTCCTCTGAATTGCTCAAAGAAATACCCTATGAATATAGTAGCAGTTCTACTATTGTCTGGGGTTCAGACAGCCACAAATGCCAATTGGCTCCAAATTGTACAGTGGAAGGTCGTGCAGCTGGCGAATGACTTGGAACAAGGTCCCAAAGCAATCCAGGTCGAAATGCACGCCATAAGGTTGATGACCCTCGAGGACCGATATGTGCTCAACCTGTTTTTGGTAATGGAAGGAGGGGATTTCTGCAAAATTGATGATTCCTGCTGCACGTTTGTGCCTCCAAATGATGCACCAAACGGCTCCTCGACGCAAGCAGGAGCACTGCACACCCTTGGATCGCACATGCAAACTGAAGCTGGTATACAGGATGACTGGCTTGACAACCTCTTTGCTTGGGCACCATCATGGATGGGGGGGCGATCGTGAAGATGCTGGTGCTCTTCATCGTGTTTGTATTGGTCCTTTTTACACCTGCCAGCTGGGACTCAGATGTTGTGCTAAAGCCGTACCTACCTGTGTCATGATGATGGTTTCAATTGGGGTGTCAAATGCACCTTGTGGTACAAAAGACAGTACTTTCCAAACAGATGATCTAAATAAACCACGCATAGTAGTGATAGAGCAACGCTTACATCCTCCCGCCATTAGCACTGCAATCTGTGCAAAACCTGAGGGTGTCTCACCCGCTAGTCCCAGGAGATCTATCATCCAGGTGGCCAGGACACAGCCATCGCTATTGGATCCAGTTCCTGGGGGTAGACCAGTGGGGGAGGGCCATCTGGCTGGAGGGATCTTCGGGGAGTATGGGTGAGACGTGGGGCCCCCTTCCTTTGAACCCCTTTTCCCCATCTGCCCCTTTTCCTACACCGTGACGGACAACGTGTGACAGACAACGGACTAACACCAGAGCTGTTTACCTGACATGTCTCAACACAAGGGTCAGGCAGAGACGGGCAATTGACAATAACTATGCACACCTAACGGCCCTTTCGCTTTCCCACAGGGATTAAAGGTAGAGCATGAGAGCACACTTTGAGCAAGGCCAAATGCATGAGAAAACAGCCTTTCCGGACCGGCAGTTCAAACGGAGGAGAGGCGGCGAGACCTGGAGGGATGACGAGGAGGGAATCGCCCTTGCCCTTTTCGACTCAGGATCATGAAGCCTCTGAAGGGGAAATCATAAGACTGGGAAGCCCAGCTAGCATGTGGTGTGATTGGTGTCTACGGCACACAGGGCCCTCCTGCGCTGATAGCCAAAGCGAGAGAAGCACTTGTCGCCTTTGTGCCGTCCTTGACTGCCGAGGCAAGAAGCTCCAACAGTTCAGCAAAGCCGGTGAGTCGGAGAAGACTGATGGTAAACCAAACTGTGCTGGGCCCCAAAGTTGCAGGCGGCAACATTGTTGAACAAAAACCTTGTGTAATTTGAACTTTAAAGAAACCGTAGTAAAAGGTCCAGATGCTGTGAGCCGGCGATGCGGGGGCGCGCATTAGAAGGACTCTTTAGTGTTATGATGTTTTGTATGAAACTACGAGAACCAAGAGGCCTTAGGAGAGGCTGGTGTGCAGTGTCGAAGTGGTCCTACGAGGGTTGAGCAAAACCCCTCGTACACTTGAGTCTTTCACATTGAGGAAAACTGAGTGAACTGTGAAATTGGCAAGTGTGAACCCGACGCAGGGATGCTAGGAGAAAGCTAGGGGAAGGGAACCCCTGCTTTCTGATAAGATTGTGACCTTTGATATGGGCAAATGTGAACCCGACTGATGGATGCCTGCAAAGACATTGAGACTGTTCTTGAATGTTATGTTTTGAATGGAAGACTGTAGTGAACCAGACTGAGGGAGGCTAACTTTGCAAGAAGGATCAGAGCCCGACTGAGGGTGATCCAAGGGGTGAAGAGCAATCGCCCAACATGAAAGATTACCAAACAAACTTTTGTTTGTTTATGGTCCAGCAGGCCTTCTAAGGCAAACTTTACAGGAAAGACTTTTCCCCAGAAGGTCCTGGCATTGTTGAAAGGAACTGTTACCTCATGCTGAGTAGGCCCAGGAGTGTGCTGTGCTCCAAGGACCTGCCTTGTCGTGTGCTAAAAACGAGGGGAAGGGAGACCCCATCCATACCAGCCTGACTTATTTGGTGAAAACTTCTTTCTTTCCTTGTGAACATATATTCTGTAATTTAGTTGTAAGGATTGGCAATATATTTTTTGGTATGACCTTTTTTATTTTGCAAGATGCCACTAGGACTGCCTTACTATTATTTGATTGTCGTAGCTTGCTCCAATCTTGGGTTTAGATTAGGTGTTTTTCTCACCCATTATACAGTTTAATAAACACCCTTGGACTGTGGGCACTCATGTCTCTTTACTGTTGCCACCATGAGTGCCTTACAACCCCACCTGACCCCGAGCATTATACCAAACATTGGGTTGATTTATCAGGGGATGGGTGTTGTATGTATATGTTTGTAGTGGCTGTGTAGTTATGGTTAAGTTGCTAAACCCATAGGAAGAGCACTTTTTGGATGGCTTATAACTTTTCTCACCCTGGACGAATCCTCACCAAACTTTGCAAAAAAAAAAGTATATGGCCCACTCTGAATATTTTTGCATAGTTTGGTGAAGGGGGGGCAAAGCTATAGGGTGGGGTCCCAAAATTTGTCGTGCATACAGCCCAAACCACTGGACGGATTTTCACCAAATCTGCGGCAGGAGTGGCGGCTTAGTCCTGAAAGCGTGCTTTTGTCAATTTGGTGTAAATCTGTACAGTAGTTTTAATAAAAACAACCAAAACAAAAGGCAAAACAGATAGTGATGTCTATGTCCGCTCCGCGGACAGGACACCACTTGGATGATCGGCTTGCGTCATGTCCGCGGACACTAGACGTGTTCTCTGATTGCCTGGGATGAGGCGTGAGGTGCGTCAAATTGTTGCGATGCGCCCGTTTTATTGGATGCGCGGACACGCGCTAGAAGGGAGCATAAATCCAATTTTGGGGAGTGTGTTGGTGTGTGAGTGCTTGGAGAGGGTGGGGGGAGTAAGAGATGGGTCAAATGCTGTATTTGATTAGGTGGGAGAAGCCCGTGATGTGTTCATTATGTCCACGGACATTGCGAACACTGGGCGCACTACTGGCTATTTTAGTTTACTATGATGTTGGTTCTGGGTCGTTAGAAGAGCATTGGGTGAAGAGGGTATGTATTGAAGAGTTTCTTCGTTGGTTGTCATTATTTTTTAGAATTTTAATTGAAGTGCATATTTTTGAGGCAGATGCATTTGTTTTGAGTTGTGGTCATTTGGTAGGTGTTTGTTTCTATGGGTGTGTTATGCTGCGGTGGTTGTGGCCAGGGCCTAGAGTCTTCGGTGCATGGCATACTTTTTTGTATGGTGCCACACAGCACCTTTTAGTGTAGTGTCAGAGAAATCCTTTAGATTTCTCTTAAGGTTCAAATACCGTTCTTGTGTAAACTACCATTTGCAAGAATAGTAAATTGACATGGATTTTACTTTTTCTCTTTGTAGGTCCAGCACACCCAATCTTATGAGGAGTGCTGGGGGGTTACTTAGTAGCCCCTTATCATACCTACTGATGTTACATTTTTTATGTTACCTTCACTACTTTAAATGGCTGGTGGCAGTGGTTTAATTTTCCTACCATTGTGCTTTTCTACCGCAGGCTGAATCCTCGGCTGCAGTATAGCACCCATGGGTGACCATTTTATAAAAATGGTCCCAGTCTTCTTTTTGCACTATTTTCTGTTTTTGATTTCTTGGGTTTTAGTCAAGCCAGGTTTGAGCCCTTTGTTCATTTCAGTCCTGAAACCCGCCTCTGGCTCCAGTGTGTCTGGAAGGGCAGGAAGTGCGGGAGGTTCCCGAAACTCCCATCCTTTGTCTCTAGGACTGCATGAATGCAACCAGTCCTGATTGGCTAGCTGTCCTTTGAGGACAGCCATCCCCATAACTACACAAATGCCATATTTGAGGGGTCAGCAATGAGGCAAACACAAAGTTGCAATGTTCTCCACATTAGCCATATTTATTACAGAAAATGGGTTTGGAAAAAAATATTTATATCTAATGTGTCCACTTCCTTAAGCAGAGATGAAATGAAGCATTTGGAAGACATCACAGCTTTCATAGCCCCTCCTGCAGATAACCCGTTATCTGCGCCGGTCTGTACCTGATTTGTAGTTTTGCTCAGAAAGGCATGTAGATTTTCAACTCCCCCACGCGTTACAATCTTCAAGGCCTATTAGACTCTGTTAGTGTTCTCGCAGGAAGGCACAGAGGGGTTGGTTAGGTATCAGTCATTGTATGTGCAGTGCAGTTGACGTTCGGTATGTCGGGCCAGTCCCTTTACAATATCAGTGGTAGCACAGTCATCAACCTATCGGGCGTGTACCCCTAGAGGTCTGAAGGATGGGATATACACCGAGTTTTTGTTAGCCCTGTGACCCGTGGAGCCCATTGTGGTAACTTTGTGTCAAATACTGTATTGGGATTGTGTTACATCCCTATCAAGTGAAAATGGTGGGGTTTGACTCGGGACAAGGGCCATGGAAAGCTTTTGGCAGATGGAGCTAGGTTGGATGGAGTTTGACAACAATTATTTGCCTTAGAGAGGCTGGTGGGGCGGTGCAGTGGCAGTTGAATGGCTTTGAAAAATAATGATGGAAAGTGTCGGTCTGGATGTTGTGATCCCTGTATCTCCTAAGTGAAAAAGGTGAGTCGGTTAGTTGGTATAGTGACTCATGAATCCGTGATTTCTGTTCCAGTGTATTGAAAGTGTGCATGCCTTTGAATTCATAGGTCTTTCTGCTGTTGTCAGTCCTGAAATTACCCCGCAGTACTGCAATCTTGAGATCAAGGGTATGAATAGCTTCTGAAAAATGCTCACCCACTGGACTCTCGTTAGTACATCGCTTCACGCTTTGACGATGGAGGTTTGTGCGTCTTATGTAGAGGTTGACTAGTTTCCCCAACATAGTAGCCACGTCCGGGACATTTCATGCACATAATCAAGTAAACATCTTGCTGGATGCGCATGTAAACGTCCCATCATTTTGCCGACCTGCCCTCTGTGCGGTATCTTGATTGTGTATGAAATGTTGATACTTCGGCATCATTCCCTTCAGACAATCTAAAAACCAATGCATCACCTATGAGGGACAGTAAGCATTAGTCAATGGAATAGAAGAGTGCAGGGAGACAGGACAGCCATCGTCAATTGGAGCAAAGTCTATGGAGCCGAAACACTTCTTAGATAGTAAAAAGTCTTGCACAAAGTTAGTTTGTTGAAGAAAAATCACTGTAGGGTCACAAGCTGTTACGTTTGCGAAAGTTAGAGCTGGAATCAACTCTATAAAGCAGCTACTGCAGGTCTCGAATAGAAGAGCAGAACTACAGACAAAGAGGTAAGTGCCCCAAAGTCAGAACAGTACGTTTTGGTTAGAAGAGGATCCAGCGGGCTTATGTCTGGTTTCGGCGATGCAGAGCCTGTGTTCCTGGGGCTCAGTCGGCGGCAGCCATGGGCGTTCTTCGGATCAGTGGCACTTTGTGGTTTCAGCGCTCGGTAAACTGCACCACCGCGGATCTTGACCACTGGTTCAGCTTCCTTCCCTCCTTGAGTCAAGCACTCTGTTGTGACTCGAGCTTGGGTCGTTGTGCTTCGGGAGATTTTGACCGGCTTACAGACATTGCACTTGACTACGGATTTCTCGACCCCTGGCACTCGGTTCCAGCAGCAGCAAAGAAGTACAGCCAGTTGGGGAATGTCTTCCAGCCAAGTTCGTCTCCGTGTTAGTTGGTCCCACTAACACAAGGGAAGAAGTTGTCCTTTCCGGCACTTCTCTTGTTGATCAGTAACTGGAGTTTCAGCACAGCAGCAGGGCTTTACTGGGCAATTCAACAGTCCAGGAGGATGAAGCAAGCTTCGTTCAGTTTCTTTGTTGGGTTGTTCTTCCCAGTGGTCGACTCTGTCTTCAGTCCAAGAAGCCTTGCCTTTTAAGCAGTTTTCTCCCATTCATGCACATCCTAGCTGTCGCTCACACAGGAGGGTGGCTGTCCTGCAAAGCCAGACAGCCAATCCGGACTGAGTGCATCCAGGTAACCATGGAGACGAAGCACAGGGGAGTTTCGGGCACATCCCTCACTTCCTGCCCTTCCAGACACACCAGAGCTTGAGGCGGGTTTCAGTACTGAATCCTGCCAAAGGCAAAAAGAACAAAGGGGTCAAAACTGGTTTAGTGGGTAGAGTAAAACCCAAGAAAGACCTCACAAACAAGAAATTGTGAAAAACGACGACCGGGCCATTTTGACACATTGGTCACCCCTGGGTGCTATACTGCAGCTGAGGTTTCAGCCTTCAGTAGAAAATCACAATGGTAGGAAAAGTAAACCACTGCCACCGGCCATTTAAAGTAGTGAGGGTAACATAAAAAAGTTACCTGAGTAAGTAGGAAAAAGAGCTACTAAGTAACACCACAGCACTCCACATAAGATGGGGTGTGCTGGCCCTACATAGAGAAAAGGTAAGTAAAGTCAATTTCACTTTACTATTCTTGGGAACTGTAGTTCACCCAAGAAAAGATATTTAAACGTTATGAGAAATCGCAAGGTTTTCTCTGTGGCACTGCACTGAAGTTGCTGTGTCACCATACAAAAAGTAGATGCATATGGTGTTTGTCGGACTCCAAAAAACAAAGGAAACGGATCATCCAAATCCGATCAAAAATACATGAGTGAGAAAAAGGGCTCACTCTCTCCAGGGTTAAAATGAAGAAGTTCAGCAAAAGAGCCAGGGGTCTCTAAGGGAATTCTCTAAGGGAATTGGCACAAATGAGAATTCTCCTTAACAAAAGCGAGGAGAGGCATCTCCGGAAAAACCCTGTCTCTGTTCATCTTGGTGGGTTGGAGTTCCTTCGAAATCTTGGGGAGGGCTTCGAGCTCGGATTTGTATGCGACTACCAGTGGCACCTGGGTTTGTGCCTCTTTCGCTCTGTATTATAAAAGGTTGCTCCGGGGGTTCTGTGTTACCCTGTGGATCTGGCTGTCCACAATTCTGTGGTTGTATCCATGATATATGAAGTCTGATCTCAAACTTTGTATGTTTTTATCCTGGTCTCTTGTTTCTAAGCATATTCTATTGTATCTTAATGCTTGGCTGAATATTGTAGCATGTTTTGTGCGCATTGGGTGGAAGCTGTCAATCTTCAAGTAGCTGGCACGGTCAGTTGGATTGCGATATATAGTGGTCTGAAGCTGGCCATCTTTTATTGTTGTGGTGGTGGGGATGAGAAAATGTACTTTTTCAGGAGAGTAAGAAAGTTTAAGGTTTAAGGTTGAATGTTGAGTGGAATTCATTAAATCTTCTGTGGAAGTTTAGGAGGTCCTGTTCACGAGCAGTCAAAACAAAATCGGGAGGCGGTCATTGATGAAGCGCATGTATTTCAAAGGTCTACAGTCACAGGTGCCAAGGAAATCCATCTCTGATTGTGCTATAAATACATTTGCATACTTGGTGCCATCCGAGTGCACATGGCCGTCCTCATCATTTGGAGATAAGTATCGGTACCAAATGTGAAATAGTTGTGAGTCAGGATGAAGTCTATGCACTTGCCTCAAGTGTCAGCAACTGGGTTTTGATTGTTAAAAGCATTGCATGCCTCAGTGCTATTGATGTGGGGAATGTTTGTGTAGAGTGACTCCACATCCATAGTTGCCAGTAATGTGCTCCTTGGAAGGGGGCCTATATCATCAAGTTTGTTGAGTAGATAAGTGGTGTCCTGAATGTAGCTGGGTGTCACACTTACCAGTGGCTTCAAGATGTTCTTGGCCCAGCCAGTGATATTCTCAGAGTGCCTGACCCAGGGATGATTGGGTGGTTTTCTTTGTGTATTTTGGGGAGCATATCGAAAGCACTTGGTATTGGGTTATTTGGTATGAGGCTCTGAATGTGTTGCTGGAAGGCATGCAGAAGTCTCTTGATGATCTGATCTTGTTGAGTTCTTTTGTATTGTTTTGTTGGGTCTTCCTGCAGCTTTTTGTAATATCTTGTGTCATAGTCACAGGTGTTCATTATGAAAACTGCTCCTCCTTTGTCTGTTGGTTTGATTGTAATACTCTTGTTGCTGTTCAGAGATTTTATAGCCACCCTTTCTGGAGGTGTCCGGTTATACGAATGTGATGTTTACCAAATGCTTCATTTCATCTCTGCCCGAGGAAGTGGAGACATTGCACGAAAGCTTGTAAATATGCACAATAAATGACTTTGTTAGCCTAATTAAGGTATTGACTTGTTGTTTTCTTCTGGGTCAATGTTCTATTCAACCCTGGCTAACACGGTACAAACAAACTGAACTCTATCCTGGGTATTCTCTTTTAAGATGACCAGGCCAATATTCTTTCTACAATGCAGGTTGGAATATATTGAACGACAGTCTCTTATAGTCTTTAAAATGGCAAAGCAAAATGTTCAATTTTGACAAAGGCTTGTTATAAAGTTCCTTCAAGAATGATTGCAGTTTAGCAAGAAATGGTCTTTTATAGGTTTTCGGGGAGGCAAAGCAAAATATTCACTTTCAACAGAAGACTTAATACAAGAAAGTTCCTTTTCAACAAAACATTGGCTGTACTCCGCTGCCAGGAACTCCTACTGAAATATCTAATTTCAACAAAGACTTAAGGAAAAAACTCCTTTTCGACACCACATCGAATTTCCTTGTATACTTCCCTGTCAGGATTATCACCCTTTTGGCTGGCACAGATTCCCTTGTTTACTCAACTGCCAGGTATCTTTCCAAAAAGGTTAACTACCTGATGCTCTTAACCGGTCTCTGTGCAACATTACTATTTCTCTTAAATATCACAAAATTGTACTGCCTCAGTAGCATAATTTTGGCTTTAATACTTGCACCAATTTCCCCCATACTGACATCCTCTATATGAGGGTTTGTTCAAGCTCTTTCTGTCAACTTTTCTTCCAATGTCTCTTGGTTCTTGGCAATGCTTGTTCAAAGTTTCCCCCAAATGACATCTCATGCCAGGAGAATTGTACATTTTCCTCTTTGTCTCTCTTACACTCTTTTGGCTTATGGCAATACTGGTTTCAGGTTTCCCCAACTGGTATCTCTTATAAGAGGAATTGTACCATGTATGCCCTCTTGTTCTCACTGTAAATCTATTTTGGTCGGTATTCAAAACTTTCACTTAATTGTCCATGTGCCTGTCGGTACGCCCTGGGGTCATCACTATCAAAGGGCCAACTCGCTGTGATCTCCTGGCGTCTCTGACTCGTGATTTGCTAAGGCGGCAGAGCCCCACCTCCCGGCCCCTCACAGCACACATCACGTGACCTATGGTGAAGGCAACTGGCCCCTGCTTTATGATCAAGAAAGATCGATTTGGGGGGGTCCAACAGTTGTATTGTCAGTTGTCTGGCGATGACCAGTACTTTGGAATGCTAGGGTTCTTGGGACTGGGACATCTGAGATCTTTAACTTGGAGCTGGGACAGGGAAGGTCTGAGGCTCGTGCCCTCCTTCTCGTTGGATTGCTTTTTGCAGAGAGCTGTCAACCCCCTTGTGACCTTGCAGGGCACATTCCTTCTGGGATGCGAATGCTGGCAGCATCAGACAATGAAGAGTCTATGAATCTCTGCAGCTCAGGCCTTTCTTGCCGGTGTAAAGCTAGTTGCTAGTATGTGAAAAGTGTGACGTATTGTGTTCCAGTTGTATTCAATTTAGGGGCGGGGACGAATGACGACCCTGACACGAGATTGTGATTTTAATTGAGAGAATAAAGAGTCTGATCTATGGACTTTTCCATCCCCTGCACACTTCAATGCTGAAAGTCATCCAAACTTTTAAATGGTGTATTCTATCAATAATTCAAAAATAAATACAATAATGAAGTACAATTAATAAAAAATCTGCAGCAAATTTATTAGTACATATATCCTTTCGAGGTCAAAATATATACACCCCTTCAAGAGCAAATCATACTAAAAAAGTGATTAAACGCTTATTTTTCAATTGAAAACTCACCAACGCATATACATAGTCTTAAATCTCTATTAGATATGTGCCAACAGTCACCCTCAATAACCTGCTCAATGGTGTACAAGGACTTCTTGCGACATACCAGTGAACCAACAACTTTTGTCTCAGTAATTGTCAGAATAGACATTTGAACACGCCTCACTCCCTTAACCCCTCTTCCGTGCTTCATTCCAAACCCAAGTCTTCAGTAAGTGAACCCCAGAGATTCCCTGGCAAGCGGAGACCTACCTTGCCTCGGCCCCAATCACTCAAATCTGGCAACACGTAACTATCTTAATTCTGTAGAGTGCAAAGAACAGTGAAGAAAAGTGGATATCGAATATATATCTATTCCAATACTCCATAAAAATGTGACTATTACTTAAGGTATCTCTCTTGCCCTATCCTCTGCTGGTTGGGGAAATCGGTTGCAAGACCACAAATGGACCTAGAAACCGGTATATTCAATATGGTCCCTGTTTGAACACACTTTTGATAACCATAATCGGCCACGGTGTGGCTAAAGACCGCTTATAAAAGAGAGATGGTAGATGAATACTTCATATAAGATGTGAGGAATGTATTAAATGCATCTCGTATGCCAACACACCAGAAGGTAGTAATAGATGCCAGTCGGGCATGTTCTTATATCTACCTTAAGCGTGAACAAACTCTCTCCTTCGCTGGATCACTACGAAAACTAAGTGCAGAAAACTTTGTGCTGCAAGCACACAGTATAAAAATGAGCCGCCAAAACGCTGGAGGTTACTCGCGAGTTAACCAAGTGTCTCCCGTATACGCTGATGCATAGCACAACCGTGAATCAATTATGGGTGCCGCATTCGGCACCATCGTTCTCGCAGGTGCCCAAGCTAAAACCTATTTGTGCATGCATGCTTTTGATATTTCCTTTCCAGCTGCAGCTGCTTTGTAATATTCTTCTCGACAGAGGGCGCTGTGCACTGGTCCTCTAGACTCTATGTCCCTCGAGGGTTGCCGTCTGATGAGAATTGCAGCGTGCTTCAGTGGTTCTTTAAATTTGATAATGTCTTCACTGTCTGCTCCTTCGACGCCTAAGACTGGTTTAAAAACATTTCAAGACTGTGTGGCAAAAATGTTGATTAAAGATCCCACCTACGGGGTCTAGGCACACAGCACCACACACCGGACTGCGATTCCTTTCGGGCAATGACAGATAAGGCTCTAAGGGAGTGTACAGGTAAATTAGCAGTGGGTAGGACCCTCATAGCCCTCCCAGCCTACCCTGCTGTAGAATTTAGGTGTTTTTACACTTATCACTCTTTTAGAGTCTATTACGGTTTAATACTATCGCCATTAATTCCTCAATATGGGGAAAACTAGAACTGAAGCCAATGGGCGCTGCTCGTGTTACATATACTGGTGATGACGACATGGATTCCCTTGAGGGACAGCGAGTCGACGGGACCAGTGCACAACGCCCTCTATCAAGAGAAAGCTTCTGAAGAAGCTGGAAAGGAAATATCAAAAGATGAGGAATACATGGGAGGGACATCCAATGGAAATAACGTTACCAGGGGTAAGTAACTTGTTCTTCTATGTGTGTGACTCGGGCCTGCAGCCCTGGCTACAGCACAAGCTAGGCCTTGATTCCATTATGGCTGCTACTATCTGGATGGCGTTTAATTCACCATGTACGCTAGAGAAAAAACCTACACCACCCTCACAGCATTATGACCCTTGTCAACACCCCATTTCCCCCTGTACCATCCCAAAGTCCCTACTGCACCCTTCCAGGCCTCTACCTCAACCGAAAGTGCTGGGAGGTGATGCCCTCCTACCCCCTTTTCCCAACACAGGCTACCCACCACAGCACCATTGTCTGATTACATTGTGGAGTTGCTGGGCTCTCCTGGACTAGAACGTGTACCCACCATAGCTAGCATTCTGCTTTGGCAGACTGTCCATAATGTGTATATATAACAAGGAGATAAGAAAATAATGTGACTATTTTGTGTAGACCTCAAAGAACCTTACCTAAACTTCCTGATGTTCCGGCAACACAGACTGAAAAAATGGGACTGTGTGCTGGTAGAATAAAAAAATAATGTCAATTTATTACAAAAATTTGCCACAAACAATTTAAAACATAACTGAACCCACAGACACCATACACAGTGGAAGAAAAATAACAAATACCTAATGCTTAAACCTATCGTCTGAAAAACACTTCCTAAGTAATTACGAAAAACACAACAAGACTCCAAACTAAAGCAATAAACATTCTACATGTTATAAAAAAGATTCCCGACATGTTTCTGTTCGTCAACAACTCAAACGGTTGAACATTCTTCAGGGGAAAACTTCTGTAAGATATATTGTAGACTGCTTCAGCACTCTGCACAATGGGTCAATTTTCACATCTCCAAAAAGGATGTAATCTAAAATACAAAAATAAGGGGAAGAGATGGTAAGGATTGGGTCTGTGAATACTAAATATAAACCTCCAAACTTCAGGAATAATACTGAGGCATGAGGTAACGTAGGCAAGATAAACCAAATAACATCTGCCTTTATATTAGTTCTTAAAATCAACTAAGCAATTTCCTTTACTGTATAATTGCTTCCAACGTGTGCCAGTAATTAGAGCTGTACGATGAACACCAATCACTGGGTGCATCTATTGTTTCAATGGGCGCATGTAATTCGCCTCAAAATTTGATCCAGGACACTGTAGAGCCAAGACAAAAGCCAGAAAAACACCCACACCAGATGTAATTCAATATGGGTGTATAACCACCTAATCATCATTAAACAGCAAGGGAAAATCCCCTCTTATTACCTTCAGTCAGAAACAGGTTTGCTTCGACGGTCGAACTACAAATGATCAATCCAATCTTCAAAAGTTTATGTCCACACTACCTAGAAACAACAAAGGAACACTTGTATACTATCGGTGTACCTCTGCATGTGTGGCGCTAAAAGTGAAATTCCAAACACCACACCACATGGTCTTATAGATAAGTGAAACTAATCCAGAACACTTACTACATGCAAAGTGCTTTTTAATCCGCAATACTGAAATCCTTTCCCGCGGAAACAAACATTCTACATTTCACGACAGTGCATGTCAAACGCTTACTGCATCTAAAGGCAGTGTGACTCGAAAGACGCAACTGACTACCCGTAGCGTCGCAAGCCTTTCTATTTTAAATTTGATTGTAAATTCGATTTTGAATACTACCGAGGCTTACACAGAGTGTTGCGGCATCCCACTTACCCAAACAGTTAGCAAGCGCTCCTCAATCCGCTCAATCCAACAACCTAGGTGTAGACTACCCGCAAAACATGGCCGGTAATTAACATTTAAGACAGACTCCCCCCTATACGGTGGATCAACGTTCATAGAAAACGCACTATGAACCAAAAAAATAGGGATGGCACTGGTGTGTGGAAGGTAAGCTTTACTTTAAAGGGGAACACAGCCTCAAAAGGTCTGTATATACAAGGAAAAAACCAAATACACCCATGGTACAAGTTTGAAACAGCCTCCATCACACACTGTGGTTATGTACCTTGATGCTCCTTATATTTAAAGAATGGTGTTCTAATACCTCAAATTCTTTGTAGATGTTTCATTCGTACATGAAACATTTTTTGGATAATTAACCACAGCAACATGTAATTTAAGACATATCTTTCAACTCAAAGAAACATTTTTTTGGAAAACATTTTTGAAAACAATTTCTACACAGGATTACAACAAGTTCGTACCACCTAAATATATTTATGATATATAGATGCAGTAGCTCAGGAGAATCAATGAAACAACTCATAATTCAAAAGGTACACGTTTCTTAGGATCACTATATCTCAAATTAAACTAACACAGTGACAATCAATTGCTTCATTCAAACCCACTGTATGGCTCTGCAATTTGAAAATCATCTTTTGTTCAAAATTGAGCAACTGGCGATCAATCTCCTGTTTACTACTGCCACTTATTTATTTCAAGATGAACCACCTAAAATCAGTATGAGAATGCCCTTTCTCCAAAAAGTGCTTGACCAAAGGAGCCGTAATTATCTTGTTTTTAATACAACTACGATGTTCAATCATTCTTATACGGCACATTCTGTTTGTTTTGCCCACATACTGTAAACTGCAAGGGCACCTGATCAAATAGACAACATTTTGGGTGTTACAATTTGTCAATTCATTAAAATTCCATACAAGATCTGGCAAAATCTGCAAGATCTTTTTTTCTTCTGTTTGTGCACACATACTGCACTTGCCACAAGGAAAATGACCTTTAAGTTCAGGTAAACCCCACAAAGTGGTCAATCGTACTTGTTTCCCCTGAGTTTCAGTTATATCATTGCGAACCAACATGTTACGTAAGCTCTGACTTTTTTTGAAAGCAACCAGTGGTGGTAATACCTTCTTACCATGATATGTTTTCTTCCAAGCTTTGTTCACAATTGATTTTATCTTGTACGAGAGATTTGAATACGTGTTCACAAACACAGTGCCAATCTCTCTTTTGTCTTTCAAAGTTTTTTCCAGCAAGGCTTCCCGATTATTGTTGTAGGCCCTTTTTGAGGCCAATTTGATCACACGTGGAGGGTACCCTTTGGCTAATAATTTTTGAGTCAAGGTATTAGCACTTTTAATGTAGTCCTCCTTACAACTACTGTTCCTCTTTAACCTGAGAAACTGTCCGAAAGGTAAATTCATCTTCATGTGTTTAGCATGATGGCTGTTGAAATTAAGAAGGGCATTTTTATCAGTAATCTTACTGTAAGGTTTAACCTTCAAAGACCCCATTGAGTGGAAAATGGTGATATCCAAAAAATTAATTTAACTTTCACCAATACATTTGGTGAATTTCAAAAAACGATTTTGTACATTCAACCATTCTACAAAATTATTGGCTTCTTCCACAGAACCATCCCACACAATGAAAACATCGTCAATATATCGCAACCATTTCCTCAGATGATGAAGAAAAGGGTTGGTGGCCGGATATATAACAGATTTTTCGAAGAACTCCACATATAAGTTAGCTAAATTAGGAGCCATGGCTGCACCCATGGCAGTACCCTCAACTTGTTGGAAAAACTTTCCTTGGAATTGGACGAAATTTTTTGTAAGGGCAAACTCAGTGCACCATAAAATGAAACCATTACTGACAGGATGCCCATCTGTTCTGCCACCCAAAATATCCTCTACAACCTCCAGGGTAGCCTTTTCGGGGATCATAGTGTATAACGACTGGATATCCAAACTAATCAGTAAGGATTGACCATATACAAAGGGAAGTTTCTCTATCTTTACAATAGCATCTGTTGTGTCTCTAAGGTAACTCTGCATATTCAACACAAAGGGTCTTAAATAAAAATCAACACATTTTGACAAAGGCTCCAAAATGGAGTTTACTCCAGATACAATAGGACGGCCAGGAGGGTGTGTCAAATTTTTATGGATTTTAGGTAAGATATAAAATACCGGCACTCTCCCATTCACTCGAGTAAGTTATTCATATTCCTGTCTACTGATCATTTCCAAATCCAAAGCACTTTGAACTTTTTCTCTTATAACCTCAATGAGTGCTTTCGATGGATCCTCTGAGAGGCGTTTGTAACAGGTTTCATCATCTAGTAATCTTTCGCATTCGGCGATATAATCGCCTCTGTTCATCAAAACAATCGCCCCACCTTTTATCAGCTTGTCTGATGACCAATGATTTTTCTTTGGCCAATTTACTGGTGAGCGCTCTTTGTGTACTATTAAAGTTAGAATTAATAGATCTTTCCTTACTC
The DNA here is from genome assembly GCF_040938575.1 of Ambystoma mexicanum. Lineage (NCBI taxonomy): Eukaryota > Metazoa > Chordata > Amphibia > Caudata > Ambystomatidae > Ambystoma > Ambystoma mexicanum. The sequence continues at coordinate 234,479,625 of NC_090934.1, forward strand.
TCCAATTTTTTAACCTCAGTCAGAACCTGGCGTTCAAACACCAAAGATTCAGGAGAAAATGAGTGAGCAGGGGCACAAAAAGAAGAAGGGTTGCGAAGACCACTCAGATTATTACTAGTATATGTCTGCTCTTCACTAAAATATTCATTAAGATGAATTTTGCGCATGAACGCCTGGAATTCAATCCTAAACTCAAACGGATCATGGATTTTTGTCGTAACAAAATTTAAACCTTTATTCAAAATAGCCTCTTCTTCCTTACTTAAAGAATAGCTCGACAAATTAATCACCATTGATTCCTGGAGCGACTCCTTGTTCTGATTTGGTTGTCCCAATCCCCCCTGTTCGGACCTTGTCCTAAAAAAGGCATTCTCTGACGTTGTTGGTTGGACCCTCTTTGGCCTCTCCCTCTTCCTCTATTAGTATTTTGCTGTGGATCTGGGCCTGTACTGCCCTCATCGCTCGAGCTATATGAAGTATCTCGAAAATGAACTCGTCTGGAGGACTTCTGTCCTGGAAAAGTGTTTCCAAATTTAAACCCATCAGCCACATATGGGAAAGACTTTTCATGATTAAAGTTTAACAAATCTTTTCTCATTCGTTTTACTCTCTCCAGAGTCGTGTCGTTTTTGAAATCTAATAGCCCTTTAAGATGTTGCTCTAATTTCACATTAAAAGCATCTAGATCCATATCTTTCTTAAGTTCTTCTTGTAATTTATTGATGTCGATTTCAATTTTATAACACATGTAGAATGTTTATTGCTTTAGTTTTGAGTCTTGTTGTGTTTTTTGTAATTACGTAGGAAGTGTTTTTCAGACGATAGGTTTAAGCATTAGGTATTTGTTATTTTTCTTCCACTGTGTTTGGTGTCTGTGGGTCCAGTTATGTTTTAAATTGTTTGTGGCCAATTTTTGTAATAAATTGACATTATTTTTTTATTCTACCAGCACACAGTCCCATTTTTTCAGTCTGTGTTGCCGGAACATCAGGAAGTTTAGGTAAGGTTCTTTGAGGTCTACACAAAATAGTCACATTCGTTTCTTATCTCCTTGTTATATATACACATTATTGTCCCTACTGGTGGAGATAGGCTTTGTGTTAAGTAGGGTCTCTTTGACCTATTTATAACACAGTTGGCAGACTGTCCACCAGCTACCTCTCAGGTAACCTTGTTCGCAGAGCTATACACATTTCAGGTATTTAATTGTTATGCTATGTAGGCCCAGGCTCCTTCACATAAGAAAGCCTCTCTGGGTCTCGTGTCGCATAGTGTGGTGCCTCTGGGAAGTAAGACGCAAAAATTACAGTTCCAGGCGATTCTTTGGTGTTGATGCATTGGCCGTCTGATCACATGACCCACGTCTGGCACGCAAGGTCTCACTATTAGAACAAAAAACAGAACCTTGTATGCTGAAGCGCTTTTCAACTGGGCTTTTACTTTCAAACTGCATTCCCATTTGACCTTCTGCCTGAGTGCTTTGAATATTTTTGGGGTTTATTTTCAGGTTTTTGTGCATATTGCTGGGTTACACTCTTGTGAACCAGATTGTTTCATGTATCTGGATTTTCCTTGGTAATCGTTGCTTCTCCCTCGCTGTTTGGACAACAAGGGTGCAGGGTATTGAAATCTGTGATGGATTGCAACATTTTCCTTCTGGATTTGGATGGACCTAGTGACAGTAGGACTATTCTTTATACCCCTTAACTTGCTTGGCAGAAGTGGAGAGCTCTGCATCTCTGTAGGAGCATAGTCAGGCGATTGCCTTTCATCCCCTCCCCTTTTTCCTTCATCTTTCAGGCACATGTTTTGTGAAAGGTGCCTCAAGTTACACTTGGGGACATTAAATTCAAAATGCATTTTATTAAATTAAATTAAACCATACTAATCAGGAAAAGCAGCTCATATGAATACCACTTCAATCAGAGATTCTAAGCACATATAGATTGGAAGATTTATAAATCCCCCCCTGAATAATTAAATAGGGTTAGGGGTAAAACAACCAAGACATTTACTCCCGCATTTCTTGGAGAAATTAGCAGTGCAGATCCCTGAAGGGTTTATCCTTCCTTGCTAAGTCAACCCGCTGGAGCTACAACCACTAAAGGTCATAATGGTCTGCTCCTAGATGGAATGCTTGCTCCGTTGAGGGGTCAGAAATGTGAGGCGGATAACTTTGAGTTAATAAAATGGCATCTGTTGAAAAACCGTCACAAAAGGTTTGATTAATGCCTCACTATCCCTACCCTGGTGAGGATTTCCCTGCCTAAAATAAACTAAAGGAAAAACTCAAACTAAAGGTTTCTGTCCCTCACACTTAAAAATACATAAATTCAAAAGGGTAATATATGGCTGTTCCAAAAGCAACAACTATAACATTTTAAATTCACAGCACAATAACTGGTTCTCCTTGTAATCTGGATGCATTCCCCTTCCCCAGATTCAAGCAGGATTCTGTTCAACAGTTCCAAAAGAATAAGGATATCCTGTCTTGTGGCAGTGTTCAATGCAGTTCATGTTGATTCCAACTTAACAACATTTCCAACGCTTCAGAATTTGTTCAACAAGGTTTCTCTCTTCCACTTGTGATATCAAGAAATCGACCCTCTTCGCATAAACCAAGAACACTTCCTTAGTTCATCAGGATTAACATACATTGTCTTTGTCAGGATTATTTTGCAACAAAGTACTGAAAATGTTAAACAATTCTGCAGCAGTTTACCCAACACGTGCTTCAAGATCGAAGGTTTGTCAGGATGATTCGGTAACATTTCACCAAAACATATCAATGGTTCCACTACTTCTTTGCGACTTGTCAGCCCTAGTTCACAGTACTTCATCAACTTTCACCTGGTTTACTCCCATGCCAGGCCTACTAATTCAAGGTTCTCTGTTCGAGTGCCAGAACAGAAGGAAGTGTTGCCACAACCTCTGACCTGGTTTACTCCCTTGCCAGGCCAGAGTAAAGTACGACTTCTGATCTGGTGTACTTTCCTGCCAGACCGGAACAAACTACCAACCACAAGTAATTCTGTGGTAAGGATCCACTTCCAATAGTGTTGCAATGGCTCTTGCTTCACATCACATTTGAGAATTTCTTCAGGGAAAACAAGATTCACATTGGTGCTATTGAATAGACACTTTTGATTTCCACCCGCTCTGCAAGTTATAATCCACTCCCACTGAATATCCTTTACCAGAAGGGCAGCAGTCTTTCCACTCTTGTTTCCCCACTTCATTAACCAAATGCTGACAATAATTCGGTCTCCCTCTGACTCTTCTTCGGCTTTGGCAATGTGGGTTTAAACCAGTTCCTTTTATGAACTTCATAAATGGGCAATGGGTTTTACAAACATTTGGCTTCTCATTTGCCAATTCTTGACTTTGGCAATTATTGTTTTTAACTTGGCCTCTTATAACATACTTTTGGCTTTGGCAATGGTAGTTTGTATTAAGTTCTTGATTTATTGCCTCATCTGGTTTCTGGCTTTTTTTTTCTTTTTTTAACTTGTTTATTTGTAAATCCGCACACAGGAGAGCGAAAACATTAACAATTACTTATAGCCTCACGAGACAAGTGTGAGTCGATATTTCCCCCTTCCCACCCACATTGCCCCCCGTTGGGCTGCATCACTTTGTTTCACTGTGATGGGCCAGGTTGCGCATGGTTGCTGGTTGCATGGAGGGCTCTCGCGATTAAGCCTGGTTTATAGGTTGGGGCCTGATAGTTCTGGTCATAGTCTAATAGAGATGCCCAAATGTTCATAAAACGGTGGAGCAAGCCCACATTGGCTGCCGTGATCTTTTCAGCTATCAAAATGTCCCAAATTTTAACCCACCAGAGAGATTTCAGGGGGCCTTCTGCCGATTTCCAGGTGCGAGCAATCGTAATTCTGGCCGCCAGTAGGAGTTGGGTTATTAGGGCTCGGTTTATGTCTTTTAAATTGTCCCACATGCTTATACTCGCACCTGTTTGATCTGATAATTAAGCTCTTATCATTTCACTTGCTCCCTTCAAAGTCAGTGTGGTTTACAAAATAATTTATCTGCTTTCTGTCAGTACACTACTCTAAAGTACTTTTCATCTTGTATTTCTCCTACGCGTGTTTCTGGGTTTAAAGCACCTGGTCCGAGCGGGCGATTACGGAGTGTTCCAGTGTCACAATATCTTTGTGAACTTGCTGGGTCTGGTGTGCGCGTCTGGCCGTCTTGCTGCTCCCAGGTCCCCTTCCTCCGCTGCATCTTGTGATCTGGCTGCTTTCAGTCTTCTGCGGCCCACGCCACTCAGACAGAGCTTTCTCTGCTCCAAAGGCTCTCAGGTGCTCGCCTGCCACCGGAGACGGCCTTACTGTGGGGAAAGCATTCTAAATGTTTTCTTCCCGCTGCACCGCCTCTGCAATCCAGGTCACCCGGGGAAAGCTTTCCTATCCAACACTTCCCACTGCGTGACGTCTGCAATTAAGGCTTCTGGAGGCAAAGACCCTCTCGAGACCGGCAACTGCTCGACCCAAGACAGCGGTCCCGGCGTCGTCTTCCCACTCCAGATTCTGTGCAACATGGAGAGTTGAACTTCATCTACGACTACTGCTCTGCTCCTTCTGTCATGGTCTGCACCTTAGGGGGCCTTTTAAGCCTCCGTCTCCCTCGAGTGTGGGTAATTTTCCTTAATAAGCTGCACTTTGCAGTTTCATGCCTCTTCAGCCCTCTTCCTCGTCCCTCGTGGGGATTATGGGACTTGGAGTTCATAAAGTAACAATCAGTTTTTCTAACTTATATGTTCCCATTCCTCCTGACCTGCTCCCCCCCCACCCTCTCCCTTGGCCCCTGTTGGGGTCCTCCAACAGAACACCACCCCCAGGGTCAGGATCAGGGAGCAACTGCCTTTTCCTGGCCACACGAGGAGGGTCCCAGGCCACGTTTTCTGGGGAATCATCTCAGATCCATCACACTCCTTAACAATCCTGAAAAACATCCAAATCCAGACCTGGCTGTTTGCCAAAAACAAAGGGCTTCATCGTGCAGCTGATGACCTATGCTCAGTCTCTGGAATTTCATATGTATGCTACCTTCTTTAAAATGCACGCAGTGAAAACAGCATGGTAGCAGTTATCTTGGTTGCATTGCCACGCATTAGATGTGTCTGGTATGCTGCTGCTTACTTCAAAATTCCCTGCAAATATGACTGCATAACACTCCTCGAACATCACTGGCTTCCCCTACAAGGACGCATCTCCCCCCTCTCGCCCCCTCACCCCCCAAAAAAACCCCAGCTGCATTACATTTAAGGATGTTGCAGTGCATGCTCGCTCCTACCTGGCATGGTCGCCATCTTTGGCAGTCAGCGCATCACAAGAATCAAACAAGTGCAGTAGAAATGCAACAAAGAACTAGAAAAGCCTAATTTTGTCTATGCCCGACACTCTGAAACCGCATACCAGTCACATCAGAATTCCCCCACCATGGCATAAAATGTGCCCTCACTAGCTATTGGCTAGTGAGATTTGACTCTTCGCATGAGAATGGTGTGCTTGAATGCATGCATACAATTGAGGTGGTGAGTGATGTTATGGCTGGCTAATGGCTTGTTACTTGAATTTTTGCCCGTTACCCTCTGACACTTCAGAAAAGCTGAGATCCCCCTAAAGGGTGCGTGTTAACACCTTGTTGGCTATGCCCCCAGCTCTATAGCCCTCCTGATGACCACCCTCTACAGCCTAAACAGTTGGCCCCTTCAGGGTTACATGTTCCTGCACTAACTGTTACCTATTCCCTGCTACCCTAGATGGTGTGCCAGTGCTATGCTGTACGAAGTTTCTCTCTCCCCTCCAGCCCCACGTCCATCATGAAACCACCTAATAATGCATGCCGATAACACCAACTGATGTACATGGAACACACCATTTCTTCCAGAATCTAGTTTCAGGCACAATAACTTCCCCAAAACAATTACCATACTTTAAATCAGTTTATGTTAAGAACACATTCTGGCCCCATGCCAGGCTCTAGCCTTCCCAGATAACCTAGAACAGTTATTCTGTCCAAACAGTGTCAATCAGCCGGCTCTGACAAGAAGGCATCTGGAAGAATGCTGTTAAGACTACACCCTGGGATTTCTGGAGCTTGGAGACAACTTTGGAGAGGAATTACAGATTGCATACTGACTGATATCTCAAATGGTGACCTACAAAGTAGTGCTCCTGTATTCTCCCTTAACTGTCTGGCTGAGGTGATTATCACTTAAAGTTCTTGACCCTGAAGACAAACCTTTTTCGGTTGTCAATTGGCTCAAAGGGGACTGTATTAAGCTTAAAGTAGATGCCAGCATGGGGTGGAGAATGGGGCATGCCTATGCCATGGGTTTTGAGAGAGGTACTCTGAATTAACGTCCCCACCAGGCCAGCTTTCTCAAAATCCTCCTACATATGTTCATGGCAGGCTTTCAGTTGCCACCGAGCCCTTGATGATGGGTTCCACGGAACTGGACAACTAAAGGAATACCGCACACAGAGGCTGCTGCATTATTCCTCGTGCACCAAGCGATGAAATGTTCCCATTCCCTATAGAAGTTCTTGAGAGAGACTGATGCAGAGACTGTTGCACTCTTCTTTGCCTCCCACACTGAGATCTAACCTCTGCTGGCCCCTTCTTTTAATTTCCTTTCCGAACATTGAATAGTATTTGGTGCAAGTGTCTTCCAGAATGGCTCTGTCTGCATTTCCAGCAACACTGGGGAACCTTCCCCTGAGCCTGTAAGGATCCACCTAAATCACTTCAGCCTGGCTTTGAGAGCTCTCTGGGAGATAATAGGGAAGTCCTATAGTAAACCCTGCAATAGTTTCAGGGACCTTGAAATCTTGAGCAAAAGGGCACCTGAGCTGTGCCTGAGAGGAGAACATCTTTCAGGTGTCCCAAATCTGCTGCAAAACAACCAGAACGTGCTCTGGGGATACCATGCTCTGGCAATCTGCTGCATATTTCTGCCCCCCTCTGTATGCTTCTTTCAAGGAACGTAAGTGGATCTCTATGCACTCTAGTGTCCTTCTCCAAATCATCTTGTAGCTTTCGACCATGCCCCCTCCAGCTGATTTTATGTGGGCCAATGCCATCGAGTTGTCTGTCTGAACCATTACTGCCTGATTCATTCTCCACTACCCCATTACAAATGCACAAGATACCGTATGCCCTTTTAACCGCAATAGGTCTGATAGGCACTGCCTCTTTCCTCAAAGTCTTTGTCATCAAGGACTGTAAACGAAGCACCCTACTCAATAGAAGGGACACCTTCCCCCACCTTCATGTAGAACTGTCCCTATGAATATCAGTTTTTAAGAGAGAACTTGGTGGGATTTCTCACAATTTATCAGAAAACCCAATTCCTTGAGGCAATGACCAGGTTATCTCGACATGAGCTGCTGTCATTCCCCTGAGGATAGCTCAACAATCCATCCTCCAAGTATGGGAATAATGGTATCCCCTCCATGTGCAGAAATGGTATTAGAAGGGTCATAACGTTTTGTTGATGCTATGGGTGTCGCTCTCTCTCTGAAGGGCAGCACCCTGAATTGGTAGTGCATCCCGTCTACTGCAAATCTGAGGAACTCCAAGTGGCTCCACCTTATTGGTACTTGGTAAGTACCCTGTAGGTGTGTTGACTCCAACCAATCCCAATTTGAGATGATGGCAGAATATTCTGGACGGTCTCAATTCTTTTTATTTATTTTATTTTTTATTGTGCATCTAACCAAAACAAACTATTTTGATAGAAGAAATAACATTTCCTATTTCTCAAAAGATAAAGAACCCAATAAATACAGAAGAATAAGAAAAGCAAAGACCAAACATTCACTTGCATCACCGATTAAATGAAAACATGATCAACCAATTTTAAGTCATTGAGAAGTTTAACCACTCCGTTGTCAGGAAAACTTAATTACCTGAAATAATTCTCTCCTACAGATCGTCCAAGACCAACCATTCATCCCTACCGAAAAACCTCTGCAATCTCCCCCCATATCAATTTCCTTATCCCCTAAGATGAGATGTTTTACTGTATGTTTTTAGTATTCATCTCACAATTCTAACATATGTCAGACGGAAAACCTGTCTTATCCCGAATGTGTAAAATTTCCCGGGTGGGCAAGATATTTAGTTTAAATCGAAGGAAATTCATCCTGGCTTTACGGTCTGGAAATGTCTGTACATAGGTGAGTAGAATAGCTCTAGGTCAGAGGTCGCCAAACAGTCGATCGTGGGCGACTAGTAGCTCGCCTGAGCCTTTTCAGTCGCCCGCGCTGAAGATACCGAAAAATAAACATTTATCCTAAGTTATATTATTTAATGGTGCTTTTTGCAGCCATGTTCCGTGTTCAGGATCCAAACCCTAGTCAGCCCAATTGCAGGCAGAGAGCTTGGCTACTGTGCCACTTGGAACTGCTTGTAAATCCACTGACAAATGTCAGTATCACGTTATGCTTCTGCAGGCCACCTGTAGTGCCACAGTTGGCCTTGTGCGCCCCCACAACAGTCTTTCTTAAGCAAGCTGCTCTTGTTTGCCAGAGATGTTGCAGGGGCTGGGGCAGGATCATTGTGACCACGCAATGAAAATATCACAGTAGCACTGCCGCTCGCCTGGAAATGTTCAAAATAATATTTAAAAAAATGGTGCAATTTCTTTCAGGTGGTTTCTTTCCAAATTCCACATTGTACATTTCCACTTTAAATCACTTCCATGACACAAGTACACCCACTTTTAGTACATTAAGCAATCCATAAACACGCTGTACAGTAGAAGCCTACCAGTGTAGTTCAGCAGGTTGACCGACCGATGCTGAGATGTTATATATTCAAAACTACAGGTTGTTAATCGTATGACTTTTTGCAATGCATTATAAAAAAAAGTGCTATACAATGTGTTTGGCCAGGGTATGGGTTGGGCTGGTTGCTTTCTTATATTCAGGGCTGAGGTGGGGATATTTCTGCCCCTGTGAAAATCAGAAATTGGCACCCATGAACCCACAGTTTAATTTCCTAAAAACTGCTGTCAGCATAACAGAAGCATTTATTTGTGATTAACCAGTTTGACACGCATATAACATCTTTATAAATATAACTTGTGCTAAAACACAGTGGGGCACACAAATAATGATAATGATGTGTTATTTATATAGCGCCTTAATCCAAAGCGCTTTACAGAGCACATATTTACATGCAAAATCACCCAACTGAAATTCTATGACCAGACAGGAGGCTCGCATTATGCTTTTTCTTTCTTTATTACTGCCAACTCAGCATTTTAAAGGTTCAACTTTTAACTTTTCGTTTTTTTTTAAATTTTTTTTTTTTCATAATTTAGGAAAAAAACAAATGTAAAAGTTACAAGTTTCTTATCCGAACAAAATTTCACCAAGCTCTGTGAACCATCAGTCCCATGATCCCGAGGTCCTTTGTAGTCCTGACCTCCTCCTAACCCACAATCCGGGCATAGGTCATGGTATAAACTCTCTGCCCCCTCAGGTCCCTTCCTCTTTCTTTTTGCTGCCTCAGTGAGATAAGTGCTTACCTATGCTTTCATTATGTTTACAGTTGGGCACTAGTCTAATGTGTGTTTCTGTGAGGATTTATAACAATTGGTTGTTGTACTACAGAACGTTTGCACTTTATGTGTGATAGTCGCCGTTCAGATTATTTATTAGCGTGTACCTGTTTTCATACAGCGCGTTCTTCCCCGGCCCGTTGGAAGGAGAGGCGGGGTGGAGCCGCGAGCAAAGCCGCTCGTCGCAGGCAGCCACCCCGCTCTCCATGTGTGGTACCACAAGTTCGATCCCGCTAAGCGTTATGAATATCTTTCATAACGAGAGTACTGCAAATGTTTAATGCGCGCGTTACGCTCTCCGTGTGAAGTACGCCGCCGTATACGCGAGCACTAGGACCCAGCGGCGCGTGTTCCTGCATACGTGCGTATGCTTTCAGTCGGCTCCGGCCGCCGCATATGAGGGTTATAGGACCCAGCGGGGCAGCCTTCCTCCCGAACTTTCCCGGCATTCCCCTCGGCTCGCCAACGTTCCTTCTCATTGCAAACGGAACGTTTGGAGAGAGTCGTGAGGTTCGAGTGCAGAGAAAAGAAGTTTGGTTTAAAAAAAAAAAAAAAAAAAAAAATAAAAATAAAAAAAAGCCAGCCAGATTTGCACGCTAACGAGTCGTAGTGGGCATTTAGAATACCACACAGAACGAAGCTAGAAAAGCGTAAAGTGGAATATAACGACCTCTGCTGGAGAGCCTGATTTATAGCTGATTCCCAAGAAGTTAGCTCTGCTAACACATTAATATGGCTCATTCATCACACCCAGGAGACTCCCACTCCACTTCTCCTGAATGGAGTGAGCAAGAGTGGGACGATGACCACGCATGGCAAGAGGACGATTTGTCTCTCAGCTTTAAAAAGGTGCTAGGGGATTCCCTCGCACAAGCAGTCTCCCAAGGGGTGCAACCTTTGGCGCAAAGGATAGAAATGCTAGAAGCAAGCATGGCTGAACAGCGAGAGCATTTAGCAGCCAGAAAAAGACGGGCAGATAGCCCTGGGGAGGGAACATCAGCTGGACACCCTAGTAAAAGGGTTGACAAAAAGGGGTGTAACAAAGCCCGAGAGAGCCTAGACTCTTTGACCCCCGTGGGCGCAGATGAGGGACAACATTGTTACCCACAGTCGGAGCGACCCTGTCGCCAGATTAAAGGAAGCTTTTCTAGCTAAGATGGCTGAGTGTCATGATAGACCCCCTACCATAGGGGTGGATAATTCAAGGGATTTTGAGGAAGGCTATGCCCCCGATGATGAAGGGGGCGAAGAGGAAGATATAGCGGAGCCCATAGCGCAAAGTACACATGAAGATGAAGATCACATCATTGACATGTTCGACCCGGATACTATTAGACACCCTAAATCATCTGAATGGGTGCCCTCGCCCAGAGTGGCATTGTATATGCCGCAGCACATCAGAAAACCGCTAGACAGAGAGGTCCGATTCCCGTATGCGATCGGAGTGCCCTTAGGCCTGAGTTACCGGGAAAATTAGCGGATACACCGGACTTAGACCCAAAGATGGTCACCTTTGTTACTAAATCCGCACAAGACATTAGAAAAGGGGTGGATCGCGCTTGGAGGGGTTGCCAAGACAAGCTCCTGGATTTGGCAGGACCGCTTGCAAAAATTATGGATTTGGCAGAAAAAGCAAAAGACACCAATACCCCGGCAGATGTCCAAGCGTTAAGTAACTGGGCCCAGAGAGCGGTGTGCTTATTAGGAAACGCCAACTGCGCACTATCATCAGAGAGGAGAAGAGGTGTTCTCTTGAAAATTGACAAGAAGCTTAGCAACCTAGCCACATACGAAGCCGGGGAGGGCGCCAAAGGTCTACTTTTTGGTGAAGCCTTCGCTAAGGAAATGTCCCAGTTTGTGGGAACATACACGGCCCTTGAAAGAGCCCAAAGCTCGATGAGAAAGATTTTCCCAGGGCGTGTTTTTGCCGGGACCGGACGTTCTAGAGGTCGCTCGTCCGGTCGTTTCAACTATCAACGAAGGCCTCAAGGTCCACGCGCCCAATATTGGGAAGGCCGTCAGCAAGACACCTTCTTCCCAGCAAGAGGAAGACATCAGAGAGGTCGCAGGGGAAGAGGCTCCTTCCGTCAACACAGTGCAGCAGGCGGTGAGTACATCAAATGTTCCTATCGGAGGAAGAACTCTCCTCTTCCTGCAGCAGTGGCAAGCTTTATCAAGCGATGCTTGGGTTTTACAGGCAGTAGCAGGGCTACATCTAGATTTCACAGATATCCCCGTGCAACTCAGGGAACCTTTCCCCATTCGCATGAATCAGGAAGAACAGGTGCTTTTGCACAGCGAATTAATAAGTTTGGCAGGCAAGAATGCGATAGAGCGCGAAACCATGGTAGATCAAGGATTTCTCAGCAACATGTTTTTAGTGCGCAGGTGAGAAAAAATGTGTCCTGTCATAAACTTGAAAGATTTTTTTTTAGTGTACAATCATTTCAAGATGGAGGGCATTCACCTCCTCAGAGACCTATTGCGTTCAGGAGATTGGTTAGCGCGTCTGGACCTCAAGGACGCATACCTAGCGATTCAGATAGCGGCAACCTTTCGGAAGTATCTGCGATTGCGATGGGGGAAAGAGATCTGGCGCTTCACATGTCTTCCATTCGGTCTAGCGTCAGCCCCATGGGCCTTCACGAAAGTGATGAAGCTGCAGCTACCGGCTATCAGAGAGCGAGGAGTGCGGATGATTATCTACCTGGGCGACATCCTAGTGATGGGATCCACCAGGGAGACTCTCGCGAGAGATGTACGGTGGATTTTCAATTTCCTATCTTCTCTGGGGTTCTTAGTGAATTTAGAGAAATCACAATTGTCACCAGAGCAAAGACTGGAATTTTTAGGCTTCACCATAGACACAGTGAAGGCGATCTTGGAGCTCCCAGCCCACAAAGTGAGGGCGATAAAGAAAGAGCTCAGGGTCGTGATAGCGAAACAATTTATTTCCCTTCGGAATCTGGCCAGAGTAGTGGGGTTGCTTGCAGCTTCTATTCAAGCCAGAGATTGAAGATAAAGCATCTCTGCAGAGGCTTGAAATACCATCAGATAGTGGGTCTGGATCAGGAAGCCATAGCAGAACTCCAATGGTGGTTAGAAAATATGGAAGCCTGGAACGGGAGAGAGATTTTCGGAGACGTGCCAGAGCTGACCATAGAGTCAAATGCGAGCAGGACAGGCTGGGGAGCCAGGTGTGCTCAGATTCAGACAGGGGGGAAATGGTCGGAGGAGGAGTTAAGTCTTCACATAAATTGTCTCGAGCTTCTGGCAGGCTTGTTCGCGGTTCGAGCCTTTACGAAGGACAAAGTAAGATGTTGTGTACTGCTGAAGATGGACAACATTTCAGCAGTCCGTTACATCAACAAACTAGGAGGCACGAAATCCAAGCTACTAGCGGAATTAGCGAAGGATTTCTGGCATTATTGCCTGCCTGCAGAACAACATTGCAGTAACCGCAGAATATCTTCCAGGGAATCAAAACAGTATAGCAGACTGGAATTCTCAATATCTTGTGGACTCCAGCGATTGGAGGCTACACCCCAGGATATTCTAGCGTCTTCAGGAGATATGGGCACCCCTAAACATAGACCTATTTGCGTCCCGGCTGAATGCTCAGACTCCGCGATATTACAGCTGGAGGATAGACCCGGGGGCAGCGGGTACAGACGCATTCCTACAACCTTGGAACGCCTTTCCCCTGTTCCTGATGATCACGAGAGCTCTAGCCAAAGTCCGCAGAGACAAGGCAGAACTGGTGGTAGTGTTGCCTTGCTGGAGAGCTCAAGCCTGGTTTCCAGTAGCGATGGAACTTTCTACGGATTTTCCGAGGTTAGTTCCGAGCCTGCAGGACCTTCTACTCGATCTGTCCCGTCGGACCCACCCGATGATAGCAGGATCCTTGCAGCTCATGGCATGCAGGGTTTCAGGAAGAGATGGCACTTGCCAGGAATTTCGGAACTCGCTGCAGACTGTATCCGAGATTCCTGGGCACCTTCCACCGTCAGGAGCTATAACACAGCGTGGAACGGGTGGGCTCAATGGTGTTCACAGCACAGTTTGGATCCCATTTCGGCCCCTCTAGTACACATCCTCAATTTCTTAGCTTCAAAGTTTCAGGACGGGTGTGCCTATAGAACTATAGGAGTGTACATATCGGCAATTTCAGCGGGACACGACAAAGTGGAGTGTAGGCCAGCAGGAGAACATCCTGCTGTGCTGCGTCTCCTCAAAGGCATGAAGGTGCGAAGGCCACCAGAACCCAAATATTCGGTGCTTTGGGACGTCGGAGACGTGTTTCAGTTGTTCCTGAGATGGCCAGAGAATGACGTTTTGTCCAGATCACAATTATCAGGCAAGCTAGCCATGCTGTGAAGGCATTGGAGATGGATAGAAAAATATATTATCCGGAAGGAATAGCTTTCACTATCGTTAAAAGGACAAAGACCGATTCAGAGTGATTTCCTACCCGTATTTTTCAGGAAATAAAAAACTATGTGTAGTGCAATGCATTAAAGATTATGAAGCAGCATCCGTGCAGATTAGGCCACGCGGCGTAACGCAATTGCTTATAGCGTGCAGGAAACCCCACCATGCAGTAGCTACAGTGACCATTGCGAGATGGGTGAGAGAGGTGATGCACTGGGCAGGGATAGATTTATCCTTATTTGGGGCACATTCTGCGAGAGGGGCAATGGCTTCTAGAGCGTTTGCATCAGGTGTCTCATTGCAAGATATTATGAAGTCAGCTGATTGGTCCTCTGAGTCTACCTTTAAGACATTTTATTTCAAACCAGTATCTGATATTCCGGATAGAGTAATAGCAAGCTTTGAACAAGCATAATGCGAGCCTCCTGTCTTGTCATAGAATAAAGATTGCCCACGCTAATAGCTCAGGAAAGTCTTCATTCTATTAAAGACAAGGAGGCGAGCATTATATCCCACCCGAATGGACGAAAAGATGGGTTAAAGGTGATAGTAAATAAAACATTGAAGTAGTGCATGTGATGTGTATGACATTTGAACATATACCCGCCCTTATGTGAATCTTTGTTCTCGTAGGAGACGATCAGAAGACGTCCTGAACAAGATTGACGAGAAGCAGCGCTTATTCTAGCAAGTTGTCCCTGTTGGAACGTTTGGATATACCAGCTTCGGATCTACACAGTTCTGGTGATACGAGTTGGACAGTTAAAGAGTTAGATTGTTTATTCTGAGAGCAAAGCAAGAGGAAGGGACCTGAGGGGGCAGAGTTTATACCATGACCTATGCCCGGATTGGTGGGTTAGAGGAGGTCAGGACTACAAAGGACCTCGGGATCATGGGACTGATGGTTCACAGAGCTTGGTGAAATTTTGTTCGGATAAGAAACTTGTACATTTGTTTTTTTCCTAAATTATGTAAAAAAAAAAAAAACGAAAAGTTAAAATTTGAACCTTTAAAATGCTGAGTTGGCAGTAATAAAGAAAGAAAAAGCATAATGCTTGCCTCCTTGTCTTTAATAGAATGAAGACTTTCATGAGCTATTAGCGTGGGCAATCTTTATTGGTACTCGTGTATCGACCTCAGAAGGATGAAAGGCTGAGTTGGCCTTGCCGGGATTTTAACCTGCGACCTGCAGATCACGCTCAGATCGCAGCAGCGAGCGCTCAACCCGCTGAGCTATCTTACTGGCAAATAACAGTATTTGTGGTGTCTGACAAAATAAAATTTCAAAGAAAACTTGTGAACGCAAGCAACATTCTTCAATTTGGAAATTACTTTTGTTTTTTTAATATAAGTGTGAAATGCACATTTAAAAAACAATAGTGTGCCTAGCATGTAGAAAGCCTGCATAAAACGCAAAGGACGGGACACAAAAATTACAGGATATTTGTGTGGTAGTCCAACAAATATCTGTCTTTTTGAGACAGCTACTAATAAATAATAATGCAACAAAGAGGTTTTTGAAGTTCTTAATATATTCGGGAAGGCATATGTTATTCCATCTGTTTATAGAGGGGGAAATAATCGAGGCAAAAAAAATTGGTAAAAATTCTGAGGTTTATAAATATCCCCACCCCGATATCGCCCGCTAGTAGCTCTCCACTACAAGTAGCTCTAGCTAACGTAAAGGTTGAAGACCCCTGCTCTAGGTATATCATAAGTAAAAAAAAAAATTGTGGATAGCTTTGCTGTTCGTAACCTGTCAATTGTCCTAATCCAGTCTCTCCTCTTAATAAATTCCTTAGATCTTAAAGGATTGGAGCTCAAGGTATCTATGTCTGAGTCATCTGAAACAAGGATATCAGAACATTTAGATTTAAGTATTTCCAGAAAGATATTGTCCCCCTTAAGCATTTGGATTTGAACGTCCTCATAAAGAGAGTCGATTTGAGGGACGTTAATCTATATAAGGAAACCCATCCATAATAGAATGGAGGTCAAACCCAACTCGTAACGAATAAAGGCCATAGGAACTGAGTTGGGAAGATTCAATACTCTTTTCCATATCCTTGCTTCAATGCCCGAGAGGATACGGCCCTGTTCGCTCGTTCGCCTCCCTCATTGCTCCCTGAATCTTGCGAAGGGCTGGAGCCCTCTCCCCTCACTTCATCCGGATCAGCTGTTCAGATCTGTTTCCCACTGCATGCGCCAGCTGAGTACTCCCTCGTACTCCTGAGGTCTGACCTGCAACGAAACGCGATCACCCCCGCCTGCACCTAGAAGCAAGACGTCCCCTGCCCTCACATCCACGCACTTGGATGCCCAGCTGCGTGATTATACTTTTTTCGTCCTTATTTGGAACGGCCTGCTCCTAAGATGGCCGCCGGCAACAGGAGAAGTCTGTTGCCACGTTGCTAGGCGATTCTTCTACTTTAACCTGACGTGTATCTGCCGGCAGGCAGAAGCCGGCCCCTCGAGGCGAAGGCCAGAGAGGATAAGTGTCCCTATTAACCCGTGCTTTGATATACCCACACACTTCTGAGTCGTCACTGAGCACAAAATCCCCTTCATCATCCTCCTCCTCCTCCTCACCTGTGTCCTTAGAGGCGATCTTGGCACCTTTTTCTTTCCCTTGTGTTTCTTCTCGTAGAGGTAGGGCCGTCCTCGGTTCGAAGCCACCCTGCTGCCCTTCAATCAATGGCAAACAGTAGGGGCTCCTTCCCGATGGCGTCCAAATGAGCAAAAAGGCCAAAGGCAGAAAAAACCTCTGATAGTTCGTATAAACTCCTCGCTAAATCTAGCCTATCCATGAGATGAGCCCCATCCCTAGACATCAAATCCTGCGAGGCCCTCACAGCCTAATTACCCATCACAAACTCCCAGACTCTCGCCATTCACCTCATATATAGACCTCCAGGTCGCATCGGGTCATTTGAGGAGGATATCTCTATCATGCTCTCGGACATCGCCAACATCTTATCGGAATTAGGTCTGACCCAGAGAGCTAACATACCCTTCAAACAAAGGAGGAATACCTGACTGGGTGGCGGACCATAACTGCGATACCCCCATTACTACTAACACCCCCCTCAAGCCTGGACAGACCACCGTCTCCTGTCATTCGTGCTAGCCACTATAAAGCCTACCTCTAAATGCACACCTATCGTTCCCCCTACTCTAACAAGGAACAAAAAGAATATTACAGCGGATAGACTTATGCCTCTTATTCGCCCTACCCATAACTCACTACCAGACAACTTGGATCCCAGCACGCTAGTCGGTGAGTACAATAAAACAATGACATCCACACTTGACTCCATTGCCCCTTTCAAATTGAGACAAAGCAAGCCTAAAGCTCACCTCAACACCTGGTTCACCCCACACCTAAAAACCCTACGCTTGGAAAAATGATGCGAGACTTCTTGGAGACTACTCTCATCCGTGGAAAACGGGACCAACCTTATGAATATATCTGCACACTACAAAAAAGAAATATGTCTGGCTAAACAAGAATCCTATAATAACCAAATCTCGCAAGTTAACTCCAGCATGAAGGAATTATTCGTAATTTTAAAAGCATTAGAAACACCTATCCCAGTGAAAGATGCCTGCATGAAAGACAAAACTTGGTGCACTAATATTCAGCATGCTCTAGCTAACAAAGATATCACCCTCCAGGACAAAATTAAAAAAAAAAGCCTCTTTAAATACCTTGACCCCCTCCTAACAATACCCCTGCGCCCCACCGTCGCAAACATCCTACCCGCGTCAGCTTCTCCAAAATCACTATTCTTGAGGCTGAAAAAGGTATACTGTCACTGAAACTTTCTTACTGCCAGGGTGACCAATGCCCTCCCCAACTGATCAGTGACGCTGCTGGGGATCTGGCACATTTCATCTGGATGCTCATTAATGCCTCTTTCTCATCGGGTAGCATACCAAGCAACCTCCAGAGTCATGGGTACTCCCACTCCTGAAATAACAGGCTCTAGATCCATCTATACCAACTACTGGCTGATCACCACAGTGCCATTTCTTCTCAAAATAATAGACATGGTTGGCTACCTACAAATTCAGAAATACTTGGAACTCAACCACCTATTAGGAGTCTGTCAATCAGGTTTCCGCCCACAACACGGAATAGAAACCGCACTAATTGACCTTAAAGCTCAAATCGGTGAGCTCAGGGACAAGGGAGAATCAGCCTTACTTCTCCTTGATCTCTCGGCGGCATTTGACCTCGTGGAGCTCAAGGTCCTATGCAGCCACCTGGACTCAGCCGCACACTTCTCCAAGGAAGCCATAGACTGGATTGAATCATTTTTAAGCAATAGGACTATGGAAGTCTTCTCTCAATCAGCAGCTGCAGACCCTATCCCAATTACCTGCAAAGTGCCCCGGGGATCTTGCGTCTCACCCACCCTGTATAACATTTTCATCAAGCCCCTTTTCTACGATCTGGAGCATCTTGGTGTCACCTACACTAACTATGCAGATGCCACCCAGATCCTCCTACCACTTTCTGGGATTATGGCAAGGATTTGACCTTGGTGAACAGGATCTACCTCATCATCCAGGCATGAATGGCAGTACATGGTCTATGCCTGAATGATGACAAAACAGAACACATCATTTGGGCACCATCTCTAACCTTAATAAACGAGGCCACAAATGGACCTCCTTTATGATCGACTGTAACACTATTAAAGTGGCCACTGAGGAAAAACTTTAGGCTTTTACCTCGACTCCACTCTCACATTTACCAAACAAGTAAATTCCCTGCATATACATGCAAACTCATCAGAGCTGGCAAACCCTTCTTAACCACAAACAGTTGCATCATCCTTGCTAGAGCCCTCATCCTGTCCAAATTGGACTACTGTAACTCCCTTTACATTGGGTCCAATAAGTACATCACCAGAAGAATCCAAATACTCCAAAACAATGCCCTTAGAGCTGCCCTCAGCGTTGCAAGAAGAGAGCACATCGACAAAACTGGCTATACACTTGCGACAGAATCTGGCTGAAAACTGCCTTGCTTACCTACAAATGTTTGAACAACGCTGCCCTTAGCTACCTCACTAAGATTCGGCAGAAAATCCTCAACTAGACCCACTAGAACATTTAAGCTCTCCAAGTTTGCGGGTAGCAGCTTTCCTGTGAAAGCTCCTCGGCTTTGGAACTCCTTGCCTCCAGCCCTGCGAGCGGATCAACCATACATGATCTTCAGACAGAATCTTATCAACTGGCTTAAAGTCAGCGACCAGTAAGACCCCTGTCACCTACTTTACACTACTGTAAATAGATTTTTGGCATTGCTATCTAAACTACCTATAATAGTGTTTGTCCTGTATAGTGTTTTACCTACTTGTTTCACGAGTCAAATGTAATTGTACCTCTCTGTGCTCTTGATTTGCATATGTCTTTGTGATTTTGATTTGTATAAATGCTTCTTTGATTTGTACACATACCATGTAAACTACGCTGTGAGCCTTCTTGTAATCTGTGCCCTGATACCTTTGGGTCTGGCGCGCAATATAAATAAATAAACAATACGTTCCCAGTTTATTTCGAAGCTTTGGATGTTACTCTCCATTCCAAATAACATAGTTGGTATAACCTTCCCCACATAGTATTTTATCAGCGGGATAAGTGAAAATGTACAGTATTTTAAGTGGATCCTGATCATATGAGATCCTAACTTTATTGCTTCCAAATCTAAAATGTTATACAGATCCAATTTGGTTGGACATGGAGTGATCTTAGAGCAAAGGTACATAAGTTCCCCTACCAGAGAAACTGAGCAACCATTAATTTTTCAGGAAAATGGCTTTTTTTTTTGTCAATGGACGCTTAAAGATCAAGACTCTGGCTCTATCTGGGTTAATTTTCAAACCATTAGATTTTGCATACTCTACCAGAGCCGTCATGAGGCTTTGAAGGCCCATTTGCGTATAATCTGGAAGAATGATATCGTCCGCATAGGCTAGCCACGATACCCTGGTCTCTGTGATCTTAGGACTGGCCAACAGGAGCGTCCAAAAACAATGAAACAAGTCAGATAGGTAAAGATTGAATAGGAAGGAAGCCACCAGGCAACCCTGGCGAACCCCTCTCTGAATACCTATCGCCTGCGATAGATTGCCAGAGCTAGATAACCTCACTCGTAGGGTGGAATTGTGGTGAAGTTCTATAAGAATAGCCAAGATGGACTCTGGGATCCCCCAGCTCTTCAGCTTCCCCCACAAATGCTCTCTATTTACAGTATCAGAGGCCTGGGATAAGTCAACCCAGGCCACAAAGAGATCTCCCCCCCCCCCCACTCCCCCCTTAAGTACAACATCGCTCTAATGATGATGATCCCAGAGATTTATTGAACCAGGACAACTGAGCTCCCAAAATCTTATTTCTACAAAGTATGCTTAAACCTCCCATCGGGCGCCCAACCTCCCCCTCGTGGACAGTTGGTGGTAACAAGAAAAACCATCCATGTTAAAAGGCTTGGGTAGCCAAGTTTCTTGAAGAAAAATCAGATCATAAGAGCCAAATATCATTGCAGAATGAATTGGAGCCCCTGGAATTCCAGCACAGGGTTCTAAATGTCAGTATAGTTAGAGATGCTGATCTGCAATACCCAATTTGTAGAGGATCTGAGAGACCATCTCCGGCACCATATCGAACACTGTTGCTGAAGAGTTGTTTTCTTTCATTTTGTCTGCAGAGCAATAGATTCTGAGCCACGTTTCGATCAGAGGAGATATTTTCATTGGGCTAATTTGGCTGAGTTTCTGAGATACTGAGACCCCTGCGAGACCAGTCAGCACTAGCTCCCAATAGACGACCACCCAAGCTTAGATTTAAGCATAAACTTGGCGGTGTTCATTTTGGGAAGACAAGGAAAACCAACAACCTCTATGTAGAACATTTTAAACTAGGGATTTCCCTTGTTTCCGCCTAAATAGCTGGCGATTCAGCAAAACCTTTCCTTTTGATGTTGAGATAGGCCTGGACAGATATAGGGACAGTACTTGCCCTGAATGTTTGTTCTGATTTTCCTTCTGATTTACACTCCAAGCCTCTGAACGTTCCAAGGGATGATATCCTCGTAAGAGTTTCTCTTCATATCTATTTTCTCTAAATTCCGAACCCGGGAGGTGAGATTTCACTTTTAATGGGTCAAAGGACGGTAGGGACTTCACTTTGTTTTTTTATTTCTTGCCACAGTGCCTCTTTTTGATTAGGCAGATCAATCTGCCCTCCCATTTCTACAGGTGACACTGTTTTCAGGAGCAGGAGAGATTCCTCCCTTACAAAATACATTTCTTATAGTTTGTTATTTGGTGCTTGAAAACGTGTTATTTGGTGCTTGAATTTGGTTAATGGAACACAAATTGGCTCTATCATCCCATCTTGGACAGAAAAGTCCCCAGCAGCAATGGCACCATAAAAAATCCTGACATCTGTAATAGGACTTGCCGACGCAGCATCCCTCCAAGCGTCGGTGTGTCAACCTAACCACCTGTGTCCCAGCAAGAACAATCCAGTGAAGCACTTGACCCAGGCACGCAAGCAGTTCAATTAGGCTCAAGAAGAAGAGGAAACTACCTCGAAACGCGTCGGCCAACCATATTGAACTTACGGACGCTCTTCTTTGCATTAGGTAGAGGGCGGTCGTTGGCTGGGGGCAGTGTGGCCCGGAAACCGGTGATTGATTGTTGGGAGAGGGGCGGTTCAGAAGTGAAACGAGCCTGACGGGGAATAAGTAACTTGTTCCATCCCTCTATCCTTCAGAACAGTAATTACTTAAAGCTAGTAAAAATCTAGGAGGAGGACCAATGGGGTCCCCAGCAGCACTGCACATAGGGTGCTGTGAGCTGCAATGGTAAAACCCAGATGCCTTAAGAGATGGTGAGGAAAGTAGACTCCACGAGAGTCCATTTCCCATCCGAGGAGTGCGGTGAGTGTGTGGGCCAGAAAGCCCCTTTTGTTTAATTTTGTCCACGTGTTGATGGGCCCGTGCCCAGGAGCAGGCCCTTGCGTCCTCTTCCCTGCCGCAGCCGCTTCCTGGTTTCCCCAGCCCACTTGCAGCCCTTTTGCAGAGGACCTGGTCAGTAGCAAGCCCCCTCCATTGGCAGCTTGAATGTGAAATCTTGGAAGCTCCCCCTGCAGCCCGTCCCACCGCGCACCCTCCTGCTTTTCTCCCTTCTCCCGACCCGCCCAGGCCCACTCTCATTGGGCCACCTACACTTCATCACCGGTCCTCCCAGGGCAGCCCTCTGCCCGGCAGCCCTGCGGCTAAGGGCCCAAGGCCAAGGGCGGCTCCTACATTGGCGGCTCCGAGATGTGTCTGCAGGTGTCAGCAGGGGAAGCCAAGGAAGCCACCAGACACCAACAAAACTGTGTGCTGGCATCAGTAGCGGGTAGAGCAATTACTCCACCCCAGAAAGCTCCTGCCACTCTAACCTACCTTTCAATGGCCTGCAGTCTAATGTTAACCAGTACCATAGCCCGAGAAACCACACAGACTAGCCTGCCCAAATCTAGGCAGAAATGTGATTGCTAGCATATGCCACACCTAGATGGAATCTCCAATAGCCTCCTGTGATAGTTGTATTTAGAAGTGTACTCAATAGCCTCTCTGTGATAGTTGTATTTAGAAGTGTATCCAATAGCCTCTCTGTGAAAAGTTGAACTTAAAAATTATACCCAATAGCCTCTGTGAAAGTTGAATTTAGAAATGCATTGAGAAGTTGAATTTAGAAGTGTGCCCAATAGCCTCTCTGTGAAAGTTGAATTAAGAAGTGTGCCCAATAGCCTCTGTGAAAAGTTGAATTTAGAAGTATGCCCAATAGCCTCTCTGTGAAAAGTTGAATTTAGAAGCTGGCCCAATAGCCTCTGTGAATTTAGAATTGTGCCCGATAGCCTCCCTGCGAATTTAGAAATGTCTGAAAGGGCATGTAATCCCATCATATCTCACCAACACGCCTACTCTCTCCTTACATCACCACTCAACTAGAACACAGAGATACTATGACACCATTCCGTATAACTGTTCTCATAGTAACATTTGCCACTCACTCCACATCACTCTAAAGTAATCACTGCTGGTTACACCCCCCCCAGCGAGGCGTTCTCCTCAGGCCTAACGCAGCCACATCCGTTCTGGATAAATCCTGCCAGAACAAACACATACTCCTGACCTCTCAACCACCACACCTACTGCTAGAATGCAGCTATTACACTAATACCGCACAAGCTGTACACATACCCGGTGCTCACACGCACCTTTTGTCTCTCTACTCTCTACTGATATGAACTTCGGTTCCCAAGGGCGTTCAACCTACCAGCGCCTTCAGACCATACCAATGGTATATAAGGCACTATATAAATGCAAAATAACATAACATAACATTAAATGCCGACATACTTATAACTAAAAGATAAACATTTTTCTTCTGTTTGATTAAATATTTCTGTATTTGTTTTACATTGAGATCATTATTGAATATAATTGAACGTGTTTTACATGTTAAATTCTGTTCGAATTATTGAATGTCTTTTTGACAACATTATATAGTGTGCAGGGGACGGGAGGGCTTCCAATCTGGATCCTCTGACTCTTCCTACCTTTTGTAATACTGGTCTTTTCTCCCCCGCACCTTAAAATACTAGAAATTCTGAAATCCAAATATGGAAAATTTACCATAAACTATTGTTGTGCACCGATAACACCAAATCTTTTTTGACACTGTTTACTTACCCACCACCTTACTTTTTAGAAATATATATAGGTGCAATTTTTAGGGATGGCTTCGATTTTGCTAAGAAAATTAGAGCAATCTTTAATGGGGGTTTGATTGGATCAGTTTGAATCCCCACTGTTAACATTCTTGCTTCACTTTTCTTATCGGACGATTTCAAAGGTGGAGAGACCTGAGACACTCCCTCCATACATGCCTCTTCCACCACAAGTCTTTCTTTTCTTTTTCTTCTTTCTCTACCAAATCAGCTTGTTGCTTTTTCAGATTACGAATAAAACTTGTTTAAAGTCTTGATTTATTCGTGTTCTTCCTTGGCTAAATGTACATCGATTTCTGGTTCATCTATGGTATCTTGAGTCTATTGATAGAGCAGTACCTTGCAGTTGCCTTCTACGCTTTTCTTTTGGTTTTTCCATTGTTTTTTTTGTGCCTTTTTCCTGCTTGAGTAATCGATGTTAATCCAATGGGATCTTTTTCCTTGTCCACCTCACCAGCCTGTGGTTTTAGAGCCTCTTCTAGCTCAGACAATTGTGCCAGGCGGACAAATTCCTCCATCGTAGAGGTGGATAATGGAGTATCATCCAATTCCTGCCTATTTAAGGTTTGATCGATACATTTATGGCCATTATCTTTAGGGGTTTCGCCATCTACCAAATACTAGTTAAGCTTGGCCATATCACCTCTCATCTCTTTCCATTTTGAGAGCATCAGGTCTAATTTCTGTGATTGAGTTATAGATTGTTGACTCAATTCAATCAGTGTTTCTTTCATAAAGTCATTTATAGGCGATTTTAAGGCTACCACCGAGGTATCTTAGATTTCCCGATCCTTTGTAATTTCCAGCAAATGTGCAGAGTTTATTTGGACTTCAGTCTTGATGACTTCAAAAACCTTTACAAGAGAGCCCAGGACAAAGCTGAGAGATGCCATGCTTGGAGGATTTAGGTGGTCATCCTGATGGAGGTTTTCCTTCTTTTCTTCCTCAAAAGCAATCTTTGTCGGCTCTTTTTTCCTGGTAAACTTTGGCTATTCTAGATACCTCCAAGAGTGCAGAAATGACATTCAACTCAAAAGATGAATCCAGATTCAGAAGAATATCAGGGTTAACCAGATCTTCCTCTGGGAGATATATTTTCCCCTCGTCACGGCTCGCAGCCAGTGACGGCGACTTGGCTGAGATATGACTCCCTTTAGTGTTTTTCTCACTAGCACAATTCTTTGTGGCCACGGTCCCGTGGGAAGTAGTTCAAGATTGTATTTTTTATGGAGGTGGCCATCAAGATGAATTTGCTGTTTAACAGCGGGTTTTGAATAGAGGCCCTTTTGGCATAGACGCCTCCACTTCTCTTAGTGCTGACAGATACTTGCGGGAAACCCGAGCACAATGGGTTTTGGACATGAACCGGGAAAAAGCTTTGCTTTCCAAAAAAAAGGCACCATATTTTCACTTTGAGGCGGAGATTTTAAAAATGGATCTTTTAACTCTTTGTGAGATCGATGACCTGGTGCTACAATCCTCGATTTCTGGTGCACGGAGATTTAAACCAGCCGAAGCACTTCACAGATTGTAGGACTTCATTAGAGAGAAAATAAAGATTTTTTTTTCTTTCCTCTCTTCCCTTCCTTTTTCCTCTTGCCCGAAAAGGAGAAAGGACGGTTAACCAAATCAGAGTTCACAAGTGTGTAGAGTAATGTGCTGCAATCACCTGATAGCACAGCAGCATGCGGAAGACTCACAATCCCCAGCCCAGCCAGAGCACTTTGCCTGACTTACTCTGGCAGGAGAATGACTTCACAATGATTCCACTACTAATCCAACAGCCGTCGGGTGGGTCAAAGGTAAGTTACCCACGGTCCCCACCCGACTGACGTAGCCGTAGTGAGCAGTATTCACAGAATATTCTCAAGATCTGCGAGTCCAGCCGATTGTGTGCTTATCTCTGTGCCGTCTCAGAATACGGACGTCGAAGCAGCTATCAGCGGCTCTCGGCTATCGAATAGAAAAATGTGAATCCGATCTAAGGCCAAAAGCCTTAGAGCAGGCAATCGTAGGAGGGAGATAAATACACGGAATGAGACGCACACCTAAATGCGTGTTGCTAGTGTCAATACGTTAACTCCTCATGTGACACTCATGGCCAGCAAGAACCGAGCCAGGAAACAGTCAAAAACAAAGCACGCAAACCACATCTTCCTTGATTTTAAAAAGCCTTTACCTCTTCACTCTTCGATTTTTGTGGACGCCCAAGCCGCACTGCCCGCCACAGTCTGCCAATGTCTGCAGCTACACTCTGCTGCCTCACTCCGCCGCCCTCAATTTTGAATGAGGCCTGGACCACAGTCCAATCGAGTGCCTTCAAGTCCAGTTCCTGTTAGACTTGCTAGATAGCTAGGGCACCAGAAAGATTATGGAGTAAAAGCCTTTCCCTTTCTGTCTGTGGCATCTTTGAAATTACCGCCTTCACCAATTCCTATGCCTCCCCAGCTCCCTTATATGGCTTCACCCTTAACTTCGTTTCTCGAGGATGGACCTGTGATCGTTGCCAAAAGGGGGGGGAGGAGGCTTCTTGACATCTCATCTGGTACCCTAGTGTAGCGTCCTTTTGGTGCCGACGTCTGAGTAGCACTCCTCCTAAACCCTGAACAAGAACCTGAGCCTGCCGCCCATCAGCAGGATGGGACTGGTGTGCTGTCTAATGTCGTCTGACCAAAACCAGACGTGGCCTGGAACTGACTTTTTGTCCGCTGGGCCCTCGTGCCCTGGTCTTATGAAACAAACTGCTCTTCCTTCTCAATGTATCTGCATGTTTGCTGTTTGGAGATGCAAGGTTTTCAAAGCAGGTATTCTCCTTCCAAATGTTAATTTCTGGACAATAGCTGCAAATATGGTGCTAATCGGAGCTATGGCCTTTTGTCGGCAGTCTACATAATGATGCGAGTAAAGATTTTTATTATATTTTAGTATTCTTCCTTTGGAAACATGGAGCAAGATGCCAATGCAATCCTTTCTTTGAAAATTTACTAGGATTGTAAAAAAATATAGTAAGAAAAAAGAATACTCTTCTGTGCTGTTTTATAAAAAATCTTTTTTAACTAGCAAATACAGAGCATTTAACCCTGTACTTCTGCACCTGTCGAAATATCAATGCACAGGAACTGAATTTACTGTTGCCCATAATTATTTTCTCTACACTCCCTTCCTTTCTTTCCACCCCTTATTATTCTGTGTGCGATTATGAACCACTTAAGTGATATGCCCATACAGTAAGTATATCCGATGTTATGAAATCTGATCAGGTCTTGTCAGTACAATTGTTAAAATATGCAACCTTTAAATTGGTGCTTTTGAATATAGGAAATGTAGATCAAGCGCTGACCACAATGAACATGTAAGGTGACAACTTGCACTGAAATAATTGCATGTTGTCCTGGGGCGGGAACATGCTTTTCAAAGCACTGTCAAAATCCCTGATGAAGAAATACTTGCCTTTTAAGTCATTGAAGGGTTTGAAACTATACTGGGCAGATCGCTAAGTGCCCCGACGCTTGTTAACGTGTTGCCACTTTCTTATCTTTAGGTGATTGGCTGAGAAGAAATCTTCATAAGCAGTGTTACATGTGACACTACAAGCAGGGAAATACTCAGCCTTGTTGTGTTCTGTACATGGCACTAGTTATAGAGCACTATCAATTCAGCGTACTTACTGGAATACATGATGTATCACAGGGTATGCTCTAACTTTCCTTCTTGAAGGCTCTAAGAAAGGTGGGGTTGATAAAGTACAAATGTTTGTGTTTGCTATGTTGTGGTAGAGACTTTCAAGATTAATGGTTCTAGGTAATGGGAGTAAGTGTCCAAACAACTTCAATATCAACTATCAATAAGGACTAGGCATTTTTTGTTGGGCTGATTGCCAACTTGTTCCGATCTAGTGAACCACAAAATTCTTTACCAACATCTAGTCCTAGCTGCTAATTTCTCACTGAACGCCATAAAGTGGATTGAGTCATTGCTATCCAGCCGCATGATGAGTCTTCTCCACAGCTGCAGCCAAACCAGCCCTTGTCTCCTGTGGAGTCCCCAAGGCTCATGTGTCTCGTCCACATTGTACAACGTATTCACCAAGCCTCTATTTGACAAATTTGGTGTTACGTAAACAAATTACGTTGATGACACCCAAATACTTGTACCTATCACCGGAACATGACACTAACCTGCTAAACAAAATATACCTCACTGTCCAAGCTTGGATGGCGCAAATTGAGCTAAGTCTCCATGATGTGAAAACAGAAATACTCCTCATTGGATGGCCAATACAAATTGAATAATCTACCCGACTGTTACAAAGCGTTCAACATAGATGGTAACATCATTACCGTAGCCAAGGAGGTTAAGACCCTAGGTGTCTACATCGACTCCTCACTTACCTTAACTAGGCAAGTCAGTGCGATAGTCTCTGCAGCAGCCTACACCTCCAAATTGATCAGAGTCAGCAGACCATTTTTATCCACAGACAACTGCATCACCTTGGCCAAAGCACTTATCGTGTCATGGATTGACTACTGCAACTCCCTCTTTGCAGGGACTAATGCTAGAAACATTAACAAATTGTGCAAAACAATGCTATTAGAGCAGCACTCAATATCCCCCAACACGAGCCCATCTAGTCAGCCAGATGCAACATCCACTGGCTCCCGGTACGAGACCGGATCAAAACCCTTTCACTAACGCACAAATGCCTCTCCAATAGCGCCCCAGCCTACCTGAGAAACCATGTCTCAAAAACTCGGTCTAATAGATCTCTTGCAAAGTTCTTGCACTTGCCCCTCCCCTGAAGTAGTAGTCTATCAAGATCATGTACAATGGCTGTGATCATGTATTTATATCCCTCTTGCAAAGAACTATTCTGATAGTCTTCCCTGTCTATAATCTCAAGCAGCATTGCCATCTCTGAAATTCATTAGAGAGCCCAGAATCCCAACCTCTGGCCCCATACCTCACAACCCCATCAATTCCTGGAATCGTCTATGTAGGCCGCCTCTCCAAGACCTGAAAATGACCAGGAATGCTCTAAGACCTATTAAGACTCTGCACGTCCCACTTGCCAGAAAAACACCATGTAAGAAACTGTGCAATGGACCAAAATGCACAGAATGCAGCTACCAAGTGACTACCTCTAAAACATCATGGGATGCGTATGCCAGAAAAGATCCCCAGGGCTACTCACCAGCCTACCAGAAAGAACGTTTGGGACGTTGCAACACCATGAGACCATGTAGTAGTCACGGAGCAGCAGATTTCAGAAAAGCCAGAGGCAGGACTTTCACCTGGATATAAGCTTGCTACCCCTTGCCACCTTAAGTCCCCGGACTATTGCAAACCTGCATCACGTGATCAAATTATAGCCTTAATTCTGCAAGCTGATTTAAAGGCTTCAGAGTAATGATGGAACAATGAGGCTAATACAGCAGCCTGAGAGAGGGGCGTGGGCTAGAGAAGAACTGTATAAAGGCTTGTAACTGGCTACCAGTGAGCTAAGGGCTTGAAATCCAACTGAACCCTCAAAAATGGAGAAAATAAATTGTGCAGATCCAATTCTGTTAGCTGAGCTGGACAAGTACGCTGATCATTTCTAAGAAATTACAAGGCCTGAGCAAGGTAAAATTACTTTGAGCTCAGGGGCATAGAGGCTTCAGAAAACTGCCATGGTTTGAGAGGTTGGGAAGCATTGGGGTTCTGGGCAAAATATCTGTGGTGGAAGAAGTGAACCAATGCTGTATTACCTTGGATTAGAAATATCCTTGAGTCTGTGATTTGTCCTACGAAGCATGCTGTGAGTTCTTTCCCCGAGAATGTGGTTTGGGACTGTAGTTGTGAATGTGACCAGTACATAATTTGATGGGAAACCTAATGCACCTTGTTGCTCCTATCCTGTTCTTTTCTTTAGTGAGCTCCACGATGGGACCTGGACTTTTAGTTGTAGTCCTTCCCCCTAAGGGTTTAATGGTAAACCACAAAATGACCTTTTGCTGCAGAAAGCAAAAACAAGAAAAGACAAGCTATGATCAATTTCTTTTCTTCTCAAATTGTACACATCACTTCCGTAGTGATCTGAGCCATGTCCACATTGAGTTGAATTGTGAACCATGCCAAGGGTGGCAGCCAGACAATGATCTATGTGGTGAAACGAAGAGTGGGCAATTGAGAGTGGGAAAAGTTGGGTATAGAAAAACATACAAACTCCACTCCCAACATGTAAGGAAATGAAAACCTACAGGTGGGTGATGGTAATTGTTGGGATGAATGTATGGCAGACAAGTGTTTGCCGTGGAGTTACTTATCTTGCAGTCTTTCCTCAGTGGTAATCAGATTGGAGGCGGACCCTTCTTTACATCTGCATTAAATATGAAAACTGCTCCAGGCGCGATAGTGCGGCAGACGTGTGGTTTGCCGTAGTTCGACGTCAGAGCTTAGGACTTGGCGTTGAGGGCTTGTAGATCTTCAGAACTTCATTGATCTGCTTTTGTTTGTCAAATTCCCTCCCGCTGTTTGTTTCCACTTTCTCTTTGGCATATGGAACATTGAAGCTCCCAGTGTGGCGAGGGATGCTTGAATCTTCCGCTTATAAAACTCTGCAGCGGTGAGATCTTTCGGTGGGAGTTTTCATTTTTATTTATTTTTTTCTCCGGGGGTTTGGGCAGTGACTAGGCTTAAACCGCCTTTGAGCTGCTGGATCAAGGCACCTAATTTTGAAAACACCTAGTACAGCTGTAACAAACTGAGTCCCTCAGCTAGTCATTCATGGCGACACTTTTAAGCATCTAGGAACCGACGAGTAAGCTGGTTTGCTTTCCTCTTGAATTACAGTGAACTTTTAAAGGAAAGACCGGAATGTCCCATGCATACAACTTGCGTAGGGGAGTGCTGGGAGAGGACCTCAAGGCCCCCAGACTAAATGGGGTTGTTCTGTCTGGAATAACACAGTAAATCTGGGGAAATCTAAATTTGAACCTTCTCCTGCTGGTGGTGGAAGGTTGTTTCCTCCAGAGACTCATTTTGTCATGGACAGTCAAGTTCCCACAGGCTCGGAACAAAGTTTTTTTAGCCCAGGGAGTCAGAGTTTGCTCTGTTTCAACACCAATCACCCTTTTCTGATGGGCGTCTTATCAAATTTGGAGTATACACTATACCACCACAACTTAATAAGATTTCCTAATATTTTGTTGCTCCTAAGGTCCTGTAGCCTGAATGATGTCATGCAGGTTGGTGTGGATGCATCCCCCCCCATGTTGGAGGGAGGTTGCAAATCTCAATATGACCTGTAATGGCAACCTAGAGGGTAGTGATGTTGAGGCCGGGGCATTGTCGTACCCTACATTTCCCTGGAATCCTTTTGAATTGAACACTATCAGCTTTTATGGACCCCTCACAAGTGGACACAGATAAGCAAGAAATAAAAGGAGATAGAGGCTATACAACTACCTACGCATAAGAAAACACATACAAGCTATTCTGCAAACGACTCAGTCACCATACTTTCTGCCCTACATTTTGTCCTGACTTGGTCAAAGTATTTGCATCTTTGAAAACGGAAGAACACCATCATTCAGGAATTCTCATTGAATTAACCAAGAATATGGATGCAAGTGAAACCACGCTAGTAGCATTGAAATCTACTATTGCACTATGGGGGATGTTTTGACAGATCTTCGTATGGACTCTAAACGGCACTCTGGAAAAACCAGACTCTCTGCAGCTGCAATGGGAGGGGGGTTGAGGACTAACTTATCATATGGAGTACGAAGCTGGGTGAAGAAATCTTGGGCGGCCATTGTCTGCATCATACGAGGTGCACAATGGGATTGGACATACCCTCAAGAGGTTCCAGTAATCTCAATGGATGATGCACCCCTCTCATCCTCTACATTGCAGGAGTTTCGTGCAGATGATATAAAAAAATAACAGCTCCTCGCCAATAAGGGATGAACTTCTGCCAAGGAAATTGGTGATCTACCCCATAGGGCAAACAGGAAAACCAAAAAAAGGTGAAAAAGGCAAATGACCTTGAAGGAGGGTCAGGTACCTAAAGTGTGCCAGGCAAAGAAGACAAAGCATCTAAGAAGTAAATAAAAAAACAGGAACTTGGAAGCTAATCGGTTTATTTGAAATCTAAAATCTGTTCATCAGTAAGAGGTGGGGGCAGCAAAGATCGACCCGAAAGTAGTTATGAATTCTGTGAAAAGAGAGAAAAAAAAATAGTAAATAAATCAGTCATTCCATTAGAGGTTCCTAAAGTGGGAACCACGAAGACAACTGTGGGGATTCAAACTGACACACCATGCGTCCCCTTGAAGATTGCTCCAATCTTTCTTAAAGGCAAATTGGGAGATAGTCCCAAAAGAGGCAACAGTGCTTCCTGAAAGCTCGCCTGAGACTTGGAAACATTTTTTCTCATCAGGGTTCCTGCCACAAATCCTAAGAGTTCAACTCAAAAAGAAAATTCTATGAATTTGTCATCTCACTTTCATTTGCTGACAAGTGTGAGGCTCCAGTATTGTCAGCAAGCACTGGGTGTCGCCTGAAGCAAGGGTCTACATGTTGCTCTTGACTCTCGTCCTTCTGCTCAGGGCAAACTGCTGCAGGGCCTGCAACAAAGAGGGGTCCCCAAAATATTAATCCAAAGGGTGTTGGCTGTAAACTCTTGGACTATTTTTTTTTTTTTTTGTCAATCTTTAAAGATGTTCTTGATTTACACCACCTCACCTCGGTTGACATCAAATATATCGGGTTCCCTTGTACCCCTTCGATAGATACAGTGTAAATTGGTGTGAAATTGAGACTGGGGGTTGATGATTTTATGGGAGCTGGGGCAGTCTTACTAAGAATGGGCTACAAAGTCTCGCTGGAGCTGCCTGTTAAACTTATTTCGAGTAGAGTTCCCACAAGAAATGACAACCAAATCAGGCAAAGCGATTCATTTCAAATGTGGGGGCTGTTGTGCCGGAAATTGTATCTCAAATCCTTTTGAGACTAGGCTTACCTGAGCAGCCGCTCTAACAAATGATAATGTCAAAGTGTTGGAGTGGAATACGAGGGGAACCAGGTCTTTTGGTAATGATCTAAGGAAGGCCTACATTGTTCAGCACTTTGACTTGATTGTTCTTCAGGAGACATGGCTTAGGACAAGTTTTGCGGTGGATGGCTTTTCAGTATTTCATCAATTGGTAACGGGTGAGCGGTTGGGGAGATCCTATGGGGGGCCTCTTAATAGCATGTAGGAATGCATTTTTTTTTCTGAATTATTGTGCAATAGTCTACTGGGTATATTGGTCGTGAAAGTGGACTTTGGCATTGGAGGAGGTGGCGGGAAATGGATTGTCAACATCTATTGGAATCCTTTTTTGCTCTACCCGTCCCAATTTCCAGCATTCACTTTCAGACCTATTTGTTGGCTTTTCTGTTCACTTCTCTTCCTATGAATTAGTTGTTTTGGGTGACCTGAATTCACAATGTATACGACTAAAATCTCTTGGGAGGTTTACATGCAAGTTGCCGACAAATAATGGGAAGTCATGGTATAACTTCATCGAGGACTGGAATCTGTTTATGGTTAATGGGAATATCCTGGAGGATATCCCCCCTCCCAGGCCAACTTGGAAAAGGGATGACAGCAATTCCAGTATTGATATCTATTGCTCTCCAAGAATGTATTCGATCTGTGTACTCATTTTTCAGTAACTAATGGCTTCCTGAGTGATCATTAGAATCTGGAGGCTGTTATTGATCAGAAAGCAGAAACTGGGAAGGGTTTTCTCCCACAGGAATTAAGCGTGAATAATGGGAGGAACAGAGTAGTTTGATTTCAAAGGGGTGGGAGGGATCTCAATAGCCTAGTCAATCTTATGATGAATCCTTTGACTGAAATTGCTGTGACCCAAGGACATTTTTTAAGATTTTATGTGGTCTTAATCCTCCTTGTCAGACGAGTCCGTAATCTTTGGTAAAATATACTCACCGTTTTGACGATAAAACCTGGGTTTAAAAAAAGGGAATTGAGATAGTGATTGAGATTGTTAAAAAAAGAGTGCAAAGAATCTGCAGATGTACTTGAGGGAGGCTAGAAGTATAAAAATAACTGTGGGCATTGGTCCAGGTCCCACAAGTATCAGTGACTCCAAACAGATGGGGAATCTATGTTCAAAGCTATCTGTTTAAAACATTCACAAAATGTCTGGTCTTTAATCAGTTCAATGGATTCAGCCTGTAATTCGGCACAAGATGGGGTGTTACAGGAAGTAGCTTGGGTCTCCCACTTTTCCAAACTTTATGGGTCAGTCAAATCTGTAACGGCCGCCTCCAACAAAATGCCAATCTGCTAATTCAATGTGTCGCAAGAAGCTATAGGAACACTGAAAATAATCTTCAGTGTCTCAAGTGGCAGGCCCAAATGGTCGCAGTAATCGGATCCTAAAATCTGATCCTGATCTTTGGTCCCGTTTGCTGGCAGCCTGGTTTAGTAGAATAACCACCAAAGAAATACCCGATTCATGGAGAAGGGCCATACTTATTCCAATCTATAAAACAGGAGACCGTTTGGCTCCCTCCAGCTACCGTCCTAGATCTCTCCTGAATGCTGAGGTGGAAAATATTTGCTGGTTTGGTGCTTAAAGATCTGGAAAATTGGGCAAAAGCAAAGGGTATACTCTCGAAACATCAGATGGTGTTCCGTAGAAGTCTTTTGACCGCTCTGAAGGGCCTTGTCTTGAGTACCATTAGCTGTGGGTCCTTCTTCAAAGGTGCGCTTCCTCTTGATGGGGCCTGGATTGACCTGTTGCAAGCCTTCGACATGATTAATAGGGCCCACTTGTGGGGAAGAGGGCTTGGGGCATACCAGAAAACCTGCTTGCTGTACTAATTGATCTGCATAGGGACTCGGAACTGAGAATCAGATTGGACAGATCTGGAAAATTGTCTAGCCAATCAGAACAGATAGGGGCGTACGACAGGGGTGCATCATTGCCCACTTTCTGTTTAAACTATATCTATCTGATTTGGTAAAGTGGGTGGGCGTTGGCTAGTCCAAAGATTGGTAAAACTAAAATAAATTGGACTGCCTATTCTGATGATATTGTCTTATTGGATTATACACAAATCGGCCTCTGCTCTCTGTTCAACTTGTCCAATCTTTACGGTGTCAGTACCAAATAAGTTATAAACACGCAGGCAAATGTAGTTTGCGTGCTTCAGAAATATGCAAAACTTAATGACTTGAGGATTAATATTCCTCAAGTTGAAGAGTTTGCTATTTAAACATCCGGTAAAGGTTAACAAACATTTTTCATGGCTCTTGGACGATCAAACTATACAAACTGACAAAGACGTCCTCTACTTAGGCTCAGTGGATAGATCTTTCCCAACGATAGTCCATGCGACTGACATATGTACCTTGAACCAAGTCTTACCATGGACAGGCAGGTCAATGCGATTGCTTCCTCTGCAGCATATCACTCTAAATTTATCAATGCTGTTAGGCCATTCTTGTCCCAACAGAACTGTATCACCATAGCCAGAGCCATAATTGGCTCCAGACTGGACTACTGCAATGCCCTCTTTATTGGAACCTCCCAAAGAAACCTGGCTAAACTCCATATAGCCCAGAATAATGCCTTAAGGGCAGCAACAGGCATCTCACGCAGGGAGCACATTTCAGGGGTCAGGAGCCAGGTACACTGGCTACCCATCAAGGAAAGGGTTGTCTTCAAAACACTGGCCCTAACACATAAATGTCTTCACGGTCTGGCACCTATGTGCCTAGTGCAGAGGATCACCAAACAAACAGCATCCAGACCTTCGAGGTCCGCCTATGCCAACCGTATCACGGTTCCTCACACACACAATGCGTGCTGGAGGCGCTAGCTTCCCAACAATGGCTGCGACCCTCTGGAACAACCTCCCAGCCCAGATCAGATCAATCGACTCTCATGCAGCCTTCCGCAAGGCTTTAAAAACTAGGCTCTTTGTCTGAAGGGGCTTATCCCTACAAAGTCTGTATTGTGTAGGTTACTTCTCATCACCTATTGACTACACTTGGATGGATATGGCACACTTTGCTATGCAGTATACGGTACTATGTAATATAACCATGTGAGCAACTGTAACCGAACAAACCGTGTCTAAGCATTATTCTTGGGCTGTTTGTTACCCTCAAGCAAGCCTTCTTAAGTATCCTTTATAGCGCCTCGATGCATGTGGACTGTAGTGCGCTCTACAAATCCAAAATAAATATTAGAGGCAAAAGTATTGCAATTTGGTGCACACATGAGAAAGATTTAAAATAAGTTCTGCTCATTTTCCTTTCTTTCTGTTATCAAGTACTATATTGGCAAAGTAATACCCACGTTGCTCTTTGGTTTTGACACCAACCCCCAGTCCCATTCATTAGACTGGGAGAGACTTGAGGGTAAAATATGGAAGGGTGTTCTTTGTTTGCCCAATTGCCCATAGCCAGCATAAGGTACGAATTGGGCTTTCAGTCATTGAAAGCATGGATGGAATGGAGGTGGATTTCTCTAAATAGGCCCATCTTAGTTCCTCCACTTTCATTATATGAAGACGTTTCTATTGCTGTACAGAGCTGCTCTAATCTATACTTGACTACTCTCAAGATGGTATGTATAAAACCCCTACTGGAGTCCTACTGTACGGTACTTCTAATCAGTAACACAATGAAAATAAAGGAGCCTATAAAAAGGGCAGACTGGATTAGAACTATAGCAGCCGTGAGATCTTCAAAGGTCTCTCCATCCTTAACCTCTGTTGATCAACCTAGATCACTCCTTCCCATATTTTTGAATAAATTTCCTGATCCAATGGCTAGATCTGACTTCCTGAAATTTTGTTTGAATCTTCTGCCCATTCAAGAAATCCACTATATCAGGCTAAGTGATGAAATTGCCAATAATATCTGTGATCAGATTGTGACCTCTGAGGATGCAAGCTCACAATCCAGAGGCATTTGATTGGTTACTGCAGAGTGACTTTAAAAAGGAGGCTGCTACACCTGTCTAGATTTGTTTGCCATGACTGAATACAGATTTGTTTTTTGGGAAAGGGCATCCTCGGGCAACAGTTTTTATTGACGCTCGAAATTGTAAAATTGCTCAAAGCGCTGAACCTGGTTGGATTATATCCCTGATATAGGCTCAAATTTTATATGGGGGTGTTATGTGACAGGAAATTATTGAATACTCTTTCCAGGTGTATATATTTTGGGTTATTTTTTAATGATTTGATTGGATTTGAGATGACAGCACTATTTGATAAGAAGGGATCAAGAATTTGTGGGTTATATCTGTAATTATTCTTCCTCTCCTTTCTTTTTATATTGTTAAATGATGTTTGTTTAATAATGTGCTATTTGATTTTACTATTTGGTGTTTGACGCATATATTGTATTGTTGTTTTTTGGGCCAGAAACACAAACTTTTTATTTTTAAAGAATGTATAGTTTTTAGTGTTTTGAACCAGAAGAAAATGTAGACAAAAGTTATGGGAGCTTCTCTTATTGGTTAGCAGAACGTTTATGGAGACAGTTACTAGTGTTGGTATTATGCAAAGCCATGTTGTGGATGCATAATGGCCTTGAGGTCTGCACAGGAGTCGTGTGGAGGATCCCAACCAGTTAATCCTATTGCATCCCCCTCTTGCCGATTGCCCGTACGAAGAAACGCGGGCGGGAGGCTCTGGTAAAGCAGAACCTGCTGACTGAGGGGTCTGAGCCAGCAATTGCCAGTCTACACAGTGAGTGCTGGGGACACAGTGGATGCATTTGACAACAGTATCTCACCCACCCTATGCCTTCACAGATTGGCCTAGAGTGGAGAAGAACAAATGAGTGTTGCCCTTGAATGTAGTCAATTGGTATTTGGAAAGCAGTATAAGAGAATTAAATGAGATGTTAGGTTATTAAATAATGCATGGCCAGCTAGTGAGGCCAAAGTAGACCTTAACATTAAGGACCACACTTTAGGAGGGCAACTATTAATTGTGAAGCCCTGTGTACCTTGGCAGATCAGAAGGACAAGTAGTCTGATATTCCATGTATGGATAATCTTTATTAACAGAAAAGATAAAGCTCCTAGCTTTCCTAAGATACGTGCTTCCCTGCCTAACAAAACTGACTTTGCTCCTGTGATTGGCTTTTCAGATAGTTCACTTTAGAAGTATTTGTAGATAGTTCTTTGTAACTATTTTTTTTATCAAGTCATATAGTTCAGATGCTGGGCTTTCAAACTTCAACGGTTTCTTTTACACTGCTGTTCTCCCTCTCTGCTCTTGTAATTCTGTTTTTATTCCTTTCTTTCCTTTGGACAATTCTGTTCTTTTGTTTTGATTTTACATTTTTATAATACTAAGCGTCTATTCCCTTGTTGATCAAATTTCGGACTTTATTTTTACTTAATATTATCCTTTCCTTGATTAGGAATAATAGGACTGTTCCAGATCTCCTCTGCCGCCTCCTTGTTGCAGCTGACCCAGGCCGCCTTTTGCTCTGTGCTTGCAGGCACACGCCACCTGCACGGTAAGGCTTGCCCCCCTTTTTCACAGTCTTTATTTCTTGCTCCTTTTTCTTGTGTTTTCCCTCTCACTGTTGGCTGATCCCCAGCCCCTTTCCGAACCCTCCTTGCTTCCTTCCATCCCACCATGTGGCCTGATTGGGTCTGTGCTCATGGGTTCAGAGTCTCACCGTGTTGCAGCTGACCCAGGCTTTCTTTTGCTCTGGCCCTGGAGGGACACTCCACCTGCACGTGACAGCAACACTCCCACTTCAGAGGCTCAGCCAGGGCAGTCTTGGGCAGCCACCCGCTAAGGTCAAGAGGCAAAGGGCAGCACCCTACTAAGCAGCTCCACTTCATGTTTGCCTGTGTTTGCATCGGGACGCCTGACGTAGCCCAGCTACAGCAACAGAAAAGATGAGCATGGTGCGGGCAGGAAGCACAGCCATTACTGTACTCCAGTAAGGCACCACCACTTTTATTACCTAAATCATATATTTACCTGCATTTAGGCTAATTGTGTAAACTGGCTGTCTTCTGTATCTGGCCTATTTGCAGGGATTGGTCTCTTGTTGGTACTTAGCCTATTTGTGTAGGTTAGCCATGTTTTGCATTTGGCCTAATTGTATAGTTTCGCCTTTTTCTCCCTGTTGCGCCCCGATATGGGGTTTGTGCAACATCTATATTTCATTAGGTTCTGCTCCGTCAGGCGCATTGTTTGGGGGTGGGAAGTGTGTTGCACTTGGTTGTTGAGGGTAGGAAATGTGTCACACTTGGATGGATTGTGGGGGATGGGAAATGTGCTGCACTTGAATGGTTGGTTGGGGACGGGAAATGTGTTGCTCCTAACTAACCGTACTAAAAACCTAGCATTCTGCATGCTCGGCCTTAAAGTCTGAACTAAACACAACTATACCTCTACTGCACCACAAACCACACGCACTTTATAATGCCCAACATGAAATCAAACCACGAACAATCATACCTCAATACCACATGACGGCTACCAACTGAAAACGCACCTATGCTCAATGGCTGTTTCCGTCGAACTGCAGCTGTCAACTGCACATCAAAGCTCTCCCCATCTCAATCCCACGAAGAACTGTGAAGGCATCATGAAGTAAGACCGACAACTGTCTTTTTTTTTAAATTTATTTTTTTTAAACTTAGTTTCATTAGCTTTTATTTTCAACACCTCTTTCCAGAACACTTGTACCTTGGGGCAACACCGCCACATGTGTGCCAGGGTCCCCCGGACCTCACAGCCTCTAGGGCACATAGGAGATGCTCCCTCAAACATTTTGGACAATTTCACCGGGTCCCTGTGCTATCCCATTAGCATTTTAAAGTTGTGTTCTACCGTAGAGGTAAACGGCCCCCCCACTTGAAGACCATTCTGTATATTCGTGCCCACTCCTCCTCCGGGATCTCTTCATCCTTCAATTCTACCCAATGCCTCTGAAAGGTTTGTCTCCCCTGCAAGCAGGTCTCGTTCATAGCCTTGTACATTTTGGAGAGTATGCCTTTCTGTATCACGGATTGGTCGAGGACTTTCTCCACAGCTGTTTATTCCCTAGCCACCGCCCTGCCCCCACTTTGGGTCTTAGAATCCCCTTCATGCAGAGATACTCACATATTGTAATGGTGTCCCCTCCCAGTATATACTGCACCTTCACCCATTCCACAAAGCTTCCACCTTCAAACAGTTGTCCCATTGTCACTAGTCCTGCATTCAACCACCCCTGTGAACGGCCGAATTCCTGGTGTCCCAACTCGAACGGCGGCCCCCCATATTGATGACCACAAGAATAACCTGTGTTTCTAGATTCCCCCCAGACTGACCAAAAATCTCCCAGTGTAGGCCCAGTAGGTCCTTAAATCTTCTCTCATATGTTCCAGCATCCCCTTGATTTGTGCTGCCTTAAAGTATATGCGTATATCCGGGAACCCTAATCCCCCTTTGTCCCTTGGAAGCGTAAGGGTAGCCATTTTCACCCTTGGTCTTGTTTCCCCATATAAATCTGCGGAGCTCACCTGCGACATCTGAAAAAAAACTGTTCCGGAGCTGTCTTGGGACGGCTGCAAATAACCATCTTGGGAGCACGTTCATTTTTATGGAGGTCATCTTGCCATACCATGTCAATATCAATGGATGCCACCTCTTTAGATCGGCTGTGAGCAGAGAGCGGAAGGGGTTGTAGTTAGTCGCTACCATCTCATCTAGATTATTTGTTATCGAAATGGCCGGGTATTGAATGCTCCTTTTATTGACAGTCCTGCCTAAATAGCTCTCTTTTGTGCCTAGGAGGGGAATCTGCTCCAGTAACGGTAGGATAGCAGATTTTCCCACATTAACTTTGAAGCCCGAGAGGCGGACACACTATGCAATCTGGGACATTAGAGCTGGGGGTTGGGGGGCCTGAAAATTCATGAGGTAGGCCAGTTTATCATCAGTGAACAAACTTTTGCATTCGATTTCGCCCCCGCCATACCCTTAATCTAGTTGTTCGAATTGTGATTGCCAGTGGCTCCATAGCAAGGGCATACAACAGTGGGGAGAGGGAGCATCCCTGTCTGGTACCTCTTGTGAGTTCAAAGGAATCTGTCAGTCCCCCATTTATCCAGAACTTCACCCTGGGCCTATTATATAGTTATGCCACCCATTTCAGAAAGATGGTCTCAGTCCTATCCTTCCCAGGACCTTCATCATGAAGGGCCCCTCAACACTATCAAAGGCCTTCGGAGTCCAACGCTACCAGGCATGAGTCCAGTCCTCCCATATGTGCCCCATGAATCAGATTAATAGTCTTCCTGATGTTGTCCGATCCTCCTCTTTCCCTGATGAAGCCCATTTGGTCCCCATGCAGTAGAAGTGGCACCCCGCACCCCTCCAGTTTCGTTCCCAGGACTTTTGCCAGTATCTTTACATCTCCATTAAGGAGGGAAATTGACCTGTAAGAGGAGCACATAGTGGGGTCCTTCCCCCTACTTTGGAATTGCAACAATGATTGCCACCGTCATCGTTGGGGGGGGGGGGGGGGGGTGTATGTTCACCAGTCAGACATGCGTTAAATACCTTTACTAGAAACAGGCTAACAGGGATTTAAATAGTTTAGAGAATTTTATCGTGAACCTGTATCCCCCGGGCAGTTCCTGATTTCATCCCTGTAATGGCCCACGGGACTTCCTATACAGTTATTGGGTTCTGAAGGTTTTCTTCCATCTCTTTGAGGATCCCTGGAATTGGTAGCCTACTCAAGAATTAATCTATTTAAGTCTCCTCTCCCCATTCTGACGCATACAGGGTACTGTATTTTACAAATTCACTCCTGATGCTCTCGACATCGAACAGGCACCCATTTGCCTCCATCTTAATAGCCCCTATCGTTCTCCTTTTCTCCTCCTCCGTCAATCTCCAGGCCATGATCTTGTCTGCCCTGTCCCCCTTCTTGTGATATTTCTGTTTCAGGGAGAGTTTGTTTTTCAATGTCCTGCGTCAGTACGGCCGTCAGTTGTGTTTTATACCACCATACAGCCACAATTCTGCCTCCTTGGCCGGTGAGATATATTGTCTTTGGGTGCCAGCCAGTTGTATTTTTATTTTCCTACAGATTGCTGCCTCATTCCAACACCACCCACCCCCGGGTGTCTTTTTCTCTGAACCGATTTTCATCAGGGTCCCCTGAATAGTTGCTTTAAAGCCCTCCCAGACTGATTGGATACCCACCTTCCCTGTGTCGTTGAAAAGGAAGTACTTCTTGACGCCCCTAAGCAGTTTTTGTTGCGCCGCCTTGCCTTTTCGCAAGAAGTCGTTACAGGTCCAGTTACCCCTGGGACGCATTGATTTCCGTAATCCCTCCCCACCCCCCCGTGCCCAGTGAGATTTTTAACATATTGTGGTCTGACCACGGGATAGGGGCTACCCGGGATTGCAAAACCTGGTCTTTTATAGTCTAGTCTACCAGGATAAGGTCCATACATGAGGAGTTGTGATCCGCAGAGTAGAAGGTGAACGGCATGTCCCCATCTGGTATCGGGTGGATGGAATCTCATAACCCCAGTACTTCAATGACCCTCTTAAAGCGTTCCCGGTTGCCCAGGTTTGCCCTGCCCACTTGTCCCTACTCCATGCTCTTACGGTCTCTTACCGGGTCCAGCACCATATTCAAGTTGCCTCATACCACCAGTTGACCTACAGAAAATACAATTAATTGATCCCTGACCTCCCAGAATTCACTTTGATGTACGTTCGGGGCATATACTGAACCAATCGTGAGCTTAATGCCCTGTACTTGACCCTGCAAACACATATCTCCCATTGGGGTCAGCCAGGACCGAATCTACTGTGAAGCCCAGCCAGAATGAGATCAATGCTGCGACCCCCCCCCCCCCCCGCCTCTTCGTTTTTCTTTTTTTGTTGTTTTGATAATACATTTTTTTATTGATTTTAGAGACCAACAAAAGGAAAAGAAAACTCACAGTACCTTTCTACAATTGCCTGGCCTGATCGTGGCCATATTAATAAGTCACGTACATGATCACATTAATAAATCACGTAAGTAGCATAAGTACCATGTCAACACACACCCACGTTTCCGTAGAGCACGAGCCATCTTTAGTTCGCTCCTTCCTCCCATTTTCCCCGTATCCTATTGGCCTTTGTAGGGCAGCCTCTTGCTTTGTATATTCTATGTTCTACAGCTGCACAGACGTCCATATCGTCGGCCCACTGAGCCAGGGTCGGGCACTCCAGGGCACCCAAATTTTGAGCTATGTGCGTTTCATCAGACCCGCTGCCGTGGATAAGAATAGTCCTTCCCATTTGTTAGCAGTGTTGTCATCGGGGATACCTAGTAGCAATGTTTTTGGATCTTTTTGTATTTTTTTAAAATTTTTATTTATTTATTGTGTGGTAGCCAGAAATGGACTTTTAGCACAATGATTTTGGATCTAGTGATATGGTACGGACAAGGACCTTGGACAGTTTGTCGCAGTGTTTCCTCCAAAAGGTTTTGATTCGGGTGCATTCTCATAGGATGGGCATGAAGGTACCTTCCTCTTCCCGGCATCGTAGGCAGTTTGTGTTTGGGGCGCCTTTCAAACCATACAATACATTTCTGGGATAGTAAAATCTGGGATAGTCAATTCTGTGAAGTGTCTTGAGTTGAATCAAGCGGAGTCTGGAGGAGATTGCGATCTCTCGTGGGTGCATCAGCATCAATATCCAGTCCTCCAGTTCCCATTTAGCTTTTAGATTGGCCAGTTCTGGGTTGGCAAAGTCTGACATGGCATTGTACAGGATGGAAACAAGTCTGGCGGGGATGCACTCAGTGAGTAGATTACGTTCTAGGGGCATGCACTCTGGCACATTGGTGTCTGCTGTTATGTTTCCTCAGAGCATGAGGAATTTGCGTGTAGTAGTAGCGCTCGGTTTGGGAGTTGAATTTCTGCTGCAAGGTTTCAAATGGGGCCAACCTGCCTTCAGCAAGGATATCGACTACTTTAGTGATCCCCGCCTCCGTCCATGACCTGAGCGTTCCCAATTCAGCAAGATTGCCATTGTTCCATAGGGGTTGCATTGCGGACACCTTATACCCCCATCCGACGAAGGCATGTGCCTGCTTTCAGACCACTGCAATGTGCGCCACCATTGTTTGCGGGGGAGGCCTCGTAAGGCGTTGGTAAATCAAATGAAGTGGTTCAGTGTTGTGGGCATTGGTCAGCTCTGCCCTGATGTGTGGCAATTCTCGGTCGCCGTGGAGTAGGTCATTGATCACTGCCATTTGGCCCGCCCAGTAATAAGCTTGAAGGCGTGGTACCCCTGTACCACCCTTCCAGACCGATCTTTGTAATGTGGTTAATGCGATGCAAGGCTGTCCTCCTCCTCCCCAGATAAGTACCCTAAGGAGGCTCTCAACCCGGTTAAATTTGAAGTCCGGGATCCTGAGTGGGCTGTTCTGCAAAACATACAGGAATCGCGGTAACGCCAACATTTTGAAAAGTGTAGCCCTGCCCAATCACAGTGTGAAAGGTCTCTGGAGACCCAGATCCCTAAGTAAGCCACTTTGCTCTACTTGGTAAGGGCAGTTTGGGGGAATTGCATCTATTCCACCTTTTACTGGGAAACAAATAGATTTCCCCCAGTTGACTTTCAACCCACTGAATTCGCTGAAGTGTGCTATTATTTATGTAACTATCGGGCAGGTTTGGGCAGGACCGCTTAGATATATTAGATCGTCAGCATAAAGGGATACTCTATCTTCACTACATTCCGGCCATTTAAACCCTGTCCAGGCACCGTTCTGTCGGAGCCAGGAGGCAAGTGACTTGATCGCCAGTGCAAATAAGAGGGGG
This sequence comes from Ambystoma mexicanum, assembly GCF_040938575.1. Classification (NCBI taxonomy): domain Eukaryota; kingdom Metazoa; phylum Chordata; class Amphibia; order Caudata; family Ambystomatidae; genus Ambystoma; species Ambystoma mexicanum. Next base: position 234,524,316 of record NC_090934.1, read on the forward strand.
GATAAAGGACATCCCTGCAGCGTTCCCCTGCCAAGTGGAAAGATTTTGGAAGGCAACCCATTTACCCTCACATCTGCCTGTGGAACCACGTACAACTTCACCCAGCCCAAAAAGCTTTCGCCAAACCCTGTGCGCCTCATTGTTCCCCAGAGGCTGTCCCATATAACTGAATAGAACGCCTTCTCGAAATCGATTGCCAATAGCGCTAGTGGTGTGTCGAGAATAGGAGCCCGCTCTATTAACAAAGGCAGTCATCATATATTCATTCGCGTTGATTTATGTGGCATAAAGTCGCATTGATCAGGGTGGACCAGAGAGCAGATAACTCGTTGTAATCTGTTGGCTAGGAGCTTGGTGAGAATCTTGGCCTCCCCATTGATCAATGAGAGAGGCCTGTATGAAGCACACAGTTCGGGGGGGGGTTTACCTGCTTTGGGAATGACTACGATGGTGGATTTACGTAGGTCCGGCGGAGGGTGCCTTGCTCCCTTGCCAGAAGAAACATCTTGTGAAGGGGGGCTGCTATTTTCTCACCGCCCAATTTTTCCCAGGTTTCAACCAGGAATCCGTTAGGACCCAGTGTTTTCCCGGATTGCAGCTGGACAATGGCTTCGGCAATTTCAGACTCGGTAAAATCACTTTCTAGCTGTATCCTTTGCTGCTCAGATAGACAGGGCAGTGTGACTTTATCTAAGAAGGAGAGGTCCCTTGGGGATGTCGGGCTACGGTAAAGGGCAGCATAGAAGCTAGCGAAGGCCTCTGCCATTTCATGATCTGGTTGGGTCCCCTTGTTGTGTTCATCCACAATCTCTCGGACATGCCTTTGACCTTCATTCCTTCTTTCCAGCCAGGCTAACAATTTGCTTGCTTTATCCCCGTGCTCATAGATCCGGGCCCTCGACTCCCTGTGCGCGTATTTGGCATTATCTAACATAATAGTACAGAGAGAGTCCCTAGCTTTTAGAAGGGATCGTTGTGTTCGGGGGTGGTATCAAGGATCTATTTAGTCTCCCATTCCTTCACCTCTTTCAGTTTCTGTCACCTTACATAGATGTTCCTTTCTTGTGTTGGCCATCCAGGATATTATTTCCCCTCTAAGCACCACTTTGTAGGCTTCCCATATGTCCACAGGACGATTTACTATTGTGGAATTATTTTCAAAGTACTCATTGTTTTTTTTCAGTGATATCGTCAACAAAATCGGGGGAACCCAAATAATAGTTATTTAGCCGCCATGTCTTAGGAGGAGTTGATGCGTTCACACGCATCTCCATTTATAGTGGCAAGTGATCCGAGATGCCCCGGGGGAGTAGTTTTGCGGCAAGTATCCTGTGCATATCTATGGCAGGGAGGAAAAAGTAGTCCAATCTAGAAAGGGAGCCGTGAGCTCCTGAATGGAATGAGTAGCCCTTGTCCGTAGGGTGGAGTTCTCCATACATCGCGAATGCCCAGTGCTGACGTAAATGTCGCTAGCTTTGTAGTGATATTTGGATTGCAACTTCGGATGTGAGTGCGGTCTAGCATGTTACACATTACATCATTAAAATCCCCCCCATAGGATCCACGTGTCTGGTTGGTGTTTCAGATCCGTTATTTCATCGAGAAGTTCGCCTCCAAGCCCCAGAGGGGAATATATTGCAGAGTGTCTAGCAATTGTACATGGCGACCCCTAGGGTCCTGTTCCTCCATAAGCGGTGTGAAAGGGAGGCGCTTATGCAGTAAGATCAGCGTGCCTCTAGAGCCCATAGTGTATCGAAGTTAATGACCATCTCGCCTAAAAGTATTAAGCATGCTACCTTCACCACTAGCCTGGGGATCATTGATTATGCAGACAATTATCCTTATTTGTGGCTCGAGGTTAGTGCCAATAGGGCATATATGGAAATAAGACGCCTAGGGCACAGAGGCCCGGCGACTGACTGCTTCAGTGGGTACATTCTCTGTATACCATGGATGGAATTATTAACCTGTATAAACAGTGTTTCGAAGGGATTGTGTCCTCGGACGTATTCCATATCTTTGATATAATCCATTCCAGCCTGCTGGCCTCAATCTTTTTCCAGTAGAGGGCGCTGCGCGTCGACATCCCTCGAGTCGGTGTCCCTCGACAGCATCTGTATCGGCGCCGACGTCGTCATGAGTACAAATGGACTCGCGCAGCATCTGTTGCTCAGTTCTGTTTTTCTGCGCTTCTTGAGCCTCGGAAACGTAACACTCTGTTCCTTTATTCATAAAAATCTTCTCATTCTTCGAAAATACTAAATTTACACGATAGCATCTTCATCCGAACCATAGACTCCACCGTCCGGTTTAAAAAAAAATGTTGCGACTGGGGGAAGAAAATGTCTTTAACAGATCCTCACAGGATCGGTTTGTGTTGCCTGGGATTGGAGCACCATTGTTCGGAGTGTGAGGACTGTATGTCCATGATGGCGAAAGCCTTGAAGGAGCATAAGGGGACGTTGGAAAGAGGTAAGGCTTTTAAAACTTCCATCCCTTCAAAAGTTTCTTTGGCTGAGTCGAGGCATTCGTCTCCTCGTCAAAAGAAACAATCCCGATCGAGATCTCGAAGCGGTTCCCATCATTCTTCGAGATCGAGACATTCCAAGAAGAGGTGCTATAGATCTCCCTCTGGTTCCTCGGAGTCACCTTCATCACAAAACACAGCTCTCCGGTTAAGTGGGAGGAATTCTGTAGAAAGATGCTTAGTGTTTTCGAGAAAGCGGCCTCAACCCCCTCAGAGACGTCTAAAGGTGATACCCTGGGTGAAGACCCGAAAAATCTCTGCCATTTGGGCTGACCTCCGCCCGAGGGTCTTTACCAAGCTAATGGCGGTTGTGGCTACAAGTCTAAGGAGGGAAGGGATTCACGTCTACCCCTACCTGGACGACTGGTTGATCAGAGCAGTATCCCCGGAACAAGCTCAGGTCCATCTACATTGTTTGCCACTTCCTTCACAAGCTGGGCTTCTCCCTCACCTTAAAGAAGTCACAGATGATACCACCACAGAGACTCCACTTCATTGGAGCAGTCCTGGACACATCCCTGGGGAAAAGCCTCGCCACCACAGGTGAGGGCTCAATATATTCTACAGATGGTCACCAGGTTTCAAAATACCCAACGTCTACCAGCCTTTGACTTTTTGAGGTTGCTTGGCCTCATGGCATCCTGCATCCTCCTAGTGCCAGCGGCTCGCCTGAGAATGAGATCCCTCCATTGGGCACTAAGGACTCAGTGGTCACAATTCACAGGGAGAATGTCAGATCTCCTATTAATTCCAGACAGATTAGCTCGAGACCTTCATTGGTGGGCCTGTCGGGAGAACATCTTAAAAGGAGAACAGTTTTGGCAACCATGGCCGGAGAAAACAGTCACGGATGCTTCATTCACAGGGTGGGGAGCCCATGCCAATGACTTGACTATCAGTGGTCGTTGGTCTCCATCAGAGTCCAGACTACACATCAACCTATTGGAGCTGAGAGCGATCAGACTAGCGCTGAAAGCTTTCCTGCCATCAGTACAGGGAAGAAATGTCCTGATAATGATAACACAGTGGCCATGCACTACTTCAACAAAAGAGGCGGCGTAGGGTCACTGCCACTGTGCAGAGAGGCAGTGCAGCTCTGGTTTTGGGCAATTCAAGAAGGAATCTCTATCGGCAGTTCACCTAGCCGGAGAGAAGAACTTGACGGACACTCTGAGCAGGCAGAGCAGTCTCCCACGAGTGGGAACTAGCGCAGGAAGTCCTTCAAGAGATCTTCGCCCTTTGAGGAACCCCTGAAGTGGATCTGTTCGTCACCAGTATCAGCAAGTGCGATCAGTATTGCTCAAGGGAATTTCCCCTGAGAGGAGCTCTAGGGGACGCGTTCATAGTGGACCGGGAATATCCACTTTTCCTCCAGTCCCAGTCATTCCTCAAATGATCAGGAGGTTGAGAAGATTCCGGAAACCCATCATCTTAATTGCCCCAGATTGGGTCAGGAGAACGTGGTACCCCGATCTTCTGGACATGTCCATCTGTCCTCCGATGCGTCTTCCACAAAGAGAGGATCTTCTCTCGCAGAAGGGAGGTCAGGTTGTCCATCTGGATATCAGAACCCTCAACCTTCACGCCTGGTTTCTGAAAGGTTGAGATACAAGGATTGGGATCTCCCGGATGATGTCATGGAGGTGTTGCTTTCAGCCAGAAGGCCAGCAACAAAGACTTTATACCGCTGTCGTTGGAACAAATCTTGCAGCTGGTCTAGAGAAAAGAATATTAAACCCTTTTCATGTGAAACACCGCTGGTGTTCTCTTTCTTGCTTTACTTAGCAAATTCAGGCCTGCAAGTTGGTACGATCAAGGGCTACCTTGCAGCGCTGTCAATCTTTAAGCGTACTGCTGAGGAGCCTTCATATTTAAAATTACCCTTAGTAATTCAATTTCTGAAAGGATTAACTAATGTTTATCCCCCAAAACCTTTTCAAGTTCCTTTGTGGGACCTAAACCTAGTCTTTAAATTTCTAATGGGTTTACCATTTGAACCACTTCATTCCTGTTCATTGACATTTCTCACTCTTAAAAATGTTTTTCTAGTGGATCTAACTTCTGCCAGAAGAGTGAGCGAATAACAAGCTCTATCTTGCAAACCTCCTCATAGAATCTTTCATAAAGATGAGGTTGTTTTACAAGTGAAGCCCAATTTTCTCCCAAAGGTGGTCTCTGAATTCCACATTACTCAGAAAATAACTTGACCCTCGTTCTATCCTCCTCCCCATCCAGGGAAGGAGGAAGAGCGATTACACAGGCTGGATCCAAGGCGTGCCTTAAGCTTTAACATTAGCAGACTTGCAAGAATCAGACAAGCAGACCAGTTGTTTGTGGGATATGCAGGGCACAAATTAGGTTTGCCAATTACAAAACCCATTTGGATTATTTTAACTATTTGGATTATTTTAACTATTATAGAATGCTTAAATTGGCAGGAAAAGAGCCCCCTTAACATCTTGGGGCTCATTCAACCAGGGGTATCTCAGCCTCTTCGGCTCTCCAAAGAGGAGTTCCAATTAAGGACATATGTGCAGCTGCCACATGGTCGTCCACATACACTTTTACCAAATTTTACAGCCTTGATTCCTCCTCTAGCCAGGAGATAAAATTTGGAAAAGCTGTGTTGCATTCTGTATATCTTTAAAGGGAAACATTTCGTTTTACAGAGGATCCAGTCCCCTCTGCACAAGCCCCTACATTAAAAAAAGGACATTGTTCTAATTAGCTCATTATTTTCCCTACATTTCATTTTACTCCTGCCTCCTCTATATACTACTGCTATGGGAGTCTATCAAAGATAAGGAATACGTCGGAGGACACAATCCCTTCGAAGAACAAGTTACTTACCAAACTGGTAACGTTCTTTCGATGGGATGTTCCTCGACGTATTCCTCATCGCCCCTCCTATCCATCCCTGCAGTAAAGCTTCCCTTGTAGTTGCAGCTTATGCTCCTTCAAGGTTACTAACCAATTCATGCAAAGCAAATCTAAACTTCAAAACGGAACTGAGCAACGGACGCTGCGCGAGTCTATTTGTACTCATGATGACGTTGGCGCCGATACGGAGGCTGTCGAGGGACACAGACTTGAGGGACGTCGACGCGCAGCGCCCTCTACTGGAAAAAAATTCTGAGGCCAGCAAGCTGCAATGGATTATATCAAAGATGAGGAATACGTCGAACATCCCATTGAAAGAACGTTACCAGTTTGGTAAGTAACTTGTTCTTCTGCCCGATGGTACTGTATGGGTTTGAGGCTCTTTTCATGGACAACTACAAGTGGTTAGACTCTCTAGAGGGCTACTTTTGGAAATGTCTGTTAAAATTGAGCCCTTCCACCCCGATGGAGGATCTCCATTTGGCACTGGGGTTGGTCTCTTTGAAGGGGCAATTGATGATATGACCATCTACTACATATACAAGCTAACTCGCATCCATTTTGTGAACTGCTTGCCAAGATAAGTGAGACAGGTGGTGCATTGAACCGGCAGAGCGAAATGGAATACAGTAATTTCATGTCTACACTCTATAGGTGGATCGGTTGGTACCCCAACTTTAAATAAGAGATGAGGAGACTCACCCTGAACCAACTGTTTAAAAATAGAATGAGGAAATGGGTTTGGACCAACAGCTATAGTCACTTATTGACGCTTACTAACTAGAAGTATGTAGCCCACTCCTACTTACAAGCCCAATGCTACTTGAGGCAATGCCCTTGTCTTACAATGCAGGCGTTCTTATTGAAATTGTGAACAAATCAATTGCCTCTGTTAATATTTCTGGGTGCTAGACTCAAGGTACCAGAAGCGGATAGGATATCATGACCTTAGGCAATGTAAAATGTTAGGTACGGCTTATATGACAACTCTGGCCGGGCTGGTGCATGACTATGAAGCAATAAAACACTAAAACTTTTTGAATTGCTGTGTACATTCGGAATTGAAAAGGGTTAAGATTGCTCTGTTTCGTATGTGGGCTTTGTTGAGAAAAGCCTGGCTGAGGTAAATGGCGAAAGGCCGACAGAGGAACCGTAAGTTGTCTGTGACCATGACCAATGTTGCATGCTGAGGCTTAAGCCCATTGCACTGCCCTTATTAATGCCATGCGCGTGCCCGTTTAGTTGCCCTGCACTTGTTTTAATATTTATTTATTCACTGAGACCACGTAAATCTGCTCTCAATTGATTCTTTTGTTCACAATAGTAGAGCTGAGATCAGAGACTACTAAAAGGTAGTTTTAAATGACAGGGTTCCCAGTATTGGGACTAACACATGGGTATGCATTATATTGCCTTTGCTGGGCTAACACATGGGTATGCATTGTGTTGGGCAGAAACCTGTGCAGTTCCCTTTGGGAACAATGCAAAAGATTTAGGACTACAGGTGATAGCAGTAAACCCACTTTGTAGCAGTCTGTACCACCCAGATTTACCTGGTAGCTGTGGCTGAGCAGTCAGACTTCCCTCAAGAAGAGTTAGGCAGTATGCAAAGTATACACAATAGGCACTCAGATACAATAGCACAAGCAAACACTTGACCAGAGCTTTGGTATCAAGGTATATAATTATTTATTTAAAAACACACTTATTGAAACACTCAGCACTATTATTGTAAATCACACTAAACACAGTTACTATTATCATAAATACATCCCTTATTCCTTATCGGACAAGTCTTCGTTAACACCACTTATTTCCAGACAGAGGTGAGCGCTTAACTATAGATGACACTCCAATAAGTTAACGAAAAAGGGAGGGAAAAGGCAGAATGTAGGAAGATACACCACTCTAATACTTTGGAACACTTTAGCAAGGCAGAAAAGACAAAAGTTACTGGTGAGCCAAAGTCCATCGGCCGGGCCCACTCTTAGAGAGAGCAGAGCACAAATGCGCCCAAGATCACACAATTACAATAGGCTTTGAAAGTCTTGCAGGGAGTTCAGAAGGGGTTTAGAGAGGCTCAGAAAAGTTCAGCTAGGGTGTCCCAGGCTAACCCAGGTTCGAAAGCCGGGGGCTAAATCTACGCCGTACAGTCGGTTGCAAGGGAAGCCAGGCGGAACACGGTACCTTAGGTGGAAAGGATCCTCCAGCGGGGGCAGTTGTCCCTGGCAGCGGGTGCAAGTTGCAGCGTCGTCCAGAAGAAAAGATCTCGACGTGGAGGAAAGATGAAGGTCGTTGCACTACCAGGGAAGAAACCAGCCGCAGAGTTTTCCGGTTAAAGGTACTACCCTTTGATTCGCGGTAGGGGTGAAACGTGGTATCCCAGTTGCCGGGGTGCTTGGCACAGGCAAGGCGGCCACGAGATGCTCCAGGAAGCGAAAAAGGAAGCAGACTGGTTATCCCCACCAGTCGAAGGAAGAAGACTCTCCGGGCTGGAGATCTCCTATGTCGTTGGGAAAAGTGGTGAGACGGTTCAGCAGGGCTCCACTGGTGGTGTCGGAGCAGGTCGGCTCAGCTTCTCCCTCGTCGGATTCTTAGGTCCTGTGGCGACTTCTGAAGTTCCAGTCCCCAAAGCCCTGCTTTTATGCAGAAAACCCCCATTCACTCAGCCTAGCTGTCACTCAAACATGCTAAGTGGTGAGCCGGCCGGCTCACCTCTTGGGCCAATCAGGACGGAGTGCAACTTGAGTTGCCTAGGCAACTCAGTCCAGGGTGCCTAAATCCCCCTCCACCCCTCCTAAGTACCCCAGACAGAGTGGCACCACTTTGGAGGGCTTCTGTGGAGAATCCCGCCAAAAAGTGGAACAAAGGGCTCAACTTGGGTTGGAGTCACAGAAGCGAACACAAACGCCATTTTAGAACCGAGTTCTGGCAAAAAATACCAACCGGAGAATTAATATTAAATAAATAGACCAGCGGTATGTTCGAGGCTATAGGAATTAAAAAATTAAAGTTGGTAGCCTCGAACAATGGGAAATCCCATAGAGATATATTCGCGGTCGAATATAAAAAAGTAGTATCCACCAGCCAAAACTCAATCAGGGGGCACAGAGACGGGCCCCCTCGACCAACAGACCCCGGGGCAATCGAATTACCCCGGCCAGTATGTCCACAATATGATGGTTTGTACTGGTTTTAATTTAAGACTAGTAAAGTCAATGGTGACTTTACATGCCCTGGGAGACAGTAGTCGGTCCCAGGGTATGGAGTCTATGTTGGGGGGGTCACTATGACACCCCTGTGTTACTGCACTGAGGGTGCTGTGTAACACATCACAAAAACACATGAAGCCCTATGGAGTAAAAGACCCCATAGCCCATTAAACACATCTAGATTCAAAGAAACACACTCAAATCATGTCCAAGAGTGAGGGTAAAAGAGTCTCACTCTTAGCAGGAGAAAAAAATAAACCCCAAAAATCCAGCAAAGTTGCTGGGGGACTCACTAGGTTAGGAAATTCAGCCTAAACAGAGAATTCTCCCTAACACATTGTATTGCCTTTCGGGCTATGACGGTATGGTTGTGGTTATGTGCATATATATTGATGAAAGTAAGCATATGGGCATTTCTTTCTTTTGATCGAATAATTCACTGTACCATTGTTTGTTTGTTTATTATTTGATAATGTGCTCAAAACCCAGGGGTAGTCGGGTGCAACAGGTACAAGCTTACTTAAGCTTAGGTTGCATACAGAGGATAAGAAGCATATCAATACAGTGCATACATGTCAATACAAGCAGTTGGAAATGAAAAACTAACATGTTACAGTATTAAAGGTGTATACAAAAAGATAAAAGGGTAAAAGCAGAATAGTCATAGACTAGGTTTCAGGAGTATCATGGCCATAGGTACCGCGCAAATTAGTTGTCATTGGACCAGAGCCAGTTTTTTACCTTACATCTGAAGTTGGTGTAGGGTAGGTTAGCCCTTAATGCAGTAGGCAATGCGTTCCACGCCTGGGCAGCTCTGACAGGGAAGCTAGCTCCGCCTGCTTTGGATCGTCTAAATCTAGGGGTTTCAAGCAGGAAGTGGTTGGTAGCCCTAGCGTGGTGTCTGGACGATTTTCTGGTCAATCTGGCCGAGATGTAGGGGGGGTGCTGTGTTGTTAAGCCCTTTGTGGGTGAGCGATAGTGTCTTGAGAAGGACTCTGTCGCTGATTGTATGTGCATATATATCCGCTTTTGTCTGTATGCCGAAGCTGGAAATGGTAAATGGCAATGGGCAGCTGTATTTGTGTGTATTTGCAAGTATACATTTTATCTGTTGTGTTATTCAAATGCTTAAGTATTTTAACTTGTTAGTTTGTAAAGGTTCTTGGAACCATATACAAATAAATACCTAAAAATAATAATCTTATGCGTTGATACGTCACCCTAAGTTCAAGTGCGCTTGCAGCACTAATTCAGATCATCCCCCACCCCGAACGCTGACATCACTAGACGCTTACGATGAGCTCTACCTATTTTAATATCATTAGTGGGCAGCATAGCCAAACGTATCCCGTCATAACTTAAGTACGTTTAATTTTGACACTGAAAATCAGGAATTAAGTCCACTAAAACATGGGTAACTTTTTCCAATAGTGGTTATAGCTTTTTATTAAAAACAATTTTTATTGGTTTTTGAAACAAATGACATACAAACATATAAATGACATTAATGATACATCATGTAATGCATCTACTCGACTCCCGCACCACCCCTAACCCCTCCCTCCAGCCTGTTCCACTTGTGCTGCCTACCAAAGGTATGTATTAATCTGCTTGAACTCCTAACCCACACTCGACCTATCCCTATCCCTCTGTTAGCGGTGTTGCGGGTGTCTGCGTGTTATCCTGTGCAGGGGGGCAACAGTTCTTGTATCATGTGTCTCCAGGCCATTACATGTCGAGATACTTCTTGTCAGACCGCAGTTTCTGCTAGGGACCAATTCTGGAGGTCTCCCAACCACGCACTAGTGACTGGGCCTTTATGCACCTACCACCCCATTTCAATTTTGCGTTTCGCCAAGATGTACGTGAAGTCTCTCAATTTACTAAAATGTCTTGTCTGCTTTGGTCTAGGGAAGATACCTAGCAGGCACGCCTTGGAGGAGACCTCAGCCACGCCTTCCCAAAATAGGCATATGTCCGCGCAGGCCCAAATCAAGTACATCAGGTCTGCATTGATCAGGCCACACTTCAGACAAACTTGTTCTGACGCCTTAATACAATTAGCAATTTTCTTCACAGTGAAGTACGCTCTGTGAGTAACCTATAATTGAATCAATTGTAGTTTCGTGTTTCTGGACACTTTCTTGTGATACCCCATGGTCCTACTCCAAGCGTCATACAGCAACTGCTCTTGAAAATCAACCTCCCAGATTTGCTTAAGATGTATTTAAATTACTATCTGGCTTTGCGATCAGAATCTCATATAACCTTGATACTGTGTGTCCCCCTTCTGAGATTTTTTGAATGTTGTATTGTCTCATCTTCCACTAATACTCCCTCTGTTCTTGCCCATTTCGATTTCAGTGTATGTAGAATTGAGGCGTGGGTTATGTTGCCTTATCCCTACTCCTGATTCCGCAGCGACCTCACTCAAAGGTCTTCGGCCGTCCTTCCTTCAGTATATCGCCCAATGTCATCACCCCTCTAAGTGCCCAATATTTACTGATATTTAGTTTAAGTGGCATATCCTCTCTCTTTAGTGTCACCAATGGGACTTGGGGTGAGTAGGGTGCGTCTTTATCCAGAAATCAGCAATCCCTGTGCCACAGTGTCATACCCAACTTCAGCAACAGAGGAGGCTTGGTGTCCTGTGGTACCGTGGTCCACACTACCTGTTTCAGGAAGAAAGGGGCGCATGCCGGTTGTAACTTTATATCTTGGGTCTGTTTATCAGATAGCCAATGCGTGACAAACTGCAGCTGGCACACCACAAAATACCCCTCAGAATCCAGCACTTTTATCCCACCCTGTTCATCTGGTCTCTGCAATTTCTCCAGTAATAATCTACCCATCAAATTGCCCCACAGGTGGTGTTCAGCGCCTTTAAAAAAGGCTCTGGGTATATTATAGGGGACATTGGTGAAATAATGAAGCAACCTCGGTAGCACCACCATCTTCAACGGCACAGCGCAGCCCTCCCCATCAACGATAGCGGTAGCTTGGCCCGAAATTTCATAGAATTCATTTTAGCCACAACTTTCACTGTGTTCTGCTTATGTTCTACTTCAGGATTGTGAAAGATGTCAACTCCTAGGTGTCTAAATGTGTCTACTTCCCATTTAATCGGCAGCACTGGTAACGCCCCGCGGGGGATTTCCCCTATACCCCATTAGCTTGATTCCTGTGCATGGATTGTAATCCAGAGAGGTCTGCATAGCGTTCAAACGCATCCAATATGTCTTGCAAATTAATCTCCATTTGTTGTAGATAAAGAAGCATATCGGCATATAGGGAGATCAGATGTGTATCGCCCCGTATGTTTTTGCCAGCCCAATTATTTCTGTAGGTATACCACTAACGGTTCTAAGGCCAATATAAATAGGATCGGAAACCAGGGGCAACCCTATCCGGTGCCCTTGCACAACTCCCATTGTTCAGATATTGTGTTGCCCGTCTTAACTCTAGCCACTGGGTTACTATATAGTAGCTTCACCCATTTAATATATGTTGGGCCCATACCAAAACGTTTCAGCACCGCTAGTAGCCATGACTACCTGACCGAATTGAAAGCTTTAACTGCATCTATCGAGGTCACTGCCAGGAGCTGGGCACTATCTTGGGTATGATCAATGACATGGTGCAACCGTCTTAGATTACATGTGATATTCCTGTTCGGGACTTAACCTGACTGGTTAGAGTGTATGAGCTTGTGGATTACTGACTTCAACCGGTTAGCCATCCGGCCGTCAGTGTCTTCCCGTCTTGGTTAAGCCGTGAGAGGGATCTGTAGGAGCCACATTTGCTATCGGGTTTAAGTTTCAGTAATGGGACTGTAACTGACTCTCTTAATGACAGCAGCAAAATGCCTTTATCTAGAGATTCATTCAGCATTGCCAGTAATGGGGTGGCGTAACTTCCGCCATGAATTCTGTATAGAACTCGCTAGGTATTCCGTCAGCTCCTGGAGCTTTCCCTGATGGCAGCCCTCTAATGGTGTGTTCCAACTCCTCTTTTGTTATGGGGTCCTCGAGCCTGTCTGCCTCCTCTGTGTCTAGCTTGGAGATCTATCAGCTTTAAAGCCTCTTCTATCTCCGACTCCTGAGTGCCTGATGTCTCCTCATAGAGCAGCTTATAAAACTCACTGAACCATTTGTTTGTCTTGTTGCGTCTCACAAACCACTCCATCCCTTGCCTTTATTGCTTGAATCATGCTCTGCTCCGTCTCGCTTTTGTACAGCCAAGCTAGCAGGCGCCCGAGTTTATCTCCCTCTGCGTGTTGGCATTCTAAATATTTCCTGTAGCTCAGTTTGCCCAAACTATCCCAATGTCCTAAACACTCGTACTGCAAGGCAACAACCTCACTGACCGATTATGGCTTCTAGTTTGGTTTCTGCCTTACGCAAGCCATTCTCTATTGCGGACTGGACCCCGTTCGCCTTGGCAATTGCAGTCCCTCTGATCACTACCTTGAAGGCTTCCCATAACATGTCTGCTGACTCTAGATTTCCTGTATTGTAAGTAAAGTACTCTTGCGCCCCTTCCTTTAACTGTTCCCGGAATGCTTTGTCTCTCAGGGACTCGCTCCTCAATCTCCATGTCGGGATATGTGCTCTTGGAGGGTGGGGGGGGGGCCAAGGGAGGATCACTCGCCACGTAACCACCAGCGGGGCATGGTCTGATAACACTTGTGCTTTATATTCCGCCTCCCCAAATTTCCGCAGGGTGTCCTCTCCTGTAAAAATATAGTCTAACCTAGTGTGCATGTCCTGGCGAGCTGCATAATGCAAGTATCCCCGGGCCTGCGGGTGCAGAATCTGCCATTTGTCTGAGAGCTTCAATGCTTGCAACTGTGCGTAGGGCTTTGGCCAAAGGGGCAAGGTGCATGAATTTTTGATCTGGCTTGTCCAGTATAGGGTTAAGCGTACAATTAAAGTCACCTGTCCATATCATGTACCATCCCTGTGTGGACTAATTAATGGATATAACATGCAAAAGTAAGCTGCAGTCTTTGTTTTAGTGCTTGTGTGTTGATTATACAAAATGCCCTGTGTTCTACCCACCCCACAGCACAAACATTCTGCCCTGTTTATCTTGGAAAGTCTCAAGTACCTTTTAAAGGAATCGACGGTGCCACACATTAGTACACCTCGAGCATAAGCACATTATGACGAACCTAGCATCGTACATCGTACCTCTCCATTTGAGGGCTAGTGCAGTCTGCCTCTTTTTTGAGGCAAGTCTCCTGCAGGAGTGCTATATCCATTTTCTGCCACTTTAGATGAGTCCTAATTCTGTTACGTTTGTAACTATTAAGACCCCTGACATTCCAGGATACTATTCTAAGTTCCCCATCGCATTTAAAGCTTCTGACGCAGACTAGTGTTTGTGTTCAAGTTCAGTATATACAGTGTGGGCTCATAGGCTATCTCTCAACTAACTACCCCAACTCCCTTACCCTCCCCAACAATTGCCCAGCTCAATACTTTCTGCTCAGGCATCCCCACTGCTCGTCCTCGTTCCGGGGTATTGTCCTGTTGCGTGTGCGCAGTGGCAGATACATGACTGCTATTATCCGAACAAACAAATCCCGATTGTAGGGGTAGTATCCTCCTGTGCGGTGCGTCCTTAAATAAGCACCACATCCTGGACTCCTGCATTTGCAATCCTGTCTTCGTGCTGCTCTCAGAATGGGAGTCTTAATGTCACTTCACTTTGTAATTACAAACATCTGCTACCTGTAACTATCATGCTCTACTGGTTATATCTGCTTGTCTCTGCTCGGGCCAGCTTCAGTGCCGGTTGGCATATTCTGCATGCCCATCCATTGTCTGCAGCGCCTGGGCTCTCGCAAATAAAGGCAAGACCTTTGTAAATCACCTTCATCCTGTCTGGATACAACAGCATGTACTTCAATTCAGAAGCTCGCAATCGCCTTTTAACTGCTATGTAGTTCATCCGTTGCTTCTGCACCTGTAGAGTGTAATCTGGGTCAGCAATGATCGTGGTGCACGCTCGTTGGATTGTCCCTCATTTGGGGAAGAATTCAAGGATCTTCTCTGTATCCCGCTAGTTTAGTGTCCAGGCTATTATTGGCCTCAGCGTGGCCCCAGGTGGTGGTTTCTTCGCAAGTGATCTATGCGCTCTTTTGGCTGTGAACGCTTGGGTGAGGGCGCCATGGCCAATTTCTTGCTGTAGTAGGGAATCTATGTAATTTGTCGGATTTGCCACTTCCTCGCCTTCTGGGAGCCCAATAATGTGTATGTTATTGCGCCTCGCTCTGCCTTCGGCGTCCTCAGCTCTGTCTTCCAGATTACGCACTTGTTGCTGCAAGACCCTGACTACTTCTGAGGTTTCCTTAATGCCTCTTGAATTTTCTGTAACTGCCCTTTCGAGCGTTCCTGTGCGTTCGGCAAGTGACCGAACATATTGGCTGAACAAGTTTACATCTATTCTGCTTGCATCGATTTTAGCCTTGAGAGATTCCTTCAAGGATGCTATGGCTGAGAGGATTTGTTGATCTCCTTTCTCGAGCACCAGCCCCTCTTGAGGCGTCCTTAAATATGTTTGTTTTCTGCTGCCGTGGTGGGCTTGGCGAAAGTATCCAACGTGAGTTGCTTAGCCTTGCTTTTCTGGGGCTTGGATGCCATGGTTGCTCTTCTGCGACGAGGATCTGTTCTGTACAGTGTCACCTTGTTAACTTGGTCCTTCCCCATGCCTAGACCGTTTTACAGTGGGCGGGCCCTCGTTTTCACTGATGTTGAGGTCAAGCTGCTGCTTGATATGATGTATTGGTGCTGAAGTATCGTCTTGTCACTTCGTCACTGCGTGTCGATGTGCTCTTAGTCCTTGAGCAGTGCTTGCAGTTATGCCGCCTACTCTTGCCACCAACCGGCTACTTATAACTGCAGAGGGAAGTACTATCTCTATAATGGTGCTGTTTCGATCTGTGACTAGTTGACTGCTGGGGCACGTACCCATAACCAGGGCCGCTGCATAACCGCCATTTTGTGTCCAGGCGTAACTGGAGGAGCCCACCGCGCTCCCTCTCTAGTTTCATAGCCCTAGCTCATACAGGGTGCCCCCCGAATGTCCACAGCAGCAATAGGCTCCACCGTTCCCCTCTGGGCTCATATGCATAGGGGATCCATTTCTGTTCAATCAAGCCCTTTGAGCAATTCTAGGGTCGAGTCCAACCGCGCTATCGCTGCAGGGTGCATCCAGGTCTTTTTTCACAATAAAGGCGGTGCTCCAAGTTATAATGCACCTAGCTGCTGCTGTTGTAGCATCTGGTGTCTCACTCATGCCAGTTAAACTTTCATGCTGGCCCACATCATGCATCTATTTTGTGTGATCTGGCGTTGATGTTGGCTTCCCCCTTTTCGCTTTGCACAGTCCTGTGTTTCACTGCCTCAGCTGCTGCTTCCTTATCTGCGGCCTCTGTATAGTCCGCTCTTAAAACTTGACCCCTTTTGTGCACCTCTGCTGTGCCACAATGGAAATCGCCTGCTTTCACTGAGTGTCGGCCCCTCTGTAATCACCCGTAGTTCGGGCTGGATCATAGGGGAAATGGCAGTTCACTGCACTTCGTCGTGGCTAGGCCTCACTACCCCTCATGGGCCTAGCCGCAATAGATTCCTAAAAATGGTCACCCCTGCGGCTGTTCTCACTGTAGGCGGCAAACGGGGCGGACCACGGCGAACACTCCTCCAGAAGTCCTTTCGTTTCGCCGGCTGCACACAAGCCAGACCAAAGTAGAAACCACACACGTTGTTTTCGTGCACTTTATAATGCCTCGCCGGGCCGCAATAAGCGACTTCCAACGTGGGCCGGACCACAGTGGGAGCGCCACTCTCCCGTCGCTGCACCAGTCCAGTCAGTTACACCTTCTGCTTCACGCATTTCGCCATAGTCGGGCTGCAGTGAAAGCTGCATAATTCCCAATGTACACTCGATCCTGGTGGCATTTTATATTCTTGTGGCAAAGTTAGTCGCTGCAGTATGGGCTGGTACCGCTGCACCCCTCTCCTCCAAAATTTCATTGGCTCTACTACAGGTGCTGTCACGCTTATTTCCAGAAACTGCGCCCAGTTAGTATTGCGCACTATGGCTCACGGGCGACTGTGTTCCTTTATCAGATGGACCACGCTGGGCGGACCACCATGAACACTGTCCCTCTGTCACATTCACTCCACGGGCGGCGCCCGTTGTCTTGGGGTGGACCACAGTGGAGCCCATTCAGCATTCTCTGTTGTGCGCTATTCCTCACGCGTTGCTGCTTTCAATTGCACTGTAGGCTACGCAAGGCGGACCAGAGTGAACACCGTTCATACAAGACTCGCTCACTCCATGGGCCGTGCTGGCAGTCGTGGGACGGACCACATTGGACATGTTTTGCAGTCTTTGTTTTGCGCTTTCCCTCGCGCGCTTCTGCATTTGAGCATGGTTCATGCTATGCCTCGCACGTTCTTTTTTTTTTTTTTTTTTCTTTTTTTTTTTTTATTGTTGTATGATTAGTTTACATAAAACCTTATACAACATATAGTACATTACAAACAAATAAGAAAAATACATTTCATTTTATAAACAAATATACAAATATCTATGTATGAAAAGATTTCAACGCATTTATCAACCTTTAAAATCGTTCCCAGACATAAAATCAAATTCCCTGCATATTATATACAGTTTATATTTCATATACCATAGATCATTTCATATACCATTTCCTATACCATAGATCCGCTCTAATCTCTCTGCTCATTAAATTCCTTATTTTTTACTTCCAATTCCTCCTGTATGTTAAGTAGGAGTGAATTCAATGCGAGGATTAGGGAGATGTTTAGACCCCACATGCAGCGACTCCAGAACAGATTCTTCGACATTTCCCAATCCCCATCGAATCTATCTGTAAAGTAGAGAGATCGTTTAGTCCCAAAATGGGTGCATGTAAGGAGTAGGTGCCTAAGGGTTTCTGTCATGTCAGTCCCTCTACAAAATCGACATGAGGGATTTTTAGAATTTTCATTTGACCCTTTTTTTTTTATCGGTCCAATGGAAAATTCTTTCTAGAGTGGGCATCTGGTTAAGTCTGAAACGCATAAATGTGGTTCTCACCCTCTGGCAAGGAAATCTTTGAATATATATAGGAATCTATTCCCTTGCATGCAAAAATTTAGCATACTCCTTGTATGTTACATGGTACTCTATATCATTTACTGTGTCTACCCAGTCTGACCTAAATAAATTTTTTTTAACTAATCCCGGTCGTTGAATCAGATCATCTAAGCAAAGTCCCAGAGATTCCAACAGAGAAAACATTCGATCACTAAAACTCTTGATAGATAGTACAGCCCCCGATTTAACTACCTTATTTACCAGCTCATATAAGGTGTTTATCGGAGGATCATGTATTTTTCTAAATGAAGAGAGTTGCCTCCACAAGTATCTGGCTTTAAGTGATATGAGACATAACTCGTGCCGAATAATGGAATTGGGGACTGCCATAGAAAGGCCCATCACTTCCTTCCACAGTTTCCCCTGAATCACATTTAGATAGGAACTCAAGTCCTTTGTACATATGTCCAAACCGTACAAAAGAACCGGTTCACATTTCGCAAGATAGAAACGTCTGATAGGCAAGAGCGAGAATTTACATACTTTAGTCCTCAAAAATTTCATCTGAATCTTTAGTTTAGCTGCTTTTATCCCCGAGATTCAATTTCCACATCTTTAGGCTAGATTTGTTGGAAAAATTATAACCTAGATAGGTAATGGCCTGGACCTGTTCCACCAAATTATCTCCCATCTTCCAGATACATGGTTTGACAACTCTCTTCCTAGAAATTACAATCGTTCGAGATTTCGAAGCGTTGGGGGAAAGATTATTCGCCAGTGCATATTGATAAAAAATATCCATCCTTCTGCGAAGGCCTCTCGGGGTACGATCAAAAAGGATAAAGTCATCTGCAAAGGCCATCCACTCTATAGCCAAGCTCCCCAACCTGACCGGAGCAATGGAAGGGCCCTGCCACATGTCCTCCACATCACTGACGTACAGGTTAAAGAGCGTGGGAGCATGGGAACAGCCCTGCTTGACCCCAACCTCCGTATCTACAGCATCGGATAGGGAACCTTCTTGTGATAAACGTACCCTGACGGAGGTATTACTATGTAGAAGAGCCAAGAGTTGGACAATCTTGCGTGGAACCTTCATAGCTAACATTTTTGTCCACAATCTTGCTCTAATAACCCCATCAAAGGCATTAGAAAGGTCCAGGGAAGCCATATATACATCTCCCATTTTAGTTTGATGTACTGTATCTCTTAAGTGAGCCAAAATCATCCCATTAAGGTCGGTTCCCAAGCCCTCTCTGAAACCAACCTGAAATGTACTATAGCAAGCCTTCCTTCTAATAACCTTATTAAGGTCCCTCAGAGACTTGATAAAGTTTTTTTTTGTTTCTGAATTATTTTTTTCTTTCTCAGCCTAAGTTCCGAGAAAGGAATGGACAATTTATTCAAGGCTTTGATTTCCCTATATTTAGTACGCTTAGCATTTTGAATTCTGGGATCGGCCGCCCTCACCCTTGGTTTCGGCACCCCCAGATCTCTGGCCATCCTAATTTTATAGACACATGACAGTATGATATTATAGTAGGAACCTCCCAACTCAATGTCATCTCCCCTAATAATTTGAAGCTGCACCTTGGACAACTTTTCCAACACCAAGGTATTAAATTTCATAATTATTTTCTTATTCCAAGTAACCCTTAACCCATTGTTTCCCACCTCCATACCCTGCAACATGGGATTGATATAAATACCCGTGTCGGGGATGGAGAGTGAAAAACATAAGGGAACATGATCACTGAACTCAACCTCCATAAGTGACAATTTTCCACAAGCTTGCTTCCAGCCGTTAGATACATAGAAGTCAATTCTAGAGCTATTACTTCCTCTTTTCCAAGTATTTTTCGGAAGATTCCAATGTAGGGCATGATCTAAAAGACCCAAATCCCAAATGTCCAAATAATTATCCCACCTTATACCTCTTTTAATAATCGTACTGAGAAGTCTAGGTAGTACCCCTCTTTCGTTGAGCACCGCACCGTCGGCACAGGCTGAGTTAAAATCCCCTCCCAAGATAATGCGATTTCCAAACCCTTTCTCAAACCAGCTTCCCAGGATCATATCAAGAGAGTCCTCCACTCCCTCAATGTCTACTTTTAGCGGATTCCAATAGAGATTCAGGAGGAGTATCGGCTCTACGTTATTCTCCGTTGAGAGCATAATAGCCAAAAGCCAGTTACTCCTAAAGATCACCTTCACTAGGAACCCAAGTTAAGATCAATGGCAATAATCAGACCGCCACTAGGTCTGCCCAACTGACCCCTAATAGCTACCGAAGAAAAGGTATAGAAGCCTTCTATGTGCATATCCGACAGCATCATAGTTTCCTGAAAGAAATAGATACGGGGGCGTACATAATTTTCCCTTTTATTCAAAAACATGTTGAGATGGGTTCCCCCACAAGAATTCCAAGAGATCACCTCAATCTCTATATTTTTAGGAACACCCCTTATCCTGTCTAAATATTTCCAAGGTTTTGAGTGCCGGCTGTAGCCATGACCAATCCTGATTATTATTCAGGAGGCTTGAAATAAGTGCCAATCCTGGACCCAAATTTTGTGATTTATTATTATCAAATTGAGTAGTTTGTTTATTTTGAATATTATTCGGTTCCTTATATTCAAGAAAGTTGTTGGCCTCTTTATCATCTACTAATGAGAATAGATCGTAGCCCAAAGAGTTAAGGTTTTTTTCTTGGGCACGCACCATATCTGCTACCATCACCGAATGAAAACAACTTACCATTCTGTGATTATTACAGTTAGGAAGAGATATGGCATCTATATCGTCTGTTGTTATAGCTCGTAACACGGGGATCTTTTTAAACAGATTTAGGAGATGTTCTGTTCAAGCTAACCTGTGAGTCTGTTATATTGTTAATCCAACCCACGATTTTCCCTGTACAGATCTTAGTAGGGGCCTCAATCACAGTAGATTGCTTCTTTGTGTGAACTGCTCCAGAAGTGATCATAACATTACCTTCCAGATCTTGTAGTTTGGAAGGTTGTATATTTTGGGGATTTCCTCCCATGATATTAATGGTTGAATCACTATCCCTCCCTGACAATTCAGTTGGCCCCTTAACGGGAAGGGTAGTATTACTTGTAGCTGGCAGTGTTTCTTGGGAAACCGTAGGGAATTTGACTTGTTGAGTTCCTACGGATGTTCTGGCGTGTTTGGTACTAATTATTGTGCCAAAAGCTGTCATCTTTGTTTGTTTGGTTTGGGTGAGCTCAAGGCCACATTTCAGCAAGTTATTCTTTTCCTTATTAGAGTCTATAGTAGTTTCCCCACTAGCCACAAGGCCTTTCTTGTTCGACTCGTCCAGGGCAGGACTATCTTCCTTATGGGCGTCCTTAGGACCCCCCCTAACTTCCCGCTCTTCCTGGAGCGGGATGTTTCTAATTCCTTTCAGGTTGGCATTTCTACCTTTAATTTTTGTGTTGGGCATGTTTTTGCTTTTTTTAAGTATCCTACCCTGCTTTTTTGATTTTTTACATCTACCAA
This sequence comes from Ambystoma mexicanum, assembly GCF_040938575.1. Classification (NCBI taxonomy): domain Eukaryota; kingdom Metazoa; phylum Chordata; class Amphibia; order Caudata; family Ambystomatidae; genus Ambystoma; species Ambystoma mexicanum. The sequence continues at coordinate 234,545,571 of NC_090934.1, forward strand.
CTGGGGATTGGGGCACCTCATTTATATTATAGTCGGAAATATTCACGGGGACTATTCCATCATTATTACTTTTTGCCTCTAATTTCTGATCTTGATTTACTGATTTTTTTTTTCTCTGTTTGATCTTTTGTTTACATTTTAGCCCTTTTATTGGTGTAGTGTGTAAAGGAGATCTTGTGTCTTCACTACTGATGTTCAAGGGTTCTTCGTCATTAAGAGATACACTCACGTGCGTTTGTGCTCTGAGGTTATCCAACTCCTGTTCTTCAGAGCACCCTTCAGTTGCCATCATTATGACATCTAAGAGGATAGAAGGACTATCGGGAGAAACCATTTTCTTTCCGTAATTATTGTTGTCCTCATTATCTCTTTGGCCCTGGGATTCAAGTTCCCCTAGCTCTCTCTTAGATGAAGTAGGACGGTCTCCTGTAAGCATAACTTCCAACAGAGTGGTAATTTTTGCATCCATGGTAGTTAACATTATATCTTGATCCTTTCTATATTTGTCACATCGACTATGTTCTTTAATAATCTGTTCATTCATGGTCTTACCCTCTACTATTCCCTCCAAAAATGCCAGACGAGTCACCAGCTGATTAAAAGCCGCTTGTTGACCCATCATGGAGCCAACAATAGTCTCTTGAGACTCCCCCAGAGTTTTCAAGGCCAAATGTAGACTAATATGTAAGTTGGATAGGAGTGGTAACAAATAATCACCTCTCTCCTTCCTACTTGAACCAGATATTTCTTGTTTATCTTCCTCTACTACATGGTTTTCTCGTAGAAATTGCTGAGGATCCGTTGCTTTGTCCTCCATTTCCACTGTATAATCCTCCCATTTGTCAGTTTGGGTAGAGGCTATTTTATTATGTATAAACGAGTTGGCTGTTTCCATAATCGGTTTAACCAGAGATTGTTTCATACCCACTTGTTGATTCCCAGTTATGTAGTTGTTTTCATCACATGGGTGTAAGTTAGAAGGCGCACCCTCTGATAGACTCCTTGTCCCCTTTTCATTGCGCACAGATCTACATGCTGGTATCTCTAAATCCACAATTTCTTTAAGCAAAACACCCGTAGCATCTGCCATAATAAAAAAAGTCATCTAAATCACTTTCTCCAATAGGTTGATTGGGGTTATACTTAGGGCGACGAGAAGTCCCTTTGGAATGATCCCCCCAATCACTTTGCTTAAGGGTTTCTAACCTTGGAGAATCTAGCAAAGACTGCGCGTTATCCTTATTCTCCTTTCCAAAAAAGAATGTAGCTGGCGAAATATGAGAAAATTGCATAAGTCCGGATGGGTTTGTTCCCTTCCAAGTTAACGATTCTTAACCTTCTCCAGCTTGTATTTTACCATTCAAAATCCTCCTCTGAAGAGGGGTGGAAGCGTGGTAGCGAACTACCCTTTTAGTACCAATAAAACTTTGTTGGAGGCATTCTTCATCTGTAAGGTCCTGTCTAAAGTCTGGGATATCCCTAAGAACCCCGTTAGAATCAGAATCTGCTAACTCCCTATCCTTATTGCTAGGAGCCACAACATCTGACACTACGGGGTCAGTAAAAGAGGAATCCCTCTGACCCCCTTCTGCAATAAAAATGGGATTTTCTTTATTCTTACCCACAGCTAAAACAGGGTTGGGCATATTTGCAGTAGAATTTATGCACACGGGTGCCTCACTCTGCATCCCGGAGCCTAGTTGAACCTCTACTATTATGGGTGCTTGATTCTCAACAGTTTCAAACCCACTTCTAAGTGCGGGCATATTAAAAGTAAAGGCACAGATCCTATGTTACTTGCAGAGGGGAGATCAACTCGCCGCCTCTAAGTAATAAAAGATAATATCTCCAAAATGGATATTAGCAAAATCAATGAAAATAATAGCTGGGAGCGAGAGATATGCGGTTAAAATAGTATATAGTGCTTATCAATTATTTTTAAAATTGCTGTCACATATACTTCTTTTTTTTTTTGTTTTTTTTTTAAAAGGATAAATTTGTATTTAGTATAATTGCATCACCTTGGGAACGCCCGATGGCTTGAGGAGCAGCCAGAGTCCGTCTCTCCTCCCCAGTGTCCAACTAAGAACAACAGTTGACCCCTGTTGTTTCTCCTTAGTGAGCAAAACCCAGCAGGACTTCCTGCGCCACCCAGAGCCAAACAGCAGCAAAACAGTGCAGCTAATGATGGACTGCACCGCCCTTTACTCCGCAGACGGGCTTAACGCCGCAAGGGTGGTTTGGGCTGCTCTATGAGGCTGCACAAAGTCACGTGATTGCCCACGTGATCGCCAGTTGGCTCCGCCTCCTCCAGGAAGCGAGCGTGCCTCGGCAAGAGCCCTCAGTGGCTCGCAGTGCCAAGGAAAAAGTTTCAGCAGATGAACGCTCTGTCAGAAAAGGCAGCTCTCTCCTCCAGCAACAAAATACGTTCTTGGGCCGTGCTCGTTACTTTGGGGCGGAGCCGTGCAAACCGCAGTACTATTAAAGTTGTGCGTTATGGAACTCGCTCTTTATTGGAGGGTAAGACCACAGTGGTAGCTTTTAACCAGAGTATCATTTTCACTTATAGTTTCACCGGTGCCTCCCGCCGGGGTGGGCACCCGCACGGCTCTCTTCCCCCACGGGTGAAATATAAATTCATTCACAACAGAGCGGGCCGCTCGCCTTAGGGGTCTTCATTCTGCATCGGCTCCCGGCCAGGCCTGCTCCACTGAAGCCTCAGACTTGCCTGCAGCACCCAGCAAGGGATACCGCGACCTCCGGTGACTCGCTACTGTGTCGCCTTGCTACGTTCGTATTATCTGCCTTGTCCATTATTAAGCAGCCTCCACCATTTTGATTCCCTCTTTCTTTTCCGGGCCGCCGACTCTCCGCTGCTCGATGTCCTTCAAACTTCCCTCTTTCGATAACGCTGCTTGGCCGACTGACTGCACGGCCCCTTTACTTGCACAGGCATCAGTTTATATGCACGAACGCACCTTACAGCTACGATTTTTACTTTGGATCATGCTGGATCCGCAGGAGCCTCCCAGAAACACGTCGTCCTGCGTGGCTCCCCCCCGTAGAGGTCATAGCTAGTGAACATCGTATGGTTCTCATTTTTAATTTAACTGTGGACAGTGATCTTATAATGCTGATTCTGTTAATCAATTGATTAGTTATCTTGCATCACCGATTTCTGATCGCACATGGAGTTCCATTACAGAGAAGAAATTAGTGGTTTAAATTCCAAATACAACACTGCCACATCCGCAAGTTTTCAGAACCTATGGGCTGCTATGTTGCTCCTTATTACTGCAACTACAAAAGGACAGATTGGTGTCTGGCAATCGTCCCAGATAATGGTTCTCGCAGATGCGTTGATTGTCCAATTATGGTTATAGAAGTGGTCGACCGTTAAACTGTACCCATGACAAGTGCACATCGGTATAATAGAACTATATAAAATCGAGAATGCAAAATTATATTTCAGTAACCAATTTATAATTTATATACACAGTACATATTTAAGTTACAATTAACACGTCCAATGTCTATTTGCGTCAAATTGAACTTTCATCCATCATATTAATCTTGTAGCATACAGCACACTTGCCATCCTCACTTGCATAAATATTATTTAAAACTTTGCTTAAATTATCTTGTTTCCATTCTCCCTATGTGATGGATGATCAACCGCTTCAAAAGATAGATCTCAGTAATAGAAACTTAATTTACCTACATAAGCTTTCAATATAGTGAATCTCATCAATTCTTTCTGGATATTAGACACATTTTGTCCTTCAAATTGTTAGTGCAGTGGATTCAAGAACAAATAATGCGACCCTTCATCCAGCATCTTAGACAATTTCGTTTTGGGAACACTTGCCACAAAACTGAAAAATATGAATGGCAAGCTGTGCAGTGAAAAACAAAATATTTCAAGTATCCCACATATAAAAATATTTACTTCCATTTGAACGGTATGTACGTGCCCGGTCCCACAACACTTGTGTTCGTTAAAAGATGAACCTAGGGGAGGTGCAGACCGGCTGGGATTTCCCTATACTTCACTAGGGCAATGCCTGGAAGAAAAAGAAAGCCAAATAGTGTGGGGCTGTTTTTTGGCCAACGTGGGCCACTTCTTTTCTGATACAAACAGAATTTGAACACACATTAAGAAAACCGGCTTTTACCCCTTGAGCCCAATTTGACTTCCGCAATTCTGTCAATTTCACTGTTGGGACTATGCAACCTATTTCAATGATTCTGTACCAGGCTGGTTTGACTGTTGCACAATTTACATCACTAAAATACTAGCGTGCCTTCAATGAGTGTGGTTTTAAAGGGCTTACTGGCTTCTGTGTATATCTATTCTAGCAATCATATTGATTTCTGCATTGATGTAGGAACGCCTGGTTGTTCTCCACATGTGGGCCTCCACAGTAAGATGTAAATGTGCAAAGGCCACAGGTGCATGTTCATAGTGCACTTTTGCAATACCTATTCCTTCGCTGGTTATTTCAAAGTTGGCTAACATTTTGGCACATAAACCTTTGGTCTATTGCAATCTGCAGCCACTTATGATTCTTACTTTCCAGCAAGGGTAGACTAAATTTATTTTATTTATTGGTTATTTGTAAAGTGCTTATATAAAAAAAATTGTGTTTCAATGCATCACAAGACAAAAAAGTGGGGGCAGGGAAGAACAAAACAATAACGGTTCTACTAGGCCATGTGTCAATCGGATTGTGCAAGAGCAGTAACAAGAAGTGCAGAGGGATGTGGTGGGAAGGGGGGGTGTAGGTTGGGCAGAAGGTAAAATGCTATAGTGGGAGGGAGGTGCATGGCAAGAGGAGGTATACAAGTGTGAGGAGGAAAAGAAAATAGGTTGGGTCTCGAATCTTCCAGCACTTAAGAAGATAAGATGGAAGCCTGAAAGGGGTAGGGAGGCCATTCCGTAGGGATGTTCCTGCTGAGGAAAGAGATCTACCCCACACTCTGCTTGGAATAGCGGGCAATCTGCAGAGAATTGCAGCTAGATGACCAAACGTCTCTAAGAGGGAGGTATTTAGGCAAACAGTCAAATGTAGTGGGGTCCCTGGCCCCAGAAAGCCTTGTGGATGATGCGTAGGGTCTTGAACTTGATCCTCACAGCCACGGGAGTCAGTGGAAATATATTTGGACTTGAAAGATGCAGTCCCTGGGCTTGAGGCCAAGGATAAATCTTGCACGATTAGTTAAAGGGGGTGAAGGGAGGATTTAGGCAGATTGGTAAAGTGGCTGTTGCAGTAGTCCAGCCTGGAGAGAACCAGAGCTCTGGAGACATGAGTTTCTCTGCTGCTGCAGTTTTCTGCTTGGATTCTTCAACGATTGTGATTTCATTACAAACAGGGCTCAAAATTAGGATTGGATAAGCAGGAATTACAAGCAGTACCTGGGTCACCAAATAGTACCACTAGGGAACAAGGATCTAGTTTATAGCATTACATTAGTTGTCCTGGGGAGCCAAAAGTAGCTCCCGTTAACTGTTGGTTTTAAGCTCACCAGTCTCTCCTACATTTGATTGAAGTCCCATACTTGAAATCCGACTGACATTTATTGTTGTAATATAAATCGATTACATTGATGGTAATACATACAAAAATCAAAGAAAAATAGGAATGTTAAGCCATATCTAGTGACATTACTTCACAAACAGTATGATTAAAAATACACATACAATTCCAGTTATTGTACAATCAGCTTCCCAACGCTATGCAAAAGCTTGAAACTGGCTTTGTTAAACATTGTGAAGAGAGCCACAAGTCATTTGAATCTTGAAGTCAAACTTTCAATAAGTTAGTTTGGGAGGGCACACCTCTTCTGCAGTGTTCCGTGGCATATACTGGGCCCTGGAAACACAACGTGGATCAATTCCATGTGTTTGCATGGCCAGCACATTCAATGTCCTATATTTATTTGTACTGTGCCGAAAGCCCGTGGGCATCAGGGCGCACCAATGAGACAAATACAGACATAACAACGATGGTGTTGGACAAGCCACTTGGTGGTACCTGTACAGAGAAAAGTTGTCGATCAAACCAGATAACTCCTCCTCACATTATTATTGTTTTATTTAAATAGTAAAGTTTTTTTATTTATTTCTGAATATGAGGTGGTTGGATTCCACTCTTAGGTTCAGGGGTAGTTTGTTCCAGTTTACAGCTGCGCGATTTGGGAAAGCTCTTCCCAAACCGTTTGTTTTCCTGCATGCGGTTACTGCTATAAATCCCTGAGCCTCTGATTTTAGTGCTCGAGTGGGATTAGCTGGCGATTTTAGATTTGAAGTATACCGTGGCTTTGCCATATAGACCTCTGTGTCGATGTCAACGACTTGAAAAGTATACAGTCTTCGACCTTCAGCCAGTGTAAGTCACGCCTAGCTTCACTGATATGCTCTGATCTTGTTTCTGGTCGAGGAGGATCAGAAGGCCGACCTTGCGCCTGTCCATGATCCCTAACATTTTTGTCTGCAGGTCAATGATAGCGGTCTCGATGCTGTGGGCTGCCTGGAAACCAGATTGTTGTGGGTGCAGGATCTCATTGTTTTCAACATGGGCCTGGAGTTGTGCAGTCGCAATCTTTCAGAGTGAAATTACAGTTGGTGATGGGTCTAAGATTATTTTTGGTTGTGTTGATCAAGGTTGGGCTTTTTAACCAGTGACGTGATGGTAACCTTTTAAATATTTTTTGGGACTGTTTGATGGTGGTCAGTCAAAAAACCGAAAACAAAATCTCGAACTGCAAAAATATCGAATCCAAAATCTCGAAAAATAAAAATATCGAATTATTTATTTATTTAGTTATATGTGTTTTTGGGGTCAGGTAAGTAAAAAAAAAGGGTTAAAATAAAAAAAATAGAAAAAAGGGGGGTTGGGGGGGAACCCCCCCATTTCGAGATAAAAACGTATTAAAAAAAAAATTCGAGATTTTTTTTTCTCGAGATTTTGTATTTCGGTATTATCACTATAAACCCTGTTTGATATCAAAAGGAGGTATTAACTAATTTAGTAAATAGTGGAGCAAAAATGTCAGGGTTTTCAAGAATGATCTTGGGAGGGAGTTTATTCTCAACACAAGAGGACGGTTTCATGGTGGCTAGTGTTCTCAACATGTATTCTGTGGACATTTCATGGAAGTGAAATTTCGCAGTGTTCTCAGTTGTCCTAGTTATTGGGGGGTTGGTTTGATCTTGTTAAGTTGGGTGATAGCGATCCGTACCCTTGCTTTGGTAATTTTGTTTGTAAAAGCTGCCTGTGTAATTTCGCATTCTATTTGAGATGGTATAAATACAGGTGCTAAGGCTGGGGGCTTGCCTATGGAATTAAGAATCTCAAAGAGTTAGCCTGCTGCGTTAGACACGGACTCTATCTGGCTTTTGAAGTTCTTCCTTGCCTCAGTGGTGATCTCTTTTTTAGGACTTCTGAGTCTTTCCAACTGATTTTGTTACAGGCAGTACTTCAACATTCTTGATTCTCTACGCCTTTTTTAGTTTTTTTGTATTGACAATTCATGGGAATACCATTTTTGGTGTTTTGAGTTGGGTCTAGCTAATTTGTGTCGAAGAGGGGCTTTGTTTATTAATGCTAACATATGCTGGTCATATTTGGCTATGATGGTCTCACATGAATCATCTTCCTTGAGGTTGGCTATTATTTCATTGATGCAGTACTCCAAATGTGATTTAATTTTCTTAAAATTCTGAGATGGGACTTTTTTGGGCTTGTTAGCAGATGTCTTTATCGGCATTGGTAAGGACAGTGTGAAGGAAACTTTTTTTTAAGTGGTCTGTCCAAATACATGGGGTGGTCACATAATTATTCGTCTCAAGATTGTTGGATATGACCCAGTCCAGCTGATGTCCATTTGACATGGTAAGGTTAGAATTCATAACATCATAGTGTATATTATAGGGCTTTTTCCCGGCTAGTGGCTTCTTTGTCGTTTGGGTCCCCTCGCCATCGGTTTAGGTCCCCGAGAATTAGCGTGGATTTGTTCGGCCATTTCAAGGAGTTTGCAAGCTTTAAGAGTTCATCATTGAACTCTGAGGCTAAGGATGGGTGGGGTCTGCAAACCAGTATTAAGTTGTTATTGTCCGTGGGGCAGTATTTAAGATGTAATGTCTTGCATCCTTGACAGGATGATTTAGAAGGCAACAAGGGGAGAGAGTCCCCCGTTGTTATGGCTACCCCACCCCCTTTCCCAGAGTCTCTATTGGTGTAATGGATGGTAAAAACCAACTGGGACTGCATTAGCACATGTTGGACCTATGGGGTCTTGCAGTCAGGTCTCTGTGATGCACATGATGTCTATATTTTCTGCCAGGATAAGGTCATGGATACATATGGCGTGATGATTAAGGGAGCGCGTATTCAATAAGCAGATCAATAAGCAGACATTTATGTCTGTAGTGAGAGGGGGTGCTGGAGGTTCTTCATGGTTCATGCTCTTTTTTTAATTATTTTTTTATTTTTATTTTGTGCCTTTGTGTCTGATTAGGTGCTGGTGTCTGCACCGGGGAGGGCTCAGGTTTGGGGACTGATTGTGACAGTGCGATCTCCAGTGGTATGGAGTCTCTTTCCATGACGCCTAACGCGTGCAATTGAATCGCTTCCATGTGTTGTAAGTCATGGAGGTTGGACAATAGGTTACCCAGTTTTTCTATTCCCATTCTCACCGTGTTTTAAATTGTTTTGGCTGGGAGTAGTGAGATGCAGAGTTTCTGGCCGTGGACAGTGAGGACCGGCGCAAGACCGGCTTGGCACTCGAAGCGATGGCGCTGAAGCACCTGACGTTTCGATATCAAGGGTGCCGGTGCTTCTGGGATTTGTAGTCCCAGGCGGAGCCTCTCAGCAACTCGGAGGTTGTGAAGGTCAGCGGCTTCGTAGTTAAGCCCGTTTAAAATTCAGTAATTCCTTGTCTGTATTTGTGGCGCTGATCGGCACAGTCGCACACAAGTCAGACCTTCGTTAGGGTATTGCAGACAAGAATGGCACACGCTGCTTTGAATAACAGCACGTGTCAAAATGCTAGAGCCGACTAACACAGTGGTACAAAAGCAATTTGTAATGCACACAGCAATTCACACAGTAGTTTCTGTCAATATACTATGTCCCAAGAAACTCACTATTGAATTCACAGTTGGTGAGTAGCGTTGCTAAGATACCACCCACCACCAACAACCTTTTGATCAAGAGTGAGTGAGGCGGCCCTTATATGGAGGAGTGGCTGGTGGGACTGGCGCAAGACTGGCTTGGCACCGGCGCTGAAGTGCCTGATGTTTAGATATCAAGCGTGCTGGTGCTTCTGGGATTTGTAATCCCAGGCGGAGCCTCTCAGCAACTCGGAGGTTGTGAAGGTCAGCGGCTTCGTAGTTAAGCCCGTTTAAAATTCAGTAATTCCTTGTCTGTATGTGTGGTGCCGATTGGCACAGTCACACACTAGTCAGACCCTTGTTCGGGTATTGCAGACAAGAGTCACAGCACGTGTCGAAATGCTACACAGTGGTACAAAAGCAAATCGTAATACACACAGCAATTCACACAGTAGGTAATGGCATGCACTGCTTTATAAGTCACAGCACGTGTCAAAATGCTAGAGCCGACTTACACAGTGGTACAAAAGCAATTTGTAATGCACACGGCAATTCACACAGTAGATTCTGTCAATATACTATGTCCCAAGCAACTCCCTATGGAACTCATAGTTGGTGTGTAGCATTGCTAAGCTACCACCCACCTCCACCAACCCTTTCACAAATTCAAAATCCATCTGCTGAAAGATCGGCTTTGCCACCCACTGATTGCTTCTTTAGGTAAACTCCTTGTTCTAACGAGGCATCACAAACATTCCTGCAGTTTTTGCTTGTTCCCTTCCAACCTTCTCCTTGTGTGAAATTACATTAACTTTTGTTCTGGCCTCCATACAGTCTATGCCAAAATGTAACCATTTAGGACTGTACTTTTAAGCACATATTATGGAATTGTAATTGTTTGTGTACAGTGCTTATAGAGAAGTGGAGTGCTTCAAAGCACTTGAAGGCGGGAAGGGAGAAAGGGAATACAGTAGTCTTTCTTATGCATTGAGGTATCGGAATGATCTAACAAAAAAGTAACCAGCATAGTAGGGCTGATGGCATTTCTCCAAGTGCATGAAGTGATTTAGGCGCAACCAAACTAGGGAGGGGAGACAAACTGGGACATGACAGACTTACTAGGCCTAGTATATTCAGGTCATGCAAGTGTACAGACGGAAGTGCGGGGGGGGCAAGTGCGCCCAGTCCAGCAGGGCCCTGGGTTAAAGTGCAGAGAAGTTACCCCTCTAATGGAATGTATACTGAAAGTGCAGTCGTGCTGAACATAGTGCAGAGGCCCAGAGGCAAGTGCAAAGACTGGTGGGGGAGCCTGGGACCTGAGGGGCTCTGGAGGTGAACCAGGTGACCAGTCAGCAACAGCTGGACAGTGTTTGGGAAGCAAGGGAGTGAAGCAGGAGAGAAAAGAGAGGAGGTTAGCAGGGGAGAGTGAAGGAGGAAGGTCTTGACCGGAAATTGAGGAGCTCTGGCTCAAGGCGGAGATAGGAAGGGAGGCTGTTCCAGAGGGATGCCCCTACAGAGGATAAAGATCTACCCCCAAATCTCTGCTTGGGGGGAAAAAACAGCTCACCGGCAGAGAGTTGGAGGACGAGTGTAGGGTTCTAGAAGAGAGTATTTAGGAAGGGAGCACTGTAGGTAGTGCAGGCCCTGGCCACATAAAGCCTTGTGGACTATGCAGAGGGTCTTTAACTTGATCCTAGCAGCCAGAGAAAGCCAGTGGAGGGATTTCAGCGCCAGAGACATGCGGCCCTTGGGCTTGAGGCCAAGGATAAGTCTTGCGGTTCTGTTCTGGATGAGTTGTAGCGGATGAAGATTAGAAGTAGGAAGATTGAGAAAGAGGCTGTTGCAGTAGTCAAGCCTAGGAAGAACAAGTGCTCTGGAGATGGTGAGCCTTTGCGGGAAAGTGAGACGAGGAAGAATAGCTCTGAGGAGCTGCAGCTGCTAGTGGGACTTTTTTGGAGATGTCAGAGATGTGAGAAGAGAAGGAGGAGTGGAGTCGAAAATTAAGGAGGTTTTTTCCTCACTAGCAGGTGGGGGCGCAGGGCCAAGGGTGGCCGGCCTGTGAGAAATTGTGAAACCGGGAGAAGGGTTCCCAATAAGGACTATCTCTGTCTCACTGGCATTGAGGCAGAGATCATTCGCAGCACACCAAGACTGAATTGTGGACAGTCTGGAATGAGGAGGAGGAGGAGGAGGCAGCAGAAGTAGAGGCAGAGGGTAGCCTGAAAGAGAGCTGCATGTGATCCGCATAACACTGAAAGTGAGAGGTGCAGGTAGAGATCCTGTGGGGCATTTAGACATTGAAGAACCAAGGGCATAGGTTAGATCTCTGTGGGCACCACAAGTAGAGAAAGATGGAGGCGAGAGAGGATCCAAGTTCCACCTTGAAGGACGGTCTGAGAGAAAGGAGGCAAGCCATGCCACGGCCAGATCTGTGATGCCCAGGGTATCATGGAGACGGGAGATCAGGATGTTGTGCTTTAACTTCCCTTCCTTCCTCATTCTTCTCATTCTCTCTTCGGCCTTCGACACAGTAGAGTTAAGATTTGAGAGCAGGTCTTCACGGGTGTAGAGAAGCAGTTTCCGTGCCGCTGAAAGCTCTATTGCCAGACTGAAGGCTATGGAGACGACCAACAAATTCAGAGTGGAGGGTAAGCTTGAGAGATGGCTAATTTCTCCAGGAGTTTGTCCAGCAGAGAGTGCTAGAGATCAGGTGATAATTTGCCAGGATATAAGGGTCAGCACAGCGTTTTTTGAGCCGAGGGTGCACAAGAAAGTGCTTGAGAGAAGTGGGGAAAACTCCAGTGGCGAAAGGGAGATTGCAGAGGTCGGCCAAGGCTGGAGCAAGAGAATCAATGTTATCCTTGATGAACCAATCCAAAGCTCCATGGTGGCAGAACAAAGTCCCCTCATGTCTCTTGAAAGCGTTTCTTGTTGTACACAATTTTACACGCCTACTCCTTGCTCAATGGTCCATGTGCACATTCATAGAAATGTTTGTTCTTTCCAAGAGTGTATGTTAGAACAGTGGTGCATCAATGAACGCCATTTTTCAAGCAGAATATCTACAGAGTCATCAAACGTTTTTGAGCTCCACCAAAGATCTTTGCGGATAGACTGTGACCAATTTAAAATGTTTTCTGTAGCCTTTTTCCATCAGCTATAATTCTTTTCTGAATTGATTTTTGCGACGTGCCATACATCATAATGATGCTTTGTGTCTGGGATCTGCTCTCGCATGGCATTGGATATTGATATGTGCCTGTCAATAGCTTTCGGGTCTATTTGTATTCCTCTGGATTGCAGAAGTTGAAGATTTATGAAGCCATATTTTTCCATGGCAACAGAAGATGTATGATATGGCATTTATAATGCGCCTATACACCAGTGTTTCAAGATACCTGAATGACGACTGAACTTTTTTTGGTTTCCATGTCTTGTAATTGCGAAGTGCAGTATTAAGCAGCAAAACCTGGACTGTGTCGCTGTCCATCACTAGCAAGCCAGAGCCTTTTGCCAGCAAGAGCATTGACATCTGTTCGAGTGTCCATGTCTGGCTAATAGCGGAGAACAAGAAATCGTTGTGATATTTGTAGTACTGGGTTTTTTAAAGGAACTAGAGATGCACAAAGTTAGGAAAACATGAAATTGTACTGTCTATTGATCCGCTTAACAACAAAGCAGATGAACAATTTCCATCTGACACATTTTTCCAAGTATAGGTTGAGCAGACCATGAAAATGAGTTGTGGTGGTGTACAACGCGATATTCAGGTTGGTGCCTTTGACTACACGAGTAAACTTCAACAATGGCTCCCCACAAATCCTCCTACGCAATTTATGATCGCATTTAATCATTTTCATAATCTCGATCAGGCAGCAGTCAAACACAATGCATTTTGGTTCCTTTAATACCCAATCGTCCAGAAGTACAGTGGTTTGCGATTCCACTGTGATGGGTAAGTCCTCAACACTAGGAAGAGTGAAGTCCACATCACGAGCACAATCGTCAATCCGTAGCAGAGATGATTTGGTTATTTCTGTCATATTTCCCATTTGTAATAAAACAGCAATTTCACCACCAGCTACCCACCTTACCCACATGGATGATGTAGGTTACCTACTCGCATGGTGAAAATAATTCTCACCCAATTGTGCGTATTACCACAGGCTCGGTATCAAAAACATATTTTAATAAGTATGTGACAATACATATAAGCAATATTAACATCAGTCCAATAAAAACATATTAACACTTATGCTAACAGGCATTATAGAAGAGAAAAAGCCACTCTAAGATATTATTGTGGCCAACACCTACTATTGCCAACGAGATGTAACTTATGCACATATAGGGTTGTGTGATGTTAGTAACACGAGTGATTGACGGCAGCCATGTATACATTTCTATACAACATGAAACGTCTACACGTAATCGTGTTTCTGAGAGCGGCTGAGCACTTAGGTAAACTAATTCTTGATAGTGTTCTGCCGACAACCGTCTTCAGGATGCGGGTAACTAGTGAAACCAGGGCGGACTAGGCTAAATGCACGGGGCCCTGTGCATAGCCGTTACAACCTGGGGACAAACGAGAAAACACTCAAAACGCTAAAAAAGCCCTTATAGTAGTAAGCAGGTGGGCTTGTATAACGCACAATAAAGGAAGAGTAGAGGTCCTACTAACCTGTCTTCGATTTCTTTATAATGTGGAAGGCGAAGTGATTCTGGAATTAATAGGCACGGTCCTAATGATGCGGCATCGTAATGAATCCATTACTAAGGGTCGAAAAACAAGCATGTATGTTTTAAATAGCTGCACTTTTGTGTATCAGGTAGTTAATTAGCCTTTGGTTTACTTGAGGATTACCTTTTCTTTATGGTAGGTCAGTAATCACGCTGGTAATTTGCGAGAAGGGAATGTCCCTCTATTGGCAACTGAATAGTGTCACGCTTGCTGTAGATTATACTAGCCAGACTACATGGACCATGATGCATCAGTATCTCCTGTGGTGAAGGAAGACCGGAGAGGTTCTGTCAATACATTCTAGATTAATGTGGGTTACTGAAACACAGGATAAACCTGCCTTTTGCCATATTACTTACTAAGGAACTCGAAGAAACGTCAGTGCGAGTAAATCCCAGACAGTGTTGTCCCATTAATCGCTGCGGATATCTTCTTCGTGGCGTGTTGAGTTTAAAGATGCACACGACGGATGGTTCTGAGGAAAGACCTCAGCGGGTATGAAACACTCCGTTAGTACGTTCCCCACAGCGGGCTGTGTTGCAGCTCACAGAGCACAAATCGCGGAATGTTTTACTTACCATCGATCTCCTCTGTCGCACGCCGTATTAACTAGGAGCTGTGGAAACTGAAAACGGACCGGGTCAGAAACAGTTTTCAGCACAGTATTGGTGGTGTAACTGAATTTGCTTATGTGTTTGTTCAGGCGCCATCTTGGGTGGGTGAACATACGTCTACATAGATGGTATTTTTCAGCCACCCAGTACTAGACACAGAGCAACAAAGCATATCTGGGATTAGAAGTATGCCAGTGCAAGTGGAACATGGGCAGGGTAAATTCCTAGTAAGGCTCTAGAACTCACCACCGTCGAATAAATTGTGCAAGGGGGTATCATAACCAAGTGGATCAGGGGCAGGGGAAGATTCTAGTAAGGGTCCTAGAACCCACCCCCGAAGAAATAACAATAAAACAAAAGACCTTGGAGGATCATGAAATTAGAAAATGCCAAATTTTGACGCCAAAGTGCTACACACCAAGGCTAAAACAACTAAAAACAAAAACGGCACTCCACATGATCACACAACACATTGGCTCAAAGAACCCACCCCGAGGAGTATCAGATGCAAGGTTTCGCAGAAGGGGGTTTTTAGACAAAAAGTGGATCATGAGCCAACGAAACAGCAAGAAGTCACCCTGTGAGCTTGAATGAAAGCGGAGAAGACCTACTGCAAAGCCAAGCATGTAAAAAACAAGACACAGCTGGGTCCGATGGGCATGTGATGAGACCCTGACCTCGACCCAAGAACCCCTTTGCCTGCTTGCCAGCGCTGCGCTACTTATGCGAGTTTCGTGAGCCAGAAAAGGAAATCTGTACTGTGCAGGGTGGCTGGAGCGGGAGCGTTGAGAAAGACGGAGACAAAGTGGGAAAAGCAAAGTCAAGAATAGCCCGGAGAGGGAAAGCGGCAAGAAAAGGAAAAAGGCTAAGTCAAAATAAAGCAATGAAAGCCGAGCAAGCGCAAGCTGAAAAGTAGTTATAGAAAAGGGTGCTAGAGGTGCGGAAATAGAGTCGCAGCAGGTGCGCTGGTGGTGCGGAAACTGCCAATAGTGGGTGTAAGTGACCCGAAACCGAGATAGGCAGTAAAGAAACTGAGGAGAAAGTCGGATAGCCAAGAAAGGCTGCAAGTGACACGGAAGTGAGAGAGGGTGCAAGCCTTGGGTCATTAGACCAGGCCTAACTTGGTCAACCTCGGTTCTGCCTGGCCAAATACGGAAAGACAAACTTTGATGTTCTGGCCCCAGGCACCTGGAATGCCATCCCGCTTGAACTGAAAAATATTCCCTCACAGAATTGAAGAGGAAGCTCAAAATCTTCCTCTTCAATGCACCCCGTATCTAGATTTCCCTGTTCCGCAGCACTCATCCATCTACTGTTTTGTATGTTTTGTGTGTGCCCAGGGACCTTGGGGCGAGTTGGCGCATAAGAAAAATTAAAATAGGCTACCCAAAATAAATGCAGAGTGTGCAAGAGGCACGTAAGTGAGAAAATGAAGGTGCAAGAGCACGGTGAAAAGCAAAGCGAAGTGTGCGAGAGGCACAGGAAGGTGAAAAGTAAGAAGTGTGCCAGAGTCATGGAAAGGTGCAAAGTAGGTGCCAGTGTGCACGAGAGAAAAAGATGTGCAGCAAGCACAGTAAAGGGGGCGGGGGGAGGACATGGTGAAGAGGTGCCAGAAAATAAGGAGAGGGGTTAGAGGTCAGAGTGGTCGCGCCTGGGCGGAGCAAAGAACCTGGCGTTCTCGAAAGTCTCATACTAACCCATGAAAGAACTGTACAGTGAAAGGTACATCCTGACCAGAGGAACGTTTTGTTGGTGTGTTTGAACATGGAACCAGGGGCAATAAAGACATTTTTTAAATTTGTGAAGAGTCCTAGACTTTGGAGGGGTGGAGGGCGAGGGAACCCTGAGAGGCCTAACAAGAACTGTCTTTGTTTGAAACTGGAAGGATCAAAGCTTTGGGAAGGGACCCCCAAGAGACAGACATTGTGAACGTTATTGACGTGCTGCAAGAGCCCTACGTGGAAGGCTCCAATGGCAACCCTGTTGAATTGAACTATTTTGAACTGGCAGATCTACAACTATGGGTAAGACTACCTGAAACGAACTGTGGTTTATATTTTCTTTTGTATCACCATTTTTCTTTTAAAAAGACCCCTGTCGCATTTGATTTAAGAGTGAGGGCAAGCATACGTTTGGACACAGATGAGGTTTTAGGCTTTACAGACATAGATGCCCCTTTAGAAGCAGCAGTTGAGAGAGCAATTCTCTTAGAGTTGGGGCCAGGTTGGCATTACACCAACCCCACAAAGTTTGATGATGGTTTTCAAACTGTTGCTTTTGAGTTTGTCTCTCTTGATACCATGCCTGTCTCACAAGGGATACACAAAGTAATCCAAAGTTCAAAATGTACAAACCGTTCATTGTTACCTCAATATATTGAGTGGTCATTCATAAGACCTATTATGCAGGCAAATTTAGAAAATGGAAAACTACATAAAAAAAATTCAGCATCCACTACTCAATAGCGTGTGCTGAAATTAAGTTGGAACTGCAGTTAGAAGTAATTTGTGAAGGAGTCGGGGGCGACACTTTTTAGGGTACTGTGCATTTCTATTTTTACCTTTCTTATTCTGTCACTCCATGTGGACATTAGCTTTCACACTTCTGTGCGCAGCGTTTCACTCTGAAGCGTTCTTCTCCTTATTGTGCGTGTGCGCATGCTAAATTGAGGGTGCTTTCCTCTAAGAGCCGCAATGATGTTTGCCGTTCTCTGGCTGACTTCACCCCCTCCTGAGGTCCCACGTGTCTTGGGTCAAGGTCCCTTTCTTCAATAACGTGTGCTGTGTTGATATTTTTACCAGGGCACGCACCGGTCAACCGAAAAACATGCTTTGTGATTTTGCAGATCCGGTGTGCTCCCTGGATAACTATGAGCAAGTTAATTCAATGTTGGGCCCGCTCTTGTTTTTCGGCAGGGGTCGGAGGCTCTCCAGCTTCAATGCTACTTCATTGAGCCATATTAGAGGGTTCCCCACTCTACAAGTAAGCTAAACACGGCAAACTTCTCTCAGCCTTCCCATGCAGCTCCTGCAGAACTGCTTCACGGCACAGTATTATAAACGACCACTACGTTCTTTCCTCACAATAAACATATGTAATTCATGCAAAGAACACTAAACATGACTTATCTGGAGGAAGAGCAGCAAAGAAGGCGGGGGAGGGAGTTGTGGTCAGGACATGACATGCGAGGTGTACTGAGGCAGGATTGGCTATGTCAGGATACAAAACTACAGGAACACAGGGGACCTCAGGGTATGTGTACTCCCTTGTGATGGAAGGTTTGTTTGATTTGCTTTATTTGCTACAAAAAAAAGAGAAAGTGATGTTTTAAAAAGGCTGCTGAGAAGAGTGGCATTGAAGATGTAAGCATAATGCTCGCCTTTAATAGAATCAAGACTACCCAGGCTTATAGCGCCAGATAATCTTCATTGTTCATACATATCTTCTGAGAAATGCATGCTGCAGACGCAGAATCAAGTGCCCCTCAAGTCATCCAAGACATCTTTGGCTCTGCTTTCAATTTCGGACACTGGAAATCTGCAGCTCAAGAGCAGTTTTCTCATTAAATTTAAATACTTTGGAAATGCATGCAGGACTGTACTCTGACTTCTAGCATGGCTATTAGTGCAACCCAAAACGATATAAAGCGGCATTGTTTTATTGTCCCTATGATCTGTTAAAGAAATATAAATATTACTATTAAAAAGGTATCGCTGAGAGTAAATTCAACATCATATTCCTTTGATCATTTTTTTCTTTTTATAAAAAATGGCACCTAAAGCAAACCTGCACTATGAAATCTAACATTTGGAAATTCTACTCTGTAATGTTATGTGCTAATTTCAGAGATATAAATGCATAGGGCGGTTGCTAATGGTGTAGATTTGCTCATTTTAAAAATATGAGAATGGGATGTACATTGAGTATAATGCAATAGAAAGTGGCCTAGCAGAAAATGTTGACACTATAGAAAACAATAGTAAAAGTTGACTTAATGTTACTTAGAAGAACAGATGAGCTGACTCGGCAACCAAGGTAAAACGTGGAGCTGGTGAGAAATGTGTCGATCTCACAGATTGCTTCATAACTCCCTCATTGTTTTTAAAGCATTACAGAAGTCGATGTGTATGTGAATGTCTGACGTGTTTGTTCACTCCCACCAGGCCTCTATGACTGTTTGACCTCAATCCTGCCAGTGCAGCCCCCTTACGAGCGCATGCCCACAGATGCAAACTGTTAATGATGGCATAGGGGGGGGGGGAGGATGTGAATGAGGTGAGCGCAATAGGCCTGGAACACAATTAAAGGACACAGACATATGTTGATTGCAGGGACGGGATCTTCAAAGGGGTGTCTGGGGACACTGGGTCTTGGCTGGATATGGTTATCCATGCAAAAGAACCCTTTGTGGTGTACTTGGCAAGTTGAGCGTTCCCATCCTGCCAGCCAACTTGCGAGCGCACAACCAGAGGTGCGAACAGCCATTGATACCGGAGGGGGGGGATGGATGTGGATGAGTGGAGCATGATAGGTCAGTAAACTTGTTAAAGCACACCAATCTTTTACGATACTGTTTGGTTGTGTTGTGGACTTGTAGAAAGAATTTGAACTGTTTAGATTAACTATTTGTTTTATTTTTTTTGGTAAAGTGGATAGAAAGGACACTACCATTTATACTGCTGCAGTCAAGGTACTGTCTGCATAAATCAATGTTATTGTCCGTGGTCACTGGGGAATTTATCACAAATAGCTCGAACCACACACACACACACACACACACACACACACACACACACACACACGCAGGTATTACATGTTGAACGCGAAATCCCAGTCTTCTATGAATCCTCCATGTAAAGGCACGATATGCCAGAGGTCTGTACCACCTGTCTAAGAGATAAAGAAATGGTTTACTTGAATGAACCCATTAATTGCATTTTTTTTGTTTGCACTATCTTGTCAAATTTAAGGCATTGTTATGCTTTTAAAAGTACCTTTCCATGCAAAGTGCAGTAGGGATATAGTATGTGAAGGCACGTTCCAGCAAAAACTGTTTGGGAGATGCTTCCAAGTGAAGAAACGTAATTGTTCGGACGATAAATCTAAAGATTAACACTTTGATTTCAGATTAGAATGAGTTATTCGATTTACAGAAACAGTCTTTCTTCAGTGATCCATCAAAGTTATATTGATGTAAGGGAACAACCTATTATGTTAGCATTCTCGGTCGTCGAACACACAACATGAATAGAGTGAACTAACTTGTTAGTTAAATTACGAGGGCGTACTGTAGCACAAAGTTTGTGCATAAGGTGTAACGCTCACCTGATTCCCACAGAGGCGCCGACCCGTTCTGGACTGCTACAACTTCTTCCACGGTAAAGCGTAGTGCTTGGAAGATGGACTGGACCCCCAAACCTCGTCTGTCTGGCCCGTAGAATAATCCTTCTGTAGATGGGAAAGGGGAGTTAACTGTCTGCTAGATTGTGTGAGAGATTCCCCCCTTTTTCCCCTTCTCACCCTCCTCGAACCCTAGCTGTGCCTTCCGCAGACTCTCACCTTAATTTCTGTATGGACAAGCTCTCCATCCTGCTTCTGACGCAGGGGCGTGTAAATTTCCAGTTACTTCCTCCTCGAACCCTAGCTGTGTCTTCCGCAGACTCTCACCTTAATTTCTGTATGGACGAGCTCTCCATCCTGCTTCTGACGCAGGGGCGCGTAGATTTCCAGTTACTTCACTGGATCTCGGATTTGGCGATGGTTCGATGTCTGCTTGCCTTTACCAAAATGCTGCCGTAAGTATATAGTTCAAAAGATCAAGTCTTATTTGTCCCTTGGCCTTTGTTTAATTTTCAGGGACTAGGTGAGGAATCCATGTGGAGGTATGGATTCGCCGAGGTAAGCTCAGGTGAGTACTTTTAATGAAGGTGTGCCGTAGTGGTTTGCTCCGACACCTTAATGAGTGTCTTATTTCCCCATACAGGCCGGGGTACGGAAAATCTGCCCTTTTGCAATTAGTTTGTTGCTCACCTTGTTTTGTCCTTTTTCTCCGTAGGTCTTGAATGCGACCGATGTCGCCTATGGGCGCTGAAAAGGTTGCCGGCGCCACGTGAAGGTAAGTGGACGCGGCGCTGCAGTGGGCGATGAGATGCGTTTCTAACCCTTGACTTTCTTTTGCAGGATCGACGGAGTGAAGAATCCGGATGCAGGATGAAGGTAGGTAATGTCCAAATGCTTGCCTTTCTCTCCTTGCAGGTGTTCCAGGTGCTGGCGGGCGTGGCAGGAGCCAGGATGCAGGAGCCGACTCGGTGAGCGTCCTGCTGCAGATGCAGAATAACGCGAAGCACGTGTGGCCATCCGGCCGTGGTTTAAATAGCCTTGGTAGAGCTTCAGGTGAGTGTTCTTCCACTGGCCCCACCCGAGTAAGAAAGGAGTTCCTGAAAGAAAATAGTTCCTCCCCAGCCTTAGTTGGCTTGGAGCTTCAGACAGCATGGTCTGCCTCGGGTGAGTATGCACCATGGTCTGCCTCAGGTGAGTTCACCCAAGCATTACCATATGTTCTGCCATGATGAGCCTGGCGCCTATGGCGCCAGGACAGATGCCTTTTATGAGCCTGGCACCAAAGGCGCCAGGACAAGGTCCAAAGAGCCCCTATAGGGGTTTGCTGGATCCTGCTTGGTGAGTATGAAGTCTGCTTCTGGGGACGCTGGGCCTGACCTGGCTCCTCGGGAGCAGGCATCATGACAGCACTCCTCCCCCCCCCCCCCCCCCCCAAAAGGCCCCTCCCAAGGTTGTTTTCCCTGGGGGTTTTGGTTTGTCTGGGAAGGTCCGGTGAAATTATTTAATTAACCGAGGAGCATGTACATGGTCATGGGGTTCCCATGACCTCTCTTGAAGCCCGTAACCCTTCCAATCGATTAGATAGAAAAGCCTTGATCTTATCATTTTAGAATCTAAAATGTTCTTCATCTCGAACTCAGGTTCTCCCTCCACTTGAATGGGTTCTGGAGGCTTGATTAGTCTGGTTCCAGGTTGCACAGGTTTCAAAAGTGACACATGAAAAACACGATGTATTCGTATATGAGCTGGTAAATCCAGTTTAACGGCCACAGGATTGATTATGGCCGTAATGGAATATGGTCCCAGGTATTTGGGATTAAAAGTTCGAGGTCCTTTGAGTGATAAGTGTCTGGTAGCCAGCCAGACTTGTTCCCCAATCTGGTACTGATGTGCCTCACTTCGATGCCGATGAGCACTTTTCTTGTATCTTTTCTTGGCTTGTTGTAAATGTTCAGTTGCTTCTTTGAAGGCTTTGGTAATTGCGGTATGCAGCTGGTCCACTGCGGGTGTTCCGAGATCATGAGGTGGATCCAGGTCAGAGGTTCGAGGGTGAAGCCCATATAAAGTGTAAAAAGGACTTTGCCCAGTTCCAGAGTGCACAGAATTATTATATGCATATTCAGCTATCCAAAGAATGTCTTTCCAGTTACTTTCAGATTGTTGCAGCATACAACGTAAATATTGTTCGAGAGTCTGGTTCGTTCTTTCTGTTTGACCATCGGTCTGGGGGTGATGACTGGTTGATAGTCTTAAATCGATTTGTGCCAATTGACAACATCTACGCCAAAAGTGGGAAATAAATTGGCTTCCTCGATCTGAAATCAGCACAGACGGAAATCCGTGTAACCGGACAACATTTTCAAGGAATTCTTTAGCTAGAACCGAAGCTGAAGGTAAACCTTTTAATGGAATGAAGTGTGCCATCTTGGAGAATGAATCCACAATAACAAGAATATTGTTATATCCTGAACAGGGGGGGTTAAGTCCGTAATAAAATCCAATGACTGGGTGTGCCAGGGCGATGGTGGAATGTCTAACGGTTGAAGACCGGCGGATCTTTTCTTTTGGCCTTTATTTTGAGCGCACACACCACAGGACATCACAAATGATTTTACATCTTTTCGCCAAGAAGGCCACCGGAATTGTCTTTTCACCTTTTCCTCAGTTTTAGCAATGCCGGGGTGTCCCTCTATTCGTGTATCGTGATAACAAGAAACAACTAGCTTTTGTAAATCCGTGTGTGGAAGAAATAATCGTCCTCGGAAATAAGGTAAATAGATCTATAGTAAAATCAGTTCTGATGTTTGTTAATCTGCTTAGAATCACATGCTGTGCATAGGTCCGACATCCAGTGGTCACTGCGGAGTATTGCATTTTGTTTTTCGTAGTTGAAAAAGGGGATGTCGACAAGGCGTGTCTGTAACACTATCCCTATAGTGACGTGCGTTGTACCCACAATCCCTCACGCGTCGAGGTCCCTCAGATTGTTTTTTTCCGCCCAGCTTCTGGTTGCCTTACACAGAGCTCCTAGAGAGACATTGCAAAATACTTACTACGGACCTCGGTCCTTAATTATACTTATTATATTGTTAAAGATCCCTCCACTCGACGTTAGCTGTGAAGCTGTTTCTCCGCCGAGCAAGTTTTCGACGGAGGGGAAGAGACGGAGGGGATCCGTCGGCGCTGCCGAACACGTGGCCTGGCCTCGCCGGCCAACATACAGTAGGGAGAGTGGGGGTTCGAACTTTTATCTTCTCTTTGAGAATGTCTTTCTTTCTCCCCCTATCTTTCCCTTGGGGTTGTTATCACCAGTTATTGCTTCAGCTATGGAGAGGACACCTTTTAAGTTTTGCCCACGCTGTAGGGGCAAATACACTTGGAACGATAAACACAAGCTCTGTAATCATTGCTTGCCCCTCGATCATAAGGAGGACAGCTGCACGGCCTGTAAGCTCTTGAAACCAAGAACTCTTAAAGAACGAAAAGTTAAGAGGTGGGTGGACTACGCTATGTCGAAGTCAGTTTCCTCACCCGCCGCCGCTGTTACAGAAAGTAACGAGGAGGGTGATAACTCGACGTCCATTACGGAAGTCATTAACCCCCAGAAGGAGCGCTCGCGCTCCTCGACGTCCGTCCCCGGCCCCGACGGGCTCGGCTCACGCCCTGCTTATGGGGATGAACACCCCGGCGACAAGGACGCACATAGACCCCATAGGCCTAAGCACACAACCCTCGGCTCTTCTTCGTCGATGACGAAGGATCCATCAGCGCCGAAGGGGACGCAGGGCACTCCGGCGTCTACCTCAGACCATAAGGGTCTCAAGCCCCACACGCAAACGCAGCCGCGACCAGCGATTGGGCTTTCATCAAACACGGGCGCTACCTCAAAATCATCCGACGTAACGCTCCATAGAGCGGCCGTCGAGAAACCACGCGTAACGCAGGCAACGTCGACACCAGAGCCCTCTACTGACGAACTCGTTGTCGAGAGCCTGGCGAGAATTGTTTCCGAAGACAAACGTAAGCGGACGACGAAACAGACATCGAATACCGCACAAAAAACTATAGAAACGCCGAAAAAGCACGAGTAGCCAGGAACTGCCCCCTTCATCTAAGGGCACTTCTGAACTACCGGAGGGCTTTTCTGAGGGCGACGGAAACCTTTCTTCGACGTTGTGGGAGCGTTCTAAGCGTTTGGAAGGTGAAAACACTGATTTCCCCCCTCTAGACTATTCAGGGGTCCCCCATGAGACCCTTGAAAGACTCCATTCTTGCATGGAGAAAATGAAAAGGTTTTTGGGAAGCCAAAACCCACCCACACACAAGACCAAGAGAATGGCCCCAGGCTGACCCTAGGGTCAAGATCCCTAGGCTGTTTCCCCTTTCTACAGACGTATATGACCTCATTGAAGAGGAGCAATACCTCCAGGAAGATGAGGAGGGTTTGGGTGGAGAGGAAGAACATGAGGAAGAGGGGTTTGAAGAAGATCCTTACACTAGCGCAGGAGTTTTTGAAGAAGATACAGCTACCTTGCAGCCCTGGCAATCCCCATCAGTGCAGCCTTGGCAATCCCCATCAGTGCACTCAGACCCTGATGCCTTTCACCCTTCTCCTCCCAAGGATTCACCTATTGGAAACACCTCTCCCATAGATGACCAACCTTCACTTAATGCACTATTGCGCAAGGCAGCAGCGCATTTTGAAATAGACACAGGAGAAACTCTTCCTGACATAGGCCCTCATTACGACCCTTGCGGAAATCGACCGACCGGACCGCCATAGCGTAAATAGCGTTTCCGCCATTGCACGACGGAGCAAAGTGCGGCTCATTCCGACCCATCGGGCACGAGCACCACGCCATGGCGGAAGTGCAAAGTCCGCGATGGCGGAAATGACCCCAAAACGGCCCACACCGCCGCCGTACGGCGCCCTAGGTGCAATTCCGCCACCCATCTTAGCGGTCACCGCAATGAGCGGCAACCGGAAAGTACGGTGACTGGAAATATACGGAAACGGAAGTAAAAACATGGTCCCGGAACGGGAAACATCACGCCTTACACCTATAAAAACACTATTTCCACACAACCATTAAAAACACTACCCTGAGACACATCCCAACCCGTCAGCCACCCTAGTGAAACCAAGAACAATGGGAAAAGTAGCGAAGAAAGCGTGCGACCGCAAGCGGCAGGTCCACTTCTTCCGTGAGGAACTCACCGTGCTCACAGAGACCCTCCAGGAGAATGCTGCCGCCGTCTTCTCCACGCAAATGACCAGGACGGCACTTGCGAACAAGAAGGCCATATGGGCCCTGGTGGCACAGCGGGTAAGTGCGGTGGGGACCGCACCCCGCAACCCACAGCAATGCAGAAAGCGATGGGACGACCTGCGGATCCGCGTCCGTAGCATACCTTCTGCCAACCGCAACATTGCCACAGCTACCGGTGGGGGATCGGAATCACCCATCAAGTTGACCCCCTGGGAAGAAATCTGTGCCTCCACCATTGGAATGGAGAGTATAGAGGGAGTCGGAGGGATGGAGAAAGGAGTGCAGACAACCGAAGAATCAGGTAGGTGCCCCAAATAAAACAATGCCAAAACCACAATGTCCAATCATGTGAAGTACCACGTGTCCACATAGTGCAACAGTAACACATGTCCAGGAGAACGGCCACATGCATAGGCCTGATAGCACACTTTAAAAGTCACATTAAATACATAAATAATTAAAAATCCTAAAAACACCCTCTACACGTGCAGCAGGCACACCCTAACTGCAGGCTGCAAAACAACTGCACCCTCACTCCACACACAAATGAAACCACCTCCAAGGCCCCAACCCAAATCACCCTCAGGTACCACCCCAATGCATGTGATACATTGCCATTCCAATTTCCACAGACCCATTAATAACGCTCGCCCTCCTTTACTCCACCACAGGGTCCGATTCAAACGACGAGCTCCAGGACACCCCTACCAGCACACCTGCAAAGAGGGCCAAGACCAACGGCCAAAGACCCTCCACCTCAGCTGCACGCATCAAGACACGGCAGCAGCACAAATCGAGTGGCAGCACACAGGAGGGAACTCCAACAGGCACCCCAGCAGCCAGCATGCCCACAACAGCACCACCACAGGTCCCCCCAATGGATGCCACAGTAGGCACTGCTTCTGGTGGCAGCAGCACCATAGGTGACACTTCATTAATGGCAGCATGCTCCGACACAGAAAACGGGGATGTCGAAGTTAGATCCATCCATGACCTGTCTCAATCCCCCTGTCTGTTTCATCCCATACACCATGAGGATACCACGCAGGGGCACCCACAAGACGACGACTGGCCATCCCCCACAAGCCCTGTGGCAAGGCAACATGAGGTGACCAGCCCCTCTGTGACACCACCGCAAATGGCCATGGCACAGCAGAGGCAACAGTCCCTCGACCAGGTGATCGTGCAACAGCAGCAACTGGCCACGCTCCTCAAGGACCATGCTGATGAATGTGGGGTTACTAAGGCAGCCATAGAAACATCAACTGAGACACTCAGGGCAGAAATGGAGAGAAGTACAGAGACACTAAGGGCACAAATGGAGAGAAGCACCGAGAGCCTGAGAGTACAAATGGAGAGAAGCACCGAGAGCCTGAGAGTACAAATGGAGAGAAGCACCGAGAGCCTGAGAGTACAAATGGAGAGAAGCACCGAGAGCCTGAGGGGGGAACTGCATGCGACGTCCAAAGACGTATGTGCTGAACTTGCCGCTGTGCGCCGTGTGCTCACTGAGCTCACACAAACCCTTAGGGACATGCATGGACGTGAGCAGGCAGAGACATCATCCGTTGCAAGTTCCGTCCAGGGCAGCCCCCAACGTAGATCTGGGAGGAACCTGCGCTCCACAGGCAGGGGTGCCCCTGATACCCGGAGAGGGGGCTTGCAATAGCGACTGCCCACTGACAATGAGCATCTTTGGACACTGGTGTTCGGGGGGGAGGTAGGAGGGTGGAGGGGGTGTGTTGGGCTTACTTGGGTGGCGGGTCGATAGGGTGTTTAACATGATATCACATATGCCATGAACAATGCACGATCATACAATGAGATGCGTGGACATTGATCTTTGTGTACGTGGCCATTATAGGCGTACAGTCCATATTGTGCATGTTCCAGACACACACAGTGCCACAAGTCCCGTGTCCATGTATCAGCCACCAGGCGTGAGTGCTAGAAGCATGCATCTATGATATGCTGACGAATGTCACGGCCCTCCTGTGCCTCGCAGACTCCTTGAGGTGCTGCCACATCCCCACCCTCATCATGACCATCTTCAGGTGCTTGCGGTTCTGCGTCAGGGGGCATGGGCACATTTCTACGTACGCACATGTTGTGTAGCATGACACATGCCATGACCATCTTTGCAACCTTCTCATGTCGGTACAGGAGTGCCCCGCCAGACCTGCTGAGGCAGCGGAAACGAGTCTTCAGTAGGCCGAATGCCTGTTCAATGACTACACGGGTACGTGAGTGGGCATGGTTGTAGTCCTCCTCATGCTGGTCCCGTGGGTTGCGGACTGGTGTAAGGAGCCATCTCTTCAGTGGATACCCGGCATCACCTGTATGTGGACAATGAAGGTATTTAGAGGAATGCCATTGCTACGTACGCACCCCCCCCTTCCTGCCAGGTCATTGCCGCATCACATACCCCACACTATCATGCTTGAAATGAGACTCACCGAGTAGCCAGGATCTGTTCCCTGCGTGTCGGTCCATGTAGCGTGGTATAGTAGAGTTCCTCAAGACCATAGAATCATGGGTGGATCCTGGGAATCGGGCACAACAATGTGTAATGATCCTGTTGGAGTCACACACCATTTGTACATTCAGGGAATGAAATTGTTTTCGGTTGCGGTACTGGGCCTCCATGGCATGTGGGACTACCAATTCCACATGGGTGCAGTCGATGGCACCAATGCAACCCGGTATGCCGCCAAGTGCATGGAATCCCACTTTTGCGTTCGTAATTTCCTGCTCCGAGCGTGGTAGAGAGATGTAGTCGTCTGCGTGCAGCAGGAGGGCATCGAGCACTTGCAATAGTGTCCGTGAGAACAGTGGCTGTGAAATGCCATGCAACTGTCCGACTGTGTGCTGGTAGGTGCCTGTGGCCAGGAAGTGGAGTACAGACACCACCTTCAGTAGGGGTGGGATGGCGGTTGGGCTATCTATCATGCTGACAAGGTCAGCCTGTGTCATGTCCACAATGGCGGTTATGGTGTCCCGGTCCAAACGGTAGAGGGTGTGGATCTGCTCATCAGTGAGGTTGAACGGATGTGCTCGGAGGCGTGGGATGGCGGGCTGCCTGCGTGGTGGTAGTGGCTGTGCTGGCGGCCCTTGCTGGCCCTGCCTTGCCCTCCTCCTCCTCCTGCGTCTCCTCCGTGCGGCCGGTTGTAGTCGGTGTTCGTCTTCTTCTTGAAGTTGGAGTACTTGCAGTGCTATCAGGTCCCCCAGGGCCAACATGGCTAGTCCTGCCGGTAGCATTTCGGAGTGGGTGTGGTTGTGGGAGGGGGTTGGGTGTGCAATTAATGTGTTTACAGGCTGTATGGCCTCCACCTGTGGTGATTCATTCCACCTGTGCAAGCTGCTCTCCCCTTTGGGCGAGCACGTCCCGCACACAACGCTGCAATTCGACGAATGGCATCTTGCCATTACAATCATGTATTTGTACCCGATGGCAGTGTAACATTGGTTGATATGTTCATTCTGCTTTGGTCCCATTGTTTCACATACTATCTTTGCAGTCGCGAACAGACTTGTGAAGGGTCAGTGGAACGTAGTACTCGAATAACGGTGGACCCTCATGCAACACTGCACCGAGGTTCACCGACGGGCGGGGCGTCCCATTTGTGAGTGAAGGCAGTTGCCATTTTCACACACAGCCGCACTAGATGGATTAATTAGTGATTTCAAGCGGCCACAGATGCCTTTTCGACGTGATGTTGCAAATGAGGAATTCGAAGGACGGCGCTTTCGGTTTTCAGCTAGCGGCGAGGAGATGCCCACAGGTCTGACTGCGAATATAACGTTCTATTGTTCAATGTCCTTGGGACAGGGGCCATGGCGAGGATGCAATGATTGATATGAATAGTATGGGATGCGCAATAGCGAAGTGGGCGATAAGGCCGGACGTTCCCAATTACATGTTGCTTCACAACACTGGAATTACGGGCTGGGGGAACAGTGGATTTTGCAGGCTGCATTACGCACAGACTCAAGGGAAGTTTCACATGTCATGTGAGTATGGAAGCAGGCGTTTGTGATAGTGTTTTCACCTCGATATAGATAGTTATGATTCGCTAGTGGTTTTTGGTTGGTGATGATCCTTTGGAGTGGGCTAGCATGCATATGGCTGTGGATTTGGTGTGATCATTGAAGTGAGTAATTCAAATGTAGTTCTGATGGCCATTCTATTCTTTTTCATTTCGTTTGGGTGACAGGTATCTCCTCCCCTTTTGCCACTGCCATCTGTATGCCACTCCTGCAGATGGATTTTACTCCCGACACCTGCTGCTTCGTGTTAATCAGTGGAGCAGCATTACGATCTTATGGGACGATCGCCAATGGGCCACATGCCCTTACGCAGTACTAGTGGCTAGGAGCAACATTTCGGCCTTTCAGCTGGACTAGTGCCTCCCTATTGGGACGGCCCTGCGGGTCGAGGCGCTTCCATGTTGCCTTTTCGTACGAGAATGTAGCCCCTGTGTGCCATGAGGGTACAGGGCGTCACACAAGAAGTAGCTGGTCATTTATTCCGGATGCAGCCCACAATGGTGAAATGTATTTTGGGTTTCATGGCCTGATGGCTGTATGGCCTTGGTGAATTTGTTGTGCATTAAATTCCTATTCTGATATGAACCGTGTAGCATTCTTCTTTGCAGGTGATGTGTCATATTCCTATTTGGGGAGCGATGTATTGTGAGGAGATCTGCATTGGGTTCCAGCTTCGGAGTATAGTTGCGTGGTACTGTGCTGGGCGCGTTTGCCTACGAAGCCCAGTGAGGTCAGGGATGAGGGCTGCCAATGTGACTGTTTTGATGATGTGATGCTCAGGGGCGGGGAAATGGCTTTTGTGTAACAGATGCCGGTCAGCCAGTTGGATTGGTGGTCTGATGTGATTATCAGAATATGGCTGGTCACAGGTGCCTGTGTTTGCGTGCGTTTCTTGGAGGGAGACTGAGGTCATGTCCATTTGTGTGGCTTCTGTATTCGTGCCATCTGTGCCCTGCAGCTTCCATTGGCCCCTCTTGAGATTCATTTGTTCGTTGGCAGGCATGGATGACTTGTACATTTCACTGGTTGCATTGTGTGGCTTCATTGAACCTACGGGGAGTTGTACAATGTGGCCAGGGAGCGGTGTACAGGCACTCAGTAGGGCCGTTTACGGTTGGTTCGCGATGCCGTACTTCTCACCATGGCGGAATGGTACTTTCCGCCGTGCTTGATGGCGTTAGGTGCATGTCCGCTGGGGTCAGAATTCGCGTACCGTTGCGCCATGGTGGTGATTGCGGTTTGGCATGGCGCGCGCGCGTACTTGGTGCAGTCAGCGTTGGCGTTCACTGCGGTGTCGCTAATGGCATCGTACTTTGCGGTGACGGGTCATAATCGCACCGAGCGCTATTCGATGGCGGTATTGCATTTCCGCCATCGTTTTTCCATTTCCGCAAGGGTCGTAATGAGGGCCATAGACTTTGTAGAAAAAGTTATTAAAGAAAAAGCCCCTGTTAGTCAGTCTATTCCGCTCCTGGCTTCTATAAAGAGAAGAATAACTCCTTCCCTTTCCAATCCTGCATTAGTCAGAGGGGTCAACCCTCGGATAGAAAAGCTCTTCAGCCCTTCGTCCGCTGACCCCTTGTACATCAGAGGACATTCTATTCCGGACTCCCTTGTAGTTACTAATACAAAAAAAAAAGCGGGGGTACCACTATCCACTAGTGAGGCACCACCTGACAAAGAGGGCAAGAAGCTCTGTGCACTTGGGAAGAGAATCACGACCTCCGCAGCCTTCTCAACTTGGATTGCAAATAACAATTCCCTACTAGCTAGCTATGCAGATGCACAGTGGAGCAAGCTGCGCAGCGAAGCAGAGGACGCACCAGAACCCCTGCGTTCACGCCTGTTAGCTATCATCTCAGAGGGAACTCTTGTAAACCAGGGCATCGTAAAGAACTCCTTAGATGCCGCAGAGACGGCTGGCCATTCCCTGGTTCAGGGAATACTTCCTAAACGCCATGTCTGGCTGCGCAATTCGGGATTTAAGCCGGAAACCCAGGCTTCCCTGATAAATAAGCCCATAGAACAAACACATCTGTTTGGGAAAGCAGTTGATGAGACCCTAGAACATGCAAAGAAAGAGTTTGATACCATCAAGACTCTTGACCAAATTTCTAGGCCCCCTAACAGACGCGGCTATGGCAATAGACGCTCCTTTTGTGGCCAACGCAAGCAAAACCAACAGCAATTTTCCTCTGCTACCAACTGGCCCTCTAACCAGGGTAACAACCAGTTCCGTCAAAGAGGCCAACGCTCTGGCAAAGGAAGAGGTCGCGGCTCCAGCCCCAAAGGTTCCACGCCCAATACCAACAAATGACCCGAAGATTCGGGTCCCCTTCCATGCATCACCGGTCGGGGCCGGCTAACATCGTTCCTATCAGCATGGGAGGGAATATCGTCAGACCGCTGGGTTTTATCCACCATAGCCCACGGATACTGCATCGAATTCAACGGTTCCCCGAAGTACAGACCCCCACGGAACCGACGCATGACACCGGAACACCTCACCATTCTTCTTCAAGAAGTAGAAGAGCTACTGAAAAAAGAAGCTATAGAGGCTGTCCCCCTGTCTCAGGTAACAGAAGGTATTTATTCAGTGTACTTCCTTGTACCCAAAAAGGACTTAACCATGCGCCCTGTATTAGATCTGCGCCCAGCGAACAAGTTTGTCAAACCCCAAAAGTTTCGTATGGTGACCTTGCAGGAAGTAATCCCACTTATCACAAGGGGATTACATGACAACACTAGACATGAAAGATGCATACTTTCATATTTTAATGTTGCCAGCGCACAGAAAATACCTCAGGTTCAAGATAGAGAACAAGCACTACCAGTTCAGAGTACTACCCTTCGGGATAGCATCTGCACCAAGGGTATTCACGAAAGTACTGGCAGTGGCAGCGGCCCACCTACGCAGGTTATCCATCCCGGTATACCCTTACCTCGACGACTGGCTCATAACAGGGGATTCTTACGAAACATGCTTCTCCAATACCCAAAAGACCGTAGACCTTTTGTCCCAACTGGGCTTCTCCATCAACGAAAAGAAGTCCCGCTTAGACCCCAGCCAAATCAAACAATTCCTAGGGGCTCTAATTCGAACAAAGGACGGCCTCGTCTTCCCCTCCAACGAGAGGGTCCAAAACATGCTGTTTCAGATCCCCCATTATGTGGCAGGTCGAGAGGTGACGGTACGCAAAGCAATGCGCTTGCTAGGGATGATGGCGTCATGTATTTATTTGGTACCTCACGCGCTTGCGCATGCGCCCAATGCGAGAGTGGCTCTACAGCCAGTGGTGTCAGGCCAGCGGACAATGGGACGATCTAGTGGTGGTCTTGCAGGCCTTGGTTCTCTCGCTACGGTGGTGGACAAAAGAAGACCTGTTATTAGGGAAAACTTTTGCCACACCCGCAGTGGAAGCCACTCTAACCACAGACGCATCCCTTACAGGATGGGGGGCTCACCTATCCCATCAGACTGCTCACGGAGCGTGGACTCCGAGCTTAGCATCCAAGCATATAAACCTGCTGGAACTACTAGCGGTGTTCAAAGCACTGAAAGCCTTTCAGGAACACCTACAAGGAAAGACAGTGATGGTCCTCACAGACAGCACCACAGCCATGTACTACCTCAACAAGCAAGGGGGCACTCACTCTCCAGGACTGTCCAAGCTGTCCCAGAATATATGGAAGTGGGCTCTCAAACACAACATGTTTCTACTATCACAACATGTACCAGGGGAACTCAATCTGCTAGCAGACAAACTTAGCAGAGACTTCCCCCTGCCCGAAGAGTACGAATGGCAATTGTACGAAGACATCGTCTTAGACGTCTTCACGCAATGGGGGTTCCCGGAAATAGACCTGTTCGCAACTCTGGAAAACTCACAATGCCAAAGTTACGCCTCCAGGTACCCCCAGAACCAGTCCAAGGGGAACGGTCTGTCGATTCAATGGCCAGGGAAATTTGTTTACGCCTTTCCCCCGACTCCCCTTCTCAACAAAGTGGTACACAAGATGCACCAGGAGCAGGTTACCATGATACTAGTGGCCCCAATGTGGGCCCGGCAGCCATGGTTCGCTCACTTAATGGAAATGTCCCTATCTCCCCGAGTGAAACTTCCCTCCCCGTACAACATGCTGTCACAGGACAAGGGCAGGACACTGCATACATGCCCTCAGACCATGAACTTAGCAGCCTGGCTCCTGAGATCATAGAATTTGGACATTTACAACCCCCGCAGAGATGTATGGACATCCTCAGGGAAGCCAGAAAACCTAATACTCGCCACTGCTATTCTAGCAAGTGGAAAAGATTTGTCATCTGGTGTAGGGGAAGAAACATCAACCCTGTTGACTGCTCTCCCACACAAATTGTTCTGTACCTGACCCATTTACTAGACTCGGGTCTAGTATTCAATTCTATTAAAGTCCACCTAGCGGCACTTTCTGCATACACCACTTCCCAACTTAGTGTCGTGGTGGAAGATACCAGTTATCAAGGCCTTCATGGAAGGGGTAAAGAGAATACACCCTCCGATGGCTAACCCAGCTCCGGGATGGGACTTAAATGTGGTACTTTCTAGACTCATGGGCCCTCCTTTCGAACCCATGCACAAGGCAACTCTTAAAGACCTCACTCTTAAGACTGCTTTCCTAATAGCTATCACCTCCATTAGGAGAGTAAGTGAACTACAGGCTCTTTCTGTACTAGACCCCTTCGTAATAGTTCACAAGGATAAGGTGGTTCTACGCACACACCCAAGGTTTGCATCAAAATTCATCTCGAAATTTCATGTAAACCAGTCAATAGAACTACCAACGTTCTTTCAAAACCCTTCCAGCTTGGGAGAAAAAAGTCTGCATACACTAGATGTACGCAGAGCTGTCATGTTCTACATGGGAAGAACCAGACCACTGAGAAAGACTAATCAGTTCTTGGTCTCTGTGGCAGCAGGAAGAGAAGGAGATGCAGTTTCAAAGTCCACTATATCTAGATGGATTGTTCAATGCATCACTCTCTGTTTCTCTCTTGCTAAGAGAGAACTACCCTTCAAGCCAAGAGCACATTCCACTCGAGGCACTGGGGCTTCCATAGCATTCATTGCAAATGTTCCCCTTGAGTCCATCTGCAAAGCGGCTACCTGGAGTTCTGTGCACACCTTTACAAAACACTACTGTCTAGATGCACACTCTAGATCTGACTCCCAGGTGGGACAGGCAGTATTAAGACATCTTTTCTCTACTGTTCCTTCTTATAACCCACCGCCAACTCCGGGTACTGCTCGCTAGTCTATGCACAGCATGTGATTCTAAGCAGATTAACGAACATCAGAAGACAATGCATTACTTACCGTAAAAGCATTTCTGATGGTTGTATCTGCTTAGATTCACATGCGCCCGCTCGGATGGAAGGAGCATAGACATCCTCTACTATATTTCTCTCTTTTCTGTACTCACTCACGTCTAGAAGGCTCCCTCAGGGCAGAAAAATACAAACAGAGGGACCTCGACGCGTGAGGGATTGTGGGTACAACGCACGTCACTATAGGGATAGTGTTACAGGCACGCCTTGTCGACGTCCCCTTTTTCGACTACGAAAAACAAAATGCAATACTCCGCAGTGACCACTGGATGTCGGACCTATGCACAGCATGTGAATCTAAGCAGATACAACCATCAGAAATGCTTTTACGGTAAGTAATGCATTGTCATCCCTTTTGAACCCAGTCCTGCAAGTCTGTTGGGTCCAGGAGTTGTTTAACTCTAGTTTGGATATTTTCTAGCGATTGTGAAGAAGTCACACCTATGATCCTCCGTTTGGGAATTATCGGCACAGGCTCTGAGTTAGTGACTGTGTCCCCCATTCCAATTCGGGATAGAGCATCCGCTTTGCCATTCTTACAGCCAGGACGGTAGATGATTATGAAATCAAATTCAGCAAAAAACAGAGCCCAATGGAGCTGTCGAGATGACTTGCCGGTTTTCAAGTACTGTAAATTCCGATGGTCGGTGATCACCGTGATGGTATGTCTTGCGCCAAGGAGATAATGTCGCCAGGCCTTAAAAGCAGATTTAATCGCTAACAGTTCTTTGTCCGTGATGGCGTAGTTAATCTTGGGTGCCGAGAATTTTCTGGACCAGAACGCAACGGGATGCAGTTGGTTAGTCTCTGGGTCCCTTTGGGAAAGGACAGCTCCCATAGCTAGACTGGATGCGTCAGTTTCGACGATATAAGGGAGATCCGGGCGCGGGTGTTTCAATACGGGTGCAGAAGTAAATTTAGCTTTTAGTTCTTGAAAGGCTTGCTCAGCTTCATTAGACCATTCAAAACGTTTATTTTTTCTTAAGAGTGCAGTGATGGGTTGAACCACCCGTGAAAACTCCGGAATGAACCTGCGATAAAAATTGCAAGCATGCTTTGAACACCTTTTACAGAGCTGGGTGATGGCCATTTGAGGATAGCATCCACTTTTCGTGAGTCCATGTGGACTCCTTTAGGTGTCAGGATAAAACCTAGAAATTCAACTTCCGTGACATGGAAAACACATTTTTCAAGTTTAGCAAATAGTTTGTGTTGGCGCAATTTCTCGAGGACTGCCCTGACATGGTTTCGATGATCAGATTCTGAAGAGGAGTATACAAGAATGTCATCGATGTATACGATAACACAAACATCGATGAGTTCCCTGAGGACATCGTTCATGAAATATTGGAAGGCAGCCGGTGCATTGCACAGTCCAAAAGGCATAACTTGGTACTCGAAAAACCCATATTTAGTGCGGAAGGCAGTTTTCCATTCATCGCCTTCTTTGATTCGCACTAGATGGTAAGCCCCCCGGAGATCTAGCTTGGTGTATATGCAGGCATCTTTCACTTGGTCAAGGAGTTCAGGGATCAAAGGCAAAGGGTATCTGTTTTTGACAGTTATCTGGTTCAGTGCGCGGTAGTCTATACAAGTTCTGAGATCGCCTTTTGGTACGAAGAATAAAGCCGAGGATGCAGGAGACTTAGATGGGCGAATAAAACCATTGCCTAAGTACTGGTCCAGATATTGTCGTAAATGAAGATTCTTGGGCTCGGTAAGGGCATAGATCCTGCTGCAAGGGGGTGTTGCACCGGGTAGTAGATCTATCTGGCAATCGTATGACCTGTGGGGCGGTAGAGTATTGGCCTCTTCCTTTTGGAAGGCGTCTTGAAACTCTTGGTACTCTGGCGGTATTTGCAAACTGACAGGAGTTACTGTAGCTAGGCCAATGCTTGTATTTCGTGGATAGCAGGTTTGTACACACTCTGGAAAGGTTATCATCTTTGCTCGCCAATCAATTTGAGGATTGTGTGTTTCCAACCAAGGGATTCCTAGAATTACTCGAAATTGCGGAGCCTTGATTACGTCAAACACCATTGCCTCCCGATGCCCGTCTTGACCCAGCAATGTCACTTCCGTGGTGGAGTGAGTTACCGGCCCAGAGGCGATTTCGGTTCCATCCACAGTGGTGATGACATCTTTATTGGTTTTAGGGCAAAGAGGGAGGTTCATCCTAGAAGCCAATTCACGATCCACGTAGTTTCCTATAGCCCCACTATTGATGTATGCCTTAATTGCATGCAACCGTTCAGGCTGCCTTGGATTTACGAGGACCATTGGCATGGTGAAGTGTGAGGTCAAAGAGTTGGTTTTTAAGCTCGGCAAGCGGACCTCTACGCTTGTCGGGCATGGTCGTTTCCCGGCTCAGATTCTACAAGATCTTTATCCGTGGCTCCTACCGCCTTTTTGGGCGGTTTTACAGGGCAGTCTCATAAGAAGTGTCCTGAAGTTCCATAGTAGAGGCACAATTGCATTTGCCGTCTTCTTTCACGCTCCCTTTGGGTCAAAGGTCCCTTGACTACTCCAATCTGCATAGGTTCAGTAGCATCGACACCCTTGGGGTGACCCTGGGCTTTGGCAAAAACCTGGGTTTCAAACCTGGACCGATCTGCTTTTCTGTTTTGAAGCCTGTGATCCAGTTGGATCACTAAGTCAATATAGTCCGAGCAGTCCTGGGGTGGATTTACGACCTGGGCCAAGACATCTTTAAGTTCTCCACGTAGACCTCGATGGAATAGCGTAATTCTCTTATCCTCGGGCCATCTTGTTTCCACAACTAACCTATTGAAGGTCGCAATGTAAGCTAAGAGGTCCAGATTACCCTGTTGTAGAGAAAGGAGTTTGTTCTCCAGGGCCTGTCCCTGAGAATGCCTCGCAAAAAGTCTTTCCATACTTGTCTGGAAGGCTTGAAAGTTCTGAAGGATCGGGTCGTCTTGAGTAACCAATGGGATTGACCAATCAGCTGCGCTGCCGCTGAGATAAGAAAGTACGAAGGCTACCTTGGCTTGGTCATTCGGGAAGGCCCCAGGTCTGCAGAGAAAATGCAATCAGCATTGATACATAAATTACATAAATACTGCAAATCTTTTGGGATCTCCAGCAAAACGTTCAGGGGAGGCCAGTGGCACGTTTCCAGGTAGATTGATTTGCACTGGATTAGTTGACGCCACGGGGGTGAAACTACCCCCTGAACTTGGTAGAGGAGTTTGACCAGCTTGACTCTGCAACAGCTGGCGGGCAAGATCATCAGTTCGTTCCTTTGACACAATTAACTCCCTCCTGAGGGCATTCGTCTCCTGGCGAGCGGAATGAACTTCGGCCCGTAATTCCCCTAATAGCTGGGCCAGCTGGTCTGTCTAGGAAGTTTCCATGGCGCCTGGGAAGGAAGTTATTGGTAGGCTTCGCGTTCTGTAATGCTCACCTGATTCCCACAGAGGCGCCGACCCGTTCTGGACTGCTACTTCTTCCACAGTAAAGCGTAGTGCTTGGAAGATGGACTGGACTGGACCCCCAAACCTCGTCTGTCTGGCCCGTAGAATAATCCTTCTGTAGATGGGAAAGGGGAGTTAACTGTCTGCTAGATTGTGTGTGAGATTCCCCTATTTTTTCCCCTTCTCACCCTCCTCGAACCCTAGCTGTGCCTTTCGCAGACTCTCACCTTAATTTCTGTATGGACAAGCTCTCCATCCTGCTTCTGACGCAGGGGCGTGTAAATTTCCAGTTACTTCACTGGATCTCGGATTTGGCGAGGGTTCGATGTCTGATTGCCTTTACCAAAATGCTGCCGTAAGTATATAGTTCAAAAGATCAAGTCTTATTTGTCCCTTGGCCTTTGTTTAATTTTCAGGGACTAGGTGAGGAATCCATGTGGAGGTATGGATTCGCCGAGGTAAGCTCAGGTGAGTACTTTTAATGAAGGTGTGCCGTAGTGGTTTGCTCCGACACCTTAATGAGTGTGTCTTATTTCCCCATACAGGCCGGGGTACGGAAAAGCCAGAAAAGCCGCTCCGACCCGAAAAGGGAACTGAGGTCCCAACAAAATTCTGGTAAGACTTAAGGTGAGTAATCTGCCCTTTTGCAATTAGTTTGTTGCTCACCTTGTTTTGTCCTTTTTCTCCGTAGGTCTTGAATGCGACCGATGTCGCCTATGGGCGCTGAAAAGGTTGCCGGCGCCACGTGAAGGTAAGTGGAAGCGGCGCGGCAGCGTGAGAAGCAGAGCGCTTCTAACTATTCTTTCTTTTCCGTAGGTGCTGGGATGCGGCCGATGTCGCCTATGACCGCTGAAGAGCTAGACAGCGCCACGTGAAGGTAAGTGGAAGCGGCGCTGCAGTGGGCGATGAGATGCGTTTCTAACCCTTGACTTTCTTTTGCAGGATCGACGGAGTGAAGAATCCGGATGCAGGATGAAGGTAGGTAATGTCCAAATGCTTGCCTTTCTCTCCTTGCAGGTGTTCCAGGTGCTAGCGGGCCTGGCAGGAGCCAGGATGCAGGAGTCGACTCGGTGAGCGTCCTGCTGCAGATGCAGAATAACGCGAAGCACGTGTGGCCATCCGGGCGTGGTTTAAATAGCCTTGGAAGAGCTTCAGGTGAGTGTTCTTCCACTGGCCCCACCAGAGTAAGAAAGGAGTTCCTGAAAGAAAATAGTTCCTCCCCAGCCTTAGTTGGCTTGGAGCTTCAGACAGCATGGTCTGCCTCGGGTGAGTATGCAGCATGGTTTGCCTCAGGTGAGTTCACCCAAGCATTACCATATGTTCTGCCATGATGAGCCTGGCTGGCGCCAGGACCGATGCCTTTTATGAGCCTGGCGCCAAAGGCGCCAAGACAAGGTCCAAAGAGCCCCTATAGGGGTTTGCTGGATCCTGCTTGGTGAGTATGAAGTCTGCTTCTGGGGACGCTGGGCCTGACCTGGCTCCTCGGGAGCAGGCATCATGACATAAGAACCATCATTGGCAACACTGATCTTGTAAGGCGGGCGTCCCTGAAGTCCTGCAGCTCATGTAACGTATAGCAGTGGTGTATACTTTGGCAATGTAGGCCAAGCAGACAGAGTTTTCTCTGCAACAGCAATTCTCAACCAGAGTAGGCATAAGCTCACAATGATGGCAGGTACACCAGGTGGAAACGTGTTCCATGCGACTGGGTTCAGGCTTCGGTGATTGATCCTCATGACTTTCATCCGATTCCACATAGTCTCGACTTTTTTCTCTTTGAAGGATTTACTCTTATGAATATTCATGCTCGTACAGGTAGGGCTGATTTGGTGCCATAGTTACTGAATAGTGAAGAAACACAGAATCAACAGTGAGGTAAATAAAAATGTTTTTGGTTGTATACAGTAAAGAAAAGAGGCTTCCCAACACTGAATAATAAAGACGAGCGAAGAAACAGCCATGTTAAAACACATTGTGAAAAGACAAGATTAATAGGCTCAAAGTTTGCAAGGACATATGTTTATATATGTTTTGGTAAAGACATTTGTCTATAATATAAGAAATGAAAAGTGACTATAGAGTTAATTCATTTTAGGCAGTATAAGTACTGATTCTCAGTGTGTCGTACTTGGCAGGTAGCTAAATAGAGCAGAAACGAGTTGGGGAAGATTGAAATGAAATACACTGACGCGAAGGAAAAAAACCTCAAATGTTGTGTGATCAGAAAGGGGACACGTCGATAGATTGTGCACAGAGGACGTTGACAAGAGACGTGGATTGGCGTTGTGAAATGGCACGTGAGCGTCTAGTGATGCCAGCTTTAGGGCCGGGTGATATGAATTAGTGCTGTAAGGACACTTTAACTTGGGGCAGTGGATCAACGGATAAGACGACAGTACCTGCTCCATCATTTTTGCATGTGTTAAAGTGAGAAAATCTCTGGTAAGTTGCAATGGAGATTTTCTTAAGAACGATCGATGTAGGATGAAAATATATGCTCGATTTCATTGCGCCAATAAAATGTCAGACCAAACTACTCCTTTAAAGAACGGAGAGCTACCTAGAACTTGGCAGCAAATTGATTTGCCAAATCGATCACTCTCCCATTTCCATGCAAAAAAAAGCTGTGTTTGCTGCTAGTCATGGATTACTGATCCATTTTGTAATCTTAATTGATCCTGAGAGAGAATTAATTGGAGTGATTTCCAATGCAATCAGATAAGGTTTTTCATCCACATTCATGAACTCAAAAGATACCTTCGGAGTCTTCCTGGCCCATCAGCACATGTCGTCTTCATATTCAAGGAGAAATGGTACACTGCGTTTTTTGTCAGGTTCGCAGACCCGTCGGCACCTAAAACCATTAATGAGATGCATGTAACCAGATGCAAAAACTCTGGTCCCCATTGGTGTGGGTTGGAGCCCGTTCCTTCGATGGATGACCACCTGTACGAAAGCTTGGACATCCAACCAACCTCCATCATTAACGAGGTCAGCAAAAAGGGATGGGGAAGTACTCTGGGACATTACAGTGCAGGGGATGTGGCTCAAGGATAGGCCCAGAGGTATTCTGTTTGGAGCCAACTGTTTGCCATATTTCTAGCCCTATAGAACGTCTACAAATAAGTCTGTTCATGTGCACCTAGCAGCAAATTGCGATGTCCTCACTCGGGATGAGACACTATGCAGATAATTGGGAGATCTGGCACCTAATCTATGCTCATGGCAGAGTACCATCCCTATTGTATTAGTGCATCATACAATTATACTGTTATAAAAGATTAATCCAGGTAAAGAGATTGCAAAGTAAATGTTTACGTCGAAATTTCTGGCTACTAAAGATGTTTCTCTGACCAGTCCTATGCAATAAAATCTGCTCAAATATAGGAACCACTTGCTTGAGACCTCAAAGCCTGGTGGGTGGGTTTAAGGAGCTAGCCGGAAGATCTTTTGTACATTTCTGTTTTATCACCTCTGCCCCCTCATACTGTTTTGTAAAATCTGCTAGTTGTCTAATCTACTGGAAATGGAGACAGTGGCTCCCGGTGTGTCTTGAGATGGTAGTACTGGAGACGTGGATTGTTTGAACTGTGCTTCCTCCGCTGAGATGGGCATTACTAAATTCATCAGCAGCATAGAAACTTGGGCTTTTGCCCTGGTTACGAACATTGAAGGCCTGGTGGAAATGGAAATGTCCTGGGAAGTAGCCCTAGCAATCCAACAGCCTAAGCGGCCATCAACCCTGACATGCTACATTCTATAATGGGTATTTGGGCTCATTCACTGCATGGCGGCTGAAGTCTGATCTACTCTGTCCATCTTGTCACACATTTAAATCCTTGGATTTCTTCAAAGTAGGTTCTCACTGTGTGTGGTTGTTTTTTTATGCTTGGAACGCAGCTGGCTGCTTTAAGAGCCGTTAGTAGCCCGCATTGCAAAAATGTAACCTTATGCGCCTAGATTGGTAGTACTTTTTATTTATTTATTTCCCCTCCTCACGCCCGTGCCTCATGGGTGTTTCTTTCTGGGTCCTTTTATTGGTCTTTACACTGGGGCTTCGTAAATACTTATATACTTAACACTATTTGTTATGGCAGAGCCTTTAAACGCGAACGTGTTTGACAGTTTAGTAATCGCTGTTTTCGACAAAGCAGCAATTATCTACTCATGTTTGTGACTTCTTTCATGGCAAAATAGTGCACAAAGAAGACTTTTGTTAAACTATTATAGGTGCTTGACGCACCAAAAAGCGTTTTTGTGTGGAATATCAGTTTCAAGGAGATTGGGTCCTCCGACGTATTCCATATCTATGACAGTAATCCCCACAGCTGTGCTGCTTCGGAAAATCTTTCTCCATCCTGCGTCCATGACGTCGATACGCCGCCCTCCAGGACCTCCGCCGACGCCCCTGGATGTTATAAGTAGGACGCACGACGCCCGTAGCCTCAGTTCCTTTTTTTCCGCGAACGTGTTCGCTTCCGAGATCTCGGCGCACCTCGACTCTTTGGAGTTTCTATTCTTTATCGGTTCTTCGAACCTGTTCGTTTGTGAAGTTATCCTTCGTGATGTCTACCTCGTCTTCCACCCTGCGTCCGGGCTTCAAGAAGTGCAGGGATTGCGGGTCCAAGATGTCGGTGACGGACTCGTACAAAGCCTGCCCCTGGTGCCTCGGGGAGGCCCATGACACGGATGATTGTGTTGACTGCCAGTCGCTTACGTCCAAAGCCTTGCGGGAGCGCAAAGACACTGTCCGTAGGTAAGGTGTCCAAACCACAGAAGTCGAGGTCTGCGGGGCTTTCGACGGATGATTTGAGGGGTGACTCTCCATCGTCGTCGTCGGAAGTCCAGTGGGTCTCGGTCCTGGAGTAGGTCCCGCCACTCCTCTCGTACGCCTTTGGGCTAGGGTGGTCGGCATGATTCATGGGAAAGGACCCGCTCGGACAAGGGGAATCGTTCTCGTCATGCCCGTTCCAGGTCCAGGTCCCGGTCCTCGACGCGCTCGAGACCTTGTGCACCTGTGACGTCTTCGAGGAAGACGTCGATGCCTGTGGCGCCGAGGTCGTCGAAAGCCTCTTTTGAGGCTCCGCCTCCGAAGATGTCGTCGAACCCATCGGCGCCCAGGCTGTCGAGGGACACGCTCGGGGCTCTGCCCCCGAGGCCTGTGTCGGCGCCGCAGTCGACACCGATTCACTTGATGCCTTTCGAGGCTGTTTCGACGGGGGTACCCCGGGGCACGGTGGAACCCCCTAGAAAGGCTCTGGCCAAGGTCAGGCATGGCTTTTTCCCCATTCTGTGCCCTCTTTCTGCCATCTTCAGTACATTTCGGAGGTGGATGAGGGCTCTGATGATGGCATGGTTCCTGATACGGTGCCAGATGAGATTCTCTCGGGACATAGTCAGATTGAGGTCCTGCGTCAGTCACTGCACGACGCCAGTGGTCTGGACACCTCTCCAGAGGTGGAGTTTTGTAGGCCTGAGCCTGGCACTCATGCCGACTCCTCGTACCGGCGCTTTATGTCTAGGGTCACCGAGTACTTGGGGTCGTCTGCTGCCCCAGGGGATTTTCTTCAGGGTGACCTTACGCATATCCTCGACCAAGGTCCACCAACTGACCCGGTACTGCCGTTCCATATGGCTCTACAGAGGAGGGCGGCGGCGGCGGCGGCTTGGACTGCTCCGGAGAGTCTCTCGGCAGTGGGCAAGTCTTTGCCGCGAAAATACCACCCAGCCAGTAGCGAGCCCTGCTACTTGACCAAGCACCCCACTCCGGAGAGTTTGGTGGTGCAGGCGGCTACGGCCCTAGCAAAGAAGGCGTTGTATCCTACCAGCCCTCCTAATAGGGACGACAAGCGTTTTGATGGTTGGGTGAAGAAAGTGTTTTCTTCAGGGGGTATGGCTCTTCAGGCGGCCAACTCTGTATGTGCCTTGTCACATTTCACGCACACTCTGTGGAACTGTTTCCTTAGCGGCTGAACATATTCTCGAAGGGGACGAACGGGATGGTTTTCTTGCTATGGTCCAGGATGCCAAGGATGCCATGTGTGAGGCCGTTCAGTCGGGTTTGGACATGACAGATTGCGTCAGCCGGTCCATGGCGGCGAGCACCGTAATACGCAGGTTTGCGTGGTTGCGGAAGTCGGGGTTTGCTCCTCATGTGCAGGCCCGGCTCCTCAACATGCCCTTTGATGGTGAACATCTTTTTGGCAGCAAGGCTGACGAGAGCCTTGAGAGGTTGCAGACCTCCAAAGCTGCAGCAAAGTCGTTGGGCGCTGCAGTTAGCCAACCTCTGCCTTTTCGTCCTAGGGGACAGCAATGGAGGGGAGGTTCCTTTCGTTATTACTCATCCTTTGGTAAAGCGAGAGGAGCTGCCAGTCAAAGGGGCCACCGTAGGAGTGCCAGAGGTGGAAAACAAGGTACTCGAGGTGCCAATGCCGCTCGGGCAGTTGCCTCTTTGCCCTCAGTCAATGCCGCAGTCGCTTCAGCTCAGTCATGAGGCCATGTCCCATGGTTCGCCGGTTGGGGGAAGGCTGGCAAAGCATCTTGTAGAGTGGCGTGCCATTACTTCAGATGTGTGGGTTCTGGAGATCATCGCCCATGGCTACTGTCTTCCTTTCCGGCAGAGGCCTCACGACAATCCACCAGGGAATCTCTCTTTGAAGAGTCCGGACACGCCCTTGCGCAGGAAAATCAATCCCTGCTGGAGAAAGGCGCCATAGAACTGGTGCCTGTAGCCGAGAGGAACAAGGAATGGTATTCCCCTTATTTTTTTATTTCCAAGAAACACGGGGGATTGAGACCCATCATGGACTTGCACGGTTTGAACAAACTCCTCAGGAAGGACAAGTTCAAGATGGTTACTCTCTCATCCTCCAGGCCCTTCAACTTCAGGACTGGTTGGTGTCTTTCGACCTCAAGGACGCCTTTTTTCA
Source organism: Ambystoma mexicanum (assembly GCF_040938575.1). Taxonomy (NCBI): domain Eukaryota; kingdom Metazoa; phylum Chordata; class Amphibia; order Caudata; family Ambystomatidae; genus Ambystoma; species Ambystoma mexicanum. The sequence goes on from NC_090934.1 coordinate 234,590,426, forward strand.
TGTGCCGATCCATCCAAAGCACAAGAAGTACCAGAGGTTCGCGGTTGGCGACTCGCACTTTCAGTTTCGGGTCCTGCCGTTCGGATTGACCTCCGCCCTGAGGGTCTTCACAAAGCTCATGGTAGTGGTGGCAGCGCATCTCAGGAAAGGGGGATTCACGTCTAGCCCTACCTGGACGAATGGTTGATCAGGGCGCGCTCTCCCGATCAAGTCCTGAATCATCTGTCCGTCACCTGCCACTCCCTCCACAAGCTGGGCTTCTCCCTCAACTTAATGAAGTCCCATTTGACGCCAACTCAGAGGCTCCAGTACATCGGAGCAGTGCTCAACACGTCCCTGGGGCAGTGTTTTCCTCCCCAGGTGAGGGTTCATCACATTCAGCAGATGGTGCACAAGTTTCAGCTTGCTCAGAATCTCCCAGCGTTCGAGTTCTTGAGATTGCTCAGCCTCATGGCAGCCTGCATTCTTCTGGTGCCAGAGGCCAGGTTGCGGATGAGATCTTTGCACTGGGCACTCAAGCTCCAGTGGTCTCAGTCCTCTAGCAGGATGTCGGACCCTGTTCAGGTGCCGTCCTCGGTCGCCCAGGACCTTCTGTGGTGGGCCGTCGAAGGCAATCTGATGAAGGGGGCTCCTTTTTGGTTACCCTGGCCGGAGATGACGATCGTGACACACTCATCCCTCACGGGATGGGGAGCTCATGCCAACGAGTTGACAGTCAGCAGTTGTTGGTCTCAGTCAGACTCCGGACTCCAAATCAATCTGTTGGAGCTGAGGACCGTCAGGCTTGCCCTGAAGGCTTTTCTGCCGACTGCGAGGAAAGAATATCCTGATCCTGACGGACAACACGGTGGCCATGCACTACCTCAACAAAAAGGGGGGTGGGGGGGCAGGGTCACTTCCTCTGTGCATTGAGGCGATGCAGCTCTGGTTCTGGGCAATTCAGCAGGAAGTTTCGATCTCGGCAGTTCATCTGGCCTGAAACGAAAACGAGACGGCGGACGCTCTGAGCAGGCAGAGCGCGAACTCTCACGAGTGGGAGTTGGCTCAGGAGATTCTCCTGGAGATCTTCGCCCTTTGGGGGACCCCTCAAGTGGATCTCTTCGCCTCCAGTGTCATCCGGAAGTGCGAAAGGTTCTGCTCACGGGAATTTCCTCCAAAAGGAGCCTTAGACGCGTTTGTGGTGGAGTGGTCATTCCCACAGCTGTAAGCGTTTCCTCCAGTCCCGTCATCCCGCAAGTGCTGCGGAGGTTACGAAGGTTCGGTTCCCGGATGATCCTCATTGCTATGGCGTGGGCCCAGAGGATGTGGTACCCGGACCTTCTCGACTTGTCCATCTGCCCTCCACGTCATCTTCCCTACCGAGACGATCTGCTCTCACGGGAGGGGCGTCAGGTTCTCCATCCAGAGGTCAGATCCCTCAACCTTCACGCTTGGTTTCTGAAAGGTTGAGGTATAAGGATTGGGACCTCCCTGAAGACGTGATGGAGGTGTTGTTTTCGGCCAGAAGGCCCGCAACAAAGTCCCTGTACCGTTGCTGTTGGAGAAAGTTCTGCGACTGGTGCAGGGTTAAGAATGTGGATCCTTTTGCATGCGACACACTGTGGTTCTGTCTTTTTGGCTTTCTTTAGCCCACAGGGGCTTTCAAGTGGGTACCGTTAAAGGTTACCTGGCGGCGCTGTCCATATTTAAGCGCTCGTCTGAAGTGTTCTTATTTTAAAATTCCTTTTAATTTCTCAGTTTCTAAAGGGGCTCACTAATGTGTTCCCTCCGTCACCTTTCCAGGTGCCTGGCTGGGATTTGAACCTTGTCCTCAAGTTGCTGATGGGTGCTCCGTTTGAGCCTTTGCATTCATGCCCTTTGAGACTGTTAACTCTTAAAACTGAATTTTTGGTTGCGGTCACTTCCGCTCGCAGAGTGAGTGAGTTACAGGCACTTTCAGTTAAGCCACCCTTCACTGTATTTCATAAGGACAGGGTTGTCCTTAGAGTTCGTCCTTCCTTTCTTCCGAAGGTGGTGTCGGAATTTCATTTAGGCCAGAAGGTTGTTCTTCCGGCATTTTATCCTCCTCCACATCCTGGTAAGGAAGAGGAGAGGCTCCATAGGCTCGTTCCTAGGAAAGCTTAAAGCTTTTATATTTCACGCATGTCCCGGTTCAGAGTGGACGATCAACTCTTCATTGGTTACGCTGGAAAGCATTTGGGACAAGCTGTGACTAAGCAGACTTTGTCTCGCTGGATTATTCTGGCTATTTCTGAGTTACCGCTTGGCGGGTAAGGACCCACCGGTCGGCTTGTGGGCCCATTCTACCAGGGATATGGCTGCCTCTACTGCCCTACAGAGTGGTGTTCCTATTCGTAACATCTGTGATGCAGCCACCTGGGCTTCGGTCCATACTTTTGTATGTCACTACTCCCTCGATTCCATCCGTGGGCAGGATCTGGCCTTTGGCAAGGTGGTCCTTTGCTCCGCAATTTGATTGGGCAGTCTAAATTTCTGTATTCTAAATTCTTTTCCCACCTCCTTGCATTGGTACTGCTTTGGGAGTCTGTCATATATATGGAATATGTCGGAGGACCCAATCCCCTCGAAGAAAAAGTTACTCTTTCCTGGTAACGTTCTTTAGATGGGATGGTCTGACGTATTCCATATCGCTTCCTCCCTGCCTTCCCCGCTACAGAATTTCTTATGCAATTGCAGCTTACGTTTCCGCAAGGTTTTGTGTGGTCAGACTGGCAGAAGGCTGGTGCCACACATTCTGGGGGAAAAAACTACAACTGAGGCTAGGGGCGTCGTGCGTCCTACTTATAACATCCAGTGACGTCGGCCGTCGGAGGAGGTCCTCGAGGGTGTCGTATCGATGTCATCGACGCACAAAGATTTTCCGAAGCAGCACAGCTGTGGTGATTACTGTCATAGATATCGAATACGTCGTCGGACCATCCCAGCGAAAGAATGTTACCAGGGAGAGTAACTTGTTGTTCTTTACATCTATAAAAGATGCCTTTGTCAAACAATTAAACCATGTAACCTTTTGACTCATTCTCTTTTAACTTAAAGTACATTTACAAAATCCTGAGGCCGTTCAGTCTCTTGAAGGACAGCATTCTGGTGTTTGAAGTATTCCATTCAAGATCGGGAAAATGACGCCACAATCTTTTTCCTTAACATATTTCTTTAAGGATTAATGAGTTTGTCGAAAAAGTTTATTATATGTATATTTTCAAGTCATCCCCATAAAACAGTATTTTTCAAAGCCAACCCCATTTCTAGCAACTACAGCTTAGAAAATGCATTGTTAAGTGCCGAAGTTGCACACTGGACTCCTGTTTCGGCTTCAACCCTTAGTGTGTGATCAAAGGCAAATCGTGTTATGTAATTCTGCCCTATCTGCCAAATGTATATGTCCCTATAAGGGATTTAGTTTTAAAAAAAAGCCTTACTAATTCCTTTTCTATGTTATAATGGCAGTGACTACTTCTATATCTGACATCACAGTGTTTAATTAATCTCTTGCCTTACTCCTGGGACTGGTTTCTTTTAATGTCACTTCCCATTTATCCGGAGTATCAAAGGCTCCTGTCGGTCTGTGATGTAATTTTCTGTGATGTCACGGACACTGGTGTGAATTAATATGCAAGTTGGGGTCATCCCCCCCCCCCCGACCCCTCACCCTGAATCTTTTGCCGGCCATAAATACGTTATTTGAGTGTTGTGATTCAAAATCTGCAACTTGACTGTTAATTAAGCAATATGCCCGAGCGGGGGGGGAATCACTGAGTCAGGTAATGCCCTGCCACGAGGGGAATATTGCTATTAGTACCCCAGTCCGCAAGATGTGCGTGACCAGGGTACTAAAAGCAGGTTTTTTTGTCCTGAAACACTGCATCGTTTTGGGACAGAAAAGACCAAGAAAATGGCTGCCGGGAAAGGGAAAACTGAGTCCATTTTCTCTTTCCATGGCGGCCATCGGGAGTGGACGTGCTGGGAACAGAAGTGTTCCCAGCACGTTGGCTCCCAAAAGACGACGGAGAAGAAAAGTGGGATTGGGAGGGAAAAGAAGAAAAAAAATGGACGTACCTGAATCCCTGGGGGGGGGGGCAAAGGCAGCCTCCAGCCGTGTGGAGGCTCGGAGCCGGGAAGGCCCCGCTCCGAGCCTCTACATGGCTGGAGGCTGCCACGCTGCCCGCCGTGGACAAAGGCAGAAGGTAAGTGGGGTGGGTAGGGTAGGATCGCGGAGGGCGTGGAGGTGGGAGGAAAGGTTGGGGGGAACCTACAGGAGACCCCCGCGGTGGCCGAAGGCAGCTTCTCAGCCGTGTGGAGGCTCGGAGCGGGGATAGCCATGCTTCGAGCCTTCTCATTGGCTTAGGGGCTGCCACGCCCTCGCCGGGAACAATGGCCGTGGAATCCCGGCCAGGTAGTGCCCCGGCGAGGGCCAATCCAGAATGCTTATTTCATTCTGATTGAGCCCTCGTGGGTACTAATAATACTTATTACTCTTCAGTCTGTTTTGTTCTTGCACAGTTCCCTTCCCTTCTGCCCTGATCCTTGCTTGTGACTTTGAATCATGAACTTGGCTTGAGATTGATGGGAGGAGTAGGAGGCAGAGCTTCTCTATATGTCTTCCTAGGAAAGGGAGGCATATTTAAAAAATGGATTACCAGCACAGGTCCAACCGGGGAGGCAGATTCCTCACTCTGGTTAGGACTGGGAACAGCAACCTACGGATCCATATAAATGAAGATTGCCAGTGAGTCCTCCGGGAATGCTGCAAAGAGGACCACTCCTGTGATGCTGCTTGATTTGAAGATGCCCTATATGTATGTTAATCAGCTGTTTTATTGTGCCTATGTAAAAAAAAATACCCTTATTTGCAGGAATTTCTAGCTACAAATATTTAGAAGTGTACAGTCTTAATATTTACATTTTTTTAAAAATCTATATAGTGGTCTTGCCTTCAAATTATTTGAAATTTCGCAATAAGCGTTTTTTCTTCATTCAAATGTTTGCCCTAGATTTCCAAAACGGGGAGTACAATTTTAACTCCAAATATTCTGAAGTCCTTTGATCAATGCACAAATAAGTATGCCGTCTATAGGTCTCTGGTTAAAAACCCTACCAACAAGACTACTGCTCCCTTCCCTTTTTCCTACTTGGAGTTCTCTTGACGGGGGTGGTGGTTATTCCAGTGCTTTGCATGCCGCAAAGACCTATGACTGGCAGTAAAACAAGACCTTTATGAACCATTTTTTCATTAATCCGTCCACTATAGTCCAGTCACAGCTACTAAACTCAGTTGGGAGAAAGGCATTGTTGATCCCTTGCTGCTATTGCCGTGTCTGCCTATTCAGCCTCCTGTATAGTTGGTATGGCATTTCATACTGGACCCTGCTTGTGCCCGACTTCTGGAGTTCTAAGGACCCCTTTGGTAGCTAATTCTTACTTGGAAGAGGATTCTCTTTTTATAGAAATCATGAAATTCACTTGACCTTTCAACGCTGTTGAAAGTTTGGTAACGCAGAGGAAGGTCCCCTTGTTCAACCTTATCTCGGGGATCAAGATTTTTTAATACCTAGCAGAAACTGGTACTCCGGTTACCTTGGCCTGCTAGAAATTCCTGCCTATTGTGACGAAATGACAGCTGCCCCACAGGAGTACAAAAGTGAGTAGTGGCTTAAGTGCCTACTCAGCCCGCAAACTGTTACAAAACAAGAGCGATCCCAATTGTAAAGATAAAACGGGCACCGTTAAGAGCTGGGCCTCCTTCAACTTTCGTGGTAACGTTTGCCGAGGAATGGCTATACTCTCGAGGGGTGTGAATGTGTTCAGTTGCACCCAAACAGCAAAGTACAACAGCCCAAAATAAAGGGAATACCCAATCAAGATTCTATGTAAATATGTATACTTTAATTGAACACACAATCTGCAATATTAAATAAATGGACAACAACTACACAACCACCACCACCCCTGAGGAAATAACACAATATGCAAAAGATAGAAAGATGCAGAACTCTGGCTAGTGAATCAAAGGTGAAAGGCGAAGATGGTGGTGACTGGATGCACATTTTGAAGTAGGTGCTCCGACTCTGCATCGCAGTTCCAGGAGGCCACCAGTGTCTGGTCGACTGCTGCAGATCAACAGCATATATGCTGGTGGTTTGAAGGGCAGCTAGAGGCAGCAGTCGGCGAAGTCCAGATCGTGAGGCCATGTCGGTTTGACGGGAAAGATGCTGGTGAATGGATGCACAGTCGAGCAGCTCTTGTGCAGCATTCGAAAGTCGCAGTTTGAAGGATTCCCCAGGGTTGATGGAGATCGGCAACAAAGATGCTGTTGGTTGAAGGTGGCAGGTGCAGTGGTGAGCTTCAAGTTTGAGCTGAGGTAATAACGACATGATCAGCTGGTGCGGTGGCAAACTGGTTCGAGAGTGCAGAACAGTGGCTCGAATATTAGTCAAGTACCAAAAGCAGCTTTGGGTGGTCCTTTTGGTTTGAACTGGGTCGAACGTCTTGCATCAGTTTGACTGAAAATGCAGGGCTCTTGCCTGTCTTGACTCTTGGATTGCTGTTTGTCCCAATCCAGGAACCCCAAGATAATATTTGTCCTTTTTTTTCTGGCTTTCAACTTGGGGGAGGCTGACGCAAACTTCCAGGGGTTCTTCAACACAGTGAGGTCCTGGGCAGTAGTGTGGCTGGCAGAGATGCAGGTCTTGCTCCAGCAGCAGGTCACCTCACCCCTCCCCCCCATCGTGCCCTGTGGGTGCTTGGGGATCAGAGCTTGCATAGGTTATTCAACTACAGCGCAGGGCTTTAGAATGTCCACTCTCCCAAAAAATGTCTAATTCTTCCTTCAGTGTTTGTTCTAAGGTGAATTGTAGGAGTGGGAGATCCCTTCTTTTAAAGGCAAACGTCTACAGGTTGCTAGACTAATGCAATCATGCTTTAAGGGTACAAGCTCTGTGTGTGATGTCAGAAGGAAAAGTTCACTTGATCCAAGAACAAAGTGCCTTGTGTTAACGGAAGTGCAATGGGAAGGAAGAGGAGAGGTCAAATGAAACCAAGATGGTGCAACCTTCCTCCAGCTGGTTGCAGCGAATCCATTTGTGAAGAGTGTTCCCTTTGATTCCTGTTTCCAGGACTGCTTTCTGTTGAGTGGCTGTCTCACTGGAGAGGATGTTACCTACCCTCACAAACTATTAGAGGCATCCCCCCAGGGCAATTTTCTTAATAGGAGCAACAGAGACAGTCTGGCTGAGGGTAATACACATAACCCTTCTACAGTTGGGCTCACAGGCTGACGCATGATATGAAATTGCTGAGGCTTGGATAACTGAGATGCTTGCCACTAAACTTCAAGCTCAAGTATAGCTTATATTTACAGTTTAACTTGCTACTAGGATAGCAACTCTGTTATGTAGTTTTGGGAACAGAGGTGAATATCTTAAATGCACCCCCTGTGTCGCATTGACTTGGCTGGCACTGCAGCTGGGCACCTTTTGACCTTTGAACTTTATCTGTGCCACTGGAGAGTAGGTGCTGCAGATCAGCATAATGTGTAAATTATGCTTGTGGCATATAACTTACAAAAGGGAAATCTGATTAGCAGATTTCCCTTCCTGAAATGGAATGACCCAGATTTTATTTTAAAGCACATTTTTAAAAGCCAGGACTTCGACAACCACTCCAGATAGCAATCCGACACATGCATTCTTTTGTGATCAAACACGCATTTTTCCGTCCTGTATATAAATAAAAATAACTATTTAGACTGGTCTTGTGTTGGGGCTATGTTACCTTGGCAGACTTGGCTACAATCGTCATGCCTGGTTTAAATGAAACAACTCCACTCTTTCACTAGAATATCGGAGCAGTTTAATATGCTTTAACCATGTGCTAATCTGGTGTCCTCCATGGTATGTAAATTCTGCCCTCAGACTCTGGTACTCTGTCATTAATCCACTGAATAGCCGCTCGAACGATTTAGCTACTGCACAACCATACTACTATTCAGATCCTCCAACCACCATTCTGCCATTTAACCACCACCACTGCACATCCACCCTGCTATTTCTCTTCCAGCACGCCCCTGCATACCCGATGAAGGGATAATTTCAAGAGGAAATGTCATTTGTGTCCTCACGGTGTGTTTTCAAAATGGCGTACAGTCATGCTTAGCTTGGAGAATTTCAGAATGCCATTTGCACTTGAATTCATTTGAATGGAGGGGACTAATTTGTCGACATTCATACCCAGAAGTAAAAACATTTCTTTTTGTATGTTATAAAAATCAGATGAGAAGGAGCTAAAAGCAGTGCCTGCATATCTGACTTAACAAAATATTCAGACCCTACACAGCAGGGACCCAGGAGTTCAACTCATGAGTTTAAAATCAATTTTCACACAAGATGCAAAGTAACACGTTTTGTCCATTCTATATGACCCGTTATGCTTTGTCTGGGAATGTTTATACAGAAGCATTACAGCTCAGAGTTAATGATAGACTTGTTTGTTTTTCACCCGATCACAGCCTAGAGAGTCCAGAGTAGCTCCTGGTTGCTTCTTCTAGGCTACAACAAGGAGCTAAATAGCGCCCATCAGATTTGATTGTGGTTATCACCTTTCCCATTTCAGCTCTGGCACCAGCAGCGCAAGTTTACCTCACACAGAGCAGAACAGTCACCGCACAGGCAGCAGCATTGCAAACTTGCCTAGTAGGACAGGTACAGCAAAGGCAGCATTACACCACAAACAATGCAAGCTTCCCTCACATGAACGGCACAGTATAAGCAGCAGTGTAAACGCCCTTCTCTGAACTGGTGCAATTCAGCTTCCCTCGCTCAACAGGTACAGAGCAGCATTGCAAGCTTCCCACACAACATTTGCAGAACAGCATGCATGGATTTCTAAAGGTCTAATTGGATGCTCCAGGCTAGCGAATCAACATTTCCTTTTTTGCCAACGGCGATTAGTGGTAAATGTCTGAACAATTCAAATGAATTGCCTGCTGCTTCCTTTGTAATGTAAGTCTTCCTCTGGTACCTCTCTATAGGTCTCTCCTGGTGATGGGCGATGCCTTACAGCCTACAGGGCCTTGGTGTGCCATCTCTTTGCTTACATGGTGGACATTCTCTTTACAGGTAGGGTACCTGTGCAGCACAGACGTGGCAGGGAGTGCAGGAAAAAAACGTATTTTCTCGGGGCGAGAGGGTGATTAAATATTAATTCATCCGTGTTTTCTTACAGTGTGGCAGGAAGGTTACTGGCAACACTGGATGCTTCATTCTGTGGAGTGCCTACCGTGCCAGCAGAGCTAGGTGGCGTCAGTGGCTCCACTTTCACATCCAGTTAGTTCATGCTCACAATGTGCTTGAATCAAGTACGGACCTTCAAATTCGTGTACACTTCTGTCTCTGCTTCTTCAGTACTTGCGTCTCTCTGTGTCACTAGTGCGCTTCAGCATCCATTGTTTCTCCAGTACGGGAATGCACAGTGCTCTGCCAAGGCATCTCAACACTGACCTGTAGCAAGCATCATCTCCTTTTCCAACAATGAGATCTACGCACAGCCCTTCTAGTGGACCCCATTTTTGCCCAGCAACCACTTGGCTAATCCAATTCTTGGATCCACGCACAGCTCTGCCAATGCACCCCAATCCTTCCCTGATGTCCTCTGCGCTGATCTGGAATCCAGTAAACCTTCATCTTGGCATGCAGCACTTGTTCCTTTTTCATTTACCCTCCCCACCTCATACCCATGCACTTGTATGCTGCTCTGCAGCATCCACCATGCCTTTCCATAAATATTTAGTGAACTAAATAAAATGGGGCAAACGGGCCATGTGAGAATTAGTTTTAGAACTGTGTTGCAAGTTTTTTTGGGGTGGAAACTTTGCACGAATGTCGGTGAGACAAAACGGATGGCTGCCTCTGCAATTGCTGTCAATGTTTGCACTTGACTCAACCGGTGACTGTTCAATGCAAAGATTTGAGTATGTGTAGAGTAAGGGTCCATGTTTACGGAGCTTACGTGGTAAAAACCTTTTACGTTTCCTGTGTAGTCGCACTGTACAATTGCTTTTTGGCACTGGCTTTTTTGGCTTCTTTAGTCATCTAATTGGTGTCGAGGCATCAGATCAGATTTTACTATCATGCTAGCAAATGCCTCGATATATATAATAAGGTATTCGAAATAAATTCTGCAACTCACTGGCAATCCTGATGCTGCTGCAACTTTACATACATTCTGTAATTCGCCCTCCGACCACGTCTACCTTATAGGACACTGGACACCCGAATCGAGATCAAATTATTAGCAACCATACCTACAATCTTCAAACCATCCCTGATCTCCCACCTGCGGAACGTTTTAGCTGTTATCACATATCGTGCAAAAAGTTCACTCGCTTAGTATTGAAAGGTACTCTTACTGGGACCTAGCCCTAGACTGGTTCGTATCCTTTCTTGGTGGACAATCCCAATCACTATCAATCATGATCTCTCTGACCCAAATGAAGAACTCTTCACAGTCCCTCCGGGATCTTCCCTCTTTTCTCCCCATTTCAATCTAGACACCTCTGGGGACACTCAACCTCTCATGCAACTACTATGCTGACAAGGCAATTCAGTTTTAAGTTCTCAAACATTATTGCAGAAAATCTATTACTTACAGGCAGCTGGATGACTACATTAAAATCCAAATCCTTAAAAATATTGTAATTTCTAGGTTTGGCACAAAAATATACAGCCGTTATTTTGTCAAGAATGGATTATGCCATAGTCCCCAGCATACCTAATTACAATACTGCAGAGAGTATGAAAGGTATAGACTAGGGCATAGAGACGACATTTCATCTGCTTTAATTTCTTTTCATTGGCTACCAGTGGGGCAGAGAGTGTTGAATGTACTAAATACAAGGCCGTAACTGTCTGGCCCATTGTTTCTAGAGAAGGAACTCGATGCTGTACACATCTAGTAATCCCTCACTACACCAAAAAAAAATGGGTGGTAATGGCTAATTGTTTGAAGCACTAGCACTTCGTTTGTGTAAGTAAATTAGAGCTACCAGCCTTTTTTAAAAGTTATCAAAACTTGGCTCTTCTCCCTATTGAGGCAGATGTCTGATCTTATTTGTCAGGGAAGCTTTGAACACTAACTTGCTGCTTATTTATTCCTACCAAATGAAAAAGATTTTTGTACACAAGAATTAAATAATTCAGCTGGTTGTCCTTCAGTGGTAACATCAAATGTTTGTGTTTCTGGAGCTTGTGGATCTGCTTAGATCACATGCTCTGCATAGTCCGACATCTAGTGGAAGTCAGAGTATTACTAGATTTGTTTTCGAAACTCAAACGGACATTGACAGGGCGTGTTTAGTAATCCTATCCTTGGTGTGATGTGTACTGTACGCATGGTCCTTCAAGCGTCGGTCATTCAGATTGTTTTTTTTCCTCCATCTAAGTCGGTCGCAAATGCAGAGTTCTCTTCCAGGCTGATGTCTTTGATTAACTACAGTTGTAATTGTAGACATTCTTCCTTTCCTTTGTTGTTCGCCATGCTGCACGACTGATCAACCACTCAACGGCTCCTGTGAACCCCCACATCATCGTCGACTGATCGATCGACCAGATGCGGCCTTATGGACCTCTTCAAGCTTCATCCCATTATAGTGAGGAGAGAGGTGGGGAGGTTCTTTACCGACTTCTTTTAGAGAATCTTTATCCCGTATCCCATTTTTTTCTTTTTTCGGACAGCTGCCCTATTTAAATTGTGCCCCTCCTGCCACCGTAAATTCCAGTGGAAGCACCCGCACTGTGTGTGCATTCACTATCTTCCGAGGGATTACGCCGAAAAGCACTGTAAATCCGGTTTGCTTTTTCGACCGAAAATACTAAAGGATCAGTGGACGAAGCGCTGGGCCGCTCATGCCATGCATGCCGAGGCCTCCATAGACGTGACGGAAGACTCCAGCGAGGGCAGTTACAAGGTCATGAGTGATGCTGAGGGCGATCAGGGTCTGTCTGAACACCAAGTGCGGGACCCCGACTCCCGAGAAGCAGACTGGCAGTCCTGTGATGTAGAAGACAGCCGGCGGCCAAGGCACACACACGCAAACACACGAAGCACATACCCCACGACCGACATCTTCGAGCGTCAAGGCACATGCGATGACCGGGGATAAAGCCTCTGGTTCCTCACTGTCCTCTGGGCCATCGTGCAAGCTCTCGCCTCAAGGCAGTTCCCAAAAGCGAAGGTTGTTTCGGACACCGCATATAGAAAGGCCCTTCTTTTGCGCAATGAAGAACAGGCGGCGAAAGGCATTTCGGCGTCTCCTAAAAAAAACACACAGAAAATACAAGTGTTAATTAGAAAACATGTTAGTGCTTCACTACTCAAGGCACGGTCGCCGAAAAGACACAAAGCTTTGACGCGCTTGGTCCAAAAAGACATCCAGACATAGCTTTCTAGCCCCAAATACTTCCTCTCTGGGGTTATGCACCATAAGGATACCATTCCCTCCCAGCCCACCCCTGCTAAGGATGTCCCTCCCTCCCAAGGCCGTGTCATCTCAAGCTACCCACCCTGTCATTTTACACCTCTGCTCTAGGCACTCCGGCATCAGCATTCCAAGGCACCACTCAGTACCCAGACACCTCTCGGGACTCCTATTATGACGACCAGGCAGACCCAGGGTCTCAGAGGGACCTCTGTGACCAAGACCAATTTTACAATGGCGACATTTATATAGTGCAGTCGCCAGACCATCGGGACCAGCGGGTAGCGGTTTCGCCGGTTGACAACCAACTCAAGTACAGTGAACTGCTAATAAAGGCAGTACAACATTTCAATATCGACACTCTGGTGACATAGGTCGACAAGGACTTTGTGGAGGATATCCTGGGGAACAAGATGTCCGCCGCCCATTTTATCCGTCTCCTGCAGGCAGTCAGAAAAGAAACTATTCAGACTTGCGCCCACTGACCCCCCGTATATTAGGGGCCAGCTCAGACCGCCACCAGAAAAAGGGCAGGCACATCCTTTGACATCGGCAGGAGCCCCGCCAGACAAGGAGAGTAAAAAGATGTATAAGTTTGGGAGAAAGGGTGCTTCCTCTGCAGCATACTAGACTAGAATTGCTAACAATACGACACTGTTGGCTAGTTAAGACTGCCATAAATTGGATGAGCTGGAACAACAACTAGAAACCGCCCCAGAGCCTCTAAAGACCACACTGCTTAAAACTGGCAAACAAATCTCCAACTGCATCCTGAAGAGCAATCTTGATGCGGCAGATAATGCAGGATGCATAATAGCGGAGGGGACGCTCATTAAGCGGCATGCCTAGCTTAGGCAGTCAGGGTTTAAGCTAGAGACCCAAGCAACCCTCTTAAACATGCCAGTAGAGCCAAATGTATTATTTGGGAAGTCCGTAGAGGACGTCCTCGAGTGCCAAGGACTAGTTCGACACTGAAATCCCTTGGGCAGTTAACGAACAGACCTTATTCCCAACATGGCTCCCCAAACTCTTAAGAGATTTCGGGGCCAGTGTGCACAACGTTTCTTTGGCTAATCTGGGAGGACATTCCTCGTCCTGGGGCCAGTCACAAGGCCAAGGTTCCTCTAATTTTCAGAGAGGGAATAAGAGGCAGAGGTAGAAGCAGAACCTCACCTTGGAGAGGCTCAGCCCCTCCCAAACAATGCCACGCCATTTCAGGTCCACTCCCAGGCCACTCCAGTAAGAGGCTGAATCACTCAATTCACCCACGCATGGGAGTGGATAGCTTCGGACAAGTACGTGTTGTCCACTGTGACAGGCGGGTACTGCATCGAGTTTCTTCAGAAACCACCATACCGCCCGCCAAGACAGAAGAAAATGACAACAGAACAAAAAGCTATACCGCTGTAGGAAATAAAGGCGCTGCTCGAGAAGGACGCCATAGAAATTGCCCAAGTAAACAAGGGTATTTATTCTATGTACTTTCTTGTGCCAAAAAGACCACCTCACCATGCACCCAGTACTAGATCTGCGCCCTGCGAACAAATATGTTAAACCATAAAAGGTATGCATGACCACGTTCCAGGAGGTGATTCCACTTCTGAACGGGGAGAATACATAGCAACATTGGACATGAAAGATGCATACTTTCATATTTCATTGCACCCTGCGCACAGAAAATACCTGCATTTCAGTGAGCAGAAAATAACTGCATTTCGACAGTAACAGCGAGCAAACTAGTGTTTTTCCCTCATTGGTGATATTGTGTGCATCAGGATGCCGTTCTTATTGGAAGTCCTCTTTTTACTTCAGGAAGGGGGCGGGGTTAGACCTCCCTCCCTTCACACATCAGCATTTGTGTGCTGCTTCAATCGCCAGCGCAGCGGGCACGCCGTCAGCGCGCTTAATTCAAACCTGCCTGTGCCCGTCCGTGCAATTGACGTATTTGATGTTGGAAGACATTATACTAGAGAAGTTCTTATGTCTCTTGCTTCCCCCTAATATCGCTCTCCCACGGGGTTGGAAGACTAACTGAATTGGCTGCATCTCCATGCACACATCAGCATCCTCTCCAGGCTCATAAGGCATCTCATCTTGGTTTGATGCTACTTAACACCAGATCCCTACCGGTGCATGCAGCAGAGATTAACAATCTATCAGACCACTGTCCGGATTTTTTTTATTTCTTATTGAGACCTGGCTCCATGAGGGATCTGGTCTCTCTGGTGCAGGCTTTGCCTGAAGATTACCTAATGATTAATCTAGATTTCCCCCCTGCTTCCTCCCTCGTGTAGTGGGTGGGGTTGCAGTTATATTTAAATCTGCAGTTATATTTAAATCTGCCCTTTCGGTCTCACATTCTGGCAATGGAAGCTCTTCTGGTGAGATGTGTGATGTCTCCTCTTTTCACGTGTCATTTTCTGCTGATCTACCGCCCCCCAGGGTCTCACACTGGATTTCCTGAACCCTTGGTTGATCTGGTGGCAGATCTCACCCTGAAACAGTAATCTTGTGGTACACTCATCTTGTGGTCCTTGGGGATCTAAATCTAAAATGTAATGAACCTAGGATTCCAGCGCTCAATCTATTTTCTTTTTTTTTTTTTAACAGTCCTATGGACCTTGATTGTTCCCAACTGGTATGTGGTCCTGCCCATCGCTTGGGCAACACCTTGGATTTGGTATTGGCAAGTGAATCACTGTTATCTGTACAATCTATTGAACCAGTGCTCTGGTACGACCCCCATTTGGTGAATTGTAAATTTAAAGTTGGTCAGTCCCTCAAAGGCCAAGACACTCCCGCCACGAGTCTGGTCATGGTGTTGGCGATTTGTGGATCTGCCTGGACTAGTCACGCTAGTTAAAACCAAGTTGCTAACGGTCCCTACTACTTCCCTGTCCATTTTGTCAGACGTGCTGCTTGAGGCGACTGATGATTTTGCTCCTCGTCTTATTCAGCCTCGGCGTCTTCCATCTGAACCATGGTTCAATGACCATCTTAAAGCAGCTCACCTTAAACTTAAAAAGTTGGAGCGTAAATGGTGTACTGCTTATGACCTCAGTCTGAGAGCTGATTATAAAGCATGTTCTGCAGCTTATTTTTCGGCTATAACATCGAAGAAAATATATTTTGCCCAGAAAATGGAGGTTGCCTTATGCCAACCTAAAGCCCTGTTTGCGGCAGTGAAATCACTATCTCAAGCAGACAAATGTTCTCCTATGATCGGCTCTTCACCGGCCCGCTGTGACTCTCTAGCTCACTTCTTTACATCTAAAATGGAGGTCATTCGTAACAGTATCCTTGCTTCTGCATCTGTTCCTGTTCCTGATGTGCAACTGCCATTAACATATCTTGTCAGACAGGAGTGATTCCGTCTGCATTGAAGATCGCCACTGTCAACCACCTTCTGAAAAAGCCTACCTTTGATCCATCTGTGCGCTCTAATTTACGGCCTATTTCTTTGCTTCCTTTTTCGATGAAGTTGCTAGACTCTTTGGTCTCTCCCCTTCTGTTTTTGTTTCTGGAAGCCTCTAAATTGCTGGACCCTTCTCAATTGGCTTTTAGGCCTGGTAGAGGGACCTAAAGCATTCATTGTCTGATTGGTTGTTTCAGGTGGGGTGGGTGCCCTGATATTAGACTTGTCCGCAGCATTTGACACTCCAGACCAACCCAACCTGCTTGCCCATCTGTCGCAAATTGGCATTTCCGGCCAGGTTCTGGCATGGTTTTCATCCTTTTTGGCTGATCGCACTCTGGTGTTGTCTCTTGCTTCTTTTCTCTCTGGCTCCTTCCACCTGACTTGTGGTGTTCTGCAGGAATCAGCTTTGTCACCCATTCTCTAACCTTTATATCTGGCCACTTACCTGTCTCATCGGCTCCCTTGGCGTCTGGTGCTATTCTTATGCTGACGGCACCCAGTTCTTGATACGGCTAGATCTTAATCAGACTGAGGTGTCGTGTCTACATCATTGTCACACACTCAAAACTCAGGCAATTATTCATTTACATATTTACCAGATGTTTGTATCCTGTCTAGCTTGCCCTCCTACCGATTAAACTAAACCCTCATGTGTTTACTACCCCTAGGCAGCGCTCATGGTCTGCTTATCTAGGATTAGGGTATAGATAAAGAAGCTTGCCCTGTCACTTGTCTTACACAAATGTAAAAATTTGATTAAAGATTTATTTAAGAAGCACATGTCATATTGGTTATAACGTGTTGTCTGCTTCGCAAATAAAGTAGTTTTTTGTTTTCTATGCAAAGCAGATAGTTCAAGAAGTCTGCTAAAATTGTTACCAATCTCTGTTACTGTAAAATTACAATAACAAAGGACCGAGCCCCACACACTGTCAGAATCTCGAATATTTAGACTTTTTACAGTGTTTGCAGAGTACATTTCCATTCTCTTGTTGCTCATGAGAGGCTAAATCTGTGACCTTTTCCCATATTGCTGAGTTCTCTCTTCGTCATAGGTCGGATTTAGGCCTACCGGTTTCAGTGTTCTATGCTTCTGGGCCAAAATTGCAGCACTATGTGGTGTGCTGTTTAAAAATTACTTGCAGCATATACATTTGTAGTTAAGGTGCCCCACCTGCAGAGGGAGAGAGAAGGGGGCAGGGTACGGGGTGGTTGTGAAGAGACGCAAGAGCTTTTGTTGAGTACACATTTGTGTCTTAACTCCTCTTGCCAATGGTTACAATTACAGAAGAGTATATTCACAGTTCTTGCCCTCATTTTTCTTTTTCCCAAATATGTCCTGTCCTGATGGACAGGACAGCTTCGGTTTACTTAAAAACTTGCTTCTCAACGGACGCCTTGATTTGGACGTTCCGATCGAAACCTAGAGCATTCAAATACAACTGTAAATCTCCAAGTACGGTTGGCAATGGGCTATCGTTTTACTTGAAATTATTTTATGTAAAGTGCATTTATTTGAGTCAAATCATGTAGACATGACTACACAAGATCTATACTAGTGATGGAGTTCTAGAAAAAGGTTTAGAGTGCGTGATTCTTTACGATGTTTCTACCATGAACTACGGTTCCTTATTGCTCAAACCGAAAATGAGTGCTTCTTTCTTACCTTGAGATTATTTTGGCTGCGCGGGGACTCTTCCCTCGCTGGATGCTGGTCTGCAATGTGAGTTGCAGGCTGGCATCGTTGATTTATTTTTGTAAATGATTGTGCATGTCACTTCCGCGTATGCTCTTAGCTAAGCAACGTAAGGTAGCCGAGCATTGCCACGAGCGCAATCTTGGAGGTTCCAGTGTATGCATATCGGAATGGGATTTTTTGCTTTGGCCTTTGTACACATTAACTCGGAAGGTGGCTACTATTCGTCCATATTATAAAGCCAAAGGTCTTGCATCCTGGGCTCTACGTGTCATTGATGAATAGGGGAAAAGATTCACGTGTGAGACCCTACACGGTCCAATATGTGTGTTTTTTGTGTCTCCATCAGTGCCTGACTGCTGTTGGTGAGTGGATGAGCCAAAATTGGTTGAAATTGAATGGGGACAAGACCGAGGTGTTGGTGGTCGGAGCCTCCCCCTGCCCCCACTCTCTGGGTCGCTTCCTTTTGGCCTGCTTCCCTGGGCACCCGTCCGGCTCCTGTGAACAAGGTGAGGAATCGGAGTGATTCTTTCCTCCTCCCTTTCCATGAAAGAGCAAGTGGGTCATTTTTATCTTAAAACCTTTAAGGAATGTCCTTCCCGTGCTGGCGGCTGTTTGCCATTCTGCCGACTGCTCCCCATCCCCGGTAGTCGCTGCCCTTGTGCTGAGCAGACTTGATTATTCTAATTCCTTGTATCAGACTCAGCCCAAGGGCACGATCCAACGGCTACAGCGCTTACAAAATCTTGATGTTGGGGTTGCTACAGGATCTCTGTACGGGGCCCATATCACCCCTGTGTTACGTGCTCTCCATTGGCTCAGTCATGCAGCGGATTAAGTTTAAGGCTCTTTGTATAGTACATCGGGTGCTGCATGGACAGGGGGCTGAGTACCAACAGGTGAAATTCAATTGTTATGTCCCTGCCCGTTCTCTACGCTCAGCCTCTGGTATGGTTGGTATCTCAATGTTGTGCTCTCCAGGCTCGTGGGGGCCACCCTTTGAGCCTATTAGGAAGGCCAGCCCAAGGCATCTGACCTATAAAACCGCATTCCTAGTAGCTATCACCTCCACAGGACAAGTCAGTGAGCTACAGGCTTGGTCGGTACGAGAACAATTTCTTACTATACACAAGGACAAGGTTGTCCTCCAATCCTCCAAACACATCCTAGGTTCTCACCAAAGTTCATCTCAAAGTTCCATGTAAACCAATCCACCTTCTTTTTGAATCCATTACACTCAGCAGAAAGAAGCCTCCATACACTTGATGTATCGAGGGCAGTCTTGGTCTGTTTTCCTTAGGGGTTTTGTTCACATAGTACAAGTCTTTGTTTCCATTGCGCCTGGTAGAGAAGGCGATCGCATATATAAAAAAGCGCCATCTCCAGATGGATAGTCAAATGCATTCGGGAGGATAGCTCAGGGGCTATGTGCTCGCCTTTGAAGCAAGACGACACGGAGCAACACAGGTTCGATCCCGGGGTCGCGCTTAGAAACCTCTGAGTATTAAGCGTGCTATAAATAACCTATCATATCATTTACCTCTGCTTTCCCCTATCCAAGAAAGTGCTACCTTTCACCCCAAGGGCACACTCTACAAGAGGTACAGGGTCTACCTTGGCTTTCATTGCAAACCTCCGTCTGTAAGCCATCTGTAATGCTGCTACATAGTTCCATCCATATGTTCACACAGCATTACGGCATTGACACACACTGTAAAGCAGATTCACATGTGGTACACCCGGTCCTAAAACATCTTTGTTGCTGTACCTTCTAACTTTCCACCTCCTTCTCTAGATACTGCTCGCTAATCTATGCAGAGCATGTGATCTAAGCAGATCCACAAGCTCCAGAAAGGTTACATTACTGACCGTAATCATATTTCGAATGGATTGTGTCCTCCCACGTATTCCTCATCTTAGATATATCCTTACCTTTAGGTTTTGCCTCGGAAAATGTTTTTCTCTCTCCATTCGAGGCCGTGGCGTCGATGTCCCTCGGCGGCACCCGTCAAGCACCAACGTCATCCACTGTATAAGAGCCTCGAGTGCGCCCCCTGGCTTTAGTTCTGTTTTTCCGTTAGCTTCACTTCAGATAGAGTTAAACGGGGCTTCAGTATTTTGTGTGAAAAAAAGCTATGTAGTCGTCTTCGAACCCTTCCAAACCGAAGACGGGCTTTAAAAAATGCCTAAAATGTGGAAAGATGTCCCTGATGGATCCACATAAGAATTGTCTTTGGTGCCTCGGTCCCGACCACCGTACTGAAGACTGTGGTTCGTGCCAGTCGATGACCCTCAAAGCCTTAAGAGCGTAGAGGTAAACTGGCGATGGGGGAGGGTTTATCAAAGTCCACTTCAAAAAAGAGAGACTCGGACGAGTCTTCGAAAAAATATCATAAAAAATATCGTTCGAGGAGTAGATCGAAAAAGTCGTCTTCTCTGTCTTCTAAAAAGGCTAAGAAAAGACTGCATCGATCTCCCTCATCCTCTTCGGAGGAGGTTATAGCATGTCCATCAAAGCATGACTCCCCGAGTAAATGGGAAGCTTTTTGAGTTTCCATGCTTAACATTTTTGAGAACGCGCCCCAGACCCTCTCAGAAAAAGCTAAAGACCATGCTCCTGTTCATAAGAAAAGTGACAGAGGAAGGTCCAAAACAAGGAAAGTTGATAAAAAGACGCCAAGAGCGTCATCGAGGGCCTCTTCTGGATCACCTCATAAGATAGATCCTTCGGTGCATAAATCGAAGGTAGAGGGAAACAAAATGGCATCGAAAGATCATACGCCATCAAAGTCGACATAGACGTCCTCGAAGGCATTGAAGGTCCTCGAGTCGACAACTCCCTCAAAGGAAGTCAAGTTCACGCTCGAAAACCTGGAAAGCTCCTTCGTTAACGGTTTCCATGGCTCCCTCGACGATTACATCGAGGTCGTCGAAAGTTCCTTCGATGTCGAAGGATGTGATTAAAACTTCGGCGCCATTGACGCTTTCGTCGACGCGCAAGCCTTTAATAAGGGAAAAACCTGTACTGCCTGAAAAGGTTTTTCAACCCGAGAGTCGACCTGATTTTTTTCAGAACCATGTCATCCATCTGAGGGAGATTCATCGGAAGAGGAGGAAGTCACCTCTGCTGGTGGTAAATTTGGCACAAGATCTGTTCCAGAGGGGTTAATTAACCCTCAATCAAAATTCATGATCTGCAAGAATGTTTGCAAACAGCAAGTGGCCTGGACACTTCTCCAGAGTATGAATTTGACAAACCAGACCCATCAGAACAGGTTGATATGAGTTATAGAAAACTCATGAGCAGAGTTACAGAATTTATGGGGTGGGGTAGGAGTTCACCAGTCTGTCAAGATGATGACATGACAGATATATTATCTGGAACACCCCAACAAGACCCCATTCTACCCTTTCATATTGCCTTACAAAGAAGGGTTTGTTCTGCATGGGAACGTCCTGAAGCCATAGGGGCAGTAAATAGAAAGTTTGTGGCAAAATATAGACCTTGCACATCTGATCCGGAATACCTCAGCAAACGCCCAACTCCGGAAAGTTTGGTAGTAGAGGCAGCCACTTCCACAAAGAATGCGGCATACCCTACAATCCCTCCAGATAGGGACGATAAAAAGGTGGATGCATGGTCTAGGAAAATCTTCACATCTGGCAGTATGGCTTTGAAGTCTACTAATGTAACTTGTACCTTGGCAAGGTTCACATATTCCCTGTGGGACTGCATGTCAGCGGCAGCCGAACACATCCTGGAAGGTGAAGAACGTGATGGCTTTCTAGCTATTATAAGGGATGGAAAGGAGGCTTCGGGAGCATGCCTTCTATCAGGTTTGGACACAGCTGACCGTATCAGCAGGTCCATGGCGACTAGCACAGTGCTACGTAGATATGCGTGGTTAAAGTCTGGGTTTGCTCCTGATGTGCAATCCAGGCTTCTTAATAAGTCCTTTGATGGCTCAAGGTTGTTCGGTAGCAAGGCAGATGAAAGTTTGGAGAAGCTACAGACCACAATAGCGGCGGCAAAATCTCTGTGCCGCTATAAGACAACCTCAGCAACGCCCCTACACAGGCTCATCTTCCTGGAGGGGTCGTCCTTTTAGCTATTATTCCTCAATTGGAAGAGGAAGAAGGCAGGCCAATAATAGAGGTCAAAGAAAATGTCCTCGGGGCGAGGAAAAGGTGCTAGATCAGCCCCTGCAATGGCATCTGCACCTTCAGCCGCTGCTGCAGCTGCAGCTGCTGCAAAACCACTCTGAGGTTTTGACCCACAAGACCCCGGTGGGAGGCAGGATCTCACAGCATCTAGAAGAATGGCGGGGCATTACTTCAGATGCTTGGGCACTGGAAACAGTATCCCAAGGTTACTGCCTTCCTTTTCTAATTAAACCTCAGAACCCCCCCCCCCCCCCGATCCCCCTGCCCTTGGAATACAACTCTGCCAAACATCCGGATCCGCTCCTGTTGCAGGAAGTTTTAACCCTACTACAGAGAGGTGCAATAGAACATGTACCTGTAGCAGAGAGGAACAAGGGTTGGTATTCCCCATACTTCCTTATTCCAAAGAAAGACGGAGGACTGAGACCCATCTTGGACTTGAGAAACTTTAACAAGTTCCTAAGGAAGGACAAATTCAAGATGGTCATACTTTCTCAGATCTTTCAGGCTCGCCAACTCCAGGATTGGTTGGTATCATTGGACCTTCAGGATGCTTACTTTCATGTCACAATCCATCTCAAGCACAGAAAGTACCTGAGGTTTGCGATTGGCAATTCTCACTATCAGTTTTGAGTTCTGCCATTCGGGTTGACCTCCGCCCCAAGGGTTTTCACCAAGTTGATGGCGGTGGTGACCGCGAGTCTCTTGACGATTGGATGATCAGAGCACGTTCTCCAGAACAAGCCCTGGATCATCTGTCTAAGACTTGTCACTTCCTTCACAAACTAGGTTTTTCTCTGAATTTAAAAAAGTCAAACATGATACCATCACAGAAACTCCAGTTTATAGGAGCAGTCCTGGATACCTGCTCGGGCAAAGCCTCGCCTCCCAAAGAGAGCTCACCACATTCTGCAGATGGTAACAAAATTCCAGAATGCCCAGCATTTCCGGCCTTCGATTTTCTCAGGTTGCTCGGTCTGATGGCATACTGCATTTTTCTGGTGCCAGAAGCCAGATTGAGAATGAGATCTCTTCAATCGGCTCTCAGAACTCAATGGTCCCAATTCTCAGGGGAAATGTCAGATCTGCTACAGGTCCCAGCCCAAGTAGCACAGGCTCTGCCATGGTGGGCTTGCAGACATCATATCCTCGGATGAGAATCTTTTTGGCATCCATGGCCGGAGTTAACAGTTGTGACGGACGCCTCACTCACAGGGTGTGGAGCCCATATCAACGACCTGGAAATCAGCAGACGGTCTCCATCGGAGGCTGGGATTTAAGAAGTGCGGGGACTGTGGGTCCAAGATGTCGGTTACGGACTTGCACGACCCCTGCCTCTGGTGCCTCGGGGAGGCCGACGATACGGATGACTGTATCGACTGCCAGTTGCTCACGTCTAAAGCCTTGCGGGAGCGCAAGAAGTTATCGGTAGGTAAGGTGTCTAAGCCACGAAGTTGAGGCCTGCGGGGCTTTCGACGGACGATTCGAGAGGCGACTCTGCGTCATCGTCGGAAGTCCAGTGGGTCTCGGTCCCGGAGTCGGTCCCGCCACTCCTCTGCCTCTTCGAGGCACTCCCGGAAGCGCCTTCATCTGTTGCCTTCCCCGTCCTCTTCCGAGGACTCTGCCCATCGGCGGGTCGCTTACCCTACCAAGCAGGCGACGCCGGAGGAATGGGCTTCCTTCGGGAAGAAAATGTTAGCGATTCTCGAGTCGCAGGGCACTGGTCCGTCCGCACCTCCAAGTGGGGTTGGTCGTGATCGGTCGAGAGACGCCGCTCGCACGCCTTCGGGCTCGGGTGGTCGACACGATTCGCGGGAGAGGTCCCGCTCGGACAAGGGTAATCGTTCTCGTCATGCCCGGTCCAGGTCCCGGTCCTCGAGACCGTGTGAACCTGTGTTGTCTTCGAGGAAGACGTCGACGCCAAGGTCGTCGACTGACTCTTTCAAGGCCCCGCCTCCAAAGAAGTCGTCGACGCCATTGGCGCCCAGGCTGTCGAAGGACACGCTTGGGGCTCCGCCCTCGAGGCCTGTGTCGATGCTGTCGGCGCGTCGACGGGGGTACCCCGAGGCTTGGTGGAACCCCCTAGAAAGGCTCTGGCCAAGGTCAAGCATGGCTTTGGTTCACATTCTGTGCCTTCTTACTGCCATCTTGAGTTTATTTCAGAGGTGGATGAGGGCTCTGATGATGGCATGGTTCCTAGTACGGTGCCAGACGAGATCCCCTCGGGCCATAGCCAATTTGAGGACCTGAGGCAGTCCCTGCACGATGCTAGTGGGCTGGACACCTCTCCGGAGGTGGAGTTTTGTAGGCCTGAGCCTGGCACTCATGCCGACTCCTCGTACCGGCGCCTTATGTCGAAGGTCACCGAGTACTTGGGATGGTCTGCTCCCCCGGGGGAGTTTCCTCGGGATGACCTTACGGATATCCTCGACCTTGGTCCACCAACTGACCCAGTACTGCGTTTCATATGGCTCTACAGAGGAGGGTGGCAGCGGCTTGGACTGCTCCGGAGAGTCTCCCGGCAGTGGGCAAGTCTTTGCCGCGAAAATACCGCCCAGCCAGTAGCGACCCCTGCTACTTGTCCAAGCACCCCACTCCAGAGAGTTTGGTGGGGCAGGCGGCTATGGCCCCCGCAAAGCAGGCATCGTATCCTACCATCCCTCCTGATCGGGACGACAAGCGTTTTGACGGCTGGGCGAAGGTGTTTTCTTCGGGGGGGTATGGCGCTTCAGGCGGCCAACTCCGTATGTGCCTTGTCACGTTTCATGCACTCTGTGGAACTGTGGCCTTAGCGGCTGAACATTCTTCCCGAAGGGGACGAACGGGATGGTTTCCTTGCCATGGTTCAGGATGGCAAAGATGCTATGTGTGAGGCGGTCCAGTCGGGTTTGGACATGGCAGATTGCGTCAGCCGGTCCATGGCGACGAGCACCGTAATACGGAGGTTTGCGTGGTTGTGGAAGTCGGGGTTTGCTACTGATGTGCAGGCCCGGCTCCTCAACATGCCCTTTGACGGTGAACATCTTTTTGGCAGCAAGGCTGACGAGAGCCTTGAGAGGTTGCAGACCTCAAAAGCTGCAGCGAAGTCGTTGGGCGCTGCAGTTCGACAACCTCTGCCTTTTCGTCCTAGGGGACAGCAATGGAGGGGAGGTTCCTTTCGTTATTACTCATTTTTTGGTAAAGAGAGAGGAGCTGCCAGTCAAAGGGGCCACCGTAGGAGTGCCAGAGGTGGAAAACAAGGTACTCGAGGTGCCTATGCTGCTCGGGCAGTTGCCTCTTTGCCCTCAGGCAACACCGCAGCCGCTTCAGCTCAGTCATGAGGCCATGTCCCATGGTTCGCCGGTTGGGGCAGCATCTTGCAGAGTGGTGCACCATTACTTCAGATGTGTGGGTTCTGGAGATCATAACCCAAGGCTACTGTCTTCCTCTCCGGCAGAGGCCTCAAGATAATCCACCGGGGAATCTCTTTGAAGAGTCCGGATCCGCTCCTTGCGCAGGAAATTCAATCCCTGCTGGAGAAAGGCGCCATAGAACTGGTGCCTGTAGCTGAGAGGAACAAGGGATGGTATTCCTTATTTTTTGATTTCCAAGAAAGACAGGGGATTGATACCCATCATGGACTTGCGCGGTTTGAACCAACTCCTCAGGAAGGACAAGTTCAAGATGGTTACTCTCTCAAGTCCTACAGGCCCTTCAACTTCAGGACTGGTTGGTGTCTGTCGACCTCATGGATGCTTATTTTCATGTGCCGATACATCCAAAGCACAAGAAGTACCTGAGGTTCGCGGTTCGCGGTTGGCGACTCGCACTTTCAGTTTCGGGTCCTGCCGTTCGGATTGACCTCCGCCCGAGGGTTTTCACCAAGCTCTTGGTAGTGGTGGCAGCACACCTCGGGTAAGTGGGGGGGATTCACGTCTACCCCTACCTGGACAATTGGTTGATCAGGGCGCGCTCTACCGAGCAAGTCCTGGATCATCTGTCAGTCACCTGCCACTCCCTCCACAAGCTGGGCTTCTCCCTCAACTTAAAGAAGTCCCATTTGATGCCAACTCGGAGGCTCCAGTACATCGGAGCAGTGCTCGACACATCCCTGGGGCAGGGTTTTCCTCCCCAGGTGAGGGCTCATCACATTCAGCAGATGGTGCACAATAGGGGTGTCACAGTATTAGTTTTATGATGGTATGATAACCTTCTTGCCAAATTACGGTATATCGTGGTTATCGCGGTATAGCAGGTGGAGTTAACTAATCTTAACAAATATTTTCTAAAAGGTCATAAATTGTCAGATTCATCATCACAAACAAAACCAGGCACCCAGGGCTAGAATTGGGATTTTCAACATACTTTCCACTGAAATGCCCCCCTTTCTTCCACCAAACACACGTGTAAAGAGGAGGAGGAAAGGAGTGAGCCCTGCTGCGACTGGCAAAGCAAACTGAATAGGTTTTCTTAAGTGGTCATTTAGGCTTTTAGCTCCCCCGCTGGCTACTGATGAAGATGAACATGTTTCCATCTTGATAACCTGCATGGCACAGATCAATGGAGGCTGATGGTAGTATACAGACAGACAGACACACATACATTCTCTTTACGTTACAGCCTTTAGTTTAATTGTGGACATGTTACCCTTCGGTATGGCAGCAGGGAAT
Organism: Ambystoma mexicanum; assembly: GCF_040938575.1. Taxonomy (NCBI): domain Eukaryota; kingdom Metazoa; phylum Chordata; class Amphibia; order Caudata; family Ambystomatidae; genus Ambystoma; species Ambystoma mexicanum. The sequence goes on from NC_090934.1 coordinate 234,616,843, forward strand.
ACCCGTAGAGATTAGTGAATTTCCTAGTGTGACTTATTATATGTAAATTCAATGATGGAACCAGGGAAATCCCCCATTGTCATATGTTTAGCAAACCTTATACTTTATAAATATATAAACCCCAAAGCCGCCATCCCAAAGTAAACCCTTTTCCTTCTTGGCACTGTATTTATTCTTCCTATTGCTAACATATTGATTTTATGTCAGGCACGTGTGGTTTATGGAATGGCATTAAAAACTGCTCCAACTGACACTACTTGGCAGACGGCACATCCAACAGTGCAAGACCAAGACTGCGCAGCACTTGCTTACTGCAGCCTTTCCAAATCAGATTGAAAAGCACACTAAACGGTATAAACAATGTGACGGTTATTATTGTTCAATTAAGTGGTTCACGGTATCATTAACGGTATACCGTTATACCGTTACATCCCTAGTGCACAAGTTTCAGCATGCCCAGAGTCTCCCAGCGTTCGAGTTCTTGAGATTGCTCGGCCTCATGGCATCCTGCATTCTTCTGGTGCCAGAGGCCAGGTTGCGCATGAGATCTTTGCAATGGGCACTGAAGCTCCAGTGGTCTCGGTCCTCCGGCAGGATGTCGGACCCTGTTCAGATGCCAACCTCGGTCGCCCAGGACCTTCTGAGAGGGGCCGTCGATGACAATCTGATGAAGGGGGCTCCATTTTGTCTACCCTGGCCGCAGGTGACGATCGTGACGGACGCATCCCTCATGGGATGGGGAGCTCATGCCAACGAGTTGACAGTCAGCAGTCGTTGGTCTCCGTCGGAGTCAGACTCCATATCAATCTGTTGGAGCTGAGGGCCGTCAGGCTAGCCCTGAAGGCTTTTCTGCCGACTGTGCGAGGGAAGAATGTCCGGATCCTGACGGACAACACGGTGGCCATGCACTATCTCAACAAAAAGGGGGGGCAGGGTCACTTCCTCTGTGCAGGGAGGTGATGCAGCTCTGGTTCTGGGCAATCCAGCAGGAAGTTTCGATCTCTGCAGTTCATCTGGCTGGAGACAAAAACGAGACGGCGGACGCTCCGAGCAGGCAGAGCGCGCTCTCACACGAGTGGGAGTTGGCTCAGGAGATTCTCCTGGAGATCTACACCCTTTGGGGGACCCCTCAAGTGGATCTCTTCGCCTCCAGTGTCAACCGGAAGTGCGAGAGGTTCTGCTTGCGGGAATTTCCTCCAAAAGGAGCCTTAGGAGACGTGTTCGTGGTGGAGTGGTCATTCCCACTGCTGTATGCGTTTTCTCCAGTCCCCGTCATCCCGCAAGTACTTCAGAGGTTACGGAGGTTCGGTTCCCGGATGATCCTCATTGCTCCGGCGTGGGCCCGGAGGACATGGTACCCGGACCTTCTCGACTTGTCCATCTGTCCTCCACGTCGTCTTCCCTACTGAGACGATCTGCTCTCACGGGGTGGGGGGGGGGGAAATCAGGTTCTCCATGCAGAGGTCAGATCCCTCAACCTTTTTTTTTTTTTTTTTTTTTTTTTTTTTGATGCTGTAGTTTATTTGAAAACTTTTTCATCGTATAGTTAAGTTGGATCCTTTTTTTTAAAAAAATTGTTTGTCCAGTTCGAGTATAGAAGATAAAAAGAGGGCAATTGTGTAAGTGTACTTCCCTTACGCTTGGTTTCTGAAAGGTTGAGGTACAAGGATTGGGACCTCCCTGAAGACGTGATGGAGGTGTTGCTCTCGGCCAGACGGCCCGCAACAAAGTCCCTGTACCGTTGCCGTAAATTCTGCGACTGGTGCAGGGTTAAGAATGTGGATCCTTTTGCATGTGACATTACCATGGTTCTGTCTTTTGTGCTTTCTTTGGCCTTCAGGGTCCTTCAAGTGGGTACCATTAAAGGTTACCTGGCGCCGCTGTCCATATTTAAGCGCTCGTCTGAAGAGTGTTCCTATTTTAAAATTCCTTTAATTTCTCAGTTTCTGAAAGGGCTCACTAATGTGTTCCCTCCGTCACCTTTCCAGGTGCCTGGTTGGGATTTGAACCTTGTTCTCAAGTTTCTGATGGGTGCTCCGTTTGAGCCTTTGCATTCATGCCCTTTGAGACTGTTAACTCTTAAAACTGTATTTTTGGTTGCGGTCACTTCCGCTCGCTGAGTGAGTTACAGGCACTTTCAGTTAAGCCACCCTTCACTGTGTTTCATAAGGACAGGGTTGTCCTTAGAGTTCGTCCTTCCTTTCTTCCGAAGGTTGTGTCGGAATTTCATTAAGGCCAGAAGTTTGTTCTTCCGGCGTTCTATCCTCCTCCACATCCTGGTAAGGAAGAGGAGAGAGGCTCCATAGGCTCGATCCTAGGAGAGCGTTAAGCTTTTATATTTCACGCATGTCCCGGGTCAGAGTGGACGATCAACTCTTCATTGGTTACGCTGGAAAGCGTTTGGGACAAGCTGTGACGAAACAGACTTTGTCTTGCTGGATTATTTTGGCTATCTGAGTGTTCGGGTAAGGACCCACCGGTCGGCTTACGGGCCCATTCTACCTGGGGTATGGCTGCATCTACTGCCCTACAGAGGGGTGTTCCTATTCGTAACATCTGTGATGCAGCCACCTGGGCTTCGGTCCATACTTTTGTACGTCACTTCTCCCTCGATTCCATCCGTGGGCAGGATCTGGCCTTTGGCAAGGCGGTCCTTTACTCCGCAATTTGATTGGGCATTCTAAATTTCGGTTTTCTAAATTCTTTTCCCACCTCCTTGTTTGTTTTTATTATTTATAATACGCGAGCGTACCCGGGGGTATCAGGGCGCATCCTTTACAAGAATTTTCGAAACGTAGTTACAATACAAGAATATACAAAATACAAGAATGAAGTACAACAATGTTGTATACAAATCAGTAGTAGGCCAGCAGGCAGTTATATACAGGTAAGCAGGAGGCACACAGGCAGGTAAGCAGGAAGGCATACGTGGTTAGTTTGTGCGGGTGGCGCTGGGCACTTCAAAGTCTTAGTGGGTCTCGAGTTTCAACCATGAGATTACCAATGAGCTAAAATTCTGGTACGGCATGTCAATTCTAAGGTTAGGAGGCAAGGAATTCCACAACAAAGCGGCTTTTACTGGGAAGCTGTTGCCCCCTATCGTGGCCCGCTTGTAGTAGGGAACAGAGACAGTTTTTGTATGCGGTTCTGGTGGGTCTTAATGAGGACTGTCGGTGGAATCTGTTGATCAGGTAAGTTGGGGCGGCATTGTTCAAAGACTTGTGAGTGATGCCGTTTTTAATAAAATGTTATCTTTAGTGGCTAGCCAATTGTTCTGTTGGCTGAGATTTGAATTGTGTTCCCTTCTGGAAATGCTCAGAACTGCTCTTAGAGCATTGTTGTGAAGGGTTTGCAATTTACCGGTGGTAGCCTTAGTAGATCCCAGATATAGGGCATTGCAGTAGTCGAGGCGAGACAAAATAAGAGCTCTGGCGAGTGTCAGGCAACTAGAATCCGACAGGAAGGATTTAGCTGCGCGGATTAATTTGCATGTATAGGCCGTGGAGGATTCAAGGGAGCTCACTTGTCTTTTGAAGGAGAAATTGGAATCTAGATAGAATCCCAGAGTTTTGACCTCCTGTCCAACTTTAATGTTTCCGTCAATCATGAAGGAATTGTAGTCCGGGGCGAGTTTCTTTATATTGAGTGTGGTACCTAGGATGATGAGTTCTGTTTTATCATCATTCAGGCGTAGTCCGTGAGTGGCCATCCATGCCTGGATGATGATGATGTACACCCTATTTAACAAGGCCAAATCCTTTCCATAATCTCCAGAAAGCGGAAGGAGGATCTGAGTATCGTCTGCGTAATTAGTGTAGGTGATGCTGAGATGATCCAAATCATCTAAAAGGGGCTTGGTAAATATGTTGTATAGTGTGGGGGAGACACAGGAGCCTTGAGGAACACCGGAGGTGATGGTATGCGGTCTGCTGCAGCCGTGGGAGAGAAGACCCTCATGGTCCTACCATTGAGGAAGGATGTGATCCATGTGATGGCCTCCGTTGAGAAATGAGCTGCAGTGTGGAGGTGTGAGCATAGGACGGAGTGATCGACCAGTTCGAATGCTGCAGATAAGTCAAGGAGTAAGGCAGCTTGCCCAATCGATCTGGGCTTTCAGGTCAATGAGAGCGGTTTCAGTCCCATGTTGGGGCCGGAACCCAGACTGTCTAGATCCTATGAGGTTATGTTCTTCTAGGTGCTTCTGTATTTGTACATAAGCAACCTTGTCCAAAATTTTTAGGAGAAAGGGAACGGTCGTTATGGGTCGGTAGTTTGTGGGTTTTTTTCAATAATGGGAGTACCCAGGATTGTTTTAAGTTAGTAGGGATGGATCCAGTGGCAAAGGAGGCATTGATCAATTTTGTGATGAAAGGGGAGAGGTCTCGGGCAGCATCTTTGATGAGCTGAGCAGGGCACAGGTCTCCCTAGCAATTGGACGGTTTCAGAGATGGGATGATTTTTTCCACTTCCAAAATTTTGACTTTGGCGATCTGGAAACGGGCTAGGTCGGTGTGCATGGGTTTGTCGAGAATTTTTGAGTTGGGAATGTTATTCAGGGAAGCTCTTTTGCTGGAGATTTTGCTTTGGAGAGTCACAATCTTATTTGTTAGGGCATTTTGAATGTCTGCACACCAGCTTTTGTCTTTGGTGCAATTGTCAGGGGGTGCTATGGGAGTTTCTATTTCTTTGAGGATTGAAAAGAGTTCTTTCATGTTGGATTTGGCTTGGGATATACGGGAGTCAAATGAAGTACGTTTGGCCAGGTATATTTCTTTTTTATACAGTGCAGCTAGTTTGGAGAGTTTGCGTTTGTTTGAGTCTGAAGGGGATTTTTTCCAAATGGCCTCGCAACTTCTTTTTTGCTGCCTTAGGTTTTTGAGGAATGGTGTATACCATTTATTGAGGTGTGTTTTTGGTTTGCTGGATCTGAGTTTGAGTGGGGCGATGCAGTCCAACGCGGTGGCCATATTGTTCGACCAGGGACTCTGGGTTCAGGTTGTCTGGCAATGTGTTGAGAGTGGGGAGTAGATTAGGGATAAGTCTTTCTGCTGTCATGTTTTTCTTGTTTCTGGTAAGGGTAGGTGGGGCCTTGATAGTAGACGGGGGTGGTGGTCTATCAGTGGAGAGCATGAATGATATCAAATGGTGGTCAGTCCAGGCTAAAGGTGAGATGTTTGTAATATTCGCTAGGCAATTGTGGTCAGCCACCCAGTCAAGAGTTCTGCCTTTCGAGTGTGTTGGTAACGTGCATCTTTGCGCGAAGCCTAATTCAGATAGTGTTGGCTATAATGCTGGCAGGGTGGTCTTCCGGGTCATTGTAACCCAAATTGAGGTCACCTAGGGTGAGTGCTTGAGTGGATCTTTTAAGGTTGCTGGATAGGATAGAGTTGGTCTTCATCGAAGGTACCAATGGGGCCTGGTGGGAGGTAGATCAAATGGATGTTGAGGGTCTGGGTGTTAGTGAGAGGTATTTTCACTGCTAATGTTTCACAGGAGGGGGCATCTATGGAAGTGGTTAGTCTCATGGTAAAACTGCACTTATGGATAATGGCGACACCACCTCCTCTCGAGTTGAGTCGGTCTTGTCTCAAAATAGTGTAATTGTCTGGGATTGCCAGCATGAGCATAGGGCCTGCTGCTGGTGTAACCAGGTTTCGGTGATGGCGAGGAAGTCAAGGTCTTCTAACAGTATTAAGTCTGCAATTTCTATGGCATGGGCTACCAACGATCTGGCGTTGATCAGAGCTCCCTTAATCTTAGGAAAAACTATGTTTTTAGGAGTGGAGTCTATCCTTTCTGAGGTAGTAGTATGGCGCTTGTCCTGTAAGAGTTCAGGAGTACCCAAGTTGAAGGAGTTATGAGAAGGTGACGAGCAGGAAGGTTTTTGTAATGGGTTACTGAGTTGTGTGGCGGGATTAGGTCGGAGTGGTTGCGTTCTACGGTTTTGTCTGTTAGGTAATGAGTGGGCCAGAGGCTTGTGGATTTTAGCCAGCCTGGCTCTAAGTCCAAGATTCCTTTCTATAGTGGTGCGAGGGTGACTGGAGGTTGGTTGTACCTGAATGTCATTTAAATCTAAATAAGATACATGGTTATTAAATCTAGGTAAAGCTGGCATGTTAGGCAGTTGTGGGGCCATCTTAGTGGGTAGTGCAATATTGAGGCTGACCAGGATATAGGCCAGCAGGTGGGTAGTAAGTAGATACATACTAGATAATAGCATCAAGCTATTGTAGTTAATCTGAATTGCAGGAGTTGGCAACTACAGTCCGAATGATGCGGTTTAGGTAAAATGCATAGAAAACACCTAAAGATGAGGCAGTATGGCAGAAATGTGAGATGGATGCCTCGCATCAGGATTAGGCTGTTTGGCTGGAATGCATGGGTAAGCACCTAGATTCACATGTGGCCGAATTGGCAAGAATACAAGGATAATCACCTAGATTCAGATACGAGGTGAAAGGTACATGGGCTTAAATCTAGCAGATATTGCGTTAGAGGCTAAGGATTAAGCAATTACGCTGGCTAGGGTAATAACGGGTTGCATACTGTGGCCACATTGTCTATACAACACAAACCTAGTGAGCTAAAATACTTCAGTCTGGTAGATCACGCTAGTTAATGTGAGGAGGACAGAGATACAGCAAGGCTGACTAAATGTTAACGTAGGCTAGAGTAATAACAGGGTCACCTACTGTGGCAGCATTATCTGTACATCGCATACATTGTAAGCAAGAATACTTCCGTCTAGTAAATGATCACATTTGATAAACATGGAAAATTGCAAAGCAACAAGGCTGGTAACTGAGTATTGCACACGTACAAACGTAGTACAAGCGTAGTGGCAGATAGTGTTTTCAAAGCGCATCCTTGGTAGATTGTAGTAGGATGGAAGGCTAGTGGAAGGGTTTACAAGTAGATAGATGTCATACAGCATGTCTCTGCTGGTGAGTAGATTGCTCAAGTTGATAGGGTCGAAGTCCGAGGCGGCAAGACTAGTGGCATAGAGTTAACGCAGGTTATAATAGTCATACAGTAATGAGAGCACTTTATAAAGTGTGTAATGCGCGACAGCACGGTGCGCGGGTATGAGACTTAGGAGCGAGGACAGATTGAAGGCAGCTCGTGTGAGCAGGCGTAAGCGCAGGATAGCAAACGACTCGCAACTGCGGCGCAATTAATTAGATTTTATAGATTAGAGATAAAGCTGGGCAGGTGCGGTAGCAAGTACTGTAAATATCGTGCGGGAGAGACTCCGGGGCTCGTGGTGTTGTACGCTTGTGGCCTAACATATAACACATTATATGCGGCATAAGCGAGGACAAAATAAATTGCTAGCACATGCGTTAGGCAGAGCTAGTCATAGTAGTACAGGAATAAGTAAATGTCTAGATAAGGGAGCAATGTACGATAGTACCGTGAGGAGGATTGTCCGCGCCAGCGTAACATGCCGACATGCCGGTGACGCTCGGTCAGCTCAGTCAGGGGGTAGGCCTTCTCTCAGGCCTTCCCTCGCATTGGTCGGCTCTCGCCTGTCGGTGATAGGTGGGCAGCTATGATGTTTCCAGTAGCCAATCCAAAGGAAGCATTAGGTCGTATGCAGTCAGGCATACACTCTGGACAAAGACAGGCGCGGCCAGCACAAAGCATGGCGGCCATCTTGGAAAAACGATCTTCGGTAGTTACAAGCTGCACACAGGCAGTCTGCACGTGGGATTAGCAGGGAAATGAGGTAGGAAGCTTGCAGGAATATTGCAGGCAGCGTGCTTCAGGGTACTTTCAAATTTAGAAGGATTTTGGGAGAGGCAAACGGTGATGTTGATAGGGGCTCCAAGGCAGCTGGTAATGTGCCTGGAGGTTACCTCCGCATCCCGGCATCTCGAGGGCGACTGCAGCTGCTCCAGCAGCATGCATCAAAGGTGTTGGAGCTCCTGCTCGTGTTGGGCTAAGACTTGCGTTGGTGTTGCATTGGTACTGCTTTGGGAGTCTGTCATAGATATGGAATACGTCGGAGGACCCAATACCCTCGAAGAACAAGTTACTCTCTTACCTGGTAACGTTCTTTCGATGGGATGGTCGGTTGACGTATTCCATATCGCTCCCTCCCTGCCTTCCCCGCTACAGAATTTCTTATGCGATTGCAGCTTACGTTTTCGCAAGGCTTTGTGTGGTCAGACTGGCAGAAGACTGGTGCCACACGTTCTGAGAAACTACAACTGAAGCTACGTGCGTCCTACTTATAACATCCAGTGACGTCGGCCGTCAGAGGAGGTCCTCGAGGGCGGCGCATCGATGTCATCGACGCAGACGCCGAAAGATTTTCCGAAGCAGCACAGCTGTGGTGATTACGGTCATAGATATGGAATACGTCGTCGGAACATCCCGTTGAAAGAACGTTACTGTTAGGCGATCCTCTGCACACTGACCCACTGCACACCAGAATACTGCTCACATTTCCCCAACACCTCCCTCCAGGGTTCGAGGCTCATGTGATTCGGTTTACCCAAAGGACCGAAAGCTGCGTACCAGGTATGGTTTACGGGCTCGATTGCAACCCTTCCTGCACTGACAGTTGCCATGGAGAACATACAGCAGAAGGGGCGGTGTTACATCTCCACGCCGATCACGTGATCCAGAGTGGCGTTCCTCACGTGACCTTGGTGGACGTCACATGACCCCGAAACGCACAGTATATAAGGCTTGACACTCGGAACACTCATTGCTTCTCAGCTGTCTTCAGACCCTGTTTGGCGTTACGTTTTGGTTTGCTTTCCTGGTTTACCTTGATCTTGGAACTCTCTCTTGGACTCCTTCGGATTACCCCTTTGTACCTTTGCTTGGAACTGTTTACCTGTTGCTGAATTTCGGACACGAACCTGACTTGCCTTCGGATCTTCCCTTGGTACCTTGTTGAACTTCTACGCCATTTCCCTTTTTGGGATTCAAGTCACGCCTTCAGTCCTACAGGTGGTTTATCCTGCATCCACACGTGTCTGCGGTCCTCATGTTCTAGGGACCGCCTCATCTGAGTCTCGAACCTCCCTCCTAGGTTTCCTGAGTTTTCCAAACACCTGATAGGTAAGGCTATTCAGATTCTTTGGTTATTGTGATTATATACTGTAATTGCCTTGTACTTAACCTCGTTCTTTTTGACAGCAGCATTGGTGTTCCAGAGGTTCCGTGGATCCGGGAAGTAACATCTCCCACCTGTGGCCCCAAAGGTCGCACAGCGGGTTTCTTTTAGTTCCCCTGTGCGTCACTTTAGGACGGAGGTTTCAACGGTCTACACGACACTCAAGTCAGAACAGTTACCAGGTAAGAAAGAGAGTAACTTGTTCATTGGTGCCGTTGGAACAAGTTCAGTAACGAATGTGGACCCATTTCAATGTAATATTCCCACAATATTATCTTTTCTATTGCATTTAACTAATCTGGGGTTCCAGGTTGCAACGATAAAAGGATACTTAGCAGCGCTATCCATCTTTAAGCGCTCTTCAGAAGAAGAATCTTATTTCAAGATACCCTTAATAATTCAATTCTTAAAAGGTTTAAATAATGTGTTTCCACAAATACCTTTCCAGGTTCCAGTGTGGGATCTGAACTTGGTTCTACAATTTCTCACATGCATTCCATTTGAGCCTTTACATTCTTGTCCACCAAGGCTCCTTACTTTGAAAACAATACTTCTTGTAGCATTGACACCAGCCCGCAGGGTAAATGAGTTGCAGGCGCTTTCGAGCGGTCCTCCTCACACCATCTTTTATAAGGACAAGTCCTTAGGGTGAAACCTTCTTTTTTCTTTTTTTTTTTTTTTTTTTTTTTTTTTTTTTTACCAAAAATTGTTTAGGATTTTCATTTGTCACAGAAAATAACTTTACCTACTTTTTAGCCTCCTCCTCATGCAAGCAAGGAAGAGGAGCGGTTGCATAGACTAGATCCCAGAAGAGCTCTTAGTTTTTGCATCTCAAGATTGGCAAGAATTCGTCAGTGCGATCAACTTTTTGTGGCGTACACTGGACGCAAACTGGGTCTTCCGGTAACCAAAGAAACATTATCCAGATGGATAATTGTTTTGATAGTTAGTTTGGCTGGAAAAGAACCACCTGCTGGACTAAGAACTCATTCAACCAGGGGCATGGCAACTTCAACAGCATTATAAAGGGGTGTCCCTGTACAAGATATTTGTGCAGCAGCCACATGGTCATCCATGCACACTTTTATAAAACATTATGCTCTGGACTCGACCTCTTCTCATGCACACTTTTATAAAACATTATGCTCTAGACTCGACCTCTTCTCAAGAAAGTCTATTTGCTAAATCTGTACTCCATTCTGTACACGATTAAAAGATACTGTACTCCCACCTCCAATACAAAACTGCTTTGGGAGCCTATCTAAGATGAGGAATACGTGGGAGGAAACAATCCATTCGAAGAACAAGTTACTTACCAACTGTAACTTTCTTTCGATTGGATGTTCCTCCCACGTATTCCTCATCGACCCTCCCAACCAACCCCACAGTACAGTTTACGTGAATTACACCCTAAACTCTTTTAAGGCTGGGGTCAAAAGAGGCATGCCTTTAACAAATTAAAATCCATGGACTATAATATATGAAAAAACAGAACTGAAGCCAACTGGCGTGCTCAAGGCTCTTATACAGTGGATGACGTTGGTGCTCGTCGGGTGCCGCCGGGGGACATCAACGCCACGGCCTCAAGAGCGCCCTCTGCTGGAGAGAGAAAAACATTTCCGATGCAAAACGTAAAGGTAAGGATATATCGAAGATGAGGAATACATGGGAGGAACATCCAATCGAAAGAACGTTACAGTTGGTAAGTAACTTTTTCTTCTGGTGCTTGTATCTGCTTAGATTCACATGGGCCCATCCTTCCTCACCTACTGGAGTCAAGCTATTAACCTATTCCTTACAAAGAAGCAACACCATGGGCTGTATCCACTGAGCCTGACCATCTCCCTGCTACTGGAGTAGCGGGATCCTCTGAATCCTCAAGGTAAGCCCTGTTGGGCTTTATGATCATTATCCGCGTGCATCTTACAAATATCACTCCTGTGTATTTCACATTGCCTGATTTTGGCTTACATGGGAGGCTGCCTGCTACTTGAGGCCCACCCTGCAATCGATCTTGCAGAGTTCTTTGTGTGGGCCTCTCAGGTTGCCATCAGCCTTCAGCCCTCGTGCATTCTCGGCAATGGCCCCCACATTCCTCTTCGTGCAGTGAACTCCTGCCTGCTCATTGGTTTCTGCCTCCGGAAAACCGCAATCCTTGACGCCGGCAGGCGTTCGCTGTCCCACAAACAAAGGCCCTCCATAAGACGCCTGTCTGTTCCCTGTCCGGTTCGCTGTGCGAGGACTTCCTGCACCACGTCATAAGAGCATTGAGGATGTCGCTCCTACGCTCTACAGTGGAGCCTAAACTATTATTACTTCTCACCTCCACAACAATGGTTTGTCTCCTCTAACTCGACACACGTCTACCCCTCTGACTTTCCTTCCCTCTCCATCTCACCTGTCTCCCACTCTTACAGCCTTTGATTGCACTGTGATTTTCACTTACTGCTACCAATTTGAATTTAGCAGCATGTGTGCCCTTGTGGTTGTTCTGTTTGCTTTCTCTCTTGAACTTGGTTGGCACAGTGACTGGTATTGTGGTACTATGCCCCGCTGTTCCTATGCTGATTTCTCCCCCCATCCCTCTCTACTTCACCCATGGCGCTCTGTTTCTCCTATCTTCTCTAACTTTCTCCATCGACTAGCCTTCCCTTCCCTCCTCACTAAGTCTGGCACAAAGAAGTTCAAAAAGGATATCTTGGTCTCTAACCCTGGTCTCCCTATTGCTGACACCTACACCAGCACATCTTCTAGACAGACACTCGCCAGATCTATGGACTCTTCATATGGTCACGGTGCTCTCTCCTTTCTCTTCTCCCATTAATGGTGGCACCCGCTGGCAGGCCCTAATGGCCCCCCCTTCCACTCATAATTGTTTACCTGAATGGCACTGTCTTGGTCCAAGGTCCTTAGGCCAACCTTCTCCTCTTTGATAGACGCTTCCAGCGCCTCATCAATTTCCTTTCTTCTCCTGCTGTCCTTTCTCACCCTTCCTCGGCTTCCTAGCCTCCCCCTCTGCCCCCTCCTTGGCTACCTTGTGCTCTGCTGCCCCCCCCCCCCTTGGGCTCAGTCTACACCTCCTACACCTTCGCAGGGCGTACCTCTGATCTGTACCCCTCTCCAGATGTCCTTCAAGGTGGCAACCTTCTCCACATTGCTACTCTCAACTCTCGCTCAGCTGTCAAACACTCCTTTGACATCTGCCGCCTCCTGGAAGAACTTGACCTTGATGTCCTCTGTCTCGCCGAGACATGATTCATGGCCAGGTCTTGCACCAGCTTTGACATTCTCCTCCCTGATGGCTACAACATCCTCTCTGTGCACAGATCTAACCGTTCCGGAGGGGGTGTAGCCCTGATCTTCCCAGAGTGGATTCCTGCCTCTGTCATTCCTTTGCAGGCCTACTCTTCTTTCGAATGCCTTGTCTGGAGGCTTTCTCTCCTGGCCACTCTTACCGTGGCTATCGGCCACATGTTCAGATCACCTCCTTCCTCTCTGAGTGGGCGGACTTCTCCTCCCTCCTGGCCTCAACCACTGAACTCCTCCTTCTTGGGGACCTCAACATCCACATGGATGCTCCCTGTTCCTCCTCTGGTCTTTTTCGCTACCTCTACTATTCTTTCTATTCTTCCCTCTGGCCTGACTCACTCCGCAGGGCACATGCTGGATGTTTTGATCTCCTCTAACCACCCCCTTTCCATCCCTCTGACCGCTCCTCTCTCCTGGAGTGATCACTCTCTCCTTTCTTCCCATCTCTCCCCCTCTAACTCTCAGGCAAAGCAAACTCCAACACTGCCACCTACCTTCTCTGTCATCCGACCTATGAAGCGTGTGTCAGTTGAGGCTTTCGTCGCCACTTTCTCTCCCCCCCTCCTCTGGCTGACTCGCATGCTGACGCAGCCCTTTCCATGCTCTACTCTTCTATCTCTGATACTCATGATGTTTTTGCCCCTGTCGTAAGGATCCGCTTGAAGCCCAAAGCCATGTGCAACTCTTAGTAAACCTCTGACCTAGCCACCCTTGAACGCAAGTGTAGGGTGTCTGAGAGGAAATGGTGGGCCTCTTGTACAGCCTCTATCAAGCTGGCTTGCCGCCTGCTCTACAGGCAATACTGGCTCCTTATCCGAACTAAGACGAGAACCCACATCCAAGCCCACGTCTCTGCGGCATCTAACAACTCGGCCGAATTCTTTAAAATCTGCAAGGAGCTGGCCAACCCTGCTGCAGTCTCTACCTCTCGTGTCACCTCCCAGGCCCTTTGCACGGCCTTGCCTCTCATTTCATCTAAAAAATCCAGGACATCCTGTCCACTCCCTCGTCCTTCTCTTTCCGCTACCTCTGCCCCTCCTGCAGCCGCCCTCCTCCCTCTTTCTCTTCCTTTCCTCTGTTCTCCCCTGACGAGATTTCCAGACCAGTCTGATCTATGAAAGTCATCAAAACAGGTTCTTCCCTGTTCGTCCAAAACCATCAAGGACCACATTGACACCCTTGCTCCTGTTCTGGCTGACTTCTGCAACCTCTCCTTTGCCTCTGGAAAGTTCCCCTTCCTTTTGAAGCACTCTGGTGCACACTCTTCTCAAGAAACCCACAGCCCGACCCCCTCATGCGCGGCTAATATCGACGATCTCCATCACTCCTTTCCTGGGCAAACTCCTGAAAAAGCTGGCCATCTCCAAGCTTAATCGGATTCACACAGATTCTTTTGTTCTCCATGACAATCAGTCTGGCTTTAGAGCTGCCAGAGGCACGGAAATTGCTCTCCTGAACATCCGTGAAGACCTGCTGTCCAACCTCGACTTGAACATTCCCATCTGTCCTCATCCTACTCTATCTCTCTTCTGCCTTTGACACAGTCGACCATGTCATCCTGCTCAACCGCCTCCATGATAACCTGGGTATCACTGATCAGGCCCTGGCCTAGCTGACCTCTTTCCTCTCTGATCGACCCTCCCAGGTCCAACTTGGGTCCTTCCTTTCTACTATCTCTCTCTACCTGCGTGTTCCCCAGGGGTCTAACCTCTTTCCCTGGCTCTTCAACCAATACCTGGCACCTCTCGCCCACCGCATTGCTGCTCTCAGCTCCAACTTTCAGTGCTATGCGGATAACACTCGACTCGTTTTCAGACTTCCCTCTACCACCTCTTATTTTGCTCATCTCTGTCTGTCTGCTATGCAGGAGGGGTGTGCCGCCAATGATCTCTGCCTAAATTCCATTGACGTAGATTCTCCTCATCGGCACACCTACGCCCTCTTTTCCTGTCACTCTCTGGCTGGGCCACCCTTGGCCCTCTTCCTGCTCCCACCCGTGAGGCTAAGAACCTATGGGTCATCTTCGACTCCACACTCTTTCTCCTCTCATCTCTGACTTCTCCAAGAAGTCTAACCACCAACTGCACCTCCTCGGAGGTATTCTTCCTTTCATCTCCTTCCCACATAAGCTCACTATCTCTAGAGCTCTGGTTCTCTCTAGGCTGAACAACTGCAGCAGCCTCGTTCTAAATCTGCTTGCTTCTACTCTCTGCCCTCTGCAACTCATCCAGAACAGGACTGCGAGACATGTCCTTGTCTTCAAGCCCTGGGATCGTGTCTCCAGGCCTGAAATCTCTTCATTTTCTCCCAGTGGCAGCAATGATTGAATTGAAGACCATTTGCATTGTCCACAAGGCTTTCTGGGGCATGGGTCCACAATAACTTCAACTCGCTCTTCTTAAATACCTTCCTACTTGAGCTACCTGCTCCTCCACCTCCAACTCCCTCAGGGTCCGTCGCTTCTCCAAGCAGCAAGTTGGGGGTCGATCTCTTTCCTCGGCTGGGGCCTCCCTCTGGAACAGCCTCCCTGCTTCTTTGAAACTTGAGGACCATCTTCGGTTCTAGAAGCACCTCAAGACCTTCCACGTTGCTTCTGCCTTTGCTCTTCTTCTCCCCTGCTGATCTGTCTGCTTTGGCACTGGGCACCTGGTTACCCTCTGATTTTCAGGTCCAGGTCCCTGCCAACCCAGCCACACACCCACACTGCCTCCTGGCAACCCTTGCACTTGGGTCTGTATCTGCAACCCTACAGTCCCCTTACCTGCACTTATTAGACAGCCCTTGTCTGTGCTTTAACCTTGCACTTGCCACCTGCTGGCTGCACTACCTTCTGTTTGTATCCCGTGTTCAGCACTGTCCACTCCTCTCCTCCCCCTTGCACAATCTCCCTTCCCTCTCCCCTGCACTTGTGCGTTCTCAGTGTCACAGGGCCTAGTAAGATTGTTTTGTCCTCCCTTGTTCACCTACCTTGCCTCGTCGCACTGTGAAACGCTTGTGTATGAGCATGATGCAAATAAAATATCATATATCGAAGGGGCATATCTGTTTTCTGGTTTATCACTGTTTCTGCTTTATTACATCTGTACTTATGCTACACTTCATGCAACCTCATGTCGGAAACAATCTGAGGGACCTCGACACGTTAAGGACCATGGGTACAGAACACGTCACACTAGGGATAGTATTACTAACACGCCCTGTCGAATGTCTGTTTTCGACTTTCGAAAACAAATCTTGTAATACTCTGTGACTACCACTAGATGTCGGGATATGGAGAGCATGTGAATCTCAGCAGATACATTACACACCGTATTTGTATTTCTGATGCTTGTATCATATGAAATCATTGGATACAACTGGAAACTTAATGAACTAGTACTCAATTGCCCCAAAATGGATGGATTTAATTACGATTTTTATATATAATTTGTCTAGATGTGTATGGATTTATACCGAAATCAAGTAATTGAACTGTGATCAGTAAACCTTGGATCGCGTTATGATTGTCATAAGGCCTAGTAGGATCGTTTTGTTTTTGACCTCTGTTCCCCTACCCTCTTGTCTTGTTGCACCTTGAAACACACTATGTATATGCACACTATAAATAAAATAATCCTGCGATTATTTAATCCAATATAATGTTTTCATAACTTAATTCCTGTTTACTATTTTAGTATCCATTAGATGTTTGAAACTCCTTCACATTTTGATGCTCAGTCATGTACCTACATAACTGAGATCAAAAGGATTCAATCTCCTTTTCAAGATTTATCCTGTTAATAAACCAGTTGTATATGTGCCTTGTCCTCACTCTAAAATTAAGAAACATAACCCTGCTAATGGTCTGCGAGTTACTATTTTAAGATCGAACATCTAACGCATAGCTAAAGTCCTCTTTATTCATGTTGTATCCCCACCCCCCACTCCTCCACCCCACATAACCAACAATATTCAAAAATCACCTATGCTGATCTTCGATTGGGAGCCAAGACAACTCCAGAAGGTGGGCCAAAGAGCTATGATTCTGTAATGTACCTATGGTAATTTAACTAAAGAGGTTTTTTAACCTATATATCTACCAGATTGCAGAGCACAAACACAAGCCGCTCGTGCACCCAACATTGCATGAGCTCTGATTTTACAATTATTCCCAGTCTGCCTTGGAAAACATAATGCACATCTTAATTCAACATACTCTGTTTGTTCTGCTTTTCTCAATTCATGTTTATGGAAAAATATGCACAATACAATCATCCTCCCCTACCTAATGCCATCCCTTTTTCCGAAAACTCTTTTCCTACTTCACCTTCCCGCTCGCCTCTACTTCACTCATGCTATTCTTCCAACAGAAGGTCTTTTGGTTCCCAAGTGCATAAAAGGCAATGACTCGGTGCTTTGAAACGAATACAGTAGGAATTTGGTGCTTGACAAAAGCACAATAACATAACATCCAGAGGACCGGTATACTGTCTGGTTATACCTACGCATAGTTTCCCTTTTGTAAGCCTATCATTTATTCTAAATCCAAGTTCTATGGTGGAAATTCATGAATTTGGGAATTTATTGCAATAACGAAGTCTTACTCCTGTATTTGGTGGCTATAGTAATGAGGTCTGAGCAGATCATCTGCTGTAAATCCGCCAAGCGCTGTTGGCAGACTCTAGGGCTGTGCTGTATAGTTAAATGGCTTATTGGTTTCTGTTCAGCTTGCAGGCATGTTTTGGCATTCATGCTACAACCTTTCTGCATTTTGTGACTGGTTCTTGGAATTGGATGTGTGGATCAATATTGACTGCTGATAGTTTCTCAAGCACTCTATTTGAATGTAACTGGTATAAGACATTCAAACAACTGCACTGTTCACTCCCTCAGTGTTCGGTGTTGCGATTTGGTATATGTAACAAAAGGAGGTAAGTTGGTAAGATTGCTTGGGGAGCCAAAAGCTTGCTTTGAACACTAGTCTTCACCCTGAAGAGCACAGGTTTTAATCATGTTAGGGTCATGTAGTTGTAGTCTCCTGTGTTGTAATTGAATGCTCTCCATTCATAGTTTTTTTTTTGTGTGCAGTATGTTGCACATACCAGAACAGACGACCAGGTACCAGGGATTAATCTCTAGCTTTATGGAAAAGACCCATGGCCTGCTTGGTGATGACGCTGGATTTGCAATTGGATAAAACTCCTCGGCATCTCTATTTGTAGCCAGCAATCTGGGCCCACACTGTCATTTACAGTCGCAATCTTTGGAGATTGTAGCCCTACCTTGTGGGCACGTTAGCCTTCTAGGTTTATCAGTAGACTTGCTGACCTGCCCCAGCCAATCTAGAATTAAGAAGCAGAACAAGAAGGCAGTTGCCATAAAACCAGGCAAGAGGTTTTTTTCCTTGGCCCCCTTCACCTTAAACTTATTATTTTTTTTTCCTCACAAACTGCCAGGGATTGGCCTTTGATTTAGCCAGGCACTGGTTGGATAATAGGGTTGAACTTGAGCCAGCCATTTGGACCAAGCTGCGTCTGGCTCCTTCGGACTAGTCCCAAGAAATGCCTAGTTAACAAATAACTTTTTAATATAATCTCTTTTCTGATAGATTGTGTTCACCCACAGATTCATCATCTTTGATCTATTCGTATTTTGCTTTGCAATCGCTGAAAAATGTACCTACAGCAGAGGGTGCTGTGCACTATGGAGTCGGTTTCCCTTGACTGTTACCATTCCCGCATCCGGACATGAATTCCAGCACGCGCTTGGAACGGTCGACTTGGCTCCGCAAATCTTTGCCTAAGGTAATTTTCTTCGAAATATTCACAATGTCTACACTGAAAATGGGCTTTAAGAGATGTGTGGACTGACACTTGAAGATGTTGATCACTGATACGAACAGAATTTCTCTGCTGCCTTGAGGAAGAACGCCACATAATGCGGCGCCTGCCGATCGATGACCAATAAGGCCTTGAGAGCGATCAAAACGCACCCTAGTTTGGTCGGCTTCCATGTCTGTTTTTCACACCTTTTTGAAGAGAAAGGGATCTACACTGGCGACTTGTCTCTAGAAAGGCCCAAAAAACAATCAAAATATTCCAAACGGTCAATTTTCAGGAGCAATACTCTTCTTCCTCATCACAGAAAAAGTCCCAGAAACCAGGCCATCGTTCTTCATCTTCTGACTCCTCACCGACAAGTGTCTGGTAGTATTTCCGGATAAGAGCGCCACAGCAGCCCCATGGGAACAGTTCTGTGAAAAAATGATGGTGACCCCCCCCTACTGATCCCTTGAAGGAGGAAAAAAAGGTTGTTGTTCCAACAGCGTCTTCCAAGACGGGCAGGGAATCGAGTAAGGCTTCGACCAGTGTGCGCAAAAGCCTGCATCCAACATCCTCTTGGATGTTGTCTCGCGTTGCATCGACTGTCGACCAGACACTGAAGCCAAAAGCTTCTGTGAATTGCTCCTTTACGTGAAAAGGCCCTTCAACCTCACACACAACTTTAAGCTTCCAACCTAAGTCGAAGAGCGATTTCTTCAAATCCTTTAGGTCCATTTTTGAGGAAGACTACGTCATACCCTTTGGGTATGACCGTATTGGAACTCTATGTTCCTGAAGAATTGATCTTGGATCATTCCCATCTAGAAGACCTAGCGGCTTGTCTGAAGGAAGCCAGTGGTCTTGATGCCTCCCCTGAGGTTGAATTTGACACACAAGCTGTCCATTCTCGCCCAAATGCAGCCTATATAACGGTCATAAAAAGGGTTTGTTTTTTATGACCGTTATATAGGCTGCATTGTTTGGGTTTCGGGTGTCCTGGTAAGGACATTATCCAGGATGATCTCAGACATCTTAGAGGCCCTCCGAAGGAGCCTGTGCGTCCCTTCCATACAGCACTAATAACCATTCTGGAAAACTGGCAAAAATCTGATACCAACTCTGGCTGTGAACAAGGAGTTGGTGAAGAAATACAGACCTTCTGTGGACCCCGACTTTCTTTCCAGGCACCCTACACCAGAGAGTTTGGTTGTGCAGGTAGCTACTTCCACTTCAAAGGCCACATTGTCTGACCATCTCCCTCACCCCCCCCGATTTCCCCGTATAGGGACGATAAAAGGTATGACGCATTAGCAAAAAGTATTCTCTGCTGGAAGCATGGCATTAAAAGCCATTAATGCATCTTGTGCTTTGGCAAAATGCACACATACATTGTGGAATGTTATTTCCCAAGCTGCAGGAAACATTCCTGAGGGTGAGATGAGATGGATTCAATATTCTCATCAATGATAGCAAGGGGCCTTGTGTCAGGCCTAGATCCGTCAGCAGGTGTATGGGCTCTAGTGCGGTGATAAGATTTGCATGGTTACGTAAGTTTGGGTTTGCTCCCGAAGTCCAATCAAGACTTGTGGATATGATCTTGGATGGGTCCAACCTATTTGGGCCAAAGGTGGTGAGAGGAGCCTGGAATGAGACACGGACACAAGGTTCATGATTTTGGCCATAAACCTTTGACAAAAGGAAAACGGGGTTGGGAAATTCCTGTCCCTATATTAAGATGTGTTCCTTACCTCAAACATAACCAAGGGTCTGTCTGTCAATGTCCAAAGCAAAATGTCCAAAATACTATTCTGGCTCTCACATTTGAAAAATCAACTAAAAGGTAAAAGCGAAAATGTCTTTGGCCTTTAGTAGCGTGCAAATGTTAAAGGAAAAATGTAAATCCAAAACAAAAGTTCCAGAGGCATAGAGTTCCTTGTTCCATAGGGTGGTTCCCTTCCCATGGATTTTCTTTCACTCTGTTTTATACTTACAAGAATATTGGTTCCTTATGTTTCTCTTGATAAACAGCTAAATTAGTTTTATGTACCAGTTGTGGTGTTGGTCTGTATCTGTACTTTCCTGCCAGGTTTTCACTTTTCAATATGTTTTAACACAGCCTTTTTGCTAGTCCCGATGTATCCTTCTCGGGACCTGCTTAACTAATATATTTGACACACACAGTTCAACTTGTCCTTGCCTCGTAGGCTTCCCTTCTAGGGTATTTTTGCATGAACACACTTGCAACTTTCATCCACCTGGCATATTCTCCTGCCAGGGCTTTCTTATTTGAACAGACTTGCAACTACCTTGTGTACTCTCCTCACAGGGCTTTCTCTTGTGACTTGAATCTGCCTGGTCTATGCTCTTGCCAGGGCTTTTCTCTTCTACATATATGGAATGGGTGAGTTGGCTCAAATGGAGTTTCCCATTTTTACATTTCGGGTGAAATTGTTTTTTTTTTTTCAAACTTTTTTAAACCCACCATAACTTTCATGGTGTTGTGAAAACGTGGCCAAATGCTTCAACCTCAAAGCTTTCGGGCCTATACTGCATTTCAAACCATCCATGTAGTTGTCCTGGCATCCTTGCAAAAGTCTGTATTGGGTTGATTAAGCTATCTATAAAGTAGCACTGCCCTCTTAGACAAAGACAATATCCTGGTGAGAAAGGTTTGCATTTGAGCTCATCTGCATACCCACAATGCCTTGCTGTTGTGGCTCAGAACTTCAGAACTTGAGGTGAACTTCCAGCGATGGCTACTAGGTGGCATTGTGGAATGTGACTTGGCTCAATTGAGATATATATATATATATATATATCTATCACAAATGTCATTGATGACATCACTGATTACGTCACATGTCTGGCTCACTCTTTTTTTCTGTTGCTGACATATCTAGGCCACATGGTTTTCTTCAGAAACTAAAAATGTTATTTCATTTGTAGACGTATCCTTCAAGTAGGTTCTTACAGTAATTCCCTTAGAGTCCAGTCACATCATATGAAACATACATATGGGAAGACACAAGCTTGAAAGACAGCAATCCTTTTTGTGCATAAAGAAAAAAAGGGGACGTCGACAAGGCGTGTCTGTAACACTATCCCTATAGTGACTTGCAGTGTACCCACAATCCCTCACGCGTCAAGGTCCCTCAGATAGTTTTTTCCGCCCAGATATTGGCCGCCTTTACGCAGAGAGACATTGCAAAAACTTTATTTGGTCGTTCTTAACTTATATTATTACTTACATCCCTCCTTCGGCGTCGTAGCTGCGAAGCTGTTCACCGCCGATCAAGATCTCCGACGGCGGTGCCTTCGACGGAGGAGGTTGTTCGGCGTTCGCTGAACACGTGGCCTGGCCTCAACGGCCAGATACAGTAGGGAGAGTGGGGTCGTGGGACATTTATTGTTTCTCTTTGAGAATGCCTTTCCCTTTCCCCTCCCTTTCCTTCGGGGTTGTTGTCACATGCAGCTATGGAGGGGACACCCTTTAGGTTTTGCCCGCATTGCAAAGGCAAGTTTACCTGGAAAGACAAGCATAAACGGTGTAACCGTTGCTTGCCCTTAGACCACAAAGAAGACTGCTGTGCGGCCTGTCAACTCTTTAAGCCGAAGACATTAACAGACCGCAGGGTCAAAATGTGGGCAGCCTACGCCATGTCTAGGTCTGATTCATCACCCGCCGCCGCTGCTGAAAGTGACGAGGAATGTGACAACCAGACGTCCGTTTCGGAAGTCGTAGACCTCTCTAAGGAGCGTTTACGCTCCTCGTCTGTCCCCTGCCCCGACAAGCTCGGCTCACGCCCTGCTTATGGGGATGAACACCCCGGCGACAAGGACGCACACAGAAAACACTCCCATAAACACACGACCCACGGCTCTTCCTCGTCGAAGACGAAGAGAGCATTAGCGCTAACAGAGACGCAGGTCCTACCGGCGGCCTCCTCAGACCGTAAAAGTCTGAAGCCCCCCTCGCAACGGCAAACGCGACTAGCGACTGGCCTACCCCCAGATAAGGGCGCTATCACTAAACCGCCAGATGACGCGCACCGTCAAAGAGCGCCTGTCGGCGTAGAGCAAGCGACGCCTGTAACGTCGATGCCGGAGGTACCCTCGACAGACAGTTTAGTTGTCAAGAGCCTGGTGCGGATTATTTCCACCGATAGCGACGGACGGCGAAAGAAATGTCGATCACCGCTCATAAGGCCCGGGAGATGCTGAAAAGGTCAGAAGGAAGGCAAGAGCCACCCCCTCCGTCGAGAGGGACTTCTAGCCTACCAGAAGGCTTTTCAGAAGGCGAGGGGAACCTTTCTTCGACGTTATGGGATAGGTCCCCCCCTGACCGATCTGGGGTACCTCATGAAACCCTAGAGAGACTCGAGTTCTGTATGGACAAAATGGAGAGGTTTATGGAGACTCCGAACCTTCCAACACCCAAGAGATCAAGAGAGGGACCTCAGGAGGATCCCAGGGCCAAGTACCCTAGGCTGTTTGATCCCCCCCAAGAGGATGTAGATTTATGACCTCACTGGAGAGGACCCCCCCCTTTCAGGAGGATGATGAATTCTTAGGCAATGAAGGGGAACAAAACCTAGAGGAGGAAGGTTTTGAAGACGACCCGGATATGGGTGGTGGGGGGCTTCGGAGAAGACCCAGAAGAAGGCACTTCACAGCCCTGGCAGTCCCCATCAGCGTTTTCAGACCCTGACGCCATAAACATGTCCCCTCCCAAGGACACGCCTATTAGGAATACGTCACCTATAGACGATCAACCTACCTTCAATGCACTACTGTGCAAGGCAGCAGTGCATTTTGAGATCGAGACCGGGGAAACTTCTCCTGACATCGACTTTGTAGAAAAGATCATTGAGAAACCCCCTGTCAGCCAAACCATTCCCCTTCTCGCCTCAGAAAACAGACAAATTATTCCTTCACTATCCACTCCCACGTTGATCAGAGGGATCAACCCGAGGATAGAAAAATGTAGTCCTTCTCCATCAGGGGCCACTCTGTACCAGACTCCTTAGTGGTGATAAATACGAGGAAGAGAGCAGGGGTCCCGCTGTCAACTAGCGAGGCACCACCAGATAAGGAGGGTAAAAAATGGTATGCCCTAGGAAAGAGGATTACAGCCTCAGCTGCCTTTTCTGCAAGAATTGCCAACAACTCTTTGCTGGCAAGTTATGCAGATGCACAATGGAGCAAACTACATAAAGACATTGAGGAGGTACCGGAACCCCTACGTACTCTGCTTCTAACCACGGTGTCTGAAGGGACCTTAGTCAACCAAAGCATCATCAAAAATACTCTGCATGCGGCAGAAACGGCTGGCCGTTCCCTAGTCCAAGGAATCCCCCTCAAACGCCATGTATGGCTACGTAATTCAGGCTTTAAACCTGATACACAAGCATCTCTAATTAACAGACCTATAGAAGATGCAAACCTCTTTGGTAAGGCGGTGGATGAGGCACTAGAGACCGCAAAGAAGGAATTTGACACCATCAAAACCCTAGACCAAATTTCAAGGCCTCCCAACAAACGTGGTTATGGCAACAAATGCTTTTTTCGAGGCCAACGCCAGCAGCAACAACAGCAGTAGCAATACTCTGCAGGTAACTGGTCCTCTAACCAAGGCACCAGTGGACAATACAACCAAAGAGGACAACATTGTGGCAAGGGAAGAGGTTGGGGTCCCACCCCTAGAAGTTCCCAAGCCACCAACACCAAATGACTCAGATTCGGGTCCCCTCCCATGCTTCGCCGGTTAACATCCTTTCTTCCAGCATGGGAGGGTATAACAGACTGCTGTGTACTATCAACCATAGCCCGCGGTTACTGTATAGAATTCAACAGTTCCCCTACATACAGACCCCCAAGGGGATGACGCATGTCACCAGAACACCTCGCCATAGTTCTTCAAGAAGTGGACCAACTACTAGAAAAAGGAGCTATAGAGGTCATGCCTCTATCCCAGGTAACAGAAGATATTTATTCAGTGTACTTCCTTGTACCCAAAAAGGACTTAACCATGCGCCCTGTACTAGATCTGCGCCCAGCGAACAAATTTGTCAAACCTCAAAAGTTTCGTATGGTGACTCTGCAGGAGGTAATCCCCCTGCTTTCACAGGGAGATTACATGACAACACTGGACATGATGAAAGATGCATACTTTCATATTTTAATGTTGCCAGTGCACAGGAAATAGCTCAGGTTCATGATAGAGGGCTAACACTACCAGTTCAGAGTGCTATCCTTCGGCATAGCATCAGCGCCGAGAGTATTCATGAAGGTACTGGCAGCGGCCCACCTGCGCAGGTTGTCCATCCCAGTATACCCTTACCTCGACGATTGGCTCATAACAGGGGATTCTTACGAAACATGTTTCTCAAATACCCAAAAGACTGTAGACCTTTTGTTTCAACTGGGCTTCTCCATCAACGAGAAGTCCAGTTTAGACCCCAGCCAGATCAAACAATTCCTAGGGGCTCTAATTCGAACAAAGGACGGCCTCGTCTTCCCCTCCAGCGAGAGGGTCTAAAACATGCTGTTTCAAATCCCTCAATATGTGGCTGGTCGAGAGGTGACGGTACGCAAAGCAATGCGCTTACTAGGAATGATGGCGTCATGTATTTACTTGGTACCTCGCGCGCCTACACATGCGCCCAATGCAAGTGTGTTTTACCAGCCAGTGGTGTCAGGCCAGCGGACAATGAGACGATCTAGTGGTGGTCTCGCAGGCCTTGGTTCTCTCGCTACGGTGGTGGTCGAAGGAAAACCTGGTAATGGCAAAACCATTCGCCACCCCCGCAGTGGAAGCCACTCTAACCACAGACGCATCCCTCACAGGATGGGGAGGGGGGGCCTCACCTATCCCATCAGACTTCTCACGGAGTTTGGACTCTGAGCGTAGCATCCAAGCACATAAACATACTGGAGCTACTAGCTGTGTTCAAGGCACTTAAAGCTTTCCAGGCACACCTGCAAGGGAAGACCGTGATGGTCCTCATGGAACGCACCACAGCCATGTACCCCCTTAACAAGCAAGGGGGCACTCACTCTCCAGAACTGTCCAGGCTGTCCCAGAACATCTGGAAGTGGGCTCTCAAACACATGTTCCTACTGTCACAACATGTACCAGGGGAACTCAATCTGCTAGCAGACAAACTCAGCAGAGACTTCCCTCTGCCCTCAGAGTACGAATGGCGGTTACACGAAGACATCCCAATGGGGATTCCCAGAAATAGATCTGTTTGCAACTCTGGAGAACTCCCAATACCAAGATTACGCCTCCAGGTACCCCCAGAACCAATCCAAGGGGAATGGTCTATCGATACCATGGTCATGGAAAATGTGTTTACGCTCCCCCCCCCCCCCCCCCCCCGACTCCCCTTCTCAAAAAGATAGTGCACAAGATGCACCAGGAACAAGTTACCATGATATGTGGGCCAGACAGCCTTGGTTCGCTCACTTGATGGAGATGTCACAGCGTGCGAATCTAAGCAGATACAACCATCAGATGATGGTTGTTAGATTCACATGCTGTGCATAGTCCGACATCCAGTGGTCACTGCGGAGTATTGCATTTTGTTTTTCGTAGTCGAAAAGGGGACGTCGACAAGGCGTGTCTGTAACACTATTCCTATAGTGACGTGCAGAGTACCCACAATCCCTCACGTGTCGAGGTCCCTCTGTTTCTATTTTTTCTGCCCTGAGGGAGCCTATTAGACGTGAGTGAGTACAGAAAAGAGAGATATAGAAGAAAGTCTATGTTCCTTCCATCCGAGCGGGGAGGAAGGGCGGGTGCATGTGAATCTAAGCATATACAACCATCAGAAATGCTTTTACGGTAAGTAATGCATATCTCTATCTCTATCTGATGCTTGTATCTGCTTTGATTCACATGCTGTGCATAGGCTGACATCTGGTGGAAGCTATGGAATATTAGTTGTTTTTGAAACTCAAAGGGACGTCAACAGGGTGTGTCAGTAATACTATCCCTAGTGTGACGTCCACTGTACCCATGATACCTCACGCGTAGGGTTCCCTCACGTAGTTTTTTTTCCGCCATTCTAGACGGACATGTATAGCAGAGTTCCTTTCGGCGTAAAGCCATTGACTGTTTACAATTAGCAATAGTATT
Source organism: Ambystoma mexicanum (assembly GCF_040938575.1). Lineage (NCBI taxonomy): Eukaryota > Metazoa > Chordata > Amphibia > Caudata > Ambystomatidae > Ambystoma > Ambystoma mexicanum. Next base: position 234,643,223 of record NC_090934.1, read on the forward strand.
TCCAACTATCCTTTCACCGACCTCCGAAACATCACGCCGGTGAAGACAGAGAAACTGCCCGTCGAAGACTACCGCGACGGACCGTTTTGGCCTTGGAAGGCCACCCCGGGCCTTATCCCAGAGAGGGAGAGAGGTGGAAGGCCATTTTAGGATGTATACACCCTCCTTCCTACAATTTGTTCGCCCAGCTGCCATAGCCTGTAATTATTGAAAATGCACCTTTTTAAATTGTGCCCCAAGTGTAATTGCAAATTCCTGTGTGTAGACAAACACTTAGTTTGTAACTTATGTCTCCCAGGAGACCACATTGAAACGTCTTGTCGAGCGTGCAGGCTCTTCAAGCCAAAGACTTTAAAGGACCGCTCCACAAAAGCTGGGTCCACTACGCCAGGCAGCACGAGGCCATGGGGGTAGAAGGCGCCTTTAGCGATGGCAGCGACACTGCACTTTCAGATGGCCAGGGCGACTGGGTACCCTCAGCTACGCAAGCGTAGGCCCCCTAAGGCCCCCGACCCTGTATGACAGGCTGGCAACCATGTTGTGGGGACTACACGGCGGTGGTTGCGCTACAAAGACGCACACCACTAAGCACATAAGCCCAGGTCAAGATTCGACAGATGAGTCGAGTGATCGACAGCGTTCGACACCCAGGGAAAGGTCCGCTGAGTCCCGGTCCTCTGGGCAATCTCACTCGATCACCTCACACGACAGGGCCCAACTGTCGAAAGACGGCAAGGGCGTTGCTCGTAAAACTCCCTCCGAAGGTCGATCGTCTGCGGACGAAGCCTCGGCCCTGTCCGCAACCGAAAATCAACACGCTACGTCAGACATAATAGTAGGCCCCAAAAAGGCGGTTAAGCACACCTCTGGGCCCTGGGGGTGGGGAGGAAACATCACAAAAAATCCTCTAAAACTCCTCGTAAGGACAAGAGCCCTCCTAGGGATAAAACCGATCAGAAGGAAAAACCTAGGGAAATCCAGGCCCATAGAGAAACCTACATGATCTAGGTCTATAGCTTAGAAGGAAAAATCTAAGGTGGTACCTCCCACAGATGAAGACTTGGGATAACCACAGGTTGAGGGGAAAGTCCTAAGTTCCAAAGAATGGTCTTCTCAAGACATAGACAGTGATGAGAAGAATTACCTTTATGGCCAATTTTTACAAGAAGAACCCTGATTACTTTCAGAGTTTCCACTCCACTCCCCCCACCTCATCTCCCTCTGATTCCCAAGCTTCTGCTCTACCTACTCAACCCACTTCTAGGAGGTATTGTACTAATGTCCCTTTACAAAGTATAGTCATAGACCCAGAATCTGATGTGGTCTCTCTTCCAACATTCTCTTATGACTAGCATTTAATTTGGAGTTGGAAAATGTCTTGATAACCACGAAGATCTCTACTTTGTAGAGGCAACTGACACTCAATTTGATGATTAGGATACAGCAGACCCTAATGAGGATGACGAGGACCAAGAGGCTGACCAGGAACCCAATATGTACTCTATAGACTCCCCTCTTAACCAAAACACTCCAGTCGTCGATTCTCTTATTGATCATCCACCCCTCTTCAATGAAGTACTAGGCAAAGCGGCTGAGCACTTTCAGATTGACACCCAGGAGGTACAGGAGGATAAGGACTTTGCAGAACAAATCCTTGGGGACAAAAAGACAGCAGCCCAGTTGATCCCGCTACTGAAATCAGTGCAGCGCAGAATACAGCCATCTTTAGAAGCCCCTAATCTCACACGGGCTGTAAACCCACGTGTAGAGAAATTTAGACCCGCACCTTCAGACTCATTTTATATTAGAGGTCAACTGAAACCAGACTCTTTAGTTGTGGCCACAACTAGAGAAAGAGCAGGCACACCCCTTGCTTCCTCTCAGGCTCCACCCGATAAGGAGAGCAAAAAGATTTTCTCCATGGGCAGAAACGTCGCCTTCTTTGGCCTATCAAACCGGAATAGCAAATAATGCAACACTCTTGGCTAGTTACAACTGCCACAAGTTGGAAGAAATGTCTGCTTTACTTTCGTCTGCCCCATACCCACTCAAATCCCATCTAGCAGGCAGATAATGCTGGAAGAGTCAATGCGCAGGGGTCCATTGTTAAAAGGCATGCATGGCTATGCCAGTCAGGTTTTAGGCCAGAAACGCAGGCCACTCTAATAAACATGCCTGTTCAACCCAACATGCTCTTCGGTAAGGCCGTAGAAGACACCCTGAAAACAGCAAAGGACGAGTATGACACGCTTAAATCTCTAGGTCAACTCACCAACAAGCCTTCCGTACAGAGGGGTAATGGCAATTTTCACCATTTTCGAAGCCAAAACTCAACGAGGATCCAGCTAGAGTCAGGGTCCGGGTTCCACCTGGGGAAATAATCCAGGGCTATCCTGGAGGACAACTGATAGGTTGGGGCAGAGGCCCTGCTCGAGGTGGCACACCACCTCAGAGCAAGTGGCATTCAGCTTCAGGTGCCCTCCCATGCTTCCCCAGTAGGAGGATGCATTTCCAGCTTCACCCACGTATGTGAGGGAATCGCCTCTGACAGATGGGTGCTGTCCACAGTAGCAGGCGGATACTGTATAGAACTACTCAACGTTCCCACGACCACCCCCCCCATGACAGAGGATCCACTTAGAAGAACACCAGCGTATCCTTCTCAAAGAGATGGCCACACGTCTATTAAAGGACGCCATCGAAGTCGTCCCGGCCAACCAGGTAAACAGTGGTATTTATTCAACTTATTCTTTGTGCCAAAGAAAGATCTAACAATGCGCCCAATATTAGATTTGCGCCCTTCAAACAAGTATGTCAAGCCACAAAAGTTCTGCATGACTATGCTACAAGAGGTAATCCCTCTACTAAAAAGGGGGTGGGGGGTTACATGGCAACACTGAATATGAAAGATGCCTATTTTCATATTTTAATGTTCCCAGCGCACAGTAGATTCTTGCGTTTCAAGATGTCGAACCAGCACTACCAATTCAAGGTGCTGCCCTTCGGAATAGCTTTGGCTCCAAGGGTATTCACAAAGGTACTGGCGGTGGTGGCAGTGCACTTGCGCAGGGAGGCAATCCCAGTGTACCCTTACCTGGGCGACTGGCTCATTACATGGGAATCGCCCCTGATTTGCAGACAAAACATTCAGAGAACAATCGCCCTCTTCTTTCAATTTGGCTTCCATCAACGAGAAAAAGTCAAGCTTAGTGCCAAGCACTTTAAAACAGTTCCTACGAACGGTCTTAAACACAGAAGAGGGGTTGGTCTTTCCATCAGAGGAAAGAGTTAAAAAAAAAATTATATCTATATAGATCTGAGGCTTGTGGAATCTGCTTAGATCACCGACATCTAGTGGAAGCTGCAGAGTATTACAGTTGTTTTTGAAACTCAAAGGGACGTCGACAGGGCATGCCAGTAATACTATCCCTAGTATGACATCCACTGTACCCATGGACCTACACGCGTCGAGGTCCCTCAGATTGTTTATTTTTCCACAATCGTGGCGGGTGCTTAATCGCAGAGTTCATTTCGGCTAACGCCATTTACTATTGTCAATTAGAGTTAGTTACTCTTCCTATCCTTTCTCTACTACCGACTTAGACTACATCGTCGGTGGTGGAAAGGAACCGACATCGAACAAGATCCTTGATTCTGCGACCCTTTCGGCCTTGGAAGGCCGCACCGGGCCTCTGCCCTAATATTAGGGAGAGCGGGGGGTGGTCATTGTAGAATTCATTTTCCCCTTTACACTCTCTCCTCCCTTGGCTGCCAGTTCCTTTAGCCATGGAAAACACTCAATTTAAATTTTGCCCTGGTTGTAATTAGAAATTCCCCTGGGTAGACAAGCACCGGGTGTGCAATCTGTCTAGCACGGGACCACAATGAGGAGAATTTTGAGCCTGCAAGCTCGTCAAGCCTAAAACACTTTAGGACCGGAAAATAAAACTGTAGTCCCATCACGCCATGCTGGCCGAGGCCACCATGTATGTCGAGGGATCCTACAGCGATGGCAGCATCGCGGTCTCTTCGGACGGCAAAGGTGACCGGGATCCATAGATTCCCAAGTGCAAGCCCCCGACCCCAATAGACAGGCCGGGGGCTCTGTTACGGGGCTGAAACCCAGTGGCGGCAGCAGCACTCGCACTACTCCCAGCACAGAGCACATAGCCAAGGGCCACGAATCGACGCAAACATCGACCAAAGGCCCACACACAGCGTCGAGGGGGAGGTCCATCGAATCCCTGTCCTCTGGGCACTCGAGGGCTTGATTGCTACAGGACAGGCCTCTTAAGTCAAAAGACGAATCGGACACCTTGTCCAAACCCTCGGCCAAACGTCGGAAGACGAGGCTTCGACTGCTCCACCGACGAAATTCGACACTCCACGTCAAATGGCCAAAAGCATTAAGAGCTCGGGGGTTAGCCCACTTGGTACAAAAACATGTCCCTAAAATTCTCCTGAAGGCGAAAACCTCTAGTAAACACTCCTCCAAGAGTCACAAGGAGAAGCTGAGCTCATCTCCTAGGGAAAAACACTGTTTCCCAGAAGGAAGGCACTATAACGGGGGCCTTGAAGAACAAGGGCCAGCTCACACCTCACGGCCATTCTACTCCCCAAGCCCAGTCGACTCCACAGGACCAGCCTACTCCTCAGCCCCAATCTACTCCTCTGGGGCAGATTATTCAGCAATTTGGACCTTGACAGGGTTATGACAAGGATTACTTTTGTTTAATTTCTTGGAGAAAAACCCACAAGCTATCCAAAACTTTGAAATCACGCCTCCTACTACTGAGGCAATGTCATCCCAGCCTGCAGCGAAGAGGCCACGCCCTGACACCCTTCCCATTTCATCTCAAGAGGATCTCCAAAATGCAGATCCCCCCCCCAAAAACCCCCTCCCCACAGCAGCGCTTACTGGCCTTAATGGGCACCTGCGTGAAAGGCGCTGAGCACCTTCGCTTGGCCAGGCCGATTGTGCTCTTTGGAAAGGTTCACTTTGCAGCCCCCCCTCTAAAGACACGATGGCTGTATTTAAAGAAGCCCTTAATCAGGCCTTTGTGCTTGCTGGCCAATTCTACACACTGTTCAACAACCCCACATCTATTTGAGCAGCACGATCCTATGGACATATTGGACAAAGGTCCACAAAATCACCCTTTTTTTATTGTTGCATTTTTGGTTTACATAAAACCTTATACAACATTTCATACACAATACAAATATACATTTCATGTGTTTATAATACAAAATATACAATTCTAGACTAAAAGGATAAAAAGAGATTTCATACAAAAAATCACACAAATACACAAATGTTCTTAATAAATTTCAATAGAATCCTCTCCCAGCCCTTAATTAGTTATTCTCTATTTACTTTGTACATTTTTGCATATGAAATTTTTTGTTTCCAATTCCTCCATTATATTTTGAAGCAGTGAATTCAATGCTAGAATTAAAGAAACATTTACTCCCCACATACGACTCCAAAACAAATGGCTAGACATCTCAAGATCTCTATTAAATCTATCTTTAAGATGGAATGCTCGTTTGGACTCAAAATGAGTACAAGATAGAACAAGGTGCTTTAGAGTTTCTAACATGTTAATTTCTCCACAGAAACGACATGCTAGGCTAATTCGATTTTGGTTGAGCACCTTTTCTTTATGTCCCCAGTCCTGAATCCTTTCTAAAGCCGGCATCTGATTGATTCTAAAACGCATATATGTTAATCTCGCCTTATCACACGGGAATCTTTGTAAGTAGAGAGGAATACATTCCCTTGCATGACCAAAGTTAGCATACTCCTTATATGAGGAGTAAGACACTACACCGTTTATTGTGTCCACCCAATCTGCCTTAAATAGAGCTCTTGACTAGTCCGGGTCGCTCTTCTAGATCTTCTAGACAAAGACCTAGACTGTCTAATAAACAATTTTATCCCCGAATTTTCTGATGGATTTTACTGACCCTGATTTAACAACCCTATTCAACAGCTCATAGAGGGTGTTTACAGGTGGATCATTTATCTTTCTATACAAGGATAGCTGACTCCATAAGTATCTCGCTTTGAGTGAAATAAGCGAAAACTCATGTCGAATAATGGCATTGGGGACTGCCATAGGTAGGCCAAGTACTTCTTTCCACATTTTCCCCGGAACCACATTCAGAAATGAGCTCATATCATGGGTGCAGATATCCAAACCATACAAAAGGACCGGCTCACATTTTGCAAGATAGAAACGTTGTATCGGTAGGAACGAGAATTTACATACCCTGACCTTCAAAAATTTCATGTGACCCTTTAATTTAGACATTTTCTCTTCCAGGCTCATTTTCCACATCTTCAAAGTAGATTTGTTAGTAAAGTTATAACCTAGATATGTTATTGCCTGGACCTGTTCCACCTGTTCATCGCCCATCTTCCAAATATAGGACTTATTGGTTCTTTTCTTAGTAACCAAAATCGTTTGAGATTTGGATGCATTCGGGGAGAGGTTATTTGCTATTGCATACTGATAGAAAATATCCATCTTTCTACGCAGGCCCCGAGGAGAATGATCAAAGAGAATAAAAGCATCAGCAAGGGCCATCCACTCAATAGCCAAGCACCCCAACCTAACCGGCGCATTGGAAGGGCCCTGCCACATGTCCTCCACATCGCTGACGTATAGGTTGAAGAGCGTGGGAGCAAGTGAACAGCCCTGCTTAACCCCAACCTTAGTGTCAATGGCCTCAGATAGCGTGCCTTCCTGAGTCAAACAAACCCTGACTGAGGTATTGTTATGCAACAGAGCCAGGAGTTGGACAATCTTGTGAGGAGTATTCATTCTTAACATTTTAGTCCACAGTCTTGATCTGAGAACCCCGTCAAAGGCATTGGAAAGGTCCAAGGATGCCATAAAAACATCACCCATGTTAGTTTGATGGACAGTATCTCTCAGATGGGCCAGAATGTTCCCATTGAAGTCTGTTCCTAAACCCTCTCTGAAGCCCACCTGAAATTTACTAAAACAGGCATTCCTCATCACTTTATTAAGATCCCTTAAGAGAAAAATGCCAAAGATCTTACTAGCTGCATCTAAAAGTGCTATGGGTCTATAATTCTGGGGGTTGAGAACATCTCCTTTTTTAAATATGGGTACAATAATACTTTGAGTCCAAGATTTAGGAATGGTATGGTTTTTAAAAATATCATCAAATATGGTTTTTAACAATTTAGCCCACATTTCAGGTGCTGTCTTTATTACAAAATGGAGGAATACCGTCGGGGCCCAGCGCTCTAGATGGTTTGAGGTTAATAGCCCACATGATGTCCTCAAAATCCCACGAACAATCGCCCACCTCTGGAGGACCTAAATCCATGTCCTGTTCCTTAGAGAAGGCGGAAGGCAATGCACACTTTTTCTTGTAGTAAGACCACCATCCCTCTGCTTGGATAGGGCAATCAAGTTGGTCTTTAGTCGGCCTCAACATGTTGTTAACAGTAGCCCAAAATGTAACCTCTCTGCCCTTACAGAGATTGTGCATTATCAACTGGTGAACTTCAAGATGATATTCGATTTTCAGGGACTTAATCAAATTTTTGTTTCATGATTTTTTTTCTTCCTAAGCTGTAACTCAGCAAAAGAGATGGGTAGTTTCTTCATAATCTTTAGTTACCCATTTTTGATACACTTGGATCTTTGGATTCTAGAATCACTAACCTTCTCCCTAAATTTCAGCTTCTCCATATCACCTATCCTACTGATTTTGTAGACACATGGCAATATAATAGTGTTGTAATAAAATCCCCCTATTGAGGGATTCCTTTCCCCACTAATTCGGTGCGACTCTAGGGTCAAATTTTCTAACAACAAAGTATTACATTTCTTAATAATTTTCTTATTCCATACAATCCTTCTATTATTTGACATCTTTGCGCCCATGGACATAGGATTAATGTGCGTACCCAAACCTAGAAGCGATAAGGAAAAGCACAGGGGGATGTGATCGCCCAACTCTACCTCCGAGTGTCAATTTTCCACAAGCCTGTTTCCAGCTATTGGATACATAAACAAAGTCAATTCTGGAACTTACTTCCTCTTTTCCAGGTATATTTGGGTAAATTCCAATCCGAGGCATGAGTCATCCCAGGTCCCAATGTTCAAGGAATGTATCCCACCTTCTACCTCTCTTGAGGTTAGTATGAAGCATTTTAGGGATCACCCCTCTTTCATTTAACATAGCACCCTCAGCACAGGCCGAATTAAAATCACCTCCTATAATAATACGATTACCATACCCCTTCTCAAACCAACCCCCTAGGATCCCTCCAAGAGAATCCTCCACTGTATCTATGGTCACCTTTAGTGGATTCCAATATATATTCAACAGGAGGATAGGATCTACACTGTTCTCTGACGATAAGACAATGCCTAGAAGCCAATCACTCTTATAAATCACAGAGCCATGAAACCCCAAATTACGATCCACAGCGATAATCAGACCACCACATGGCCGCCCGGTAAGCCCCCTGGATGCTTTTGAGGAGAAGGTATAAAAACCTTCTATATACATATCAGACAACCTCATAGTTTCCTGAAAAAAATATATACGGGGCAGGTATAATTTTCCCCTTTAGTCAAAAAAGTGTTTAGATGCGGAGGATCTCAAGAGTTCCAGGAAATGAAGTCAATGCTAACATAGTTAGGAACACCCATTGCCTTGTCTAAGGGTCTCTAAAGTTTTAAGCACTGGTTGCAACCATGACCAATCCTTACCACTGTTAAGAAAACTGGAAATTAGAGCCAACCCTGGATCTACATTTTCTACTTTTTTATTACCCAAATGGGTGATTTGTTCTATTTGGGAGTTAATTGGTTCCTTATATTGAAGGAAATTGTCGGCCTCTTTATCATCCGCTAATGTAATTAGATCATAGCCCAAAGAATTAGATTTTTTTCTTGGGCACGTACCATATCTGCAACCATCACAGAATGAAAACAACTTACCATTCGATGGTTGTTATAATCAGGTAATACTATAGCTTCTATATAATCTGTTATAGCCCGCAATAAAGGAATTTTTTTAAACACATTTAAAAGATGTGTTCTATTTAAATTTGCCTGGGGGACAATTTTATTATTATTAATCCAACCCAAAATCATACCTGTATGGATCTTAGGAAGTGTCTGGGCCAAAGTCGATTGGATCTTTGTATTATCTACAGAAGATTTCACTAATGCATTTCCATGAGAATCCTGAATTTTGGAAGTCTGTGTATCTAAGGGACTTACTGTAATGCTCACCTGATTCCCACGGAGGCGCCGATCTGTTCTGGACTGCTATGACCTCTTCTAAGGTGATGCGCAGGACTCGGAAGACGGACTGGACCGGACGCCCAAACCTCGCCTGTCTGGCCCGTAGAAGAATCCTTCTGTAGATGGAAAAGGGGATTAACTGTCTGCTGGATAATGTGTCGGATTCCCCCCCTTCCCCCTCTCACACTCCTCGAACCCCCTCTGCGATTCCCCGTAGAGTCTCACCTTAGAGTCTGAAAGGGCGAGCTCTCCATCCTGGTCCGATGCAGGGGCACGTTGATTTCCAGTTACTTCACTGGATCTCGGGTTTGGTGAGTATTCAACTCCGCTTGACTTTTCCGATATGAGGCCGTAAGTAATCAGTTGCAAAAGTTCAAGCCTTAATTGTCCGTTGTCCTTTTCTCTATTTCAGATGTAGGAAGAAGAATCCGCGTAGAGGAATGGATTCGCCGAAGGTAACTCTGGTGAGTCTTTTTGATGGATGGTTCCCTTAGTGATCTTGCTTTCACCCACTAATGCGTGTGTCTTTTTCCCCTTAGGGGCCGGGGTACGGAAGTGCCAAAGAAGCGGCGCAGACCCGAGGTGAAGAAAGATTTTCCCAACAATAATCAGGTAAGTCTTAAGGTGGAAGAATCAGGCCTTCCTCGATCTGCGCTCACCTTTGTTTTGTCTCTTTTTCTCCTTAGGCGCTGAAAGGCGACGGATGTTGCCAATGGTGGCTGAAGAGCCCGAGGGCGCCTCGTGAAGGTGAGTGGAACGCGGCGCTACAGCGAGCGATGCAATGCGCTTCTAAAAATGTCTTTTCTCAGGATCGTCGGAGTGATGGTTCCGGACTCCGGATGGAGATGGGTAAAGTTCAATTATTCACCTTTCTCTCCTTTCCTTCCTTTTCAGGTGTTCCAGGTTGCAGGCGGGCGTGGCTGGAGCCAGGATGCAGGAGCAGACACGCTGAGCGTCCAGCTGCTAGATGCAGAACAACGCGAAGCGTGAGCTGCTGTCTGGGCGTGGTTTAAATAGCCCCCAAAGTAGTTCCAGGTAAGTATTCTTCCTCAGCCACGCCCGAGTGGTAAAATAGTCCCATAGGTAAAATAGTCCCTTTCAGACCTCAAGGAGGTCTGGTTCCGGCAGCATGGTCTGCATCAGGTAAGTCCATCCAAGCACTCCCAAAATGAGCCTGGCGCCTATGGTGCCAGGACTGATGCCTTCTATGAGCCTGGCGCCAAAGGACAATGTCCAAAGAGCCCCTATAAGGGGTTGCTGGGTCCCTCCCTGGGGACATGTCTGCTTTCGGGGACGCTGGCCCTGAACTGGCTTCCCAGGAGTAGGCATCATGACACTTACCCCCACATTATTAAAAGTAGAACCACTCCCACACTCGACCACATCAATCGGTCCATTGGAGGAGGGAATATAGGAATATGGTGTCGTGGCATTACTTGGGCAATGGGGGTAGGAATAGATTGTTGCGTTCCTATTGATGTTCTAGCATGTTTGGTGCTAATTATTTTGTCATCTTAGTTTGCTTAGTTTGTGGGCGCTCTTGCCTAATTCTCAATAAATTGCTCTCTTCTATATTAGGGTTGGTGTTATTTTCCCCCCTCATTGAAGGTCCTCTATTACTAACTTCCCCCTGCACCTGGCCTTCTTCCCTTTTTAAGCCCTTAGCTACCCCACGATCATCAATCTCTTCTTGAATAGAAATATTCCTAATTGCTTTAAGATTGGAGTTTCTGCCTTTGATTGTAGTATTGGGCATATTTTTAGTTTTTTTGAGCATCCTAACTTGTCTTTTTGTTTTTTAACGTCTATACACAGGGGATTGAGATGCCTCATTGATGTCATGGTTAGAGCTATTAACAGGACATACTTCATTGGGCTCCGTTGTTCTACCCGTTTCCAATACCGGATCTGCGAATTTGTTCTCCATATGTTTTATCTTTTGTTTACATTTTTGCCCCTTTTTAGGTTTGTTAAATAGTTATAGCATCTTCACTACTAATATTCAAACATTCCCCCTCCTTGGACATTCCCCTCTCATTCTCCTGAGCACTAAGATTTTCTATATCCTTTTCTTGATTATGTTCCCCTGTTCCTTTTGCAATAACATCCAATAGAACAGAAGGACTATCTGGATAACTCAAATCCTTTCCATGGTTATTTTGTAATTTTTTTTACTTCCTTGTGTAGGGAATTCTTGGTCCACTATCCTCTATCTGATGAGGTAGGGCAATCCCCTGAAAGCATAATTTCCAACAGAGTGGTGATTTTAGCATCCATAGTTGCCAACCTCCTATCTTGGTCCTCTCTGTATTTCTCATATAGCTTCTGTTATTTAGTGTTATGATCCTTATCAGTCTTACCCTTCACAAAACCCTCCAAAAATGCCAAAACTGTAATTAATTGATTGAAGGCGGCTTGTTGGCCCACCATGGTACCACCGAGCATCTCTTGGGACTCACCCAGGGTTTTCAAAGCCAAATTTAAACTAATGTGTAGGTTAGATAGGAGTGGTAGCAGAGAATCTCCTCTATCCTCCCTATCCCAACATGACTTCATGTTGATCCTTACCTACAGTAGGCCTATCCGATGTTGTAGGATCTGGTTCAGTGGCACTGTCTACTATTTTAGATCGATTTTGCCCTTCCTTATTAGGTTGGGTAGATGCTATCTTCTTATGTATGCAAATCGTGGATGTCCCTAATAATTGTCTAGTATAGGTTTCTTATTTACCCCCTTGTTGTTTTCCCAACATAATAGTATCTCTATATTCTAATGGTGGACCACTTAAAGCCCCCTCAGATAGACTTCTCCCATCCTTACCCTTAGTTTGAACTCTCCCTGACGGCATTTCTAAATCAATAATTTCTTTAAGCAAATCACCAGTGGCATCTGCCATAAGCAAAAAGAATCGTCTAAATCGGCCTCCTCAATCGATTGATTAAGCTTATGATTTAAGCAAACGGGATTTCCTTTGGATTGTTCTCCCCATTGGTATCCTTAGACATTATTGGGCTAGTGGCGTCTTGTAATTTATCATGTGCACTTTCTCCAAAAATGAACACTGCTGGCGAAATAGGAGTACAATGATTAGTAGCAAACTGGTAATGACACTTATTATTACCTGTCATATTCAATCTAGATTGATCTAAGCCAAGGGTTTTCCTAGCTTTCATTTTTTCACTAAAGATCATTTTCTGAAGAGGGGTGGATGCATGAAAACAAACTACCCTTTTAAGACCACATAAACTTTGTTGGAGACATTCTTTGTCTGTAAGATCTTGTCTACAGTCCAACATTTCCCTATGAGTCCCAGGAGCATCTGTGTCTAGTATAACTTGATTCCCCCCGTAAGTACTCGTGTCTCTCCTCCACTGACTGCCACTGAAGTATTAGTGGCAACCCTATTTTCCATACAATCCATATTAGTAGGGACCTCACTATTGATCGGCAAGCTTGATTGCACCTCTATTACTTTATACTCTTCACTTTCCACAGTTTCAAACCCGCTTCTAAGTGCAGGCATATTCAAATATATTAATTGTACACAAACACTCTTTACTAATAAAAGAATTTTAAAAAGAGAGAGGAGAGTACAACTCACAGCCTCTAATTAGAAATCAGCGGAGTAAAACTTTAAACTTTCCAGAAAATAAAACGCAACCTAATAAAACAATGGTGAATATTAAAAAGATACCCGACTGTAAAAATTGGAAATAAGATGCAAAATAAAAGCTGAGAGGGAAAGCAATTTAGTTAAAATATATATCACATTCAACACATTTCAGAATCACTATAGCCTAAATTTAAAGTATTCTTATTAAGTATTCACTGCCTTGGTAACGCCCGATGGCTTGAGGAGCCGCCTTAGTCCGTCTCTCCTCCCCAGTGCCCAACAAAATAAAGCTGTCAACTGGCTCTAGTATCCTCCTTAGGAGTTAAATAATCATAAATCCTCCCGAAAAACAGCCCTCCAACACAAACTTAAAAAAGCTAGACGAGATGGACAATGACCGGACTCACTAGAGGTTCCTGCCCAATAGCTGAGAGCCCTGGTAGGAAGGCTAATAAACCCTACTACAGCCAATTTTAGTAGAAAACATTTGCCGGGTGCTGATATTACCCACAAAGACTCCTTTGTTGGCGGGAGCCTACCAGAGCCGAACAGCAGCCAAACAGTACAGTTATTGCTGCGCCCTTGTCCCCTCTGCGGGCTTAACGCTGCAAGGGCAGCTGGTCCTCCAATAAATGGTGAGTGGATGTCACGTGATCAGTCACGTGGCCTGGACGAGGTCCGCCTCCTCCAGGAAGCACAGGCACCACAGCAAGAGCTCTCGAGCGCTCGCAGTGCTGTGACAGAGTAGATAAAAAGGGGATGTTCCTTTCAGCAAAGCGATCTTTCCAAATGCAGCAAAATCACCCTATACTACCCTTTCATGTAGCACTCCAAAAAAGAGTAATGGCAAACTGGGAGTTTCTGGAATCTAGCCCTACAGTTAATGGCAACCTCACCAAAAAATACAGGCCATCTAGTAGCGACCCTAGCTACCTGTCATAACATCCGAAGGTTTAGTGGTTCAAGCAGCTATGACCAACTATCACTCCAGAGAGGGATGATAAACGTATTGATTCATGGGCAGAGTTTTTTTGGCTGGAAGCATGGCAATAAAGTCCGACTCCACATGTGCACTGGCAAAATTCACATTCACCCAGTGGAACTGTAGAGCTATGGTGGCGGATCACATCCCCGAAGAGGAGGAAAGAGACAGCTTCATGAACCTGATAAGAGATGGAAAAGAAGCCATGTGGGAGTTTCTCCAATAAGGTCTGGGCTCTGCTGACATTATCAGCAGAGCCATGGCGGCAAGCACCGTTATACGCAGGTTTGTGTGGCTGAGGCAGTCAGGATTTGCACCAGACGTACAATCTACACTCCTCAACCTGCCCTATGACGGCTCTCATTTATTTGGTAATCAGGCTGATGAAAGCCTTGAAAAGCTGCAGACCACAAAAGCGGCAGCCAAGTCCCTAGGTGCCGCCATCAGGCAGCCACAGCCATTACACCCCAGCGGATCATCGTGGAGGGGCAAGTCCTTTTGATTCTATTCCTCAGTTGGAAGAGTGAGGACAAGCCCGTTGACTAGGACAAAGAAGATTTCCTCATGGTGAACGAATGAGGTGCAAAGCCCGCCCAAGCAGCAGCGTCTTTACAATCAGCCTCTCCTTCAGCTGCCTCCAAACTTCTGAGGTCTTGATGCACGACACCCTGGTGGAAGGCAGACTGTCGGAGCATCTGAAAGAATGGCACGGTATTACTTGGGATGCATGGGCACTGTAAACAGTAGCCCAAGGTTACTGCCTCCCCTTTATACAAAAACCTCTGGATCATCCACCGGGAAGCCATTCACTAAATGTTGCAGATCCATTCCTGTTGCAGGACATTTTTATCCTGCTAGAGAAAGGTGCTATAGAACCAGTACCTGTAATGGAGAGGAACAGAGGATGGTACTCTTCCCTATTTCCTAATCCCCAAAAAGGACCGAGGATTGAGACCCATCTTGGACTTGAGATACTTGAACAAGTTCCTCAGGAAGGACAAGTTCAAGATGGTCACACTTTCTCAGATCCTTCAGGCCCTCCAGCTCCAGGATTGGATGGTGTCCTTGGACCTGCAGCATGCTTACTTTAATGTGCCTATCCATCACAAGCAGAGAGTACCTGAGGTTCGCTGTTGGCGTTTCTCATTATCCGTTTTGAGTCCTGCCGTTCGGGCTGACCTCCGCCTGAGGGTTTTCACCAAGCTGATGGTGGTAGTGGCACCGAGTCTCGGGAGGTGTGGGGGGATTCACGTCTACTCCTGCCTGGACGATTGGCTGATCAGGGCACGTTCACCCTAACCGGCCCAGGAACATCTCAGCATAACCTGCCACTGTCTCAATGGACTTGGCTTCTCCCTCAATTACAAGTCTTCCCACATGATACCATCTCAGACTCCAGTTCATTGGAGCGGTCCTGGATGCATCCAGGTTGCTTGGCCTCATGGCATCCTGCATTTTTCTGGTGCCGGAGGCCCGCCTAGAATGAGATCCCTTCAATGGGCTCTCAGGACACAGTTGTCCCAATTCTCAGGCAGGAGGTCAGACCTTCTTCGGGTTCCAGGCAGAGTAGCACAGAGATCTCCTGTGGTGGGCCTGCAAGGACAACATCCTGAAGGGAGAACCTTTTTGGCAGCCATGGCCGGAGATTACCATATTTGCAGACTCCTCACTCAAGGGGAGGGGGGCCCACACCAGTGACCTGACGGTCAGTGGTCGTTGTCTCCATCGGAGTCCAAACTACATATCAACCTTTTGGTGCTAACAGCAATCAGACTAGCGTTGAAGGCCTTCCTGCCCTCTGTAGGGGAAATAATGTCCTGATAATGACAGACCGCACAGTGGCCATGTACTACCTCAACAAAAGGTGTAGGGTCACTACCACTGTACAGAGAGGCAATGCAGCTCTGGTTCTGGGCAATTCAAGAAGGAATAGACCTGTCTGCAGTTCACTTAGCTAGCGAGGAGAACACAGCGGTGGACACGCTGAGCAGCCAGAGCACAGTCTCCCACGAGTGGGAACTAGCCCAGGAACTCCTTCAAGAGATCTTCACTCTTTGGGTAACCCCTCGAGTGGATATGTTGACAACCAGTGTCAACCGAAAGTGCAAACTGTACTGCTCCAGGGAATTTCACCCAAGAGGAGCTCTAGGAGACGCATTTGTAGTGGACAGGGAGTTTGCACTCCTGTACGCGTTTCCTCCAGGCCCCATCATTCCTCACGTAATCAGGAGGTTGAGAACGTTTGGGAAACCCATGATCCGAATTGCTCCGGATTAGGCCTGGAGGACGTGGTACCCGGACCTTCTGGACACGTGTATCTGCCCTCCATCAATATGTCTTCCACAAATAGAGGACCTTCTCTCGCGAGAGGAGGGTCTGGTTCTCCATCCAGAGGTCAAGACACTCAACCTTCACGCATGGTTTCTGAGCGGTTGAGATGCAAGGATTGGGACCTCCCTGATGACCTAATGGAGATTTTGCTTTCGGCCAGAAAGCCAGCAACAAATTCCTTATGCCGCTGCTGGTGGAACAAGTTCTACAGGTGGTGCAGGGAAAAGGATGTGGACCCTTTTCAATGTGATACGGCTACAGTGTTAACTTTTTTGCTGATTTTAGCTAACCTGGGGCTCCAGATTGGAACAATTGAGGGTTATCTTGCAGCGCTTTCCATATACAAGCGGACCTTGGAGGAGGCATCATATTTCAAAGTACACTTACTCAGTTTCTTAAAGGACTCACAAATGTGTTTCCTCCTACACCTGTCCAAGTCCCACCTTGGCACCATAATTTGTTCTTAAAGTTTTTGACGTGTGCTCCTTTTGAGCCACTGCATTCCTGCTCATTAAGGTTGCTAACGTTAAAAACTATTGTGGTAGTTGCGATTACATCAGCCCGCAGGGTGTGAGTTGCAGGCCTTATCCTGTAAACTTCTGTTTACCACTTTTTACAAGGATACTTTTGTCCTTAAAGTCAAACCCTCTTTTCTACCTAAAATTGTATCGGATTATCATTTAGCACAGACGATTGTGCATACTGCCTTTGATCCACCACCTCATCCTGGCAAGGAAAAGGAAAGGTTTATATCCTTGATCCAAGGAGAGCTCTAAGCTTTTATGTTATAAGTATGGCAGTTACGTCAACACAACTTTTCATTGGATATACAGTACACAAACTAGGTCTGTCAGTTACCAAACTACCTAGATGGATAATGCTGGCTATTTCAGAGGCCTGTTTAAGGGCTCATTCCACTAGGGGCATGGCAACTTCCTCTGCCCTTCAGCAGGGATTTCCGATAAAGCATATCTGCGAGGGAGCTACATGGTCTACCATCCACACGTCTACGAAACATTGTTTAGACACTTCTAACAATGAGGAAAGATTTGGGAACGCAGTTCTATACTCGATTCTTGACAAACAACACTGAAATTCTTACACCCTCCTCTAAAAGTACTTAATACTACTTTGGGAGTCTGTCCTAAAATGAGGAATATGTGGGATGACACAGTTCATTTGAAGAACAAGTTACTTACCCCTGGTAACTTTCTTTCGACTGGATGTTCCTCCCACCTATTCCTCATCTACACTCCCAACCTACCCCACTGTAGAATTTCCAAGCATTAGACTTTGCGTTCTTTTAAAGTCTGATAAATCAAAGGCACTTAATGTCGTAAATTCTGCATATGGGTGGCGTAAAAACAGAACTGAAGCCAACGGGCGCTGTGCGTGTTAGATATACTCGAGGATGACTTCCACCAAGATGGAAGCTCTCGAGGGACATCAGGTCGCATGGGTCGACACACAGCACCCTCTGCCGAGAAGAAACATGTTTCCTAAGCAGCTGAAGCTGGAAATGAAGATATCTTTTTTTTTTTTTTTTTTTTTTTTTTATTTGAACCTTCAGACTTGATTGGCTCAGTGCTCACACTGTGGCATCAGACCTTTGTTACAACATAAAGAGTTTTGTTAGTTTCCTCACTAAACATACAGTTCAGTATTTTCAATGACACTTCAGCATCTTGTCTAAAAGGAAACAAGGAAGACAACCAGTTTTCGATCAATGATCATAAAAAGCCTCCAGCTCTAAAGAGTCTATAAAATCTACCACAGCACAGCTTAATTTCACTGAACTGCCAGCCATTGCATATGACCACCAGTCCCGAGATTCAAAGTTCACTGGACTGAAGCTTCCCAAGTGCAGAGTTCGTTTTTGTATGATCGGAGTACATTTTGTAAGTAAATGTTCCAAAGATTCAATTTCTTTCAGGCAGAAGCGACACTTATTGTCATTTACGTCTTTTAAATGACGAAGCCACATCATCGCCTTGGTTTTTATTGAATTTAAGCGAATACGTAGAAATTGCTCACGATGATGTCGGGAGGGACAATTTGTTAGGTAGCAACATGGTACTCCTAACTTATGTGCTCCTAACCCGGAGTCTAAAGTCGTTGGCATCCTTAGACGTTCGTCATTATTTTGAATCCAACATGAAAGTTCAAATTTTTTTTTCACGGCTTGTGGTCTCGTTACCAAAGCTTCTACTGTTAAATCGGCTTGTTTTAGGATCTGTTCCATACATAATTTCCACTCTTCCAGGAGAATTGAATTTCCCGTACCTGGTCTGGAGGAGAAAACTTGATAAGCTGGTGGAATTGGCGTTGAGATCATTTTCCGCAGAGCCATCAAGGATTTCTACATGACACATGCATGAAGAGAATTCAAAGAAAGTTCATATCTTAACTGCTTCATTGAGATATACGCCGGTATCCTCAGAACTCGCTGCCAAAAAATGCCTTCTAATTTATTCCAAAAGGTGATGTCAATGTTCCATCCCGCTTCAGACCCAAAAGTTATTGCTGGAACTACTTTTTGGGTATAAAATGTCAGTACGGGGGTTAAGGTAAATTTTCCGTATGTTTTATACAACAACTGAGCTTGAATACTGAACTGAATCATTCGATTTGTCATGTCATTTTTCCAATGCTGTTCACACAATGAATTGTTAAATGAGATTCCCAGATATCTTATTGAGTCTACCACTTCCAGATGTTTATCATCAATTTTCCATCTAAATTGATTTTTATTTTTGGTATTTGTCCTACCAATGATGATTATTTTGTTTTTTTCAGTGTTTAATACCAAATCATTTTAATTTAGATAGTCATGTAGATTTGTTATTTGCCTTTGTAAACCTATCGGGGTCTTATCTAAGAGAACCACGTCATCAGCGTAAATGATGTATCCGATTTCTGTATTATTTAAGATAGGCGGAAAACATCTTAAACTTTTACGATGTGCTGGAATATCAGCAATAAACAGTTTAAATAACTCGGCAGCCAATGGGCAGCCTTGTTTCACGCCCATTTTTGTAGATATCTGATTAGATAAGGTGCCTTGGATATTCAACCTTATGCTGATGACGGTATTTGAGTATAACGCTCTTATAGGTCCAATTAAGTTACTGGGACATTTCCAATTTTCGCCACAATTTTGATCGATTGATGCTATCAAAAGCCCCCGTAGATCAATGAAAGCTACATACAATCGTGATTTAGTTCTTAAACTTTCAACTTTCAAAATAGTCATTAATAGGAGATTCACCTCGACACCAACTCCTTTGGTAAAACCTGTTTGCCGTATGTCCGGAATTTGTTTCATAACAGACCATTGTACCAGCTTCTGGCGTAAAAATGAAGCAAATATTTTCCCAATAGTATCTGACAGGGCAATCGGGCGATAATTAGTTGGATCTGCCCGATTTCCCTTTTTATAGATGGGAACTATTATTGCTTCACGCCAAGACACCGGAATCGTCATTGTTTCTGATAATCGTAGGAACAATGATTCCATGAACATTGCCCATTCATCTTCATCTTTTTTCAACATTACGTTAGTTATTAGATCTGGACCAGCAGCATGTGAATTTTTTAGGGTCCGTATTATTGCTTCAGCTGAGATTTGCATGTCCCATGATGACAAATTATGTTCAGCAGATCTTGTTTCTTCATGCTGTGAATTTCTGAAGATTTTAGTAAAATGAAGTTCCCATTGTGACGCATCGTTCCCATTTGACAAATCAGAGTGATGTTTTGAGTTTCCTGTGTTCAGGCTTGCCCAGATTTCTCGAATGTTTCTGGACTAACTGTTTCATTAATAGCTCTCCTTTGTCTTGCTCAATAATCATTTTTTGGGATTTTAGCCAATTCCGATACAATTGTCGAAGTTTTTTTATTGCAATTTTGATGGATGCTATTGCAAAACGTGATTTTTTCAATTTCCTCCCGTCACGTCGCATGGCCTTTTTTGCTAGCGTCAATAATGTTGATGACAAATGTTTGTGTTTGTCCCATAACCAGTTTAGAGGCTCTTACAGTGACGAAATCCGAAAGCAAGGGAACATAATCAACCGACATTGATTTGTCATAGAGAAGCTTCTGATTTAGTTTTTGTATTTTGGAACCATTTATCCTAAGGCGATTTCCGCCAGCATTCACAGAAAGTGGTATATTATGAATTCTTGTTTCATTTGTCCATTCCACTGGACAGGCCAACCGCAACAAGTTATGGTCACTATTTGACATAGGAGATATTAACAGTGACAAATCCTATTCAAATAGATTTTGGGAGACCCAGAAAAAGTCAATGATCGATTGTGCATTATGATCCGACCACGTTTGCTTTGGCGGTTGATCACCTGGCACGTGACCATTTACCATTTTACAGTTGCGATTTCCTAATACATGGCTCCAACAGTGCGCTCGACTACTTACTTCATTTTTTGGTGATAGTTTAAACACATGATTAACTTGGTCGTATTTGAACCACGTACAATTTAAATCTCCAGCGCAAATTATTGAGACGTTCTTATAATTCAATATTGCTTTGACAATAAGATGTTTTATTGAATCCAGAAACGATTTTGTGCTGATTTTTTTCGGGTTCCAGTATCCATTTAGTATAAGCAGGTGCTTCCTTATATTCATATTTTTGTTATTTGTTTGAAGTAAGGCTCCTTGCACATATGGATTAGGACTAAGAGTCGATAAGCCGCCACCACGTGTTTATTCTAATCATCATCAACAGTCCAGAGGAAGGACGCCTCTTTGTGGTTTTAATAGCAGGGTTTAAGAGAATCACAAAGCCATCTCTTGCTGGTGGATCGCTTAACCATGTCTCTTGCAGGCAGATGGCAAAAACCTTTTTTATCTCGACATCAAATCGGTTGAACAAATGAGTAAATCCTCTCGTATTCCAGGACAGAAATTCCCGAATACTTTCATTTTCAATTGCTGGTGGCTAGTGCCAAGCATTTTTGTTCTTTTGTGTTTTGTATTTGATGGTCTTCTTTGTGCATGATCTTTGGAAGCCTGGAATTTGCATTTCTCGACGTAAATTAGCATATCTTTGTTCTAAATTTTTATGAGAGGTACTCTTCAAACTGGTCGTAGAAGTCTCTGAACCAGAACTAATTGGTTCAACCGATATATCAAATCCAAACATCAACAGTTCGTCAGAGGCATTCAGGATAGTGTTACGAACAGAAGCTGAGGAAATGTGCAAGAGCACTTGGTCACAACACCGCTCAGTTGCGTACTCCACAATTTTTATATCATCGGATGTGATTGTTCGAAGTGATGGAATGCAAGAAAATAATTTCATCACATTATTGCGGTTTAAATTCAAATCATCATCCTCTTGATGGAGATTTTGCAGTCTCAATTTATAGTTTGAGGTTTTGTTGTCTGATTTCAAAGATGTGGAAGCACGAGAGAGGTAATGAATTTGTTTATTGTTTTGAGTTCTTGGTTGTTTGGGGTTCAAGAGTGATGGTGTGTTTTTCGAACTTTTCTCAGTCACCGTTGATCTGTATTCAGAGCTCCTATCTTTTTGCAACTCAGATGTTAGAATTTGTGGTGGTAGAACATGTGGGGTTTCAGGAGCCATGCATGGATTTAAAGTTTGTCGATCACTTAATGTGTCATCCGAGTATGTAGACAGATCACAAATGTTGATCGAGGATCTTGAAGAGTGACTTCTGATACTTTCCGGTCCTGAGTCCACTCTTTGACGCTTGCTAGAGGGAGCTACAAAGCGCACAGGGTCCTTATTAGAATTCACTAGATCATGTATAGTATTAGGAACACTTGATTTAGATGTCTCGGAGCGATTGAACAAGCCCAGCCTAGCATCTCCGGGTACATTTCAAATAAAATTTTGATTTCCGAGGCTGTGCCTCCTTGTTAGTGACAGGCCTCCTTTTTTCTTTCACCGATTTGCGCTGGTTTTGGCCATTTAGTGTGCAGTCGCCCTTTTTTGTTGTAATCTCGATTGACTTGGCTGATCCTTGGAAAATTCCAAAAGACATCGAGGGCATCAGGGAGACTGCACTTTTAATTTTTTCTTCCATTTGTTGGCTCTTTTTTTGTGCTAAAGCGGGAACAGTACAGCAATTATCAAGATTTATGTTATTTATATATTATTATATCGACTCAGTTCCAGTCTTATCTGCTGAACATGTATGTAGATTGTTTGATTCTGAATTGGAATTATTTGTTGTTGACAAGTTCCCAAATTCGGTCGTCACAGGAACTTGTAAAGATTGCAATTGATTCAATCGTGATCCACTCTTTCTTGGTGAGTTCTTTGAAGTTCTCATGTGAGTTCTTTATTTGGTTGTACATGTACTCGTATCTTGCTCAACTTCATCATGTAGATAGCAATTTTCTTGTAAGAGTGGACCAGTAATATAGCATTTCCCCATCTGAGCAACATTGTGTTTCTCTCGAGATATTTTTGATGCTTCTACTTCAAGGTTATGGACGTTGCAAGATGATTTCGCTTGAGAACTTTGATTTACTCGTCCTAATGAAAAACAGCTCGATCGTTGCGTTGCATCAGCTTCATCAAATCGGAACCGTGAGTGCCTAGAAATACTTTGTGGTGATATCTGTGTAGTTGTTTTTGCATTGACCACTCGTGTAGGTTTTTGAAACCGATCTTTCATGTTTAAATGTAGAAAGGTTTTTTTAGTCATGCTAATCACTGACGAGGAGCCAGCTAAGATTGTGTCATCATTATCAACCGAATGAGTGATCATTTCTGGTGCTACTGTGCATTTTGTTACTTCATTTATATCCTCGTCTTGAGAAGCTTCCATTAGTTCTGCATCCGTTAATTCGTGGGCAGTAAAAAAAAATATACTATTTCAGATTGAATTGGAAGTGGTGAATCTATTCCTAGAGCACTCCGGTCGAATAAAGGTATGTTGAGCAGAGTCAATAGTGGTTTTTGTAGTGGAGTGACAAAGGAAACGGCCACTACCTCCGTAGCTTCAGAGGTAGTTGTCACTTCAACTTCACCGACATTCTCTGGTTCACTATTGGATCTACTAAGATCTCCAGAATTATTTGGATATTTTTGCACAACATCAAAAACTACAGGAGCAACAAAAGAGTTATCGGCGACGTGTAAATCAGCCAATACTTGTGCCGGAAGTCTATTTAAAGTTTCCATTTCATCAGACGGGGCAAAAAGGCTAGTTGACATAGTTTCATGTCTGTCCCCAACTTCAGCCCCAGCTTCTACAGTAGATAAATGTACAGACGCCTTAGGTAAATATTCCAAATCTTTAGTGTTTGTCAAAGGGGTTGTACAGTCTACTGATAGAACAGTGTGCTCAATGTGTTCGAATTGTAGACAAGGATCCACTAATTGCTTAGATGCACTTTTTCTTGATTTTGAGCTTACCTTGGATGTCTCTAGGCCAGAGTCTGCTTTTAAAGCTGTCCATGGATTCTGCATCCGCCGTTGTTGTATGGTCTTTCGTCTTGTTTGTGGCACTACCTGGCCCCCTGATCCCGATTGTGCGGTCATGCTGTTTGTGATACTGCACCACTCGGCGCACAAACTGCAGTTGGAAGTGACCAGAGGCCGAGATCTAAGCTTGACAGCAGATCCAGTGAGTGCCAAGACAGGACCAGGACCCAGCGCCAAACAGCAGCAAAACAGTTCTTGCCGCCGAAGAATGCGCCGCACTTTACTCCGCGGCCGGCTTAACGCCGCAAGGGTGGAAGCCTCTGTGTAATGAAGGCCCCTCAAAATCACGTGATCAGGACACGTGACGGGTAAAGCCCCGCCTCCTCCAGGAAGCGCGGCAGGACAATGATGCCGGCAGGAGCGCAATAAGATGCTAGCAATGCCGGGTAAGCCGGGTAAGAAATCACAGCCTTCTCTTCAATACAGGTACTCTCTCCAGCACAACGCACAGAGCGGGCGGCAGCCTCTGTGTAATGAAGGCCCCTCAAAATCACGTGATCAGGACACGTGACAGGTAAAGCCCCGCCTCCTCCATGAAGCGCGGCAGGACAATGATGCCGGCAGGAGCGCAATAGATGCTCGCAATGCCGGGTAAGAAATAACAGCCTTCTCTTCAATACAGGTACTCTCTCCAGCACAACGCACAGAGCGGGCGGCAGCCTCTGTGTAATGAAGATATCATAAAATGAGGAATATGTGGGAGGTACATCCAGTCAAAAGAACGTTACCAGTGTTAAGTAACTTGTCCTTCAGATGGCTATTCCTCCCACGGATTCCTAATCGCCCTTCCAGCCTACTCCTAAGACTATGGTTTATTCATTTGTATTCTTAGTTTCAACTAAGCAGAAGAGGAGTTCGGCGGGGGGGGGGAGACCCCACCAAGGCAATTGCTGCGGTGCACGCTATTTATACTGTCGGATGTCCAGAGGCAGGAATGGTAACCATTGAGGGACACCGACTCGATGCCACAAGTACCTTCTGCTGTCGAATAAAATGTAGACTTCAAAGCAGGAAAAGAATACATCTAAGATGAGGAGTCCGTGGGAGGAACCTCCATCAGAAAGAAAATTACCAGGGGTCAGTCATTTTTTCTTCCCACAGTTAGAAAGTGGAGCCTGGTCATAGCTTTGACTGGGTGTGGGGAGATGCCCCAAAAGTCACTTGAGCCACTGCATTCTGAGTGATTTGTAGCCGGCAGATTGGTTTGCCAATCCCAGATAAAGGGGCTACCATATTCCAGTTGTGCCCAATCATTAGTGAGGTTGGGGGGAGGCTGGGAGCCCACCCTCTCCCCTTACCACATCACCCGAATCTCATCAGCATTGAGCTTCAGCTTTGACAGGCCATCCAGAGCATGGTTGTGGGTATCTAGTGTTTGCATCGAAAAGGTTTCCAGCAAAACCTTTTTCATTGAAACCTATCCATCGAAAATATATGCATTGAATAAGCATATGTGATGGGTAAAGGGTTCATTTTCGTCGAGGTGGGTTTTTAAGGGTGTTTAAGGGGTTGGGGTGGAGAGGCCCAAAAAATATATTAAATGCATTTGAGGCAAATATTTTCGATGGTTAGGTTTTCGATGCAGAAACTGTCAAGTGTCTGGCTGTTAGATCAAATCGGAGAACAGGGTTATGTAGGCATTGAATTTAGCTGGTGCCAGTCTTTAGGCAGGCGGTGGCCAGGGCTTGTAAATGGCAGGTTGAGAGGGTGGTGTATCAGGCAGTGGTGTTAGGCAGTGCCCTGGAGAAGGTTGCGACAGCTTAGGAGGCGTTGATATTTCGATGGCAGGCAGGCAGGTTGGCTCCTGGAGGTGTAATGTTTCAGGAAGGTGGTGCCGTGGTTAAAGTGTCTAGTTGAGACCTTGTTTAGATGGTCTGGAGGCTGAGCTGGAAGGTGGGGGTTGGGTGAGGCATAGCTGGGCTCAGGAGGCGGAGGCGTGGCCCTGTAGGCGTTGGCTAGAGTGAGGAGGCTGTGGCTGGGTCCTGGAGGCAGTCGCAGTGTTTTGGCCCGCAGTCAGTCGTGCCTGCACATGCAGAAATCTGATGCTATAGGGAAGGAATGCCCTGCTGGCAAGAGTTGTTTTCTAAGGTGTCACACCCCTGCACGCGGCGCTAACTTGGGGAACCGTTTCAGACTGCCCACCCCCTACTGAGGAAGAGTTGGGGGACATGGATTTAGAGTAAGTTTGTGTTGTGTAAAGGGCTGTGGTGGGTAAGGGTTGAACTTTTCGAGTTTAATAGGTAACCAGAAACTTGGTGTCGGGTTACTTGTTGCGATGTGCAGTATTAAGGTGAACATAAGGTGAACACCGCAATATCGAGCCCAGTTACCTGTGCAGTGCACACTGAGTACGTCGGCAGGGCTGTGTATGGCTCCATACAGGAGAGGGCATGTTTCAGGTGCAATGGCAGAGCTTCTGTGTCCCCGTCTTCAGTTCAGGAATAGCACAGGGGGCTGGCTGTAGTTCAGGATAGACGTGCAGTAATGAGGTCGGAGGGCAACACAGCTTGTTGGTGCCCAACGGTGGTAGCAGTTCGTTCTGTAGGACCTGTCGAAGGAGCTCTGCTCGGCTGCAATCGTCCTTCTGCTCTCCCTGCCCTGCTGTTCATTGAACGCGGGAGACGAGCAGCAGCCCTCGACACTGGCATCGTGCCCAGCCACCAGGCGTGACCTTCCGCTCTGCTTCTGGTAGGGGCAGCTGGCATTGAAGAGGTGGCCGCCAGGGACCCTCCATTTGTACTCCCACTACATCTCCTATTTATACCCTGGGCACGTTGAAGCCTCTGTAAATAAAACACGTTCACTGATGTCCTACAGCTGGCGGGGGTTTATTATAATCGTCATTCTAACTGCCTTTGGTGGATAGCCGCCACCTTTGGGCAATGTATACTGCAACATCTTATTTTGCGGGCTTATTGTTGTACGATTTAAATTGACCTAATACGTGTTTCATAGCATACCTCTCTGCGAATTGATCGATTTTCAGCGTGCCATTGCGCAAGTCATGATTAACGTCACCGCGGTTGCCACTCATGTGAACGCTCGGTGTTGGGGGCGGAGGGGGTTTGGCGAGGGCCATGGGCGGGCTGACTGCTGCCAAATGCGCCTGCGGAGGATCTCGTGTGTGCCAGCTTGTGCTACTCAACTCTTGTTTGGGGTCCGATGAACCCTTTGATACTAGTTTCATAAAACTGCAAAAACGAGTGCCGGGAGGAGGGGGGCGAGGGGGAAAGGTTCTGTTTTGGTAAATCTTGGATTTGGCCAATTTTCATTATTGATTCCAGTTTAGCGAGGATAAACGAGCGTCAACGTAATAGAGCAGTAACTGTCAGAGAGCGAGGGCAGGTTACATCTTCTGTGCATTATGCATCATGTAGCTGTGCATGTTGTAATTCTCATCACCCATGTACCTGTACTGTACAACTTTGTCATCGCTTAATCCTGAATTCTAGTTAATTTTTGTTTTTAGATCAAGGTTTGAGATTTGTACTTTGTTTTTGTGACCTGGAAACTGAAAAATAGTTAAATAGAAAGGAAGCTTAACTTTATGCTGAATGTACTGAAAAGAGCATGTCTTCCTGTGAGCCCCCCACCCCTCCTATCCCCACCGTCCCTCCTCAACCTTGCATCTCCCACTTAAGTTTCACGCACCTGGCTCCCTCCCATACACAACCATTTTACCTTATGTTGTGCTTTGTTTAAAATCTGCCCTTAAACGTTACTCCTGTTCATTGACTGTGGCCCCGGTGCGTTATGATACTCCCCTCCCATACTCTGTTAGAGCGAATTCTCAGAAATGTGTTCAATCCCTTCTACCTTGGAGCTGCCCAGCTCTTTTTGCTGCACTTCAGGACTGTTTATCTCATTTAATTTTAATGTGATTTGTTGTGCTTCTTTTAACTGTGGAGTCTTGACAAACTCCATAGGCATCATCTTTTTATTGTGTCACGCAGCACCTTCAATGTAGTGACACAGGGAAGTCCCTTAGATTTCCCAAAGGTTTAAATACCTTCTCTTGGTGAAACTGTTTCCAAGAGCAGTGAAGTGAAATTGGGTTACTTCTAGGAAATCTCGCCTCTACCAACAGAACGGAGAAGCCTTGCTCCGAGTGCTTGATACTAAAAACTCAGAAGCTATATGGCATTTACTTAATAGTTCCACTTTGACCCAACAATCATCACTTGAAATAAATGCCGTCTCGGAGCAGGTCTGGTGCGATCACTTTACAGAACTCATTCTAGTAAAGATGAGATTGCAGATCAAGACATTTACTCCATGCAACTAGAATTGCCGTTGGAATTTGATTTAGATGACATGAAGATCTATATATCCAAACTAAGCCTCTTGAGAGCCCCGGGCCCTGATGGCCTTTCTAACAAAGATCTTAAGGCCCACCCTGAGCATTGGGCCCAAATCCTTTCTCATCTTTCAAGAGGTGATGGACACCCAACAAATTCCAGGAAGCTGACGCAAATCAATAATGGTGCCCATTTTTTAAAAAGGCAATCTTCAGCTCCCTACTAGCTACAGACCAATAGCGTTGCTTGACGTCCCGGGTAAACTTTTCTCAAGATTAATCCTGAGAAACCTAAATTACTGGATCAATCATAGCAGTTTGATCCACATCAGACCGGTTTCATACCTGGGATGGGCACTTCTCTCAATCTTATTACTATAATGGCGATTCAACAACAAATCACGAGAACCAAACAGCCCATGTTCATGGGCTGTTTGGTTCTGGCTTATGTAGACTTTAAGTCGGCATTTGACTATATAAGTAGAGTCCTCATGCTTCATAAATTATCGGTGGCTGGATGTCCGACAACCTTTCTCACTCTAATTACTCAGCTGCATACAGGTACATCTGTTCGTGTCAGACACACAACGGAAGGCAGATTTTCAGCTCCAATATCAACCTTTCGTGGTCTGAAGCAGGGATGTTTACTGGCACACAAACTTTTCAATTTCTTTTTATTGCCGATATGGGGGAACTTATTTTCATCCATACAATCTGAGTCCCCCACGACTTGGTGAGTCACCAATAGCCTGGCTTTTCTATGCAGATGATTTGGTTCTCATTTCAAAAACTCCCATAGGTCTGCAAAAACTCTTGAATGCGCTTGAGAAATATGCCACCTCAAATATCGTAGAAATCCATGTTGAAAAGACTTTGTTGTCATTCAAAGATTCGTACAAAGCCTCATAACTTCAAATGGTGGCTTAATGGAATCAATCTCGAAGTTGTTCAACAATATAAATACTCAGGCATCAACGTTAATAACAAATTTGCTGATCAACCAGACTTGCAAGACCCAGAATCAAAAATGCGAATGGCCACATCTCAAGCATTGATAATCCAGGGCAAATTTGGGAAATGTTCATACTCCTCTTTTATCACCTTCTATGTGCAAAAAGCTACAGCAATTGTCTTATACGGGGCACAAACCAAGTCTCCCATGACAGAACATTTCTGGATAAAAATAGGGTACATTTTGGAAAAGAGTTCTGGGTCTCCCAAAAAGTCAACCGATGCCTGTATTGAGATTTGAGTTGGGTTTACCGTCCCTGCTCGCAATGTATTCTTGGAGAATTCTATATCTGTATAGAAAGCTTTGTATGGTCTCTAATTCTGGATTACTTGTAGATAAAATATCGATGTACATGCTTACTTCTCAACCTAACTTTCCACAAAAATGTAAAACTTGTGTTAATAATGTAATGGATGCAGCAGAAATACAAGTAGAACTATTGACCACAAATACTTCCAAAGCCAGGTATAACCTGTGGCAATCAGATTAGATACGCACAATAGATCAGTGCATGCAGTATAGTGTCTTCAAAGACAACCCATTCAAGGAGAAGAAGCTCTGTATTACTGAGCCATATTTCCTGAAATTTCCTAGCCCTGGATTCAAACAAATATTCTTACGCTATCGACTGAATCTATGTAAGACCAAACAAATTCAGCCTCGACGAAATCAAATAAATTAGTCCGAGAACTACTCACTCCTGCTGCAACCAAGACCACAGAGACCTTGCAGCATCTACTGACCGAATGTGTAGCTTTGTCAAATAGATTAATTGTGCTGTTCAGACCTTATTTTGAACATTATAGAATATTAACTCCACAGGATCTCTGGAGCAAGCTATATCATACAAATGTGGTAATAATTCAAGTAGCAATAGCAAAATTCATTATCCGTCTTGAACATTAGACATTACTAGCATGATGTCCAGAAATAATCTGAAAATTGTAGTAATGTAATTTGCTGTTTTAATGCTCTTTTATTTTTTTTAAATGAATACCAATTAGACTTCATGTACCTAATCTTTTTTTTTAATGTAACTTTACTTATCTTCCAAATATCTTAATCTTATTTTGTTTCATGTCAAGGAATCATCTGTTAATCCTATTATGAGGTCAAAAGTAACTTTCTCTTTTTATATCTATTCGTCCCCAATTTTTGCTACTGTATTAATGTAACAGGAACAAACTGTTTTATTGAAAAGTTGATTATCGACTAGAACAATACATTTTAAAAAATGGACTTTACTTACATTTTGTAACTTTCTAGACCCAGCACACACTATCTTACAATAGGGTGCTGGAGGGGTTACTTAGTATCTCCTTTGTCTAGTTTCTCATGTAACACTTTTGTGAGCCTTTCTACAATTAATGGCTGGTGAAAATGGTTTACTTTTTACTACCATTATGTGTTTTCATCGCGGGCTGAGTTTTTAGCTGCAGTAAGACACCCATGGGTGCCCATTTTGTCAAAATGGCCCTGGTCTTTTTTTGCCATTTCTTGTTGGAAAGATCCTTCTTGAGATTTACTCTGCGTGCCAAACCAGGTTTGGTCCCTTTGTTTGTTTTCTTTGGCGGGATTCACAAATGAATCCAGCCACTGGCTCCAGTATGTTTGGGAGGGGGGAGGAAGTGAGGGAGGTGCCCGAAACTCCCTGTGCTTAATCCCCTTGGTTACAGAAATGCACCCAAAGGTGATTGGCCGGCTGGCTGTCCGGCAAGGACAGCCAACCTACTTTGTGATTGACAGCGAGGCTGGAATTAATGGGAGAAACCTGCATAAAAGGCGAGGCTTTTTGGCTTGGAAAGCAGTCGACCACTGGACGAAGGAATCCAAAGAAGAACTTTGAAGCGACGCCTGCTGCAACTCCTGGACCGTTGGTTTGCCCGGTGAAGCCCTGTTGCTGTGCTGAAGCGCTGCATCCGCCTCGACTAGAGAAGCCCTGCAAGGACAACTTATCCCTTTTGAATTGGTGGGACCAATCAACTCCAAAGTTAGCCCGTCTGGACATCCTCTCGAAGCTGGTTGTAGTTCCACTGCTGCTGGAACCGAAGTGCCAGGGAGAGGAACACCAGATTGGGCGCGTTGCTTTTAAGTCTGACCCGAGCGCTAGGAAGATCCTCCGCACTTCCCTTGCGCAGGACTAACTAAGCCTGAGCCACCTGAACAGAGTGCTGGACCCCAGATGGGAGGAAAGTCTAAAGTATCCGAGAACCGCAGTGTTGCTATTTGCTGTGGACGCGGGGAGCTGAAACACCGAAGGACCACTGAATTGAAGTTTGCCCATTGCTGCTGCTGACCTTCCCATTCAGAGCAGGAATTACCAGATGTCCTCCCTCTTGTCCCCATGATGGAGGCTCGGGAACAGCAGGATCTGCAGAACTGTACAGGAACAGAAGACAGCTGGAACCATTTCTTCCAACCAGAGGTACCGTAAAGTCTAAGAGAACTTACCTCTTGTTGTGTAGCCTTGCTTGCTCTCAGTTGAGACCTGTCTTGGTTACCTTGCAGAGTTGCTAAAGCTTTGCCCTCACAAGCATCACAGCTTGTGGCCCTTCAAGTGTTATAGTTTTCTACAAACATTTCTAAAAACATTGCAAGACTTCTTCTTTGCAGGCAGGTAATATCTTCAGCTCCCCTTGACGTTGTGCAATTAACATTGGCTGTCCTGGCTCCCTGAGTGACTCTTCTTACCTCAGACTCTGTGCTTTATCTTTTCGCCAGGAAAGGGTTAATTTGCTGGACATTGGAAGGATTCAAAAGTACTTATCTGTTAATGAATTATTTGTTAAACTTAGTTTTATTCCTCTATTCTTGCTTTTACACCGAACTCAGTATTGCTACAAATTTACCAGTGATAAATCAATGTCCAGTGTCCTAGCTATTTAAGTCAGTTGAGGGTGTAGGAAGTGTCTGTGTTCCATCCCCAATGGGTATCGTCTGATTTAGAGAAACTAAGAGTGTTTTGAACTTCATTTTAATTTTTAAATATATATTGCTCCCGTCTCAAGGCTTATACAACTGACTGTGAAATAAATGAATGATTTTATCAAGAAGCATTTAGTGTTAGTTTATTTGAAAACTGTACTGTGAAACTGTGTCACGACATTACTGCTCACATTGACCCTTCTTTAGATAAGCCTGGCTGCTCTGCCACACTACTAACTTGTGTAGTTCAGACTTGTACCAAAGGTTTGGGTCCCTATTGCCAGGAGGTCAAGGTTATTGTAGTGCCCCGAAGGGTACTGCATACAATCTTTTTTTTTTTTAAACTTTTATTTTTGTTGACAGGCATATAGCATATACACACATCAGAGCAGTCAAAACAAATATGATACATGAATAGATAAGTACAAGGACATACTAACAGTAGAGCGACAATAGTAGATGAGCAATGAATTATCACAGTGCATCAAGTTCTCAAACAGTCAACGGAGATGGCTGGGGGGGACTCGTCCACCGAGGAGGTGTCATTTAAACTGTTCAAATAGCTGTTGAAGGCGGACCATATATTTGGGGGACGAGAACGGGCTGGGAGCATACCTAGGAACTCCTCCTCGCAATTTCGGGACCACGTGAGTAAATTGAGCCATTTCTGGAATTAAAGGGGAGTGGGACTCTTCCAGTTCTGCAATACACATTTCTTGACCACCACACAGCTCATGTTCAGGAACTTAACAACATCCTTAGCCCCCTCAGGCTGCCACACCCCAAACAGGACCCCCATTGGATCGGGACCAACAACAGAATCAGTAATTACAGACAGCGTTTCTGTGATCTTACCCCAGAATGTGGCTAATTCTGGGCAATCCCAGAACATGTACAAATGGCCAGCGTACTCCGCACTGCAGCGCGGGCAGCGCCGAGGGTCAGAGCGCGTAAATCTAGAGACTTTGTGCAGAGTGTAATACAGCTTGTTTAGCAATTTATATTGTATGGTGCAGTAACGGAAATTTAGGGAGACCCTGTTAGTATGAGAGCACATCCTCTCCCACTGGTGATCAGTGAGTTCCAACTCCAGCTCGGATGCCCAGTCTTCCCGGGCCTTAGCTTGTTGGGGTGAGGCAGTGGTCAGCAGGATTTTGTATAGTGAAGAAACCAAGCCACGAGCACCACCCGAGTTGCCGCTGTAGGCAATCCTAGGGGAGTCCTGGGGTTCATTGGGGAAGTCGGGCCATGCATTTAGGAAAACAGCGCAGAGTCTGTAGAACTGCAGAAGTTCCAGAACGGAGCCCGAGTGACCTGGCCTAGACGTCTGCAATGTTATAAACTGCCCCTCTGGGTAGAAATCAGTGAGAGCGCGTTATCCCAGGGCCTCCCAGTGTCGCGCCAGGACAGTATCATGAGTGGGTTCCAACCCAGGGAAGTTCCAGGCGGGGAGCCACTTGTAGTACGGGTATTGTTCGGCACAGGTTTTGAACATCCGACCCCAGGCTTGCACCGTGGTTTGGACCGGGTCAATGGGTGAATCCGGCTCGTACTGCCGGTTTAGAATTAAGGACATTACGTTGGTGCCTGCCGCTGCCAGAGCCTCCAGCTTAACATCAGGACGGGGTGGGGGCCCGGGGTACCAGTAAGATGCAAACTGTGCCTGTGATGCAGTTCAATATCGTAGCATGTCTGGGGCTGTGAAGCCCCCTCTATCGTAGGGTAGTGACATGTCTGACCACTTCTTACGCACCGTGCCAGAGTGCCATAGGAATTGAGCGAACACTTTGTGCAGGTTCGCGAAATATCTCTTACCCGGCCAAATGGGGACATTGCTAAATATATATAGCAACTTGGGGAGTAGACCCATCTTCACCAGCGAGAGCCTTCCAGCTAGGGATAGTGGAAGGGTGCGCCAGCACGTTATTTTGGCCTCGGCCTGTTTTGCTACGGCCGGTAGTTGTCTGCCAGCAGTGTATCTTTGGTCAGGGACACCTGAACTCCTAGGTACCTGAACCCATCCAGGGACCAGCGGAGCGGGTACTCATTGGTGGGTTGTAGCGTGGAGCGGGTGAGGGGGAAAATCTCGGATTTAACATAGTTTATAGTAAACCCGGAGTATGTACCTATACGAGTGATATCGCATAAGATTGGGTCTAGATGTACGGCCGGGTCTCTAATGAAAAGTAACACCATCTGCGTAGAGCGAGATAATCTCAGGGGAGTCTTTCAACCGTATCCTTTTGCATGCATGCCGCCACCTAACGTAGTCCGCCATTGGCTCTATTGGCAGGGCAAACAGGATCGGGGAGAACGGGCAACCCTGTCGGGTGCCTCTAAATAGAGGGAACAGGTCTGACGTCTGGGAGTTAGCTCGAACCCTGGCCACCAGGGACGTGTACAGCAACTTAATATATGCCATCATATTAGGCCCTATACCCATATTTTCCAACACCAATCACAAATACCTCCAGGGCACCATGTCGAACGCCTTCTGGGCATCCAGTGTGACCGCAACAGCGCTCACACCCTGGTCAATGCGCGACATGACATTAATCAACCTTCGAATGTTGTGGATCTTCCAGGCACAAAGCCTGACTGATCGTCGTGGACCATATGACATAACCGGGAAGAAGCGGTTGGCTAATACTTTGGCAAAGATTTTGGTATCCAAATTCATTAGTGAGAGGGGCCTGTATGATCCGCACTCATCAGTGGGTTTCCCCGGCTTGAGTAAGACCGTAATAGCGGCCTCACGCAGTGTTGGCGGAAGAGTACCTGACCGGAGTGACTTGTTCCAGACTTCAAGTAGCTTAGGGGCCAAAATGGCCACGTGCTCCTGATAGAACTCTGCTGTCAGCCTGTCGGGACCAGGTGCCTTTCCTTTGGGGAACTTGGATATAGCCTGCAGGATGGGAGAGTCCAGTTGGTCTCTGGTTGCGGGGGAGACGAGAGTCGTGGGGATCTGCTCGAGGAGGTCACGGATATGGGACTCGCTATGTTCGGGGGGTTGAGAATCCAGCTCTGAGTAGAAGTCCGTGAAGACTTCCAGGATTTGCTGGTCGGACCACCGTTCCGACCCCAGCATGTCCCTGACGCAGGTAATCTGAGTTTGGCCCCACTCGCCCCTGGCCAATGCAGCCAACGTCCTACCGGGCCTATCCCCCTCTCCATATTTCCGAGCCGCCTGTGGACGGCTGAAGTATTGGACCTCCCTGGTGGCCTGTTCATTAAAGAATTGGAGTTCCTTACTTATCTGGGAGAGAGAGTGGCCGCCCTTATAGCTTTGAGAACTCCCGCCTCCCGTAAAATGGACATTCCCCTGATGAAGACTTTGAAAGCCTCCCAGCGAACCCCCAAGGAGGTGGACTGGGGTGTATTAAGCTCAAAATAGGGCTGGATGTCAGAAAGAATATCAGCCTTAAATACTATATCCTGTAGGGCCAAGGACTTGAAACGCCATGTATTAATGGTAGGGGCTGGAACTCCTAACTCCAGAGATATCTGGACCAGTGAGTGGTCTGATAAGGTGCGCGCCAGAATTAGAGTGTCCACCACCCTCCCCAGTAACGCACTGGACAGAAGGAACACGTCTATTCTGGAGGAACTATCATGCACAGAGGAGTAATGGGTGTAATCGCGAGTCTCTGGGTGCAGCGCCCGCCATGCATCTCGAATGTCAAGTGTCGTGCTGTGTACTAGGAGTCTGCGCACCGCGCTGGACAGCGGTCTGAGGGTTGTGCCTGTTCTGTCCAGTGCACGGTCTAATATAAAATTCAAGTAGTCCCTCCCCCCCACCCCCCCCCACATGATCTGCACTCTCACATAGCCCAGCAATATGGATACCACCTGGCCGACAAAGTCGGGAGAGTCTACGTTAGGGCCATAAGTATTTACTAGCAAGTATTCCCTGGTGGCTATAGCGCAGTGTAACACAATATATCCCCCCTCCGGGTCTATATAGCTCTTGTGGAGTACAAACTGAAGTGACCTATGGATCATCGTTAACACCCCTCTGTCGCGGGTCGAGTAAGAGGTAGAATACCTATGGGGACTCCATGATGGTGCCATGCAGTTGGTCATATGGCCAGTACAGTGCGTTTCCTGCAAGAGTAGTATTTTACATCCATGTCTACTGGCGTAGGCCATGATTTTGCGGGCCTTGGTGTAGTTACTTAAACCCCGGACATCCCTGTCGTCGGCATTTCAAGAGTCTAGGGTACATCCCACCACAGTTGTCGAAATTTACATAGAGAGTGAAGCAATCCCCAATGGGGGTGCCCTAATGTTGTGCGTTCTGCCATTCTGCCCCCGTCTTTTACATTACCATTACCCCATTTCCCAACCTTACTACCCCCCCACCCACACTGTCCACCACCAACTTGCATTGGAAATCCCCCCACCCCGGATACAAGAGTCACCAACTGAACCGACACCCACTGAGAAGTAGAGGTCGGAGGGCAATATCCAATGGGGATATGCCCCTTCCAAGAACCAACCGGGGCCAACAAGCAGTAACATCCAACAAAACATAAGCATTGCAATTGCAGTGACGTGCGCTGTTGCTGTGTGGGCGGCTACTTGAACGTCCTATAGGACAGCATGGGCCGTCAGGGACGGGTTCCTGCGGAAGACGGAGCCTATGTTGGGCCCCAAAGCGGATAAGTTATCAGAGGCCAGGTGAGACTGAAGAGGTATCCAATGCCAGTGTTCAGCTCCATTCCCTCGACGGGAGAAGGAGATCAATGTCCACAGTCTCAAAACCGCGCCACAATTCGGATGTGTGTAAAGGGGACCTAGCTCGCATGATGAGCGGTAGGTTATTGCCATCGTCACATTCAGAATCGAGGGTTACTAGCCAATATGGGCCACGTCGGGCCGAGTTGCATTCGGTGAAGACTGGATGAAAATGAAAAGGCAACAAGGGCCATGGTCAGTTCCATGCTCTGGACGGAGATCGAAGATCAATGTCCAAAGTACCAAGAGTAGGCCCGAAGCCAGATGTCTGTAGATGGGGCTGAATTTTCTGAGATTGCAGTACATTATTGCCAGTAACACAGGCAGGTTGAAACATTACTGGGCAGGTTAGGCCACATTGGAGCCTAATATGCTAGATCAGTCTTTGCCGGCATGGCCATCAGTTGGGTCGTGGAGAGGGATGTACGCTTCAATGAATTTCACAGCCTCGTCAGGCACAGTGAAAAAGTACAATTTGCCGTTGTGTGATTTTTGAGGCGTGCAGGGAACAGGATGGCGTACGGGATACTTTGTTCCCTAAGCAACTTATTGACCCTGAGGAATTGGCGCCTCTCTTGTTGTACCGCTATCGAAAAATCAGAGAAAATCCTGACCGTATTGGCCTGGAGGCGTAGGTCTCCCTTCTCAAGGGCTAGCCGAAGGATGAGGTCCCTGTCGCGGCAATTTAAAATCCTGGCGATGATGAGCCTTGGGATGTCGCCCGGTTTGGGGGGGCGACGACAGAGCTCGGTGGGCACGCTCGACTGTAAAGTAGGGCGAGCGGGCCGGATTGCCGAGGAGGTCTCTGAGCAAGGTTTCAACAGCATCTTCCATGCGCCCCTTCAGGGCGCTCTCCGGGAACCCAATGATTTGCAGGTTGTTTCTACGAGAGCGTGATTCCAAGTCGTCGCACTTTGCTTTTACGTTTTTCATATCGCGTGACAGGGAGGCAACAGTGTTCTGAAGGACTTGAATATCATCTTTGTTCGTTGATCTTCTACTCTCAGCGTCGGTGATCCTGGTAGCCGCCTGGTCCTCATGTCTTTAGGGAGGCCACATTGGCATTGATGTCATCTAGCTTCTCGTGGAATGAGACGAAATTTTTGGCCATTGTTTCCATGAGTGTAGTCAAGTCGGGGGCCACTGCGCAGGGATGAGGATGAGGGTCTGGATACTCCTGCAAGGATGACGTGTGTCCAGTTTCCGTCCTCGGGACGGCTTTAGCGAATTTATCCATGGCTCCACCCTTCGGGTTACCTCTGGATCTGTTAGACATTGCCGGTGCAGTCCCAGGTGATACCGGAGTTCACAATTGGAGCAAGCCGAAAGGGCGGATGGTCAAAGGAACCAAGCGATGGAAAACATCAGGCACCGCACCGATGGCGGTGATATGAGCAGATTATGGTAGCAGCGAAGCGAGGGAGGCAGCAACAAAGTGGAGAGCGTGGAACCACTCAGAGAACGGTAGGGGGAGGCTGTCAACCCACAAAGGCGAGTATACTTCCCGACAAAAAGGTGCAGCAGTTGCTGTGTAAAAGTTCACTCCTCCACTAGTGTAGGGGCCTCCGTGTAGGTACAGTTAGTCGGGTGCTCCCAACAGGGTAGGGAGGAGGGTGAGAGTCCAGCACCCCCCCAGACCAGGGGTCCCGCAATCTCAGTCCACTCGAGCAAGGGGGGGGGGCAGCGCAGGCCAAGGCTCCAGTGGCGATAGGCGGCGAGTATTCAGTGTCCAGGCTCACCGGTTGGCTCCACAGAGGCAGGTAGACCAGGTATGGCCTTAGTGAATTTGTCCATGGCTCCCCCCTTCGATTTCCCTCTGGATCTGTTAGACAGCGCCGGTGCAGTTTCAGGTGAGACAGGCGCTCACAGTTGGAGCAAGTAGGGAAAGGCGGATGGGCAGAGGATTAAAGCGTTGGCAGGTGTCAAGCACTGCACTTGTGGCGGTGGTATGGGCAGATTATGGCAGCAGTGGAGGCAGGGAGGCTGCAGCAAAGTAGAGAGTGTGGATCCATTCAGTGGCCAATAGGGGAAGGTCGCCAGCCCACAAAGCAGATAGTGTCAGACAGAAATATGCAGCAGTTCACCCCTCTGTCAAGGAGCTCTGTGTCGATCTTAGTTTGCGGGGTGCCTCCAATGAAATGGGTGGGGGGGGG
The DNA here is from genome assembly GCF_040938575.1 of Ambystoma mexicanum. Classification (NCBI taxonomy): domain Eukaryota; kingdom Metazoa; phylum Chordata; class Amphibia; order Caudata; family Ambystomatidae; genus Ambystoma; species Ambystoma mexicanum. Next base: position 234,682,058 of record NC_090934.1, read on the forward strand.
GTGAGGGCCAAGCACACCACCAGACCAGGGGTGCCGCGCCCTGAGCCCCTCTCACAAGGGGGGGGATTCTGGTGCAGTCTGGGGCTGTAGTGACGATAGGTGGTGAGGTGTCCAGTGGCTAGCTTTCCCAGAGGCCCCCACCGGGGCAGGCAGTCAGAGTATGGTGCCCCCCTCCAGGGTGGAGCGAGAGGCACTGAAGGCAGCAAGGCAGGGTGATTGGGGGGTGGGGGCCGGGGGGCAGCCCAGAAGTGCCACGAGAGGTGCAGCGCAGGCACCCCCCCATGCCCCTCACCTGGGTGTAAATGTCTGCAGCTCAGGATCGCGGGCTGCGAATTCCAGGGGGCAGCCAGGCTCCAGCCTAGCCGCCTCACGTTGCGGCGAGATGAGCGCTCCAGCACTGGTATGAGGGAGAAGAGCCGGAGCGCGTTCCAGCGCAGGCCCCCGCGGCAGCCACCCGCGCAACGGCGCACTCCAAGGGGGGCCGCCACAGGCGATGATGAAGACCCACTGCACATGGTCAGGTGCCGGGCGTACACTGGAGGCCTTCAGAAGGGGGGCAGGACACGCGGTCGCCGCCCGCTATAGCTGGGAGCCGGAAGGGAGGAGGAGGCGGGGGCCGGCTGCGCATGGAGGTCCCAGCAGGCCGCCAGCCATCTGGGCCAGAAGTCCCGTTTGCCAGCTTCCCGGGACCGATTCTGGCCGGGATTGATGTGGAGCAGGCAGGAGGGGTACAGTAGCGATTCCACCAAGTGATGGGTAGCAAAGTCAGAAAGAACCGCAGTTGAAGGCGGATTTCGGCCGGGCCACACGGAGCTCTGGGACTAAGCATCCATCTTGGGCTGCTCAACAGCGCCACACCCTTTATAAACCTTCACTGCATACAATCTTGCCTAAGATCCTCCTTCCCCTTCCCCCCGATGTCCTCTCCACCCGACTCCCCGGCTGTCTCCCTAGCTCCGAACTAAATCCCTTGACCACAACAACTTAACTTCTGTTTTCATTTTGTATATATTCACAGAATTGGATTCCTGTGTTTCTATCACCCCCTTCAATACTCCTTCAACAAACTGCCTCCATCACCATCTTTATATAACACTCCCATCTTCAATTCACTATTGTGAACCATCCAACAATGGCAATGCCCTGCCCACTTTAATATTTGAACAGAAGCAACTTCCAAAATGTCAAACAGTCCTTGTTACTTGTAGAAGTAGTACAGTAGCCACTCCTCTTAGTTTGACTCATAAAATGATCTGCGATAACAAGGCTTTAGCCAATATTGAACTCCACACGATTTGAGTACAGTCCAACTCTTGAGAAGTAAATATTTAGGGATGTAAAAATGTTTGATTTACCTATAACGGTAGTGCACAAATAAAGCATTGCTGCATTGTCCATGATAACCTGTTTACATCCGTTTATTAGCCTGATGCACTGGTGTAAAATGTACCTTTTTAGAATATCTAGATCAGAAATGTTTGTAGTCTGGTAGGATGGAGGAGTCATGAAGTGTTCAAAGACAATGGTGTTGGAATTTAGTAATTTTAGAGTTATCGAGTTTTTGAAGTTAGTTTGAAACGCATGAATCCACGATAACTAGTGGTTATATGGAATTGTTGGAATAATACTGAATTTTACCTTACCTGTATATTTCAGTGGAGTGTGCAGCAGGAATCCCACTAGAAGGTTACCAGGCTCTCTGGCTCTGTGGCTACACAGTTTATATAACTTCTTCCTAAAATCGTACAGGTTGCTAACTTGTACAGCAAGTAAATCTATGTCCTTGCATAATTCGGACGCTTGCCTCAGTCAGCAGAGCTATCCTTCAGGCTACCCAGAGGAGTCCCTCAGACATTCACTTTAGTTGGGTTTCTGACGCACTGTGGGATTCGCTCCTGTGACACACTCCACACAACATGATTCCCAATAAGCAGGTCTCTTGATATAATATATGATCGTTTATTTATATAGCGCCTATACACAATGTGTTTCAAAGCGCTTCAAGGCAAGGGAGGGAACAAGGGAAAATACAACCACATTTTTAAAGGCCATGAACAGTAAGGATGTGAAATTAACTATCGTACTCGGCCTGATGACATTTCAGATGGTGCAAGAGCTAAGACCTAGATAAGGAAGGGAGGGGGAGAGTGGGAAGAAAATGGAAATAGACAGGCGACTACCGTACTAGGCCTGACAACATTTCTGGTAGAGCTGGAGAAAAACAATAGGTGAGGGAGAGGGGGGTGCAGAAAGGGAGGGGAAGAACAAAAAAAGTGACTATCATACTAGGCCTGACGACATTTCAGATAGTGCTGGAGGGATGGTGAGGAGGACAGTAATGGGAGGGTGGAGGAAACAGACAAGGTTGCTATCATATTAGGTCCAGGGACAATTCTGATAGAGTAAGTGCATAGAAGAAAGTAAGGGGAGGAGATGGGGGAAAAGGGAGAAGGGAAAGGAGGAGAGAAAAGAGAGTAAGCAGTCAAAAAGAGTGGAGAGCGAATACAATTGCAGAAGTCAGTAGTAACACAAAGTTGCAAGCCAGGATACAAGATGAAGATGGGAACAGCATGATTCAGGGCCACAATGAGTAAAAGATGCAAAGGAAGTCCAGCATGAGAGTTGAGAAAGAGTGACCCACCGTGAATGAATGAAGTCCATAAAAGTCAAATCCAGCATTGGCCACAAGACAGTGATGGTGAAGGAAGGCACCAGGTGGGCGGGGCTTGCTAAGTGGTGAAAAAGAGCAACAGGCAGGAAGGTACCAGGTGGCCGGGGCTTAGGACACGTGACCTAGATCCACTTGCACCTGCTCCCCATCTGCACAGGAAAAGAAGCTGGAGGGCTCCTTAAGTAGGGAAACAGAGCGGGAAGCAGGAAGGCACCAGGTGGGCGGGGCTTGCTAAGTGGTGAAAAAGAGCGGCAGGCAGGAAGGCATCAGGTGGGCGGCTTGGCCAACTGATGGCCCTCAAGCGGTCATTGTGTTTTGAATGTTCAGCTGATGGCTCTTCCTTCTTTGCAGGGACTCTTCAGCAGATAGTCTCCACTGTGTCATGGACGGGAAGGCGGGCGAGTCTCTGCGGCTCTGAGTTTGTATTTCATGGATCACTTACAGGGAGCCGCGGTTGGTGAACGTGCCTCCAGTGGAGATGATGCATCTGCAGGTCTTCGGCACTGCCGGGACTGGTCATTTCAAGGTAAATGCTATGGTGCTTTGGGTTATTTGGCTTCACCTGATGTAAAGCATGATATATTGTCACCTATGAAAACCTGCAATCCGTCCTTCATACCCCCACTACCCCTTCCCCACTCCACACCCCCCCCCCCCCGACCACACTTGGCATCCCGTAATGCCCCAAAACACCTACCCGGAGAAGATTGCAGGCTAGAAATCTACATTTTTAAAACATTTTTTTATATTATTTTGTGTCCACGGTTAAATTAGAATTCACAAGTTGCACTGTCTTTTCATACATCACACTGTGCTGGGTGCACCACTAGCATGGCCTATGGCTATACCCATCAACTGTTATGGGGATGTCTTTGGGCATGTAATAGCCACAGGGCATACCTGCAGGGCGTGGCCTTTGTCCATGCTTTGGACATAGTGACCCTAGCTTCAGGGCTCTTTGGCACTGACCTGCAGCAGTACCAAGCAGGCATTGTGCATGGGGGGGGGGTCATGGGGGTAGGATGCCTTTTGACCACACGTAAAACGCAGTCATTTGAAGTTCAGTATGCATGGCCCAGAGGGTGTTGCATGTGACTATGCTTTGCAGCCCCTGTTCCCTGGGGAATGCCTCTGGCCATCTTGTTGGCAGTCTCTCTGCAGGACCTGCTTAGCCTGGCCTTTTGTGGGAGTGCCATTTAAGTTTGCCCTCTCCCCCTTCTAAACTGCTTTTCCCCTTTGACCAACACGTGGTTTAACATTAGAAACTATTCAAGGTAGACAGTACATTTATTTTGGAAAGTTTTGCATAGTTGGGTCCACAGTGTTACAGGCTCCTTTTGCTCCCCACGATACCAGTGCTTATCCAGCTCCCCCACGCCACCTCAGGCACAGTAGACACTCGGCACTTGGACAAAAACCATACACAGGAGACCAGAAGTAGAGATAAATTGGCTCTAATGCAAACACACACCAGTCCATAGGAGGGCTGCATTCTGCTCTGCCCCTCCCAGGCCTTTTGTACAATGGAGTAGCTAAATCTATTCTCCACCTGTAAGCCAGCATGTATAATGCACGTATAATAACAAACGGGTAATTTTGCCGAACAGGAGGAGAAGGTACATTTCGCAAGTGCAGGCTGTTTTGTGCGAGGCATGCTCTGGCAGCCTTGGGATTTGACTCAGCAGCTTCATCACGGTGTACTTCTCAGGAGGGGCTCTTCATGCCTGGCAGTCTGAGGCATCACTGCATTCCACAGCTCAGCTCTGCTGTGCTCCACCACTTGGCCATGGGTTTTCAGCTGTTAGGCCAGTCTCTTAGGCAAGTCTGTAAGCCAGTCCATTTGCATTAGATTTACCTCAAATAAACGAAAAGAAGGTACAGTATCGGAGAGGTAACACACAGGGCCCAAAGTTATCAGCTTCATAAATTCTGTTTTCTTATCCATTTTTAAGTTTGTCAGGAGATTAAAAAATGTGCACTGTTCGTTGTTGAGCTCGCCTCCTGCAATTTATTCTTATTTTATTTTTTTGTTTTTTAAAGGGTTACGTTGTAGATTTGTGTTGCATTTTCTGTCTTTCCCAAGAGACTGCTTTTGTGCATAGAGCTTGCAATCCGGCCCATCCTCCTCCAATTGCAACCCTGGATTCTGATTTGTGTTTAAATTGGCTAACTTTTTACAATATTATCTATCAATATGTCACTATTTGTATATGCAGACATTTTAGTTATAAAAAAGTTTAATTTTTTTCACCAAAAATGCCCACATGCTAACTGTTAATTAATCCGACATTTCACATTGTGGGGCCAATGAAGGCCAATGAAGGTTTGAATGGGATTTGTTTTTCTTGGGACCTCCTTGTTTAACGTTCCCCCTCCGCGGAAGCCAGAATGCCAGTGCTGTGTTTTTTCCATAATTCATGGGGATCACCCGATATCTGTGAAATATCCTGTGGTAAATTGTTCATTTATTTTTAAGACTTTTCTTTCCAACAGTTAAGTAGAATCATTTGAAAAAGTAACACCATAAGTTCTGATTTAAGTCCCTTTTTCCTTTTTTTTTGTCAAGCTATAAAAAGCAAAACAAACACTTCCCTAAAGCCCAACCAACTAGCTAAGTTTAAACAACCTTTATTTATTTTTTTACTCCCACGTGTGAAAAGTGTATTGCAGTGTTTAATTGGCTTTGTTCATTAACATTAACCTGCTTGTGGGGGGGGGGGGGGGTTATGATCTATTTTTCATGCCAAATTAAAAACCATAACCGTCAACATGCACTATCAAATGTAGTGAATGTGTGTTATGGAGAATTCTCAATCTATGGCTAATTTCCCTCACCTAGTTAGTCCCCCAGCAGCTTTGCTGGATTTCTGGAGTTTATTTTTACACTTGGTAAGTGTGAGAGCCTTTTTCCCCACTCTTAAATGTGTTTTGCCATGTGTATTTCTACTGTTTGTGTGATCTTGGGCTCTGGACTCCATTAACCCCACCTTTGGTGTGTGTTACACAGCACCTTTGGTGCAGTGACACAGGCTTGTTTTTTTAGATTTCCCACTGACTCCATTTTTCTGGGGCTGACTACTGTTCCCCAGAAACATGTAAAGTTGCCATTTAACTTTAGTCACTTTTAAACTACAGACCCAGTACACCCCATCTTACATGGAGTATTGAAAAGGGTTAATTCCTACCACCTTTTTTTGGCTGTGCCTCTGAGCTTCGTTTTGCTCTTTTAACATTCAGACTTGGCTGGTGGCAGTGGTATCTACCCTAACTTTTTTACCGCGGTATTATATAAACGTGGTACTGTTCCAGGCTATCAGATTCGCCTTGAACATAAACCCGCTTGACCAAATAAACTTTCTTTTGGCTCTGGACGGGTTTATTCGCCATCTCTTTTTGTTAAAGTCCTTCTTGTGTTTTACTTTGCACGGCAAACCAGGTTTGCCTTCTTTGTTCACCGTCTTTTGGCAGGCTTCTTCCAAGAAGCCCTCCTCTTGGCGCCTGTATGTCGAGGTGGGCTGTATGTGAGGGAGGGGTGTAGTCACCCCCTGCACAGGGTATCCTTGGAAAGCCAAGTCGCACTTTGTCGTGATTGGCTGGGGTGGTTGTCCGGGCCGGACAACCCCCCCCCCTGCTCTGTGATTGACATCCAGGCTGTGTGAATGGGGGATTTTTGCATAAAAGGCAGGACTCTTGAGCTGGAAGTCAGTCGCCACTGGGACTGCAAGGAACTGAAGAGAAGCGGAGAAGAAGACGGCTGCTGCAACTACCAAGTCCCGGTGGAACCCTGCTGCTGTCCTGAGCTATCTACCCTTCAACGACAAGAGAAGGTCCAGTCCGGAGTCGTCTTCCCTTGAGCCTGGTGGGATCAACCAGCTCACCTTCCACAGCCAGAGGATCCTCTTCGTGGTCGAAATCGCTTCACACTGCTGTAGTGGTTCGGATAGCCCGGATAGCTATCTGTAGAGCCTCTCCGGATTTAAAGGAGCGCATCTTTTATTCACCGTTGCTGCCGCTGGCCTCATCCCTGGGTAGTGCAGATCACTCCAGACATCATCCTTCTTGTCCCCACGACTGAAGCTGCAGGAAGCTACCAGGAACAACTGCCGTGGCACCAGCTTCTTCAAAGAATAAGGTACTGTGTCCAGCTTCGAGGAGCTAGGGTGAACCCTTTTCTCCTCAACCAAGGCTTGCCCTTCTCTTCCTTCCTCTGTTGACAATATCCAAGTGCTCCTGGCAACCTTGAATCGTGAACTGTCTGTGATCCTCAACAACAGGAATCCGGTTTAACTTGACACTGGCGCAGGCCTTTTGACTTTTATAATCTTGTCAGAAAGTGTTCTCTGATTCTGTCTGCTTTGACAAAAGTATTGCCTATGATTTTTGTCCCCAACTCTCTTGTGTTAACTCGGGTGCTAAGTGTGTTTTAACTCCGGTAACATGTCTTCCCGCGGGTACGCGTATCTTTAGTAAGACCGAACTGTCATTACTGTCAAAAAGTGATCGCATATGTATTCCCGGTAATGTCTTTTGTTTCCCAACACCGGTCTGTCGGACACTAAAGTACTTACCTTGAGTTGTTCTGCACAAGGAAAATTGGTTGTGTGTAGTGTATTTGAAGTGTGAATTTAATTTAATAGAAGTGAAGTGTTTTTGTGAACAGATGGTTTAAAATAAATGTACTTTTACTTTTTAACCAAAAACCTTGAGTCAGAGTTTGCTTGAGTCGCAGTAATTGTAGACCTTTGTGTAATCTCTCCTACTGCTCATTTGCTCTTGAGATAAGTCTGGCTGCGCCGCTACTGCTACCACTTTAACAGTGTAGTACGGGCTTGTACCAAAGGTGAACTTGTAGTAACACTTGTAGTCTTAATTGTGTGTAGTGGTCCCTAAGGGCACTGAACAGGATTCTGCCTAACAATGTGTTATGGCCATATAATGGTAACTTGGGTTCTCCAGCATGGGGTCTGCCATTGATTCGCCTTCTCATGAATATTCCCAGTCATCAGGCTGGGAATCCTCGGTACAAGTAAAGTTTTGAATGGATTGTGTCCTCCCACGTATTCCTTATCTTTGATATTTCCAATATCTAGCTTTGCTGCTTCAGAGATTCTTTTTCAGCAGGGTGCGCTGTGCGTCGATGGCTGTTGAGTCGATGTCCCTTGTCGGTCTCGAAGTCGACGTCACCGCAGGTATATGTAGCACGCGCAGTTGCCGGTTGGCGTCTGTTCAGTTTTTCTGCGCTTACAGCTTCGGATGCGGTGCGCCTCATTCCTGATGGGAATATCTTCAGATATTCTTGGAAATCTCTTTATCTCGAGTTCCGATACAATATGGCTTCGTCTTCGGCATGGCCCACTGCCGATCCAGCTTAAAAAAAATGCAGTGACTGCAGTGCAAAGATGTCTGACGGACCCGCACAGGATCTACCTAGGGTCACCTGATCTGTCTACGGAGTGCGAGGACTGCTCATCTATGACGGCCAAAGACCTGAGAGAGCAGATAAGGCCCAAAAATCCCACTCGACTCTATCAAAACAAAAGACCTCAGACGAGTCGGACAGTTTCTTCTCATCGAAAAAAGTCCCAAACATTTCCGTTCAGAAAGTGGTTCACTCTATTCGCTGACTTTGAGACACCGAAATAAAAGGTGCCATAGATCGCCATCTTCCTCGTCTTCTAGTTCACCGGAACGGATTGTTTGCCCTACCAAATCAAGTTCACCTGCCCCGTGGGAACAGTTTAGGCTCCGAATGTTAAGGGTTTTTGAGAACGTGGCCTTACCCCCTTGACAACACCTAAAGGTGATGCTCCGGACGAAAGGCCTCGGAAGCACAAGAGCTTTGCGTCCTCGAACTGGCGGCCCAGTGCCCTCTTGAGCGATCCCATCCCTAAAGTCAAAAGTCTCCTCAAAGACTAAACCATCGACACCGAAGGGCTTGAGTGTGACAGGACCAAAAAGTGTGTCATCGGTGGCGATAATTGTGGAGAAGCCATCAACGCCTCGAGTGTCAACCTCATGCCACATGTGTCGAAGCCATTGACGCAACTGTCGAAGCTGTTGACGGTTTTAACTTTTTTGGATTTCTTCAAATACCTCTCTTCTATATATGAAGACACAGAGGATGAAGGGGCGACCCTTTCGGTTACAGTATGGAACACCATCAGTGCCTGAGGCATTGATATCTGAAGGCTTGTGCATGAAATACTTGCAAGAATGCATCCATGGGGCAAGTGGGATAGACCCCTCTCCAGAGGTTGAATTTGGAAGAGCAGAACCTGGTGACCACGCTGAGACCCAGGAGGACCCAATTGTCCCTTTTCATCAAGCATTACAAAGGCGTGGTCTAATAATTGGTAGACACCAGAGGTTATTCCAGCTATAAATAAAAAGCTGACTGGTAAGTACAGAGTTTCTAGCACTGACCCTTTTTACCTCTCCAAGCGCCCAACACCAGAAAGCCCGGTAGTTCAGGCAGCCACCTCCACAAGTAGGCAAAATGCAGATCCTACAATACCTCAGGATGGAGAAAACAAACCTTATGATGCCATGGCTAAAAAGGTTTTTTTGGCCGGGAATATGGCCTTGAAGTTGGCCAATGCTACATGCATGCTAGCGAGGTTCACACACCCCCTTTGGCAGTGTATTTCTATGGTGGCTGATCATATGCCCGAAGAGGAGCGAGACGTATTCCTTAACATTGTCAAGGATGGGAAAGACGCAATGTGCGAATCCCTTCAGACTGGTCTCGACTTGACAGTATCAGTGGAGTTTTGGCAGCTAGTACAGTGAAACTCTGGTTTGCCTGGTTGAGAAAGTCAGGATTTGCCCCAGATGTACAATCCAGGCTTCTCAACATGCCCTTTGACGGCACTCATTTATTTGGAAGCAAAGCTGAGAGTTTGGAGAAGCTGCAAACTTCCAAGGCGGTGGCCAAATCCCTTGGAGCTGCAATAAGACAAAACACACCCCATGGGTACACCTTAGAGGGGTAGGTCCTTTTCTCCAGCATGGGGTCTGGCATGGATTCACATGCTCATGAATATTCCCCGTCGTCAGGCTGGGAATCCTCGGTAAAGAAAAAAACAGTATCAGTTTCGTTTCTGATCTGTCTTTCGTAGTAACAACCAATCACTGGTCTCTGCGTCATACTGACCACAGCCAATGACTGCCCTCTACCTAAGCACCGAATCTGGCAGCCATCTTCAGATTTTTACCGCACGTTCATGTGTTGGGATCCTCGTGCTATTGCTCTCGAGCGTTAGTGCTATTTTTTCACGTTTTTTCTCAAAAACTTCGTTTTTTCGGTCAAAAGAGCCTCAAGCTCCACCGACTCTCCATCCGATCAACGGGGACCCGTTTCGGATTCGTCTGCGCCCCTCAAGGGTGAAGATTTCGTCGAGCTACGCTTTTGGAGGACTCCAGAAGTTTCTCAGGCCCGGCCATGGCCCAGGAGAAGGGAAGCTCGACGCCCGGAAAGCTGTTCAGGGTCTGCCCTGGATGCCAGCTGCAGAACGTCTTCAAGGAGGACGAACACTCTTTTTGTCTTTACTGCCTACATGAGGACAAGACGCACGTGGAGAAGAACTGTGCGTTTTGCGGCAACATGTCGGAGCGGACCATGAAGGACCGCCATCAACGTCTCGCCAACTGGCTAGAAGGGAAGAGCCCGTCCGGCGAGAAGAAGAGGAAGAAATCCGAGCGGTCTTCTAAGACCTTTGAGGACGCCCCGGCGACGGGGGTCCAACATAAGGCCAAGCACCGCGAGTCCGCTGGCACCGGGAGTGCCGAACGGTCGGGCTCTACGGGCGCCAGGCAGGGCGCACCCTCCCCGGCACCATCAACCACGAGCCAACGCTCTGGGTCGGGTAAGAGGAAGGCTGAGCACCCGGCGAAGCTCCTGGGGAGGCCCCGGTCGAGCTCGAAGGCGGAGGGGGAGCGAGGCAGTGTCCCCCCCTCAAGGATAAGGCGGTGAGCGCACCTAAGGTGGTGAAGGCCTTAATCCATCCAGCCAAGCCCTCTATCGAAACTGTCGTGGCGGCCCTGGCTCAGCCTGTGGAGGCTACACCAGTGGTGGCGACCTCGGGGCTCAGAGTCTCCCTGCTACCTCGGAGGGAGTCCTCTTTTGTGCCCATCGATAGGACCCCCGTGAAATCCCCCGTGGGGAAGAAAAAGGGGGGGCAGGGCGTCGTCGTAGATTCGGCCTCAACCTCGGAGGAGGAGCTGGTCGAGGTCTTAAGCCACGGCCTCGGCGTGGAAGAAGACCGGCCCGTCGGGATGGATCCCGACGCAGGTGACGACCACATCGTCGAGGGTACCGACGGGGCCCCTGATCGCCCGTCGGATTCCCCTCTGCCAGCGCCGCGAGACAACTCGGCGGCCATTTTGTTGGCTATACAGTCCTTATGCTCTGAGATAAGGACGAGACTACCGTTGCCGACGGAACCTCTCCCGTCGGGGGACCCAGAACCGGGACCTTCTGGTGTTCCCCCTACCAAGAAAAGAAGGATCCACCCTCCACCTCCTTTTCAGCCGTCGCGCCCCTTCCAGCGACGGGTACGGACGACGAGGTATACGACGAGGATGTACCGTCGTCGCCTCCCACCAGGGCTTCTCCGCCTCCACTCAATGATCGCCAGGGCATCCGAGCTTTTCCAACTCTGCCCTGAGGAGAAGAAGAAGGAAGGTTTCCTTTATCAGCGGCGCGAGGCCAAGAGGAAGACGGTCCTCGCGGTGCCTCTATTGGACGACATTTGGGATGAGGGCCTCACCCTCCTCAAGAACCCGTCCACGACGCCAGCTAGAAGAGACCGGTACGAGAAAAAGTACCGGGTCCCGGACACGGCCCCCCTGTGCCTCCGGGCGCAGCCTACCCCGGACTCCGTCGTCTCCGCGGCGGCCAGGAAAAAAGCGGGGGGGGGGGTGCGGCCTCCACATCGACTTCCCCACCGGACGGCGATGGAAAGAAATTGGACGCTATGGGACGCAGAGTCATCTCGTCTGCAGCGACGACGATTAAAGCTGCCAACGCCTTGGCTATCGTGGCCCGATACGACAGGGAGCTCTGGTACAAACTGGCTCCCCTGCTGGACTTCTTGCCGGACGACAAGAGGGCAGAGGCCCTGGAGATCCTGCAGGAAGGTGAGGTGGCTTCGGACCACGCCATTACCGTTGCGACGGACATCGCCGACACTGGGTTCCACCAGTTGGGCAACGGCGTTTGCCTTAGGCGGCGTGGATGGCTCAAGGCTACGGACTTCCGTCAAGACGTTCAGACCAGACTCCTGGACATGCCCTTCGATGGGAACAACCTGTTTGGGGAAAACGGTGGACGATTCCCTTCAGGCCATTAAAGCGGACACCGAGACGGCCCGGGCCCTTGGAGTTCTGCAACGACGACGGATGCCCTTTCGGAGCAGCGGAGGCAAGGGCGCCTCCAAAGTTTCCGGCGGCGGTTTCTCCTCCTACCGTCAAGCGGCCCGCTCGTCATCTCAGGAGGCCTACAGAGGACGAGGCAAGCCTGACGGACCCCGCCGTCGTCGCCAAGGACAAGGCGCTAAAGCCTCGTCGAAGCAGGATTGAACCGGCCGGGGGGTGGGTCCCCACCGAAGCACCCCGGTGGGAGGCCGGCTGGCGAGCTTCGTCAGCGTGTGGGAGTCCATCTCCACCGACCGTTGGGTGCTGGACGCCTTGGCCCGGGGCCACGCGCTCGAGTTTCAAAGAAAGTGTCCGCGCGTCCCCCCCGTGGCCAGGAAAGAGCTTCACGTCCCTCAACTTCTCCTGGAGGTGAAGGCGATGCTCAAGAAGGGCGCCATCGAACTCGTCCCAAAGAGGCTTCGGGGCTCCGGAGTCTACTCGAGATACTTCCTCGTGAAGAAGAAGACGGGGGGATGGCGCCCCATCCTGGACCTGCGACGTCTGAACAAGTTCATCAAGGCGCAAAAGTTCCGGATGGTCACCCTCCAGCACGTCCTGGGTCCGCTGGAGGAAGGAGACTTCCTGTCTTCGTTGGATTTGGAGGATGCCTACTTCCATATTCCCATCTTGAAGGGGCACCGAAAATTCCTCAGGTTTGTGGTCCAAGGGCGGCATTACCAGTTCAAAGCCCTCCCCTTCGGTCTACGGTCGGCACCCAGGGTGTTCACCAAGTGCCTCGCACCGGTGGCGGCTCAGCTGCGCCGCGAAGGGATCCATGTCTACCCCTACCTGGACGACTGGCTCATCCGAGCCAAGACAAGGGAGCTCGCCGTGGTCCACACGGCAAGGACCGTCCAACTTCTCACGGACCTGGGATTCTCCGTGAACTACGCCAAATCCCACCTGGTACCCGCGCAAGACACTCTGTTTCTGGGAGCGAGGCTCAACACAGTGTCCCTTCGGGCCTCCCCGTCGGAGGAGAGGACCAGGACCATCCTGGGCAAGGTGCAGCGCATGTTGGTGGCCGACGCGGCCAAGGTGAGGTCCATCAAGTCCCTCCTCGGAATGATGTATTCCTGCATCTACCTCATTCCCATGTGCAGGCTCCGGATGCGCCCGTTGCAGGAGTTCCTGGACGCGCGCTGGATCCAAACGACGGGCAACTTCGAGGAAAGGATCACACTCGACGAGAGTTTCCGACGAGCGATCCGGTGGTGGGGCACCCGCGCGCATCTGACGGCGGGCATGGACTTCCAGACCCCAGCCCACCAGGAGACAGTGACCACGGATGCCTCCCTGGAAGGGTGGGGAGCGCACACCAAAAAGCTGCACGCAAGGGGCCTTTGGCTCCCGACGGAGAAACCCTTACATATCAACGTCCTGGAGCTCCGTGCAGTGTTTTGGGCCCTCAGGTCCTTCCTTCCGTCCCTCAAGGGCAAGGTGGTGAGGATCTTCACCAACAACACCACCACCATGTTTTACATCAGAAAACAGGGTGGAACCAGGTCCCCAGCACTGTCCAAGGAGGCGCAGGACCTGTGGCATTGGGCAGTCGCCCAAGGGATGTTTCTGGTGCCGTTTCATCTGGCAGGGATAAAAAACACCATCGCCGACTCACTCAGCAGGGAGCTGCGCTCGTGCCACGAGTGGGAACTACGGCAGGATCTAGTGGATCGCCTCTTCCGACGGTGGGGCACACCCCAGATCGACCTGTTCGCGACGGCGACGAACTCCAAGTGCCGGAGGTTCGCCAGCAGGTTTCCCCAGGTGAGGAGCATGGGCGATGCTTTCTCGTTCCCCTGGGAGGGCCTGTTCCTCTACGCGTTCCCTCCTTTGCCACTGCTAATCCGGCTCGTCAACCAGCTCAAGAGGTCACGGTGCAGGATGATCCTCGTCGCACCTGCGTGGCCGAGGCAGATATGGTTCCCGGACCTTCTGGACTTGTCAGCGTCCCCGCCAATCAAGCTGCCGGTGGACGCGGATCTGCTCTCCAGGGAAGGAGGCGCCATCCTCCACCACGACCCGAAATCGCTGAACTTGCAGGCCTGGCTCCTGCAGCGCTAGAGTTTGGAGGATACGACATACCGGCCGACTGCAGAGAGGTTCTTGCAAAGGCCAGGGCGTCCTCGACTCTTAAATGCTACGGACACAAATGGAAGAGGTTCTCTGTCTGGTGCCACGCACAGAAGATTAACCCTCTACGGATTACGGCTCCCCAAGTTCTGCCGTACCTGCTGACGCTGGCTAAAGCTGGACTGGCACACGCGTCCATCAAGATTCATCTTGCTGCGATCTCCCGATACACCAGAACCACGGGACGGACGTCCTTGTGGTCTCATCGTCTGGTGAAAGAGTTCATGAAGGGACTGTTCAGATCGTTCCCGCCGGTGAAGGCTCCGGCCCCGGCGTGGGAGCTCAACGTGGTGCTGACCAAGCTCATGGGACCTCCGTTCGAGCCTCTGCACTCGGCCCCGTTGAAGTTTCTGTCGTGGAAAACAGCGTTTCTTGTGGCCATCACCTCCGCACGACGGGTGGGAGAGATCCAGGCCCTTTCCTGCAAGGCCCCGTACTTGACTTTTCACGACACGAGGGTAGTGCTCAGGACGCACCCCTCCTTCATGCCCAAGGTACCGTCGGACTTCCATCTCAACGAACCCTTGGTGTTGCCTGTATTCTTCCCGTCGCCTTCGTCGCTGGCTGAGAGGACTTTGCACTCGCTGGATGTGGCTAGAGCGCTGAAGTTCTACGTGGACCGCACGAAGTGTTTTCGGAAGACGTCACAACTCTTTGTGAACTTTGGACCTGTCAATCAGGGGAAGGCTCTCTCGAAGGCTTCCATTTCCAGGTGGCTCTCCGGCTGTATCATGTACTGTCATCGGTTGGCGAACCGACCGCTGCCCGGCCGTCCGAGAGCCCATTCCACCAGAGCGATCGCAGCTACCACGGCGTTCCTTTCTGGTGTGCCCCTGCTGAACATATGCAGGGCTGCTACGTGGAGGTCGACGCACACCTTCACGAAGTTCTACTGCGTCGATCGGGATTCCAGGGAGGAGTCCAGGGTCGGCCAAGCAGTGCTGCACAACCTGTTCGCCTGAGGTGAGCCTGGTGAGGAGGTAAGATGCTTAATGTTGAGTTTGATGCAATGCTTAATGTTGAGCCTTTGCCACCTCCCGTGGTTGTGCGTGTGTGTACTGCTATGTATTCTTTATTCATGAGCATGTGAATCCATGCCAGACCCCATGCTGGAGAAGGAACAAGTTACTTACCTGTAACTGTTGTTCTCCTGCATGGGTCTGGCATGGGTTCACATGCGAACCCTCCCGCCTACCCCTCTGCGGCTCTTCACTTGGTCATACTGCCACTTCACGTGCTTACAAATCTGAAGATGGCTGCCAGAGGCAGTGCTTAGGTAGAGGGCAGTCATTGGCTGTGGTCAGTATGACGCAGAGACCAGTGATTGGTTGTTACTACGAAAGACAGATCAGAAAGAAACTGATACTGGTTTTTTCTTTACCGAGGATTCCCAGCCTGACGACGGGGAATATTCATGAGCATGTGAATCCATGCCAGACCCATGCTGGAGAACAACAGTTACAGGTAAGTAACTTGTTCCTTGCCACTATTCCACATTTGGAAGAGGCAGAGGACACCCAGCTCAAAGAGGACAAAGATGATTCCCCCGTGGTGGGCAGGGAAAATGTACTAAGACCGCAACAGCAGCGTCTGCCTTACCTTCAGCCACTGCGTCAGCCGCTCCAAAACCTCTGAGGTCTTCCTTCACAAGACTGCAATATAGGAGGCCTGTTGTAGCAGCATCTGACAGAATGGTGGGCTATTACGTCAGATGCATGGGCATTTGAAACAGTTGCCCAAGGTTACTGCCTCCCTCTTCTGCAAAAACCTCAGTCATCCACCGGGAAACAACGCTTTGAAGGTTCCAGATTCGCTCCTTATGCAGGAGATTTTAACCCTGCTAGAGAAAGGTGCTAAAGAACCAGTACCTGTAATGGAGAGGACTCTCTCAGATTCTTCAGGCCCTCCAGCTTCAGGATTGGATGGTATCATTGGACCTCCAGGATGCTTACTTTAGTGTGCTGATCCATTACAAGCAAAGACGGCACCAGAGGTTCTCTGTTGGCAGTTCTCATTATCAATTTTGAGTTCTGCCATTTGGGCTGACCTCCGCCCCAAGGGTTTTCACCAAGCTGATGGCGGTTGTGGCAGTGAGTCTCGGGAGAGGGGGATTCACGTCTACCCCTACATGAATGATTGTCTGATCAGGGCCAGTTCCCCAGAACACCTCAGCTCCACCTGTCTCTCCCTTCACAGGCTGGGCTTCTCCCTCACCTTCGGGAAGTCCCACATGATACCATCACAAAGACTCCAATTCATTGGAGCAGTCCTGGCTGCATCCCTGGGAAAAGACTCACCACCAGAGGTGAGGGATTGAGACATTCTGCAGATGGTGACCAAATTCCAGAATGCCCTGCATCTACTGGCCTTCGATTTTCTGAGGTTGCTCGGCCTCATGGCATCCTGCATTGTTCTGGTGCCGGAGGCTCGCCTGAGAATGAGATCTCTCCAGTGGGCTCTCAGGACCCATTCTCAGAAAGGATGTCAGATCTCTAGCTGAGCAAGTCCTTCAAGAGATCTTCACCCTTTGGGGAACCCGTCAAGTGGATCTGTTCGCGACTGGTGCCAACTGGAGTTTTCCCCAAGACGAGCTCTAGGAGATGTGTTTGTGGTGGACTGGGAATTTCCACTCCTAAATGAGTTTCCTCCAGTCACCGTCATTCCTCACGTAATCAGGAGGTTGTGAAAGTTCAGAAAATCCATGATCCCAACAGCCTCAGACTGGGCCAGGAGGACGTTGTACCGGACCTTCTGGACATGTCCATCTGCCCTCCGATAAGTCTTCCACAAAGAGGACCTTCTCTCGCGAGAGGAGGGTCGAGATCTCCATCTGGATATCGTGACGCTCGGCCTTCACGCATGGTTTCTAAGAGGCTGAGATACAAGGATTAGGACCTACCGAACAACGTAATGGAGATTTTGCTTTCGGCCAGAAGACCAGCAACCAAATCTATATATTGCTGCCACTGGAATAAGTTTTGCAGCTGGAGTAGAGATATGAATGTTGACCCTTTTTCATGTAATACACTGATGGTGTTATCCTTTCTCGTACATCTGGGGCTCCAGTTTGGTACCATCAAGGGATATCAGGCCGTGCTTTCTATTTTTAAGCGCACTTCAGAGGAAGTCTCGTACCTTAAGATTCCTCTAATAGTACATCCTTAAAGGGACTGACTAATGTTTGCCCTCCAATCCCGTCTCAAGTCACACTGTGGGATCTCAACTTGGTGTTAAACTTTTTGGAATGAGCTACTTTCGTTCCGTTACTCTTGTCCCTTAAGTCTTCTAATTCTTAAACTTCTTTTTGGTGGCAATTACGTCAGTCCGAAGGGTGAGTGAGCTACAGGCTTTATTCTGCAAGCCACCTCATACTGTCTTTTTTAAAGATTGAGTGGTACTAAAAGTGAAGCCTACTTTTCTCCCCAAAATTGTCTGCGTTTTATCTTACTCAGAAGATAACGTTACCATCTTTTTATCCTCCTCCACATCCTGTGAAGGAAGAGGAAAGACTTCACAGGCTTGTCCCTAGATGTGCCCTGAGTTTTTACATCTCCAGATTGGCAAGATTAAGACAGGATGACCAGGTATTTGTGGGCTATTCAGGTCACAAATTAGGACTGGCCATTACCAAGCAAAAAATATCCAGATGGATTATTCTAACAATATCGGAATGCTACAAGTTGGCAGATAAAGATCCTCCAGAACACCTAAGAGCTCATTCGACCAGGGGCATTGCAACTACGTCTGTCTTGATAAAGGATATATGTGCAGCTGCCACATGGCCGTCTGTGCACACCTTTACTAAATATTAGTTTAGACTCTTCCTCGGGCCAAGATTCCGCTTTTGGAAAAGCAGTGTTGTGTTCAGTGCATACACAACCATAAAATACTCATGCCATACTAATTTCTATTCCCACTTCCAAATTGCGTAAACTACTTTGGGAGTGTATCAAAGATAATGAATGCGTGGGAGGACACAATCCATTCGAAGAACAAGTTGCTTACCCCTGGTAACAGTCTTTTAACTGGATGGTCTCCCACGTATTTATCGCCCCTCCCAATCTACCAGGCAGTAGAATTTCCCTTGCAGTTGCAGTATACGCTCTGAGGGGGACTAACCGTCGAACACAAGGTAATGCTACACTTGTAAAAATGGAACCGAGGCCAACATGCGATGCGCGAGCTACATATACCTGCAGTGATGTCGACATCGAGACAATCTGCCGAGGGACATCGACTAGACAGCCCTTGACGCACAGCGCCCTCCGCAGAATTTTTTCTTTCCAATGTGGCAAAGCTGGATATTGGGAATCTCAAAGATGAGGAATACATGGGAGGGAACATCCAATCGAAAGCATGTTACCAGGGGTAAGTAACTTGTTCTTCACTTTCAATTAAAAACTGTCTTTCTCCTTTAAACCAATCACTGTCCTCTGGATCATACTGCCCCCATCCAATGACGGACCTCTCCCTAAGCCCCTCTTCTGGCAGACATCTTCGGATTTTTACTGCACGCTTCAGTGTTGGAAGTCCTCGAGTTTGCTCTGCGAGCTACTGCTGCGTTTCTTTGACAGAAAAAGGTTCTATTTTTGTTCCAAAAGAACCTTTGTGCTATTTTCTCCATCTGCCGACAGCATGGATCTGTTTGTGAATTTCCGCGCCCATAAAGGGTGAAGATTGTCGAAGTTTCCAGAAGGCCATCGGGCCTACTTCGCGCCCTCCGACCATGATGGAGGAGGAGCAGGAGGAGGAGGAGGAGTGGGGGGAGGGTCCCTCTTCAAGCCCTGCACCAGGTGCGTGGTATGCAATGTGTTTGTGGAAGACCAGCACCTACAATGCCTCTACTGCCTGCATCTGGACCATAAGGAGGTGGAGTGGGAGATCTACCTTGGGTTCTCACCCTGCGCCTCTATTGCCAGCCAGCAATCAAGCTCCTCCACGACAAGGAAATCATCCAACCCGGCTCAACTGCGGGAGAAGCCACAGATGGACAAGGACGACAAAATGCCCAAGAATGCCCAATTGGCACATGAGAAGACTTTGGAGATGGTGGCTGCTGCTCTCATGACGGCTAAGGGGGCTGACCCTGTGAAGGTAGCCCATGCAGCGCAGAACTTATCCCTGCCCCTGAGGCACGAAACAACCACAGTGGCTTTGGCAACATCTGCCGGCATGTTGGAAAAGGGAACACCGTCTCAGAACCCGGTTCCAGCCCCTCAGGGTGGAAAGGGTGGGGGCAAGGAGACCCAGACGCAGCCCAAGCCATGGAGGTCACATACATGGATGACTAGAACCTTTAGTCCCCACACACGGTCTATGCGGACGAGATGGAGGACGCGAAAGAGGATGGCAGCGCGGGGCCTAGTGTTCCGACCACGCCAACTTAGTCGAGGGATGTGTCTCTGGACATCTTGTCAACCCTCCACACCCTGGTGTGGAAACCCAGAAGAGGATGCCACAGGGCCTGGTTCCAATGGTCCCCCAGCCCCCTGGTCAGCCCCTGGCGAAGAGGAGAAAGCATCATCCGATGCGCCCAATTCAGCCTCCACATCCGTGTCCGGCCCCCTGTCCCCAGCAGATCCAGACACTGGTACGGCGACTGACACAGCCACAATGGACAGCAACAAGGATATTGTTGCAGCGGGTCTTTGCAGCCTCTGGCATCCCCACCAGATGAGGTGGGGTGGTTCCATTCCATGATCGCCAGAGCCTCTGAGCTATTCCAGCTTGAGATCCAACCATCAACGGCTATGGTGGTATCGGCGGCCGCAAGGAAACTGTCGGCTAACCCGTCCTCATCTGTCCCTCTGTACAGCGAGGTGAAGAAGATGGACGCAAAGTGAAGGAAGGCGATTTACACTGCAGCGTCCACCATCAAGGTGGCCAACGCACTGACGATCCTAACCAGGTACGACGGGGAGCTGTGGTACAAGTTGGGCATGATTTTGGAGTTTTTCCCCGACTGTAAGATGGAGGCAATTGCTCTCTTCCAGGAAGGGGAGGTAGCATCGGATCACGCCATCATAGTGGCTTTGGACTTTGCCAACACAAGGGTTCCGACAAATGGGGAACGGTGTCTGCCTTCGCCAAGGCTGGGTGAAGGGCACGAATTTCCGCCAGGAGGTCCAAGAGAAGGTACAGGACATGCCATTCGGAAATAACCTATTTGGGAAAATTAGTTGAGTCCCTACAGGCCATCAAGGCGGATACAGAGACGGACCATTCCCTGGGCACCCTCCAGCAGCACCAATCTTCCTTTCGATCCTCCAGAGGAAAGTCGAGCAGGTCTTCCAAAGGTTTCTCCTCTTCGGACTGTCTGCCTTCCGGGTCCACGATACAAAGCATACAGAGGCCCTTCTAAAGTCTACAGTGGCGGAGGACAGCGTCGCCCTCAAGGCAGGACGCCGGTGCCGAAGCAAGCCTTAACTGACCAGGACGTCGGGCCTCCACCCATGCACTTGGTGGGATGCCGGCTGTCCAAGTTCGTCAGGGAGTGGGAAAAGATCACCACCGACAGATGGGTGTTTGACGCTCTCGCCCAGGGACATATGCTTGAGTTTCAGCACAGGTGTCCGCAGATCCCTCCAGTGGCCCGTCAGGAGCAGGTCATTCCTCAGCTCCTGGAGGGCGTACGGGCCATGCTGCAAAAAGGGGCTATAGGTCCGGGGTCTATTACAGTTGTTTCTTGGTCGGAAAGAAGACTGGGTGCTGGAGGTCCATTCTGCACCTACGACGTCCGAACAAATACCTCAAGTCCCAAAATTCAGGATGATCAGGTTGCAACATGTGCTCGGCCAACTGGAAAAAGGAGACTTCTTTACCTTGCTGGACCTGGAGGAGGCCTACTTCCACGTCCCCATTCACAGTTTCTATGCTTTGTAGTGCATGGACAGCACTACCAGTTCAAGCCCCTACATTTCGGCTTGGAGTCTGCCCCAGAGTGTTCACGAAGGGCCTGGCACTGATGGCAGCCCTTCTATGCCTACAGGGCATACACGTATACCCGTACCTGGACGACTGGGTGATTTGCGCCCACTCGCAGGAGCTGGCCCATGGAGACGCAGACAACCGTCCGGCTACTAACGAATCTGTGATTCTCCGTCCGCTATCCAAAGTCCTGCTTAACGCCATTGCAGAACGGGCTGTTCCTAGGCACCAGGCTCAACAGTGTTTTCCCTCGGAGGAGAGGATATTGGCCATTCTGGGGCGGGTGCAGCGGCTGTCATCGTCTAGGACGGCCATAGTGCAAGACATCAAGCCATTGCTGGGCATGATGTCGTCCTGCATCTATCTCGTTGGGCTCTATCTCGTTGGGCTCTGCAGGTTGCAGATGTGACCCCCTCCAGGAATTCCTGGATGCCCGCTGGATACAGGTGTCCGGACACTACAGACAAGCTGTTGCTCAACGACTAGTTCCGGCGGGCGATAGGATGGTGGGGCGTCCGTCCCAACATCACCCAAGGCACAGGATTCCAGAACCCACCATACCAGGAGACTGCCACCAGGGATGTCTCACTAGAGGGATGGGAGTGCACACCGGACATCTGCATGCCAGAGGCCTGTGATTTCCAGAGAAGGATCTTCATATCGACATCCTGGCACTATAGACTGTGTTCTGGGCCCTCAAGTTGTTCCTCCCATCCCAGAAAGGCAAAGTGGTAAGGATCTTCACGGACAACACCAACACCATGTTTTACATCCGGAAACAAGGGCGCACTCGATCCCCGGTGCTCTCCAAGGAGGCATAGGACTTGGCCATTGGGCCCGAGGACAGGAGATGTTCCTCGTTCCTTTTCACCTGGTGGGAGTCAACACCATTGCAGACTCCCTCAGCAGGGAACTGCGCTCCTGCCACGAGTGGGAGCTTCGTCAGGATCAGGTGGACCGCCTGTTCACTGAGACTAACTCCAAGTGCAAGATGTTTGCCAGCAGGTTTCGCCAGCCGAAGAGCCTGGGGGGATGTATTCTCCTTTCCGTGGCAAGGACTGTTCCTGTACGCGTCCCCCATTACCTCTCCTGCTACGAGTCATCAACACACTTGGACTGTGTCTGTGTAAGATGAAACTCATCACCCTGGCGTGGCCGAGGCAGATTTGGTATCCGGAACTACTGTCTGTCAGCATCAACCCTGGACAAGCTGCCGGTAGTTCCAGATCTTCTCACCAGGAAGGAGGTTCAATCCTGCATCACAACCCAGGCTTGTTGAACCTCGGGGCTTGACTCCTGCATCCCTAGAGCTTGGATAAGAGTTGCCTGTGGACTGCAGAGAGGTCCTTTGCCAAGGCCAGGGCGTCATCGACTTTGAAGTGCTACAGTCACAAGTGGAAGCATTGCGCTATGTGGTGCTGTTTGCAGAAGAGTACCTCGCTGAGGGTCATGGCCCCGTAAGTTCTTCCATACTTGCTGTCCTTGGCCGAGGCCAGCCTAGCATACGCTTCCATCAAGGTGCATATGGCAGCTGTCTCTCGCTACGCCAGGTCTCCAGGAAAATTGTCACTGTGGTTTCATCGACTCATAAAGGAGTTCCTAAAGACTTTTTCGGTCTTACCCACTGATGAAGGCTCCTGCCCCGGCATGGCAACTCAACGTGGTTCGGACGAAGCTCAATTGGGGGAGAGGGGCTTCGAACCTGTGCATCGGGTACCTCTCAAGATCCTCTTGTTTAAAACTGCTTTCCTTGTGGCCATCACCTCTACCAGGAGGGTGGGTGAGGTACAGGCCCTATCCTGCAAGCAACCGTACCTGACTTTCCACAAATAGAGGATGGTGCTGCAGACGCACCCCTCTTTCATCCAAAGGTTCTGTTGGAATACCACCTCAATGAGACCTTTGTCACCAGCTGGAAGGGCCTTGCACTCGCTGGATGTTGCTCGTACCTTGAAGGTCTGTGTGACACGCGCAAAGATTTTTCTGAAGACTTCACACCTGTTTGTGAACTTTGGCCCTGTGAACCATGAGAAGACCTTGTACAAGGCTTCCATCTCAAGGTGGCTCTCGGGCTGCATCATGCATTGTCATCGGTTGGCGAACCGACTGCTGCCCGGCCATCCGAAAGGCCACTCCACCAGAGCGATCGCTGTGATGACGGCGTTCCTGTCTGGTGTGCCCCTGCTGGACATCTGCAGGTCTGCTATGTGGAGGTCCACACACACACCTTCACGAAGTTCTACTGCATCGACAGGGATTCCATACAGGAGTCCAGAGTCGGCCAAGCAGTGCTACGCAACCTGTTCGCATGAGGGGAGTCTGTTCCAGAGGTAAGAGTAATTGCTTCTGTTGAGCCTTGCCATGCGAATCCTCCCTCTGACCCCTGTGCAGCAGCTCTTGGTCATACTGCCACTTTGCGTGCTTAACAAATATGATGATGGCTGCCAGATGAGGGGCTTAGGGAGAGGGTTGTCATTGGATGGGGGCAGTATGACCCAGAAGGCAGTGATTGGTTTAAAGGAGAGACAGTTTGTAAGTGAAAGTGAAAGTTTTTTTTTCTTTTACAGAGGATTCCTAGTTTGACTGGGAATATTCATGAGCATGTTAATCCATGTCAGACCCTTGCTGGAGAACAATAGTTACAGGTAATTGACTTCCTTTCTGGAGACATGTACTAACCACTGTGCGTCAAATCTGTATTTTATTTATATAGCGCTCGTAGCCCTCCGGCATCTGGGCACATCTCTTAATATTACGTAGAAAATATCAATGCACATTTTGAAAGTTTTGCATGATAGAATCATGGTTTCATAGTTAAGTATTTACAGGATGAAACAGAATAGGTATATATACAACAGGGAGAAACTAAAACAGTAGGGGAAGTTTACTTCATTCGCGATGAGCCAGGCTGACAGACTTTCAGAATTTGTGGTAGGAAGATTCCAGTCTCCTAATGGGGGATGGGGGGGGGTAAGCCATTCCATGTTTTGGCTGCTAGTACTGGGAAGCTCCTGCCTTTTGGAGCTTAAACCTAAGTATGAGGAGGCAGTTGGAGTGCGATGCTCTAGTCCGTTGTGTAATGTTTGAATTTGTTGCACAGGTACATGGGTGCTTGATTATGCAAACATTTATATATAAGTGAGAGGGTCTTTGGTTTAATTCTTTGGTTGATTGAGAGCCATCAAGCACTGTGTCTCAGCTCTGAGGTGTGGGGTGTTCTCTGGAAGTTGGTTGCTGCTCTGAGTGCATTATTTTGATATATTTGCAGTTTTCTTAGAGTGTTTTTTTTGGTGCCCAAGTATAAGGCGTTGCAGTAGTCTAGTTTGGTTAGTACAAGTGCCCTGGCTAAGGTAATACAGTTGTCAGAGGTCAAACGGTCGGCAGGCATTGATGAGCTTGCAGGTCTATGCAGTGGTGGACCCAGTAGCATTGATTTGTCTTTCTAAAGAGGGTTGAGTCGATGTACATGCCTAAGGTTTTGACACCCCCTCTGCCCCCCGAGACCTTAATGTTGCCGTCAATGTTGAAGGTGTTAAACTGATTGTCGAGTCTAAATCTGGCTTGAGTTCCTACAAGGTGTAACTGTCTTGTCATTTAGGCAAAGTCTGTGTTGCGCCATCCAAACTTCGATGACGAGGTAGATGTCGTTAAGTCGTCGGGAGTCTGTTATGTAGCTGCCTGTGATGGGTATATGGATTTGCTGTAGTTCGTGTATGAGATGCCCATATGGTTTAAGTTGTCCAATAGAGGCTTTGTAAAAAATGTTATGAAGCGTAGGGGAGACTCGACAGCTTTGTGGGACCCCATGGGTGACATCAGCGGGTAAGGCAGATGCCTTCGGGCAAATACTCTAGTGGTTCTGTTAAGGAATGACTGGATCCAGGTGGTGGCATCATTGGAGAAGTGGGCTGCTGAGGAGAGATGGCTAGAGGTTTGTGGTCCACAAGGTCAAAGGCAGCTGATAAATCTAGTAAGACAAGGAGGGCAAGGTTGCCTTCATCTTTTATGGTTTCTATTTGGGGTTACTAGATCTATCAGAGCTGTTGCAGTGCCATGCCTGGGACGGAAACCTGATTGACGTAACCCCAGTAAGCTTTTACTTTCCAAGTGATGCTGGATCTGCACGTAGGCTGCTCTGTCGATCATCTTAAGCGTGAAGGGCACTGCTGTCTGTAGTTGGTCGGGTATTTGGGTCGAGGGACAGTTTCTTGAGGAGGAACATGACCCAGCCGTCCTTAAGGTTAGTTGGTACAGCATTCGTAGTAAATGAGGCATTTATTAACGAGGTAATGAAAGGGGCAAGCTCCTTTGCTGTTTCTTTTATGATTGATGCTATGCAAATATCACCCATGCATCTGGAAGGTTTTAGGCTTAAGATTATCTTCTCAACTTCCTTGATGCTAAGGGAGGAGAATTTGAACAGGTCAGTTTGATCTGGTAGTGGAGTTTGCATTGTCGGTTGGGGAAGGTTGTTGACTAGGCTAGTCATTTTAGTCTCAATTTTCTTTTGTAGTAGCTCAGTCTCATCACAGAGCACTTTTTGAATGTTATGATACCAGGTGGTATCCTTAGAACATGAGGTAGGTGGGGCCGTGGGTGATTCTAGCTCTGAGTATGTTAAATAATTCTTTAGTGTTAGATTCAGCCTTTTTGGATCCTGTCACATTTTGCTAGGAAGATCGCAGACTTCTCCAGCATGGGGTCTGGCATGGATTCACATGCTCATGAATATTCCCCGTCGTCAGGCTGGGAATCCTCGGTAAAGAAAAAAACAGTATCAGTTTCGTTTCTGATCTGTCTTTCGTAGTAGTAACCAATCACTGGTCTCTGCGTCATACTGACCACAGCCAATGACTGCCCTCTACCTAACCACCGCCTCTGGCAGCCATCTTCAGATTTTTACCGCACGTTCATGTGTTGGGATCCTCGTGCTATTGCTCTCGAGCGTTAGTGCTATTTTTTCACGTTTTTTGCTCAAAAACTTCGTTTTTTCGGTCAAAAGAGCCTCAAGCTCCACCGACTCTCCATCCGATCAACGGGGACCCTTGTCGGATTCGTCTGCGCCCGTCAAGGGTGAAGATTTTGTCGAGCTACGCTTTGGAGGACTCCAGAAGCTTCTCAGGCCCGGACATGGCCCAGGAGAAGGGAAGCTCGATGCCCGGAAAGCTGTTCAGGGTCTGCCCTGGATGCCAGCTGCAGAACGTCTTTAAGGAGGACGAGCACTCCTTTTGTCTCTACTGCTTACATGAGGACAAGACGCACGTGGAGAAGGACTGTGCGTTTTGCGGCAATATGTCGGAGCGGACCATGAAGGACCGCCATCAACGTCTCGCCAACTGGCTGGAAGGGAAGAGCCCGTCAGGCGAGAAGAAGAGGAAGAAATCTGAGCGGTCTTCTAAGACCTTTGAGGACGCCCCGGCGACGGGGGTCCAACACAAGGCCAAGCACTGCGAGTCCGCTGGCACCGGGAGCGCCGAACGGTCGGGCTCTAGGGGCGCCAGGCAGGGCGCACCCTCCCCGGCACCATCAACCACGAGCCAACGCTCTGGGTCGGGTAAGAGGAAGGGCGAGCACCCGGCAAAGCTCCTGGAGAGGCCCCGGTCGAGCTCGAAGGCCCCATTGGAGGGGGAACGAGGCAGTGTCCCCCCCCCTCAAGGATAAGGTGGTGAGCGCACCTAAGGTAGTGAAGGCCTTAATCCATCCGGCCAAGCCCTCTATCGATACTGTCGCGGCGACCCTGGCTCAGCCTGTGGAGGCTACACCAGTGGTGGCGACCTCGGGGCTCAGAGTCTCCCTGCCACCTCGGAGGGAGTCCTCTTTTGTGCCCATCGATAGGACCCCCGTGAAATCCCCGGCGGGGAAGAAGGGGGGGGCAGGGCGTCGTCGTAGATTCGGCTTCAACCTCGGAGGAAGAGCTGATCGAGGTCTTAAGCCACGGCCTACGGGGGCCCCTGATCGCCCGTCGGATTCCCCTCTGCCAGCGCCGCAAGACAACTCGGCGGCCATTTTGTTGGCTATACAGTCCTTATGCTCAGAGATAAGGACGAGACTACCGTTGCCGACGGAGGAACCTCTCCCGTCGGGGGAGCCTGAACCGGGACCTTCTGGCATTCCCCCACCCAAGAAAAGGATTCACCCTCCACCTCCTTTTCAGCTGTCGCGCACCGTCCAGCCCTCCTCCCCGTCCACCCGAGGGGATGATACGGGGACTGACACGGCAGCGACGGGTACGGACGACGAGGTATACGACGAGGATCTACCGTCACCTCCCACCAGGGCTTCCACGCCCGACGAGATTGGTTCGTTCCACTCCATGATCGCCAGGGCACCAAGCTTTTCCAACTCTGCCCTGAGGAGAAGAAAAAGGAAGGATTCCTTTATCAACGGCGCGAGGCCAAGAGGAAGACGGTCCTCGCGGTGCCTCTACTGGACGACATTTGGGATGAGGGCCTCGCCCTCCTCAAGAACCCTTCCACTACGCCAGCTAGAAGAGACCGGTACAAGAAGAAGTACCGGGTCCCGGACGCGGCCCCCCTGTGCCTCCGGGCGCAGCCTACCCCGGACTCCGTCGTCTCCGCGGCGGCCAGGAAGAAAGCTGGGGGGGTGCGGCCTCCACATCGACTTCCCCACCGGACGGCGAGGGAAAGAAATTGGACACTATGGGACGCAGGGTCATCTCGTCTGCAGCGACGACGATTAAAGCGGCCAATGCCTTGGCTATCGTGGCCCGCTACGACAGGGAGCTATGGTACAAACTGGCTCCCCTGCTGGACTTCCTACCGGACGACAAGAGGGCGGATGCCCTGGAGATCCTACAGGAAGGTGAGGTGGCGTCGGACCACGCCATCACTATTGCGACGGACATCGCCGACACTGGGTTTCGCCAGTTGGGCAACGGCATGTGCCTTAGGCGGCGTGGATGGCTCAAGGCTACGGACTTCCGTCAAGACGTACAGACCAGAGTCCTGGACATGCCGTTCAATGGGAACAACCTGTTTGGGAAAACAGTGGACGATTCCCTTCAGGCCATTAAAGCGGACACTGAGACGGCCCTGGCCCTTGGGGTTCTGCAGCAACGACGGATGCCCTTTCGGAGCAGCGGAGGCAAGGGCGCCTCCAAAGGTTCCGGCGGCGGTTTCTCCACCTACCGTCAAGCGGCCCGCTCATCGTCTCAGGAGGCCTACAGAGGACGAGGCAAGTCCGGCGGACCCCGCCTTCGTCGCCAAGGAGGTCAAGGCGGCAAAGCCTCGTCGAAACAGGATTGAACCGACCGTGGGGTCGGGCCCCCACCGATGCACCCCGGTGGGAGGCCGGCTGGCGAGCTTCGTCAGCGTGTGGGAGTCCATCTCCACCGACCGTTGGGTGCTGGACACCTTAGCCCGGGGCTACGCGCTCGAGTTTCAAAGAAGGTGCCCGCGCGTCCCCCCCGTGGCCAGGAAAGAGCTTCACGTCCCTCAGCTTCTCCTGGAGGTAAGGGCGATGCTCAGGAAGGGCGCCATCGAACTCGTCCCAAAGAGGCTTCGGGGCTCCGGAGTCTACTCGAGATACTTCCTCGTGAAGAAGAAGACGGGGGGATGGCGCCCCATCCTGGACCTGCGACGTCTGAACAAGTTCATCAAGGCGCAAAAGTTCCGGATGGTCACCCTCCAGCACGTCCTGGGTCAGCTGGAGGAAGGAGACTTCCTGTCTTCGTTGGATTTGGAGGATGCCTACTTCCATATTCCCATCTTGAAGGGGCACCGAAAATTCCTCAGGTTTGTGGTCCAAGGGCGGCATTACCAGTTCAAAGCCCTCCCCTTCGGTCTACGGTCGGCACCCAGGGTGTTCACCAAGTGCCTCGCACCGGTGGCGGCTCAGCTGCGCCGCGAAGGGATCCATGTCTACCCCTACCTGGACGACTGGCTCATCCGAGCCAAGACAAGGGAGCTCGCCGTGGTCCACACGGCAAGGACCGTCCAACTTCTCACGGACCTGGGATTCTCCGTGAACTACGCCAAATCCCACCTGGTACCCGCGCAAGACACTCTGTTTCTGGGAGCGAGGCTCAACACAGTGTCCCTTCGGGCCTCCCCGTCGGAGGAGAGGACCAGGACCATCCTGGGCAAGGTGCAGCGCATGTTGGTGGCCGACGCGGCCAAGGTGAGGTCCATCAAGTCCCTCCTCGGAATGATGTATTCCTGCATCTACCTCATTCCCATGTGCAGGCTCCGGATGCGCCCGTTGCAGGAGTTCCTGGACGCGCGCTGGATCCAAACGACGGGCAACTTCGAGGAAAGGATCACACTCGACGAGAGTTTCCGACGAGCGATCCGGTGGTGGGGCACCCGCGCGCATCTGACGGCGGGCATGGACTTCCAGACCCCAGCCCACCAGGAGACAGTGACCACGGATGCCTCCCTGGAAGGGTGGGGAGCGCACACCAAAAAGCTGCACGCAAGGGGCCTTTGGCTCCCGACGGAGAAACCCTTACATATCAACGTCCTGGAGCTCCGTGCAGTGTTTTGGGCCCTCAGGTCCTTCCTTCCGTCCCTCAAGGGCAAGGTGGTGAGGATCTTCACCGACAACACCACCACCATGTTTTACATCAGAAAACAGGGTGGAACCAGGTCCCCAGCACTGTCCAAGGAGGCGCAGGACCTGTGGCATTGGGCAGTCGCCCAAGGGATGTTTCTGGTGCCGTTTCATCTGGCAGGGATAAAAAACACCATCGCCGACTCACTCAGCAGGGAGCTGCGCTCGTGCCACGAGTGGGAACTACGGCAGGATCTAGTGGATCGCCTCTTCCGACGGTGGGGCACACCCCAGATCGACCTGTTCGCGACGGCGACGAACTCCAAGTGCCGGAGGTTCGCCAGCAGGTTTCCCCAGGTGAGGAGCATGGGCGATGCTTTCTCGTTCCCCTGGGAGGGCCTGTTCCTCTACGCGTTCCCTCCTTTGCCACTGCTAATCCGGCTCGTCAACCAGCTCAAGAGGTCACGGTGCAGGATGATCCTCGTCGCACCTGCGTGGCCGAGGCAGATATGGTTCCCGGACCTTCTGGACTTGTCAACGTCCCCGCCAATCAAGCTGCCGGTGGACGCGGATCTACTCTCCAGGGAAGGAGGCGCCATCCTCCACCACGACCCGAAATCGCTGAACTTGCAGGCCTGGCTCCTGCAGTGCTAGAGTTTGGAGGATACGACATACCGGCCGACTGCAGAGAGGTTCTTGCAAAGGCCAGGGCGTCCTCGACTCTTAAATGCTACGGACACAAATCTGGTGCCACGCACAGAACATTAACCCTCTACGGATTACGGCTCCCCAGGTACTGCCGTACCTGCTGACGCTGGCCAAAGCTGGACTGGCACACGCGTCCATCAAGATTCATCTTGCTGCGATCTCCCGATACACCAGAACTACGGGGCGGACGTCCTTGTGGTCTCATCGTCTGGTGAAAGAGTTCATGAAGGGACTGTTCAGATCGTTCCCGCCGGTGAAGGCTCCGGCCCCGGCCTGGGAGCTCAACGTGGTGCTGACCAAGCTCATGGGACCTCCGTTCGAGCCTCTGCACTCGGCCCCGTTGAAGTTTCTGTCGTGGAAAACAGCGTTTCTTGTGGCCATCACCTCCGCACGACGGGTGGGAGAGATCCAGGCCCTTTCCTGCAAGGCCCCGTACTTGACTTTTCACGACACGAGGGTAGTGCTCAGGACGCACCCCTCCTTCATGCCCAAGGTACCGTCGGACTTCCATCTCAACGAACCCTTGGTGTTGCCTGTGTTCTTCCCGTCGCCTTCGTCGCCGGCTGAGAAAACTTTGCACTCGCTGGATGTGGCTAGAGCGCTGAAGTTCTACGTGGACCGCACGAAGTGTTTTCGGAAGACGTCACAACTCTTTGTGAACTTTGGACCTGTCAATCAGGGGAAGGCTCTCTCGAAGGCTTCCATTTCCAGATGGCTCTCCGGCTGTATCATGTACTGTCATCGGTTGGCAAACCGACCGCTGCCTGGCCGTCCGAGAGCCCATTCCACCAGATCGATCGCAGCTACCACGGCGTTCCTTTCTGGTGTGCCCCTGCTGGACATATGTAGGGCTGCTACGTGGAGGTCGACGCACACCTTCACGAAATTCTACTGCGTCGATCGGGATTCCAGGGAGGAGTCCAGGGTCGGCCAAGCAGTGCTGCGCAACCTGTTCGCCTGAGGTGAGCCTGGTGAGGAGGTAAGATGCTTAATGTTGAGTTTGATGTGATGCTTAATGTTGAGCCTTTGCCACCTCCCGTGGTTGTGCATGTGTGTACTGCTATGTATTCTTTATTCATGAGCATGTGAATCCATGCCAGACCCCATGCTGGAGAAGGAACAAGTTACTTACCTGTAACTGTTGTTCTCCAGCATGGGTCTGGCATGGATTCACATGCGAACCCTCCCGCCTACCCCTCTGCGGCTCTTCACTTGGTCATACTGCCACTTCACGTGCTACCAAATCTGAAGATGGCTGCCAGAGGCGGTTCTTAGGTAGAGGGCAGTCATTGGCTGTGGTCAGTATGACGCAGAGACCAGTGATTGGTTACTACTACGAAAGACAGATCATAAACGAAACTGATACTGGTTTTTTCTTTACCGAGGATTCCCAGCCTGACGGGGAATATTCATGAGCATGTGAATCCATGCCAGACCCATGCTGGAGAACAACAGTTACAGGTAAGTAACTTGTTCCTTGTAGGTGGCAGAGGCTTTTGTGAGGTTTTCTTTGTTGGATGTTGAGGGGAAGTTTTTCCATGTGGTTTCAGCGGTTCTTTTGATTATCCGCAGGGTTCTGAGGTGCGGGGTGGACCATGTGTTTATGTGGGCACTGCGTTTAGCTTTGCGCAGTTTTTAAAGTGCGATTTTGTTGCGGGCGTCAAGTATAGTTGCATTATAGAGCTCAACACGATGAGTAGGGTCATCTTTACACTCATTGGCGGTGGAGGTGTTTGTGAGGGGTTGAAGAAGAGGGAGTAACTAATGAGCGGTTATATGCCTCATATTTCTGGCTAGTCCAGGAAGAGCCAATAATTTGTCAGGGTTAAGATTGGTGTCCTTTTGTAGAGTGAAAAGGATGGCATGATGATCTGTCCAGGCGCAGGGCTGATTAGATAGGATGTTAATATCGCAGTTAGAATCTGCAATCCAGTCTAGCTGTCTGCCTTTGTTGTGAGACCCGTTGGGTAAAGCCGAGTTCGATGCTATTGCTGATAGCTAGTGCATTGGCATCTTTGGTGTCATATATAGTACTAGTTAGTCTCCTAGGAACAGGATTTGTGAACCTGGATTGGAGTTATTTGGGGGAGTAATGATATGCCTTCATCAAAGAAGGATAAAGGGCCAGGAGATCTGTAAATCAGGTGAGTTGTTATAGTTTGTCTTGGTGATAAGGGTTATTTGATTGAGAGGAGTTCTCCGTAAGGGAACATTTGGATAGGGGCCTGCCTAAGGCTGAAGGATGTTTTCACGATGATGGCAACGCCACCACCTTTGGCTGAGGTTCTATCTTGCCTGATAATAGTATATTGGTCTGGGATAGCTAGTGAGAGCAGTGGGCCACATTGGGTGGGAGCCACGTCTCCATAATAGCTAGGAAGTCGAGGTCGTTGGTCAGTATGAGGTCATTAATATCAAGCACATGGGCTGTTAATGACCTAGCATTGATGAGACCTCCTTTGATGGTATTGTTCTCCAAAGGTAGTTTGGTATCTACGCTATTTTTGCCAGGGGAGCTCGTTTTAAGGGGTGATTTTGTTGGTGGTGGTGGTGGCCTTTTTCTTGACAATTCCAGGTTTAGTAGTAGTTTGGTGAGGGCTGAAGGTCGGTAGGTGGCCTACTATCATTCCACTAGAACCTCCTGACTTGGTTAAAGGATAGACAAAATGGTGCAGGCAAAGATTGCTGCAATACAGGCATAAGGGGCAAAGGTTTGGGGCCATTGATTGAAGTGAGAGCCTCCTAAGGCTATGCGAGAGAAGGTTTCGGAAAATAATTCTCTTCTCTAGCCAAGGAGCTTCTCCACAGCTGCTTTGGAATCTGACCTGGCATATATGCCCATCATGCAGGGGGCACAAAATGCCTTGCATTAGGCAATCAAACGGATGGCAGCAAGAACAAACTGGTTGAAAGATCTTGAAGAATCCAAGCTCCTGTATCAGCCACTTGAAATTGGTGCTATCAAATTCGCACAAAATAAGATTAAAAGAAGCTTGTCAAATTAAAAACATTACCTGGGATTAGTATTTGTTTAAGTAGATGCCGCCTAAAGTGTATACATGTTTGTGTGGCCATTTATAATAGCAACTGTTAAACAACAGAACAGTGAGCTAATTAATGAATAAGACCAGCAAAATTGTTGCATTGTTTGCTTTCGTTACTGGTATTCTATGTGCACTAAGGAAGGCCATCTGAAATCATGTTTCCCTGTGGAGATGTGTTGCTGTTCTCCATAAGTTTCTTATAAATATGTAGATTTTATGATTGTGCTTTTAACTGCAATAACTGATTGAAGGGAATAGTATCCCTTCAAAAAGAATCTAGTAACTAATGTGTTACATTTTTTTCATCAGATCCATAAAATCCCCTAAAGAAATTTAGCATGAAATGTCCAATTTACTTTTTGGGCTTGAAATGCGTAAATTATCTTTTCAGAATCTATTGGTATGGTATATTTCGAGGGGATTGGGTCCTCCGATGTATTCCATATCTGTCAGTAATCGCCACAGCTGTGCTACTTCGGAAAATCGTTCTGCGTCGATGACTTCGATACGCCGCCCTCGAGGAGGACCTCCGACGGCCGACGTCACTGGATGTTATAAGTAGGACGCACAACGCCCGTAGCCTCAGTTCCGTTTTTTCCCGCGAACGTGTTTGCTTCGGAGATCTCGGCGCGCCTCGACTCTTTGGAGTTTCTGTTCTTTCGGTTCTTCGAACCTGTTAGTTTGTGAACATTTTCGAGATGTCTTCCTCTTCTTCCACCCCGCGTCCGGGCTTCAAGAAGTGTGGGGACTGCGGGTCCAAGATGTCGGTGACAGACTCGCATGATGCCTTCCTCTGGTGACTCGGAGAGGCCCATGACACAGATAATTGTGTCGACTGCCAGTTGTTTATGTCCAAAGCCTTGCGGGAGCGCAAGAAGAAACTGTTGGTCGGTAAGGTGTCCAAGACCCAGAAGTCGAGGTCCACTGGGCTTTCGACGGACGATTCGAGGGGCGACTCTCCGCATCGTCGTCAGAAGTCTACGGGGGGGTCTCGGTCCCGGTGTGGGTCCCGCCACTCTTCTGCCTCTTCGAGGCATTCCCGGAAGTGCCGTCCTTTGTCGCCTTCCTCGTCCGAAGACTCTGCCCGTCGGTGGGCCGCTTATCTCACCAAGCATGCGACTCTGGAGGAATGGGCCTCCTTCGGTAAGAAAATGCTGGTGATTCTTGAATCGCAGGGCACCGGTCCGTCCGTGCCTCTGAGTGGGGTCGGGCGTGACTGTACTAGGGACGCTGCTCGTACGCCTTTGGGCTCGGGTGGTCGGCACGATTCGCGGGAAAGGTCCCGCTCGTACAAGGGGAATCGTTCTAGTCATGCCGGTTCCAGGTCTTGGTCCTTGACACGCTCGAGACCGTGTGTACCTGTGATGTCTTCGAAGAAGACGCCGAGGTCGTCGAGGGACTCTCTCGAGGCTCCGCCTCTGAGGAAGTCGTTGACGCCATCGGCGCCCAGGCTGTCAAAGGACACGCTCGGGGCTCCGCCCTCGAGGCCTGTGTCGATGCTGTGGGCGCCGCGTTCGGCGTCGATGCCGATTCACACGACGCCTTTCGAGGCTGTTTCGACAGGGTACGGTGGAACCCCCTAGAAAGGCTCTGGCCAAGGCCAAGCATGGCTTTGTTCCCCATTCTGTGCCCACTTTCCACCACCTTGATTACATTTTAGAGGTGGATGAGGGCTCTGATGATGGCATGGTTGCTGATACGGTGTCAGATGAGATTCTCTCGGGACATAGTCTGGACACCTCTCCAGAGGTGGAGTTTTGTAGGACTGAGCCTGGCACCCATGCCGACTCCTCGTACCAGCGCCTTATGTCTAGGGTCACTGAGTACTTGGGGTGGTCTGCTCCCCCAGGGGATTTTCTTCAGGATGGACCTCACGGATATCCTCGACCAGGGTCCACCAACTGACCCGGTACTGCCGTTCCATATGGCTCTACAGAGGAGGGTGGCGGCGGCTTGGCCTGCTCCGGAGAGTCTCCCAGCAGTGGGCAAGTCTTTTCAGCAAAAATACCGGCCAGCCAGTAGTGACCCCTGCTACTTGACCAAACACCCCACTTCGGAGAGTTTGGTGGTGCAGGCGGCTACGGCCCCAGCAAAGCAGGCGTTGTATCCAACCATCCCTCCTGATAGGGACAACAAGCGTTTTGATGGTTGGGGCGAAGAAAGTGTTTTCTTCAGGGGGTATGGCTCTTTAGGCTGCCAACTCCGTATGTGCCTTGTCACGTTTCACGCACACTCTGTGGAACTGTATTTCCTTAGCGGCTGAACATATTCCCGAAGGGGACGAACGGGATGGTTTTCTTGCTATGGTCCAGGATGGCAAGGATGCCATGTGTGAGGCTGTTCAGTCGGGTTTGGACATGGCAGATTGCGTCAGCTGGTCCATGGCGGCGAGCACCGTAATACGCATGTTTGCGCGGTTGCAGAAGTCGGGGTTTGCTCCTGATGTGCAGGCCCGGCTCCTCAACATGCCCTTCGATGGTGTCCATCTTTTTGGCAGCAAGACTGACGAGAGCCTTGAGAGGTTGCAGACCTCAAAAGCTGCAGCAAAGTTGTTGGGCGCTGCAGTTCGCCGACCTCTGCCTTTTCGTCCTAGGGGACCGCAATGGAGGGGAGGTTCCTTTCGTTATTACTCATCCTTTGGTAAAGCGAGAGGAGCTGCCAGTCAAAGGGGCCACCGTAGGAGTGCCAGAGGTGGAAAACAAGGTACTCGAGGTGCCAAGGCCGCTCGGGCAGTTGCCTCTTTGCCCTCAGGCAACGCCGCAGCTGTTTCAGCTCAGTCATGAGGCCATGTCCCATGGTTCGCCGGTTTGAAGAGTCTGGATCTGCTCCTCACGCAGGAAATTCAAGCCCTGCTGGAGAAAGGCGCCATAGAACTGGTGCCTGTAGCGGAGAGGAACAAGGGATGGTATGCCCCTTATTTTTTGATTTCCAAGAGAGACGGAGGATTGAGACCCATCATGGACTTGAGCAGTTTGAACAAGCTCCTTCGGAAGGACAAGTTCAAGATGGTTACTCTTTCTCAAGTCCTCCAGGCCCTTCAACTTCAGGACTGGTTAGTGTCTCCAGACCTCAAGGACGCTTATTTTCATGTGCCGATCCATCCGACGCACAAGAAGTACCTGAGGTTCGCGGTTGGCGACTCGCACTTTCAGTTTTGGGTCCTGCCGTTCAGATTGACCTCTGCCGCGAGGGTCTTCACCAAGCTCATGGTGGTGGTGGCAGCGCATCTCAGGAAAGGGGGGGATTCACGTCTACCCCTACCTGGACGATTGGTTGATCAGGGTGCCCTCTCCCTAGCAAGTCCTGGATCATCTGTCGGACACTTGCCACTCCCTCCACAAGCTGAGCTTCTCCCTCAACTTAAAGAAGTCCCACTTGACGCCAACTCGGAGGCTCCAGTACATCGGAGCTGTGCTCGACACGTCCCTGGGGCAGTGTTTTCCTCCCCAGGTGAAGGCTCATCACATTCAGCAGATGGTGCACAAGTTCCAACATGCCCAGAGTCTCCCTGCGTTCGAGTTCTTGAGATTGCGCGGCCTCATGGCATCCTGCATTCTTCTGGTGCCAGAGGCCAGGTTGCAGATGAGATCTTTGCAATGGGCACTCAAGCTCCAGTGGTCTCAGTCTTCCGGCAGGATGTATGACCCTGTTCAGGTGCCGCCCTCCGTCGCCCAGGACCTTCTGTGGTGGGCCGTCGAAGGCAATCTGATGAAGGGGGCTCCATTTTGGCTACCCTGGCCGGAGGTGACGATCGTGACGGACGCATCGCTCACGGGATGGGGAGCTCATGCCAACGAGTTGACAGTCAGCGGTCGTTGGTCTCTGTCGGAGTCCAGACTCCATATCAATCTGTTGGAGCTGAGGGCCGTCAGGCTTGCCCTGAAGGCTTTTCTGCCGACTGTGCGAGGGAAGAATGTCCTGATTCTGACGGACAATACAGTAGCCATGCACTACCTCAACAAAAAGGGGGAGGGGGCAGGGTCACTTTCTCTGTGAGGGAGCTGATGCAGCTCTGGTTCCGGGCAATCCAGCCGGAAATTTCGATCTCGGCAGTTCATCTGGCCGGAGAAGAAAACGAGACGGCGGATGCTCTGAGCAGGCAGAGGGCGATCTCTCGCGAGTGTGAGTTGGCTCAGGAGATTCTCCTGGAGATCTTCGCCCTGTGGGGGACCCCTCAAGTGGATCTCTTCGCCTCCAGTGTCAACCGGAATTGCAAACGGTTCTGCTCACGGGAATTTCCTCCAAGAGGAGCCTTAGGAGATGCGTTCGTGGTGGAGTGGTCCTTCCCACTGCTGTACTCGTTTCCTCCAGTCCCCGTCATCCCGCAAGTGCTGCGGAGGTTAGGTTCCCGGATGATCCTCATTGCTCCGGCATGGGCCAGGAGGACGTGGTACCCAGACCTTCTCGACTTGTCCATCTGCCCTCCACGTCGTCTTCCCTACCGAGACGATCTGCTCTCACAGAAGGGGGGTCAGGTTCTCCATCCAGAGGTCAGATCCCTCAACCTTCACGCTTGGCTTCTGAAAGGTTGGGGTATAAGGATTGGGACCTCCCTGAAGACGTGATGGAGGTGTTGCTTTCGGCCAGACGCCCGGCAACAGTCTCTGTACCCTTGCCGTTGGAGAAAGTTCTGCGACTGTTGCAGTGTTAAGAATGTGGATCATTTCATGTGACATTCCTGTGGTTGTCTTTTTTTGCTTTCTTTGGCCCACAGGGGCCTGCAAGTGGGTCCCGTTAAAGGTTACCTGACGGCGCTGTCCATATTTAAGTGCTTGTCTGAAGTGTGTTCTTATTTTAAAATTCCTTTAATTTCTCAGTTTCTAAAAGGGCTCACTAATGTGTTCCCTCGGTCACCTTTCCAGGTGCCCGGTTGGGATTTGAACCTTGTTCTCAAGTTTCTAATGGGTGCTCCGTTTGAGCCTTTACATTCCTGCCCTTTGAGACTGTTAACTCTGAAAACTGTATTTTTAGTTGCGGTCACTTCCGCTCGCAGAGTGAGTTACAGGCACTTTCAGTTAAGCCACCCTTCACTGTGTTTCATAAGGACAGGGTTGTCCTTAGAGTTCGTCCTTCCTTTCTTCCGAAGGTGGTGTCGGAATTTCATTTAAGCCAGAAGGTTATTCTTCTGGCGTTTTATCCTCCTCCGTATCCTGGTAAGGAAGAAGAGAGGCTCCATTGGCTGAATTCTAGGAGAGCTTTGAGGTTTTATATTACACGCATGTCCCAGGTCAGAGTGGACGATCAACTCTTAATTGGTTACGCTGGAAGGCGTTTGGGACAGGCTGTTACTAAGCAGACTTTGTCTCGCTGGATTATCTTGGCAATTTCTGAATGTTACGGCTTGGCGGGTAAGGACCCTCCGGTAGGCTTGCGGGCCCGTTCTACCAGGGGTATGGCTGCCTCTACTGCCCTGCAGAGCGGTGTTCCCATTTGTAACATCTGTGATGCAGCCACCTGGGCTTCGGTCCATACTTTTGTACGGCACTACTCCCTGCCCACGGTTGGAATCAAGGATCTGGTCTTTGGCAAGGCGGTCCTTTACTCTGCAATTTAATTGGGCAGTCTAAATTCTTCTAAATTCTTTGCCCCACCTCCTTACGTTGGTACTGCTTTGGGAGTCTGTCATAGATATGGATGCATCAGAGGACCCAATCCCCTCGAAGAACAAGTTACTCTTACCTGGTAACGTTCTTTCGATGGGCTGGTCAGACGACTTATTCCATATCGCTCCCTCCCTGCCCTTCCCCGCTACAGAATTTCTTATGCGATTGCAGCTTATGTTTCCGCAAGGCTTTGTGTGGTCAGACTGGCAGAAGACTGGTGCCACACGTTCGGGGAAAAAACTACAACTGAGCCTACGGGCATCGTGCGTCGTCCTCATAACATCCAGTGACGTCGACCGTCGGAGGAGGTCCTCGAGGGTGGCGTATCAACGTCATCGACGCAGGACGCAGACGCCGAAAGATTTTCCAAAGCAGCACAGCTGTGGTGATTACTGTCATAGATATGGAATACGTCGTCTGACCATCCCATCGAAAGAACGTTACCAGGTAAGAGTAACTTGTTCTACTATTTGCATAGTGCTAGTCTGCCATTGCTTATTCTTTGTAGCGCTGTTGGCTGCTCTGCAACTGTGTGACCGCAGGGCTCCCGTTTGGTATAGTTCTTCCCCCACACATGTATGATGTGAATGGGCGATTTTCAAAATGTGACATTTTTATTTTTGATAATCTAATGTGAGAATTACTAAGATGGAAATGAGTACTGGTATTATAGAGTTGGGTTTTCGTGACATTTGCTAGAAGGTGTTAGGAATGGTATTGGTAGGAAGGTTCATGATTTAAGGCCCAAGCATGAACCTTCCTACCAATACCATTCCTAACATCCACAAGGTGGAATTGGTCAAGGTCTTTGTAAACATGGACTATTATAGCAGCATCCACTGTGTCCCAAGGAACTAAAATCGACAGCTTCTGTGCAAGCACCCCTTCTCTTCAGACATAACAAATAAGATAATGCCACCAAAGAGCTAAAATTGGTCTGCCAGGTGAGAAGTGCAGACCATCAACCTCTTACGTAATACATATACAGCGTCCTGATCCGTAATTTGATAGTTCTTAAATTCATTACCAACAGAATTGACACCTGCATGCCCAAAAGAGAACTCTATTTCAGCATTTGACCTTTGCCAACCAACCAACTCCGTACAGGAAAAGAAGCAGAGGCAAAATGTTCGCTTTCTAGGCGGTGAACTTCACCTCCCACTTAAATACTGACTGGAGCCTAAATCCCTTTGAGTCAGGACGGCGATAAAAACCCTCATCTTCCACTTCTAAAAACCCTAATCTGGCGAGTTCTCTGCTTCTTTATAACCATACGTTTTCTTCCTTCCACAGCCTTGTCACCTTTTTCCCACCTCAATTTCTAAAATACCTTTAGCCCAGAGGAGCGTCTTAGTTTTTGTTACTCTAGCCACATATTTTACTGCAAATAAAGCAGATTCCCATTGTATTTCTAACGGGCAGGGATAGATTTACTCAAATGTAAAGTGAGCTGCAATAGA
The DNA here is from genome assembly GCF_040938575.1 of Ambystoma mexicanum. Lineage (NCBI taxonomy): Eukaryota > Metazoa > Chordata > Amphibia > Caudata > Ambystomatidae > Ambystoma > Ambystoma mexicanum. Next base: position 234,722,529 of record NC_090934.1, read on the forward strand.
GTGCCCTTTTTCCTTCTGCATTTACATGTCTATTACATGATTTATCTGAACTGCCTTGGCCCTTTAGGATTATTAAAGGACTCTTTCTCCATCATTGAATCTTTAATGGATTCACATGCTTATGAATATTGCCCATCAGGCTGGGAATCCTAAGTAATATTAAGCCATTATGGTTTAAAGCTTAAACTGCTTGTAGCTTCTATAGCCTATTGCTGTCACTTTGGGTCATACTGCCCCGTCCAATGACCTTAGTCGTCCTTGGCTCCACCACTGGTGGTCCGCTTCGGATTTGTACTGCACATTGGTGATGGGAGTCCTCAATCTCACTTCATTTTTTAGAAATATTCCATATTTTTCTCCCAAGATTAGTCACTTCAGTCACTACTGGCTAAGGGGGACCTGTTGCCGGTGAAGATCCCGACCATGGACGGATCTTCTTGACTGTGTAAAGTCCTCCTCGCAGGATTGAGGCCTTCCTCACCGTCACAATGACGTACGTGACTAAGAAAATCCTTTTCAAGCTCTGTACAAAGTGTCTTATGTACATGGAGGTCCACCATGATAAGTGCTTATACTGTTTGCATCCAGAGCACAACATGGACAGTTGCTCCATCGACCAGTCCTTTTCCTTAATGACTTGCAAGGCCTGTCATGCTAGGTTGGTGACCTGTCTTGAGAAGGGTGCCGGGGCCTCTGACTCTACCTTGGTCCGCAGTCATGCCTCTACCAGAATCGGCAGACACATGGTGTACTCCCTCTTAAGAGGTAGAGAACCCTCCCTGGGCAAGACATTTAAAAAGGGACACAGGTCGCACACTTCGGCTGTTCCCTCATTGACTACCTCGTAGTTGACTCTGTTGACGCTTCTAGTGCCGACCACTCCATCCAGTTCATCGGCAGCCCCATCTAAGAAAACATCTACATCAATGGTTACAGCTAAATTCCAATCTTCGATGTACTCTTCAGAGAAGCGACATTCCGCAACTACTCGATCTACCAGCCACAGGCATAAGCAGTCATCAACATCAAGAGCCTTGATGGCTACAACTTTGTTGACACCGTCAACTGTGTAGAGACCAGCAAAATCATCCACCACCTTGTCAATGGTTGTCCCGTAAACAACTTCATAAACACCTACGATTACAGTCTCTACCAGCAAATTGATGAGGATTGTCTTGCTACCCAGTTTTCGGCGCTGTGGACGTCCCAGCAGACCCCATTGATTTTCATGTTTCCCAGGGGTGCTAGTGTGGACGGGAAGATGCCTCAGCACTCTTTTCTGCCAAGACTCACAAAATCCAAGCCACTCTTCACCCTTGTACCTTATGTGTCTACGGCTACATCACCACCTGCCCAGATACTTCAAGGATGTGACATTTCAGATGAAGAGCCTCTGTAGGCTTTATTTTCTGACAAGGAAATCCATGAAGAACTTGATCATATTCTACCAAAACCTTGTCCGCCAGTTCTGCCTCCTCCAATTCCTGTCGTACCTACAGTCCCCTTGGGCACTCATCTGCACCCAGTGACCTTTCTTTTGATAACCTATCGACCTTGCAGACATTGGTCAGAGCTACAGCACAGTATTCTTCCTGCATTCTTTCAAGGAGGCCTTTTAGGAACTCTCTGGCATTACCTTCAAGAGAGGAATTGGGTACACCCCGAACGGTGTCTCAGTTCTCCGTATCATTTGCTACTCTCACCAACAGTGGCTCTGACAACACGGACACGTCCCCAGATAATCATACTACAGCTGTATAGGAGGATCTTGTTCTGGCTGATGGAGAAACTCCAGACCGCCCTTAGTTTGACTCACCACCAGATGAGATTGGCTTTCCATGCGCTCTTGACACATGCATTTCAGCTATTTGATCTTGTTCCAGCAGAGGAAAGCAGGTTTCCTGTTACAGAGGTGTGAAGCCTCCAGGAAGTAATTAATTGCAATCCCTATGCTGACGACATCTGGGAAGATGGCCTTTGGTGATGAAAAATCCCTTCTCCTCTACCCCCAAAAAGGATCGCAGGGAGAAGTATAAGGTGCTGGATACAGCTCCTACGGGCCTATGCGCCCTGCCCAGACTTTGTGGTATCTGCAGCTGCTCAAACAAAATCAGCCAACCTTTCTTCTCCATGCATGGTACCCCCAGATAAGAAGGGCAAGCAGGTATACGCCTTTGGCAAAAGGGCGATTTTCTACAGCCCTAAGAACACCAAAGCAGGTGAATTACTGGAAAGTCTCTCCCAGTTGGATAGTGTTGTGTTACAAAAGGGGTCCCATCTTGGATGTTCTACCTGCTGATAAAAGGGATAAAGGTCTAGCTCGATTGCACAAAGGCAAAGCCGCTTTGGACCACGCTATTACTGTTGCATTGGACATCGCAGACACTGGCTTTTGGCGAATAGGGAACAGAGCGGATGCCGGGGATGGTTAAAGGAAACACATTTTCATCCACAGGTGCAAACCAAGGTTGTGAATATGCCATTTGATGAGTTGATCTTTTTGGGAAGGTGGACCTAACCCTGCAGGCCATCAAGGCTGATACAGATACTGCACACCCCCTAGGCAACCTGCAACAGTGAAGGCCGTCCTGCATTTTGGGAATGGACGGTTCTGCAGGACCTTGAGATACCAGTGGGAAGTCACAGCTGTGCAGGGGTACTCGGCAAAGATGCAGATCTTCTTCTAGAACACAAACCCCCAAGCAGGCCCCAGCTTCAGCACCCCAGTGGGATGCCGGTTGCCACAATGTGTTCATCAGTGGGAAAGCTTCTCCACCGGGTGCTCAACATCGTTCGCCAGCGTCACACCCTTGCATGTCTAGGCAAATGTCACTCCATTCCTCCCATAAAGAAAAAGGAACATCACCTGCCCCTCCTACAGGAAGTTCAGTCCCTTCTAGGAAAGGGAGCTATACAATCACACCTCTGGGACTCTGGAGTGTACTCCATATACTTCCTGATCAGAGAGGTCTGGTGGGTGGAGACCCATCCTGGACCTCGGGTAGCTCAGCGAGTTCCAAAAATCGCAGAGGTTTCTCATGGTGACACTTCAACACACCCTCGACCAGCTCGAACAAGGAAACTTCCCCTCCTCTCTGGTCTTGGAAGTTGCTTACTTCCCCATCCCTATAAATTGAAAACACAGGCACTTCTTCCTGCGATTGATAGAGTAAGGCAAGCATTATCAATTTAACGCTCTATCCTTCGGCCTAAAATGAGCCCCAAGAGTCGTCATGAAATGCCGAACTCCAGTGGCAGCCCATCACCTGCGTGGCAGAGTTTACGTCTACCCTTACCTGGACGACCGGCTGATTGGTGCCCCCCCTCCCAACCGATAGCCTTGCAACACACTGAGGAAACCACCCAGTGCCTAACTTCTCTGGGGTTCGCCATCAACTTTGTGAAGACACGCGTATCACCCTCTTGATTGCTCTTTTCCTGGGTACGCAGCACAACACCGTTGCAGGTCTAGCTACAACTTCGAAGATCAGACAACTGTCAATGTTACAGGTGACGATAGTCCACTGCATCAAATCAGTTAGGGATGTTGTCCTTCTGCATCCCCTTGGTTCCTCACAACAGGCTCCATATGAGACCTCTCCAGGAATTACTACATGCCAGATGGCTGCAAGTGTTGTGATCATGGAACAACAAGATTACCCTCGATTCATCATCCTGACGAACTCTCCAATGGTAATATTGCAAGCATCTCACACAGGGCTCTTCCTTTCGCCTCCCCGCACATCAGGCCACAGTTGCCACCAATGCCTCCCTAGAGGGATGGGGGTGGGGGGGCACAAGGGCCAATACCACACCAGAGGTTTGTGGCAACCGGAAGAAAAAGCTATACACTTAATTGTCTTTGAGCTACAAGGTGGTTTCTGGTCACTAAAATCTTTCAAACCACAACTCCAGGACAAGGTGGTTTGCATCTTCACCGACCACACGACCACCATGTTCTATATCGGGAAACGAGGCAGGATCCACTCACCCATACTCTCCAAGGAAGCGCTGTGTCATCCATACGAATTTCGCGGATGAAACCCAGTTCCTCATACCCATCACAGGTATATAAGCCCAGGATACCATTACCATTAATAAAATATATGCTATCATCCAGAACTGGATGGTGCTAAATAGCCTTTGTCTCAATGATGAGAAGACAGAAATCCTCATTGTTGGATCACCAACCAAAATAGCAACACTCCATGCAGACTACAACAACATAGATGGATCTATGATTCCAGTCCTCAAACAGGTACGCTAGGTGTTCACCTTGACGCTAACCTTAACATGACCAAACATATAAATTCCCTGTCTTCATCCACGACGTATACAGCCAAATAGATAGCATTAAGTCGACAATTCTTGACACCGACCAACTGCATTACCTTGGCCAGAGCAATGGTATTATCAAAGTTGGACTATTGCAATGTGCTCCTACTAGGGACCTGCAACTCCTGCAAATTAAAGCCCTAAGGGCAGCATTGGGGATAAGAAAACATGATCATATCTCTAAGGTTAGGAAGGATGTCCATTGGCTACCTGTCAAAGCCAGGATCACCTTTAAAACTCTATCCATCGCGCATAAGTGCCTGGCCAAAAAAGCCCCCCTTTATCTGAACACCCTCCAGAAAAAAGAAAATGTCTGAACACTGAGATCTAACGACAGTCAATACCTTGTGTTACCCCGTTACAATAACACCAGAGCAGGGGGAAGCAGCTTCCAGGTCCTAGCCCCCAAACACTGGAACTCCCCCATCAACCTCAAATCAGAGACTTCCTTCCCCGGATTCAAAAAGCAACTAAAGACATGGTTGTTTAATCAATACTAGCACACTGCTGAACGGACATCAGTGCAACCACCTGTATATACTGTTTACCCATGCTTTGTATGAATAGGTTACTGTGTGTAAATATATTCTATTTTGCTCTTACCTCAAATGTATTACCAATTACTAAGCTGTCTGTACCCACGCTGTGATACCCCAGGGTCTGGGCGTGTAACAAATGAAATGAATAAATGGAACTGGACAATATCACAAAACCATTTTCTCCTTCTGTTTCATCTGCCTGGGATCCACAATCCCATTGCGGCTTCCCTCGACGGGAAACAGTTCTCCTGCCATGAATGGGAGCTTCATCACAGCCAAGTCCTTCTCCCGGTGTGGCCGCCCAGAGATACTTGTTAACCACAGTGGCCAGGGGAAGGCATCCGCAGCATGATCCTCAGCCTGGGGATGGTAACATGAGGAAGGATCACATGGGAAGAGACGGGACACAGTATTCATCGTCTTGTGAGGATGAAAATTCTATAATACCCTAATACCTAATCGTATGCTGGAAGTGTACAATTCCCTCTTAGAAGTACCCAAAGCACAAACTATGAAAGATCTGCTAAACATAACGTTGGTACATTGGAGGTTCAGGAAGTAAACATGATGACCTCAAATTATGATTCTGCCTTTTATATAGAGGTTTTAAAAACAATGGTAAATCGCAAACCTCTTTACAACCTCCAATAAAACAACTCTCAATTCACAAATCAGTCAGTTAATTAAATATAACAAGACCAAAGACCGTATGGACTTCAGAACCCATAATGTCTGTGGTACAGAGAGGGGAAGATGAAATCAGAGTTAATGAAGATTAAAGGTACCGTGAAACATAATGAGCGGTCTAGTTATTGTAGCGTGAAGCACCTTTAAATTCAGCTACGTGATTCAGGTGAAAGATGGAGATGGTGATGGTGATTGAATAATAGAGGCGGCAGCAGGACTGAATGCAAGAGACTCTGTGGGACCAGTAGCTGAGGCTGATGCAGGAGAAGATGTGTGGCCGTGCAGAGACAGTGCAGCTGGACAAGGTCTTGGTTATAGCCACGCTGTGTGGGAGACGAGCTCCCAACACGCTGTGAACTGCTCTGGGCACGAAGCCGAACCAGAGACCTCTCAAAGCTCCACCGAAGGACTGTGCTTGCCGTGACAGTCACACCGGAGCTGGCAGCTGTGCAGACAGACCCGAGGAGATCAATTGCAGTACAGTACCCGCGAGTAAGGAGGAGACAACCAGGGAAGACTGGCGAGTTGACCTGGTTGACCAGGTGACGCCGGGGCGCTCTGAATGTGACATTTAATTGGGACTAATTATTTTCAATACTGAACAAATGAAATGAGGCAGTCTGGGCACAACTCTCCTAATAAGGGGTACCAATTGGCGGATGATTGTAACTCGCATTGCCAGCAGCCAAGAAGCTGCATAAGAATAATACAAAGATCGCAGGAGCACACATCTCCTTAAATGAAACACCAATGGGGAGAAACCTGTAGCCTGCATTGCCAACATCCAAAGGATATAGAAGAGGAATACAGAGCCAACAAGGGCACAACCTCCCTTTTTATGGAATACTAATCTGGGGGCGGGAGGGAGGGGGAATCTGCAACCGACTTGTCAAGAGACTATAAAAAGAAGCAGTTTTGTTCAAACATCCTCACATAGAATACTGGTGTGGAGAATGTTGGAACAAGCATTACGATTGAACAGAATTGTAGTTGTCCTGTCAGATGAGTGAACCGGGGAAGGGAGCAATAGTAGTTAGCTGTCAGGTGAGTGTACCAGGAAAAGAGATGATTTAAAGCAGTGTGGTTGTGGTAAAAAGGTGTGTTGGAAGGAACTTGATAATTGTATCGCCTTTCTTGATGAACTGTTGCATTACCAAAAGTAATTGATGTGATATCCTGACAGAATTGTTTACTTTGAAGAAGTGTAATGTGCTAATAATTACCTGGCCTCTTTGAAGCGAACAATTACCTTGGTTTGTGAACTTGTTTTGAGGGGAAAGCATTTACTTTGCCAAGCAGGAGCCTATGGAAAATACCAGTTGTTTTGAGTTGTGACCAAGCGTTTGAGAAAGACATTTTGTTTGCCAAGTGGAAGGATCCAGTGAATGGAAAATACTTTTTGTACTACATTGAATGGGAACTTTGTTATTACGCAGAACTTTATTGAATACAAACTTTGCTCGAGGTATTCCTAAATTTGTCCAGGGCAAGGGAGTCCAACCCTGGCCCCAAGGACTACTTTCTAAAAACTTTGAGTTCGAATTAGTGTTTTGTTGAGCTGAAGACTGACGAACATTCCTTGTTTGCTTTTGCTCTGTGTATTCGTGTGAGGGTCGGAGACCTTTTGGACACTAGGTAATTTTTCTTTAGTTTTAGTTTGCTAGGCAGGCCATCCATGTTAGGGTAGGGAAAGATAGGGGTTTATCTCACCCCTTTTTATTTAATAAAAATGGCAACTTTTGAGAAACTCATTTGCGCATTTCTGACCCCTCAAAAAGCTCTCTCCTGCAAACCCTCATACCTGACTTTTTTCACCAGTCCAAGCTGGTGCTTCTCACTAATCCTTCCTTCATGCTCAAAGTTCCCTCAGGCAGGCACCTTAATTCTGCCGATTTTCTTTCACGCAGCCACCTCTCCAGTGGAGAGGCCATTGCACTTTCTAGATGTTGCTTATGTACTGTAGATTTGTCGCCCGCATGAAGGAGTTTCAGAAGACCTTGCTGCTATTCGTGGCTTTTGGATCTGTGGGAAAAGGGAAAGCTCTGGCCATGGCTTCCATTGCCAGGTGGCTATCTGGTTGCATCTCGAATTGTCACCAACATGCAAACAAGTCCCTGCCAGGTGTAGGCCCAGGGCACATTCCATCAGAGCTGTGGCTTCTACTACGGCGTTCCTGTCTGGTGCTCCCATGCTCGACGTCTGCAGGACTGCTACGGGGAGGTCTGTCCACACTTCACAAGATTCTACTGCATTGACAGGGATTCCAGGGAGGAGTCCTGCTTCGGCCAATCAGTGCTCTGCAACCTACATGCATGAGGTAAGTGCTGCAGAGGTGATTTCAACTGCTTCTGTAGAACTCTACTGTCTCCCATTGGTTGTGTATATGCACTGCTGTATAATTGTAAAGATGCATGTGAATCCATGAAAAATCCAATGCTGGAGAAGGAACAAGTTTCTTATCTGTAACTCCTGTTATTAAGCATTGACCCAAAGTGACAGCAATAGGCTATGTAAGCTAAAAGCAGGTTCAAGCTTGAATGCAAAACTGCTTTAATATTAGAGGATTCCCAGCCTGACACCAGGGAATATATCAATTAGCGTACAAATCCATGAAAGATATCAATGCTGAAGAACAGGAGTTACAGTTAAGTAACTTGTTCCTTTTTGAAAATTCCTTCCGAAGGCAAACTATGCCTGTAGATCCATGTGTAAATGAACGCTAATCTCCTATGTCAAAATTGTGCTGCTGGTCTTTATTTGAAAGACCATTCTATAAATTAATTGGGTAAAAGTCAAATGGGCTCTTATTCCAGTCCAATTGTCTGGGAATATTTATTTGGGAGCATTGGAAGTTTAACCAGCCTCATCGGAATTGGTTTAAAGTCTTGCTGGTATGTTAGGATCCATTTAATTTAGTATCGCTGGAGCTATTTTAAAAATCTGTGTAAAAGAGCCTGCCACTTCTGTGCAGTGCGCCGCTTTGATAAGGAGGACTCTTATCAATCGTCTCAAATGGCAGGAGGCATCAACAAATCCTCTTATAACTTGGTGAAAGTCACAGCAGTACAGGATCTTCCAGGGTTCTCTGCGTTGAGTCTGATGTAATCTATTCTATTCACAAATGTACCCAGGGGATGCCTGCAGTGGCAACAATCGGGCTTTAGCAGAGGTCATTGCCAGACAGATTTCAAATGATTATTTCAAATTGGCACAATCTATCAAAATTAAACCAGTACATGTATATCAGACATTTCATGTGCATACTGGCTTGAGTAGTTTGTGGGGTACAGGAGCACTTTGTGGAAACTCCAATTTTGGATTCGTCATAGGGTGCCCGTATTATACAGAAAGCCTTTTCCCCAGCATCCGACTTGGAATGATGGTGCTAGTCTCCCCCTCAGAGCTTTGAAGTGAAATTAGGTTTAAAGGTAGTTTACCATTTGAGGTGCTGCTCATATTTATTCAATTGGTAGAGGGCTTGTTGAGAAGCTTTAGGGTTAATGAGTAGATTGTCCTGCAACTCGGTTCTGGTCGCGCAGCCTAGATGTCAGTAATTAGCTGCTCCTTCAGCTCAGTAGTATAGCCTCATTGAAGAGTCAGCAAGCAGATCTGCTCATTTATTTTTCTTGAATGCTACCATACCACCACAGAGCATTCTTTCAGCCAGGTGTGGAGAGCTGTTTAGAGTTAAGTTAGCTTTTCCCCATAACATGGTTCGAGGAATGTGGGGAGGGAGCAGTGGCGAGTCCTGATCACGTGTACAGACCAAAGACCTAATAGAGAATGCTTTGGTGTAAATCAGATGGTTAATTGCTGAGAGCCCAGCAGGATAATCCTACTAATCGGTCTGCCTTGCACAATGGTGCACTTACTGCCTTATTAAGTTATTATTAGCCCTCCTGAAAGTAGCCATATATGATAGTATGATTCTTGCCTTAGGATGCTGGAAATTCTGTATTAACTTAGATGGTTGGTGCACTGTGTCTTGGCTATGATCCTGAATTCAACCTCGTGCATACCTGACCTCAAGAGCAGCTGGCGATGGATGGAATTAAAACCCACACAATCTGGCTCCTTAGATTTGGAACAATTGCACACGTGCAAACGAAATGTGCAATGTTATGCAGCCGCTCAAAACTCGGAACAGGCCTGAGAATAACTTTTTAAGTACCAGAAAATAACTTGTTACTTTTGTTAAAATCGAGCACTTCTTAACTTGAGAAAGAGAAATTCATTTTCAAGAAAGGAAAAACTAATATTTTGATGCTGCTGTTGGGGTGGGAGATCTGGAGGGGGTTGTAAAATCGGGGGTATCAGGAAAATGTAAATTTGTATGCTCATTACTGTGCTATGATTTTAAATAATTTGACATGCTCCTGTGCTGTTCTCAATCACTCCTCCCTGCCTTGGTCTCTATCTTACAATACTGTGTTGTGTTTTCCTTAGCAGTCTGTTGACTCATTCTTCTCCCATTCACTCTATTGCTGTTATGGCTCAGGTGTTTTAAAGGCTGTTATGCAGCCTTTGGTGTACATGGGCGAGGCCACCCACCTACCTATTGGCCAAACCCTGCTACATCGCACTCTGTGAGAGAATGCTTGCTGAAACCGGTGTTACAAAACACAGCTATAAATACTACAGAACTCCTCCTGTGACTCAGCGATGAGAATGGACCAACTCATGTTTGTTCTTCGAGCCAGAGTCCACCTTTAAAGCAGCAATTCAATATAATGCTGGCCCACAATTGTAAATGTCCTGCAGATTACGACTTGCACATCTGTACAGCCAACTTTAGGTTCCAACGTGGATCTGTTTCAGTAGAGTAAAATCCTCCCATTTGTTTCAAATTTGCTTATCTCGGCACAGTTAAATACCATTCTTGTCCTTTCTGTTATACTAGGCTCATTGTGTGCCTGGATACTGGCTGAGGGTGGAGTCCCTCTCCTTTCCATTCTCACCCCCCGCCCCTGTCCACCCTCCCTATCCCATGACAAAACTCCCACAATTACACTTTGAAAACTCAGGGCATATAGCCCAACTAGGTAGACACCTGGCTATCTGCAGGTCACCAGGGTATGTGGAGGCTAGGGGTGTCTCTTGCCTCCTCTACCCCGACTTGTCAGCAGGGTGGGGGGAGACAACAGACTTGTTTATGGCCCCACCATTGGGTCATATTTTCATAGTCGCCGTTCATCTCGGAGGTGGTGACTGCCGAACCCTAGCCTTTCATGTTCGGCTTGAGCTCCCCTCCTTCCCGTGTTCCTTAGGCTGGACGAATGCACTCTTGAAACGTTGCCTCAGCTGGTGTTGACTTTCCCTTTCTGGCTGCGTTTCTTCACTCTGCGATTTCTTAAGGAGGTTATCCGCTTGTCCCTGGTGCAAGACATGATTCACCCCCTGAAGCTCAAAGGCCAGGGCAAAGGGGAAGCACCAGTGGTGTCGCACCCCATTTTTCCTGGAGCCATCTCGTTGGGGCTCTACATTTTCGATGTTGGTCCAGGGTATAAACCGATAGGTCTTGATAGATTTTTACCTGGACTGTATCGCGCCCAGCTTGCACGCCAGAACCTGCACCCTGGTGGACCTTATAAAATTTGATGTTTCTCTGCTGCGGCCCTCCTAGTAGCTTGTGCAGCATCCGCTGCAGGAACTTCTCCAGATCCTGTGGCGTTTGTGTCTTTGCCGGGGAGCCCCCAAATGCACAGGTTATTCCTCCTTGCCCTGTTTTCATCATCTACCTTGCACCAGACCAATCCCTGCATTCAAGCTCATTTAGCCTCATCTCCAGTGTCCGCTACGTGCTGTGTGTGCTCCAGTGCCTACACCCGGTCCTCCACTTTTACAACTCTTTACGTGAGGGCCCTCGATGAACCCTGGACCTCTGCATGGGAGGACAGCATGGATATTCTGGTGTATGCCACTCATGGCCCCAAGCTCATGTCTAACCTCAGCAGCCCCTGCCATGATGCCCTCTCTGGTAGGGTTTGTCTTTCAGCCCTTGCTTTCCTCTTGCTCTGCCTTGTCAGGTATGCGGGGCATCCTCACTTCTCTGGGCGGCAAGACCACTCCAAGTCTTTTCTGGGGCCGCTGGGCGGATCACTCTTCGCCTCTTAGGAGTCCTCTGCAAGCCTGTATGCTCTCCCAGGGCTTCATCAAGATATGGCTGCCTTTGCTGCAACTTTAGTGGTGGGGCTGGTGGGCTATCCCAGTGGAACCATGCCACTCCTCCCACTTCTCAATCACGGAGGGCCTTTGGTCTGGGCCCCCCACCGGGCTTTGGTCCTGTCTGGGCCACTGCCACACTTTCCCGCTGCCTCATCTCTCACAGGCTCCTGCCCGGCCTGTGCTCTCCCCGGTTCACCCCAGGGTTCACATGTCCTGGTGCAGCATTACCAGATGCCAAGGCGCACTTCCAGCTGGTCTGGGCAGCGCTCCCTGCTCCTTCTCCAGAGGTGGGCTGGGGGCTGCCACCAGGCCCGAGGTGTAGCAGGTCCACTTCCTGCCTTCTGCTGTGTTGTATTGGGGAGGAGGGGCACCCTCTCCACCGGTCCTCTTCCCTTCCCACTCTACGTCAGCTGCTCAACAGTGTTGGTGTTTCTTATCGGCTAGGTCTGCATGGGGGGCATTTGCACTTTCCCCACAGCTCCAGTCACCGCTGCAGGCCTTTCCATAGGTTGTGGGTGGGCATGCGGGTCCCTCGGCTTAACGGTCTGCACTTCAAAGACTGCGTCCTCACAGCGGTCCGGGACCTGATCTGTCCCTCAGCGTTTGCACCGCAGTCAGGGCTCTAGGGGTGGGGGCTCAGCACCTCGACACTCTGGGAACTTTCCAGTTGCCCCCCAAGTCAAGTCGGGTCCTCAATAGTACTTTGTTTCAACGCCAAGCGCGGAGCTCATCTCTCAGGCGGCCATCTTCTTCTGCGCCCTCTCGTGGTCTCTCGGGAAAGTTTTGATCCCGTCACATCTTCTGTATTGTCTTTTTTGCTCCATCCAGCCCATCCTGTGTTTTCAGTACACCTAGTACAATTACACAATTTAATTAAAAAAAAACAGCAAACCAAATACAAAATACAAGAAGAATTCAGAAAGCAAGAGTATGCAATATGTTCAGTTAAAACACTAAAACAGCAAATGAGCATGTAGCAATTTTACAAATGATTTCATTTACATTAAAAGGAGTAATTAATAGTTATAAACCACATATTTGTCTTAAAACATATTCTCATTGATCTGTAACCTTATCCAATTCTAAAAATATTTCTATCGGAACATTTAACCAAAGCTAGAATAAGAGAAAGTTGAGAACTTGTCATTGGTCTACTCCATAGACTTTCACAGAGGTAGAATTAATAAGTGGTCCTAAGCTTAACTTTCTTTGATTAGTTAATATCTGGCAGTACATCACAAGCTGATGGTCTCTTTGGAGAAGTATAATCCAACAAAATGGGGTCATCTGCATACGCGATGCAATTAAGGTTCAGCCCAGACCACCTTGGTGGATACCTTCCCCGGGTATTACTTTCCTCCCACAAGTCTGCTAAATGGAGGTTAAAAAGAGTAGGGGCAAGAACGCACCCCTGGTGCAATCCTTTCTCTAAACTGATGTCCCTTGAGAGCTCTCCCAAAATATTTAGCTTAACACTTGCTGAGTTTCTTGTATAGAGTAGTTGTATCGTCCACAGTAAGCCTCAATCAATTCCCTTGGTGATTTCTGCCATAGCAAATTAATTATGACATTATCAAAGGCAGATTATCTATCGCTGCCACAAACTGAGATCTTCCAAAATGACCTATATCGAATGTACAGGCAGTCCGTGCCAAGCCACTGAACATAGTTCCCACCCCTTTCCTAAAACCAGTTTTGAAGTGGATTGATTCGCTGAGTTTTCTCAGACGAAGTCGTAAGCTCCTTAAGTACTAGATAGAGCAGCAAATATTTTTTGATGACGAATCAGTCGTAGATATTGAGTCTATAACACTATGGATCATTTCTCACTTATGGGACAATCACCCATTGCAATATACGAAAAAAACTTTAACAAAATCTCAGACCATAGCAAGGGATTTTTCTTATTCGATTGGCCACACCATCAGGACCACTAGCTCTTGAATTGAGTTTACAAATTAAAGCCTCAATATGCCAAATGGGTGCCCTTTTTGATTTGAAGGATTTATAACGTGCACGAAACGGACCAAACCGTATAATGCCCCAGGTGACATTAGCAACGACCAGATACCAGAATTATATAAAGAACCTACGTCCTGCCCTAAAGGCCAGACAGTTCCAATCAGATCTAACGGGGACTAATGCTTTATTTGAACAAAAATGTTTTTAGGGCCTTGCGGAACATAAGGAGTGAGTCAAGTGTCCTGATATCCGGGGAATACTATTTCAGAGTCTAGGGCCAAACACTGCAAATCTTCTATCCCCTCTTAATACAAATGTAGATGTAGGAATAGTCAGCAGCGCTTGGTCCATTGATCGTAAGCATTTAGACGGCTGATATAGCTTAAGCTTGTCCTTCAGGTAGTATTCATGTGCAAGATTGTTCAAGCACATGAATACTGGACATGCTACCTTAAACTTGATGCGATCCTCAACTTTTGCCTTCCACTTCAGGTGAATTGAATGAGTTATCAATACTACCCTTGAATACATCACTGTAATAGTCTACACAGGCCTTTTCAGAAATGCAACATGATTTTAAAGTTGAGTCTCATTTTTATTATTCAGCATTGTGCTTGATCTTCTGCTACAGACCAGGTGTCCAAGGCGGCCTCTGCTTCACTGTGAATCTCTCGCTTTCTCACTGGAAATCCTTGGAGGTGCGGCTTGACACGCTGGGCACGTTGTAGTGGGTCCTTTTCTCGAGCGCTGTGCGGCTTTTTTGTGCAGTTCCTGTGTGGGTTCGAGGTGGCAGCGGCAGAGGCGGCGCCCCTAGCTCTGTCTTCCTTGGCCCTGATTTTGCTGCGTGCTGTGGTCCTGCCTGGGCCGGGGTCTTGGTCCCATGTTCAATACATTGCGCAGGTCACCGAGCGGATCCTAGAGGTGAGACTGCCCGATGACTGAGATTGCACGGTGAGTTCCCTGCCCTCGACGTGTCTGCTCTGGCCCCCTCATGGGCTTACTGTTAGATTACGTGCCTGAGGAGCCCACCACTGCAATGTTCTAGTGTGCCTCGGGGAGTGGGAGCCAGCTTAGAGTTTGCTGCGGCCGTATGTTGTTTGGCTTGCAGCCGGGAGACTGTGTGATGTGTCCCAGACCACGGCTGCTTTCGCTGCTCGCCACTACTTGCTATATTGGATTGGATTGGATTGGATTGGCTGTCTGGTCTCGGCAGAGGGCGCTCTGCTCCATTGTTTTGCTCCCGGCTGTTGCTCATTGCCAGTGGAGTCTCTGGGGATCTGTTCGACCTGCTTGTGTGGGGCCTCGCCGTGTCCAGTGCCACACCTTTGGGGGTGGGTTGTGGCGGCGCACTATTGATCGGCCAAGTGACAGCCTGTCCACTGATTGCCCCTCTGCGAGCAACATTGGCACTTTGGGGCAACTAATGAGCAAGCCCCCAACGGCATCTCCCTTACCATCAAGCCCAATTAAGTGCCTGCCGTTAAGATCATAAAACTAGTGGGCACTTCAGTGTGACTCCCTGGCGTGCCTGACGCATGCCACCAACAATCTGCCTATAACCAGCTAAAGCGCACTTGCAAGGCTGTGGCCAGTTCAAATAGAGACAAAATTAGCAAATGTAAATCTAAGAAACAGGAGCCTCTTACCACTGGAGCTATAACTAAATTGTTTCCATCCTCCGAGCAAGCAGGAAGAAATGCTTCAACTACAGATGAAGCTGAACCAGCTATTGCCAATAATACTATCCCCCAGGATGTTTCCAACTATGGCGATATAGACAACCACTCACTTCTTGAGCTATGTCTTTCTATGCAGAGATCTATGATCCCGGCGTCTACGAATCTACCTGGGACACTTCCCCAAGGCATGAACTTTGGACTTCCGCACTCCCCAAAGGAGCAATCGAGCAGATTATCGGCATCCCCTAATTTAATTATACATCAGGAACCATCTGCTGTTAGCTGCAATGAATCCAACCTACAGTTTTGGCTGACTTACAATCATCTATAGCCTCACTACAATTTGCTTTGACAATTCTTTCACAATTGTGTGGCCGCATTCTTCAAAACACCTTAAGATCAGGGCCTGTGGACCAAATGCCAACATTAGTGCTGGGTATGTTATAAACCTGACTCCTGAAGATGGTGGCCCCATAGAGCTGGTGCCAGTTCCTGACCCTAATTCCGCAGTGGCTAATAATTAAATCGTAGGCTTGCTAGAAGGGCGGCAATGCGCAAGAAGCCCTGCGCAGTTGCCTCCATCCTGCTGCCAACTGTTGCTACGTGGACTCTCTCTAAGAAGGCTAAAAAGAAAGCTATGAAGGCCAAAAAAAAGCAAAGTCAATGGCCAAGGAATGTTAACTCGCTGGTTTATCCCGGACAACGAAAATGTCTTTCCAAGAGATGTTGAGGTGTCTCTTGATCTGGGGTCATCTCAATTAAAGAACGACTTGGACAAGATCTCGTTGACTCGTAACAAAAACCCTGCAAGTGTTCCCCCGACCACAGCCATAATAAATACCTTGGCTACAACAGAGACCAACACAACTGATCATTCGGGAAACCGAATTTGTATCAGTAAGAATCTGTACCAACAAAGCGAACGCAATTAGCTTACTAGATCCGAACTCATGACCAGACTATATTCTGTGCCTCAGCTACGTGTATTAGATCTGAAGACTTTGAATATGTGGAGCCCTTGCACGTGAAAAACTCTTAACGTGTCCGCTATCCACTGCAGGTTTTTATCCACCGCCAAAATGATGCGAAGCTATAAGAAGGGCCTATGCATGGCGGACATAGAGATTGATGCTGACCCTGACTTGGAAGATCCAACCTGTCCTAAGGCAGACAGCAAAGGGCCTATCGAAACTTCTCCTGCTTCTCCCTTACCCAGGGGCGAACAAGTCTAGCTTGCTGATATTCAGAGGGTGTTGGCCTGGCTCGCAGTATCATTTCCTTTTGGCAATAAATAAACAGTGAGATTACACATATTTGCCATCTCCAGATGGGTCTTTCTTTTTTAACTGGGCATTCTTGTATATGTCTTCAAGAAACCTGGCTAATCTCCCCTGTTAGACTCAACGGGTATCTGATATACCAGTCCAACTGTAGCCAAATGAAAACCAAACCAGAGGATAAGATCATTGCCATCGAACTTGTTGGATCCTTTGAAGACGCTATTGAAAAAATACTCATCACCATCTATAATCCTCCCGGCGCTCATATCAGCGGGGCCATTCAGGAGGCTCTTCGCGACCTTCTTTTTCATTGGTCTATGACAGCAGGGTACAAATCTGTCATCACCAGCGGCTTCAATTGCTGCATGAAATATGTAGGGGGAACTACAGATAACCCCTGATTAAAATCGGTAAGCAAGATTCTTAATCTCACCCAGACTCTGAAGGTCTAGGCTGGACAAATTTCTGCCATAACTGGGACATGGAAATAATCCAATGGTAGATCACACAGCGACTACCATGGGAAGCACACCTGGAGTAATGGCCGGTCCCATAGCACAATTGATTACATGCTAGTCAGCCCGGATATAGCCTCACGAGTTAAAGATCTGAACATATGCCCAAATATGTGGAATTATCATAACTCACTCACATTAACTGCTGACGACAAGGCCGTCTTTGTCAGACCCATGGACGATATGAAAGTTAACCAGGCAGGGACTCGAATCTGCTGGCATGCAAAGAACATTTACAACGCTGCTCATGCCACGCAATTAGAGTTGACATATGTCGCTCATCACTTCACCTCACTGTCTGTTAACGAGATTGAAAGGAGGATCGCCTCTCTTGCTTCCTTCCACTCCACCACCTCTACCAACAGGATAGCCACGGTCAACAAACGGAGTAAACCTTTTGATATACTTATAAGAGATGTAAAACGAGCAAAATCTACCTGTTCATCTCTGGCCTTATATAATTCGACATGCAGATCACTCGAGAAAAAATATAATGCCTGGATCAAGTCTAAAAACAGAGCTGAGAAAATTGGTCGCTGGCAGAAAATGGTCAAAGTGATGTGCTCAAAGAACACTCAAAACATCTGGAGCTTGTTGGGAGAAGCCCGAGGCGACGGGGCGATTCCCATTATCAATCCAATCAGCACCCAACAGTGGACGGCCTTTCGTCTGACCCGTAATATCCAAGTCGGAGCAGAGGAGCAGAGCGTCACCTTTACTGCTCCCCCCCCCCCCCCGGCCAAAATTCCTGTTTACTGTCACAATGGACCAACTAATTAAGATCAAACATCTGAAATCCTCAAGAGCGCCTGGCCCGAATGGCAAATGTGGTTCTTGGGAGTAATCAAATTCTCGGCACAGCTATTGAAAATTCAGTTACACAAAATAATGGGGACAGGAGAAATCCCAGCCTCTTGGCAAACCTCCTTTCTAATGCCGATATTTAAGAGGGGACACTTGATGGAACCTGGAAATTAGAGTACTTTCCATGCTCGACTGCACAGGTAAACTGTTTGTCACTTCTACTGGAGAAGATGGAGCAGTGGGTCGACAAAGCAGGCATACTCAATCAGTTTCAAAGCGGTTTGAGAAAAGGCTATACAACCACCCAAAATTTGACAATCCTAGACCTCCTACGTACTAGGGCCAAGAAGAATGGCAATCCCCCACTTTATGCCCTGTTCCGAGCCGCCTTCGACCTAGTGCCCCACGCCCTACTATGGCAGAAACTGGAACTACTGGGCTGCTCTGAAGAACTCCACTACTACCTGAGGCTCCTACATCACACCACTGCCAGACTTAAATTGGACTCCCAGGGTACAATGACTGATCTAATAGTCCAGAACAGGGGAGTCGAGCAGGGTTGCGTAACGGCTCCATTCTTGTATAATCTATTTACTCACTATATCCCAGCAGCGGTTTCAGCAGCACATAACTGCCCCCCCTAAAATTGGATCTGAGCACTGCCCGGTACTTGCTTATCCTGACGATCTCATAATGGATCACACATTTAGCGGGTTACACAGGTCGGCTATTACATTGTGGGACTACGCTGAGTCTAATGGTCTTATCATTCAAGAAAAGACCCAACTGATGGTATTCCCAGGAAGGAGGCTTGCCCCACCCAAATTATTCAAGATCATGAAATAAAATATACTCCAACATATAAATATCTGGGAGTAGAAATTGATGCTACGGTGATTATATCTCCTGTATTAAATCACACACAACTAAAGCAGCGCAAGTAACAGCCTTGATCCATCGATTCTCAATCAAGAACTGTGGATATACAATAAGAGGTGTTTATCAGCTATATATGCAGGTCCTTGCTCCCATGGTGGTCTATGGTTTGGAGGTACTGCTATCCATTGATTTGAAATGGCTCCAATTGGTGGAGGGACAATTCTGGAGAATACTGGGCCTCCCACGATGCATACCCATGGCCACTATTAGGCTCGAATTAGGCCTCGCATCTCTAAAATCGATTGTGATGAAAAGAAGAGTTCATATGTACCGTAAGATGTGCATAAACTCTGTGAATTCTCTCATGGCCTCCATTTATAAAGAACTTTCCAAGGAGTCATGTAACTACCCCTTAAAAGTGAAAATGGAATCCTTCCATAAGGCTATATGTTGGATTCCCAGATGGAGTGGAATCAGCAACTATACGCAAATTGCCTTGTCCAAATGGGTCGATCTCTGGGACTGGCTGAAAAACTATGAGCACTTGAACTCACTCAAATACCAGTATGCACATTATATGCCATATTCATTCAAGAACATCCAGAACTATCTGAATGTGTGCCCTTCCAGTAGACTCAGACGTTTTCTTCTTCTATTGAAAATAGATCTAACCGTCCTTGCCAACAAAGGATGTTATAACCAACTGAACCCAGGAGATAGATTCTGCCGGGTGTGTAAAAACACTCAAATCATTGAAACAGCTAATCATTTGTCTGCATGTCATTCATGCTAAAGGTATACGATCTGTACTATGCTAATCATGTTCACGATCTGGAACCCATCAAGGAACCTATGTTTTGGTATCATTGTGTGAATTCAAACAGTCTTAAAGTACACATGGCAATATATAATATATGGCTCAGGATTGAAACACTGTTTGGTATATCTATTTAAGATCTAAGTAACTGCCCACAGTGATTTATCTGTATTCTTGTTTTCATTTTAATAACCTCTTGTCACTTACCATTTTCTAAACAATTGCTTTATACACTTTTGGCGTAACACCATACTAGCCAGCTACATTTCTATTGCTTTATTTAACATGTGATAATGTATGATATTTAGTCTTATGTGTTCCTAATTTTCCTAGAATTATGTCATCTATATATTTTTTCTTTTCTTCTATTCTGAATTTATATAATCATGTGAAAAGTTTAAATATAAACTGTAACCTGTTATTAAATAAATTTAATTATTCAGTGACCACCAAATCGAGCGCGTATCTTTTCTAACTATGTTGGCTAGTAATCCTTGGATCCTATCAATACATTTTTGGATTCTATAAAAGTATTCCAATTTCTATACTTCTTTTTTTTTTTATTAGAACCTTTTTTCTCTTTCTCTTCCCAAGATAGATCCTAACTTGAAACAGCCTCCTAATTTTAGTTCAAATGTTAGCATTTTTTAAACATTTTTTTTATCAGTGATTTCTGCTTGATTGGTTGAAAATGTTCCTAGGGATAGCCACATTAGCATCCAGAGGTCTACCCAGTCTAGCTAACAGTGCTACAAACCCCTTAGGCAAACACTTTCTACTTTTTTCACCAGCTTATTTCACCACTTTTGTAGGCCGTGGTAATTACGATTAAATTGTTCTAGACTCTGATACAACCAACTGCTTTGTTCCCATCAATGGCTACAAGTCTCCACAGTAAAAGGATACCTGGTGGAGCTTTCTATTTTTAAGCGTTCGTCGATGAAGGCTCCTATTTCGAGATCCCTTTTGTAATCCAATTCTTGAAGGTTTTTGACAAACCTCCCTCTGGCCCTTTTTATTGTACCGGTGTGATTTAAATCTGTTAAGACATCTAATGGGTATGCCTTTCGAGCCTCTGCATCTTTGCCCTCTCAGAAAGCTGACTCTTAAAACTGTCTTTTGACGTCAATAACGTCAGCCTGCAGGGTAAGTTGAACTACAGGTCCTTTCCGCCAAACCCCCTTTTTACAACATTCTTTAAAGACAAGATGGGTTTTAAGAGTACACCCATCATTTTTACCAAAGATGGTATCTAAATTCCACCTAACGCAAACATGCGTTACCTACCTTTTATCCACTGCCTCACCCCTCTAAAGAGAAGGAGCGATTGCACTGGTTAGACCCAAGAAGGGCTTTTAGTTTTTACAATTCAAGAATGGCAAATGTCAGACGGGATGACCAACTTTTTATAGGCTACACTGGCCATAAATTAGATTAACTGTCACTAGACAGACCATTTCACGTTGGATAATCTTATGCATTTCTGAATACTATTCACTAGCCGGCAAGGATCTTCCTGAGGGCTTAAGGGCACATTCCACCCGAGAAGTGGCTACCTGCTTGAATGAGTTGTGCCGTGCAACAGATCTGTAAAGCGGCTACTTGTTCATCTTTGCACACCTTCAGTAAATACTATTGTTTGGACACTGTATCAGGTCAGGAGACCAAATTTGGCAAAGCTGTACTCCACAGCACCAATCAATAATTCTCAGCACCCACCTCCTTATACTGACTGCTTTGGGAGTGTATCAACGATGGGGAATATGTGATAGGACCCAATCCATTCGAAGAACAAATTACTTAACCCATGTAATGTTCTTTCTACTGGATATTCTTCCCACGTATTTCTCATCGCCCTGCCACCCTTCCCCTCTTACTTGCCAAGAATTTTGGTGTTTTTACACCTTCCTCTTTCAACGCCAGATTCACCTGTAACTTCGGAAGAGCATAGAGATGAAAGACTAGAACTGAGGCAATGGTCTCCGGGGGTGCTACTTATACCAGCGTTGACATAACGGCCGAGGACGAAGGCAGTCAAGGGTCATGAATCGACGCTGCATGGGGCCCGATACTATGAAAAAATGTTCTAAAGCATGCAGACTTAATTTGATTTATTGTCACATTTGTAAAGTGCACCTAACCCGGAAGCAACTGGGCGCTGGGTAACTTAGGAATGATGGTTGTGGAAGTGGAGTATCAAAAATGAGGAATACATGAGGGGATCATCCAGTCGAAAGAACGTTACCAGTGTAATCCATTTGTTCCTGTATTGCAAATAATTGCAAAGTGGAAGTAATCAAGGTGATACTTTTATTAGGCAAAATATATTCTTTTTGGCAAAGATGAGTGTATATTTACTTTATTTAATTTTTGTCCTTCAATTCCATTCCTGAACAAATATGCATAATTACAGAATTTCCATTGTAAATCTGCATCGTCTCAATTCTTTTCTGGAAGTTTCAGGTTAGTGTATATAAATCTGTTTCCACTAGATTTCATTTTTTAGGGGAAGGTGTATTCTATTGAACAGTCAAGTTTTGTAAATGTGCATGGGCAAACTGCCAAATACTTCTGGGACCTGATGGTTGTATACATCACTGCAACTGTTGCTCTGCCCAGGAACTGATCCCAAACTGACATTCAATCTTGCCAACCTGTTACTTAATACCAGCTACCCTGAAAGTTAGATTTCTGCAAATCACACTATTACATTTAGTTTGCCCAGTTCTCACCCTGCTATGCCATACACTCTGATTAGTCTAACTTAATTTCCTGTTCTGTAATAAATACACATGAACTAGATGTTACACAAAGTAGTGATCAATAGTTTTATCCAGTCTGTATATTTACAGACCTACTGCAATACCATGCAGTGTAGTTAGTCTCCAGATCCCGCTTTGTTATGATTGCATTATATATTGGTACCAGATGGAGAGAGCTACACGTTTAGGAGGTTGGTTGGGAATGCAAGATTAATCTGCAGGTAACTGTCTGCATTTCAAGCTGACCAGCTGCACCTCTGCCCCATCTTCACCTTGTCCTTGGTGGCAGTGCCTCAGGCTGAGTCTCCACTGGTGGGCCTCAACTCAACCCCAGCCCCACCCGCCTGTGCACCTCCTGGTCCAGGAAACTTCTTTCCAATCACAGACATGTCATTTCTTTTTAAGGGAAGTCTGGATTGCACAAAGCCTGGTTCCCTTAAAAAGCAAAGTATCAGCACCCCAGATGGAGGCTCGTAGTTCTAATAACGATAAATACTGCTTGTGTTGGCACGCAGGGTTGGAATGCTGTGCTTGGGCATACCTGACTGGGTCTTGAGGCTACTTGGCAGCCCTGCCCTCCCCCAAAAGTGGTATATAATGCTATATTGAAAACAGTTCATACCAATGACCGGCAAGGGTCATCTTGTCTACCTGAAGTTGACAATAACCCTGCCTGCTACAATACCAAAATACGTATTTAGCCTTCATCTATGGCTTTCCTTTTGCATTGTGACCTTTTTGATTTATGAAACTTTTGAGCTGTTCCTTGCGCAGCAAAAAATTGGTCAAGCATGCAGTTTACAGGACACTGCAACTCCATTCGGCTGCAGAGAGCCTTGCACTGAAACTTTTCAGAGCCATTTCATCCTCTATTGGTGCATTCAGCTAGCCTGTACATTTCAGACACTCCTCTCGCTCATGTCTTCAGAGTTAGACAAAAATGCAGTATTGTTGCTCATTTTATGTTTTGGGAACAAGCAATGTCTGGTGGTATTAAAATTAAGTACAAAATTGCTAATCTAATGGTGTTTGCTAATCAATAACATTTTAATTACCATACTGCTAATCAATTTTCGAAAACTAATTTATTCAATGCATCAAAAAAGACTATGATCAAAACCACTGAAGAGACTCCATCAACCAAGACAAGACTGATCTAAAAATTCAACTAATCACAGGCCAACAGAATTCCTCAAATCAGTGAAATTAATAAATATGATCTGAGTCGGAAGCGGCCTCAGCGTGATCTCTACGTACGTACGCTGGAGAGGTGCGGCTTGACTTCCGGATCTGCGACGCTCGAGGTATCGGACGCTCGAGCTTTTGCAGCTGTGACGGAGCTAGGAGTGAGAGGGGGCCGCGAGTTGTGAGCCGAGAGTGAGTTGCAGCGTCGCGGCTGTCACAGCGGGCTAGCCTGACACGATTGAACGGGCTTGAACGTGTGAGGTGCCCGGAGTGCTCTAGCTTGCTGGAGGCTCGCTGGAGGGCTGGCTTGCCGCGGATTTGCACTCAAAATCTCGGACGACTGAAACCGCGGCTTCTGGAGTTTTTGTGGCTCTGTTGGAGGCTTGCCGCGCATTGGCACTCACAATCTCGGACGACTGAAACCGCGGCATCTGGAGTTTTGTGGCTCTGTTGGAGGCCTGAATTAAGTAAGTGAGCTGTTGTTACGGGGGGTTATCCTGACACGTCCCACCCCTCAGCAACACTTGACAGCTGGAGCCGGGGCGCGAGCGTGTGCGGCGCCCGGAGAGCTCTGGGCTTGTTGGCAGCCTGCTGGAGGCGAGTAAAAGAGGTACCGCCATAGGAATCTGACTTCAGGGGGGCGGTAAAAACACTATTTAGGGTCCTATTTTAAATTTTTGGATCTTCAGCAGCACATCACAAGCTTTACTTACTTTATTCTTAAGATAAGAGCATTGGGGTCTGAATTTTGGAGAGAGCATTGAAAGTTAAGCGCACTTATTGTGACCCTGAAGCTATTATTGTGCTGCTGAACTTATAAAACGTGTAGAGTGGATTAATACCAGACAGGCCAGCTTTATATATTAATAACGACTTAAAACAAAATAGCCCTATGCCTCCACGTAAGAAGCTTCAAGCACCCTATAATCTGCGACAGCGGAAAATAGGGAATAGCCCAACGAAAGGTGAGAGAACGATGGATAATGAGAAGCTATCAAAGCTAGCACCGGTCACCAAAGGTGCAATAACAGACTTTTTCCCAGTGAACCTGCATCCTGAAAATAACTCTACCATTATGGATGAGGGGGAGGCGAATAAGACGGACCTGCAGGATCAAGAGAGCTTTGGAGATATTGATAACAACTCTCTATTGGAGCTATATCTCTCTATGCAAAGATCGATGACACCTGCGGCGATCAAAGCATTGCAACCGGCTCCGAGAGATCAAATTGAGGGAGCTACACAATCACAGAAAGCTGGCCTTGTGAGACTATCAACAACACCTAATTTAGAAATCCTCAATGACTCCGAGCCGGAACTCAGAGAGGAGGACGCAAGCTGTATTACATCACCCAGCCCCATAGACCTGGCTGAATTACAATCGTCGGTTGCATCTGTACAATTTGCACTCAAGATTCTGCTAAAACTATGTGGACGCATATTGGAAACCACATTAAGTTTACATACACAAAACCCTGCTGCAGAAATAACTATTGTCAGACCTACAGAGGAGGGCTCGGGCCCAATTCCAACAGTACCCGAGATAGTGGAAAACCCGGAAAGGTCTCCTAATACAGTTAGCACATTTGAAGTATTTCTTTCCCGTAAGCAGCGGAGACTGGCTAAAAGAGCTGCAATGAGAAAGAAGGCTGGTGAGGTGATACCCCCGGTATTGGAGATCGAGACACTAGGGAATAATAAGAAAAAACCTAGGAAACCAATTACAGGTGGGGGCAAACGTAAGAAGAAGCAAGCAGGCTATCTAACAAGCTGGGCACTGTCAGATGATGAAGGGGACCACTATATAGAAGGTGGCACTACTCCCGTACCTGTTAATATAGCTGACACTGAACAGCCAGAGGAAATTCATGTAATGGATGGTGAAGGTAACATACCAGCTGACAGCGATCAAAGCAATATGGAACATGTGGTCAATCCTAAGAATAAGGAGGTTCCTCCTAAAGAGAACAGGATATGCCTCATTAAAAATTTGTACCAACAAAGTGAAAACTGCTGGCTTGCTAGAACTGAGCTAATGACTAGATTCCACGCTGTTCCACAACTATGAGTACTAAGATCAGACGACTTTGAATTTGTTGAGCCGCTGCAAGTGCCCAATGCCAATGTCTCCGCCATCCATTGCAAATTTATTTCTTCTGCTCAATTGATACGCAATTACAAAGAAAGTCTTCGAGATGTCGACATCGAAGTAGATACCGATCCTGACCAGGAGGATCCAAATTGGCCACGAAAAATCCCCTTAGTGGTAAAAGAATCCACCGAAAGTCTGCCTAAATTGAAAAGTGATCAGGTAGCGATAGCTGATGTCCAAAATGTGTTAACTTGGCTAGTATCAGCATTACCAAAGGTGGTGAATTCAAATTGAACTCCCTCACTTGTATCATGGAACTGCAGAGGTTTTAAGCATCTATTTGCTGCGGCAGGTTCTCTCAAGCTCTTAACTGAAAACACTTGTATATGTCTGCAAGAGACTTGGCTGAGCACATCTATTATCCTTAATGGTTATTCAATTTACCAATCTCTTGCGACGAAGGGAAGGAGAGGGAGACCTTATGGAGGGCTGATCATAGGCATTAGAAACACTGTTAAATCTAGACAGCTGGAGACATTATCCAGCGATAAAGTGATTGCAGTGGAAATGGAGAGCATAAGTGATGGAGGCAAAGAAAACATACTCATCATTAATCTATATAGCCCACCTTATGGAAATGGAACCGAACCTCTTCAAGAAGCTATTCATGAATTACTAGCAGCATGGGTGATCGATCCAATTAATAAATCGGTAATTATAGCTGGGGACTTTAATTGTCATATGCCAGGCGTAACTGTTCCTACGAATAATCCTCTGCTGAATCTAACAAATAATTTGAAGCATAAAATTAAAGATCCAATTGGTACCTCTTGGCAGTCATTTTTCAATGAATGGGAAATGGAGATGATAAACGGCAGAACTCCAAGTGACAATCCTGGAAACTACACCTGGCATAGTAGGAAAGCAAAAAGTGCCTTGGACTATATATTTGTGAGCCCTCAGATGGCCCTGAATGTAAGAGATTTAAAGATCACCACAAATGAATGGAGTGATCACTCTACTCTCGTGTTAATGTGTAATATAGGTGTGACAGCTACACATATTAAACCCCTGGGGGACATGTCATCTAATCACTCAGGCACTCGAATACGCTGGTCGGATAAAAACATTAACGCAGCTGTAAACTCGGTACAAACTATGGACGATAACATACTGTCCCAGCTCCAAAGCATGTCTTTAAATGAGTTGGAGCAATGGGCCACCACTTTTTCCTCTGTACATGCGACATCTGCAGTAAACCAAATAGCGACAGATGATAAAATATCAGTAACATACGACAAAAGTATAAGAGATGCCAAACGCAAGTTGAGAGCTGAAATTCGACAGGCTAAATGTACTAGCACAACCTTTGGAGACTACCACGGAGTATGCAGGACCCTAAAAAACAAATACAGAGGGTGGATTAAAGCCAAAAGAATTGAGCAAAAACTTAAGCAATGGCAGTCAATGGTTCAAATCATATGCTCCAAAAACTCGAGAAGCATATGGTCGTTACTGGGCCAAGCAAGGGGCAGTGGTTGTAGGGATCTGATCAACCCGATAAGTGCAAATGAATGGTCAGACTTCCTTAAGCCGAAATATCGCCAGTGAAGAGGTGGGCAAGCCGGTAGAAAAGATGACACCAAGGTCCGTCCCATTTAACTTAACAAATGAACATTTAATTTGTAAAATTAAAAAGCTTAAGTCATCCAGGGCTCCTGGGCCCAATGGTCTTTCAAATGCTGTATTGAGGAGCCAGCCGGAATTCTGGGCTAAATTTGTAAGCATATTATTTGGTAAAGTACTAGCAGTCGGGAGGATTCCTAAATCATGGCAACATGCCTATTTAATTCCAATCTTTAAGAAAGGAGTCAAGAAGGATCCCTGTAATTACAGACTACTTTCAATGTTAGACTGCACTGGGAAACTCTTTGCAGCACTTCTTTTGGAGAAATTAGAAGAATGGGCGTCCAAAACTGAAATATTTAATACATTTCAAAGTGGTTTCCGGAGAGGATATTCAACAACCCATAATATTATTATCTTGGACACCCTGCGCACAAAAGCAATGAGGAAAGGAAATCCACCTTTATATGCTCTGTTTGTAGATTTTAAAGCAGCTTTTGACTCGGTTCGTCGTGAAAAACTGTGGGCAAAACTTGAACTATTAGGCTGCCCCGAGATCCTCCTGTACTATTTAAAATTACTGCATGAGGATAACACAGTGGCCTGTAGACTTAGTAATCAGGGGGACTTTACAGCGAAGATCCCACAAAACCGAGGTGTTAAGCAGGGTTGTGTGACGGCCCCATTCCTGTACAATTTGTTTACATACGATCTACTAGGTGTTATTTTAAGTGAACATAATTGTCCTCCTGTCGTCGGTACCATTCACTGTGCGGTACTAGCATATGCCGATTATCTGATTATTATGGATCACACATTTAGTGGCTTACGGAGGTCCGCACTGAAGCTCTGGGAATATGCTATAAATAACGATCTAATCATCAACCAGGAGAAAACTCAGGTGATGGCCTTTTCAAATAAGAAGATAGCACGACCCAGATTATTTCTGCATGACATAGAAATTAAATACACCCAACAATATAAATATCTAGGGGTCGAAATAGAGGCCAAGTTGGGTTACAATATCTGCATCCAAACAAGAAAACATCGGGCAGCACAAGTAATGTCATTGATCAGCCAATTTGCAAGGCAGAACTGTGGAATGTCACTATATGGTATCCGTCAAATCTACACCCAGGTACTAACCCCAATGGTGGTCTATGGACTGGAAGCGCTACTACAGATAGATTTAAGCTGGCTGCAAGTGATTGAGGGGAAGTTCTGGAGAAGAATACTAGGTCTCCCTCAATCTATCCCAATGGCACTGCTAAGATTGGAAGTTGGGGTTTCCTCACTGGGGTCTATTGTCCTGAAAAGGAGAGCAGAATTGTATTTAAAGATGTCCAATCAACCAGAGTCTCGGCTATTAAAAGAATTCAATATGGAAAGTATAAAGGAATCCACCAAATGCCATATGAAAAAGGAGACCGAAGCCCTTCTGAAGACAATATGTTGGACCATGAGTGGAGAGAAACTTACTGATCCTCAAAAAAAAGCATTATCTAAAAAAATCGACCTTTGGGACTGGCTAGAAAATTATGCACATCTTGAGAAGCTTCAAAAATACACATTTATTCATTACATGCTCTATACATTTAAACAAATGCAGCCATATTTATCTCTCTGCCCCTCTAGTAGACTTAGACGATTTCTACCGCTGCTGACTAATAAAAGCAAATATAATGGTTTAATCTCTACAGAGAGATACTGCAGACTTTGTAAGAATAAAGGATGTAAAGAAACAGCTTATCATGTTCTCTCCAGATGTGCAAATATGATGGATACTTTTTAGTAAATTTCAGCAACTTTGTACATGACACGGAGTACATAAGGGATCCTGCCTTTTGGCAACGCCTCATGAACACTCAGAGTATGCAGTTGCAGATTGCCACCTTTAGAGTATGGTTAGAAATTGAAAGAACCTTGAAGATCTCTATATGAATTACCTAAACAGCAGGTTGATGATTACGGTAGTGGGTTCATGATCTCTGTCATATGTGTTTTAGTATTCTTAGTATGTGCAATCATTATTAAGTTTGAATGATCCGAAGAATTGTAAGTGTAATAAGTCCAAACTATGTTTGTGTTTAATGGTATTTTAAATATTCTCTTTTTTTTTTTTTTATATTTCTGTTTTTATAATTGATCAGTTGACTAGCTGATTAGAACTAATATGTAATAAGTAATATGATGAACTTATATAATTTATCAGCATGTGTAAAGTTTAAATATAAACTGTAACACATTACTAATAAATAATAAATAATAATAATAATAAATGTATACTAATCCTGCCAAGTAAAGCATGAAAGTAAGACAAATTAGCAAAATTCAAGGTGTATATCAACATAAAAATAAAACAATTTCAAATACTCAAAACCTACTAACCAGAAAATACTTACGACTATCAGTCACCTGACCAAAATCTAAACTTACAAAGCCAACTTTTAATTGGACTACATGAAATATTATGCTGAGGTGCAATAATGCATTGGCTTTCGAAGTCTAGACTTTCATCAGGCGGTAATAGGCAAAAGGATGGCAGAGAAACCTCACTGCTTGTGTTCCTTGCATGTCAACCTTGAATGTAAAGCTCTGAGAAGGCTGATCTCTGCTTGCTTTTGCATGTTACCTACCATCTGATGAAGGTCTTTGAAACTTCAAAGTGATTTCATTATTCCATTGCAGCATAGATTTTCATTTAATCCAATAAAACGAAACGCAAATTATAGGTAAATCAGGCACAAGTGTTTGTGCATCTGTTGTTGGGGTTTGGGGTTTGGGGGGTGGTGACCAGCAAGACGGCCAACCCTGACTGAAAGCCGGGGGATGCCAAGGGCAACAACACATGTCCCATGTGGACAATGCTCCAGTTATCCACGAACGTGAAGAAGCACCGAAGTAGATCCAGGTCTTCAGAAGCCATGGGCGCAACAAACACTAACTAATCGTAACTCATCTATGGTAATTTACGCAATATGGTGCCCATGTGGCTAACTGTACGTGGGGAAAACAGAGTGAAAAGTTAAAATAAGAATTCCCGAGCACAAACGTTGCATAAACAATCTGGTACAAGCAGCGCCCCTAGTAGACCACTTTATTGAATTCATCCATAAAGCGGAAGACCTACGGTGTACAGTACTTTATCAAGTACAACCAGGAGGAGAACTCAACGTGAGTAAAAGGAGACTTATGGCCAAAGAATGCGAAATGAAAGTTCAAGTAATGGATTGAATGACCGTTCAGAAGAATATACATGAAAAAGAGTGTCAATACTAGGCCAGAACAGAAGGCGGCACATTTAGGCTTGAGTAAGCATTTGAATAAAGTAGCAGGAGGTACCTCTATTATGAACTTTATAAGCGATCTGATCTATATCAGGGTAAAATGCATGTTCGGCATGGCATAGGTCCTAGAATGAAATCCTGCAACATGCGAGGCTCTCATGGGCATCTTAAATAAGAAATAAATAATAAAAAGTTAAGATTGATAACAGTGTGGGTGTCGTAGACGTACATGTACAGCATCTGGAGATGTACAACTACAATAAAGTGAATTATGGGTAGACTATAGCTGTATAGAGGCAAGAATAATCTAACTAATTATCTACCACAGTGGAACACTAGCCAAAAGTATCACTTGTTACCAAACAGCACTACGACTCTTAAAAGTGTATGGGAGTTACCAATCCCGTGGAGAAAAGGACCCTATGAACAGGGACTGGGGTTAAATATCGGTTTCCTTGGTAACCGTAGTAATGCAACAGACAAGGTACGGGCAGTTGGAAAGATATGCAGATGTAATCGAGACAAAACATTTTACAGGTAAGATGAATGCGGTCAGACTAGCTAGCCGCACGCGAGTCACCTGTTTTTCATGACGATATTCACAGGAAATGTGTATCTTGTTTAGGGTGACGGCGTGCAAAGAACACGTGAGTCATTTAGAAAAAACTACCTCATTGTGGAGGTGTTGTCCAGGCAAGACCGACGCAACCGAAAGAACCCGATTCTAGAACTACATACAAAGTAGGTAAGCGAGTGGTTTGCCTAGACATGCAACACCAGCCAAAGGAACGCTGACATTTAGATGGTTCACGCTCCTGATGCTAGATTGTAACTTAATGTTTTCCAGGACAGGTTTTGGTAAACGTGCGCCTCTGGTACAGAGGCGAAAATAGAACTTAACTGGATTGTCGCCGAGCAGTTGAGAAAGCTAATAGATGAGAAACCTGGTGTGACCACTACCTAAGAAGTTAAGCCACTACGTCTTGTTAACCCCTTATCATAGCCAGAAGAATGACACCAAATCAGCAGGCTATAGCCAGTCATTCGAGATGCAAGAACTAGAGACTGGATGGAGTAGGAAAGTAGATTAAACAAGTAAGATTGATGTGGTATGTTTTTTTTACCCGTTTAACACTAGGAAGCGAAACGTGGCCTAATTAAATGATGTGAGACAAAAATCTAATGTATTGAATTACTGCGTAATGAAGGATTAGGAATAGTCCACTGTACCATGTTCTCAGAGTATATTGTAGCTAAGTAACAATGACCCCTTTGCCGTGTTTTCGGTTGTATAGAGGGCGAGAGCGATCCTGAAAGGCATCGCAGAATTGAGGCACAAGTAACGAATAGAAGCAAACAGAGCAAACATAAGTGGATTGAATCACACACTTGGAGTCTGAAACTTGGGTGAGTAGGTAGGGAAGAGTAGAGCACTGATGTGTCCTAAAGATCGAGAATCGTACTCTTAAACAATGTTCCCTCTACTTTTTTTGGGCTGTGTGCGCCAAAGAATAGTTGTGTGCAGACTGTTTTTCAGTCATGTGCCCAACTGAGTGATGCGCAGCCAGACCGGGGGTGGTCGGCGCGGTTGCGCCGGCCCGGCGCCCCACCACTCCCAGGCAGTATAAAATGTCAGTATATCTTCTGGCGTTTCTCCAACGACAACTTAAAATGATTCTTTTATACAAATCATTTCTATCGCTGCTGCCACTTTGGGGATGACATCATGGGCTGTAGCTGGGTGGCACATTGTACAAGTGGCCAGGTTGAGATTCAGCCCTAAGTCACCCCCCGAAATGTTGGGTTATGTTGACATTACCTACCAGACGTACAGACCCTTCGGCGGGCAGGGCACAGACGAAAAATGGTGCTCGCCGCAGCTGCACAGTTAACAAAGGCTCTGCAATTACTAATGTAAAGGGTTTCATTGTTAACAGTAGCACCCCCATTCATATGCATACGTTTTGAGGCAATTGATGGGGGTAAGTACTGCATGTCAGGGGAGTGATTAGAAGGGTAGCAGGCAGGAGGAGACCGCTCATTCTCACAGCACTCCTTAACTAACTGTGTGGTTACAGATGAGAAGTAGAGTTTACTGGTAGTAACATTTAAGCTGCACTACACTAGTCTCATTAGAATGTGTGAAGAAGTTAGAGGACCCCACACAAGTAAGTTTGCTTTGAGTCTGACCCCACAATCTATGAAGTTGGCACCTCTCCTCCAGTCCCAATATTTAAAGGGTTAGAACCCCCACCCCCCACCACATTTTGACTTAGGTGCACCCCTGCCTCTTATGTCGGTCCCACTGCACTCTATGATACTAAAAGCCTGAAGGGGTGGGTACAGCTGAGGATTTTACCATTTTCGTGGACTGCTGAGCAATGCGAATCAACATGGATAGGATGGCGCCAGGTAGACTTTACTGTACTCTTACCAGAGGGAGGAAAAAAGTGGTTCGGGGAATGGAAAATACTATGATAATTAGAGTCAGGTGAAATTCTGTGCCTGCTGCCTGGTCGCACACAGTGTGTAATATTGCACATGTTACTCCGTGAGCAGCCCTGTCTTTTGATGTCTATAGCAACGTATGAAGGACATATTTCGGGTTGTCCCACTCCCATAGCTACTGCTCAGATATCGAATGCAAACGAGCAATTTTTGGCACCATCGTGCACTTTGACTGAAATGGCGAATAGGATTAAAAAAACGATCAGACCCAACTGTATGGGCAAATGAGTACATATATACACCAGAGAAGTGTTTGCTTTCCTCAGGGACTTGGTTCTGTAGGAGGGTATACAAAAGCTATATGAACAAAAAAAGGCTGGCTAAAAGTCATTTTGCCCTGTGCCCCACATAAATACACTTTTCGCTCGAACTGCCTTGGAAAGAGAATCCATATCAACACTGTTCAGGGGAAGCTGGCGATGCATACGAGCATTACAGACTGCCTACGGACTAGTGCCTTGCAAATATATTGCTGAAAAAGTGCCACAAACTCTTGCATCAGGGCTCTGGTCAGCCAGCAACAGTTCCTTTACTAACAATAAGCCACTTATTTACAATCACTCACATGTATACAATGGAAAATACTGTTTTTGCATTTCCAACTCAAACTTTTACATTGAACAATCACCTTTAATCATTCTACACAGTTTGCTTGCTTCACTTGTGTAGTCTATCAGGCAGATGTTGTGTGTACTAGTCCCATACATTCATTTTGTATTATTAAGTAGCACACATGCAAACTCAGTCTCTGCATTAAGCTCCCAACAACGAGAGGTTATTGCATAGTAGTCATCATGAGTGCTAAGGTGTTGGTGTCCTCGTCCAGTTTGTACAGCACAACATATCTCAAAAGTCTTAAAGCGCCCCAAAGGTGACCTTTAGAGTTCCTTGCACCCACACTAGACTCTAATACAGGCGTACACACCTTGTACTAAGTATTTTTAAACCAACTAACACTAGAGTTTGTGAGCATTGCATCAGTGTTTACATGGAGCTCCTGTGATCGTGTGCCTGCTTTGCAGGAGACAGCACTCCAAAGAGATTGCGGATCAGTGTGGTTAACAGAGGTCACACTTCTGAAGGAAAAGCAGGATGCCATTAGAAAAGGTAATGTCGCAGCTAATAGACTTTTCTTCCTCGTAATAAGATCTATTAACCCCAGACAATATGGCAGAGGCCAGCCACACTTGGGCTGGAGAGTCACCTCTGTGTATTGCGCAGCACATCATTCTACTCTTCCGCGGCTTCACCGTAGGAACTGATGTCATGCTTCTAAATGTGGCACACTCAAGACAGAGCTATTGGGAGAGGTCAGTCTTAGCCTCCAATTGAACTATTTGGTATCTTCTATTCATATTCCAAGTATTTAACATCTAGCACTCTAGTCACGACCCCAAGATGGCCACATAAGGGACGAGCTCCGCTCACCTTTTGCCCTTCACATATGAAAATACAAACCAAGCCTAGCTCTGATGGAGCCTGAAGAGGATGTGGCACCCTGGTGTAATGAGAGTGGGCTGTGAGATGCTTTAACCCTGGAGAGGCAGTGGAGCAGATTCTTGGCCCGTGTGCAAGTGCTCAGAGGCCCTCGAGTGAGGCCACCCAGAGTCCTGTGAGGCAAGGAATACAAGCCGGGGGCCGGTGCATCGGGCGTGATGACAGAGCCTGGCCCCAGCGGAGTGGGTACAGGAGCAGCGGGAGGTTGTCCGCATGGGCCCGGGAACTACTGCACTGACTCTGGTATAGTAACAGAGAGGTGACCTCATGGCAGGTGGTGTGCGTGGTGGATCCAGGCGATGAGAGTGGGTCAGAGATATCACCAGAGGGCCAGGAAGTGCTCTGGGTGCTGATAAAAAGGCCCTCAGTATACCTAAGAGATTAAGAAAGCAGAGGAGCCTAAGCAAAGGCAGGCAGGCTCTGCGAGACCCCTGTGGCGGCCTAAGATTGGAAGACACAGATGCCTAGAGAAGGGTGCAGAGCCTATGCCCGGGATGGAGAGCAGAGGGCTCCAATCCCTTAGCAATATAGAAATCATGCAGTCCAGGCAGAGCGAATAAACGAGGACACGAGATGAGCCCCTGGATGGGAGGATGACGGTGGACGGGTCACACAGTGAGGCTGGTGACAGAGGGTGTAGACTGTCTGTGATACTAGGGCCTGAGACTACTGGACTTCTATAATCGGGCCCAAGAAGAGGCGGGCTGCCTTGGAATAGCGCAGACAGAGAGGTTAAATGGTCGCAGTGCATGAAGTGGGTCCCCACATGCAACACCAGGGTACAACACGGACCAGAGAAAATAGCTGGCACGTGCGCCCGAAAGCTGATCAAGGCTAGTGGGGGTGACGTAGGGTGGGCCAAAATTGTGTACTGAGCTGAACCTCAGTAGAGTATGCTGGAGAAAAAAACCGTTGGAGGGCATACAAATGCTGCAGCAACACAGGAGAGGGGTGAGAAAAAGAACGTGCCGGGGGGGAGTGACGGGTTATTTTTCTCCCCTCCCTTTGTGTCTCATGGGCCATGAGATAGAAAGGGAGGGGAGTAAAAGAACCCGTTGCACTAATCAACCCAAAGGGGGGGAAGCGCGGGACAGAATGGAAAGAAGGACATGAGACAGAAAGGGAGGGGAGAAAAATAACACGTTGTACTAACCGGTCCCATCCCCAACCCAAAAGGGGGAAGCGGGACAGACCGGACAGAGGGAAAGAAGGAAAGGGGGGGGAGAAGAAAGAGTAGCGGTCCAGTGTGGGGGCTGCTCACTCACCTTTAAAATCCTTGGCGCAGCACTGTACAGTTTGGAAGTGCGACGGGCAGCAGGATTTTATATGGAGCCCGAACGGAGTGCTGCTCAACTGTCTTGACAGTGAGGTTACATGCGCTTCCTTTGAGAATGGATTCTGGAATGTTCCAGTCTGGCTGGGCCTGGGCAAACTCCACCTCCTCCACCCAGCAAGCAGGCTCCCTCCTGAAGCCCTAGAAACGCAGACTCATGCTGACAGGGCCCTCCTCCTCGTAGTTCAGACTGCAGGCACATTACCAGCCCAGCAAATGGGATCCCCAAAACATGTTTTAAAAAAAATAAATGACAGGAGCAAGTGCGCGGTAAAATAAGCAATATGCGCAGCTTCCAACTCAAAGGTGCGCGGCCGCATATGTGCGCACCTTACAGGGAACGTTGCGTAAAGTAAATAATAATGTAAATGTGGATATTTGAAATCGTAGAAAGGGGATTTTAGTTTCCCATTTCTCTTTTTGTGTATTGTAGACCCAAAGGTAGAAGTGGAAGTGGGACATGGAAGCCAGTGACAGGGTTTCACGAGAAACGACATACAAATGTCCTAAAGACAGGAGAAAAAAAAGTATTCTTTTCCATTAAGCCATGATTTAATATATGTGAATTATGCCCTAAAAGAGTGGAAACTAACAATAGTGTACCCTGAAGAAATTCCAGGATAATTGTTCTTAAATAGTGAGTGAAGGAGTGAAACATGTTGGGCTGTGAATGCAGACATAGTGACAATGAGAGTAAAGATTAAATGATAGTAGAACTGTTATCTATCATTTGTTGAACACTATTGCGGCTTTTCCACAACATATGGACAATGTTTGTATTGAGATTGCAAACTTTTTAAGCCCATTTTGTATTTAATAGTGATGAATAAAAATATGTATGTTGTAATAACGTGTAAGACGTTTTAATGACAAATATTTACACTGAGCCAGATGCAGTAAGATTCTGAACTTTTTCTTTTGCCAGTTGGGTACACAATACACCACCTATGGAATACTAGTGCGCTTGTGCATATCTACAGTGGGATTATTGCTATAGGTTGTTAAACTCCCCTATAGTCTCTATTGTGTATTAGGGGACCCTTCCTGACCTGGGGTGAACAAGCCACCGGGGAGTATGCCAGAGCTGAGCCTACCCCAGGGGTGAAGTGAGGGAGTTGGAGGCAGTTGCAACTACCATCTGACTGTTTTATAGTTTTGCTGGTACCACTGTCCATTCCACAAAGAAGGTCGGTCTCTTGTCTGGCCAGAGTTTTTCTTTTCCAGGACAGTATCTCCCAGAATACACCTGGGCGCAGCCAATGAACCCAGACCGGAACTAGGGAATGGAATGAGACCCCACAGGCATGGTGGAGAAACAAACTGAGAGGGAGAAAAGACTGCAAGGGGCAGACACAAGTCCTCCGCCAGCCCAAGGGAAACCAAACTCTGCAGCACAGGAAGAAAGCCACCAGGAAAACTAGCAGCCTGAGCAGATAGGTGCCATCCCGCACATGGGGACTCGAAAGCTGGCGTGCCTAAAAGCCTTCCAGAGGTAGTCCCACCCCCCAGAGGGGTAGTTTAGCCATTGAGTGGCCAAGGGGAGCAGGTGATCGATGGGGGCCAGCAGTTTTGGAAGGCAGTATGCTAGGCTATAAAGGATTTTATAGGGGGAATGAGAGTTTTAAGTGTATGTGATAGTGTGGGCAGGAGAGTGGTGAGAAAGTGAAATGTGATAGTAGGAGTAATAGTGGGGAGGGTGGGGAAAAAGTGCGAGGAAGGTAGTTCAAGAGGGTTTTGGCAGCCAATAAACCATAAGCTGTGTTCCTTTAGCGTAGTAAAATCGGTCTAATGGTGATTGTGGCGAGTAGTTTTCTAAATGGGTTTCTAAAAGAGAACTTGATATTTTCAGTGCTTTCAGAGTAAAATGTGTCCTGGTATTTGTAAGTTTGCTTGCTTTTACCACATGTTCATGTTGTAGTAGTTGCTTGGATTTTAGGCAGGTCGCAATTTTGCTACTGGTTTCACCTAGATTTCCTGGTTCTCATGCATTCCAGACTATGCTAGTGTCCATATACTCCAGAAAGAAGTTCAAGAGAGAAAACGGAGGCAATGCAGTAACTGAAGATAAACACGTGGAATGGAAAATATGGTTATAACCTATCTTCAGCTTGTATGTGTGTAGTTTCCCCCTGCCCTTTGCCGCCACTGATGGCAATCCTCCCACAGTTAATAATTTCCAGCACTGGTGCCAGGAAGTGCAGCACAATCTGGCGTCCTGTGGGGCCCTTGGGGTGATTAATGCCTGGTCTGCAGCTGGGTGAAGTAGGTATGAAGGACAATAGATCGCCAAGCTCATGGGCAAGTCATCCACGTGCTTTACCACTACTATGGCCATAGTTTTTATTTTAGCCCCCTAAAATGGAGCCCCCCCAAATCATAATGTCAACACTTTTTTTAATTTCCTATAAAAAAATGTTACTGACAGACTTCTTTATGGGGAGGGAAAAAGTGGCACTTGCCCGGACCCCACCTTGGGGTGGGATCCCACAAGGCTGCCTGATCGAAACAAGTCAATTCCCATTGTTCACCAAACTTAAATAGCACGTGTCGGGATATTTTAAGGCATGCTGCTGAAGCTCTAAAAGTATTGCCTGTCTGTTGACCAGTACTTTCCCGCTATGATCAATTCATCCTGCAATACTTTGTGTTCCCTGTGGTATACATAGTTTGTGCGTTCCCTGCTCATCTTTCTGTAGAGAGTAAATTGATCCTGTGCAGTGGCCATATTGAAATGCACATTGATTAATGCGTTTGACTCGACGGTTCAGAAGATAGCTATGTGTTACGCGCTCATTGCAGAGATTTGGGTTAATATTTAAGATTGCAATACCAAATTCCAGACCGTCCGACTCAGCCTTTATGTCTGAATGGATAAACCTGCATGAATATGTATTCCTTTGTAGCACAACAGGTGCTGTTATCACTAATGTACCTTCACCAGATAGCGGTTACTATGAAAACCAGAAAAGGAGACAGACTAGAATTTGTTAGCTCAAGAAGTATTTATTGTAAATACTAAGAAAAATGATTCACTTTCCCTAAACTATGGGTTTCCCTGCCTAACGCAACAAAACTAGGGTGCTTGGCAATGGTGAAGTCCACAACAAGTGTCTTCCATCCAAACTAGTATATGCTGACCCTACCACTAATACTACACAACTAAAAAACCAGGAGAATTGTCCAGAGTTGCTTTCTAGCATGTTCTCGTCAATACAAGACCTTCAGATATTTTTTTGTTTACATTTGTAAAGCCGATAAACCCCACAGGCATCAAGGGACTTGTCGCGGGGGGAGGGTAAGGAGGGGGAAGGGGAAGTAGAACAGGAGGGAGATGTTCAATACCAGAAAAGGTTCATAGTCCGTGAAATAGGCTGCTTTTTACTTGTTTCCTGAAGGGCCAATACGAAGGCTCAGAACGCAAGTGAGAAGTCGGGATGTTTCACAGGCAGGAGGCAACGACGTGTACCAAGTCTTTTAGTTTTCTTAGGGGACTTCTCTGCGTCTCTTTATCTGCCTTCCCTTGGTCTCTTAAGTTCCTCTCGTTGGGTTTCTGACACCTGAATGTTTCTTTATTCTGTTCCTCTCGGTTGTAGTTGAATTTTCTTATCTGACACCAGTTTATCAATTGTACATCTCCTATTTTATTTGTTGTACTCTTCTGATTGCTTGTCTCTTCACTGGGATCTGTGTGCTGTACCCAGTAACCAGTCTCACTCTTCTTGTGGTTTAACCCCACCCTGGGATAGGTATCCTGAGCCCATTAATGTTATTCACTCTTCTTAGTATTTGGCCATTCAATGGGGCGAGTAGGCAGAGTCACTGAAGCAGCCATATAATGAAACACAAATATAATGATTGTTCTTTCATTGGGATGAGTAGGCTGAGAAAACACAGAATTACACTTGTACACCAATTTTCAATAGGAATTCAATGAAAAATAGACTGTGTTCTTGAGGTTTGTAAAAAAAAAAAAAAAAGAAAACTCTTTTTGGTTTAAAACGTTGTGATTCTCTTGAAAAATAGCAAGATATCTGATTAATCTGTTTTCCATATATGTTCTTTATAGATGCTTGTGAAATTTATGTTGAAACCTAAGCCCCTGATGAAGAGAATATGAATCTCGAAACGCATGAATCTTTTTCTGTTGGGTGAACAGAAAAAATAAATAACAAAGAGAAGACCATCTTTCTCTAAAGAAAACGGCCTATTGAATTTCTTTATTAATCTTTGCTCATTTGAATTTTGAATCTTAAGAGACATTAATTTCATATCAAAAAATGTTGATTAACTCGTTTAGGCTTTTTACCTTCTAGAAAGTGTGCAGGGGACGCCGTTTTCCATAATTTGTATTTCTTTTGTTCCTCCTGAGTAGGCTGAGCCCAGGAAAGGTTTGTACTCTTCATAGTATATGGTCACTCAGTGAGACGAGTAAGATTACTCCAATTGTTCGTTAAATGCGCCTGTTCCGTGGTCTCCCACTCTCCCTGTTAACTTCAGTATAATGGGGCTGTGTCATCGGGTCGGCGTTCTCCTTTTGTTCTCCCTTTTTGGTCAGGACAGCTCTTCTGCTTGCATCCATTCTTTCCCCTTACACGCTTCAGTGTCTGTGTGGTATCTGCGATGAAAAAGCTTTTTCGAATGGATTGTCATCCCACATATTCCTCATCTTTGATATTCGTATCTTCAGCTTTGCTGCTTTTGGAAAAATAAATTCCACACCAGAGGGCACTGTGCTCGATGTCGTGGCGTCTTTGTTCCTCGAGGGTTGCTGTCGGGTGTCAACATCATCAGTAGTTCAAATAGCTAGAGCCGCGCCCGTTCGCTTCAGTTCTCTTGTTCCAAAAGCTTTGCTTCGAGTGTTGAACAGCGCCCTTCAATTTCATCAAGAAATGTCTTCATCTTCCAACCCTTCAAGGTCTGGTTTTTAAAAAATGACATGACTGCAGGGCGAAGATGTCTATTACTGATGCCTGTGGTGCCTGGGTTCTGAATGCAAACCAGATGAATGCGGGTCCTGTCAGGCCATGACAGGAAAATCTCTCAGGGAGCGCCGAGGTAAAATGGCGGCGAGGAGGGCGACTTCGAAGTCATCTTCGCGAGTAAGTCTCATTCGAGGAGTAGGTCCAGACAATCTTAATCTTCAGCAAACATACACCATAGGTCTCCCTCTTTGTCTGATTACTCTACCGAGGTTATCAGGTGCCCAACCAAAAATGATTCCCCTAAAAAATGGGATGCTTTAAAGAGGGAAATGTTGCGTATATTCAAGAATGCGGCCTCAACCCCCTCGAAGGAATCGTGCAAAGGCTATGCCCCGGTCGCTACTTTGGATGACTAAGGAGGTCAAAGACTACGATGGCAAAGCAGAGTGTCAAACCAGCGCGTCTCTCTCGGTCCGATGAGAAATCGAGGGTATCGTCTCGAGAACATAGTCCTTTTCCTATACCTCCGAAAAAGAACAAATCGTCAACGCAGTCAAGCCTGTTGGTGCATACGTCGAAGGCAACGCCAGGTAAGTCTGCGCTATTGGTGACACCGTTGTCGAAGGTTTCATCGACTCCATTGTCGAAGGCGCCATCAACACCATTTTCAAAGTAGGTGTCTACGCCTTTAGCGTCATCGACTCCATTGTCGAAGCCAATGTCGGTGCCTTAGACGTCACTTTGACCATTCTGAGGCCTCTGCCCAGTCCAGAGAAGGTTTTTAAACCTACGCCAAAGAAAGACTTTCAAGTCTATGGCCTCAATTTATGAGGAAGAGCAAGCCTCTAATGAGAATTCTCCCCCCTTTGGTTTGCGGTTTGTCTTGTGGCACGCAAAATGCTCCTGAGGAACTTGTTAATCAGGATTCCAAGATAGCTGATCTTTAGGATTGCCTGCAGTCAGCTAGTGGTGTAGATACTTCGCCAGAGCTGGAATTCGGCAAGCCTGATCCAGCTGAACAGGCAGATTCTACATACAGGAGCCTCATGAATAGGGTCATTGAGTACATAGGCTGGAGCAGGAATTTTCTTGTTTGAGCAAGACAATATGACAGATATCCTGAGTCAAGTCCCTCCAGAAGGACCCAGTATTAACATTTCATGCAGCCCTTCAGAGGAAGGTCATGGTAAACTCAAGAATCTGGACCTTCTGTAAACAGGAACTTTGCCAGAAAGTATAGGCCTTCTAACATTGATCCAGACTATTTGACCAAGTACCCTACACCTGAAAGCTTGGTGGTTCATGCAGTCACATCGACCAGGCAGTCTGCTTACCCCTCTATTCCCCCGGATAGGGGCGACAAGAGGGTTGATGCCTGGGCTAGTAAGATTTTCACATCGGGCAGTATGTCCTTGAAGCCTGCTAATGTTACTTGTACGCTTTCAAGATTTACTTACACCCTGTGGGACTGTTAGCATGGCGGCTGAGCACAATCCGGAACTCATGGAGAGAGACTGCTTCCTGGCTATTGTGAAGGATGGAAAGGAGGCAATGGGGGAGGGTCTCCAGTCAGGACTGGACACTGCTGACTGTATCAGCAGGTCCATGGCTTCTAGCACCATACTATGCAAGTTTGCGTGGTTGAGAAAGTCGGGCTTTGCACCCGATGTGCAGTCCAGACTACTCAATATGCCCTTTGACGGCTTGAGGTTGTTCGGCAGCAAGGTGGATGAGAGTCTGGAGAAGCTGCAGACCTCCATGGCGGTGGCTAAATCACTTGGTGCCTCCATACGCCAACCTCAACAACAACCCTATTCAGGCTCATCTTCCTGGAGGGGTGTTCCTTTTTGTTTCTATTCCTCATTTCGAAAGGGAAGAGGACAGGCTGGACAAAGGAA
Source organism: Ambystoma mexicanum (assembly GCF_040938575.1). Taxonomy (NCBI): domain Eukaryota; kingdom Metazoa; phylum Chordata; class Amphibia; order Caudata; family Ambystomatidae; genus Ambystoma; species Ambystoma mexicanum. The sequence goes on from NC_090934.1 coordinate 234,765,301, forward strand.
GCCGGGAAGATTCCCTCATGGTGGACGAGGAAGGGGTGCTAAATTGGCCCCAGAAGGGGCATATTCAGCCGCAGCCACCTCTAAGCCACTCTCAGGGCTTGACCCACAAGCCCCCGGTGGGAGGCAGAATCTCTCAGCATCTGAATGAATGGCTGGGCATTACTTCAGTTGCTTGGGCACTAGAAACAGTAGCCCAAGGATACTGCCTTCCTTTTCAAAAAAGGCCTCAAGATCATCCACTGGGAACCAACTCTGTAAAAATTCCAGATCCACTCCTTGTGCAGGAAATATTAACCCTGCTAGAGAAAGGTGCAATAGAATGTGCACTTGTAGCAGAGAGGAACAAGGGTTGGTATTTCAGCTACTTTCTCATTCCCATGAAGGATGAATGATTGAGACCCATCTTGGACTTAAGAAATTAGAACAAATTTTGCCGGACGGAGAAGTTTAAGATGGTAACCCTTTCTCAGATCCTTCAGGCTTTCCAACTCCAAGACTGGTTGTTATCATTAGCCCTTCAGGATGCTTACTTTCTGTGCTTCAGATGGATTGGCACATGAAAGTATCTGAGGTTCGCGATGGGTAGGTCTCATTATCCGTTTCGAGTTCTGCTATTCGGGCTAACCTCTGCCCCAAGGGTTTTCACCAAACTGATGGCGGTAGTGGTAGCGAGTCTCAGGAGAGGGGGATTCACCTCTACCCCAACCTGGACGATTGGTTGATCGGGGCTCATTCACCCGAACAGGCCCAGGAACTTCCGATTCACCTGCCACTCCCTACACAGGCTGGGCTTCTCCCTCAATTACAATAAGTCCCATGTGATAACATTCCAAAGACTCGAATTAATCTGAGCTGTCCTGGATACTTCCTCAGGGAAAGCCTCTCCTCCCGAGGTGAGGGCTCAACACATTCTGCAGATGGTAAAAAAATTCCAAAATGCCCAGCATCTGCCGGCCTTTGAGCTTCAGAGGTTGCTCGGCCTCATTGCATCCTGCATTTTTCTGGTGCCAGAAGCTCGATTGAGAATGAGATCCCTTCAATGGGCCCTCAAGTCTCAGTGGTCCCAATTTTCAGGAAATATGTAAGCACTACTGCAGGTTCAGGGTAAAGTGGCTCAGGACCTTCTATGGTGGACTTGCAGGGACACTTTCAAGGGACTGTCATTTTGGCAACCATGGCCAGAGATAACAGTAGTGACTGACACCTCATTCATAGGGTGGTGAGCCCACACCAACTAATTGACAATCGGCAGTCTCCGGTCTCCATCGGAGTCTAAACTACACATCAACCTTTTAGAGCTGAGGGCAATCGTGCTAGCGCTGAAGGCCTTCCCGCCCTCTGTACAGGGAAAGACTGTCCTGATTATGATGGACAACACGTGGCAATTTACTACCTCAACAAGAGAGGTGTAGGGTCACTACCACTTTGCAGAGAGGCAATGCAGCTCTGGTTCTGGGCAATACAAGAAGGAATCTCTCCATCTGCAGTTCACCTAGCCGGAGAGCAGAACACGGCGGCGGACGCTCTGAGCAGGCAGAGCACAGTCTCCCACGAGTGGGATCTAGCTCAGGAAGTCCTTCAAGAGATCTTCACCCTTTGGGGAACCCATCAAGTGTATCTGTTCGCGACCAAGGTCAATCGCAAGTAACAGTATTGCTCAGGGGAATTTCCTTTGGGAGGAGTTCTAGGGGACGCATTCGTACTGGACTAGGAATTTCTGCTACTGTACGCGTTTCCTAAAGTCTGTCATTCCTCACGTGATCAGGAGGCTGAGAAAGTTTGGGAAATCCATTTCCCTAATTGTTCTGGATTGAGCCAGGAGGACGTGGTAACCGGACCTTCTGGACATGTCAGTCTGCCCTCCAATAAGTCTTCCACAAAGAGAGGATCTTCTCTCACAAGAGGAAGGTTGGGTTCTTCATCCAGAGGTAAAGACACTCAGCCTTCACGCATGGTTTCCGAGTGGCTGAGATATAAGTATTGGGACCTCCCAAACGACGTAATGGAGATTTTGCTTTTGGCCAGGAAGCCAGCAACCAAATTCTTGTACCAGTGTCGTTGGATTAAGTTCAGTAATTGGTGCAAGGATAAAAATGTGGATCCTTTCCTAAGGTGCTTTCCTGTTGCATATAGCCAATCTGGGGCTCCAGATTGGAGCGATAAAGGGCTACCTGACTGTGCTTTCCATCTTTAGGCCCTTCTCTGAAGAGGTCTCGTATTTCAAGATGCCCTTGATTGTGCAATTTCTAGAGGGTCTCACTAATGTGTTCCATTCAGTCCCTTTTCATGTGGCCGTTTGGGAATTAAATTTGGTATTAACATTTCTCACATGCATTCCATTCGAGCCATTACATTAATGTCCTCTCGGGCTCCTTACATTAAAAACAGTCATAGTGGCTTTAACATCAGCCCGCAGGGTGAGTGAGTTACAGGCTCTCTTGTAAGCCTCCTTAAACCATTTTCCTTAGTCAAACCATCATTCCTGCCTAAGGTAGTCTGACTTCCATTTGTTGCAGAAGATAACACTGCCGACCTTTTATCCTCCACCTCATGCAGGCAAGGAGGAAGAAAGGTTTCACAGGCTAGAACCAAAAACGGCTTGAAGCTTTTATATTTCAAGACTAAATTTTGACATTGGTTATATCGGCCATAAATTGGGCCTGGCAGTAACCGAACAGACTATCTCTAGATGGATAATTTTAGCAATTGGAGAATGTTAGACTGGCAGATAAAGAATCACCAGATGGGCTAAGAGCTAATTTCACTAGGGGCCTGGCAACTTCTGCGGCTCTACAAAGGGGTGTCCTGGTAAGAGATCTGTGCGGCGGCCACTTGGTCGTCTATGCATACGTTCATAAAGAATTACTGTTTAGACTTGACCTTGTATCAAAGATGTCTTTTTTGCAAAGGCTGTTCATCATACTGTCCATGACTAAATTAATTGCTACTCCCTCCTCCAAAAATATAAACACTGCTTTGGGGGGTCTATCAAAGATGAGAAATACGTGGGAAGATGCAATTCATTTGAAGAACAAGTTACTTACCCCGGGTAACGTTCTTTCGACTGGATGTTCCTCCTACGTATTCCTCATAGCCCCTCCCAGCCTACCCCGCTGTACAATTTACGTGTTTTGCACTTTGCTTTCTGAGAGCTTGGGGTACGCCTGGTCCATTTCTCGATTGATGGGAGCTGTAAAGGAATCCAATTGGGTGTCGCACCGAACCAGGACTCTTGCCCTTAGCCTAAGATGTAGGGCTCAATTAGAATACTTTCTTTATTTTCAACTAATTCGAATTGAGCTGGCACCCAATTCGTATTTCACCCCCTTTTTCAAATACCCCGGGTCACAATGGACCATGAACCAGGCCGGTTGGAGGGAATACAATATTTATTTATTTTAAGTTCAAAGAAAATCACAGTTTGAATATTGGGCAGCAATCACCAATGGGGTGATAATTCCAATGTAAATAAGAACATACCCAAAGCACAAATGAATAGGAGCACATTTTCCCTTTGGGTAGATAGCACCAGAGTTAAGATCTCCCCCTGCAATGCACCCTCAAATTTTGAGTGGATAGAAAAGAGCAGCAAGAGGTCGGGGATATTAGGCAGCAAACCGAATCAAAATCCGACCTTCCCTCACAAAATAAGTACAAGGATTTTAAAACCCTTTGCAACTGCATAAAATAACACTCGGAATTGACAAATAATTAAATTAATGTGCTGTTGAATCAAGGAGATAAATATGATTTATCACATTATCAGGGATATAATATCACCAGCAACTACAATGCAAGGTATCCACAAAGGGCATACAATTCAAAAAACAACTGGAAAGTAGGAACACGGTGCAGCCAAATCACACATTGAAAAGTTGCATTTTACACTTTTTTTCAGTTTTAAATGTCCAAACGTTTTGTTTTCAAACGGATGAAATAGACCGAATCGGAAGGCGGTTTTTAGGCTGGGGGAGAGGTGCACATCACAGGGACAACATAGAAGTGAAAGAGTGACTCTAGCTGAATACCTGGATGAGATTTTCAATGTGGGAAGAGATTTGGTTTTGGTAAAATAAAGCAGTTAAAAGAGAAAATCGGTTAAATAAGGAAAGGACAAGTTGTACTTAAACTGGATTATCAAGACTAGATTGTTAAAGACAGACACGCTACGCTCCAAGGTTAATTTGCAACTTAACCTCTTCACCCTGCGTTCAGCTGTATGTGGGAATTACTTAATTTATTCAAAATATGGCTAAGGATCTATGCAAGACCGTGATGAGTAGAAGACTGGCGCTACGCTTAGAGATCAAGGATAGTATGCCCAGAGAATTTTGACATTTTTAAACAAGTTATCAGGGTATGGATAGGCTTACTCAGAGTGTAACAAAGACAAAGTATCAAGATGGGGGTGGGCTGTGTGTTGCTATGGGATGGGGAAATACTCCCAATCCGCACTGGGATTTGGGACAGTCAACCGGGTTCTGGACTCAAAGGCTCTGGCCACAGCAAGGCAGTGGGCTCTCCTAGCAGAACTGGGCCTGTCTGCTCACTGGATCACAAGGGTACAGCTGGCATGCAGGTAGTGGGCAAAAAGCCGGTCTGGTCACAGGATACTCCCAAAAGGGTGCCACCTCTTCCCCCCCCCTTCTCCCTGAGCTAGTGGGATTTTGTTATGGGGTTTAGTTATGAAGGGTGGTTCTGCCTGGATAGGAGGGCCTGAACCAACTATCCATTTATAACTATCCAATAATATTGCACACCACAGCCATTTGTTTTGTTTCTTTTATCTCAAATGTCAAAACAACTTTAAAACCATGGCCCTCTTCCAATCTGTCTACCAAAAATGGCACCTTCTTAGTAGCTTCTAATCTGCATCCACTATCTATGCTAGGCCTAGCTTTCTGCTTGCCTCCAATTGGTCTCCTGTGTCTTTGCTTGTGCACCTTTTTTATACGATCTGTGCACTGCATTTATACATACTACAGCCCGTATACCTTCCTTGTGGCTGCTATTGATGAAGAGTGTCCTGTGCCTATGATAGAACGTGTGGACTGATAATGTTGCCTTTGAAATGCTACTTGTTTAGTATTTGGATTACTTCAAGAACGAAATGGATGAGGGGACTGAAAGGCAGTACACGTTTATTTTCATTGCTACATGGCAACATATCGAGCTATGGGTTGTGATTGTAGAGGGGGAGGGCAACCAGATGTTCTGGATCTCTTCATTTTAATTTGTGGCTCGGTGGAGGGGGCCCCAAATGTATCCGTGACCCAAAAGTGCTTAAGATGGTCCTGGTTATTGACATTGTTGTAAATACCAAAATTCGTCATACAAATAAATATATGTTCATGTTTAAAACTCGAAATGAAGCTCGGTGTTAATTATCATTTGTTTAAATACTCAATCAAACGTCTCTATCGATGTCTTAATTTCAGACCTACATTATCTACTAAAATAAAATATTTCTGCGTAAGCTTTAAAGTCTCGCTATACGTAGACATTCATTATGTTTTAAAACGAATTACTTTTTTGGGGAGTTGGGGGTTGTCCTTTTTGAATCTTTTAATGACCTACTACTATCAAGCATTCTCCCCGCATTTTATTATTGTTTTACTTTACCATTCCTCACGTCCTCTTATGTTACTCAAATGTGGTTTGTGGTTGTATTGCCGTGGCGGTGTTGGGATTTGGGAACATGATATGGATACATTCGGTTCATATTGACTTTAGTAGCGGAGACGAGAAGAGTTGACATGCAGAGCCAGTTAGTTCGATAACATGTTATGCATGTGTACCACCGCAGGGGAGCCGATTTATGACATGCACCTCGGGCTTGCACCCATGCAATCAGAAAACATTCCCACCCACCCCCTAACCATGGCCCACCTAACGGGACTGACATGCACCACGGGCTTGCACCCATTTGAAAAATAAATTAAAAGAACACATTACATTTAAAAAAATCTACAATACATAAAGATAATACAAATACATTTAATTTCATAGGACTCATTTAATATCTTAAACAGACTATGCATAGGTGCCTTAAAGTTTCAAAGGACTTACTTCATAGACCTGATCTACATATTCTTTTCATCTTAATCATACCCTGCCAGGCCCCCACCACTTCCCGGGTGTGCAAAAGATTGCAATGAACTCGTATGAAGATGCTACATGGAGAGGCAGCTGGCCAGCAGCAGGCAAGACTTTCCAGCACTCCACAAGCGAGGGACATTCTATTAAAGTGACATAACTTTGATATTATTCATAGATGAGTATTTCACGTATATCTCTCTCATCCACGAGTAATATAAACCACCCTGCTCGGCATGTGCCCTTGAAGGGTGGACGAGGAATGCTCAGCGCAAATGTTAAATCTGTTTCATGCCCTTTCTCTGCCTCCAAATGGCTGTAAAATGCCCGGGATGGTGAAAGTAAACACACCCGGCTTTTAAACCTTACTTTTACACTTGGGGGCTTTGGTAAAGGCCCAAATGTTCGCAGAATTAGATTGGCGGTCACCCTGGCCTAGTTCCAAACTGAGCCACGCCCTGGACCCAACAGGAGATTGGCCAACTCACTGTGCCCAACTCCATGCTGGAAACACCCTGTGCCATTACTTGGTATAACACCTTCTGCCAGCACCAGACTGAGCAACATTTTGCCCAGTAACAGACTGAACAACTCCCTGTGCCAAACAGACTGAACAGCAGCCTGTGCCCAGCACCACAAAGGGCATGGAGGTATGCCCAGAAGCAGGTCGAGCTGCGCCATGCGAGTCCCTCTCTCTCTCTCCACCCCCCTCTCCCTCTTAATTTCCCTCTCCCTCTCTCCATCTCGCCTTACCTCTCCATCTCCCCTCTTTCTGATCTCCCCCCCCTCCTGCTCCCTTTCCGCCTTCCTGTTCCTCTCCCTTCCCCTCTCCCTCATCCCTCTCTCCCTCGTTCTCCACTTCCTCCTTCCTCTCCCTCTACCCCTTCCCTCTCCCTCACCCATCTCTCCCCCTCCCTCTCTCCCCTTCTCTCTCCCTCTCCCCTCTTCCTTCCTCTCTCCTCCCGCTCCCTTCCCCCTTCCTGTTCCTCTCCCCCTCTCCCTCTTCCCTCCCCTTTCTCCTCATCCCTCTCCCCCTCCACTTCCTCTCCCTCTACCCCCTCCCTCTCCCTCTCTCCCCTCCCTCTCCCCCTTCCCTCTCTCCCCTTCCCTCTTTCTCCCTCTCCCCCCTCACCCTCCCCCTCCCTTTCCCCGTTCCTGTTCCTCTCCCTCAACCCTTTTTCCCCTCGCCCTCTCCCTCTCCACTTCTTCCTCTCCCTCTACAGTCCCTTTTATCATTGGGCAATAATTATATTTTCGCTGTGTTGCAACTAATCAACGATCCACGACTTTGCGGAGATGAGCCTGCCATTCAGTCCATGTTACCTAAATTGGATAAGGAGGTGTATAATATACTTGTGTTTCCAATCTGTTTGGATCCATTCTGGTTTACTAGAGGTGTGGGGCCGATTGATTATTAGAAACCGATATTCATCCCTGGACCACTGGTGCCCCGGAAGTTGATTTGCCACAATGGAACTCTGGAGATTTCCCTGTAGGCCTCAGCACTCTGGACCTCTTGTTTTGCATTTCCAAATGCTCCCATAGGAAAAGGGTGGGGCTTGTTGAAAATGTGTGATATGGGGCCACTTTGAAAATTATTTCCAGGTCCTCTTTTGTTTCCCAGTCCACCCCTGCTTGGAGGCACAGTTTGCAGATTATTTGTCATAGGAACTTTAAAAAAATATGTTTACATATAGTTTTCATTATGATCAATATTTTAAACCATAACATTTTTGAGTGAGGGTGCGATAGGTGGACCGTAAATGAAGAATAGTAGTAACTATACATGCATATATAACTAATTTGTCTGGGCTCTGGATAAACACATCTTGGCTGGCTTGGTTTTCAAGATGGCTGACAATTTTAAACGCAGTGGGGCGATTTTCTTTTCACAGGAAAAGAAAAACATTGCACACATTTTAAAGTTCAAAATGCGGAAAGGAAAGCATAATTTCAGCGCCAAATTGATTTCTAGCCATTATTAGAACAATATTTGTAACACAAATAAATAAATAAGTGAACAAAAAGGTGCAACACATCTATCAAGACAACAATTGAGTTAAGCACTCAATGCAGGTTTGAATCCCAGGGAGCTCACACAGGCGTGCACCTTTTTGTCAATACATTGGTGTGCACACTGGCTAAAAGTCATATGTACAAAATATGCATTGATAAACAAACCCATACTGTGCTGCTGCTGTTTGTGACTCTGTCATGTTGTAATCACAGACTCTCAAAGTCTGGTCCACAGAAGACCGTCATTTTTAAGTGGTTGCCTGAAAAGCTTTGATTTCTGCCGATTTAAAAAAAAAAAAATCAGGGACATAAGCGAAGCCAGGAGTCCAGAAGACATAACTAAATAAAATATTAGGTAGACCATTCTTTTTGTGGTCATCATAAACTGCTAATCGGAGCATTCGTTTTAAAATCCCTCCCAGAGTGGTTAGAAACTCCCTTGCATGCTACTGCTTTGCTGTGCACTGTAGCAGCGAGCACGCCGTTCCCCTTAAACAAAAGAGGACCGACCTGTCGGCTTAATCCGACATTCTCCTGCTTTTACCTGGTCGGAGAGAAGTGATGCAGTATCGATGGAAAGGGCCATTGATGCTGCATCGCTTCTCTCCGGCGGGGGGCTGGGGTGCTCAGCACCGACTTGATTTTTGGTGGGGCGGGGGGGGGGGGTAGGCGGGCCCGTAGCCCCCGTACTCGGCGCCCCTGTACCACCGGGCTGCGAGGTCTGAAAATGGAAATCGTGACCTAATTGGTCCCCTCTGTTCAGTGCTGCGAAAACGTAAGGGGTTCTTGCATGAATGTAAAGACTAGTGACGTAAAAACATTTTACCGTCGCCTCCCAAACAACTTGGCGCACCAAACTGGCAGCCAACATTCCTCAGTTCTGCCCGTGTTGTCTCCTGTATCTGTGCTGCAATGCAGCAGTTTCAACACTGGAGGGTACTGGTAGCACTTGAATACTTGTGCTCGTTCCTGCGCAAGGTGATTGTTGTCCATGCACTCTTCCTACAGACCTGCTCTTTTTACACACTAAAGACTTGTTTTCGGTGACGGCACAACTCATTTTGGCGTGGCCAGTTCAGTGCGACCAGACCCACGCGGGATATTTTGTCCCCAGCATGTTTCGGCGCACAATACATTATTTTTTAATAACAAAATAATAGACGTGATGATGTCTCGACCCCTGGCTTGCAGGGCCGTAAGACCGAAGCCTTAACCACTAGGCTATCAGGAACGCACGAGTTACGTATATTACCATAGGTCATGAAGGACAAATTACTCGTGAAGCTTGATATATGTAACTGGTGTATTTTCAAATCGATAAGGTCTGATGGCCTTGCGGTCAACTGTGCAGCCACACAGCCTTACAGGGTTCGCGAGGGCGTGAATTGTTTATTTATTGTAATTTTGTTTTATTGTATTGCAATTTTAATGTTAAAAGAATAAATAGAATTGTGCCGAACGGGTCGCGTCCAACCGGCTCCTGCGACGAAGCATCCGCGCCAAGTCAGCCCACGCCTCCTAAATGTCCTGCTCCGGTGGGCGAAGTGTTAAAAAAAAAAAAGTGGAACTATATTCGCTCTGCCCACTGCCCCACCCGTCCCCATACTCACCATCACCCCTCCCACATTCATACCCGATACCTGGGTCCTTCCTTGCCTCCACTCCACCCTGCTACATTGTGTTTTACAACAGTACTAGTAAAACTGAGGAGAACACAATGAAAGAAAATGCATTTAATTGACATCCATTAGCCTGTCATTGTTGTCCCACTCTGCATGTCTTCATGCAGCCTCCCCTTCACCATGCTCCATTCCCACCTCTTAAAGAACATGGCCAGCCGTAGACACACCCTCCCATTGCCTGTAACAAGTCTGAGCCTAGTACAGCCATTCATGCTCCGATCTCGATCAAGCTGGGTGTTTTGGCTGCGTTGAAATTGGTTGTGTATCCCAAGTAGCGTCCTGAAAAGCAATATTCCAGCAGCTACGAGATGGCGCATTCACTGCTGCACCAGCTTGAAATCAGCAGGACCCGGCTTCGAGTCCCCGATGGGGATGAAATAGAAAACGTATTTTAAAAATTATATTTTGTTGGTTTGTTTGCCGTCCTGGAACGGTATTGTGGGTCGCATAAAGTAAGGGAATGACCAGAGGACACATTATTTGTACTGTGCAGTCACCAAACAGGTGGCCAAAAAGGAGAGGGAAAAGAAAGGTGCGAAAGAAGGCAGCAGGGGCCCACAGGAGAATAACAAAGGCAAGAGGAGGAATACCAGAAAGGTAGCAAGCACATTGAAAAGCAAGCACACCCAGTTTGGGTAAAGCTTGCTGGAAGGAGGGAGAGGAGGCTGAGACAATTTGTATTTGTTCGACATTTTAAAAGAAGCATATCTTGCATATGGGCTTGTGCTGCTCCTCCCTTAGTCCCCACAGACATAAGCCCCCCCCTTTCCACCCAAATGTGAGTTTGTTGCCTCTGCCACATAGACACGGGTACCATCCCCTGTTCCACTCCCCTTAGACCCCGAAGGAGTATTTACCTCAACCAGTGCGACACCCTTCACTCTCGGGCATGCAATTAGAATTGCGTACTCTGGTGCACATCTCTACTGATTCCCACTTCGGACATTTTAGGAGTCCCAAGTTCCATAGCCCTGCCTTGTGCATCAGGGTAGTTTCTAGACAATATTACACCAGGGCAAAACGCCAGAATACACTCCCCGCCCCCACATTGCTCCTCTACTAAAAGCTAATCACCCTTGATGATGATGTGCATGGAGTAGAGGGGTATATGGAGATGCACATTAAAGTGTTTAATACCAACCCAGATACAGTCTAGGATGCAAGTGCAACTAAAGCAAATTCAACAACTAAACAGCTATACAGAAAGTCTGCCTGCAAATAGAACAGCCGGCATGTGTTTTCGACCTTTCGATGATCTTTTGCAAGGCTGCATGCAGATTAAATGAATGAGCCAACCACCAATTAGTTGGGTGGTGAATGTACTGGCACTAATTTGACCAGTTGCCCATCAAACGACCAAATTCGAAAAACTCTATTAGATAACGATCATTGAACCAGGTGAGATTGCTGCTGTGTGATCACATCTGGTCACATTAAGAATGCAACTGAAGGATGTGTGCAGCAGCACATAATCGTAGCTGTGCAAAACAGAATTATTAGATGATCAGAATTGCGTCAGTGAGAGAAAATAGAAGAAATAGAAGAACCTCATATTATCGAGGCAACATAACTGTTATCAGATTGCGCAATAACCAAAATGCAGTGTGAACGCCAAGTGCGTGATGCTCCTGAGATCCTGTGGTTGGTCAGGTGGCTTTTGACAACAGTCGGGTTGCCTCGATATTATAAGGTGAAGTACTTCAGTTTTCTCTCACATAGAGAGGTAATTACCTAAAGTGCACTACCCTCGGCCTTCTTCCAAATTTCCATTTTGTCCAACTCCTACCCCCTTTGCTTAAACTTAAAGAGAAGCAACAAACCAAATAGTTAACAATATTGCCCCCCCCCCCGCCTCCACCCCACCTGAAACTTTTTGTTTTGCTTTGCAGTAAACACGTAGTTTGGCCAAGGTGATTCTGTCATATGAGCATGTGTTTTCCAGTCTGGGCTTTCATGTAACAGATCAGTGGATTCTGGGATTATTTTTTGGTCAGCTGATTAACACACCCCACAACAATGATTTTCAAAAGGAACCCCAGTGGTGTTCAAATGACATGGATGCAATTTGTGGTAATGTTTATGCAAGCCCCCCAGACTTCAATTGTCTACACAGATGCGGTCTGTGGGAGGGGGATATCTCACCAAGGACTTGCTGACTCTGAAATACCATTTAGGTTTTGAAGGCTGGAACCTTTTTAAATGAAAGCGCCATTACCTTGCATTTAGGAACTCTCCCTTTGGGCAGCCTTGGCCACTAGTGATTGCCGCCTTTTTTGGCACATCTTATTTTCTGTTCCTCTATACTCCCCACTGAGATGACAAATTGCAATATAAACATATTCTGAATCCCTATATTTGTCGGATGACCTGTGAGAAGGGCCCCAAGAGGCCTACTTAATGTACATTTACTGACACGATCAATCGAAGAAGGGGACTCTGTAGGAGGGGATATCATGGAAGTAGTATTAAATATTGCTATCAAGAAGCTCCCCTTGTACAAGGCACAGGGGCCGGATGGCTTCCCAGCATTTTTTTATGAAACATATTGACCAACCCTAACTCCAAAGCTAACATTATTTAATTCCTTTGGGAAAAAGGGAGCTATATCAACGATGGATCAGGAAAAATATAGTGCTCTTTCCCAAGGCAAATTAACACCCCACATGTTTTGGTTGGTATCGCCCAAAAGCATTGATCAAAATAGATGCACAAATATATACAAAGGCTATGGCAAATAGGCTGGAAAATGTTCTCCCACAGTTAATACATGCCAGTGTTTATTAGACACAGCCAGACATTTGACAACGCCCATAGGGTATATCCTCTAATTGAGAAGATTCTAAGAGACGTATGCCGGCCTTGTTGCTATCCGTCGATGCCAAAAAAGCATTTGATAGGGTTGAGTGGTCGTTTCTCTTTTGCAATCTAGAACATATGGGACTTGTGTCCAAGTTCTTAGAAAGAGTTTGGGGGAAATGATAATTCCCTGAATAGAAGACTTTCAGTGAATTGCTATTTATCTTAACAAATTAATATTGAAAGAGGAACTAAAAAGGGATGTCCCCTATCTCCATTTTTATTCGCCATATATTTAGAACCCTTTTAGCAAAATTGCAAGACTCTCCACTGGTCAAGGGAATTTGAGTTTGGAGGGGTGTGTGGAGCATAAGGTAACAGCGTTCGATGATGCTGGTCCTGTCTGACCCATTCGGCTCGCTTGTGGAGGCGGTTTCAGAGATGCAGGTTTTTGGCAGAGCGGCTGGCCTTAAGATAATTTTGATAATTTGGCATCTTGGAGAAAGCACAAGGCTGTTCCTCTTTCCGATGGCCCAGAGAGGGAATTACATACTTGGTTGTCAACATAACGAAATCATTAGACTCATTATATGAGGCAAACTATAAGACGTTACTAAAAAATGCAAAAGCGGACCTGGAAAGGGAGGGGGGGGGGCCCTCTTAACTATCTTGGATGGGCAGATTGGCTTTCACAAAAATGTGCACTCTCCGGAGATATCTCCGTTTCTTCCAGGCCCTGCCGAAGCCCTGCTCCAGATCTTTTTTCTCAACATTAAATTAAATAATTGATTTTATTTGGAATAACGAATCTCTGGTAGCCCTTTAATGGCTTTGAGATCTAAGGGGATTGGGGGGGAATCGGGAGGGGGGCTTGTACTTCTGAACTTCCTCAAATATTATCAAGCAGCACAATTGAGCATCATCAAAAACTGGTTCTCGCAGGGGGGCCACCAGGGGGCGCACGGACGATGATCGCCTCCATGTGAGCTCTCGACCCACAGGCCCCAAAAGTGACTTGAGCCCCACTCACTTTTGCCCCCCTGTGCCCAACAGCAGATTGAGCCGTCGGAATTGCCCCCCCACCCCTAAGCGAAAGCCTGACAAAAATCGGACCCCCCATCCAGGAGAAAAGTTCATCTGAATCAACCCCCCCCCACGCTGACACCAGCTGAAAGGTAGGCCGCAATCACACGCGGCCCTCAACCCCTCCCTCCATTCCCCCCGTGGTGGATCCGGACCCTGCTGTGACTCCTGAAATAGCTGCGGCCACCCCACCGCTCCAGCGTTCTACGGGGGCCAGACGAACACCTTCCGCAGGTATTCCCGCACGCCCTCCCTGTGCGGCCGCCCACGCGCCTCCAGACACGGGTCCTACGACGGATAGAACCATCCTGCGGTAAGTGCACACCCCTCCTGAAGTGCTCCGAAGTGCCTCACCCGGACTGGGGCTCATTTCCCTCCCCGGAGCGTGCTCTACACAGGGCCTGAACCTGAACCGCTGAGCGGGGGTGCTGAAGGTGCCCCCACCCCCCCGCTCCCACTGAGGACCCAGCAGCGCCGCAACCGAGGACGGTGTGCAGGCCCGCAGAGGCCTGTCCCGAACTAAGACTACGAGGTCCCCTGGGTGGGCCATCCACACGCCTGACACCCCCAGCATCCTCTTCCCGACACACCCAGGGGACCCCATCGACCAAAACACTTAGGGCCCACAGGGGGCGGCCCCAACCTCCAGGCGAAGCCCACGGCCCAGAACACCCCACATGCTGGCTGCGACGTTGGTTCCCACTTCGCTCAACAGCCACCTCACGGACCACCAAAGTCACCCCCTGCACACTGTGTGCCACACCCGCCTTCCAGATACGAGGCCCTCACATACCAGCGAAAGTGCCTTTTAGGCTCCAGCCTTCATCGCTCCCAACCAGACCTACCCACATAATCCCCTTGGACTCAATCACCCGAGGCCACAGCTTATACGGCAATTCAGCCTTGCACCAAGGCTAAGCAGAGGGTTGGGCCCCCACTTCTGGGGTGTGTGCCCTCCTCTGGAAGCACCAACCTATTGCCCGACCAGGACACGGATAGGTGGATCACCAACAGAGAGTAACGGAATATCCTGAGGTGCTCTCCCCTCCACCCCGCCTGAAGCCAAGACCCCCTCGTCAGTGGCCTTGCCCCACACACTCTCTCCGGAGCCTTTAGCACGGGCCGGCACTGATACCTCGGCCCCCTTGACACAGCATCGAGCCCACCGACGGAAATTGGCATGTACGGAGGATAGAGCCCCTGGACCCAGGGCGTGTGTCTCCTCCCACCGAAGAGCTCTCGATCCAAGGGACACCACTCCGGTGCCCCGCAACACAGCTCACGTGCCTCCCATCACACCAGGGCAGAGGGTAGGGCCCCCGCTCCCGGGGCCTGTGCCTCCTCATATGCAAGTGCCCTATGAACATTAAAAGTAAACTTGCCAAATACGCCTATACCCCGCTGCCTCCGGCTCCCGAACCAAGAACAATGTCGCTAGAATCCTCCGAAACGGGTGCAGCGGCTACCAAGAGAGATATTGCTGCCCTTCTAAGTGAAATCCAGAATATGGGGGCCAACCTTTGCGGTAAAATAGACAAGATGACCCAGAGGGTGGATAATATCGAGGAGAGGCTAGAGGGAGTCGAGAACAACCAATCCTCAATCGATAACCTAGAAGCCCAAATGGAGCTCAGAATACGGAACATAGAGAAGAGGGAGGACGAGATTCGCCTTAAGTTAGACGATTTGGAAAATGGAGAGAGAAAGAACAACCTACGCTTTTTTGGAATTCCGGAGAGAGAGAGAAGGGGAGACAGAAGACGACCTCAAACAAACTATAAAGGATATCGTCAAAATCCTAGCGGCGGACGAGGACATTGATGAACTCAAGATCGAGAGGATTCACAGAGCTGGTGGCCCCCCAGGTGGCCCGAGATGGGTCCTCGCCAGATTCCACAGATATCAGGACAGAACAAAGATACTCGCTAAAGCCAGGTTCGGAGGCACCCTCACCCTTGCAGGGACCCAAATCAACATCTTCCAGGATCTATCATCGCTTACACTGGCCCTACACTGTCTCTGTGGTCCCCTCACGCGATGGCTTAAAGATCAAGGCACGAGATACAGATGGGGATATCAATTTTCCCTCGCGTTCAAACATGGCAGCAGGAAGAAGAAATCCGAGAATGCATCGCAGACCTCCTTGGGCCGGCCCTGGGGGAGGGAACACAGGACGCCCTTGCACAGGAAAGATTGAGATGGGAACTTCAGGGCCTGAGAAGGAAACGAGTAAAGGGATCCAGGAAATACAGGCGACCCAACGACACGCCAGACAAGTGATATTGTGCGACCAAGTTCTGCATTCTGGCAATGTTCGCTTCGAGAGTTCCTGCAAAGGACCTACTTATATTCCGGATCTCGGCACTCCCGTATCACTGGCTCCATCTCACGACATGTGAACTGCTTGAACAGCAAACACGAGCTGCCGATGAACGAAGACTCCGGAAACCGCATGTATCATTGCATATACTAGTTCACAGTATAAGTTGCTGTTGTTTAACATAATGTTGTTTGTTACACAATTTTACATAAGGGGGGGCGGGGGCTCATAATGTTATGTTGATGATAGTAGTTGACGGGGCCATAGGGTTACGACGCTTGCTGGTAGTCCGACAGTAGACCGGCTGTTCACATCCAGTACAACTCGGACGCCAACACAGTCACAAACCCTCATTGAAGGTCCGTAGAGCAATGAGATGAGACAGAGGGCAACGGGTATGATGTCCAATACCCTAAAGGGGAGGGTGGGGGGAGGGAGGCAGGGAATGGCACAGTCTCAGTTTTCCAGAGGCGCTTATTTGAACACTTCCTTTACGGCGACCTTCTGCGGCGAGCGACACATGATGAGCGAACTCATAGAGCGTACCTCTGACCGACGGACATGACAACCGAAGTGACAGGCATGGCACACTCAGAATTGGCACATTGAATGTAAAGGGACTAAATTCCCCCACCAAGAGATCACTAGTCTACAGAGAGTTCAAGAGAGCACAACTTGACATCCTTTTTCTACAGGAGACCCGATATGCCAGGGGGGAGGAAAGGAAGATCCTAGGTACCAAAGCTGGCACTGAATATTGGTGCTCCGGCCCTCTCAAGAAAGCTGGAGTCGGCATCTTAATCAACAGAGCAGTCCGGTTCGAACACCTCAAAACCTGAGCTGACGTAAGTGGTAGAGCGCTTGTCCTTGCTGGTAAAATACAGGGCACCATTCTCACTCTCGCATCCATATACGCGCCCAACACTGGTCAGTCCAGGTTCCTCCAACAAACAGTCCCCATGATCATGATCGAAGCAGAAGGCGAAGTGATCTTGGAGGGGGCCTAAATTCATGGATGGATCCAGATCTAGATAGGCAACCCACTCGCAGCCCCCCCCCAAGCTGGACCTAGTCGTTCACAGGTCACGTACATGATGGAGGCCTGCAACCTCGAGGAAGCATGGAGACACATGAACCCGAATTCAACAGGCTTCACTTTTGTTAGGGATAAATCTCTGTAAAGGCTAATTTCCCAAACCTAGTGAGTCCCCCAGCAGCTTTGCTGGATTTTTGGGGTTTATTTTTTTCTCCTGCTAAGAGTGAGACTCTCTTTCTCCCACTCTTAGACATGATTTGAGGTGTTCCTTTGGCTTTGTATGTGTTCTATGGGCTATGGGATCCTATACCCCATAGGGTTTCATGTCTTTTTGATATGTGGGTTACACAGCACCCTCCGTGCAGTAACCCAGGGGTGTCGTAGCGACCCCCCAAATATAGACTCCATACCCTGGGACTGACTACTGTCTCCCAGGGCATGTAATGTCACCATTGGCTTTACTAGTCTTAAATTGTGAACAGAACCAGTACAAACCATAATATTGTGGACGTACTGGTCGGGGCAATACGATTGCCCCGGGGTCTGTTGTTCGAGGGGGCACTGTCCAGTCCCCCCTGACCGAGTTTTGGCTGGTGGCAGTGGATACTACTTTTTATATTCGACCGCGAATATATTCCTATGTCGATTTTCCCATTGTTCGAGGCTACTACTTTTTAAAATAGCGTCGAACATACCGCCGGTTTATTCAATTAATATAAATTCACCGGTTGGTATTTTTTGCCGAAACTTTGTTTCAAAATGGCGTTTGTGTTCGCTTCTGTGACTCCAACCCAAGTCGAGCCCTTTCTTCCACTTTTTTACGGGCTTCTCCACAGAAGCCTCCAAAAGTGGTGCCACTCTGTCTGGGTACCACAGGGGATGTGGGAGGGGGTTTAGGCACCCTGGACTGAGTTGCCTCGGCAACTCAAGTCGCACTCTTGTGGTGAGCCGCCCGGCTCACCACTTAGCATGTTTGAGTGACAGCTAGGCTGAATGAATGGGGGTTTTCTGCATAAAAGCAGGGCTTTGGGGAATGGAACTTCAGAAGTCGCCACAGGACCTAAAGAATCCGAGGAGGGAGAAGCCGAGCCGACCTGCAACGACGACACCACCGGTGGAGCCTTGCTGAACCGTCTCACCACTTTTCCCGACGACAGAGGAGATCTCCAGTCCGGAGAGTCTTCTTCCTTTGACTGGTGGGGATAACCAGTTTGCCCGTCTTTTCACCTTCCTGGACCATCTCGTGGCCACCTTGCCCATGCCAAGCACCCCGGCAACCGGAATACCACGGTTTACCACTACCGCGAAGTAAAGGGTAGTACCTTGCAACCGGGAAACTCTGCGGATGGTTTCTAGTGCAACGACCTTCATCTTTCCTCCACGTCGAGACCTCCTCTTCCTCTGGACGAAACACCGACTTGCACCCGCTGCCAGGAACAACTGCCCCCGCTGGAGAGTTCTTCCCATTTTCAAGTACTGTGTCCCGCCTGGCTTCCCTTGCGACAGATCGTTCGGGGTGACAGTAAAACCTCGACTTTCTAACCTGGGTTAGCCTGGGGCTTGTTAACTAACTTTTCCTGACTTGATCTCAAACTTTTGTGAACTATTTACAAAGACTCTTTGGGCATAACCCCACTGTGTGATCCTGGACACATTTCGCTTGCTCTCTAAGAGTGGGCCTGGCATTTGAACTTCATTGCTCTCCGGTAGACTTTGCCTAACCTGCCTCACTGTGGTTCTTTGAAAAGTATTGACATTTGTGTGCTTTCATAACTTTGCTTTTCCCCTCCCTTTTTCTATAACTTATTAGAGTGCCATCTTATGTTAAGCGCTCAACTCTGTCTGAAAATAAGTGGTGTTTCTCACTAAGACTTGTCTAATATGTAATTAGGGTTGTATATATATAATAGTGACTGTGTGTTGAATTTACTTCTTTTTGTGCTAGTGTAATTTACAAGTGTGTCTTTAAATTAATTATATACTTTTTTACACCCAAACTCTGGTCAGTGTTTGCTTGTGCTACTGTATCTCTGTACCTATTGTGTATACTCTATATACTGCCTAACTCATCTTGAGAGAAGTCTGACTGTTCAGCCACAGCTACCAGGTAAATCTGGGTGGTACAGACTGCTACCAATTGGGTTTACTGCCAACCACCTGTAGTCCTAAATCTTTGTGGTCTGCACAGATTTCTGCCTAACAACTTCTACTCAGCACCACACGTGACGTTCACCAGAATTGACTATATATACCTCACTCCTCAACTCACTGAGGCTATGGCCGACTCCAAGATAATTCCTATAACATGGTCTGACCATGACACCGTTGGCCGGATGGAAGAGGAACGAGACAAGGATGCCCTCTCTCGGCTATTCTCTTTGCGCTCTTGCTCGAACCCCTCGCCCACACACTCTGAGCAGACCCCAATGTAGAGGGATTGCGAGGGAGTGGCAGAGAGTACAAACTGGCCCTGTACGCAGACGACATCCTGCTTCACGTCCTGAACCCGCTGTCCTCGATTCCCCGAGCGATTCACTTCATGGAAGAATATGGAAAGCTTTCAGGCTTCAACATAAACAAAACCAAATCGATTCTCTTCCCACTCCACGAACCCTCCCCGGACCAACAGGCGGACCTTGAAACCCTGGGACTAATCATCAGAGGCACAACACTGAGATACCTGGGGATCAACCTTGCAAGAGACCTCGAACATCTTTGAGACGAACTTCCCTCAACTCCTCGATGCCCTCAAAGCGGACCTTGCAAAATGGAAACCTCTTACGATCTCCTGGATGGGACGACTGAATGCCATCAAGATGGTGAGCCTCCCACGTTTCTTGTGTCCCTTCCAGGTTCTTCCCATCACTATCCCAGAACAATTCTTCAAACAAGTCAAGAAAGCCATATTAGATTTCCTTTGGACTGGGAAGAAACCTAGAATATCCTATGAAACCCTGATACTACTAAAAGAGCATGGGGGAGTGGGTCTACCGGACATAGAGCGATACTACCAGGCGACTCAGTTTAGGATCCTGATTCCTCATCTGCGTGACAGAAGAGACCTGCAATGGATCCAACTAGACGACGACAACCTGACCCCCGTTAGCCTCACTGAGTGGCTATGGGTCCCCAGACCAAAACTGACGAGAAGATTGCGCAACCACCCGATACTGTGGACGCTGTGGAACATATGGAAGGAAGGGAAGGGAACGTCTGGAGTCACCACATGGCCCTCTCCCCTGAGCCATCTCTAGTCTCCCGGGATCAGAGAATACATCCCCGAACACCCCAGATACCGAGCCTAGTTCGACGCAGGACTTAAGAGAGTAGGCCAGCTGTGGAGAAACGGAAAATTCATTCCAATTGCTGACCTTGAGGAAGCCCCCCAAGAAGACCAGAACATAGAGGGAGCTCACGTCCTTCGAAACAATTGTGGACACGACCACCACAAAGGCCTAATAGCACGCATGTACAACGCTCTGATCACAAAGGATCAACCCTTGAGTTCCCGCCTGAAAGAGATGGGAGAAAGACTTCGGTAGAGAATTTGACCAACAAGCCTGGGACAGAATTTGTGAAACTCCATCTAAAATGTCAATCGCAGCTCAATCAGTCGCTTCTCCAAACAACGAGTTAGTGGCAGATCTCTCTCCTCTGCAGGGGCCTCCCTCTGGAACAGCCTTCCTGCCTTCCTGAAACTTGAGGAGAACCATCTCCGGTCCGGAAGCACCTCAAAACCTTCCACTTCGCCTCCGCTTTCTCTCCCCCTCTCCCCTGCTAAAGTTACTGAAACTGCACTGAATCTGCTACTGGGCCACTCCCAATTCTCGGTCCTTGGCCCAGCCACTCTCCCCTGCACTGCCTCCCTGGCACCCCCTGCACTATGGGACTTTGTCTGTATCCCTACAGCTCCCCTTCCCAGCACTTGTCTGCACTTACTCACACTTGCCACTAGCTGGCCCCTGTTATTTTTCCTGTATGCTATTAACCCTGTACTGCACTTTCCCCGCTCCCTTTCCCCCTTGTACTTCTCCCTTTCCCCTCTACTCTTGCACTTGCGCTTGCGCGATCTGAATGACACCTGGCCTAGAAGGATCGTTGTCTGTCTCCCCGTGTTCCCTCCCCCCCGCCTCGTCGTGCCTTGAAACACTTGTGTATAGGCGCGTTACAAATGCCATATCATACACGCAACAAAGCTACTCCACAGATGGCAGTATGACCCATGCCGCCTCTCCAGAATGTTTCAGTCCTCCAGCCCCACGTGCTGGCGTCAATGTGGCATTGATGCTGATTATTGGCATATGTGGTGGGGCTGCCCCAGGGCCAGCATCTATTGGCAGGAAGTCCTGTGATGGATCAAACAGCTAGACGGCATAGAAAGGGAACCGTCCCCCCTTCTGATCCTCTTTGGTCTGGAATAAGAGGACGATGAGCTGATCAGTCAGACGACTAGTAGCCCCCCTGCTATTGGCCGCTAGAACGAGCTTCGTCATCAAATGGAAGTCTTTACACCTCCCGACTAAAAAGGACTGGATACAAATTGCAACAAACATTTACACAATGGAAAAAATCACGGCGGCACTCAATAACAAGGCCGCACGACACGAAGAAGCCTGGTGCGACTTCGCCAACCAATACATTTCAAACGCAGTGACAAATGACCCAGCGCACCAGCAAAACCAAACGTCCTCCCCTGGCCCGGACAGGACGCCCCAGCGCAACCTGCCAATTTAACATGCCTGTCACAAATCTACACTGTCCACCCAATTAAATCCAAACCGAACGTTGATCAGCGCCACACATCATGTCGCTCGTCACAAATCGCCATGACGAACGTCGAAGAACCCGAAGTTGCATGTGCAAGGACAAGGGGTTTATGGGATCAAAACATTCCCCCACGAAGGGGAGACGAATAGCCGATGTTAAAAGTTGACGCAGCTGATGAAGAAATTGTTGTTTCCTGGTGCTACTATGTGAATGTAACATTTACCTATAGGTATGTCTGTTACTGACATAAAATCAATAAAAATCTAAATTAAAAAAAAAATAAACTGGTTCTCGACAGACTCGAAGAAGTGAGTTAAAATGGATAGGGCGGTGGTGTGCGCATCAATATCATAAGTCTTATAACTTACTAGAGTGGATAGACCAGGTAGGATGCCCGCAAGTCAGATTATAGGTCTCGTAGAGGAAATTGGGGGATGAGATATGAAACGTAAGGGGATCTCATCGATACCAGCCCTATTCACACCATTATTTTGAAATCTGGAGTTTATGCCATGGATGTAGGGGAAATCTTTCCAACAGTGTACCGAGGCAGTGCTTAAGGTTGGGAGACATGACACAAGTTCAAGAGGCTAAGACATTTGAGCTGTGTAAGCAGGCTTTTGACATTGGGGAGGGAGAAAGTCTTGGATATTATCAACTTCATCATGGAAATTAACGTTTGGCTACCCAATCAGCCAAGAGCAATGGGAGTTTCTTTGGAGCAATATAAAAAAATTAACTAGGGCCATTAAGTTATGGGAAGCATGGTACAACATTATTGTACAGTGGCACTGTTTCCTGAAGCTTCCCTGAGGGGCTGCAAAGAGAGGGGATATTGGGCCTACATTTGGTGGATCAGCCTGGTAATTGCACCATGCTGGGAGCTTATTACATCTTCTATAAAAGATATGTTTAAAGCACACCTCACATTGGGGGCAGAGGTGTGTATGCTGGGGCTCTGGGACATTGAGAAGGCACTGCAGCCTAAACCACAGTTCAACACTTATCTGATAGTACTACTAGCAGCACTATTAGTGTTGGGCAAGAACTGGAAGGAGGAGGCCCCCAACAGAGAACGAATGGTTATCAATGATATGGAATATAATTTCAGTGGAATGGGTCACGTATTCCATTCAAGGGGAATGTGTGCAGTTTAGGCAGGACTGGGGTTCTGTTCTGGGAATTGGTTCAGACTCCTGTTATGCCTGCAACGTCTCATCATGGGTATGCTGTAGAAATTGTTGCCACACATATTGTGGAACCCTGGCAAACCAGTGGACTAATGTGCTCAGATTCTCTAGAGAGGGCAATTGTGGGCAGGGGAGGATGGGGAAGGGAACATTTTATGGTGTGTTAAGTTTACTATGCAAGAAATACCAATAAACAAAATGTTTAAAATAGACTAAGGTAATTGTTTCTTCGCCTGGTTTCCCCTCTGCGCCATTCAGTAGTCTTGAATCATGCCACCTCTCGGTGGAACCTATAGTCTCTGCAATCAACTCTTGTATCTCCTCCAGCTCACTTTTTTTTCTCCTGCTTTCTCTGTTCCCTTTTTCAAATGTCTTTTTTACAATTACCTTTCTTGCTACTCAGTTTATTTGCAACCTCTTTACAGGCCTTCTCCTCTGGAGCACTTGATAGGGGTTTTCCTCTTCCCCCATCTACGCTTCTATTATCTGTTCTCAGACTTTGTGCCTTTACTGGTTCTCCCCCAGCTGTATTGATGCAGTTCCTCTTCTAGCATTTTCACCTCGAGTTTGGGTATCTCTTGACTGATTGCTCCTACAATAAACTGTCTGCTCAGTCCCTCTCTTTTTGGCTTTTTAAATGAGATTGTTCTGTATTTTATAACTTGTTTTGAGTACTGTGACGAGTTTCTTCTGATAGATGACAATATCGCTCGGGCCTCCCGTTCCCCCAGATACCTCTTACTTTGTAGGGGGTGGCGGAGGGGTAGTGGTTTGACTTTGCTCTCACTCGGGACTGCTCCCTGTTGCTCAGCTTCTCATTCTCAGATCCGTGTTGGACTCCTACTTCATACTATTGCTGCTGGTGTGAAGCGATTCTCTCTTCCTGTATAGCCACCTTCATCGTTCCTGGGATGTCCTGCCTCACCTCATATGGTATATTGCCCACCCCGTCCAGTGTGTGGTCACGCCACCACCACGGCTTGCTTGCTTGTCTCTCGGTAGACGTTAGACTCTTCTTGTTTCTGCATGTGCCGGTTCTCAGGCATCTTGCGCTCGTGTTCAGTTTCCAGAAGTCGCAGGCTCCGCGACCATCTTCTGCTCTGCCTCCAACTGGCGTAATGTCACAGGCCTTCCCCCTGCGCGTCGGGCTTCGCCTCCTTTCTCTTTCTCCTCGGAGCGAATGCCTGCGATTCATCACAGTACCCAAGTCCTTGCTGCAAATCTGGCCAGAAACAGGGTGACTGGTTGAGGATCCCAAGGCCCTGACTTTACAGACCTCCAGCACAAGGCAAACTCTGTTGTATTGACCAAGCAGGATTGCAGGAAGGGGATTGAGGCTTCAGGGACAAGAAAAGGACCACCGAATGGGGAGAAATAAAGGGAAATGGAACACAACTCCCAGTGTAGCTTCAACTCATCAGTATTCTCAGTACCGAGAATTGATAACATTTAGAGGGCTTACTGGCTCTGTAATCCTATGAACACTAGCTGCAGACCTGCCTGAGAAATTCACTTAACTCAGTGACGTCCAGGTCTTCAGGGGTTTCTACCATGTCATTATATAAAGGACTAGAAGAGCTATCCATCATAACCCTCCCAAGTGGACAAACCATGAGAAATGGAAATACCAGATTTGTTCATGGGGAAAGGGAGAAGAGATTGGGGTGGGGGGTTCGAAAGGCAATGAGGTTCGGCCCCAATCAGTAAAGTACCACAAAGAGCCTCCTCCAAGGCCCTGATGACCTGGGTGGAAATGTTCACGTGTCACTTAAACCACTTCATATTGATGTGTACCAACATCATCAGTAGGACCCTTTTGGATTGAGTGGGCCTGCGAGGATCTGTCTGAAGACACTTTTTATCCTGAGCCCCAGAGATTCTTATTTGTAAGAGGAAGATCTGCCAGGATTCTGCCCATATTTATCTAGGACCCATAAATACAGGAAACATCTACTCATATGTATAGTTTAAGTTCAGGCACTTCTAGACTCAGTGGGTAAAGTGCCGCCAGGGTAGAGCTGGTAGTTCAATGATCCATTTTCTTGCAGTTCTCTCCTGCTGTAACTGAAGTGCCCTGCCTTTGCTTGTCCTGCCACATCCACACTACTTGATCTTTGCCCTTAACGGACACCTGCCACTCCAACAGATCGTCCCACACAACGTCAACATGTGGATGAATCCATGCACAATTCAACTTTTGGCAAAAGTGATGTGGAAAACATGCATGCATTTAGTTACCTGCATCCATGAGGACCAGAGGCAGTATGAGGTGAAACCAATCTCGCTCCAGTACTTTAGGGAAAATTACCACGTTTCAGTGGCCTTCATTTCCAACCTGCCTGAACACTTACTGTTTGAAACATGCTTTCCCAGATTAGATATCTGCCTAGTACCATCTGGAACCAGAAGAGCCCTGCTTTGTGACTTTTCTGTTAGATATTCTCTTCCCTGGCAGTGTTCCAATAGGAGAAGTGGGGTGAGGAAATTGAAACTTCATATTCTCACAGAAGCCCTTTATACCATCCTCATCGCTTTAGTAAGAAATTGTGGAAAAGGCAGTCGGAAAGAGGAGATCTGTGATGGCACTGCCGAGAGACTAGAAGATAGGTTTGGAGAGATTGTGGTCTGGGAGAGCCACCTTCCTGCTTTGTGATGAGATCATTGGATGTGGTAAATCAGAGATCCCGTAGAACCTCCCTTGTTCTCCCAAGATTGGCACAGAGACCTACGGTATAGCCGCTGCCTCCAGGTTGTTTATACTGACACTGGAATAAAGTTATTTCTCCAGCATGGGGTCTGGCATGGATTCACATGCTCATGAATATTCCCTGTCGTCAGGCCGGGAATCCTCGGTATAGAAAAAATCAGTATCAGTTTCGTTTCTGATCTGTCTCTCAGTAGTAACCAATCACTGGTCTCTGGGTCATACTGCCCCCAGCCAATGACTGCCCTCTCCCTAAGCCCCGCCTCTGGCAGCCATCCTCAGATTTTTACCGCACGTTCAAGTGTTGGGAGTCCTCGTGCTCTAGCTCTCGAGCTTTTGCTGCGTTTGCATGCTTTTTCAGGAGATTTTCTCATTTTTTCGGTTAAATAGAGCCTCAAGCTCCACCGTGTCTACATCCGATCAACGGGGATCAGTTTCGGAGTTTCTACGCCCCTCAAGGATGAAGATTTCGTCAAGTGGCGCTTTTGGAGGATTCCAGAAGTTCCGAGGTCCACCCCGGTCATGGCCCAGGAGAAAGGAAGCTCGACGCCCGGTAAGCTGTTCAGGACCTGCCCTGGATGCCAGCTTCAGAACGTTTTCAAGGAGGACGAGCATTCGTTATGCCTCTACTGTCGCCATGAGGACAAGACGCACAAGGAAAAGGACTGCGCATTTTGTGGGAACATGTCGGAGCGGACCATGAAGGATCGCCACCTCCGTCTCGCCAACTGGCTGGAAGGTAAGAGCCCGCCAGGCGAGAAGAAGAAAAAGAAGTCAGAGCGGTCTTTTAAGTCCTGTGAGGGTGCCCCGACGACAGGGGCCCAACAAAAGGCTAAGCACCGCAAGTCCGCGGGCACCGGGAGCGCCGAACGGTCAGGCTCCTTGGCTGCCAGGCAGGGCGTATCCTCCCCGGCGCCATCAACCACGAGCCAACGCTCTGGCTTGGGTAAGAGGAAGTCTGAGAACCCGGCGAAGCTTCTGGAGAGGCCCCGGTCGATCTCGAAGATTCCGGCAGAGGGGGAGCGAGGCTCGGACCCCCCCCCCCAAGGGGAAGGCCCCAGGCGTACAGGTGACGCTGGCCTTAATTCACCCTGCTACGACCTCGATTGAGGTAGTCAACGTGGCCCTGGCTCAGCCTGTGGAGGCTACACCAGTGGAGGCGCCCTCAGGAACCATAGTCTCCCTGCGACCGCGGAGGGAGTAGTCTTTCAGGCCCATCGAGAAGAACCCCACAAAGTCCTCGTTGGAAAGGGTGGGGGAGGGGCTGGTGGCCATCGTGGATATGGACACGACCTCTGAAGAGGAGCTCATCCAAGTCGTGGAAGAGGCCCAGCCCATCGGGAGGGATCCTGACGAGGGCGACGACGAGAGCGACGGTGTCGCAGACAAGGCTCCTCAAGAGCCCTCGCTCCCGTCGTTTCCGGCGACGCCCGACACCTCCAGGACCTTCGAAGAGCCCACCACTTAAGAGGAGGAGGACGCATCCTAGGCCTCCTCTCCCGCCTCTGCGGCCTTCTCTGCCTTCCCCCTGGTCTACTACCCACGGGGATGATATAGGCATGGACACGACTACGACGGGTACGGATGACGACGGAGGCGGCGATGGGACGTGTCCCCCGTCGCCCCCTGCCCGGGCGTCCCCGCCCGACGAGATTGGATCCTTCCATGCCATGATTTCCAGGGCATCCGAGCTCTTCCAGCTCTGCCCCGAAGAAAAGAAGGAAGGGTTCCTTTACCAACGGCGCGAGGCTAAAAGGAAGACGATCCTCGCCGTACCGCTTCTTGATGACATCTGGGATGAGGGGCTCGCCCTCCTCAAGAACCCTGCCACGGCTCCTGCAAAGAGGGACCGGTACAAGAAGAAGTACCGGGTCCCCGACGCTGCCCCCTTGTGCCTTAGGGCGCAACCTACCCCGGATTCGGTCGTTTCGGCGGCGGCCAAGAAGAAAGCGGGGGGCAGGGGGGCATCGGCCTCGACTTCAACCTCCCCGCCGGACGGCGAGGGTAGGAAGCTGGATGCGATGGGACGACGGGTCATCATCTGCAGCGACGACCATCAAGGCGGCCAACGCCCTGGCCATCGTAGCCCGCTACGACAGGGAGTTGTGGTTCAAGATCGCCCCTCTGTTGGACTTCCTTCCGGACGCCAAGAGGGCTGAGGCCCTGGAAATCTTACAGGAAGGTGAGATTGCCTCGGACCACGCATTACGGTGGCTACGGACCTCGCCGACACCAGTTTCCGTCAGTTGGGCAACAGTGTTTGCCTGCGACGAGGATGGCTCAAGGTGACGGATTTCCGCCAGGACATACAGACCAAGCTTTTGGACATGCCCTTCGATGGGAACAACCTTTTTGGCAAGGCGGTTGATGAGTCCCTTCAGGCGATCAAGACAGACACGGAGACGGCCCGTGCACTGGGTGTGCTCCAACAGCGACGGCCGTCCTTTCGGAGCTCCGGAGGCAGGCAGGGTGCCTCCAAGGGAGTCGGCAGCAGCTCCTCTACGTACCGTCAAGCGGCAAGATCTTCGTCGCAGGAGGCCTACAGGGGATGCGGCAAGTCAGGTGGATCCCGCCGTCGTCGCCAAGGTGGTCAAGGAGGCAAAGCGGCCTCCAAGCAAGATTGAACCGACTGTCGGGTCGGGCCCCCGCCAAAGCACCCCGGAGGGAGGCCGGCTGACGAAGTTCGTCAGCGTGTGGGAGTCCATCTCCACCGACCGTTGGGTGCTGGACGCCCTGGCCCTGGGGCACGCCCTCGAGTTCCAGAAGAAGTGCCCCCACATTCCTCCCGTGGCCAGGAAGGAAAATCACGTCCCTCAACTGCTGTTGGAAGTAAGGGCGATGCTCAGGAAAGGTGCCATCGAGCTCGTTCCAAAGCGGCTTCGGGGCTCCGGAGTTTACTCAAGATACTTACTCGTAAAGAAGAAGACAGGAGGATGGCGTCCCATCATGGACCTGCGACGACTGAACAAATACATCAAGGCACAGAAGTTCCGGATGGTCACCCTCCAGCACGTACTGGGACAGCTGGAGGAGGGCGATTTCCTGTCGTCGTTGGACTTGGAGGATGCGTACTTCCACATCCCTATTCTAAAGAGACACCGAAAGTTCCTCAGGTTCGTGGTCAAAGGGCGGCACTACCAGTTCAAGGCCCTCCCGTTCGGATTAAAATCGGCGCCCAGGGTGTTCACCAAGTGCCTAGCACCGGTGGCGGCACGGCTGCGCCTGCAGGGGATCCACGTCTACCCCTACCTGGACGACTGACTCATACGGGCAAGGACAAGGGAGCTCGCCGTGGAACACACTGCAAAGACCGTCCAGCTGCTCACGGACCTGGGGTTCTCCATCAACTTTCCAAAATCCCACCTGGTCCCGTCACAACTCGCCCTGTTTCTGGGAGGACAGCTCGACACAGTGGCGCAGCTGGCCTCTCCGTCGGAGGAAAGTATAAGGACCATCCTGGGAAAGGTGCAATGTCTGCTGGCCACGGACGTGGCCAGAGTGAGGTCTATCAAGTCCCTCCTCAGAATGTCCTCCTGCATTTATCTGGTGCGCCACTGCAGTATTCGGATGCGGCCCTTGCAAGAATTCCTCGACGCCCACTGGATCCAGCCGACTGGCAGCTTCGAGGACAGGATCCCGTTCGACGCGTTCCGTCATGCAATACGATGGTGGGGTATCCGCTCTCATCTGACGGCGGGAACAGGTTTCCTAGCCCCGGCCCACCAGGTGACAGCGACGACGGATGCCTCCCTGGAAGGTTGGGGAGCGCACACCGGGGTTCTCCATGCGAGTGGCCTTTGGCTCCCGGAGGAGAAGACACTCCACATCAACATCTTGGAGCTCCGTGCAGTGTTCTGGGCCCTCGGGTCCTTCCTTCCGTCCCTCAAGGGCAAGGTGGTGTGGATCTTCACCGACAACACCACCACGATGTTTTACATTCGGAAGCAGGGCGGAACCAGATCCCCTGCCCTATCCAAGGAAGCCCAGGATCTGTGGCATTGGGCCGTTGCCCAAGGGATGTTTCTGGTACCCTTTCATCTGGCATGGATAAAGAACACCATCGCCGACTCACTCAGCAGAGAGCTGCGCTCGTGCCACGAGTAGGAACTGCGCCAGGATCAAGTGGACCGACGATGGGGCGAACCCCAGATCGATCTCTTCGCGACGGCGGCGAACTCCAAGTGCCGGAGGTTCGCCAGCAGGTTTCCCCAACCGAGGAGCATGGGCGATGCTTTCTCGTTCCCCCTGGGACGGCCTGTTCCTTTATGCGTTGCCGTTGCTACTCCGGCTCGTCAACCAGCTCAAGAGGTCCCGGTGCAGGATGATCCTCGTCGCACCGGCGTGGCCGAGGCAGATCTGGTTCCTGGACCTTCTGGACTTGTCAGCGCCCACACCAGTCAAGCTGCCGACGGACGCGGATCTTCTCTCCAGAGAAGGAGGCGCCATTCTTCATCACGAACCAGAGTCGCTGAACTTGCAGGCCTGGCTCCTGCAGCACTTGAGTTTGGAGGATACGACATCCCGGCCGACTGCAGAGAGGTTCTTGCAAAGGCCAGGGCACCCTCAACTCTCAAGTGCTACAGACATAAATGGAAGAGGTTCTCTGTGTGGTGCCGTGCACAGAAGATTAACCCTCTGCGGATTACGGCCCCTCAAGTATTGCCGTACCTACTGTCTTTGGCCAAGGCTGGCCTATCGCACGCTTCCATCAAGGTACATCTGGCTGCCGTCTCACGTTACACTAGAACTACAGGACGGGCGTCCTTGTGGTCTCATCGACTGGTGAAGGAATTTATGAAAGGACTGTTCTAATGATTCCCGCCGGTGAAGGCCCCTGCCCCGGCGTGGGAGCTCAACGTGGTGCTAAATAGGCTCATGGGGGCCCCATTCGAGCCTATGCATTCAGTGCCGTTGAAGTTTCTGTCGTGGAAGACTGCATTCCTCGTGGCCATCACCTCTGCACGACGAGTGGGAGAGATCCAGGCCCTGTCTTGCAAGCCTCCATACTTGACTTTTCACGACACGGGGGTGGTGCTGAGGATGCACCCCTCCTTCATGCCCAAGGTGCCGTCGGACTTCCACCTCAACGAGCCCTTGGTGTTGCCAGTTTTCTTCCCGTCGCCTTCGTTGCCGGCTGAGAGGACTCTGCACTCGCTGGATGTAGCTAGAGTGCTGAAGTTCTACGTGGACTGCACGAAGAGTTTTTGGAAGACATCACAGCTGTTTGTGAACTTTGGACCTGTGAATCAAGGGAAGGCTCTCTCGAAGACTTCCATTTCCAGATGGCTCCCCGGCTGCATCATGCACTGTCACCGGTTGGCAAACCGATCGTTGCCAGGCCGTCCGAGTGCCCATTCGACCAGAGCGATCGCTGCTACTACGGCGTTCCTGTCTGGTGTGCCCCTGCTCGACATCTGCAGGGCTGCTACGTGGAGGTCGACTCATACCTTCACGAGATTCTACTGCGTCGACCGGGATTCCACAGAGGAGTCCAGAGTCGGCCAGGCAGTGCTGCGCAACCTGTTCGCCTAAGGTGAGCCTGGTGAGGAGGTAAGAGTTGCTTAATGTTGAGTTGTTGTATTGCTTGATATTGAGCCTTTTGCCACCTCCCGTGGTTGTGCATGTGCATACTGCTATGTATTCTTATATTCATGAGCATGTGAACCCATGCCAGACCCATGCTGGAGAACAACAGTTACAGGTAAGTAACTTGTGGCGACTATGATTAAGGCGGCCAATGCCTTAGCGATCGTGGCCCGCTATGACAGGGAGCTCTGGTTCAAGATAGCTCCCCTGCTAGACTTCCTACCTGACGACAAGAGGGCGAAGGCCCTAGAAATTCTGCAGGAAGGCGAGGTGGCGTCAGATCACGCCATAACGGTGGCAACGGACATTGCCAATACCGGAATTCGCCAACTGGACAACGACAGACTTTCGCCAAGACGTCTAGACCAGAGTGTTGGACATGCCGTTCGACAGCAACAACCTCTTTGGTAAGGCGGTGGACGAGTCTCTACAGGCCATCAAGACCGACTCGGAGACGGCCCGGGCCCTAGGGGTGCTTCAGCAGCGACGGCCCTTTCGGAGCTCCGGAGGCAGACAGGGTGCCTCCAAAGGTTCCAGCGGTGGCTCCTCCACTTACCGCCAGGCGGCCCGCTCCTCTTCCCAGGAGGCCTACACAGTTTGTGGCAAGCAAGGCGGAATCATGCCGTCGTCGCCAAGGAGGCCAAGGCGGCAAGGCCGCCTCCAAGCAAGACTGACCCGGCCGTGTTGTCGGGCCCCCACCGAAGCACCCCGGTGGGAGGCCGGCTGACGAAGTTCGTCAGCGTGTGGGAGTCCATCGCCACTGACCGTTGGGTGTTGGACACCCTGGCCAACGGGCACTCGCTGGAATTCCAGAAGAAGTGCCCTTGCATTCCTCCCGTGGCCAGGAAGGACAATCCCGTTCCTCAACTGCTGTTGGCGGTAAGGGCGATGCTCAAGAAAGGTGCCATCGAGCTCGTCCCCAGAAGGCTCCGGGCTCTGGAGTGTACTCAAGGTACTTCCTCGTCAGGTAAGAAGACAGGCGGTTGGCGCCCCATCCTGGACCTGCGTCGCTTAAACAAGCACATCAAGGCGCAGAAATTCAGGATGGTCACCCTCCAGCACGTGCTGGGACAGCTGGAGGAAGGCGACTTCCTATCGTCTCGACGTGGAGGATGCTTACTTCCACATCCCTATTCTAAAAAGGCACAGGAAGTTTCTCAGGTTCGTGGTTCAGGGACGCCACTACCAATTTAGAGCCCTACCGTTCGGATTAAAGTCGGCACCCATGGTTTTCACCAAGTGCCTGGCACCAGTGGCGGCGCGGCTGCGCCTCCAGGGGATCCACGTTTACCCCTACCTGGACGACTGGCTAATCCGGGCAAGGACAAGGGAACCCGCCATCGAACACACAGCGAGGACCGTCCGGTTGCTCACGGAGCTGCGGTTCGCCATCAACTACCCCAAATCCCACCTGGTTCCATCGCAAATAGCACTGTTTCTGGGAGCGAAGCTCGATACAGTGGGGCAGTTGGCCTCCCCTTCAGAGGAGAGGACCAAGACCATCCTGGGCAAGGTGCAGCGCCTGCTAGCCGCGGCCGTGGCCAGGGTGAGATCCATCAAGTCCCTCCTCGGGATGATGTCCTCTTGCATCTATCTTGTACCCCTTTGCAGACTTCGGATGCGTCCACTACAGGAGTTCCTCGACGCCCGCTGGCTTCAGGCGAGGGGCTGTTTCGAGGACAGGATCCCTCTCGACGAGGAGTTCCGTCGGGCGATCCTATGGTGGGGCATCCGTGCTCACCTCACGACAGGCACAGACTTTCAAACCCTGGCGTTTCAGGAGACGGTGACGACGGACGCCTCTCTGGAGGGCTGGGGGGCCCACACCGGAGACCTCCACGCAAGAGGCCCCTGGCTCCCGGAGGAGAGGTCTCTCCACATCAACATTCTGTAGCTCCGAGCAGTGTTCTGGGCTCTAAAGTCGTTCCTTCCGTCCCTCAAGGGCAAAGTGGTGAGGATCTTCACCGACAACACCACCACGATGTTCTATATACGGAAGCAAGGAGGCACCAGATCCCCAGCCCTATCCAAGGAGGCCCAGGATCTGTGGCACTGGGCCGACACCTAGGGGATGTTTCTGGTTCCTTTCCACCTGGCAGGAATGAAAAACACCATCGCCGACTCATTCAGCAGGGAGCTGCTCTCGTGCCACGAGTGGGAAGTGCGCCAGGATCAAGGATCGACTTTTCCAACGAGGGGGCAAACCCCAGATCGACCTGTTCGCGACGACGACGAACTCCAGTGCCAGAGGTTTGCCAGCAGGTTCCCACAGCCGAGGAGCATGGGCGATGCTTTCTCGTTCCCTTGGGACGGCCTGTTTCTATACGCGTTCCCTCAGTTGCCGTTGCTGCTCCGCCTCATCAACCAGCTCAAGAATTCCAGGTGCAGGATGATCCTCGTCGCACCGGCGTGGCCGAGGCAGATCTGGTTCCTGGACCTTCTGGACTTGTCAACGTCCCCACCAGTCAAGCTGCCGGTGGATGCGGATCTTCTCTCCAGGGAAGGAGGCGCCATTCTCCATCACGACCCACAGTGGCTGAACTTGCAGGCCTGGCTCCTGCAGCACTAGAGTTTGGAGGGTACGCTATCCCGGCTGATTGCAGAGAGGTTCTTGCAAAGGCCAGGGCGTCCTCAACTCTCAAAAGTTACGGTCATAAATGGAAGAGGTTCTCTGTCTGGTGCCGTGCACACAAGATTAACCCTCTGCGGATTACGGCCCCTCTAGTGCTGCCGTACCTACTGTCGCTGGCCAAAGCTGGACTGGCTCACGCCTCCATAAAAATACATCTGGCTGCCATCTCCCGATATACCAGGACTACGGGACGGGCGTCCTTGTGGTCTCATCGCCTGGTGAAGGAATTTATGTAGGGACTATTCCGATCATTCCCGCCGGTGAAGGCTCCTGCCCCGGCGTGGGAGCTTAATGTGGTGCTGACCAGGCTCATGGAGCCCCATTCGAGCCTATACATTCGGCGCCTTTGAAGTTCCTGTCATGGAAGACAGCGTTCCTTGTGGCCATCACCTCTGCACGAAGAGTGGGAGAGATCCAGGCCCTATCTTGCAAGCCTCCATACTTGACTTTTCATGGCACGAGGGTGGTGCTGAGGACGAACCCCTCCTTCTTGCCCAAGGTGCTGTCGGACTTCCACCTCAACAAGCCCTTGGTGGTACCAGTTTTCTTCCTGCCGCCTTCGACGCCGGCCGAGAGGACTTTGCACTCGCTGGATGTGGCTAGAGCGCTGAAGTTCTACGTGGACCGCACAAAGAGTATTCGAAGACGTCACAACTGTTTGTGAACTTTGGGTCTGTGAATCAAGGGAATGCTCTCTCGAAGACTTCCATTTCCAGATGGCTCTCCAGCTGCATCATGCACTGTCACAAGTTGGCAAACCGACCGCTGCCTGGCCGTCCGAGAGCCCATTCGACCAGAGCGATCACTGCTACCATGGCGTTCCTGTCTGATGTGCCCCTGCTGGACATCTGAAGGGCTGCTACGTGGAGGTCGACGCACACCTTCACAAGATTCTACTGCGTCGATTGGGACTCCAGGGAGGAGTCCAGGGTCGGGCAAGCAGTGCTGCGCAACCTTTTCGCTTAAGGTAAGCCTGGTGAGGTAAGAGATGCTTAATGTTTTGTTGTATTGCTTAATGTTGAGCCTTTTGCCACCTCCCGTGGTTGTGCATGTGTATACTGCTATGTATTCTTTTATTCATTAGCATGTGAATCCATGCCAGACCCCATGCATTAGAAGGAACAAGTTACTTACCTGTAACTGTTGTTCTCCAGCATGGGTCTGGCATGGATTCACATGCGAACCCTCCCACCTACCCCTCTGCGGCTCTTCACTTGGTCATACTGCCGCTTGGCGTGCTACCAAACCTGAGGATGGCTGACAGAGGCGGGGTTTAGGGAGAGGGCAGTCATTGGCTGGGGGCAGTATGACCCAGAGATCAGTGATTGGTTACTACTAAGAAAAACAGATAAGAAACAAAACTGATACTGATGTTTTCTTTACCGAGGATTCCCAGCCTGACGGGGAATATTCATGAGCATGTGAATCCATGCCAGACCCATGCTGGAGAACAGTTACAGGTAAGTAACTTGTTCCTTTCTTACTGAGTCAAAGTAAAACCTAAGACTATTGCAGGCGAATTGTTTCAGGATGGCTGTAACTTAGTTTTTTGGGAAACTTGATTTTTGAAAGCAGGATTATACATGAAGGTCAGCAACAAGAAAGGCTTACAGTCTGCATCTCAGTCCATATTTCTTCTTCTGGAAACAAGGGACTCTCCCCCTCTGTTTCGCATCCTCTTCTGGGGATCAAATTCGCTTGCAACTGTAGCACACCGCTCTTCTGGGACTACAGGGTTGTGTCCCCTCACTGTAGCACGCCCCTCATATATGGGGTTCAAGGGCTCACCTCTTCTGTTATACACTTGCTCCCACATCCTCCAGGGAGAAGTCACTATTACTATCCCCCACACCCTTGCTTCAGGACTTGTTCCGTGGCTCTCATTGGGCTCCACTCATCCCCCCCTCCGCCCCCTACACCACCAACCACTGGAGATCTACTGGTGCACTATCCCCCCGTCCCCGACCCCCCCAAGCCCCCCCACCTTTCTAGAGCAGCAAGTATTTGAAAGCCCTGGCTTTGTTTGATTTGTATTAATTACTAAAATGCTGCCGGTAATTCCATATCTGAAAAGGTAATCTGCTGATCATATTCACTTTTCATAAACTCTATGCCAAAACCATAGTGTGTATCTGTCCTGTTGCATCCATAACCTGATTTGCAGCACCTTACCTACAAGTGGCACAGAGCAGGTTCAGAGGTCAGAAGGGCAAAGTCCACTTCTTTCAAGAATAGGGATTGAACCGCTAAGGCAGGCAAGCTTTCCTCCAATCACCAGTGGACCTTTACCCTTTGAAAGAAGGGGGTCTCCACCACTTTAATTCCCTCTGGAACAACACCTGAAAATGATTCATTGGACCCATTGGGGAAAATTGCAAAGCCCTCAACCACTGAGGTGAAGGAGCAGTCCAAGTCAGAGGAGAGATCTGCCCTCTACCCACCCCTAGTCACATTGGGGGTAACATTTGATGAAGACCAGGACCTGCCATTCTGTACCAGAATCTCCCAGGGCTGGGAGACCAGACTCTGAAGGGACTCGCCCTGTTAAGGCCCTGAATTGTTTTTCAAAGCATCTGGAGGGCCTGATCTGTTAAGGTTTTGTTCCACCGGCTCAAAACCTGTCAAAGGCGAACTCTGTGATGAAGGATCTAAATGGTGCTACTTTATGGCATTCCTTCGAACAACTGCTTGCACATTGGGTCTGCTTGACAATGCGCCATGCCCTTGCCGAGCGTCCCACCTGCTAGGCTCTAATCGACTGCTCGTCACCAGGACCCAACTTAAACTGCTGGAGAGTCACTTGCTGACTCAAACCAGGGGTTACGCCACGCCACGCCACGACTCGACTCGCTCTTTGAAGCTGCTGCTTCACCGAACCACACATCAGAGCAACCGTATCTACCACCGCTGCCTGCTGTAGCGTCACACATCAGCCCTGCCTGGCGGTTACAACTCGCCTCAACCCTATCTCGAAGAGATGCTGGTGAGCGCCCAGACCTGCATCCTGGAAAGCTGCTGCTGAGCCGCACGGAGCTACCGCATTTGAACCTACTCAACGCCTGCTTTGGCCCACACGATAAACCGTAACTGAACTAAGCTCGTTCCACTTGCATCACTACTTGAAGCGGGGTTCAACGCTGTCGACCCGAAACAAGGTCATGTCGACCAATAACTGCACCGTTGGTCCATTTGGGCCGTAGAGACTGGTTGGGTCACTCTTGCACTTTTTCCTGACTGCCCAAAGACGCATTCTTTTTGTTGGTAATAATGCCCAGTGCTACAGTTGTGTATTGCAGCTTCACTGTTCATTCGACAGGGATGGGATTTATACTTAATATTCTAGTTCGTTTTCATGCAGATGGTGTTTGATTAAAGCATATATTTTTTATAGCACCTTCATTGGACATTCCCTTTATTTTTGACTGTTACTGTGTTTGAGTCACTACTAGATCACATTTATGCCCCTCTTAAGAGCATAGACTTCCCTTGAACCACGGTACCACAAAAGGTGAAGGAGGTATATCTCAACTCTGCCTAGTTTTACCTTTGATTCTGTTGGCTGTTGATTTGTAGTGTGAGGGCTGTGGGGGCATTTTTGCTCCTACTCATCCATGTACTCTTGCACAGCAGAATCCAGTTAGTTAAACCAACTTTCTGGCTTTCCTGGGACTCCCCTTCATGTTAGTCACCAGCTTCCTCAGCAAATTCCTCTCACCTGCTCCCAGCCAAGTCACTGTGATTCTGCGTCTCAGTTTTAAAGACCTATCCATCCTCCTCTTGGCTTAGGCAAACTTTAAAATTTGCTTGGTTTCCTAGTCATGGGGAAGTAAGTATTTTTTAAAGGCTTGCCACAATTTTGTATTTCTTTCAGTTTGTTTCTAGTGCAGGAGCTGGTGTGTGCCTGCTGCTCTGCTTATTCACCGTCTCCTGGCTGGCCCCTGGCCCCATGCAAAGAAGATCGTTTTGTGGGTGTCTGTTTGAAAAGGCCATCATAAGGTACAGGCAAACTTTAGTAATTGCCCAGCAGTACAAAATCGTGGTTCCTTTCTGAAGGGAGATGCAGAATCTCTCTTTTTAAATGCTGCAAGGGGGGGTGGAGAAAGGAATTCTCCTTCATAGGCATTAGTCTGGTGCGTGGAACGTGTTGGAATGAATTGGACTTTTGCCTTTAAGCATCTGCACCATTATCTAGGCTGTCTCTGAATAGCCGGTCCGGTAGCACAGCGGGTAAAGTGCTCGCTTTGACATCTGAGCAGAGCCTGCTGCGGCAGGTTCGAATCGAATCCCGGCATGGCCAAACTCAGTCTTTCATCCCGCCGAGGACGATAAATGAGCACCGTGGGTAATAAGAAGCAGCGCTCAGATACCTGAGGGTTCGTAGCGCTATATAAACCCTAAATGATTATTATATGCTAGTTTTTTCTTGTGGCATATCTTTCTCTGTTAGACATTTCGGAATCCACTCTGGGTTTTGGCACTGGTGCATTCTGGGATATGCAGTCCCAAATCTCCTGTTTATTTGAGATCTGGTAGTTAGTAATTAGTTAGGTCAAGGGGTTCAGGAATAGTTCAGGGATGATGCGCTTAACACCCCGGGTATGATTTGGAGAGATAATGTGGTTGGGTTTTTGGAGAGAACCCGGTGGTGTTAGTCTGCCACCCCCCTCCTCGGCCCCCTCGCGTGCATGAATTATTCTCTTTGCACTGAAAAACATTTAGTATGCTTAACTGATGGGTGATCGGATTGGCCTCTGTGCTTGGGTTCCTGTTAGTATTTCTTTCTGGCAGGAAGTGGACAGGAAACAAGGTTGGCACTGTGTTTTGTCGTCACACTGCTTAACATGGTGAGCAAATAGTCTAAAGAAGTAGAAAACTTTTTCACCTGGAATTGAAGGGGGAGGGTCGATCCCAAGGGTGTCCTAAAAAAAAAGTGTGTGGGGGTTGGTGGGTCCTTAGCATACGCAGGGGGATGTGACGTCACCACAAATTAGCATATTGAGGTGAAATATGCAAATGCATTTGAATTGGCTTTCCATAACCATACAAACTGCACAGGATGAATGACGTTTGCATTTCATAAAATAAACTCACACCACAAATTAAGGATAGTTTCTTCTAATAGTGTGAAAATGTTAAAAGGTGAGTTTTTAAATTACAAGAATCTATACAGATGTTTTCCCTGGAACATGCAGTCCCGAAATATGTCATTTCAACTTTAGTTGTGTGCTATTTTTCATCTGGTTCAAATTCCCAGCTCGGTAAATATTC
This sequence comes from Ambystoma mexicanum, assembly GCF_040938575.1. NCBI lineage: Eukaryota > Metazoa > Chordata > Amphibia > Caudata > Ambystomatidae > Ambystoma > Ambystoma mexicanum. The sequence goes on from NC_090934.1 coordinate 234,804,477, forward strand.
AAATATTATACACGACCTCTAAAATGCACAGGAGGGACTGCGTCCACCCTCTGAAAAGGTGTACCCTCGACTTGATCCCTGGGACTCTATCCACAAGAGGGGAAGGTGAACACATGGTGATGGTGCCAATCGGTGCTAGGAAAACTCGGGAAGGAATGTTGCCCCAATTTGGAGTGCGTATTGCCCAAATTACCCATGGTATGACAGCCAGTCTACACAAGCAGGGTGGTAGAGAGGACCTCCAACCACCACACTTCTCCTGAACCACAGATCATAAAAAAGCGAGGTGAAAAATAAAAAAATACTTAGGCACAATAAATCCGCTTAACTGCTGCATCCGACAGCGTTTTTTCCTATTCATTAATAATGCTCTGGATCATTAGGGTGACAGATTTTAAAAATAAACGACTGGCCACAAACCTACAAGAAGGACTAAAGACCTAAGCCCCGACCTGGCCTCTCAATCGGGATCCCACAGTATTTTCGACCCTAAAAATGGTGTTCTTATTTTTGCTGTAAATATAAGAATCTGAATTACAGAGGAGCCTTTGCTCTGATATTGGAGGCATTTCCATGTACCTGTTTGCAAAACTGTCTCTTTGGTGCTATCAGTTGATGCATGTGGCTTGTACCTCAAAGGTTGCTGGTTTGAGTCCACAGAGAGCTCTTAATTATACTCCGATCCTAGTATGATCTTTATTTTGTTACCGATTGTTCGCGGTTGTGAAAAATTGTATGGATTCATCAGTTGAATGTATTTATGTAAACCTGGTGGAATTGATATTTGAAATCTGTTGTTTTTCAACATGTGTAACATAATGATTTAATTGTATATTAAATAAGGTTGATTATTTTGGAAATTAGGAATTTATTTAATGTTCGAAGACCGGATTCAAAGGCATTCATTACCTGTCTGGGGACACTAACACCAGTGCCCCGTGCCCCAAGTCGTGGGCCATCCTACAGAGGATCAGCAGTCTTGAAGCGCCACTGCACCCCTTAAACATGGCAGCTGGAGCTGCAAATGATGCCCCACCGGCTTCCAATAACACAGGAAGAGCCAGTGACCAATCCCCCATTTGCTGCTATGCTTGGGAAATGACCCTGCAGTGATACGCCGGATTGCAAAGCCGGACATATTCGAAGGCCAGATTCAAAGGCCTTAATTGCCTGTCTGGGCGTTCCCAGCATCACGGCTCACCACCCTGGTCTCTCCACACCCATTTGCCTCTGCCCATAATACCCCTTTATGCCTCAGATCTTGCATCCACCGACCTACAACATCCACTGCTGCGCCAATTGCCCTATTCTTTCCAGGCACACGGGCATGCCACATCCATACTGGAACGTAAGCGGGTCCGCCGTTTGCTATTGCTCATCCCATGCTACCTACCACCATGACAATCTCTCCTCGCTTGCCACAACCATCCTCTTGCCTCTAGGGTACCACCAACCCCCACCCTTCCTACACACCCGATCCCCCAGCACTCGACGAAGACCCCGATGCTCAGAGCGGGCAGCCATCAAAGCAGCCCTGCCGGCAACAAACCCTTCTACACCAAGCCTTCCCTCAATCCAGAGTATTTCCCTTTATGTGCGTGGCCTCTTCAATTATCTGAGTAAACCTAGGCTAAAGAGTATATTCTCAAGGTCTTAAGCTGCCAGATCACCCTTTTTACCGTTTTATAGGTTTAGCTCCCGTAACATACATTTAGAGGTATGTTTTATTAACGGGAGTATTAGTGCCATCATAATGGGAGGGCGATAATGAGCATAATGTTTACTGTGTTAGTTGGCACCCCAAACCATGGACCGACCATTCACCTATTGCATTCAACATTCTGCATCACAATAGCACCTCTACAGTCGCTACCAAACCCACTAACATTATCACTCACAACACACTAACATTATCACTCACAACACACTTAAACTGAGACAACCCTCACGCCCACCTTACTAGAACACCTTGCAAACCCAAACACCAGTTCAGCCAGCCCACAGACCATCAGGGCACACATCAACCAATCACTCACACTTGACCTACACACCTCCCTCCCCCAAACGCATAGTGCCCAAACCACGCAAACACACGAACATCTAGTTCTCCGAAAAGCTTACGCTCTGCAGACATAAGCGCGCATTAGAACACCTCTGGAAAAGTACCCCTCCACCGACCGAGAAGCATTCAGTTTGGCAGCCAAAACCTATAAACGCATCTTGATCACCTCTAAAGCCAATTCCTATGATACAAGAATTCTAGTAGCCAGTTCCTGCGCACAAGAACTATTCTCAATGCTAAAAGAACTATAGAACTGTAAGGAACTCATGGTGTCAACAGTAAAGACATACACAAGTGACCAGTTCAAGGGTGTTTATTAAACTGTACTTAGGTTGGAAAAACGCCTAATCTAAACTTAAATCTAAGATGGGAGCAAGCTTACAACCATCAAATAATAAGGCAGTCCCAGTGGCGTCTTGTCAAAATAAAAGGGCCTATACTACGAAAATAAAAACTATTGCTTATCCTTAGGCTAAATGCAACAAAGAGTGTGGGCTAGGATTCACAGGGAAGCAAGAAGTGTTCACAAATAATAAGTCGAGATGCGGTTGTCGGGGTCTCTCTTCCCCACTTTTTGAGCACAAGATAAGGTATGATCTCTTTATTGGCATCCCTCCATCGGGTTCACTCTTGCCAACTTTGTCAAACAGTTCTTACGATGTGGGACTTGCTTCCCTTAACTGCTCAATCTTCTGTTTGGTCAAAGGCTTTTGACTGTACAGAGAATTTTACTAGACCCCTGTATGACAAATTTGACCTTTTCTCGCCTTTCTCCCAAGGCCTTCTGATAACAGTAGTTATGACAATAGGGTAATCGCCCAGAGTTTCTCGAGTGAGCATCCACGTGGTGCTGGGCTCCTATGTAGCTGACTTTCCCCTTGCGGATCAATAGTTCTTTGTACTTTCTTTAACAGCTTGCTACTTTCGTTCAACACAGTTCGGTTTCTTATCGGCTCTCCCCTTGCCGTCGACACACCGGCTGTCATGAACCGTTTGTTTTTTCTTGTCTCTGGAGTCCAGGCCGGGTACCATGGGGACAAGCGTCTCTCTCCGCCTTGGTTGTCAGTGGAAGAGGGTCCCTGTGTACAGTTAACATCTGGTGCAATACACGCTGGCTATTGTACAGTCTTACAATACCTTCTGCAGCGGTTTCAAGGGCCTTCGTCCCTCATCAAGAAGCATTTGTTAGACCCGGCGCTTCCCACCAACTAACGTGCCATTACTAAAGTACCATTCAAATGGATTGTGTCCTCCCACGTATTCATCATCTTTGATATTCGTATCTCGCCAGCTTTGCTGCTTTGGGAAAAAGAAAATGTTCTCGGCAGAGGGCAATGTGCACGATGACGTGGCATCGATATCCCTTGAGGGCCGACGAGGAGCGTAGACATCATCGGTAGTATAAAAGCTTGTGCCGCGCCGTTGGCTTCAGTTCCTCGACGTCTCCTCGGCTTCTCGACCGAGACCTCTTCAACAACTTGTGCCGAGTGGAATCTCTAGATTCCCTGGATGTCTTTTCCCTCTTTGAAGATTTCGAAGCTTCCTTCCTCGCCGCCAGATTACCTTTGCGTTCCCGGAGAGCATTTTCCGTCATGGTCTGTCAGTATCTGCAGTCATTGGTATGGTGCCTGGAGCCCAGACACCAAAGGCAGACGCAGTGAGGGTCGGTTATTGACATTTTTTCCCTGCAGTCTTTGGATTTTTTAAATCCAGACTTTGGGGTTGAAGCTGACGACATTTTGCGACAGAAAAACGAAGCGCGCTGTTAGTGCTCGAAGCGAAAGCTTTTGGAAAAACTGAAAGGGCTTGATTTGCCAGGAATCGCCCTCAACGATTTAAACTTTTTTGATGGTATCGGGGCAGGACTCTATTCCCGAGTCGATACCTTAGATGCTTTTTTGTCGGGTCGAGTTTCTCGACGAATAGCCGGTTTACTCGCCTTTGCCGAAGTAGCCTTTTTCCCTGAGTCCAAAGGAGCGACCAGGGCATGGCTCTTGCGTGATTCTTTTGAGGGGGCCACTGCCGCATTCTCAAAGATCTGCATCATTTCCACTCACCTAGTTGGGCACCTGATAACCTCCGTATAGAAGTCAAAGGAAGAAGAGGGACACCTATGACATCTCCTCGGCTTCTCGACCGAGACCTCTTTGACCATTTGTGCTGAGTGGAATCTCTAGATTCCCTGGATCTCGACCCGACAAAAAAGCGTCACAGTATCAACTCGGGAATAGTCCTGCCCCGATACCATTGAAAAAGTTTAAATCATTGAGGGCGATTCCTGGGAAATCGACCCCTTTTACGAAGCAGTCTTCGACACTGTCAAGTGAATCTTCGATTTCATCGAAGCCCACACCAGTTCAGGAAAAAATCTTTAAGCCTGTACCAAAAAAAGACTTTCAAATTTTTAGTCGCAGAGTATATGGGGTGAAGTAGGGCTTCCCCAGCATATGAGCAGGATCATGTGAAGGACATCCTGGATCAGGGAACCTCAGAAGGACCTGATCTTACCCTTTCACAAGGCCCTTCAGAGGAAGGTTGTGGCCAATTGGGAAGCTCCAGAATCTGGACCTGCTGTCGACAGGAACTTCTCTAGGAAGTATAGACCTTCTAGCAGCGATCCAGACTCTTACCAAACATCCTCCGCCGGAGCGTTTAGTAGTACATGCTGCTACTTCAACTAAGCAGTTTGCCTATCCCTCTATCACCCCACAGAGAGACGACAAGAAAGTTGATGCAAGTGCTCGCACGGTCTTCTCGTCAGGCAGCATGGCTTTTTTAGTCTACTAACGTTACATGCACCTTAGCTGGATTTTCTTATACCCTGTGGGACCATGTGATCATATTCCGGAAGGCGAGAAAAGGGACAGCTTGCTGAATTTAGTTAAGGATGGTAAGGATGCAATGGGAGAATGTCTTCAATCGGGGTTTGATACTGCTGTCAGCATCAGCAGATCCATGGTTGCAAGCACCGTACTGCGCAGGTTTGTGTGGTTGAGAAAGTCGGGGTTTGCACCAGATGTGCGGGCCAGACTGCTCAACATGTCCTTCGGCGGCTCGAGGTTGTTCGTCAGCAAGGCGGATGAGTCTGGAGAAGCTGCAGACCTCTAAGGCAGCAGCTAAGTCCCTTAGTGCCTCCATTCAACAACCTCAACACCCCTACTCGGGCTCATCATCCTGGAGGGGTCATTCTTTTCTCTTCTATTCCTCAGTTGGTAGAGTAAGAGGACAGGCTGGACAAAGGGTGCAAAGATTCCCTTGTGGTGGATCAGGAAGGGGTGCTAAATCAGCCCCAGCAGCAGCATCTTTACCCTCAGCCGCTGCTGCAGTCGCCTATAAGCCACTCGAAGGCCTTGACCCACAAGACCCCGGTGGGAAGCACAATCTCTCAGCTTCTGAACGAATGGTGGGGCATTACTTCAGATACACGTGCACTGGAAACAGTAGCCCAGGGATTCTACCTTCCTTTTCAAAAAAGGCCTCAGTACATCCACGGGGAACCAACTGTCAATTCCAGATCCACTCCTTGTGCAGGAAATGTTAACCCTGCTAGAGAAGGGTGAAAAAGAACATTTACCTGTAGCGGAGAGAAACAATGGTTGGTGTTCGCATACTTTCTCATTCCCAGGAAAGACTGAGGATTGAGACCCATCTTGGAATTTGAACAAATTCCTCAGGAAGGACAAGTTCAAGATGGTTACTCTTTCTCCGATCCTTCAGGCTCTCCAACTCCAAGACTAGTTGGTATCATTGGACCTTTAGGATGCTTACTTTCATGTGCCAATCCATTTCAAGCACAGAAAGTACCCGAGGTTCGCGGTTGGTGGTTCTCATTATCCGTTTCGGGTTCTGCCATTTGGGCTGACCCTGCCCGAGGGTTTTCACCAAGTTAATGGTGGTAGTGCCAGCGAGTTTCAGGAGAGGGGATTCACGTTTACCCTTAACTGGACGGTTGGCTGATCAGGGCTCGTTCACCCAAACAAACCCAGGAACATCACAGTATCACCCGACACTTCCTCCACCAACTGGGATTCTCCCTCAATTACAAGAAGTCCCATATGATACCAGTCCAAATTCTCCAATTCATCGGAGCGGTCTTGGATACTTCCTCAGGGAAAGCCTCTCCTCCCGAGGTGACACATTCAGCAAATTGTAGCAACATTTCAGAATCCCCAGCATCTGCAAGCCTTCGATTTTATGAGGTTGCTCTGCCTTATGGCATCCTGCACTTTTCTGTTGCCAGAGGCCAGATTGAGGATGAGATCCCTTCAATGGACTCTCAGGACTCAGTGGCCCCAATTCTGCGGGAATATGTCAGACCAACTGCAAGTTCAGAGCAGGGTTGCTTAAGACCTTCTTTTGTGGGCTTGCAAGGACACCATTCTCAAGGGAGAATCTTTTTGGCAACCATGGCCGGAGATAACGGTAGTGACGAACTCCTCACTCACAGGGTGGGGAGCCCACACCAACTAACACAATCAGTGGTCGTTGGTCTCCATCGGAGTCCAAACTAAACATCAACCTTTTGGAGCTGAGGGCAATCGGACTAGGGCTGAAGGCCTTCCTCCCCTCTGTACGTGGAAAGAATGTTCTGATAATGGCGGACACCACAGTGGCCAACGTACTACCTCAACAAGAGAGGTGGTGTAGGGTCCCTATTACTGTGCAGAGAGGCAATGCAGCTCTGGTTCTGGGCAATACAAGAAGGAATCTCGCTGTCTGCAGTTAACCTAGCCGGAGAGCAGAACACAGCGGTGAGCGCTCTGAGCAGGCAGAGCAGTCTCCAACGAGTGGGAACTAGTGCAGGAAGTCCTTCAAGAGATCGTCACCCTTTAGGGAACCCCTCAAGTGGATCTGTTCGTGACCGGTGCTAACCGGAAGTGCGACCAGTACTGCTCAAGGGACTTTCCTCCAAGAGGAGCTCTAGGGGCGTGTTCGTAGTGGACTGGGAATTTCCACTCCTTTGTTTCCTCCAGTCCCCATGATTCCACATGTAATCGGGAGGCTGAGAAAGTTCGGGAAACCCATGATCCTAATGGCCCAGGAGGACGTGGTACCCGGACCTTCTGGACATGTCCATCTGCCCTCCAATAAGTCTCCCACAAAGAGAGGATCTTCTCTCGGACGAGGGTGGTTGGGTTCTCCTTCCGGAGGTCAAGACGCTCTGCCGTTACGCATGGTTTCTGAGAGGCTGATCTTCAAGGATTGGGACCTTCCTGACGTGATGGAGATTTAGCTTTAGGCCAGAAGGCCAGCAACAAAATCTTTGTACCGGTGATGTTGAAAAAAGTTCAATAACTGGTGCAAGGACAAGAATGTGGATCCTTTTCAATGTGAAACGTCTATGGTGCTTTCTTTCCTGTTACATCTGGCTAATCTGGGACTCCAGATTGGAACCATAAAGGGGATACCTGGTGGCGCTTTCCATATTTAAGTGCTCCTCTGAAGAGGTCTCCTATTTCAAGATACCTTTAATTGTTCAATTTCTGAAGGGATTCACTAATCAGTATCCTCCAGTCCCATTTAATGTCCCTGCTTGGGATTTAAATCTTGTGTTTAAGTTTCGAACTTGCTCCCCTTTTGAGCCTTTACATTCCTGCCTGTTAAGGCTCTTAACTCTGAAAACTGCACTACTTGTGGCATTAACATCAGCCCGCAGGGTAATTGAGTTGCAGGCCCTTTCATGCAAGCCTCCTCATACGATACGACAAGGATAAGGTAATCCTCTGGGTAAAACCATCATTCTCGCCGAAAGTAGTCTCTGCCTTTCTTCTGTTGCAGAAGATAACACTTCCATCTTTCTATCCTCCCCCCTCATTTAGTTAAGGAGAAGGAAAGGCTGCATAGGCTGGATCCAAAAAGGGCTCTAAGCTTTTATATTGCAAGAATGGCAGAATTTCGCCATGATGATCAACTATTTGTGGCATACACAGGGCTAAATTGGGGCTTGCAGTAACTAAACAAACCATATCCTGGTGGCCTACACTGGCTGTTGGCGAATGCTACAGGTTAGCGGGCAAAGATCTGCCGGAAGGACTTCGAGCTCATTGCACGAGGGGCATGGCAACTTCTGCGGCTCTTCAAAGTGGTGTCCTGATAATTGATATCTGCTCTGCGGCGACCTGGTCGTCCGTTCATACATTTGTTAAGTATTATTGCTTGGATTCCTCTTCCAATCAAGGTCATTTTGCTAAGGCAGTCCTTCATTCCATTCATGATCAATTTAAATAGTACTCACTCCTCCAAATTGTCACTGCTTTGGGAGTCTATCAAAGATGAGGAATACGTGGGAGGACATAATCCATTCGAAGAACAAGTTCCTTACCCCTGGTAACGTTCTTTCGACTGTTACTCCCACATATTCCTCATCTCCCCTCTCAGCCTACCCCACCGTACAATTTACGGGCTTTACACTCTGTGTTACCGCAGAGCTAGTGATCTGGGGTAAGCCTGGTTAGTTCCTCCATTTGGGGAACGAAAAAACAGAACTGAAGCAAACGGGTGTGGCACGAGCTATTCATACTACTGATGACATTGACGCTTTGCGGCGGCCCTCGAGGGACATTGACGCCACAACATCGTGCACAGCAACCTCTACCGAGTTTTTCTCCGAAGCAGCAAAGCTGGCGAGATACGAATATCAAAGATGAGGAATACATGGGAGGAACATCCAGTCGAAAGAACATTACCAGGGGTAGGTAACTTGTTCTTCCTTCTCAAAATACTTGACCGCATAGCATACTCAAAATTCAAACATACCTAGAACACTCACACCTACTAGGTACCAGATAATCAGGCTTTTGACCTAAACACAGCACAGCACAGAAACAGCGCTCCTTGAACTTAAAATTCAGCTAGAGGCCATCCATGATACCGGAAACAGGGGCATCCTACTCCTTCTCTACCTATCAGCGGCCTTCAACCTTGTTGACCATTAAATCCTGTGTACTCAACTCTGCGCCAATTTCAATTTTGAGGGGATTGGGTCCTCCGACGTATTCCATATCTATGACCGTAATCTCCACAGCTGTGCTGCTTTGGAAAATCTTCGGCGTCTGCATCGATGACGTCAAAACGCCGCCCTCGAGGACCTCCTCCGACGGCCGACGTCACTGGATGTTATAAGTAGGACGCACGACACCCGTAGCCTCAGTTCCGTTTTTTCCACGAACATGTTCACTTCGGGAATCTCGGTGCGCCTTGACTCTTTGGAGTTTGTTTTTTTTCTCGGTTCTTCGAACCTGTTTGTGTACGATTTCTTCGTGAAGATGTCTACCTCGTCTTCCACACCGCGTCCGTGCTTTTAAGACGTGCGGGGACTGTGGGTCCAAGATGTCGGTCACGGACTCGCACAACGCCTGCCTCTGGTGCCTCGGGGAGGCCCATGAAATGAATGACTGTGTCGACTGCCAGTCGCTCACGTCGAAAGCCTTGTGGGAGCGCAAGAAGTTATCGGTAGGTAAGGTGTCCAAGCCCCGGAAGTCGAGGTCTGCGGGGCTTTCGACAGACGACTCGAGGGGCGACTCTGCGTCGTCGTCGGAAGTCCAGTGGGTCTTGGTCCCGGAGTCGGTCTCGCCACTCCTCTGCCTCTTCGAGGCACTCCCGGAAACGCCGTCATTGGTCGCCTTCCCCGTCCTCATCCGAGGACTCCGCCCGTCGGTGGGTCGCTTACCCCACCAAGCATGCGACACCGGAGGAATGGGCCTCCTTCGGGAAGAAAATGTTGGCGATTCTCGAATCGCAGGGCACTGGTCCGTCCGTGCTTCCGAGTGGGGTCGACTGTGATCAACCGAGAGGCGATGCTTGCACGCCTTCGGGCTCGGGTGGTTGTCACGATTCGCGGGAAAGGTCCCGTTCGGACAAGGGGAATCGTTCTCGGCATGCCCGGTCCAGGTCCCGGTCCTCTACGTGCTCGAGACCGCGTGAACCTGTGAAGTCTTCGAGGAAGTCGGCGACGCCTTCGGCGCCCAGGATGTCAAGGGACACGCTCGGGGCTCCGCCTTCGAGGCCTGCGTCGATGCAGTCGGTGCCGCGTCTGTTGTCGATGCCGATCCTCTTGGCGCCGATTCACTCAAAGCCCTCAATGTCTTTCGGGGCTGTGTCGACGGGGGTACCCCGTGGCTCGGGGGAACCGCCTAGAAAGGCTCTGGCCAAGGTCAAGCATGGCTTTGGTTCCAGTTCTGTGCCTTCTTAACGCCATCTGGAGTTCATTTCAGAGGTGGATGGGGGCTCTGATGATGGCATGGTGCCTGACACGGTGCCTGACGAGATTTTCTCGGGCCATAGCCAGTTTGAGGACCTGAGGCAGTCCCTGCATGATGCTAGTGGGCTGGACACCTCTCCGGAGGTGGAGTTTTGTAGGCCTGAGCCTGGCACTCATACCGATTCTCCGTACCGGCGCCTTATGTCACGGGTCACCGAGTACTTAGGATGGTCTGCTCCCCCAGGGGAGTTTGTTCAGGATGACCTTACGGATATCCTCGACATTTGTCCACCAACTGACCCGGTACTGCCGTTTTATATGGCTCTACAGAGGAGGGTGGCGGCGGCTTGGCCTGCTCCGGAGAGTCTCTCGGCAGTGAGCAAGTCTTTGCCGTGAAAATACCGCCCAGCCAGTAGAGACCCTGCTACTTTTCCAAGCACCCTACTCCGGAGAGTTTGGTGGTGCAGGCGGCTATGGCCCCGGCAAAGCAGGCGTTGTACCCTGCCATCCCTCCTGATAGGGACGACAAGCGTTTTGACGGCTGGGCGAAGAAAGTGTTTTCTGCAGGGGGTATGGCGCTTCAGGCGGCCAACTCCATTTGTGCCTTGTCCCACAGAGTGTGCGTGAAACAGAACTGTTTCCTTGGCGGCTGAACACATTCCCGAAGGGGATGAACGGGATGGTTTCCTTGCAATGGTTCAGGATGGCAAGGATGTTATATGTGAGGCCGTTCAGTCGGGTTTGGACATGGCAGATTGCGTCAGCCTGTCCATGGCGGCGAGCACCGTGTTACGCAGGTTTGCGTGGTTGCGGAAGTCGGAGTTTGCTCCTGATGTGCAGGCCCGGCTCCTCAACATGCCCTTTGTCGGGGGAACATCTTTTTGGCAGCAAGGCTGACGAGAGCCTTGAGAGGTTGCAGACCTCAAAAGCTACAGCGAAGTCATTGGGAGCTGCAGTTCGACAACCTCCGCCTTTTCGTCCTAGGGGGCAGCAATGGAGGGGAGGTTCCTTTCGTTATTACTCATCCTTTGGTAAAGCGAGAGGAGCTGCCAGTCAAAGGGGCCACCGTAGGAGTGCCAGAGGTGGAAAACAAGGTACTCGAGGTGCCCAGGCCGCTCGGGCTGTTGCCTCTTTGCCCTCAGGCAACGTTGCAGCTGCTTCAGCTCAGTTATGAGGCCATGTCCCATGGTTCGCCGGTTGGGGGAAGGCTGGCTTAGCATCTTGCAGAGTAGCGCGCCATTACTTCAGATGTGTGGGTTCTGGAGATCATAACCCACGGCTACTGCCTTCCTTTCCGGCAGAGGCCTCAAGACAATCCACCGGGTAATCTCTTTGAAGAGTCCGGATCCGCTCGTTGTGCAGGAAATTCAATCCCTGCTGGAGAAAGGCGCCATAGAACTGGTGTCTGTAGCGGAGAGATTTTTTGATTTCCAAGAAAGACTGGGGATTGAGACCCATCATGGACTTGCGCGGTTTGAACAAACTCCTCAGGAAGGACAAGTTCAATATGGTTACTCTCTCAAGTCCTACAGGCCCTTCAACTTCAGGACTGGTTGGTGTCTCGACCTCCAGTACGCTTATTTTCATGTGCCGATCCATCCAAAGCACAAGAAGTACCTGAGGTTTGCGGTTGGCGACTCGCACTTTCAGTTTCGGGTCCTGCCGTTCGGATTGACCTCTGTCCCGAGGGCCTTCATCAAGCTCATGGTAGTGGTGGCAGCGCACCTCAGGAAAGGGGGGAGATTCACGTCTACCCCTACCAGGATGATTGGTTGATCAGGGCACGCTCTCCCGAGCAAGCCCTGGATCATCTGTCAGTCACCTGCCACTCCCTCCACAAGCTGGGCTTCTCCCTCAACTTAAAGAAGTCCCATTTGACACCAACTCAGAGGCTCCAGTACATCGGAGCAGTGCTCGACACGTCCCTGGGGCAGTGTTTTCCGCACATCACATTCAGCAGATGGTGCACAAGTTTCAACTTTCCCAGACTCTCCCAGCGTTCGAGTTCTTGAGACTGCTCGGCCTGATGGCATCCTGCATTCTTCTGGTGCCAGAGGCCAGGTTGCGGATGAGATCTTTGCAATGGGCACTCAAGCTCCAGTAGTCTCAGACCTCCGGCAGGATGTCGGACCCTTTTCAGGTGCCGTCTTCGGTCGCCCGGGAACTTCTGTAGTGGGCCGATGAAGGCAATCTGATGAGGGGGGCTCCATTTTGGCTATCCTGGCCGGAGGTGACTATCGTGACGGACGCATCCCTCACGGGATGGGGAGCTCATGCCAACGAGTTGACAGTCGGCGGTCGTTGGTCTCCGTCGGAGTCCGACTCCATATCAATCTGTTGGAGGGTTTATAGTCATAATTTCGAGGGAAAAAAATGACTTACAAAAATGTCGAAAAAGAAATGTCAAACAATGTCAAACCTATACTTATGACAAGTCAATTTTTAGAAAAAAAAGTCGAAAAAAAGTCATTTAGCACTATCAATAAATACATAAATAAGAGTCCCCCTGCCACCCCCACCCCCTCTCACCCCTCATATTCACCACATTTTAATTATATATTTTTATTTATTTTTTTCTAGAAATTATTGCTTTTCTAAATTATTTTTTTCGTCATTTTTTTTCTACATTTTGACTGTCGACATTATTGTATTCGACATTATCACTGACCACCCTGTTGGAGCTGAGGGCCGTCAGGCTAGCCCTGAAGGCTTTTCTGCCGACTGCGCGAGGAAAGAATGTCTGGATCCTGACGGATAACACGGTGGCCATGCACTACCTCAACAAAAAGGGGGTGGCAGGGTCACTTCCTCTGTGCAGGGAGGCGATGGAGCTCTGGTTCTGGGCAATCCAGCAGGAAGTTTCGATCTCGGCAGTTCATCTGGCAGGAGACGAAAACGAGACGGCGGACGCTCTGAGCAGGCAGAGCATGATCTCTCACGAGTGGGAGTTGGCTCAGGAGATTCTCCTGGAGTCTTCGCCCTTTGGGGGACCCCTCAAGTGGATCTCTTCACCTCCAGTGTCAACCGGAAGTGCGAGAGGTTCTGCTTGCAGGAATTTCCTCCAAACGGAGCCTTAGGAGACGCGTTTGTGGTGGAGTGGTCATTCCCACTGCTGTACGCGTTTCCTCCAGTCCCCGTCATCCCGCAAGTACTGCAGAGGTTACGGAGGTTCGGTTCCTGGATGATCCTCATTGCTCCGGCATGGGCCCGGAGGACGTAGTACCTGGACCTTCTCGACTTGTCCATCTGCCCTCCACGTCATCTTCCCTACCGAGACGATCTGCTCTAATGGGAGGGGGGTCGGGTTCTCCATCCAGAGGTCAGGTCCCTCAACCTTCACGCTTGGTTTCTGAAAGGTTGCGGTATAAGGATTGGGACCTCCCTGAAGACGTGATGAGGTGTTGCTTTCGGCCAGAAGGCCCGCAACAAAGTCCCTGTACCGTTGCTGTTGGAGAAAGTTCTGCGACTGGTGCAGGGTTAAGAATGTGGATCCTTTTGCATGTGCCATTCCCATGGTCCTGTCTTTTTTGCTTTCTTTGGCCCACAGGGGCCTTCAAGTGGGTACCATTAAAGGTTACCTGGCGGCGCTGTCCATATTTAAGCGCTCGTCTGAAGTGTTCCTATTTTAAAATTCCCCACTAATGTGTTCCCTCCGTCACCTTTCCAGGTGCTCATTTGGGATTTGAACCTTGTTCTCAAGTTTCTGATGGGTGCTCTGTTTGAGCCTTTGCATTCATGCCCTTTGAGACTGTTAACTCTGAAAACTGTATTTTTAGTTGCGGTCACTTCCGCTCGCAGAGTGAGTGAGTAACAGGAACTTTCAGTTAAGCCACCCTTCACTGTGTTTCATAAGGACAGGGTTGTCCTTATTGTTCGTCCTTCTTTTCTTCCTAAGGTGGTGTCGGAATTTCATTTAGGCCAGAAGGTTGTTCTTCCGGCATTTTATCCTCCTCCTCCACATCCTGGTAAGGAAGAGGAGAGGCTCCATAGGCTTGATCCTAGGAGAGCGTTAAGCTTTTATATTTCATGCATGTCCCGGGTCAGAGTGGACGATAAACTCTTCATTGGTTACGCTGGAAAGCGTTTGGGACAGGCTGTGATGAAACAGACTTTGTCTCGCTGGATTATTTTGGCTATCTCTGAGTGTTACCGCTTGGCGGGTAAGGACCCACCGGTCGGCTTATGGGCCCATTCTGCCAGGGGTATGGCTGCCTCTAGTGCCATGCAGAGGGGTGTTCCTATTTGCAACATCTGTGATGCAGCCACCTGGGCTTTGGTACATACTTTTGTACGTCACTATTCCCTCGATTGCGTCCGGGGGCAGGATCTGGCCTTTGGCAAGGCGGTCCTTTACTCCGCAATTTGATTGGGCATGCTAAATTTCTGTTTTCTAAATTCTTTTCCCACCTCCTTGCATTGGTACTGCTTTGGGAGCCTGTCATAGATATGGAATACGTCGGAGGACCCAATCCCCTCGAAGATCAAGTTACTCTCTTACCTGGTAACGTTCTTTCGATGGGATGGTCCGACAACGTATTCCATATTGCTCCCTCCCTACCTTCCCCGCTACAGAATTTCTTATGCGATTGCAGCTTACGTTTCCACAAGGCTTTGTGTGTCAGACTGGCAGAAGACTAGTGGCACACATTCTGAGAAAAAACTACAACTGAGGCTACGGGCGTCATGCGTCCTACTTATAACATCCAGTGATGTCGGCCGTCGAGGAGGTCCTCGAGGGCGGCGTATCGACGTCATCGACGCAGAAGCCGAAGATTTTCCAAAGCAGCACAGCTGTGGTGATTACGGTCATAGATATGCAATACGTCGTCGGACCATCCCATCGAAAAGAAGGTTACCAGGTAAGAGAGTAACTTCTTCTTCTCTGATGATGCCACCACATGGGGCAATTCATTCCTTAGCAACAGCTCCTCGCGAGTCTTCATCAGAGACACCTCCGCTGATCCCATCATCCCTCTGCCCCCCCCACTCTCCTTGTCACGCCTAGAGTCACTTGTGTACAGGTGCGTTATAAATTCCATATCATATATCCCTGTCCCCTTGTGCTTGCCCCAAGGATCCTGCATGTCCCCCGCCCTCTACAACACCTATACCAAATCACTATTTGACCACCTTGACTCAAACGCCCTCGACACCCATATTCTCATGCCCATCAGGGGCAATTACATCCTTTATCGAATCCATCAACCAAATATACAGCATCATCCAAAACTGGATGGTCTCGCACAACTTATGCCTAAATGATGACAAGACTGAGCTCCTAATCATAGGCCCGCCGCACCGTCTGAAAAAATCTTGACCCATCTTACTCAATCATCCCCATCAATGGCATCCACCTACAAGTGTCGAAATACATTAAGACTCTGGGTGTACACCTGGACGCAGAGCTTTCTGTCCAAACATGTGAGCTCACTCTCCTTGTTCACCGCCTACACAGCCAAACCCATCTCACTCAGGCAATTCTGTGGGGAAAGGAATTCACAGCGAACACTAGCCCGAGCTCTCATGGCTAGCAAACTAGACTACTTCAATGTACTATTCACATGCACCTCTGCAGAAACACTTGCCAAACTCCACTTACTCCAAAACAAAGCCCTAAGAGCCGCCACAGGTCTGAAACAATCTGAACATATCGCCACTATTAGGCGAGAGGCACACTGGCTCCCCATCAAAGCCCGAATTTAATACAAAACGTAGCTCCCTGCTGCCTCCACAATTACGCGCCAGCCTATCTGACTCATTTCATTGCCCCCAAGAACCCTGTGTGCCATCTTTGATCCTCATCCAGCACCACTCTCCTAACTCCCAGGTTCATTTGCAAATGAGCAGGTGGCTCCTGCTTCACAGCACCAGTACTTTTGAACTCTCTCCCCAACCTCATCAGAAACTTCCTTGTGCGAGTTATTATTCATTGGGCTTCATGGGCGAGTAACAATTTGATTTGTTCTCTAAAAACGTATAGTATGTATGTTGTTTAGAATTTTCTTTTGTTTAGTAATTATATTCGCTCAATTTCGATATTGTAAAGTTTTTCAAATAAATCCCAAAAATGTTTTAAAAAGAAACTTCCTATAAACACCTTCAGGAAACGCCTGGCGACTTGGTTGTTCAACAAATATGACTAAGCCGCTAACCGCCTGGCTATCTTGACTATGAACTTAAACATTGTATATATGTGACCTGTCTCTTCAGCACCGTGGACTGTACAAGCGTTGTGATGGGTCTGAGCGTACACAAATGCAATGAATAAAATATGCTATTGAGTCAAACAAAAATCTTAAGACATTAATGTAATTTTACTAGCTGGAGGGACAAATATTTTGAAGTGACTTATTTTACGATAATAATCAGCCGCACCTGCTGCTACAGTTTAACTGCCTGCCCCCACAATGTGCAGTTCCGTTTTACTGAGACAAACATGTTACTTTCTGCTGATACCTCGTGTCCTACTCGGGATGCGTGGCGTCACAACAGGAACCTTCAGGAGCAAGATAATGCATGGTTTCCATCATGCAGCTGCGCTCCTGACCCTTCCCAGAAGAAGGGAGGGGCTGTTTAAAATCTTACTCTACCTAGAGGCTGGATTGTCCGTGCCTTGATGGTATTGCTCTGCTAGCTCCCAGTCAGGACAGTGTTCCACTCTACAAATCCATCAGTTACTTCCAGGTAGAACGGTAGGTCTTTTCCATGTTTTATCCTCCTGTTGTACACCAGGCAGGACGATTCAGGGTCCACTGCTTGTGCTGTAGAGTGCCGTGCCACCTCATCCTTCCGCTACCCACAGACTGGTCAGTTCGATAGTTTGGGCAGCAATTCTACCATCTTTATTAGACTGGGAAGCCTCTTCAGTCATGCCTGCTCATCCACATGACCACCAGGCTGGGAGAACCATTGGCCGTTGGTCCTTTTACACTAAGCCCGCATGCCATTGCATCTCCTAGCTTCTCTCGGATCTCTAAACGTACTGAAATTGCGCACAGGCTGGACCTCCAGCAGCGTGCACCAGGTTGGCAGTTTCTCTATGCATGCCCATACCAGCTACCCCCAGATTTGCAGGTTCACCAGGCAAGCCAGAATCTCTTGCCTCTCCATCAGTTATCCCCAGCTGTGACAGTGCACAATTTCTTCAATACTGAGTCAGGTTGGCAGAACTTCTTCCTACTCCTACCAGCCAGACGATTCTCCTTTACAAGTTACCCCATGCAGGTAATGAATAGGTTTTTATAAAGCACTTTGTGTTTGATTCCTCCCGCTCTACGCTTTGTGGGAGATATTCTCACTCAGTTTAATGGCACTCAGTTGATTGACCTTAAAACGACAGAAGGGTGAGTCGGCCCTGCACAGTCTAAACAAGAGATGGAAGAGGAATATAAATCATTGGTACGTGGTACCACTAGTTTATTTGCTTTTTACAGAGCATACCATTAGTTCAAAGGCTCAAGAAATGAATCTTGGGCGCTTTCTCTTTCTACTGAGCCAAATATAGAATCGGCTCAGGCCAGACATTCAACCACTGTCAGTTTTCCAAGTGTGCCTGTCTCTGGCTCTCTGTGTCTCTCTTTAAGATTTGTATTAATCCATGTCTACCATCTTGACGTGCAAACAAATAGTTGCTTTAACTCATTAACATGATGTTTTCAACATCATGAAATAACCACGAGCTGGAAGATTGTGACGTAGTATCTGCATATCTATGCGGAGAGGATAGTTCAGGGGCAAGCAAGACAACGCAGGTTCGAATCCCAGTCTCCACTTAAACTCGTCTTCGGTGTTAAGAGCGTTTATAAAACTACAGTTATTATTATGTATATCTTTATTACACAACTTCTTTTATTACATGTCTTAATTCACTGAAAGTACAGTGGGTTTAACTATATTTTTCCGGTTGTATTATCTTACATTCTAGGAGTTAGTTTAGCATTCACGATGTGAAAATTAAAGCCACAATATTATTTTGCCTTAATATGTTGCTATAAGGAATTACATGTTGTCATTTGGCGTTAATATGCAATGTGTGCTTTTTGTAAATAAACTCTGACATTACTGTGGGCCTTGAAATCGAACAGTTTTAGCCAAAGTTTTTGATCCTGGTAACACCACTTCCGCCTAATACCCCCATCTGTCCGAACATCCCACTTCCTCTTTGTTAATGCAGCCTTAGTACCACTAGTTACTTTTTTCCACTTCCACCGCTGGTCTAAACTTGACTCCAGAGCACAGACAGACAGATAAGGTACGCGCTCAACTCACAGATAACTTAGTGGTTGCTTGTTTAGCAAATTAGTGAGCTGGCCCACTCTTGTTACTCTCTAACGGGCAGATTCCGCCTATGTGCTATAATACCCCATATGCAATCCCAGCCGGCAGCCGGGTAAGTCTCCCGCCCTTTAAGGATGTCAAGTAATTAACCCATCATGGGCAGGTCCTGCCTGCCTTGTGCTCTTGTTAACGGTCGTGACCGGTTGCCCTCTAAGGCTGGTCTCATGGGCTGCCAGCATATCCGTCATGTCAGCTGTCGGGCCAGCAGGTTTGCTAGCTGTCTCCGCGTGCCAGAGGCAGGTCCCGCAGTTGTCATCACGCCCTCCTGCCAGCCCCGGCCGTGCCACCATTTCCACCAGCTGCTTCAGACAAGAACGTCCCCGGGCAAAGGCAGCCGAACCTGGGGTGCAGTCCTGCGCAGATTTCCGGTTTGGATTCACTCCCGCCCGCCCATTTCCTCGGGTGGAAAGTTCTCACAGTCGGACCATGGAGAGCAGGAAGGGATGGTCAGCCGTATACTGGGTAGAGCCGCTTCCCCGCCGCGCCCAGTAGAAAAAAAGGCACCAGACAGGTTTTTAAAATTAAAAATTGCATTCGCATACCAAAGGCTCCCATGCAAACTGCAAATGCGAGGCTAGACTCTGCACTCCAATGTGACTTTTGCCTGGTCGTGGTTCCCGGGTAGTTTTCGACTAAACGCGTTAAAATGTTTTCGATTATGCTCTAAAGGTGGGGATGGGGAGGGGGATGGTGGCATGTATGCAAGCTTGAAGTGGCCAACTCTCTGGGGTTCCGCTGTGCCCTGTTGCGCGAAATGCCCCCAGGCGTGGAGCTGGAAGTCACAGGTGTTAGGAGTGTGGCAGGGCCAAAACAGGTAATGGGGGCGGTGCTATCCTCAGGCATACCCCCCCCCCCCCAGCAACCCCTCCCCTCACCTGCGAGCTTCTGAGCCCCCCAGGATGCAAGGTCATCCCATGATCCTAGCGCAAGGTAGCTCTAGTGCGACAACTCTTTGCGCCTCCAAGAGCAGGGGGAGCAGCCACCTTACAAGCTGCATTAGTTGGAGCCCTTCCGGCAGTCACTTCCCTCGGGGAATACAAAAGTGTTATTACTTGTTGCCTTTTAAGACCGACTCCTCCATCAGCCACTTGCTGGAAAAGGATTTAAAACTTTTCAGTGGCATTTGTTGATTCAGCTCCCTGCTGGTTGGCTGTCTTGGGCATTTGTCTCCATTATAATTGACGCGCCATGGAGGGCCTCTGACTGCCGCTCTAAGCAAGGGCCCCAATCATCATGTTGAAATAGGCCCCCACACATCCTCAATCAGGCCTGGAACCTGGACAGACCACTCTCTCTCCCGATGATCATTTGCAGTAGTTGATTCTATTGGAAGAGATTTGAAACAGGACGGAGATCGGGGTAGGGGGACCAGACGTCCCGGTTTTCTCGGGACAATCGGCCTCCGGGAGTTTTTTCATATTAGAAACCCCGTCCGGGATTTGCATGGTTGGGTGGCTACGGTAATTAAAATATTAATTACTTTTCACAATGCTTTCAGAATTTTGATATTGAGGTTTGGCTCGAACCCCCAACCTTTCAGGTACAAGTCACAACACTCACTGACTGTGCCAAAGAGCCTGGCTCGCCAGTGATTCTGCAACAAGCCATGTAATAGCAATTAGAGAAAACGCTTGGTTTGAATTAACATGCCGAGATTCACAGACAAAACTGCACAAATGAGACATACAGTTTATGGAAAGGAGAAGTGCTGGAAGTATGATTGGGTGTGGGTGTGTTGGGGGAGGGGCGGTAATAGGTGGGCTGCGATGGGGTAGTCCCTCTTTTTTGTTGTTGGTCGTCCCTGTTTTTCGTTTTGGAAACCCGTTCACCCTAGATCAGGGTCTGTATGTGACGGCAGTATTCTTCGCGAGCAAGAAATGCGGTCGACGGTGAAGTGATGGGAGTGTTTTGGGTTCTCATGGAGTGCTGTTGCCCTGCATGCCCAACACCACGTGTGCGAGGCGCAAACCTCAGGAATGCGCCTTTGCCGCCTAGTATAGACTGCTTCATTCCGCGCATTCCAGACCTTTTTTTTCCAGCTGTGAAGGACTCGTGCAGCTTGTGATCTCCCCCACGCTTTCAGCCCGTTGCCGATGACGTCTAACCTGCATGGTGCTCACCCCTCTCACCGCCCCCTATTCCGGGATTACTCACCGCCCCCTATTCCGGGATTACTAGAAGGTTCAAATACAATGTTCTCTTAGGAATGTGTTTTTAGTTTTGTTTTTCAGGATAGCTCACCTGTTTACTCCCCTCCACCGGTTAGTGAGTCCCCCCAGCCCCACCTCGCGTGCTTTAAACAGCAGAACAAATCGGTTCTGCCGGCTGGCTGAGCGGGCATCTCTTCTGGCCAAGGTCGTCATTTGTTTGAAATCTGGGGTCAAGTAAGGGGCTTTGAAAGGGCGTGTAGGGTTGGGAGTAGAGCTCAAGTCCCCAAAAAAGTGTGGGGACTCTGACTTGCATAATGGAAGTGACGTCACCAGAAGTGAACTAATCTTAAAATCCAGTCTGCAAATTTAATTGTTTATTTCTCAAAGTGCACGGGACAAATAAGCGTTTGACAAGAGAACACATCTTCATATAACATTATAGCCAAGTATAAAATGTGCGCACATTTTAGCTCTTAAGAACCTGGAACAAAACACGTCCTAAATAGCAGCATGGCAATATGAGGGATTTTCCAACTTCGCAAAAGGCTATTAGTGTGTGTAATGTGTGACCCCTCCCATGTGTATTACTACTTAAGGGGATGTGTCCCTCCCACGTGTATTGCCCCTTTAAGATGGGCCATGTCACGCCCAAGCTAATAAAAGCAGCCCCAGCAGGCACGTGCAGCAGAACGGCTGACGACTCCAACTATGGAACCACTTTGTCCGACTCTCATAGTGGGCATACAGGTATACACCATGGTCTGGGACCCCCAGGTCCAGCCCAGGCACCCTCCATCCAGGATGCGCCAGACATTCCTGTTGCTCTGGCACCCAGGCTGTGCCCCACAGCCTCTCGGGGGCCCTGCCCTGCAACAAGAAGTAGGTCCGGGGTACCGTTATCACAGCATGGTGCTGGGCACCCCAGCACCAATAAAGCAGATTGTGACCGCCACCGGCCCCACAACATTGGTGACGAGTGCAGAAGAGCCCCTGTGATGCCTCTGCTCCGTCCCTGTTCCTCCATTGTTTTTTTTTCTCCCTCTTGGGAGGGCAGAGGAGGGTGAAGGGACGAGGAGCGGCAGGCCACCGTCGCGGAGACGTGAGGGGTGCCCCAGCATGACTTCGCTGCGGTCCTCTGTAAGGCGGGGGCTCATGCGGCCGGGATCGAAGCATGCATGCAAACCCCCCTTGCCGCAGAATCCCCAAAGCAGAAGTCATGTTGCTCCCCCGGTGGAGAAGAAACTGAGCAATCACAGCCGCGGGTAATATGTTACCTCCCGCCGGGGGAGATTTGTGTGTGCCCTCCCCTCGCGGCATTCCCGCAAGAAAGTGTGCAACCCCCCACAGCACCCGATGCTCGCGAGGACTACGTAGAGTCCTGTGCCTTTGTCTAGCTCTATTGGAGACACATTTCGGCGCCATAGGGAGGAAAATAAAAATGTTCCACCCGTAGACCATTTTGGTTCATCTAGATGGACCATAGAAAAATTTGAAGGGTGTATGGACAGGTTGGAGAGGTTCGTCTCCCTTTCGGAGCAACCCTACCCCTAAGAGACCTCGGGAGGACCCTCCCTCTGTGCCTCCTAATTTTCTAAGAAATTTAGGACCTTCTGAGGAGGATTACACTTCCATCCACCCTGAAGACGAGATCCAGATGGACACGTATCAGGACATTTATGATGAGGAGGAGGATACGAACTTCCTAAAAAAAAAAAAAAAATACTGTTGATGACCAGACGGATCCCACGGGAGACTGGGAAGACAGTCACCAAGTCGAGGCAGAACCATGGGCGCTCCCTACTCATGACCAAGACCCTGATGTCCTATGTTTGGACTCCACTCCGGCACGCCAGGCTACCCCAGTGGACGATCAGATGGTGTTCAACGCAAGTCTTTGTCGCAAAAATACCGTCCAGCAAGTAGCAACCCCTGCTACTTGTCCAGGCACCCCACTCCCGAGAGTTTGGTGGTGCAGGCGGCTATGGCCCCGGCAAAGCAGGCGTTGTATCCTAACATCCCTCCGGATAGGGATGACAAACGTTTTGGCGAAGACAGTGTTTTCTTCAGAGGGTATGGTGCTTCAGGCGGCCAACTCCATATGTGCCTTGTCTCGTTTCACGCACACACTGTGGCACTGTGTTGCATTAGCGGCTGAACATATTCCCGAAGGGGACGAACGGGATGGTTTCCTTGCTATGGTTCAGGATGGCAAGGATGCCATGTGTGAGGTCATTCAGTCGGGTTTGGACATGGCGGATTATGTCAGCCGGTCCATGGCGGCGAGCACAGTAATACGCAGGTTTGCGTGGTTGCGGAAGTCTGCGTTCGCTCCTGATATGCAGTCCCAGCTCCTCAACATGCCCTTTAACGGTGAACATCTTTTCGGCAGCAAGGCTGCCGAGAGCCTTGAGGTTGCAGACCTGCAAAGCTGCAGCAAAGTCGTTGGGCGCTGCAGTTAGACAACCTCAGCCTTTTCATCCTAGGGGACAACAATGGAGGGGAGGTTCCTTTCGCTATTACTCGTCCTTCAGTAAAGCGAGAGGAGCTAGCAGTCAGAGGTCACCGTAAGAGTGCCAGAGGTGGAAAACAGGGTACTCGAGGTGCCAAGGCCGCTCAGGCAGTTGCCTCTTTGCCCTCGGGCAACGCCGCAGCCGCTACCACTCAGTCATGAGGCCAGGTCCCATGGTTCGCCTGTTGGGGGAAGGCTGGCGCAGCATCTTGTAGAGTGGCGAGCCATTACTTGAGATGTGTGGGTTCTGGAGATCATAACAAACGGCTACTGTCTTCCCTTTCGGCAGAGGCCTCACGACAATCCACCTGGGAACCTCTCTTTGAAGAGTCCGGATCCGCTCCTTGTGCAAGAAATTCAAGCCCTGCTGGAGAAAGGCGCCATAGAACTGGTGCCTGTAGCAGAGAGGAACAAGGGATGGTATTACCCTTATTTTTTGATTTCGAAGAAAGACTGGGGATTGAGACCCATCATGGACTTGCGCGGTTTGAACAAACTCCTTAGGATGGACAAGTTCAAGATGGTTACTCTCTCTCAAGTCCTCCAGGCCCTTCAACTTCAGGACTGGTTGGTGTGTCTCGACCTCAAGGACGCTTACTTACATGTGCCGATCCATCCCAAGTACAAGAAGTACCTGAGGTTCGTGGTTGGCGACTCGCACTTTCAGTTTCGGGTCCTGCAGTTCGGATTGACCTCCGCCCAAGGGTTTTCACCAAGCTCATGGTGGTGGTGGCAGCGCATCTCAGGAAAGGGGATTCACGGCTACCCCTACCTGGACGATTGGTTGATCAGGGGGAGCTCTCCCGAGCATGTCCTGGATCATCTGTCCGTCACCTCCCACTCCCTTCACAAGCTGGGCTTCTCCCTCAATTTAATGAAGTCCCATTTGACACCAACACAGCGGCTCCAGTACATCGGAGCAGTGCTCGACACATCCCTGGGGCAGTGTTTTCCTCCCCAGGTGAGGGCTCTTCACATTCAGCAGATGGTGCACAAGTTTCAACTTGCCCAGAATCTCCCACCGTCTGAGTTCTTGAGACTGCTCGGCCTCATGGCATTCTGCATTCTTCTGGTGCCAGAGGCTCGTCTGTGGATGAGATCTTTGCAGTGGGCTCTCAAGCTCCAGTAGTCTCAGTCCTCCGCAGGCTGTCGGACCCTGTTCTGGTGCCGCCCTCGGTCGCCCAGGACCTTCTGTGGTGGGCCGTCGTAGGCAATCTGATGAAGGGGGGCCCCATTTTGGCTCCCCTGTCCGGAGCTGACGATTGTGACGGACGCATCCCTCACGGGATGAGCAGCTCATGCCAACGAGTTGACAGCGGTCGTTGGTCTCCGTCGGAGTCCAGACTCCATATCAATCTGTTGCAGCTGAGGGCCGTCAGGCTAGCCCTGAAGGCTTTTCTGCCGACTGTGCGAGGAAAGAGTGTCCTGATTCTAACGGACAACACGGTGGCCATGAACTACCTGAACAAAAAGGGGGGGCAGGGTACTTCCTCGGTGCAGGGAGGCGATGCAGCTCGAATTCTGGGCCATACAGCAGGAAGTTTTGATCTCGGCTGTTCATCTGGCCGGAGACGACAACGAGACGGCGGACGCTCTGAGCAGGCAGAGCACGATCTCTCACGAGTGGGAGCTGCTCAGGAGATTCTCCTGGAGATCTTCGCCCTTTGGCGGACCCCTCAAGTGGATCTCTTCACCTCCAGTGTCAACCGGAAGTGCGAAAGGTTCTGCTCGCGGGAATTTCCTCCAAAAGGAGCCTTAGGAGATGCGTTTGTGGTCATTTCCACTGCAGTACGCGTTTCCTCCTGTCCCCGTCATCCCGCAAGTACTGCGGAGGTTACGGAGGTTCGGTTCCCGGATGATCCTCATTGCTCCAGCGTGGCCCCGGAGGACGTGGTACCCGGACCTTCTCGACTTGTCCATCTGCCCTCCAAGTCGTCTTCCCTACCGAGACGATCTGCTCTCACGGGAGGGGGGGGTCGGGTTCTCCATCCAGAGTTCAGATCCCTCAACCTTCACGCTTGGCTTCTGAAAGGTTGAGGAATAAGGATTGGGACCCTCTCGGCCAGGCGGCCGGCAACAAAGTCTCTCTAGTTTTGCCGTTGGAGAAAGTTCTGCAACTGGTGCAGAGTTAAGAATGTGGATCCTTTTGAGTGCGACATTCCCATGGTTCTGTCTTTTTTGCTTTCCTTGGCCCACAGGGGCTTGCAAGTGGGGACCATTAAAGGTTACCTGGCTGCGCTGTACATCTTTAAGCGCTCGTCTGAAGAATGTTCCTATTTTAAGATTCCTTTAATTTCTCAGTTTTTGAAAGGGCTCACTAATGTGTTTTCTCCGTCACCTTTTCTGATGCCTGGTTGGGATTTGAACCTTGTTCTTAAGTTTCTTTTGGGTGCTCCGTTTGAGCCTTTGCATTCTTGCCCTTTGAGACGGTTAACTCTGAAAACTGTGTTGTTGGTTGCGGTTACTTCCGCTCGCAGAGTGAGTTACAGGCACTTTCAGTTAAGCCACCCTTCACTGTGTTTCATAAGGACAGGGTTGTCCTTAGAGTTCGTCCTTCCTTTCTTCCGAAGGTGGTTTCGGTATTTCATTTGAGCCAGAAGGTTGTTCTTCCGGCGTTCTATCCTCCTCCACATCCTGCTAAGGAAGAGGAGAGGCTCCATAGGCTTGATCCTAGGAGAGCGTTGAGCTTTTATATTTCGCGCATGTCCCGGGTCAGAGTGGACGATCAACTTTTCATTGGTTACGGTGGAAAGCGTTTGGGACAAGCTGTGACGAAACAGACTGTCTCGTTAGATTATTTTAGCTATCTCGGAGTGTTACCGCTTGGCGGGTAAGGACCCTCTGGCTGGCTTGCGGGCCCATTTTACCAGGGGAGTGGCTGCGTCTACTGCCCTGCAGAGGGGTGTTCCTATTCGTCACATCTGTGATGCAGCCACCTGGGCTTAGGAACATACTTTTGTACGCCACTATTCCCTTGATTCCATCCGAGGGCAGGATCTGGCCTTTGGCAAGGCAGTCCTTTATTCCGCAATTTGATTGGGCATGCTAAATTTGTGTTCTAAATTCTTTTCCCACCTCCTTGCTTGGTACTGCTTTGGGAGCCTGTCATAGATATGGAATACGTCGGAGGACCCAATCCCCTCGAAGAAAAAGTTACTTTCTAACCTGGTAATGTTCTTTCGATGGGATGGTCCGACGTATTCCATATCGCTCGCTCCCTACCTTCCCCGCTGCAGAATTTCCTTTGCGATTGCAGCTTGCGTTCCGCAAGGCCTTGTGTGTCTGACTGGCAGAAAACTGGTGGCACACGTTCTGGGGGAAAAAACTACAACTGAGGCTACGGGTGTCGTGCGTCCTACTTACCACATCGAGTGATGTCGGCCGTCGGAGGATGTCTTCGGGGACGGCGCATCGACGTCATCGACGCAGGCGCCGAAGATTTTCCGAAGCAGCACAGTTGTGGACATTACCTGTCATAGATATGGAATACGTCGTCGGACCATCCCATCGAAAGAATGTTACCAGGTAAGAAAGTAACTTGTTCTTCACTACTGTTCCTTCTCACAACCCACCTCCAACTCCGGGTACTGCTCGCTAGTCTATGCACAGCATGTGATTCTAAGCAGATTAACAAGCATCATAAGACATGCATTACTCACCGTAATAGCATTTCTGATTATTGTATCTGCTTAGATTCACATGCGCCCACCCTGCCTCCCCACTCGGGTGGAAGGAACATGGACGTCTCACTACTTTCTCTTTGCGCTCACTCACAGTAGCCTTGGGCTCCCTCATGGCAGAAAAAATACAATCAGAGGGACCTCGGCACGTGAGGGATTTTGGGTACACTACACGTCACAATAGGGATAGTGTTACAGACACGCCTATGCTGACGTCCCTTTTCGGTCCCCGAAAGGCAAGATGCAATACTCTGTGGTTACCACTGGATGACGGACCATATGCACAGCATGTGAATTTAAGCAGATACAATCGTCATAAATGCTATTACGGTGAGTAATGCATGTCGTGTCTCAGCAACGTTTGTTTTGTTCCTTATGAAAAAGGAGTGTAATGTCTGACCCTCCCATGTGTATTACCCCTTTAAGATGGGCCATGACTGCGTCATATCCCAAGTTAATAAAAGGAGCTGCTGCAGGTATGTGCAGCAGAACGGCTGCAGACTCCAACTATGGAACTCCTGCGTCCGTCTCATTGTGGGCCTGCAGGCCTACACTGTGACCATGGCCCTGCAGGTCCTTTATGGTCTGGGCCCCCAGACCAGCCTGGTGCCCTGGGTCCAGCCCAGGCACCCACCATCCAGGATGCTCCAGCCATCCCCAGTGCTCTGGCACCCAGGCTGTGCCCCACAGCCCTTCAGGGCCCTGCAACAAGAAGTCTGGGTGACCTCCCCCTGTCCCGCAGCACCAATGAGGCCGGCCGCGTGACCGCCGCCGGCCCCACAACAGTGTGGTCAGGTGTCTGGCCTTACAGCTGGGCGACATGATTTGAATCCCTAGCGTGTACGGTTTACGCAATGTGGGTGCAGCAAATTTAAATTGTACTTGTTTGAAAACACACAGGGGTACAGTGTCCGCCCTCTGATAAAAGTGGGCTGATGCAGTTTACCCACATGTTCCCTCGACTTGTGCTCTGGTTGGGACGGAGTCATTCGAATATCGGCGAGCACTGTCTAAAAAATAAAAATAAAACACCAATACTATCTCTGCAAGCTGGGGAATCGTCTGTGAAGTCGGGCCCTCAAATGCCTGTAAGATTGCTTCAGTATAGAGCAAGAGACATTGCTCAAATGTTGTTTTTCCAGATTTCCACCTCTTACCATTGTAAATGTTAACATTTCCCAAGAATCTGGAGTGTGTTTAGCAGCAAAAGAATAAGCAGGCCCCAAAACATAGATTTCCATAGGAAATATTTGCAGTTTCAGGATTTCACCACAGTACCATGTTCCTGGGTCCCAGCAGAAAAAAAAGTAGAAAAGAGCTTATTCGAATGGCTTGTGCCTCCCAACGTATTCCACATCTTTGACATGTAATGTCCACAGCTGTGCACTTCGGAAACTTTTTCGGCAGAGGGCGTCCTGTGTCGATGGGGTCGGGTCAATGTCCCTCGAAGGCCTCCGTCAAGGGTGACGTCACAGGATGTTATAAATGGGATGCACAGCGCCTGTAGCCTCAGTTCCGTTTTTTCTGCAAACGTGTTAACTTTGTGAGACTCAGCGCGCCTCGTGTTCATCATTACGATGTCTTTCTCTTCGACCCCTCCGACTACGCGGTCTGGCTTCAAGACCTGCTGGGACTGCAAGTCGAAAATGTCGCTCACCGACCCCCCCCCCCCACTGCATTTGTTTGTGGTGCCTGGGTGAGTCGCATCACACAGACTGCTCGAAATGCCAGTTGCTGACTGCCAAGGCCTTGCGGTAGCGTAAGGTGAAACTGTAGGTAGGGGCTCTTAGTCTGTTCAGTCCCGGACATCCAAGCCCAATGGTGTTTCCACCGACGACTCGAGGGGCGAGACTATGCGTCGGAAGGAGTCCCGGGTATCTCGGTCTCGGAGTGGTTCCCGCCACTCTTCTTCCTCGTCCCGGAACTCTAGGAAGCACTGTCACTGGTCCCCTTCCCTGTCCTCCTCGGAGGATGGTGCCTCGAGGAAGGTTATGTGCCCAATGAAGTCCTCGACTCCGGAGGAATGGGCAGAGTTTAAGCAATCTATGTTAGCGATTTTTCAATCGCAAGGCACGGGTCCGGTCGCGCCTTCTGACGAAGCCGGACAGGATCAGTCTAGTACTGTGGCTCGCACACCTTAGGGCTCTCATTCACGACGCAACTCGCATCGGGAGCCTTCGAGGTCCCGTATCGACAAGAAATCCAAGTCACAAGAGATGTGTCTCTAGGTCTCGATCCTCATCAGCGAGACCGCAGTAACCTACGGAGGGCTCGATGCCGGCGTCACCCCTGTGTCGATGCCAAAGCCTTCAGCGCTCATGACGTCGAGGTTGTCAACGCTCTCGGCATCAAAGCCTTCGGTGCTATCGTGGCCTTCGGGGATTTTTTCTCAATTTGCCTTTGGAGCACCCGGATCTCGTGGATCCTCCAAGGAAGGCTACTGGGAAGTCTGTGCTGCCAGTTTTGGCCTCCAGGCCCTCTTCTGTCCCCAGCCCAGGGTTCAACTCCCACTGGATGACATTTATGAAGAGGAGGTAATGTCTGAGGTTTAGGACTCTGGCTCCACTTTTTTCTGGAGACAGTCAGTTGGAGGAGTTGCGGCAGACCCTCCATGATGCCAGTGAGTTGGACACTTCTCCGGAAGTGGAGTTCAGTAGGCTTGAGCCTGGGGCTCATGCAGAGTCCTCATACAGTAGGCTCATGGCGAGGGGTCTCGGAGTATCTGGGCTGGTCCAGTCCTCCTGGAGACTTTGTGCTGGATGATCTGATGGACATTTTAGATCAAGGTCCGTCCCTTGACCCTGTTTTGCCATTTCATCTTATCTTGCAGAAAAGTGTGGCAGCTGCTTGGCAGTCCCCGGAATCTCTTGCGGCTGTTAATCTTTGACCAAGAAATACCGCCCTTCCGTGGGTGACCCCAGCTATTTATCTACTCACCCCACTCCCGAGAGTTTGGTGGCTCAGGCGGCTACGACTACCTCGAGGCAGGCGGCGTACCCTACCATCCCTCCGGATAGGGACAAGCGCTTCGACGGTTGGGCCCGGAAGGTATTTACTGCTGGGAGAATGTCCTTGAAATCGGCCAACTCCACGTGTGCCTTAGCAAGGTTTTCACACACTCTGTGGAATTGTTTCTTTGGCGGCTGAGCATATTCCCGAGGGGCAAGAAGGGGATGGTTTCCTTGCTCTTGTTCAGGACGGCAAGGATGCCATGTGCGAATCCCTTTAGTCGGGTTTGGATACGGCCGACAGTGTTAGCCGATCCATGGCTGCGAGTACCCTTATATGCAGATTTGCGTGGTTGCGGTAGTCAGGATTTACTCTGGATGTGCAGACCCGTCTTCTGAACATGTCCTTTGATGGGGCACACTTGTTCGGCAGCAAGGCTGATGAGAGCCTTGAGAGGTTGCAGACCTCAAAAGCTGCGGTGAAATCTTTGAGTGCCGCGGTGCGTCAACCTCCGCCTTTTCGTCCTAGGGGACAGCAGTGGAGGGGAGGTTCTTTTCGTTACTACTCCTCCTTTGGTAGAACGAGAGGGGCCGCTAGTCAAAGGGCCAGCGAAAACGCACCTGTGATGGTCTGGGAAATCGTGGTGACAAAGCCGCTCAGGCAGCTGCCTCCTTGCCTTCAGGCGTTGCCGCAGCTGCTTCTGAGCAGTCATGAATGGTAGCCAGTTATAATATCAACAAAAAAAGTCGAATGCAAAAATGTCGAAAAAGAAAAATTCCCAAAAAATTATGTGTTTTTGTTTCTCCATTTGTATGTTTATTTTGGGTTTAGGTCGTAAAAATAAATGGGGGGGGTTGGGAGGGACCCCATTAAAAAGAAAAGAAAAACATTCAAACATTTTTTTCGAAATATTTTTTGACATTTTTGCAGTCGACTTTTTCACTATAAACCGTCATGAGGCCATGTCCCATGGGGGCAGACTATCTCTGCAGCTCGAAGAGTGGCAGGCCATTACTTCAGGTGCGTGGGTTCTGGATACCATAGCCCACGGCTACTGCTTCCCTTCCTTCAGCGGCCTCACGACAATCCACCGGGGAAACCCTTTTGAAGCCTCCGGATCCGCTCCTTTCGCAGGGAATCTTGCCGCTGCTGGAGAAAGGCGCTATAGAACTGGTGCCTGTAGCGGAGAAGAACAAGGGATGGTATTCCCCTTATTTTCTTATCCCAAAGAAAGACTGGGGATTGAGACCCATCATGGACTTGTGTTGGTTGAACAAACTTCTCCGGAAG
This sequence comes from Ambystoma mexicanum, assembly GCF_040938575.1. NCBI lineage: Eukaryota > Metazoa > Chordata > Amphibia > Caudata > Ambystomatidae > Ambystoma > Ambystoma mexicanum. The sequence continues at coordinate 234,835,654 of NC_090934.1, forward strand.
GACAAGTTCAAGATGGTCACTCTTTCTCAAGTCCTCCAGGCCCTTCAACTTCAGGATTGGTTGGTGTCTCTGGACCTCAAGGATGCTTACTTCCTTGTGCCGATCCATCCCGCGCACTTGAAGTACCTGAGGTTTGCAGCTCGCGACTACCTCAGGTGAGGGGGGATTCCCGTCTACCCCTACCTGGTCGACTGGCTGATCCGGGCACGCTCTCCCGAGCTAGCATTGGATCATCCTGGTGTCACCTGCCGCACCCTCCACAGGCTGGGCTTCTCCCTGAATTTCAAGAAGTCACACCGTACAACTTCCCAACAGCTCTTTCATCGGGGCCGCGTTGGACACATCCTGGGGCGGGTGGTGTGAAGTGTTTGCCTCCAAAGGTAAGGACTCATCACATTGTGCAGATGGTGGACAAGTTTCAACTTGCCCAGAGTCTCCCGGCTTTCGAATTCTTAAGGTTGCTTGGCCTCATGGCATCCTGCATTTTTCTGGTGCCAGAGGCCAGGCTGCAGATGAGATCCCTGCAGTGGGCCCTCAAGATGCAGTGGTCACAGTTCTCCGGCAGGATGTCGGATCCCGTTCAGATTCCACTCTCGGTCTCCCAGGATCTTCTGTGGTGGGCCAGCGAAGGGAACCTGATGAGCAGGGGTGGGGGCAGTTTTGGCAACCGTGGCCGGAAGTGACGGTAGTGACGGATGCCTCCCTCACCGGATGGGGCGCTCATGCCAACAATTTGACAGCCAGCGGTCGTCGGTCTCCGTCAGAGTCCAACCTATACATCAGTCTGTTAGAGCTGAGAGCCATCAGGGTAGCTCTGAAGGCTTTTCTGCCCTCTGTACGGGGGAAGAGTGTCCTGATCATGACGGACAACACAGTGGCCATGCATTACCTTAACAAAAAAGGGGGTGGATAGGGTCACTTCCGTTGTGCAGAGAGGAAATGCAGCTCTGGTTCTGGGCCATCCAGCAGGAAATTTCGATCTCGGAAGTTCATCTGGCCGGAGACGAATATGCGGTGGCGAATGCTCTGAGCAGGCAGAGCACAATCTCCCACGAGTGGACTGACTAATGTATTCCTGCCGTCCCCCTTCCAGGTGCCGGTTTGGGATTTGACTTTGGGTTTGAAATTTCTCATGGGTGCTCCGTTTGAACTTTTTCACTCTTGTCCTTTGAGATTACTGTCCTTCAAGACTGTGTTCTTGGTTCTGGTTAATTCCGCTCGCAGAGTGAGTGAATTGCTGGCACTTTCATCTAAGCCACCCTTTACTGTGTTTCACAAGGATAGGATTGTACTGCAGGTAAGTCCCTCTTTTCTACCAAAGGTAGTAACTGAATATCATTTGAGTCAAAAGGTGGTTCTCCCATCTTTCTACCCTCCTCCTCATCCTGGTAAGGAAAAGGAGCGGCTCCATCGGTTGGATCCTAGAAGAGCTCCGAGCTTTTACATTTCTAGGATGTCCAGGGTGAGAGTGGACGATCAACTCTTTTTAGGATATGCTGGACACCGTTTGGGCGAGGCTGTTACCAAACAGACCTTGTCCAGGTGGATTATCCTCACCATTAGGGAGTGTTACCGATTGGTGGGTAAGGACCCTCCTGAAGGGTTGCCAGCCCAATTCACTATGGGCGTGGCTACTTCCACAGCCCTACATCGAGGAGTCCCTATTAGGAACATTTGTGATGCAGCCACATGGGCTTCAATCCACACATTTTGTTAAAGATTACTCCCGGTTCTTTATTCCGCAATCTAATTGGGTACTCAATTCTTTTCCCTCCTCCATTTACTGGTACTGCTTTGGGAGTCTGTCAAAGATGTGGAATACGTTGTAGGACACAATCCATTCGAAGAACAAGTTACTTACCAACTGGTAACGTTCTTTCGACTGGATGTTCCTCCAGCGTATTCCACATTGCCCTCCCAACCTGCCCCTCAGGAGAATTTCCTATGCGATTACAGTTTCCGTTTCCGCAAGGCTATGTGCAGTCAAGCAGGCATGAAACTGGTGCCACACGTTCTGAGGGAAAAAACTTAAACTGAGGCTACCCGTGCCGTGCATCTTATTTATAACATCCTGTGACAGCACCCTCGACGCAGGACGTCCTCTGCCGAAAAAGCTTCTGAAGTGCACAGCTGTGGACGTTACATGTCAAAGATTTGGAATACGTTGGAGGAACATCCAGTCGAAAGAATGTTACCATTTGGGGAAGTAACTTGTTATTTGCAATCCATTCCCATTGACATCTGTTGACCGAAATTGGCCATTAGTGGGCACACATTTCTTGTCGAGCTGAAGAATAAGTTCCATGTGCAGCATTCCAACACAAAAATATCCATAAAACAATAACTTTATAGTGGAAGATCATAGGAACCTAAAACAAAATACCTATTCTATATAAAAAGTAAATATTTAAGCCAGCACAAAATCAGAATTCTGTACAATTATGGATGTTAAGGAAAATGAATAGCTAAAAAAAATATGCATTGGTCGTATCAAGTCTCAAATTCAGTCCTGATGCATACATTCTAATCGTCTTTATTTTATTAAGCAAGCACGTTCACATTAAGTTATATTACATAAACAAAATGCCTCTCCATAAGATTAGTAGTGAATTTCTCTCCATTCATATTGCACAACTCGATAACCCCGACTTGCCAGTCACAAGAACAGGAATGAATGTCCCCACCACTTAGTCACAAGATTAGGGGAGCAGGTTAGATTATAAAAAGCTTGCCTTTCACACAGATCGCCAGGCAATTATCATCATTATATAGGATGTTACTGGAAGTCGATGGCTGGCTGGGGGAGAACAGACATCAACTGGAGTGCTGGTTTTCCATAGACTGCAGAGATGATCCCATTTGAAAGGAGATGAGCAGTCTATACTGGGTAACTATGCAACAGCTTATGTAACCTTGCAGACTGAGGTTCCAAACTGAGCGGGTCCAGACTGATCCCCAAAAATATAAGAAGCCCCATTCAAATTGTAAGTACTCAATCTGATAGAACTCGAGATTGCCATATAAAATTGTTAATGGTAAACATGGTTATATGGGTGGCTGGGGAACAATGAGATACTAGTTTTAACAGGATTGCAGGGGCCGTGTAAGCAAAAATGGCCCTGTATCCTCTATTTGAAACTGAATGCAAGTGAGATTTAATTTCCATAAAGCCCAATGCTTTTTTGTATTGAGGTGCAGTTTAAAATGGACTGCATTTGTGCAATTTAAATGCAGTTTGTTTCTTTAGAATTATACCAAATGGAAACCTAATTGGTGTCCTACCTGCTGTAAGGAAGGCATAGATAGTATCAAACTGTGAAGACACACAAGTGATCGCAGTTCAAGGGTGTTTATTAAACTTCAATGGGGTGGTAGAACACCTATCTAAACCTAAAGATGGGAGCAAGCTACAACCATCAAATAACCCAGTCCTAGTGGAGGCTGTAAACAATAATAAACCTATTGCCAATCCTTGCTTCTAAATACAAAAGGTGTGGGATAACCATGTATGCAAAAGTAAAGTGTTCAAGAAATTGTTGGCATAGTAGAGCAGTTAGCTTCCCTTCCCCACATTTTCAGCACAGCGCAAGGCGGCACGTGCGGGCTTCGCACTTTGTGTCTGGCTTCTTGACCATGAGGTACCAGTTCAACACATATGCATCAGGGCCTTCCGCCAAAGTCTCTCTCGCAATGACAGTCTCCTATTGCAGAGGGCCTGATGTAACAAACACAAGTTCCTTTCCTTTGTCTGCGTTTTCACTTTCATAAGTTCAAGACTGGTCTCCCTCCTTCGGGTTCGGACCACTGGACCCTTGGTATCTCCGACACACCATGCAGGATTCTTCAGCCTAGTTTCCTGGTCTTAACGTTTTCTGCCATGATGGTTTCTTGAAAGTAACTGCTTCCTGCCAACAAGGTCAAGGATGTTGCCCCTCACAAACCTCTCGTGCCTAGCTGTATTTCTCCCCTCGTTCAGCTGCAGACTCGAAACTGCTGTAGCTTTGTGTGTCTTGCCTCGCTCAGCGTGTGCTCTCGTGCTCCACCTTTTATCTGTGTGGGGAAGTGTAATGGAAATCTAGTGTGAGTGATTGTCGATTGCCTGATCTCGCCTGACCATAGTATTGGGACATGTCTGGTACACAGCTCGGGTGTCGGTCTGTTTTCTCCCAGAGCGGGCTGTCCATGTAAAAGTGTTCATGCAGGTAAAGGGGGGGCTGGGAGGGCTGAGTTTCTAATTATGGGAAGAGAGGGATACTGTGTCTCACCATCTGGTGGCCCACTCCCTGAGGACACCTCGACCAGGTGGTCCTTCGCACTGGTCCACCCCCAGGGCCTGGATCGAAAGGCGATGGCCATACCCTGGCCACGAGGGGGGTCCGCGGGGACTAGTGGGTGAGCCACCTTCTGGTTTCTCACACTGCGTAGTTGGTGCAGGCCATGGCACAATCAAGAAGTTCCATCACCTGACATTTATGATTTGTGCCTGTTGGAACCTTAGTTATAACTGTTTTGGGTGAGAGGTAGTTAGGAGGACTTATTTTTATTCACTGAAAATTGTGACAAAGGTAAAACGCATGCAGTCCCCTAACCTGGAATGAACAGGTAGACCTATGTGTGTTGTAACTGGGAAAGGGGGCTTTCACCATTGTGCCTGTTAATAGAAAATATTGTATCTCCAGCCCAAAACATGTAGAAAGGAAGGGAAATGAATAGAAGTTAGAGTTATGGTCCAACACTTATTTATCTCAAAAACATATTGCCTCTGACAGAGGCAAAATTGTGGACCAAAGAGGACCCAAACAGAATGAGATCCAAGAATTCACCCCCCTTCCCAAGCACCAATCCTCAACTCGTAGGCGAGGGGAATAGAAATGATTAAATCTTGGGACGAAAATACAAACACTAACTCCAAATCCGCAGGGGATTTAGGGAATAAGTTCCACAGCCATGCTGCCTGGATGGCATGAGCGTCTTCCCCATTTCACCCATCTAAAAGTGGGTACCAAAAGTAAGTTGGTGGAGGCAGAGCACGGACATCTCTCTGGTACATAGTGAAGGAGTTTAGCTTTGAAATTTGGTAATTGACCATACAATGCACGATGTACAATGCACAACGTCTTAAACTTTATCCGGCTCCCCATCGGCAATCAGTGGAGGGTTTGCAAGATTGGCAAAATATATTCTCTTCATGGGAGCAGAAGGCTCCCCTGGCGCTGTCAAGATGTCTGACACTGGATCTACTTTTCCAAACTTTCCCGGTCCTGCGTGACATCACTGCGCTAGGCGCAGCATTGTGTTTGCAGCTCAGCAAGAATAAAACTGAGAAGCATTTCGCCAGCCACTGATTCCCAACGTTGCTGAGCTGCTTGGAATCTCGTGTTCGGAAGGGGGGGGACACGATCGTCCCAGGTCCCCAAGCGTTTTAGCATGAGGCAGAGGCCTGGAAGCCTACGGTAGGGACCCGGGGAGGTGATGGCGACAGGGGCTATTGTGCAGGGAGAAAATTGCATGCCGGGGGTTTAGAGCGCACTGGGAATCAAACGCCATCTTGGATAATAGAAGCCATATTGAAATCGAGGCCTAATGCTGAGCTGCAGCCTGGACTGCAGGCACAGGCCACAAACGAGTATGCATGCGAAAATAGGCTGTATCATGAGCACCAGTGAGAGGCCTGAGCTGTAGATTCATAGACCTTTCATTGTCTTGTGTGTTGCCAGCATTTTGTATCGCAGGAGGAATGCACCCTGCAAGGCCACGAAGGCGTTGAGAGCTCCCTGTAAAAAGTAATCCCACGAGAGGGAGGGCACAAGACTGTGAACTTCACCCTGTTCCAGCTCTAAGTAATAGCGTCCAGATGCCCCTGCCGCAAGACCTCAGCATTCCAAGGTACCAGTCAGTTTCAGACCACCGACAATGAAGCTGTTGGACCGTGACCCCACCACCCCACCATTCGATTAAAAAAAAAAAAAGCTAGAAAAGGCTGCCTTCACCAAGGGTAACGAAACAGCAAACCTAAAACAAGGGTGTAAATCTTTGGAAGGACACCGACGTGTCTAGAATAATAGGGGTTTGTTAGTTACAATGGCATGTATGTATTTTCTTAGCCCTTGCCTGCAGTACCAGGTGCACATTAGGTTAGAGATAATGTATTGTTTTTCTTTTTATTATGAGCAATTGTAGCTTCGTGTATGATGACGTGCGAGGAGTCCTCCACATGGAAGAAGATGGATGAATGGGTCTGGGACTATTGGCTTTGCATCCCCTATGGAGCGGGTAGCCTATTTATAGGATTATACCAATCAGCCATTTGTATTTGTACCTTATGTAACCTACGTCACGGATGATGCTGTGTGCCTTTTTAATATGTTGCTTGTACTAATTTTGCCAGAATGTTCCGTGGCAGCAGAGTGCTTTGCTGGCGCATCTTTTTTTGTGTTAATCAACCTTGTTCTCCTTGCAAGAAGGAGGCTTCTGTACATTTTTGGTGACCATGAATTGATCCCAGCGACCACACCCCCCTCTCCCCCCTCCCTCCCTGCGAAGATGTAGGCTTCCAGGCCGCATCTCTGAATGGGCTGCGCCCGCCTGTAGTGACCATTCCTAAGCGTTCAACCCGCAGTGGTGTACAGGAGCAGTGTTAACAGAATTCCTTTCTGCTCTTTGGAGCAGGGTGTGGCTTCCAGGCCGTTATTGGGTCCCTGTGACGGAGGAGCTCAGATGAACACGCAGATGTAGTACACCTTTTGCGAGCAACAACGGGGGTAAGAGTGAGTGGGGAGACGTAGTTTGTGTGTGTAAAGGGAGAGTGTGAGAGACCGGCCACGTGGCGGTTTTGATAATTTTTTCTATTATTGAGAGGATAACGAGTGTGGGATCCTTTCAGAGTAAAGGGAAAATTTGGTGCCATATTTTTATTGATAAGGGGATTCAAAAAGTAGGAGCTCTGTATAATTAGAGAGCTCAGATTCCTGTGGCCAGTATATTTCAGGACGGAGACAAGGTAGTGGTTATTTTAGCTAATTGTTTTAGTGTGTTGAAATATTTTTGTATAGTAGATGGAGGCCAAGAGGGGGCCCGCAGAGGTAGTGTGCGTGTATGTGTTGGTTGTGTGGGGAGGGGTGGGCGGGTGTGTTTGTTTGTGCATGTTTGGGCGGGGGTGCAGATGGGGCGACGGGGAGGTGGGAACGGAGGACTGGTAGTGACTGTTATGTTGTGTGCGACACATAATTAAATAATTCTTTAGAGTTTAACGATTGTCATGACTCTGCTGGAGTATGTGTAGAGTGCATTGCCATTGTACAAGGATAAGAGAGACAGTATCACAAACAGTGGGTGGCTGAGACACGGGGTGGAGGAGGATGTCCCACCCCTGGCCAGAGTAGGGTACTAACAGATACTTGAACACATGAGCATGTTTCTAACAGCCAGATATAAGGGTAAACCGCTTCCGAGAATTCTCCCTAACAGTATGCCCTGGAACGAAGACGGTGCCTACCCAGGTGTGGGGAATGCAACCGCATCAGCGAAATCGCTGCAGTCTAGACCTAGAGAGGGGCTTTACCCACTTACCAGCCGCCCAGCAACTGGATACACAGTCCCAACATATGTGCCCACACCTGCCACTACCCTGCCCCCATATCAACCCTTCACCTAATGTTATTGCGCTACTGGATAATAAGTCACAGGAGGAGTTAGAGGAAGCATTGGAGTCAACGCAAGCAGAGGTGGCCCGCTTGAGGGCCATAAAGGAGTGGGAGGGTGTACTTGGGGGGGGGGGGGGGGGGGGGGTGTGGATGAGTGGAAGGTTGGAGACATTTTGTTTAAATTGGACAGCACTTTAATGTATGTGCGTGTTGGGGAATGGTGATGATCGATGGGCGGAGAGCGTATGTTATGGGACAATAAGGTCAGACAGGAACGCAAATAGAGACCTGCGGGAAGGAGAGTGAGAAACTGTGGATGAGTTGAAGGAGAAGAAAGGGGACGCATATGAGGCACCGGAAGTATCACCTAGAATAGAGAGCTTGTGGGGACTGTGATTGAGTAGCAGGTTTGGGCGGGTAGCACTGGCGAGGAAAAAGGTAAGTGATGGATGGAAGGTGAGGAATGGGCATGCATCCGCCATTGTTGCATAAAGAACCTGGGAGGGCACATGGTGTACCTTGGGCTCAGATGGCTAAGAATAATCTGATCAAAACACTTCCGCCCCTTACTGCTGTTAAGTGGATATATGCATTTGAAAAGCAGACGGCAGGAATTCCTTCGGCAGGGGGAGACATGAAAAGTTTACTTGTTGCAATTGTGCGTTATTAGGCTTGCAACGTGTGGGTCAAGGCAGGGTATCCAGGAGTGAAGCTAGATGATGCACACAATGGGGCACCGTTCAACAATATTGGAGTGCAAGTGTGAGATGCGCTGTGGCATGCCTACCCTCACACACCGGACTTGCAGTCCATAATGCAGTACACCATGGGGGATGATGAAGACCCCGCTCAGTAAATTTTAAAAGTGCAGGAGATGTGGAGACCGGTGACCAGTGGGACATATTTTTTACTTTGTATTTAAGAGAGGATTGCCCAAGGAAGTGCAGAAGGAGTTCAACAAGATAGTCGGCATATAGGCAAAGGGGTGGGCCGAGATTCAGACTATAATTATGCACTATTGTGAAAGGATTAAAGAATGATAGAGGAACGGCTCAGACTGCAGGCTGGGGAAGCAAAACTGGTGCAGAAAAAATTAGTTAAAATAGCAGTTAAAGGGGCAGTAAAAACAAATGCTGAGACAGACTCAGAGCAGGCATCAGCGCACGCAGATGAGGATGGCAGTGCTTTGGTCAGGTGGAGGACAGAGGCAGTTGTTGGGCGGACCTCAGTATCCTGAATGCCAACAAGGTCAGCAGCAGGGAAGATGCCATCAAGGGAGCAGAGGGGGATTTGGTGGAGTGGTACCCAGAGGGGTGTAATGGAGGGGTACCCATTTCCTAAAGGTTCTCCATGTTGAACCTTTAGGAAATGGGGTGGAGGGGGTGGTGGTTAGTGGTATCCCTGTGGACCTGGGACCAGCCATGTTTGTGTGTGGGATCACCGTATTGCTCGACGCAGTGCCCCAGATTGGTAAGGCATGTTGGCGGGTGCCATCTGACTTCTACCTGTGGTGACCCCAGAGCTTGTGACAGCAACAATATATTCCCTAGATGTACAAGGCCTGGTTGCGTCAGCTAAAAGGATTGTTGTGGTTGGGACAGACCTTGATGGGTGCAAGTGGCATACTGTTATGTTTTGATACAACGGTGCCCCAAGTAACAGATGCAGAACTGTTTGAGGATCGGATTGATGATGGTGTAATTGTGTTGGCAATCTGTATCCCTTGTGAAATTATGATGCAATATCGCAAAGTGCAATGTTCCTTGATGTCCCTTGTCACTCCGCCTCCCTTTACTGAAACAGATTTAAAGCATGTCCCAGAAAGATTATGGACAACAAATGCCCATGATGTAGGGCTCTTCCAGGGGGTGGCACAAGTGCGAATAATGCTCAAGCCAGGCACAGTGTTGCAACAAGCCAAACAGTATCTGCTGTCCAAAGAGGCAGAGGAGGGAATACTGGACAACATTGTTGCACTCCTGAATCAGGGAATAATTGTACCCTCCACCTCCCCATGCAATATGGCCATCTGTCCGATCAAAAAGGCAAAAGGAGGGGAGCTTGAGAATGATACAAGACTTCTTCCCTCTAAATGACATTGTACAGGCAGAATTTGCAGATATACTTGAGGACAGGTTTATCCCCAAACTGCAGGAGGCACTAACTAAAATGGTTAATTTTACTACGTGTCAATCTAACACTACTGGTCGTACCCTAAGGACAATCGGAGGTGCCCTGTGCCCTGCCGGGCTCCACATTACACATAGACTACGCGGCCATTGGGTGGGGAGGGAAAACGGGGTGGAGCTGTAATGGATCCCGTTATCTAATAGTGCTTGTGTCCCTTTTCACGGTGGGTGGAGGCTGGTCCTTGAGCACAGATATATGCTTAATGTGCCGTCAGGTTTTTGGTCAGGGAGGTTTTCCCTCATTGGGGCGTGTGCAGTGTATTAAGGTCTGATACAGCACTCACTTTTTCAATGAGCTCTTTAAAGACATAAGCACATTTCTAGTCATCAAGCATTGCATGCACACAATTTACCACCCCCAGGTCAACTGTGTTGTGGAGAAGATCAATGGGCTATTAAAAAGTAAATTGGCCAAGGTATGCACCACGTTAAAGAAAAGTTGGGTGCACTGCTTGCCCCTTGCACTGTTTAGCATGCCAACGCAATCCTGAAAGGATCATCATTTATTACCCCACGAGGTGAAAACGGGGAGGTGCATGAATATGCCCGGGTCTCATCAGGAGAGCATCATCTGGTGTTCACAGGGCGGCATCCGTGTAGAGTGACTAGTTCAAAAGTTCTGGGTGCTCTAACAAAAACCATAAAATGTATCTGGCAACAGATGGCACCACCAAGCACTGAAGTCTACACCAGCGCTACATCTGACACACCAGCAACGTTGCCTCCTCTCCAGCTATTTCCAGGACACCTTGTGTACATAAGGAACTTTTTCCACTGGTGGAGTGAGCCTAGATAGAACAGCCCCTTTGAGGTTGTTTATGTCACTCCCCTTGCTGTGAAAGTTCTAGAACTGCAATATTGGGTGCTTCTGTCTAATGTTCGCAAAGCACCCCAGGCCACACCCACCACCCAAGTTCAGTAAACGACCAAGGTGTAAAAGCAGTGCAGCACCCTGACCCCCTCACCATATTCACATTCTTGAACAAATATGTGCAACTGCACCTGAAATATCGCTTATCCTACAGGTATCCTCCAACTGATCCACCTCAACGATAAATGAAAACACTGCTGCACATTATTTGCTCAAAAAGTGCTCTCCATCTCCAATGGATGCACACGGTTCCAACCTCTCCATTTATGAAAAGTATTGTTTATGGGAATACTCTCTTATAACAGTGTTTTCCTTCACTATTATCTCTCATGCACTGTGTAGCTTGTTTATTTGCTATTTCTATGTTTGGACTAGGAATATATTTAGAGTGTACGTTTATATGGGGTGGCCATATAAAAGGGGGGGAATAGAAATGCAAACATTACAAATGGTTCTTTAACTAATGGTTCCTCAACATATGACAATGCTGCTAATGTGCCGCTATCAAATGAAGCAACTGAAATTAATACCGTCTGTGGTCCTAGATGCAAAGCATAATGTAACTGCTAATAATACATCTGTCACCCAGCAACACATGGGGAAGCTTGCAAATGTACTTAATCATTATTTCCTAATGTGTTTTCTGAAATAATTGCAAATGTTAGTTTTTCTTTGTCCTTTATGGTACTGTTTCATTATTTCCTAATGTGTTTTCTGAAATAATTGCAAATGTTAGTTTTTCTTTGTCCTTTATGGTACTGTTTCGAAACGCTTTAAAAGACAAAAAGGGACAAGTAGGATCAGTACTGAGGACGCGGGTTGGATACAATAGAAGATGTGCACCATGAATCTGTGATTTTAACAAATGGAAAAACAGAAAATGAAATGACTAAACCTTTATAACAAAATCGTTTTTTAAAATGTATTTTTAAATTGGGGGGGGGCTCCCCCAAAAACCCCATGCTTTTAAACCCATCTCACCCCCCCAACCTGGTTTAACCCCTTACCCTACCCCAAATATATATAGATATATTTTTGTTATTATTTTGTTTAGTAAGTAATGTTATTCTGTTTTCTATTCGGTACAATTACTGGATACTGTTCACCATCCAGAGTTAATAGTTGGTACGCAGACACAAGCTCAGTGGGGAAAACTAAGGTTAATGGGGCTATTATGTCTGTTCCTTGATTCCGCACGCGTTGGGAGCCCCCAAGGTATTAATGCTGCAGGAAACACCTATTTTGGAGGCTCAATGTTTAGTTCATCTGACCTTGTTCATTGTGCAGCTTGCAAAGCACTTTCCAGGTACGAAGTGAGCGACTCGAAATTATGGAGCCAGATAAACTGCAATGTGCTCAAAACCCCAAAAGTGTGCAGTGCTTGCAAAGACCGTACCTAAAACTGAAAAGCGTGACGTTCGTGGCAAGCAGATGGCAGGAAACTACAATGAGCTGCATGGTAGGAGGACTCGTAGGATTTGGAGAAGTGATCCAAAAGGTGAATGCTGTATGCAGTGGGTACTGGAATGAGCATGTGGCAAACATCACGTGGGTCGAGGCAATGGAGAAACCTTTGAAGGTGCAAAAGCAGGAAGAATAGAAACTGGGTTTTTACAATAAAGGGAGCATCTTTGTGGGGACCAACAGCAGTTGCAATAAGACATTATCTATCAGCAGCCGTGATGGATAACTATTGATTGTGCGGACCGGAGGAAATTCTGCACTTCCTGCCATTATGCAAGGGCACCTGCTTGCTGGCCTTGTTGAACTCTGCACTCCTTGTTGTCCCTGAAGAACATTTGATAGTGGGACCCGGTGGCTTGTATGTCACAACACCAACACTGGGTGTCTGATGTCCTCACCTCTGTGCTGTCGCAGTGGCCTATATTCCATATCCTGCCAGCAAAGGAGAAAAATGACAAATTGAAGAGAAGATCCAATTGTCTGTCCCATTACTGAAAGAAATACCAGATCAATATAGACTATAGAGCAAGGAAGAAAATTGTTTGCATCGTTACCAGGAGTGCAAACAGCTGTGAATGCAAAATGGCTTCAGATTGTGCGCTAGGAAGTGATCCAGCTAGCCAATGACACTGATCAAGCCTCAGCGTGATCAAGGTGGAGATGCATGCGGTACGGCTGATTATGTTGCAGAACCGCCATGTGCTGGACCTCCTTACGATCATGGAAGAAGGGGTCTGCAAGAGAATTGGCGATTCCTGTTGCACCTCTGCCCCCACTAATGATGAAGACAGCGGGCCCCTCACCAACATAATGGGGGCCCTGCACACCCTCAGCACTCGTATGCAAACGGAAGCTGGCATACAGAAGAGTTACTGGTTCGACAACCTTGTTTTCTGGGCACCATCCTGGATGGGGGCGATTGTGAAGCTACTGGTTCCTGTGATCATGGTTATGCTGGTGATCTTCTGTACCTGCCAGCTGGGACTCTGATGCTGTGCCAAAGCAGTGCCTAGTGGTGCAATGATGGTCTCAATTGTGGTACAAGAAGCATTTCGCAGTACAAAAATAGCACAGCTCAAACTGATGATCCAGACAAGCCACGCCACGCCAAGCCACGCATGGCTGCAATAGTGCAATGCCTTCACCCCCCCCCCCCCCAGACGACACCACTATTCCCCCACCAGACCTGAGAATTATGTAGAACACTGGGTAGATTTAGCATGGGGTGGAGGATGGATATATACTTGACGTGTACCCCCGAGCAATATGCACAAACTGGAAAAAGTTTACGGTCCGTATGTAGAGCATGGGTACCAAAGGAGGGGGTCACTGCCATATTTGGAAGCCGAAAGATTGGAAAGGTAAAGAATGGAGAAGGAGGAACAGAAGCCCACCTGGGGGGTTCCTTAATGTAGTACTAATGAAAGGGGGGGAATGTTGGGAAGAAGGGACGATCTGCCAGGGCCCCCCCAAGTAGTTTTGGATTAGGCAGAGGCTTCGAAGCATACGGTAGGAGCCCGGGGAGGATACAGGGGGCTGGGTGGTTGTGGTGGTGACAGAGGCTATTGTGCAGAGAGGTTAGTGCGCACTGGTAATCAAACACCATCTTGGATAATAACAGCCATATTGAAATTGAGGCCTAATGCTGCAGCCAGGACTGCACATCCAGGCCACAAACATGGAAATGTGTGTGCATGCGAAAATAGGCTGCATCAGGGGCACAGGTGAGAGGCCAGAGCTGTAGGGATTGTGTTGCCAGCATTTTGTGTCCCAGCATCCCAAGGTACTGGTCAGTTCTAGACCACTGACCATAAAGCTGCTAGATCCCCAATCGATCAGAAAGCCAGGACAGGCTGCCTTAACCAAGGGTCATGCGATTTGTGGTGCTGGGGGAGGGTGGAGCGCAAACCCAAAAATTAGGGTGGAGAGCTTTGGAAAGGAGCTAATGTGTCTGGGATAGAGTTGGAGTTTGTTAGTTACCATAAGTATCTTCTTAGCCCTTGTCTGCAGTACCCGGTGCACATTAGGTAAAAGAAAGAATGTATCATTTTTCTTTTTATGAGCAATTAATTGTAGCTTTGTGTCTGTCGGAGGAGCCCATGTGGAAGAAGATGGACAGAAGGGGCTTGGACCAATGGCCTGGTATCCCCTGTGGAGCGGGTAGCCTATGAATAGGGTTGCACCAACCAGCCAATGTGGATTTGTACCTTGTGTAAATTAAGTCACTGACGCTGTGTGCCTTAACGTGTTGTTGGGGATGGACCTCCAGGTATGCCAGAGAGACACTGGAAGTCCGCGGACTTGGAGAGCCCAACTCCCTCCTTCCCAGATACACAGAGGACTCTGTCAAGGGCAAGTTCAACCTGTGGTTTATTACAGACAAAATCAACCGGGATTGGCACAGGAACCGAGAAATTCGCAGGAGGTTTTAATGTGATCTGTTGTCAGCATGACGTCACAACCTGGGCCCTCCTCCAGAAAACCTATTGGCCCACATAATTGGGTATTGAGTATTATGCCACCTATAGTGGGCTATATAGATGTTATTCTACTGGCTCTCGCATGTTGGGTGGCTGGCCTGGTCCAACCCCAAGTTACTATCTATAACAATGTATCAGTGTGGTGGGCTTACATTGGTTTTTGCCTGTTGCTACCCACCCCTAGGGTACTAAACTGTGATTGGCTAGAGCTGACATTCCCCCAGGTCTGGGACCTGCAAGAGTGCTCAGCTCGCTGTGTACCTTTTCAAGGTAACAAGAACAGTCTGCATTCTAACTTGTGTACACCACCTTAGCTCTTGAGTGCTCGCCTACCCAATGCAACTCCTGGTCCACATTGTTGCATATTTGTGTCTGGGAGCCCGAGACCAGCTCTCCTTGCCTACTGATGGTCGCTGTCCTTTGTCTGCTTCGGCCGGTTCACGTGTTCATCCACCATGAATTTGAGCTGGGGAGCTCTGAATTATGAGGATTTATTGGCCTTTTCTGCAGCTGATCCCTTTGTCGTCTGGATTGGAATGTTAGCTGTATCTGTATCTGTAGCGGGACCAATGTCTTTTAAGCATCCTGTTTCTGGGCACCTCCTCCAAAAACCTAAAAACAAAGAAAAACTTCAAACAACATAAAACAATGCACTGCGGGCAGCCCTCAGCATCCCATACAGAGAACACATATCCCAAGCAAGACTAAACGCTCACTGGCTCCCTGTAAGGGAGCGCATCCTCTTCAAATCACTCACCCGTCACGCAGGCATGCCTATCCCTAACAGCCCCGCCATACCGCTCGGAAGCCATCCACAGAGATGGCTCTACCAGACCTAAACACACCCAACACTGCAACCACCTGTCGGTCACAACCTTCAAAAGACAAAAAGCTGGTGAGTCCAGCTTTGCAGTGCTAGCCCCCAAGAGTTGGAACGCTCTACCACCTGCTCTCAGAAAAGAACCCTCAACCTCCGCCTCCCGGAAGGCTCTCAAAACTTCCCTAAAGATGTCTCACCCCACCTAGACTTGCTCTCTACCACTCTTGGGTCTAGAGAATGCTGTAACGCACATAGCACTGTAAATGAAACCTGTATACCTTGCACTAATTCAGTACCCCTGATCTACTGTATACTAAACCATGTAAATCTATCCCAGGATAGATATGACTGTACACTGAAATTGAAATGTACCTTCTAATGTATAAATGAACTGGATCTCCAGCAAGTATCTTTGTAACAGTGCCACGATGCCCCTGGGCCGTTGGCGCTTTATAAATCCAAATTAATAAAATAAAGGCAGGGGCGACATTTGACGATGGATATTTTGGGACCTGGTGGCCACCAGGTCTTTGCAGGATCTTGAACTGTTGCTACCTGGCAGCATCATATAAGGGTGATGGCAACTACATATACATTATTCTGGTATTCCGTTAAATCGTTACTAATTGCGTTAGGATTTCGAATTCATTTTGATATTTGATTTATAAATGGTATCCCTTAACCTTCGTTAGGTCACATTAGAGTTGGAGACTGGTCGAAAGTCCCTGTTCATGGTCGCATAAAGAACGATCTTAAAGGCAGGTGTTCCATATTTTAGGGAAGCAAGCTGTCCGGGTGATGTGTTATTTATAGAGCGCCTTAATCCAAAGCGCTTTACAGAGCACATATTTACATACAAATCACCCAACCGAAATTGGTACTCATTTATCAACCTGATATGATATGGCATTTGTAATGCGCCTATACACAAGTGTTTCAAGGCGCGATGAGACAGGGGGGAACAAGGGGAGACAGACAACGATCCTACTAGGCCAAGTGTCATTCAGATCGCGCAAGTGCAAGGGTAGAGGGGAAGGGAAAAGTGCAAGGGGAGAGGGGAAAGTGCAGTACAGGGTTAGTAGAATACACGATGCCAGCTGGTGGCAAGTGCAAGTTGAGTGCCGAGAGGAGGGGCTATAGGATACAGAGACAGTCCCGTAGTGCAGGGAGGAGTGGCTGGGCCAAGGACAGAGGTCGGTAAATGGCAGATTCAGTGCAGGTTCAGTGAACCTCGGAAGGATGAAAGGCTGAGTTGGCTTTGCCGGGATTCAGTCTTGCATATCACGCTCAGATTGCAGCAGCGAGCGCTCAACCCGCTGAGCTATCTAACCGGCGGTGATAGATGCGTGTCTGCAGTAGAAATATTGAAAACATGGGTGGGAGCTAAAATGCACCCCTTTGATCGATCATAAGATGTTCCCTAGGTGCAGACTTCACCCCTTGTAGCAGGAGTTGCGCCCCATGCTGTAGAAGGCAAATGTACGTGGTTAAGGTACCTGATCAATGCCCACCGGTGGAGATGTGGCCGATAGGACATGCCTGGCCATAGTTGAAGGCAGCACTGGAGATTCGCATCGTCTCCCCTTATTTTCTCCAGTCATTCACCCTTTGCGTGTCATTTTTCGTAGTTTCCCGTGTCCCCTCCAAATAACTCAAACATTCTTTTAGTTTTTCTTCTCTAATGTTGGACTGTACTCCTATATCTAAGTGCCCATTTCCTCCTGGCAGCGGTCACCTTGCCCTTCTCCCCTTTTGCTGTCACCCCTACTTGTGTCTCCCTCATTCACACGTAATCCAATATTGAGGTTTAGAAAAAAAACTGAAAACAAAAATGTTCACTGCTGACGAGAATGCAAAAAGTGTGTATGCCATTTATTTACTTTGAAATGTTTACATAACTTGTCATGCCAGTAAAGTACCTTGTGTTGTATACTTCCCCACCCCTCATCGTCGCCCACTTCCCTCGCTCACCTGCCTCCCTTGACACACCCTTCTCACCTTCCTCCTCCGCCCCTGCCCCTACCCCCGTGTCGTCGTATTCGTAAACTCGTGTGAAGCTCTGCTATTACTCTGATGTGAGTAAGCAGCGCCAACATTCCCTCCCCCTCCCAGGGTGGGGTCGAGGGCGGGCAGAGAGGAGTGTTGTTAGTTGTTCCTGAGTGGCTGGCAGTCCCCCCCTACCCCCTCCCTTCACCTCCTGCCCCGAGTGCTGAGGAATGACTGGCATTCCTGTGTGAAGAGAGCCGGCCTCTCAAGTCTCAACTCTGGCAAGGAAGAGCAACAGTCTGCTGGTCTCCGGCCTCGCGGAGCATAGCCGATGAGCACTGGACATTTGCAGGACCCCCCCGGCCCCCGCCGAGGAGCACCTACTTACGCGCGGGACCCCCAGGGGAGGACCCAAGGCACTGCGGAAGAGTCAAGGAGCAGCCCAAGACTACACATTACACAGGAGCAGCAGCACGGAGGGTGGCCATGTGTCCCCAGGCACAGAGACCACTGGGGCCCCGCTACACACACCCCTGAAAAGCATAAGTGCAGGGAGGTGGCAGGCACCTCCGACCCGGACCTCTAAGGAGCCGCCGAGCCGGAGGGACGTCTGAGCTGCTTGAGAAGGAGGCACGCTGGGATTCGCCGGTGTACAGGAGAATTAGTCACAAAAAGCACACGGAGAGACCTGCCAGGCGGCACAGCAGCGCGGAAGCACCTGCCTGCGGGGTGGGCCTGGCATGGCTCTGATCTGAGACGAGTCTCACTTAGATGCCAGTGGGGCTCGCTCGATCATGGGGCAGGCCTTCTTCCCCAAACCGGCCAATCCGGCTCTCATAGGTGAGTACTGATAGTTCCTTATACAATGGGGGTTGGGCGGATGTGGGTATTGTTCGCTCCATGGGTCTGTCGCTGCTACTGGGGTAGTGGTTGCGGTGCAAGTCTGTCAGTCGACGTGTGGGGGACGTGGATTTGGCACTGGAGAAAGTAAACCTAGTGCCTCTATTTTGAAGGGTGACCCTGGTGGGGCTATGGTATGTAATTCTGGCTAGGTAGGTGAGGAAGGCACTTGTTTTAGGTGGTGGGATGCGGAGCACTCCGAAGCAGTTGGGGGTGGCCGTGGGAGAACTAGGGCTGCGTCAGTGCGTCCTGATTTTGCAGGTGAAGGACTATGGAAACTACGGTCTTCTGTGGCGTGGGGTGGCTCTGGGGTATGCAGTGCTGACTGATGCCTGTAGGTGGCCCCTGTATGTGGTTGTGCGAGGGAAAAACCTGGGTGTGGGCGTTGCCTGTGCCTCTGATTCTGTGAGGGTACTCTGATATGTAATGATTGGACGTGTATTTTAGGTGGGGTGGGCGAGGGTGGCACTGGCTTCTGAATTTGGTGGTGGTGTGCACTGGGTGTGTGGGAAGTAGTGCTTTGTTTAAAAGCGGGCTTGGATATAGTATCCTGTCTATATGGTGTGGGGCGGCACTGAATGATTAAGTTGCGACTCCTGTATATGGGGACGCCAACTGCTTTTTGCTGATGTTTGTTTGGGGCTGGCAGGGGCGTGGGTGCAACCCGGGGGCGAGTAGTGTTGGCTCCTATTTTCGGAGTGGGGGCAGACTGTGGATCTGGGAATCTGGGATACTGCTGTTTGGGTGATAGTGGCTATACGCAGTTCTCGCCTGTTGGGAGTAATTTAGGTGCAGGCTTGGCGTCTGCATTTGGCATTAGTGGCGAGGGCTCGGTCCTTGTGTTTGGGGGGTGGGAGGGTGATATACGGACTTCTGTTTAGTGGACGGGGTTAGCTTGCGCTCATTCTTGTAGTTGAAGATATCTGTGAGACGGTGGGTGACTGGAGAACGTTCATGTACATATGCAGTTCTGGAGGCAGGGTGGTTGGGGGAGGGGGGTCGCCCTATAGTCCCATGTGTTTTTTTTTTTCTGGGTGGCGAGAATCGCATTGATCCATCGCGACATTGTAAAAGGAGTGGGGTGCACATTGAGTTGCTGACTCCTCCTGGGCGATGGCTAGATTTGGGTGGTGGTAATGCTTGCGCCTTTATTTCTCCTGGGACTCCTTTCTTTGCTTGCACACGTTGGTGACACACCGAGGCAGTGGGGCAAGGCTGGGTCTCTGCCTCCGATTACCCGAGACTTGGAGTGCTCTCACATCCGGGCAGGGCTCGGGGGCTCGGGAGTAGCCGAGGTTCTGCTTACTGTAACATATGGTCTAGGAGGAGGTCAAAGGAAAGGACTGAATGTCATGCAGCGTCTGGGTTAAGCAGGGAAGCCACGTTGTAATGACACACAGGGGCCTGCTGCGCCCAATCATTGGTGTAGTGTGGATCCCCCCCCCTTAACAGATCCACGCGTGGTCTTGATCAAAAGAGGTAATTCAGTAGATTCCTCAGTTTTGGTTTGCTCACAGCCAGTTGGTGATGCTGCATCCACACTGGTCTCGTGCCCCGTCCAGCTGTGCTACTTGGCGTCAGCTAATGGGTTTTATGCCCCATGTGTGCACTGCTGTCATGAGTCGCGTCATTTGACTTTGACCCCCTCTTGATTTTTTCCCAAGGCACTTTTCTATTTGGAATTGTAGGCTGATCTCTCTAGGGGGTGTAAACTGAAAGACCCAATGTGCGAACATCTAGAGGGTAAGGGGGCAACTAGATGAAGGAATCTACCAAGTTCGTACAGGTTCTCTTTTTATTGTCAGACTGGTTTCGAGGGAAGTTATTCTTGCTAGGTAGGTGTGTTGCATTGGCAACGTATTTGGCCGAAGACCAAAACACTGTAGTCCCAGCCCTGGCTTTTCCCTCTGAACCAAATTGTGAGATTATGCTCTAAGCAGAACCTACTGTAATCCAAGATTCAAGGGTGGCTCTACAGCCTGTACTCACTGGTGGTACTTGTTTTCTGGGGAGCTGAAGTTTGCAGGCCCCTGTTTATGCCAATGTATGGAATTCGGGGTTAAAACCCCTTGTAATAAAAATGAAGGTATTTACCAGATTCAACAATTGGGCACTAAAGGCAAAGACAAGCGGGTCCCCATGTTCTGCCTCTCACCTGATGGACAACCAGCCTCTCTGTGAGGTCTTGATGATCTTTTTGAACTCGGCACAAGACCTTTTACAACGGGAAATGGTATGGGTTCAGATAACTGGCGGTGACTTCTACGGTGGCAACAACCACCCACCGCCCCATAGAATTACATAACGTTTTAACAAGATACTAAAGTGTGATTGTTAGAAAGTATTTGAGTGCAGAACAAGATACAAGCTGTGCGGAAACAGTGTCCTTATTTATTTTATTTCACTTTGACGACGTTTTGAAGTTAAATATGCATGTTGCACCTTGTAGGCTTCCATGCAAGAAGGCGAAAATAAATGTGCAATGACGGGTCAAAGTCCCACGGAGCATACGCTTTGCTCGCCCTGTGGGAATTTTGTGTGATTCTGCAGATTGAGTTGGAGAGCAAAGCGGATTTGCAACCTTCACCTGCCATATCCGGCTTCTCTACAGGTTGATGAAAGCAAGCGGTTTCAACAGGATTGCGTTATGGCTGCACCTGCAATCCTTAATGAAGGGCGATATTTACACTTTTCCAGCCATGCAGTGGAAATGTGAGGAGTAAAAGCGATTTTGTTGCATTTTACCGTTTGCCTTTCCAGTATGGAATTAAGATGAGTACAATTGCACAAAAGTGTAAACCGAAGTTGTTTTCTCCATGCAATTGTATAATTCAAAATAACATGCCCCCTAATGCCAACATGTTTTTACATTGCCCAGTTAATTCATCGTGTGTTTTGTGAACTTTTAAAGTCCTCTGTATAAAGCGTAGTAATAGTTTTGGTTTTCCAATCAGCAAACACATTTTTGCCACCTGGAGCTGGTAAAATGTCAGGTAGCTACATTTTAGACTAAAAGTAGAAACATTTTTATTTATGAACATGGACGGGTGATTAACGAAGAAATGAACATGTAAGGTATTGCCAATAAATGGCAGGCTGAACAACAGATTGATCAGATTTACAGGAATGGTCCAATTGATTATTGAGTGCAGGGCATTGACCTCATTTAATAGACACACCACGTACAACTAGTAGAGGATATTTATCAGCGGGACTTTTGCTAACGGAGCTTTGCCTCGAGAAAGACCTGTGGAGGTCGAAACACGTGTCGGCGCATGACTCTGGCATTTGGACACATTCAACTTATGGATTGCTTGAATTTGAATTATTCATATAATTAATAAACATAAAATAATATCCAAAATGATTTCCTGCTAACTAACAGAACTTGCATATGGTTTGATCTAAGATGATGTCAATAAGTTGATAGCGCATCCAATTGTGGAGCAATTACTGTTTTTCTACATTTTAGACTAGTATCCAATCCTGCCTTTACTATGTAAAGTGTGCGATCCTTTGCAAAATCCCACTGCCTTATCTGCCAAAATTAGTAGTCTGCAGAGTACAGTTTTAAAATGTTCATGATATGGCTGGGCAGTTTTTCTTACGGGGAAGGGCAGTGGGTGGAAAGCGACAAGACTAATGGAATGGGGTGTGTGAGCAGTGGGTGGGCGGATTATAAATGGAGAATAGCAAATGGAAGGTAAAATGAGTGGAGGGCGAACTAAGAGAAGGGAGAGTGGGTGGGAGAGAAGATTTAAATGGTGGTGTGGAAGAGTGCGTTTGGAAGATATGAGTGAGTAGAGGGGATTTCCAACTAGAGCAAAGTGGTTGATCCTGGACAAATCGCTTTTTTAGCAAAACCTGGCGAGATGACCATGCAGTTAACAAGAGTCGGACTCCTAAACACAGAAATCCAGTAGTAAAAAAGACAACTTAAAGAACATGGAACATGTTGTCCCTAATTGTATTGTTGTCGCACTTGAGCCTCCATTATCTCCTCCCACCTTTAACTCGGCCCAACACCCGCCTGGGGCTCTGTTAATCCTGACCACAGGCCCCTTCCCTTACACCTGCCACTGGTATTTCCAAATTGATTAGGCTTCCTCGGAACTTAAAGCCCGGCTTGATTTCTCGGTCTCCTGCTTACTTGGTTACCAGTTGGTCGCAGCCTGATCCTTTCTGCTCACGAACTTCCATTGGTGGCTAATATGAGCATTTCAGTTGCAAGTCGAGTTCTCACTGTGAACCCGCGATTATTCAATACAACTTGTATAAAGAGTTGTTTACTTGCCCCTGGCTAATAAGGGTTTCAGCTATGCGAGTGCTGGGCAAGGGGGAAGTTGTCCAGTCCAAGCACTTTAATGTAAACAAAAGATCGCATCAGTATCTGATGGATAAAACGTCGCACTCCAAAAGAAGTTGCTTGTAGGGTATGGAAACGGTCCACATGGGTCTTTCCGGACGCCAGCCACTTCACAAAGGAGGCATACAGAGCGGCTGTTTTTTTAACAGATAGTTAGCCATCTTTGTGCACTTCGTTGCTGTTCACATAATTTGCTATTTTTATCGATTTCTGTCCTACGTTTGGCCTTGCGTGGTTACTTTTTCCAGAGTATTGGGCACGGTCACTTTTTCCTAAGGCGGAAGTGGCAATCACCGCCGTGACCTCCGAGAGGAAAGTGTCATCTCCCCAGCCGACACACCCTCTCGTTACCTCGTCGTGGTGCGTATAAAATGTCATATGCTGGTGACCTCTGCCTGGATTTGAGTAGAAAGAAAGATTGCATACGCTAGTGAATGAGTGTGCGAGACCGAGGCCCCACGTTTTGGAGTATGGGAGCCCTAGCTGTTTAGTCATTGCCATAAGTTCACCATTGCCCCCGCTTCACCCTGGTGTGGGCTGGCGACAGCTGTCACCTATGCACTACCCCACCCACCTCATACGATGCGTGATCTGTTTAGCAGAGCAGGAATGATTTTATCCACAACTAAGGTGCTTTCGAGCTTGAGTGCCTTGCTTTTTCATTGGAGGCAGATCGTTCCCCGCCCTCCTCGAATATAAGCAAGCTATTAAGTTCCACTATGTCCCGGGTGAAAACTAAGCATTTTTAGGGCCCATTATACAGAAGGCATTCGAAATGATTTATTGGTTGACCTCGACACATATGTCAACAGTTTCCTAACCTATTTTTTCTTGCAGCTTTCTGCTATGGGGGCCTGTCAATCAACTGTCAAAAGATTTCAAGATTTCAATACTGCAGGGGGGGGGGGCGGCTCCTGATAGTGCGCAAAACCATTACCAACAGTACAGTTCATGCCCATGCCTTTAAAAGGCAGCCGTGTTATATCTCCAGCTCCATTGACGCTGTGTACAATCTCATTTGCGAAGTAGTTAGTGTCTGCTAAAATGTGTAAACCTCTTCACTGGGGCAATGTGTGTGCACTTTCTTCCCTTTGTCCCCCTGTACTCGGCACCTATGATATTGAGTGATCTGAAAGTACTGTCCCATTTTGTGCTGTGGCACATTGGTAGTCTGTGTCCAGCCCTACCAGGAGATCTTTTCCCCCTGCCCATGTCCTGACTTCTTTCCGTTCCCCCTCCCATTGCCTCCTTACCTGCATTTGCTGTTGTGCTTGGTCCGTTGTAGGTCAGTCCTGCAGTTTTATTTTTTTCTCTTGTGCTCCAGTTCTCATTTATTCATTTTTTTCCCTTGTAAGTTTGTGGGCATGCCTGACTTTTGCCGCTTTTTTGCTTGCTGGCGAATTTCTCCTGTGCCCTTGTGTTGCTTTGCAAGATCGTGTTCCTTTTTTCCCATGAGCTCCTTGGTCTGTGGCGCAGTTCTAACAATATTCCACAGCGGATTCTTTTCTCCTTTTTTTGAGTCTTTAATCTCTTCACCTTTTTGACTCATTTCCCCTTTGCCTCACTTTTTCCTCTCAGATCCGGGTGGATTGATTTCTCCTTTAGTTATTTGCTTTTATCTAGCACACTGCTGCCATTTTCAAGGTCTCTTAACACGTTGGGTTGGGTTTTATTAGGAACAGAAGTGGTGGCACATAAAGGCTTCACCGTTGTGTTGATGCCTGCTGATGAGAAGGACCCAGGATCCGTGTGCTGGTAGAGCACTTTAGATAGGTGTATCCAAAACAGGTGCCCCAGGTTTAGGTATCCTGTTTGGTTTGCTTCTTGCAAAGTCTGCCCTGAAGCAAGATTTCGTCAAGGGTTTCTGTGTTGCCCTGTGACAAGTTGCTGCGTGTGCTCAAGTGAGTGGGCAATACCTGGCATCGCCTGCCGTGTGCGTCTATAGTTCAACGTGGAAGAGAGAACGGCGAGCAAGTTCGTGAGTGGGGCAAACAATCAAGCCACATATTGTTGTAAGGCAGAACATACTATACCAAGGCATGGGGCAGTAAACCATGTACTCCACTGCCCTACTGTTCTGCCTTCCCAATTGGTTGAGATAGCCTGCACTGCAGGCTGGACAGGAAACCGCTTCTCCAAAAGTGTATGCTGTTAATTTAAGACTGTCGCAATAGGGCTTGGTACATATGAGTTTCCCTACATATCCTCGGCCCCACCAGTGCAGCACCATCAAACACCTCAGTTGCTCTTTTTCTGCTTACTTGGTTGGACATGGGAAGATGTTTTCCATGTGCCTCCCTTTTTGGGGCGCTGGTTTTTGCCATCACTGCGGGGTGCATTTAAAGGCACTGCACAGAAATCCCCTCACCTGAAAAACCACATTTTAAACACTGCCAACAAAAACGTCTGTGCTTTGCTTTCCCTGTCACATAAATAGCAAGCAGTTTAACACTGTGATCCGAATGGCCCTGCGTTGCTTTTATTGCATCTGAATGCCAAGAAGTTATGCACTGCATAAAAAATGGCCTTGTTTTACATTTAATTCACACGAGGGGCAAGCCTTTCAACACCACAACCAGACACAGCTTTTGCTTTCCATTTCTCTTCAACAGCAGCCCTTGAAACCATGCGAACGAAAAATGGCTTGGCTTTTTCTTTTATTCATGTCAAATTAGAGAACCCTGTGGCTACCCCTCACTGTCAAAGGACCAACAGCAAATGCAAACTTGCTTAAAAAGGAGAAATTAAAGAATCCTGTGACATACAAGACAGGATTTCAGACATTAGATGAAAAAAACGGCTTGCACACGTGTGGGAAAAAAAAAATTACTTTAAAAGGCCACAGTTAAAAGACCGCACTGCTCGCACAGAAATGTCAGGGAAGTATGCTGGGGGGGGGGGGGTTGACTAAAGCAATGTACATTATGTTTCCAGCCACAATACTTCAGTCACCTTTGAATAGGCCCAGAATACTGGAAAAACCAGTTTGGGCTAAGCAGGAAACTTCTCAATTAAAAGCCCCATTTCCCACTGGAAGTCACACCTACTAGTGAATCATCCCGCAATGACGTGATGTTACTGAAGGCGCCTTAATTCCCTGCTCTGCCAGACTTTGAAGGCAGGGACTCTGGGATTTCAAATAATGCAAGTGTGGCTAAAACCTGACTGGGCGGTGTGAGCTCCAACCTGCACCCACTACCAAGAACAAACTGACAACTTCAAAGGGAGGCATAACAATCTCTGGTCACCGGCTGTGGGGGATAAAGCGCCCCTCCCACAGAGGACAGATCTTCCCAATTGACATTAAAGGACTGATTCCATTTTTAGGCATTTTTACAGCAATAGGAATGATAAATAATTTTGTTTTATGCTATGTTGTGTAATTTCCTGGTGGTTTTTAAGAGCTAAAGTGCAGTTTCCAAGGACTTTGGGTACTGAAATGGCCAGTTAAGACTAGTGTCTGGCTGGCTTGTAACATGTGACAATTGAGATTTGATGGAAAGTGAAATTAGGAACATGCTTGATCATTTGCGGAGTCATAACTGTTTATACATTTTATGAAAATGACAATAATGTGCCAAAGGTCCATGCTACATTGTACAGAGTTGGCGATTGGCTAACCTAAATCCCTATGACCCACTAAAACCGCATATCTATTTCATTTGGCCGGGGCTAGTATAAGTATGAAGTTATGGTACATAACTGGTTTTTGTCAAAAACTGACCAGGGGTACGAAGAATAGTAATAAATGCAAATCTACAGATGGCACTCTCTTCCCTTGAACCAATCATGCCAGTGGGTGGAGAGAGGAATGGGTAAACTGTCCTATCCGAGTGGTAGGGATAGTTACAGAATACTCCCTCTAGATTGTAAAGTTGGTGATGTAATTTGTGCTCTATAAGGGGGACAGTACTAAGTCAGAGGGGGCACGCACAAATCAGTGGAGACAGGGGGAGGACAGAGAGGAGGCAGCTGAACCATACCATCTTTGAGAGTGCAGTGACCAGACCCCTTGCCTAGCTGTCCAGAGTGTCATGAGATCCCGCTGGCTTGCGAGAATCCCAAACCAAGGCTTACTTTGTAAGTAGCAAATAACCCCAGCCCTAAATTGCATAAGCCCTTCCTTTTTGTAGCATTGCACCCATTGAAAACTGCATTGAAAACCTAATTGAAACCCCCATTAAAAACCCCCGAATTTCCAGTGTAATTCAGTCACCTTCCCATAGAACAATCTGTTTTTAGCCTGTGTTTGTTAGCATATTCCCTTTGGTAAACCTCTGTGTCTGCATAAATCCCTAGCATATTTTTAAGTAAATAAATTCCCCCATTGAAATTCACGGTGCAAGTTGGTTGAAATTTGAAATTAACCACCTTGTGCCTGGTGTCTTTAATTACTATAGTCATTAAAGTGTTGCCTCAAAAGAATGTCTCCTTGTAACTGAAAACCGAGTTTGTCCGTGTATTGTGTGCATCAACTCACAAATTCCTATTGGCATCTGTCCTATTAAAACCCCAAACCGTAGTCCCATTGAGAGCAATCCCGTTTGCCTAGAAGTCTATCTGTTATGAGTCTCTGTCGTGTCAATGAAAACAGATTTTCCTATTCTGAGCTAAACCCATTCCCTGCATTGCCTGTTTTTGTAAATCCAGTGTAAAATGAATTTCCATTTGCCATTGTAGGTTTACCTTTTGCCTTTGTTCTCTCCCAAAACCGATTTTCCTACTTTATTTCTATTGTTGCAAGGTGTGCTGATTAGTAGTCTCTAAGCTTCCTTATCTCTTCAAGTGTAAGCAATACACATTTGCCTTCGTTCTGTCCCCTAGCAGTTATGAGTAATAATAAAAATCCCATTCTGCCATTTTTGCTCCAAAAATGGGTTTTCACTTTCTTTGCTCCCTCCCCATCATATGGTGGTGGGTTTTACCCCAAAATTGATTTTCTCTCTCTATCCCTACTCCTTGACACTGCTTCCCATTCAAAGGTATGAAGGTAGCTGATGTTTGGGTGTGTTTCAGGGACAGTGCTAAACCGTTGGTGTTATCTCTTTTTAAAATTGTTCTTTTTCTGTGTTGCCATTAAAGATTGTGAGAATTGTAACAGGATATCTTAACCTAATTCCTAATTATTTAGTAGAGATTAGTGCATTTGTTTTACCACAACATTGGTAGCTGGGAAATGGTGTTTTTTTGTCGCCCTTTTTCATGCATTTTTTTTTCTTTTTTTATTATTGTTTGGCTGATTAATTTATTTTCAATTTCAGTTTATATATGGCATATTAAATCAATTCAATGTAAAACATTTTCATAGTTCATATTTAAAATCAATTCATATACGCAATTTTCAAGCCTCTAACAGGATATGATCAAAAAAGAACTTCAATTACAAAATTTTCGTCAGATATTAAGTGACGTATTTACTAAACTCAAAAATCTATAACACAGATAAAATCCATATAAAATATTCTAAAATAGATCCTAGGATATCAGTCTTTAGAGTTCAATTTAAGAAGGTCAAACTGTGTGATTGCTATTTTAACTGACATCTTCCTTCCAGTAAAAAAGGTAAAACCATAATTGATTTGTTGACAATATTTCTTGGTTATCAAACATTCTCTTAAAATAATTACGTCGTATATCTGTTTCCTGGACTACTAACCAGCAGATGCTTCAATGTCTGTGTATCAAGACAAAATTGGCAAATATTTTGTTTCTTTGCAATTATATTTCGTCTGGCTAAAATGTCTTTTGTTGGCCAATAATAAATTAATAAATATCTTGATGCACACCGGCCTGATTCCTGGTCCATTGTGACACGGGGTGTTTGTGGAGGTTGGGTGTGAGACGGGTTGGAGGCCTACTCAAAAACAAAAACGTGGTTTATTAAAAATAAAAAGCGCTTTATTGTAAGCCACATTCCTTGTTGGGGAAGGAGTCCCTGGTTAGAGTGTGCCGTGTAATAAAACTGTGACGTAACCCCTCCCTTAGGGGCGTTTTTCAATTGGATTGGACACATATTTCTTCTAAACATTGCCTCCCTGTCCGTGCTTGCTGTTGACGACAGGGTTTAAGTGGTGCATAGGATGTGGTAACCACTTCTCAGTGGTTGACCCTCACAAAGCCTGTGTGAGCTGTTTCACGAACTTCCTTCTGATAAATGTGTGTTTGTATCAAACCCAGTTCGCTGAGTGCACACCTAGTCATGCTAAAGAAGAGTCCAGTGTCTGTCCTCTGCAAGCTTCATAGAGGGACAGAAGACTTTGCATTCTAGCAGTAAAAGGGAGTCCCAAACAGACGCTGTCTCCAATTTGGAATCACCTTTCAGTACTGGTGTTAAGATTGCCACCTCAGGTATCAAGGGACATTCCACCTCCAGTTCAGGGGTTCTCTCCATGCTTACCCACTTGTGAGTACCTCTCAATGGAAAAACACCAAGTTGCAAGGCGTGGCCTTCGGTCCCAGACAACCTTTTCACTCCAGATAAGCCTTAGAAGTACCAGAGAGGTGGGATCCTGCCTCCGCTCACTCTAAAGAGGCAAAAGTCACTGTAGGGGAAAGCAAGGTCTCTAAGAAGGTGGAGCCCAGTTACTTTAATCTCCCTCCAGGGTCTGGCTTTAAGACTGCTTCAGCGGTAGCAAAGTCAGTTACTTTGGTATTGGCAAACCACCAGCCGGCAAAATCCTGTTCCTCTTTTGACCATCCTAAGAGGAAAGATTATAGTGGGACCGGCTTCAGTACAGATGAACTGTATTTCAAAACAAAAGAACCATGCTCATTGGCATCTACTCTCCCCTAGAGTAGACAAGGATCAGTTTCCTTTCAGAGCCTATTCATGTCTCTGATGCATAGGCCAAATATTTACTTCCTTACGATTACTTTTCTGGTACTGTCCTGGGGTTTTACCCATTCTTCCCTGCAGGGATGAGTAAGGAAGCCACTGCCTCATTCATCGTGTATGTTCATAATAGAAGACCATTTTAGTATTGGCTCTAGAGTCTGGGTAGTATTGCACCCTAAATAGTGTAATCAAATAATTTATTATATAATGCATCCTGTGGAGATATATTCTGTTCTATTTAAGTTTAGGAAACAAAGGTATTAGGGCGATATATGCCTGATGTCACTTTTTTAGACTGTAGCACTTAAACCTGCAGTTGTGAGCTTAAGGTGCTCACTGTGCTTTACTGCTCAGGAGCTCCTATGGGCATACACTAGTTTTGTAGCAAAAACAGCTTCTATACAGATACATTAAGCTCTTTAATGCAATGTCTCAAACATTCAGAGATGTGGTTTTGAGTTAACATTCGTTCTATTATTTAATCATAAAGCTCATTGAAAGCAGCAGCAAGGCGCCAAGCTGAAGCCACCTGCTAAATGCATGCATGCATAAGTAGTTCAGCTGGGACGGA
Source organism: Ambystoma mexicanum (assembly GCF_040938575.1). Lineage (NCBI taxonomy): Eukaryota > Metazoa > Chordata > Amphibia > Caudata > Ambystomatidae > Ambystoma > Ambystoma mexicanum. The sequence continues at coordinate 234,865,779 of NC_090934.1, forward strand.
CGTTTGCATTTCAGACATCCCTTCAGCCACGCAGTAGGCCTGTAAAAAGAAAGCCGCTGTCCATTTTCTGTTAACTAGCTTTCTAAGGACTCCCGTTACAAGGGACGTTTTGATAAGCAAGCCGGCACCAAATTCCCTAGATTTTTTTGACCGATGCACCTGAAGAATATGGAAGATAAATGTGCTTGGAGAATAAGGGGTGGTACCAAATTATTATGTATTCCAAATGGGGGTAAGGCGGTACCCACAGGACCCTAGGGTAAGTAGTTTGAGGTGATTCGTCCGATAGTGGATGACAATAAGGGGCATTGGTTAAGAAGGGGAATTCCAATGTTTCATTACATTTTTTATAAAAATGCTTTCCACTCGCAAGGCTGTGCTGTTGCTGGAAAAGCAGAGACGGAGGGGGAAGGATAGGGTGCGGCGTAGGGTTTAAGTGTAGCTCAATGTCATATTTTTTATGCTGATTTTGAATTGCTTAACTGTCATGTGAGATATTGCCAAGCTAATATTGTATTGTGCCTTGCTTCTCATATTGATGTTCATTCTGATGCATTGATTTCTGCATCGTTGAATTGCTTGTGGAGTTGCTAGAAAGGGATTTGAAAGCCTTTAGAAGTGAAGTGCCTTTCCTTACAGAACAATTGGCGGACTAGCATTCAGTAAATTGTTTCCTTATTTAAGGTAGTACTGTTGATGTCAAGTGTTTTGTGATAGAAGTGTTTTGTGCTCATCTAATGTTAAGATCCTAGTTGTGATGATTGTGGATTTGGTTATTATTGAAACTCATGGCGCACACGCAAGCTTTGGAGACTAAACTAGGGATATTGTTGTGACACTTGCAAATAGTGTTTTGTACGTTGAAGTTGGTTTTTATTGCCTCCAGTGCATTGAATGCGCATCACGTGTAATATTGGAAATGTTTATCAAAATCTTAGCATTGTTTATCATATGTCCCTTTGCATCTCCTTCTCCTCTGTGCATTAGAATACGTTCAAACCGGTGACTGAGTAATAGCTGCACTCCGTGAGTATATTGCAAGGTTCTTATAGTTGCTCTGAGAGAACTATGAGAGGGAAGCATAGAGCAACTCTCAACGCAGTAGGAGACATTCTCGTCTCTCCAGTTGTCTGTAGCTGATCAGGTTTTCCAAAGCCATGACAGCGGGGAACCCTAGCCCTTCCCATTGAAGGCCCTTGGAAGCCGGATTCTTACCTGGCTAGTAAGTTACATATTTGCCACAGTACCGCCTCACGTTTCTGGTACACCTGCAAAAGAGGTTTTGTCCGTAGTTGCATTCTCTCCCGAGGTGGATCCTGCCTTCAGCCCCAATCTTCATTACAATCTTTCTAAGCAATGCTCAGGTACGAAGACCAATGGCGTTGAATGTATATCGGAATCAAATGAACTTGCAGGGCTCCAACTTTTTCCAAGGCTGATATTTCAGTTTTAGAAAAATCTACATATCATATGGCTTCACCAGAGGGACATTCCAGGGCCTTCAGATCCCTCTTCAGATTTAATGGATTGTATAACTACTGTGGTCATGCAGTCTGTCATGTCTGACCAGTTTTTGGAGGTCTACATTTTGACATGTGCTTAACTCAGATGCCTTCTACTCCAGTTCGTCCTCTGGTGGAACCCGTGCTCCACCCACCCACCCCGCCACTCAGTTTCAGAGGGTTGAGGATCATTGCAACATTTCTGAGAAAAAGGAAGAAATCCCAGTCCATACTTCAAAACAATTTCGTAGTGATGGCTAAAGCTATGCATTGCAGTGAAAAACTGGGTGAGGCTAGATTCTGAGCCAGTAATCTCAATCTTGGAACTCTAAATGTAAAATCCTAAAGACCAGCCTTTTTGTTATGAGGAACCTTCATGCACAATCAGTTGGTAATTCAGCAGCTCCGAGCAAGGGCCAGGGCCCATATTTCACTATTTTACCACTTAGCAGATTAATGCTGTTTCAGTGCTAGTCTGATGTAACATCCAGCATTGGGAGGATCTGGAGAAGTTCAGTGATTTACTGCTTTTGGCTATCTGAGCAGGGAAAAGGTGTGTTACAGCAGTGACAGATCATTGCCAATACTGCACCCAGAGCCTTTGACTCCAATCTGTATGCACTTTTTTTTCTCATCTACAAAAGATGTCCTTCAAACTGGTGTTGGGACTACAAAATCACTTGGTGCCACTTCCATACCCGAAGTCTGGTTTTCAGCCCTCCACTGCTTTTAAAGCAAGAAAAGCAGAAAAGGGAAGTCTGTGGGTTCTCTCCTTTACTGATTTTATCCTTGAGAGAAATGTGTTCTTTTTTGGAGGTGGCGGGGGGGACTTCAGTGTCCTCTGCCACCAACTAGTACTCTGCTCCGAAGTCTGACTCCGGTTCGGGGGTGCTCGTCCTTTTATTCCATATCGGGCACCATTCATCCCCAGTGGGAAGCTTTCCGTACAAAGCCTGGTTGAGCATCACACTAGATCCTTGAGTGATCGCAATTATCATAAGGTCTTACTTTAAATAGCCCCCCCTTTGCCACCATCTTTACCACTGAAGGTTCAGTGGTCTTCGTTGCTCATGTAGGAGGTTCCAAATAGTGTCTGCCTCTGTGCCATATAAATAATTCTTAAAAGTTCTTGGTTTCTACTCCCAGAACTTCAGTGATCAAGAAAACCGGGGTTTACAGACCATTCAGACCTCTCCATGGGCAGGAACTTGAGTTTTGAGTCTTTCCACACGTCAATGGTGGCTGATCTCTTGGGGGCTAAGGAGGGATTGGCTAACATCAGTGAATCTTCATGATGCCGATCAAAATGGAGCACTGTCTGTTCTAGTAGTTCACTCTGGAGGACCCACATTACCAGCACAGGTGCCTCCCACTTGGCCTGAGTGCAGCTCCCAGAATGTTCGGTGCCCTGTGTTGTAGTGGCTCATCTTCGAAACCTACCTGGAGGAAAGGACTGGTGAGGGCTTCCTGTCAGCAGGCGAATTTCTCAAGCATGTCGTGTGCAACACGCATCACAACTTGGGGGGTGGGTTATTCATTTATCTTCCTTTCTTCCATCTAGAGGATCCAGATTATAGGAGCAGTCCTGAAAACCTCCCTGGGTATGGCCTTCCCTCCTCCTGGCAGCATTTTGACATTGAGACAGATGATCCATCATTTCAATATCAGGATGTCTAGCGGTTCAGAGGCTTTTGGGTCTGATGATCTTGTGTAATCTAGTCGTGCCTTTGGCCAGACACAAACAATTTTGCACATGATGACCAGTTGTCCGATCCTCGGTCCATGAAATTATCCATCACGGATGAGATCCAAAGTTCCCTCAAGTGGTAGACCCTAGAGGAGAATCTTCAAAGGGTCCTCCCTTTTGCCCCTTCTGTAACTTAAATCTCCAGACACCCTCCTGTGTGGATGGCACTGTCAAATTCACCAGACCCACGGTTTAGAAAGTGCCCAGGAAAGGCTTCTCTGCATACATTTTTTTGGAGTTGAAAGCCATTTTTCTGAGACTCAAATCTTTAAGGGGAGTCAGGTGTTCACGGACAGCTCAATGGCTGTTCTAGCCCTGCATGCAGGGGGATGAATGGAATCACATTCTCCAAGCCTTGTAGCATGAAGTGGTGCCTTGTGAACCATAGTTTCCCTGTTGCATCGCATCTAGAGGTTTGAGAAGAATGTGGAAGCAGACTCACTGAGCATGCTTTTTCATATCACTCATGAGCGGGAGTGGAACTATGCCATCATGCAGTTATTTCAGAAATGGGATTCCCAAGGGTGCACTTGTTTTCAAAGCAGAACAGTATGTTTCGGGAGAATGCTGTCCATTGGAGACCCCTTCAGTCTGGACTGGTGAGAGAGGATTCTTGATGCGTTTTAACAAACCCCCCCCCCCCCGCACTCCCACCCCCTCCTTACTTCGTCGGACTCTGTGCACATTCATGAGAATCACAATTGCAGCCTTATTTTGATGGGACCCTTCTGGCCCAGCAGGTGCGGTTCTCAGACAAACACCTTTCAAAACTACTGGTCTCCTCGTATCGAGACCGCCTAGTACCTGGTGGGGGGTGAGGGGTGGGTAAAGGTGGGATAATGCTTCATCCTTGCCTTCCATTTCTGAGGAAGTGGTGTACATTAATTCTTGAATATCTGACTGGAATATCAGTCATTTGTGCAGCAGAGCATTCCACAAGGAGACAATATAAAAAGCAAGTGGCTCGGGTTTTGCAACTAGGCTGCATCGAAATAACTCCTTAATCTTAAGGCTTTGTAGAACAATAGCTAGTCTTTTATGGCTTTCCTGGCAGATTCTAGCTTCAATGTTCAGTCCTGCAAACATTACCTTTCAACCATTGCGGCTTAGCTTAATTCTTCAAAGAAGACTTTCTCTCTAAAAAATAAATTGTCAGAAGGCTTTTTGTGGGATTTATTCATCTTCATCCTCAGTTCAGAGAACCAATACCTCAATGGCACCTTAATGTAGATATTGAAGCCATTATGTAAAAACTTTGGCCTCTTGTGATTTGGACTTTTCTTTATTAGATGGCTTCCTTTTTAAGTGGCCATTAGTTCGGCAAGAAGAGTAAGCAAGCTCCAGGCTTTCTGCAGAGGATCCTTAGATTATTTCAGAAGGACAAGGCTGTTCTTCAGACTATTTTGTTCCAGAGGTACTGTTTGATGTCCATTTAAACCAGGAGTTTGTTTTGCCCGTATCCCACCCAAGACCTCATTCTTCCTCATGAGAGTAGACTTTGCAAAATCGCGACGTGGCTAGAACTTTGAAGTTCTGCCTTGACAGGACCAAGCCTTTCAGGAAATCTGATTGCCTTTTTAGTACCTACGGCGGTCTTTCACCTGGAAACAAGGCAGCAAAGTTTACCATTTCAAGATGGATAGTCTTCTGCATCTCAAAAGACGACCTGCTCTCTGGTCTGTAGGTTCCTGGGACAGACTGCACGTATTGGACCAGAGCTAAAGCAGCATCACATCGGTGGCCTCCAGAGACATGTCCATATTGTAGACCTCTGTAGGGCAGCTACCTGGGCCACTAGTCGGGCTTTTGTAAGGCACTATTTTTTTGGGATGCATATTCGAGAACAGCAGCTTTCTTTGGCTAATGGGTGTTGCGCAGCATCTTTGCTTGAACCCTGGTCAGACATATGGGGTTTCCTCCAGCCATTTTATGGCTTGATAGTCTGGTTTCCTGACCATTTGGAAAGGAGCGCAGAGCAGGATGTTGGACATGGAAATAATTACTTTAATGTTAATTCTTATACTTGGTCCTTGCTCTCCTTCCTTCACAGTGCTGTCCCCCATTTGCATATTCTGTTATAACCCCCATGGCGGCAAAATCGCAGAACTGGGGGTTGTCGGTGATGCAAATGTAGGAGCAGGGCCATGCGTGCAGAGGGATGCTTGCATGTATGAAGCCCTATTCGACGTCTTCAAGTGACTGCATCCTCTTTTGGAGGAGCTATTCCCTGTTCAGCCATGGGTGATGGCTATCCCAACCAGTTGGGGGAAGGATGGAGAGCAAGGACTAAGAGTAGCTGAATCACCATGAAGGTAGTTTTGTTAGGTCTCTTCACCCCACTCCTACCACGGACCTCCGCACACAGCTTCAGTTCAGCTTGCTGTCATTCATTCAAACCGATTTTAAACCATTTGTCCCAAGGGTCAGGGAATTGGCAGATGAGGGAAGGAGTTTGACTGGCGACTCCACTCCTTCTAAGCAGAGTGCAAAGGATCATGGGAGACCTATCCCTTTGGTCCAGAGAATAGGCTGCCTGAGATTTCAGAACCCAATACACATTCATCATCTTCGGTGTGTTGATGGGCAGAATGATATCCATCTCAAACCTCCAACTTACTATGCCGTGTATAGTATACTGGGACTTTGAACAGGAGCCCAAATTCTTTGTCATTTCGACCAGATATCTATTCCAAACCTGACTCGCACAGCCACAGATGACACCTAGTCAACAACTATCCTTACCTGGTGTTGAAGCAGATTCATAACTTTTGGTTTTAGTATGTATCTGAAATCCAGCCGCCGATTCTTCATGGGTATGTAAATGAGATCATCAACCAAAAACAAAGGTTAAAAAAAGAGTGCCCCATAAAGCAGTCACCTCCCCTTGACCGAAGAGGGCCATGGCTGCAGGAAAGTAAAGGGAAACATGCTGGGATTGAAAGGAGGGGGCTGGAGGGCAGGATACGCAATAGAACATTAATAAACTCCAATTTGCGCTATTTATGCCCCCCTTGCTACATAAAGGTCTCGGCCACAGTGTATTATGCTCAAGAACAAATTGAGCCCTAGTACAAGACAATTGCGTTTCAGATGAGAGAAGGGAGAAGGGATGTTGCCAGGCAGGCCAGACTCAAGGAATTGGGCTGCCAACATCAGGCATGGGCAAGATGTTATCTAATGGAGCAGATTATGACTGAAGCATTGGCAAAAGGGTCCTTATGTGTCCTACAAAAGGGTGCTTTGTCACTCGGCCTAGCGTTCCCCGATTGTCAAAAGAAATATGCATTCCAAAACCCATATGGAGCATTTTTCTGACTTTAGGTGGCTCTCCTCAAGTGTCACAGTTTATTACACGGCACACTCCAGCCAGGGAACTCCTTCCCCTACAATGAATGTGGCGCAGAATAACATGCTTTTTATTTATTTTTTTACCTTGTCTTTATTGATTTTCAAACAGTTATAACCATGCCCTCAAACATCCAACTCCCCATGGCCTCCCCACCCCCCCTCTCCTCCAGACCCTCCGGGTGACCCATGGCAGTTCCTATACATCGACCCGCTATTGACAAACTATACACAATAGCGGGGTTCATCCCACAGACCCCTTTATAAAAGATCCAAAATCCTGATGTTGTGAGGACACCATTGAATCATGAAGTCACTTTGCAAGTAGGCGAGCACATTACCCCAATCTGATCAGAATGCCTCATAATCCCCTTGTAATTTATACGTCATCCATTCCATTGCAACCAGTCCCCATACTTTTATAAGCCAGTCATGCATGGGCGGTGGTTGAGGATCTTTCCAGTGTTGGGCAATTGTTAGCCAAGCTGTTATGACCATGGTCATGACTCCCCTCTGCTGATTATTCGAATGCACCCTTTGCTTCAAGTCCCACATGCACAGCAGCCACACCCCTGGCTTCAGCCCATCCACCCCCGGAATCATTGCATTGATTTGGTGTTTCACATCTTGCCAGAACAGCTTAATCTTCGGGCAGCTCCACCACGTATGGAGCCAATTACCGTCCTCTGGGCATCCGTGCCAGCACAGCTTACTGACCGCAGGGTACATTGCATGCAGTTTCGTTGGTACGTAATGCCATTGAAGTATCACCTTCTGCCACATTTCCCTTAGTTGGATGGAGCGGGTCAGCCTCGGGAGCTTCTTCCACAAGTCTTGCCATTGGGGCCTAGCTATTGTTTAGAGTTTCTTCCCACTTCTTCATGTAGCGCCAGGATACTTTCTCGCTTTGCTCGCTCAAGTATGTGTAGAGATTTGAAATCAATTTCCGTGTTCCTGGATCGGATGTCATAAAGGTTTCAAAACTCGTAAGTGGCCTGGTGGCCACCTCCTTAATATCCGGCCTCTGCAGCCAGTGAAGGAGGCGGTATATCGATAGTGGTCCTTTGATTTGCACCCCAGATCCTTCCTACATTCTTGAAAAGACCTCACCTTTTGGCCCAGATACATATCTTTGACTACTAGGCAACTCGGGATTGCCCCGTCCCACGCCTCCAAGTCTGCCCCCATCACCTCTCTGATGGTCGTATTCACATGTCTATACTTCCTATGAACCCACATCAAATTAGACAAAGGTCCACCCGCCATTGCAATGTCTTGGCACACCCACGGGTTGTGAGGGGACTGATCCACCCACTGCTTAACAACCCTCAACTGCGCCACTTCGTAATACCTTCTAAAGTGCGGCACCGCCAGCCCACCATCTTCCCCGTTGGCCGTGAGGTTATCCATCGCTACTCGAGGTCTCCTACCTTGCCAGATATACGCCATGACCATCTTATTCAGTCTTTTGAAGAAAGTTCTAGGGATTCGTATTGGGAGCGCCTGAAAGTGGTATAGCAGCTTCGGAAGGGTCACCATCTTCACCGCCACTTGCCTACCCCACCAGGAGATGTTCAGTGGATTCCACTTGGACAGATCCTGCTGCAGGTGACGCAGTAATGGGGGATAGTTGGCCCCATACATATTCTTGATTGAGGACGTCAGTTTAACCCCCAGGTAGGTAACCTCTTGGCGTGCTGTCTTCAGACTGGTCGTCTGTGCCAGTTGGTTCACAAGTTGCAGGTCCTCCATCAAGTTCAAAATTTTGAATTTGGTCCTGTTGATCTTTAGGCCCGAGGCTGCCCCAAACTCTTCCATTTCCAGAAGAAGGGCTGGGAGGGACGCCTCTGGTGTTGTCAGGGTCAAAAGCATGTCGTCAGCAAATGCCATCACCTTATGCTCCACACCTCCCATTGTCACTCCCTTTATTCGCAGTGAATCCCTTATTTTGATTAGTAATGGCTCTAAGTACAGGGCATACAGAAGCAGGGTGAGAGGGCACCCCTACTTTGTCTCTCTAGGCAGAGGAATCTGCAATGTAAGTGTCCCATTCAGCACTACCCTTAATGAGGGGCATTTGTAATTGACCCTCACCATTGTCAGGTAACGGTGACCAAAGCCCATCCGCTGCATTGTGGCGAAAAGCTGCGACCACTCCACCCTATCAAATGCCTTTTCGGCGTCAATTGTAACTATGGTCGTCGGAACACCAGTGTGCTCTACCTTTTCTATAATATGGCATACCCTGCGGCTGTTGTCGGCTGTCTGGCTCCCCGAGATAAAACCAGATTGATCCGTCCCCACCAGGCCTGGGAGCAATCCAGAGAGTCTCTGCTAGAATTTTGGAATAGAGCTTGGCATCAATATTCATCAAAGCTATGGGTCTGTAGGAGCCCGGGAGGGCCGGATCCTTCCCCGGCTTTGGAAAGACTACCAGCTTGGCTTAGTTCATCGACTTGGTTGTCACTCCTGTCTCCCTGAAGCTGTTAAAGAGCTCTGCTAGTTTGGGGGCCAAGAGGTCACGGAACGGTTTGTAGAAGATGTCCGTGTAGCCATCCGGGCCCGGCACCTTCCCTTTTGGCAGCTGTCTTATCGCTCGGGAGACCTCTTCCACTTGTATTTCTCTGTCCAAGAGGTCTCTGTCCTCCTCTGAGATTCAAGTAATGGGGACGCTATCCAGGTATGGCTCCTGCGTTATCTTTTGAAGGCCTTCTGATTTATACAAAACTTGATAATAGCCAGCCATTATCTCGCTCATTTTCTCAGTCAAATGTATTTGCCCGTGTTTGTCTGCGAGGTGCATTACTGCCATCTTGCGCCCTCTATCCCGAAGCTGCCTAGTGAGCAATTTATCAACTCTGTTAGGGCTAATGTAGTACCTTTGCTTTGCCCGCAGAAGCGCTGTTTTGGCTTTCCTGGTCTGCAGCAGTGCATGTTGCTTCTGAAAAGTCTCATGGAGGTCTTCAGTTTCCTCATTGGATGGGACACCAACTCTTTGGATGTCTCTGATTTTCCCCTCAATATCCTCTTCCAATTTAGTCCGTTGCTTGTCATGATGGGACTTCAATGCTATGATTTCTCCCCTTAGAACTGCCTTGAAGGCATCCCACAGTGTGGCTTTCGTAATCTCGCCTGTGTCATTTTCTGCGAAGTAAAGAGCTATTTTATTCCTCTAACCTCGCCCACCAGCAACGGATCCTACAGTAGGGCACTCGGAAACTTCCACATCTTCCCCCTGTTACTGGCTAGTACAAGCGAAATCACCAAGGGGGCATGGTCCGAGAGCGCTATTGTACCCACATTAATGTCCTCAATTCTCCCCAACATTGCTGTGGAGACCCAGAAATAATCCTAGATTGTGTATTGTAAACGTGGGAAAAATAGGTGAATCCCTGGGCATCACCTCTTGCATCGCCAGACGTCATGGAGCGCCAGTGCGTCAACTACTTTCTCCAGAGCCTTAGATGGGAGCTGTATATGCAAGCCTCCTCCCCCCTCCCCCGCCCCGAGCTCTGATCCTTCCCCGGGCTCCATGCTAGGTTTAGGTCGCCACCCAGGATGATCTCGCACGTCGCAAATTCTTCCAGTGCTACTAGGGTGTCTCTCAGGAATCTGTCTTGTCCACAGTTTGGGGGCATTAACTGATGCTAGGGTGAGTTTCGCTCCCTCGATTGTGATGTTTAAAAACAGAAATCTTCCTCCTTTGTCCGCCAAACTGTTCTGCACTTTTGCCCCTAGACAGTCCTGTAGGGGCTATGAGCACCCCAGCTCTTTTCTCTTCTGCATTTGCCTGGTAGACTTGCGATGCCCCCCTGATTCTCATTTTAGCCTTGTCCTTTCTCCTCACATGTGTTTCTTGGTACATCGGTATCCCTGTGTCCTCTCTCCAGGCCTGTCTCTCAAGCTTCATCCGTTTGATTGGAGTATTCATGCCCCGCACGTTTATGCTTTTTATTTTTAATATACAGCAGATTCTTTTGAGTAGGCCTCCAACCCGTCTCGCACCCAAGCTCCACAAATGCCCTGTGTCACAATGGACTAGGAACCAGGCCGGGGTGTATTAATAAGATATTTTATTAATGTATTATTCGATGTAAATGAGGATAATCAAAATACAACCGCCACCAAAATTGTGGCAACACAAATGCAATATCCTATCTAGAGCGACCAAGTGGAAATGGGCTGTTACCTTATCTTTTGTTATAATGAAAAACAGGAAAATACAATCCGGTTGAAAAAGACGGTTACACTCGCTTTTGTTTCAATGACAAAACAGGAAAATAATTCAACACAAAGTGATAGCACCTACAGTTAAGCACTCCCCCCTGCAACACACACTCCCAAACATCAATTTGGACTTTATTCCTTTGAATGGAAGGCAGTGGCAAGGAGTAGGAATATAGAGGGGGAAATCGGTTTTGGGGTAAAGCCCACCAGCACAAGATGGGAAGCCAGCAAAGAAAGCGAGAAACAGTTTTTGGAGCAAAGTGGAAGAATGCGATTTTGATTATTTCTCACAACTGCTAGGGGACAGAATAGAAGAAAATTCGTATGGCTTACACTTAGGAGATGGGCAAAGTTTTAGAGAATACTAATCAGCACACCATGGCAAAATAGAAATGAAGTAGGAAAAAAATCGTTTTTGAGGAAAAGCAAATGCAAAGGGAAAATACGGTGGCAAATGGAAATTTGTTTATACTGGCAGTGGCAGTGACTGGCAATGACAGGCAGCTCAGGGAAGAGGTTTAGCTTACAATAGGAAAATCAGTTTTCAGTGATGAGGACAAAGGCTCATAACCGGTAGACTTCTAGGCAAAATGGATTGCTCACAATGGGAACAACGGTTTGGGTTTAATAGAACAGATTCAAATAGGAATTCATTTGGTAATGCACACAATACACGTACAAATTCCGATTTTAGTTACAAGAAGAATTCTTTTGAGGCAACACTTTACTGACTATAACAATTAAATAAAAACACCAGGAACAAGATGGTTGATTTCGAATTGCAACAATCTTGAACCGTGAATTTCAAAGGGGGAATGTTACACTCACATGGTATTCACGGGGGCGCCACACGATACTGGATGGAGGTCTAAGCGCTATCCCGGACCCCTCTCTGCTTGGTTATGTGCCAGACGTTAGGTAGCGCCTGTAACAGGAGAATGGAGGGTTAAGATACTGGTTATGTGATGGGTGGGCCCCCACCTCCCTCTGGCCCAAATCCTCTCCCTTGGGGTTATTGCTTACCTTAGGATTTTGTGCGTTGAACTCTCCGTCCTGCGTCTCTGTGCAGGGGCGCGTGGTTGGTGCAGGCGTTCCATGGACCTATTTGCTTCACTTTGCTTCACTGGTCTGTGTGCCCTTATGTTAGTTCCAGACCTGCTGTAACTCTGATTATGCTTGCTGTCTTCCAGGTGAGGTATGTCTTTTCCATCTTTATTCTGTCTTTTTCCCTCTGTCTTCTCGGCGTCTTGCTCCACTGTGCTATTCCTTAACAATATCTTTTTGTTTTCACAGGGATGGTTGCGATCTCGGAGTTGCCACGCTGATGGCGAAGATCATTGAGTTGTTGATGCGCGGAGCGCTGCACTGTTTATTGGTGTTAATTGCTAATCTGTGTTCTCTTCCCTTCTTTGTACAGGCTGCAGTGATGTTCCGGAGAGATGAACGATCGAAGCACTGCTTGTCCAGGTAAGTGCTTTGTTATTGCTGACCATGTTCCTTCTCCCTTGCAGGTTGCGGTGAAACCCGCAGATGGGCGAGGTAAGAGAAGCGCAGGGTGCTGCAAGGACTCGCTGCTTGCCCAGGTAAGAATTGTTATTAATGCTGTCCTTGTTTCTTTACCTTTGCAGGTTGCAGCGAACTCTGGAGATGGGCGAGGTAAGCGAAGCGCAGGATAGATTCAAGACCGGTTACTTCACAGGTAAGTGTTCTTGCTCGCTAATGCTGTTCTTGTTCTTCTGGGTTATTAATGGAATCCAGATCTAGGGCTTCGGGATCGGGCCGCCGGAGAAGCAGATGAGCAGGAGCTGGACACGGTGAGCGTTGCGCTGCAGGAGTGCAGAATAACACGAAGTGTGTTCTGCTGTTTGGGTGTGGTTTAAATTGCCCAGGTAAAGTAGTTCCAGGCCAAGTAGTTCCACGCCCAGCCACACCCAAAACACTAGACCGCATGGCTTGGATCTAAAGAACTGAGAAATGAGCTGTTTAATAGGCCTCATGTTGGATTAAGGTCCAAAACTGGTATTGCTTTATTCCTGATAATGAACCTGGCGGCGCCAGGACTGACTCCATGTATGTTTCTGATGGGGTTTTAAGGCCCTTGATGCCAGTGTGAAGGACTTTAGCCCCACTGCTGCCAGGGGGCTGTTATATCTGAGGGGGTCCGAGGCATGGATCGTGACAGGGAATTAATTGATTTACTTGAAATAAAATACTAAGAATTTATAGACTGAGGTTTTTCAAAGGCTGTATGCTGCCCTAAACAGGCAAACAAGAGATTCTTCTATGGGGAGATGACTAAATACAGGGGCAGTTGGGGTTTTCAATGTGGAAATATTGGATGCACTGCTACAAAAATGAAGGGTTCATGCAAGTGAAGGCTGGGGTTATATGCTACTTACATACAAGGCTTGGTTTAGGATTCAGGAAATCCAGCTGGATCTCAGGACACTCTGGACAGATAGGGCAAGTGACTGGTCACTGCACTCTCTAGGGTGGCAAGGTTCAGCAGCCTTATCTCCGTCCTTCTCCTGTCTCCCTGGTTTTTGTGTCCTGAGTCCTAGTACAGTCACCCTTGCATAGCAGAAAGGCATCACTTACTTTACGATCTAGGGGGAGTACCCTGTAATTATCAGGGTCAGTTGCCATCCCTCTGTCCGCCCCCAGTTGGGATTGGTTCAGGGGAGGAGAGCATCATCTGTCTTTCATTTGTCATCCTCCTTTTGTTCCCCTTACCACTTTTTGGCAAAAACTAGTTATGTATCACAACTTCACAATTGTACTAGCCAGTGCCATATTTTATTTTATTTTTATTTTTGAATTTGTAGAGTGCACTACAGCCCACAGGCATCGAGGCGCTATGATGAACGCAAGACGGCTTGATTCAGGGTTACAAGAATGCGGTATGAAACATTCGGTTTTCGTTAATCATGGGGAATTAGATGTGCCGATCGCCAAATTCGTACGATGTAGTATGGCCATGTGGCACATTTTTGTCTTTTTCATGAAATGTACAACAGTAATGAATATGTAAATCAAGCATATTCCTAATTTCAATTTCCACCTTTTCATCAAATCTCATAATTACATGTTCAGATCAGCCAAAAACCTAATATAACTGGCCATTAGGGTTCCCAAAGTCCCAGGTAAATGCAATTTATGTCCTTAAAACCGCCTGGAAATTGCATGAAAAATGGCATAAACTGGAAATAAATCCGTAGTCTGATGGCTGTGCAAAATGCCTAAAATGAAATAGTCTTTTAATATTAACTGGGAGTGTCTTTTTCAACATATGGGAGGGCCTCATCATTCCCCCACAGCCATCTGTCTCCCTGGGCTTGCCAGTGAACAGAGGTTTTTTTTATATATATATATATATAAGTCCCATTGAAATTGGCAGTTTGCTCTTTGAAGTGGGTGCTACAATGACTCACACCTTCTTGTCATGCTTCAGCCAAATTGTTCCTTCTTTGAAATTTCTGGGCTCCTGCCATCATGTCTGCAGAATAGGGAATTTTGATGCCCTCAGCAGCCTCACATTTTATTACGGGATTGTGTAGAGGAGAGGTGTGATATTCAGCTGGCTTTCATTGTGAAGTTCCTTCCTCAGCCAGAACCGTTTTTTCTGAAGTAGTATTACTTCATAAATTACAGGAGTTTTATGGGTGAAACCTAATATACATTTGCTTTGGTCACCGCCCACATCATGCTTCCCCGGCATTTTCTGCGTGAGCAGGGATATCGTTTTCCATTGTGGCTTTTTACAGCTGTTTTGTTTACAACACAATTGCAGGCTGTTTTTCCTTTTAATGTTTAACATCCTGTCTTTCAGGTCACAGGATTCTTTGATTTCTCCTTATTGGGTGAATTTACATTGCTGCTTGTCCATAGATGATGATGATGATGAGTAGGCCCCTTTCCACCTGGTTCTTTAATTTTACATGAACAAAAAGAAAAAGCCAGGCCGTTTGTGGTTGCAGTGTATAACTTTTCCATTCATGTGACGGGGAAAGCAAAACAGGGCCATTTTTGGTTGCAGTGTTTAAATACTTCTGTTGAGGTGCAAGGGACTTCTGTTTGAGCCCTTTAAATGCACCCCACACAAGGAAATTAGTAGAAAGGGGGGGTGCAAGTGGTGGTGGGGGAAGGTGAAGAACCCAAGCTACACATGTGACCTAACAGCCTGCCCCATATTTGTATAAGGTGTCCATTGCTTCCCTCGGGCAGAGGCGTTGCTAGGGGGGGTGAGGGGTCTATAGCCCCGGGTCTTTCGGTTGTAGCCCCAGATAGACTCTGAAGGGCTACAACCAAAGGGCTAGCTAGCCCCGAGTCCCAACGGTCCCGACATTAGTGTAGCCCCGGATCTTTGCCAGACCTAGCAACACCCCTGCCTCGTGGTGGATGCGTTGGACTCGGGGATAGGACCACCTCACCCATAAATGCCTACTTGTACTAGAGTAGAAAAGCGTGAGCTGTCTCTCTGGAATATGTTTGCAGGACATGTGGAAAGGTAGTTTCCAAATCTACCCTTTTGCACAATAAGGTACGATTTCTGGTCCGAGTATCAATTATTTTCATATTTGTGTGATGTATGTGGTTTTTAAAGCACAAAGCTAGCTAGGAAGCAACGGATCATTGTACAAAAGGGATGCACAAAGGGGCTACAAGTACAATGCCTAATTTGGAAGCATATGCTTAAAGCGAAGACATGGGGTAGGTTTTAAAAAATAAAAGGGGCCCATGTGATGAGTCTCTCCAGCTGTTTGACATTTTGACCTTGTACTCCATACCTCACAGCTGCCCTTCGCTGGCATTTTTCTTTCTTAGAATGTTCTGTCCACCTATCACTTTATCCCCTTTTCCCAAAGTGTGCTACTGAATATTGATTGTAGGCAGCGTACATCTGGAACTGTGTTCCTTTGTAGAATGTTGGTATGCAGTCATTGGTGGCATACTGTCTTTCCTGTGTCTCACTATTCCTTGATATTTTCAGTGGAACTCTGCTGCCTTGAAGGATTGCTTCTGTTGTCCTCCATAATTATGCACAGCTGTCCCTACATAGCGAGTCTTAAAATGAGTTGCTTCTGTTCATCAGGTTTACAAAACAGGTGATGGCTGGCATGTTTTTTGAATACATTTAAGCCACTTGCATTGCTCTGACCAAACCTCAGACCACCGTTATCCGCTTGCTATACTATTCCAAAAGGGGAAATGCCACATGCAAACCACTCTTGGCTCCACCCCAAAAAGGCAGTCCAGTCTAACTGCTCATTCACATTCCTTCCAGGCCCGGCTCCAGCAGGGGGGCCAGGCCCCCCCAGAGCCAGCCTCTGCCCCTTCCCCCCCAGAAAGGAGGCTATGTCAGTGGTGCTATACACTATTGGTAACCGGGGAAGTGGGGGAGGGGTGGATCTCACTCTTAATTATTCTGCAGCAACCTCAGGGACATCATTCTGAGAGGCTTAATTGCAGGAGGCCTGGCCAGGATTTGTTGTCTTGCCCTAGACAACAATTTATACCTCACAGCCATTACAGTACAAATGGCCAGGGAGATGGAGGACCATTCACATCTCTAAGTGAGGTAGCACACTTATTCAAGCAGGCTGCCTACAACTATTTTCTCAAACCTAAAATCACAATTTTGGTTTCTGTAATTTAAAGTACGTTTATTTTTTGTGTGAATATAGTAGTTTTTCACATCATGCTTACTAAAACGGTTAACTATATCAAACAATAAATGACAGGCGAAGTTGCTTGAACACAGATTTCTGCAGAAGGTGTGTCAACTGACTGGGGGCCCTTACAAATTACATTCAAATTATATATTCTGCTGCATTAACTACTTGAGCATAGGTGAAAAGATAAGGTTGGTAGCAACAAAAATGGGAGTGTGTAGTAAAATCAAAAATTGATAAATGCAAGGCTTTGAATTAAACATTACCACTACCATTTATCTGCACAACATTCCATAATTCTGTAGTATGTCTGTGCGATTAGAGAAGGGGACAAGCCATTAGCAAATTACTTTTGGTGCTGCCACCAAAAGGTGCAGTTCAATCTCAATTGCTAGACCGTGTTCCATCTGTACTGGAACAGAAGCAACCATATGAATGTTTAGGCCTTGTGGTTTAGCAGTTTGGCAAGGGCTTCTGACATTAGTGACAGGGCCAAGGCTGATGTGTAAACAATGGTATGGAATCCTGGCTAGGGCAATGACGGTGGTTCTAATTGATTCAGAGACTCTTTACCTATTAGGTACAACCAGAACGAATGCTGTGCAACACAGATAGGATGGCAATAACATGTGAGGAGAAACCCACATCCTATCAGTGTATCTGGTCATTTGCCCACCCAACGACTAGCCATGGCTATGTCAATGCCGCAAGACCAAAACCTAAAGTTTCTAGAACTTTTTGACCAAGCTCGATCACCAAACGTGTTGCTGTATAGGGCCTGCCAGTGTTAGATCTAAGTTTTCGAGTGTTTAATTACTTAATTGCCTCTTTAAATGAGCTACTTTAAATGAGCTCCTGGTGTATTAAAATTCTCTTAATGTGTCTTCAGCCAGTTGATTGTATAAGCAATATATTTGTCAATGCCTCTGACTTGCACTTAAGTCCTGTTTTAAACAAGCAATCACAAAGCCAGCAGTGTTGGCTTGCGTATAGGTAGTAGCACACTTTTGCCAGGCAACGCCATCATATGCCCAGTTACCTGCACCATTTTCCAGCTGCTCCCATTTTATGGCCAGGTGATACCCTTATGGCAGTGCCTGGAAAATGCCCATCCATGCTTAATCAAAAGCCCAAGCTGTTGGCTTTGCCAATGCATGTTGGCTTCCATTTGTCTCCCTAAGTGAGTGTCTATATGCCCAGATGTGGGTGTTGTGCTTGCCAAGCCCAGGGAATCAAGCTGCACCTCACTGAGCTGGTCCAACAGGGCCTTACCTGAAAATAAGGCTAGATTGGCAAGTATTGACCAGTTTCAGATCTTCTCATACATACTTACAAGTGGGGCACTGACCTAAATAGAATGTATCTTTATTTGGAAGATTAGTCTACTCAAACAGAACTTTCCATGATTCAAACTGATAAGTACTGACTTGATAACTTTACAGAGTTTGCATGCAAACAGAATGTGTGTTGTGAGATTTGTGTGGAAAGTATGATGTAAATCCTGGATGCTGGGTGTTTAGGCTGTGCCGCACATGAAACGTGAACACCCATAAAATAACAAAAAAGAGCGTTTTCTATAATGTTGCAGGCAAAGTATAAAAGGTGTACATCTTTTATAACTAAAAAGCAGTATTTAAATGTTTTCTATAGAGTGCAATCAGAGGTGGATTGGACAAGGGACAAATGCCAATCTCTCTCCCCTGCTCTACTATCTCCCCTCAAATACAAAGCACAGGGTTGATCAGGCTCTACCAGTGAGATCTTATCTTTTTATTGTGTTTCAGAAGCAGATTATTTACAACAGGAAATGATTAGGGATGTGAAAAGGTAAAAAGGCAGTGACCATTGCTGTGGCACTTTAAAAAAATTACATATGGTTTTAAGAAGATATTGAAGTGTGATTGTTGGGTAATTAGTAAGTAAAGGGATACAGA
Organism: Ambystoma mexicanum; assembly: GCF_040938575.1. NCBI lineage: Eukaryota > Metazoa > Chordata > Amphibia > Caudata > Ambystomatidae > Ambystoma > Ambystoma mexicanum. The sequence goes on from NC_090934.1 coordinate 234,884,206, forward strand.
ACAAGCTGTGTGAAGCAATAACCTTGTCATGCATTTCATTGCACTCTGTATGACATTTTTTGTAAGTTCTCATTAATTGCTATGCTGGAGCTTAAAGCTTCCTTACAGGAAAGGGAAAATAAAGCTACAGTCAGAGGGGATAATTTTCCAGGTCAGGCGGAGTGAAATAAGTGGCGCTAAATGCACGTAGTTCCACTTTGTATGAGCTGCAGGATTTAGTATGATTTGACAGGTGAAGTTGGAGAGAGGATTGGACTTAACAAAGTCCCCCTGCCATATCCGATTGGTATTCCACCAACATGTAGTATTTTAACGTTGGCGAAAATCAATAGATTCCTATGGGACCTGCCAGACTTTTACACCTGAAAAAGCGGGCCGAGTCCAAAGGAATCCATTGTGGATGGCTCCCACAGTCGTTAATTGTGGAAGTGATTTACACTTTTCCAGACATGTCGTGGTAAAGTAAAGAGCAAAGGCGATTTTCGCCTGTGTTTTTACTCTTTACTCTTCCAGTACTTGGTGGAAACAATTCAAATTAATGAATGGCCCTTTTGCAAAGAAGTGCAAACAGGAGAATTCCAGTCTGTGGATTCAAAACAAAATGCCCCCCTTAATCTTTTCAACAACATGTTTCTAAAATGATCAATACATTGTTAGGATATTTTTTTATGTGAATTGTGCATTTTTAAAGTAATCTGGATACAATGTAGTATTTTAGGTATTCAAAGCCAAACTTCAACACGTATTTGTACCAACTTGAGCTCGGAAGATGTGTGGTCAAGTATCTAAATTTCAGTGTAGGCTCACATTAAGGCCTTACCACTTGACCAAAGTGTGTGATCCTAGGCATATTTTTAAATTTCACTTTGCCTTATCTGTTAAAATTAGGTGCCCCTAGAAGTGATTGTTTGCATTATAAGCTATTCCAAAAAGCCCCACTCATGGTTTAATAGATGGGTAACACAGGGATTAGGGGACACACATATCTAACTGTGAAAATATCTGGGCCACATTTATTGAACACAATTGTCATTCAATAGCAAATCAAAGTAAACGCATCAAAGAGTCATCATGGACAATTGCATATTATAACCATTATGTACCAGACAATGATGTACAGGGGCACGCCCAACCAGGAGCGATAACAGGAGGCTGCAAACCCCTCAACCAGCACTGTCTGCCTCCTGATGCAGCCCTTAAAGCCCTAGAACGCCCCTGCACTCAACTAAATTAAAATGTGATGCAAAAATGCAACAAAAAATAACATTTTGTGTTTAAAATGTCATTTTGGAAATGAACCACTGATGGGAGACATTCAGAATGGGACTACTGTAGGAGGTTGTAGAATGAGTGGGTGAAGGGAGGATTGTATACATGTATATGTTATTGGAAGATATGTTGTTGTGCTCGAAATATTGTTTAGATCAACAAGACTACCTGTATTGATTGGACATTGTATGCTCTTGACATGTAAAGAAGTTTGAAAAAATAAATGTAATTTTGTAGGCAATGCAATCTCCTATTCCTTGCTTCATTATTCTGGGTGGGGGGAGGGTCTATCTTTCACAACAAGATGGAGGGACCACAAGCATCTCCTCCGGGGCCTGCTGGGAGTAGCCACAGTGCTCACAAAGGTATTATTGGGTAGACACCATCTGAAATGGTACAAAGACTGAAGGCCTCACTGCTCAGCCTTCTTGGAGGAGGAGGCGGCGGCATCACCCTCGATTATCCCATGCTAGTCCAGGAAAGGCATGCTGGGCGCTGGTGTGAATAGGTGGGAGGAGAGGTAAATGGGAACGGTGGTTAGGGCAGCTGAAGGAAGGTGACTGGACAGTGAAAGGTGAAGGAGGATCAGATATAACAGAAAGGGGAGAACAGATGGGAAGGGAAGATGGGTAGATTGATGTTGCAACACTGTTGTCTTTGCTTCTCTTTTGAAATGTACAGTTTTTTTTTTTATTTTTTATAGAGGGGTGCAAATGTATTTTTGAAGATCTTGAAAGAAATTTTTTGCTGGATCATGGATCTGGGAAATATGGATCAACGCCAACACTTTGTTTAGGGTACTCCTAGACCCACACCCAATGGAATGTGGGCCCCCCTGATCACAACCCTTGCCCACTCAGATGAAAATGCCTGGAGCCGGGGCCTGTTCTGCATGAGACCAGAAGCATCCTAGACATGTTTCGACCTATGGTCGTCATCGGTCTGGTGTAGCTTGGCTCTTTAGGCACAGCAGGCTCGGGCCTTGCGCCTGAGCATACCCATCTCACTTAAGCCGACATTTGCAAAACAGAAAGGTGTGCTGGAAGGTTTTGAATTGACCATTAGGTTAGAACGTTAAACAATGTGGTTTGGGTTCTTGCTTCAGGTAGTCCCTGTGCCCCTTCCATGTTGAGATGTCTTTTTTCACTTAACATTTTCGTTTCTTTTGGGGGCCTGAAATTCTTTATAATATATAGAGGAGGAATCTCCCATTAGGTTTTTTTTAATTTATTTTTTTAAGCGCTCCTTGACACTTGTGGCAGTGGATTCGAATATGAACTGGAGGCTCTACATCCATGCCGAATACTAACTTTATACCATGGTACCCTATCTCAGGGTTAGTCTACTCTTCATAAAGTATACCCTCAATTTATTGCCACCCTACCCTGGTACTGCCTCTGTCCTGTAGGTTTCTTATGTACGTAATTTCTGATGCATAATCATATAGTTACGGTATATCTCGAGCCTGCAGCATCTAGGACTGACATCAATCATGTATTTGTTGTTTGGTATGGAACATCAGGTCAGCAACTTTTGCAATCTGAAATAAAGCTTAATGTGCGAAATGCATGCCACTAGTTTGAATCCCAGCATGACGACTTAACCTTTTGAACTTACTGAATACCATTAAATTCACTAGTAGGAATGCAAGTAGTTTACTGTGTTTACCTATGGAATTACCTGCTGTAAACAATGTTTGTTGTTTGTACCTGTACAGCAGAAATCCACTTTAGTAAATTACATACCTTTGCCAGTGCCATATGTGTGAGGTGTGCATTCGTATTGTGTGCATACCTTTCTGCAAGCTGCTCTGCCTCAAACGGAGCACAGACCCACAGGAAGAAAGGACACTGGTACAGAGAACCAAGTAGAATTACTGTGATGCTGGTTTCCATGGCCTCTAGTCTTGGACACTTTGACTAACTGTTGTCTGGGCTTTTTGTATTTTTGGATTCTGTTCTTCTGTAATTCGGGTCTTATTTTTCCTTACTGATGGCAGGGAGGCCTCTTTCATTGCCCCATAGGTTCTTGGTTTCCCAGGCATTTTGATGACTTGATTCTCCTTACCTTTTGGCTTCATGGTTGTTTCTCTTGGTCGCTCTATTTTGCATGGCCTCGCAATGCTGCAATTCCATGTTCCTGTTCTCCTTCCACTATTCTCTCCTTTTCCTTAGTGTGCTACATAATTGCAATCTTTTTTTTTAAATCTGTTTGGTCATATACATCAACCTTCTCTGTATTTTATTAGATCAATGGGATGGTGTAACCTGACTTGGCGTTTGATGTGTTGGTTCACAGCACACAGGTAGGGTAGATTAGCATGGGTTGAGTCTAAAATATCAGCTGGCTGCCTTGAGTTTTCACTTGTCTAGCGCTGTAGACTATGATCAAGCTTTGTTTAACTTGGGTACCGTCCAGTTGAACCCCTATACAAGACGGCGCAGCCTACATTTTAGGGTGTTATCAAATGCTTCCAGCAACCTCTTCGGCACCAACTTGCTGCACCCACGTTCCATCTCCTACCATGCAGGTTTAATAGGGACTTCTTGCAATGTGAGGGTCCTCTACCAGGTAACGCTCGAACAGCAAATAGTTGGCAGCACTTCAACTTCTGGGACAACCTCTAACACACCCAGGGTTGGTTCTTTCCCATGTGCTCCGTGCCCAGAGATGAAATGTTACGAGAACATAGGACCGGCCAAAATACTGATAGAGAACGTTGAAGACCAAAACGCTGAACCCAAGCCGCAATGTGAAATGCTGTGACAGCTTGCAGAACATAAGCACACCTTTGTAAGACTCCCTGTCCAGTAAAAGTGGCGATGCTTCAAAAGACATCAGTGATTTAGCAGGGTTGTAATGCTAACCTTAGGACAGGGAGAACTGTGCAGGTTTGACATGCCACCAGTGGAAGCATGTGAAATCTGTACAAAAACAACCCAAGTGTCCAGTATAAACTGGCTATAATAAATTATTGCAGCAAAGAGAATATCCATTTTCCACTTTCGGAAAAGGAAACCGGGTGGGCAAAATATTCTAAGAAGGAAGATTTTCAGCTTAGGGAATCTGAGAAAACTGTAGTACATGCGAGGAACCATGTCAGTAGACTGAGCTTGGGATTCAAGCAAAAAGGACCAAAAGACGAGATCGGCAGTTATCTGCTAGATGGGAATGGAACCTGTGGTATAGAAGAGGCTGCAGGAAATGAAATCCTCCAGGCAAAGAGGCAGAATTGAGGCACAGCAGATGGGAAATCCACTAGAAGGGAGAAACCTGCGCACAGGAGAAAGGAATCCACTGAAGCAGAGACGAAGAAGCTCCGCAAAGTCCACCAGGTGGTGAGCAGGATTTGCCATTTAGCTGGGGAAGATGCCGGCCATGCCAAAAGCGTGACCATGCTTCTCCACTGGTGCTCCGGACTGGTAAATGGAGAAAAAATCGAGAGAGAAAAACGAACAGAACAAAGTGCCGAATTCGGCACCGTAAAAAATGTTTTAAAGAAAATGTAGAGTAAGGGGAGCAGGGTTCTCCCCCGCTTCCCATGATCGACATTAATGGAATTTGGGTGTGGCGGGGATCTCTCCCCTTCCCCCCTTCCCCCCTTCCATAAAAAGGAAAGCGGGGGACAAAGTTAAAAGAAAACACACACCCTGCAACGGAAGTTCTGCTTTTCAATGGGGAGGCGGAACTTGCGTCGCAGGGAAGAGTCGTGGAGGGAACAGAAGGTAAGTGAGCCGCAGAGTTACGTTTTGATGGTTGGGGGTGAGGGAATGGCGGGTGGGCGGAGGGGATGTACGTGATTATTTTGATACAGGCATTTTGAAATCGTAATTTTCGAGATGTTCGTATACGAAATCACGTACATCCCTCCTGAGGCACCTAGCTCAGCCTGTGGTGGCAACAATTGTTCTTGTCAGCACTCGCTTCACTCTGAATAGGATTGCACCAGAAGGCAGATGATGGTCGGGGCTGGACTGGGAACTAAAAGAGGCCCTGGAAATAATTACTGGGGACCAAAAGAGGCCCTGGAAATAAAGTTCAAAGTGGCCCCAGATGACACGTTTTCAGACAAGCCCAATGCTTTTCCTATGAGAAAATTTGGAAATACCACAGAAAAAAGGCCCAGGATGCAGAGGCCCACCGGGAAATCTCCAGAGTTCGTATAGGCCAGTCCACCCCTGATGATGGTGCGCTATGCACTGAGATCAGCTACCCGCCTCAGTGATTCCCACCCGTCCTTCTGAGACGAAGTGAGGTGGAAAGTTACCTTTTGAAGGGCGTCCTTCTGCCTCACATTTGAGGCAACTCATGCTGATCTAGAAAACGATTGACTACGATGAGGGCTGACGTTCCATCATCTCACCTCGAAATTTACAATTGTGATTAAAAACCCCTGATATAGGTTTGTGGTCCGGCAAAGTAAATGCAACGGCAGCAGAGAAATAATGTAGAAGGGAGGCGATTCATGTCCCCTTCCAACTGCGAACAATGCTTCAAAGGCCATTTTTGTTTTTGTTGCAATTTATGAATGTTGGAATTCGCCGGCGGTTTGGTGTGTTCGGTCGCTGGAATATCCATGGCTAAAGAATTTGTTTTAAGATTTCTTTCATGGTGAATCAATGGGGAGGCCGCAGAACCCGGCACTACAATTGCGCAAGTGCTACTATAGCATGTTGATTAGATTCTCACATTGTAAAGGTCAAGACGCAAGTGTTTCACAACTCTCCACCAGAAGCTGCAAATAGGGCCTCATTATATTGTAAGGCAGTAGCAAAGTATTACTTCAGCTAGAGTGTAATGACTCCTTGCACTGGCCGCGCAAAGAGACCCATTTTGAGATTGTATTAACGGACTTCCTCCCCAGTAAACCTGAATAAGCAATGTCAATTTCTTGGTAAAAATGAACTTTTCAATGGTTTAGAGGTCCGGTCCCTGCAATAGCCAACGTGTATTGGGGTGGTGGATGAGATGGTGTTAGGGAGAATTCTCTGTAAGGCTAATTTGCCAAACCTAGTGAGTCCCCCAGCAGCTTTGCTGGATTTTTGGTGTTTATTTTTTCCTCTCCTAAGAGTCAGATTCTTTTTGCTCCCACTCTTAGACATGATTTGAGGTGTTCCTTTAACTTTCCGGGCTATGGGGTCTTTTATTCCATAGGGTCTCATGTGTTTTTTTGATGTGGGTTACACAGCACCCTCCGTGCCGTAACCCAGGGGTGTCGTAGCAACCCCCCCAACATAGACTCCACACCCTGGGACTGACTACTGTCTCCCAGGGCATGTAAAGTCACCATTGGCTTTGCTAGTCCCAAATTATGAACAGAAACCAGTACAAACCATCATATTGTGGAAGTACTGGTCGGGGCAATTTGATTGCCCTGGGGTCTGTTGTTCGAGGGGGCACGTCTCCGTCCCCCCCCTGATTGAGTTTTGGCTGGTGGCAGTGGATACTACTTTTTATATTCGACCGCTAATATATCTCTATGGGATTTTCCCATTGTTCGAGGCTACCAACTTTAATTATTTAATTCTTATAGTCTCGAACATACCGCCAGTTTATTTATTTAATAATAATTCGCCGGTTGGTCATTTTTGCCAGAACTCTATTCTAAAATGGCGTTTGTGTTCTCTTCTGTGACTCCAACCCAAGTCTAGCCCTTTGTTCCACTTTTTGGCGGGCTTCTCCACAGAAGCCTCCAAAAGTGGTGCCACCCTGTCTGGGTACCACAGGGGGTGTGGGAGGGTGTTTAGGCACCCTGGACTGAGTTACCTTGGTAACTCAAGTCGCACTCTTGTGTGATTGGCCCAAGTGGTGAGCCGTCCGGCTCACCACTTAGCATGTTTGATTGACAGCTAGGCTGAGTGAATGGGGGTATGCTGCATAAAAGCAGGGCTTTGGGGACTCGAACTTCAGAAGTCACCACAGGACCTAAGAATCTGAGGAGGGAGAAGCTGAGCCGGCCTGCAACGACAACACCACCGGTGGAGCCCTGCTGAACCGTCTCGCCTCTTTTCCCAACGACAGAGGAGATCTCCAGCCCAGAGAGTCTTCTTCCTTCGACTGGTGGGGATAACCAGTCTACCTACTTTTCGCCTTCCTAGAGCACCTCGTGGCCGCCTTGCCTGTGCCAAGCACCCCGGCAACCGGGATACCACGTTTTCACCACTACCGCGAACCAAAAGAGTAGTACCTTTGTACCGGAGAACTCTGTGGCTGGTTTCTTCCCTGGCAGTGCAACGACCTTCATCTTTCCTCCACGACGAGATCATCTCTTCCTCTGGACGACGCTGCGACTTGCACCCGCTGCCAGGAACAACTGCCCCCGCTGGAGGATCCTCTCCATTTAAGGTACCGTGTTCCGCCTGGCTTCCCTTGCAACCGATTGAACGGGGCGTATTCAATCCTCGTCTCTCGAACCTGGGTTAACCTGGGACACCTTGGCTAACTTTTCTGAACTAAACCTTTTTCGAACTACCTCTACAAACTTCGAAGACTCTGTGTAACTGTCTGATCTTGGGCACCTTCCGCCTGGCTCCCTTGAAAGTGGGCCTGGCACCTAAAGTTCCTTGCTCACCAGTAGACTGTGCCTTCCTAACTTGCTGTGGTTCGTTAAAGTGTTTAGTGTGTATGCTTCCATAATTCTGCTTTTCCCTCCCTTTTTATTTAACTTGTTGGAGTGCCATCGAACGTTAACACCACTTATTACCAGACAGAGGTGAGCGCTAACTAAGACTTGTCCAACAAGTAATCAGTGATGTACATATGATAATAGTGATTGTGTTTTGAACTTATCTTACCAATCTAGTGCTAGTGTGTTCCATAAGTGTGTGTTAAATAATTATATACTTTTACACCCAAGCTCTGGTCAGTGTTTGCTTGTGCTACTGTATGTCTGTACCTATTTTGTATGCTCTGTATACTGCCTAACTCTTCTTGAGGGAAGTCTGACTGCACAGCCACAGCTACCAAGTGAATCTGTGTGGTACAGACTGCTACCAAGTGGGTTTACTGCCAAACACCTGTAGTCTTAAATCTTTTGCAGTGGTCCCTAAGGGAACTGCACAGATTTCTGCCTAACAGATGGTAGAATGGATGGCGCCTCTTCTGCATGCATAAAGGCCAGCATAGGTGAGTAACTCCTATGTGGACTCCCACCAGACCCTTTTGCACAGCAAAATACCAAAGGCTTTGAAGAAGCTAACAAGTGGAATGTGGACCTGCCAAATCCTTGGATCACCATTTTTTAATCTGCCCCAGTGGGGCTGGAGGCCTAGAATGTGCAGGCCTTTCTCCCTGTTCCCGCCCCCTGCTTTCCTTCCCTTTTTCTGTTTTTGAGACTATGCTCCTTTCCTGCTAGCTCTGGCGGTTACTTCCTTGTTGGTCTATGCCAAGTAAGCATTTTATTTCTGTCTGTAGTTCGTGGGAGGGCATGTTTTCGCCCACAGACCCATACATTCGGTTTACTGATTAGGCCTGGGCCTTACATGAATACTGTGCTTGTTCTGTTAAGTGCTTTCTTCCCCCGTTCTGGGTGAACAGTTGCTAATCTGAATATTTTTCCACTGTCCACTGCCAGCAGAATTACGACAGTGACTTAATTACAAAACGAATACTAGGAAGGTAAGGGACGCACCAGTATTTTATTGGCACCCTTCTCGGGCAGTTAATTCCATAGCCTTGGTGGTCCTGGTAGTGGTGGTTGGAGTGGAGGTGAGGTTGCCCACTCATGTGGTGCTGAGGCAACTTGTTACCACAGGACCAGTGGGTAACCCAGAGGCTTCTGTCGTGGGAGTTCAAGTCCTCAAGCTGAGATCCCGAACAGGCCTGCTATGGCAAGTGTCTTGAGGAGTCACATTTGGGCATTACGTTTACAGCCACAGTTTGTAACAGATCTCTTCTGCGGTGTGCCAGATACCGGGCCCAAGACTCCATCTGCAATTAGGTCTTATGCCCGAGGGTTTCTTAAACTCATCACTTAGCCCGGAAACACAACTGTGGAACCCTGACATGGTCGAGCCAGCAAGCAGAGGGAGATGGATTGCTGCACAGAATCCACAGATATTGGAGAGTGCCCCAATCCAGGCACACAGTTATGCACAGCCCCCTCAGGACCACCTATGAAGCCCATCGCTCCATATAACTAGTGTTTTTTTTCTCCACCTCATTGCAAAGGGGAATGCTTCTTTGCGGCCAGATTCTGGGTTTGGGTTTCAGTTCTAGGTATTGAGTTACCTCCACAATCCTTTTGCATCATAGGTGGATTGGACCCCTTTGCTCTTGGCCAGGCAAGCTTACACCTTTCCATAATTTGACCACCCCTCAACCCCTGGGTTCCCCTCATAAAATGACATTTGTCTGACAACCATTAAGACTGGCGGGGACACACACCTGACACACTTGGGTGTATAAGCAGGGACGTTATTTTTAACCCTGAGTTGTTGGAGCAAATGAGAAAGAGGTGCACCAAACCAAAGTTGAGAGAAAAAAAAACAACAATGAGAACAAATACAAGGTGGTGTATTTAATTGTCTAGAAAAGCAGGTAACATGTAGTACAAGACTAGGAAGAGGATGATGTGGTCAGGGAAGCCACATGAAGATCCAATGCACACAAATGCGCTTGCCTATTAGTCCATGGAGGTGGATTTCAACTTCCACTGAAGATCACTGTGGTCCTAGTTTCAAAAAGCTAAGTCATTGAAGTAGTAGCAATCCATCTCCTCAAATGAGTGAGGGGCAAAAGGGCTGTGAAATTTTGAAAGAACGAAGATAGACTACCAAGAGGCACAAGTCCAGGTCACAGAAGGCGTGCACAAGAAGTAGGAGATTAACTAAAAAGCAGACTATTAGTCGAAAACACAAAGAGCAGTATTGCTGTGCTGAAGAGCCAAGGAAAAAGGCTGTAGAAGCCTGGAGAGCAGGTAGCAGTCAAACCAGAAAGTCTGCTGTAGAGGAAAATTCAAAGCGGAGACTAACCATGGGATGTGTCCAGCCTGGAAGCTAGCTGGTAGCAACAAGGAGGAAGGTCTATGAGTCACAACTTCGCTCGGGACCAACAGTTGTGGAGTACATTTGAGCCTCTAAATGCATACTTCATAGACTCTGGTCTGGAAGATGGCCACAATCTTCTGCAGGTGTTCTGCTGGGTTGCCACACTCTAAACCCATGAAGCAACCAACAAGGCCTATACAGAGTTTGCATCCAGGACAAGGTAACCTTATCGCCCCTAAAAGTAACCCCACAGATCAATTCCCCTGATGCTTATAAACTTTCCTGCCACGAGACCTATTTAAAGATCTTCCACCTCTACTGCTTCAGCACCATCTGTGCTCCAGGTTTTGGTCATCTCCATTAAACTGATCCAGGTTATCCCTACTATATCAGGTGCTCGAGCTGACTCTTGCTGCCATCACAACATCCGGGGTACCGCTTTGCCCTCAAATGCAATGGCACCACCCACTGTGAATATTCTGGCATCTCCATTCACTCTTGCTGATGCTTCACCTCACATTGATGAAGGCAACACCAGCATGGCCACAGACAACCCAGAGGTTTAAGAGGAAGAGGACCTTTACTCTATTTAAATGTTCCACCTTTGAATGTAGGAGACAATGGAGTTCATGTGGGATTACTGTACCTACAACACCCACCCTGAAAGGAGTAGTTTCATTGCCTCGGGACTTTTCCTTAGTTACCCTACTAGAGGTGCACTATTACGAGCATGACCGGATCCGAGGATGCTCTGAATTCCCATAGAGGGGTCCATTGACTTCTTCCCACACTAACTCACTCAAATTCTACATTGTAACACATCCAAACTAAGCCACCCACACCATGTCACTTGGACACCCCTCCAAACAGACTTGAGAATGCTTCACCGATTCAACAAATTTATGCGATAGTCCCAGCCACTGTAGTCTCATACTACGGCAGTACACTGATACTTTCTGGTCACAGGTACCTCAATTTCTCTCTACATAAACCCCCTAGATTCAGGTCCAGACACAGCTGTACACACAGCAGCAGAGCTATCTTGCGTTTTCCCATTTTCCAACCAATTAAACCCATCCCACCTCTTTCAAAGCCTTGAGTGCTAGGGGCCACGCAAATGGTATCGGTGTGGTTAAACAAACAAATAACCTAACTGGCGACTAGAGCTAACCTGGACTCTGGAATACATATTCAAACATATGTTTCGAAGGAGGCACTGAAAATTTGAGAACGGTCTTCCTCTTTTTTCAAAGTTACCAAAAAGATTGATATGCAATACTGCTGTACCCCTCGGTAAGCATTTGTCTGACGTTGCAGACTCTGTGCCTGTGGCCACTATACTGTAGGTGTGGCCTCTGCCGCATACTCTTCTTCCTTTTTGTCCAGAAGTTAATTGTCTTTGCTAAAGGTTGGCAATCTTGTCATGGGCACCTGTCAAGCGAATTCCAAACCAGTGCTTGCAGCCTGTCACTGTACTAGGGTAGGAGCTCGGGGCCTTTGAGAAGGCTCTTTCTCAAACAAATGGGCTTTATTCAGAGCTGGCCTATCAGAAGCAAGACTGCTGGCAGGAGATATCATGAGGCCCTTTCTACGACGTTGATTGACGAGCATGGATAAGCACGTTAGTTTACTGCTGATCTCCACGTCATGCTTTTGGATTTGCCTTACAATGGCTGGAACTTTTTTAAGAAGATCAGAGACTTAATCGTAGCCTGTCAACTGGTTGCGAAAAGGCAGCCTCAGCGGTCCTATTCGCCTCTTCCAGTCAAGCCTGCTAAAGGTTTTTGTGTGGATTTTATGGTTTCATTGATGGGAAGCACCTGCCTCAGGACTGGTCCCACAGCATCTGGAGAATGAAGGAGAAGCGCACGACCCGCAAGCGGTTCCTCTTGCACCATTGCCTCTAATTGGAGGCCAAAACAATGACTCGCTCCCCAGCATCCTTCCCTAGTGGAGGCTCCAGTGTGAGGGACTTTGTGGAGACCTGGATCAGCATATGGGCAAACCCTTATGTGCACCTGGTTATGGGCAGTAATTATCGTTTCACAGGAGGAGTGGCTATCTTCCGAGAGCCAAGTACACTTCTGAACAAGAAAGCAGCTTAGCCAGTAGTCCCTTTCTTGGAGATTGCTTCCTTTCCCGGCTATTTATGGTACCCAAAAAGAACCGGGCTGGCCTGCGTACCACCAGGACCTCTTTCACCCAAATCTTTCCACATCAATAGTTAAAGATTATCTCTTCTACTCATTCAGTCCAAAGGATGCTGAACTTGAATATCCCCATCTGGATCCCTCACTGCAAATTCGAGGTTTCCTTTGGACGCCTCAGTTGCTCAAAGATTTTTTTTGTTGTTGACCAAACTGATAGTAGGCGTGGACCCATCAGGCTGCAAGGAGCATACCTATACCATGTAGAAGATTGGATGGCTGAGGCTCCAACTCCTTAGTCACAAATCTTCACTTCTTACCTGCCTGTTTCCCCTTGCGTTGTCTGTCAACACGAAGTCATCCAGTCACCTTATCAGATACTGACCTGCAATGGCATCGCCTGAGCACTTGCAGCTGGAAAATGTATTCCCTCCTTGGAAGCCACCACACATATCCTTCTGCCCAGAAGACCCATCACAATTTGGTGGTTACGTTGACTCCCAGACCTCCAGGCAGTTCCCTTTGCCAGGTTACAAATGTGCAGATTACTGCCATTTCTTCAGTCACTCTGGGATCGGCTTTCTCCACACTGGATGATCCAGAAATTCCAGAGCATGGAGTGTGATCTCCTTTGGCGGTCCAGGAGAGCAATCTGCTAAAGGGTTCCTTTTTTGTGGGATCCCATTCCTAAAGCTGCAGTGACAACAGATTCCTCCAGATATGGATGGGAGCTACTCTTGAGAGCTGATCCTCTCAAATCTCTGTCCCATATAGGATTGTTTGGCAAGAACAATCTTTCTGGAACGAAAGGCGGTTTTCCTGGCTCCCTCCCGATTATTTGGGGTAAGAATATTCTGGTATTCGCTAACAGCACAACTGCTTTATTTTATGCAAATTGTGTGGAATAAATCCCTGCCCAACGATGCTTGTCGACAGTACTACACTGGTAGTGAGCCTCTTCAGAACCTTTTCCATAGTGGCCTTGTAACTAGGGGCGTGAGGAATTCCGTAGCGGATTCCTTCAGTTGTGTTACTCACCTTGGTTACGAATGGCAACTACACCTGGAGGTGGAGGCTTGCCTTTGAAATCCGACAGTCCACTGGTGGATCTTTTTGCAAATTCTCTGAACGTAAGTGCTGTGGTAAGTCAGACATAGTAGACCGGCGCAGAAACCAGGTTCAAGGGTGTTAATTAAATAAAACCTCATCTCTATGATGAAGGTTCCCTAGCTTCAAACAACATAACAAAAACGTGCTTGTCCGTACGTGTCACGTAAATTCTGTCCCCTGTACAAAACCTATTCTATCTTCTGCTTGCCCCTACTACTAAAACTAAACATTGTACTGCTCTGTAAGTGAGTAAGTCGTTTTCACTGTACCCTGGCTTCAGTGGCTGGTTTCTGACCCCCACCCACTTCTGTCTTTTGGTTCTCACTCTCCTTCAGGCTCTGTCATGATGGAAATGTTCAAAGTAGCGTTCTTTGAGTCTTTTTTCTTCCTCCTGGATTGTTACTCTGGACCCCATGCACATTTTAATAGTTCAAAAAGTTCCTTTCCAATCAGCACTGGTTTGAGCGCTGGATGTTGCAGTAAATGACACTTCCAGCCAGACTAGTTTTCTCTGGTCTAACGTGACCATGTCCTTTGCTTTTTTAGCTCAAGCTGAAATGTTTGGCCGGCCAGGCCACTGATTGATGTGATTTCTTTCCTGCCACCCCCTTCTCTTGGTGAGCTACTTTGTGTCCACCCCTTGCGGTCTACTTTCAATCTCTGCCCCTGCTAGGCTTCTTCTCGGGTCTTATCTCCTTGTGGTCTTATGTCTTTCTCTGCATGGGTTCAAGTCTTTTCAGTTCAATATTGGAACAGGAGAGCAGGTGCCATTGGTCCTGGGTTTCAGATGGGGCGTCGAAGGACTAAGGTTAGAAACCAAGCCAATCCCCTTAAAAGGGCTATGCACATTACAGTATGGTTCAACTGCCGTGTAACCTAGAGGTATTGAAGCATCTTTGCTTGGCAATATCTTTTCCCTTAAGGGGGTAGAGGGTCACTTCCAGTGAAATCCTTCTTGTTCTGTCTCCTGAGAGTCTTTTGCGTAGCAGCCTCGCCTCCCTAGACTCAGATGGTGCTTGCTCCCCCTAAGGAAGAAAGGACCAATTCCCTGGATTAGTGAGTGCTCTGTTGTGGATGGTTAAAAGTCCCTCTCACCATGGCACTCTTTCCATCCATTGAACTTGTTTTCTTCCTCCCCCTCATCCCATCCTGTAATCCCCCTCCCAATTCCATTTAGTGTCTCAGAAGTTCATGGAAAGTACTTGTTAATATACCCTTGGTGGGCCAACAGTTGCTAATTTCTAAGGCTGTTTGACACGCTCACACATACTTCAGTCGGCCGGATCATCTGAACCAGCAGATGACTGGTGTTACTCCACCCTACCCCCTAACAGGTGGGTAAAATAAACTGGGTATGCATAAAATTCAATGTGGTAGTTCTGGCTAATTAAAACGTCTGCGACAACATGAACCCACAAAGTGTCCTGTGTAGCCTCACAATGTTCAATTTCCAAAAGAATCTCATGGAACAGAAGATCCTTTAACAAAGTCTCGGGTTTTCCCAATACTCGTGACTTGCCTTCTGGGGTTCTTTGACAATTCACGGCAGGCACTGGTTTGACAAAGTTTCCTGTTGCCTCCTACTTTTCCTCTGTTACTTGCCATTGCTCATTTATGGTCTGTTCTTTCTATAGGGCCCCCTGGCTATTACTAAAGATGGTCTGCCCCAAAGTCAAGACCCAGTGTGAAGGGACTGAGTGGCTAGGGTCTAGCGTGTATATTCCCAAAGTCCTGGCTGACAGCCCGGCGAGTTTGGTCTGTTAAAATGGTGGCCAACTACTCTGCAAGCTTCTTGCTGGCCTGTAATGCTCATTTTGTGGTCCCAGTGACCTGGCCTCTCCCTTATTTGCCTCATGTTCCTTCAACAATTCTAACTTTCAGTATCTTTTCTCCTTATCTCTGGTTTCTGTCAGTTCTTTTCTCTGTAGGTACTGCCCCCTTCCCTTTCACCCCTTTGTACTCTCCCTCTGCCCCAACACCCTTTTAGGTACCGCTTTCATTCTGACTGCTTTCTTCATCAGTGGCGTCCCCTCTTTTGGGAACTCTCCCGTCCAACTGTTTGCAACTTGCAGCTCCATACCCCTTCCTTCAAGACATCTACCTCTTATCAATTCTTGCACCAGCTCATTGTATTTCTTCCAGTTTCTCCCTCCGTAACCACCTTTTGCCTGTATACTCCACTGATTCCTGGCTCTTTATCTCTTTCTCCACCTCAGCGGACAGCATTAGTCACCCAACCTTCAGTTTTAGAGTCTCTGCACTCTCTCCCAGCTTAATGCGTTTGGTCACTAATCTTAATACTCTCGATTCCTGCCTTTCTCTCACCCACCCCTTTTAGTGCTATAGCCACTCTTCAACTCTCTTCTGTCATATGATATGGCATTTATAACACGCCTGTGCACAAGTATTTCTAGGCACAACAAGACAAGGAGGGAGGACAAAGCAACGATCTTACTAGGCGTGGTCATTTATATCGTGCAAGAGCAGGGAAGGGTGGGGTGGGAGAAGTGCCGAGGGTGGGGGATGGATGGAGAAGTGCGGGAGAAAGAAAAAAAGAGTACAGCCAATGGGTGGCAAATAAGTGCAAGAGAGGGGACTGTAGGTTTGCAGACATAGACTATGTGCAGGGGGGGCCAAGAGGCAGTGCGGAGTTGCAGCTGGACAGGCAGGGACCTGGCCTAGGTTCGGAGGGTGACCAGTGCATGAATCAGGAAGGTGATGAGCAACGGATGGGTAGACAGCACAAGCGAAGAGAAAGGTCCTGAGTTGCTTCCGAAACCAGAGATGGTGCTGCTGAAGTTTTAGAGAGGCTGTTTAAGAGGGAGTCCCCAGCCAAAGAAGGAGATCTGCCCCCAACTCTTTGCTTGGAAAAGTGACTGACCCTCCGAGAACCGGAGGAGCGGAGAGCTCGAGAAGGCAGATATTTAGGAAGGGGGAGTTGGAGATACTGTGTTCCCAGGCCCCAGAAAGCCTTGTGGACAATGCATAGGGCCTTGAACGTGATCCTTGCTGCCACTGGGAGGTAGTGAAGAGATTTCAGAGCTGGAGAGATACGATCCCTGGGCTTGAGGCCAAGGACACTTCTTGCAGTCCAGTTCTGGATGAGTTGTAGAGAAGAGTAGAGGCAGGAAGATTTAGAAAGAGCCTGTTGAAGTCGTCCAGCCTGGAAAGGACCAGGGACAGTGAGCTTCTGGGGGAAAGTGAGGAAGGGAAGAATACTTCTGAGGTGCAGCTGGTTTTTTACTTCTTGGAGACGTTGGAGATGTGAGGAGAGTGTGGAGTTGAAGATGACCCAGAGGTTCTTGGCCTCACAGGTAGGAGCAGGAAGAGTGCCCAGGGTGGGCGGCTAGAGAGTGGGCGGAAAGGAGGGAGCTTGTCTTCCAATGAGAAGAATCTCATCTTACTGGCATGAAGGCAGAGATCATTGGTGTCACACCACTCCTGAATGGTGGACAGACAGTCAGGAATGAGATAAGCAGTAGAGGCGCTTTAGGGGAGCCTAAAGGAGGGCAGAGTGTCAGCGGCATTACACAAATTTGGAGCAGAGGGCAGCTATGCAGTGGGCAAGAGGTGCCAGGTATTGGTTGAACAGCCAGGGAGAAATATAAGACTGCTGGGGAACACGGCATGTAGAGGGAGAGAGATGGAAGAGAGGAAGGCCTCCAGTTCAATCTGGGAGGATTGATCAGTGAGAAAGGTCAGCTAAATCGGGGCCTGATCAGTGATACCCAGGTTATCACTGAGCCGGTTTAGCAGGATGGCATGGTTGACTGTATTAAAAGCAGAGGAGAATGACAACCGAAGGAAGGTTAGAATCAAGGTTTGAGAACAGGTCTTCACGGATGTTCAGGAGAGCAGTTTCCGTGCTTCTGGCCTCTCTCAAGCCAGACTGATGGTCATGGAGGCAACCAACATATTCAGTGTTAAGGTTAAGCTAGAAGATGGCCAGCTTTTCCAAGAGTTTGCCCAGTAAAGGAGTAATGGAGATTGGGGGATAGTTGGACGGACTGGAGGGATCGGCAGAGGGTTTCTTAAGAAGCGGGTGCACAAGGGAGTGCTTCAGAGGGGAGGAGGAAGGTTCCAGTGGCGTAAGAGTGATTGCAGAAATCAGCCAAGGGTGGTGTTGGTCCTTGATGGTTTTGGAAGAACAGGGAAGGACCGTTTTGATGAGACTTTCATAGATTGGACTTGTCTAGGAAACGTTGTCGGGAGTGAACAGAGCAATTGAATGGAGGAGTGGCTCCTATGAACACCACCCCCTCTGACGCCTCCCCCTAGCCCCCACAATTGCCGCCCTCTTGGGCCATCACTCTCCTACTCCTGGCCTTTTGCACTAAATCTCTAGACTCCTTAGTGTAATGGATGGCACAGAAACGCAACACTAAGTCTTGGAGATAATACACTTTTTTTTAAATTTTATTTTTTTAGATTCGATCTCTGCTGCCCACAAACCTCCCTAGCCTAGACTTCCTTAACCCCTGTTTAGTTGTACTGAATGGTAACCCATACTATCTACGATCTTCCCTCCTCACACTGATGTTTCTCTGTATGTGTATGCTGGCAATATAAACTCCCCCAGGGACTTTCCAACTATTCCTACTCCTACAATAGGTTATTGTTCTAATGGAAGTTGGGACAGTGTCTTGTACTCACTCGTGTGTTTAGGCTACATTAGTGAAATGCTCTCCTCTTTTGGTCTGTTCTTACTACCAATCCCTACGACTTACTCCTTCTACCAGTTCTTTTGCCTACTGGGTTTCACTTCTCCTACCGAAACCTCCCAATCCTTTTGAACACACCCCTCTGTCCCTAATCTCCACACTTCTGCCCCCTTTCCCGCTACTACACTTCTCCTTCCTTACTACACAAACGCTCCTTTCACACAGTATATATGTCACTTCACACTCACTCCTTACACCAACTTCCTCTATTCATATGTCACACAACCACACGCACTCAAAATTGCAGAACCACTTACTCCTAAACCGATAGCTCATCTGCTCCAACGATCTCCTTCACAATCCATCACTCCTTCCTCCTACTGGTATCTTGTTTGTCCTCCACCTCTGACTTTGTTCGGTAATACCAGATCTTCCCCTTCCTGTCTTACATTGCTACTCCTCTCTAGGGATTGGCCCCCTTTCCCTAGCCAATGTTTTCCTGTCTTTTCCCCCCGGATTGTGCATTTGTGAGAAAAAGGCATAAAAGTGGGAACTAAACCCTGCCCACTACTTTCACATGTACCTGCTGTGGAGCTTTATTGGTGAACCTGGGTGACAAATATCCAAGCTATATGTAGACGCTGGGTCCCCCGCCTCCAAGGTAAGTCTTGTCAGTGGACCTGCTTCATTAATTTGTCCTTTCAGGGTGGTCAAAAAAACGATACCGGTGCCCCAAATGCTGCGCGCATTTAACCGCTACTTGTGCGGTGGTCACATGAATCTTGCGTCTCTGTTCTCGATGTTGCTACATCTCTTGGTTGACTGCCTGGGACTTCGGTTACAAAGTTGTTGGTTGTTTTGCATGTTTGGGTCTTGGATTTGTGCCCAGGGCTGATGTGGGGCATTAGTTAGCCTCTCACCCCAGTTGTATCATCTGGTGAGAATCATGTACAAAAGGCATGGCTGGAGATGAGGGTCTACAGGCAAGCATTCTGGCATAGGGCCGGGGCAGGAATTGGGACGTTCTATGCTGTGGCTGTCCACGTCAAGGGTGTGTTTGGCTCTGGATTACCCTGTGCACCTCCCAACAAGAGGGATTCTCCACCCATACGGACAAAGTCAAAGTCGTGGCCTTGTCAGACATGTCTAATCCCTCTGTTTCTTACAGCTCACTGGTTCCAGTATTGCCTACTTCCTGGCCCATTCCTCCATTCTTCTGAGTTTTGCTCAATGGCTTGCTCTTTCCTCCTACCGTTTCCAAATTAATCTCTACCCTCTGATCTGAAACTCCACCTCCAAACGTCCATGCTGCAGACTTGAGTCTTTGGGTTATTTGGCTGTGCCCCATTGCCCCGGGTGAGGCGCCATGTGATGGTCTTCACCGGTTTCCTGGAAATGTTGAGAGCTTTGGACTGCCTGCCTCAGACTTGCATGAGAAGCCACTGGATTTTAGAGGCTGGACCAAGCCCACCATCTTTGAATCAACTTTACTTTTCATCTCACTGCAGTGCACTGTTTAGTAAGAACACAATTTACCGGATTACCCAACGTGTGACTGCTACGTCAGCTAACAGTTACTTTAATTAAACTGAATGTGAAAGGAATGATTAATTTCGGAAAATGTTCACATTTGTATCGCTCGCAAAGGAAGACTTTCAGTAGTCATTGGATTAATAGGTTTAACATTCGCAGGCAGAAATGCTGTAGGAAAACTAACTTGGCAACATATCGTGCACAGGTAGTAAACGTTGGCAACATAACATTGAGAGTTTTAAAAGTATTGTGCTTAAAGCTGACTGTCTATGAATATGTGGGGGGGGAGGGGTGTTCCCCCTCCCCGGGATTTTAGCTCTGGATAATAGGAGTTGCAGTCTCTGTGTAGGCTTTGCCTTTATCTCCCCTTACCCCCACCATGCACCAGGGGCTAAATGATGGTGACCAGGGGACGTAAAGCTCTTATACATCAACCAGGAAATGTGCCGATCATCCAATGATTTAGAAATGAGACTGACAGGACTAAGATGGTTGGGATTCCCAGACTGCCATTTTGGCACTTTTGATGGCTTATCTGCCGATAAGTAGGACTCTACGAATCCCATTGCTAAATGGATATAGTATCATGCATTCTAGCAGCCTACAACATCCACAAGATGTTTCTACCTCAAGACATCCATGTATATGCAGTCTGGACCAAGGCAGCGTGCATGGCCTTTCCGAGGCATGGCCCTCTTGAGGTCTGCAGAGCAGCCTTTTGTGTCTTTCTAAACTTTGTTACCATACGGCAGACGTTCAGTTTATTCAATCTGTGTTGAAATCTTTTTCGGTATACTCATGCCCCAGACTTTATGTATGTAAAAATGAATAACCATATTGACTACTGTGCTCCTACTATGATTCTAAACTTTTTTCCACCATACTGTAATCCTCTCTCCCTTCTAAATTAGTTATCTGACGGTAGGATGACTGTGTGGTATGGTGGAGCAGGACAACATTTCCAGTGCCGGAATAACCATGGAGTAAATGCTTCACTGCATCACGCCCCGCCCTGAAATACAAAGGGCCTCCCCATGCAGATGACTTGCACAACCTTGCTTTTTATGATTAATTTGCGGGCGCACTTGTTTGAGAGGCATGCCTATGTATTTTCTGGCATTAAAATATATTCAGTTTATTAAATGTCCTTAGAGCGCACACAGTTTGGCATCATCTGCTGTCATGCTCTGCTGAAAATAGTCTGTATTTTCTCTTAATCTGATGCTTTAAGTGATGAAGTATGTTTAGAGGAAGTCGAATTACGCTATTCAGGGAAATATTTTCTTTTTGTACTTTTTTCCAGCAAGTGGAGAATTGCTCTTGGGAGACTGGCAGACAAGACACATATCGCAAGAAGCGCAAACTCTAAAGTTGACTTTCACCAGAAGGGCCAATGAGAGGTGGAAGAGGAGGAGCATAAAGGGACACCGGGAAAAGTGGTCATTGTTGTTTGGTCGGGTCGGGTTAAGGGAGAAGGCAGACAGGGACCCGGCTGAGGAAGGACAGTATACCGGAGCGTGGAGTAAGATTACAGAGCTCGTGCAAGATGAGGTATTAGTGGCTGAGCGTTACTTGGGGGCAAGTGTGTGTGTGTGTGTATATGTGTGGTGGGTAAAGGTAAGTGAATGAGATTAAGAGTGAGTGTGGGGGATTAAGTAATATGGAAGGAGAAGGGTGATGGATTGTGAAAGGAGGGTGACAGAGGGAGTGCAATGTGTGTAGACGAGGGAGTAGGGGAGAGTGACAAGGAAGCTGAATGGCAGGGGGCAAGAACATTGGAGGACAGAGGAGTAGATGGGGGAGGGTAAGGATAGTAGGCGGAAGAGCAGGGAAGTGAGTATAAGGGAAAAGGCAAGAAGAACATCAGGGCAAGGGACATGCGAGCATGAAGACTAGGACTGAGAACTGGGTGATTGGAAGGCACCACTAGTTGGCATCCCAGTTCGGATCCACCTAAATTGATCCTAGAGCGGGAGACACCAGATGGTTGCCTTTAGGTCCTCACACCCTAAAACCTTAGATGGGTCGAACGGATCTCTGAACATCTTGGGAATTGAGGACGGCTTGGCTAGTGAGGTTAAAGCCCACAGGAGATATGAGAGGGAGGGACCGCCCCTAGTAACTCCCTATTCATTAGACAAAAGCAGCTGAACTGTTTTCCAGAGTTGGTGTGTTCTTGAGACCGTCTGTGAAACTGGCTAGTGGTTCACAATGGTCGTAAAACATGGAACAATGGAGGCAGGCCCTTTAGGAGGAGAGTGCATGCGTTTCTAGACAGCATAGCACCTGGGGCATAATAGTATAATGCGCACCCATTCTGACCACACTGGTAACCCATCCCAAAGAATCACTCCAAAATAAATTAAAACTAATTTTATTACCTTGTAGTTAAAGTACTTAAAAGTAATAAGTATACAGAGTAGAGCATATTCCCCAAAATAATTACCTTTTCAATATTGCATGTATAAATTCATGGTCTAAAGCAGTCCTAGATTTGGCTGCTGCAAAAGTGTTTATTGTTGTGTAACCTATATTTGGAATTTAATTATGCTCTCAATGCAATGTATAACTATAGAAAACAGACCATTCTCGGGCATTAAAAACAATACATCATTTTTTTTTCAGATTTGAATTTACGGAAGGTCTCCACAATCAGCACCAGCACTTTAGGCCGACCCACACATTTTTCCTTTTTTAATTACCATACTTTGCTTTGTCAATAACCATGAGTCAGCCTTTAGTAGCGCGCACTGCAAACCTAATTACTTCGATGTGCTGCACTGGATTAAGTGGTGAGCCTGAGTTTTGAGCCCAGTCTACAATTAGGCAGTAGGCCAAATATCCTCACACCTTTAACTGGGACATATGTTAATGGGAACTTAAGATAATTAGTGTCACCTGTGAAATAAAATGCACAAGGCCACCTTTTAGTCATTGTTTTAACAGTATGGAGCTTGTTCTGCACCTCTCCTGTTTCTAGTCGCACAATATTTGCCTTTCTTAAAGGACAACTCACTTACAATAGTGACCGCCTACACAGCTGTGAGTGGGTAATTAAAACCAAAAAAGTGATGGGTGCTAGGATTTAAATTAATCTGAACCGCTGGCATTGCTAGGGGCAAACCAACCATCAATTTTGGGTTTCATTTAGTCTCCCTATGTGAGAGAGGGTATGTCCAGACGTGGGTCCCTTGCTCGCTGTGCCATAGGGAACCAAGCTGCACCTCACTGATGAGGCCCAACAAAGCCGAAACATGTCTGGTTGCTTGCGTTTCCGTGCAGAGGGGACCTGACCTGGTAGTTTGGGCGGGGCTGCTCCCATTGGTGGCAGTACCTGACTGATTTTGCATATGGCTGAACCCCTTTTGCAATGGCACAGATGGGCTAAATGATGGCATGGGATGGGGAAGGTTGCCCAGAGCAGTGCTAGTTGTTCGGTTTAATTCAAAACCTTCCACCCAGCACTTTTTTGGTTTCAGTGAGTGGGTTATTGGCTGTCACGTACCACTAATCGCTCCATAAATGAAATAACCGACAACAAGGACATCTGGAATACACTTGATAGACTCTGTGATGTCCTGTTTGTTTCGTTGTAAATGAAATGCAATGTAAAAAATAGCCCAAAAAATAGGAACGGAGCTCTTAAATTAGTCTGACTAGGAGCAGCTGATCCTGTGCCTTCAAAGTAGCTGCTCCTCGGACCAGCTACACTTTTGCAAGCCTCAAACAGATGCCGCCATATACATAAACAGCCGTAAACGCTTGTTAACTAAGTCTACAGACACTTTTGTTCATCATGGCTATTGGTCTAGAATCACTGTTGGCTACAGCCAACAAAGCATTCTTGTGACATTGCACTGGTAGACTACTTTCTGGGTTGTAAGCAGCATTTCCTTAAAAGCTGCATCACACCAGGGTCCATCATGGAATATGAAGAGTGTCTATTTTCGGAGACAGTCCTGGTGTGTGTGGGCCTCGTGGAGTATGGGCTAGTGAATTGGAGTGAGTTCCAAAGGGTTTGCGAGGCGGTGATACCCAATGCTCTCTTGTACTTTTCCAGCTTATTCCCACTAATTCACCCCCCTCCTCCCATTTTTCAGAGCGGCTGGGGGACCACTCCGGTGGTGATGGTGCACGGTACAAATATCCTTTAACATTAACATTGCAAACACAAGAACTCTGTGGCAGCGGATACAATAGCCAACTGTGCGTTACCGCATCAGCAGCGCCACCACATGTAGTACAAGTGTTCACATTGGTTTGTTTGGCATCCCAATTACAATGTGTAAAGTTGGCAATCTTTTCACAGATCTCATTCCCCAAGGTTCACCTGTTAGCTTTAGATCCTTTGTGGGATGGTTAAATAAGTACCATTATAAATCCTAATAGCAACTGTTTGCAAATGCCACAATGGAGGTCAGTTCAAATGTACGCCACACGTTTTATTTAATCTGACCGTTGCAGTATATCTGTGTAGTAGTGTAAAGAATGCTGGAGAGCGGTAGCCCTAAAGCCCTAGGAACGCATGGAGGACTTGAGCACTTAATGAAAATCACCCAGGATGCGATACCTCAGCAGTTGGACTCCAATCCCAGTCACAAAGCTTTGCATGTTGCAGTGCCTGCTGCAGAGATTGGTGTTCAACCTGCAGGTTACAGGTACCAATCGTAGTAAGGTGGCTCAGCTGGAAAATGGGTTTGCTGAATAGTCTCAATCGCCTAAGCCGCCAAACAAATGCAAACTAGCCACTCGCAACCCCTCCCAGAGTCTAATCCAGCCATGAACATTTAACACTTCCACCCATGTCTGCTGGCTTCTGAAACGTTTGAGGGAATGTGCTGCAAATAAGGATACTGTCCTTGCTATCCCTTAAATATGTTCGAATGTGAACTAGGAGAATAGTAATAACTTTTACAATAAACCTAGTGAGGCGAGCTTGGGAAATAGCAGTAGATTTCTATAATGCCTCTCCCAACCATAGGGCCTGACTGGGTTCCTAGAGTTTCCCACTTGTCCCCGTTTCTCTTTTGGGGTTCTTCGTTTAGAGCGTTTGTATAGAGCTTAGCCATTGTAAGCTCTGGTCAAAGCACTAAGGAGGGAACCTCGATGGTGGAAGGAAGATAAGTGGGAGTCTGGTGGGGCTGGAGTGGGAGTAGGGGGTTATAGGAGTGAGTTGGGCTATGTGATTTTATGTTTGGAGGATGTATTCTCTGCCTTTCATGTAGCAAGGAGTCCTTACTCTGATGCTATATTAGCTGTGTAGCAGCCTGTCACAACCTCAACAACTAAGAAGCGAGTCCTGTGTCTCCATCACAGACCAGGTACGGCCTTAGCATAAAAAGACAGTTTTGTCTGACGACAGGGAATATTCATGAACATGTTAATCCATGCCAGACCCCAAGCTGGAGAAATCAGAATCTTTAGAAAAGTCATATCCTAAATTGTTTTTATTTCTCTTGATCCGATCCAATGCAACTATAACGATTTTCCTGTGTTAGTTATTTCTGACAAACTAATAAAAGTAGTGCATGATTTGCAGAGTATAATCAATTTTGTAAATGTCCATGTTCACTTTACTCATTATGGCCTCCAACTACTCTCTGGTTGTCTGTTGCTTTAGAATACACAGCTGCCTGTGCTAGACCGGTGCATATCAGAAATAAGTTTAAACTGCTGCAACTGTCATTACTATGACTCGTGTTGTGCCTGTGAGGAGCCTGCGCAGCTGCTACTCATGGTAGTGGCTACATGAGATCTACGTGCACTGATCCTGTAATTTTTCACTGCTTTGAGGGGCGATATTGAATCCGATCTGGGAGGTATGAGAGGAAATGGCAATTTCTCTCTAAACCAATCACTTTCCTCTCGGTCATACTTCCCCCATCCAATTACAATCCTCTCCATAAACTCCACCTCTGGTGGCCATCTTCAGATTTTTACCGCACGCTTCAGTGTTGGGAATTCTCAAGTTGCTCTCAGAGCTAATTTAGTGTTTTTGGATTTTTTTTCCAAAATACTTTTACCAACTTTTGCTTTATCTTCAATGAAGGATAGATCGGCAGCATGGATCCACTACCGGCAAAGATCTTCATCCATTGTCGGATGGTCATGGAATTTTCGAGAAAAACCGGCCCTGGGCCTACTTCAAGCCTTTCAGCCATGGCTGAAGAGCAGAAGTAAAGTCGAAACCTTTTCATACTCTCTGCGAAATGTGGATTAAGAAACATTGCCATGGAAGATCAGCATAATTTATTTATTTTCTTGTAAAACAGAAAACACAACAAATACAGACAGGATCAGAGAACCTGGGACGTCCGCAAGGTGCCAGTTATTGATTAAATAGATATGTTTCGACCACCTTCTTAAAGACGAGTGAGTCTGCCTCTCTTATGGCCAATGGAAGCACATTCTATTCTTTGGGAGCTTGTACTGGGAAGCTGTTGCTACCAAACTGTATCAATTTAAACCAAGGTTGTTTAAGTTTATGGCCATCACTGGAACGTAAGGAACGGGAAGGAAGATTTATGATCAGTTTTGTCAAGTACAGAGGTGCAGTCAATGTCCAGCACTAGTAAGTTAAAGAAAAGATCTTGTGAAGGATCCTGTGTTTGACGGGTAGCCAGTGTAAGGCCCTTCTGGATTCAGTGACGTGGTCCTGTCTGTGCAGCCCAAAGACTGCATGCACTCCAGTGTTTTGACACAATCTAACACCACTATTTGGTTGTTGGCGATGTTAAAACTACTCTAGGAGGCATCACGTTTTGCAAGATGCTGGCCCGCGGTCACAACCAAAAGTTCTCTTGTCGTTCAAAAGCCAATGAGTTGAACACCCACCATGACTGTATGGCAGCATACACACTGAGCCGCATGGAGTCCTGGGTATATTTGCCAGATAGCTTGTAGTCCAATAGATCTAGTAAAGGTCTTATAGATGTTGAAGAGTGATGGTGAGATGCAGGAGCCCTGTGGGACTCCTGTATTGATGAAACTAGGGGAGGATTGAGCATCCTCCACTGCTACACTCGATATCCTAGGCCCAAGAAAGGATGCTATCCAATCTGATTCCCCGTTAGAGCAGCCCACTAGACACTTCATCCTGTCAACAAGAATGGAGTGGTCGACAAGGTCGAAAGCCACAGAGATGTAACGGCATCAGCAATGGCGAGTGACCTTTGTACACTATGCTGGACAGGGTAGTTTTAAGGCCAAAGAGAGCCGTCTCTGTCCCATGCCATGCTCTAAAACCAGACTGATGGATAACCAAGATGTTATTTATATCCAGGAAGGCCTGGAATTGCAGCTAAGCCACCTTGCCCAGGATCTTGAGCAGAAATGGATCATTGGTAATAGGGTGAAAGTTTTTGGTGACAGCAGGATCCAGTGAACTTTTTTTCAGGAGAGAGAGAGGGAGGGGGATATATATCAATCTCAGCACCTTCACTAAATGAGTGAATCATTTTAGTGATCCATTGCCTCAAGAACACAATGGATTGCCTAATGGTTTCCAGGGTAAACATCACTCTTGCAGGATGTTGGTTCCAGATTGTTGACTCACAATGATCTCACGGAGCGTGGCTTGAACTTGAATTCAGCCATCAGTGGATTGCTAATGGAGACAGCAAGTGTGTTTCTTGTGAGATAGTGTGTGAGCCAGATGGTGGTTTGGTAGGAATGGTTTTTTGATGACCAAGAATGTTGTTAAAGAACTCTTCTTGAATCATCGGACACCAAGCAGCATCAGGCTTTATGCTAGTGGTGTCACTATTTTTGCCCTCCACTTCTTTAAGTATCATTTAAGCATCATAAACCATTTGCCTGCTCTTGATTTGGCATTACACATTTATTTGGTTAAAATATTTAGATTTTTCTTCCAAGATAACATGTTTGTAGTTTACTGCATCTCGATAGTTCCTAAAGACTTTCTGGTGAGGGTTGTTTTTACCATTCTCTAGTGTGCGTTTCAGTAGTGTAGAACGAAGTACGTTGTCGTTGAACCGGGAGATTTTCAGAGTCTCAGATTTGATAACCTTGATTTCTTTTGGGGCTAATGCCTCAATAGCAGAGGAGATGTCGGATAACTAATGGGAAACTAAGGATGTCATGTTGTGAAGTGATTCAGGTGGAGGCAATTTAGAGTGGAGAAGTGTGACAAACTTGGTGGGGATAACATTCCTAAAGTTGCTCAATTATACAATTCTCTGCTGTTTGCTAATCGCATATGAGCATCCGGAAGATATATAGTGAACTATGTGGTGATCTGACCATGGGCAGGGTAGGCAGGCTGGGTCAGTCACCTTAAGCTGGTGGGTAAGAACCCAATCAATAGTATGTCCATCCCTATGTGTGGGCGTATTGACCCATTGAGTGTATTTAATGGTATATAAATCAATGAGAAGGGACTTAGCCAGTCTGTTTTTATCATCAGCCTAATAATTAAAATCGCCTAGAATGGGGGATTTGAGTTTTGTGAGGTTGTGCAATAAAGCCAAGAATTACTCTTCAAATAGAGGCATGTCATTGTGGGGGAGGGGGATCTGTAGATGACTCATAAAGTAATGGCAGCATTGGGGTTTGTTTTTATTTTTATAAAAACTCTCTCAGCCTTCTAAACTTGGGTGTTTCAGGATGTGGTAGTCTAGATTTTTCATAATATCAAGTGATCCATCCGCAGAATGTCACAATTGGCAATTGGGTAGAACAGATGAAGATGCCGCCACATTGGCAGCGCCATGTAGCCATGTTTCACTTATGCCCATGATATCAATGTCTGAAGTTCTCGGGTAGTCTTCCACTTCTGTCCCATGCTTATATTGCGGATATCTGGACCACAGTGAAGAGGGATGCGAGGTGTTCTGTGGTTTCTCAAAGAAAACCAAAAAAGACATGTACAGCAAACTGTCAGCATGGCTCAAGTCGAGCAAGGCCACTGGCTCAGCCGCAGTACAGGGTCAAGCCTCATCTGGGACCGGCCGGTCCAAGGAACAAACTACCTCCGGAAGGAGTTTGAGATCCTTTGAGGACCGCCTGCTTGTGGAGGTCAAAGTCCAGGTTAAGCTACGCAACGTTAGCACCCCTAGGTTCGCTGTTGATGTTGGTCCTGAGTTGGGCAGAAGGCGTTCGCCATCAGTCTGTCTCCACAGTGAGCCTACCAACTGCAGGGGTCTCTTCGAAGGGAAAGTTCCTAACCCCATCCAAACTGTGTCTGTGGATAGTCTGGAGAGGACTTGTCAAGACAACGACAGCACCATTGTCGAAAGCAGCAACCAGCACATCGTCGACGACTGATGTCCACGGTGACAGTGTTGGAGGAGAGTGGGTCCATGAAGGATGTTGCCCCCTCCACAGGTGTCCTCGCCCCCGAAGCGAGATAAGGCTGCGCAGACGGTGACAAAGTCGGCGACCACTCCGGGGTCAGGGAAAGAACTGGCAGCCCCATAGGCCCAGCAACCACCTGAGGAGAGGGAGACTGTTCCCCCAGTGGACCTTCCACGGTACGTCGACCAGAGGGCTGCTCCGGACAGGCGAGAGCATATCTACTGGAGTACCGACGAGGGCAATGATCAGCAGGACGATGGCCATACAGATCACAAAGGGTCCCCTGCTCGCATGAGGAGGCACGTCGGCTCAGACCCTAAAACACACTTTTCAGCCCTATACCTATAAATGTGTCGCTGGACATTTTAACGATCCTGCACACACTGGTCACTGAAATCCAGCCAAGGTTGCCTACAGGACCTACGCCTTCACAGGACATGCAAGAGCCTCCTAAGCTAAGCTTGCCCCCACGAAAGAGAAAGTCCAAAGCGAGTGCTGGTCCTTGCCATCATCCAACTCCACCACTACCTCATTGCGAAAAGACCCCACCCAGAAAAAAACACACACACACACTCACACACTCACGAGGAAGACTTAATTACGGTAGACTGGGAAACTCTGCACGCGGACGAGCCGTGTATGGCCTCCCCACCCAACAAAATGAGATCCTTCCATTCCGTCATATCAAGGGCCTCTGAAATCTTTGTTAGTCCCTGAGGAGACCAAAAAAAGGCTTCCTGTACCAGTGGCACGAGTCGAGAAGAAAGACAATGATGGTCCCCTTCCTGGACAACATCTGGGAGGAAGGCCTGGCTCTAATGAGAAACCAGAGTATGGCCGGACAAAGCGGGACAGGTTGGAAAAGA
Organism: Ambystoma mexicanum; assembly: GCF_040938575.1. Taxonomy (NCBI): domain Eukaryota; kingdom Metazoa; phylum Chordata; class Amphibia; order Caudata; family Ambystomatidae; genus Ambystoma; species Ambystoma mexicanum. The sequence goes on from NC_090934.1 coordinate 234,914,094, forward strand.
AGTACAATGTTCCAGATTCAGCCCCCAGATGCTTAAGGTCTCAGCCCTTGCCTGATTCGGTGGTCTCAGCCGCAGCCAGGAAGCGCTCGGCGAACCAGTCATTGGCAGCCATTGTACCTCTGGTCCAGGAGCGGAAGAAGCTGGATGCAATGGGCAAGAGGATCATTTATACAGCAGCCTCTACCATCAAGGCAGCGAAGGCCCTAGCCATTTTGTCCCTATATGACTGGGAACTGTGGTTCACGTTGGGTCCTATTCTGGACTTCTCGCCTGAAGACAAGACGGTTGTGGCACTAGAACTCTTTCAGGAAGGGAAGGTGGCCTTGGATCATGCCATCACAGTGGCAGTGGACATCTGACACGGGTTTCCGCCAGATGGGGATTGGGGTATTCCAGCGTCATCGAGGTTGGTTGAAGGCAACGCACATCGGACCGGAGAGAACCTCTATTCGGAAAGGTAGTCGATGAGTCTTTGCAAGCAATAAAGACCAACAACTGACAACCATCACGCTCCTCCATGCCGGAAGCGTACAGAGGTCGTTCTCAAGGCAGCAGAGGACTGTGGCCGTGCTGCCCCAAGGCAGAGCTCAGACTCCCAAGCAGGCCTGAACCGGCTGTGGCCTCGGGCCCTCACTGGCCAGCTGGTGAAGTTCGTCAGCAGTTGGGAAAAGATTGCCATGGACAGATGGGTGCTAGATGCTTTTGGACAGGGGCTCACCGTGGAGTTCCAACGCAGGTGTCCTCGTAGTTCGCCGATTCAGTGACATCAAAACGAGGTGCGGGCCATGTTGCAGAAGGAGGCAATAGAATCCGTACCCCATCATCTCTGGGGCTCCGGAGTATACTCCATAATTTCTGGTTCGAAAGAAAACAGTGGGGTGGTGGCTTCACCCGGACCAGGAGGAATTTTCTGTTTGGCAAATGGGGTCAGGCCCAGATCAATCTCTTTGTGACAGCAGTGAACACCAAGTGCCAAAGTTTCGCCAGCAGGTTCCCTCAACCAAGGATCATGGGAGACGCGTTCCCATGGGAGGGACAGTGCCTATACGCCTTCACTCCGTTTCCACTGCCCTTGCGTGTGATCAACACACTCAGACAGTGCCACTGCAAGATAATACTTGTTGCCTCAACAATGGCAGAGACAGACCTGGTATCTTGACTTACCTAAGTCAGTGGGCCGTCCACGGCTGCTGCTGTCCCCAGACCTTCTCGCCAGATAATGGGGCTGGGCGGGCGATTCTGCAGCATGACCAAGAGTCTCTGAACCTGAGGGCATGGCTCCTGCAGCCCTAGAGTTTGGAGGTTATGCTTTACCTGCAGAATGGAAGGACTTCCTGGCAGAGGCTTGTCAATGTTGAAGTGCTACGGGCCCTGCTCAACTGTCTCCTGTGGAAGACTACTTTCTTCGTGGCTATCACTTCGGCCAGGCTGGTTGGGGAGATTCAGGCTCTTTCCTAAGCAGCCTTACTTGTCTTTCCATGCTTCAGCGGTGGTACTGCACACACACCCCACCTTTGTGCTTAAGGTACCATCGGAATTCCACCTCAATGAACCTTTGGTGGTACCTGTCTTCTTTCCATATCCGTTGGCGCCAGCGAAAGGGCCTTGCATTCGCTGGTTGTTGCTCGTGCCTTGAAGTTCTGTTCTACACAGTGCAAACGAAGAATTTTCTGAATACTTCTCAGTTTGTCAATTTTGGACCTGTAAATTGAGGAAAGGCCTTGTCGAAGGCATCCATCTCCAGGTGGCTCTCTGGCTGCATCATGCACTGTCATCGACTGGCTAGCAGGCCGCTGTCAGGCTGGCCGAGAGCCCACTCCACCAGAGCCATCACAGCAACAGCGTTTCTCTCTGGTGTGCCCGTTCCTGCAGGGCTGCTACGTGGAGGTCCACGCCCACCTTCATGAGGTTCTAGTGAATTGACGGGGATTCCAGGGAGGAGTCCTAAGCAATGTTCCCTCTAATTATTTTTCTCTATGTGCGGAACTGGTTTGCTGTTGTGCACACATTATTTTCCATTTGTGCAACTGAGTAATGTGGTAAGTCACTTTGTGAGCATGCGTATTTAGTGAAATACCATTGCAGAAGAGAGTTTGGAAAGGAATTTTCTCTTCACAGCCACTGCAATTCTTGACAAAACTTACAATTTTTCCAAACACATAGGCTAATATAGATTAGTACCCGACGAGAGTCAAGCAGAATGCAACTTTCATTCTGATTGGCTCTCGCTGGGTCGTTACCCAGCCGAGAATGATGAAAGTATAATATTTGTAATGTTAATATGTTGAATAATGAAATGATAATTGTCCTGAAATGTTCGAAAATAAACAAAATGGGGGTGTTCTGAGGACGTTCATGCTGTATGACTGCTTAGCTGTATGCAATGAGGGAATGGCACAGAGAGTAAAGTGGAAATGGTAGAACGGAGTGTCGAAGAGTTACGCGGTCCGCGGACACCGTGGCTGTCCGTGGACAGGGCGTGCTACATCCGGGGTTTCCCAGCAAATCCAACATGCAAAGAAGACTGTACGGATTAGCCAATCAGATGTCGAGGTTGTGGATTTGTGTTGAAAGAGACTGTGTGTGGTGAAGATGGCAGAAGTAGAGAAAGTCAGGGTGTTGATGCTTGGAGATATGTTTGTGCATGGTTTACAACAGTACGCTCGATGCAGGCATGTTGAAAAGAACTTTGATGTGAAAGGAGTGGAGGTGGTGTGGAGCACTGTGCCTGATTGCAATTTACAGGGAATTGTACAAGTTTGTGAGCATATGGCCACGATGAACAGTCTGCATGTGGTAGTTTTGCACTATGGTGCTTTCCATTTGGGCAACATCAGTGCCCCTACTTTGTTGGCTGATTTGGAACGCTTGGTTCAAGCCGTAATGAAGATCCTTCCAAATGCGAAAGTAATTTTTTCTGGATTACTACCTACGGCAATATGGGACAATAGTTCAGTTTTTTGTCCTCAGCAAAACATTGCTAGGTGTGTCATCAACCGAGGCATGTGTGCCTTCATGCTTAGAGCTGGTATGTTCTTCTGTAATAATGAGAATATTGATGCCAGTAATACTGTTAATTTTAAAGAAGATGGCATCTCTTTATCTTTTATGGGAAATGGCTTTCTATTTTGGAATGTAAGGGTTGCTTTGGAGAAGGTTATGTGAAGATTTTAGGAGTAAAGTAAGAAAAGAAACCAAGAAAAAAATACAAAATAACAGGTGTCTGTCAAGCATCTGTAAAAAAACCCAAAAAAATGGCTCTTTTCAGAGCCAACTTCCAAGGGGAAGTGGGGCACACTATTTAAATTTACATTCACCACGCTCAGATTCTGGATATGTCCGCGGACATGGCGGTAGTCCGCGGACATCAAAATCACTACGTGGGGGTTCAGTATGTTCTATGTTACAAGTATGTGAAGTCAGGGATATTATGGTTAAGTTGTGCTACGAAAAACCTATGAAATTCAGTGAAAAAACTTTGTTAAAGGGACGTTATGGTTAAGTTGCGCTACTAAAAACCTATATAATTCAGTGAAAAAACGTTGTTAAAGGGACGTTATGGTTCAAAGTAAAACCGAAAAACCCCTGAAATTCAGCAGTTATGGTAAGATAAGCAACCATAACTCGCGCCACCGTACACTGCTAACACTAACACCCAGGACATCAAAGATGACATCACAAATGTCATTGATGACATCACCGATGACATCACATGTCTGGCTCTCCCTTTTTTCCCTTTACTGACATATCTAGGCCACATAGTTTTCTTCAGTAACAGTCAGGAAGTAAAAATTGAAAAGGTACTATATTTGTAGACTTAGGGCCTCATTAGACGGATGGCGGTAAGGATTTACCGGTACCGGTAAAATACCGGTACCAGTAAATCCTTACCGCCTTACTACGAGGTCCCTTTGCGGGTTGGGGGATTTAACGCCTGCTTTTTGCAGGCGTTAAAATCCAACCCGCAAAGGGACCTCGGAGCTAATTACGGCACCGCAAAATTGCGGTGCCGTAATTAGCGCCTTCCCCATTCCCATAGAGCCCTATGGGGCAGAAATGGGAATGGGGAAGGGCAATGGTGGAAGGGGGATTTACCGCCCCTCCAACCTTGGAATGGGGCGGTAAATCCCCTTTCCACCAAGGCGGTGCCGGTATTTTACCGGCATGAGCCATGGCGCTAATAGCGCCATGGCTCACCGCCTACCGTATAATGAGGCCCTTAGGGTCACGTCACATCATATGAAACATATACATAGCGGAAGACACAGGCTTGAAAGAGAGCAATCCTTTCTGTGCATGAAGATAATCATTAAGGTTATCAGCACTTTCTCATAGTTTTATTTTTATTACTCTACCTTCCCTGTATATGCTCATATTTGTATACATTGTACTCACTCTCCTTTCCTTTGGGTGCAGTCACATCATGTGATACACATACATATGGTAAGTAGCAGCTTTGAAACGGAGCAATAGTTTCTCTGCATAAAGACAATCAGTTAGGTTAGGAACTCTTTCTGCTACTACTTCTGCGTTTTTGTTTACTTCACTGTCCCTGCATATACTCATATCTGTATGTGTTGTTGTCTCTTTGTGTTTTGTCTGTAATAATTATGTATTAAGCGGTTTTATTATCTACTTATTACATGTTTCACAGTATGCAAAACTCTAATAGGAAAACAGTTATCATTTCACTATTCAACATGACAAGATTATGAATATTGCACCTTCATCATGTATGCTAAACACATTGCCTATGTTTCTGCATGAGTAGCTTAGTATACTGTATAGAACTTCATAACAGAATGCTATTTATATCAATGCATTGCTTAATGCACTAATTAGCTCATGATATTTATCCCAATGATCCTTGACAGTTTTTGGTCAGCATTATAAGAATCTCTTGTACAGAGTTTTCATGAAAAGTAAATGCACATGTGATGTCATCAGTTGTCATCAATGACATTTGTGATGTCATCTTTGATGTCCTGGGTGTTAGTGTTAGCAGTGCACGGTGGCGCGAGTTGCTTATCTTACCATAACTGCCGAATTTCAGGGGTTTTTCGGTTTTACTTTGAACCATAACGTCCCTTTAACAACGATTTTTTACTGAATTTCATAGGTTTTTCGTAGTGCAACTTAACCATGACGTCCCTTTAACAAAGTTCTTTCACTGATTGATATATATATATATATATATATATATATATATATGCCTTTTAAGTTAATAGCATCAATTAATCAGAGTTACAACTGATTGAGTGCCTCTTCTGTAACTATGAATCCCTCTTCTGTAATTCTTTGTTATCAGTTAAATAAGATGCAGGGGGATGCTAGAGACGATACACAAAGAACGCATGGTTATATTGAAAATCCCTCAGCAGTTGAGCATAGAAAGAGGAATAAAGTGCAGTTGTCTAGACGGGTATTAGAATTTCTTATCCTTTAGCAAACAAGCAACACATTTCCTTCAGTGTACTGCCGAAACATCTGACTTGGTTTTTGAAATTTGCTGCTTTGTTCATCACCCGCAAGGAGTAGTGACCTGACCTGTGATCTTTCGCCCATACCCTTCCCCGGCCCCTGAGCTTGCCTCTAATACTAGTTGATAGAGCACTGTAAAAAGTGAGGGATTATAGCAGTAAACACTCACTGGGATATTTGCAGACCAACAATACTTTACAAGCAAGGCTTAGTTAATGCCTCAACATAGTATGCGCATTTTAAGAATGTAATGACTCAGGATGTACGCAATTCTTTTGCAGTGCATACAAGATTGTTTGCAACATATTCCACCCTTATATCATTGTGTAGGATTACACAAGTGCTCATTGAAACTGTTTTTGTATAGAAGCGAGTTACCATATGATGTGTTAAGGTCTATGCCCAAAGGAACTCTGAACACTTGGAAACAATGCAGATTGTGTGAAAAGCATTCTCCTGTCTAAATATCTGGTGCCCTGATACTATGGATGAGTAATCCCAGCCATAGTCCATACCCGTTATCCCTTGTAGGCTAAGTAAATGATATTGCAATGTTGCTCTCCACTCATAGGGTAATGTTAGTAATGCTAAAGTAGGAGACACTGAGCATCTCATTTGTCTTCTCAAAATCCTTATAGGTCAAATTAATATTTGGGTTGTATACTGCGTTAACTTGCAAGGGGCCGCTTCAAAGTACTTGCATGACATATGTACAAAGAAGAGGAAGTATGGGATAAGGTTACACATCCAGGTAGCCTGCTTACTTTAGTCAGTGTCCAATATTTTAGCTGGTAGTTCGATTGTATTGTGTGGGTGACGCTTTTGGTAAGGCACAATGAGTAACAGAAATTCTGGGACGTGAACATTATTCATATTATTCATATTACAACAAACATAAAACAAGTGGATGTAGGTACACGCCTGCTAACCTTTCGCAGAGCCAAGAGAGGAAGAGTCAAGGTTCTCTGGTACTATCTTAATGTGTTCTGGGGAAGAGGTTAGAGTCATAAGGTAAAAGTGTGGTAGAATCAAGCTTAGGAGTGATGGGTGGGGACGGAACATCATTTGGTTAATGTGTGCAGGCCTATCTTGGTTAGATTCTTCTGTTCATGGAGCCAGTGTTTAATATTAGTTTTTAACCTCTTATATGTGTATTTTGCTGTTAGGGATTTTACGTGTTTATGGTCACCATTGCACAGTAGTGTAATGCAAATTAGCCGAATATCAAGGCTATTTGCTTATTTTAAGAGAAAGCAAATTTCAATTAATTGCTGTGGCTTGTGCCTTATTAAATATTTTTGAATAGGTGAGAATTGTCTATATGCGCTGCAAATAATCTTCTGAGCGGCACCCAGAAGGAAGCTGGGCAAGCGCACATGCGCACATGTTAGAGGGAACACTGGTCCTAAGTCGGCCAAACGGTGCTATGCATCCTGTTTGAGAGGAGTCTGTTCCAGAGGCGAGTGTTTATTACTTATGTTGAGCCTTGCCACCTCCCACTGATGTGTATATGTACTGCTGTGTAATCCTTATTCATGAGCATGTGAATCCATGCCAGACCCATGCTAGAGAACAATAGTTGCAAGCAAGTAACTTAAACCTTCATCTCGGTTTCCTTTTTGTGAAGGAATCTTATCCAAACCAGTTTTGCACCACATTTCTCCATTGACTTGAAAAATCGTGGATGTCGATCCAATGAGGCTGAAAACAAAATAGAGGAAAAGACTAGGAGAACAAGACGTACAAGAAGCCCACTGAGGAATAGAACAAAAGCCATTTGAGACAAAAATGTTATTTACACACCTACCCACTCAGAACTCTTTAGGCTATGAATGATCTCCTGCAGACTAAACTGGCAGACTGCAGGGTCCTCTCGCAATAGTTGAATAATTAGTTGCAAGTCTCTTTCCAGGGGCCACATAAATAAGGGATGACCGGGTGACTGCAAAATCCCATGCTTTCTCGAAGTTAGAATCACAAATACCCAGTGCTCCAGATAGGATTTTGGTGTGAGTATTTTACTCCCAATTCGTAGAACTAGAGAGTATAAATCCAATGTCAGTAATAATGAGTTTCCTCATTTGCAAGAGAGTAAAAAAGTGTCTGACAACTATCCAATTGGTGCATAAAATTAAAAGTGTGTTAAAAAACATTAGTGACAAAAAACTTGTCGATACCTACTACCTAGCTTAATCTTCATTATACTTAAACACTAAAACTGTTAAGAATTACTACAGATGCCAGCTAGTTAAATCATAAAGCAAGTCCCTCACTGTACCAGCATCACATCTCTGCCTCTCAGGCCTACTGTTGCTGCCTGGCACTACCTGCATGACAGCCACTCCATGTTTTTGCCCCAGCTTTCCTTCCCTTTGCTACTCTGTTTCCCTGGTCTCTCACTTAAGTGTTAGTATGCCACATTTTGGGGTATGTTGCTCTGTCACTGATCTTTGCATTTTATCATTGCGGTTTCCCTCCAACATTGTGCATCGGTTGATATAACTTCTCTTCCTCTATCATGTCATTACTCTGGCTATATCTGTTTTTTTCATTTTCTCTGCTGTGGTTGCTACTCCTCTTGATTCTTTTTGCACTGCCTCTTATGTTATTGGCTTGCCTTTCTCTAATCTGCATTTTCTATTTCCAGATCTGCCAGTCTGCTGTTGATCTGTTTTTCTTATTTTACGGTCTCTTTTGCTGTGCTTCTATCCCTGACTTTTATTGTGCGTGTCCGATGTACTGCTGTTTCCCTTCTCACTTACATTGTTGCTCTTATGTAGCTTATTGGTCGCTCTTTTCCTGTTTAAAATTCCTGTTTTGGGTTGTCTAATATGTTCTCTGCTATCTTGGGCCTCCCCTCCCACCACCCACTTTGTTCTCCTTTATTGTTTGTGTTCAGAGTTGCTCTTACTCTCCTTTTTGTCTTTTGACATGGCACCAATAAATGGTCAAAAAGCTGAAAATGCCTTTTCCATTTACAAATCTAGTCCAGCTGTGCCTTTGGGTGCTCCTTTTTAGATGTGTGCATCCTTCTTTTGGCCATACCTCTAATACAGACGCATTAACTCACCTATCAACAGGATTTGAACTAACAGTTTACACAATGATCTCTGCAGCAGGGCTGTTGACCCACTGAGCTACCTTTCCAAACAGAGTGACTCTGAAAGGCACATAGGGTTAGGGCACTGTCAGTTCCATGTGAGGCGTGTCTGACATAACTGGCTTGTCAAAATCCCTAAGCCTGTTTGGAGTATCCTACATGTGTCAGAAGATGGATAATGAGGTTTTGAAATGGGCTAGATTTTTGGCTGTGGGACTCGGTAATCGGACATGGGCGAAGCAGAAGTTTTGAAAAGCGCAAGACCGAATAGGAGGGATTGAAGTATATGACTGCAGTGCCATCTGTCTGCCAATGTGCATCTCAACTGCTCATGAGGATGGTGGGAAGGATCTACGTGAACATACCACATTTTATTACGGTGAGGTTGAAAATACTGCATGTAAAACTCCACATGTTCTGTATTTTTAATGCAGGGGGAGACCCCTGCATCCCTATGCAGCCGTCCCTCCCACTTTATTAAATATCCCTACCCAATCCCCACATTGATTTTTTTGAGGGGAAATTCATTTTTTCATGGAAGGTTTTCTACTTCACAGTAATGGGATTCAGTATTTTGTAGCAATACCGGTGGGAGCTCAGATGCTGTTCTCGCTAAGAAAATGCCAACACATATTCTTGCTTTGTAATTACAGCAGCTCTGTTAAGAAATTCAGGCACTGTCCCAAAACACAGCAATCCTGCTAAGAAATGTGGGCATGATGCAATCAGCCCTGCTTTGAATAATTGGCATTGTGCCATGACACACTCATAGCAGCTCTGCTAATAAATTAGGCTACTTTGCCTGAATGTATAGCTGAACTGGTGACAGGTGCCGGTAGAATCTGTGCCAGTGAAAATATGTACTGCTTCCACCTGCATGCTTTAAACTCACTTGCGGTGGCCGCGTGGTCAGTAAAGGAGTTAAAGTTTAGACCACATGCCCAGCTAATCTTTGCTCCCTAAGACGACTATGTACAGTGCCCTTTCATACATGTGCATGCATGCGAACACATGCAATCTTAAGACTAAAAAAACACATTCATATAAAACGCGAAAAGCTTTTCCTTCTCACAAATGCCAAACTGCTTGCAGGGAGGCTCTCCTAAAACATCAAGACATCAAGAACCCCAGCCATTAAATGCAATTGATGTGCTTCTATGATGAAAAGAAAACAAAGTATAAAACTGCGCTGCGCTCTACTGAAGCGGATTAAAACAGAGGAAAATGAAATTGCTGCCCCAATATTCATTTTAGACAATAGTACATGTGTCCTAAAGCAATGTGAAAAGCATGTTCATGATTCAAAATGCTTTAACACTGTAGCATACAAAATGCAGGCAGTTGAAGAAAGTGAACAAAACACAAATTCCCTCCTACTTTACTCTGTGTTATCTTGATAGAATTATTAACAGAGGAAATAAACGGACCGGGACTCATCGAAGTTGCTCTTTGTAAGGAACTGTGTGGATTGCGAAAGAGTGTATTTGCAAGCTGCTGCTGGCCAGGTCAGGCTGTCACCAGTGAACCCCATGATTTATGAGGGTGCTTCCATAAATAGCCCTTGTCAGCTTTGTGCCAATAGAAGAACTAAAAGGGCCATGTTTAAAAGATTTCGGTGCATAAAAAGGCCTGACACGCACCTTACCTGGAGGGCTGCAAATAACCCTCAAGCCATTGCCTGGTGAACACCTGTACCTTAAAAACAATGGGAACTGGGGACATTAGTCATAACTAAAATGATAATGAGGTCACTAGAGACCCCGCTGTTTTCACAATAGGAATGTCCTTTGGCCATGATTAATCAAATCCCTGGTTGGTTATTAGTAAAATTTGCCACAGAACTAGAGAAGACTGGTGACCAAAATAATTGACATCTTCCTGGCAATAGGCGCCAATCTCTGAAAGCTTAGAAATAGCTTATCAGCTGACCTTGTTGAAGACGGTCCTTGACACAGATGTGCCCAGTGCCTGCCTGTTGATGCTAAGCAAATGGGTGTGTAAACCTTTTAAAGACCATTTTGTTTGAAGACTGCACCATCACCCATTACTGTGCAGTCTGTCCCTGGCAATGTTCGTGCTCAGGCATAGTGCCGCTAATTTCCCATTGTGATCATGCTGAATGTTTTACTGCTTCCAAAGCTTCAGCTGGTGAGGAGATTGTTGTTGCTGTCTTTGGGGGTGGGGGATTGTTTTAGTCTTTACAGCAGGGTGGGAAGTGGTTGGGGGCCGGCAAGTGCAACCTGAGACTTGGATTACTGATTATCATGATTCAGGGTTTCCAAAAGATCCTCTGTTCCCTGTCCTAATTAACATCTAGCATATCCCTCCTCTGTCTCTTTCACTTATGATTCTCTACTGTATTGAAGGAATCCTGGATACTTTGGGACTGAAAAGCCTCGACATTGTGTTCTCGGACAGCGTTATTTACCTTACTCCTACCTTCTCTAAAGGACATCCCCTGCTTTTCCACAGATATCTTCCACCCCTTATGCTTACTAGCCCTTATTTATTTCTCATATGTGAACCTGTTCTGCACTTCTTGTTTCACTTGTTACGACTGGTTCCACTGTTTGCTCCCTATATCCTCCTCCCCTTTTTATTTATTTTAATTACTTATCCCTTCTCGGGTGGTATTTGATGTGCACACTGCCATGCTTGTTCAGTGGGTTTTGAAAATGACCTGTTTGTATGGATCCCGCTGTTACAGCTTGTGGCTTCATTGTACTGTAAATAATGTTACTGTTAACCACCTTGGTAGTGGTGGTCATGTTATTACTCACTCCGAATGCATGATCTGTTTTCGGCCCGGCCAGGGTGCTAATTGAAATCCCTAAATACCTCCCTTCTAGAGCCCTTCGGTCGTCTAGCTCTAACTCTCTGCAGATCAGATGCTTTTCCAAGCAGAGAGTTGGGGATCTCTCTCCTCTGCAGGTGCCTCACTCTGGAATGGCCTCCCTCCCCCTGACTTGAGCTGGATCTCCTTATGTTCCAGAAGCTTCTCGAGACCTTCCTTTTCTCTTCTTACTTCCCTCGCCCCTGCTAAATGCCCTTGTATGCCACTTGAATGGCTGTCTGGTCTTACAGGGCACCAGGCCCCACTAGTCCAGTCTACCCCTGCACTTGGTCTCACCTGACTCCCTTGAGCCCCTTCCGCCTCAACACCTGCACTTAGACTTCCGAGCCCCTCCCTCGGCATTAGCCTGGCTGGGCCTGCACCCTTGCAGCCTTTCCAGTCCCTTACCTCACACTTGTGGACCTTCCTTCCCCTGCACTCTCAGCTTTTCCCTGGCTCTGTCCACCTGGCCTTCCCTGGCACCGCTTTTGTCACAGGCCCTTCGCCCCAACGGTCACTTTATGCTGCAAATGCATAGAAGTACAAAAAGAGTGCCTTTTCACTGAAAATCAGGGGAAGGGTGGACGACACTTGTGGTAGTCATGAGTGTGCTGCTTTTGAATCCAGGCATCTGTCTGCTTGCATAGGTTGATACTTGGTTTTCGGATAGCCTTTGTCCCTGGTCTGGATCAATGATCTTTTTTTCTGCTGGTCTTCATCAATTCTGCGGTTTTTGGCTATACTGGATGTGACTGTCCATTCCACCAAACCAGGAAGGCAGAGGTTTTGTTGGCAGCCAGTGTTTCTGCTCACCAAGCCCCACACCTCTGTGACTCATCTGTGCAGGGAGGTGTTTGTTGTTCTGAGCTGACATTTCATCCCTCTCCGGTAGAATGTATCACAGGCCACGCCTGCCATCTACAAGACTGAAGGCTTGGCTATGGTTACAGTGGCACTATGGTTACAGTGGCACATGTGAAACAGACCAAGGTCAAACATCTGATGGAGGACGTTTAAGAAAAAGCTGCCAGATCCACCAAGTACTGTATTAAAATGATTGTTTGAAGGTGCTGCCTGTAGTGCTGCATTCATTTTTTCAAAACTTCTGCCAAGAGCTAGTACGTTTGAGTAACTCACGCCAACAAAGAGAATCTGCAAAAACAATATAGAACTTAATTCAGAAGGGCAAAGGGGTGAAACATTGCAAGACAAAACAGGGATTGCAAGCAAGGGAGCTTGATTCCCCAGACATTAATACAACATCAAGTGCACATCCCCCAGCTATTACTGCACCACAAGTTCAAAAGACTTTAAATATTAAATTCTTTAAAGTACCCCCTCCCCAGCCTGAGTGTTACCTTTGATATCATTACAGTGCATGCCCCCAAGCAAGATTCTCAATTCGGGTTTGCAAATGCTTTAACAGAGTTTGACAATAATAACTCATTACTAAATCTGTGTCTTTACAATCTGAAGTACTACAGTCTTGTCTACCATTAGTACTTGTCGGGGCATTTGGCTGTATCTACGGATGTCTATTTTAGGTTCACCTACATTAACTGGGCTTATGGAGACTTCTGTATGTGAGGCCGATAGCCAGAGCCTGATGTATGATGATTCAGTGGGGCATGATGATGCCTTGCCAGTTCAGAATGAAGCGATTCATTTGGTCTTAGAATTAATGCTGAAACTTTAACTCTGTTTCTGAGTCTCATCGGAAATAAACTAATCTTTTGGAACAAATGGCCTGTAGTGGTACAAACATAGCCAGTACCTCTAAATCTGCTGGCAGTTATTTGGAAACTGGCCCCTTGACCGAAAGCTAAACATCAACCGCTTCCAAGGAGATAGCGATTGTCATAGAAAATTTGCCCCCACCCCGCCCCCAAGGATGGAATCAGCTGTCAAATCTTCTACTGGCTTGAAGTACAAGTGGCGAATGATGAACCGGATTATGATCTGGTTTTATGAATAAAAGGGAGACCTGGGAGACTAAAGATAAACAAAGGTGGTGGTGGCGGCAAAAAAGGCCTCCAATGTTGACACGTCTAGTCTGATAACTAAGAATGCCCCTCCCAAAAAAGGCTTGTAAAAGAGCTGCAAGAAGATCTAGACTAAACCAGAGTAAGGAGGGTAATTTAACCTTGTGGTTGATAAATGGCGAAGCCAATACACTTTGGTTGCAAACAGCACCAGAAAATACTGTGCATGATATTCAGGAGGAGGCAATTAATGATTCTGACCTTTCTGAGGAGGACTCAGCAGTGATTACCACAATGGAGCCTCCCTCGACGGGGTTGGCAGCAAAAGATGCTAGCAGAACAATGCTAGAACATTTGAAGCCAACCCTCAAGCATATTGTTCCTGGGTCTCTATTAGAGGATGGAAATTCACCTACAGTCGAGTTCCACTGGCCCTTCGTGTACTGCAGAGCAGGGATTTTGATTTTGTGGAAATGGAGGGTTATTTCTCTGTGCTAACCAGGGTGTGTTATAAACATACTGAAATATTCCTGTTTTGGTTAGAGGAAAGTCCACTTCCTTATTAAAATGTAGTTACGATATAGATCAGATAGTAGCCACTAGTGAGAAAACACTAACGCAGTTTAAATCCATCGGCACCAAGTAGGTTTCCAATGTTGCCACGCCCCCTCCCCCTTCCTGGTGTAAAGCTGTTTCCCCAAGTCCTCAAAGGCAGTGTGCTCCTCCTCTCTTTAATGATGTTGTAGGCAAATCACATTGGGGTCAGGCAACAATGAGAAGCCACTCCCATTCAGCACTCCTACAAATTATATTGCAATATGTTCCGGGGAACACAAGGCCATATACTTTCATTCTCAGATGGTGGTGCACACAGTTAATTCCATGATGAAGACATCTCATTTCTGGAGACTTGGCTACTGAGGTAATTTTTGATGGTTACATGAGCTGCTCCAAACGCGCCAGAAAGGGGGATAGGGGTCGACCATATGAAGGATTCTTTCAAGCTTTGTTTCAACTCCATGGTGGCAAAGGCAATGGATAAAACGACTAATTTGGGCTTCTCCCAATTTATCCACGCACCCACTCATGTGAAAGGGAATACTCTGGATCGGCTAACAGGGCTGAATATTGTACCTGTAAATCAGTCTATTAGTGTCTGCTGTTGGTCCGACCACTCTTATCTACTTCGACATTTTATCTGAAAAAACTGTTATAAATAAACACATTACCACTAAAGTCCTTTGTAGAAACCTTAAAAAGCTGACCCCAGAATCCTTAGACTCCTGGACTCGCGACATGCAGGACAAATTAAATGGATAGTGCTCTGTAGAGGAAATCGCAGATATCTATCAAGACACTATTTAAATGGCAGTTGATACTGTTGCCCCTATCCGACCTAAGAAGATAGTTTTGAGAGAGACTAATTCCTGGTTTTCCTCGGACCTGCAAACTATGAAAAGTAATACAATTAAAGCCCTTTACAAGTGGAAAAACTCCCAATCAGACTCAGATAAAGAAATATACCAAACCTATGTAAAGAATTATAAAAATACTATTATTAAGGCTAAGAGAGCTTACCTTGACGATCGTATAGCCAAAGCCCAATCCCAATCCAAGGAGCTTTTTAAAGTTTTTAAGGAGTTCGAATCCATCAAAAACAATAATTCTGACTCAATCACCACAGATGCCAACTGGTGTAATTTGGTCCAATAGGCTATGGATACGAAACGTAATAAGAACAAAGCTGGTATTATGCTTTCTAACCAAACTATAGTCAAAATTGACCCCAACTCAACTAATCCAACAACTCTTCTCTTTTAAACCGATTTGCGAAGTTGAACTTGCGCTGATCATAGAGAAGCTTAAGCCGTTTTACTGCAAGGGGGACATTTGTCCTGCGCTAGCTATTAAAGCTTGCTCTGCTACCCTGATTCCTTCCCTCTGTAAATTTGTGAATCAATCCTTTAAAGATTGTTCTGTACCAGCCTGTATAAAGAAATCTTGGGTCACTAAATCTTTGAAGAAATCCAATCTCTCACCCAATGACCCACTTAATTATAGACCCATCTCCAATTCACCATTCATCCTGATGATTCTGGACAGGGTGGCTTATATACAGATACTAGCCCATCTGTGAACTGTTGATTTCTTTAACCAGAGACAATCCGGCTTCAGAGAGAGGCACGGCACAGACCCAGCTTACCTGGATTTTAAATCCAGGTTTCTACATCATATGGACCAGGGAAACAAAAGTATGTTGATGTTACTTGACCTGTCTGCCGCCTTCGACCTGGTGGACCATGCAGCGCTGGTCTCCAGGTTGGAGGCGGTAGCAGGTTTCTCTCCCTCTGCAGCTCGATGGGTCAGTTCTTTTCTTGGGGCTCGGTACTGTAGAGTGAGCATTGATCTGGCCGATGCTAATCCACTAGAATTGACACCGGGAGTTCTGCAGGGAGCCTGCATATCCCCCATCTTCTATAACCTGTTTACTGTGCCTTTCTTGGACTTCTTAGATCTCAATGGTATTGAGTTTACGAACTATGCAGATGATACCCAATGTATCATCCCTCTCACTGGCGTATTCTCTGTGGATGAAGTAAATATTAACAGAATCTACGGTGTCATCCAAAATTGGATGGGCACCAATGCTCTTTTGCTTAATGCAAAGAAGACTGGATTGATGCTTGTAGGAACTGAAAGGAAAGTCTGTAAAATGGGAGGACAGTATTTCCAATTTTTGATTGTGGGCTTGTACTATTGAAACAAAAAGAAAGGTTAAGACATTAGGGGTCTATCTGGACAGCAGTTTGAATGTGAAGGCCAAGGTCAATAACTTAGTTGCCTCCACTGCATACTATATTAAACACTGGTCTCATGCCTGTCCCTTCCTCTCTAAGTTAAACAGGGAAGCGCTTGCATGTGCGTTCGTTGGTTCAAGAATGGACTATTGTAGCAGCCTTCTGATCGGTCTACCTAACTGCCAGATTAAGACTCCCAAGTGATGCAGAATAATGCAGTCCGAGTTGTGGACGACCGAAAGAGAAGGGATCATATCTCAGATGCTAGAAGAAGCTACACTGGCTTCGCTTAATGACTATTACGTTAAACTCTTTGAAAAATTCCAGGCCTTCCTATTTTAGGGATGATCTGATCCCTAAAGCCTGTAATTACAATTTGAGATCCAATAATTGTTCTCTTCTCAAGTTGTCCACTTGTTGGCCAACACAGGTAAAAAACGGAGCTTTGTTCTCGGCTGCACCATCCCTTTTGGAATGGACTTCCCACTAAACTCAGAGAAGAACCCTCCATCAGAGTATTCAGAAAGGGACTGAAGACCCATCTCTTTAACTAACAGCTTTCTGGATTTTGGAATCGGCTGCCAGGATGCTCCCTCCAGGTGCTATGTTAAAGGAATGGTTCGCCCAAAAAATCTTATTGGCCAAAAAGATGGGCAATAATAAAACAAATATACTCGCACTTTTTTTTTATTTTAAGTTCCTATGTAAAATTTTGAGCAAATGAAGCTCAAAATGTACAAAAGCAAGCACATGGGGGCACCCATTTTGTAAAATCAATGCCCGCCTGTGCTCGCTTTTGCGGCACTAATGAAGGAAAAGCCAGCCAGCTGTAGTAAACAAAAGCTACCTCTGGGTAGCTACCTCTACCATTTGGGCCGAAACGCACTGCGTCGACACCATTCCCTGCAAATTCATCCATTGCTAATAAGACACACTTTGAGGTGATAGGTAGCAATCACCTTATAATCAACAAGAGACTGATCAATTTCTTTTATATATCTTTTTCACTTGTTTTGATGTATTGTATGTGACAGTACTGTGTTTTTTAGTCTAAACCCAGACTAAGTTGTGTCTATATGAGAAGATGCCTAATGTGAAAAAATTGTTGGTGACATATTTTAGTTTTTTTTATGTGCGATATGTTTTTAATATAAAAAAGACTCCAGATGAGTCAATAAAATATGATGCTCTGTTAGCAAAAAAGTATGGTTTGATGTATAAGGAGTTGATATGTGTTATGACCTCAGGGTGTGCACTTGGTTCTGATCATTGATAGTCAACGTAAAATGTAGGAGTACATTTGTGGTTCTTTTTTGTTGTCCTATGTGCATACACATATATGTATGTGTAAATCAATTTTAAAAATCCACTTATTTTATAAAGTTTTGGGTCCACCTGTAAATACTCTTTGAGGTTTTAAATGGATCCGGTCTGGTTTTTAATTCATGGGTTGCATCTTGCTGCAGCAAACTGTTACTGAGGAATTGATCCAGAATCTAGGGAAGATTAAATTGAAAATTAATTTACAAGACTAGATTGATGATCAAGAATCTGTTACGAAGTATCATTTATTTTTATCCTTCCTTAGTTGAAGAAAAATCTTGGAATATTACTTCTCAGTATCTCATTCGCTATTGAAGGCACACTCCCAACAAGGCACGTAATACCCAATAGACCGAATAATGGAAACACCCCGCGAGGGAATGAGACCAAGAGAATAATTGCAAGTAAAACAAATTTATATAAGTCAAAATGCAAGCAAAGAACTCTGCTGCCAGAGTGCGCTCTGCCAAACAATACACGGGCAACACATTAAAAGGACACACAGCGTCAATAGTGACGTTTCATATAGGGTACAAATATTAGCATCGGATTGGGGGAGGCCCATGCCATAATGGATACTATATGGGAGGCAGGATGCCAATTGCTTGTTGCTTCAAATCGCTCCAGGCACACGTGGGTTTGCTAGACACATCTCCGCGGTGTGAAGGTCGGGGCAGAGAGGCTTCTACAATGCTATCTATCTAAGCTAAAACAGGAGAAACTGGTTGTGAGGGACAAATGGCAAACATAAGTCATTGCATGAATGGGGTTGCTTTCGGAAACCAGTGGCAGATTTATTGGCATTCCAACCCTTGTACTCAGGAGTTCATGAAACATGGTACCCCAGACCTAGGTGTCTTTCGCATGCGTTTTGATCTTCCTGATGCCTCGTGATACAAATGAACATATGTTAGTCTTGGTGAAAATATATTGGCGCATAGGATTAGGGATACGGTGGGTGTCTGTCATGATCTCTGCTTCCAAAAGATCAGGACTTGCCCGACTCCCTTGGAAGCAGACCCATAACCCCGGTTCCGAGTGCCAGCCAGTCCCAATTGGGACCTTTTGGACCCTGTCCTGGCGCCAGTGGCACCAGGCTCATAAAGATGCCCAGTCCCAGCGCTGGAAGCGCCGGGCTCATAATGCTTGGGTGGACTTACCTGCAGCAGACCATGCTGCTTACTTACCTGCCAGTTGAACCCCTGATCCTCTTCTGTT
The DNA here is from genome assembly GCF_040938575.1 of Ambystoma mexicanum. Lineage (NCBI taxonomy): Eukaryota > Metazoa > Chordata > Amphibia > Caudata > Ambystomatidae > Ambystoma > Ambystoma mexicanum. The sequence continues at coordinate 234,932,829 of NC_090934.1, forward strand.
TGGGACTACTTTTCCTGTTGGGTGGGGCAGGAGCCACTCCCTAGGTTCAGAACACTGGAACTCTTCTGGAAAGCAGGAACTCTTTTCTTACCTAGGCGTGGCTGTGGAAGGAGACATCTAAGCACTACAGGAGGCTATTTAAACCACACCCGATGGATGAATCTTGCTTTGCGTTATTCTGCATTCTCTGCAGCAGAACGCTCATTGTGTCTTCTGCTTCTGATCCTGGGCCTAAGGGAACAAAGGCTTACCATCCTGGAATCCAGTCTTCAGCAGCACCTGTAAAGACAAAGAAAGAACAGGTTAGCACTACGGTCTTCAGTGGCAGCGCATCTCTTACCTGGCCCATCGGCTGTCACCAACGCCTCGCGCTGCATTCCGGCATCTGAAAGACAAAAGCTTACCAGCTCTTTGCACGCTCCGGAGGCCTTCGGCGCTGCATCCCGCATCTGAAAGACAAAAGAAGGTGCGTTTAAAGACATTGGGCAACTTTATTACTCACGTGCCATTACTCCTTCCCACGCCGAATCCAGTGGGTATTCCAGCACCCTTCAGCTTCTCTAAAGCTCCGAACTTGTACCTGCACGATAGAAGGGACAGTTAGTGCGCATCGTGAAGCAGGCTACAAGCGCTTACTTACGTGCTTCCAGGCGCTTCTATTCCTCACGCGGGTTCGATCCTCAACTCTCATCAGCCCGCCATCCGCCGGAACCCTGCAAAACAAGGGAAATCATTACAAAAGACTTTTAAGACATTTGAAGTGCCCAGAACTTACCGTTCGTGCAGTTGACGGACAGCAGTCCTCTGAGGTCAAGAGGCCTGCACCCTTATCCAGTGAAGAAACTGGTTACGGCACCCTGCCCCGAGGCAGATGGAGAGCTCGGCGTTCACTTACCTAAGGTGAGGGCGTTAACCTTTGGGGTTCTACAGGAGAAGAGAAAGGGAAGAGGAGAGAGGCACCAATAACCCCAGTTCATTAATCCCATATTTTCTATCTGCAGACATCTTACTCTTCGAGTCAGACATACAGTGCACAGAGGTCCAGCCCAAAGAGCCAACCGTGTGTTACACATCACCTTTGAAGATACGGCATTCACCCAGTCAAGACCGGCGCCTCTGCGGGAATCAGGTGAGCGTTAGTGTCCTGGAATGGTCACTGCAATGGGGTAGGGGATCAGATGTGTATCTACATCTAAGAATATGGGGGCGGTGGACCGTGGCCTGGCTGTGTGGTTGTCAAGGGAGCATGGGCAGGTTAGTGGAGATGGATGGGCGTTTGCGCTGGGACCCGCTCCAGTCTCGCACAGTGTAATGAGCTCATCTGGCGCCAAGGGATTGTAAGTTTTGCTTGCAATGAATGTAATTTTATTTTTACATGTAATTGTTGTTGTTGTTCTTTTTGTGGGCTGTGAATAATGTATATATTTTTTTTTTATTTTTTTTTTTAAATCTGTGTAAATATGTAACGATTGAATTTGTATTTGTCATACAATCGATCAATAAATTTTTTTAAAAAAGATACTAAACGTTGCTACAATGAATGGCTGGACTTCCGTGAGAACAATGCTTGTGTGGAGCTGGTAAAGGGCGAAGGTGGCTTGGGCTGTATGTGCGAAGTGCTGGGAGAGCCGTAATTAGAGATAATGTTTTGGGCCTAGTAAAAGATGGCGTCTGGTGTGTCTCTAGGCATCTGAAATAAAGGCTTAGTTATTTGTTTACTAATATTATTTGGGGCAGACGATAGACAGAAGGGTGGGGGCGTCTCACCCTTTTAGCCTATACTGGGTCTATTAATTGCAGGAATAATAAGGGGGTTGGGAAAGACCACCTCTTCCCCAACATTATCCATCTCGTGAATTCAGAAATTATTTCAGATTAAAACTGAATTTACGAATGAAGTTATTGGCGCTAGATGTAAGATTGCAGGGGAGAACAGATTGTCGTTTAAACTGCACATCTACTGTAAGTTTTAGCATTTAACAGAAGTTTTAGCATTTGTCTTCATGATTTGTTCGTTATGGATAATTGTGAAAGGTTTTCCTTATAAACCAAAGCACAATAAAAAAATAAAACGGCTCTCGCTTTTAAGAGGTAATTTGGTGAATGTTTCTGATCCATATTTATGCGAAATGGTATACATTCAGATGAAGTAGAGTAGTAGCTGGGGTGCTGCATGGCCAAAACCTCGTTATTGTATAAATGATTATTCACTGTGATGCATGTTTAAAGTTGTGCTCTTTTGAGATTTAGTAAAACGGAAACCCTGGGTAGGCCCAACCGCTCTGCTGTATTTAGAGGTGTACCCACTCTTGGATTTGGGTTCTTTCCACCATTTAATTGATGCAATGTCATCTGCCTGTAGTAGTCTTCTTTTTTCTCCATAAACCTGTAATGTAGAACTCCCACCAGCCCAACAACTGCATGAAGTTTGGTTCCATGGGATATAATCGCGGCAAAAATGCTGCCGTTTTTGCGCCGCAGTCCATGTAAAACATGCGGGGGACACCCTCAGACCCTTTATACCATTTAAGGGGAGCAGGGAACAACCCCGCAACCCCTGCTCCCCTTAAATGGTATAACGGGGCACACTTTTACCCGGTCAAACGGTTGCATTTTTGCAGCGATATATTTTTGTCGCGACATTTTTGCAGCGATTATATTACCGGATACCTGAAGGTGTCAGATTGTGCTGTTGCGTTTCCACTCGCTCCGTAGAGCGGGCAGTGGTGGCAGGGTAGGATGAGCTAGTGATTTCTTTTGTGAAATTTCTATACAGCTGCTGCCTCCTGTTTTGTCTTGGTGCTGAACCAATCTAGGTGTGGTGAGATACTGAAACTGCTGGCAAATGCTGCAGGCTGGGGAGGAACAAGCACCTGGAACAGACCCAAAAAAGTCACACATTAGGAACTGGGCACACCTATGCGCTAGCATGGAATGTAGTAAGGCCCAAACAATTGGTCCACTGCACTCATGAGCAGAGGCGCTGCTAGGTGGGCATAAGGGGGCTATAGCCCCTGGTCTTTTGGTTGTAGCCCCGGATAAAATCTCAGGAGCTACAACCAAAAGGCTAGCTAGCCCCCAGTCCCGACAGTTCCAACATTAGTGTAGCTCCGGATCTTTTCCCGACCTAGCAACACCCCTGCTCATGAGAGTTGCTGTGCTTTCACTGAGGGCATCTAAATGCAGTGCCCTATTTGAGAGCAGGTCCAGGAGCGACAGGCTAGTGTTGCACTTATCATTCCTGCTGGCCTAGGATGATTAGATGTTGGATACTCCCAATCAAATGCCTCTCAACGTTCACTCTTAGCTATTTGAGGTGTCCAACATGGTGGCTTGCTGTGGAGATTGGCTCATAGGTTGAATTCAACCTTTTCCATTTACCAGCCTGTACATGGAGCACATTAACATACAGCGCAATGATCCAAACCCTGGAAAAGAATGATCTTCAATATTATAGCGTAATTTAATTGGTCTTTTATAGTGACCCTCAACCACAGGAAGCGAGGCCACCAATAGTGACAATGTGAAAAGGGGGGGGTCCATTAGAGGGACAGTAAGAGAGGCAGATGTGCAGTGCAGGTCGGAAGTACCCAGTTCCTGTGTGTCAGTCTGATTTCTATGGGTTTGGCAGAGGAACATGGGAGTAGGTTATCCATGGGAAGAGACACTAATGTGGAAAAGTGTGACGGGGCACTCTGTAGGAGGTGGGGGGAGTTTGTAAGTTTTGTGTAAATTGGTCAGAGATCTTGGAGGGGAGTTGGATAGGTGGGCGAAGGTGTTAGTAGGCCTTACAAGGCAAAACACCCTGCACACTTTCAACTGCCCTCTTGCAGACATGTCCCATTTTATTAGTTCACATTTCCTCCGACAATCGCTCCATATTAATCTGAAATTGATAAATTGTATCATATGTACAACAAATACGCATCTGTGAGTTGGTAGATTAGTGAAAGGGGCAGTCTGGAAGCTAAGCTACATACTATATGGGAGGCAAGAATGTAATGGTCAGAGAAAGGGTGGCTTGAAATTTGAGGACTGCACTCACAGGCTGAGAAACACCACAAACGTCATTCTAACATACGAGATGCTGTGCTCATTTGTCTGCTGGGCGTTTTGCCTGTTGGGGCCATGGCACTGTTAATTGGGTGGTCAGGGCAAAAATCCGCTCTTCCAGAGGCCTAGTTTGGGGGTCTACATCAAGCCCAACACTCTTCTCACACTTTTTAAAATGAAATGGCATTCACACTCCCAATGGCCATAAGTCACCAGGATTTCGGGCAAAACCAAAACTTCAGCGCAGACAAGATGGTGCAGTGTGGATACCTCAGAAGTGCAGCACAGAGATCTGAAAGATGTGGCAGCTTGGAGGATGGTGAACGGCAGTATGCAGTGGCAAAAAGGGATTTGGATGTGGATAAGAGGGCCTTTGCAATAATGCCACCATCTTGAGTTTGCAATGTCTCCACACCTTGCTAGGCAATGGTCTCTTCAAAATTCCATTACAAAACTGTATACCACAGCTAAGTGATGGGACCAGGGCAAAACAACAGTTTTTTTCTATCCAGACCTTAAAGGCTGACCTTCCAAGGGTAGGGAGGAGATATCTGGGGATGGCACATTGAGCTGTCTACCCCCTCCCCCAAAAGGTGTCTCCTGGAGCCAGTAAGATACTCGCCTATTACTGCCATTTCCACTATGTAAGAGCGGAAGGGGGAAGAGAGGCAGTAGTTCTGGAGTAATTGTGATGTTGGCCAAATCGTGCCCTTGCATTTACCGACTATTACACAAGTTGGTATGATGTCTGGGGAAGATTGTTGGAGAATTTTTCACACTTGTTAAATGGTACCAAAAGCCACAAAAGGGCATATGTTCTGCCATGTGGGTTTCCTCTGGTTACCTGGTCATTTTCTACATTCTTGTGCTATTCATTTAGTAGGGGCAGCTCTGTTGTCTAAAGCTTGAACATTTCAGCCATAGTATGGCATTTAGGTGGATAGTTGTCTAAAGTCTAACAATGTATGGTGCAGGCAATTGTGGATAGCTTTGCTGTCTGAAGCTTGGACATGCACAGTACAATGTATGCACTTTAGGGATGGTGGTTCTGGTGCCTAAAGTCTGATCTTGTATGGTGCAGGATATGTGCAGGATATGTCATTGAGTGGGTAGCCCTGTTGTCTATAGCCTGTCCATGTACCGTACAATACAGATCGTGTGACTTATTGGAATAGCTCAGCTGTCTGAAACATTAACATGTATGCTATGTGGGATTAAGGGGGTTACCTCAACTGTCTCTAAGGCCATGCCATGTACAGTGCATTTATTTATTTTTTATTTTTGTAGCGCCCGGACCAAGGGTATCGCAGCGTTTAGTACATGGGCAATAACAATACGTTGTAAAAACATCAGAGGCAGTTACTCGTTCTTGTCAAATAACCAGTTGTGAGACAGGCATGGTATCAAGGGAGACACTCAAATGTAAGTTTCAAAAATCTTTAATAAAGTTCCAGGTTTGGTGTAATACCTAACTGGCCTAACTCTAAAGGGGTTGTTACCTCAACTGATGTTTCGAAGGGCCTTTGATGTCAAAGTACAAAACCAAAATCCATCTGTCTAAAACTATGCTTGCACTCTTTGACAAAATGTGATAAGTCGTCTTGGAGAAAAAAATAGTGGTTCAAGAAAAAAGGAAATGTAAGCCACAGCTGGTTTCAGGCAGTCTTGCCAATAGGAGTAGTTCTGCCAGTGCAAGATAGTTCAATTCAAAAGGGGAGCCCTTGGAACCTTCCACACAGAGCTCTTGCAGCAAATGAACAAAGTTCACAATGTTTCTAGTTCTCTTGGAGTTTCCTTCCCCAAGCTCGGATTACCCGGGTTCCAAACAAAAATAGTTCTTGTCAGGTTCCCTTCCCCAAGCCTAGGCCCTTTTCATATTCAAACAAAGTAAAGTGCTCCTGGTCCAGATGTACCTTTCACTTGTACATTTCTTACATGGGGGTACTATCAGACTTTTGAAAAACGTAGGGCTCTTTGCTCTTCCCAGGCACGACCACTCTGACCTCTAACCCCCTCTCCTTATTCACTGTACCCTTCTTCTGTCACTTTTTCCCTTCTGTGCCTCTTTTACTCTCCTTTTCTCCAGCATGGGGTCCGTCATTGATTCACATGCTCATGAATATTCCTCGTCGCTGGGCTGGGAAACCTCGCTGAGAAAAAGAAAGCAGTATTGCTTTAAAAGCTTGAATACTGCCTTTCATCTTGTTATCCAAAAACTGTAGACCGGGGTCATATTGCACCCATTCAATAATGATAGTCTCCCTGAGGCCCGCCCCCGGTGGCCATCCTCCGATTTTTACTGCACGTTTCAGTGTTTTTTTAATTTATTTTTTAATGAGAAATATCCACATTGTGTAGAGTGAGAGTTGTATGCAGAGGGGAGAGATCATTTTGTGGGGTTGGTTAGTGGCATCGCTAGATAGAGGCGACGCATGCTAATCTTCGCAATTCTGCCTAGATGTGGCGCAATGCTAATCTTCACAATTCTGTCGATGCGGTGCAAGCTGACATTCACAATTCTATTTAGATGTGACATAAACTTGTATTGCAAGTATGTCTCGATGTGACGCAATGGTAATCTTTCCAGTTCTGTCTTGATGTGACGCAATGCTGATCATCACAATTCTGTCTTGATGTGACGCAATGCTGATCATCACAATTCTGTCTTGATGCGACGCAATGCTGATCTTCACAATTCTGTCTAGATGTGACGCAAGCTATTACAGTTCTCTCTAGATGTGACAGAGGCTAATCTTCACAATTTTGTCTGAGTATGATGCAGGCTAGTATTACAGTTCTGTCTAGATATGACGCAATGCTAATCTTCACAATTCTGTCTAGATGCGGTGCAAGCTGACATTCCCAAGTCTGTCTAGATGCGACGCAAGCTAATCTTTATAATTCTGTCTAGGTGTGGTGCAATATGACATTCATAATTCTGTCTAGGTATGATGCAAGCTAGTATTACAGCTCTGTCTAGGTATGATTTAAGATAGTATTACAGCTCTGTCTGGATATAACACAACCTAATCTTCACAATTCTGTCTGGATATGACACAAGATAGTATTACAGTTCTGTTTAGATATGAGACAATACTAATCTTCACAATTCTGTGTAATTGTCACACACCGCCGCGACTGGCGTGCATGGAGCCGATGGCGTTGGAGCGGCCATTAGCCGTTCCGCCACGTCCCCATGCAACGCTCAGTGGCGGTCTAGTCTTTCGGCCGGCCGCCGGGGGAGACCGCTTTTTAGCCGCTCCAACCCGGAAGTCTGCGCGTTGCAACCTACTCGCGTCAAGCTTTCGGGTTGGAGCGCTCGTAAGTTTTTCTCCCTTTGTGTGCTGCCCTGCGCCTTTTCTCGGTGCCGGCTTCTCTTCCCTGCTGCTGGCGCCCTTCCTCTTGTCTTTCTTTTGTCCTCTCTCCTGGGACTCGCAGGCTCTCGCCAGGTTTCGCAGGGAGCTTATTCCTTATTTCCCTTCCCTTTTCCTCCGGCTTTCCCCCTCTGTCTTGCTACAGTGTTTCGCGGTCTGTCTCTGAGGCTGCACCCGGGTTCCTCTATAGGCTCTCCAATCCACTCTTTACCGTATGCTACTTTCCTGCCGGCATCCCATCCAAGAACTTACCTTCTGCTATTTCAAGTTGAAGACCATCACAGACCATCACCCAGGGATTTTTTATGCCTACGTCTTTTTCCCCTCTGGTCTGAACCGGAGGAGGGGCTCCCCCAGACCTTCTATTTTGAGGTCAGGGTAGCTTCCCTTTGGGGCAGATCCCTTCCACAAAAAAAAGAGGAAAGAAGAGCTGTGGAAGAAGCGGTTCGGAGGAACCTTACACTCCTCCTCACAGGTGAGGAGGAAGGGGATTGGAGTGACTCGGAAGGGGTGAAGGGAACACCTGAATCTGACAGTTTGCAAAGCCAAAAGATTCCAATGGCTACCCCTGAGCAGTTACAAGAGTTGGTAGCCGCTGTTCAGGCTATGAATGTAGAACTACAGAACGTCAAGTCTGAGAATGCCATCCTGAAGCAATTGTTCACTAACCGAGAAGCACGGGAGTTTGATTTGCCTCCCATGGCCTTGTCCTCCGGCAAGTTTGATGGAGCCCCTAAACGCTTGAAGGAATTTTTGGAAGCATGTTCTGTCCATTTTGCCTTTCGTCCACAGACCTATTCCACAGACCACATAAAGGTGGGATTTATGGTGTCTAATATGACAGGTAATGCCCTGGCTTGGGCTACACCTCTCGTCACATCCAACAACCCAGTTCTTCGGAATTATGATGCCTTCCCGTCTTTGCTGAAACAGACATTTGAACAGCCCGACATAACACTTGTAGCGGCTGAAGAGCTACTCGAAGTGCAGCAGGGATCCAGTGATCTGCTTTCCTGCATTTCCTCTTTCAAACGTTTGGCTACAGAAGCAGGGTGACGGAACAGGTCCAGTATATACCCTCTTTCATCGAGGTCTCAGGGAGGAACTCTAGGACGAGCTGGCTCGCATAGCTCGACCCACAACCTTATCAGATCTCATGTCGATTGTTCTGCAGATAGAACATAGACTTTCTGAACGAAAGGCTGAAAGGAGGAAGCAAAAGACCCCAGTCACCCATCCCGCTGGAACCTCCTCTCTACCTGCCATACCATCCTTGTGCCATAAGGAAGAACCAATGCAGATTGGAACAGCTCGGCCTCCTTTGACACCAGAGGAAAGAAGACGACGGAGAGAATCTGGTCTATGCATGTACTGCGGATCCAATGTCCATCTAATTAGAAACTGCCCAGATGTACCACCTAGGCGGGCGGGAAACGATCGACCTCGGACCTAAAGGGGACTAGCATCCGAGGTCTAAACCTTAGTCCCTATGTTTCCGTTACTGTTTCACCCCAAGTCCCAGCAATGGATGCGCGTCTCATGGTAGTAGCTATCCAGTTGAAGACAAGACACGTAGAATTTACCACCATGGCTCTGCTTTATTGTGGGGCCGCTGGGGTGTTCATGGACACTGTATGGGCCAACCAGCAAGGTCTCATCCTCTTGCAACGTGAAGATGCTCAGAAGGTGGAAGGAGTGGATGGTACCCCACTCTCCTCCGGACCTATTACTCAGTCTACTGAGTTTCTAACTGCGACCATCCTTCAACATTCCGAACTGATACAATTCGATCTCATCAAAGCGGCTCATTTTCCGATTATTCTCGAAATTCCATGGTTTAGGAAACATAATCCAACTATAGACTGGACCCGCAACACTATGGCTTTCGAATCGGATTTTTGTAGACAGAATTGTCTGATACAGCCGCAGGTTGAAACAGTGCAGATCATTACTCCTGAAGATGAGAATGTTTGTGCTGTGTGTCGGATCCCTCCAGAATTGTCGGAATACCAAGAAGTGTTCAAGGAAACTCCTGTCCTGGACCTGCCTCCACACCGGCCGGAAGACTGCGCCATAGAGCTGGCCCCAGAAGCTCTGGTACCCTTTGGGCCCATGTTTTCGTTATCCTTGACAGAGAAGAAGGCCCTTCGTACCTATCTGGACACTCATTTGACTAATGGGCTCATTCAACCTTCGCGGTCTCCTGCTGGAGCCTCATTATTTTTTATACCCAAACGGGATTCTTTGGAACTAAGACCGTGTATAGACTATCGTGGCCTTAATAAGGTCACCATCCGGGATCGCTACCCTATGCCGCTTATTTCAGACATCCTTGAGGCCGTACAAGGCGCCTCTGTCTTCTCCAAATTGGATTTACGGAGCGCCTACCATCTCCTCCGTATCAGAGAAGGGGATGAATGGAAGACGGCGTTTAGAACTCCTTTTGGTCTGTTTGAGTATAGGGTTATGCCCTTTGGACTTGTTAATGCACCAGCCATTTTCCAGCGCTTCATGGACCGTCTCTTCTCGGATTTACTCTTTCTGAATACCATAGTCTACCTCGATGACATCCTAGTGTTCTCATCCTCTCAACAAGAACACACCCAGCACTTGAGAACAGTACTTAACCGTCTTCAAACTCAACACTTGAAGGTCAAACCAGAGAAATGTCTCTTTAATGTCTCATCCGTGCCATATTTGGGGTATATCCTTTCTTCCGAAGGCATCACGATGGATCCCAGGAAGGTGTCGGCCATCCTGGACTGGCCAGCTCCTACTTCCCTTAAGGAGGTTCAGCGCTTCCTGGGGTTGGCAAACTTTTATAGGAAGTTCATAGGTCAGTTCTCCCAAATAGTTCTACCCATCACCGCCCTTCTCAAGAAGGAGTCACGACCCTTTCTCTGGACAGAACAAGCTGACCAAGCCTTTTTAACGCTTAAAGAGCGGTTCTGTTCTGCTCCAGTCTTGAGTCAGCCAGATCAAACCAAGCCTTTCATTGTAGAAGCAGACGCATCGGCTAGAGCCTTAGGAGCTGTTCTTCTACAGACCAGAGATGAGAAGGAACATCCAGTGGCTTACCCCTCAAAGACCCTCACTATCAGTCAGAAGAATTATTCGGTGATTGAGAAGGAATTACTGGCATTGAAGGCTGCCTGCGAGGAATGGAGACACTTGCTACAAGGAAGTTTGCATCCATTCACCCTACGCACGGATCATAAAAACGTACAGATCCTCAGGAATATTTGATGTATGAACTCTGGACAAGCACGCTGGGCTCATCTTTTTAGTCAATACGATTTCATCATTACCTACATTCCTGGAACCTTAAACAGTTTGGCAGATGCTTTATCTAGGCGCGATGTCCCCGAAGTACTACCAGAACCCACACCTGAGTATATGTTTCCTAGGAACCGTATTGTGGGCCTGGTCTCCGCCCTTCTCCAAGAGGTCAGAATGGTCACTACGTCCGAATCAGAGACTCAGATACCTCGGAACCAACAACACCAGGTCCGATGGTCTGATGGTTTATTGCTGGTGGGTCACAAGTTGTTCATCCCCACCAAGACCCTACAATCCAAGATCCTAAGTTGGGGCCACGACCATGTGACAGCAGGTCATAGAGGGATAAGGGGTACCTTAGATCTTATCTCCCGTTCTTTTTTCTGGCCCACTCTTACCCAAGATGTCAAGAGACATTGTAGAACTTGTTTGACCTGTGCCAAGAATAAGAATCCAACTCACAAACCTTATGGCCTCCTCGAACAACCGGAGACCCCTGTTCAACCGTGGTCCCATATTTCTACAGATTTTATTGTAGATCTACCTCCGTCTCAGGGCTGTACCTGTCTGATGGTTACTATAGATTCTTTTACCAAACTGGCTCATTTCTCCCCTCTACCCGGAGTGCCATCTGCTTCAGCCATGGCAGAAGTTTTTCTTAGGGACATTTTCAAGTTACATGGGTTACCTGAGAAGATTATCAGCGATCGAGGAAGTCAATATACCTCCCGATTTTGGGCGGCGCTGTGTCAGCGTTTGGGAATAGAACGTGCCCTTTCCTCGGGATTTCATCCGCAGACTAATGGACAAACTGAGAGGCTTAATGCCTCACTTGAACAATATCTTAGGTGTTATGTTAATAGCGTACAAGACAATTGGGTAACCCTCCTACCTACTGCGGAATTTGCATATAATAATTCCACGCACTCAGCTACAGGTCTCAGTCCTTTTTTCTGCACCTATGGAATACACCCACGGGGATTGCTTCCCTGTTTCAAATCCTTCTCCAATATACCTACGCTTGAATCCCATTTAGCTGAGATAACCACCGCTCACAAGTTTGCTCAGCAATGTCTACGCCAATCCCGCAGTAGGTATAAGGAGCAGTCGGATCGATCTCGCCTACCTTGTCCCGATTGGAAGGTAGGTGACAGGGTATGGCTGTCCACCAAATATCTACCTCGATGGGTTCACCCGACCAAACTTACTCCCCGATTTCTGGGCCCCTTTAAGATTGTCAAACAGATAAATCCTGTGGCCTTTAGACTACAACTCCCCAGAAGTATGCATCGGATTCATCCTGTATTTCACTCCTCCTTACTCCGACCGGTTGATCCTGATACTCCTTACAAACGGAAACTAACCATACCTGTAGCCCAACAGCCTTTCCCCGAGGAGTATGAAGTTTCGAGTATTCTGGATTCCAGGTATCGACGAGGGCGGCTGGAGTATTTGGTGGCCTGGAAGGGGTTTCCCCATTCTGAGGACTCTTGGGAGCCTGAGTCTTATGTACATGCACCCAGGCTGACTCGGCGGTTTCATCGACTCCATCCGGGTAAACCGGGGGGTGTGGGCCGTGGAGGGGGGCATACTGTCACACACCGCCGCGACTGGCGTGCATGGAGCCGATGGCGTTGGAGCGGCCATTAGCCGTTCCGCCACGTCCCCATGCAACGCTCAGTGGCGGTCTAGTCTTTCGGCCGGCCGCCGGGGGAGACCGCTTTTTAGCCGCTCCAACCCGGAAGTCTGCGCGTTGCAACCTACTCGCGTCAGGCTTTCGGGTTGGAGCGCTCGTAAGTTTATCTCCCTTTGTGTGCTGCCCTGCACCTTTTCTCGGTGCCGGCTTCTCTTCCCTGCTGCTGGCGCCCTTCCTCTTGTCTTTCTTTTGTCCTCTCTCCTGGGACTCGCAGGCTCTCGCCAGGTTTCGCAGGGAGCTTATTCCTTATTTAACTTCCCTTTTCCTCCGGCTTTCCCCCTCTGTCTTGCTACAGTGTTTCGCGGTCTGTCTCTGAGGCTGCCCCCGGGTTCCTCTATAAGCTCTCCAATCCACTCTTTACCGTATGCTACTTTCCTGCCGGCATCCCATCCAAGAACTTACCTTCTGCTATTTCAAGTTGAAGACCATCACAGACCATCACCCAGTGGTTTTTTATGCCTACGGCTTTTTCCCCTCTGGTCTGAACCGGAGGAGGGGCCCCCCAGACCTTCTATTTTGAGGTCAGGGTGGCTTCCCTTTGGGGCAGATCCCTTCCACAAAAAAAAAGAGGAAAGAAGAAAGAAGAGCTGTGGAAGAAGCGGTTCGGAGGAACCTTACACTCAGAACTCACAGGTGAGGAGGAAGGGGATTGGAGTGACTCGGAAGCGGTGAAGGGAACACCTGAATCTGACAGTAATTGTGACGCTGGCTCATGTCTGCAATTTTATGTGGACTAGCTGGCACAGAGTATAGTCTACCTAGTTGTGAGATATTGCTCGCTAATTGTTAACTTGATGTATAATCAGTCTATCTGGCACAAACAGGTTAAATACGAAAAGATGGTATCTGCAGTCAGGCTTTCTGGCACAGTCGGGCTAAATGTGCAATGCTGCCATCTGGTACAATACGGCTAAATGTGATATTCTGCTATCCGGCACAATCAGTCTATCTGGTACAATCAGGCTAAATGAGAAATGGTGCTATCTCGCACAATCGGGCTCAATGTTATGTTAAAGGCTATTTATACCGTGCCCTATCAACGCCAAGTGGTCCCCTGGTGCTCTGGCGGATCTGAAAGTTAAGAGGGTTGGTGGGTGTAGCGGGATAAAGGTAGAGCGATATTAGAGTTGTTCTGTTTACAGCTTCAATTTGGTTAGTGCCCTTCGCTGAGCATGGGTGCGGTTTCCGAATCCGTGGGCTCGTATGTGTTGTTGTGTGATACTGTGGGGTTTGCTTTGTTATTGCAGTGCTTGTGGTTTGGGGTGCAGGAGAGTGGTTGCGTTTGTTTAGCGTTTGAGAGGCGTGTGCCAAGAGATTTTAGTGGTTGGGTTAGTGGTGTTATATCATGCTTTCGGCGGCCGTATGTCTGAGGCCGTCAAGTGCTCGTGGGAGGGACAGAAGGTGAGGGCCTCACCCACCCAGGTTTGAGATTGCTGCGGTTATTTGTTGTGTTTTGGTCGCGAGTGCTCTGTCTAGCATAGTCTCCCTTTGTTCCTAGCGGGTAGTCACCTCCCTTTGAGTTCTAAGCGCTCCCTTTCCTGTCGGGTGTTAGTGTTTAATCCTTCTTCGTCTCTAGCAGCGGACCCGTCCCTTGGATTTAGCCTGGCGATTGGGCTTGGCTTTGGCGGTACTGGATTCATTTTGGTTCTGTTGTGAAGAGCCAGGTTTTGAGTAGTTTCCTGAATTTTAGGTGGTCCTTTGTATTTTGGATGTCTTTCGGGAGGGTGTTCCAGGTTTTTTCTGCCTGGTGAGAGGAGGAGGATCCCCAGCTTTTTCTTTGTGTAAGGTTTTGGTTCAAGGATCATATGGTTGCATGACCGGAGTGTTCTGGTTGGTTGGTAAATTGTGATTTTCTTTTGTAGGAAGCCTGCTCCTTGGCCGTGGATTGCTCTGTGTGTTATGCACATTATTTTGAACAGTATTTGTTGTTTGACTGGAAGCCAGTGTAGCGTTTTTTGTGCTGGGGTGATGTGGTCTCTTGATGATAGTTTGAGGAGGAGTCCGGCCTCTGCGTTTTGGATACGTTGCAGTTTGTTCAGTAGGCAATCTGGCATTCCGAGGTAGAGGCTGTTGGCATAGTAAATTCTTGACATGATCAGGTTGGTGATTGTCGGTGTCTTATGGGTGAAGGACAGGAATGGTAGGATTGTTTTTACCGAGTGTAGGAGGAAACAACATTTCTTGATTATTGCATTTACTTGTGGTTCTAATGTTAGTGTGTCGTCCATTAGGATTCCCAGGGTCTTGACTACTTTCGATGGTGTGGGTGCTGTTCCTAGCTCTGTGGGCCATGGGAGATTAGTGTTATTTTCCAGGTTTTTGGATACAATCATGATTTCTGTCTTGCCTGGGTTGAGTTTTAGGCTGTTTTGCGTTCATCCAATCGTAGAGTTTTGAGACATTCTCCCGGCGTTGTGTTCGCTTCTTGTGTATCCTTGATTTTATAGATTTGTGTGTCTGTGTAGTTGTAGCACGTAAGGTTGTGTTTTTTAATGATCTCGATTTGCAGAGCCAGGTTGATGTTGAAGAACAGTGGGCCTATGGATGATTCCTGTGGTACTCCAGTCTGTGTCCCGTGGAGCAGGTTTGAAGGGTGTTATCCAGACAGTTTTCGTTGTATTTGTTAGGAATTATTTTATCCAGAGTAGTGTTAAGTCTGTTATTCCCATTTCTTCTATTCTCTTGATGAGGATGTCATGGTTGATTGTGTCAAAAGTTGTGGAGAGGTCAAGAAGAATTGGGGCAGAGATTGTGCCGGAGTCTGCGTTTGTCTGAAGGTCATCCAAGATAGGAGTGCCGTTTCTGTTCCCCTTGTGGGTCTAAACCTGACTTGCGCCTGGTCCAGCAGCTCGTGTTTTTCTGCATGTTCTTGTGTGTGTTTGTAGACGTAGGTTTCTAGTAGTTTTGCTTTGTAGGGAATGTTTGAAATCGGTCTGTAGTTGGAGAGGTCTTCCACGTCTCCTCCTGCGTCCTTGAGTAGTGGTTTGATGTGTGCCGATTTTAATAATCGCAGTACCTTACCTGTTGCAAGTGACATGTCAAAAAGGTTTCTGTAGTGTTGCAGTGGTGCTCCTGGTGTGAGAATGGGTTTGTAAATGTCTGGGTGGCAGGGCTCCATGGGTGATCCTGCTTTATTGCGATGTTTTACCAGCTTGACGAACGTGTCTACTGGTATTTGTGGCAAGCTCTGGAGTTTATACTGTGCTTCCTTGTTTGGCGGCATTGGTTGTGCGTTTGGGTTTACCGGTCTGCTTTGTATAATTTGATGGATGTCTCTGATTTATTTATTTTAAGTGGTCTACTAGGTTGTTGCGTAGTTTCTGGGAAGGTACCGGCGTGTTGCATCTGGGTGGGTTTCTCATTTCATTTATGAAGTTGAACAGTTCTTTTTGGGTGTTGGCGACTTTGGTGATTCTACTGTCATAGTGTTTCTATTTGGCTTTTTGAATTGCTTTTTTGTAAGAGCGAATCTGTCAGAATTATGTTCTTTTTGTTTGGTGTGTTCTTTCCTCCATTCCAGTTAGAGTTTCTTCTTTTTTTCATGATGCTGAGCATTGGGGTAAACCATTTTGCCATTGCTTCCTTTCGTGACTGGGTGGAAGGTTTTTCTGGGGAGATACTGTCAATTGTTTCAGCAATCCATTTATGAAGTAGGTATGTTTTCCTGTCAAGTTCAGCTTTATCCAGGTTAGTGGTAGTTGGATTTGTGGGTTCAAGTTGTCTTATTAACCTGCTTGGACAGCTTTCCACTTTTTTTGTGATAATTGGGAGTTTACCGGGCTGCTTGGCTGTTTTAGTTGGTAGGATGATGTCGTCGCCCGATAGTATCTGTATTGGCGGTGTGGTGGCGATAAGATTTTTGTTGGGGAAGATTGCATCAAGTATGTGCCCCACTGTGTGTTGCTCCTTTGACCAATTGTCATAGTTTCATGGCTTTTAGTTCGATGAGCGATCTTTGTGAATTTGCGTTTTTTGCTTCAAACCAGATGTTGAAGTCCCTGAAGATTATCAGATGTTCATGTTCGATGGCTATGTTGGTGATGCCTTCTACGAAATGGTCGCTGAAAGTTGCATCGTATGTTGGTGGTCTGTAAATCACTATGAACTTTTTTGTTTTTGGGTTTTCTTCCAGGTGATAGACCATGGATTCACAGTTTTTGATGTTTAGTAGTTTGTTTTTATTTTCAGGTGTTCCATGAAAGCTATTGCAAGACCTCATCCTTTTTTTCCTTTTCTGTTTAACTGTGTGCACTTGAAGTTGTCGGGCAGGAAGCTGTGGAGGTGATTTTGTAGTTGTCATCCAATCATGTTTCTGTGATGAGTACGACGTTGCTGTTGTCGCAGAGCAGGTCGTATATCTCTGTGGCGTGTTGTGACATTGACCTTGCGTTGATTAGGTTGCAATGGATTTTAGTGGCTTGGTTTTTGTTACTTTTAATATCGGTTTTGTCTTGTGGTTGTAGTTTTGGTTTGCTCCCATCTTGCTCTTGGTTCGTGATGGTGGATCAGTGGCGTCTGTCTCATCATTGAGTAGGTCTTCTAGGCTAAGTATTGGGTTTTTGTTTCTTCAGGTTCCTCTTCTATCTTTTGTTGTAGTTGCAGGAGGTGTCCTAGTGTTTTTGTGATAAATGGGGTGAGGGTGTCGATTTTGTTCACATTCCTTCTGGGTGGGTGTTCTTTTCCTGTGCAGCTGCCTTTGGTTGGTCCGTCTCACTACGTTGGTGGAATTGACTTTTTCCAGTGAGTTCTGGTCATGTGGTGGTATGGTGTTGGTTATAGAGATTTTTCTCGTCTTTTAGCGTTTGTTCTGTTGTCGACTGTGTTTGTGGAGGTGTGTTCCTCGGGTGTGATTGTGTGGTGTGGTTCCATTTGGTTCATTACTATGCCTGGTTGTCTTTCGCGTGGTCCCATTCGTTTTCATGGCATGTTGCGTTCTTTAATGGTAGGTTGTTTTAGGTGTTTCCCTGTTTGGGTTATCGGTGTTGTGATGTTTTCGGTTTAGTTGGTTTGTTTGCGTTTAGCTTTCTTTTTGTTGTTGCAGGGGCAGCAGCCCACATGCAACGCTTTCCTAGTTTGATTGTGACTGTTCTTGGTTTCCTTAAGTTTGCGATTGTGGACGTAACAGTTTGTCGTCAGGTGGTCTTATGGCTTGGTGTGTCGGGTGGTTGTGGGGGAGGGTGGGAAGGCTGTTAGAGTAGCCTTGGGGGTCCTTGCCTTACAGTTGGATTTAGTAGGGGAGGTACGGGGAGGTCCTAGGCTTGATGGGATTCAAGGCTCATTGTTGGGGTTTCTGGTTACCTCTATACAGGTTTGTCTGGTTTTAAATATAGCAGTCAATGAGAGACCCTGGACAGTGGGGCAAAGGGCCAAGTTTCAGAGCACATTGGTTGTAAAGATCGTGACAATCCAAGATCAGAGTTCTCTCAGTAGTTGCACTATGGCCATAGGGCACAGCCGGGCTACTCGGTACAGGTCAGGCTAAATGGCAATTGCAGCTCTTTGGGTCAAGTCAGACTAACTTTGAGGTAGGCTCTCTGGTACAATCAGACTGAATGCGAGATGAGGCTATGCAGCACAATGCAGCTTTATGGCACAAGTAGGCTATCTGGTACAGTTGAAACTTGGGAGGCCTACTTCGCGCCTCGCCATGTCGGAGGACGCCTGGAGAAGTCTTTTCAGGCACTGCTCCTGGTGTGGCTTAAGGAACATCTATGTGGAGGACAAGCACACTAGATGTCTCTACCGTCTGCATCCCAATCATGAAGAGGAGTGATGTGGCATTGCCAAAGCTTTCCCGGGCAATACCAAGAGGGACCGCTACCGACGGTTGGTGGCATGGTTGAGAGGACAATGGCCCCTTGTGTGGCCTCCTGGCACCCTCGGAGCCTAGATCGGGCTGCAGTCCAGAACTTTCTCCCTTGGGTAAAAGGTTGAGTGGCCGAGGATGTACCCCTAGTGGGTACCCGTAAGGTTAAGCGCCAGGCTGTTGAACCGGATAGAGACGCTGCAGATGCGGGTCCTTATGCAGGGCACACGTGTGCCCCATCTCCTTGCTCATCTATGGTGAGCTTGCCAGTGTGTCATCGATAAGGTCCTCGAAGCATGAGGTTTCATTACAGGAGAAACCTTGGAAGCACCGCCCGAAAGGGATCCTCATCAAAGCCCTCAGTGATGCTGCCTGCATCCACGGCTTCGTCAGCAACTGCAAAGTGGTGTATGGCTTCTCCGGCCACAATTCCATCAACTAGACCTCGGTCATCGGCTACAGTAGGCGCATCTTCGTCTATCCAATTGACCGACGGCCACCTTGTCGACGAGCAAAAGAAAACCGATGTCCACACCTGCGGCAAGGGTTTCGTTGCCTCCAAGGCCCTCAACCTCTGACCATGACTATTGCATCGTTGACTGCCACTACCCAGTCGGTGAAGGCACTGTTTGTATCTTTAGAGATCAGTTAAGCGGCTAGACCAAGAGTCCTGTTGCCACCGGCGGATGTCCTTTCAGAACAGGTGGTAGGTCAGAGAGAGCCCCAGTGATCCTTTGGCCATTTCCACTAGCTCCGAAGATGAGACTCTACAGGAATGCCTTGACACAGGTGGCAACAGCCCTTTAGGCATTGGGTCGCAAAGGCACACAAGCCCAGTGAGGCGCACCAGCCCTCCTCCGTTGGCTCCAGGGGCCCCTCCTCAAGTGAAATGTCCCAAGACATCTTTACAGTGCTCAGTTCTCTGGTCTTAGAGATACAGTAGTGGCTACCACCAAAAGCGGGCCCATCAAAGAGCACTCCCAGGTACAGCCCTCCAGGACCTTCGCACGAGCATCACTCGGCCAACCCCCGCGATGACCACCACCTTTCCCGACTCTGCCAGGTGAGGCACTGCAGAATGACACTGCAACAAACACTGATACCGGCACAACGGGCACGGATGACCAACTTCCTCCCAGCCGATGGGCAGCCAGTAGGTGCTGCTGATACCCCCAGATCTTCACCTCAGGATGAAGTTGGGTCATTCCACTCCATGATGGCGAGGGGGGGGATCTATCCTCTTTAATTTAGTGCCCAAGGAGAAGGAAAAAGTCTTCTTCTACCAAAGACTTGCATCAACCGGGGAGACGATATTGACGGTCCTGTTACTGGATGAGGTATGGGAAGAGGCCCTAGCATTGATTAAGTCCTCGAGCTCTGCACAAGCGAAGCGGGACAGGCTTGAGAAAAAATACAGGGTACCGGACTCTGCTCACAGCCATCTCTGGATTCAGTGGTCTCTGCCGCTGCAAGCAAGCGGTCTGCGAACCCATTCTCCAAGTCCATGGTCCCACCAGACCAGGAGGGGAAAATGCTGGTTGCATTTGGGCAGCACATCATGTACACTGCAGCGTCTACCATCAAAGCCGCCAACACCCTAGCCATCCTTGCCTGGTATGATGGGGAGTTATAGTTCAAGCTGGGCCTGCTCCTAGATTTCTTGCCAGACAACAAGAGGACGGAAGCTCTCGCTATGTTTCAGGAAGGAGAGGTGACCTTCAATCATGCCATCGCCGTGGCGATTGATGTTGCAGATTCGAACTTCCGCCGAATGGGAAATGGCTTAGTGGTCTGGTGCCAAGTCTGGCTAAAAGCCACCAATGTTGGACCAGGCATCCAAGCCAAGGTGGTGGATATGCGCTTTGACGTGCTTAATCTTTTTGGAAAGGTAGTTGATGAAATGCTGTATGCCATCAAGACAGACAGACTGCAAGGTGCTTAGGAACCCTGCAGCAGCGCCGCTCTGATTCCTTTCGATTTTTAGAGAAGTAAATTCAGAAGATCTTCCAAAGGATACAACTTTCTACAGTCAGCCTTCCCGCTCCACAGCCAGAAATCATAGAGGTTGATTCCGAGCCTTCAGAAGGAGCTTGCAGCAACGACTTGGCTCAGGCCCCCACTTCTGCAGATCATTAGGAGACCGTCTGTCAGATTTTGTCGATGCCTGAAAAAACATCCCCACAGACAAATGGGTGCTAGACATTCTGTAGCAAGGACACACGCTGGAGTTCGAATGCAGGTGCCCCTGTATTCCACACGTAACGAGGAAGGAGTAACATACTGCCCCGGGAGGTGCAAGCAATGCTGGAAAAGGGCACAATAGAGCACTCCCACTGTGACTCCGGGGCTCTGGAGCATACTCCAGATACTATCTGGTCAGAAAGAAGTCAAGGGGGGGGGGTGGTTTAGGTGCCCAATCCTGGACTTAGGACACCTCAACAAATACCTAAAATTCCAAAAGTTCAGGATGATCACATTGCCTGCCGCAAGTGCTAGGCCAACCGGAGGAAGGGGGATTTCCTGACAACTCTCGATCTAGAGGATGCCTACTTTCATGACCCCATTCACCCGAAATATCGGAAATTCCTGCTCTTTGTAGTTCTGTGACGTCACTACCAGCTCAAGGCGCTGCCCAGGCAGTTCCAGGGGTATTACGAAGTGCTTATCCCCGGCGGCGGCGCCTCTATGGGCCTACACCTTTACCCTTACCTGGACGACTGGCTCATCCGGTCACATTCTTGGAGCCAAGCAACACAACACACACAGGAGACCATACGCTTACTGACGTAGCTCGCATTCTCGATCAGTTATCTGAAATCTTGCACAATGCCATCACAAGACATTCTGTGTCTAGGGTCCAGCCTCGACACTGTGGCATCTCTAGCCTTTCACTCGGATGACTGAGTGCTGGCCATCCTGGGGAAGGTGCATAGTCTATCCACCATCGGAGAAGCAGCCATCCTAGCAATCAAATCGCTGCTGGGCATGATGTCATCCTCCATACACCTGATCCCGTTCTGCAGACTGCAAATGAGGCCGCTCTAGGAGTTTCTGGACAACGGGTGGCACCAGACCACGGGCAATTGGACAGACAAGTTGACGCTGAATCTGGAATTCCGGCAATCCATCCAATGGTGGGGGAAGGGGTGCGCTCGCTCCTTACACTGGGCTCCCCATTCCGGACCCCTCCCTTCTAGGCAAGTCACCACAGATGCCTCACTAGATGGATGGATGGGGGGGGCCCACACCGGACAGTCCCACACCAGAGGTCTAATGTGCTGGAACTTCGGGCTGTATTCTGGGCCCTCAAGTTGTTTTTGCCTCCGCTGAAGGGTCTAGTAGTGAGGATCTCCACAGACAACACCACCACAATGTTCTACATGAGGAAGTGGGGTTGGACCCGATCCCCTGCTCTTTTGAAGCGATGCTTCAGAACATGTTCCTCGTGCCCTTTCACCTAGCGGGCATAAAGAATACCATAGCTGATTCCCACAGCAGGGAACTTCGGTCCGATCACAAATGGGAGATGCAGCAGGACCAAGTGGCCCTCCTGTTGGGGTTGCCCACAAATCAATCTGTTTGCCAGTTCAGCAAACTCCAAATCCAAGCAGTTCACCAGTAGGTTTTCTTTGCTGGGGAGCCTAGGGCACGCCTTCTCACTCAGATGGGTCAGTTCCTATGTGCTTTTCCTCAGATTCCTCCCCTGCTACATGTCATCAATACAATGCCATTGCAAGATGACACTCAGTGCCGTGGCCCCACCAGATATGGTACCCAGACCTGCTCCGCCTTTCGGTTTCGCTGGCCATGAAGCGGTCTCCTCATCCCGACCTACTCTCCAAGTTGTGACCATCCTGCATCACGATCCAGATTTAATGAACTGCACGGCCTGGCTCTTGCGGCTTTAGAGTTCGTCCACTACGACCTTCCGGTGGAATGTAAAGTTCTTGCCCAGGCCAGAGCACCCTCTACGCTATTGTATAAGTCACAAATGGAAACTATTCATGGTGTGGTGCAGGAATCGAGGCATCCCACTGCTACATGTCACTGCTCGCCAGCTCTTGACAAACTGGCCCTCACTGGCTGAGTCTGATTTAGCCCACGCCGCCATCAAGGTGCATCTAGCAGCTATCCTTCATGCCTAAACTTCCATCTGGGTTTCACCTTAACAAACCTTTGGTACTGCCTGTCTTCTTCCGGAATCCTGTTTCGGCTGCTGAACGGTCACTGCATATGCTGGACAATGCTCGTGCCTTGAAATTCTATGTGGGCCACTCAAAGGATTTCTGGAAGACTTCACAACTCTTTGTGAACTTTGGTCCTGTTAATCAAGGAAAGGCCCTGTCCAAGGCTTCCTTATCCAGATGGCTCTCCGGCTGCATCATGCACAATCATCTTCTGGCCAACAAACCCCTTCCAGGCCGGCCAAGAGCCCACTCAACCAGAGCCATTGCTGCCACTACAGCGTTTCTCTCGGATGTTCCCCTGGTGTACATTTGCAGGGCTGCTACATGGAGGTTGACTCAAACCTTCACAAGATTTTACTGTTAGGAATTCCAGGGTGTAGTCAAGGGTCGGCCAAGCCGTGCTGCGCAATCTGTTTAAGGCGAGTCTGTTCCAGGTGTTAGTGTTTTGTTCTTCTGTTTTGAGCCTTGCCACCTCCTGTGGTTGTGTATGTGTTACTGCTGTATAATTGTATTCATGAGCATGTGAATCCCTGCCAGACCCCATGCTGGAGAACAAACAAGCTACTTGCCTGTAACTACTGTTCTCTAGCATGGGTCTTGCATAGATTCACATGCAGGCCCTCCTTCCCCACTTTGGCTCTTCTGGGTTAATACTGGCACCTCACGTGCTTCCAAGATTGCTGCTGGGGCGGGACGCGGGGAGACTATCGTCATTAGATGGGTGCAGTACGACCAGGTTTACAGTGATTAGATGAGACAAAAGGGCAGTATTCAAGGTTCTGCATTCTTTTCCCTATTGAGGATTCCCGGCCTGGCGACAGACTATTCATGAGCATGTGAATCCATGCCAGACACATGCTAGAGAACAACAGTTACAGTTAAGTAACTTGTTCCTTCCACTTCACTGTGCCTCCTGCACACCTTCTTTTCTATTGGGCACCCTTACACCTTCTTTTCACTTTGTCGTGCCACTAGCACTTTCCCTTTCAACCTTTGAGTCGCTCGTAACCTCTTTCTGCTTTCTCTTGCTTTTTCTCTTACATTGCTTAAGATTGACTTTCCTCTTATATCTTCAGCACAGCTAGCGCATCTTTCTTCAAGCTTTCTTTCTTGCTTTACGCTCTGTACTTTCTCTCTTGCTTTTGGCTTTCTTTACCTTTGTGCCACTTGTAAATCTCTTCTGTCTTCACTCCCCACTCCAGCCACCCGCACGCTCTAGAGATTCTCTCTTCACTGTCATGAAAGTCACCTGTTAGCACAGAGCTGGCAAGCAGTCTCCTCGGGATACGTCCCAAGCGAACTAGCATCTTTCTGGCCTCGGCCAGCTGGTCAGTCTGCCTCACTCCGGGTCTCAGGAGACACAGCTCCTCAGCCACACTGCAGCCCCTCAAACACACCGGGCCAGCACCTTAGCAAGCCTTAGCAAGCCTCAACTCTCCAGACTGTCAAGGATTCTCTTCCCACACCTTGGCTCCTCTAGTCCAGTCGGCCTCCCCAGCTCGCTCGTATCTTCTGACAAAATCACACCTTTTATACTTATAATTGGAGTCAGGTGTTCACAGTTGGAATAGAGTGCTTGACCTTGCCTGACTGTATTAGTGGGACACCGTAGTGGTAGGTTGTAGTAGATCCTGTCCTGCCTTCCACTGCTTTTCTTATGGTTAATCCTCATTCTTCTTAGCTGTATCTGCTCAGTATTTGTTGAAAATGGGAGGGGGAGATGCAAGGTGACTGTAGATTACATGTATTTAGTTGAACATTAGTAGGTGACTGACAAGGGATATAGGAACATCCTATAGCCTTAATTTCATTTATAAGGATGGCTTTTCTTCTCGGTAGGTCACACTGTACCCCTGACCTACTGATATAAGCGTGGGACTTGATAGTATTCCCTATGGTCTAGAGTAGTGGAAGGTGAATGGATACTTCCCTTAGGACAATGTATTTGTTTTATTCAATCTTTCTTCTCACCTAGTGTCCCATAATAAAATCCTTTCTTGTCCTCTCTTGGATCTGGGTTACTGAAGCCTGGATCAGGGAGAGTGCTCAGAAATGTGCTAATTCCCTTCTACCTTGGAGACCACAGGGTCTTTTGCTGGACTATAGGACTTTTTAGTTTTATCCTAGAGAGAGCGAGACCTTTTTCTCACTCATGTATTTTTCTGTGATGTGAACTGTTTCTCTTTTGGTTCTGGAGTCTGACAAACTCCATAGGAATCCTTTTTTTTAAAAAAAGTTTTTTTACAGTGGGACACACACAGCACCTTCAGTGCAGTGGCACAGGCAAGTCTTTTAGATTTCCCAAAGATTTATATACCTTCTCTTGGTTAAACTACTTTTTCCAAGAGCAGGAAAGTGAAATTGACTTTACTTACCTTTTGTAACTTTATAGACCCAGCACACACTATCTTACAATAGTAACATTTTTATATTACCCTTTCTACAATTAATGGCTGGTGGCAGTGGTTTGCTTTTTCCTACATTCCTACTGTTGTTTTTTTTTTTTTTTTTTATTAACCAACGGCTGCAATTGCAGCTGCAGTAAAGCACCCATGGGTGCCCATTTTGTCAAAAGGACACTGGTCTTCTTTTTTCGCCATTTCTTGTTGCAAAGGTCCTTCTTGAGATTTACTCTGCACGCCAAACCAGATTTGGTCCCTTGTTTTTGTCTTTTGCAGGATTCACCAGTGAAGCCCGCCTCTGGCTTCAGTGTGTCTGGCAGGGCAGGAATCGAGGGAGGTTACCCAAACTCCCTGAGCTTAGTCTCCTTGGTTACTGGAATGCACCTAAAGGTGATTGGCTGGCTGTCTTTGGTGGACAGCCACACCCTGGTGTGTGATTGACAGCTAGGCTGCGAATGAATGGGAGACCTGCATAAAAGGCAAGGTCTTTTGCGAGGAAGGCAGTCGACCACTGGACGAAGGAATCCGAAGAAGAACTTGGAAGAGACACTTGCTGCAACTCCTAGACCGTTGGTTTGCCCGGTGAAACCCTGCTGCAGTGCCGAAGCTCCAAATTCGCCTTGACTAGAGAAGCCCTGCAAAGTACGACTTCTCACCTTGGGTTGGTGGGGCCAATCGACCCCAAGACAAACTCATCTGGAAATCCTCTCCAAGCTGGCTGTACTTCCATTTGCTGCTGCAGGAACCAAGTGCAAGGAAGAGGAACACCAGAATCGAGTGCATCATTTTTAAGTGAAACTGAGCTCTTGGAAGATCCTCCAGACTCCCTTGAAGCAGTACCAACCAAGCCCGAGTCACCTCAGCAGAGGGCTGGACCCCAGAAGCAAGGAAAGCCCAGGTGTACAAGAACCACGGTGATGCCATTCACGTGAAGCTGAATCTGCAAAGTGCCGCTGATCTGAAGTTTGCCCATTGCTGCCGCCGACCTACGAATCGTAGTGCAGGAGTCCTCAGACGTCCTCCATCTTGTCCCACTGTCTGAGGCCCAGGACGAACAGGATCTGCAGGGAAAGAAGCCAACTGGAAGCATTTCTTCAGATTAAAGGTACTGTGAACTAAGGGGTACTTGCATCTTGTTGTGTAGCATTGCTAGCTCTTAGTTGAGACTTGCCTTTTTACTTGCAGTTTTGTCCATCACAAGCTTTCCAGCTTGTGACCCAACAGTGATATTTTATTTTTCTACAAAACACTCTATAGCATTATGCAAGACATTTTACTTCCCTTCAAGAAGTGCCCCAGTTCCTGTAGACTTTGCTCAATTGACATTGGCTGTCCTGGCTCCCTGAAGACTCTTCTAACCACCCACTTGGTGTTTTGATCTGTCCCTCCAAAACATCATACATTCTTTACTTTTATGGGTGGCTGGGAAAGGGTTCATCTACATTGGGGGTTTCAAAAGTACTACCTGTTTGAGAAATTTGTTAACCATTGTTTCTTTCCCTAACCTTTCCTTGTGACACGAAAATCAGTATTGCTCCATCAGTGTCCACAGCGTCCTAAACAATTGAAGTTACCTCAGGTTGTAGGAAGTCTGTGTGCCATCCCCAAAGGGTATCTACTGAAACGGAGTGTGTATTTGGAAGAATATTTAAGTGTTACATATTTGCTCCCTTCTAAAGAAGGCTTATTCAAACTGACTGTTAAATTAATAAATAATTGTATAATCAAGAAACCTGGAGTGTAAGTGTTATTTCAATACTTGTCACTGTGAATCGCTGTTGCAACCCTACAGCTCACATTAACCCCTCTTGAGATGAGCCTGGCTGCCCAGTCACTCTACCAACCTGTGTAGTACATGCTTATACCAAAGGTTGGTTTAACTATTGCCAAGATGACAAGGCTGGTGCAGTCTCCCACAGGGTACTGCATACAATCTTGCCTAACAGGGAGGATGGAACCAACCTATCCCATAAAAGCTTCCAGGACTACTACTTCCCGACTTATCGTCCCTTTGGGATACCGCATCTCATCTTTAGATGCTCTACAAGCAGTTCACAAGGACTCTGTCCAGGTGATCCTCCCTCACTTATCCGCCCCCAGGGTTGGGATCCAAAAGCGATGGCCCTCCCTTGGCCACCTGAGCAGTGGATCCCCAGGGACTACTTGTGGGAACGCCCTCAGGTTTCTCACATGGGTCTTGATCAGCTTCTTGAACTTGTTGAGAGTGTTCATTTCTGATGTGTGCGAGAAGGTTCCAGAGCACTGGGGCTGCAACGCAGAAACTAACACCACATTCTATGCAATTTAGTTGGCTAGCTATGCTATCTAAATTCTGTTAACTTAAGGCGCAGAGTATGCTATTTAGAGGATAGCTTCTGGTAACTAAAGCATTTCTATGAATAATGCACTGCATGATGCAAGGCAAAGTGATCGGTCTTATCTGGGTGCCGGTCGGAAGTACCCTGCGTTAGGGAGGCATGGTATTGAAGTAAGACGGACATAAGTGACCACAGTTCAAGGGTGCCTACTGAACTTTCACAAGTTGTTGAAAAATGCCAATCTAAACCTAAATCTACAGATGGGAGAAAGTTACAACCATCAGATAATAATAATGCAGTCTTAGTGGAGTCTTGTCAAAATAAAGGGGCCTATACTAAAAAACCTATTGCCAATCCTTAACACTAATTTACAAATGGTGTGGTGAAATGTTCATTCAAAAGAAAGTGTTCACAAAATGATAAATCAGGGTGTTCGGGCCGTTGGACTCCCTTCCCCACGTTTTCAGCACAAGGAAAGGCGGTTCACTTGAGCCAAGCACATTGTGGCTTCCTCGACAGTTTTACAATTCCAGCAGCCTTCTGTGCCCAAGTCTCTTTTCTCATCAAAGTCTCGTCATTCAGAGGGCCTTATGTACAAAACAAAAACAAAGTTTTTTTTTTCTTCCTACAATTATGTGATTTGGTTGCCTCAGCCAGAATCAGATACCTTTTCTTATTACGATGGATCCCCCTCTTTTAAGGTTCTCAAAATATTCCTTCTCGGGTGACTCACGTTCACTTCGGATCCCCCCCCCCCTCAGCCAGGCTCCGATCCCTTTTCCGCTTTCAATTAGTCTCCCTCAGCCTGGCTCGGACCAATTGCAGTTCACTATATACTTATCGAAGACTTGTGAATGTGCACAGGGTTTAGCTAGACCCGTCTCAGGACCATTTTGATACAAAGTTCCTTTTTTACAATGCAGTCGCCATTCAGTTGGATGCCTAACGGAGACCTTCAAATGAGCAACCACGTGGCGCCGGACTACTCTGTACACAGTATCTTATTTGGCTTTTTCAAAGTACAGTCACTCCTTTAGTTTCCACTTGTTCACGCCTCTTATTACATGCGCTTCAAACAGTGTCCTTTGCGGATTTCTTCATACAGTATTGCTGCTTGCAACCTTGGTTCAAACACAAGCTGATTTTGTATCAGTTTCTCTGACTCACCGGCTGTGCTGCTTTTACTAACACGGCTTTCTTGCAGGAGCCAAGGACAGTACCATGGCAGCGATCGCTTCTCCCGGCCTTGGTTATCAACATGTGAGCGCCCCAGATACCTTTGATGCGCCCTGTAGGATTGTTCAGCTTCAGTGCCTGGTTTTAGGCTTCTCACTTCCAAGGCTTGTGAGAATAACGGTTTCTAGAGGTCAGGGGTATTTCCCTCCTTGTAACCTTCTCCGGTCTCATCGCCTTTCTTCTTGTGTTAAGCTGCCATCTTGGAACTGCTGCTTCCATGTGTGCTTTTCCTTGCTCAGCGTGCTTTTGTGCTCCACCTTTTATTCGTGTAGGGAAGTGTGAAGGGAGTCTGGTATGTGTAATGATCAGTAATTGCCTGACTTTGCCTGGCCATGGTGTTGGGACATGTCCGGGTATACAGCTCTGTTAGTCCGTTGTCGCTCACGATAAACTGTCCGTGAGAAAATGTTTGTGTCGGGAAAGGGCGGGGGGGGGGTTGAGCTTCTAGGTGTCGTACCTGGTAAGATGAGGAAAATGTGTTACAGGGAGGGGATACCCGGCTCACCCTTCAGTGTCCCACTTCCACTCCCCAAAAACCCCTCATCCAGGTGATGCTCCCGCACTGGTCCACCCCCGGGAACTGGTTCCAATAGTGATGGCCATATCCTGGCCACCTGGATAACAGATCCCTGAGGATTAGCTGGTGAGACACAAAAGACACCTTAAGAGAGGTAAGAGGATTATTAGCCCTTTTCTTAGCACATCCTCAAATTTATAGGCGAAGCCTAGAACTACAAACAAAATAGTTCCAAGGGGCTTATTTGCTCCCTTCTCAGTATGCGTCCCGATGCCTAGGGCATCAATCAGCAATTCAAAAACAGATTTGCAAAAATATATATCATTTATTTTTTATGTTCAGCAAAAGGTAAAACTTTCTTCACAAAGTCAACAAATACTAAAAAACTTCATTACCCAGACATTTGGAGTAAAGTGCAAATACCAATAACATGTACCCCTAAAACTTAGGAAGTAAACCAGCAGAATAAACAGAAAACCATAAAATATAACGAATAATACCGGGTTGTGTATAAACTTAATCGCAACTACATTCATACCAATACTCATTCTGGCATACTCATTCTTTTATCACAGTCCCAACATGTTTCTTTCTGATCGTGTGTGTAGGTAGGGTAAACAGAAATTCATCAGGGGTAGTCTGCCGTCTACCAAACCAATTATAACCTAATGATGGTACTTATTAGGGCACAATTATTCTAGTGTCTTCCACAATTTGAATATTGTGAATTTGTCAAGCAAAACAAATGAACAGTGAAGCCAAATTACAATTACATGGGTTTAGCGCACAGATTTATGCGAATGGATTGTCCAAACTTAACAAGTCATTTTAAATGGTCCAAGATTCGTTTTGGGACTCGACAGCAACCAAGGACTCCATTTCTGACAAGGGAACAGATCAGGGTATAAATAAAGGATGCCCTGATTATTCATGCTCTGCATATATAATTGAATAAGCATTAACATGATCTTATCTTCAAATATTGGTTAAGAAGTTATGCACCAACCCTAGCTGGTAGGTGCATCACTGTAGTGGTCAACAAGATAACAGTGACTTTTCTTATTGTTGTCTATTCTGTAAAGGGATAGACTCGATGCCCAAAGTACCGTCACCATGTGGTCTAGAGAGCAAAAAGGATGAATGAAATGGCCAAATTGTGCATTTGCCAAAGCGTGTTTTTGAGCTTGGTGAGTAGTACGCCACTTACTTAGATGGAAAAGGGTCCTGAGGTATTCCAAGGTACAATCTCCCAGAATTCACGGTCTTAGATCCTGTGTAGTTGTAGTCTAGCACAAAACCAGATACTACTGGCTGTTTAGCCTATAGGGTATACAGGAGAACAAAACATATCACCTCTTTAGATGACTGTCTAGTGTTCATTAAGCGTTTAAGATTGTGTTGCTTACCACTATTAATGCGTTTAACTGCGCATCGTCGGTAGGACAGTAAAATGCCGTCCCGTTCCGCACAGACGTGTTCGTCTCTTGTTCGGGTGATAATTGAACGGACACAGATTAGACGATCCGTGGTGCTCCTTGAGCTAATATTAGCTGCAGGTGGGCTGCTGATGCTAATTCGTGGCCTGTGTGGTATGGGAATACAAATAGGTTGGGATACGATTAACAAAAGTAAACCCATGATGTCCGAAAGTGTCCCTATTTAAGTTCCTCATAGGTGCACACTGACTATTTCTCGGGGATTGACTTGCAGCCTTGACATTAATGGGTCAGGACGGAAATACGATCTTGCACGCAATTGCAAACCGTGTTTACATCAAATCTACGCGAAATTGTCCGTGTCGGTCTTGCGAGGAAAATAGACTTATACATTCCTATAACTCTGTGGCAAGATACTGAGTTAAAGTTAGCTGGTGAGACACCTTTAGGTTTCTCAGACCTGTTCCTGTGCGCCTGTTTGCTTTCTGTGGGTTTGGTGGAGAAGCTTGAGTATGCGATCCATAGAGGAGAGCCCAAGATCTGATAGATACCACAGCAGTTGTGGGAGTCTGTGCTAGGCTAGCGCAGGTAGCCATGTTGGTTGAGTGCTAGTTAATGTTAAAGGACATTTGTACCGCGCACTATCACCACCGAAGTGGTCCCCTGGCGCTCTGGCAGCTCTGAAAAAGGGGAGGAGAGGGGATGGGTTGGTGGGAATAAGCTGGAAAAGTGCAAGAGAGCAGTGATGTGCTGTTGGCAGCCTCAGCTCGGTGGGTCCGTTGGCTTGGCTTGGGGTGTTTTACGGTCCGTAGTCGTTGTGTGCTGTTGTGTAAGTCTATGTGTGGTTTGTTTTGTTGTTGCATTTGTTATGCCGTTTGTGCGGATTGCTGCGTTTTAGGCTTGTGATTGTTTGGTTAGAGTTTGAGAGGTATATGCAGAGGGAACGGAATCGTTAGTTGGTTAGTTGCCATTGCTGTTCTTGCAATTATGGGATTCCATCTAGGTGCAGTACATGCTGACATTCACATTTCTATCTAGATGTGGCGCAAGCTAGGGTTCAGAATTCAGGGTTCAGAATTCTAGGTGTGGTGCATGTTACGCATGTTTTTGTAGCCCACAGTGACTGATTTGGAACTGTGTGGGGCTTCCTTTCATCCTCCTGAGCTTGATATGAGATTTGAGTTTGGACATAGTATCTGTTATTTGATTCAGAAAAAATATTTTAGTTTATTCTGTGTTCATACAAGTGATTAAATCCTACATAAACTGATACGGCAGTGCTCTAGATAAGATTTTGAGGTGGGAGTATTTTACTCCCTATTTTTAAACTTTGAGAGTAAATGTGATTTTTAAGAGAGTAAAAATGACTTGTCTCCTTTGCAAGAGTAAAATGTATGCGACATCCAGCTGACATGTGCAGAAACTGTATGGAAATCATTACGATGCGGCAGCTTTCTGCATTGTGACAGAACTCACCTTTCATTATTTCTCTACGGTCTGGCCATTTGATCTCTCCTGTATATATTTAAATGTTGGAAATCACAAAATCCTAGCCAATTACATAGTAAAGCAAACATGAATTGTAATGTGTTTTGAGGTTTGACAGCAGAATTTTCTTTTGACTAAAGTCCTCATTTCCTGGCGCTATGATACAACCGTGCAGAGAGGCAAGGACTCCTTGCTAAATTCTGTACCTAATCTAATGGTCAAATGGTTATTTATATATCGCTTTTGGCAAAGTGCTGTACACAGAACATATTTATTGCAATCACCAGACCAAAGCCGGTACACCCTTTATCAACCTCAAAAGGATTAAAGGCTGAGTTGGCATTGCTCGGATTCAAACCTGCAACCTACAGATCACACATAGATTCCAGCAACGAATGCTCAAATAGCTGGCCTATCTTATTAGCTAACATCCTTCAGAGGTTTGTTAACTGAGTATCGACTATGGTAGAATAATCACAGTACCTAGATGTTGACAAACCATTTATGAAGCGCTACATAAAGTTAAATACCTATCTGGATTATCACAGGGACAGGTTTTGCTGAGTTTCTATTTCAATTGCCAATGTGTAACCCATTTGTTTTTGAACACTGCTTGCACTTCCTGGAGAGTCAGGTTTTTAGATTTTTTTAATTGTAGTCTTGAAGATTTGTGAGACTAGAACACCTGTGATTGGTGTAATGACAACCACTCACACTTGTGCAAAAGAGTCTGCTGCCACTGACCATTTATAGTAATGTACCCCATTGACTGCACTGTTTTTATAATTGAGTGTAAATGAAAGTATAAGTGTACAAATGATCCATCTGTGCATGATTATGTACACAGCACAGGAACTCTGAAAAATACGATTGTGCAATAGTGGTTTGCTTTCACTGGATAAAAACATAATTTGTTAAAACAAATATTCTCAATTGCAACTTAGTTTTCCATCTTATTAATTATACAACCTTAAAATTCTAGCAAAATATCCATTCTGCTTGCTTCATGAGAATCAACACAGCAGAAGCTGAATGGAAAGAAACCATTCCTTTTATCACAGTGTGCAGTTTCCTTTGTATTTTTCTGAAGCCTTAAAAAAATAAAAATTCTGTTTCAGGTAGCTTGCAATTACATCCACGTAGATACAAATCAAAAGTAGCCTTCTGGCTTCTGTCAAGTAACCTAACCTTTGCACTGTCCTCTGCTCTAAACCTTTGTGTAAATGTGCACAAGAAAATAATAAAGCTGTTGTATTTACAAGATTTTCATGCGTAAAAAGGCCTGGTACGCAGCTTATCTCAAAGCCTGGGATACGGTATGCAGTAATAAAATCGTGGCAAAAATGTCGCCTTTACAAAAAATCGTGGCAGAAATGCTGTGGTTTGACCCGGGAAAGGTGTACCCCATTATACCATCTAAGGGGGGGCGGGAGTTCCCCCGCTCCTCTTAAATGGTATAATGGGTCTGGAGGTTGCCGGGGGTTTCCCCCGCATCCTTTACATGTATTGCGGCGGCAAAACCATGGCCTTTTTGTGCTATTTATTTAAGTGGCCATTTTTGCCGCAATTTTAATACATGCAACCATGGATACAGGATGCCTTGTGGTAGATCTTGCCCCCTTTCCGCCTAGGAGCTTTTTGTTTTGAGGTCTATCTGTAGGACGCACTCATTCCCGTCTTCACCTTCTGTCCTTTTTAGCTGAGGAGTTGGAGCAGCCAGTGCCAGGCATACCAGATGCCACAGACTCCGCTGGCTCCACGCCACCCACCAAGAGAAAAAGCAAGTTTTACACCTTTGGCAAGATCTTCAAACCGTGGAAATGGCGGAAGAAGAAACCCAGCGATAAATTCAAAGAGACCTCTGAAGGTAAGGCGCTGCGATCTGAGGGGTTCATCTGACTCTTGTTGCATGATTTGGAGTCAAGAGAGACAACTGCTAGTATTTGGTGGAAGGAGGCTACAGAAGCAACTCCTCGCTTCCATTGCCCTTGTGCTCAAGACAGAAACTGAATTGGTACTACTTGGGAGGATAGCTCGGGGGCAACGTGCCCGCGTTGTTAGCAAGATGATGCAGAGCAACATGGGTTTGTTCCTCGGGTCTGCACTTAGAAACCTCTGGGTATTAAGTGCGTTATTAATAACAAATAATTTACACTCCGAGGAGGGAATGCCCAGATTACACGTATTGTCAAGGGATAATGGCATCAGGAGCAATGTCATGCAAACGCGCAAGACTGGTAAGCCCTCTAAGACATGCTGATAAGATTTAATAACTGTTAAGGCTGCCCCCTACCAGAGAGCAGAATATGAGTGGAGCGGGCTGGTGGTCCGGGGATAGGATTATGCAGCAGTCTCATAGAGTGGACAGGACAGCCTAGAGCTTTGCAACACTGGACTAGGCATAATTCTGTACTGTGAATCTTTGTAATTGTGAACACAAATGCTTTCTTTTTTTGTCCTTCAATACTAGCAGATGGTAATACCCAGGCCACCCACAGGTCTGAATGGCTGAAGTACCTGTTCCAACAGTCGCTAGTCTTGCACTCTTCCTGTAAGTTCCAAGGCACGTGGAAGACGTGGATATGAAGCTAGGGTGTACTATAAATCCGCAACATGGGAGATTAAACAGTCTATATGCTAGATCCAGAAAACAAGCCATAAGTGAAACAAACTGAATAAGAGACCTGGGAGAGTGTGTATGTTTATAGGAACACATAGGGAGGCAGGCCCGGGGTGACTGAGGTTATTAATTGGCAAAAGAGTGTAAATTGCAAGCAAGACTATACAGCATTGTGAATATAGGGTTGCTAACATTCTCCCAATCTTTTCAGCCAGGGCTACCTTGCATCTGAAGGCTTGTATGTCCCTATTTGTATTTGGGGGGGAAAAAATGAGCAAGTATTGATGTGACCCACTGCTCGTTAAAAAGTCAGAAATGTATAATTAAACCTGGTGACATGGATCCAGTTAGTAACTCTGGAAATAAAATAATGCCTTCACAGAAAATGAGATATGAAATTGAGACAAGAATATAGTACGGATGGGAAGGGATATGCAACCTTCAAGCACTTCTGACATGCACAGAAATTCTTCGGTTGACGTGAATTGGTACTTCTGTAGATGAACCCATTTGCTTTTACAGGAATACCAAGGAAGGCTAGCTATTGGATCACCAAAGAGTCCTACTGGAGCCTACTGTCCAAATTGCTATCAGTATGAAGGAAAACTGAAGAGCAGGCCTTCGGTTTTGGAACAAACTGTTTCGGGTAGCAACTGTTTTGAGAACTGGGATCAAGTATTGGTTACGGGCCACACAACAACCATCCCTTCCCAGCTACAAACATATTCCCTCCTCTGTTTGCTATATGACCGGTCCAGCTAGGTAGATTCTGGTGCTTGTACTCACAAAATGGTTTGGAATAGAGCAGTTGTCACATACAGGGTTTAGTGGCAACGCTTGAGATTTGATGCTCACTGTCTGGAGATTTAGCAGAATCCTGGAACCAGTCAGTGCTGTTCGTGACTGAAATGATTCTGGGGTAGGTGATACTTTTGCACCCCATTGCCCTTGAGTAGTCTTGAACCTCTAAAGTCAGTTGACCAGAAGAGTTCTTATTTTATTTATATACAGCTAAGAACCATGCTCATTTGATAACAAAAGAGCATATAATAGATGAGAATCAGATTTCACCGGAAGCAGTGAACTGCTTACAATGGGGTGAGTTGGAGTGACATTCTGACGATGTTGTGGAGGGGAGTAAACTTAACAGTCACAGAGGACAATACATGTATATACTGCCAGCTATTGCTCGCGGCTTCGCTCACGTGGATTTTGGGATTTGGTACAATTTCTTTCAAAAGACACAAGTTTTTTGTTCAAACTGTATGAAATATAATGTACAGGTTGATGTCTTAATGTAATAAGCAATGTTCATTGCAGACCTCAGTCGGGGCATATTGGTTACACAATAAAGATAGTAGTTCTGTTGATGTGCTTCCAGAAATGTTTGTTATAATTACAGACAATGAGACAGACAAAAAATCAAAAATACTTATTTGGCAAGTGCATCCTACAAAAAAGAATATTTGAGTAATTGTTTACATTAGTGGTTCTCCCTCCAGGTGCAAGGATTACCAGAGTTAGGTGAGCTCACTCTGGAACAGGCCACGTAAAACTGCCCATGCGAGAAGAAGTCTTCCCTTAGGTTGATCCCTGCTACCTTCAAAGTCTGCCACTGAGATTTGTTGATGGTCATGGCGAAACAA
Organism: Ambystoma mexicanum; assembly: GCF_040938575.1. Taxonomy (NCBI): domain Eukaryota; kingdom Metazoa; phylum Chordata; class Amphibia; order Caudata; family Ambystomatidae; genus Ambystoma; species Ambystoma mexicanum. The sequence continues at coordinate 234,968,887 of NC_090934.1, forward strand.
ACCTTTGAAGTGAACAGAAGTCTTTTGAATTCAAAAGGATGTTCTGAAGGTATAAGGGGTATTTGTGGTATGAACACTGACTCCCTCGCCTCTCCCTTTCACTCCCTTAGGGATGGAATTTCCCAAAATCCTTCTTTAGTGGGTGCCTACATTATGAAAACAATGTACATTCCAAATTTCACTTTCCTAGGTTAAATGGTTTGAGCTGGGAATGGTCAGTCAGGACTTCTTTTTCTTTTATATGTATTTATATTTCTTTTATAATGTCTATTTGGAACACATTTCCAAAATTATTACCACCCCCCAACAGGAAAAAATATCAAGATCAAAAAAATGATTAGATGCACGACCAAATGTGATGTATTAAAATGTAGTTGTAATTTGTGGTATGTAGGAAACATCAAGCTAGAAGTGAAAACACGAGTAGTACAACAGAAGGGCGGTAAGAAATGTGGAGCTGGCTTACCCTATACACAAACATTGTGAAGATAAACATCAAAAGGACATGGCTTCTTTTAGATACTTTGCAATAGATTCAATATCCACCAACCCCAGAGGAGTAAACTGAGAACAAAGATTAAGACGAGCAGAATCCAGATACATTAGACTTTGACAGTAAGACCCCAAATGGGCATAATAAGGACGAGGAGCTGTACACGTTTGTGGTTAACTAACAAACTTAGTATTAGCCTTGAGGGAGAAGAAACAAATATTGATTGTGTGATTAGGTTGCTGGCATATTTCAACTTTGATTCGTGCATTTTGTAAGTCTTTTATTGTAATGTTAAAATAACACTTTCTTAGTACAGAGACTATGCTCACTAATATATATCTCTCCATACAAGTATTTACTTAGGAAGGATCATATAAGAAAATATCTCCCCCCCGTTAAAACCAAGAATATGAGGAATGAAAGCTCTTACCCCATTGATGTAGATTTGTAGCTGGGTTTGTATATGAGATAGTATGCACTACAAAGATGCGTACTGTAGTAGCATTTTGTCCAACAGATTCTTGCCTTTGTATCCATAATTGATCAGTGCAATAAGAGAAACTTAATTTAAGCTCATCTTGGAGGCTTAGTATGGATATGAGCTTAAAATGTCAGGTATCCATATTATGTAGCATGCACTTTATAAGATGTACTGTAATGTATATTATATATATTATATATGTAGGGATTGGGGCTTTTCGCTAGATCACTTATACGCTACTTTCCCAAATTCTGGGCAATGTAGGTATTTCACATTCACTGTCAGGCTATTTATTGTCTGGAAAAGTCCTTCGTTGCTAACCTAGCTTGTTTAAATTATCTAAAGCGCCCCTTCCCCTTATCCCCGCCTCCCCCGGCTCACCTCAAGAAGAACCTTTCATTTGAGGCAGGAGAGTTGTTTTCCACTTTTGGTGGCATTACACTTTGAGGTTTTTTATTTTTTGCAAGCCTCTGCTTTTTTGTTTGCAAACCCTCCAGATTGCTAATAAGTGGTGTAGAAATCGTAGGTGTAGCACCTTGTGCAAGACTTTGTGAGATATTCCTTCCTAAGCAAGTGCCTTGAAGCAAGAGATTTTCAATTGCCAGGAATATATTGGGAACAGTGGTGGGAGGGTGTCAAATCAACTTATTTCCTAAAAACGTGCATGTGTGCATTAAAGGCTTGTTCTATTTCTTCAAAATGTTGGTTGGGTCAGGGGAGTTTGTGGTCATAGGCTCTGACTGTGAGGCATATGAGTGCAGAATAGGCTATGTTGTTTGCTACAGTTACCACCCTGTTTGGCTAGCAGTGGCCTTTTTCAATCTGTGTTGTAACCTGGAGTCCTGCAAATGTGCTGGGTTTCGATGTGTTTCACTTTTTTGCATTTCCTTTTTCTGAGCAGCTTCTTTTGTTTTTGTTTGTGTTCATTTTTCAACTGAATGTCAGTTTTGGAACGAAAGATTTCCATGCGAAAACCCAGGGATGAACTGGTTAAAAGAGGGGTACTCTTGGCAGACCCCGAAGAGGGTGAGTGAAGGCAAACTGTCCTTTCCCCCTCCACTGTCCAGCCATCCCACATTGCTCCCTCTTCCATTCTACTCCAATGTGATGTTTGTACCCCATACTTTCCACTCCAGCAGAGGTTGTTTGCCACCCTCTATCTTCACAAACCCCTAACCCTCTCAAAGCACTCCACGTTCTTTGGTGGAACTAACCTGATAATCTTCCTTGTATGCTGGCTAACAGTGTTCTCCTCTAGTGCTTTTTGCATACCTGTTTGTGCGCATGCCTCCTCTGTCTGTCGCACCCTTTTAGTTCAAACCTTGATTCTTTCACTATTTACTCTGCATTAGTATGAAAATGTTGCCACAGTCTAAGCACTAATTCCTGGCTTTTTTATTCAACTTTCCCAACCTCTTATTTGCTGCAGATGGAATAGAAGAGGAGAAACCAGGCCTTTCTGTAGTGCGTAATGGGCACACAGTCCCTGTCAGCACCTGCGTGCCTTCTGAACGAGGTGAGGAGGAATCTGGAAAAAGGGGAAGTGTCAAAAAGCCCTCAACTGTGCCTCCTTCCCAAATTGAAGATGAACCTGGGCAGCGAGCCAGTGTTAAGCAGATCCCCGCGGAGGATATGCGTAAGCGGCGTCCAGGTAAGGGACCACAGCACTGGGTGTCTAGAGGAAGAAAAGGCTCAAGACCTGAAAGTACTCTGCAGAGCGCAATAATGCTTAAGGCTGATTTGTTAGGTGTGATCCGAAGCACTAGAGCCATAATAACTTTGAAATACTCTCACTGTGATAGTAGTTCATCTGTACGCATCTCTAGAAGGAAGGATGTTTTCTGTAGGAGGGATTAAGATTTGGCCATCATATTCCATGATCTGTCATAGTATGGTCTTAATTCACACTTATCAAAGGTCTGTTTTCTGCACTAAAGGCTGAGGTGAAGGGATATAAATATCCACCTTGGCATAAAAACCATTTAGGAGCTTTTTCTAATAAACCTGTCCCTAGCTCACATTCTGAAGACTGACTAGTGCGTACTCAACCTTTCCCAGATAATCTTTGAGCTGATGAAGTGTGAGCGCTTTTCACTCTTATCCCTATGTTATGTTACTTGCCATTTATATAGTGCTCTATATATCATTGGTAAGACCTCAAAGCAGTGGTAGGTTGAATGCCCTCGGGAACCGTAGTCCTGGTCAGTAGAGAAAGTGTCGTAGTGTGCGTGGGTGCACAAGATGTGTGCAGATGATGTAATTACCGGGTGATAGCTGCATCCTATCGTTTCGTGTGGTGCTGGAGATATCAGTTGGATGTGTGCAGTCTGGTGGGTGGACGACCAGACTGGGCTGTGGCTGTGTTAGGCCTGAAGGACACATATGTGAGCAACCAGGCCAGAATGTGCTTGGCTAGCTGTGTTTTATTAGGTTTATGAGGTGTTTGTGGGGTTGTATTTGTATGTTAACAGCTAGGCCAAATTAATCAGGGATATAGCTGTGTTCTAGTTGGAATGACGGTGTATAGTAGAGAGTAAGCGTAGTTATATGATGGTTATCTTTAAAGCGCCCGAGACAAGGCATGCGAACAGGATGGCAGGGAACAGAGCGACCCACAGACACATAGACAGGGGCTGGGCTTACAGCGACGGGGTGGAGGGGATACGGATATATAGCAACAGCATGGGGAGCAGGAAGGCAGGGTCCTTCCATTCCACCCACTTCATGTATTCTATCCATTCCATCCATTAAGTCCGCTCATCTGTTCCATCCGCTCAGTCTGTTCCATCCGCTCAGTCTGTTCCATCCGCTCAGTCTGTTCCATCCGCTCAGTCTGTTCCATCCGCTCCATTCCATCCAATCCCATCTATTCCATCTATAAATTCCATATACACCTATTCTGACCATTCCATCCATTGCTTTCGTCAATTCTATGTACATATCTTCTAATCCTTCCACATGCATCCATTCCATCCACTTGTCCCACATGCGTCCATCCACTCCATTCATGTCACATATCCCTTCCACCCGTCTCTTTTCATCTATTGCGTCCATCCATTCCATCCAGCTTCCATTCCATCGATACCCTCCATCCATCAGTCCACTCATTCCCCTACATCTATTACATTTATCCATTCAACCACTGTTCCACTAGTCCAATCCATCCATGCCATCCACTCCATCCACCCATCTACCTGTTCTATTGATTTTGTATATTCTCCCTAGTTCATCTATTCTATCCATTCTATATACATATCCTCAATTCATTCCATGCATCCGTGCCCTACAAATTCAATCCTTTCATTTCACATGCGTCTATCTGTTCTATTCATTCCATCCTCTCCATCCGTTCGCTTCATCCGTCACTCCATACATGCATCCACACCATCCATTCCATCCACCCATTTCGACAATACATTCCCTCCATCATTCCATCCATTTAATCCATTCCCTTCATCCACACCATCCATCCTATCCTGTGGGTACGATCAGGGGTCATTGAACACTTGGTAGAGAGTCTCATTCTGTATTTGGTCATTGGATTGTTGGGAGTTCAGACATATCTTTAGGGATGTCGTTGGTGTTATGGAAAAAGCCATGTTTTTAGTAACTTGCAGAATGTCATATAGTCTTGGGTGTGTAGGATGTGAGGTGGAGGTGAGTTCCACAGAGTCGGGCCAATGCTGAGAAAGAGAATCCTCCAATCCTTACGGAGTTGGTGGTTGGGATCACTAAAAGGAGGGCAGAGCTTGATATTAGGGTGCGAGGTGGGAGGTAAGGTTTTAGCTTATCTTGCAGGTATAGAGGGCCGGTTTTGTGCACTACATGATGAATGATACACAGGGTCTTGAAAGTGTCCCTTCATCCAACTGGGAGCCAGTGGAGGGTTCAGAGAGCTGGAGAGGTGTGGTCTCTTGGACTCAGGGCTAGTAGTATTTTAGCTGCAGCGGTTTGCACTCTTTGGAGGTTAAGGTGGAATACCGGGACTCCTGGGTAAAGGGAGTTGGCATACTCCAGTCTTGACATTACAATGGACATAACAGTGGCAAGTCTGTTCGGGAAGGCGAGGTAGGGAAAAATGTGCCTGAGAATTTTGAGATGGTAGGGACAACATTTAGAGACGTTGTTGATCTGTCGGGAGAGGGTTAGGGCAGAGTCCATAGAGCATCAAAGGTTTTTTCTGTGACTGAGGGGTTGGGCGGTGGGATGGGCGGCTGGCCCATGGAAGGGGGTCAAGGGAGTGGACGAGGGAGAAGCTCAGTGTTGCCGCATGCCATGAATTCAGTTTTAGTGGGGTTTGGAGGAGGTGGTTTGTAGTCATCCAACGGTCGATATCTAGGAGGCAGACTGCGAGGTCAGGCTGAGAGTTGGAGTCCGAGTTGTGGAGTTTGAGGATGATTTGGGTATAGTTGTAGCACAGAATATTGTGCAGGTGGATGATGCTAGGCAGGGTAGACATATAGAGGTTGAATAGGGGAGCTGATAGACAAGCGGCTTGCGGTACTCAAGTATGAACTGGGCGAGCAGCCGAGACAAAAGGAGGGAGGAGGGTTATTTGTTTTCTTTTTTTGAGGAAGGAGGCGATCCATTTGAGAGCGTTTCCACGGATTCCTAGGGAGTGGAGGCGGTCAAGGAGAATTTAATGGTTAATTGTGTCGAAGGCTGCAGACAGGTCGAGGAGAACTGGTGCAGCACATCCTTCAGAGTCTGCAGTGATTTTAACATCGTCCTGAGATGAGGCCAGAGTGGTTTTGGTTCCATGTTGCTGTCTGAAGCCTGATGGGGCGGGATCAAGGAGGTTGTTGGATTTGATAAAGGCGTTTAGTTGGGAGTATGCAGTTCAGTCAATGAGTTTTGCAAGGAATCTGGTGTTCGAGATGGGACAGTAACCTTTGGGGTCATGGGATGTTTTTTAAAGAAGAGACTTGACTGGGTATGGCCTGGAACGGCAACGATGAGGTCGCTCCATTGATGGCCTCCGTGGGAAGCCTGATGCGTTAGAGAGTTTAGAGCGGCCTCAGCGAAACTTTCATGAAACCAATGCTTGTCGTGGCATTCAGAAGGTTTGGACACACGCTGGGGCAAAAACAAGGCGGTTATCCATTGAGAACTTAGAACGGGAATGAAGAGCCCCGCGGATCACCCGCCGTAAGATTTCAAGATGGTGGGCAGACCCGATGCGTCCTAAAACAACACCGAAGAGGGTCTAGAGCTGAGGTGCGGCAGCCCTGTGCGACAGGCGGCAGCTCCTAGTCCACCCCGTGGAGCACATTTAATCCATGATCCCCTCCCGATCGCCCACCGGGATCGGGAGGTGAGCCGGCAGTTCTCACTGGAGGAAGCGCTCCCGCATTGCCCATCTGCGCTGCTGAGAGAGGCACGGCGGCCTCCGCAGGTCCTCGCCGCGGAGTTGGACCTGGATTGGGCCACCCGGAGCTGCAGACGGCGCTGAGGTGGGGAGTGTGGCCACCGGGCCCCGCAGGAGAGACTGTGGGTTCCCGATTCCCTCTGATGGGGGCAAAGGATCCAGCCCCCAGCCGAGGCTCCACCTCGGCAGCGGCACTCGACTGCAACATAAGCTGTAATCCCGGATCCCTCAACACTTGAGCCCACATTTACATCCTGGGGCACTCCGGCCCACAGCACGAACATCACTGCTCCCCCACCGCCGAACGGCGTACCAGCCAGCCGTTGCCCCTTTTGATGGTGGAGTTGGAGGCTTGGGTGGCAGCGGGCTATTCCCGCAGCTGTACGGGCCTCCCCAGTCTGCATGAACACGCACTGTATGGGTTCTGGGGCAGCTTAGTCCCATGAGTCTGAGATCCTCTTCAGTTCCCCCCTGCGTTGGGAGAGAGAGGGAACCAATTCCCGACGGTGGCCCCTTCTTAAGCTCTCAGCACTGCTGTGGGGTGAGTGGCGCTCCCGGAGTCACCCAGCCCCACAAAGCATAGTCCCCAGCAAGTCACAGGGGAAGCCCCATGTGGGGAAGCCAGCAATCTAAGACCACTAGAGGCCACCGAGGGAATCGGGACCCACTCGACAGATACGGCCTGGCATTAGATGCTCTACCTTCTCTCCCCCATCTCCATTTCCAGGCTGCCCGCCCATATCGTGACTCACCTCCTCGGCCAAAACAGTTGCACATAGTGTGTGCAAACTGTCCTCTCCATCCATAACGTACCGAACGCACCTACTTGGTGGGGCGTAGTCCTCATAGGTTCCACACAGCAAGCGTCAATGGGCATTCTGATTCCCGGGTGTGTCCTGGGAGCCTGCGACCCCTCCCCCCCCTCCCCTAGAGGGTTATCTCCTCCCGCATTCGTGGGGTACCCGGACTGCCCTTGGTCTTGTCTGGGAACTTGGCCACATCTGACAAAACCTAATTCAAGGAATCCCCCACCTATCAGATAGGAGCATACTGCGCCTGGAAAAGTCTCGCAGTAACAGATAACAGGAATTAAAGTACCTCTTTACCCCCCCCCGACCCCTGCCCCCGTCCAGCACAGAGAAAGGGGAAAAAAGGGGGCCTGGCCAGCTTCGACATCTGCATCTCTCCTCCCCCGGGGACCTCAGGCTCCCCGCTCTATCAAACAAGTGGTCACCATGTCCAAGCAGCCTAAACTTACCGAAAATCCAGACATAACTACGATGCTGCTCTCAGCAGACAGGGGAAAGAAACTTGACCCCCCCCCCCGCCCTATACTTACACCCCAAAAAGCTGTAGATGACGGGGGAGCCTTGGCTACTAAGGAGGATATCCAAGCTTTCAGGTCTGACATTAAGGCAGAATTCAGGTCATGTGTGATGGAGCTCACGACAAAGCTGGAACAGACGGACCAAAGGATCACGGATGCGGAGCAGATAGATGCTAGGGGTGGTTGAGACCACTCTGAAGACCAGTCAGCAGCCCTGGGGGAGATCCAATGCCCGATCCGATCTCTCCAGGATAAGTGCGAACTCCTCAAATTCAAGCAAGAGGACCTCGAAAAGGGGGCTCGTCGCAACAACCTACGGATTTGAGGCATTCCATCTTCAGTCCCGGACAAAGGCCTGGCAGAATACGTTGGGGACTTCTTCCAATCCTTGATGCCGCAGCTGGATAAACACCAGCTGCTACTAGACCGCACCCACAGATTGCGCCCTCGGCAAGGGGTGGACTCGGACTCCCCAGACTGTGGGATGTATTTACCCATGCATCCGAGCCCTACCTCAAAACTGTGCAGTACTGACATGGAAAACATCATGATGGCCAGAGCTTCCCAGAAAATGCACAGGGAAATGCATGAAGAATAGGCTGCCACTCATTTTTGCCGATGTTATGGGCACAGAAGGACACTGCCTAAAACCACCATTGGACTACCCACACAGTAGTCTGAAACCATTGGGAATGGCAATGCTGATTGCCAAAAGCAAACCCATAACTGTTGGGAATTCATTTTCTTAAATCCCAAAAATGGGTGCAGTACCAGTACTCACCACTATCCAAAAGCCGGCGTTTTAAAACAACACCAGATTTTACTTTTTGCAAAACTGAATAAATGAACCCAAAACATGCCAAAGAAAGACTTACTGAGAGGTGGATCCAATGTAAAGTTATATTCTGAAGTGACTTGAAGGTTTATAACAAGACTGGCTGAGCTGTGGATTTCAGCAGTTTAAGTAAATTTGGACTGAAAGACACTAAAAAATCTAAATGTTTAAGAGAAATGAGTGACCTACTTTTGAGTGTCACATAGGTTGCAATTGTTTAAATGTCATAGTTTTAAACTTAGAATCAGCATTCTAGCTGCATATGTGAAATTGTTAGTTTATTTGAATGCAGAAACTGGGGAACAGAAATGACATGTAGCTAAAAACTGGCTTAAAGAGATTCCAATTTGCCTGGCAACTACCCCCATCAGGAGTGAAACTTGAGTCACAGCTGTGTTCCCAGGCCTAGCTGCCCTTTTGCTGCTCACACCAAAAGGGATATGACACTTCCCTGATTGAATTACCTGGGCTCTGCAGGAAATTGAACAAAGCCCAGTCTTGACTCAGGCAAATGTTTTATGGCGGGAGTCGTAAATGGAGATTTCTCCTGGAAGCACAGGGGAGGGGCACTGCCTGTGAGAGCAAGCTGGCTTGGCAGAACTGGAAAAACCAGAAATTCAACCTTGTGCTGGAGGAAAACCACACCCCTTTGGGGCCAGAACATAACTCTAAAAAGATGAATAACTCGTAGTACGGACTTGTGAAAATTATTTAAATGATACCATAATTCTTGTGATTTTTCTGCCCACGTTTTAAGGGGTTTTTCGAACCGGTGGCATGTTCAGGGGGGTTTTAGCGGAAAAGAGGATATTACTCAAAATGTGTGCATGTGAAAAATCTGACACTTCATCAATTAATGTCCATACTCCTTGCGCACATGTGTGTAAATTTGGGGTAATGTCCGGAATTGCAAACCAGTTAAAAAGTGCAAAATATGTGCCATTTCTGAATGCAAGCCCCCAGGAAGAGCAGAGTTTGAACAGGGTATACCTCCTGTAATGCATGATGGGTGCATATGATTTTAAAACAATATGTACCTCTGCAAATATGTATTTGGTTCAAATCTAGATTTGTGTGCAAGTTGACAGGAGGAGTGGACTCTCTGCAAGCCATAAAATGACATCGCTCTGACTCACAGTTCCTTCCCCAATCAAGTGAGAAATGGAAATTTGACCAATGGCAAGTGGAGAGGGGTAGGGGCTAGTGATGCTGCTCACACACACCCATTTTGAAAACACATAAAAGCAGACAGGACAGATAGGGACCTTCAAATCCATTTGCAGCTGGAAGCTCTGCCGGGAAAATCCATACTTTACCTCCCTCAACCTTCAGAGAGCAGACATAGAGACTTCAAATCTATCAAATCTCCAGAATCCAGAAGCAGTGCTGTACCCAGAGAGAGAGCAGAGCTGACCCAGGCCAATGTTAGCAGATCCAGAGAGAGCTGACCCAGATCACTGTGAAGTGCAGAGACCAGAGGCGAGTCTAAAACCTGACCAGATCCGTGGCGTGGCCCATTTCATTCAAGAATATATTGTGAGTACCTAGAAAACTGTGCAGAACCAATCTCTTAGTTAAAATAATATAATTCAATCTATTTTAATCTAAGTAGAACTGTCTCCTAACTGTCTCCTGTCATTTGTAAGCTGTCACCTGTGATTTCTAGTTGCAAGCTGCACTTGTCTTTTTGAACTTTAAAATTTCAAATCTGAAAAACGACCTTTATTTAATCGCTCATATCTCCGTGACCGTTTGTGCTAGAGACTTGCAGTAACTTTCATCTGGAAACTGAGATCCTAGGCTTTCCTAGGACCCCAAAACGATAGTGATAATCCGTGTAGTTCCTCTGTAATCGCGCTTGGCGCATTCGCAAATTTAGCCGCGATTTGACATTTTACCGCGATTTGCAAATTTCTTCACGTGTAAAAATCTGCTGCTGCTTGCCTTCCATTTGCCAAAAATTCGTTTAACCTACCAATTACTCCTAGATCCTTGCTAAAGTGAGCCTGGACTAATATTAACTTGATTTCACTCACCCTGAACCTCCAAGAGGGAATTAAAAGCATTTTAACATATTTTCACTCCATTGCCAGCACATATCAAAGCATTTTGCCTGTGGTTTAAACTTCTGTAGTCTAAGTTGCTGGGGTGAACTGAATCACATTTAATTGCATTTCTGAGAACTGTGTGCCTTCCCTCCATTTCCTTGCATTGCATAAAAGGGGGGGGGGGGTGAATTGTACAAGAAAGTGATTACATTGTTTTTGCTGAAATCCTATCAAGTTATTTTCTTTACTGCATTTCATTCCACATTGCATCCATTTGAAACCATAAAAGTATTGTTGCTATCTTATCCATTTCATGTCAACTCCTTAGTGATTATCAAGAAGTGTGCTAGTGCCAGATTCTCCGTTGTTAATCTTTATCATACCAGATTAAGCGTGATATAATATATATTGTTTAAGTTATCAAATAAACCTTTAAACTTGCAAAACAGAACTACTTCTTGGCTCAGTGGGGTCAGGGGGATTCCAAGGGAGGGGTGTTATATAGGGGTAGTCATCCAGAACGCATGAACTGGACATAAAGATATATCAATAAGGGTTTTCATTCAGTATTCTAGACTAGGCGTTGACTTAGCTGTAGTGCTGAATTGAATCCTCTTACAAGACCCCCCCCTCTTCCCCTCTTCCCTACGTCATAACAAGGGTGCATTTCTATACTACGAAAGAAGCCATATCGGCAATAGGCTGGACCCGGGACAAGCGGACTTTCCAAGGTTCGCCCTCCAGATATACCAGGATCTTTCCCTCCTCACGCTACAGAGAAGATCCCTCCGACCTCTGACCCTCTTCCTCCAAAAGCAGCAAATCCACTACAGATGGCTGTTCCCAACAGCATTGTAATTTTCCTACAGGGGCTCCCTCCAGAGAATCTGTCACCTCGAAGATGCGGAGATGATTCTACACCCATACTCCCCAGAGGGTTCACAAATTCCGGCTCTTGAAGGTGCTAAGGGCGAGGCAGATCCCTCCTTGCCGAAACCAAGATGGGCATCATGGTCGAAGGTACATAAGAACAGGAGGGGAGGTGACTCGCAGCGAAATTGGCGAGCCTCAGGGGGCCTCAGATTCCGGGAACCCGAGAGCTAAGGGCAACTCCTAGGACTGCTTCAACCCATCCGAGATGTCCAACCCCTTCACTCCTACAAAGAGCCCACGCCACTTCAATAAAGATTTGTTGATGCCGAAACCCAGAATATCGAATTTCTGCATTGGGCTTTGCATGGCCCATGCCTACCTCAAAGGTACATTGCATCAAAAGGTTGTTGGAAAGAAACACAGAACTTGTTCCCACCCTGGCCCTGTTGGCTCCCCCCCTCTCAAACGGTTACAGTTCCGGCCTCCCGTTGGTGGTTGGAATTAAGCTACCAATTGCAAGGTAACATTTCAGACCCACCAAAATGTTGGTTGATCCTTTTGCAGCTCAACCGCCCCACCCAGGCTCCACTGAGGTCCCGGAAACTACGCCCTGAGGGCAGCTACATAGCAATCAAATGCCTGCTGCTGGGACAACTGTACTCGTTCATCTCCGTGTACGCCCCCAACGAAGAACAAGCTACCTTCTATGAAGCCCTGGGCAACAAACTATCCCCTTTTGTGGAGGGTCAGGCCATAATTGGAGGGACTTAACGGGGTCCCGAAACTCACCAGGGACAGATCAGATCCACATACCCACCACGAATTCAAGCTTGCCATCAGTCTCCTTCACCTTTTCAGGACATTGGATGTGGTAGACTCATGGCGGTTGATTCATCCCACCAAACACTTTTCTTTTTACTCCTATGTGCACAGAACCTTTTCAAGGATCGATCTCTTGCTGACATCGCCACAGATTCTGACCTATGTCGTCGGGGTATCCATTGGCTCTAGAATCCTGTCTGACCTTGCTCCTGTAACTCTGGCACTTCGAGCGCACAACGCAACTCCAAACCCTCAATGCAGATGGATCCTATACGACCCCATGCTTAATGAAATGCCACCGAGACTCAATTGCCAAATCGATCCAGAATTTCTTCAAGGAAAACACCCATGAAGACACCTCCCCAGCAAACACCTGGGACGCCATGAAGGCGGTCATTAGGCGGGGGCGCTGATTGCACAGGGAGTAGCATATCATAGGCGCAAACGGCAAGCCTACCTAGTCTTCGAGGAGGAACTCAGAGTAGCGGAAGAGAATCGGAAGCAGAAAGGTTGGTCTCCAAAAACTCAACAAGCCATCTGCACCGCCCGTAATAAGATAGAAGCACACTATACTGAACATACAGCTGACCTGCTAGCCAAATCTAAACAATTGTACTACACCAGGAATAACAAAGCAAACAAATAATTGGTGGGAAAGCTAGCCAAGGCGAAAAGAAGAAATACTATCACCGGGCTTCGAGACCAACAGGTAGTGGTACAATACACGGAACAGGAGAAGCCGAAGCTGGCGATAGATCACGAGGCAGGTGATGGCCGCGGCACCGCGAGACCAAGGCGAACCGCGTGAATACCTACGGAAAGCAACTCTTCCCCAGTTAGATGACCCAGATCGGGAAAGCCTGGATGCGCCAATCTCAGCTGAGGAGGTCGACTCGGTTATTAAATCCCTCAAATGTAATACTCCAGGCCCCAACGGTTTCTCCACTAAATTCTACAAGGTCTTCCACCCTCAGCTAATCCCTTCCCTGGTCCAACTCTTCAATTCTGTAAGGGAATCTGTCTCTGTGACTCCGTCCATGCAGGAATCGATCACCATTCTCCTCCCCAAGCCAGGCAAAGATCCTAAAGACACTGCCTCCTATAGACCGATTGCTCTATTAAATATAGACGCAAGTATTTACTCAAATCCTCGCAAATTGCTTGTGACCTATTTTGCCTAACATAATCAATCCTGATCAAACCGGCTTCATTAAAAACAGATCCGCGGGGATAACATTCGCAGAGCCCTTAACTTGATCGATATCGCCGCCCAGGATTTGCGGAAACTTGCGCTTCTGGCCCTGGATGCTACCAAAGCGTTTCATGAAGTCGACTGGGTATTTATGCAGCTCACCCTAGAGGCGTTTCGCTTTGGACCTGCCTTTCAAAAGATGGTCCTGGCTAACTATAGATCACCAAAAACTCTCCTCGGGGTCAATAGCTCTCTCCTGCCCAATCCCTCTAACCTGTGGGACTAGACAAGGATGCCCGTTATCCCCGCTATTATTTGCTTTGGTTATGGGGCCTTTCGCTCAAAGAATGAGACTGAACATTAACATTAAGGGCCTACAAGCAGGCTGTTCCCAACACAAAATAGCCCTCTATGTAGACAATGTGCTTTTAACCATCTCAGAGGTGGGCACCTCATTAAGACGGGCTCTCTCGGAAATTGACAGCTTTGGGGGGGGTTACAGGCTTTTCCATTAATTTTGGTTAATCCGTAGCCATGGGGATTGGCCTGACTCCAGAAGAAAAAGAATCCCTCAGCTCTCTCAGCCCTATTCAATGGGTAAAAAGGTTGATCCCTTATTTAGTTGTGCAGATTCCCTTGAGCCCAAAAGAAATATACTGAGTAAACTTTCCTCCTCTCTTTTAAAGAGCTTGAGTGGGACCTGGAACGCTGGTCAGCACAGGAAATCGCACTAATGGGGCGTATCACAGCCTGTAAAATGAAACTCCTCCCTAGGTTCCTATACGCCTTCTCCTCGTTACCTGTCACTATTCCGCTCCCTGCTCTCCGCAGACTACAAAGGAAAACGCTCCGGTTTATCTCGAGGGGGGGAAAAAGGCCAGGATCTCGCAGAAGTCAATGATGGGCAATGCTAAATTGGGCGGGCTCGGGGTCCCCCGATCTGCGGAACTATCAAGTGGATGCACAGTTAGCCCAATCTCACGCTTGGCTGATACCCTCCGTGCTTCCACAATGGGTGGAAGTAGAACAATCACGCCTTTCGAATGGATTGTGTCCTCCAACGTATTCCACATCTTTTACATGTAATGTCCACAGCTGTGTAGTTCGGAAACTTTCGGCAGAGGGCGTCCTGCGTTGATGGCGTCGGGTTGATGTCCCCCGAAGGCCTCTGGCGAGGGCGATATCACCAGATGTTATAAATGGGTTGCACTGCGCCCGTAGTCTCAGTTCTGTTTTTTCCGCAAATGTGTTTGCTTCGGAGACTCGGCGCGCCTCGTGCTTTACCTTGTGAAGAGGTCTTCTTCTTCGACCCCTCCGACTCTGCGGTCTGGCTTCAAGACTTGCCAGGACTGCAAGTCTAAAATGTCAATAACCGACCCGCATTGCATTTGTTTGTGGTGCTTGGGCGAGAGTCACGACACCGACGACTGTTTCAAATGCCAGTCGCTGACTGCTAAGGCCTTGCGGGAGCATAGGAGAAAGCTTAAGGTAGGTAGGGGGTTCTATACCCACTAAGCCCCGTAAATCTAAGTGCAATGGGATGTCCACCGAAGACTCGAAGGGCAATTCTCTGCTTCGGGAGGAGTCCCGAGGGTCTCGTCCCGGATTGGTTCCCACCATTCCTTCTTGTCTCGACATTCTAGGAAGTGCTGTCACCAGTCACCTTCCCCATCCTCCTCGTAGGATTGTGCCGCGAGGAAAGTCGCTTGTCTGGCAAAGTCCTCGACTCCAGAGGAATGGGCTGCTTTTCGGGAGCATATGTTGGCGATTTTGCAATCGCCGGGCACCGTATCGTCCGCGCCTTCTGACGAAGCTGGCAAGGAACGGTCTCGTACCGTGGCTCACATGCCTTTGGACTCGGGGCCTCGACGTGACTCATCAGGAAACTTTGTGATCTCGTTCGGACAAGGCTCAGGATAGTCTCAAGAGACGCGCTTCCCGTCTCGGTCCTTGTCTCTAGCAAGACTGCAGAAACCGGGTAAGGGCTCAAGTGCGGCGTCGACTCCATTGGCGCTGTGTCCGTCGATACCGACGTCGAAGCTGTGCCTTTGTTCCAGCCCTCAGCGCCATTGGCGCTGTTGTCTACATCGAAGCCTTTGGCGCCTTTGGGTCTTTTTGCCCGGAATTTACTGATGAAGGTCCCTGATGCTTTGGATCCTCCTAGGAAGGCTTACTTCTAAGTCTGTGAGGCCATTGGTGAACTACAGACCCTCTTCTGTCCAGAGGTAGGGTTTTCACCTCCCTCTGGATGACATATATGAGGAGGAGGAGGAGAGGTCAGACTTCGATCTGTACCCTGTTGAGCCTGATGTAGCTCCTGCCTTTTCAGGAGACAGCCAGTTTGAAAAGTTGAGGTAAATTCTTCATGATGCCAGAGGTTTGGACACTTCTCTGGAAGTGGAATTTGGCGGGCCTGAGTCTGGGGCTCATGCTGAGTCATCATACAGGAGGTTCATGGCTAGGGGTATCTGGGCTGGTCCAGTTCTCCTGATGATTTTGTGCAAGATGATCTAACGGACATTTTAGACCAAGGTCAGTCCTCTGACCTGGTGTTACCTTTTCATATGACATTACAGAAAAGGGTGGCAGCTGCTTGGCAATCTCCGGAATCTCTTCCAGCTGTTAACCAATCGTTAACCAAAAAAATACTGCCCTTCCGGTAACGACTCCAGCTACCTTTCATCTCACCCCACTCACGAGCGTTTGGTGGTTCAGGCGGCTACGGCCACCTCGAGGCAGGCAGCGTATCCTACCATCCCTCCTGATGGGGACGACATACGCTATGATGGTTTGGCATGCAAGGTGTTTTCCGCGGGGTGTATGGCGTTGAAGTCAGCCAACTCCACTTGTGCCTTGGCAAGATTTTCACACACTTTGTGGAATTTTCATTAGCGGCTGAGCATATTCCCGAGGGGGAAGAAAGGGGTGGGTTCCTTGCTCTTGTTCAAGATGGCAAGGATGCCATGTGTGAATCCCTTCAGTCGGGTTTGGACACGGCTGACCATGTTAGCTGGTCCATGTTTGCGAGCACCGTGATACGCAGGTTTGCGTGTAGAGTGCGCTTGAAGATGGACAGTGCTGCCAAGTAACCTTTAATGGTACCCACTTGAAGGCACCTTTGGGCCAAAGAAAGTAAGAAAGGCAAAAAACCATGGGAACGGAACACTGAAAAGGATGAACATTTTGTTCTCTGCACCAGTCACAGAATTTACGGCAACGGTACAGGGATTTTGTTGCTGGCCGCCTCACCCTTTCAGATACCAAGCGTGAACGTTGAGGGTCCCGACCTCTGGATGGAGGACCCCAAACCCGACACACCACCCCCCGTCCTGCCCCAGAGCCTGCCCCACCGCCTGCCCCTCCAAACCACTCCCACCTGCCCTGACCCCAACCCCGGTCCGACTGCCCACCCGCCCCACCCAACCCCAGACCCATTGCCCACCCAACCCCAGTCCCACCACCCACCCGCCCACCACCACCCCATGTGAATCCATGTGAATCCCCCGCTCGCCTGAGATACGCTGCCACCACCACCATTAGCTTGGTGAAGACCCTTGGGCGGAGGTCAATCCGAATGGCGGGACCCGAAACTGAAAGTGCGAGTTGCCAGCCGCAAACCTCAGGTACTTTCTGTGTTTGGGATGAATCGGCACATGAAAGTAAGCATCCTGTAGGTCTAGAGACACCAAGCAATCCTGAGTTTGAAGGGCCTGGAGGACTTGAGAAAGAGTAACCATCTTGAACTTGTCCTTCCTGAGAAGTTTGTTTAACCAACGAAAATCCAGGATGGGTCTCAATCCTCCATATTTCTTTGGAATCAAATAATGTGGGGAATACCAACCCTTGTTCATCTCCGCTATAGGCACCAGTTCTATAGCGAATTTGTCTAGCAGGGTTAAGATTTCCTGCATAAGGAGCGGATCCGGAAGCTTCAAAGAGATTCCCCGATGGATTATCCTGAGGCCGCTTTAGGAAGGGAAGGCAGTAACCGTGGGCTATTGTATCCAGAACCCAAGCATCCGAAGTAATGGCTCGCCATTCTTCGAGATGCTGAGACAGCCTGCCCCCAACCGGCGAACCATGGGACATGGCCTCATGACTGTTTTGAAGCGGCTGCGGCAGCGCTTGAAGGCAAAGAGGCAGCTGCCTGAGCGGCTTTTGCCCCTCTTTCCCAGACCACCACGGGTACTTTTTCTCTGACCCCTTTGACTGGCAGCTCCTCTCGTTCTACCAAAAGAGTAGAAACGAAATGAACCTCCCCTCCACTGCTGTCCCGTAGGACGAAAAGGGAGAAGTTGACGCACAGCTGCGTTCAAAGATTTTGCTGCAGCTTTTGAGGTCTGCAACCTCTCAAGGCTCTCGTCAGCCTTGCTGCCAAACAAATGCGTGCCATCAAGGGCATGTTCAAAAGACGGACTGGTTTGAAGACTGTTCTTACTTTAAGATTCCTTTTTGGTTTTACAATTACTTAAAGGCCTCACGAATGTGTTCCCGTCTGCCCTTTCCAGGTGCCGGTTTGGGATCTGAATCTGGTTTTGAAATTCCTTATGGGTGCTCCATTTGAGCCATTGCACTCTTGTCCTTTGAGGTTGTCTTTCAAGACGGTGTTCTTGGTTGCGGTTACTTCCGCTCGCAGAGTTAGTAAATTGCAGGCACTCTCCTTTAAGCCCCCCTTTATTGTGTTCCACAAGGATAGGGTTGTACTAAGGGAACGTCCATCCTTTCTACCTAAGGTAGCGTGAATTTCATTTGAGCCAGAAAGTGGTTCTTCCTTCTTTCTATCCTCCACCTCCTGGCAAGGATGAGGAGCGACTCCATAGGTTGGATCCTAGGAGAGCTCTCAGCTTTTATATTTCTAGGATGCCCAGGGTCAAAGTGAACAATCAACTCTTAGGCGTATGCTGGTCACCGATTGGCCCAGGCTGTTACAAAACACACCTTTTCCAGATGGATTATCCTCACCATTACTGAATGCTACCGTTTGGCGGGTAAGAACCCTCCTGATGGGTTGCAAGCTCATTCCACTAGGGGCGTGGCTACTTCCACAGCCTTGCAGAGGGGAGTTTCTATTCAGAACATTTGTGATGCAGCCACATGGGTTTCTATCCACACCTTTGTTAAATATTACTCCCTTGATACACTTCATGTTCAAGATATGGCCTTTGGTAAGGCGGTTCTTTATTCTGCCATCTGATTGTGTACTCCATTCTTTTCCCTCCTCCATTTTCGGGTACTGCTTTGGGAGTCTGTCAAAGATGTGGAATGCGTTGGAGGACACAATCCATTCGAAGAACAAGTTACTTAGCAACTGGTAACGTTCTTTCGACTGGATGTTCCTCCAACGTATTCCACATCGCCCTCCCAGCCTGCCCCTCTGGAAAATTTCCTATGCGATTGCAGTTTACGTTTCCGCAAGGGAATGTGCAGTCAAGCAGGCATTGGATACGTGCATGTCACACGTTATGGGGGGAAAAAAATAAACTGAGGCTATGGGCACCTATTTATAACAGCCGGTGACGTCGCCCTCGACAGAGGCCTTCGAGGGACATCGATCCGATGCCATCAACGCAGGACACCCTCTGCCAAAAAAAAATCCGAACTACACAGCTGTGGACATTACATGTCAAAGATGTGGAATATGTTGGAGGAACATCCAGTCGAAAGAACGTTACCAGTTGGTAAGTAACTTGTTCATCTCTCCCGCTACACTTCCTCCCACATGTCTAGCCCCACACTGTCTGCGATGGGAGAGACTATCCTCCACCAATCACACCCTACCCTTATGGGACTGGGCCTTGAAACACTGGGGGATCCCGAGGGGTCTAGGTCCATCCACTCCAGTTTTCCACAACCCGGCATTCTCTCCTGGGGCCCAAACCCAAAATTTCAAAGACAGGATCACTTTTAATCTTCGGCCAACATTTTGTGGAGGGCCTACCCTGCATCTTTGAACAATGTAAGGAGGCCTATCATCTCAAGGAGACAGATTCCCCTACATCCAACTCAGTCACTGGTGGTCCCATCCCCAAACTCTTCAAGCCGCGATACACCCCTACTGCCCTTGAACGGTGCAGGGGAGAACTACCGACCTATACAAACGCCTACAGGTGTATTTGTTTTATTTGTATAGCGCAAACCAGGCCCGGAGGCTACCGGGCGCATATCTTAGCAACAGTGGTTACATAATATTACGACATTTCAGGTAACATTTAAATTGACATAGTAATCAAGCACATTGGTAGTTTGTACATGTATACATAGGTAATCAAGTATTCAGAGTGCAGCTTAGTCATCAGATGTGACTAGCCAATGTTTGGCTTTGTGTTTGAAAAAATTCAGAGAAGGAAGGTTTCTGATAGTAGGGGGGGACAGAGTTCCACAATTTGGCTGCCAGAACTGGAAAGCTGGATCCACCGGCTGTTTGGAGCTTGTATCTAGGGATCATTAGGCTCTGGTTGAGGGTAGATCTTAGAGATCGAGATGGGGTATACTGCGTGAACCGCGAGGAGAGGTAGATGGGGGCCAGGTTATTCATGCATTTGTAGGTCAGGGCAAGCTATTTTAGAGAGATCCTTTGGGTGACTGAAAGCCAATGGAGGTTCTTCCTGGTTTCCGAGATGTGGGCTGATCTAGGGATATTAAGGGCTGCTCGGATGGCGTTGTTTTGTATGACCTGGAGTTTGTCTAAGTTGCCTTGATTAGTGCCTTGGTACAGTGCATTGCAGTAGTCCAGTTTGGACATGACCAAAGTTCTAGCAAGGATTGTACAGTTATGAGTGGAAAGAAAAGGGCGGCATGCTGTGATCAACTTGCATGTGTAAGCAGCGGCGGCCGCAACTGCCTTCGTTTGTTTGTGGAGGGAGAGGGTGGAGTCGAGGTAGATTCCGAGCGTTTTTGTATCTTTAGAAACGTTTATGGAATTTCCGTCAATATTAAAGGAGCTGAACATTGGATTCAGCTTGTTAAGTCTTTGCTGTGTGCCTAGGATGACTTCCTCTCCTCAAAGGCTCCATATATGGCACAGTGGGAGGCAGACTTGGGACGCCACATAGAGGATCAGGAATGGGTGGACATATGGACGAGGACACACTCTTCATCCTCCTGCATCACAAACAGAGAATGTGCATATAAAATACTACTGCGTTGGTATTATCCCCCGCTTAGGCTCCACTACATGAATCGGGCGCTGGATCCCTCCTGCTGGAGACTCTGTGGTCAGCTGGGCTCCTTTTTCCACATGTGGTGGTTATGCCCAAGGTAAAGCAATTTTGGAAACATTGCCCAACCACCATCGAAAACATTACCCATATAGCGATCCCATTGGAGCCCGAACCTGTTCTCCTGGGGTCCCCAATTCTGGGGGTTTACTTCAGATCGGGGAGCAAAGCCAAGTTGATAACTCAATGCCTCTTGGCGGGGAGAATCGTGGTGGCCTGCACCTGGAAATCAGCTGAGGGACCCATTATGATTCTGTGGTGGGGGAAGATGTGTGATATCCTGATCACAGAGAAAGTGACTGCAGCTAGAGCTGGAATCCTACATAGTTTCCTAAACATCTGGGCTCCATTCCTGGATTACGACAAGGACTTCCCGGCATTAACATATGAACCCCGGGAGGCTCAGAGAGTCCTTGGTGCTGAAGGGGTCCCCCAAGGGGAAGAGAGGCCTGGGACTGATATGGAGGACTTGAATAGATGAGACACGGTCCCTCTTCAAGGAACGGGGTGGAAACCGGGGGATATTTGCATACAGACATTGCTTCTTTTTGAAATGTCTCATTTATCACCTTGCAATGGTTTAAAATAAACATATTTTTTAAAAAATGGCTTGACAAGTGCAATTTTGAAGGCATCGGGAAAGATTCCAGAGCGGAGGGAGTCATTTAGGATGGTTCTTGCATGCTCTCCTGCGTAGGTGGACGAGAATATTTGCGGACTGAGGTGGGGCAGCGGTCAGGGGGGGGGGAACCAGAGGGTTTGCGGGCAGATATAAGGTCAATAAATTCTTCTCTGGAGTTTGGTTTGAAGGAGTCAAAGGTAGGTAAGGAGAGGGGTTGCAGGGGGGTGGCTGTTGGATTGGCGGCAGCGGGAGGGGGGGTTGGTTGTTTGATTGGACAGTTTTTGGGATGGGGTGAGGAGGGACAGTTTGTTGTTAAGGGAAGTCGTTCTGTCGAGAGCAGTGGTGTAGAAGTGGAGGGAGAGAGAGTCGCAGAGCGATTGTCATGGGGTAGATTGGACAGAGGTACAAGTGGGTTCGACGAATTCATATATGATTCTGTGGAGTTCTTTGCTGCGGTTTCCACAGTTGAGAATCTGATTGTTTTAGTGGGCTTTTTTTGGCTTTTTGGATTTCTGCTTTGTAGTTGTGATGGTGCAAAGCGAAGGTGGCGACTGTTTTCTGCTTGCCATTTTCGTTCCAAGGATTTTAGTTTTTTGGCATTCCTCAGTTCAGGAGTAAACCATTTGGTCCAAGGCGTGTGGAAGAGGGGCATGAGCGGGGTGATCAGAATTAGAGTTGAGCCATGAGTCGAAGGAGTCGATGGTTAAAGATCCATCAGGGGAGTGTTGTGGGGGTTCTGAGAAGCAGGGCTTCGCCTAGGTCAGAGAATAGTTTCCATGTTATTGTAGCATTGAGAAACATTGCCTTTTCAGATGGTGAGGGCAATCTGCTGCTTTATAACGTAGGATTATTTGCATGAGCTACTTTGTTTAGCGGTCGCCTTCAAGTGATTTTTGATATGTTGCAGTGCATTGGAGCGTGAAAGTGAGAGAAAGCAGAAGTGAAGAGATAAGCATGCATGCAGGACTTGGTAGGAAGGTTGTGGGATAACATTCCAGTCAAGTTGGTGGCAACTGCACACTCCCAGGGCTGGCCTTTTGGGGCGTGTGCTGCTTTGGGAAGTTTGTATTACTGGAGCCCAACTGAGATGTTGGGTAGAAAGACTGATTAACCATTGAGTAGTCTTGCATAAGCAACGAATGTGCCAATCTCATGGTGAAAACAACAATCAACATTGAACACTAAATGCTGAGACTTGTGGCACTTCGCAAATGGAGAGAAACATCTCATTGAGGACTCTGAAACATTTATTTTATCAGATTTGGTCTGGTTTCCCTGAGGAATTCTTTTATTCAGTAAACAACCAAACCAAGCTTTCCCTCCTACTTAAAGACCACAATCATACAACTCATCCTTTGCAGAAAATGTAGCAGATGCAATTGCTAACCTATTGATACTGCTCAAACCTCTAACGAGCCCCTGAGACTTCAACAATTGTTTTAAGGAGCAAACTGTATTGGAACCCAAAAGCTTGAGCTCCTACGTGGCCAGTTTCAAAGGAGCAACACACACACACACTCCAGGCCACACCCATGACACAATGTTCTGTAAAGCAAGCCTAATAACCACCTGCCCACACATTCAGCTACTCTGTAGCAATCATCGGATTCCTTTTTACTATCAACACGCCAATGCATCAGCTCCCGACTCATGAAGGACCAAACGACCACTGCTATGAGAAGCTGGAAAACTCTAAACCTGGAGGAACTCTATCTTATGGAAGAGAAAAAGCACAATCCAGAACTGTTACTGCCGGAAGACATTTTAACAGTGCTACAAAACTAAATAACCAGAGCACTAGAAACAATCGCCCCACTAAAGCGCACAATCGTCGCAGGAAAAGTTCAGCAAGATCGTTCACACCCCACCTACGGGCACTGAAAAAAAGAAATCAAATACTTTTAAAAAAAAAACATGGAGGAAACGCTACATCCCACAAGACCAGGTTGCCTACCAAAAACAGATATGCCAGTACAAAGCATAAATCCCTAATGCAAAGAATCTTTAATATTCTACATGAATCAATAGTGAACCCCATCTGAAGGAAGAGCTTTACTAAATCATTCAGATGAGAAATCGCACTTCATGCAGGAAAATATCGTCACCTACCCAAAAATGGATACTACCACCAACCATTTCAGAAGCAAATTACTAAATGTATAGGAAACCATCAGTGCAGCAATAAGGAATGGAAATGGAAGCAATGTTCAAACCCTGTTCAGTGATATTCAGCCTACAACCTCCGCTTTAAACCAATCTCTGATCAGGGCTTAAACATTGGTGTAACGTAGCAAAAAAGCCAGCACCTCGATTGTCCCTGAACATCTACAAGCATATTCGTAACAAGGAAACCTCTTCTTTCCACTTTCGCAAATGAAGTGCTTGATTGAAACTGGAATTGTAGCAAACGTTTTCAAGAAACCCCCACTACACCACTTAAAATCAAACAATTTTAAAAACCTCAACTGGAGACCCAGAAGACCTTCCAACTTTGGTCCCATCTCAAACCTACCATACCCATCCACAATTTTACAGGGATGTATACAGACAAATCTTGGAGCATGTAAAGTCTAATAATTTGCTAGATTTCGCACAAGTATGTTTCAGCCCTGTGAGAGGCACCGATTCTGCACTAGTTTCCATTTTGAAACACCTTGAATGGAAAATACCACCTCAGCACTCAACATCTCTGCAGTCTTCGACATGATTAACCTTCATACACTAAATAGAGCGCTTTAAGAAACTGAATTCCATAACACAACTCTACAATGTATGAAACCGGTCCTAGTGGACAGAAATCACCTGCCTTCCCCCTTTCAGTTCAAACATACAACCCATTACTTGTGGAGTCCCCCAGGGATCAAGCCTCTCGCTGCTCTTTATCAAAGGGATATAGACATTCAAGAAGATCGTAAAATGTTATGGGCTCACCTGTTAAAATTATGCAGATGACCCGCAAATCATATACAAAATGCCAGATGACGGAAACTCCAGCACCACCCTTCAGCACGTGTCTTGCGAAAATAAAGGAATGGATGACCACCAACTACCTAAAACTCAGCTCAGACGAAACAAATAATGATTTCCTCACTGCACGCTGCACCTGAAACACATCTACCATTTGGATTCTGGAAAGGTGCAACTCCCCTAAACCACGTAAAGTGATCAGTAACCTAAGCACATTGAGGTTATGTTAAAGGATATTTATACTGTGCACTATCACCACGTAGTGGTCCCCTAGTACTCTGTTGGATCAGAAAAGGAAAGAGGGTGGGATGGTTTAGTAAGGTTAAATAGGAAAAAGAGCAAGAGAGCTGTGATTGTGCTGTGGTAGCCGCAGTTCCGTTAACACTGTTGGCTGAGATTCAGTGTGCTTTTCGGTTTGTAGCTGTCATGTGTTGTTGTGTAAGGCTATGTGTGTTGTTTTGTTGTTGAGATGTAGTGAAGTGCGTGTGGTTTGTAGTGCTTTGGAGGTGTGGTTTTGTTTGTGTAGCATGTGAGAGGTGTATACATAGGGGTGAGATTGTTTAGTCGGGTTGGTTAGTGGCATTGCTATTTAGAAGCAACATATGTGCTAATCTTCACAATCCTGTCTAGATGTGGCGCAGTGATAATCCTTGCAACTCTATCTAGATGTGACACATTCATAATTTTGTCTAGATGGGACGCAAGCTAGTATCACAATTCTGTCTAGATGGTTAGCAATGACAGTCCCTACAATTCTATCCAGATGGGACTCGAGCCAATCTTAACAGTTCTGTCTCGATATGATGCAAGTCATTATTGCAATTCTGTCTAGATGTGACACAATGCTAATCTTCACAATTCTCTCTAGATGTGACAGAGGTTAATCCTCACAATCAATTCTGTCTAGATGTGATGCAAGCAGATCTTCACAAATCTGTCTACATATGACGCAAGCTAGTATTACAGTTCAGTGTAGATATGACGTGATGCTAGTCTTCACAATTCTGTCTAGTTGTGGTGCTGGCTCACATATGCAATTTCTTTCAGACTTGCTAGCAGAGAATAAAGTCTACCTAGTTGTGAGATATTGCTCACTAATAGTTATCTTTATGTAAGAGATCTGGCACATCAATCCCTCTGGACAACGGACTCTGGCTGGAATGCCAAGTCAACACAACATTCAAAAAGCGCCTATATCATCTCTGCTCTATCCAGTGGACTAGGCTCTACCTCCCCTTTGCACACAGAGAACTGGGCATCTGCCTGATTGTTTCAAGAATCAAGTACACAAAACAGCATTTACATAGGTATGCCTGACTACCTCCCAAAGAAACATCAATCAATCCAAAACACAGTAGCCAGGCTCCTACTCGGACTCAAGCGAACACATAACATCAGCTTAATCACCTTAATCTCCACACACATGTAAACCAGCCATTTCCACACTGCTGTAAAATAAAGACCCTCTCCTGATACTTACATCATCACAAACATGCACATGTAAATACAACTGGCATACTCTGCCCCAGGCCAACAATACAGGCCATGAGACTGCCCGTCTAGACACAAAGCCTTTATGCCTCCATTTCACACCCTGAACGCTTACAAGCATGCAGAGCCCAGAGTATTTCCAATCTGCAGCCTGAACACACGAGCACTACATTCTTGCCTTTCCCTCTCCTCCCAATGAACCAGGGCCAGCCACTCTCTTCCAGATCCTCCTGAGCGACCAGAGAACATGCATATGGCAGCAATGCACCGTACAATTCCTAGCAACTCTTGATGTTTTGCATTATTGGCACAGTCTGAGTCTTTAGCAACCGTGGTATTTGGTCCTTAAACTGCCAGAGTTCTGTTTATTCTTGTGAATGCCTTTTGAAAGTTGAAGTGTGTTGCCTTTTTGGAGAATAGTGCTTCACTTTATTTTCAAATCCGTTTTTTCATTGTTACAGATTCCAGTGCTGAACAGCACCCCCCAGGTTCTGGGCAGCGTGTTTCAGGCGTCGGACAACTTCCACCGAGTTCTACACATCTTCCCTCGAGTTCTGGGCAACGTCCCCCAAGTGCGGAAGTGGAACTTACCCGTGATACCCATGCTCCCAAACAACCTTTGCTGCCCCCAAAGAGACCCCTCTCTGGCTCCCAGGACCCTGGTGAAGTACGGC
The DNA here is from genome assembly GCF_040938575.1 of Ambystoma mexicanum. Lineage (NCBI taxonomy): Eukaryota > Metazoa > Chordata > Amphibia > Caudata > Ambystomatidae > Ambystoma > Ambystoma mexicanum. The sequence goes on from NC_090934.1 coordinate 234,995,297, forward strand.
CCCGTGATACCAGCATTCACAGTGGCCACAGTAGTGGTGGTCGGACGTTTTCTAGCAGCAGTGCAAGTGGGGCTCCACCTTCCAGCGTCAACACTGAGGCCTCTGTCCCCCCTTCTCCTGCCCCAAGAACTGTGCCTCCCCCTAACGCAACAGCCACCTCAATCCCGAGCAGCACACACAAGCAGCCTCCTGTGCCACCCCCGAAACCAGGGAGTCGAAACAGCAATCCATTACTTGGTGAGTATCCACAGCTATCTTGTGTTTTGATTTGTTTCATTTTTGCTTCCTATCAATAACATTAAGATATACTGCTAATTGCAAATCTCTGCAACAGATTGGGCTAAGTGAGAGGGAGCAGCACCAGACCCCAGTGACTTGGACAGTGGTGTATCTGCAATCGCAAGAATTAATGTATCAAATGTTCCAGATATTTTCTGTATTGACTACACCAATTACTCACTAAAACATTTTTACAGACTTCATGAACGGGGCATTACTGTATGTCTTAGACAATGGCAGTGTTTGTTAAAAAAAATATATATATATGCAAAAATGTAACTACTGACTTTATATTGCATTTGCAGCAAGTCTTTGTTGCCTCCCCAAATTACTTTGTGAAATGCATTTGAGCTCTGCATTTGCTTACTTTGTCACACTATTTACTCAAAGTAGAGGTCTGATCATTTTGCTATAGAGGTCTCGTCAGATTTCCATAAATTGCCCTGTTTCCTTAGCTTAACATTCCCACATTATTTTCTGGTGCTACGCTTGTTTGCTCATCACTGAAAATGTTACCAACTTTTGTGAAGGTGCCATTAACTCCTTGCATCTGTTGTTGGTTTGATTGGTTATTAACACCACTTCACCGCAGTTAATGCAAACTGGTATTCCTTAACAGTTGGACAGTCTAGATTGTTTAGAGAATTTCTGTTTAGAGACTTTCTTTGAGGAGCCATGAAGGTGTGTTTAGAAGAGTGCTATCTTCAGGTGCTTACAAGAGTCTCTGTTGAAGGAGCCTCTTCGACACAATACAGTGGAAATGCAAAGGCAACAGACAGGACAGCTTTCTGAACCGCAGATACGGGGCCCTATACTCAGTTCTGAACTTAAGTAAGGGTTGGAATCAATTTCTAAGTGTCGCGTGGCCAATCGACTATCATGCCTGTAGAACTGGATGATTGGGGACAAAAGATTCCTCATCGGCCCAGGGCCCCAAGACGGACCGCGTTGTTCACATGCTTGCTCAAATTGTTGCTGTGGTCTGTGATGCTTGAACATGTAGCACTGTCGGAAAAAGTCCAAGTCCAAAATGCACTGACGCAGCTGAAAAATAGAATGTTGACACTGTTGGGTAACATTTTCATAGCAATGATAAATCTTCCTGACCTGTGTCAACCCCAGAACTTTTTTGCTTTACTGGTGGCTTATTTTTCCTTGTACCTCAGTGAGTGGAAACATTTTTCCACACTTGGTGCTTTACTCTCTTTATGGATGTCGTTTTTAAGACTCTCCCTAGTGTCTTTTTGATTTTATCCTCTTTGACAACTTTTGGCACATACTACCTTTTGTTGCTGGGTTGCCCTTGCGGCTCACCTTTCAAACTTTCTTTTACTAACTTTGTGAGAACTACAGTTCCCAAGGGTTGAAAGGATAGTTGGATCCCTTTTACATTTTATTAGGTGAAACCAGCACACCCCACCTTATGTGGCGCACTGGGGAGAGAACAATCGATCAATCATCTTTCTCCTTTTAACTGTAACATTTATGTTATAGGGACAAGCTTCCCGTTAATGGCTGGTGGCAGTGAACCTTTTAACTAATTCAGTGCACCTTTGTCACCATTTGTGTTCCTCGTTATTTCTTGTTCCTTTACCTGACCTCCAGGGCGGAAAAATCCTTTGTCAATTCTGGCTTCAAGGATCCTGTGGATTCCCCGCCAGGTTCCAGAGTGTCTGTGAAGGCAGGAAGTGAGGGAGGAGTCCAAAACTCGGCAACCTTTTGTTTTTCAGCCGGACTAGGAGAATCCAGTTCAAGCTAGGATGCTGGCTGTCCTGAAAGGACTGCCAACCCCCCAAGTTTGAATGTTGCATGGCTATTTGATTGGCTGGGTTCCTGCATAAAAGTCTGATCCTGGAAGCTACCACTGGCACTGAAACCGAGGAGAATGATGAAGAAAACGCATTAGAGACCATTTCCAGCTACTGGAGAGCCTGCTTCGTAACCAGACCCTGCTGTTACCCTTCCTTCCATTCGACCTGGAGACTTCAAAAACCCCGAACCAGAGCCTGGTGAGACCCACTAGACTCAAGACCTGCATTTTGGGCCATCCCAGGTCGTGCTGCGACCTTGTGGGGCTGCAATACCCTGGGACCTCAAACTATTGTGCATGCACGGTCTTCCGATTTCCATATCTTGCTGAAACTTTGTGGGCCTTCTGCTGGACCTCCAGAGAGGTGAATCGAGTCCGAAAAAGTCCCCTCACCAGAGTGTTGGATTTTGCATACAATGAGAATCCGCCCAGTGATATTCAGTCGTCGTCTTGCTCCTGAAAAGGGCGCCAAAACTACAGACCTGCATCCAGCCACACAGAAACTCTTGCCTGGAGCCTTCTGCATCGATCCCTGCTGTAAAATCCCATCCAAGGTCCAGTTGTCTGTTTTCATAAGGAATTCAGTGCCTGGGTTCTTGGCTGCAGATCTGAAGTCCTCCTGCTGCAAACTCCTTCTGTGCTGAGGTAGTGTGCTGACTTGGGTATTACTTACCTTAAGTCTTGTGTGATTCCTGTGTAGCTTTGGCGTGTTTCCTGTGATTGGGATTCCTCTCGTCCAGTGCACCCAGGCACCTGCTGGAATCCTCCTAGGGTGTCTTCTCTGCAGTCCCTGGACCCACAACTAACTTTGAAAGTAGAATACTTACTTGTTTGAACAGTCTTCTTCTGGAACTCTGACTTTGGCTGCAACTGAGTCCTATCTCACCCTGCCTATAGCTGGCTTCTAGACCACTAGGGTCCCTCTTCTGAGAGAACTCATGTCATAGAATTGTGAAGGGCTGGATACTTAAAGGGGCCTGCATTGAAAAGTAAAAGGTGTTGAAAAGTGTACTTACTTGTAAAAGAGTTAGTTGGTAATTGTAACTCTGAGAGTGAATGGGTACAAAAGTTCTTACTTGAAATTATTCTGTCACATGTAAAAGTATATGTAAGGATATTTTACTTACCTTGGATATCTCTGTTCTGACATCTGAAAAGTATATATAGGGTTTACCTACCTGTAATAGCTGTGAGCCATTCTCAATAAGTGTACTCAGTCTTACTTTCCTTAAACTGTCTCACCATTCTAAAAGAAAGGAAATAGAAGGTTAATTTACTCACCTGTGAATTGGGTCCCCCCCCCCTTCCTTACCAAAAGTAATGCTGTTGGTTCACCTATACTATTCCTGGTAGGATATAAATGTATGAGTTTCCCCAATTGGGTCTTGCTTCCCCTGACTTGCTGTTAGCCTGTACAGAATAAGTCTGCTTTCGGTGTAACTGATCCTTAAATGGCTGATAGCACCTTTTAAAAGTATATAGGTTGTACCTGCCTAGAATAGCTGTGTGCTGAAAAGTGTACTTTAGGTGTAGCTGACCTTAGTATGCATCATGCAATCCACAATTGGTGTTAATCTTTGACTGTGTTCCACTGAGCTGAAAAGTAAATGTAATTTGATATTCTACCCCAAGAGCTAACTCCCCTAGAATAACTGTTCTCCTGAATCTAAGTTATAGGTTTTTACTGTTCCTAGAATACATGTGGTGCGCCATCCTATCTAATGAGGATAAAGAGAGAACGCTGATCCTAGTCACAAATTGCACAATCCATGAGCTTTACAGAATTAAAAATCCAAAAAGGAGGAGATCACAGACAATCCTGCTTGGTTGACCCTGTTCTTAAGATACATGCTGCCACTGGGAATTTCCTAGAACTTTATTAACCAACTGGGCAGCAAGCCCAAGGAGCATTAATAGTCACTCCTGGATCCTGAAAAACCCCAATATGCAGGAAAGCGTTAAGAGCGCTTAGTAAGCATATATGTAACTGACGTATCCTAACAATGTTTTACAGATATAGTCATGATCACGATGGGTCTCATGATCAAAAAAGGTTGACCAGTTTCGATGACTGTTGATAATGTAGTCTTCTTCACGACCAATTTATTCAAAATGCGGCATTACGCCGTAATCAGTCTGCACTTAAGAATTAGGCGACCACCTCTGTCCCCTACAGGGAGACAAAAGGGGAAAGCAATAGGCCAACACTTACTGCTGTGCACAGTCACCAAAGCATGTAAACAGATGTAGCCGTGGTTATTTACATAGAACCAAATGGCTTATTCAAATGACACTACGATTGCCATATTAGTATGTTGGCAGGAGGGAAAAGAGTGTGGGGGCGGGAATACCTCCCCTTTGCTGTGTGTACTGCGACCAGATCATCTCATCTCATCTGGTCGCCTAAGCAACTCTGGTTATGCTACTACATCATGCATCAGTTTGCAGGGAAAAATACGTAACGTTTATGATGCTAGAAATTACAGAGACCTCAACCTTCTGATCCTGGGTGTTCAAAGGCGTGTGGATGGCGGGGCTCGGCAAGCAGAATCCATCTTCGCTTGGCCGTGTGCGAGGATAAGTTCCTTGTGCCTACAAACAAGAAAATGTATTTTGTGATCTAGATATACAATATCCTGCAACCTGCGTTGTACCCGCGGAATACATGGGGAAGAGATGCTATGCTCGAACACATTGCTGCCCAAGACCTGAAGCGATCAGTAATTGCCCAACACTTGGCTACGTCTGTTAGGTGCTGTGTGACTGACGTGTAGTCTTGTCACGGTTTAGTGTCAGATAGTCTGAGCGCGAAGCTTGTAGCTACTGGGTTACGCAATCGGGGGGCGTTGCTTCAAAGACTCCTCGCTAGGGGCTCCGTTAGACCATTATTGAAAAAATGCATCAGCTCAGACGGCGGAGCAACTTTAATAATATGTTGCTTTGGAGATAACAACATTGGATATTTCGCCTAAAAACATGCAATACTGGTCTAAATGAAGCGGTACAATGGCACGATCTGGCGGTTCTACCCCGCTAAGAGACTCTCTTCACGTCTTAGGTTTCCTGAATTAGTGCTTACCAGTGCTTGAGAGACTTGATGTAAGATGCCAACTTTCACCACATTAATTTGATGGTCAACGGACCCAGGTAGAAATACCCTTGTGTATCAATGATGAATTCATCTAACACACTGAATGTCAAACACCTTCAGTGTCATATGGCGACCCGCACCTGAGTAATCTGTTTTGTGCCCCAGACACTGGTTACGCTTCTCTTTGAACCACAGTGGGGGTAAACCTGTTTGGAATGTAGTTTAGAGTACAATGTTTCCAGCATTAGCCTGCTCGTATTTTGGAGGCGACACGTTGTGCTGCATTTTAGGCTTTTCTATCTTTAACTACATGTAATAACAAAATACCAAAAACATTAAACGAAAATAAAGAGTTTGGCACAATTCTGTGCCAAGTTTGGCCGCATAGGCACAGTTTTCGGACATTGCTCGTGTTGCAGTAACTCGTTGAGCGCCGGCACAGATTACAATTACTACGGTCCAAGATGGCCACCTGGCTTGTTGGAGCCTGTAACAAGGAGCCTTTGAAGCCATACCCCCGATCCTGTAGCCCAGGAGCTACAAGCTTCATGCTCAGGCTGGCTTACACTGATTGCCAGCAAGCCACGACAAGACTACAGGCCAGGCGCTTCTCTGCCCTATGTATACCGCGGTTACAACACAGGTTGCAGGATATTGTGTATCTAGATCACGAATATATTCTCTTGTTTGCAGACACAAGGAACTTATCCTCAGACACGATCAAGCGAAGATTGATTCCGCTTGCCGAGCACCGCCATCCACCTGCTTCTGAACACCCATGATCAGAAGCTGGAGGTATGTGTAATTTCTAGCATAAACGTTATGTCTTTTTCCCTACAAACTGATGCATGATGTAGTAGCATAAACAGAGTTGCTTAGGCAACCAGATGACCTGATGATCTGGTCGCAGTACACACAGTACTCCTCCTGCCAACATACTAATATGGCAATCAGTGTCCTTTTCAATAAGCCACAACTATTTGGTTCTATGTAAATAACAATGGCTGCATCTGTTTACATGCTTTGGTGACTGTGCACAGCGATAGGGGAAGACCTATTGTTTTCCCCTTTTGTCTCCCTAAAAGGGGGTTAGGGAAGTGGAGGTTGTCTCCTAATCCGCAAGTGTGGACTGATTACCGAGTTATGCTGAATTTTGAATAAATTGGTCCTAAAGAAGACGACATTTCCAACAGTCATCAAAACCGGGCGACCTTTTTTTAATCATGACAATATTCTTAAAACTTTGTTAGGCTACGTCAGTTACAAATATGCTTACCCTTTGTGAGTGCTGTTTTAATACTATCGCTCATGTTGGGCTTTTTTTAGGATCCAGGAGTAACTATTGATGATCCTTGAGCTTGCTGTGCAGTTGGTTAATAAAGTTCAAGGAAATTCTCCTTGGCAGAATGTATCTTAAGAACACAGATCAGCCTGGGTCAACCAAGTAGGCTTGTCTGTGATCACCCATTTTTGGGATTTTTAATTCTGTAAAGCTCGTTGAGTGTGCAATTGGTGACGAGGGACAGCTTTCTCTCTCTCTATCCCTATTAGCTAGTGGATGCACCACCGGCCATCTAGGGAGAGCCATCTCTGAAAGGGGCAGGGTGTACTTCTTTTTGAGGAACAGCCTGTGTGTTTATTTGACATTTGCATCGAAGAGAATGACAATTTGTGCTTCAATGTAATGCTCCATAGTCCGTTTTGTTGTGTGAAAAAACTGGGGAGATAACGGCAGGAGTGTACATTTGCTTCCCATATTTCCAATCAATGACCCCGGTCATTATGTATTGCCCTAGAATAAGTGTTCCACTATTCAGAAAAGTATAGGGTCCAGTTGATTTACTGTGTAATTTCTTTGCTGAGCGTCACAGTAAAACCTCTAAGGTCTACTACCCTGTATTACAGAAAGTAATCGAAAAAATAACTAATGGTTTTTACGCTCCAAGAATAGGTGTGACCTATACTGAAAGTAATAAAAATGAGTAGGGTAGGGAAAACCAGGCAATGGCGCACTAGGACCCCAACATGTCATGAACACGAGATTTTGATTAAAGTCCACATCGAGCAACTGAGCTGTTACATTGGAATTATTATATCTCACCTCACCTTAAAGACTTTCTGGATCCTTGCGCAGATCAATACTATACTGAATGTGTATGAAAAGCTTGACTTACCTAGACTGCTGTTAATTTTCTAAATCAGGGCTATGCTATGCTTTGGTCTGTGTACTTTAAAGCAAAGTGTTGTGATTTTTATGTTTAGATCTGTGATAGTATTTCCCCCAAGGTTTATCTGGTCCTACTTGTATCTAAATAAACAATTTATTTTTTACAATACATCATGTTTGATTGGACCATATATGCATTTCAATTTCTTTGTTCGGATTCTACAACCCTCTCTCACTCCTAAAATAAGCCCAGCTGCTTTGCCTACACTACCATATACTCAGATGGTACAGCATTATACTAAGAGTGGAGTCTTGTTCTGTCTCAGTTGGATGGTTTTGCTAAGCCCTTATTTGAACTTCAGAAAAACTGTCCTAAAATTCCTTTTTTTAAATGATGGGTTCTAGTGTAAGGATTATTGGTAACATTTTCAACAGCTTTGGAAATTCAGAACATCAGGAGACCCAACTCGCTTATCAAGTGGTGACCCATGTCTCACTGCACAATGTTGGCCCTTCGTTTTCTCTATTGCTTTTTGTAAACTCAAGTTTTCAAGTTTTATTTTAAATTTATGTTGTGCTTTGTGTTTTAGGGCAACATTCTAATTTTGGATTCCTTTTGTTGAACCTTGAGGTTTCCCTCTTATTACTGGATTCCTTGTTTTTTTTTTTTACCGCCATTTTTCTCCTGCCAGGCACAATCCAAAGCCTGAGTGTGGCTGTGTTTTATGCACTCTTCCTTAGGAGTCCTTATGACTCCTAAGGTGCGGGTAGCCCAGAGGTGCCCCTTATCTCAGTGACAGTACCCCTAATCGCAGTTACAGTACCCCTCTCTCGGTTAGTCATGTGGCTAGGATGGTGATGCTTTTTCCACCTGTGTACAGTGATTCCTTTGGATTAAATACATTTTTCCTGGCTGGTGCTTAGCAAAGAGGAAAAAGTATGGGTCAAAATTCTACTCCCTCCTTAAATCTGCTCAATATGGTCTGTTTATGCTATATTCTGCAATAAATGGGGACAACATGGATAGTCTTGCTGCCAGCAAATGTGGCTGTCTGATGATAAGGAAGATGCCCCTGGCGGCTGTGGCAGGTAATGATTTGACCGACACTACATCTAAGGCTGTTAATGTAACGAGGTACATGAGAGATGAGACATGCAAGTTCTGGAAAAGGTGTTGTATTTGCCATTTGATAGTAAAACAGTTTTTCCAAATACTAATGAGGACTAAAAGGATTGCAAAGAGGTTTTGGCTCCTACTAATATGATCAGCATCATTACCCACCCTTCTTTGCCCTTTAGTACACCATCCACAGCTTTACGAGCCTTCTAAGTCAAACTGTAAAAGACCAGTGGCCCTCCACAGGAGCATAGAAGAGAAGAGCGAAAGGAACTTTCCAAAATCCAAACCTACCAGGCCAAGGCTTTCAAGTAGTATGTTCGACAGTTCAGTAGGGATAGTGATCAGCCGTAAGCAGCCTTGCAGCCTCCTTTTATTTTGCCATTGGTGAGCTGCTGCAAGTGGATCGAAGCCCAACCCACCTGCTTAGACCTGCCCCTTTTCCTTATCTTTTATATATACCCCCTTCTTAAGAAGGCCTCTGCCGATCCTTTCTCTTCGGCAAACTATTGCCCAATCTCCATCATTCCTTTCCTGGGCAAACTCCTGGAAAAGCTGGCCATCTCCCAGCTTAATCTGCATACTGGAATCTGTTGGTTGTCTCCATGACCACCAGTCTGGCTTCAGAGCAGCCAGAAGCACTGAAAATGCTCACCTGAAAACCCATGAAGGCTTGCTCTGACTCCAACCTTCCTTCTGTCCTCATTCTCCTTGATCCATCCTCTGCTTTGGAAACAGTCGACCACACCATCCTGCTCAATTGGCTACATGACAACCTGGGTATCTCTGGTAATTCCCTTGCCTGGTTGACCTCCTTTCTCACTGATCGACCCTCCCAAATCCAACTTGGGTCTTTCCTCTCTTCTATCTCTCTCTACCTGTGGGGTTCCCCGGGGGTCTAGCCGCTCTCCCTGGCTCTTTGACCATACCTGGCACCTCTGGCCCACCGCATCTCTACCTTCTGCTCTAACTTTCAGTGTTATGCGGATGACGCCCAGCTCTGCTTCAGGCTCACCTCAGCCTCTTCTGTTCCTTCTGTTTTACCAGACTGTTTGTCCGCAATTCAGGAATGATGTGCCTCCAGCGATCTCTGCCTTAATGCCAGTAAGACTGAGATCCTCCTCATTGGGACACCTGCTCCCGCCTTCCGTCTCTCACTCTTGCCACCCACCATGTGCCCTCTACCTGCTGCTTCCTGTGAGGCTAAGAACCTTGGGGTCCTCTTCGACTCCTCTCCTTCTCTCCTCACATCTGCCTCGAAGAAGTCACACTATCAGCTGCACCTCCTCAGAGGTATTCTTCCTTTTCTCACTTCCCCCAGAAGTTGTCTCCTGAGCCCTGATCCTCTCTAGGCTGGACTACTGCAACAGCCTCTTTCTAAATCTGCCTGCCTCTACTCTTCGCCCTTTAAAACCTATCCAGAACAGGACTCAAGCCCAGGGATTGGATCTCTCAGCCCTGAAATCTCTCCACTGTCTCAGAGGATCAAGTTCAAGACCATCTGCATTGTCCACACAGCTTTCTGGGCTGGAGGCCACACTACATCCAACTTTCTCTTCGTAAGTATCTTCTTTCTTGAGCCCCTCCGCTCTTCCACCTCCAACTCTGAGGGTCAGACGCTTCTCCAACAGAGTCGGTTGATCTGTCCTCTGCCTCCCTCTGGAACAGCCTCCTTGCCTCTCTCCAATTTAAGCAGAACCACCTAAGGTTCTGTATACAACTCGAGGCCTTCCTTTTTGCTTCCGCTTTCTCTCTCCCTCTCTCTTGCTGATGTCCCGGTCTGCTGCGAAAAAAACTGGTTACCTGGCCACCCACTGAACTTATGGGACCCTTGCACTGCCTCTGGCCTCCCAACCACTTTAGGGACTGTATCTGCAACCCTACAGTCCCCTGACTCTGCACTTATGAGCTACCTCCCGGAAGCACTTACAAATTAGCACTCCCACCCCCCACCCCCATGTCCCTCTTACTCCCCCCACACTTGCGCGATTTGAATGACACAAGGCCTAGTAAGATCGTTGTTTTGTCTTCCTTCTGTCCTCCCTTGTCTTGTCACGGCTAGGAAAACTTGTGTACAGGCACGTTATAAATGACTTATCAGAGTGTATATTAGATGGCATCACACTCTTTCATTCTAAACTCTTCCAATACAGAGGTGCTCGTCTTCCCTGCCAAATACTCTCATCTCCTCCCCTGCCCATCCAGTTCCCACCTTACACTCTCCTGTACTCCTTCAGCTACAAACCTTGCCATCATCTGTGACTCTTCTCTCACCTTCTCTATTTTAATTTCTATAACTGAAATGACTAGTCGCGTCAACCTCGTAATATTAGGAAAATCGGGCATCGCCTTCTCTTCAACACTGCCAAGTATCTCTTAACCACACTTGTCTAGTCTAAACTGGACTACCTTGTCAGCATCCTCTTTATCCCCAAATATGCTTTCTGGCCTCTTGACAAGATCATTAACTTTGCTACCAGAACTCTTTGAGCTCCCCATCACCAGGCTGGATGGCTGACCATGCAAACGTTGCTGGATTTGCAATTCTTCTCCTGGTTCACAAATCGATCAGCGGTAAGGTGCCACCGTATCTATCCTTCCTTATCCAATTCTGCAAGCCTTCGGGTCTGCTCCAGCATTTGGATCTTTCATGGATTCCCGTGCTCTTGAGTATTCCCTGTTGTTGGGCGGAAACATTAAAGCAATTTACCTTTTAAATTGTTAATCTGCTCGTCACTTTAGTGCTCTTAGTACTTTTGGGTCGTACTGCCCACAGCCAATTAGACCGGTCCCAGGAGCTCCACCGATGATGACCATCTTCATATTTTATTACCACACGTTAAGTGTTGGGAGTGGTTGAGAAATCTCTTCTACATTTTCTGACGGTTTTGGTCTATTTTTGATTTGTTTTTCCATAATATCTTTTTTTTGTGTTGTCGCTTCTCGCGGGCTAGTGTGAGCGTTCGCCCCATTCTATCGCCTCCAGGCATGCTGTATTTCTTCCATCCCGTTTGAGGCCTTGGGAGTCTGCAATATCATGAGCCTTGAAGAAGAAAAGCATGTTCAAGGCCTGCTGGACTTGTCACTTTAACGTGTACATCAAGGATCCTAATGAGCAATGTCTATCTGTACCCAGACCATGCTTAAATGACTGTATTATCAGCCAGTCGTTCTCATCCAAGACCTGCAAGGACTGGTACCGAAGGTTATTGGCCTGGGTGGATGAAGGGGCCTCTGACGTGGCTTCTGTCCATAGAAATGCCTTTGCCAGGTACATCAGACCCCCAGAGCGTACTCTTATTAGAGAGGATGCAGCCCCATGAAGAATCTTCCTGTGGGAAGAAGGCAAAAAAGGGACATTGCACGCTCGTGCTGCCCCCTCGTTGACTGTCATTGATATCTTTGTCTACTGTCACCTCGTTCACCACTAAGGCACAGAATTACTTCAAACCCTATGGCGCAGAGAACACCTTCGACTGCTTAGCCATCTAAGCACTTGTGAAAGAAGCAATTTTTTATTTTCAAATTTGTTTATTGGCATTTTCAATAATCTCACAAGTTATGTGCGATAATGCCTTTTTTCAAACAGCAATAGCCATGTATTTAACTTAACGTCAAGAAAATACAAATACAAAACAACACAACCATAAATGTCTCCATATTCTGTTCCTATCATATAGCGCCATGTGCTACGGGGGAGGGTGGGAGCGAAGGGGAACCATCTGGTAACTTCAAAGGGGGAGGGGCTTCCGAAAGGTCTCTATCGTCTGCAGCACTTCAGCTGCTGCTGACTTTGTGGTAGGTCCCTCATGGGCCTAGTTTGAGTTCCAGTTCAAGGGGGTTTGTCATCCGAAGGGTGGAACATGTGTCTGGTGAGTTCCTTCCATGCCTCGAGTGTCATACTGGAGTCATCTGTGGATCTGGTCACACAGTCCTCCCATGCCACGGTCTCGGCTAACACCCATCGTTCAGTCTCTTTGTGCCATAGCTTGAACGGAGGGCCCATAGGTTTTTTCCAAGCCATTGCGATAGTTCTTTTGGCCAGTATGCACGATATGTCCATGAGTCTTGTCGCTCGCATACTTGAGTTTGGTTGGTCTCAAGTATGCCCCAAAACAAGGTCTCTGCGGTAGAAAGTTCAACAAACCTGCGAAAAAGCAGGCCTGAGCAAATATAACAGGACACCCGATGAGTGTCTCCTGGGAACAGATCCGCTTTTTCCCCCATGCACCAGTTGCAGGTCGATTGTGCCTGGGGATTGAAGGTGGCTATGCGGCAAAGGGTCAGGTAAGTTCTATGCAGAATGTTTAGCTGAATCTGTCTGAATTTGATTCCTGGATACCGCTTTGGGGAATGTAAGAGCTCTGTTCCATTCCCCTTCAGACATTTCCCGGCCTATGTCGACCTCCCATTTGCTTTTCATTTCCATACTCCGAGGATTTGGCATGTCGATCAGGTTGCCATATATTTGCGATATGGGTCTACCGCCCTCTCCTAAATTGTACATCAGAGTGAGGAATGGGTCTGTAGCTGGTTCTTCAGGCCACGAGTCCTATTTGCGTCGGGCCACAGCACAGGTTCTTTGGTACCATAGAAATTGGCCGGTATGTATGCCCTCCGTTTCCTGTAGCGAGGTGAACTCCCTAAAAGTGCTCTCGTCATACAGGTCTCCCCAGGTGTAGACCCCTTCCCTCTCCCAGAGCCTGATGTGTTTCAAGTCAGAAAGTGTTGTGCATAAGTCTGCGATCAGGGGAACTTCTGGGGCATAGGGGTTCCGTGAGTTAGTGAGCGTTTTCACCCTGCGCCAAATTTTCCTCCCTTGGTCAGCCAAAAAGGGTGAAGTTCCCAGCAGTTTGGACGGCGCCCAGACCAGCTCTTTCAGATGGAATTGAGGCAGCATGACCTGTAGCAGTGGTGTTTCAGATGTGGGTTCATCTAGCCATTTGGTCACAAAACTAAGCTGTGCTGCTAGGCAGTACCTTTCCAGATTCGGAAGTTGAATACCGCCTTGACTATATGGTAGGGTTAGCAACTGCAACGCTATCCTGTGCCTTCCTTTCCCCCATAAGAACTCTCGCAGTAATGGTCTCAAGCAGTCGGAAGAAGGGTTTGTGTATATAGTAGTGTACATTTTGGAACCCATAAAGGAATCGTGGGAGAACGATCATTTTGATTATCGAAGCTCTGCCCATCATCGCCCAAAACGTCATTGATTTGCGTGGAGCTGGGAGTTCTGCCTTTGTGTTGCGTTTGTGCATTAACTCGGGGGTATGCATTATGTGCACTCCAAGGTAGCAGAATGACGTATTCTGCCACTGGATCCCCACCTCAGGGAGTGCCTCCAAATTCGCATCTTTCAGGGCCACCAGGGGGAACATACAGGACTTCGACTTGCTAAAGCGTATCCCAGAGACATTGGTATAATTGTCCAATACTTCTAGCATGGTTGGTACGTTGAGATGTGGGTCCCTGACGTATATGAGAACACCATCCGCATTGAGTGAGATGTGGTCCACGTCTCTCAGCCTTATGCCTGCATCGAAAAACTGCTTCCTAAAGTAGACAGCTATGGGTTCTAGTCCCAAGATGTAAAGCATTGGGGATAATGAACAGCCCTGTCTAGTCCGCCTGCATATATCCCAGGCCTCCGACACATGCTTCCCAGACTTCACCCTCACCTTAGGCTTGGCATACAAGATGTTAATCCACCTGATAAACCCGGGGCCAAAGCCAAACTCCCTGAGCACTGCCACAAGCCACTCCCAGTAGATGGAGTCAAACGCTTTAACTGCATCCAGAGACAGCAGTGCGTAGGAGTCCTTGTCTTTATCGGTTTGCACTATAATATGTTGTAGCCTGTGTAGGTTCATGGATGTGTTGCGAAGCTGCACTGATCTGGGTGAACTATATCCCCTATTATTCTAGACAGCCGCTTTGCTAAAATCGTAGTCAGGATTTTAACATCATAGTTTAACATTGCAATCGAGCGATATGAGTCCCATTGGTCTGCCGGCTTGTTGGGCTTGAGGATCGGGATCACAAACGTCTTGCTCATACTTTCGGGTAGTATCCCTTCTTCGTATGCCTCCTGGTATACTGCGTGTAGTGGGGGGGGGGGGTCAGGGAGGACTCATACGTTTTAAAAAACTCTGTGGGTAACCCGTCAGTACCAGGTGCCTTGCATGTGGCCAGGGATCTAATTGCTTCAGTAATGTCTTCGGGCGTGATTTCTGTTTCAAGGGAGTCGGCTTGTTCAGGGGACAGCCTAGGGAGCCCTATCTCCTCTAATGTTTCTACCAACCGTTCATGGGGGACAGCTCCTCATGCGAGTACATGTGTGTATAAAAACGAGTGAAAGTGTCATTTATACCCTGCTGTGTGTAGTGTGTTCCCTTCCCCATCCTGTAGTGAGGTGATGGGGTGTTTGGGTGTTCTTTACGGCAGACCCAGGCCAGTAACCTGCCCGGTTTGTCCGCCTCAACATGTGCTCTGTTCGTCCTGGCAGTATAGTTGAACTTTTCCAGCCTGTTCCACGCAGTTATGTTTCTCTTAGTTTTACAAGCTCCTCCTCTTTCTGTTGGGTATCTACGGGGGTCGTTTCGAGTCGCTCAATTTGCCGCTCCACTAGGTCTAGTTCTTTCCTAAGCAGCTTCTTGATACCTCCCGCCTTTGCGATGATTTCTCCCCTGGTCACCACCTTTAGACCCTCCTACACTGTGCTATTGTGTGCTACACTACCGGTGATAACCTCTAGGTAGGCATCAATAGAGTCAAGTAATTCCCCCCGGAAGGCTAGGTCCTTCAGGGCATCGGTAGGCATTTTCCACATGGGAATGGGGGGGTCTTGGCCCTTTGTGATTCCATGTCATCAGGAGCGGCGAGTGATCCGAGATAGTCCTCCCCAGGTATTGTGCTCCCTCCACCCGGGGCAAGTGTTCCCTGTCTATCAGTATGTAATCTAGCCTTGTGTGTAGCTTATGCGGAGATGAGTAGTATGAGTATTTGCGTGCTTCAGGATGCTTTTCCCGCCATACAGCCTCCATGTCCAGCCTCCCCAACATGGCGGTCAGTGCTGCCGTTGCAGTCGATAGGCCTCCCAACTGTGATGTGGACCTGTCCAGCATTGGGTCGTGCACACAGTTAAAATTTCCCCTCCTCCCCCCCAAATAAAAAGATCGTTCCTATACTGTGCAACTCTGGGGTACAGTGTGTTCAGGTAGGACGGTATGTTATTAGGGAGATAGGAGTTCATGATGCATATTGCTTTCTGTTCAAGGAATCTCCAAATTACGACAAACCTACCTTCCGGGTCTATCTCTGTTTTGTCCACCCGGAATGGGAGCTGCGGGTGGATCCAGGTGTAGACGCCTCTTGCGTATTTAGAGTAGGTGGTGCCAAATCCCTGTCCTCCCCAATGCGTTTGTAGTTTGGTCACAGAGTCCGTCGTGCAGTGGGTCTCCTGCAGTAATGCTATCATTACCCCTTTTCTGTGCAGGTAGGTTTTAATCCTGTTCCTTCAGAGATAAGTCCCCAAACCCCTTACATTCCATGTCATTATTTTTATGGTGGTCGCGGCCATAGGGGTTCAGTAACGGATCCGTTGTCCCCCTCTCTCGCCGCGCCTGGGCTTGGACCTACTATCCAGGGGTCGGTCTGCGTTTGGGTTGGGGCACGAGCCACCTCTTTTCCTCCTTCCCTTCCTCCTCCTCCGTCAGTGTCACTTGGAGACTTATTAACATTAACAATCCTCGTTCTAGTGAATGAAGGCAACAAACCTTTCAACTCAGAACTGCCCCCAGCAGTTGCCTCAAACTTGCAGCGCTCGGGGGCACCCGATCCTTCCAGGCCTTTCCGGGCCTCCTGGTGCAGGTGGTGTGTCGGCAGTCGCCCTTCATGTGTTTCAGGGGGTGCGTCGGCTTCGTCGTACGCATGGGTCGGTGCGCTCCTGCCCATCGTAGCATTCGTGGAGTTGTAAATCTCAAGCGGTCCGGTGTTCATTTGGCAGTTGTGCGAACCTTTATTCTTTCCTGTTGCTTGGAGCATTCAGTGGCCTATGACTTCCTGCGCAGTGCTTTCCTTATCTGCTAGGTTGTTGTCCTCAAGCCACATATTTGCCGCCTCTGGGGTCTCGAGGAAGATGGCTTTCCCTTTGTATAGTACCTTAAGGCGGGACGGGTACATTAGCATGTACTTAAGGTTTAGTTTGCGTAGCCTAGCTTTCACCGGTACGAATGAGTTCTGTGCTCGCTGTACCGCGGGGGTATAGTCTAGATAAATGACTATTTTGGCGCCATGTTTCTCGATTTCCCCTCCTTCTCTCGAGAATGTCAATATAGTCTCTCTGTCGTGAAAGTTCAAGACTTTTGCAATTATTGGGCGCGGTCGGGAACCTGTGGGGGGGGGGGTCTTTTCTGTAGTGACCTGTGGGCCCGCTCTATCGAGAAGCCCTGGGTCAGTTTTCCGGCCCCAATTTCTTGCAGTAGCATCGTTTCTACAAATTCAGTTGGATCTGGGCCCTCCATATCTTCTGGTACCCCCAGGATTCGAATGTTGCCGTGGCGGGCGCGCCCTTCTGCATCTTCAGATCGCGCTTCTAGCCGCGCTACTTGCAATTCAAGTTCTTGGACCTTAGATTTAAGTTCTGTGGTGTTAACATTGTCTTGCAGTGTTGCCTCCGCTGTAGTCACCCTTTCAGTAAGGTTACAGGCATCTTGTCTAATCAGCTGAATGTCCAACTTGATTTCATCAATCCTGGTTTTCGATGGACGTTCGTAGCGCTGCTATAGCTTGCAGCACTTGCATATTTGTGGGATCGTCCTCCTTGGCCATCAGGTCGTCTGCTGCTTCTGTTCCCTGTTGTTTAGCCCTGACCGTGGTGAAGGAGTCCATGGTCACGGTTTTTAGTTTACCTTTGGGGGGCGACATCATCTCTTGTCTTTGGGTTTACTCCACGACATATTCCCATTCTGCGGGGATGTTTATGTAGAGTCGATTGTGAAGGTGACCGCCGCTAACGGGGAGTCGTCAGCATGTGGATGTCCCAGACTTCGCTCCCGGAGGGAACCGCCCGCCGTCTACTTCCTCAGAGCCTTCTCCGTGTCTCTCGTAGTCTCCCGCCAGCCTGCACCGTTTGGGGCGCCTCTTCCTCGCTGCGTGCAAATGGTCCCAGCAGACGGCGCACCCAGCGGCCACGCACGGAGGGTCCTCTCCTCCGTCTCCTCCTCTCTGCAGCCAGGGGGCCCCCCCTCACCCTGCGGCGACCGCGGCTCGCGGTCCCGGAGGCAGAGACCCAGGCTGCAGCCAGCAGCAGGGATCGGTCCTCCCCGGGGTGTCGACGGATTGCCGGGCCGGATGCGGCAGCCCTCACTCTCTCCCCTCCAAAGGCTATTGGCTCTCCAACAGTGCGCTTCAGATAGGAACCCGTGGGCGTCGCCATCCTGTTGGGCGGGGGCCTCCTTTCTGCTCGCCTCGATTTTCGTGCAGAAACTTCGTCGAGGGTAGGAACTTCCCGTAGCTACTTCAAATATGCTTATTGAACATGAGTTGGCTGAAAGATTCGGTCCGTTGTAGGATCTCGGGCAGGAGCGCAAGGAAAGCATGTCCTCGCACCATGCGCGCTGGCCACGCCCCCCTTGTGAAAGAAGCAAAGTTCCTCCATCTTCGCCATCCTCATCGACATCCAAGTCCTCTTCGTCAATGACTAAAACCTTCATTCTATCAACTATTCAGTCAACCACCTAGTCGGCGACCAAAACTACATCTAAGGGCACTACACCAACTACCTTGTCATGTAGACCTACTCCGTCTCCAATCACGTCTTCGTCCACAACACCTGCTTAAAACCCTTGGCTTCCTCCTTTCCAAAGGGAGTTGCTGTGGACAGAGCTGTCTTGCGAGCCTTGTCTTGCCTCCCCACACCAACTCATGCTCTGCCACTGTTCTCACTGGCTCCATATGCACCACCTGCGGTACCCTGTCAGACCATGACCCCTCCTGAACTATTGTCACAGCAGGGTTCTGATTCTATCTTGTATGCACTGGAAGAAGTCTCTGACTGTGCCTTAATCATGTTTCTTCTCCTAAAGAATGCCGTGTTCAGCCTTCTCCAGTTCCACCCGTCCCAGTGGGCCTGCCCTCCGCGCCTCCTCTGGTTACTATGGCTCCAGCACCCTCTGGCTCAAGGCACTTGTCTATGTACATTCTGCCCACACTACAAAAGTTGGTTTTCAGAGCTCCTGCAACGTCCCCCAGCTCCACGGTTATAGGTTATAGGTTAAATGCTCGAATGCATTTGATCGAATGACAATATGCTCGAGTCAATTTGACCGAAAAAAAGGGTCCAAATTATTTTATTTATTGGGGGGGGGGTCCCCCCTCCCAAACCCCTCTTTTTGGCGTTAAAACACCTTTTTTCTTTTTTTACCTATACTAGAGCAAAAAAATAAAAAACTTTAAAAAAAAGTTCAACCTTTTTGTTTTTGGTCAAATTGACTCGAGCATTTTGTCAATTGCCTTCTCCAGCACAGCCCCGGGTGTTCCCTACCTTTCCGGACAGGGGCCAGGGCCCCACTTTTACCACCAGTTTCCCTCACTGATGGACACAGACTATCCAACAGACACACACACGCACACACCTACCTGAAAGTGATTTGCCTCCAGATGAGATAGGATCTACATGATATTTGCAAAGACCCCAGATTTGGCAACCAAATCCTTCTGCCCGCAGCCCTGCCCAGACTCTCATCTCAGCAGCTGCTTGTAAATGCTTTGCCAAATCTTTGGCTCCTTGTATGGTACCACCAGGCAAAGAAGGCAAATGGCTGGACACTTTTGGCAAAAGGGTAATCTCTACAGCCGCTACCACCATCAAAGCGGAAAATTCATTGGCAATCCTCTCCAGCTACGACCGGGAGATATGGTTCAAGCTGGGGCCAATCCTAGATTTTCTTCCATATGATAAACTGTATGCAGCACTTACACTGCTGCATGAGGGTGAAGTGGTGTGAAACCATGCCATCTCTGATCTGATATGATGTGACATTTAGAACGCGCCTATACACAAGTGTTTCGAGGAGCGTTTCTATTGCTGTTATCGTGGATAAGGGATTCTGCCAGATGGGTAAAGGGGCGCATTACAAGGTCAAGGTTTGCTTAAGGCCACCAACCTCTTGCCCCAGATACTGTCCAAGTTCGTTGATATGCCTTTTGATAGTAGGTGGATGAAACCCTACAAGCCATCAAAGCTGACACAAAACGGCTTGTTCGTTGTATATTCTGCAACAGTGACGCTGGTCCTTTCGCTCAGGGAAACAAACGTTTTCAAGGACTTCGAGGGATTATAGATCCTCCTCCTGTCTGCAGATGTCCTGCGCAGGTGCCTCCCAAGAGGGTTATAAAGGAAGATCAGTCATGGGGGCGCTGTTGAGCAGTGAAAAGGAATGGCTGCCTGAATATCGCCCTGGGAACATCCTGAACCCAGAAAATATCCTGCTTTGTGCCAGTTGTAGGACTAATGGCGATTCCTGTGGCGGGGTGAGGAAGAAATATACCTAGATTCACCCGGATCCGTAACGTTGAAGAGTTACAGCAACTACGAAAGCCAGTGAGTTGGTGGGAGGAGCTCTTCCCCGGACTACAGTACCTGCGGACCCGGAATTTCGGTCTACGTGAGACTGCTAAAGAGGAAACCAGAGAGAGAAACCATACTGAGACCCGTTGGGTCGGCTGGCCCCATAACATTTGGAGGCTCTCCTCCTCCATCCTCCCCCCTTTGACTGAACGCTGTGAGCACTTGGGATCACCCGGGCAAACCGGATGTCTCAACACTGAGAAAGCCTAACGCACGTTGCCTACGGACTGCGATTGCACAACACGCGGGTGCGACAGCGAGGCAACATTGCAGGGGGAAAGCACCATACTTCCCTTCCCCCTCTCATGGAAAAAGAATATAAATAAAAACGTAGCCTCCACGCCGCCATTGGCACTTAGGTGGGAAGAGGTGCCCCTAGCAACGAATTTAGAAACCTCTGAATTCCCGGAGGCCCAATCTGACTGGAGGAGGGCCGGCACAAGTTGGAGGCACCTTGCTGATTTGACAACCCCCACAAGGTGGCGGCGAAGGACACGATTTGACAGAGAAAGCTGATGCGAGGGGAAACTGCGGCCCGTGTGTAGTGCAGACTGGCAGGGGAAATCGGCTAATCTCCTGGCCCCCCGAGACACAACCACTTAGAAATAATAGCCTGTGCTGACCCGTGCACCCTTTCACCCCCGCTGAGCAATATTAAGTAACGCAGAAGAAACTAAACACCGCTCAAGACGTGAGGAAAGCGTGGGGAACGCAACGGGCATGGATCCGGATTGAAGTAAATCAATGTCAGCATTTTACATTGCTGGGTGTATTTGAACATCCGGAGTACTGGCTGCCTAGTCACAGGCTGTTGCTCACAACACACGGTGAGAGCCCTATTGAGAACTTAACACCAAGGGGGGGTGGGGATGGTGCATTGAAAACTATAATGGGTTCCTAGTCTAAGATTAGGGTACATCATTTTCTAAAGCACAAACCACATAGACCCCATACCAGTGACAAGGAATACAGCTGCTGGCTCTCTGGCTAACACGATATGCCCTTGAAAAGGAGGTGTAATTGATACAACCGGGCCAACAAATACCAGCAACGACCCCACAAGCAAAATTGGGAACCAGAGGTACGATATGACGAAGGGCGCCAATAAGAAGCATGGCCCAATGGATTCTTATACAAACTCCTTTGCAAAGAGTGCGGCGATGGCAGACCAGGGAGCTGGTGGAAGCGTTGAGACCACGCCAATAGAAACTCGAGACGACCAACTGATGTTGGTTCATGTCAGTATATGTGAAACTAGATGACATAGTGGCAACAATCAGCTTGCTGAAGGCATAACTGAAGCTGAAACCATAATCTGATAAGTGGAAGACTGAGTGGGCCAACATGACAGAGACATTGCTGAAATGAAAACCAAATGAGTTGACACATGGAAAATGTGAGGACCTTGAATCACGATCGTGGCGTAACACCCATGTTGTGGGGATTCCAGAGACGACATGTAAAGGCTCAATGGAAGTATTCACGGAGAACCTTCTTAATTTGTTTGATACAACATCATTTTCAGCGCACTTCTTGGTGGATCGTGCATATCGCAGCCTTGCTCCAATCTCCATGCATGGCGCCCCACCATGAACCATTATTGCGAGGCTACTAAACTGCAGGGACCAAAAACTCATTCTAAAATTGGCTAGAGAGAAGGGGTCACAGCGCTACGAATAAAGTACTATCCATATATATCCGGATTTTTCAGCAGGAGTCCATACACAACGGAGGTCATATGACCAAGTGAAAAAATCACTTGGACCTAGATGCGTCCCGTACGCTCTGATATCCCCAGCTAAACGTAGGATACAACACAGGCGCCGTGCACAATTCTTTGAAAATGCAGCTGGGGCCATGGCATATGTGGAATCGACCATCCTCCCCATACCGCAGCGGGAACGCAGAAATAATCAAAGCCCTGAGCATGAGATCGGGAATGAATGAGACAAGGCAGGGTGAGCCAAGAACCCTAATTCTGAACCCATCAGTTTATGGAGAAATTATATAAAGGTATAAGGGCACACGGCACAAATGTTGAATTTGTTGAGGCCGGGGAACGTGAGCATGAGGCACACTGATGGAAGCAAGGACTGCTCACAGAACTCCCCAGTGATACTCCACATATATGCAATGGGTACATCATCAAGTTGGGGTAGATGGTGAGGGGGGGGAATGCAACAGGGGCACCATATGGGGGCGGGTGGGATGCCAGTTGTGGGAGGTCTAAAGTTAAAAAATTGTCTGTTAACAGGTGGGCAGAATGTAGGTGGGCAGAATGTAACTGGGCCACACAACAACATTTCATACTTTAAAAAGCACACTAGCAAAATTGACAAATGGCTACAAGACAAATGGGCGAACTGATAGGTCTGATCTCTTGGAATGCGAGGGGAATAAATAAACACATCAAAGCCAGGAAGAAACTGGTATACATCATCCGCCACTCACCCAGAATGTTTCAAGAAACGCATGCACTGGGGCCACTACACAACGTTCACCCCAAAATGGGGTCAACAGAGGTTTTATACTTACTTGTCCCAAACTAGGAGAGTGTTAATACTGGTCCACCACTCACTGTTCTTTCAGTCCAAAAAGGGCCAAATAGACTCAGTAGGAAGGTACATAATAGTAACGGGAGAGTTAGCTGGGAAAATGGTAATATTGGTAAATTCATATGGACCCAATATAGATGGCCCAAGTTTTTATAATGGTATTTCCGAGAGTTTAACGAGAGAAACAGAGTCCCCAATCATATGGGGAGGGGATTTCAATACGGTTTTGGACTTGGTAAGAGAGAGAACAAATATTGCACAACAGAAATGATCTAATGCGGCCCAGATGATTAATCAAATAATGGATCAACTAGGGTTGATCGATGTATTGGAGGAACGAGCGCCCAAACACAGCAGAGTGCACATACTATTCTACTGTACATGATGCACTGTCCAGAATTGATCTATGGCTTATCTCAGCTGAAAGGACATCTAGACTGCAGAGTAGCAAGATACTAGCACTCACTCTGAGACCATGCACCAGTGGTAATGAATTTAAAAATGTTGAAAGTACCAAGACCCAGCACATGTGGAGAAGGTCACAAGCGGTGCTACAATATGAGACACTAGTTCCATCCCTACGAGAGAAGATGGAAGAGTTTCTAGAGGTCAATGAGGGGTCAGTACTGGGGTACGCCACAATATGGGAAACTGTTAGTGTGACTACGCGGCACAATGATCTCAACCACCACTGGGGTCCTAAAAGAAACCAAGCGAGAGATATGGGAAGTTGAAGAAGAATTAAGAACTCTACAAAATCAATATGGTACGACTAAGGGTAGGGCTCTTCTGGGGATCATCAAAGGGAACCTGATGAAATTCCGTGATCTGGCAGACCAAGAAGTGAGATATAAGACTAAGCCAGCAGATACGAAGAAGTGGATCGACCCAGGAAATTACTGGCAGGAGTGGTAAGGGGCGAAAGAGGGGTGCAAATAATTACAGGAATTGAAGGGACCTCAGGCCAGATAAGTCAGCCGAAGCAGTAAACGAGGAATTCCCGAAATATTGTGACACTATACACCAATGTGGACATGTGTACAAATGAAGAGAGAACAATATTTAACAAATCTCTTCCACAAGTCTTCCGACAAAAATAATGGAAGAAATGAACAGACCGACTGAATTAAAGGAAATCGAAGAGTCAATATAGTCGCTGGCCTCGGGCAAAGCCCTGGGCCAAGATGGACTAGAAAACTAATTACATAAAGTATATAATGAAATCCTGGCACCGTGACTCCTTCGAGTTTGGGAAGAGGCACTCAAACGATTGGCTGCCCCAATCATTGTCGGAAGCCGTAATTACAATGCTGCCGAAACCGGGAGACCGCAGAGCGATATGGCCTCATATCGTCCGTTATCCCTAATTAATACAGATACCAAGATACTTGCCAAAGCACTAGCAAACAAACTTCTCCCACATATGCAGCAATTAGTACATCCTGATCAGTCAGTATTTATTCCCACACGATCAACAGCCCTGAACCTACTACGCCTATTTGGCATTATTTCCCAAATCAATCCATGGGCAGCAGCGGCATCTTTAGATGCTGAGAATACCTTTGATTCGGTCTAATGGAACTTTCTGTCCGGTGTACTTGAACACTGTAGATTGGGAAACAACTTTTATGTCCAACTACTATATACAAATTCAATGGCCAGAGTCCGTATCAATGGGACGCTATCAGTCCTTCACATTATCCCGGGCTACTCGACAAGGTTGCCCGTTCTCCCCCTTATTATTTGCACTGACAATAGCATCGCTGGCTCTGAGAATGTGGGAGCGGCATTCACGCCGAGGAATACATATAGCAGGGGCCCCTCAAATAATCTCCCTATATGCAGATAAGACACTGCTATGTTTACAGAACCCCAAAGAAAACCTTAGACCAGTAATGTAAGAGGTAGCTGAATTCATGAAACACTCGGGATGCAAAATTAATAATACTAAATCTGAACTATACCTATTAACCGAGAGCACAACCAAACCTGACTATCTTGTTAAGATGAGTGTTCCGAGACAATATTCGCACTTGGTACAAAGGTATTTGTTATCAATAAATGTCCAGTTATTTCATAGTTACAAATTGTAACTGAATTAGGGTCTTGCAACATGCAATATCATGAGTTTGAAGGTTTTGCATTGATTTTTTTCATTTTAACTTTCAGCTGACACTTGTTTCGACCAGCTTGGTCGTTCTCAAGGCTGTGCATTATCATTGTATCCAATATTGAGAAAGCAAAATAATGTGAACAATATAGCAAAATAAATTGAAACAATGAACATTACCAACATAAAAACCATAAAAATAAAATAACACATACCACACAGGATGTTGGGTTTGACGAAAACAAACGTCATGGACGAGATTGGAAAAAAGAAACTAATTTTACAAATCTAAAATCTTGCACAGTACATTATCTCATTGTGAGTAATTAGTGTACCCTGATTGTTCAAATGTACAGTCTGCAAATCCTTTAGTGATAAGAATTTCTTGAATCATAAAGATTAAAGTAACCAGTGCCAGTTCCAGTGTGCAGAGGCATTGATCATTACCCATAAAGTGGTGAGTATTTTATGGTGATTAAAAATTGTCACTGGTTATCATGACCTTAAATTCTATCATTAATTACTCCTATGTCCCGTACCCTTTCCTCCATACTGCTGGGACATCCCTCCGTCCTGTGGGACGGGACCGGAGCGCTTTGTAAAAGCATCCAAAAATTTCAAAAAATGTTTAGTCCTTCCTCTTTCTACGCGGGACCCGGTACGCGGCCGTAACTCCGCCCATCTCGGCTCCGCCCCACGCATCGCCCATCAGTCCTTTTCTCCGCTTGTTCGCGGCTGGACGCGCTTGCCTCCTCGGAAGATCTTCCCTTTTTTCCTCCTCTCGGGCTCTCGCTTGCGATCGTTTACTAGTCCGTCTGTTGTTCAAACTAGATTTTCCAGATTGTTCAATTTGTCACTGACGCTTCGCGAGGGCGGATCCCCATCCTCTTTGTCTAGAGTGTTTGGGTCCGGATCACTGTTGGGACTCCTGTTTTTATTGGCACTCCCTTTCGGTCCGGGAGCTTCAATCTCGGTTGGAGGAGTGGGAGGAAGTGTTTTGACGTACTCCTCCTTTGCATTTTCAAGCGTTTATCGACGAAAAGAAGAAACGCCCGGTAAGTTCTTTACTTTTCAGAGCACCCCGGCCGGGAGATACCTTTCCGTCTTCTTCCCGAGCCGGGAGGAGCGTTGATCGCTCTGTCACTGGGGATTGCCCCGAGGTGCCTTTGGGGCCTAATAATTGTACCAGAGTTTTCTCCGAGGGTCGGCCTGTGGATACTGCAGCACACTCCGCGGCCCCTCCTGTGGGGGAAACCTGTAGACCCTGTTCGACTGAGTCGTGGGGTACCGGAGCTCGCTCTGAGGCCTTATCAGCTTCCCTCAAAAGTACAGGGGTGCGCCCTGAGGCCTCGGCTGGGCTTGGTGTTACCGAACGGATGTTCGAGGCCCGCGCTAGTAAGGCTGTTACCGGACCTGGGTCTGAGGTCCCTCGTGCAGAGGCTAAATCGACCAACATTTCTGAGAGGCTTGCCCAGGCCTTATCGGTGAAAGTTGTTCCTCACCGTTCCTGCTCTTGTGGCGACGCCAGAATTGTTGGGGGGGGGGGGGGGGAGAGGAGTGAAAGTTCCTCCTTTATCGGCAGTGCCGAGGTCCTTCCTGTGGAGGCTAGTTTGGCCACTGGTATGTCGCAGAAACATTCCAGGCCACATAGTACCGGCTCGGCCAAGGTTCCTTATGTGAAGGCTAAAATTAAGACCCCTGACCCACCGACGGGGACCCCTGCCTCACTTCCACACGTGCCGCAGTTCCCCTCAGGTGATGGCAAAATGGCAGCCGTTCCCGCCACGACCACGGCAGCCATTTTAGGCGCTCACCCTACAACTACGCCATCGGCCTCAGGTGTAGGAGTTGGTTCTGCGGGTGAACATAAAATTCCTTGTGTGCATCCGTTTCGTCCAGTTTACGATTGGAACACCCGGATGCCCCTTCCGCACAATGTCTCATTGCCTGTGAGTTTGGCACCTTTGATTTTTGTGGACACTTCGGGGATGGGCCTGTGTGGCAACCCTCCCCTCTGTGTCCCTGGAATTTATCCTCCTCATGAGAGGCATTCTCCGGCAGTTCCAAAACCATCTCTGGAGGATGCCTTTTTCAGCAAATTTCAGATGCTCATGCGTACCGATCCCATGAGAGAGTATTTCAAGGGTCTTTTTAGGGAGATATGCCTGCCTGCGCCTCCGGCTCCACCCGTTCCACCAGTGGTTCTGCCGGCACCGCCCTTGCCTACGGTGCCTCCACCGACCCTTCCGCCCTTGCCCCCATGGTGCCTGACACGGTTCAACAGGATCCTGACCTGTCAGATGATGCGCAGGGCGAGCAGGACAGCGAAGACCAACCCCGCTCTATTAGAGCTTTTCACAACCGGGTACTGGACATGATGTGCCTATTGGATGTTCAAGTGCCCGAGGCACCCGCTCCGCAGGAGGGTGTGCTTTCAGGGGCGTTCACCTTGTCTCCTTTGGAGCGTACCGGCCTGTTCTTGCAGAAGGACGTTTTGGCCGAGGTCCGCAGGGTCTGGGGAAAAGCCACACTCTGGACTTTTCGTCAATGAGAATATTGACGCACGTTACAGGCTGCATTCTTCGGAAGAGGTGGCCCTGTCATCTTGTCCGCCCCCCCTCCTCCACAGTGGTGGCTGCGGCTACTTTGCAGTCCAGGCCTGTAGCATCCTCTTCTATGACGGCGACTCAGGTTCTGGGTAAAGAGGACAAACTCCTGGACTCCCTCGGGAGGAAGATTTTCGCTAACTCGGCCTTGCAGCTCTGGCGCTCCAACGCTGAACTGGTGTTAGCGGGGGCGAACATGAAGATGTGGAAAGGTCTGTCGGAGTTCGAGGAGTTCATTCCGGTCGAGAAGCTAGAAGACTTTAAGGCGGGTTTATCTGACGCCAGAGTCTTGGCCCAGGATCTGCTGGAGGCCGCGGCTCATCACGTCGACACATCGGCTCGGGGCCTTATGCTGGGTGTTGACGCCTCTCGACAGGCGTGGTTGCATGCCACCAAGTTTTCGAAGGAGGTACAGGACAAGTTGTTGGACCTGCTGTTTGACAGTAAGGAGCTTTTTCATTCCACAGCGGATGTAGAGCTCACCAAAACGAAGGACAGCACCCAGAGATGCTAAGTCCTTGTCAGTCCTGGTTAAAACCCCTTTCAGGACCCAGAAACCGCTGTCACAGAGCCGGCCCTCCTCTGGTTTCAGGGGCTTCCTAGACCGGAAATCCTGCAGAGTGGATACTCTTTCGGTTAATAACCGCCGGAGGCAGTAACGGACTCGTTTTTTCTCCCGCTCCTCAGCCTCCTCCTCAGGTTCAGGTGGTAACACCACTGAAAAGCCTGCCAAATTAGTGTTTTCCTCGCTCGCACGAGACCCCGGTGGGAGGGCGCATTTCGTCTCATTGGAAGGCGGGGCAGACCATCACAGAGGACAGGTGGGTCTTGTCAGTCGCTCGGGCCGGCTTCCGCTTACCCCTACCCCACCCTTAAACCCTCCTTTCTAGCCGTCAGGATCGCCCTCCCTAAAAGCCGAGGTGCAGAAACTGCAGGACCTCACAACTGTGGAACCCATTCCTCTTGGGGAGCGAGGGGAGGGCTTCTACTCCCGGCTGTTTACGGTGCCCAAACCCAACCAGGCTGGCCTCCGCACCATCCTAGACCTTTCCCCGTTCAATCTTTTCCTGCCCCAAGAGAAATTCAAGATGATCACGCCCGGCCAGATACGGTCTTCCCTGCAGATGGGCGATTGGCTCAGCGTGGTGGATCTTCAGGATGCCTACATGCATAGCCTAATCTGGGGTCCACACAGGAGATATATCCGTTTCTCTGTGAGAGGAGCATTTCCAGTTTCAAGTGCTTCCTTGTGGCCTAAGTTTGGCACCGCGTGTCTTTACAAAGATGTCAGTGATCGCAGCCTATCTTTGTCTGCAGAGTATCCATGTATATCTGTATTTGGGTGACTGGCTCTTGCGCAGCCCATGTCCGCTGAAAGCTGCCTGCAATCTTCAGTCTCTCCTCCAGCTCCTGTTCACCTTGGGCTGTCGGTGAACTGGCGGAAATCTTCCATGACGGTCTCTCTGGACTTGATCTTCCTGGGTTTTTGCTTGAACACGATCAACTGCAGAGTGTACCTGACAGGGGACAGAATGGCTGATCTGTTGGCCTTGTGTCCGATGTTTGCGCAGTCGGAGAGCATGTCGGCCTGGTGGTTCTAGAGGCTTCTGGGCCTCATGGCCTCGTGCGTTTTGGCGCTTCCTCTTGCTAGCCTCCAGATGAGGCGGACTCAGATGGCTCTTCGGAGTTCTTGGCTTCAGGCTGTGGATCCGGACTCCAAGTTGATAACGATTCCGGCTTCCATGAGAGCGGACCTGGACTGGTGGTCGTCTCTCAGCAACCTGTCGGTGGTGGCGGGATTCAGGACCCAGCTCTGACATTAACGTTCACAACGGACTCCTCCCTTCTGGGGTGGAGTGCGACGTTGGATCTTCTTCAGTTCTCCGTTCTTTGGTCGCCTCAGGGCAGTACACATTCCGGGCCAGCTGAATGTCATGGCAGATGCCCTCAGTCGGCTGACGATAGTCAGCTACGAGTGGGAACTGAAGGCAGAGGTCCTTTCATGGATTTTCCTGGGCTGGGGCACTCTGGAAGTGGACCTCTTTGCTACGGCGGCAAACAAGAAGCTTACTCTGTATGCCTCCAGAAACGGACTGGGAGCCTCCTCTCTGGGGGATGCTCTCGAAATACCATGGCACAACATGAGGGCTTATTCCCCCCCCCCCCCCCCCCCCCTCTGCCTCTAGTTCATTGGACGATTTGCAAATTGAAGAACTCTGTGAACTGTTCTCTTCTGCTCATTGCCCCGTGGTGGCCGGCCAGGTTTTGGTGCTCAGAACTTCAACACCTGTCAGTGTATCCGCCGATCAGGTTACCGGTGAACCCCAATCTTCTTCACCAGGGGGAACAACTGTGGCACTCCTCCCCACAATCACTCAGCTTGGCGGCGTGGTGCCATCTTGGCCTGTCCGCGGATAACATGCACATTATCCAGGCAGCCAGAAAAACTACGACTAAGTCCCAGTACAAAAGCAAATGGCTTGGGTTCTGTCAATGGTGTTTAGACAAGCAGATGGACCCAAGGCAGGCTACAATTGACACAGTACTGTCCTTTGTATCCCACCTAGCAGAGTCGGGAGTTCACGTTCTATCATATAGAACTTATCTTTCGGCGGTTTCCGCCTACCTATCTACGGACCAATGTTCTTACTCTGTCTAATCTACTCCGATTCACAGTCCGCACCCGGCGTGGGATCTAAATGTGGTCCTGACGGCATTGTGCCATAAGCCTCGAACCGATGGCCACGGTGGACCTCAAGCACCTCTCAAGGAAGGTGTCCTTTTTGGTGGCCGTCACTTCGGCAAGGCGCGTGAGTGAACTCCAATCTTTGTCGCTGGAACATCCCTTCTTGGATTTTAACAAGGATAAGTTAGTCCTACGGACAAACCCCGCTTTCTTGCCGAAGGTGGTTTCTGAGTTCCATCTAAACCAGTCTATTTCCTTGCCGGTCTTTTTCCCGAACCCCGCTTCAGAGGCGGAAAGGGTTCTACACTATCTGGATGTTAGAAGGGCTCTTAAGTTCTATCTTGACAGAACTTCCTAATTTAGGAGCTCTTCTCAACTGTTTG
This sequence comes from Ambystoma mexicanum, assembly GCF_040938575.1. Taxonomy (NCBI): domain Eukaryota; kingdom Metazoa; phylum Chordata; class Amphibia; order Caudata; family Ambystomatidae; genus Ambystoma; species Ambystoma mexicanum. Next base: position 235,025,730 of record NC_090934.1, read on the forward strand.
TCACCTTTGGTAATCTACAAGGTAAGCAGGCCTCTAAGGCGACCATCTCCCGATGGATTGCGGCCTGCATTACGGAGTCTTACACCATTGAAGGGCTGAAGCCTCCTAAAGGTATTCATGCACACCTGGTACGGGGCAAGGCAGCCGCAATTGCCTTTCAGAAGTATGTTCCCTGGGAGACCATCGCAAAGGCAGCTACTTGGGCCTCCGCATCGGCTTTTTGTAAACATTGTCTAGAACTGAGTTCAAGAGCTGATGCCCAGTTTGGTCAGGCTGGGCTGAAGAACCTGTTTCAGTAAGGTTTTTTTTTCCATCCACCCATAGTTTCTGTAAGGAGTGCTTGGGAATCTCCCATAAGTATGGAGGAAAGGGGACGGGATGTAGCAGTATAACCAGGTTACTCACCGTAGTGACCCCCTTACTCCTAGTCCATAGTCCCCTTTCCTCCATACACCTTCCCGCCGTCCCCTCTTATAAGGTTCCTCTGTTAGTGTTAAAAGGTCTCTGACCTGGTGATTGAAAAGGACTTGGTCAAAGCGCGGGGCATAGCCGGGATGGGCGGGGTTACGGCTGCATTCAGGGCCCCGCGTAGAAAGAGAGGAAGGACTAAAACAAGTTTGAAATTTTTGGATGCTTTTACAAAGCGCTCCGGTCCCGTCCCACATGACGGAGGGATGTCCCATAAGTATGGAGGAAAGGGGACTATGGACTAGGAGTGAGGTGGTCACTACGGTGAGTAACCTGGCTAATTATTAGCAAATCTCGAAGTAGTCGTGTTAGAAAAAATGCACGTGCTCAGGGGCAAAATCCATGTGTGTGTCTACATGTTTATGAATAATGTTGATCATCCTGTGATGAATAATTTCCCCAGGAGCCATGCTGTGTAGATTCTGAGTTAGATAACGAAAACAAACTTGGCCTACTCTAATATATAATGTCTTATCTCAAATCTGCAAAGTCGGAATACAAAAATGGAAGAGGTTCAATGGGTATACTCCTTGATTGTGAATGTAAACTTAGTGTCCCATTGGGACCATTATGGCCACAGATTCTAATATCTGTGTAATGTAACATACCTTGTGATCTTCACATGAGAAAGGCGCCATGCTACCGCTATCAACATGTTATTAAACTTGCAATGCCATGCATTAAGTTCAAAGTTATAAGTGACTGGGTTATTGACCCTAAATCCCTATTTCAAGAGAAATGTTGAATTTGTAGCTTGAGGCGGTATATTCTATAATATTAAACAGTTCTAAACATTCAATGTGAACGCCAAAATGCTCAACTTAAAATTGGCAGTCAAATTATGCTTACCCATTAGATATTAAAGTGCAGATTGACTAGAAATAGAAGGGTTCAATCCCCGCTTGCAAAAATCCATGCCTAAGTGGCGTCCGTGGTTGTGTTGATCTCCGTGTTGCTACTTCAAAAAAGTAATATTGAAAGAACACCTTTCGGCGTGATGACTTCATATGTAACGTACGTATGATGTCATTATGTAAACAAAACGTGTCATTCACCCGAAAAAGACCTTGCGGGTGATGCCCGTTTTGAATATGCTGTAATAGATAAAATGTTGGTATCGTAATGTGATTAAGAGTTATGATGTAATTTGTGAGAACTTGTATTGTTGCCTTAATTCAAATATATTACATGGACACCATCCCGATTGGGTGATGACTATTTCAATGTGACACAACCAAAATGTATACCAAGCTAATTATGTTTAATCAAAATAACCCCCAAAAAATCTTTTTATGTCACCTCTAGAGGATATGGACGATTCTAATCCTTGAACTGAAAAGAATGGAAAATGTACCATACACACTGGATACTTAACATCGGAAAATTTAGATGTGCCCATTTCGATCTTAAAATCTTGGCTATACACAGTGAAGCAAATGCAAGAAAAAATGACAGGAATACGTACATTTCATGATCTGTGTTTAAACTCTGTGGAACGTAAAAAACATTCGATTTTGCGTAGTTTTAGCTGTAGGTTGCCTCCCCTTTTTAGCTTTCATCACACCAATGAACCACAAATCATTTAAATTAGCCATCTGATGGTCTTGTTGCCAATGCAACCCCATTGGCAGTTTAGGATCTGGATTTCTTAGACTGGATAGATACTCGGGTATGCGTATCCGTAGCTGATTTATGGTGCTACCAATATAATTCTTGTCACATACACAAATGATGGCATACACCACGAAACAAGTTTTGCAATTTATAAAATCAGATATCTTGATTACATTTCCAACCGGATCATTGTATGTTTGACACAGTCTAATGCATATTTGCATTGATTGCAGTTTCCACTTTTGTAGAAACCATAACCTTTTTGAAGCCAATTTCCCCTTGAAGTAGGTGATTTAGGATCTAAAAAGGATGGACACATTTTTTACTCAATTGTGAGTGCTCTAGGGAATGTCAGTTTGGGGTGGTCGGACAAATATGGTGCCAGATCTTTGTCCAATTTGAGAATATGCCAGTGTTTATCAGCCAGTTTATAAAGAGTACCACTATCTCTTGAACTGTATAATGATAGCAATATGCTGTGGCTGAGCTTTTTTACTTCTGCTATTTTTTAGCAAGTCCAATTGTTTGGTGTGAGTAAATTTGTCTGCTGCCTTTTTAATTATACTGTTATACCCTCTGTCTAAGAAACAATGTATGTTGTACTCTTGATAGACAAAATCTAAACTGCAGTTCCTTCTGGCTCTGTGAAATTCCTCTCCAGGAATATTGTTGATCGTACTCCATTGATGATTGCTTTTAGCATGTAACACTGAATTAACTTCACTGGGTTTGCGATATATTTTAGGGTGTATGGATTCTCCTTGAATAAAAAAATGTAAATCCAAAAAATCAATCTGATGGGCTGGCGTGTCCAGTAAGAGTGATGCCAAAGTTGTTAGCATTAGTATGGTCTATGAATTTGTTGAAAGATTCCAGTGTTCGTTTCCAGGCAATAATGTCATCTATAAATCTTTTACATGTTATGATTTTATCTAAATATATGTTGTGATGATAGATATGTTCTTCCTCATGTTGAGACATAAACAAATTGGCCAGGGACGGTGCAAACTTCGCTCCCATGAATACTCCCTTGCTTGTAAGAAGTATTGATCGTTAAATAGACATACATTGTTTTGCAAATTCCTTTAACAGATCAGGTTTCCAATATGGGGCTGAACAGTTTCGAAAAGTAATTTCCAAAGCCCTGACTGCGAGATCATGTCCAATGCTTGTGTACAATGCAGTTACATCTAAAGTTGCCAGTAAATAATCAGATTTCCATTGAACAGAACTCAGGAACTGTAGTACATGGGTACTGTCTCTAATGTATGATTTCATTTGAACAACAAATGGTTTTAATGCTTCATCTAGGTAATGTGAAAGGCCCTCCGTGGCCCAGCCAATACCACTGATTATTGGTCTCACCTCAGGCAGTTCTTGGTACGCTTTGTGTATTTTAGGTAAAAAAAAATTCTGATGTTTGTTAATCTGCTTAGAATCACATGCTGTGCATAGGTCCGACATCCAGTGGTCACTGCGGAGTATTGCATTTTGTTTTTCGTAGTCGAAAAAGGGACGTCGACAAGGCGTGTCTGAAATACTATCCCTATAGTGACGTGCGTTGTACCCACAATCCCTCACGCGTCGAGGTCCCTCAGATTGTTTTTTTTCGCCCAGCTACTGGTCGCCTTTACGCGGAGCTCCTCGAGAGACATTGCAGATTTCATCTCCTCGACCTTTGGTCGTTTTCCTATTTAATTATAACATCGATCCCTCCCTCGACGCAGTTGTGAAGCTGTCTCCGCCGAGCAAGATCTTCGACGGAGGGGACGAGCGGAGGAGATCCTTCGGCGTTGCCGAACACGTGGCCTGGCCTCGCTGGCCAAATACAGTAGGGAGAGTTGGGTCGTGGGACATCTCTGGTTCTTTTCTGAGAATGCCTTTCCTTTTCCCCTTCCTTTCCCTTGGGGTCGTTATCACGATTTATTGCCTCGGCTATGGAGAGGACACCCTTTAGGTTTTGCCCGCTTTGCAAGGGCAAGTTTACTTGGAAGGACAAGCATTCACGGTGTAACCGCTGCTTGCCCCTCGATCACAAAGAGGAGGGTTGCACGGCTTGTCGGCTTCTTAAGCCAAAGACTCTAAAAGACCGTAGGGTCAAGAGGTGGGCGTCCTACACTATGTCGAAGGCCGATTCTTCACCCGCCGCTGCTACCACCGATAGTGACGAGGAACGTGATAACACGACCTCCGCTACAGAAGTCGTACACCCCTCTAAAGAGCGCTCGCGCTCTTCGTAGTCTGTCCCCGGCCCCGACGGGCTCGGCTCACGCCCTGCTTATGGGGATGAACACTCCGGCGACACTGACGCACACGATACCACACATAAGCACACAACCCATGGCTCTTCTTCGTCGAAGACGAAGAAAGCATCAGCGCCCAAGGAAACGCAGGTTCCACCGGCGGCCTCCTCGGACCGTTCGGGTTCGAAGCCCCTCTCGCAGCCGCGACCAGCGACTGGGTTTTCGGCAAATAAGGGCGCCGCCCCCAAACCATCGGCCGGCGCGCACCAGCAGAGAGCGCACGCCGCCATAGAACGATCGACACCCGTAACGTCAAAACCACATCCCTCCGCTGACAAACGAGTCACAGAGAGCTTGGCGAGGATCGTTGTAGCCGACGCCCAGAAGCGTACGCCAAAAGACACGTCGAGCGCTACGCAAAGGTCGAAAGACACGCCGAAAAAGCCCGAAGAAAGACAGGGACTGCCCCCTTCAGTCGTGGGGACCCCCAGCACACCGGAAGGCTTTTCGGAAGGCGACGGGACACTTTCCTCGACGTTGTGGGAGAGGTCGAGCCGTTTTCAGCAAGATGACACTAATTTTCCCCCGCTAGACCGCTCAGGGGTACCCCATGAAAGCATGGAAAGGCTCCATCTCTGCATGGAGAGAATGGAGAGGTTTATGAAGACCCAGAACCCTCCTACTCCCAAGAGAACAAGAGAGGGGCCTCAGGAGGACCCCAGGGCCAAATATCCGAGACTATTCAATCCCCAGCAGGACACAGCCTCAGATTTCCATAATGTGTATGACCTCACTGGTGAGGAACAATACTTGGAGGAGGAGGATGAATTTGTGGACGATGAAGAGGGACAGAACCAGGAGGAAGGTCTGGAAGACAGCCCAGACATGGTAGGAGAAGGCTTCGGAGAAAATCCAGGAGAAGGACCTTCTCATCCCTGGCAATCCCCATCAGTATATTCGGACACTGATGTCCTGAACCTAAATCCTCCTGACAATTCACCTGTTAGAAACACGTCTCCCATTGACGATCAGCCCACATTTAATGCCCTGTTGCGCAGAGCAGCAGCACATTTCGAACTGGACACTGGGGAGATCTCTCCCGAAATAGACTTTGTGGAAAGAGTAATTAAGGAGAAACCCCCGGTCAGCCAGACCATTCCCCTCCTCGCTTCAGTGAAGTGAAGAATCATCCCTTCGCTATCCACACCCGCACTAATCAGAGGAGTTAATCCAAGAATTGAAAAACTTTTCACTCCTTCACCCTCAGACCCGCTGTACATCAGGGGACATTCCATTCCGGATTCCCTGGTAGTAACTAATACAAGGAAGAGAGCAGGGGTGCTGCTGTCCACCAGCGAGGCACCACCTGACAAGGAGGGCAAGAGGTTGTATGCCCTAGCAAAGAGAGTCACATCCTCGGCTGCCTTTTCGGCAAGAATTGCGAACAACAATTCTTTGCTAGCTAGCTACGCGGACGCGCAATGGGCCAAACTGCGTAAAGACGCCGAAGAAGCGCCGGAACCACTACGTACACTCCTGCTATCAACTATTGGCGAAGGAACCCAGGTCAACCAGAGTATTGTAAAGAACTCTCTGGATGCCGCAGAGACAGCGGGACGTTCCCTGGTTTAGGGAATACTCCTAAAACGCCATGTATGGCTGCGCAACTCAGGGTTCAAACCGGAGACACAGGCGTCTTTAATAAATAAACCTGTTGAAGACTCAAACCTCTTCGGGAAAGCGGTGGATGAGGCTCTGGAGATGGCTAAAAAAGAATTCGATACTATCAAAACTCTTGACCAGATCTCTAAGCCCACTACCAGACGCGGCTATGGCAACAAACGCTTTTTTCGTGGCCAACGCCAACAGCAGAATCAGCAGCAACAGTACCCTGCCACCAATTACCAGACCAATAGTGGGCAGTACAGCCAAAGAGGCCAGCGCCGGGGCAAAGGGAGAGGTCGGGGGTCCACTCCCAGAGGCTCCCAAGCCCCCAACAACACCAAGTGACGCGAAGATTTGCGTCCCCTCCCATGCAACACCGGTCGGGGCCGGATAACATCCTTTCTTCCAGCATGGGAGGGAATAACATCAGACCGCTGGGTACTTTCCACCGTAGCCCACGGATACTGCATTGAATTCAACAGTTCCCCAACATACAGACCCCCAATACCCAAAAGACTGTAGACCTTTTGTTCCAGTTGGGCTTCTCCATCAACGAAAAGAAGTCCAGCCTAGACCCCAGCCAAATCAAACAATTCCTAGGGGCTCTAATTCAAACAAAGGACGGCCTCGTCTTCCCCTCCAACGAGAGGGTCCAAAACATGCTGTTTCAGATCCCTCAATATGTGACCGGTCGAGAGGTGACGGTACGCAAAGCAATGCGCTTGCTAGGCATGATGGCGTCGTGTATTTATTTGGTACCTCACGCGCGCCTGCGCATGCGCCCAATGCAAGAGTGGCTCAACAGCCAGTGGTGTCAGGCCAGCGGACTATGGGACGATCTAGTGGTGGTCTCGCAGGCCTTGGTTCTCTCGCTACGGTGGTGGACAAAGGAAAACCTGGAAAGAGGGAAACCCTTTGCCACACCCGCGGCGGAAGCCACTCTGACCACAGACGCATCCCTCACAGGATGGGGGCTCACCTATCCCATCAGACTGCTCACGGAGTGAGGACTCCGAACGTAGCATCCAAACACATAAATCTACTGGAGCTACTAGCTGTGTTCTAGGCACTAAAAGCCTTCCAGGAACACCTACAAGGCAAGACTGTGTTGGTCCTTACAGACAGCACCACAGCCATGTACTACATCAACAAGCAGGGGGGCACCCACTCTCCAGGACTGTCCAAACTGGCCCAAAATATATGGAAGTGGGCTCTCAAACAAAACATGTTCCTACTGTCACAACATGTACCAGGGGAACTCAATCTGCTGGCAGACAAACTCAGCAGAGATTTCCCCCTGCCCGAAGAGTACGAATGGCGACTGCACGAAGACATCGTCTTCGACGTCTTCACACAATGGGGATTCCCAGAAATAGACCTATTCGCAACCCTGGAGAACTCACAATGCCTAAGTTACGCCTCCAGGTACCCCCAGAACCAATCCAAGGGGAACGGTCTGTCGATGCAATGGTCAGGGAAATTTGTTTACGCTTTTCCCCCCGACACCCCTTCTCAACAAGGTGGTGCACAAGATGCACCAGGAACAAGTGACCATGATACTGGTGGCCCCAATGTGGGCCCGACAGCCATGGTTAGCTCACTTGATGGAGATGTCTCTATCTCCCCCAGTGAAACTCCCCTGCCCGTACAACATGCTGTCACAAGACAAGGGCAGGACTCTGCATCCATGCCCCCAGAACATGAACTTAGCAGCTTGGCTCCTGAGATCATAGAATTCAGACATCTACAGCTCCCGCAGTGATGCATGGACATCCTCAGGGAAGCCAGAAACCCTAACGCTCGCCACTGCTATTCTAGCAAGTGGAGGAGATTTGTCATCTGGTGCAGAGGAAAAAGCACCAACCCGATTGACTGCTCTCCCACACATATTGTTCTATACCTGACCCACTTATTGGATTCAGGTCTAGTGTTCAATTCCATTAAAGTCCACCTAGCGGCACTTTCGGCTTACACCACTTCCCAACTCAAGGTGTCGTGGTGGAAGATCCCTGTTATAAAGGCCTTCATGGAGGGAATAAAGAGAATACACCCCACGATAGCTGACCCAGCTCCCGGATGGGACCTTAACGTGGTACTTACCAGACTCATGGGCTCACCTTTCGAACCCATGCACAAAGCATCTCTTAAAGACCTCACTCTTAAGACTGCTTTTTTAATAGCTATCACCTCCATCAGGAGAGTAAGTGAACTACAGGCTCTTTCTGTTCTAGACCCCTTTGTTACAGTTCAGAGATAAGGTGGTTCTACGCACACACCCAAGGTTTGCTCCGAAATTCATCTCGAAATTCCACGTAAACCAGTCTATAGAACTGCCAACGTTCTTTCAAAATCCTTCCAACTTGGGAGAAAAAACTCTGCATACACTAGATGTGCGCAGAGCGGTCATGTTCTACATGGAAAGAACCAGACCACTGAGGAAGACTAATCAGTTCTTCGTCTCGGTGGCAGCAGGAAGAGAAGGGGATGCAGTTTCAAAGTCCACTATTTCTAGATGGATTGTTCAATGCATCACTCTCTGCTATACTCTTGCTAAGAGAGAACTGCCCTTTAAGCCAAGAGCACACTCTACTCGAGGCACGGGGGCGTTCATAGCATTCATTGCAAATGTTCCCCTTGAGTCCATCTGCAAAGCGGCTACCTGGAGTTCTGTGCACACCTTTATAAAACACTACTGTCTAGATGCACACTCGAGATCTGACTCCCAGGTGGGACAGGCAGTATTAAGACATCTTTTCTCTACTGTTCCTTCTCATAACCCATCGCCAACTCCGGGTACTGCTCGCTAGTCTATGCACAGCATGTGATTCTAAGCAGATTAACAAACATCAGAAGACAATGCATTACTTACCATAAAAGCATTTCTGATGGTTGTATCTGCTTAGATTCACATGCGCCCACTCTTCCTCCCCGCTCGGATGGAAGGAACATAGACTTCCTTTTATATCTCTCTTTTCTGTACTCACTCACGTCTAGAAGGCTCCCTCAGGGCAGAAAAATACAAACAGAGGGACCTCGACGCGTGAGGGATTGTGGGTACAACGCACGTCACTATAGGGATAGTATTTCAGACACGCCTTGTCGACGTCCCTTTTTCGACTACGAAAAACAAAATGCAATACTCTGCAGTGACCACTGGATGTCGGACCTATGCACAGCATGTGAATCTAAGCAGATACAACCATCAGAAATGCTTTTACGGTAAGTAATGCATTGTCAAACCATAGGCATTGTTGGATTTGTAATAAGTAAGAAATTGTTTTCATCGTCGGTTAGAAAGCCCATGTTATACCATTTGGATATTAGATCCTGTAATTCAATTACTATCTTCTTCGTTGGATTGGATTTGAGTGGTATGTAACAATGTGGAGTGGTTAAATGATCCATTCCCATTTCTATGTAATCCGATATATTAAGTATAACTACATTTTCCTCCCTTGTCAGCCTCCTTTATAGTGATCGTATGATCTTGTGCCAGCGTATTCAAAGCATGGTATTCATCACTACTCAGATTGAATCTTGAATTCCTCTTTTTATTTGAACTATCTAGATGGTCATGAATATCTTTGACCATTGCTTTTTTTAAATATGTCTATCACATTTTCTTATGTGGTTTGCGGCGTGAACTTGGAAGGAAGTTTAAATTCTTTAATTTCCAAATGTCTGGGATGAACACCTAAATCCGAGCAAATGTTGTCTAAATCAGTGTTGTCCTCCTGATTAAGTGAAGTCAAAGTCTCAATATTCCTAAGGTCTCATAAAGTAAGGGTACTCACAGGCTCTTGTGTGGGTTGTGGTACAAAAGAACGAACTTCAGTTGCAAAGAATTTTTTTAATTTAAGTTTACGTCCAAATTGAAACATTGATTTTAAAATCAACATAGTTTGTACCAGTGACTAGAGCAAATCGGAGAGCCTTATTGAGCACAGTGATCTCAGATTTGGTTAGTTCACGGTTAGACAAATTCACAACTAAATTGGATTGTGTTGTTGGGCTAGTCATTTTTTTGTGTTCGATCGGGTTAAGATTCATGGGCGTCCTGTGTCCTCGTCAGAGCTGCCACTTCCGCTTGCATCCCCCCCGCCCCCTGCCGGCCCCTTGTTTTGGTGTTGGTTGCTGATGTAAGGACAGTAGGAGTAGTCTGAAACCTGACCTGTTTGTGATTGAGATTTCTCTGATCTCCTTTTTTGTGTCCAACAATTTTGGGCTTCTATGCTACTCTCCCTAGTCATATCTCCTTCATTACTATCTTCCTCCGAATCTGGATCTGAACTTGCTGGAGTAGTGTGTGATGAGCTAGGTTTGGATCTAGGGCCCATGTTGTCATATTTGTATTGGAATGTGTAAATTCTATCTAACCTATAGTCTTTGTCATCACGAAAAAAATCTGAATTTCCTCATTTTAATGTCATCTCGGCATTCTGTGACAATTTCGTTAATTTTTTCAAAATTCTTTTGTTTGGTAGTTTCCGCATTAGTCATGTTCTTGATTTCTTCTTTAACAGTATTCATTTGCTCAAACTCTCTTGTGTTCCCTAGTAGCATGTAAAATTAACAGTTCTAACATTGTCTTGGAGCTAGTACTTAAATGTTGTTCCCATTTCTCTGTCAAATCAGCATCTTCATCCTTATCAAAATTTGGAAAAATTTAGATCCTTAAACCTCGAGGGATAATATAATTGTCTAAGTAATTGGCTAATGAGGCCTGCTCCCAACATTTTGTTAATTTCTCTCTTCAAGAGTCTCTCTAATTTGATACATTTCTGTTTAAGGGTTTCTACTGAGGTGTAATTGTTTTTGAAAGGATTAGCAGTGCTGCCTCTTGGAGCAAATAAGGCGGCCCTATCCTCATCCTTATTGCACATGTAATCAGTCATGTTGGTTAACGGAAGTCAGCAAACACGGTACGTATCATAAAGATATAAGTGCAAAATTCATGTATAGTGGGATAGATACAAGTTACTGTGTGCTATTCGCCATGCTAAATTTAGAAAGATCAAAGACCAGCTGCGAAACCTAAACTGAGAACCCCCACTAAGGTTCAAATGGGATAATATTGTTAAAATGAGTGTTCCGAGACAAAATTGACTGACTGGTTTGAAATGGGCCCCCGATAAGACACAAATACCTAGGTGTAATAGAATCACGCAAGCAACAGACACTATACGAAGATAATCACGAAACCTCGGAATGCTTTAACAATAGAATTGGCAACATAGGCCCGACTCCTGATGTCCTTATACAGCAGACTATCCCCTTTGAAAATGATGGTGGTACATAAGCTACTGTACCATTTCACCACAATCCCAATATGCCCAGGTTGCAAATTATTTACTAGACTTAGATCTATGGTACTACAATATGTTTGGGGGAGCCTAGTGCCCAGGGTGAGTTGGGATGGCCTGACTGAACCATACAAGCGGGGAGGCCTGACAGCACCAGACTTCAAACTGTAGTACATAGTGGCACAGGCTCAGTACGCGGGTCACTGGTATTCACAGGTTCCAGCCCCAACCCACCTGGCACCAAAACGATATGGTGCAGCCCCAACAGACATTAGAGCGGTAATACTGGAAGACAGAGACGAGTGTTCATGCGTATTTGACCTGGTGCACACGACAGTTGTCGCATGGACACAGGTGTACAAACGCCTGCATATAGACACACCATACAATAGTAAAATAACATTATGGAATTGCACAGGACTCCCAAAGCCGCCCCCCTGCTCCCTCTGTTCCCCCCCTCCCTCCCCCCCATGTATGATCCAGATATACGGAAAGCCTGGGACCCTGAAGGGAACATGAGACTGAGGGACCTATTTCCGGGAGGAACGTTTGTAACCCAAGATATGTTCACAAACAACCTGGGGAAAACCTCTATTAAATTACGGCAAAATGTTCATATAAGGGCACCTGATCGCAATAGATGGTCCTCATTCTCAGTTACCAGAGCCTTGCATGTGTTATAATGGCTGAAGAAATACAGAGGGGGATTGGTTATATAAAATAATACAGGCAGGCCAGGCACAGCGGAACAAAGCAAGAATACAATGGGAAAGAGATTTAACAATAAACATTGGTGAAACTAAATGGCAAAAATACTGTTTGACGAAAGAGGTTTCTCTGAATGCTCACTTACGACTCATACAATTTTTTAAATACTAAAGCATCTGCACTACACACCGCCAAGGATCGTATGAAATGCAGAAACGAGGGGGCACACTCACTACACATGTACTGGAATTGTCCAAATGTAAAACCGTTCTGGCGGGAGGTGGCAGAGGTACTGAAAGATATGACTGGGGCTCCCCCTATACTTTCACCATTGAAATATCTACTAGGCGACATAGGTAAAGTATCCACTAAGAAACGTAGACTGTGTAATATGGGATTTATACTAGCTAAAAAATGTATAGTGATGAAATGGAAATCCAGAAGGGCACCAACTTGTCAGGAATGATTACGAGAAATTACTTGTGTGAGTGGGATGGAGGAGAGATGCATGTGGTCAATTTACGCAACGTGTAGGCCCAAGGACATTTGGAGCCCGTTTAGAGACTACCTCACTGATAATGAATCAGAAAATATATAAACATGTAAAATAAGTGGATTGTTGGAGTGCAAGAACTTTAAATTAGAAATGTAAATGTGATAAACTGTGTACTTGGCCACTGATGTAACCTGCTGACCTGTTACTTAAAGTATTACAAAACAAAGGAAGATCAGTCTTGGAACCAGGGACGCGGGGGGATTTCCTCCAGAGGCCAGATGCTGAAGCAGGCTGGATCAGGCTCTGGTCCTCACCCTCCACTTTGACACCTCAATGGCGGTGGGGCAGGAGCTTTCCAACGTTACATAACCGCAGAAGCACATCACCACTGACAAATACGTTTTGTCCATTGTCCAGCATGGCCATAGCCTGAAGTTCTTTGGGCCCCTACCCTCTGTTCCTCCTGTCCCATTGAAGTCACACCAGCACGCCTGCGGTCACCGCAGTATACTCCAGATACTTTATGGTGAAGGAAGTCCGGTGGTTGGAGGCCCATACTAGACCACCGGAGGCTCAACAAATGCCTCAAGTCTCAGACTTTTTGCATGTTAACGTTTCTGCACATCTGGACCAGCTGAAAGAAGGGTACTTTCTCTCTTTTCTAGACCTAGAGGAGGCATACTTTCATACCCTCGTTCATCAGTGGCGCCAGTGTTTCCTCCGGTTCAAGGTCAGAGGGAAAACTCTGCCAATTCAAGGCTCTGCCTTTGAGCCTAAAGTCGGCGCCAAGGGTTTTCACCAAATACCAGACTCCAGTAGCGGCCCACTGCTGTTGCAGCAATCACATTTACTCGTGTCTGGATGACTGGTTGGTGCATGCCCCATCGCTTCCCCTGGCGTCAAAACAACATCAAAACACACCAAGAATACAATAGCATGCCTAAGATCTGTGAAATTTGGAAAATCGTGCTTACATCCTGCTCAAAACTCGCTGTTCCTGGGCTATCACCTCAACACTCTTGCGTGTGTCGCCACACCTTTGGCGGAGATGGTGAATTCCTGAACAAAGGTAAACTGCTGTCGTGCCTGCCAGTTTCAGCAGTCTACTCCCTCAAGACCCTCCTTCGAATGATGTTCTCGAGCATCTCAATTGATCCCACACTGAAGGCTCAGAATGAGACCACTTCATGAGTTCCTGGATGCCTCAAATATCAGGTTCTAGGGAGTACATACTTCCCCTCACGCCATCCTTCCGCAGTGTCCTCCAATGGTTGAGTCGCCTTAACCTCACGCAGGGAGCCCTCTTTTGCTTTCCAGCATATAAAATCAGTGACCGCGGATGCCTGCCTGGAGGGGGTTGGGTGCTCACACCAGAGGTTTCCATGCCAGAGGTGTGTTGGCAGAAGAATAATCCCTACATATCAATGTTCTGGAGCTGAGGGCGGTGTTCTGGGCCCTGAAGAACTTCAAGCCACAATTGCAGAACCGGGTGATTTGCGTTTTCATTGGCAACACCACCTCCATGTTCTATATTGGCAAACAAGGTGGGACTGCTCTGTCTACAGAAGCGCAGGCACTGTGGACATGGGTGCTGGCGCACAACAGATTCCGATAAACTAAAGGGAGATTCCCTGCTCTCTGGGTCTGGGAAAAATAACAAGTAAATATAGGTGTGTCCCCCAACAGGAAAAGGATTCAAGGTAAACCAGTCCAATCAATTAACTGCAACCTGTCTCTCTATGAAAGCAAATCCCTCCAAACAATCTCCTAAGTAGATGTATGATATGAATTCTAGTTTTAATTGCTAGAACCCTAGTCGGTCAAATATACCGGCAAGGGCCCGTCTCATGTGTTGATCAATCGCACACTCTATGTATCAGAAAAACCATGCATTGTTTTGTACAAAGTACTATATTCAGAAACACGTACAGCTTGATGTTCTAGTCAAAATCTGTGTCACAATTTATTATAAACAGTTCAACAAATACACAAACAAACGTTTTTTGTGAGGGAAGGATATTTCCAAGCTATTAATTCAACCTAGACTTCACGTGCTAAAACAAGAAGCCAAAGAAAACCATTTTAAGATATTTTAAGAAATTTGCATAACATCTAACATGCATAAATTAATTTAATAAAGCTGATCTGCTATTCAATCATTCATAACAGGTCTGTCTGTATCTGAAAATACATGCAATCTAACCCAATGGTTACATATATTGCTAGGTGGTATGAATAATTCAGACTCAAGAAAAGAAATGTTCGAGATTATGCTTGATAATCAATAAATCTACTTGGGGTCAACTCGATTCCTACTTCCCTTCCATCTGCCAGGGATCCAAAGTAACATAGCGGATTCACTTAACAGGGAATTAGAGTCCTGCCATGAATGGAACCTTGAAGGCCACGTTCTCAGTCTCTTCTCAGAGTGGGGTTGTCCAGAGATCGACCTGTTCGCCACGGCTATCAATAAGAAGTGCAACAGGTTTGCGAGCAGGTTTCCAAAAATGGAGAGTCTTGGGAGCGCATTTTCGTTCCCTTGTAAGGGATTTCTCCTTTGCGGTTCACCCCCAAATCCCTATGCTACCTCGAGTTCAGTATATTCAAAACGAACCGCTGCATGATGATCTTGGTACCCCTAGCTTGGCTGCTTGCATCAGGTTGCCTCAGCGGCTTTCCACTTGGTGGATCATTTCTTACTGTTGCAGAGGTTGGGCAGACTTATTCATTGCTCTTAGCACACCATTACGTGGATATCCTCTTTCTTGAGTTTAAGATCAGCCAGGATCACCAAAGGGGCCTTTCCAATCACATGCAATCTAACCCAATGGTTACATATATTGCTAGGTGGTATGAATAATTCAGACTCAAGAAAAGAAATGTTCGAGATTATGCTTGATAATCAATAAATCTACTTGGGGTCAACTCGATTCCTACTTCCCTTCCATCTGCCAGGGATCCAAAGTAACATAGCGGATTCACTTAACAGGGAATTAGAGTCCTGCCATGAATGGAACCTTGAAGGCCACGTTCTCAGTCTCTTCTCAGAGTGGGGTTGTCCAGAGATCGACCTGTTCGCCACGGCTATCAATAAGAAGTGCAACAGGTTTGCGAGCAGGTTTCCAAAAATGGAGAGTCTTGGGAGCGCATTTTCGTTCCCTTGTAAGGGATTTCTCCTTTGCGGTTCACCCCCAAATCCCTATGCTACCTCGAGTTCAGTATATTCAAAACGAACCGCTGCATGATGATCTTGGTACCCCTAGCTTGGCTGCTTGCATCAGGTTGCCTCAGCGGCTTTCCACTTGGTGGATCATTTCTTACTGTTGCAGAGGTTGGGCAGACTTATTCATTGCTCTTAGCACACCATTACGTGGATATCCTCTTTCTTGAGTTTAAGATCAGCCAGGATCACCAAAGGGGCCTTTCCAATCACAGCCTGAAACTTTAGCATGTGGCGTCCCACAAGGTGCATGCCTTTCGCCTACCCTTTTCAATATCTTATGCATGTCCACTTTTTTTTCATATTTGACAGTATGGAGATAAAATATACAAATTACGCTGCTGAGACTCTGTGTTTGAGCTTACTGGCAACTACGATCTTGACACTATTGTGAACGGAGTTTACAACCTCATCCAAAACTGGATGGTCTTCGACTTTATCGCCCTAAATAATGAGAAAACCGAGCTGATGCTTGTAGAAAAGGTGGCTACGAGATATAGCCATTTTAGAATTGCCAACTGCTTCATTCAAATCGGCTCCCAAGTTAAGATGCTTGGTGTTCTTCTCGACTCAGGGCTTAATATGCAGCAATGTGTTTTACAGGTGAAGGCCTCCTGTGCCTTCATAAATAAACTTTTGCAGCAATTCAAACCATACCTACCACCCCGAACTTGTCATCCGTTGCCTTTGTAAACACTTGTATCGACTATTGCAACAGTCTGCTGTTCGGTACCACTAAAAGCAATATTAAAACACTCCAGGTAGCACAGAATGGTGCCGCAAGATCTGTCCTAGGAAGAAAATGGCAGCGATCATATAACTGAAGCCATAAGATCCTTGCCCTGCCTCCCCCGTTGGTCCCCCCATTATACACAAGATACTCTCACCCACAAGTGGATCTCAGAAAAGGCACCGGAATACCTCAAAAAAGAACATACGATAGGCACCTGAATTGAGAAATCTATGCTCAAACACCACCAACAAGTGTGTTCCCCAAGACCTACGTCACAAGGATTTGGTGGCACAATCTTCAATGTATGTGCTCCCTCTATCTGGAATCCGATTGCCTAAAGTATAATTAAGATACCATACCTGTCTAATTTTATAAAAGCAGTAAAAATGCATCTTTTTAATTCCAATGACTAATAAGAGTCCCATCCCCCCGCTTCACAACATTTGACTTGGCCTGCTTCTGATTGTTCTTCGTGCAAACTGAGGCCTCTGGGTGTGTTGCCTCTACAAGAAATGTAATAACAGCTTCCGTTTTTTTTTCCTCCATTGTATTCAGGTGACGTGTGCACCATCTTGCCATTTCTTTCGGGCTAATTTTTTTTTTTCTTTCAGGGAGATGCTGTCATTTGTTTCCACAATCCATTTCTTGATTAGGTCTGCTTTTTCATCTGTCGGTTGCATCCAAGGTTGTGACTGATGGCTTTGTGTATTATAGTTCTTCCAAGTCACTGCTTTTGACAGTATTCCAGTTTCATTTCCAGATTGGGTATTCTTTTGGGGCTTTTTGGGACTTTTGATTGTAATTGAGTCACACACAGTATGAGGTGGTCGCTCCATAGTATTTGTATTGTTGGCGCAGTTGATCAGTTTTTTATTTGAAAAGATTTCACCAAGAGTGTCCTCCCATCGCTCCGTTCACCATCTGTCGTCTCATTGTCTCAAGCTGCTTAGTTAGCAATTTCTGTGAGTTTGCATTCTCCTCTTCAAACCATATGTTGAAGTCCCTGTGGATGATCAGGTTTGATGGCCAGGTTGGTGATGGCTTCTACAAAGGTGTCTCTGAAGGTTGCGTGGCAGGTCGGTGGTCTATAGACTAGTATAAATGTGACGTTTGTTTGTGCGTCCGAATCCCATGTGAAAGACAAGGGATTTGCAGTTTGGGATGTTATTTTTAGGTGTTCTTTGTAGGCTTTTCTGTTTACCTGTATGCATTTGAAGTTTTCGGATAGACCGCTGTCTACTATGACTTTGTAATTGTCATTTAGCAGTTTTCTGTGATGAATAGGATGTCCGATCCACCGTCGCAAAGTGGAACGTAAATCTCTGTTGCGTGTTGAGACATCAGGCATTTCCTCCGATTTAGGGGGGATAAATTGATGTATATTGCACATTTTAATATTGGATTGCTATTTTTATTTCTGTTTTTAAGTTCTATTTAAGCTATTTTAACTTGTATGTATGCCTTTGTTTTATGTCATGGCCAGAATAAACAAAGGGAATCAGATACATTTACTTTTTATGAGCTTATTAGAGAAACTACTCCTCAAGGGGCAGCTGTGTTGTAGGAGCCATAATGCACAGAACAAAATGTGAGCGTACGGCCTCACCTGTTCTTGGTCTACTTTCTTAGATTATTTTTGGTCCCCCTCGCATCAGACAGAAGATTTAGCAAGCTATACACTATTTATTCTCAAATAAAGTAAATGATTTTTCATGGGATATATGGGGGCGAAAAAGAAAGGAACTTCTCTTCAAACCAAAGGACTGAATTTCGCCACAACCAAGACGTAGTCCTCGCAGTCAATCAGTCTATGCCTCGAGCTTCATTGTGTGATGAAGTTCTGCATATTCTGGATGTAGAAGGGCTCCAAAATTCTCTTCAGCTCACTATGCTTGTCAGCATAGTAGACAGTCTTTTGTAAATTCTGGTATAAAGGCTAGTAAAGTACTGTGATGAATCATTGATGATTCCCCCAGAAAACCTGGCCTGGGACCAGTCTCATTTGGCCAGGGAAAGGCACACTCTTTCTGATCCTGATCCTTCAGGTGGTGTTCTGCAGGGGCATCACATGAAGGCGGGGGCAGGTCTCGAGGAATGGGAAAACCTCTTGTTCAACTTTCCTCGAGTCCGCAACCTTCTAATAGCTTATTGCAAAACAGAATCAAGAGAAGCTAATTTTGAAGTCCCATATTTCCCAAAATACTGGCACAAAGAAGAGGGCTAAAGAGGGACAAAACTGTAGAAGTAGTCAGCTTGCTAGGGGATAATGAACCATACATGAGGTAGGCTTAAAAGGCCCCCTCGGGTGCAAGCCATTAGTGAGCAGTGTGAGTAGTCGGCAAATCTTTGAAGTAGTAGGTCTGACATGAGAATAAACCCTGTGTGATTGAAATAGTAGGCCTGGCATGGAAATAAAGATAGTTGATTGCTGTGAAGCGGTGTTAAATAATTCTGATAGACTTTCGTTATTGAACTTTATAAAGCTACTGCAGAAGGGTTTTATTTCCTCAGGAATAATTTGTTGAAAAACATCCAGACAAATACAATTGATGTTGCTACTGACAAAGTAAGAAAACATTTTTAGTTTGGAAAAAAATTATAATATTGTATTTTACTAATGCAAGAGGAAAAGAACCGTTTTGTTGAGCTGCTGCACTGTTGGAGCTTAGTTGTCAAGTTGGAATCACAAAACTGTGTGGAACTTTCGTTACAAGCCAGGATTTTCTTGTTTCTTTTTAGAGCTGTGGAGCAGAATCCTGCTTGAATCTGGGGAAGGGGAATTCACCCAGATTATAAGAAGAGACTGTGGTCATATTGTGAATGTAACTGTTATAATTGTTACCTTTGAACTGCCTTGCATTACCTTATTGAGTTACTTTATGGATAAGTCTGAGGGACAGATAGCTTTGGTAGAGTGGTTCTTTTAGTTTATTTTAGGCAGGGACATCCTCATCCTCTTCAGGGTAGGGCTACCAAGGTGTGTATCCAACCTTTTAATTCAATAAAATGGCATCTTTTGAAAAACCTTCACAAAGTTGTCTGCCTCACATTTCTGACCCCTCGCAGTAACCCTAGACGTATGGATAATTTCATGCATTTCTCGATCCTATGAGCTGCGGGGCATTCCTGTACCACCGAAGATTTCATTCACTCCACAAGCGCAAAGGCAGCATTTGTGGCTTTCCTAAAACGTGACCCCATGTTTAAGATTTTCATAGATCAATCTTCCTGACCCGTGTCAACCCCAGACCTTTTTGCTTTACTAGTGGTTAATTTTTCCTTATTCCTCATTGCGTGGGAACCTTTTTCCACAGTTTTTTACCCTTTTCATGGGTGTCATTATTTTAGACTCTGCAACAGTGTCTTTTTAATGTTCTCCAGCATGGGGTTTGGCATGGATTCACATGCTCATGAATATTCCCAGTCGTCAGGCTGGGATTCCTCGGCAAAGAAAAAATCGGTTTCAGTTTCGTTTCTGAACTGTCTTTCTACTAGTAACCAATCACTGGTCTCTGGGTCCTACTGCCCCTAGCCAATGACTGCCCTCTTCCATAGGCCCCTTCTCTGGCAGCTATTTTCAGATTTTTACCGCATGTTGAAGTGTTGGGAGTCCTCGTGCTTTAGCTCTCGAGCTTTTACTGCGTTTTGTATTTTTTCAAAGAGTTTATTCTTATATTTTCGGTCAATCGAGCCTCAAGCTCCACTGATTCTACTTCCGATCAACGGGGACCCGTTTTCAGAACTTTCTACGCCCCTCGAGGACATTTTTTCATCGAGTTTCCACTTCTCTGAGGATTCCAGAAGTTCTTGAGGCCTACCCCGCATGGTCATGGCCCAGGACAAAGGAAACGTGACGCCTGTTGGACCCAAGCTGTTCAGGAGCTGCCTTGGATGCGGGCTACAGAACGTCTTTGAAGATGAGCACTCTTGGTGCCTCTGTCTTTACGACGACAAATCGCACGTGGAGAAGAACTGTGCGTTTTTGTAAGAACATGTCCGAACGGACAATGAGGTATCGTCATACTCGACTTGCCCAACTGGCTGGAGGGGGAAGCGCCCAGCAGCAGGTGAGAAGAGGAAGAAGTCTGAGCGGTCTTGTAAGACCTTTGAGGGCTCTCCGGCGACAGGGGCCCAACAAAAGGCAAAGCACCGCAAGACCGCGGGCACCAGGAGGGCCGATCGGTCGGGCTCCTCAGCTGCAGGCAGAGCACATTATCACCGACGCCATCAACCACGAGCCAACGCTCTGGCTCGGGGAAGAGGAAAACGGAGAACCCGCGTAAGCTTCGGGAGAAGGCCTGGTCAATCCCGACGGAGACAGCCAAGGGGGAGCGAGGCAGCGACCCAGCGACCCTCCCAAGGAGAAGGCCTCAGGCGCGCCCAAAGTCGCGAAGGCCCAGATTCACTCGGCTAAGGCCTCGATCGAGGGAGTCGTGGCGGCCCTGGCAAAGCCTGCGGAGGCTACCCCAGTGGAGACGACCTCTGGGCCTAGAGTTTCCCTTCCACAGCAGAGGGAATCCTCTTTTCAACCTATCGATAAGACCCCTGTGAAACCCCAGGCAGAAAAAAAGGGGGGGCCCGGTGGCCATTACGGACACAGATAACCCCTCTGAAGAGGAGCTGGCTGGCGTCACAAAGAACCTGAACAAGAAGTTCGAGGAGGTCCGGTCCTACGGGAGGGATCCCACAAGGCGGACGAAGAAAGCGACGGTGGTGCCGATGAGGAACCGCGGGCCGTGGAAGGAACGGAGGATCCTACTCCCCAACCGTCACCTAAGCCACAAGACAACTCGGGAGCTATCTTGATGACTATTCAAGCCTTGTGTACGGAAACGAGGACAAGGTTGCCCTTATCCCCAGCGGACGATCCAGCGGAGCCTGGACCGTCGGGAAGCCCACCAAGCAAGCGGAGGAGAACCCATCCCCTGCTTCCTTTCCAGCCTTTACAGCCTTCACCACCCACCTTCTCCTCTTCCGATGGATGAGACGGGAATGGAGACGGCGGGGGTGACGACCGAATGGACCTTCCAACACCACCGACTCGGGCCTCCCATCCCGACGAAATTAGCTCCTTCCATGCCATGATCGCCAGGGCATCTGAGCTCTTCCAGCTCTGTTCCGAAGAGCAGAAGGAAGGTTTCCTCTACCAACAGCGGGAGGCCAAGAGGAAGACTGTCCTCTCAGTTCCATTAATGGACAACATCTGGGACGAGGGGCTGGTGCTCCTGAAGAACCCATCCACGGCTCCTGCTAAGAGGGACCGGTACGAGAAGTAGTACCGGTTCCCGGACTCCGCCTGTATGTGCCTTAGGGCACAGCCACCCCCAGATTCGGTCGTCTCCACGGCGGCCAAGAAGACAGCGGCGGGGGCGACAGCTTCAACTTCCCCGCCGGACGGCGAGGGGAAGAAACCGGATGCCATGGGACGGCGGGTCATCTCGTCGGCGACGACTATTAAAGCAGCCAACACCCTCGCGATTGTGGCATGCTACGACGGGGAGCTATGGTTTAAGATCGCTCCCCTGCTGTACTTCCTCCTGGACGACGAGGGCTGAGGCCCTGGAAATCCTACACGAAGGCGAGGTGGCTTCGGACCATGCCATTACGGTGGCCATGGACATCGCTGACACCGGCTTTCGCCAGATAGGCAACAGCGTTTGCCTTCGTCCGTGCGGCTGGTCAAGGCCACCAACTTCCGCCAGGATGTGCAGACCAGGGTCCTGGACATGGTCCTTCGACGGGAACAACCTGTTCGGCAAGACAGTGGATGAGACACTGCAGACCATCAAGACTGACACCGAGATGGCTCGGGCCTTGGGTGTTCTTCAACGACGACAGCCGTCCTTTCGGAACTTTGGAGGCAAGCAAGGTGCCTCCAAAGGATTTGGTGGCGGTTCCTCGTACCGCCAAGCGGCCCGCTCCTCATCGCAGGAAGCCTACAGAGGACGCGGCAAGACAGGAGGATCTCATTGTCGTCGTCGCCAAGGCGGCAAGACCGCGGGCAAGCAGGACTGAAGCGTTCGTGGCGTCTGGGCCCCCACCCAAGCACCCCGGTGGGAGGCCGCCTGGCGAAATTCGTCAGCGTGTGGGAGTCCATCTCCACCGACCGTTGGGTGCTAAATGCCCTCGCACGCGGGCACACCCTGGAATTTCAGAGAAAGTGTCCCTGTATACCATCCATGGCCAGGAAGGAAAACCACGTCCCACAACTGCTTTTGGAGGTACGAGCAATGCTAAGGAAGGGAGCCATAGAACTCGTCCCAAAAAGGCTCCGGGGTTCCGGAGTATACTTGCGGTACTACCTCGTCCGGAAGAAGACCGGCGGTTGGCGACCCATCCTGGACCTTTGTCGTCTAAACAAGTACATAAAGTCTCAGAAATTCAGGATGGTCACCCTCCAGCACGTGCTGGGACAGCTGTAGGAAGGCGATTTCCTATCGTCGCTGGACTTGGATTGGAGGATGCCTACTTCCACATCCCCATTCTAAAGGGACATCGCAAATTCCTACGATTTGTGATCCAGGGACGTAATTACCAGTTCAAAGCCCTTCTCTTCGGGTTGAACTCGGCACCCAGGGTGTTTACCAAGTGCCTCGCACCAGTGGCGGCGCGGCTACGCCTGCGGGGGATCCACGTCTACCCTTACCTTGTCGATAGGCTCATCTGTGCAAGGACAAGAGAACTCGCCATCGAACATACAGCGGAGACCGTCCAACTTCTCACGGACCTAGGATTCTCTATCAACTACTCAAAATCCCACCTGGTCCTGTCGCAGGTCGCACTGTTTCTGGGAGCCAAACTCGATACAGTGGCGCGATTGGCCTCGCCGTCGGAGGAAAGGACGAAGGTCATCTTGGACGAGGGGCAGCGCCGGCTGGCCAAGGACATGGCCAGGGTGAGATCCATCAAGGCCCTGCTCGGAATGATGTCCTCATGCAGCTACCTGGTGCGCCTGTGCAGACTAAGGATGTGTCCTCTACAAGAGTTCATCGACGCCCGTTGGATACAAGCGACGGGCAGCTTCGAAGACAGGATCCCGCTCAACGAGGCTTTTCCACCAAGCGATCCGATGGTGGGGCACCCACGTGCATCTCGCGGCGGGCAAGGACTTTCAGAACCCGGTACATCAGGAGACGGTGACGACGGACGACTCCCTATAGGGATGGGGAGCGCACATCGGAGATCTTCACGCGAGAGGCCTTTGGCTCCCGGAGGAGAGGTCACTCCACATCAACATCCTGGAGCTCCGAGCAGTGTTCTGGGCGCTCGGGTCATTTCTCCCGTCCCTCAAGGACAAGGTGGTGAGGTTCTTCACTGACAACACCACCACAATGTTCTACATCCGGAAGCAGGGAGGCACCAGATCCTCAGCCCTGTCCAAGGAGGCCCAGGATCTGTGGCACTGGGCCGTCGCCCAGGGGATGTTTCTGGTGCCCTTCCATCTAGAAGGAATAAAGAACGTCATTGCCGACTCACTCAGCAGGGAGCTGCGCTCGTGCCACGAGTGGGAGCTGCGTCGGGATCAGATGAATCGACTTTTCCAACGATGGGGCAAACCCCAGATCGACCTATTTGCGCCGGCGACAAACTCCAAGTGCCCGACAAACTCCAAGTGCCAGAGGTTCGCCAGCAGGTTTCCCCAGCCGAGGAGCATGGGCGATGCTTTCTTGTTCCCCTGGGACGGCCTGTTCCTGTATGCATTCCCTCCATTGCCGTTGATGCTACGACTCATCAACCATCTCAAGAGGTCCCGGTGCAGGATGATCCTTGTCGCACCGGAGTGGCCGAGACCAATCTGGTTCCTGGACCTTCTGGATTGTCCGCATCCCCCCCCCCCCCCCCAGTCAGACTGTCGACGGACAGAGGTCTTCTCTCCAAAGGAGGAGGTGCCATCCTCCATCACGACCCGGAGTGACTGAACTTGCAGGCCTGGCTCCTGCAGCACTAGAGTTTGGAGGGTGTGATATCCCGGCGGACTGCAAGGAGGTGCTTGCAAAGGACAGGGCGTCCTCAACTCTAAAGTGCTACGGACACAAGTGGAAGAGGTTCTCTGTCTGGTGCCGTGCACAGAAGATGAACCCTCTTCGAATTATGGCCCCTCAAGTGCTGCCGTGCCTGCTGTCGCTGGCCAAGGCAGGGCTAGCTAACGCTTCCATCAAGATCCATCTTGCAGCGATTTCATGTTACACCAGAACTACGGGACGGTCATCCCTGTGGTCTCATCGCCTGGTGAGGGAATATATGAATGGACTGTTCCGATTGTTCCCGCCACTGAAGGCTCCGGCCCCGGGGTGGGAGCTCAACGTGGTGCTGACCAGGCTCATGGGGCCGCCATTCGAGCCTCTGCATTCGGCACCATTGAAATTTCTGTCGTGGGAAACAGCGTTCCTTGTGGCCATCACCTCCGCACGACGAGTGGGAGAGATTCAGGCCCTATCCTGCACGCCTCCATACTTGACTTTCCACAAGACGAGGGTGGTGCTGAGGACGCACCCCTGCTTCATGCCCAAGGTGCCGTTGGACTTCCACCTCAACGAGCCCGTGGTGTTGCCAGTTTTCTTCCCTTCGTCTCCGGCCGAGAGGACTTTGCACTCGCTGGATGTAGCTAGAGCGCTGAAGTTCTACGTGAACCGCACAAAGAGTTTTCGGAAGACATCACAGCTTTTTGTGAACTTTGGATCTGTGAATCAAGGGAAGACCCACTCGAAGGCTTCCATTTCCAGATGGCTCTCCGGCTGCATCATGCACTGTCACCGGTTGGCAAACCGACCGTTGCCTGGCCGTCCGAGCCCATTCGACAAGAGCGATCGCTGCTACCACAGTGTTTTTGTCTGGTGTGCCCCTGCTGGACATCTGCAGGGCTGCTACGTGGAGGTCGACGCATGCCTTCACGAGATTCTACTGCGTCGACCGGGATTCCAGGGAGGAGTCGAGGGTTGGCCAGGCAGTGCTGTGCAACCTGTTCGCCTGAAGATGGGCCTGGTGAGGAAGTAAGAGTTGCTTAATGTTGAGTTCATGAAATGCTTAATGATGAGCCTTGCCACCTCCCGTGGTTGTGCATGTGTGTACTGCGATGTATTCTTGTATTCATGAGCATGTGAATCCATGCCAGACCCATGCTGGAGAACAACAGTTGCAGGTAAGTAACTTGTTCCTTGCCCTGCAAAGCCATGTCTATGCAAATCGCCTCAAGACCTTAATCAGTGCTTCGGCCCTTAGACGGGTTTGAACAACCAGTCCCGACCCCTGCTGAGATCCAACGGCTTGAAGCACTCATAACCGTCTTAGCACCATACTGTCGGCTAGGCAGACATCATCCTGGCTCTTTCGCTGCTTTAGTTCCATCCCGTCTTCGCTTATGGGACAGGAAGTCTTTCCCTGCAGTTACAGTTCTCCACCACGAGGAGGGTTCTTCTTTTTTCTCACCACAAGGGTCGTCCTGTTTTTTTCTTTAAGTGGCCATCTCTGTTCGCTGCCTGCATCATCACATCCTGGGAGTCCTCGGAGGTCGTCGGATTGGTTTTCCAGATATCTGTGTCCTGGGTGTCCAGAATCCAGATCTGGTCCATCAGAGCATTTTACCACGAACTAGCCACCCAAAAACCTGACTCCTAAAGTGAACTCTGCACCAATGACCCTTGGGCTTCCTCCAGCGGAACCAAGGCACAAACTGGGAAGGCCCAGCAATTTCAGGAACTCCTATGGTGGTCTTTGAGTAAGTGAATCGGAGTACCTATCGGTTTAACCCCCTACCTCTCCATGCTGCCTCTATTGGGGTTGTATGGGTGTAATGTCCTAGGCCTATCTCTCCCTTGCCTAGCCTTTTACGGTGGTGTTCGGGCCTGGTAGCCTCCCATGGGTCTCCTCTACGGTGGCTGTAATGGGAAAGTGTCTTTAAATGACCTTTTTCTTGATTTTACTGTTTTGCTGAACTTTGAAACACTAACAAACTACTGGTTTGCTCTAGCCAACACTTGTCCAATCTTCCTAAAGGGACTCTTACCCTCCGTAAAATACTTTTATTTGGACCTGTGACTCAGACCTCTAAGCTACTTTTCTAGCTGGGGAAGGACGTTTTAATGATTGCAAACACCATACAAAACCTTTAATAAAAGTCCCAACACCTTTATTCACCACATATTAGTTCCCAAAGTATTGATTACTCACCTAGTTTGATTTCTGTATTCACTTGCTTTGCTATACTTAGTCTATTGCAAAGTGATTTGAACAGAGCACGCCAAGGTGTATGTGTATTTCTGATGCTTGTTAATCTGCTTAGAATCGCATGCTGTGCATATAGTACAAAATTGATTGGTAAGCGCAGAGTATTGCATCTTTTCTTTCTAAGATCAAGAAGGGACGTCGCATGGCCGTGACTGTAACACTATCCCTAACGTGACATGTAGCATACCCAAGGTCCCTCAGATTGTTTTTTTCTGCCCAACTAGTTGGTGGCCTTATGCAGAGCTAACGAGTTGATACTGCTCGTTACTATTTATTTGTGCCACGACCGATGGTCGTCTAGTCTTTGCTACTTTTTGACTACTTCGTGGGTGCCTACGCTGAATACACCCACTGCTGTTCGCAGACTGGTGCATTGATCGGCGTCTGTCGACCGCCTCGCCTCAGCCCTCCGGCCAGCCCCTTACAGTAGGGAGAGTGGGGCATTGGGTTGGTTGGGGATGCATTTCCTTTTCCTCTCTTTCCCTCTTTGTTCTGGCTGCCGCCTTCTACCTCTGCTATGCAGAGGACACCATTTAAATGTTGTCCATCTGGCAATGGAAAATTCCCATGGAAAGACGCCCATTGCAGGTGCAATAGGTTCTTACCTCGTGGCCACGACAAGCGTTCCTGTAACTCCTGCAAACTTTTGTCTCAAGATGTTAAAGGACAGGCGGACATGTGGGGTACATTGACCCACTGAGCAAAACTCCCATCCATGATCAAGCTGCACGTCAGCAGTTCACAGCAAAATGACTGCGCTGGCTTCTTGGAGCACCATTGCCCCGCATCAAAACTAAGTTTTGCAGCTACCCTAAAGAATAATGATGGCTGCACCATCTTGCCAAACAACTATCCATTGCACTTTTTGTTCTCGCACTTGCACAATCTGAATGACAATAGGCCTAGTAAGAGTGTCCTGTGTACAGGCACGTTATAAATGACTTTTATCATTTTATCACAGATGCATAGAAAATAACCAATGACGCAGTAAGAAATGGCTAGACTGGCAGCACCCAAATGCCAATCAAGCCAGGTAATTACACTTAGAAGGACTGCTCTATCAGAAATGCCCAGTTAAAGAAAGTCCTACTAAACTGGGGAATGACTAGACTGGCTGCACCAAAATGCATATCGAGCCACTAATACCACATATCATGCCTATTTAGCCAGGACATGGACAACCATTATGATTTATGGCACAATCCTGCCCCCCTACACATCCCCTCTTCTTCCCAGCCTCCAAAATCAGTTCCATGGCCCAGAATTACCTCCACGTCCCTTTTCCTTGTCCCAGAGCTTAGCTATGAGGCTCCTTGCCTTATAGGTAAATACTGGGATGAGGAAGAGTGGGACTGGGAGTAATGAAGAGTACATGTAACCAAGACAGGCATTACCTCCATGTACCTCTACCTCATCCCAGTACTTGTGTATGAAGCAGAATGGCTCGTACATAGACTGCCCCATACATAAGTACTGGGATGAGGAAGAATAGGACTACGAGTAATGAAGATTACCAATAAGTAATCAAGCCATTAAACACAAGTAGTGGCGCAACACCATTGAGTTGACTGTGCTTCAGCACTCCCGCCCCCCCCCCCCCCCCCCCGCCCCCTGTGAAATGTTGGGCCCTGTTGACTCGGCCGGACTGACCTTTAGAGCAGTTGCGGGACAGAACAGGGCACAGATGTTAAATGGCACTTGGGTTTTGCTCTTAACAATGGCCCAGCAATTACCAACATAAAGCATTTCACTGTTAGTACCTGCATGCAAATACCACATTTTTTAGGCAATTGAAATTTTGATGTGGGTTTAGTACTTGCGTCCCAGGGGAGTGATTGGAAGGGTAGAGATGGAACAGGAGACTGCTCGTTCTCGCAGCAGTCCTTATGTGGGTGCTTTCAGACTTAAAGGAGAGAGTTAACTGCTTGTAACATTGAAGCTGCACTAGAATAGTCTCATTAAAATGCCTAAAGTAGTTAGATGCCCCCACACAAATAAGTTTGCCCCTCCCATCATCCATGAAAGTAGTGCCTCTCCCAACATTTGAAGGGTTAGCCCGCGAAATGTAGGTTTTATTGCGACCCTGAACACAAGCACACACAACATTCACCATATACACATACGCACATTCAGCCATCCATACATTTGTGTGCAACCCTTTCACCATGCACTCAGACACGCACATGTCATGGGATTGAGGGGAGCCCTATTACTTCAAAAAGAAATTGGGGCTCTTTACAGGTCCTGCAGTAACCATGCTGGTGCTACTGGTGGGTTGCGGCCGGACCTGTAAAAAAATGACCGCCACCTGACTTCCTGGTGCCACTGGGGTATTCCAAGACCAGTGGCCGGGAAGTCAGGCGCCGGTAATTTCATTAATCCTCATTCCTGTGGAGTCCCATAGGACTCCACGGGAATGGGGACACAGAAGCACCAGCGTCATTTTTAACAGTGCTGGTGCTTCCGTGACGGGTCTGCCTACCATGGCTGCTGCCCCGGCAGGCAGACCTGTAATGTTGGTCCAGAGACAGTGGTGCCAGTAAGCTTACAGGCACCGCTGTTTCCGGACCGGCATGGTCAGAATGAGCCCAATTGTTTCTTTTTGAAGTCACTCTGACTTCATTAAGAAATATTTTCTGTTAAAGACCGAACCATAAAAGAAACTATTTTTTTAAAGTCATGGGGCCCCCTCCACCCCACGAAATGGAGGCCTCCACCCTAGGGTCTTCCATGTCATGGGTGGTGGTAGCCCTCAGACTTCAAAAAGAAAGT
The DNA here is from genome assembly GCF_040938575.1 of Ambystoma mexicanum. NCBI lineage: Eukaryota > Metazoa > Chordata > Amphibia > Caudata > Ambystomatidae > Ambystoma > Ambystoma mexicanum. The sequence continues at coordinate 235,055,176 of NC_090934.1, forward strand.
TTCTTTTTGTAGTCCCTCTGTCTTCATAAAGAAATGATTTCTGTTACAGAAATCATTGCTTTATGAATCCAGAGTGAATTCCACATTTTTCTATTTTTGGGGGAAAAAAACAGCATTTTATTTTTCTCCAAGTTGGGCCCCCTCCCAGGACATGTGCTGGCGGGGCCCTGGCGTGAATCACACACGCCAGGAATCTTTCAAACAGAGGGGTGATTCGCCAGTGGCAGAACATACCTCCAAACGCACTCATGCACTCAGCGGGAACCACGCTGGTTTCAGGCCGCTACAGCCCCGACTCCTGGCATTCAGGCATCCAGTGGCCAAAGATAGTCACCTACTGTTTAAAACACAAAGGAGCAAGGGAAAGTCATTTCACTCCTCATATCTTCAAGGTAAACAAAGACGACCTCAATTTTGTGAAATGGAGCAGGGGTTCAAAAGGACCCAGCCAGTGGCGTAACACAAGATGTGGGGCCCCCCCTGCGAGCCATGCTGAGGGGGCCCCCCAACTAAGCAACAAATCAAGAGTCGCGCCACACTCTGGGCCGGCCTAGATTATCACACTTGCACAATACGTACAAACGTGCTGCTGAACGTATATGCCGCACACTGCACTAGGAGAAAGATATAAATATGTATTTTAACATAACATACAGCACACTGTCTGAGAAAAATTGGCTAAAAAGCCAGAGTGTTTGCAATTGTTTTGTAGGGTAACACCAATCCAATAGATGCAAGTCACCAACAGTGCACAGGAACATTAATGCTTTGCTATTAAAAATTCCATGCCACAATGAAAACATGTCCAACTGGCTGCACAATGTAGACCAGTGTAGACATGTAATAACAATATAGTCAAGCTTGCCAGGCCACATTTAGACATATCTAGACTGGTTGCACCAAAATGGCAGTCGAAGCAATAACCCTCATCAAGAATAGAACACACATTCAAGCCTGTGTCTCTGGGGCCTCGAACAACACGGCCAAACTCTTTAAAATCTGAAAAGAACTGGTCAATCCTGTTGCAGTCTTTACGTCTCCTGTTCCCTCCCAGGCCCTCTGTATGGCTCTGTCATCTCACTTCTACGCTAAAACTCAGGACATCCTGTCCTCAATCTCCTCTCCCGGCCCCCCTTTGGCCATCTCTACCTCTCTTCCTCCTTCCTCCTCTTTCTCTCTGACAACACCTGATGAGGTTTCTAGACAAGTCCGATCTATGAAAGTGTCATCCAAACAGGTGCTCTCCAACTCCCACAGAACCATCAAGAACCATATTGACACCCTCGCTCCAGCCTTGACCGATTTCTGTAATCACTCTTTCCCCTCTCTCGTTAAGCACTCCCTTATGCACCCACTCCTCAAGAAGCTTTCTGCCGATCCTGCCTGCCCGGCAAACTATCGCCCAATCTCCATCACCCCTTTCCTGGGCAAACTGTTGGAAAAGCTGGCAATCTCCCAGCTTACTCTCCACACGGAATCTGTTGGTTGTCTCCATGACCATCGGTCTGGCTTCAGAGCTGCCAGAGACACGGAAACTGCTGTCCTGAACACCTGTGATTCCAGCATTGATTCCAGCATCTCTAACCTTGATTCCAGCATTCCTTCTGTCTTTATCCTCCTTGATCTTTCATGTGCTTTTGACACAGTCAACCATGCCATCCTGATCAATCCTGACCAATCGACTCCATGAGAACCTGGGCATCACGGATCAGGCCCTTGAGTGGCTGACCTCCTTCCTCTTGGACTGCCCCTCCCAGGTCCAACTTGGTCCCTTTCTCCCCGCTCCATCCTCTCACTCTGGTTTTTCAACCTCTATATGGCCCCTTTGACCTACCTGATCTCTACATTCTCCTCTAACTTTCAGTGTTATGCGGATGACACTCCGCTTTCCTTCAGGCTCCCCTCATACTCCTCATCTCTTGCTCATTCGCGACTGTCTATCCGTGATTCAGGATTGGTGTGCCTCCAACGATCTCTGCCTTAATGTCAGTAAGATGGAGATCCTTCTCATTTGGACTCCTGCCCCTGCTTTCCCTGTCTAACTCTGGCCGCCCGCATTGGGCCCTCTTCCTTCGCCTTCCTGTGAGGCAAACAACACTGGTGTCCTCTTTGACTCCACTCTCTCTTTCTCTCCTCACATCTCGGAGATCGCCAAGAAGTCCCACTACCAGCTGCTCCTCCTCAAAGGGACTCTTCCCTTTCTCACTTTCCCCCAGAAGCTCACTGTCTGCAGAGCCCTGGTTCTCTCTAGGCTAGACTACTGCAACAGCCTCTTTCTCAATCTGCCTTCCTCTACTATCCAGCCCCTGCAACTAATCCAGAACAGGACTGCGAGACTTATCCTTGGCCTCAAGCACAGGGATCGTATCTCTCCAGCCCTGAAATCTTTCCACTGGCTCCCAGTTGCTGCAAGTATCAAGTTCAAGACCCTTTGCATTGTCCACAAGGCTTTCTGGGCCCGGGGCCCGCACTACATCCAACGCTCTCTTCCAAAATATCTTCCTTCTCGAGGTCTTAGCTCAGCTACCTGCAACTCTCTAAGGGTTAGACGCTTCTCCAGGCAGAGAGTGGGGGGTAGATCTCTCTCCTCTGCAGGTTCCTCCCTCTGTAATAGCCTCCCTTCCACTCTCAAGCTTTTGCTGACCACCAGAAGTTCTGGAAGCAGCTCCAAACTTTCCTCTTCTCCTCTGCTTTCTCTCTCTCCCTCCACTGCTGGCCTACCTGACCTACCTGTTTGCTTTACTGACTGGTTGCTTGGCTACCCTCGGAGTCTCACTGAGTCGAGACTCTTTCTTGATCAGTCACCCTTGCACTGCCTCTGGTCCTACCATGCACTTAGGGGCTGGGGCTGTAACTGTAACCCTACAGTCCCTTGTTCTCCTTGCAGTACCCAGAGCTGTGCTGCCCTGACAGCACTTACTCAGCCTTTCTGCCCTGTTTTTCCCCAGCCTTCTCCCTTGCACTTCCCCCGTCCCTTTCCCCTTGCGCTTCTCGTTATCGCACTTCCACGATCTGAATGACGCAAGGCCTAGTGAGATTATTTGTCTTGTCCTCCCTCTATCTTCATCCCTTGTCTTGTCACGCCTAGAAACACTTGTGTGCAGGTGCGTTATGACTTATATCATATCATTTGATCACAGATGCCCAGAAAAATATACAATGCCGAAGTAAGAAATGGCTAGACTGGCAGCACCCAAATGGCAGTCTAGCCAGGTAATTCACTTAGCGAGGACTGCCTTATCATAAATGCCCCATTAAAAAAAAAAGTCATACCAAACTGAGGAATGACGAGCCTGGCTGCACCAAAATGCCTCTCTAGCGATTAATACCACATATCGTGCCTGCTTAGCCTGGACATGGACAGCCACTATAATTTGTTGTACAATCCTGCCCCCACGGCACATCCCCTCTCCCTCCCACCCCAACCTCCAAAATCAGCTCCTTGGCCCAGAATTACCTCCATTTCCCTCTTCCTTGCCCCAGAGCTTAAGGTTGAGGCTCCATGCCGCATAGGTAAGTACTGGGATGAGGAAGAGTGGGACTAGGAGTAACGAAGATTACAGGTAGCTAAATCAAGCATTCCCTCCATGTACCTCTACCTCATCCCATTACTTGTGTATGAGGCAGAGTGCCTTATACACAAGTACTGTCTCATACACACTGGGACGAGGAAGAATAGGGCTAGGAGTAATGAAGATTACCAATAAGTAATCCAGGCATTAAACACTAGTATTGGTGCAACACCATTGAGTTGACTGGGATTCAGCACTCCCCCTACTCCACCTTAAATGTTGGGCTATGTTGACTAGAACTGGCTGACCTTCAGAGCAGTTGCCAGACAGAAAAGGACACACATGTTAAAACAGCACATGGGGTTCTCTGTTAACAAGAACCCACAAATGACTAACATAAAAAATTCACTGTTAGTACCTGCATTCAAATGCCATTTTTTTTTTTTAGGCAATTGAAATCGTGATGTGGTTTTAATACTTGCATGCCAGGGGAGTGATTGGAAGGGTAGAGGGGGAACAGGAGACCACTCCTTCTCACGGCAGTCCATAAGTGGGTGCTTTAAACCTTAAAGGAGAGAGTTAACTAGTTGTAACATTGAAGCTGCACTAGAATAGTCCCATAAAAAATGCATAAAGAAATTAGATGACCCAAACAAATAAGTTTGCCCCTCCTCCACCGCCCATGAAGATGTCACCCCTCCCAACATTTGAAGGGTTAGCCCCCGAAATGTAGGTTTTGTTGCGCCCCTGAACGCAAGCACACACACACCATTCACCCTATACAGACACGCACACCCAGCCATCCATACATTTAAGTGTGCACCCTTTCACCATACAGGCACACCCAGGCAGGCACCCATACATTTACGTGTGCACTCTTTCAACATACTCACCCACACACACATCATGGGGTCGAGGGGAGCCCTAACACTTAAAAAAGAAATTGGGCCTCATTACAACTATGCCAGACTGTAAACAACGGTGCTGGCAAGCTTACCGGCACTGTTGTTTCCGGGCTGGAATATTACAGCTCTGCGGGCGGTTGCCGTCCTGCCCGGCAGGTCAGACCTGGCGCCGACGAGGCTCCAGTGGAGGAGCAAACATCGCGCCCGTCGCAGCCAGTGCCCGAGCCTCAGGATAACACGGTGGCCATTTTGATGGCAATCCAAACCTTATGCAGAGAGATAAGGACGAGATTACCCCTAACCCCAACGGAAATCCAGCAGAACCAGACCCGTCGGGAAGCCCTCCTAATAAGCGGAGGAGAGTTCACCCCCTGCCTTTCCAGCCCTCGCGGCCCACTCGCGGCTTCATCTCCTTCCCCTGATCCTAGGGATGACACGGGAACGGATACGGCCACGACGGGGACGGATGACGACGGTGGTGACGACGGGATGGGCCTTCCATCACCACTCCTTCGGGCCTCCCCGCCCAACGAAATTGGCTCCTTCCACGCCATGATTGCCAGGGCATCCGAGCTTTTTCGGCTCTGCCCTGAGGAACAGAAGGAAGGAAGGTTTCCTCTATCAGCGGCGCAAGGCCAAGAGGAAGACAGTCCTCGCAGTACCATTGATTGACGATATCTGGGAGGAGGGGATTTGCTCTCCTGAAGAACCCGTCCACGACGCCTGCCAAGAGGGATCGGTACGAGAAGTAGTTCCGGGTCCCCAATTCCGCCCCTTTATGTCTTGGGGCACAGCCAAACCCGGATTCAGTCATCTCAGGGGCGTCATCCTCAACTTCGACCTCCCCACCCGACGGCGAGGGGAAGAAGCTGGACGCCATGGGACGACGAGTCATCTCGTCTGCGGTGATGACAATTAAGGCGGCCAACGCCCTAGCGATTGTGGCCCGCTACGACAGGGAGCTGTGGTACAAGATCGCTCCCCTGCTGGACTTCCTACCGGACGACAAGAGGTTGGAGGCCCTGGAGATCCTGCAGGAAGTTGAGGTGGCGTCGGACCATGCCATAAACCGTTATGCCACAGACATCGCTGACACCGGATTCCGCCAGTTGGGCAACAGTGTTTTCCTTCGACGGCTGGGATGGCTCAAGGCAACTGATTTCGGCCAGGACGTGCAAACCTGAGTTTTGGACATGCCCTTCGGGAACAACCTGTTTGGAAAAACAGTGGATGAGTCCCTTCAGGCCATCAAGACCGACACAGAGACGGCTCGGGCCTTGGGAGTGTTGCAGTAACGACGGCCGCCCTTTTGGAACGCCAGAGGCAGACAAAGTGCCTCCAAGGGATCCCGCGGTGGCTCCTCAACGTACCGCCAGGCGGCCCGCTCCTCGTCGCAGGAGGCCTACAGAGGAAGCGGCAAGTGAGAAGGGTCTTGTTGTCGTCGCCAAGGAGGCCAAGGCGGCCAGGCCGCCTCCAAGCAGGACTGAACCAGCCGTAGTATCGGGCCCCCACCTGAGCACCCTGGTGGGAGGCCAGCTGGCAAAGTTAATCAGTGTGTGGGAGTCCATCTCCACCGACCGTTGGGTGCTAGATGCCCTGGCCCACAGGCACACTCTCTCGAATTTCTAAGGAAGTGCCCCTGCATTCCTCCTGTGGCCAGGAAGGAATCGCGTCCCTCAACTGCTGTTAGAAGTAAGGGCGATGCTCAAGAAAGTTGCCATCGAGCTCGTCCCCAAGAGGCTCAGGGGCTCCAGAGTATACTCGAGGTACTTCTTCGTCAGAAAGAAGACAGCTGGTTGGCGCCCCATCCTGGACCTGCGGCAGTTAAACAAATACATCAAGGCGCAAAAGTTCAGGATGGTCACCCTCCAGCACGTGCTGGGACAGCTGGAGGAGGGCGACTTCCTATCGTCGCTGGACTTGGAGGATGCTTACTTCCACATCCCCATTCTAAAAGGACACCGAATGTTTCTCAGATTCGTAGTCCAGGGGCGGCACTACCAATTCAAGGCCCTGCCATTCGGGCTGAAGTCGGCACCCAGGGTGTTTACCAAGTGCCTCGCACCATTGGCGGCACGGCTGCGCCTGCGGGGGATCCACGTCTACCCTTAGCTGGACGATTGGCTCATCCTTGCAAGGACAAGAGAACTCGCCGTCGAACACACAGCGGAGACTGTCCAACTTCTCACGGACCTAGGATTCTCCATAAACTACTCGAAATCCCACCTGGTCCCGTCGCAGGTCGCACTATTTCTGGGAGCCAAACTGGATACAGTGGCGCGATTGGTCTCGCCATCGGAGGAAAGGACGAAGGTCATCTTGGACGAGGGGCAGCGCCGGCTGGCCACGGACATGGCCAGGGTGAGATCCATCAAGGCCCTACTCGGAATGATGTCCTCATGCATCTACCTGGTGCGCCTGTGCAGACTACGGATGTGTCCTCTACAAGAGTTCCTCGACGCCTGTTGGATACAAGCGACGGGCAGCTTCGAAGACAGGATCCCGCTCAACGAGGCTTTCCGCCAAGCGATCCGATGGTGGGGCACCCGTGCGCATCTCGCGGCGGGCAAGGACTTTCAGACCCTGGTACATTAGGAGATGGTGACGATGGACGCCTCCCTGGAGGGATGGGGAGCACACATCGGAGATCTTCACGCGAGAGGCCTATGGCTCCCGGAGGAGAGGTCACTCCACATCAACATGCTGGAGCTCCGAGCAGTGTTCTGGGTCCTCAGGTCGTTTCTCCCGTCCCTCAAGGGCAAGGTGGTGAGGATCTTCACCGACAACACCACCACAATGTTCTACATCCGGAAGCAGGGAAGCACCAGATCCTCAGCCCTGTCCAAGGAGGCCCAGGATCTGTGGCACTGGGCCGTCGCCCAGGGGATGTTTCTGGTGCCCTTCCATCTAGAAGGAATAAAGAACGTCATTGCCGACTCACTCAGCAGGGAGCTGCCCTCGTGCCACGAGTGGGAGCTGCGTCAGGATCAGGTGGATCGACTTTTCCAACGATGTGGCAAATCCCACATCGACCTGTTTGCGACGGCGACAAACTCCAAGTGCCAGAGGTTCGCCAGCAGGTTTCCCCAGCCGAGGTGCATGGGCGATGCTTTCTTTTTCCCCTGGGACAGCCTGTTCCTGTATGCATTCCCTCCATTGCCGTTGATGCTCCGACTCCTCAACCAACTCAAGAGGTCCCGGTGCAGGATGATCCTCGTTGCACCGGCGTGGCCGAGACCGATCTGGTTCCCGGACCTTCTGGACTTGTCAGCGTCCCCCCCCCAGGCAGACTGTCGACGGTCGCAGATCTTCTCTCCAGAGAAGGAGGCGCCATCCTCCATCACGACCGAGTCCCTGAACTTGCAGGCCTGGCTCCTGCAGCACTAGAGTTCGGAGGGTACGATATCCCGGCGGACTACAAGGATGTGCTTGCAAGGGACAGGGCGTCCTCAACTCTAAAGTGCTAAGGACACAAGTGGAAGAGGTTCTCTGGCTGGTGCTGTGCACAGAGGATTAACCCTCTGCGAATTACGGCCCCTCAAGTGCTGCTGTACCTGCTGTCGCTGGCCAAGGCGGGGCTAGCTCACGCTTCCATCAAGATCCATCTTGCAGCGATTTCACTTTACACCAGAACTATGGGACGGTCATCTCTGTGGTCTCATCGCCTGGTGAAGGAATTTATGAAGGGACTGTTCCGGTCGTTCCCACCGGTGAAGGCTCTGGCCCCGGCATGGGAGCTCAATGTGGTGCTGACCAGGCTCATGGGGCCGCCATTCAAGCCTCTGCATTCGGCACCATTGAAATTTCTGTCGTGGAAAACAGCGTTCCTTGTGGCCATCACCTCCGCACGACGAGTGGGAGAGATTCAGGCCCTATCCTGCAAGCCTCCATACTTGACTTTCCACGAGACGAGGGTGGTGCTGAGGACACACCCCTCCTTCATGCCCAAGGTGCCGTCTGACTTCCATCTCAACGAGCCCTTGGTGTTGCCAGTTTTCTTCCCGTCGCCTTCGTCGCCGGCCAAGAGGACTTTGCACTCGCTGGATGTAGCTAGAGCGCTGAAGTTCTACGTGAACCGCACAGAGTTTTCGGAAGTCATCATAGCTTTTTGTGAACTTTGGACCTGTGAATCAAGGGAAGGCCCTCTCGAAGGCTTCCATTTCCAGATGGCTCTCCGACTGCATCATGCACTGTCATTGGTTGGCAAACCGACCGTTGCCCGGCCGTCCGAGAGCCCATCCGAGCAGAGCTATCGCTGCTACTACAGCTTTCTTGTCTGGGGTGGCCCTGCTGGACATCTGCAGGGCTGCTACGTGGAGGTCGACGCACGCCTTCACGAAATTCTACTGCGTCGACCAGGAGTCCAGGGTCGGCCAAGCAGAACTGTGCAACCTGTTCGCCTGAAGGTGGTCCTGGTAAGGAGGTAAGAGTTGATTAATGTTGAGTTTATGTAATGCTTAATGTTCAGCCTCGCCACCTCCCGTGGTTGTGCATGTGTATACTGCTATGTATTCTTATATTCATGAGCATGTGAATCCATGCCAGACTCCATGCTGGAGAAGGAACAAGTTACTTACCTGTAACTGTTCTCCAGCATGGGTCTGGCATGGATTCACAAGCGAACCCCCCCTCCTACCCCGCTGCGGCTCTTCACTTGGTCATACTGCCACTTTACGTGCTACCAAATCTGAGGATGGCTGCCAGGGGCGGGACTTAGGGAGAGGGCAGTCATTGGCTGGGGGCAGTATGACCCAGAGACCAGTGATTGGTTACTACTAAGAAAGACAGATCAGAAACGAAACTGATACTGATTTTTTCTTTACCGAGGATTCCCAGCCTGACGACAGGGAATATTAATGAGCATGTGAATCCATGCCAGACCCATGCTGGAGAACAGTTACAGGTAAGTAACTTGTTCCTACCATGTGATGCCATATTAGACAGGCAAAAATGCCACCACACCCCTACCCTCATGACTAACCGAGATACCGTTTCATTTACCCCAGTCTTAGGCGTCATAAGTACCTTTATGACAGAGCCCATAAAAAGATTCATAGGAAGGCTTTAGATTGAGCCTGTCTGGGAGGACAAAGGACAAAACCCAGAAAAGCTTGCCAAATGTATATGGTTCGATCATTAGGTAAAATGTGGACCTACTATCAAACACTTGTAGCGGTTACATGCACTCCACACAAGTGAATTTATCATCTAGGCAGCAGTATGTATCTGCCAAATGCAGCGATCTATAGAACCAGAAAACCACCTCTGTGCATGTGGCCCAGCAAGTAAGCCGACCCTGTCCTTGGTACTTAAACCTTGAGGACCTGTTGCTGAACAGGAGAGCGTGACTGTACAGAGCATGTTCCTTCTGTGCAGTATGCATAATCATAACAAAATATATATTAAAATTGAAAAAGGTGGTTGTGCTCACATGTAGTTTTTCTTCTCCTGCATACATAACGCACACACTCAACCACTTGACTAGTTTCCCACCTCGGCCTCTTTCACATGGGTTACTCATTCTGTGCCATGGCATTGCCACGCGTTGGGACCTCTCCGGGACTTGCATCCAATTGACTTGTGTCCTAAGGAAGTAGTGTTGGACGTGAGATAAAGATCCCATGGTGCTTTGGTTGGATTTCCCCTGCTTTCTAGACCACATTCTGGCATCCCTTTTAAGGCCACTAGGTAGGTCAATTGCCACTGCCAGTGATGTGGACACAGGTTCGAATACTGACAATGCCAGCGTGCTCGTTTGCCCTTTCGATGTCGATAATATGAGAACCATGAACTTTGCATAGTGTGGGAATAAGCACCAGAATAGTTTGCGTTCCACCACGCATGTCTTTCATTTTCCTGCCTCCAAATGTTTTGCAGAGCAACACCTTCAACACTGACACAAGACACCTGCAACAGACTGAGCTCTGCCTCCATTATAGCAGTCAGGAGAACGAACTTGACTCCAAAATCACTTTTGTAACTGTGGTGTTAGTGCCATATAAATGCACATATTTTTTTTTTGCCACATAAATAGATCTATCCTGAAGTCGCATTGTGTATTTGGGAATATATATGGAAAGTATCTGATAACACCAAGTTTAGTTTACCTATACCACCAGTCTTTGTGAGAGTGAAAAATGAATGAGTAACTAGGCTGCTAGATTTCTAATTTTAAAGCCAAATCTAACTGAAGGGAGGGTGTGGTGTGGACGTGAGTAATGTGCAGCAGAGAAGATGAATGGCAGCAGGGTTTGAAATGCCTGTGTGAAGATCTAAGCTCCTTGGGCTCAGCACTTTAATGTGCTCTTCACTTTTCCTCTAATAATTAGGCATTTATATAGCGCTACGAACCCTCGGGTATCTGAGCGCTGCTAATTATTACCCGCGGTGTGTGATGCTCATTTATCGACCTCGGAAGGATGAAAGGCTGAGTTTGGCCTTGCGTTTAACAGGCTCTGCACAATGTCAAAACGAGCGCTCTACTCGCTGTGCCACTTGACCGGCTGTGATCTGTATTCCTCGACTTATTACCTCTCTGCCACCTCTGAGTTATAAACATTTGCACATGCACAAATGCCAGAACTAGGATCTGCTAGGGTTCCTTTAAAATTGTTAATGCGTTTATAAAATGTAGGCTACCGTGAGAGCAGTTGTGTTTTTGAGTTGTGGTTTTGGGGTAGAACGGGCAGGGACAAAAGCTGGTTATCTACTATTGCTACACAGCTCTGGTATTTAGGGTACAGATATGAGGAGAATGTCTGCCACAGCTAATGGGCCCTCTTATGGGGTAAATATCAAGTGTTGATGTAAACAGTCTGCTTTAGTGCCACCTTCTGGAGGTAGGGTACAGAGCAGTCTGTTGGCCACAGTGACTCTAGGTTGATCATGGTGGGAGGGAGAAGGGAGAGGTGGCGGCGTATGGATGAGCATGTTGGTCAAGCTGTCTGCAACATTGACACCACTTTGCTTTACAGATTGGTTGGTATTGGAATAGATTGCTGTAGCAACAGCTGTTTGGGGGTACAGTCGGAGCATACTCTCAGCTACACATACTCTGTAGAGTTCTGAGTACACATCTGCAACCATGGAACCTTGCTGTTTACTAAGGCACAGGTGGGTGTTCAACTATAGTGCCGCTGGACTGGGTTTAATAGCCAGCAGATATTTTGTACACTGCCACAGTGACGCCCTTTTATTGTTAATGGTCTGGATCATGTGTGAAAGCATGGTTGTCAGTGGTCTGGGGGCTACAAATATTCTGTCGTTGGAGCAGACCGTACATAATAGTGACATTGTGCCCATGCCTTTCCTTGTTTAATTTTAATTGACTATTGCAGTTGAAGATTTTCCAAGAACCACAATCACCTAAATGAGCTGACAATGTACACGCGTATGCAAATAATAAAAAGTAATCTTCATAGTAAGTATACTGTAGTTTCAAAAGAATTTCATGTGGGAGATTATTTGCCCCATAGATTAGTTAGGCTGACATTTGTCAAAAGGCTGTGGTGCATCCGATATGCATGTTTCTGGAGTTTATCCAGCTGCTTCGAGTCCCATGCTATGTATAGTCCGCCATCTAGTGGTTAGCTCAGAGTATTACGTCTTTTTCTAAATCCAAAAAACCGGGCGTCCACTGGGGCATTACTGTAACAGTTTATGCCTATCCTACATGTACAGCGACCCGCAATCCTTCACACGTCAGATTTTATTTTTCCACCATCGCTTGGCAACAACTTGGAGATGGAGAGACATTTTCAACATCATTTTAGACTCGAGGCCTACAAAATCTGAGTCCGGACAAGAATGACGGTGGCAAGAGAAATCGACGGCTACAACATCAAGGTGGGGGCGGGGTCATTACCCTCATAGTTCCCCCACATTAAGGCCGCGTTGAAACCTCTATTCCTTTATGGAGAACACATTTAAGTTTTGGCCATGGTGTAATTTTAAATTTTCTTGGTGGGATACACACAAGATGTCTAATCACTGTTTAGCCTGAGACCACGCCGAAAAACGCAGCCAGGTGTGTAAGCAGTTCAAGCCCAAATTTCGTAGAGTGCAGACAAACTCTGGGTGCCGTACGCAATGCATGCATAGTAGGCACAGGGCAAGACTGCAACCGTGGTAAGCATGGATTCGGGAGCATGCAGGCCCGCAGGAAGTGCCCCACTCACCTCACGAGTCATAGGACCTCTCAGAGGACTCTGACTAACACTTAAACCCTCAAGAGGACATTGATCCTGGCGATTATACTATGCCCTCAACAGATGAACCACTGGTGTTGTCATGCCACCCAGAAGACATTGTCCTTTACTCTGACTTGGTCACAAGGGCAGCTCAAACATTTCGTATTACGGCACAAGAATCTACTAAACTAGCCCTCATAGAGGATTTATTTGAAGAGAAGAAACAGGTTTCCCACTGCATACCACCATTAGATGTCTTAAAGAAAAGGATTAGCCCCTCTCCATTAAAACCAGCTTCCACCAGGCCAATGAACACTAGGGTGGAGAAAAATATAAACCCTTGCCTGCTGACCCTCTAAACATAGGGGGCCAACATACACTGAATTCATTAGTAGTAACTAGAGCGTGGAAGAGGGCAACCCTACCAATTTCAGTCACTAAAAATCTGCTAGATAAAGAAAGCAGACGCATATATACTCTGGGATAAACAATGTCTGTGGCATACAGCGCTACTATTGCTAACACTATGGCGCTAATGGGCAGGTAAAATCACTTGCACGTGTACTTGATCCTTTTCCTGTGAGGCTTGAGAGGTGAGCCCACTATGCAATACCCTCCCTAAGGATAGAGGCGAACAGGACCTCAACTGGAGAGATCCTCCCCATGGGGGCAAGGACTCTCGTTTTGGGGAAGAACTCCCTAAGCCACATCCCACTAAACCTCCTTCCTTAACATCCTATGAAGAAAGGGAAGAGCCACCACCCAGAATTTTTGTTATCCAAATCCCATGATACCTGCAAAGGAAATGTTATGTCATACTGAGGTGAAGAAAACCAGTGGAAGGATAATGTGTCAAAAGCAAAGGAAGGAATTCAACACTACATTGGGGGAGTCCCCCGGTCGTGTAATAAGAGGCAGAGACCTAGACATACATGATGGCATGACCACAAACAGTCCGTGGTGGACATGCTGGTGCATTAACCATGCCAACACCACTTTTGCAGAGAGCGAGAACAAAGCCAACTGAGGGAAGAAACTTTCAGAGCCCTGACAAGAAATTGCACAGAAACCAAAGATCCAACCTGACAGCTGACCAGAAGGGTCCTGCAAGGGTGTACCGCCCGGTGATGTTATCCCTGATGAGTACGTAATGGGGAAAACGGGAGACCCAGCAAGGGGACAGAAGATGATTGGAACATTCCTACTCATCCCAGTCCAAATAAGATATCAGGTGGGTGTGAGAAGAGTTATTATTGGGATGCTTGTCCCAGTCAAGATACAATATCGAGAGTGCGTGAAAAGAAAAATAATTATTACTGGAATGCTCATACTCCCAGTGAAAATGAAAGATTAAGGGTGAGCATCATTATTTAAACACTGATGCTCGTCCCAGTCAAGACAGAGTATCAAGAATAAGTAAAGAAAGTGAGAATCATTATTGGAGTGTTCATATTCAACCAAATCCAGGAATGGGTGGACACTGAGTAAAAATAAGCCTTTAAATCTGAATGAAGAGAAAATAATCCGGGAATAAAACGAGAAGTGTGGAAAGGAATAGTTTTAGATTACATGGAACCTGTAAAGATCCAGTGTCAGATATGTGGGACTTGATAAAAGTAGTTACCAAGAAGTACTTGGATTCAGTACTGAACTGAGTGTGATGAAGAACCAGCTCAAGCGTTACGATGATCTAATAGCAGTAGGGTCCAAGTTGGGTAGATTTTGGAAAGTGGACTGGTGTTGGAGTTGGTCTATCACTGACTAGCACCTTAGTTTGGTTAGGCAGGAAACACCCTTAGAGTTTGCATTTTTATTTAATAAACCTATACTAAAATGGCAGACCATAGTCTGTGTCCATCTTCTGACCCACCACACCACCTACACAGGACCCTCGTGAAATATGTGAATAGGGAAGACAGTCAAATGTCATGAACAATGACTCAAACATTTGTGTCCCCTCCCATGCATCCCCATTAGGGGGACAAATAAAATCATTCCCCCACGCATGCGAGGGCATAATGACGCATACGTGGTTGGGCACCGTCCGAGGGTTACTGAATCGAGCTTCTGAAGCCTCTGCTCAGTCTACCACTGCAGGAAAGGAAAATGACAGCAGAGCACTTCTACTTGAAACACTTGTGTGTAGGCATGCTATAAATAAAATATATCAAATCAAGGAGGTCGAGGCACTACTACAAAAGGACGACATAGAACCAGTACTACCACACCAGGTAAATCGGGACATTTATTCTCTATATTTTTTGTCCCCCCAAAAAGGACAAAACAGACCAGTACTATCCTTAAACCCAGCAAAAAAGTACATAAAACCACAAAAGGTAAGGTTGACCACCCTGCAGGAGGTCCTCCCATTACTAAAGAAAGGAATATTCATGACTGCACTAGACATGAAAGATGCAAACTTTCATATTTCTATGTTCCACAGTCACAGAAAATTCCTGAGATTCAAGGTAGGGAGAAACGCTTTCAGTTCAAGATACTACCTTTTGGATTAGCATTGGCACCATGCGTGTTCATGACAGTTCTCTCAGTAATGGCAGCACACATACGCAAGGAGAACATATCAGTCTATCTCTAGACAATTGGCTCATAATAAGCGAGACTCTGCAGTCATGCCTACAAAACACACAGTAAGCGGTAAACCTATTCTACACTGTAGGTTTCACCATCAACTAAACGTAATCAAGCTTAGTGCCATCACAAAAGAAACAGTTCCTGGAGCCATAATGGACTCCGAGCGAGCCAAGGTTTACCCATCGGAAGAAAGTGCAGGTGATCTTAGCACAAATCACCAAATACAACATAGGAAAAAAAGAACAGTACAGAAAATAATGAAACTGTTAGGCATAATTGCATTATGCATATACATTGTCCTGCATGCACGGCTAAAAATGCGTACACTGTAGCAGTGGTTCTCAAGCCAGTGGTCTGACGGAAAGCGATTGGGACTAGTGGTTATAACAAAAGAAGTAAAAACACTCTGCAATGATGGACGAGCAAAATCTCCTTAAAAGGAAGACCATTCAGACAACTGCCAATCCAGATGACGCGGACCACAGATTCTTCACTGCTGGGGTTGGGGTTCTCACTGCCAAGAACTAATAGCCCAAGGAGCAATGGTCACAAAAGGAAATGGAGTACCACCTAACCATAAGCATGGTTTCAAATAAGGTTGATCAACAACACTGTTAGTCAACACTGACAACACCATAGCTATGTCATATACAAACAAGCGAGGGGGAACACACTCCATAGCACTGTCCAAATTAGCACTGGAGATCCAGAATTGGTGCATCAAAAAGAGGCATTTACATACAAGCACATGTTCCCCGGGAGAACTGCCTAGCAGAGAACCTAAGCAGATTGTTAAAACAAAATCACAAATGGGAGGTAAACACAGCCACACTCGGACAAATCTTCAAACAGGGACACCACACAGTAAATCTCTTTGCAACAGCACAAAACACAAACTGCCCCACCTTTGTAGCCATGTACTCGGAGAAAGGGTAACTATGGAATGCACTATGGATGAACTGGTCAGGGACATTTGCATATGCTCCGACATCACTGCTACGCAAGGTAGTACACAACTTCTACACAAACATCTCACTATAATTGTAATTGCACAAATGGGGGCATGACATGACAAACGTGGTACCCCCATATTCTCAGGATGGCCATACACCCACCTATACAGTTTCAGAGCAAACGCAACTTGCTAACACAGCACCAGGGACACCTAGCACACCCTTGCACGCAGACTCTGACTTTAGGAGCTAGACTGATAAATTTAGAGTTTCAACACTTGCAACTCCCAAGCAGGTGCATGGAGATCCTAAAAAAGACAAAGCCCAACACGTGATACATTGAAGCGTTTTGTCATTTGGTGTAAAACAAAGCAAATCAACACCATCAACTGTACACCCTTAGATATAGTGATAAATGTATTACACTTGCTAGATTCAGGGTTATGCACAACTCCCTCAAGGTACACTTCAGAGCATTAGCAGCATATTCAACTTCACAGCACAAGATATCCTGGTGGAAGGTACCAGTGGTTAAAACATTCATTTAAGGGGTTAAACTCATAAACCCATCAGAGGCTCACCGGTCTCCATGGTGGGACCAAAATACGGTACCACAGACTCATGGGAACACCCTTTGAACCCATGCATAAGGCCTCACTAAGGGATTTAACTTGTAAGGTTGCTTTCCCAATAGCAATAACATCTATTAAGAGTAAGTGAGCTCCAAGCACTGTCTTGTTACAGAACAGTAGTTCTAAAACCTTGCCTACAATTTCCACCAAAATATGTATCCAAATTCCATGTAAACAAATCCATTGAACCTTTTTTCCCCAACCCTCAGTAGGTAGAGAAAAAAAGGAATTCCCCCACCCTAGATGTGCACAGGGCAGTAATGTTCTATCTGGACAAAACAAAGTAAAAAAGGAAGGCAAGCCAGTTCTTTCTCTTTTGCAACAGGACGATGGGGGGAGGCCTCGTTAAAGGCCATTTCCAGATGAATTGTAAAATGCATCCTGCTTTGCTACACGCTGGCTCATAAAACACAACTATTTACACGAAGAACTCGCTCCACACGCAGCACAGGGGCAACCTTGGCCTTCATTGCTAACGTACCTTTACAAGAAATGTGTAGATCGGCTACATGGAGCTCAACACGTACGTTTACACAGTACTATTGTGTAGATGCGCAAGCTAGAGCGGATTCACAAGTGGGACAAGCCATTTTAAAACCTATATTTTCTGCTGTTCCTACTTCTCACCAACAACCATCTAAAAGTACTGCTTCCCAATCTATGCATAGCATGTGAATCTAAGCAGATTCACAAGCTCCAGAAGACCAATATTAGTTGCACAGTAAGTCTTTCTGTAGCTTGTATCTGCCTAGTTGCATGCGCCCACCCTAAACTCCTGCAAGAAAGAAAGCGAACAGTGGGTGGAAAAAGCTCACAAAGTTGCAGTACCTATAACATACTCTGGGGGTGCGGGGAATCAATCTGAGGATATCCGTGCTTGAAGGATGGCAGGTACCTGTACATATAGGATTGGGATGTTACAGGAAAGCCCCCGTCGACGCCCAGTTTTTTGATTTTGAAAAAAAGATGCAATACTCTAAGCCAACCACTAGATGGTGGAGTATGCATAGCATGTGTCTCCAAGTAGATACAAGCTGCCGAAAAACTATTACTGGGTAAGTAGCTTGTCATAGTTGCCTATACTCTCAAGATCGTCAATCAAACTCAAAACCAAACTATCAGTAAGGGAAAAGTTGACCAATTCCATAAAAAAAGTGCTCTTCATGGATTCTTTCTGCTCACAGATACCTTGTCTTAGATTAGGGCTCAATGGCATGCAAGATGTCTTGGACCTATGCTCCCATGAATCCTCACAATTGACTGTGTACTAGGACTGATGGGAGTTTGTAGTGCAAAACATGTAGAGTGCCAAAGATTGCAGACCCTTCCTTGTCTTAGATATATCCTCTCCAGCACCAGCACCAGCTGTCTTTGGAAAGTGTTTTAGCCACTAGAGGGCACAGTGCAGTTCTGCATCCACTATTCTTGGATGGCCAGGACATTCGAAGTGAGCTCAGAGGCAGTATCTATGGAGCCAGCAGTGCCCCATTACCTCCTTTCCTTTTTTTAGGTGCACTGACTATGCTGCTTGGGAACATCTTTAGTGATTGCATGCTTTTACACTGCTTTCTGGTTATTTCCCAAAGACCTGAAGCTTCAAGCCATGTAGGGATTGCTGAGGAAGATGTGTATATCAGCCCCACAAGGCGGGGTTGTGTGTGTGTGTGTCTCTCTCTAATGCCTTGTGGAGAATCAGAAGAGTATTGTGGCTCTTATTAGATTTTACATGGCAAGGATCTCCGTCGGCATTCTGCAAACCCTTGGACGAAGAAGGTCCGAGTTCATGAGGAGCAGCCATATAGAGAGCGTTCTTAGGAAACTGCCCCAAAAGGACAAGATGAAGCACAGAAAGAGTTCCTGCTGCCCTAGTGACACCTCATAGCGACACAATCCTCTTCTGCTAGAGTGACAATTGAAATTCAGTCCCAGTAGCACTGGTATGAACCCTCCGGAGCAGCAGACCAGAGTAGATTTTGGCCTTGCCCAGGACAGGGCAGGCGGGCGATCAGGAACAGCGCTGTCAAAGCTTGGGCCCTTTCTTGTGGTTATAGATGGAAGGAGCAGTTTGGTAATGTCACAGTAGAGCTCTGACGATGCCAGCAAAGGTTTCAGCATTGAGATGGGAAGGAATCTATGCAAAGCTGTAGTTCAGTTCGTCTGGTGCAGGCCAAATGCAGACCCAGCATTGACTTAGATTTTGGTACAGCAATAGTTGCAGTGCATTCCTTTAGACTGCTTGGTTCCACCATTCAAGAGGAAGAAGGCACCTGGTTCCGAATATTCTAATCATAAGCAGAGGTCTGAAACAGTTGTGGGCTTGGCCAAGGTAACAGCAGTCCTCTGATAGGTGCCCTACCGTCCTGTGTCTGATGCTTAGTTCTTGTGACTGTCTCCATTGTCTCCGGGCCCTCCCCTTTTATCCAGATTTCAGGCTAGGTGCTACCCGAGCCAATCTGTTGAAGGGACCTGCAACATCAAACGGATGGAGTCTGTCAAATAAGGGACAACCTGCCCCTTCACATTCTGTCCAGAAACAGGGCATGCCCTAGCTGAAGTTTTGATTGGGTCCAGACCGTGCCAAAGCACATTTTCAGACCGTTCTTGCATACAAAGCACTGCAAAAATCCAAAGATGGACTACAGCAAGAGTGCATTCTCTTATATAATTTCTGACATATGAATGAATGAAGGAAGGAGGCCAGCAGCGAAGATGGCACAAAGAAAGGCGTATAACATGACAACCAGGCATTTTGAGTATGATACGCAACGACATTGCTGTAAACATTTTTAAAAAAGCACAGGTGTGCACTCCGAAAAAGAGAAACTGTTCCCCGTGACCACCCCGTTTGGTACACATCGCATAAATAACTTGGATGTTACTTAAGAAATATAAAAACAGACCGTGTCCCTGCAGCATTTCACTGAAGGTGGATTGTGCTACACTGATATGATATATGATGGTTTATTTATATAGAGCCTATACACCATGTGTTTCAAAGCGCTTCAAGGCAAGGGAGGGAACAAGGGAAAATACAATGACATTCCTCCAGGCCATGAACAGTAAGGATGTGAAAGTAACTATCGTACTTGGCCTGACGACATTTCACATAGTGCAAGAGCTAAGACATAGATAAGGAAATGGAAACAGACCGGCGACTACTGTACTAGGCCTGACGACATTTCTGTTAGAGCCAGAGAAAAACAAAAGGTGAGGGAGAGGGGTGCAGAAAGGGAGGGGAGGAACAAAACCAGCAACTATCGTACTAGTCCTGACAACACTTCAGATAGTGCTGGGGCGGGGGAGGGACAAGTAAGGGAAGGCTGGAGGAGACAGACTAAGTTACTATCATACTAGGACTAGGTACAATTCTGATAGTGAGTGCATAGAAGAAAGTAAGGGGAGGAGGAGAGGAGATAGGAAAGGGAGAGAAGGCAAGAACAGAGAGTAAGCAGTCAAAAAGAGTGGAAAAGCAAGAGGGATGAGCAAATGCAATTGCAGAAGTCCGTAGTAACACAATATTGCAAGCCAGGATACACAATGAAGATGGGAATAGCATGATTCAGGGCCACCATGACAAGATGCAAAGGAAGTCCAGCATGAGAGCTGAAAAAGGGTGACGCACCGTGAATCGGTGAAGTCCGTAGAAGTCAAATCCAGCATTGGCCACGAGATGGTGAAACCAGAATGTATCAGGGCAGACTCCTGCAGAAGTAGGCTGGAGGGTGGGAGGGGGAGCAGGGTAGAAGAATCAAGCAAAACAGACAACACCTTGTGCGAGAAGGGTGGGGGGCACAGGGGTACAAAGGGGGGTGGGGATGGCCTGTGGGGACAGAGGGAGTAAACACATGTTGGTGCATGCTTACCTCTGCTGTCTGAGCAGGGGGTCAGGCCCTGGATCCTCCTGGTCCGAACAGGAATTTCCCTTTTCTTTGTCTGCCTTTCGCTTCGGACGCCCGGGCGAGAGACGCCCTTGATCTAAGAGTTAAAAGCAGGAAGGGAGAGGCAGGGCTAAGAAGGTGGGTGGTGCTTAGGCCAGGTGACCTAGATCCACCTGCACCTGTTCACCATCTGCAAAGGTAAAGAGGTTGAAGGGCTCCTTAAATAGGGACAAAGCGCGGCAACCTGGAGCCACCAGGTGGGCGGGGCTTAGGCCAGGTGACCTAGGTCCACCTGCCCCTGCCCCCCATCCACTGTAAAAATAAATGTGACAAAGGGATACCCATTCCCTGCACTAGTAACCATAGACTAACCAGTGTTCCCCAAACTAAATGAGAAGCTAGTGTGTAAGGCAACAGAGCAGGGAAAGCCTCATCAGAGTAGGGATAGTGAGGTATTTAATGAAACTTAGGATTTAATAAAATGGCATGGATTGAGAAATCATCCAAAAGTTGTCTGCCTCACATTTCTGATCCCTCAACACTTCCCGCTTCTGGCATCCTGTCCATGAATACCTTTTTAATTGTCACTGGCGACCAATGCCAATTATTCAAAAGTTTACATTTGGAGAATTTGCCGCTGACACGAATGCCTTTATTGTAGCTCATCGGGACCCTGTCTCATTGTGGTTCTGAGAATTAGTTCTCTAAATTCCTTTCCCAGTTAATCAGTGTCAGAAATGGATTGTATACAATCTATTTTCGTGAAGCAAGCATCTGTTTTACAAACAAATAACCCTGTGTGGGTTGGATTTAGGGTCTTCAAGTCGACACTTAAGCTGATTAACTCTCCAGAGCTTGCTGTGGTTTCATTACTGTTGCTGCTTTGTTCCAAATGTCATCCTATTGTCTTGACAAGCATCCCATCTCTCCCATCATCAAAATGGAGATCTGCTTATCTTTAGTTAGTACTTTTTCAGGAATGGGGCCTTAAGTTACAGGTTGGGGTTACTGTTTACTTATGTAGTTTCTGCCAACCCTTCAAGTCGCTTAGACTTAAACACAGACAGGCTGAGCAGAAGTTGAAGAAAACGATTTGACAATCTGATAGGGTATTGCTGCGTCAAGTTACTTCTTACCATAAAGCAATTTAAGAAGCCAAATGCAGTTTTTACACTATTAGGGATCAAAATTGAGGGGAGCCGTGATCAGTTTAGCTCCTGCTTGTAGACTAGAAGAGCCTGGTTAGCTTGACACAAACAGCTACCAGGAGCTACCGCTATGCTCCCAGGCCAAACAAATGAACCTATTTGAATTTAACTCTGTGCATTTGGGCCAATCATAACCGATGGATACAATTGGTTTCCATTTTATATGGAAGTTAGATTTGCAGTACACTATGTACTAGCTCCTCATTCTCCAGTGGTAGCTCCTGGTCACTTGTTGTTGCTGGATACCTACAAGCTGCTTTTAGCTCCTGGTTATCCAATCTTAATTTCGAGCCCTGCACTGGCAGATTAGAATTAGCTCATAACCAGCCTAGGGAATAGTCTCAAATACATTCTCTATCCTCTGTCTACTGCTCAGGCAGGATTATTCACTCGCAGTCTGTGACCCTTGATCCAATTTCTTTACTCAAAAGGTCATGGATATTCGAGACAAAATCACACTGTCTGGCCTAAAGACAGGGAGGTATGATTCTACTACCTCATGAGCGATTTGTGGTCCTCGTTTCCTGTTTTTCTCCGAGCATAAACCGTTGTCTACTAACAAGATGAAGTCCACTTCTCCCCGTGAATCATCCCTTTGGCAGGTCGAAAAAAGATATGCCCATGGGTTGTTCAGGCAGTGACTCACTCTTGTCTGTCTGGGATTATCCGAGAGACTAAAACATGCATTGGTGACTCCCCTCCTGAAAAACCTTAATTGGACTCTTCAATCCCTGCAAACCTTCAACCTATTTTTTTAGTACCCTTTCTTATGAAGTTACTAGAGTCTCTGATCTCTCCTCTGCTCAGTTCATTTATTGAAACCTTGCTTTTTTATCCATTTGTCAGGTTTTTCCCCATGGTCATAGCACACAGGGCGTGCTAGTGTCTCTGGTAGATGAGCTGGCCTGCCTCTCTGATCAGGGTGGAGTGGGTGCGCTGATATTGGATCTGTCCGATGCTTTTAACAGCATCGACCACTCCATCATGCTTGATGGCTCAGCCAGAGCGGGCCAATCTGGATGGGGGCTATCCTGGTTTAAATCATTCCTGACTGATTGAGCTCACTCTTTCTCTTTCTACTTTTCACTCTGAACCAGTACCTCTGTCCCCTACCTTATTCAACATTTATATTTAAGTTCTGGTTGATGATATCCATGGCCTCTGCTCCTACTCCTATGCTGATAGGCAAATCATTGTATGGCTTAATCATTTCCAGCCTGACACTGTCTCAGCTGCAGAGTTGCCTGGAAAGCGGTGGGATGTTGGATAAGCGACAACTGCCTTAGATTGAATAGGGACTTGACAGAGTTGCTGGTGATTGGCCCCACTTCTGCTGCTTCTTTGGACCATGGTTTTCTGGCCATTTTCCCAACCCAGTTTTGGTGGTGCAGTAATTATTTGTTAAACTGTCGTCGTCCCTGTCGTTAGAAGCTCAGGTTGCCTTTGTCAAACCGGGCATTTTAAACTCTGGGTGCTGTGAAAGGTGTTCTACTGTATATCACCGAAGTTTCATGCCCCTGGTACTTCCTTGGTCTTGAGTGTTATAGATTACTGTAACTCTTTATTCTTAGCTCAGCCATTGTATTTGATAAGCCGGCTGCAATTTTACAGAACACAGCGTCAAGAGTTGTAGTTTGGGCAAAACCAGAGAAAAAGGAGTAGCACAATCTGCTTTGGCTCCCGATAGTTAAACGGGTCCAGTTCAAGGCTGTGTATGGAATATATTTGCACCTTTTATGGCACTGGGGCAAGTTCCTACAGCTAAAATTTCGTCCCTGTTCCTTGCTGCCCACTTCGCTCGCAGTAGGCTTGTATCATTCAAGTGCCTCAGTTTAGACTGTCTTGTGTTGGGGTAGTACATTCTCAGTTGCAGCAGCAAAGCTTACTTTCCTAGGCACTGATGCCTCATTGTACCTTTGGCCTTTCAAGATGGCTGCACCACTTTGTTGTCTGCTGTTGCCTTGGTCTGGACTCGGTCTCCCCCTCCCATCGGTTGCACTGGTCTTGATAAACCAATCGGAGCAACCGGGAGGCAGGTGCTGCCCAGACAACCAAGGCCACATTGAAGGCCCCTGTCTGCTCCCTGTCCACTACCAGAACGCTACTTTGAGTTTTTTTATTCTGGCCCCCCTACACTTGAACTTCCTGATAGTGCGTCGTCACTTTACTTCGAATTCTGGACTTCCATAGCACTCCTCCATAACTATGCATACATTCCCTACTCTGGACACGCATCACCTTCTTTTGCTTCAGCCTCCTTCTCTGCTTGTCCCCCCCCCCCCTATTTTGTACTACTGACTACATTGCGTAGTCACACCAACTTCTAAATTTTGTATCTGGGTGTTTTTCAAATTTGGCATTGTTTCATGCATTGAGCTTAGTGCAGTCGTCTTTACTGGCTACCCCTCTTTCTATCCTTTTCTCCTACCCCTTCCCCCCCCCCCCCTGGTGGCCTGTATGCCTGCCTTTTGTATCTCACCCCCCTGTTTGCTTGTGATGCCTGCCTACTCGAATCCCTCTTCTTGCTGTCTCCCCCCCCCCCTCTTCTCCCCCTGACCTTCACTGTATCCATAGCACTTCTATCAGAAATGATGCCTGACCTGTATGTTAGCAGCATATTTGTCCCCCCCCCCCCTCACCTGTTTTCCGCCCTCTCCAGCACTACCTGAAATGTCGTCAGGCCTAGTACGAATAGTTGCTTGTGTTCCAGTCCAAGCATGTGTTCTGAGAGCCTGGTTTCTCCAGACCACTTGTGCATCTGTCGTGTTTGGTTCTCATCCATCTCTTTGAGTGAGTAGACTCTTGATCAGGTGTGTGACCATTAAAGCTGATTTCGATGTGATGATGACTGTGCCTATGCGCCTGCTCTCTTTTAGACCTGCTCACCTTTCCCTTGGCCTGGATGAAAGGGAGAGTGTTGTAACCAGAGTCTAGTGTGTTTTCTATGTGGGGTCAGTCTGCCCATATGCTGAGAAAAGTGTGAACATGGATATTGGAGGGACGATGGGCAGCATTCTAGGGTCTCGCAGCAAATGGTGTGTGATGAATCGTAGCAATTCATCCCTTCTTCCCATGGGGGATTCCCCCCCGCCCCACCCCCATGAGGCTAGGGATGTGAGCCCACTCAGCAATACCATCCTCCCTAGGAGTAGAGGCAAGCTCAGGACCTCACCGGGTGAGACTCCCTCTGTGGGAACAAGGACTCCTGTTCCTGTGAGGAACTCCCTAAAGATACTCCTAAAATTACTTATTCACCCATACCCTGCAAGAACTGATAAGGACGCGGTATGTATTATTGTAAACCAGAAACTGTGAATATTCCTTTAAATGAGGAACTGTATTTAACTGAGACAAGGACGAATAAGAGATGAAAGGTCTCAACAGGCTGAGAGAGGTACACAGGGAAAGGCCAACGGCTAACTAACCGCAGAAAGGGGAGGAAATGGAGGAAGTCTAGGAAGCCTGCAAATTACAAATCTGCTCCCAAACCAAAATCTGGGTGTTGTACGTGTGGCGTCCTGCCAGCTGGGGAGAGGGAGAACCAAGTTGTGGTGTGACCACGAAGAGTGAGTGAGTGGACCGCACAGAAACCAATACGCAGCAGGGACACTTAACGTCCTGGTAGCTGGGGTACTGGAAAGCAATTCGAGAGGAGGATACAGAGTAGGAGACATCCAGAGAGGAAAAGGGCTCGAACCCCCAAGGAGAATACCTGATCCATAAGAAAAACCCCAGTGATGTTATCCCTGAGTCGGCTAATAGGGAAAACTAGAGACCCTGGAGGGGGACGTAGAATCAAAGTAAATTATTTTTTTAGGGAGTTAAAATGTAAGTCCAATGGGAGTATTTTTTTTAAGCAGACAAAAATGTTTTAGCTGGAAAATGGAAATGTTTTTGTAATCCTTATTTCTTTGCACCTAGTTACTCATGTACATTAAAATAAAAAATACACTTTGTGATTACTGACGGAGCAAGGTACTTTAGTGATTCGAAGGAAGGGGGGGGGGGATGGGGGCTCATTGGTTATTTGAATGTTTTGAGATGGGACCGTGCGACATATGGTTTCTGCTGGTGGTCCGAGACTAACCAAGGTGAGGATGACCCCGTCAGATTGGAACGCCGAATGGGAGGTGTGGGGGGAAGGAAGAGTCGGAATGGAAGGGAGGGATGGGAACGTGTTCAACCAAAGTTGTGTTGTGGGTTATGGAGAATGTTACAAAAAACAACAAAGTGGGCTCTTCTTGTAAGTGGTATACGCAAAATGTTACACATGGCGGGAACATCTGAACCCGCAAAGGTGAGTCTTCTCAGAGTGGGCACGCTCAATGTAAAGGGCGTAAATTTTCCTCCTTCAAGAGACTAAGTACATGAGGGGTGAAGCATGCACAATGTGACATGGCTGATGAAGGAATATTGGGGCTCCCTACGGAAGGCGGGAGTGGGTATATTGGTGAAGAAAGGGCTGAATTGAGAGAATGCCAAGTTGTGGGCAGACACAGAGGGGAGGGCTCTGGTGGTGGTGGGAATGGTGTGCAATATATGGCTCGCATTAGCAACGCTTTATTCTCCGAATGTGGGTCAGTCCAGATTCCTGCAACAATGGTCCCTAAGATAATCTTAGAGGCCACGGGCCTTATATTCTTAGGGGGAGACCTTAATTTATGGATGGACCCAGGATTGAACAGAAGGGCTGGGAACCCAGAGTCACGCAATCCTGCAGGTAGTGGCTGAGTAGAGGTGGTTGAGATGGTGATATATGGGCTGCGGGATATTTGGCGAATTCCACCCAGAAAAGACTGGATACACATTTTATTCGGCACCCCATTCCACTTTCACTAGAATAGACTTAGCTGTACCTTTCAGAGGGGGGAAGGGAGGTTGTGACTGCCTCCGAGATGACACCATGACATGGTCACAGTTGATATGCTAGCCCAGCCACCCCGTGGTGCAAAATGGCGCTGCAAAGAAACTTTATGGAAGGACCACGTCTTCCGCCAAGAAATGGAGAAGGGACTAGAGGAATATTTTGTACTCAAGGATACAGGAGAAGTATCCAAAAGAGTGGTGTGGGAGGCGGGAAAGGCAATGTAGAGGGGATTGTTGATAAGAGAGGGGGCGAATAAAAAGAAGGAACGGAACTTGATAGAGACAGGGTTAATGGAAAAGACTGCACATTTAGATATGGCTGCTGGAACTCTACCCAGGACTGAGCTGAGAAGATCGTGTAGGCCAGACAGGAAAGTGAGGAACTCAGGCTCTTGGAGGCGGGCCAGGTCGTTCGTAAACTCCAGTTCCTTAAACAGAAACATTATGAAAAGGGGGTAAAGCAGATGCGCTGCTTGCCGCTAGGCTAAGGGGTCAACAAGCAGAAAGGTTAATTGCCGCACTGGATGGGGGGTGAAGGGGCACCTTAACGACAGACCCGAAAGAGATATCAGAGGTGTTTGCGAAGTTCTATGAGAAACTATATAAATCTGAAATAGAACAGGGGAAAACGGACATAGGACACTATTTGCAGGGGGTGGATATGCCAAGACACTCCCGTGACGATATGGAAATATTGGATGCCCCAATCATGAGATCGAGAATGCGATAAAGAGGCTCCCACTGGGGAAGGCTCTGGGAAACGAAGGATACACAGCGGGTTTCTATAAGACCTTTATATCGTCCTTTTGTCCCCTTTATGATCACATTATTTAATAATATCTTACAGACAGGAGTAGCCCCTGACTCTTTCTCGGAGGCGCTCATTACTGTCATTCTCAAGGAGGCAGAGACCCTAAGTACTGCGGCGCCTACCACCCGATCTCATTACTTAATATTGATGCCAAAATCTATACGCGCGTACTGGCAGCCAAACTTGAGACCCATATGCCCCGATGAATACACTCTGACCAGGTCGGATTCATTTTGGGAAGACAGGGGGCTGATGCCATGCATAAGACGCTACATTTGATCCATGAGTCAAAGAAAATGGAGGTCGACCCCGCTCTCCTGTCGGTGGACACTGAAAAGGCCTTTGACAGGTTGGAGTGGGGCTTCCTAGATGCAGTGCTTGAGAAAGTCTGGCTTGGCCCTTATGTTTAGAAAAGGGGTTAAAGCGGTCTACACGTCTCCCAAGCCCTCAGTCGTGACCAACTCCAAATGGTTCAACTTGGAGAGAGGCACGAGACAAGGCTGCCCGCTTTCAAGCGATGCAGCTGAGGATACTGTATCATCCCCCCCCCCGTTTCAGAGGTCAAACAGAGCTACAGTGGGTACAGCTAGATAGCTACAACTTAGCTGTGGCCACCGTAGCAGAGTGGCTATGGGTACCGAGAGACAAATTGCTCCGAAGACTTCGAAACCACCCAATATTAGGCATGATATGGGACTTCTGGAGGGAGGGGGTAGATATGAGAGCAGTAATCACATGCCCCGCCCCCCCCCGAACCACATTTGGACTCCAGGAGTCTGTGAAGAGATACCCAATCTTGAGAGGTTTCAGACGTGGTTTGAGGCAGGGCTCGAGAGGGTGGACCAACTTTGGAGGGGGGGGGAAACTTCCTTACGATTACCAAACTTGAGGAATCACTGCAAATACACCCGCTATCTGTCTTTTCCTTTCTACAGCTTAAGGGTGTCTTAATGAGAAGGGAATGGAAAGGGCAGATACAGAGACCCCTCACCCCTTTCGAGAAACTACTTGACACAATGACAGAAACCAAGGGGGTGATTTCCGCTATGTACAGAGCATTGATAAACGCAGGGAAGGGGTCAACTGCTGAGCTAAGGCAAAGGTATGAATGGGACCTTGAGGTAGAAATAGATCCTGAATTATGGACTAGGATTTATAAAGGGGCCACACAGGTGTCTATAGCGGCCCAAAATAAATTGCACGCTGTCAAACTCCTCCACAGGTGTCAATATGACTCGCAAAGGTTGTAAAAATGTTCCAATCCGTGAGCCCCTTGTGCTGGTGCAAGTGTGGTGAGCAAGCCAGTTACTGGCACATGTGGTGGGGTGCCCTAGGGTGAAAGTGTTTTGGGATGAGGTTCTGGGCTGGATCGGGCAGATAGATGGGAGCTCTCGCGGAGCTCATCCCCTCTTAATTTTATTTGGCTTGGAAGAATGTGAGAGGGAAATGAGAAGAATGACCGGGATCGCAGGTCCGCTTCTCCTTGCCGCAAAGGCCTGCCTGGTGATCAAGTGGAAAGCGGAAACAGACCGGAGTAAGAGAGTGGATCACTGTCACAGCAAATATCTCTGCAATGTAGGAAATTACTGCATCCGTACATGGGAAGGCCGCCCGATATGAATCGCTGTGGGCCGACTTTGTGAACGTATATGTTACCACCTCCCCGCAAGGATCACCAGGAAGGGAATGATGTTCCAACATGTTATGGGTACAGGTCTATCGCAAGTACACAGGAGATCTATCGCAATGAGTAGTCACTCGAGGACCACCAAGATTTACCACCATTTATACTCTGTTGTGCAACCTAAGACTACTGCTTAAAACTGGTTGAAGCATGAGTCACACAAGTTGTTATGGAGGACACGAATAATAAGTTGAGCAATTACAATGGACACTGTTCTGGATGGGGGAGAAAGAGGGAAATAGTAAATTGGTTTGCAATTTCATGTTGATGTTCTTTGGGGGAGGGAGGACGAAGATAGTTTCTGGGCTTGACATGCTCCAAATGATAAATGTATGTTGATCAATGTTTTTTTAAACCAAATAAAATTAAATCATTTTTTAAAATATAAAATATGCATGTTTACCTCTTCTAATCAGGCCGTAATATTAGTTTCTTCCTGTGGTACTGCGTACACTACTGGTACTTGAAGCTGTGTGGATAAAAGCAGGGAGACGGCCTCATTTGTCGGGTTCCCCTTTTTTTTTGGTGGGGGTATTTATACTCCCTGTTTTTAGTTTTTGGGATTATTTGCCTATTTTTAGGCAGTAAAAGTGGCCGATACACCCCTTATCTGTAGGGATGGTGGTAGTGTTCCTACTAGTCTCAGTAAAGACATTTAGAGTATAATCCCGACAGTAAAGGAACTGGGTGACAATAGTAATCGAAGTGAAGTCATTCCTAACAGAGAAAATGTAAGATAAAATCCTGAAAGAGACAACAATACAGAGACTAAAGGTCTCTAAATAGAAGAGAAATGCATCTCAAAGAGAAACTCAGAAAGGCTGGATAACCCTATGCTGGGAAAATTGAAGAACTTAAGGAAAGTAATAAACATAAGACACTGATGAGGGAAAATAGATTTGTGCAGGACCAAGGAAACCCCACGTTGAGAAGCAACAAAAGTATTAAGAGTATTAAAAGAACATTGGGGCCATAACTCTATTTGAAAATCAGTTATTGGACAGAAGTTTGCAGGAATCCAGGAAAAAGGAGTAATTCTCCTGCCTTTAGTTATGAAAGTGGTGGGGTTAGTTTGGACAGTGGACAGATTGTTTTAAGACATTCACTGACGAGTAACCTAGCTATTCTGTTGGGAGGGGAATACCTCCTTGAAGTCGGGAGAGATGGGCACCATCCTTTCCTTTTAATAAGTACACATTTAAAAATGTATTGTCAGTCTATGCCATTCTGACCCACCACATGTGGAACACTGATTTCTTTAAACTTGGTAAGATTTTTAGCTAGGACTAGTGCATGCAACTTGGAGCCAAGACCAAGTACCTGAGAAAATAAGTAAGGAAAGCTGCAGCAGAAGTTAGCACCACTGAGGAGATGCAACCGGGCATACAGGCTACAAGTGTCAGATGGGTCAAAGAACACTCCAGCTCCCAGAGAATTGTGCAGCAGCACCTGGAGCGTATCAAGTGCTGAACGTGATTACCAGAACTAATTACATGCCCAAATAACCCGACAGATTCAAAGAATATGGCAAAGTACTACTTTATTATCAGTTCTATAAAGCAGGGAACTCTGTCAAGCATAACAAATCGCAGCATGCTCGCTCTCAAAATACATTTCGATTAAAGGCTTTATACCTCCATATACGTCAGGTATGACGTCATCCTACGTGGCAAATAATAAAAACCTATCGGGCGGAGGGATTGGTTAAGGAAATGTGTGTGTGTGTGTGTGTGTGTGTGTGTATATGTATATTTCTGAGGCTTGTGGAATCTGCTTAGATCACATGCTGTGCATAGGCCGACATCTAGTGGAAGCTGCGGAGAATTAGTTTGTTTTTCGAAACTCGAAAATGGGCGTCGACACAGGGCGTGCCAGTAATACTATCCCTAGTGTGACGTCCACTTTACCCAAGATCCCTCACGCGTCTAGGATCCTCAGATTGTTTTTTTCCGCCATACTGGTCGGAAGCATTTTGCGGAGTCCCCTGGCCTTAGCCATACTTTTGCTAAAAATGTAAAAATAATAATCTATTGACATCCTTCCCCACCCCAACTTCGACACTCAACGCCGGCTGGAGAAGAAATCGACCGTCGGCTGCTGCACGCCGGATTTGGGCCTCGGAAGGCCGCTGGCCTCGGCCCGGGCCTTGGAAGGCCTCTGGCCTCAGCCCTGCAAGTAGGGAGAGTGGGGGGTGGTACATACTCTACACTCTTGGTATATAGGTACACCTTATACTTTTCCTACACTTAACAGCCCGCTGCCTCAAGGTGCGTATGGAGGGTACCCCTTTTCAATTCTGCCCCAAGTGCAATCGCAAATACCCTTGAGTCGACAGGCACGCCACGTGCAATCTCTGCTTGCCAAGGGACCACCCCGAAGCGAACTGCAGAGCGTGTAGTAGGTTTAAACCTAAGACATTTAAGGACCGTTCGACGAAGCGTTGGGCCCACCACGCCAGGCAGGCGGCCATGGCAGCGGAGGGCGCCTTCCACGACGGCAGCGACGCCGTACTTTCGGACGGCAAGGGCATTACGGCGTCGAAAGACAGCCGAGCGCAGGTCCCCAACCTCGGAAGGTCGTCTGGCAGGGCGGCTATGGGGAAGACCCCCGGCGACACAAGCGCTTCACATACTACACACACTAAACACACTAAGTCCAACCGAGACTCGACGACGTCGAGTTCTCGGAAAGAGGCACAAACAGAACGGTCCGATTCGGTGTCCTCTGGGCGCTCTCGATCAAGATCGCCGCATGACTCCAGGCAATCATCCACTCTTGCCAAGAGTGCCTCGCTCCCTAGGCTAACAAAAGTTCGATCGTCGGAAGACGAAGACGACTTCCACCCCCAGGCCGCGCTCCAGGAGTCAGAGCCCGCAGTTAAAACCAGCGAGGCCCCACGCTCGAAGGACAGGGACACCACCCCCGATCCTCGACGCCAGGCGTCGAAAAACTCCAGAGCCACTAAAGGACAGGGAAAACATTTATCCACTCACGGGGAGGGGGGAAAGCAGCAGAAGAAACAACCTTTGCACTCTTCCACACCTGTGAAACACTCCACTCCCCCTAAACAGACAGACAAAACCAGGTCTGCTGATATGTCTAAAACCAGCAAAGCTACTCAAGATAAATCCCATAAACTTGCTGAGAGAGTCATTCCCAGTTCCAAAAAATGGTCCAGTGAAGACATAGATAGGGTCATGTCAAGAATGTCTTCTTTGGCAGATTTTTATGATAAAAATCCAGAACATTTCCTCTCGTATGATCCACAGGAGGCGACACCCTCAGGCTCTACTGATCCTATCCCCCCGAGTAAAAAGCCCCGGTTTGAAACTCTGATGATGTCAGAACCCTTCGAGGTACAACCATACGCAAGACCATACTCACTGTATCAAGGAGAGGCTTCCTTTTGTGAGGACCAAGAATTTGGTATGATAGAGGAGCAAACCGGGACGGGTTACTATGGGGATGATGAGGACCAGGAAGAGGAAGAGGACCCGGAAACATACAGAGTAGATTCCCCGGTAGAGAACGAAGCCCCGGTTACCGACTCCCCGGTCGATAACAACCCCTCCTAAACGAGGTTCTCGCACGTGCAGCAGAACATTTCCACATTGACACCCACGGTGTCCAGGAGGAAAGGGACTTCGCAGAAGAGTTAGTGGGAGAAAGGAGGCCTGTTGCCCAGACCATCCCTATCCTTAAATCCATTCAGCGGAGAATAGATCCGTCCCTGGTGAACCCGAACCTCACCAGAGCAGTCAATCCCAGGGTTGAAAAACTTTTCAGGGTGGCCCAGTCTGACCCTCTCTATATAAGAGGACATCTGAAGCCAGACTCCCTAGTTGTCACCAACACTCGTAAGAGGGCTGGAACACCCTTGTCATCGTCCGAAGCTCCTCCCGACAAGGATAGCAAAAAACTATACGGTTTCGGCAGGAAAGTAGCCTCAACGTCCGCCTATCAAGCAAGGATTGCAAACTCCACCACCCTGTTGGACAGCTACAACTGCCAACAGTGGGAAGAAGTCGCGGCACTAATAGCCTCTGCTCCTGAACCTTTAAAGGGCCAGTTAGCTCGGATTTCCGCAGAGGGCAGAGCCGTGTCCGGTTGCATTTTGAAAGCAACCTTCGACGCCGCGGACAACGCAGGCAGATTGATAGCGGAAGGCACTATTATCAAAAGACACGTGTGGTTACGGCAGTCTGGTTTTAAGGCAGAAACCCAGGCATCATTGTTGGACAAACCGGTGGAAACCGATCTGTTTGGTAAGGCAGTCGAAGACGCACTGAAGAATGCCAAGGACGAATACGAAACACTCAAGTCCCTTGGCCAGTTAACCAATAAACCCCCTAACCAGAGAGGGAATAGTAATTTTCGTCGCCCAAGCGGCCAAAATTCCCACAGAGGATCTACCTATTCCCAAGGGCAGGGTACACAGTGGAACAACAACCAACAGTCTACCCAGGGTTTACAGCAGGGGTAATAGGAGAGGTCGTGGTAAAGGCAGTAAAGGCAGAGGCAGCCCCAACAAGGGAGGCGGCACGCCTCCACCAAAGCAGTGACGCTCAGTTCAGGGTCCCTTAGGGGGACGCATTTCCAACTTCACCCAGGCTTGGGAAGGGATCACATCAGACAGATGGGTGCTGTCAACAGTATCCACAGGATATTGTATAGAACTACTGCAGCGTCCCCGGAACCATCCTCCACGACAAAGCGTACACTCTTTAGAACATCAGAAGATACTCCTCGAGGAGATCGCCATTCTGCTAGAAAAGGACGCGATAGAACTCGTCCCGGGACACCAGGTAAACAAGGGTATTTATTCAACTTACTTCCTTGTGCCAAAGAAAGATTTGACAATGCGCCCTGTATTGGACTTACGGCCTGCCAACAAGTATGTCAAGCCCCAAAGATTTCGTATGACCACGCTACAAGAGGTAATCCCCCCCTCCTAAAAAAGGGGGATTACATGGCAACCTTGGATATGAAAGATGCTTATTTTCATATTTCCATGTTCCCAGCGCACAGAAAGTATTTGCTCTTCAAGGTGGACAGCCGACACTACCAATTCAAGGTACTGCCCTTTGGGATAGTTTCAGCACCAAGGGTATTCACCAAGGTACTGGCGGTGGCGGCTGCACACCTACGCAGGGAGGCAATCCCAGTGTACCCTTATCTGGACGACTGGCTCATAACGGGGGAAACCCCAGGAATTTGCAGGACAAACATTCAAAGGACGATCGACGACCTTCACGAGTTAGGCTTCTCAATCAACAAGAAAAAGTCAAGCCTAGTGCCAAGCACCTCAAACCAATTCCTAGGAGCAATCCTAGATACCCACGAGGGGTTGACCGTTCCTTCAGAAGAAAGAATTCGGAATATACTACTGTAAAGTCCGCATTATCAGTCCGGTCAACAAATAACGGTACGCAAAGCAATGCGTTTACTGGGCATGATGGCGCCATGTATTTACCTGGTCCCCCACGCGCGCCAACGCATGTGTCCCATGCAGGAATGGTTGGCGAAACAGTGGTCTCAGGCAAGTGGTTAGTGGGACGATCTAGTGGTCGTTTCACCAACACTGGTACAAAGCCTACACTTGTGGACTAGAAAGAATCTCGCACAGGGGAAACCCTTTTACGATCCCGAGGCACAGGCAATAGTCACTACAGACGCATGCCTGACGGGGTGGGGAGCTCACCATCTCCATCACACAGCTCAGGGTCTCTGGTCTCACTCAGTGGCCATAACCACATCAACCTGCTACGGTTTCTGGCAGTATTCAGAGCGCTTCAGGCATTCGAGCCCCACCTACTAAACCTGTCAGTGCAAATCCGGACAGACAGCACAACAGCCATGTTCTACCTGAACAAGCAAGGAGGGACTTGCTCACCAAATCTGTCCAAGCTTGCCCAGAAAATCTGGATATGGGCACTCAGACGGAACATCTTCCTGTCATCACAACATGTTCCAGGGGAGCTCAATTCCCTAGCGGATGCTCTGAGCAGATACTCCCTCCCAGAGGAACACGAATGGGTTCTATACAGAGAGGTCGTAGAAAATATCTTCTCTCAGTGGGGTTTCCCCACTATAGACTTATTCGCCACAAGCGAAAACAGACAATGCCCAGGATTTGCATCAAGGTTCCCCCAACCAGACTCCCAGAGGAACGCCCTGTGGATGAACTGGTCAGGGATGTTTGCGTACGCTTTTCCACCAACTCCTCTCATCAGGAAAGTGGTGAACAAGATGAACAGAGTCGATGACGCTCGTCCTAGTTGCTCCCATGTGGGCAAGACAACCGTGGTTTCCACACCTACGCAGGATGGCGGTGTACGAGCCCATCAAACTTCCAGCCTGGTACAACCTACTGTCCCAGCACCAAGGTCAAACAGTGCACCAGCCACCCAACTCAATGAACCTGGCAGCATGGCTCCTGAGGTCATAGAGTTTGGACATCTCAATTTGCCGCAGAGGTGTATGGACATCCTAAAGGAATCTAGGAAACCAAACACAAGGCACTGTTACTTTGACAAGTGGAAGAGGTTTGTTATCTGGTGCCAGAGTAGAGCAATCAACCCGGTTGATTGCACTCCTTCCACTATTGTTACATACATGATCCACTTGCTGGATGCAGGATTGGTTTTTAACTCACTGAAGGTACACCTGGCAGCCCTGTCGGCTTACACCACTTCCCATAGCAAAGTTTTGTGGTGGAAAGTACCAGTAGTTAAAGCCTTCATGGAAGGAGTAAAGAGACTTCACCCTCCTATTTCAAACCCACCACCAGGGTGGGACCTTAATGTGGTGCTAGCCAAGCTCATGGGCCCCCCTTTCGAACCCATGCATAAAAGCAGTCTCAAACACCTGACTTATAAAACGGCCTTCGTAGTAGCTATTACTTCTATAAGAAGGGTCAGTGAAATTCAGGCTCTGTCAGTGCAGGATCCCTTCTTTACTGTCCATAAAGACAAACTGGTTTTACGCACACACCCTAGGTTCTCACCTAAATTTATATCAAACTTCCATGTAAACCAGTCCATCGAGCTTCCGGCTTTCTTCCAGGACCCGCAAAGCTCGGCTGAGGTGAAACTACACACCCAAGATGTGCGTAGGGCGGTCCTCTACTATGTAAATAAAACCAGACCGCTAAGAAAAACAGATCAACTGTTTGTCTCCGTAGCTACAGGGGGATCGTGTCTCTAAAGGTGCCATCTCGAAGTGGATTATTAACTGTATCCAGCTGTTACTCACTCTCTGATAGAACTCTGCCTTTCACGCCAGGAGCCCACTCTACCAGAGGCATTGGGGCCACTCTGGCTTTCATTGCAAATGTACCCCTTGACACCATTTGCAAAGCAGCTACTCTATTCACACTTTTACTCAGCATTACTGCATTGACACCCATTTCAAGGCAGATACACAAGTGGGATAAGCGGTTCTAAGACACTTATTTGCTCATGACCCTTCTCACATCCCACCTCCTTCTTCAGATACTGCTCGCTAATCTATGCACAGCATGTGATCTAAGCAGATTCCACAAGCCTCAGAAGGGATACATTACTCACCGTAATCGTATTTCTGATGCTTGTATCTGCTTAGATTCAGAATCTCTGAGAGAAGGCGCATGATTGTCCTCATGCTACCTCATGTCAGAAAAAATACAATCTGAGGATCCTAGACGCTTGAGGGATCTTGGGTACAGTGGACGTCACACTAGGGATAGTA
Organism: Ambystoma mexicanum; assembly: GCF_040938575.1. NCBI lineage: Eukaryota > Metazoa > Chordata > Amphibia > Caudata > Ambystomatidae > Ambystoma > Ambystoma mexicanum. The sequence continues at coordinate 235,092,134 of NC_090934.1, forward strand.
TTACTGGCACGCCCTGTGTCGACGCCCATTTTCGAGTTTCGAAAAACAAACTAATACTCCGCAGCTTCCACTAGATGTCGGCCTATGCACAGCATGTGAATCTAAGCAGATACAAGCATCAGAAATACGATTACGGTGAGTAATGTATCCCATATATAACAAAAGTAAATGGTGGGTTGTAGCACTACAAAAAAAACACAAAACATGCCACAGAATTTCCCAGCACTCAAGACCAAAAACACCTTCTTACAAAAATTCTTTGTTTTTATTCATTATAAAAATAAACAACCAACTGTGCAAATATGCAATAAAGGGTAGGTATAAATCAAAAACCTCCCCATGGCATACAGGTTAAGCAACACTGACCCCCCAAGGGTGGAAAATCGCCACGCGTTCCGCCTGGATATACCAAGCTTCCTCAGGCTGATCAAACTCCACATTCGTGAAAACGCAACACATTTAAAACATAAGGAAAGCATCTCGAGCGAGCAGCTCCTCCCCCTACTCATCATCTCTGATCACGTTGATTTGGTGTGCTTCTTTCTCCTGGATTTATTTCAAAGATTTAATTTTTTCTTCCTTTTGGATTGTCCTTTTTAGGAATATGGATTGCTTGGGTTGGATTCATCTTTTAGTTCCAGTTTCAGAATTCTGTGGATTATCCAATCGATTTTCTTTTTATGGATTGCAAACTTTTTCGAATTGGTGTTTTATGATATTTTTCTGGAGTACTTTTTTTTCTTTTCTTGTATCGATTAATTGACTTGGATTGTTTTTCTTTGCATGGATTATGCACCGCTTTCTCAGGATTTTGTTTTCGATTTTTTGGATGTTTCTTAGTCTTACAACGTTTGATGTTTTGGAGACCTGGTCAGTAGCATTTTTAAACTTTAACATTTCAAGTTGTATGCAACACTGCAAAAGTAGCATAATACCTCCATTGTTTCATAATTATGCGCACGTTTGTAGTCTTTCTTCATATTCTCTGTATTTCTGTTTCATTTGATGTGTATGTTCTAGTGACGGTGTTTGTGCAATTTTCACTTCTTGGGATGACTGTTCAATTTTTAACTGTTTATTGAAGTGCAATAGGTTTGGATTTGGTGTGTTAAAGTTTTTATTTATCTTGTTGTGCCATCCTTCCATTAAGTTGTTTGTTCGTGCACGTTCCCCTAACACTGCATGGTAACAGTTCCATATATTTGTGGTTTATCTTGGACGTCTTCTCGACCCACTCCGTGTGAGTTGCCCTATCCAAGTACTTTCCATGTAATCCAATAATTCTGCAAAGTAGTTTTCGTTTGTTTTATAATATTCTGTTTCGATTCATTTTTCATAATACTCCTCCACTTTTTCCGGCTTCACGAATGCTAGTGCAAAAAGTAGTTTCACGCTGTGTTGACCTTCCGTGTCTTGTATGTACTTATTTTGCATGCCTAGTTTCTGGATTTTTCTCCAAATGGCTGCTTTTGTTGCTCTTTGTACAGTACTGTTTGGGTACATTCATGTAAATGCTCTTATTTGTGCCATTTCAAAGTCTGTATGGTTTCCTTCACGGTTCGAAATACCATTTTGTAAATGTCTTCTGTTTTTCCAGGCATTAAAATGTACACTAGGGTCTGGTGTATCATCGCATGTAAACTGTAAAATTGCGATAATGGCTTTGGACATATTTTGAACGTCATGTCTCCATGGAATTTTGGAATTTTTGAGGGGTTATATTTTCATTTGTTGAAATATTATTTTCTCATCTTTTATATCTAGTGTTTTCATAAGGAATTGTTCACCCTTTTCCGTTTTCAGTAATCCTTCAGGTATTGTCATTTCCCCATATATCGTAGGTGCAAGCGGTAGGTTTTCTTTTTTATGTTTCGTTCTGTTTAACTGTCGTATTATTTTTGTCTTTGGCATTTGTGCCGCCACATGAATTTGTATTTTTCCACGCATCCTACTGATTACCGAACCACTCGGTCCTGTCGGATTTTCTTCAGCTCTATTTTTAATTTCCATTAGTGTCTTTTTAATCATTACTGTCTTACTGTCCGGCATGTGATTATGTTCCCCATTAGTCATTACGTTATCTGCATGCGTAATAGCTCTTCCTCTACACTTTTTTGCATAATATTCACAACATTTCCAATCAAATTTGCCTTTTCTTTCCCTTTCTTGGTTGTATATGTATCCCTTTATATACTAATTGGTTTTTACCCATCTGTGATTTTACAAATTCTACTTCTTCCGACATTTTTTTCTGTAATAAGAAACAAAATATATTATAAAACCGTTCTGTTTTACATTTTTTTTCATACTCTGTCGATGCCACGATTAACTAAGCTTACAGTTTTTTTCATCTTGTGTAGTTTACTTCAGTTTCCCAAATATGTTCGTAGTTTTATTCACTCTCGTCTCTGACAGACCATTTTGTTTTCAACTGTCAGCTGGTTTTGCCTGTCAACTTAAGGTCCATTACTCCTATGTTTTGCATCATGTGTTAACTGTTTGTGGTGCGGTTTTATTGTTAAGAGGGTGTCCGGAGTGTGAGGTCCTTTTGCATAAGGTGGGGCGGTTGGGGGAGGGACCCCCCATAACGAGTAAATTGCCTACAAATAAAATGTGTTTTTTTGGTTCATACTGACGTGTTTGTTTATGAGGTAGTTTTGAAGGAATGGATTTTTCTCTTTTTCCCTATGGTGTGTTGATGCTTTGGCATTCAATGCTTTGCATTAGATGGTTCGGTATTTCGATACTTTTCTTTTCGATGGAAAGATTATAAACCGCGGAGAATGTCGGACAACTGCCCACTTGGCCAATTAGCCTTACCAGCTCTCATCAGTAAGGCCTTAAGCCAATGCCTCTTCTTGGTAGTTGGCCTTGCTGACTGTCCTCTTCTCAGAACTTTGGAGGGGGTACAGGTACATTGTTATCTTCGTCTGGAGTATTATGAATAGGCCTTGTTTTCTGGTCTTGCACCACGTGTGAGGAGACCATGAGTTCTCCATTCTGTTCTTTTATTTAGTGCTATTTAATTCAGTTATACTGGGTGCTATTACTCTTTGAGACTTGGTTGCTCTGCCTTGCATGTGCTTTCTTCATTTTTAATTGTACAATACTTGGCATTTGCAAATGTTTACTCCTTTGCTTAATCTAAGAGAAGGATGTCTTATGTACATGGCTTATCCCATTCAACTCTTTTTGTACTTTGCAGTTGCTTCTCACTACAGCATCCTTGATCCTTCGGCAAACAAATATTCTTTGTTGCATGAGTTTGTATTTCAGTGCCTTTCCGCTCGTCTGCCTTGGTCTCTCCCCTTGGGGTTTTCAGCTTCTATTACACAAAACCGACATCCATCTTCTCAACATGGCTACTTAACCCGTGTTCTATTTTCTATTGTAGCAAGTTACTATATTACTCTTGCGTCCCGTCCCCTTTCCTCCATACTGCATGGGCATCCCTCGCTAGGGACGGGAGACAGAACCTTTTTCACCAGAAAAACCGGCTTGCCTTTTAAATTTATAGGCACGCAGGTTACGGCCATGGGAGCATGCACTCTCCTGACACTGCCCACTGGTGCCACTCCTCCGTCCCCTTTCCGCGTCGTTTTCACCAGCGCTCCTGGGTGTGGCTCGGCCATGTAATACCACACGCTCTTCCCTGGATACTTCTATCTTTTTGTTATTCAGGTACTTGGTCCTCTGGCGTCATGTCGACTTCGGGGGGTTCAGCAGGAGTCCAGCCTTTGATGGGCTCTTACCTACATCTGACCCCCACGCTCTTTACCTCTGCTGCCTTGGCCCCGACCACGGCTGGGAAGGTTGTACCGCACACGACGCACTGACTCCACGTGCACTGAAGAACAGGTCAGCTAGGTGGAGGGAGCTCTTCGAAAGGTTGCCTCCAGAGGACTTGAAGGACTTCATCAGACAGAGATTGAGGCCTAAGGGAGGGCAGCTATTTTCCATCGCACCCCATAAGGGTGACTCCTTCCCGTGAGACACTAGACAAGGGAGACTGGATGTGTTCCCTGAATATGAAGGATGCTTACCTACACGTCCCGATTTGGCAGCCACATCGCTCCTTCCTGCGCTTCAGGATCATGGGCTGCCATTTCCAATAAAAGGTGCTACCCCTTGGCCTCAACTCAGCCCCCAGGGTATTTACCAGACTCATGCAGTAACAGCCCTCCTCGGGGCCCAGGGCCACCACGTCTACCCGTACCTGGACGACTGGCTCGTTGGGGTGAGATCTCCGGAGGGGGTTATCCACACTTCTCCGTACTTATGAAAGCACTCCATGACCTGGGGTTTACTATCAACCTCAAGAAGTCTCAGCTGCAGCCCACGCAGAGCCTCACCTTCCTGGGCCTAATCTGGGATGCAAGTTCCGAGAGGGTCTTTCCCTCGGAGGACAAGATTACAGCCATCAAGAGAGCCAGTACTCGCTCCTTACCAGAGCAGTGACCCCGGCCTGGTGGTACCAAAACTTATTGGGTGTCAGGGCAGCGGTCCTGCTGGCCTTGCCACACATGAGACTCAGGACGAGGAGGTTACAGCTGCATTTCGTATCCTCATGGAATCAGAAGGGCTCCCAAGCAGAGCTAGTCAGCATACCTCCTTCTCTCCACTCTGACCTCACATGGTGGTCCAGGGACTGCAACCTGCGGATGAGCAAGCCCTTCTGGCAGCCGGCCCCTCAGGTCTCCATCACTACGGACTCCTCCCTGGGAGGCTGCAGGGCCACTCTGGACAGCGCTGCTTCCATGGAGTTTGGACCCAGCCAGAGCAGGAGTCACATATCAACTGGCTGGAGCTCAGGGCCATCTGGCTAGCCCTCAGAGCTTTCCTTCTGCTCATTGGTGGCAAGAACGTCCTTATCCAGACCGACAACTTCACCAGCATGTACTATGCCAACAGGCAGGGGGTTACCAAGTCCCCTCCGCTGTGCAGCCTAGTGGTCAGCGTGTGGGAGTGAACCCTGGAGAACATCTACCTCATGGCCTTCCACCTCCCGGGGAGGCTATCCTGGAAGCGAAAAGGCTCAGCAAACTGGGAGCGGACAATTACGAATGGTAATTGAACGACCAGGTGCTGCTGGAGGTCTTCAGCAGATGGGGGCATCCTTAGGTGGATCTGGGCGACGCATTACAGATACGGTGGGACGGCATGACAGCCTATGCCTTTCCTCCCACACTCCTGGTCCACAGGGTGAGCCACAAGATAAAGGAATCGCGTCATCTTGGCATCATTCTGATAGCTCCATAGCGGCCCCCGAGACTGTGGTTCTCCAACTGCTCAGCCTCACGGACAGACAACCCATTCACCTTCCGATGGGTCCAGCCAATCTCCTGTCCCAGAAGGGGGGCAGGGTCATCCACCCCATCCCACCCCGCCCCACAGAGGTTAGCCCACAGAGTGGTTCCTGACCAGGTCACCCTCATGCATCTGAGCCTGTTATTGGCTAACCTGGAGATTATTCAGGGCGCCAGGAACAAGGCTACCAGGAGCCAATACAAGAGTAAATGGACTAGGTTCTGTCATTGGGCGGACTCTAAGGAGATCGACCCCCTTGCGTGCACGCTGGGTGATGTGCTCTTCTCGGCACACCTTGAGCACTCGGGCGTACTAGTGGACACATGTCATACCCATCTGGCGGCCATAGGGGCCTACTGAAATTCAGAGAAAGAAGTCTTCTCTTCTGATCTGATAGTCAAACATTTGGCAGGCCCGTCCAGGCTCTACCCGCCCATCAAGAAGCCACACCTGCTGAGGGACCTCAATGTGATGTTGGGCGCCTTGGCACACAAACCCTTCGAGCCAATGGCGTCCGCGGACAACAGGCTGGACATCATTAAAACAGCTTTATTAGTGGGCCTCACCTCTGCTCACAGAGTCAGTGAGATCCAGGCTCTGGTGGCCTCAGAACCCTATACCACTTTCCACAGGGATAAGGTGGTCCTGCGGACTCACCCTGCGTTCCTACCTAAGGTACCCTCCGCTTTTAATCTAAACTAGGAAATAGTCCTACCTACATTTTTAGCTGACCCCAAGGACGAGGCTGAGAGTCTTGCACTGTCTGGATGTCATGCGTGCTCTGATATTCTATCTGGACAGGACCATGGGCTTCCGCAAGTCGGACACACTGTTTGTCACCTACGGGGATCCAGACCCGGATATTAAGCATCCAAGGACTATTGCATGGTGGATGTTTGCGGCCATCAAGGAGGCCTATGAGGGGCAGCACAAGCCGCTGCCTGCTAACATGCACACCCATGCTGTCAGAGCCAATGCCACAACCATTGCATTCCAGCGGCAGGTTCCATGGCAGGTCATCAGCAGGGCGGCCACCTGGGCCATCCCTTTGGCTTTCTGTAAGCATTATTGTTTGGAAGCCGGCTCTAAGTTAGACTTGGCCTTCAGACAGGCGGTTCTAAGGAACCTATATGCTTAAGGAGGGTCTCCTCTCCACCCTGGGGCTACATTCAGTTTTAATCGCCCATTCAGTATGTAGGAAAGGCGACGGGACGTAAGAGTAATTACTGGTTACTCACTGTAGGGACTAACATACTCTTAGTCCATAGTCCTCATTCACACGTCTCACCACCCTTCCCTCCCCCCAATAATACTGGTGTCATTAGGTAATGTTAAATATTGTTGACACGTCAATGGGGACTGAGGAGTGGCGGCGGTGGGCGGAGTCGGGCAAGTGCATGACCCAGTGCCGTGCACCTCTAAATTTAAAGGGGAAGAAGGTTTTTCTGGTGAAAAAGGTTCTCCCGTCCCTAGCGAGGGATGTCCATGTAGTATGGAGGAAAGGGGGCTATGCACTAAGAGGACGTTAGTTACTAGTTATTTCTCATCTAACTTGCATTTTTGCATCTCTTCTTGCTTATCTTCTCAGTATATATTTCTTCATATCCACATCTTCATTTACTTTACTTCAGTTACATCTTCGTTCTTTAAGTATTTGCATATTGTTTCAGTACGTCATTGTGGTCCCTTTATGGCATCACTTTACACCTGTCAGACTTTAGTTATAATTCTTCTATGTCTGGTGGTGTCAGCAGATTTCCTTCTACCACTTCGGTGTAGTTGTCTGAGCGCATAACGTCTTTCATATCTTTCATGCAGCATTGGGACGATACAGGTGTCATGCACAGTGCTTTATTACTGGTTTTCCAATATGACGGAGGTGAGGGGGGACGGGCTTCATTAGTGACATGTAAATCTCCTTCTCCACATTCCCCCCCCCCCCCCCCCTCTGGTTGAGTCCTGGACCTCCTCTTCAATCCTCTTCACCTTTTCTTCATGCTGTGGTTTCTTCGGAATCCATATCTTTATCACACACCCCAGGTCACCTGCGTTCTTTATATGTTCATCCATACTCCAGGTCATGTGGCAACATTCTCCAGTTGGTCAACAGAATACCCAATGTCCCACATATTTCTTATGATCCTTGGGATAATAAAACTATGTTCCTGGAGGTTCCAAAGAACTTCCTTTCAGGTGCTCACAGGTGGTGCCTTCAGTCTGTGTATGGTCATCAGTTACAGCATTTACCTCAATCATTATCTTCATCCCAATAGCATTTTCCTCTGTCATCTTGCACTGTCCTATGATTATTCTTACAAGGCAGAATCCTAGCAACACCAACACTCCTAGTAGTTTGAAGGCATTTGCCAACCATGTTGGAACCCATGAAAACTGGGTCAAAAACCAATCTTGATCTTCGGTCATATGTCTTCCGCCATTTTTGTATGCAGGGTTAACGGCATAGTTAACGCTTCCATCAGGGTTCGATTTTCTCCATAGTGAACAGAGGTGCAAGTACAGCAAGAAGGCCATATCTTGGCGCAAATACCTCCTGCCATTGCTGTAATCGAGCCCAAGACATACCGGTTCTGGAAGGCAATGAGCCTGATGGCCCTCAATTCTTCTCTAATCACATTTAATCAGTTTGTCTGTAGCACTTATCACCTAGTGATTTGTAACCACTTGGCGTTCACTGCAGTTTGAACTCCTGGTATGAATATGGCTGTAAATATCAATGTCGTTTTACAGAAAAATTTGTGCTCGTCTGGAATGTTGTATGCTGCTACTGATTTTGCAGAAAAATAGTTCTCTTCTGTCCGAGGTTGAGCGACCTCGTCTTCCTCTGGTGTGTATCCATTTGCGGAAATTCAGTGATATGTCGATCCCTTTGGAGTACCAATGCAGGAGCATGTATGATCACTATAGGAGCGTATTCCTCCCCAATTTCTTAGGTAGCTGCATATAGGGTTTGGATTCACAGGCCCAGTAATGGTCTATTAGCACACCAGTTCCTCCATTCATTCCTAGGACATCATTTATTTGCTTGCATCCTTTTTCGCCAACTGTGCCCAGTCCTGTGTTTAGGAAACAGTGTTCATTGGAAGTATAGACCGGGTTCCTGCTTCATTTTGAACTCATGTTAATAATTTTGAATACTTGCCGCATTCCTTTAGACATTCATCATTCACCATTTGTACTACGTGTACTGGTGCTAACATCAATGAGCACTGCATCCTATTATTCCGTCTTCCTATCCTGTGGTGTTAGCAACTAGTCTAAATAGCAATAGTCAAGGCCTCTCCCTGCATCCTGGCGTTACTGATGTTTCCCATTCATCTGTACAGCCCAGTCTCTTTTGTTCAACAGTCTTATCTGTTCACCAGTCATACCGCTGAATGAGTATTAGAGCATTCTTCTTTTTAAATCTAGTTCTTTTTCCATTTACTTTGATTTTTATGTAATAATCTTCATATGGAAACATTATTTTCGACATCCATCGAAGGGTTGCCAATCTTCCTTAAAATTGTCCTTGTTGTGCATGCTGCTAGATGGCTGAGACACTTCGCATCATGGATAGGTATTTCTCTTGCAATTAATGTTCTGGCCATGATATGCATGGCATAAGGGATGAGAGAACAGACACAGCAGCTTTCTTGTGACGTTCTCCCCACTTCCTTCATGTGCTGGTACAACATGTTATTCTTTAAATGTGCTGAATAATCAAGATATGATTTAGATGTCTCATTGCTAACCTCTCCATCTGCATTATAAAACATAACTTGGTGAAATGTTACAAGCATGAGAAAATGAAGAGCACATTGTGCAAAATGTAGCTACAAGAAGCACTGCAAGAATGTCCATGTGTCGAATTATATTCTGTGCTGTCTTCTTAGTAGCAATGTGTATTTTATATAATGGAAGATACCAATTCTTTATTTATTTCAATTGTTCATTTTCTGACACTTTTATAAACCACAATTTTATAACGAATTGCAATGATGATCCTGCAAATAGGACTGTTGAAATGTTGCCTTTTTAAACCTGGGTAAGATCGGAGTATGTACACAAACAGTATGCAGAAATGCATTTAACATATTGGTCAACATAGTATCATGTGCAATCTTGCTTTTCTTGGTTGTTTAATGCATCGTCTCTTTGACATAACTGAAATATTTCTTCAAATGCAGCAAAAATCAATTTACTTATTTCCCTTCAAACATTGGAACAGTCCATAATTCAAATTGTTCTTGTTATCTGCTCTTTGTTGTGGCTCTTGGTACCCGATCTCGTCAGTAGGCGTGGAACGTCGTCTTTTGCTTCACTGTCAGCGGGTGCAGAAGCGGAGATGTGGGGGGGGCAGGATCTTGTAGAGCTTTACAACATTCAAAAGTAGCCAGGCTCTTCTTCCTTTGTTTCACAGCAGTAGGAGTGACCTCCTCTAATAGGTATGGTTCCTCAAAGTGGGGCTTATTCCAAGGGCGCACAAAACATTTTACAAGCACTTGGTCCTCTGGGTACAAACTGGGTTGCTTTAGCAAGTCAATAGGATTAACTGTTTGGATGTCTTCATCAGTCTTCTTTGACCCTTCCCTCTGACTTTTGACATGTTGAGAAATTAAAATCACGAGCGGTCGTATTAAATAATCATGCATCTCATCCCCTGATGTCTTCACTACACTTAGTATCTTTTTTTATTAGAGTGGGAGGAGCAAGGGGCACTCTCATATGGTGTCTATTCACCAGCTCATGAGGAGTTGGGTGGTGATCTGAGCCAGGCTGATTTCTCAGGGCAAATGGAGCAAGGGGTAGGCAATGTAACGTCCCTTCTTTAAGGTCATTGTTGATTTTGGCGATCGTTTCTTTAAGAAGTCCATTTAGTCTCTCACAAACACCATTCACCTGTGGGTGATATGCATATAGAAACGTGTGCTTTATGCCCAATAGAAGTTCTCTGTTCAAACAATTAATTTGCAAAATATGGCCCATTATCGGACCGCAGGACTTCGCACACAACTCATCTAGGAAACACCTCACATGCGAGAAACTTGCCAGCATATGCAGCATCAGGGTGCATACATGGACCTGCCTCAATCCATCTGGAAGAGGGACATACTACCACTAACGTATATCTGTACCCATTGCATACTTGCAACATATCCACATAATCTAATTGTAGATGCTGAAAAGGATCGGTGGATCTGCGTATTGCTCCTCTCACTGTTTGCAAGGCATGCCCTGCTGTGAAGGCAAACCATGCTGTTCACAATAAAATGCGGCTTGACTCCTGTTTTATATCTTTTAGAAAACATTTGAAAGCCTTTCTCTTTAGAGAATTTTTCACATAATATTCAGGCTCCTTGCTGGATCTGACATCCTGGTTGCTAGATCTCTGTTCAAATAATATGTGGTTTTTAATCCTACGTTTACATTTGGTGAAAAACAGTAATCTGCAAACATAGCAGCAAGATTCTGTAAATGTATGCGCAGGATAGTGTAGCTGATCCAGCGCAACCTTCAATCATGCTAGGGGCATAACTGGCTTTCCAGTGCTATCCTATCTCGATGAACTTCAGTGGGGGTTTAAGAACACCTCTATCTGTTATATTATGTTATTTTGCATTTATATAGCGCCTTATATACCATTGGTATGGTCTGAAGTCGCTGGTAGGTTGAACGCCCTTGGAAACCGAAGTTCGGGTCAGTAGAGAGAGTCCAAAGGTGCGTGTGCGCACCAGGTATGTGTGCATCTGGTGCGGAATTCGTGTGGTAGCTGCTTCTTAGCGGTAGGTGTGGTGGTTGAGAGAACAGGAAAATGTGTTCGCTCTGGAATGGATTTATCCAGACCGAGTGTGGCTGCGTTAGGCCTGAGGAGAACGCCTGGCTGGGGTGTGTGAAACCAGCAGTGTTTATGTGGTGGGGAGTGAGCGGGAGATGTTGATATGAGAACAGTTATACCGAATGGTTTCACAGTATCTCTGTGTTCTAGTTGAGTGGAGGTGTAAAGAAGAGAGTAAGCGTGGGGTGTGGTATGATATATGCTCTTACAAATGTTCCCTGCATTCCACTTTGTACAGAGAGGCTATTGTGGTCACTTCAAATGTAACTTTCCTCAGAAAGCACTGGGAGCACTTTCTAAGTTCACAGGGATGCGATTGGGTACACTTCTAAATGCAATTGTGCACACTTCTAAATGCAATTGTGCACACTTCTAAATGGAACTTTTCGGAGAGGCTATTGGGCACAACTTCTAAATGCAATTGGGTACACTACTAGATGTAATTGGGCACATTCTAATGCAGCTTTCTCAGGGAGGCTATTGGTCACAACTTCTAAATGCATTTGGGGATACTTCTAAATGCAAACTTCTCAGAGAGGCTATTGGGCACAACCTCTAAATGCGATTGGGGATGCTTCTAAATGCAATTGGGCATACTTCTAGATGCACCTTTCTCAGAGAGGCTATTGGGCACAACTTCTAAATGTGATTGGGTACACTTCTAAATGCAATTGGGCATGCTTCTGGATGCAACTTTTCACAGAGAGGCTATTGGGCACAACTTCTAAATGCAACTTTCTCAGAGAGGCTACTGGGCACAACTTCTAAATGCAATTGGGGATACTTCCAAATGCAACTTTTCTCAGAGAGGCTACTGGGCACAACTTCTAAATGCAATTGGGGATACTTCTAAATGCAACCTTTCAGGGAGGCTATTGGGCACAACTTCTAAATGCAATTGGACACACTTCTAAATGCAACTTTTCTCAGAGAGGCTATTGGGCACAACTTCTAAATGCAATTGGGCACACTTTTAAATGCAACCTTTCTCAGAGAGGCTATTGGGCACAACGTCTAAATGCAATTGGGCACACTTCTAAATGCAATTGGGCACACTTCTAAATGCAACTTTTCTCAGAGGGTCTATTGGGAACAACTTCTAAATGCAATTGGGCACATTTCTAAATGCAACTTTTCTCAGAGAGGCTATTGGGCACAACTTCTAAATGCAATTGGGCACACTTCTAAATGCAATTGGGCACAACTTCTAAATGCAATTGGGCACAACTTCTAAATGCAATTGGGCACACTTCTAAATGCAACTTTTCTTAGAGAGGCTAATGGGCACAACTTCTAAATGCAATTGGGTACATCTTTCACATGCCAGGGACAGGGTTTGTGAATGCAATTATAATGAATTTACGGTGGTGATGCTTTGTTAGATAAGTGGTAGGGTAGTATGGCCTGAAATCGTTGCTTCTGGCCCCGCCCTTGCCACACTTACTTGTTGTTGGCTTCTTGCTTCTCCTCCGGATACCTGAAGATACGATCTGGGGTCGTCCCTGACGGAGTTGTCCTTTGCCTTGGGTCGTCCCTGAAAGAGTTGTCCTTTGTCTCGGGTCCTTAGCCGCAGGGGCTGCCGGGCAGAGGGCTGCCCTAGGAGAACAGTACCTACTCCTCTCCTCTCTTCCTCTCTTGACCTTGCAACTCAATTAACTGTGCCATGGATAAAATATTGAAACCTTCCTTCATCAGCATGCAGCGTTCTGAAATTTGTTTTACATCTTCTACTTCAAAATTAGAAAAATGTGGAAAATATGCTGCTCTTTGGGCTTCTGCATCTTTGTTACCGCGAGAAATCATGCCTGCCCTTTTAGTATGGGTTGCGCACTTCACTGCTGCGATAGCCAATGGATAATAAGTTTGTCCAATAGAGGCGCATGTTGCACTGGTGTGCCGTCTGCTCAAAGGAAGCCCCTCTTTTTCCAGCAATATGAAGGCAATGTTGCCTTTGCTACTGCTTCAAATACACAATCACGGTTTAACTTCATTACTGCTGATCATATGTCTTTTCTCGTCATTCGATACATTTTCGAAGAACCATAAATTAATAACTTTCCCCTCCTTGAGAGCATTTTCTCGAACATGGGGAATATTGTCATACAACTCAGAATACACTGTGCAGTCATGTAAACTTTCGTCCTTCCCGGGTGGTTCTGCTATAAATGTCACCGGATTCACTATTCTACATCTAACAATTTTTATTGCTGGATTCGAAATAATCACTTCGTACCCTTACTCTCGTTGTGTAGTCAATGTGCTTTAGGGTTCCTCCGAAATGGCAAATAAGAAATGCTGGACAAATAACGCCATTGTAATACTTTAGCTTGTTCAATCGCGAAAGCGGCAGCTAACACTTGTTCGCAACGGTAATGCCCTTTCATTATTGGGTCTAAAGTCCCACTGTAGTAGAATAATGGTTTGTCCTAATGTTTTCTGTGTGAGCACTGCTGTCATCACTTCACCATTTGAATGTGAAAATAAGTAAATCTCCTCGTTATTGTCTGGAATTCCTAACTCGGGGGCTGTACAAATCGCCTTTTTTAATTCTTCGAATCCTTCAGTCATCTCATCTGTCAATGTTATTTTACTTTTACCTATCTGTGCTTCCTTAAGTACTTTTAAAAGTGATTGAATATATGTACTGTAATCAAAAACCCAGACCCTGCAATATTTGCAGAGTCCAAATAACTGGACAGATTCAAAGAATATGGCAAAGCACTACTTTATTATCAGTTCAATATAGCAGGGTAATCTGGCAGGCATAACAAATCGCAGCTTACTCACACTCAAAATACATTTTCATTACACAAAGGCTTTATACCTCGATATACGTCAGCTATGATGTCATTTTACATGGCAAATAACCTATCGGGCGGAAGGATTGGTTAAGGCAACATATAAACCTATAGTTCATTTAGGTTCTAGTAACATCATTGGCTGCCCTCTATTTGATAGGCAGGCCTAAAGCAACCTCGAAGTAAGTATAATACAGATAATAGAATAACGGCAGTGGATTGACTTCTGCAACAATATATGGTCCATCATTACATAGGCCTACCTGGTTGGTTGTCATTCCCTTCCAACAAAACCCAGGTGCGGGGAAGTCGGACAACTGCACACTTGGCCAATTAGCCTTACCATCTCTCAACAGTTAGGCCTTATGCCAAGGCCTCTTCTTTGTAGTTGACCTTGCTAACTGTCCTCTTCTCCAGAACTTTTAAGGGAGTACGGGTACATTGCTATCTTCATCTGGAGCATTATGAATAGGCCTTGTTTTCTGGTCTTGCACCACGTGTGAGGATGCAATGATTTCTCCATTCTGTCCTTTTTAGTTATTGCTATTTAATTCAATTATACTGGGTGCTATTACTGTCTTTGGCCTCTAGAGACTTGGTTGCTCTGTCTTGCATAGGCTTTCTTTATTTTAATTGACCAATACTTGGCACTTGCAAATGTTTACTCCTTTGCTTAATCTAAAGAAATATATCTTACTTACATAGCTCATCCTCTTCGACTCCTTTTGTATTCTGCAGTTACTTCTCACGGTGGCATCCTTGATCCTTAGCCAAACAAATATTAATGGTTCTTGCACGATTTTGTATTTCGGTGCCTGTCTGCTCTTCTGCCTCGGTCTCTCTCATTGGGGTTTTCAGCGTACTATTGAACACAACCAACATCCATCTTCTCAACATTGCTACTTTACCCACGTTATATTTTCTATTGTAGCAAGCTTCTATATTTCTCATCTACATTGCATTTCAGCACATGTACATTTACTGCATTTCTTCTTATCTTCTCAGTATGTATCTCAGACTCTTGTCAAGCTACCACGAAGAGAACACACTACCCTAGTGCTGGAAATGCTACACTGGTTACCAATAAAACAGTGGAACGGGTTCAAAACAATGTGCATAATGCACAGAAAAATCCACAGCCAAGGAGCAGAGATACTAAAGGAGAAAGTAACCATCTAAAAGTCCGGCAAGACCATTCCAATCAAGCAACGACATTCGCTTAGAAGCAAAACCATACAATAAAAAGAAGCTTGGAGGATCATCTTTCTCTCACCTGAGAGCAATAACCCAGAATGACCTACCAAAAAACATACACAACACAAGGGATGATTTGGAATTCAGAAAACTACTCAAAATGTGTCTCTTTGCTCCAAAACCAAAAGGAAACAAGAACCTTAAGCAGTAAACCCTGACCCTAAGTTAATCTCCCCTAACCAGAGGGTGCGGGAGGACTCCCCAACAACCCATGCCCACATAGGAAACATAGGTAGGCAAGGACCCCCAAAGGTTGGGTAGTGAGTGAACCCTCTATTCCAATCATTGCAAACCCAGGGCAGGCAAGACGCCAACATCAGCCAGCTAGACGTACCACTCAGGTAAACGCTGATCCCTAACACGCCAACCCCAACTAGGCAGACAAATTCAATGCCAAACACCAGTGCTCCAGATAAGATTTTGAGGTGGGAGTATTTTACTCTCTATTTTTAAACTTTGAGAGTAATTGTGATTTTGAGAGAGTAAACATGACTTTTCTCTTTCGCAAGAGTAAAATGTATGCGACATCCAGCAGACATGTGAAAAAACTGTATGGAAATCATTACTGTGCAGCAGCTTTCTGCATTGTGACAGAATAAAACTTTCATTATTTCTGGCCATTTGGTCTCTCCTGTATATATGTAAATGTTGAAATCACAAAAACCTAGCAAATTATATAGTAAAGCATACATGAATTTGTATTGTGTGTTTTGAGATTCGATAGCAGAATTGTCTTTTGATGTTTAATGAAAGTCCTAATTTTCTGGAGCTATTACTACCTAATGGTATGCCAATGTTATTTATTTGATTTCTTTTACATTTGTAGAGCGCACTACAGCCCAAAGGCCTTGAGGCGCTTTTTACATAAGTGTACGTAAGCAGGATTACAATTAAGACATGCAGTTACTTAGTTACATCATATGTGCTAGGTTACAAAGTACAGTTGGGCACATGGTTGGTTTCAGTAGAGTACAGAGTACGAGCTAGGACTTAACAGTTCAGACAAATAGCCTGGTTTTGATGGCTTTGCGGAACGCTAGGTGGGAGTCGATTACCTTGATCTGCGTGTTTTGGGCTGGGTGATCATGTTGGTATAGGCTAGCCTTCATGGCCTGGTGGATGTCGGCATGGCTATGCGCTGGGCGAGGTAGGGGGGTGCCAGATCATGGAGGCATTTATAAGTGATGGAGAGGATTGTGAAGATGATTCTCTGTTTAACGGGAAGCCAGTGAACCAGTCTTCTGAAGTCAGATATGTAATCCTTTTTAGGAAATCCTGTGGCAGCCCTGAGGGTGTTCTGGACAAGTTGGAGTTTGCCAATTTTTTTGCTAGATGTCCCTCCGAGGAGAGCATTGCAGTAATCCAGTCTTGAGCCGATAGTAGCCCTAGTGATGGTAAGGCAGTTATGTGCGGTTAGGAAGGGTCTTACTGCATAGAGCAGTTTACAACAGTGCAGAGAGGCAAGGACTCCATGCTAAACTCTATCTAATCTAGTGGTCAAACGGTTATTTATATAGCTCTTTTGGCAAATCACTGTACATAGAACATATTTTTCACAATTACCACCAAACCAAAGTCGGTACTCCTTTATTGACCTCGAAAGGATGAAAGGCTGAGTTGGACTTGCCGGGATTCGAACCCGCAACCCACAGATCCCGCAGAGATTGCAGCGACGAGTGCTCAACCGGCTGAGCTGTCTTATTGGCTAACATCCTTCAGAGGTTGGTTAACTGAGTATCGACTGAGGTATAATGATCACAGTACCTAGATGTATGACAAAACATTTATGAAGCACTACATAAAGTTAAATAGCTATCTGGATTATCACAGGGAAAGGTTTTGCTGAGTTTCTATTTCAATTACCAATGTAACTTTCATTTGTTTGTTTTTGAACAGCGCTTGCACTTTTTTCAGAGTCAAGTTTTGGGTGTTTTATTTGTAGTTTTTAAGATTTGAGGCTAGAACACCTGTGATCAGTGAAATGAGTTACTCACCCGTGAACAAAGACTTTGCTGCCACTGGCCATTTATAGTAATGTACCCCATTGACTGCAAGGTTGAATGGATATAAACTAGACTGTGCACAGTCATCATTTTACACAGTTTTTATAATTAGACTGTAAATTAGAAGTGTAAAAATGATCTGCTTCTGTATGATTATGCACAGAGCATCGGAACTCTGAAAAATAACAATCGTGCAATACTTGTTTGCTTTCACTGGAAAAAAGCATAACTTGTTAAAAAAAACACAATTCTCCATTGCAACTCAGTTTTCTATCTTATTAATTATACAATTCTAAAATTCTAGGAAAACGTGCACAGTGCTTCTGAAGCTGAATGGAAAGAAACCGTTCCTTTTATCAGTGTGCAGTTTATTTTTTTAAAATGCTTCAGAGAAATACATTCGAAGGGATTGTGTCCTCCGACGTACTCCTCATCTTGATAGATCTCCAGCTTGCGGGCCTCAGAATTTTTTTTTCGGTAGAGGGCGTCGATGTCCCTCGAGCCGATGTCCCTCGACAGCCTCCGTATCGGCGCCGACGTCTTCATGCGTATAAATAGACTCGCGCAGCGTCCGTTGCTCAGTTCTGTTTTTCTGCGCTTTGTGGGCCTCGTAATCGCGTTGCTCAGTATCTTTAGACAGAGAATATATTCATTATTCCTCGAGAATACCAACTCTTACTCGATGGCTTCCTCATCCGAACCGATGACTCCACGGTTCGGCTTCAAAAAATGTCAAGACTGTGGAAATAAAATGTCTTTGACAGATCCTCACAGGATCTGTTTGTGGTGCCTGGGATCGGAGCACCAATGTTAGGAGTGCGAGGACTGCAGGTCCATGACAGCGAAAGCCTTGAAGGAGCGTAAGGGGAAGCTTGAGAGAGGTAAGACACTTAAAACTCCTTCAAAAGTTTCCTCGGCAGAGTCGAGACATTCATCCCCTCGCCGACACAGGAAGCATTCTCGGTCTAGGTCTCGAAGCAGTTCCCACCACTCTTCGAGATCCAAGCATTCAAATAAGAGACGTCGAAGATCCCCTTCCTCGTCTTCTCTTTCTCCGGAAAGAGTCACCTGCCCCACAAAACATAGCTCTCAGGCTGAGTGGGAGGAATTCCGTAAAAGGATGCTTAGCGTCTTCGAAAAAGCGGCCTCGACCCCCTCGAAGACAGCTGAGGGTGATACCCTGGGTGAAAGACCTGAAAAATCTAAACGCCGCAAGTCGTTGCACCCGGCAAAAGAAACTACTCGACAGCGTCACGAACCCTCGAGCAAAGGCACTGTGCCATCTACGCCATCGTCGAAGGTCCCTTCGACGCATAAATCTGCGTCATCGATGCCATTATAGAAGGGCTCATCGACGCATAGGTCGATCGAATCGACGCCGTCTTTGACGTTGACGCCGAAAAAGAGCAAACCCACGGCCGTCACTACCTCACAGCCAGTGGTCATACCCAGAGCCTCTAACATGACTTCGAGGTCATCGACAACCTCGAATAGGATCCCGATCCTCTCGAGTTCTTAGAGGCCACTATCAATCTTCTCAACGCCTTTTTCAGTGTTTTCGAAGCCTTTAACGTCCGCGTCGACGACGTTGATGTTTTCCCAACCAATTATGACAAATTTAGCCCCTTCTGCTCTGGAAATGGGTTTTAAGCCATTTCCAAGGTCTGATCATTTCAGAACTTTGTCCTCAATTTATGAGGAAGGGGAGGATTCGGATCAAGAAAGTCCCTTTGGGTTGCAGAGATCTGCAACACCAGAACCAGAGGAATTTACCCCTGAGGAAAATAGGTTGAATGACCTTCAAGAGTCCTTACATGAGGCAAGTGGGTTAGATACTTCCCCAGAAATAGAATTTGCCAAACCAGACCCAGGGGAACATGCTGAGACCCCTAACAGAATTTTAATGGCAAGAATTGTAGAATTCATGGGTTGGTCTACACCCTCACCTGCATTCCAACAGTATGACCTTCCAGACATTTTAGTTTAAGGCCCACAGGAGGATCCTGTGGTTCCATTTCACGCTGCATTACAAAGAAAAATATTGGCTAACTGGGCAACTCCAATTCTGCAGATGGTCGTGAAGTTTCTAAATGCCCAACGTCTCCCAGCCTTAGACTTTTTGAGGTTGCTAGGCCTCATGGCATCCTGCATCTTCCTTGTGCTAGAGACTCGACTGAGAATGAGATCTCTTCAGTGGGCACTAAGAACTCAGTGGTCGCAATTCTCAGGGAGAATGACAGACCACCTTCAAGTTCCGGACAAGGTGGCTCGAGACCTTCAGTGGTGGGCCTGCCAGGAGAACATCTTGAAACGAGAACTGTTTTGGCAACCATGGCCGGAGATAACAGTAGTCACAGATGCCTCACTCGCGGGGTAGGGAGCCCATTCCAACGACTTGACCATCAGCGGTCGTTGGTCTCCATCAGAGTCCAGACTACATATCAACCTGTTAGAGCTGAGAGCAAACAGACTAGCGCTGAAGGCTTTTCTGCCATCTGTACAGGGGAAAAATGTCCTGATAATGACGGACAACACAGTGGCCATGCACTACCTCAACAAAAGAGGAGGCGTAGGATCACTGCCTCTGTGCATAGAGGCGATGCAGCTCTGGTTTTGGGCAATCCAAGAAGGAATCTCTCTATCGGCAGTTCACTTAGCCGGAGAGAAAAACTTGACAGAGGACGCTCTGAGCAGGCAGAGTACAGTCTCCCACGAGTGGGAACTAGCTCAGGAAGTCCTTCAACAGAGCTTCACCCTTTGGGGAACCCCTCAAGTGGATCTGTTCGCCACCAGCATCAACAGGAAGTGCGATCAGTTTTGTTCAAGGGAATTTACCCCGAGAGGAGCTCTAGGGGACGTGTTCGTAGCGGACTGGGAGTTTCCACTTCTGTACGGGTTTCCTCCAGTCCCTGTCATTCCTCAAATGATCAGGAGGTTGAGAAGGTTCCAGAAAGCCATGATCCTAATAGCCCCGGACTGGGCCAGGAGAACGTGGTACCCGGACCTTCTGGACATGTCCATCTCCCCTCCAATTAGTCTTCCACTCGAGGAGAATCGCCTCTTGCAGAAGGGAGGTCAGGTTCTCCATCCAGACATCAGAACCCTCAACCTTCACGCTTGGTATCCGAAAGGTTGAGCTACAAGGATTGGGACCTCCCAGTTGACGTCATGGAGGTGTTGCTTTCGTCAAGAAGGCCAGCAACAAAGACTTTATACCGCTGCCGTTGGATCAAATTTTGCAGCTGGTGTAGAGAAGAATATCAACCCCTTTTCATGTGGTTCACCAACGGTGTTATCTTTTCTACTCTATTTGGCAAATTCAGGCCTTCAGTTTGGCACTATCAAGGCCTATCTCGCAGCGCTATCGATCTTCAAGCGCACTGCAGAGGAACCATCGTATTTCAAGTTACCCTTAGTAATACAATTTCTGAAGAGATTAACCAATGTCTATCCTCCAAGACCATTCCAAGTTCCCTTATGGGACTTAAATTTAGTCTTAAATTTCCTGATGGGTACTCCTTTTGAACCACTCCACTCTTGTTCACTAAGGTTTCTCACCCTTAAAACTGTCTTATTAGTGGCATTGACATCTGCTAGGAGGGTGAGCGAATTACAGGCTCTATCTTGTAAACCCCCTCATAAAATTTTTCATAACGACAAAGTTGTCCTACAAGTGAAGCCTAGTTTTCTCCCAAAGGTGGTTTCTGAATTCCACATCACTCGGAAGATTACCTTGCCTTCATTTTATCCCCCTCCCCATCCGGGGAAAGAGGAAGAAAGGCTGCATAGGCTGGACCCAAGGCGGGCTTTGAGCTTTTATATCAGCAGACTTGCTAGGATTAGGCAAGCAGACCAACTGTTCGTAGGTTACTCAGGGTACAAATTGGGATTACTGATAACAAAACAGACCATTTCCAGATGGATTATTTTAGCCATTCTGGAATGTCACAAACTGGCAGGGAAAGAGTCTCCTCAAAATCTTAGGGCTCATTCAACCGGGAGTATCGCAGCCTCTTCGGCCCGCCAAAGAGGGGTACCGATTCGAGACATATGTGCGGCTGCCACATGGTCGTCTGCACATACCTTCACAAGATTATACAACCTGGATTCCTCCTCTAGCCAAGAGACTAGATTTGGCACAGTGGGTGTGTTGCACTCTGTTCACTCTTGAAGGGAAACATTGCACTTTTACTCCCATCTCCAGTTACACACCACTGCTACGTCGGAGGACACAATCCCTTCGAAGAACAAGTTACTTCTTACCTGGTAACGTTCTTTCGATGGGATGTTCCTCCGACGTATTCCTTATCGCCCCTCCCATCCATCCCCTCAGTAAAACTTCCCTTGTGGTTACAGCTTACGTTCCTTCTGGGTCACTAACCAATTCATGTAAAACAACTTAACGTCAAAACGTAACTGAGCAACGGACGCTGCGCATGTCTATTTATACGCATTATGACGTCGGCGCCGATACGGAGGCTGTTGAGGGACATTGAAGCGCAGCGCCCTGTAATGAAAAATTTTCCGAGGCCAGCAAGTTGGAGATGATCAATCAAGATAAGGAACACGTCGGAGGACATCCCATCGAAAGAACGTTACCAGGTAAGAAGTAACTTGTTCTGTTTCAGAAGTGGCTTGCAATTACATCCATGTAGATAGAAATCACAAGGAGCCTTCTGGTTTCTGTCAAGTAACCTGACCTTTGCACTGCCCTCTGCTCTAAACCTATGTGTAAATGTACCCAGGAAAATAATAAAGCTGGCGTATTTACAAGATTTTCATAAGTAAAAAGGCCTGGTACTCTCCTTATCTGGAGCCCTGCCAAACACACAGGATAATCATGGCACGTAAGCACAGAAACACAAGGACAAAGAGGTAAGGAAAACCTGCTAACCCAACTCTAAAACCTCAACTTTCTGCATGCACTTCCCATGCGAAACTCGCACAACCACATCTCTGCACAGCAATACGCACATACGTCACACACTGCAACAACAGACTAACAATCCCTCACAACAGCACATGGGATGTCGCACTGACCCGAACACCCCACTTGAGCTCAGCGAACGGTGCAAACCAAAATAATGCTGCCAACATAGAAATCATAACTCTCACTTTCCTTTTCACACTACACCCTACTAACCCCCTTTTTTTTTCTTTCCACACCATCCTTTTCAGATCGGCCAATTAACATTAACATATGATTTCTTCGTATTCTCATGTTATTTATTTTTTACTTCAAGTACATCTTCATTCTTTAAGTATTCACAAATCATTTCATTCCGTCATTGTCTCTTCTCTTTATGAAGTCACTTTACACCTGTCAGACTTTACTTCTAATTCTTCTATGTCTGGTGGGGTCTGCAGACTTATTTCTACCACTTCAGTTTGAGGGTACATTTGGTACGGTTGTCTGAGCACATAACATCTTTCATATCTTCGATGCAGTGTTGGGACGATAATGGGTGTCATGTACAGTGCTTTCTTACTGCTTTTTCAATAGGACTGAGGTGAGGGGGCGGGCTCCATTAGTGGCGTTTACATCTCCTTCTCTACAGAATGTTGACTGTTTTTCATTTCTTTGGCATGGCACTAGGGCCGACCTCCCCCTCCCCCCCACCCCCTTTCTTTCTCATATAGATATAACGTTTCACACCCTTACTCAGTCGTCCCCATTCCCCGGGATAGTAGATGGGCTTCTACCTTGCTTTCAGTGACGAGCTAAAGGCAATTGCCTTCACTTTCTAAGCTCCCTCTGTGACTTTATAAACTAGTTCTACTATCGGCCTTACCCAATGGTCCTGATGCTGGAATTTTAGTGAGCTGTAAGGCTGGTCCCCTCCGCAATGAGCCTCTGGTGTGTTGCGATGGAACCGCAGAAGGTATGTGGTAGGTCGGAAAGAGTGCAGGGTTGGAGGAAAAAGCCAGAAGCAAAAAAAATCTCAAGTCACGACTCATGACGCACCGGAGTGTAGCAGCATGCAGAGGTAAACAGATTATTGAAGTAATTCAGTTGTGTTACATCGTACTGACGAAAGTAATTTGTTGAATGTAATCTAGGAAAGTTGTGGAGGGTCAGAGATGAGGCAGTTCAGCATAACGCTCCATTCATTTTAGGGTTTGGACATCTTAAGATGGATAATTGTCTTGTGAATCTGGTTCAATTATTAACTGCTTCTAAAATACTTAGCTGCTTTTTCTAAGTTATGTGATGTATATTTTAACATATGGTGACTGTATATATTTGTATCAGTCTTGACTGTTCATCCACGTACCCGGATTGGGTTTTGGCGAACGTCTGAGTTCCCTGTTCACTAACAAGGAAGGCCTTCAAAAATCTGTCCATCATGCCATATTCTCGAAATCCATCTTAACATTCAGTTTCTAGGCAGTGATGACAGGCATGGTTGTTGGAGGGAAACCTGTCATCTCATCTCCTGTTCAGAGCTAATGAACTGACATGCAGTTTGACGTTGAACATCTTTTATACTAAAGCAGATGGGCATCTTTTGAGGATCGGACTGCTAGGTTATTGGGCTAATCTGCCAATGCCCCTTGTGAATCAGAGGCTCCATCAATACAGGCCCTATTCTTTCCTACGGCAACAGCTGCCTCAACTTTATGGTGTCTCGAAGTGTGCATCGTGCCCCATGTGTCTGCCACAGCAAGGCCTCTTTAATGCAGAATCTGAACATTTGGTAAGTTACTTTTAGTTGACTAATCTTCCTGCCACACATCCCTTTTTGCCCTCACTCCCACCCACTGCTCTTCTGTTAGCAAAACATTTGTGGGGACTAAGGGTGGAAGGGCTATGGATTTATGTGCGGGGACATGTAGCTGGTATATGCATTCAGCCACACATTAGATCCGACACTTACGGCACCCATGACTTCATGTTGCAGTCTAATATGTAGTTGCAAGTCTGTCCCCCGATGCCTATTTCTAGATGTTCCAGTGCTCATTTAAAATATTTTTTATGTGAGGAAGGATTTACCCAGATGCAGGCTTTTTCGCATATAAATAAATTTGATGGTCCAACGAAGTGGACAGATGTGCCCCCCTGGAAAAGGAAATCTATAATGCTAGAGGAAGCACCACGAAATTCCAGAAAGTGTGGGGGAAGTGGGAGGACTCTGGATGACCCCCTCCCGAATGAGTCAGCCTCGGCATCCCATGCATCTCCTAAAGATGAAAGATGCTTACACTCAAGGAACTGCCCCTGAACAGCTCGAGACACCTGCGCGCTGCCAGATTGTTCATGGTTATTAATGCATATATGTATCATATGACCCACTGTTCATATCATTGTGTACTATGTAAAAATATCAATAAATTGTTATAAAGAAAAATATGGCCGCTGTGAAAAGGGCTAATGAAATTCGACCCCCTTCTCCATTTAAATTGATGGCCTGGGAGGAAACCATCGATGGAGATGAGCATTGATACCGTGACTGGCAGCAGAAAGGTGCCTTTGGCAGAGAGTGTGGGGGTAGGGGATAGGAGCTGCAAGGAAGCAAGTAAGGGTGGCACATTGAGCTAATCAGAAGACTGAATGCATTCAAATAGTGGGTAATGCCAGTCTTCGGAGTGGTGCAACCATCTGTGTGCCAGTTTTGTAAAGACATGGCGGCAGAGTACACACACACACACTCACACTCACACTCACACACCCCACCCCCCCCCCCCCCCCCCCCCCTATCTGCACCTGCTACAGCACGGTGCTGATTTGAGGCAATAGAATTCTTGGACTGCGAGTATAAATGCGCAATTAAGAAATGTAGTGTTTGTGGGTGAGGGGAGACTGTAGGGGAGAAAGTGGTGGAGTTTATTACCTTTGAGCTACTGAGAAAGGAATAGAGAAAAAGAGGAAGGGGGTTTCACAGTGCAAATGTGGGTTTTCCTTTTGCAAGCAGCCTGTACATAGCCCTGATGTTCAGATATAGGAATTCCGAATTTGGAGAGTTCCAGGTAAACCGGAACGTTGAAATAGATATTTGGATGTATTTTCCCCAGTGCCATGTTTTTTTTCTGTTGGGGGCGCTGCATATAGCATAGATTGGAAAGGTTTCCCCTTTTGGACTAATTTCAGAAAAGAACTAGGATTTAGGGCCTCACTCCAGAGAGCTAAAATGGAAAAGCTGGTTTCCCAATACCCCAGAAATTCCCTTTCTTACACTGACAGATTATGGATTAGCGATTTACTGTGATTCCTATGGACCCCTCACTGAATCCGTGCCTCAAGTCTCCTCCAAGGTGGCCAGGGGAAATGCAGACACTTCCGGATCCTAACCTTGGGGATGGTGCTCTGTGGGAGGATCCCCTGGGAGGAGAGAAGGCTCAGTGAGGTGAGAGGAATCTATGGGATGAGACTCAGTATTTCTCTGTTTGAAGGAGACATTTTTCCACTCCCACAATATATGTTTTTTTGCCACAATAACCCTTCTGTCCCAAGCGTTAGCCAAAAATCTAAGAAACCATATTCCGCTTTACAGACCAGTCTGATGACTGATTCGTATAACATTCCCTTGGTAAAGGTTATTGATAAGGGAGATTAGAATGGAATTAGGAAACCAGTTAAGAAAACAAGTTATTCGAGACTTCCAGTCCCAGATTTCCCTTGGTACTGGGACTAGGAAGAGCGATGCAGAGAAACAAAACTGTAATGGTCAGCTAATTAGCTTAGATGACCCACACCTGAGGGAGAATGAGAGGCTTAAATGCCTCCCTCGGGTGCATGCTGTAGAGAAGCTGGAGAAGCAGAAGCTGTGTATGCTGTGCAGGCCGTTGCATCTGAAGGTGGGGCTGGAGGAGAGCTAAGACACTGGGACAACTGTGGATCCCGAGAGGGTCTGTGCCTCTTGATATCCCCTTTGCAGAGAGCACGTAGCAAAGAGAAACTCTTCACCTCAGCGCGTTGTGCAGAGTTTGTGCAGCGGGAAGCAGGCGTAACAGATGCCAAAAGGTTTCAGGTGGCTGGGACGCACCAGAGACTCCCAGGAGTGCAGGAAGCTACAAGTCGGCATGGTGGCGACGAGGGCGAGCTAAAAGGACAGTTTGCCAGCTCGAGAAGAGCCAATACTGCTGGAGCCTAGCTAGCACACAGCCGAAGCAGCTTAACCGGTGAGTCGACCACTCACGAGTGGCTCCGGAGCGCTCAGATGCTGTACGTGTATGCCAAGCCAACCGATGAATGAAAACGGTATTGCTATTGAACACTGAACTAGCAGAAAACAACGAAAGTGGTGTTCAGTGAAACAAAGTAACTGTGATATTCATTTTTTGAGTTTATGGAATTCCCAACAACCCAGTGAGGGGAACGACCTTAAGAACTGAGGTGTGCAAGCAATCTCAGAGCCAAAAGAGTGCATACCTGGGAAATTTAAAAGCAACAAATATTGCCAGAGGCCAGGTAGAAAACTATAAGAATCCCAAGGGTTGTAACATTCATTGCTTATGTTTTGAGAAAATGACCCCTGGTTTAAACTTGTATTGCCAAGGCAGAAGCAGGAACATACTATATCCTGAACACTATGTTATTGATGCAGAAGGCAAAGAAAGGTGGCAAACAGACTTGCCCTTCTGGAATAGGCTTTCCAGAGTGAGATGAATATTGTTTGCAGAAATGTTCTCGTGGATCAAGTGAATTTCCATTCCCTGAAAGCTGCAAACATTCCAATACCAAAGATGATTATTGAAATTGTTGGTGTTCCAAGTTGGAAGTTACCATTGAAGCACTTCTTGTTGTTGAAGTAGACAGGCAGGCTGTTGGGTAATATATTAACGTTAGTGCTAAATCTACCTCTCTTATGAGAACTCCAGAACTTTTTGCTGGACTGGTGATTCTTTTTCCCTATACCTCCGTGAGTGGGAACCTTTTTTCACACTCAGTTTCTCTTTTTATGGGTGTCATTTTTTAAGACTCTCCATAGTGTCCTTTTAATTATATCCTCTGACAACCTTTCGTATATACCTTTTATTATTGTACAGGGTTGCCCTTCTTTTACTTTTTCTGTTTCTCTGGCTAACCTTGTAAGAACTACAGTTCCCAAGGGTAGAAATGATATTTCCATCCATTCTACATTGTGTTAGATGAAACCAGCACATCCCATCTTATTAGGATTGCTGGGGAGATGCAATGTATCCCCTTTCTCACTAGCACTGTAACAATTCTGTTACAGGGGCAAGCTCATCTATAATGGCTGGTGGCAGAGAACCTTTTTTTACAAATTCGGTGCACCTTTACCGCAGGCAGTTTCCACAGCCCCATTAAAGGCACCCATGGTTGCCCATTTTACCAAAATGGCCAGTCTTCTTTTTTTGCCATTTTAGTGTTCCTTGTCTGGTCTTTTTCCTTCCTGTGACCTACAGGACGGGAAATTCCTTTGTATGATTTTCTGTCTTCGGCGGGAGACCTCGGACAAGCCCGCCCAGGCTCCAGAGTGTCTGTGATGGCAGGAAGCGAGAGAGGAGCCTAAAACTCTGCAGCCCTTCCAGCCTGCCTGCAAGAATCCAGTTCGAAACTGGGAGGCTGGCTGTCCTGAGAGCACAGCCAACCCCCCAGGTTTGAATGTTGCAAGTCTGTTTGGCTGGGTTCCTGCATAAAAGTAAGTCTGATCCTGGAAGATGAAGAGGTGGTTGACCACTGGACCTGAATCCGAAGAGGAAGATGAAGAAACCGTGATGAGAGTATTTACAGCGACCGGAAAACCTGCTGTGTAACTGGAGCCTCCTGTGACCCTTCCCGCTAAGCGACCTGGGGACTCAGAAAACGAGGACCCCAACCCAGCTCCACTGGACTCAAGAAGACATGCATTTTGAGCCATCCCACGTCGTGTTGCGACCTTGCAGGGCTGCAATACCCAAATACCCTGGAACCTTGAGCCATCCTGCTGTGCATGGTCGTCTGAATTCTGAATCGAGCCGAATCCTTGGCATCCTGCTGGACCTCCAGAGACATGATTCCAGTCCTGGAAGTCCCCTCACCAGAGTGCTGGACCAGGTTAACGTTGCAAATCCAATCCGATATTCTGTCATCTTCTGGCTCTTGAAAAGGGCACCAAAACCAGAGCCGCATCCAGCCATGAAGAAACTCTTGCCTGGAGCCTTCCCCATTGATCCCTGCTGCAGAAGCCCTTCCAGTGTCCTTTCTTCAGTCTTTGACAAGGAATTCAGCGTCCAGGTTTTTGGCTGCAGATCCTGAAGTCTTCCCCCGCTGCAACTTCTTTTGTGCTGAGTGAACCTCTTGCCTAGAGCCTTCCCCATGATCCCTGCTGCAAAAGCCCTTCCAGTGTCCTGTCTTCATGATAAAGGAGTTCATCAGCCAGGGTTTTGGCCGCAGATCCCGAAGTCTTCTTGCTGCAACACTTCTTCAGCACTAAGGTACTGTGTTGGCTGGGGTATTTACTTACCTTAAGCCTATTTGATTTCTGTAAAGCTCTGGGGTGTTGCTTGTGATTAGGAGTCATCATCCAGTTCACCCAGGCCCACTGCTGGAATCCTTCTAGGGTGTCTTCTCAGAGGTCCCTGAACCCTAATTAACTTTAGAGTGAAGTATTTACTTGTTTCAAGTCTTCCACAGGAACTCTGACTTTTGCCTGCAACAGAACCCTATCTCACCCTGCCTACAGCTGGCTCCTAGACCACCAGAGTCACTCTTCTACCACTGAGTGAACTCATGCAATAGACTTGGGAAGAAGTGGGTAAGTAAAGGATTCAGTCTTGAAAAGAATGTGTGTTTAAAAGTTAATTACTTGAGTTAGTTGGTAACTGTAACTCGGAGAGGTAATAGTTATAAAACTTCTTACCTTGAATGTGTGTTGTGCCATTCTGAAAAGTATATGCAAGGTTACTCACCTGTGAATTGGTTGTGCCTCTTCCCCAAAAGTAATGCTGTTGATTTCACTTTACTATTCCTGTTAGGATATAAATGTGAGTGCGCCCCAATTGGTTCTTGCTTCCCCTGACTTGCTGTTGGCCTGTATAGAATAAGTCTACCTTAGGTTAAACTTGCCTTTTAATTTGCTGGTAGCTCCTGTAAAACGTATATGGGGTTTACTTACCTTGGATAGCCATGTGCCATCCTAAAATAAGTTAGAAAGTTTTTGCTTAGCTTGGTCTGTGTTGCACTGACCTGAAAAGCAACTGTAATAGTAAATTGCAACATTAAGTTTTACCTGCCGAGAATAGCTGTGTGCTATTCTTAGTGTTCTGTCGGTGTAGCTGACCTTGGTCTGCCTGGAGCAATCCAAAATTAGTGTAAAGTGTTCCACTGAGCTAAAAAGCAACTGTAATTGTGTTACACCAAAAGGTCTTACTCACCTGGAATAACTGTTATGCTGAATGTAGTTATAGGTTTCTACTGTTCCTTGAATTTATGTTCCACTTTTTCAGAAAAGTATACTTGTAGGTTGGTTTATTATGTGACTCCTTAACTGTGTCACTGCATAACTGACGGGTTCTACTATCCTTGACATACTGTAAAGTAATCTAAAGGTAACTGAGGGTTTTACTTCCCATGAATAGGTATGGGCTATACTAAATGTGTATGATAAGGTCAGACGTCTCTAGAATTACTGATAGATATTCTGAAAAGGGTTTATGCTTTGGTCTGTGTACCTCTAAGCATTGTGGTGCGTTTTTATAATGTGTTTATGACTCAGTACTTACCCAAGACCTAACTTGCCCTACTTGTATCTATAATAAACCTTTATGTTGTATAATACCTCTGGTTGTAAGTGTTTCTATGGAATCATTGGTCTACTACAGGTTCTTTGTACCTTCCTACAGCCATCTCCCTCCTAAAATAAGCCTGGCTGCTCTGTCCATGCTGCCATATACTCAGGTGGTGCAGCCTTGTACTAAGAGTGGAGTCTTATACTGCCTCAGTTGAATGGTTTAATAAGCCCTTAGTTGAACTTGGAAAAACTGCCCTAACGCAGCTAAGTATACCAGTAGAGGAGGAAGAGCTTGCCCAGAAGAAACCTGTCGACAGAGTAAGCCAGGTAGTCGAATGTACAAGTGCTGAAGCGTGGTACTATTAAAAAACATGTTGGGTTTTTACATTTGGGAAAGAATTGTTAAAGCTGGTTGAAGAAAAGTTACAATTCTTTCTGCAGTTCAAGTTGTGGTAAACCATCCTGACCAAATTATTTGTTGTTACTTCAAATGTGAGACTGTTCTTATTCCAGGAGGAGTGCGAGCTTATGACTATTTCCAGACACTTTATTGAAGCAATGGAACTTTGTGAATTTGAGTACAAGAATTTAAGAACTGTATTGGAACTTAAACAAACCAGATTCTTGTTTTTTCTTTGAACTGTGGAGAAAACCCTTATATGAATATGGGAAAGGGAAGTTCACCCAGACCATGACCAGAGACATTGATTATATTACAAATCCGGTCATAAGTTAAATATTTGTGTTGAATTGAATTGCCATATATTTCCTTTTTGTTTTGCTTGTTTATGTGTAAGGGTTAGATATACCTTGCTTGGAGTGTTCCCTCTAGCTTATTTTAGGCAGGGAAATCGTCATCTGAGTAGGGATAGTGCAGCGTTTATCGAATCTGTTGATTTGATAACATTTCCAAAGTTGAAAACTCTTTACAAAGGCTTGGGAGAGCTTGTGGGCAACACGCTAGTCTTGGAAGCAAGACGATGCAGAGCAACACAGGTTTGACCCTGGATCTCTGGGTATTAAGCTTGTTATAAATAACCAATTAAAATAATAACATAGTTGTCTGCCTTACTTTCTGACCCCTCACACTACGCTGCTGTAGTGTGAATGATCAGTAAAAATCGCCCGACCACACATACACACACATCTTAACAGTACTCTTCACCCACCCAGCAGTTGCTGAGCCCATTTTCAAATTGTGGGGCTACATCTTGCTTTTATGGAGAAGAAATATACCAATTTGGTACTTGCCTCTCCATTTGGCCTGAGGCCGACCTTTTAAGGTGCTTAATGGAATGTGAGGGGAAAGTTAATGGAGGGACTTTTTTACAAAAATAATCAAATCATTATCTGTCACTACACCTGGATGGTATTCCTGGGGTGCGTAGTTTGGTGAAGGTTTAGTGAAACATGAAGTGTGAACAGGTTATTGCTTATAGCAGTCTGTATGAGACCCCCTGTGATCACGAAAACTAGAGGCCTTCCAACCCAGCTTGTGAGGAACTTGATTTCAGATTGAAGACCAGACCGCACATTGATGTGTTCTGTACTAAAGGGGACCTCGGAGTAAGAGGGTTTGCATGCAATTGTTAGACAAAGAGTTCTGTTGAACTATGGAGGGAAACGTCCTCTGTGTGTTTGTGTGAAAACATATCGGAAGGTTAATTGTAAAGTCTTAACATGCATTGAATTGTTGGAAGTGGGAGGCAAGCACTGGGGACATGTTCCATAGTGTTAGGGCTGTGATATCCAGACCTTATGCTGAGCATCAGAGTAAAAATGTTGTTTCAGCCCCCCATGCCAGAAAACCTTATTTTCTGTTAAAAGCTGTCATCTACTCACTTTTTATAAGCCTCATTCCCACCTCCCCCTTCCACCAAAGACATTTTCCAGGCCTCTCTGTGGGAGGGGTACTGAGAGGGAGGAGGTGGTCAGCTGCATATTTTGCAATTGTCTGTGATGGATATTTCCCTTGGCCGGACCATTGTGAAATAACTAGCCTCTTAAGTGCAGCTCTGGACGTGCCTTGCAATGATTTGCTATTTTATTTGGAGGTAAAATATATGTATATGGCACTTTAGTTATCTGATTCTGTACCGGTTATTTTCCAAGCTTTCTACCACATAAGGCATCTGTTGGGGAGAATTCTCATTTCTGTGCTAATTTCCTCCAACCTTAGAGACCCCCAGCTCTTTTGCTGGACTTCGCACTTTTTAATTAAATCCCGAGTGAGTGGGACCTTTTTCTCCCTTGTGTGTTTTTCCCTGGCCAGGACTTTGTTTTCACCACTTTCGGAGTCTGACAAACTCCATGGGCATATGCTTTTTGTATAGTGACACACAGCAACCTCAGTGCAGGGTCACTGAGAAATCCTTTGGATTTCTCTTAAGGTTTCAATACATTTTCTTGGGTGAACTGCTGTTACCACAAATAGTTAGGTGAAATTGATCCTACTAACCTTTTTAATTTGTGGGTCCAGCACGCACCATCTTTTGTGGAGTGCCTGGGGTTACCAAGTAGCCCCTTAATCCACTTTCTCATGTAAACAATGTTGTTAGCCTCTACTTTAAATGGCTGATGGCAATGGTTTACATTTTACTACCAATTTGCTTTTTTACCGTAGGCTGAACCCTCAGCTGCTGTACAGCACCCATGGGTGACCATTTTGTCAAAATGGCCCCCCCCGTCTTCTTTTTTTGCCATTTTCTGTTTGTGAGGGATTTCTTGACTTTTACGCTGTGCGTTGACAGGTTTGAGCCCTTTGTGTGTTTTGCCTTTGGCTCCACTGTGTTTCAAAGGACAGGACGTGAGGGAGGGTCCTGAAACTCCCCTGTCCTTTGTATCTAGGTGTGTCTGCACAAAACCAGTCCTGATTGGCAGGAAGGACAGCCACCCTGCTGGGTGAGGCTGTCAGTCAATGAGAACTGTTGGGACTACAGGCAGAGTCGACCACTGGAAGAAACATCCAAATAAGAAATCGTGAAGAGAAGCCTGCTGCAACCTCCTGGACCTCTAAGTGCCTGGTGTAGCCCTGCTACTGTGCTGACCTCCTTTTTCGCATCGACCAAGAAGCGCTGGAACAAATTACTTCTCCCCTTGGGCTGGTGAGTCCAACCCCTGACTTGCTGTGCCTCTCCAGTGCTGCAGAAGCCCAATGCCAGGGGTAGAGTGCCCATGACCAAGTGCAATGTCTTCCGTGGAACGAATCTGGCCAAAAGCTCCAGGAGCCTGCTAAGGACACTCCAGAAGCAGGGCATTCTGATCCAGAGTCCAGGAACGAGGGAGCAGGGAAAGTCCAACCGGGAATATTAGTTATGCATCAGTGCTGTACTTTCCTGAGTACTTCCCCAGAAGCCCGCCAGACGTCCTCCCTCTTTTGCCTACGTCTGAGGCACAGGAACAAGGGTCTGCTTAGCTGTAGCAAGACGCAATCCAGCTGAACCACTTTCTTAAACTGGAGGTAATTTGGGGGTTGGGGGTACTTACCTTATTGACTGAAGTCATGCCTTTTCACTTGAAGTGCACTGGCTTAATTTTTTTTTAGTTGATTTCAACTCCCCTTTTGCAGGCTTAACAGCTAGTTTTCGTACTGTGAATTTCTTGAACTATCTAACTTTGTGAAAGACTTTATCCAAGAAGTGCATCAGAACTTTAGACTTTGTCTGGTTGACTTTGGATGTCCCGGCTCCTGAAAGGCACCCTTCTGAATCCATTGATTTTGGCATTGCTTGTCCCCTCATAGGTTGTAATTTGTTGAACACCTTTACTTCTGGGAAAGGCTTTTTCATTGGAGGATTCAAACTGTCTTCACATTATAAGAAAGTATGTGCTAATCTTTTTATTTCCCTAACCCTTCCTGCCTGAAAGCCAGAGTCTAAAAAGTGTATTGGCGTTTTAAGATAAATGCAATACTATCCTTCTTATTGAAGTCGCTTCAGTGTAGGAGAAATGTATTGGCATATCCAAGTATTCACCAAATTTATTGACTTTGTAAAGTGATTGCAAAGTTTGCTTGACAGTTACAAATAATTGACTTTTTAAAGAATGCTCAACTAAAACTAATGTGCAAATAAATATATTTCTGATGTTTGTTAATCTGCTTAGAATCACATGCTGTGCATAGGTCCGACATCCAGTGGTCACTGCGGAGTATTGCATTTTGTTTTTCGTAGTCGAAAAGGGGACGTCGACAAGGTGTGTCTGTAACACTATCCCTATAGTGACGTGCGTTGTACCGACAATCCCTCACGCGTCGAGGTCCCTCAGATTGTTTTTTTCTGCCCAGCTTCTGGTCGCCTTATGCGGAGCTCCTAGAGAGACATTGCAAAATACTTACTACAGACCTCAGTCCTTAATTATACTTATTATATTGTTAAAGATCCCTCCCCTCGACGTTAGCTGTGAAGCTGTTTCTCCGCCGAGCAAGTTTTCGACGGAGGGGAAGAGACGGAGGAGATCCTTCGGCGCTGCCGAACACGTGGCCTGGCCTCGCCGGCCAACATACAGTAGGGAGAGTGGGGGTTCGAACTTTTATCTTCTCTTTGAGAATGTCTTTCTTTCTCCCCTATCTTTCCCTTGGGGTTGTTATCACCAGTTATTGCCTCAGCTATGGAGAGGACACCTTTTAAGTTTTGCCCACGCTGTAGGGGCAAATACACTTGGAAGGATAAACACAAGCTCTGTAATCATTGCTTGCCCCTCGATCATAAGGAGGACAGCTGCGCGGCCTGTAAGCTCTTGAAACCAAGAACTCTTAAAGAACGAAAAGTTAAGAGGTGGGCGGACTACGCTATGTCGAAGTCAGTTTCCTCACCCGCCGCCGCTATTACAGAAAGTGACGAGGAGGGTGATAACACGACGTCGGTTACGGAAGTCAGTAACCCCCAGAAGGAGCGCTCGTGCTCCTCGACGTCCGTCCCCGGCCCCGACGGGCTCGGCTCACGCCCTGCTTATGGGGATGAACACCCCGGCGACAAGGACGCACATAGACCCCATAGGCCTAAGCACACAACCCACGGCTCTTCTTCGTCGAAGACGAAGGATCCATCGGCGCCGAAGGGGACGCAGGGCACTCCGGCGTCTACCTCAGACCGTAAGGGTCTCAAGCCCCACCCGCAAACGCAGCCGCGACCAGCGATTGGGCTTTCATCAAACAGGGGCGCTACCTCAAAATCATCCGACGTAACGCTCCATGGAGCGGCCGTCGAGGAACAACGCATAACGCAGGCAATGTCGACACCAGAGCCCTCTACTGACAAACTCGTTGTCGAGAGCCTGGCGAGAATTGCTTCCGAAGACAAACGTAAGCGGACGACGAAACAAACGTCGAATACCGCACAAAAAGCCATAGAAACGCCGAAAAAGCACAAGAGTAGCCAGGAACTGCCCCCTTCATCTAAGGGCACTTCTGAACTACCGGAGGACTTTTCTGAGGGCTACGGAAACCTTTCTTCGACGTTGTGGGAGCGTTCTAAGCGTTTTGAAGGTGAAAACACTGATTTCCCCCCTCTAGACTATTCAGGGGACCCCCATGAGACCCTTGAAAGACTCCATTCTTGTATGGAGAAAATGGAAAGGTTTTTGGGAAGCCAAAACCCACCCACACACAAAAGACCAAGAGAATGGCCCCAGGATGACCCTAGGGTCAAGATTCCTAGGCTGCTTCCCCCTTCTACAGACGTATATGACCTCACTGAAGAGGAGCAATACCTCCAGGAAGATGAGGAGTGTTTGGGGGAGAGGAAGAACATGAGGAAGAGGGGTTTGAAGAAGATCCTTACACTAGTGCAGGAGCTTTTGAAGAAGATACAGCTACCTCGCAGCCCTGGCAATCCCCATCAGTGCAGCCTTGGCAATCCCCATCAGTGCACTCAGACCCTGATGTCTTTCACCCTTCTCCTCCCAAGGATTCACCTATTGGGAACACCTCTCCCATAGATGACCAACCTTCACTTAATGCACTATTGCGCAAGGCAGCAGCGCATTTTGAAATAGACGCAGGGGAAACTCTTCCTGACATAGACTTTGTAGAGAAAGTTATTAAAGAAAAAGCCCCTGTTAGTCAGTCTATTCCGCTCCTGGCTTCTATAAAGAGAAGAATAACTCCTTCCCTTTCCAATCCTGCCTTAGTCAGAGGGGTCAACCCTTGGATAGAAAAGCTCTTCAGCTCTTCGTCCTCTGACCCTTTGTACATCAGAGGACATTCTATTCCGGACTCCCATGTAGTTACTAATACAAGAAAAAGAGCGGGGGTACCACTATCCACTAGTGAGGCACCACCTGACAAAGAGGGCAAGAAGCTCTATGCACTTGGGAAGAGAATCACGACCTCCGCAGCCTTCTCAACGAGGATTGCAAATAACAATTCCCTACTAGCTAGCTAGGCAGATGCACAGTGGAGCAAGCTGCGCAGCGAAGCAGAGGACGCACCAGAACCCCTGCATTCACGCCTGTTAGCTATAATCTCAGAGGGAACTCTTGTAAACCAGGGCATCGTAAAGAACTCCTTAGATGCCGCAGAGACGGCTGGCTGTTCCCTGGTTCAGGGAATACTTCTCAAACGCCATGTCTGGCTGCGCAATTCGGGATTTAAGCCGGAAACCCAGGCTTCTCTGATAAATAAGCCCATAGAACAAACACATCTGTTTGGGAAAGCAGTTGATGACGCCCTAGAACATGCGAAGAAAGAGTTTGATACCATCAAGACTCTTGACCAAATTTCTAGGCCCCCTAACAGACGCGGCTATGGCAATAGACGCTCCTTTCGTGGCCAACGCCAGCAGCAAAACCAACAGCAATTTTACTCTGCTACCAACTGGCCCTCTAACCAGGGTAACAACACCCAGTTCAGTCAGAGGCCAACGCCGTGGCAAAGGAAGAGGTCGCGGCTCCAGCCCCAAAGGTTCCACGCCCAATACCAACAAATGACCCAAAGATTCGGATCCCCTCCCATGCATCACCGGTCGGGGGCCGGCTAACATCGTTCCTGTCAGCATGGGAGGGAATATCGTCAGACCGCTGGGTTTTGTCCACCATAGCCCACGGATACTGCATCGAATTCAACGGTTCCCCGAAGTACAGACCCCCACGGAACCGACGCATGGCACCGGAACACCTCACCATTCTTCTTCAAGAAGTAGAAGAGCTACTGAAAAAAGAAGCTATAGAGGCTGTCCCCCTATCTCAGGTAACAGAAGGTATTTATTCAGTGTACTTCCTTGTACCCAAAAAGGACTTAACCATGCGCCCTGTATTAGATCTGCGCCCAGCGAACAAGTTTGTCAAACCCCAAAAGTTTCGTATGGTGACCTTGCAGGAAGTAATCCCACTGTTATCACAAGGGGATTACATGACAACACTAGACATGAAAGATGCATACTTTCATATTTTAATGTTGCCAGCGCACAGAAAATACCTCAGGTTCAAGATAGAGAACAAACACTACCAGTTCAGAGTACTACCCTTCGGGATAGCATCTGCACCAAGGGTATTCACGAAAGTACTGGCAGTGGCAGCGGCCCACCTGCGCAGGTTATCCATCCCGGTATACCCTTACCTCGACGACTGGCTCATTCGTCGAGGTAAGGGTACATAACAGGGGATTCTTACGAAACATGCTTCTCCAATACCCAAAAGACCGTAGACCTTTTGTCCCAACTGGGCTTCTCCATCAACGAAAAGAAGTCCAGCTTAGACCCCAGCCAAATCAAACAATTCCTAGGGGCTCTAATTCAAACAAAGGACGGCCTCGTCTTCCCCTCCAACGAGAGGGTCCAAAACATGCTGTTTCAGATCCCCCATTATGTGGCAGGTCGAGAGGTGACGGTACGCAAAGCAATGCGCTTGCTAGGGATGATGGCGTCATGTATTTATTTGGTACCTCACGCGCGCCTGCGCATGCGCCCAAAGCAAGAGTGGCTCTACAGCCAGTGGTGTCAGGCCAGCGGACAATGGGACGATCTAGTGGTGGTCTCGCAGGCCTTGGTTCTCTCGCTACGGTGGTGGACAAAAGAAAACCTGTTATTAGGGAAAACGTTTGCCACAACCGCAGTGGAAGCCACTCTAACCACAGACGCATCCCTCACAGGATGGGGGGCTCACCTATCCCATCAGACTGCTCACGGAGCGTGGACTCCGAGCTTAGCATCCAAGCATATAAACCTGCTGGAACTACTAGCGGTGTTCAAAGCACTGAAAGCCTTTCAGGAACACCTACAAGGAAAGACAGTGATGGTCCTCACAGACAGCACCACAGCCATGTACTACCTTAACAAGCAAGGGGGCACTCACTCTCCAGGACTGTCCAAGCTGTCCCAGAATATATGGAAGTGGGCTCTCAAACACAACATGTTCCTACTATCACAACATGTACATGGGGAACTCAATCTGCTAGCAGACAAACTCAGCAGAGACTTCCCCCTGCCCGAAGAGTACGAATGGCAATTGCATGAAGACATCGTCTTAGACGTCTTCACGCAATAGGGATTCCCGGAAATAGACCTGTTCGCAACTATGGAGAACTCACAATGCCAAAGTTACGCCTCCAGGTATCCCCAGAACCAGTCCAAGGGGAACGGTCTGTCGATTCAATGGTCAGGGAAATTTGTTTACGCCTTTCCCCTGACTCCCCTTCTCAACAAAGTGGTGCACAAGATGCACCAGGAGCAGGTTACCATGATACTAGTGGCCCCAATGTGGGCTCGGCAGCCATGGTTCGCTCACTTGATGATGTCCCTATCTCCCCCAGTGAAACTTCCCTGCCCGTACAACATGCTGTCACAGGACAAGGGCAGGACACTGCATCCATGCCCTCAGACCATGAACTTAGCAGCCTGGCTCCTGAGATCATAGAATTTGGACATTTACAACTCCCGCAGAGATGTATGGACATCCTCAGGGAAGCCAGAAAACCTAATACTCGCCACTGCTATTCTAGCAAGTGGAAAAGATTTGTCATCTGGTGTAAAGGTAAGAGCATCAACCCGGTTGACTGCTCTCCCACTAACATTATTCTGTACTTGACCCATTTACTGGATTCAGGTCTAGTGTTCAATTCCATTAAAGTCCACCTAGCTGCACTTTCTGCATACACCACTTCCCAACTTAAAGTGTCGTGGTGGAAGATACCAGTTATCAAGGCCTTCATGGAGGGGGTAAAGAGAATACACCCTCCGATAGCTAACCCAGCTCCCGGATGGGACTTAAATGTGGTACTTTCTAGACTCATGGGCCCTCCTTTCGAACCCATGCACAAGGCAACTCTTAAAGACCTCACTCTTAAGACTGCTTTCCTAATAGCTATCACCTCCATTAGGAGAGTAAGTGAACAACAGGCTCTTTCTGTACTAGACCCCTTCGTAACAGTTCACAAGGATAAGGTGGTTCTACGCACACACCCAAGGTTTGCACCAAAATTCATCTCGAAATTTCATGTAAACCAGTCAATAGAACTACCAACGTTCTTTCAAAACC
Source organism: Ambystoma mexicanum (assembly GCF_040938575.1). Taxonomy (NCBI): domain Eukaryota; kingdom Metazoa; phylum Chordata; class Amphibia; order Caudata; family Ambystomatidae; genus Ambystoma; species Ambystoma mexicanum. The sequence continues at coordinate 235,131,477 of NC_090934.1, forward strand.
CTTCCAGCTTGGGAGAAAAAAGTCTGCATACACTACATGTACGCAGAGCTGTCATGTTCTACATGGAAAGAACCAGACCACTGAGAAAGACTAATCAGTTCTTTGTCTCCGTGGCAGCAGGAAGAGAAGGAGTTGCAGTTTCAAAGTCCACTATATCTAGATGGATTGTTCAATGCATCACTCTGTTACACTCTTGCTAAGAGAGAACTACCCTTCAAGCCAAGAGCACATTCCACTCGAGGCACTGGGGCTTCCATAGCGTTCATTGCAAATGTTCCCCTTGAGTCCATCTGCAAAGCGGCTACCTGGAGTTCTGTGCACACCTTTACAAAACACTACTGTCTAGATGCACGCTCTAGATCTGACTCCCAGGTGGGACAGGCAGTATTATGACATCTTTTCTCTACTGTTCCTTCTCATAACCCACCGCCAACTCCGGGTACTGCTCGCTAGTCTATGCACAGCATGTGATTCTAAGCAGATTAACAAACATCAGAAGACAATGCATTACTTACCGTAAAAGCATTTCTGATGGTTGTATCTGCTTAGATTCACATGCGCCCACCCTTCCTCTCCGCTCGGATGGAAGGAACATAGACATCCTTTTCTATATTTCTCTCTTTTCTGTTCTCACTCACGTCTAGAAGGCTCCCTCAGGGCAGAAAAATACAAACAGAGGAACCTCGACGCGTGAGGGATTGTGGGTACAACGCACGTCACTATAGGGATAGTGTTACAGACACGCCTTGTCGACGTCCCCTTTTCGACTACGAAAAACAAAATGCAATACTCCGCAGTGACCACTGGATGTCGGACCTATGCACAGCATGTGAATCTAAGCAGATACAGCCATCAGAAATGCTTTTACGGTAAGTAATGCATTGTCATTTAGAACTGAAACCTTGAGTGTAAGTGTTACTTGGTTACATATTGACTGATTTCATCTGTACAGCTCACATTTACCCCTCTTGAGATAGCCCTGTCTGCTCAGTCACACTGCCAACTTGTGTAGTACAGACCTATACCAAAAGGTGGGTTACCTAATACCAAGCAGATGAGTCTTGTGAAGTCTCGCACAGTGTGACTGCACCAATTCTTACCTAACAGCAACACTAGTTCTTTTGTCTTGCCATTTCTGAACAATCTTCAATCTATTTGAAATGTCATTCGTCCTGACTGATGCTCACCAGACTTGTGTTGGGCTTGAACGCTAGTCCTCTCTTGTTGGTTCAGATTTATTGCAGTTTGATAGAAATGTGTTGGCATTGATCTTCAGAAGTGACATCCTACTTTAGAAAGTATCCTGACACTCTCCATGGTTAGTGGTTGCAGATTAACTTTACTACTTGCTTTCTGTAGGGGTTGTCCTTGGTGCTGGTACATGCACCAGGAAAAAATCCATTGTACTATTTTGGTTATTCTGCTTGGTGACCTGTTACCTAACTATACCAACATCTTTTTCTTTTCAGCTGAGCTGAATCAGGCAGTTGGCGGAAATACACTTGTGTCAATTAACCCCAAGCCTTCATCACCATTGGCGCCCAAGAAGAATGTGTCACTGAACTCTGTAACTGAGCCTCCCACTGCCCAGAAACCACCAGTCAACCCTCGGGAAAGGACCAGCCGGCCAGCATCTGTGCAGCCAGCAGAGGCTCATCCACCATCCCCGCCGCTACCCACTCACATTCCACCTAACCCCCCAAGGCACCCAGCTCCACGGTACCAGCCCCCTGTGCCACTTGTCTTGGAACCACAGATCGCAGACGAACCCCCAGAGGAAAGTCTTCCATCTTTGACAGACATTGGAAAGACTGGTTCAGACAGTGAGGAACCTCAAGACCACCCTCGACTCTCCCTGTTACCGCTACATATTCGCATACAGCAGGCCCTCACCAGCCCGCAGCCTGTGACTCCTGAGGGCTCACGCCGGGCACACTCATTGCTCTTTGAGCCACAGGATAGCATAAGCGAAGACAGCAATGGAGGGAGGATTCACTCGCTGCCAGTGACCATTGAACTGCTCAAAGTGTAAGTATTACACATTTTCCTCCTGGGCCAATCTTTCCGCTCAAACCTCATGCTCAATTCATACTAATCAATGAATCCTCCCATGACTCTCTGACACCTTTAATCATTCTGTGTTCCCCTCTTAGTTACTCTTCAATTCAGTATGCTCTTCTTTCCTTTTACCTGTCTCCTCCTATAGTTTGTCACCTGTCCCAGCCCACTGCTCTTCTGTTTCTTTCCTTCTCTTCTCCATTCATCTATTTCTTTCACCTTTTCTCTTGCTCTTTCCCAGTAGCCTCTGATTTTTTTCATTCTTTTTTACAATATTCCTTGAGCACCTCAACACCCTGCTAGAACGCATATATACCCCAAGAATAAATCTGCCTAGCTGCACACAAACTTCCTACACAGGCCTAATGCCGCCAAAATGCCTTCTCTGAGACCAAACACGTGACTGCACACATTCGACTGATCTCTCACTATCGGCCATCTGCCCGGCAGCCCCCTCGGCTAAGGGCCCTGAGGCAAAGGGCGGGTCCTACAGTAGCGGCTGCAAGGCGTGTCTACAGGTGTCCGCAGGGGAAGCAAAGGAAGCCAGCAACCAACAAACATCAACAAAACTGTAAGTGTGGCATGGGTGGGGTGTGTAGAGCAATTACTCTACTCCAGAAAGCTCTCGCCACTCTACCTCACCCCTCCATAATGTAGACTGCCATAGAATTACGCCATGCATTCATAGAGAGATTTGTGACCACAAGCCTATTTCCATTCTTGGCCTGACTGTAAATGTTGCATTGCATTACGCACTAACACACTAGCCAATGTTAACTAGTGCCACACCTATACAGAAATGTTAAGATTAGCCTGCGTCATCTTTAGACAGGTGTAACAATGTTAACATGTGCCACACCTGGATGGTATTCTTAACTTTAGCTTGAGTCACATCTAGACGGGATTATGAATATTTGCATGCGCCGCACTTAGCTGAAATTCCTAACTTTAGCCTGCGTCGCATCTAGATAGAAATGTGAATGTTAGCATGTGCCACACTTGAATGGAATTCTTAACTTTAGCTTGCGTCACATCTAGACGGGATTATGAATATTAGCATGTACCACACTTAGATGGAATTCGTAACTTTAACCTGCGTCGCATCTAGATAGAAATGTGAATGTTAGCATGCGCCACGCTTGGATGAAACTGTGAATGATGGTAAGTGCAACACTTGATTGGAATCGTGATCACTAGCCTGCCTCACACATAGACAGAATATTGAAAATTAGCAATGATGGAAAAGTGAATGAAAGCAAACATCAGGCATAGACAAAACTGCAAGGACAGCAATGCCAACTAACCAATCCACTAACAATTTCATCCCTCTGCATACACTTCTAAAACTCTAACCAAACACAACCACAAGCCTAAAACGCAGCAATCCGCACTAACTTCACTACACTGCAACAACAAAACAAACCCCACATAGACTTGCACAACAGCACACGACTACCGACCGTAAAACACCCCAATCCCAGCCGACGGACCCACCCGGCTGAGGCTGCCATCAGCACATCACTGCTCTCTTGCACTTTTCCAGCTTATTCCCACTGACTCGCCCCCCCCCCTCCCTCTTTCAGAGCGCCAGGGGACCACTCCGGTGGTTATAGTGCGCGGTGCAAATATCCTTTAACATTAACCCCCCTAATGTTAGAATGCAGCTACCATCAGGCAATCACACTTGCTGCACACAAACTTGCGTCCCGTCCCCTTTCCTCCATACTGTATGGGCTTCCCTCGCGAGGGACGGGAGATGAAACCTTTTTCACCAGAAAAATCTTCCCCTTTAAATATAGAGGCACGTGAGGGCGCGGCCCTGGGAGCATGTGCCTACCTGACTCCGCCCACTGGAGCCACTCCTCAGTCCCCTTTTCCGCATCGACGGGAATGGGCCGAATTCACCAGCGCTCCTGGGTTTTTCTTCAGCCATGTAATACCACATGCTTTTCCCCAGATATTCTTCTATCTTTGTCTTTCTTTTCAATTAGGTACTTGGTCCTCCAACGCCACGTTCCTCCCTGGCGCATGTCAACTTCAGCGGGCTTCAGCAGGTATCCAGCCTGCGGAGGGCTCTTCCCTACATCAGACCCCCATGCCGTTTGCCTCTGCTGCCTTGGCCCTGACCACGGCTGGGATGGTTGTTCCACGTGCGACGCGCTGACTCCACGGGCACTGAAGAACAGGCTAGCTAGGTGGAGGGAGCTCGTCCAGAAGTCCCCTCCGGAGGCCCCAAAGGACTTTGTCAAACATCACTCAAGGGCGAAGGAAAGGCCTCTATTAACCATCGCACCGGGCAATTCCTTCCCAAGGAAGCGCCTGACTGGAAGGAAGCTTTTGGATTCTAGCACAAGCACACGTACTGAGGCTAGTCCAGCTACCAGCCTCACAGCTGAGGTGTCTCCGGATCCTTCTGGGGTCAGTGCTGAGGGACCGCAAGGTTTTTTTTACCAGGGTTACCCCCGAGGGGCAACGCCCTAGCACCAGCATCATGTCAGAGGGGACGACTTCACGCAGCACTACCGGCACCTCTGCCGAGGGCAATACGCTTTCCAGGTCACGGCCTGAGAGTCGGGATAGGCCTTATGTTCAAGCACCAAGCGTCTTGGACGGGGCTGGTTCCAGCGAGCCAGGTACCACGACTTCGGCACGCAGCACAACAAAATGTCCACCGTGCCAGACAAGATGGCTGCTTGTCCGATACCCCCGCTAGTGGAGCGGATGGAGGAAAGAGTCACAAGGTGGAACTGGTGTCAACCAGGTGCGTGGCCTACAGTTTATCCATCAGCAGCACAGGGCAGGTTTCCCCTGCACCCCAGGCAGAGTGTGCCCCGGCCCCAGCTGCCCTTAGCCACTCCGTCAATATCGCCTGCCACCTCTACAGCCTCCGAAGACAGGTTCTTCGAAAGGTTCCAAGGGCTGATGCGAAATCCCCAGAGGGGGGCCCTCCTCTGGGATGCCATCAGGGACATGCTCCCCGAGGTCACTCCACTGGCACCCATAGTCATTCCTCCAATGGCTCCGGTGGCACAGGCCCCAGCGCAGCCACTGCTGCCCCAGCCGGCTCCTCCGATTCCAGCTTCCCTGCCTCCCACATTACAGGGGGCTCCACAACAGCCTCCTTAGCAGCCACCGGCTCCGGTATCCACACCGAAGCCCACAGCACCCAGCACCCCTCCACCAGTTCCGGACCCTCCAAGCATGCTGGTGGACACTGACGAGGAGGAGGATCCCTACATGCCATCTTCAGCCAGGGCCTTCCTCGAACACCTTGCAGGTTTGGCAGAATATTTGAGGCTTCTGCCAGAGGTAGAGCAGCCTGAGGAGGGGTCTTGGCAGAAGTCCTCACCCTAATACCTTGTTACGCTCACCTGATATCCACAGGGACGTCACCCAGCCGGGTTACTCACTGCTTACTAATGCTTCTCAGCTTTGCCCTGATGTGGTCTGTGGGGAAGGTTCTGCCTTGTGGTAGAATTAGGCGTGCCCTCCGTAATGCCTTCTTTGCAGGGGCAAGTTGTCTTTCATGGGCAAGTGCGGGCCAGTTGCATCACTGACGCCAGCCCGTTTGATATTGTTCAGATAGGTCTTATTGCTGTTCTTTAGTTTTGTTGCTATCCTGCATGCCTTTCTTTGTTTAAAATGTCTTTTTTTTCCCTTAGGTATGCGGAGCTTCAGCGTGGCAAACTGGCGTGGTTGAGCCCCGCTGGTAAATGATGGCGCATTAAGAGCGCTATGATGCAGTAAGTAAGCGCTATGCGCAGCGCTGCGAAGTCTTGCCTTTGCTAACCTGTGTTTTCCTTCCTTGTAGGTCGTGGTGTTCTTCAGCGCGAGTGGAATGTCCGGAGTGGTGCCAGCCGAGAGGCGACCAGCCAGGTAAGCCTTTTGAGCAGTTGATAATTTGTAAATGTGTCTACTGCTTTCTTTAATGTTGCCTCCATCTTCCTCTTTCAGGTCATTCTGTCCGGGAGGCGTGCAGATTCGGGGAAGCTGTTCTCAGTAGCTGCGAGTGTTTAAAGATGAAGACTGCAGGTAAGATGCTGCTGCTAATGATGATCCTTTTGTCTCCTTGCAGGTTCTCCTTCTCCGAGGTTCGAGGGAGTAGCTGGACACGGTGGGCGTCATGTTGCAAAGTAACACAAAGCGTGTTGTCTTGCTCGGGTGTGGTTTAAATAGCCCCAACAAAATAGTCCAGGTAAAGTAGTCCCTAGGCTCCAACACCCAAAACACTAGACCACATAGCTTGGTTCTTAGGAACCAAGCTATGTGGATGCCTCCATGTTGGCTGACAATACAATAAAGTAATTCCCAAGACCCCCGAGTCCTGACTCCACCTGGCCAATGGGTTTGCCAGAGGGGGTTTTGGGCGAGGGTCGTGACAGCCTCTCTACCAGAACGGGGATCACGATGCAAAAAGACGTAGTTGACCTGGCCAAGAAGGGGTGGCTCAAGCCGCACTCGCCCCAACCTGTCAATTGGAGCCTCAACCTCAAGTATAGGCAGATGGCGGGTGATACACTCTTGCTTTCTGCGCATCCTCAACCGCACTCTTCTGTGATCGCTGCTTTGTCACTTTACTCTAAGCCTCAGTCGTCCTCAGCCACTTCGTCCTCGACGCTGCTAGGCAAGGAGGAGAAGATCTTGGAGGCGTATGGGGAAAAAGCTGTACTCCAACGCCTCCTTGCACCTGCGTCAAGCCAACGCGGATGCCATGCTGGCCGTCGTTAACCAACGACACTGGCAGGAAATTGTGGACTTCCTCCCAAAACTTCCGGCACAGAGGCAAGCGCGCTTCAAGGCAGGCCTAGGAGAAGCCAGGCTGGTAGCTCAGGACATCATGGGGTCTACTGTGGCCCACATTGATGCCTCTGGCCGGGCCATCTGCATCGCCACGGACATGAGGGGCTCCCTGGCTCTGGGCTACTAAGTTTTACCCCGACGTACAGGAACGCATATTAGACCTTCCATTCGAGGGTAGTGACATCTTTCACTCCACCACGGATGAAGAATTAGATAAAAATAACAGCTTGCAAACTGCAAAGTCTTTATCTATTCTTAAGAAGGCCACGCACAAGGCCTACACACAGTCACAGCAATGCTCCAACAAAGGGCGGGCCTTTGGCGGGTTCCGGGGCTTTCAAGAACAAAGGTCCAGGCAATCTGACCGTTCTCTGAATACGCACCGGAGGGAACAACAAAAGGGGTGAGGGGGCAAGGCCTTTTTCCAATCCCCCTCCTCCGCAACAGCCTCAGAGGGAAAGAAGGCATCACGTGCCCCTTCGGGGCCACAAGTCTCCGGTGGGGGGCAGGCTTGCCTTTCACATGCAATTTTGGCACCAGAATTCTTCGGACCCCTGGATCCTCCCCGTAGTCTTCACAGGGTACCGACTACCAGTACCTTCCTCTCCTCCCTCCTCTCCCACAGATTGGGACAGCAACTCTGTTGGCGTAAATCCGGTCGCTCGTGGAGAGCCAGGCCGTGGGAGAAGTCCCACTCTCCCAGTGAGGCTTGAGCTTGTATTCCAGGATTTTCCCCAAACAGAAGAACCACCAGGCTGGCCTGAGAGTTGTGTTGGACCTTTCCAACCTCAACCACTCCCATCCTCTGCAAACATTCGAGATGGTTACGCCAGCACTTACTGCAGAAACACTGGACAGGGGAGACTGGATGTGCTTCCTGGATCTGAAGGACGTGTACCTACACGTCTCGATTTGGCAGCTGCATCGTTCTTTACTGCGGATCAGGATCATGGGCTGCCATTTCCAATACAAGGTACTACCCTTTGGCCCCAACTCAGCGCCAGGTAGTTTACCAGGTTGATTAATGCAGTGGCTGCTCTCCTGACGGCCCAGGGCCACTGTGTCTACCCATACCTGGATGACTGGATCGTCCGGGCTACATCTCTGTAAGCGGTTCACCATACCTCCTCTGTACTGATGAACACACTCCACGACCTGGGGTTCACTATCAATCTCAGGAAGTCTCAGCTGCATCCCATGCAGACCCTGACCTTTGTGGGCCTCATCTGGGGCACAAGCTCCGAGAGAGTCTTTCCCTCAGAGGACAAGATGGCGGCCATCAAGAAAGCCACCTCTCACTTCCTCTCCAGGACAGTGACCTCACCTGGTGGTACCAACTTCTGTTGGGTATAATGATGGCGATCCTGTTGGCCGTACCCCACACAAGGCTCAAGATGAGATTACAGCTGCACTTCAAAGTCTCATGGAATAGGGAGAAGGGCTCCCAAGCGGAGTCGGTCAACATTCCTCCCTTTCTCCACCCGGACCTCATGTAGTGGTCCGCAGACATTAACCTGCGGCAGGGCAAGCCCTTCTGGCAGCCGGCCCTTCAGGTCACAGTTACTACGGACTCTTCCCTAGAGGTCTGGGGAGCCACTCTGGACAGCCAGAGCGTCCATGGTTTCTGGACTCAGCAGGAGCAGTAGTCTTGGATCAATTGGCTGGAATTGAAGGCCCTATTGCTGGCTCTCATTGCCTTTCTCCCTCTCATAAAGGGCAAGGCAGTTCTTATCCAGACGGACAACTCCACCAGCATGTACTATGTCAACAAGCAGGGGGGTACCAGATCACCTCCACTGTGCAATCTAGCCGTCAGCATGTGGGAGGGGGCACTGGAGAACAGCATCTATCTCACTGTAGTCCACCTCCCGGGGAGTCCAACCTGGAGGACAGGCTCCGCAGACTGGGGACGGACAATTACAATTGGCAATTCAACCACCTGGTACTGAAGGAGATCTTCCTCAGGTGGGGGCATCCCAAAGTGGATCTGTTTGCCTCCAGGATAAACAGGAAATGCCAGCAGTTCGCCTCCTGGCAGGGGCAGGGCTTCGGCTCCCTGGGCAACTCATTCCAGATATGGTCAACCGACATGGCATACTCCTTCCTGACCACACCCGGGTCCACAGGGTGGTCTGCAAGATCAAAGAATCTCATCGCCTCAGCATCATTTTGATAGTTCCTTGGTTACCGGCGAGACCATGGTTCTCAGAGCTACTCAGCCTATCGGACAGGCCACCCATTCACCTCCTGCTGAGCCCAACTCATCTCCTGGCCCAGCAGGGGGGCTAGGGTATCCCACCCCGCTCCTCACAAATTAGTCCTCGAGCGTGGTTCCTGAGCAGGTCAAATTGAAACACTTGAACCTCTCTCAAGCTAACCTAGAGATCATCCAGGGTGCTAGAAGCGAGGCTTCTAGGAGCCAATATACGAGTAAATGGTCTTGATTCTGTCATTTGGCCGACTCTAATGGGATCGACCCTCTTGGGTGCACCTTGGACAATGTTCTCTCCTTCTCATCACACCTCGCCCACTCCGGCATACAGATGAACACATGCCGCAACTATCTGGCAGCCATAGGGGCTTAAAGGAATTCGGAGAAGGGCCTCTTCTCCTCTTCCAACCCAGTGGTCAAGCGACATCTGGCGGGCTTCCACAGACTCTACCCGCCTATAAAGAAACCACACCATGCATGGGACCTCAATGTTGTGTTGGGCGGCCTTGGCGCACAAGCCTTTCGAGCCAACAGTGTCCATGGACTTCAGGCTGGTCACCATAAAGACAGCTCTACTCGTGGGCATCAACTTCGCTTGCAGAGTCAGCGTGATTCAGACTCTGGTGGCATCAGAGCCCTACACCACCTTCCACAAGGATAAGGTGGTCCTGCAAACGCACTCTGCATTCCTACCCAAGGTGACCTCCTTCCATGTCAACGAGGAGATAGTCTTACCCATGTTCTTCGCGGACCCCAAGGATGTGTCTCGGAGGGTCCTGCACTGTCTGGATCTCAGACTCGTTCTGAAATGCTACCTGGACAGAACCAAGGACTTCTGCAAGTCGGACGCCCTGTTTGTCACTTTCGGTGGGTCAAGGCCTGGTTATCATGGCTTCTAAGGCCTCTATAGCAAGGTGGATGGTCACGGCCATCAAGGAGGCTTATGAGGGGCAGCAGAAGCCGGTGCCTGCTAACTTGCATGCCCATGCGGTCAGAGCCAAGGCCACGGCCATCGTACCAACGGCATGTGCCGTGGTAGGTCATCAGCAGGGCGGCTACCTGGGGCCATCCCTTCGGCTTTCTGTAAGCACTACTGTTTGGACGCCACCTATAGATCAGGCGCGGCTTTCGGGCAGGCGGTTCTAAGAAACCTGTTTTCTTAAGGAGGGTCTCCTCTCCACCCTGCGGCTACATTGTCATAATCGCCCATACAGTATGGAGGAAAGGGGAAAGGACATAAGAGAAATTAAGTTACTCACCGTATGGACTAATGTACTATTAGTCCATAGTCCCCTTTCCTGCATATGTCCCACCATTCCCCCCCCCTAATTATACTGGTGTCATTAGGCAATTCTGAATATTGTCGACACACCAATGGGGACTGAGGAGTGGCCCCAGTGAACAGCGTCAGGCGAGCGTGTGCTTCCACGGCCACCCGCTTTTAAATTTAAAGGGGAAGAAGATTTTTCTGGTGAAAAAGGGTCCATCTCGCGTCCCGCCCATACAGTATGGAGGAAAAGGGGCTATGGACTAAGAGTACCTTAGTCACTGTGGTGAGTAACTATTAATTGAGTGCACCTAAGCACCCTTTACTACCCTACTCTCTCGATTGACCTGGACTGCGGTCCCCAAGGGCGTTCAATCCACAAGCCAGGGACGTCATTTCACCAAAATATCAGGGGTAGCGGATGTGACATCATGTGACCCTTGACCTCTGATGACATTACAGGAAGTGATGTAATTTGACCTCACCCCGAAGTGACATCACGGGAAGCGATGGAACATTACCGTTTACCCCTTGACAAAACAGGAAGTGATCACACACAGCATTGTTTCTAAGTACACTATGAAAAATATGGTTACAATATCAATGTAATGTGATATGCATTTCATGCAAGAATGGATCACTATGTATCGGCAGAAAAAAACATGCTATAACTTCAACTTGCGAAAAGCAAAATACATAGTCCAAAATGGATGCTTATTCTACTCTAAATGCTTTTTGGAGGTTTTTGTCTGCATTGTGAAATTGAGGTGTTAAGAACAGGCTAAATCGGGGACTTGCCCCATGAAGTGTGCCTGAAGTAAACGCTTTAATAATTCTAGCAATTATTGTTTAGAATTCCAGAAAGACAAATTATTTGTCATTCCTATTCTTTCTTATTTAGGGTCACTACTCAGTGTTACTCTTGTGGAACCCCCTGTTTTTTTTTTTAAGCAGCCGGAACTAGAAAGCAGCCACGCTAGAAACAGAGGCACATGGCATTGACCACAGCCCAGGAGCTTCCATTTTATTTTTTTTAGGTGTAGCAAGGGAGACACCAAGGTTAGCAATAGAGACATAAATGCCATCTCTGCCACAAGCCCCTTGAAACCATACCAACAAGATATTGGGTGCTATATAAATGGGCAATAACAATATAATTAACTCTGCACTGCTGTCTCCAATTCCTTTTCTTTATTTTTTTCTGGTCTCTCGTTGACGGGCCTATTGCACATCCCTGCATTGCCTTATCTCTAATTTTGCATATTTTTGTGGGCACCTGGGGCTGGCTAGTTGAATTCACGAACTCTGTACTGTTCCTGTACCCGCTCATGTTTTTACTGATGAGTTGTATGTGCAAAGAAAAGCAACAGGCTATTGGTCAACCTACATAGAATTATTTTTTTTGCTGGTGGTGTTTTTGAAATTGCTGCTAATCTCCTTTTAGTGTAAGTGGTAGAAATTACGATTTTCCTGGGTGGATCTACTAAGATTATAATTTACAGGTCTGCCACTTTGATGGGCACCTATCAATTGACTTGAGTTCCACTCACAACACATTTCTTTTTGGCGAAAGTATCAGTTGATTAAATGAGTATGGAATGGCTTCTTTACAAGGGCTCAATAGGATGTTGTATAATATCCTCCATTGGTAGAATGCACACTGAATTGGCTCTTGGCGCTTCATATTAATGTTACAAAAACTTTCAAGAATTTAACATTGCCTCTACTACCCTCGTGGTTCAAACTGGTCAACTTTTAAGTTTTTGCTATCTAATGGAATTTATTTGCAGACGCATGTTATGCAGTCCACTTTTTTCAGCCAACATATGAAGACTCTTCACTAGTAAAATGTCAACTGACATCCTATCTGGTCTGGTGGAAGCCTGCTCACCACTTCTGCATAGTTTCATGTGGATGTACAGTTTATAGGGACAGTCTGTTCTTCGTGGCCTTGTGTGCTCTCCGTCTCCCTACTGGAGTGTGACTATGTGTCCACACTGGTGGCGGAAGGTGGTGGGTTGCAGGGCAAAGGCAGGTTTACCTATTGAAAAGTCTGGTACTTCAGGGTAGTTATTTGTTGAATATATAAGTCCAGCATTGATCGGGCTGTGCAGTCACGTGTTGGGGTCTACCTGACATTTGATTCTTGCAACTAGGCCCAAACTTTCAGATGCATTGGCTCAATCTTCAGATTTCTCTGTGGATTAGGTTGTCATTGGTCGCCTTACCCTGGTATTCTTGAAGACTGATTGCTTCTTTTCTGTAACATGTATTCTCTACAGCCATAATACTGTAGGCTCTTTATTGTTTAGTCTTCCTTCTCATGTTATGGTAATATGTGATAGTCGTGCCTGCAGTTTTCGTCCTCCCCAATGATATGATGTATATTGGATCGGATGGTGACAAGTTTGTTTATGCCTCAAAGTAAAGTTCTGAAACATGACCTGTTGCTAATTGATGCCTAAAAATAAAAAGGAACCAATGTAAAGAATAGAGTTCTGGGAAGAACGCCAGATACCCACACACATTTTTCCCATGAGTTTTTTTTTCTTGTACTTTGAGGCTTCAGGATTTGCAATGTTTGTATGAGGACATAGCAATTTAGCATCAAAGCAAATGGAATGGGTTTTGAGGAACCACTGACATATGTGATAATGCCCACTGTGACCTCTGAGCGAGAAGATAAGGTGCTTCAAATATTCAGATTTGAGTGTTACCCATAATCCATTGTCAAAACAAATCCTTGTGCACTGCATCACCCTTTCAGTTTCAATTCTGTTTGCTTTGTCACAACTGGCCCACCCACCTGATCACACCTTTGTCCCGGGTGGCCACATTCACCCATCTTGTTTCAATGTGCCTGGCATGTATGTGTAACTCATTCTACCACCCAACTCGTTATGTACCTTCAGGCCTGATGATGATGATGATGACGATGAGGAAGAGGAGGATGACGTGTCGACCGAATCTGAGCCAAGTTCAGGCCCGCATGTACACATGGGAAACGCCCCTAATGTCACCATTATCCCCAGCCCCATACCACCGGCTGTCCAGGAGGAAGATGAGACAAGTGATTCCGACTCTGAAGGACCCATCTTGTACCGAGACGATGAAGAAGAGGACGATGATGAGGATGATGATAGTCAGAACAGTAAGCTTGGTCTATACTTTTGTCCTTTCTTTCCCACAAATGTCAGTATTACATTCCTGAGCCAGAGAACCCTCGAAGTGCAGCATATTGCCCCAGCACCTGTCTGTTTAATTATTAAAAATCTGATGCATTGGAGGTCCTGTGCTCTGTCAATAGGGATGCAGCAGTTATTTCTTACAGAAGGCTACGTAGTTTGTCACATTCTGCACTGCAAATCTATGAACTCCAAGGTGTGCCTGAAGTGGGTCTCAATTGAAGGGATGGCTCACCATTCCCGTTCTACTCTGACCGTTTTGCTAATTAATTGAACTTAGTAAGCTTTCGCAGTGCTGTAAACATCAGCACCTCTTGGTGTCGGACTTCACAGTTGGATAATGTATAAATGGCACTGTTCACATCTTAAAATGATTAAGGTACATAAGGCTCATTATGAGTTTGGTGGTAAATCAATGGTAAATCTGCAAAATTACTGCCAAACTTGATTACCTTTAGCACCACTTGGTCCTGGGGATTTACAGCAGGGTTACAAATTGTGGAAGGTTGGTGTTAACCTCCCTTTTTGGAGTCCATATGACTCAATGGGGATTTTGGCAGAATTGCCACCAGTAGTTTTTCTGCCGATTGAAGGGAGTAATGTGGAGTATTTACTTCCAGCTTTTTGCTGGAGGAAAATGCTTCACCTTACCACAGGACATGTTGGACGGCAGTGCGGTAATGGGGTGGTAACAGAATTAAGGCCATATTATCATGTATTTATCACGCACCGCCGTACTGCTAATGCAGCCTGTCTTCACTTTTCTTTCATTCTGTTGGTTCAAAAACATGTGGCACCAAGAGATGCCTCGAACAAATCTAGAAGCATCTATTTTACAATAGAAATGTATACAATCTTGATCGCTAGAGAGGCCTCCTTTTAGCCATAAAAATGGGTATACTGTGATGGGAGTAGAGGGGCTTCATATTAATCATGGTAACAAGTTAACTGTGTCTACAAGAGAGGGGCTTCTTACTGACCTTAGAAACTAAGTACACTGTGAGAGGAAGAGGGTTTTTACTAATCATAGAAACATGTAGACAGCGATGATGCTGAAGCCCCCTACTGACCTTGTTCACATTTCTCCATCCCATGTGGGTTTATTGTATAACACATATCACAAACTGATTTCTAGGGGTCACCGCTTCCAGGAAAAAGCGGGCAGGAGAGGAGGGGGAAATGGTTAGAACAAGTCTCTTTAGAGGTTGGCTCTGAAGACAGAATTCCAGAGTTGTGGGTTGAAAGCTGAGAAGCGACGGTCTCTGTTTTGAAGTTTGTGTGAGGGTAAGCAGTATGGTGTCCCTTGATATGAGAGGTCGTGCAGAAAGGTAGAGACACATTTTAGACTGCAAGTATTTGGGCCCAGTACATGGAGACATTTGTAGGCAAGACAGAGGACTTGGTCCTGCTAAGAACTGAGAGCCTGTTGATGCTTCTGCAGGTTGGTGGTTGTTCATGCTAGTGACTAGGTGGATTTGTGTACCATTTTTACTTTGACTTCTGGTAGATCAGCATAGAGTTGAGAATTGACCGTTGCGATTACCACTACACTGTTGTTTTCCTGGGGTGAATGAGAGGATCTTAAGTAGCTTGAGTTGAAAGGAGCTTTTGACATTAATTTTATTAAATCGTGAACTGAGCTCAAGAGCAGTAGATCTCTGTACACAGGGTGGGTTGTTCTGGGTATACAGGCATGTCATTGTCACAGATGAACCTGAGTTTTTTTATGTTTATCTGGACGATTTCTCCAAAGACAATTGGTGGCTGCCAGAGGGTATTGATCCTTTTAGGAGGTGCTTGGGGGGTCAAGAACTTGGGTTTCCATTTTAGAGCCGTTCAGGTTGAGAGTTAATTGAAATGGCTGCTGCTGACCAAGTTGCTCCTCTGCGCCATTTCCAACCTCGTAGGCTCCCCTCCAAACCTTAGTTTTCAGATCAGTTGACATCTGCTCGGTTGAGGGTGGGGCAGTTGGAACGGAAATGGCTTACTAAAGATAGACTTCAATATAGGGCTTGTCTATCCACCTATTCAGAGGCTATCTTAACGGAAAGAAACTTTACTTTGCTGTAGTCAAGTCATTATCTTCCGCCACTAAATATGCCCCTAGCATTAGACCTACTCAGGATTTGTGCGATTCGCTATCTGAGTTCTTTGAGTAAGGTCATGACCATTCATTCTAATATCGCAGAGAGTCTGGCTTCCCAGGTCTCCGCTCCGATATTTTGTTGTAATCTGCCTCCGAATGAAAGTTTGAGTACTTCCTGTTCGAGCTGGATGTCCTTCCCTGTATTTTCTGAGGACACTGTCAGGAATGCCATGCAAAGGATCAAGTCCTGCGCTCACTTGATCCACTTCCGCTGGGGGTGATAAAGGAGATCTCAGTTGATCATCTAGGTGAAATCACAGCGGCTGTTAACCCTTCGTGCCAGTCAGGGTTTATCTCCCCTGAGATCAAAGCAGCTTTGGTCATCCCTTTGTTGAAAAAACCTTCTCTGGACCCTGCTCTGCCTTCGGCCTATTTTTCTTCCATTTCTAATGAAACTCCTGGAATCACTGGTCTCACTCATTCTGTCGTCTTTTCTTGAATCTTCCACCTTCCCTGACCCGGTCCAGTCTGGTTTTCATCCAGGCAGGGGCACAGAGTGTCTTGTCTCGTACAAGATGATATGGCCAGGCTGGTTAACATGGGGGGGCGTCGGGGCCCTGATCCTTTTAGATCTCTCAGCGGCTTTCGATACTGTAGATCATGCCACCCTGCTCTCCCGCCTGGGCCAGATTGGTATCTTGGATCAGGTTCTAGCTTGGTTCGCTTCTTTTCTGTCGGATCGATCTCAATTTCTCCCTCTTCCCCATTTACATCTAAGCCCTGTTGCCTCGGTTGTGGTGTTCCTCAAGGTACTGCTTTGCCCCCATTCTTTTCAACATTGTATATGTTGGTTGGTGCACCTCATCCGTTCCTTGTGCATCAGGTGCTACTCGTACGCTGACGATACCCAGCTTCTGATCCGTCTTGACCTTGATCAGGCTGAGGTATCTTCATGCCTACGTAGGTGCCTGTCGGCCGTGGGGGGGGGTGGATGGGACACAACTGGTTGAAATTGAATGGTGATAAAACCGAGGTGTTGGTGGGTTCCCCTCCTGATTCCTCACTTTGGAGTTCTTCTTTCTAGCCTTCTTCCTTATTCTTCCCTTTGCCCTCTAGTAAGGTGAAAAACCTTTGGGTGATTATGTCTGACAATATGTCCGTGGCCGCACGGGTATCTGCAGTATGCCAGACTGGGCTTTTTCAGTTAACCATTTTAAGAAAGGTGCTTCACCGGATCCCGGCAATGCTATGCCCCCCAATGGTGGCCACCATGATTCCGAGTAGGCTGGACTACTGTAATTCCCTTTATATTGCTCAGCCTAATGGCTTGGTCGGCCGGCTACGTCTTCTCCAGAATCTGGCAGCCCGGGTGGCAACGGGTACCCCTTATGGGTCCCACATCTCTCGTATTCTGCGTTCCCTCCATTGGCTTCCAGTGGCCCAGCACATTCAATTTAAAGCACTGTGTATCGTTCAACGTGCTCTCCATGATTAGGGAGCTGAATAGCTGGTCGCTAAGTTTGTGCGCTATGACCCAAACCGCACCCTGCGAATACGGCTATACCCTGCGTCCCCCCTTTTCGATTGACTCGGGTAGGGGGCAGGCATTTTAGATTGCTGCAGCACAGCTGTGGAACACTCTGCCACTATGTATAAAATCATTATCTAATCTTCTGTTATTCCGGAAGGCTTTGAAAACCCATTTGTTGTCACATCTCAGCACGCTGGGCTGATTGTCTTCCCCCTGTTTCTGGTTCCTTGCCTCTCTAGCACCATGATGCCTCCAGTCAGTAAATGGATTGCCAATGAGAACCATGTGAGTTGCAGTGATTGCAGGACAGGGGTTGCTGTAGTCTTTAGGCAGTCAGAGTGCAATCGCAGGATTTCTGTGGGTAAAAAGTCAAATTGGAGCAGAGGGGACAATGGTGGGTAATTGTTTGTAAGATGAGATGTTGGTCAGGAGGCAAAGGAGTGTCCTGAGAAGTATTGTTGTGTTTGTCAGTAAAGAAGGAAGCGCGTGAATTGTAAAAATGTTGCGGCTGGAGAATGGAAGTTGTTGAGCAACCTGGAGAAAGGACGACCTGGATCATTTAGAAACATGGTCTGAGCGTGTTGAGGGAGTCTGGTATCTTATTTGGGAAGGATTTTTTTTCCGACTGAGATTGGTTTGTGGTAGGTTGTGCAGGCAGATTTGAATTCTGGCTTGATAGTCAGTCAGAATTGTGTGTGCGCCAGGAAGATTCCAGTCTGTGTCAATTTTGTTTTACAGTTAGCAATGATTTAGTGAACCAACTTTTGTTCAGTCTTTATTGGTCATCTTTTAGTGCCGAACATGATTCAACTGCTGTTGGAATGGTGGATATGAAGGTATTGAAAAATGTCATAAATGGGTTAAGGAAGTAATTTGCATGCTGATCTTTAAATATAGTTGGTGACTTTTTTTGTTGGGAAGGAGTTCAAAGGAGGAGTTGGCGGAGGATGAGACGGAGGAGGGGAAAAAGATCATGGAATGTTCAGATCCGCTGGCTGGCAAGGCCAAGATATGGGTAGATTGCAAGCTGTGGTTAATAACTGTCAAGGCAGGGACCTTAAACCACTGGTGTAAGTGGTAATCAAGGTCAATGGGGTGACCGACGTCAAATTCTTTCGAAGGGATGCCGGAATTGTTGCGCCACAGGTTGATGTCTCCGGGAAGCATCAAATGTGATGTTTGATGTGATGAAGAGTTGAGTCGGGTAGAGATTGAAAGTTTTGAAGCAATGGCAAAGCTTGTTCCTGGGACGATAGCAGGTCTAAGGGGTTATCCTAAATTTGATTTACATACTTTTGATTTAATTGCCATCTAAGTGGGAAATGGAGAGCCTCGTCCCTCTGTACTGTTTTTGAAGAGTAGATAGTAACCTGGTGGTACCAGATGGATGAAGGAGGTTGAGGATGTGGAGAAAAAGTAAGTTTATGGAATCAAGGGTGTCGCGTTTCTAATCGAGGATTGAGTCCTAGAATTCAACATAAAGGGTAGGCCTACAAGTGTTGGGGCCACAGTGTAGGACTGAGTAAAGGTGAATTAAGGAGGTTACGTTTCATTAGTGTGTTTTTGAAGTTGTGATAGATGTTTGTACAAGAGGAGCGTAATAAGATTGGTTTGTTGTTGTACAAAGAGATTCCAGTCTTGGTGATCAAAGAGGGTGCAGTAGTATTGTAATCAGTGGGAGAGCTAGGTTAGGTGATAAGGATGCTGAAGGTTGTAGGAATGCTTCAATAGGGAGCACAAAGATGCCAGAAAAATAGGGAATGTTAGAGGAATCAGTGAAGAGCTTCAGTAAGAGCACAGGATGTTGTAATGCTTAGAAAGGAACAGTGATTTGTCATGGTAAAAAACGATGAATCACATGAGCTTCAGTAAAGACGCATGGGGATGATGGTGCCAGGGTGTTATCAGATAAGCCAGATAAGAGAAGCTAATTGTGCTATGATCTGTAAATTGCAGACCTAACTCCAAGTTATTCCGAATGATCATGCAGGCACAGCCCCTATGGGTGGGATCTCGTGATACTCTATAGATCAGGCTTGTCCAACCTTTTTGAATGTGGGGTCGACGCATTAACCCAGTGGGCCGGCCAGTCAAAATTCAACGACCTTACCGAAAGCAGTATCACATTAGGAAGCGATAGTGTGACCTTTCACACAACAGCATCACAGGCAGTGATGTGCCATCCAGTCCGAAAGATGGCTTTTGGTGCCAGGGGCAGTGTGTATCCAAGGGGACCCTGTCATCATAAATGATCAAAGATCTGTGGCTTGTGATTTCTTTCAGTGTGTGTAGGTGTTAATAATCTCCTGAAACAGTGGGATCGATCAGGCGTTTTGAGGAAACTATAAGGTTCTACAGAAGGTTGATGGCGAGGGGGGGGGGCGGGGGGGAATTGCCTCCCACATTTATTTTCTGAAATATGCGGTTGAAAAGGTTCATTTTACAGCAGACAAACACACAGCATTCATGCATGCAAGTGTTCTGTACTGGCATATGTTGTGGGGAAAGTCTTAATGAAAATGCGCTGGAAAGTGGTCCTGTTGGTTACTTGCGTACGTTTGGATTTTTTTCATGTGCAACCATACAAACTGGTTTGCAAACTCATGCTGCACATTCCAGGCAGCCAGACCACTTGCACCTTGTTCTTTTGCTTCCAGCACAACCGTAATCCGGCTCTATAGTTGTACCTTACATAGTCACACAAGCCTGCATCGGTTTATCTTCTCCTTTTAGCACACGTTTCCACACTACACCATGTTGGATAGTGTCCTAGAGCTGCTCTGTTCATATTGCAAGCATACCCAGAGGGAGTTCAACCTACAGCGTGTTGTACCATACTAATGGTGAAAGGCGCTATACAAGTGACACACTACTACTACCTAGATCAGTAAAGTACATGCAGTCCAGCTTGGACCATGTCACAAAAAACACTTTTGATGGACCCGCAGGGACGTGTAAGGGTGAAAATAACAAACCTCACGCTCTACTTCTTTGTACATATTTATATAAAGTACAATTATAAAGTAAGGGCCCAGCACTATAAAATCATTTGCACAGAATCTTGCCAAACTAACCTAGAGAAAATATGTAACCTTAACTTACAATGGAAGCAGCACTGCATAAATAGTTATAAAGAAGACTACAAATATTAAAATGTCATGGCAGCTATGATATTTTAATTTCAAAAAGAACGGCATTGCATTGCAAAGTAAGTGTCTTACATTTCGTCTGCCTCGCAAGAAAGTGAAGGCAAGTTAGGTGGGAATAGGAACCCAACCTTTGGTACAAGTCTGTACTACACAGGTTGGTAGCGTGTTGAGCAGCCAGACTTATCTCAAGAGGGGGAATGTGCGCTGTAGGGGAGTTGCACAGAGATTCACAGTGACAAGTATTCAAATAAACTCTTACACACAAGGTTTCTTGATTAAACCATTATTAATTTAAGTCAGTTTGAATAAGCCTTGTTCAGAAGGGGGCAACATAAAGCAACACACAAATATACACACTCTTAGTATTCTAGATCAGCAAATACTCATTTGGGATGGTCCACAGACACTACCTACACCTTCAGGTGATGTCAATAGTTAGGGTGCTGGGGACATTAATATATCACTGTTGCATTTATAATATTATTGAGAGGAGTGTCAAAGAAAAGGGGTTTCAGAATAAGACAAGTGTTCACACAATTATTATTAAGCAGGTAAGTACTTTCAAATCCCCCCCTTATAATGCAAAGTCAGTTAACTCTTTCCTAGAAGGAAGGCAAAACAGCCAAGCGGAGGAGAGAAGAGTCATTCAGGGAGCCAGGCCAGCCAATGATAAGTTAGCAAAAGTCATGGTGAACTGAAGCACTTGGAGAAGGTAGGTAAAAGTCTTGCACAGTGTTTTAGAAATCTTTGTAGGAAAAGTAGAATCAAATGTAAGGTCACAAGCTGTTAGGCCTGTGGGTAGTAGAAGATGCAAGCAACTCTTCAGGAGCAACCAAGGCAAGGCTCCGCTGAGAACAAGCAAGGTGGCACGACAAGAGGCAAGTTCACTTACTGTACTGTACCTTTAGGTTGAAGAAAAGTGCAGCAGATGGTAACCGTTCCTGTGCAGCTCTGCTGATCCTGGTGTTTCTGGGTCTTAGTCGTGGGGACAAGAGGGAGGACTTCTGGGGACTCCTGCAATGGGACGGTCATCGACCTCAACCGGCAATCTTCAGACAAGTGGCACTTTGGTGTTTCAGCTCCTTGCGTCTACCGCAAATAGCAACACAGCGGTTCTTGGCTGTCGAAATGGGCATTCCTTGAATCTGGGGTACAGCACTCTGTTGTGGCTCAGGCTGGGTCAGTCCTGCTTCCTGGGAGTCCGGAGGATCTTCCTGGTGCTCTTGGCCAAATTAAAAGCAATGCACACAATCTGGTGTTCCTCTCCCTGGTGTTTTGGTTTCCAGCAGCAACTCTGTGGAAATTCAACCAGCTCCGAGAGGATGTCCAGGTGGCTTGCTTTGGAGTTGATTGGTCCCATCAACTCAAAGGGAGAAGTCGTCCTTGCAGGGACTTCCCTGTCGATACGAATTTGGAGTTTCAGCACAGCAGCAGGGCTTCACCGGGCAAACCAACGGTCCAGGAGTTGCAGCAGGCGTCCTCTTAAAGTTTTTCTTCGGTTCCTTCGTTCAGTGGTCGACTCTGCCTTCCAAGCCAAAAGATTCACCTTTTATACAGTTCTTTCCCTTTTCATTCCTTGCCGGACAGTCAGCCGGCCAATCATCACAGAGTGCATTTGGGCCTTCTAGGAGACTATGCACAGGGTGTTTCTGGCACCTCCCTTACTTCCTGCCTACCCCAGACACCTTGTAGCCAGAGGCAAAACTAACAAAGGGACCAAACCTGGTTTGGCGCGCAGAGTAAATCTCAAGAAGGACCTTTCCAAGAAGAAATGGTGAAAATGGACCGGGCCATTTTGACAAAAATGGCATCCTTGGGTGCTTTACTGCAGCTGCGAAAGCAGCCCGCGGTAAATGCACACCATGGTAGTTAAAAGTAAACCACTGCCACCAGCCATTCATCGAGGAAAGTATAACATAAAAATGTTACATGAGAAGCTAGACAAAGGGGATACTAAGTAAGCCCTCCAGCAACCTATTATACGATAGTGTGTGCTGGGTCTAGAAAGTTACAAGTGTATGTAAGTCAATTTCCCTTTACTGCTCTTGGAAACAGTAGTTTATCCAAGAAAAGGTATTTAAACCTTTGGGAAATCTGAAAGACTTCCCTGTGCCACTGCACTGAAGGTGCTTTGTGACGCAATGTAAAAGATGATGCTCATGAAGTTTGTCAGACTCCATAACCCAAAGAAACAGAGTTCAGACTCACATTACCATACAAGAGAGAGTGGGAAAAGGGTCTCACTCTCTCCAGGTAAAGCAATCAAGTCCTCAAAATCCAGCAAAGTTGCTGGGGGTCATTAAGGTAGAGAGGAATTGGCACATTTCTGCAAATTCTCCCTAGTTGATGGAATTGGCACATTTCTGAGAATTCTCCCTAACATCCAGGGACCCTAAAAACAGGACCACTAATAGGATGGGGTGAAGAAGAACCCCATTAGGTGCCCCCAGGTTGAGTATTTTGGGCAGACAAGGTCCAGGAAGTTGGTTCTTTATTCTGCCATTCTGCCATCTGATTGGGTACTCTAAATTCTTTTCCCTCCTCCATTTTCTGGTACTGCTTTGGGAGTCTGTCAAAGATGTGGAATACATTGGAGGACACAATCCATTCGAAGAACAAGTTGCTTACCAACTGGTAAAGTTCTTTCAACTGGATGTTCCTCCAACGTATTCCACATCGCCGTCCCAGCCTATCCCTCTGGAGAATTTCCTATGCGATTGCAGCTTATGTTTCCGCAAGGCTAGGTGCAGTCAAGCAGGCATTGGAGTGGTGCCACACGTTATGGGGGAAAAAACATGAACTGAGGCTATGGACGCCGTGCGTCCTATTCATAACATCCGGTAACGTCACCCTCGATGGAGCCTTCTGAGGGACATCGACCCAACGCCACTGATGCGGGACGCCCTCTAACGAGAAAGTTTCCGAAGTACACAGCTGTGAACATTACATGTCAAAGATAAGGAATACATTGGAGGAACATCCAGTGGAAAGAACGTTACCAGTTGGTAAGTAACTTGTTCTTCTAGACCAATAGCACTCCTGGCCCCGCCAGGCAAGATATTTGCCAGAATCATTCTCAGAGATTGCCCTGATTGGATATTGAAAACCCAACATCGAGATCTATTTCAGACAGGATTCATACAAACTATACAGTCACTATATTTAGCTTTTGAGGATTTCAATTCTGCCTTCAATTCAGTGTCTCGGGAGCTACTAAAGCGTGCTAGGTGTCCTTTCTCCATTGTGACACCAATTGGTTTTCTTCACACAGCCGCAACCATTCAGATCAGACTTACTCTTGCTGGTCTACTTTCAGAATACATTTCTGCCCATAGAGGCCTCAAACAGGGCTGTATTTTGTCCTCCGCCCCTTCTAACTTTATCATTCTTGATATGCAGGAGAGGTTAACTGCTATTCGAGTGGATTGAGTCCTCCAACATATTCCTCATCTTTGATGTTATTCCATCCAGCTAAGCTGCTTCGGAAACATTTTTCGGCAGAGGATGAAAATGTTGGAGGTTTTTGACAAAGCGAAGCCTCGGTCTGCACCTTCCTCGGAAGCCGGCCGGGAGCGCCATCGCTCTGGCACTCGCACGTCCTCGAGCCTGTGTGATCGAAAGAGGAAGGCTAGAGAACCTTCTAGGACGTCGAGCGAAAAAAGCCGCTAGAGTCGACCGATCGAGGTCACCGAGACCGAAAACACCTCGAAGGGCAAGTCCTCGAAGGGTGCCTCGACGCCCTCGAAGTAGACTCCGTCGAAGTCGACGCAGTCGGATAATACGTCGAAGTTATCGACGCCTTTGTCTACATCGACGCCGAAGCCCTCGACGCCGAAACCTCTGGCTCAATAAGATCAGCTAGGAAGAGAGAGAGAAAAGGCAAAAGCACCTGGGTTGAATTCAGGACCCAGTAGCACTCCTCCTATACCACCCCCAGAGAAGGTTTTTAAGCCTTTACCTAGGAAGGAGTTCTTCAAATCCTTGACCTCAATTTTTGAGGAACAAGAAAGATCTGATGAAGAAAATGTTCCCTTTGGCCTTGAATTTGGTACTCCCAAATGTTCCTGAATGCCTGATTTCAGAGGAAAGCAGGATGAAGGATTTGGTGGAATCATTACACAATGCAAGTGGTATTGCTACGTCCCCAGAGAACAAATTTGGTAGACCAGAGCCAGGTGAACATGGTAATCCATCATATCGTCAGTTAATGACTAAGGTTGTGGATTATTTGGGCTTGGCCAGGCCTACAGCCCAATTTGTCCAAGATGATCTAGACATATTGGACCAGGGTCCTACTGAAGACCCAATTCTACCTTTCCATGTGGCCTTACAAAATAGGGTGGCCAAAAATTGGGAGACGCCGGATTCTATTCCTCCAGTGAATAAATCCCTTACCTCAAAATACCACCCTGCCAGTAGCGACCCCAGCTATCTGTCTAAGCATCCCCCTCCAGAAAGTTTAGCTATACAGACAGCCACAGCTTCAAACAAACTTGCGTACCCATCTATCCCTCCAGACAGGGACGATAAGCGTGTGGATGGCTGGGCAAGGAAGGTATTTTCAGCCGGGAGCATGGCATTAAAATCAGCCAACTCCACCTGTGCCTAGGCAAAGTTTTCGTACACTCTTTGGGAATGTATTGCAATGGTGGCGGAGCACATACCAGAAGGGGAAGGATTCCTAGCCATTGTTAGAGATGGAAAGGAAGCTATGAAGGTGTAACGCTCACCTGAATCCCTCGGAGGCGCAGGTCTGGGCTGGGGGTTCTCGGAGTCTTCTAGGGTCACGCGCAGGCCTCGAATGCCACCCTGGAAAGGCCCTTTCCTCACTGAGATCTTGATCTGAAGGGTGAGGTGTCTTATGTAGGTGAAAGCGGAGCTCTCCATCCTGCATCTGTGCAGGGGCGCCGAAGCCAGTTACTTCACTGGTTAATTGTCCAGCCTCTTGGTTGCAGAGGATGAAGATTTGGAGCTAGGCCGTTGTTAGCAGCACGAACGGCGGTTGCTTGAATATGGAGATCCGGAGAGCGATGGAATGGCAAAGGTATTGCAGGCAAGTAAGTAGAAAATGTCAATTCGAAGTTAAAAGCACTTCTTAATGTCTCTTTTCCTTTTTCAGGTCGCAGAAGCAGCTGGGGAGAAAAATGGATGTCGAGGAATGCACCGAGGAGTGAGAAAGATGAGCGCTGCCCAAAACACGTGCGTATAGATGGAGTTTTGTATTTCTTAATGATGTCCTTTTGTTTTGCAGATGCGAGTAGCAGCGTCGGCGGAGGCGAGAAGAATGCAGCGCAGGTAAGGAAAGTTTCACGGAGGTTTACTAACCAATGTCTTTGCTTCCACAGGGTGCCGGAAAAAATGGAAAGCTGCAGCCCGTGGCTTGAGATGCACCGATGGACTGGGTAAGTGCTGCGCTGGTTTTTATCTCGTGCTAACCTGGTGTTCTTTTCCCTTTTCAGATGCTGCTGGAGACGAAGATGGTATTTCGGAAGGTAAGATTGCGGATTTCTCTTCCCCAGATGCAGAAGTTGAAGATTCTCTGGAGCTGACACGGTGAGCGTCCTGCTGCTATTGCAGAATAACGCGAAGCACGTTGCTCTGATCGGGTGTGGTTTAAATAGCTTACTGGAGTACTTAGGTGTCTCCTTCCACAGCAGCCTCGCCCAGGTAAGAAGTCCCAGCTTCCAGAATAGTTCCAGTATCCAGTCCCAGGGAGTGGTGCTGGCCACACCCAGAAGGTAAAGTAGTTCCAGCCATGGATGGATGAGGATTTCATCCTGCAGGTGAGTGAGCAGCATGGTCTGCAGCAGGTAGGTCCACCTAAGCACCATTCCTTACATCATGAGCCCGGCACGTCCTGTGCCGGGACTGGGTCCCCTTATGAGCCTGGCGCCACTGGCGCCAGGACAAGGTCCATAAGGCCCCTATGGGAGCCGATGGGTGCCTGGAAATGAAGTTGTGACCCAGTTTCCGAGGCAGTTGGGCTAAACCTGACTCCTTGGAGGCTGCGGTCATGACAGCAGGAATCCCTTGAATCTGGTTTGGACACTGTTGATAGTGTGAGCAGGTCCATGGCCACTAGCACGGTAATGCGTAGATTTGCATGGTTAAGGAAGTCAGGTTTTGCACCGGACGTGCAGAACAGTCTTCTGAACATGTCCTTTGACGGGTCTCACCTTTTTTGCAGCAAGGCTGACGAGAGCATTGAGAGGTTGCAGACCTCAAAGGCCGCTGCCAAATCGTTGGGAGCTGCTATCAGGCAACCTCAGTCCTTTCGTGCGACAAATCAATCTTGGAGGGGACGCTCCTATTGTTACTACACCTCATATGGAAAGGCGAGAGGAATGGCCAGTGAAAGGGGCCAAAGAAAGGCCACTCGCAGTGGACGAGCAAGACGTGCGAAGCCAGCTCCAGCTACAGCCTCTTTGCCATCAGCGGCTGCAGCAACCGCCACAAAACCACTTTGAGGACTTGCATCACAAGACACCTGTAGGAGGCAGGCTGTCACAACATCTGCAAGAATGGCGAGCCATTACTTCAGATGTTTGGGCCTTAGAAATAATAGCCCATGGTTACTGCCTTCCTTTTCTAACGCAACCTCAAAGCAATCCACCAGGGAGACACCCGTTGAAGTCTTCGAATCCGTTCCTACAGCAGGAAGTTCTAACCCTGCTGGAGAAAGGTGCTATAGAACCAGTACATGCAGCGGAAAGGAACAAGGGATGGTACTCCCCGTATTTTTTTATCCCCAAAGAGGACGGAGGATTGAGACCCATCTTGGACTTAAGAAACTTGGACAAGTTCCTCAGGAAGGACAAGTTCAAGATGGTTACCCTTTCTCAGATCCTTCAGGCCCTTCAACTTCAGGACTGGCTGGTGTCATTGGACCTACAGGATGCTTATTTTCATGTGCCGATTCATCTCAAGCACAGAAAATACCTGAGGTTCGTGGTTGGCGACTCGCACTATCAGTTTCGAGTCCTGCCATTCGGATTGACCTGTGCCCCGAGGGTCTTCACCAAGTTAATGGTAGTGGTATCAGCGCACCTCAGGAGAGTGGGGATTCATGTCTACCCCTACCTGGACGATTGGTTGATCAGGGCGCTTTCTGCCGAACAAGCACTGGATCATCTGAAAGTCACCTGCCACTTCCTCCACAAATTGGGCTTCTCCCTCAATTTCAAGAAGTCGCAAATGCCACCTTCCCAACAGCTTCAGTACATAGGAGCTGTATTAGACACACCCTTGGGAAAGAGCTTGCCTCCCAAGTCGAGGGCTCAAGACATTCTGCAGATGGTTTACAAATTCCAAAATGCCCAAAATCTCCAGGCTTACGACTTTTTAAGGTTGCTCGGCCTCATGGCATCCTGCATCTTCCTAGTGCCAGAGGCACGCTTGAGGATGAGATCCCTTCAGTGGGCGTCAAAGACTCAATGGGCCCAGTTTTCAGGTCAAATGATGGATCTTATCCAGATTCCGAACAAGGTTTGACAGGACCTTCCATGGTGGACTTGTACAGAGAACATCCTAAAAGGGGAACCTTTTTGGCAACCATGGCCGGAGATCACAGTAGTGACGGACGCCTCACTCAAGGGGTGGAGAGCTCACGTCAACGATCTGACAATCGGCGGTCGTTGGTCTCCATCAGAGTCAAAACTACACATCAATCTTTTGGAGCTGAGAGCAATCAGACTAGCGCTCAAGGCTTTCCTGCCATCTGTCATAGGGAAGAATGTCCTGATAATGACGGACAACATAGTGGCCATGCATTATCTAAACAAGAGATGGTGTAGGGTCACTACCTCTGTGCAGAGAGGCAATGCAACTCTGGTATTGGGCAATTCAAGAAGGAATCTCTTTAACGGCAGTTCACCTAGCCAGGGAAGAGAATATGACAGCAGATGCTCTGAGCAGGCAGAGCACAGTGTCCCACGAATGGGAACTGCCTCATTCTAGAGATCTTCGCCCTTTGGGGAACCCCTCAGGTAGACTTATTTGCGACCGGTACCAACCGAAAGTGCAAAAAGTATTGCCCAAGGGAATTTCCCCCGAGAGGAGCCCTAGGGGACACGTTTGTGGTGGAGTGGAATTTCCCACTACTGTATGCGTTCCCTCCGATTCCCGTCATTCCTCAGGTCATCAGGAGGTTGAGACGGTTCGGGAGCCGCATGATCCTAATTGCCCCGGATTGGGCCAGGAGAACGTGGTACCCGGACCTTGTAGACATGTCCATCTGTCCTCCAGTACGTCTTCCGCAGAGAGAGAACCTTCTCTCTCAAATGGAAGGTCAGGTTCTCCACCCAGAGGTCAAAACGCTCAACCTTCATGCTTGGTATCTGAAAGGCTGAGATACAGGGATTGGAACCTTCCAGATGACGTTATGGAGGTGTTGCTTTAGGCAAGAAGGCCAGCGACAAAGTCTCTATACCGTTGCCGTTGGAAAAAGTTTTGCAACTGGTGCAGAGAAAATAATGTCGATCCTATTTCTGTGTTCTATCCCGGAAGTACCATCTTTCCTTCTGACCCTAGTGCAGAGGTTACCCTGTGGCGCTTTCCATCTTCAAGCGCTCGTCGAAGAATGCTCCTACTTCAAAATTCCTTTGATAATACAATTCTTAAAAGGACTCCCTAATGCGTTTCCTCCTCACCCATTTCAAGTACCGATTTGGGATCTCAATTTGGTATTAAAATTCTTAATGTGTGCTTCTTTTGAACCGCTGCACACGTGCTGAGATTGCTAACATGGAAAACTGCTTTTCTAGTTGCCTTAACATCTGCAAGAAGAGTGAGCGAATTGCAGGCACTGTCTTCTGGGCCACCCTATACTGTGTTCCATAAGGACAGAGTTGTTTTGAAGGTCAAACCCTCTTTTTTACCAAAAGTGGTATCTGAGTTTCACTTAAATCAAAAAATTGTGTTACAGACTTTCTATCCTCCACCCCATCCTAGTAAGGAGAAGGAAAGACTCCACGGGTTGGATCCAAAAAGAGCTTTAAGCTTTTATCTCTAGGCTATCTAGGCTTAGATTGGATAACCAACTGTTTATTGGCTACACAGGAAAAAGATTGGGTCAGTCAGTAACAAAACAGACCATATCACGTTGGATTGTCCTTTGCATTTCAAAATGCTACAGACTGGCGGGGAAAGATCCACCAGAAGGTTTAAGGGCTCATTCCACCAGGGGCATTGCTTCGCCTACAGCCCTGCAAAGAGGTGTTCCTATAAAGTCCATTTGTGAAGCAGTGAATTGGTCATCGCTGCATACTTTTTCAAAATTCTACAGCCTAGATGCTTCCCAATCTAAGGAGTTAAATTTTGTCAGAGCAGTTCTATACTCTGCCATCTAAAAAATAAAAATAAAAAAATCTAATCCCTCCTCTATAAGGATTGTCCTTACTGCTTTGGGAGTCTATCAAAGATGAGGAATACGTTGGAGGACACAATCCACTCGAGGAACAAATTACTTAACAACTGGTAACGTTTTTCGATTGGATGTTCCTCCAACGTATTCCTCATCGCCCTCCCAACCTACCCCTCTGTAGATTTTTCCCGGGCTGTTGCCACTCCAACTCTCGCAAGGCAAAGTACCTGTCTACTGACAGTCTGCATAGTGTAAATCAATAACAAGAGAGGGGGAAAAACAGAACTGAGGCAAACGGGCGCCGCATGTGCTACTTATACACCCGATGACGTGACCCTCGACGGAGGCCTTCGAGGGACCATCGACTCGACGACATCGACGCACGGCGCCCTCTGCCGAAAAAAAAATTCCGAAGCAGTTGGGCTGGATGGAATAACATCAAAGATGAATATGTTGGAGGAACATCCAATCGAAAGAACGTTACCAGTTGGTAAGTAACTTGTTCTTCTCTCTGATGCCCCCAGATTAGGTACACCGCCACTTGCATGTTTGCTGTACACAGGCAACCTTGTTCTCCTTTCAAGAACTTCCAAAGGCTACTCGACCAATTAGGCTTCTATGCTGATGACAGTCACTTGCAAATTAACTTATCCAAAACAAAAGTAATGCAATGTGTCAAGCCGAGTCAAAATCATGAGTTGGCCGCTAGAAACTAGAAGTATAGAATTAGTCCATCACTAAATTTACTTAGGTGTCAACTTTAATGATCGTCCTGATGATGCCCAATACTTTGACAATATTGAAATAAAACTGTCCACCTCTATTTCACAAGTGAAGTCCATACTTCTGAAGTATGGCAAATTTATATGTCAACCTGCCCTCACTTACTATGCCCAGAAGGCTGTCGCAATACTACTATATGGATCGGAATCGAAAGGTATTTCGGGCAACCTTCTCTGACAAAGTAGAGGGGAAAATCTGGAGGAGAGCATTACACCTACCAAATTGTGTTCCAGTAGCAATTATCTGGTTTGAGCTGGGCCTAATATCCCTGAAAGCCAACTATGCATGGAAAGTCTTTGCTCTTTTTAGGAAATTCTTGATCGAACTAAGTAACAAAGCACTACTTGGGACCCTAGCAACTTTCATGCTAAACTCCACTTGCAAATTTGCCACTTCATGGCGATCGACAGCCTTGGCCATCTTAGTCCACGCAGATATCACTATAGACCTTCTATTAAACAATCCAGTGAGAGCTAAACTCAAGTCACATCAACATGACTGGATAGAAACCCAGCAAAAATGCAATTTGTCTCTTGATTTTAAACTTAATCCGTTTGGCACCAAAAGATTGCGCACTACAGCAGACTACCTCCATTAAAAGCCCTAAATTCAGGAATTCATACATCAGATTTAGATTCAATCTTTGGCCAACTAACGAAATACTAGCCAGGCGAGGCCTCAATGACAAAAATGCCAAAAGATGTAGGTTTTGCAAAATTGATGAGTGTGTTGAGACCTTACAACATCTGATTACTGAATGTTGCATGCTTAGAGACCAACGGTGCACTTATCTTAAACCTTGTTTTAAAGATTTTAGAATACTGGACTCCACTTCTCTGTGGATATTTATATGCACCTCTACTCGAATAACTGGTAGAATGGCCACAACCAGATTTTTGGAAGCATTGAATACAGATGATTAATATGCTGAAAGACAAAGAATCAATATCTCGCCCTTTATGGAGTAGCTTTAATATGAATTGATTCTATTTTGTACCAACCACTTGCTTTATAACTGATTGTATTTCAGTTGATATGGTGGTTTGTCTGATTGCACATTTCTCGCATAAACCTGCTTCCTATTGATTAACAATTGTACATGGTGTATTATTTCTTTACATAGCCATCTGTTTGTTCATTATTTCTTGTTCCTTTACGTTAATTCAATTTTGTTAACTTAAACTTTTTTTTAAATTGTTAAAAAAGTGATTTGCTGATTTTGACCTATAAGGATGAAAAAAAAGTTACATGATGGATATGTTGTAAAAACATCAAAATTGAAAGGTTGAATTCATTTTAACCATGTCAATAAATAAATGGTGGTACCTCTAAGTTTCTTTGAATTGAGCTGCTTCCCAGGAACTATTAGCTATCCAAGGTGTCCAAGGAGTCTGGTGCTTTCGGGTCGCTGTAATCTCTTGGGATCACCTGGCAGAGTAGCGGGAGATCTGGCCAGGTCTGGGGCTGATGGCTGGGTTGTTGGAGGGGTGGGGGAGGGGATAAGGAGCGTTTGTGCAGCCCCTTAACATGACCCTTTCACATGAGCCAATTAGTGGAAGAAGCAATGACATGAACATCCTCTGCATGCTGTATGGAATGCTGAGTACCTACACCTGTCCTTAATTATCATCTGAATAAGATTAACCGCAGTGTGTTTACCTTATGTGGTACCATACCAACGACACTAAATACCTGTGAGCCCCTCACCCTCCATTTGTAAAATAAGCCCTCTTAAAAGCAGTGTCCCTATTGAAATGACATGTGTTGGGGAGAATCCTCAGACATGTGCTAATTCCCTTCTATCTTAGAGACCCCCAGGTCTTTTTGCTGGACTTTAGGACTTTAAATTTCTAACATGGAGTTAGTGAGACCCTTTTCTCACTCTCTCGTATTTTTCTGTGATTTAGACTGTTTCTTGGAACTTTGGAGTCTGACAAACTCCATAGGTATCATCTTTACATTGTGACACAAAGCAACTTCAGTGCAGTGACACAGGGAAGTCTTATATTTCCCAAAGGTTTAAATGCCTTCACTTAGTGAAACTACTGTTTCCAAGAGCAGTAAAGTGAAATTGACTTTACTTACATTTTCTAACTTCCTAGACCCAGCACACACTATCTTACAATAGGGTGCTCGAGGGGTTACTTAGTATCCCCTTTGTCTAGTTTCTCATGTAACATTGATATGTTACCCTTTCTACAATTAATGGCTGGTGGCAGTGGTTTACTTTTTCCTACCATTGTGTTCTTACCGTGGTCTGCAATAGCAGCTGCAGTAAGGCACCCATGCTTGCCCATTTTGTCAAAAGAGCCCTAGTCTTCTTTTTTCGCCATTTCTTGTTGTAAAGGTCCCTCTTGAGATTACTTTGCACGCCAAACCAGGTTTTGTCCCTTTGTTCGTTTTGTCTTTGGTTGGATTCCTGAGTGAAGCCCGCCTCTGGCTCCAGCGTATCTGGCAGGGACAGGAAGTGAGGGAGGTGCCAGAAACTCCTGTACTTAGTCTCCTTGGTTACAGGAATGCACTCCAGGGTGAATGGCAGGCGGGCTGTTTTCAGAGAACAGGCACCCTGCTGTGTGATTGACAACTAGGCTGCGAATGAATGGGAGAAACCTGCATAAAAGGCGAGGATTTTTGGCAGAGTCGACCAATGGACCAATGGACGAAGGAATCGAAGAAGAACTTGGAAGAGACGGCTGCTGCAACTCCTGGACCATTGGTTTGCCCGATGAAGCCCTGCTGCTGTGCTGAAGCTCCAAATTCGCCTAGACTAGAGAAAACCTGCAAAGGACAACTTCTCCCCTTGGGTTGGTGAGACCAATGAACCCCAAGACGAGGTCCTCTGGAAATACTCGCAAAGCTGGCTGTACTTCCACTGCTGATGCAGGAACCGAAGTGCCAGGGAGAGGAACACCAGAATCGTGTCAGTGTCTTTAAGTCAGACCCGAGCTCCAGGAAGATCCTCCGGACTCCCAGGAAGCAGGACTGACAAAGCCTGAGCCACTTCATAGTGGTGGACCCCAGATGTGATGAAAGTCCAGAGTGGTATCCGAGAGACCGCTGGGGTGCTAATTGCTATAGATGCAAGGACCTGAAACCTCGAAGTGCAGCTGAATTGAAGTTTGCCCTTTGCTGCCGCCCACCTTCGCATTGTAGTGCAGGAGTCCCTAGACATCCTCCCTCTTGTCCCCATGACTGAGGACCAGGAACAACAGGATCTGCAGACGTGCACAGGAACAGAAGCCAGCTGAAACCATTTCTTCTAACCAAAGGTACTATAAAACTAAGGGGGGGGTCGCTTACCTCTTGTGTAGCCTTGCTTGTTCTCAGTTGAGACTTGTCTTGGTTGCCCTCGCAGAGTTCCTTGCAGCTTTGCCCCTCACAAGCCTCCCAGCTTTTGGCCATTCAGTGATTCTATTTTTCTACAAAGACTTCTAAAACATTGTGCAAAACTTTTACTTAACTGCAAGAAGTGCTTCAGCTCACCTACAATTAACATTGGCTGGCCTGGCTAGCTGAAAGCCTTTTCTTACTTCTGACTTTGTGCTTTACCTCTCCTCCAGGAAAGGGTTAATTTACTTTGCATTGGGGGTTCAAAAGTACTTACCTGCTATTTGTTTAACCTTTGTTTTATTCCCAAACCCTTTTCTTTGACACCAACACAGTATTGCTCTAAATGTACCAGTGATATATTAATGTCAACAGTGTCCTAGTTATTTAATTCAGCTCGGGGTGTAGGAAACATCTGTGTGCCATCCCAAATGGGTACTTGCTGATTTAGAGAAACTAAGAGTGTGTATTTTGAAGTGTATTTTGTGTTACTTATATATTGTTCCCTTCTGAAGAAGGCTTATTCAACTGACTGTTAAATAAATTAATAATTGTTCAATCAAGAAACCTTTAGTGTTTGAGTGTAAGAATTTATTTGATTACTTGTCACTGTGAATCTGTGTAAAAACCCTACTGCTCACATTGTCCGCTCTTGAGATAAGCCTGGCTTCTGAGCCACACTACCAACCTGTGTAGTACAGACTTGTTCTATAGGATGGGTTCCTGTTGCCAGGAGGTCACGGTTGCTGTAGTCTCCCGAAGGGTACTGCAAACAATCATACCTAGCAATTCTAGCAACTTTTTTCATGTCCCATATGCAGAGAGATTGGAGGAGTTTGTATTGGGTTTAGGGTGGACAGAAGGGCTCCAAATGTGCTATGTTGTAACCTTTTTATGTCTCGGCTATCTTTTACAATCATTGGTATTCAGTTCATGCATCCAGTATGTTTAATTGAGATTCAGCAGGTGCATTAGTTAAAGAAAAATCCTGAACATGACAATTGGGTTCCTTGTGACAACTTATTGTTTCATCTCTTTATATCCAATTGAATAAAGCTGCCTACATCTAGTAATCTTTAGTCCATTTCACAAAAGCAAATGAACCAAGAAGTTGCATTGTTACCACATTGGACGCTTCTACTTTATTTATTCTATTTGGGCATTGCAGCACAACGTCTGTACATGTTCTGCTCTCCTAATAGGCAGTCATTCTCTTCCCCTGACCACTGCCTCCACTTCCTCTGCAGTGGCTTGCTTGGTCCGAGGCTACAAAATCCTTGATTGCCAACTTAACGTCAGGCCAAAGTCCTGTCTCTGTGCGGAACTGGCTCCTCTCTGCCCCGCTCAGACTGTCTCTAATGTTCTTGCCTCCCAGGCGTTTCTTTATTGGCACCTTCCCACATAGGTCCTGTCTGGCATATGGCACCCTCAGGTTTGCTCTGCCACTCCAGTCTGATGCTGCTAACTCCCGTTTGGCATTTAGGACCCCAGTGGGTCACTGGGAACTAAGGCTCTTAGTAAATACATCTAGATATCTGCAAGGGTCTCTGTTGGTATACAGTGGTCCCGCAATGGGATACTTCAGCTGATTGTTTTCCAGCCTAATGCTCCTAAGTGTTTGTGTTGGCAGAGTCTAACACAGCTGGTAAATTAACTTTAGTATGGAAATGGATGGGGGAAGGGTGATCTCTTTGACTCCAACCTTGGCCGCAGTGCTCTGATGACGATGGTAGGCTGAATTTCGTAGGATGCTGAGTCCATTTGATGCCCTCAGACCTGAACAGAACCCTGACTTTATTACACTTGTAAAATAGGTTTATTTCTTCATTTCCACAGACCGATTAAGAAACCAATTAAGTGCAGATTTACAGCTCACTGGTATCTCCACCATCCAGGTAGTCCGCTTCCATTTGACTTCATTGAAACATACGAGCAGATCATACATTCACTATCCCTTCCTGCTCGCTCAGGACATCAGACACACATGTCAGTATTGGCACACACACATCAACACTCACTCAGGAGGAAAAATGCCAAACCTCCTTTTTTTTTTCTTCAAAACCAATATCTCCTCCACTTCATCAGGCAGACATGCAACAAGCAGTATCTGACCAGGTCTAGACAACACCATGAAAACCTCCTGACCAGAACGTTGTCGGCACTCAGCGGTCACACGTGCCCCATCGTATCTCAACCCATGCCCACTTTTACCAAAACTAATAAGCAGCACATTGCTAAACACATGCAAACAAGGCACATTTCCATAACCGTATTTACCGTGCAATAATGGAAGTAATTTGTGCTCTTTCACAGCGGGCACATATAGCATAAAAGCCTAAGCATCATCCCAAAAATGACAACTACACAAACTGATATGTGGAAACGGCATCCGAATGTAGCAACATGTTAAATCAACCAAATGAGTGTCACAAGTCCGTATCAAAAAGGTTAATTGAATAGTGCCTATATGAAAATACAGAAATTGTCTGGTTGAGGAAACCAACAAATCGTATACAACAGCTGTTTTACAAACAGTGACAGTCTAAGTTGGACGAGATCTGGAGTGGAAGCATTCATTTTCCCAACATTGCCCAGCACAGAGCCGCCCTAAATTTCCCTAGAGCAGTTAAACATCATGATGTTCCCCGCTGGATAATTCCACTGGCCGCTTCTGAAAATTAAATATTAAGAATGCATCTGTAATCCATTACATTGTCCGCAGCAGAGTTTCACCATCCTCCCCAGTGCTCTCCCAGGACACTGGGATCAACAATCTCAAGTGTTCCATATCAAGACTGCTTGGCCCATCTCCTTTTAAGTGGCCTGATTCAGTGTCAGGGTAACCATGGCAGCTTCTGTTGCCTGCCTTCTCTATGAAATGTCACTATGTGCCTGTGCTGTGATGGGACGTGGTGAAGCCCTTCCTCTGTGACCATAGCGCAATGTGCAACTCTTCAGGAAGGCCCTAGTCTGTGCTTCAGCCCTCGAACTGGTGGGACCAGATAGTCTACAGCCTTGCACGAGATGCATCCCAGGGCCATCCTGTTTGGCAAAAAGCCTAACCAGTGCATTTGTTGTTGTCCTGCGTTAGAGCTTGGGAACACTGCAAGTTGTCTGCTTGCAGCCTAAGATCATCCCTCCTGCTTCTCTCGTCCATGAAGAGAGGTCCTCCTGGGGCTGAGGCTTTTTTCGCAGCCATGTGTCTAACCTGCCACCCCCTAATCTGGGTGAACTTCACTGCTGCTTGTCTTAGATACGTCCTGGAGGTCCCCACTCATTGTGGGACTTGATGCCCCAATTGTGGGACCTGTTGTAGCTGCTGTCCTGAATTGCCTGGTAGTCCTGCCAGAAGATCTTCAGAATGGTCCCATATTGGGGAGAATTTTCATTTCTGTGCCATTCCCTTTAACCCTAGAGACCTCCAGCTCTTTTGCTGGGGTTCGGGGCTTTAACATTTTTACTCCTGAGTGAGTGGCATCTTTTTCTCACTCATGTGTTTTCTGACTCTGGCAGTGGTTTCTTTTTTAGTACCTAGTGACCTGTATCTGCAGGCTGATAACTCTGCTGCAGTGGATAACCAAGGATAACCATTTTCACCATTTCTTGTTTGTTACTTTCTTCTAGGTTTTTACTCTGTTTGCATCAAGTTTAAATCCTTTGTGTGAATTGCCTTTGGCGGGCTTCAGCCCTGAAGCCCGCCCAGGCTCCAGTGTGTCTGGAAAGGTTTGAAGTGAGGGAGGGTCCCAAAACTTCTGTGTCCTTGGTCACTAGGTATGCCTGAGTGAAACAAGTTCCATTGGCTTGCTGTTGTGGAGGATAGCCACTCTGCTGTGTGATTGACAGCCTAGGGCTGTGAATGAATGGTAACTTGCATAAAAAGCGAATTAATTTTTGGACTAAGAGCAGAGTCGGCCCCTGAAGGATAACATCCAAAGCAGATGAGGGAAGACGCCAGCAACACCCTCCTGGACCGCCCTGCAGCTGTGCCGACCTGGTTTTCAAATTGACAGAGAAGACCCATAAAGGATGACTTCCTCCCTTAAGCTGTTGGGACCAACTAGCCTTGAGACAAACTCTATTATGGCGCAAACCCTGACTTGCTGTGACTTTCCAAGGCTGCAGAATCCCAATACCCGGCGTACCTTGACCACTTGTGAGTGCATTGTCTTCCAAAGTCCGAATCAGGCCAGATCTTGGTGGGCATCCAGAGGACCCTACAGAAGCACAAAATCCACATTCAGAGTCCCCACACCAGAGTGCAGGGCTGCGAGATCAAGGAAATCCTAACCAGAGCTTTTCCTCCTCCGTTGGTGTTGAGAAAGGCGCC
The DNA here is from genome assembly GCF_040938575.1 of Ambystoma mexicanum. Lineage (NCBI taxonomy): Eukaryota > Metazoa > Chordata > Amphibia > Caudata > Ambystomatidae > Ambystoma > Ambystoma mexicanum. The sequence goes on from NC_090934.1 coordinate 235,169,563, forward strand.
AAAACCACAGAGGCGATGAATTGACAGATCCATTGCTGCCGAGTCGCTCTCGAGTGCTGCTGCAGGAACCCGCCAGACATCCTCCCTTTCGTCACCACGACCAAGGACCAGGAACAAGGGCCTACAGCATTGCATCGCGAAGGCAAACAGCTGGAACACTTTTTTCATTTTCAAGGTACTGTGGGGCTTGAGATATTTTATCCTTTTGCCATTTGGGGTGCTTCCTATCTTTGGGAGTGCGATTCTAACCCTACACTAACTTGACATCAACTTACCCGCGTTGGCCTTACAACTTGTGCTTTCTAAAGGTGACTCATTAAGTTGCACTGATTTTCCTTTCGAACACTGACTATTTAAGAACATTCTTCTAAGAAGAAGAGCATCAGAACGACTTTGCCCATTGACTTTGGACGTCTGCCTCCCTAAATGCCTCCTTCTGAACCTATTGGTTTAAGAGGTACTTGTTCACTCACAGCACTCACAGGTTTTAAATGTTGAACACTTTAATGCTGGGATAATAGACTTCCTGCTTCCCTTTGGGAGAATCCAACTGTTAGTCTGTTCTGATCTAATCCTAACCTTTCCTTCCTTTAAAACACAATATTGCAAAGGTAATACTATATAAATACTATACCAACCTCAAATAACGTCGCCTCCGGGTGATTGAACATGTGTAACATACAAATGAATTACTCGCCTGCTTTATTGTTCACTTTTCGAATTGAATCGTAACTTGGGATTACTGTTATAACTAATTACTGCTTTTTAAAGAATGCTTTAAATATCTTTGTGTATAAATACATACTTATTATATAAAGTTTGTAAGTGTTTACTTGGATACCTGTATTTACTGGTTTCATTGCACAGCACTACAGCTCACATAACCCCTCTTAAATTAAGAGGCGGCTCAGTCACACTACCAACTTGTGTAGTACAGGCTGTTAGGCAGAAGTGCATGCAGTATCTTCTGGGACCACCACATACAATTAGGACTACAGGTGTAAGCAAAAACCAACCTTTGGTATAAGTCTGTACTACACAGTTTTGTGGTAGCGAGCTGAGCAGCCAGGCTAATCTCAAGAGGGCATGTGAGCAGTACAAGTAATTACACAGAGGACTTTCAATCACAGTGGTTCAAGTAGACACTTAAACTCAAGGGTTCTTGGTAAAACACTTAATAATTTATTTACACAATCATTTAGCAAACATTTCACTAGAAGGAGACAATTTAAGATTATATACCAATACACTGCAATACAAAACTCTAAGATTTTGAGACCGTTTGAGCTCCCCTGAAATAGGAGCCAAATGGCAGTTCAGTTACTTAGAAGTGAGCAAAAAGGCATACGGTAAGTAGAATAGATCACATGTACTTGTTAGTGCAAATAGTTTCAGTTCACCAGAAGAGTTCAATTCAAGTCAATAGGCCTAGGTAAAGTATTTGCAAAAGTTCTCAGAAGTAGTTTAGGCGAAAAAGAATCCTATGTTGGGTCACAACCTGATTAGGCCTGCAAGATGGGAAAGTTTCACGAACTTTCACTGCGAGAGTGGAGTTCTCTCAATCGGGTTGGCACAGTACCTTAGTATGAAGAAACAAATGCATCTGAAGTCGTGGTTCCTGGCAGTTCATGCAGATCTCGCTGTTCCTGAGCCTCAGTCGTGGGGACAAGAGGGAGGACGTCGGGGGACTCCTGCACTGCACGGTATCGTCAGTAAACGTGGACAAAATTGAGTCACTACAGTTCCAGTAGCTGTAGATTCAAGCACATAAGCTGGTTTCCTTCTTCCCTGGTTAATCCTAACCAGCCTTGAGAATGGCATCTAGGATTGGTCCCACTGTTAGGGAGAATTCTCTCTTTAGGCTGAATTTCCTAACCTATTGAGTCCCCCAGCAGCTTTGCTGGATTTCTGGAGTTTGTTTTTTTTCTCGTGCCAAGAGTGAGACAATCTTTCTCCCACTCTTAGACATGATTTATGGTGTTCCTTTGACTGTTAATGTGTTTTATGGGCTATGGGGTCCTTTACTCCATAGGGTCGCATGTGTTTTTACTATGTGTGTTACACAGCACCCTCCGTGCAGTGTAACAGGGGTGTCATAGTGACACCCCACCATAGACTCCATACACTGGGACTGACTACTGTCTCCCAGGGCATGTAAAGTCACCATTCACCATTGGTTTTACTAGTCCCAAATTATTAACAGAAACCAGTACAAACCACCATATTGTGGACGTACTGGTCGGGGCAATTCTATTGCCCCGGGGTCTGTTAGTCGAGGGGGCACGTCTCCGTCCCCCCTGATCGAGTTTTGGCTGGTGGCAGTGGATACTACTTTTTATATTCGACCGCGAATATTTCCCTATGGGATTTTCCCATTGTTCAAGGCTACCAACATTAATTTAATTCTCATAGCCTCGAACATGCCGCCGGTTTATTTATTTAATATTAATTCGCAGGTTGGTATTTTTTGCCAGGACTCGATTCTAAAATGGCGTTTGTGTTCTCTTCTGTGACTCCAACCCAAGTTGAGCCCTTTGTTCCACTTTTTGGCGGGCTTCTCCACAGAAGCCTCCAAAAGTGGTGCCACTCTGTCTGGGTACCACAGGTGGTGTGGGAGGGGGTTTAGGCACCCTGGACTGAGTTACCTTGGTAACTCAAGTCGCACTTTTGTGTGATTGGCCCAAGTGGTGAGCCGGCCGGCTCACCACTTAGCATGTTTGATTGACAGCTAGGCTGAGTGAATGGGGGTGTGCTGCATAAAAGCAGGGCTTTGGGGACGAACTTCAGAAGTCGCCACAGTACCTGGGAATCCGACGAGGGAGAAGCTGAGCCGACCTACCACGACGACACCACCAATGGAGCCCTGCGGAACTGACTCACCACTTCCCGACGACCGAGATCTCCCGACTGGAGAGGCTTCTTCCCCTGACTGGTGGGCACAACCAGTTTACCTTCTCTTCACATCCAAGGCCGTCTTGTGGTCGAATTGCCCGTGCCAATCACCCCGGCAACGGGATAGCCACTCACCACTGGACCGTGAATAAAAGGACCGCTCCTTTTACCTGAGAACTCTGCGGCTGGTTTCTTCCCTGGCAGTGCAACGGACTCCTGTCTTCCTCCCCGACGAGATTCTCTTCCTCCGGACAAAGCACTGACTTGCATCCGCTGCCAGGAACAACTGCCCCCGCTGGAGTATTCTCACCACTTTAAGGTACCGTGTCCGCCAGGCCTCCCTTTCTAAAGATTGCTACAAGGTAATAACCCCTTAACCTTCTGGACTGGGCTGGCCTTGACCTTCTAACTGGTCTTTCTTTTGGTCCAACTCTTTTTGAACCTTTGCAAGACTCTTGTGCACTGCAACCGTGTGACCTTGGACACATTTCGTTTTCATCCTCTTAAAGTGGATCCGGCCTACTGAACTCTAAACTCACGGTTTTACTTTGCCTTCCTCTCTTATTGTGTTCTTAAACAAAGTGTTATGTTACATTAAGTCATTTGTAACGCGCACCTGGTACCCAAAGGCTGATGGGCGCAGACATACAAACATGAAACAGGCCACAAAAACAGCTAAACTATTGTCTGTCCATTGTCCCTCTGGGCGGGTTTAGGCGAAAAGCAATGTTTTCAATTTCTTTTTAAAAAGTTCTGTTGAGACCAACGTTCTTATTGAGGTTGGAAGGGCATTCCAAGCAATGGGTGCTGCAACTTCAAAAGACCCCTGCCTTGTTTTGTTGGTCTTATGCCGGGGTACACTGAGTGTATTAGAGTTATCTGATCTAAGTGACCTTCCCTTGTCCTTCACGATTAAGGCTTCCTTCAGATATGATGGCATTGGACCTACAATGCATTTCTGGGTAATGAGCAGAAGTCTAAACTGAATTCTTTCTCTAACCGGCAACCAATGAAGGCTCCTTCTGGCCTCTGCTACATGATCTCTCTTACTTAAGCCCTTAACTACTCTCACAGCCCCATTTTGAATCACCTGAAGATGATGAATCTCGGTCTGAGGGATACCCACCAAAAGACTGCATCCATAAACTAGTTTTGATCCAATGATGGCTCTAGCCAATGATTCTGAATTTTTTTCAGAAATAAATGGACGAAGATGGCGAAAAAGTTTGAGGAAATATGAGGCTGATGAAACAAGACTGTTCACCTGAGCCTTCATATTTAGGTGTCTATCCAGGCATACGCCCAAGGTCTTAACTTTGGACAAGATTTTGATAGCTCAATTGTCCGGGTTGATGTTCTTATATTCTGCTCCTAATTTATCCAATTTACTTGGCGAGCCCACCAACAGAAGTTCAGTTTTGGCACTGTTTAGGGCAAGGCCATTGGATACCATCCAATCTTGAATTTTTAGGTATATTGCATTAATGAGAGCTACGTCCTTTTGGTAGGTTCCTGAGATAGGTAGGATGCATTGTGTCATCCGCGTAGTTGGCAAACATGATCCCTTCCTCCTCCAGCATCTGAAAGAAGGGGATCATGAAGATGTTATAGAAACATGGTGACACGCAAGCTCCCTGTGGAACTCCAAACAACAATAACATTGGATCTGCTTCTGCCAATTCACTGGTAACTCTAATTTGCCTATCCTTTAGAAAGGATGGCCTCTTCCGAAAAGAACGGATTTTCTCTTAGCCTGGTGGACAAGATCGAATGGTCCACCAGGTCAAAAGCCGCCGAAAGATCCAAGATCATCAGTAAGGCAATCTGACCCTTATCCATGCCCTGAATAAGATGTGATTTAAGGGCTAGGAGTGGTGTTTCCGTGCCATGATTGGCGCGGAATCCTGATTGATAATTATGCAGAATTTAATTCTGTTCCAGGAATGTGGAGATCTGATTATATGCCACCCGGTCCAGTATTTTCAAAAGAAAGGTGGTGTTAGTAATGGGCCTATAGTTCGACGGGGTGAGTGGGCAGAGATTAGACTTTTTTAGTAGAGGTGTGATCCATGCATTTTTCAGATTAGCAGGCACTACCCTCGACTCAAATGAAGCATTGACAAATTTTGTGAGAGCTGGTATTATGGTGGGTAGGCATTCCTTAATTATAATTGCAGAACATGGATCGCCTTTACAACTTGTGCTCTTGAGTTGATTGATAGTTTTTGCCAATTCCTCTTCATATATAGGCAAAAATCTGAATAAAGGTTGATTTTTGTCTTTAACTAGGAGGTGTGTGATCTTCTCCTGCTGATCTAATATGTTCAGAGAACCTTTTTTAATCTGTATAGTTTCTCTAATCTTATCCAATTTAGTCGACATTGCTGACTGAATTTCTGTGCACCAGGCCTTATTCTTAATAATCGGGGCTGGTGTAGGTCCTGGCACGTGTGTTTGTTCTTTTAATATTTTAAATAATTCCTTAGTCTGATTTGGCATTAATGATCCTCTCATTTAGTACCTCCTTTTTGGCTGTTATAACCTCTTTTTGGAAATGAACAGCACTACTTTTGTACATTTTCAAATTACTAGCGGATTTATCCTTTCTCCAAGTGTGGTAAAGTTTATTTTTCTTAGATTTTAATTCTGATAACTCGTTAGAGAGCCAGTTATTATTATAATCAGTTTTCTTCATTTTATTTTTGATGGGGGCAAGCTTATTGGTTACTGTTTTAAAAGAATTTATGAACCTATCCGACATAGCGTCTAGATCTCCTAATTTGCCTATGTCGGTGTTCAGGTGTTCAGATCTGTTTCAATTTATACTCTGCTTTTCTCTCCCTTTTAAAACAAATTATTAGAGTGCCATCTGCGTTAAGCGCTCACCGCTGTCTGAAAATAAGTGGGGCTTTACTAAAGAATTGTCTAATATTCTTTTAAGGGAGTGTATATCTTTTAGTGACCGTGTTTTTGAATTGCTTACTATTAGTGCCTGTGTGTTTTTCTAGATGTGGTTTTAAATAAATAATGATATCTTTTACAACAAGCTCTGGTCAGTGTTTACTTGTTCTACTGTGTTCTTTTGACCTATTGTGAATACTCTATATACTGCCTAACTCTTCTTGAGGGAGGTCTGACTGCTCAGCCACAGCTACCAAGTGAATCTGTGTGGTACAGACTGCTACCAAGTGGGTTTACTGCCAAACACCTGTAGTCTTAAATCTTTTGCAGTGGTCCCAGAGGGAACTGCACTGGCTTCTGCCTAACACCCACCAACTCAAAGGGAGAAGTCATCCTTGAAGGGCTTCTCTGTCGAAAGGAGCTTTGGCGATTCAGACCTGCAGCAGGGCTTCACCAGGCAAACCAATGGTCCAGGAATTGCAGCAGCTGTCCTCTTCCAGCTCTTCTGTTCTTTGGTTCCAGTGGTCGACTCTGCTTTCCAGTCCAAGAGACTTGCCTTTTAAACAGTTCTCTCCCTTTCATTCCAGCCTAGCTGTCACTCACCAAGCAGGCTGACTGTCCTTGGCGGACAGTCAGCCAACCAATCACGCCAGAGTGCATTTGGGTCTCCTAGGAGACTAAGCACAGGGAGTTATGGGCACCTCCCTCACTTCCTGCCCACCCCAGACACTCGGATGCCCGAGGCGGTCTACAGTCCTGAAGCCCGCCAAAGGCACACGAACAAAGAGACGAAACCTGGTTTGGCGCGAAGATACAAACTCTAGAAGGACCGTTCCAAAAAGAAATGGCGAATGAAGACCAGGCCCCGTTTAAACAAAGGGGCTTAAGGCGCCATCTTGAAAAACATGGCTCCTGTGATTTTTCTTTTAGCTACTGGTGTTCGCGGTCGGGAAACATCATGGTAGTTCGTTGTAAAACCACTGCCGCCAGCCTTTTCAATAGGAAAGGGTAGCATTTGACTGCTACATGAATATTTGGACACAGAGATGCTATGTAACCCCTCCAGCACTCCATTGTAAGATGTGTGCTGGGACTAGGAATTTGGAAAGACTAGTAAAGTCAATTTCACTTTACATTCTCTGGGCAACAGTAGTTTATCCCAGAGCAGTTATGTAAACCTTTCGGAAGTCTAAAAGACATCCCTGTGTCACTGCACTGAGGGTGCTGTGTAACACACATGAAAGGGTTATGCCTATGGAGTGCTCTAAAACTCCATAATCAAAGAACACAAGTGTAAAGCACGCATCAAAATACATGAGTGGGAAAAAAGGCTCACACTCTTTCCAGGTAAAAAAATCAAGTCTTTAAAATCCAGCAGTTGCTGGGGGTCTCTAAGGTAAAGGGAATTAGCACATTTATGAGAATTCTCCCTAACACAGCCCTATATTAAAAGGTGGGTTCCCTATTACCAAGAGATGTCTTGTGTAGTCCCACACCAGTTGGACTGCACCAAGTCTAACATCCCATCTGAGCGAGGCGCGCAGTCTAGCCATAACCAATTTCGAAGCCAACTTCAGCACTGCACAGGTTGCCCGTTGGCCCTTGCAACCGGACCAAGAGCAGAAAAAGCCCTATGGAACATCTGAGTTCTCAAACCACATTTTCAACTATTTTGTTTTATATTATCTGGCATCGAACTGTCTTTTTTCAGTGTGTATTTGTGTTTTGTTTCATCATTTACCAAAGCTTGTTCTAAGCAGAATTTTAAGACTTGCCGCATCCTACACAGTAAATGCAGTTCAAATCAAAGAAAGATAAACTGTAAGCAGTAAAGGGGGTGTTATCTCACGATAAACTTACCAACTGTGTACATATGTGTAGGTAGTGTGCTTGTGATAATCAACTAGGGTGGCCTCTCTTGGCCCTCTCACAAGGCTGGTTCTGAAAAATCTTTCTAAACACTCGTGCTGTGTAAAACTGCTGTGCACCAGCCACTAGGTTGTGGCCGCTATTAGTCTGACCCGAGAGGTGACTTGAAGTCCTTGTTTATGTTCAGAGCCGAACCCCTGCGCTGTCCTGCCAGTCATGTCTGCAGCGTTGAGGTCTTTGTTCCACTTCAGTGCCTTGCTCCCTGTTTGAGCTCTTGTACTGCAATACCCTTTACCTCTAAACACACTCCTCAGATTTTCTCTACCGATCACTAAATGGGCAAGTTGACTGACTAGCATTTGCACTGTAGTTCCCTAGCAATGCAGAGTCCGGCTGTCACCTGCAACCCCACCTGCCTTTGAGCTCAGCAGCACAGATGAAAGACTTGATCTGCCTGAATTGGCGGACTCCTCATGGGGAGACTTTCAGATGTGGCAGATTCTCCCTGCCCACCCCATGCCCTGCCAGTAACTCTCTAGTTTCATAGCTGTCCCTCGGATGTCCAGAATAACAGCCACAAGTTATCTCAAGTATTTACATCTGAAGGCTTTCTCTCTTTCAACAGTGTGTCTGGTCAAATATCTGTAGCATAACTAGAGCACAGCAATGTACATATGAATAATCGTTCTCACTGTATTTTTGAAAGGTTCCCTTTGGGGCAATGGAAGCAAACTTGTGCGTCTGTCATTTCTAGTATGAGTTAATGGCTCCAATCCCTAGTGGCGATTGCATCTAATTTTGGGTAATGGGAGTTGAATGTTATTTTGTATTTTGTATAATTGAAATTAGCTTTTACCAATCCCTTCCCTGGCAAGCCGTGTTTTGGCAAAATTACACTATATTCTGAAACGTCCAGTTAAATCTAGCATTTTGGTTGGTGCATTGTATCATTAATTTCTCTAAATTTCATATTTTAACATCCTGCCTTTGCATCTTTCCTCAAAAGGTTCTTTAGCTAATAAAGTGAAGAGGAAAGACACACTTGCGATGAAGTTTAACAGCGTGCCGGCCTCTGAGGAGCCGCAGGAGACCAATCTACTGCCAAGTAAGAGCAAGGAAGAGTGGACAGAGTTTAAGCAGCAAATCGGCACTGCACTCAACAGGTATGTGCGACTTAACTTCCATGCCCTCCTTTGCATTCGCACTGGTCTACATCATTTAACGCTGATCTACTTCTACTCCCAGTCCTCCACACAATTTCCAGTCACTTTTCTCCACATCTACCACTCTGCCCACCATTTGCTGAGACATCTCTGGCACGGAGTCTCTCCTCTATGGCCGAAGGCCTACAAGTCTCGGCTTTACATTTCTACTACACATCCAGGCAAGTTCCCTGTCATCTGTTTACTTCTGCCACTCTGTTCTTCTGGGACCTCAAGGCACACATCTCCCTCAACATCTGACATTTGTGCCAACGCATTTCAATTCTAGTATGTAATTTAATTTGTAAGTCATCAAGCGCTCTCATTCCAAGGTGTAAACCTCTGAGTGAAACTATCAAGCTGTTATCATAAGGGGTTTTTTTCTGGATTGATTTGCATCCATCAGGGGTTCTGAGCGTGAAAAAATGTGTACTTTTCAGGGTTGAGGCCCAGGGCTTGAAGTGGCAGGGGCACCTTTCAGGGATGTTGACTTGAAGTGATGTCTCCAGAAGTTCTCTGAATAATCTGATGGTTGTGTTGCCCATGCTCTACCCAAATAAGACAACTGACGTTTTTCCAGCCCTTTGTGTAGCCTCGGCTCATTGTTCTTTTGTTCGTAGGCGACTGAGTCAGAGGCCAACTGTGGAAGAACTGGAACAAAGAAATATCCTCCAGCGTGAGTATCATAGCAGTGCTCCCTTTTATCTAGGGGAGCGTATGGTAGGAATGTACTTGAAAAGTACTTGTTCATGACCCAATTTAAGTAGAGTCTGGCAATTTGTGCTACTCTGCTAACACTAATCCACTGATTTGCCCATCCAGACATGTGCCTTTTTCAGCGTGCATAGATTTTAAAACACCTTTACCATGCAAGGCTATTTGTAATACTCTTCCTCTGTCACGTATGTAATACTCTATTCTTTGCAGGTCCTGTCCCAGTGGACACTTTATGTAAGAACATATTTTGAGGAACCTCCCTGTACCAGATTGAACTCTTGTTTTTGTGCACCAATGGTGATTTTTCTTGTATGGAAATGTATATGTTCCATCCGGTTGGGACCTATTTATTTTTAGTGCAATACTCTGCATGAAATGCAGAGAAGCATCTTATATTACAGAACAAATGCCACACAATTCTACATATGTGGCTTATATGGGCTGCAAGGTGACGATTTGTGGTTGGTCTGTTTTTCAAAGAATGGTCTGAAGCTACTATTTACTTTCAGGTGGCCGCTTTAGATTATTTTGTTTGGTGATGATTGTGCATCAGGCTCTTTTGTTTGTGTGCTTAAAGGTCCTTGTGTTGAAGAGTTTTCCAAGACGCTGCAACTCCGATGGAGGTTTGTGGCAAGGTTTAACATTCCAGTTTTTCTTTTTTGGAGATAAGGGAGGCTGTTGTTCTGAATAATGTTGACAGTGCAGGTATTTTGAGGCACTTTACTTAGAGTCCGTTATCAGGTCTCGTGTTCGGAGTCAGGGTATTTCAGACTGTAGTTTGCAAGTGTTTTCCAGGCAACCGTGCTTTAGCTGAGTTTTTTTTCAAGCTTTTTGGAGCTTGGTCTGTAGTCTCCTGTTCACAATGGGAAAGTTGCATGCTGTCATGTTTAGGGCGAGTGCTTAGCTTGTAAGAAAATAAGTGCCAGGGCTCACATTTTCTTGCACGTCACTGACACATCGGAGCTAACCGCTCCCAGTCCACCGACTCCGCCCATGCTTGCTCCATACAGTACCAACATAATTGTTAAGGCTGCAAATACCTCCTGTTCAATGAGAGTAGTGGATGCATGGCGTGATTTACAGATGCCAATCGACATAACATATTGTGTCTTGAAATAATATAAATGTGTTTCTTTAAAACACATTGTTGATATTTGCTCTGATTCTGTCAGTGGCAAGTGGAGCATGTTAACAATCTATCCATAGAAAATAAGCGCCAATTTGCTTTCCTTCTATGGTAAATTATTGGGAAAATGCAGGCAAAATCATTACTGAACTTATGAACCTGCCTGTCAAACACTGCAGCAACAGCATCGTCCTTGGTTTGGCACTCATGCTAGACACTTCTCTTTGCCCCTATGTTGTGGCTACTGGCTGGTGACTGTCCTGTTGTTGTCAACCCACTTTGCCGGTTATTGCAGTAGAGATAACGGCCAGGAGAGATCAGTCAGTCGCATACGACTGAAAAGCTGTGCACTCTCCATGCCCACATTAGTCAGTATTTAAAGAAAAAAAAACAAAATCAGAATATATTCACGTATGATCGCAACATTATTTGTAACTACATTCCAAGCATCCTATTGACTTCATCCTATATAAAACATTATTGCCCTTTGGTAATAGGTTAATACATTTCCTCACCCCCACTGGTTAGCATCCCAGCAAGTGACTGAATTATGTGCTGTCAGCAAGAAGAGAGAAATCTGCCATCCTCAGCAAAAAATGTAATGCAAGGCCATTCTTGTCCGTGAGACCAGATAACTTGGCATCCTGCGTCACTCCCCACACTGCAGCTCTCCCACATTAAAGCATCCTGCTCTGTTGCTATAGCATTCATGTTTGCGTATGTCAAGGCCAAAACCCGCGATTTCACACTGTGCTCGCCTCCCTCGGAAGGATCTTATACGTGTACCAGATGCCCAACTCTTAGAATAATAGGTGAATTTTGTGCTACCTGCCCATCCTTCCACATATTCAGCAGGCTGAAGGCTCTCTGCAAGGTGGTAAAGACGAAGCTTAATTCAAAATGGCAGAGGCACTAAACTAAAATGGCTGAGGCCTACTTCTTGCTACAATGTTTAATGTGTGCCGCTAGTTTACTTTGCCGCATGCTTGACAGTCCTTGGCCTCTTTAGTAATGCCGAAAGAAGGCCTAATTTAATAATATGGAAAGACCCCTTTCTTAATATCAATCACGTAGACATTAGTTTCTGTTGGATTGAGGACGTTGCAACCCCATATTTACAGTATGATCTGCATTAGTTCTGAAGTGAAGTGGAACTGTGCGACCAGTGGATGTGTATGATTGATTTCTGCCTGTAGTGAGGGAATGTTTGTGGTGGTCATAAGGACTCCTGATGTAGGTCTTTTTCCATCAAGCCAAGCGGTTTGAAGGGTAGTATCTACGCCATTGAAGGGAAGCTTGGTGCACAAAATGCAGAAAATGGTTGTGATTTTTCGTATGTCTTTTTGTTGCAGTGTGTGGCAGAGGGTGCTATAAAGAGCTCTTGGCAAATAAGTAACATGTATTCTTCACCTTTTTTATTTTTAGCTAAAAATGAAGCTGATCGCCAGGCTGAGAAGCGCGAGATTAAACGCCGGCTAACGCGGAAGGTATGACCAATATTGAGTCATGGGTAAACTTTCAAGACTGGATATTTGCCATCAAAGCAGGTGAAAAGACCCTGTAAAGGCATTCTTTGTATACTTATAGCAGGCCTTTTATATCCTCATCATACTTTGTTTAGGTATTGTATTGAAACATTCAGCATAGCCAGTTAGTTTTTCAGAGTCCAGGCTTGCAACATTTGCCTTGTCTAATAATAAACATAAAACCAAGCCTACTCTTCTGGGTACATCCACCAAAGTTTGGGAGGATGCATGTGGACTGTTTGCCTGTCCCTGCCTCATGAGACCTACCCACCCTATTTATCTCTTTGGGGGTGGTCTTTGAGATCTCCACCGCCTGCTCATCCCACCTTTGTTGGTTGTGCATATCGGCCTCCTTCTTCTCCTCCCTCTTCACCCACTCCACAGAAATCCTCTTTGGTCAGGGGGCTTGCACCCTCTTTAACCACCACGTATTCTCTACTGCCTTTCTTCAGCCTATGTGCATCTCCACTGCCGGCCATCCCCTTCAAGCTGTTCGGCTCTCCGACCCTTCATGGTGGGCTCGAAACAAAGAAGGCACCAATGAGAAAATGCGCCTTGCCAGGCAGATACAGCTAGGCAGTAATACAAAAGGGCTGTTTAGGAATGAAACAACTGTCTGAGATCTTCTCTCCTCTCATTAATCAGCTAAGTCAGAGGCCCACAGTGGCAGAACTACAAGCTCGAAAAATCCTGAGGTTCCATGAATATGTTGAGGTGACTGACGCACAGGATTACGACCGCAGAGCAGACAAACCATGGACTAAGTTGACGCCAAGTGATAAGGTAGGAGGAGCAAAGCCTGTGGTTCCCCCGTCTTGCTGGTCTACACCTCCCAAACATACTTTCACTGATATTCATAAACCACCTTCCCTTCTAAATCTAAACCTTTCCCATTCACCTCTCCAGTTGCTCTTCCCAAACGTTATCTTTTCCATGTAGATGCTTTTATGGGTGTCTCCAGTTCTCCTCTTTCCCATCATGTTCCCCCATGAACACTTGCCTCCTCTCTTCACATGTCTCTTAGGCCTTCATAACTCCCCTCCTAGAATTGTCTGCCACTAGAATCCACTTTCCTTCCTCAGTTCATACCTTTTCTTACTCTAATCTGAGATTTCCTATCATGTACATCCCCATGTCATTTTCCATTTATACATGTCTTTTTATTGGTATTTGTTTTGCCTCCCTCCCATAATCATCTGCCCTTGTAGTCATTACGCCTCTGCCGAATCCTTCTCATGACCCCAGCATAGCACCCAGCTCTTAAAATCGCATGTACTAAGATCACTTTCCTTCTATCCAGAAAATACTTTAAAGCATTTCCCGCTACAGCCCTTCTACCCATACCCTTCGCATAGCCACAGAAGTCCCAACAACATCGCTATTCCAAGCCTTCCCATAAGCCTCTCATTGTGCACAAGACCTCTTCAATTTTCCCCTTAATGTTTCTCTCTGTTCGAGTCACTCAGCCCCCTCCCACCTCATCTGATATGTGTTGCTCTACAGAGGGGACTCAATCTCCAGAATGAGACCTACACTGGGAAACCTAACATCCCAGGTATTAACAGATTTTTCTTTTCTTTCTGCAGGCAGCCATACGAAAGGAGTTAAATGAATTCAAGGGTCAAGAGATGGAGGTTCATGAAGACAGCAAACAGTACACCAGGTGTGCTCCCTAACTTTAACATGGAATATGCATAGTGCACTCTTGCGAATTCTCTTACTCATACTATGGTTGCCCTTCACATTCAGGGGCTGAAATGGGACAAGTGCCATATCCTTATAGAGGCTCTCAACCCTGCCTGCCTACTCCCTTAGTTTTATACAGATGTGTAATGCCTATTGGCCAGAGCACAAACAAGTAATTATTCTCTTCATGCAGTGAAATCTCTGCCTCGCTCACTTTCGTTACGGCTCACCTTACGCTTCTTGCTATGCTACAGGTATCTGGGTTTGTCCTTGATTAGCACTTCCTCTGCAGTGCTTCTTAGGGACGACTCCACATACTGTGAGGGTGTGGAAGGAGGAGAGTGACGCACACACAGGAGACATGTTTTTGGGCAAGGACTTCTATGTTATACCAAAAGAAAGAAACCTATCCAACCCTAAATCCAAGAGGGATTTCCCTTCCTCAAAACGAAGGAAATGCAGAATGTCCATAACTAACTAACAAGTCCCTGTGACAAAATCCTACTTCTAACCCTAACACTTATTTAAAAAACCAAAATTGATTTCTCTTCAGGGTCCAGAAGAATACTCCCTTCTGGACAGTACGGTTTGCAAAGTATGAGGAATGGCTCCATTCCCCTGCAGGGACGTAATTCCATCAAAATGCCAGGGGTAGCGGAAGTGACATCACATGACTATTGACCTCTGACCTCACCAGAAGTGATGTCATTTGACCCCATCCCAGAAGTTACATCACGGAAAGAGATGGAAGATTGCGTTTCACGCCTTGACGAAACAGAAAGCAGCATCACATAGCATTGTTCCTAAGTACACTACGAACTATATGGTTACAATATCACCGTTATGTTATATACATTTCATACAAGAATGGATCACCATATGGATCGTCAATCAGTGTGTATAGGCCCATATTACCAAATAACTGTGAATCCAAGCAGATATCCAAAGCCAAATGATAATGTGTTATTATATAGAACTTATGCTTAAGCGCTTTATATAGAACAAATATACATACAATATCACCCAACCTGTGTTGGTACTTGTTTATCAACCTCAGAAGGATGAAAAGCTGAATTGACCTTGCCTGGATTCGAACCTGTAACCTGCAGATCATCGACACATCGCAGCAGCGAGCACTCAACCAACTGAGCTCTCTTACGGCTATCGTAAAATGAGCAATTACACGTATGAACGTTCTCAAAGTCCGAAAGCAAATCACACTCTGTAGTGGACACCATTAAACTGATAAGTGAGATGCAACAGGCCACTTCATCTGCAGGTCTGGTGCAAAATGTTACACTTGTGGAACCCCCTGTTTTTTTTAAGATGCCTGAAAAAGAAAGCCTTCCTCTCCAGAAACAAAGAACCACATGGCACTGGCCAAAGCCCAGGAGATTCAAATTGTTCTTTGAAGTGTGTTTGTTTTTTTTGTTGTTTTTTAGGGGTAGCATGGGAGATCTTTGGGGTCGCAGGTGCGACCCACCCCCCCCCCCCCCAATTATGTCCCTGTTCCCCAGGCGTTTCTCAGGCTTTTCATGGTAAGTCAATATAGTTGGTGGAATGTCTCCCTTCCCCAGGCATTTCTCAAGCTTCCTTTGATAATTTACTGGATAGCCCTGGTGTACCCCCCTGCCAGAGTCTTTCTTTCTCAAATGTGGGTCCCAGACCCCTTCTTAGGCTTCTCATTCCTGGATCCCAGACTCCCTTATAGTGACCTCATCTGTGGGTCCCAGACTCCTTTGTTCAGGCTTTTTAAGTGTGGGTCCCAGACCCCTTCACAAAGGGTTCTCAAGTGTCCCAGAGGTCCCTGAGCAGCCCTCGTACATTCTTTCGGGGCACCCGCTCCTTTGCCTTCTTCTAGGGACTTTTTTCATCTTCTTGCAGCTGTTCTCTAGTCTCGTGCTGGTTCACGCAGCTCTGTAACTCTTCTGTGGTGCAGCGCATACCTGCTCGCTTGCATAGTGTGGCACTCTCCTGCGTCCGGGCCTTCTGTCTTGCTCGTTCTTGACACATTGCACTTTGGCGAAACAGGTAGGTACTCTGGAACTCTCCCTGTTTTGTCTTGGTCAGCAGCTGCAGGCTCAGTTAATCCTGGTGCGGGCAAGGATCTCTGCTTGTTGTGCCTCAGAAGAGGGACTGACAACAGCATTAGTCCCTCTTGCATCTTTAAGCTACTTGTGACTGGATAACTAGACTGTTCGCTCTGGTTTTCTTGGGAGGTTGGTTAGGGCTCTGTGTATCTTCTTCATCACAGTACTTGAAAGATGACTCAGTGGAGTTGGTCCCGATCTTCCTCGTCCCAGAAGTAATGCCACTGCTATAACATACATGGAGGAACATATAGGATCCGGGGAAGCAAAGAAGATGAGGAAAGAAAGGTGGATGAATGTGTGTTGTACAGTGTTGGCTTCTTGTAGCCTCACTGTATCCAAGAGGTGGAATCCCTCCCCTTGAGATTCACCCAGTGAATTACCTCCCTCCCCGCACTCCTCTGGGGGTCTATCGGGTAGCAGCCTCACTTCCCTGGCCTCATGCAAAGAGTCTTCCCCCTCGGGCAGCAGGGACGACATCATGAGATTTGTCACAATACCTTCATATATTAGTGTAACATCACGAGAGCCTTGGGGGAAAGGTTTCAGCACTGTATCTCTGAAAATTGAATTGTACAGCACATGAATGAGTGTAATTTTTTTTAATGATTTTAAGACTGGATTCTTTGTGCTGGGTTTACCAAGTAGAATTATAATTCCTTGACTACTCTGTTGGAGACCAACCAATTAATGTATCCTTCGCTTCTCGTTGAGATTTCTGTTTATTACAAGCTTTAAAAAGCTTACATTTCTTCCATGGCTACATTTATATACAGCAACTCCAATTTTCATAAAGATTGATTGCCATAGTTCCTTTTGTGAGGTTTGGCATAAGAAAATGATTCTAAAATTGTATATGCTGGTGAACTGCGCTCCATGTCTGGATGCACTCAAGTGCGAGCCTACAAAACCACTGTGTGAAACGGACTCGGTGGGGGTTGGGTGTCAGCTTGAGATCTTAAACTCTCAAAGCACTATAAAGGTAAATTCACACTATGCAAAGAGCCTGGTAGAATCAGTTCTTTGTTAGGTAAGATTTTCATATATACTGTCAACCCCAGAACTTTTTTGCTTGGACTTGGGAACTATTTTTACCTTGTCCCTATGTGAAGGGGAGTCTTTTTACCCTCTCACCTTGTCTTTTACACTTTTTATAGTTGACCTTTTTATGTCTCGCCATAGTGTATGGTTCAAGTTCTAGTTTCCTACAACGTTTGGGTTTAGGCTGGGTTGCCCCTTTGGACTCCCCTTTCAATTTCTTTCATATGATTGGGGGAACTACTGTTCCAAGTAGTAAGCACACCCTACCTTATGTTGAGTGCTGGGAGATGCAATGTAAAATTAATTGGTAAAATGTTACAATTGCAAGTTTACTTTAATGGCTGGTTGCAGTGTAACTACTTTTATGAGTGTTAGTCACTATTACTTGCAGGCTGTTAATTCATCCTTGGTAATGCACAGAAGGGCCACAATTTTGCTACAATGGTGGGTCCTTTTTGGCCATTTCTTGTGTGCTTGCTGTTTCTAAGGTCTTCCCCTGCCGTTCTAGGTGGGAACGACCTTAGTGAACGATTTGTCTTCGGCGGAAGTCCTTTGGATTACCCACCCAGGCTCCAGAGTGTCTCAAAAGGCAGGAAGTGAGGGAGGAGTCCAAAACTCAGCAGCCCTTTGTCTTCCACCTTGCCTGAAAGGAACCAACTCCCAGCTGCTGACAAATCGACCACTGATGCTGAACTCGAAGAGGAAGATAAAGAGAAGACTGCTGGAGCCATTTCCAGCGACCGGAGAGCCTGCTGTGTAACGAAGGCCTGCTGTAACCCTTCCTTCCAATCACCCACTACCCAGAGGCTGGTGAGATCCACTAGTCTCAAGAACACCTGCATTTTGAGCCAACCCATGGCATACTACGACCTTGCTCGGCTGCAATACCCCAGTACCTCCAACCATTGTGCAGTGCACAGTCTTCCGAATTCCGACTCTGGAACTTTGGTGCCATCCTGCTAGACCTCCAGAGACTTGATTTGGGTCCTTGAAGTCCCCTTACCAGAGTGCTGGACCAGATTAGCGACAAGAATCTGACCAGCGATATTCAGTCTTCTCCTGGCTCTTGAAAAGGATGGCAAAACCACAGAGCCATGACCAGCCTCGAAGAAACTCTTGCCTGGAGCCTTTCCTGTTGATCCTTGCTGCAAATTCCCTACTAGTGGTCTTTTTGTCATCACCACGACAAGGAATTCAAGTACTGGGTTTTCAGTTGCAGATCCTGAAAACTTCCTGCTGCAACCACTTATGTGCTGAGGTACTGTTGGCTATGGTATTACTTACTTTAAGCCTTGTGTGATTCCTGTGAAGCTTTGGGGGTGATTCATGGGATTGAGAGTTCTCTCCAGTTCAACCAGGCTGAATGCTGGAATTACTTTAGGGTGTCTTCTCTGAAGTCCTTTCTGCAACTCTGAAGTATTTACTTGTTTGAAGAGACATCCTCCGGAACTTTGACTGTTCAGTATTCTTTGCCCATACTGACCCTGCCAAAAGCTGGCCTCTAGACCACTAGGGTCCCTTTTCTGCCACTGAGGAAAAAATCATGCTGCAAGATAAGGGAAGGACTTGCAAGGTCAGGCCTTTACCTTGAACTGTTTCAAGTGTTGAAAGTCTGCTACTGATGTACGAGTTGTATTAACTGTCCCTCTGAAAAATGAACAGTTACAAAAGTTCCTACTTACATTACAAAGTATTTGGCCATTCCTACAAGTATATAGTGTTATTTTACTTACCTGTGAATTGGATCCAATGCGGGTGGCTTCACCGAACTATTTCTTTAAAATATAAGTGTGTAAGTTCACCAACTGAGTTTTGCTTCCCCTGACCTGCTGTATAGCTTGTCTAGAATAAGTCTGCCTTAGGTGTTATCTACCTTGAATAGCTGTGTGCCGTTCTGAATAAGTGTACTGTGGGTTTTACTGACCTTGGTCTGCTTTGTGCAATCCTAAAATAGTGTAAAGAGTTATTGCTTACCGTAATCTGTGTTTCACTTATCTAAAAAGCACATTTAAACATTTATTACAACATTCAGTCTTAATCACCTGTTAAAACTGAAGGTTATCCTAAAAATGTAGTTCTAGGTACATACTGTTCCATGCATTTGTATTCCACTATTCAGAAAAGTATCCTGGTAACAGGGTGGGTTTACTAAGTGATTTCTTAACCGAGTGTCACTACATGACTGACTGGGTCTACTACCCTTGAATTACTGTATGTATTCAAAAGGTATATGTAACCTGGTTTTACTCCCCAGGAATAGCTGATTGCGTTCTGAATGTGTTATAGGTTTGACTCACCGTGAACTGCTAATTGCGATTCTTAATAAGGTTATACTTTGGGTTGTATCCATTAAGTATTCAGTTGGTTTTTATAATTGCATATATATATATCAGAAAGACTAAATGGAGCCACAACGGTAATCTTACCCATCATGAACAGAGTGTTCGAAAACATCTCAGTACATTACCAGATTGCATCATTAAACCTTTAGACAAAGGTACGAAGAATATTGTGTTGATGAACCGTGTGAATTACATGAAGGAGGCGGCAAGACAACTTAATGATCATTCCTGCTATGTTAAATTGGAAGAAGATCCCACTGCAGGTATGAATATGAAACTTTTTGACTTGCTCAATACATATAAAGACAAGGGACTACTGGAGGATGATATGTGCAAGTATCTACACCCGAAGTTCCCGGTCATGCCCACCATCTACTTTTTGCCTAAATTACACAAGAGTATGAGGAAGCCCCCAGGACGTCCCATTGTGACACTTTGTGGGGCATTGTATGAGAATACCTCTAAATTTGTAGATGACTCTGGTGTCCTTTGTGACCACACTCCCATCCTATTTGAGAGACACCAAAGTCTTTTTTAATAAAATTGATGGCATCACTTGGGAACCCACATACTTGCTCACCACCCTAGATGTGGTATCCCAGTATACCTCCATTAGGCACAATGATTGCCTGCGGGCGTGTGAATATTTTCTTCACCCAAGGTCTATGAACTTTCTATCACAGTCAGATGATACTAGACATGATCCATCTTTGTCTGACAAACAATTGCTTCCTATTCAACAGAGAATTTTATGTACAGCTCCAGGGCACAGCTATGGGGACTACTTTTGCCCCTCCTTACGCTAATCTGTTTATGGGTTGGTGGGAAAAGTTTGTTGTATGGAGCACAGAGAACAATTGCAACACAGCCAAAATAATACTTCGGCTGCGGTATATAGATGATTTATTCATTATTTGGGACGGAACAAGCTCAGAGTGGCTTGATTTCGTTAAGAAATTGAATACCAATTAATTAAATTTCCAGTTTACAGAGAGCCACAACAAGACTTATCGTGTATCTGGATATTCTTGTTAAGGTGGCTCAGGAAGAACTTGTCACAGAACTCTATAGGAAGCCGACATGTTCAAATATACCGTTACATGCCAAAAGCAATCATCCCACCTCCCTTAAATGGAGTATACCATATGGCGAATTTATTCGCATCAGAAGGAACTGTTCAAAGTTGGAGACATTTGATGCAGAATGTGCACGTATGGCCCTTAAATTTAAACAGCGTGAATATTCCAAAAAAATACTTGAACAAGCCTATCACAAAGCTATGGACCAGGATCGCTCCTCACTTTTAATAACTAAAGTGCTGCCACCATCAGATATGTGTAATAGTGAGACTCGATTTATCCTCACTTATGGCACGACTTCCCAGCATATATGACAGATCATGCGGAAACATTGGCATGTTTTCCAGCTGGATGAACACTTGGGAGCTATTTTGGGAGACAGGATGAATATTACATAGCCGGTCAAATGGCACAGCGAGTAGAGCGCTCGCTTTGGCATCCGTGCAGAGCCTGCTAACGCAGGTTCGAATCCCGGCGGGGCCAAACTCAGCCTTTCATCCTTCGAGGTCAATAAATGAGCACCACACACCGTGGGTAATAAGCAGCGCTCAGATCCCTGAGGGTTTGTAGCGCTATATAAATGCCAAATTATTATTATTATTATTATTACATTCCAACTCCCTCAAAGATAATCTTGTCTCCAGCTTTGAGTTCATCCACTGGTCCAACTTAGCTCTACACACCTACCGCAGGCTTCCGCAAGTGCAGGAGATGCAAGGCCTGCCAGTATGCCAAAGATGTCTCCAATTATGAGCACCCCATCTTGGCAAAACATATTTCCATCAGATCACGAATCACTTGTGACACTGTTTACGTGCTCGTCTGTCCATTTGACAAATGGTATGTTGGCAGTACCATTGGAAAACTTAAGCTGCGCATGCTTCAGCACATCCGGGCTATCTAGAATGTGGATGCAACATACCCTGTGGCTGTGCATTTTAAAGAAGTACATAATGGAAAGCTGGAAGGTTTTACATTTTTTGGCATTCACACCATAGCCAAACATCCAAGGGGTGGGAACAGAGAACTGGCACTTAGACAATTGGAAACTAAATGCATCCTGGACTTAGAAACGAAGAAACCAAGAGGTCATAACTTAGATGAAGAACTCTATACTTTTTTAGGGACTTAATTATGATGAACTCTTTTATTAAGATCATTTTTAATAATGTAGATGTTCTTCCCATCATGAGATGCAATTTTTCCTATGCCTTGCCTCCCCCCTTTTTCCACCCCCTTCCCCCTCTTTTCCATGAATTTGCACACATGTTGTGCTTCCATTTAGCCAACTTGGTTTAGATGATTGCCAAATGCACGGTTGTACATATTAACTATGCTTGGAGCTTTTGTTTTGCTGTTTTGGTATTTTATTGATGCATTGTCAGGCTTTTCTTTCCTTTTCACTCATTTTTCTTCTCTTCTCCTCTCCGCTTTCCCTTTCTATGGCAAAGTTTCTAATTGCCCTGGATCATACAGGTTTCTTTTGGTCTGAGTTTGCTTGTGCTTGCACTGATTATAAATAGGGGAAACCTTTATTCTCCAGCATGGGGGTCTGGCATGGATTCACATGCTCATGAATATTCCCCGTCGTCAGGCTGGGAATCCTCGGTAAAGAAAAAATCAGTATCAGTTTCGTTTCTGAGGCCTACCTCGTGAACATGGCCCAGGATAAAGCAAGCTCGACACCCGGATCCAAGCTGTTTAGGAACTGCCGTGGATGCGGATTACAGAATGTGTTCAAGGAGGACGAGCATTCGAGATGCCTCTACTGCCTTCATGGAGACAAAACGCACGTGGAGAAGGACTGTGCGTTTTGCATGAACATGACGGATCGGACTATGAGGGATCGTTGGACCCGTCTCGCCAACTGGCTGGAAGGAAAGAGCCCAGCAGATGAGAAGAAGTCCGAGCGGTCTTCTAAGTCCTGTGAGGGCGCTCCTGCGACGGGGGCCCAAAAGCAGGCAAAGCACCGTGAGTCCGCGGGCATCGGGAGCGCCGAACGGTCGGACTCCTCGGCGGCCTGGCAGGGCGCACCTTCACCGATGCCATCAACCACGAGCCAACGCTCTGGCTCGGGGAAGAGAAAGTCCGAGAACCCGGCTAAGCTTCTGGAGAGGCCCCGGTCGATCTCGAAGGAACCAGCCGAGGGGGAGCGAGGCGGTTACCCCCTCACCCCCAAGTTGAAGGCTTCAAGCGCAAAGGTTGTGAAGGCCTTGATTCACCCGGCTAAGGCCTCTATCGAGGTTGTCGCGACGGCCCTGGCGAAGCCTGTGGAGGCTACCCAAGTGGAGGCGACCTCGGGCCCAGAGTTTCCCTGCCACCGCGGAAGGTATCCTCTTTTCAGCCCATCGAGAAGACCCCGGTGGAAAAAGGGGAGGGGGTGGTGGCTGTTACGGACACAGCCTCCGAGGAGGAGTTGGTGAAAATCGTGGACGGCCTCAACAGGAAGTTTGGGGAGGCCCCGTCCCACAGGAGGAATCCCGACGAGGGGGAGGAAGAAAGTGACGGTGGCGCCGACAAGGCTCCCGTGGAGGAGGAGCAACCACTGCGCCAGTCGCAACCCGAGCCACAGGACAACTCGGCGGCCATTTTGATGGCAATCCAAACCTTATGCACAGAGATAAGGACGAGATTGCCCCTACCCCCAACGGACGACCCAGCGGAACAGGGCCCATCGGGAAGCCCTCCAAACAAGAGGAGAGTTCATCCACCCCCGCCCTTCCAGGCCTCACGGCCTTCTCAGCCTTTGTCTCCTTCCCCTATCCCTGCTTTGTCTCCTTCCCCTATCCCTGGGATGACACAGGAACAGATACGGCCACAAGGGGATGGATGACGACGGGACGGACCTCCCATCACCACCTCCTCGGGCCTCCCCGCCCAACGAAATTGGCTCCTTCCACGCCATGATTGCCAGGGCATCCGAGCTTTTCCAGCTCTGCCCCAAAGAACAAACGAAGGAAGGAGATTCCTCTACCAACGGCGCAAGGCCAAAAGGAAGACGGTCCTCGCAGTGTTGTTGCTGGATGACATCTGGGACGAGGGACTTGTGCTTCTAAAGAACCCATCCACGACACCTGCCAAGAAGGATCGGTATGAGAAGAAGTACCGGGTCCCCCCTTTGTGCCTTAGGGCACAACCGACCCCGGATTCGGTCGTCTCGGCGGCAGCCAAGAAGAAAGCGAGGGGGCGGAATCTGCCTCAACTTCGCCTTCCCCACCGGACGGCGAGGGAAAGAAACTGGACGCCATGGGACGGCGAGTCATCTCGTTGGTGGCAACGACAATTAAGGCGGCCAATGCCCTACCTATTGTGGCCCGCTACGACAGGAAGTTGTGGTACAAGATCGCCCCCCTGTTGGACTTCCTACCAGACGACAAGAGGGCAGAGGCCCTGGCGATCCTACAGGAAGGTGAGGTGGCATTGGACCACGCCATAACGGTAGCCATGGACATTGCCGACACCGGTTTCCGCCAGTTGGGCAACAGCGTTTGCCTTTGGTGGCGGGGGTGGCTCAAGGCGACAGATTTCTGCAAAGACGTGCAAGCCAAGGTTTTGGACATGCCCTTCGACGGGAACAATCTGTTTGGGAAGACAGTGAATGAGTCGCTGCAGGCCATCAAGACCGACACGGACGGCTCAGGCCTTGGAGTTCTGCAGCAACGACGGCTGCCCTTTCGGAACTCCGGAGGCAAGCAAGGTGCCTCCAAAGGATTCGGCGGCGGTTCCTCGACATACCGTCAGGCGGCCTGCTCCTCATCGCAGGAAGGCTACAGGGGACGAGGCAAGTCGGGTGGATCTCGCTGTTGTCGCCAGGGAGGCCAAGGCGACAAGGCCGCTGCCAAGCAAGACTGAACCGGCCGTTGCGTCGGGCCCCCACCGGAGCACCCGGTGGGAGGCCAGCTGACGAATTTCGTCAGGGCGTGGGAGTCCATCTCCACCGACCGTTGGGTGCTGGATGCCCTGGCCCACGGGTACACTCTCGAATTTCTAAAGAAGTGCCCCCGCATTCCTCCCGTCGCCAGGAAGGAAAACCACGTCACTCAACTGCTGTTAGAGGTAAGGGCGATGCTCAAGAAAGGAGCCATCGAGCTCGTCCCAAGAGGCTCTGGAGTGTACCCAAGATACTTTCTCATCAGAAAGAAGACAGGAGGCTGGCGTCCCATCCTGGACATGCGTCGACTAAACAAATACATCAAGGCACAGAAGTTCCGATGGTCACCCTCTGGCACGTGCTGGGCCAGCTAGATGAAGGCGACTTCCTATCATCGTTGGATTTGGAGGATGCTTACTTTCACATCCCCATTCTAAAAGGACACCGAAAGTTTCTCAGGTTTGTAGTCCAAGGACGGCACTACCAGTTCAAGGCCCTCCCATTCGGATTGAAATCGGCGCCCAGGGTATTCACCAAGTGCCTAGCACTGGTGGTGGCGCGGCTGCGCCTGCATGGGATCCACGTCTACCCCTACCTGGACGATTGGCTCATCAGAGCAAGGACAAGGGATCTCGCCGTCGAACACACAGCGAAGACCGTCCGGCTGCTCACAGACCTGGGATTCTCCATCAACTTCCCCAAATCCCACCTGTCGCAGGTCGCACTTTTTCTAGGAGCCAAGCTCGACACAGTAGTGCGATTGACGTCGTCGGAGGAAAGGACGAAGGCCATCCTGGGCAAGGTGCGGCGTCTGCTGGCCACCGACGTGGCCAGGGTGAGGTCCATCAAGTCCCTTCTCGAGATGATGTCCTCGTGCATCTATCTGGTACGCCTGTGCAGGCTTCGGATGTGTCCCCTACAGGAGTTCCTCGACACCCGTTGGATGCAAGCGGCGGACAGCTTCGAGGACAGGATCTCGCTCAATGAGGTTTTCCACCAAGCAATTCGGTGGTGGGGCACCCGAGCGCATCCCACGGCGGGCACAGACTTTCAGACCCCAGCACACCAGGTGACGGTAACGACAGATACCTCCCTGGAGGGGTGAGGAGCGCACACCGGAGATCTTCACGCGAGAAGCCTTTGGCTCCCGGAGGAGAGGCCTCTCCACATCATCATACTGGAGCTCCGAGCAGTGTTCTGGGCCCTCAGGTCGTTCCTCCCATCCCTCAAGGGCAAGGTGGTGAGGATCTTCACCGACAACACCACCTCAATGTTCTACATTCGGAAGCAGGGAGGAACCAGATCCTCCAGCTCTAGCCAAGGAAGTCCAGGATCTGTGGCATTCGGCCGTTGCCCAGGGGATGTTTCTGGCGCTCTTTCATCTAGCAAGGATAAAAAACATTGCCGACTCACTCAGCAGGGAGCTGCGCTCGCGCCACGAGTGGGAACTACGACAGGATCAAGTGGATCTACTCTTCCAGCGATGGGGCAAACCCCAGATCGACCTGTTGGCGACGGCCATGAGCTCCAAGTGCCAGAGGTTCACCAGCAGGTTTCCCCAGCCGAGGAGCATGGGCGATGCTTTCTCGTTCCCCTGGGATGGCCTGTTCCTGTATCCGTTCCCTCCGTTGCCGTTGCTGCTCCGACTCATCAACCAACTCAAGAGGTCCCGGTGCAGGATGATCGTCGTCGCACCGGCGTGGCCGAGATGGATCTGGTTCCCGGACCTTCTAGACTTGTCAGCGTCCCCCCCCAGTCCAACTGTCGACGGACGCAGATTCTCTCTCCAGAGAGGAAGGCGCCATCCTTCATCACGAACCGGAGTCGCTGAACTTGCAGGCCTGGCTCCTGAGGCACTAGAGTTTGGAGGGTACGATATCCCAGCGGACTGCAAAGAGGTTCTTGCAAAGGCCAGGGCGTCCTCAACTCTCAAGTGCTACAGACACAAGTGGAAGAGGTTCTCTGTCTCGTGCCGTGCACAGAAGATTAACCCTCTAAGGATTACGGCCCCTCAAGCCTGGCCAAGGCGGGACTAGCGCATGCTTCCATCAAGATACACCTGGCAGCGATTTCCCGATACACCAGAACTACAGGACGGCCATCTCTGTGGTCTCATCGCCTGGTGAAGGAATTTATGAAAGGACTGTTCCGTTCGTTCCCGCCGGTGAAGGCTCCGGCCCCAGCGTGGGAGCTCAACTTGGTGCTGACCAGGCTCATGGGGCCGCCATTCGAGCCTCTGCATTCGGCACCGTTGAAGTTCCTGTTGTGGAAGACAGCATTTCTTGTGGCCATCACTTCCGTATGACGAGTGGGAGAGATCCAGGCCCTATCCTGCGAGCCTCCATACTTGACTTTTCACGAGACGAGGGTGGTGCTGAGGACACACCCCTCCTTTATGCCCAAAGTGCCATCGGACTTCCATCTCAACGAGCCCTTGGTGTTACCAGTTTTCTTCCCATCGCCTTCGTCGCTGGCCGAGAGGACTTTGCACTCGCTGATGTGGCTAGAGCGCTGAAGGGTTGTAGGTCAAATGGTCGAATCTAAATGGTCGACAGGACAAATGGTAGACATCAAAAGGTCGTCAGGTCAAATGATCGAATTTTTTGTTTTTTCACATTATTTTTTTTTTGGGGGGGGGGGGGGTCCTTTTCTCCCTAAACGAAAACCTAAAAAAATATATATAACTTACAAAAAAATTCGGTGTGCCCCTGCTGGACATCTGCAGGGCTGCTACGTGAAGGTCGACGCACACCTTCACGAGATTCTACTGCGTCGACCGGGATTCCAGGGAGGAGTCCAGAGTCGGCCTAGCAGTGCTGCACAACCTGTTCGGCTGAAGGGGTGTCTGGTGAGGAGGTAAGAATTGCTTAATGTTGAGTTTGTGATGCTTAATATTGAGCCTTTGCCACCTCCCATGGTTGTGCATGTGTGTACTGCTATGTATTCTTATATTCATGAGCATGTGAATCCATGCCAGACCCCATGCTGGAGAAGGAACAAGTTACTTACCTGTAACTGTTGTTCTCCAGCATGGGTCTGGCATGGATTCACATGCGAACCCTCCCTCCTACCCCTCTGCGGCTCTTCACTTGGTCATACTGCCACTTTACATGCTACCAAATCTGAGGATGGCTACCAGGAGTGGGGCTTAGGGAGAGGGCAGTCATTGGCTGGGGGCAGTATGACCCAGAGACCAGTGATTGGTTACTACTAAGAAAGACAGATCAGAAACGAAACTGATCCTGATTTTGTCTTTACCGAGGTTTCCCAGCCTGATGACTGGGAATATTCATGAGCATGTGAATCCTTGCCAGACCCATGCTGGAGAACAACGGTTACAGGTAAGTAACGTGTTCCTTATTTATATTTTAGGTTGGTTTATAGTGATCATTTTACATTGACATCATTGTCGCACCCCTGTCATTTCAGAGGATAATATTATGCTTAGCTTTTAGAATTTTGGCATATTGTTTGTCTGATTTTATTTTCTAATTTTGTTTCCTTGAAAGTGCACAAAGGCCACAAACACACTCGAACACTTACATCAGTTACTCTCCCCCCCCCCCCCCCCCCTCTTTGTTTTAAATATCACTCATATTGGCTGCATAATACTGGCAGGCTTTCACTGCATCTATCAGTTTTTATTGCTGTGTTATTGTGTTGTTCATTGTAATATGCTGTTATATGTTTACATCGTCTAAGGACTGGGCACAAGGCGCTGTACTGCAGGGATCAGATATATATATGTTAGATCCTAGTAGACTAGAGACGAAAGTTTGCACACATTTAACATTTCAGTCTCTGCAGTTTAGGCTCCTGTGGTAGCATCATATGGATACAGCCATTACCTATTCGCTGTTTTGCACAAGTCTAATGTTTACAACAAATGTTTACAGGCACGAAGCACTTTATTGATTTATAAATATTTAACTGGGAGTAATATATCCGAGTTAGATGCTGCTTTGCATATTTGCACCAGTCAGACTGTTTACAGTGCAGTTCTGCACCAGCACTATGCACTTTATTCATTGATGCTTGCATTAGTCCTTAGACACTTTTTTAATTAAAAGGGGCCAGCAACATTGCTATATGTAGAAAAATATAGGGTATTTTTAACAAATACCACTTACATATGGCAACAGAAATTGTGGGCAGCACTAATCGGCGTTCCTTTCTGCGCAGTGGGCATTTTTTATTTTTGTGTCAGCAGCTACTAGGGACAGTTTTATATAGCGTTCCTAAGTGCATATAACATCTAAAACAATCAGATACATTTCCTTGCTGACTTTTACGGCATGCACGGACAGCCGATATATGCTAAATATAAAGTGGTTGCTAATTTGGGTGATGTTTTGCCCGAAGCATAAATATTTCTCGCTGTAAAATCTGTAACAACTTTGCTAGTGAAAATGCAAACTGTTGAAATGTAAAGCAATGTGTATGCAATACTTTTTTCACTAGCCTTCATTAACCAGCCTGTCCTTTGCATGTGTTAAGATGTCTGCCATTGTGGAATCCAAAAAGCACTGAGTTTCTCATGGAGACACTATCTGTAGTGAAGGGGATAGAGACTAATGAGCCTTTTAACAGTCACCTTGACTATGTCTGCACTTTCAATGTGAACAAGCGGTCTGTGTACCGCGAAACGCGTAGTTTTCTGCATTTTTCCTTGCCATGCTGACTTGAAAAATAAAGGATTGTCAGTCTGGATCCATCTTGGTGTTTGTGCCTCTTTGCAGAGAGTCATTTTGGCCTTCTCTGCTGTTCTTGGGAGTGCATCCCGTTAACTTCTTCCTGGTCCCATCACAGATCAGGGTATTGTTTTTTTCTGAATATATATATATATATATATATATATATATATATATATATATATATATATATATATATATATATATATATATATATATATATATAAAATCTCAAACAAAGATCATCTTGGCCTACTTACATCTAAACCATTTATTTTTTACAATACATAGTGTTTCAGTATTTGTTTGTACCAAGCTACAGCGCTTTCTCCCTCCTAAGAAGAGCCTAGCTGCTCTGTCTATCCTACTTCATTATCAGGCCATATAGCCTTATATTAAGAGTGGAGCTTGTGTACTGCCTCAAATGTATGGTTTTTGTGAATTTTTGGTAGGACTTTAGAAAAACTGTCCCAACACTCTGATTGCATATTTAACTTAACACAAATGTTACTCTTACGTCTCGTCCCCTTTCCTCCATATTGCATTGGATGTCCCTTCCAAGGGACGGGAGACGAAACGTTTTTCACCAGAAAAAAACGTCTTCCCCCTTTAAATTTAGAGGCGGGCAGGGGTGCTGCCCTGACTCCGCCCTCCGGCGGCACACCTTATTCCCCTTTTCCGCGTCGACGGGAACGGGCCGAATTCACCAGCGCTCCTGAGTTTGGCTTTGGCCATGTAATTCCACGCGCGATACTACTTCTGTCTTTTTTTTTTTGTCTTATCCATCATTTAGGTACTCGGTCCTCATACGTCACGCTCCTCCTCAGCGCATGTTGACTTCTACAGGGTTCAGCAGGTGTCCATCCTGCAACTGGCTCTTCCCAACTTTAGACGCCCACGCCCTCTGCCTATGTTGCCTTGGCCCAGATCACGTTTGGCAATCCTGTTCCGCGTGTGACTCCTCGTAGGTGCTGAAGAACAGACTCGGCAGGTGGAGAGAGCTCTTGCAGAAGTCGCCTCCAGAGTATCTCAAGAACTTCGTGAGGCATCGAACCAGGCCATGGGTAGGGCCGATATTCTCCATCGCACCCCGCAGGGGAGACTCCTTCCCAGGGACTCTCCTGCGCGGCAGGGACCTAGGCAGGTCCTTCTACCGGCATGTGCACCGAGGCTGCTTCAGCTACCAGCCTTCGGGTTGAGGGATCCTCAAATCCTCCTGGGCGCAGTGTTGAGGGACCGGAAGGTTTTTTTTACCGGGTCTACATATGAGGGGCTCTGCCCTTTTACCGGCACCATGGCCGAGGGGCTTCGCCCTAATACCGGCAATACGTCCCAAGGGCAATGTCCTAATACCGGCTATACATCTGAGGGGGCCCCTAAACGTAGCTCTACCGACCCCCGGGTCAAGGGTGTCAAACCTACCAGGCCTAGGGCCGAGGAGCAGGGTAGGCCCTGTGATGCACACGCAAGAGTCTTGGACGAGGCCGGGCCCAGCGGGCTGAGCACCACGTCCTAGGCTAGGCACATGGCAGGCAGCTTGACAAAATGGCTGCCAAGCCAGAAAGAGGCACCCGTCCGACGCAATTCCAGGAATTTCGCAAAGAACGATTGTCAAGGTGGGACTTGCCTCAACCAATTACATGGCCTACAGTCTTGACCCTAAATTGCAAAGGGTGGCTTTCCTTGGCGTCCATATGGACAGGGTATGCAGCGGCTCCAGCAGATCCCTGCTACCCCGTCGGCACCCCCTGCCACCTCTATGGCCAGTGAGGAGGTGCTCTTCGAGAAGTTCCTCGGCCTCAGGAAGTCACCTCAGATGGAGTTATCATCAAAGACTCCTGCTAGCTGCACCACAGACTCCTCCATCGGGGCCCCAGACCCTGGTGCAGGCGGCTCCAGAGCCAGCTCGGCAACCTCCGCCGCCTCCTCAACCTCCGGCTGCAGTCTCTGTACCCAAGCCTCTGGCACCAACTACTCCTCCTCCTCCACAAGATCCTCTAGATCTGCAGGATACAGATGAAGAGGAGGATCAGGACATGCCATATTCAGCCAGGTCCTTCCACGAATGTCTTGCTGGTCTGGCGGAGTACCTGGACCTCCCACAACCCTAGGTAGAGCAGCCGGCAGAGGGGGTTCTGTCAGAAGTCCTCACGTGATGCCCCTCTGCCAAATCGGGGATTACTATGCAGACCGATGTAGTCTCCCTGGCCAAGAAGAGCTGGCTCAAACCCCACTCTGCCCAGCCGGTCAATCGACGCCTGGACACCAAGTACAGGCAGGTGGAGGGGGACATACTCTTGCTTTAGGCCCATCCTCGGCCACACTCTTCGGTGATTGCTTCGACATCACTATACTCCAAGCCCCAGCAGTCCTCGGCCTCTTTCTCTGCGGTGCTGCTCGGCAAGGAGGGGAAGATCTTGGAGGCATTTGGCAAGAAACTCTGTTCCAACCCCTATTTACATCTACATCGGGCCAACGCTGATAACATGCTGGCTGCCGCCAACCAGAGATTATGGCGGGAAATTGCAGACTTCCTCCCGGAACTCCCCACCCAGAGTCAATCATGCTTTAAGGCGGGGCTAGCTGAAGCCAAGCTGGTTGCGCATGACCTCATGGAATCCACGGTGGCTCAAATCGATACCACAGGCTGTACCATCTGTATTGCCATGGACATGTGAAGAACAGCCTGGCTCTGAGCAACAAAATTCAACCTGAATGTCCAGGAGCGCATTCTAGATCTATCGTTCAAGGGAGGGGGGTGGTTCTTCCACTCCTCTACGAACGAGGTGCTGGACAAAAAGAAAAACAGCTCACAAACGGCAAAGTCTTTATCCATCCTTACAAAGACCCCGCCCAAATCGTACACCCAATCTCAACAGCGCTCGGAAAGTGGTCCTACATATGGAGGGTTCTGCGGCATCCAGGAACGCAGATCGAGGCAGCCGGACCGCTCGCCGTCTAAGTGCCGGCGCAAGCAACAAAAAAGGGGGGGAGGGGAGTAGGGGCTTTTTCCAGTCCCCCTCTTTAGCCACAGCCTTTGAGGGAAAAAAAGCATGACACGCCCCTTCAGGTCCACGTGTCTGCGGTGGGGCGGCAGGCTTGCTCTCCATGCACATTGCTGGCACCAGAATTTCGCTGACCCCTGCATCCTATCCGTAGTATCCATAGGGTACCGCGTTCGTATCCCAGCTTCTCCTCCCTCCTCCCCTCTGCTCCCACAGGTTGGGACAGCAACTTTTTTGGCAAAGATCCTGGCGCTCATAGACAGCCAGGCAGTGGAGGAAGTCCCAGCCTCCCAGCAAGGCTTTGGCTTCTACTCCAGGATTTTTGCCATTCAGTAGAAGAACCAGGAGGGCCTGAGAGTTGTGCTGGACCTTTCCACCCTCAACATCTCCTTACCCCTGCAAAAATTCAAGATGGTTAGGCCAGCTTTTATAGCAGAGACATTGGACAAGGGAGACTGGATGTGCTCCCTGGATCTGAAGCACGCGTACCTACATGTCCCGATTTGGCATCCCCATCATTCTTTCCTACGGTTCAAGATCATGGGCTACCATTTTCAATACAAGGTCCTTCCTTTGGGCCTCAACTCGGCCCCCAGGGTCTTGACCAGACTCATGAATGCCATGGCGGCCGTCCTCAGTGCCTCCACATCTGCCCATACCTCGACGACTGGCTCGTCAGGGCTACATCTCCGGAAGCGGTTCAACACTCTTCCCATGCCCTTATGAACACACTGCACGATCTGGGCTTCTCGCGCAATTTCCAGAAGTCCCAGCTGCAGCCTACGCAGACTGATATTCCTGGGCCTCATCTGGGACACATGCTCCGAGAAGGTCTTCCCGGCGGACGACAAAATCTTGGCCATCAAGCGGGCCACCGACCACTTTCTCAGCATGAGGTGACCTCGGCATGGTGGTACCAACATCTCCTGGGTCTACTGGCAGCGGTCCTATTGGACGTACTTGCATGTCCCGATTTGGCAGCCTCATCGTTCTTTCCTACGATTCAGGATCATGGGCTACCATTTCCAATACATGGTGCTTCCCTTTGGCCTCAACTCGGCCGCCAGTGTCTTTACCAGGCTGATGAATACAGTGGTGGCCCTCATCTATCCGTATCTCGACGACTGGCTCGTCAGGGCTTCATATCCGGGAGCAGTGCACCACACCTCTCACGCCCTCATGAACACACTTCACGATCTGGGCTTTTCGCTCAATCTCAAGAAGTCGCAGCTGCAGCCTACGCAGACTCTGACCTTCTTGGGGCTCGTCTGGGACACAGGCTCAGAGCGTTTTTCCTTCGGAGCACAAAATTGCGGCCATCAAGAAGGCCACTGCGCACTTCCTTAGCAGAGAAGTGACATCGGCCTGGTGGTACCAACACCTACTGGGTCACATGGCAGCGGTCCTATTGGCCGTCCCCCACACGAGACCCGGGATGAGGAGGATACAGCTGCACTTGGCGGCATTATGGAACCAGGAACGGGGCTCTCGGGCAGAGATGATCATCGTTGCTCCTTCTCTTCACCCGGATCTCACATGGTGGTCCAGGTACTGCAACCTGCAGACGGGCAAGCCCTTTCCGCAACCTACCCTGCAGATCACCATCATTACTGACTCCTCTCTCTCGAGGGATGGGGGGGGGGCACCCTGCACAACCATTGCGTCCATGGCACCTGGACCAGGCAGGAGCACCACATCAATTGGCTGGAATTTAAGACTATCTGGCTAGCGCCATGAGCCTTCCTTCCTGTTATCGAGGGCAAGGTCGTCCTCATTCAGACAGACAACTCAACCAGTATGTTCTATGTCAACAAGCAAGGAGGTACCAAGTCCCCTCCACTGTACAGACTGGCAGTCAGCATGTGGGAATGGACCCTGGAGAAAATCTACCTCACGGCCATCCACCTCCCGGGTGAGTCCAACCTGGAGGCAGACTGGCTCAGCAGACTGGGAACGGACAATTGCGAGTGGCAGCTTAACGACCTCGTACTGCAGGAGATCTTCAGCAGATGGGGACACCTCCCGGTGGACCTCTTTGCCTCCTGGGACAACAGGAAGTACCAGCAGTTCGCCACCTAGCAGGGGCAGTGCTTCCCTGCTTCCTGGGAGACGTATTTCAGATTCAGTGGAACGGCATGACAGCATATGACTTTCCGCCCACGCCGCTGATGCACAGGGTGATATGCAAGATCCAGGAGTCACACCAACTCAGCATCATTCTGATAGTTCCATGGTGGCCAGGCAGGCCATGGTTCTCGGAGCTGCTAAGCCTCTTGGAGAGACCTCCAATTCGCCTTCTGATAGGCCCAGCACATCTTCTGGTGCAGCAGGGGGGCAGGGTCATTCACCCCACACCACAGAAACTAGCCCCCACAGCGTGGTTCCTGAGCAGGTCACGCTAAGACACCTCAGCCTGTCCCAGGATAATCTAGAGATCATACAGGATGCTAGGAGCAAAGCTACCAGGGCCCAGTATAAGAGCAAGTGGACCAGGTTCTGCCACTGGGCAGACTCTACTTATATCAACCCCCTTGATTGCACATTGGACGACGTGCTCTCCTTCTCGGCGCACCTTGCCCACTCAGGTGTGCAGGTAGACACTTACTTGGCAGCCATTGGGGCCTACAGAAACTCCGAGGAAGAAGTCTTCTCTTCCAACCCGATTGTCGAGAAGCATCTAACGGGACTCGCCAGACTCTAACTCAAGAGGCCACACACCGTGTGGGACCTCAGTATAGTGTTGGGTGCCCTGGCGCACAAACCATTTGAGCCAATTGCGTCCGCGGACATCAGGCTGCTCACCATTAAGACAGCCTTGCAAGTCGGCCTCGGCTCGCAGGATAAGCAAAATCCAGGCGCTTGTCGTCTCAGAGCCCTACACTACGTTTCAGAGATATAGTCCTGTGGACACAACCAGCATTCCTACCTAAGGTGCCTTCTGCATACCATCTGAACGAAGAATAAGTGCTGCCTATGTTTTTTGCTGATCCCAAAGACGAGGCACAGAGTTCTGCACTGCCTGGATGTCAGACGTGCCCTGAAATTCTACTTGGACAGGACCAAGGGCTTCCGCAAGTCGGACGCACATTTCGTCACCTTCGGCGGATCAATATGGTGATATCGGGCCTCCATAGCCTGTTGGATGGTCTCAGCCATAAAGAAGCTTACGAGTGACAGCATAAGCCACTGCCGGCCAACATCCACACCCACGCGGTCAGAGCCAAGGCCACAGCCATCGCATTTCTGCAAGCACTACTGTTTGGAGGCCGGTTCTAAATCAGACACTGCTTTGCGACAGCCGGTTCTTAGAAACCTGTTTGCTTATGGAGGGTATCCTCTCCACCCTGGGGCTACACTCAGTTGCAATCGCCCATGCAGTATGGAGGAAAGGGGACGGGACGTAAGAGTAATTATAAGTCACTCACTGTAGTGACTAACGTACTCTTAGTCCATAGTTCCCTTTCCCCCATACGTCCCACCATCCTAGCCCACCTAATGAAACTGGTGTCATTAGACAATGTTAATCTATTGTTGACGCGTCTATGGGGACTGAGGTGAAGCGCCGGAGGGCGGAGTCAGGTCCGCGCATGCTGCCTAGGCCGCACCCCTCTAAAGGGGAAGACGTTTTTTTCTGGTGAAAAGGGTTGTCTCCCGTCCCTTGGAAGGGACGCCCATGGAGTATGGAGGAAAGGGGACTAAGTACGGTGAGTAACTTATCATTTTCAATCCCCATTGCAACTGGTGCCATGGAAACAGAACTGTGACATTACCGCTGTAGAATGTGTAGAAAGTAACAGAAGGACACTTCTGGAAACATTTAAAGTGTAATGGGTCATATACAATGGACATGGATATAATTTACATCTTGTGTGAAAATTTTATTTTCTGCACTCTAAGTAATAGCTCCTTGTTCTGCAGAAGCTGCTTTTTGCTCCTGGTTTTAATGAATTAATCTTTTATTATGTGCTTAATATCAGAGACAAGTCTCTAAGCAGAGAGCCAGGATTTAAACCCATGTTGATCTGCATTGTCTTGCTTTCAAGACAAACGCATTGCCCCTGAGAAATCCTTCCGGCCCTTCGTAGGGCTCTTCACATCTTTTTCAATCCCCGTTTTCAATTCCTGTTTTAGCTTAACCCTGTTGAACACTTTTGATTAGCTAATGTAGTTGGAACTGCTACTCCAAGCTATACTTCATGATTATAATCCATGTGTTTTAAGAAAAGGGATCTGAGCAAACAAGTTGGCTGATCAAAATAGTAACTAATAATTTCAAGACCTCATGCATAGAAATTACCAGCTTGCTCATCCCAGGGTTTATATACCATTTCAGAAGCTAGGAGGAACAGACTGTGTGAGTGTGAAATGGAGAGGGAGAGCCTACCTTGCCTGGTCAGTACATGGAGGGGGGGGGGGGTTCAGGCACTGAATTCCAGGCCACTGGTCCATCAGGTGAAAGAAATACCATACTTTGCAAAAACTAAGATACTTTGTTAAAAGGGTATTGGAGTTCCATTAGGATTAACTTGTTATGTATGTTTTTCTTATTTCTCCTTAGGTTTCATCGGCCCTGACCAGAGCCTAATGGAGATGAAAGCCAGTACTAATAGTACACACGGGTCATGAGTAGAAGGCTGGGAAGAAGGACATCAGTTTGCGATCAACCACGAGAAACCTTCATCGGTTCAGGTCACCACGAACCAGGATGTTCAACACTCTCTACAATGATGTATGCTTATTTACCATGGGATGAAAGGGAGATTACCTCACATGCATCCTTGGCCTCCTCCTGTGCCCATGGGACTATAATCCTCCTCTCCCTTTCTCCTTCCCTATACATTAGCCACATCAAAATCTAGGTGGGCCCCTATGCTCTCAATCTCCCTTCTGCTGTATAGGAATATTGAGTGGGAGAAAGAAGTGACAAGGCTTCTCTCTCTGTCTCATTTGGGTTTGACAGCCCACAACCTGTTTTCTGACACTGGAGTCGGACGCACACTGAAAAGACTGCCCATGGGGCCAACTTCAGCTGAATAAATGACTCTTTAATTATTCGTCTCGGCGAAAGAGCCATAATGACCTTGCTAAATGTACTTTTACCAAGATTGTGAAGCACTACTGAGCTCAGCAATGTCTTCCTCAGAGAGCATGGCTTTCCTTTCTTTTAAAGGTGGTGTAGGGCTGTCGCAGGAAGCCCAAACCCCACCAGTTAGCCAGGTTAACTTATCGTAGTCATGTGGTGATGGCAATGAAACAAAACAAATCTCATTCCTTGCACACCTACCCCCTTCCAGCCACCACTGACTCCATTTACACACACATGCACCCAATCTCTATGTAAAACTGTCTACAGATGCTTTTCGGAAGGTGTGATGGGATGGACATATTGGAAAATGATCAGGACCCATACAAGGTTGAAGGGGGCAAGAAATATTTGTGAGACTTGTGCTCCATAGCAGAACTGCACCAGCAGTGATCCTGTGTTACCCTGTTCTCACAAGCATCCTAACAGCTGATATAAGAACACTGTCATGCAAAGCAGTGTTGTGGTCAAGATGCATGGAAACGCATCACTTCAGTGGAATTCGTAAGATATAGTTAAACCCCTGTTTTCCTCCCGTGTGCCGAGGTAAGCATATATAGGAAAAGGTCAAAGCTCCTCAAGTTGAAAGGATTTTGAAGGACCGTGGCTGCTGGCACAAAAGGCAGTTTGGAGTTCTATTTGGGAGGGAGCGCTGTGAATTAGATACAATTATTCATTCATTTTTACAGAATATAAGAGTTCATAAACAACTATTCAACCATTTACATCCAAAAGGGTAGATATTGTGTTTAAAGCCTTGATTTAATAATTAAAGAATACACGTAATTTTTGGTTCCAAGGACGGAATATTGAGACCATCACCGAAAAGGATGCAGATCTAGGAATTGTGCCTTTTTATTCTCATTGTTTTAGGAATTCTTGAAAATAGCTGAGGATGTGATCTTTTTTAAATTAATTTGTGGATGTACATGGGCTGAGGGGGTGGCAGGGAGGTCTTTTTTAATTTGAAGTATGCTGATTTTCGTGTTTTTTTTAAACTTGTATTTTGAGCCCCATCCTCTTCTTTCTGCTTAACCTACTCTACCTTGGAGGATCTTCATGATTCCCCTGTATCAGTGTTGTCTGTTTCTCCTTTGTCAGTAAGTGTCTTCCAGCACTCTTCCGTCATGGTGTTCAGGAGTCTATTGTTCCTGCACAAGGCTTCGAGGACCATCCCCTGCTATTTGAGGGTTTTCATGGTGGATTTCAAGAAATTCCTTCAGGAATGAGAAATTGATGCATAAAATCTGGCCTTTACATTTCTGAGTAGTTTATGTACACAGAGAAACACCTTTTCGCACGTGTTCGTATTCCACAGTGAAATTAAACCAATATTGCCATCTTTGCCAGGCTCTTTGCGGTTTCAGATTGTTCTATTCTCCAGCATTGTGCTGCTTCGCTGTGCCCTCAGCTCTTTTAATGTTGCCTGATTACAAGCCATGCTGCTGCAGATCGATGCACCCATCCAGAATTTGAAGCCAGAGGAGTGTCATTTTATCTCATGTACCCTGGCAACCTGCTTGAGGCATAGGTCATGCCCTCATCCTCCAATATGCCACCAGTGCAGCAACTATGATTCGCTTGTTAAGGACATATTTCTCTTTTCCCTCCCCTTATGTCTGTGGATGACCAATAAGACAATCCAGACCCACCACAAGGCAGTACCTGCTTTAGCTGTGTTAAATGCTGCTTGTGTGCGATAGTCAAATCAAGCCAAGAAAGCCCCCTGTTCTGGTGGATGTGCAGGAGTTAATGGGAAGTAGTAAGAGAATAGACCACACATGTGGGCACAAGTTACACCTGAGGTGGCTGCAACAGTGTACAGGCCAGTTCATACCCTATCTCACTGGTTTCTTTTGTAAAAGGGGGTACT
Source organism: Ambystoma mexicanum (assembly GCF_040938575.1). Taxonomy (NCBI): domain Eukaryota; kingdom Metazoa; phylum Chordata; class Amphibia; order Caudata; family Ambystomatidae; genus Ambystoma; species Ambystoma mexicanum. The sequence continues at coordinate 235,208,557 of NC_090934.1, forward strand.
TTTACATATATCCTTGTATTCTGGAGGTAGTTCAAGCTACATGAATGAAATTCCTGCATTCAGTTGCACAAGGAACCCTTAGGGCATAAAGACCTAAACAAAGGCAGTCTTTTTTTCAAACGACTCAATAGCGTCCATCTTGATTTTCATAGGACTTTGCACCTGACATTTGATTCCTTTCTTGCAACCCACAATTGTAACTCATTCTAAACCTCTGAATCCCACAGCTTTCCAAAACACAGCAAATCTCAATTTCCATAAGCGGATTAAGAGACAAGCCTATTGCAAAAACAATTTAGTGCCTCTCGTTTACATGTGCCTATATTTCACTGACAGTTCCTAGCTTGGTCTGTCCTGATTTCCCGATCGGCGGAGACTGGCATTTTGCATTTCATATTTGCATTCCTAATTACTGTGCATTCTCCTGTGTATTTTAAGAGATGGGGAAAGCATCTCCCATCTTCTGCGCAGACCCAAATTCACATATTGCCTTCGTAGGAAGGAGTGTGCTAGTATAATTATTGGTCACAGTAATCCCTTTGGAAAATGTTGTAGAGGATATTTATAGCATTTGAAATCTGTGTGGCCGACTTCCTTTTGGGGGACAGATGTTGAGCAATATCCCAGCACCCTCCAGTCCCTTTTGACTAATTCTGGGAAATAAATACTGTTGTGAGATCTGTTTTATCCCCTGTTGGATCAGAAATATCCCAGATAACTGAAGATGGTCTGTATAGAAATACTGATAAGTCTGATTATAGACACTAAGTTGATGGTTTAGTTGGTAGGTTGTTCATGCATATGCTATCAATTCTGTGCCAAACACCAGAACTGACAGTTGTACCCACACCTGCCTTCTTTAATTGGCCAAACCCTGTATGCTTTCTGTTCCCTCTTGTTGCCTCTCTCAATTTTAATGTTGTATGCCACCACACTGCCTTGTAACCCCTCTTGGACATCAACCAGAGTTCTTAAACTTGACCTTGAATATGTGCCCTCTATGGACCAACCTGGCACCCAGTCTTCCGTGGATAGGTGAAAGCCTTTGGGTAGTAATGTTTTCTGTATTGTCTCAGGTTGAGCTGGCCAACCTGTTCTCCCTGAGAGACCTGACCTCTCACATAAAGTAAAGAACATGTGATGCTTTATTTCTCATGCCTGCCAATTGTTTCATTTTTGATTTTCCCTCAAATCAACAATTTGCTCATTTAAGAGGTCATGTCCTCATTGTTTCTTCCAAAGTGGTACCATTAAGCAAAGCTTAGCCTTGATAGGATAATTTGCAGGATTGATGTGCTGCTTTGCTTAGCCTGTGACACCCCAAAGAGTCACTGTATGAAAGGGGGGGGGGCGCAAAAGGCATATGCCCCACTGCAAGTTTTGAGAGGAGGGTGCTTAGCCATAGCACAAGATCTGTGCCTAATGGTCCTCTTTCTTCAAGGAACTGTCCACCTAATTGACCCTGTACCACCTTGGTAAACTGGCCCACAACCAACCAATCAAACATATGAGTCTGGAGTATAAAACTTGGTCAATCTGGCTGTGGTACTTTGATTAGTTAGTCACTAACCCCTTTTTAATAATGTGTTTCTAGCAAATATCCCATGGTCGATTTCTTCCAATCTTCATCTTTTCACTTATTTGAATGTATCTACTGCCTTTCTGGGACTTCGCGTTGATGGTCCCAAACCGGTCATCAAGATGAGGTGAAGAGGTTTTCTTTGTATTTTTTATGGGTGTTTTTGTTTGTGCGCAACTATTCAATTGACCACATTTTTAAAGTCTTGCTGCTGTACAGAATCCCTCGCTCCAGAAGAATAATTGTATTGTATATTGGATTTCCTATGTGCAAATTTTAATTATTAAATAAAAGTATTTTAGGATTTTTTTAACAAAATGTGTGGTTGACTAGTTTCTGTCCAAAGCTAGATCTTTCTGCTGCCTGTATGCTTTGTTTTTTTAGTCCAAGTACCCAAACTTTAGAAACTACCTTAGCAAGAAGGCATCCTTCACCCTTGTTATTTAGGAATGCTTTAAAGGCAATTTTTGAAAAACCCTTCAACCCGATCACATCCCTTCTTTTTAAAAATGTTTACTTGACATTTCACAGAATTATAGAACATTACTTTTTTTTGGCAAACACTACTTTTATTCACCTTTCATGCATTTTGTAAAAATATTCCATTGGACGAAGCCTTTCCTAACTAAAACATTCTACTGAAAACTTAACTCCATAGTCCCGTTTCAACACCATAAGATTTCAAATGCATATAATTCACAATACCAAATGCATATATTCCACAATATAGAAGGAAACCTAGCCAACACATGTTTCAATTAGACTCCAAAATCACTTCCTAATGAAGTCTAAATTAGCTTCTTCAAGGACATAATTCTTATAGAATAAAATCTGAGGATCCTAGACACTTGAGGGATCTTGGGTACAGTGGACGTCACGCTAGGGATAGTATTACTGGCACGCCCTGTGTCGACGCCCATTTTCGAGTTTCGAAAAACAAACTGTAATACTCCACAGCTTCCACTAGATGTCGGCCTATGCACAGCATGTGAATCTAAGCAGATAGAAGCATCAGAAATACGATTACGGTGAGTAATGTATCATATATATATATATATATATATATATATATATATATGTATATATATATATATACATATATATATTTCTGATGCTTGTAAATCTGCTTAGAATCACATGCTGTGCATATAGTCCGACATCTAGTGGTAATCGCAGAGTATTGCATCTTTCTTTTGAAGATCGAAAGGGGAAATCGACATGTGTGTGACTGTAACACTTTTCCTAACATGACGTGTAGTGGACCCAAAATCCCTCACGCTTCGAGGTCTCTCAGATTGTTTTGTTCTGCCCAACTAGTTGGTCGACTTATGCGGAGCTCGCAAGAGTTAATATTGCTCAATATTCTTTGTCCCATAACCTACGGTTCTCTAGTCTCCCGACTACTTTTCGACGACTGCTTCTTGGACTTCCTGCTGCCGAAGACATCCACTACTGCTCGGCGACTGGTGTACTGACAGTCTGTCGACCGCGTGGCCTGGACCCTACAGCCAGGCCCTTACAGTAGGGAGCGTGGGTCCCTGGGCTAAGTCCTGCAAGCTCCTTGGTCGCAAGACCTTAAAGGACAGGCAGACAAAACAGTGGGTGGCCTACACGATGCAGGCAGAGAGTCATTCCCCCGTTGGCACTGTTGCTTCGGATGACAGTAATCCATGGGCAGCCATGGCTCTGAACTGGAAGCCATCGCCCATCCCCGGCAGACAGGCCAGAGGTTCTGATGTGGGGAGTTCACACAACCTGGCGACAAGGGCCCACACGCACCACCTAAACCCAAACAACCCCTAAGGCCTCCTCGACGGACACGTTGAAGAAGCGTGTAATGCCAACAGACCTACTGAAAACTTTGGTGTCTACCGAAGCTTGTGGTTCGGCGCTCTCCACGCAATCATCTTCTCTGCATGCGGGGGAGGCTTTCTTTGCACGAGGGTGTTCCCCCAAAGAAACGCAAGGTTGCAGATACACCGTCAAAGGGCGTGCAAGCACCCAAGGCTTTGGTGGAGTCAATCGCAACTGCGCCGGCAGGTGCTTTCGAGACCTAGCATTTAGCTGCCGGAAATACATGCAAGTCTCGCAGCTATTTTTTCGGCAGCGGAAGAACACGGGGGGCACCCCCTCTTGTCGAGAGGAGTATTCTGAAACCCCCCCCAGCCTCTCAAGGGCCTTATCGGGAAAATCTCCCCCTTGTTACCAGCCTTTTCCATCTCCCGATCCTTCTGCATCTTCTCTGTGGACTAGGCAGAGATTTGAGAATTATATGGAAAATATGGCCCAATTTATAGATTTCTCAGATAAATCTATTACTCCCAAGAGACCTAGTTGCAGGACTCCTGCCTCATTCCACAAAAATTGCAGAAGCTTCCAATTCCTACACAAGTCCACCAAGAGGAGGTCTTTGATTACTCAGAACAGGAGGATACTTACAAGGACCGTCTTTTTGATCAGGATACAGCTGACCAGGACCCGGACTGAGGCCAATCTTTCTCCCGGTCTCCCCATGGTCAATATGGTCCTGGAAGTAGCCCATGGTCCTCCGGGCAAGGCACATCTGGTAACAGCCAGTATCAGCAGAGAGGTCAATGTAGAGGCAGGAACTGTACTCAAAGAGGCTCCCCAGCATCCACCGCAAAGTGACTCGCCGGTTCGCGACAACTCCCACACCTCCCCAGTCGGGGGTAGTTTGTCATTCATTCACGACTGGGAGGGGATCACATCAGACCAGTGGGTGTTAAAGACTGTTACCCGCGGCTACTGCATTGATTTTCACTGGCCGCCTCGATACCACCCACCGAAGAGCAGACTCCTATCACCAGCACACCTGCACATCCTGCTGGAAGAGGTGCAGATCCTTCTGGAAAAGGGTGCTGTAGAAGTTGTCGCCACTCTCCAGCTAAACAAGCGTATTTATTCAGTGTACTTACTTGTACCCAAAAGGATCTCACCATGTGTCCTGTTAGATTGCACCCAGCGAACAAATATGTCAAACCGCAAAAATTCAGGAGGTAATCCCACTGTTTCTGCAGGGGTATTACATGGCCACATTGGATATGAAGGAGGCATACTTTCATATTTCAATGTTGCCAGTGCACAGAAAGTACCTAAGGTTCATCATAGAGGACACCCACTATCAGTTAAAGGTTCTTCCCTTTGGCATTGCCTCAGCTCCACGGTTTTTCACAAAGGAACTGGCAGTAGTAGCTGCTGAGCTGCACAGGCAGTCCATCCTTACCTCGACGACTGGCTCAAGGAGCAGTCGTTCACAAACGCTGGCGGCAGGCCCGCATTGGTCCTGGAAAACGAGGTCCGCGAGGTAGAAGCAGTCTGCAAATCCAAAAATTGGACCCCGAGATCCTACCAGGCCCTGCAGGCTGCGCGAAAAAGGCTGGAAGCACTCTATGCTGAAGACACGCCCCCATCTATTGGCTAAAACTAAACAAGGATACTATGCCAAAATCAATAAGGCGAAAAAACTTTTGGTTGACAAACTTGCCAAGGCAAAGAAGCCGAAATACTATCCTGGGCAAGGCAGAGTTCAATTTGCTGATCAGGACAAGCTCCAACTTGCGGTCGCCCACCTCTCAGACACCATGTCAGCATCCCTGAGGACTCTCGAGGAACAACAAGACTACCTACGGGACGCAGTCCTCCCTCGCCTAGAAGGCGTAACGAGAGAGAGCCTGGAGGCTCCCATCACAGGTGAGGAGATTGACGCGGCCATCTATTATTATTTATCAAGGGTCTCAAACCTAGGGCCCCAGGTCCAGATGGATATATAACCCAGTTCTATAAAATGTTTCACCCCAAACTTTTAGTGCCCTTAACTCTTCAACTCCTTCGCCACCTCGGGGTCTATCACCCCCTCTATGCAGGAATCAATCGCAGTCCTTGTCCTTAAGCCGGGAAAAGACCCCTGGGACAACACTTTGTGTAGACCCATCTCATTACTAAACCTTGACGCCAATATATACTCAAAGGTCCTGGCAAATAACTTGGCGGGTGTTCTCCCTGATATTATAGACCCAGACCACACGGGGTTCATAATGCACAGATCGACCGCGGACAACATCTGCTGAGTCCTGAACTTGATGGACGTTGCAAACCAGGATTTGCGGAAGCTGGCCTTACTGGCCCTAGACGCAAACCAATAGATTTGACAAAGTGGATTGGGCATTCCTGCGACTCATCCTCGAGTCCTTCCACTTTGGACCCGCCTTTCAAAGGTTGATATTAGCTAACTATCCGTTAGGCAGAATTGCATGCAGTATCCTCTGGGACCACCACATACAATTAGGAGTACAGGTGTAAGCAAAACCAGCCTTTTGGTAGAAGTCTGTACTACAGTTTGTGGTAGCGAGCTGAGCAGCCAGGCTTATCTCAAGAGGGAATGTGAGCAGTACAAGGATGTTACACAGAGGATTTACAATCACAGTGATTCAAGTAGACACTTGCGCTCAAGGTTTCTTGGTAAAACATGTATTAATTTATTAGTCATTTAGAAAACATTCACTAGGAGGAGGCAACTTAATATTATACACAAAAATACTTCAATATAAAACCAATATGTTTCTGAGGAAATCAGGCTCCCCTGAAATAAGAACAAAATGCCATTTCATTTACTTTAAATGGGAGTAAAAAGGCACACGTTAATAGAATAGATCACAAATACTTTCTTAGGCAGTGCAAATAGTTTCAGTTCACTAGAGGACTCGATTCAGTTCAATAGGCCTAGGCCAAAGTCAATGGGCTATTTATTCAATCAGTCCAAAGAAGGACTCAACCGTCCCTAGAACTACCAAACGATACCAGGGTGGTGAACCCTAGGATCGAGAAATTTTTCAAACTAGCACCTTCCAACCCCTTATATATTAAGGGGCCAGCTTTGACCTGACTCTCTGGTTGTTACCACCACCCGCAAGAGAGCTGGTACCCCCTTGGCCGCCTCCGAAGCCCCTCCGGACAAGGAGAGCAAGAAATTAATTGCCGTCGGTAAGTAGAAAGATAGCGTCCACTGCAGCATACCAGGCGCATATAGCAAACAATTCCACCTTGCTATCCAGCTATGACTGCACAAAGTGGGATGAGGTAAAGGCCCTGGGAGAGTCGGCGCCAGAGCCACTAAAAGCCAAACTCTCCCTTCTGGCTGCCGAAGGCAGAGCTACAGCTGGCGTCCTCCTAAAAAATAACTTTGACGCAGCTGACCATGCTGGACACGTTATTGCAGAAGCCACCATTTTAAAACGCCATGCCTGGCTTAGGCAGTCAGGCTTTAAACTTTAGACTCAAGCTACCGTACTAAATATGCCAGTTGAGCAGAACATACTATTTGGAAAGGCAGTTGAAAATGCACTCAAGTCCGCTAAGGATGAGTATGAGACCCTTAAATCCCTTGCCCAACTGACTAATAGCCATGCCAAAGAGGTGGTAGTAATTTTCGTCGTTTTCGGGGGCAAAACCCGCAGAGAGGAACCGGATACAACCAAAACCAAGGTTCCTCTTGGAATACCAATCAACAAGAGACCCCGGGTTACCCCAGGGCTCAGTGCAGGGCCCGCGGAAGAGGGAGAGGCTCCCCCACCAGGGGTGGAGGGACACCCTTTAAGAAATGACGCCCTGCTACGAGTCCCCTCCCATGCTTCCCCAGTCGGGGGACGGATATCCTTTTTCACCCACGCATGGGAGGGTATAACATCGGACAAATGGGTGTTGTCAACGGTGACGGGTTTTTGTATAGAGCTTCAAGGAAGACGGCAAACCTCCCCTGCGCCAAAAGAAACCATTGCAGGAGGAATAACTTATCCTGCTAGAAGAGGTGAAAGCGCTACTCCTCAAAGACGCCATCGAGGTCGTTCAAAACAAAGAGGTAAACAAGGGTATGTATTCAACGTACTTCCTTGTTCCAAAAAAAGATCTGACCGTGCATCCGGTACGAGACCTGCACCCTGCAAACAAATTTGTAAAACCACAAACATTTAGCATGATAATGCTACAAGAAGTAATCCCTCTGTTACAAAGGAGGGATTAAATAGCAACGTTGGACATGAAAGATGCCTATTTTCATATCTCCATGTTCCCAGCGCACAGAAGATTCTTACGGTTCGAAGTAGCAAACCAACACTATCAGTTCAAGGTGCTGCCCTTAGGAATAGCCTCGGCTCCAATGATGTTCACCAAGGTACCGGCGGTGGTGGCAGCGCACCTACGCAGGGAGTCCATCCCAGTGTACCGTTACCCGGACGACTGGCTGATCACGGGAGAAAACGACCACCTTTGCAAAGTAAACACGCAAAGGACAGTAGACTTTCCCTTCCAATTGGGCTTCTTGATAAACGAGAAAAAGTCAAGTCTGATACCAAACACATCAAAACAGTTCCTAGGAGCTGTATTAGATACGAAAACAGGCTTAGCCTACCCATCCATGGAAAGAGTGCAAAATATGCTTCGGCAAATACCCCAGTATCAAGCCGGTCTCCGATAAGCGTACACAAAGCAATGCGCCTGCTAGGTATGAAGGCATCATGCGTTTTACCTAGTTCCCCATGCACCTGCAACCAATGCAGGAATGGTTGGCGAAACAATGGTCTCGGGCAAGTGGTCAGTGGGACGATCTAGTGGTTGGTTCGCCAACACTGGTTCAGAACTTACACTGGTAGTCGAGGGAAAATCTACTCAAGGGAAACCCTTCCATGAACCGGAAGCACAAGCGGTCGTCACAGCGGACGTGTCCCTTTCCGGGTGGGGGAGCCTACTACCTTCACCACACAGCACACGGCCTGTGGTCACAAGTGATTGCACAGAAACACATAAACGTTCTGGAGTTAGTGGCATTCCTCAAGGCTCTACAGGCCTTTGAAGAACACCTGACGAACCTGTTGGTACAAGTCCTAACAGACAGCACCACCGCAATGTTCTATGTCATCAATCAGGGAGGTATGCACTTGTCACGATCCTCGCCCAAAACCCCCTCTGGCAAACCCATTGGCCTGGTGAAGTCGGGACTTGGGCCTCTACAGCCTGGCATCCTCTTCAAAAGCCCTCATGGGGCCAGCCCAGGCTCATACACCATTAACAACAATGTGCTTGGGAACTACTTTATTGTATTGTCAGCCAACATGGAGGCATCCACCTAGCTTGGTTCCTTAAGAACCAAGCTATGCGGTCTAGTGTTTTGGGTGTGGCAGGCCTGGAACTACTTTGCCCGGTACTACATTACCTGGGCTATATAAACCACACCCTGACTGCAGAACATGCTTAAAGTTACTTTTCAGCTTGCAACGTGACGCTCACCATGTCCAGCTATTCCCTCGAACTTCGGAGAAGCAGAACCTGCAAGGAGACAAAAAGAACATAATTAGCAGCAGCATCTTACCTGCAGTCTTCATCTTTAAACACTCGCAGCTACTGAGGACAGCTTCCTCGAATCTGCACGCCTCCCAGACAGAACGACCTGAAAGAGGAAGATGGAGGCAACATTAAAGAAAGCTGTAGAGACATTTACAAATTACAAACTGCTCAAAAGGCTTACCCCGGCTAGTCTCTTCTTGGCTGGCACCACTCCAGACATTCCACTCACGCTGAAGAACACTGCGACCTACAAGGAAGGAAAACACAGGTTAGCAAAGGCAAGACTTTGCAGCGCTGCGCATAGCACTTACTTACCGCATCATAGCGCTCTTAATGTGGCATCATTTACCAGCGGGGCTCAACCAAGCCAGTTGCCGTGCTGAAGCCCTGCATACCTAAGGGAGAAAAAAGAGGCATTTAAACAAAGAAAGGCATGCAGGATAGCAACAAAACTAAAGAACAGCAATAAGACCTACCTGAAAAATATCAAATGGGCCGGTGTCAGTGAAGTAACTGGACCGCACTCGCCCATGAAAGACAACGCGCCCCTGCAAAGAAGGCAGGACGGAGAGCACGCCTAATTCTACCACAGGCAGAACCTTCTCCGCAGACCACATCAGGGCAAAGCTGAGAAGCATACCAGCGAGTAACCCGGCTGCGTGGCGTCCCTGTGGATACTAGGTGAGCGTAACAACACTCTCCAAATCTGTCCAAGCTGGCACAGAAAATATGGAAGTGGGCACTCGGACGAGGGATGTCCCTGTCCTCCCAACATGTTCCAGGGATACTGAACACTAGCGGACTCTCTCAGCAGAGACCCTCTACCAGAAGAGCATGAGTGGAAACTACACACAGACGTTGTAGACCACTTCTTCTCTCTTTGGGGATACCCCTCTCTAGACTTGTTCGCTACAAGAGAAAACAAGCAATGCCCAGACTTCGCATCCAGGTTCCCCCAGCCACACCAAGGGTAACGCCCTATGGATGAACTGGTCAGGGATATTTGCTTATGCTTTTCCACTGACTCCATTCACCAGCAGGATAGTGAACAAAATACACAGGGAACAGCTAACACTCATCGTAGTTGCTCCTGTGTGGGCGAGACAACCATGGTATTCACATCTGCGCAAACTGGCGATGTGTGCTCCTATCCTGCTCCCGTACCAAGTCAACCTGTTGACTCAACATGGGGGGATCAACGTTACACCCACAGCCTCACTCTTTGAACTTGGCAGCATGGCTCCTGAAGTCAGAGTTCAGACACCTTAATCTTCGACAACAGTGTATGGACATCCTAAAGGAAACACGGAAACCAAACACCAGACACTGCTATTACCACAAGTGGAAGAGATTTGTCATTTGGTGTCAATCTAAACAGATCAACTCCATAGAGTGTATGCCATCACACATTCTTACTTACATGCTCCACCTGTTGGATTCAGGGTTGGTCTTTAATTCTCTTAAAGTCCACCTAGCAGCTTTATCAGCATACACCACCTCTCAAAGTAAGATCTCATGGTGGAAAGTGCCAGTCATCAAAGCTTTCATGGAGGGAGTGAAAAGAATACATCCTCCAGTCTCTAACCCGCCTGGTTGGGATCTAAGCGTAGTACTAGCAAAACTCATGGGACCCCCCTTCAAGCCTTTCCAACAGGCTACCCTTAGAGACATTACCTATAAAACTGCCTTCTTAGTGGCTATCACTTCCATAAGAAGAGTCAGCGAGAGCCAATCCTTGTCAGTGCAAGACCCCTTCGAAGGGATAGTTTCCTCCGACGTATTCCTTATCTTTGATAATACATTTCCAGCTTGCTGGCCTCGGAAATTTTTTCTGTAGAGGGTGCTGCGCGTCGACGTCCGCCGAGTCGATGTCCCTCGACGGCCACCGTATCGGCGCCGACGTCACCATGCCCATAAATAGCTATGCGCTGCGTTGCTCAGTTCCGTTTTTCCGCGCTTCGTGGGGCCTCGGAACGTCGTTGCTCAGTTCAGTCAGGATAACCCTATATCTATTCGAATAAATACCTACTCGTTCTCTATGGCATCTTCATCGGAACAGACGACGCCGCGATCCGGCTTCAAGAAATGTCGAGACTGCGGTAAAAAAATGTCTAGAGGATCCACACAGGATCTGCTTGTGGTGATTGGGAGCCGAGCACCATTGTTCGGAGTGTGAGGACTGCATGTCCATGACGGCGAAAGCCTTGAAGGAGCGCAAGGGGAAGCTCGAGAGCGGTAAGTCAGTCAAAACCTCCTCGAAGGTTTCTTCGGCTGAGTCGAAGCATTCGTCTCCTCGCCGTCGAAAACATTCCCATTCTAGATCTCGAAGTAGCTTCCACCATTCGTCGAGATCAAGACACTCAAAAAAGAGACGTCGAAGATCCCCTTCCTCGTCGTCTTCTGTTTCCCCTGAAAGGGTCTCCTGTCCCACAAAACACAGCTCTCAGGCTGAGTGGGAGGAATTCAGAAACAAAATGTTCAGCGTCTTCGAGAAAGCGGCCTCGACCCCCTCGAAGACAGCTGAGGGTGATACCCCGGGTGAAAAACGCAAAAAATCAAAACGCCGCGAGGCGCAGCACCCGGCGAAACATTCAAGCCATCGGGTAAGAAGGCACCATCTTCGCCGAAGATTCTTTCGACGCATGGATCGGCGCCATCGATGCCGTTGTCGAAGGGTTCCTCGACGCATCGGTCGATCGACTCGACGCCGACATCGACGCCGATGAAAGAGAAGACCAAGGCTACTCCACAGCCATCGGTGATTCCAAGGGCCTCCGGAACGACGCCGAGACTGTCGTTGATGTCCTCGAGTAGGATCCCGATCCTCTCGAGTTCTTCAAGACTGCTTCCAGTTTTCTCGGCGCCTTCGTAGCCAGTCACATTTTCTCGCCCAATAATGACAAGTTTGGCTCCTTCTGCCTTAGAGATGGGTTTTACACCATTTCAGAGGTCAGAGTACCCTGGACTAGCTTCAATTTATGAGGAGGGGGAAGATTCTGACCAGGAAACATTTGGGTTACAGAGGACCACACTGCCTATTTCAGAGGATTTCACCTCTGAGGAAAGAAGGTTGAAGGACCTACAGGAGTCACTACATGAGGCAAGTGGGCTGGACACTTCCCCAGAAGTGGAATTTGTTAAGCCAGACCCAGGTGAACATGCCGAAACACCCTATAAAACCCTTATGGCAAGAATTATTGAATTTATTGGTTGGTCTGTGCCTTCGCCTGTTTTTCAACAGGATGACCTAACAGACATATTAGACAAAGGTCCACAGGAGGACCCTGTGGTCCCCTTCCATGCAGCCTTACAAAGGAAAATTACATCTAATTGGAAACTCCTGAAGTTATCCCTGTGGTCAATAAGATTGTCAGCCAAGTATAGGGTAGCGGCTGCTGACCCTGAATACTTATCAAAGCACCCGACTCCAGAGAGCCTGGTGGTTCAAGCGGCAACTTCATCTAGCAGTAGGACCGCTTACCCTACTGTCCCACAGGATAGAGATGACAAGAGGTATGATTCTATGGCAAAGAAAGTCTTCTCTGCTTGTAGTATGGCGTTGAAGTCCATCAACGCCACCTGTACACTCGCCAGGTTCAGTCACACACTGTGGGAGTGTGCTTCATCAGCGGCTGACTGCATACCCGAAGGAGAGGAAAAGGAAGCCTTCCTTAACATTATTAAAGATGGCAAAGGTGCCATGTGCGAATCACTTCAAACTGGCATCGATTCCACTGACAGTATCAGCAGGGCCATGGCGGCAAGTACAACAATCCGCAGGCATGCGTGGTTGCGAAAGTCTGGCTTTGCTCCAGATGTACAGGCCAGACCTTTGAATATGCCCTTTGACGGCTCTTCACTATTCGGAAAAAAAGCTGATGACAGTCTGGAAAAGTTGCAGACTTCTAAAGCAGCAGCAAAATCTTTAGGAGCTGCTATCCGCCAAACTCCTTTTCGCCCCTCGGGAACCTTTGGGAGAGGAAAGTCCTTTCGCTATTATTCCGCATTCGGGAAAGGCAGAGGACAGCCGGCTCAAAGAGGCCAAAGGAGATCCACCCGAGGTGGACGGGACAAAGGTACTAATGCCGCCGCAGCAGGTGCCTCTTTACCCTCGGCATCTGCAACAGCCGCCCCAAACCACTCTGAGGCCTTTCCACACAATACACCTGTAGGGGGCAGGTTAACTCACCATCTGACGGAATGGCAGGCTATAACGTCAGATGCTTGGGCATTAGAGACAGTTGCCCAAGGTTACTGCCTACCCTTTCTACACATCCCTCAGTCATCCACCGGGGAACAGCTCTCTAAAAGTTCTGTATCCGCTCCTCTTGCAGGAAATTATAGACCTGCTAGAGAAAGGTGCCATAGAACCGGAACCTGTAGCGGACAGGAACAAGGGCTGGTACTCCCCCCTACTTTCTCATACCAAAGAAGGACAGAGGACTGAGACCCATCCTGGACTTAGGAGAATTGAACAAGTTCCTCAGGAAGGCCAAGTTCAAGATGGTAACTCTCTCTCAGATCCTTCAGGCCCTCCAGCTCCAGGACTGGCTGGTATATCTGGACCTTCAGGATGCTTATTTCCATGTGCCAATCCATCTCAAACACAGGAAATACCTGAGGTTCGCAATTGGCGACTCTCATTATCAATTTCGAGTTCTGCCATTTGGGTTAACCTCCGCCCTGAGGGTCTTCACCAAGCTGATGTCAGTAGTGGCGGCGAGTTTAAGGAGGGAAGAGATCCATGTCCACCCCTACCTGGACGATTGGCTGATCAGGGCTGTCTTCGAAACAAGCCCGGGCCCAGGTAGCTTATGTCTGCCACTTCCTTCACAAACTGGGCTTCTCCCTCAATTTAAAGAAGTCACAGATGATACCATCACAGAGACTCCAGTTCATTGGAGCGGTCCTGGACACTTCCCTGGGAAAAGTCTTGCCACCAGAGGTGAGGGCTCAAGATATTCTACAGATGGTCGCCAAGTTTCAAAATGCTCAACGTCTCCCAGCCTTCGACTTTTTGAGGTTGCTAGGCCTCATGGTATCCTGCATCTTCCTTGTGCCAGAGGCTCGCCTGAGAATGAGATCTCTTCAGTGGGCACTGAGAAGTCGGTGGTCGCAATTCTCGGGGAGAATGACAGATCTCCTCCGGATTCCGGACAAGGTAGCCCACGATTTTCAATAGTGGGCCTATCCAGAGAACATCTTGAAAGGAGAACTGTTTTGGCAACCATGGCCGGAGATAACAGTAGTCACAGACGCCTCACTCACGGGGTGAGGAGCCCATGCCAACGACTTGACCATCAGCGGTCGTTCGTCTCCATCGGAGTCCAGACTACGCATCAATCTATTGGAGCTGAGAGCGATCAGACTAGCGCTGAAAGCTTTCCTGCCATCAGTACAGGGGAGAAATGTCCTGATAATGACGGACAACATGGTGGCCATGCACTACCTCAACATAAGAGGAGGCGTAGGATCACTACCACTGTGCAGAGAGGCGATGCAGCTCTAGTTTTGGGCAATCCAAGAAGGAATCTCTCTATCGGCAGTCCACCTAGCCGGAGAGAAGACCTTGACAGCGGACGCTCTGAGCAGGCAGAGCAGTCTCCCACGAGTGGGAGCTAGCTCAGGAAGTCCTTCAAGAGATCTTCGTCCTTTGGGGAACCCCTCAGGTGGATCTGTTCACCACAAGCACCAACAGGAAGTGTGATCTGTTCTGTTCAAGGGAATTTCCCCTGAGAGGAGCTCTAGGAGACGTGTTCGTAGTGGACTGGGAGTTTCCAATCCTTTGCGCGTTCCCACCAGTCCCTGTTATTCCTCAAATGATCAGGAGGTTGAGAAGATTCCGGAAAACCATGATCCTAATTGCCCCGGATTGGGCCAGAGGAATGTGGTACCCGGACCTTCTAGATATGTCCATCTGTCCTCCAATCCGTCTTCCACTCAAAGAGAATCTTCTCTCGCAGAAAGGAGGCCAGGTTCTCCATCCAGACACCAGAACCCTCAACCTTCACGCTTGGCTTCTGAAAGGGTGAGGTACAAGGATTGGGATCTCCCTGATGATGTCATGGAGGTGTTGCTTTCGGCCAGAAGGCCAGCAACAAAGTCTTTATACCGCTGCCGTTGGAACAACTTTTGCAGCTGGTGTAGGGAAGAGAATATCAACCCTTTTTCATGTGGTACACCAACGGTGTTATTGTTTCTACTCTACTTGGCAAACTCAGGCTTTCAAGGTGGCACTGTAAAAGGCTATCTCGCAGCGCTTTCTATCTTCAAGCGCACTGCGGAGGACCCATCGTATATCAAACTTCCTCTAGTGATACAATTTCTCAAGGGATTAACTAATGTTTATCCTCCAAAACCATTCCAGGGTCCCTTATGGGACTTAAATTTAGTCTTAAACTTCCTAATGGGCACTCCATTCGAACCACTTCACTCATGTTTGCTGATATTTCTCACGCTTAAAACTGTCCTATTGGTAGCACTAACATCTGCTAGGAGGGTGAGCCAGTCACAAGCTCTCTCCTGTAAGCCTCCACATACAATTTTCCACAAGGACAAATTTGTCCTACAGGTGAAGCCTAATTTCCTCCCAAAGGTGGTTTCTGAATTTCAGATTACTCAGAAAATTACCTTCCCTTCATTCTACCCTCCTCCCCATCCGGGGAAAGAGGAAGAAAGGCTACATAGGCTGGACCCAAGGCGAGCTCTCAGCTTTTACATTAGCAGAATGGCTAGGATCAGGCAAGCAGACCAACTGTTTGTAGGATACTCAGGTCACAAGTTGGGACTACCCATAACAAAACAAACGATCTCCAGGTGGATTGTGCATGGTAATACTCCCCCGCTGCCCCCCTCCACCCCAGGACTGGCTGGTCCCATGAGCGAACTCGCTCAGAAAAGAGGTAAAGATCCTTTGAGGATGCTCCACCCACGTGTGTCCAAAAGGAGGGTAGGTTGCACTCTCTAAGATAAAGTCCTTGACTGCTTCAAAGCCCCGCTTACCATCGGCGGACAAGGCAACGAAGTAGAAATCTAAAGGTGCCCCTTCGATGCCTCCCACCCCCTTGGTGACTCCATCAGCAGCGCAGCCGGCCAAGACAACCTTGTCATCCACTGTCACAATGACGTTGACGAAAGCCCCCATTACCACCCCGTCGACGGATATGATCACTGACCACTACTTCTAATTCAAAGGGAGGGCTGACCACGGAGGTGGTGTCAGCGGCAGCACTACACCCCTGATATATGGGGACTGCCCCACACAAAAAGAGAGAGTAACGCTTCTGCTGACCCTAATAAGGATGCAGAACCACGAGCTGCCCGGGTGTAACCAGTGCAGATTTATACAAGCGCTGAGGAGGGTGACGATAATATGCACAAAGGCAATTATTCGGACCACGAAGGGGGTCCGGTTCCCCTACCTTGCCAGAGGAGGCGCATCACTCCGGAACCTCCACCTCCTGTTTCTTTCACACCTCAGCCGAGGCACATGTCTTTGGACATTCTGACCATGCTTCACATGCTTCTTTTGAAAATTAAACAAAGGCTGCCTCCCATACCGGGCCCTGCTCAGCCTAGGAGTCCCCTAAGACCGCTTCCCGGGGGCCCTGCCCGGCGCAAATCCAAGGACCCAGCTGGCCCAAACAAGTCAACTGACACCTCCCCCTCAGGGATTTAACTCCAGGGGATGCGGCAACACACACGGACATTGATACGGCAGCTATTATGACGCACACCGACGAAGCCGATGACTGGGAGCCAATGAACACGTATGATCCGCACAGGGCCTCTCCACTGGATGAGGTTGGCCCTTTCAACACTATGTCCAGGACCTCAGAACCTTTTCAACTGGTGCCGGAGGAGACTAAAAAGGAAGGTTTCCTTTACAAGCGATGGGAGTCCAGACGGAAGACCATTATATCTGTTCCCTTCCTGGAAGACATCTGGGATGAGAGCCTGACCCTAATGAAGCATCTGAGCACCACTCCACCCAAGCGTGATAGGCTCAAGAAATAAAGGGTACCAGACTCTGCACCCAAGTGCCTAAGGTCCCAGCCTTCACCCAACTCTGGTCTCAGCCGCAGCCAGGGAACGCTCAGCAGACCAGTTCTCGTCCATGGTGACCCCGGATCAGGAGGGGAAAAAGTTGAACGCAATGGGGAAAAGAATCCCTGCTGCCAGCACCATTAAGGCAGCTAACGCCCCGGCCCTTTTATCCTGCTATGATCGCAAACTGTGGTACAAGTTGGGCCCTATTTTACCTCTTACCGGAGGACAAGCAGGTGGAAGCTCTGGAGCTGTTCCAAGAGGGGGAGGTGGCCTCGTACCAAGCCATTACTGTGGTGGTGGACACCAGGTTCCATGAAATGGGCAACAGTGTCGCTTTTCGGCAGGGATGGCTAAAAGCCACCAATTTCGGACCGGACGTTCAGTCCAAGGTGTTTGGTTGCCGTTTGCAGAGAATCTCTTTGGCAAGACCATTGAATTGCTGTAAGTTATCAAGACAGACTAGGAGACAGTATTTCTGCTAGATACCCTACAGCAGCGTCTGTCATCCTTTCGTTCCTCGAGAGGAAGGTACAATATGTCCTTCAAGGGATATACCACCCCTTTTCGATGGCCTTCCCACTCCATCACTCAAGAGGCCTACAGAGGTCGCTCGCAAGCATACAGCAGCGGAGGAGTGTCGGCACCACCCGCAGGGCAGAGCCCCAACCCCGAAACAGGCCTGAACTGGGCATGAAGTCGGGCCCCCACTTGTGCACCCCAGTGGGAGGCCGGCTGGTGAGGTTTGTCAGCGTGTGGAAGGACATCACTGACAGATGGGTGCTGGACGCTCTCGAACAGGGGCACACCTTGGAGTTCTAACGCAGGTGTCCTCTTATTCCCCCGGTGGCTTTACAAGAACATGTAGCGCAGCAGCTGCAGGAAGGCCATGCCATGTTAAAGAAGGGGGCGATAAAGCCGTCCCACAGCACCTCTGGGACTCCAACGTGTACTCCAGATACTTTCTGGTATGAAAGAAGTCAGGTGTGTGGAGGCCGATCCTGGACCTGAGACGCCTAAACAGGTACTTGAAGTCCCAGAAATTCAGGATTGTCACATTGCAGCACGTGCCCCACCAGCTGGAGGAAGGTGACTTTCTGGTGTCGCTGGGTATGGAGGACGCCTACTTCCACATGCCCATCCACCAGAACACAAAGTTCCTGTGGTTTGTGATCCAGGGGCAGAACTATCGGTTCAAGGCACTCCCGTTCGCCCTTAAATTGGCCCAATGGGTCTACAAAAGGCTTGGCTCTGGTGGCGACACCTCTTTATCTCGAGGGCATCCACGTCTACCCATATCTGGATGATTGGCGCATGTGATCCCGCTTCCACGCAATGGCGAAACAAGGGGTGATGGCTGGAAGGTTTTGAATTAATCATAACCTCTGGCATTGCTTGGAGCCATCGCTCTGTTTCTAGGAGCCTATACTCCACATTGTAACTTGTCTGACCTCTCCCTCAGAAGTGATGGCCATCCTAGGGAAGGTGCATCACCTGTCGGCATGGTCGACTACTGTACAAGCTGTCAAGTCGCTGCTGGACATGATGTCCTCCTGCATCAACCTCGTCCTCCTTCGCAGACTACAGATGAGGCCTCTCCAGGACTTTCTTGAGACGAGGTGGTTGCAAGTCTTTGGATCCTGGATGGACAAGATCTTCCTCAACAAGGAGTTTCCGACGAGCAATACAGTGGTGGGGCGTGCATGATCATCTCACGCAAGGGGCTCCATTCCAAGCCCCTCCTTACCTGGAGACGGTCACCACTGGTGCTTCTTTGGACGGTTTGGGAGCACACACTGGACAGTTGCACACCAGAGGCCTCTTGACTGCCAGAAGAAAAGATCCTTCATATCAGCGTTCTGGAGCTTCGGCCATCTTCTGGGCCCTTAAGTTCTTCCTGCAGTCGCTGAGAGCCAAGGTGGTGAGGATCTTCATGGACAACACCACCACCATGTTCTACACCCGGAAGCAGGGTGGAACATGCTTGCTGGTTCTCTCCAGGGAGGCCCAGGATCCGTGGCACTGGGCCATTCGTCAGGACACCTGGCAGGCACCAAGAACACCATTGCAAACTTGCTCACTCAGCAGGGAGCAAAGTTCTTGCAACAATTGGGAGCTTCGCCAGGACCAAGTGGATCTTCTATTGCACAAGTGGGGTCAACCAAGGATCGACAAATTCCAAGTGTCAGAAGTTCGCCAGCAGGTGCCCACAGAAAAGGAGCATGGGGGATGCATTCTCCTCCCTGTGGGAGGGACTTTTCCTGTACACTTTAACACTGTTCCCACTCCTGCTACGAGTGATTAACACACTGTGTCACTGCAGGATGATACTAGTCACTCCGGCGTGGTCGGGGCATCTCTAGCATCCAGACCTGCTATATCTGTCGGCGGCTTTGTCCATCAGGCTGCCACCCCTTCCCAATCTCACCAGAGGGGCAAGGGGTGATTCTACACCACGATCCAGCATCTCTGAACCTCGGGCCTGGCTTCTGCAGCAATAGAATTTGGGCATTATTCTTTACCAGTGGAATATAAGGACATCCTTGCCAAGGCTACAGCCTCTTGTAATACAATGTATAAAGCGCAAAACCACAGCCCGAAGGCATCTGGGCGCTAGCCAAATCAGTAGGGGCAGGGACAGATGGAGACCTCAGAGAACAGACCCTAATGAGTTCAGAACAAGAGAGTTGAGTGCGCTCCGGAATGATGTCTGGAATCTCCCTTTGAGGGTCTGGCAGGGAGTTCCATAGCGCAGGAGCAAGCGCTGAGAAAGAGTGTCCTCCAGCTCGAGCCTTACTGAAACGGGGGACTACCAGCAAATTTGCAGAGGAGGATCGGAGAAGACGCCCTGGACAGTAGGCCTACATCGAAACTATCCCAAAGAACAATGCAAAGTGTCTTAACTTGAATCAGCTCCTCACCAGAAGTCAATGAAGCGTGGCCAGCAAGTGAGGCCGAGGACCGAAAAGGTGCATTAAGCGTTAGGTGCGCAGCAGTGTTCTGGAGGACTTAAAGACGATGGATCAAGAAGTCAGGTTGACCTAGACAGATCCCATTGCAGTAGTCTAAAGTGCCCATAATGGAGGCAGTGATGGCCAAAGCTGCAGAGGCACAAAATGGAGAACTTTTCTAAGCAGTCGAAGTTTATAAAAACCCAACCTGCATACTGCCACAATCTTCCCTTCTCTAGAGCCTGAAGGCAGCAACTTTACCCCTAAGCTCTTTACCTAGCGACTGGGAGCGGGACAGGGACCCAAAGAGTCCATCCAAAAATCACAGTGCCACAAAGTGTTCGACCTGGGGGGGGGGCGGTGGGAGGAAGGGATGACTACCATGATCTCAGTTTTGTTGCCGTTGAGTCTCCGCCAATTCTGAGACATCCAACGGTCAATCTCAAAAAGAAAAGATTTAAACTTAGTGGATCAGAGGCCGAGGCATTAAGTTTGAAAATTGAGTATCATCGGCATAGGTATAGCAACGTATGCCAAAAGACTCAATCAAATTAATCAGTGGACGGAGATAAAGATTAAAAAGCAGAGGTGACCAGGAGGAGCCCTCAGGCACCCCACAACGAATTTGAGTTGGCTGTGCAGAGCAACCTGGCAGACCGTCTGCATACGATCCTTCAGAAAAGAGGAGAACCAGGCCAGGACTGAGCCCGACAATCCCGCCCGTTTCAGGCGCTGCAGCAGGATGGAATGCTTAATGGTGTTGAATGCCGCAGAGAAGTCGAGGAGTATCGAAGCTCCCACCTCCCTGCGGTCCTGGGCCAGAGAGAAATTGTCCAGGATCGAGACCATGACAGATTCCGTACCCATAAGAGGCCTAAAACCAGACTGAAAATGGTGCAGCCTCTCATTGTTCTATAAGAACCTAGAGAGCTGGGGGGGTCACAATAGCTTCCATCAGCTTCATCATTGCTGGAAGCAGAGCAATTGGCTGTTAGCTTGCAGGGGCCAGAGCAAACAAAGAGGGCTTATTCAAGAGTGGGACAACTATGGCATGCTTCAAAGGAGCTGGAATTTCCCCACACTCAAAGGAGTGTCGAAGCGCAACAGTAAAAAGTGAAATGGCATCTACAGGCACTAATTGCAGCATACGCGGTGGCATAGAATGGGCAGGCGACAGTATAACCTCATCAGAAACTGGGTCAAAGCAAGAGAAGTTTACATCACTGAGAAAGGGTTGGGTACAGCTGGGCGGACCCCAGCACAGACGACATAATCAATGGTCCGTTTTTTTCTTTGTGGAGAACATTTTTAAAAATCAGATGGCATCACTAGTTACTTGTGTAAAGGAGTAGACCGAGCCGAAGCTGGGACCAGTAGCTCTTTAGTCACTCTGAACTGTTCATGTGAGGTGCAGGATGAGTTAGTAATGTGGTCAGCATAATGTTGAGATTTAGCTGATTTGACTGCCAGTTTATATTGATTAGAAATCTCTTTATATTCAGCTTTAACAGATGTCTCTTCAACGTTAACATGCTACGGCCATAAGTGGAAGTGGTTCTCTGTGTGGTGTCTGGCTCAGAAGATTTTTCCTCTGCGTGTCACAGCCCACACAGCTCCTACCAGATCTGCGTTCCTTGGCCAAGGCTGGACTGGCGCATGCCTCTATCAAGGTGCACCTGGCTGCCATATCCTGTTGCACGAGGACACCAGGTAGGCCTTCTCTGTGGTCTCACAGGCTCATCAAGGAGTTCCTCAAGGGCCTCTTCAGGACTTTCTTGCTTGTGAAGGCACCTACCACATGTTGGGAACTCCATGTGGTCTTGACTAGACTCACGGGGGCTCCTTTTGAGCCGATGCATCAAGCCCCACTCAAGTTTCTCATGTGGAAGACTGCTTTCCTCTTGGCGATCACCTCGACCAGGCGGGTTCGAGATCCAGGCCTGATCTTGCAAGCAGCCATTCTTGTTCTTCCACACCTCAAGAGTGTTACTTCGTACACACCCCACCTTTATGCCGAAGGCGATGACAGTTTTCCATCTAAATGAGCCTTTGGTGTTGCCTGTCTTCTTCCCGAATCTGTCGCCGCCTGCGGGGAGGGCCTTGATTTCGCTGCACGTAGCTCGTGCCTTGAAGTTTTATGTGGCAAGCACAAAGCGGTTTCGGAAGACTTCTCAATTGTTAGTCAATTTTGGACCTGCGAATCCTGGGAAGGCCTTGTCGAAGGCTTCGATCTCTAGATGGCTCTCCGTCTGCATCATGCACTGTCATCGGGTGGCCAATTCAAGAGCCCATTCCACCAGAGCGATTGCAGCAACGATGGAGTTTCTCTCTTTTGTGCCCCTGCTCAATATCTGCAGGGCTGTTACGTGGAGGTCCATTCACGGGTTCTACTGCGCCGACAGGGATTGCAGGGAGGAGTCACTTGTCGGCTAAGGGGTGCTGCGCAATATGTTCACTCGAGGGGAGTCTGTTCCAGGGGTGAGTGTTTTACTTCTGTTGAGCCTTGCCACCTCCTGTGGTTGTGTATATGTACTGCTGTGTAAACTTTATTCATGAGCATGTGAATCCATGCCAGACCGCATGTTGCAGAAGGAACAAGGTACTTGCCTGTAACTCCTTTTCTCCATAATTGGCCTGGCTGGGATTCGCATGCAAACCCTCCCGCTTTCCCCTCCATGGTTCTTCTTGGTTCATACTGCCACTTTACGTGCTTCCAAATCTGAAGATGGCCACCAGGGGTGGAACATAGGAAGAGGACTCATTGGACGGGGGCAGTATGACCCGAAGTACAGTGATTGGTTTTGAGGAGAAAGAAATACAGTTCTCTCGCTAAAGTGAAAGTTTTTTCTTTTACTGAGGATTCCCAGCCTGTCTGGGAATATTCAGGCACGTGTGAATCCATGCCAGACCCATGCTGGAGAACAGGAGTGAAAGGTAAGTAAGTTGTTCCTTCCTTCCATTATGTTCCTATTTCCAAGTACCATCTGGAATACAAAATGTGCCATTTCTAAACCCTGTTCTTTCACACTTTGCTTTGACAATGTGTCTTTTCTCAGCACAATACTAAAACACATAATACCTCAATTCACTGTATCTTTTTAAATTGAGTTTCCTTTTGAATCACCACTAATCTTAACTGCAATACACACCCTTTGTTCAATGAGAATTCTACAACAAAAATATAATAAACCCTCTTTTAAAACCTAGCTTTAACATAATTCAATCAACTGAAACAAACTTATCTTTTCTCATGAACCTACATCACTTTTTTCAAAACAATTAACATGCCCAACTAAGTATATGGTTTCAACATCTTTTTAAAACAGATTGCCATTTTCTAACCCTTTTTTATGCAACACCAATACCATGAATGTGAAAAAGGGACTAAAATCCCAATCGTCTGCATTCTGTTAAAACTGACCGCCATCTTTGAACTGTAATGTTTTACCACAATTCTAGATATCTTGAATTCACTTGTCCAATTTTCTTTGTTTCCTTTGAAAACTTTATATTGAAGTCACAACCCTTAGTCCCACAACTGATACACATCACAAGTTATTTTGCTCAATAGATATTGTCTATTGGAAATCTATCAAACATCAACAGATCATGAACGTAAAAAGGGGCTACCGTCCTAAACTCCGTTTGTCAAAACACCATTTTGAATCCCTTTTTTTATATAACTAGCATGAACATGTAAAGGGAATACCATCCCAAACCTCAGCTTTGTATCCAAACTAGCCTACATCTGTAAACCATACTTTTTCACCACAATTCTTCTCAGATCCTCTCGTACATTTATCTGGATTTGTTTCCTTCAAAAACTTTTTATATTGAAGTATGTTACAATCCCTAAACTCACTACTAATATACATATCAGAAAAGTTGTTTGACACCAAATTATCCTTTTGAGTTGATTGTGTCCTCCCACGTATTCCTCATCTTTGATATATTCATCTGCTTGCAGCTGTGAACATTTTTTTCATAGGGTCCTCGAATCTTGGACCTCAGCGGCCTCTGTAGTGTCCTTTGCGACATCAAAGCTGATTATATATTGGCACACGCACATGACCGTTACCTCAATTCTGTTTTTTCTGCACTGCTGTGTGCTTCAGAGCTACTCACCTCAGCAATAAAACGTCTTACTTCGAGAAATGGCTTCCACGCCGAAGACTGGCTTCAAGCAGTGTTTGGACTTTGGGGCCAAGATGTCGATTACAGACCCGCACAGTGTTTGTCTGTGGTACTTTGGATCGGGCCACAAGGTCGAGGACTGTCGCACGTGTCAGTCGATAACGGTTAAGGCCTTGCGGGAAAGGAAGGGGATACTTGATGCAGATAAGCCTTCACCCAAATCCCTGGCATTTACCCCTTCTCAGAGGAAATCTTCCTATGAATCGAGAGATGTCTCTCCTGTTAAACATTTGAAACAAAGGCGTTCGGGGTCTGGTTCACGTCACTCCTCCTCTTCCCATAAAAAGGGTAAGAAACAGCGTCACAGGTCCTCGTCGTCTTAATCTTCCTCTTCTGAAAGAGTTAGTTGCCCAAAAAAGAACTTTACTCCAGCAAACATTTGGCTTAAAAATGTTACATGTTAAAAAGGCTCGCTCCTCCGAATGTTCCTTTAAAGGAGTCTGAAAAAAGTGGCCACCCCTCAGCGTCTATTGAGACCGGTAGGGAAAAGTGTCGCCTTCTCGCACGCCTAGGAGCCCTAGAAGAGAGGTTCTGCGACATAACTCGAAGGAATCTTCTTCGCACAAGAAAAAGCCGGTGTCTGTTACCTTGAAACTTTCAGTATTGGCAATTGAAGCCTTCTTTGAAGGATTCAAAATGTTTGTCACCTGAACCTTCAAGACATATCATTCATATTGAGCCTTCGAAGCAACACAAGGTGTCAGCGCATTTGTTGACAGTTTCGAAGAAACCGTGGAGACCTTCAACCTCATCAGAGCATTCTTCGCTCTCGAAGATTGTAAAATCTATTCCTGAGCCTAAATTGTTCCAACTCATTACAAGACCTGATTTCTTTAGGCAAATGGGCTCTACCTTTAAAGATGAGAATGAAGAGGAATCGGCCCCCTTTTTGGTATGAAGATGGAACACCAAATGTCCAGAAGAATTAATCCAAGATGCAGAATCTTGTTGATACATTAAAGGAAACCAGTAGTTGGGGAAACCTCACCAGAGACAGAATTTGGTCATGCTGAAATAACTGGTTACACTGATCCTTCATACAGAATGGTTATTGGTAAAGTAGATGAATATCTGGGATTGTCCAGACCTGTAGCCACTGTGATGATCTTACTGACACATCAGACAGTGGACCAATTAGGGAAGCTTTACTGCCATTTCATGCAGCCCTGAGCGTAAGGGTAATGGAGAACTGGTTGAAACCAGATTCTATGGTATCACTACATATTATCCTCACCAGAAATATCGCCGTATGCAGGGGTTGCGGGGGTGTCCCCCGCAGGTTCCATGCCTTAATATTGCCAGACAAATATGGCGATATTATTGTATGGTGATATTTTTGTGGGGATATTAACACATGAAACCGATTCAATACCATCTGTTAAGTTATTGACAAACATGTACAAGACTGCTTCAGTGGATCCTCCATTTCTGAACAGGTACCCAATGCCTGAAGGTTTAGTGGTTCAAGCAGCAACAGCATCTTCAAAGGCAGCAGCCTATCCTTCTGCTCCAGCAGATGAGGATAGGAGAATTGACTATTTGGCTAAAAGAGTTTTATTGCAGGAAGTAAGGCATTCAAATCTGCCAATGCTACCAGTGCATTAGGGAAATACACTCATACCCTTTGGGGTGTGGTTGCTCTAGCAGCAAAGCACATACCGGAGGGTGAAGAGAGAGAAGGCTGTTTAAGTCTGATACAAGATAACATGAGACAATCTAGTTTAGATACAATGGACTTGACCAGTAGAGCCATGGCTGCCAGTACAGTACTTGGATGCATGTCCTGGCTGAGACGTTAGACATGCCGTTACTTCTCTTTTTGGCAAGAAGGCTGATGGCAGTCTAGAAAAACTGCAAGCTTCCTGAGCTGCAGTAAAATCTTTGGGTGTGGCGATAAGACAACCTCTATCTACAGTTCAAGGATGGAGAGGTTGTTATTTTCATTTCTATTCTTCCATAGCTAGAGGAAGAGGCCAGTTTTCACAAAGCAGTCAAAGAAGACCCAATCGTGGAAAAGGTAGAGGAGGAAGGACTTCCTGTTAAGCACCTGTAGAGTTATCCTCGGCTGAAGGTGGAACAGCGAAATGACTCCTTCAACCACACAACTGTGGTAGGGGGCATACTGTCTTACCATGTCCAGAGTTGGCGAAGCATAACTTCGGATGCATGGGTCCTACAAACAGTAGCAGACGGATACTGCCTACCATTCCTGAAAAGACTTGCCGATTGCCCCCCAAGAGCAAGATCAACTTTGGTTCCCGATCCGCTAATCCAACAGGAGATTTTCACCCTTTTGGAGAAAGGTGCGATGGAATTGATGCCTGTAGGAGAGAGAGACCAAGGTTGGTACTCTCCTTACCATCCCAAAGGAGGACAGACGAGTGTGACCCACCTTGGACTTGAGATTCTTGAACAAGTCCCTCAGGACGGACAAGTTCAACATGGTAACTCTTTTACAGATCCTTTAGGCCTTTTGACTCCAGCTTTGATTGGTGTCACTGGACCTTCAGGATGCTTACCTTTATGTGCCCATACATCAGAAGCACAGAAAGTAACAGGTTCGCGGTTCTCATTATCAGTTTCAAGTTCGGCCATTCGGGCTCACCTCCGCCCCAAGGGTTTTCATCAACCTTATGGCAGTGGTGGCAGCAAGTCTAAGATTGGGGGTGGGCATGGGGGGGTTCACATCTACCCCTACCTGGACGACTGGCTGATCAGAGCTGTTTGTCCGGAACAGTGTCTGGATCATCTGTCGGACCTGTCGCCAACTCCACGAGCTGGGCTTCTCCCTGAACTTCAAGAAGTCCTCTCAGAAGCTTACATTTTTGAAGCAGTCCTGGATTCAGCCTCAGGGGGCCAGGAGTCTGCGGGGATAGAGCCACCCGAGTCAATGGCTCAACATCTTTTGCAGATGGTCTAAAGATTTCAGAGTGCCCAATGTCTTCCAGCCTACGACTTACTCGGCCTCATGGCATCCTGCATTTTTCTGGTGCCAAAAGCCCGTCTGTGAATGAGATCTTTTCAGTGGGCTCTCAGATCCCAGTGGTCTCAATTCTCCAGCAGACTAACGGACCTTCTCCAGGTCCCAACAAAGGTTGCACAGGATCTCCTGTGGTAGGCCAGCCGAAAGACTGAGAGAACCATTTTGGCAGCCATGTCCAGAGACGACCGTTGTGACAGACGCCTCCCTCTCATGATGGGAGCGCACATGAGAGAGCTTTCAAAAGCGGACACTGGTCCCAGTCGGAGTCCAAACTCCATATCAACCTTTTGGAGCTGAAGACAATCAGTCTAGCGCTTATGGCCTTCCTGCTATCAATTGGGGAAAAAGTGTCCTGATAATGACGGACAACACAGTGTCCATGCATTACCTCAACGAGAGGGGGTGTAGGGTCACTGCCCCTGTGCAGAGAGGCAATGCAGCTCTGGTTCTAGGCACTAAGAGAAGGAATAACTCCTGGCAGTTCATTTAACCAGAGATGAACACCACGGCGGACGCTCTGAGCAGAAAGAGCACGATCCCCCACGAGTGGGAACTAGCTCAGGAGGTCCTTCAAGAGATCTTTGCCCTTTGGGGAATTAGTTAAGTGGATCTGTTTGTGACTAGTGTCAACCGGAAGTGTGAGCTGTTCTGCTCCAGGGAATTTCCCCAAAGAGGAGCTCTAAGAGACGCGTTAGTAGTGGACTGGGAATTTCCACAACTGTACGTGTTTCCGCCAGTCCCCCTCATTCCTCAAGTAATACAGAGGTTGAGGAAGTTTAGGAAAGCCATGATCCTCATTTCCCCGGATTGCGCCAGGAGAACGTGGTATCCGGACCTTCTGCAAATGGCCATCTGCCCTCCAATTCGTCTTCCTCAAAGAGGACTTAATCTCGCAAAAGGGAGGTCACATTCTTAACCCACAGATCGAGACTCTCAACCTTCACGCCTGGTATGTGAAAGGGTGAGATATAAAGATTGGGACCTTCCGGAAGATGTTAATGGAAGTGTTGCTTTCGGCGAGAAGACCAGCAACTAAATCCCTGTACCGCTGCTGTTGGAATTCACAGCTGGTGCAGGGAAAAGAAAGTAGATCCTTTCTCATGTAAACTTCCCCAGGTTTGGTCTTTCCTACTTCACTTGACCCTTCTGGGTTGCAAGTAGCCACGGTGAAGGGCTATTTAGCGGCCCTTACAATTGTCAAAAGATCTCCGGATGAGGGATCATATTTTGAGGTACCGATTGTGACACAATTTCTGGAAGGCTTGACAAATTTGTTCCCGCCTACTCCCTTCATCGTGCCATCATGGGATTTAAGCCTGGTACTAAAAGGTCTTATGGGAGCTCCCTTTGAGCCCTTATATTTGAGCCCTTATATTTGTGCCCTTTAAGTATTCTCTCCATAAAAACTGCTTTTTTAGTGGCTATCACATCTGCCCATAGAGTAAGTGAGCTTCGTGCTCCATCTCCCAAACAAGCATTCACGACTCTTTCCAAGGATAAGGTCGTTTTGAGGGTTTAGTCATCTTACTTGCCGAAGGTTGTGTCAGAATTTCATTTGGCCATCTAAGGAGGAAGAGAGACTGCATTGTTTAGACCCAAAGAGGGTTCTAAGCTTCTTTATCACAAGGACTGCAAATATTCAGCAAGATGATCAGCTTTCTGTTGGTCATAGGTTAGGATTAGCTGTCACAAAATAAACCATCTTTAGATGGATTGTGCTGTACACATTGGCTGGCAAAGGTTCACCTGAAGTTCTAAGAGCACATTATACTAGAGGAGTGGCTGCTTTATCTGCTCTTGAAAGAGGTGTACCAGTGAGGGACAATTGCAGGGCGGCAACATGGAAGTCCCTGGAAACATTTAGTAGATTCTACTGTGTAGATTCTTTTTCAGGCGAGGAAGCCAAATTTGGCAAAGCCGTCCTCCACAACAATAAGGTAAATTCCCCAGCTAATGTGATGCATGTTGGAAATCCCCCAGCCACTA
This sequence comes from Ambystoma mexicanum, assembly GCF_040938575.1. NCBI lineage: Eukaryota > Metazoa > Chordata > Amphibia > Caudata > Ambystomatidae > Ambystoma > Ambystoma mexicanum. The sequence goes on from NC_090934.1 coordinate 235,237,652, forward strand.
TGATCTACGCTGATAATGCATCAATGCCGACACCCTCGGCACACCTCGCTAGCTATGCTGACTGGCTGCTGTCGTCTAACCCCAGAAATGCCATTATCAATATTAACTGTGACATTGTGCATAAAAATACTGATACGAGCAAAGCAAGGTCTGACCTTGCTACCCTTACCTCCACCGACCCATCCCCAGCAGCCACTCCTCAGGCCCACCCTCACTAGCCCACACTCAAGGGCTCAATACCCACCACAAACCAAATGGTCCCCAAGAAACAGGGGCCTCCTTCTTCACCACTGTTGAGTTGGGCCCTCATCAACACCCACTCGGTCCCAGCGCACACCCTTGACATCTACGACCTACTCACCTCGTGCAACCTCAATGCCTTAGCCATCTCCGAAACTTGGCTCCAAGACTCTTCTGGCCTGCCATGCTCCCTAGCAATCCCCACGGAATGCACAATCTTTCTAAAATACCACTCCGTTGGCAGGAAGGGGGTGGGGGCGGTCCGGGCCCTCATGGCCAAGTAATCCCTCCCCATCAGGCAGGTCAACGCTTCCCTTGATGGGAATAGTGATATTATATCGCTGAAACTAACCACGGCACCCACCTTCACGATCACTTTCCACATTGTCTACTGGCCACCAGGTCCCTTGATCAGCTTCCAGGAGAATCTCCTCCACGTACTGAGTGACAATATTGTGAACTCCTCAAAAATGATCCTAATGGGTAACCTGAAAATGGGCTACAATAATCCGGAATATTCTAGGGCCTCATAGTTTTCTAAAGCCCTGGAAACCTAGGTTTCTCAGTCCGCATCAACAATCCCACCGATTGCAAAGGTCAGGCATTGGAGTGGATTGCAGACCAACTGCACAACCACTATCCACGCTTACACCCCTTTCCCGAACATCATGTGATCCATTTCACCATCTCTTACCCCAAAAAACTCAAGCCATTAACGGTGCCACTACCTGTTAGGCAAGATTGTATGTAGTCACCCTGTGAGAGACTACACCAGCTTTGTCCCCTTGGCAATAGGTAACCCAACCTTTGGTATAGGCCTGTAGTACATAAGTTGGTAGAGTGGCTGAGCAGCCAGACGTATTTCAAGAGGGGTCAATGTGAGCTCTAGGGTGTTAACGTAGAGTTTCACAATGACAGGTATTCAAATGACACTTATACTCGAGGTTTCTTGATTAAAATAATGTATTAATTTAACAGTTAATTTTAAAATAAGCCTTCTTTAGAAGGGAGCAATATGTAATACTTAAATACACTTAAAAAATACACTCCTTCAGTTAAGTAAGTATATGCCCTTTTGGGATGACACGCAGACTTCCTACACCCGAGGTGACATCAATAGTTAGGACACTGTGGACATTAATATATCACTTTTCACACTTAAAAGGTAATACTGAGGTTATGGCAAAAAGGAAAATGTTAGGGAAGAAAACAATGGTTAACAAGTTTCTCAAACAGGTAAGCACTTAACCCCAGATGCAATATATTTTAACCCTTTCCCAGCTATACAAGTAAGGTATGTCTGACTTTTTATTGAGGGACAGATCAACACAAAGTCAGAGGGTAAGAAGAGTATGCAGGGAGCCAGGACTGCCAATGTCACTTGAGCTGAGGCACTTTAAGATGGCTCAAAAGTCTTGCACAATGTTAAGGAGAGTTTTGTTATGAAAGGAATCACTGTTGGGCCACAAGCTGGGAGGCTTGTGAGGGGCAAAGCTGCAAGCAACTCTGCAAAGGGCAGCAAATGCAAGTCTCCAGTGAGAGCAAGCAAGCTACATGCAACAAGAGGCAAGTACCTCTAGTTACAGTACCTTGAGTCTGAAGAAAAGGTTCCAGCTGGCTTCTGTTGTAGTCCTGCAGATCCTGTAGGTGGCCTCAGTCGCGGGGACAGGAGGGAGGATATCTGGGGATTCCTGCACTACAGTTTGAAGGTCTGCAGCAGCAATGGGCACAATTCAGATGAGCAGCACTTTGCAGTTTCAGCTACTCGCAAATAGCACCACTGTGGTTCTTGGACACCTTGTGTACTTTCCTTGCTTTTGGGGTCCAGCACTCTGTTGAGGTGGCTCAGGCTTGGTTAGTCCTGCTTCGAGGGAGTCTTGAAGATCTTCCTGGAGCTCGGGTCTGGCTTAAACACAATGCACTTGATTCTGGTGTTCCTGTCCCCTGGCACTCTGTTCCTGCAGCAGCAAAGAAGTACAGCCAGCAGAGAAAGGGGCTCCTGTCGAGTTAGTCTTGGGGCTGATTGGTCCCACCAACCCAAGGGGAGAAGTCATCCTTTCTGGGCTTTTCTAGTCGATTAGAAATTCGGAGCTTCAGTACTGCAGCAGGGCTTCACCGGTGAACCAACAGTCCAAGAGGGTGCAGCAAGCTTCTCTTCCAGTTTCTTCTTCGGTTCCTTCGTCCAGTGGTCGACTCTGCCTTCCTTGCAAAAGACCTTGCCTTTTATGCAAGTTGTTCCCATTCATTCGCATCCTAGCCGTCACTCGCATAGCAGGGAGGCTGTACTCCAAAGACAGCCAGCCACCCAATCACCTTTGAGTGCATTCCTGTAACCAAGGAGACTAAGCACGGGGAGTTTCGGGAACCGCACTTGGTTCCTGCCCTGCCAGACGTAGGCTTCACCAGTAAATCCTGCCAAAGATAAAATGAACAAAGGGACCAAACCTGGTTTAGCGCGCAAAGTAAATCTCTCGAGAAGGACCTTTCCAACAAGAAATGGCAGAAAAAGACCAGGGCCACTTTGACAAAATGGGCACCCAAGGGTGCAATACTGTAGCTGCGAATGCAGCCTGCGGTAAAAATGCACAATTGTAGGAAAAGGTTTAATGGCTTTTTCCTACCAAGTTTAATGGCTTTTTGCCCTTTTCTACAATAAATGGCTGCCACCCGCCATTAATTGTAGAAAGGGTAACATAAAAATGGCCACTTAGCCGCAAAAACCTGGAACAATATCCCAAAAGAAATAAGAAACACCAAAGACCACCTACAAGTCAGAAAATTACAAAAAAACCTGGTTCTTCAACATCACAGATTCAAACTGAAAAAGTGAAACAACCAAACGGGAACACAAAGGATGACAAAATTTAAGATAACACTGACAACATCCAGAACCGACTACTCTTACTACTTTTACTGCAACAAGAGAGATGATGATAAGCCGAATAGGACACAAGCGACACCCGTGAGGACAGAAATCAGCACCCCTATCCAACTCCAGCCAACATCACCCGTTTGGCGATACTTGCTACCAGGTATCATACTTGTATAGAGTTGTGTGAATGTTTGCACTTGCCCCACCTGAACTAAGGTGTGGACATTGGCATGGGCATTGACCGGATGGAGTTGTCAATGAAGGCAGGTGCCGCCCCTGGACATAATAGTGGACACTCTGTAAGCTCAAGCTTTGTCTGTTCTATCTGATCCGGGAAGGGATAGACTTTCAATATAGGAAAATAGAGCGTGAATAAACAGGTCGTTAGTTGGACATTTAACACAGTGATTTTAATTAATTTAAGACACTCATAAAACAAGTATTAAATCATAAGACACGCAATCAATGAAAATTTCATAGGAACCTCACGACATATAGTCTACAAAGGGCTAACCTTCATTTGGAGCATAGAAAGAAACAAAAAATGGTGAATCGATATTTGCAATGGTTAGTATATTAACAAATGGTACTAGTTTTGTGACTGTTATACAGAGACATAAAGTCTCGACATGGTTCAATTCTAAAAAGTCACATATACAGAACTTTCATCTGGAGGAAGTTGTGTGCATAGAATTCCTATTCTGCGTCCAGCTTGTGTGAAGGTAGGCAAACGAACACGACTTGTCAAGGTTAAAAAGAGAGAGAATGTCTAAGCTATTACTGCTATTATAGGTCTCAGTGAGTTCAATAGATGAACAGTGAACCAAACTTCAAGGATAAAAATATTTACCTCGGAGTGGTTCTTGTGGGGGCGTACAACTCTTCTCACCTGGACAATTTTACAGACACTTAAGGGGGGTCCCATTATCACGGTTGACCCGGAGCTATTCAAATTGGAACAGGAAACGATCTTCAGAATGAGAAGTGACCTGTATGGCTTGAACGACTCGATAGAATGGAACAAGATAAAAAATGATCCAACTATCTCTGTCCTAGTCGATGCCCGGGGTAGAGCCGTGTGGTTGGTAGTCACCACTCCAGAACGGAACAAGTGAGTAGGGGCTCTGTAACATTGCCCCCGAAAGCAACACAGTAGGACTCCCAGCTGATCCAAATTGATTTATTTTTCAACAGGGAACTAGAAATAATTACTCAACCTCTTTTACAACACATAGGGGCGTGCCAGAGCCTGTGCCGTGTATTCATGTTCTATATTCCTATATTGAAAGCGTTGGCATGTGCCACATCTCGAAGGGGCTGGGTGCAGTAGCATGCATGCGCAATTGAATGCCGACCAGCCACCACATATGGATGGAGTAGTCTTGGCTGACCGATGCCACACAACGATTGGATTGGGAATGCTCTCTAGGCCAGATTTGAAAGGACGCACAAACGCTTGCCTGCCCTGCTTACAGACAGGTGTCATGTAGGTGTCCGGTGCCAAACCTGAGCAAGGTTACGAATGTGAGTGGATGCCATGTGTGAAAGGGACTGAGTGTTGGATGGCCCCAGACACAGATGCTTGCGCACCCCAACTGGAGAGAATACAGAAGTTTAATGCCTCGCTTCCAGACAGCAATGCCAATTAACCAACCCACTAACAATTTCACCCCTCTAAATACACCTCTCAAACTCTAACCAAACACAATCACAAGCCTACAACACAACAATCCACACAAACTTCATTACATTGCAGCAGCAAAACAAACCACACATAGACTCTCACCACAGCACACAGCAACTACCAACCGTAAAACACCCCAAACCCAGCCAGCGGATTTACCGGGCTGAGGCTGCCAACACCACATCACTGCTTTCTTGCACTTTTCCAGCTTATTCCCACTAACCAACCTCCTCCCCTTTTTCAGAGCCACCAGACTGCCGGGGGCCACTCCGGTGGTGATAGTGCGTGGTACAAATATCCTTTAACATTTACATGAACATGAGAAGGTAGACAAAGGGGATACTAAGTAACCCCTCCAGCAGTCTATGTAAGATAGTGTGTGCTGGGTTGGGTCTACAAAGAGAAAATGGTAAGTAAGTACTCTTGAAAACTGTAGTTTATCCAAGAGGAAGGTATTTAAACCTTAGCATAAATCCAAAGGAGTTCTGTGTCACTGCACCGAGGGTGCTATATCACGATACAAATAGTTGATGCCTATGGAGTTTGTCAGACTCAAAAACCAAAAGGAACACAGGGTTCAAATCAAAGAAAAATACATGACAGGGTGGGAACAAGGTCTCACTCTCTCCGGGAAAAAAATCAAAAGTCCTAAAGTCCAGCAAAAGAGCTGAGGGTCTCTAAGGTAGAAGGGAATTAACACAGAATTGAGAATTCTCCCTAACACTACCTCCAGCACTAACGCGCAGCTCCCGCAAGCTAACCAAGCAACGCCTACTTCCATACCGGGATATGCCAGTGCTCAAACTTTTCCTCTCCAAGAATCCATACTTCCTTGCTGACCTACATGCCTCTACATTATCGACGGCATCTGACACTATTGGCCCCCTAATACCTTGCAGAGCAAAACCTGCCGGACATTCTAATACCTGGTTCACCCCGGACTTATTTGAACACTGGAATAAAAAAGGCTTGCTCAATCTACCTGGCATAAAACCCCCTTGGACTACACACCATCCTAAGCCCATTAACAGGCATTTATCTCGGCCAAGTCCACCTCTTTCAACTCAAGAATCACCAATACAAAGTCGGACACCAGAGAGATCTTTGCCATCTTTAAAGAGCTTGAAATGCGGCCACCCTTACACAGACCCTTACTAAAGACACAACCTGGTGCACCAACTCCCAAAGCGTGATGCTCAACTAAATTTTACCTGCTAAACCAAAAAATCTGTTCCAACCAAATTGACTTGAAGTGAGCTCACCTTGGTAGAGCCACAGCCCCTATGGTGATTTTGCAGTCTACCACTGTCCCAACTGTCCCACGGTTTCATTTCAAAGAGATCTTGGAACAAGAAGTACTCTCTCTCATAAAAAAAAACCTTAAACCTTCAAAGTGCAAAGGAGACATCTGCCCTGCCTCCATCGTCAAGGATTGCACCAAAACCCTAATACCGTTCATCACAAACTTCATAAACGCCTCCTTCTCCTCAGGAGTGGTACCATCCAGCCTCAAGGAATCCTGGGTAACCCCCACACCCCTCCTGAAAAAAACCCACCCTGGACCCCTTGGTCCCCAACAACTATAGGCCTGTAACAGCCCCCTTCCGACTGAAAATGCTAGATATAGCCGCAAACCTGCAGGTCTAACACTTCCTAGAAACGTACCACATACTGGGAATATGCCAATCCAGTTTCCACGCTGACCATGGCACTGAATCTGCGCTGCTGGATTTGAAAAACCAGTTAGACACGATCATGAACAGTGGTAAACCAGCCCTGCTCCTCATCCTGGATCTGTCTGCTGCTTTTGACCTAGTGGACCACAAAATACTCTGCCACCACCTCACCGATGCGGTGCACTTCTCTCAAGAAGCAACAAACTGGATTGCCTCATTCCTACAATGAAGTCATGAGTGTTCACAGAATACGCTAGTGCAGCCTCCACTCCCATCCCATGTGGGGTTCAGCAAGGTTCCTGCATCTACCCCACTCTTTATGATATATTCACCAGACTGCTCTTTGACATACTGGACTCCCATCGGCATAGCCTACACCATCTACCCCGATGACGCTCAAGTGCTCCTCGCACTCCAGGCCTGGGAGGCGGCTAGTCGTTGCCTAAATGGGCACAAGACTGAAATCCTACTCGTCGGTCCGCCTGCAGTTCTAAAAAACCTCAATGACCCATAGTCGGCCTTTGATATTTGTAACATCCGGATCCCCGTCTCATCAGTCAAAACCCTTTGAGTGTACCTGGACACCACCCTCTCACTGTCTCGCCAGGTGAACGCTTTAGCATCCTCGGCAGCTTATACAACCAAACTACTGAACTTGGCCAAACCCTTCCTGTCCACCGACAGCTGCCTCACCATCGCCAGGGCAGTCATAGGCTCGAGGTTGGACTACTGCAATGTCCTATTCGCCTGCATCTCCACTAAAAGCATCCAGGAGCAGCTACAGGTTTCCAAAATAGTGCTCTACGAGCTGCCCTCAAGATCCTTAAAAGATAACACATTTCTGCAGCCAGGAGAGCAGCTTATTGGCTGCCCATTGGAGAGCACGTACTATTCAAAACATTGGCTATGCCCCACAAGTGCCCCTCCAACATGGTTCCTGCTTAACTTTCCCAAAAGATCACAAGAGCCTGCTATCAAGAACCCCATATGCCCATCGCCTCATGCTACTCAAAGTCGGGCGTGCCAAAGCGGGTGGTGTGAGTTTACCCCTACATTGCAGCCAAACATTGGAACCCCTTGCTGCTCACCCTGAGAGCTGAGCCATCCTAGTGGCCCTTCCGCAAAGCCCTTAAAGCCTGTCTGTTCGACTAGTTCTGTCTGCAACTACATGTATTCTAGGTCCACTGAATGTACGTTACCAATCAATTCTGCCTGCTTATCTACATTTTATCAATTGTATTCAACTGATCACTGTAACAGCGCCACAATACCCTTGGGCTGCTGTGTGCTTTATAAATGAGTAAAATAAATATAAATATAAACCAATTGTCTTAGTTTCCCGCACCTAGACAAACTGTGTTGCTTAGCCATCTATTGCATCTAGGCGAACTGTTAACAGTATCTTGCATCGCTTGCATTCTGTTAGTCCGCCATTACTGTACTCCGTGAACTAACCCATCTGTCTCATTTTCCAATTCCCTGCTCCCCAGGCACTCGGCCTACTTGTTGCTTATCGACCATAGTCCACATTTACCCCACTTTTACAAGGCAGCCTTTCTGAATTCAGCCTCCATGTGTAAGGTACCATACGTTGCATCATGCCAATTGGGTTAGTCAGCCACAGTTTTCCATCATGGCCAGAGTAGAATTGTGAATATTGGCTTGCGTCCCATCTAGACAGAGCTGTGCATTTTTGCTTGCCCACATCTAGACAGAGCTGTGAATATTAGCTTGCGCCACAGCTAGACAGAACTGTGAATGTTAGCTTGCGCCACAGCTAGACAGAACTGTGAATGTTAGCTTGCGCCACAGCTAGACAGAACTGTGAATGTTAGCCTTGTGTCACAGCTAGACCGAATTGTGGAGATTAGTCATTTGTCACAACAGATAGGACTTTGTAGATTAGCCACATAGAAGAATTTAGCGAGTCACCAAAGAACTAATCCACCCTGCTTCTACTTCCTCAAATACACCACCCAAACACTATACACGCCTACCGGGTTAGCCAACTTATACGTAACACACATCCCACACACACTTGCAACAAACCCAAACGCTGGACCGTACCTGTACATACACAACAAGCCAGTGTTCACAACCTAAACACCTGCCAATCTACACATAAAACACGGACACACCCCAACACAACAAACAGCCCCACAGCAAACACCCCAGGCATTGGACCTTTGCTGTACGGATACAACAAGCTAGTGCACGCCACCTACCATCTGCAAGCCAACACAGATGCCAGTTTCTCCTGGTTCTGGACCTATCCTATCATACTCTTGCGTCCCGTTCCCTTTCCTCCATACTGTATGGGCCTCCCTTCCAAGCGACGGGAGACCGAACCTTTTTCACCAGAAAAATTCTTCTTCCCCTTTAAATTTAGAGGCGCGTAGGGGCGTGGGCCAGGGAGCATGCACTGCCCTGACTGCCCTCCGGTGCCACATCCCAGTTCCCTTTTCCACATCGACGGGAACGGGCCGAATTCACCAGCGCTCCTGGGTTTGGCTTACGGCATGTAATTCCACATGCAGATACTTCTTCTCTTTGTCTTTTTTGTCTTCTCTATCATTCAGGTACTCAGTCCTCAAGCATGACGCTCCTCCCTGGTGCATGTCGACTTCTACAGGGATCAGCAGGTGTCCATCCTGCAACTGGCTCTTACCAACTTCAGACCCCCACGGCCTCTGCCTACGTTGCCTTAGCTCAGACCACGGTTGGCAATCATGTTCGACGTGTGACTTGTTGTCTTCGAAGGCACTGAAGAACAGACTCGCAAGGTGGAGGTCGTATCCTGAGGATCTCAAGAACTTTGTGAAGAATCAAACCAGGCCCAAGGTAGGGCAAAAAAGTTTCCCCGCACCCCGCAAGGGAGACTCCTTCCCAGGGACTCTCCCACGCGGGAGGGACTGGCCAGGTCCTTCTACTGGCACGTGCTCTGAGGCTGCTACACCTACTGGCCTTCGGGTTGAGGGGTCCTCAGATCCTCCAGTGTGCAGTGTCGAGGGTCCGGAAGGTTCTTGTACCGGGTCTACACCCGAGGGGCTATGCCCTTTTACCGGCACAATGGCTGAGGGGCTATGCCCTAATACCGGCAATACGTCCAAGGGGCTATGCGCCAATACTGGCAATACATCCGAGGGGGCACCTAAACGCAGCTTTACCGACCCCCGGTTCGAGGGTCTTGCATCTACCGGGCCGAGCCCCGAAGAGCAGGGTAGGCCTCGTGATCAACACGCAAGAGTCTTGGACGAGGCCGAGCCCAGCAGGCCGAGCAACACGTCGCAGGCACGTGGCAAGCACGTCAACAAAATGGCCACCACGCCAGAAAGGGGCACCCATCCAACGCCATTCCACGAATTCGGCGAAGACCGAGTGTCAAGGTGAGACTGGCTTCAGCCAGATACGTGGCCTACAGTCTACCCTTCATTTCCGCAGGGCAACTCTCCGTTGCGTCCATATGAACAGGGTACAGAGCGGCTCCAGCAGCCCCCTACTACTCCGTCGGTACCCCCTGCCAACTCTTTGGCCAGTGAGGAGGTGCTCTCTGAGATGTTTCTCGGCCTCCTGAGGTCTCCTCAGATGGGGGTTCTAATCAAGGACGCAGTCAGGGAAGTCCTCCCCGCCATCCTAACGGCCCCACAGACGCCTCCATCAGCTCCACAGCCAACTCTGCAACCTCTGCCGCCTCTTCAGCCTCCGGCTGCGGTCCCTGTACCCCAGCCTCTGGCACCATCTACTCCTCCTCCACAAGATCCTCCAGATCCACAGGATACGGATGAGAAGGAGGGTCTGGACACACCATCCTCAGCGAGGGCCTTCCATGAATGTCTTGCTGGCCTGGCGGAGTACCTGGGCCTCCCCCAACGCGAGGTCGAACAGCCGGCAGAGCGGGTTCTGGCTGAAGTCCTCACAAGATGCCCCTCTGCCAGCACTGGTATTCCACTGCAAACCGAGGTAGCCTCTCTGTCCAAGAAGGGTTGGCTCAAGCCCCACTCAGTCCAGGCGGTCAACCGACGCCTGGACGCCAAGTACAGGCAGATGGAGGGGGATACACACTTGCTCTCGACCCATCCTCAGGCACACTCCTCGGTGATCGCTGCAGCGTCACTATACTCCAAGCCTCAGTCGTCCTCAGCCGCCTCCTCTGCAGCGCTGCTAGGCATGGAGGAGAAGCTCTTGGAGGCGTATGGCAAGATCATCTACTCCGCCTCCTTGGACCTGCGTCAGGCCAACGCAGATGCCATGTTGGCTGCCGGCAACCAACGGTTATGGCGGGAAATTGTGGACTTCCTCCTGGAACTCCCCACCCAATGCCAATCATGCTTTAAGGCGGGGCTAGCGAAAGCCAAGCTTGTGGCGCATGACCTTATGGAATCCACAGTGGCTCATATCGATACCTCAAGCCGTGCCATCTGCATTGCCGCGGACATGAGAACAGCCTGGCTCCGGGCAACGAAATTCAACCCTGATGTCCAGGAGCGTATTCTAGATCTACTGTTCGAAGGGGGGCACTCATCCACTCCTCTACGAACGAAGAATGGACAAAAAGAAAAACAGCGCACAAACAGCAAAGTCTTTACCCATTCTTACAAAGACCCCGCCCAAATTGTACACCCAATCTCAGCAGCACTCGGAAAAGGGTCGTACATATGGAGGGTTCGGAGGGTTCTGCGGCTTCCAGGAAGCCGGACCGCTCGCTGTCTTAGAACTGACACAAACAACAAAAAGGAAGGTGGTAAGGGCTTTTTCCAGTCCCCCTCCTCAGCGTCAGCCTCTGAGGGAAAGGAGGCATGACACGCCCCTTCTGGTCCACGTGTCTCCGGTGGGGGGGCAGGCTTGCTCTCCATACAAAATCCTGGCGCCAGAATTTTGCGGACCCCTGGATCCTCTCCGTAGTATCCACAGGGTACCACCTTCCTATCCCAGCCTCACCTCCCTCCTCCCCTCCACTCCCACAGGTTGGGACAGCAACTCTTTTGGAGGAGATCCGCTCGCTCGTAGAGAGCCAGGCAGTGGAGGAAGTCCCAGCCTCCCAGCAAGGTTTTGGCTTCTACTCCAGGATTTTCACCATTCAGAAGAAGAGCCAGGCGGGCCTGGGAGTTGTGCTGGACCTTTCCACCCTCAACCTCTCCCCACCCCTGCAAAAATTAAAGATGGTTACGCCAGCTTTTATAGCAGAGACATTGGACAAGGGAGACTGGATGTGCTCCCTGGACCTGAAGGACGCGTACCTACACGACCCGATTTGGCAGCCCCATCATTCTTTCCTACGGTTTAGGATCATGGGCTACCATTTCCAATACAAAGTCCTTCCATTTGGCCTCAACTCGGCCCCCAGGGCCTTTACCAGACTCATGAATGCTGTGGCGGCCCTCCTTGGAGCGCAGAGCCTCCACATCTACCCATACCTCGATGACTGGCTCATCAGGGCTACATCTCCGGAAGCAGTTCACCACTCTTCCCATGCCCTTATGACCACACTGCACAACCTGGGCTTCTCGCTCAACCTCAAGAAGTCACAGCTGCAGCCTACGCAGACTGACATTCCTGGGGCTCATTTGGGACACGTGCTCTGAGAGGGTCTTCCCATCGGAGGACAAAATCTTGGCCATCAAGAGGGCCAACGCCCACTTCCTCAGCAGAGAAGGGACCTCGGCATGGTGGTACCAACATCTCCTGGCTGTGGTCCTGTTGGCCGTGCCACACACAAGACTAAGGATGAGTAGGATTCAGCTGCACTTCGCTGCCTCATGGAATCGGGAGCGGGGCTCGCAATCTAAGATCAACGTTCCTCCATCTCTCCACCCGGACCTAACTTGGTGGTCCACGGACTGCAACCTACGGACGGGCAAGCCCTTTTGGCTGCCCTCTCCGCAGACCACCATCACCACAGACTCCTCACTCGAGGGCTGGGGAGCCACCCTGGACGATCTCTCGGTCCATGGCACCTGGACTCGACAGGAGCAGGAATACCACATCAATTGGTTGGAGCTGAATGCCATCTGGCTACCGCTGAGAGCATTCCTACCACTTTTTAAGGAAAAGGTTGTCCTCATCCAGACAGACAACTTGACCAGCGTGTACTACATCAACCAGCAGGGAGGCACCAGATCCCCTCCTCTGTGCAGGCTGGCAATCCGCATGTGGGAATGGGCCCTGAAAATGACATTTACCTCTCCGCAGTCAACCTCCCGGGGGAATCCAACCTGGAAGCGGACAGGCTCAGCAGGCTGGGGGCGGACAATTACGAGTAGCAGCTAAACATCCTCATTGTTCAAGAGATCTTAAACCGATGGGGTCATCCCCAAGTGGATTGCTTTGCCACCTGGCACAACAAGAAGTGTCCCCAGTTCGCATTCTGGCAGGGCCAGGGCCCCGGCTCTCTGGGCGACGCAATTCACCTCCAGTGGACCAGCATGAAGGCCTATGCCTTTCTGCCTACTCCCCTGATCCACAGGGTAATTTGCAAGATCAAGGAGTCTCACCGACTCCTCATCATTCTGATAGCTCCATGGTGGCCAGCCAGGCCATGGAGTTCGGAAATTCTCAGCCTCTCGGAGGTACCCCCGATACACCTTCCGACGGGCCCAGCACATCTGGCGCAGCAGGGGGGCAGAATCATCCACCCTGCGGCAGCCCTCAAGGCATGGTACTTGAGCAGGTAACGCTCCGGCACTTTATCCTCTCACTGGCCAATCTGGAGATCATACAGGGCGCCAGGAGCAAAGCCACCAGGACCCAGTACAAAAGCAAATGGACCAGGTTCTGCCACTGGGCAGACTCCAAGGGTATTGACCCCTTGGCCTGCAATTTGGACGACATGCTCTCCTTTTGGCGCACCTCACTCATTCGGGCGTACAGGTGGACACCTGCCATACTTACCTGGCAGCCATTGGGGCTTACAGGAACTCCTCCAACCCTATTGTCAAATATCTGACTGGTTTTGCTAGGCTCTACCCTCCCGTCAAGAGACTGCACCCGGTGTGGGACCGTAACATAGTCTTGGGCGCCCTGGCGCACAAACCATTCGAGCCAATGGCATCCGTGGACATTAGGCTGTTCACCATCAAGATGTGTCTTACCTCGTAGTAGGTCTTACCTCGGCTCGCAGAGTCAGCAAGATCCAGGCGCTGGTCGCCTCTGAACCATATACCACCTTTTCACAAGGACAAGGTGGTCATGCGGACGCACCTGGAATTTCTGCCCAAGGTTTCATCTGCTTTTCACTTGAACAAAGAAATAGTCCTTCCTACATTCTTTCCCAATCCCAAGGACGAAGCACAGAGAGTGCTGCACTGCCTGGTCAGAACCAGGGGCTTCCGCAAGTCAGACGCTCTGTCACATTCGGAGGCTCGAGGCCAGGCTATTAGGCCTCTAAGGCCTCCATATCCCACTGGATGGTCTCTGCCAAGAAGGAAGCGTTCCAGGGCCAGCACAAGCCGCTCCCGGCCAACATGCATGCCCACGCAGTCAGGGCCAAGGCAACAGCCATCGCATTCCAGCACAATGTCCCTTGGCAAGTCATAAGCAGGGCGGCCACTTGGGCCTCTCCCTCGGCTTTCTGCAAGCATTACTGTTTGGATGCCGGCTCTAGATCTGATGCGACTTTCGGACAGGCGGTTCTCAGGAACCTATTTGTAGCCCCAGGGTGGAGAGAAGACCCTCCTTAAGCAATCAGTTGTAATAGCCCATACAGTATGGAGGAAAGGGGACGTAAGAGTAATTATGTTACTCACCGTAGTGACTAACATACTCTTAGTCCATAGTCCCCTAATAATACTGGTGTCATTAGGCAATGTTAAATCTATTGTCGATGTGTCAATGGGGACTGAGGTGTGGCGCCGGAGGGCGGAGTCAGGGCATTGCAGGCTCCCTGGCCGCGCCTCCTAATTTAAAGGGGAAGAAGGTTTTTTCTGGTGAAAAAGGTTCTGTCTCCCGTCCCTTGGAAGGGACGCCCATACAGTATGGAGGAAAGGGGTCTATGGACTAAGAGTAAGTCAGTCACTACGGTGAGTAACTTATAATTTCTTCCCTCGCAAACTAATCCTACCCTCTTTCTTGCAGAGCCACATGAGTGCCTGGAGACTGCCTCTGGGTGGTATCGGTGCGCGGTATGAGGTTTAAGTTACTTAACTGTAACTATTGTTATCCAGCATGGGTCTGGCATGGATTCACTTGCTCATGAATATTCCCTGTCAGGCTTGGAATCTTTGGTAAAAGAAAAACTTCTCCTCTAAACCAATCACTGTCATCTGGGTCATACTGCCCCCATTTGTTAGGAAAGATTTCATTTTATGTGTAATTTTCCCTCCAGTTGTACATCCCCAAACCTTTTGCTGCTGTTTAGACACCATAGACTGACTTTGGCAGAGAAGCACAGCCTTCAGCTGCACTCCTGTGGGCTTTCACTCACTTTTTATGGGGAAACTGATATGCCCTTAAGACAGTCAGTACTGGGAGTTTTTGTTTCCCTTAGTCCTTTTCCAATGTTGCAACTTTTGTGCAACATGTAACAAGTGCACAATGTACCTTACAGTACAGTGTACTTGGGTCTCATAGTCCATTACACAAACGACCCTAAATACACTCAATGGACTTTTGTGAGATGTGCAGATGTGTCATGGACAGGACTGGTGGCAGCTTATCTTTGCATGTAATTTTAACCCTTTCCTGTCATATTAGCCACGTTAACCGTGAATAGGTGGCCTGGCTCCAAAATGGCCATGCCACGAGGTTCTTTGTCTAGTCCTTTGGCCATCTTGCCCCTTTGCCTTCCCCAGGTCGAGCCGACCGGGGTCAATCCTTATTTGGACATGCAGTCTCCCGCGAAACGCCAAGCTTTCGCGGGCTTCTGTATGCATTGTGTGTGCCTCCAGGATGTGGGCTGGGGAGTCTACCCCCAATACACATCCTGGGTGACAAAGAGTCTGGAGTGCTGTGAATGCCTGGGACTACGGTGGTACGTGATTGGTCCATGTATGGAGTGTGTGTTTGTGAGTAGATCTCCCATTGGGTCCTCTTCGTTTTGGCGCAAGGGGAACTTTGGATAAGAGGAGGCCAAAAACACCCATACCATGTTGATCTCTGGAGTTCTCACTGAACGAAGGATAGGATCCAAGTATCCTGAAACTAAGAAGCTTGAGTCGAGGAACCACTGGGACTCCTCTGCATCTGGTCATCCTAGAAGGTCTACGAAGGTGCTTCGACCCATTAGAATAGTGGGACCAACTATTCTCGGCACCTTCAACAAACCCTGCAAGTAAGCCTTCTCGGAAGTATCCCTGGGCCAACCAGTGGGCTGACCAGTTTACGCAGGACCTTTGCTCTGTCTCCACTGTCATTTCGAGGAGGCCCTCAAAACTTGGTATACTGCTAGCCCCGTGTCCACGGCACCCTCACACTGAGTTTCGTACACTTGCCGTTCCCAGGTCTGCAGTGAGACCAGTGTGCCAGGACCGGATTACGCGGTTACCCTGCCGCGGCAAAAACCTTTGCAGGTACATTGCATTTGTGTCCCTCTTGCCCCTGAAGCCTGCTGTAGTGAAACTAGGGCGATTCATCCACCCATAGCGGAGAAATCGCCACTCTCTCATTTGGGAATCTTCACTGTAACTTCGGACCTGAAAGCCGCAGAGTCGTCATATTACCACAGTGGAACCCGCAACCAAAGTGGACTCGACTGGCAAAGTTTGGTCAGAAGTGTGCCTGGGGCCAGTGAGTAACCCTAACCTTAACCAGTGGCCCTTAGCGCCTCCATCCATTATTACGCACAAGTGGCCCCTGGGGGTCCCCTCACCTTTCCACTGCTAGTGCGAACTAGCGATTCCATCCCGCACTCTGGAACTGCCTCTGCCTTCCAGTGGAGGTCCTCCCTAAGTAGTGGGAACTTATTCTTCATCGACTCATCCACCTTCCCGAGCTGCTAGAGACCCCTGAAGAGACCCTGAATTGCCCATTGGAACAACTGCGTGCGCTTGCACTACATGTACTATTGAGCATAAGGCTCCTCTCTTCTTAGGGTTTGAACTGCCTCGGGTGTGTTGTTGATGTCGAAGGGGCCTAAAGACTATCTGCACTGCCTGTTTTCTTCCCATCTAGGTTGTGGAAATATTTTGTGCAGAGAACCCTTTAGACCCCAATGATCTTGTATATATCTGATTGATTGTATTGTGTAGTTTACTTAGTATTGCTGTAATTCTTTTGCTATGGTCTGAGTTACAAAGGCTTAGTAATAAATGTGTTTATATTTTTGATATAACACCTGTCTGGGAGTCATTTGTAAGTGTCCTTGCTTTGTGAGCTCATTGAGGTCTTTCAGTCACCCTTTCACCCCTCCTAAAACTTAGTCTTGAACGCCAGCCATAGCTACCTTGTTTGGTCTGGCTTGTCCAGAGGTTACCCTGTTCCAAGAAACTAGGCTGGCCTTCTGAACATCTGCCCACGAGGTCAGAGTTCAGAAATCCATCTCAACACCATCCAATGACAGTCCTCTCTCTAAACTCCACCCCCAGTGGCTATCTTCAGATTTGGTAAGCACATAAAGTGGCAGTAGGAACGAAGAAGAGCCAAAGAGGGGAAATAGGGAGGGTTGGAATGTGAATCCACGGTACACCCATGCTGCAGTACAATAGTTAAAGGTAAGTAACTTAAACCTTCTCCAACATGGGTTTTGACATGGATTCAGATGCTCGTGAAGAACAATTATACAGCAGTAGATATACACAACCACGGGAGGTGGCAAGGCTCAACAGAAGCAATAAACACTCGCCTCTGGAAAAGGGTTACCTCAAACAGGTTGCATAGCACAACTTGGCAGACTCACAGTAGAACCTTGTGAAGGTGTGCGTGGACCTCCACGTAGCAGCACTGTAGATGTCGAGCAGGGGCACACCAGAGAGAAATGCCGTAGTTGATGCAAAGGCTCTGGTGGAATGGTCTCTCAGATGGCCTGGCAAAGCCCTGCTAGCCAGTCGATCACAGTGCATGATGCAGCCAGAGAGCCACCTGGAGATGGAAGCCTTAGACAAGGCCTTTCCCTGATTTACAGGTCCAAAGTTGACGAACAACTGAGAAGGCTTCCGAAAATCCTTTGTATGTGACATGTAGAATTTCAAGGCACGAGCAACATCCAGCAAATGCAAGGCCCTCTCCGCCAGCGACGACTGATTCAGAAAAAATACAGGTAACACCAAAGTTTTGTTGAGGTGGAATTCTGACAGTACCTTTGGCATAAAGGTGGGTTGTGTACGCATTACTACCCTTAAAGCGTGGGAAGACAAGTAAGGCTGCTTGCAAGACAGGGCCTGAATCTCCCCAACCCGCCTGGCTAGGTGATGGCCACGACGAAAGCCGTCTTTCATGAGAGGAACATGAACGAAGCCCGATGCATAGGTTCGGCGGGCGCTCCCATGAGCTTATTTAGCACAACATTGAGCTCCCAAGCCAGGGCAGGAGCCTTCACCGCCAGGAAAGTCCTGAAGAGCAAGTTGAGGAACTCCTTGACGAGTCTGTGAGAACACAGCAAAGGTCTGCCCAGAGACCTGGTGTACCTTGATATGGTGGCGAGATGCACCTTGATAGAGGCGTGAGCCAGTCCCACTTTGGCCAAGGAAAGCAAGTATGGCAGAAGTTGCTGAGCTTTGACATGCAGAGGGGTAATCTTCAGAGTCCGGCACCACACTGAGAAGCGTTTCCATTTATGTCTGTAGCACTTCAACGTTGTTGAGGCTCTGGCCAGGATGGCCCTACATTATCTATTTATTACATTTATTATATGCCTCAGACCCTGAGGTATCACGGCGTTGTTACAGACAGTTGGTTATTACAAAAATTATTACAAACGAACAGTAGGGAATAGGGCAATAGGTAATGAGACTGAGGGTACAGACATAGTTCCGTAAGGGGGTACAATGTCATATCATGTGTACATATTGAGTAGGTAAGCATAGTTGAAGTCTAGTTGGGATAAGGCTTGGTCTATGGAAATTGGTTGAATAGCCAGGTGTTTTTCTTTTTTTTTCTTTTTTCAAACGCTGAAAGATTCTTCATTCTTGATGTTTGTCGGGGGAACGTTCCAGTGGCTGGGGGCCAGGACTTTGAAGCTGCTGCCACCAGCTCTCGGGCTTTTGTATCGTGGAATTTCAAGGAGAGAATTATTGCTAGATCTGAGGGTTCTGGTGGAGGATTTATTTCATGACTGTGTTATTGATATATTTGGGGGCTTTATTGGAGATGCATTTATGTGTGATGCATAGGGGTTTGAATAAGATTCTCACCTTGATGGGGAGCCAGTGATTGTCTCTCCTGGTTTTGGAGATATGGTTGTTTTTTTAATTTTGTATTCCTAGTGCTGCATGTAAAGCTTTGTTCTGCAAGAGTTGCAGTTTGGCAAGGTTAGTGTTGGACGTGTCTAGAAGGAGTATGTTGCAGTAGTCTAGCTTTGAGAGTATTAGTGCTCTCGCTAGGGTAACAGTTATTGGGTGTGAGGAATTTGCGACTTAGGGCAATAAGTTTGGCAGTGTAGGAGGTGGCTGAGGAGAGGGCATTTACTTGTTTGGTCATTGTTGGATTGGCGTCCAGGAAGACACCAAGGGTTTAAGCCTGTTTGAGTACTGGTATTGTAGTGCCATCAATGATTAATGATGCATAGTCCGACTGTAGGGCGTTAATTTTAGTTGAGGATCCCACTATGAGCAACTGTTTTTTCGTCATTGAGACAGAGGCTGTTATGGACCATCAGTTTTGAATTAAAACGTAGATTTGATTGATGTGTAGGGTGTCCTGCTTGTAGTTACCTGAAAGGGGAATAAGGATCTGGGTGACATCAGCAAAATTGGTATAGATGACACCCATGGCATCCAATGCTGCAAATAATAGTTTTGTATAGGCATTATAGAGGGTGGGTGATGGGCAGGATCTTTGGGGAACGCCTATGGAGACTGGTATGGGGTCAGCCACCTCTTTGCCAATCGACACTCGATGGCCTATCTGCTAAGAAAGATTTTACCCATAAAGTAGCATGCTTAGAAAAGTTGAAGTCATTGGTTAGAGTGGCACATGGTTTGTTGTGATCTACTAAATCGAATGCAGCAGAGAGATCTAACAGCATTAGAAGGCAAAGTTTTCCAGTTTCCTGTTACACTCACCTGGCTCCCACAGGGGCATCGATCGGACCCAGACAGCTGCAACCTCCTCCAACATGAAGCATAGTGCAGAGATGACAGACTGGACTGGACCGCCTAATCTCGTCTGCTTGACCCGTAGAAGTATTCTCCTGCAAGTGGAGAAAGGGATTTAGCCACCCGTGGATTTTAGTAATGGCACCCCACTGTTCTCCCCACTAATCACCACCGATATTCACTTTCACCTTATGTTTGTAAATGATGAGCTCCCCATCCTGCGTGAAATGCAGTGGCGCGTAGATACCAGTTACTTCACTGGTTTGAAGGTGTTGGAAGAGTTCCGGATGAATATTGACTCCGGGGTTCCAGGCGAGAACCCGTAAGTATAAAGTTCAAAAGAGTTCAATATGTCCAATGTTCACTCTTGTACATTCCTTTCTTGTGTTGCAACTGGTTCCAAGGGAAGATTGTCTTGTGGCAGCTGATGGTGTTCAGGTAAGAGTCTATTACCCAACATTGTCCGGCAAAAGATGCGTGTGTTTAAATTGCTGGTTTCTCTCTCCTTACAGGTGCGACATAAGAAGTTGCGGATTGTTACAGAATAATGTCTCCGGTTGTTAATCAGGTAAGTCTATGGTGAAGAGGTTGTATTTGTTAGCTCTCTCGGCTCACCTTATGTTTCTTTTGTCCCCTAGATGGTGGGATTCGGCAGAGAAAATGATGGAGGCTGCGCCGGATCGAAAAATGCTGTGAGGACTGGTGAGTATGGCACGGCGCTGCTGCTGGCGATGCGACGCGTGTAGAATAATGTCCTTTTCAAGTTTGAAGACGTGATGGATCTGGAATTCAGGTAAGGATTGAAATAATATCTGTTTTCTAACCTTTCCTTCTTCTTTCTTCTATTGCTAGGAGTTCTGGATTCGAGACGGG
This sequence comes from Ambystoma mexicanum, assembly GCF_040938575.1. NCBI lineage: Eukaryota > Metazoa > Chordata > Amphibia > Caudata > Ambystomatidae > Ambystoma > Ambystoma mexicanum. Next base: position 235,258,181 of record NC_090934.1, read on the forward strand.
CGTGGCTGAAGACTGGATGCTGACTGCAGGCACGGTGAGCATTACGCTGCTGGATGCAGAATAACGCGAAGCATGTGATGCTGTTCGGGCGTGGTTTAAATAGCCTCCAAAGTAGTTCTAGGTAAGAAGTCCCTAGAACTACACCCGAGTAAAAAATAGTCCCTGTAGTAAAATAGTCCCATTCAGGCCTCACGTTGGCTTGGATTCATTTGCAGCATGGTCTGCATGAGGTAAGTAAAGTCTGAGCCTGGCGCCTATGGCGCCAGGACTGATTTCTATTATGAGCCTGGCGCCTAAGGCGAAACGGAAATGAGGAACATGCCTTGACGAATGGCCCACTGCCACAAGTCTTAGGCCTCTTTGGAGAGTGCCGAAGACAGGGTCCCCCCTGTTTCCGGATGTAGAACATGGTCATGGTGTTGTCACTGAAGGTCCTCACCACCTTGTCCTTCAATGACAGCAGAAAAGACTTGAGGGCCCAGAACATAGCCCGAAGCTCCAGGGCGTTAATGTGTAGGTCCCTTTCCTCTGGTTGCCAGAGGCATCTGGCGTGCAACTGATTGGTGTGGGCTCCCCACCCCTCTAGAGGGGCGTCTGTGGTGACATTCTCATGGTAAGGAGGAATCTGAAGCTCCCTAGACGAGGTGTTGCCGCACCACCCGCACCACTGTATCGCCTGTTGGAACTCTTCGTTGAGGTAAAGTTTCCTGACACTTGCATCCACCTCGCATCTAGGAACTCCTGGAAATGCCTCATGCGCAATCTGCCGAGGCGAAGGAGGTTGATGCAGGGGGACAACATGCCCAGAAGCGACTTGATGTATCACACCGTCGCTGCCTGGGCCGGCGACAAGCGATAAACCTTGCCTTGTATGGATTTCACCCTCTCCTCCGAGGGGGACGTCAAGCACATCACTGTGTTTAGTCATGCACTCAGAAATAGAGCGTCCTGAGATGGCTTCAAGCAAGACTTAGGTTAATGGGATACTCCAGCTCCGTCAACAGACGTACGGTCTTGGCTGCGTGCTCACTTGCCAGAAATTGTGAGCGGGAACGTACCAGCCAGTCGTCCAGGTAGGAGTATACGTGGATGCCCTGCAGACAAAGATGTACCGCCATCAGGGCCAGGCACTACGTAAACACCCTTGTGCTGACTTCAGGCCAAAAGGCAGATCCTTCAACTGGTAGTGCTGACCCTGAATTATGAATCACAGGAACGTAGTGCTTTTTGTTAATGGGGATGTGGAAGTAGGCGTCCTTCAGGTCCAGCAATGTTAGAAAATCTCCCTGTTCCAGCTGCCAAAGCACATGCTGCAGCATGAGCATCCAGAACCTTTGGGACTTTAAAAGAATGGTTCGGTAAAATGTTTTATTGTCCCTAAGGTTCGGCCATGTGTTAATAATAATGCGATGGATCGTACAAACCTTTCCTATGCACCTTACCCAAGTTTTCGTTTCTTGAACGCAAGCCAAATCAGGCAGCAGGGCGCATCCATTTTGTGATAATTTTATCACTTGCCGCATCGCCCTGGGTGACCTGCGTTTGCGGCACTAAATCCTATCCCCCGCCCCTGAGCCTGACGTCACTAGACGCGTACCGCCCATTTCAGAACGCCAAAGCATGTCTTGTGTCAACATTCTCTGCGCCTCCACTAATGACGTGTCGCCATGGAAATGGAAGGAAGCCTCTTTCCAAGACAAGTATAAACAGACCGTTTTACAACACACAGCAGCAGATTTTCTATTGCATTCCTCACACTATTTCTTTGAGTATTTTGTGACTCGTTTCTGTGCTCTGGTCAGCCACCTTCATCGCTTGTAGCCCGTGTGAACAGATACCAGTACCACCGCTATCAATTATTTTCGTTTATTTACCACATAATGGCTACAATAATGCCCTACCTGTATGAGCCCGAGTATTCAGAGGAGGAATTACTGGAAAGAGCAAGCTCTGTAGACGATGGGGATTTGGACAACAGTTGGGCGGTCGTGTCAACAGATGAAGAGCCTGGGCCTAGTCGCATGGACGGTGTTTCCACCTGGTGTAGCTGCAATTGGTGCACGCTAATGCCAACCAAGGAGGAGAACTGCTGCTGCCGAGAAACCTTTGGATGCTTGTCCTACATATCGCAAGGCGATCCCCAGCCGCAATGCGTTACCGAGCTGCCAGACTTCACGGCAGTCTGCCTCACACGGTCCGTGTTGAGGATTTTGATGGTGCTTATGCACGAACTTCGCGCAACAGTTCGGCTTTGTAATCCAAGTAAGTATAGTCTGGTTGTGATGTCAGTAAGGCCACTACTATTTCTTGTTTGTCCCCCATATTCTCATAACTTCAATATATCATTGTGATATCAGTTTAGTCTTGCAATTCTCCAGTAAAAGTCACATAAAAGTCGTTCAAAATACCCGCCTGTGTCGTTGATGCCATTAGACAAACTTTCCCCAGTGACAGCGGTCAGTACAGGGGATTTTCCCTCGCTGAGCTGCAACCAGACCTTAACAATGTATGTTTGTGCCATCAAAATAAGAAATCAAATAAAATACAACATATTATTTATCAATGGTTGTTTCATTTTTTAAGTGAATCAAGTGTGTTTCCATTCCGCAGTGTCCGGTGCCTTGTCTGCATGCCTCCCGGCCCATCCATCCCACCCCCCACTATCAAAGGCAGTTCGCACCAGTGGAAGTGTGCTGGCAAGGGGTGCTGGCAGGGGTGCGAACGGCCAAGGTGCCAAACAACATGTACACTTCAAAAGGTATCTTACGCCCAGGGGCCATTGTTCATATGGCCTCCTCAGACTGTCTCCCCAGGCAGGCTCCCCTTCAGGGAGGCCGCGCCCCCACGACATATACACATCATTCATTCATTTAAACACCCCTTTTTGGTATTCTTTATAAACCACTTGATATTTCCCATGAGAACATCTTTGAGCACTGCAATTCAACTTGTGAACGTGCTACTCTGTGACCGCTTGGAGTGAACTCATCAGTGTGCTACGTGTGAACATCTCCCTGTTCTCCTGCCACTAATTACTCCGCTTGCTGAATCTAACTGTTTGTTGGTCAAGGTAAGGGCATGTATCCTAATCGTATCTACTTCAATTGTAAAATTTATATCTAATTCGAAAGTAACATACTCAGTAGTGCTATGTTAATTTGTGTCATTGCTATTGATTTGAGTATCTTTTGTTATGTTATCGATATATCAATTTTCATCAATGTCAATTGGCATGGTATTGTAGCCTTCGCGTAGTGTCTATAGTATAAGCATGTTTCCTTTTTATGCACGATAGAACATTCAAGGGACGAGTAACATGGTCTGATTTTCAACACATCAATGAATTGTTTGTGAAAGTTATCCTATAATATAGCCGCACACGCCGCTCTGGTTTAGCTGTGGTGCCCAAAAAAAAGCGTGCTATGAACAATGCATGGTCCAATTCCTGCTTTCTCTCATTTTTATGCAAAATAAATTTCGAATAATGTTGACCTTTTATTTTGCAGAATTTACAACAATGCCTGCATGTTATGTTTTCGGTTACCCTTCCAAGACCCATGACAAATCCGAAGGCATTACAATGCATGTATTCCCCAAGACTGTTGATCGAAGAAGAGAATGGGTCAGACATTGCTTATATCCACAGGGAGAGCTTGAAAGTAGAGTCAAACAAGTCTTGGAGGACAAGAGGATTCATCGATACCGCATCTGCAGCCTGCACTTCAACCTGGATATGTATGACACATCCTTGTACACAAAGAGGAATCAACCGAGAACAACTCTAAAATTGCTTGCAAACGCTATTCCGACTATATCCGTTCACATGCCGCCACAGGTGAGACACGCTTCCTGATGTAGCTTTACGCCGAGATTTTCGGTGCAAATGTCACTTATAATACTTTCGATATTTGTGATTGATTGAATAGCTGTTTAAATAATGACTATTTTGCTAAACATCAGTCCTTGTTTTTTAGAACCCAAAAAATCAATTTATGGGGCCAGATGGCCATTCTATATTATGCATTTACACGAGCCTAATTTTATCGTAGTCAGTCTCCTTACATGCCACTTTTTAATGTTGGAATTTCTAAATCGAATAATACTTTCCCTTTACAATTCCATGACTATTCACCAAACATGAAGCAACAAGATTCAACATCCTTGTCTTGCCTGGAGTTATCAATCACTTCCAGCTCGTATCGGGTAATCTTACCTAGCTATTCTGTTCCAGACTGGTTTTAAGCACGGAATTCTACATAACGTGATCATATTTTCACAACGTATCATTGCTTTACAAAATGTTTTTCGTGGTTTGATATTTACCTTTGTCGTCTTTACAAAGTGTGTGTCCAGTTTTCAATATTTTTGTCATTACTAATGCAAGTACTGTGTTTCAGGGAAATGTTGAAGCGTCCACTACAATTACAACATCCCTCTAAGTAGATCCGGTGACAGTGGTATGGGTCTTCACAGTTCAATTGGACGAGATAATCTGATCATTTTTACATATCTTGTAATTGTTTTACACAATGTTTCATTCCTAATTTTCTATTGATATGTACCTTCGTCGTCTTTCCAAAGTGTGTGTCCAGTTGTCTATATTTTCGTCATTACTAATGCAAGTACTACATTTCAGGGAGCTGCTGAGGCGTCCTCTACAATTACATTATCCCTTGTAGTTGTTCCGGAACCAGACCTTAAAGTAGATCAGGAGCCAGAGGTATGCGTACTGACAGTACCATCTAATGAAAGAAAGTAGGTCTAATTGTATGCGTAATGCAAATGACTTATTTTGTATGGATACTATTTTTTTTGTAGGCATGTATACAAGATCCGTATATTGAACCGGAGGCACGTGGATCTGAGTCGGTGCGCCAGCTTGCTGATGTTGATGTTAGAGTAAAGAAGGTTTCAAAGAAAAGAAATAAAAATAAGGTTAGTTACAATCACTTTATATTGATGGCAATTGTTTTGTGCTGAGGCCTTCATTATATGTTAAATGTAAATTGTGCAACACTGTATGTATGATTTACACTGACCATCCCGTTTCCCATCTGTCCTGTAGTTGCCAGATGGAGTATGGGCAATGCAGACACAGACAGCGATACAAATGACAGATGCAGCTTGCCAAACTGATTTCACCATGGAGGAACTATTAATTGAGGCGCGGCGTGTTCACACACGAGATGCCTATGTCCAATGGCCAGAAAATGAATTTAATAGGACCGGCGATCCCAGCAAAGTGTTTTTGGACCATTGCTACAATGCGCCAGCTCTGCCACAGGAAGGTGAAATTGCATTTATCGATAAGAGTTTAACATTACTAGATGAGCACTTGACACAATCGACACCCGCCAAAGAAATACCCCCCCAAAAACAGTCCACATTGATGTTTTCTCCTATCCATGTTCAAGTAACAGATGTTGAAATGACAGAGACTGAAGCATTAACACTGTTGACCGACGAAACAGACAAAGATATCGACTGTAGTATGTTCAGTTTGGCTGATATGTCGTCCACGTTTACGCACGAAACAGTGTTGCCGGATGACAGTCTAATAAAAGATGCCAAATACATAGTATTCGACAGCAGCTTGATGGAGCTTATGAAAATGCTGAACTGTGTGCATTTAGTGCGAGGGGGAAGTATGTGGAAAGCCATTGGTGAGCGCGACTCGTCTAACAAAAGGCAGTAACCTCAAAATACATGCCACCTGTGAAAAGTCACATAAACAATTTTCATGGTCTGCTCAACCGATGCTGGGGAAACTGCCCGCTGGCAATCTGTGTGAAGCAGCTTTACTTTTCAGTGGCTCTAATTTCATGAAGTTATCCAGTTTCTTTAAGTTTGTGTGACTCCATTTCATTTCTAAAACGCAATACTACAAATACCAACGTGAATATCTATTCCCTGCCATTAGTGATGCTTGGAAAATTGAACAATTGGCTTTTCAAAGTACATTCCCCGACAAACGGTTCAGGCTAGCCGGCGATGGACAGTGTGACAGCCCAGGATTTTCAGCTAAGTACTGCACCTACCATTTTCAGGACATGGAAAGCAAGATAATTGTGAGTTCGGTGATCGTGCAGGTGTCCCAATGTAAATCATCAGTGGCCATGGAGAAACTTGGTTTTATAAAATCAATTGAAGATCTACAATCGAGGGGAATGCAAATCGACCTCATAGCCACGGAGACACACGTATCAATAGCCAAGACAATGAGAGAGCAGTATCCAAATATTAAACATCAATTTGATGTATGGCATGTTGCCAAATCAATAAATAAAAAAATCTCGGCTGCAGGGGAAAAAAAGGTTTTGAAAGTATATCACAATGGTCCCAGTCTTTCAGCAACCATCTTTGGTGGAGCGGAAATTCTACTGGACAAATGCCGATCTCTAATGCACCACTGTTCCAACGTTCACCACTGGACTGAAAACCAACATTTCCACCAATGTGAAAATGGCCCTTTGTCCTCAGAGCAGGCACGGAAGAAGTGGTTGATCCCATCTTCACCTCCACACAAAGCCCTTGAGAAGATTGTGTTTGATAAAACTCTATCAAGAGATCTGAAGGGACTCATAGAATTCTGTCACACTGGAGATTTGGAGGTGTTCAACAATATGTGCCTAAAGTACAGGCCAAAGAGATTGCATTTCGGCATACAAGGGATGAAATGTAGGACTCTACTTGCGGTATTGGCGCATAACGAGAATGTAGGCCGGGAACAATCTAGGACTGCAGGAAACTTAGGGATGCTTCGCTACAATATGGCCTTTACGAAAAGAAGCAAAACATGGGTTGTCAAACCAGTATGAGGTAATGGAATTCGATTTTGTGAAAGATCTTATTGTTAATGTCTTCGAGATGTATAGTCATGGAATTGCGCACACATCTGTTCAGAGCACACATACATTGCCACCAAACATTGCCAACGTGCCATGTCCACCCAAAGAAGAGCTCGTTAAATCGTTCCTAACCCGGTATAAATGATTACCATTTGTTTTTATTTTTGCAAAAATAGTTTTTATAAACTGTACAAATAAAGTATGCGATTTGTCTTTTGAAATCTATCCTCTTAGTGATTTTATTAAAAAATGTTTACAATTATTAAGATTGCTTTCACATTTTATTCAAGCTACTGTTGGAACTTCATTTTTCATTTTAATGACCAATGGATAACAGTGTTTTAGAATCTTTTGATTTTGGCATTTGCCTTGACATAAAGTTCCTGCAAAAAGTTGGACCATTCCGAAAGGGATTGAATTGAAGGGGTGGGGGATGTAATAACGTAGGATATGATAAGGTTGTCAGTTCCGGAACTGCACGTAGTTACATTTAAAATCTGTTTATGAAAAATCGTTGACCCGAACGGAGGAGCCTGCATTACGGTCTGCATTGCAAAAAGAGAATAGAATTGGCGAATATAATGTAAAATGATTTCATACCTGAACTAGTCTAAATATGAATAGCTGACCGCTATTGCCGGGTCACATTGTACTTGTTCGTCCCTTGTGTTGCATTTTGCAATGAAGTGCTAGTGCAACCTTTGTGTGCTGGGCTATCTACCGGGCACATGGGCAGGCCAGCATCGAGGCGCATGTAGACCACCGCTTGTTTCTCCCTGGTTCTACTTTAATAAATCGTTACATATTTTGTGCACCTTGAATTCTTGCACCAGTTTACGCATTACGTTTAGAGCTCAACATACTCCATTGCACTATCCTTGTTAGCAAATAGTGGGGTACTATGGTATTCCCCGTTGTATTCTCTCAGTCCACATTGTGTCACTTCTGCGCTAATAAAGAAAATGATTTTCTGAAATAAAGATCGGCTACTGGGACACATTTCTATTTTTATCTTTTGCAAACAGGTACATCATGCCATTCTGCAATTGTCATTTATTCCAGGCCCCGACCTATGGGTTCTTTAACCGCCAGCTGCAGCTACATGTCAATCACTGGATCCACTTGACTGTCTTTTGGGATGACAGAGAAGGTCCAATTTGCCCGTATACGGTCCCAGCGGTCAGGAGCAACATAACCTTTACGGTGGTCTAGTGCCGAGTTCATGAACCAGCTTTGCAATTCACTTTTCGACCGAAGTGATTCAATTTGACAAAAGGAACACCCTGTGTACCCAAAAGGAACAGCGCGCGACTCACGATAAACATTTGCGGATTTGCGGAATGAGAGCAAAGAATTAAAGTTCCGTTCTGATTAATTATGTCATACGCCGAATATTATCAAAACATTTCATTTGAAATAAATGTACTTTACCAATTGTACAGTCTTGCTGTTTCCTTTTAAAGTACAGTTTCATATTCCTAATTGTGACGCGCTGTGCTGTGAGACGATGTGTGTTGATTTCCAGGTTCAGCATGTAGTCGCGTACATGACGACTGGGCGCATTTGGCCACGCTGCCCAGCAACGTCACGGAGAGAGGCGGAGAATCTCAATGATTTGGTGATGTCAGGCTCCTGGGCGGGGGATATGATTTAGTTCTGCAAACGCAGGTCACCCAGGGCGATGCGGCAAGTGATGAGATTATCACAAAATGGACGCGCCCTGCTGCCTGATTTGGCTTGTGTTCAAGAAACGAAAACTCGGGTAAGGTGCATAGGAAATGTTTGTACGATCGATCGCATTATTATTAAAAACACATGGCCGAACCATAGGGACAATTTCATTTTTTACCAAACCATTCCTCTATGTACTTGTTGAGACAAAGTACATACAGAATCTGCCTCCAACCCCCTGTGTTTTTGTTTCTGCAATAGACTCCGGAGCCGCTGGCGGACGGGCTTCATCAACCCCTTTCCCTAACATGGGCAGCACCTCTTGCAGAAGATGTGGCCCGTGTAGTTCTTGCCGCTGACTCACAGGGATACAAGGACACCGATGTTGGAACTTCAAGGTGAGCCCCTGTCCGAGAGCGTCTAGCACCCAGCTGTCTATGGTGATCTTGTCCCACGTGCTGACTAACTTTGCCAGTTGGCCTCCCACTGGGGTACGTAAGGGGGAGCCTGGAAGCCACATCTGATTTCAGGCCTGCTTGTGGGGGGTAGATCTACCTTGCGGGTGGGGCCTCCGCAGCCTTGAGAGCACCCCTTGTACGCTTCTTGAGTGGAAGAGCATGAAGGCTGCCTCTAAGGGGTACTATAACGCTATGAAGATCTTCCTGGCTCTCCTTTGGAGAAGCGAAAGGACGAGGCTCGACACTGTTGCGAAGTTCTGAGGGAGTGTGCCGTCTCCGTGACTGTCTTTGACTGAAAAGACTCTGGCTGCATTTCCGAAGAGGTTCTCTCCGTCGAAGGTCATATCTAGCAACTTAGTCTGAACGTGGAAATGTGTAGCCTTCAACCAACCTTGACTGTCTAGAGACACCCTGTTCCACCATCTGGCAAAAAACCTGTGTTCGCTATGTCTAACGCCTCTGTGATGGTGTGATCCAAGGCCACTTCCCCTTCCTGAAAGAGGTCCAGTGTCTCAACCTTCTTATCTTCGGGCAGAAAGTCCAGGGCAGAGTTTCCGGTAATAACGGGTCAAAATGGCTACGGCATTGGCTGCCTTGATGGTAGAGGCTGCTGTGTAAATTATCCTCTTACCCATTGCATCCAGCTTCCCCTCCTGGTCTGGAGGTAGCATGGCTGCCGAGGATGGGTTCGCCGAGCATTTCCTAGCTGTGGCTGAGTCAACTGAATCCGGCGAGGGCTGAGACCTTAGGCACCTGGGAGCCGTATCGGGCACCTTGTACTTCTTTTCCAATCCGTCCCACTTGGTCGGATTGAGGCTTGACCCTGCCCCGAGGCTGCGTCAGAGGCCTTGCTCGATTTGAACCATGCAAACAGACCGCGTTATCTGTCTTTTTTTGGTTTTCTTCGAGAAACCACGGCACACCTTGCATCACTCCTCATCGTAGTGTAGATGCAGGCAGTACAAGTATTTATGGTGTCGATCTTCCACAAAGACATTTCCTAAACCACACTTTGCGCAAGCTTGAAGAGGCTGCGACCTTCCTTCTCATCAGCCATCCTGAAAGGGCTCGCAGTAGGCCCAAGGCAGGGCCTTCTCGAAACTTCGATGATCAGACGGTGGATGAAGCTCTTCTCCGGTAGCGGAGCCACGCTGCCGGTCCCTATCCTTTGTTGAAGACGATAGAGCAAAATTCACTCAAATTCGAACTAATTTCCAAATATTTATGAAAAAACATGACCTTTGCTCAGAGAGCAACTTGAGGACTCCTAACACTGAAGCGTGCAGTAAAAATCTAAAGAGGGGCACCACGGATGGATCTTAGGAAGAGGACTATCATTGGATGGGGGCAGTATGACGCAGAGGACAGTGATTGGTTTAGAGGATAAATACAGTTTTACAGTGAAAGTGTCTTTTCTTTTACAGAGGATTCCCAGCCTTGTGGGGAATATGCATGAGCATGTGAATCCTTCCCAGACCCCATGCTGAAGAAATAAACATAACATTCTATCTTTTTCACCGCACAAATATTACTGAGAAATGCTTAACACCTTCCGAATACCTATGCATACACAATACTGATCCATTTCCCCCCAAGAAAGCATGTTTATTTTCTATGTATTTATTGAATTCGGCAAGGAATAAGGCCCATCGAAGTTGACGCGATGATTGGGCCTTGGCTGTTTTTAAATACTGCAAGTTCCTGTGATCGGTGATTACAGTAATGGTATGCCTGGCACCGAGAAGATAATGCCGCCAAGCCTTGAAGGCGGATTTGATGGCTAACAACTCTATCGGTAACCGCATAGTTTAATTCGGGGGCCGAGAATTTTCTGGACCAAAATGCTACTGGAAGTTGACCGGTTTCTGGATCCTTCTGAGACAGGACAGCCCCCATGGATAAACTGGATGCATCGGTTTCAACTATGTATGGGAGCTCGGGGCGTGAATGCTTTAAGACAGGTGCCGACGTGAATTTCAATTTCAGTTCTTGGAAGGCTTTTTCAGCCTCTTCGGTCCACAAGAAGCGTTTGTTTTTTCGCAAAAGTGCTGTGATGGGGTGTACAACATATGAGAAGTCCAGAATAAATCTGCGGTAGAATTTAGCAAATCCAAGCATGCTTTGCACCCCTTTAACTGAACTGGGTCATGGCCACTTGAGAATTGCGTCCACCTTTCGAGAGTCCATTCGGACTCCTTTTGGAGTCAGGATAAATCCAAGGAATTCAACTTCTGTAGCATGAAAAACACATTTTTCCAATTTTGCATATAACTTGTGCTGGCGTAGTTTCTCAAGGACTGCACGAACGTGCTTAATATGGTCTGATTCTGAGGAGGAGTACACTAGAAGATCGTCTATGTATACGACAACACAGACGTCAATGAGTTCACGAAGCACATCGTTCATAAAATACTGGAAGGCTGCTGGTGCATTGCACAACCCGAAGGGCATCACCCGATATTCGAATAATCCGTACTTGGTGCAAAAAGCGGTCTTCCATTCGTCGCCCTTCTTTACACATACCAGATGATATGCCCCTCGGAGATCTAATTTAGTGTAGATTCAAGCATCCTTTACTTGGTCTAGTAGTTCGGGGATCAGAGGCAATGGATATCGGTTCTTCACCATGATCTGGTTTAATGCGCGGTAGTCTATGCACATTCTGAGGTCACCTTCCTTTTTGGGCACAAAGAATAAAGCTGAAGATGCAGGGGACTTAGATGGACGAATGAAGCCATTAGCAAGGTATTGGTCCAAGTATTGTCATAGGTGACGGTTTTCGAGTTCCGTAAGGGCATAGATTCTACTGCATGGAGGTTGTGCACCGGGTATGAGGTCGATTTGACAATCGTATGATCTATGAGGTGTTAAGGTGTTTGCCTGTTCTTTTTGGAAAACATCCTGGAATTCTTGATATTCCTGAGGTAACTGCATGACTGGATTAGCGACTGTGGCCAGGCTTTTGTTCAAGTTTTTTTCCGGGTAACAGGTGTGTGCACACTCCGGGAAGGTTACTCTCTTCTCTCGCCAATCAATACGAGGATTGTGTTTCCAACCAAGGTATCCCCAGTATTATTTGGAACTGCGGAACTTTGATTAAGTCAAACACAATAGTCTCTCGATGCCCATCTTTACCCAACAGTGTCATCTCTGTGGTGGAATGAGTTACAGGCCCAGAGGCAATTTCAGTTCCATCCAAAGTGGTCTTTTTGCAGAGAGGTAGATTCATCCTAGAAGCCAATTCGTGGTCCACATAGTTTCCTACGGCCCTGCTATCAATGTATGCCCTAACTGCGTGCATATGTGTTGGCTGCCTTGGATCAATAAGGACCATTGGTATGATTAGGTGCGGGGTCTGAGTGTCCTTCTTTAAGCCTGGCAAGCGGACCTCTACGCTTGTCGGGCGTGGTTGTTTCCCGAATCAGGCTCTGTTTGATTTCTATCAGCAACTCCGACTACTTTCTTGGATTGTTTTATAGGGCAATCCCGTAGAAAATGTCCTGAGGCCCCACAGTACAGACACAACTGCATCTGTCGTCTCCTTTCTCTTTCTTTTTGAGTTAAGGGTCCCTAAACCCCACCCCCCCCGATCTGCATTGGTTCTGATGCATCTGTTCCTTTGGGAGTAACATTGGGTTTAACCAATACCCGATTATCGAACTTAGCTCGATCAGCTTTTCTATTCTGAAGTCGGTGGTCTAGCTGGACTACTAAGTCTATATATTCTGCGCAATCCTGAGGTGGTTTCACAACTTGGGCCAAAACCCCGAAGTCCACGATGAAATAATGTAATTCGCTTTACCTCTGGCCATCCGGTTTCCACCACCAACCTATTGAAGGTTGCGATATAAGTTAGCAGGTCCTGGTTTCCTTGTCGTAGGGATAGAAGTTCGTGATCCAGGGCCTGTCCCTGTGAATGTCTGGCGAATAATCTTTCCATGCTCAATTGAAAACCCTGAAAATCCCGAAGAAGAGGGTCATCCTGGTTGACTAATGGAATTGACCAATCCGCTGCGCTGCCACTAAGGTATGACAGTACAAAGGCTACTTTTGCCTGGTCGTTTGGAAAAGCTCCTGGTCTGCATAAAAAGTGCAATCGGCATTGGTTCATGAACACGGCAAACCTTTTTGGGTCCCCAGCAAAGCGTTCGGGTGGAGCTAAAGGAATGCTCCCTGGTAGAACCACTTGCACAGGGTTGCTCGATGAAACGGGGGTTGAATTCCCCCCAAGTCCAGGTAGTGGTATTTGCCCGGCTTGGTTTTGCAGCAGTTGTCTGGCAAGATCATCAGTGTGCTTCTGTCAAAACCAGACAATCTTTGTCACAACCCCCTCTTTGCCTGAAGCCAATTTGCAGCCAAACTTTCCTCACAAAAGCAGTCTGTAGGAGCATGGGAAAGCACCTAACAGACTAGGGGCTTGAGTGAAAAGGCAGGAGCAGCAGCAACAGAGCTAGAGGAAACAACAATAACGGCTGTTTACTACTTTGATCGAAAGTACCAACCGTATCCGACTCCACCCCCTATTTCCTACTCTTACCTGCTCCGTGAAGAACAAGACCTGAAACCTACTTGGCCACAACGGAGGAAATAGATTGAAGAACCAAATAAAGAAGGTCCAGGAGAAGTTCCATAATCCCAACAGGAAAGGATTGACAAGAGTTTGTGTCGTACTGCAGAGCGTCCAGGTATTTAGTGAAAAGGAGTGACCAAAGAAGAAAACAGGAGAGCGTCCACAACAGTCACACTTGTGTCCAAATGAAATCCTCGTGGTTCAGCAGAGCGTCCCAGGGTGCAGGTAAATGAGTCCGTGTATGGAGGTATGGAGGAGGGGGCAAAATAAACAAGGATAGCAGAAATAAAGGAATGGAAATAAAAGAGAAAAATACAGGTAAGGAGCTGGTCCAAGTGGGAGCAGGAGGTACTTGACCAGGTTTCAGAAACGATAGCGCTGATTTGCAGAGTTCTGGGGTAGAGGCATAACAGAGCAGTAGGCATTGAGAGTCCAGGTAGCGTATGCCGGGTCAGGGGTAACAGAAATCAATCCGAAGGAGCCGAATACCAGAAATCGGGGGCAGTTCAAAATGGGCAATCCGTAATAACAGGCCAAAGAGTCAAAACAGGTTCAAGAAACAAGATTGCAGGAAACGGACACTACAAAACGGGCTGTAGAACTCAGTTAAGGAGCACCATTCCGTGTGCGCAGCAAGAATAAGTAGTACTCCCATACAGACGTGAATGATGGTCCATGCGTATCACGTGACCGTAACGCCTGACTCGAGTACTAAAACGGAATGCTGGATGCTGCAGTCTGCACAGAACTGCCGTGTTTTCGGCGTTGAGCCAGACGCCAAGGAATCTTCCAAGTGATTGGAGGGGCCATCGCAAGTCTTCGTGACTTTAGATAAGGTTGATTCACGACAGCTCCTTTGACACAATCGGTTCTCTCCTGAGGGCATTAGTTTCTTGGCGCGCGGAGTGCACTTCTGCCCTAAATTCTCCTAACAATTGGGCTAGTTGGTCGGTTTCTGAGGTCTCCATTACGCCCGGGTGGGGATTTGTAGATAGGCTTTGCGTTCTGTTACGCTCACCTGGTTCCCACAGAGGCGTCGATCGGACCCGGACAGCTGCGGTCTCCACCAACGTGATGCGTAGTGAAGAGATGACAGTCTGGACTGGCCCGCCTAATCTTGTTGCTGGACTTGTAGAAGTATTCTCCTGCAAGTGGAGAAAGGGATTTAGCCACCCGTGGAATTTAGTGATGGCCCCCCAGCAGTTCTCGTTCTCCCCACTAATCACCTCCAATATTCCCTTTTGGTAACCTCACCTTATGTTTTTAAATGATGAGCTCTCCATCCTGCATGGCATGCAGGGGCGCGTAGATACCAGTTACTTCACTGGGTTGAAGGTACTGGAGGAGTTCCGGAGGAATACTGACTCCAGTGTCTATAAAGTTCAAAGAGTTCAATATGTCCGATGTTGACGCTTGTTCCATTCCCTCGTTAGGTTGCAGCTGGGTCCAAAAGAATTTTGCCTGGAGGCAGCGGATGGCTTTCAGGTAAGAGTCTGTATTCCTAAACATTGTCTGGTAAAAGTTGCATGAGTTTAACTTGCTGTTTTCTCTCCCTTTATAGGTGCGGCATAGGAAGATGCAGCGAATTAAAGAATAATACCTCCGGTGGTAAAGCAGGTAAGCCTATGGTGGCAAAGATATTGTCCTTGTTGGTTTTCTCGGCTCACCTCGTTATTCCTTTTGTTTTCCCCCCAGGTACTGGGTTTCGACGAAGAAAATGATGGCGGCAGCGCCGAGCCGAAAGATGCGGTGGACTGGTGAGTATAACGCGGAGCTGCTGCTGGCGAAGCAACGCGTGCTGAAATAATGTCCTTTCCAGGCTCGGAGATGTGCTTGGTCCGGAATCGGGTAAGGAATCAAATAATGTCTGTGATCTAACCTCTTCTCCTTTCTTTGCCTTTTGTCTAGGAGCTCCGGATTCGAGGCGGGCGTTGAAGAAGACTGGATGCTGACTTGCAGACACGGTGAGCGTCACGCTGCTGGATGCAGAATAACGCAAAGCATGGGCTGCTGTTTGGGCGTGGTTTAAATAGCCTGCAAAGTAGTCCCAGGTAAGAGGTTCCCCAGAACCACACTCGAGTGAAAAATAGTCCCTGTAATAAAGTAGTCCCATCCAGGCCTCACGTTGGCTTGGACTCATTTGCATCATGGTCTGCATAAGGTAAGTAAAGTCTATGAGCCTGGCGCCTAAGGCGCCAGGACTGAATCCAAACAGCCCCCAGCCGGGGCTGTTGGGGTTTTAAATGAGTATCTGGATGCCTGCTCCTGGGGCTGATGGACTCGATCTGGATGCCCGGGGGTGGGCATCATGCCACAATAGGTCGTCCGGGAGGGGGTGGGGGGTGGTTTATTTTTATGGATCTTGGGTAAGATATAGAATGCTGCCCTTTTCGATTTTAACTTTCTGAGGAAGCAGCCGCCTTCTTCACTGATCCATTCTTGATCTTCTGCGTGTGCGGTAAGACTTCCAATTTCCTATTCTAGCCTTTTGGTGGGATCAGTGTCTAGTTTCATATATGATTTTTCATCACCAAGAAGGCGAAGGTATTCCTTGTCATAGACTTTTGTCTGCCAAATCACGATACCCCCTCCCTTATCTGCTGGCTTAATTGTAATCCCTTCCATTTCACAAAGCATTTTAAGATTATTCCTTTCTATTTTAGTCAAATTGTCTGGGGCAAATGTATTCTTGTCGATTACTTTTAGAACTTCTCGTGTAACCCTGTTCTCGAAAGTTATTTCAGGTGGACAGGCATATGCTGGAGGGCAAAAAGTTGACTTAGGTTTTAACCCTGTGATGTTGCATTGCTTGTCCGATGAAGGTCGATCGCTGTCCCCATTCTCTTTTTGGTTAGGTAGAAACACTTCAAAATGTTTCAACCACACATTAGGGAAGAATCTAGGTAATTCCAGTTCTGTGGTAAAATGATCTGCTCTAGCCATAGGAACAAAAGAAAGCCCCTTTGACAATAGACTAAGTTGTTCTGCTGTTAGCGAAATGGAGGACAAGTTGATGATGGGTATCTGATCAACTAATGATTCTGGTACCATTGGCGGGTACGCATGCCCGGGTGTTGGACTGTATGTTTTGTACGGCATCCTTATAGGGTTGTTCTCATTACTTAAGGACTCCCATTAGGGCACGGACAGGATTTATCCATTTTTTAGTTGTTTTTCACATCACCAATAATAGATGAAAGTGGATACAACACTATGTTCTATATGTAGACATTGTTACACAATAATAGTGTTTGATGAAATTAGGAGGATGACAGAAAGGAAATATGTAATCAAAGCTTTATATTTCTGTTGCTTTTAGGCAATTTGATCCACCCTGCTAGATCGAAAGGGACGCTATTGTTGTTCCTGTTGTTTGTCCTGAAGAGGGTCGGTGTAAAAATTGTCTGAGTAAAGTCTAGAAAATACAACCCGAAACACGTGTCAACCTACTGCCGAATTGGATACAGGCAGTTATACATATGTGAAGATTGTAACAAGAGGATCTAATACTGAACAATATATTTGACTACTGGAGTGTGACCAAAATCAATTGGTTATAGAGTATTTGCATGAATGTTGGTTTGAAAAAGTGATATGAATGGTATGTAGGGTTGAATGACTGTGTTGTGGATCTTTTAAAAAAAAAGTATAAATTGTGCTTTGTTTTAACTATGTTTACACCATTGGGTGTCTTTTAGATATGCAATATTTAAAAATGTTGTGTTAAAGTAAAAAAGATTGAATCATTCGTTATTATTTATGAAAAAACAAATGTATATGTTGTCATCCTCCATCTATAGGTTCATTTCCTGTATTGTACCCCCTGCACTAAGACCAGTGCAGGGGGGCCAGGAGATCTCAGTACTGGCGTAAAATGTAGCCATTGAAGACACTGTGTGTCATAATGTCTGCATTGGTGCCATAATGTGTACAGTGCTGGCCGCAGAGTCACCAAACTGACAATACAGATACCGAACTGACAATACAGACACCTAGCAATTGGTGGTATGCCGCAGGTAATATTGATGGCTTCACCTACTCATGTGGGGACACGCTATCTGGATAAATAGTATGATCAAAATAACAAACAAGGTGATAAGATCATAACTAATCACTAAAGCACTACGGGCATTTTACCTCCTCTAGGGGACCCGGCAGTGAACCACTACATCCGGAAAGTGTCTCACCATGAGTAAAGAACTGGCACGCATCAGTACATCCTGTCCAGTTGAATTTGTTTCACATCTGGGCTGAATGTAAAATCTCAAATACAGAATACTGTTACCACCATTCGTAAAGTCAATTGTGGGGACTATACAAGAGAACAGAAAAGAGGACCCAACACGTGGGGGTGTGGGAGCCCATGGGGGATCCGACAGAGTATCAGCAGATTCATAGGATAAGTGCTATCGAAATGTAATTTTGCCTGTGAAAGAAATATATGCTTAACAGACGCAGGCCAAAATAGTTTTAAATGTTTCCCCTAGGATGGATGTGGTAACACCGCCACATCTGATGGACAAGGCGATCTCATCAGACGCACCCAAAGAACAGGTCCTGAAGAAGATGACGAGAACTAGCATGTCGTTGAAACCGGTCGCCCACCTGGAAGCATGATATCCCTGAAGAAATACGGGATACAGGATCTAATTGACCATTGTGCAGCAGAGAACATAGTATCTCCACCTTATTATTGGCTTTTACTGCCAACCTCCTATTGGGTGTCAAAACAAAGAAAAAAGAAAAATAATCAAAGTAGGAAATCAAGTCTATAAAAAAAAAAGGCAATATGATACACCCCACTACTTCAACTTAAGTAACTCTTACAATTCTTTAGTTTCGAAGCACTATCCTTGCACTGTATATTTATATTGCTGTACTGAACCATACATTACCATATGATCTGCTCACCATGCACACACTCCTTGGAAGGTGAATAGACTAATTTGACGGCCATAGGCCCTAAGGGAAATACTTCCTCCAGGAAATGTCCATGGAAGTAAGGCAGATTTGGTTCAACCACTTTTAACTGTTGAGAAATGCTGTGACTGCGTAAATTGCAGAAGCAGGGACAGCTACCTTCTTTTCTTTCCTATTAGATAGGCGAGCACCACCTCCAAACCAGGGACAGGGACCCCCTACAGGGATAGGGTGTTCTTTCGCCCAGGGATATTGGTAGCATACACATCAAATATAAAGAAAATTAGCATCTACAATTGTTCGTCTTTCTGCCCCTCAAAGTATTCCTGTGTGATATAACGGATTACGTACCTAATACTTAAGGCCATCCTTTGTCTTTAATCGGGTGCACTGATTGTTGTGTGAGCCCCCAACCTCCTCCAGGTTTGAGAAGAATCACTTTGTGACTCTCTTCTGCCTGAGTCGCTCTGTGAGGCTGTGATCACAGTACATCTGAAACCTGACCAGCCCAGCAATGAGTGCGCCTCCTATAGGCCCCTTTCGCTCATGAACTGTGATGCCAAAATCTACGCCAAGGTCCTGGACAACTACCTACTCCCACTGATGCCATATCTGGCCCATAGTGATCAGGCCGGGTTCGTTCCTGGAAGATCTACAGCTCTCAATATTAGGCAGATGATTGTCATCATGGCCAGAATAGATGCTTAAAAGGCCTTCAATATGGTCTTGTGGGAATATTTACTATTGGTTCTCAGAAAGATGGGGTTCGGGCCGGCTATGGTACAATATATTAAACTGTTATACACACAGCCCTTAGCCTGAGTACTGGTTAATTCATGCATATCAGAACAGTCCCTGCTGGAAAGAGGCACTCGGCAGGGCTGCCGCCTCTCCCCAATCCTATTCACCCTGGTCATTGAGCTCATGGCGGATTTCATCAGAGAACGCCACGGTCAATGTGGCTTAGGCATAACTGGCCCTCCCGAAATTATTTCCCTGTATGCTGAAGATGTGATGTTATATGTGAGAGAACCTCATACTAACCTACACCCAATCCTAAATGACATTAAACGAATTGGGGAATTCTCTGGCTTCACTATTAACTTTTCCTAATTATAAATGTTCCCACTGACAGATAACACGTGTGAGCCTCGCGGCTCCTTCCCTCTCAGATGGTTCCCCAACCACATTAAATATCTGGGGGTGGTGGTCTCCAGAACACGCTCCTCCTTGCTACAGGACAATCATGAAGCAATCATAACTCACGTGGTAAACAAATTCAACAGATGGAAATCTATCCCATTATCGACTGTTGCCAAGCTTTCACCAATAGAAATGACCTTACTGCCTAAGATATTGTATATGTTTATCAATGTCCCAATGTGGCCGGGGAAGTCATACTTTGCCAGGATGCAGGGACTCTTTGCACAATTTCTGACAACTCCGGAGCTGTCCGTAAGAAATGGGCAGAGATTGCCTTCCCATACGAGAATGGAGGGTTCTCAGCCCCCCATATGGAACTATATTGGATAGCTGCCCAGGCCCAGTTCGCCAGATACTTTTATGTGGTGCAACATTCCCTTCCCATGTCAAATTAGAAACATTGGCAGCTGATCACTCAGATCTTAAGTCACTACTGCTGGACCAACATTACAAAGACAACTGCCATTCGATCCAGTCGCCTCTACACTGAAAGCTTGACGAGCAATATTTACACTTACAGGGGCTGCTCGCTCTTAGTATAGATGGCTCCCATTATGGAAATTCCCGGAACTAGGACCAACATGGGATTGGGTGGTGCAATCAAGATGGGTGGGTTTGGGATATAGAGCACTGGCTGATCTATACACTGAAGGGAAATTCATTACACCCACTACATGGAAGCCCGGGCACGGGGGCTCTGGAGGTGATCTGCTCCAATACTACCGGATCCAGTCACCAGTGACTACCAGATGGCCCCTTTACACGAATGAACCCCCTGAGACACCTGAACTGGCATATGTAGTTAACTCCGGAGATTGCAGACACATCCTCTCCCATCTATACAATGGTATTGAACAAAATGGTTCCTTCAACCTCACACGCACGGGCCCGCTGGTCAGAAGAAATGGGATTGGAAATTACTGACGACCAATGGTTACACATGTGTTCCCACACAAGCAGGGTATCCCTCCGTTTTAGATTCAAATTCATGCAATTCAAAATACTAAATAGGCTATATTACACCCCGGCCAGATTGTCCAATCCAAGGAGCAGGTTTGCCCTAGATGTGGGTATGCCCAGCGGATCACCTACATATGTTCTGGGAGTGTCACCATTTTAGAGACTTCTGGAACAGAATCTTGTATGCCTTGTCCGGTGTGGTGAGCTCCCCGCTGCAACGGAACTCACTCGGGGCCCTTTTCGGCATATGGTCAGATCTGCAGGGCAAAAGTCCCTGAGCACATTGACCTGGGCTCAGGAAACAGAGGACCAATATGTGGGCACACTGCCCCTCAGCCAGGCCCAGAGACATATGGGTAGGCTTATGCTCATAGCTAGCTGAAATTGCAGCTGCGGATTAGGAGAGAGCTAGATCCAGTGAATAACTATTGGCAGGCTAATGCCTGTATTTAATACAAAGTCTGTGTCTATTTCACTTGTTTTAATGCCATGTGATTATCTGTGTACAGGCTATGCCTGCTTGATCCCATGTGCTCTCTGTTGTACTCACAAATTGACAATAAAAAATAAAGTAAGCAAAAAACACTGTGGCTATCCTTTGGCACCCAGGTTTTTTAGGGAACTGTGCCCGTCAATTTATAATTACGATCTCTCACACAAGAGTAATTTCTTTCGCCACCAGGTGCAACTGATTCGCTCCGTAGAGCGTTGATTACGCGCTCGCTGTATCCTCATAGTGGCGCTTGCTAAATGTCCAATAACTGTTGGAAATAAACCGACTGTTGACAGGCACCCTCTCTCCGGGGCTGCACACTGCTAAAACGGTCACAGGAGCGTTGTCAACGAGCGCCGGAAACTAATTTGGTCCTGTCACGCTCCGATCACTTCTGTGACCGCGGTGCCCCATTTCCACACTTCAGAACCTTCCAGTCGCCGGAACCTTACGTCCCATCACGAACTGTAATTTTGCAATAACCTGAATTATATCTATCCTTGCGGATAAGCTCTGCCACACCTTCCTTACGCTGCGCATGAGTTGCATTGCCTACACTTGGCTCTAGCTTAAAATATAAACACTTATTCACACACAATCATTGAATAAAATGTAATGTACTTAACTGGCTGCCCGAGCGGCGAAGAAAAAGGAGGTGTTAAATGGTGGACTGTGTTCATAGGGATGGATATGGACGATTGGATAATAAAGGTGTCATGTTTGGAGGGACCAATAACACTACGGACTACATAGAATTGAAAACTCGTGCGATTGTAGTTTATTCACTTTGTTAGGGTTATTGTCATATTTTTTATGATGCTGTTCGAGAAGTAAAGTTGAGAGTAAAGCATAATCGGAGCCTTCGCGTCTTCACATAGAATTGATGTACAGTGTGGAGTTTGGAAAGAAGTAGCATGGAAGAAATTGCACCAATTATTAAACATTATTTTGAACATTTCCTTTGAGCAGAGTTCAACTTCCAGTCCTGGCTCCTCAGAACTCCATCCCCTGGATCTCTGCCCCCTCCTTTAAAGTCCTCTCCCACCCCAGCCCTTGTAATATCCCCTTTTCCATTTGCACCACTGGGTGGAGGAGATATACAACCAGATGTGAGTGGTCCGACAAGTAGAGAGAAAGTTAGAAGATATCCTGTGCAAGCCTCCAGATGTACACCTGGATATGTAGATTATTATGTACTGGATGGATGAGGCATTTGTTATGCACAATTTGATAACGTGTTTATGTCTGGTTATGCTTATGGTTGGTTATTGTTATGAATAAGGAGGAGTGTTATGTGCCTTTTAAGAAGAGGCGTACTGGGGGCATGGATTGATACCAAGCAGGATGGACGCATAGCCTGTGAGCTCACCTGACAGAGCTTAACAAATACATTATGTGCATAATGTGCTAATTTTACCTCTACCTCAGCCTCACGCCACTGTCTTGGCTGGGGCACCTCCCAGTATCATTTTCCCCCATTTCTGTGTGCTTTCAATGTGTCTGTAATTCTATGTCAAGACCGGAGGCTCCCATTATGCTTCTCTTTCTTTTATTCGACAATAAAGAAAAAGCTCAGCAGCAAGATATTTGTGCACGAAAAGTGAATATGCCATGAGTAATGTGCAGAAAACAGGTGCACCAAATGTATATAATAAGCATAGTAATATAACAGTAACATCATAACATAAAGGTAAGTCTCTGAAGGAACTACATTTCCCAGGGAGCTTAGCTCCAGTTCATTTAGAGGACATCAACACGTGACCTAGTCCACCAATAGTAGTTCAGATCCCCTGCATAAACAATCCTAAACATGATGACACTTCCTCTTTCTTTGCTGCTCACAGCAAGAGATAAGTACTTCATGTTTAGCACTGCTTACGTCATGATTTTATAATTTAAAAGATAACATTGCAAAATGTCATAATATATGTTTACTGCATGGTTATAGACTTATATGAATTTTACTTTCAATATTTTAAAAAAAATAAAATAATTTGTACTTTTATGTTGAGCTCCGACGCCAGTCCTCTGGCCTAGGAGACCGCTTAATGTGAAGCTCCGCTTCACACGGTCACAGCTGATCAGCCGTTATTTAATCCGCTCGTCGAGCGGATCCCTCGACATACTCGCGCCGGCTTCCCCGCAGCTTTGTTGCGCTCATGAAGCACTGGGAGTCCGGCGCGGCCTAGCTGGAGCACGCTGCACCACCTGCAGGCTGCAAGGGGAGCTCCTGCTCTCCTGGTCCTTTCCTCTACATTCCGGCGCTCGAGCGCGCATGCCCGTTATAATATAATGGTTCTTGCAGCTCAAGCGCCTGAATCTTTCCTCAGACAAGAAGACTTAATACACCCCAGGTCCACTGACTGGGAACCATCTTCCAAGACATCGAGTTACATCCACCTTAGGCTGCGCAAGCCACTCGATAAAGAAGTTCGGGCCAGACTACGTGCTGAATGTCCACGACCAGACATTGCGGATAAAGTAGCTCTGACTCCAGAGCTTGATTCTAAAATGATTACCTTCCTGGGTAAAAATGTTGAAGACCCCAGGAATGGTATTGATCGCGCCTGGAAGGCCTGCCAGGATAAAGTACTGGACATAGCAGGTCCATTAGCAAAAATCTCCGGTCTTGCAAATGCAGCCATCACCTCATCGGACCCCATCGACCCAGTGATACTGTCCGGTTGGATCCAGAGGGCTATTTGCCTCTTGGGCAACGCCAGTTGCGCCATCTCAACAGAGCGACGGAAAGGCATCCTATACAAAATAGATGCCAAATTAACCAACTGGCAGACACAGAATCCAGCCCAACCGCGCAAGGTCAGCTTTTCGGAGATCCTTTTAGGAAGGAGATGACAAAATTCGTCGGGACATTCACGACGTTGGACAAAGCACAGGCTTCAATAAAAAGAGTATTTGCAACCAAGGTTTTCCCCAGGGCCGGACGAGGAAGAGGTTGCTCTTCCGGCCGTTACTTCTTCGACAAGAGACCTCAACAATCCAGAGGTCAGCATAATTCCTGGCAAGAACGCCCCGACACTTTCTTCCCCTCGAGAGGTCGTGGAAGAGGGTGTCCCTGGAGGAGAGCGGCTAGATACCCAGCCCAGCAACAACCCACACGTCAGTGTACTGATAACTGCGCCAGCGCCACTAACATCTATAGGAGGGAGGTTAAGGATGTTTGCAAATGCTTGGGATACCTTATCGGGAGATGCCTGTGTAAGGGACACAGCTCGGGTCTACGCCTAGAGTTTTTCACGCAGCCCATTCAGACATGTCGCCCCACTCCCATAGTAATGTCTCTATCAGATCAAAACCGCCTTAGACAGCGAAATACTCAGTCTCCATCAGAACAAGCGATTCGCCCCTGCTCAAGTCAGGGAGGCTTCTTCAGTCCCATATTTCTGGTACACAGGAAGCAAAAAGTGCGCCCAGTCATAAACCTCAGAGCGCTCAACGAATTCATCCTTTACGGCCATTTCAAAATGGAAGGTATACACATGCTCCGAGATCTTCTGAGACCGAACGACTGGCTTATGCGCCTAGACTTAAGACGCTTACCTCGCAGTGACGATTCATCAAGCACACATCAGTTACCTCAGATTCTCCTGGAGAAATCGAGATTGGAAATTCACAAGTCTCCCCTTCGGACTCTCTTCGGCGCCTTGGGTCTTCACCAAACTCTTAAAACCTGTAGTAGCTCAATTAAGAGAGCAAGGTGTCCGTCTCATAATTTATCTAGATGACATTATTTTCATGGCCCACTCACAGGAGTTAGTTCAGAAACAAACCGAACTGGCAATAAACTTGCTACACAGCCTCGGTTTTCTTATAAACTGGGAGAAGTCAGTTCGACTTCCATCCAAAAATATGGAATTTCTGGGATTCATAGTGGATACACAGAATTTGCAGCTTTGACTCCCATCAGCCAAGATTCACTCTACCAAAAGAGAGATGCGCAGACTCTTACAGAAGAACATGTTCTCTCTTCGAGAACTAGCAAGAGTGATAGGGCTACTTTCATCTTCCATTCAAGCAATATTTCCCGGCCCTCTTCATTATCGAGAGCTGCAAAGACTAAAAGGCCAACACTTAAGGAGAAGCCTTTCTTATTCTCAACTCCTGACACTGTCTCCTCAAGCGAGGACAGAGCTCAACTGGTGGCTCACTCACATGGAAGCCTGGAACGCCAGAGCCATCTTCGGCTTCGCTCCAGATATTATAATCGAGTCGGATGTCAGTCGCTCCGGTTGGGGAGCGAGATGCGGTTCCATAGCCACGGGAGGGACTTGGTCTACTCAGGAGCTGGACCTTCATATCAATTGTCTAGAGCTTCTTGCAGGTTCCTTTGCAGTACACTCTTTTGCCAAAGACAAAGCAAGTTGCTGTATTTTACTAAAGATGGACAACAACTCAGCGGTAAGATACATCAACCATCTGGGCGGCACCAAGTCGAGACTTGGCAGAATTAGCCAAGGACTTCTGGCATTTCTGTTTGGATCACCACATTTCAGTCACAGCGGAATACCTTCCCGGCCTCTCAAATGCAGTAGCGGACAGGTACCCCTGCTACTCGACGGATTACAGCGATTGGAAAATCAACAGAGAAGTTTTCCTCCGCCTTCAGGAGATCTGGGGTCCAATGTCCATAGACCTCTTTGCTTCCAGACTGAACTCCCAACTTTCTACAGCTGGAGGCCGGACCCAGCAGCAGCTGCAACAGACGCATTCCTACAGTCATGGTCCCAGGGAATACTGTATGCCTTTCCTCCTTTCACTATGATAGCGAGGACCCTGGCGAAGGCCCGTCAGGAGCATGCGAATCTGATCCTTATAGCGCCGGTCTGGACATCTCAGACCTGGTATCCAGGTATCCAGTTCTTCTGGAACTTTCTTCGGATTCTCCAATCCTACTACCCCAGTTTCCGGATCTCCTATTAGATCCATCAGGTCAGCGTCATCCTCTCCTCCTCAGCAGATCTCTGACCTTAGCGGCCTGGAGGATTTCAGGTCAAGATGGAGAGTCCCAGGCATGTCTCACAAAGCGATCAACCTTATCGAAGAGAGCTGGGCTCCTTGTACCCGGAAGAGATATTCCAACTCTTGGAGCATCTGGAGCTTCTGGTGCCGTGAGAAAGGATTACATCCAATTTCAGCACCTGTAGAAGGGATTTTGAATTTTCTTGCATCCCTAGCGGAAAAACTGCTCGCCTACAGGTCTGTGAATGCCTACCATTCAGCAATTTCCGCAGTTCATGATCTTATCCAAGGAGTACCAGCAGGAGAACACCACCTCGTCTGCAGGTTGCTCAAGGGTGTAAGGCTTGCCGTCCCACCTCCAGCTCGCTATGACAAGCTTTGGGACGTTAATAAAGTACTGAACCTTTTTCTGTCATGGCCTAGTAACGAAGAACTATCACGTACAGCCCTATCTGGCAAACTCACTACTCTACTCTGCTTGGTATCCTGCAGGAGAGTCTCGGACATCAGAGCTCTAGATCTAGCAGGCAGAGCTTTTTCTCCTGATGGCATCGTATTCCATATTCATAGAAGAACAAAGTGCAATTCCAGGGTAATTTCCTATCCCGCCTTTAGAGATCAACCTAAGCTCTGCAGCTACTAATCGCTCTGCGTAAACCGCACAAAGCGGTATCAGCACCGACCTTGGCACGCTGGGTCCGGTGAACACTAGCTCAAGCAGGGATAGACACCAAGCACTTCGGAGCCCACTCCATTAGAGGAGCCATGGCCTCCAAAGCCTTCCAGGCAGGAGTTCGCCTAGAAGATATCATGAGGATAGCAGACTGGGCAAGTGAATCAGTATTCAAACAATTCTACCTAAAATCGGTAGATCAGCCGGCATATATTGTGGTAAGTAAGCTTTAAACAAGCATAATGGGGTCCTCCGGTCTTGATATAGAATAAAGATTTTCCATAATAACTTACTAGAAAGTCTTAATTCTATTAAAGACTCGGAGGTGAGCATTATCCCACCCGGCGAGAAAATAACAGCATGTTACCTGATGTTAATTAAATATGTAATGAAAAGATTAATGTTCTGAAATGTACATGTACTCTATCGGAATAACTCCACGATTTTCTCCCACCCTGATAAGGGATCTAGGTTTGTCATATACAAGAGACTAATTTTTCCTTTTCTTTGACAGCGCCTACAGACAAGTCCGCCTGATCACAGCCCGACACAAGTTCTTCTTCAAGTTGGATACAGTTATCTTCTACTATAGACAGCCAAGTTCGCAGCCCAGAAAGAGGAAGTGTCATCATGTTTAGGACTGTTTATGCAGGGGATCTGAACTACCATTAGTGGACTAGGTCACGTGTTGATGGCCTCTAAATGAACTGGAGCTATGCTCTCTGGGAAATGTAGTTTCTTCAGAGACTTATCTTTTATGTTATGATGTTACTGTTATATTACTATGCTTATTATATATATTTGGTGCACCTGTTTTCTGTACATTACTCATGGCACATTCACTTTTGGTGCACAAATATCGTGCTGCTGAGCTTTTTCTTTATTGTCGAATAAAAGAAAGAGAAGCATAATACTCGCCTCCGAGTCTTTAATAGAATTAAGACTTTCTAGTAAGTTATTATGGAAAATATTTATTCAGCTTGTGTTTAAGGTAGCAGTGACAGCTTGAAGGCCTAGCAGCTGACAGAAACTCATACTACAGTGCAGCTGCTGGATTGGTTGCCAACTGAACTTTGGTGAGCTTGTTTGCCTTTGTTGTATGCATACTTGCCAACCCTACTGATTTAGGCAGTAGGCTACTACTCTTTAAGCAGTCCTACCACCTACAGATTTGGGTGACTGTTAGGCAGAAACCTGTGCAGTTCCCTTAGGGAACACTGCAAAAGATTTAGGACTTCAGGTGTTAGCAGTAAACCCACTTGGTAGCAGTCTGTACCACCCAGATTTACCTGGTAGCTGTGGCTGAGCAGTCAGACTTCTCTCAGGAAGAGTTAGGCAGTATGCAAAGTATACACAATAGGCACTCAAACACACCAATACAAGCAAACACT
Source organism: Ambystoma mexicanum (assembly GCF_040938575.1). NCBI lineage: Eukaryota > Metazoa > Chordata > Amphibia > Caudata > Ambystomatidae > Ambystoma > Ambystoma mexicanum. The sequence continues at coordinate 235,286,348 of NC_090934.1, forward strand.
GACCAGCGCTTTGGTATCAAAGTATATCATTATTTATTTAAAAACACACTGTTTGATACACTCCAACACTCTTGTTGTAAAATATTCTAAACACAGTTACTATTGTAATATATACACCCCTTTTTCCTTATCAGATAAGTCTTAGTAAAACACCACTTATTTTCATACAGAGGTGAGCGCTTAACTAGATGGCACTCCAATAAGTTCGTGAGAAAGGGAGGGAAAAAGACAGAATAAGGAAAGGTACACCACTCTAAGATTCAGGAACACTGTTAGCAAGGCAGTAGAGCAAAAGTCACTGGTGAGCCAAAGTCCAAAGGCTGGGCCCACTCTTAGAGAGAGCAGAGCACAAATGCGCCCAAGATCACACAGTTACACTAGGCTTAGAAAGTCTTGCAGAGAGTTCAAAAAGAGTTTAGAGAGGCTCAGGAAAGTTTAGCCAGGGTGTCCCAGGCCAACCCAGGTTCGAAAGCTGGGGGCTAAATCTACCCCGTACAGTCGGTGGCAAGGGAAGCCAGGCGGGACACAGTACCTTAAGTGGGAAGGATCCTCCAGCGGTGGCAGTTGTTCCTGGCAGTGGGTGCAAGTCGTGTCGTCGTCCAGGGGAAGAGAAGATCTCGACTTGGAGGAAAGATGAAGGTCGTTGCACTGCCAGGGAAGAAACCAGCCGCAGAGTTTTCCGGTTAAAGGTGGTACCTTTGTTTCGCGGTCGTGGTAAAACGTGGTATCCCGGTTGCCGGGGTGCTTGGCACAGGCAAGGCAGCCACGAGGTACGTCGGGAAGGCGAAAAGACAGTGAAACTGGTTATCCCCACCAGTCAAAGGAAGAAGACTCTCTGGCGGGAGATCTCCTCTGTCGTTGGGAAAAGTGGTGAGACGGTCCAGCAGGGCTCCACTGGTGGTGTCGTCGTGGCAGGTCGGCTCAGCTTCTCCCTTGTCGGATTCTTAGGTCCTGTGGCGACTTCTGAAGTTCCAGTCCCCAAAGCCCTGCTTTTATGCAGAAAACCCCCATTCACTCAGCCTAGCTGTCACTCAAACATGCTAAGTGGTGAGCCAGCCGGCTCACCACTTGGGGCAATCAGGACGGAATGCGACATGAGTTGCCTAGGCAACTCAGTCCAGGGTGCCTAAATCCCCCTCCACACCTCCTAAGTACCCCAGACAGAGTGGCACCACTTTGGAGGGCTTCTGTGGAGAAGCCTGCCAAAAAAGTGGAACAAAGGGCTCGACTTGGGTTGGAGTCACAGAAGAGAATACAAACGCCATTTTAGAATCAAGTTTTGGCAAACAATACCAACCGGAGAATTAATATTAATTAAATAAACCGGCGGTATGTTCGAGGCTACCGTAAATAATTAAATAAAGATAGTAGCCTAAAACAATGGGAAATCCCATAGGAAAATATTCGCGGTTGAATATAAAAAGTAGTATCTACTGCCACCAGCCAAAACTCAATCAGGGGGGACGGAGACGTGCCCCCTCGACTAACAGACCCTGGGGCAATTGAATTGCCCCAGCCAGTACGTCCACAAATGATGGTTTGTACTGGTTCTGTTCAGAATTTAAGACTAATAAAGTCAATGGTGACTTTACATGCCCTGGGAGACAGTAGTCAGTCCCAGGGTATGGAGTCTATACTGGGGGGTCACTATGACACCCCTGTGTTACTGCACTGAGGGTGCTGTGTAACACACATCACAAAAACGCATGAAGCCCTATGGGGTAAAAGACCCTATAGCCCATTAAACACATCTAGATTCAAAGAAATACACTCAAATCATGCCCAAGAGTGAGGGTAAGAGAGTCTCACTCTTGTCAGGAGAAAAAAATAAACCCCAAAAATCCAGCAAAGCTGCTGGGGGACTCACTAGGTTAGGAAATTCAGCCTAAACAGAATTCTCCCTAACAGTGACAGATCCTACTGCTTTTTACAGGGGCAGGACATTTATGTGACTCTAAGGTAGGCTGCTTGAGACCGGCCCAGGACAAAGCATGCAACACATTAGTGTCTGTGTGGTGGGTGTGTAAGTGATTACTTTGAATGATGGACTCAGACCAATCCAGTGACCTGACAGCTACATGACTCTGCATTCTGACCCATACTGGTACTACCTATTGGAAACTATTCACTTCATACTGCTCTTGCCTTGTTAAAGTGTATTTAGACTTTCCACAACACCAGATATGGCACACCACAGTTATTCCAATTTCTCAATGGATCTCACTTCTATCAATAAAGGCAGCAAAAACATTTTTATTGAGCTCTCCACTATTCAGTCATCTATATCAGTTCTAGGTTCCAGATCCTTAACTCTACAGAATGACTTTAATGATTTCAAAAATGAAATTAAAACAATCCATTCAAGATTAACTGAAGTTGAGGAGCCTGTCTTTTACTGAAGGTAGAATGGAGGTTCTCGAGCATATGCATCATAAACTTCTCCATTTAGAGTCAGAAATTTCAAATTTAGAGGATAGAAATAGGAGAGATAATATCAGAATGTATGCAGTGCCAAAGAATTCTGAGCGGAATGACTGTTAAGATGGATTTCTGAACTCAGACCTGGATGGGCAGAGATTCAGAAGGCCAGCCTAGTTTCTTGGACAAGCCAGACCAATCAGGGTAGCGATGGCGGCGGTCAAGACTAAGGGCCTCATCACGACTTTGGCGGCAACCCTTAAATCGGCGGTCGCGCTATTACCACCAGATTTAAGGGTCCGCCAAATCAGGACTTCGGCGGATTTCACCCCAGCTCTTGGCTGGGGGGGAAATCCGCCGAAAATTCACGCTATTACCGCCGGCGGTAAGAGCGCAAATTTTCCCCATTGAGCCCAATGGGGAATGGGGCATTCCCGAATGGGCCCAATGGGGAATGAGGAATTACATTACCGCCAAACTCGTGATCCGGCGCTATTAGCGCAGGGGAGTTCGGCAGTAGGGCTAATACCACCGGCGGGTATTACCGCCAAAGTCGTGATCAGGCCCTAAGTCTCAAGAGGGGTGAGGGTGACGGAAAGACCTCAATGAGCACACAAAGCAAGGACACTTACAAATTACTCCAGACCGGTGTTATATTAAAAATATAGACACATTTATTACAAGGCCTTTGTAACTTCGACCATAGCAAAGAATCACAATAATACTAAAGTAAACCAACACATCACAATCAATACAATATATATACAAGACCGAGGGGCCTAAGGAGTTAGGAGCACGTAATATGTAAACCACCTAGATGAGGAGGAAAACAGTCAGTGCAAGTAATCATTAGACCCAGTTAGACATCTGAAATACACCTAACTAGGAGGAAGTCCGAGCCCTACAAAGAGAGGAGCCTTATGCTCAAAAGTACCTGTACGTTGCTGGTGCCAATGGACAAAAGAGGGCCTCTTCAAGGATATCAGGCAGTTCAGGAAGGTAAACGAAGCGATGCAGAACAAGTCCCCACTACTCAAGCAAGGCCTCCACTTGTGGGCAGAGGCAGGGTGAGAGTGCGGGATAGAGTCGCTATTTCACAACAGCGGTAGAAAAGAAACTGGCTCCTGCGCGATGGGCCACCGGTTGGGGTATGGACTACTTACCGGTCCCCGACGCAGGCAGACCCAGACTTCGCCAGTTCAGTTCACGTTGCTGGCAGGTTCAGCTGCGATGATCAGGACAGCTTGACACCGTGTAGATTCTGCGTAGCAGGATGCAGGGTCGAGGGTGTCCCAAATGCAGCGAATGTGCACAGGTTGTTACCACAGCAGGGCAACACGGCAACCGCGTTTACTCTGGTCAGGGCGCACTAGTCTCACTTCAGACCTGGGAATGCCAAGTGTACGAAATTCGGTGTGAGGGTGCCGTGGACGCAGAGCAAGCAGTAAACCAAGTTTCGAGGGCTTCCCCGAAACGGCAGCAGTGACAGAGCAAAGCGTCCTGCGTAAGCTGGTCAGCCCACTGGTTGGCCCAGGGACACTTCCGAAGAGGCTTACTTGCAGGGTTTGATGAAGGTGCCGGGAATAGTTGATCCCACTATTCCAATGGGTCGAAGCGCCTTCGCAGACCTTCTAGGACGATCAGATGCAGAGGGTTCTCGCAGAACGACAGCAGTTCAGGGTGCCAAACCTTCAGCGGGTCACCAGCGGTTCCTCGACTCAGCTTCTTGTTGCAGGATACTTGGCTCCTTAGCCCTTGTCCGGTGTGAACTCAGGAGGTCGACATGGTAGTGGTGTTTTCAGCCTCCTCTTATCCAAAGTTCCCTTCGCGCCAAAACGGAGGACCCAATGGGAGATCTGCTCACAAACACTTACACCATACATGGACCTATCACGGACCACGGTGGTCCCAGGCATTCAGGACACTCCAGACTCTCTGGCACCCAGGATGTGTATTGGAACCAGACATCCCAGCCCACATCCTGGAGGCACAAACAAGGCATGCAGAAGCCCGCGAAAGCTTTGGGTTTTGTGGGAAAGTGCATGACCAAATAAGGACTGCCCGGGTCGGCTCGACCTGGGGGAAGGTGAAGGGGCAAGACGGTCTGCGGACAGGACAAAGAAGCTCGTGGCATGGCCATTTTGGAGCCAGGCCACTCATTTGTGCCAAACGCGGTAAGCGCGGATAACATGGCGAAAAAGGATTCAAAACGATAGCTGCCACCAGTCCCGTCCGTGACACACTTGCACAGTTCATAATAAGTCCAGCGAGAGTTTCTAGGGCCTTTGGAATGACAAGAGACCCAAGAGCGCGGTAATGTAAGTTACGGTGCACTCTTGTTTCATGTTGCACAAAAGCTGCAACATGAGGAAAGGACTAAGGGAAACAAAGTCTCCCAGTACTGACTGTCTTAAGGGCATGTCATTTTCCCCATAAGAATTGAGCGAAAGCCCAGAGGAGTGCAGCAGAAGGCTGCACTTCTCTGGCAAAGTCTAGATCAGGGTGCAAAACAACAGCAAAAAGTTTGGGGGTTGCCACATGGAGGGAAAATTACATACAATTATGAAATCTTTCCTAACAATGACCCCATTAAATTCTTAATAGAGTGGCATACTAAACATTTGAATATCCCATTCTCTCCTCTCGAATTTCAAAGGGCACACAGAATTAAACCACGTTTTACCAGCAACAGCTTATCCCCAGGACTACTCATTGCCTGTGTGCTGCGTCATCAACAAGCACAACAAATCCTCCTAGCAGCTAAAAAACAATCTCCTCTTACCTTCCAAGGTAATAGAATATGTATCCCTCCAGATTTCTCAAAAACCACCCAGGACAAAAGAAAAAGATTTTTGGACATGGGACCAGCATTGAAGACCCTGGACATTAAATCTGGCCCACTGGAACCTGCAAGAATGCTTATCTCTCCACCTCATGGCATCACCAAAGAGTACTCAGAACCTGATGAATTTTATGCTCTGATTAGATCTATTCAATCTTCCGATATCCTGCGCTGCGTCTTCATCGACAACAGGCTGTGGCCTGCAACAACCACTTCATGTTCACAACGTATCCAGTCATAATAAGTTCAAATTTGGTAACACATCATTCTAGGAATAGATCTGATCATAATCCGCCTTCAAATTCTTTCGATAGCCCGGACAAACGGAGCCAAATCCAGATCTCCTATCAAGCAAATCGATCCAGAGGTGGTGGTCCCTGGAAGTTAGTTACTTCTTTGTTTTACAGCATTTGTAACTTGTTCTTTCATTGGTGTTGCAACCACTATTTCATCATTATGGACAGGTTTGTTGATCTTCTTACTTAGCCAGCTACGTATGGCTCATAGGTCTTGTGTGGAACTCATGGTGACAACAAGTAAGACAGACACAAGTGATCACAGCTCAAGGGTGTTTATTGAACAATGAAATGCTGTATGCAGGTTGGAAAAATGCCTAATCTAATCCTAAATCTAAGATGGGAGCAAGTGTTGACCATCAAAGGAAAAGTAAGGCTGTCCCAGTGGCATTGTGTCAAAACAAAGAGGGCCTATACTAAGAAACATATTGCCAAACCTCACAACTAATATAAAAAGGGGTATGGGATAATTCTCAAGAAAAGTAATAAGTGTACTCAAATAATATGTCAGGATGCAGTAGCTTGGGTCTCCCTTCCACACGTTTTGGACACGGGGTAAAATGGGAGCTTGAAACACAGTACAGGTTTGGGCTTCTCCAGCATGAGACGACAGTTCCAATGGCAGCTCTCAGGGCACACTCTCTACAGGTTTGGGCTTCTCCAGCATGAGACGACAGTTCCAATGGCAGCTCTCAGGGCACACTCTCTAGCTTTTCTAGCACAAGATGATAGTTCAGTTTTTAACCCTCAAGCTTTCAGTTATCAGGGCCGTCGATGGCCAAGTCTTGTTTCACATAAGTCTCTTGCCTTCAAGGACCTGACGTTTTCAAACAACAAAACAAAGGTTCCTTTAACAAATTGAAGTTCTTTTCCAATGCTTGCTGGGTGATGGGTTCACCCCTGGGTCCCCCTCTTCTGAGCTGGCCCTTTTTGTATCGTATTTCCCAGTATATCACAGTTCCTTTATCAATCAACTTTTGGGTGACAGCTTCACCCCTGGATCTCCCCTGGTCGGGCTTGGACCGCTCCTACGGGATATCTTTTCCCTTTGTTTCTCAATGTTCACTTTCACTGTGGGATTCACTTCCCTTTCTTTCACAGTGCTTGTAGATCAAAGTCTTTCGATTGTACAGGGATTTTGGTTGACCATCTTTTTGACCACTTTGACCTATTTTGTGGGTCTTCCTATGGCCTTCTGGTACTTGTAGTTTGTAGACCAGAGTCTCTTGAATTAGCACCCACGTTGTGGCGCTTTCCCTCTGCAGCTGGTCTTCCCTTCAATCTTTCAACAGTTCCTTCAAAGTTTATCTACTTTAGTTCACAACTTGCCTCTTTGCGTTTCTCACTCAACACAGCCCGATTCTTATCGGTTCTCCCCTCAACTCACTGGCTGTGATGAAACAATTGGCTTTTGGCTTCTCTAGAGGCCTGAAGCACGGGGCGGGAGCTTCCCTCGCTCCTGCTTATCGGCATAGGCTTGCCCTGTGTAACATTTACATCTGCTGCAGGATACTTGTGCTACTGTTCGCCGACTTAGTCTCTCTTCCACAAAGGGTCCGCGGGCCTGGGCTGAAAAGGGCAAAGTCACTTCTCTCCTTGTCACACTCTCGATTCCTGCCCCCTTTCTCTTTCGTTTGAACTGCCACTTGGTAGCCGTCTCTCATGCTGTCAGGGTGCAGGGCGTTGTAAGGGGGAACCAGGGCTCAGTGAGGGGCCCCAGACGCAAAAAAACAACCACAAAACAAGACAAACCCAAAGGAACAGCCTCCAGCCTTATAGGAGACTTCTCTGTCCCTTTTGCAGGCAAAAGGCCCTCCGGACCACAACTACCAGCAACCTCCGGGCCGGGAACTACTTTTTCACTCCCAAGTTGGGAGGGGCTCGTGCACGCGCGAAGAACCAACGCACGAGGCTTGTGCTAAAGCTCCCGACCGGACCGAACGCATCCTCCAGAGCTCCTGCCGACGGGGATCACGCCCCAAGGAATCACCATTCCAGCCCCACGCATATGCAAGATAAGTACAGCAAAGCCCTAGCGATCCAACCCCACTTGGGAATTAGAAGCGCAGCTACGGGGGAAAGCGCGGAAGAAGCAGGGATGCATTGGAACTTCCAATCCACTGAGTGGGCACGCGCAGGGGGCACCGCCCACCCATATTACGTCCCCTGCTAAGGGGAAAAGCTAAGTGCCTATCAACGCTTCATAGCGTTTAACCGACGCCGATTTTAGCTTGCATGCTTCACTGACTAACGCGCGCAGCGTTTGTCTACCAACCTATCTTCAGCCACGTGTGGCAAACTTTGGCAGCACGGGGAGCCTTTCCGAATCACAGCCACGTGCGGCAAACTTTGGCAGCACGTAGTGCTTAGATATTAAGCCACGTGCGGCAAAACTTTGACGGCACGAGGGATCTTATTCCCTTCAAGCCATGTGCGGTGAACTTGGGCCACATGTTCTGAACACCTCTTTTAGTTGGCCACAATTAAGCTCAGTGAGCAGATTAACCTACTAAGTGTAATCTGCTAGCACTAACCAAACTCAAGGTGACATGCGTCACTAATGTAGGTTTGTGGTGGTTTGTATTTCGCCTTTGTGAGTTAACACAGGCCACCAATACTAAACTCTCTTGCAGCATTTGAACTGCTCCGAGTTCCGGACCTGAGAGTGCGCAGGCTGGAGGCCAACACTCAACCACAGAGCTAAGTGCCTTTTGCATCAAAGGTTATTGTACAGCACTGTGTGTATGTGTGGGAATAGTGTATATATATTATTGTGATAGTTGTTTTTCCCCATATGTTCCCTTGCCTGTCCACTTCCCCTCTCCTAACCCTCAATCCGGTTATCCTCTGTTCAAGACCTATCCAACCAACGAGACCCTAACCCTCTTTCCCTGCTGGGGTCTCGGTGGCCTGTGTAGGCCTAGTCTTGCAGGTACCCAGACCGTAGTGGGGGTAGTTGGTTCGCACCACTCCTGCATCTGGAATTTGGAGTCTTGACACATGCTGTCTGCCGTGCTCGGCTTATTCGCACTGTGCTCTCTGTCTCCACCTTTTATCAATGTGGGGAAGGGAAAGGGCCGTCGGGTATGTGTAATTCTGATCAATTGCCTAACTTTTCCTGACCCTTGCATTGGGACATGTCAGGTAAACGGCTCTGGTGTTAGTCTGCCGTTCTTTTTTGTTATGCAAAAGTGTTAACTTTAGAAAGAGGGGCAGTGGTTTGGAATATCCTACATGAGAGGATGGGAAAAGGTGTTAAAGGAAGGTGGATACTGCATCTCACCCCATCGGTATCCCACTCCCGAGGACCCCCATCTAGGTGCTCCTCCATTACTGGTCCACCCCCAGGAACTGGATCCAATAGCGATGGCTGTGTCCTGGCCACCTGAATGACAGATCCCCAGGGACTAGCTGGGGAGACATCTTCAGGTTTCTTACATACACTTCCTCCATGCGATGTAGCCACATTTGTTGCACAAGGGAACCGGGAAAGAAAATCCATGTTTCCCTGGTCTTTTCCTTTCTGATGTTCCACCGTGAAACAATATGGTTGTAGGTCTAGAATCCATTGCATAACCCGAGGATTGGACTCTTTGCGTTGGTTTATCCCGACTAAGGGTGAGTGGTCGGTAACCAAAGTGAACTTTCTTCCTAATAGTACCTAAGATGGATAATGGTCACTTGATGGCTAGGGCCTCTAGTTCCACACCAGAGTCGATTTTCTCAAGTGGGAATAACTTGCGACTGGTTTTTAGTATGGGTTGTTCTAGTCTGTCTCAAATTTGGGACAGGACGGCTCCTAATCCTGTAAGGGAGGCATCCGTCTGTAATACAAACTCCTTCGAGAAGTCAACTACCTTCAGGGTTGGGTTTTGGCATAGTGTTTGCTGTAGGATGTTGTAGCATACCTCATCGTCCTCGCTCCATTTAAGTTTCTGGGATTCAGCATTTTAAGTTTATCCGTCAAGTGTGCCGTTTTATCCGAATAGTTGGGGATAAATCTACAGTAATAATCTATTAACCCAAGGAAAGCTCCAAGGTCTCTTTTGGTCTTGGAAGTTGGAGTATGCAAGACGGCTTTTACCTTTTCATGTTGGGCTGTACAGTTCCGTTTCCGACGAAAAAGCCAAGATATTTTACCATAGAGTGGGCTATTCTGCATTTAGCTGGATTTGCAGTTAGACCAGCATTCCTAAGGGCTTTCATGATGGTATAAAGATGGAAGAGATGGTCTTGCCAGGTCTTACTATAAATGATGATATTGTCAATGTAAGCTCCACAGAAGTCTGAATAAGGTTGTAGGATGTTATCTGTAAGATGTTGGAATGTAGCTGCTGCACCATGTAGGCCGAAAGGGAGGACTTTAAACTGGAATAACCCTAGGGGTGTTGAAAACGCAGTTTTTTCCTTATTCGGTCGGGTTTAGTGACCAACACGGTAGGAGAGGACCATGGACTTGAGGAAGGTTTGATGATATTAGCCTTTAGCATTTTGTTGACTTCCTCAATCACTAACTGTTTACACGCCTCTGGTAGACGATAAAGTTTTATGTTAACTACTTTGCCTTTAGTTGTTCCCATGTAATGATATGTACCTTTTAATCTTCCTGGTTTCTCTGAGAATATATCAGAGAATGAGACTATTACGTCCTTTAGATCTTCTCGTTGTTGGTTAGATAACTCTGGTGGGATGGAGTCAAACGTATCTGTCTTCGGGAACGAGGCAGGCTAGAACTTTTGCATGGGTGGCTGACAGGCTTTCTTTCTACTCTTTTAGGAGGTTAACGTGGTATAAATGGACTTTCTGTTTTCGATCTGGCTGGGCTATTTTATACGTGCACGTTCCCGTTCTCTATATTATTTCATAAGGTCTGTGCCACTCGGAGACAAGTTTGTTTTCTGAGGTGGGTAAGAGGACCAGTACTTTCTGTCTCATTGAAAAAGATCTTAAATGGACTTTCTTGTCGTAACTGGTCTTTTGCTGTTTTTGGGCCTTTCCCATGTGAGTACAAACTATGTCCCGGACTAATTTCATGTGTTCCCGCATTATAGTGGCAGTTTAGGATATTGGAATGGTGGCCTCCTAGCGTTCTTCCCAGGCTTCCCAAGGCATGTCCAGGACATCCCTTGCTTCTCTTCCATATAGTAGCTCAAAGAGAGAGAACCCTGTGGAAGCTTGGTGGGTTTTCCTCACTGCAAATAATGCCCATTGGATCATTTGGTCTGAGTCCTTCCCGTCTTTGTCTACCAAGTTTTGTAGAATGAGTTTGAAGGTCTTATTGAATCATTCTAGTAGACCACCGGTTAGGGGATGGTACACAGAAGTTCTCAAGGTGGTAATATGTTGTAACTCTTTGACTTCGGCCATAAGCTTTCTTATACAATTTGGACCCTGATCTGTTAGTATTTCCTTGGGAAAACCAATCCTTGAAAAATACGGTAGAAGATGTTTCAAGATTTGCTGATTGGTATTATTTCGCATTGGGAATGCCTTGGGGTATCGGGTAGCATAATCCACGGTCACCAGGACATACTTGTTGCCCAATTTAGATATTTCCAGAGGTCCTATTATGTCCATGCCAATTTGTGAAAAAGGGGACTTCTATGATTGGCAACGGGTTCAGTGGGGCAGGTAGTGGAACATGCGGGGTGATCTTTTGATATGATATGGCATTTATAACGCGCCTATACACAAGTGTTTCAAGGCGCGACGAGGCAAGGGAGGGGAAAACAGTGGAAGACAGACAACGATCCCACTAGGCCAGGTGTCAATCAGATCGCGCAAGTGCGAGGGTAGGGGGAAAGGGAAGAGTGCCAGGGGAAGGGAAAGGGGAAAGTGCAGTACATGGGAAAGAAGAATAAATACGATAAATAAGACGGCCTGATGGTGGCAAGTGCAAGGTAAGAGCAGACATAAGTGCTGGTAAGGGGACTGAAGGGATACAGAACCAGTCCCCAAGTGCAGGGGATTGCCAGGGAGGCAGGGCAGGTGAGCAAAAGGCAGGACCTGGCCCCAAGATCAGAAAGGGTGGCCAGGTAACCAGTGCAGAATCGGCAGGGAATTTCAGCAGGGGAGAGAGGCAGAGAAAGCAGAAGGCTGACAAATCTCGCAGGTTTGTATAAACATTTTGATGTCGGCGTAGATAACTGGCCAGTAAAACTTTCCACTAATATGTGCTTGGGTTTTAGCCTGGCCCAAATGTCCTCCCGTAAGATGGGAATGTGCAATCTCTAGCACAACCTTTCTGTGACTTTTAGGTATTACCAGTTGAGGCTTTATTAACCCTTCAGGGGAGGTCTCTTCTCTGTAAAGTAACCCTAGTTTTAAGAAGAAAAGGGGACTTCCCTTCTCTCAGCCTTCTTCTTCAGGAATGGCTTGTAAAAAAGCTTCAGTGAGGGCTGGATCATTTTGCTGGGCAAAGGCTAGGTCGGGGTAGATGGTGGTCTCTTCTACTTTCCCTTCTACGATGGAAGGGGGTTTATCAGCTTCTCCAAAGCCTAGGTTACCTTTGTCTGTTTCATCTGGTTCACTTTCTTGGAAGTGAGGGAACAGAGCTCTCTCTAAAATTCCCTGTGCAATTTGGTCTCACGACATACCTCAAGAGGGACATTGCCATGATTCTGTAAGAGAACCTTTACGTCTCCTTGGAAGTCCGGGTCAATGACACCTGCTAAGACATCTATACCGAACTTCTATACTAAGCCAGATTTTGTGGCTCATCAGATGTAAAACCCTGGAGGGATAATCAAAACTAAATCCGTAGAAATCATTCCTCTTTTCCCAGGGGGAATAATGGCTTCCCTACTGCTACAGATAGCAAACCCTATTGATTCATTGGTGGAAATGGAAGGGTTGGAGGCTCTGTGACTAAGCATTTGAAATTTGATGGTTCCCCCATTTGGTTCAATTAAGTCACATCCCACTCCTGACACCATATTTGAGCAACTCATGGTGACAACAAGACAGACACAAATAATCACAGTTCAGGGGCGTTTACTGAACAATGAAATGCTCTATGCAGGTTGGAAAAATGCCTAATCTAATCCTACATCTAAGATGAGAGCAAGCGTCAACCATCAAATGAAAAGTAAGGCAGTCGTAGTGGGGTTGTGTCAAAACAAAGAGAGCCTATACTAAGAAACCTATTGCCAAACCTCACAACTAATGAAAAAGGGGTGTGGGATAATTCTCAAAAAAAGAAAGAAGTTTCCTCAAAGAATATGTCAGGATGCAGTAGCTTGGGTCTCCCTTTCCTGCGTTTTGGACTCGGGGTATGATGGGAGCTTGAAGCACAGCACAGTCTCTGGCTTCTCCAGCACAAGACGACAGTTCCAATGGCAGCTCTCAGGACACACTCTGGCTTTTCTAGCACAAGATGATTGTTCAGTGTTTTCCCTTGGTTTCTCAACGTTTACTTTTGCTGTGGGATTCACTTCCCTTTCTTTCACAGTGCTTGTAGATCAAAGTCTTTCGATTGTACGGGGACTTTGCTTGACCCTCTGTATGACCACTTTGACCTATTTCGCTGGCCGCCCTACGGCCTTCTGGTACTTGTAATTTCTTTCATATGGGGCTTGACCAGAGTCTCTCGAATTAGCAACCACATGGTGCTGCTTTCATTCTGTAGCTGGTCTACCCTTCACACTTTCAGCAGTTCATTCAAAGTTCATCTACTTTAGGTCCAAACTTGCCACTTTGTAATTCTCACTCAACACAGCCTGGTTCTTATCGGTTCTACCTTCGACTCACCGGCTATGATGAACCGCTTGTCTTTTGGCTTCTCTGGAGTCAAGGCCGGAACCACGAGCGCAGGAGTTTCCCTCGCTCCTGCTTATCGGCATAGGCTTGCCCCGTGCACCGTTGACATCTGCTGCAGGACTTTTGTGCTATTGTTCACGGTCTTAGGCTCTCTTCTGTTAAGATGGATTTCTGAACTCTGACCAGGTGGGCAGAGATTCAGAAGGCCAGCCTAGTTTCTTGGAACAGGGTAACCTTCTGGACAAGCCAGACCAATAAAGGTAGCATTGGCAGCGGTCAAGACTAAGTGTCAGGAGGGGTGAGGACTACTGAAAGCCCACAATGAGCACACACAGTGAAGGACACGACAAATCACTCCCAGTCAGGTGTATATATTAAAAATACATATACATTTATTCAAGGACTTTCAAATCAAACACAAAGCAACTATCAATAGTAATACTTAAAACCAATACAACACTACTATAACACATATATACAATACCAAGTGGCCTAAAGGATCAGTGCACAGAATGTGTCCACAACCTAGGAGGAAAGGGAGCAGGCAGCGCAAATAAACTTTAGGCAGTTCTTTATCAATCAATCCCTAACTAAGAGGCAGTCCAGTCCCTACGAAGAGTGGATCCTAACGTTGTTTACCTAACATGTCTCAACACACGGGTCTGGCATAGTTAGGCAACTGACAATAACCATGCACACCTGACGGCCCTTTACCTTCCCCACAGGAATAAAAGATGGACCATTGGAGCACACTAGTAGCAAGGCCGAACGTACAAGGAAAAAGCTACACTGAACGGGCAGTTCAAACGGAGAAGAAAGGTGGTGAGACCTGTAGGGACGACGAAGGGGGAACTGCCCTTGCCCTTTTCTACTCAGACTGGCAAAGCCTCCGAAAAGGGAATTATAAGACCAGGAAACATAACTGACTTGTGGAGCAACAGATGTCAATGGTGCAGGGGGGCCTCTGCATTGATAACATAGGTGGGGAGGCATGCTGGCTACCGTGGTACCATCCTTGACTCAAGCAGCAAGCCAAGCGGACTCAAGACAGTCGGTGAGTCGCAGGAAGCTGATAGAAAACTGAACTGTGTTTGAGCCCAAGGTTGCAAGTGGTAACATTAGATAAACGCAAGAACATGAAAACAAAGAACTTGTGTGTTTGAACTTTTGAGAAAGCCCAGAGAAGGGCCAGCTTCAGAGTGGACAGGTGTCGTAGGAGTGCTCAGTTGAAGGACTCTCACTGGCCCTCGTGTGTTAAAACTCCAAGAACCAAAAGGCCATAGGAAAGGGCGGTGTGAGGTGTCAGAGTGGTCCTACAAGGGTCATGTCAAATCCCTTGTACAATCGAAAGTTTCTGAACCAAGACCAGGAGATTGTGAACTGTGGAATAAGGCAAGTGTGAACCCGACAGAGGGATGTCGAAGGAAAGCTAGGAGAAAGGAACGCACGCTTTCTGATGAAAATACGTAAATCATGAACTGTGTTAGAAATTCATGAACTGTGTTAAAGAAGGCCGTAGTGAACCCTACGGAGGGAGGCCCAAGTTGCAAGAAGTATCCCAGCCTGGCGGAGGGAGCTCCGAGGGGCGAAGAGGCAATCGCCCACAGTGCAAGATTACCGAAAGAACTTTTGTTTGTTGTTTTTTTTTTGTCTAGCAGGCCTAAATGTTGGATTTCTGATTGTAGGTAAACACCAAGGAAACAAGGGGGGAAAAATGTTCAACCAGTGTTCATAGGAAAAAAACAGAGTAGGTAGTGGTCACTTTTCTTTATGACAATTTGTCTCTTGTTATGCTCACCTGATATCCCTGGGGGCGTCTGGAAGGCTCTGAGATCTGGAACCCTGGATGCGTAGTTGTCCAGTGCTGAATAATGGATCTGCAATTACAGAAGGGAGGATTTGTGATAACTGCCTGTAATGGGTGAATCTCCCACCTCCCTCTGACCGATTCCCTCCCCACTTGGTTCTTTTCTCACCTTAGTTATTTGTAGGGTGAGCTATCCGTCCTGTGTTTCTTGTGCAGGGGCGCTTGACGTTTGTTGGCGAGCTGCCGAGTTGCTTCACTGGTGCAGTACGCCTTCCTTGGGCCCAGGCCTGCTGTGACCCTGAAACTGCTGGTAGGCAGGTAGGTTTGTTAGTTGTAAGTCTTTGTTCTGTTTATGGTGGGAATTCGTTAATGTCTTTATCTCCTTCTTTTCAGGTGCAAAGGTCTTGATGCTGGCGTGCCGGATGGAGAGGCACGTTTCTAGGTAAGAGAAAGCGCGAAGCGCAGCGACTTTATTGACTTTTAAAGCTAACCTGTGTTTTCTTTTTCTCCTCACAGGCCGCTGTGGTGCTACGACTGGATGGGAGTGCGATGAAAAACAGGCCCCTGGAATCCGTTAAGGCAAGTACAGCTCTGTGTGGTTGTTTAATATTGAAAGCGAACCTGAATATGTCTCTTTTCCTTTGCAGATGTTGCTGTGGTGCTCCGGATGGAAGTGTGGCGTAGCGCGATGGAATTCAGGTAAGACTGCTGGAATTCGATGTTTTGGAAGCGCGCGTTCTAATATTATTTTTTACTTTCTCGTTATTGTGGGTCGCAATGTTCGAGCAGCAGCTGTGGTAGCGGTTCGCCGGAAGTCCTTAAGCTAGTACTCACAGGTGAGTGATGTTTCTTCTTCTCTCGGTTTCCACAAATTGCAGCCTAGTTGAGATGCTGAGTGCTGGATGGTGTTTTCTCAGGTAAGACAGAATAAACTTGTTCTTGCAGGATTACAGGAAGATGCTGAAGACCAGGAGCTGGACACAGTGAGCGTCACGCTGCTGGTGGCAGAATAACACAAAGCGTGTCCTGAAGTCAGGGTATGGTCTATATAGCCCAGGTAAAGTAGTACCAGGGAAAGTAGTTCCAGGCCTGCCACACCCAAAACACTAGACCGCATGGCTTGGTTTTTAGAACTAGACTGTGTGGGTGCTTCCATGTCGGATTTAAAGGCCCATGTACATAAATGGGACCTAGTTTGAACAGCCATTCCTTCCTACATAGGCGCCCAGTGCCAAAGGCGCCAGGACTGGCTGCAAGGAGCCCTTTTGCAGTGTTTTTAAGGCCCTCAGGGTGCTGGTGGGAGCCTGCTTGTGGCACAACTTGTGCCCCCTCACAGTGGTCATGAGCACTCCCTCCCCTCCCCCCCCAAGGCCCCTCTCATGGTATCCTTCCTGTCCGGTCCGGGTTTGGTGGGGTTATCCAGGTGAAACCTCTTAATCAGACGTGGTGCGTGAATATGTTCACTTGGTTCCCAAGTTCTGTCTTGAGGCCTGTACCCTTTCCAGTCCACTAAATAGTATAGCTTAGATCTGGTATGTTTCGAATCCAGGATGTTGTTAACTTCAAATTCAGGCTCTCCATCAACTAGCACAGGTTTTGGTGGTATTAAGACTCGGTTTCCTGGTTGTAGAGGTTTTACAATTGACACATGGAACACCGGATGAATTTGCATGCTTGGTAGTAAGGCTAACTTGACGGCCACCGGATTTATCACCGATTCGATGGTATAGGGTCCTAGATATCTTGGACGAAAGGTCCGGGTACCTTTTATGGGCACATGTTTTGATGCCAACCAGACTTTGTCTCCAACTTGGTAATCGGGAGCTTTCTTTCGATGCCGGTCCGAGAATTTTTTGGCTGTCTTTGGCTTGCAGTAAATCTTAATTTGCCCTTTTGAAGGCTTGGGTTATGCTTATGTGTAGAGTCTTTACCGCTGGAATTTCCAAGGTCGTGGAGGAGTCTAGTTCAGAGGTACGTGGATGTCTTCCGTATATTGAGTAGAACGGGCTTTGTCCCGTGCTGGTGTGTATGGAGTTATTGTATGCGTATTTCGCTATTCATAACCAGTCTTTACAATTCTCTTCCACTTGATGCAGAATGCAACATAGATACTGTTCTAATGTCTGGTTTGTTCTTTCTGTTTGTCCATCCGTTTGGGGCTGATGGCTAGTTGAATACAAATTGGCTTCCACGATCTGAGATTAGGACTGAGGGGAAACCATGCAGTTTTATAATCTGTTCAAGAAATGCTTTTGCCCGACCGGTAGCGTTAGGAAGTCCTTTGAATGGAATGAAATGTGCCATTTTAGAGAACAGATCTACAACCACCAGAATGGTATTGAAACCTTGACAGGGAGGTAAGTCCGTAATAAAATCAAGAGAAAAGAGTATGCCAGGGAGCCGGTGGAATATCCAGTGGTTGTAGGAGGCCAGCTGATTTCTGTTTGGGTGATTTATTCTGTGCACATATCCCACAGGATAGAACGAATCGAGCAATGTCCTTACACCAGGTTGGCCATGAATAATTCCGGTTAACCTTGGCTCGAGTCTTAGCAATTCCGGGATGGCCTTCGATCAGGGAATCGTGATAACCAGACATGACCAATTCTTGCAGATCTTTACTTGGTAGATATAGTCGTTCCCTGAAGTAGGGTAATCCATCCAGAACCATGTGATGTTCATTTTGGGAATTCCATTTCTGCAAGATCTCGGGGTTCATTAAGGTTCGAATCTTATCTTGAAGTTCACTCAGAGTCAATGTGGTGGTGAGTCCCAGTAGTTTATCACTTGGGATGATGGCAACAGGGTCCAGGATACTGTTCGTTTTCTCTTCAACACTCATACAAGACAAGGCATTGGCCTTCCCATTCTGAACTCCCGGTCGGTATGTTATTACAGAATCGTATTCCGCGAAGAATAGAGCCCACCGCAACTGTCGTGACGATAGGGCTTTTGCTGACTTTAGGTATTGAAGGTTTCGGTGATCTGTGATTACTGTGATGGTATGTCTGGCACCTAATAATAAATACTGCCGCCAGGCTATTAAGGCTGATTTCATTGCCAACAATTCTTTGTAATTGCATAGTTAAGTTCTGGTAGTGAGAATTTACGTGACCAAAAGGCCACGGGTTGTAATTGGCCTGTCTCTGGATCTCTTTGAGAGAAAACTGCTCCCATAGCTACACTGGAAGCATGAGTTTCCACTACATAGGGGAGATCAGGGCGAGGATGTCGTAAAATTGGCGCAGAGGTGAATCTTTTCTTGAGTTCTTGAAAGGCCTGTTCCACCTCTTCAGTCCATTGGAATTTTTTGTTGTTTTTCCTCAGTAACGATGTGATTGGGTGGACTATCCGTGAGAAATCTGGAATAAATCAGCGATAAAAATGTGCAAAGCCGAGCATGCTTTGGGTTCCTTTAAGTGAAGAAGGTGACGGCCAATTAAGGATGGCATCTACTTTGTGTAAATCCATCTTGACTCCTTTTGGCGTGAGAACAAAACCGAGGAACTCAACTTCGGTGACATGGAAGGAGCATTTCTCGAGTTTAGCGTACAGTTTGTGCTGGCGAAGTTTTACAAGGACTGAGCGAACATGTTTCACATGATCTCTTTCATAGGGGGAATACACCAGGATTTCATCAATATAGACCAGGGCACAGACATTGATTAATTACGTAATACATCATTCATGAAGTATTGGAACGCTGCAGGAGCGTTGCACAGCCGAAAAGGCATTACCTGATATTCGTACAGGCCATACTTGGTGCGAAACGCAGTTTTCCATTCATCCCTTTTCTTAACACGCACAAGGTGAAATGCTCCTCTGAGGTCTAGTTTGGTGTAGATTCGGGCATCCTTGACTTGGTCCAACAGTTCCGGAATAAGGGGCAAACGGTAGCGTTTTTTTAATGTGATTTGATTAAGTGCACAGTAATCGATGCAAGTCCTCAAATCCTCTTCCTTCTTGGGTACGAAGAATAAGGGAGAGGCTGCCGGTGACTTTGACGGGCGGATAAACCCATTAGCCAGGTATTGATCCAGATAGGACTTCAAGTGGAGATTTTTGGTTTCCGTAAGTGCATAAATTCGACCACAAGGAACCTGTGCGCCAGTATCAGGTCGATCTGACAGTCATAGGGCCTATGTGGCGGTAATGTGTTAGCCTGTTCCTTCTGAAAAACATCTTGATAATCCTGATATTCTTTTGGTAAGGTGTCCATTGGTTCCGCAATCCCCGATGCTATTCCTTGAAAAGATTTCAGGTTTGGCTGTGGTATAGATTTCGGGTAGCAAGCGTGGGTGCTTTCGTCGGAAAGGGTCAGTCTCTTTGCATGCCAGTCTATGTGGGGATTGTGAGTTACTAACCCTGGCATCCCTAAGATCAACCGGAACTGAGGAGCTTTGATGAGGTCAAACGTGATTGCTTCTTGATGTCCATCCTGACACAGAAGGGTTCATTCTGTTGTGGATTGGGTTACTGGTCCTGAAGCAATTTCTGTACCGTCAACAGTAGTTACCTTTTCAGTTGTTGGTTTTGTGCATAAGGGAAGTCCCATTTCTGTTCCCAGATCTCAATCTATGTAATTACCAACTGCTTTGCTGTCTAAATATGCCTCTATGGCATGCATCAGTGACGGTCGTTGGTGATTGATCAAGGTTACTGGTAGGGCGAAATGTGAGGTCTGTAACTCATCCTTCTCGCTCGACAAGCGACCTCTACGCTTGCCGGGCCTGGTAGTTTTCCAATTCCTTTCCATCACCTTCCTTCTCTGTAGCGCCTACCACTTTCCTTGGAGGTTTCACTGGGCATTCTTTGAGGTAGTGACCCGATTTACCGCAGTGTAGGCATAACTGTAACTGTCTCCTCTTGTCTCTTTCAACCTTGGTTAAAGGGCATCATACTTCTCCAATCTGCATGGGTTTTGTGGTATTTTTTGATGGACGTTGAACATTATCTTTTGAACGTATGTACATGGCACGATTTTCAAGGCTACTTCGGTCTGTTCTTCGATCCTGTAATCAGTTGTCCAACTGAATTACCAGGTTGATAAACTCTGCACAGTCTTTAGGTGGGTCTTCCACTTGAGCAAGGACATCCTTCAGGTCTCCTCGTCTGCCCCGATGAAACAACGTGGTTCTTTTATCTTCTGGCCACCCCGCGTCTACAACCAGTCTATTAAAGGTGGCAATATAAGTCAGCAAATCTTGATTCCGGAGGGACAGGAGTTTGTTATCAAGAGCTTGTCCATGCAAGTGTCGAGCAAATAACTTTTCCATCTCCTGTTGAAAACCCCTGAAGTTCTGCAGTAATGGGTCATCCCGGCTCACTAAAGGTACCGACCAGTCTGCGGCATTTCCACTCAAATATGATAACACGAAGGCCACCCTCGCCTGGTCGTTTGGGAAAGCCCCAGGCCTACAAAGAAAATGGAGGCAACACTGGTTCATGAATGTTGCGTACCTTCTGGGGTCTCCATTAAACCATTCTTGTGGTGCCAGGGTTACTGCTCCTGGCAACGTTATCTGTACTGGATTGACTGATGATGGTGTAGCGATGGATGGGGCGAATCCGGGCAATGGAGCCTGCCCCACCTGTGTTTGTAGTAGCTGTTTGCTTAGTTCATCAGTACGGTCTTTTGTGACTATTACCTCTCATCTTAAGGGGGCGTGGCTAGACGGCCATGTAGGAAGACTGGAAGCTCCAGAGCTCCCATGGATCCGCTCAACATCCTGCAATAATCTTCCTTCCAGACCGCAGAAAACCCATTGGGAAGATGAGCAAATGCATGGGAACATATACGGCACGCGATGCGCATAAAAGAAACTGAATCTGACCTCCAGAGCGAATGATGCCCCGTGTGCGGAGGACCAACGACCTGACGGACTTCCATAAAAATGGCCGCTGCGCCATAGAACAAAGAAACCGGACGTGGGGAGCCAAGACAATATACAACAGAACCCCTGCAGAAGGAATTTGCAGACATGGCTCCCGGGAGACACCAAAACAAAACTAGACAATACAATACATTGACGGCGGGGAGCCGCAGCTTCATTGGCCAAGAACCTTGTAGGGTGAACGTGCGGACCTGGCTGTCATGATTCCTGCCCCTCATGTCCCCAACCCTCCAAGATGTCAGGCTGGAGCCAGGCCACGATCACCTACATGGCCCTCAAGGGCCTCTCCATCCCTCCAAAGACCCACTTGGAGTCAGACTTGGCGCTTGTGGCACCAGACTCACTCACTCCCATAGGATAACATTGGGGATTGGACTTGTAGTGCATTGATGGGGACAAGATGATGCCCCCACATATTTTGGCTCCCAGAACTGCATGTGTGGTCTAGTCTTTTGGGTGTGGTTCAGCCCAGAGACACCTGGGATACCCAGAGACTATTTAAGCCACACCCAGGCTGAGAAACATGCTTTTCGTTTTCTGCACCTGCAGCGTGACACTCACCGTGTTCGGATCAGTCTCCAGTAGGCCTGCATCTTTCTTCTGCGCTCCGCTCCTGCAAGAACAAGAACTCTGTTAGGAACAGCCTTACCTTGCGCCGCTTCTGCCCATCATTCATCGCTCCTTCTGTTCTGCGGGCATCTTCGGCGGTGTCATTCCCATCCCGGCACGCCGCTTCCTAAGGAAAAGGGAAAAGAACAGAAAAAATGCATTAGTAAGCATTCTGCAAATCTTCGCTTATTTTTAAATACTGTACGAGCTTCAAACGCTTACCTGAATCCCAGCCGCTCTGGGGGAACTCTGTCTCCTGAACTTCTCATCCATCTGCAAGAGGGAAAAGACACTCCAGGTTAGCATGGAAACATCTAGAGGCGCCGCATACCTTGCTTACCCACCGCATTTGTTCTTCATAACCGGCATCCACGCTGAAAACGTTGCGGCACCTAAAAGACACAGAAAAATGCAAATACGAAAGGGGTGCATCGCGCTCTCACTCACCTTCAGTGCTACTCATCTCAGTAGCACGCCGCCATCCCCGGATGCCGGACATCGTCTAAAGAAGGAAAAGAACAAAGTTAGAGAACTGTTCAAAAGACTCATTATACTTACCTGTCAGACTCTTGCCAGTGAAGTAACTAGGCAGCAACGAGCCTGCATCAATAAGCGCGCCCCTGCACTGAAAGCAGGACGGAGAGCACACTATCCAAGAAAACAAGGTGAGCTGTGGATCAAAGGGAAGGGTTGGACCCCGGGGAAGAAGGGGTTCAAGCACACAGAGACAATAGGGAGTTAAACTCTACCAATCCTGTGTTCAGGCCCAGTCTCCAGTCGGATAGCCTCCAGGGAAGGGTTTGAGGTCGTAAGAGGTCAGAGCAGGCTGAGTGACGTCCCCGTAGATACCAGGTGAGCGTTACACTGGCACCAGAGACACACCAAATGAGAAATAGCGGAGTGGAGTGGGGAAGTACCCAGCTGGAGAAGCTAAGTGACATCAGGGCGAGAGATGCGAAGCCTGGCAAGGAGGCACTTCGGGTGTCACAGACGCAAGGGACATACGGTGCCAGAGCAGCAATCCCATTGTGGGGGGGCGCTCGGTGGTGCTGAGCGCAGGAGGCGCCTTTGAGCCACTTAGAACAAGGACGGGCCAGGCAGGACCCGTGCTGAACTGTGCGGCCGAACGCTCTCTGGGGCCCGCAAGCAGCGCACGCACAACAGCACACGGAGCGGGGCACAGCACCGTACCCACGGGTTGGCCTGCCAACATACCGCGACCGGCTGTACTGCAACAAGCAGTGTGCCGGGACGCAGAAGGTGCAGGGGAGGTCGAACCCCCCACTGAACTAAGCCGGTAGCGCTCCTGGGGAAGGCAGAGAATGCACAGAGGGAGGTCCCAGCACCCCGCCACAACAGTGGGCCGCCCATGGGACGGGAGCCTAGATGAGAGCGAAGGCCTGGAAATAGGGCGTGATGGCAGTGAAGGCGAGTGTGTGACCGAGCAAGTCACCCCAATGAAGTAAAATAATGCAGCGAAAGGGAGGTGAGCTGTGGATGACAGGCTGAAGCACCGCGAGGGGGAGGCTCTTCCCTTTTCGGAGTGTTTGCCCAGAAACAGAGGTGTGGAGGTGCCGCACTGGGGTACAAACACAGACGTTAAGCATTGAATGTCCTGAAATCCTTTGTTCACCCACAGGGAACATCTCTGAACGGACATAGGCATCGGGCGAGTGGTAGCAAGGCCGCACTGCAACACACTGGGTCCAGGAAATAAGGGCGCCAAACGCGCTGCAAAGGATTACACAGGAAGCCATTATAAGGCGCAGAGATAAGCCCAGCCGAGGCACCTGAAGCTGCACTACAATCACAGACAGCCCAGGGAGGCAGTGAGGCACTACCGCACTTCCGGAGACAGGCAAGAAGAGGAACTCTCCGAGAGACATCACAGCACCCGCAGCACTGCCCTGAGTCATCCCCACTGGAGTCTTGCCGCACAAGACAGTAGCCAAGCAGAAGGAGTGGCGCAGAAAGGGTAGTGCAAGCTGAGGCCGCCCCAGGCGAGGAGTAGAAACAGGACGAATCAACCTGGGCAGCACCACAGCGAACTAGCCTAAAGGAGACAACAGCATGGGATATAAACAACGGTGCCGGAACACCTGAAGGAGACGGCAATAAGCCCACACACGTAAGGCTGAAAGCCTGATAGCAGCAAAAGGCTGCACCATCTGGAGCTGGGGGCCCGTTCACTTGGAACTGTGTAAGACATGGCAACCAAGCTGAATAAAACAAAAGGGAAGCAATACACGATGGAGGATTTCACAAAAACCCTGCAACCAATGGAAGGTGCTAGAAGCAAGGATAGAAGCGCCCAGCCGGATGTATCCCCAGCGCGAGAAGACCGGCAAATCCTGGAAGCCATTGCAGACCTGAAAGGGGCGTGGGAAACAAAACTGGAAGCTGCCATGACTACATTGCAGGTGGCGCTGGAATCTAAAATTGACGCAGTACAAATAGATCTAAACCTCCTGACACAAGATGTAAGGTCAATAGCGGACCGCACAGGAGAATTAGAAAAAGAAGTGGAGGCCAACACAGCAGCCTGCGCCTCGCATGCTTCAGAGATCCACATGCTACGCCAGCAGGTGGGCAACCTGGAGAGCAGGGCTGAAGAGGCCCAAGGAAGGGCACGCAGAAACAGTATACGCATCGTGGGACTCCCGGAGGGAGAAGAGGGATCGAACCCCACGGAGTATTTTGAATCTATGTTGCTGCAAGAAATAGAAGGGGGAACACTCACCCAGGGATTTGCAGTGGAAAGAGCACATAGAGCCCTGGCAAGGAGACCCCCCGGACCCTCGCCCGTGACCCATCATAGCCAAAATACTAAATTACCGCGACAGAGAAAGGATCCTGGATTCCTTTTGCAAGGGAGGCACGATCCGAAGGTCATCCGCCTCAATTACAGCATACCCTAACTATACACTCCAGGTGCAACGACGGCGACTCAACTTCGGAACAGTAAAGAGGAGGCTTCGGGAGGTGGCCCTAAAATACATGCTGATGTATCCGGCGAGGCTGAAGGTGTTCCACAAGAACAGCACCAGTGCTTTAAGTGGGCAGGGGCCCGGCCCCGCTAGTCTCCAAAAAGTGGGGCTGAGCCAGGGTCCTGCCAGGGCCCCCCGGTCCCACCACGCCATGGCAGGACGCATTATCCCGCCACGGCCGCAGATGCGACAGGAGATGCACCCGCCAGTTTAATGTTAGGCAAGTGGACAGAAGTGCCAGTCAGCCACAGCGTCGCTGAGGCTGGCTGGCACTTCTGTCAGTCACTGTAACTTCCCTGATGACCCCCCATCTGAGGGGTCATCAAGTTACAGTTCCTTTGTTTGTCCTCGCCAGGTCACTGACCCTCTGTGAACCTGCAGGCTCCATGATCTAATATGTAGATTAGATCACAGAGCCTGCGGGTTCCCAGAGGGTGAAAGACGCCTTGGGCTCTGTGATCTCTGCTCAGAGCAGCGATTACTGAGCCCGAGGTGCCTGTCTCCTTTCGCAAATCTTTATAAAAGATGCCTTGAACTGTGTACGTTTCAAGCCATCTTTTATAAAAATGTAGAAATATTTCTACGTTTATAACAGACGGCTTGAAACGTACACAATTCAAGGCATCTTTTATAAAGCTTTGTCGACGGACAAAGCCACTTTGGGTTTTGTCCGTCCTCAACGCTTTATAAAAGATGGCTTGAATAGTGTACGTTTCAAGCCATCTTTTATGAACATAGAAATATGTTACAAATGTCTGTTTATAAAAGGTGGCTTGAAAAGTACACAAACCATAGTAAGGTAAGCACACAAGTGTGGTAACGTACTATGGTTTGTACACTTTCATGCCACCTTTTATAAACATAGAAATATGTAACATTGCTATGTTTATAAAAGAAGGCTTGAAAAATACACAAACTATAGTAGTACGCATACAAATATATAAATGCTCACATACATTTATATATTTGTTTGCGCACCCTACTATGATTTACTATGATTTGTGCACTTTTAGGCCATGCCCACAGTGGATGCCACGCCCCCAAATGAGGGCCCCCCCTCAATTTCTTATCCCACTTAAAGCACTAAACAGGACACTATTCTTTAACACCCCAAAGGAGGCATCAGATTGGCTGGACGCACAAAATTGGCCGGAAGGGAAGGAGGGCCAGAAGGAAAGCGGCACGTAGAAATGACGCGGAGACTTCGGAGAGCGAGGTGCTGTATAAGATGTGAAAATGGGACTTGACTATAGCCGTGTTACTTAATGGGAAGGCAAGTAAACTGTGGCACATAACAGGGAGATACAGAGCACCTGATCTCACACCCCCTTAGATAGGTTAGTTGAGTTACCAGCAGAGCGGTAACCTCCTGCTGGGCTCCCGGTACCGGCCTAGCTGGACGGGACCAAATGCAGAATCCTCTGAGATCCAGGGATGGAGCTAGGCAACAGTTGGGGTTGGGAGGGGGGAGGAGAGGGAGTTGGGAAGTTTGCAGTGATAGTTTTTAGGGAACGAGCATGCACCTATGCGCCTTCCCGCATGATCCACATTAAGAATTCTCGGGTTGAAGGATATGCGGGGTGAGACAGGGATGGGGATCTAAAAAACAATGGGTGACCTCAGAATAATAACCTGGAACGTCAGGGGACTTAACACCTACCTAAAGAGAAATAAGGTGATGATGTACTTGAGAAAGCAAAAAGTAGACATAGCTCTGTTGCAGGAAACTCACCTCACTAAGGAGAAACAGGAGGTAATTAAGAAAGTGGAGAGGGACTACTATAGGAGCAATTTATTCAGCATACGCTAGGGGGGTGATCATTTGGGTGGCGCCACAGGTGCCTTTCCAGATACTACAGACCACGGTGGAACCGGATGGAAAGATGGTAGCGCTCCGGGGGCTTTTAGAGAACAGAGAACTAAGCATTCTAAACACATACGCCCCCAACCAGGACACAGTGACCTACTATAGAACATTATATAGCAAGATCAGCCCCCTCACAGGAGGAGCGATCATATCGGGAGGGGACTTCAACTGTACGCTAGATCCTAAACTGGATAGATCTGATACGAAACTAGATAAACCCACCCCCGCAGCAAGAGCGCTATGAGCCCTGTTAAGAGACTTTGGGCTAGAGGACATTTGGAGGCAGCGACATCCGACAGAAAGACACTACCCACACTTTGCAGCCCCACATAATCTGGACACGAGGCTGGATTACGTGTTCGCCACCCCCGAAATAGCGGGGGAAGTGGTGGGTTCAGAATACAAAGCTAGAATACTATCAGACCACTCCCCTTTGGCCCTGGAGTGGCGACACCAGCCCCCCAGAGCCAGAATCCCAACATGGAGGCTTAGGACCGAGGCACTGAGGGACACTGCATTTCGAGAGGACCTAGAGGAAGAGATAATTAGTTATTTCGAGAATAATACAGGAAGCATGAAATTGGAGGGAACTCTGTGGGAGGCCTTTAAGGTGCTAGTAAGGGGGGCAGCCATATCCAAATCTAAAGGGCTCCAGGAGGATATAGAGCGAGAGCTGCAGGAGACAGAGAAAAGACTGGAAACAATAATGAATAAAGAAGGCACCACACAGGAGGAGGCAGAACGTGTGAGCCAGTTACAACTAGCTGGCAGGGAGCTTTGGGAGAGGCTAAGCAACGTGAATTACAAGAAATATATCAAAAGACAATACGCGGGAGGGGACAAACCAGAGAGGCTGCTTGCGTGGCTATATAAAAACGAGGCACCAAGACCAGCAATTAGAGAGATAGGAGGCGGGACAAGTCTGGAACACCCAGGAGATGGTGAACGAGAGATTCCTCAGATTTTATAAAAACCTCTATGCAGATACGGGGAGAACACAGAGAAAGAACTCAGGATATCCTAGAGGACATAGGATTGCCCAAATTAAGCGTAGAAGACATAGAGAACCTAGAAGCCCCAGTCATACTGGAGGAACTAGAAGCAGTGGAGAGGCACCTACCCATGTGCAAAGCCCCAGGCACGGATGGACTCCCCAGTGAATTTTATAAGGCGTACAGGCAAGAGATTCTTCCCCCGCTACTGGCAATGCTGAATGAGGCATACGAGATAGGGAGAGTGCCAGAACCTCAGAGAGAAGCGGTAATCATCCCGCTCCTTAAACCAGACAAGCCTAGCGTAGTCTGCGGGTCGTACAGGCCACTATCTATGTTAAACCAGGACAGCAAAATCCTCACATTAGTAATAGCAAATAGACTTAAGCTGGTGATAAATAAACTAATACACCCGGAACAAAATGTGTATTTCCCAGGCAGAAGCATATCCGATAATCACAGGCGACTCCAACACATTATAGAGCAGACGGAGGGCGACCCAAACGAAATAGCAGTAGTCTCACTAGATGCAGCCAAAGCCTTTGACTCAGTCAGGTGGCCATGGTTGATGGCAGCCTTAAAAGAATATGGGATGGGGCCTGGGTACCTGGGGTGGGTGAAAATGTTGTATAGCTCCCCTACAGCCAGGTTAAAAACCAGAGCTATAATCTCAGATAAATGGCAACTAAGTAGAGGCACGAGACAGGGCTGCCCATGGTCTCCGATGCTGTATATCCTCGCATTAGAGCGGCTGGCAATTTATTTGAGACAGCAATACAGCGAGATAGAAGTGCGCACCAAAGGGAGACCGCACCTGATATCACTGTATGCAGACGATATGCTCCTGTACCTGCGATACCCGGAGGAGAACCTGCAATGCATCCTAGAAGTGATGGAGCGCTTGCGGCTCTCTCCGGGATAGCGGTCAACCCCAAAAAATGAGCATGTTCCCCTTGGGTAGATACAAAGGTATACCACAGAAAAACCTACCCACCCTGCAGATAGCTTGGCAGACCAGAACGTTCAGATATCTGGGGATCAATATTTACCATACAGTAGCAGATGAGTATAAGTATAACACAGAGAAAGCAGTGGAGGGCATCAAGAATAGCATGGAGTTCTGGGCAAAACTCCCCCTGGCAATGGTGGGGAGAGCGGCCTTGCTTAAAATGGTGGTCTTACCTAGGCTACTACATTTTTTCACAAACATCCCACACATGGTGCCCAGGCGCTTCTTCACCAAACTACACAGCCTGTGCAGAGGTTTCCTATGGCACAATACTAGAAACAGGGTGGCCCTGTGGAAACTACAGTATGCGTACGACAGAGGGGGGGATAAATCTACCTGAACTTTGAGACATACCACCTGGCGGCGCAAATACAATATGTAGCCAGGTGGTTAGCGGAAGACGAGACAGCAGAATCCATGCTGTTGGGAGACGAGAGTGCGCCATACTTCCTACACGAAGTAATATGGCTACCCAAGTCAGAGATGCAGGGGAGACCGAGATTGCTAACACTGGGCTGGAAAATTTGGCATAAAGCGTGCAGAGCTATGGGAGGCTCGACCCTGTGCTCCCTGCAGGCCCCACTCGTGGCGCTATGCGGCGCAGATGACCAACTAAGGAAAGGAATCCGGAAATATTGGGAGCCAGTGGGCCTAGCTACCCTGGGGGATATCTGGCAAAGGGGGAGGCCCTGGATTTTCAAACGATAATGGACGAAACCAGGGTACACGCGGGACAGCATATTACATATAGTAGAATAGCCAAAAGGGTGAAAGAAATGTGGTCGGAAATAGCGCTAGCAGAACAACCGGAAACAGCCATCGAAATGATGTACGACATGTCGGAGAGAGGGCACGAAATATCCCGGATATACGAACTAGCAATGTCAAGAGTGGGAAAAGAGCTGTTCAAACTGAGGTGGGACTGGGAGGAGGAAGCGGGAGAGACTATGCAGGATGGGCAATGGGAGAGAGCCCAAAGATACCACAAAAAGGTGTCTAGAAATGCAAGGCTGCAACAGATACAACTATACGTCACCCACAGAGCATAAATGACCCCCCAAATGATTGCAAAATTTGGAAACGCAGAAGCACAAAAATGCCCCAAGTGTGGAGAGGTGGGAGCAGGGATGATCCACATGTTCTGGGCATGCCCGGAGGTGGGGGAATTCTGGGGGGAAATTAAGCATAAGCAATCTGAAAAGGGGATTAAACTAGACGTGGAATCCATATGGGCATGCATGCTGGGGGGTTTCACCAGGCCACGTAACTTGAGACATGTATGTAAACTCAAGGACCTAGCATATATCCTGGCCAAAAGGAGAATTGCCATGAGTTGGAAAGCCGCCCACAGACCCAGACTAGAAGTATGCTGAAAGGACCTCCTAAAATGGGCAGAAGCCGAGACAGTGGCATGGTATGCGGCGACTTTTAGAGGGGAAGGTGAAGAAGTGGGACCACTGATGGAATGGAGACAAATGATAGCCTCGTTGTATGGGCACACCCAAGGTGACCCCAGTGACGACGTCGTGCCTGAGAATGAGGAAGTGAATTAATCCTGGGCAATGAGAGCCAGAGGCATAGGGGGGAGTGCTCGAGTTTTAGGGGAAGGGAGGGACGAAGATATAAAGGAGAAATATGTATTGTATGATGATACCTGTAACTGAAAATGCCGGGAGTGAGAGTTATGGTTTGTTTGTTGTAAAAACCAATAAAAACTATTTTTTAAAAAAAAACTCTCGTCTTAAGGCATTGGTTCCCTGCCGGGCTGCGTGTACCTCGGCGCGTAATTGTCCCAAAAGGTGGGCTAACTGATCAATTTCAGATGTCTCCATGATGCCCAGGTGGATAAGGTTTAAAGGCTTTGTGTTCTGTTACGCTCACCTGATATCCCCGGGGGCGTCTGGAGGGCTCTGAGATCTGGAACCCTGGATGCATAGTTGCCCAGTGCTGAATAATGAATCTGCAATTACAGAAGGGAGGATTTGTGATAACTGTCTCTAATGGGTGAATCTCCCACCTCCCTTTGACTGATTCCCTTCCCACTGGCTTCTTTTCTCACCTTAGTTATTTGTAGGGTGAGCTATCCATCCAGCGTTTCTTGTGCAGGGGCACTTGACGTTTGTTGTCGAGCTGCCCGAGTTGCTTC
This sequence comes from Ambystoma mexicanum, assembly GCF_040938575.1. Classification (NCBI taxonomy): domain Eukaryota; kingdom Metazoa; phylum Chordata; class Amphibia; order Caudata; family Ambystomatidae; genus Ambystoma; species Ambystoma mexicanum. The sequence continues at coordinate 235,316,973 of NC_090934.1, forward strand.
ACTGGTGCAGTACGCCTTCCTTGGGCCCAGGCCTGCTGTGACCCCGAATCTGCTGGTAGGCAGGTAGGTTTGTTAGTTGTGTTTGTTCTGTTTATGGTGGGAATTCGTTAATGTCTTTATCTCCTTGTTACGCTCACCTGGATTCCACAGGGGCGTCGAACGAAGCTGGACTGCTGCAGTCTCCACCAGTGTGACTCGTAGTGAAGTGATGATCGACTGCACTTGCCCACTCAGTTTCGTCTGCCTGGCCCACAAGAATATTTTCCTAAAAGCAGTAAAGGTGATTAGCCACCTGTGGTAGAGAGGTTACACTAACACTATTTTCCCTGAAAACTTCCAGTATTCCCCTTCATAAAGTCTCACCTTATTGTTTGGAAGGATGAACTCTCCATCCTGCGTGGAGTGCAGGGGCGCGTAGAAGTTCAGTTACTTCACTGATCCGAAGGTATTTGGCAGAGTTCCAGACAACAATGACTCCAAGGTAAGTAGTGTGTAAACCGAATGTATAGTTCTTTTAGAGTTCAAATGTCTGTTAATTCACTCTTGCTCCTTTCGTACCTTTTCCCTTGCAGCGTGATCAAGGAGTGAGTTCGCCTCGATGGATGAAGGTAGCGCTTAGGTAAGTCAGTTTGTGCCAAGCACTGTCTAGCAAGTAATATTGTTCCAAATGTAATTAACCAATAGTTCTCTATCTTCTTTGCAGGTGCGGCGCCTTGCCGAAAATGTCTAACGAAGGATGGTGACCAGCGCTGCCTCGAGCGGTAAAATTCCAAGTAAGTATCTTGCGATAAGTAAAAGAATGTCTTTGGCGGAACCCCGCTTACCTTTTGTTTGTTCTTGTCTTTTCAGATGCTGATTTTTCGGGCGGCGATTCAACGGGTGCTGTGCCCGGTTGTGGAGATGCTCCGAAGACAGGTGAGTATGGCGCGGCGCTGCAGCTGGCAATGCGACGCGGTTTATTTTAATGTCTTTTTCCTTTATTCACAGGTGCAGCTGCTCCAGGAAAAGATGACCAAATGGAAATCTCCTTGTTCTAAGCTTCTCTTCTTCTTTCCTTTTCTCTAGGATCGGCTCCGGACACAAGATGGGTGTGGCTGTAGACTGGATGCTGGACTGCAGACACGGTGAGCGTTACGCTGCTAAGATACAGAATAACGCGGAGCGTGTGCTGCTCTTCGGGCGCGGTTTAAATAGCATCAAAAAAGTAGTTCCCAGGCAAGAAGTTCCAGTACCACACCCAAGCAGCAAAATAGTTCCTAAAAGAAAGTAGTCTCATGATGGCCTGTACATGAGTTATTTGCAGGATGACCTGCATAGTTTAAAGTTGGCAATATGAGCCTGGTGCCTACGGCGCCAGGACTGAACCCATATAGCCCCTAGGCAGGGTTTTGGGAATTCCTGTGTTTTCTTGGGTGCCTGTTCCCTGGACAGATGGACCTGTTCTGGATGTCTGGGGGCAGGCATCGTGACAGCACTCCCCCTACCCCCCCAAGGCCCCTCCTAAGGCTGTTCTCTTCACTGGTCCCGGTTTGTCTGGGAAATTCTGGTGTAACCTTTTCACCAATCGAGGTGAATCAATATTGTCACTTGGTTCCCATGACCTTTCTTGTGGACCATAACCTTTCCAGTCAACCAGATAAAAAAGTCTTGATTTGACTATTTTTGAGTCCAAAATATTCTTTACTTAAAATTCTGGTTCCCCGTCTATTAGGATGGGGTTAGGTGGTTTAGTTAGCCTTGTCCCTGGTTGTACTGGCTTTAGAAGTGAGACATGAAAGACTGGGTGAATTTGCATATTTTATGGTAACTCCAATTTGACGGCCACGTGATTAATAATGGCTTTAATAGTGTAAGGTCCCAAATACTTGGGGTTAAAGGTTTGAGTCCCCTTTAAAGGTATGTATCTTGAAGCCAGCCAAACTTGGTCTCCTATCTGATATTTCGGAGCTGAGCTTCTATGTTGATCTGCGGTTTTCTTGTATCTCTGTATCTCTCTTTAGCCTGTTTCAAATGTTCAGTTGCCTTTTTAAAAGCTTGTGTAATAGTGGTGTGTAGATGGTTCACGGCGGGCATCTCTAAGTGTTGTATGCATATTCGGATATACACACAATTTCTTTCCAATTGCCTTCGGTTTGGTGTAACATGCACTGTAGGTATTGCTCTAGTGTCTGATTGGTCCTCTCAGTTTGACCATCGGTTTGAGGATGGTGGCTGGTTGATAATCTAACGTTGATTTGGGCCAATTGACAGCATTTCCTCAAACTGAGAAATGAACTGACTTCCCCGGGCGGACACCAATACGGAGGGGGCTCCATGTATTCGGACGATATGTTCTAGAAATTCCTTGGCCAAGGTTGAGGCTGAAGGGAGACACTTTAATGGAATGAAATGAGCCATTTTGGAAAAAAGATCCACTATAACTAGGATGGTGTTATACCCATTACATGGGTGAAGGTCAGTAATAAAGTCAAGGGATAAGGTATGCCAAGGCATAGGGGGAATGTCCAAAGGTTGTAATAGGCCTGCTGGTTTCCTTTTCTGGGTCTTATTTTGGGCGCAAATACCGCAAGACAGTAGAAATTACTTAATGTCTTTCCGCCAAGTAGGCCACCAGAATTGTCTTTTGATTTTGGCCTGGGTTTTAGCGATCCCAAGATGCCCTTCTATCAAAGACTCATGGTAATTGGAGATAACACGTTCTTGTAATTCTTTATTTGGTAGGTAAAGACGTCCTTGATAGTATGGTAGGTGATCGGTGACTGAATAATCTTTGCCTTTGTTCAACCAGCTTTGTAAGGCTGCAGGGTCGACAAGCTGTTGAATCTTTTTAAGGATGTCGTCCAGAGTCTGTAGAGTGGTTATACCAAGTATTCTTCTCTCCGAAATTATGGGTACTGGTTCTGGATTTGAATATGCTTCTCCCATTCCAATACGAGATAAGGCATCTGCTTTGCCATTTCGACAACCTAGTCGGTAAGTAATCACAAAATCATATTCTGCAAAGAATAAGGCCCATCTCAGTTGGCGTGACGATTGAGCCTTGGCTGTCTTTAAATATTGTAAGTTCATGTGATCCGTGATTACGGTGATGGTGTGTCCAGCTCCGAGAAGATAATGCCACCAGGCTTTGAACGCCGACTTGATGGCCAGTAGTTCCTTGTCGGTAACTGCATAGTTTAACTCAGGTGCTGAAAATTTCCGTGACCAGAACGCCACTGGGTGAAGTTGACCAGTTTCAGGATCCTTTTGGGAAAGGACAGCTCCCATGGCTAAGCTGGATGCATCAGTTTCAACCACGTACGGAAGGTCTGGACGTGGGTGCTTTAAAACCGGAGCTGAATTAAATTTCTGTTTTAGGTCTTGGAAGGCCTTTTCAGCTTCTTCTGTCCACTTGAAGCGTTTATTTTTCCGCAAAAGAGCCGTGATGGGGTGTACAAGATGTGAAAAATCAGGAATGAATCGGCAGTAAAAGTTTGCAAATCCAAGCATACTCACTCTGTACCCCTTTAATCGAGGTAGGGGAGGGCCACTTGAGGATTGCATCCACCTTTCGTGAATCCATTCGAACTCCATTTGTGGTCAGGATAAATCCAAGGAATTCAACTTCCGAAGTATGAAAAACGTACTTTTCCAATTTTGCACTGAATTTATGCTGGCGTAGTTTTTCTAGTACAGCACGAACGTGCTTCACATGGTCTGATTTAGATGAAGAGTATATTAGGATGTTGTCTATGTATACAACAACACAGACGTCTATGAGTTCGCGAAGGACATCGTTCATAAAATACTGGAAGGCTGCCGGTGCGTTGCAAAGCCCGAAAGGCATCACCTGGTATTCGAACAATCCGTATTTGGTACGGAAGGCAGTCTTCCATTCGTCGCCTTTTTTCACTCGTACCAGATGATACGCCCCTTGGAGGTCCAACTTAGTGTAGATACGAGCATCCTTTACTTGGTCCAGTAGTTCTAGGATCAGGGGCAATGGGTATCATTTTTTTACTGTTATTCAGTTTAATGCGCGATAGTCAATACAAGTCCTAAGGTCACCTTCCTTTTTAGGCACGAAGAATAAAGACGATGCTGCCGGAGACTTGGACGGGCGAATGAAGCCATTAGTGAGGTATTGATCCAAATATGGCTGTAAATGAAGATTTTCGGGTTCAGTGAGGGCGTAGATTCTGCTGCATGGAATTTGAGCGCCGGGTAGGAGGTCGATCTGGCAATCATAGGATCTGTGGGGTGGTAACGTGTTTGCTTGGTCTTTCTGGAAAACATCCTTAAATTCCTGGTATTCCTGGGGTAACTGAGTTATCGGATTCGTGACGGTAGCCAGTCTTTTGATCAAAGTTCTTTCAGGGTAACAAGTGTGTGCACAATCCGAGAAGGTCACTCTCTTTTCTCGCCAGTCAATACAAGGATTGAGTTTCCAACCATGGCATTCCCAGAATAATTTGGAACAGTGGGGCCTTGATTAAGTCAAACACAATGCTCTCTCGATGCCCATCTTGACCCAACAGTGTCATCTCCATAGTTGAATGAGTTACTGGACCGGAAGCTATTTCGGTCCCATCGACGGTGGTGATTACATCAGTTGTGTTTTTTTTGCAAAGAGGCAGGTTCATCCTTGAAGCCAATTCTTGATCCATGTAGTTTCCTATGGCTCCACTATCTATGTATACTCTCACTGCGTGCATACGAGATGGTTGCCTTTGATCTATAAGGACCATTGGTATAATTGGGTGCGAGGTCTGAGTGTCCTCCTTCATGCTCGGCAAGCGGACTACGCTTGTCGGGCGTGGTCGTGTCCCGGCTCTGATTCCACATTGACTTTGTCGGCGACTCCTACCACCTTCTGTTACACTCACCTGGTTCCCACAGGGGCGTCGATCGGACCCGGACAGCTGCGGTCTCCACCAACGTGATGCGTAGTGCAGAGATGACAGTCTGGACTGGCCCGCCTAATCTTGTCTGCTGGACTCGTAGAAGTATTCTCCTGCAATTGGAGAAAGGGATTTAGCCACCCGTGGACTTTAGTGATGGCCCCCCAACTGTTCTCGTTCTCCCCACTAATCACCTCCGATATCCCCTCTTGGTAACCTCACCTTATGTTTTTAAATGATGAGCTCTCCATCCTGCATGGCATGCAGGGGCGCGTAGATACCAGTTACTTCACTGGTTTGAAGGTACTGGAAGAGTTCCGGAGGAATATTGACTCCAGTGTCTATAAAGTTCAAAGAGTTCAATATGTCCGATGTTCACTCTTGTTCCATTCCCTCGTTAGATTGCAGCTGGGTCCAAAAGAATATTGCCTGGAGGCAGCTGATGGCGTTCAGGTAAGAGTCTGTATTACCAAACACTGGGCCTCATTACACGGATGGCGGTGAACCATGGCGCTATTAGCGCCATGGTTCATGCGGGTAAAATACCGGCACCGCCTTGGTGGAAAGGGGAATTACCACCCTATTCCAAGGTTGGCAGGCGGTAATCCCACCTTCCACCATTGCCCTTCCCCATTCCCATTTTTGCCCCATAGGGCTCTATGGGAATGGGGAAGGCGCTAATTACGGTACCGCAAATTGAGATACCGTAATTAGCTCCCTGGTCCCTTTGCGGGTTGGATTTTTAACACCTGCAAAAAGCAGGCGTTAAATTCCCCAACCCGCAAAGGGACCTCGTAGTAAGGCGGTAAGGATTTACCGGTACCGGTAAAATACCGGTACCGGTAAACCCTTACCGCCATCCGTGTAATGAGGCCCACTGTCCGGTAAAAGTTGCATGAGTTTAACTTGCTGTTTTCTCTCCCTTTATAGGTGCAGCATAGGAAAATGTGGCGAATTAAAGGATAATACCTCCGGTGGTAAAGCAGGTAAGCCTATGGTGGCAAGAGATTGTCTTTGTCGGTTTTCTCGGCTCACCTTGTTATTCCTTTTGTTTTCCCCTCAGGTGTGGGTTTTGACGAAGAAAATGATGGAGGCAGCGCCGAGTCGAAAGATGCAGTAGACTGGTGAGTATAACGTGGCGTTGCTGCTGGCGAAGCGACGCGTGCTGAAATAATGTCCTTTCCAGGCACGGAACTGTGCTGGGTCCGGAATCAGGTAAGGAATCGAATAATGTCTGTGATCTAACCTCTTATCCATTCTTTTCCCTTTGTCTAGGAGCTCCGGATTCGAGACGGGCGTGGCAGAAGACTGGATGCTGACTTGCAGACACGGTGAGCGTTACGCTGGTGGATGCAGAATAACACGAAGCATGGGCTGCTGTTCGGGCGTGGTTTAAATAGCCTGCAAAGTAGTCCCAGGTAAGAAGTTCCCCAGAACCACACCCGAGTGAAAAATAGTCCCTGTAATAAAATAGTCCCATCCAGGCCTCATGTTGGCTTGGACTTATTTGCAGCATGGTCTGCCTAAGGTAAGTAAAGTCTATGAGCCTGGCGCCAGGACTGATTTCTATGATGAGCCTGGCACCTAAGGCGCCAGGACTGAATCCAAACAGCCCCCAGTCGGGGCTGTTGGGGTTTTAATAAGTATGTTGGGGTTTTAATAAGTATCTGGATGCCTGCTCCCGGGGCTGATAGACTCGATCCGGATGCCCGGGGGTAGGCATCATGACGGCACTCCCCCTCCAAGGCCCCTCCTAAAGTTGTTCTTCCCCTTGGCCCTGGCTTGTCTGGGAAGTCCAGATGGAATTATTTTCACCAATCGAGGAGCATGAACGTGGCCACTAGGTTCCCATGACCTTTCTTGTGGTCCGTAACCCTTCCAGTCGATTAAATAAAAAAGTCTTGATTTAACCATTTTAGAGTCCAGGATGTTTTTTACCTCAAATTCAGGTTCTCCATCTATTAGGATGGGGTCAGGTGGTTTGGTAAATCTTGTCCCGGGTTGAACTGGTTTTAGAAGTGAAACATGAAAGACAGGATGAATCTGCATATTAGAGGGTAATTCTAATTTGACTGCCACCGGGTTGATAATGGCCTTAATGATGTAAGGTCCCAAATATCTAGGATTAAAAGTCTGCGTTCCTTTCAGAGGTATATGTCTTGTAGCCAACCAAACTTGGTCTCCGATTCGATATGGTGGGGTCTCACTTCTATGTTGATCAGCATTTTTCTTCTATTTCTCTTTTGCTTGTTTCAAATGTTTTGTTGCCTCTTTAAGAGCTTGTGAAATAGTAGAATGCAGATGAGTTACTGCCGGCATTTCTAAATGCTGGGGCGAATCGAGTTCTGAGGTTCGAGGATGATGTCCATATATGGTATAAAAGGGGCTTTGTCCGGTTCCTGAATGTAGTTATTGTATGCGTATTCAGAAATCCATGAATTTCCTTCCAATTACTTTCGGTTTGGTGGAGCATACAACGTAGGTATTGTTCAAGAGTCTGGTTGGTTCTCTCCATCTGACCATCGGTTTGGGGATGGTGACTGGTTGATAACCTTGCGTCGATTTGTGCCAATTGACAACACTTCTGCCAAAATTGCGAAATGAACTGACTATCTCGGTCAGAGATCAATACGGAAGGAAATCCATGTATTCGAACAACATTTTTGGAAAAATTCCTTGGCCAAGATTGAAGAAGGTGGTAATCCTTTTAAAGGAATAAAGTGGGCCATCTTGGAAAAAAGATCCACAATAACTAGAATGGTGTTGAATCCATTACATGGCGGTATATCTGTAATAAAGTCTAAAGACAAAGTGTGCCATGGTGTTGGTGGAATATCTAAAGGTTGTAAAAGACCAGCTGGTTTCTTCTTTTGACTTTTGTTCTGGGCGCAGATGCCACAAGACAGTACAAATGACTTTACATCTTTTCGCCAGGTGGGCCACCAGAATTGTCTTTTAATTTTAGCTTCAGTTTTTGCAATACCTGGGTCCCCTTCCATCAGAGCTTCATGGTAATTGGAGATGACTTGTTCTTGTAGTTCCTTGTGTGGTAGAAATAGACGCCCTTGATAGTAAGGTAGGTCATTGACAACTGAATAATCTTGGCCCTTTTTAACCCAGTCCTGCAGGGCTGCTGAATCTAAAAGTTGTTGGATCTTTAAATGAATATCTTCTAAGGTCTGTAGAGTAGTTATCCCAAGAATTCTTTGTTCAGGAATTATAGGCACCGGTTCCGGGTTCGAATATGCTTCTCCTATCCCAATTCGGGATAAAGCGTCTGCCTTACCATTCTTACAACTTGGTCGATAAGTGATCACGAAATCGAATTCGGCAAGGAATAAGGCCCATCGAAGTTGACGCGATGATTGGGCCTTGGCTGTTTTTTAAATACTGCAAGTTTCTGTGATCGGTGATTGCAGTAATGGTATGCCTGGCACCGAGAAGATAATGCCGCCAAGCCTTGAAGGCGGATTTGATGGCTAACAACTCTTTATTGGTAACCGCATAGTTTAATTCGGGGGCCGAGAATTTTCTGGACCAAAATGCTACTGGATGAAGTTGACCGGTTTCCAGATCCTTCTGGGACAGGACAGCCCCCATGGCTAAACTGGATCCATCGGTTTCAACTATGTATGGGAGCTCGGGGCGTGGATGCTTTAAGACAGGAGGTGCGGACGTGAATTTCATTTTCAGTTCTTGGAAGGCTTTTTCAGCCTCTTCGGTCCACAAGAAGCGTTTGTTTTTCACAAAAGTGCTGTGATGGGGTGTACAACATATGAGAAGTCAGGAATAAATCTGCGGTAGAAATTAGCAAATCCAAGCATACTTTGCACCCTTTTAAATGAACTGGGTGATGGCCACTTGAGAATTGCATCCCCCTTTCGAAGGTCCATTCGGACTCCTTTTGGAGTCAGGATAAATCCAAGGACTTCAACTTCTGTAGCATGAAAAACACATTTTTCCAATTTTGCATATAACATGTGCTGGCGTAGTTTCTCAAGGACTGCACGAACGTGCTTAACATGGTCTGATTCTGAGGAGGAGTACACTAGAATATCGTCTATGTATACGACAACACAGACGTCAATGAGTTCACGAAGGACATTGTTCATAAAATACTGGAAGGCTGCTGGTGCATTGCACAACCCGAAGGGCATCACCTGATATTCGAATAATCCGCACTTTGTGCAAAAAGCGGTCTTCCATTCGTCGCCCTTCTTTACACGTACCAGATGATATGCCCCTCGGAGATCTAATTTAGTTGGTCTAGTAGTTCGGGGATCAGAGGCAATGGATATCGGTTCTTCACCGTGATCTGGTTTAATGCGCGATAGTCTATGCACGTTCTGAGGTCACCTTCCTTTTTGGGCACGAAGAATAAAGCTGAAGATGCGGGGGACTTAGATGGACGAATGAAGCCATTAGCAAGGTATTGGTCCAAGTATTGTCGTAGGTGACGGTTTTCAGGTTCCGTAAGGGCATAGATCCTACCGCATGGAGGTTGTGCACCGGGTATGAGGTCGATTTGACAATCGTATGATCTATGAGGTGTTAAGGTGTTTGCCTGTTCTTTTTGGAAAACATCCTGGAATTCTTGATATTCCTGAGGTAACTGCATGACTGGATTAGCGACTGTGGCCAGGCTTTTGTTCGAGTTTTTTTCCGGGTAACGGGTGTGTGCACACTCCGGGAAGGTTACTCTCTTCTCTCGCCAATCAATACAAGGATTATGTGTTTCCAACCAAGGTATCCCCAGTATTATTTGGAACTGCAGGGCTTTGATTAAGTCAAACACAATAGTCCCTCGATGCCCATCTTGATCCAACAGTGTCATCTCTGTGGTGGAATGAGTTACAGGCCCAGAGGGAATTTCAGTTCCATCGACTGTGGTGATAACATCCGAAGTGGTCTTTTTGCAGAGAGGTAGATTCATCCTAGAAGCCAATTCGTGTTCCACATAGTTTCCTACGGCCCCGATATCAATGTATGCCCTAACTGCGTGCATAGGTGATGGCTGCCTTGGATCAATAAGGACCATTGGTATGATAAGGTGCGAGGTCTGAGTGTCCTTCTTTAAGCTCGACAAGCGGACCTCTACGCTTGTCGGGCATGGTCGTTTCCCGAATCAAGCCCTATTTGATTTCTATCAGCAACTCCGACTACTTTCTTGGATGGTTTTATAGGGCAATCCCGTAGAAAATGTCCTGAGGCCCCACAGTACAGACACAACTGCATCTGTCGTCTCCTATCTCTTTCTTTTTGAGTTAAGGGTCCCTTAACCCCCCCGATCTGCATTGGTTCTGATGCATCTGTTCCTTTGGGAGTAACATTGGTTTTAACCAATACCCGATTCTCGAACTTAGCTCGATCGGCTTTTCTATTCTGAAGTCGGTGGTCTAGCTGGACCACTAAGTCTATATATTCTGCGCAATCCTGAGGTGGGTTTACAAACAACTTGGGCCAAAACATCTTTGAGTTCACCCCGAAGTCCACGATGAAATAATGTAATTCGCTTTACCTCTGGCCATCCGGTTTCCACCACCAACCTATTGAAGGTTGCGATATAAGTTAGCAGGTCCTGGTTTCCTTGTCGTAGGGATAGAAGTTCGTTATCCAGGGCCTGTCCCTGTGAATGTCTGGTGAATAGTCTTTCCATGCTCAATTGAAAACCCTGAAAATCCCGAAGAAGAGGGTCATCCTGGTTGACTAATGGAATTGACCAATCCGCTGCGCTGCCACAAAGGTATGACAGTACAAAGGCTACTTTGTCTTGGTCGTTTGGAAAAGCTCCTTGTCTGCATAAAAAGTGGAAGCGGCATTGGTTCATGAACACAGCAAACCTTTTCGGGTCCCCAGCAAAGCGTTCGGGTGGAGCTAAAGGAATGCTCCCTGGTAGAACCACTTGCACAGGGCTGCTCGATGAAACGGGGGTGGTGTTTGCCCGGCTTGGTTTTGCAGCAGTTGTCTGGCAAGATCATCAGTGTGCTCCTTTGACACAATCAATTCTCTCCTGAAGGCGATGGTGTCTTGGCGCGCGGAGTGCACTTCTGCCCTAAGTTCCCCTAACAATTGGGCTAGTTGGTCGGTTTCTGAGGTCTCCATAAGGCCCGGGTGGGGATTTGCAGATAGGCTTCGTGTTCTGTTACGCTCACCTGGTTCCCACAGGGGCGTCGATCGGACCCGGACAGCTGCGGTCTCCACCAACGTGATGCGTAGTGAAGAGATGACAGTCTGGACTGGCCCACCTAATCTTGTCTGTTGGACTCGTAGAAGTATTCTCCTGCAAGTGGAGAAAGGGATTTAGCCACCAGTGGACTTTAGTGATGGCCCCCCAACTGTTCTCGTTCTCCCGACTAATCACCTCCGATATCCCCTCTTGGTAACCTCACCTTATGTTTTTAAATGATGAGCTCTCCGTCCTGCATGGCATGCAGGGGCACGTAGATACCAGTTACTTCACTGGTTTGAAGGTACTGGAGGAGTTCCGGAGGAATATTGACTCCAGTGTCTATAAAGTTCAAAGAGTTCAATATGTCCGATGTTCACTCTTGTTCCATTCCCTCGTTAGGTTGCAGCTGGGTCCAAAAGAATATTGCCTGGAAGCAGCTGATGGCGTTCAGGTAAGAGTCTGTATTACCAAACACTGTCCGGTAAAAGTTGCATGAGTTTAACTTGCTGTTTTCTCTCCCTTTATAGGTGCAGCATAGGAAGATGCGGCGAATTAAAGGATAATACCTTCGGTGGTAAAGCAGGTAAGCCTATGGTGGCAAGAGATTGTCTTTGTCGGTTTTCTCGGCTCACCTTGTTATTCCTTTTGTTTTCCCCTCAGGTGCTGGGTTTCTACGAAGAAAATGATGGAGGCAGCGCCGAGTCGAAAGATGCGGTGGACTGGTGAGTATAACGTGGCGTTGCTGCTGGCGAAGCGACGCGTGCTGAAATAATGTCCTTTCCAGGCTCTGAGCTGTGCTGGGTCCGGAATCAGGTAAGGAATCAAATAATGTCCGTGATCTAACCTCTTCTCCTTTCTTTTCCCTTTGTCTAGGAGCTCCGGATTTGAGGTGGGCGTGGCAGAAGACTGGATGCTGACTTGCAGACACGGTGAGCGTTATGCTGCTGGATGCAGAATAACACAAAGCATGGGCTGCTGTTCGGGCGTGGTTTAAATAGCCTGCAAAGTAGTCCCAGGTAAGAAGTTCCCCAGAACCACACCCGAGTGAAAAATAATCCCTGTAATAAAATAGTCCCATCCAGGCCTCATGTTGGCTTGGACTCATTTGCAGCATGGTCTGCATAAGGTAAGTAAAGTCTATGAGCCTGGCGCCTGTGGCGCCAGGACTGATTTCTATGATGAGCCTGGCGCCTAAGGCGCCAGGACTGAATCCAAACAGCCCCCAGCCGGGGCTGTTGGGGTTTTAATAAGTATCTGGATGCCTGCTCCTGGGGCTGATGGACTTGATCCGGATGCCCGGGGGGGTAGGCATCATGACACCTTCTGAGGTGGTTTCACTGGGTAATCCCGTAAAAAATGCCCCGAGGTGCGACAATACAAACACAATTGTAACTGCCGCCTCTTGTCCCTTTCTTTTTGAGTCAAAGGTCCTTTAACCCCCCCAATTTGCATGGGTTCAGATACATCAGTTCCTTTGGGGGTGACGACGTCCTTAGGTCTTACTAATACTCGATTCTCGAATCTAGCCGGATCAGCCTTCCGATTCTGAAGTCTGTGATCCAACTGGACAACCAGGTCTATGTATTCAGCACAATCTTGAGGTGGGTTCACTACTTGTGCCAAAATGTCTTTTAGTTCACCTCGTAGCCCACGATGAAATAGCATAATCCGCTTGACCTCTGGCCATCTGGTTTCTACCACCAACCTATTGAAGGTTGCGATGTAGGTCAGCAGATCCTGGTTACCCTGACGCAAGGACAAAAGTTCGTTATCCAAAGCTTGGCCTTGGGAATGTCGGGCAAATAGTCTTTCCATGCTTAGTTGAAAATCCCGAAGAAGAGGGTCATCCTGGTTGACTAGTGGAATAGACCAATCGGCTGCACTGCCGCTGAGATACGATAGTACAAAGGCTACCTTTGCTTGATCATTCGGAAAGGCTCCAGGTCAGTTGTAGGTCAAAGGATCGACACCAAAGGACTGAAAACCAAAGCATCGAATTTTTTTTTTTTTTTTTTTTCGTACATTTTTTTTATTTTTGGGGGGTCCCCCCCAACCCCTGTTTTTGTGGTAAAACCACTTTTTTTCACTAAAAGAAAACCCCCCAAAAAATATATATAATTTAAAAAAAAAATTGATCCTTTGGTTTTCGATCGTTTGGTGTCGATCCTTTGACCAGACACCCTCCAGGTCTACATAAAAAATGCAGGCGGCACTGGTTCATAAACACGGCGAACCTTTTGGGGTCCCCCGCAAAGCGTTCTGGCGGTGCTAAAGGAACTGTCCCTGGTAAAATTACTTGCACTGGATTACTTGATTGAGCTTGGGCAGAAGCTCCCCCGAGTCCAGGTAAAGGTGTGTGCCCAGCTTGAGCTTGAAGTAATTGCCTGGCGAGATCATCCATATGTTATTTTGCCAAAATCAGTTCTCTCCTGAGAGAATTAGTCTCTTGACGGGCGAATGCACTTCAGCCCTTAGTTCTCCCAGTAGTTGGGCTAATTGGTCAGTCTCTGAGGTCTCCATAATGCCCGGGTGGAGATTTGTAGTAAGGCTTCGCGTTCTGTTCCACCCACCTGGATTCCACAGGGGCGTCGAACGAAGTTGGACTGCTGCGGTCTCCACCAGTGTGACTCGTAGCAAAGTGATGATCGACTGCACTTGTCCACTCAGTTTCGTCTGCCTGACCCGCAAGAATATTTTCCTAAAAGCAATAAAGGGAATTAGCCACCCGTGGTAGAGAGGTTACACTAACACTATTTTCCCTGAAAACTTCCAGTAAAGTCTCACCTTGTTGTTTGGAAGGATGAACTCTCCATCCTGCGTGGAGTGCAGGGGCGCGTAAAAGTTCAGTTACTTCACTGATCCGAAGGTATTTGGCAGAGTTCCAGACAACAATGACTCCGAGGTAAGTAGTGTGTAAACCGAATGTATAGTTCTTTTAGAGTTCAAATGTCTGTTAATTCACTTTTGCTCCTTTCATACCTTTTCCCTTGCAGCGTGATCCAATGAGTAAGTTCACCTCGATGGATGAAGGTAGCGCTTAGGTAAGAGTCAGTTTGTACCAAGCACTGTCTAGCAAGTTTGTACCAAGCACGGTCTAGCAAGTAATATTGTTCCAAATGTAATTAACCAATAGTTCTCTATCTTCTTTGCAGGTGCGGCGCCTTGCTGAACATGTCTAACGTAGGATGGTGACCAGCGCTGCCTCGAGTGGTAAAATTCCAAGTAAGTATCTTGCGGTTAGTAAAAGAATGTCTTTGGCGGAACCCCGCTCACCTTTTGTTTGTTCTTGTCTTTTCAGATGCTGATGTTTCGGGCAGCGATTCAACGGGTGCTGCGCCGGGTCGTGGAGATGCTCCGAAGACAGGTGAGTATGGCGCGGCGCTGCAGCTGGCAATGCGATGCGGTATATTTTAATGTCTTTTTCCTTTATCCACAGGTGCGGCTGCTCCAGGAAAAGATGATGACCAAATGGAAATCTCCTTGTTCTAACCTTCTCTTCTTCTTTCCTTTTCTCTAGGATCGGCTCCGGACACAAGACGGGTGTGGCTGTAGACTGGATGCTGGACTGCAGACACGGTGAGCGTTACGCTGCTAAAATGCAGAATAACGCGAAGCGTGTCCTGCTCTTCGGGCGTGGTTTAAATAGCATCAAAAAAGTAGTTCCCAGGTAAGAAGTTCCAGTACCACACCCAAGCAGCAAAATAGTTCCTAAAGGAAAGTAGTCCCTTCATGGCCTTATGATAGCCTGTACATGAGTTCTTTGCAGGATGACCTGCATAGTTTAAAGTTGGCAATATGAGACATATAACCCCTAGGCGGGGTTTTGGGAATTCCTGTGTCTTCTTGGGTGCCTGTTCCCTGGACAGATGGACCTGTTCCGGATGTCTGGGGGAAGGCATCGTGACACTCCTTCTTTCAGGTGCGAAGGTCTTGATGCTGGCGTGCCGGATGGAGAGGCACGTGTCTAGGTAAGAGAAAGCGTGAAGCGCAGCGCCTTTGTCTTTTAAAACTAAACTGTGTTTTCTTCTTCTCCTCCTCACAGGACGCTGTGGTGCTGCGAGTGGATGAGAGCGCAATGAAAAACAGGCCTCCGGAATCTGTTTAGGTAAGTACACCGCTGTGCGGTTGTTTAATATTGAAAGCGACCCTGAATGTCTCTTTTCCTTTGCAGATGTTACTGTGGTGCTCCGGATGGAAGCGTGGCGTAGCGCGATGGAATTCAGGTAAGACTGATGGAATTTGATGTTTTGGAAGCGCACATTCTAATATTGTTTTTCCCTTTCTCGTTATTGCAGGTCGCAATGTTCGAGCAGCAGTTGTGGTAGCGGTTCACCGGAAGTCCTTAAGCTAGTACTCACAGGTGAGTGATGTTTCTTCTTCTCTCCATTTCCACAGATTGCAGCCCAGTTGAGATGCTGAGTGCAAGATGGTGTTTCCTCAGGTAAAACAGAATAATCTTGTTCTTCTTCTTGCAGGATTACAGGAAGATGCTGAAGACCAGGAGCTGGACATGATGAGCGTCATGCTGCTGGTTGCAGAATAACACGAAGCGTGTTCTGCAGTCAGGGTGTGTTTTATATAGCCCAGCTAAAGTAGTACCAGGGAAAGTAGTTCCAGGCCTGCTACACCCAAAACACTAGACCGCATGGCTTGGTTCTTAGAACTAGACTGTGTGGGTGCTTCCATGTTGGATTTAAAGGCCTATGTACATAAATGGGACCTAGTTTGAACAGCCCTGCCTTCCTACATATGAGCCTGGTGCCAAAGGCGCCAGGACTGGCTCCAGAAGCCCTTTTGCAGTGGTTTTAAGGCCCTCAGGGTGCTGGTGGGAGCCTGCTTGTGGCACAACGTGTGCCCCCTCACAGTGGTCATGACATCTCTGTGATATAATTAAGAACCCCAACGAGGTTAGGGAATGTCAGGACGGCCTGTTTCCTTATCCGGTCGCTTTCATTTGATAGGCTCTGCCAAGAAGTGTTCTGGTTGCATGAGCACTGAGGATTTGTCCATAGTCTTGAACTTCCTCCAAGAATCATTTGGAGGTAAATACAATTCGTGTAACAACTAAGTGGTTACATGCACAAGGTTCTGTGCCTCTAGTAAGAATGAATGAGGATGGTGAGAACATCGGTGGTAATAGGTTTTTGATTATTTATTTTCTAGATGATGGTTCCAAACTCCATATATATATATATATATAGCAGTGGGACACAACAATCCATCCACTTCCGTCCTGGAGAAGGTTGTAGAAAACTGAGGGCCACAGTTTCAAGGCCTGCTGATTCTGACTGAAACATGTGTCGACTACATTTCACAACATCTGTTGTAGAATAGATAGACACACCACCCGTATGCACATGGGGTGTAGGGACATTTTTGAATAATTGTTAGATTGTCATGTATGTTACAAGGCCGATCTATAAAACGCACAGTGGAGAAGTACGATATATGTATGTATGAGTATGTGTAATGGAGTAGATTGAATGGAGTATGAGTTATTATTGATATTTGTACAATTTAGTTTTTAATGCCTATGTTGGTTTAGTGTGCGTAACTTACTATGGTTTGTACACTTTCAAGCCACCTTTTATAAACATAGAAATATGTAACATTGCTATGTTTATAAAAGAAGGCTTGAAAAATACACAAACCATAGTAGTACGCATGCAAATATATAAATGCTCACATACATTTATATATTTGTTTGTGCACCCTACTAGGATTGACTATGATTTGTGCACTTTTAGGCCATGCCCACAATGGATACCACGTCCCCCAAAGGATGGCCCCCCTCAATTTCTTACCCCACTTAAAGCACTGAACAGGACACTATTCTATGACACCCCAGAGGAGGCATCGGATTGGCTGGATGCACAAAATTGCCCGAAAGGGAAGGAGGGCCAGAAGGAAAGTGGCACGGAGAAATGACACAGAGACTTCGGAGAGTGAGGTGCTATATAAGATGTGAAAATGGGACTTGACTATAGCCGTGTTACTCAATGGGAAGGCAAGTAAACTGTGGCACATAACAGGGAGATACAGAGCACCTGATCTCACACCATCTTAGATAGGTTAGTTGAGTTACCAGCAGAGCGGTAACCTCCTGCTGGGCTCCCGGTACCGGCCTAGATGGACGGGAGTAAATGCGGGATCGCCTAAGATCCAGGGATGGAGCTGGGCAGTTTGGAGTGATAGTTGTTAGGGAACGAGCATGCACCTGCGCACCTCCGCACATGATCCACATTAAGAATTCTCGGGTTGAAGGATATGAAGGGAGAGACAGGGATGGGGATCTAAAAAACAATGGGTGACCTCAGAATAATAACCTGGAACGTCAGGGGACTTAACACCTACCGAAAGAGAAATAAGGTGATGATGTACTTGAGAAGGCAAAAGGTAGACATAGCTCTGTTGCAGGAAACACACCTCACTAAGGAGAAACAGGAGGTAATTAAGAAAGTGGAGAGGGACTACTATAGGAGCAACTTATTCAGCATACGCTAGGGGGGTGATCATTTGGGTTGCGCCACAGGTGCCTTTCCAGATACTACAGACCACGGTGGAACCGGATGGAAGGATGGTAGCGCTCCGGGGGCTTTTAGAGAACAGGGAACTAAGCATTCTAACCACATATGCCCCCAACCAGGACACAGTGACCTACTATAGAACATTATATAGCAAGATCAGCCCCCTCACAGGAGGAGCGATCATATCGGGACTTCAACTGTACGCTAGATCCTAAACTGGATAGATCTGATACGAAACTAGATAAACCCACCCCCGCAGCAAGAGCGCTATGAGCCCTGTTAAGAGATTTTGGGCTACAGGACATTTGGAGGTGGCAACATCCGACAAAAAGACACTACCCACACTTTGCAGCCCCACATAATCTGTACACGAGGCTGGATTACGTGTTCGCCACCCCCGAAATAGCGGGGGGAAGTGGTGGGTTCAGAATACAAAGCTAGAATACTATCAGACCACTCCCCTTTGGCCCTGGAGTGGCGACACCAGCCCCCCAGAGCCAGAATCCCAACATGGAGGCTTAGGACCGAGGCACTGAGATACACTGCATTTCGAGAGGACCTACAGGAAGAGATAATTAGTTATTTCGAGAATAATACAGGAAGCGTGAAATCGGAGGGAACTCTGTGGGAGGCCTTTAAGGTGGTAATAAGGGGGGCAGCCATATCCAAATCTAAAGGGCTCCAGGGGGGTATAGAGCGAGAGCTGCAGGAGACAGAGAAAAGACTGGAAACAATAATGAATAAAGAAGGCACCACACAGAAGGAGGCAGAACGTGTGAGCCAGTTACAACTGGCAGGCGGGGAGCTTTGGGAGAGGCTAAGCAACCTGAATTACAAGAAATATATCGAAAGACAATACGCTGGAGGGGACAAACCAGGGAGGCTGCTCACGTGGCTATATGAAAACGAGGCACCAAGACCAGCAATTAGAGAGATCCCGGGGGAGGCGGGACAAGTCTGGAACACCCAGGAGATGGTGAACGAGAGATTCCTCAGATTTTATAAACACCTCTATGCAGATACGGGGGAGAACACGGAGAAAGAGACTCAGGACATCCTATAGGACATAGGATTGCCCAAATTAAGCATAGAAGACAGAGAGAACCTAGAAGCCCCAGTCATACTGGAGGAATTAGAAGCAGTGGTGAGGCGCCTACCCATGTGCAAAGCCCCAGGCATAGATGGGCTCCCCAGCGAATTTTATAAGGCGTACAGGCAAGAGATTCTTCCCCCGCTACTGGCAATGCTGAATGAGGCATACGAGATAGACTGCCAGAACCTTGAGAGAAGCAGTAATCATCCCGCTCCTTAAACCAGACAAGCCTAGCGTAGTCTGCGGGTCGTACAGGCCACTATCTATGTTAAACCAGGACAGCAAAATCCTCACATTAGTAATAGCAAATAGACTTAAGCTGGTGATGAATAAACTAATACACCCGGAACAAACTGTGTATTTCCCAGGCAGAAGCATATCCGATAATCACAGGCGACTCCACCACATTATAGAGCAGACGGAGGGCGACCCAAACGAAATAGCAGTACTCTCGCTAGATGCAGTCAAAGCCTTTGACTCAGTCAGGTGGCCATGGTTGATGGCGGCCTTAAAAGAATATGGGATGGGGCCTGGGTACCTGCTGTGGGTGAAAATGTTGTATAACTCCCCCACAGCCAGGGTAAAAACTGGAGCGATAATCTCAGATAAATGGCAACTAAGCAGAGGCACGAGACAGGGCTGCCCATGGTCTCCGATGCTGTATATCCTCGCATTAGAGCCGCTGGCAATTTATTTGAGACAGCAATACAGCGAGATAGGAGTGCACACCAAAGGGAGACCGCACCTGATATCACTGTATGCAGACAATCTGCTCCTGTACCTGCGATACCCGGAAGAGAACCTGCAATGCATCCTAGAAGTGATGGAGCGCTATGCGGCTCTCTCCGGGATAGTGGTCAACCCCAAAAAACGAGCATGTTCCCCTGGGGTAGATACAAAGGTATACCACAGAAAAAACTACCCACCCTGCAGATAGCTTGGCAGACCAGAACGTTCAGATATCTAGGGATCAATATTTACCATACAGTGGCAGATGAGCATACGTATAACACACAGAAAGCAGTGGAGGGCATCAAGAATAGCATGGAGTTCTGGGCAAAGCTCCCCCTGGCCATGGTGGGGAGGGCGGCCTTGCTTAAAATGGTGGTCTTACCTAGGCTACTACATATTTTCACAAACATCCCACACATGGTGCCCAGCCGCTTCTTCACCAAACTACACAGCCTGTGCAGAGGTTTCCTATGGCACAATACTAGAAACAGGGTGGCCCTGGGGAAACTACAGAATGAGTACGACAGAGGAGGGATAAATCTACCTGTACTTTGAGACATACCACCTGGCGGCGCAATTACAATATGTAGCCAGGTGGTTAGTGGAAGACGAGACAGCAGAATCCATGCTGTTGAGAGAAGAGAATGCTCCATACTTCCTACACGAACTAATATGGCTACCCAAGTCAGAGATGCAGGGGAGACAGAGATTGCTAACACTGGGCTGGAAAATTTGGCATAAAGCGTGCCGAGCCATGGGAGGCTCGGCCATGTGCTCCCTGCAGGCCCCACTCGTGGCGCTATGCGGCGCAGATGACCAACTAAGGAAAGGAATCTGGAAATATTGGGAGCCAGGCAGATGACCAACTAAGGAAAGGAATCTGGAAATATTGGGAGCCAGTGGGCCTAGCTACCCTGTGGGATATCTGGCAAGAGGGAGAGGCCCTGGATTTTCAAACGATAATGGACGAAACCGGGAGTACACGCGGGACAGCATATTACATATAGTAGAATAGTCAAAAGGGTGAAAGAAACGTGTTCGGAAATAGCGCTAGCAGAACAACCGGATACAGCCATCGAAATGATGTACGACATGTCGGAGGGAGGGCACGAAATATCCCGGATATAAAAACTAGCAATGTCAAGAGTGGGAAAAGAGCTGTTCAAACTGAGGCGGGACTGAGAGGAGGAAGCGGGAGAGACTATGCAGGATGGGCAATGGGAGAGAGCCCAAAGATAACACAGGAAGGTGTCTAGAAACGCAAGGCTGCAACAGATACAACTATACGTCACCCACAGAGCATAAATGATCCCCCAAATGATTGCTAAATTCGGAAACGCAGAAGCACAAAAATGCCCCAAGTGTGGAGAGGTGGGAGCAGGGATGATCCACATGTTCTGGGCATGCCTGGTGGTGGGGGGATTCTGGGGGGAAATTAAGCATAAGCTATCTGAAAAGGGGATTAAACTAGACGTGGAATCCATATGGGCATGCATGCTGGGGGGTTTCACCAGGCCCGTAACTTGAGACATGTATGTAAACTCAAGGACCTAGCATATATCCTGGCCAAAAGGGGAATTGCCATGAGTTGGAAAGCCACCCACAGACCAAGACTAGAAGTATGGTGGAAGGACCTCCTAAAATGGGCGGAAGTCGAGACAATGCCATGGTATGAGCCGACTTATAGAGGGGAAGGTGAAGAAGTGGGACCACTGATAGAATGGAGACAAATGATAGCCTCGTTGTATGGGCACACCCAAGGTGACCCCAGTGACGACGATGTGCCTGAGAATGAGGAAGAGGATTAATCCTGGGCAATGAGAGCCAGAGGCATAGGGGGGAGAGCTCGAGTTTTAGGGGAATGGAGGGGCGAAGACATAAAGGAGAAACATGTATTGTATGATGATACCTGTAACTGAAAATGTCAGGAGTGCGAGTTATGGTTTGTTTGTTGTCAAAACCAATAAAAACTATTTAAAAAAAAAATAAAACTCTCGTCTTAAGGCATAGGTTTCCTGCCGGGCTGCGTGTACCTCGGCGCGTAATTGTCCCAAAAGCTGGGCCAACTGGTCAGTTTCAGATGTCTCCATGATACCCAGGTGGATAAGGTTTAAAGGCTTTGTGTTCTGTTACGCTCACCTGATATCTCCGGGGGCGTCTGGAAGGCTCTGAGATCTGGAACCCTGGATGCGTATTTGCCCAGTGCTGAATAATGAATCTGCAATTACAGAAGGGAGGATTTGTGATAACTGTCTCTAATGGGTGAATCTCCCACCTCCCTTTGACTGATTCCCTTCCCACTGGCTTCTTTTCTCACCTTAGTTATTTGTAGGGTGAGCTATCCATCCTGCATTTCTTGTGCAGGGGCGCTTGACGTTTGTTGGCGAGCTGCCCGAGTTGCTTCACTGGTGTAGTACGCCTTCCTTGGGCCCAGGCCTGCTGTGACCCCAAATCTGCTGGTAGGCAGGTAGGTTTGTTAGTTGTAAGTCTTTTTCTGTTTATGGTGGGAATTCGTTAATGTCTTTATCTCCTTCTTTTCAGGTGCGAAGGTCTTGATGCTGGCGTGCCGGATGGAGAGGCACGTTTCTAGGTAAGAGAAAGCGTGAAGCACAGCGCCTTTATTGTCTTTTAAAGCTAAACTGTTTTTTCTTCTCCTCCTCACAGGCCGCTGTGGTGCTGCGAGTGGATGAGAGCGCAATGAAAAACAGGCCTCCGGAATACGTTTAGGTAAGTACACCGCTGTGCGGTTGTTTAATATTGAAAGCAAACCTGAATATGTCTCTTTTCCTTTGCAGATGTTACTGTGGTGCTCCGGATGAAAGCGTGGCGTAGCGCGATGGAATTCAGGTAAGGCTGATGGAATTCGATGTTTTGGAAGCGCGCATTCTAATATTGTTTTTCCCTTTCTCGGTATTGCAGGTCGCAATGTTCGAGCAGCAGCTGTGGTAGCGGTTCGCCGGAAGTCCTTAAGCTATTACTCACAGGTGAGTGATGTTTCTTCTTCTCTCCGTTTCCACAGATTGCAGCCCAGTTGAGATGCTGAGTGCAAGATGGTGTTTTCTCAGGTAAAACAGAATAATCTTGTTCTTCTTCTTGCAGGATTAAAGGAAGATGCTGAGGACCAGGAGCTGGACACGGTGAGCGTCACACTGCTTGTTGCAGAATAACATAAAGCGTATTCTGCAGTCAGGGTGTGGTTTATATAGCCCAGCTAAAGTAGTACCAGGGAAAGTAGTTCCAGGCCTGCTACACCCAAAACACTAGACCGCATGGCTTGGTTCTTAGAACTAGACTGTGTGGGTGCTTCCATGTTGGATTTAAAGGCCTATGTACATAAATGGGACCTAGTTTTAACAGCCCTGCCTTCCTACATATGAGCCTGGTGCCAAAGGCGCCAGGACTGGCTCCAGAAGCCCTTTTGCAGTGGTTTTAAGGCCCTCAGGGTGCTGGTGGGAGCCTGCTTGTGGCACAACGTGTGCCCCCTCACAGTGGTCATGACATCTCTGTGATATAATTAAGAACCCCAACGAGGTTAGGGAATGTCAGGACGGCCTGTTTCCTTATCCGGTCGCTTTCATTTGATAGGCTCTGCCAAGAAGTGTTCTGGTTGCATGAGCACTGAGGATTTGTCCATAGTCTTGAACTTCCTCCAAGAATCATTTGGAGGTAAATACAATTCGTGTAACAACTAAGTGGTTACATGCACAAGGTTCTGTGCCTCTAGTAAGAATGAATGAGGATGGTGAGAACATCGATGGTAATAGGTTTTTGATTATTTATTTTCTAGATGTTTCCAAACTCCATATATATAGCAGTGGGACACAACAATCCATCCACTTCCGTCCTGAAGAAGGTTGTAGAAAACTGAGGGCCACAGTTTCAAGGCCTGCTGATTCTGACTGAAACACGTGTCGACTACATTTCACAACATCTGTTGTAGAATAGATAGACACACCACCAGTATGCACAAGGGGTGTAGGGAAATTTTTGAATAATTGTTAGATGGTCATGTATGTTACAAGGCCAATATATAAAACGCACAGTGGAGAAGTACGATATATGTATGTATGAGTGAGTATGTGTAATGGAGTAGATTGAATGGAGTATGAGTTATTATTGATATTTGTACAATTTAGTTTTTAATGCCTATGTTGGTTTAGTACCACTAAATAATTGTTATATATGAAAGTAAATTGATATTTTTATGAAAGGGATCGAACTGTTTCTTTCCATACTCTTGCTCCCGGTCCATTTTTTGTATATAACCACTAAGATAAGAGACTTTGAGGAAGGAGACTTGGCCCTTGAAGGTTCTGGTATCGTTGAATAGACTTGTCAGCCTCGTGCTGGAGAGGCCCAGGATTGTGCTGTGCTCAGGAGTTCCGCCTTGTCCCATGCTTAAAACTTGGGGAAGGGAGACTCAGCCATACCATCCTGACTTATCATTTTGTAAACACTTCTTTCTTTTCTTGTGAACATTATCCCACACTATTTTGTAAACTTAGCGTAAGTATTGGCAATAGTTTGTTTTTTTAGTATAGGCCCTTTTTATTTGACAAGACGCTACTAGGACTGCTTTATTATTTGATGGTCGTAGCTTGCTCCCATCTTAGATTTAGGTTTAGATAAGGTGTTTATCTCACCCATTTAAACTTCAATAAACAACCTTGAACTGTGATCACCTATGTCTGTCTTTACTGTTACCACCATGAGTTCCTTATATATGGTGTCAGGAGTGGGATGTGACTCAATTGAAACAAATTGGGGAACCCTACAGTTTCAAAAACCTAGTCATCGAGGTTCTACCCCCTTCTGTTGCCACAAAAGAATTGATAAGTTTCGATATTTGTAGCACTAGGGAAGCTGTCATTCCCCCTGGGAAAAGAGGAATGATTCCTACCGATTTGGGTACCGATACCCCCTCCAGGGTGTTACATCAGGCTAGACCAGAAATCTGGTCTAGCATGGAAGTTCGGTATAGACGTTTTAGCAGGCGTCATTGACCCCGACTTCTGAGGAGACGTAAAGGTTCTCTTACAGAATCATGGTGAAGTCCCATTTGAAATACATCGTGGGGATCAAATTGCTCAAGGGATTTTGGAAAGAGCACTATTCCCTCAGTTTAAAGAAATCAAACCAGACAAAGCAGATAGAGGTATGTTGGGCTTTGGGGAAGCTGATAAGCCTTCTAACATCGAAGAAACAAAGGGAGAGGAGTCCACCATCTATCCCAAACTAGCCTTTGCCCAGTGAAATGATCCCGCTTAAGCCTTTCTACAGGCTATGCCGGAAGGAGAAGGTATAGGAAAAGGGAGCCCTGTTTTCTTTTTAAAGAAGGGATTATTGTATAGGAGAGAAATGTCGACCGAAGGGTTGATAAAGACAGTTGGTGATCCCCATCACCCACTGAAAGGTTGTACTGGAGATCACACATTTCCACCTTACCAGGGGACCCTTAGGACAAACTAAAACCCAAGCACACATCAGTGGGAAGTTTTACTGGCCAGGTATCTACACAATATAAAGACCTTTATCCAGTCGTGGGAAATATGTACAAAAAATTGCACACACGTCCCATTGCCTGCCCCTTTGAATCCTTTACCAATCCTAGAATTCCCTTTTTCAAAAATCATAACGGACATTATTGGACCTCTAGAAACATCCAGGTTAATCAACAAATACGTCCCTGTGATTGTTGATTATGCCACTAGATACCCCGGGGCATTCCCAATGCGAAAACATTACCACACAGCAAATCCTTAAACACCTCCTACCATATTTTTCCAGGGTTGGCTTTCCCAAGGAAATATTGACCGATCAGGGTTCAAATTTTATGAGCAAGCTCATGGCAGAAGTCAAAGAGCTACTCCATATTACCACCTTATGAACTTCTGTGTAGCATCCCAAAACTGATGGCTTGGTAGAACGATTCAACAATACCCTAAAATTAATCCTGCGAAAACTACTAGATAAGAACGGGAAAGACGGGGACCGAATGATCTCGTGGGCACTATTTGCAGTGATGAAACCCCCACAGGCCTTTACAGGATTTTACCCTTTTGAACTACTTTATGATAGAGAGCCCAGAGATGTCCTGGACATGCTCCAGGAAACCTGGGAAGAACGAGAAGAGGCACCCATTCACATCTCAAAAACTGCTACCCAAATGTGAGAACATATGAGACTTGTCCGAGATCTAGTCAGCACTCATATGGAAAATGCCCACAGCCAAGATAAATCTAACTACGATAAGAAAGTAAGCTTGAAATCGTTCTCTATCGGACAAAAAGCATTGGTTCTATTACTCGCCTCAGAAAACAAGCTTGTTTTTAAGTGGCATCGGCCCTATGAAATAGTAAAATGAACGAGAACCTGCACTTATAAAGTAGCCCAACCAGACAGTAAACAAAGGTCCGTTTATATCACGTAAATCTCTTGAAGCAGTGGAAAGAGAATCCGTTGTCAATGCAAACAAAGGGATAAGGGTCTCGACCCCCTCTCCCGAACCACAGAAGCCGAATAGATTCAACCCTCCCACCTTGGTTAGCACGGGCGCCTGAACTAATGACACAGGGAGCCACGTGGCAGCTAATGGGGGGAAGACGGAGTTAGGGAAAGGAGATGGAATGACAAAGGGAAGAAGGGGAAAACATAACATGCGAGTATAACAATACCTAATTCCCACTTAATACACTAGTATCTGGAATTAAACGCCTAAACATAACCTGTCCTGACCTAACCTCCAAAATGATACCTGAACCTATGAAAAAACCATTCAAGAGTATATTCCTGCTCTTAGCATTTTCTTACATAATGAAAGCACTCATAACATGACTTGAACACACTGCACATAGTGTTAGAAACTCAAACATAATGGACACAAACATGTGGAAGATAATGTGCACAAACAGACTTTTGCACATAAAGCATGATGGCACAAACTGGGATGAAGCACATTAGACTCATGGCCACATCGCCACAATGAAGCAACGAACCAATGCTGCACATTTAGTACATGAAGTAAAAACTAGGACATAACACTGCTGGCCTGCTTGACGAGTAATTCAGCATGCTTTTGAATCCATATATAAATGTGGTCGCGTGTTTCCTCACACGCGCACACAGAACAAGCTGCATATAAATGTTTGTAGCCAGAAACAGAACACAAAAGATAAAGCACTTAGCTGATGGCCCTGGGGCCTCACGAGGACACCCGGACCCTGAAGATTGTTGCTTTCAGAGAACGCTCCAAGCCGCTTGTAAATCACCGCCGTGGCCCGGCGTCTTCTACTTCATTCTTATCAGGTCCTGCAATCACAGCTGACGCCCACCAGTCCTGTGGCGTCCGAACAAAATGGCTTTCCTCCTCACGTCTCCAACCTGCCGCCTGTGCACATAATCATTAATTATCTGCACAGAGGCACGGGCGGTTGGAGTCTTTATCCCGTTCCTGATTGCCAGCTGGAGATTAGCGCGAACACACAGAACTACAGAATTCCCTAGACATGCTGGGAAATGTAGTTTTTATCACCAAAGACAGCTATTTCTTGACTGGAAAACACCGTCTTTTGCCCCAAACTCCTATATTCCTGACAGTACCTCCTCTCTCAGGGCCCTTTCCAAGTCTTGCTTTCTCCGGATGACGCAAATGAAATTGGCGCACCAAACGAGGTGCATGAACCGCAGTAGCCGGTTCCCATGAACAATCCTCAGGTCCATATTCCACCCATTGAATGAGATAACACAATGTCTTCTGCTTGCGCTTGGAGTCCAATATTTTCTTCACCTCGTATTCCGTTTGCCCATCCTGGATGATTGCTGGGGGTCTCTGTGCTCGTGTCCCGGGAGACGCAGGTTTAAGCAAAGACACATGGAACACTGGATGTATCTTCAATGACTGAGGCAACTGTAGTTTAACCGCTACCTTAGATATACATTTAATCACTTCATAGGGTCCAATAAACTTAGGGGCAAATTTTTGAGGTCCTCTTAAAAGCAGATTGTGAGTAAACAACCACACCTTATCTCCCACCTTGTACTGAGGAGCCTCTCTCCTTTTTTTGTCGGCATGTTTTTTATACTGTTCCTTAGCCTGTTCTAAATTGGCTTGTGCCTTCTGTCTGATGGTCAGAAGTAACTGTTTTCTTTCTCGTAACGTGGGAATATTCTCAACATTAGGTAAATATTTGGGTAACATATTTTGTACTTGACCATACAAACATTCATTCGGAGCCATACCCAATGATGCGTGTTCAGTATTATTATACGTGAATTCCGCCAACCATAATGATTGTACCCAAGAGTCTCGACCATCATGTAAATAACAGCGCAAATATTGCTCCAGCGTCTGATTGACTCTCTGTTTGTCCATCCGTTTGTGGGTGATTGCTGGTGGACAAGGCACAGTCAATTCCTAGCATCAGACAGATGCACGCCAAAATTTGGAAGTAAATTGAGGACCTCTGTCTGACACAATCTTCTGAGGTAAACCATGTAATCTGACCACATATTGCAAGAACAATTCCGCAATTTTCCAGCTCCTGGAATACCTTTACAAGGCACAAAATGAGCTTGCTTTGAAAAATAATCCACCACCACCCATATAGTATCATACTGCTCATCTGGAGGTAAATCAGTAATGAAATCCATGGATATGTGTGTCCACACCTTCTCAGGCGTGGGTAATGGTTGGAGCAAACCCGCTTTCTTGGTATGGTCCGCCTTACTACGTACACAGGTTTCACATTCGTGGATATATTTCATAGAGTCCTGTCTCAATCCTGGCCACCAAAAGTACTTTTCTAGCATGCTTTGTGTCTTTTTACTTCCTGAATGCCCTGCCAAAGGAGAATCACAATGCAATGACACCAATGCAACGCTTTCTTTTGTAAATTAAGCGTGGGTAAATACAATCTACCAGCATAATAGGGAAGACCATCGAGAAAGGTTTCTAATGGATTCTTCATTCCCCATTTCACTTTTTCTAGTTTTCTCATCTCCTGTTTCTCTTGTCTCAATAATTGTGTTATTACCGCTCCCACTACCCTTTCCACTGGAATGATAGTTTTATTTTCAGTTATAGTATTTTCCAGATTTTGCTGTCTAGACAAGGCATCCGCTTTTCCATTCTTTGTACCTGGTCTAAAAGTTACCAAGAAATCAAATTCATTAAAGAACTGTGACCACCGTAACTGCCTAGGAGTATTGGCAGTCTTGAAATACTGTAGGTTCTTATGATCAGTGACAACCACCACCTGATGTTTGGCCCCCAGCAAGTAATTTTGCCACTCCAAGAATTGCCAATAGTTCTTTGTCAGTAATGGAATAGTTTTGTTCACAAGTAGTAAGCTTACAAGAATAGAAAGGTACTGGATGCCACACCCCTGCTTCGTCCCGTTGAGACAAAACTGCCCCAACTGCCAAATTGGATGCATCTGTTTCCACTTGGAACGGATTCTCTGGATTTGGATGCCTCAGTACCGGAGCTGATGTAAATGCCTTCTTCAACTCTTGAAAAGCTATTTCCGCCTCAGAATTCAAACAAAACCTAGTGGCCTTCTTTAATAATTTTGTGATGGGTGTAACAATTTGTGAAAAGTTAGAAATAAATTGGCGGTAAAAGTTAGCAAAACCCAAAAAGGACTGAATGTCCTTGATACATTGAGGCGCTGGCCATTCAGTGACTGCTTTAACCTTTTTCTTGTCCATCACTATACCAGAAGGGGTCAAAATGAAACCAAGAAATTCCACTTGAGTGGTATGAAAGGCACATTTTTCCAATTTGACATACAACTGATAATCTTGTAATCTTTGCAACACTGCTCTAACATGACCAATGTGTTGCTCTTCAGTAGCTGAGTAAATTAAAATGTCATCAATATATACAATGACAAACACATCAAGAAACTCACTCAGCACCCCCTGCATAAAGTATTGAAATGCTGCAGGGGCATTACACAGCCCGAAAGGCATGACAAGGTACTCAAACAAACCAAACTTAGTTCTGAAGACCGTCTTCCACTCATCTCCCTCTTTCACTCAGATTAAATGATAGGCCCCTCTCAAGTCTAGTTTCGTGTACACCACTGCTGTTTTAACTTGATCTAGTAACACTGAAATCAAGGGCAAAATATCTAGATATCTGTTCTTTACTCGCTCACCTGACTCCCACAGAGGCGCCGGTCTGATATGGGCTGCTGCGGCCTCATCCAGCGAAATGCGTAGGGCCGAGTTGTGTCGTTTGTCTGGCCTGTAGGAGTACTCTTCTGTGAATGGAGAAAGGGGAATTAACCACCAGTAGAGTTGAGCGTAATTTCCCCCACTCCCCCGTTGTTCTCCTTTCTGACCACCTCCGATGTCCCCTCCAAAGTCTCACCTTATGATTTGAAAGGGCGAGCTCTCCATCCTGCTTCGAGCTCAGGGGCGCGTGATGGACCTCTTTGCTCCACTGGTCAAAGGAATTGGTGAGTTCCAGGGCTATATTGACTCTCCCGGCAAGACGCCGTAAGTATGCAGTTCGTAAGAGTTCAAATGCCTGAACATCACTCCTGACCATCACTCCTATCCAATCCCGCAATCTGTGGTTTTATCCTTTTATTCAGGTGCTGAGAGAAAACCAGAGTCGAGGAGTTATACCTCTGGCGGTAAAATCAGGTAAGTCTTTGGCGGGAGGTGGCTCCCCTTGATTGTCCTTTTGATTCACCCTGTTGCGCTTTTGTTTCCCCTTAGGGGCCGGGGTACGGCGATGGTGCAGTGGGAGCTGCGCCGACCCGAGGTGAGGAATGGTTCCCCCGGTGGTAAATCAGGTAAGTCTTAGGGTGGTAACCAGTATTCCTCTATATGTTCTCTTGGCTCACCTTATTGTCTTTTTCTTCCCCCAGGTGCCGGAATGCAGTGGGAACATGCAGGAGGCTACGGTGAAACGTGAAGATGCTGTGAGGAACGGTGAGTGCAGCGCGGCGCTGCTGCTGGCGTTAAAAATGAAGTCTTTCCTTTGGTTCGACGATGCGATGGCTCTGAAATCAGGTAAGAAGCTGGTAAACGTCCTAGTTCCAACCTTTCTCCTTCTTTCCTTTGTTTCTAGGTGCTCCGGGTTCGAGGCGGGCGTGGCTGAAGTCTGGATGCTGCTGTAGGCATGGTGAGCGTTACGCTGCTGGATGCAGAATAACGCAAAGCGTGTGCTGCTCTTCAGGCGTGGTTTAAATAGCCTCCAAAGTAGTTCCAGGTAAGTATTCCTCCGCCACCACACCCGAGTGGCAGAGTCCCTAGGTAAAGTAGTCCCTTCTAGGCCTCTTGAGGGCTTGGATCCCTTGCAGCATGGTCTGCATCAGGTAAGTCCAGGTAAGTTTTCCCCTTATGAGCCTGGCGCCAGGACTGAAGTCTCTTATGAGCCTGGCACCAAAGGCGCCAGGACTGTGTCCAGATGGCCCCTAACAGGGGTCGCTGGGCCCTGCCCCGGGAACGTGATGCCTGCTCCCGGGGTTGCTGGACCTGGTCTGGTTCCCTGGGGGTAGGCATCATGACAGCACTCCCCCCCCCAAGGCCCCTCCTAAAGTCGTTCTTCCTGGTGGTTTAGGTTTGTCCGGGAAATTTTGGTGGAATCTTTTCACCAACCGAGGTGCATGTACGTGGTCACTAGGTTCCCAAGATCTTTCCTGTGGTCCATAACCTTTCCAGTCAATCAAATAAAAAAGTTTTGATTTCACCATCGTGGAGTCCAGGATGTTTTTAACCTCAAATTTGGGTTCTCCGTCTATAAGGATGGGGTCGGGTGGCTTGGTTAGTCTTGTCCCTGGTTGCACTGGCTTCAAAAGTGACACATGAAAGACGGGGTGAATCCGCATATTAGCCGGTAAGTCCAACTTGACGGCCACCGGGTTGATGATGGCCTTAACAGAGTAAGGTCCCAAATATCTTGGGTTAAAGGTCCGTGTTCCCTTGAGCGGTATGTGTTTTGTGGCCAACCATACTTGGTCTCCTATCTGGTATTGTGGAGCATCACTTCTATGCCGATCCGCATCCTTCTTGTATTTCTCCTTCGCTTGCTTCAAATGTGCTGTTTCTTCCTTAAAGGCTTGTGTAAACGTGGAGTGTAAATGGTCCACTGCAGGCTTTTCTAGGTGTTGGGTGAGTCAAGGTCTGAGGTTCGAGGGTGGTGTCCGTACAGGGTATAGAAAGGGCTTTGCCCAGTTCTAGAATGAACTGAATTATTGTATGCATATTCAGCGATCCAAAGAATGTCCTTCCAATTGCTCTCAGTCTGAGGCAACATGCAACGCAGGTAGTGTTCAAGAGTCTGGTTAGTCCTCTCCGTTTGACCATCGGTCTAGGGGTGGTGACTGGTTGATAACCTCACGTCAATTTGCGCCAGTTGACAATATTTTCTCCAAAAATGAGAAATGAATTGACTGCCCTGGTCAGAGACCAGTACGGATGGAAATCCATGTATACGAACAATGTTTTCAAGGAATTCCTTGGCTAGGATTGAAGCTGAGGGTAGCCCTTTTAAAGGAATAAAGTGGGCCATTTTGGAAAAAAGGTCCACTATAACAAGAATGGTGTTAAACCCGTTGCAAGGAGGTAGGTCAGTAATAAAGTCCAATGATAAGGTATGCCATGGTGCAGGCGGAATGTCCAATGGTTGTAAGAGTCCAGCTGGCTTTTTCTTCTGACTTTTGTTCTGGGCGCAAATGCCGCAAGACATCACAAATGACTTAATGTCCTTTCGCCAGGTGGGCCACCAGAATTGTCTTTTGATTTTCGCTTTGGTTTTTGCAATACCTGGGTGCCCCTCCATCAGGGTATCATGATAACGGGAAATGGCTAGCTCTTGTAATTCCTTGTGTGGCAGAAACAGGCGCCCTTGGTAATAAGGTAGGGCATTGCTAACTGAAAAGTTCAGGCCTATCTTTACCCAGTCCTGTAAGGCTGTAGGATCGAAGAGTTGCTGGATTTTACTCTGAATGTCCTCTAGAGTTTGTAGAGTGGTCATACCAAGAATCCTTTGTTTGGAAATTATAGGTACTGGTTCTGAGTTCACTTCAGTCTCTCCCATCCCTATTCGGGATAGAGCGTCAGCTTTACCGTTCTTACAACCTGGCCGGTAGGTGATTACGAAATCGAATTTGGCAAAGAACAATGCCCATCGGAGTTGACGTGATGATTGAGCCTTGGCTGTTTTTAAATATTGTAAGTTTCGGTGATCGGTGATCACAGTGATGGTATGCCTGGCACCGAGGAGATAATGCCGCCAAGCCTTGAAGGCGGACTTAATGGCTAATAACTCCTTGTCGGTAACTGCATAATTTAACTCAGGTGCCGAGAATCTTCTGGACCAAAACGCTACTGGGTGAAGCTGGCCAGTTTCAGGGTCCCTTTGAGACAGGACAGCTCCCATGGCTAGACTGGATGCATCAGTTTCCACTATGTATGGAAGTTCAGGGCGCGGATGCTTTAATACAGGTGCAGACGTGAATTTCGCTTTCAGTTCTTGGAAGGCCTTTTCGGCTTCTTCAGTCCACATAAAGCGTTTAGTTTTCCGCAAGAGTGCTGTGATGGGATGTACAACATGTGAAAAATCCGGGATGAATCTGCGGTAGAAATTGGCAAAGCCGAGCATGCTTTGAACTCCTTTAACTGAACTTGGTGATGGCCACTTAAGGATTGCGTCTACTTTTCGTGAGTCCATTCGGACTCCTTTCGGTGTTAGGATAAACCCAAGGAATTCAACTTCTGTGGCATGGAAAACGCATTTTTCTAATTTAGCATATAGGTTGTGCTGGCGCAATTTCTCAAGGACTGCTCGGACGTGTCTCACATGATCAGATTCCGAAGAGGAGTATACCAGAATGTCATCGATATATACGACAACACAAACGTCAATGAGTTCTCGAAAGACATTGTTCATGAAGTATTGGAAGGCTACTGGTGCGTTGCACAGCCCGAAAAGCATCACCTGGTATTCGAATAATCCATATTTGGTGCGGAAGGCAGTCATCCATTTGTCGCCTTCTTTTACTCGTACCAGATGGTATGCCCCCCCGGAGATCTAGTTTGGTATATATGCAAGCGTCCTGCACCTGGTCTAGTAGTTCAGGGATCAGAGGCAATGGGTATCGGTTTTTTACCGTTATCTGGTTCAATGCGCGGTAGTCTATGCACGTTCTAAGGTCACCTTCCTTTTTGGGCACAAAGAACAAAGCTGAAGATGCATGGGACTTGGATGGGCGAATAAAACCATTGGCAATGTATTGGTCTAAATATTGCCGTAGGTGGAGGTTCTCAGGTTCCGTAAGGGCATAGATTCTGCTACAAGGGGGTTGTGCACCGGGTATGAAATCGATTTGACAATCCTACGATCTGTGAGGAGGTAAGGTGTTAGCCTGTTCCTTTTGGAAGACGTCCTGGAATTCTTGGTACTCTGGAGGTAGTTGCGTGACTGCTGTGGTTACTGTAGCCAGTCCTGCGTTCAGGTTTTTCTTTGGGTAACAGGTTTGTGCACAACCCGGGAAGGTTATTCTCTTTTCTCGCCAATCAATACTAGGATTATGTGTTTCCAACCAAGGTATCCCCAGTATTATCTGGAACTGTGGAGCTTTGATTACATCAAACACAATAGTCTCTCGATGCCCTTCCTGACCCACTAGTGTCATCTTTGCGGTGGAATGTGTTTCAGGCCCAGAGGCGATTACGGTTCCATCGACTGTGGTGATGACATCTGAGGTGGTTTTACGGCAGAGAGGCAGATTCATTCTGGAAGCCAATTCGTAGTCCACGTAGTTTCCTATGGCCCCGCTATCGATGTATGCTTTTACGGCATGCATACGCGATGGTTGCTCAGGATCTACGAGGACCATTGGCATGATGAAATGCGAGGTCTGAGTGTCCTTCTTCAAGCTCGGCAAGCGGACCTCTACGCTTGTCGGGCGTGGTCGTTTCCCGAGTCAGACTACATATGGCTTGTATCAGCGGCTCCTACCGCCTTCTTGGGCGGTTTTACAGGGCAATCCCGTAGAAAATGCCCTGAGGGCCCACAATAAAGGAACAATTGCATGTGCCGCCTCCTTTCTCTTTCCTTCTGGGTTAAGGGTCCTTTAACTCCTCTGATTTGCATGGGTTCTGCAGCATCGGCTCCTTTGGAGTTAGCGGGGGTTTTAACCAACACCCGGTTCTCAAACCTGGCTCGATCTGCCTTTCTGTTGTGAAGTCTACGATCTAACTGGACCACTAAGTCTATATATTCAGCGCAGTCTTGAGGTGGATTCACGACTTGAGTCAAGACATCTTTGAGTTCTCCTCGAAGTCCTCGATGAAATGACGTGATCCGTTTTTCCTCAGGCCACCCAGTTTCTACAATCAACCTATTAAAGGTTGCGATGTAGGACAGGAGATCCTGGTTACCCTGCCGTAGGGACAAAAGTTCGTTATCCAGGGCCTGTCATTGAGAGTGCCGGGCAAAAAGTCTTTCCATGCTAGTTTGAAAGCTGTGAAAATCCCGGAGCATTGGGTCATCCTGAGTAACCAGTGGGATAGACCAATCGGCTGCACTGCTGCTGAGATATGACAATACAAAAGCTACCTTGGCTTGATCGTTTGGGAAGGCTCCAGGTCTGCATAAAAAGTGCAAGCGGCATTGGATCATAAATACGGCTAACCTTTTGGGATCTCCGGCAAAGCGTTTGGGTGGAGCTAACGGAATATTTCCAGGTAGGTTTATTTGTACGGGGTAACTTGATACCACAGGGGCTGGATTTCCCCCGGAACCAGGTAGGGGTGCTTGTCCAGCCTGACTTTGCAATAGTTGCCTAGCAAGGTCATCAGTTCGCTCCTTTGAGAAGATCAATTCTCTCCTAAGAGTATTGATCTCTTGACGGGCGGAATGCACTTTGGCCCTCAGTTCCCCTAGCAATCGGGCCAGGTGGTCAGTTTCTGAGGTCTCCATAACGCCCGGGTGGGAAATTGTAGGTAGGCTTTGCGTTCTGTTACGCTCACCTGACTCCCACAGAGGCGCCGGTCTGATATGGGCTGCTGCGACCTCCTCCAGCGAAATGCGTAGGGGCGAGGTGTGTCGTTTGTCTGGCCTGTAGGAGTACTCTTCTGTGAATGGAGAAAGGGGAATTAACCACCTGTGGAGTTGAGCGTAATTTCCCCCGCCCCCCTGTTGTTCTCCCCACTGACCACCTCCGATGTCCCCTCCAAAGTCTCACCGTATGTTTTGAAAGGGCGAGCTCTCCATCCTGCTTCGAGCGCAGGGGCGCGTGATGGACCAGTTGCTCCACTGGTCAAAGGAATTGGTGAGTTCCAGGGCTATACTGACTCTCCCGGCAAGACGCCGTAAGTATGCAGTTCGTAAGAGTTCAAATGCCTGACCATCACTCCTATCCAATCCCGCAATCTGTGGTTTTATCCTTTATTCAGGTGCTGAGAGAAAACCAGAGTTGAGGACTTATACCTCCGGCGGTAAAATCAGGTAAGTCTTTGGCGGGAGGTGGCTCCCCTTGATTGTCCTTTTGATTCACCCTGTTGTGCTTTTGTTTCCTCTTAGGGGCCGGGGTACGGCGATGGTGCAGTGGGAGCTCCGCCGACCCGAGGTGAGGAATGGTTCCCCCGGTGGTAAATCAGGTAAGTCTTAGGGTGGTAACCAGTATTCCTCTATATGTTTTTTTGGCTCACCTTATTGTCTTTATCTTCCCCCAGGTGCCGGAATGCAGTGGGAACATGCAGGAGGCTGCGGTGAAACGTGAAGATGCTGTGAGGAATGGTGAGTGCAGCGCGGCGCTGCTGCTGGTGTTAAAAATGAGGTCTTTCCTTTGGTTCGACGATGCGATGGCTCTGGAATCAGGTAAGAAGCTGGTAAATGTCCTAGTTCCAAACTTTCTCCTTCTTTCCTTTGTTTCTAGGTGCTCTGGGTTTGAGGCGGGCGTGGCTGAAGTCTGGATGCTGCTGCAGGCACGGTGAGCATTATGCTGCTGGATGCAGAATATTGCGAAGCGTGTGCTGCTCTTTGGCCGTGGTTTAAATAGCCTCCAAAGTAGTTCCAGGTAAGTATTCCTCTGCCGCCACACCCGAGTGGCAAAGAGTCCCTAGGTAAAGCAGTCCCTTCTAGGCCTCTTGAGGGCTTGGATCCCTTGCAGCATGGTCTGCACCAGGTAAGATTTCCCCTTATGAGCCTGGCGCCAGGACTGAAGTCTCATATGAGCCTGGCGCCGAAGGCACCAGGACTGTGTCCAGATGGCCCCTAACAGGGGTCGCTGGGCCCTGCCCCGGGAACGTGATGCCTGCTCCCGGGGCTGCTGGACCTGGTCTGGTTCCCCGGGGGTAGGCATCATGACAGTCACCTTATTCAATGCTCTGTAATCAATACATGTCTTAAGAGTTCCCTCTGTCTTGGGAACAAAAAATAAAGGAGACAATACAGGTGAGGTTGAGTGTCTGATAAATCCCTTACTCAACATTTGATCCAAATATTCCCGTAAATACTGATTTTCTGTTTCAGTCAAAGCATAGATTCTGCTACAAGGTAACTTAACCCCTGGCTCCAATTCAATTATACAATCATATGATCTATGGGGCGGTAACCTGTCCGCTCCCCCTTTATCAAATACTTTAGACAAATCTTGGTACTGGGCCGGAATAGTTCCCACCACTACTCCCACCTTGTGGTGTTCTGCCACTTGTTCTGCCAATAATAATGCGGGGCCCATCTCCTCCTCCATGTGACCCGCACACCCTGAATCTTCAAAATTCACCTCATGCTTAACCCAATCAATCCTAGGATTGTGCTGCATTAGCCAAGGCATGCCCAAAATGAGTCCAAACTGAGGTGCCGCTATCAAATCAAACACAATTGTCTCAGTATGCCCAGACCCACACTTCATGGTAATGGGCTGAGTCTGCTGACAAATGGGTCCAGAAATTAAGGGTGACCCATCCACCGATTGCACCCCCTCCACCTGTGCTTTTTCTCTTAAGGGTAAGTCTAACATCTTGGCCAACCCAATATCAATGAAATTACCAGTGGCTCTTGAGTCAACCATGGCTGATACTATCTGTTTGGTACAGGCAAAAAATAAAGTCACCAGAATATACACAGACCTGTTTCCTGCCGTATTAGCTATCCAATTGGGGAACCTAGTCTCCTTCGGGCCTGTCACCTTAGTTCCCCCTAAGGCCGGCCCAATCCTTTTCCCGCCTCCCCTTTACCTTGGTCGACGCTTACGCCTTTCTTGGGCGTGTTCGGGCATGTCCTAATATAATGCCCTGGTTGCCCACAGTACAAACACAAATTGTTTGCCTTGCGTTGTTCCTTTTCTGCTGTAGACAAGGGCCCTCTCACTCCACCAATCTGCATGGGTTCCTCTATGCTCCTACTGCCTCTTCCCCGATCCAGTCGGGCAAAGGGTGTTACTTCGGGTTTTTTCTTGTCTCCCTTGCGCTCATTGATACGATGATCTAGTCTTAAAGCTAAATCAATCATGGCCGTACAAGTAGTCGGTTGAGGTTTAACTTGCGCAATGGCATCCTTCAATTCTTCCTTTAACCCTTGATAAAATAACACAGTTTGTTTGTTCTCGGGCCAGTCTGTTTCAATCACTAATCTATTAAACTGGGAACATATGACACTAAATCGCGCGGTCCTTGTCTTAAGGCCAACAATTCTTTATCTTGTGCCAGAGAAACTTCTCTGCGGTCAAACAACCTTCCAAATTCCCCCAAGAACCCATCCCAGTTATACAATAAAGGATAATCCTTCTGTACCAAAGGCATTGCCCAAGCTGCCGCATCTCCAGTTAAATATGAAATGACGAATGCTGTTCTAGCCTGTATGGTCTCAAAGGCTGTGGGTTTACATAAAAAATGTAAGCAGCACTGGGTTAAGAAGGTCATATATTTCCTGGTATCCCCTGTGAATCTTTCAGATGCAGCTAAGGGCACATTACTGGGGGGTTGCACTATCACTGTTGCTGGGGCTCTACTTGTGGAAGAACCCGTAGTTGGTCCAGCCCCTTCCAACGGGGTGCCCTGTGCGACCAGACCCTGTACCTGAACCTTCAACGTGTCTGATTCTTGTCTGGCTTGCACTAACTCCACTTGAATATCGTGTGGTGCTTTTAGCACATCTGCTAAAGAAGGAGGATACGTCTCCATTTGGCCTGGGTGGTTCAATTACCCCGAAATTGGGGGCAGATAATTCTGTCAATGCAAACAAAGGGATAAGGGTCTTGATCCCCCTCTCCCGAACCACAGAAGCCGAATAGATTCGACCCTCCCACCTTGTTTAGCACGGGCGCCTGAACTAATGACACAGGGAGCCACGTGGCAGCCAATGGGGGGAAGACGGAGTTAGGGAAAGGGGATGGAATGACAAAGGGAAGAAGGGGAAAACATAACATGCGAGTATAACAATACCTAATTCCCACTTAATACACTAGTATCTGGAATTAAACGCCTAAACATAACCTGTCCTTACCTAACCTCCAAAATGATACCTGAACCTATG
Organism: Ambystoma mexicanum; assembly: GCF_040938575.1. NCBI lineage: Eukaryota > Metazoa > Chordata > Amphibia > Caudata > Ambystomatidae > Ambystoma > Ambystoma mexicanum. Next base: position 235,355,872 of record NC_090934.1, read on the forward strand.
AAAAAAACATTCAAGAGTATATTCCTGCTCTTAGCATTTTCTTACATAATGAAAGCACTCATAACATGACTTGAACACACTGCACATAGTGTTAGAAACTCAAACATAATGGACACAAACATGTGGAAGATAATGTGCACAAACAGACTTTTGCACATAATGCATGATGGCACAAACTGGGATGAAGCACATTAGACTCATGGCCACATGGGCAGAATGAAGCAACGAACAAATGCTGCACATTTAGTACATGAAGTAAAAACTAAGACATAACACTGCTGGCTTGCCTGACGAGTAATTCAGCATGCTTTTGAATCCATATATAAATGTGGTCGCGTGTTTCCTCACACGCGCACCCAGAACAAGCTGCATATAAAAGTTTGTAGCCAGAAACAGAACACAAAAGGACACCTGGACCCTGAAGATTGTTGCTTCCAGATTACGCTCCAAGCCGTTTGTAAACCACCGCCGTGGCCCGGCGTCTTCTACTTCATTCTTATCAGGTCCTGCAATCATGGCTGACGCCCACCAGTCCTCCGGCGTCCCAACAAAATGGCTTTCTTCCTTACGTCTCCAACCTGCCGCCTGTGCACATAATCATTAATTATCTGCACAGAGGCACGGGCGGTTGGAGTCTTTATCCCGTTCCTGATTGCCAGCTGGAGATTAGCGCGAACACACACAACTACAGAATTCCCTAGACATGCTAGGAAATGTAGTTTTTCTCACCAAAGACAGCTATTTCTTAACTGGAAAACGCCGTCTTTTGCCCCAAACTCCTATATTCCTGACACCCGTCAGCCACCCATGCCAAAGTACTATCTTGTTTGGTTCCAGAAGAGATAGACAACTTTGAACTAATTCCTCCTGAGTTGTCTACTCAAAAACAAGATCTAAAAGATGTAATTACAGCCTTCCCCGATGCATTTTCAGACAACCCAGGAAGAATTAAAGGCACTTACCACTATATTAGAACACCTAAGGGAAAAGTGGTCCATTTAAAACCCTATAGACTCCTGGAGGCCCGTAAACAGATAGTGGTCGAGGAAGTAAACGAAATACTGCAAGCTAATATTATCGAGCCCTCTTCGAGGCCATGGTCCTCCCCTTTCGTGATGGTCAATAAACCCGACCGGTCCTGGAGGTTCTGTATAGACTTCCGTCAAGTCAACACGATATCCGACTTCGATCCCTAACCCATGCCACGCATCGATGGCCTAATTGATAAACCCGGAACAGCCACCTTTCTATCTACCCTAGACTTAACAAAAGGTTACTGGCAGGTTCCAGTCTATGGGCCAGATAAAGAAAAGACAGCGTTTTAAACACCCTTGGAACTTTTCAATTCAAAGTCCTCCCTTTTGGCTTACACAAAGCGCATTAGCCACTTTCCAACGTCTAACCGATAAAATCTTACGCCCCTATTCCAATTTCTGTGGAGCTTATATTGACGATATCATCATTTATAGTAAAACCTGGGAAGACCACCTTTTCCACCTTCATACTGTTATGAGAGTCCTCAGACAAGCCGCCCTAACTGCTAATCCATCTAAATGCAGAATGGCACAATCAGCCGTAAAATATCTTGGTTTTTTTAGGGAACAAAATGTACAGCCCCAACATGAGAAAGTGAGGGCTGTCTTAGATACACCTACACCCAAGACTAAAAGGGATCTTAGAGACTTTCTAGGGTTAATAGGATATTGCCGTTGGTTCATCCCTAATTTTTTGGACAAAACAGCTAGGCTGACAGATAAACTCAAGAACGCCGAACCCCAGAAACTTCATTGGTCTGAAGAAGATGATATATGTTATAACACCTTAAAGCAAACTCTGTGCCAGAACCCAATCCTGAAGGTCGTAGACATCTCCAAAGACTTTATATTACAGATGGATGCCTCCCTTACCGGGTTAGTTGCAGTCCTATCTCAAATTTACGACTGATTAGAACATCCCATCCTGTTTACAAGTTGCAAGTTCTTCCCACATGAAAATAATTACTCTGTGCTGGAATTAGAGGCCCTGGCCATCAAGTGGGCCATTATCCACCTTAGATACTACCTCTTAGGAAGAAAGTTTACATTAGACACCGACCATTCTCACCTACTTTGGATTAGCCAATGCAAAAACTCAAACCCACATGTCATGCAATGGTTTCTAGACCTGCAGCCCTACTGCTTCACGGTGGAACACCGGAAAGGAAAAGACCAGGGAAATGTAGATTTCCTGTGCTGGTTTCCGGTGGAACACTGGAAAGGAAAAGACCAGGGAAATGTAGATTTCCTGTGCCGGTTCCCCTGTGACGCAGATACAGCTACATCGCATGGAGGAATGGTATGTGAGAAACCTGAAGATGTGTGACCCGCTGGTCCACAGAGATCTGTTGTCCAGGTGGCCAGGACACCGCCATCGCTATTGGATCCAGTTCCCGGGGGTGATCCAGTGGGGGAGGAACACCTGGGTGAGGGGTCTTCGGGGAGCGGAAGTGGGACACCGAAGGTTGAGACATGGTACCCCCTGTGAGAAACCTGAGGGTATCCTCCCTAGCAAGCCCTGAGAGTCCCTTATTCAGGCGGCTTGGGAAGGGCCAATACTCTCAGACCCTAACTCCAGGGATGGAAGGAAGAGAGGATCACCTGGAAAAGGGAATCCGAAGTTGTGCTTGGGGAAAGACCCCAGGTGAGACGCGGTATTATACAGAGGGAGTGGGAGAGGAAGACGAAACCTCTGGAGCCTTTATAGACTATACAACATCTACCTCCCTTCCTTCCAGTGAATCTCTCCCACCAAGATCCAACCACCCATCTAACGCTTCTCACATTATCAACAACTCCCCTCCCTCCGACGCGAACACTTTCACATACCACAAAGGACGATGGACTACCACCCAAGCCATTTACCTGACATGTCCCAACAGGAGGGTCAGGCAAAGTCAGACTATTGACCAAAACCGCACACACCTGACGGCCCATTCCCTACCCCACAGGGATAAAAGGTGGAGCACAGAGGCGCAATACGAGCAAGGCAGACTGCAGAACGTGAGAGCTAACTCAGACCAGCAGTTCAAGAGGAGTAGAAAGACGGCACATAACGAGAGGGTATCAAGGAGAGAAGTGACCTTGCACTTTCTGACCAAGGCCCATGAAACCTCAGCAGAAGGAATCGTAAGACCGCGTACAATAGCCAGCGTGTGTTGCAGCAGATGTACACGAGAGGAGGATGGTACACGGGACCCTCCTCTGCTGATAACTGAGCCAGGGAGAGACGCTTGTCTCCATGGTACCAACCTTGACTCCAAAGAGAAGGAAAGCCAAGTGGTTCATCACAGACGGAAGTGGGACACCGAAGGTTGAGACATGGTACCCCCTATGAGAAACCTGAGGGTATCCTCCCTAGCAAGCCCTGAGAGTCCCTTATTCAGGTGGCTTGGGAAGGACCAATACTCTCAGACCCTAACTCCAGGGATGGAAGGAAGAGAGGATCACCTGGAAAAGGGAATCCGAAGTTGTGCTTGGGGAAAGACCCCAGGTGAGACGCGGTATTATACAGAGGGAGTGGGAGAGGAAGACGAAACCTCTGGAGCCTTTATAGACTATACAACATCTACCTCCCTTCCTTCCAGTGAATCTCTCCCACCAAGATCCAACCACCCATCTAACGCTTCTCACATTATCAACAACCCCCCTCCCTCCGACGCGAACACTTTCACATACCACAAAGGACGATGGACTACCACCCAAGCCATTTACCTGACATGTCCCAACAGGAGGGTCAGGCAAAGTCAGGCTATTGACCAAAACCGCACACACCTGACGGCCCATTCATTACCCCACAGGGATAAAAGGTGGAGCACAGAGGCGCAATACGAGCAAGGCAGACTGCAGAACGTGAGAGCTAACTCAGACCAGCAGTTCAAGAGGAGTAGAAAGACGGCACATAACGAGAGGGTATCAAGGAGAGAAGTGACCTTGCACTTTCTGACCAAGGCCCATGAAACCTCAGCAGAAGGAATCGTAAGACCGCGTACAATAGCCAGCGTGTGTTGCAGCAGATGTACACGAGAGGAGGATGGTACACGGGACCCTCCTCTGCTGATAACTGAGCCAGGGAGAGACGCTTGTCTCCATGGTACCAACCTTGACTCCAAAGAGAAGGAAAGCCAAGTGGTTCATCACAGACGGTGAGTCGAGGGCAGAGTCGATAAGAAACCGAACTGTGTTGAACGAAAAGTAGCAAACAGCTAATTGAACTGTGAAAGATTAAAATAACTATTGATGCTAAGAGGTGGAAAACCAGCAAAAGAGGAGTCCGGCACCACATGGGTGCTCACTCAGGAAACTCTGGGCGATTACCCGATTGTTGAAACTACCATAACCAGAAGGCTTTGTGTCAAAGTGGTCATACAGCGGTCTCGTAAAATCCTCTGTACAGTCGAAAGTCTTTGACCGACAGATGATTGTGAAACTAAGGGAAGTGAATCCTGTATTGTAAGAATTTAATGAAAATGTCAGGATTGGCAAGAGTGAACCTGAACGAGGGATGCTGATAAAGAGGGGGTGAAGTCTAAAGTCCTGAAATGCAGTGTGTTGACAAGAGTGAACCCCAACGAGGGATGTCCACAGTGAACTGTGCAAAAAGACACTAAGATTTGTGAACGTCACAAAGAAGATTGTGTTGAAAGCCATAGTGAACCCGATCGAGGGAGGAGAACAGCCGAGTCAGATCTGAGCCTGGAAGAGGGGGATCCAAGGGTGAGAAGCCAACACCCACCAACCCGTGAATACAACACAACAGGGTCTAAGCACGGAAGAAGGGAAGCCCCGGGGTGAAGAACTATCACCTGAATAAAGAGAAGAACTTTTTATTTTGATACTTTGAACCTGACAGGTCCTCGAAAGCAAGAAAACACAACAATCAGAGGTCCTGGTAGTATTAACAAACTTTCTGGAGAAAGTTCTACCTTGTCCTATGCTGAAAATGTGGTGAAGGTGGACCCAAAGTACTGCATCCTGACTTACTATTTGTGCACATTTCCTTCTTTCTTAAGAACATTATCACACACTTATTTTGTATTTAGCGTAAGGATTGGCAATATATGATACGAGAGGTTATTTATAACGCGCTTAATACCAGAGGTTTCTAAGTGCGGACCCGGGGAGTGAACCTGTGTTGCTCTGTGTCATCTTGCTTCCAAGCGAGCACGTTGCCCCTGAGCTATCCTCCCGAGACAATAATTTTCTTATTTGACAACAACACCACTAGGACTGCCTTTTTATTGTTTGATGGTGGAAGCTTGTTCCCATCTTAGATTTAGGTTTAGATTAGGCGTTTTTCCAACCTACCTATACAGTTTAATAAACACCCTTGAACTATGATCACTTCTGTCTGTCTTTACTGTTGCCACCATGAGTTCTTTACACCCCTTCCTTGTAACAAGTATTCCCCATCCTACCCTGTAGGACATTCAGAAGCTCTACCCACCCCCCTTTTCCGACATGAACACTTTCTTACACCATAACAGACAACGGACTAACACCAGAGCCGTTTACCTGACATGTCCCAACACACGGGTCAGGCAGAGTCTGGCAATTGACAATAACCATGCACACCTGACAGCCCTTTACCTTCCTCACAGGGATAAAAGGCGGAGCACAAGAGCACACAACGAGCAAGGCCAAATGCACGAGGAAACAGCTACACCGAAGCGGCTGTTCAAACGGAGGAGAAAGGCTACGACGCCTGGAGGGATGACGAAGGGGGGACTGCCCTTGCTCTTTTCAAATCAGATATGCAAAACCTCAGGAAAGGGAATTACAAGACCAGGAAACACAGCCGATGTGTGGAGCAACAGATGTCAACGGTGCGAGGGAGCCTCCTGCATTGATAACACAGGCGGGGAGACATGCTGGCTACCGTAGTACCGTGCTTGACTCCAGCAGCAAGCCAAGCCAAGCGACTCAAGACAGTCTGTGAGTCGGAGGAAGCTGATAGAAAACTGAACTGTGTTTGAGCCCAAGGTTGCAAGTGTCACCATTAGATAGACGCAAGAACTTGAAAACAAAGAACTTGTGTGTTTGGACTTTTCAGAAAGCCCAGAGAAGGGCCAGCTGCAGAGTGGTCAGGTGCCGTAGGAGTGCTCGGTCGAAGGACTCTCGCTGGCCCTCGTGTGTTGAAACTGCAAGACCCAGAGGGCCCTAGGAAAGGGCGGCGTGAGGTGTCAGAGTGGTCCAACAATAGTCACGTCAAATCCCTTGTACAATCAAAAGTCTGTGACCCAAGACCAGGAGAAAGCTAGGGAAAGAGAATCCCACTTTGTGAGAATATTGTGAACTGTGGAGTAAGGCAAATGGGAACCCAACAGAGGGATGCCAATTGTGAACTGTACAATAACACAAGCGTGAACCCGACAGAGAGATGCAGAAAGAAAGCTAGGAGAAAGGAACCCACGCTTTCTGATGAAAATGAGCAAATCATGAACTGTGTTAGAAATTCATGAACTGTGTTAAAGAAGGCCGTAGTGAACCCGAAAGTGGGAGGCCCAAGTTGCAAGAAGGATCCGAGCCCGGCGGAGGAAGAATTAAGGGGCGAAGAGGTGATCGCCCAAGGTGCAACATTACCAAAAGAACTTTGTTGTTTTTTTGATCCAGCAGGCCTTCTAAGGCAAGAGGCTTTGAGGAAAGAGACTTGGTCCTTGAAGGTTCTGGTATCATTGAATAGACTTGTGTGCCTCGTGCTGGAGAAGCCCCAGTGTGCTGCACTCAGGAGTTCCGCCTTGTCCCGTGCTTAATACATGGGGAAGGGAGACTCGGCCATACTATCCTGACTTATCATTTTGTCAACACTTCTTTCTTATGAACATTATCCCACACTCTTTTGTAAACTTAGCGTAAGGATAGGCAATATTTTATTTTTTATTATAGGGTATTTTTATTTGTCAAGATGCCACTAGGACTGCCTTATTATTATTTAATGCTTGTAGCTTGCTCCCATCTTAGATTAAGTTTTAGATCAGGCATTTATCTCTCCCATTTAAAGTTCAATAAACACCCCTGAACTGTGATCACTTGTGTCTGTCTTTACTGTTGCCACCATTAGTTCCTTACACCGGCCTCGCTTGACCCTGCACCTTCACCTGCTAGTGAGGCAAAAAACCTGGGGGTCATTTTTGACTCCACTCTCTCCTTCTCTTCTCACATCTCGGACATCTCTAAAAAGTCCCACTACCAGATGCTCCTCCTGAGAGGTATTCTACCTTTTCTCACCTTCCCCCAAAGGATCACCATTCCCAGAGCCCCGCTTCTCTTTAGGCTGAACTACTGCAACATCCTCTTTCTCAATCTGCCTACTACTACTATTTCCCCGTTACAACTCATCCAGAACAGAACCGCAAGACTTATCCTTGGCCTGAAGCCCAGCAACAGCATCTCTCTGGTGCTGCAATCCCTCTACTGGCTCCCTGTGGCTGCCAGGATCATGTTCAAGACCCTCTGCACAGTCCACACGACTTTCTGGGGCCGGGTTGCACTATCTACAATGCTCTCTTCCTAAAAACTCTCCTTCTAGAGCCCTCCTCTTGGCCTACTCCAACTCTCTGAGCCGTTTTTCTAAGCAGAGATTTGGGGGTAGATCTTTATCCTCTGCATGTGCCTCCCTCTGGCTGGAACAGCCTCTGTGCCTCTCTCCACTTTGAGCGAGAACTCCTTAAGTTCCAGAAACTCCTCAAGACCTTCCTCTTCTCTTCCTCTTTCTCTCTCCCTTTCCCTTGCTAACCTTCTCTCTCTTTCTCTCCAGCCTCACTCCTCCTTCTCTCCCCTAACTCTGTTCAGTTTTGCTGACTGGTCATCTGGCTCACCTCCAGAGCCTCACGGGTCCCAGGCTCCCCCGCCAGTCTTTGCACTTGCCTGGGGGGCTCTGCACTATGCCCAGCACTACTGCTCTTTTAGCTTTCATTCCATGAGATGGGTAACCCCTACTGCACTTCATCATATGTTCCATTAGAAAGGTAAAATCTCTGCACTTAACCCAGGGCCCTACTGGACTGCGCACACTTGTTTCCCCTTCCCCCTCCCTTGCACCTCTGTCTGTTCACTTGCATGACCTGAATTTACTAGGCCTAGTAAGTTCTGTCTTGTCCCCCCTTTGTCTTCCCTCCCTTATCTGGTTTGCGCCTGTTACACTCATGCACTTGCACTAGTTGAAACGCTGGTCAGGCGTAGTACGCTAGTTACTTTTTGTTAGATCCTTCAGTAACTTCAAGGCCTAAGAATTACTGTTTTTCCCTTGCTCCCTTCCCGCCTTGAAGCGCTTTGAAGCATTTCACTTGCGTATAAGTGCTGTACAAATGAACAATTACAATTACAATGGGAACCCCAAGAAAATGTTTCTTCTCGATGAAGGTGTCATGCCTGCGCCATGGGCGCATACATTTACGATCAATATGACTTTATTTTCTAATTGCGAAACTTTGGTGCTTTTCTATTTTCCCCAACAAACTACACTTACCACAATGCACTTGGCTATAACCATCTTTTCCTGGCCATTCCTATTCGCCATCTTCGGAACTACAATCCCCAGAAGCCCTAGGGATCTGCTCTGCTTCCACCAGCTCAGGTACAGAGAGGGAGGAGGCCGATTGTCTGCAGGTGTGCGGATCCAGGTGCGACCAATTAGCCTGCATCTGTGCTGGGCTGGGCGGTATAAAAGCTGCTGCCTGCAGGAGCTCAGTCTCTTGCATTAGGAGTCTTTCCGGCACCTTGTTGCTTCGAGCTACGGATCTTGTATGCGGTTCCTCCTTACTCCGGCTTTTGATCCAGTGCCCTGCCGGGCTCTCTACATTGCAGCTGATCACGCTCTGCTGCTTTCCAGCCTCTGCCCTTGCCCTGCCGAGTCTCTGCTTTGCAGCTGATCACACTCTGCTGCTTTCCGGCCTCCGCCTGTGCCCTTCCGGGTTTCTGCCTTGCAGCCGATCACGCTCAGCTGCTATCTTCCGCCCTGGTCTTCCAGGCTCCTGCTCTGCAGCCTGCCTCACTCCGGCTGCCTACAGCCCTTGTCCTCTGGGCTCCCTGCTCTGCAGCCTGCCTCACTCCGGCTGCCTACAGCCCTTGTCCTCTGGGCTCCCTGCTCTGCAGCCTGCCTCACTCTGGCTGCCTACAGCCTTTGTCCTCTGGGTTTCCTACCTTGCAGCTTACAGTCCTCTGCAGCCTTCTACAGTCAGCGGCCCTGCTCCTCTGAGCTTACTCCTTGCTGCCCAGTCCTTCTGGCTCCTTGCCGCGCAGCCTGCTTCTCTCAGCTACCAACAGCCCTTGTACTTGGGGCTTCCTACCTTGCAGCCGATCACGTTCTGCTGCTTGCTACCTACCTTTGTCCGCTGGGTTCTCAGCCTAGCAGCCCTCTACAGTCCTCTGCAGCCTTCTACGGTCAGCGGCCCTGCCCCCAGGGCTCACTCCTTGCTGCCCGGCCCTTATGGGCTCCTTGGCGTGCAGCCTGCTTTACTCTGCTGCCCTAAGCCCATTCCCTCTGGGCTCTCTACCTTACAGCCCTGCTCCTGTGGGCTTGCTCATTGCTTTCCTGCTCCTCTGAGCTCTCAACCTTGTTCCTTACTGTCCTCTGCTATCCAATCCTGTTACACGACTTTCCCTTCATTTCCTTCTGCTAGTTTGCTATCAACTTCCTTTCCCTGGATTTGTCTAAGTATTTTCTCTTGTACTGTTTGTAGACCCTTTTGTACAGAGCTTGTCTGTTGGTTTCCATCAGGCAACCTCTGCCCCTTCCCTTGTCTCGTTTCTACGTTACAGACACCCATAGCTGTTGTTCCAAGCCATGAGCAAACAGCGTGGGCCTCTGTTACAGCAAATTGTGCAGAAGGCTAGAGTTTTTCCTAAGGTCCGTGGAATACTCTTTTCCTATATCTGCATACACCCCTAGAGGGAATCCATTCTGTAGTACTTTATTCCTTGCTACACTTGATTACTCTTCGTTCTCATTACTTTCAGCTGTGTGTGTACTTATCTGTCCACCTTACTTCGGCACAACCACCCGAAACCCTTCCTGGGTGTCCTGTGCCTCTCTTTACAGGGTGTCATCCCGTGACAGAAGGTTCAATTCTTTTCTATTAAATGATGCTTCTTTTATTCAGCAGATTAATGATTTCTGTACCACATTTTTTATCTATAATAATCCAATTGACACCTCTATCGATAATAATTGGGACACCTTTAAAGCTACCCTATGAGGTTCCATTATACAATTTGTTGCATTTAAAATGAAACAAAATGATAAGCTGTCTCAAGACTTCACTCAATGAAGCAACTTGAATCCTCATATTTTAATCATCCCACTGATGCTACCTTTAAATACCTCCTTTCAAAATGTATTGAGTTTAACTCCTTTTTAGATGCTTCTATATTGTTACAAGAAATTCAAAAATCTATTCTTGATCTATTATTAATGTAAGGGCAGTATGATTGATTAGTATTTTGTTTCATAACAGTGCAAGACTGCAAACTACGACCACAGCGCATCGAGGTAGGCATATTTGTCTCTTTGGTTACAATGAACAATTTTTAAACACCGAAAATATGGGGAATGTAATTGGTATGTTTGAATTAATTTCTTTCAGAGTAATGTCGAAGAGACATTTATAACGAGTATTAGCCACACGGCCCCACAATCAGGTAAAATAGTGAAAACATGGGAGACTTAATGTATAAAGACTGAGCATGTGGGCAGAGCCATATGAGGTGGTTTCTAAGGACCTTTCATTTTGGTTTTGAATTTCTTTCCCTACCTTCACGCTATTCAAACACGTTTGAATATGGTACGTTAAAATCAAAATAATAATGTTGATGTGAACTAACCAACTATGATTGTACTTCATACAACATGAAATGTTTGTATCAATATTTGTATATGATTGTTGAAGGGTATTCTATTGTACATTTTGATGTGCTGAATTAAATACTCTAAATGAGAATATATGTATATAGTGCCCCATCCCTGAAGACGGACATAGTCCAAAATGCATCAGCAACCACAATTAGTGGCACAGATTTTTTTGGATGCACTTTCTGCCTTCGAATAATTAATAACTAAAGATTTGGAGCATAATATGAACCAAAGAAGTTTTTTGCTTTTATTTCAAAGGCACACAAGACAAGCGAATACTAACAATAGGATAAACCATTGCAGCTCTAGAGGAGAGCCGAGTGAGAGCACACCTAGAACTAGATTAGCTTCTAGTTCTTTCTTTTCTCACTTCTTTATTCTTCACCATCTACCAGACATTTTATAAATAATACCTTTTCTCAATTGTTTCACATATCTCGCAGGACCAGGCAAGGCTGCCCTTTATCCCCAGTACTATTTATCCTAGCTCAAGAACCTTTCCTTCAAAGCATTACTTTTGATGGCAATATCAAGGAAATTACTATAAAAGACATCTCTAGCAAATTATCTGCCTATGCAAATGACATTCATCTTTATTTATTTATTTTATTTTTATTATTGATACAGTTGATAAAATCAACTTTTCAATACAGATTTATACAAAATTTTAAAAAAAGAAAAGACTTCACAGTTGATACAGATATAAAATCAGCTATTAAGCAAAATAAAAAAATAAAAATAAAAATACAGATTCATATATAAAAGTTAAACAATTTTAACATTTCTAATTATAAATCATTTAGCAACGGGAGAGAACAAAACACAAAAGCAAGAGAACAACAGAATAAAAACCCAGATATTCATATAATGCTCTTCTAAGAATCAAATTGACTTCATCATTAAGGAACAGTAATCTATATATAAACAATCTTGTTTATATATTTTCCAAATATGTGGTTTACATAAGGCATAGTTGTTTTTAACTTACTTAACTGAAATATATTTCATTTACATTATCTCAGCTCCAAGCAAAGTTTCTTTTAATTTCAACGCTTTCAAAAAATTAACTACAGCTATTCTCATGGTAGTGATCTGGGTATTATAAATTTGCTGCCAAAAAAATTCGACTGAGAGAGCAGTATGTGTTTCAAAATGTTTTTTGAAATGTTCTATTCTCATAGTCAATAGAGTGGGACATACTGCTATCAGATGATATAAGGTTTCAGCATTTTCTGTGTTCTTACAAAATCGCAAAATCGACAAAAACTCTGTTTTGCTAATGATTTTCCATTTAGCTAAGTTACTTTTTGTATGCCACCAATTCATTCTAAACCTTAGAAAATAATTTCTTGCTTCTATACTAGGAACTTTTAGCAAGTAACTTTCTGTTGTCCTCATTTTTTTATAACAATTTCATGTTGTATGGCATGAACAGTTCTTTGACATTGTTCGTAAGTGTTTATCCAGTCCCAAATCATTACTTTTTCTTTGACTTTTTCAGGATTCATTATTAGCAGTTCTTCTGAAACTTCCATTTTTATCATGAAGTCCCTAACTTGTTGGCGCCAGATGCTGACCGCTCTATGATCACTCGTTATCATATAACTCGTCAGAACTTTCAATAGGGAAAAATTATCCTGTTGGACCATGATACATTTTCTATAAAGACTACATAATTTCCATATATACATAACATTTAACGAAGAAATACCCAGTTCGTATCTTAATAAACACATCTGAGAAGCTTTTGGCACATGCAAAACCCTTTTCCGAAAACGACCTTAAAATCTTTGCCAGACCATCTCGTTTCTCCGCATCTTAGATTCCGCACCATAAAGAATGGTCGGTACTACTTTTTGACAATAAAATAATATTATTGGCTTGAGCGAGAAGGTGCAGAATTTATAGTTTATGATAGAAGCTTGCGAGGTTGAAGTGCTGATTTTTTTTTTCCAATTCCTCTAAATATGGAGCATCTACTTTAGAAGTGTTTATATTCATACCGAGATATTTATATTGGGACACATTCTCCAAGAATTTCCCCCCATAGAGAAAGAGAGACGAGATGCTCTTGCATTTTTGTTGGGTACAATCTTAAGAATTTTGTTTTTTACTACATTAATCACCAGGGTATTTGTTTGTACATATTCATCCAGTTCAGTAAGTAAATTTTGTAGTCCCTTTATCGTTTTTGCCAACAGAACCAAATCGTCAGCAAAAAACATCCACGGTATGGAATATTTACCAAGGCGAGGGGCATCTGAGAGAACACAGCTAAATTTCCTTACTACAACTGAAATAAAAAAATTGAAAAGTGTCAGAGCTAATAGGCACCCCTGTTTCAGGCCCTTGAATGTCTTAATCGATTTCGATAGTGCACCGTCCATGGATAAGTGCACTTGAATCGATGTATTCGTGTGGAACTGCATTATCCAGTGTCTTAAGTAGTTTGGGCATAAGTTATCCTTTAGCTTTTCGGATAAAAGGGTTCTTGAAACCGAATCAAAAGCGGTTTCAAAATCGATAAAAGCCATGTACAATGATTGTTTTATCTGCAGCTCGTGTTGTTTGATGGCATCCAAAATCCATAAGTTCACAGAGGTGCCAACTCCTACTATAAAACCTGTTTGGTATGGATCATTGATTCCTGAATCTTTGGTCCATTTATTAAAATCTCTCAAGAGAAGGTGTGAAAATATTTTCCCTGGTGCGTCTAATAATGCGATGGCCCTGTAATTTTTTGGATTCGATCTGTCCCTCTTTTTGTAAATCGGGACAATAATTGACTTCTGCCACGAGTCAGGTATTCTTTTACAAGCAATGATTTGATTAAAGATTACTCCTAGAATAGCAGCCCAGCTTTCAGAATTAGATCTTAACATTATATTAGATAGGCCTTCAGGACCAGGGGCTTTAGATTTTCTTAGCTACTTTATGTAGATTTCAATGTCCAAATTATCAAAAGATAGTTCTTGTTTCTCGTCCAGACCACAATTATAGATTTTCCCTGCATAATGTGTGTCTGCATACAAGGAATTCTAGTATTGGGCCCAAACCTCCTCAGGCATAGCATTTATTTGAGTCATGGATTGAGTAGTCCCATATACAGTTTTAATGAGACCCCATACCAGGGCAGAATTTTTGGAAGCAATCGAGTGAAGCATGGAGTGGGCATCGCGCATCAGCATTTGTACTTTGTTGTTTTATCCAGTTCCTATATTTGTTTTTACATTTAGTTAACAGAGAAATCTTAGTCTCAGGATACTGATATTTTATGTGTCGAATCTCTCTTCTCAAATCAGCTTTTTTATTGCTTACTTCATCATCATAAGAGTGAGAATGTTGTCTCTGAGTTGTATTAAACCTTTGAACTGATTTTTCAAACAATTGAAGAGTGGCAACATAGTCTCCATTTAAATATTGTATGGCTCGCTTTAAGATGTCTTTAGGATAGGATACTGCGGCTAATAAATCATTGAGATTTTGCGAAGACCACTTATAGCTATGTCCCTTAATGGACACGCTCAAATCGGTTATGAGTGTATCTTTTAAGGAGCCATTTATTACACTTGGACAACTCCAGGTTAGATGTAAAAGATTGTGATCGCTTTTAGACTGTTTTAATACTTCAAACAAAGAAGCAGTAGCGAAAATGTCTGTATTGGTGTATATGTAGTCTATTGTTGCCTTGTCAGGTGGTTTTGCTAGGTATATCCCCACATATGGCTCCGTTTAACATATGGAGCCCCCTCTCATGCATCAAGCATTTCCATTTTTTCTTAGTTTCTTTCAGCTTTCCCCCTTTATCATTCATACAATCCATATTCAGATCTCCTGCAATTACAATGAATTGAACTAGTTTGTCCCTGTCAATCTTGTCCAAGCATTTTGTCAGATCTTTAAAAAAGCGATCTTCTGAGATTGCCAGATGGTTCCAATATATATTAAGACATGCAATGCTGTAACTATTGCAAAAAATACGAACTAGCTGCATATAACTATTATAAGCAGCCCACTTCTCAGCTCGTAAACCACTAGTTAGCTTTACCGCAGTGAGAAGACCAGCTTTTGGACGACCTCTAGCTGATTTAATAGCAGGCTCAGAGATTACCACATGATTTTCCCAAACCGGAGGGCTAGAGAGCCATGTCTCTTGTAACATGATAATATCATATGAGCTTAAAACAGACTCAGATGAAGATGTGAGATGCATATGGCCTCTAGTATTCCAGGACGCAAGATGAAGAGATCTCTGTTTTTCTTTGGAAACTAACTATCATTGATTCATTGTTTTGTTTTGAGTAAAAGTCGTTATTATTTTTGTTTGATTGTCATCTGCTGTAAAATATTTTATTGTCATTGGGTCAAATTGTCTTTCCGCTAAATGCATCTTCCCATTGGTGTGATTCAAAGATGCATTCATAGGCTTTGAGGGATATATGTTGGCTGCCTTAGAAACCGCAATACTGTTAGTATTTACTGCAGCTGTGGGGTTTTCTAGCACAAAACCTAGTTGGTAAATTTCATTTCTTGCTTGCCATATCATGTATTTAACAATAGCAGATGACATCCTGTTCTGACTTGAGTGTCGTGTAGAACGTTGAGACCTCCGTCCCCAAGTGACGCTCAGGGGAACTAAAAGAAACCCGCTGTGCGACCTTTGGAGCCACAGGTGGGAGATGTTACTTCCCGGATCCACGGAACCTCTGGAACACCGATGCTGCTGCAGAAAGAACGAGGTTAAGTACCAGACAAATACAATATAACACAGTAATCAAAGGATCTGAGTAATCTTACCTATCCGGTGATTGGAAAGCCCGGGAAACCTAGTGAAGGAGGTTCGAGACTCAGATGAGAGGCGGTCCCCAGAACGGAGTCAGGTGTGGATACAGGAGAGTCCACCTGTAGAGCTGAAGACATAGTTTGAATTCCCAAAGGGCAATGGCGTAGAAGTCCAACAAAGTACCAAGGGATGATCCGAAGACAGGTAAGGGACGGGTCGAGGTTCAGCAATGGTTAAACAGTTCCAAGCAAAGGTACAAAAGGGTAATCCGAAGAAGTACAGGTGAAATATCCAAGATCAAGGTAAACCAACAGAGTATATCAAACGTAGCGCCAAACAGAGTCGAAGACAGCTGAGAAGCGATGAGTGCTCCGTGAATCAAGCTTTATATACTGTGCGCTTCTGAGTCATGTGAAGTCCACCATGATCACGTGGGAGACGCCGCTCTGAATCACGTGAGCAAATGAATGATCTATGCGGAGGTGTTCCGCCGCCCCTTCTGCTGTATATTCTCCATGGCAACTGCCAATGCAGGAAGGGCTGCAACCGGGCACGTACATTGTACCTGGTACAGATCTTTCGGTCCTTTGGGGCAACCACATCACGTCGTGAGTCTCGAACCCTGGAGGGAGTAGTGTGGGAACCCGAGGTAGGTGTTGTGGAGATGTTAGCAGTGTTCTGGTGTGCAGAGGAAAGTCTAACATAGCCCCCCCCCAACGGCCCACGACCCCGTGGGCAGGACGGGTGATCCCTATGGAACCGGGCCACCAACCGAGGAGCGTTAACGTCCAGGGCGGAAACTAAAGAGCGCTCCTCCGGGCCATAACCCTTCCAATCCACCAAATACTGGAGCCCACCCCTAAACCAACGGGAACCCAAAATGGCTGACACTTCAAAAACATCAGGGGAGGCCAGGGACACCGGGGCCGCTGGAACCCGAAGGCGGGAGGAATCGGGGCAGGGCTTGAGGAGAGAGACATGAAAAACAGGATGGATACTCCAAGAGTTTGGAAGAACCAGACGAAAAGCCACTGGATTCACAACCTGAGAGATCACATACGGGCCAACAAAGCAAGGCAGAAGTTTCCGACAACCAACCAGACGAAGGTGACGGGAAGACAACCACACCTTAGAACCCACCGCAAGGGGAGGGGCAGCCAAGCGCTTGCTATCAGCACGGGACTTCATAGAGGCCTTTGCTTCAGTAAGATGGACCAGAGTACGAGCATGAACAGCAGACAGATCCCTAAGACAAGCCGTGGCCGCAGGATTCAAAGAGATAGTCATCAGGGACAGGCAAAACCTTGGGGTGTTGGCCATAGAGGGCGTAGAAAGGAGAAAAACCTGTAGCAGAGTGAGCCGCGTTATTGTATGCGAACTCGACAAGCCGTAAAGTACTCAGCCAGGAGGACTGTTGTTGCAAAATAAGACACCTGAGATACTGCTCCATAGATTGATTCGTCCTTTCAGTCTGCCCATCAGTCTCGGGGTGATAGGCCGAGGAATAGCTGGTATCGATGCCAAGCAGCTTAGTCAAAGCTCTCCAAAAACGAGAGGTGAACTGCGACCCACGATCGGAGATAATGACAGAAGGAAGCCCAAACAACGAGAACACAGATTCAAAAAACAACCCAGGCAGGACCGATGCCGAAGGAATCCCCTTACAGGGAACAAAGCGAGCCATTTTTGTGAATGTATACCACCCAGATGGTATCAAAACCTCGCACCTTGGGGAGATCGGTCACGAAATCCATAGTCAGTGTGTGCCAAGGTCTTGGGGGTACCGGTAGCGGAAGCAGCAGGCCGATTGGACGACCTGTTCGATGTTTGGCCTGAGCGCAGACAGAGCAAGAGTTGACATAGCATTCCACGTCGCGCTTCATAGAGGGCCACCAACACCAACGCTTTAGGAGATCCATGGTACGCTCCTGGCCGGGATGGGCATTAAAGGGAGCATCATGAGACCATTCAAGGGCCAGGTTACGGAAGTCGGGCGTGGGGAGAAACAAGCGATCATGCACGAATGGTAAACCATCACAATACACTTGATCCCAATCCTGCAGTTGGTCAGAATGACTGCTCATCCACGCTCGCACAGAATCCAACAATGATAGAGAGGGAGTGCAGAGACAAATCACATGACTCTTACCTAGAACTGTATCGGGGAAGGTTGGCAACGAGACTCCACCCGGAGAGCGTGACAAGGCGTCCGCTTTCCCATGAGTGATCCCAGGACGATGAGTGATGTGAAAATCAAAAGCGGAAAAGAACAGATGCCACCGGACCTGTCTGCTGTTGATGCACTTTAGGGAGGCCAGATCCTGCAGGTTCTGATGATCGGAGTAGACAGTGATTGGATACTTAGCCCCCAGGAGATGATGGCGTCCATGACAGCCAGAAGTTCCTTCTCCGTTACAGTATAATGGGTCTCAGTACTGGAAAACTTACGGGAGTGATATGCCACCGGGTGCAACTTGCCCGTCGTAGGACATGTCTGAGACAACACCGCACCGAGGGCAAAAGAAGAGGCGTCCGCCTCGACTATGAATGGAAGTTTGGGTTTGGGGTGCTGAAGAATTGGTGCGGTGGTGAAAGCGGTTTTCAGAGCCTCAAAGGATTCCTGATGTTCCTTTCGCCACTGGTAGGGTATTTGAGGGCTAGTAAGAGCCGTAGGTGGGGCCACAATTGTAGAAAAGGACGAAATAAAGCGCCTGTAAAAGTTGGCGAAGCCCAAAAAGGCCTGGAAGGCCTTGAGTGTCTGAGGAATCGGCCAATCTAAGACCGCCTTAACCTTGGATTCGTTCATGGATATTGCCCCAGGGGTAATGTGGAAACCCAAAAACTCAACAGACGTTTTATGAAACTGACATTTCTCGGGTTTGGCAAACAGCGAATGTTCCCTCAGACGGGATAAAACCTCCCGAACATGCTGTACATGGTTATCAAGATTCCGTGAAAAGATCAAGATATTGTCCAGATAAACAACCATGTATACATCCAGTATATCCCTGAATATGTCATTCATAAAACGCTGGAATGTTGCCGGGGCGCGACATAGGCCGAAGGGCATGACTAGGTATTCATACAACCCGTAACGGGTGCAAAAGGCAGTTTTCCACTCATCGCCCTCGCGGAAGCGCACTAGATTGTATGCGCCCCGAAGGTCCAGCTTGGTAAAAACGGAAGCATGGGATAATCGGTACAGGAGGGGGGTAATCAAAGGGATTGGATACCTGTCCTTTTTCGTGATGGCGTTAAGGCGTCGGTAATCCACACAAGGACGTAAGTCCCCCTCTTTCTTGGGTACAAAAAATATAGGACTTGCAGCTGGGGAAGTAGAAGGGCGAATGTGTCCTAGTCGTAGGGCGTTCTGGACATACTGTTTCAGAGCTTGTTCTTCCGAGGGGGACAGAGAATAGATCCTGCCCGAAGGAACGGTAGAGTCCGGGATTAGTTCAATCGGGCAGTCATATGATCTGTGTGGAGGAAGCACCTCGGAAGAACCGCGATCGAAAACTGACTCGAATTCTTTGTACTCAGAGGGAATCCCGGTAACTACCCCTCCGACGGTATGGGAATTCACAACAGCTGGTCCACCATCATTCAATGAGAGCTGAGCAAGAGCTCCCAAAGCTCGTGACGGAGTATCTGTTTCTAAATGGGTTGGGAGACAAAAGTTCTGGCAGGTATCCGACTCAAAGAGTACTATGCCTGTTTGCCAATTAATCAAAGGATTGTGTTCACGCAACTATGGTATTCCTAATATGATACCGAACTGAGGTGTGGTGATCAAGTCAAAACTTAGCGTCTCTGTGTGAATGTCTTGTATAGTCAATAATAGAGGAGCAGTTTGGTGTCTAACGGGACCAGAGACTAGGGCAGTGCCATCTACGGCCTGAATTAGTTCAGGTCGGGTTTTCACCACTAAAGGTAGATTGAGGGAATGAGCTAAAGCAATGTCTATGTAATTCCCTGTGGCACCAGAGGCAATGATGATCGTGACAGCGTGAGAGATACCCGCAGAAGGACAAAGAGTGGCCTGTACAAAGATGGGCTGGATACGAGCGAAAGCAGGAGTGGCACCCGGAGATGAGGACTGGAAACTCGACCTGGTCTCCGGATCTAAGGTCGAGCTGTCCGAAAAACCTGGGGCTTTTTGGGACGTCGAGGGCATTCCTTAACATAATGTCCTGTGGTGCCGCAATAAAAGCATGCATTATCCACCCTCCTACGTTCTCTCTCAGATGTCGTGATAGGACTACGTAAACCTCCCACTTGCATAGGTTCCGCAGTGCTGGAGGCTGGAGTACTGACAGCTGTAGGATGAGAGAAACCCAACTCAGCCCTGCGCTCTGAGCGACGTGCATCTACCTGTAGGGCAAGATCCACTAGTTCTTGATACTGAGTGGGTACAGTAGGGATCACGGCTAAGGCATCTTTCATTGGATTATTCAACCCTCTATAGAATATGACCGCCCGCTTGCTTTCTGGCCATGATGTTTCGGCTACCAATTGGTTGAAGCGGGTAATGTAGTCTATCAAGGTCCTTCTCCCCTGGGTTAGTTCTAACAACTCCAAATCCCTAGATTGTGCCTTGTGTCGAGTGTCGAAGACTCGGGACATCTCGGTAACTAACAAATCGAAATCATAGAGAACCGGACTATTGTTCTCCAGTAAAGGATTAGCCCAAGCGGCAGCCGTTCCGGCCAGATGGGAAAGGGTAAAGGCCGCTTTAGCAGTGGAATTAGGGAAGGCCAGAGGTCTACACAGGAAGTGTAACTTGCACTGATTGATGAAGGTCCTGAACTTCTTGGGGTCGCCTTGATAACGTTCAGGAGCGGCCAAGGGAGAAGGGGCTGGAAGGACCACTGGGGTTGGAGCTGGGGTATTTGCCAATGGAGCAGGTGTAGCTGGAGTGGGAGCATCCCCAAATTCAGAGTCTGCAGGGAGGGAATGCTGGACACTCTGTATGGAATCTAGCCTTTGGTGAATCACTGTGTTTGCGGCGGCCATATCTGCCCTTAATACTGTAATTGCCTGAACTAAAGCAGCTATGGGTTCTTCCGTGGACCCCTGCATTATCCAACACGACTATACGGCTTCTCAGTCTGTTCTGACTTGAGTGTCGTGTAGACCGTTGAGACCTCCGTCCCCAAGTGACGCATAGGGGAACCAAAAGAAACCCGCTGTGCGACCTTTGGAGCCACAGGTGGGAGATGTTACTTCCCAGATCCACGGAACCTCTGGAACACCGATGCTGCTGCAGAAAGAACGAGGTTAAGTACCAGACAAATACAATATAACACAGTAATCAAAGGATCTGAGTAATCTTACCTATCCGGTGATTGGAAAGCCCGGGAAACCTAGTGAAGGAGGTTCGAGACTCAGATGAGAGGCGGTCCCCAGAACGGAGTCAGGTGTGGATACAGGAGAGTCCACCTGTAGAGCTGAAGACGTAGTTTGAATTCCCAAAGGGCAATGGCGTAGAAGTCCAACAAAGTACCAAGGGATGATCCGAAGACAGGTAAGGGACGGGTCGAGGTTCAGCAATGGTTAAACAGTTCCAAGCAAAGGTACAAAAGGGTAATCCGAAGAAGTCCAGGTGAAATATCCAAGATCAAGGTAAACCAACAGAGTATATCAAACGTAGCGCCAAACAGAGTCGAAGACAGCTGAGAAGCGATGAGTGCTCCGTGAATCAAGCTTTATATACTGTGCGCTTCTGAGTCATGTGACGTCCACCATGATCACGTGGGAGACACCGCTCTGAATCACGTGAGCAAATGAAGGATCTATGCAGAGGTGTTCCGTCGCCCCTTCTGCTGTATATTCTCCATGGCAACTGCCAATGCAGGAAGGGCTGCAACCGGGCACGTACATTGTACCTGGTACAGATCTTTCGGTCCTTTGGGGCAACCACATCACGTTGTGAGTCTCGAACCCTGGAGGGAGTAGTGTGGGAACCCGAGGTAGGTGTTGTGGAGATGTTAGCAGTGTTCTGGTGTGCAGAGGAAAGTCTAACACATCCACATTTTTACAATAGATTTATGAAGATCATTAATAAATTCTATTTGCGCAAAATCATTGGACTTGATCTCTTGTAGGGCTTGTACACTTTTCATGATGTTTAGAACAGAGGAGCGATTTAAATCGTATACTCCAAAATCGCCTCCTCGACATTGTAAAACAAGACTCACATGAGTGGTATCATTACACTTATTATGTCTGTTTTTCTTCTCTTGCTGTTTAGACGGTGCCAATTGGTTTTTAGTATGCCCAAGACCTAATCTGTCCTCAGGGATGGCATTATTTTGATATACCCCTGTCTCTTGGAAACTTGGGACAAAATCGCCTGTCTGCTTGGAGTTGCTGGAGCAAGATCTTGACATCGTCATATTGGTGTTTTGCATATTATTTGAGAGAAAGATACCCATAGACTTCAGGATTTCCTCTCGTCTTTCCTCTAGTGTTGTAAATGAGGTATTTCTAGAGTCTTTTTCATTGTTGTAAAGGAGGAAAGGTTTTTAAGCTATCTGCTGTCGTTTCATATTTGCAAACTTCAGTTACTAAGTTATCAAGTGGCTCATAACTCAGTTCCTTGGATGGCGCATTCCGGTCTCCTCTAGGGGCCAATTGAATAACCGGTAAACTCGGTTTACTTCTATTGATTGCAGTGTATTTTCGTACAATAGCCGCACTTTTTTCTTGCGTTCTTTTATCTGGTGTAGTCAATCGTTTAATAAATTGACTCAAATTCTTCTTTTTTAGATTTTTCGTCAATTTCTGATTCTTCGTTTTTTTTTTCACATTGAGAATTCAGGATTTGCTTTTTCCCTTTTTTTGTCACACTTCTGAATATATTGTATGTTTGATTATCGCCCATAGAAGAGACAAAGATGTCCTTTCGCTCCTCAAATGAATCTTTTTTTTCTATTGCCCTCTGGGATTTCGATCTCAGGTTTTGAATCTTGATGGTCAAAAGGTACAATTGAACTCCTTTCATGACTAACACAATTTGAACCACTGTTCACCTCGCTTGCCAATATTGATTTAGCGTCAGTTTGGGTCTGTTTTGTCTCAATACTGATACCATCATGAATTGTTTTTTTAACTGAGTTACAAGGTTCAGTGAGCGTTTTTTGTAAGGTAGAATCTCGACACATGACATTTTTATTATCCAGCAATTCTCTAAGCAAGAAGTTTTGGTCCAGTAGTCTAGCATCAAGAGTTTCATACACTTTGGCCAGAGAAAAAAGAGCCGTATTCATAGCCTGCAAAGTAAGTTCGGATGACGCTAATATGTAAGGGGATTGCTTACATTTAGATCCTTTCTTACTACGATCAGAATGTTTGGGGGTATGCTGAGTAAAAGAGATAGATAGTATAGATGAGTCATTAGAGCATTCTGGAAACATTACAGGAGATTGTGACTGATGGTCCACATTGACTCCTGCACAAGTTTGCTCATCTTGTGCATCTTGATTTAGTAATTCAACCTCATTTTGTGGAGTTTGCAAATCATTTCCATTTTAGTTATAGACATCACCCGCGAGATCTCCTTCAAGCGTAGTGCCATTAGTTTTAGCGGGCACATCATGCATCGTGATTTCAGTGACAATTTTATTAGCAATGGGAATGGCAAAATCACCTAACAGATTTTGTTCAGAAAAGTCTGCAAGAAGTGAGTCTGATGGAGTACACAAATCTATCGGTGCAGTAACCACTGGTTCAACCACAGGTTCAACCTCTGCTGAACTTGTTTTGATTTCACTATCATCTTCAGTGGTATTTATGGTATTTTTTTCCTTGCTCGTTTCGCTATTCTCTTCCGACATATGGTCAGCATAAAATGTCTTTGTATCACTAGTATGTGATAAGGATCGACCTCTCCCTGGCCCACGGTTTGAGGGACCATTGTTATCCCTCTTGTGGGCAATATGGGAAACGTGAGGTTTATCTGACAGTTTGAATATTCAGTGGCATATCAGACCGTAGTGAATATGGTTTTGCCATCTGAAAGTTTTGTTAAACTATAAATTGATGTAGGTCAAACGTATCGTGATATGTATATTCAGGGGACACGCTCACCGCTCACTGTTCACAGTGAACAGTTAACAGTTCACTTTCAGGTCACTTCTGGTGCGCGCGCGGGTGCGCTACGCACTCAGTATTTGAAAGTGAAGGAGGGCGGGGACACAGGCTTGGCAGGATATACAAACTCCAATCACAGGAGAGTTGCAGTGGTAGAGTAAAAAAAACAAGAACAGGGGGCGGGGTCAGAGAACGATAATTAACTGTCTGCTGAAATCAGCGGAAAGCAGCAATTAGACATAAAGCTTATAACCCTTTAGAAGGTTCGTATTAAATTACTTCAGGGTCAGGCAAGATGAGTGTTGCCTTTAAAGACGTCCTCTCTCCTCTGAGCTGCAAACACGGTGGTGAAAACAGCAGTCCACACAGTAATTTCGCCGCGAGCACAGACGTTATCCAACAGTCAACAGTTCACTTTCAGGTCACTTTCAGGTAACTTTCCGGTTATTTATCTGCTTCTATCCCAGCACTTATGGCTTGTATTGACCAATTTTCTACAGTCTCTGGATAGAAACTAAATGTTGATACAACAGAGGTTTTGCCATTAACCAACTCTTGCATAAGGTCTAATATTCCTTTATATGGAATGAAATGGTGCCTATCATCTATTGAATATCTGGGCATCCCTACAGCTAAAGATATTACTTCTACCCTAACTTTAAACCAAAATATTATTTTAGAAAAAAGAAATTCTTATATCAATAATTGGTCTCCTCTATGTTCATCCTGGTGGGACCATCTAGACTCCATCAAAATGACACTTGGACATATTATCGTTTATTATCTTTCTATGATTCCTTTCTTACTATCAACTACCATTTTTAAGAAAATTGATAATCTGTTGTCTAACTTTCTTTGGAATAATACAATTCCCCAAATTGCTTTTAATAAACCCAAAGCAAATAAAAATAACAGGGGGGGGGGGGATACATTCCCTGATTTTCCCAAATATTAGAGATCCTTTTTATTAAGACAAATTATTTTATTTCAATTCAGCCAACCAAATTTGACAGATGCCCCTACCTGGATCAAATTAGAATCTAAATGTATAGCCTCTCTCACTTTATCTCATTTCCTTCAGACATCTTCATGGCCTGGTATTAAAAATCTCCCTCTTTCACTTTCCTTCAGAAATGCATGGAATAGCCCAGTATCTTACTTGTTCATTGTTTAAGAGGCCTAAAAATGCCTTCTTATGGTTCAACAAATGCTTTCCGTTCAGACCTAAACATAATGTGCTGCAAAGATAGTATTCTGCAGGAATTGTCCTGGTTACACACCTTTTTCTAAAAAATGTACCTATACCTTTTACCCAAGTATGTGCTTGTTTCAAACTGCATCATTCTGACCACAAGACTTATGCCACTTGTGTGAACCTAATTATAAAAGCTATTCCTTCTTCTTGGTAAAACACCCCTTCTAAATATATAGAATCAATATTATGTTCTAGTTCCACTAAAACTTTTAAATTATATTCTATTCTCAATCAACCCAAACTTAGTAACTGTCCCACCTCTACTACACAATGGGAATTAGATTGCGATCTGCACATTTCACCAGATATTTGAGTAAAGATGTGGGAACAATGTTTTTCAACGTCTGTTGCAGCTAATTTAACACTATGGCCCTCATTACGACCCTGGCGGAAATCGAAAAACGATGGCGGAAATGCAATACCGCCATCGAATAGCGCTCGGTGCGATTATGACCCGTCACCGTAAAGTACGATGCCATTAGCGACACCGTAGTGAACGCCAACGCTAACTGCATCAAGTACGCGCACGCGCGCCATGCGAAACCGTAATTACCACCATGGCGCAACGGTACGCGAATGCTGACCCTAGCGGACATATACCTAACGCCATCAAGCATGGCGGAAAGTACCATTCCGCCATGGTGAGAAGTACGGCATCGCAAACCAACCGTAAAAGGCCCTACTGAGTGCCTGTACACCACTCCCTGCCCACATTGCACAACTCCTCGTAGGTGCAATGAAGTCACACAATGCAACCAGTGAAATGTACAAGTCACCCATGCATGCCAACGAACAAATGAATCTAGGGGCTCCAAGTGCCTTGTGAGTGGCCATCCATATTTGCCATGGCACCATTGCCGTACTGATGCAGCACAGGCATGTGAAGGTTCAAGTACAGCAACATGAACTGAAATATGAGACAAACAAAAACAGGCCCCCCATCGCTTGACACCAGTGTAAGGCAACATTCAAAGCAGTATCCTGAGGGAGACTGCACCAGCCCTGTACTCCTGCCAGTAAACAAACCAACCATCAGCATAAGCATGTACCACACAAGTTGACAGAGTGACTGAGCAGCCAGGCTCATCTCAAGAGGGGCCAATGGGAGCTGCAGGGCACAGATGGCACGAATACAGAAGCCATTCCAATGGACATGACCTCAGTCTCCCTCCAAGAAACGCACGCAAACACAGGCACCTGTGACCAGCCATATTCTGATAATCACATCATTCCACCAATCCACCTGGGTGACCGGCATCTGTTACACAAAAGCTAATCCCCCGCCCCTGAGCATGACATCATTAAAACAGTCATAATGGCAGCCCCTATCCCTGACCTCACTGGGCTTCGTAGGCAAACGCGCCCAGCACAGTACCACGCAACTATACTCAGAAGCCGGAACCCAATGCAGATCTTCTCACAATACATCGCTCCACAAATAGGAATATGCTACATTACTTGCAAAGAATAACGCTACACGGTCAATATAATAATCAAAATTTAATGCACAACAAAATCACCAAGCCCATACAGCTATTAGGTCATGAACTCCAAAATATATTTCATTATTGTGGGCCGCATCCGCAATAAATGACCAGCTTCTTCTTGTGTGACGCCCTGTTCCTTCATGGTACACAGGGGCTACATTCACGTTCAAAAAGGCAACATGGAAGCGCCTAGAACCGCAGGGCCGTCCCATTAGGTAGGCACTAGTCCAGCTGAAAGGTCGATATGTTGCTCCTAGCCACTAGTACTGCGTAAGGGCATGTGGCCCATTGGCGATCGTCCCATAAGATCGTAATGGTGCTCCACTGATTAACACGAAGCAGCAGGTGTCGGGAGTAAAAGCCATCTGCAGGAGTGGCATACAGATGGCAGCGACAAAAGGGGAGGAGATACCTGTCACCCAAATGAAATGAAAAAGAATAGTATGGGCATCAGAACTTCATTTGAATCACTCACTTCAATGATCAGACTAAATCCACAGCCATATGCATGCTAGCCCACTCAAAAGGATTATTCCCACCCAAAAATCACTTGCGAATCATAACTATATAAATCGAGGTGAAAACACCATTACAAACGAGTGTTTGTGTGCATGCGTCTGTTAAAACAGAATCCATTAGATGGGATTAGTAACGTGCATAGACACAAGTGTTTGAAGGCGCGTCGAGACAGGGAGGGTTCAACAAGGGCAGATAGACGATGGTCCCACTATGGCAGCCCTGCATCACATAGCGCAGGGGAAGTGGATAGATTCCAAAAAGCCCTGTACATGGCAAACTCACTATTAAATCATCTGTCCATGCATCCATACATCATTCCCTCATCCCGGTATGAAAACGCCTGATTATTTACTCACATAACATGTGAAATTTCCATTGAGTCTGTGCGTAATGCAGTCTGCAAAATCCACTGTGCTCCAGCCCGGAATTCCAGTGTTGTGAAGTAACATGTATTTGGGAACGTCCTGCCTTATCGTCCACTACGCTATTGCGCATCCCATACTATTCATATCAATCATTGCATTCTCGCCATGGCCCCTGTCCGAAGGACATTAAACAATAGAACTTTATATCTGCAGTCAGACCTGTGGGCGTCTCCTCGCCGCTAGCTGAAAACCGAATGCGCTGTCCTTCGAATTCCTCATTTGCAACATCACGTCGAAAAGGCATCTGTGACCGCTTGAAATCACAAATCCATCCATGTAGTGCGGCAGTGTGTGAAAATGGCAACTGGCTTCACTCACAAATGGGACGCCCCGCCCGTCGGTGAACCTCGGTACAGTGCTGCATGAGGGTCCAGCGTTAATCAAGTACTACATTCCACTGACCCTTCACAAGTTTGTTCGCGACTGCAAAGATAGTATGTGAAACAATGGGACCATAGCAGAATGAACATATGAACCAATATTTCACTGCCATCGGGATTAAATACATGATTGTAATAGCAAGATGCCATGCGTCGAATTGCAGCGTTGTGTGCGGGACGTGCACGCCCAAAGGGGATTGCAGCTTGCACAGGTGGAATGAATCACCACAGGTGGAGGCTATACAGCCTGAAAACACATAAATTGCACACCCAACCCCCTCCCACAACCACACCCACTCCAAAATGCTACCGGCAGGACTAGCGATGTTGGCCCTGGGGGACCTGATAGCACTGCAAGTAGTCCAACTTCAAGAAGAAGACGAACACCAACTACTACAACAACCGGCCGCACAGAGGAGACGCAGGAGGAGGAGGAGGGCAAGGCAGGGCCAGCAAGGCCCACCAGCACAGCCACTGCCACCACGCAGGCAGCCCGCAATCCCACGCCTCCGAGCACATCCGTTCAACCTCACTGATGAGCAGATCCACACCCTCTACCGTTTGGACCGGGACACCATAACCGCCATTGTGGACATGACACACGCTGACCTTGTCAGCATGATAGATAGCCCAACCGCCATCCCACCCCTACTGTAACGCTCACCTGATTCCCGTAGAGGCGCCGGTCTTGACTGGGCGTATACCGTATCTTCAAAGGTGATGTGTAACACACGGCTGGCTCTTTGGGCTGGACCTCTGTGCACTGTATGTCTGGCTCGAAGGGTAAGATGTCTGCAGATAGAAAATGTGGGATTAATGAACTGGGTTATTGAATGTCTCTCTCTTCTTCCCTTTCTCTTCTCCTAAGTGAACGCCGTGCTCTCCATCTGCCTCGAGGCAGGGTGCTGTAACCAGTTTCTTCACTGGATAAGGGGAGCAGGCCTCTTGACTTCAGAGGACTGCTGTCCGTCGTTTACTGCACGAACGGTAAGTTTCGAGTAATTCTAATGTCTTTAAAGTCTTTAGTAATGATGTCTCTTGTTTTGCAGGGTTCCGGCGATGGCGGATGGCGGGCTGAAGTGAGTTGAAGATGGAGCCCGTGTGATGAATAGAAGCGCCTGGAAGCACGTAAGTAAGCGCTTGTTGCCTGCTTCACGATGCGCTCTAACTGTCTTTTTATTTTGCAGGTACAAGTTCGGGGCGGCTGCAGGGTGCCGGAATACCCACTGGGTTAGATGTGGAAAGGAGTAATGGCACGTGAGTATTAAAGTTCCCCAATGTCTTTAAACGCACCTTGTTTTGACTTTCAGATGCGGGATGCAGCGCCGAAGGCCTCCGGAGCGTGCAAAGAGTTGGTAAGCTTTTGTCTTTCAGATGCCGGAATGAAGTTTGAAGACTTCCGGAACGCACGATGAGTAGGTAAGCCTTTATCTTTCAGATGCCGGAATGCAGCGCGAGGCGTTGGTGACAGCCGATGGACCAGGTAAGTGAAGAGCTGTCACTGAAGACCGTAATGCTAACCTGTTCTTTCTTGTCTTTATAGGTGTTGCTGAAGACTGGATTCAGAATGGTAAGCCTTTTTCCTTAGGCCCAGGATCAGATGCAGAAGACACGATGAGCGTTCTGCTGCTGAGGATGCAGAATAACGCAAAGCAAGATTCATCCTTCGGGTGTGGTTTAAATAGCCTCCTGTAGTGCTTAGGTGTCTCCTTCCACAGCCACGCCTAGGTAAGAAAAGAGTTCCTGCTTTCCAGAAGAGTTCCAGTGTTCTGAATCTAGGGAGTGGCTCCTGCCCCACCCAACAGGAAAAGTAGTTCCAAACAGAAGAGGATCAGAGACTCAACTGGCAGGCAAGTAAGCAGCATGGTATGCTGCAGGTAAGTCCTCCCAAGCATTATGAGCCCGGCGCTTCCAGCGCTGGGACTGGGCATATTTATGAGCCTGGTGCCACTGGCGCCAGGACTGGGTCCAAAAGGTCCCAATTGGGACTGGTTGGCACTCGGAACCTGGGTTATGGATCTGCTTCCAAGGGAGTTGGGAAAACCCTGACCTTTTGGAAGCAGAGATCATGACAGTACCCCCCCCTCAAGGCCCCTCCCAAACCGGGCTTCTCCGGGGGTTTTGGCTTGTCAGGAAATGTTCGGTGAAATCTTTTGATTAGGCGAGGAGCGTGGACATATTCAGCAGGTTCCCAGGATCTCTCTTGGGGGCCGTAGCCTTTCCAGTCAATTAGGTAGAATAGTTTAGATTTGGAGATCTTGAAGTCCAGAATGCTTTTGACTTCAAACTCGAGTTCTCCATCAACTAGGATAGGTTTTGGAGATTTGGTTAGTCGGGTTTGAGGTTGCACGGGTTTTAATAGAGAGACGTGGAAGACCGGATGTATCTTCATGTGCGGGGGCAAGTCCAACTTGACCGCTACTGGGTTTACTATGGTAGTGATGGAATAGGGACCAAGGTATCTTGGGTTGAATGTACGTGGCCCTTTTAGAGGTAGATATTTGGTGGATAACCAGACTTGATCCCCTACTTGATATTGAGGGGCTTCCTTCCGATGTTGATCTGCTCCTTTCTTGTATTGTTCTTTAGCCCTTTGAAGGTGAGAAACAGCTTCCTTAAAGGCTTGGGTGATTGTAGAATGCAGGTAGTCTACTGCTGGTGTTTCAAGATCTTGGAGGGGATCCAACTCCGAGGTTCGAGGGTGACTGCCGTACAAAAGAAAAAACGGGGTTTTCCCAGTTCCCGAATGGACAGAGTTATTGTAGGCATATTCGGCTATCCAAAGGATGTCTTTCCAAGTTTTTTCAGTTTGTTGCAGCATGCAGCGTAAATACTGTTCCAGAGTTTGATTGGTCCTCTCGGTTTGTCCGTCGGTCTGAGGGTGGTGACTGGTCGATAGTCTCATATCAATTTGAGCTGACCGACAGCAACTTCGCCAAAAATGAGAAATAAATTGACTACCTCGATCCGAAATTAGAACCGAAGGAAAACCGTGCAGTCGGACGATGTTTTCGAGAAATTCTCGGGCCAGAGTTGCTGCTGTTGGCAAGCCTTTGAGCGGAATGAAATGCGCCATCTTGGAGAATAAGTCCACGATTACTAGAATCGTATTGTATCCGGAGCATGGAGGTAGATCGGTGATGAAGTCCATAGAAAGCGTATGCCAAGGGCGAGGTGGGATGTCAATAGGGCGTAAGAGGCCTGCTGGTCTTTCCTTTTGACTCTTGTTTTGGGCGCAAACTCCACAGGACATTATAAAGTCTCTGATATCTTTTTTCCAAGACGGCCACCAGAAGTAGCGCTTAATCTTTTCTGAGGTCTTGGCCATACCGGGATGTCCTTCCATTAAAGAATCGTGATAACAAGAGATTACTTTTTTCTGTAAATCTGTGCTGGGTAGGTATAATCGTTCTTGGAAATACAATAAGTTGTCCTTTACTGCAAAGTCCTTTCCCTGCAGATGCCAATTCTGTATGTCTGCTGGAGTTACAAGTTGCCTGGCTTTATCCTTAACTTCCTCTATGGATTCTGTGGCGATTACACCCAGAATTCTTTGTTCGGGAATGATTGGTACAGGTTTAGGGTTGATCAAGTGTTCTTCCACTCCCATCCGAGAAAGGGCATCAGCTTTACCGTTTTTTGTACCAGGTCGATAGGTAATTATGAAGTCAAACTCGGCAAAGAATAATGCCCAACGGAGTTGTCTAGAGGATTGGGCTTTTGCGGTTTTCAAATATTGCAGGTTTCGGTGATCCGTAATCACAGTAACGGTGTGTCGGGCCCCCAGCAGATAATGCCGCCAAGCCTTAAAGGCAGACTTGATAGCCAGAAGTTCCTTGTCAGTAATCGTGTAATTGATTTCAGGAGGCGAGAATTTGCGGGACCAAAATGCCACGGGATGCAACTGATTGGTTACCGGGTCCTTTTGTGATAGAACTGCCCCCATGGCAAGGCTTGAAGCATCAGTTTCCACGATGTAGGGGAGTTCGGGGCGAGGGTGTTTTAAGATTGGTGCAGAGATAAATTTAGTCTTCAAATCCTGGAAAGCTTGTTCCGCCTCAGTAGACCATTTAAAACGTTTGTTTTTCTTTAACAAGGCAGTGATGGGCTGGACTATTCGAGAGAATTCGGGGATAAACCTGCGGTAAAAGTTAGCGAAGCCTAACATGCTTTGCACACCTTTTACGGAGGATGGTGATGGCCATTTGAGAACTGCATCGACCTTCTTTGAATCCATACGCACTCCGCCAGGTGATAATATGAATCCCAAGAATTCAACTTCAGTCACGTTGAAAACACATTTTTCCAACTTAGCGAAAAGTTTGTGTTGACGCAATCTTTCGAGGACCATTTTCACGTGTTTCCGATGTTCAGATTCCGATGAAGAATAAACGAGGATGTCGTCAATGTAAACAACAACACACACATCTATGAGCTCTCTGAGGACATCGTTCATAAAATATTGAAAGGCGGCCGGGGCATTACAAAGTCCGAAGGGCATGACCTGATATTCAAATAGCCCATACTTGGTGCGGAAGGCCGTCTTCCATTCATCGCCCTCTTTTACTCGTACCAAGTGGTAAGCTCCTCTAAGATCCAGCTTTGTATATATGCATGCTTTTCTGACTTGGTCCAGGAGTTCAGGGATCAAAGGTAACGGATATCTATTCTTAACGGTGATCTGGTTCAGGGAGCGATAATCTATACAAGTTCTAAGGTCTCCTTCCTTTTTTGGAACGAAGAACAAAGCTGAAGAAGCAGGGGACTTGGAAGGACGAATAAACCCATTTGCCAGGTATTGATCCAGGTATTGTCGAAGGTGAAGGTTCTCAGGCTCGGTGAGGGCATAAATTCTACTACAAGGAGGAGTAGATCCAGGTATCAGGTCGATCTGGCAGTCATAAGACCTATGAGGAGGTAGAGAGTTAGCCTGATCCTTCCGGAAAACATCTTGGTATTCTAGGTATTCGGGAGGTAACTGGGGAGTCTCTGAAGAAATTGCTGCCAGTGCAACACCAGGTGGAGGGTGACAAGTAGAGACACATTCTGGAAACTGGACCGTTCTTGCTCGCCAATCGATCAGAGGATTGTGTTTCTCTAACCAAGGTATTCCTAGAATAATCTGAAACTGAGGGGCCTTATTCACATCGAACACGATCTTCTCATGGTGTCCATCTTGACTTACTAGCGTCACTTCTTGAGTGGTATGCGTTACTGGCCCGGAGGCTATCTCCGTACCATCCACCGTAGTAATGACGTCCTTTACAGCCTTGGGACAAAGAGTTAGATTCATCCTCAAAACCATTTCATGATCCACATAATTGCCCATGGCACCGCTGTCGACGTAAGCTTCAATTGCATGTAATCGATCCGGATTATCAGGGCTAATGAGGACCATAGGTATCACGAAATGCGAGGTCACGGAACTGGTTTTCACGCTCGGCAAGAGGACCTCTATTCTTGTCGGGCGAGGTCGTTTCCCTGCTCAGAGTTTGTAACTTTGGTAACTGCAGCTCCTACTGCCTTCTTGGCAGGTTTCACCGGACAGTCTCGAAGAAAGTGCCCTGAGTTTCCGCAATAGAGGCATAATTGCAACTGTTTTCTCCTTTCCCGCTCCTTTTGTGTTAGAGGACCTTTCAGACCCCCTATTTGCATGGGTTCCCCGGAGTCTACTCCTTTGGAAGGAGTTGGCGGTTTGGAAAATACTCGAGCATCAAACTTGGAACGATCGGCCTTCCTGTTCTGCAGTCTGTGATCTATTTGAATGACTAAGTCTATATAGTCCGAACAATCTTGTGGGGGATTCACTACTTGGGCTAACACATCTTTGAGCTCTCCGCCTAGACCTCTATAAAACAGCGTAATCCTTTTGTCCTCAGGCCAGTGAGTTTCCACTATCAGTCTTTTGAAAGACGCAATATAAGCCAAAAGGTCTTGATTACCTTGTCGCAACGAAAGAAGCTCATTGTCCAAGGCCTGCCCCTGTGAATGTCTTGTGAACAGTTTTTCCATACTGAGCTGAAAAGCTTGCAAATCATGGAGGGCCGGATCATCTTGATTTACTAGAGGGATCGACCAGTCTGCCGCATTGCCACTAAGGTACAAAAGCACGAAAGCTACTTTAGCTTGATCAGTTGGAAAGGCTGCTGGCCGGCATAAGAAATGCAACCGGCACTGATTGATAAATACTGCAAACCTCTTTGGGTCACCAGAAAATCGTTCGGGCGGAGCCAGAGGTACATTCCCAGGTAGGTTGATCTGCACTGGATTCATAGAGGATGTAGAAGGAAGATTTCCCCCAGATGCGGGTAACGGGGTCTGTCCAGCTTGTGACTGTAGCAATTGTCTAGCGAGATCATCTGTTCGCTCCTTGGAAATAATCAGTTCCCTTCTTAGAGCGTTCGTTTCCTGACGGCCTGCATGCACTTCTGCCCTTAGTTCCCCAAGTAACTGGGCTAGCTGGTCTGGACGGGAGTTTTGTGGTAGGCTTTGCGTTCTGTAACGCTCACCTGATTCCCGTAGAGGCGCCGGTCTTGACTGGGCGTATACCGTATCTTCAAAGGTGATGTGTAACACACGGCTGGCTCTTTGGGCTGGACCTCTGTGCACTGTATGTCTGGCTCGAAGGGTAAGATGTCTGCAGATAGAAAATGTGGGATTAATGAACTGGGTTATTGAATGTCTCTCTCTTCTTCCCTTTCTCTTCTCCTGTAGAACCCCAAAGGTTAACGCTCTCACCTTAGGTAAGTGAACGCCGTGCTCTCCATCTGCCTCGAGGCAGGGTGCTGTAACCAGTTTCTTCACTGGATAAGGGGAGCAGGCCTCTTGACTTCAGAGGACTGCTGTCCGTCGTTTACTGCACGAACGGTAAGTTTCGAGTAATTCTAATGTCTTTAAAGTCTTTAGTAATGATGTCTCTTGTTTTGCAGGGTTCCGGCGATGGCGGATGGCGGGCTGAAGTGAGTTGAAGATGGAGCCCGTGTGATGAATAGAAGCGCCTGGAAGCACGTAAGTAAGCGCTTGTTGCCTGCTTCACGATGCGCTCTAACTGTCTTTTTATTTTGCAGGTACAAGTTCGGGGCGGCTGCAGGGTGCCGGAATACCCACTGGGTTAGATGTGGAAAGGAGTAATGGCACGTGAGTATTAAAGTTCCCCAATGTCTTTAAACGCACCTTGTTTTGACTTTCAGATGCGGGATGCAGCGCCGAAGGCCTCCGGAGCGTGCGAAGAGTTGGTAAGCTTTTGTCTTTCAGATGCCGGAATGCAGTGTGAAGACTTCCGGAGCGCACGAAGAGTAGGTAAGCCTTTGTCTTTCAGATGCCGGAATGCAGCGCGAGGCGTTGGTGACAGCCGATGGACCAGGTA
Organism: Ambystoma mexicanum; assembly: GCF_040938575.1. Lineage (NCBI taxonomy): Eukaryota > Metazoa > Chordata > Amphibia > Caudata > Ambystomatidae > Ambystoma > Ambystoma mexicanum. Next base: position 235,391,062 of record NC_090934.1, read on the forward strand.
AGTGAAGAGCTGTCACTGAAGACCGTAATGCTAACCTGTTCTTTCTTGTCTTTATAGGTGTTGCTGAAGACTGGATTCAGAATGGTAAGCCTTTTTCCTTAGGCCCAGGATCAGATGCAGAAGACACGATGAGCGTTCTGCTGCTGAGGATGCAGAATAACGCAAAGCAAGATTCATCCTTCGGGTGTGGTTTAAATAGCCTCCTGTAGTGCTTAGGTGTCTCCTTCCACAGCCACGCCTAGGTAAGAAAAGAGTTCCTGCTTTCCAGAAGAGTTCCAGTGTTCTGAATCTAGGGAGTGGCTCCTGCCCCACCCAACAGGAAAAGTAGTTCCAAACAGAAGAGGATCAGAGACTCAACTGGCAGGCAAGTAAGCAGCATGGTCTGCTGCAGGTAAGTCCACCCAAGCATTATGAGCCCGGCGCTTCCAGCGCTGGGACTGGGCATATTTATGAGCCTGGTGCCACTGGCGCCAGGACTGGGTCCAAAAGGTCCCAATTGGGACTGGTTGGCACTCAGAACCTGGGTTATGGATCTGCTTCCAAGGGAGTTGGGAAAACCCTGACCTTTTGGAAGCAGAGATCATGACACCTACTGAAGGTGGTGTCTGTACTCCACTTCCTGGCCACAGGCACCTACCAGCACACAGTCGGACAGTTGCATGGCATTTCACAGCCACTGTTGTCACGGACACTATCGCAAGTGCTCGATGCCCTCCTGAAGCACGCAGACGACTACATCTCTCTACCACGCTCGGAGCAGGAAATTACGAACACAAAAGTGGGATTCCATGCACTTGCCGGCATACCGGGTTGCATTGGTGCCATCGACTGCACCCATGTGGAATTGGTTGTCCCACATGCCATGGAGGCCCAGTACCGCAACCGAAAACAATATCATTCTCTTAATGTACAAATGGTGTGTGACTCCAACAGGATCATTACACATTGTTGTGCCCAATTTCCTGGATCAACCCATGATTCTATGGTCTTGAGGAACTCTACAATACCACGCTACATGGAGCAACACGCAGGGAACAGATCCTGGCTACTCGGTGAGTCTCATTTCATGCATGATAATGTGGGGTATGTGATGCGGCAATGACCTGGCAGGAAGGGGGGGGTGCGTACGTAGCAATGTCATTCCACAAACAACCTTTATTGTCCACATACAGGTGATGCCGGGTATCCACTGAAGAGATGGCTCCTTACACCACTCCGGAACCCACAGAACCAGCATGAGGAGGACTACAACCATGCCCACTCACGTACCCGTGTAGTCATAGAACAGGCATTCGGCCTACTGAAGACTCGTTTCCGCTGCCTCAGCAGGTCTGGCGGGGCACTCCTGTACCGCCATGAGAAGGTTGCAAAGATGGTCATGGCATGTGTCATGCTACACAACATGTGCGTACGTAGAAATGTGCCCATGCCCCCTGACGCAGAACTGCAAGCACCTGAAGATGGTCATGATGAGGGTGGGGATGTGGCAGCACCTCAAGGAGTCCGCGAGGCACAGGAGGGCCGTGAAATTCGTCAGATTATCATAGATTCATGCTTCTAGCACTCACGCCTGGTGGCTGATACATGGACACGGGACTTGTGGCACTGTGTGTGTCTGGAACATGCACAATATGGACTGTACGCCTATAAAGGCCTCGTACACAAAGATCAATGTCCACACATCTCATTGGTTGATTGTGCAATGTTTATAGCATATGTGAAATTATGTTACACACCCCATCGACCCGCCACCCAAGTAAGCCCAACACACCCCCTCCACCCTCCTACCTCCCCCCCGAACACCAGTGTCCAAAGATGCTCATTGTCAGTGGGCAGACGCTATTGCAAGCCCCCTCTCCGGGTATCAGGGGCACCCCTGCCTGTGGAGCGCAGGTTCCTCCCAGATCTACGTTGGGGGCTGCCCTGGACGGATCTTGCAACGGATGATGTCTCTGCCTGCTCACGTCCATGCATGTCCCTAAGGGTTTGTGAGAGCTCAGTGAGCACACGGCGCACAGCGGCAAGTTCAGCACATACGTCTTTGGACGTCGCATGCAGTTCCCCCTCAGGCTCTCGGTGCTTCTCTCCATTTGTACTCTCAGGCTCTCGGTGCTTCTCTCCATTTGTACCCTCAGGCTCTCGGTGCTTCTCTCCATTTGTGCCCTTAGTGTCTCTGAACTTCTCTCCATTTCTGCCCTAAGTGTCTCAGTAGATGTTTCTATGGCTGCCTTAGTACCCCCACATTCATCAGCATGGTCCTTGAGGAGCGTGGCCAGTTGCTGCTGTTGCACGATCACCTGGTTGAGGGACTGTTGCCTCTGCTGTGCCATGGCCATTTGCGGTGGTGTCACAGAGGGGCTGATGACCTCATGTTGCCTTGCCACAGGGCTTGTGGGGGATGGCCAGTCGTCGTCTTGTGGGTGCCCCTGCGTGGTATCCTCATGGTGTACGGGATGAAACAAACAGGGGGATTGGGACAGGTCATGGATGGATCCTACATCGACATCACCGTTTTCTGTGTCGGAGCATGCTGCCATTAATGCAGTGTCACCTATGGTGCTGCTGCCATCAGAAGCAGTGCCTTCGGTGGCATCCATTGGGGGATCCTGTGGTGCTGCTGTTGTGGGCATGCTGGCTGCTGGGGTGCCTGTTGAAGTCCCCTCCTGTGTGCTGCCACTTGATTTGTGCTGCTGCCGTGTCTTGATCCGTGCAGCTGAGGTGGAGGGTCTTTGGCCGTTGGTCTTGGCCCTCTTTGCAGGTGTGCTGGTAGGGGTGTCCTGGAGCTCGTCGTTTGAATCAGACCCTGTGGTGGAGTAAAGGAGGGCGAGCGTTATTAATGGGTCTGTGGAAATTGGAATGGCAATGTATCACATGCATTGGGGTGGTACCTGAGGGTGATTTGGGTCAGGGCCTTGGAGGTGGTTTCATTTTTGTGTGGATTGAGGATGCAGTTGTTTTGCAGCCTGCAGTTAGGGTGTGCCTGCTGCACGTGTAGAGGGTGTTTTTAGTATTTTTAATTATTTATGTATTTAATGTGACTTTTAAAGTGCGCTATCAGGCCAATGTATGTGGACGTTCTCCTGGCCATGTGTTTCTGTTGCACTATGTGGACACATGGTACTTCACATGATTGGACATTGTGGATTTAGCATTGTTTTATTTGGGCCACCTACCTGATTCTTCGGATGTCTGCACTCCTTTCTCCATCCCTCCGACTCCCTCTATACTCTCCATTCCAATGGTGGAGGCACAGATTTGTTCCCAGGGGGTCAACTTGATGGGTGATTCCGATCCTCCCCCGGTAGCTGTGGCAATGTTACGGTTGGCGGATAGTATGCTCCGTACGCGTATCCGCAAGTCGTCCCATCGCTTTCTGCATTGCTGTGGGTTGCGGGGTGCGGTCCCCACCGCACTTACCCGCTGTGCCACCAGGGCCCATATGGCCTTCTTGTTCGCAAGTGCCGTCCTGGTCATTTGCGTCGAGAAGACGACGGCAGCATTCTCCTGGAGGGTCTCTGTGAGCACGGTGAGTTCCTCACAGGAGAAGTGGACCTGCCGCTTGCGGTCGCACGCTTTCTTCGCTACTTTTCCCATTTTTCTTGTTTTCACTAGGGTGGATGACGGGTTGGGTTGTGTCTCAGGGTAGTATTTTTAATGGTTGTGTGGGAATTCTGATTTTATAGGTGTACGGCGTGCTGTTTCCCGTTCCGGGACCATGCTTTTACTTCCGTTTCCGTATATTTACGGTCACCGTATTTTCCGATTGCCGCTCATTACGGTGACCGCTATGATGGGTGGCGGAATTGCACCTAGGGCGCCGTACGACGGCGTTTTGGGGACATTTCCGCCATCGCGGACTTTGCACTTCCGCCATGGCGTAGTGCTCGTGCCCGATGGGTCGGAATTAGCCGCACTTTACTCCGTCGTGCAATGGCGGAAACGCTATTTACGCTATGGCGGTCAGGTCAGTTACTTTCCGCCAGGGTCGTAATGAGGGCCTATGAAGATTACCCCTGCTAATAGCACAGGGAGTCTATTAAAGACAAGGAAGCAAGCATCATGTTTCAACTTCTATTTATACCTGTCTCCAGCAGTTTCAACAAATCAAACATTTAAAACTTTTGAAAACATGTTCTGTTTTTTTTTCTTCCAAAACCTACATTTCCCTTAAAATCCAGTCCTTTCTGTAGTCCATTCCGACCCAGTCATGTGACTATAGTCCTTTCTGTTCCTTCTTTCCTCCTCTTCTTTGAATGCTCTGAACTGCACTCTGTCTTGTAACTGAACTCTCAACTTGTAGAACTACGGTGGCTTGACCCTTTCGATGATCTGTACTGCTCTCCCTCAGTTTGCGATCGTCTGATCGTACCAATCTTTTTAACCTGTGCTCTCGCTGACATCACTCAATTGCTCTTCTGGTCATCTCCTATCAAGATACAAAGAATACATTTGGGAGGCGGATACACTGCCGTATTCCACATTGGAATCAATTGTTAGTGCAATCATAAGACAAACATTTAATCTCTCCCGTCTATCTCGGGCGGGAAAGTAATGCTTGCCTCCTTGTCGGACGCAAGCATTATGCTTGTTCAAAGCTTCTCATCACTGTCGCTACCATTGACTGCATAGGCTTAAAGTAAAACGTTCTAAAAGTATTATCGCTGGCCCAGTTCGCCGCCTGCAGGATGTCTTGCAGCTTTGCTCCTTGCACCAGCACCTTTGTGGCCATTGCTCCTCTCGCAGAATGCGCCCCAAATTCGACATATCTAATCCTGCTAATTTCATCACTTCATGCACCCATCTGGCTACGGTAGCTGACGCGACTGCCTTGTGCGGTTTCCTAAGCACTATTAGTAATATGGTGGGTATGTAGTATGTCTCACCTGCAGGGAAGTTCTATCCTCTTCCCGAACCTCTTCCTCAGCGCCCTCTATGAAATCATCCTCTTGTGGGGAAGAAGGTGTCTTGCTGTTTATTGTCCCAGTAATGGGCTCTGTTCGTTTGAGGTCTTCTCGCACCTTGGTAGCGACCGGTCCCGGCAAAAAACCTGCCTGGGAAGATTTTCCTGATAGATGCTTGGGCTTTCTCTAGTGAGGTGTATGTCCCCACAAATCTCCCCATTTCTTTCCCGAACGTCTCGCAGAATAAGAGACCCAGGGCCGCTTCGCCTGCTTCGTAAAAGGCTAGGTCTCTGAGCTTGGGGTCGATCTTCAGTAGTAGCCCTCGTCTCCTCTCGGAGGAGATAGCACAGTTGGGGTTGCCTAGTAGGCATACCGCCCTCTGCACCTGGTTCACTAATATGTTTTGTCTGGGTCTACTTCTTCACCTGTATCCCGGGACTGCTCTGCCAGGCCAATGATTTTTGCCAGTGGTCCTGCAAGGTCGAGGACTTTTTCCTGACAACTTTTCCAGGACATATCTATGCCTTTCCTGGGGTCTCTGGATGTTTTATATACAAAAGCTAGCATTTTGGGGTATAGTTCCGGTGCCTCTGTGTCTGCCCAGTCAGGTTGACCTAGGGGGTCAGAAGAGGCCTTCCTCTTCTGGGTCTCGGTACACCCCTTTGGGCCCTCTGCAGTGGCCTTTGTGGACGTGCTGTTCTGCTTCTCTGTGCTGTGTTTCTGGTTTAGGAGGGTCTCGATCGTAGCCAGCCTGTCTTATAGGGGTCTGACCCCTTGAGCCACTGCTTCCAACAGTGAGTTGCCTAGCACCTCCCTAAAGCGTTGGGCCAGGTCTTCCTGTTCCTCTTCGCTCCACTCAAATTCTGCCATAGCTCCTGGGGTGCTTGTGCCTTAGTTACCTGGTCTCAGGTGTATGGGGCACGTCCACTCTGCGCTGGGGTTAATTATGTGTGGCTTGCACCTCTTGCTCTCTTCTGCAGAGCTCTGTTCTCACTGTGTGAGTTATAGTACTGCAGTATCTTTACTGCAGGGGTTGTGTGCGGCTTGGCTGCGAGTCTGCACACCTAATTGGGCTTCTTGTATAGTGTGCAACCTCTCCCTGCATTGTGGAAGTCTATTCTGAGCCCTGGCATATTATGCAACCTCTCCCTTCCTTGTGGGAGTCTGTTCAGAGCTCCGCAATACTATGTGACCTATCCCCACCTTGAGGAGGATAAATAACGTTCTCTGTTGTATGCAGAATCGTTCTTTTTGTTTGTCGTAGGGGAAAACTCTCCTCGTACGGCGATGCGAGAAGGAGCTCGGCTCTGCCCCCTAAAGGTGGGGCCGCCGTGCTCCTTCGCTCTGCCAATGAGTCCCTTTGGGATTGGATTGTGCTTCGCGTGCCCCTTGGCGGGCGCTGTAACTTGGTGCTCTGTCCCCAAGGGTGGGGCTGCTGCTCCTCTTAGGCTCCACCTACTCATCGGAGGGGTCCTTCTGCTCCTGTATTACGCAGAGGTTGGTGGGCCCCTGAGCATGCCTTTATTACCTTACCGTCATCTGCTATGTGTCCCAGTCACTGCATTGGACGTTAAGGTTTCTTAAAACATTCGCACAGTGCGCCACCTTCATTCAGACCTATGTACTTTACACTCTGGTAGACATCTCTACTATCCCCTCTCCTCATAGACAAATCACATTTATGTGTTCGTTACTAATGCATTTGAACTTGTGCCTTTCTGCATTTTAATCGTCTGCCTTTTTGGCTCCCTCTGCTAAAATCGAATCTAGGTATGTTTGGATTATGTATTTGAACTTGTGCCTCTCTGCATTTTAATCGACTGCCTTTTTGGCTCCCTCTGCTAAAATCGAATCTAGGTATGTTTGGATTATGTATTTGAACTTGTGCCTCTCTGCATTTTAATCGACTGCCTTTTTGGCTCCCTCTGCTAAAATCGAATCTAGGTATCTAAGTATCTGTACCCTAATACACTGCTACCGAGGTTACTGCTGCCTTACTTTCTGTGCATGCCACTTCATCTACGGTGGTCATTGTTATTATTGTTTAACATTGTGTGCAATTGCCTACAACAGCACCTCTCCCTCAACCACCATTTTTGTACATCTGGTAGGCATCTGCTTTTAGACTGTGTTAGGCCAACATGCCCTCCACCCTCACGACTCTATTTGCAAGAATACTGCCCACCCTACACTACCACACATGGCACACCGGTGGGACAGTACCCAATTACACCACCGCCTCCTTCCACTACCCCAATCTTCACAACACCATGACTATGCCGTCCCCTGCTCACCACACCAACCCTTACCTCAACAACCCAGCCTTATGGCTCCAACACTTTGCTTCCAGACCTTCACCAAACATACCATGTTCCATCACCCTGAGAAATGCCAGACTTGGCTTGCGACTCACGCACGCCTCCCATCACTCTGTGCATCTTAACAAACAGCCTCTGACCTCCACCGCATCCACACACTTGAAAAACCCATCATCATCATCTCACCCCAACCTCCCTAACACTAGCAATATTAAGGGTGCATTAATCAATGTCAGATCACTCACGGATCACGCTCTAGAAGTGTCTGACCTTATTCTTACCCTCGACCTCGACTTTATGGCTATCACCGAAACTTGGCTTCACGCAGCCTCTGGCCCACTACTCTCCCTTGCCATCCCTCCAGGTTACAACATTATCAGACACGATCGTAACTCTAACCAGTCCAAAGGTGGTGGCATTGCCATCATCCATAAAAATGCTCTAAACTTCCACCTCTCCTCTGTGCATCACTTATCCTCTATGGAAGCACTGACAGCCAAACTAGCCGTCACTCCTAACCACTCTATCACCTTCCATCTACTTTACCGGCCACCTGGGCCGCCATCCACCTTCGCTGAGGACCTCTCCAACATCATCACTCATAACACCAAAACCAAATCCCAAGCCTCGATATTAGGGGACTTTAACCTGGGCCTCACTGATCCCAATGACACTGCTGCCATGACTATTGATAATATGCTTATGAATGCAGGATTCATACAGCTCATCAACCATCAACCAACCTACCCATGTTAAGGGCAGAACCCTCGACTGGCTAGCCTCCCACAATTGTCCCATCCATATCATCTCTAACCAACAGTATGCATGGACCGACCACAACTTAATTACGTTTTACATTCAATCTATACCTGCCAGCCTCTCTCCTACAATTGCACCGGCTACTGCCACCCGCAATAAACGTGACATCACTTGCGACAGACTCCTCCCCCTCCTCCCGGCTCTCAATGACCAGGTTTGCTCATGCTCCGACCCCACGGCTATGGTTGACACCTTTAACCTCGCTATGCAAAAAGCCTTAGATATCATCACCCCATCCAAACTGAGAAAACCCAAACCTCAAGCCCACCTGAACTCTTGGTTCACACCCCAGCTCAGAACCCTGCGCAAAGAAAAACAAATTGCGGAATCACATTGGAAAAGCAACCAGTCCGCAGCCAACAAATCGTGCCTCCTCCTGGCCACCCTTAACTACAAGGAAGCCATATTCCAGGCTAAAAAAGACACTTACAATAAACATATCGAAAAAGCCAAATCCAACACCAAAGAATTGTTTAGAATCCTAAAAGAACTTGAAACCCCTGTCACTGCACCAGACACTTGCATCAAACATAGCACTTGGTGTACCAAAATCCAAGAGGCTCTCCTCGGCAAGATTGCCACCCTCTAAAATCAATAACAAACAATCAAGCCTACAATCCAACCCACAACCCAAGCCTATCCCCACCCTAAACCACCCCATCCCAGACTCTCTGACTCCTTTAAGATTCTCTCCACTCTCCATTTCCAAAGTGGAAAAGATCATCACCAGCCTTAAACCGACCAATTGCCAAGGCGACCTCTGCCCGGCACCTATAATCAAGGAAGCATCTCATGACCTAGCGCCATTCATTACTATGCTCATCAACTCTTCCTTTACCTCTGGGATCGTACCTGACAATCTAAAGGATGCATGGGTCATCCCCCTATTGAAAAAACCTGCCCTGGACGCTAGTATACCCACAAACTACAGGCCAATCACCACGGTCCCGTTTTTACTAAAAATCCTCGACCGTGCAGCATATCTACAAATTCAAGATTACCTTGAATCTAACAAACTCTTGGGACTTGGGCAATCTGGGTTCCGGCCACGTCACGGCACTGAAACTACCCTCATAGATTTAAAAACACAGATTGAAGACAAAGGCAAACTTGCTCTCTTACTCCTCTTGGACCTCTCGGCGGCCTTTGATCTCGTCAATCATGAAATCCTCTGCCACCACCTTAAATCAGCTGCACACTTCTCCGATAAAGCTACAACCTGGATTAGCTCCTTTTTAGACAATAGATCTATGCGCGTGTTCTCTCCACTAGCAGCCGTCCCACCTGCACCTGTCTCCTGTTAGATATTGGCAACGTTCAAATGTATTGGGACGTAGTACAGATCAAGTTATGTCTAAACATGGGAGTGCTGACTCGCGTTTAGACAGAGGATCGATAGCTACTGGTCCTTTAAGGTCTTGGCTGCCGGGATCTTGGAGGTTGGCATGGAAACGATGGCGTCCTGCCTGGACTTCCTGGTTTCGCCTAGCACGTTGAGGAGCGCCATTTACATCAGGTGACCTTATTTAAGCTCCGCCTTTACTCCGAGTCGGCGCTTCTGAATCTTGTATTCTTAGGCTCTTGTTGTTTCCTCGTTCTTGGAAATGTGTCTGTCTACGGATCTTCTGGCTTCTTCGACCACGGCCCTCCATTGATATAGTTTTGCCTATTCCCCTGTGCCTCTGCTGACCGCCTTGTTTCTTCGACCATTGACCGTTTTATGGATCTGCCCTGCCTTGCCTCTTGTACTGCTGCTGCCCGCACCGCTTCACGACCTCGGAACGTTTTATTTGGATTTGCCTTTCTTCGTTCCGCCAAAGGTGCAGCGGAGCCCGCACGGAACTGTAGGATGTACTGCTTCCCAATCCTTTCCTTCAACCCCACTGACCTTCAACGCCTGGAACTCAGCTCTACTCACGGCATTTAGACTTTGGAAGTGTACTTGACCTTGGATTGTTCTTGGGACCTTGAACTATTCGGTACACGGACTAGAGACTGCCTTGGTGTACCTTTTAGGCGTCCGCGTGCCGTCGGGTTAGGTCTTGGAACTTTTTATTTCTTGGATTTGTTCTTACCTTTGCATCTGGCTTCCACGATCTACTGGTTGTTCTACCCATTCCTAGAAACTACTTACCCGGTTCTTCAGTCCAAAAGATACAGGTTAGTCTTATTTTATTTGGTTCTATTCTAAGTACTGCTACGAATTGCATGGTGGCTACTGGTGCTCTTCTTGCAGTTACCTGGGGTCATCGCCTGTGCTCCTGAGACATCCTGTTGTAGTATCCTGCCCTCTGTTGTTCCGGGTTCTTCGTTGGTCTTCCATCTTTTGGCCAATCAACTGTTCTGGTTGTTTTCTTATTCAATCAGTTTGGTAGATTGGCAAGAAGAACTCCTCAGCTACACTACGAGGGCAAGAGCAAGTCTGACATCTCCTGTGGCGTGCCACAAGGATCTTGTGTTTCACCCACGTTGTATAACGTGTTCACCAAACCCCTCTTCGATATCTTGGACTATCTGGGTGTCACTTACACCAACTACGCCGACGACACCCAGGTACTAATCCCTATCTCAGGTGACTACACGGCTGACTCCCTCGCTATCAATGTCATCTACCAGGTCATCCAGGCGTGGATGGTTCAACATGGACTCTGTCTTAATGATGAAAAGACTGAGGTCCTTATTCTTGGTTCGCCACAAAAACTTACCAAACTCGACCCTGCGTTCAAGTCCTTCATCATCGATGGGAATATTATCCAAACCGCCAAGGACACAAAAACCCTAGGGATCTACATTGACTCAACCCTATCCCTGACCAGACAAACTAACTCGGTCTCTTCCACAGCGGCATATACCTGCAAGCTTATTACAGCCTGTCGCCCTTTCCTCTCCGCAACCAATTGTGTCACCCTGGCTAGAATTCTTGTATTATCCAAGATTGATTACTGCAATGCACTGTACCTAGGCACCAATTGCTGCAACCTAAACAAGTTACAAATTGTCCAAAACAATGCGATTAGAGCTGCCCTCAACATTCCCAGGCGCCAACACATATCCGACACCAGACGCAATATTCGCTGGCTCTCAGTCCCACACCGTAGCTCCCTGAAAACCCTGGCTCTTTCCCACAAATGCCTTCATAACCAAGCTCCCTGCTACCTGGTCAACCGATTTGCCCTCCACAACTCAATTAGACCCCGCAGAATGGCTCATTTAAACTGCCTTGAGGTTCCACGTTTCAATCTCCAAAGATAAGGTGGAATTAGCGTCCCTATCTTGGCAGCTAAACTATGGAACACGCTTCCTAATGAGCTTAGAGCAGAACCCTAATTCCCGAGATTCAAACACCTTACGAAAACCTGGCTGGCCGCCCAGGACATTTAGCTCTGGGTTCTCTGCTTAATTTGTACATGTATATATAATCTGCTTGTCCTCTCATTGCTATTATTATACCTGTAAATTCTGTAAACTTTGTAATTATGGTTCTGTCTGTTTTTCTTATGTTGTAACTAAGTGATGCGCCCTGTTGCCCCTGGGCCTGGTGCGCTATACAAATAAATAAAATACAAAATACAAATGCCGATAGTGCAGCACGGGGCCGAGCCACCTCTGGCTGTTCACAAATGTAAAATTATTATTTTTACGCTCTCCGGCCATGTCGCTGTGTAGCGATATGTTAGCTAACACCTTAGTACTCTTATATATGCACTGCGCGCATTTGCGCTTACATATTATGAACAAAAACCTTTATACATTACGCGTATAGCAGCTACAATATATGGTACTCATTTGCTGAAGAGGAGGAAAGAAGGAACACGAAGGACTATAGCCACATGACAGGGTCGGAATGGACTACAGAAAGGACTGGATTTTAAGAGAAATGTAGTTTTTGGAAGAAAAAAAGAACATGTTTTCAAAAGTTTTAAATGTTTGATTTGTTGAAACTGCTGGAGACAGGCATAAATAGAAGTTGAAGCATAATGCTCGCCTCCGGTCTTGACTTAGAATTATGTTTCCATTTCAAGGACCATTAACGTTATCCAATTTAATGATTGGTGTTTTAGTAAATCCTTTTATGACTTCTATCCCCTCACCAGATTTGTTTAATTTTTTGTATATATTGCCTTTCATCTTATTGCTTCAAACTGGAAAAATTCACACAAATGGACATACAATCTTTTGGTGGAATTCCATTTGTTCTTTCCATAGAATTGAAAAAATGTATGCTTTGTTTTGTTAAAATCTACCCCCATTTAATGCCAAATCGAATACCTTTACATCATATTTAATGTAAAATACTAATCTTACTTCGTATTGTGCTAGCCCCATCCCTCTTCTTTCCCTTTTTTGTATCTCGGGTTGTCTTGTTCGTCTCCCCTGTCAGTTTTATCCCATTTTGCTAATATTTTCAATCTTATAAGAATTCCGTTGAAATATAATAATTGGTTTGTTAACTACAATTTATTTTAACACGTTTTATGAAATCTTCTGTCATGCACTCCTGTGCCTGGTGACTCTCGGATCAAGCCTTCCTTTGGAAGCACTCCTGGGGGGCTTCCCATTCCAAGATGGCGGCCTCGCATTGCCATCGCGTGATTAGGGCAGCACTCGTGCGTCCGTTTTTACGGTCTATCATCCGGAAATAAAGAGACTCCAGTTTTTCAGAACTGCGCATTGCAATACGTTTGTTTTGCATTGTGCTAGTTTGTGCCTTTGATTATTCCTTGCCCCGGTGCTTCGCGCTCTTTATTTCCCTCCTTGGTCTCCCTTGTTTCTCGTTCTCCTGAGGATCCTGTTTCCCAGTCCCCCTTCCGCTGACGGTCTGCCTCACCTTACCCTTTCCCGTTGGCGGTCAGCTTGCCTTCCTTCCCATTCCCTGCTCTTCTCCTGCTAACTTCGGGTTCACCCACTTTAGCATACCCAGCCTCTAATCTGTCCTCCGAGTCAGCCGCTTCTCTCCTAGGGTTCTGCCCTTCTGACGGGTGGTCCGTGTTGCTGCTGGGGTTCTCTGGTTGACTGTACGTGCTGTCAGCTTCCTCCTTGCACGGATCCCCTTTTTAATCTCTCGCTCTCCAAGAGCTGCTTTCTCTGCATACTTACCCTGGGACTCTGCTGCTGCTACAGAGATCACGTGGATTCATCTTCACTCCGGCTGAGCTTCTCCTTCCCCATGGGGTTTTTTCCCTCCACAAGGTTTTTTTCCCCCTAGGTCCCGACTCTCTGGGTGGCCCAGTGCCCACCTGAATTCTAAATCTTGGGTTGCACGGTGGATACCTATATATCTTCTATGTAATCAACTTAGGTATTCTCTAATTTAATGTTTAGAAATATTAATAAAAAAAAGAAGAGGGTGTGTGGGGGTTCGTCACACAAGATCTTGTTGACAACGAGATCTAGCGAGAGTTCGCTCGTGAAGAGCAAGAGGACACAGATTTGCGCCAGAGACGGAGCGAGGCAGAGGAATAGAGTCGTGCATCGGCTCTCCTCCGTAATGAGGGAATCCAGCCCTCCTGTGAATTCTGCCACAGCTACAGACCCCCGAGAGCTGGAGCGTAATACCAGGGCCGAGGATGCTCTGGACAAAGAACTGAACTGTGAGTACTGCCCGGTCCTCACCCCTGGACTACCTTGTCACTTCTTATGTAGCAGGTGTACGCAAGCGTCCTGTGATCATTGAAAGCCACTGCAGGGTGTCACGCCTTGTGAGTTCTTGCTGTGAGAGCGCAGGGTCTATTAGCAGCACTCACAGGTACTAATTACAGGTACTGTTGGGGGCTTGCTCCAGGTCACTGGGCAGGACCCATGTACAAGTCGGGAATACCCGACACCGTCTGTTGGTGAGGCGATCACGCCGCGGATCCAGGAGTGGGGGTCACCCCACTCGCTCCAGGTCACTGGAGCTTTACACATGACTGGGGGCACCCAGCATACGACGGCCCTGGCTCTGGGGGCACCCAGGCCGGGGTCGCCTCAACCAGCCATGGTCACATGGGAAAGGGATCACCCTGAAACGGCGTTGCCCAGCAGGGGCACCGTCCTTGTGCTGGGCCCCGTCCTTGGGCCCAGCGCCTGCAGTGCGGCACCAGCATGGTGCTTGAAGAACAACACTGGAGCCTGATGGTGGTCTTACTAATGAGCCGGAAGCGGCTCGTTTCTTTTATTATGTTGGTCACGGGGCTAGTGCCACGTGACCCCTTACAACATCCTGGGAGCTACCATGCTCCCAGGAGGGGTACTACGCAACAGGTACCTCAGAAGCCTCAATTTGATACCAATGTCTCATGTTTCCTCGTTCCATGTGTAAGAAAGCCGCACGGTCTATTTTCTGTTGGAATTTCTACGGATTCACCCCTCATCCAAGATGGCAGCCACTTTCCGCTTACTTCTTTGATAAGGCCCGCGGGACTGAGGCGCAGCAAATATCGTCATTTGTTGTTTCAGCTGTAAATGAGCTACACGCTCTAGCCAAGCTTCGCCGCGTGGGTGCTTTCGAAGGGTACGCCTCTATTGTACGTTCCGCAAATCTGGATAAGCCTATGTCGTGGGCGGAGCGTTGCTAAGGTCCGTTTCTCGAGAAAGGTGTTGAGAGGTGTTGCGCGGATGGCGGATGCGTTTGGAAGTGGCGAGTAGTTGGCGGAGCTGGGGACGGGGTGTGAGTTGGTGGGGGGCGTTTGTTTGCGGTAGGGTAGCTGTTGGTGTGGATTGGTGGGGTGTGGTTGTTTGCGGTTGGGTGGCTAGTGGTGTGGAATTGGGGGTAGTGGTTGTTTGTGGTTTGGTGGCTGGAGGTTCGTGTGGAAGTGTGGGTGTCGCTCGGGTTGGTCGCGGTGGGTGGGCGGCAGCGCGCGGTGCCTCGCCTGAAGCGCATGTGTAGGCGTACATGCTGGGGTCTCGCGGGTCTGCGTGCCGGTCTCCGGGCTCGCTGGGTGGTGTGTGTTTGGGGTGTTGTCTGTTGGTGTGGATTGGTGGGGTGTGATTGTTTGCGGTAGGGTGGCTGGTGGTGTTGAATTGTGGGTAGTGGTTGTTTGTGGTTTGGTGGCTGGAGGTTCGTGTGGAAGTGTGGGTGTCGCTCGGGTTGGTCGCGGTGGATGAGCGGCGGCGCGCTTTGCCTCGCCTGAAACGCATGTGTAGGCGTACGGGCTGGGGTCTCGTGGGTCTGCGCACCGGTCTCCGGCATAGCTCTCAACTCACACGCTTTTGGCGGGTGTCACCCGCCTTGTAAAGAGCTGGCTCACCCGCCAAGCCTCCTGCACGCCCATTCATTCCTATGGGCGTCTCACCCACCAAAAACAAAATCGGGTGATTTCACCCGCCTTTGCGACACAAATGGTTGAGAGCTATGTCTCCGGGGCTCGCTGGATGGTGTTTTGAGTGGTGGGGGGGTGTGTTTGCGGTGGGGTGGCTGGTGGTGGTGGATTGGGGGGTGTGGTGGTTTGTGGTTGGGTAGCTGGTGGTTTGTGTGGAAGTGTGGCATGTGTGTTGATTGGTGGGGTTGGTGCACATCATCCTTTAGGATGGGGAAGCGCCTGCGTGGGTCCGCCCACGCATTCGATAATTAAGAAGAAGAAGAAGCCTATGTCGTTAGTTCCTGTGACCTAAGGCTGCATGTACGCGGGTTGCTGAAAATTGGTCTTCACGGTGTGTTCTCCCGAATCAGTTTGCAGTGCTGTGTGGTGACTGAGAACGTAGCGCGATTTTTGTTCTGAAGTGGGTGTTTGGTTTACTGTATTGCAGCTACTTTACGCGCGGTTTTACTAATTAGTATAGTCTCTTAGAAACGGTGCCAACTACCGCCTTTTCAACTTGCCGTTTGCCCAGGTTATGCATCTTGTTCACAGCTATCCTTTTTTTATTGATGGGCTTTGTCACGCACATTTAATTTCACCCTGAGGTCGCGATTTACAAAACTTGCTTTTTTTCCATTGGGGAACGTGATTGGCGGTACAGGGCAGTCTTTCCTTCTTTGGGCTTCCTCTGCGTCGAAGGCTGGTGGTGGCGAGTTATAATGTGCTGGGAAACGAGCGACTCGTGCGTGCTCCTATCTGTTTACTATACACTTTAGAAGTTCATTTTCTTTCGCTTAGATAGGGGGTTCCTTCATTACCTGTTACCAAGCGCAGTACCAGTTGGGGGCGGCGGGGGGCGCGAAGTGTGCTTGGATTTGCATTCATACAGTAAAAGCATTTGAATGCACGTGGCCAACGGGGATATCTCGGGGAGGTTGCTCTTCCTCGGCGCTGTTGCGGAGTACTCGGGAGCATAGGCCGCCGGGCCCATTAAGTTCATTCCCACTTCACGTCATTCATACATGCCAACATCCCGAGGCACCTGGGAGGGAGATTTCGTCCGTGAAATCGGGAGACAAAGTTTGCCATTGGAATTAAATGGGGCTGGGATTATTTTAGGACGTGAAAAACAGCAACATTTTTCACTGAAATATCGTGAGTCTCCCGTCTAAATCGTGAGGGTTGGCATGTATGCGTTGTTGGAGATCGAGTTCTGCTCGCAGCCTTCTGGGCGTTGAGCTGCGTCCTGTATATTCTTACAATGTCTGAGTCTCCGGCCCGTGACTGAGGAGACAATCCATGCATGGCACACCACAATTGAAAAGTGATATACTATGACTGGGCGGTTGTAGCTGTGGAACTTCCACTAAAGACCCATTGCCACATACATTAATTTGCGGTGTTGTCCATTGTCAGTTTTGCCTTGCTAACTGTTGCTATTTTCTTCTCCATAGATTCAAAGCTCTTCGTTTGAGGTAAGGGTTATTTCAATGTTAATATTAACTGCTGCGAAATGATTTTGTATAGTACAGTTGGAGTGGCATGAATGCGAACACCTGGCGTAGATTGGAAGCAATACAAAGGGGCAATAACTGGTTGGGGTGCCTTTTTCAAAAGAGGGCAGATATCTGAATCATGGTAGTAGAGACTGGAGGACTTGGTGTCTTTACATGCACACTTTGTGCACCGCTTTGTTTGTAGAGGGGGATGTGCAGCTGGGATTGGCTGTGATCAGAGTGGATTGGAAGTACTAATTTCTTTGATATAGGCTTAAAGCCATCCCTACTAACGGAGGGGCAACTAGAGTGAAGAAGCTGAAATTGGGGTATAGTATCGCCAAGTTTGACGGATTCATAAAAAGTAGTTTTTTTAATGTGCTTTTATGCCTGTCCACGGCCTCTAACCGTGGCACTCTGTATTGAACCCATTGTGCACAAAGAGGTCTTGGGTTGCCCCTGAGCTTTCCTCTCCACCCGTGAAATGAATCTTAAATGGTCGCTCCATGCAAAATCTTGGAGATATTTGTAAATGATTATTGTGACTGAAGGTAGAGGTGCGTGCCCTAAAGTTTGAACTAAAGGAGTAGTTTGGCGTCTGTTTAGATAATAGTGTTGGGAGTGTAAGGTCGGTCGGAGAGGAATGAGGTCAACCAGGCCCGGGATGCCAAGAGTTACAGAGTAAATTTGTTAGGTTAGCATGACTGACTGTGTTGAAGGCAAAGAACAGATGGAGATTTGGAATTGATATTTGAGAGCAAGTCATCACGGGTGTTCAGTAGAGCAGTTTCTGTTCCGTTGGCTCTTCTGAATCCAGACTGGTGTTCATGGAGTCGACCAACCGATTCAGTGAGATGTATCAGGTGGAAGATAGGGCTTTTTGAGGAGAGTATGCACAAGGAAGTGATTGGTAGCAGGAAGGAGCCAGTGGCAAATGAATCAGTCAAGGCTGGGGCAAGGGAGGAAATGTTGTCCTTGGTAGTTCTGAAGGAGCAGAGGAGCACCTTTTTGGAGGAGACTTTCATAGAGCGGATTTGTCTAGTGACTTTGTCCAGTGCTATGGGCGAGTGAAGGGGAGAGGGGATTGTGATGCTGGAAATGCATCAGAGGGACAGGGCCTCCGTATCCTTGTCCTTTACTGCCTTTTTATCGTGTGCTCTGTCAAATTTTCCGCGCAGGAGTTCATGTGGGACACCTGGCGGTGCAGCTCTCTCTCTTTGGGTTTAGTTAACAGACCCATGAGATACCCTTACGGCACCCATGGGTGGCGGTTACAACCCTGTGCCCCTAGTGTACGTTTTTGGGCACCTGTGGATGGCCCGCAGAGCAGGGTATGGGCTGGTGGCAGCTCCATGCTGAATCTGACAGGTGCGCTGAGTATCCTCCATTTTGGGATGCCCCGGCCCTGCCATTAGAATCAGTTGATGGAAAACAAGATGGCCCCTGTGGCCTCTTGCTTTCTATTACCTATTACCTTGTTTTCCCAAAGTCCTGGGAAGCCCTGACTCTGGCCCTTCCCCCTGACTGGCTGTTGGGTGGAAATTCCATATATGGTGTTGTTGTGAAGTCCAGTCCAGACTGACCGGAGCCTTCCCAGTGACTGTATGTTGTGGGTACACCCTGTGGGTGGGACCTGGGTGAATGGAGTGTGTGACCAATATGCACTTCTTGTTGTGGCTGTCTGGTTTCTGGTATGAGACACAAAGACTGAAACAGCCCTGCCTGAAACTGGCCTGAATGCAGTGTGTAGTGTTGAATGGCTGGGTACTTGTCCCAATCCACATTCCTTGTTGTGAGTGTCTGAGAGGGAGGAGGATGGCCTGAATGCACTGTGTGCCTAATTGGTTGACTGACTGCATGAATGCCCTTCTGTATGATTGGCTGCTGAGAGTGACCCAGCAGTGTGGATGAGAGACAAGATAGTATATCTGGGGACCTCTCACTACTGGAAATTGTTCAGAAGCTGCGCCTACCCTTTAAGAGTAACTGGAACTGCTGATCCTCGACGCCCAGCTGGAAGACGAAGACTTGCTGTTGCATTTGCTTCGACCTAATCTGAAAGCTGTCAAACTCGTCAAGGACTGATCCGAGAGAGGACCTGGTAAGGCGTCCTCTTACCGTGCTCCGAGGGACCATCGAGCACCGCTAACCTTCGCCGAAGCTCCCTGGAAGTCAGACCCTCGAAAGGCTGCCGACCCGAGATGGGACCGCTGAGGAGAACGGAGCAAAGCACCCGGACTTCGCCGCTGTCGAAGTCTATCGCCGCCGACCAGGGTTCGCAGGTTTGTGTAACCGCTGGAGGCCCGTCGAAGTTGTGTTGCCGAGCCGTGGGGACCACTTGACGCCGTGCCACCGACGACCAGAGCTGCCCGCTCCTTTGCCTAAGAACATTTGAATCCAAGGACTCCCTTGTCCGCAATGTCGGCCCCTTTGTCCCGCCGGAGAAAGTCGAGGATGACCAACGTGCCAAGGCGAATCCGCCGGTGGGTTTCCCGCCACCTGAAGGCCACAAAGACTTTGACGACTCGACGCCCTTGTTGGGCCACAGTTCTTCTGAAACTCTTGCGGTCCTGAACAATCTATCACTGAGGTGCCCCGCACACCTCATCCTCGCAGGACGTCGCTGACGAGCACCGCCTGGATCGACATCGGGGTCTCGGCACCCTTGAACTTCTCATCGCCGCCGTCGACGACAAGCTCACCATCTTCGACGCCTCTCGACGATCCGTGGCTCCTGCTTTAAAGGGAGTCACTCAAGAAGGATCCTTCGATGCGTCTTCGAAGAACTCTACTCCACCAGGTACATTGGGGGGGGGTAAAACCTTAATAGGAGGAAATAAGGCTATTGAACAATATATGGACTGGGCTTGTGCTATATATCTTTATTTTACAGGTTGCTCAGGTGGGGGGGATCTCCACACAGAACTGTGTCTATCGGTAGAGGCCAGCCTTCTGCCTATTATTTCAACCATCTTACGTTCCTTCCTATCTCTATTGCTGGTTTCCTCGTTATTGATCTGTGACATTTTAACCGTACAGTTGATGCACTTTAATGAGATTTGATAACATTGGTGGTACCACTTTAGAATTGTATATATTTATCATTGTTGATTTCCGAGTACAAAGTGCGTTATTGTGATCGTGTACATACCTTTGAATATTATATAAAGACTGTGTTTTCAGTAATAGTGTGTGGACATTCCTTTGTGGGGGTTCGGGGACTACACTGTACTTAAGAACCAGCCTGCATCACCTCCTGAGAAGCTAGGCCTTGATTGCTCGACTATGTTACCAATAATAGAGAATCTTGGCAGGGGTCCTCTGTGCCTCTCCTCTACCATATAGAGAGCGGAAGTACAGACACCCCCCCCTCCAGTCTTTACAGGGATCCAAGGGAGGGGAGAGGGGATCCAAGGGAGGCTGGAGAGTGAGGACAGGATTTGGTTAAGAAGTGGGAGGCCATTGAAGTACAGAGGGTTGGGGATGGTGTGGAAACTGTAGTAGGGTTGTCAAGTTCCTTGCAGATTTTAGAGTTTGCCAGTGTTGGTGGCCCCAGAGATGCTGGCTTGGATATGGGCAGTCTTCTAGCAGATTTAGAGTCTGTGTTGCCTTTGGAGAAGGCAGCAGGTCAGTCTGTAGAGGATGTGCCTGATGCCTGCCACTTCCGCTCAGCAACTATGCACTTGCATTTCAGAGAGGCTAGTTATGATTCATACCAGGTGTTGCCCTTGGAGGCAGGCTTCATGCGGATCATCATGACTGGGGCAAGGATTTCCATGGTGTTGGTGATGAAGAGGTGAAGATTAGCAAGTGCAGAATTGGGGGGGGTTGGGGGAGTGCCAGCAAAAGCAGCAGTTGATGCTTGCTTTGTCTGTCGAATGACAGAGCAGACTGGTGGGGGGGAGAAGCTTAGCCGGGGGACCCAAGAGATCCAGATGAGGATCCATGGTTGGACCAGGCAAGGGGTGTAATGAGTGGGTTGGAGAAGGGAATGTCTGCTGAAATTACATCCTCCAAGGTGTGTCCGGTTGAGTGGGTCGACCGGAGGGTAGAATGGTGAGGGGAAAGAGTCGGAGGCTGTGGAAGAGTCCAGTGGGCGCATCAGGAGAGTTGAGGTGAAGTCAATGGGGAGGAGAAGCTTGGAGGTAGAGACACAGAGAGAAGAGTTGAGGTTGGCCCACCCCGAAAGGAAGTGGGAGACCGGACCAGGGGTTCTGTACATGGTGGCGAGGGGACAGGAGTGATACCCAGCCTGCAGGCGAGGCATTTGAATGAAGAGTAGGCTTGAGTGGGTATGATGGTAGCAGGGACCCATTCGGGGAAGATCAGGGCCACTCTGTCTCCAGAACAGTTGTGCCTGGGCTTGGAGAGTATCTTGCGTTAGGGATAATTCTCATAAATGTGCTAATTCCTTTTAATCTTAGAAACCCCCAGCATCTTTGCTGGATTTTGAGGACTTAATTTGTTACCTGGAAATAGTGAGCCTTTTTTTCCCCACTCTTTCATGCATTATGATGTGTGTTTTTCACTTGTTTTCTTTGATTATGGAGTTTTAGATAACTCCATAGATATCATCTTTTCATGTGTGTTACACAGCACCCTCAGTGCAGTGACACAGGGATGCCTTTTACACTTCCCAAAGGTTTAGATACCTTCTCTGGGATAAACTACTGTTTCCCAGAGAATGTAAAGTGAAATTGACTTTACTAGTCTTTCCAAATTCCTAGACCCAGCACACACCATTTTACCATGGAGTGCTGGAGGGGTTACATAGTATCCCCTGTGTCAAAATACTCGTGTAGCAGTCAAATGCTACCCTTTCCTATTGAAAAGGCTGGTGGCAGTGGTTTTACGAGGAACTACCATGATTTTTCCCGACCGTGAACACTGGTAGCTAAAAATCACGGGAGTCATGTATTTCAAGATGGCGCCTTAAGCCCCTTTGTTTAAACAGGACCTGGTCTTTTTTCGCCATTTCTTTTTGGAAAGGTCCTTATAGGGTTTGTCTCTGCGTGCCAAACCAGGTTTGGTCCCTTTGTTCGTGTGCCTGTGTAACGCTCACCTGGTTCCCACGGGGGCGCTGGTCTAGTCTGGATTGCTGTGGCCTCTTCTAGCGTGATGCGCAGGACCCGGAACACCGATTGGACAGGACCTCCAAATCGTGCTTGCCTGGCCCGTAGGAATATCCTTCTGCAGATGAGAAAGGGGATTAACAGTCTGCAGAATAGTGTGCTAGCTCCCCCCTTTCCCCCTTCGTTCCTCTCTAACTTCCTCCAAACCCCGGTTTAAGCTCACCTTATGGTTTGGAAGGATGAACTCTCCATCCTGCTTCTGGTGCAGGGGCGCGCGTTCGTCCAGTTACTTCACTGGTTTTCAGAATGGCGCTGGCAAAATCCACTTGACTTTCCTGAGCGATGCGCCGTAAGTATGAAAGTTCAAAGTTCAAGTGAGGCCCCCTTTATGTTGTCTTTCTAACCTGTGATCTGTCCTTTATTTCAGGTGCAGAATGAAGGCGATGCGTCGAGGGGTTAAACTGCCGAGGTGAGTAGTGATGAGGGCGATCCCTCTAAATGTCCTTATCATTCCCCAGAAATGTCTCTTGTCCTTTCCCCATAGGGGCCGGGGTACGGTACCTGCCAACGGGGCGGCGATGACCCGAAATGTGGAAGAAAAGCCGGTAAGTATTATGGCTGTTAATCAGGCTTTCCTTCTGTGTTCCTTCTGCTCACCTTTTGTTTCTTCCTCTCTCCCCTAGGTGCAGAGATGTGGCGTCGATGCTGACACCCGCGATGGAGTCGGGAGATGTCTCGAGGACAGATGAGTGAAGCGTGGCGCTGCAGCGAGCAACGCAATGCTTTTAAATGGAAGTCTTTCTTCAGGGATGCTGGCGAGAAGATTCCGGATGCAGGTAAGAAGTTTGAAATAGTCCTTGGTTTTCACCTTTCTCTTCTCTTCCTTCCTTGCAGGTCTTCCAGGTTCGAGGTGGGCGTGGCTGGAGTCCAGGAGCAGGAGCAGACACGGTGAGCGTTAAGCTGCAGGAAGCAGAACAACGCGAAGCATGAGCTGCTGTCTGGGCGTGGCTTAAATAGCCTCCAAAGAAGTCCCAGGTATGTATCCTTCCCCGACTAGGTATGTATCCTTCCCTGGCCACGCCCGAGTGAAAAAATAGTCCCTATGAAAAAATAGTCCCTTTCAGGTCTCAGGGAGGCCTGAAGCGTGCAGCATGGTCTGCATCAGGTAACTGCACAAAACACCTCCCTTTATGAGCCTGGCTCCTATGGCGCCAGGACTGATGTCCAACATGAGCCTGGCGCCAAAGGCACCAGGACTGAGTCCAAAGAGCCCCTATAAGGGGCCGCTGGGTATTTACCCGAGGGCATGATGCCTGCTTCCGGGGGTGCTGGGCCTGGCCTGGTGCTCCGGGGGTAGGCATCATGACAGCACTCCCCCCCCAAGGCCCCTCCCAAGGTCGTTCCTTCTGGAGGTTTCGGTTTGTTTGGGAAATTCCGATGGAACCTTTTTACCAGCCGAGGTGCATGTACGTGATTACTGGGTTCCCAAGACCTTTCCTGAGGCCCGTACCCTTTCCAATCAATTAGATAGAAAAGTTTTGATTTTGAGATCTTAGAATCCAAAATGTTCTTCACCTCGAATTCAGGCTCCCCATCTATCTGAATCGTTTCTGGTGGCTTTGTTAATCTGGTTCCGGGGTGCACTGGTTTCAAAAGTGACACATGAAAAGCGGGGTGAATCCGCATGTTAGCTGGTAGATCGAGCTTGACTGCCACTGGGTTGATTATAGCTTTGATCGAGTAAGGGCCTAAATACCTTGGATTAAAAGTTCGAGGCCCCTTGAGTGATAGGTGTTTGGTAGCCAGCCATACTTGATCCCCTATTTGGTATGGAGGCGCCTCTCTTCGATGCAGATCCGCATTCTTTTTGTATTTCCCTTTCGCATGTTGCAAATGTGCAGTTGCATCCTTGAAGGCTTGAGTAATCGTAGAATGCAAATGGTCCACTGCGGGCATTTCAAGGCTTAGAGGTGAGTCCAAGTCTGAAGTACGGGGGTGATGTCCATATAGGGTATAAAAGGGGCTCTGACCAGTTCCAGAGTGTATCGAGTTATTATATGCATATTCATCCACCCATAAAATGTCCTTCCAATTACCCTCCGATTGGTGCAACATACATCGTAGATATTGTTCAAGGGTCTGGTTCGTTCTCTCCGTCTGACCATCGGTCTGTGGGTGGTGGCTGGTCGAGAGTCTTACGTCGATTTGTGCCAGTTGACAACACTTTTTCCAAAAATGAGAAATAAACTGGCTTCCCCGATCGGAGACTAGTATGGTCAGGAATCCATGCAAACGGATGATATTTTCGAGGAATTCCTTGGCAAGAACAAAGGCTGAAGGTAATCCTTTCAACGGAATAAAGTGGGCCATTTTGGAAAATAAATCCACCACGACCAGAATAGTATTGTAACCATTACAAGAGGGCAGGTCCGTGATAAAATCTAGTGACAGGGTGTGCCAAGGTGCTGGTGGAATGTCTAAGGGCTGAAGAGAACCGGAGGGTCTTGTCTTTTGACCTTTGTTTTGGGCACAAACTCCACAGGACATCACGAAAGATTTAATATCCTTTCGCCAGGAAGGCCACCAGACTTGTCGTTTAACCTTTTCCTCTGTTTTGGCAATGCCAGGATGTCCTTCCATCAGGGTATCATGATGACAGGAAATAACCAGTTCTTGCAATTCCTTTTCTGGCAAAAATAAGCGTCCTTGGAAGTAAGGTAAGCCATCCTTGACTGAAAAGTTAGACCCCCTTTTGATCCAATCCTGCAAGGCTGAAGAGTCCAGGAATTGTTTTACTCGTGCTTGAATGTCTTCAAGGGTTTGTAAAGTGGTTATCCCCAAAATTCTTTGTTCGGGAATTATCGGCACAGGTTCTGAGTTTGTGTCTATTTCTTCCATTCCAATTCGGGATAGAGCGTCCGCCTTACCATTCTTATAGCCGGGGCGGTAGGTGATTACAAAATCAAACTCAGCAAAGAACAAAGGCCATCGGAGCTGTCGAGACGATTGAGCCTTGGCAGTTTTTAAATATTGTAAATTTCGGTGATCAGTGATCACGGTGATGGTATGCCGGGCGCCAAGGAGATAATGCCGCCAAGCCTTAAAGGCAGACTTAATGGCTAATAGTTCCTTATCGGTGATCGCATAATTTATCTCCGGCGGCGAGAACTTTCTGGACCAAAATGCTACGGGGTGCAGTTGGTTGGTTTCAGGGTCTCTCTAAGACAGGACAGCTCCCATGGCTAAGCTGGACGCGTCGGTTTCGACTATATATGGGAGATCTGGACGCGGGTCCTTCAAAATAGGTGCGGACGTGAACTTAGCTTTCAACTCCTGAAAGGCCTGTTCGGCTTCCTCGGTCCATTCAAAATGTTTATTTTTTCGCAAGAGTGCAGTGATGGGTTGCACCACACGTGAAAACTCCGGGATAAACCTGCGATAAAAGTTGGCAAAACCAAGCATGCTTTGGACACCTTTCACCGAACTAGGTGATGGTCATTTGAGGATGGCATCCACTTTCCGTGAATCCATTCGGACCCCTTTAGGTGTCAGGATGAATCCGAGAAACTCAACCTCGGTGGTATGGAAAACACATTTTTCCAGCTTGGCAAACAGTTTGTGCTGGCGCAGTTTCTCTAGGATGGCCCTGACATGCTTTCTGTGATCAAATTCCGAAGAGGAGTACACAAGAATGTCATCGATATACACGACAACACAGACATCGATGAGTTCCCGAAGGACATCGTTCATGAAGAATTGGAAGGCTGCAGGCGCGTTGCACAACCGAAAGGCATCACCTGGTATTCGAGTAGTCCATATTTTGTACGGAAGGCCGTTTTCCATTCGTCGCCTTCTTTTACTCGTACCAGATGATAAGCCCCCCGGAGATCTAACTTGGTGTATACGCAAGCGTCCTTCACCTGGTCAAGGAATTCAGGGATCAGAGGCAGAGGGTAACGATTTTTAACAGTTATCTGGTTCAATGCGCGGTAATCGATACAAGTTCTAAGGTCGCCTTCTTTTTTAGGCACGAAGAACAAAGCTGAGGATGCCGGGGACTTTGACGGGCGAATGAAACCATTGGCGAGGTATTGATCTAAATATTGTCTCAAATGCAGATTCTCTGGTTCAGTAAGGGCGTAAATCCTGTTACAAGGGGGTTGTGCACCGGGCACCAGATCGATTTGGCAATTGTACGATCTGTGGGGAGGTAACGTGTTGGCCTGTTCCTTTTGGAAGACGTCCTGAAAGTCTTGGTACTCTGGAGGTAGTTGCACGGGGACAGAGGTTACTGATGCTAGATTAATCTTTGGATTTTCTGGGTAGCAGGTTTGTGCACAATCCGGGAAGGTTATTCTCTTCGCTCGCCAATCAATTCGAGGATTATGTGTCTCTAACCAAGGGATTCCGAGAATAAGCTGAAACTGTGGAGCCTTGATTACATCAAACACAACTGCCTCCCGATGGCCATCCGGACCTACAAGTGTCACCTCAACTGTGGAATGTGTTACCGGTCCAGAGGCAATTTCGGTTCCATCTACTGTGGTGATGACATCTTTGTTGGTTTTAGGATGCAGAGGGAGGTTTATCCTAGAGACCAATTCTCGATCCACATAGTTTCCTATAGCCCCGCTATCGATGTATGCCTTTATAGCATGCAACCGTTTAGGCTGTTCCGGATCTACGAGGACCATTGCCACAATGAAATGCGAGGTCTGAGAGTTAGTTTTCAAGCTCGGCAAGCGGACCCCTACGCTTGCCGGGCGTGGTCGTTTCCCGATACAGAGTTTCCATGGATTTTATCAGCGGCTCCTACCACCTTCTTGGGCGGCTTAACCGGGCAATCTCGTAGAAAGTGTCCAGAGGACCCACAATAAAGGCATAATTGCATCTGTCGTCTTCTTTCCCGTTCTTTTTCAGTTAGGGGTCCTTTAACCCCTCCGATTTGCATAGGCTCCGAGCCATCAGCCCCCTTGGGGTTAGCGTGGGTCTTGGCCAACACCAGGCTTTCAAACTTGGACCGATCTGCTTTTCTGTTTTGCAGCCTGTGATCCAATTGGACCACTAAGTCTATATATTCAGTGCATTCTTGGGGCGGATTTACAACTTGTGCCAGGACATCTTTAAGTTCTCCGCGTAGACCTCGATAGAATAAAGTGATTCTTTTATCCTCTGGCCAACCAGTTTCCACA
This sequence comes from Ambystoma mexicanum, assembly GCF_040938575.1. Classification (NCBI taxonomy): domain Eukaryota; kingdom Metazoa; phylum Chordata; class Amphibia; order Caudata; family Ambystomatidae; genus Ambystoma; species Ambystoma mexicanum. Next base: position 235,418,140 of record NC_090934.1, read on the forward strand.
ATTAGTCTATTGAAGGTTGCAATGTAGGATAGAAGGTCTTGATTGCCCTGTCGCAGAGATAGAAGTTCGTCATCCAGAGCCTGTCCCTGGGAGTGTCGAGCAAATAACCTTTCCATGCCTGTTTGAAATCCTTGAAAATCACGAAGAATCGGGTCATCTTGAGTTACCAGTGGGACTGACCAATCGGCAGCACAGCCGCTGAGATATGACAACACAAAGGCTACCTTGGTCTGATCATTAGGGAAGGCCCCAGGTCTGCATAGGAAGTGCAAACGACACTGATTCATGAATACGGCGAATCGTTTGGGGTCCCCAGCAAAGCGTTCAGGTGGGGCCAGCGGCATGTTTCCAGGTAGATTAATCTGCACCGGGTTACTGCAAACCACAGGAGCGGGGTTCCCCCCGGAACCGGGTAAAGGAGTTTGTCCAGCTTGACCTTGCAAAAGCTGTCTAGCCAGGTCATCAGCTCTATCCTTTATTACAATCACTTCCCTCCTGAGGGCACTAGTCTCTTGACGAGCGGTGTGTACTTCGGCCCGTAATTCCCCCAGTAATTGGGCCAGCTGGTCAGTTTTGGAAGTTTCCATAGCGCCTGGGTGGGAATTTGTAGGAAGGCTTTGTGTTCTGTAACGCTCACCTGGTTCCCACGGGGGCGCTGGTCTAGTCTGGATTGCTGTGGCCTCTTCTAGCGTGATGCGCAGGACCCGGAACACCGATTGGACAGGACCTCCAAATCGTGCTTGCCTGGCCCGTAGGAATATCCTTCTGCAGATGAGAAAGGGGATTAACAGTCTGCAGAATAGTGTGCTAGCTCCCCCCTTTCCCCCTTCGTTCCTCTCTAACTTCCTCCAAACCCCGGTTTAAGCTCACCTTATGGTTTGGAAGGATGAACTCTCCATCCTGCTTCTGGTGCAGGGGCGCGCGTTCGTCCAGTTACTTCACTGGTTTTCAGAATGGCGCTGGCAAAATCCACTTGACTTTCCTGAGCGATGCGCCGTAAGTATGAAAGTTCAAAGTTCAAGTGAGGCCCCCTTTATGTTGTCTTTCTAACCTGTGATCTGTCCTTTATTTCAGGTGCAGAATGAAGGCGATGCGTCGAGGGGTTAAACTGCCGAGGTGAGCAGTGATGAGGGCGATCCCTCTAAAAGTCCTTATCATTCCCCAGAAATGTCTCTTGTCCTTTCCCCATAGGGGCCGGGGTACGGTACCTGCCAACGGGGCGGCGCCGACCCGAAATGTGGAAGAAAAGCCGGTAAGTATTATGGCTGTTAATCAGGCTTTCCTTCTGTGTTCCTTCTGCTCACCTTTTGTTTCTTCTTCTCTCCCCTAGGTGCAGAGATGTGGCGCCCGATGCTGACAGCCGCGATGGAGCCGGGAGATGTCTCGAGGACAGGTGAGTGAAGCGTGGCGCTGCAGCGAGCAACACGATGCTTTTAAATGGAAGTCTTTCTTCAGGGATGCTGGTGAGAAGATTCCGGATGCAGGTAAGAAGTTTGAAATAGTCCTTGGTTTTCACCTTTCTCTTCTCTTCCTTCCTTGCAGGTCTTCCAGGTTCGAAGCGGGCGTGGCTGGAGTCCAGGAGCAGGAGCAGACACGGTGAGCGTTAAGCTGCAGGAAGCAGAACAACGCGAAACATGAGCTGCTGTCTGGGCGTGGCTTAAATAGCCTCCAAAGAAGTCCCAGGTATGTATCCTTCCCCAACTAGGTATGTATCCTTCCCTGGCCACGCCCGAGTGAAAAAATAGTCCCTATGAAAAAATAGTCCCTTTCAGGTCTCAGGGAGGCCTGAAGCGTGCAGCATGGTCTGCATCAGGTAACTGCACAAAACACCTCCCTTTATGAGCCTGGCTCCTATGGCGCCAGGACTGATGTCCAACATGAGCCTGGCGCCAAAGGCGCCAGGACTGAGTCCAAAGAGCCCCTATAAGGGGCCGCTGAGCTTTTACCCGAGGGCATGATGTCTACTTCCGGGGGTGCTGGGCCTGGCCTGGTTCTCCGGGGGTAGGCATCATGACAGCCTGTGCTGGGCTTCAGGACTGAAGACCGCCTCTGGGGTCCTTGAGTGTCTGGGGTGGGTAGGAAGTGAGGGGGGTGCCCGAAACTCCCTGTGCTTAGTCTCCTAGGAGACCCAAATGCACTCTGGCATGATTGGCTGGCTGACTGTCCGGCTAGGGCAGCCACCCTGCTGGGTGAGTGACGGCTAGGCTGGAATGAAAGGGAGAAAACTGTTACAAAAGGCGAGTCTCTTGGACTGGAAAGCAGTCGACCACTGGAACAAAAGAACCAAAGAAGAGCTGGAAGAGGACGGCTGCTGCAACTCCTGGACCACTGGTTTGCCCTGTGAAGCCCTGCTGCAGGTCCAAATTGCCAAGTTCATCTCGCCCATTCAAGGACGAGTTGGTGGGCCCAATCAACTCATAAACCACCTGAATTCCATTCTCAAGGCTGGTTAGGTTTAACCAGGGAGAGGGATACCAGCGTGTGTGCTTGAATCTACATCTACTGAAGTGACTCCATCTTGTTTGCTTTTTCGACGATCATGTGCAGTGCAGGTGTCCCCCGACGTCCTCCCTCTTATCCCCATGAATGAGGGTCAGGAACAGTGAAATGTGCAGGAACTGACAGGAACCAACGACTTCAGCTGCATTTGTTTCTTCACACTAAGGTACTGTGCCAATCCGATTGAGAGAACGCCACTCTCGCGGTGAAAGTTTGTGAAACTTTCCCAATTTACAGGCCTAATCAGCTTGTGACCCAACATATGATGCTTTTTCGCCTAAACTACTTCTGAGAACTTTCGCAAAGACTTTACCGTTTGATACCAGAACTGCTGTTTCCTATCCAGAACACTAGCCCATTAACTTTGGCCTTCTTGTGAATTGAAATTATTTTGCACTGTCTAGCAAGTATGTGATCTATTCTACTTGATGTGTCCTTTTTACCCAGTTCGAAGTAACTGAACTGCTATTTTGCTCCTACTTCAGGGTAGCTCAAACTGTCTGTCTTTTGTATTGAAGTGTATTGGTTTATATATTAAGTTGCCTCCTTCTAGTGAGAGGTTTTCTAAATGATTGTGTAATAAATGAATAAGTGTTTTACCAAGAAACCTTGCGTATAAGTGTTTACTTGAACCACTGTGATTGAAAGTCCTCTGTCACTACTTGTACTGCTCACATTCACTCTTGAGATAAGCCTGGCTGCTCAGCTTGTTACAAAAAACTGTTGTGCAGACTTTCACCAAAGGTTGGTCTTGCTTACACATGTAGTCCTAATTGTATGTGGTGGTCACAGGGGGTTCTGCATGCAATTCTGCCTAAAATCTTGCAGCCCTCTGGGAGGGTTGTGTCAAAAGCAGTGACCGAGCTGGCAGTGAACCACGTCTTAATGAGAGCGAGGACATCTGTCTTCAAGGAGGTGAAGTGAGAGTTGAGGGTAGCTAAGGGAACTTGGTTTCCACCTATGAAGTCTTCTGAGGCGTGGGGGGTAGGGGTGTCATGGTATTAGTTTGATGGCGGTACGATAACCTTGTCAAATGACGGTATATCATGGTTATCGCGGTATGGCAGGTGGAGTTAACTAATCCTAACAAATATTTTCTAGAAGGTCATAAATTGTCAGATTTATCACAAACAAAACCAGGCACCAGGGCCAGAATTGGGCTTTTCAACATACTTTCCACTGAAATGCCACCCCTTGCTTTCACCAAACAACACAAACACACATGTGGAGAGGAGGAGGGGGGGAGCCCTGCTGCGACTGGCAAAGCAAACTTAATGGCTTTTCTTAAGTGGTCATTTAGGCTTTTAGCTTCCCCACTGGCTACTGGTGAAGATGAACATGTTGCCATCTTGGTAATCTGCATGCCACAGATCAATGGAGGCTAATTGTAGTATGCGCTTGTGCACATACATACACACGCACGCTCTCTTTACATTACAGCCTTTAGTTTACTTGCGGCCAAAAGATGTTCAGTAATCACAGACATGTTACCCTTTGGTATGGCAGCAGGGAATACCCGCAGAGATGAGTACATTTTGCTGTGTGACTTATTATATGTAAATTCAATGATAGAACCAGGGAAACCCCCCCCCCCCCCATTGTCAAATGTTTAGAAAATATTATTCATTCTAAATATATAAGCTACAAAGCCGCCAACCCAAATAAAATCCTTTTCCTTCTTGGCACTGTATTTATTCTTTGTATTGCTAACATATTGATTTTGTGTCGGTCACGTGTGGTTTATGGAATGGCATTAAAAACTGCTCCAACTGAAACAACTTGTACCAAGAACTTTTTTTTACATTGCCTTTTTGCATTTGAAGTTCTTTAACTTACCATTAAGTCAATGCTTTTTAGTTAACTTGCGAATACGCAGGCAGGATTTTCCAGCTGTAGCAGGTCAGCATTTTGAAACTTGTCTCTGCACATATTTAGCTGATCCTCCAGGAATCTAAGGCCGCTGAAGAATTGGTCTTTCATGGCGCTTACTTGTTGATCGCCTTGAATGAAAGAGTGACTAGTGAATGTGTTATAATACACATTTTGAGCAATGAGCTTGCTACTCAGTCACAGGTCATTGCTTTGAAAATTGGCCTCGACTTTGATTTTTTTGAAACCACGTGGCATGGGCATCATGACCCCTCGCTGCTTCAAAAAGTTTGTTTTGACAACTCTTTATCCCATTAAAGGGAGAAAAGTCACTCATGTGCAGTCTGAAAGCCCATGTCATTGTGTTTCTTTTGTCAAAATGTCATAGCCAACACAGACGCACCGAAAGGTTGCATAGTGATCTAATCACTATAGCTTGTTTACCATCTGCCTGATGTATTATGAAGGTCTGATGTCGGAGTCACCACTCGCCATGTAACCTAAAGGGACAGCGTTCGGTGGACGCTGTTGATTTTTCTTGATTAAGAAGAGATAGTGGCAAAAAAACCTTTGAAAATGACAAAGTTAAAATAAATATCGGCACAAATATGGCCTAGACCTCCACCTCACCAGAGCCCCATCATTAACGGTTTTCCCCAGGTCTGAGTGCATTAGGACCCTTTGATGCAAGGTCAGAGGGTGGAATGCTTTCATGGGTGGTGTCACAAATTGAGAATGGACTTAAGAAATATTTCATCCCCATTGCTCTGGATACTTCAATTTGAATGTAGAATCTGTCCTGCCTGATTGAGTCCAGTGCCATATGCAGAAGTCAGGTAGGTGGAGGATCAAGTGAAGCAACAACTCTAGTGCCAATGTGCAAATCTACACAGAGGACAGGGGGTGGGGGCAGTTTATTTACTAGCAGAAAGCACTGATGGGCGCAGTGTTCACACAGTCTACAGCAGGGTCGGACTGGGACATAAAACAGTCTCAGGCACCACCATGGAAGTGGCCCACGGTTGCAAATGGGAATTCATTCTTTTTGGAACACTCGTTGAATAGTACCCAAGCGGGAGATTTTTGATAAAATGTGATACAATTGTACATTTAAAGGGATATTTAGCAACAGTGGTCAAAACTATTAGCTGCATAGTGAAGTCACTCATCAAACTGGCCCACTTTGGCCAAAAAAGTGCCCCACTTTGACCCAAAAAACTGGCCCCCACAAGCATTTCACGTTTTTTGTTCGGCCATGGGCCTTTTGCCCTAAAGGCCATTCTATGCCTTGTTCTACAGAGGTAAAGTTGTTTGTGGACATTGTTGGGTGTCCTGACCCACGTTTGGACTATTATGCTGAAACATTTGGTGCTGTGGACTTAGGAAATCCAAGAGGGCGGAAAAGCCCATATTTGCACCAGAATCCTGGAGAACCGTGCAGTTTTGCGCACAGCAAAGTGGTCCCCTGACCTGCCACCCCCCAGTGCAAGCATGATGGGCCAGGAGTGCCATGAGTGAAATGTGTGCCAAAGGAAAAACAGCAGTGCCGGTTGGCTAAAAGAAAGCGCTTTAAAATCACCTTTGTTTCCCTGAATGCAAGCTCAAAATGCCTATTTTAAACATCACAAGATATTCAAAAATCTCAATGAACACCAGCAGACATTTGGCAGAATGTATTCTTGTGTGCATACAAAATCTGGAAAGATGAAGAGCCCAAAACAATGTTTATAACAATGCTGGCTGAGCTGTGGATGTCAGCAGCTTAAGTTAAATGGACAGAAAGCCACTAAAATCAAAATGTTTAAAATAAATGAGTGACCTATTTTTGAGTGTAACATAGGTTGCAACTGTTAAATGTCATAGTTTTGAACTTAGAATCAGCATTCTAGCTGCATGTGCAAAAATTGTGAGTTTGATTTGAATGAAGAAAAACTGGGAACAAAAGTGACATTTAGCTGAAGCCTGGCTTAATGAAACTGGATTCTGCCTGACAACTACCCCCGACAGCAGAGGGAATTCAGCAGCTGTGTTCCCAGGCCTGGCTGCATCCTGCTGCCCCTGCCAAAAGGAGATGACACCTCTCTGATTGAATTAGGGGAGTGGCACCTGGGGACTACAGGGAACTAAACAAAGCACTGTCCCTGGCAAATGTTATATTGGGGGGGTCGTAAAATGGGTTATATTGGGGGAAACTGGGAGGGGCAGTGCCTGTGAGAGCAAGCTGAGCTTGGGGGAAGTGGATAAACCAGAAATTCCACCATGTGCTTTGGAAAACCACACCCCTTTGGGGCCAGAGCATGATTTTAAAAAGATGGATAATTCAAAGTGCGGACTTGTAAAAATTATATAAACAACATCATCATTCTTGTGATTTTTTCTGTGCACATTTTAAGAGGTGTTAGGACCCTGTGGTATGTTCTTGGGGATAGTAGCGGAAAAAAGGGTTGTTACTCCAAATGTATGCATGTTAAAAATCTGACACTTTATCATCTGAAACCCATATCCCTGGTGCACATTTGTGTAAAATCTGGAAAGGTTTAGAGGTTGTTATCTGGATGAAAAGGGGAGAATTCTGTCATAATTGGATGCGACATCGTACAAAGACAGGGATCGGATGGTTTGGTGCTACAGAAAATATGTTAACTGGACCTATAATATTAGAAAAATGGTACATAGATAAATATGTATTTGGGTCAGAAATAGATTTGTGTGCAATTTGACAAGGGGAGGTTCCTCTGACCATAAAACCTACAGCATCACTCTGACACTCCATTTCTTTCCCCCAATCAAGGGAGAGAGGAAAGCTTGGCCAATGATAAGTGAGAGGGGCAGGCTTAGCTAGGCCCAGGCACGCACCCATTTTCAAAACACATAAAAAGGAACATTGAAACCCAGGTAGAGACATTCACTTTCCACTTTCTTGCGGGACGCTTTGCCGGGAGACTCCAGACTTCAAATCCAGAACTCCAGGGATCCAGAACTTTACTTCAGAACTTGTAGCAGAGAGGCTAACCCACAAGCTGAGTTCTCTTCAGCAGGCCTCAAAAATCATTTGCAAACTATTCAACCGCCGGGCTGTGCGGTTTGCTGCTTGCTAAGAATCCACTTGATCCAGACCCGCAGAACCAGAGACCGCTGTATCCGGAACCGCTAGCAGAACCGACAACAGAACCAGAGACCCAGAGACCAGATTGCTGTGAAGAACCGCTAGCAGAAGTCCAGCCAATCCTGACCCGATCGGTGACAAAGTCGCATTCCTGTCCAAAATCTAGTGTGAGTACCCAGCTAGCACTGTGCCAAAACCAATCTCTTAGTTTAAAATAATCTAATCCAAACTATTTTAGCCTATTAGAACTGCCTCCTAGAATCGTGTCATTCTGTCATCTTTAAAACTGAAAACTGTCATTTGTCATTCTGAGCTTTAAAATTTCAAATCCGAAAAACTACCTTTACTAACTCGGCCGTATCTCCGGAACCGTTTGTGCTAGGAGTGAGTTTTGCTTAATTTCAGCCACGTGTAAAAATATTTGTCCTTGCTTTCCTTGCTGAAATTCGTGTGCAACCTGACAATCATTCATAGAGCATTGCTAAAGTGATCCTGAACTAATACAAAGTAGCTATCACCTACCCTGAACCTCCTATAGGGAATTACAAGCATTTTTTGCATATTTTTCACTTAATTGCAACCACATCAAAGTATATTGCCTGTGTTTAAATCTCCTACCTGTTTTCCTCTAAGCTTGCTAGGGGGGAGCTGAATTATATTTGATTGCATTCCTGAGAACTGTGTGCTTTCCTTCCATCTCTTTACCTTGCATAAAGGGGGGGGGTGAATTGTCAAAGAAAAGTGATTACCTTGTCTTTTGTTGAAGTCATATCAAGTTTATTTTCTGTACTGCAATTTCATTCATCATTGCATTGTCCTTGAAGCCATAAAAGCATTCTCAGCTACTTTATCCTCTCTATATCACTTCTAAGCCATCAAAAAGAGTGTACCACAGTATCATTATCCATTGTTGATCACTATCTTCTTCACAAGTGTGCTATCAAACATTAATTTATTATAAAAGTGTGATATATATATATATTGTTTAATTTTCAAATAAACCTTTTAATTTGCAAAACAAACCTACTTCTTGGCTCAGTGGGGTCAGGGGGATTCTAAGAGAGGGGTGTTATATAAGGGTTGTCATCCAGAGTAAACGAACTGGACATAAAAATATATCGATAAGGGTTTCCCTCAGCATCCCAGACTAGGCATTGACTTAGCTGTAGTGTTGAATTGAATCCGCTTACAAAGTGGGGGCTCGTAGCCGGAGATTCTGGATTAGATTTACCATTTGTGCGGCTTAATACAGTGTGTCAACTGACCGGATACACATATCCGGTTAGATCACCACGCTGTTTTACACTGTGAAAGCACTCCTCAAAGGAACGCTCTAAGGAAACGGTCTGTTTTGCAAAATAAAATACAAACTTCTGTAAGTCAGGAAGGAACTCAAATTCCAGAATGACGACACTGGTAGACATCAAAATAGCCAGAGAGCACTTCTTACATAAGCTATTTGTGAGAGGTGAATGGACTGTGCAGGGCCAGGATGCGTGGTTGCAGGCAATCACACAACAGGTCACTGCAACTGGGTTAGATACCTGGAGAGATCAGGGTCCCTTACATGTGGCCCTGACCGAACTATACATGGCTCCTAAAGCTAAAGATGAACACGACAAGATGGTTAGGATAGCGGCATATTTGTATCTATATATGGGAGCCATGCAGGACAAATGTGCTGAAGGCCAAGATCTGGCAAGTAGGCAACTGTTGGCATTAGAGAAGGCCCAATCTGACCTGGTCTCTTCTGAGCAGAGGCTGCAGAGGAGCCAGGAGTCAGAAAATGATAGTAGGCAGTATATCACTAAAATAAAAGAGGACATGGATATACTGCAACAGGAAAAGACAGACCAGGATACCAGAATTCTGGCTTTGCAGAAGGAGCACCAAGACAGTTTGGACTCCTTGCTGCAGAGCCAGAAAAAGCTGGAGCAACAGATCAATTTCAACAGGGCATGCACAGAGCAGGTAGCCACCCTGCAAATCCAACTAGACAGAGATAAAGAGGAAAGCAATACATTGATTTTGAAAGACCTGGATACCCAGGCAGAGTTTGATGAAGAACGCCAGAAAGATGGTGCCTTTCAAAGGCAGAGGGACGACCTGGTGTCACAAATGCAGGCTCTTGGTCAGGAAAGGGATACCTTAGGCCAGGAAGTCTGCCATTTAAAAAGAAAAACTGAAGAAAATCACTTGGCCCTCCAGGGGCTGGGTGACCTCCAAAAAGAGCATCAGAACTTGTTAGAGCACACCAGGAGGGTGGAAGAGGCTCTGGCAAGAAAGGAGCAGGCCAGTAGGGATGAGGCTCAGGAGGTAACCCTCCTGCAGCAAAGACTGGCCCAGTACTCCAGGACCAATCAGGAGGCAGAGAGAGAGAATGAGGCTCTCTGCCAGCACAATGATAGGCTCCAGCAACAGGTAGCCATGCAGGAGAGACTGATAGTCTAGTGAGGCCTTAACTGAGGAACTGAAAGCGCAGGCTCTTGCATTGCAACAGGGAGCAGGGGCTGATAGAGATGAAGTTCGCTGGGAAAGGGAAACGCCTGAGCATGAGCTCAGGAGCCCTAGTACCAGAGGCCTTCATCTCTCCCAGTCCCTGGACTCTGCCACCCCCATGCCCCATGGCGCACATGAGCACAGGGCCATAGGGATGGCAGATTACTATCCAGCCAAAAGGATGGGGCTCATAGGCCAGTACCACCCAGGAATGGATGGGCGGGCATCCGGGTATGGGCACCCAAGTGAAGTGCAATTTAGTGGGGAACCCCAGGAGAGTAGGCCCACTAAGGGCATCCTGAAAACCTCTGCCCAGTGAGGTCAGTGGGGGGGGAGGGTACCCATCAAATCCTGGTAGCAAGGAGGGATCTGAAGACTCCTCTGAGCATCACAGGACACCAGGTCCCCACATTCTGCCAGCTATTCCCAGGCTCGCAGAATCCGGGAAAACCTGGAAGATCAGACGGGCACCTCGGGGCCAGTGCTTCTGAATCAGAGGATGAATGGACCAGGGTTACCCGAACCAAAAAGGCCAATAAGGTGAAAAGGGCCTTGCTTAAGGACCCCTTAAAACAGATTAAGGCAATCAGGAGTGTCATCACGCCTTATCATAAGAACGCCAAGTATTCTGTTTGGGAACACTTGGAGCTCTATGAGCAAATGATGGAGACTTTCCATTTGAAGGACAGCCGTAGCTGCATCCAGTGCGTCAAATGGACATTCTCCCCTGAATACTCCAGTTTCTTTGCGGGGCTGGAGGACCAAAACCATTCAAGATGGTCCACATATAGGGCGGCCATCTTGAAACATTTTTCTGTACATAGAAATCCCCAAGAGGCTCACAAGGCAGCCTACAATTTGCAATGTGGGGAGGATCAGCCCCCACAAGAATTTGTGCAAGAATTGAAGCGTGCCTTTGCGCAGACCACCAGAAGGGTGCGCACGGACAGCAGAGAATTCATCAACACATTTTTCCATGCTCTTCCATAATGACCCAGCTCGTGAGAAATTTTCATGAGAAAAGATCTTTAGACTGGGTCATTGAGCAAGCCACCCGGATCTATGAGGTGCAAAAGCCCATAGAAAATAAAAGTAATGCGCAGAAAAACCCCAAAACCAACAGCACCCCTGCTGCTGCCAAGGTGGCGGAGGTAAAGGTTGCCCCCGTTTTAGATTTGGAGATGGGGGGGGCTAAAAACCTGCCTGCGCAGAATAACTCCAACACCAGAAGGCCCTCGGGCCAGTCACAGACAGGGAGTCAAGGAGGTAGTCCCACAAATGGGGTCCCTCGCTCCCCTGATTATGTAAGTCCCCGCTACAAGGGAAACCGACCCATCCTGGGTTATGTGTGGACTCCTCCAGCCCAAGGGGGGGGATCCAGTCATGCACCTAACCCAGAGAACTTCCCTACAAACTTCCCACAGGAGGGCAGAAATTCACCAAACCCTGGGCCAAACTTTTTCCCCAGGTATCCACAAGGTTTCCAGCCCCAAACTCATCCATCCTTCTTTCCTCAATTCCCTGAGCCCAGACCACCTAATCCGGGAGAGGGGAGGCCAAGGGTGGAGGGGTACCCAAATCTTCCCAACCCGGGGTAGTACCAGAGAAGGGATAGCTACCCTTACCGGGATCAGCCCAGGGGAGAAAATAGAGCCCCGTATCAGCCTGAGCGGGTTTCCCAGTTAGAGCGCCAGGTTCAGAACATGGCACAGGATTTGGGCCGCATGCTGAGGGCCCAACAGAACCCTCAGATGGGCATGCCGGCACAGAATGCCCCAAACTCTGGACCTAGTGCTCCAGAACAATGACGGGGGCAGCACCCCGATAACCCACCGGTTCCCAGGGAGGAGGCACAAGGGGAAGGGGGGTGTAAAGCCTTGGAGGAAGCTTCCTTCCCAACTTGTAAACAGCCCCTGGAAAACCAGGAACCGGAAACAAAATCTCCTACCCCTGAAAGTCTGCCACCCAAGGAGCAGAGAGGAGGTAGGAGAAACAAAGGACCCAAACAGACCCACTTTGTGGAGGAGGTACAGGTCTTCCAATTTGAGGGAGAGGGATCCTCAGAGGACCCTGGGAAAAGGATCTTCTCCTTCAGAGATGGGGGAACTCCTCCCAAGGAAAAATGGGTCGCAAGAGATTCCAATCCAGACTGGGTGGATGTGGGGATTGAGCTGTCGCCGCCCATCATCCTATCCCAGAACCAACAAAACCAAACTTCCCTGGTTCAAAACCATCCTGGTGACTGCCTCCAAAAAGGCAGGGGCGGCCCAGAACCGGAACCAGGGGAACCTAAAACCGAATCAACAGACTGGGTAGATGTGGGGATTGAGCTGTCGCCACCCATCATTCTATCCCAGAACCAACAATACCAAAATCCCATGGGTCAAACCCATCCTGATGACTGCCTCCAAAAAGGGGGGGGCGGCCCAGAACCCGAAACCATTTCCAGTTGCCAACTTTTTCTTTCAGATTCCCCAGGCTCTCCACAGAATTCTTCCCAAATCTCTTCTCTCGCCATGTCAAAACCCAGAAAGTTAGCCCACCAGTTGTCCAAAAATGTGCATTATCTGTGCCCCCTTGAGGAGAAGGAGGGTAGATATTATGCCCCGGTATAAGTACAGGGGCAGGGTACAATCATGGCGCTGGTGGACACTGGATCTCAAGCCACCCTTCTGTCCAGAAGGGCCTTTGATGAACTGAATTCAGGTAGGGGGAGAAGTACCAAATTCCCCTCACCTCTCTTCCTGGACAACTTCAGAACTTTGACGGGAAGGAAATTCCCGTCGTAGGGACTGCAGAGTTGGACATTAAAATTGGGCGACACAAGGTGAAACACCCGGTCATAGTAGTAACTCCAGAGGGCACCCCTTGTTTACTAGGGAATGACCTCCTGAGAAGGTTGTCACCCCTAATAGATTGCGTAAACAAGGTCCTCTGGACCCAGACTAGCCGGCCAATAAAATTAAAACAGAGTGTCAACCATGTTAGTTTAAATGGCACCTGCCACATGGTTGAACAAAAATCTGACCAAGTAGAATTTCACTTCCAGAACAACCAAACTCCAGATGTGACAGTAATAGCAGTAGGACAACAGACTGGTGATGGGGGGTCCTCTCTATTTCTGAAAATCAACCTTCCTTCCAGTTTAAGGTGGTATTCCACACTGGAAGGAAATACTCTTTACCAATCCACAATCAGACACTCCCACTCCTATAGTCCAGAAAGATGTGAAACCAGCTCAGAGCCTGGCCGATATTCAGCAAATTGGAGAGCAGTTGTTCATCCCTGTTCAGTTAAATGGTGGGAAGGACTCTGTTCTCGCTCGAGTGTGTGTGAACAACGGTAAGAGCTTCATCAGCGAAGCCATGTTCCGCCAACTTCCAAAAGATCCAGCCATTCCCATATTCAAACTGATAGACAAATTGGAAATGGACCTGGAAGCACCTAATTCCAAACATCTCCTGCCAAGCAGGTGTATGCTCAAAATCTCCATTGGCAACAAGAGCATAGTCCATAATTGTTGGGTCGTGCGAGACGTCACTGCCGCCTTTTACTTAGGCAGTGACATTCTCAATCGCTTTGCCATTAGTTTGGACCTAATCAACTTCAAAGCTTGGTCCTGATTAGCGGATAATCCCATGGGCTTTGATGATCCAGAAAAAGCATTTAGGTCAGCTCAATTGCTACCTTATGCAGTTGAAATTCAGCTTAAAGAGGAAGTCACCATCCCAGAAAGGACTCGACAATTCTCCCTGGAAGTGAAAGTTAAAAGAGGACAAAAATTGAAAAACCCTGATGCTTATATCCATCTAAATGCTTCTCTCCAACAGCAAGGGTTGGGGGTAAACCCAACACCATTAGTCAACATAGAACATGACACCATTCCAATAGAGGTGGATAACAGCGACTTAAATAGTATTACTCTAGCCGCAGGCACCATTATTGGAATGGCGGTTGATGACCGACATTTCTCCATTGATTTAGGAAATGAACTGTTAGGACCAATCCCCAAGGACTGTTTTGACAGTGACAGTGAGGACAATACAACACCAGACAGGATTTTCACCCGGCATGGGGGGAACTTCCTGGTGTACACTTCTTGCCCTTATGGTAAGGAAGATGTGACTTGTGACTTCAGGAGGGAAGAGGTGATTTTCCAGGTCCATGAGGGCTGCCTTTCCCACCCGAAGCCTCCAGTCCAAATCAGCACTCTGACCAGGGACTTCTCCACCCAGCTGGAGGAGGCTGCTGAGATAGACAAACCAGAAGTCTTTCCAGGCTTCAGGCAGATGGTGGAAGAGAGAGTCAACCTAGCTGATGCCTGTGTGACTCTGGAACAGAAGCAAAAGTTGAAACAAGTTTTCTTGGATTTCCAAGATCTCTTTGCGGTAGACTCATATGACTGTGGTCGCACCGACATCCACACAACAACAATTCCCACGGACCCTGGCATGACTCCAGTGTTTGTGAAGCAATATCGCTTGCATCTCGCATCCATGGAGTCCTTACTGAAATAATTAAGAACCTTGAGTCCCAGGGAATAATCCGTCCAGTCCACAGCACTTTCAATAATCCGGTGCTGGGAATATTGAAGCCAAACGGCCAGTGGAGACTCTGCGCTGACCTTAGGGAGCTCAACAAACGGGTCCATACTTCCCGATGGCCTCTGCCCTACATTGACCAAGGGCTGGCCAAGATCCAGGGGTCACAGGTATTCACAGCAATAGACCTGACCAATGGATACTGGACCGTGCCTGTCAGTAGGGAGGACCAATACAAACTGGCTTTTACCTTTTGGGGGCCAGCAGTACACATGGACCCGGACTCCCTTCGGATACCTCAACTCCGGCAATGAATTCAACATTTTCCTACATAAGGCCATGCCCGACCTGGGTGCGAGGGGTAACCTGGCTTATGTAGATGATGTCCTCATCAAAAGTTCATCTGTGGAAGAACACATAGCGGAGATCCGTTATGTTCTGACACAGTTGAGGGCCACCGGAGCAAAACTTTCTTTTCAGAAAGCACAGTGGTGTAGAACCCGTGTTAATTTCTTGGGGCATGAGATTACTCCTCAGGGTCTCTGTCCCCAAGAAAAGAAAGTGGAAGCACTCCAGTAACTGAAGGATCCCACAACTCTGCGGGAACTAAGGAGCCTCCTTGGACTGACTAATTACAGCAGAAAGTTCATTGAGGGCTACGCAGAGATCACCAGACCCCTGATTCATCTCTTGAAGGGGCGGGTCAAGTGGGAATGGGGTCCAGAACAATCCGAGGCAGTAAGACAACTCAAGAGAAGCCTCTCACAAGCGCCTTGCCTAGCTTACCCTGTCAGAAACAAGGAGTTCTTCCTGGAGACAGGGTTTTCTAATACGTGCTTGACGGCAGTATTATACCAAAAGCATGACAAGGTCAATAAAGTAATCTCCTATGCGAGCAAAACTTTATCCTCTGTGGAGGAAAAATTCAACGATTGTGAGAAGGCACTCCTGGCAACGGTGTGGGCATTGAAGAATTACCGCCCGTTTCTCCAGGGGGAACACATCATAGTGGAGACTCCACACCAGCCTCTGCAATATCTCCAAAGTGACAGAATCCGGGCCGGAAATAAGAGTAATTCCCGAATTACTTCCTGGATTCTGTCAATGCAAGGCCTTCCTGTGGAGGTCAGATATGGCCAAAACAAGAAGAGTCCCCTCGTGCAAGGTCTGGCTGACTTGCATGATTGTGCCAGAGAAAACTGTCTCGAGGACAAAAGTCTAAAAATCAAGGACAACATGGAGGCATAACTTAATTCCCCACACAAAGTCTTTGAAGAAGACAAGTGTGAGGGAATGCCCACTGTCTATGTGGATGGATGCTCTTACCATGTTGACAACAACGGGGAGAAAGAACTGGTGGCCGGCGTAGGGAATGCATGGGTGAAGGAGTTTCCAGAACCCTCCGCTGGATACAAAATTGGTCCCCGAAGTAGTCGGGTGGCAGAATTGATGGCTGTGCATCAGGCCATCCTCACTGCTGTCCAACATCAACTCCACGAACTGGTCATAATCACAGATTCGGATTATGTACGGAACGGGTTCGTGGAGCACCTGGTTAATTGGAAAACCAGAGGCATGTTATGTGCTAATAACAAACCCCTGAAACATGGGAAGTTAATCCAAAATATTGATGATCTGGTCACCTCGAATGGGATGACCCTCTACTGGAAGAAGATCAAGGGTCATTCCAAAGTAGAGGGACCAGACAAAACTGGAAATGACTTAGCTGATCAGCTGGCCAAAACCGGGGCCATCCAAGGGGATCTAATAAAAATAGAGTCCCTGTTGGGGGAAATCCAGGTCACTGCTATCACTAGGTCCCAGACAAATGCTCACAATGATCTTTCAACTGCACAATGGACTAAGGAGACCCCTGATGCTGATTTGATTACAGCTCAGAAGGGGGACCCAATAATTGGTAAGTTTTACCAACACATTGAGGACCCTGAGAACTTTCCCCTCACGGATACCGATTACATTGGGAAAGAGGACCTAAGAGTGTTGATGAAATGTCCAAAAAGGTTCCGAATCCAAGACGGTTTGTTGGTAAGGAAATCCCAAGCTGGCCATTATCAGTGGGTCGTTCCTACCTCATTCCGAAGCCTGATGTTAAGTCACGCCCATGATGCTGCCACCGCCCGTCATAGGGGGTTTCATACAACACTTGAAATCTTAAGAGAGATTGCATACTGGCCACATATGGGCCAGGACCTCAACCAATACTTGAAGGGGTGTCTGGTGTGTGCACAATTTCAGCCATCATCCCTCACACACCGTGCACCTCTCCAAAAGAGGGGGATGACACTGCCATGGTCAGATTTGCAAATCGACTTCGTAGGCCCTGTAATTCGCTCGTCTAGAGGAAACAAGTACATGTTGACCGTCACATGCTTGTTTACCAAGTGGGTGGAATGTCTCCCGGCCCCAAATTGCAAGGCAGAAACAGCAGCTGCCCTGATGATTAACCACATCTTTTCCCGTTTTGGTCTACCTCAAAGGATTGAGTCAGACAGAGGTAGCCACTTCACCAGTGAGGTAATGACAAAGATGTGGGAGATACTGGGGGTCAAAAGGAAGCTACATATTGCTTACCGGCCAGGTTCTTCTGGAGCAGTAGAGAGATACAAACGAACCATTGTGAGCATATTAAAAAAGATTGTGGCAGATTCTGGGCCAAGTTGGGATATCCGATTACCTCTGGTCCTAATGGCCATCAGATCTACCCCTTCATCTGCAACTAAAATGTCACCATTTGAGTTGATGACCGGACGCAAGATGGTGCTTCCCCAGCATTTGCTCTACAGGACCCAAGAGCAGACACTGATAAATGCCTCCACAACTCATGAGTATGTGGAGAATTTAAGGAAACACCTTCAGCATGCTTTTGCCTATGCTCAGCGGAATCTAGAAAGATCAGCTGATAGCATGAAAACCCACTACGACCTGAAGACCACCAGGAAGGAATATACTGTGGGAGACCGGGTCTATCTATACAATTTCCAAAGGAACCAGGCCAAACAGCGACATTTTTTGCCTACATGGAAGGGACCGTTTGAAATTATAGACAAGGTCTCCGCAGTAGCGTATAAGATCTGCATCCCCAAAGGTAGTCTGGCGGAAGGGGAAGACAAGTGGGTCCATATTAATCAGCTAAAGTGTTGCCATCCCAGGCACACTCTGCATCAACTGGAGGAATCCTCTGGAATCCCAGAGGGGGCCGCCCCAGAGTAATTCAGTTCCAACCCTAAAATATCCCACAGATAGTCTCTAAAATATCATGATTCTGGTAGGAAAATGTTTCCTGTTATATCTTGTTTTTAAAACAAGACTGAAAAATGTAACCGGATGTATAAAATGTATGTGTTCGCCACACCATTAATAGTGGTGGAGAAATGTCTACGAATAGGTATTGCCGCTTTTGCTTTATCATCCTAGGAGAGATGAAACCACGGAGACTGACCAAGGAGAACGACCCAGGGACCGGGAGCAAAGATCTGAGGGGCCCGGGGTACCGCCCAATATTCCCATCAGGACAGGCGAGTAGAACTGATCGATCCAACCAGATGGAGGAAAAGATGCTGAACTGTGCCATCTGCGGAATTGGAAGAAGATGATGCGGACATCCCAGATCGTGGATCAAAACATCCTTTGCACCCGACTCCATCTCGACTCGAAATCAAAGTGCAGTCGGGCAGGGGGGGTTTGTTGGGTGTCCTGACCCACGTTTGGACTATTATGCTGAAACATTTGGTGCTGTGGGCTTAGGAAATCCAAGAGGATGGAAAAGCCCACATTTGCGCCAGAATCCTAGAGAACCGTGCAGTTTTGTGCACAGCAAAGTGGTCCTCTGACCTGCCACCCACCAGTGCAAGCATGATGGGCCCGGAGTGCCATGAGTGAAATGTGTGCCAAAGGAAAAACAGCAGTGCCGGTTGGCTAAAAAAAAGCGCTTTAAAATCACCTTTGTCTCCCTGAATGCAAGCTCAAAATGCCTATTTTAAACATCACAAGATATTCAAAAATCTCAATGAACACCAGCAGACATTTGGCAGAATGTATTCTTGTGTGCATACAAAATCTGGAAAGATGAAGAGCCCAAAACAATGTTTATAACAAAACTGGCTGAGCTGTGGATGTCAGCAGCTTAAGTTAAATGGACAGAAAGCCACTAAAATCGAAATGTTTAAAATAAATGAGTGACCTACTTTTGAGTGTAACATAGGTTGCAACTGTTAAATGTCATAGTTTTGAACTTAGAATCAGCATTCTAGCTGCATGTGCAAAAATTGTGAGCTTGATTTGAATGAAGAAAAACTGGGAACAAAAGTGACATTTAGCTGAAGCCTGGCTTAATGAAACTGGATTCTGCCTGACAACTACCCCCGATAAGAGAGGGAATTCAGCAGCTGTGTTCCCAGGCCTGGCTGCATCCTGCTGCCCCTGCCAAAAGGAGATGACACCTCTCTGATTGAATTAGGGGAGTGGCACCTGGAGACTACAGGAAACTAAACAAAGCACTGTCCCTGGCTCAGGCAAATGTTATATTGGGGGGGGTCGTAAAATGGGTTATATTGGGGGATACTGGGAGGGGCAGTGCCTGTGAGAGCAAGCTGAGCTTGGGGGAAGTGGATAAACCAGAAATTCCACCATGTGCTTTGGAAAACCACACCCCTTTTGGGTCCAGAGCATGATTTTAAAAAGATGGATAATTCATAGCGCGGACTTGTAAAAATTATATAAACAACATCATCATTCTTGTGATTTTTCTGTGCACATTTTAAGAGGTGTTAGGACCCTGTGGTATGTTCTTGGGGATAGAAGCGGAAAAAAGGTTTGTTACTCCAAATGTATGCATGTTAAAAATCTGAGACTTTATCATCTGAAACCCATATCCCTGGTGCACATTTGTGTAAAATCTGGAAAGGTTTAGAGGTCGTTATCTGGATGAAAAGGGGGGAATTCTGTCATAAGTGGACACGACATCGTACAAAGACAGGGATCGGATGGTTTGGTGCTACAGAAAATATGTTAACTGGACCTATAATATTAGAAAAATGGTACATAGATAAATATGTATTTGGGTCAGAAATAGATTTTGTGTGCAATTTGACAAGGGGAGGTTCCTCTGACCATAAAACCTACAGCATCACTCTGACACTCCATTTCTTTCCCCCAATCAAGGGAGAGAGGAAAGCTTGGCCAATGATAAGTGAGAGGGGCAGGCTTAGCTAGGCCCACGCACACACCCATTTTCAAAACACATAAAAAGGAACATTGAAACCCAGGTAGAGACATTCACTTTCTTGCGGGACGCTTTGTCGGGAGACTCCAGACTTCAAATCCAGAACTCCAGGGATCCAGAACTTTACTTCAGAACTTGTAGCAGAGAGGCTAACCCACAAGCTGAGTTCTCTTCAGCAGGCCTCAAAAATCATTTGCAAACTATTCAACCGACGGGCTGTGCGGTTTGCTGCTTGCTAAGAATCCACTTGATCCAGACCCGCAGAACCAGAGACTGCTGTATCCGGAACCGCTAGCAGAACCGATAACAGAACCAGAGACCCAGAGACCAGATCGCTGTGAAGAACCGCTAGCAGAAGTCCAGCCAATCCTGACCCGATCGGTGACGAAGTTGCATTCCTGTCCAAAATCTAGTGTGATACCCAGCTAGCACTGTGCCAAAACCAATCTCTTAGTTTAAAATAATCTAATCCAAACTATTTTGGCCTATTAGAACTGCCTCCTAGAATTGTGTCATTCTGTCATCTTTAAAACTGAAAACTGTCATTTGTCATTCTGAGCTTTAAAATTTAAAATCTGAAAAACTACCTCTACTAAATCGGCCGTATCTCCGGAACTACTCCTTATAGTGCCTCTGTAATTGCGCTCGACGCACGTGGCTAAATTTTCAGCGATTTGACATTTTGCTTAATTTCAGCCACGTGTAAAAAAATATTTGTCCTTGCTTTCCTTGCTGAAATTCATGTGCAACCTGACAATCATTCATAGAGCATTGCTAAAGTGATCCTGAACTAATACAAAGTAGCTATCACCTACCCTGAACCTCCTATAGGGAATTAAAAGCATTTTTCGCATATTTTTCACTTAATTGCAACCACATCAAAGTATATTGCCTGTGTTTAAAACTCCTACCTGTTTTCCGCTAAGCTTGCTAGGGGGGAACTGAATTATATTTGATTGCATTTCTGAGAACTGTGTGCTTTCCTTCCATCTCTTTACCTTGCATAAAGGGGGTGGGGGGTGAATTGTCAAAAGTGATTACATTGTCTTTTGTTGAAGTCATATCAAGTTTATTTTCTGTACTGCAATTTAATTCATCATTGCATTGTCCTTGAAGCCATAAAAGCATTCTCAGCTACTTTATCCTCTCTATATCACTTCTAAGCCATCAAAAAGAGTGTACCACTGTAACATTATCCATTGTTGATCACTATCATCTTCACAAGTGTGCTATCAAACATTAATTTATTATAAAAGTGTGATATATATATATATATTGTTTAATTTTCAAATAAACCTTTTAATTTGCAAAACAAACCTACTTCTTGGCTCAGTGGGGTCAGGGGGATTCTAAGAGAGGGGTGTTATATAAGGGTTGTCATCCGGAGTAAACGAACTGGACATAAAAATATATCAATACGGGTTTCCCTCAGCATCCCAGACTAGGCATTGACTTAGCTGTAGTGTTGAATTGAATCCACTCACAACATGCATCAGAAGGGCATCCAGTTCATTCCGCCTTTGTATTCTGGGATGTGTAGTTCCCCATCTTTCAAATTGGTGGGAAAACTACAAATCCCAGAATTATAAGCTAAAACAGAACTTGATGGCTAACCATGACCATGAGAAACTTAAGTTCCTTGAATCTAAACCATGGGGAGAGTAATTCGATATGCATGACTTAACTGGCCGTCCTTTTTTATTTTATTCTTTTTATTTATTTTTTTACAATTTGCACAGCCAGAGCAAGAGCTGTTCAATTTGTGTCTGCTCAGTGCAGTAGGACCTTAACTTATTGAACTAATGGCACATGCTGAATCGATACATTTCTGCTCCTGCTGGCTGAGTGGTTGCTAAGATCTTGGCTCCACTGTTTTGCAAGTCACTGAACGTTTTATTACATTTGTTTACATACGAACAAAAGGAAAAATAAAATGATCACTTTCAGTTCAGGCTCTCCACTCACCCTCGTGATGTCCCTGTGGTCTTGCTAATTGCAAATTGAAAATCTGGACAATCACCATAGAAGATCTGCCCTGTAGCGCGGAGAAGCATGACTCTGTGAAAAAGTTTAAAATCTGTATGCGCCTTTAAAATAAATAATGCCTGAAACAAAAAAACTTTGTTCTAGTTTGCCTATGAAATCCGGTCTGGCGGAGTCTATGAACTGGAGTCTCAGGTATGCGTATAGAGCCAGTCAGCTCTTCATTACCAGCGTTGCATGGGGAACACAAAGGTTCAGGCACTGGGCAGCTTTCAACACAATTTGCGCAAAGTCCGCTGATCTTTGACCCGACTCTACTGATCACAGAGAAAGCGGTCACAGCAGCAAAGCTGCATTTACTAATGTGGCCTCACTTTCCCTATGCTCTTGTCTGTCAAACAAGGCCCCCTTGGCAGACGGCACATCCAACAGTGCAAGACCAAAACTGCGCAACACTTGCTTGCTGCAGCCTTTCTAAATCCTATTGAAAAGCACACTTATATACGGTATACCGGTATAACAATGTGACGGTTATTATTGTCCAATTAAGCTGTTCACAGTATCTTTAACGGTATACCGTTGCATCCTTAGTGGGGGGGGGTACAGGGATGTGATACACCAGTCGGTGGTGGTGAGGAGGCCAGGGCGGCAGGACATTGGAGGAAGTTGAGAGATGGAAGCTACCTATCGAGGAGGAGGTTGGGCTGAAATCCCCTGGCCATGACTGTGCCAATCTGGTAGACCTTGATGCATGAATGTGAACAGTTAGCAGATGGGAAGCAATACAAATGGAAATAACATGTTGGGATGCCTTTTCCAAACTAGGATGGATGTTTGAGTCACAGCTAAGTTAAGGTCGTATGATGTGGCATTTATAACGCGCTTGTACACAAGTATCTAGGCACGACAAGGCCAGGGAGGACAAAATGACCATTTTACTAGGCCTTAATATTCAGATCACGAAAGTGCGGGCAAGGGACGAAGTGCCGGCTGGGGGGGTCGGCAGGGAGCAGTGCAGTTAACTTGCAAGTGCAGCCAGCGGGTGGCTCATAAGTGCAGGGAAGGGACTAGGATTGCAGATACAGACCCTTAAGTGCTGGGTAGCCCGTAGGCAGTGCGAGTATATGAGAGACTAGAGGACATGGTGCCTTTTCATGCAAACCTATGCATTGTGCGGTTTGCCGAGGTGGGATGTTCTCCAGCATGGGTCTGGCATGGATTCACATGCTCATGACTATTCCGTGTCGTCAGGCTGGGAATCCTCGGTAAAAAGAACGCAGTATTGCTTTAAAAGCTGGGATAATCTTTGAAAGGCAGTATTCAAATCACTGAAGACCAGTTCATACTGTACCCATCCAATGACAGTCTTCTCCCGGAGTCCCGACCCTCGGCAGCCATCTTCAGATTTTTACCTCTCGTTTCGGTGCAGGCAGTTCATTAGCGTTTTGCTCTCTACACTTTTTCTCTAGAAGTGAGATTTTTGTCAACAAAAAATTCTTTGGACAACATATCAAAGGCTGCTGTGGCTAGTCTTCTCCGGTAACAGAACTTAGTTGCTGGTTAAGTTTTGAATATCTACACAACGGTATCAAGTGGAAAGGCATACTCCGCACCATGTTGGAGGAAGGCAGGGGAAGTCTCTTCAGGCTCTGTTCCCGGTGTGGCTTGCAAAACATCTGTGGAGGACAAGCACACTAGATGTCTCTACTGTCTGAATCCCGACCATGAAGAGGACTGATGTGACATCTGCTGAGTTTTTCGGCCAAAACTAAGGGGGGACGCTATCGACGGGTGGTGTGGTTGAAAGTGGACGGGGGCCCTGGCGTGGCTTCTTGGCACGCTGGGTCGAAGCCCAGATCGGGCTGCTCCCCAGAGTGTTCTCCACCTGGTAAGAGATCCAGATCGGACGAGGAGGTACCAACAGAGGGCTCCACTAAAGCCAAGCACCAGGCTGTTGGTCCGGCTAGAGATGCAGCTGATGCAGGCCCCCCAATGCTTCCACTCTCAGCCACCCCGTATTCAGTGACTTAGGCAGCAGCGAGCAAGCGGTCAGCAAACCCATCCTCCAGGTCTATGGTCCATCCAGACCAAGAGGGGAAGAAGCTGGATGCGTCAGGAAATCGCATCCTACATATTGCAGCGTCAACCATCAAGACTGCCAACAAGCTGGCCATCCTGGCCTGGTATGATGGAGAGCTATGGTTTAAGTTGGGCCCACTCCTGGAATTGTTGCCGGACAACAAGAGGACGGGGGTGTTGGAACCTTTTCAGTGGGGGACGGGGGGGTGGCCTCTGATCATGCCATCACTGTGGCTCTGGACGTCGCTGACTCCGGCTTCCACCAAATGGGAAATGGTGTAGCGCTCATGCGTCAAGGTTGGCTGAAGGCTACCAATGTCAGGCCGGATGTTCGGGCCAAGGTGGTAGATTTGTTTTTTGACGGCAATCTTCTCGGGTAGGCGGTGGATGAATGGTGAAAGACATTAATACGGACACAGATGGCAAGGTCTCTAGGAACCCTGCAGCAGCGCCACTCCTCTTCCTTTCTGTCCTCCAGGAGTACGTTTAGAAGATCCTCTAGGGTTACTCCTCTTCCTACTGTCACCCTTCAGCCTTCCTGCTCCACAGCGCAGGCATCCAAGAGGTCGGTCCCATGCTTTCGGTGGAGGATCACAGCGCCATCTGCGCCCGCAGTAGAAGCCGCAAGCAACCAAGCAGGCCTGACTTGGCCTGTGCCCCCACTTACACAACCCAGTGGGAGGCAGTCTGTCAAATTTCGTCGCTGCCTGAAATGGCATCCCCACTGACTGGGTGCTGGACTTTCTGCAGAATGGTCACATGCTGAAATTCGAAAGTGCCCTCGTATTCCACCTGTAACAAGGAAGGAACCCACTGCCCAGCGGTTGCAGGAAGTGCGAGCCATGCTGGCAAAGGGTGCAATAGAGCATACTCCAGATTCTTTCTGGTATGGAACGGGGGGCACAGTCCTGTACTTGTGGTGCCTCAACAATCAAAAGTTCAGGATGGTCCCATTGCAAGTACTTAAACTGCTGGAGGAAGGGGACTACATGACTACTCTAGATCTTGAAGATGCCTACTTTCACATCCCCATTCATCTAAAGCACTGAGTTCCTTTGCATTGTGGTTCTGGGGAACCACTACCAGTTAATAGTGCTGCCCTTCGGCCTGATGTTGGCACCAAGGGTGTTGACAAAGTGTTTGGTCCTGGTAGCAGCACATCTACGTCTTGAGGGCATACTTGTCTACCTGCCCCTGGACGACTGGCTCAACCGGTCACGTTCTGAGAGCCTGGCGGTGCAACACACACAGATCATACGCCTGCTAACAGGGCTTGAATTCTCTTATCCGAAATCTTCCAAAATTCCATCAGTGGATGTTCTTTTTCTGGGGGTGCGTCTCAACACGGTGGTGTCCCTAGCTTTCCCCTCGGAAGAGCAGGTGCTGGCCATCCTGGGGAAGTTGCTTAGTCTGTCCATCCAATTCACAACCATTCAGGTCATGAAGTCGCTGCTGGGAATGATAGTCCTGCATAAATCTGATTCACCCCCCCCCACCCCCTTCTCCAGGTTTCAGATGAAGCCACACCAGGACTGCAGGTGGCACCAGGCCACTGGCAATTGGTTGGACAAGTTGATGCTCAACCTGGAATTCAGGCAAGCCATCAAATGGTGGGGAGTGGGCTCTCACCTTATGCAGGGTTCCCCATTCCGGGCCCCTCTGTTTCAGGCAAGTCACCACGGACGCCTCTGGACAGATGGGGTGCCCACGCAGGGCAGTCCTACGCCAGAGGCCTTTGACTGCCAGAGGAGAAAGATCTGCACGTCAATGTGCTGAAGCTTCGGGTGGTGGTCTGGGCCCTCAAGTCGTTATTGCCTCTACTGAAATGTCAAGTGGTGAGGATTTTCAGACCGCACCACCCTGATGTTCTAGATCAGGAAGCGGGTCAGAACCTGGTCTCTCCCACCCCCCACCCCCACTACTGTCATTGGCAGCGCAGACCCTATGGCACTGGGCGATCCTTCAGAACATGTTCCTCGTACCCTTTCCACTTAAACCCCAACCCCATACGGATGTCCTCGGCAAGGAGCTTTGGTCGGATCACAAATAGGAATTTCAGCAGGGCCAACTGACCTGTCAATGGGGTTGTCCCGATATATCTATTTTACACGCCAGTGAACTCCAAATGCAAGCAGTTCGCCAGCAGGTTCTCTCAACCGTGGGACTCCTTCTTCTCTCTCGGTTGGGAGGGTCTATTACTGTAGACTTTCTTGCAATCCCCTTCCTACTACGTGTTATCACTCCGAAGAGATGCCACTGCAAGATGACTCATCGCCCCAGTGTGGCCACACCAGATATGGTACCCAGGCCTGCTCCGCCTGCCGGCAGCACCAAACATCAGGATGCCTCCCCTTCCAGACCTGCTCTCTAGAGAAGGCGTAACCATACTGCATCACAATCCAGCGTCAATGAACCTCACTGCCTGGCCACTGTGACCTTGGAGAAGTGTAAGCCGTTCTTGCTTCAGTGTGGTGGAGGACGCAGTGCATCACACCGCTGCGTGTCTCTGCTCCTCTGCTCGTGCCGTACCTGCTCTGACTGGCCAAGTCTGGTTTGGCCCATGCCTCCATCAAGGTGCACCTGGCGGCCATTTCACGATACGCCCAGTTACCTACAAGGCCATCGTTATGGTCTCAGACTGGTCAAAGAATTAATGAATTGTCGCTTAAGGTCATTCCCTCTGGTGAAACCCCCTTTGTGTGAACTCAATGTTGTCCTCACAGCTTTTACATCGTGCTCCTCAAGTTTCTTTCACTGAAGACTACGTTCCTGGTGATCACTTCCGCCAGGCAGACGGGGTAGATCAAGGCTCTTTCCTGCAAAGCCTCCTACTTATCATTACTGCCTACTATGGTTGTGCTCCACAATTACCCCTCAATTCCTATCAGTGAACCTTTGTGTGCTTCCAGTCTTCTTCCCGAATTTGGTTTCTGCTGCATAGTCACTGCATATGCTGGACCTTGCTTGTACCTTAAAGTTCTATGTTGCCCGTTCTAAGGATTTCCGAATCAGCTCTTTGTGAACTTTGGTCCTGTGAAGCAGGGGAGGGCCCTGTCAAAGGTCTCCCTAGCCAGGTGGCTCTCCGGCTGCATCATGCACTGTCATCTGGCCGTTGGACCCCTTCCAGGCTGGCTGAGAGCCCACTCCACCAGAGCCATCGCTGCTACTTCCGGTCTGATGATAGAGCGCTTGCTTTCATATCTGTGAAGAGCCTGCTGGCGCAGGTTCGAATCCCGGCAGGGCCAAACTCTGCCTTTAATCCTTCCGAGGTCGATAAATGGGCACCACACACCGTGGGTAATGAGCAGTGCTCAGATGCCCGACGGTTTGGTAGCGCTATATAAATGCTAAAATAATAATGACTGTTTCTCTCTGGGATTTCCCTGCTGGACATTTGCAGGGCTGCTACATAGAGGACAACGCACACCTTCATGAAATTCTGTGTCGACAGTCGACCAAGCAGTGCTGTGCAACCTGTTTTCTTAAGGTGAGCCGGTTCCAGGGGCAAGTATTTTACTTCTTTTGAGCCTTGCCACCTCCCCTGGTTGTGCATTTGTTACTGCTTTGTAATCTTATTCATGAGCATGTGAATCAATGCAAAACCCCATGTTGGAGATGGTTCAAGCTACTTACCTGTAACTGATGTTCTCCATCATGGGTCTGGCATGGATTCACATGCGCACCCATCCTCGCCCCTGCAGTGGCTCTACAGGCACCTCACGTGCTTATCTGAAGATGGCAGCCATGGGTGGGACTCAGGGGGACGACAGTCATTGGATGGGTTCAGTATGACCCAGTCTTTAGTGATTGGATAATGTGTGAAAGGCAGCATTCAAAGCAATACTGTTTTCTTATTTTTACGGACGATTCCCGGCCTGACAGTTGCAGGTAAGTAACTTGTCCCTCAGTTGGGATTGGCTGTGATCAGAGGGTCAAGTAGGCGGGGTTGTAGGGGTAATTATTTTGATAATGATGGCTTGGGACTAGATCCACTATTTATCAAGTGGAGGGGACAACTAGAGTGAGGAAGATGAAATTGGAGGAGGCACTGGGGTGAAGGCACAGATTGAGAGACTTGCCAATCCTCGGTGGTTAAAAATGTAATTGCTTTTATAACTTGCTTTATGCCATTTCCCTGTCTTTAACTGTGGGACTGGGTATCCAACCCACGGTGTCATAGCGGCCTTGTTTCCAAGGCTGGAGAATTTCCCCTGAGCTTTGTCTGCTAGAGAGATGCAGCTTCCATGGTTGTTGCATGCCAAGATATTTGTAAATGAGTATTGTGACAGGGAAGGTTGGTCTGGTCTGGTACGTTTTGGAGGGTACAGGTCGTAAACATTTAACTAAAGGAGTAGGTTGGTGTCAATGTAGATATTAGTGTTGGGAGTGCCGTCAGTTGCTGTGATCTGGTGGCCTGTAAGGTCACTGAGGATTGCATGTTTGTGAGCCTTAGGCCAGGAAGCCTTGGACGGAAGATGTGCATTGGAAGCTTTTATTCAAGAGGCTGGGGGTAAAATTACTTTCCTTGGAAGTAGTTGTGCATCTGTCTGTATGACACCATTAGATGAGTTATTTGGAATGTGGTCAGAAAACAAGGAGCCAGTGGAAGGAGACTACTATCTTGGTGTTGGCTGGGGTGGTAATAAAAGCCAAAGTAAGTTTCCACAAGAAGATCTGGAGAGGAAATGGGGCAGTCACAGGATTTATACTTGGGCATCCACTGGTTGGGTCGGAGGGAAGGTGGTGGTGGCCTGAGAAAGATCCATGAGTGGTCGGGGGTACTATGAGCAGAAGTTTGAGTGAGGAGATACTTTGAAGTAGGTTCGGGCCTGGTTACCTTGAGACAGACTGCTACCAGGAGCTACTTTTGGCTCCCAAGTTAACTTGTGCCATACAAATATACCTATTAACATTGTGCAAAATAGAGGCATTAGTAAACCTCAAACATGTGAAGCATAAATGGTCATATGTACTGGACACAGTTTTGTGTTGCATATGTTTTTGTGCTACATATTGGCACCTAGTTCTGCCCGTGCAACAGAGTGAAATAGGGTGCATCGCATTTAAGGGAAGGTTCTCGAGAATTTATTATCACATGTATATTTTAGCATATTGCAATGCATCTTACCTTAAATGTTGTCACATTTGCACATAACTCGTGTGTTGGAAGCCGCCTTCTTGTGCTAATGTTATCCATTGATCCATCTCCTTAAGTTCAAGTTCCTGTGACCAAATCATAGAACCCTCAAGGTGTCATCAGACGCTTGTGCCACTTTTCACAAGGCCAGTGCATCTTTCATGTCAATGTCTCCAATCTGCAAACCAAGAAAGGCTGATCCTGCTCAGCTTCACTGGTGGGAGGGTGGAGCCCATCCAGGCTGTAAAGCCGAAATCATTGTTTCATCTGAGCACCCTGAATGCTTCTAATTTGCCTGCCACCAATAAAGCTAAGCAGTATCTGCTTGTTTGCTGAAGATCAGGGGTCAGGGGCATTATTACCACCTGTTCCAGGAATCGTATCGCTATTCATTCAATAATGAACAATAATTTAAATATCAGTAATGGTAGACACTGCATTTGCATTACATAAATGGCCATGAATTGTTAATGGTTTTGTTTTTCTTTCTAGGATTAATTTAAATATTCGGATCAATTACGGAGGACATTTTGTTTTACTATTAGGCTTCATTTAAAGTGTACAATGGGCATCGCACGACCACACTTTTTCACAATGAATATCTGCAAAAATAAGATACTTTAATGCCGATCGCCATTTTTGAAGACTAACTGACTACTTTGTTACAGGAAAATTGTGATGGCCTCATAGCCAAACATGTTAATTGGGGATGTGGTCTGAGTGTGATTCATCAAAGGCGCCGTTGTTTACTGATCTGCAGTACTATGAGGTAAGAGGTGATGGCTGGAAGGTTTAGAATTAATCTTAACCTCTCTGGGCAACCCTCCAGACCATCGTGTCAAGCCATTACAGAAGGGGGAAAGACCATATGCAATATCAGGCTAGGTCACATCCCTTTTGCATGAGACCACAGGCCTCCCTAAACCTGTTTCATCTTTGTTGGGCCTCCTCATTGAGGAGTAGCTTGGGTCTCTAGGCCCAGCAGGCACGGGACCCATGTCTGGGAATGCCCGTCTGACTCGTGACTAAGAAGGTTGTCCATCCCAGTAAGAGTCTGGCAAGGGTTGGTCCTATGTTTATGGCTTGATGCGATTGAAAAGCACATGTTTGTTTAGGTCATGTCTCACCACTCAGAAGAATGGAAGATGAGCTGGGGGTGGAGGGCGGGGGGCGGGGGGGCGGGTGTGTGTGCGTGTGTATATATATATATGTGACGATTTGTTTTCAATTTATTTTAACAAAAATGTTTTAGTGCCTCCTGCATAAGATGTGGGAAGTTGTAGTGTGTGATAATTGGTCTGTAAGACGTGTTTGTTAACGATCAAGCTCCAGAGTTTGGCGGATACTCCATGTGGGAACTGTTCAACTGAGACTCTGGTACACCATAGTGTTACCTGGCGTGGAAGGGGTTGTGCTTAGAATCGGGGGGGTGTTAGCTTTGTATCTTTGCAGGCAATAACCTTTCAGACCACTAAATGGCATTTTGTTCCCCTCTCTAGGTAAATCTACCTTTTCAAACTTCTGCCATCCTGAATCCTGCCGCAGTGGCTTTCTGGCACCAATCTTAGCTGCTGATGCCCTCAACTCTGATATTGCCACAGTGAGACGTGGCTCTCTGATTTCTGTCACTGTGAGACCCTGCTCGTCCTGAATCTAGTATCTGGTGAGCTCTGAATCTTGCCACTTTGAGACTCGCCTAACCCAGTTTCCAGCCACTGGGCAACTCTACCACACTGAATTTGTGCCCCACCGACATTCTGCACACGTCCACAGTCCCGACTTTCCTTCCACTCATGCAGCCTACCTCGGAATCCCACGGCGCTAATAGGCTCAGCAGCTCCAGACTGAGAGCTCTTGTGTGGTGCATAATGAAGCGCGACATAATGAGTAAAGAGTATTGCCCGGTCAGAACCCACACTTACCCCATTGCTGCGACACTGCTAAGCATTCAAGCGAAGCAACACTTAACACCACCTTCTATCAGCCATGCTGTCCCCATTGGACCTGCTCCCTCCCGCTCACAACACCCGCCTACATGGGCCCGACACCCTGTGTGTTGCTCTGATAACCACACATCTTCCTTTCTCTCACTGAATCCTCAAAGGACTCCGGACACGCAACCTTCCTTCCGCAAACCCACCCTCACCCGCTGCCAGAATACCAACACCCTTAACGATCAGTCGGCTGCAGCACGCTCCACATATTTCCCTCTGCCACTTGGGCAACTCGATCAACAATCCAAAATCCCCTCTCAACTAATACTCAACTCTCCCGCCCCAGCAAATCCCTCACGATTCCACCCTTACTTGCTCTCCTCCTGTAACAACCATGCTTCGCTCCCAATCCCCCCTCTCTTACTTAATCTTAATTCTCAATCCACCTCATGCCCTAACTCCTTCTCCTCTGTGTCACTCCTGCCCTCTGCCTCATCTTCAAACCCACCATGCCCACCCCATTCTGTCTCGCCCCATCATCGCTACTCCTCACCCCTCACAGCACCAGCCGCATCTTCCACTCGGAACACACCACTTCGGTCAGCTCACCGGCCCTCCTATCCAAGAAGGATCCACTCTACACATCTTGTACTACCTCGCAAACCCTGCCAGCCGTCACGCCCCCTGCAATTACTGACCCATACCCATGCTGCACACCACCGACTTGTAACTCTGCCCCCTGAGATATCCCACCTGCCAGCACTTCAGCGATCTTCACCCATACCACTGATACCCCCTCCCCCACGTAGGCTGTCCACCCAGCTCTCCCCATTCGCGCCAGGCCGACCCCACTTTAATCCACTTAACATCCCTCTACTACTTGCACCACCTGCCCATCAGCTCCACCCCACCCAGACCCTTGCTTTGCATCTGTAAGCACCATACGAGCAATCCCTGCCTCCACACACCTCTCGGCTGCCCCCAACACCCTCAAACATTAAGAATAATCGCCTATTTTCCTGCACATACCTACTGAACAATACTCTTCCACCCCACCCCCCCACCTACCGCTCTTTCCCAGATATAATTCACATCTACACTCTTGCCTGCACCACCCAACCAGTGAAATCCCTCAACCTGCTAAATGTCCCTCAATGCCTGCATGCCAAAACACTCAACCTCATGGAGCAGGAGGTGAGCACCTGACCTGCCTCACCCATTTAGAACTCTGTCTCCTACTCTGATACCTACTAACTTCACCCTGCCTCTTACATTATGGGACCGTCCCTCCCTTGCAGGTTCAATAAGTCACGCCTTTCCCCACATAACACGTTAGCTACCCAACAAACTCCATCTATCCTAGCCACGCACCTACCTTTGCTGTGTTGGGCTGCTGCCCCATATCCCTATACCAGCCTCTTTCACATAGCTTGCACCTAACCCCTCCTTCCCTCAATGCCACATCACAAGTTGACCTCTCCACCCAGCCTATCTTTCCCTTCACCCATCAACTTCCACCTCCTTTGCATCTAGCCAACTGCATCTCTTCACCTCACCTATCACCCTTGCATAACCTAACTCCTACCACAAACGTTTATATGGCAGATTGAATTGCACTCTTATCAATACCAGATCTGCTGCAAAATGGTCGCCATGCATGACCTTAATCTTATCCGAATGCCCTGACATCCATCACCAAAACTGGGCCAGCACGACAGGTCGCATTGCCATCTTCCACAAAGCCTCTATCCGCCTCCCACATAGAAAGCCAGGCATGTACTACAGAGTGCAAATCCCTTTTGGTCAAATACCTGATCTTGCCTCCCCGCCTGGCCCCATATCCCCTCACAGTTCTTGCTCATTTACAGACTCCTGGGACACAACGGAAGCTTTCGGAATACCTTCATGACTCCTTCTCAGCCACCATGGTCTCCTACCTCACTGCATTAGGGCATTTCAACACTGTAACCCTATGACCTGATCACCTGGAAACTCTGCAGCTAACAAAGCTAGTTACAGACCCTAACCACTCTGATGGTCACACACTAGACTCGGTCTTTGGATCTTATGACCTCATTTCCACACCACGAGTCGTTTGGTCAGATACTTTGCCATCCTCTTCACCCTATCATCTGGAGCCCCTGGCTCTTCTGGCAGCCCTAGCGCCACTAACCCCATCCCACCCCTCAAAGAAAAATGACTCCTGTCCTGGCAGAGATTCTACTTGCCTCTCGGACCACCTCCTCTCCGGGCCTGGTCCCATTCGATCTCTGGCTCCACCTCACCCATCAGATGTTTCTCAAACTGAAAATGCTATGCTCCCAGATGGTTCACCCCAGCCCTCTACATTCTGGGTCATGGATGGTGTGCAGTCCCATCGGAGTCGACAGAATTGCCTACACCTCGCAGCTCAGAATATATTGTGCAGAAGTACACTAAGCCAAAAAACCTTCTACTGGAACAATCTCCAGCCCCCCACCCCACCCTTTTCCAGGAAACTTTCATCTCGTGGCTGAATTCAATAGACCTGCATGCTCGACCTATACTCCATTACCATGTGACTATCTCATGCTGCTTCCACAACAAAGCCCAAGAGGTAAAATCTCAATGCTTGCTGATATCAGAGCCACCCTCTCACCTTTCTCCATGCCCCTCCCCAGAATTCCTCCTATGCCCATAGGTCCTGCTAGGAGAAGCCCCTGACAGCCACCTCTGCTGGCAATCTGGCATGATTGATCAACACCATTCACTTCCGTTAACTTCCCAGCAGAATTTAAGACCTGCATGAAGCCCCTGCTTCAAAAGACTTCCCTTGACCCGACCAACTACAGACCCATCTGAGCAACTGCTATATAGCCAAATTAGAGGACCGAGCAGCATACTCTCAACTTTGCCTCCTCTCAGTATCAAACCATATCCTTGCCCTGCTTCATCTCCATCTGGGACGACATTGATGCAGACCCAGATGGCTGTGCTGTCACAATCCTACTTTAACTGTTGGCAGAGTTTGACACCCTACACCGCTCCATCCTCACCAAGAGATGATATACTCTAGGCATCAGGGATACAGCTCTGAACTGGATTTCCTTCTTTCAAAAAGATTAAATAGTGCACATGCCTTCTTTCTTTTTGGTTACTCTGCCAGTTGCCCACAGAGGGCTTCTCTCCTTCCCCGTTTACCCTCTACATGAGCCAGTGGTGTACAGGTAGACTCGTATCTCACGGTTTATCTTGCTATAATTGCGCTGGCACCCCTCTTCAAAATCTTTAGAAGTCTCTACCAATCTCGCAGCCTTCCTCTGAGATTGGCTGTCAACCATCGCCTTGTACTCAATCCAGGCAAAAAAACGCAATCCAGGCAACAAAAAAAACATGCTATGTGGGAAAACTGCCCTCTTCCCTCAACCCACCTCTGGTGCTCCCCCTATGCCAAGCACTACCAATCCAGTATCAATCTGCTGCATAGATGACACCTCTCCTTGAGGAAGGCACTCAAAACCTGGATTCAGGCACACCCATGCAGACATAATCCGGACCTCTTGCTCAACACAACATCCTACCCCTCAAATCATTCCTTGTAGGGAATCTCGCACCCTGGGTATGCAGTCAGGAGGTGCATCACAGACAGTGTGCAGCCTCCGTCGTTTGGTCCAGATACTCCCATGAGATTGGCAGTAGCACGAACTCCACGCAAGAAGCCTCCTTAGTTTCTACTGGATGCAAAAACGGTAATGACAAATGGAAACACTGTCGTGTCTCACCCTAGATTTGTACCTGTAACTGCATGTCCTATGCCAAAGAGGCAGACTGTCTTGCACGCTACGTTCAGCAAAGCCTGTAACCAGTATTTTTACAGACTGGCTGGCAATAAAGGGAATGTCATATATGCATGAGCTGTGCAAAGTGTTTGTGTGAGTTCATTTGAAAGAGGTGTGTGTGCATGTGACTAACTGCCTAAGTGTGTCCATGAGAATAGTTTGTGTGTGTGTGTGAATGAGCAGCAGTATGGGTGTGACTGCTCGTGTATTTAATGTGTGCAAGTGTAAAGGCTGGGGTTTGGGGGGTGCATGATGCACACAGCTTTACATATTTGTACAATACAATGATGTTATGGCATTTTACGAAAGTGAAGTGCAGAGCAAACGTGATTGCTTGTGGGGGCGTTTGAGCAGCAAACATGCCACATTAGGAGACCCAGTGTTTCAGGCAACACGTTTTCTTACTGTGGCATGGCACTTTTGTACTGAGGGTGAAGGCAGCATGAGACTCGCCCCCAGTTGGACATATTGCTGTACTGTGGAGTGGCATTTGTTTCACTGCACATCAAGAGTGAAGGCAGCTGAATTGTGGCTAGACTGGCTTAAGTCTGTGCAGCCAGTCTGGATACGTTTTCTTTCTGTGGCAGGGTATTACTAAATATCATGGATAGTGTTACCTAGATATTGGTGCATTATTTTCTTACTTTGGCATGTAATTTTGTACTTGTAAATGATAATAAATAAATAAATAATAATAATGTACTTGTAAATAATAATAAATAATAAATAATAATAATAATACTTTAATGTGATACAGATTGAAAGTAATTCAAACTTTACACATATTACAAATTATATAGAAAAATAAGCTCTTTAAAATAGGACATAAATATATACATCACTACATAGTTCCTTTACATACATCAAAATTACTTCAAAGAGAAAGTAAAGTAAAATACAAAATGCTATATAGTCAGTTATCCTTGGCTACATGTTAGCACACACATTGTGATGGTTATGCAGGAGTTATACACCCCTACCAGAGACGCCATGCCTCTATACCCATTAACTGTGTAGGAGAAGGATTACCTCTTCCCAATCAGAGTCACTCGGTTATTAGTGAACCTTTCCTATTAGGACATTTTAAATCAAGGCGCCCATAACTTTTTCGATCTGTAGCCATACATTATACAATGCAATATAGAGATGCATATTGGAAGTATTAGTACAATAAAGCCAGAATGGTCTTTCACATATAGTTTGCGGGTCGTGCACAAATTCCCCAAGATATTTAGAAATTGAGGATCCCAATACAGAGCACTCGGTTAGTAGATGCTTGGCGGTCTCCAGGCATTCAGGGAGGTTACATAAACAACATACTCGTTCAGTAGTAGAGATCTTTTTCCTGGATCCTAAGTTATACAGAGTTGGTAATTGCTCCAGGCGGAACAGAGTAATAAAGCGTCTGAGCCTTATGGAGGGGCAGAGGTACAAATAGGCTTGGGGTTTCATAAAATTATAGAGTCTATATTTAACAAAAGCACATGACTTTAAACTACTCAAGTGTGAGAATTTCTCTAACCAGTCCCAGAGGTCTACCTTTTTACCAAGCGCTGTTAAAACGTCCTGGGAACTTGTAAAGCCAACGGGAGTATGTCCTAGTATGGTATTACTGTCCTTTTATTACTAGAATTGCTAACACCTCCTCCAATACGCTTGAAATATTCTGCATCCTTGGAGAGCTTGACACTCCAGCCCCCCTCCATGCCCCCCTTCTACAATTGAGAAAGACGAGCCGTGGTTTAATAGCATCCAATCTGCCAATGAAGGCCAAAATCCACCTACTGCAGGATAAAATTGCCCCGAGGCAAAACCTCATCAAGGCCAAAGCACCTATTACAGATACTGCTTCACTCCCACACACAGACACTAATCCACCTACCAACTCTTTCCACTTAAGGGAAATTTCAGTAGAAGAAACCACTGTCATCCGGAAGCTGAAACTATCTAAATGCAAAGGCGACACTTGCCCAGCATCTTTTGTCTGACTGGAGACATCATAACTCCTTTGTCGTCAATGCTTCCTTCTCGACAAATTGTGTCCCCTCCAGCCTGAAAGAATCTTGGGTCCCCCTCTAATGAAAACAAATCTAGAACCCGCACAACTACTGCCCAATAACTATGGTACCCTTCCTGTTAAAGTTTTTGGACTGGGCAGCGTACAACCAAATGCAACTCTTCCTCGCATCGAATCAAATATTAGGGAAATGCCAATCTGGATTTCGAACGGGCCATGGAAACGATCGGCTTTGCTAGATTTGATCAATTGGACTATTTTAGAGACTCAGGCAAGGTAGCATTACTCCTTGACCTTCATCGGCCGCCTTTGACTTGGTGGACCACAAGACCCTGTGCCACCACCTCACCTCAGCAGCCAACTTCTCCAAGGATGCTATGACCTCAGTTTCCTCCTTCCTCAAAGGCAGATATTCAAGAGTATTCTCAGACCTGGCGAATGCCCTACCCAAACATCTACCAAACCCTTGAGGGACTCCATGTGAGTCTCCCCCACCTTATACAATATATTCACCAAACCCTTGTTCGACTTCTTGGACAACCTCTGTTTACACAAATTACGCAGACGACACACAAATTCTTCTACCTGTCTGGGTCACATGAAAAGTTTCTGCCCTGATCAATGAAATCTACCTGAACATTCAGACTTGAATGGCCATGAACAACCTCTGTTTAAACGATGACAAAACGGAAATTCTGGTAGTAGGGTTTCCCTGGATGCTAAAAAAAATGACCATTCCTGATCTGCATCAAAAACCCGGTTTCAAACTCTGAAAACATTGGAGTGAACCTAGATGGCTACCCTCTCTTCCTAAACAAGTAAATGCCATTGCCTCATCGGCCGCTTACACGGCTAAGCTTCTCAATGCAGCTAGGCAATAGCTTACACGGGCTAGCTGTCTGGCCACTGCCAGATCGATGACCAGAGCGAGACTCTACTACTGCAATGCTTTGTTTGCAGGCACTACTATTATTTGCAAAATGCAGATAATACAGCAACCATGCATTACGGTCAGCACTCAACATCTCCAGAAAAGACCAAATATCTGCAGCAAGAAAAGGCGCATTGACTCCCTATAAAAGTGAGGATCAACTTAAAAAAATCCTCACCATCACCCACAAATGCCTTCATAACACAGCACCGGCCTATCCGGCTCAAAAAATCGTCAAGGCTAAGCTAGCATGTACATATTTTCCTACTGCATATGTTTTGGGCAATGTATCATAAAAAGTGAGTTGGAAAATGCCAGAGACCCATTTGTGACTTAAATCTTTTGAATTTGTTCATGTTACTCTACAAACTTTTTTTTCTTTTTTTCCCCCAATTCTTTTCGAAGGGGTTGTGCTGAAAAGTCACGAGTGTGGGGTGCAGTGTTATTAAAGCCAAGGGAGATTATTGGCCCGGGATGGTCAACTGTCCAAGGCTGCAAAAAGATTGCATTTTGTGATGCCGTTAATCTGCCTTGACTGTCCCCTTTAAAAAGGTAGCCTGTTACTGTGAATTACCTGGTGAGGATTGGATGTTATTTTGCTTCATATACATGTCCTCCAGTTACATTCTGTTGAACCCATCAATTTATTTGCATGTGGTTGATGCCAAGTGTAAATGGCGTCGTCTAGAACACTTACAACTAAGCTGCCGCTCATGAAAGATAGTACTGAAGTAAGGGGATTCTGCTGTTGGTATTAAAAATAAAATGTGATCATTATAGAAAACATTACCTGCTCAGTATATAGTGGCTATTGAGTTTGTTGCTTTTGTGGTGCTGTGTTGGGTTTGTTATGTGGTGGTTGGGGTAACCGAAAACTAACTTTCATATTTTTGCAGGTTCACCTTGACGTTGCTGGTTGTGGATGCTGATCAGCTGAAGTTGCCCATATGCTATACAGTAGTAATTGCGGTTACTTGGAAATCCACCGTGGTTAAGGTGATTTTTGATGCCCTTTTCTACTAAAGGGTGTTGGTATGGATATCTGCAGCAGACCTTCTTAAGAGCTTCAAGCTAGTCAAACATCCTGTAGCATCAACCGCTTCACT
Source organism: Ambystoma mexicanum (assembly GCF_040938575.1). Lineage (NCBI taxonomy): Eukaryota > Metazoa > Chordata > Amphibia > Caudata > Ambystomatidae > Ambystoma > Ambystoma mexicanum. The sequence continues at coordinate 235,456,901 of NC_090934.1, forward strand.
TCCAGGTCACTAACTGGAAGCTGTGCCACATTTGCCAAGAACAGACTGACAAACTCGCTGTCCACATGGACAAATACAAATTTGGTGCAATTCTGTATAGGGCGATGTTCTCCTGTTTAGAGAGTGAGGACCACTTCCAACAAATTCTCCAGTTTGAAAGACTTAAAGGTCCATGCCCAGTAGCATCATACTTGTAGACTAAATGATCTTATCGCTTGCTCATGAGCAGAAAGCGAGCACTCCAGATCAGTGATCACTGTTTGGAAAAGGTAATTTTTATTTCTGTGAAATAGTTTAAACACAACAAACCGTACATGTTTTTTCTTTATACACAAGAATAAAAAAAAATCAGATGAGGGATAACAAATACGACCATACAGTTTTAAACACTTCAATATATTTCCATCTAGGAAATGTATTTCCATAACTATGTTGAGATTCCCTATAGGAATTAATTTATTCTCAACACTAGTTTCAAGGTCACATTCTGAAAGTACTGAGAGCCTTCCAACATGGCTCACCTCTGTAGACAACCTGCTGGGACATGTCTCCATAAAGCAACAGCAGTCAAAGTAGACTAACTCTCATGGAGAGTTGAAAGAATCTTGGAGATGCGTTACCGGTGGGGTTGAGTGCCAGAGCCACAGTTAATGAAAACAAATGTTACACTTGATTATTGGACCTGCACAAACATGCAGGAATTGTCAAGTGATTAATCCAAAGAGATGGTCATTAGTAGTCTCCTTTTCTGAATTGGCTAGCCACAATCGGGAAACGAGGTTAGATGGTGAAACTGCATTTGCTTGTCTATCTCACCAACCTTATTACCCCAAAATGGAACAACTCAGCAGCAGGGTCCACTGTACCTAACCTCTAGGGGTGTAACGAATAGTAGATTTAATTATTTGACTGAATAGTTGGATCAGTATTTGGCTTGCGCTGAAAAGTTGCCTTTTTAATAAAGTTATGTAGACAAAACGCTTTAAAATATGTACGTCCATTCTTGTATTTCTCTTTGTTGTTGACAGATGTTTGTGTAAACCATAAAAGGAATAAAGCATACAAAAATAAACAGTTCATGAACAGCACAGTTGCTATTTGGGTGCTTTCAGTTGCTAGTTTGATTCAAATGTTCGTTTTGGGCCTGCTCGTATTTAGCCTTCTGGCTCCAACAAGGTACCAAGACAAAAGGAGTCATCAATTGGCACGCAGTTTACTGCTGACGTTTTACTGAATACAAACCTTTGAGGTGCTAAAACCATGCCTGCTACCTGTGGTACTGGGAGGAGACATTTGACAATGTGTCTTCATTTTGTTTGTGGTGTTTTAGGGCATGGTAGAGAATGCAGAGTCCTCCCTGGTTCTCGGCTGACCCCATGGGGAACGGACAGTGCTGGATTGGCATGGGCATGTTCGGTTTACTTATTTGCTTTACTTGTACATCAGCTTGATCCAATGTTTCTAAATTGTACACTGTATCCTCTTGATTAGACAAATATCCCTTGCTAATGCTGAGTGGAATATATCTGCTACCACAGGCTGGGGGCAGTTTGGTAAAAAACAGTATTTTGTAAACTCAAATCTATTGGATAGCCACATTCTTTAGTAACATCTGTCACTTTTCCCCAATTCAAACGACTCATTTTGGCAACATTAAGTTGTATGGGAGTCTGTGTTTCGATATTACAAGTGCACTGTGGTGGTTATGTCCATCTCTGCACAGAAGACAATTCACAGGCGAGACCAGCAGTGTAGTTTATTGCTACCTGGTCCAGACCCGTGGGTTAGGTGCATAAGATAGATATTTGGTGGGTGTCTGCACAAGAGAGAACAAGAGCACAAACACTGGTTCCCCCAAGCCCTTAGGCCAGCTCTTCCAGCACCTCCAGCCCAACGGTTTTCCTTGGCACCCCAACCCCTCAACACTCCACAGCTAATGCATTCCTGCAATGTCGCCATCCCTGACCTCACAAAGTAGAACGCGCACCTGCGTCACACTTCCCACTGAGCCATTTTACTTGCTTTATAACCTTGGCCTGCGGGCTGAATCCATATCTACAGCAGGCACATTACCTCCTGAGCCAGTCTACTATGTTTTGGAACGTCCTGGGATCTCTGCAGCAGTTATTCTTCCACTTTTAATAGTTGGTGGGATTGGAACCTGTAACTTTCAGATTTCTCACAGGTCATCAGCAAATCAATAGGCCCATAAAGAAAATACAATTTTCCAAATAGCGATTTGTTCCACCTCCATGGTTTTCAACAGCAAAATTCAGAGGACACCAGACACATTTTCAATATTTAGACTTTTGCTTCAGCTCACCCCTCCCCAGCAAATCACCAGATGTAAGTCTGTCTGTGCAGCACATGAAGGGCAAGGACTTTGTTTTCACTTTCACGCCTCTGCTTTGCTTGTGGCAGCAGCATTTGTTTGATCCTTTTAAAGAATTAACATAGCATGCCTGGTTCCAGGCATGCAGTCAAAGCAGTACTTAATATATTGTGTTTTGGTGAGTGCAGAGAAGAGTGCGATCACACATTGTACCTGTCCTACTCTGCATTGTGAACATTGTATTGTTTATAAAGTGCACCGGGCCCTGCGCCAACTGGCCTTTTGAACTTGGATTGCTGCTCCCTCTGCCATCTGCAAGCTGTGACGGATTGCATCATAGCTCCTTCATTTCCCCACTCCAGAGAAAACATTCAAATACTGGCCAACGCGCGTCAGCGAGTAGTGCGATTGCAGTCTAGCAGGAGAACTGTTAACAAAGAATTAAGTGGAGTGAGTTGTGCATACTCCCCAACGAAATCCTACGTGTTTGCTTTGTGCAGCAAAGCAATGTGCCATGGCAAGCAAACGTGCATGCCCACCAGTTTCAGTGCATTCCTGTGACGCCACTAATCCAAAAACGGTGCTTCTTTCTTGTGGCACAAACTAAAACCACGTCTTTTTGTTTTTTTGGTATTACTGACTCATTAATGGAGTGCTCTGAGACTCCCCCCCACCCCTCCTTGTTACTTACCAGTTTCTATTTGGTTGTATCATGATACTATCTGCAGTCTTAAATTAGTTGTTGAATTGAAGTCTTCAGAGATTCTTTGGTTGCACCGCAGATGGTAACTGAAACGGGTCAATAAATTGGCACAAACTTATCAATCACCTCAGACCCGTTGCGATTTGAGTTGTCTTATAGTAAGGCGGTATATTCCTCTTTGAATTTCTTTTGAAGAGGTGGCACTACCATACCAGTCCCTGCTTAGTGCGGTGGCTACTACAATAATGCACTTTTTGTGGTTTGTTCCAACACGGCTGATTTAAAGCGGATTTTACAATGGTGGTAGTGACCTTGAGAATTATGTTGGGACTGCAGAAACGGAGAACCTTTGTTTTTCTCATGTTCCCATATAATCTAAATGACGATGGCTGGCTCTCCATCTTGCTATATGGAGGAACTATGATTTCTGGCCATACTGGTCTCATCAGGCACGATAAGTAGGCAGGAGCAGCAAATGGGAACGCTGTCACCTGAAGCTGAACCGGTCACTCGTGTTTCGTCATCTTTGATAATGGAAGATTTGGACATTATAGCCAGCATGGCTCCCATTTCTCATTCTGCACAAAAAGCGCCACTTGAAAAGAATTCCTCAGGAATCAAGACGGTTACCCTTGCATATTACCAATTGTGTAACCTGCCAATGCTCAACAGAAACTCAAGAACCCCTGGCCATCACTACGGTTATGGATGGCAGTGTCGGAAGTATATTTACGGCCCGGGGTCCCATGGATGGATGGTTATGAGCAGTAGTGGAAGTTAATTCCTCATGTCATTCAATGACACTGGGCCTGCACACATTTGGGGACAGTATATCTAATAGTGTACCCTCAATGAGAAATCGGCATTGGACTCTAACCCGTGGCTTACCTTGTTAAACTCGAGCTTGAACTCTGTCTTTCAAATGCGACACAACTGCATTCTCCTAAAACATGTAACTCCGTGTTGAAAGCAAGCAAACAATTGAAGGAATTCAATCCATCGGCACAGAGCCCTTTCATGAACCACACTTTTCTAATGGACTTATTCAATCATATAAGGTGACTAAATTCCATTGGCTCTGACTATATTGGCCATATCAAGCTTCCTGAACTAGATAGTTAATCAAATTGGGTGTTAGCAGAATTTGTATTCCCAATAATTGTGGACGTTTTTGCTCCTGCCACAAATAACTGTTGCAAGCAGAAATTACCCCCCTCCCCTGCCCCGACCGAGTTAATTCAGCCAGTTATGCCACAGGCTGAGAAAAGGCCCATGGCAAGTAGTCACAACATGAGTCTCCCCCTTTTTAAAAACCTGACAGGAAGCTATCTACTTTTCAGGAAAAAGCTTTGGATCCCATATTCACTGGGAGGTGGAAAGTGGCACCTGCATAAAGAAGCTTACATTAGATGGCCATCCTGGAATACTTGGGGTTTCTGGTCTTTTTTAAAATAAATTAAATAATCCTGACGGTTTCGCTTTCATTACCAACAGTGGCTGTGCAATGAATTTAAGATTGATGGATATACTTTACTACCCTGCCCAAACCATGGATCGTGGCTGCCCTATTTAGGAGGAGGATGGGGGGGGGGGCAATTGGTGCAAGTGCCCATTTTAAGTTGAATATGTAGCGGGTCCCGCTATTCCACAAGTACCATCTGAGAATGCCTCCATGTCATCAAAGAAGACTTTGATTATCAATTTGTATGATCCCACCCCCATGCCGACGGGCTAGATTATAAATCAATTGGGAAGACAATTGAGAGGCTCTTATCAAGTGTTTGGAGCAGTACCCTGGTAATATCATAGCGGGGGATTTTAATGCTAATTTCTACCGTTTCGACTGTTTGAACATTAAAGATCTTTGTAGTAGCACTTGGTCTGATGGAAATCCTAGATCTAATCTTGATTATGTCTTCACTAGTGGTACCTGCCAGTGTTGCATGGGTCTGTAGATGATGTGCAGGTCGGCGATAGCCGTTTTATGTCATAACCTCCTATTTGTGAAAAATCGGATTTTTCAATCTCCTATACTGATGGCACAGGGCTGGACCCCGCTCCACCCCTCTGCAGGGTGAATGGGTGGGGTTTGTTAAATTTCACTATCACAGGTACAACCCCAAACTGGTATGCAGACCGTGGGCCAACATTTCAGCACACCACTTTTATGGGGCTGGAGCCAACCCCAAATATACAAACACACTCCCAAAAAAAAATCTAGAATTGGCCTCTTGGTGTGGGATCGGGTCTGTAACTTACTAATTTTACTGACCTCAGCAATCACGCACTTCTTATGTGGTCAGAAAATTATATTTCATGCGAATATCTGGAAAAATATAAGTTAATTAACAAGGGAGTTGCATTTTATGGTTGGATCACGCTGTCGGGAAGCTTAATCGGGCACTTGGCTCAATACGAGTCAGAGCAGTTATTGATAGAACATAATTGTGATGTACAAGCTATGATTACATTTGTGACTTTGCATTGAATAGAATAAGGTGTGATAAAGGCATCTTTAGCATGGTTTGAAAAGAAATATGTTTCATAGAGCGACTGCCTGGGTTAGGAGGCTAACCATCATGCCTTTAGTCAGACCGAGCAAAGCACTTGGCCACTTTATCGTTCCAAGTGTTGTTTATACCAAAAGGTTTTGGTATGATCATTGATACTGCACACGATCACCACCAAAGTGGTCCCCTGACGGCTCTGAAAGGAGTGTGGGGTAGGTTAGTAGGGAATAGCGGGAACAGTTAGACAGAGTTGTGATGTCCTGTTGACTGCTTCAGTTCGGTTTGCACTGCCCGCGGAGCTTAGGGGCGATTTACGGCTCTGTAGACTCCCATGTGCTGTTGGTCGGGACTATGTGTGGTTTGTTTTCTTGTTGCAGTGAAGTACATGTGGATTGCTGTGCAGAGAAGAGGTTGCGTTTTAGTAACTTAAAGGAATAGTGCGCTCAAAAATGTTATTGTCCAGAGCGTTCGGGCATGTGGTTTAAAGCAAACTGAACGATCGTAAAAACATTTCCTATGCACCTTAGCATAGTTTTCTGCACTTTTACACATGCGAAATCATGCAGCGGGCATGGCCATCTTGTGCTAATCTTATCCATTGCTGCATCGCCCTAAGTTGAACTGCCCTTGTGGCACTAAATCATATTCCCGCCCTTGAAGCTGACATCACTAGACATGTATGGCCTATTTCACAATGTGAATGCACGTCTCGTGTCATTCCCCACCCCCCCCCCCTCTATCAATAGCAGTTCGCACCTGTGGCCCTCCCCTCCCAAGGGGGCTGGCAGGGTGGGAATGGCCAAATGGCCAAGGTGCCAAACACCATGTACACTTCAAAGGTATCCTCTGCACAGGGGCGATTGCTCACATGGGCTCCCCAGACCCTGTGTCTCCGGGCAGGCTCCCCTGAAGCAGGCAGCGCCCTTGCAACCCACATGTGTCTCCATTCAGCAGTGTTCCGGCACTTTTCTGCATCACATACACACCCACTTCTCTAATTCCCTTGATAGTTATCCTGAGAATCTCTGTGAGCACGGGAAGTCAACTCGAGATCGTGCTACCTGTTCTCCTGCTACTAACTACCCTGCTTGCTGAATCCAATTGTTTGTCGGTCAAGGTAAGGGCAGGTCACCTAATCGGCAATTTCTGATCTCAAAATTTCTATCCATTTCGAACGAATGTACCTAGTAGTGTAATGTTCATTAATCTCAATGACTTTACCATTGTCTACTGTTTAAAGTCTTGTAATCTCGATATAGAGCAAATTCTGTCAGTGTCAATCGTGATAGAATAGCATCTTTCACGAACCATGTCTATAGAAAAGCTTGATATAATCCCATCAACCTAATGTATTCTGTAGAATTTTGTTTGTAATTATGTGTACTTTTTTTATACAGATTTTCCAAGAAAGCCTACTTGTATGGTTTTTGGTTGCAGTTCTAGGAGCCATGTCAAATTCCCGATAAGTATCGATATAACCCCTTCAGTGCCAAGGACGAGCTATCTCGTCAGTGCCAAGGACGAGAGAGCTCGTCCTTTTTGGCACTCCGTTTTGAGCGATCCCTGTAAAGCAGGGATCGCTCAAAACAGTAATCCAACCACTGGGCTATGTGAGGGGGCGGGGGGGCTATGTGAGGGGGCGGGTCCCCCCCCTCACTGCCAGGGAGCTGGATTGCCTTCAATTTCACATCGGCGTGCGTAAAGCACGCCGACGTGAAAGTAATTTTCACCGCAGCAGCCATTTCGGGCTGCTGCAGTGAAAATAAAAGGTGAGTCTTCACCTTTCTACCCCTGGATCTCCGGCTGTATTTCAAGCTGGAGATCGAGGGAGGTGTTGTTGGAAAGGGGAGATTCTCCCCTTTCCAACGACAACCTTTGTGATAGCATTGCTGCTCACGGATCGGGTGCAGGGCGCTCGATCCTCAGGCAGCAATGCCCACTAGACTCCAGGGATGTCTTTGAATGCGGGGGGGGGTAGGTGGGGGCTGCTCACAGTAAGCAGCCCTCTTCCTCCCCCTGCCCCCCAAAGCGTGGGTGCACATATCTGATAAACCCTGGGGGTAGATGGCTGATAGTCTGCCCCCAGGGAAGGGGGAAAAATACAAATATTTAAAGAAAGCAGCTGGGAGGGGGCTGCCCCCTGAAAGGGTGGTGGCCCTCCCCCTCCCACACCAAGTTGAAAGGGGGGCCACCCCTTGTAGCCCTCCCTGGGGGCAGATTTATGCCCCCAGGCAGGAGTACATGAGGTGCCCCCCCATCCAATTGGGGGGGCACCAAGAATTAATGCCCCCCTTGGGGGCAGATGGCTGATCATCTGTCTCTAGGGAAGGGAGCATAATGGAAAAAAGGGGAATTTTGGGTGGGAGTGGGGGGGCCACTAGCCATCAGGGATTTATTTTACAGAAAAGGGGGGTGGCCCTCTCCCCCTCACCCCAAGGGGAAACGGGGGCACCCCTTGTAGCCCTCCCTGGGGGCAGATTTATGCCCCTAGGCAGGAGTACATGAGGTGGCCCCCCATCCAATTGGGGTGGGGCACCAAGAATTAATGCCCCCCTGGGGGCAGATGGCTGATCATCTGTCCCCAGGGAAGGGAGCAAAATGGAAAAAAGGGGATTTTTGGGTGGGAGTGGGGGGGCCACTAGCCACCAGGGATTTATTTTACAGAAAAGGGGGGTGGCCCTCTCCCCCTCACCCCAAGGGGAAATGGGGGCACCCCTTGTAGCCCTCCCTGGGGGCAGATATCTGCTCCTAGGAAGGGGCATCTGCCCCCAGGGAGGGCTGAATGAGATGTCCCCCTGCATTTGGTGTGGGGGGAGAGGGTCACCCCCCATTACATTAGAAAATTACCTGGCGGTTTAGGGTGCCCCTCAGCCCGCCCTAAAGTGTAGTGAACCATTTTCCATTTTTTTATTTGTTTACGAAACTTGCTTTGGCGCAGAGGGGCACATTGTTGTGCCAATCTGGCCCCAGGGTGCTCACACCTTACTGCCCCACCTGCTGGGGGGCCTGTCCCACATATTTTTGGTGGCCCTCTCCCCCCCAACCCAAATGGAGGGGGGTACCTCACGCAGCTGTTTGTAGGAGGCCCAGGGAGGCCTGCATGAGGTGCCCCTGCCACCCATTTGGGGTGAGGGGGGAGAGGGCCATCAAAAATTGTGGGACAGGCCCTTCAGTGGGTGGGGCAGTAAGGGTTGGGCACCCTGGGGCCAGATTGGCACAACAATGTGCCCCTCTGCACCAAGGCAAGTTTCGTAAACAAAGAAAAAAATGGAAAATGGTGGACAGCATTTTAGGGGGGGCTGTGGGCCACCCCATAGGGACGGGTAATTTTCTAATGGGATGGGGCATTGGCCCCCCCAACCCACCTGCAATGGAGTGGGTGCCATGTCATGCAGCCCTCCCTGGGACCAGATATCTGCTCCTAGGAAGTGACGCCTGAACCCAAGGAGGAAGGCAGAACAGCGCCCCCCTTTATCTGCCCCCAGGGAGGGCTACATGAGATGCGCCGCCCCTCCAATTGGGGTGGGGGTGGAGAGGTGCAACCCCTTCACATTAGAAAATTCCCCAACGGTGTAGGGTGTCCCTCAGCCCACGCTAGAGGGCAGCCTGCCATTTTGAATTATTTTCTTTGTTTACTAAACTTGCCTTGGCGCAGAGGGGCACATTGGTGTGCCAATCTGGCCCCGGGGTGCCCAGACCTTACTGCCCCACCCACTGGGGGGGGCCTGTCCCACAATTTTTGGGGGCCCTCTCCCCCCTCACCCAAAATAGGTGGCAGGGGTACCTCATGCAGGCCTCCCTGGAGGCAGATATCTGCCTGTAGGAAGGGGCAAATGGGTTTTCAGTGGGTGAGGGGAGGGGGTGAGGTTCAGTAGACCACCAGGGATGGCTTGCAAGGGGTGGGGCATGCTTGACAATTATTTGTTTTTGCTGGTGTGACCGTAGGTAACGCATGTTTTTTGTTTTGTGTACAGCTTTCTCTATGCAAGCAGCTGCAACGTTATGTGAGTACTGTTTTGTTATTATTCTATGGTTGGGGCCCACTGTCAGTGGGGTGGGTGAAGCTGGGGCTGGATTGTTGGTGGTGTGGGTGGGAATGGACCATCTGGGCAGATATGTTGGTGGGCTGGGACACAATCGCAGGGGCAGGCCACAAATTGTCCCCCATGCCAGCAGAACATTGGTGTTTCACTGGGAGCGGATCCCTCCCATGTGGGTTGTTCGTCTGCAAGCCCAGGCTCCACCTCTGGCTGTGCTACGTTACAGATGTCACCTCCGGGGAGGAATGGGGATCCTACTGGGGCTCCCTGGAGCGGCTGCTATGCTTAGGGGACGGTACACTCGCATGGTACATGGATGTCCAAGGCCAGGGACATCACCTCCAACCATCCTGGAGTTGCGGCTGGGCTGCATTACAGCTTTTCCCTTCAGGGAGGTATTGGCACACTGCTGAGACTCCCTGGTGGGGAGAAGCTGTAACGCAGTGCAGCCAGGGCTCCAGCAAAGTCGGCGGTAATATCCCTGGCCTTGGGCACCTTTCTCCCATGTGGGTCTTTGCCGGGGGTTCTGGGTATTATATTCTGCCCGATTTGCGCAAGTCAGACCTCTGCGGATTCCCAGGGGTGTCCTCTTTTCAGAAATGCATGGGGTTCCCTGTTTTCCTTGGTGGCTTGGACACCCTAGGCCCATATCTGTATGGTGTGCCCGTCTGGAAAAATCGTGAAATTCAGCTATCAGAACAGACTTGGGGTTACCTGTGTTCTATGCTTTCCCCTTGGCGCCCAGGTAGGTGCACCCACACATGTGAGGTACCGTTTTCATCGGTACACGTATGGGAACGCGGAAGGTATGACATTTGTTGTGTTTGTGTGGTTTTCATAATGTTTTGACACATTTGCTGGTGCCCTTTGTCACACAACCCTTTAATTTCCCAAATGTGCCCTACATTTAGTCGCTACTTTAGGCACCATACACTTTTGTAACCTGCACAATTCACCTACCCTTGAAAAGGTCTGCCTGAGCTCTTTCAAAAAATGTATGCTTGCCGTTCCTCACCACATTGCTTTTCCTGATTTATACGTGCTAAGTACGTCTGTTCAGGCCGTAAACATAAAACTTCTGTGTACCATGGCTCAGTGTTTGGCTTGTGGTATTGCTTGTTTTGTGAAACACTACAAAAAATGTGTGCTTTCCAAACTACAAGAGTCGGGGGAATGTAGCGGAGCATTGCTTTTCTCAAAATTCATAGAAGCCATTGGCGTACCAAGCCAACCATGTCCACCACATACCCTTTTTTCGGTAATTTTCCCACTTTTTCCCCATCTATGGCATTTTCCCCTACCTAGTTGTTGCCCGACCTGCGCAAATCATCCCTTCCTAAACATGGAATTTTGTCTACTTTTCAGAAATTTATGTCTTTCTGTCCTCCAATTCGGCTTTCCTACCCTTTTCTGCCATTCCGTCCATGCATGTCCAATTGGCAAAAATGGGCAAAATCGTCTACATCTCACAAAATGGTTGATAACCACATACAAATATTTTTTTTCCGTTTCCACTCACCCTGTTCTAGAAAGCCAGGAAATTGGGGAATTCAGCACCACAAAACATTTGTTCCTAGCTCTTACAAGGAAAAAAACACAGGCTTCTTTGTACATCATTTCATTCGCATTTTTAGAAAAAACACATTTTCGCCCTTTTTGATTATTTTCTCTCACCCCCCTACAGCAACCTAGGATTCCTGGGTGGCATTACGACCGCCTACATGTGCGAAAAAAAGAGGCCAAATTTGGCAGATATATCTCGTGTAACAAAAAAGTTACAAGGCATTGAATGGCCACATACCGAAATCACCAAAAAAGGCCTTGGCACTGGGGGGAAATACCCATGGCACTTAAAGGGTTAAGAGAATGGGTTCGACGTTGTGGCTTTCCAGTGGACGAGCTTGAAAGTAGAGTTGTGGCTGTCTTGGGAGACAAGAGGGCTAATCGATTCTGCAGGCCAGATATGTACGACTAATGGCAGTACACAAAAAAAGCAATGCTTCCCAATCCAATGCCAACTCTATTTGTGCACACACTGCCTCATGTGAGTCCCGTATGATGAATTGCATATTTACCATATTGTATTACCTTGTAGCTATACAACATTTTACTACACATCTGTCCCTGGTTTATATAGCATTATAGAAAGTAATTATGATCACAGAAAACAATGCCTTAGTGCCCTTCAAAAGAAGCATCTTTTCGTAATCGTGTGCTTGACATGTCCATTTTTTAGGAGAGCATTCTAACTGGAGCACAGACACTCGCAAGTGACGACAACACCGACAAGTCCAGTATACAAATGGTGAGCCCTACAGATTTGAAGGTGATCATATTATCAAGAGTTGGGTCTTCCCACATGTCTAATGCAAATCAAATTTTCCCTTTTGCCACTTCGTGACAATGCACTGAAAATGAAGGAGCAAGAAACTGTATCCGTTCTTTTCCTCGTCAACTTGTAGCACCTACCATGTTTTTCTTTTTTACTTTCAATTATGAGAATGCATTATGCTTTGAATTTAAAATAATATGAAATTGTTATGTATCCGGTCGGTTATTTACACTGTCATTGAAGTGTTTCTCTTTGTGTTCCATTGTCTGCATCCCATTGGCCCTCATTACGACCCAGGCGGTAAGGGGTTTACGCCGGCGTAAACTTCGCCGACCCTTACCGCCTGAGTACGAGTTCCCGTAGCGCCATGGTGATTTTACCGCCTGCTTTTTGCAGGCGTTAAAATCCATGGCGCTAAGGGACCTTGTTGTTAATTACGCCACCGTAATTTACGGTGGCGTAATTAACGCCTTCCACCCTCCCATTATGCCGTATGGGGCAAAAATGGGAATGGGGAAGGGTAAATGGGGATTGGGGACTTACCGCCCCGCCAAGGTCGGAATGGGGCGGTAAGTCCGCCAACCACCATGGCGGAGTTGGCAACTTAGCGCCATGGACCATGGTGCTAATAGCACCATGGTTCTCCGCCAAGGTCGTAATGAGGGCCATTGTCTCTGTTCCGTTTCGCGGTTTTCATCCATACTGAAACAAGTGCTGTTACAGGGGGATGCTGGTACCTCGACTATAATTACATCATCCTTTGGAGCTGGTCCAGAGTATGAGGTATGCGTACTGACAGTTCCCAAGAATGAATGAATGAAAGAAAGTATATCCTACATAGAATACTATCAGAGTGACATTCATATAAACGTGCATTCTTTCATACATTTATCATGTCAGTCCCAACGCTACTAATCCTCCCTAATGCTGAATACATTGCAAAAATGTTTGAGGGCAAAATTAGAATCAGTATGTTTGGCACAGTGATCACTGATCGAGTACACTTGCCCTCAATCGGGTGAAAATCAAAATGTATATTTTGATTAAATGGCGTACACTGTTTACGAGGTTGGTTATGTATGTATGTAAGGGATGTGTGCAATGACAGATTTTAATTTTAAAAATGTTTGATTATTTTTTTTTAAATCAATGTTCTATTCAAGGAATGTGTACAAGGTCGGGAATTAGAAGAGGAGGCACATGGATCAGAGGTGGTGGACCAGCTTACTGGTGCAGTCGTTACAGAGAGAGCCACAGTTTCACAGAAAATCAGGAAAACAAGGGTAAATAGCTAACTTTTTATTTTGTTTTCTCAGTGTTTGTGCTGGTGTTTTCTCCATAACACATTTAAAGTGCTATCTACTGTATGTGTGATTCACATTGAACATATAACCCATCTCCTAGAGGCCCAGAAGCAAAAGAAGTATAAAGACACAGACAACAAATGAAACCAATGATGCAGCTTGCCAAACAGATTTCACCATGGAGCAACTACTATTTGAGGCGCAGCATGGTCCAGTCAATAAGCGGACTCGAGATGCTTATGTCCAATGGCAGTAAAATGTATTGAATGTGACCGGCGAAGCCAGCAAAGTGTTGTTGGACCATTGCTACAATGCGAGAGCTCTACAAGATGAAACTGAATATAATGAAGAATCGTTGCAATTCCTCGAGGACCACTTTACACAATCTACACCAGCAAAAAAAAAAAAAAAAGTCCACCCAATAAACATTAATTATTGACGGTTTCTCCAATTCGTGTGCAAATAACATCAGCTGAACTAACAGACTGAAGCGTCAACGCAATTGTCTGATGAACTTGCCAAATATCTCAACTTCAGTTTGCCTAGTTCGGTTGAAATGTCCACCAGTTGAGTACAATCCTGCAGGACGATTCGTTCATAAAGGAGCATAAATACATTGTATTCGACAGCTGCCTGGTGGAGATTATACTGATGCTGAAATACGCATTCCGGGAGGGGCACAATATGTGTGGAACCATTGGCGATTGTGACTCGTGTAATACAAGGCACTAACCTGAAAATACAAGACACCTGTGCCCACCTCATACATTTTCAAGGTCCGCTCAACTGATGCTAGTCCAAGTGCCAGCTGGTGATCTACTGTGTTCAGCAGCTCTATTTTTCAGTGACTGTCCAGTTTCTGTGAATTTGTGTGACTTCAGTTCCTTGCTAAAACGCAGTACTACAAATATCAAAGAAAATTTCTATTTCCCGCTATTAGTCCAGCCTGGAAAATTGAACTAATGTCAATCGAAAGGACCTTCTCTGGAAAGGGGTTCAGGCTAGCTGACGATGGACAGTGTAACAGCCCCGGACTTTCAGCAAAGTACTGCACTTACCACTTTCAAGACATGGAAACTAAAACAAATTGTTAGTTCGGAGGTCGTGCAGTTGTCCGAATGTACATCCTCAGTGGCCATGGAGAAACATGGTTTCATAAAATCCGTCAAGCAGCTTCAATCGAGGAGAATGCGAATAGACCTCATAGCCACTGACAGACATGTTTCGATAGCAAAGGCCATGCGAGAGCAGTTTCCAAACATTCCCTATCAATTTGCTGTATGGCATGTTGCCAAATCAATCAATAAAAAAATCACAGCTGCAGGTAAAAAAAAAGTTCTGAAAATATTTTAGCGGTCCCAGTCTTTCAGCAACCATCTTTAGTGGAGCTCCAAAACTTGTGATGGGTCTGTTGAAATTGTGCTAGAAAAATGGCACTCATTGATGCACCACTGTGCCAACTTTCATTCGTGGACTGAAAACCAACATTTTCCCAAATGGGCACATGGTTGTTTGTCAGAAGAACAGGAATGCAAGAAGAAGTGGTTAGTTCCATCTTCACCTCCACACAAATCTCTTGAGAAGATCATGTTTAATAAAACTCTTTCAAGAGACCTGAAGGGACTCACAGAATTCTGTCACACCGGAGATTTGGAGGTGTTCCACAATATTTGCCTGAAGTACAGGCCCAAGAGGTTGCATTTCGGCATAGACGGTATGAAATATCTAACATTACTAGCGGTATTAGCGCATAACGAGAACATAGGTAGACATCAATCGAGAACTACAGGAAACTTTGGGATGCTTTGTTACACAATGGCCTTTGCAAAAAGAAGCAAAAAATAGGTTGACAAGCAGATATATCAGGAAATGGAATTCCATTTTGTGAACGATCTCACTTTGACTGTATTGGACATGCCCACTCATGGGCACTCATTAGGACTCCGGCGCTAAACCATGGTGCTAAAAGCACCATGGTCCATGCCGGAGTCCGCCATGGAGAAAGGGGGAATTACCGCCCCATTCCAAGGTTGGCAGGGCAGTAATTCCCCCTTTCTCCATGGCTCTTCCCCATTCCCATTTTTGCCCCATAGGGCTCAATGGGAATGGGGAAGGCGGCAATTACGGTATCCAGACCAGCCGTTCAGGTCGGGAGCCGCAAAGGGACCTCGTAGTAAGGTGTTAAGAGGTTAACGGCGCCGCAGCCTTTTACGGCGCCGTTAACCCGTTAACACCTGGGTCCTAATGAGGCCCATGGAATCGATCTTGATTTTGTTCTTAGGACTCACATTGCCACAAAACATTGCAAACGTGCCCTGTCCACCAAGAGGACCTCGTTGAACAGTGGACTTTCCATTTTAAGTGATTACCAACGGTGTGTATCTTCCACAATGTTTGTACAATGTACATGACCACTTGAAATCTATTTTACTTGAATTTCAAAGCTAATAAAACGTCCAAATTGCCTTTTCAAAGGTATCCTTTGTCAATTTTGTTTTGTTGTTGCAAGAAGTACCTGTTCCGGCATGCCATACAGTGTAACTCTGTGTACTCTTGCTTACCACTTTCGGTCCGCTCTTGTTGGTCCTTCACTGATCAGGGCACGAGAGGGTCAGATGGATATCAGCATGAAAGCAACTGCAGGGTCTGCAGTTGCTTTAGCATGCCCGTGCCCAAATAGATGGAACAAATACGACTCCCACTAAGGAATGAGACCTATGCAAAATAACAAACTTGGCATGCAAGAGCTAATGACTGTAAGCAAAACACTGCATAAAAGGGTGCTATTGGTGTGAAATGGGTGCATTCCGACCAATATTTTTATGGGGCCATATGTTAGGGGTTGTTGCTATCGGATGCCTTATCAGAAGGGCTGATCTTTTCATTTGCAGCCTTACATTTTCAAACACCGTGGGGAGAGGTTTTAGTGTTACCAAAATATATGACCACTCTAGATTAGGTATATGGTCGGTGCATTTGAGGTGGTGATGTCGAAGAGTAAAATAGAATTCACGGTAGCGTGGCATTGGTGGATGCCAGCAAACAATTTATTTTTTTAAAATATTTCAAGTTCCTTGGGAGTGAAGGTCACTGTGTTGGATGTTGCTTGTTGCCTGTTCACACCAATGCATCGTGTACAGTGTGCTTATGAATTGTGGCTTTCCATCACCAAAAGGAAAGTTAGCATGGGTGCTCCTTTTGAAGGTTCAATTGTTGTTTGTCCTCTGAAGAAAGGGAGTATTCACTTTGGAATGAATGACAGGAGGTTTATAATACTCACAACAATGATAACGGTCACCATTTCAAAACTGGAAAAAGTAACATGTAATTTCATTTTATGAAAACCGCTCATCTGAGCGGACACCCTGTATTATGCCAAAAGTATGTAAATACCAAATATAATGTAAGTTTTACTGTAGATTAGTTCATAGACGAATGAGTCAAGGTTTCATTTTCTGACCGTTATTGCTGGATTACATTGTAATGGGTTGTTGGTTGGGGCAGATTGTGACAACCTGCAAAAACAACCTCTATGTATTTGCCCAGACACATGGGCAGTCCAGCACTGAAATGCATGTAGCCAATTTCTGGGTTCCTCCATGTTGCACCAACGCCAAGTTTGTTGCTAACATTCCGTTAAAATGCTGTTTATGTCTTATAGTAATTCAGCTTCCACTATCCCATTCAATTGCGAGCTAAACGTACTCCACAGCACTGACCTCTCAAGCACATTGTGTAGTCAAACTTTCCACAATGTTTCTCTGTGTTTCCATTGCTTCTGGTTTGTGTTAATCATTAGTTTTCACACGGAGCAGTATTAATGGTTAAATGGATACATTGGACTATAGAACGGTTATTGAGACACATTTCTGCTATGTTTTTTACAGCTACAGCCTACCATTCTGCGAATGTCATAGGTTCCATATACCAGTTGATGGCTTCTTCAGCAGGCAGTAGCAGATGCACCTAAATGGCTGGATTACTATTACGCTGTTGTGGGACAATCGCCCCAGGCTGATCTGCCCTTTCATGGTACCAGTGACCAGGAGCAACCTGACATTGTTTATGGTAGTCTAGCAAGAACCTGATACCGAAGCCTTGCGATTCATGGTGCGTCCAATGCACATCTTCTACCGAAAATGAACACTGTGTGCCTAATAATAAGCAATAGACGTTCGAAAACAAAGAAATACATTTTTTTGTTAAATATGGAAATTGGCTGCTGATCTCGGAGCATTTATTGTGAAATAAAAGTACATTATAAATTGCAGAGTATTAGTGTTACCTTTTTAAAAATAGTGTTTTCTATTCCGATTTGGCACGCGCTGTGAGAGGATGTGTGTTGATATTCTGGGTTCTGCGTCAACTAATGTTAAGACGTAGGTGATGACTGGGCGTGTTTTGGCTATGCTGCCCACTAATGTCATGAATATAGGGGGAGAATATCGCTAGGAATAGTGATGTCAGCTTCAGGGGGATATGATTTAGTGCTGCAGGATCACTTGAACTCAGGGCAATGGATAAGATTTGCACAAGATGGCTGCCCCTGCTGCCTGATCTCGCATGTGTAAAAGTGCAGAAAACTATGGTAAGGTGCATAGGAAATATTTTTACGATTGTTCAGTTTGCTTAAAACTAAATGCTCGAACACTCAGGACAACATTTTTGAGCGCACTATTCCTTTAAAGCAACAAGTACAGAACTTGGAAAGCAGGGTGGAAGAAGCGGCAGGCCGTGCCAAATGGAACAATGTGCAGATTATTGGACTACCCGAAGGGGAGGAAGGCCAGAACCTGACCAATTACATAGAGAATATGCTAATGCAAGAAATAGGGGCAGATGAACTCACACAAGGATTCACAGTGGAGAGGGCGCACAGCCCTGATGAGACTGCATCACACCCCCTCGCCCGATAATAGCAAAGATCCTCCTCAATTATAAGGACAGAGAGAAGATCTTGGAGCATTTCCGAAAAGGGGGTTACCATCAGCCGAGCGACTGAGACCGTTATGGCATACCTGGATTACACCTTTCCGGTGCAGAAGAAGAGAATTAACTATGGGCCAGTCAAAAGAAGATTGGGGCAGCAAACCTTAAATTCATGTTACTGTATCCGGCCAAGATGAATGTTCTGCACAAAGATCAGGCTTTATTTTTTGAAACCCCGGATGAGGTGGCAATTGGATGGACTTGCAGAATATGCCATCTGAGCAGCGTGACCAGAACGGAGAAGGAAGTGATAAGTGAAACAACATGGAGGCCCTTAAGACATAAAGTGGGGTGGGGGACATGTGGTAGCTGTTCAGGAAGAGACACTGATACAATTGTGTAACTAAATATGTTGGCCTGTTTAAATTAGCAACAAGCCGGGGTTCGTGTGCCACACAGCTGGGTGGTACAAAGATCACCTTCACCCCCATTAGTTTAATTAGTAGGGATACTGGTAGTATAGTGTCTGCCTGCTGTGCACCGAGTACTGGCTGCGAGCCGGGAAATGAGCGAGATGCGGGGTAGCCTGAGATTCATTTATGGAGCTGGCCAATTGTTGGGGAAGGGGGGTGGGGAGGTTCTAGGGGTCTGGCCTACAGACATGCACCACGAGACAAGGGAAAGGGAGTTGGGCCTAGAGAGGGCGGGAGGGTAACTGGGGATGGCGAATGAACTGAAGATAGTAACCTGGAATGTGAGAAGGCTCAATAAGCTATATCACACAAAATAGGGCGATGACATATTTGAGGAGGCAAAAGATAGATATTGCATTGTTGCAAGAAACATACTTGACTAAAGATAAACCAGAAATGGTCATGACCAAAGGGACAACCATGGGGGCACCTTACTCCTTGTGCGCTAGGGGAGTCCTGACATGGATAGCTCCACACGTCCCTTTCAAGATAGTGCAGTCCTATGTAGATAAGGACGACAGGCTAGTAATGATACGCGGGTGGGTGGAAAACAGGGCATTATGTATCATTAATGTGTGTGCTCCAAATCAGGATACCCTGGGATATTTTAAAACCCTATACACTAAGATCAACTTGTATATGGATGTCATGGTGGTGTGGGGGGGAACCTTAATTGTACCTTTAAACCCGTTAATGGACAGGTCAGGTGGGAGACTGACCCACCCGACCCCAGCAGCGAAAGCTCTGAATACATTGTTGAAGTCCATCCAGCTAGTTGATGTATGGCGGGAGAAGCATCCACAAGCACGCAGGTATTCACATTATTCGGCCCCACAAACTCTGTACCTGTGACCACGTAGTCCAACCTTGTGTATAAACTCTGTACATGAGGTAACAGCCAGAATATAAAGCTATGGTCCTATCAGACCATGCCCCATTGGAGGTGACCTGGCAGATTCTTCCACCTCTGGCCAGGATCCCGTCGTGGAGATTCAGGGCGGAAGTGCTAAAAGATGTGGGATCCCGAGAAGACTTGAGGGAAGAGGTGAAGGAATATTTTGATCTCAATACTGGCAGCGTGAAAGCAGCCGGGATAGTATGGGAAGCATTCAAAGTGGTGGTGAAAGGGGCAGCCATGGCCAAATCTAAGGAGATGCAAGGAGTCATCACAAGGGAGTTGCAGAGGGCTGTAAGTTGTAGAAGATCATTCGAGAGAGCACAGGTTCCCTGGAAGAGAATACAACCATTTCCCCATTACAACAAGAATGCAGGGGCCACTGGGAGAGACTGGGTAATCTTAGCTATAGGAGATATATTGAAAGGCAACATGCGGAAGGGGACAAACAAGGCAGACTGCTATACTGCCTGTATAAAAGCAACACCCCCAGGCAACCAACCCAGGCAGTGCGCGGGGAAGATGGCCAGGTGCGGGACATCCAAGAGGGAGTGAACAAATGCTTTCATGACTTCTATAAACAGTTATACGATGACTCAGACGAAGGGAGGGAGCCAGAGATAAGTGAAACATTTACTGAGATCATACTCTTCATATTGGAAGAAACAGAGAGAGAGCCTGGAAATCCCCATAATAGAAGAGCTAGGTAGCGTGATAGAGCACTTGCCCACCTGCAAGACCCCAGGGGCGGACAGTTTCCCTAGTGAATTCTATAAGGCATATGAAGCAGAAATACGTCCCCCACTATTAAAGATGCTGAATGAGGCGCTTGGCACAGGCAAACTACCCAAGACTTTGCGGGAAGCGTTTATTCTCCCGCTCCTTAAGCCTGACAAGCCGGAGATGGAATGCGGTTCCTACAGACCTCTCTTATTGCAAACCAGGATGGAAAGATCCTGACGGCGGTGATGGCGAACAGGTTAAGACCACTCCTAGGCAGACTTGTACACCCCGAACAGTCTGGATACGTCCCACACAGGAATATAACAATCTAAGGTGGTTGCACCACATTATAGTCCACACCCAGGGGAGCGAGCAAGAAGCGGCCATTATTTCACTGGGCGCAGTGAAAGCATTTGATTCGGTGAAATGGGAATGGATGCTAGCTGTCCTAGAAAGATGCGGGATTGGGCCTACATACTTGAAATGGGTGTGGCTTTTTGTATAGTGAGCCTGTAGCAAGGGTCAAGACGGGTACCACCATATCGGATCAATGGTAGCTGAAGAAAGGTACCAGACAGGGATGCCCCTGGTCTCTGATGCTTTTTAGTTTAGCGCTAGAACCCCTAGCGATGTATTTAGGAGAGATATACGGGGAAATAGGAATTAGTACAAAGGCTGGACAACATTTGATATCAATATATGCAGGTGACATGCTTTTATACCTAAAATACCCAGAGTAAAACCTACAGTACATCCTGGAGGTGTTGGAACGATATGCAGAGCTATCAGGTATAACTGTCAACCCGCAAAAATAAAGTATATTCCCCCTGGGGCAGTATACAAGGAAGCTCATACAGGAGTTGCCGGTGTTACCAATAAAATGGGAAATAGAGACCTTTCGATACCTAGGAGTAGATATATACCATGACCCCGGGGTGGAACACATGCAAAACACAGAGAAAGCACTGTCTAGAATAGAGAAAAGTATGGGGTTCTCGGCCAAGCTACAATTATCCACGATGGGTGGCGCAGCACTGCTGAAGATGGTAGTGCCGCAGAGATTACCACATTACTTTGCAAATGTTCCACATGTAATACCCAAGCGGTTCTTTAGGAACGTACAGAGTACATGCAGGAGCTTTATTTGGCATAACGCTAGGAACAGAGTGCCACTGTGGAAACTACAGAACTCACAGGATCAAGGAGGCATTAAACTACCTAATTTTGAGGTACACTATTTATTTAGCAAGCCAGCTCCAATTTGTGACGAAATGGCTTTTGGAAGAGCAGACATCAGAGTCCAGGCTACTTGGGGCCGAATGCCCCCCATACTTCTTAAATGAGATGGTATGGTTTCCAAGGGAGATGGATAAAGGAGGAGGCCGGTTGATGACACTAGGAAGGGGCATTTGGCGCAGGTCATGCCGGATGATAGGTAACCCTACCCCATGCTCACTGCAGATACCACTAGTGGCGCTGGAGGGGGTGGACACGCAGTCTAGCTGAACCACAGGAAGTGGTGGGAACCGGTTAGGGTGGCGACGGTGGGTGATATGTGGTTAGATGGGAAACCCAAGGAGTTTGAAGAGTTGATGGGGGATACGGGATTACATCAAGGGCAGCACATTACGACGGATAATCCAGTGCACATGGTCCGAAGTTGAACTGGCTCAGCAGCCAGATACACTAGTAGAAACATTTCACAATGTGGTGGAAGGGGGGGCATGAGGTCTCTCGTATATACAAGCTGCTGATGTCCAGGATAGAAAAGGAGGTGGCTCAAACGAGACTGCAGTGGGAAGAGGAAGTGGGAATGACAGTCGGGCTGTGGAGCAGGGCACAGAGATACCACAAGAAGGTATCCAGGAGTGTACAGCTGCAACAGATACAGTTGTATGTAACCCACCGTGCATATCTAACCCCCGGGAAAATTGCTAAATTTGACAGGCCTGCCCGAAGTGCTGGGAAATAGATGCAGGGATGGTATACATGTTCTGGTCCTGCGTAGAGATTAACAGATTCTGGGACTGGTGGCTCAAAGACTAGCCAAAGTGGAGATTACACTGGATGTGAGCAGGTCTGCTAGGGGGGTTCTCTAGGCCCCGCAGAGCAAAACATGTGGGCAAACTTAAAGACCTAGCGTATATATTGGCAAATGCAGAATAGCAATGGGCTGGAAAGCACGGATGCAGCAGTCTACGGAAGTATGGTGGCGCGACCTAATAAAATGGGTGAACGTGGAGACAGTGGTGTGGCAAGACGCTAAGGGCAGTCGTGAGGAGGAAGAGGATGGGGCACTAGAAGCCTGGAGACAATTGGTGGCCGAACTGTCCCCACAGTATCAGGCAAGGCCGGGAAGTACCTAACCCTTGTAATGAGAAGACTGTGGACTAGGTCCAAAGGGCAAGAGGAACGGGATGCAGGGTTTGGCAGGCGGCAGGGGGAGTTCGGAGGGGGGGGGAAGCATATGACAAGGGTGTTAAGTATCGGACGTTGACAATGTAAAGTTGTATGTTGAAAACCAATCAAAATTGTTTTAAAAAAAAGCACACCAAGCTTTTGCAATACTCTTAGATTTTTGGACGTGTTGTGGACTTAAGAAAACCCTCTAACAACTATTCATGTTAACACATTTTTTTATATTTTTATTTAGTTTGGTAAAGTGGATGACAATGACACTACAAATTATACTGCTGCGGTCGAGGTATTGTCTGTATAAATCCACAGTATTGTCCGTGGTCGCTGGGGAATTCATCACGACTGGCTTGAACCATACAAGCAGGTATTACTCGTCGAATGCGAAATCCCAGTCTTCCATGAATCCACCATGTAAAGGCACAATATGCCATAAATCTGTACCACCTGTGTAAGAGATACAGAAATAGTTTACTTGAATGAACCCAATATTTGCATTTTTTTGTTTGCACTACCTTGTAAAATGTAAGGCATTGTTATGCTTTAAAAAGTACCTTTTCGTGCGAAGTACTGACACTACTTGGGATTTCAAGTACAGATCAATTAGAAATGCGAACGCACATTCCAGCAAAAACAGTTTGGGAGATACTTCCAAGTGAAAGAAATGTAATTGTTCGGACGATAAATCTAAAGATGAACACTTTGTTTTCAGATTAGAATGAGTAATTTATTCAATTTACAGAAAAATTATTTCGTCAGTGATCCATCAAAGTTATATTGATGAAGGGAACAACATATTCTACTAGCCATCTCGGTCGTCAAACATACAACATCTACAGAGTGAAGTTACATGTTACTACGAGGGCTAACTGTAGCTCAAAGTTCATGCATAAGCACCATCATCATTCAAAATGCAGATCTTGTAAGGCGGGCAGCCCTGAAGTCATGCAGCTCAGTAATGCATAGCGGTGGTGTGTCTTCTTCGGCAATGTAGGCCAAGCAACCATAGTTGCTCTGCAACAGCAGTTTTCTACCACAGTAGGCATTGGCACACAACGATGGCAGGTACACTATGTGGAAATGTGTTCTATCCGGCTAGGTTCAGGTTCCGGTGATTGATCCTCATGACTTTCATCTGATTCCCCATCGTCTCAAGATTCTTTCTCTTTCATGGATTTCCTCTTCTGAATATTCGGGCTTGTAGAGGTAGGGCCATAGTTCCTGAATAGTGAAGAAGCATAGAACCAACAGTGAGGTAAATAAAAACGTGTTTGTTTGTATATAATAAAGAAAAGAGGTTGAATGTTAGACAAGCGAAGAAACAGCCATTTTACAAAAACACATTGTAAAAAGACAAGATAAATAGGCTCAAACTTTGAAAGTTCGCAAGGATACGTTGAAATATGGCTTGGTAAATACATTTGTCCATAATATAAGAAATGAAAAGCAACTACTAAGTTAATTCCTTTTAGGCACATGTAAAAAGACTGCTCAGCTCTGTGAAGGACTGGTTACAAAATTAACTTCTTGGTCACATAGTGGGTGAATGATGCTAACGCTTAACAACTGTTGAAAATGTTTTGCATCGCTGATGTTGACTGATCCTTTGCACCAGAGTAGTGCATTACTATTATTGTGCTCTACTGCAATTTTTAATACTCATGTAACCCGATACCAGTGTTGCATTGCAGATACTATGCCTTGCCTGGGTCTGAAAAGTATGCAGAGTTGTTTGTATGTTACATAGAAGGCGCGTAGATTTTAAAAACATGTTATTGATTCTTGTTGGTAATAGGCCTATCATTTAATGGTTTACTTTTATTTGTTAAAACTGTATCGATGGCCTGTCAAACAATAACTTACAATTAATTGCTTTTTATACATGGATTTAACCATCAAGAGGGCAATAACTCCTTGCAAAATAAATACATAGGTCTTTTGCAGTTGTAATGGTGCATTTACCTTCCTGGTGGCCACTTGACTTTCCAGCCCAGTGCTGTGAATGTAATTATGCCTGCAACCTACCTGATTTGGCGTTCCAGCCTTATGCCGAGTATGTAACTCGACTGTAACACTGATAACACCATGCAAGTCCATACCCCTTGTAAGTAGCGCTAGATGCCTCTGGGTTTTGTGCGCTGAAATAAATGCAAAAATAAATATAAAGACAAATAAATTGCAGTTCTTGATCAAATATGCATTGTCTTGCTGTCTAAATCTGTTCAATATATATATATATATATATATATGTGCAAAAGAGGAAAGAAACCGCTCTCCCGCAAGCCAATAGACATCTCCAAAAGCATGAAGAAACATTGAAAACTCACATCAAAATAGATACTCGTTTATTAATGTACAAAAAACAGCTAAGAACAGCAACAAACAAAACAGAGGCAGAACGCCGTGGGGCACGTCCTGCGACACAACGCGTTTCGCGCTGCACTGAGTGCTTGATCATGTAAGGGAAACTGGACTAATACACCATATAAAACATAGTGTGTAGTCCTTCTACCATTGCATCCATTCTCACATCGAGCTGTTGATAGTGAGGCATGGTTGGCAGCCATCTTGGAACTGACTGAACAAGACAGTCAGTCTATCTAGTTGACATACAATTACCCCCAGGGTGGCAGAAAAATAGCATGCGCAATGTACACAAATGATTAATAATAGATTTCAACCACGATGGGCAGGAATAAAGTAAAAAAACCCTAATTCTAAGATAAGATGTACTGCTGCACATGAACGCCACACTAATCACACAGCAAATGCATGTAGTCTTAAAACAGTGGCATATATGTATATATATATATTCACTGACAAAAAATGTTGTTAAAGGGACGTTCTGGTTAAGTTGAACTAGTAAAAACGTATGCAATTCAATGGACAAACGTTGTTACAGGGACGTTATGGTTACAGGTAAAACCGAAAACCCCAGAAATTCAACAGTTGTGGTAAGCTAAGCAACCATAACTCGCACTACCCCTGTGCACTGCAAGGATTAGCACCCATGACATCAAAGATTACATCACAAATGTCATTCGTGACATGACTGATGACATCACATGTGTGGCACCCTCTTTTTTTGTTCAATGACATATGTACACCGGGTGCTTTTCTTCACTGGGAGTCAGGAACAAAAAGTGGGAAAGGTGCTATATTTATTTACCTTACCCTTCTCATATGTTCTGACACTACTTTCCTTAGGGTTGAGTCACATCATAAAATACATATACATAGGGGAAGAAGCAAGCCTGAAACACAGCAATAATTTCTGTGCATAAACATAAGCGGTGAGGGTATGAACACTTTCTGGTGGTACTCCTACTTTTTTGTTTATTTTACTTTCTCTATGTATGCTTCTATTTTGAGTCACATCATAAGATACATATACATAGGGGAAGAAGCAAGCCTGAAACAGCAATCATTACTGTGCATGAACATAAGTGGTGAGGGTATGAACACTTTCTGGTGGTACTCCTACTTTTTGTTTACTTTACTTTCTCTATGTATGCTCCTATTTGTATACGTTGTGGTCTATTTATGTGTTGTG
This sequence comes from Ambystoma mexicanum, assembly GCF_040938575.1. NCBI lineage: Eukaryota > Metazoa > Chordata > Amphibia > Caudata > Ambystomatidae > Ambystoma > Ambystoma mexicanum. The sequence continues at coordinate 235,483,110 of NC_090934.1, forward strand.
TATAGTAGTATGGTAATCTAGTAAGAGAGGCATTCATAGCTATTTATTGTATTAGTGGCAAATTATTATTATTGTATGTGTCACACGGCAGAAAGGTCTCGAACAAAAGCATTCATCATTGTACAATGCAACATCCGAAGATTTTGATTATTGCACCTGTATGATGCATGCTGTAGACAATTGCTATGTTTCTACATGACTGGGTGCATGCACTGGAAAGAACTCTGTAATGCAATGGTGTTTATAGCAATGCATTCCTTGTGATAGTTCTTCCAATGATTTCTGATAGTTTTCTACCAACATTACAATCACAATCCCTTGTGATGGCTGTTTATGAAAACTTTATACACATGTGATGTCATCAGTCATGTCATGAATGACATTTGTGATGTCATCTTTGATGTTATGGGTGTTATTCCTTGCAGTGCACAGGGATAGCGTGAGTTATGGTTGCTTAAATTACCATAACTGGCGAATTTCTGGGGTTTTCGGTTTTACCTGTATCCATAATGTCCCTGTAACAACGTTTGTCCTTTGAGTTGCATAGGTTTTTTCCAGCGTAACATCCATTTAACAACTTTTGTGTCAGTGAATTTCATTGGTTTTTAGCAGGATACCCTTAGTTTATAAAGAAGAACTGTGCAACATAATGTAACTGATGGCACCATGTTAATGTGGACAGCAGTCACGGACTATGCATCTGTTTGCGGAGATCGTGTGGCATCCAACCTGCTGAGGAAGGCAGGTGCTCTCTTACATAGTGGTACCAATCACCAAATGCAAAGAACATAGACAAACAGCACCATGTGCAAAAATTGCCAGGGAAAATAGAGCAGGTTTGCAAATTGTGCACTTATGAAGCAAACAGGACAAAGGCAAAGGGAGTACACCATAATGGAATGCATCAACAACAGAAGTGACGTCTGCCTTCACCAATCTTACTGCACTGCTACTGGAAAGGGGAACAAAGAACGAATGCCAAGAGTGACGACTGGAAAGTGCTAAGACCTGAAGGGCACTACAATGTAGTAAGGATTCTAAACTTTGTCTAATAATTGCACAGGTGCTGCATTATGCAATAGTACGGAACCATAAGGTGTCTTTTTGTAATGCAGCAATGACAAGCACCTGAGAGTGGCAGGAAGAACATTTCCCTCATGACGCAATTACTTTCTATAGTAACCCCATTGGTAAGCACAGTGCTGTGAACCATAAATTATGAAATATATATTGCTGCATTTACACCAAACACATTCTCTTTTCGTTAAGAGAACATATTGGAAAGGAAAGTAAGGCAGTACAAGCAGCAACCCTTCCACAACAGCATACGGGCATAGGAATTGAAAGAAACTGTGCACAGGGAAATGGACAGCGTGGCAGTCACAGTGGAGAAATTGGTGAACAATTGTGCTGCTTTAAAGGTTGCGTACAAGGATATGTTTTGGACAAAATGAAACGGTCTGCACGTATACTCCGTCCCCGTGTCGGAGCCCGCTATTCCCTCAGAAACCGTTTCATGGGAGACGTTCCAGTAATACATCAATCTCTTCCTCCCCTCACAACCAAGTTGTGGAAATCCCCATTTCCCCACAATAAGTACTTCTGCTACCCCCCCTTTCCCTTTTCCCAATGGGGTGTATGCATGTGTACAAGTAAACAGTAATAATGAGAATGTTGCTGAGTGTTTTTGTGGTATTCTTTTTTTTACCTGAAATGGGGTTCTGACTCTGCGGCACACAGTCCTCGTTGCAATGACTGTGAGTAAGAAATAGGTAGGTGTCCTAAGGACACAGCAGCTGTCTGGCGTATTCACAATTACAATGGAGGCATCCGTACGCCGCCAGCAGGCTCTGCATATCTGCATGTTGTCCACCACCTATCAATGTGTGTGGGAGCTGACATTTGTGCGTAGTGCAAGTACATGCATGTGTATCTGTTCCTCTGTGTCCTGGTAACATCGCCACTGTGCAGCATATGCAAAGGAACATTAATTAAGTCGGGGCATCCACCCACGTCCTACAGGTAGCTATACAGATAAACATCCCACCTGCTGTACCCTATAAATAGCCAGTGTCTCCCTAAATGGATGGTGCACGTGTGGCACACTTTTAGTCAGTAGAGAAGAGGCAATGGTCTGCATAGGACACCCATAAATATGTGCACAATGTATTCCGCGTAAAACACGTCCAGCGGACAGCCGTCCCAAAGGAGAACAGTGGCAATGTCACCATGCAACTGCACCCATACTTCGCATGGGCCCTTATTTCGGGGACAGCGGCAAAGTGCAGGGTTGAGCAATGTACAGAGTGTTTTTCGGAAAGTACACGCTTACAAACACACCACAATGTGCCATTGCACATGTATGTATGTTTTGGAACAATGTAGGCCTGCTTTCTGGGTGAAAGTTGTCCACAGCAACCCTACAAAAGGGCACACCCCAGAGGTGCTATGCAATCTGTTTGCAGCTTTTCAGAACAGAGTAGCAGGCCATATAGGTTTGCCCTGTAAGTAATGGTGCACCAAATCTGCTGTGCTACAGTGCATCTGCAACTAATAGCAACCATGTCAGTCTGGCGGAGTATGCATAGTAATGGAGAAAATAATGAACGGGCCTTACTGTGACCCACACCCGCAGCTGCAATAGTCCCTATTGTCCCAATCTCATGGGTAGCTAGCGGCAAAGGGGTGTATGTGCTCATGCGTTTCCCCAAGGACAGCGAGGGCCGTGTCCCAATGAAGCACAAACATTCCTTCTTTCCTTTCCAGTTTCTTCTTTGCAGCACGCCGTCATTGCGTACTGTTAAAAAGTTCCACACGCTTCCACCAATGACATTGAAGAGCTCTCCATGTAATATCAGTTCTGTACAACAGTCCTCTCCGTACACACCACGCCCAGAAATGTTGTTGCGCAATCCCTGTGGCTCCAGAGTCCCATTTCCATGGCCGCCATCCTGAAAATCCCCAGATGTGGCTTTCGTGCTGCGTGCGAGCGTGGGGAATAACTTGCAACCAGAGTAGGGGGAGTTCATTGTACGGGGCGGCTCTCAAAAGAGCCTTTTTTTATTTTTTAGATGCTTCTATAGAAACACCTTTTTCACTTTATTTGATTTTGTGTTCTCCTGTGCAGACATTGTTACAGTAAACTCTTCACCACATCTTCTAGACGGGCAAACAAAACAGCATTACCAATGGGCGACAAAGAAAAGCCATTTGCTTGGAGAAATTCCGCAATTCCACAACTAATGAGGTCATTGTTGCAGAAGAACATCCCAGCAGCGGGCAAAAAAGTATACATGCTTCTGTTGATGAGCTACCTTCCTGCCTCTGGCTCGGAACAACTTCCAGGAACATTGTCCCATACTCTTCTTAGTGTTACGGATGAGAAAAGCACCTTGGCAGTGGGTAAAAGCCTCTTCACTATGTAGAGGAGGTCCCAGATATGGCCTGCACTCCAGCCAACCATTTCGAAATACCAGGTACATACTCACCAAGATATGTGACGTATGAGGAGCAAATGAACCAACAAAGAGCAGCGTGAGGGCTCTGCCCAGTGGCCATCAGAAGAGCAATACCTGTTGAAGTGCCTATAACCAGACAACCATGGGCAGCACGGTACCCGTTGAGACAACCGTACCAGCAGCTGATACGAAATGAAGACTACTTACAAACTGTCCCCGAAGAGACCCAAAGAGCCTTAATGGAAGGCGAATGGTGACGACACAAGAGCCCGGACAGACAAACAGATAAACGAAACAACAATCAAAAGATGACACACAAAGACGGAATGTAAGGAATAAGGATGAAATTGACTTAAAAGAAGAAACGATGTTACAACACAAAGAAACGTAACCACAAAAGTAAGATAAAAATAGGCAAATAGTTAACGTCTGTAAATAGGCTTGGAACGCAAGAAGCTAAGAAAACAGTACAGCTTGCTAAGCTTAGTAGAAGAATAGAGCGGCAAGTGCCAACTATATATCTACCTCAAAGAAGCACATTATACAAGTGCAACTCCATTTTACGAAAAGCAGAATTAAGCCCAGGCAGCTAGGGGTCAAACGGGCCAAGATTCATATTCCAGCTAAAGCTAGAAGGAAAGAGCGCAATCGAAACTGAGCAAGAAGCAGCTCATGCCTGGGAATTCGAGGTGAACCTAAGGAAGGGAGGAAAGCGTCAACTTTGAAGAATCGAAACTTCAGAGCATAGCAGCCTGCCCCATGAAGGTCAAGATAAGGAGGCCCAGGCAGGTGGCGAGGCCATAGTGGAATCAAATACACAAAAAGAAGGAAAATGAAGCAGATTCACGGTGAACTAACACGTGACCAGCCAGGCGCGAAGAGGTACCAACGTCTGATGTCACCCAGAACCCGAGGATGCCATAACATTTCCTGATAAGAAGCTACAGTTTCGAGGCCAACCTCAGCCAACTAATTGACACATAGCCCTAAAATACTGATTGATGGAAGGGAGGCAAGGTGAATCTTGGGGCACACTGCATCTGGGTGTCCATTCTGCATGCTGATAATTAAAGTGGAGATTTATGTCTAGGGGCGTAACCTACCCAATCACAATGGACCAAATAATCTAGGGTTCTATAGCTAGTAGAACCAATGAGACGTCGTACTTGTAGTGACGTCTATCACGAGTGATGTAGAGGGATGGGCGTAGACGACCACCTGATAAGAGTTATCCAATCCTCACGCTCTGTTACCATATACAGACATAGCACCTATACTTAAGTTACCTTTCCCGACCAATAGAACTGCATGACAAACTTTGAGTGTTACACGTCAATTTATGACGAAAATTTGCTATAACTATTGCTGTCTGAATGAAGATTTTGGGAGTTGAAGCGAGACGGGCGATCGCATCACTGTTGATTTCCATTGTTTCCCCGTTTTTTGTACTTGTCATTAAACGGACTTCCCTTTGCCAAACCATTCAGTTGTCCTTATTGATTGGTGTTGGAGTAAGAGAATCCTGCACCCCATCCTCCTCAAGGTGCAGCTATCTCGTCTTAAGGTACTTGAGGGCAAGCTCTGATCCCATGAGCCCGTCAGAGGTCGCTCCGCCCTCTTGTACAACTAGATTTAGCAACCACTTGAGTCGACGGAACAAGCCTAAACAAGACACGTAACCCATATTCATGCCGCCGTAGTGGATGACGATAACATCGGCTCTAGCAAAAGTTGCCAGGTCTTTGCAAAGCGCATGCATGTCAGCGAAACTGCGCTCATAGACACCGTTCCACAATGCGACCACTCCTTCCAACCCAAAATTGCCATCAATGTTTCTTTCCAGGGCATACTTGTGCAGATCTAGTAGAAAGGCATCACCTATAGGCAACACAATGCGTTTCGCCATTTCAGCCAGCCTCACTACGCAGTGTATAATGTACAGCAGTTTGACCGCCCCTTCCTGTGAACCACACCCACAGTACATGATTGGATAATCCCGAAAGTCCCATGTCCATTGGCCAGCAAGGTAAGAAGTGAAGATTGTGGCAGGTGCAGTGCCCAAATTACAGCGAGGGCCACACCCCAGCAAAGCAGGAGCAGTCCTTCTTCCCTTTCCACTACCTTTTGTCCAGCACAACCTCATTGGGTATGGGTAAATGGTCACACACGATTCCACCAATGCCATCCAAGACATTACCATCTAACACGGTCAGTTCTGCACAACACTTCATAGGTACCGTTACAAACGCAGCCTGCTAGTGTGCTGTCACTGTACAGCATGTCCAGTAAGAAAGTTCAGTAAATATTGCAAGATTTGTGCATCCACATTCATCCACTTGCGCACCCATCGCCACAAAATGGAGATATGGACATTTTTCTGCACTATGTGTAGGACTGTGTTATAAGTGCCTCTGCCAATGAGCGGCCATTACGTTCTTTAAAAACACACTGTTTTTCTCCCCATCCCCTACCATGAAGTGGCACTTCAGTGATATGTGCTTGCAACGTTCTCATTTACCCATATCATACAGTGTAATATTGAAACAGGAACTCCCTGCTTTCCTTCTGACAAGGCTACAAAATGTTTTCCCCACCAACCCACCTCCTACATAAATCATAAAAAAAATGCCATCAATAGCAGCATTGAATGTATCGTACCAAGCGAAAGCAACTTTCCAAAAGATAACTGTCTGCACAGCTGTACTTCCACATCCAGAAGAGGAGTGTGCGACTTAGGATGGTATCTCTCCTGTACTGAAATGTCGCCAATAGCTCCCAGTGGTTGCGAGGAATAAAGTGAGAAGACTCTGCATTATGTAGAACTGGCCGTCTGGCCCCTGGGACCTCAATACCTTTAACTCTAACTCCCTACATATCTGCGTGCGCGAGCTCTTCCCTCATCTGCCTCCAACTCCCTCGGGGGCAGGCGCTTCTGCGCAAAACTAGTTGGTGGTAGATGTGCTTTTTTGCCTGGGTCCTCCCTCTGTAACAGCCTCCCTGACACTTGAGGGGAACCATTGCCAGTTCCGCAAGCACCCCAAAGCCTTTCTCTTAGCGTCTGCTGTTTCTGCTCCTCTCCCCGGCTAACTGCCTGACGTAAACTGATTCTGCACTACTTACCTGGCAACTCTGTGATGTCGTGCCCATGTCACCTCCCCTTGCCAGGTGAACCCCTACATTGGCTTTCTAGCAAACCCCGACTGTTTTCTGTATGCCTAATAGTGCATCCACCACCTGTTGTGTGCCCTTATCCGTGTACTTGGCACAATTGGCCTGTATTTTTACTAATTGTCATTTGGTCTTCTTCCCATGTACTGGACCTTCCCCTCCCTCCACCCATGCACTTGGGCAATCTAAGTCACACCTGGCCTAGTAGGGTCGTTGTCTCTGTCGCCCCTCTGTTTGCTCGCCCTTGCCTCGTTGCGCTTCGCTAGAAGTGTGTGTAGGCGCATTACGAATGCCGTAGCACACAATTGCACATCGTATGATATCATACAGACAATGCCTGCACAACAGTAGGATGCCTGCCACTTACTGTGTACACTGCAAAGTTGTTTTTTGTTTTCTGCAGTAATCCAAGTAATGCACACTTTAAAAAAAATATTGCGCACACGCAGCATAGCTTGCATGTTACTAACTGCAAACAAATACATACAGTTCATGCATACACCCAGGGTGCCTACCCCTTACCTTGCACACTTCCACCATAGCCTTCTGCACTTCTTTGTGCAAAGAGACCTTCTGGCACAGCGTTTGCTTAAACACGAGACCCACCAACCTTATAGAGCAGTGTCTTTCGCTCCACAGTTTCCTTTCCATGGCTCCCATCCAGAAAATGGCTGGATGTGGCACGTGGAAGCGTGAAGTACAGCGTAATACGCTGAGTTTTCGTGCTAGGGAGAGAGGAGGTGTGGGGGGGGGTGTGAGGTGGTTTGCGGGGTTAAATGTAAAACAGGATAGGGGTTTGGGTCAGTAGTTCTGTTTCAGAAAACAAAAGGGTCTTTTTGTCCTGTTTTTGTTATGTACGTGCTTGCATACAATTCTTTTTATTTTAATGTCTTTCGATGAGTTTCTGTTTGCTTCTCCTCCTGACATTTGTACGGACTTAATGTCAACGCTTCTCTTACAGTTCTACGGGATTGTCTGCAACGCTGTGTGCAGAGTGGTAAACAAAACAGCATTGCCAATGGAGGTAAAAAGAAATACCATTTCCTTGAAACCACTGCAAATCTTGCTCGTTAATGCTGTCATAGTCGGTGCATAGTCGGCGCTGTCCCAAAGTACAGCACTGCACATAAAGTCACACATGCTTCTGTTTATGAAACACCTCCCGACCTCTGGCTGTGGGCAAATTACAACGGCATGGTCCCATGCACCTCTTGGTGGTATGTAGGAGAAAATCACCTTGGCAGTGGGAAGAATCTGCATCCCTGTCATCAACTGCTTGAGGTGACGGAGCACAGTGAGCACGGCATGTACCCCAAATGTAGTGCTCCATAATACACAACCACAACATCCACACTACCGACAGAGGCCACACATGTACTAAGGAGAACCATGGCTCCGATACCAAACTCATACACTGTGCCCCAAAAGGCCTCCACTCCTTTCAACTGAAAGTTAGTATAAAAGCCTCTTTCCACGGCATACTTGTGCAGATCTTGCACAAAGGTATCATCCACAATGAGCACTCTGCGTCCGTCCATCTCTGTCAACCTCACTGCATTGAGGATTGGAGGAAATATATCACCGTCCCTTCCTGTGAACCACACCCTCGACAACTGATTGGATAATCCCCACAGTTCCATTTGAAAAGGCACCATGCTCAGAAGGGCAGATTGTAGCATGTGTGCCTTCCCAGCTGCAGCGAGGGCCACACCCCAGTACAGCACAGGCACTCCTTATTCCGTTTCCACTATTGTATATGCAACACTCCCACAATAGGTAGTATTCAATAGTCACACACGCATGTAGGGTTCAGATCCAAGACCTCTGCATCGATCACTGTCATTTCTGCACTGCACTGCAGACGTACCTTTACAGATTCACAGTACAGGTCTTGTGTCATGTGAAAGCATCTCCAAGTAACAGCTCTCCAAACCGATGCACGCTTTCGGCGTCCAGATTTACCCAGAGCGGGACCCAGAATCACAAACTGCAGGTGGCCATTGTTTTTTCTTCCCAGCATTCCACCACCTCCAATGATAAAATACTTCAAAGTGCAGTACATTAGGTAGTAATGTGCGCAATGCACACTACTCAAGCACATACACTATACAGTTGAACCCTATGCACTGATACACACACACACGTTCTCACCACAGCAGTCAGTGGACACACTGCAGAACTGTTCACTCCATAAGCTCCTCCCAGGCACTGGAAAATGTACCATGTGCGAACAATGAGCACACCCATGGAATCAAAAATGCATGCACAACTCACAAACCACACACGAAACACAACAATCTGATGAGTAGGTCCAAGCAACCCACATAGCTGTTCGTGTAAGGCTTCCAGCCATGCATCCAAGACAGTAGGCCCTCACCACACACAGCACACCCTAGTACAACACATGTTCTACTCCTCATGTCATGTGTAATGTATTCCCCATCTACAATTGCACCGGCCATCTTTCACCCTGGCCACATCTTTGCATGCATGGCTCCATGATGTTGCGTTGGCTGTGCTGAATGGTATGTGAGTGGCTCTGTACAGTGTCCATATTGCAACTTACTGATGCTGATGACTTCCTTTCATGCCGCAATATGTTAAAACACTTCCTCAAGCAAAGTTTTTGTAAAAGCCATCCCATAGCAAACAGAAATGATAACATATGGCCCCCTAATGTGCAACATGTGCAATGACCTACAACATGTGCTCGTGAACGCATAGCACCTCACTTAGGTTGTTCCACCAAGTGTAAAATGCTCTCCGTACCCATTATTCAAAGGTCACCATCCTCGGAGAGATGCAGAGGCAACTCTGCATGGCTGCAGTATGGTCTGGTGGCTGTCGTGAAGGGATAGGCTACAATAAGCGACAATGTGGCACCTACTTTCAACTAGTGGACATACCTTTTCAACCAGTGGACATCATTTTCTGCGCTAGGGCTGCAGCCATGCATCGAAGGGGCTATGGACTTACCTCACACAGCACACCATAGTTCACGCTATGTTCAAATCCTCATGTCTCGTGGAATGCACTCCCCTTGTGCAAATGTGCCTGCCACCACCCATCACAGAAAGACATTGCCGCTGCAGCTCGCATGCCATAACGAAGGCTGCCTGCAATGACCACACAGGATTGTTGCCTGTTGAGATATCCGTGCATTGGCGGAGCATGCACAGATAGCGCTGGCACACCACCGTCTTCTTCTAATGAGATATATCACATGAAGCACTTTTCACTCCCGCACCCTTTCCATCCCTTCTTCCCACAACCAGATGCCATGCACTATGTTTTTCAGGCCCTTTTGCCGCCGCATTGTCCTCTGATACAGCATACTGCCGTCATGGAACACTTTTGACACGCATCCCGTCACTGCACACTGCGGTGCAATCAAAATTTTGAGCGTGCAGCGAACAGGGAAATGGGACACCAGAGCTGAGCCAGATATTACTAATTTTAGTGTGCACACTGCTACGTACAAGAGGCCCGGCCATGCCCACAATGGCTTAGAGCCTTGCCACACACGCCACAACACTATCCTCTGATACACCATGGCGGCGTTTCCCAAAACCTTTGACGCACAGCACACTTCCATCCAGCCAACCACCGGCCGCGTCCAATGTTCGCCGACATCACAGCATACCGCATGCCAATGACACCTCCGTCCGTACAGCGAAAAGGGAAATGGGTCTGCGGAGCGGACCCAGATATCACTCATTTTTTGGGATGTACATTTCAGTTCTTTGCAACAAAAGTACTGGTCGGATTTCCACCAAACACACAAAAGCATGCTTTCTGACCCAACCCCCCCGCTCCTCCCGCAAATCTGGTGAAAATCCGTTCGGCCTGTAGCCGTGCGCAAAGTTTTTCTCCATTCAGTCTATGGAGAAAAAAAAATCTTTTGGGACTCCACTATAACTTTGCCCCCCCTGCACGAAACCTCACCCAACTTGGTGAAAAAATTCAGAACCGGCCATATACTTTTTTTTGCAAAGTTTGGTAATGGTTCCTCCAGGGGGAGCAAAGATATAAGCAGCCAAAAAAAGTGGTCTTCCTAGGAGTTTTGCAACTTAACCATAGCTCCATAGCTACACGGCCGCTACCGCGGGCTTTGTGATATATATGTATATATATATATATATATGTGTATATATATATATATATCCATCCGAGTATATGTATGCCAAATTTGATGTTATCAGAAAACGCCAAATAGCATTGCTATCTTGACATACTATGGAGACCAGGAAATGTGGCTCTTTGCTGTTTTCTGTGGAAAACGACTTCCGCTCCTTGGGGGTCCTGCATTAACCAGCTGCCTCCCACTTACGTAACCCGTTGTTGCTTTTGGCCCTTCTGATTCCCACATGAGAGCCCATCTGGTTGTAAAAGCTGGCTTCCACAAGTTCCAAAATGCTTTTGTAGTTTTCTGTAGCAGGTAATTGAATTGCTTGCAATATTTGGAGGTTAATAGTCAACTTGGTTAAATCCAATATCAATTTAGACCACTAACTGACCCACCCCTCCTCTTTAGGTAAATCACAGAATGTGGAGTTTCATGGTTCCTGCATCTTTTGGCGGAACCGGCCTTGGCTCCATTTGGAATAATGCACATGTTACTTAATGGCTGGATAAACCTGTTGCAGCCAATGCTGTTGTTGATGTCTGCCCTAGATTCATGTGCCCCGATTCCACTGCTGCCAAGCTTTTGTGGTTCTTTTGTAAAGGCATGTTTGAAATCTGTGTAAACGTGTATCTGACAGGCGAGTCAAGTGACGGCTCTGCCTGCTACAACCCTCCCCTTTGTGGTCTTAAAGATGTTATCTGAATGTTAATGGGAGATTGTATCTATCAATAGGCGATGGCTTTGCAGTAAATCCTTTCTGATACTTGATATTCTAAAAGGAAAGGGGATGGCTGGAAGAATTAGAATTCACCCATGGCATTGCTCAGGGCAACCCTTATCTAGACCATCATTCTTCAGGATTCCATGCCAAACAGATAGGAGCAAGCCCAGCTTGGTCTCCTCCTAAAAGTGTCAATTTAGCCTGAGCTGTGTAGCCACAACCAACCCCAGTTGTTTCTACCTCATTGGACATCATATGTGAGGCGTACCCTGGGTCTTCAAGCATGCCTGTCCCACTCAGTGACTTAGGAGGTGAGGCTGAAACGGGTCTGGTGTTACTTGTGCAGAAGTGATGTAACCAAGCACTGTGGTAGGGATGGATTGCCCCTTTTGTCGTATGACCAAGTCTGATTTTCTGATCATGTTTCCTACTGGTGTAATGGCTTGGCAGGTTGAAGAATTATGATCTGGAAGGTTGCCGAGTAGAACTTCCAGCTATAACCTTTTTCTCGTACTTCATTTTTAGCTCAATGACTCATATGGGTTTAGCTGCTAATTATAAGGCCTAAATTACTGTTCTAGTATGTTCTATGCAAGGGCCAAGCACTTGGTAGGTATACAGGTGTTAGTAGTTTAACCCTCTAGCTTGGCATGCAGACTTTAGCTTGGGTCTGCCCTTTTATGAGGTCATTGCTGTGTCTTGCTTGCCTTTCTGAATGATCTGTCCATTCTCCCTTTTGTGATGTCACCAAGAATCTGCTCAGTTGGCACCAGCTTGTCCGGCAAGTCTTCACACGAGTCCTTTTTAAATGACGAGTACCCATTTATGAGCAGGGTAAGTTCCATTGGCAGTCCTTTAAATTATCCTTTCCTGGTTAACACAAGATCTTCTGGTGTTATAACTCTTCTAGGGCTTAGACAGGCTTATTTAGATGCGATGAAAATAGCGCTGAATTTCAGAGCTGGTCAAGGTGCCAGCTATTCAGTTTGATAATACTTCTCAAGAGTGGGGTTGCAACATTAACTTGACCTGTTTAGGTTTTCTGGCCCCATTTAAATTCTATTGTACATATCAGTGTGCTATTATTTGCGTAGTAATTCCAAGCTCACCTTGGTTTCTGCTGTTTAAAATTAAGTTCATTATTTAAAAATTCAGTGACTTATGGTCGTCTGGCTTCATATTGTGTTTGCTAGTTGCCACTTAGTTTTTATTAATTCATATTCTAAACAATAACTTTGGCTTTTTGTTCTCTTTTGCCCTCCTCACTGACAGTCATCTGTCTTGAAGCCAATCCATCAATCTTGTGATTCAGTTCTACTGTATTCCTTGAGCGGTGGGGACCAGTGGGGTCCCGGGCTATTAAGAGTGAGCGGAAGGCTGGCTGGACAGTAGCGTTTCAAGGAGTGGGGTGTACAAATCGGGAAGAAGTGTTTGATGGCTTGGGAAGGAAGTAGTACTAGGGACACCAGAGCTTGAAGTGGTGTTTGTAGAGGAAGAGCACGATGCATGTTGGGAGAAAGGGATTGGACCTGGGTGGTGAGGCTTTGTGGGGGTTCAGAAAGCCCATGTTCACATCTTTCAACGCAGCATTGTCATGATTGCATGAAAGCTGATGAGTCTTTTCTTCAGTTCTGGCCTGCCTCTAAACCAATGTTTTGCAACACCTCACAGTGGGCACTAATGAGTGTTCTCATTTGTGTTTTTTGTTGCTGTAGTGAATCTCAAAAGCTGGTGTGAGTGGGCCTGGTTTGATTTAATGGGGGTGGGAGGAACCAGAGGTCGAAGTGGGCGGGAGCGGGCGGGAGCGGTCGTGAGCGGTCTTCCCTGTAGGAAGAAGTTGAAGCTTGCACTTCAGTGCGCTGCGCTGCACATTCTGAGAAATGTCAGGTGTGTTTGTTTGGGGGTTTGGATTGTGTGTGATGGGATTTGTGGGGAGCGGGGCAGACCAGCAGGGAACATAGTTGCACTACTTCTTTTCATAGACTTCGACAACTGGGAGGAACTGAAATTGCCCTCTATATAGTTCTTGCTGCTGTGTTGCTGCATGCTGTTGGAAGTAGTGGGGTCCTGCGTTGGTCTTTCTAGGTTATGTAGAGGCTTCTGTGGATGTTTTGTGGGGTCAAGACTGATAGTTTGGATGGGGTGTTTAATTGCATTATGGCTCTTGGAATTGTGAGAAACCTGAAAGTGTCTCCCTGGCTAGTCCCTGGGGATCTGTCATCCAGGTGACCAGTACCTGGCCATCGGTATTGGGTCCAGTTCCCGGGGGTAGACCAGTGAGGATCACCTGGATGGGCGGTCCCTGGGGTGTGGGATTGGGACACCGATGGGTGAGACGCGGTATCCCCCTTCGTTCAACACCTTTTCCCCATCCTACCACTTAGGATACACCAAAACACTGCCCCCTCCTTTTCCGACACAAACACTTTCGCACAACACGAGAGACAACGGTCTAACACCAGAGCCGTTAACCTAACATGTCCCAATACAAGGATCAGGCAATTCACCAGAATCACACACACCGGACGGCCCTTTCCCTTCCCCATAGGGATAAAAGGTGGAGCACAAGAGCACAGGAGGAGCAAGGCCGACCGCACGACATGAGAGCTAACTCAGCACGGCAGTTCAAGAGATGACAAAAGACGGGTGACAAGGAGAGAAGTGACCTTGCCCTTTCCGAACAAGGCCTGTGAAACCTCTGCAGATGGAAACGTAAGACCGCAAACAATAGCCAGCGTGTGTTGCAGCAGGTGTCAGCAGTACACAAGACCCTCCTTTGCTGATTACTAAGCCGGGGAGAGACTCTTGTCTCAGTGGTAACAACCTTAGCTGCAAAGAGAAGGACGGCCAAGCAGTTCATCACAGCCAGTGAGTCGAGGGGAGAGTCGATAAGAAACCGAACTGTGTTGAACGAAAAGTAGCAAACAGCTGATTTGAACTGTGAAAGAGCAATTAATGAAAAGGGGAAGAACCAGCAACAGAGGAGTCCGGCACCACGTGGGTGTTCACGCAGGAAACTGTGGGCGATTACCTGATGGTAGAAACTACTGTAACCAGGAGACCTTTGGAAAAGGCGAAGAGGGGTCAAAGTGGTCATACAGGGGTCTTTTGAAATCCTCTGCTTAGTCGAAAGTCTTTAGCCGACAGATGATTGTGAAGTTAAGGGAAATGAATCCCGCATGACAAGAGATGAATGAGAAACAAGGTTGGCAAGAGTGAACCCGGCAGAGGGATGCTAACGGAAGGGGCGAAGCCTGAAATCCATTGAATAAAGTGTTGAGCAGTGTGTTGACAGGAGTGAACCTGACGGAGGGATGTCCAAAGTGAACAGATGTGCAAAAGTTGGCAAGAGTGAACCCGGCAGAGGGAGGGTGACAAAAAGGAGAAAAGCATGACGCACTATTTAAAAAGACATTAAGATTTGTGAATGCAAGAAGTATTGTAAGACCAGGGGAAGTGGATTGTGCCCCTTGGCATTGGGATCTGAGTCCAACAGGGGGAGATCCTGAAAGAAAGGCCTGCGCCCGGCCCGATCTAGAGAAGCCTAGGGGTCAGAGCCTGAGTGAGGGAGATCCAGGTTGTGGAAAGTGTTATGAAGAGGCTGGCACAGACAGGTAAGTTATATTTGAGTTTTAATTAGTATTTAACACAGGAAGAAGACCCCCAACATGTAGAGACTCCTCTCCTTCAGCTCCTTCTCCAACTGACAACATTAGAACACTTAGATAACCCCAACCAGGAACACTGTCATCAACATTCCATGACATCATACTTGGGACTCAGCACACAGGAGAGAAACACTATGGAGGGCATTCTCCATTTACATCTGACGAGTCCACAACACATCTCCCTCTTTGTTTTTTTAACTTCACTTATATAATCTAACATCCGATCACCCCAAACAACTTAAGGATGTCATGTAGACGACCACAACAATTCACATAAATTGGTCCAGTTCTCGACACACATACTATATATGCCCTCTCTTGACTGCAGCAATTCTGTCTTTATTCCACACTTGCCCTCCAGTCACACGTACGGCCCCTTTCATGACCGCTACAACTCTGACTGGATCCGAATAAAGAGACTCTCCTTTCCTCTTCACAATTCCCTTCTTGATCCTAACCCAATCTCCACACTGTACGCGCAACTCTTTCTTACCTCTCTTCAGGTTCTCACGCGCCACCCATTCAGACTTCTTCCTCACCAATGACTTTCTCACTTCATCAATAACCATATCTGTTTCCCTATTCCTGCCCAGCCACGGCGGACACGCCATGGAATATGGTTTCCTGCCTCTCATAAGCTCAAACGGACACAGACCTGTCGTAGAATGAGGCGCCATCCTTAGGGCCCAGATCCTATTCTGTATCACAGCCAACTTATCCAACCCGCACTCTTCCCCCATGCGAATACTCTCCATTACACACCTATTCATCCTTTCAACTACACCGTTGGATTCGGGATGATATAATGAAGTCCTTTTGTGAGACACTCCACATTTCCTTAAATAGCTGGTGAAGTTTCCCCCTACAAATTGGGGACCATTGTCCGTCAATAAACTCTCCGGCAGACCTTCATTTGAAAATATCTCCTGCAAAGTCTTTATCATGCTTTCTCCTGTTACATCTCTCACAATTTTAAAATTCACCCACCTGGAGAACAAATCCACCACCAGTACTATGAATTTTCCACGTCCATACCCCAATTCCACAGGACCAAGGATATCCATGGCGAGATCACTCCGTATCCTGGACGGAAGACCCACGTCCACAAACGGTTGCTTCTTAGCTACTGATCCCTTCCCACTCCTGACACAAAATTGACAATTTTCTAAACAATTTTCTATTTCCCTGTCAAAACCCGGCCACCAATAGTCTTCCCTCAATACACCTTTGGTTTTGGTAACTCCTATGTGACCACTGTGTGCCAACTCTATCACTCTCTTCCTCAATCCAACCGGAACCACAGCCCTTCCCCATCTGAACAATACCCCACCGATGACCGACAATTCATCCTTCACTTCCCAATATGGCCTCGCGCCTTCCGCTATTTCCACCTTCTTTGGCCATGTGGCAGAAACAACATACGGAACTATTTTATTTATGTTCTCATCGCTCCTCATCCCTTCCAGCCACTCCTGTTTGGACACTATACCATCTGTGTTGACAAACACTAATTCCATTTCTTCATCTTCCACAACACCAGAATCAATTACTCTCACCCTTGACAGATTGTCAGCTAATACGTTGTCCTTCCCGGGAATGACCTCCATCTTGAAACAATGCGTTTGCATTCTGGTGACCCATCCTGCCACCCTGCGGGAAATCTTATCAAGGCCCTTGTTCTCAAATATGGCTTTAAGCGGTTTGTGATCAGTCCGAATTACGAACTCTACACCCCACACAAAGTTTTTGAATCGTTCCACTGCCCAGAAACATGCCAACGCCTCCTTCTCGAGAACAGAATACCTCACTTCCGCTCCCTTGAGACCCCTTGACGCATGAGCTATTACCTCCTCAGACCCATCGTCTTGTTTCTGGGATAAAACTGCACCTAATCCCCGTTCACTGGCATCCACTGTGATGATGGATGGCTTTCTTGTGTCAAAGCAACCTAAGGGTTGGGCTAAGTTTATCTCTTCTTTTATACCATTGAATTCCGCCTCGCACTGACTATTCCACACAAACTCAGCACCTTTCCTCAGAATCTTTCTCATCTCATGCACTTTGTCAGCATAATTTACCACAAATTTCTGATAAAACTCCGTCATTCCCAAAAAGGAGCTTAATTCACTTTTATCAATCGGTCTTTCTATCCTCTTTATGGCATTCACCATTTCTTCCTTGGGTCTGATACCATTTGCCGACACTTCATGTCCCAAATAGTCCACTTTTGTCACAGCAAATTTGCATTTCTCTTCCTTAAGTGTGACCCCTCTTTCCTCGAATATCTTCAACACCTTACACAAATTCCTGTCATGCTCCTCCAACGTCACTCCACTCACCAACACATCATCCTGAAAACAGAAAACGCCCTTCACACCCTTCAGCAAGCGATCCATAATTTTCTGGAAAACTGAGGAAGCGGATGCTAACCCGAAGGGCATCCTCCTGAATTGAAACACACCTTCATGTGTCACAAACGCCGTGACTTTCCTACATCCCTCCTCCAACTCCACCTGATGATAGGCTGACGTCATATCCAGTTTAGAGAAATACTTCCCTCCACCCACCATGGTTAACAATTCACTCATGTTTGGTAGTGGGTGCCTGTCCACCAATACACACTTATTTAACTCGCGCATATCAACGCACAGCCTCAGATCCCCTGAACTTTTCTTCACAATGACGACCGGGGAAACCCACTCGACCCCTCCTGCTCTTTCAATCACACCTGATTTAATAAGTTTCTCCAACTCCTTCTTTACTCTGTCCCTTAACACAAAAGGGACGGGCCTGAGTTTCACCACTGTGGGAACACTGCCTCTCTTCAACAATATCTGATGCTGAAATCCATTCACTCTTCCCAATGTCTCGTCAAATACCTTCCCATGTTCTCTCACATACTTGCTATATGTCGAACACACTTCTGCTACTTGTAAAACTTGATCAGGATGGTTGGGATCTAATCTGATTCCCAAATTCTTTTGCTCTCTCCATCCTAGCAAGGATTGGCCCTTCTTTGTCACATACACTTTCCCTTCACAGCATCGTCCTTTAAATTCAAACTTACTCCAGACATACCCCAACAAATCAATCTTTTCTTGGTTGTACCCCCCTGCACTTATATCTGGCACCGATAATGTCGCCACCGCCCCTTTCATTTCCTCCTCAAATGCGCTTTTGGATATCAAAGTGATCTTCGACCCTGAATCAGCCATCATCGACACCTTGCATCCATTCACGGTCACGACAGTATATGGGCGCTCACAATCATCCGGGATATCATCCCTACCAACAACATTGACAGTGTTCACAATGACATTTTGCAAAGTCATTACGGTGTCATCTTCTGATGACCTCCCCTCTTCCTCTTCATTCACGTATAGGACTTTCCTTTGATTCATTTGGCTAAACTGATAGTTCTTGCAGCACGTCCCAAAGTGTCCTCTCCTTTTGCACTTATTGCAGATCGCCTTCCGCCCTGGACACGCCACTGAAGAAGCGAAATGAGTCGCACTGGCGCACCTATAGCACAATCTCTCATCCTTTTTATCTTCTCTTTGCGTTGACTCTTGATTTCTTCTTTCTTCTATATTGCTCCTCTCCTTCTGTTTGTTTCTTCCCTTCTTCTTGTTCTTCCCTTCATTCACCTTCAATACTTCCGGCTTGGCTTCTTTAGTATCTCCTCCTTCAGCCTTCGATAGCTTGGCAACACATGCCAGTGAATGTTCTACACGTTTGGCTAAGTCCAATACCTCGTCCAAGTTCGGCTCGTCCTTCAGCCACAGTTCCTCGCGTATCTTATTTGACCGACAATGCGTCATGAATTGATCGCGAATGTGCTCGTCAAAACTTCCTTGAAACTTACACGTTAGAGCCAGATGACGGAGGGCAGTTACATAGTCTTCAACAGACTCCCCATGGGCTTGTATGCGCATGCGGAAATTGTAACGTTCCAAGATCGTGCTTCTTTTTGGGTTGAAATGTTTGTCAAGTCTCAACAAAGCTGACTCGAATTCATTCAATTCATCCCCGCTTCCATCACTTGCTAAATGAGGGAGAGTCTCAAAAATTCTTTGGCCTTCATAACCCAAAAAATGAAGCAATAACGCTAATTTCCTTTCGCTGGAATATGCCGTTCCCCCAGCTGCCTTCATATAATGCATAAAGCCCTTGCGCCATTGGGGCCAGGCAATTTTTGCCGCCCCTGGCGTGGGCATAAATATGGGTGGTCCAGATATGCCAGGTAAAGCTGCCATGTCTTCAGGTCAAAATTCTATTTCAGAGCAGAGGTTTTTTTTTCTTTTTGTTGCACTGCTAAATTAAGTCCTGTGCTCTTGTTGGTATAGCCCTTTTTGCTGGTATAGTTTAGTTTTCACCCTCTCCAATGACTTGCAGCAGCACTGTACCCACAACAGTGCTGTATCAGTTGTAATTGACTCTCTATTACATGTATTACGGTAACAGCGTTGCTCCCTCTTGATGCATGTCCTTCTATTATGAGGAATACGGTAATTCGGCTCGAACGGTATTCCTTCCTGCTTGAGGCAATGAAAACCCGTGGGGATGGCCCGTGCAGTAATCCGCGGCGGCGAGATACAAAATGTGCACTTACTTGGCAGCGGCCGCAGGGGTATGATGGCCGCTCAACACACGGAAGGTGCGGAGCAGCCCACGGCGACCCGCGGCTCTTGCTGGATGGGATGGGGCAGCCGCTTTTATTCA
This sequence comes from Ambystoma mexicanum, assembly GCF_040938575.1. Classification (NCBI taxonomy): domain Eukaryota; kingdom Metazoa; phylum Chordata; class Amphibia; order Caudata; family Ambystomatidae; genus Ambystoma; species Ambystoma mexicanum. The sequence goes on from NC_090934.1 coordinate 235,502,973, forward strand.
CACGGGCTCTGGGCAGTGCCGCTCGTCCCTCTGCAGGCCACTCCACGCCGATGGAGCTCGACGGTCGTTCTGTCATCCGCTCTGGGAGGCCGCTCAACGCACAGGTGATGCGGAGCAGCCCACGGCGAACCGCGGCTCCTGCTGGCTAGGGTGGGACCGCCGCTTCTCTTGGCCTGGGCCCTGGGGTCACTCAGCGGCCTTCAGGAGCAAAACAAGTACGGCTGGCTGCTGGAGGTCTCCTTTCGCCTGTCCGCTGTGGCCACCTCATCCCATCCTCGTCGCCATTGTTATGAAGAGGCTGGCACAGACAGGTAAGTTATATTTGAGCTTTAATTAGTATTTAACACAGGAAGAAGACCCCCAACATGTAGAGACTCCTCTCCTTCAGCTCCTTCTCCAACTGACAACATTAGAACACTTAGATAACCCCAACCAGGAACACTGTCATCAACATTCCATGACATCATACTTGGGACTCAGCACACAGGAGAGAAACACTATGGAGGGCATTCTCCATTTACATCTGACGAGTCCACAACAGAAAGTCATCACCCCAGCGTTCATTTGGAAAGGAACTTGTTTGTTTGTTTGTTTGTTTGGCTGAATACAACTTAACCATCGAAGAACTAATAACCGATACGCCTGGGCGCAGTGCGGGGAGAGTGCTGTTGGCTGTGTTGGGAGCCGTGCCATGCTGTGCTGCCAGTGCCATAAATTGGGGCTATTTTTATGAATAGTGCTTAGCCACGCCCCCAAACAACCATCCCCTTTAAATCCAAGAGGGCGCGCGCATTTGGGCGGAGTGCGGGGAGAGAGCTGTGGCTGTGTTGGGAGCCGTGCCATGCTGTGCTGCCAGTGCCATAAATTGGGGCTATTTTTATGAATAGTGCTTAGCCACGCCCCCAAACGACCAGTCCCTTTAAATCCAAGAGGGCGCACGCATTTGGGCGGAGTGCGGGGAGAGTGCTGTTGACTGCGTTGGGCGCCGTGCTGCCTGTGCCACAGGTAAAGCATTAGAAGAAGCCTGAAGACCTTGCAAATGTGCTGGACTTTTTTGGACGTTTACTGCTTGTGAACTAATAGACACGAATTCTGGTATATATTGGGGCTCAACATTTCTTATGTTTATTTACAGATTGGGGCTATTTTTGTAAAAAGTGCTTAGCCATGCCCCCAAACAACCATCCCCTTTAAATCCAGCGTATTTGGGCCCGCCCGCATGGGCAGAGTGCGGGGAGAGTGCTGTGGGCTGTTAGCAGCGAGGTGGGTGCCTCAGCTAACGGCAATTCTCTTCTTTGTATTTAACGAGGAATTGTGAAAAACATGATTGACCATTGCCTGCTGCCTCTATTGGGGGTAAAGGATTGTGAGAGCTCATCACGGACACGGCTTGGGCGGTGAGCCGAGGGGCAAATCCCTCCTTCCCTCTCTCATTTCTTTCTATCTTTCTACTCTTCTATAAGCTTGCGCAGGGTGCCGTGAGTCTGGGAAGGGTGGTTTGAAGCCCTCAGAGGGGTGAGTAACAGCGGGAAGTGACTGAGGAGTGGCAGCAGCATTTCACTTACCAGTATCCAAAATAGCTGATAGCGAGAGATCGGGAGACATGGGTGATCTTGAGCGGCGAATCTGCACTTGCATTTAAAAATGAGGAAAAAAAATAATACCAATGCGGCCAGTTGGAAAGAGATCCTGGCTGCCCCCCTGGTTTTCAGCCATAGGAGGGACAGCTTATCCAGGGCTATCCAGGGCTGTCCAGGGCTATGGCGCAGCCACAGCCCCCTCTACTCAAAAAGAGCGTGCAGAGAGGGGGGCGGAAAGAGCTAGTAGCCCTAAAGACGTCAATGGGCTACACGTTGACTATGATCCACAGGGTCATTAGTCCCTTTATGTTAAGATGTGGAATTGAACACTCTGACGGATCCGCGTTTTATTTCCTGATGTACCGGCTGTAGTATGTGGATTAGAGGTACCTGCTGCAGTGGCTGCGGCTAGGCGGGCGCAACTTAATAATTTGTTCATTGATACCCCTCCCATTTTTCTGAATGGGGAAATCACTATGCTGGCTCTCTCACAACATTTGAATAATAAAGGGTCAGGGGAAGAATCAATTGGGGACATTATGGGATCAGTGAAACCTCCTGCTACAATATTAAATTACACCAATCCGATGCTAGTGGCTATCCTAAATTTGAAAGATTCCTTACGGCAAGACTTGCAATTACACACAGGTTATTTAAAAGATTTGAGCCTTTGTTTGAGTACAATGGGTGTGAAAAAAAAATATGTTATTAATGTGGGTCTGGAGAAAGTTGCCAAGGCAGTACAGATTAGCGCTGGCTTGAATGACGTAGTCTGGAAAGGGTGTGAGATGGATAAGGATGCAATCTTTGGAAATGAAGAAGTGGTATCATCTCCAGCTAGAGTGATTCCTGAAGGCAGTACAGAAGTGGCAGGTCAGGGGTCTTTTTTTCCAATTTTTACATCTAAAAATACAAAATAAACAGGAGAACAAATGAAGCGCAAAATGGCCTTGGAGTTGAGACCTTCGAAGACCTCGTCCCGCAAATATTTGCGGGCGGTGGCGCTTGAGGATCTGCAAGATCACTGCTTGTTAGGGAGCTCAGGGAGGAGAGGCGGGTTCAAGGGGCACAGGAAGGGCAGGGGGAGGAGTGTGAAGATGTAATCGACTGTGAGGTTTTGGGAGACAGACCAAGGGAAGCTAGAGACACCATAGATTTAACAAAGGTTTGTTCAGGGTACAAAGAGAGCAGTAAAAGACTGACTGAGGCCCTGAAACAAAATCAATTGGGTGGAAAAGGTATTAGGCAGTTAACATTGGAGGCCGAGGAAGCAAAGGAAACCTATAGCATGTTTAATCAGGAACCAGCACAGAGGGTGAACACTAAAGAGGCGGGTAGCGAGAGTCCCTCAAGAAAGGGGGAAAAGGCAAGTGCTGTACTGAATGTATTTCTGCTGTTAGGGAGAATTCTCAGAAATGGGCTAATTCCTTTCACCTTACAGACCCCCAGCAACTTTGCTGGATTTTGAGGACTTGATGTTTTTACCTGGAGAGAGTGTTCCCCTTTTTTCCCCACTCTCTCATGTATTTTGATGTGTGTTTTACTCTTGTGTTCTTTAATTATGGAGTTTTAGACAACTCCATAGGCATCATCTTTTCATGTGTGTCAAACAGCACCCTCAGTGCAGTGGCACAGGGAAGCCTTTCAGGCTTTCCCAAGGTTTAAATACCTTCTCTGGGATAAACTACTGTTTCCGAGAGAAAGTAAAGTGAAATTGACTTTACTAGTCTTTTCAAATTCCCAGACCCAGCACACCCTATCTTACAATAGAGTGCTGGAGGTGTTACCTAGTATCCCCTGTGTCTAGTTACTCATGTAGCAGTCAAATGCTACCCTTTCCTATCGAAATGGCTGGTGGCAGTGGTTTTACAACGAACTACCATGATTTTCCCGGCCGCGAACAACGGTAGCGTTAAATCGCAGGAGCCATGTTTTTCAAGATAGCGTCTGAGCAACCTTTGTTTAAACAGGTCCCGGTATTCTTTTTTTTGCCATTTCTTTGTGGAAATGTCCTTCTAGAGTTTTGCTCTGCGCGCCAGATCAGGTTTGTTCCCTTTGTTTCATCGCCTTTGGCGGGCTTCAGGACTGAAGACCGCCTCTGGTGCTCGAGTGTCTGGGGTGGGCAGGAATTGAGGAAGGTGCCCAAAACTCCCTGTGCTTAGTCTCCTAGGAGACCCAAATGCACTCTGGCGTGATTGGCTGACTGACTGTCCGGCAAGGACAGCCACCCTGCTGGGTGAGTGGCAGCTAGGCTGGAATGAATGGGAGGAAACTGGATAAAAGACGAGTCTCTTTGCTTGGAAGGCAGAGTCGACCACTGGATTGAAAGAACCGAAGACGAGCTTGAAGAGGACGGCTGCTGCAACTCCTGGACCGTTGGTTTGCCCGGTGAAACCCTGATGCAGGTCCGAATCGCCAATTTCATCTCGACAAAGAAGCCCTGCAAGGACGACTTCTCCCTTTGAGTTGGTGGGACCAATCAACTTGTAAGCCACCTGGATACCATTCTCAGAGCTGGTTGTGTTTTCCTCAGAGCGCTGCAGGAAACCGAATAGCCAGGGAGAGGGACATACATTTGTTTGCTTGTCTACAGCTACCGGAATTGAAGATTTGCCAAGTGCCAGCTTCGACCAGTCCCAGTGCAGTGCAGGAGTCCCCCAACGTCCTCCCTCTTGTCCCCATGACTGAGGCTCAGGAACAGCAAGATCTGCAGGAACTGCCAGGAACAGAAGTCTTCAGCTGCATCTTTTTCTTCATTGTAAGGTACTGTAAAAACCTGACCGAGAGAACTTACCTCTCACTGCGAAAGTGCTTGAAACTTTGGCAACTTGCAGGCCTAGTCAATTTGTGACCCAACATATGAATCTTTATTTTACAAACTACTTCTGAGAACTTTGGCAAAGACTTTTCCGTTTATCTACCAGAACTGCTTTATCCTATACAAGACTTTAGCCCATTGACTTTGGCCTAACCTATGGCATTGAATCAGCTCCTCTGGTTAACTCAAACTATTTGCACTGTCTAAAGAGTAACTTAATCTTCTTTACGTTAACCTATGCCTTTTTGCTCCTACTTCAAAGTACTCTGAATGCCATTTTGCTCCTCCTTCAAAGTAGTTTAAATGCCTCAGAAACGTACAGTGTAAAGTACTGAAGTACATTTTTGTGTGATATAGATTGCCTCCTTCTAGTGAATGTTTATAACTGACTGTTGAATATTAAGTGTTTAACCAAGAAACCGAGAGTATACGAGTTTATTTGAATACTTGTAGTTGTAGACCTCTGTGTAACATCCTTACAGCTCACATTCTCTCTTGAGATAAGCCTGGCTGCTCAGCTCCTCTACCAAAAACTGTGTAGTACACACTTATACCAAAGGTTGGTGTTGCTTACACCTGTAGTCATAGTTGTGTGTAGTGGTCCCAAAGGGTACTGTATACAAACTCTGCCTAACATCTGCCAAGAACTGAAATCAACTAACAGAGGGTTCAATGCTTGGATAGGGTTGTGGCTGAGTAGAATGCAGCACGTGTGAAAGAGTGGAAGGGAGCGTGAGAGATGGAAGAACAGTGAGGGAAGGGGCGAGGCAGGGAGGACAGTTGGCAAGAGAGAGAGAACAATTAAGGAGTACAGAGCCTGTCCCGGTGTCATCATTTATTTACTTCTGTTTAGTGATAATAATGTACAGTACTACATAACAACTGGCGATGAGACGAGTCTACGGCCCACGCTGCTGTCCCGGTAAGAAGGGGACAAAAATTGAAGAAGAAACCCTAACCCACCACAAGCAACGTACAAGTGCTCTGGGTGACGGAGGGGCCTAGCGGAGTAAAGGTGGCCTGATAGATGGCCAAAGAACAATTATTGACCTGCGGAGGGGGTCGAGGAAAGCGTAGTCTGTGGAGGCAGCGGATGCTAGCAGAGGTGACGGAGGAGGATCACGGAGGACTAAACGACCTGAGGAGGAGGTCGGTTGTAGTGGAGATTCCGGGAAGCGGAGAGGAGGACTCCTGGTGAGACGACGCAAACAACAAGGAGGAAGAGCTGCCGGAAGCCAACAGCTGATGAGCTTTCCATAGAAGACAACCAATCACAGTAAGGTAACGCAATAAAGAATCCAGGGGATGCCGTGTGAGAGTAAGAAACAGCTGGAAACACGGTAAAAAGTGCTGCGCAGGCCCCAAACAATTGTGGGAGGACACAAAGCAGCAGCGCGAACTTCAACAAGTTAATGATGTCATCTTCATGGCACCAAAAAAACTCTATAAAAAAGAAAAATATACTGTTGTGGGGACATCACCTGATCGCGGGAGCGTGTTCTTGCGAGATCTCGATACACGGGATCTCGCGAGCCCACGCTCCGCGGGAAAACGTTCCCGCTTCAGAGTTGGCGCCCTGCCAGCTAGAGCGGTCGTACAGGAGCGCTGCTCCTGATTACAGAAAAAGGAGAATCAACTCCAGAACCATCACTACAGCTCATAGGGCATAACACCACAGCCACTGGAGGCTTCATGGGGGCCCTATGAGTTTACGGCATGCCACCGGTGAGCACAACCCTTCCACAGTGAAGTAACTGGGGAAGCACAGGACTTGGTCAGTTAACAGTGAGTAAGCGCCCTGCGCCACCAGTCCGCCTTAAGACATTCTCCCTTGTTCTCAGTCAATAAAGACTGTCAGAAACCCTACTGCGTCCTGTCATCCATTCAGGCCACAACATAACTGGCGACGAGGATACCTGAAGTCCCACGGACCCACCATGCAAGGCGCCACGCCACCCCCTGCGTTTCTCCCCCTGCCAGGGACACCGGCGATTCCGTGGATGCAATGGGAACCCCTTTTTTCCACCTACTTGGAAGCGGTGGGCGGCACGCGATATGCCCCCATCAGGAAGAGGGCGATGCTGTTGAATGCGCTAGGGGTTGAAGGTCAGCGTATCTTTGCAGGCCTTAAAGAAATACCGGCGGCCGACGAAGACGCCGATGACGATGACGTGTACAAAGAAGCCACGCGTCGCATCATGAAGAGGTTCACTAATAAGGAGAATATTGTACTGCATAGGTTGAGATTCTATACTCGCAAACAGGAAGGGAACGAAACCGTGGATGACTACATCACCAGGATGAGGGAACTCGCTTCTCTGTGCGCCTTCGGAGAAAATGCAGAACAGGTCATCTGCGACATGCTCGTCGTCCACACCAACTCTAGGAAAGTGCAGGACAAATTCATCCAGGAGAAGGAGGTCACCCTCGATAAAGCCATCCAGATTGCCAGGGCGGAGGAAGAAACCTCCAGCAGACGCAAGGAGGCGGGAAGTCACCTGCCTGTGCCCGAAATGGCGACGCTACAATGGAGAGGTCGCAGAGACAAACAATCCCGCGACGGCCCCAAGGACAAAAGTCCCAGGAAAAAGGAGGCACCGAAATGCTACAGATGCGCCAGTCTCAAGCACATGGCGAACGACCGCGACTGTCCCGCCAGGAATAAAGAATGCTCCAAGTGCGGACGCATTGGCCACGTGGCTCCAGCATGCATGTGGCGGGAGAAAACCGTGTCCCGTGTCGACGGTGACTGCACCTCCACCGATGAGGATGAACTGCTGGACAGACCCATGGTTGTCATGGTCAATGCCCCCCATGCCAGGAGAGAAAAGCCCCACTGCACCATTAAAGTGGACGGAATGGAAACGCGTGTCATGGCTGATTCGGGATCCGACCTCACCATTCTGCCCATCGACACGTACAAGGAGATGATGGGACAAGAAAGAGTGGAGATTAGATCCACCAGGCAAAAACCCACCGTGTTTGGAGGGGCAACGGTCGACCTGTTGGGCTACATCAAGGCCCGCATCGATTTCAAGGGGAGGTCTACCACCACCAAGGTGTATTTTTCCCCCAAAGGTCCAGCCGTGCTGGGGTGGGATGACCAACACAAACTCAGCATGAAACTAGATCCCAGCACTCCGGAACAGGTGCTCATGATCTCGTCAGGAGCAGCGCAAAACTATAAGGAGATCTTTCCAAACCTGTTCTCCGAGAGACCGGGAAAAGTGAGAAACTTCGTACACAAAATTCGACTGAAACCCAACGCCACCCCAGTCAAGCACAAAGTAAGGGCGGTACCTGCCACCGCAAGACCAGCTTTGGACGCTCACCTGAGGAAGATGGTCGAGGAAGGAACCATTGAAACCGTGGAATCCTCGCAATGGCTGAGTCCGGTGGTACTAGTTAAGAAGAAGTCCAGCAACGACCTCAGGATCTGCATCGACCTGAGAAGCCTGAACTTGGAGGTGATCACGGATAGCTTCCCGCTCCCCAGCATCAATGAGATCGTCCTCATGATGAAAGAGGCGGCCATTTTCTCGAAGCTGGACATGCGTGATGCCTATCACCAGATTCCCCTACACAAGTCCTCCCGCCCCCTGACGGCGTTCATCACTCCTTTCGGCACCTTCCAATACACCCGCATGCCTTTCGGGTTATCGTCCGCAGCATCCGCATTCCAGAGGATGATGAACTCCCTATTGAAAGGCCTCACCAATGTCTCATTCTTCCAAGACGACATTCTGGTATACGCCAAGGACAGCGAGACCCATGACAATGCGCTCAAGTCAGTCCTAAGCAGACTTCAGGAGGAAGGCATTCACCTATGCCATGAAAAGTGTGTCTTCGGGGTGAACAAAGTAGAGTATCTTGGGTACTGCATCTCAAGTGATGGGGTGAGCCCCAAAAGGAACCTCATGGAGGCCATTACTGAGGCGCCGGCGCCGATGTCTAAAGAGGAACTGCGCTCATTCTTAGGCCTAGCTGAGTACTATGCCAAATTCGTTACCAGGTTCTCTGAGACCACGTCTCCCATGAGGGAGCTTCTGAAGAAGGGGGCAGCGTACTCGTGGGGCCCAGAACAAGATGAGGCTTTCGGCGAAATCAAGAATAGGATTCTACACGCGCCGTGCCTTAAACCATACAACCCTGAATGGGACACCTACATCACCACTGACGCCAGCGCATACGGCCTAGGGGCCACCTTGACCCAGAAAAAGGGCGACACAGAGAACATTGTGGCGTTTGCATCCAAGGCATTATCCTCATCCGAGAAGAATTACTCTACGGTAGAGAAAGAGATGTTGGCATGCGCTTGGGCCGTCGACTACTTCAGATCATACGTATGGGGGACAAGATTCAAGTTGATCACCGATCACAAGCCGCTAATCCACATGCTGAGCCCGGGCGGCACCAAGACGGCCACCCCCAGACTGGCCAGGATCGCCGCGAAGCTCCAAGAGTATACCTACGAGATACAACACATTGCGGGCTGGAAAAACGCACAAGCGGACTGCATGTCCAGGCTCCTCAACCAAAGCGCCCCCGGCACCACATTCCTGGAAGACGAATGTGTCGTTGCGTCCATCGGCGACCTGAGGAACGTCGAGTACATGGAAATGAGCGAGCGCCACTGGCAAGAAGAGTTCGAGCAGGACGTCGCTCTAAGGCACGTAAGCACCTGGGTTCGAAATGGATGGCCCAACGAGAGAGCGATCCCTGAAGGCCTTCGTCCCTACTGGAAGGTGAATGAGGAAATTACCGCCATGAACGGTCTCATTCTCAGAGGTGATCAAATCATCCCACCCAGCGGAATCCGTAAAGTCATACTGTGCAGAGCACACTCGGGCCACTTAGGGTGCAACATGACCAGAAGAAGGATACGCGATGCATACTGGTGGCCAGGTATGGACCAGGACGTTCGGCAGATGGTCGATAGGTGCCACGAATGCTCCAACAGCGACAAGCGCCTAGCCGTGAGGCAAGCCCCCATGCTGCCCACCGAAGTCCCCAAAGGGGTGTGGCGAAAACTGGGGCTGGATTTCATAGGACCGCTGGACAACATGCCCCCTGAGCACAGATACGGGATAGTCTTGGTCGACTACTTTTCCAAATGGGTGGAAGCTGACTTCACCCCGGACATCACTAGGGGAACAGTCATTGAAACTCTCACCGCCATATTTCAGCGGGAGGGCCTGCCCGAAGAACTCGTCACGGACAACGGAGTCCAACTAGTATCCAGGGAAATGGAAAAATTTCTCAAGCTTAACAACATCAAACAGCGGAAAGCAAGTCTATACCACCCACAGGCAAATGGCCTAGTCGAGCGGGCCAACCGCTTCATCAAAGGGGCGCTGCAACTGGCCCACGCCTCGGGCCTAGACCCATACAAGACGGTCAAAGAAGCCGTAGCGGCTCACCGTCTCACCCCCAACGCCGTCACAAGTGTTTCTCCGTTCCATCTGCTGAGGGGGAGAAGGGCAGCATCCTCACTGGTACCACCATGGCTTCAGCAAGTGAGGGCCGACGAAGACGTCGACATGGCTGACGTAACGTGCCGTATGCAGCGCAACAAAGAAGCAATGAAAGCACAGGGGGACTTGCACCGAGCCGCTCGACACACACAAGTCAACAAAGGGGATCTGGTGAAGATACGACTTCCCCACAAGGACACCATCACAGGTTCCAGATACAGCAGTCCCATAGAAGTCATGGAGAGAGGGACAAACCACATCCGCACCAGCGATGGCAGGAGATGGAATCTAGAGAGGGTAGCCATGTACCGCAGGAAAGATGATACTGTACACTCCCCTGGAGACACTGGAGGAGATCAGGTCTGCCAAGAGCCATACGAGAACCATCATCTCCCGAGTGGAGACATCATAGAGCCGCAACATCGCAACGACTTCGCAAGCTCCCTTTTCCCAACCACACCCAGGGGATCACAGCAAGGAGCTGGACAAAGAGATCCCGATTCACCAGCACCCTCCCAAGGACACTTCATCGATCCCGCTACATACCCGGATCCTGGCAGGCCCCAGAGAGAGAGAAGGAAGCCCGGGAAATATGCGGACTTCATCATGGAGTGACCTCCCATTCCTTTTTCCCAGCAGAGGAGGTGTGTGGGGACATCACGTGATCGCGGGAGCGTGTTCTCGCGAGATCTCGATACACGGGATCTCGCGAGCCCACGCTCCGCGGGAAAACGTTCCCGCTTCAGAGTTGGCGCCCTGCCAGCTAGAGCGGTCGTACAGGAGCGCTGCTCCTGATTACAGAAAAAGGAGAATCAACTCCAGAACCATCACTACAGCTCATAGGGCATAACACCACAGCCACTGGAGGCTTCATGGGGGCCCTATGAGTTTACGGCGTGCCACCGGTGAGCACAACCCTTCCACAGTGAAGTAACTGGGGAAGCACAGGACTTGGTCAGTTAACAGTGAGTAAGCGCCCTGCGCCACCAGTCCGCCTTAAGACATTCTCCCTTGTTCTCAGTCAATAAAGACTGTCAGAAACCCTACTGCGTCCTGTCATCCATTCAGGCCACAACAACTGTGAACGTTAAAATAATATTGTAGAGGAAGTTTAATACCAGGGCCTACCTGCAGTTTACAAACACTGCAAGCGTGCGCCGGCAATGAGAATTGTGAAAGATAGGGGAAAGGATCCTCGGAAACGTCATCTGTGTGACAGACACATTACTGACAGTTGTTGGGTTGTCACGGCAACCACAGGCTGTGGCCTACAGAGCAACAAAGGCCAAAGCGAAGAGTCGTACAGTACGTACCAGTTAAGAACGAAGGCCACATCGTACGACAACAATGCCTATCACTGGAAATGACTTGTACCAAATAAACGTGCAGTTAAACAGATAATAATAAAAGCAAGGAAAGACTCTAACGAAGGTTGCACAAAACAAAACGTGCAGAATAATAAGATATAACAGAGTGCCCCCAACCCTAAACAACACCCAGAGGCAACTATTAAGTTTTACAAATCACACCTTATTTATAGGAACTCATCATAATATAGGAACAAGCAACCATGTCTCTTGCTAATGCGAGTGGTGATGCAATGCCAACTCAAAATGCGGTGGGAGCACCCACAAACCCAGTTAGCGACTTACACCGCCCCAACCCATTTACCCTTGAGCCACAGGAAGATCAGGGGCAGCGATGGCAGGAATGGATAGATGAATTTGAACAATTTTTGAGAGCAGTAGGAAACCAAGATGCCCCAAACAAGTTGGACATATTCACAAATTTAGTAGGAAAAGAGGTGAAAAGTGTCATCAAAACCATCCCGAATCAAGAAAGAACAACATATCAGCTCTTAACAACTGCCATCAGTGGACGACTAGTAGTCCCTCCCAACAGGGATTACGAGCGTTATATATTCAACCAATGCACGCAGGCACCACATGAAACCATTGCACAATTAAGTAATATGCCCCGAGTGGTGGGGGCATTACAGAGTTCGGTAATGCCCCGGGGCCCACAGTTATAGGCCCGAGCAAAGCGAGGGCCTTAACGAAAGCCCTGGGGCATTACCAGACTCTGTAATCCCCCTGCCGCAAGGGGCATATTGCTATTAGTACCCCGGCCCGCAAGACCAGGGTATTAAATGCATTTCTTTCTGACCCGAAATGCTGCAGCATTTCGGGACAGAAAAAAAAATAAAGAAAATGGCCGCTGGGAAAGGGACAATGGAGTATGTTTTCCCTTTCGATGGCAGCCTTTGGGAGCAGATGCGCTGGGAACAGAAATGTTCGCAGCGCTTTCGCTCCTGAAAAAGGTGAAATCAGAAGGTAAGTGGGTTTGGGAGGAAAGGGAAGAAAAAAAATAAAAACATACCGGAGTCCCCGGCGGGGGGCGATGGCAGCTTCTCAGCCGTGTGGAGGCTCGGGCTCGAAGCGGGGATAGCCCCGCTTCGAGCATCCTCATTGGCTGAGGGGCTGCAACGCCCCCCGCAGGGAAAAATGGCTGTGGAATCCCAACTGAAGGATTCACGGCCGGGTAACGACCCAGCAAGAGCCAATCAGAATGTGTTTTACATTCTGGTTGACTCTCGCCGGGTAGTAATTTGTTTTACGCGTACAAAGGAAAACCACATACTGTGAGTTTGCAAACTTCGATGATGATGAAGCAATTAGACTAAGGGTAATTGAAGGGTGCACATAATCGCAATTTCGAAAACACCTCAAAAAGCCTCTCCCTCTGAATGATGTTTTAGAGTTAGCAAGGATATAGGAAAGAGTTGATACACAAGCAGCTAATATTGAAAACCCAAAGAAATTAGACACCATAGCCGCCTTGGAACCCAACATGCAAGGGCACTCACGAAACTCAAGTATGCTACCCCGTCAAGATACATGGAATGGCAGGCGCAGAAATCCGCTGGACAATGTTATCGATGCGGGTTTGAATTCCACATAAGGGCCAGTGTCCAGCCCTTGGTCAGATGTGCATGCGGTGTGGCCAAGAAAATCATTTCCACATTATGTGTAGAGAGAGAGCTCCATTACTACCAGCATACAAGCCCAATCTACAGTCGTTGCCCAATAAGAGACCCTTAAATGCAGTGCCATACCAAGAGAGAGTCGGCATACGGTCCAATCCTAATAGGAATGCAACAATGTACCAGGCACAGCCAGGATTTATCAGGGCAGTAGAAAATATGCAAATTGAAACAGCTGGTGAACCACTGGAACTACTAGAGCGTGATCCTAATTCAAAATCATACCAAGGAGAAGATCAAGGACAAAGAAGAGAGACATCATCGGAAGATCCTTATGAAAATCCTCCTGTTGAAGAAGAACATTCAAATACAGCAGAACACTACTATGAATACGATAGGTATAGTAGAGAATATGTCAGACTTATTTATGACACTTCCGATGATAGTGCAGCTCCAAAGGTAACAGTGCATATAGGAGGACATCATACACTGTTTCTTATAGACACGGGAGCCACTAAATGTAATGAATGAGAAAACATACAAAGCCATAGCAAGCACATACCCTTTGCAACCATCACAAGCTCAGATCTTTCAATGGGGTGCGCCCCAGCCTTTGAAGTCCAAATGGACAATTCTGGTGCGACCTGGTTCATAGAGGACAATGCATTCCTGTCACCATGTCTCATCGTCTCGGGAGGATAGCTCAGCAGCAACGTGCTCGCCTTGGAAGCAAGACGACACGGAGCAACACAGGTTCGATCTCCGGGTCTGCGCTTAGAAACCTCTGGGTATTAAGCGTGTTACAAATAACATATCATACCTATCATATCCTGCATGTCATAAACAGCCCAGCAGCAGGAAGATGCCTCCTCAACTGCAAAACTGCTACTGAACTAGAGCTCATTGATATTCATTACGACCAATCTGAGACAATACAAGGGCTTCCTCCGCAAACTCATAATCTGCAGACCCTGTCACAAAGGGAACTGAACATTGATGAACTGAAATATGCATTTCCAAAGCTATTTCAAGGTGTCGGCATGTTAAAGGACACAGTCATAAACTTACACATTCACCCCACCGTATGCCCTGTTCCGCAGCATCCACAGTGAATAGGGTTTCATCTGCAAGCCAGAGTATGCCATGAGCTACAACAGTTACTTGAAAATGACATAATTCAGCAAGTTGATGGTCCCACCTGTGGGTTTCTCCTCTGGTGGTAGTACCTAAGTCAGATGGGCGCCTTTGTCTCTGTGTGGATACGCGGATCCCTAACACTGCAATTCAGAGGGAAAGACATCATGGGCGTAGCATGAAAGACATGATAGTCAGACTCAACCAGGCCACCCGATTCTCATAATTGGATTTGAATGAAGGATTTCATCAACTAATGATTGATCCTGCATCCAGACCCATCACTCCATTCACTACGCCTGAGGGCCTTTTCCAATATAAACGTCTTAACTTTCGCATATCTTTGGCAGCTGAAATATTTCAGAAGACAATAAGACGGCTCATCGCACCTGTCATAAATGCTTTCAATTACAGTGATGATATCCTGATAGTTGGCATTACCCAGGAGCAACATGATAAGCCTTTACGGCAAGTCTGCACCATCCTTCAAAGCAATGGTCTCACCCTTAATGGCCCGAAGTGTGATGTTAATAAGCGCAGTTTACATTTTTTTGGACACACATTTTCTGACAAAAAGGATAAAAGCAGATCCAGATAAGATCAACGCCATTGTGAATTTGAAGGCCCCACAGGATGTGACGGAGCTACGGTCCTTCTTAGGAATGGCAGGTTACTGCGCCCGTTACCTGCCAAACTACGCAGCACTGACCAATCCGCTCAGGCATCTTCTCAAGAAAGACTCTATGTTCACATGGGATGCAGCTTGTCAAACAACCTTCGATGCAATCAAGAGTGACCTTACCAATGACCGCCAACTCACATACTTCAACCCTGACTGGGACACTGAAGTTACAGTGGATGCCAGTCCGGTTGGTCTGGGAGCTATCGTAGCCCAAACAGATCCGAAAGGGAAGTCTGAAAGGTGCATTGTAGCGTATGCCAGCAGAGCTTTGACTGTTATTGTACAAGCATATTCGCAGGCTAAAAGGGAGAGCCTCGCTGCGGTCTGGGCATGTTAAAAATGTCATCAATTTGTCATTGGAAGAACGTTTGTCCTTATTACTGACCACCAAGTTCTTCTGTCCCTATCTGGAAATCCCAAAGTTAATATGCCTCCTCGCATAGAGCGGTGGGGTATCTGCCTACAGGAATATGATTACACCATAGTTCACAAGCCGGGGAAAGAGGCTAACCCTACAGACTATCTCTCACAGCACCCTGGTGAGACACCTGAGAATGAGAAGCAACTGGAGGCGGAAGCATACATCGCATACTTATCTCTTAATACCCTTCGTCCAGCCATCACAAAGGAAATGTTTGCAGAAAGGAGCAAGCCTGACCCCACCATCCAAGCAGCCATTCCACTCACTAACACTAACAGATAGCAATGCCTGGCCACGGAGCGCTTTGAAAATGGGGAGGTGGACAGGAGAGACTTGCAGAGATTAGCAAGGGTGCCAATTGAATTGGCCACAACGGGTCAAGGGATACTACTCGGAGGAAGTCGACTGGTGGCCCCAAAGAGCCTGAGGAAAGCTCTCGTTATCATAGCGCATGAAGGGCATAATGGAATTGCAAACACAAAGAAAATTCTAAGGGATCAAGTGTGGTTTCCACACATGGATACGATAGTGGAAGACGCCCTGAAACACTGCATGGCTTGTCAAGTGACCGCATCAAGTAGGCCCCCATGCCCAATCCAAATAGTTCCAATGCCTGACGGGCCCTGGCAGAGAGTGGCAATGGATTTCTATGGGCCATTGGAGGAAGGAGGTTATCTGCTGGTAACTATAGAAAAATATTCCCAGTTCCCCATGGTCAAACACGTCATGTCTACGGCATTCCAGTATGTGGTGACTGTGGTAGATGAGTTATTCAGTGAATGGGGTGTCCCTAACATCGTCAAAACAGACAATTGCCCACCGTTCCAGGGACAGGAGTTCAAGAAGTTTGCGACACATTTGGGTTTCCGCCATCAGAAGATTATGTCATTATGGCCACAGGCCAATGGTATGGTGGAGCGCTTTATGTCCACAATAAAGCAAACACGTCAGAAAGCTGATGCAGATCTCATGTGCATGCCACAAGCAATCTCGCAAATGTTGAGAAGTTATCGGAATACGCTGCATGAGGCAACTGGACGCTCTCCCTTTGACATGATGATACATTATAAGCCTCGAACACGGCTTCCCCAATTGGAGGACTACACTCATGTGGAAGATGAATATGGACAGATCGCAAGAGAAGAGCTGAAGAACATCATATACCAGGGGGTGAGACTGTACTAGTTCAACATAAGCAACGCAGAAAGATGGACACCAGATAAAAGCCGATCCTCTAGTGGTCACAGTGGTCAAAGGACCCATGATTACGGCTTTAGGGGATGATGGTGCAATAACTCGGAATGCCTCATTCTTTCGTAGGATGTTTCAAAATGTTTCAAGATGATCTGGATGAAGAATCACACGCTGAAGAAGAAGACGAAGAACCTAGTGTCACGTAACCTGAAGATTCTTCACCCTGATTGCTTAATGAACAAACTCTTGGAGCAACTAGTTGCCCCCAGTCACCCCCAGAGAATTATTCGTAAGCCCCATGTCTTATTGAACAAATGTAGAGTGTAAATTTATTGAATAAATGTATAGTGGGAACTTCTTTGATAAGTAAGGGGGGGTGTTGTGGCTGAGTAGAATGCTGCACGTGAGAAAGAGTGGAAGGGAGCGCGAGAGATGGAAGAACGGTGAGGAAAGGGGCGAGGCAGGAAGGACAGTTGGCAAGAGAGAGAGACCAAGAAAGGAGTACAGAGCCAGTTCCAGTGTCATCATTTATTTACTTATGTTTAGTGATAATAATGTACAGCACTACATAATAGATAGTACGACTTTCACAAGGGGGCTATAGGGAGGGGAGTGGGACCTTTAAAAATCTGGGGTTTCTGTGCAACGCCCCTGATCTACAGATTCAGTCTGAGGGAAATGACGAATGAGACGCAAGAATAAAAGCCCTTGCGTTGTAAGAATCAGAGGTGAGAAGTATGGTTCACAGTATCTTCGCGAAAGGACCGAGGGCCATTGCGCTAGAACAGAGGGAGAGGGAGGTCCCGTTAGAACATTGTGCTTATACAAATTCTATACCCTCATTGATACTACAGCAATCTGACCAACCAATAGATAAAGAAGGACAATAGTTCGCTCACTTAAGGAATTATGTCCATAGGGGTAACGAGAAAAAATCAAGTCAGGGAGCAGAGGATGTGAATGCCCATAAGGATTACACACTGAGACTATGAGTTCAATGAAGGAGGGACTAGTTCCCTACATAGATCATGCATCTTCCCTATTTGAGGACATTCCGCCCCTCAGATTGATTTTGTCTACTGACATTGAACTTGTAGACTTTATTCATCCCCACAGATATGATTTTGTAAGACTAGTAATCCCTTCGTCTCTGGTGCGGTCCATACTACTTAAGGACGTATGGCTTTGATATAATGATCTACCGGGATAGGACTGTGGAGAAACAGGGCAAACATTGAACCTATTAGAGAAAAGACTGAGAGAGCTGAAAGAGCTGAGACTCAAGATCTGGGAGGCAACCCAATAGAAGGCTTTAATTTTCGTTGGTTAGCGCTAACACTGAGGGAGTCAATTGCTTAATTAAAGACATGGAGTCAGCCACTTTAGGGTTAAGGCATGTCTCTCTTTTGTATCATGGAATGTGAGAGGATTTCGACATCTATTGGCTAATTAAAAGGATTTGAAGAACTATGATGTAATTTTTTTAAAAGAGACCCTAGCAAAAAATAGCCTGGTACTGAAAGGCTATGAGACAACTAGCCTCCATGCACGGTCAGGGCTAAGAGGATGGCTGATGGGTGGCCTGACCAATGGGGCAGTGGCGGATAAAGGAAATATTTTTGGTAATAGCTGTACAAACAGAAAATGTCCAAGGTATACCATCTCTATTCCTAATAAAGAGCTATTGGAACCCGGGGGAACATTTGAATAGTGCATTGGAAGCTCTGAACTCAGTAATAGAGGATTGGCTTATGGACTCTCCGGAGTGGAGATTCTTCTGGCAGGTGATTTTAATGCTGAGTGCAGGGCGGCAAATAACACTGCCCTCCAGCTCTTCTTGCTGAATCAGGATTTTGTGATCCATCAAAGAAAAAGTGTTCATGATATGCAATGGTTGAATTTTGCAGAAAGTCGGGGTCTGTATTAAATTGAGGATGATACCCCAACTTGATCTGCTAGAGGGGCTAACTCCATCATCGATTTATGTTTTCTTGTCTCATCAATTGTTCTCATGGATCAGGGATTTGGAGATAAGAACGATGCTGTATAGCGATCACTCCCAGTTATGTCTATGATTGTGGTGGGTTGCAAAGATGGAAAAAACATCTCTAGTTCTGAAAGACGTGATTGTGAATATAAGTGGTAATAGACTCAAATGGACAGCCAATAAGACAGAAAAATTTTACAATTCTCTGATGATTGACCTTATGTCGACATCGTTGGAAGAGAAACTGTTTAATTACTCACGGTCTCATTTTTCAGAACATATGGAGAAACTTATGGAAAAACTGAAGCCACCTTACAAGAGGAGGGAGGGTGGGCTAAAGAAGTGTACTCATGTATATGATCCCAATGTAAAAGAGCATAAAGTGGAACTGCTTAAAGCAATTACAAAGATCCACAAAGAACTAGGATTGTGTGAATCATCTAAGATGTTGGTACGTAAGCTAAAACAATCCTATAAGAACTGGCTCAAACACCATCATTTGGTATTATATCAAAGAGATGGAGAAAGGATGATGGCGTTTTTAAAAGGAAAAAATTCAAGACATTTTTAAGAATAGATAAGCCAGACCGAGGTTAACATACACACAGCTGATGACTAATCCAATTGCCTAGAAGGACTGGATAATTCTTTTTCAGAGTATTTATAAGAGGCCAGAGTATATTGGGGATTGGATGGATGGCACTGGTTTTGAGTGGAATTTCGATATATCTATGGATAACATTAACAGGATTATTGGGAAATCCAACTCTTACAAAGCCAGTGGCCCCAATAATTTAACAAACACTTCTGAAACAAAATTTAACTCTGTGGGCCAAGGTTCTATATATACAGTTCTCTGATATTCTGAACTCTAAGTGTATTCCTGCCTCTTGGAAAATCTCACATGTCATACCTATTTTTAAGAAAGGTACAAAACTTTCCCCTTTAGACTACAGGCCCATTGCCCTCATAGATGTTGATTCCAAAATGTTTGCTGCAATCTTATTAGAACATATAGAGGCGTGGTGCTTAGATAATGAAATATTAGACTATCGCCAAATGGGCTTTAGGAAAAAAATGGGAACCGCGTGTGGGGGTTTGTTGTTCAGTGGCCTGCAGAGGCTGTCGTGGTATCCCAATTCTCCTCCCATGTACGTGGCATCCATGGACCTGTTCATGGCATTTAACACAGCTGATGACTAATCCAATTGCCTAGAAGGACTGGATAATTCTTTTTCAGAGTATTTATAAGAGGCCAGAGTATATTGGGGATTGGATGGATGGCACTGGTTTTGAGTGGAATTTCGATATATCTATGGATAACATTAACAGGATTATTGGGAAATCCAACTCTTACAAAGCCAGTGGCCCCAATAATTTAACAAACACTTCTGAAACAAAATTTAACTCTGTGGGCCAAGGTTCTATATATACAGTTCTCTGATATTCTGAACTCTAAGTGTATTCCTGCCTCTTGGAAAATCTCACATGTCATACCTATTTTTAAGAAAGGTACAAAACTTTCCCCTTTAGACTACAGGCCCATTGCCCTCATAGATGTTGATTCCAAAATGTTTGCTGCAATCTTATTAGAACATATAGAGGCGTGGTGCTTAGATAATGAAATATTAGACTATCGCCAAATGGGCTTTAGGAAAAAAATGGGAACCGCGTGTGGGGGTTTGTTGTTCAGTGGCCTGCAGAGGCTGTCGTGGTATCCCAATTCTCCTCCCATGTACGTGGCATCCATGGACCTGTTCATGGCATTTAACATGGTCGACAGACACATCTTGTGGAGAAAATTGGAGAGGTTCAATATTCCAAAGGGTCTCTTGAGCATCCTTATTCATCTACACAAAGACTCGCATATGAAAGTTAGATTGAATACGGATGGTCTGATGTCTAGGAGTTCCCCCCTCCCTCACAATGGCCTACAACAAGGTTGCATATTGGCCCCCACACTATTTAATCTATATGTTACGGATGTGGGGTGAGCACTTAAGCAAGCATCCTTTATTTCTCCGAAAATTGGTACCCTTAAAATTAGTTGGGATGCCTATGCAGATGATTTTGTTTGAATGGACTGCACTCCAGTTGGTCTGCAGAGAATGATAGATGCATTTGGGAAGTACACAGAATCGCATGGCTCATAAATCAATCCTGCAAAAACACTGATATTGAACCTAACCAAGGGGGTACCGTCTAGAAGTAATATGTTCTGTTGGAAATGGGGAAATAGTGTCCTCCAAGTTTTTTTTTTAAACTGTATTTAATACTGGCATGTTAACATTGCGGGAAGGTCATGTTTCACTTAAGGCAGTACAGTATACACATATATCATAGGTATATAGTGCGACAGCTTAAACAACATTTGCGGTGTGGGGGGGAGAGGAAGGGAGGGGAAGGAGACAGAAAAGAATGGGTCATGCAGGGGGGGATCCAGCTCTCATGGTCCTTGTCTTGTCTTCCTCCGACATCAAGTATGTTCTGAGAGGAGCCCAAATGTCTTTGGGCCGCAAGGTGGACTGGACCCCTAGAACATAAGATTCTTCGCATTCTTGTGTGTTGATCAAGTCTCGCATCCAGCTTTGGTGTGTTGGGGGATCTTTTGATTTCCATTTCCTGAGGATGTTCCGTTTGGACACTGCTCCTCCCACTGCAAACAGTCTGAGGGTTTTGACCGATGCCTTCCTTATGTTGCCCAGTAGGTTTTTCAACAGTGTGACCGTAATGACAGTATTTAAAACAGAGTTCATAGTCTTTGCCACTTCGTTCCAGAATTGGTTGATTGGTGGGCATTCCCAATACATATGTATGGCTGTTGCATTAAGTGTGCCACATTTGGGGCATGACTGTGGTTTGGAGGGGTCAAACTTGGAGATTCGCTTGGGAGTAATATGTAGGTGGTTCAGAATTTTAAATTGGATAATTCTAAAGTTTGCACAAAGGGACATAGTTTTTGTATTTCTGCAATAGTTTGCCCATTGTTGCCCTTCTATCTGGATGTTCAAGTCTTTTTCCCATTTGGTTTTAATGTCATTCTTGGATGGTGTGTTGGACTGTGTTATCCTGTATAGCATGGATACACTGCCCATGAAGCCGTCTTCTGTAAGGACCTCCGTTAGGAACTTATAGGTTGAAGGAGCCGTCGGGAAGGTTGACCATTTCTTCTTGCAGGAAGCCTTTAGGCGTTGGTAATGTAGAGTTTTGGATAGACCTTTTCCTGCTCTGTTTTGGATTTCTGACAACGTGAGGAACCGACCTTCTGGGAAAAGGTCTCCAACTTTGGCTTGCTTTTCTGGGTCCCAAGATGTTTGTATAGTGCGGTCCAGTGTGGGTTCCAGACCTGGATAAGGCCATAGGGGTGAGTGTGGCCAATATGCGTTTTGCATCCTACTCTCCTAAGGAAATGCGACCATGCTCGCACTGTCGATTCCATTGGATCGGCAAATGATTTTTCTATTGGTATCATGATGAACATCATGCTTTTGAGTTCCAGGCGGGATGCTGCGAATTTTTCTGCATGTATGTGCGCAAATTGTTCTACATTATTGGACCAGTATTTTGTGAAGTGTGCCTGTGCCAAGTAGTAGTATAGTTGGAAATCTGGGGCTGCCAGTCCACCTGTGTTGTAATTCTCACATAGTTTGGACCAGCTTAGTCTGGGCGCCTGCCCTCCCCAGATGAAACGTGTGGTGAGTTTTTGAAGTGTGTCGAAAAATGACCTGCCCGGCCAGATCGGGATTCCGTTGAATAGGTATAGTAGTTTTGGTACTACCAGCATTTTCAGTAGGGAGATGCGACCATAGAGGGACAGTGGCAGCCTGATCCATGCGTCAAGTTTGCATTCCAGTTGTGTCAGATATGGAGCATAGTTATTGGCAAACAAGGTTTGTCTGTCTGGCGCCATTATAATGCCAAGGTATCTTACAGTGGTAGGGGACCAACGTAAGCCTTCCATAGCTGCGGTCTGGATAGTTGGCTCGGTCAGTGGGATTATTTCAGACTTGGCTTGGTTGATTTTATATCCGGAATGTTTGGTGAATTCGGCTATATCTCGTAGTACCGGTGCGAGATGAATTTCAGGGTTCCAAATGTATAGCATTGTGTCGTCTGCGTAGAGGGAGATAAATTGTGGGGATCCCATTATGCGTATTCTCTCACCAGGCATGGTTATGAATGGTTATGACGCAGACACGCAGCCATTCCCTCTATTGTAGTGCAAATATTAACGGAGAGAGTTGGCAACCTTGCCTGGTACGTCTTTGTAATCTAAAGGTGACTGATAGCGTTTTGTTGGTTCGTACTCTGGCCGTAGGGTTGTAGTACAGTATGTTTATGAATCGGAGAAAGCCTGCGCCGAACCCCATCCTACCTAGGATTGCATACATGAATTTCCATGACACAGAGTCGAACGCTTTTTCTGCGTTTAGTGCGACTGCCACTGTCTGTGCCCGGTGGTCCAATTGGGAGGTGATGGCGAAGAAGCCAGTGGAGCGTCCAGGAATAAACCCTGATTGGTCCGGGTGTACCAGTTTGGTCATATATGGGTTCAATTTGTTGGTTAGGGCTTTGGCGGAAATGTTTGTGTCAACCTTGATGAGGGACAGCGGTCTGTACGAGGAAGGAGAATGTGCAGGCTTATGTGGTTTTAACAGAACAACAGTGATGATGGCTTCTCTCATTGTCGGGGGGAGTGTTCCGGATTCAAGAGATTCTTCCCACACTTCCAGGGGCTGCGGGGCCAGTTCGTCTCCGAGGATTTTGTAGAGATCTGCTGGTAGGCCGTCCGACCCTGGTGCTCTGCCCGCCCTAAGGTCTTTGATTGCTTGCTGCAGATCTTCTAGGGTCAGTGGTAGATCGATAACGGCACTTTCTTCTCGAGTGAGCCTGAGGAGTGGGAAGGAGTCCAGATACTCTTGTAGAGCTTGCTGTAAAATTCTCGGAATAACTCGTTCACCCTCTGGTGGTCCACATGAGTCCTGCCATGTTCGTCTGTAATGCTGGTGATTTGTCTGTGCCCCTGTTCTGTCTTGATAAGGTTAGCTAGTAGTTTGCCGGATTTATTGCCCTCTCCATATTTCCTGACCTTGATTGGTTGCGCAGTGTACCACACCTCCTGTTCTGCTAGTGTTGTGAATTTAGCTAGGGTTTCATGTAGTCTAGCTAGTGTTGCGGGTTCCGGTACTCTTGTATATGTTGTCTCTAATTCTTTAATGCAGGCTTCCATAAGGGCTAGCTGGGTGCCTATGTCTTTCAGCGTACCATGAACCTTGGAGATCAAGTGTCCTCTTAGCCATGCTTTAAAGGATTCCCAGATTGTGTGGTGTGATTTCACTGAGTTTTGGTTTTGGTCGAAGTAGTCCTGTACCTCGATACGGAGAGCTTTGTGGAGTGAGACATCTCGTAGGAGGTCGGGGGCATTCTCCATAGGTGGTGTTCAGGTGCGGGTGACCCAATCTGGATTTCAAGTACCACTGGCGAGTGATCCGAGAGCGTTCTAGGTAGTATAGTGCATTCCTTCAGTCCCGAGATGCAACTCGTGGAGCAGAGCCAATAATCAATTCTGGAGCTTGACCCAGGAACGTATGAATGAAATGTGTAGGTTCTGGTGTTGAGATACATTTCTCTCCAGGCATCTGCAAGCGGTAGAGAGGACATGGCCTGTTGTATGATAAGTGCTGATTTCGAGGTTGTCCGCGGCGCCGTGGATGTCCTGTCGAGTAAGGGGTCCAGTATAGTATTGAAATCTCCTCCGGAAAGCACTCTTTTTTCTTCTGTTAGGGATATCAGAGTCACAATCTGCTGATAGAACTCTGGTGTGTCGACATTGGGGCCGTAAGTATTTATGATAATTAGTTCCTGGCCATGTAGTGAGCCCCATATTATTACAAATCATCCGTTTGTATCTAGTATAGTTTTCTGCACCTGGAATCCGAGTCTGCAGTGAATCAGTGTCAGGACTCCCCGTGATTGTGTTGAGTAATTTGTTGTGAACACCTGTGTGCCCCAAGCGTGGCCAGGTGAGTTGGTAATTTGTTCTGTGGTATGTGTTTCTTGTAGCAGGAGAATGTCGATTCTGTGTCTGTTGGCATATGTAACTATTTTTCTGGCCTTGATTTGGTTCAAAAGTCCTCTCACATTCCAAGATAGAAGTTTGGTGCTTCTGGTCATTTGTTGATGAGCCATTCGTGAGGTATCTGTAATGTGCTTATTATTACTTTGGTTTTGTGGTAGTATTCTTCACGTTGCAACCATGCCAGGTTTTTCTTGTTATTGTAACAACAGTTATTAACTTTACAAATATTTCGACAACGAAACTTCAACCTGTGCCGGCAACTGGCCGGTTTCATTCCCTTACCCAAACCCTCACCTTCCCCCCAATCGGGCGGTGTATCCCTTAAAACCATATGCAACTTTGCTAGCAAGAACATTTACTGGGGTGGAGTAGGGGGACCGTGTGGGCCCGACCTAGTGCGGAGCCACGGCTTCAATTGACTTGTAGATTGGCGTGCTGCTATTTAGTTATTTCTGAGCACTCTGGGCATTGCTTCCTTTCCTGTAGCTTTAGTTAGGGGCGCATGCGTCAGGTTTCGTTAGGTGCTTCCGGAATGTGGCGCTAGATAAATGCCATGGCATCTTCTGGAGACTCAAAAAATTGTGTTTTGCCTGCATGTTGGATACGTAGCTTGGCGGGGAACAGCATTGCATATATTACCTTCCGTTCTCTGGGTACTCTTTTCACGGGGTCAAAGGATCTTCGGACAGTTTGTACTCCCATTGAGAAATCTGGGTAAATGTGGACGTGGTTAGACTCGAAGGTTAGAGGACCCTGTTCCCTTGCTAGGTGGAGGATAAGATCCCAGTCTCTATAGCTGAGTAGCCTGGCTACATTCGTTCTTGGTGGTGCTCCGGGCTTGGGTGGAGGAACTGGTGCCCGGTGTGCTCTTTCAACCAGGAATTGCCTTGAGAATAGCGCATCTGGGAATAGTGAGTGGAGTAGGTCCTCCAGAAATTGTTTCATGGGCACGTTGGTCTTGCGTTCTGCCACCCCAACCACTCTTACATTATTCCGTCTACATCTAGATTCTAAATCTTTGCATTTGTGCTGGAGCGCCTTAACTTCTTTTTGGATCTTATCCATGGTTTTATTTTGGGTACTTGCTGTGTCTTCTAGGGTAGAGACACTGTCCTCCGCTTCAGAGACCCTGGTGTTTAGCTTTTTGATATCTGTACGGATAGAGGCTATGTTGTCGCCGATGTCATCTAGTTTGGTGTTAATGGCTGCAAATCCTTTTTCCATAGCTGACATATATGGAGCCATGCATTGTGTTGAGGGGTCAGGGAGAGGATTCTTGGATGAATTTGTGGTTTCAGTATTGTGGTCTTGGTTGGGGGAGTTTGCAAATGTGTCCAAGGGACCCTTTTTCTTTTCTTTGTTTTTGGCGCCCCCTGCAATGTTCATGTAATAGATGCGAGTTATTTTTATTTTTGTCACTCAGACCTAGGGGCCTATAGCTGAAAGCGAAGGAGAGTTGGCGCCCTGAGTTCGATGTTCAGTGGTTGTATCTGGTGTCAGGCGGTCAGACTTCGATTAGCCCCTCAGCGTTTCGGAGGGTGTAGCTGGAGGTTGCCGGGGGCACTTGACAGGACGAGATGAGGGCTATTTTACACCCTTACTGGTGGCGTTATAGTTGTGGTGCGTCTGGAACTCGTGCGCAATGGTTTGGGCTAGTTTGCTGTCCGTGTATTGCAGCAGAGTGGCGCTTTGATGTACAGAGGGTGTTTCAGGCTTGGCGGCAGCCCCTCTGTTCTCTAATGATGCCCCGAGAAGAAGGCTGCAGGGGTGGATGGCAGACCACGTCAAGTGTTTTATATTTATCCACTTTTCCGCTAATCAAGTTAGTGGGTGGGGGGAAAGGGGGGGACCGAGGTCCGTGTTCACAGGGGAGACCGCAGTGTTGCTCTCCCGCCCCCACATACCTTAATGGCTGCTCCTGAGCCATGAGTTGAGTCCTTTGATGCAGTGATCTAGTCTGCCGCCGGGGAGCGGAGAGACCTGGGCGCGGGTAACACGCTCAGTCTTGCCCTAGAGGCCCGCTTCAACCTCGGGCCGTGATGTGCGCAGTACTTGGGCTGGCGGCGGGCCTCGGCATCTGCCGGAGTTGTATCTTTCCGGCGCTTGAAGCCCCGCAGCGGGAGGCGATGCAGGGACCCGATCCCAGCTCGCCACTTCCAGGAGGTTGTTGCAGCCTTCGCGCTGCACGTGGAGAACGTTCAATCAGCAGTGGGGAGTGGGCGGTCCTGCCTGCAGCTTCTGGGCTCCTCGAGGGGCTCCAGCCTTGGAAGGATTTCGGCGCGAAGAAATGCTGCCATTGCGCGGGACTTTGAGTTTGTGGGCGATGGTTCATGGAAACGGAGCGTCGGACAGCTCTCAGAATAGCCCTGATTGTGCTGGGGATATTCATGCACCTTCCTGGTCGTATGATGATGTCTACAGCCACGTCATTCTGCAAAGTTTTTAATACAGGATTTTTGCAGCCGTGGAGCTCGTCGGTCAGGCGGCCATCTTGTTTGGTGCGTCACAGCGCCCCCCTAGTGTCCTCCAAGTTAAAAAGTGTATGCAGTACTTAGGTTATCCTATTGTAGCAAATCGCACACAGATCATCTATCAAAACTATTTAAGAGCAAAGTGGTTATGCTGGCAAGGCAGTTGAGGCAAATAGATAGAAAATATGGTACGTTTTCAATGGTCGTCCGTCGGGAATTTTATAGAATGAAGGTGTTGCCAAAGATCTGCTATGGCGTAGAGTTCTTTCCTTCAAGGATTCTATCAGAGTTGAAGAATATTGAAAGTATGATCTGGAGACCTATGCTATTCCACCTTCCAAAATGCATACCATTTCAAATCATTAGGTACGAATTCGGACTTCAATCAATGGCCAGCATAATCCAATGGAAAAGGCTGTCTCTTTTGCGGAAGTGTGAAATAAGCCCTAAAGGGAATCTCTATTACTTGCTGGGGAAGGATGATATTGAAGGAGGTGTTATGAAGGAACTGCATACATCTATCCTCCATAATTTGGGATCATCGTTAAAGATCCTAGTGGCAAAGCCAATGAAGGTGAAAAACATGATTATAAGTAATGATTGGGCGGCTAATCATCAGGAAGCAATGGGTTCTCAATTATGCAGTCTGGCAGTGTCGCCTCAAAAATTGTATGGATTTATGTAGAAATATCTGAAAAGATATCCTAGTAAAGGGGTCAGAAATCACATTATGAGATTCTGTTTTAATGTAGTGGATACCAATGAAATTGTCTCAATTTGAAATAAACTAGGGGAAAATGTTGGCTGTTGTAGGCACTCTTAGTCCAAGTCTAAAGTAGAATCTCTGGTTCACATACTAATTGAGTGTCAACCTCTTCAGAATAAGAGATCCTTTTATTGTAGCCCTTTTGTCAGTAATGTGGCTCGAGGTACTTGTTGTGTTTATCCATGCAGCATGGCGTTTTTTTTATGTCTCTTAAGCTAAGAGTACTGGCATTCCTAAAAAATGTTTGTACGGTGGAATACATTATTTAAATATGGGGGGGACCCTCGTGAGCCTGAACAAGATGGGGGATAGTGCTCCGAGGAAGGTGGGCGTAATATTGCAATTCCTACACTCTATCCTGCTCGGCTTTCGCTCAAACCACCAGAAATAAGGGGGGTTGAATGCTGGGAACCGCCTTTGATTACTGTGCTTGCTCCGCGAACCACGGCGACTAAACCGCAGTGAAAATGCGATGGAGGCCACTGCATCCCTCATTTGCACGGGCGGTGGCGGCGTGTGAGGCAGGGTAGGAGTTACTACATGAGACGGCTCAGCACTGAACACGGACCGGCAGGCCTCTCCTGAATAATCTGTGTGGCATAACACTGCGAGCACGGGCCCCCGGTGTGGCCTGATGATCATGGGGGAGAATCCAGGCATGCCCCCTCGGGTGATGCTCCAGGCTGCGAGGGCGCTCTCATTGCCGTGCTGAGTGGCGGACTATTGCAATTCCCCACCTGATGAACTCCCGTCACCAACTGATGTGGAGCACACCGCGGGACACATGCCACAGAGATTTGCATCAGAGAGTTGGCAGATCTCCCGGCCTGGCTCTGCCAATCAAGCTGCCCGTACCCCGTGCCATATGGGTGCGGGGCCCGGCTCCAGTCTACTGATCACATTGGTGGTGGACAGCTGAGCCAGATAGCTCACCCCTCTGATACAGGCTCCCTATTGGAACTCTCATTACTAGGCCGTATAAAGGGGAGCATCAGGCCACCAGACCAGCAACACCGGAACACCAGGGGTGTGTATAAGGGGTCCCGATATGAACTATAGATGGCCAAGATTGTGCAAAATTCACTCTAAAGCACATAGGGACTCAATTGCTATCGAAACAAGAAATTACACATGACTGTCTTGCTTACCAACACACCGGCTGCCAATCACCTGACTGTGACAGCCATTATTTGGGAGCCTCTCTACCACGAAGACCACAGAATACTGGTTGCCTACCGTGCCCATGTGCCTTGCGAGCTTCAGGAATCTCGCTCAACTTCGCCTCACACTCTTAATGAACTCTGTGGAGTCTTTCTATTACCATCCGCCTCTACACATATGAGAAGGCCCATGCATAAATAAGCACCCCAGCTAAATCGCAACCCAACTGGTCTGACATTTCATCTGGGGTAGATACCACCAGTCAATAGTTACTTTAACTCTCCTTTGTGCAACTGAATACAAAATTATTTGATTTTACATACACTTTGTTACTTGGTATTTCTCTCCACTTTTGTCAAAGGATTAGACGTGATGTGTTCTAATGCATGTATTGCAACAATAGAGGTTTGGAAAGGAGAGGTTGTGAATTGATACTAACACGTTTGCTTCAGAACCTATGGTACAATACAACAGATGTCCACAACCTTGTGGATCTCTCCCGTCCCCTGCACACACAATGTTTATTGTAAATACAACCAAAAAGTAATATGTTTTTTGTAGGTTCAAACCTTATTATAAACGTAAATTTCAAAAGAATAGTATCAAACAATCTTGTGATGTATTTCATCAATCAATTTATAGTAAAAAGAACATTCTTTTCCAATCTTCATTATTATTAAAACAAAGTGCATGTCAAAATTGGTATTAGCTTTTGACTTATGTTTTGTTTCAACATGGTATGGATAAACAAATTCAAATAATTAATATCAGATAGTTTTTCATTCCTTTCAATAATACTTCTTATTGAACATCCAATATTAGATTATGTATCTCTACGCGTTTCGGGGTATTCTATCTCCTTCTTCAGGAGTTGTCTATCCTTTTTCATGTGCAGTTATCACATCTACAACAAATAAGTAAATAGAGTATTGTCACTCATCTGTTACATTTACATTTTCTTGTTTTATATCTGTCATTCATTTTCATCTCATAATTACCTGTGTTCTTTCTTATAGCAACCGTTTCTGTTGTGCTAGTGAAATCGGCCTGTAAGGTTAAAAGAATAAATATAAGGATGAACCTACTATTATGTACACTTCCAGAAAGGTTCTTGTGATAAAGACCCATATGTGGATAATAAGAGTCATGGTGTAATACCAATGGTTCAAGAGTTACCTGTTTGCTGTCCTCAGCTGATGCACCAATGGGTGCTCAGATGCCTCTCTCCTACGTCAGTATTCTTCAATCAATGTTCTAAAGAGAAGATCTTTGTTCAGGAGATCAACCGGTACCATAATCCGATGATATATGTCCTTGTTCCAGTAAGGGGTATTAAAATTGTCCTCCTAGTCGAGTGGGTTAACTTTACACCCGATGGTGAATCTGTAGAGAATTAATATGGAATTACTTCTTCATTGAGTTTAGAACTCATGCTCCAGTCTATTAAGTCCTCAATGGTTATGTACATATGGTTCTGAATTCCCCATGGTTTTAGGGCGTTTTAGTGCTTACCTCAGTTCATTTTCCTAATCTTGCTAAGCTGCCGCGGTAGAAGAGATCTGCAAAATGACCGCTTTTGTTTATGTAAGCGTCACGATGATGACGCGTTTGCGTGGTGACATCACGCGGCGGCGTGATGACGTCACGCTCGTGTAGTCTAAATAACTATCAACAAGTTGATATTCATATGTGTCACCAGCTTATAGAGGTGATAATGACTATGGATGTCTAGATCATGATGATTCACTGTCAATATGATCTGAATTGAAAGTGTATTCCGTGTAGAAAATTGTGACTAATCTCGCCGTTTATCGGAACGAAAATTAGAAGATTCCACTAGGCGTTAGTGTACTTTAGTCTTAAATTCTCTAATGTCCAACTATATACTCATCTCCTGATTCATGAAATCTTTTTGTACTGTGCAGTACCCTGATCTCGTACCTTCATAGTTCATATATTTAATATGTAGGTAATTATAGGATGAAAAGGTGTGCTCACATTCTGATTTCTCTTAACGTTATTTATGCATTGCATGTTGCATCCCTCTTCCAGCTCAATTCAATACTGTGCTTAGAAGATTCATCCACAACATTCACAACAATATTCACAAAAATACTCCCAGGTTGTAGTCTTCGTTCATGCCCCTAGGGGCTAAGCTACTCAGCCTGTCTACCCAATAGATTTCTCTCTGGTTCAACCTTTTGGTATGATTCCCTCCCCTTGTTGCTTTTTTGACTACTTCTAGGACTATTACCTTCAATTGAGCAACACTGTGTTTCTTCTCGTCGAAATGACGTGCCACAGGTGACCTTGTGTTTTTGGTTCTGATGTGACTTTTATGTTCATACCATCTTTCTTTGACTTTTCTGTTTTTCTGTCCTACATAAAAGATGCCACAAGGGCAACTCAATCCATAGATCACCGACTTAGTGTCACATGTGGCATAGTCTCTTAGCTTGATTTTAGTTCCATTATATGGATGTCTCACATGTGTACCTCTCATTATGTTATTACAATGACCACAGTTCAAACATGCAAACGTCCCTGACTTTCTTGGTTTCAAAGTGGATTGTTTCTCCATGGGTGGTCTTTCAGCTTTAACTAATGCGTCCTTGAAATTGCGTCCCCTTTTGTAGGCTATAATTGGGGGCTTGGGAAACAGTCTCTTCAACTGTGGATCCATTCCAATTATTCTCCAATTTTTCTTGATCATCCTTGTGATATGATGACTTTGTCCTGAATATCGTAACGCATAAATAAAGGGAAATCCTTCTGGTTTCTCTTTCGGAATTAGTAGCTCAGTTCGTGATATTCTTTCCGTTTTCTCTCTAGCTACCTCAATAATGTTTGCTGGGTACCCTCTTTTCTTGTATTTGGCGGTCATAGCCAGGTTGGCTTCTTCCAATGTGGTTGGAGAAGATATGATCCGTTTCAAACGAAGAAATTGGCTGTATGGTAGCTTGTTGCGTAAATGTTCGGGGTGGTGAATCAAGAAATGTAGAGAATTGTTGACATCCGTTTTCTTGTGGTATATATTCGTTGTTATACCAGTTCTTCCAATTCTACATCTAGGAAATGTAGTCTGGGTGTGCCCACCTCCATAGTGAATTTAATTCTGTCATGTATGGAGTTTAGATATTCCAAAAACTCTTCCACCTCACTTTTTGTTCCCCTCCAGATCACGAAGATGTCGTCTATAAATCTTTACCATATAATCAGGTGTGTTTTCCATCTTGGCTCAGGTAATGTGAGTGTCATTTCTAGGTAGTACATGAATAGGTTGGCATACGCTGGGGCCATAGATGACCCCATGGAGGTTCCTGACGCTTGTAAGTAAAATTGGTTTCCATATCTGAAATAATTATTAACTAGAATAATTTTACTCAACTCCAATACGAGTACTTTATTTGCTTTACAGTTATCGGTATTCATTAATGTCCATTCCAAAGCTTCCAGTCCATCGTGGTGGGGTATTGACGTGTAGAGACTCTGGACATCAAAAGACACTAGTATGTCGTCCTCTCTGATTTCCGGTAGATTGTTTAAATTGTTTAAAAAATCAGTTGTATCCTTTAGGTACATTGTGGTGGCTTGTACCAGTGGTTGTAAGGCTTTATCCACGTAAATTGCAAGTGGGTTGAATATGCTATCCGTGCCTGCGACAATTGGTCTTAATGGGGGCATTTGTAAATTCTTGTGGATCTTTGGAAGTCCATAGAACACCGGAGTAATCGGAAATTCCTGGGTCATATATTTTCTTGTTTTGTCAGAAATCCAACCTGTTTCAAATGCTTTGTCTAGTGTTGTTTGAATGATCTTGGCAATCTGTGGAGTAGGGTCCTGTCCAATCTTTACGTAAGTATCTTCATCATTTAGTAATTCCTTAATGTTGGTGTCGTAGTATGGGGAATCCATTATCACGATGGCTCCTCCTTTGTCCGCTGGTTTCAAGGTGAGACTTGGATCATCTGCTATTTCTTTAATTAGCTGACTTTGGTGTCTTCTAATGTTGTAGTGCTTGATTTTAGTGAAATTGACCCTACTGAGGACCTATGGCACAGCAATACGCCCCTTTCCATGATTTATAGTATACTTGCCCTGTTTTGCTGGTGCCTCCCGTAGGGCATTACCGAACCCCTTCCACCCACTCTAGGGGGATTGATATGAGCCTTTATTTCCTTTTTTTGACAACACTCGTCTGTTCGGTTTGGGAACTCAACACCAGGGATTCTACCTATACAATAGCTTTTCACTAGTCTGGAGGTAATTTTCACAATAATATACATCTTTTCTGCCGGTTTAGAATATCTATGTAGAATAAGCTTCTCTTTTTTTCTCTCCACTTACTTGTATCCCCATGCACCGGCTGCCGACGGCTGCTCTTCTCCTTCCGGTCCTGTGACACAACATGGCAGAAAGCGCCACCCTTAGCTACTCAGAAGAACAAACCTCTGAATTAATACGAGGCCCCTCTGGCAAACCTGACCTCGGAAAACGAAGCTATTCCCGAGATGGGCTATCTTTACTTTGCTTGCATTTCTTGTTTAGACTGGCAAACCTGACCTCGGAAAACAAAGGCACTCCCGAGATGGACTATTATTATTTTGGTTTGCTTCTTTTTCTTAGACCCAAATTAGGATTGATAAAGTGATATTCCAAAACTTTAGTTCCATAAGCACTGTTCAGCCCTATGATTTGTTCTTAGTATGATGTCAGGACAGGAATGATTCTGTCCCCTTCTTGCTATTATCATCCTATGGTTCTCCCCTTTTTTCTGCTAAACTTCTTTACTCTCTCCTTCGTACGCTTCCCCTTCTTTCCTATTTTTCACCTCCTGGATTCAAACCTACATTTTTTGTGATTAATGAACATGAATGTAATGGTGTATGTTTTTTCTTGTTTTGTTACCTATGACAATAGTACAACTTTTTGTTTCTTGTATTGATTTGAACTATTGCTTTTCGGTTGCCT
Organism: Ambystoma mexicanum; assembly: GCF_040938575.1. NCBI lineage: Eukaryota > Metazoa > Chordata > Amphibia > Caudata > Ambystomatidae > Ambystoma > Ambystoma mexicanum. The sequence goes on from NC_090934.1 coordinate 235,536,694, forward strand.
GTACTACATGTCTGGGGTAGATACCACCAGTCAATAGTTACTTTAACTTTCCTTTGTGCAACCAAATACAAAATTATTTGATATTACATGCATTTTGTCTGTTTCTATGGTATTTCTATCCACTTTTGTCAAAGGATTAGATGTGACGTGTTCTAATGCATTTATTGCAACAATAGAAGTTTGGCAAGGAGAGGTTGTGAATTGATACTAACCCGTTTGCTTCAGAACCTATGGCACAGCAATACTCCCCTTTCCATTATTTATATTTCATCATGGACAGGCAAACTTCGCTGTGATAAGGGAATGCTCCCGTACTCCCCCAAGATGGCCGCAACCAGCTCACACAGCATCAACCACTTTGTCTACCGCCACCTACTCGTCGGCAGACGCCAATACTGTGGGTATCGGCTCAGGGGCTCCTGCTATGCCTCAGAGAGTGTAACGCAGGTTTGTCCCCACCAGTTTACAGCTGACGTTGACTTGGAACCGCAACAGACTTTGAAGCATTGAGTATCTAACCAACTGGTGCAAGACCGCTACTAGTTCATGGCAAAAAATCTGGTGAGAAATAACACCAACGCAAACACAAACACAGCCCCGGATCCAATGGAAACACCTTTACGCTGGTCTGAATACCAACACAGCAAGATTGATGTGCAAAACCAGCTACAAACACTTCTCACAAAAAGGAGAGCCATAGGGCATAGCCCCCCATGAAACAAACGTCACTGTTTTAGAGATTAAGCGCAACATCCAAGACATGCATACTCGCCAAAATGCTCAGGTTGAGCGCACATCAGACCATGAACAATGGATCAGCGCACTGGAGGACAACAGTGCAGTCGCGGCCATGGATATTGACAGGCTTATAAAAGTAGTACAGCGCCTCAGCGCGAAAGTTGAGGACCAAGAAAATTGCTTGCGGCGCAACAACCTTCGCTTTATCGGCCTCCCTGAAATGGTGGAGAGGTCGGTCCTCGAAGATTATGCCTACCGCCTATTTGAAGACCACCTCCACATCCAAGACCACAAGTGATCGAACAAATTCACAGGGCTCCCGTCCCAAAACCAGCTGCAGCAGATCACCCTCAGCCCATTACACTACAGCTCCTAAACCTCCAGCATAAGGTATCTATCCTATGTACCTACAGAGCAATTGGCACAATCTGTACAGAAGGACCAGAAGTCTGCATTTTTAACAACTATTCTGCCGAAGTCTCTGGACGACCGAAAAGATTTTCTCCACTGTTTACGGCACTGCAAGGCACAAACCACAAATTCTACCTAAAATTCCCTGCGGTCTGGTGCATTCAGCTCGATACAAAATGGCATTCCTTCAATCAGGGGCGTTGCTAGGGGGGGCTAAGGGGGCTATAGCCCCTGATCTTTTGGTTGTAGCCCCGGATAGAATCTCAGGAGCTACAGCCAAAAGACTAGCTAGCCCCCAGTCCCAACAGTTCCGACATCAGTTTAGCCCCGGGTCTTTTCCAGACCTAGCAACTCCCCTGCCGTTAATCACCCTGCGGATGCCTGGCGCCTGCTACGCCAACAAGATCTGATCACAACAGACTTTCCTGCAGATATTGAAGACGAGAGACCAACACATGAGACGGACAACCCGCAATGGCACCTCCAACATCAGCAACAGCCGCGGGGCAAGCGACAACGCCCCGGCAGGCGGCCAAACAGACCCGAGTGCAAGGATTCTCGATCCCCAATATGATTGATTCTGAAAATCAATGTCCCTTTTCAAATCGTTTGCGCCAGACAGAACTCTTTGCAATTATCTACAATGCAAATGTTTGGGCCATGCAGGGGAAAAATAAATAATAGAAAAATATACTCAACCTCGGCCAACATGTCTGAAAATCAGAGCGTGATAACCTACGCAGATGTTAACAAAAGAACCCAACTTCTACTTTCAGTCATCCCCTGTCCCCCTACCCCTGGGTTGACGGAACCCCCTGGTTACTCTAATGAATCTCACCAGCATGCCAGTCGGACAGATGAGATTTGCTTTATCTCTCTTGTCCCCTTCTTTTGAGCAGTAGTATTGGTATACTGTTTGTCTGTCCCAATGTTAAAGTTTTGACCTTCAGGTCTGAGGTCATGTTTGTTTTGTTGAAGTTCTTAGTTACACACACACTCACATTGAATGATCAACGCAGCTCTACCAATTACAAATATTCCCCCCTACATGCATTCCTACCCGCTGACCAATATGGGCCCCAAGACACGACAGATTTGTGGCTAGTTACACTTAACATGCAAGGGCTGGGCCACCCAATCAAAAGACAGCAAGTTCTCAACCTCCTCCGTGATTTACAGTGCGATATCGCCTTCCTTCAGGAAACACACCTGAACGCTCATGAATCTGGGAAATTAATCTGAGGGTGGGTCGGGGTAGCTGCTCCCTCGCCACATAGAGGTTAAAAAAAGGGGCCTTGATTCTTATTCACAAGCGTATCCCATTCCATATACTCCACACCATCTCTGATACATATTAATTCACGGCCGGGTTCACCAACACTCTCTTACTCTTTTGAACTTATATGCCCCAACCACTGACACTCATGGGTTTTTCACACACGTGTTCACAAAATGTGCATAGTATATGGGAAACCTTACAATGATCGGGGGCGATTGGAAAACAATTCTAGATGTGGCTCTGGACCATTAGGGTACACCCCTATCGCAGCTTCCGACCCCATGCAAACGTGCATTTCTGCTAACCCTCATGTCGGAACTAGGACTCACGGTCATATGGTGAACCCTCCACCCACAACGTCACAATAATACTTTCTCCTCGAACTGCCACAAATCTTACTCTAGAATAAACTACTGCATAGCCCTGACGAAAGCCCTATAACTAATAAGACAATGTACGATCTTTCCCATGACACTCTCGGACCATGCACCAGTTCTTATCCACATTGCTCTACCTGGAGCCCTGCCCGACAGATCACCATAGTGTTTAAACTTAAGAGCACTCACATACCCTGACTTTCTTGAACATCTTAGCGTAGACACTGACATATTCTGGCATACTAACCTGACTCCAGACTATTCTCCCATCACCTGTTGGGATGCATACAAAGCCTTAGAGGGCAGTGCATTTCACAGTGGGCCCTAAACTAAAGAGCTGGAAGGAGCGTGAGGTGGCCATCATGGTCGACATCACACTCCTGGAACTCAGCATAAACGGACCCGAGACCCCGACATATATGCCCGCCTTCACATAGAAAGGGCTGTGCTCAAACAAATCACTACCCAACGGGTTCAAAAATCGTTCACTAGCTGGTCGCAGGCCTATTATCAAGATGCCGATAGACCCCTCCATCTGATGGCACTTGCCCTCCACACCAGACGAACCTCCCAAAATATCACCAGCGTCCGAGACCAAGCCGGAAACCTAGTAACTAATGAAAAAGACGTAAACAGATGCTTTGCAAAATACTATGTCGAACTTTATGCCAGCCCGTGCCCAATTGATCCTGGCTATATAGATACTTTCCTTAGCATACTACATCTAAAGACAATCACCAATGCATAAAAATCAGAACTCGAGACACCAATCTCAACAGAGGAAATTAGCCAAGCCATTTTGTTGCTGACAGCGGGGAAGGCGTCCGTTCCAGATGGCATACCCATTGATTTATATAAAGCACTGATGGACCGCCTTGGCCCGCTGCTTGAAACAGTATTTGCCGAAGCACTGCCATTGGGACATTTGCCGAGTTCAATGATGGCGGCCAATATATTTGTCTTCCACAAACAGGATGGCGACCCAAAAGATTGCGGATCATATAGACCGATCACGCTAATGAACGCTGAAGCCAAAATACTAGCAAAATGCCTTGCACGCAGAATTGAGAAAACCCTGCCACAATTTATCCACAGCGACCAAACAAGCTTTATCACTGGTCGTCATTCCGCAGATAATGTTAGGTGACTACGACACGTACTAGCTGGCCGGGAAGACCCAGGTGAAATAATACTGACGGTCGATGCTGAAAAAGCGTTCAACAAAGTTTGCTGGGACTTTATGTTTAAGGCACTCACAGCCTACAGTTCCCCACCAACTCTTCTGGGGCTCATACGATTATTGTACACGAACCCCCAAGCCACAGTGACCACCAATGGCATTGCCTCAAATCTGTTTGATCTACATTCGAGCACCAGACAAGGGTGCCCCCTCCCCTCTTTTATACGCACTATCCATTGAGCCATTAGTAGAGAAACTACGCACTGACCCACATTGGAGAGGCGTGCTGCGAGGAACTGAGGAACACTGAATCTCCCTATATGCGGATGATCTTTTGGTTTATATTAGTAACCCCACAGTTTCGCTCCCACGTCTGCGTCACCTGCTCCATGAGTTTGGACCCATGACGAGATATAAGGTGAACTGGGCGAAATCTGAGGTGCTACCTCAGAGGCCTGATATACCATGGGACCCAGGCAGCTTAGCTCCCTTTTGCCTCCAGCTGCATGCCATCAAATATCTAACCCCATCTATTCAAGAAATAGCAGATTTAAATTACCCTCCTACCATAACAAAGATTAAATCGGATCTAATCAGATCAAACACGCTTCCGCTATCTCTGGACAGCCGCATCAATGCTTTTACAATGAACTCCCTACCAAAACTTCTACCTAGCAAAGGTGCTCCCCAATGCCCCAATGCAGAAAATGTATAAAGACCTGAATACACATCTGGCCAAATTCATCTGGAGAGGCAAAAGGCAACAATCCGGCTCGAATTTCTACAAACCTCCAGAAATTATGGAGGTCTGGCGGTACCAGCCTGGCGGATGCATTATCAGGCTTCCCAAATATGCCGGGTCAAAAGATAACTAGATACGTCAGATGCTTCTAGTTGGAGATCGATGGAACTATAGCACCATATACCCCGACCGAAATCCTTGCATCCCACCTTATAAACTACCTAAACGTATGAAACTACACCCATTCATAGGCCCATCGCTGACACAATGGTACAGAATGAGACAACTGCTGGGTTCTGACGACCGGGCAGCGCCTTCCTGGGTTAGATAACGTGCATTCCTCTTGATTGGCCTAGACCACACTTTACACAAGACACCTTTTGGCCTGAGATCAGAGTAATGGATCAGAGTAATGAATCTATGCGATGGGGACAAACCGTTGGGGTTCCAAGAAACCTTCCAAATTCTCCCACTACAACACACAGACTGGATACATTACCATACCATACGAGAGTTTATCAGGTCCAACACAACCAATCAAACATTGCAGAGCAATCCATCAGTGGGAGAACTGGAAATTGAACAAAACCCGACAGTGTTCCTGGGAAAACGCTCCTTCTATACCATATGTATCCTGAATAACATCAAACTTTACATAATTCTCGTGGCACAGCGGTCCAACGATTTGAATATACTCATAGATGTGGGCAACATAAACGATTATTTCGAGAACATACCAACTACATCATACAGTATTCGCAATAGGGAAATACAATACAAACTGATTCAGAGGCTATATTACACACTCAGTAAACTATACCATATGGGACTGACCCGGCATGCTGGCAACAGTGCAAAGAGCTGGGCACAATGGGTAATGTCTTAAGGACATGCCCTGCAATTAGGTTATATTGAGAATGGTTTCAAAAGCTGCTGTCGCATATTCCAAACATAACAATACATTTGGCCCCCGAATCTATGCTGTTCGGAGCGGACGATACGGACTTGCACACAGATCCAATTATAAGAAGACTGGCACACACAATTTTTTTCTCAGCACGCAAGCTTTTTATTAAGCATTGGAAAGTAGCCAGTATCCCAACCATACGCACACGTTTAACGCTGATTTTCAAGATATGTTTACTTGAATGCTCCATCTTGAGACACTAAGGCAGGCCTGAACAGGCAGACCATTATAGGGACATACTTGACACATACATCGCATACAGAGGAATCAAAACCAGAGCCCCCCTATCTTACTGGGCCTGCGGCCAACCCAGTCATGAGGCCGATAGAACAACATTATTAAGTAGTGTCACACAAGATTTCCCCCATCAATAGATATAGGTACCGAGGTAGAGCAGCCACACGGTGTACCGGATAGCTCCTAATTGACCATGTCTGGCCAAACATATCTACGAAGTGTATTATTAACATGGTTACAATATTCGTTAATTCAATGGCTTAGGGTGGGGGGAGGGTGTAATGCAATTAAATATGTTTGGGGGGAGGAGGGGTTGGATTGGGGATATTAGGTATTGATCAGGATCTCATTACCTGGCCTCGCTCTTATGCAGGCGGGTGTCAAGAACAGTAGTTGCAGCGAAGATATGGAATACCTCCGTCCCCAAGTACCAGCCAGAGAGAGATAAAATCACTCACTGGCCAGTCATTGAGGCCACAGGTTAACTGGAACGGCAGCAACGAGACCCCAGGTGGCTAAAAAGGAGGAAATGGCAAGGTTAAGCAATGTGCAGTGGAACCCACTAGAAGAAAACCAGGAAATAACCTAAATGCACCTACCTAAGCGTGGTTCTGCACAAACTCTATGGGTTAGGAGCGATGCCAGTCTCCAGGAGGCCCGGAGGTACTTCCTCTCCCAAAAAACTGCTGGTAGCGAACAGGGTTCCAGAAAAAACTGTGGGAGACTCAAAAGGGTGCTGAGCCTTTTCAAGGATGCCAAAGCAGAGAACAGTTGCCAAGAGTAATCCAGCTAGCAGACTCCCAGAGTTGTGCAATCCGAGGGGCAGACAATTGCAAGAGTCCAAGAGAACAATCCAGGAAACAGCAGATAAGAATCTGCCAAAAGCAGCGGGAAAATCCTGAGGGCAGTCCAAATAGCAGAGCCAGGCGTCGAAGGAACCGGGAAAGGCAATCATTGTCCTGAGTGCCAAAAAAGTAGGGCAATCCACAAGAAAGTCAGAAGCAAAACAGGCCAGAGGTCAGAAAAAAGAGGTGAAGACACGGTGGAGCGCTGCACAGCCTGAGTAAACAACAGCTGAGAAGCAGAGTGCTCTGTTTCTGGACGGGTTTTACGGCCGTTGCCGTAGTGATGCATCACCTGACTTCCCACGTTGAACGTGAGCAGCTACAGGTGCAATCCTAGTGTCCTGTAGTCGCCAAGGCAACCGCCAGTGAGGCAGTAACCGGTGTCACAAGAGCCGCGGTCTCTGCGGCCGGCAGTCGGTTTCCCCAACATGGACCGCAGATTTAAGATTCATTGAGGTATGATCATAGAGGCGGCGGACCCAAGCTGGTTTACAACAGGTAAGTACCACTCGCAGTCGGGCTTGCTGTGACATAACAGAGTACCCCCTCAATGGCCCACGTCCACGTGGGCGCGAAGGATGGGTATGATGAAAGCTAGCAACCAGAGCAGGGGCCTGGACATTGCAAGCAGGTTCCCAAGACCTGTCCACAGGCCCATAACCCTTCCCATCGACGAGGTATTGTAGCTGGCCCCGGCATATTCGTGAATCAAGAATGGCATGCACTTCATATTCATCACCAGAACCCTGTAACAGCGGGCAGGAGGAAGCACCAGTCGGGTAGAAGAGGGGCAATGCTTCAGAAGGGAGGTGTGGAATACTGGGTGAATACGCCAAGATATAGGCAGAGCTAGACGGTAGGAGACTGCATTGATCACCCTAAGAACTTTATAGGGACCTCCATATCTAGGCAACAACTTCCTACAACCGGGGATATTAAGGTGTTTTGTGGACAGCCAAACCATCTCCCCTATCGCATGGGCTTCCTGCAGGTGGGACAGGGTTTGCTTGTGAGTGACTGTAAGGTCTCTGAGACAGGCATTAGCAGCGGGTGTGGAAGAGTGGGGTAGGTCGGACAAAGGCAGGACACAGGGATGTTGGCCATATGGTTCTACGTTATTTCGCCGAATGTCATGATGCCTACCTCCAAGGAGCCAGGTCCGACCCAGCAACCCCAGAGGCAGGCATCATTTCCCCCAGGGGAGTGCCAGCGGGCCCAAGCTGGGGCCCTTTGGACGCAGTCCTGGCGCCTTAGGCACCAGGCTCATGTTGGACCTCTGTCCTGGCGCCTTAGGCGCCAGGCTCTTAAAGCTAGACATGTGTTCAAGTGTTTTAATGTGCACTTACCTGATGCAGACCATGCTGCCACATCCAGGCCCTCTTGAGGCCTGAATGGAACTACTTTACCTGTGGGACTACTTTCCACCCGGGTGTGGTCAGGGAAGGATACATACCTGATCGGAGGAAGGATACACACTTGGAACTTCTTCCAAAGCTATTTAAACCACACCCGATCAGCAACTCACGCTTCGCGTTGTTCTGCTCCTCGCAGCTGGACGCTCACTGTGGCAGCTCCTGCATCTGGACCTCAGCCACGCCTGTCAGTATCCTGGGTCACCTGCAAAGGGAGACAAAAGACCTTACCTGCTAAATCAGCACCACAGAGACATCACACCGACGATCCTGAAAAGGAAGACATCATTTTAAAAGCATTTCGCTACGATCGCTGCAGCGCTGCATTTCACTCACCTTTCCTGGACGCCACCATCTTCAGCAGCGATCATCCGGATCCACAGCCACTTCCCAGAGCCTAGAGAGAAAAAGACAAGAACAAGGTGAGAGAAGGAAGGGAATAGGAAAAGCTCAGTTTCCTTCTAAGTCTTACCTGTTGGGTCATTCCCATTTCATTTCGGGTCTTGCCGCTTCCAGGCATCCGGACCCCGGCCCCTATGGGGAAAAAAGACAAAGACATTGAATGAGCGAATGCAAAGACATTACCCGAGCGCTCATCCAGAACTTACCTGTCATTTACTGGAACTGCACGTTTCACTTCGGGTCGGCGCCATATCTCCGGCATTCCGAACCCCGGCCCCTAAAGGGAAAAAGACAATGAACATTATTATTAAGCTTGGACTTTTGAACTTGCAACAGAACTTTTACAGAGCCTTACCTGAATAGTCAAGCTTACCTGAACTCCCATCAATCCTCAATCCAGTGAAGTAACTGGGTTTCAACGCTCCCCTGCATCAGAAGCAGGATGGAGAGCTCATCCTTCCTGACCCTAAGGGGAATATTCCTGCGAGCCGGAGAAGCCAGAGTAGAGGGGCCCTTCCTGTCCTGCGCTTCACCATTGAAGAAGCATCAGCACTCGAAGCCAGACCTGCGCCTCCGTGGGAATCAGGTGAGCGTTACACCGAATGATTTAACATCGTGGGACTTTTCATCGCCACCCTTTCATCGCCAAAAACCCCTTTTTTTATTTATGGGGGGGCTTCGCACCCCCAAACCCCCCCTTACTTAAATAATTATACCCCAAACCGCACCAAACACCCCCCCCCCATAAAAAAGTTTTAAAAACAAGTTTTTGCCGATGAAAGGGTTGGCGATGAAATGTCCCACGATGTAAAATCATTCGACGAAATGCGTGTATACCGGCCATATAATGAGTAGAAAGGAGAAGTACCCGTAGAGGAGTGTGGGGCATTGTTTAAGTGAATTCGGCTCAGTGAAGAACCTATAACCATGTTTTCTGGTATTGCAAGCAAAGGCAACAAAGGTACTGCTCCAAGGTCTGGTTCACGTGCTCGGTCTGCCCTCTGTTTTGGGATGATAGGAGGACGAGAAGCGTGAATCAATACCCAAGAGAGCAGTAAGGGACCTCCAAAACCGGGATGTGAACTGTGTACCCCTATCTGAGATTAAGACAGATGGGAGGCCAAAGAGACAAAACACCTGACGAAAGAAGAGCATGGCCAGGGTAGGGGCAGAAGGTAAGCCAGAGCAGGGAATGAAGCGAGCCAATTTGGTGAAGCTATCGACCACCACCCATATGGTGTCAAATCCCTGGAACTTGGGCAGGTCCGTAATGAAAACCATTGACACAGTATGCCAGGGTTTCTGTGGTACTGGCATGGGTTGGAGGCGGCCCAGTGGTTTGCCCTTTCGATTCTTACATTGAGCACATAAGGAACAGTTTGTGATGTATTCAGCGAATCTTGCAGCATAGCAGACCACCAACACCAGCGCTTGAGGAGAGAGTTTGTTTCTCTCCCTAATGGCCGTTTATGGCAGTATCATGTGACCACTCTAAAGCTTGTAGACGCATGCTGCTTGTGGGTAGGAATAGTCGGTCCTGAACGAAGGGAAGGCCCTCCAACACAACCGCATTCCAGTCCTGTACTAGATCAGGATGCTCGGATACCCAAAGCCGAACGTCATCTAACAAAGGAAAAGGGGGGGTACATAGACAGACAAACTGTGTCTTGTGTAACAATGAGTCAGGGTATTCAGTGAGTGCCTCAGCACCTACCATTCGTGATAACGCATCTGCTTTGCCGTGGGAAGTGCCTGATTGATGGCAGATGACGAAGTCAAAAGCCGAGAAGAAGTGCCAACAAACTTGCCAACTGTTGACACATTTCAGGGCGGCTAAATCCTGGAGGTTACGATGGTCAGTGTAAACGGTAATGGGCCACTTGGCCCCCAGCAAGTGGTGCCTCCAAACCCGAAAAGCATCCTTAATGGCCAACAGTTCCTTTTCAGTCACTGTATAATGCGATTCAGTGGTGGTGAATTTTCATGAATGGTAAGCCACGGGGTGCAACAATCCAGTCATAGGGCATGTCTGTGACAAAACCGCCCCTAAAGCGAAAGAGGAGGCATCGGCTTCTACAATAAAAGGTAGATCTGTTTTTGGGTGCTGCAGAAGCGGAGCGGTTGTAAAAGCAGCCTTAAGAGACTCAAATGCCTCCTGCTGTGCTTGAGTCCACACAAAGGGATGTTTGGGGCTGGTAAGTTCGGTGAATGGAGCTGCAACAGCCGAGAAACCAGGGATAAAGCGCTGATAGAAATTGGGGAAACCTAGGAATGATTGTGGGCTTTGATAGTGCGAGAAACGGGCCATTCCAGCACTGCCCTAATCTTGGCAGTCTTCAAGGGGAGACCGTGGGGAGATATGTGAAAAACCTTGGAATTCCACTTCGGTTGCATAGAACAAGCACTTCTGGGGTTTACGAACAGGACATTGGCTTGAGGCGAGTCAGGACCTCTGTAACATGTTGTACATTGGTTTGGTAGTCGGGAGAGAAAATCAAAATGTAATCCAGATACACTATGACATGGACGTCTATGATGTTGTGAAATATACTGTTCATAAAATGTTGGAAGGTAGCAGGAGCATTACAAAGGCCAAACGGCATAACTGTATATTCATTGAGGCCATGACGTGTACAAAAAGCTGTTTTCCATTCGTCCCGCTTCAAATCCGGACGAGATTGTAAGCCCCCCCGGAGGTCTAATTTGGTGTAGATGGTAGCTTGACCCACCTGTTCAAGCAGTGGTGTTATAAGCGGGATCGGGAACCAGTCCATTACGGTGATCTGATTCAACCGTCTGTAGTCCATACATGGACGAAGATCACCCTCCCATTTGGGGACAAAGAATATGGGTCTGGCAGCGGGGGACTGTGAGGGTTTGATGTGACCCAGTTTCAGGGATCATTCTATGTACTCCTTCAGGGCCAGGTCTTCCGTGGGGGACAATGAATAGATGCGTCTACAGAGGATTTCGGCCTCTGGGACCAACTCAATAGGGCAGTTAAAAGAACAGTGAGGGGGTAAGAGTTCAGCACACCCCTTATCGAATATGCTGGCAAATTGTTCGTATTCAGCAGGAATATCCTGAAATTATGGCTCCCACTGTATGGGCTATTGTCAAGTCGGGCAGTTCCGTACCCTGATTCTGGCCAAGCTGTGCGATAGCGATCAGGGCCTGACAGGGAGCATGAACCTCACTGCCATTTTTCAAACAGTGTACCTGACAGTAGGAGGACTCGAAGGAAATGTGTCCCTGGGACCAATCAATGGTGGGGTTATGTTCCCGTAACCAAGGTACTCCTAGGATTATACCAAATTGAGGGGTAGTAATCAAATCAAATGACAAATCCTCCTGGTGGGTATCACATATGACCAATGTAAGAGGCATAGTTTGCGGTTTAATGGGACCTGAAATGAGCAAGGAACCATCCACTGCCTGAACTGTCTCGGGCTTACTCTTGTTCTGAAAGGTAGATTTAATGTAGTGGCAAGGGAAATGTCTATGTAATTCCCGGTGGCCCCAGAATCCAAAACTAGACGTACTGTGTGCTGAGCACCATCAGGGGAACACAACAAGGCTTGCAATGCCATTGGAGCGGTGGAGGCAGGCATGGTAGTACGGGTTGGGGATGTCACTGGTGGGCTCACCCGTGCCCCCTCAATCAAGGATGAGCCTTCTGAAAACCCACAGGCTTCTTGGGGCATTCGTGACACTCTTTTACGAAATGGCCGTTAAGTCCACAATAAAAACAGGCGTTGGACACACAACGCTGTTCCCTTTCAGCAGGAATCAGTGGACCTCGAACCCCATCCGATTTGCATGGGTTCTCCAGATACTTCCATGGTATGCGAACGGGCTGAGAAAGAGGTGTTGGTACTTCTACTGGTTTCGGTCTTACGTTCGGCCTTGCAGGCATCTACCTGCAGAGTCATATCCACTAGCTCAGAAAACGTTACTGGCAATGTGGGTACTACCGCAAGGGCATCCTTCATTGGGTGACTGAGGCCTCTGTAGAAAACCACAGCCTTCTTGTTTTCGGGCCAAGAGGTTTCTACAGCTAACTGGTTGAACCTAGTAATGTAATCAATGAGGCTACTCTTCCCCTGTACCAGGTCTAACAGTTACAGGTCCCAAGACTGCGCTTTGTAACGCGTGTCAAACACCCGAGTCATCTTGGCCACTAACTGATCTAAATCGTACAGGACATGACTATTAGTCTCCAAGAGGGTATTAGCACAGGCAGCGGCGATCCCACTAAGGTGAGAGAGTGTTAACGGGGCCTTGGTCGTAGAGTCTGGGAAGGCCTGAGGTCGACACAAAAAATGTAATTTTTATTGATTTATAAATGTACGGAATTCTCTAGGGTCTCCCTGGAATTTCTCGAGAGCGGCCAAAGGGAAAGGGGTGGGGACATAAACCAGATTCTGAGACTGGGGAGGATCCAGGAGGGGCAGATTGTGATGGAGCGTCCCCAAATTCAGGGTTAGGAGGAAGGGCATGGCGTTCACTGTGTAAGGCGTCCAGCCGTTGGTGTATTGCGGCAGTAGCAGCGGACATATCCGCTCTTAACACCACAATAGCTTGAACCAATGCAGCCACTAGGTCTCCCGCAGCTGCTTCCATATCCGTGCCTCAATAGGCTTCTCAGTCTGTCAAGAACAGTAGTTGCAGCGGAAATATGGAATACCTCCATCCCCAAGTACCAGCCAGAGAGAGATAAAATCACTCACTGGCCAGTCATTGAGGCCACAAGTTAACTGGAACAGCAGCAGCAAGACCCCAGGTGGCTAAAAAGGAGGAAATTACAAGGTTAAGCAATGTGCAGTGGAACCCACTAGAAGAAAACCAGGGAATAACCTTAATGCACCTACCTAAGCAGGGTTCTGCAGGAACTCTATGGGTAAGGAGCGAAGCCAGTCTCCAAGAGGCCTGGAGGTACTTCTTCGCCCAAAAAACTGCTGCGTAGCGAACAGGGTTCTAGAAAAAAACGCGGGAAACTCAAAAGGGTGCTGAGCCTAGTCGAGATGCCAAATCGAATCGGAGAACAGTTGCCAAGAGTTATATAGCTAGCAGACTTCCAGAGTTGTGAAATCCAAGGGGCAGACAATTGGATAAGTCCAAGAGAACAATCCAGGAAACAGCAAATAAGAATCTGCCAAAAGCAGTGGGAAACTCCTGAGGGCAGCCCAAATAGCAGAGCCAGACGTCGAAGGAACCGGGAAAGGCAACCAGAGTCCTGAGTACCAAAAAAGTAGGGCAATCCACAAGAAAGTCCGAAGCAAAACAGGCCAGAGGTCAGAAAAATGAAGAAATCTGTAGAAGAGGCGAAGACACGGTAGAGCGCTGCACAGGCTGAGTAAACAACAGCTGAGAAGCTGAGTGCTCTGTCTCCGGACGGGTTTTACGGCAGTTGCTGTAATGATGCATCACCTGACTTCCCACGTTGAACTTGAGCGGCTACAGGCGCCATCCAAGCGTCCTGTAGTCACCATGGCAACCGCCAGTGAGGCAGTAACCGGTGTCGCAAGAGCCGCGGTCTTTGCGGCCGGCAGTCGGTTTCCCCAACATGGACCGCAAGGTTAAGATTCATCGAGGAACGATCATAGAGGCAGTGGAACCGAGCTGGTTTACAACGGGTAAGTACCTCTCGCAGTCGGGCGTGACTTAACAGCGGGCTGTGTAAACTGTTCAATACTTGCTATACAAATATTAAATAAAAAGAAGTTTAAAAAAGAAAATTATGTGTATCTGGATGGACTTTTTTTTAAGCCTTATAATTGTTTTTATGTGTTTGCTGGTTTTTATATAATAATTGTAAATACACTAAATTTTGTTTGTGGTTGGATTTTTGCTTTTAAGTATTAAATAAGAAAGTGAAATTTGTATGATGTTTAGAAATTAGCATGACTTTTAGATCACAAGTTAATGAATTGGGAAATGATAATAGGAAATTGTAACTTGTAATCTTTGAATTTGAACGGCTTAAATCCAACATATGTATAATTTGCTTTATTTCTGTTTCTGTAAATGCAATTTTTGAATTCCTTTGTGAAGTTTTTTTTAAAACCAAATACATATGTTTAATAAAAAAATTTAAAAAAAGATATCAGATATGGAACTATCGACTGGTGCTGGGAAAACTTCAGTGTGTGCTCTGCTCAGGAGATCCACCTTGTCCCGTGCTCAAAACGTGGGGAAGGAAGAAGCCTGGCAACCACATCCTGACTTCCTATTTGTGAACACCTCTTTCTTTATTGAAAACCCTATTCCACACTCTTTTTGTAATTAGTTGTAAGGATTTGGTAATATATGTTTTTAGTATATGCCTTTTACTTTGGCGAGACGCCACAAGGACTTCCTTATTTTTCATTTAATGGTCGAAGCTTGCTCCCATCTTAGTTTTAGGTTTAGGTTAAGTGTTTTTCCACCCTGCATTTACAGTTTAATAAACACCCTTGAACTGTGATCACTTGTGTCTATCTTTACAGTTGCCACCATGAGTTCCTTACAGAACGTGTATCACGGTAAACATAATTTGAACATACTAGTGCCACAGACATTGGACCACCTATGAAGTATGACTGTGCCAGTGTCCTGGTGGTCCCATGCAATCTAAAAATACATGTTTTTATTTTATTTTAACGACCGAATACTGAAGCTGTGCTGCTCAGTTTAGTATTGTTTCCAAGATGCAGGTTGCACCTGAGCTATCCTCCTGACCTGGTTATGTGGAATTCCAGAGGGGTCCTGAAATGATTTAATTGCAGTAGTATTGTGCGCAGGTTACTAAGGGGATGCAAACCAAGCCACATATAGCAAGGCCTAATGAAGCGCTACAAATCAAAGCTCGATCAGCATGTGCTTCTACCACAGATCTCTCTGACTGCTCTGTTTTAAACTTGTCACGGTCAAACCCTGTCTTCCAAATGGCTACATGGTGCAGCAAGATAACACGGGTGAAGTCCAGTCGCCCTATCCTTATTGTAAAGAGCTACCTGATCTATAACCCTTATTCGTCCAATGAGCCCTCTTAAACCGCCATCTGTGCTTGTGCATGTCAGGGCAAGAATTTAGAATAGCTGGTAGTATATCCCAGGTGTCTACCCAAGTGCTTCTGCTGATGTACTGAAACTATGCAAAGGGTTCCTTCATGTAGATATTTGGGTATCTAGAGTGCAGAAAAGTACAGTACAGTCAGCAGGAGAACGTTTTTGAAAATACAAAGATACCTTAAATTGAGGGAGGGTTGACCCTGTGAAATACCAAGTGTGGCTCATTAGAACACCATGCCTGCACCTGCTTAGCTAAGATAATGATATCTAAGATATCCATAGCCTAGAACAATTTCTGTTTGAATACATAATACTCCCTTCTAGATGGAAGCTTGGACGATAGGGAGTACTGGTAGCGTTGGTATCCAGTGATTTTATTGCTGGAAATACATTGGGGAACGACTTGATTATCTTTTTTTTCTACCATCCAACACTTTCCCCACATACTCTAGGACTGGGGTTTGTTTATATCATTGCACCAGTGCTCATATATGTTGGAATGATGTTTAGTGGCTTTAAACAAATATTGAGTCCCCCTCAATGTTTATTTCCAGCAATTAAATCACATACAACTGTGGCGTTTCTTACAAGCTATGCTTACTCACTGCATGTCACATTAACTCCAGAGTTCTGCAGCAATCCCTCTAGTTGTGTGGCATGGCCTCCTAGAATCAACTAACACTTTGAACAAACTTCGTCGGGTTAGCAGTATTGTACCATGGCCAACCATGTTGGTAACAGAAGGTTGGAGAGGGGGATCATTGATTTAAGGGCCCAATCCCTGTTCTTGGAACACATGATATTTACCATCTCACAGTGCTTTGTATTAAAGGGAGAGGGATAGAGAGGAAACAAGATGGTGGAAACTTCCTCCAGCTGTCCTGAGCTCCCTGTCTACACTAACCCCTTCCCTTGTCAACAGCAACCTTTTGTGAAGGGTGTGCCCTTTGATTCCTGTTCCCAGAATCACATTCTGTGGAGTGGCTCTTTCACTGGAGGTTGTGTTACCTGCCCTCACAAAGGATCAAAGGGAGGCAATTGGCTTGCTGGCAGCAGAGACATCCAGTTGGGGGAATACATATAACCCTTCCACAGCTAAGCTGTGCTCACAGAGCTGACATGTGTGGTATCAAATTGCTGTGGCTTGAATAATTATGAGATGCTAGCCCACCGTGGCTTGAACTCTGCTGTGATTTATTTACAGTTTATAGTGCCACTAGGATAGCAACTCTCAAAGTTATTAATCTCTGCTCAAAGTACACCTTGTAAATGCAGTACCTGTGTTTCAGTGCCTTTGCTGTCACAAGGGTACCTGGGCTGCAGATTGGGTTAATGATTCAGCTGGGCACAGGTGTACACTACACTTTTGGTGTACAGTATTGTGGAGAGGGGGTCTGGTCAGCACATCATTTTTTATTTGATCAATCAAAAATGCTAGTGCTTCTTCACCCTTGCCAGATGACAATCCTTCACAGAAACTCAGGGCTACAAATGCCAGAATGCAAAGTTAAAACCAGGACAGGACTAATATCTGCCCAAATTAAATGGGGATTTTTGGTACGTACATTGTATTGTGATGCAGTAGTCCTTTATCCTTTCCCCATTTGTATGGCCTCAAAGCACTTTGTGGTAGGATTGCTCTAAGGGACCAAAGTCCAACTATGGGAAAGTTCTAAGAGGAGGTTTAAGATGTGTGTGTGCATTTGGCCAAGATCAGGACATTGGAGGGCTGGCTAGGGTCCAGTAAGCACCCCAGGAAGTCAGGCATGTGGGTGGGTGCTGAGGGTGATCACGACAGAACGCTAGTGCAGGAGACTAGATATGGACCCAGATTTTGTTGTAGGTTGTTGCTGTATTCTAATGGCAGAGGTGTTGAGGCAAGTATGGTGTTTCAGTGCGAAGTAGTTATGTGGCCAGCTAGATCGAATTTGTCATAGTCGTAGCTGCATTCTAGAGTGCGTGGATGGATAGCCATGCCTGCGGCAGATATCCACCAAAGTAATGCATTTTTGACATACCTTAAGCTCCGATGGAGTTTATCTTTGATGTTGCTGTGTCATCCGATCTTCTGTGTGGATGAAAAAGCCAGCTACCTTCGTAGACTTTTCTAGGCACTATGGACAGGCTGCACTTCAGTCTACCAAGCGCAATAGAAAGGTTGTACTAGAACATCTTCTAGGTGGGACAGATAGGCTACCATAGAAACTTGGCTAGTGGGATTCTCTGAGCACAATAGACAAGTTACCTTTATAGCCTTACTACAAATCTTCCACGTTCTTCAAATGCTAACCAAAGCAGTCTAATAAGCACAAAATCAAAGATACCTGCATGTAACCACTGTGCGTTACAATGGCTAACCTAAGCAGTTGTAAGTGCAATGGAGGGTTACCAACCTACTTCTTCAAGCATCATGGGTGGGCTAAACATTTGAGGCTTAAATGCGCTAAGTGTACCATATGTGTTTACCTGCATGTGCTTTCTTCTAGTTGCCAGGCTACCCGCTTATCTAGGTACAACCCCCATGGCTGCCCTTACAGGTTTTGAAAGCGGGCTAATATCAAACGGTCAGTTCCAGTACCAAGCCACTAAAGCAGTGGCAAGCTATCCTGACCTATTCTTAATCACAGAAGGGGCAATCCTAATACATCTGCTTGGTGCAATTTACAGTCTGTCCTCAAAGGTCTTTAGGCGCATTGGGTCTGATTCTCCTTATGACCTTCAGAGTGTTGCGGACAGGAAATCATCCTAAACATCTGCGTGAATGGACAGGCTAACGAAAGAGTGTACTAACATTCACAGCCGCCCTCCCCTCAAAATCAGGACAACACCCTTCCCATCCCCAAAATCCATCTAAGTGTAACTCATTTCCTACCCCAAAATCCATCTTAGTACAACATATGTCCTAACCCCTAAAATCCATCTCATTTCCTACCGCCCAAAATCCATCTAGGTGCAGTACAAAGATAACTCCCAACACATCTAACTGACCCTCTTATGGACTTCAATGAAAACCACCCAAATTCAACTTTTGCAGAGTAGTGAAAACCAGTTACACAAATAGGCTAGATGCCAGTAGGTATGACATTTTTGGCAATAAAAGTGGTGGGGTTTTATTGGAGTACAGTAATGGTTGTACTCTCTGCCCAAACCACACTTACCTTATCAGTTGCTGTAGGTTGTCTGTGTCAGGCGTCCCAGGCGAACACGGGCAAACACAGCAAGCTCTTCTTAGTCTCAGTCTGCCCTGGGGCAGAACCCCTGAAGATGGGTGTTTCTGGTTATGTCGCCTACTCATGGACCAATCCGGCGGTCAGGGGGAGTGGGGAGGGTCAGGAAGGAAAATGGGTCAGCACAGTGCGAAAGGGGAACAAAGGGTAAAAATGGAGGTGGGGGGCAAGGGGAACGAGCCCTGCAGACGCATGTCTGCAAGGACCTATCTGGAGGATCCTTTCTCTGCTCGCGCTGGCCTCAAGTGGCCTACAAACATGCTACTAGCGAGAAGAGGCTCTCCAGCTGTGTCTGGTCACGTCACCTACTCACGGACCAATCGGGCAGTCAGGGGGAGTAGGGAACAAGGGTCAGGAAGGAAAATGGGTCGGCACTGGAGGGAAAGGAGAACAAAGGCTGAAAATGGAGGCCAGAGGCAGGGGGGACGAGCCCTGCAGCCAGATGTCTGCAAGGACGTACCTGAAGGGTAATTTCTCTGCTGGTGCCGGCCTCAAGTATGAACAGAACTCCAAGTGGCAGCTTTGCAAATGGTATCTAAGCGGACACTTGCAATGAAAGCTAGAGTAGCCCCTGTGCCCTGAGTAGTGTTTGCTTGAAGAGTAATGCTCCATTAGTAAAACAATAACAAAGTTCTATGCATCTGACAATCCATTTAGAGATAGCCGATTTAGAGATAGGATCTCCCTCACTCCAATCGGTTAGAGATGCAAACGGTCAGTTTTTCTGAGAGGTTTATTTTTTTCAAGGCAATACATGACAGCCCTTCTGACATCTAAGGTATATGAAGGCTTCTTTCTGCTGCATTATTTGCGTTTTGGAAGCAAGCAAGAAATTCTATGGATTGATTTACATGGAACTTTGAGATGAACTTTGGAAAAAAGCGTGGATGTGTGTGTAGTGCTACCTTCTCCTTGTGAATAATGACAAAAGGATCTTGCACTGAAAGTGCATGCAACTCACCAATTCTCCTTATTGACGTAATAGCGACAAGGAAAGCAGTCTTATATGTTTAAGACTGGCTGTGTGCATTGGCTCGAAGGGGGATCCCATGAGCTTTGTGAGCATAACATTCAAGTCCGAGTCGGGAGTTGGATTTGAAACTGGTGGGTATCATTTTTTAACACCCTCCATGAATGCTTTCACCACAGGCACTTTACACCACAAACCTTTACTCTGTGATGTGGTGTAGGCTGAGAGAGCAGCTAGGTGCACTCGTAGGGAATTAAAGACCAAACCTGAGCCTAAGAAATATGGTCAATAGTGTACTATATGTGAAGGTGAACCGTCAAGTGGGTTGATGTTATGTGAATTACACCATAAGACTAAGCGTTTTTGTTAGGAAAGATTTCTCTTTACAGCACCTTTCCCTCCATTTTTGTTGACCTCTTCCTCCCCCCCAAACTTTTTGCTTTTTATTTTTGAATCTGGTCTGACCTGCTCTTTTTACAGTACAGTAAAGTCCTCAGCTTCACTACACTGGCTAATTTGTCATGGGGAAACTGGCATGTCCTTCAGGCTGTCGGTACTGGGAAACATTGTTTCCATTAGTCTTATTACTTTATCACTTTTAGTAACTTTTTATCATTGTACAATGCGGGCAGCCTACAATGAAGTACAATGGGGTACTACTTTTGTTTTACCCTAGACTAACACTCAGAGGATTTTTGATTACTTTAGGTGTGCCTAAAGGGACAAGCTGGTGGCAGCAGTTACCTTTCGCTATTTGATAGTGTATTTTACTGTAGCCTTACAGCGTTTGTATACCTACTGTGGCTAGTGTTGAACATGGCCGTGCCATGAAGTTTGTCCCTTCACCGTCTTGTCACTAACCCTTCTTCCTGACCTGTGAGGACAGGAAAATCCTTATATGGACTTCCAGTGGCCGGGAAAGCAGAGACATTACGTGGGCTACTGCAGACCCATGAATGTTAGCTGCCAGGAAGTTTTCTGGGACTGTCTGGTCCCAATCCACAAACTGGTTTCAGTGTGTCTGAATGGTATACATGAGCTGTGCCACCAGTGGTCCTGGTTGGGCCACTGCTGCAGTGTATGTGTGGGCCAGATCGTTGATTGGCTAGTGGGAGTTTTGGCTCTTACCTGGCTTTCTAATTAAGAATAGGACACCTGCATCCATTATTCCGAGATCCTGGAAGAGCCCAAAGGAGCCAAGTACCCTGTCCAGCTGCATAAGAGATCTCTGTATGGGTCAGGGAGCATGTTGGCATGCGTGTAACTGATCTCTGCATGCGAAGCTTAGGTTGTGTTTTCGTCACCTGCGTCTGGACAGCTCAGTAGAATACACTACATGCAATCAGTGATGGTCTCTCGCCATGAAATTAAGATTTCATGGTGACAGAACATCAATGAATGCACGCAGTGTATTCTGATGAACAGCCTGAAACTAAGGTGTGTAAAGCACATAAGACATTCCAGGAGTTCAGAGCAGGTATGGTGAGATACACACATGAAGTGTTGGTTCTGCCACAGTTCCCCCGCTGTACACTAATTTCTACTGCGTTGAATGGCTGGGGGGGACTATACCTCTATCTGCAGGCTAATGCAACAATAATGCAATTCTAGGTGACAACCTCACGGACTGCTAACAGGGGAGCATAGCAGGGGTGGGGGCACCATTTTATCACTAAATCTGCTTAATTATTTTCATATAGTGTGAACTTAATCACTTTTAAGGATTCCAGTGTATGAAGTCCTGGTGAGTTTAGGTTTTGAACAGGGTTGTACACATTGGCTAAGCAGAGATTTTACCCCCCTATGCAATTTATACACTTGGTCACACAAACTCCTTACACGCTTTACTTGGCACAAAAATGTAAGTTTTGGATTTCGGGGCCTACAGTAAAACTGTCTTATTTAGTTTGCTTGCAAAATATGCAAATTGCAGCAACCTGACATGTGAATTATTATAGAAACATGTTATGCTAACAGAATATCACTGTAGCTTTATTGTTCACATCCTGAAAGGAACGTTTTCTTTTTCCTTCCTACCTGGCAGCACTGGCCAGCACGGGAGCAGGGAGCTTTTCACTCATATAGTGTGCCGCAATTGTGCCAATTGGGGAACGTTTAAAAAAAAATGGCAACCCCCGTGCTGGCTTGACAGCAGCACCCTCCCTGAGCGAAAAGCTGTGCTGGTGCCAGCATGGAAGTGGGGAGCTTTTCAATTAAATAGGGTGCAGGCACTGCAGGGAAGATTTTCACTTATATAGGGTGGTGCTGCTGCTGTGCCAGCACAAAGGAGCTTTTTAAAGGCGTCTCCATGCTGGGGCGGCAGAGAGTGTGACGCTGCCCCTTGAAGGAACGCGCACGCGGCAGCGTGATGTTGCACGCTGCCGCGTGCAGTATAAATAAAGGGGGCGTTCCCGGACGCATTCTAGCGACTGGGAAGCCCGAGCAGTAAGGGCGTGTGTCGTGTGGTCCTTAAGTGTTCTGGGGTTTACGAGCATCGCATGGGGGTCGGGACAAACCCCCAACAGTGGCGACGAGGATGGGATGATGCCTGGGCCCGGCTGTGATGAAATTTGCAATTTTTTTCCCTGGAACGGAATCGAACGGCATTTAGTTTCGTGCCGTAGGCTGTGCATCGCACATGCGGCTGGCGGCCATTTTGTACATGAGGCCGTGGAACTTCACTGAGCTCCGGTTTGGGTGGTGAGTGGCATCCAGGCCTAATTTTTGGACACACTGCTAGCAGGCAGTTATACCTGCATGCCCATGCCCGATTTTTGATTTTTTTTCAAATCTTGGGTCTCCTACGTTGAGTGTAAGCAAGGAGAGGGGCTACAATGGCTGGGCCTGCGTAGCCCAGATCTCTTCTTGGCTCAATTTTTGGAATTTATGTACCCACGAGGTGCTGCTGCAGCTGGGGTTCTGGTTACTTCTTCATCCCCTTCATCATCAGGCTGGAGAGTTCATTCTCTTCATCCCCTTCATCATCAGTGGAGACTGCTGCAGCGGTGGATCCTCCATTTTCTTCTTCTTCTTCTGGTTCTTCATGTCCAGTTGCTGTGTGTGCACATGAGGCAGTCTGGAGAGAGAGACATTGTACCATCATCGTCTTCCCCCAGGTTGGACTTTTCATTTGCCTGGATGGGGCATCAGAACTGTGCGGTGGTGGTGGGTGATTGAGTTGCGGCCCCCAAGGTCCAAGGTGGGGGTGCCTGTGCGCTGAAACCCATGAGTGGGGCTGGAGATCAAGACGATGGGCTCCCAGCAGTCCAACAGCTTCCCCAGGACGGCGGACAAGCAACAGCTCAACAACAGGTCCCTCTAGCTCCAGCAGGGGTCAGGCTCCTGTGCCTCCGGTGCCACCACAGGTGGCAGCTCCACAGCAACTCCCTCAAGCCCAAGTAGGTGGTCAAGCTCTTTTGCCTCAGGCGCCGCCGGTGGTACAGCCGATTGCTCAGCAAGGACATCCCATCATGGCCCAAGCACGAGCCCATGCGGCCCTGCAGCGCATCCGGCCCTGCAGCCCATCCCTGAGTTCGACGTATCGGGCCCACCATCCAGCATTGGGCCCAGATGGAAGAGGTGGGTTGACCGCCTCGATATGTACTTTAGGGCCGCACAGGTGACGGATGATGACAGCAGGCTGGCAACTATGCTGAATTCGGCGGGGCCTTTGGTCCAGGAGATTTTTGAGTTGTTTCCACCAGGAGATGGCTCCTATGACGAGGCAAAGACTGCCCTCCAGGCTCACTTTTTGCCTCTTGCCAACTCGGATTATGAAAGATTTGTAATTCTGTCGGCCAAACAGAAGGAAGATGAAACACTGGACACTTTTTATGGACGCCTGCGTCGCCTCTCGCTAGCATGTGCGTGGGGAGACACAGAGGACATTTATAGAAACTATGCTGATCCAGGCGTGCTCCTCGGGCAAACTCAGAAAGCAAGTCCTGGAGAGCCGGGAATCACCCTGCCCCGCATCCTCGAGCTAGGCCGGTGCCATGAGGTGGCGGAGGCTCGGGCAGCCAGGATGGAGGGGGGGTCCCGCTCAGTCAAGTCTGAGGAGGTGTGTGCCATGTGGCGAGGTGGTAGAGGATTCAGAAGACCTGGGGCAGGACCCCGTGACAGAGCAGGAAGAGCGGGTGAATCTTGCCAGAAGTGTGGATACGATCTTCCTCACCTGACTGAGTGTCCGGCGGCGGGAAGGTCATGTGGTAGGTGCGGACTGCCTGACCATTTCTCGAGGGTGTGCAAGACAGCCCTGCCCGTGATGGTGCCGAGAGGCCCGGCTCGGTCTGGGTTCCAGTGCCAAAACCGCCCGCCGAATGTGGCCCAGGTGGACCAAGGCGAGGAAGATGCCCAGGTGGAGGAGGCAGATGAGGAAGAGGAAGAGAACATTTTCTTCGTCTCCAGTGTGGGAATCCTGAGGGGGAAGAACAGGAGACAACCGAGATGTGTGGTGGAGGTCAATCACTCGCCAGTCCCGGTCCTGGTAGACACTGGAGCATTGGTCAATGTGATGGCCCGGGGGCATTATGATGCCATGGACTCGCCCCCTAAGCTACTTACACCGAAAGTTCGCATATTTGTGTTTGGGGGACTGGAATCAATCCCACTGGATGGTGCCTTTGTGGCAAAGGTGGAGCATGAGGGCTTGCAGATCAAGGCCCGATTCTACTTAACGCCAGTAAGCACTAACACTCTGAGCTGTGCCGCTGCTGAGGCTCTTGGAATTGTCAGCTTCGCCTACTCGGTGTACCTCGAGGACATTAACGATCTGCTCGATAAGTATGAGGCTCTCTTCAATGGAAATGGACGGATGACTGATGACCCAGTGAGGTTGCATATTGAGGATTCTGTGCAGCCCATTGCCCTGAAACACAGCAGGGTGCTGTTCCACATTCGTGAGCAGGTAGACAAGGAACTGGATAACCTTGTGAACCTCAACTTTATTGAGAAGGTGGAGGGCCCGACTCCCTGGGTGTCCCCGATTGTCGTGTCAAGAAAGCCCAAGCAACCTGACTCTGTCCGTATCTGTGTAGACATGAGGCTGCCCAACAAGGCCATTAAGAGGGAGAGCCATCTTACCCCTACTATCGATGACATTATTGCAGAGGTGCAGGGGGCTCGTTTCTTTTCCAAGCTGGACCTTCGGGAGAGCTATCATCAGGTAGTCCTCCATCCTGAATCGAGGTACATCACCACATTCACCACCCACCGGGGTCTATACCGCTACAAAAGACTAAGCTTCGGAGTGTCCTCGGCAGCAGACGTCTTTCAAAATATCATTCGAGGCGCCCTCGCAGATCTGGAGGGCGTGCTGAACATTAGCGATGATATCTTGGTGTTTGCGAGGACTGAGGTGGACCATCTGAGAAAACTGGCAAAGACATTCGAGTGACTGCAGTCACTGGGCCTCACCCTTCATAGGGACAAATGTGAGT
Organism: Ambystoma mexicanum; assembly: GCF_040938575.1. Taxonomy (NCBI): domain Eukaryota; kingdom Metazoa; phylum Chordata; class Amphibia; order Caudata; family Ambystomatidae; genus Ambystoma; species Ambystoma mexicanum. The sequence continues at coordinate 235,561,971 of NC_090934.1, forward strand.
TCCTGCGCACCTCTATCGAATTCTTCAGATTCGTTTTCAAAGAGGGAGGTGTATCGCCGGACCCTAAGAAGGTCCAAGACATCAAGAAGGCGCAGCCACCCGAGTCGGTGTCCGATGTGAGGAGCTTCCTCGGCATGGTCACTTACTGTGGGCGGTTTATTCAAAACCTCGCCTCCAGGTCTGAACCCCTCAGGGTGTCAAGACTATCAGACTTTTTTACTGGATTGACCACGGAATCTGCTATGTCCTCCTCACTGCTAGAATTACTGCGCACCCCCAGAGGCCCTTCCTCCTCCTCACCTGATGAGGTAGAATAGTTCAGCTTCTTTCTTCGGGGGTGTCGTGCTGGAGTCTTCTTCTTTGTGAGCAGATACGGTCTGCCTCGAAAGGAAGCCATTGTGACTCTATATAGAGAAATTCACAATGACTCCTCCCCGCGACAGCCAGATATGTTTCAGGGGAAAAAGCCACTAGGGCATAAAAATAAAACCACAATGCACCGAAGAAGAGTGTCGATAGGCTGATCCGATGAGAGGTAACTTGCCGTTACTGAACCAGAAATCTCCGGAGGAGCACTCCAAAGATGGGTGAGAGGATGCTAAACACAAATGCCACAAACGAGCAGAACGTCGAAGAAGGTGGAGAGGCAGGGAACCAGGAAGAAGAGGCAAGGAAAAACGGGTAGACTGGTAGCAAAGAAGGAAATTAGGAAGCGGGGGAAAGGGAAATGAAGACCGCAGAAGGATTCACAGAAAGGAGCGCACGCAACACTGGAAAGCACAGTTGCAACGCGCTGAGCCGCCGAGTAACGAATGGTGAAATACTCGACGGACGGCCATGGAAACAGACTAGACCGCGGGATAGCGTTTTCAGGAAACGTGGCGGAACAGTCTAATGGCGTCGGATTTTCCACCTCCGCATGACTCGCCAGCTGCCAGCAGTCGTGACAGTATGCCCCCTTCGAAGACCCCTTCCTCCCGGTTTACCTGGATGAAGTCTGTGAAACTGGAGTAGAAGTTGGGGGGCATGGACCTGAGTCTCTGGTTCCCAAGTATCCTCTGAGGAGGGATAGCCTTTCCAGTGTATGAGATACTCAAGGCGCCCTCGATGGTATTGAGAGTCACGGATTTGTGAGACTTCGTATTCATCCAAGGCAGAAGTGGGCTGGATCATTAACTTGGGTGAAATTTGCTTCCTAGTATCAGGTACAAAAGAGCGTAAGAGAGAGGAATGAAATACCGGATGGATCCGTCTGAGGGTCTTTGGCAACTTTAATCGGTAGGCAACTGGATTGACTCTGGACTCTATTTCAAATGGTCCGATGTACTTGGGAGATAGTTTGGAAGGGCGAACCCACAGGGGCAAGAACCTTGTGGACAGAATAACCTTTGTGCCTGTACCCCAAGTAGGCACTTGACTCCGATGTTTATCTGATTGCTTCTTATACCGTCTGCTGGCCTCCTGTATTCTTTGTTTAGCCGTGTCATGATCTTCCTTAAGCTGTTTGAGTGTAGTCTCCAAAGACGGGATGTTGGTCTCTTTCCAGATGGTAGGTATGATGGATCGAGGATGGAAACCATACGTACAATAAAAGGGGCTGAGACCCGTAGCGGAATGTACCGCATTATTGTACGCAAACTCAGCGGTAGGAAGTAGGGCTACCCAGTTGTCTTGTTATTGACAAAGCATCTCAGATACTGTTCCAATGTCCTTTCGGTCTGGCCGTTTGTTTGGGGATGAAATCCTTATGAAAGGGCTCTCTCCATGCCCAAAAGTTTACACAAGGCCTCCCAAAATCGGGAGGTGTATTGGGTACCTCGATACAACACGATCTTCTGGGGCAAGCCGTGTAGCCGAAAAATATCTTTGAGAAAGACTTCCGCCATGACGGAGGCTGCCGGTAACTTGGACAGCGGAGACAAATTAGCTAGTTTGGAATAAGAGTCCACAGTGACCATAATGCATGTACAACCCTGGGAACTAGGCAGTTCAACGATGAAGTCGGTAGAGATGGACTTCAGGGACTCAAAGGGATCGGATCTTGGTGTAATAATCCCAATGGTCTTTGGGTGGAATGCTTGTTCTGCTGACACACTAAACACGATTGTACGTAGGTCTGTGTATCAGTCTTCATGTTTGGCCAATGGAAAGAACGTGTAAGCAATTCCAGCGTTCCTCATATCCCTCGATGTCCGACGGTCTTAGAGTCATGACACCATCGAAGAACCTGTTGGCGGAGTTTTTGTGTGGGCAAGAAGAGTCTTCCTTGGACAAAGCATAGACCATCTTTACAGCTGACTGGCAGTCTACTAGTATCCAGTGTTGACCCATTCAGAGAGGCTTCTCTGACTTCCTGCATAAAGGAGGACACCAAGGTGATAATTCGGGTGTGTGGGAACATCATTTCCTTCCTGTAGATCGAGTTAGTGTCGTCTCGGCGGGACGATGCATCCGCAATCTGGTTCTGGGTACCAGGTATGTAGGTTATGGAAAAATCGAATTGAGCAAAGAAGTGAGCCCATCTGGCTTGTCTGGTGTTGTAACATTCCTGTTGTTTGAGGATTTGTACATTCTTATGGTCTGTACGTATTTAGAAGGGATGAAGACTCCCTTGGAGCAGATGTCTCCACTCAAGGCAAGCCAGTCTCATGGCAAGAAGTTCCCTTTCAATGACAGAATAGTTCCGTTGACTTGGAGTCAAAGTCTTTGAATAGTAAGCCACAGGATGTTCCCGGCCTTGGTCAGATTGAAGGAGAACGGCACCTACGGCCGCTGCTGAAGCATCGGTCTCCAAGATAAAGGGTCTTAGTTGATTTGGCTGCTTAAGAATGGGTGCTGAACAGAAACTCTGTTTCAAGCTGAGAAAGCTGTTCTCAGCTTCTACTGACCAAATAAAGGGTCTGGAAGATTTCTTTAACAAGGAAGTAATGGGAAGAGTAAGTTGTGAGGACTCTGGAATAAACTTCCTATAGAAATTTGCAAGTCCCAAGAAACGTTGGATTTCTTTGATGGAGGTGGGTGACGGCCAGTCTAGTATGGCTTCGACCTTTTTGGGATACATGGTGATTCCTTGCTCAGAAAGAATAAATCCTAGATAGGACAAGGAGGACTGGGCAAAGGTACATTTCTCCGGCTTTACCAAAAGGTGGTGTTGTTGTAATCTGTGTAAAACCTCTTTAACTTGGGGGATATGGTCTTCCTGATTGCGGGAATACACTAGGATATCATCCAAGAAGACCACTGTGTTTTGTCCCAATAGATCCGAAAAAAAACGGTCCATGAACCTTTGGAAGATTGAGGGTGCATTAACCAGGCCAAACGGCATCACCTGATATTCATACAGGCCGTAGGGTGTGCGAAAAGCCGTCTTCCATTTGTCCCCCGCTCTGATCCGAAGTACATGGTAGGCATTCCGTAGATCGAGCTTGGTGAAGACTAGTGAGCCTTGGACAGCTTCCAAAATTTCGGAGATGATGGGCATCATGTAGCGGTCCTTGATGGTCACTTTGTTAAGTCGCCTGTAGTCGATGCACGGCCTCAACTCCTTGCTGTCTCGCTTGGGGATAAAAAACAACGAGGCTCCTGCAGGTGATTTAGAAGAGCGGATCAGTCCATTAGCTAGATTGTCATCGAGGTAACGCCTGAGTACAGCCTTTTCTGACAAAGATAGGGGATACATCCATCCGAAAGGAACTGTTAGGGAGAATTCTCTGTTTAGGCTGAATTTCCTAACCTAGTGAGTCACCCAGCAGCTTTGCTGGATTTCTGGAGTTTGTTTTTTCCATCCTGCCAAGAGTGAGACTCTTTTCTCCCACTCTTGGACATGTATGTGTGTAATTCCTTTGAAATGTCAATGTGTTTGATGGGCTATGGGGTCTTTTACTCCATAGGGTCTCATATGTTTTTCTATGTGTGTTACACCGCACCTACGTGCCGTAACACTGGGGCGTCCTAGCGGACCCCCACCATAGACTCCATACCCGGGGACTGACTACTGTCTCCCCGGGCATGTAAAGTCACCATTGGCTTTACTAGACCTAAATTTACTAACAGAACTAGTACAAACCATCTTATTGTGGACGTACTAGTAGAGGTAATTTGATTACTCCTAGATCTGTTACTCGAGGGGGCACTGTCCCGTCCCCCCGCGTCGAGTTTTGGCTGGTGGCAGTGGAAACTACTTGTTATGTTCGACCCCGAACATAACCCTCTGGGATTCGTCCCATTGTTGGAGATTGACCCTTTTTCTCGTTAATCTCTAACGTACCACCGGTCTCCTTATCTTAAATAAGTTATCGGATGGTATTTTCTGCCAGAACTCGGTTTTTAAAATGGTGTCTGTGTTCGTCTCTGTGACTCCTAAACCAAAGGTTGAGCCCTTTGTTCCACTTTTGGCGGGCCTCTGGACAGAGACCCTCCAAAGTGGTGCCATTCTGTCTGGGTTACCACAGGGGTGTGGGAGGGGATTTAGGCACCCTGGACCGAGTTGCCTTGCCAACTCCGGTCGCACTCTGGAGTGATTGGCCCAAGTGGTGAGCCTTCCCGCTCACCACTTAGCATGTGTTGATTGACAGCTAGGCTGAATAAATGGGGGTTTTCTGCATAAAAGCAGGGCTTTTGGGACTGGATCTTCAGAAGTCGCCACAGGACCTAAGAATCCGACGAGGGTAACGCTGAGCCGACCTGCACGACGACACCTCCGGTGGAGCCCTGCAGAACCGACTCACCACTTCCCGACGACAGAGGAGATCTCCCTGCCGGAGAGTCTCTTCCCCTGGCTGGTGGGAACAACCAGTCCCCTTTGCTTTCTTCGATGACGAGAACATCTCTACTCTTGGCAAAGGCCTGATGTGCATCCACCACCAGGAACAACTGCCCCCGCCGGAGCTGCCCTCCACAATAAGGTACAGTGTCCGCCTGGCTTCCCTTTCGATCGGTTCGAGTGAGGTGTCTTAATCCTCTCCGTTCCGTTGGGTCGCCTCCAAGCTTTTCTCATTTATTGTTCTGAACTGGTTCTATCTGCCGATAACAATTTGCTACAAAGACTTGAATGCATCTCCACTAGAGACTTTTTGGGACATCGCGCCTTGCCTCTCTCCGAGTGGGCCTGGCCTCTGAACTTTATGATCTATTGTGATTCTTGCCTTCCTGCCTTGCATTTTATCTGCGAAGGATTGAACTGTGTTGATTTCATAACCTGCCTATCTTTTCCTCTCCCGTCCTAACTAATGTTCGAGTGTCATCTAGGTTGAGGTATACACCTCTGTCTGAAAATAAGTGGTACCAGTAGAACCTAGAGTTGTTGAAATATTGCTAGGGGGATTGATTGTTTTCTGCTTCGTAGAGTAATTGTGTTTGATTTGTTTGCCGTGATAGTGCTATAGTGTTTTTCATAGATGTTCTGTTATAAATAAATACCTTAATATCTTTACACTAAGCCTTGTTGCGTGTTTGCTTGTCTTGCTGTGAAGAATTGCCCTATTTTGTATACTCCACATACTGCTCAACTTTTCTTGAGGGAGGTCTGACTGCTCAGCCACAGCTACCAAGTGAATCTGTGTGGTACAGACTGCTACCAAGTGGGTTCACCGCCAAACGCCTGTAGTCCTAAATCTTTTGCAGTGGTCCCAGAGGGAACTGCACAGGTTTCCGCCTAACAGGGAGCAGGTCAATACTACAGTCCTCAGGTCTATGCGGAGGAAGTGCAATGGGTACCTGTACCTGAAATACTTCCGCGTATTCAGAAATACAACCTGGAATACAATGAATGGAACTCTTCTCCGTAGCGCTTACCGTCTTAACGGTTTCATGTAATGGTTCCGGTAAACACTCCCTTTGACAGTACTTGTAGTGAAAGCTCATTAGGTTGTTAGTCCAATCCACCGTGGGGTTGTGCTTCCGAAGCCAACCGATTCCCAAAATGACAGGGAAATGAGCAGCACGGATAATGTCAAACAGTATCTGCTCCTTGTGTTGCTGTATAGAGACTTGTACCATCTCGGTGGTGTGGGTTATGAGTCCAGAACATAAGGTACCGTCTACCCCTTCAACCTTCTGATCTTCTTTCTTGGCAATTCTGAGTAGACCCACCTTATCTGCCCACAGGGTGTCCGGAAAGTTACCTGCGGCTCCGCAATCCAATAACGCCTGAGTGTCGACCTCCTTATCTCTGAAACAAAGTTTGATTCCTATTATCATCAGTCGCAGGTCTTTGGATGTTTTTGCAGAGGTTACCGAGAGTGTGGTGTAGGAACAAGGGAGAGTCCCTCGGTAGTCTGTTCCACCAACTACCGAGGGCGTTCGTTTCCCGACCTTCTGGGAGGCACATCTGGGCAATCCCTCAATAGATGATTTGCCGAACCGCAATACAAACAGAGATTCGCATCTCGTCTCCTTTTCTTCTCTTCTGCGGTCAAAGGAGGTCTGGTGGTACCGATTTGCATGGGTTCATCTCGGGCATTCCGGGTAGCAGGTGAGGAGGCAGGAGTGTAAGTGTCTGGGAATGAGTTAGAGCTACGACTCTTCTTCCTTTCATTCTTCCGTTCGGTTAAACGGAAATCGATCCATAGAACAGCCGCTAGTAGATCCGAGAAGGAGTCAGGACGAGGAATCCTGGCAAGTTCGTCTTTAAGCTCTTCCCACAATCCCCTGCGGAAAATTGTGTACCGGGCTTGTTCTTGCCAACTAGCCTCAGTAGCAAATTTCTTGAAGGTGGATATGTAGGTGAGTAGATCGCAGTTCCCTTGGCGAACATCCAAGTCCTCACTGGCGATGTGGGCACATTCCGTCCGAAGAAAGGTCTGTTTCAGGAGGTCTTTAAAAGCAGCGTAATCTTGTAGGACTGGATCGGACTGGGAAACCAAAGGGGTTGCCCATGCCAAGGCGTTCCCGGTTAAATGCGTTATCATAAAACCCACCTTAGCATGGTTCGTGGAAAATGCATTTTGTCTGAATGTGAAATGTATATTGCAGGCTTCTAGAAATTCCTTTACCTTCCTTTCGGAGCCATCAAACTTCCCTGACACCAGAGGTAAAGGGGGTAGATCCGTAGACTGTTGTCCTCTAGCGGCTACTTTCTGCTGGAGAGCCGCGTTATCGGTCTTCAGTGTCTGGACCTCAACCTGGAGGTTCTGGACCGCTGCCACCAGCTCTTGTAATTGCTGTGGCATGGCCATGTCTTCACTCTGGCGTTGCAATCTGTCAAGACTATCAGCCTTTTTTACTGGATTGACCACGGAATCTGCTATGTTCTCCTCACCGCTAGAATTACTGCGCACCCCCAGAGTCCCTTCCTCCTCCTCACCTGATGAGGTAGAATAGTTCAGCTTCTTTCTTCGGGGGTGTCGCGCTGGAGCCTTCTTCTTTGTGAGCAGATACGGTCTGCCTCGAAAGGAAGCCACTGTGACTCTATATAGAGAAATTCACAATGACTCGTCTCCCCGACAGCCAGATATGTTTCAGGGGAAAAAGCCACTAGGGCATAAAAAAAAACCACAATGCACCGAAGAGGACTGTCGATAGGCTGATCCGATGAGAGGTAACTTGCCGTTACTGAACCAGAAATCTCCAGAGGAGCACTCCAAAGACTGGTGAGAGGATGCTAAACCCAACTGCCACAAACGAGCAGAACGTAGAAGAAGGTGGAGAGGCAGTGAACCAGGAAGAAGAGGCAAGGAAAAACGGGTAGACTGGTAGCAAGGAAGGAAATTAGGAAGCGGGGGAAAGAGAAATGAAGGCGGACTAAGACTGCAGAAGGATTCACAGAAAGCAGCGCACGCAACACGGGAAAGCACAGTTGCAACGCGCTGAGCCGCCGAGTAACGAATGGTGAAATACTCGACGGGCGGCCATGTTGGAAAAAGACTAGACCGCGGGATAGCATTTCGAGGAAACGTGACGGAACAGTCTAATGGCGTCGGAGTTTCCACCTTCGCCAGACTCACCAGCTGCCAGCAGTCGTGACACAGGGCTATAACAAAGAAAGAATCCACCTGGCACTGGGGCCCACTTGAGCAGGCGGCGTTTGAGGACATCAAGGGCGCGCTGACAGCTGAGGACACAATGGCGTTTTTCGACCTGGCATTGCCATCAGAGATCATTGTGGATGCCAGCCCGTTTGGCCTGGGCGCCGTGCTGACTCAGATAGATCGTGACGGGTGTCCGGACAGTGGCATAGGCCAGCAAAGCGCTGTCCGAGACCGAACAAAGCTATTCACAGATTGAGTGTGGTTCTCTGGGGCTGCAGGCACTTCCGGCTCTATGTCCTGGGACGCCCGGTGACAGTTGTGACTGACCATAAGCCCCTGCTTCCCATTCTGGCAGGGTCATTGTCAAAGCCACCGGCGAGGATCGAGCGTGGATGCTCGCTCTTTTAGAGTATGGAGTCACCTTGGTGTATCAGCCGGGGGCCAACAACGCAGCAGACTATCTCTCCCGGCATCCGGGAGTGCATGGGGGAGTAGAATATGACACCTGTGCTGAGGAGGCTGATGATCATGTCCGAATGATGGTGGAGGCGGTCACTCCTAACGCAATGCCCCTGTCGGAGCTTGGGGCTGCAGCTGCCGAAGATGAGTGTTTTCAAATCCTAAAACACTCCATGCAGCAGGGCTCCTGGAAGCCAGTGCTGGATTCCTTGGCAGGGCAGACTCAGGAGGCCAAGACGGGGCTAGAGCAGCTGTGGAAGGTCAGGGAAGAACTGTCATTCTCGGTGTTGGGCCTGCTGCTCAGAAGTGACCGATAGTAGTCCCTCAGTCCAAGGTGAAGGACATGATCACCCTAGCCCACCACGGACACCAGGGCGCTGCGAAGACTAAGGCCAGGCTGCGGCTGAAGGTTTGGTTCCCTGAACTAGAGCGGAAGGTCGACGACTTTGTGGCGGCCTGTATCTGGTGTCAAGCGGCATCTCCCTTACAGCCGGAAACCTGTCATTGAGGCAATGACCTGAGGCACGCGAACCTGGGAAGTGGTCCATGCAGACTTTGGATCGACGACCATGGGCACCCACTTCCTGGTGATCGTTGATGAATACTCAAGGTGTCCGGAGGTGGAGTTTGTGGAATCTGTGGCCTTCGAACACGTGGTGGTGGCAGTAGAGAAGGTGTTTGCGGCCCATGGGTTCCCCCACACACTGTGCTCGGACAACGGGGCGCCTTTCCAGAGTGAACGGTTCTCTGAGTTGATGGAGAGCTGCGGGTACAGCACCGGAAGATAACTCCTTTGTGGCCCAGGGCGAATGGAGAAGCCGAAAGGCTAATGTGGACACTCAATAAGACCTTCAGGATTGCCCAAGGCCAGGGACAAACCCTCCAGAGAGCTCTGTATCAGTTCCTGCGGGTGTACCGCACCACCCCGCACGCATACACGGGGGTGGCTCTGGCGGAGGCTCTGTTCAGACGCTGCCCGCGAGGTCTACTGCCTGAGGTTGGGGAGAAGGAGCCGGGGGTGATTGACAACCAACAGGTCGAGGTGGACCGGCGGTTGAGGATCGAGCAGGAGAACTTGCGAAGGGGTCTTTGCCCGCAGCGGCTGGAGCCAGGAGACGAAGTCCTCATCCGCAACAGACACCCCCATGGAGAACTCTCCCTCCCCTATGAGCCGGGGCCCTTGGACGTTGTGGCCGTAAAGGGGTCTATGGTGACTGCCTCCGACGTAAGGTCTGCCGTCACCCGGAATGTCAGCTTCTTTAAGAAGCTGGGGGATCCAAGAACTGAACCACCACTGGATCCGGACTCAACGGAAAGGCCGGATAATGGAGGAGGCCCTCCTAGCATACCCGAGTCCCCTGTCCGGGGACGCCTGTGGAAAGACTACCCATTCCGGAGGTGAGCGTGAGGTACCCCCAGAGGGCTGGGCGAGGGGAAACCCACTTACCTCAGTGATTATGTGCTGGGACATTTGGCTGATCAACCTGAGTCCGGGGATTGTTGAGTAAGGGGACCCAGGTGGTTGATAATAAAGGGGTGTCCGGGCAAGCTGTGTTGACATGTTTGTGTTAGTAATTTTGTGTGGTTTGCAATGTGTACTATTAAAGTATTTTGTTTGTCCTCCTGAAAAAGGAGGAGTGTGGCGCTGCCCCTTGAAGGGACGCGAACGCAGCGGTGTGACGTTGCACGCCGCCGCGTGCAGTATAAATAAAGGGGGTGTTCCCGGACGCATCAGAGTGACCGGGAAGCCCGAACAGTAAGGACGTGTGTCGTGTGGTCCTTACGTGTTCTGGGGCTTATGAGCATCGCATGGGGGTCGGGACAAACCCCCAACAGAGTATATACTGTCCTTTTTAAGTGACAAGAATTGGGCACCCTGTTCGCCTATGCTACGACTGGCACTACCCGATGAGGCATTGAGAAAGAGGGCTCCCTTAGTGCCTCTGGACTCGGTGGAGACCTGGGGCCTTGCAGAGCAGCCTCCTGGCACCTAACACAAGCTGCTAAGGGGAATGATGATCGGGATGCATGGGGAATTGACTGTGGCGCTCTGAGTGGTTGGAGCCTAGGTGGAGATATCGGGTTCGGGGCAGTGGCTGAGGCTCTGGAGTGGGGCTAATCAAGATGGTGCATATAGCCCATATTTACTGCTCTGAACTCTTATACCAGAACTGGACAGAAGGGGGAGCCTCTGCAGGCTAGCAAACCACCCCACTCCGGAAACAAGCTGGTTTCAGAAGTAAGTGAGAGACATTTGCACTCTCAGGATGGTGAGGCCATGGCTGGTGATTTCTCACTCAATCGCTTAGAGCGGGATTGCTGCTCCGGATGCAAGTTCCACCAGAAGAGGATGAGGCCTGGTCGGGGACTGGAGTCTGCTGCATTGTCTACCTAGAGGCTTCTAAGGAAAACTGTAGCTACATGAAGCTCTAGCACAGAGGGGCAGAACGAGGCTCTGCAACAGCCCTCTCTAAGGCAGAGTGTAGATTGGGGACCTATACATCAGGCTTGGAGTCATGTGCCGGTCAACAGTAGAATTTTAGTCACCTCAAGATATGGCTTTTTGAAATAACTAGTGCTAATTTGCCTTACCCGACTTTTTACATACACATAGAGATATAAAGACTTTGGGGCTGATTCATGGAATTTGTGCGCCAAAAAACGGGGATTTGTGTGCCATTCTGCCCGCAAATCCCCATTTGTTAAACAGGGCTTTTTCGGGCATAATAGGGCACAAATCCCTGTTTTTCGGCGCACGAATTCCATGAATCAGCCCCTTTGTGTACTATCGGTTGAAGATTTCTTCCTTGCAGTTTGATAATCGCAGGATTGACTGTGATTTCTTTGGCTACTGCTGAGTTAAGAATGAGTTTGGATTCATTGTGTAGGAGCCCTCTACCCTACTCCTATCTGAAATACTGCCAGTATGGTATGTGACCTGGCCAGGGACCTGGCCATGTCTGGGGTGGATAGGGACCTCTTTCATCCTGGGGCAGGAGGTCTACCAGGGTGTTTGCCAGAGCCATTCCTGCCCCCGAACCGGGTTAAGGGAGTTTGAAGGCCCCAATCTCTGTCTTGTCTGCATGTGCCCACTGGCGTAACGGGCCCCCACAACCCCTCTGGTGGGGGGCGGAGGGGAGCCACCACATGTCCTGGGAGGGAGGGCCTATTGGACAAAAAAAAATATTTATGTTACACCGTAACATAAATAATTTATTAATGAAGGCAGAGTGACTACAAAAAGAAACCATTTATTTTTTAAGTCTGAAGCTCCTCCCACCCCATGACATGGAAGCCTCTAGGCTGGAGGCCTCCATATCATGGGGTGGGTGTCACGATCCACTACCAAGAGGGGATCGCCTTGGGGGAAGCGAAGGTCCAGAACGCCCACACACTGGCAGAATAATTCTTCCTACTGTTGTAACTCTCTGCTGTTCAAGCAAAAACAGACAGAATGATCTAGCAGTCATAAGAGGAGACACGCCCACGACTCACCGGCTGTGGACAACACAAATGAGACACAATCAGTATCTTTAGACTGTATACTGAAAACCCCAGCCCCTAGTGTAACAAGACCAACCTGGAATGAGTACAGTTATGGTAGACAGTCAATCTAGGGCGGTGATGGAATGTCCTCAGGGTCCCAGTACTGGATACTAAGACAAGAACCACAATTTGGTAAGGAACTAAACAAGACAGAACAGATGACTACAAATACATTGGGGGGGAGGGGGAGTACTTTCTTACCACAACACCAGTCTGAAGACAGACGATTCAATTCCCTGTTGAATGTACACAGTTCCGTTAGGATGCGATGTCAGCAGGAAGTAAGATGCAGGTAAAAGACCCCGACGGCATGAGGACACCTTGGTAGTCCCAGTTCCAAATACACCAACCTATCCCGATGGAACGAGGACGCCTACAGCACCGACGGCAAGCGTCTCTAGTCCAGGTGCTTGTTGAGTCTTGCGCAAGGGAACAACCAGGTGTGTCTTTATTCCTGTGGTTGGGAGTTGGAAATCTGTTGTCTTTCCGGGTCTGTCAACGTGCAAGAAGAGTCAGAATATGAACGTTATGCAAAAGGGAGTCCAAGAGGCTTTCCGAGTCAAGCAACGTGCAGGCAACATCACAATCCAAACGTGTAATGCAGGAGGTAGTCCGTGAGGTTATGCTGGGTCTGGCAATGTGCAGGCAGGCAGTTCGCGTTGGAGTTCCGAAAGGAAAACAGCAGAAGAACTAAGGAGCGAGAATAGTAGGGGAAACAGGCACAGGGATAAGAGTTCAGGAAACAGAGACGAGGTAACAAAACAGGCCCAGGAAACTAAACAGGAATGCAAGGCACAAGGAATTCAAGTGGCGAGAATAAATTAGTTGAAAACTTCAATCAGAAGCGCCCATCAGCTGTTATGGGCAGGATTAAGTAGCTCAACGTACGCGTCTCTGTGCAACGCGACCCTCAGCTGTTGAACCGCTTCTGGGTAAACGCCGTAACCGTGCAAGCATACCCTGTTGCCATGATGACCTGTACTGTGATGGGAACGGCGAGCGTTTTAAGAGCAAAGAGTGAGTATAATTTTCCATGGCTGTGTATTTGTTGTATAATTATATCTGTGACGCAGTTCACAGAACACTGAGATCGAACTCGGATCCCTGAGAGCACCATGTTCTCAGTGATTCCGTCGCTGTTGGTCCGACCTCTGGGGGCCCTACAATAAAGCTCCTAACTGCGGCTTATGCGTCCTACCTTATTTACTTCATTGGCGAAGAGGCAGTGAACCCCGTCCCCCTCAGCACATGGGACTGCGCCGCCTGCCAACCAGCCGCTCACAGTGGCGAGCAGCATTAGCTGCGAGGCGGCTTTAGGTACACTGCTGCCGCGCCCCTTCCCAGCCCAGGGAGAGCAGCGCTGGGAGTTTGAAGCGCCCCCCACCCCCAGCAGTACTACCGGCCACAACACCGTGAGCTGCTACACCAAGGTACCTTCTTTTTTTTCTTCTTATAGGAGAGTGCCAGAAGCAATCTCCAAAAATGCTGCCATCCCTTCTCTGTGTCAACTTCTTTCTCGAACTTCTATGATAAGTTTCCGAAATGTCAAATGTTGGTGAATGGAAAGCCAAATGACTCAATTTTCTCATCTCTGGAAGATGAACTTGTGTGTTTTTGGCAATGTGCTTCTGAAATGGGCGACAGCCGTCTATATGCATGTTGGTATGTAATACAAGATGGATGTTCAGAATTTTGGAGATTGCTTCGAAGTTACCGCAATGACAGAGTAATCTGAAAGTTTTGGAATACATTACAAAATAAAACGAAGCAATAATGACAGTCTGCAAGAGCTCAACGAAGAAAGACTAAAAAAAAAGGAAAAAGAGAAGGAAAGGGAGATATGATGAAGTGAAGGATGCAGTGGCAAGTGTGATGGGTGCAACAGGGAGGCTACTGAAATCAGCAGTAATTAGTTTACAGTGACAGTAGGTCTCACAATACTGTATGGAGAGCAGGATGTGATAAACTGTGACTGAATAACGATGACAACACAAATCATTCCAGATACAATAACCCAGCCGAGTGGAGAACATGGAGGCAGATTAAGGAATAACTGAAAAGGAGAAATTCAGGCACAGACTGCATGAAAAGAAAATGCAAACAGAACTGGACATAAGGAGAAACACATTGCTGTACCATAAAATGATAGCAAGTAAAAAGGGATGCCAAGGTAAACGTGTACAGGTTGGGTATATTGTCAGTGGAAGCACGCTGGTTGACTGTCACAGCATTAACTTTACATCGCTATATGCCTGGTGAGGAAGGAACCTTCATAAGAGAATAACAGAGGAGATTCAGGGACACAGGAATGTGAGAGGCCTGGCTCTGATGGAGTATTTTATTTGCAGAGCACAAATTTTGTATTATTGAACGGTCTATTAGTGAACAGAAGTAAACTGTGAATTGTGGACACTTTGAACAGTTGGGTAGAATGAATTCATATGATAAATAAGGGGGGGATGTAGCTGAATAGAATGTGGAACGTAGGCAAGGGAGCCTGGAGAATGGAATGTGGAAGGTAGGGCTGGGGACAGCTGTAAGGAGTTAATATGAGACATTAAAAGAAGTAAGACCTAATCCATGTCTCAGCGTCATCATTAATGTTATGGAAGATATGCGCATGCTCAGTGATTCCGTTGTTGTTGGTCCGACCTCCAGGGGTCCTACAATAAAGATCCTAACTGCGGCCTATGCGTCCTGCCTTATTTACTTCAGTATTGCAGATTGAACATGAAAATGACGCCAGGTGGGAACTTTCCTTCGTGAGTGGATGTTCTGATTCTGATTCCTGACAGTCGGGGAGCTCTATGACTTTAAAAAAAGTAATTTCTTTTTGATGTCACTCTGCCTTCATAAAGAAATTATTTCCACTAATGGTTCGATCCTTAACGGAAATCATTTCCTTATGAAGTCGGAGTGACTTCAAAAAGAAACCATTTCTATTTTAAGTGAGATGGCTCTGCTGTCCCCCATGACGTGTGCGTGTACGAGTGTAGGGTGAAAGGGTGCACAATTAAATGGATGGGTGGCTGGGTATGCGTGTCAAGTGTGTGGTGAAAGGGTGCACATTTACATGTACGGGTGGCTGCCTGGGTGTGCCTGTATGGTGAAAGGGTACAGACATAAATGTATAGGTGACTGCCCGTGTGATTGTATAGTGAAAGGGTGCACACTTAAATGTATAGGTTGCTGCCTGGGTGAGTGTATGGTGAAAGGGTGCACACTTAAACGTATAGGTGGCTGCCTGTGTGAGTGTATGGTGAAAGGGTGCACAATTAAATGTATGGGTGGCTGGGTGTGCGTGTTGAGTGTATAGTGAAAGGGTGCAGACATAAATGTATGGGTGGCTGCCTGGGTGTGCCTGAATGATGAAAGGCTGCAGACTTAAATGTATGGGTTGCAGCCTGGGTGTGTGTGCTGGTATGGTGAAAGATTGCACACTTAAATATAGGGGTGGCTGGATGGGTGTGCCTGTATGGTGAAAGGGTGCACAATTAAATGTATGGGTGGCTGAGTGTGCATGTGTGTGTATGAGGAATGATGTGGGCGAATGTGTTCAGGGGCACAAATAAAACCTCAATTTCAGGGGGATGCAAACTCTTCAAAAGCGGGGAAAGGTGCTAACTTCACGGGTGGTGGGGAGGGGAAAATGTATTTGTGTGGGGCATCTAACTTCTTAATGCATTCTAATGAGACTATTCTAGTGCAGCTTCAATGTTACAAGCAGTTAACTCTCTCCTTTAAGTCTGAAAGCACCCACTTATGGACTGCTGTGAGAATAAGCGGTCTCCTGTCCCCTCTCTACCCTTCTAATCACTTCCCTGGCATGCAAGTACTAAACCCACATCAAGATGCCAATTGCCTAAAGAATTATGCATTTCAATGCAGGTACTAACAGTGAAATGCTTTGCATTAGTAATTGCTGGGCCTTTGTTAACAGCAAAATCCAGGTGCCGTTTAACATCTGTGTCCTGTTCTGTCCGACAACGGCTCTGTAGGTCAGCCAGGTCGAGGCAACATACTCCTACATTTTAAGGGGTGGACGGGTAGCCCAGTCAGCTCAATGGTGTTGCACCACTACTTGTGTTTAATTCTGTGGTTACTTATTGGTAATCTTCATTACTCGTAGCCCTATTCTTCCTTGTCCCAGTACTTTTGTATGAGGCACAAGTACTGGGATGAGGTAGACGGACATGGAGGTGATATCTGGCTTGGTTACTTCTCATCTTCATAACTCCTACTTCCACTCTTTCTCATCCCAGTACTTACCAATGAGGCAAGGAGCCTCACACGTAAGCACTGGGATAAGGAAAAGGGACGTGGAGATAATTTAGGCCGAGAACCTGATTTTGGTGGGTCAGGCAGGGGTGGGAGGGAGAGGGAATGTGTGGGGCAGTGGGGTGGGATGGGATTGTGCGATAAATCATAATGGTCATCCATATCCAGGATAAGCAGGCATGATATGTGGTATTAGTGGCTAGAGAGGCATTTTGGTGCAGCCATCCTAGTCATTTCAGCCTGGCTTGACTTTATTTTTAACTGGGCATCTTTGATAAAGCAGTCCTGCTAAGTGTAATTACCTGGCTAGACTGAGATTTGGGTGCTGCCAGTCAAGCCATTTCTTAATGCAGCATTGTATATTTTGCTGGGCATCTGTGATAAAATAACCATGATAAGTGTTATTGCTTCGACTGGCATTTTGGTGCGACCAGTCTAGGTATGTCTAAATGTGGCCTGGCATGCTTTACTGCAATATGTTATTACGTGTCTAGACTGGCCTAAATTGTGCAGCCAGTTGGACATGTTTTCATTGTGGTATGGCATTTTTAATAGCAAAGCATAATATTAATTAAAGCATTAATGTTCCTCTGCACTGTTGGTGACTTGCGTGTTTTGGATTTTTGAATTGGTGTTACCCTACAAAACAATTGCAAACGATTTGGCCTTTTAGACAATTTTTCTCAGAAGGTGTGCTGTATAATGCATTAAAACACATATTTATATCTTTCTCTTAGTGCAATGTGCAGCGTACCCCAACAGCAGCACGTTTGTGCGTATTGCGCAAGCGTGGTAATCTAGGCCGGCCCAGAGTGTGGCGCGACCCATGATTTGTTGCCGAGTTGGGGGGGGGGGGGTAGGGCTTAGAATGACTCGCAGGGGGCCCCCAAATTTTTTGTTATGCCACCGCATGTGCCTAGATATAATGGAGGAATGCCATTTTTAATTCCAATCCCCCAATCCCCATCGTAACCATTACACCATGCTGGCCAGTGTGTTTGCTCCCCTTTCAGAACTATGTATCCTAGAAGTCTTCGAAGCGAGGCAAGGAGTCTACGAACCACCGCCGGGAGACTCAGTGATGAACACAGAGACTCGAAATGAGGGTGCTTTTGTTACATCAGAAATTCAATTTGAAATATGCAATTGCTGTCTTGGTATACCACTGTAAGACACCAGTTGACCTGCGTTTGCAAAGTGTAGTGGGACTTATAGGACTCTCCATGGTTTGCCATCTCTGTAACTTGACTCCTGGAGAGAACAAGGCAGAGATTGGTCCAGGGAACCAGCTGAGAGTGAAACGCAATGGAAGGGGGAGGAGGAGGACAAAAAGGAATGAGAAGAACAAGGAAGTGTGCTTGTTTTTGATGGGATAAAAGGAGGAGATGGACTGAGAGGCTAGCTGAGGAAGGGTAGTAGAGAGGAGTGTGACAGAGACGTAGAGAGTGTGCAATGTGAGGTATTGGTTGGTGAGAGCAAGTGGTACTTTGGTGTGATTGCATGTAAGGTGCTTGGGTCAGATTAAGTGGATGCGTAGGGGAGTATGAGAGGCTGTGAGAATGGTGACTGGGAGAGTCGAAGTAGGGTGACTGAGAAAAGGTGGGAGTAGTGGGAGTGGAGAGTAGAAGTTGACATGAACTGACTAACATCTGAAGATGGAGAGAGAGTGGGAGTAAGAGAAGGGATGACAGCAGAAGAAAGTGAAAGTAAGGACAGAACATCCGGGTAAGGAGTATGGGAGCAATTTAGACCCAGGCGGTTTCAAGGCACCAGTTCTTTTTGAGATTCTTATTGAGGGATACAAGATCTGGTTAAACACCTCAGAGGCCGGAAGCCGGTTGCCTTTAGACACTCACAGCCAGCCAGCCCTTAGTTATCAGGAGTTACTGTTCTCAAGTGACCAGGAAATAATTGGCTACAGTGGGAGGAGGAACGAAAAGAGTGCATGTCAGGATGTCGTACAACATAGTGTGTCTGTTTAGAAACCTCAGCTATACTGGTCCCTGACCACCAATGTACTTTCTATGGATTAGACAAGGCAGCTCACCCTCATCATGGGTCACCTTTTATTACCAGTGAATGTCTCTGGGGGTTTCATATGCTTTGTGATTGGTAAGCAAGTTTGTTAGCTCTTTCTGCCAGATGCACCAAAGAATAGGTAATGTCTGTAGGCCTTCTGGTCCTCTACATAGTGCAAAGCCAGTATGCAAAACCGTTCCGGTCAATGTCTCTGTATGACTGAGGCTCTTCTGACTTGGTTAGTAACCCTTTTGGTACCTGTCCCTCCCTGTGGTTTTAGGATTCCCATCCCTCTCCTGGGGTCGATTGGATGGTGGCCCACTCTGGGCTCATCCCACCTGAGAGTCTCTGGTTTTTCACACCCCCTCTTGGAGTATTTGCTCTTTCATCTCTTCTTGGACTAATGGGTTTCTCAGCTCCATTTGGACAGTTCAGTCTCTCAGCCCATCTTGGGCTTTTTAGTTACTCAGCCCTTCTTGGGGGTATAGCTGGGCCTGTCTGCCTTCCTCCCACTTCCTGGGTTGTACAGCGTACCTGCTTTGTTGCAATGGCGCCCTTTGGGGAAAGTGGTCTCTTTGGAGACAGCAGCGTGGTTCTGGCTTCTTTTTTTTTTTACGTGTTTTTTATTAGTTTCAAAGTCGGAGCAACAACATAGCATTCACTGAAGCGATACATAACGTTCGAACTTCTATCCGCCCCCCCCCCTCAAGTCCCCTTGGATATTCAATTTTACACATAACCTGCCATTCTATCCCTCAAACTGTCTCCATTCCGATCCAGATATAGGGCCTCATTACGACCCAGGCGGTAAGTTACCGCCTGGGCCGTGACTTTACCACCATGGCGTAAACTACGTTTACGCCATGGTGGTTGGCGGACTTACTGCCCCATTCCGACCTTGGCGGGGCGGTAAGTCCCCAATCCCCATTTACCCTTCCTCATTCCCATTTTTGCCCCATAGGGCATAATGGGAGTGGGGAAGGCGTTAATTACGCCACCGTAAATTACGGTGGCGTAATTAACTCCATGGTCCCTTAGCGTCATGGATTTTAACACCTGCTAAAAGCAGGTGTTAAAAGCGCCATGGCGCTAAGGGACCTCGTACTCAGGCGGTAAGGGTCGGCGCTGTTAACGCTGCCGTTAACCCCTTACCGCCTAGGTCGTAATGAGGCCCATAGTCTCGCTAGACGTGGCTTAAAGTTCAGGGCCTGGAATTTTCGATCAAACTCGAGCAGAGGTGTCCAAACTGCCTGGAATTAAAGCAGCTATCCCTATTTTGCAGCCAATACTCTCTCAGCCACTAATATGTCCTAAACCTTAATCCACCATTGTCCCAGATCCGGACATTGCACAGTTTTCCATCACCAGGCAGTAGTGATACGTGCTGCCAGCAACAAGTGAGTCATTAGCTCAGTCATTAGCCAGTAATGTCTTGAATCAGTTGCACAATGTTTTCTCAAAACGTACGCATCTGGGGACAATCCCACCATATATGAAAGTACGAGCCAATTGAGCGGTTAGCGGGAGTTGGGAACGAGGGTCAGGAAGGTAAATGGGTCTGCACCGGAGGGGAAAGGAGAACAAAGGCTGAAAATGGAGGCCAGGGGCAGGGGGAACGAGGCCAGAAGGACGTACCTGAAGGGTCATTTCTCCGCTGGTGCCGGTCTCAAGTATGAACAGAACTCCAAGTGGCAGCTTTGCGAATGGTATCTAAGTGGACATTTGAAATGAAAGCTAGAGTAGCCCCTGTGCCCCGAGTAGTGTGTGCTTGAAGAGTAATGCTCCATTAGTAAAACAATAACAAAGTTCTATGCATCTGACAATCCATTTAGAGATAGCCGATTTAGAGATAGGATCTCCCTCGCTCCAATCGGTTAGAGATACAAACGGTCAGTTTTTCTGAGAGGTTTATTTTTTTCAAGGCAATACATGACAGCCCTTCTGACATCCAAGGTATATGAAGGCTTCTTTCTGCTGCATTATTTGGGTTTTGGAAGCAAGAAAGAAATTCTATGGATTGATTTACATGGAACTCTGAGATGAACTTTGGCGAAAAGCGTGGATGTGTGTGTAGTGCTACCTTCTCCTTGTAAATAATGACAAAAGGATCTTGCACTGAAAGTGCATGCAACTCACCAATTCTTATTGATGTGATAGGAAAAAGGAAAGCAGTCTTATATGTTTAAGACTGGCTTTGTGCATTGGCTTGAAGGGGGCTCCCATGAGCTTTGTAAGCATAACATTCAAGTCCGAGTCGGGAGTTGGATTTGAAACTGGTGGGTATCATTTTTTAACACCCTCCATGAATGCTTTCACCACAGGCACTTGACACCACAAACCTTTACTCTGTGATGTGGTGTAGGCTGAGAGAGCAGCTAGGTGCACTCATAGGGAATTAAAGACCAAACCTGAGTCTAAGAGATATGGTCAATAGTGTACTATATGTGAAGGTGAACCGTCAAGTGGGTTGATGTTACGTGATTTACACCATAAGACAAAGCGTTTCTGTTAGGAAAGATTTCTCTTTACAGCACTTTTCCCTCCATTTTTATTGACCTCTTCCTCCCCCCAAACTTTTTGCTTTTTATTTTTGAATCTGGTCTGACCTGCTCTTTTAACAGTACAGTAAAGTCCTCAGCTTCACTACACTGGCTAATTTGTCATGGGGAAACTGGCATGTCCTTCAGGCTGTCGGTACTGGGAAACATTGTTTCTCTTAGTCTTGTTACTTTATCACTTTTAGTAACTTTTTATCATTGTACAATGCAGGCAGCCTACAATGAAGTACAATGGGGTACTACTTTTGTTTTACCCTAGATTAACACTCAAAGGATTTCTGGTTACTTTAGGTGTGCATAAAGGGTACTGGCAGCAGTTACCTTTCGCTATTTGGTAGTGTATTTTACTGTAGCCTTACAGCATTTGTATACCTACAATGGCTAGTGTCCATCATGGCCGTGCCATGAGGTTTGTCCCTTGGTCATCTTGTCACTAACCCTTCTTCCTGACCTGTGAGGACAGGAAAATCCTTATATGGGCTTCCAGTGGCCAGGAAAGCAGAGACATTTCGTGGGCTACTGCAGACCCATGTATGTTAGCTGCCAGGAAGTGGTCTGGGCCTGTCTGGTCCCAATCCACAAACTGGTTTCAATGTGTCTGAATGGTATGCATGAGCTGTGCCACCAGTGGTCCTGGTTTGGCCACTGCTGCAGTGTATGTGTGGGCCAGATCGTTGATTGGCTAGTGGGAGTTTTGGCTCTTACCTGGCTTTCTAATTAAGAAGAGGACACCTGCATCCATTCTTCAGAGATCCTGGAAGAGCCCAAAGGAGCCAAGTACCCTGTCCAGCTGCATAAGAGATCTCTGTATGGGTCAGGGAGCATGTTGGCATACGTGTAACTGATCTCTGCATGGGAAGCTTTTGTTGCGTTTTTCTCACCTGCGCCTGGACAGCCCAGTAGAATACACTACATGCAATCAGTGATGGTCTCTAGCCATGAAATGAAGATTTCATGGTGACAGAACATCAATGAATACACGCAGTGTATTCTGATGAACAGCCTGACACTAAGGTGTGTAAAGCACATAAGAGATTCCAGGAGCTCAGAGCAGGTATGGTGAGATACACACATGAAGTGTTGGTTCTGCCACAGTTCCCCCGCTGTACACTAATTTCTACTGCGCTGAATGGCTGGTGGGACTATACATCTATCTGCAGGTCAATGCAACAATAATGCAATTCTAGGTGACAACCTCACGGACTGCTAACAGTGGAGCATAGCAGGGTTGGGGGCACCATTTTATCACTAAATCTGCTTAAGTCTTTTCATATAGTGTGAACTTAATCACTTTTAAGGATTCCAGTGTATGAAGTCCTGGTGAGTTTAGGTTTTGAACAGGGTTGTACACATTGGCTAAGCAGAGATTTTACCCCCCTATGCAATTTATACACTTGGTCACACAAACTCCTTACACGCTTTACTTGGCACAAAAATGTAAGTTTTGGATTTCGGGGCCTACAGTAAAACTGTCTTATTTAGTTTGCTTGCAAAATATGCAAATTGCAGCAACCTGACATGTGAATTATTATAGAAACATGTTATGCTAACAGAATATCACTGTAGCTTTATTGTTCACATCCTGAAAGGAACGTTTTCTTTTTCCTTCCTACCTGGCAGCACTGGCCAGCACGGGAGCAGGGAGCTTTTCACTCATATAGTGTGCCGCAATTGTGCCAATTGGGGAACGTTTAAAAAAAAATGGCAACCCCCGTGCTGGCTTGACAGCAGCACCCTCCCTGAGCGAAAAGCTGTGCTGGTGCCAGCATGGAAGTGGGGAGCTTTTCAATTAAATAGGGTGCAGGCACTGCAGGGAAGATTTTCACTTATATAGGGTGGTGCTGCTGCTGTGCCAGCACAAAGGAGCTTTTTAAAGGCGTCTCCATGCTGGGGCGGCAGAGGCTATACTGTCCTTTTTAAGTGACAAGAATTGGGCACCCTGTTCGCCTCTGCTACGACTGGCACTACCCGATGAGGCATTGAGAAAGAGGGCTCCCTTAGTGCCTCTGGACTCAGTGGAGACCTGGGGCCTTGCAGAGCAGCTTCCTGGCACTGTAACACAAGCTGCTAAGGGGAATGATGGTCGGGATGCATGGGGAATTCACTCTGGCGCTCTGAGCGGTTGGGGTCTGGGTGGAGATATCGGGTCTGGGGCAGTGGCTGAGGCTGTAGAGTGGTGCTACTCAGGGTGGTGCGTATACCCCACATTTGCTGCTCTGAGCTCTTGTACGAGAATTGGAGAGTAGGGAGAGCCTCTCCAGGCTAGCAGACCACCACACTCCTGAAACAAACTGGTTTCAGAAATAAGTGAGAGACATTTGCACTCTCAGGAAGGTGAGGCCATGGCTGGTGATTTCTCACTCAATCACTTAGAGCAGGGTTGCTGCTCCGGCTGCAAGTCCACCATTCTTCATCACGGTGCTGGTGGCTCACCAGAAGAGGGTGGCTGATGAGGCCTGGTCGGGGACGGAGTCTGCTGCATTGTCTAGCTAGAGAGGCTTCTAGGGAAAACTGTGCAACATGAAGCTCTAGCGCAGAGGGGCAGAACGAGGCTCTGCAGCAGCCCTCTCTAAGGCAGAGTGAAGATTGGCCACCTATACATCGGGGCCTGTCTACAGTAGAATTTCAGTCACCTCAAGACATGGATTTTTTAAATAACTAGTGCTAATTTGCCTTACCCGACTTTTTACGTACACATAGAAATATAAAGACTTTGTGGAATATCAGTTGAAGATTTCTTCCTTGCAGTTGTATAATCGGAGGATTGACTGTGATTTCTTTGGCTCAGAGCTTTAGTTCAAAATATAATAACATTTCTTCTCAACACGTGTTTCCCCATTGTTAATCATAATGGTTCATCAGGAGAAAAAATATTTTCATTAATTGTCTTGTTTTAATTCAATTACAAATTATATTTCTTCAAATTATATGTATTATTTCCTTTTCAGGTTAAAGAAAATAATTCTCCAAGGTTTCTTTATTTAATCTTAGAGCTGCATCCTAATTGGATGTTGGATTTCACCCCCCAACTCAGCACAAACTTTCTCAAACATGCACCCATACAGACCCAAACCCCCCAACTCAGCACAGAAACTCTGAAGCATGCACCCATACATACATCTCAACATACACAACACAAACATACATAAACAAACATTCATGCACGCCCGAATCCCTCACCCCCCAACTCAGCACACACACTCTCAAACATGCACCCATACAGACCCGAACCCCCCACCCCCCAAATCAGCACACTATCAAACATGCACCCATACAGACCGGAACCCCCCGACCCCCCAAATCAGCACACTCTGAAACATGCACCCATACAGACCCGAACCCCCCACCACCCAACTCAGCACACACACTCTCAAACATGCACCCATACAGACACGAACTCCCCCACCCCAACTCAGCACACACACTCTCAAACATGCACCCATACAGACATGAACTCCCCACCCCCCAAATCAGCACTCTCAAACATGCACCCATACAGACCCGAACCCCCCCACCCCCCAAATCAGCACACTCTCAAACATGCACCCATACAGACCCGAACCCCCCACCCCCCAACTCAGCACACACACTCAAACATGCACCCATACAGACACGAATCCCCAACCCCCCAAATCAGCACACTCTCAAACATGCACCCATACAGACCCAAACCCCCCCAACTCAGCACACAAACTCTGAAGCATGCACCCATACATGCATCTCAACATACACAACACGAACATTCAAAAACAAACATCCATGCACATCCGACACCCTCCACCCCCTTCTCAACATACACAACACAAACACTCAAAAACAAACATTCATACACATCCGACATGCCCCCCATCTCAACATACACAACACAAACACTCAAAAACAAACATTCATACACATCCAACACGCCCCCCACCCTCCCCATCTCAATATACACAACACAAACACTCAAAAACAAACATTCATACACATCCGACACGCCCCCCACCCTCCCCATCTCAATATACACAACACAAACACTCAAAAACAAACATTCATACACATCCGACACGCCCCCCACCCTCCCCATCTCAATATACACAACACAAACACTGAAAAACAAACATTCATACACATCCGACACGCCCCCCACCCTCCCTATCTCAATATACACAACACAAACACTCAAAAACAAACATTCATACACATCCGACACGCCCTCCCACCCCCATCTCAACATACACAACACAAACACTCAAAAACAAACATTCATACACATCCGACACGCCCCCCATCTCAACATACACAACACAAACACTCAAAAACACACATTCATACACATCTGACACCCCCCCAATCTCAACATACACAACACAAACATACAGCAGAACAGACCCGACACACAAACACAAACACACAGACCACTTACCGGAGACGTGCTGAAAGGCAGGTAAGCTGGAACGCTGGCGAGGTAGGTGGAATCGTACTACGGCTGGCGTGGCAAGCACGGCTGAAATGCCTTCCGGCATCAAGCCTTACTGGCCACGCCAGCCGTAGTGCTGACCCTCCATTGGTGCAGCACACACGCACTACGTGGCTCGTGGTACGTGTGTGCTGCGCCAATGAGGGCCAGTGTTTTGTCCGGCCCGGAAGACAACAAAGACTTTCCTAATCAGGGCGGCCGATGCTGCTTGCGGGCCGCCCTCCATTAGGAAAGTCTTTGTGCCTCGCGGGCCGGACAAAAGAGCATGGCGGGCCACAACTGGCCCGCGGGCCGTATGTTGTGCACCCATGTGGTAGAGTCTCTCCCTGCTGTGGTAAGCCAAAGGAGTTTGATCTGGCTTGTTTGCAAACAAGACAAATTAAGGAAAATCATTTTTCTCCTGATGAACCATTGTGATTAACAATGGGGAAACACGTGTTTGAGAAGAAATGTTATTATATTTTGAACTAAAGCTCTGAGAGTACACATGGATCATTAACAGGTGTGATGACAACACCTGGAAAAGATTTATGAATACATGAAACATATTTTCTGTGAATAAAAAATTGCTAATTAAGAAGGAAATCTTTTCGAATTTTTGACTCACCTAACGACTATATACGATAGAGGTTGGCGCATTGAGTTAATATTTCCCAATTTTTTTCTCGAATTTTGTATTTTGTTTGTGAGGCAGCCACACAATTTGGGAAACACTCATGCTGACAGCCACATTCTCTTTAAATGAACACTGAATCGACATATTAATTTCAACTTCAACGACCCTCCCGATCAAAACAATATAATTTGTCGCCAAGGGAGAGCTTGAATTAAAGGCTGCAAACTATTTTTCCCAATCTCTGTCTTGTCTGCATGTGCCCAGTGGTGGAACGGGCACCCGACAGCCCATGTGGTGGTGGGCGGTGGGTGCGCTGCCACCCCATGTCCTAGGAGGGAGGGCCCATTGGACTAAAAAAAAATATGTATGTTACACTGTAACATAAATAATTTATTAATGAAGTCAGAGTGACTACAAAAAGAAACAATACATTTTTTAAGTCTGAGGGGCTCCTCCCACCCCATGACATGGAAGCCTCTAGGCTGGAGGCCTCCATAACATTGGGTGGGGGAGCTCTATGACTTCAAAAAGAAATCATTTCTTTTTTAAGTCACTCTGCCTTCATAAAGAAATTATTTCCATTATGGTTCGGTCCTTAACGGAAATAATTTCTTTATGTAGTCGGAGTGATTTTAAAAAAAACTATTTATTTTTTAAGTAATACGGCTCTGCTCAACCCCATGATGTGTGTGTACACTTAAATGTATGGGTGGCTGCTTGTGTGTGCCTGTATGGTGAAAGGGTGCACACTTAACTGTATGGGTGGCTGAGTGTCCGTGTGTGTATGGTGAATGGTGTGGTGTACTTGTGTTCAGGGGCACATAAAAAACCTCCATTTCAGGAGGGTGCTAACCCTTCAAATGTTGGGAGAGGTGCTAACTTCACGGGCGGTGGGGGAGGAGAAACGTATTTGTGTGGGGCATCTAACTTCTTAATGCATTCTAATGAGACTATCCTTGTGCAGCTTCAATGTTACAAACAGTTAACTCTCTCCTTTAAGTCTGAAAGCCCCCACTTACGGACTGCTGTGAGAATAAGCAGTCTCCCGTCCCCTCTCTACCCTTATAATCACTTCCCTGGCATGCATGTACTAAACCCACACCAAGATGTCAATGCATTTGAATGCAGGTACTAACAGTGAAATGCGTTGCATTAGTAATTGCTGGGCCTTTGGTAACTGCAAAAACCAAATGCCGCAGCATGTGCCTAGATATAATCGAGGATTGCCATTTTTAATTCCAATCTCCCAATCCCCATTTTAACCATTACCCTATGCTGGCCAGTGTGTTCGCTCCCCTTTCAGAATTATGTATCCTAGAACTCTTTGCAGCGAGGCAAGGAGTCTACGAACCACCACCGGGAGACTCAGTGATGAATACAGAGACTGGAAATGAGGGTGCTTTTGTTACATAGGAAAGTAAATTTGAAATATGCAATTGCTGTACTGGTATGCCCAAGGGTAGTGGGACTTATAGGACTCTCCATGGTTTGCCATCTCTGTAACTTGACTCCTGGAGATAACAAGGCAGAGATTGGTCCGGGGAACCAGCTGAGAGTGAAAAGCCAATGGAAGGGTGAGCAGGAGGAGGACAAAAAGGAATGAAAAGAACAAGGAAGTGTGCTTGTTTTGATGGGATAAAAGGAGGAGATGGACTGAGAGGCCAGCTGAGGAAGGGTGGTAGATAGGAGTGTGGCAGAGACGTACAGAGTGTGCAATGTGAGGTATTGGTTGGTGAGAGCAAGTGGTTCCTTGGTCTTATTGCATTTAAGGTGCTTGAATCAGATTAAGTGAATGCGTAGGAGAGTATGAGAGGTTGTGAGAATGGTGACTGGGAGAGTATAAGTAGGGTGACTGAGAAAAGGTGGGAGAGTAGTGGGAGTGGAGAGTAGAAGTTGACGTGAACTGACTAACATCTGAAGATGGAGTGAGAGTGGGAGGAAGAGAAGGGATGACAGCAGAAGAAAGTGAAAGTAAGGACAGAACATCTGGGTAAGGAGTATGGGAGCAAGTTAGACCCAGGCGGTTTCAAGGCACCAATTATTTTTGAGATTCTTATTGAGGGATACAAGGTCTGGTTAAACACCTCAGAGGCAGGAAGGTGGTTGCCTTTAGATACTCACAGCCAGCCAGCCCTTACTTATTAGGGGTTACTGTTCTCTAGTGACTAGGAAATATTTGGCTTCAGTGGGAGGAGGAACGAAAAGAGTGCATGTCAGGATGTCGTACAACATAGTGCGTCTGCTGTTTAGAAACCTAAGCTATCCTGGTCCCTGACCACCATTGTACTGTCTATGGATTGGACAAGGCAGCTCACTCTCAACATAGGTCACCTTTTATTATCAGTGAATGTCTCTGGGGGTTTCATCTGCTTTGTGATTGGTAAACACGTTTGTTAACTCTTTCTGCCCGATGCACTAAAGAATAGGTAATGTCTGTAGGCCTTCTAGCCCTCCACATAGTGCAAAGCCAGTATTCAAAACCGTTCTGGTCAATGTCTCTGTATGACTGAGGCTCTTCTAGCTTGGTTAGTAACCCTTTTGGTACCTGTCCCTCCCTGTGGTTTGAGGATTCCCATCCCTCACCTGGGGTCGATTGGATTGTGGCCCACTCTGGGCTCGCCGCACCTGGGGTCACTAGTTTCACACCCCCTCTTGGAGTATTTGCTCTTTCATCTCCTCTAGGGCTAATCGGTTTCTCAGCTCCATTTGGACAGATCAGTCTCTCAGCCCATCTTGGACTCTTCAGTTACTCAACCCTTCTTGGGGTTATAGATGGGCCTGTCTGCCCTACTCGCACTTCCTGGGACGTACAGCGTACTTGCTTTGTTGCAGTGGCGTCCTTTGGGGAAAGTGGTCTCTTTGGAGGCAACAGCGTGGTTCTGGCTTCTTTTTTTTTTAAGTGTTTTTCATAAGTTTCACAGTCGGAGCAACAACAAAGCATTCGCTGAAGCGATACATAACATTCGAACTGCTACATACCACATACCTGCCGTTCTATCCCTCCCCACTGTCTCCATTCTGATCCAGATATAGTCTCGCCAGACGTGGCTTAAAGGTCAGGGTTGGGAATTTTTGATCAAACTCGAGCAGAGGTGTCCAAACTGCCTGGAATTGAAGCAACTGTCCCTCTTTTGCAGCCAATACTCTCTCTCAGCCACTAACATGTCCCAAACCTTAATCTACCATCGTCCCAGATCCGGTCCCTGCACTGTTTTCCAGCACCGGGCAGCAGTGATAAGTGCTGCCAGCAACAAGTGAGTTACTAGCTTTGCTTGGGTTCCGTTTTTGGATATATCCCCTCGCAAGGTGCCCCCAATAGTAGGGTTTTTAGGCAAAGCGGTAGGCGACTGCCAGTAATGTCTTGAATCAGTTGCACAATTGTTTCTCAAAAGGTACGCATCCGGGGATATTGCGCTACATATGAAAGTAAGAGCACTGGGCGCCACACTTTCGCCAACAGGTAGGGGGGATCAAGGCCTCGAAGGGGTGAATCTGTACCAGCAGATAGTAACACCGGAACAGCAATTTCAACGCACACTCGTTGTTTGTCACGCATTTAGACGTGGCACAGGCTCTGCCCAAATTTCCAGCCACGACACATCATCCAATTGAAGGCCTAAGTCCGCCTCCCAGTGGGACATGTAGTCCGGTCGGCACGGGGATAGGAGGTCTTCCCGTAATAGTTTATATAATTTTGAGATCCCTCCCTTTTGTGTGTCTTCCCCCATATTCATTTCAAGTGGGCTCAGGGGTCGCGTAGCTTTCTCTGTTATTTCAGGGTGCATAATCGAGTGACGGATCCGGGCATGCATGAACCTATCCATCTCCGAGAGGTTGAATTATTTTTTACAGTCCTCAAATGTGCGCGGTTGGCCCTCTGCAAATAATTGCCCCAGTGTGAGAAGGCCCCCTTCTTTCCATCTCCTGAAGGCTCCTGGAGGGATGCCCGGAGTAAAGGAAGGGTTACCAAAGACCGGAGAGAGTGGGACCATACCCCTAACAATCTTCTTCCTCCGCAGGACCTCATCCCATACTTTCAAATTGAGTTTCGTCGATGAGAGCAGGCAGGGCATTGCTTACGTGACAGATGAGGAATAAAGGGTAAGAAACGAAGGGGCAGAGGACATTGCGCTTGCTCTATCTCCATCCACCCTGGTGCCGGGGGATCAGCCGACCACGTGGGCAAGTGAGATAGATGGGCTGCCTTAGCATATCTCTGCAAGTCAGGGACCCCAAACCCTCTAGCCCTGCGCCCCCCCATCATCACCTTCTCAGGGATCCAGGATTTTTCCGCCACCAAATGAAACCTAACAGTTTGCGTTGCAGCCTTTCTATAATAGGATTCAGGACCTCCACTGGGAGGGATGAACAACAGTATAACAATGGAGGGAAGAGGTTCATCTTGACAGCGGTGATACGCCCCATTAACAACATTTCTTGACCTGCCCACATCTCCAGATCCTGTTCTAGTGTCTTAATCAGGGGAGGGAAATTGGCCCTATAAAGGTCCCTCGGAGTGGCCGTTAAGTGAACCCCTAGATAAGCTATAAAAGTTGTGTCCCACCCGATGGGGCAGATAGCCTGGATGGTCCTTATCTCCCATGTAGTGAGGCCCACCCCTAGTGCCACTGATTTCCCAAAATGTATGTCAAACCCTGCTATCCATCCAAATGCTCGAAGTTCCTGCAACGCCGACTGTAGGGAGGATGATGTTGGAAATAGATAAGAGCACATAATCGGCATACAATGAGATCTTATGGGGTGAGTCCTGTACCATCGGGCCCTGGGTTGCCTTATTTCCCCGTGTGTGTTGTGCCATCGGCTCCATAATGAGAGCGAATAGGAGGGGCGATAACGGGCATCCCTAACGCGTCCCGCATGTAAGAGAGATTGGGGTGAGCGCTCCCGGTTAAACTGCAGTGTGGTATACGGTGTGCAGTAGTTGGCGACTATCGCTTTCCTGAACTGGGGGCCAAACGCCAATGCCTCCAGTGTCAGGTGCATGATGGACCAGTCCACCTAGTCAAACACTTTTGTAGCATCCAGGGAAAGGAGAGCCAGTTTCTCATTATTCTGTGCAGCCAATTCTATTAAGTTTAACGCCCTTCTGATGTGATCCCCTGTTTTCCTGCCTTGTATAAAGCCAGTTTGGTCTGGATTAATCACTCGCGGGAGGAGAGGGGCTAATTGGTTCGCTATCACCTTAGAGTAAATGTTAGCCTCAATGTTCATGAGCGCGATTTGCCTATATGAGGCACAATCCTTCGGATCCTTCCCAGGCTTTAGTGCTAAGATTGTGGTGGAGTTTTGCATCGAGGAAGTTACACTTCCCGTCTCTCGAAATGCATTAAACAGGGATGTTAAGGGTGCCAGAAGCTGGGATCTAAAAAGCCTATAAAATCTGGATGAGAAACCATCTGGACTCGGGGCACGGGTTTTCAGTAATTTAATTACGGCCTCCACTTCTTACTGTTGAATCAGAGCTTCCAGCGCTTCCTTGTCTTCCTGAGCCAATTGAGGTAGCGATGCCTCTATGATGTATTGTCTCTCTGCTTCAATCGATCAGTGCTCACTGGTCATGTTCTCCAGTAAGTAGGTCTGTGCTAACTGGATTTTCTCCTGTTTTCCGTAGTAGATGATTCCCTTGCGGTCCCGGCGTCCAATGATGTAGTTCAGTTTCCTGGTTTTTGCCAATTTCCTCATCAGGGGGTGAGACACCCTATTACTTTAAGCATAGTAAGTCTGTTTTACTTATACTAGGGTCTGCACACTCTCCTCTGCATACAGGGCCTCTAGTTTATTCCGGGCCACCCGTAGGGCAGTGTGAACCCTCAGGGACCACCCCTTCTTGTATTTGTCTTCTATGGCCTCTATGCCTTGTTCTAAGCAGATTCTTGTCTGCTTCTTCCTCCTCTGATATGCTGCCGTGTGTGCTATTAGGGCCCCTCTGATAACCGCCTTCATGGCATCCCACATTGTGGCCAGGGAGGTTAATTCCATGGGATTTTCTTGAAAGTAGTTCTTAATTGCTTTGCCACCTCACCTCTTAAGGCCACATCATCCAACATTGGGTCATACAGGCGCCATTGGGGTCAGGAGCCCGGAGCAGGGTTCCAGGATCTAATCTGTAACACCTCTGGGGCATAATCTGTGAGCACTCTCGGGCCATATCCACCTTATTTGTGAAGGATAGGGTAGGAGTTGGGGCAAAACCAGGAGCAGGTCGATGCGCGAGGATGTGTGGTGGACGTGTGAGAATAAAGTGTAGTCTCTTTCCACTGGATGAAGGACCCTCCAAGGGTCCACCACTCCAAAGGCTCTGAATATGTGGAGAATTCCCAGTGCGATTTTATAGTCTTTGGGGGACGGCGCGTGTGTATTATCCTTGTCTGGGACAGGGACCCCATTGAAATCTCCTCCGATGATGACCTGGCCTTCCAAGATTGGGAGGACTCTAAGTCAGTCAGAAAGCGCTCCTGGCCCTCATTCGGACCACAGATCGAGACCAGTGAGTGAAGCTAGCCCAGGAGCCTCCCCTTCACTGCTATGTTGCGACTGCCTGGGTCTGTGATGGAGTCTAATTCCTCGAAAAGGGATGTCTCTGGCCACCAGGATTGCTGTCCCCACCTTTGTGGTGCCTTCTGAAGCCAGGAACTGTTTTGGGAAACCCTATTTCGGAGACAGATGTAGTCTTTCGGAAGCAGGTGAGTCTCCTGAGGGAATATCACTGCTCTCTCTAGATCTTTCAGCCGCTTCAGTATGGATTTTCTCTTTACCCGTGAATTGAGGCCCAGTCAACGTAACAAAATTCACTTTCTGGAAAGGAGTCTCTAAGCTGTCCTATGTTGTTGTTGCGGGGGTGGGGCAAGGGAGGATGTCAAGTGATCAGTAATTGCCATTTATCGCGTAAAAGGTCTTGTGTACCTGCTCTAACTGTCTTTTTCTCCAACAAAACAACAAATAACTTTGAACCGAGTCCGAACCATGGACTCCCCACTATCAGTCTGCCACGAACCATCGGCAGGACACTCCAAGGGCCTTCAGGTGACATCCACCTTCGAGTTGGGCTTGGACCATGAGAAGCCGATTCTTACACTCAGCTTGTTCCCTGTTTCCACAGATTCCGTCGAAGCAGACAGCCGCTGACATTCAGGTTCCGAAGCTTTAATTTGCGGTGGTCATTTATCTTGTGTTGCAACCTTTCTGGACTTGACCAGACCGCACACCTCGCTTCTGTACCCTCGGGGGAATACGGTGAATCAGGCAAGGAGCCACCTCTCTTCTCTTCTGAGGGCCCTCTGTTTCTGTATTGTCACTGCCGCTAGATCCTGGTAAATTTGCAGAAGGGACCCATGGAACGACAGCTCATCCTGGGAGCGACCTATCGCCATTATGGCCTCCTTCGTTGTAAAGAAATGTACTTGGGTGATCACATCCGGGGGGGGATTCTGTCTCTAATCCTCTCCGAGGGCGTAGTCTGTGGGTGCGATCCAGCAGGAGTTGAGACTTCTCGAAATTTGCTAGAAGGGATTGAAATAGATCGCCTATGTATTCCACTGGGCTGTAATATGGATCCACAGAAGGTACCCCCCCTAATGTGCAGAATATTTCCTTGGGCGCTGTTCTCCAAATCCTCCTGCTTGTATTCTGAAATCTCATTTTTATGCAGGGCCTGGATCTTTTGTTGGACTTCGAGAAGCGACACTGAGTGCTCACGAGTCAGGTCCTCTACTTCTCCCAGTCTCTGCTCTGCCTCTGTCACTCTTTGGTCTGTATGATTGAGTTTAGAGGTGAGTTCTGTCATACAGGAGCGGAATTCAGATTTTATATCCATCATGAATGCTCGGATGTCCTCCCTGGTGGCCAGTTGTCCGGCTCCCCCTGGAGTGGCGGGGATTTCGCTGTCTCTAACT
This sequence comes from Ambystoma mexicanum, assembly GCF_040938575.1. Lineage (NCBI taxonomy): Eukaryota > Metazoa > Chordata > Amphibia > Caudata > Ambystomatidae > Ambystoma > Ambystoma mexicanum. The sequence continues at coordinate 235,595,786 of NC_090934.1, forward strand.
TTTTCCCTTTTTCTCTGGCAAGTAACATGGCAGAAATATCCCCACTCTTCAGGGTCTTGAGATGTTTGGACATGTTGGTGAGTTTCCCATGAGAAATGTGCGATCCCAGCTAATGCAGGAGGCAACCAGAGGCATCTGCTACCTCGGAATCAGGGACATCCGCTCTCATTCGCCTCTGTACGTTACAGGCGCCCCTCTTCCAGATCAAGGCCACTGGGTAGCTCAGAGGGCTACTTCTGTGTCGTTATGTCTCGCTGTCTTTGTGGAGGGTTGAGGGGGGGGGGACAGCTGACCGGCTGTTGTGAGTTTGATGGTACTCCGACCACCCTCGTGTTGAGTCAAAGGGAGGGATGGGGGACTTGCTGTTTCACTGGCATTGGGCTGCTTCGGAAGAGTCTCACCGAAAATGTTCAGAATGGCTAGTGGTGGTGCAGAGGAGGGACAATCCCTCTAAGGTCTAAGGTCTCGGGCCAGATGTGTGGAGATCTAGTGCTCTTAGCGGAGCCAGGAATCTCAGTGCTTGCACTGGAGCGTGGGGGGTGCTTTCCTCTCCTCTTGGTTGGCTCACCTTAATTACTAAGTCACATGGGGAATTTTGTTCAGCCTACTAAGCCCTTCTTTCCACTCTCCACTCCAACGTGTGCAAGCTGTTTTATAGATCTGCCATGCATATGTTCCATAGGCTGTCTTGATTCCTTACGTTGTGTGGATTGTGAAGCATCATTGAGCTGACACCCCCTCACCACATCTAGCGGGGCCTCCCATTGCGGCACCCGCGTGGGAGGGCAGACTTACTCCTGTCGTGGTGGGGCAGTCCCTGCCATCCATAGCATGGGGTTGTATAAGCGAGGCAACACCGTGGCTCACAGCTGCCAATACGCTAATGCAGTAGCAATCTCCATGATAAAAATGATAGAATGTAATGCAGTGATTTGTCTGGCTGGTTATTGTGAGAGTGTCGGTTTCAGCAGCAGGTTTTCGCCTCCCCCCCCCCTGGGGCTCACGGGACTACTGCGGGCGCCGTCAGCTCCTGCCACCCATGTGGTGCGGGATTCCCTTCAGGGCCGTACAGCTGCCGAGGACAACGCGACGACTGTGCCGGTCCACCGGAGGTCCGCTGCTTAGTGCGGTGCCGGGCTCCCTGCCCAGGTTCACTGCAGTCGTCCTGGGTACACTCCTCGCCAGCGGGCTGAGTCCCACACAGCGGACTAGCGTGGAAGAAGAGCTGGGCACCTTCCGACTCACTTAGGTCGTGCTTCAGCGCCTTCTCTGATCCAGGGAGTCACCCCCTGCAGCACTGCTCTGGGTTGATCCGTGGGGTCGGGTGGCCCGACTCGACTATTACTTGAACGAGGCAAGCTGTGGGGGACTCTCCCGTCGTCTGCTCCCCGTTGACCAGCTCCTCCTTCCTACTTCGTCCACGATTGTCCGCCATCTTGGCGCGCTGGAACCGGGGTCTGAGGCTTACCCTCGGATTTTCAGCTTCATGAGTGCACCTTAATACCCCTTGTTGGAACGATCAGTGCTTGACAGCTGCCACTCATTGCAAAGGACTTCTCCGACCTCGAACAGCAATGGGAACCATATATTGTCACCAAAGCAGTGGGCTTCACTCGGAGGCTATCAGCAGAGCTGCCACATCAGTGGTGCTGCTGGCCATGCCCCAGTGGTTCTGGCTTCTACGTTGCTGTGTGGGTGTCTGTGTTTCCCGCTGGTATGGCCAAGAACTTTGGCGTTGTTCCAGCAGGCACTGGTGGACCACCTTCTGTGCGGTCATGTCTCTTATTGGCAGCGTCCCTGAGATTTTACAGCTTTCTGGCTCTTTCCAGACAGCAACACTCTGCTGTGCACTGCATCATTTATGTGGGACTCCTGTCTGGTTCTGCCTCACAGGGGGGCTGGCCCATGTCTATGTGACTCAGCAGACTTCTGGCTCTCTATCCTGCTCTTTGTCATATTCATAGGCCATTTTTGTTCCTACCAATAAGAAGAGGAAAACATCCCTTTGGTCTGGGGCTTAATGCAGAATTGTAGACAGTACAGGGTCAGAAACCACAGCAGAGGAATATTCACAGTTGTCTTGTGCAAGCGCAACATAACCCATGAAGTCATGGGACGAGTGAGGATAACACATATCCCGGTTAAGGGATGGCCTGTCCTCTAAAGGGGATCACTCGTGGTTGGATCCCACTTGCCCTGTCCCCAAGGGTGTTGGGCTCAGCAGACTCACATCTCTAGTCCAAAAGGGGTTGGCTTTTGTGATGAATCCTACGGATTTCTCAATAATTCCCTGCCAAAATTCGTTGCCCAGGTGTCCAGAGAAAGGCAGGTGCTTTCTGAACTTGGCCTTGGGGTGGTGTTCTGCAGGAGGATCACCTTGGAGGATAAAAGGCCCATGGGAATGAGTGGAATCTGTGGGATGAGACACAGTATTTGTTTTCCTTTAGGGAGGATAGCTCAACAATGCCAAAGTAAGTAATGGCTTGTTGTAATAACCATCGTTCCAGTAGATACACATATAAATAGGAGTGAAAATGATCACAAACCCCTAGGTCTTGGGAGAAATCCAAACCCTTCTAAAATGCGGGAGACGTGTAAAGCTAAAGACCTCTCTGATGTCCAAAGGTACAGTGATGGACGTCTATGAATAATAACAACTTAAAATCCCTTGTCATCCAAGTTTGGCTATACATTCTTATGAAAATCCCTTAAAGAATATTGTGAGGAACAAACTTGTGCTTAAAAATTAAAATCAAGTTCAGAAACCTAACTTTGTCATTGGGGACTTCAAGTCCCATAGTTCCTTAAGTGCTGGGATGAGGAAGAAGGTTGAAGAGGTGCAAGGTTACAGGAGTAGTCAAATCATTAATCCCAATGACTCACACTTGAGGGAGACTGAGAGGCTTAAAAAGCCCCCTCAGGTGCAGGCCCATAGGAAGCAGGAGAGGAGCAGTAGTAGTAAGAAGCTGTAGCAGTGTGACTCATGCAGAAAGCCCAGGCAGAAGCTGGAAGGGAGAGAAGATGCTGCGACCTTAGCGTGGCAGATTGCAGTTGCCAGTCTTGAGAGGGTTTGTACCACCCAGAGACTGAAAAGCAGCGGTCGAGCAGCGGGAAGCGTGCAGGAGAGAAGCTTACCTGTTGGGAGACCCATTTTGCAGAGGCCGCGCAGTGGGAAGAGAAGGTAAAGGTGCCTGGTGTGCACCTGCGGGCCTTGAAGAGGTTTCTGGTGGCTGGCGTGCATCAGAAGACCTCCGGAGCAGGAGAAGCTCCAAATGCAGGTGGCGCAGGCGAAGGTGGGCTAAAGGAAGCAGTTTGCCGAGAAGCCACATATGCAGACGTATTGCACGCTGTGAGGGAAGTGGAGACACCTGGATTACCCGGTGAGTTCACAGGTTTGTAGTGATCCCGGGGCGCTCCATCCCCGCTCGCGTGGCGCAGGCAGGCATTCAGCGAGTGAGCAACGCTTGCATAGGAGTGGAAGAAGTTCAAAACTCAGTTGTGAATACCGAGCTATTGAACAGCAATAGACGCAGCGTTTGCGTAGGAGGGAAAGTGATTCCCAAAGTGATTTCGAATCTCTCATCAGTGAAAGACAACACATTGTAACCAAGGCGAATATTAAAAGTGTGTGTCTGTGGGAAGCCCAGCAAGAGAAGGGGGCAATGTTGGTAAAAGCGAAGACCAACAAGCATTGCCCAAGCCAAGAGAGTCTATTGGTAAATGCTAAGACCTACAAGAATTTCCCAAGCAATGAGAGACTATTGATATAAGTCAAGACCAACAGGCATTGCACAAACATAGAGAGACTAAAACTTAGGCAAGCACAATTTAGTAAATATTGCCAACATCAGATGGGGCTAATGAAAAGTCCACGGGCTGGGAGGCTTGTTACCCACACTTTGTCCAACATATGGTGAAAACTTGTATAGACTCACATTGCAAAAGCCAAGAGAGAAGCAGAGGAAACACCTATCCTTGGCAGGCATTGGTTACTGGTGTAGTGGGGACACAAGAATGGCAAAAAGGCTCCCTACTGGGGAAGGGATATACAGAAGGAGAGGAGCGTCATTTGTAGAAGAATATTAAAGAGCACCAATGTAAATCTTGTTTCTCCTGAAAAGTTGTTGCCAGTACTGAATCTACAATTTGTTGATTACTATGAAGTTGTTGTGAACCTCTTGTGACTTGATCTAAACCACAAAAGCACTGTTAATGTGAAACGTTGTTCGGGCAGGGAAGTATACCCGGATGACACACCTTTGGAGAAGTAGGCCTTGCATGGAAGTAAACCAGGTAGAGGTTGGAGAAGTGCTACCAAGTGGTTCTGGCAGAGACAATTTATGTTGTTTGTGGTGCTAAGGGGAAACCTGAGTAAAGCTGTTGACATTTATTTGTTGTGGCAAAAAGGGGGGAAAGGCGGGCACCACCAAGTTTCAATATTTGCTGTAATGGTAATTCAAATTCACAGGAGCTGACTGATAAGAGTCCAGAGACACCTGGACCCAATAACTGCCATGACGAAGAAAACTGAATGCAAATCCACTCAGCTAATCAGTCGCTCACATACTGCACCCCAGTTGGGGCTTCTGCCATCTTCATAAAGGTTAAAAAAATGATGATATGAAAAAGTTCCAGTATTCTCTGGCTAAGTTGTTGTTTAAAATAAAGACGAACTCTTAAGCGTTCTCAATCAAATGAGTTATTTAATTCTTGAACAGAAGAGGTGGCCATCTGTAGCCTCAATGTATCAAGAGCTCCTGTGTCAATGCATTTCGGAGATATTTGCTCCTTCATCAGGGCTGAGCCCTCCTTGTAATCACAATAAATCATAACATTAATTCATCAAACAGTGATATGACCAGTTCATGTAACTATGGAATAATCAATATCAAATCAATAATGATGGAAATCCAATAAAAACACATACATACCACAGTTCAAATGTGCAGCCCAATATAAATGTATGTGGGCTAAGGAAAAAAAGAAACAAAAACAAATTGGGCCTCATTACGAGAATCCCACTAGAAATGGAGTAATTACCGGCATGGAGGTAATAACGCGTCTGTGCACCCTTGATGCTGCTAATAGCGGATGATTACGAGTGCGCAAGCACGCGCGAACCCCCATGCCGGTAATGGCTGCACCGCCATGCCGCTAAAGGACCTCCAGCCTCCCGATAGCGCCATCACAGGACCCGCCGATACCTCTTCCACCAAGGAGCAACCCCTTAATAACGACCCAGTAATAACATCATGCTAATACCGGGCTCGTAATACCGGACCCGGAAGTAACGTCATTACGTCAGAAAGGGAAATGCGCCAGCGGCCGTCTTTAAAAACACAATTCATTGTCATCTTCAAAATCCAGCAGTGCTACAGAGTAGAGAGCAGGGCCATACCATCCAGCAAGAAGCGCTTCTCTGATGAGGAGCTTAACATGCTGGCTGATACTCTTGCAGCCCATGCAGATGAGGTTTTTGCAAACAACCTCAAAAGGGAGGTGCAACTAAGAAAAAAATAAATATGGGAGGATATTGCGCGTAAGGTGTTAGCGGTTGGCACCACCCCCCGCACGGTCAAAGACTGTAAAAAACGATGGGATGACCTACGTCTCGGGGTCCGTAACATCCTGGCATCTAATCGCAGGGAGGCTATGGCCAGAGGCAGGGGTGCCCACTCACCAATAAAACTGATGCGCTGGGAAGAGACCTGCAGCACGACCATACATATGGAGTCCATAGAGGGCTTCAGGGAAATGGAGACGGGTGCGGCGACATCGGGAGATGGAGGCGAGTGACCCTGCAAACCCCAGTAGGCCAAACCATGACGTTGTACAACAGATGTGAAAGTGAGCCAAGCCAATGCATGGCCCATCATACACACATATACAGATCCATGTCCAGATGTAGGCCCAAAGCCTGGCACAATGAAATGCATGCTGTGTGCCAATCCCATTACCAACAGACACCCAACACACAGGGACCATTCGCATGTCACACATCACACAAACAGCAATATAAAGGTATGCCACCTGGTAGACATCCGTACCGAATAGAGAGGCCACGGCTTATGCCAATATGCTCCCCCCCCTTGAAAGTACCCTGTGTGACCCACCTATAAGAATGCAATGCATAAGAAATTAAATACTGTACAGCACCAACTCATGCATCTTGCATGTAACACCATCACTGATGCCCTGCATCTCTTGTTCCCCCACAGGCACTGATGCAGAAGGTGAAGGGCAGGACCCTGCCCCAAGGCCATCAACATCCAGGGCCAGACCAGGGCACTGGGCATTCCACCTCCGGGGCAGCACTGCGGGCCAGAGTGCAACCCAGGGCACCTGTGCAGGCCAGGCAACCTGAGGCAGAGACAACAGCAGGGGACGAGACAGCAAATACTGAGCTGGCAACAACTGCTGAAGGCGAGGCTGATGGCACGCAGTCTGCTGCCACTAGTTCAGTGGGTGAGGCAGGAGCCACAGCCCCCCCCTCAGCGATGTGGATGTGCTCGCAGAGGAATACGAGGACATTGATGGCACCATCCATGTCAAATGTCCCCACACACCAAGCCCCCGTCCACCCCCCACCACTCCACACAGCGCATAACGTCCAGCCCCATGAAGGAACCAGCGGTTCAACTGCAGTCTGCATCTGACAAGCCCCTCAGAGGCCAGCCCTGCAATTGCCCACTCAGCCGCAGCACCCTCCACCTCTACAACCACCACTGACATGGAGGCACGCCTGTCGAGGGTAGAGGCCCGCCAGGACTCAATGATTGAGCTGGTGCACAAGTATGTGGCCGAGGGTGAGGAAACACGCCATGAGATCTGGGAGACGAATGCTGGAACCATTGCGGCCATAAATTTGAGTGCCATAATCCTACGTGACAGTTTGGGGGCCGTCACACAGGTCCTAAACAGGATGCTGGAACACATGCAGCACCAAAAACCTGCACCGGCGGTGCAAAACCCATCCACCTCCACCCCATCGTCCACACCTGCAAGCTCCACACCCTCAAGCCCTGTGCGGATGACGAGGCGCCCCGACACACAAAAAAGTTCGGAAATAGCCGGTCCAACCACATCGTGTGTGGGATGACAATGGGTGAGGGGGGAGGTGGTGTTGAGGGGATTAAGGTGGTGTTTATTGGGGGGTATGCGTTGTTTGGGGTTATGAGGTGTTTGGGGGGTATGGGGTGTTTGGGTGTTTTGGGGGAGGGGGGATTACGTGTGAGTGGTGGAGGGAGGAAGCACTATGTTGTTATTTTTCTTTTTAATTTTTTGTTAATTTAATTTTTACTCATTAAAAGAACTGAGTTTTATCAAAACTTCAAACTCTCTTTTCATGCTCGAGGAAGATCTTCACGCAAATCCCCCAACCTAACGTCTGTCACTGCTTGGTTTTCAAACAGGTGAAATGACTTATCGCTCTGGGGTCCTCGGATGGCTATAATCTCCCACGTTGGTAATAAATTTAATCTGGCTTTCAAAAACAGATTTCTCAGTTTTTTATCCGGGAATTTTAGGCAATAGTTTTGCGTTTTTTTCAGCTTGTTGAACGTTGGTGGTAAGTGGGTTAAGAGTTTGTTTACTACCGCTTTTTCAACTGTGATAATCCAATCCCACTCTTCCATTTTTCATTTAAGTCTTTTTCTGAACAGGCTATTTGTGTTAGTTCGTCTTTTCTAGCCTTGGTCCATTTATTTAGGGCTGCACACTTTCATGATTCGATTTCTTCCCTCAGAATATCATATGTGCGTAGGGTATCGGACATGATTATTTTCCTATATAGTCTCTTCGCGCTTTGATCCACCATAGACGCTAGGGACACCAAGCCCAGTTCTCTCCTGATGTCAGGCATAGATGTCGATTTTTGTAGACCTAACACTGATTTCCATACATAGCCCTCCAGTTTTGTCCACAGCTGGCGCGGGATATGCAGTGAAGCCTCTGTTCCGTAGGCGAGCGATGGAACTACCTTTGTTTTATAAAAGGTTATCGCCGGAGTTAGAGAGAATTTTCCAAACTTTCTGTCCACTGCTCTTGTTTGTGCGGTCAGCCGCTTGACTTTCTCCCACAGTTGGCTTTGCCAGGTGTTGTCTGTTCCTGAACTGTCCATCAATACGCCCAGGTATTTGATGCTTTTTACGGTTTCAATTTTGATGTTATCGAGAAACCATGTCTGGTGCTTTTTCATTTTGCTTGGTACTTTCTCTATAACCAAGATTTTTGTTTTCGATTTATTTATCTCGAGGTTATTTTCACTGATGTAGTTTACCAAGTTGGATAATTTCCGCTGAAGCCCCACTTTAGTCTGATCGATCAGGATCACGTCATCAGCGTAAAGAAGGCGTGGAATCTGTTTTTCCAATTTTTGGAGGAAATGCTCTTATTTTAATTTCCGACTGCTGTTAATCTCCCAGAAACGCTATAAATAAGGCCCGGGCCAATGGGCAGCCCTGCTTAACGCCTCTGTTTACCTTGATCTCTTCGGATATAATGCCCTGTTGGTTTAATTTTACCCTGATTTTTGTCTGGGCGTGGAGAGCTTTTATTGGGTCCATCACCTCTTCCGGACAGTTCCATCTTTGTAGTTTAGACCATAGCTTGTTCCGGTCTATCCTGTCGAAAGCTTTCGATAGATCCACAAAGGCCAAAAAGACCTTGGGTGCCCCTTCCTTTACTTTAGCTTTCAAGATGTTTAAAAGCAAGATGTTAATCACTGTGCTACCAGTTTTTTGGAAGTCCGTTTGGAGGAAGTCTTTCGAAGGTCCGTTTTTTTTCCCAGATTCGAAAGTGTTCAAGCAGATGAGTCGCATAGATCTTTCCTATTATATCCAGTAAGGCGATGGGCCTATAACTTTCGGGCTCACTTCGGGATCCCTACTTATAGATCGGAACTATGACCACGTTCAGCCAAGTTTCCGGGATCATTTTTTTCCTGCCACATTCCTCGAAGATCTTACTGATCACTTCCGACCATTCCTTCGGGAAAAGTTTAAGGTCCACATTTGTTAAGCCATCCGGGCCTGGGGCTCTAGATATTTTCAGTTTTTTAATTGTCGTCTCAATGTCTGCTGGATCAGATACATCCATCCAGGATGTATTAGACCTTTGTTTCTCCACTGGCACAGCTACATCCGGGCTCTCGAATTCCGTGGTTAGATATTGTATCCACCTTGCTTCAGCCACTGCGTTGCTCTGCATGGCGCTCGGTGTACTATTCATCGATTTTATTAGGCCCCAAAATTCACTTGATTCTTTTGTTTGCAATTTGCCCATCATCTCCTCTGCATCCTTTTGGTATTGGGATGCTCTATGATATTTTCGACAGCTGTTATACCCTTTCATTTCCTGTTTCCATTTCTCCCAATCAGCCTGTGCGTTCGTTTTTTTGGCTATTCTGTTCAGTCTTCGTACGTTTTTCTTTTATCAACCAATGATTTGTCGTACGCATGTCTTACGGAATCTGATTTCTTGATATTTTTAGACACCTGCGTCCGATAAGCCAGTAGCAGAGGTACGTAATTTGGCCTGTCCTCGATCTTGTTTGCCTGGTTGTTGGTAACCTTTTGGTTCCATGCTCTTTTAATTTTCAGGGTGTCTTCTTCGGTTATCCTGAGTCGGGTTCTTTGGGAGTTTGGTTCAGTAGCTGTTTCGTATGTTTCTTTACTTGGCCTACTGCCTTGCCATGTGCAAGTCAGTAGGTTATGGTCGCTTTGTTGGGTTTTTTGGACCTTGAAACTCCTCATACCACGTGTGAGGCCGTCTGTGATGAAATGTAGTCGAGGGTAGCTTTCGAGGAATTGCATTCCCACGTTGGGATGTTTGATTGGGATGGGAAGAGCAAGGCTGTGTTTTGTATGTTTCTTACTCTGATGACTTCATTCCAAGCCTTTTCTCTCTCTTCAGTTGCTTCCTTAATCCCAATCCCCTGCGATGTTCCTGACTGTACGCCCCCAAGATCGGTGCATTTTGCGTTAAAATCGCCGCATATGATGATTTCAATTCTCTCGAATTCCTCATACAGCTGGTCAATCGTGGCACTCATGTTTGCACAAAAAGAGTTTCTAGACATAGGTTGCGGGTTCCAATAGCAGTTTATTATTGCTAGGGACTTTGGATGCGTGTTTTGCTTCATATCGTTGGAGTGTCGCCATGTAGTCAGAACCACCAGCAATTCATAAGCCTCTTTCAACTTTCTTGGTTCCGATAGCCCCTGTCCCGTTTTAATTGCCACTAGGAGACCTGACGATGGTCTACTTAGCAGACCTTTCACAGCCGATGAGATTTCCATGGTATAACCGTCAAATGATGGTTTTTCAACCAACCACGTTTCTTGCAGACAGATTATGGGCCTCATTCCGACCCTGGCGTTAACCAAGGCGCTATTAGCGCCTTGGTTGACGCCGTTATCTTTCCGACTCCGCCATGGTGAATGGCGGAATTACCGCCCCATTCCAAGGTTGGCGGGGTCGGTAATTCCCCATTCACCATGGGCCCTTCCCCATTCCCATTTTTGCCCCATAGGGCTCAATGGGAATGGGGAAGGTGCTAATTACGGTGCCGTAATTAGCTCCAAGGTCCCTTTGCGGGTTGGTTTTTTAACGCCTGCAAAAAGCAGGTGTTAAGTTCCAACCCGCAAAGGGAACTCGGAATAGGGCGGTAAGGGTTTAACGGCACCGGTCTCGTTACCGGTGACCGTTAACCCTTACCGCCCGACTCGGAATGAGGCCCTATGTCAAAGAGGCCCAAATTCACCTCTCAAACTGTCGTGAGATGTACGTGGCCTCTTGTATTCCACGAACCCAAACTGAGTTTATCATTTTCGGGCCTGTCCGCACCCCTTCTAGTTTTCTTGTCGTGGACGCTGGATGAACCTGGTCGTTGCTATTTCCCTGTGCTTTTGTTCCAAGTTGACGTTAACCACTTCCAAGGGCCTGGTTTGCGTGGCTCTGATGTTTCCACCACGCTATTTGCCTGGGCCCTTTTCTTATCCTCCTTGGTCTTTACATCTTTAACTGAGACCCTCCGCGTATCTTGATACTCATCTCTACTCGTTCTGTCCGATATTTGATCATGTTCCATATCCAGGTTCTCCCTGTTGTTTCGGGACCATCTTGAGTCGGGAGTTGATTTTTCCCACCCGCTCCTTTCTCTCTTTCGTATGTCTTCCCGGCAGGTGTCGTGGTGAACCTTCAGGGCTTCTTGTAGCCCATGGGCGCATTTCCAACGATTTTGACGATATAGCTCTTCTGTCTTCGATTGATAGTATTTTTGTAGTTTAGCACTTTCAGACTTTTCCTTTACTGAGCCGCTTCTTTCTCTCGTCATGTTTAACTCGGTCAGACAGAAACCCAAAGTTTCGATTTCTTCATATGCCTGGCAATCGATATATTTGATTCCAGTTGATTTAAGATGTACGTAGGCTTTAGCCCTCTTTTCCATATGGTGTGGCTCTACTAGCTTGACGTCTTCCATTCTAATTTTTTTCAATGTTTTCATTTTCTTTGTTATATTCAACACTGTCGGTCTATTGAGAATTAAATACCCTCCTTTTGTTTTTTTTCTTAATACACCCGTTGTGTTCAAAATCATCTCATGCCTGGAAATTGTTCATTTCTTTTGTGTTCATTATATTCATGACAGCGCACAGTGCCCAACTCCCCACACACCCTATGTCCATGTAAACACGGTCTCAGTGCTCAGTGTAGTACTGACACATAACCATCAATGTCCCTGTGGTTCAGAAGTAATCGTCAATCAGTGATTGGCGTACAGCACGGCCATCTTGTGCATCACGTACTGCCAGGGGTGCTGCTTCTCCTCCATCATCATCATCCTCATCATTCTCACCCGGTGCATGCATGTCAATGTCAGGGGGCAGAGGTACGTTTCTCCGGATGCACATGTTGTGCAGCATGACACAGACCATGGTGATCTTTGCCACCTTCTCAGGGCCATAAAGGAGTGCTCCACCAGAGCTGCTTAGGCAGCGGAACCGTGACTTCAACAGGCCAAAGGTCTGCTCAATCACAACACGGGTACGGGTATGAACCTGATTGTACTCCTCTTCGTGCCTGTTATGCGGGTTCCGCACTGGGGTAAGTAGCCACGGCTTCAAGGAATAGCCTCCATCACCTGCATGGGAGCACAAAGAGGTATGTGTGAGTCAATCGGAGCTTACACCGTTAGGATTAATGGCCATAGCTGCAGCTATTTTGTTGTTGACATGGACATGTCCCTGGATATATGCACACAGGTTCATTTGATGCATTGTGTACTGCACAATGGTCTACTGGCGTTGTACAGATGATGCAGGGTGTTCACTTGCATGCTGATGCGAATGTACTGTGGATGCGGAACGATGTCTTGCCACCCATTATTGCAGTGTATGCTACTCTGTACCTAATCACACTAGCGGCATTGGCACAGTTGTAATCATGTTTAGTCATGCATCGCTTGACATACCCATGGTGGCCTGCTTGTGCATCTGGCATGTTGTCATTGATGTGCGGCATACGTCTTATGTATGGCTTTGATTTGTCATGTTCAAGTTGGGATGTTCAGGACAACAGTGTTTAGCCCTGAGTACATTATCCACTCACCGCCCTATCCCACCCAGGTAGAGTACGCATCCCCCCAATCCCACCCAGGTGGAGTATGCATCTCCCCACCCCCAATCCCACCCAGGTGGAGTATGCATCCCCCCAATCCCACCCAGGTAGAGTATGCATCCCCCCACAATCCCACCCAGGTGGAGTATGCATCCCCCCACCTCACAACCCCAATGCGCTGCCATGGCCCAGTCAGGTAACTTACCGAGCAGCCAGGCATGTCGTCCAGCATGTCGCTCCATGTAGCGGGGTAGCGTGGAGTTACGCAGCACCATGGCATCATGTGTAGATCCGGGATATCGGGCGCAGCAATGTGTGATGATCTTGCTGGAGTCACATACCATCTGCACATTGATGGAGTGGTATTGCTTGCGATTGTGGTACACCACCTCATTGGCATGAGGGGACACCAATTCTACATGGGTGCAGTCGAGGGCACCAACGCAATTGGGCATGCCTGCCAGTGCATAGAAGCCTACTTTGGTGTCAGCAAGCTCCTGGCCAGTCCGTGGTAGGGAAATGTGGACGCTTGCATGCTTCAGGAGGGCATCAAACACTTGGGTCAGCATGCGGGACAAGAGTGGTTGTGATATGCCATGCAGCTGCCCCACTGTGTGCTGGTAGGTGCCTGTGGCCAGGAGGTGGAGCACAGACACCATCTTTAGTAGAGGGGGGTGGCAGTGCGGATTTCTATCAGGCTGGCGATGTCGTGTATCATGTCCACTATGAAGGTGATGGTGTCCTGGTCCAACCGGTACAGGGTGTAGATCTGCTCAGGGGTTAGATTGAATGCACTGGGTCTGATGCGAGGTATTGGTGGCTGCCTACGTGGTACCACTGGCTGCACTCGTGCTGAGGTCAGGACGCAAGGCGCCTTGGGCTTGGAAACACCCACCAGTGTGCCGACGCTGGGTGTCTCCACTGCCATGGCAACGACTTATAACAAGCTGATAGCACGCCCCGACACGCGCTTTCCATTTCTGAATCGCTGCTGCAGCAAGAAGAGGTTTTCAGTGACTCTACACGATAAGTGAAAGTGATAACAGCTCTTAAGACTTTTAATTAACAGTGACTCAATTGATCATCCATTTCTTACAGACCTCATTAAGAGTCTCATTGGGGAGGCATTCAGAACACTATCTGAATTTGTTTGTTAGTCTACATAACACGTAAAACCGGCACCGACTGTGCAGGTAAGCGTTTTTCGTAGGCACATTTTTTTGCATACTTTGTTGCAACGACTTCATGGCATATTGATACACTCATATTTGTTTGATTTTTAGATAGTTGGAATAAAGAAGTATACAACATTTCTCACAACAATTCTTACTATTTTTGACTGGCTGGTCACAAGATTGAGGTACTTTCCTGACTTTGATCAAATAGGTATTTGGTGCATAATGACAAACGGTGTTATATTATTACATGATTTTGTTTTTGTTTCTCTTTTCCTTACCCCACATATGTTTACATTTCACTGCACATTTGAACTGTGGTATGTATATGTTTCTACTGGATTTCCATCATTATTGATTTGATATTGATTATGCCATAATTACATAAACTGGTCATATCACTGTTTGATGAATTAATGTTATGATTTATTGTGATTACATAGAGGGCTCAGCCCTGATGAAGGAGCAAATAACTGTGAAATGCATTGGCACAGGAGCTCTTGATACATTGAGGCTACAGCTGGCCTCCTCTTCTGTTCAAGAATTAAATAACTCATTTGATTGAGCACGCTTAAGAGTTTGTTTTTACTTTAAACAACAACTTAGCCAGAGAATATGGGAACTTTTTCGTATAATAATTTTTTTAACCTTTGTGAAGATGGCAGTAACACCAACTGGGGTGCAGTATGTGAGTGACTGATTAGCTGAGTGGATTCTCATTCAGTTTTCTTCGTGTGGTATTTGTTGTGGCAAACCATCCTGACCAAGACAATCATTGCTGCCATTGATGAACTGAGAACCTTTTCAAGAAGGATTACAAACCTTACACTTTATGTGCTGGAACTTGTGTTATTTTCTTGAACTGTGGCACAGAATCACATCTAAACCTGGGGAACTGAAATTCGCCCAGGTTGTGAAGAAAGACTGTGGTTACATTGTGAATACAATCATTTGTTATTTGGAACTGCCATGCATTTCCTTATTTATTTGTTATATGTACAAGTGTGTGACAGATATCCTTTGTTAGAGTGTTTCCTTTATTTTAGGCAGGGAAATCCTTGTCAGGGTAGGGATTGTGAGGCATGTAAGGAAGGCATGGTATCAACCGTAAGACAGACGCAAGTGATCACAGTTCAAGGGTGTTTATTGAACTTCAACAAGTGTATGATAAACCACTATCTAATCTTAAATCTACAGATGGGAGCAAGCTATGACCATCAAATAATAATAACGCAGTCCTAGTGGTGTCTTGTCAAAATAAAAGGGCCTATACTAAAAAACCTATTGCCAATCCTTTCCTCTAAATAAAAATAGTGTGGAGGTAGTATTTATGAAAAAAAGAAGTGTTCACAAAAATGTTATGTTAGATGTTCAGGCCATTGTCCTCCCTTCCCCACGTTTTCAGCACGGGACAAGGCGGTTCACTCGAGCATAGCACCATCTCTGGCTTCTTTAGCACAAGGATACAGTTTAATCATTAGCATCAGGGCATTCTGTGCTCAAGTCACTTTGCCTTTCAAAGTCTCTTCATGCAGAGGGCATAATATGACCAAACAAATGAAAAGTTATTTTTCTCTTACAAGTATTCAATTCAGGTGATTCACTATTCACCCCGGATCCCCCTCAACTTGGCTCAGATCCCTTTAATCCAACAATCGTCACTTTGGATACCCCTCTTCCGGACTCAGATCCTCTTCCACAATGTTCATAGGATATTCTCTCTCGGGTGACTCACGGTTCACCCCGGATATCCCTCAGTCATGCTCAGATCCCCTTCTTAATACAATTAGACCGACCAATTTCCGTTAGCATCAACTATCGAAGACTTTTGAATGTGCATGGGGTTTGGCTTGACCTGTTGTGGGACCACTTTGATTTCACAATCCCTTTTTACATTTGCCACCTTTCAGTGGGATACCTAACAGAGACCTTTGAATGGGCATCCACGAGGCGCCAGACCCCTCTGTTTATGGAATCTGCATTGGCTTCAAATATTCAATCACTCATCTGCTGTTTAATTACATTTGTGTCACATACGCTTCACATTTGCTTGTCACATACTCTTCACACAGTGTTCTCTTCAGTTTTCTCTATACAATGTTGCCACTTGCAACCTTGGCTTTAGAACAGACCGGTCAGGTATTGGTCTCCCCAACTCACCGGCTGTGCTGACTTTACGGTCGCTGCTTTGTTGAAGGAGCCAAGGACAGTACCACAGCGGCAAACAATCCTCCCCACCCTGGCTATTGACACAAGAGAACCTCCGACACACAATGCAGGTTTCTTCAGCTTTGATTCCGGGTCTTATGCTTCTTATTCTTGAGGGCTCATGAAAGTAACGGCCTTTCTCTGAAAAGGTCAAGGGCACTTCCCTCCTAGCAACCCTGCGCTGTCTTCCTCCTTGTATTAAACTGCCATCTTGGAACTGATGTTTCCTTGTGTGCTTTGCCATGCTCAGAGTGTGCTTTGGTGCTCCGCCTTTTATCCGTGTGCGGAAGTGTGATGGAAGTCAGGTGTGTGTAATGATCAGTAATTCCCTGACCCTGCCTCACCATTGCATTGGGATATGTCAGGTATACGGCTTGGGTGTTAGTCCGTTTTCTCTCACAGTGAGCTGTTTGTGAGAAAGTGGGCATGTCAGAAAATGGGGGGTTGAGTTCCTAGGTATCCTACCTGGCAGGATGGGGAAAAGGTGTTACAGGGAAGGGGATACCGCGTCTGGTGGTCCGGTGTCCCACTTCCACTCCCTGAACCCCTCATCCAGGTGATTCTCCTGCACTGGTCCACCCCCAGGAACTGGATCTAAAAGCGATGGCTGTGTCCTAGCCACCTGGATGACAGATCCCGGTGACTGGCGGGTGAGACACTGTTGGGAATCCTGCAAGCTCTTGGTCCCTCTGGCAATGTTGAAGGAACCAATCAACAATAACACGGTTATTTGCCCGTCAAGATGGCAGCACGTTGGGTTCCTATACAGAAGCTATATCAGCTCTTCAGCCTATTCCAAGATGGCGCTCCGAATATGTTCCGTCTCCAGGGACGCAAATACTTTGGACAACGGCATAACAAGCACTTCAACAGTGAGCTCCTTGCATCGCTTTGTATCTTGTTAAGCTAGGACGCTGTCTCTGTGTTGCCCTGTTTCGCTACCTTGCCTTCCTCCTTTTTCTGGCTTCCCGCTACCATGAGCCTCTCCTCTCTCTCTCGACATTCTCCTCCTTATTCCATCCAAGTCCTTGCTGTTTCCGATCTGGATCTGACTTGCTGCCCTTCATTAGCTGACTGCTTTCCCACTTGACTCCTGCCTTAGCTCTCTGTCTGACTCTGGTACTTCCATTCTGCACTTGGCTCTGGAGCATTTGGCCCCTCTTTGCTTGGGCTACCCAGCAGATAATCTCAAATTAAGACCTGTGCTTGGACCATCTTCTCTGCTACTCCAAAGGATTCTATTTTCATAAGGTTTTTTCCCTTCTTGGTTTTTACCCTTGGGCTGTGCCCATAGGGCACACACAGCCGTGCTGTACCATCAGGGCTAAGTGAATGCCTTTAGGGCTCAGTCTTCCAGCATCATCCTCGGAAAGGACCATTGTTGGGATCATTGGCGAGTTATCAGGTTGGTCCAATATACTTTAAACCTTACAGGCGCCTTCAGGATTTTCACAGGCGTTCATCCAAACTTTAAATATAATAAAATGGCATTTGTTGAGAAAACATTACAACGTGGTCCACCTCACATTTCTGACCCCTCAAGCTCTCCCTTGAGGAGAGGGGACACATTCTTGGATTCGTAACATACTGCCTCTTCTCTGGGAGATTCAAGGGATACCTACAAAGGAAATCAACATTGTCTTGGTCTTTCCCCTTCTGGTGGTCCACTGTGAAGCGGAAGGGTTGTAAGACTAGAAACCGCCTCATTACCTGGGTATTCGTACCCATTGTCAAATACACCTAGGTTAGGGAGGAATGGCAAGTAATAAGTTTAGAAAACAACAGGGAAAGCTTATAAAGCTAAGGTTCACGGTACAACCGTGTTCATCCTTTTAACCGTTAACAAGGTAACGTATGGTAACACAACAACAACGGTTTTGTAGGAAGGTAGGCATTCAAGGTGCCTCTAAGGTATGCAAAACAAATGAATCAATTAGAGTTCTCACACTCAAAACACATGAAAAAGGGGGAGGACCACCCGACTCGGCGTACCTAACCCTAAGGAAGAACACCCTAACCCTGGCGGGGGTGCCTGTCCCTGGGTGGCGCGTGGTTTATCGCCTACTAAAAAGAGAGTACTATCCCTCAGCCTCCTTCTATACTAGTGGCAGTGTCTGGAGACAGACACAGATCGTCCAACAGAAACGTCTAAAACAGTGGTAAACTCCAGAAGGTTGAGCCGCGTGCAACAAGGCTGTGAATTAGATCTTGAGGCTGCTTGATCTTGAACGTGGGTACAACCTGCGAATCAGGTCAACTGCTTACGTTCCATCCAAAATGTGCAACTTTAATGGTACCCGTAGGTCACTGTGGTTGGGTTATGTAACAGTACTACTGGAGAGACCACTGGTGGGTGAGGTAAAATAACAGCCAGGAGGCTGGAGGGCTAAAAAATGGCTCTTATAAGAATGTATAGCTCACTCTGTGGTAATGAGTGTGCTACAGTGAATGATTTTTAGAAGATTGCGTCTCTTTTGTTGGTGTAGAAGAGATCAAAAGTGGGTCATGAGAGCCCTCATGACCGAAAGGGGTCGACCGGTTTCAATGGCGTAGGAGATTCAAGCCATCTTCTTCAGGACCGTGATTTGGAATGCAAACGGGTTTGCCAAGTGTTCAGATAAGTGCTGAACGAGAAGAGAGATGCTGGTGTCTCCTCTGAACCAGCGTACTAGCTGGGATGTGAACGGTGAATAAAGGTTGCTCAGAGCCCCGAGCTGCTGTGGGAGAAACAAGCACCTACACGGCAGGTAAATTATACCTGTAAGGGGGCAGCTGCTCTCCTCCGTGGTGTCTCTGAGCTGTATCGCGCTGTACAGCTCGAGACTGGCGGTAATAAGTCTAAACCTAAATCCTATTGCAAGCTAGTGATGGCCCACTTGATAGCCACGGCCCCTAACTCAACAGTTGCATAACTTAGTTCTTGAGGGAGCAACCTGTGGCTGGTATATAGGACTGGGTGTTTTTGGCTGTCCTGCAACTGGGAGAGAATGGCTCCTAAGCCTACCTTGGACCCATCAGTCTGTAAACTGAGTTCCTGTTCAAGTATACATCTGTTATCTGTCAATAGCACCAAAATACCCCTCTGGGGGTGAACGTGTGCTCTAAAAATACACCTAGTCTGTTTTAAAGCTTTGCATTTTAAGTATAGCCTCATCGCTGAGGATGCATTCTCAGTTCATTAGAATATCATTGGTCTTGCTGGATCAATACAAGTCTGTTCGGCTGGACATTTTCAGTTCATCAGTAAGGTTTCCTGCAATGGTGCAATACCTGGCTAACCCTAGGAAAGCGTGGAGCTCTGTTTTGGTTTTAGGTGGAGCTGTTAAGGCCACCGGCTGCTCCTTTTCAGTCTGTGGCTGAACAAGACCATTACCCACAAATTTGCCCAGGTACTTTACTGCATTCTGAGCGAGATGGTATTTTTTGGGATTGGTCTGAAGTCCGGCCTTCTTTAAAGTTCTGGTAATCTCATACAGCTGGGACAGATGGTCTTCCCGACTATTATTGTAGATTAAAATATAGTCCAGATATTTCCCTGCAAAGGTGCAATGAGATTGGGGGTTCTTGTCCATCAGCTGTAGAAAAGTGGCCAGGGGCCCCTGTAGCCCAAAAGTGGGCACTGTAAATTGGAACAAACCCTGGATAGTGCTAAAGGTAGTTTTCTCCTTATTGGAGTGATTTTATGGGACATACCAATACCCCTTACTTATGATTACCATGGTAATAAATGTTGCATTGCCCAGCCGTTCATTCAGCTCCTCTATTCTTGGCTTTGCATAGTTGTTGAAGACCGAGATCTAATTTAATCTTCGGAAATCAGTACAAAAACTCCAAGAATTGTCTGGTTTAGGAAAAAGTGCAGTCAGGGATAACCAAGGACTCTCGGAGGACTCAATTACACCCAGCTTCACCATTTTAGATATCTCCTCAATTTTCTTCTGGATTGAAGGGATTCTGTAGGGTTTCAGATTATCTAACCGGCCAGGAGGAGTTCTAATATAGTGAAAGGTTTTTAACTTTCCATGGCTCTTTGGGGACGAACTCTGGGAACTGGGCCAAAAAATCCTAGAGATATTGCTGCTGGGCTTGGCTGAGATTCTCAGGAATGAAGGCACGTTTATTGTCACTAAAAGGATGGTGATTGTGCCTTGCTCTATAGGGTCTTCACTCCAAAGGTTGAAGAGGTTCACATGGTATACGTGTGCCTTTCTTTTGTCTCCAAAAGACACAAGTATGCCATGGCTGGGGGATCTGGTAATTTAGTGGGTCAGCGCGCTCAGGATCTCATAAAGCCCATACCACTTTGAGATAATCTTGTTATCGGAGGTGGGTAGCAAAACTAACGGTGTCCAGTCAAAGGATCGAAAACAAAGGATCGAATGCCCTTTTTTTCTAAACCAAAAGTGCCCGAATTTTTTTTTAATGCTTTTATATTTATTTATTTATATATTTTTTGGTTTAGTATGCAGAAAAAAAGTTTTTTTTAAAAAAGGAAAACGGGGGAGGGGGGAGCTTGGGGGGACCACCCCCACACCCCTCCATAAAAAAGGCATTTGAAACTTTTTTTTCCGCCACTTTAGGTGTCGAAAAAAAACCATTCGATCCTTTTGTTTTAAATCCTTTCACCTGCAATCAAAACTAACACCTGATGTCCTACTGAAAAAGACCTAGTGACTGCCTGTCGATCATATGCCCCCTTCTGATATTCCTGAGCCCTGGAGGGGTGACTTGTGACAATCTCCCTCATGGTCTGCCTAATGGTTCTTAACTTTGTAGTATCCTGAGAGATCGGCAATGGAGCTTCCTCCCAAGTTTCCCCCCACCTGTCGAGGACATCCCTGGGCACTCAACCATATAGGAGTTCAAAGAGTGAGTATCCCAACAAGGATTTGTGAGTTTTCCCGACGGCAAAGGGTGCCCAGGGTTTCATTAGATCCTAATTTTTACCATCAGCCTCTAGCAATTCTTTTAGAATATGCTTCGGGGTCTGATTGAAGCGTTCCAACAGATCATCCATCTGGGAGCGGTATACAGAGGTGCTCAAGACGGTTTATAGTGATAATACCGAACTTAAAAATCTCGAAAAAAAAAATCTCGAAAAAAAAGGCGGAAAAAAAAAATATCGAATTTTTTTTTTACGTTTTTTTTTCGAAATGGGGGGTTCCCCCCAACCCCCCTTTTTTCTATTTTTTTTTATTTTAACCCTTTTTTTACTTACCTGACCCAAAAAATACATATATATAAAAAATAATCGATATTTTTTTTTTTCTGCCTTTTTTTTCGAGATTTTTGTTATTCGAGATTTTTTTTCGGCCTTTTGACCGACCACCGCTCAAGACCTTAATATTGAGTATCTCCTTTACTTCCTGCATAAGCTGGGACATAAAGGTGGTGCCTTGGTCAGTTAAAATTTGTTTTGGGAACCCTACTCTGGAGACTAAGGGGATCACATGTTTCAATATGTGTTGTCATATTCTTTCTCATAGGAAACGCCTCTGGATAGTGGGAGGCATAGTGCAGAATGAGCAAGATGTATTCCTTGCCCAGTGTGAATGGTTCAAGGGGCCCCAAGGGGTAAAGGTAAGGAGAGGGTCCTAAAAGCAGGAAGAAACACCTGCGCGACACTCTCGGGTTAGAGGAAAGGACCCGCGAGCGTCGGTGCAACGTGCAGGGGAAGGGTGTTACTGTTCCCATAGCAACAATGTAAACGAGGCCCTCTCAAGGAGAATGCTTGAATAAGAAGATTAAACAGGGCCTGCAAACCAGCGGCAGCACCTTGCAGTGCAACATTAAGCAAACGAACATTGGAATTAAACTAAAGAGACAACGTATAGTCACATAAGTAAATTAAAGATACATTAACAGGATAAAACAAGAAATCTACAAATATGGCAGCTGCTAGCATGGCACCACAACCACCTTTTTTAGCTGAACGGGGCACACCAACAAACAGGGGCGATAGATGGAAAAAACTATTTGACACTTATCTACTGGCAATAGGTGGAGACAAATTCACACCTGCCAGAAAACAAGCTGCTCTCCTGCACAATCTAGGACCAGAGGGGCGAAGTGTATATGACGGACGCAGGGGAAGCAGGGCAAGGAGACGTAAATGAATACACACTAGCAGAGCAAACATTGCAAAACCACTTTGAACCAAAAAAGTAGATCACTTTTGAACGCCACAAGTTTTTTGAGAGGTCACAGGAACCAGCAGAGTGTTTTGTGGCAGCCTTAAGAACTTTGAGTCACACGTGTGATTTCGGGACTCTAACCAACTCCCTAATCAGGGATCAATTAGTACCCTGCACCAATAACGTCAGGATACAAGAGAAGTTAATATGAAAATATTTACCACTGGAACAAGCAATGGAAGTTGCAAGAGGAATGGAACAAACTTCTCGCTACAATAGAAGCATGAGAAATGAAAGAGGCACAAGAAGTATCCGTGATAAAACAAGACAAAAACAAATGAAGGAAAAGAATATAAGTGCTACAAATGTGGCAGTAATAGACATCTGGCTTCAAATATATTTTGCTCTGCAAGAAATGTAAACTGCATTAAATGCAAAAGAACGGCACACTTTGCGCGAGTGTGCCGTGAATCATCAATAGAATCGATTGAAATAGGATGAAGACGGCCAGAACAAGAAGAAGCATCCGCAATCCAAACAACAACACAGACTAAACAGATTCTAGAGTAAGTGCCTTGTCTGGAAAAGGGAAGGGCCCAACTGATGTGTTTGTGATAAATGGAAAAGTGGAAAACATGAAGGTAGACAGCTGCTCTCTGTGGACTATAATGTCACAAGATGACATACTAATTCATGTAGATTCACCAGAGAAACATGATGAACTGTTAAGATTGTTCTTGAATAGATTGAAGGCAGCAGGTTTGACAGTGCAAAGGAAGAAGTGCAAAATAGCAGTGAAGAGTGTCGATTACTTGGGGCACAGTGTATCGTGGAGCGACATCAGCCCAAAATGAAGTCTGGTGGAAGCTATCGATAAAGCTCCCAATCCCATTGACAAGGACAACTAAGACAGTTTTTGGGCTTGGTAGAGTACTACCATGAATTTGTGAGGAATGTTGCAGTCATACCCATGCCTCTAAGATCTTTAATCAAGAAAGGTGTTAAGTTTTAAACTGCTTACCGTGTGTGAGCAGTTCCTTTCACAGGGCTTTCCCGATGTTTCTTTCGACACCAAAACTCCTCACCCCCTTGAAACTCTATCTCGAGGACTGGACCTCAGCAGCACCCTGGCCAATATGGCAGAATATCTGGAATCAAGGACAAACAACACCAAAAACCTCTTCTCAGCAAAAGGCACAACAGTACACGCCTTCCCTCCCACACCAAGAGTGCCTGATAACCTAAGGCAACAATTCACAAAATTGGAATGACTATGTACCAAGGAAATAAATAAATTCTGGGAGAGATTCACTCTCCAAACCTACCTAGAACAAGAAAAAATACCAAGGGGACTATGGATTATCATCTTTTCAGATTTTACTAACCCGGAAGACGCTGACCTGGTGGCTAAATGGGAAGAGAATCTTATCATGGGCTCTAAAATCATGATGGAACTACTAATAGAACACGCTGACAGGGCTCACAAAAGACTTGTCATAGAAATCGACCAACTCAAATTGGAAATAGAATCAAGCAAATCACCAACCGCCACGAAAGAAAAAAACAACAGAATCATGTACGATATACTTAAGAATCACCAGGACAAAGTTAAAATCAGAAAATGCAGAAAATTCGCTCAAGATGAAAGAGACTATCAGGACAACCGAGTGTTCACCTTTCAAGCTAAATTATACAACATACAAGGAACAAACTCCAAAGAAAGCACCCCTAACAGCTCACCTGCAACGTCGGATGTGGAAAGCGAATCAGAACCAGATGCTGCAAACGAATTTAACCCGGATGAAGAACAAGCAAACACTGATGCGGAAGAAGCAACACCAAGGCTGTCAAGGCAACACGAAGCCGCAGAAGTATTGGATACAACTTTCTTGATGAAATACAACGCTACAAGAAAGGAACACGAGTCCCCCCCAAAAAACAGGTTCATTTTTTAGACCCCACCCGGGGCAACATACCTCCGAGATTAGACCCAAGAGAGGCAAGTGAGCGGGGACTAAAAAACATGCAAGAGGAACAAGAAAGTGCTATCAGGCTGAAAAGATCAAAAACGCAGCTACAACAGAGAACACAGAGACCACGCACCTAGTAACAAACCTCTCCATGTACACCCCAACCGCAAGTGACATCAACATTTTGAATAAAGGTCTTTCTTTTGCACCTGCAAACTACACCAACTATACGTTGATGCTCAGATAGACCTGTTTAAATATACCAGAAAACTCAGACTCAAAACATTATTTGCCAATCGAACAAACTGGAAACCACCTAGGACAGCTTGTGTCCCAATTAGTGAAATCGATATGGAACATCTAGAGACCACCCACCTTCTGGCTACATTGGAGGACTCACCCAGTACTCAAGGACCAACCATACAACAAACATTGCAAGAACTTGACATTGAAGAAACAAATTTGAAAATCCCAGAAATGAAACCAAAATCCAAATTCACTCCGAATTTACAAGGAGATAATGCCATTGGGATTTCCAGCCAGGCAGTGACAAGAGATCTACAGCGCCTAGAGGACCAAATGAGGAACAAACACACCAGAATACCTGACAACATCACTAACGAAGAAAAACATGCTCTCAAGACCCTACAAGACAACCATCAAATAATAAACACAAAGAAGCCGACAAAGGGGGCAACGTGGTCATCATGGATAGACCAGACTACATCCAAATGGCCTTAACACACCTGCCAACTCCTGGCTGCTTCGAGAATTTGGCTAAAAACCCCACAAATGAGATCATACTAGCAGCCAATACGTTATTGACAAAATGACACAACCGTGGACTTCTGACAGATGATGAAATAAAGTAACTACAACCCAGCCATCCGAGGATGCCCACCATATATTTCCTGCCCAAAGTACATTAAAAATTCTCAAAGATACCGGAGGGGTGGCCTATCCTGAGTGGAATCGGATAGATAACGGAAACCTTGAACCAATATATCAACAATATCCTAGCACCAGAAGTACTAAAAATACCGTCCTTCATTCGTGACATCATGCATACCCTACTGGTGCTACAGGACATTACATGGAACAATGAATACACCTTGGTGACACTCGACGTGAAAGCCTTATACACAGCCATCGACCACAAACTGGCCCTGAAACCAGTTGACTTTGCCTTTGCCAAAACTTCTGCCTCTTTCTGCTCGCACCTAGAACTCACGAAAGAATCCCTTGAATTTTCTCTAACTAACACCATCTTCATATTCGACCAACAGTATTACAAACAAACCAAAGGCATAGCCATGGGTGCCACATATGCCCCTTCTATGCCAAATCTGTTCATGCATCACTAGGAGCAGGACCATGCATTTGCAACAAGGATTTTAACATCAAATGGCTACACTACATAGACGATGTCTTGATGATATGGTCTGGTACAGCTGAACAACTAGAGGCTTTCAAAGAATACCTCTACAATAACAACTTTGGCATTGAACTCTCTGGAACCTTAAGCACAACGTCTATTGACTTTCTGGACATCACAATCACACCAACTGGCAAAGAGCTCACGACTTCTACTTTCAGGAAACCCACTGAGGTAAACTCCGTACTACATGCATCCAGCTGTCACAAGAAATCAGTGATCAACAATATACCCAAGGGGGAATTTTTGCGGGCCAAACAAAATTGCAGCACGCTATCAGATTATGGAAAAGAATGCACAACTCTTACCAGACGCTTCTCTGAAAGAGGTTACCCTGAGCAGGCGATTGAAGCAGCAAAAATATTGGCAACCAAAAGAGAATGTATAACCCTATTGACACCAAGAGAACATCCAAGGGAACTGGCTAGCAATGACAAGATTCGATACATCACCCAAAACTGTAGTGACAGCCAACACGTGCAGAAAATACTAAGGAAACACTGGCATATCCTAAAAATAGATGATGATATCAGCAAATGACTACCAGACAAACCATGCCTAACCTACAAAAAATGCAAGAACTCTTAGGAACATCCTAAGCCCTTCATACATGGCACCTATTCCCAAATCCAACGAAAACTGGCTTACAAGCAGTAAACCCACAGGTTTTTATAAATGTGGGATGTGCTCAATGTGCAAATTCGCTATGAACTCTAAGACCATCAAGTTCAAAGACAATGACACACATACCATCAGACAATATATCAATTGCAAATCCAAATATGTCATCTATACAATCATATGTGTATGTAAACAGAAATACATTGGAAGTACCAAAACAGAGCTCAGAATAAGGGAACGTGTAAGCTCACTCCATTCCCAAGACTCCAAATACCCACTGGCCCTCCACTGGCAAGAAAAACATCAGGAAGATAACAAAGATGACATCACCTTTGTGGGTCTTGAATCAATACCAACAGATGCAAGAGGTGGCAACAGGGAACTCCACCTACGCCAAAAAGAAGCTCGACTAATATGCAAATACAGAGGAGTCACTACTGGCCTTAACAGCGACCATGATTTTCATGTTTTCTTGTGACCAGTCTAACTGTCTCTGTCCCATAACTTTTCTAACCTTGCCTCAACTTCAAAGTGCAAGCCCGGCAGCCCAGGACACACACATCAGGACAGCCACTCGGCAGACGAGTCCTCCGCCCCACTCCTAATTCCCCTCTAAGCTCTCCAATGTAGGGCACCTGCTACCAGCACGGCCAACCAACCACGCCTTACTGATCCCTTACCCCTCCATATCCATGGGGATCAGGGGCCTGTTGCTACATACTAGGCCAGTTAACACTGTACAGAACATTGCACCCCCATACTCACAAACACTCCCCTTCGTGTTATTGCTCTGGCTCCATGCCACACCCTAGTGCTCTTACGACCATCCATATAATCAGATACTGACTACCATAAAAGTGCCCAGCCCAGGCACACCTGTTTCATGCACAGCAACACAGAGCTCTGTTGCTCATGCTCACAACCCAGCAATCCCTCAAACAAGCATGCAGGACCTTCATGCATGCGCAGGCTTGGGCACTCACGTGTCACTACTAACAAGGGACAATTGTACTTTTAATCAATCCTTGATTTAGAGTACACACACTCCAACTCTGCAATGCTCCCGGCACATCTACTTCATGCGCGGCACAGCCGTTGCAGCCATAGGAGCCACACCCCCTAGCGACGCATGTCCAGGACAACCAATCACAACACCCTTTACTGTCTGTCCTCAGCCAATCCCGAGCTGACCCAGCCACCAAGCCAGGAAGTGAGCAGCCACCTCAGGCATTCGCTGAGTCCTGCGGCCTGATTACAGCCGCAACGCAATGCCGATCACAACGTCAGGTAAGTGCTCCAGCTCCCCTAACTCTCCCCTTCTGATCGCTCCTCGGCCCACCAGCCGACACTCTCATCTCCCCGTATCACGGGTGACTGCACCCAAGCTTCGCAGCCACAGCCCATAATAGCTGCCCCCGGCCACTCACACCGGGCGCACCTACTTCCGATTCATGAGTGCCCCTCTCACGCGCCCCACCTACCAACGAGCGCTGATGCTCACAAGCGTGCATTCTCTACCTCAAGGGCATACTTGCCCAGGCACTACTGGCAGTCTCATGCCCAGAACACCCGTCCAGCACCCACCCTCCACGGGGTCTCTAATTCGCGTGACCCTGACCACAGACCCTCGGGTGGGACCACACCGCATGCACCTCTACACCCCAACGCCCTCACATTATTGACCAACACACTGACGCACCACTGCCCAGATCCACTCACCATGCCAAGAACCAATACCTAGCCTTGCATCACCACCTCCCAGTTGCATCGCCAGTGATCAGGGCCCACTCACGCCCGCCCCCACCACCAATCCAATCAAATAAACCCACTATAACCATCCCATGGGACCTCCTTTCCAATCTTAATCTAGCTCTACTGGTTATTTACAGACCAGGCTGACCAGCCTCTATCTGGCATCCTAACCTGGGCCAGCAGCCACCAGCTCTACCACGAGTCTGCTGCCACCTGATCTTTGGTAAGCCTTACCTACCTTGGCTTTCTGATAATCTTCTTGCTGCTACCTACCCAAATCTACCATCTGGCTCTAATATACATCTTACTTTTACTCTCTCCCCCTTTTTCATCCCTTGGTACATTGTCTCTCGAATGGAACTCCATGCTTTCCTTCACCAAAATGTCTGTTAACCATAACACTATTGATGATTGTATTTTCTGAATGCCATCCCCAAATCACCACAACTCACCTCACCTCACTGCTCTGATAATGTTTGGCTATATGTGCTATGTATCTTATTTATTCTCATACAATACTGTCTCGAAATATGTTGGATCTGTTCAAAACATGATTAATCAAAATAACAAATGTGAACCTTATTTGATGTCACTACACCAGATCCCCTCACTCACACACACCACATCACTCCACTCACCATAATCACAGCCTTGATAAAGACTTTGGTTGAAACGCGTGTCGGCTTTTTTTGTTTCACCAATTTAGCACCAAAAATATATTATCTATGATGTTGTTATAACACCAATAAACTATCACTCACATGACTCAAGGACTGGACTATTACTATCATATCTTTTTAGCAATTGGACTACTAAATCCAGCCAGCGCCCACAATTAACAAAGGTTTGTCACCCCACCAAGTACCAAATCAACTGGGAACCCAAGAGTGGGTCCCAAGACAAACCATGTGCCAGGCGGCAGGCTAATAACTACAAACACTAACAGGAGGTGCGCAGAGGACCGGATGTCCCGTCACCAAAACTCCTCACCCCCTTGAATCTCTTTCTTTTAACATACCTTATGCGACAGCGAGACAAGCAGGGCTCTTGGTGTCATTTTGGCCCGGTGGAGATCGGGGTGCCCCACGAAGACTCTGTGGGCTCTGTGGGGATCACTCAGCTGTGTGTGAGGCCAGGCAGTGAGTGGTGCGCTCAGCCCTCTGAGCAGCGGCGAAATCGATACTGTCGACTCACGGAACGCTGAAGGAGTGGGCAAACTGATCAGGGCAGCGTGTGAGGAGCAAGGGTCAGGTTTGTACGGCCGGGAGGCAGAGCCTGGCCACGCTCTGTTGGATTATGGATAATAGGCGGCCGGGAAATGGCCAATGCGGTACGGCAAGGTTAAGCAGTGAGCACTAGTATATGCTGCGCCGATGTATGCACCCCCATGCTTGGTAAATCTCAGCGAAGGAACCCATGGAGAAAGGATATGGGGGTAACGCCGGGTGTAATTATTAACCCTTAGTAATAGCGAGAGGAGGAATGAGGGACCCTTGCTGACTGGACTGTACTGGAACGAGAGACCACGCGTAGGGGACCCCTGACACTCAACCAGTGGTTTAAATGGAATAAAGAAGTACAGGTACTCACGAAAATGGACATTCCGGCGTAGCACTTTCAGTGCCGGCCGTTTCAGAGCGGCACCTTGAGCAAAGGTCCCTTTTAAGCACACCCTGTTGTTTGCAGGCAATGCCCAGTGAGATTAAATAATGTGCCAAGGAGCACACAACTTGGTAAAGCAGTGTATCTGAGATCCTGTCACACAAGCTTCCAGTTTCTTGTTATGCATTGTGTTTAGAAAGTTTGAATATCTATATTAAATAAGACTTTCTTTTTTGCATATCAAACTAGCAGATATAGCTGTAAACTAAGCTTTAGAAGGAGAGTTTTATTATTGCTCGATGTCATTGCATAATAAGGAATTCGGTAGGTAACTGGAGCTGTGTGCGAGTTTTCAGTGGAAAACGTTCCATCACATCTCCAATTACTAACCATTTAAATATTAGAATAAGCACTGCTAATAACAAAGAAACATCTTTAAAAGTACTTTCCTAGGCTTTACAAATCAATCCCTGCTCCAGCAAAGGACACCAATGGAAACAATGAGGCACACTTAGGGAAGCAGTGTTCCTCCACCAGTGTGCAGAGAGCACAGTAGATGCACGATTGTCTCTCCTTTTGTTTTGCAGGGTGGGCCCTGAAGGAGACATTATGGGCACTGCGGGTGGGGGAGAGAGGAGGAAGGCGAGGGCGCTGCTTTCCACAGCAAAGGCTGCAGAAGCTTACTCCTTTAAGTTGCGATAATGTGAAATGAAAAGCTTTAATTTTCACCTCAAAAAATTGTTGAGTACCGGTACTTTCTTTCGGGCATTGCGAAGTGCAGATACTCAAATACAAAAAAATAAGAAGTGCAGGTATTGAGGGCCGGGTAGGACTGCCCCATTTAGAGCATTGCATTCAACCCAAAGATACAAAGCCCAAAGGAGAGACACAGACCCTAAAAGTGCATGCTGGAGTAGCCTGACAAACCCAGAAAGCCTGCGACCAATGCAAGCCTTCCCAGTCCCCATGAGAAGCTGATTCCGTAAAGTGGGCGGAAATCGAGCAGTGGGGAAGTAGCACCAATGCAAAAGCTACCATGACACTGCGCAAAATACAAAAAAGCAGCATTCATAAACATATTCAAGCTGAACAATCATGCGATCAGTTGAGAAAGGCACATGCTCAACTGTCCAGTACTGCAGGGAGTACCCCTGTTACATTTACCAAAGAAGACCTACATAACCTAAAAGACAATCTTGCCTGTGAAATGGCAGACCTCGCGGCGGAGGTTTCAAAGAGAGTGGAGGAATTAAAAAAACAAATGAACATGCTTGGTGCTTGAGTAAACAAAATGGAGCAAACAGTGAATGAGGTTGTGCACTGGATGCCTGCAACTTCAGAAGAAACAGAACATTTTAAGACCGCTACGAGCAACCTAGACACTAAATGTGAAGACCTTGAAAACAGGTGAAGACAAGATAACATACGTCTCAAATGTCTGCCGGAAGGAATAGAATGCATGGATCTTGTGGGAACGCTAAAGGAGTTGCTCATGACATTTCTCCCTGGAGAACCCGCCTCCATGGTGAAAATGCTCAGAGCACACTGGAATGGACTTGGCAGGCCCAGACATTGCAGTGAAAGACCTAGAGACATTCTATTCACACCACATGATTATGCGCTAAAAGTAAAGATGCAGCGAGTGGCAAGGGAAAGAGGTCCAGTAGACTTCAAAGGCTCGAAAATACAGCTTTTCTGGGATGTATCGAACGTCACGCTCTAAAAGGGGCATATGCTGAACCTGATCATTGAACAGCTCTACCAGGAGGGGATTAGAACAAATGGACATTCCCTACAGTGATACAATTCGAATGGAATAAGCAAATGCAAGTGGTTAACGACTTAGTGAAAGGTTTTAAGTTGCTAAAAATTTAAATCCCGGAGCAGTAGAAACCGCCAGCCATAAGAAAACCTCCAAACCTGAAGGGAAGCATGTGGTCCACAAAGGCTAACAAAACAAGAAAAAGCAACACAAATACACAAATGACTGCCTGATTTACTTCGGGAATGGCTGATGGGGTTTGCCAAACCACTAAATGCAGTGCTGAAGAAGTAAAACAAGGGAGACTAAGTGATCGAATTGGGAATTGCAGAGAGTGGTCACACTAAATAATGTCATCTACCCCTAAAGGAGATTAAAGAAGATAACCAGTGACCCAGGAAAAGGGACTTCAAAGAAATAATTGACTAACGTCGCCAGGATGGAGATGCACTGGCATGTGGACCCTGCGCGGAATAAGCGGCTCTGCATACCCAACAGGAATCTCTTGTACCATAGTAAAGGGGGAGGGTGCAGCAAGACGCAGTGCCCTACGACCGGTGGCGGTGCAAAAGCTGACTTTGGTTAAGTTGTACGCATGGTGAATATAATATCTTTGAATATTAGGGAGCTAAATCCCCCGAATAAAAGAATGGGAATGCTTCACCTGCTCAAAGACCTCAATACAGACATTGCCCTGATCACCTTTTGAGCAAGGGTAAAAGTCTGCTCAGAAACAGAGATTTTTCGTCACAGTTCTCGGCAACAGTGCTGACAAAGACAGCTTGGATGGCATTCGTTTGCAGGAAATCCTTAGGGCTGGAAGTAATGAACTCTGATAGATCCCAAGGGCAGGTATGTAGCCGTAACTTGTAACAGAGGGAGTAGAGTGCTTACCCTGATCTCTTTGTACACCCCAAACAAAAAGCAGACTGAATTGTTACTGAACTTAATACTGATGCTGGTCCACTTTTCAAAGGTGAAAATCAAACTAGACGGGGACCTGAACCTTCCCCTCGATTAATGCTTTGATCATTCCGAAGGTGATTGCACCCAAGGGGCACAGGCTTCTGCAACGCTTAGCCAAGACCTATGCAACCTAGGCAGTTTTGATATATGTTAGGATAATTGGCTTTTATACTGCGCACCTCACCACCGTAGTGATCAAAGAACGCCAAGACCTTATCCGTGTCCGTGTACTGTGACTCCACCCAGAGTGCAAAGGAGTTAATAAAGGTGAGCTGGAATTGGGAACATCTGGAGAAAGTCGGAGAGAGAACAGAAGACAAAGATGCCAAGAGAGGGGAAGATAACATGAGAACTTAGTGGTAGAATGAGTTGGGATTCATGTACAGTAGTTTAGGTTTAGACCAAAGTAGTCATGAAAAGAATCATGGGCTGTCTATAATAGGCAAATCAATTATCTTATAAGTTAGGAGTGCAATGTGTTTAATTATAAGTAAGGTTATGGATGTGTGATGGCCTTAAGGTGTGCTCAAGAGTTCCTGGATGTTATGGAGGCTTAGACATCGGATATTAGCATTGTGTCCCTCAATAGGAATCCTCAGCGACCTACTGCTACTGAGCCAGCAGATGGAAGTATCAGAGCCAAGAGTTGGCTCTGTGCTGAAAGAAAACTGGGGGACAAAAAAAGGCGAAATGACAAAGGAAATCTCCTCCACCTGGAGTCATACTCTGACAGCATCCCATGGCAGAGAGAGAATGGCAGTGATTATTTTATTATATTTCCCAATGGTACTGCATAGGATAAGGCAGTGCCTGACCTTATCCTATGCGGTACCATTGGGAAATATAATAAAATAATGTAATAATGATATAGGGAGCATTGTAGATAGTGCACCTATCTACCACTTGATGACACTCTTTAAGCTAAAAATTGATAAAGTGATTCACAAAATGACAAATGAAATAAGGTATACAATGACAAATAAGGTTTTCTTTGAAAGGCAATGGGAGAACCTGAAACACTATGGAATCTAAAGCTTCCAGAAGCATAAGCAACTGCTCAGATGTGAAATGAGTGTGAACAGAAGGGATTCCAAGAGCTAACAGTTGAGCCATGGCAAATCCTACCAATGTGCAGCAGGGTTGGGGTGCCATGCTATAGATATGGAAACAATATGAGGCAAACTTAGAAACGACTGTGGGTTCAAACCATAAGGTTAACATACTAGAAACCATAACCTCGCCCTTTCGTGCATGACGCTAGTAGAGGATAAGCTCCCCCAAACAGCAATCAAGAAGCGAGCTTGCGCCAAAGGTCGGTGAAAGGAAAGGGACACATCCCCTGCCCCATCATCTGGTATAGGCGACAGACGCCATGTAAAAGCGCGCTAAGAAAAATGTGAGGTGGTAACCCAGACCCTAGGCCTGAAAGTGCTAGGCTGTAAAAGGCAAAATAAATGTATGTCTGAATTTGCGGATCTCATGTAAATGCATTCATGTTTTAGCCAAGCAGTCCTGTTGCTACGCTCTATGGAAGTGCAAGGGAAGAACCCCCACACCCTTCTCCCTTGTGCAGAAAGGCCGAAGCCACTTCCTGGGGCCCGAGATAAAGCCGCGGGAAATGGAAACGCCACGATGTTTGGAGTGGGAGCGGCGCCTGTTTGCCAGGCACTTCGAAATGCCAGGGTCTGCTGAAACGATGTGACGCTCCCCGTTGACTCCACCGCCGTGTAAGGCCAGTGGTAAGACCGAAACCGAAGACTATAGCGGCAGTACTAACATGTCACGAAAAATTACTAAGCAGTAATACTGACGCCTTTATTTAAAACGGGTATAGGTGCGCCCCTGGCAGGCCTGATCGGTATATCTGAACAGCCGCGTGCCTGCTTCATGTGACGTCTCCCTCTTGGGACAGAAAGGGGGGGGGGGCTTATATATCCCTTTGAAAGGATCATGTACACATTCCTCGAATTTGTGTGCGGTCTGTCTGGGCAAGCAGTCATCCTTCATTCATTAAGGACTGTGACGAGGGTGGTGGGAGGTAATATGGAGAGGTCTCCCGAGTCAATTACATTTGGCAGTTTATTAGGCACACTACATGGAGTTGCATGCAGTTAAGGGCAACTGTTTAAACGAAAAGTGGTGACAAAAGCAACGCCAGTAGAGAAAATAGCGCACGAATCAACATGCATAAACACTTGTATCCATATAATAACCCAATAGGTTTCAAAGTTCACATGCAAGAAAGATTAAACGAACAAACTGTTCACTTTTAACTTGATAGACGTAAGGTTTCTTTTGTGCTGGGAAGGTGTTTTTTGGATGTTCAAAAGCGTGTACACCTCTGGAAGTGCAGCTGTCCAGGAATAGGTGGACCGCCAACCTTGGCATCACGTGCTGCCTTTCTCAACCTCAGTGTTTCGCCAGGGGCTCCATTCAGTGCACAGTGAGAGGCGTGGCGGTTATATTTAAACAAAAAGAGTTTACATGTCTCATAGCAAGTTACATAACCAGTGCATCCGTCCATTTGGACCCATCATATAGAAATTGCTCATTCCTCTTTTCCTCCCAGAAATGTGTAGAATGAGTCTTGTTTTGTTTTTCGCATAAAAGGCTGCAGATTTATTTTCCACAGATTTATTTTCCACAATATCATAAAAAACACACTGCACACATTAGTGGAAATAAGTCTGAAGATGCAGCGACTGCTTCGTGTCCAACAACTTGCTTCCCACCTTTCCTTCCAAAGTCCAGTGTAGGGCCAACTCTCCCAACCCTTTGCGCCTGAGCCTCGCCTGCCCATGCAGGTGTTACTGGGCGGGGAGAGTGCAGTTTCCTTGGGGGAAGCTGAGCCCTTGTTGTTACCCCCAGACACCCCTGCCGTTTAGGCTCCCAAGGGGTGCTGGTCTGGGAAGAGCGAAGACCCTTTCGGCTTTCTCCTGGCTCATCCGGAGTCTGTCTCTTGTGCTTGGTCACCCAAATAACTCCACCTTGCGGTCCTGCGACGTCGACGACCAGGCTTGCCCATGCCTTGCCCTGTTTGTAGGGTGGGTGGGTGGAAAAACGAAGTCCTCTCCGTGGTACGGGCGGGCGTCCTTCTGCAGAAGCTGGATGCTACATGCAGCAAGCAGCCCGCCTGTTTTAAAGGGGTACCCCCGCCCCTTTCCTTTGTTGCCCTTTGCAGGCTTTTTCGTTTTCTGCCACGCTTTGGCCGGCACCTCCCCCTTGTCCAGGGGAGAGGAAGGAGGAGGAGACCGCCGGGGTTATCGGGGTGCCTCCTCCATTTTCTTTTTCTTTCTCGTCGTCACTGGCATACTATGCCACCCATCAAATAAGTGTTGCTTGTAAGCAGTCAGCCTCAGCCCACAAGGAGGCGTTGTTAGGCACTTAGTAATCTGCAGGTATGAACTCTGGCAGGGTTGACTCAACCTTTCATCCCTTATAAATGAATGAAAGGTAGTGCTGCTGGGTCCCGTTGCGTTTATGGTCATATTCATATATTTGGTGAATTTGAAGATGCCACACGTGGGCCGGAAATTCCTCGGCACAGCTGTGTCAGAATGAGGTCGATCATGCATCACTGCTCCTCTCCACAGATTTACATGATTTGCGAGTTATATAAATGTGCAAAACAGATGTGTCAGAGAGTTAGGGCCCTATGCATGGAAAAGGGCGCAATTTTACCCACAAAGGGCTTGCGCGAGCTGGCGTGCAGAATAAAAAATGCGCTCCCCACATATCCATGGAATTTTCTGCCCAAACTAACCCTATACCAACATGCCCCCATGCAAAGCAAAAACAGCCTTAACAGCTCCCCTGGGGCGCGAATACATGCACCCTTCAAACAGTGGGTGGGTTCCCCCGCAAGAGTCCATGCATCTCGGGGACCCTGCGCGGAGTCCCCCGTATCTGTTACCGGCACCCTGACGACATCCGTACAATGTATCGTAACTCAGGTAAAACTCAGAAAAACTGCATGCGAACATCTGTAAACCGTCCCTGCACCATTACATTGTGTTCGCACACCCTTGAGTTCGACATGCAAACGCAACTGCGCGCTGCGATTCCTATGTGCAAATGTTCTTACTCCTGCCTTTGGGTGGCGGAGAAATTGAGGGATTTGCATGGGCATTTCGCAGGCGAGAGGTTGTGTGGTCACATCCCTGAATATGCTTTGTTGTGCGCATTTTTGGGCGTGCTATGGACTGCCTGTCGCCCGTCCCTCGCAACGCCCACTTTTTCCCTTGTTCTTCATGCTCTGACTTCCACCCCTTACTACGCCCTCCGCTCAGGCCTCCGCTCAGGCCTCGCCCAAGCTCTGCGTGGTATCTCGTGAAAGGCACTCGACCGCTCAGAGACGCGCCGAGCCTGCGCAAAGTCCACGCAAGTTATAAAAAAGTGCTGCGCAGTCGATTCCATGAATCGACATACAGGGTTTTGCACGCAGTTTGACTCACCAAACCCTGATTTTCCACGCAAATAATTCCAAGAATTGGGCCCTAACAGAAAACATAGTATTCTCAAGAGCGAGGCTCCTGCCCTAAAACGCTTTCACGCAGAAAGTGAGGACCCATGTTGCTTCTTGGGGACGTGGTCGTCAGGCTATTTAGTATGTATTTACAAAATCCCATTATTCTATAAAAACGCAACTGTAATACTTTGAATTCAGATATACATGATATGATATGATAGGTTATTTATAACGCGCTTAATACCCAGAGGTTTCTAAGCGCGGACCCGGGGATCAAACCTGTGTTGCTCTGCGCCATCTTGCTTCCAAAGCGAGCATGTTGCCCCTGAGCTATATTTAGACATCTTTAGGAAAAGCTATGCCCTTATCGTTTTAAATACACTCGCCCATACTCCAATGCAGTGAATGCCAGGGATACACTTTCCTTCTAAAACCACTGCTGTCAGGGGACATTCCACAGTCTTCACAGGATGTGGGGGGCCACATTGGCACAAGGTTGCACAAAGATAGCTACAGTTCCTCCGGGGAGGAGTCGGTTTTTACCTCTGCTGAAGCTTATGTCTGTACTGAGCAGCAGCGAGGCACTATCATGCCGTCCATGAATGGAGGGAAACACATGTTAAATGTTAAAGGTATTTGTACAGTGCACCGTCACCAACGGAATTGGTCGCCAAGCGCTCAGGCGGATCTGTAAAGCAAGAAGGCGGGATGGGTTAGTAGGGTGAAGATGGAGTAGGATACCGAGAGAATTGGTGTCATATTGGCAGCTCCAGTTCGGTTTTCACTGTGCGCTGAGCTTTGGTGTGAGTATTGGGTCGATGTTAGTCCTCGTGGGCTGTTGGTGCGGCTTATATGTTGTTTGTTGTTGCGGTGAGGGCGAAGTCGGACCCGAGCAATCTCACCCCCAGGAGGGCTGCAACTGTGCCTCAAGGCCTCCGCAGAGACCAGGTGGGTGTAACAGAACCCTGTGAAGAAGAAGAAGGACAAGGTTAGCACATCCGTCCTAGGGCCATGCAGCATTTGAACCCTGCGCGCCCCCTAGTTAACAATTTACCAGCTACTGTACCACTGCAGCTTCTTTCCTCATTCCCTCCGGCTGCCGCCTCGAGCCCAGCAGTTTCTGCCGGGCCGGCAACTTCACCTGCAAGAGAAGAAAGCAAAAGACCAAACCTCAAAAGTGGAACGGACAGCAATACAAGACAATGAACTTTACAATACAACAAAAACAAACGAGGAAAGACAAAGGCAAACAGAAACACTGACCTGAAGTATAGTGGCTTATTCGCAGCAGGAGTGGACTACCACCTGCAAGGGACCAGTGAAGGAACTCGGTCCAGATAATACAAGCGCCCCTGCCAGAAGCAGCAGGACGGAGTGCTCGCCAAAACTAATCAACAGGAGCAGTCCCGAGCAGTGGGTGTAACAGAACACGAAGCCTATTCGAATCTCTGCCTGGGCATTATGGAAACTTCGGAAACCGACCAGTTGTCCCGATTACTGGGAGAGTTATGGGCTGAAGTTCATGCCTCAAGACAGGAAACCAATGCCCTAAGGAGGGATCTAATTGTGAACCGGGAGCGGACAGATGAACTAGCAAGGCAAATGCTCCAGGCACAGACAGGCCAGGTCCCACTGCCGGGGTATGCCCCTCCTGCCACGCCTCCACATCCCAAGCCAGTACAGGTGGTTCTTCCAGGGGGGTTCCCCTGACCCCACCAGAATGCTTCACAGGCGATCTGAATAAGTACGCCATCTTTATGAATCAATGTCGCCTACATTTCTTGTGCAGACCTGGGGCATTCCCCAACAATCAAGCGAGGGTGGCTTTTGTACTCTCATATTTGGGAGGTAGTGCAGCAGACTGGTCAATACCCTTGGTAAACCAGGGTGATTCTTTGCTTTGAGACTTCAGAGGTTTCCAGTGTGAAATGGAGAAACTATTTGCACGGCATACTCAAGGGCGGGCTCTGGACCATGAACTGTTATCACTACGGCAGGGTAATCAAGACTTAACATATATCACTTCCTTCAATCGTCTGATAGCACAAACTAACTGGCCAGAGGAGAAAAGAACTAGGCTCTTTTACCAAGGCTTGCAAGGGGAACTTAAGGATGTATTAGCCCAAGTATTAAATCCCCCGGAAAGATGTGCTGAATACATCGACCTGACAGTGCAGCTCGATCACAGATTGCAGGATCGGAAGATGGATAGCCCTTCCTCTCCGACAGAAGCAGGTTTCGGAAAACGTCACAGCAGTTGATGGATCTCAGCTATCATCCGGCCCAGTGACGCATTACACAGAGAAGGTCACTCTTCTGTGTCAGGACGGTCACCAAAAGGACATCACCTTCGATCTCATTGGTGCTCCTCAGTTCCAGATGATATTGGGAATGCCCTGGCTGGAGACCCACAATCCCAGGATTGACTGGCGTAAACGAGTTCTGACCTTTCCCCAAGACTGTGCCGACACCTATTATAGCAAGGGATTCTCATTAAAAGCTCTTACCAACCCAGGTTCGTCGAAGAAAGAAACCATATCGGGCCTCACCAGTTCACTACCACCTGAATACCTGGATTACCAAGATGTCTTTCAAAAAGAGCAAGCAAATACCCTACCTCCCCACAGACCGTATGACTGCCAAATTGATCTGGTACCTGGAGCTCAAGCAGGGCCGGATTGGCCCCTCAGCCTTTCGGCTCATGGCTGGTCCAAAATCGTCCCTGGGGAGTGGGGCTGGTTTCTGGCCATGCCTGGGCCGGTTTGGAAGAAATAAAAAATGAAAGAAATATATATATATCTCTTCCACATTTTTTTTTCTTTCAAAAAGCCTTTCATCCTTCTTAGGTCGATAAATGAGTA
The DNA here is from genome assembly GCF_040938575.1 of Ambystoma mexicanum. NCBI lineage: Eukaryota > Metazoa > Chordata > Amphibia > Caudata > Ambystomatidae > Ambystoma > Ambystoma mexicanum. Next base: position 235,635,357 of record NC_090934.1, read on the forward strand.
CCAAAACAGATTGGGTGATATTGTATGCATATTTGTTCTATAAAAAAGAGCTTAAGCTTAATTGCTATACAATAACATATTTTCATTTGGCCTTCGACGTCTGCCTGGATTCACTGTAATTTTGTGTACTTGGGTACAATGCTATTTGATGCCACTTTTTTTTTTGTCAAGGGGTGAAAGGTCATGTTTCATCGCTTCCCGGGATGGCACTTTGGAATAGGGTCAAATGATATCACTTCCGATGATGTCATCAGAGGTCAAGGGTCATGAGCGGTGTGCCACTTTTTTTTTTTTGGGTGACCGGGCCTATTTCTTGTCCCAGTCCGACCCTGAGCTCAAGTTCCCTGCAGCTGGATTTACGCCCTAACAGAACATGAAAACCAGCATCTAAAAACCTACCTCGATCTAAATCTGGCAAATGGCTTCATTCGTCCGTGCAAGTTCCCTGCATCCTTGCCCCTCTTTTTTGTGCCTAAAAAGGAGGGAGACCTGAGAACTTGCATTGACTACAGAGCACTTAACCAGATCACGGTAAAAAACCGGTACCCGTTACTGCTTATCCCCGAGCTCTTGGATCAAGTCAAAAAAACGCTCAGATATATACAAAATTAGATTTACGAGGGGCTTACCATCTAGTAAGAGTCAAAAAAGGAGACAAGTGGAAGACGGCCTTTCGCACGAAATTTGGCCTTTATGAATATCTGGTTATGCCCTTCGGACTATGGAATGCCCCGTCTGTGTTCCAATTTTTCATGAATGACGTGCTCCGCGACTTATTGGACGTCTGCGCTCTTGTCTATATTGTTGACATTCTTATCTATTTGACCACCAAGGAGGACCACGTCAACCATGTCTGGGCAGTTTTGGAGAAACTGTAGCAACACCGGCTATGTGCCAAACTGGAGAAATGCTTCTATCATGTGACAGAGGTAGAATTCCTCTGCTTTATTCTCACACCATGGGGTGTACACATGGACACGTGCAAGGTAGATGCTATTTTTAACTGGCCCTCACCGACATCCATAAAGGGAGTACAGAGTGTACTCGGGTTCGCCAACTTTTATCGCCGGTTCATTCCTGGGTTTTCCCAGTTCTTCCCCTCAATCACCTCTTTACTACGGAAAAATAAACAATTTAATTGGTCCGCAGAGGCAGAGAAAGCCTTCCAGGAGCTACAACAAGCATTTACTACAGCACCAATTCTATGGCATCCTCAAGCAGAACTACTATACAGGGTCGAAACTGATGCTTCCAACATAGCAATGGGAGGAGTCCTGTCACAACGATACCCCGAAATAGGTCAGTTGCATCCCGTGGCATTCTGGTCTCGCAAGTTTTCAGCCCCTGAATTGAATTATGCAATCACTGATAAAGAACTGCTAGCAATTAAGGCAGCATTCAAAGCCTGGATACATTATCTTCTTGGAGTTAGACATACAGTCACCGTCGTCGCAGATCATCGCAATCTACAATATCTGAAGACTGCTTAAGCGCAATCATCACGCCAACTCCGCTGGGCTCTCTTCTTTGCGGAATACGACTTTGTCATCACCTATAGACCCGGAGTACGCAATGGAAAAGTGGATGCCCTGTCTCGCATGAGTGAGGGAGAAGAGGCATTCACTACACCAGACCCCGTGGCCATCATCCCTGAAGGACGAATCCAAAGCATGATTGCCGCAACCACCACTCTAGACTACTTAAAATCTGACCTGCAACACTTGATGAGTCCACCAGCGTAACAGGAATGGCTAGGGAAGGGAGACCGGTATACGATCGTGGACAACCTACTATAATACCAAGGACGACTGTACATCCCGGATAAGAAATTACAGAATGAAATCATCGCAAACTATCACGATTCGTTAGTAGAAGGGCATCCGGGAATAGCCAAAACCCAAGCTAAAATAAAGAAAAATCACTGGTGGCCAACTTGGCGAAAGGACATTGTACAGTTCATCGCAACTTGTGGCATCTGTGTACAACACAAGTCCCAAAAACAAAGACCTGCAGGTCTGCTATGTCCTTTAGAAGTACCCCCAGCACCTTGGCATACGGTATCAAGGGATTTTATTACAGACCTTCCCTCCTGTAATGTATACAATGCCATTTTAGTCATCGTAGATCTGTTTTCCAAAATGGCCCACTTTATTCCCCTGAAAGGTCTCCCAACTGCCTCTGCTCTGGCTACCGTGTTTGTGGAACAAATCGTCTGGCTACACGGGTTCCCATCAATATTGATATCCGACTGAGGAACTCAGTTTGTCTCTGCATTCTGGAAAAGGTGTTGTAAAATTGCCAAAATCGACTTCGGTTATCTACAAGCCATCAACCCCAAACCGACGGCCAGATCAAACGGACTAACCAAGTCCTCGAGCAATACATAAGGTGAATGCTGCAACAAACCGAGGATACCTGGAAGGACATATTTTGGTTAGCAGAATACGCATATAACAACTCCATTCACACCAGTACGGGACAAAGCCCATTCTACATAGTGTACGGTCGACATCCACGGACATCCAGTTTCGAACCACTCGAATCATTAGAAATGCCCGCTGTAACGACTTTACACAAAACCATCACCCATGATTTTAAGGAAGCAGCAGAGCATCTTGCCAGAGCCAAAGAGAAACATAAGCAGTTTGCGGATTGACACCGAATGGAAGCTCCCAACTACCAAGTCGGAGACAAGGTTTGGTTAGCATCCAAAAACATCCCCCTGAAAGGACCACAGGCGTTCCATCCCAGATTCTGGGACTCTACAATATCAAGGCTGTGATCAACCCTGCAGTCATGAAATTAGATTACCGGCGCACATGCGGATCCACCCGGTGTTTCATGTCTCCCTCCTAAAACCATTGAGTGAGACCAGGTACACAGATCGATACTCCACCGGGTCCCGAAATAGTTGAAGGAGATCCAGAATACGAAGTAAAAAGGATCCTAGACTCTAAGATGGTCCGGTCTAAGTTATACTACCTTATAGACTGGAAAGGTTATGGACCCCAAAATCGGACCTGGGAACCCAGTGAGCATGTCCACGCTCCATGATTAATCAGGCAGTTCCGCCGCAATAACCCCACTAAACCAGGGCCAAGGGGGAAACCACCCATTAGAGGGGCCTTGAGGGGGAGTGCTGTCATGGCCACAGGCCCCAGAACACAAAAACCACACCATCTAGTGATGGGGACAATGGGTCAATTGACTCACTTATGTCCCTTTGGGAACCATAAACACAGGGGCCCTGGCTGGACTCAGTCCTGGTGCCTTAGGCACCAGGCTCATATAGAGATGTGAGCAGGAACACTTTAATTAAGTGCAGGAGTGCTTTTATTTTACAAGAACTTTTCAGGAGCTGAAAGATTTTATTCCAGAGAACATCCACATGTTCTGACTCATCGGGTGTGGCTCCCTAGGCCGCCTGGTCTTCATGTGCTGACTCATCTGGTGTGGCAGGGTGTGGCAGGCAGGCTGAAACTGGTGGGCGTGGCTTCAGAAGCTCAGCTATATAAGCTGCTCCATCCTTAAGGCCGGTGCTTTGCGTTACTGTGCACTCGCGTGCAACGTGATGCTCACTGCCGCTTGGACCAGTTTACTTACCTTTGAAACTAGGCTTTCTCCTGCATACTCACCTCCAGGAAACCGGTGCTTCATCGCTTCATCTGCAGACTCATCTCCTGACATCCAGTGATCTTGATCCCGACGCCACAGCACCGCACTCCGCATCCACGAACTTGGACCCTGTGAAGAAGAAGAAAGACAAGGTTAGAACATCCGTCCTAGGGCTGCGCCGCATTTGAACCCCACGCGCCCCATAGTTAGCAACTTACCAGCTACTGTACAGCTGCAGCTTTCGTTCCTCATTCCCTCCGGCTGCCGCCTCGAGCTCCGCGGCTTCTGCCGGGCCGGCAACATCACCTGCAAGGGAAGAAAGCAAAAGAGCAAACATTAAAAGTGGAACGGACAGCAATATAAGACAACGAACTTTACAATACAACAAAAACAGACGAGGAAAGACAAAGGCAAACAGGAACACTTACCAGAAGTATAGTGGCTTAGTCGCAGCAGGACTGGACTACCACATGCAAGGGACCAGTGAAGGAACTCGGTCCAGATCATACAAGCATCCCTGCCAGAAGCAGCAGGACAGAGTGCTCGCCAAAACTAATTAGCAGTTCTGAGCAGCATCACCTATTACCACCAGTCGCCACATAAGCGCAGAGGGCGAAGTCGGACCCGAGCGATCTCACCCCCAGGAGGGCTGAAACCGTGCCCCAACGCCTCTGCAGAGACCAGGTGCGCGTAACGGTGGGTTACATGTCTCACAGCTAACATTCCTAATTTGGCTCATGGAGAATGTGGGGCTTTCTCGTCTCATTCTTCTCGCATGTACACAGAACATGAACTAAAATCGACTATATTGTCGCCTCACATACACTGAGGGGTGCAATATCAAACCACTGCCCATTTAGCCTGCAACTCACTCTCGAAGACCTACCTACCTACCTAGAACCTGCTTCAAATGGTCTCTCCCTAAACATTTACTCAGGGACCCATAACCTGCCATCTACACATCATTTAACAATATGTAGAGCGTGTTTAAAGTGGTAGTGACCATTTGCATCATACACAAAGCTGTCTGGGGCCTGGGACCTCCCTACATCCAGCTTTCTCTCCTTAAATACCTCCCTGCTAGAGTTCTTTGGCCCTCTAGCTCCAACTCTCTGCAGGTCAGACATTTCTCTAAGCGGAGAGTGGGAGGTAGATCCCTTTCCTCAGCAGGCTCCTCCCTCTGGAACAGCCTCCCTGCCCCCCTCAGACTGGAGCCAGCTCTTAAGTTCCGGAAACTGCAAAAAACGTTCCTTTTCTACCCTTTGTTCCTCCTCCCGTGCTAAGTATCCCTCTGCCGCTGCATACAGGGGCCAGACCATCACCGACCAGTCTCCTCCAGCATCCCTTACCAGCACTTGCCTTTGGGCACCCTTCACCAGACTTGCCTGAATCTGGTCCACCTTGTCTATTATACTTGTCTTCCTTTCCCCTTTTCCCTGGCACTTGCCCTCTCCCCCCCCTTAGCACTTGCTCATCCCCTTGGGCCCCCCACTCCTGCACTTCTCCCCCTCTCAGCCCTCCCCCCTACTTCCAGACCCATCCCCATTTATCACCTCTGTCTTCACACTTGCACGGTAGGATTGTCACAATGCCATTTTAACCGTCTCTGTTTTTTCTTATTTCCATTGTCACCAGCCCCCCATTTTTTATCTTCTGGCACCTGGAAACACTTGTGTATAGACGCCATACAAATGTCCAATAAAATAAATAAAAATAAATTAGGGGAAAGTTCCTGCCTCTTGGCACCCACCTGGCCAGGGTAAAGTAAAGAGGAGTGAACACGACCAATTATTGCAGTTAAATGACCTGGAATTAAAAATGTTAGGATAAGGGATCCCTAAGAGTTCTCAGGAAGATAATAGCATTGTAATTGTAATTGTTTATTTATAGCGCGCTTATACACAGGTGAAGTGCTTCAAAGTGCTTCAAGGCGGGAAGGGAACAGGGGAATACATAGTCATTCTTAGGCTTTGAAATTTCCAAATGATCTTTCAAAAATAACTAGCAAACCTGGCCTGATGGCCTTACTACAAGTGCAGTGTAAGACAAGGAAGGAGCGCAGGGGGAGGAGAGGGAGAAGAACATACAGTCATTAAGCTATTGTACTCGGCCAACAACGTTTCAATATTGCAAGTGCGTGACTGATGGTAAGGCGATAAGGGCGGGAGAGGAGAAGGACAAACAAAAACAAAAGCTACCGTACTAAGCCTGGCGGACCAGGCCCAGTTCATACTAGGTAGGGTAAGTGCCAGACATGGAATGAAAGGGAGGGGGAAGGGAACAAGTGTGCCCAGTCCAAAGACCTGTGTTAAGTGCCGAGAGGTTACCATTCTCAAGGAATGAGTAAAGAAGTGCAGAAAGGGATGGGTGGAGTGCAGAAGCCTAGGGGCAGGTGCGAGGACTGGCAGGGGAGCCTGAGACCTGTGTGGCTCTGGAGGTGCAGCAGGTGACCAGTCAGCAAACGCAGCTGAGTTAGGGAGAGAGGGAGGAGGTCAGTAGGCAGGAATAGAGAGGCAGTTAGCGAGGGAGAGGTGGTGAGAAGTAGGAAGAGAAGAGTAAGGTCTTGATGAGTTTCCGGAACATAAGGTGATCAGGCTGAAGACAGAGAGCGGCAGGGAGGCTGTTCCAGAGGGAAACACCTGCAGATGAAATAGATCTACCCCCAAATCGCTTTTTTGAGAATCAGCTGATCCAGAGAGAGTTGGAGGAGGATGAGCAGAGGGCTCTAGAAGGAGAGTATTTAGGGAGAGAGACTTGAAGATAGTGCAGGCCCTGGCCTCAGAAAGCCTTGTGGGCCTTGCAGGGGATCTTGAACTTGATCCTTGCAGCCACAGGGAGCCAGTAGAGGGATTTCAATGCCAGAGAGATGCGGTCCCTGTGCTTGAGGCCAAGGCTAAGTCTCGCGGTTCTGTTCTTGATGAGTTGCAGAGGTCTGAGAGTTGATGTAGGAAGATTGAAAAAGAGACTGTTGCAATAGTCCAGTCTAGAAAGAACCAGGGCTCTAGAGACGGTAAGCCTCTGGGGGAAGGTGAGAAAAGATTGAATACCTCTGAGGAGGTGCATCTGGTAGTGGGATTTTTTAGAGATGTCTGAGATGTGAGAGGATTGAAGAGGGATGGGGAAGCCCACCACTCCTCTGCCCCTCCCACTAAATTCATGACGAGGAAGAAGGCCAGAAAACACTGCAATCACCCATTCTTTTTTGGATGAATTCCCAACGGACCTATGATTGGCAAGTATGTCGAGTGGTATCCATTCAGCCAACCATACAGACATGGGACGGTGTGGACCTATCCATGTGTGGATGAAGAGCCACAGTCCATGATCTGAGACACCTCTATTGACAACCTGGACTAAGCACTAAGAAGCCATGTTGCTGATGTCGTTGGAGACACCACAACATAGCAGCGTTAGACATGAAGCACACAGATCCTGTAAAAAAGTTCGAACATCAATGTCTCTTCTGACAAGAGCAGGATATGTTTGAAGGATAAACACAAAAACAGAAAATATAAGCCGATGTACATCCCTGTCGATTAGGACCATTGGGCTAACCAAATAAATAATCAGTGAGAAAAGAGTCTGGATACTGCTCTCGTTTCCAATCTTCAAATTCGAAATCAAGTTCAGGCATATCTGTGATACATCAATATTTCTTTAAAGTTTGTGTTCAAATTCCTGTGACTCTCAGCAAGGGTTTGCACTCCTGCTATAATATCTATAAGGATTGTCCGATTGAGTCACAGTCCAAATGCAAAATCTGCATTTATCAGCTTGTTGGTTTCTCGTCCTTGTTCTTTGTCATCGATCGAGTCTGAACACGCTAAAATTCTTCTTCTTGTCTTGCTTCTGAATTGATAACAGTAGGAGGGGCGGTCTCGCTGGTGTACAATTTTACATCGTTCAAATGAAGCCAGGCTCTTCTGCCCTGGACCTTTACTGCTCAAGGGATTATATTTTCAATGCAAAAGGGGCCATTAAAATGTGGCTTGTGCTACTTTCTGGTGAAATCTTTCATCAGTACTGTATAACAATTAATTTGGGAGCCGATAAAACTTTAGGATATTCGGTTGCTGAATGGTTTTCATCTGTGTTCAGAGACCGACCCCTCTGGCACTTGAATTGATCTGAAATGAGTGAGATGCCCGATGTCATACGTGTCAAATAATTATGCAGGTCATCACCTAACAGTTTTGCATCACTTCTACTCCTCGATGGAGGTGTAAGAGGCGTTCCGTAGGGCATATAACGCTAAGGGCAGGCAATATAGCCATCCCTTCTTCAAAGTTAGCTTGATCTTGGCAATGCTTTCTTTAAGGAGGCCGTTGAGTCTCTCATATATACCGTTTGCTTGCAGGTGATAAGCAGAAGAAAACATGTGTTTAATACTCAATAATAGTCCTATCTGTTCAAACAGTAAATTAACAAAATGTGGCCCACTATCGGATCTCAGCATTTCACACACACCCCATCTTGGAAAGACTTGACATACTTAAAACTTTGCTGCGCAAGTGGCATCAGGGTGTGTCAATGGACTTGCCTCGATCCACCTAGAGAAGGGACACCCCATAATCAATATGTAAACGCTGAAAAGGACCATTCGGTCGAGGTATTACTCCTCTAATCGTTCTCAGTGTATGCCCAGCGGTGAACGTTTGATACACGATGCAATTCACTACAAAGAATGAAACATGTTCTAACAAATTTGAAACAAACCAGTCTTCTGCAATTGTTGCAGCAAGATTCTCCCTAGTTACATGCATGGGGTGATGTAGCTGTTCAAGCGCTACCTTTAACAATGCTACTGGCTGCACCGGCTTTCCAGTGCTATCCTGTCGCCATAATGTTTCTGAGGGGGATAAAGAACACCCCCTTTCTTTCCATAGCTCCTGCTCTTCCTACGGTGCACACCCTTGAATCTCCATTAATTGGGTCTTCGGCAAATGATTAAACCCTTCTTGCATTATCATAATCGTGACTACTTTCTCTTTGATATTCGGAGTGTCAAAACTTGAAATATCTGGGGAATCTGGGGAATATATCATATCATATCATATTAATATGCAACCCTTTTGGTTTCTGCATCTGCGGCTTTGTTCCTGCAAGAAATAAAATCTGTCTGATTAGTGTGAGCGTCGAATTTAACGACCGCTATAGCTACTGGGATTTGCAGTTTAGTTTAGTTTAATATTTGTAATGCGCGCCAGACCCGAGTGTATTAGGGCGCAATTAGCATCAAGAGGGTTGTTCATCTTAAATTACAATGCTGTACAAGATCATACATAATATACAAAGATTTATATTGTTCAGTTTAGGTTACAATGCTGTACAGGATCATACATAATATACAAAGAATTATAGACAATGTTTACACAATACAGGCGTGAGACAGGCATGAGACAGGCATGAGACAGACAAGATACATGCTGCAGTGGGCATCGAAGACAGTATTTACAGTATGTACAGGCAGTCCAGGAGATGCAATGTGTGTATGGAGGTCAGAGGTCATTTTCCTTGATCCAGTGGATGATGCTAGACCTAAAGTGTGGGTAGGGTAAGTCTTCCCTCAGAGGCGGAGGGAGGGAATTCCAGTATTGGGCAGCTTTGACCGGGAAGCTGCTTCCACCAGTCTTTGTACATTTAAACCTGGGCACCGTTAGAAGATTTGCGTTGGCAGATCTTGTGGGACGGTTGGAGGGTTGTCTCGTAAATCTAGCTATAAGGTATTGTGGGGCGGCATAGTGGAGACATTTGTGTGTCACGGAAGCTATTTTGAGGAGGATTCTGTCTTTCGTGGATAGCCAGTTGTTAGATCGTCTGAAGTCAGAGATGTGGGCTTTCTTGGGAGTACTTAGGGCTGCTCTCAAGGCATTGTTTTGTAAAATCTGAATCTTATTGGTAATGTATTTGTTACTTCCTACGTATAGGGCATTACAATAATCCCGTTTGGACAAGACAAGGGCTCTTGCTAGGGTGATACAATTATTAGGGGATAGGAAGCGCTTGGCTGCTCTGATTAACTTTCAGGTGTAAGCAGTAGATGAGGCCATGGAATTGACTTGTTTATTGAAGGTTAACGTGGAGTCAAGGTAGAATACTAAAGTTTTGACCTCCTTGGCTACTGTGATGTTACCATTTATTTTGAAATTAGAGTAGTTGTGTCCTAGTTTGTTAAGGTTTGCAGGGGTGTCGAGGATGAGGGGTTCCGTTTTGTCATCATTCAGGCATAGACCGTGAGAGGCCATCCATGCCTGGATGATGAGGTACACTCTATTCACAAAGGCCAAATCCTTGTTGTAATCGTCCGTCAACGGGATGAGGATCTGTGTATCATCAGCGTAATTAGTGTAGGTGATATCCAGACTGTCTAGATCATCAAAAAGGGGCTTTGTGAAAATGTTGTGTTGTACAGGGTAGGTGACACACAGGAGCCCTGGGGCACACCACAAGTGATGGGTATGGGGTCAGCGGCTGCTGAGGGTGAGAAGACGCACATTGTTCTATTGTCGAGGAAGGATTGGATCCATACTATTGCTGCTTGTGAGAAGTGGGCGGCAGAGTCTAAGTGGTTAAATAGGATCTTATGGTCCACTAGGTCGAACGCTGCAGAGAGATCAAGCAGCAGCAGTAATGCTGCTTTACCGTTGTCTCTCAGTGCATCTATTTGTACCTTAAGGACGATGAGTGCAGTTTCATTTCCGTGTTGTGGTCTGAAGCCTGACTGACGTACTCCTAAGAGGTGGTTGGATTCCAGATATTGTTGGATTTGGATGTATGCCATTTTATCAAGAATCTTAAGCAGGAATGGGACTGTGGTGATGGGGCAGTAGTTTGTGGGAATGGACGGATCAAGTGTTTGTTTTTAAGTGGGAGGACCCAGGATTGTTTCAAGTTGTTAGGTATGGTGCCGGAGGAGAAAGAGGCATTTATGAGTTTGGAGATGAATGGGGAAAGGTCAGGTGCAGCATCCTTTATGATTTGGGCTGGGCAGGGGTCACTTAGGCAATTGGAAGGTTTGAGGGTAAGGATGACTTTTTCTACTTCTAGGATAGAAACTTTATTGAAATTGAAGCACGGTATAGGTGGATTAGGTAGTGGAGTAGGCTGGGGCAGAGGCTCGGAAGTTTTAATAGTCTAAGGGGCAAGGAGGAGGGTTTCTTTTTTGTTGCCGATCTTAGCTTGGAGGGTCGCTACCTTATTGGATAGGGCACCCTGAATACTAGTGCACCATCTTTTGTCCTTAAGACAGGTGTCCGGGGCTTGTATGGGTGTTTCTATCTCTTTGAGGATAGTGAACACTTCTTTGGTGCTTGAATTGGCTTGAGTAATGCGCAGGTTATATGATGATTGTTTGGCGAGGATGATTTCTATTTTGTATAGGGTGGCTATTTTACTAAGGTTGTTTTTGTTGCTGTCAGAGGGATCTAGTCTCCAGATTTGCTCACTTTTGCGTTTTTCTAGTCTAATTGCTTTCAAGTGGGGGGTGAACCAAGTGTTCACATGTTTTTTGGGTTTACTCTTTCTGATTTTAAGTGGTGCAATGGCATCTAAGGAAGATAACATTTTATTGTACTCCTCTACCACGGTAAAGGGATCTGCGTAGTCAGGGAGCAAGTTCAGAGTGGGAAGAATCAGGGGAATTAGTTTTTCAGCTCTGAAGTTTCTTTTATTTCTGGTATGAATGGCAGGAGCTATATTGTTAGCAGGTAGGGGAGGTGTAACCTCTGCGGAGAAGGAGATCAAGTGGTGGTCTGACCAGGGCGGTGGTGTTATGGAGATATTGGATGTCTGGCAGTTGTACTCTGCTATCCAATCGAGGGTCCTGCCTTTAGTGTGGGTTGAGCCTGTCACTTTTTGGGTGAAACCTAGTTCCTTGAGGGAGTCGTTAATATGTGTGGCGTTATGATCTAATGGGTCACTATAGCCTAAGTTGAGATCTCCTAAAAGGAGGCATTGTGAAGAGTTTTGAGGTTGTCAGATAAGATATTAATAAGGTCTTCTTCGAAGGAGCCTAAGGGGCCAGGAGGTCTGTATATGAGGTGGATGGACAGGGTCTGGGTGTCGAAGATGGTCAACTTGGCAGTGAGGGATTTGCAGGAGTCTACATTTTGTGGCGTGGTGAGTCTCAAACTTAGACTAGTTTTGGCAATTATAGCAAGGCCTCTGCCTCGGGATTTAGTACGATCTAGTCTAAGGAGAGTGTAGTCCTCTGGAATGGCTAGCATGATCATTGGGCCTGCTGCTGCGTGAAGCCAGGATTCGGTGATGGCGAGGAAGTCCATTTTTTCTGTCTGGAGTAAGTCTGCTATTTCTGTGGCATGGGCCACCATGGAGCGGGCATTTATGAGTGCACCTTTTAAACTGGTCTGAGTGGATTCCAAAGGTGGTGTCTGGGTGTTATGGAGGTATTTTGGGTGGATGCTGAGGTCTCGGGTGATCCGGCTATTGTGCTGGAGAGGATGCTGGGTATTGATGGCATTGTGAGTGGGCATTGTAGAAGTGGGCTGAGGGCCACTCAAGGTTCTAATAGTGTTGTTCATGGGAATGTGAGAGGTTTTAGCTAAGGGTTTGTAAATTTTGGGGAGTCTGGCACAGAGTTTAAGGTTTCTCTGGAGGAGACTGCATGGTTTAGTAATCAAATTAGTGTGACTCAGAGGTTTGTTGTAGAGGGTCGCAGGAGTTGATGATGGCAAAAGGTTTGGTATGCTGATTAGGTGTAGGATGGCCCTCAATAGGATAGTGTTTCCCTTAGGGTTGCTAAATGATGTAAGGACGGATGAGGGGTGTCTATGCAAAGGTATAGTGGTGGGATAGCAATGGGTGGGACATAGTGAGGCAGGTTGAGTGTGCAATACGGATACAGCGTGTAAATACAGGTTCAGGGTATATTTGTAGAACTAACGGCAATCCGTGGTGGAGCAATCCGGCAGCTGACAAAATTAGATAGTTAGGGCGGTATACAGTGACAACTAGCTGAGGCAAAAGGTACTGTGCAAAATCATGTAGTTGGGCGGCAGGCACAGAGACAGCAAACTGAGGCAAAAGGTACTATGCACAATCAGGTGGTTGGGCGGCAGGCAATATACAGAGATAGTAAGCTGTGGCGGTAGCACAACAAGGCAATAAGCGCCGTTAGATAGTTAGGGCCGTGGGCTGGCTAGGTTAGGACTAGGAATGAAAAGGCAAGGAGGCACCCAACTGTCAACAGTAAATACGTAGCGGGCATGTAAGTGTTTACATCAGCACAAGAAAGTCCTTAATCATTACGTGCAAGACAGGCATCGGTAAACAGGGCAACGGGCTGGCAGCCAGCCGTGATGCATTGACAGATGTCTGTAGGAAAGAGCAAATAGTACAGGAACTGAGCACAACGATCGCACAATGCGGCAGCAATATGCACATGTGCATGAAAAGCGAGTTATTCTGAGGCATGCAAAATCAAGATGGAAAAGTTAGTTCTGGAGAGGAACATTAGAGCATTGAGCAGCAGTACATTATAGGGCCGGTAAATGATTGCATTAACTGGTCATGCATGCACAAGATGGTTGTGCTGGCAGGGTGAGGCAGATGAGGCATAATGGAGGGGTAGCAAGCAAGTCACTGAGTCAATGGCATCGTACGTGTGCAGGTGTGCTTCTTACCAGTTCCCTGGGGGTCACAGGAAGCTAGGTCAGGTAGGTCCATGCACAGTTGGAGAAACTTTTTGGGCAGTCGTAAAATGGGCATAGCCTCTGGCCCTAGGCTCTGTCGGCTCCAGACAAGCTCAGGACAGGAGCCTTCCTTCGGTGGACTGGCGCTCGCCTGCCGGCGCACGTGATTGGTAGAAATAATGCACAGTAACCAATCCGGAGGCACCAGGCATTTGGCTGTTAGGCTGGCTGTGATGGGCTAAACACAGAAAGCGGCAGCCATTTTCAAACAGGCACACGCTTTACAAGTGGGTTGGAGTGATCGTTGTAAGTCAATGTTTGTAGAACACTGAGAGTGCAGAAACGTGCAAAATTACACAGTGCCTTAATAAGCCTGTCCAATAAAGATGCGTGCTGCACTGGAGTGCCATCCGCTCGGAGGTAGCCCCTATTTTCAAATGTACTAACCCTGCCTGTACGTTTGTCGTCACATAGGTGGAGTCACTGTACACAGTCACTTCCTGCCCTTTGTGATTCTTGTGCTGAAAAGTTAGACGGTAGCCTAGCACTTGCTACAACTTCAAACCTGCCATTTTCTCTATGCCTCACTACAGCTGCAGCAGAATACCTTTCTCTACTAATTTGATCAATTCTGGAAGAACCATCAATAAAGAGAATTTCCCCTCCTGACAAAGCTTTTTCTTTCACACGAGGTATATCATAAAATTCAACATAATTTGCACAGTCATGCACATGATCGCCTTCTGCTATTGGTTCAACTACAAATGTGGCAGGCTTCACTATTTTACATCTGACAATTTTGGTTGTTGGGTTCGAAATCATTACTTCATAGGCTGGGTCTCTCTGAGATGTCAATGTACCTTTGGGTTTTTCTAAAATGGCAACCAGAGCATGCTCCACGAAGAGAGTCATAGAGCAGCCCATAACAATGCTTGTAGACTTCTCAATTGCAGACGCGGCGGCTGCCAATGACTGTTCGTAAGGAAAGTGACCTTTAATAACTGGGTCTAGAATTCCACTGTAATATGCTAAAGGCTTGGACCCCAATGTGGTCCTCTGTATCAGTACTCCTCTCATGACTGTCACATTCGTGTGCGAAAATAAGTAAAATTCCTCGGCATAATTGGGAATTCCTAAAAACTGAACTGTACAAATAGCTTTTTTCAATTCCTCAAATCCTTCCTCCATCTCCTAAGTCCATTCTATTTTAACCTCATTCACCTTTACTTTCTTTAAAGCTTAAAAGGGTCTTGTGTATGAACTATAGTCAAACACCCAGGCTCTAACATAGTTGCATAGTCCCAAAAATGGTTGCATCTGTTTTTCTGTGTGCGGTTTTCATAATCGCCTTAGCTCTTTCAGGTGCCACCTTTCTTTCCTCATGTGAAATCAACTGTCCTATGTATAACATCTCTTCTTGACAATATTGTAGCTTCTCCTTGTCTACCTTGTATCCTTTGTCCGCCCAGTGAGATGTCCTATTGTGGGTACATGCATACCCCCGTACCTGTGAGGGGATTTCCTCCTACCACAGTGACTCCTCCTATTCTAGGTGTCAATAATTGTCCAGTGTTTGCATACTGCTGTGTCTGCATGGGGGCATGTTGCGACTGCTCATGCGGTGGATTCATTTGTGCTTGCTCTGCCTGTTGCATTCGCTGCGCTTGTGTCTGATACACTATCAGATATTGGGCAAACCCTTCCCTAGTTTGTGTGCCATATGGTGGAGGATAAGCTATCCCCACTCTTGAGAATTGGCCATTCTGTACATTCCCGTGGCTCCCACATACGCGTGCAATGTGCCCTATTATCCCGCAAGTCCAACATACAGAGGGAGGCCGCCTGACTAGTCCCCCATGGTTAAATCCTTCTTGCGCATGCGCATTCTGATTCTCATTCTGCGCATTCTGAAACCCACCTTGATTGTTTTGGAATCCACCCCTTTCTCTATAGCCCATAACTCCGCCTCACGGCATGAACCCTTTCCCTCCTTGGTCCATCGGGCACTGATTATTCGCCTGCGATGCACCCACTGCTTGCTGCATTCCCAGTCCTTCTCTGCTCGTCAATCCGCCCCTTCCAAGGTGATTTTTGACAGTTTCATCTGAACTTATTTGGCTTCCTCTATTTTCCTAGCCTTATCTAGAGGGAGGGAGGAGAGAAAAGGGGCAGGGGCGAGAGTGGCCTAGGGGGGGGCGGGCTAAGAGATGTTGTTGCAAGAAAGGCTGCAGAGGTGAGAGTGGTCAGAATGGCCTCTGTTTTGGATGTGAAGTGAGCAGCCAGGGCCGAGCAGAGGGCCTGGGTGGATGCAGTAGAGGATATTGATATTTTATTTGTATTGCGCTCGTTCACATGTGTTTCAGGATGACGCTGCCGTAGGGTTGGCCAGTTCCTTGCAGACTTTGAAAAGTTTGGCTGTGTTATTAGATGCCTCTGAGAGGCGGGCTTGAATATGGACTCTCTTTTTGGATCTTATGAGGAGTCGTATTGTCTTTGAAGAAGGCTGCAGGCCAGTTCGTCAGAGGGTAGACCTGTAGATCTCTATTTCCGTTCTGCTGCTCTGCACTTGCGTTTAAGGGCAGCCAGATCGGAGTTTTACCAAGAGTTGCACATTTTGGCAGGCATCAGCTGGACCCCCCTGACAGGGGCAAGAATGTCGAGAGTGTTGGAGCTGGAAAGGTGAAGGTTAATGAGGGCTGTGTCAGGGTGGGAGTCAGCCGCAGGAGTCGAAGGAGGTGAGTAGGTGGAGGCAAAGGCAGTCACTGACACTCTTCATAGGCCGGCAGACCTTGAAGGCGGTCGGTGGCGCAGGATGTGCCAGTGCTATAGGGGAAGAGAGCTTCAGGTGTGAAGAGAGAAGAGAGTGATCGGTCCAGGAAAGTGAGGTACTGAGAGGGATAGAGAGGGGGATGTCTGTGGAGATGAGATCATCCAAGGTATGGCCTGTGGTGTGTGTTGAAACAGAGGGTAGAATGGAGAGATGAACCTGGATGAAAAGATTATTGCAATAATACTAGTGAAGAGGCTGGAGCCGATACTCCTGCAACTTATTTATCTGGGCCAGACTGGTATTGTGGTGGGCAGGCAAACATTCGACAATTTCAAGAAGTAGTTCCACTTGATTGACAAGAATTTCAGGGAGAGCTGGCCCTATTTTGGTGCTAGATACCGAAAAGGCTTTTGACAGGGTCAACTGACCTTCCTGAAGGGGATTCTAGCAGATTCGGGGTCTGGATCCAACATTATCCAATGGATCTCTGCCATCTATGCAGAGCCCACTGCCAGAATGAGGGCTAATTGAATATTATTGGCAAACTTACCAAGGCATTTTATAGCTTTTGTTTCTTGCTAAGATATGCTGGGGCACTGTTAGCATGGAAGAATGAGACTCTGCACCTATTCATAGTCCTTGTGACGTCCAAGATGGCAGCAGACCCTCATATAGACTCATGCCTGCCCCTTGTCAAGTCACATTATCCCTATCCCATTGACCAGTCACCCAAGAGCTGGGCCCTATTGCTTAACAGCCTCCAGGCGGTGCGAAGACACTACTATAATAGACAGTCAGATGAGTTTGGTAGTGTGGGCTGTGCGACTAGTAGTTAAAGGAAGGAGTTTGATGCAGAGTGGCTAGAGAATGGAGTACTGAGAGGAGAGCAGAAGGAAATAACAGGAGGTTAGTTGGAGATGTGATGAATCCTACAGAGTCATCACTTATCCCCAGCATATAATCTTCTCCCTAGTGGCCAGGGGAAGGCAGCCACTACCTGATCCTAACCCTTGGGGCGTTATTATGAGGGAGGATCACATGGGAGGAGATGGCTGCCAGGGAGATGTGGTGACTCTGTCATGTGAGACGCAGTATTCTTCCTTTGTATGAGAAGAAGACCCTATAATTCCATAGTTCCTGATGGCATATTGTCATTATACATATATAGTTGTGAGACCTCCGCAACCTTCTTGGTAGTCACCGTAGGCAGACTACCATTCATGCCTAATATGCACATAAAACAGTGTTAACATCTCCTGCTTCTAATGGTTTTCATTTAAACAGAGATTCAAACAAAACAGCCTTAAAAAGTCTAAAACGCCTATGCACTTCAAATCCCATAAAGCCTTGAGTACTGAAACGAGGAAGATAAAGAAGGACTTAATAAGGAATGAAGGAAACATCAAACTAAATATGTGGCATAGTTATCATGATGAAAATCAGCTGTGTGGGACATTTAAACCTGGCGAATTCCTTCCATTTAGGAGAGTAGAAGGAAGCCGCAGAGCGAATGAAGTGGGACGCGGCACAGACAGCAGAAGTAGACGTGAGGAGGTGAACCATGCTGGGGTAAACAGATACTTACGAGCACCCGCTTTGAGTCACAGTGGCCCATAGAGACGTGAGACCAGGAAAGGTGTTGCAGAGGGTCCGGAGAGACAGCCAGAAGGTCTGCAGCAGTGGCGAGGCTGTTGGACGTGGTTGTGTGAAGCCGCTTCAGTTTCCATAGTTCATGAGCGTGGAGCCGACGCTGGAATGAAAGGAGGGTCTGCGAAGGCAGAGAGGTCTTCGGAAGGATACAGCTTCACTGCAGCAGCATGCCATTGTCCAGAGACACTATCAAACACTGTTGAGTCTGCCAATAAATGTTGGGGTCCACGGGCGTTCAGACAGGCATATGGACAATTAATTCTTTTGAATACCAACCAAGTAACTTAAAAAGACAGAACTTGTATAAATCCTCATGTGAGAGAGCTCAATATGGGGAAAGCTGGAGTAAATGTTATCCTCAGTAGATAAATATTAATGAAGAAGCTAAAATGCAACATTTGTAAAAGTCTCCTTATATGAGAAGTCAATTTGGGGAAAATTGGAACAAGCAAGCAAAAGAGTACTAATGAAGAAAGCCAATGTCCATAAATGAGATGTGAATATGGAGAAGTTGGGGCAAGTAGTACTTGAAGCTACAGAAGAACTGTGTTATACTTGGCAAGAAAGTAAACATTGTGAGAAGTCCTGGTTAAAGAAACACGTCAGGCAGTCATTTCTTTTGGGAAGGAGATACCTTGCAGGAGAGCAGGGGGTCTGACTGGCAGTATACCAGGTAATCCACTCATAACTTATGAAGGGAAATGACTTGGTGAAGAGATCCCTGGCAGCAGAGTAGGATATGATATGATATGGCATTTATAACGTGCCTATACACAAGTGTTTCAAGGTGCGACGAGGCACGGGAGGGGGAACAGAGGGAATACAAAGACAGTGTGACATTGAGATTGCACAAGTTCAGGGGAGGGGGAAAGGGAAAAGTGTGCGGGATACATAGGATCAACAGAACAAAATAAATAAAAATAAAAACAATAGGTAAAAAGTGCGGACAGTTTGTGGCAAGTGCAGTGGTAAGTGTAGACATCAAGTGTAAAGAGCTGGTAGGGGACTGTAGAGATACAGAAACAGTCCCCAAGTGCACGAGTTGTCCGGGAGGCAGAAAAATTGAGTACTATGTGTCATCGCAAAGAGCGGGCCCCTTCCCAAGGGGCGGCCTCAGCTTTCAGCAACTAAGCAATGTAAGCAAATAACTGGCGAGACACAGACTGATGGTAAATCAAGAGTCTTGTATTAGGCAGCCAATACACAGCATACAGAGACATCAGCGGGGAAGTAGGAACACAGCATGCGAGTAGTCTAGCAGTTTGGTACACAAGCCTCTTTCTAAGGCCCCCACCCTAGAGTGACGGTTTATATAGCATATCATAGGCAAACACTAATATGTTTCTGTGCTTTCACAATGGGGGTGTTACTTTGCACGACATTACAGACATTTGGCAAGAACTGTCTACATCTTACTTGTGACCTTGTGATGCAGCCCTGCAGGGACATCGTGTTGTATGATGAATAACCAGCATTCATAGAACCCCTTCTGTTATCATCTCCCATATACGGGGCTAATTCTAAACATGAAGAGAATACGCGGAATGGAAGGTCTGACGTGTCCTCTGCCCTAGGAGGGGCTTGGGCCTGTCCCGGGTAATGCGTGTATAGCAGGCATAGGGAGGTGACATGGAGGGTCTGAGGCCTAACTGTATGGGAGAGCCAAATATAGCATACCGTAGCATAGCAGTGCATAACATAGCATAAGAAGAATCCTACATAACCTAGCATAATAATAATCCTACCACATCAATGTTATGTACTGGGGATACAAATCTGTACCAAATCCCAGTTGTATTACAAGGCAAAACATTTGGGCCCAATTAGATGCAGGAAGTAAGGGATGTGCCATAAAAACAGAATTGCTTCTTCAAGGGTGGAGATCTATGGGACGGAAGATCATAGAATGTATTCCTGGCCAAACAAAGGGGCACCCACAAACTCAAATCCCTGTTTACAATACTGGGGAAATAAGTGCAGTTATTAGTGGCCATAATACCCAAACTCCCAACTCAATTGGTTTTTGGGAGTGAAGTACCACATTTTGATTATTTAAAATATCCAATAAGACCCAACATGATTGTCAGAAAACATCCCTTCCATATTCCCCAATTCATTCATAGGTAAAGGAAGGGTTACCATCAACAGACAGTTTGGGATTGGGAAGCCTAAACTCAGAAACCTCTTCCTTATATAGGGACGGCTGTTGGTTCTCATCAAACCAATAACTCTAGAGCGGGAGGCCAGATCTTTAGAGGAATGGCATGCAATGAATCCTATGGAGTCATCAATGATCCGCAGCCTAAAATCTCCTCGTGTGTGGCCAAGGGAAGGCAGCTGCTACCTGATCCTAGTCCTGGGGATGGTATTATAAGGGAGGATCACATGGGAGCAGGTGGCTGTCGGGCAGAAGTGGTGACTCCATCAGGAGGGACGAAGTATTGTTCCCTTATATGTGAAGAAAACCCTATAATTCCAGAGTTCCTGATGGCATATTGATATTATACAAATCCCTTCAGTTATGAGGCCTCAACACCCTTTTTGGTAGTCAACCTAGGCAGAGTACCATTCAGCTCATATGCACATAAACCACCCTCAAGATCTACTGTTGCCAATGGTTTTAATTTAAACAAAGATCCAAAACAATACAGCCTTAAAAAGTCTTAAAAACCTACGGACTTCAAATCCCATAAAGCCTCGAGTACTGAGACGAGGAAGATGAAGAAGGAGTTAATGAGCAATGAAGGAAACATCGATCTAAACATGCATGATGGAAATAAGCTGTGCTGGACATTTAAACCTGGTGAATTCCTTCCATTCAGGAGAAGAGAAGGAAGCTGCAGAGCAAGCGAAGTGGGAAGTGGCACAGACAGCAGAAGAAGACGCAGGAAGGTGCACCACGCTGGGGGCAACAGATGCTTGCCAGCACCCGCTTAGAGGCACACTCACCTGGAGAGGTGTGAGCGCCGGAAAGGTGTTGCAGAAGCTCTGGATAGACCGCCGGAGGGTCTACAGAAGCGGCGGGGCTGTTAGACAAACGGTCGTGTGAAGCTGCTTAGGGTTCCCCGGTTCATGAAGGCGGAGGCAATACTGTAACCAAAGGAGGGTCTGCGAAGCTGGAGGAGTCTTCCCAAGGATATAGCTTCACCACAGCAATGTGCTATTGTCCAGAGACGCCATCAAACGCCAGTGAGTTTGCCAATACATGTTGGGGACCCTGGTGTTTGCAGACAGGCATATGGACAATCAGTGCTCCAGATAAGATTTTGAGGTGGGAGTATTTTACTTCCTATTTTTAAACTTTGAGAGTAAATATAATTTCAAGAGAGTAAAAATGACTTTTCTCCTTTGCAAGAGAGTATAATTTATGTGACATCCAGCCGACTTGTGCAAAAACTGCATGGAAATCCTTACCAATGCGGCGGCTTTCTGCATTGTGACAGAATGCACCTTTCATTATTTCTCTTAGGTCTGGCCATTTGATCTCTCCTGTATATATTTAAATGTTAAAAACATAAAAACCTAGCCAATGACATAGTAAAGCAAGCATGAATTGTATTATGTGTTGAGGTTCGATGCAGAATTGTCTTTTGAGGCTTAAAGAAAGTCGTCATGTCCTGTAGCTATTACTACCTAATGGTATGCCAATGTTATGATACAACAGTGCAGAGAGGCAAGGGCTGCATGCTAAATTCTATACCCAAACTCATGGTCAAATTGTCATTTATATAGCGCATGTACATAGAACATGTTTATCACAATAATCTCCAAATCGAAGTTGGCACTCCTTTATCGACCTCGAAAGGATGAAAGACTGAGTTGGTCTTGCCGAGATTCAAACCTGCAACCTACAGATCACACACAGATCGCAGAAGTGAGCGCTCAATTGGCTGAGCTATCTTATTGGCTGACATCCTTCAGAGGTCCTTCAGAGGTCCTTCAGAGGTCAGTAAACTGAGTATCGACTGAGGTATAATAATCACAGTGCCTAGATGTTCGACGAACCATGCGCACATACAAATACCTATCTGGATTATCACAGAGACAGGTTTTGCTGAGTTAAAATGTAACTTTTATTTGTTTGTTTTTGAACAGGCTTGCATCTCCTGGAGAGTTAGGTTTTGGATGTTTTAATTGTAGTCTTGAAGATTTGAGAGGCTATAACACCTGTAATTGGTGTAATGACAATCACTCACCCTTAAGCAAAGACTCTGCTGCCACTGACCATTTATACTAATGTACCCCATTGGCTGCAAGGTTGAATGGTTGTAAACTAGACCATGCATACTCATCATTTTACACACTGTTTTTATAGAGTATAAATTAAATTGTAAGTGTAAAAATGATCTGCCTCCGCACGATTATGAACACAGCACAGGACCTCTGAAAAATACAATTGTGCAATACTGGTTTGCTGTCACTGGAATAAAAAGCATAATTTGATACAAAAGATTAATTCTCAATTGCAACTTAGTTTTATATTTGATTAATTATACAATCCTAAAATACTAGGAAAATAAATATGCATAGTGCTTCTGTTTGCTCCATGAGCATCTAGACACAACACAGCAAAAGCTGAATGGAAAGCAACCAATCCTTTTAACCAGGTGTGCAGTTTCCCTTTTTGAAAGGATTCAGAGAAATACATTCTATTTCAGAGGCTTTTCTCCATCGCTTGCAATTACATCCATGCCGATAAAAATCAAAAGAAGCATTCTTAACCATTACACTGCCCTGTGCTCTAACCTTGTGTGTAAATGTATGCAGGAAAATAATAAAGCTGTCATATTTACACAATTTTCATGCATAAAAAGGCCTGGTATGACTCTTATGTGGAGGTCTGTGGACAATTAAACAATTATTTTGAATACCAACAAAGTAACTTAAAAAGACAGAACTTGAATAAATCCTCATGTGAGAGGGATCAATATAGGAAAGCTGGTGTAAATGGTATCCTCAGCAGATAAATATGAAGAATCTAAACGGCAACGTTTTTACAAGTTTCCTTATATGAGAAGTCAATTTGGGGGAAATTGGAGTATTAATGTCAGTATGGGGAAATTGGAGCAAGTAGTACCAGAAGCTAAAGTGGTGTAAACAGTGAAGAAGTACAACATAGGTATGCTTGAAAAGAAAGTAAACAGTGTGAGAAGCCCTGGTAAAAAGAAAAGGCAGTCAGTTCTTTTGGGAAGGAGATACCTGGCAGGAGAGTAAACCAGGGGGATCTGCAGGACCCAAGTGAGGTTTCCCTGCAGGGGAGCATACTAGGTATTCCACAGAGAGCTTATGAACAGAAAAGACGTGGTGAAGAGATCCTTGGCAGGAGAGTATACCAGGAGATCTAAAGTCTGTATTCTTGATAAGCTTTAAAGTGGAAGAGACACTTTTTGACATCCTTACACAAACCACAATTGCTTTGAAGAGTCAAAGTCTTAAGAGAGTGTTGTGAAAATACATTTCTACTAGTTTTGGTGCACCATTGTTTGAAAAGGGCAATGTTCTCATCATCCCTAAGAAAGTCCTTAGACCATCCTTAGACCATCCTTAGAACACCATTGTTCGGCAGAGACATTTTTCATCTTTGAGAAAGTGTGGTGTGAAAGACATTTCTACCATTCTTCAAGAACTATTGTTTGAACTGAACATTTCCAATATTACATCTGAAACAATTCAGGGGAAGGGAATCACCCCTTGGGTACAAGGATTGTTTTGTTGGATTGCTAAACATAGTTTTTGCACTTATTTTTCTGAGTTTAAAGCAGAGATATTTACCTTGCACATTTTGTTGTTTACTTTTAGTGTGAGGGTCAGATACCTTTTGGACACAAGGACAGTTTGCCTAAGTTGGACGATGAGACACAGACTGATCCCTAGTTTTGATTTCATAGGCAGTGAAACTCTCATTTGGATAGGGACAGAAAGGCCTTTATCAAACCCTTTTATTTTAATAAAATGTCTAATGTTGAAACGTTGTGTCTGCCTCTCATTTCTGACCCCTCACAGAGAGTGTGAAGAAGTTTGGAGTAAGAAAGTTGTCATCAGGGGGAGAAGAGAGTTTGGAGATTGTAGGAGGTTGCCATTATATTTGTTTGTGAATGGAAGAGGTATATCAGATGAGATAAGAAGACTTTAAGAAGGAAGTTGAAAAAAGAGTATATTACCATCAGGAGGCAGAGAGGTGCAGAGGAGTGGAGGAGGTAGACCATGATAAAATTGTGCAAGCTGGGAGAAGGTTAGAGGGAGACACATATATCAAGTGTGAAATGATTCTTTTATCCCTGGGAAGTAAGCTGTGAAAAGGATGGAGGAGGAATGGTTTCAGAAAGGAAGAGAAGAGGAGGAAACATTGAAGAAAAAGAACCCTGAGAGGGACAGCTGGTTAGAAGGAAGGAGGCGGTGAAGAACCTTAGCATCTGTGACAGAGATAAGATCACTAGAGAAGTAGATATAACCACTGGGGAAGGACACTGTGCCTAATCTCGAAACAGAGAATAAGGAGGTTTTGGCAGACCAGTTCAGTCCAGGGCAGAATCTAGAACCATAGGAGAAGGTACGAGATGGTGCATTCTTGCAGGGGTCAGGGAGCGTATAAGGGCCAAAGAAAGAGTGTTCCAGGCATCAAGACCACCGAAGAGTTTTCAAGCAGGTCAGGGACTTTGGATTGTGACTCTGAGAACAGTGACAACAAGCCCTGAGCCAAAGCGGTACCTCTTCCACATAGACTTTCCGGAGGAGTTCTTCCAGCTTTTAACCACGCCTGAGAAGTGTTATCCACTGATGCCTGAGCACCAAACCCAATTGATCATGATACAAGAACCCCACAAAACCCACAACCAGAAAACAAAGACCAGAGTACTTGACTGTATTTTCAAGTTGGACCACACTGAGTCCAATGATTGGGTCTCTGCAAGGAATTCTGTATTATATTTGGAATTTAGCTGAGAGACTTCCCTCCTTTCCTGCTGAAATGGCCCTCCTCTCCTAACCTTGACTCTCACAAACCTCATCCTCAGTAGTCTCTTCCAACTCCCTCCTCCCTCCAACTGTCCCCACCTCTCCAAGTCTCTACCGCTCTCTTTTGCACAAACCTTCCCCCGATGCCCTCTCTTCTGTTCCAAATGCTTCTTTGCTCTGCTTCAAAACACCCACACGAGACCTTTTTGTTTTTGCCTTATTTCCAGCTTGCATGGAGCTGCAAAAGTGCATGATCACTGTTGCTAATAGGGAATGGTTCCTTTGACTGTGTTCTCTATTCCAGGGAAGCATGTTGCTAATGGGGATTGGTTCTCTTGACTTTGTTCCTCTATTCCAGGGGTGTAAGTCTCCTTCCCGCGGGTCACCCAAAAACCGCAGACTAAGCCTCTACCTACCTCGTGCTTCAAAAGCAGAATCGCTACAGTACTCCCACTAACCGAGTCCCTGCCAAATCCTTCTGCTTCTGTGGGATGCGTCTTGATCCCTTCCCTTTTGGAATAGACCTGAACTCCATTGTAACCACGGGTCCTGTGTTGAAGGGCCTGCTGGTATAGCTGTGTATAATTACTTGCAGGGGTTGGTACCATCTGGGCTGTGAATGTGTATGTCCCCTGCCATACGAAGTGGACTAAGTGGGGGGACTAGGGGATCCTCCTGATACTTCCCTCGGGCCCATCATCGCATGCCAGGTGGACAAACCCTTGCTCACACCACCATTCATCTCCGAAACCAAACAGGAGACTTCATCATAACTCCCAATGGGCAAAGGCAAGGACAGTAAATGCATTTTGAAAGAAGTGGTGGCCGACAGAGCTGTCCAGAGTTCTGAGAAAGTAGGAAAAGTAGGGTAAAGGCTTATGCCATGTGGTATCCAGAGCAGGCAGAGACTCGGTATAAAGTGCATTTTACTAGCAGACATTGGCCCTTATAGTAAAAGCAACTCACCTCTACTACAGAAATATCTATTTAATGGTAACTTCCCTGCCTAAGTAGTGCATGCGATACACTTACATTATTGACGCCATATAAGAGTATATCATGCGTCAATCCCCTGAATACTCAACTATAACATGAATGTGTACCTTGTTGACATGCAAGTGAATTTGGGTGCAGAGATAGCCGATGAACATATACCCTAATTGTGGTACCATGATTGGTCTAGGCTGTGGGGCCACCTGTATCCTGTGTAAATTGTCTTCATCCCATAAAACATTTGGCAAGATAACGGCAGGCTGTAAACCCTCTTCTATAAGTCCTATGAGAACTTACTGATGTTTGTGTTCTTGTAATATTAAGGTTTGAGTCTATAGAATGGATATTACTGGCACTGATCATGGTTCTTTGTGATACAGGGAACTTTGCGAGTGTGCACATCTCAGCTCTAGGAAGCATGGATGTAGATGACCCCGGAGAGAAGACAAGTAGCAATGACATCATTGGTGCTTCCCCTGGAAAAAGGAAAAGGAAGCGGAAGAACATTGCAGTGTCTGACACAGGTAATGAGGCAGCAAATGTGATGAATGATGTTGGACTGGGTGGTGGGCCATTACTGGGTTTAGCACCACAACATCACTCACATTAAGCATCTGCCTCTATAGACCCCCAACTGGATCTCCCTCTTTTAAACAAGATCACATCCCAAAATTACAGCTATCAATCTGTGCTTCAGACATCCTACCTGCCCTATTTAAAAATGGACAGTTCTTGCTTTGGGTATAGAATTGGCATTCCTTTAATTTATTTTTGCTCTGTGTCCCCCTAGGAGATGCAGGAGATGCCATGATGCCTGGTGAGTGGGGGCCTATTAGCAAGATGAGGCGGGGTGAGGCTCTTGCCATGTGAGTGTTGACAGGTGCATAAGCTATGTTGCCATAACAAATGTGTGTTATGCCTGGCTCTTCTATTGTGTGTGCTGGTTATAGGTAGTTTGTTCTCTTTACATTTCACCCCAATGCAATTTCATAATAATTGTTTCTTTGAAGATGAGATGCTATGATTGCAGTGACAGATCTGTTATCAATTGCTTGAAAACAAAATAGCTTGAAATCTTAAATTGGTGCAAATCCTTTCCTGGCCCTGTCCCTTCCTTAAGTCTAAGCTTTCCTTAACCCTAACCTTAACTCTTAGTCTAAACTCTAAAGTAACAGTAACATTCACCTGCTCATAGCCCCGAACACTGTTTTTCAGCAAGGGACAAGACCTCAAATCTTGACTGTTCCATTACCATAATGTATGTTCTGCAAAGACATTGTTTTGCAATAAAAAAATGAAAGGGACATTTATTTTGGTGAAAAATAGTAACTGGCAGGAACCTATTCATGCCACTAACGCTCTCGACAATCTCTGGGTTCTAATACTCCCTTTCTCTTCAGATACAAGCAAATTTAAAATGAACATTGATACAGAGGTCTAATCATGGTTTACGAGCTAATGAGCCTTTATTAAAAACATAATGGCCCCTCACAAGCCTACCAAATATTATAAAAATTAATTACCAAATTCATCATATCTACAACAGTGGATAACAATTCATAATTTCATACATGTTATCAGATTTATTTCCTTACACCAGAAGATTCTGAAGGCGGTCTAGCATTTTTGATATACTTTAACATGGTGCTGCATTACTCTAGAAAGTATCCTGGTTTGCTTCAAAATCAATCATTTTCAAGGTGGTCGGAACTCTCATGCACACATCTCACATACATAACATGTGGTTAATGTCGACAGCGTTGTAGTATTTACATAAATTGGCATATCTTCATTGGAGCCACACATGCGATGCACACTATTACAAAATGTGATGAAGTACCATTTCAAAATGACAGAGAGACCATCTGGGAAGTCTGATGTTCCAAATGTGGCCATGTTATCCAGCTCATGGCAGACTGAAGAAGCCCTGAGCTAGGAGAGAACAGAGTCTTGCTTTGGTGAAGAAGCTGTGCACAGTGTGGAGGCTGCACCTGGTAAAACATCGACGTAAAAGAGGGAAATGCTACAATGCTGCTATGGAAACGATGGAAGATCTGAGTAACAAGGCTGTGGTGGCTTTACAAAGGCCATGACCAGAAGGCCTACTGGATATCCAACACAGGGCTGGTGAACACTTAGAACAATGTGAAATGTAACCCTGCTTAAAGGAAAGCAACCAGAGTAATGCTGAATGCTGGGAAGAGTGGAATATGTCTCAGGGACTTGAACTGTTGGGCCCACATGTGTGAAGAGGCACTGAGCTGACGATTGTTCAAATGGAGGTGAGAGAGAAAGCAGCGGATGCATACCCAAAACAAGGGTCAGAAGACAGAATAGAGCAAAGATATTTGAGAACGAGTCCACTCAGGATAAACAATAGTCAAAACATTAGGGCTGCGCCTCAATATGGTGCAAAAGGCCCTAGAGCACATTGGAAGAGGGAACATTGAGACAGTGATTATGATGACAAACACTGCATGCTAGGACAGAAAGTGCAAGTTCTGAGAGAAGACCGATCAAATCAACAAGATCAGAAACACTGCATACTGCGTCTCAGTGTGTTGTCCTTGAATATTCTGATTAAATCATTGCAACCAGAAACCTTGCTTCCTGGGACTTCGAGTGAAAATTCCTAACAAACCCTGAAAAGCCATATAAAGAAAGAATGATATGCACTGGGGCTCTTTGTGGGGATTGTCCCAGCGAGAGGGATCAAGGATAGCTTAGGGGCAATGCGCTCGCTTTGGAAGCAAGACGACGTGGAGCAACACAGGTTTGATCCCCAGGTCCGTGCTTAGAAACCTCTGGGTATTAAGCGTGTTATAAATAACCAATTAGAATATAATTATATAATAACAAAGGTCTCTACTTGCAGTTGTCAAGCACAGCATCACATCTGCTTTGCACACATGTTCTCTAGTTTGATGCTTCTGGGTCAGTGTCTAGTTGACGTGTTGGTACCGGGCCCCTAGTTCAGTGTTCCAGTGTGCTGATGTTTTAGGAGTTTGGTTGTCAAATCTAGCCCCAAAACCCCTCTTCATTGGTACGTGGCAGGGCACTCTGAGGATGGCTCCCTACACCACAAAATGACTTCCTTGATTTAACATAGCATAAGGACACAGAGGCCGCTGGCTTGGTAAAGCCTGGGCAGGATTGTATCAGACCCATCAGATGTACCAACAAGAATTTCCATAACAACCGAAAAAAAAATTCAAAACATGCTGGAGAGCCTATCGCCAGTAACTGAAGAGGATGCGCAATCCGTGATATTTAATTTGACTAATATACCACTCTCTCAGGCTGAATCCAATTTGTTATGTAATGGCCTCTCATTTGCACCTAGTCAGTCTCTACCCAATATTTTATTAGAAAGAGAGATACAACGATCTTTGCGGAAAATTAGTCTGAGGATTTACTTTGATAATTCTAGTACCACTGACATAGCTTACTCCCCTTTCATGTTAAATTATCCTTTTTGCCACCCACTTAAGATATGCCAAAAGATTGTTGACTTTTGAATCAGTGATCACTACTGGGCTTACTGGTATTTTGTCAGCCAATTGATTTATTAGATTCAATTTACCCAAGCTAGAATGTCAGGCTTTACAGAAAATTCTAAATGCCGTCTTTGTCATGAAGCCTGCCAACAAGGGCAGCAGAATAGTGATCCAAACTACTGAAGATTATGATAAAGAGGATTTCAGTCAGTTGTCTAATTTCATGTATTATCTTCAGATTTCAAAGGACTGTACACCGCAGTTGACTATTACTAGTCATGATATCACTGATAAAGTTTACAAAGAAGGGATCGCAAACTCTCAAGATTATACGTTTCTTAATCCTGAATCACAGAGGATTCCTGCTTTTTACCTGTCATCAAAAGTTCACAAATCTGTTGTTGTGCCTCCATGTTGTCCCATTGTGTCTGCTTGTGCATCACTATTAGAACCAATCTCAAAAAAATGTTAATTCTTTCATCAGGTACATTTCGATGTTAGCAGATTCATATCTGGAAGATTCACGAGATGTGATAAATTTGGTAGAACACATGCCTTTCAATTCATCTACTGATTGGTTGGTTACCTCAGCCTCATTACAAGTTGGCCGGTCCGGAAACACTCCAAGTCTGCCAGTAGGGACTCTGATCTACCAGCAGGCCTGACCTGCCATTATATCAGGCCCCTACCAGCAGATACATGCCGGAATCACCAGCACTGTTACGAACAGTGCTGGTGAATCAAGCAACCCCATCCCATGGAGTCCGGACTCCATGCAATGGAGAGTTACCAGCGTCTCTGCCGCCCAAAATATCTTTGTAATACCGGGATATCTGGCAGCAGAGACAGTACAGTAGTTCCCCGGTATCCCACCGGAATTACTGGGGGGATACCGGCGAACTCATAATGAGCCCTAAAGAGTCTTTGTATACCAACATCCCACAAAAAGATGCTTCTGCTAAAATATGGCTGATCGCCATAACCAGCCTGGTTCATGTAATATTCCATATAGGCCCCGGGGTCTCCATAGTTCTTCACCACAGCTATTATAACGTTGTTTTATTAGTCTTTCAGCTGGAGCAGTCAGAAGTGCAACCGTAGCCAGATTCTTGCATATTTAAATGATACAAACTGCCCCTGGTCGTCTCTTATCTGTATGTTGATGGTGTTGAAATGGTTTTTACACACAAGGACGTAATCAGGCTTGTTGTATTGAATGTTCACAATATCGTTGTTGTTCCCTTTAATCTCCACGGTTCTAAGCAGCGGGCATAGCTATCCCCACCCTCTGATACTCCACGATATCGCTGTAAAGCAGTAAGCTATTAAAAAAACCTGTTAATATCAGTGCAGATATTGTCCCATGGTTCTTTACTTCCAATGTGTTGCATGCTTACCAATATGTTACACAGTCTTCCCATTGTTGAAAACCTAACAGATGCATCCGGCCCCTGTAAAAAAATGTTCTGCTGAGGAGAGTCTAGGTGTAGCTTTGTATCGCTGTACTCGGGTATGATTGATACTGCTTTGTTGATGACTCTGACAAGTTCCTGTATATTTGGATAATGCCGCTCATGGAACCTGCCCGGCCAGAGCTTTGGAGAGTGTGTTTGTTTTATGTTAAACGTGGCTTCCCCTGGGGCTAAAGTGTCCCCCGATTGGATATACTGAACTTCAGGGAGCACCACCATCCATTGCCCCATGCAAATATGTTTGGCCAGCTTCACAGTGAAGTTGCATATTTTGTTCCCTGGGAATGTCTCAGCTGAAACGTTGCTGGGGAGCATAATATAAAAAGGTGCAGACTCCATGCCGCCCTATTTCACACCCGTGGCCTCTAGGAATCCAGCGGGCACTATGAGAAATCTGAGGGCATTCTCACATTTAGCCCTCTGAGTACCCCCTCCCAGGTAACCAAGGCTGGCAGATCCTAACCCCCGGGGTTGGATTTACAAGGGAGGATCACTTTGGTGTAAGGTCCTTGAAGAGCAGGAGTGCGGTTCCCTTAGACAAGGTATGGTATCCCCCTTTCCTGAGACTGGCCTACCCTATTTCCCCTCAGCCTTAATGGGTTACTATCACTCCCAACCCATCCTTTTCCACCAAGTACTGAAACAAGGAAGAGGAGACTAGGAGTAATACCCACTTCCTATCTTAAAAACCACTCTGGTACTGGGACAAAGTAGATGCATACAGAACACTCTAAAGGTCAGGCAGGTCCCTTTAAATATGGTCAGACATGTCCCATAAATAAGCTGTATAGAGGTCAGGCAATTGGACTTACTGACCCATACCTGTAGACCCTTTATACTCCCAGGGAGTATAAGAGGTGGGGCTGCATACTGGAGCAGAGAAAAACTGCTGAAGTGGGAATGTCACATGAACTCGCTGCAGGTGTGGCAAAACAGCAGCAGGAGTGGTGTAGTATCAGCAAGAGCTGTGGCAGACCATGGGGAACGAAGTGTGCCGAGACCGAGAGACCTAAAAGGTTGGAATCCAGTCTTGTGATTGGCAGTAAAACCTGCGTTCCTAGAGGGCATGCAGCGGCAAGCAGTGTTGAGCGGGCAATTCCCAGAGTCCTGTAGGACATTGCTTGTAATCTCCCAGAGTTGGAAACACGCCAGAGACACATAGGGGCAGTTTGCAGGCCCTGGTAGCAGTGGAAGAAGAGGAAAACTACAGTCGGCAGTGTCGCAGTGTGAACAGAAGCAAACTCAAGTATCAGTGAGTTTCTACTTAGAAAGAGACACCAGCCGTTCTGCACATGAATGTGATCGCTTAGTGACACTGTAGTAACCAGGCTGTAGACATTGTGGAACAATTCTGTACCGACAAACTGTAACTGCGAGCTAACATGAAGTAGCAAACCACTGGCAAGTCTTGTACGCGAACTGAAACAAAGTTACAACTCATTGTTAAAGTAACTGGCAAATTGTATAAAGAAGGAGTCACTCACGAATGAACTTTTCACTATTGAACACACTGAATCTCCATGGTTAAAGCACTTAAAGGGGATTTTACTACAATAGAGTAGAAACCAACCCTTAAGAGGAACCAAGAAAGCTTATAACCTGATCATAGGAAATATTGGAAATGCTGGTATGGGTGATATTGTGAAGTAGAATGCAAAAACCAGTAAGATTCAAAAGCCAGGAGGTTGTGAGAAGCCAAAACCTATGCAAGCCATATTGAATACCGAACTGAAAGAAAATTGCTATTTGAGTAAACCAAAGTCAAATAGACATATTGAATGGCACACTAATAGCAAACCACACTGTGAGCCAAACTGAAGGTATGTGAAGGAGTGAAACGTTGTTTGAGCATCAAAACTGCCAAAGTGAGAAAGGCTGTCTGAATATAGTAATGGTAATCGAGAGGAAGAGTTACAAGTGCATGACAAGCCAAGAACTGCATTGAAAATTATTACAAGGAATCTAAGTGTGAACATTGAAAAACCCAAGGCAGAAGAGTCTGTAAGGGGCGCAGCAGCTTTGGGCAGACGTATGGTTACGTGGCCTGTGATGGTTGGACTGTGGGGTCTAACAACTGCGCCTAAGACCAGGTAGTCTCCTATTGTGAACTTTTACAGACACCAGAAATCAAGCCAAGGAAAAGTATGGTGTTACTGGTGTTACTGGTTGCGTGACCTGTGATGGGTGGACCCTGTGGTCTGACAAATGCGCCTAGACCTGGAAACCCTGAGTGAAGAATAAACTGTAAAGAACTGTGAAATAATTGGTGAAGCAGACCAGAAGGTGGATCAAACAGAGCCAATGTTTTCTTTTGAACTTTGAAGCAGAGGAAACCAGCGTTAGTGCTATGTTGAAGTCTGTGGGAAGGGAACCCTGAGATTAAACCAACAGGAGAACTCTGTCTTGGGGAAGGGAATCCCAAGATCTTTTTATTTGTGAACTGTGGTCCAGTTGAACGTGGAGAAGGTAATTGCATAACTTTATTGAAGTCAACCTCTTATGGAACTATACTAAACTTGGGGGATAGAGAACACAAGAAGAACACAAGCTGAGAGCATCTGGGGCTTTATTTTAGAACACTTATGGGTTTGCTAAGACGATTCCCACATCATGTTCACCATGGTTACTATAGTTGTGAGGGCACGCATAGGTTTTGACACGGACAGACTTTTATTTTAGACCTGTAGACAGACATTTCTTAGTTTTCTTTAGGCAGGGAAAATCCCACCATAGCATAGGGAAAGTTAGGCATTATGCCATTCTGATTATTAATAAAGCTTTGTTTAGAAATATATATCTGTTGTCTGTGTCATCTCTCTTGATACTATGCCTGTCTCACAGCATCCAACTGTTGAATTTGTCTGGCCACCTTAGCCATTTGACTAGATATTGTTTTCCGGTTCCACAACCTTTACTCAATATGATTTTATTGATTCTATAAACTTGCTGTTGGTCTTTGCTAACTTTCTGGATCTGGTCCCTGTAAAAAACACCCTTGAACACTCTCCCGTGAATAATTAATTAGTTTGTATATATATATATATATATATATATATATATATATATATAGAGGCCCTCCCTTTGAGTCACTTCATCTACGATATAAATCTCATCAGTGTAGTTCTGCTCATATCCCTTTGTAAAGACGGGCTTGTGTTTTGAGATCTGCACATGATTCCCCTATTTAAGGGGCATAAGTATCGTCTTTTTAATAAGTCTTTAGCCGTACAATTTTTTCCAGACTTCCAGGGAATTCTGGGGCGTTACAGCAGCGGGGGTGGTTTTAATAGATCTATGATCCGTGTTGTTATGCACATTTATAAATGCAAGTCAGACCTCCTCATATCTACGGGTGTTTTAGCCATGAACAAATCACCACAGCCGCGTTTTAATAGTTTACATAAAACGTTCTACAATGGATGCTTTAACTTGGGAGTGTGTTAACAAATGATGCACCCCATGCTGCTTTAGAATACCCTGTGGCGGCTTATTTAAAAACTCCTTACCGAAGTCCATCTGTAGTTTAGCAGGAACTCGGCCTTGGTTAATGTTGCGTTTAAAATCCGTTGCCACAGTGTGACTCGTCTTGTTCTTTAAAACCTCAACATAGGTATATTTTGATAGAATGTCGATGATGGCTAGAATATAGCGGACACCATTGTTGTCTTCACAGAACTGGCTCATTGTTGATCGAGGTCAGATTCCATGGTCTTTCGCCTTTTAAAATGTTCTTGGACTGGCTTATGTAGGCCTCCTTCCCTGAAAGCTACGTCTTGACCGCTCCCTGTGACACCTTCTCACCATCGGTTCGCAGTTTACTGCACATGCTGTCAACCACTCCATAGCTACCAAAGCCTCCTTCATCATGATATATTTTTGACAGCTTCATGCCAGATATGTTCACCCATAAACACTCGACATAAAGACGCAACCAGGTTTTATACACAAAAGATTTTTATTAACATTAAAAACATGTAATTGTATGAAAAATGTATTCGCATTAAAATACTAGAACAATCGGTCCTGCTACAGGCTCCGTAGTACATGCGATTACTGCGCACATTGCAAGCCACTGCCTCGATAATCTCACATGTCGACATTCCATCAGGCGCTCAATTAGATATACTTTATCCCCGCCCGTTTGGGAACTGTTTTCTCAATGATGTTTCTAACAGCCATCTGACACACGGGTCTGAACTGCTTCATTTTCAAAAAGGTTATTCACTGATTCTATAGCCCATAATGTTTTTCGCACGCATTGTTCAGCCCCTATGCCAATCCTTATCTGTTTTAGCAGCTGTGTCAAGTGCAGCAAATCTACTAGTCGTTTAGTGCTCAACACGTAACATATTTTATGTAGCGAATGATCTGCATAAGATATTTCCAAACATTTGTGAGCATCCTGCTCGGGATCATCAGTTTTATGTCCGTGGCACCATCTGTAAAAGTGTTGTTATAAACATGCCCAAGCCACTATAGCCGTAAACCCTTGGGTAACCCGAATATCAATGCGTGAGAGAACCGCTGAATCTGTATCTTTCTCCATTAGCGAGATGCAATCCTTACACTGACTGTTATCCCCTGGGCTTTCAATTCATTTTGAACATTTGAACAGCAAGCACAGTGAATAATAACATTGGGGCTCGTTACGAGTCCGGTGGTAGCCGTGCCGGTAAAACCGCAGGCTGCTGCCAGACCCTTAGTGATTAACCAGTGCTGGACTTGCCGGATTAACTGGGGCATTACAGCCCCGGTGGTCCGGTAAATCCGGCGCCGTCAATTCTCTTAATCCCCTCTCCCGTAAAGTCACATAAGACTCCATGGGAATGGGGACCACGGAAACACTGGCACTATTAATAACGGTGCCAGTGCTTCTATGAAAGTCAGTCCTGGCAGGTGGCAGGTGGAACAGCACCCGCCAGCAGACTCGTAGTTTGCCGGTCCTGAAACAGGCTTAGTTTACTGCCTTTCCAAAAGGATACTTGTATAAAGTGCCGAGACATCCATGGTAACGAGCCACGAATCAGATTCCCAGAAGATTGTGTCCAATTGTTGATAATATGTTTGGTGTCTCTGATATAGGAAGACAATGATATTGCTAGTGGTTGAAGCTGGTGATCAATGTATTCTAATATGTGCTTTGTGAAGGAATCGATACTGTTAATGATGGTTGACAGACTGGTATGTCTGTAAAAGGTTTATGGATTTTAGGTAGAAAATAAATTGTTGAAATGATTGGAAATGGTGTGATCATGTACTACTATAGCAATATCATTGTCTTCCTATGTCAGAGATACCAAACATATTATCCAACAATTGGACACAATCTTCTGGGAATCGGATTTTTGGCTCGTTACCATGGATGTCTCGGCACTTTATACAAGTATCCTTCACACCAAAGGCCTACAAACAACTGATTATTTTCTGAAAATGAGATCCATTTCAAATCAAGACCAAAACAATATGATGCTTGAAATACTGCATTTTACTCTGAGCAACAACATTTTAATTTTCAATAAGCAATTATAGAAGCAGACCCAAGGGACCGCCATGGGTGCCAAGTTTGCCCCATCGTATGCCAATCTTTACATGGGGCACTATGAGCATGCATGGCGGCATCCCTCCTTTAAAGATAACAACAATGTCATATTTTGGGCACGGTACATTGATGAAATTATCATGATTTGGAAAGGCAACACAACCCAACTTCACCAATATTTTGAGCACCTCAACAATAACACCTATAATCTCAAAGTAACCACTCAATACAGTCAAGTATCAATCAGCTTTCTGGATATCAACCTCTATATACAAGATAACAGGATACACACAACTCTATATATCAAGCCGACTGCAGCAAATAGTACTCTACATGCGACCAGCAATCATCCCAGGCATATAATCAATAATATTCCTTTTTGGAGAGATGCTCAGAGTCAAACGTAATGGCACAACCGGGCAGGAATTCCACAAACATGTATCCAACACTATATAAAACTTCAAAGCACGAGTATACAGCTAGACTTTAATCCAGAAAAGCTTTCAAAAAACATCTACCAGAACTAGAGCACAACTCTTGCAAGACAAAAAACCCATGTGGAACTTGGTAAAACACAGAGAACAAGATTTATAACCACATACAGCACTAACAACCATGTGATCAATCCAATTCTATCCATAAATTTGAACATTTTACAAGTGGACAACGATTTAAACACATTTTTGGACGACCATCCGACTATCACATTTTGTAAATCCCGTAGTCTTAAGGATCAACTCAGTCCATCACATTACCAACATCAACAAGAAACACCAGCATCTATGTGGCTAAAACCACCAGCACTATGGAATTACAAGTGTGGTAACTGCCAGCTTTGCAAATATTCTGATCATGGGAAAAAGAATATCATATTACCCAATGGTAAAAAGGTTGACATAAAGAGGTTCATTAACTGTAACAGTACCTATAGCATCCGTTGTGTATGTAATAAGTTATACATAGGGAGTACTATCAGGAAATTAAAAATCAGAATTGGCGAGCACAACAGAGAAATTAACAACAAGGACATAAGATCACCGTTAGCAGTGCACTACTTAGCTCAGCACCAAACACAACAGCTTGACTTACTAACATTTTTTGGCATCACAAAGATAACTGCTTCAGCAAGAGAAGGCAATTTGGAATAGATCGTACGGAAAAAGGAAGCGAAATGGATATGTACCATGGACTTGTGCTACTCTGGTCTGAATTCTGACCAGGAACTTTATCATTTTCTTTGCATTATTATGTTTGATTCTAATATACCCTTGAGAATTATTTTTTTTGTAAGAACAATACGAATATTTTTGTTATTAATATGTTAATGCACACAGGTAATAAATTTAAGTATGTTCAGCATTCCTCCAAACTCAGAAGAAACATTAGGGTCTTCGCTTTTGCATTTTAGCAGAATATTGTGTATTTACTGACATAATGCTTGCACAAAAAAGCCTAAGACAAAACCAACTTCAGGGGCACATAATTATTAACTAATTTCTAATCTTTAGCACAATTTAGACCCATGAATTTTTATTTTTCAACAAGGATGTGGTTCTCAATCCAAAATGGCGACCGCTTGCACGCGAATGACATCATCGCGCAGGTTTACGTGAAGATGTCATTGCGTCGCATAAATTACGTCCGATTGCCATAAAATACATGGCAATCGTACCTTTGCGCTCTACACCTAAAGCAGCATCCTGCTTTTAAGATAAGCACTAGACAAAAAAACACGTTACCATTTCTCACTTAGAATCTAGAACCAGTATAATATTCTTTTGATTAAGGCAAATAGGAAACCTTCTGGACCATTTAAAACTAGAACAATTTGCTTTATGATACAGGGAACTGAATTTGTGAATATAGCAGCTTACCCATGGTCCTGGTCTTCACGTGACAATTAGTGAGTACATTTCTTTAGAGTGATAATTGATATAAAATAAGAATTTAAATGTGTCCCTACAACATGCTTCTGTCATGGTTTGCAGGCATTTAAAAATACATGATGCTAATTTTGGACTTTCTTCATTTTCTTCAATTGACTAACACAATAAACAGAAATGAATGTATAACCACCTCAACAACACAAAAAAAGATTAAGTACTGTACCTCCTGAAGAACTGCCTTACATGACAGGTGGGGAAACACGTGTCGAGGTTCAAAGTTTGACACAACTGAATATTCATTGTTGCTTTTGGCATGAAGTTCAACCATTAGACATAATGAAACAATCAGGAACCTTCAGTGAAATCAACTGAGGTTCAAAGTTTCAAAAAAAAAAAAAAGCACCTGTGGACACTTTGAAATAATCAGTGCATTAAATTGACCAACTTAACCTCTTACCTGTGTTGATTCTTTTTCAACTTAGAGTCAGCGCAACTTGAGACTTGCATCTTTTTGCAAGCTGTTTTCATATCCTGACCAGTTTCAGGATACTGTCTCAGTTAGCAGCTAACTCTTTCACCAATCATAGCAAACATAAGTTAAGCGCTCTAGCTGTTTTCAAGACTGGACTATTTCTATTCCTTAAAATGTATAACCGCTTCCTATCACCCCAGGGCCGAACCCCCTGTGACGGCATCACTGTGTCCTTCTGCAAAACCTTAGATTCACAGTCCCTGTCTTGAGAGCTCACTTCACTCTCGACCAAGCAACATCGTCGACCGCTGCTCCCATCTTTATATTGATTTTATATAAAATGTATATTCACTTATATCAAATAATATAAAATATTTACACTTTATATCAAATATGCAGTTGATATAAAATCGATAGGAAAAAAATGTGTATATCAAATTTATATTAAGTTTATATCAAAGCATATCAAAAGGGGGATGGACTAAGACAGGAAACAGGGGCCGTGCCCACCTGTCAAAATGTTGATGGAGACAAAAGAGGGCCCCTTCTACTACTCATGTGATCTCCACTAACTACCAGGTAATTTTGCTGTTCCTTGAGACAAACTTTGTTGCCTATTGTACTCTCTGCTATTACTGGAGTTAATGATTAGTTTCATTTAATGTTAGAATAACATATACAACTAAGAAGTGTTACTGGTCCAGACTTTTAATGAGAGGTGATGTACAGGTATACATTTCAGTTAAATAAGATTCCTTTGCTCTGCAAATTAGTTCACTCTCTATGTCCATTCGGTAATTATATGTTTTCGATAATTTTTTTGTTTCTGAATCTGGCACTGAGGAAGAAGAGGCCCCCACTGGCTCTTTGTTGAGTAAACTAGTAAACCCCCACTGGAATCATGCATGTGAAATGAATACATTGTTCTTCCATCAGTGGATTGGGAGCTGTTTGTCGAAAGGGTTGAATGTATCATTAGACCCCACATTTTTAACAGTTGGTTATTTTTCTTATGATTATGTGCTACTTGTTGGCTTATTTAGTATAACCTCACTATTAGACTAGCAAGATGTTCTATCAACCTTGATCACCCCTCCTAGCAAGTCTTGCACATTAATATTCCATTGAACTTTAGGAATTGTTTGCACGGTTGCACTTTACACAGATGTAGGAAAATGATACTGCTGTGCTGTTTTGCCTTGTTATGTCTTTTCGTACTCTTGCAGTATTGTATTAATTTTGAACATATGTATTGAATGTAATAATATCCATGTATGTGAACTATTATCAACACCATCATTGCATCGAAGAATTTGGTTATGGTCTTGACTAATAAATTGTGTTGGTAATTACGGTTTAGCAGGGTGTGAATTTTGAGTCATAATAAGTGAGGTCTGTGCCCCCAGGAAAGAGTAATGATTGTATGAGCGTTTGTTTTGAAATCAATTTGTGAGCCATATTGGCTCTAACTACGAAGATTGTGTGTCTTTTTATAGGGACCATGTGTAGCACTGGCAGAGGAACCATGTGAACATGGTAATTAAATGGAGATAAATGAAGATGTTGAAGCAGGTACCCAGATGGAATGCTGGCAAAAATAACCAATGGGGTCAGGAAGACTGAAGATACAGAGCCAGACCAGGAACATGCAGGAAGACAAATGGCTGATCCAAAGAGTAGGGTAAGAGAAAATAGCAAAAGGCAAGAAACAGACTGGAGAGAGCAGACGAAATGTAGCAGTCAATACAGGAAGAGAAGAAGCCACTGATTTGTCTTTGCTTACAGGACGGCGTAATGCCTCTGCTTTTGTTTACTCTCCCTTTCGCATTCACACTATGAAAGACACAGGGCCAGAGACCTTGTGAACCTTTCTTTATTCTCTCCTACATCAAACTTTTGCTTTCCTCCTTCGCCCCTCATCTTCCTCCTTCTCCTCCCATCTTGCCAGTGTCCCTTTTCTTAAGGACGTTCTTTATTTAGGGTTGCACTGCATTGTTGGGATACAACATCTTCCCCCCACTTATGCCAAACTGCTTTATCATGTGTTTGGCCTGTCTCTGGTATTCTCATGTGCCTTTGACCTCTAGTGCCACACATCTTCATATACGACACATTCTTCTGGCCATCATGCATACTCTCAGTAGAACTGTCCGGTTGTTCACCTTCCATTTCAAGCTCTCTTATGTGTATATCCTCTAACGCTCTGATCATTCATCTTTGTCGGTGTGGCGTAGATCTTGGCTGGTGGAGCGCTCCTTCCCTGCATACTTCTTGGAGGTGATTCTCTCTCCCGCATCTGGTGCGCTGTCGTCCTATCGTTGGGCACGGGTCAATGCGCGGGAATGACAAACCACACCTGCAACACATGCGTTCGCCCAGGTCTTGTTGGGGTGTGTATTGACACCGTATTCTGTCCCTGCTATATTGATCTCATGGCACTCCGGTGTGTTCTGCTTGTATAGTGGCAATCCTCTCACGCTCCTTCGGTCCTTCTATTTCCATTGCTTGGACCGCCTCCCTTTCATAGGTGCATGTTAACTCTAGTATTTCTTCTAATGGACGTTTTCTTTTTTAAAAGGTGCTTTTCGAAGTACAGATGAGGTGCAGCCCTCTATTATCCTCTGGTGTATCACTTCATCGTCTGAGAACTTATTTCGTCATCTAATGACAAACCCATCGACCGATTCGTGAGGTAGCTGAATGCATTTGTTGAAAATCTCTGCTCGGTTGCATCACTAGTTTTATGTTGAGGGCAGTGACGGCCAGCTCGTACGTTGTTTTGTCCTGTGGCGGGATTGTTTTCGGTTTCCTTTTACCTCTTTTCCCACTAAGTTAGTAAATATATTCAGGAGTGCTGGTGATTTGCTGTCCCCTAATACCTTTACAAAGTCAGCAAACTCCTCTAGCCACTCTTCACATTTGGGACCCCTGTCCTGTTGTGGCAGAAGTTGGAATGGTTGGGGTCTTCTCAGAAATGCAGCTCTGGATGCATAAGTTGTTTGGCTCATCTCCTCTTTCACTGTTCCCCTTCCATTTTTGTTAGTTGGTGAGCCTCTCTTGTTCGCTGGTGTCACTCGCGGCTCTTGTGCTTTTGCTCCTTCTTTATTCTTCTTTCCTGTGTCTCCCCTTGCCCAATCAGTGAGGGCGTGTTGTCTGTATCCGTATTTTCAGCTGCTGGGGTTTTGGAAGCACTCAGCCATTCTGCAGAAGTCCTCTGTGGGCTGGCTGCAGTCTTTGCTTTTGGTCATGGCTTCTCCCTTTGTTGTGTAGGAATGGTGTCCCCAAGTAGTTTCGGATTAGGGTTGCCACTATTTTCATTGGAATTGGTGGGGTATGACGTGCCGATATCGGCGTAGCCCAGACACGTGATGAGAAATACATGAGGACTCAGCCGGTTCATGTAACCGTCATAGATGAGGTAGGGCAAGAACTCAATAAATAACCACACTGGACGCAGTGTACTTCTTTACCTCTTTATTTCTTCCTACAAACTAAACGTCCCTCTTCTTCCCGCCTCCCCTCCTCATGCCCCTCCCTTTCCCGTTTCGGCTTTTGCTTTCCCCTTAAAGGGGTAGACATCCTTTTTCCCTCGCAACACCCCCCCTTACTTATCAAGTAAGTTCAGTGTCTACATTTCCTCAATGAGACGGGTGGGTATGCTTGTGACTCT
This sequence comes from Ambystoma mexicanum, assembly GCF_040938575.1. Classification (NCBI taxonomy): domain Eukaryota; kingdom Metazoa; phylum Chordata; class Amphibia; order Caudata; family Ambystomatidae; genus Ambystoma; species Ambystoma mexicanum. The sequence goes on from NC_090934.1 coordinate 235,677,525, forward strand.
TTGGGGCCGACTGGCCGGATCACGTCTTTCGTCCTCCTGGTCTGTTGGTGTGGGGACCTCTGGTGGCTTGGGGGTGTCCCTTGCCCTTTGGCTCTTCCTCTTCGAGTGGTGTGTCCTCGTCCGTGTCCTCCTGCAACATTCTTCGGAAGAACAACGCGTTCTGTGTTATTTCACCATGGTCTCCCACGGCGGTGATCATTGGTCCCTTGACTTCAGTTACTGCCAGGGGCTCGGGCCGGTATCTCGAATCAGTCTTCCTGGACTGGACCTGCCGTACGAGCACAATCTCTCCAACCGGAATTTGCGGCTCTCCGCTTTCGGTCAGCCCACTCGTTGGCCTTTTGTCTTTTCTCAGCTTCTTGTCGTCTTATTTCGTCATCCTCTGCCGAGGTGTAGTCCTCCAGTTGTGGAAGCCGGGGTCGCGATTTGTATTTGATCATGAGTTCTGCCGGAGTCCGGTCGGTTGCCTCATGGGGAGTGTGTCGATAGCTTCATAGTTTTTGTGAGATGGCTTGTGGCATGGAGGTCTGGTCCGTTGCTGCTTTTTGGTGTGTGCGCTTGATGTTTGCCATGAAGCATTCCACCATGCCGTTGGCTTGTGGCCACAGTGGAGTTATTCTTTGGTGGTGGAATCCAAGGTGTTCTGCGAATTTCTTGAATTCGTGGTCTTGGAATGGGGACCCATTATTGGTTTTCACTGTGTTCGGGATGCCCCACTCGCTGAACAGTTCATCTATTGTGGCTACTACTTGATGGAACACCGTAGACTGCATGTGTTTTACCAGGGGGAATCTGGAGTATTCATCGATTGCCACTAGGAGGTGGCCTCCTTCTTCCAGTGGGCCATAGAAGTCCAGTGCTACACGTTGCCAGGGTCCCTCTGGGAGTGGGACTGTTTGCAGTGGGCATGGCGGTGGGTTGGCTGCATTTACTTGGCATGGGTTGCAGTGTCTCAATATGTCGTTAACAATGGTGTCCTTGTGGGGGATCCAGACCTGGTTGTGTAATATCTTTTTCGTGTTGGCTATGCCGTTGGCTTGTGGCCACAGTGGAGTTATTCTTTGGTGGTGGAATCCAAGATGTGCTGCGAATTTCTTGAATTCGTGGTCTTGGAATGGGGACCCATTATTGGTTTTCACTGTGTTCGGGATGCCCCACTCGCTGAACAGTTCATCTATTGTGGCTACTACTTGACTACTCTCAATATGTCGTTAACAATGGTGTCCTTGTGGGGGAGGCAGACCTGGTTGCGTAATATCTTTTTCGTGTTGGCTATGCCGCGGTGTCCCTTGTGTGCGATCATGACGAGGGGTTTCCTGAGACTCTTGGGGGCCACTAGTCGGTTTCCTCTGAGTAGTGTTCCTTGGCTTGTCGTGGTTATTTCGTTGTGTATTTTCTCTATTTTTGCCAGGTCTCTCCTGTCTACTTTCCCCCTGTCCCCCGGATCAAAGTGTTCCTTCGCCGCTTGTCTCCACTTGTTTGTGCTTGTGAGTTGGACAGTTGCCCTGATGATGGTGTCTGCTCTGCTCCTTTCTGCGAACAGTTGTGCTGTGATTGCTGGGGGAAGGGCGTTCCGTGACAGGTATGCAACGTATTCCTCTGCTTCTCCTTGCATTCCTGTGTCAGGGGCTCTGTCCGGGTGCCTTGACAGGTAATCGGCGGGGTTGGCTTCAATCCCAGGTTTGTGGATGATGGTGTAGTCGTACTCCTGGAGGCGGATACCCCATCGTTTGATGCGTGGCGGCATCTTTATCCTGGGTTACCAAACAGGGCTAGTAGGGCTTCATGGTCGGTAATCAGTGTGAAGGTCCGTCCGATGACGAAGTGGTGGAATTTTTCTACACACCCATACGGCTGCTAGACTCTTATGTTCAGCCTGTGAGTAGGCTTGCTTGGTGGTGGCTGGCGTATGCAACTATGTGGGTTTGAGTGCCTTGTTGCGGGTTGGTTTGGGTCAGAATCGCTCCCAGTCCTACTGGGCTGGCATCCCCGATTATTTCTGTGTGCCATCGTGGTTTGAAGTACGCCAGCTGTCGGTTGGTCGCGAGTTCTCGTTTGATTGAGGAGAACGCTTGCTGGCACAGGTCTGTCCAGGTGAAAGGTTTATCCTTCTTCAGCAGTTGCTGTAGTGGGTCGGTGAGTGTCGCATAGCGGGGGAGGTATTGTGCCCAATACCCTGCCATGCCCAGGAATGAGCGTAGTTCGGATACATACTTTGGGCATGTTAGGTTCACAATGGCACTTATTTTGTCCGGATCAGCTTTGATGCCTTGGTCCGAAAAGGTGTGGCCAAAGAAACATAGGCTGTGAGTGTTGACTTTGCACTTCAAGCCATTGAGCGTGAGGCCAGCGTCTTGAAGGATGCGACAGACCTGTTGCAGGGCGTCATCGTGTTGATCTTGGGTCACTCCGAAGACTAGGATTTCATTGCTGTAGTTGAATGTGTTGGTCACCGTACTGATCAGCCTGTGGATTGTTTCCTGGAAAATTTCAGCTGCTGATGATATGCCGAAGTTCAGCCTTTTTTTTGTAGCGGAACAGTCCCTCGTGTGTAGTGAAAGTTGTTATTGTTCTTGACTCAGGATCGATAACTAGCAGGTGGTAGCCTTGGTTCAAGTCCAGTTTTGAGAATTTTGTGGGTTGGTTGAGCCTTACCAGCATGTCTTCTATGTTCGGTCCCGGGTGCTTTTCCCAGAGGATGGCTGTGTTGGGGATCCTCATGTCAACGCAGAGGCGAAGGCGTCCATCTGCTTTGGGGACGACTACCAGAGGGGATACCCATGGTGTGGGCCCTTCTGCTCTCTCTATGATGTCATTGTTGAGTAGCAGCTGAAGTTCGTGTGTCACTTTGGCTTGCAGGTGGAACCCGATCCTTCTGGGGTGTTGTGACACAGGTCGCACTGATGGGTCAATGTGCAGTTTAATTACGTTGTCTTTCAGCATTCCGACGCCTTTGAACAGGTTGGGAAATGCTGCTTTCAATGTATCGATGTCTAGAGGCCTCTGGCTAATGGCCTCTACGGATTGGGCGTTGGGTGGGAGTCCTTCTATTGCCTCTGACTGGTCGTAGTGGATATCTATTAGGTGGAGAGCGACAGCTGTTTTGTGGCTCAAGAGGCATCTCCCTGTTGCTGGGCTGTGAATGACGTGAATTGTTGTCGAACTCTCTTCCCTCTGTGTATCAGATCACACATGAACTGGCCTTTGGATGTCAACGGTAGGGTTGCACCCCATTGAAAGATGTGGGCTTGCGATGGCTGTAGGGGGAACGTTCCAGCCAGGTTTTCAAATGTCTGGTGGTTCATGATGTTGACAGTGGCGCCTGTGACCACCAGGAAGTGTGTGTTGACCCCGCCTAGGTGGACTGTCACACGGGGCGCTGTGCTGTCGTTAGATGAGTCGGAGATGAGCCGGACATACTCTCTGCTGTATCGGTCGTATTCTGCGTATTGCTCTGACTCTGTCGGTTGATCTTCAATGAGAGGGTTTTCATATGCATCACGGGTGCTAACCTCTCTACTGAGGTCTTCCTCAGGGTAGGTTTACATTTGATAGATTTGCTCTTGGCTGTTGTAGATTTAGTTATTCGGTTCTACTTGCAGGTTTTCTACAGCTCTGATGAACCCAAGATGGTGTTTCTGGCGTTCTCCCTCTTGAGGTATGGTCGCGGGTTGAGAGGTCTTGGTGGTTCATATCGCCTGGCTTGTGTTAGTTGGTTTGGGGGCCGGTATGCTTGTAGTTGTGGTGTCTTCTCTCGGCACATGCTTTGGAAGTGATTTTCCAGGCTTACCTCGTGCACATTTGGCCGATCGCGGGGCACTGACCTTTGTGGGGAAATTCAAATCCACAACGGTAGCATTGTCTGTCTGGTGGTGTTCAGCGTGTCGGGTTCCATGAGTCTTGTCTGTATGTGTTGCCGGACTGGCGTCCTTGTCCCTGGTGGTTGGTGGCGATAGCCGCTATGGTGTCTGCTCTCTTCAGGTTCTCGATGTTGGCCGCTTGGACGTCCACTTTCTCATATACTCTGGCTAATTCTGCTATCTCCTGCAGGGGTAGGGGTTTCTTTAGCAAGTGTTTCCGAAATTGTGAGGACAAACAACCTTTGATGACTCTTAGGCGGATGGCTTCGTCGTCATTGAAGTTCGCAAAATCGCAGTACATTATTTTCCTCTGGAGACATAGTATGAACTGTCCAATCGTCTCCTGGGGCATCTGGGTGCATTGGCTGAATGTGTAGCGTTCATAGTCCCTGTTAGGAACAATAACTATGCGGCTGTTGATGGCATCAATGAGTCTTTGGTATGTTGTTCTCTCTGTGGGCGGGATGGTTTTAATGACGCTTTTGATGTCTTTCCCGGCGAGGTTGGTGAAGATATTGAGTTTATTTGGTGCGTCTTGATTTCCTACTGCCCTCATGAATTCTTTGAATTCGTCCATCCATTTCTGCCACCTCTGTCCTTGGTTTTCTTGAGGTTCTAGTGGGAATGGGTTTGGGCGACGTAGGAATGATATTGGGTTGGTGGGAGTTATCCCAGGTGTGGGTGGTGCCGTGGTGTCCACGGCGGCGCTCCCCGATTGAGACATGTCTGGTGGTGTCTGCTACGTTGTTTGTTTGCCGATTATAGCTCGTGGTTGGTGGCGAGACTTTGCGATCCTTTCTTTGTCACAGGCGTGGCGCGGGTGTGCCTGTGGTGTTCTCCTGTGCGAGGGCTGCCTCTTTCTCCCCTCACTTTCAAGTGGTGTGTGGGTCTTCTTTGTGATGTGTCGACACTGGCGTAGTTGTGATGCAACTGCCACTGTGCCCTTTATGTGTGGGCTGGTGATCCTCCGTGCCACGATCCTTGATTTCAAGTGGCTTATTATTGATAATGTTCCGTGCCCTTGTATCCTTGCTTTCAAGTGGCTTATTATTGATAATGTTCTGTTCCCTTGTATCCTCGCTTTCGAGTGGCTTATTATTGGTAATGTTCTGTGCCCTTGTATCCTCGCTTTCAAGTGGCTTATTATTGATGATGTTCTGTCCCCTTGTATGTGTGGGCTGGTGACCCTCCACCAGTCCGCCCGCATGCTCTCCTCGCATGTGCTGGGGCCTCCCTGTGTCTCCATACGTGTAGCAGCTGTGGGTGCTGCTCGCATATCTACGCGCCTCCTCCGGTCCGTGGGCGGCACCTCCTGGCACCGTTGGTATGCGTGTCTCTGCGCCTCCTGGGTGCTCCTTGCATGTCTCCGCTCCGGCTCCTCCTGGCACCGTTGGTTTCTTCTGCCCTCCTCGGGGGGTGGGTTCTTCACAGGGCTCCTCCTGTGCAGTCTGCTCCACTGGCGTGCCGGACCTCCTTACCGGTCGCACTCTGTCTCTGTCGCTTCTCTGTTGCCTTGATGCCCTCCTGGGCGGGCGGGCGGCCTTGCTGTGCTCCTCCTTCCGGGCCGCTCTGCAGGCTCCGACATGCCAGACCTTCTCACCGGCAATGCTGGACCTCTTCTGCCTGACGGCACCATGTTCCTCCTTTCCACGGCGGTGCTCTGGTGCTCCACGCTCCTCTTTCACCTTCGTGGTGGCGTGGGGTTCTCCTCCGCTTCATCGCCAGTTGTTGTAGCCTGACACAGCCCTAAATAATAACCACACTGGACGCAGTGTACGTCTTTACCTCCTTATTCCCTCATACAAACTAAACTTCCCTCTCCTTCCCGCCGCCCCTTCCTTTCCCGTTTCTCCTTTCGCTTTCCCCTTAAAGGGGTAGACGTCCTTTTTCCCTTGCAACAGTTTAGTCTTTGCCTGTTAACCAAACTGTGTGCCATGTCTTTGTGCGACACCCACGATACACCAGGCTGCGGCATAGGGTACAGAACACTGGCACCGAGCCTGCATTCTCGCAGATGCCCGCTGAGTCCCTGATGAACACCATCTGGAGCGGGAGCACCCTCAGACCCCACCCGAGGAGAGATAATTTTAGTGCCAGGGAGTCTGTACTTCCTGTTTGGACCCCCACCAGCCCCCTGTCCGAGTGCTCGCAGAGTAACAGGAACTCTGGATGCATCCTGCTACGTGCACACAGCGCGGATCAGCCCTATACCCTGCACCTGGCCCAGCAAGCAGGCCCTACATCGTTAACAAGGACTTTGCCTCATGTAAGTGAGGATATACATACTTGGACCTGTAATGTATTTTAGCCGAACACTTCGGCAACCACAAAAACATTGACTACAAGTGCCACTTCTTCCATACCACCACGCAAACCTAGGCGAGACCATGGACACATTTGTGAAAAGGCTACGACCAAAAGTGAAACACTGATACAACAATGAGGAAGCCATCAAGTTGCAAGTAATAGCCAGATGTGATCAGTGGCCCTCAAAAAGAAGTTTCTGCAAAGACCTCACAACCTGGCCAAAATACTACTCTTGGCTAGACCAATCACTGCCCTAGAACTCCAGGTATCAACCATGACCAACCTGTACTTTGGACCGCCAGTCGCGATTAAAGAAGAAACTGTTCAAAAAGTCGTAACACAACCCACAGTGCTGAAAGCTGACAGACGTCACTGCTTCTGGTGCGGGTATCACTTCCCACATGAGGGCACATGCCCAGCCATAGGACAACAATGTGTAGGAAAGCCCCTAAACGCTGACACCAGACAAAATACAACCCACTAGGGAAAAAGGCCAAAGAAACCTCTTGCAAGGATAACAAGTATTTTATTCCTAAGAAATAGGAGTGCATCAGCGAAGAGCTCTGCTGCTGCCAAGCATTCTGCATGAGCAGCACTTTAAGAAGGTGCATCCCGTCGTCAGTGACATCATTACATACAGTGAAAACCTGCGTGGTTGGTTGGCGAGACCCATAGGTTGCCTGCTCTGCTCCATAGGGGAAGCCAAGCCATTGGTCCCAGCCCCTTCTGTCCATCTTCTGTCAATCGTCTTCTACGTGCGTAATGCTGCAGTTGTCATTGGTCCTGAGGTGGCAGCTAATTGGAAATTATGTGAAGAATAAACAATACATATATTTTTATTTTTGAAATCTGTTTAGTATTATGAAGTTGTTACAATATCATTGCACAAGTATCACATTTAACAATCATGTTACAACTCTGCAGCCATTGTTCAGCGCAACATTAGCCTTGACATCAAAAACCAAGTAACTAAACATAAACATAACAACAAAGAACTAGGGCGTTGTTGGTTATCACAAAGTAAAGCAGAAGATTTTGTACCTGGGGACCTATTATGTGGGCTGCAGTGTCCACAGTTATGACGTGTTCAAGGTAAAACAAATAATCAGCACATTTAACAATAAGAGCAGGTACAGAATAAGAATGACATTCAGGGTGGCTTGTCACCCGATGGGTAAAACATCGACTTAGTGGGTGTTCTCAAAGGCGGTATTTAGGTCGTCAGCAAGTACCTGTACTGTTCCAAGCCACGCTTTCGTTTCAGCTTCGTACAAAGTTTCAGATTCCCTGCAGCATGTCTGATATTGCGGACCACTTTTAAGTGTCCACGACATGCTAAGCGTCTTTTGGCAAGTATACAGGCAAGGTCCATGAATTTGACAACATGAATGTGCTTGCACCGTCTGGGGTATATGCCCAATAGGCATTCGAGTGGATCCCAGTTATAGCTAATGATTCCAGCATTCACACAAGTTTGCTTAATTCGGGACCAAAAACTTGCGTTATCCTGCAATTCCACAGCATATGCATGAGGTCTGCATTCTCTCGTTTACACCAGCGACAGGTTGAGGGCACTTTGGAGTTAAACTTGGCCACTCTGCTAAGGGTCATGTAAGTGCGATGGAGCACATTATTCTGAATCAATCTAAATCTTGCATTTCGGGACACATTTTTGGTGAAACTTAGTGCTAACTTCCAGTGTTTATCAGTAATTACTGAGCCAACATCAGCCTCCCAACGTGCTTTCAGGTTAGTACTTTTAATGCTAGACCTTTCTAATAAGTATTTATATAGTCTGGACACAGGTCTCCAGCTATCTTCCAAAGCACACATCAATGCCAGAAATGTGTCTTATTGCGGTTCAGCAGGCCATTCAGCCCATCTACCCCTGGCTACTCTTGCCACCCTCATATACCTCAGGGATTAACCCATGTGGAGGCCCTCCCACTGCATCAGGCGAATTCCTGGAACACCCCGTCTTCGTACATATCGCCCCAGGTGGTTATACCCAGTTCCTCCCAACTTCTAGCAACACGTAGCACATTTGCGTCTGCACTCACGACTGCTGCAATCATGACATTAGGCGAGCAGGGGTGTTGCAAACTAAGCACTCTAGACCACATCTGCCTACCCAATCTCAAAATTAGGGGCTGAGGGCTATTACCACATGTCGGGAACCACAAGATCTCCTTAAGCCGGTCAGGTCTTATCAGTGTTTGGAAAAAGCTTGGATTCCGACGTAAGTTCGTCTGACAGTCATTTCGCAAAAAAAGCTTAGCTGAGTAGCCACATAATAAAGTTACAGCCTTGGCAGTTGTACCCCACCATTCCTGCAGGGTAGGGATAGAACATTGAGTGCCAGCCTATGTCGTATCAGGCCCACACAAATTCTCGCAAAATGGCATTCAGGGAACGGAAGAACGCAGCCTCTATGTAAAAGTGAACATTTGTGAAGCTATATAAATACCCATGAGAGAGCGGCAACCACAACCAGAAGGCCATAGATTTCTGCGCACCTCTCCCCACCCTAAGTGTATTACATGTGTGCGTATCCCTAGGCGTATGTGCAATTCGAATTCCCAGGTACTTAAAGGAGTGTATCTCCCATTTCAGTCCCAGGCCAGGTAAAAGGGCCTCATTCCTTCCACTGAGTCCTGCCAGAGAGAAAAGGCAGGATTTCTGTTTACGGAAGAAACTCCCTGACAATCTTGCAAAGTCTTCCATTACCTCTAATATTATCTATCGGCAAGTTGTGGTGCGGTTCACACAAGTAGAATAGTACATCATCTGCGTGTAACGATATAAAGTGCGCAAAATCCCCTATTTTGATGCCTGCTTCAATCAGGGGAGTTGCTAGGTCTGAAAAAGACCCGGGGCTAAACTGATGTCGGAACTGTTGGGACTGGGGGCTAGCTAGTCTTTTGGCTGTAGCTCCTGAGATTCTATCCGGGGCTACAACCAAAAGATCAGGGGCTATAGCCCCCTTAGCCCCCCCCTAGCAACGCCCCTGGCTTCAATATATTCCTGTATTAGATATGCTGCCAGAGGTTCCAATGCCAGAATGTAGAGCATGGGAGAGAGTGGAAATCCCTGATATGTACCCCTTTGTATGTGCCACGCCCCTGATATCTGCCTACCGTATTTCACTCCGGCCATTGGGGATGTTCCATAGTGTCACCCAACGAATACACTTTTTCCCCAAACCCGAAACACTGTAATGCAGCAATCATCCACTCCCAATATACTGAGACGAAAGCCTTGATGGCATCCAATGATGCCACCACATAGTGTTCAGAGCGGGAGCTGGTTTGGTCAATGATATGTTGCAATCGGCAGAGATTCAGTGTGGTGTTACGGCCAGTTACCAACCCAGTTTGGTCATATGGTTTGGCGTATGAGAGATGGAATACATTTACGGCTAGTGGAGTCGTAAGTATTTTCACATCATAGTTCAGCGTGGCCAGGGGACAAATAGAATTGCACCTCTGAAGGTTTCCTTGGCTTAGGAATTGGTATCACCATCGTTTCACGCAGGCTTGCCGGGAGTACACCCTTATCGAATGCCTCTTCAAAGACCTTCAAAGACCTTCAATATCGTTGGGGCCAAAGTGGATCAGTATGTTTTATAATATTCCGCCGGGGGGCCGTCTCTACCCGGTGTTTTACCTGTGGAGAGGGAGGCTATTGCCTCTCCAAGCTCTTCCACAGTTATGGGTTGATCTAGGGAGTCCCTCTGATCAGCGGTGAGCCTCGGAAGTCAGATCAATGAGAGCACCTTGGTTATGTCCTCAGAGGGTATTCGAGTGTCATGACTATATAGCCGGATGTAATAAGCAGCAAAGGTGTCATTAATTGCATCTCTGCCCGCTAAGCAGCCACGCACTCATCATATAATAACATGGCCATGTCTACAAAACCAGGCTAGCAATCTCCCTGATTTATCCCCTTCAGTGTGCGTGTAGCATAGTCAAACTTAGACAGCCTTGCCCATGCCTGTGGGCAACGAGCTCTGGTTTCGACTAAGTCTCTTTCCACCGACTGTAGGCCAGGGTATAGGCCTTCCAGGATGCTTATTTAATTTTCTAGCACCTCTAATTCCTCTCTCAATTTCCTGCCAATGCCCCCCGTGCCAGCGATGACTTCTCCCCTAATTACCACTTTCATAGTTTCCCAAACCACACCCCAGCTATCCACACTGCCAATGTTGTCCTTGAGGAAGGCAACCAGGGTTTTATGCAGTTGTTCCCGGAAAGGGAGATCCTTCAGGGCTTCTCTGGGTATTTGCCACATTGGGATAGGGGTTCTGGGGCACCCATTCTGCACGTGGCCACCAGGGGAGAATGGTCCGAGAGCGTGCAGCCCATATATTCTGCACCGACAATTTCATCCAGTTGCCCCATTCCAACAAAGATATAGTCAATCCTAGTGTGCAGTGTGTGGGGGGACGAGTAAAATGAGTATCCCATGATGCCTAGATGCAGCTCTCTTCAGACATCCACCAGGTCTGATTCAGTTAACACAGTATTCAGAGCGTTGGTGGCAGGTGAAGGATCTATCTAACTCTATATCCCGAACACAATTGAAGTCGCCAACCCACATAAAGAAAACGTCCCGTTTCGAGGCTATATGGTTACACATTACTCAAATATGGGCTGCTATCATGTGATTCGGGGAGTAAGAGTTTACAATACATATCTTCCTGTGACCAATGTAGTCCCTCAGAATCAAATATCGTCCATCACTGTCTCTATCTAAATCCAGTAGTTGTAATGGCAAGTTCCCAGCAATCCATATGAACCCCCCCTATCAAATTTAGAGAATGTAGCACCATAACCAGTTCCACCCCATCAGCCTATGACGGCCTCCTGGTCATCGGCCAGCAGGTGAGTCTCTTGGAGTAAAGCAATAGATATTTTCTTCTGTTGCAGACAGGATTTAACCCTGTTCCTATGCAAGTAGGATACTAAGCCCCTTACATTCCAAGTCAGTAGTTTGATTTGCATCCTAACCCTACTATAGTTGAGATTGCCACGGCAGTGGCTGTGTTGCTGTTTATGCCTGGTAACATAGTAGATGCATTAGGTACATTAGCCCACACATTTCTCCCATAAGTCTCACTCACACATTTGAAACCAACATTCAATTTGCAATTCTTATGGCAGGAGACACATGTTTGCATCCTCCATGTGTCTGCCTTCAGTCCATAGTAGCACAGTGCAAGCCCGTAACACTAAGTAGGTAGTCAAAACAAGACAAGAAAAACAGACCCCCAAACGCAGGGTATGGACACTGCCCAACAGAGGAGATCCGTTCGGGCAAATCTATACCACTAGAGTGCGCTATAACTTCTGGGGAACGAGTTGGTGGATCAGCAACCGGCTGATACCAGCTGTCCTTTTGGACTGGGGTAGTCTGATTGTCACCCAGGGGGCGACCGACGATACCTGTTCCCACTGATTGTACAACACATCAGTCGCGGTAAACAAAGCGGCCATAGCAAGTGCATCCAAGTGCATCTCAAGGTTGGTATGTTTCATTTCAGTGTGCCCAATTAACTGCAGTGCAGACGTTTCAGGATGTTTCCCAAAGTTCCTAAGTGCAACCTGTCTGCACCGCTTGCTATTTGCCTTTGAAGATCATCATCCAGCCGAGACCAGGCCAACTACAAAAACAATTGCTATCCAAGGGGGTTAGGGTCGTAATCCATTAACCTTCAGAGTCTCCCTTAGCCATCCACATATTCACTGCCTCTGGGCTTTCAAAAAAGAGTGCCTTCCCGTTGTATAGGACCTTCAATCTCGCTGGGTACATGAGCATGTATTTAAGCTCCAACCAGCAGATCCTCGCCTTGATGGGCACAAAACTGTGCCTTTGTTGCTGTACCATGGGCGTGTAATCGGGATAAATGGTGATCATGGAGCTGCCTCTCTGTATCTTCCCTCTGTCTCTGGAGAACTGGAGAATATCTTCTCTGTCTCTAAAATTCAGAATCCTAGCTATAATTGGTCGGGGGTGCGGTCCTGGTGGAGGTCTCCTCTGTAGAGATCGATGAGCTCGCTCAATGGCGAAACCCTGTGATAGTTTTCCAGGGCCCACCTCCTGCAACAGCACATTTTCAATGTAGGTGATTAGTTCTCAGCCTCCAGACACTTCCGGCAGTCCCAGCACTTGCACATTGTTCCTACGAGACCACTCCTCAGCGTCTTCAGCCCTCTGTTCCAACACTGCGTCCCTTGCCTGTAGTGTTTTCACTCGCGAGGCTATGTCACTTGAAGTGGCAGCCGTATCCTTTAGGAGTGACCCTGTCGTTGTCACTCTCTGCAAGTGACCGTATATCCTGCCAAAGAAGCTGCACGTCCACCTTCACTTCCTCAATTTTGTTTTCAAAAGAGGATCTCAGTGATGCAATGGCAGCCAGCGCTTTATTTTCTTGGGGAACGGGCTGTGGCGCCTGAGCCTCTGGTTGTAATGAGCCCGGGTTTGAGTCTTGGGGTTTCCCTTAGTTCCCAAAGGCGACATACTAGGGTGCACACTCTGATGACAGCCCACAGTGCCACCAGCTATGCAGGCACACATCTTGTAAGACAATTCAGTCCTTCAGGCTCCACCCAAGCAGCACATAGCGCAGGCGGTCCCACAGCCAAATTCAGATAGATCAAGGGACCCCGCAGTGTCCCACTCAAGTCCTGGAGAGTGTTATCAGTTAAATGTAGCTTCCTCCCATTTGTATCCCAGAGACAAAACCTCAATTGGTCTTAAGCAAAATCAGGGAGCCAGTGATATGCAGATTTGCATCTAAGGTGACACAAATCCCTCTTTTAATTCTATGTCTTCAAGGACAAGTTCATGTGCTGACCCCATTAATCCCTGGGAGGGGGGGCACCCAATGACACGTGTTAACAGCTGGCAGTGTGCGAGCTGTAAAAAAGTAGGCAGCAACTTACCACCCAATGGTCGGAGATTTCACATATATCGCATTGTGCACCCTTAAGCCAGTTTCCTACACTGTGTGGAGGGCCGATTAGTATGTAGCAGCAATCAAACAAACAGCCAAACTGGCACCAGACAATCACAAAGTTATTCCATCTGAGGTTTCCCTCAGCTGCTCGAGTTACCATAATATTAATGGAGCCGCCCGGGATCTAGACAGCTCCCCAGGTTCAAGGCATTGGTCCATCAGCAGTCTCTCCCAGAGATCACCCGCAGTCCAGCAACATATGCTTCTCAGCTGGAGTGCACCGCAGTCCCCCAGACCCAGCCGGTTCCACACTCCGGTCACCAAGTGCATCGCCTTCTCTCACAAACACAATGACGGTGCCCTGATCATGCACAAGGGCCTCCTCCGCGTTCCCGATTCCGGGCAGGTCTCCACCTACCAGCCCCTGAGAAGCAGCGGCACAACGCGTTCCATGGCAGGTCCTGCAGGGCACGGTGTGGCCAGTAGAGCTGTGGATGGTGAAAGCAAGTCAGATCTGGGGGTGCAGCCCCACTGTGATGCCCCCCAATCGTTACACCAGGGGGGTCATTGAAAAAGCTGGATTACTGGCCCTCAACCAGGTCACTTCAGCTTCGGCGAGTCAGTCGGGCCATTATCTTGGATTCCTGCCGTCGGGGCCCGCAACTCGCATCCCAGGTCCCCCAGGCACCGACCTTCATCGGAGCAAGCGCGCAAACGATGATTCAGTGTCGCTCCTTCAGGAAACATCCATGAGAGGTGTGCAGTTTGCCAATTATAACCACATATAGGATCATTAAGAAGGATCCCAGGTGGAGCTCAGGAGAGTCACATTCTTACTGCATGAGCACAGGTCACGCCACCCAACAATGCATCTCTATCTATGTAGCAGCGCACCTGGTACAAGCAGACATGGGCCCGAGGGAAAAGCTGAGGCCATACTAACTCACAAACTTCGCTCAATCCCAGACAGGCCGGCATCTATCCGAGGTCTCCCATCCTCGTTCTGGGCTATAGATGTATCCCTCCCTGCACCTCACAGCACAAATCACGTGACCCAGAATGAAGGCAGATAGTCCTGCTTTCTGGTCTTTCTTGATCAATCGGGGGTCTAACAGGTTTATGATATGTGGTCTAGGGATGACTGGTACCTTGGAATTCACGGGTCTTAATGCTAGGGCACTTGGGTGCTATAACTTGCCACTAGTGGGGGTCGGAGGCCTGTGCCCTCCTTCTAGTGGGATTGTATTACACAAAGGCGCTCAACCCTCCTCCAGTGGCCTTGCAGGGCACATTCCTCCCAGAGCACGAAGACTTGCAACTTTCAAGGACAATGAAGGGTTTATGGATCTCTGTAGCTCTTGACTTTCTCATCAGTGCCCGGGATACAACCTATTCCCTTCCTCATGTTCGCAGCCTAGGCCTGTGAGGCTGACTACTGCGCTACATTTTGCATCTTGTGTTCCAATATGGCTGCTAATATCTAAGATGGTGTTTGTTCTCACATGTTCATTATGTCTCTGAAGCATGCAATAATATGATTGCATAAAGAACTTTAGGAGAATCCTCCTTCCCCCTGGTCTCTTATATTGCACTTCACAGCCTTTGCCTTATTCTAAACCACTTGGTGTGGGAAGGTCCCCCCCTTGCTAACATTGCCCCCTTTTGAACAAACTCCCCAATAAGCCCACCGTTACTCGTCCTGCCAGTATTCCTCCTCCAACCACTCAGCTTCTAAGTAAGGTGGTGATCCCTCCTTTGGAACCCATGCTCTGCATACATGACACAAACTCTGGCCAGATTGGGCATACTCCTCATGGGTGCAAGTCATGTATATACATCCCCCATCACCTGCTAAATCAACCCAATGTTCTGTGTAATGCTCAGGGTCAGGTGGGGGTGTAGTGATAGTCCCGGGTGGGTGCAAGCGCTGCTCTATCGCAACCATGCGTTGGTTTGTTTGGGTCATCTTTTTGTGCAGCACTGTCTTTTGTACCACGAGGAGCATTTGATGCCCCAATTGAAACCATCATCATGGCACTGTTAGGTACTGCTTTAGCACAACATTTGAGTCCCAGCTGGCAGGTGCAGAAAAGGACCAACATGAACACTATCACTGTTACCAGCAGTTTCATAATCGCCCCCATCCAGGATGGTGCCCAGGAGAAAAGGTTGTCAATCTGGTCATTTTTCTGTATGCCAGCTTCAATTTGCATGTGCGATTCGAGGAGTGCAGTGCTCCTATTATTTGCACCAGAGAGCCGTTGCCTGCGTCGTTTGGGGGTACGAATGTGCAGCAATCACCAATTTTGCAGCAAACTCCTCCTTCCATCTCTGTGAGCAGGACGTGCACATATCGGTTCAGGAGGGTCATCAGTCTATGGTGCACATCTCCACCTTGATTGCGTTGAGACCTTGTTCTGTATCATTCGCCAGCTCTGTGACCTCCCATCACACAATTTGGAGCCACTTGGCTTTTGCGGCTGTTTGAACCCCAGGCAGTAATAGTGATGCGAAAAAGGTTTGTTCTTTGCTAAACAGTCTATATTCATTGGGTTTTTCTTTGAGCAGTCTTGAGACAGGTAAATCGATCTTCTTTTTCTGCGCGATATTTCAATCTTTTGTTTTCCCGGTAGGATTTGGAAATTGGGGGCTGCAACAGACTTGTGGTAGGCCCCCATAGTGTCGAGCCTGGAGTTGGGGCAAACAAGCTCTTCCATCCCATGGCGAGGTGATTTTCAGGGATCACAACAAGCGCTGAGTGCAGCATGGCCAGTGAGCAGTAGCCCCTGCAGGATGGCCGGAGGTGCATGACTGCCTACTGTCCACACAGTAGTAGTCCATTACGGCAGCAGCGCCTTTTTTGAGGCCTGGGATGAGCAACGTTTTATTGCATCGTTGGTTGGGCCCTACGAAAATAGTTCCTTCATTGTAAAAACAGAGTTCATACATATCTTGCTGTTGCAGTTTTACTGGCTTTTCCATTGCTTCGATCCACGTCAACTTTGCGATATGTTTGTTCCAAAATGGCACACATGCTGTATTCACTCGGGCCAATACTTTGTCTCGGAACGCCACTAGCTCTCCTGCCACGCAACTCATTGATGTTTCTTGCCACCTGTTGTCCGCGTACGTTACTCCTTGCAATTTCAGGTATGGCCCATGGAAACACTGGTTGCTTTTAGGATTTTGAGTGCATTGCAGATGGTCAGGGTCCATAATTTACAGTCGCGCACTTCACGCTTGGAAGGTGCCTAGCAACCTACACAGTGCCAGATGAACCGGGCATTGAGCCTCTACAATTGGTATTTCTTGTCATATTAATGTCTTGAGGGCTCCCGACATATGTGGTATCAGTGAACACACATAACAACTACCATTCACCCTCCTCCTCCCCACCGAGATCATTTCTGCTACCAACTATTTGAAAGTTCTGGATGGTGCACGTCTTGTATTATATCAAACCAAGTCCACAGTATTCGTCATACTTGGACCTTCTAACTTGCCTCTTTCTACACGCTAAAACCTTGTTATATGCATTACTAAAAAAGCTGGAAGAATCAAAATGTATATTGGAAAAAACATTAAATTAATCAGTATTATTAACAGTTGTAATACTTTTCACTCGATCAATGATATGGGGGTCTGTGGCCACGGTGCTGTGTGTTAGAAAAAATAGGCACTGTGAAAAACAAGAGGGTGTTTCACTACCCAGATCCCAGGGATCCCTTAGTCAGGTGGCCAGGGCATGGCCATCGCCTTTGGATCCAGACCCTAGTGGTAGAAAAATGTGGGAGGATCCCCTGGGTTAGGGGTCCTCGTGGAGTGGGTGAGAGACACACGATGGCAAGGCGCCGTATTCCCCCTTTCCCAATTACCCTATCTAATCCTATTTTATAGGATATTCCAACTTCCCAAATCCCCCCACATCCCCTCCCCATTTCCTATACAAACACTGAGCCGAGGAAGAGGAGATCTAAGGTTGAAAGGATTACCACCCATGCAATACACTGGACATATCCTTCTAACGAGATCAGGCAGGGTCAGGCACTTGACTTAAATCACGCACACCTAATACCTATCAACTCTCACCATATGGTTAAAAGGTGGAACACTGAGACACACTTTGAGCAAGGCATTACATAAGAAGGAGCAATCCCTCCAGGGCTATGACGAACCAGGTGAAGGAGAGCGATAAATCGAGGGATTGAACCAAAGGGGCCGGAAGCCAGAGACCACCCCAGCAAGAGATAGTTATTACCGAAAGGCTGTGAGGATTGCGCACGACACCCCAGCTGGAAAGGAGAAAGAGTCTTCCAAGTGCTACAGGGTTATCAGCCACCCTCCGGGGTGAACGACAGAGTTGGGGAGGCGCAGAAGTGGCAGTGGTAACAACCTTGACTCGTACATGAAAGGTGCGAAAGACAAAAAGCATCTTAACAGGACCAGTGAGTTGAGGGAAGCAAAGAAAGCCCAGTCTGTGTTTAATTGAAATGCTTGCAACAGTATCTGAGGGATGAAGGTTATGTGAGCGCTGATAAGCTGCAAGTGAAAGTGAATCCATTGTTAAGAAAGGTAAATACGAAATACAAAAGTAACAGAGTGGTCTGGCGAAGTGAGATTTCCCAATCGAAAGTCTCTGTGAAATGTTTTAAAGCTGCAGAGGCAGCGGGAAGCGAGAGAAAGAAATTAACAACAAAACTGCATGAAAGAAAAGTTTGAAAGACTTGATTGAGGAGCAATTCATATGAAAGCAAGTCATACTTAGGAAGTACATTTTCCAAGAGACATTGAAACTGAAGGAAAATATGTAATGTGGAAGTAAAGAAAGAAAGGGGGGTCAAAGTGGTCATGTGGGGGTGAGAGCAAACATCCTCCCAGTTTCAAAGGTTTGCGACAGTGAAATCAAAACACAAAATGTGGCCCGAACCCGACTAAGGGAAGCCCATGTGTGAAATGTGAAGAAAGCTCGGGGAAGGGTACCCCACTAAGGAGAAAAGGTTTGAGCTTGATTGAAGGGAAACTATAGTGAACTGCGACCAAATACTATACCTAGAAACCTTTTGTTGGAACTGTGTAGAAGCTTGAAGGGTGACCTGAATTTGGGTGATGGGAACCTGAGAGGTTAAACCTGTGAACTTGTGACTCAGACTTGAATGGCCAAGAAGGCTCTGGAGGGTGGAGCCAGCCACCTAACTGTGTACGCAAGCCAAAGTGTGTTCATCCATCAAGTGTTTCATCTAGCCCTGTGCAATACAACATGGGGGCGAGAATTAATACTGATTTATATTGCCATTCTGACATTTCGTTTCACCACTGGTTTTTCCTTTTTAGATACATATACCTATGTCACATTAGTTTGTATTAGTGTGAGGGCAGGCATTAGGTTTGTGTTAGTATAGGCCTTTATTGTTTGACTAAGACTGATAAGGACTATTTCTTTATTATTTGATGGTCGAGAGTACTCCCATCTTCGTTATGGAGACAGACAGGAGTTTTTCCAACCTCCTGGAATCTAACAATAAAGGTTCTGAAATGTACAACTTGCAATACCATGCCTCCCTTACAGGGCACACTTAGGTTTGTACTTTTGTTGATGTTTCCATACTGAATGGATCCATTAGTTGTAGCATTTGTTTGTGTATTCATCCCCTTTTATATGCCCTCCACATATAAAAGTGCATCCTAGATAAATACCTAATCCAAACATAAACATGACAAACAACCCAGCAATATAATGCATAGCACATAAGTACAAATAGGAAAACCTTGACATTCTACTATACAAGTTAGTTTTCTCAATATAAACGGAGCTATTAGAACCAGTTGTATCCATAGCCAGAATACCTTAAAAAGAATGTCTTTTTTACAGAGGTTAAGAATGAGAGAGAGAAACAGAGAGAGAGGGAGAAAGAGCAAGAGAGAGAGAGCTAGCAGATAGGGGAAGAGTATGGGAGAGTCCGAGAGTGCACCCGCTGTGCAAATGCAATGCGTAGAAGCTTTATGAGGTGTTTGTTTTGGGATTTTGAAGTATATTACCTAACATGCTTAAAAGGGGCACTAAGGCAGTGTGTATGGGGGCAATTTACTGGTTTGGTGTGGTTTGGGTCTTTGGGGTGCTCTGCGGACATCAGACAGGTGCACCCAATACTGCAGCTCCTTAACTTTGACAGCAAGGGGATTGGCGTATATTACTTGAAAAGGACTGCTATATCTGGGTTCGTTCCACCGGCGCACAAAATTCTTAATATATATACAGTCATCAGGGAACAATTGAAGAGGAGGTGACGTTGCTGGCGTGTCTGTTGCGGCACCGGCTGCTTCCACAGTCCGGGTGGTGCAATCTGTTGGGAGACACATTTTATGGCCTTCGTTAGGGTGGACAAATAGTTGCTAAACTCCTCCCCAAGATGGACGCTGCCCTGTGAGCGCCTGACGCTCATCTAACGGGAAAGTGGCATATGCGTACGGTGCCCTGTGACCACCTTGTGGGGTGACAAGTAGTGGTACTTGCAGGGCTGCATGTGCAAACTGAATAATGCATGGGGTAAAACGTGCACCCAGTTTTTCTGTAATTTGGTACACAGCTTTAACATCTTTCTTTTCAATAGGCCGTTGATCCGTTCTATGATTTCGTTTGCCTGGGGGTGGTAGATGGTGCACATCCGATGCTTGATGCCTAGTAATGCCGAAATCTCTTTAAAAGTTAAAGAAATATGTGCCGTTGCATGATCTTAATACATCGCACATGCCTCATTGAGGATAAACCTTGTGCAGCAAGAATTTGGCTGCACACTTAGCATCCGGATGTGCACAAGATCCTGACTCCACCCATCATGAGAAGGGACACACAACCACAATGAGGTAACGAGATCCATTGCAGCTTTCACCAATGTCCGCATAATCAATGTGCAGTGCGTGGAAAGGCACAGTAGGGCGGGGCAAGGTGCCTCTGATGGTTCTTAATGTAAGTCCTGTACTGTAACTTTTACAAGTAGTGCAATGCACAGAAATTTTAGTTAAGTTCTCCTGTAGGTTGGGTACAAACCAGTCTTCCTGTATGTCTGCTGCAATGTGTTGTTTGGAGATGTGTGATGGATGGTCCAAGTGATCCAATGCGACCACTAAAACTCATGGTATTTGTATGGTATTGTTTATATAGCGTCTATACACAGGCAAGTGTTTCAAAGCTCTCAAGGAGGGTGGGAACATAGAGAAAAAACAACAGTCGCTCAGAGCCTGTGAAATTCTGAGATGATAACAGTCTGCATAGGCAGAGTAAGTGCATAAAAAATTATTTTACTTATCATTAGATTCTTTTTGTCATTAGATTCTCTTACTCCTTTTGTCCTCAATGTCGAAATTCACTTAATCCTCAATCCTCTACACGTTTGTCGCCACTTGAGTGTGGCTCTTCAGGAGGAATAATAACATTTATTGTGTGAATAAATTATAACTGATGGTAGTCAGAAAGTGCTGGTAGTCATTCAATTGTTTAAGTCATTGGTTTGAGCATTCTGTTTATTTTATGCAGGCGATGCCTTGATTCACCAGTCTTATACATTCAATAGTGCTGGTGTGTCCATGAAAGTTCTCCAGTCATTTTTTTAATGTGCTCTGCGGCATTAGCTAAACTGGATCCAGCCTATAGATCCTTTAGGCTGGGGGATGACAATATCACCCCTTTATCCAAGTTAAAAATATTGGGTGTAGTTCTTGACCAGACGCTGTCTATGAGTGCCCAAGTGAGTAGTATTGTTTCATCTTCTGTATACTACGTCAAACTCCTGTCACACCTTAGGCCATATATATCTCAGGATAATGCCAAAACTATAGCCCGTGCGATGATAGGGGCAAAGATCGATTATTGCAGAAGCCTTCTGGTCAGTCTAAGTAAGGCCAATTTTAACAGACTCCAAGTTGCTCAGAATTAAGCAGTCAGAGTGGTAGACAGTTTATCCCACCGTGAGCATGTCTCAGATGCCAGACGATCTCTATATTGGCTCCCTTGTGTGCTTTGCCTTGCTTAGAGTGTGCTTTCGTGCTCTGCCTTTTATTTCTGTGGGGAAATGTGTTGGAAGTCAGATGTGTGTAATGATCAGTAATTACCTGACATTGCCTGACCATTGTATTGGGACATGTCAGGTATATGGCTATGGTGTTTGTCCGTTTTCGCTCATGATGAGCTGTCCATGAGAAATTGTTTGTGTCGGGAAAGGGGATCGGGGGAGTTGAGTTGCTAGATATCCTACCTGGTAGGATGGGGAAAAGGTTTTACAGGAAAGGGGATCCCACGTTTCACCATCTGGTGTCCCACTTCTACTCCCCGCAGGCCCCTTATCCAGGTGATCCTCCCGCAATGGTCCACCCCAGGAACTAGATCCAAAAGCGATGGCCATGTCCTGGCCACCTGGATGACATATCCCCCGGGACTAGCGGATGAAACACCTTCAGGTTTCTCACAACGGTGTGGGGGCATTGGTACATGGTCACATACTTGGTGGAAGTGTCCCAAGATTGTGTCTTTTTGGGGAGAGGCACAGGAAGCACAAATGCTAGCTTTTGGAGATGCAGCTTGCCCCCCCCCCCTCTCTCCCTGGTGGAGGTAATATTGGGCTTGGAGAGGGAGAAAGGGGGGAGGAGTGCAGAGGCCGCAGGAAGGCCCAACTGGTATTTACGCTGGGGGCGGTGTTGCTCATTGTACAAAAATGGAAGGGGGCAGAAACCCTGACACTCCAGGACTGGATCTGCAAGGTGTGGGACTTTGTGGCACTGTAGTGGCCTACCTATGTGACTACCATCATTTGCCAAAGACTGGGGGGGATTGTTAGGGAGAATTCTCATAAATGGCTGATTTCCCTTACCTAATGAGTCCCTCAGCAGCTTTGCTGGATTTCTAGGATTTATTTTTTTCACCTGGTAAGAGTGTGAGCCTTTTTCCCACTCTTACATGTGTTTTGCTGTGTGTGTTTTCACTTTTTGTGTGATCTTGAGCACTGAAGCCTCACCTACTCCATGGCCTCATATTTTTCATGTGTGTTACACAGCACCTTCAGTGCAGTGACACAGGGTTGTCTTTGACACTTCCCACTGACTCAATTTTCTGAGGCTGACTACTGTCGCCCAGAAAAGGTAAAGTTGCCATTAACTTTATTATTAGTCACTTTAAACCACAGACCCAGTACACCCCATTTTACATGGAGTATTGGAAAGGGTTTATTCTTATCCCTTTTTGTCTGTGTCTCTTGGAGCCTTGTTTCGCTCCCTTTACATCAAGACTTGACTGGTGGCAGTGTTAACTACCCTACATTTTCTACCGCGGTTATCTTATATAACCATTGTATTATTTCAGGCTATTATATTAGCCTTGAACATAAACCTGCTTGACCAAATACATTTTATTTTGGCTTCAGCTGGGTTTATTTGCCATTTCTTTTTGTTAAAGTCTTTCTCGTGTTTTTCTCTGCGTGCCAAACCGGAGATGATTTCTTTGTTCGCCGTCTTTTCACAGGCTTCTGCACAGAAGCCCCCCTTAAGGAGCCTGAAAGTCTAGGTAGGCAGGATGTGGGGGAGGGATCTTCGGACCCCTGCCATGGGTTCCCTTGGTAACCCAAGTCGCACTCCTGTTTGATTGGCTGAGGGGACTGTCCTTGCCAGGACAGCCACCCTGCTGTGTGATTGACAGCCAGGCTGTATGAATGTGGGAAAACTGCATGAAAAGCAGGTCTCTGGGACTGGAAAGGCAGAGTCACCACTGGAACGAAAGAACCAACAAGGAGCTGATGGAAGAGGACCCCTACAATGACTGACCCGCCCGGTGAAGCCCTGCTGCAGGTCCGAATCTTCAGAATCCTACGACAGAGAAGATCCTCCAGGCAACTTCTTCCCTTGAGCTGGTGGGACCAACAGGGGCATAGGAGATCCATAAAATCTGGGGGGACAGGGGACACCATGGGACTGTGCTTTTTTATTTAATTATTGTGTTTTAGTCAAAGAACATAGCAGTGTGTATTACATCACATATATCATCACTGTGTAATACAAGAGAAAAGAAGAAAAGAAAACAGAAGAAAATTAAGAAAAAGAAAAGCAGTTCAGAGTACAAAATCCTTTTATTTGGAGTCTCACATCAGAAGGCTCAGTTCATGTAATTGTCAATGGAAACCTGGGAGTAGTTAGGTGGGAGTCGGTGAGAAGTGAAGATGTTCGAGAGGTTGAAGTATTACATTAGTTTAATAGGGGTGTCAGTGGGTAGATAGTCAGTGAGGAGATCAAATTTGGGAAAGTGTTCAGTGTGCCAAGTGGCTGGTAGATAATGAGATTAGTGAGACGAATGTTGTGCTAAGAGTGCCCTAGTGTAAACAACCTATCATTTCAATGCCTTACTTTTTGCACCTGGGTAATGTGTGTCCTGGTGCTTCTTAGTGTGACTAGGGATTGTATTAGCAGTAGGGTAAACTTTGCACTGGTGCAACATGCACTGAAAGGTTATTTTGCACTAGGACAATGTTTGCTCAAATGCCAATGCCACTTAAAATGGCACTTGTACAAGTGCAAAGATTCAGTAACCAGGGACGCAGAATGGACTGTCCTTGCATATAAAGGCCTGGTAACATGAAGTGGATTCGGCTATACGTGTTAAGGATGTTGTCAGAGCATTTTCTCAGTTACCATTGGAATCAGTGATGGATAACTTGCCCCCACCCCGAAGTGACTTCAAAGGACGCGATGGAACATGACCTTTCACCCCTTGCCAAAACAGGAAGAGGCATCACATTTTCACTCCGATCGCTGCATCGGGAGGGCAGGAGCACCCCCTCTGCACCGACGGCCGAGACCAACGTCCCCCCACCAGATGATGGATCCAGAGGCCTGGTAAGAGCACTTCACTTTAGTTTTCTGGCCATCCTGTCTGCAATGTTTGTGATCTGTCCTTTTCACCATTTTGCCTGAATTCATTGATCCACAAAGCAGTCCTTCCTCATATCAGCGTTATTATTGCATGTGGAGTTCGCCTCCAAAATGCCCGCCGCCGCAACGACGACGCCTTGTGTGGTCGCCTAGCAACAGGCACAGCTAATTGCTGCACCGCAATTGGAGCGTGAGTTCTATTACACGCATCCCCCTGCGCTGGATGGCGTTAGCCAGCACCTCCTCCTAAGGGCACCCTCTTAAGGGTAACATCCTGTCTGTGCCTGCTCATTTCACTCCGACCGCCGCATCGGGAGGGCAGGAGCCCCCCCCCCTCTGCACCGACGGCCGAGACCGACATCCCCCCACCAGATGATGGATCCAGAGGCCTCGTAAGAGCACTTCACCTTAGTGTTCTGGCCATCCTGTCTGCAATCCTTGTGATCCGTCCTTTTCGCCATCTTGCCTGAATTCATTGATCCACAAAGCAGCCCTTCCTCATATCAGTGTTATTATTGCACGTGGAGTTCGCCTCAAAAGTCGCCGCCGCGGTAACGACGACGCCTTCTGTGGTTGCCTAGCAACAGGCACAGCTGATTGCTGCACCGCGATTGGAGCGTGAGTTCTATTACACGCATCCCCCTGCGCCGGATGGCGTTAGCCGGCACCTCCTCCTAAGGGCACCCTCTTAAGGGTAACCTCCTGTCTGTGCCTGTCCGTGCCATCAGGCCATCAGGACACGGCACTCTGCAAGGTAACGCCCCCGCAAGCCGCCTCAACAAGTTGTACTTACATTGATCCACGGTAAGAAACTGTATGTACTTAAAAGCCCCACCGAATAGACTTCCACCTTGACCACGTCACCCTCAACCCTGCAACCTACTCGGACCCACGCACCTATACAGATCGTGCTGAGGCCAGCCCAGCCCGCTTAACGGCTCGTGTTTATCACTGCGACACGCCACAATACGACTTGAACATTCAGCGTCGTCCCTGCACACCACTACAAGCCTAACGCTGGCACAGCTAACTACTTGAACAGTCGCCATCCATGCTGACCACTTGACTTATGCAATATTGCATCTAGCCTAAGTGTGCCTCCCCATTTGAATGTTGCATCTAGACTAACTGTGCCACCCCATTTGAATGTTGCATCTAGCCTAACTGTGCCTCCCCATTTGAATGTTGCATCTAGCTTAACTGTGCCACCCCATTTGCATCTTGCATCTAGACTAACTGTGCCACCCCATTTGAATGTTGCATCTAGCCTAGCTGTGCCTCACCATTTGAATGTTGCATCTAGCCTAACTGTGCCTCCCCATTTGAATGTTGCAGCTAGCCTAACTGTGCCTCCCCATTTGAATGTTGCATCTAGACTAACTGTGCCTCACCATTTGAATGTTGCATCTAGCCTAACGGTGCCTCCCCATTTGAATGTTGCATCTAGCCTAACTGTGCCACCCCATTTGAATGTTGCATCTAGACTAACTGTGCCACCCCATTTGAATGTTGCATCTAGCCTAACTGTGCCTCACCATTTGAATGTTGCATCTAGCCTAACGGTGCCTCCCCATTATCGATGTATAAGTTTATAGCAAACTATAAATACTCAAACTATACCATTGCACCTAGCAACCAACTACTACCTGCTGTACCATACCTATGATCTGAGTACAATCCTAGGGACTCTGACACTTCAAATCATTCTAGGCCTTCTCGCCACAATGGCCACTGCTGTTCCAGCCTCATGCCCCCCCAAGGACAGAAATATGAGATTGCGAGCAAGACTACCACGTCTTTATGATCCCAAAACAAACTTCAATAGAAGAAGCCCTACATGTAATACAATCCATTCCATAGAACTATCCAACAAAAGCACACAGCAATATAACTCCCACAAACTGTCCTCTAACTATCCAGATACTACTCCCAGAAACACTAAGAGAGTTAACGTATCTACAACCATACCTCCCCCTAAGACAAAAAATACTAGCACCCTATCACTATCTGGGTCACTAATCAATGCCAGATCCATGGTGGCCCACGCTACCAAGATCGCCGACACACTAACCAATGAGAATCTGGACCTACTGGCCATAACCAAAACATGGCTCCATGAGGCTGCAGGACCTGCCCTTATGATAGCTGTACCCGATGGATACCAGATACCAGATACTCAGAGCAGACAGACCCAACACCAGAGGTGGTGGACTAGCCATTATCCACAAAACCAATCTAGCTCTCAGGCTTGCCAATGCTCCACCCAACAAATCCTGCGAGACCCTTACTGCCAAGCTCCACCTCTCTAACTACCGAACTTTAACCGTACACGTGGTCTACAGACCTCCTGGGCCACTAGGCTCTTTCGAAGATGACCAAAACTGCATCCTAGCCAATAATACCAAAGACCACTCGCAAATATTGCTCATGCCCAATCAGTTGCTGCTATTTTAAAGGACTACAGCCTGACACAAAAAGTCTCCTCTCCAACTCACATCAAAGGAAGGACCTTAGATTGGGTTGCCGACTTAAACTGCAACATTACTATTACAAACACCACACCGCAATCGTGGACCGACCACTTCCTAATCACCTTCTCTGCCTCCCTGGACCTTATCCGCCCTAATACTATAGTCATGGCACCATCCCTCCCTACTAGGAGCAAAAAGGACATTACAGCATAAAAGCTACTTCCACATCTTGTCCTGACTTCAATAACTCACCCTACAGTACAGATCCCACCCTACTAGTTGAAACCTTCAACTGCACCATGACCAGGGCATTAGACATTATTACACCGGTCAAAATTCGCAAAAGCAAACAGAAAGCTCACCTCAATGCATGGTTCACACCCCCAATTGAAGGAATTAAGAGCACAAAAAAACGAAAGCTACAATCCACGTGGAACCACTCGCACACTGAAGAAAATAAGCTCAGACTAACAAACCTCTCTAAACTGTACAAAACAGAAATAATTAGCACAAAAAGAACACATTCAACAATAGATTATCAAAGGCTAAATCAGACACCAAGGAACTTTTCGCTCTCCTTCTCGAAATGGAATCTCCCATACCACAGGTGGATAACACTCCCAAGGACAAGCTATGGTGTACTGACATTCAAAATGCCTTATCAAATAAAATGACATCCCTCCAAATCAAAATTGCCAAAAGGAAAGACTCACTGCTCCTCCCAGCAGAGACAATACCCCAACAGCAACCATCTCCTCTCACTCAGGACTGCACCACCCTACCTTTCAGCTTCAGGAAAGTCTCTATTATTGAAAAAGAAATAATCATACTCTTGCTCAAACCCTCCAACTTGTCAGGTACTGTCAGGTTGGAGTGACATATTCTTTACAT
Organism: Ambystoma mexicanum; assembly: GCF_040938575.1. NCBI lineage: Eukaryota > Metazoa > Chordata > Amphibia > Caudata > Ambystomatidae > Ambystoma > Ambystoma mexicanum. Next base: position 235,704,920 of record NC_090934.1, read on the forward strand.
ACAGTATCATATACTCATTTACATTGGGTTAGGGGAGACACATATTTAGTATAGAAAGGTTTTAGGAAGTTATTATGGGTTATATTTTTAAGCAGCCAATTTTGCCCTTAACCTTCATTACAGTCTATGGAAATTGCCCCAAGCCAAGATGGAGGTTCTCAGTCTAAATTCTGATTGGCTGGAGATTGTTTATAGGGAGGACAATGAACATTCTAAACTGCCTTTCATCGTCCTTGCCCAGCTGAGAGGTTGTGTGCATTGTTGCTCCTGCTTAACTTTGTCAAGGGTGACAAGTTTCTAGCAGTTGAGCGGAAGATCTGAAAGTATAACAGGAGTCGTGATTGGAGTTTGGTGGAGACACAGGACAGGAGCCAGAAACTTCCATTTTTTCTGAGAAAAGAAGTTTTCAAGTCTTATTCACAAGATAAGTGACCTTCCAGTTTGTTGAACTTTGTAAAAAGGTTATATTTATCTAAGGGATTGAAATCGCAAATCTGTATCTAAAATGATTGAAGCGCGTACGTTTGTTTTTATCACTATGTGTCAATTCAAACTAGCGCGTGAGTTTTTTTCCCGTTACTTTGAGCCCGCGCGTGTGTCTCTGCGCGTGAGAGTGAAGCGCGAGCGTGAACTTTGGACTCGCGTTTACTGTTCGTTCACGCGAGGGTTTTTTCTGCGTGATAAAATAAGCGCGTGGGTTTTTTCTCGCGATTTGGTTATTAGCGCGAGTGCGTTTTACCCGCGAATTGAATTGTCAGCACGTGTGCGTTTTTCCCATGACTTGGAGGAAAGCGCGTGTAATTTTTATCGCATCTTGTACTTTAGCGCAAGTGCGTTTTACCCACGAATTGAATTGTCAGCGCGTGTGCTTATTTCCCGTGACTTGGAGGAAAGCGCGTGTAGTTTTTATCGCGTCTTGGACTTGAGCGCGAGTGCGTTTTACCCGCAAATTGAATTGTCAGCGCGTGTGCGTATTTCCCGCGACTTGGAGGAAGCGCGTGTAATTTTTTATCGCGTCTTGGACTTTAGCGCGAGTGCGTTTTTCCCGCGAATTGGATTGTTAGCACGTGAGCGTATTTCCCGCGATTTGGAGAAAAAACGCGTGTGATTTTATTTTCCCGCGTTTTGGAATTTAGCGCGTGTGCTGGCTTTCCACGTGAAGATTCCATCGCAAGTTAAATTCGTTCCTGAGAAAAAGACACTCTACAAAGAAAATATTAAAAACAAATACAAGAACTTAAAAGAACTTCCTAAAACTTATTTGAAGACCTTGTTCAAGAATCTTAGGGTTGAGCAGACTAACTACAAAGTTAAATTACATTCATGGACCTACAGAGAAGGCTGAATGATCTATAAGATTCTGGTCCACAAGTAAGGAAGTCTTGTCTGCTTATCACTTCTCTGGGCATTCTGAAGAGAAGTACCAGGTATGGTTTTTAAACTATTTTGGTAAAGGATTTAGAGTTTAAGGTTAGTATGGTAACCCATGAGTAATGAGGTATATTTCATGTTTATGTTTTAACTACAGGTGAAGAACCAGCGAGTTGATAGCTTCCAGCCTGGTGTTTGTTTCTTTGTCCCTTCCCCCTTTCCCCTGAAAGTGAGGTAAACTGAGCAGTTATATTTATGTCAGCTCAGAGTGCCACATTTTGGGTGGATTGTCGGGGGTTCAGCAGCTTCTGCAGACACCAGGTTCTCAGCATGACAGTATGAAAGGCCAATAAAAAAAAGTGTCTGCCCAAGCTGTTATGAACCCCGACGAGACAACCATGGAGGCATTGGGAGTAATGGTTAGGGAAATGAGAGAAGAGTTACGGGTGGCTCATCAGGAGTATTCAAGTCTTTGTCAAAGAATGGATGAGTTAAATTTAAAGGTAACCCAAATACAAGAAAGAGAAGGTGAAGTTTCGGAAGGTGCAGGAAACCCACCGAGTTGGTGAGAGTAGGAGAAGAACAAGAACCTAGGCTTCCCAGGTGGGCAGAAAGAGGTTTAGGAACTTTAGTTATGCCTGTTCCTTTGGCAGCTCCAGAACGTTTCTTAGGAGATTCTAGAAAGTTTCAAATTTTTCAGACTCAGTGTGAATTGCATTTTCTAAGTCGTCCAGAGTTGTTTTCCACAGATGCTTCAAAGGTAACATTCATCTTATCATATTTATCTGGAGAAGCTTCTTCGTGGGGAAGTCTTTTGGTTAGTCAAAAGAATTTGGCTTTGAATAATTATTCCCTTTTCCAGACAGAATTTAAGAAAATGTTTGATAAGAGACAGTTATCTTTAGAGGTTGATGGAGAATTACTGGAACTGCGCCAGGGAGGAAAGGAGTTGATTTCTTATATCACTCAATTTAGAACTTTAATTTTAGAAAGTAAATGGCCAGAGGAGAAGAGGGCTTCCTTATTTTATAGGGGCTTAAAGGAGTTAAAAGATGCTCTGGCTGGAGTTTTGGAGCGACCAAATACTTTAGATGCCTTAATTGATTTGGTGGTACAGTTGGATTTTCGTTTAACAGAAAGACGTTCTGAGCGTAGACGTACTCAGGGAGAGGTTAGGTTTCCGGGAAGAATGGAGAGGCCTAAAGTTGAGGTGGTAAACAGAGAAGTGAAGTCAAAGATAATTGACCAGCAGAGCCGGGTGAGAGGTCCGTTGTCCAAGGAAGAGAAGGCAAGAAGAAGAGAGAATAATTTGTGCTTATACTGTGGTAGGAGTGGTCATTTTCTTGAAACCTGTCCTTTTACCCCCAAGAAGATCTCCAAATCTTCAGGCAGAGTACAACAAGTGGCTAACACAATACAGACAGCGGTTCCTCACATTACTGTGAACGTATCCTTGATGTTCGAAAAGGTATTTTTAGGTTCTGGGCCAATTATTATTGATTCAGGAGCTACGGGTAATTTTATGGATAAAGGATTGGCAAAAACTCTAGGTGTTCCTATAGTTGCTAAGAAAGAAATGGAGCAGGTCAGAGCAGTTGATGGGACATCTCTTTCTTCAGGTCCAATCACTCATAATACAGAGTTACTTGAGATGGAAATGACTGGAGGTCATAAAGAAAATATCTCTTTTGAGTTAATTGACGCGCCAATCTTGAACATTATTTTGGGGATGCCCTGGCTTACACTTCATAATCCCAGAATCGATTGGAGTGCAAGAATTGTATCCTTAGAATCAACCTTTTGTCAGGAACATTGTCTTTCAGGAGAATCTTTTGAAGAGAAAGAAAAAGTTGTGAATTCTGTTTCATTCTCGCTTGCAGAAAGAGGGGCAATAGGTTTTGACATTGGAGCAGTTGTGGGTGAACTTCCAACTTGTTATCAGGATTTTTGGGATGTTTTTGATGAAAAGGAAGCTGGAGAGTTGCCTCCTCATAGACCTTTTGACTGCAAGATAGAGTTGGAGCCTGGAGCTATTTTACCAAGCAGTAGGGTTTATGCCTTGACTGAAAAAGAGAATGATTATTTGAAAGAATATTTAAAGGAAAATTTGGCTAAAGGATTTATTCGGCACTCTCAATCGCCGGCAGCCTCACCATTGTTCTTTGTGCCTAAAGCTGATGGTTCTCTCAGAACTTGTATAGATTACAGGGCAGTAAATAGAATGACAGTAAAAAATCGGAATCCTCTCTCTCTCATTTCAGAAATGTTATACCAAATCCAGGGTGCAACCATATTTTCTAAGTTGGATTTACGTGGAGCTTATCATCTTGTAAGGGTCCAAGAGGGGGATGAGTGGAAGACGCCATTTAAAACCAGATTTGGCCTGTACGAGTACCAAATGATGCCTTTCGGTCGTTGCAATGCACCAGCGGCTTTTCAATTTTTTATCGATGAGGTTCTTCGGGAATTTCTTGATGTTTTTGTTAGCGTCTATATTGACGACATTTTGATTTCTTCCCAGAATTTGGAGAAACACAAAATTCACGTTCGACAGGTCTTAAGGAAATTGAGAGAGAATAATCTTTACGCTAAATTGGAGAAGAGTCAGTTCTATACGGATTCGGTAGAATTTTTAGGATTTGTGATCACTCCTTGTGGCCTGGAAATGAATCCAAAAAAGGTGGAAGCGGTTCGTGATTGGCCTACTCCAACTAAGGTGAAGGACGTCCAGAGCTTTTTGGGATTTGCCAGTTTTTACCGAAGATTCATTGAAGGCTTCTCCAGTTTAGTAGCTCCAATTACTCGACTTTTACGAAAAGGAGTTCCATTTGTTTGGGAAGCTAAGGCTGATGAGGCTTTTCAAATTTTGAAGGAGAAATTCATTACCTCTCCTATCGTGATTCACCCTGATACTTCCAAACCATTTTTTGTAGAGGCTGATGCTTCCAATGTGGCAATGGGAGCAGTGTTGTCTCAGAGGCATAATGTTACAGGACAATTGCATCCAGTGGCCTACTTTTCTAAGAGATTTTCACCTGCGGAGGAAAATTACACCATTTCAGACCGAGAGCTTCTTGCTATCAAAGCAGCAATTGAAGAATGGCGACATTTTCTAAAAGGAGCACGTCACACTGTGACTGTATTAACTGACCACCGAAATTTACTTTTTTTGAAGACAGCAAAAACTCTGACACCTCGACAACTTAGGTGGTCATTATTTTTTGCGGATTATGACTTTATAGTAACTTTTAAGCCAGGTAATCAAAATAAAAAAGCAGATGCTCTGTCACGGTAGTTTCCAGAAAGTGAGGTTAGGTCGGTCTGTGAGCCTCTTCCATTGATCGCTCCAGAACGTTTTGTTCTTGCTGGGGTTGCAAAGGAGAACGAAATCTTCAAGAAAGTACGGGAATCCATTTCTGAGACACAACTTGAAGATTGGGTTCGTTTGGATCCAGCTCGCAAAATTAAAGATGGTTTACCTTATTTAGATGACAGACTCTATTTACCATCAATTGAACTTAGAGAAAAAATGTTGAAGGAGTGTCACGAATCAGTCTTGGCAGGACATCCAGGGTATCGGAAGACTCTTGAGTTGATCAGAAGAAATTTTTGGTGGGAACAAATTCGACAAGATACCCTTAATTTTGTTAAGACCTGTGAAATTTGTGCTAGATCTAAGAATCTCATCAGAAAGCCTTCTGGGTTATTGGAGCCGTTACCAGTTCCACCGCGGCCTTGGTACTCAGTGTCTTTAGATTTCATCACGGATCTTCCACAAGATAAAGGGTGTACTTCGGTATTGGTTGTAGTTGATTTACTCACTAAAGAAGCACATTTCATTCCAATGAAGGGAGAGGTTACCGCTGATAGTTTAGCTCACAGTTTCTTGCAAGAAGTGGTAAGATTACATGGAATTCCCAGTCAGGTCATCTCATATAGAGGTTCTCAATTTATTTCTAAGTTTTGGAGAGCTTTTTGTAAGAGATTGGGAGTGGAGGTATGTTTATCTTCAGGTTACCATCCAGAAACCAATGGGCAGGTAGAAAGGATAAATCAGGAGTTGAAAAAATATTTGAGGTGTTATCTGCAGACAGGTGAAGAGTGGGTATATTTGTTGTGGGTTGCAGAATTTGCATATACCAACTGTAGTAAGGATGCCACCTCTATGTCTCCGTTTTATTGGGGACGAGGTTTTCATCCTCGTTTTCTTAGTATTGAGATTAATAATGATTCAGGAAACCCAGAAGTCGAAAGGAGACTAGAAGTTATGAAAAGAAATTTGGAAAAGGCAAAAGGGGTGTTGGTGGAGAGTAAACAAAAATACAAGGCGTTTGCTGACCGTAAAAGAAAGATTAGTCCTCAATATAGTGAGGGAGATTTGGTGTGGTTATCAACCAAGTTTTTGAGAATTAAAGGAAGGAATAAGTTTTGTCCTCGTTTCGTAGGACCGTTTGTTGTTGAAAAGGTGATTAATCCAGTGGCTGTTCATCTTAAATTACCCAGTCATATGAAAACTCATCCAACTTTCCATGTTAGTTTATTAAAACCTGTGGTTAAAGGAACTAGATTAACACCTACTCCGTCGGCAGTTGTGATTGAGGAAGATGCTTCCGAAGAATTTCTGGTTAAGAGAATTCTGGACTCTAGAAGAGTAAGAGGAAAGCTACAGTATCTCATTGATTGGGTGGGCTATGGTCCTGAAGAGCGCACTTGGGAGAAAGCAAGTGATGTGCATGCTCCTCGTTTGGTTGAAAGATTCCATAAAAAATTTCCATTGAAGAGTGGCCCAGGGACTGGGCGTTAGGAGGGGGGATACTGTCAGGTACTGTCAGGTTGGAGTGACATATTCTTTACATACAGTATCACATACTCATTTACATTGGGCCTCATTAGGACCCAGGCGGAGTGGGTTTCCGCCAGCGCTAATCGCGGCGGACCCGTCCGCCGTACTACGAGTTCCCTTAGCGCCATGGAGGTTTTCTCCGCCTGGTTTTACCAGGCGGAGAAAACCATGGCGCTACGGGACCTCGTTGTTAATTACGCCACCGTATTTTACGGTGGCGTAATTAACTCCTTCCCCACTCCCATTATACCCTATGGGGCAAGAATGGGAATGGGGAAGGGCAGAATGGGGATTGGGGATTTACCGCTCCGCCGAGGTCGGAATGGGGCGGTAAATCCGCCAACCCCCATGGCGCTATCGACGGCTTTCCGCCGTGCTTCGCGGTGCATTTAGCACCGCGAAATCCGCCTGGGTCCTAATGAGGCCCATTGGGTCAGGGGAGACACATATTTAGTATAGAAAGGTTTTAGGAAGTTATTATGGGTTATATTTTCAAACAGCCAATTTTGCCCTTAACCTTCATTGCAGTCTATGGAAATTGCCCCAAGCCAAGATGGAGGTTCTCAGTCTAAATTCTGATTGACTGGGGATTGTTTATAGGGAGGACAATGAACATTCTAAACTGCCTTTCATCATCCTTGCCCAGCTGAGAGGTCGTGTGCCTTGTTGCTCCTGCTTAACTTTGTCAAGGGTGACAAGTTTCTAGCAGTTGAGCGGAAGATCTGAAAGTATAACAGGAGTCGTGATTGGAGTTTGGTGGAGACACAGGACAGGAGTCAGAAACTTCAATTTTTTCTGAGAAAAGAAGTTTTCAAGTATTATTCACAAGATAAGTGAGCTTCCAGTTTGTTGAACTTTGTAAAAAGGTTATATTTATCTAAGGGATTGAAATCGCAACTCTGTATCTAAAAAGATTGAAGCGCGTACGTTTGTTTTTATCGCTACGTGTCAATTAAAACTAGCGCGTGAGTTTTTTTCCCGTTACTTTGAGCCCGCGCGTGTGTCTCTGCGCGTGAGAGTGAAGCGCGAGCGTGAACTTTGGACTCGCGTTTACTGTTCGTTCACGCGAGGGTTTTTTCTGCGTGATAAAATAAGCGCGTGTGTTTTTTCTCACGATTTGGTTATTAGCACGAGTGCGTTTTACCTGCGAATTGAATTGTCAGCGCGTGTGCGTTTTTCCCGTGACTTGGAGGAAAGCGCGTGTAATTTTTATCGCGTCTTGGACTTTAGCGCAAGTGCGTTTTACCCGCGAATTGAATTGTCAGCGCGTGTGCGTATTTCCCGTGACTTGGAGGAAAGCGCGTGTAATTTTTATCGCGTCTTGGACTTTAGCGCAAGTGCCTTTTACCCGCGAATTGAATTGTCAGCGCGTGTGCGTATTTCCCGCGACTTGGAGGAAGCGCGTGTAATTTTTTATCGCGTCTTGGACTTTAGCGCGAGTGCGTTTTTCCCGCGAATTGGATTGTTAGCGCGTGAGCGTATTTCACGCGATTTGGAGAAAAAGCGCGTGTGATTTTTTTTTCCCGCGGTTTTGGAATTTAGCGCGTGTGCTGGCTTTCCACGTGAAGATTCCATCGCAAGTTAAATTCGTTCCTGAGAAAAAGACACTCTACAAAGAAAATATTAAAAACAAATACAAGAACTTAAAAGAACTTCCTAAAACTTATTTGAAGACCTTGTTCAAGAATCTTAGGGTTGAGCAGACTAACTACAAAGTTAAATTACATTCATGGACCTACAGAGAAGGCTGAATGATCTATAAGATTCTGGTCCACAAGTAAGGAAGTCTTGTCTGCTTATCACTTCTCTGGGCATTCTGAAGAGAAGTACCAGGTATGGTTTTTAAACTATTTTGGTAAAGGGTTTGGAGTTTAAAGTTAGTATGGTAACCCATGAGTAATGAGGTATATTTCATGTTTATGTTTTAACTACAGGTGAAGAACCAGCGAGTTGATAGCTTCCAGCCTGGTGTTTGTTTCTTTGTCCCTTCCCCCTTTCCCCTGAAAGTGAGGTAAACTGAGCAGTTATATTTATGTCAGCCCAGAGTGCCACATTTTGGGTGGATTGTCGGGGGTTCAGCAGCTTCTGCAGACACCAGGTTCTCAGCATGACACAACTGCAAAGGAGATAGCTGCCCACCCCAAATTATAATGGATGCAGCTAGAGATCTAGCCCCCTTCATCTCTAAGCTCATTAATGCATTGCTCATGGCAAACCTAGTGCCAAACAACCTTAAACACTCCTGGGTACTCCCTGTGCTCAAAAAACAAACTCTGGACCCATCCATCCCGACTAATTACAGACCTATCACTACGGTCCCCTTTTTACTTAAAATCCTCGACAGGGTAGCATACTTACAAACACAGGACTACCTAGAAGCCAACACCCTACTAGGAACACTTCAGTCTGGATTCCTCCCCCTCCACGGCACAGAAACAGCCTTGATCGACCTTAAGACTCAAATTGACGAGCTAAAGGACAAAGGGAACTCAGCTATGCTACTCCTCCTTGACCTATCGGCGGCTTTTGACCTAGTGGACCACAGTGTTTTATGTAACCACCTCAGGTCAGCTGCCCATTTCTCAAGTGATGCCATAACTCGGGTTCAATTCTTCTTAGCGAACCGCAGCATGAGAGTCTTCTCCCCTCTTACAGCCGCAGATGTAACGCTCACCTGATTCCCGTAGAGGCGCCGGTCTTGACTGGGCGTATACCGTATCTTCAAAGGTGATGTGTAACACACGGCTGGCTCTTTGGGCTGGACCTCTGTGCACTGTATGTCTGACTCGAAGGGTAAGATGTCTTAGGTAAGTGAACGCCGTGCTCTCCATCTGCCTCGGGGCAGGGTGCTGTAACCAGTTTCTTCACTGGATAAGGGGAGCAGGCCTCTTGACTTCAGAGGACTGCTATCCGTCGTTTACTGCACGAACGGTAAGTTTCGAGTAATTCTAATGTCTTTAAAGTCTTTAGTAATGATGTTTCTTGTTTTGCAGGGTTCCGGCGATGGCGGATGACGGGCTGAAGTGAGTTGAAGATGGAGCCCGTGTGATGAATAGAAGCGCCTGGAAGCACGTAAGTAAGCGCTTGTTGCCTGCTTCACGATGCGCTCTAACTGTCTTTTTATTTTGCAGGTACAAGTTCGGAGCGGCTGCAGGGTGCCGGAATACCCACTGGGTTAGATGTGGAAAGGAGTAATGGCACGTGAGTATTAAAGTTCCCCAATGTCTTTAAACGCACCTTGTTTTGTCTTTCAGATGAGGGATGCAGCGCCGAAGGCCTCCGGAGCATGCGAAGAGTTGGTAAGGTTTTGTCTTTCAGATGCCGGAATGCAGTGTGAAGACCTCCGGAGCGCACGAAGAGTAGGTAAGCCTTTGTCTTTCAGATGCCGGAATGCAGCGCGAGGTGTTGGTGACAGCCGATGGACCAGGTAAGTGAAGAGCTGTCACTAAAGACCGTAATGCTAACCTGTTCTTTCTTGTCTTTATAGGTGTTGCTGAAGACTGGATTCAGGATGGTAAGTCTTTTTCCTTAGGCCCAGGATCAGATGCAGAAGACACGATGAGCGTTCTGGTGCAGAGGATGCAGAATAACGCAAAGCAAGATTCATCCATCGGGTGTGGTTTAAATAGCCTCCTGTAGTGCTTAGGTTTCTCCTTCCACAGCCACGCCTAGGTAAGAAAAGAGTTCCTGCTTTCCAGAAGAGTTCCAGTGTTCTGAACCTAGGGAGTGGCTCCTGCCCCACCCAACAGGAAAAGTAGTTCCAAACAGAAGAGGATCAGAGGCTCAACTGGCAGGCAAGTAAGCAGCATGGTCTGCTGCAGGTAAGTCCACCCAAGCATTATGAGCCCGGCGCTTCCAGCACTGGGACTGGGCATATTTATGAGCCTGGTGCCACTGGCGCCAGGACTGGGTCCAAAAGGTCCCAATTGGGACTGGTTGGCACTCGGAACCTGGGTTATGGATCTGCTTCCAAGGGAGTTGGGAAAACCCTGACCTTTTGGAAGCAGAGATCATGACAGTACCCCCCCTCAAGGCCCCTCCCAAACCAGGCTTCTCCGGGGGTTTTGGCTTGTCAGGAAATGTTCGGTGAAATCTTTTGATTAGGCGAGGAGCGTGGACATATTCAGCAGGTTCCCAGGATCTCTCTTGGGGGCCGTAGCCTTTCCAGTCAATTAGGTAAAATAGTTTAGATTTGGAGATCTAGGAGTCCAGAATGCTTTTGACTTCAAACTCGAGTTCTCCATCAACTAGGATAGGTTTTGGAGATTTAGTTAGTCGGGTTTGAGGTTGCATGGGTTTTAATAGAGAGACGTGGAAGACCGGATGTATCTTCATGTGCGGGGGCAAGTCCAACTTGACCGCTACTGGGTTTACTATGGTAGTGATGGAATAGGGACCAAGGTATCTTGGATTGAATGTGCGTGGCCCTTTTAGAGGTAGATATTTGGTGGATAACCAGACTTGATCCCCTACTTGATATTGAGGGGCTTCCTTCCGATGTTGATCTGCTCCTTTCTTGTATTGTTCTTTAGCCCTTTGAAGGTGAGAAACAGCTTCCTTAAAGGCTTGGGTGATTGTAGAATGCAGGTAGTCTACTGCTGGTGTTTCAAGATCTTGGAGGGGATCCAACTCCGAGGTTCGAGGGTGACTGCCGTACAAAAGAAAAAACGGGGTTTTCCCAGTACCGAATGGACAGAGTTATTGTAGGCATATTCGGCTATCCAAAGGATGTCTTTCCAAGTTTTTTCAGTTTGTTGCAGCATGCAGCGTAAATACTGTTCCAGAGTTTGATTGGTCCTGTCGGTTTGTCCGTCGGTCTGAGGGTGGTGACTGGTCGATAGTCTCACATCAATTTGAGCCGACCGACAGCAACTTCGCCAAAAATGAGAAATAAATTGACTACCTCGATCCGAAATTAGAACCGAAGGAAAACCGTGCAGTCGGACGATGTTTTCGAGAAATTCTCGGGCCAGAGTTGCTGCTGTTGGCAAGCCTTTGAGCGGAATGAAATGCGCCATCTTGGAGAATAAGTCCACGATTACTAGAATCGTATTGTATCCGGAGCATGGAGGTAGATCGGTGATGAAGTCCATAGAAAGCGTATGCCAAGGGAGAGGTGGGATGTCAATAGGGCGTAAGAGGCCTGCTGGTCTTTCCTTTTGACTCTTGTTTTGGGCGCATACTCCACAGGACATTATAAAGTCTCTGATATCTTTTTTCCAAGACGGCCACCAGAAGTAGCGCTTGATCTTTTCTGAGGTCTTGGCCATACCGGGATGTCCTTCCATTAAAGAATCGTGATAACAAGAGATTACTTTTTTCTGTAAATCTGTGCTGGGTAGGTATAATCGTTCTTGGAAATACAATAAGTTGTCCTTTACTGCAAAGTCCTTTCCCTGCAGATGCCAATTCTGTATGTCTGCTGGAGTTACAAGTTGCCTGGCTTTATCCTTAACTTCCTCTATGGATTCTGTGGCGATTACACCCAGAATTCTTTGTTTGGGAATGATTGGTACAGGTTTAGGGTTGATCAAGTGTTCTTCCACTCCCATCCGAGAAAGGGCATCAGCTTTACCGTTCTTTGTACCAGGTCGATAGGTAATTATGAAGTCAAACTCGGCAAAGAATAATGCCCAACGGAGTTGTCTAGAGGATTGGGCTTTTGCGGTTTTCAAATATTGCAGGTTTCGGTGATCCGTAATCACAGTAACGGTGTGTCGGGCCCCCAGCAGATAATGCCGCCAAGCTTTAAAGGCAGACTTGATAGCCAGAAGTTCCTTGTCAGTAATCGTGTAATTGATTTCAGGAGGCGAGAATTTGCGGGACCAAAATGCCACGGGATGCAACTGATTGGTTACCGGGTCCTTTTGTGATAGAACTGCCCCCATGGCAAGGCTTGAAGCATCAGTTTCCACGATGTAGGGGAGTTCGGGGCGAGGGTGTTTTAAGATTGGTGCAGAGATAAATTTAGTCTTCAAATCCTGGAAAGCTTGTTCCGCCTCGGTAGACCATTCAAAACGTTTGTTTTTCTTTAACAAGGCAGTGATGGGCTGGACTATTCGAGAGAATTCGGGGATAAACCTGTGGTAAAAGTTAGCGAAGCCTAACATGCTTTGCACACCTTTTACGGAGGATGGTGATGGCCATTTGAGAACTGCATCGACCTTCTTTGAATCCATACGCACTCCGCCAGGTGATAATATGAATCCCAAGAATTCAACTTCAGTCACGTTGAAAACAAATTTTTCCAACTTAGCGAAAAGTTTGTGTTGACGCAATCTTTCGAGGACCATTTTCACGTGTTTCCGATGTTCAGATTCCGATGAAGAATAAACGAGGATGTCGTCAATGTAAACAACAACACACACATCTATGAGCTCTCTGAGGACATCGTTCATAAAATATTGAAAGGCGGCCGGGGCATTGCAAAGTCCGAAGGGCATGACCTGATATTCAAATAGCCCATACTTGGTGCGGAAGGCCGTCTTCCATTCATCGCCCTCTTTTACTCGTACCAAGTGGTAAGCTCCTCTAAGATCCAGCTTTGTATATATGCATGCTTTTCTGACTTGGTCCAGGAGTTCAGGGATCAAAGGTAACGGATATCTATTCTTAACGGTGATCTGGTTCAGCGAGCGATAATCTATACAAGTTCTAAGGTCTCCTTCCTTTTTTGGAACGAAGAACAAAGCTGAAGAAGCAGGGGACTTGGAAGGACGAATAAACCCATTTGCCAGGTATTGATCCAGGTATTGTCGAAGGTGAAGGTTCTCAGGCTCGGTGAGGGCATAAATTCTACTACAAGGAGGAGTAGATCCAGGTATCAGGTCTATCTGGCAGTCATAAGACCTATGAGGAGGTAGAGAGTTAGCCTGATCCTTCCGGAAAACAACTTGGTATTCTAGGTATTCGGGAGGTAACTGGGGAGTCTCTGAAGAAATTGCTGCCAGTGCAACACCAGGTGGAGGGTGACAAGTAGAGACACATTCTGGAAACTGGACCGTTCTTGCTCGCCAATCGATCAGAGGGTTGTGTTTCTCTAACCAAGGTATTCCTAGAATAATCTGAAACTGAGGGGCCTTGATCACATCGAACACGATCTTCTCATGGTGTCCATCTTGACTTACTAGCGTCACCTCTTGAGTGGTATGCGTTACTGGCCCGGAGGCTATCTCCGTACCATCCACCATAGTAATGACGTCCTTTACAGCCTTGGGACAAAGAGTTAGATTCATCCTCAAAACCATTTCATGATCCACATAATTGCCGATGGCACCGCTGTCGACGTAAGCTTCAATTGCATGTAATCGATCCGGATTATCAGGGCTAATGAGGACCATAGGTATCACGAAATGCGAGGTCACGGAACTGGTTTTCACGCTCGGCAAGAGGACCTCTATTCTTGTCGGGCGAGGTCGTTTCCCTGCTCAGAGTTTGTAACTTGGGTAACTGCAGCTCCTACTGCCTTCTTGGCAGGTTTCACCGGACAGTCTCGAAGAAAGTGCCCTGAGTTTCCGCAATAGAGGCATAATTGCAACTGTTTTCTCCTTTCCCGCTCCTTTTGTGTTAGAGGACCTTTCAGACCCCCTATTTGCATGGGTTCCCCGGAGTCTACTCCTTTGGAAGGAGTTGGCGGTTTGGAAAATACTCGAGCATCAAACTTGGAACGATCGGCCTTCCTGTTCTGCAGTCTGTGATCTATTTGAACGACTAAGTCTATATAGTCCGAACAATCTTGTGGGGGATTCACTACTTGGGCTAACACATCTTTGAGCTCTCCACGTAGACCTCTATAAAACAGCATAATCCTTTTGTCCTCAGGCCATTGAGTTTCCACTATCAGTCATTTGAAAGACGCAATATAAGCCAAAAGGTCTTGATTACCTTGTCGCAACGAAAGAAGCTCATTGTCCAAGGCCTGCCCCTGTGAATGTCTTGCGAACAGTTTTTCCATACTGAGCTGAAAAGCTTGAAAATCATGGAGGACCGGATCATCTTGATTTACTAGAGGGATCGACCAGTCTGCCGCATTGCCACTAAGGTACGAAAGCACGAAAGCTACTTTAGCTTGATCAGTTGGAAAGGCTGCTGGCCGGCATAAGAAATGCAACCGGCACTGATTGATAAATACTGCAAACCTCTTTGGGTCACGAGAAAATCGTTCGGGCGGAGCCAGAGGTACATTCCCAGGTAGGTTGATCTGCACTGGATTCATAGAGGATGTAGAAGGAAGATTTCCCCCAGATGCGGGTAACGGGGTCTGTCCGGCTTGTGACTGTAGCAATTGTCTAGCGAGATCATCTGTTCGCTCCTTGGAAATAATCAGTTCCCTTCTTAGAGCGTTTGTTTCCTGACGGGCTGCATGCACTTCTGCCCTTCGTTCCCCAAGTAACTGGGCTAGCTGGTCGGTATCCGAGGTTTCCATAGCGCCTGGACGGGAGTTTTGTGGTTGGCTTTGCGTTCTGTAACGCTCACCTGATTCCCGTAGAGGCGCCGGTCTTCACTGGGCATATACTGTATCTTTAAAGGTAATGTGTAACACACGGCTGGCTCTTTGGGCTGGACCTCTGTGCACTGTATGTCTGACTCGAAGGGTAAGATGTCTTAGGTAAGTGAACGCCGTGCTCTCCATCTGCCTCGGGGCAGGGTGCTGTAACCAGTTTCTTCACTGGATAAGGGGAGCAGGCATCTTGACTTCAGAGGACTGCTGTCCGTCGTTTACTGCACGAACGGTAAGTTTCGAGTAATTCTAATGTCTTTAAAGTCTTTAGTAATGATGTTTCTTGTTTTGCAGGGTTCCGGCGATGGCGGATGACGGGCTGAAGTGAGTTGAAGATGGAGCCCGTGTGATGAATAGAAGCGCCTGGAAGCACGTAAGTAAGCGCTTGTTGCCTGCTTCACAATGCGCTCTAACTGTCTTTTTATTTTGCAGGTACAAGTTCGGAGCGGCTGCAGGGTGCCGGAATACCCACTGGGTTAGATGTGGAAAGGAGTAATGGCACGTGAGTATTAAAGTTCCCCAATGTCTTTAAACGCACCTTGTTTTGTCTTTCAGATGCGGGATGCAGCGCCGAAGGCCTCCGGAGCGTGCGAAGAGTTGGTAAGCTTTTGTCTTTCAGATGCCGGAATGCAGTGTGAAGACCTCCGGAGCGCATGAAGAGTAGGTAAGCCTTTGTCTTTCAGATGCCGGAATGCAGCGCGAGGCGTTGGTGACAGCCGATGGACCAGGTAAGTGAAGAGCTGTCACTAAAGACCGTAATGCTAACCTGTTCTTTCTTGTCTTTATAGGTGTTGCTGAAGACTGGATTCAGGATGGTAAGCCTTTTTCCTTAGGCCCAGGATCAGATGCAGAAGACACGATGAGCGTTCTGCTGCAGAGGATGCAGAATAACGCAAAGCAAGATTCATCCATCGGGTGTGGTTTAAATAGCCTCCTGTAGTGCTTAGGTATCTCCTTCCACAGCCACGCCTAGGTAAGAAAAGAGTTCCTGCTTTCCAGAAGAGTTCCAGTGTTCTGAATCTAGGGAGTGGCTCCTGCCCCACCCAACAGGAAAAGTAGTTCCAAACAGAAGAGGATCAGAGGCTCAACTGGCAGGCAAGTAAGCAGCATGGTCTGCTGCAGGTAAGTCCACCCAAGCATTATGAGCCCGGCGCTTCCAGCGCTGGGACTGGGCATATTTATGAGCCTGGTGCCACTGGCGCCAGGACTGGGTCCAAAAGGTCCCAATTGGGACTGGTTGGCACTCGGAACCTGGGTTATGGATCTGCTTTCAAGGGAGTTGGGAAAACCCTGACCTTTTGGAAGCAGAGATCATGACAGCAGATCCCATTCAAGTCCCCTGCGGGGTACCTCAGGGATCTTGTGTGTTTCTCCCACTATGTATAACATCTTTACTAAGTCCATGTTCAACAAGCTGGACATATTGGGTGTCACCTACACCAACTATGCTGATGACACCCAGATCCTCATCCCCCTTTCGGGCATCTTCCTGGAGGACTCGGCCTTAGTAAATAAGATCTACCACCTCATTCAGGCATGGATGGCATCCCATGGCCTCTGCCTGAATGACGACAAAACTGAGCTCCTAATCCTAGGCTCCGAGACGGCCATCAAAAAACTTGACCCCAACTATGCCACCTTCAATATTGACAACAACGAAATTAAAGTGGTACCTGCTGTTAACACCCTTGGCTTCTATCTTGACTCAGCACTTTCCCTCAAGAAGCAAGTCAACTCATTAGCATCTTCCTCAGCATATACCTGCAAACTGATCTGAGCTTGCAGACCATTCCTTTCTGAAACTAGCCGCATCAGCCTAGCCAACGCACTCATACTATTGCAATGCACTTTATTCGGGTTCCAATAAGTACATCATAGACAAACTGCAAAGACTCCAAAACAATGCCCTAAGAGCAGCTCTAAATATTCCCAACAGAGATCATATCTCTGCCTTCACTGGCTCAAAATAAAAGACAGGGTCCTCCTCAAAATACTATCCTTACCTCCAAATGCCTAAATAACATAGCGCCTCCGTACCTTACAGAGAGAATAAACAGGAAAACCTCAAACCGGCCCATGAGATCAGCTAACGCCTTCATCCTATAGGTTCCTAGATACAAACTGAACACAGCTGGCGGATCCAGCTTCCCAGTTACGGCTGCCCAATCCTGGAACAAACTCCCATTAGAGATTAGAATTGACAACCCCTATCCCTCATTTAGGCGAAAAGTTCTAGCTTGGCTATGGACCAATGATGTCTAATTTGAGCTGCTGATGAATCTCCCCCACAACCAGACAGCTCTCCTTCCTTACCACTACTCCAATTTTATATATGCCACTGTACCACCCGCTGGTACTCTGCAAATTTTGTTTCTGTAATATGATCACCCACTGTAACATTGTATAGATATCTATGCCTGTATACATCTATGTATGTATATAACTACTTTGTAACTAAGCTGATAAGTATCCTTGTAATGCTTGCGCCCAACTACCTTCGGGTCTCGGCTGCGCCATGTCAAATAAACAAACAAACAACAAACACAGCATTGTTTCTGAGTACACTACGAAAAATATGGTTTCAATATCAGTGTAATGTGATATACATGTCATACAAGAGCGGATCACCATATGTATCATTAATATCAGCGTGTATAGGCCCATATTACCAAATTACTGTGAATGCAAGAAGACGTCCAAGGCCAAATGATAATGATGTGATATTATATAGCACTTACGCTTAAGGGCTTTATCTAGAACAAATATCACTCAGCCTGTGTGGGTACTCATTTATCAACCTCAGCAGGATGAAAGGCTGAGTTGAACTTGCTGGAAGTCGAACCTGCAAATCACACACATTGCAGCAGCCAGCGCTCAACCCACTGAGCTAGCTTACTGCTAGCTATCGGAAACCAGCCACTCCACAAACAAAGAGCCACATGCTGCTGGCCACAGCCCATGATCCTAAAAAAAAAGCAAGGGAGATCACAGGGGTAGCAAGGGAGACCTCAGCGGTTCGCAGTTGCGAGTTGCGACCCCTGCCCTAAATGACGTCTATGCTCAGCTGTGTACACTATGCTGCCTGAGCATGCACACACACCTTCTCTCAAACGGCTCCTGCATTATCTGCATTGCATCAATGAGCGGAATTAGAGAGGGGAGCCTGCACCCTCCCCCCTCTTTGCAGGTTGATGGAGTTCTGCGGGGGTGAGCAGGGAATTCCATCTGAAAAATTGAGCGGGACGTCGGTCTTAGTTCTATTAACATTGTTCGCAGGTGCTGCCACTGCATCCTGTGCATTGCTGCTGGTGGTGGGAGGTGGGGGGGTTATCAATGTCTGCCTTCAGGGTGCTTGTGTGTATGTTTCTTGTATGATTGGGCCAGTGTGATTGTGTGAACGTGTTACATAGGATGCGCAGATGTGCGCAGATGTGTGCAGAATATAACACACATATATGTGGGGTTGCTGTGCCCAAACAATACCTGAGAGCTTACTGAAAGGTATTCGAGTATTGCAGTGTGAGTGATGCAGTGGCCCTTTCTGCAACCAGAGCGGGCTAAAGTTCTGCAAGGATGCAGGGGACCCACCCGATGGCAACTGCGCGCCCCCCTAGACGCAGAGACACAGCTTTTCCAGCCAACGAGCATTCAGCCATGATGTGTCCACTGCAGTCCCGAATGCATGGCACACAACCACCCGCTTTTATCTACACGTGGGGTTGGCAGAGGTATTATAGCAACACATCTACATTCTCATCTCAACCGCCAGCCTTTCCAACGCGTGCAACTCGCAGTGGAAGATTAGAGAACCACCACTAGGCAAAATGGGTCAAACTGTAACATCACTTGCAGCGAGGAGTGTGCGGCGGGTCTGAAGGGAGGCCTGGGGGGGCTACAAGGTTCCTCAGAATGAAACTCAAACTTGTTGAGTTCACTACTGCGTTGTTGATGCTTTCTGCGGCACAGACAGGGGGCGACCGGGGGGCCACTTTGACTTATGTTGTTAGCTGACTAGATTGAGGTCTCTCTCACGTCGAGTCTCGGACTCCAGGTCGAGTCGGCGGTGTCACAGGAGTAGTCTGTCGCCTGTCGGAGAGTCACAATGGAGCCGAACACGCGCTGCTGCCTGCTGCGAGTGGCTTCTTCTGGAAGGGAGGAGGCTGCGCAGCAGTGCACTGCACACTCGGCACGTGCAGCATGTTCCCTGGGCCTGGCCTGGCTGGGCATGTGAAGCTCCAAATGCACAGGCGCATTGGGGGAGGGGGAACGCTCCGAACGCATGAGCGAGTCGAGAGTTCATCTTGTTGTTGTTGTAACAGTTGTAACAAGAATCTTTACAGCCTGCTGCTGCTGAACTGCATGCAAACTTCAGAGTCTGAAGTTTGCACGCATCACTGCACATGCAGAGTGACACACAAACTGGGGGAAACTAAGGGGGATAAATGCCATTGTATCCCCCCACTTAAAATTGTGGGGGGATTTGTCCCCTCTGTCCCCCCATGCCCTACGCCCATGGGGACCAACCAGTTTGCCCTGGTTTCTTCCCTGGGTAGTGCAGGACCCTCCAGTCTTCCTACTTCTTGTCAGTCCGACAGTCGCTTAAGGAACCGTGATCCTGCAGGAACTACCAGGAACGTCCGCCTCAGCTGCAACTTCCTCTCCGTTTTGAGGTACTGTGCAAATCCGGTTGCTTGTTTCGTTCAACCGCGGTGAAAGTGTTTGAAATCTTTCTCCAATCCGAGGGCTTGTCCTTCTCATCTCTTTGAACTAACTTTTCTATCAACCAACCTCGTCCGGAATCCGTGCCACGAACTTTACCACAAACTACCCTGAACTGTATTATCTTGAGCAAAAGACTTTTGACCCATTGACTTTGGCCCTAAGCCTTTTCTATCTGATTTTATCATTGCAGTTCCTATTGTTCAATTGCCCTGAGTACTTACCTGTTGGTTTGATTTAATTTTCTAATAACTTTGTCTTTCCATCCCTTTTAAATTGCTGGAGTGCCATTTTGCTCCCACTTCATTTTGTGAGCTTAACTTGTCTGGAATTTAAGGGAAGTGGTGTGGTGTATTAAGAGTGTGATTTTTAGACTGCTTATAATAGTGTAATCTTATACAACTGAAGAGTGAAATAAATGTATATTCTTTTACTTGAAAACCTTGAGTCAGTGTTTTCCTGAATCATAGCAATTTCTGACCTTTGTGTAACTATCTTGTACTGCTCTCTTACTCTTGAGATAAGTCTGGCTGCTCAGCCATCGCTACCACTTTAACTGTGTAGTACAGGCTTGTACCAAAGGTGAATTTGTACTGTCACTTGTCCAAATTGTGTGTGGTGTTCCCAAAGGGTACTGCCTAACAGGGATGTTCTGTCCTTTCTGAGAGAAGACTGCAGAAGCCAATGGTGACCCCAGAGCCTGAAACTTTTGGACCTCAATTAACTCATAGTACCGGGATAGGCAAGCCACGACAAGGATTGTATGTTAATTTCTGCATGATCCTCTTGACTCGGCTGTGTGTTGCCTCGGCTTGAAGTTACCGCATGTTCATTTCAGGGAGGGGAGAGACAGCGGGAGGGAAAGGTTGGGAATCTTATGGTTATGTTTTTTGTTTGCTTTAAAATAATAAAAAGAAACTTAAAAAAAAAACATG
The DNA here is from genome assembly GCF_040938575.1 of Ambystoma mexicanum. Taxonomy (NCBI): domain Eukaryota; kingdom Metazoa; phylum Chordata; class Amphibia; order Caudata; family Ambystomatidae; genus Ambystoma; species Ambystoma mexicanum. The sequence continues at coordinate 235,725,288 of NC_090934.1, forward strand.
CTCATACAAAGACAAAACGGCAAGAGAGACTGTATACATCATCAAATGAGCTATACCAAGAGGGTGCGATATAGTTGGGGCTGGTGCACATCATGTACAGTATGTCAGCATACACATCAAGGGTGAAGGACAGATAAGTCAAAATACACCTAAAGGAGAAGATCAAACCAATGGCATAACACCACAGAGGTATTGCGCTGAACATACAGTCCCAAGTAGAAGATAAAATACAATCAGTATTGAAGCAGGACAAAATTGAGCATGCAAAGGTACCCACACCCTGGTATCCCCAATACTGCCAGTCCCCAAAAGGTAAAGCAGTGGTTGGATCTGTCTAAGCATGGACATGCGCACTCCCAATCAAGCCATAGAAAGAGAATGACATCTCTCGCCTAGAATGACGGATATGATGCACCTGCTATACGGAGCCGCTGTATTCCCGAAACTGGACTTGAACAAAGGCTACCACCAATTGGAGCTACACTCAGCCTCAAGATTCATTACAACCTTCAGGATGCACCTGGGATTATTCAGATATAGACTTAGCTTTGGAGTAGCTTCAGCGGACAAAATATTCCAGAATTAGATATACATGGTTATACGGCACATCCCTCATTGTCTCAATGATAGTGACAACATACTGGTGTTTGGAGCCACTCAAGAAGCCCACGACGAAACCCTGAGACGAGTGCATATGGCATTGGAAGACATTCAACTAACACTAAGCGCAGATAATTGCGAGTTTAGTAAATCCACACTGTAGTTCTTTGGGCACATATTCTCAAAACATGGCCTGCAGCCCGATCCTGAAAAAGAGCTCTAGTTTCTGTGCCAGTTTCTTTTTTTAGAACTTTTATTTATTTAGCTTAGCAGCACAGACATAGCCGAGCAACATACAAGGGAGGTACAGTACAGTAACAATATGGGTAATATAGGTTTACAGAGTCAGCTTTACAGTTTGGTTATACACTTGGAAAGTATATGCAGAGTGGGCGCGAGACTGGGGAAACAGCAGCTCAGTAGGGGGAACTAGGGCGAGAGGGGGAGACAGCTGGGGATGTGGTATCTGATGCAGGATTCATAGTGGACATATAGGATCGAAATTTGAGCCAAACATATCTGGGTCTTGAGTGAGTGGGCTGCAGTAGAGACCAGGATTCTTCGGTGTCTGAAGCCCAAGTGACCGCCCTGAGCCACTGTGCATGAGTGGGTGGTGCGGGCCGAAGCCAACAGAGTAGAATGGATCGTACTACGAGCAACATGCAGAGGACATATGGCCTCGACGGAGTTCGGGGAAGTCGTGGAAGAGACATCTCATTGGGGATGGGCTGATGGGATGCTCAAGAATAGTTGACATGGTAGAGCATACCAGATTCCAAAACTGGGTGAGGCGGGGACAGGACCAGATCATGTGAATGTAGTCAGCAGTATCATAGCCACATCTGGGCAATGGGCATCTTGGGGAGTGGTCATTAAGAAGTCTGCTTGGGGTATAGTGGTATCTATGAAGTACCTTAAACTGAATTCGTTTGAAGCGGAAATTGAAGGATACCCTGTGTATGCGTGCGCACATATGAGCCCAGCGCTTGTCAGTCATCTCCAACCCGAGGTCATCCTCCCATGCGCGCTTCAGTTTGGTGAATGCTGGGTTGGATCTGGTTTGAACCTTGGTGTAGAGTCTGGTTTCTTTACCCCTCGTGGGCTTGGGGGAAGTTAGTTCCGCAATTGCGGGATCATCTGGTGGTATCGCTGGGAACATGTGGTATTTGCGTTTAAGGGTTTTCTGGAGAGACGAGTACTGAAGCCATATAGACGGTCTCCGTATCAGGGACAATGGGAGGTCTGGCCATTCAATGAAGTTGCCCTGCTCGAAGATGTCTCGGTTCAGCTCATATCCTGCCTCGGTCCAACGGCGCACTATGAGTGGTGGTACATATGGGACCCCTGGGAGGAAGTTCCAGAGTGGGAGGTTACCGTGGAACGGGTGGGCGGTGCCAAGTAATTTCCATGCTTTTGTTAGGGCCAGGGACGTGCAGGCCACCGGGTCAAGTGAGTCCGGTACTGACAGGGTAGGTTGAACAACTAGGGAACGAATGGCTTGGTCGCTAACCGCTAGTTTTTCGAGTCTGACGTGTGGAGGGGGGTCTAATGTGTTGAACCAGTGTGACGTGAATTGGACTTGTGCAACCAGCCAGTATTTGAAGAAGTCAGGAGCACCGAAGCCTCCACCTTCCATTGGGGTGGACAAGGTCCCAAGTTTAAGACGGACCGCACCCGAGTGCCACAAAAAGGTGTTAATCGTGCAAGCCAACGTTAGGAAGAATCCTTCGCCATCGGCATACAGGGACACTATAATAGATTGGCCCGTAGTTCGTAAGCCTCTATGTGCATGGGACTGGCGTAGCATGTCAGCAAATGGTTCTATCGCTATGGCGAGGATCGGGGGAGAGAAGGCAGCCCTGTCTCGTCCCCCTAGCGATCTTGAAGAGGGGACAGCATCGGTCCTCAGTGCGGACCCTGGCCACCGGATCGGAGTACAGTAGTCTAACCCAGGAGAGAAAGGAGGGGCCGAATTTGCATTTTCCAAGGACCCGCCAGTGGTGCTTCCACGAAACAGAATCAAACGCTTTTTGCATGTCAAAAGTAGCGACTATTGCGTGAACATTTGAATTTATTCTGCTAATTATGTTAAAGAGGCGTCTCAGGTTCAAGGAGGTGGAGCGTCCTGGAATAAAGCCTGCTTGATCAGGATGAATAACGTGTGGCATGTAGGGGGCAAGGCGTAGAGTCAATAGTTTGGTGTATATTTTGGCATCGCAGTTAATAAGCGGAAGTGGGCGATACGAGCCGCATTGTGTGGGGGGTTTGCCAGGTTTGATTAAGACAGTTATTGTGGCTTCATGGAGTGATGGGAAAAATTTGCTTGTCTCCACTGATTCCTCCCAGAGGGCTATTAGGCGGGGAAGTAGGAGTGATTTGTAGCGTTTATAAAATTCAATTGGGGTGCCATCTGAGCCAGGGGTTTTCCCTGAGGAAAGTGTGTCCACAGCATCTGAGAACTCCTCAGGGGTAAATGGGGAGTCGAGAGATCCAATGGTCTCGGACGAAAGTACCGAGAGGGGGAGGGCATCGAGGTAGGAGTCGATCTCCGATGTCGGGACACTGTCCGCATTGGCATATAGGGCTTCATAAAAGTAAGAAATTCGGAGTTGATATCTTGCAATGAAGTGGCTAGGGAGCCATCGGGTCTCTCCACCCCAGGAATATGTGGGGCACCAAGCTCGCGCCGGAGAAGCCTAGCTAGGAAGTGGCCAGGGCATTCACCCTCACCATATTTCCTAGCCAGGCCAGGGCTGTCCAAGAATCTTAGTTCGCGGTCCGCCAGAGAGCGAAACGTGTCGTGTTCCGCTCCTATGGATGCTAGGGCTTCCAGGGTTTGGTGTAGTGAGCATTGGACTTCCAGAGTCGATAGTTTGGACTCACTTTCAGCAATATCCTTCCAGATTGTTTTAAGGATACAATTTTCCTTGGACAACGCTATGCCCCTAATGTGAGCTTTAAAAGATTCCCATAGAGTGGCCTGCGAAGATACCGAGTCAGTGTTTATTTCAAAGAACTCCTCGATGGCCATCTCCAGCTCGGAACTAAATACAGGGTCAAGGAGAGAGTGAGGTTTCATTCTCCAGTGACTAGTCCGGTCGCGATCCGGGCCCCAGCAAAGGGTAATAGTCACTGGTGAATGGTCAGATAGGGTTCTAGGAAGGATCATTAGCTGTGTCACGTTCTTTATCAGCATATCAGCGACTAACCAACTATCAATTCGGGAATAGGAGTCATGTACCGAGGAGTAGAAGGAGCGAGAATTGGGATAGAGGAGCCTCCATGCGTCGACCAGCGCGAGTTGGGGGAGAGATGACAATGTAGTATAGGCTGCTTTGGTGAGTTGGCGGGGTCTGGAACCGGTTCTGTCAAGGTTCACGTCAAAAATCGTATTAAAGTCACCCCCCCAGAGAATTGGAATTAAGGGGAAGCCATCGAGGAGGGACGTGAGATGTAAATAAAATTCTGGATCGTCAATGTTAGGACCGTAAATATTCAGTAGGACCACCTCCCTGTTCTGAAGAGTGCCATGGAGTAGCACATATCTGCCCTGAGGGTTGATCTGTGAGGATATAAGATCGAATTTAAGGCTCTTGTGAATTAGGGTCATGACCCCACTGAGTAGAGTAATTAGTGAAGTATCTTTGAGGGCCCCACATTTTGGCAAATTTTTCACAGTGTTCAATACAGGCGTGTGTCTCTTCCAGGAAAAGGATTTTGTCCCTGTGACGTTCAGACTATAGCTGGAGTTGTGACATTTTCTTATAATTGCCCAGACCCCACACATTCCAATTCATGAAAGTTAAGTTATCTTCGGTTTCCAGTGTAGAAATGTTCGTTTCAGATCAATGTTGATGACTGATGGATCAGTCTAGCGGCCCTGTAATACCATCTGTTCAATGCTACCTCGCACTCAACCCTCGCTGCCACCGCCAAGCCTTTTATAACATAACACCCAACATAACCCACCCTCACCAACATCCCTCCCCCAAACAGAGGAATGATAGCCCCATACCCCATTAACCAAATCCAAACCAATGGCATCAATGCCGGGGGGCCTGAGAACGGGCCTGGTGGCGATGCTCCGGGCCGGAGGGCAGTTAAGGATAAACATGGTGCCTAACAGTGACGTCGTATGTAACTTGAAGAGGGTTTTGTATGCATAGGGAAGGCACGTTCGTACAATGGTGAACCAATTTGTTCTTATTTGAGAGTAGTAGACTCATATGTTACTGACACAGAGTGGTAGCTGGTTTTGGTAACCTCTCAACAGGATGACGTGACAGTCGTAGATATGTGGTTTAGCGAGAGGCTTAGCCAGGGAAGTGTTCGTCAATGAACCTGGAGGCCTCCTCTGAAATTATGAAAAAATACACCTGGTTAGAGCGTTCAATTCGTAGCTTAGCGGGGTACAGCATGGAGTATTTGACTCTGTGGTCTCTTAGTCTCTTCTTTACCGCCAAGAAGGTCTTGCGCTCCCGCTGAACAGCCACTGAGAAATCGGGGTATAGGTATATTCTAGCACCCCCCAACAGCAGTTTGCCCTTAATTCTTGCGGCCCTAAGGAGGGCATTGCGGTCTCGGAAGTTCAGAACCCTGGCTATGATGGGGTGTGGGGGTGTGCCCGGCTTAGGTTTTGCTGTTAGGGCTCGTTGGCTCTCTCTATCGCGAACTGTGGGGCGATTTTTGGAGAGTCAAGGAGTGTCAGCAATGTATGCTCGATATAGTCCTCCATCGGCTCATTGACACCATCTTCAGGGACACCGATAATGCAGAGGTTATTTTACCTTGATCGGGACTCAAGGTACTCATTCTTCTTCTCGACCTCAAGGACTCGGTTGGAGAGCGAGGAGACCTCTGCACGCAGGGAGCCCAGGTTATCCTCGGTGGCGCTCACCCTCGTCTCGATCTCTGCCACCCGGCCGTCAGTCCTCTCGATGTGGGCCTTGATGGAGGATATGGTGCCATTCATGTCGTCTAGTTTGGAGTGGAGTGTGGTGAAGCCCTCGCGGATGAATTCCATCATGCTCTGGGGGTCAGGAGGGACAGACGGTGTTGGGTTAGTTGGAGCCTGCTCCGGTGCCTCCTCAGTCGATCTCGACGGATTGTTTGTGAACATGTTGATGGAGCACTGCTTTTTCCCTGTTCCTTTGGTCATAGTGCCGATGGCGGGACTTGAACGGGGTGAAGGAAGGCTTGTGGCAACCAAGGCAGTGCAGGAAAGTGGCCCAGTAGGACGCAGAGCGTAGGAAGACAGTGCTTTGTGCGCTGGCAAAGAGGTGACTGCCAGGGGTGCCAGTAGAATGTAGTATCCACCTCTCTGTTGAATTGGGGGTAATCAGGTATCGCAGGAGGTTGAGCTGGCATGCCTCGGCTAGAGCCGCGGTTTGCGTGGTGTACCCCGGGCGGGGGGGGGTTCAGAGGGTTAAGCAGGAGGCCGACAGGACCCAAGCGCCCGCATCTGCGCCGTCTCGGTAGTCGCGGTTGCCAAACGTATTCAGTAGGACCCTGGACCGCAACGGGGAGAGGGGAGCGGCACTTCAAAGCCCCAATGTACGTGAGGATCCTGGTGCAGGTATTGTTGGTTGCTGAGGGTTAGGCCACAACGCCCCAGTTCCTCCACCCGAAGGGCAGCCACCTCAAGGACCAGCAGATCAGTTGTCTAGGGGGGATGGAGAGCGCCACCGCCTTTGTTTCGTTGGGCTGTGGGTGTCTGGCCTCTGGATAACAAATATGAGTAGGGAGGGTCTGGATGCACACACCCGGGACAACGAGCCCCACGTGGCCGCCTCAGGGTTAAATAGCATGTTCCTGGAGAGACACCATATGATTTGCGGAGGACATGGCTGGTCCGGGGTGGTGTCAGGACGTGGTGCCGAGCAACGCCCGAGCCGGGACTGTGCTGAAGTGACCACGCCCCCCTCCACTGCACACCCACTGTGTATTTAAGAATCCGGGTTCTCGTGCCCCCCCAGGCACGTCTCAGGGATCCAGGATATCCAAAGTAGTGTGTGAAAGTTTGTGGGGAGAGCAGGAGAAGCTGGCTGTGCTCCCACCGTGTGGGGGGGGCAGTGAGGGAAGGAGATATGTCGCTGCAGGAGGAGCAGCTGGGGGGACAAGGGCCACGCAGATTCACTGTGTCCGCCACGGGTGAGGGTGTCTCATGGGTGAGCCACAAGCTCAGACCCCAACAGGACTGGCGCCGGGACAGGGTCCGGATCACAGCATGCCCCCCAGGCACAGGCCGTCGAACCCCGGGGTATCTGTCAGCGCAGGCATTTGGCTGGTGCCCCCCTCCCAGGGTATTGCAGTTTCGTGTTATGTCTCTGCCCCCTGGGCTCTTTACCAAGAGTCTAATGGTGGTTTCTCCGTAGGTCACACAATAATATGTGTAGTTTTGCGTGGATTAATGGGGGCGTTTGAAATATTTATCCCCCACGTACCTTATGGCTGCCGAGGTCCGTGTGTTTTATCTTTCGCTATCGGGGGTGCGCGTCACCAGGAATCCGTTCTTGCGCTGCGTCTCACCCCGGGTGTTGAAGTCTCGCTGGGGGGGGGGGCAGCTCGCAACTGAGCAGCCCCCTCGTATTCCACCGTGGATGTTGTGGAGGGAGGGGGTAGTCCACCGCCGCGGAGGGGTTCAACTTGCCACCTCGAGCAGACGATGGCCCAAGCCACAGGCAGCCCAGCCCACCACGGGTCCCGGGGCTTCGCCGGCGGTGCCGCGTCTCACCCGTGGAACGGAGCACCAGCACTCGTGCTCTCCCCTTCGAGGCTCCTCTCCCAGGCTGCACAGGTGGGGAGGTCTGTCCCCCGTCGGGTTCCCTCAAGACGAGTGGGGTGTCTTCAGGATGCAGACCAGGTCGGCTCTCTCCCCTTCCAGCGCTGGGTCTGCTGATTTGGCGCGCAGCTTCTCAGCCGTTGGCGGATGGCCACGGCTGCATTAACCCTCATTCTCTGGGTTCCGGCACCGTTTCTGGTCGGGTTTTGGACCCGGTGGTCCCTGGGCCAGCTATTACTAAATCGTAGCAGTTACATTCACTTTGGAGAGCGTACCGGCACAGTATCAACGATCAAGGAATCTGCCAGCCGCGGAGCTTGCAGATCAAGCGGCCATCTTGTTCGGCGCACAACAGCGCCCGTCCGTGCCAGTTTCTACATCCATGTCCGCCGTACGATCATTCCCGGGAATGTACCAGATACCTCCAAAACTTTGCATCCATCAGTAGACCAGTGACACTACTAACCAGATCTGGACAAGAATTTCACTGGTCACAAAAATGTGAAGAGGTGTTCAAATAAATATAATATCGCATATAATCAATGGCATGCATGGCGTACTATGACCCAGACCTGGAAACAGAGTTCACAGTAGACCACAGTCCAATAGGATTGGGGGCCATCCCCACTCAATTTAGAGCCAGATCCTCATCCTCACGGCCGATAGTGTCCTATGCGAGCTGGTGCCTGTCAACCACAGAATGTTCAATCTCAGCCTGAAAAAGAGAGCCTAGCTGTAGTGTGGTCCTGTGAGCACTATCATCATATCCTATATGGGAAGCGATTTACCATCATCATCGACCATCAGGCCCTCACAACGATTTATCAAAAACCTGACGCCAAAATGCTGCCAAGAATTGAACAATGGGGATTATGCCTACAAGAATACCACTACGACATTGTATGCAATTCGGATAAAGAAAACAACCCGGCAGAAATTGTATCTAGACATCCCATTCCCGCGTCAGAGAATGCTCAGATGTCAACAGCAGACCAATGGGTCAACTTCATAATACACAACACCCTTCCAAAGGCTCTCGACATGTCTCTAATCGTGATGGAAACAAATGAAGATGACATGTTGGCAAAAGTGAAGACAAGAGTGCTGTCTGGAAGGTGGCAGTGTTCCAATGGCCCTGAGGACTCATCAACTGAAGAAGAGCAGAAGACGTTACAAACATTTGCACTTTTGAAAGATGAATTGTCAATATCATCTCAAGGTCTTCTTTTGAAGGAAAATAGGATAGTAATTGCAGCCACACTACAGAAAAAGGTCATAGAAATTGCCCACACCCGGAACTGATGCATAGTGTCAACCAAAAGACTGCTAGGAGAAAAGGTGTGGTTCTACAAGATGGACATCATGACAAAATCTGCCCTTGAGAACTGCATATTCTGCAAGGTGGTCACGACCAAGACATTCCCTGAACCGCTGAAAATGACATCTAAGCCCTCCAGTGTTTGGGAAGAAGTGGTTATCAAACCCCACCTGCCGCAGGTACCCAGCAGTTTGCTAAGTGAAGAAGTAGCACAACGAGCGAGACAAGCAAATGAGGTAAACAAATCAAAGATGAAGGCATAAGCAGATCTCAGGAGAGAAGCAAGGGACTCAGACTTTCAGATTGGTGATTGAGAAATGGCGCGTGCAAGGGTACAGAAGGAGGAGACTGACCCATAGCTGCCATAGTGATTGCTGAAGACTTTTATTAGCCAAAGAAAATAAGAGAAAACCTGACTTTCCCTATCTCTATGAGGGGTTTCTCTGCCTTAACTAAAGCGGTAATGGGTTTGTCAGAATATCCTTGTAAATTAAAGAGTCCACTGTCATGTGTATCTCTTCCCAGTCTTCTCCTCCCACCCACCCTACCTCCATGGGTTCTTTTTTTTATTTTTAGGGCATCGTCTACCCATATGCCCTCTAGCTCCACACGAAAAGCTGTTGGGGGACAGGGTTATGAGGTATTTCCCTTCTTCAAATTTTAGGATGTTTTTCTCACTGTGGGTGAAAGGTTTATTTTGATAGGGGATCTTACCTCTTAAGGGGGTATGGCCTTGGGATTTAGTTGGACATCCCTCCGTGTCTCTTCAGCCTTATGCATAGACCATAATTGTTTAGAGGCCTCCGCATGGGCAGTTTCAATGGCATTATTTAGCGTGGGTTTTGTTAACTTTAAAGCTGCCTCCTGTAAGAAAGGAGTTTAACCATTAATTAATTGCTCCAGGGCACGGGCTTCCATGACCTCGGGTAATGTTTTTTTACCCAGCCACTGGGGCAGAGTATTTTTAATTCAGGCTCCCAGTTCGAGAGAGTTGTTTCAGTGGGACTTAATTTGACTACTCAAAACCTCTGTCTATAGAGGCTTTCGGTTTGGCCAGCCCTATGTAATAATCCTTGTTTGATTTCATCAATGGGGTAGTTCTAAGGGGGTTCAGGTCTGATAGGATGCTTGAATCTCTCCCTTTAATAATGGGGTGATATAGCTGGTCTTAATCTCCTCACTCCTTTGGAATTGTTGGGCTAACCTTTCAAAGTTTACAAAAAAATGGCCTTGGTCTCCTCTCTTTGGTATGGCTGTAAAATCCCAAGGATCAGGATGGGTCTGTGTTGACTTGCAGCTATACGATCCAACCCCTCTTGGAATCTCTCTGCAGCCTGAATCTGTTGGCTCACCAGGTGATCTAACAGCACCTCATGTTATTCATTTTATAGGTTGGCTGAAAAGGGTCTTGTATATCCCGATATTTATCTTCTCAGTCAGATTTTGATTCATGGGATGTCTCACAGGATACTTCCTCCCACTCCCTGGAATCCCCCTCGTCTTCTGGGTATTGGTCGGACTTGCCTGATGGAGTGCTGGGGCATACATGATTCGTCCAGCATCTAGGCACTGTGATTATTATACCTCAGTCGATACTCAGTTTACCGACCTCTGAAGGATGTTAGCCAATAAGATAGCTCAGCTGGTTGAGCACTTGTTGCTGCGATCTGTGCATGATCTGTAGGTTGCAGGTTCGAATCCCAGCAAGGCCAACTCAGCCTTTCATCCTTTAAATGTCGATAAAGGAGTACTGACTTCGTTTGGTGATAACTGTGATAAATATGTTATATGTACAGCGCTTTGCAAAAAGCGCTATATAAATAACCATTTGACCATGAGATTACGTATAAAATTTAGCATAGAGTTCTTCCCTCTCTGCACTGTTGTATCATAACATTGGCATACCATTAGGTAGTAATAGCTCCAGGAAATGAGGACTTTCATTAAACATCAAAAGACAGGTCTGCTATCAAACCTCAAAACACACATTACAATTCATGTTTGCTTTACTGTGTAATTGGCTAGGTTTTTGTGTTTTCAACATTTAAATACATACAGGGAGATCAAATGGCCCAGACCTTAGAGAAATAATGAAAGGTGTGTTCTGTCACAATGCAGAAAGTGTAACGCTCACCTGATTCCCGTAGAGGCGCCGGTCTTGACTGGGCGTATACCGTATATTCAAAGGTGACGTGTAACACACAGCTGGCTCTTTGGGCTGGACCTCTGTGCACTGTATGTTTGACTCGAAGGGTAAGATGTCTGCAGATAGAAAATATGGGATTAATGAACTGGGTTATTGAATGTCTCTCTCTTCTTCCCTTTCTCTTCTCCTGTAGAACCCCGAAGGTTAACGCTCTCACCTTAGGTAAGTGAACGCTGTGCTCTCCATCTGCCTCGGGGCAGGGTGCTGTAACCAGTTTCTTCACTGGATAAGGGGAGAAGGCCTCTTGACTTCAGAGGACTGCTGTCCGTCGTTTACTGCACGAACAGTAAGTTTCGAGTAATTCTAATGTCTTTAAAGTCTTTAGTAATGATGTCTCTTGTTTTGCAGGGTTCCGGCGATGGTGGATGACGGGCTGAAGTGAGTTGAAGATGGAGCCCGTGTGATGAATAGAAGCGCCTGGAAGCACGTAAGTAAGCGCTTGTTGCCTGCTTCACAATGCGCCCTAACTGTCTTTTTATTTTGCAGGTACAAGTTCGGAGCGGCTGCAGGGTGCCGGAATACCCACTGGGTTAGATGTGGAAAGGAGTAATGGCACGTGAGTATTAAAGTTCCCCAATGTCTTTAAACGCACCTTGTTTTGTCTTTCAGATGCGGGATGCAGCGCCGAAGGCCTCCGGAGCGTGCGAAGAGTTGGTAAGCTTTTGTCTTTCAGATGCCGGAATGCAGTGTGAAGACCTCCGGAGCGCACGAAGAGTAGGTAAGCCTTTGTCTTTCAGAATGCAGCGCGAGGCGTTGGTGACAGCCGATGGCCCAGGTAAGTGAAGAGCTGTCACTGAAGACCGTAATGCTAACCTGTTCTTTCTTGTCTTTATAGGTGTTGCTGAAGACTGGATTCAGGATGGTAAGCCTTTTTCCTTAGGCCCAGGATCAGATGCAGAAGACACGATAAGCGTTCTGCTGCAGAGGATGCAGAATAACGCAAAGCAAGATTCATCCATCGGGTGTGGTTTAAATAGCCTCCTGTAGTGCTTAGGTGTCTCCTTCCACAGCCACGCCTAGGTAAGAAAAGAGTTCCTGCTTTCCAGAAGAGTTCCAGTGTTCTGAACCTAGGGAGTGGCTCCTGCCCCACCCAACAGGAAAAGTAGTTCCAAACAGAAGAGGATCAGAGGCTCAACTGGCAGGCAAGTAAGCAGCATGGTGTGCTGCAGGTAAGTCCACCCAAGCATTATGAGCCCGGCGCTTCCAGCGCTGGGACTGGGCATATTTATGAGCCTGGTGCCACTGGCGCCAGGACTGGGTCCAAAAGGTCCCAATTGGGACTGGTTGGCACTCGGAACCTGGGTTATGAATCTGCTTCCAAGGGAGTTGGGAAAACCCTGACCTTTTGAAAGCAGAGATCATGACAGTACCCCCCCTCAAGGCCCCTCCCAAACCGGGCTTCTCCGGGGGTTTTGGCTTGTCAGGAAATGTTCGGTGAAATCTTTTGATTAGGCGAGGAGCGTGGACATATTCAGCAGGTTCCCAGGATCTCTCTTGGGGGCCGTAGCCTTTCCAGTCAATTAGGTAAAATAGTTTAGATTTGGAGATCTTGGAGTCCAGAATGCTTTTGACTTCAAACTCGAGTTCCCCATCAACTAGGATAGGTTTTGGAGATTTAGTTAGTCGGGTTTGAGGTTGCACGGGTTTTAATAGAGAGACGTGGAAGACCGGATGTATCTTCATGTGCGGGGGCAAGTCCAACTTGACCGCTACTGGGTTTACTATGGTAGTGATGGAATAGGGACCAAGGTATCTTGGGTTGAATGTGCGTGGCCCTTTTAGAGGTAGATATTTGGTGGATAACCAGACTTGATCCCCTACTCGATATTGAGGGGCTTCCTTCCGATGTTGATCTGCTCCTTTCTTGTATTGTTCTTTAGCCCTTTGAAGGTGAGAAACAGCTTCCTTAAAGGCTTGGGTGATTGTAGAATGCAGGTAGTCTACTGCTGGTGTTTCAAGATCTTGGAGGGGATCCAACTCCGAGGTTCGAGGGTGACTGCCGTACAAAAGAAAAAACGGGGTTTTCCCAGTTCCCGAATGGACAGAGTTATTGTAGGCATATTCGGCTATCCAAAGGATGTCTTTCCAAGTTTTTTCAGTTTGTTGCAGCATGCAGCGTAAATACTGTTCCAGAGTTTGATTGGTCCTCTCGGTTTGTCCGTCGGTCTGAGGGTGGTGACTGGTCGATAGTCTCACATCAATTTGAGCCGACCGACAGCAACTTCGCCAAAAATGAGAAATAAATTGACTACCTCGATCCGAAATTAGAACCGAAGGAAAACCGTGCAGTCGGACGATGTTTTCGAGAAATTCTCTGGCCAGAGTTGCTGCTGTTGGCAAGCCTTTGAGCGGAATGAAATGCGCCATCTTGGAGAATAAGTCCACGATTACTAGAATCGTATTGTATCCGGAGCATGGAGGTAGATCGGTGATGAAGTCCATAGAAAGCGTATGCCAAGGGCGAGGTGGGATGTCAATAGGGCGTAAGAGGCCTGCTGGTCTTTCCTTTTGACTCTTGTTTTGGGCGCATACTCCACAGGACATTATAAAGTCTCTGATATCTTTTTTCCAAGACGGCCACCAGAAGTAGCGCTTGATCTTTTCTGAGGTCTTGGCGATACCGGGATGTCCTTCCATTAAAGAATCGTGATAACAAGAGATTACTTCTTTCTGTAAATCTGTGCTGGGTAGGTATAATCGTTCTTGGAAATACAATAAGTTGTCCTTTACTGCAAAGTCCTTTCCTTGCAGATGCCAATTCTGTATGTCTGCTGGAGTTACAAGTTGCCTGGCTTTATCCTTAACTTCCTTTATGGATTGTGTGGCGATTACACCCAGAATTCTTTGTTCGGGAATGATTGGTACAGGTTTAGGGTTGATCTAGTGTTCTTCCACTCCCATCCGAGAAAGGGCATCAGCTTTACCGTTTTTTGTACCAGGTCGATAGGTAATTATGAAGTCAAACTCGGCAAAGAATAATGCCCAACGGAGTTGTCTAGAGGATTGGGCTTTTGCGGTTTTCAAATATTGCAGGTTTCGGTGATCCGTAATCACAGTAACGGTGTGTCGGGCCCCCAGCAGATAATGCCGCCAAGCCTTAAAGGCAGACTTGATAGCCAGAAGTTCCTTGTCAGTAATCGTGTAATTGATTTCAGGAGGCGAGAATTTGCGGGACCAAAATGCCACGGGATGCAACTGATTGGTTACCGGGTCCTTTTGTGATAGAACTGCCCCCATGGCAAGGCTTGAAGCATCAGTTTCCACGATGTAGGGGAGTTCGGGGCGAGGGTGTTTTAAGATTGGTGCAGAGATAAATTTAGTCTTCAAATCCTGGAAAGCTTGTTCCGCCTCGGTAGACCATTCAAAACGTTTGTTTTTCTTTAACAAGGCAGTGATGGGCTGGACTATTCGAGAGAATTCGGGGATAAACCTGCGGTAAAAGTTAGCGAAGCCTAACATGCTTTGCACACCTTTTACGGAGGATGGTGATGGCCATTTGAGAACTGCATCGACCTTCTTTGAATCCATACGCACTCCGCCAGGTGATAATATGAATCCCAAGAATTCAACTTCAGTCACGTTGAAAACACATTTTTCCAACTTAGCGAAAAGTTTGTGTTGACGCAATCTTTCGAGGACCATGTTCACGTGTTTCCGATGTTCAGATTCCGATGAAGAATAAACGAGGATGTCGTCAATGTAAACAACAACACACACATCTATGAGCTCTCTGAGGACATCGTTCATAAAATATTGAAAGGCGGCCGGGGCATTGCAAAGTCCGAAGGGCATGACCTGATATTCAAATAGCCCATACTTGGTGCGGAAGGCCGTCTTCCATTCATCGCCCTCTTTTACTCGTACCAAGTGGTAAGCTCCTCTAAGATCCAGCTTTGTATATATGCATGCTTTTCTGACTTGGTCCAGGAGTTCAGGGATCAAAGGTAACGGATATCTATTCTTAACGGTGATCTGGTCCAGGGAGCGATAATCTATACAAGTTCTAAGGTCTCCTTCCTTTTTTGGAACGAAGAACAAAGCTGAAGAAGCAGGGGACTTGGAAGGACGAATAAACCCATTTGCCAGGTATTGATCCAGGTATTGTCGAAGGTGAAGGTTCTCAGGCTCGGTGAGGGCATAAATTCTACTACAAGGAGGAGTAGATCCAGGTATCAGGTCTATCTGGCAGTCATAAGACCTATGAGGAGGTAGAGAGTTAGCCTGATCCTTCCGGAAAACATCTTGGTATTCTAGGTATTCGGGAGGTAACTGGGGAGTCTCTGAAGAAATTGCTGCCAGTGCAACACCAGGTGGAGGGTGACAAGAAGAGACACATTCTGGAAACTGGACCGTTCTTGCTCGCCAATCGATCAGAGGATTGTGTTTCTCTAACCAAGGTATTCCTAGAATAATCTGAAACTGAGGGGCCTTGATCACATCGAACACGATCTTCTCATGGTGTCCATCTTGACTTATTAGCGTCACTTCTTGAGTGGTATGCGTTACTGGCCCGGAGGCTATCTCCGTACCATCCACCGTAGTAATGACGTCCTTTACAGCCTTGGGACAAAGAGTTAAATTCATCCTCAAAACCATTTCATGATCCACATAATTGCCGATGGCACCGCTGTCGACGTAAGCTTCAATTGCATGTAATCGATCCGGATTATCAGGGCTAATGAGGACCATAGGTATCACGAAATGCGAGGTCACGGAACTGGTTTTCACGCTCGGCAAGAGGACCTCTATTCTTGTCGGGCGAGGTTGTTTCCCTGCTCAGAGCTTGTAACTTTGGTAACTGCAGCTCCTACTGCCTTCTTAGCAGGTTTCACCGGACAGTCTCGAAGAAAGTGCCCTGAGTTTCCGCAATAAAGGCATAATTGCAACTGTTTTCTCCTTTCCCGCTCCTTTTGTGTTAGAGGACCTTTCAGACCCCCTATTTGCATGGGTTCCCCGGAGTCTACTCCTTTGGAAGAAGTTGGCAGTTTGGAAAATACTCGAGCATCAAACTTGGAACGATCGGCCTTCCTGTTCTGTAGTCTGTGATCTATTTGAACGACTAAGTCTATATAGTCCGAACAATCTTTTGGGGGATTCACTACTTGGGCTAACACATCTTTGAGCTCTCCACGTAGACCTCTATAAAACAGCGTAATCCTTTTGTCCTCAGGCCTTTGAGTTTCCACTATCAGTCTGTTGAAAGACGCAATATAAACCAAAAGGTCTTGATTACCTTGTCGCAACGAAAGAAGCTCATTGTCCAAGGCCTGCCCCTGTGAATGTCTTGCGAACAGTTTTTCCATACTGAGCTGAAAAGCTTGAAAATCATGGAGGACCGGATCATCTTGATTTACTAGAGGGATCGACCAGTCTGCCGCATTGCCACTAAGGTACGAAAGCACGAAAGCTACTTTAGCTTGATCAGTTGGAAAGGCTGCTGGCCGGCATAAGAAATGCAACCGGCACTGATTGATAAATACTGCAAACCTCTTTGGGTCACCAGAAAATCATTCGGGCGGAGCCAGAGGTACATTCCCAGGTAGGTTGATCTGCACTGGATTCATAGAGGATGTAGAAGGAAGATTTCCCCCAGATCCGGGTAACGGGGTCTGTCCGGCTTGTGACTGTAGCAATTGTCTAGCGAGATCATCTGTTCGCTCCTTGGAAATAATCAGTTCCCTTCTTAGAGCGTTCGTTTCCTGACGGGCTGCATGCACTTCTGCCCTTAGTTCCCCAAGTAACTGGGCTAGTTGGTCGGTATCCGAGGTTTCCATAGCGCCTGGACGGGAGTTTTGTGGTAGGCTTTGCGTTCTGTAACGCTCACCTGATTCCCGTAGAGGCGCCGGTCTTGACTGGGCGTATACCGTATCTTCAAAGGTGACGTGTAACACACAGCTAGCTCTTTGGGCTGGACCTCTGTGCACTGTATGTTTGACTCGAAGGGTAAGATGTCTGCAGATAGAAAATATGGGATTAATGAACTGGGTTATTGAATGTCTCTCTCTTCTTCCCTTTCTCTTCTCCTGTAGAACCCCGAAGGTTAACACTCTCACCTTAGGTAAGTGAAAGCCGTGCTCTCCATCTGCCTCGGGGCAGGGTGCTGTAACCAGTTTCTTCACTGGATAAGGGGAGCAGGCCTCTTGACTTCAGAGGACTGCTGTCCGTCGTTTACTGCACGAACGGTAAGTTTCGAGTAATTCTAATGTCTTTAAAGTCTTTAGTAATGATGTCTCTTGTTTTGCAGAGTTCCGGCGATGGTGGATGACGGGCTGAAGTGAGTTGAAGATGGAGCCCGTGTGATGAATAGAAGCGCCTGGAAGCACGTAAGTAAGCGCTTGTTGCCTGCTTCACGATGCGCCCTGTCTTTTTATTTTGCAGGTACAAGTTCGGAGCGGCTGCAGGGTGCCGGAATACCCACTGGGTTAGATGTGGAAAGGAGTAATGGCACGTGAGTATTAAAGTTCCCCAATGTCTTTAAACGCACCTTGTTTTGTCTTTCAGATGCGGGATGCAGCGCCGAAGGCCTCCGGAGCGTGCGAAGAGTTGGTAAGCTTTTGTCTTTCAGATGCCGGAATGCAGTGTGAAGACCTCCGGAGCGCACGAAGAGTAGGTAAGCCTTTGTCTTTCAGAATGCAGCGCGAGGCGTTGGTGACAGCCGATGGCCCAGGTAAGTGAAGAGCTGTCACTGAAGACCGTAATGCTAACCTGTTCTTTCTTGTCTTTATAGGTGTTGCTGAAGACTGGATTCAGGATGGTAAGCCTTTTTCCTTAGGCCCAGGATCAGATGCAGAAGACACGATGAGCGTTCTGCTGCAGAGGATGCAGAATAACGCAAAGCAAGATTCATCCATTGGGTGTGGTTTAAATAGCCTCCTGTAGTGCTTAGATGTCTCCTTCCACAGCCACGCCTAGGTAAGAAAAGAGTTCCTGCTTTCCAGAAGAGTTCCAGTGTTCTGAACCTAGGGAGTGGCTCCTGCCCCACCCAACAGGAAAAGTAGTTCCAAACAGAAGAGGATCAGAGGCTCAACTGGCAGGCAAGTAAGCAGCATGGTGTGCTGCAGGTAAGTCCACCCAAGCATTATGAGCCCGGCGCTTCCAGCGCTGGGACTGGGCATATTTATGAGCCTGGTGCCACTGGCGCCAGGACTGGGTCCAAAAGGTCCCAATTGGGACTGGTTGGCACTCGGAACCTGGGTTATGAATCTGCTTCCAAGGGAGTTGGGAAAACCCTGACCTTTTGGAAGCAGAGATCATGACAGAAAGCTGCCGCATGGTAATGATTTCCATACAGTTGTTGCACACGTCAGCTGGATGTCACATACATCTTACTCTCTTGATGAAAAAAGTCATTTTTATTCTCTTGAAATCAAAATGTACTCTGAAAATACTCCCCCCTCAAAATCTTATCCGGAGTACTGGCTAGGGGTTCTGGTACACTGGCACAGGGATTCTGATCTTGTTACCTTTGCTTCTCCCTCTTCTCCTTCCTCTGTTTTTCTCAGAGAATTTTGCTCGTGGGGATGGGGTTCGGAAATGTTCTCGTGTAATGGTTCGGATTCCTCTCCACTTCATGAACTGTCAGGTAAATTAGAGAAAAAAGGGGTCTTTAAGGCTTGCATGTGTGGTTCTCTTAAGACTGGGTTTTATACCTAATGGTCCTATAAGACGTAGTTCTCTACTAGGTCTTGACATACACTTTGCAGGATCCTCCACTATTTATCTGATGGATCAGCATCTCACCTCTGGCACCATATGTATGGGTGCAGAAGGAGGAGACTGACACACAGGTGGCACAGTGATTGCTAAAGACTTTTATTAGCCAAGAAAATAAAGAGAAAACCTAACTTTCCTTATCTCTGTGAGGGGTTTCCCTGCCTCAACTAAAGTGCTAATGGGTTTGTCAGAATTTCCTTGTAAATTAAAGAGTCCACTGTCATGTTTCAAAACTCTACTTCTGTCCCTTACACTTATAACTAAACTAGAAGGTTGTTCCAATATTATTGGTCGAGGAGAATGACTCCCTTCTCAGGGACTGGGTAGCAGTTTTGGCTGCAAGTCCTTAACCAGAGGGAATGACTCCCCTCCCCTGGTTGCAGGATTCCACAACAAAAGGACTGTTACTCTGTATCCGAAAGTTCTGTTTCTTTACTCCAGAGTGAATTAATCTCTTCCCCTGGCTTCTTAGCCTACAGTTTGGTTACCTGGAGAATGAGTCCCTTATCCAGGTATCTTGGTTTCCCAGTTGCACACAACCAGGGGGAATTACTCCATTCCCCTGGCCTTGGTTACCAAGAGAAAGACTCCCTTCTCCGGATATTTGAATTCTACAGTTCAACACATCCATGGGGATTGACTCCCTTCCCCTGGTCTCTTTCCACTTGGTTTCACAGTACAACACCACCAGGTTGTATGACAAATTTCCCCTGGTCTCTTTCCACTTGGTTTAACAGTTTAATACCACCAGGGGGAATGACTCCATTCCCCTGGTCTCTTTGACCCTTCTTTTAGGATCTTCTGCAACAGTCAATGAAAAATGTATTGAGTGTCCCTGGCCAAGACTTCCCCTCTTCTTGAATTCAGCCAACTTTGTTCACTATCTTGCCAAGCACTGCCACAAGGAAGATGGCTTGGATTTCTCTCTTGTTTTGGGTGCGGGTCCCAGACCGGTGTTTCTCTGCTTCTTTGAATTGTCAGACTTGGTTCACTCTCCTACCAACTACTGCCACGAGGAAGAACACTCGAGTATCTCTCTGGATTCTGGTGAGGGTTTTTCCCTTCCTAAACCTTCACGCCCCCACCCTTCTCTGCTGCGTTCCTCGTACCTTGTTTGCATCGGAAAGCTTGGCCGGTTCTTCCAAGGATCTATTCTTCTTCCACCGGGCTGCGCAGGCATTCCTGGCATCTCTGGCTTTCACTCTGTGTAAGCTTCTCCTAGTCTTAGGCTGGACGGTGTGTTCAGGGTTAGCCTCAGCGGCAGCAGCGCCCTAGGCTGGTTAAAACATAATTGGCACCCCCCCTCCCTGCGTGCCCCTGGTCAGCAGGTGGTATGAGGGGGGCAGGAGCGCTACATTTGTTTTCTAACTCCCTGTTACGGCACCTGGCAGGGAGTTCATCACTGGAATAGGACGCTTGTGTTAATGCATGAGCGCTCTATTCCAATGAAAACCGCCTTGCTCCTGCGTCAGATCGGGAGGTAATCATCGGAATAGGGTGCTGATGCAAAGCATAAGCACCCTATTGTTATTAAATGCGCCCCACCACCGTGGGCACATTTAAGAACAAAAGGGCGCCTGCTGCACCTCCTTCCACTACGCCAGCTCGGGGAGACCTTGAAAGACTCCCCCGAGCTGGCATGCCAGGGGTCATATGGTGCCCTGGGGGGCATGGCACCCCGGGCGGTCACCCGGCCCACCCTGACCTAAGGCTGGCCCTTGGTGTGTGTGCCATTATGCGACCGATTGGTCTGCCTCCTTGTTAATGTGCTACCATTCTTCAGCTTCCAGGCCCTTCTCTGGTCTTCTACACACCACCGGGGTAAGGAGTCCCGCCGCCTCTCTCCAGGCTTGGGAAGCTGACTACTTCCACTGCTCTGCGTTCTCCACATCTCCTTCAGATCACACGGGTTCAGCTCTCCTCCGTGCTGGTTGGCTGTGCCTCTTCCTGTCCCTCTTTCTAGAGTCCCTTGGTGGTTTTTAGCTGTTCTAAAAGAGTCTGCCTCCATGGAAATTCTTGGCATCATTCTACATGATTCCGCACCTCCTCCTCGTTTCAGTACTTGTTCCATAAGTCTCCCTTTGGTGCTTTTCATTGTCCCTCTAGTTGTCAGACCTATGAACCTAGATATGTTCATGGGGTGACAAGGTATGGTGTTGGAGTGTACGGTGTGTATAGGGTTAGGAGGGATGGTTTGGAGGTGGCTGTACTGCAATCTCTCTCCAGTGTCGTCCTTGTCCCCAGAGGGGGAGTCTCTCCCTAAGAGATCCTCCCACTGTATACCACCCCCAGAGCGACTGTTCCATAACAGCCTCACCTCCCCGGTTTCATTATAAGGGGCTCCCCCTCGAGGAGAAGTGATGACATCTAGAGATTTGTCACACACGCTAGACCCAGTCACAAAAGGACAACCCTGCGTTCAGTCCCAGGCCATTGACAGTGACGGGCGTCAAAGGGTCCATGATTTCAGCAGAATGCCAAAGTTGCACTGTTACTAGAAAGTAATCTTTCCTCAAGAAAGCATCAGCCGATCTGATGGTCACGAACGAGGACTCAGAATGGTCAGATTCGATGGATGACAGCTCTGACTATTGTCAGGGTGCAGAAGTAGGAGACTGACACACAGGTGGCATGGTTGTTGGCATACAGTTTTATTATTAATGAAAATAAAGAGCAAACCTAACTTTCCATTACTCTAAGAGGGGTTTCCCTATCTCAACTAAAATACTAAGATTCTGGTCAGGATGTCTGTGTAAATCAATAATCCACCGTCCTGTGTCAAAAACCTATTTCTGTCCCTCACACTTATGACTAAACTAAAGAGGTAGTGGATCTTCTTGGTCCAGAAGAATGATTCCTTTCTTCTGCACAGTGCACCACAGTTCCAGTTGTTAGGTTGGATCTTTACATGAGGGAATTACTCCTTTCCCCAGGTTTTTCCCCTCACAGAGCCAGGGTGGATGACTCCCTTCCCCTGGAATCTCTCTCCACTTGGTTTTATGATTTCACAGAGCCTGGGGAATGACTCGCTCCCCCTGGCTTTGCTTGGCTTTGTTATCACACTCTCTTGGCTTTTATTTTCACCGTTCACAACACCAGGGGGAATGACTGCCTTCTCCTGGACTTTTTTGGCTTTTGTCAGGATTTCTTCCTAGGTTCTCACGTGGTGGTAGCATGTCATCCTGCCTCCCCTTAGGAGTCGTGGCGCCTGTTATGAGTATGCAGGTATACTGTGACCTCCATGGAGAAAAGAGGGTTAGGGTGCGTTGATTGGATAGGAATGGTGTGTTTAGGATACCAGGATACAGGCTGAGAGTAAAGTAGTGGATGGGTAAGGGGATATTAGGAAAGGCTGCTCCTTGGCTCTTTGATGTATACGAGTGTCTGTTACACTCCAAGTGGCTGGAAACAGCCCACACATGATATGTTATGATATGGCATTTATAACGCACATTCACACAAATGCACAACTTGGTACTACACATTCAACATGGGGTAGTGGCTGGTGGTTTAGTGGCTGGTATCCAGTTACCTTTCCAGATTCTACACATACACAACAGGATTAGTGGGTATTACCCAGATACCTCTGTGAGTTATACCACTTAGTACTACCAGCTATGCAAGCCTGTGATTGTCATCACATGGCATCACATAGTGTATACAAATAAATGAGTCACATAGCGTTTAGAAACGATGGAGTCACTCAGCTCCGGGGATGTGCCGTATCCATACAGCTGCTATGCGATGCGCTGTGTCTTTTCTGTGGCTTTGTGCTACCTAGCACCGTATCTGGCACCCTGACAATGTCTGTGATAAAACACACAGTCAGAGTATATCGATCACACATACACCCTGAGCGCTGTTGTTGCACTTGTAGCCCAAGTTGAATGCAACTGCTGCTTTGTTGCGCGGGCTAGGTTGTTAGCGCTAAATGCGCTTAACGGGTGGGTAATATCCTTTCATGAAATGAAATTACCC
Source organism: Ambystoma mexicanum (assembly GCF_040938575.1). NCBI lineage: Eukaryota > Metazoa > Chordata > Amphibia > Caudata > Ambystomatidae > Ambystoma > Ambystoma mexicanum. The sequence goes on from NC_090934.1 coordinate 235,747,884, forward strand.
ATACGAAGCAGATACACAAGAGCGACCTTGCTGCATTACTTATCTTAGGTTTCGCAGTGCCGGATACTGACAAGTGAGGGCATGGCCCTGCTATGAGTGCCGGGTCGCTGTCAGCCTTCCAAGTTCAGGTTGAGATCCGGAGCACGAACAGTGGTTCGTTTTTGTTGTGCATGGTTGCCTGCTTCAGCGGGTGTACCACTGGTGTTTCCCAGCTCTGTATGCCTGTTACCAGGTCTGCTAGGAATCGTAGTTTCTGTCCCTGTGCATGTCCTTTTCTTCGGTGTTTTTGCTGCCTCTTTGTTTGCCCGTTTGCCCCTAACGCTGACACACCTGCAAAACGGACAAATACGACACCTGCCATGGCTAGTTTGTTTCTGTTTGCTAATCAGCTTAGGCTTGGTGGTAGTTCTACCCATCATGCCCCCAAGTACCGCATGCTTCCTGACAATACTCCCCCTCCCAAGGGAAGGACCAGGTTTACATGGGTAGGTGGTTCTGTGAGAAACCTGAAGGTGTCTCACTAACTAGTCCACAAGGAACTGTCATCCAGGTGGCCAGGAGACGGCCATCGCTATTGGATCCAGTTCCTGGGGGTGGACCAGTGCGGGGGGATCACCTGGATGGTGGATCCTCAGGAGTGGAAGTAGGACACAGATGGGTGAGATGCGGTTCCCCCCTTCCGTATAACAACTCTTCCCCAATGCTATCTCATAGGATATTGAGAGGTTCTACCCCACCCCCTTTTCCGAAACAAACACCTTTTTAAACCATAGAAAACAACGGACTAACACCAGCGACGTTTACCTGACATGTGCCAACACACGGGTCAGGGAGAGTCAGGCAATTGATAATAACGACACACACCTGACGGCCCTTTTGAATTTCGAATTCTGAATTTTGAAGCATATATAAACGCGCACACAACGAACCAAATCGTATCCTGGCGCAGATGGAACAGAGAGATGAGACTCAGAAGGCCAGGATGACCAATTGGGTAGACAGTACTATACAACAGACAAAAATAATCAAAATCACAGATTTATTTAAAGAGATAAGTTTTGAGACCTACTCTAAAGGTCATCAGGGAGTTGGCTTGTCTCAGATAAAGCGGAAGACTGTTCCACAATCTGGGCCCGGTCACTGAAAAACACTGATCTGCCCTAGACCTGTACTTCATCCTAGGAATTACAAGGAGGGGGTGGTCCTCCGACCTAAGAGTGCGAGTGGGTTGGTATCGTTTCAATTTGTCTGTTATATATGCTGGTGCCATGTCATGCAAGCATCGATAAACCAGACAACCGGTCTTAAATTTAATCTGATCTTCGACTGTCAACCAACGTAGTGATCGGCTAAGACTGGATGTATGAGTATTTTTAGGTACAACAAAGACCAGTCTGACTCCGGCATTTTGTGCTTTCTGGAGACGATGGATTTGATTGCTTCATGCTCCGCCCCGAAGACCATTGCAGTAATCAAGATTTGAATTGACTAGTGCTCCCACCACTACAGCACAATCTACTTTAGGCACGTAGAGTAGAGCTTGGCGCAAAAGGCGGATGTTATAGAATACGGACTGTACCTTGGCTGAGACCTGGGCATTACATCCCAGGTCACTCTGCCAAATACAGCCCAGATTCTTGACCTTGGTGGAATATTTAAGGCTAGCTCTCAAAAACATAGGAGGAGGGGGACATTTTCCTCCTACAAGGAGATGTTTAGGCCCAAAGAAAATCACCTCTGGTTTTTTTGGGTTCAATTGCAGCCAATTTTCCTCCATCAAAGTGCTTATCTCGTCTAGGTGTCATGATGCCTACCCCCGGGGACCCAGACAAAGTCCAGCAACCCCGGAAACAGGCATCAAGTTATTCCAAGCAAGCCCAACAACCCCTGCAAGGGGCTATTTGGATGCAGTCCTGGCGTCTATGGCGCCAGACTCATATGCAGAGTCAGTCCTGGCGCCATAGGCGCCAGGCTCATAGATTAAAACTTACCTGATGCAGACCATGCTGCAAACTTACCTGATGCAGTCCATGCTGCAAGAGCTCCAAGCCAAAAGAGGCTTGGAAGGGACTACTTTACCTAGGGACTATTTTTTACTCGGGTGGGGCTGGGGAGGAATACTTACCTGGGACTACTTTGGAGGCTATTTAAACCACGCCCGAAGAGCAGCACACGCTTTGCGTTATTTTGCATCCAGCAGCGTAACGCTCACCGTGCCTGCAAGTCTGTATCCAGTCTCCTGCCACGCCCACCTCGAGTCTGGAGCTCCTAGAAAAAGGGAGCAAGAAGGAGAAAAGGTTAGAACAAGAGCAATACCTTTGATCCTTACCTGAATTCCCGATCCACTGCGCCTTCGAGCTGGAAGAAAGAAGGTATTTTATGCGCGTCGCCTCACCTGCTGCAGCGCCGCGCTGAACTCACCGGCCTTCGCAGCATCTTCACATTCCACTGCATCCTTCTGCATGTTCCTGCCGCACTCCGGCACCTAAAGGGAAGACAAGAACAGCAAGGTGAGCCAAGGGAATAAACAGAGGCAATATTAGTTACCTCCCATAGACTTACCTGATTTTACCACCGGGGGTACTATTCCTCTCCACGGGTCGGCGCAGCTTCCACTGCATCCTCGCCGAACCCCGGCCCCTAAGGGGAAACAAAAGGACAGCAAGGTGAAACAAAGGGACAAACAAGGGGAAATCTCCTCACCACAATAGACTTACCTGATTTTACCGCTGGAGGCATTATTCCCCGAGACGTCATACTTTCTCTCAGCGCCTGAATAAGGGAGAAAGCAACAGGTTACATACTGACATTATTTTATCGAACTGTGTTGGATAATACAAATCCTTACCTGAATATTACCGGTTGCCGCGAGGAACTCTTCGCTAGGGTCAAGCTGCAACCTGCAAGGAATCGGACAAGAGTGAAAGTCAGACATTTGAACTCTTATGAACTACATACTTACGGTGTCTTGCCGGAAATCTCAAAGTCAATATTGTTCTGGAACTCACCAATTCCTTCGAGCCAGTGAAGCAACTAGTTATCTACGCGCCCCTGCGCTCAATGCAGGATGGAGAGCTCATCTTTCCAAACCATCAGGTGAGACTATAAGAGGGGACATCAAAGGTGATCAGTGGGGAGAACAGCGGGAGTGGGGGGGGGCGGTTAACGCTCAACTCCACGGGTGGTTAATTCCCTTTCTCCATTTGCAGAAGAATATTCCTACGGGCCAAGCAAACGAAGCTAGGTGGGCCAGTCCAGTCCGTCATCTCGGCACTACGCGTCACATTGGTGGAGACCGCAGCTGTCCAGTTCAGATCGACGCCCTTGTGGGATCCAGGTGAGCGTAACAGAACGCGAAGCCTATCCACAAATTCCCACCCGGGCGTTATGGATACCTCAGAAACTGACCAATTGCCCCAATTACTGGGGGAACTGAGGGCTGAAGTGCATTCGCCCGTCAAGAAACCAATGCTCTTAGGAGAGAACTGATTTTGTCAAAGGAGCGAACTGATGACCTTGCTAGGCAACTACTGCAAAGCCAGGCTGGACAAGCATCCCTACCAGGTCCCGGGGGAAATCCAGCTCCTGTGTCATCGAGTAACCCTGTGCAAATAAACCTACCAGAAAATATTCCATTAGCTCCGCCCGAACGCTTTGCCGGAGATCCCAAAAGGTTCGCCGTGTTTATGAACCAATGCCGCTTGCACTTTTTATGCAGACCTGGAGCCTTCCCAAACGATCAAGCCAAGGTAGCCTTTGTATTGTCATATCTCAGCGGCAGTGCAGCTGATTGGTCAATTCCACTAGTTACTCAGGATGACCCAATTCTTCAGGATTTTCAGGGCTTTCAAGTGATCATGGAAAGACTATTTGCCCGGCACTCCCAAGGACAGGCCCTGGATAATGAACTTTTGTCCCTACGACAGGGTAACCAGGACCTTCTATCCTACATTGCGACCTTTAATAGGTTGATAGTGGAAACTGGATGGCCTGAGGTAAAAACGAATCACGTTATTTCATCGAGGGCTTCGAGGAGAACTCAAGGATGTCTTGGCTCAAGTCGTGAACCCACCTCAAGACTGCGCTGAATATATAGACTTAGTGGTCCAGTTAGATCACATACTTCAGAACAGAAAGGCTGATCGAGCAAAGTTTGAGAATCGGGTGTAGGTCAAAACCCACGCTAACCCCAAAGGAGCAGATGCTTCAGAACCCATGCAAATCGGAGGGGTTAAAGGACCCTTAACCCAGAAGGAAAGAGAAAGGAGACGGCAAATTCAATTGTGTCTATATTGTGGGACTTCTGGGCATTTTCTACGGGATTGCCCTGTAAAACCACCGAAGAAGGTGGTAGGAGCTGCTGATAAAAGCCATATGGAGTCAGACTCGGGAAACAACCACGCCCGACAAGCGTAGAGGTCCGCTTGCCGAGCTTGAAGAAGGATACTCAGACCTCGCATTTCATCATACCAATGGTCCTCGTAGATCCAAGGCAGCCATCACGTATGCACGCAGTAAGGGCAGACATTGATAGCGGGGCCGTAGGAAACTATGTGGACTACGAATTGGCTTCCAGGATGAATCTACCTCTCTGCCGAAAAACCACCTCAGATGTCATCACCACAGTCGATGGAACTGAAATTGCCTCTGGGCCTGTAACTCATTCCACCGCAGAGATGACACTATTGGGTCAGGATGGGCATCGAGAGTCTATTGTGTTTGATCTAATCAAAGCCCCACAGTTCCAAATAATACTGGGGATACCTTGGTTTGAAACACATAATCCCTGTATTGATTGGCGAGAGACGAGAATAACCTTCCCGGATTGTGCACAAACCTGTTACCCAAAGAAAAATCTGAACGCAGACCTGGCCACAGTAACCACAGCAGTTGTGCAACTACCTGTAACGCTCACCTGACTCCCACGGGGGCGCTGGCCTGGTTCGCGCTGCTGTGACCTCGTCTAAGGTGATGGGCAGGGTTCGGAAGACGGACTGGACCGGGCCCCAGATCTGACTTGTCTGACTCGCAGAAGTATCCTTCTGTAGGTGAGAATAGGGGGTTAACTGTCTGCGGGGTAATGCAATCGGCCTCTCACTTACCCCTCTCGCCCTCCTCAAAACCCTTCTGTGCTTCCCCGTAGCGTCTCACCTTAGGGTCTGGAAGGACGAGCTCTCCATCCTGCTTCTGATGCAGGGGCACGTTGGTATCCAGTTACGTCACTGGATTTTCGGATGGGTGAGAACCAAACTTGCTTGGCTTCCAGGTAAGTTTTTCTATAAGTGGTTCCCCTTGTGTCCATACATTAATGTCCTAATGCTAGTGTTTTTTTCCCCATAGGGGCCGGGGTACGGAATGCCGGGGAACAGGCACCGACCCGAGGTGAGCGGTGAAATCCTTGTGGAAATCAGGTAAGTCTTTAATGAGTGTTTTGGTAATGTCTTTTCATTCACTCATTAACGCTGATGTCTTTTTCCCCTTAGGGGCCGGGGTCCGAAAATGCCTGGATGCGGCGCGGACCCGAAATGAAAAGGGAATGACCCAACAGGTAAGTCTTGACATGGAGTTTTAGCTTCCCTTTTCCCTTCTTTCTCTCACCTTTGTTCTTGTCTTTTTCTCCCTAGGCGCGGGGGCGCGACTGCGAATCCGGATGGTCGCTGCTGAACATGGAGGCGCCCTGTAAAGGTGAGTAGAATGCGGCGCTGCAGCGACCGATGCGATGTGCTTTTAAAAATAAATGTCTTCCTTTTCAGGATTGTCGGCGAAATGTCTCTGGGATGCAGATTTAGCAGGTGAGGCCTTTTCCTTCTTCTGTTCTCTTGTTCCCTTCCTTTGCAGGTGATTCAGGATGCTGGCAGGTGTGGCAGAAGTCAAGATGCAGGAGCAGACACGGTGAGCGTCCAGCTGCTAGATGCAGAACAACGCGAAGCACGTGTGGCTGATCGGGTGTGGTTTAAATAGCCTTGGAAGAAGTTCCTAGAATGTGTCCTTCCTCCAATCAGGTATGTATCCTTCCCCGACCACGCCCGGGTGGTAAATGAGTCCCACAGGTAAAGTAGTTCCTGTCAGGCCTCAAGGAGGCCGGGGTTCTGCAGCATGGTCTGCATCAGGTAAGTGCACCCAAACACTTTCATAATGAGCCTGGCGCCTATGGCGCCAGGACTGACGTTTTCTATGAGCCTGGCGCCGTAGGCGCCAGGACGCTGTCCAAAGGGCCCCTATAAGGGGTTGCTGGGACCTTCCCCGGGGACTTAATGTCCGCTTTCAGGGATGCAAGGCCTGAGCCGGCTCCCCGGGAGCGGGCATCGTGACAGCACTCCCCCCCAAGGCCCCTCCCAAGGTTGTTCCCTCCGGGGGTTTTGGTTTGTTTGGGAAGAGTCGGTGGAATTTCCTGACTAATCGAGGTGCATGCACATGGTCACTGGGTTCCCACGACCTCTCCTGAGGTCCGTACCCCTTCCAATCAATTAGGTAGAAAAGCTTTGACCTAAACATTTTTGAATCTAAAATGTTCTTCACTTCGAATTCGGGTTCCCCATCTATTTGAATAGGTTCTGGAGGTTTGAGTAGTCGGGTTCCGGGTACCACTGGTTTCAGAAGTGACACATGAAAAACAGGGTGAATTCGCATATTAGCTTGTAAATCAAGTTTAACCGCTACTGGGTTAATTATTGCCGTAATAGAATAAGGTCCCAGATATTTTGGGTTAAAAGTTCGAGGCCCTTTGAGCGGTAAATGTCTGGTAGCTAACCACACTTGATCCCCAATCTGATATGGAGGTGCTTCACTCTGATGTAGGTCTGCATTCTCCTTGTATTTTCTCTTGGCTTGTTGTAAATGCGTGGTTGCCTCTTTGAAGGCTCGGGTAATGGTAGAATGCAGATGTTCTACTGCGGGCACTCCGAGGTTCTGAGGTGAGTCGAGGTTTGAGGTTCGAGGGTGATGTCCAAACAAGGTATAAAAAGGACTATGGCCAGTTCCAGAGTGTACCGAATTATTATATGCGTATTCGGCTATCCAAAGAATGTCTTTCCAGTTGCTTTCAGATTGCTGTAACATACACCGTAAGTACTGCTCAAGGGTCTGATTTGTCCTCTCGGTCTGACCATCTGTCTGAGGGTGGTGACTGGTCGATAATCTTACGTCGATTTGTGCCATTTGACAACATTTGCGCCAGAAGTGGGAAATGAATTGGCTTCCCCGGTCAGAGATTAGTATAGATGGGAATCCATGTAGCCGAACAATATTTTCGAGGAATTCTTTGGCTAGGACAGAAGCTGAAGGTAAACCTTTCAAAGGAATGAAGTGGGCCATTTTGGAAAACAAATCCACAATTACCAGAATGGTATTGTATCCCGAACAAGGAGGCAAGTCCGTAATAAAATCCATTGATAGGGTGTGCCAGGGTGCTGGCGGTATGTCTAGAGGTTGAAGGAGACCGGCTGGTCTTTTCTTTTGACCTTTATTTTGGGCGCAAACACCACAAGACATCACAAAAGATTTAACATCTTTTCGCCAAGAGGGCCACCAGAATTGTCGTTTCACCTTTTCCATTGTCTTGGCAATATCGGGGTGTCCCTCTATTAATGTATCATGATAACCTGAAATAACTAGTTCGTGTAAATCCTTGTGCGGCAGGAATAAGCGTCCTTGGTAATAAGGTAAACCATTATCTATGGTAAAGTCTGATCCCTTTTGTATCCAATCCTGTAGGACTGTAGGGTCCAGGAGTTGTTTCACTCTGACTTGAATGTCTTCAAGAGTCTGTAACAAAGTCATGCCTAGAATTCTCTGTTCGGGAATTATTGGTACTGGTTCTGAGTTTGTATCAGATTCTCCCATTCCAATTCGGGATAAGGCGTCTGCTTTGCCGTTCTTGCAGCCAGGTCGATAGGTAATCACGAAATCAAATTCAGCGAAAAACAAAGCCCATCGGAGCTGCCGTGATGACTGAGCCTTGGCGGTTTTCAAATACTGTAAATTCCGGTGATCAGTGATCACCGTGATGGTATGTCGAGCGCCAAGCAGGTAATGCCGCCAGGCTTTAAAAGCGGACTTTATGGCTAACAGTTCTTTGTCAGTGATTGCGTAATTAATCTCTGGTGCCGAGAATTTTCTGGACCAAAATGCTATGGGATGCAGTTGGTTGGTTTCAGGATCTCTTTGAGACAGAACTGCTCCCATGGCTAGGCTGGATGCGTCAGTTTCGACAACATACGGGAGATCTGGACGTGGGTGTTTCAATATAGGTGCGGAGGTAAACTTAGCTTTTAAATCCTGGAAGGCCTGCTCGGCTTCTTCAGACCATTCAAAACGTTTATTTTTCCTCAAGAGTGCAGTAATGGGTTGTACTATGCGTGAAAATTCCGGGATAAACCTGCGATAGAAATTGGCCGAGCATGCTTTGAACCCCTTTTACAGAGCTAGGTGATGGCCATTTGAGGATGGCATCCACTTTTCTTGAGTCCATTCGGACTCCTTTGGGTGTCAGGATGAAACCGAGAAACTCAACTTCTGTGGTATGGAAAACACATTTCTCCAGTTTAGCAAATAGTTTGTGTTGGCGCAGTTTTTCCAGAACTGCCCTAACGTGTTTTCTGTGATCAGATTCCGAAGAGGAGTACACTAGATTGTCATCGATATAGACAACAACACAAACATCGATAAGTTCCCGAAGGACATCATTCATGAAGAATTGGAAGGCAGCAGGCGCATTACACAACCCGAAAGGCATTACCTGGTATTCCAATAATCCATATTTTGTACGGAAGGCTGTTTTCCATTCGTCGCCTTCTTTTACTCGCACCAGATGATATGCCCCCCGGAGATCTAACTTGGTGTATATGCAAGCGTCCTTCACCTGGTCAAGGAGTTCAGGAATCAGAGGCAGAGGATAACGGTTTTTAACCGTTATCTGGTTCAATGCGCGGTAATCGATACAAGTTCTAAGGTCGCCTTCTTTTTTAGGCACGAAGAACAAAGCCGAGGATGCCGGGGACTTTGACGGGCGAATAAAACCATTGGCGAGGTATTGATCCAAATATTGTCTCAAATGCAGGTTCTCAGGTTCGGTAAGGGCATATATCCTGCTACAAGGGGGTTGTGCACCGGGCACCAGATCGATTTGGCGGTGAGGAGGTAACGTGTTGGCCTGTTCCTTTTGGAAGACGTCCTGAAAGTCCTGGTATTCCGGAGGTAATTGCATGGAGGCAGAAGTTACAGATGCTAGATTAATCTTCAGGTTTTCTGGGTAGCAGGTTTGTGCACAATCCGGGAAGGTTATTCTCTTAGCTCGCCAATCAATTCGAGGATTATGTGTCTCTAACCAAGGAATTCCAAGAATAACCTGAAACTGTGGAGCCTTGATTACATCAAACACAACTGCATCCCGATGGCCGTCAGGACCAATAAGAGTCACCTCAGTAGTGGAATGTGTTACCGGTCCAGAGGCAATTTCAGTTCCATCGACTGTGGTGATGACATCTTTGCTGGTTTTAGGACGGAGAGGGAGGTTAATCCTAGAGACCAATTCACGATCCATATAGTTTCCAATAGCCCCACTATCGATGTATGCCTTTATTGCATGCAACCGCTTAGGCTTTTCTGGATCTACGAGAACCATTGGCACAATGAAATGCGAGGTCTGAGAGTTAGTTTTCAAGCTCGGCAAGCGGACCCCTACGCTTGTCGGGCTGAGTCGTTTCCCGAAACAGAGTCTTCATGGTTTTTATCAGCGGCTCCTACCGCTTTTCGGGGCGGTTTTGCCGGGCAATCTCGTAGAAAGTGTCCAGAGTTCCCACAATAAAGACATCATTTTAACTGCCGCCTCCTTTCACGTTCCTTTTGAGTTAAGGGTTCTTTAACCCCTCCAATTTGCATAGGCTCAGAGACATCAACTCCCTTGGGGTTAGCGTGGGTCTTGACCAACACCCGTGTCTCAAACCTGGACCGATCTGTTTTTCTGTTTTGAAGTCTGTGATCCAATTGGACCACTAAGTCTATATCTTCTGTGCATTCTTGGGGCGGATTTACAACTTGGGCCAAGACATCTTTAAGTTCTCCGCGTAGACCTCGATAAAATAACGTGACTCTTTTATCCTCTGGCCATCCCGTTTCCACAATTAGTCTATTAAAGGTTGCAATATAGGATAGGAGGTCCTGATTGCCCTGTCGCAGGGATAGAAGTTCTTCATTCAGAGCCTGCCCCTGAGAGTGTCGAGCAAATAACCTTTTCATGCTTGCTTGAAATCCTTGAAAATCACAGAGAATCGGGTCATCTTGAGTAACCAGTGGAACTGACCAATCGGCAGCGCAGCCGCTGAGATATGACAATACAAAAGCTACTTTGGTCTGATCATTAGGGAAGGCCCCAGGTCTGCATAGGAAGTGCAAACGACACTGATTCATGAATACGGCGAATCGTTTGGGGTCCCCAGCAAAGCGTTCAGGTGGGGCCAGCGGCATGTTTCCAGGTAGATTAATCTGCACAGGGTTACTGGGAACCACAGTAGCGGGGTTCCCTCCGGAACAGGGTAGAAGAGTTTGTCCAGCTTGACCTTGCAAAAGCTGTCTGGCCAGGTCATCAGTTCTTTCCTTTGATATTATTAATTCCCTCTTGAGGGCATTAGTCTCTTGACGAGCGGCATGTACTTCGGCCCGTAATTCCCCCAGTAATTGGGCCAACTGATCAGTCTCAGAAGTTTCCATAGCGCCTGGGTGGGAATTTGCAGGAAGGCTTCGCGTTCTGTAACGCTCACCTGACTCCCACGGGGGCGCTGGCCTGGTTCGCGCTGCTGTGACCTCGTCTAAGGTAATGCGCAGGGTTCGGAAGACGGACTGGACCGGGCCCCAGATCTGGCTTGTCTGACTCGCAGAAGTATCCTTCTGTAGGTGAGAATAGGGGGTTAACTGTCTGCGGGGTAATGCAATCGGCCTCCCACTTACCCCTCTCACCCTCCTCAAAACCCTTCTGTGCTTCCCCGTAGCGTCTCACCGTAGGGTCTGGAAGGACGAGCTCTCCATCCTGCTTCTGATGCAGGGGCGCGTTGGTATCCAGTTACGTCACTGGATTTTCGGATGGGTGAGAACCAAACTTGCTTGGCTTCCAGGTAAGTTTTTCTATAAGTGGTTCCCCTTGTGTCCATGCATTAATGTTCTAATGCTAGTGTCTTTTTCCCCATAGGGGCCAGGGTACGGAATGCCGGGGAACAGGCACCGACCCGAGGTGAGCGGTGAAATCCTTGTGGAAATCAGGTAAGTCTTTAATGAGTGTTTTGGTAATGTCTTTTCATTCACTCATTAATGCTGATGTCTTAGGGGCCCCCTTAGGGGCCGGGGTCCGAAAATGCCTGGATGCGGCACGGACCCGAAATGAAAAGGGAATGACCCAACAGGTAAATCTTGACATGGAGTTTTAGCTTCCCTTTTCCCTTCTTTCTCTCACCTTTGTTCTTGTCTTTTTCTCCCTAGGCGCGGGGGCGCGACTGCGAATCCGGATGGTCGCTGCTGAACATGGAGGCGCCCTGTAAAGGTGAGTAGAATGCGGCGCTGCAGCGATCGATGCGATGTGCTTTTAAAAATAAATGTCTTCCTTTTCAGGATTGTCGGCGAAATGTCTTTGGGATGCAGATTTAGCAGGTGAGGCCTTTTCCTTCTTCTGTTCTCTTGTTCCCTTCCTTTGCAGGTGATTCAGGATGCTGGCAGGTGTGGCAGAAGTCAAGATGCAGGAGCAGACACGGTGAGCGTCCAGCTGCTAGATGCAGAACAACGCGAAGCACGTGTGGCTGATCGGGTGTGGTTTAAATAGCCTTGGAAGAAGTTCCTAGAATGTGTCCTTCCTCCAATCAGGTATGTATCCTTCCCTGACCACGCCCGGGTGGTAAATGAGTCCCGCAGGTAAAGCAGTTCCTTTCAGGCCTCAAGGAGGCCAGGGTTCTGCAGCATGGTCTGCATCAGGTAAGTGCACCCAAACACTTTCATAATGAGCCTAGCGCCTATGGCGCAGGACTGATGTTTTCTATGAGCCTGGCGCCTTAGGTGCCAGGACGCTGTCCAAAGGGCCCCTATAAGGGGTTGCTGGGACCTTCCCCGGGGACTTGATGTCCGCTTTCAGGGACGCAAGGCCTGAGCCGGCTCCCCGGGAGCGGGCATCGTGACACTACCTCCAGAATACCAAGAATTCCAGGATGTCTTCCAAAAAGAACAGGCAAACACCTTACCACCTCACAGATCGTACGATTGTCAAATCAATATCATACTACGCCCTTACGGAACCTGAGAACCTTCACCTACGACAATACTTAGACCAGTACTTTGCTAATGGCTTCATTCGCCCATCCAAGTCCCCTGCATCTTCAGCTTTGTTCTTCGTGCCCAAAAAGGAAGGTGACCTCAGAACGTGCATGGACTACCGCGCATTGAACCAGATAACTGTTAAGAACCGATACCCATTGCCTCTGATCCCTGAACTATTAAACCAAGTGAAGGACGCTTGCATATGTACTAAGATAGATCTCCCGGGGGCATACCATCTGGTACGTGTAAAAGAGGGCGACGAATGGAAGACTGCTTTTCGCACTAAGTATGGGTTATTTGAATACCAGGTGATGCCTTTCGGGTTGTGCAATGCACCAGCAGCCTTCCAATACTTTATGAACGATGTCCTTCGTGAACTCATTGACGTTTGTGTTGTTGTATATATCGATGATATTCTAGTATACTCCTCTTCAGAATCTGACCATGTGAAGCACGTCCGAGCAGTCCTTGAGAAATTGCGCCAGCACAAACTATATGCAAAACTGGAAAAATGCATTTTTCATGCCATAGAAGTTGAATTCCTGGGGTTTACCCTGACCCCAAGAGGAGTCCGAATGGATTCACGAAAGGTGGACGCAATCCTTAAGTGGCCATCAACAAGTTCAGTTAGAGGAGTACAAAGCATGCTCGGCTTTGCCAATTTCTACCGCAGATTCATCCCCGATTTTTCACATGTTGTACATCCCATCACAGCACTCTTGCGAAAAAATAAACACTTTATGTGGACTGAAGAAGCTGAAAATGCCTTCCAAGAGCTGAAAGTGAAATTCACGTCTGCACCTGTATTAAAGCACCCGCGCCCTGAACTTCCATAGATAGTGGAAACTGATGCATCCAGTCTAGCCATGGGAGCTGTCCTGTCTCAAAAGGACCCTGAAACTGGCCAGCTTCACCCAGTAGCATTTCGGTCCAGAAAGTTCACGGCACCCGAGTTAAACTATGCGGTTACCGACAAGGAGTTATTAGCCATTAAATCCACCTTCAAGGCTTGGCGGCACTATCTTCTCGGTGCCAGCCATACCATTACTGTGATCACCGATCACCGGAACTTACAGTATTTAAAGACAGCCAAGGCCCAATCGTCACGCCAACTCCGATGGGCATTGTTCTTTGGCGAGTTCGATTTCGTGATAACCTATCGACCAGGTTGTAAGAATGGTAAAGCAGACGCCTTATCCCGAATAGGGATGGGAGAGGCAGAAGTGAACCCAGAACCAGTACCTATAATTTCCGAACAAAGGATTCTTGGCATGACTACTCTACAGACACTAGAGGACATTCAGGTAAAGATCCAGCAACTCTTTGATCCTACAGCCCTGCAGGACTGGGTAAAGAAAGGCTCGGACTACTCTGTCACCAATGACCTGCCTTATTACCAAGGGCGGCTATTTCTGCCACACAAGGAACTACAAGAGCTAGTCATTTCCCGTTATCATGATACCCTAATGGAGGGGCACCCAGGTATTGCAAAAACTGAAGCTAAAATTAAGAGACAATTCTGGTGGCCTACCTGGCTAAAGGATATTAAATCATTTGTGATGCCTTGTGGCATTTGCGCCCAAAACAAAAGTCAGAAGAAAAAAACAGCTGGACTCTTACAACCTTTAGACATTCCACCTACACCATGGCACACCTTATCGTTAGACTTTATTACTGATCTACCCCCATGCAATGGATTTAACACCATTCTAGTTATTGTGGATCTTTTTTCCAAGATGGCCCACTTTATTCCTTTAAAGGGATTACCTTCAGCTTCAATCCTGGCCAAGGAGTTCCTCGAAAACATTGTTCGCATACACGGATATCCGTCCGTATTGGTCTCTGACCGGGGCAGTCAATTCATTTCACATTTTTGGAAAAAATGTTGTCAATTGGCGCAAATCGATGTGAGGTTATCGACCAGTCACCACCCCCAAACCGATGGTCAAACGCAGAGGACCAACCAGACTCTCGAACAATACCTGCGTTGTATGTTACATCAGACTGAGAGTAATCGGAAAGACATTCTTTGAATCGCCGAATATGCATACAATAATTCAGTACATTCTGGAACTGGACAAAGCCCCTTTTATACCTTATATGGGCACCATCCTCAAACCTCAGACCTTGACTCACCCCAACACTTAGAAATGCCTGCAGTGGACCATCTGCCTGCTACGATTACACAAGCCTTTAAGGAAGCAACTGCACATTTAAAACAGGCAAAAGAAAAATACAAGAAAGATGCTGATCAGCATAGAAGTGATACTCCACAATACCAAATAGGGGACCAAGTGTGGTTAGCCACAAAACACAAACCTCTAAAGGGAACACGGACCTTTAACCCCAGATATTTGGGACCTTACTCTATTAAGGCCATTATCAACCCGGTGGCTGTGAAGTTGGACTTACCTGCTAATATGCAAATTCACCCCGTCTTTCATGTGTCACTTTTGAAGCCAGTGCAACCAGGGACAAGACTGACCAAGCCACCAGACCCCATCCTTATAGACGGGGAACCCGAATTTGAAGTTAAGAACATCCTGTACTCCAAGCTGATAAAGTCAAAACCTTTTTATTTAATCGACTGGAAAGGTTACGGACCACAGGAAAGGTCATGGGAACCTAGTGACCATGTTCATGCACCCCGATTGGTGAAAAAATTCCACCGAAATTTCCCAGACAAACCGAAACCACAGGGAAGAACGACTTTAGGAGGGGCCTTAGGGGGGAGTGCTGTCAGTGCTGCCAACAACCCCTGCTAGGGGCTATTTGGGTGCAGTCCTGGGTGTATTAGCGCCAGGCTCATATGCAGAGTCAGTCCTGGCGCCATAGGCCATAGGCGCCATAGGCCACAGGCCATAGGCGCCAGGCTCATAGATTAAAACTTACCTGATGCAGACCATGCTGCAAACTTACCTGATGCAGTCCATGCTGCAAGAGCTCCAAGCCAAAAGAGGCTTGGAAGGGACTACTTTACCTAGGGACTATTTTTTACTCGGGTGGGGCGGGGGAGGAATACTTACCTGGGACTACTTTGGGGGCTATTTAAACCACACCCGGAGAGCAGCACACACTTCGCGTTATTCTGCATCCAGCAGCGTAACGCTCACCGTGCCTGCAAGTCTGTATCCAGTCTTCTGCCACGCCCGCCTCGAGTCTGGAGCTCCTAGAAAAATGGAGAAAGAAGGAGAAAAGGTTAGAACAAGAGCAATACCTTTGATCCTTACCTGAATTCCCGATCCACTGCGCCTTCGAGCTGGAAGAAAGAAGTTATTTTATGCGCGTCGCCTCGCCTGCTGCAGCACCGCACTGAACTCACCGGCCTTCGCAGCATCTTCACATTCCATTGAATCCTTCTGCATGTTCCCGCCGCACTCCGGCACCTAAGGGGAAGACAAGAACAGCAAGGTGAGCCAAGGGACTAAACAGAGGCAATATTAGTTACCCCCCATAGACTTACCTGATTTTACCACCAGGGGTACTATTCCTCTCCACGGGTCGGCGCAGCTTCCACTGCATCCTCGCCGAACCCCGGCCCCTAAGGGGAAACAAAAGGACAGCAAGGTGAAACAAAGGGACAAACAAGGGGAAACCTCCTCACCACAATAGACTTACCTGATTTTACCGCCGGAGGCATTATTCCCCGAGACTTCATACTTTCTCTCAGCGCCTGAATAAGGGAGAAAGCAACAGGTTACATACTGACATTATTTTATCGAACTGTGTTGGATAATACAAATCCTTACCTGAATATTACCGGTTGCCACGAGGAACTCTTCGCTAGGGTCAAGCTGCAACCTGCAAGGAATCGGACAAGAGTGAAAGTCAGACATTTGAACTCTTACGAACTACATACTTACGGGGTCCTGCCGGAAATCTCAGAGTCAATATTGTTCTGGAACTCACCAATTCCTTCGAGCCAGTGAAGCAACTGGTTATCTACGCGCCCCTGCTCTCAATGCAGGATGGAGAGCTCATCTTTTCAAACCATCAGGTGAGACTATAAGAGGGGACATCAAAGGTGATCAGTGGGGAGAACAGCGGGAGTGGGGGGGGTTAACGCTCAACTCCACGGGTGGTTAATTCCCTTTCTCCATTTGCAGAAGAATATTCCTACGGGCCAAGCAAACGAAGCTAGGTGGGCCAGTCCAGTCCGTCATCTCGGCACTACGCGTCACATTGGTGGAGACCGCAGCTGTCCAGTTCAGATCGACGCCCCTGTGGGAGCCAGGTGAGCGTAACACTAGACAACTAGTAACCACAGTAAGAGCATCCTCAACATCATCAAGTCTGATGTACAACTGAGTATCATCAGCATAAGAATGAAACCTGAGATTATATTTTTCCAGGATGTTCATCAAGGCACAGAGATACATATTAAACAAAAGTGGGCAGAGAGCCGGTCCCTGTGGCACACCACAACACTGAGAAAGTATTTCTGAAAGAAATCCCCCTACTCAAACACTTTGCTGACGGTCGGTGAGAAAAGATGTAAACCATTGAAGTGCCCTGGGACCCACGTTAATTACATTTTTTAGGCGATCTAGCAAAATACTATGATCCACCGTATCAAATGTGGCTGAGAGATCGAGCATTACAAGCAGTGAAAGTTTCCCAGCATCTCCTGCCTGCAACATGTCATCCCAGACCGCCTTAAGTGCAGTCTCTGTCCCGTGTAATGGACGGAAGCCCGACTGTAAAGGATGGAGTAGGCAGTGATCTTCAACAAAATCCTGTAACTGTTAAGTCACTACTTTCTCTAGGATTTTGCCTGGCCATGGAAGAGCTGCAATAGGGTGATAATTGCCATAGTCTTCTGGATCCAGTCCAGTTTTTTTTAACAAGGGAGTAACAATCGAAATTTTCAAATCATCTGGGACAAGTCCCTGGGAAAGTGAAAGATTGACGAACTTAGTCATAAAAGGTGTAAGTTCCAGACAAAGTCATTTGGCAACCAAAGCTGGCAATGGAAAAAGGGAATCATTTGTGGGTTTAAGCACGGATAGAAGTGGTGTAATATCCTCGGCTGAAACTTGCTTAAAATCAAACTGGATTTTTTGTCCCACATAGTCTGTAGTAGAACTAGAAGCCACAGATTCCGAGATTATATCTTGCTTTCTATGGGACCTGATATTTTCTTGGATATTCAAAATTTTATCTCTGAAAAAATTATTCAGACCATTGGCATGATTCACAGATGAGGTCTTCACTGGTGCATGTGTGCTTGGATTAACAAAATCAGCAATGGTTTTAAATAATTATTGAGGATGGTTTATTGCAGATGAAATTTTAGTCGATAGAAAGAGTGACTTAGCTGTAAACAGTGCCCTTTTATAGCTAACTAGAGCAATATTTGCCTGATTAAGATGTTCAATTAATTTGGAACGATACCATCTGTTGTCATGATATTTGTGTTACTTCTTTAGCTCCAAGAGCTCACTAGTAAACCAAGGTTTAGAAGCTTTCTTGGAGACCATATTTTTCATGGGTGCATATTTGGTGCAGATGAAGCTCATAGCTTGAGTACCTACTCGGAAAAGGGTATTGCAGTCATTAGACTGAATACAGTTAGTCAGTGCTGTACTAAGTTTCATGCAAGGTATGGCATCCAGATCTTTTTTTTCCGCATCTGTTTGATACTTGCGAAAGTTTCCAAAAGAACCTCGTGCAGTTCTGTTTTAATATAAAACAACCTAAGATAATGGTCTGTCCAATAAATGGGCAGAGCGTCAACCAAGCTGATCCCCTTTCCTCTAGCTAACACTAAATCAAGGCAATTACCTTTTATATGAGAGGAAGTAGCGGCCAATGATATGACCTTGTCTTGTGCTAGGACCTCATGTAATAATCTGGCATCAGATCTAGTAAGATCATCTGTCCATATATTGAGGTCACCAATACACAGTAACTCTTTGTATTTACTACCAATAGAACTGAGGTAGTCATCTAGACCCTTCCAAAAGAGTGCAGCTGATCCTGGTGGTCTGTAAATTAATAAAATGTGTACAGAGTGCTTAGGATTCACAGAGAAGGACAGGGTAACCTATTTCTAATAGGTTGTCCCAATCAAGGCGTCTCAAGCACTCAAATTTTAAGTGGGAGCGATAAATAATAGCTATACCTCCCCCTATTTAGCTTACCCTATTGATATGCTGAATGGCATAGCTGTCTGGGACCAATTTATGAAAAATAGAATGGGAAGTATCTACAAACCAGGTTTCAGCAATAAAAAAATACATCCAACTTGTGAACCTCAATTAGAAGAAAGATCTCATCTGCATGTGCAATGGCTGATCTAGTGTTTAATAATCCTGCTGAAATTGACATCCGATTAGTTGCATGCACCGATGTGCTGCTGCATACCAATTTGCTTTTTTCAATACCAGAAGCACGCATTTTTAAAAGAGCATGCATAGAAAGCGACCCCCTATCTGCATTTAAATCTGAAAGTGACCTCTGAGAGTAACAAACACGTATCTCATTTGGAGAGGCCATAGTCCCAGTAGAGCTTCCAGCCCCAACCAGTGGCAAATCTCTAAGAAGTTAAAACATTACCTGCAACAAGACAGGATTGGAAGAAAACCGGCAGCGTCACTCGCCGAAAGCCGCCCCGGCTGAACAGGCCAAACAGGCTTTGCGTCAGCGCTTCGCGCTGAGGCCTGGGTCGCGTGAGGATCGCATCAGTGAGGCGCGCCAGGCGGTGGGAATGCTGGGAGGTGAAGTCCAGCAGCCACGCACCGGGTGCTTAATAATGCAAGTAAGGTTTTTTAGGAACAAAATGAGTATATTCTACGCACAGATATTTAAAAATAGCAATGGTGCTATCTGTAAAAAATCACAGGCCTAATACAAAGCTAATGTGACCAATATTTGGTTAAAAGAATTTCCTAAAAATTTGTACATAAATTAAGCTTCTTCTTTTTTCTTTCTTACAAAACAATTACAAAGCACATTAAACAAACAGCGTACCCTCATTCAGTCAGAACCAAAGCGGGACGCTTCCCCAGAGGGATAAAAGGTGGAGCATGAGAGCACACTAACAGCAAGGCAACACGCACGAGGAGGCGTCTGTTCCATGGCAGCAATTCAAGAGGAGGAGAAAGGTGATGAGCCCGAAGAGGAAGTGTCCTTGACCCTTTCGAACCTGGCTCGTGAAACCTCCCTAAAAGGAATCGTAAGACTGGGAACTACAGCTGGTGTGTGGTGTGACAGATGACCCAGCCGGTGAGTCGGCGAGAGACCCGATAGTGGACCGAGCTGTGTTGAATGAAATTTGCGAATGGCAATCTGATAATAGATGAAAGAACTTTTGAACAAACAACTTGTGTGTCAATGAACTGCTGTGAAACAGGGAAAGACCGCTGCAGAGTGGTTCAGCGCCACGTGGGCGCTTCTTTGAAAGACTCTGCTTGGTCCCCCTTAGTTAAAACTACAGATACCAGAAGGCCCTAGGAGAGCCCATTGTAAGAGGTCAAAGTAGTCATACAAGGGTCAAGTAAAAAACCCTTGTACAGTTGAAAGTCTTTGACCCACAACCAAAAGGAAAGCCTGACTGGCGGGCCTGAACACAGTAATCCTGTGAACATTGTGTTGGCTAGAGTGAACCCGACTGAGGGATGCCGGCAAATTAGAAGAAACTGAAAACCATCAGAGAATCCTGAATTGTATGGAGACTGACTGGAGGCTTTAGGAAAGCCTGACTGGGGTTTTAGACCCAAACTTAGGTGAGAGGGAAACCTAAGGGGTCTAGAATGACTCACTGTTGAATAAAGTAATTAAAAAGGGAAGGCAAACGTGAACCCGACTGAGGGATGCCTGCAAATTGGGGTGAACAGTAACGCACCCGTGAACATTGTGTTGTCAAGTGTGAACCTGGTTGAAGGGAAGCCCACAGAGTAAGATTGTTTAAAAAGACATTACGACTCCTGAATGCTACAGGTGAAAGTATTAGGGGAAAAGAAGCCGTAGTGAACCCGACAGAGGGAGGCTAACAGTCAAGGAGTATCGGATCCCGGTTGAGGGGGATCGCGGGGGGAAGAGTTATCACCCATCGTAAAAGGTTACGAAGAGGACATTTTTGTTTTTGTTATTTCGATACATCATACTTTTGACGCCACTAGGACTACGTTATTATTATTTGATGGTCGAAGCTTGCTCCCATCTTAGATTTTGGTTTAGAGTAGGTGTTTTTCACACCCATTTATACAGTTTAATAAACACCCTTGAACTGTGATCACTTATGCCTGTCTTTACTGTTGCCACCATGGGTTCCTTACATATGGTGTGAGAGTTGGGTGTGATTCAACTGATAAAAATTAAAACCCATGTTACTCATTGTGGTACTGCAGAAGGGGGAAACAAGGTTTTTGAAATCCTCGGCTCTGAACACATTTCCACACTGAAAGAGGTATTGTTCTCCCAACTTCGAATCCCAACTGGCCAATAGGATCTATTCTTTAAGACTCAGGTGTTATTAGATACCCTTCCTCTTTTAAATTATAAAATACAACAGTTGGATCGGATAGTACTAAATGTTCGACCTGTCTTTACTTTTATTATACCTACTGCTCTGAACCCCCCTTCAAACCTTTTTTTTGGCACCCAATTGTCATCAGTCCCTTCAGGGTTAGAGGTTAACCAACTAAAATCCCTTCATTTGGCAGACTCAGAATCTGAAGTTGCAGAAGACTTCTAGATCCTATCTAACTGATTTGAGAGTTGTTTCTACTCCTACTCTGAACCATCCACAGAGGGAACCCTTACAACCCTGGAAGAAATGGCCATCTAGCTAAAGTCATCACCCAATTAGCGGCTGATCAGATGCAGGCCGAAGCCAGACTGCAAGAAAATGTTGCAAAACTTATCGAACTGCAGGCAAGGCCTTTATTACCACTTCAGCCATATTCTGAAGGTGAAGACTTGGGGATTTTCTTTTAATTTTGAGCATCTGGCGGACCAACTGGAATGGGAAGAGAACCTTAAGTGATGATACTTGGGTCCTTTATTAAAAGGAGAACTGCAAACCTCCTACCAACTACTTAATCTTGCACAAGTGGCCACTCTTTTGTCCATCATGGAGGGGGAGTTAAAAACAGTGGGACAAACCTGCAATTTTTATAGGCAGAAATTAAGGCCCATTAGGTTAGGTCCAGGAGAAAACCCTTTGGAAATGGATGAACGTGTCAAAAATACAAATTATGGATTAAAAACAAATTCCTGGAAGAGTTGACAGAAATTCTAACTCTGGAACAATTCCATAATTCCTTACCCCCTTTTTGCAGAAAGCCGTTCGACAGCTAAATCGACCCACCTTAATTACAACCATCAAGACTGCACAAAATCACTCTGATGCGGCTAAACACTTCCACTCGACCCATCGGTAGGAGGAACGGAAGGAGCATAAATCTATCCACCGGCCTCAACCACAAGGAATTGATAGACCCGGGGGGTCATATAAAAATAAAGAAAGTTTGACACAAGATAAACTCGAAAACATCGCTAATAGCGGTCACCGCTAATAACGGCTAATAACGGTCACCGTAAATAAGCGGAACCGGAAGTAGTGTCATCGTACAGGAACGGGAAGGAGCACGGCAGCCATCTTTAAAAACACAATCCATTGCCATCCTCAACACACAGGACCTGTGGGTCTCTGCTGTTTGTCAGAAAACCTTCTCCAAACACACCACTATGCCCAAGGCCCTTAAGAAGTGAGCTGCTCGCCAGCGCAAGGAGAGTGTCATGCATGCTGGACGTGTTCCTACCTCCTATGCTCGTAGAACAGCTAGACCGTTCTATTCCAAATGGCGGTTGTTCGATACGTTGCCGGGAAAACGACGTTTGCACTTTTCACGTCGCTAACTTCACGTGTATTCTGCTTCGTCACGTGAACTACGGCATTACGTATTTCAGCAGCGTGGAAACTTCACTCGCTGCTTCTGATCGAATCATTTGGCGTTGTGTAGCTGAACCTCCGATCTGCATCCTTGCAGGTTATTACAGCTACTTTTTGGGCCTTCTATAGCGTGTTTTCCGCCACACGCTGATTCCTGGAGCTGTTTGGTTGCGTGTAAATCCACACGCGCACGTTGTCTTCAAACGCGGCTGGCCTGGGCTGCGTGAATCCTGTTCGCGTGCAAATCCACACGGGCACGCTATCTTCAAGCGCTGCTGGCCTGGACTGCGTGAATCCTGCTCGCGTGTAAATCCACACGCGCACGCTATCTTCAAGCACGGCTGGCCTGGACTGCGTGAATCCTGCTCGCGTGTAAATCCACACGCGCACGCTATCTTCAAGCACGGCTGGCCTGGGCTGCGTGAATCCTGTTCGCGTGTAAATCCACACGCATACTTTGTCTTTAAGCGCTGCTGGCCTGGACTGCGTGAATCCTGCTCGCTTGTAAAATCCACACGCGCATGTTGTCTTCAAACGCAGCTGTCCTGGGCTGCGTGAATCCTGTTCGCGTGTAAAATCCACACGCGCACGTTGTCTTCAAACACGGCTGTCCTGGGCTGCGTGAATCTTGTTCGCGTGTAAATCCACACGCATATGTTGTCTTCAAGCGCTGCTGGCCTGGACTGCGTGAATCCTGCTCGCGTGTAAATCCACACGCACACTTTGTCTTCAAGCGCTGTTGGCCTGGACTGCGTGAATCCTAATCGCGTGTGAATCCACACGCACACGCTATTTTCTTCGCGGCTGTACAGAACCGCGTGTACTTTGTTTATACCATAAAAAGAGCGCTATTTCCAACTCCTGCACCTGTGATATTAACAGGGGGATTGATTCATTTCTATACATTACTCTACGTGGGAAGGAAGCTTTTCAAGGATTATTGGAAGGTGACAGTGAACAGTACTTTGGACGCTATCCTGTGGTGCATCAACCCGGTATCTAGCGTGAGCCTCGTTCCGTTCGGGATAAGTCTCCCTTACTAATCTTCCCTTCCTTGTTGTTTGTTCTACCTTGGATTTCCTCAAGAGACTCTGCTGGATTCTTCTGCCCTAGACTCAAGGTCAGTGTGTGCATTCATGTCATTTTCTATTCCATCATACTCAGGTTGGGGCAGTTATTCATGATACTTTATTTTGTTCTAGGATGACTTCCTATACCTTACCCACGCCATTTCCAGTGATCCATCGCTCTGCCTGTTTTACCAGTCAGAGAGTTGTATCATTTGGAAGGTCTTAACTTGACATCACAACTATCAAATCGTGTGAACAGGGATCCGGAAGACCCTACCACCTGTATCCTTTTGAGTACCGTATCCTTTTCAGTTAATACTTTGGTGCTCTCTGACAGAGAGATTCAACAAGGATGAGCTGGAGATGCTAGCCGGGACACTGCAGGAGCATGCTGAGATTGTCTTTGCCAACAGCATGAAGAGGGAGGCCATCTTGAAACAAAAGGAGATCAAGGCACTTGTGGCACAGAAAGTTAGTGCTGTTGGAAACACCTCACGCACCACCAAAGACTGCCATAAGCGCAGAGACGACTTGCGACTCAGAGTGAGAAATATCCTCTCAGTCAACAGGAGCCAGGCAATGGCAACAGGAGGAGGTCCCAGCTCACCCATCAAGCTGACCCCATGGGAGGACATCTGTGCCAGCATGATCGGAATGGAGGGGATAGAAGGTGTTGGCGAGATGGAGTGTGACGCCACAACATCAGCTGATGGAGGTGAGTGTCCTAAGAAAAAAATGTAATGCAGAGTCTGATGAAAGTCAACCAATATGTCAGTTCAAAGAGTCAAGCCATGGTCCAACACACACACACTCCCAGCAAAGTAGGCGGACGCATCACAGACACATGGCAAGGCAATGCTGTACGTGACGCATACCACACAAAGATGTAAATGCCATAAGTCACACAGCATGCAGGCCCCAACATATATGCATGTCAGATAGCATAGCTCTTGGCCAACATGAGTGACCCCGACGTATGCCTGCATAACCCACCCATGTTTCAAACAATGTGCTCATCCAAACTCAAATGCCTATTACCCTCAATTGTGTGGATGATCAATTGTCCAAATGTATGTATGATGCCTATCAAAACATCACTCATGCCGTCCCTCTCTTCGACCCCCACATGCTCTGACCATGACAGCGATGGGCATGACGCAACCCCTGCAAAGACCACACCCCGGAAGAGGTCCTGGGATGACGCCAACCGCCCTTTGACCTCGAAGGGACAACCCAGGGGCATCCGTGCACCACCAGGCAAGACACCCCAGGTTGCCAGTACATCGGTGCCGCCAAGGGCCGTAGAGGCTGAAGCACCACCACCCATTGGCCAGCCTGAGGAATCAGGCGAGGCACCACACTCTGAGGAGTCCAGTTTGGCTGGGGATTTTTAGGCACTCATTGTGTCCTGTGCCATGGAATAATGGTGTGGGTTGCATCTTCAAGATGATACACGGTGTGCTCTGCCGTATTGCAGCTCATGCATTGTGTACGCATACAGCTGTGTTTGTGTAAATTTAGTGATGTGTTGTGTTCTGTAGGATTTTCTGAATGGGAGGGTTGGAAGTAGGGTCTGCAATGTTAAGCATTCTGCCCTGAATTTTCCCATGGTGACATGCAGCATTCCTGTGGTTGATCCAGGATATCGGGCACAACAGTGTGTGATGATCTTGCTTGCGTCGCCTTCCATCTACACCTATTTGTAGTGGTATAGTTTACGATTGCGGTAAACCACCTCCATGGCATGGAGGCCACCTTTTGTTTCAAGAATCTCCTGGGTAGTCCGTGGTAGGGATATGTATTCCGTTGTGTGCTTGAGGAGGGCATCCAGCACTTGCTTCAGGATGCAAGTGAATGAGGGTGGTGATATACCATGCTGTACCGCTCACCTGGTATCCACGCGGACGCCACTCAGCCTGTTCTGACCTCTTACGACCTCAAACCCTTCACTGGAGTCTACTCGACTGGAGACTGGGCCTTGTTTTCTTGGAAAATGTGCTCTACGTCCTGCTTTCAGTGCAGGGGCGTGTGGATTGATGCGGGCTCGTTGCTGCCTAGTTACTTCACTGGCAAGAGTCTGACAAGGTAAGTATAATGAGTCTTTTGAACAGTTCTCTAACTTCGTTCCTTTCCTTCCGTAGATGATGGCCGGCGTCCGGGGATGGCGACATGCTGCTGAGATGAGTAGCGCTGAAGGTGAGTGAGAGCACGATGCGCAATGCAACCCTTTCGTATTTGTATTGAACTGAGTTCTTTTTCTGTGTCTTTTAGGTGTCGCGACGTTCTCAGCGTGGATGCCGGTTATGAAGAAGAAATGCAGTGAGTAAGCACAGTATGCAGCGCCTCTAGATGTTTCCACGCTAACCTGGAGTGTCTTTTCCCTCTTGCAGATGGATGAGAAGTTCTGGAGACAGAGTTCCCCCAGAGCGGCTGGGATTCAGGTAAGCGTTTGAAGCTCGTACAGTCTTTAAAAAATAAGCGAAGATTTGCTGAATGCTTACTAATGCCTTTTTTCTGTTCTTTTCCCTTTTCCTTAGCAAGCGGCGTGCCGGGATGGAATGACACCGCCGAAGATGCCTGCAGAACAGAAGGAGCGATGAATGATGGGCAGAAGCACCGCAAGGTAAGGCTGTTCCTAACGGTGTTCTTGTTCTTGCAGGAGCTGAGCGCAGAAGAAAGATGCAGGCCTACTTGAGACCGATCCGAACACGGTGAGTGTCATGCTGCAGGTGCAGAAAACGCAAAACATGTTTCTCAGCCTGGGCGTGGCTTAAATAGTCTCTGGGTATCCCAAGTGTCTCTGGGCTGAACCACACCCAAAAGACTAGACTGCACATGCAGTTCTGAGAACCGAACTATGTGGGGGCATCCATCTTGTCCCCATCAATGCACTACAAGTCCAATCCCCAATGTTATCCTATGGGAGTGAGTGAGTCTGGTGCCACAGCACCAAGTCTGACTCCAAGTGGGTCTTTGGAGGGATGGAGAGGTCCTTGAGGGCCATGTAGGTGATCGTGGCCTGGCTCCAGCCTGACATCTTGGAGGGCTGGGGACATGAGGGGCAGGAATCATGACAGCACTCCCCCCCAAGGCCCCTCTCAAGGTGGCTCTTCTGTCTGGTCCTGGTTTGTTTGGATGGTTTTGATGAAATCGTCTAAGCAAGCGAGGTGCATGGATGTACTCACAAGGCTCCCATGTCCTGTCTTGTGGAACATACCCCTTCCTGTCTACTAAGTAGTATAATTTGGATATGACGTACTTTGAATCCAGGATGTCCTTGACTTCGAATTCTGGCTCCCCGGCGACTACTACTGGCTGCGGTGGCGTTGCTACCGGGGTCCCAGGTTGAACAGGTTTAAAGGAGAGACACGTGGAACACAGGATGAATCTGCATGTTTGACGGCAAAGCTAGTCTGACCGCCACAGGATTTATCACGGAGGTGACGGTGAATGGACCCAGGTATCTTGGACGGAAAGTTTGGGTTCCTTTAATGGACACGTGTTTAGACGCCAGCCAAACTTTGTCTCCCACTTGGTAGTTGTGGGCCTTTGCTCGGTGTTGATCAGCAAACTTCTTTTGGCGATTCTTAGCTTGAAGTAGGTGTTCAGCTGCCCTTTTAAAGGTTTGCGAAATGGTCGTGTGCAAGGTTTTGACTGCTGGCATTTCGAGGGTTGAAGGAACGTCCAACTCAGAAGTACCTGGGTGCCTGCCATACATGGTATAAAAGGGTGTCTGCCCAGTGCTGGTGTGTGGGGAATTATTATAAGCATATTCAGCTATCCATAATAGGTCGAACCAGCTTCCTTCAGCTTTGTGTACCATGCAACGCAGATATTGCTCGAGCGTCTGATTTGTCCTCTCAGTTTGACCATCCGTTTGGGGATGGTGACTGGTGGATAGCCGGATGTCGTTAGGGGCCATAGAGCAGCATTTTCTCCAGAAGTTAGATACGAATTGAGTACCTCCGTCTGAGACCAAAACTGAAGGAAACCCATGGAGCCGTACAATGCCTTCAAGAAATACCTTTGTCAGAGTGGAAGCATTTGGGAGCCCCTTAAGAGGAATGAAATGTGCCATTTTTGAAAATAGGTCCACAACCACAAGAATAGTGTTAAACCCTTGACTGGGTGGTAAGTCAGTAATAAAAATCGAGGGACAACGTGTGCCAGGGTGCTGGTGGGATTTCCAATGGTTGTAATAGCCCAGCCAGTTTCTGCTTGGATGACTTGTTTTGAGCACACACTCCACAAGATAGGATGAATTGGATAATGTCTTTACGCCACGTGGGCCACCAATAATTTCGTTGTACCTTGGCTAGGGTTTTAGCGATTCCGGGGTGGCCCTCGATCAAGGAATCATGATAACCGGACATGACTTGTTCTCATAGTTCTTGGTTTGGTAAGAATAAACGATTCCTGAAGTAGGGCAACTGATCTTTTATCATGTAATGTTCTCCTTGTGCACTCCTCGCTTGTAATTGCTCCGGACTCATCAGGTTTTGGATTTCTTCATGTAATTCTTCTGAGTTATGGTTGATGTGATTCCTAGGAGCTTGTCACTCGGGATGATTGCTATTGGGTCTGGGGTCCGATACCCTTGCTCTTCCAGCCCAATACGGGAAAGGGCATCGGCCGTCCCGTTTTTCACCCCTGGTCAAAATTTAATCACGTAGTCATATTCAGCAAAAAAAAGAGCCCAACATAGTTGTCGTGAGGATTGGGCCTTTGCCGTTTTTAGGGACTGGAGGTTCCAGTGGTCAGTTATTATGGTGATTGTGTGTCTGGCGCCCAGCAGGTAGTGCTGCCATGCCTTAAAGGCTGACTCAATGGCCAGGAGTTCTTTCTCTGTGATAGAGTAATTGAGTTCAGGGGGTGTGAATTTACGTGACCAGAAGGCAACAGGGTGTAACTGGCCCATTTCGTGGTCTTTTTGTGAGAGGACGGCTCCCATAGCCATGCTTGAGGCGTCCGTTTCCACCAGGTACGGGGGATCAGGGTGAGGGTGGCATAAGATTGGGGCAGATGTGAATCTTGCTTTGAGTTCCTGGAAAGCTTCCTCGGCTTCTGTTGTCCACTGGAACTTTTTGTTGCTTTTCCTTAGCAATGACGTGATGGGATGCACGATTTGCAAAAATTCTGGGATGAACCAGCGTAGAAGTTTGCAAAACCCAGCATACTTTGAACCCCCTTGAATGAATTTGGGGATGGCCAGTTCAGGATAGCATCTACCTTGTGTACATCCATTCGGATTCCATTCGGGATGAGAATAAAGCCCAGGAATTCCACCTCGGAGACGTGGAATGAGCACTTTTCGAGCTTGGTGTAGAGCTGGTGTTGACAGAGTTTCTCCAATACGGATCGGACGTGTTTAACGTGGTCCTGCTTTGATGCGGAATATACTAGAATATCGTCGATGTACACTAGAGCACAGACATCAATCAATTCCCGTAGGACATCGTTCATGAAGTATTGAAATGCTGCAGGCGTGTTGCAAAGGCCAAAGGGCATTAGTTGATATTCGTACAAGCCGTATTTGGTGTGAAAAGCAGTTTTCCATTCGTCCCCCTGTTTTACGCGAATAAGGTGATATGCGCCCCTCAGGTCTTGTTTGTGTAGATTTGGGCATCTTTGACTTGATCAAGCAATTCAGGGATCAGTGGCAGGGGGTATCGGTTTTTTACGGTAATCTTGTTCAGTGCGCGATAGTCGATGCACGTTCTCAAGTCCCCCTCCTTTTTTGGTACGAAGAATAGAGGACTGGCTGCTGGAGACTTCGAGGGACGGATGAACCCGTTGGCCAGGTATTGGTCAAGATAGGCCTTCAGTTGCTGGTTTTCTGGTTCCGTGAGTGCGTAAATTCACCCACAAGGGATTTGTGCGCAGGGTATCAGGTCGATTTGGCAATCGTTTGGTCTATGCGGTGGCAGGGTATTAGCCTGTTCTTTCTGAAAGACATTTTGAAAGTCCTGGTATTCACTTGGTAGGGTGCCGATTGCCACAGTCGCAAGCGTGGAGGTTCTGGTGTCTATTAGTTGTTTCTCTTGGAGATAACGTGTGGGCACAAGTCTCGGGAAAGGCCAATTCTTTTGCTCGCCAATCGATTCGAGGATTGTGAGCTACCAACCATGGCATTCCCAAAATCAACCGGAACTGTGGTGCCTTAATGAGGTCGGAAACGATACATTCTTGGTGTCCATCCTGGCACAGAAGGGTTAAAGCTGCAGTGCATTGGGATACTGGACCAGAAGCTATTTCCGTGCCGTCGACAGTGGTAACAGTGTCAGTGGTTGATTTAGGGCGTAACGGAAGCCCCATCTTTGCCGCAAGGTCCTGGTCGATGTAATTCCCAACGGCTCCACTGTCAATGTACGCTCTTACTGCGTGCATCCGAGATGGTTGTTGGTGATTGATCAAGACCACAGATAGTGCAAAATGGGAGGTCTGTAGTTCACTTTCTTTGCTCGACAAGTGGACCCCTACATTTGCCGAGCTGGGGAGTTTTCCGATTACTTGATGTTATCTTCCTTGTCCGTGGCCCCTACCGTCCTCGTCGGTGGCTTCACAGGGCACTCTTTAAGGAAATGACCTGACCTTCCACAGTACAGACATAACTGCTGCTGTCTCCATTTATCCCTTTCCGCTTTAGTCAAGGGGAATCTGACCCCCCCCAATTTGCATTGGTTCTCCTGAACCTTCCGTTGTGTGGGCAATATTGTCCTTTGAACGCACATACATGGGGCGAGGGTCCGGTCTGGTTGGATCTGCTCTTCGGTCCTGCAACCTATGATCCAGTTGAACAACAAGGTCAATGAATTCTGAGCAATCTTTCGGGGGGTTCACTACTTGTGCGAGAACATCCTTGAGCTCCCTCCACAACCCCTGATGAAATAACGTGGTTTTCTTCTCCACTGGCCATTCTGCTTCAACTACGAGTCTATTGAATGTGGCTATGTATGTTAATAGGTCTTGATTCCCTTGGCGTAGGGACAGAAGTTCGTTGTCCAATGCCTGCCCATGAGTACGACGGGCGAACAGCTTTTCCATCTCCTGCTGAAAGCCCCTGAAGTCTTGCAGCAAAGGATCGTCTTAGGCCACAAATGGTACAGACGAGTCCGCGGCGCTACCACTCAGGTAGGATAGCACAAAAGCGACCCGTGATTGGTCATTCGGAAAGGCCCCTGGTCTACAAAGGAAGTACAGGTGGTCCTGGTTCATGAACGTTGCAAACCTCTTGGGATCCCCCGTAAATTGTTTGGGCGGGGCCAAGGGAACTGCCACAGGAAGGGTTATCTGAACGGGATTGGCTGATGGTGCTGGCATCGAGGGCACGCTTCCCGGCAATGGTGCATGCCCTTCTTGCGACTGGAGAAGTTGCCGACTTAAATCATCAGTGTGTTCTTTGGCTACTATCAGCTCTCTCCTCAGGGTGTTGGTCTCCTGCCTGGCTGAATGTACTTTGGAACGTAGCTGCCCCAATAGGTGGGCTAACTGGTCAGTTTCTGACGTTTCCATGACGCCCAGGTGGATTTTGATGTGAGGCTTTGCGTTCTGTAACGCTCACATGGTATTCACAGGGACGTCACTCAGCCTGTTCTGACCTCTTACGACCTCGAACCCTTCCCTGGAGTCTACTCGACTGGAGACTGGGCCTTGTTTTCTTGGAAAGGGTGCTCTCCGTCCTGCTTTCAGCACAGGGGCGTGTTGATTGAGGCGGGCTCGTTGCTGCCTAGTTACTTCACTGCCAAGAGTCTGACAGGTAAGTATAATTAGTCTTTTGAACAGTTCTCCAACTTCGTTCCTTTCCTGCCTTAGAGGACGGCCGGCGTCCGGGTAGGGCGACGTGCTGCTGAGATGAGTAGCGCTGAAGGTGAGTGAGAGCACGATGCGGAATGCGACCCTTTCATATTTGTATTGAACTGAGTTTATTTTCTGTGTCTTTTAGGTGCCGCGACGTTTTCAGCGTGGATGCCGGTTATGAAGAAGAAATGCGGCGAGTAAGCGCGGTATGCAGCGCCTCTAGATGTTTCCACGCTAACCTGGAGTGTCTTTTCCCTCTTAAAGATGGATGAGAAGTTCCGGAGACAGAGTTACCCCAGAGCGGCTGGGATTCAGGTAAGCGTTTGAAGCTCGTACAGTTTTTAAAAAATAAGCAAAGATTTGCTGAATGCTTACTAATGCCTTTTTTCCTGTTCTTTTCCCTTTTCCTTAGGAAGCGGCGTGCCGGGATGGGAATTACACCGCCGAAGATGCCTGCAGAACAGAAGGAGCGATGAATGATGGGCAGAAGCGCCGCAAGGTAAGGCTGTTCCTAATGGTGTTCTTGTTCTTGCAGGAGCTGAGTGCAGAAGAAGGATGCAGGCCTACTGGAGACCGATCCAAACACGGTGAGTGTCAAGCTGCAGGTGCAGAAAACGCAAAGCATGTTTCTCAGCCTGGGCGTGGCCTAAATAGTCTCTGGGTATCCCAGGTGTCTCTGGGCTGAAACATACCCAAAAGACTAGACTGCACATGCAGTTCTGGGAACCGAACTATGTGGGGGCATCCATCTTGTCCCCATCAATGCACTACAAGTCCAATCCCCAATGTTATCCTATGGGAGTGAGTGAGTCTGGTGCCACAAGCGCCAAGTCTGACTCCAAGTGGGTCTTTGGAGGGATGGAGAGGCCCTTGAGGGCCATGTAGGTGATCGTGGCCTGGCTCCAGCCTGACATCTTGGAGGGCTGGGGACATGAGGGGCAGGAATCATGACACATGCATGTACCACACTGTGTGCTGGTGGGTGGCTGTCGAAAGGAAATGGAGCACCAACACTACCTTCAGTAGAGGGGGGTGGCGGTGCGTAATTCAATGAGGCTGACAATCGTGTATCATGTCCACAATGGTGTTGATGGTGTCCCGGTCCAGACGGTACAGGGTGTGGTTGTGCTGCGGGGTTGGGTTGGAGGGACTGGCTATGATGTTCGGGATTGGGGGCTGCATGCGTGGTTACACTGGCTTCACTGGTTGGGCATGCTGGGCCTGTCTCACCCTCCTTCTCCTGCTGTGTCTCCTCTGTTGTGCCTGCTGTTGGTGTTGGTGTTGTTGCTGGTGTTGATATGCATGCATGTCCTCCAGCTGAAGTGTTGATGCTACTGTTGGATTGATCTTGGTGTGGAAAGGGGTGTGGTGTGTGGGTGTGCTCCTTTTGGTCAGGCCCAGACTCCATTGCCTCTACCTGTGCTGATGGTGTGCACCTGTGGCAGTTGGGAACACTGCACATGGCATTTTATGGTTGGTCAGAGATGCCGGTGTTTACGGCATGCCGGAAACCACTTTTAACGCCTTCATGATGCCGTTATTTGCATGTCCGCTTCACTTGTGATCTCCTGCAGTTTACAGCATGCCGCTACTGCCGGTATGATGGGCCGCGTGCCCGCGCCCATGCCGCTATTAGAGGTACTGTAATTTGCGATGCCGCTAATAGCGGTTTGGCTGGTTGGAATAGCCCATAGCGGTAAGCGATGCGGGTAATCCTTTATCGGCATCGTTTATCCCTTACCTCCAACCTCGGAATGACCCCCTTAGTGAGCGTGCGCGCATATAAGGAGGCGCCATTTTCGTAGTTATGGTAGGTGCATTCAGTCTTGCATGGCAGCACGGTAAACACAGGCCTGATGAAGAAACCTGAACAGGCCCAGACACTGATGGTAGAAGGACCTGCACTTCTAATTCCCATAGAAACTTCCTTTTGTTCCTTAACTGTTGCAATTACTTTTTATCCCGAAAAGGAATGTGCCCAGCAAGGCTGCGAGACAGCACCAGGCTCCTTGCTGGGTACATTCATCATAGCCGGGCCACCAGCAGACCTCCAGCCCCCCCCCCTGGAATTATGACACCCACAACTGACCCAGTCCAAAACCCCTGTATTCTGCGATAATCAGTGACCTCAGACCACCAACCATAAAACCAGTTGTCATAAAAGATCTGAAAGAACACAACCATTTCACCTTATCCCAGAATGACACACTTTGTAATATGAGATACAGGGTGGAATAAATTACAGTCTAACGCGACGGTGGAAACCTTGGGTGCGGAGAGTGCGATATGAACTGAGCAAAGAATGTGTGGGTCAGCATGATCGTGATCCTCAACCTGTTCCAGTCCCTGAGTTTCCCAGATGCACGCCATAATGATAGAGTAGTCTTGTCTTGCAATAGTAACTTATGTAGCAGGTATTATAGTTCTTTATGTCTTGTGACACGTGTCCCCTTCTTCAACCTGGCCTCTACTCTCCCTGCCTATTGGGAGAGATCTGTGACCCTTGGCCAGTCTTTATCACGGTACCCCATCGCCTGCCACTGCTCTCTCTTGTGGCCTGATCTCCTGGCCACTCTGACTGAGTCGTCAGTTCATGGACCCATGCGGGGTGCACTTTATTTATTGCAGCACCTGTGTTTGCTTCACTCTTGTCTCGCATGCTATTGTTTGTTCACTGCACCTCCGGGAGGCAATTGCTGCCCAGTCTCTGGTGTCCACCTCTGCAGTCAGGGAGGAAGGGGATGGGTCTCCTCTCTTCCCACCTACTCCTTTGCCCAGGCCCAGGACCTGGGCCCTCTGCGACCTAGCACTCTTCTGGGCTGGATTTGCACTGTACACCTTATGGTGTGTCACCTTCTCCCCGCAATGTGCTGTTGCGGGCTAGCATTAGCTTATCTGGTGAAGTCCCCCGCCACTCCTCACCTTGATATCTGAGTCCTCCCCTGCCTTTCCTGCTATGGTCTGCTGGCTGCCGTTGCCTGCCGTTCCTCTCCTCTCCCTGTCTCTCTCCTTTGCTTGCAGACGCCCAACTGTGTCTGCAGAGTTCCATTCCTTCCTCCGGCTTGGTGCGTGTAGTCAGATGACTCCACGGGGTGATCTTTCTTCCCTCCTGTCATCACAGCATTCCCCAGCACTTGCAGATCCTGCGCTGTGTCACCGTTTGTCTGGGCTCCACAGTGGTGGCTCCTTCTGCATGTGTTGTTGCCCCACTGTCACTGCCTTCCTTGCAGCTTCCAGCAGTCCTTCGGCGTCGCAGACGTTTTCCGACTCCGGTCTCCGGCTAGATGGCTGATTCTCTGCCACTCGAGGCACTGTGTCCTCCGTTAACCGCTCCGTCGGTTATACAGTTCGGAGCGGTTTTGCACTCCTCCACTTTCTCCCCTTTCCGGATCTGTTCGTGGGTTACTCGCTGCAACATTTTCAGTAAGGGTAGAACCAGGACGTTCTGCACCCTGCAAAACGCACAGAATGTGCCCGCAATGTTCCGGATCGCTTTGCTGCCCAAAGTTGCTCTCCAAGTGCATTTTAAACGGATTAATGATGGATGACTGTGTGGCTTGGGGCAGGAGCTCCGAGGTTTCACCTCCCCATCCGTCGCTTGCTGGCCACCGCAATAGTAAATTATGAGGATCGTGACCTCCAGTCCCTGGAGAGATGAGCCCAGCTGACCCCACGTGATGGAAGACAGACGGACAGAGCTGGCACCAGTCGCAGCCTTCGATCCCCTATGGAGCGGGTCCATATATAAGGTCTCACCAACCAGCCACGTGGGTTTTTACTGTATGTGATAACAATGTACTGCCTTATAACCTCCTACTTGTACACATTTTTGGAAGAACCTTCTCAAGCAGCAGAGTTCTTTGCTTGCATCCTGATTTTTGTGCTTTTTAAACTTGTTATTCTTGCTAAAAATCTCTTGGCCTTTTTCCCTAGCGGGTTGTATTTTTCAGGGGCGTGCCTTCATTTGGTGACCCTGACATGATCCCAGTGCCCCCGTACCTGCAGGGGTATTAAGGCAGCCTCTCCGGAAGGGCAGAGCCCACCTACAGCGACCAGTGTATCCCAGACTGGCTTTACAGGAGCCGTCTTTGCAGAATCCTGTCTGCACTTTGGAACATGGCGCAGCTCCAAGGAGAAGTGCAGGCCGGTGTTGTTGTTACCCCATGATGGAGGAGTT
This sequence comes from Ambystoma mexicanum, assembly GCF_040938575.1. Taxonomy (NCBI): domain Eukaryota; kingdom Metazoa; phylum Chordata; class Amphibia; order Caudata; family Ambystomatidae; genus Ambystoma; species Ambystoma mexicanum. The sequence goes on from NC_090934.1 coordinate 235,783,120, forward strand.
CAGGTGAATGTGCGCACGTGAGTATAGTCTTGCAAGGGATATCAAGTGAAGGACAGAAACATGGGAAAGTGTGAACAGTGTGAACGCAGATATTGAAACTAGAAGTGTGGCATGTCTGGCTTATTTTTAGTTTTTTAGTTTTTATTAACTTTTTAAGAATAATAAGGAAAGGAAAACGGAAGTGTAGGGAGCCTCCCTGAGTGAGGGGAGAAGGTGGCACCACTCATATTGTTTAACGAAGAAGAAAAGAGGAAATACGTAGGAACCTTGTATAATTAGAGGGCTCGGACTAGTAGTGATTGTTATTTTAGCTTGTTATTTTAGTTTGTTTCTTTGTGTATTCTATTGTGTAGGGATGAGTCCAGAAGGGGTGTTGTGTGGTTTGGTGTGTGTAGAGAGAGTTTGGTTTGTATGAGTAAGGAGAGTGAAAGGAAAAGAAGGGGTGGGGGAGAAAAGGAAAGTTTTTGAAGGTTTTTTTTGTTGACAAAAAGGGGGGAATTGAACGTGTTTCTTGACAATATATATATACACAACTGTGTAGTGCACTAGCACAGGCGTAGGACCAGCTAGGGCGCCACCAGCTCGTTTATGGGAGGAGAAACACCCATAGAATACATGTGACAGGACCTGCCACTGTACTGTGACAGGATCGAGAAATATCACACCCAGTGGGTGACTGAGACTAGTGGAGGGGGATGATCCCTGCTATGACAGAAGTATTGTGGAACACATGTCCATCTTTTTGACAGCAAAGAACAAAGGGAAACAATTGCAGAACAGAAGGGAATTATTGAGACTCTGGAAAATGTTTGTGGATACAGAGGAGCACGAAGTAGAAGCAGAGGCACGCAGTGATAGTAAGGGTGCAAGGATAGGGGGATGTCCACGGGACACAAGGGAATATATCCTCTAGCAGCCCGTCCCACAGTGCTTTACACAAATCCAACTTATGTAACGACACCGGCGACAGCCTTACCGCCCCCATATGCCTCCCCTCCAGAGGTCACAGTGCAGGCAGACGTTAATCCGAGAGAGTTATCAACGCACTCAGAACTCGCCAGACTGTGGGTGGCATTCAACTTGACTAAGGCAGACATACCAGTACAGCAGGGGGTGGGTGAGTGGAAGTCAGGAGATTTTTTATTCAGGATAGACAACGCACCCTAAGAACTGTAGACGTGTAACATGACGGTGAAACGGGCAGCTTACGTTACGAGAATGTTGGTTCCCGTAGGGGAGAGGAAGATGAGTGGAGCACGCTCGATGAGGTTGAGGACGATGAGGATGAGGAGGAAGCAAGCACCTCAATGCACTCCTATAATAGAGAGCCTATGGCACGGTAGGTTGAGAGATAGCAGTAGTAAGGAAAAAGGGAATTGCGAAGAAGGGCGGGCGGGAGAAGTAAACTGAAAATGAAAATGCCCCAAATACACAAGGGTACGGGCAGACCACACTACGTGCATGGGCACAGATGGATAAGAACAACCTTCCGGCCCTTATGACAGGCACAGGGAAATGGATATATGCATTTGAAAAGCAAGTGGCAGGAGTGCCCCTAGCAAAAGGAGACATGAACAGCTTATTGGTCGTCGCTATCGGAGATCGGGCTGCCGATGTGAGGGTGAAGGAGGGGTGCCCGGGAGTAACCTTGAGCAACGATGCACATGATGGAGTATCCTTCAATAAAATTAGAGCAAAGGTGTGGGATGGGCTGCGGCGAGCCTTCCCGATTTGCAGTCCATTATGCAGTGTACTATGGGCGATAATGAGGATGCCGCACAGTTTATACTTGAGGTCCAAGAGATGTGGAGAGCAGAAATGAGTAATGCTTGGGACCAGTCAAAACCCTTCTTCTATTTTATTGTCAAACAAGGCATGCCCAAAGAGGTACAAAAGGCACTAGACAAAATTGTAGGGGTCGAGGCAAAGGGTGGCCTGAAATTCAGAGTATAATAGTGCACCATTGTTGAAGGATAAAAGAGTGCGAGAAAGAAATGCTTCAGAGGCGACCGGCAGAAATGCTTCAGAGGCGACCGGCAGAGGAAGCAAAACTGGTACAAAACAAATTAGCTAAAGTATCTGTGGAGACGTCAGTATCGACGCCAGTGCAGATAGAAGTGGCAGTCCTGACTTCACAAACGCCAGAATAGCTGCGGTGTGGGCTGAAGGAAGACAAGGGCAGTGGGGCCGAAATCCGCAATACCCTTGACCGCAGTGGCAATGAGGGCAGAGGCGAGGAAGGGTGGGTTCAGAAGATCATGGGGGGGGGGTTCAGAGGGATGGGACCCTAAGGAGGAGGAATGGGCCAATGTTGGAACTGTGGGAAGTGGGGGAATTTCTCAAGAGAGTGCAGGAGCAGGCAAGGAATGGGGTACAGTTATGGTCAACAAAACTACGGTGCACCAACCTAAGGAGGCCCTTTTGGGCCGACTCCCAGAATGACTACCATACCCTACGAGATTCACCAAGCTTACACACAGTTGCCCCCGCAAATACCAGGGCCTCTGCCTCCCTCACAGTGACACCCCGAACATGCGATGCAACAATACCCGCTTCATGATAACTTCCAGCAGCAGGAAACGCAAACTCCTTTAACAGTGCACCACCGGTGGTGCAGTGGCACCGCTCCAAGGCGTTACAGTGGTGGGCAGAAACCCCTTCTCATTCCTGGGGACAGATACCTATCTTGAGTAGGACAACCCACAGAGAGCACTTGCATGTCCAGTACTGTGATTGACCTTTGACCCAGAAGAGGAACCCTTGTGGGAGCAGAGATAGGAAACAAACAATTCATCTTTATGGTGGATTCGGGCACTGAGAAATCATGTATCAGTGAAGGTGACTTCTTGTTATCTGGCAAAACTCTCAAGATGCAGGGATTCTCTGGGGCAATTTCCACAAAGGATCTGGATGTACAGGTGGGAGGAAGGGTAGTTTGCACCCCCCTACTGTATTCTGAGAGCTCTCCTGTGAACTTGCTTGGCAGGGATCTGCTCAGCAAGTTGAACATGATGATCTCATTCACAGACAACAGCATTTTCTGCGCCACACCAGGGATGTGCGCCATAAAGACGATGCTCGTAAATATGCCATGACACGTGACGTAGTATTGCAAGTCATTCCCATCGACCCAGATATGTTCATCTATGGCATTACAGTGCTTGTGCAAGCATTGCCACAAATTGACAAAGCCTAATGGAGAGTGCCAACTGATTTCAATTTCTGCCCTGTAGTGTCCCCAGAATTTGGTGCAGACCTACTGTCCCTAGACCTACAAGGGTTGTTGGTATCAGCCAAAAGAGTCGTTTTTTTTGTAAACAATTTTTATTGATTTTATTTTAACAACCAACACAAACCAAACTTACAGTGCACATAATGGTATGAATACACATCACTTTATTCATGTCCACTGTGCCCCCCCCCGATCCCCTCCCCAGCCTACTCCTTCTTGTTCTGCTTCTACGTCCCGCAATAGGGATTCCTCATCCATGGTTTCCGTTGGATCCCGGTCACTTGCTCCGTCATGCGTGGGCCCAAATAATTCAGCAATTAATTGTTTGCAAGCCAATAAATTTCCCTCTTCCTCCTCCCCCCCAGCGCTACTCGCCTCTTGCCATACTATAGTTTCCGCCACCGCCCATTTCTATAGGTCCTTCCACCACGCTTCTATCCTTGGCCTATGACATGCTTTCCACCCCATTGCAATTTTCCTCTTAGCTAGCGCATACACCAGGTCTTTCAGTTTACTCACATGCTTTAGCTTAGGTGGTCTAGGGAACCCTCCCAAAAAGACAGGCCCATACTGTGTCCACTTCCATGTTGATCCCTTTATCCTAAATCCTGCACATTATTTCTCCCCATAAACGTCCTATTATTGGGCATGACCAAAACATGTGTATCATTCCGGCATTTTCCTCATCGCATTTGGGGCAAGATTGTCGCCCTGCATTTTTAAACTTGGCTATTCTTTGGGGTGTCATATACGCCCTATGGGTGATGTATAATTGTATCTGCTGTAATCTCGCATTTCTCAATACTTTTTTGTGATATCCCTGGGCGCACTCCCACATCCCATCAGTCATTGGGGCCCCAGCTTCCCTTTCCTAATCTTGTCTAAGTTGTATCACTTCCTTCCCCACTTTAGTCATCATCAACTCATTTAGTCTCGATATATCGTGCCCCCCTTCTGCTATGTCATATATTGTGTCTATGGCGGCATCTGGTTCATGTGCTAGTATATCTTCAGGCCATGTCTCTTTAATCCGCTGCACCACCCTGTGATATGTGATATACTGTCCCATATGTAACCCCGTTTCCTCCACCAGCCCCTCAAAATCCTTTATACTCCCTTCTTGCCACATGTCGCCCATCGTTGCTATCCCCACTGGCTCCCAGTGCTTCCTAATCGTTAGTCTTAATTGCCTCTCTGTTCCCGCCAGAGCGACCAATGGTACCTGCGGGGAGCATGGGGACGGGCTGCCCATTATCTGAAAGGCTCTCCGCCATATCTCCCACCCAAGTATCATCATCCTTGGTCGCCCTTCCATATGTGATTTCGACAACCACATCATTTCTCTCTAGAAGAATGGGGCGCAATCCAATTGAAACAACCTGGATTCAGAGGTCGGCTCCTCAGATAGCCATTTAGCTACATATTGAAGTTGGCTTGCTATATAATAGAGTTCATAGTTTGGTATTTTTATGCCCCCTTTTCTCGTGTGGGTTTTGCAACTTCCAGAGGGCCACCCTATTTCTTGTCCCCTGCCAGAGAAAGTCCCTGCTCCTCAACCTAGCAAAGAATCTCCTCGGTATCAAGTAAGGGATGTAGTAGTGCAACAGTCTTGGCCGGACTACCATTTTAAGCATTGCCCCTCTTCCCATCATCGCCAGGGGAAGCTTCACCCAAAACCTCATACTATTTTAAATCTGCCGGATAGCCTTATCTGTGTTGTATTGGTGCTCTGCTTCCAACGTATGGTATATAACTACCCCAAGATAGCGAAACGTGCTAACCTCCCATGGTATCTGGAGGATCGGTAGTCGCTCCAGCGGGATCCCTTTATACCTACCTAGTGGAAATACACAAGACTTTTTGGGATTCACAGCTATACCCGAAAGCTTTGCAAATCGTTCCATCACTTCCAGGATATACTGGAGGATTTCACCAGGGTAGAGCAGATACAACAGCATGTCGTCAGCGTACAGAGAAATTAAATGCGGTTCCCCCCTTATGGTGATTCCTATTGTGTCATACTGCTGTCTTAGGTATATTGCCAAAGGCTCTAAGGCCAGAATGTACAACATGGGGGACCACGGGCACCCCTGTCTGGTGCCTCTGCTGAGTTGCCACCTTTCTGATATAACTGCCCCTGTTTTCACTCTGGCCAGCGGTGCACTATATAGTAATTTGGCCCATTTAAGATACCCGAGCCCTATTCCATAGCTTGTCAAAGTAGCCATGAGCCATGGCCATTTGACCGAATCAAAAGCTTTTATGGCATCCAGCGACACTATTGCCATCTCATCTGTCTCCTCTTCAGCATATTCAATGACTCAGTGGAGTCGCCGAAGATTATTGGATATGTTCCTGTTGGGGACATAACCAGTTTGGTCGGGGTGTATTAGTTTGTTAACAACTTTCCTCATTCTTTTTACGAGGGCCGCCATCAGTATTTTGCTATCCTGGTTCAACATCGACAGAGGTCTGTATGAGCCGCACTCACAGCCAGGTTTATTAGGTTTGGGGAGCGGAATGGTGATCGCCTCTCTCAGGGACTCTGGTAACCTTCCAATTTCATATGCTTTGTTGAGCATCTCCAAGAGCGGGGGGAGTACTTCATTCTTATACCTCTTATAAAATTCCCTGGGGAGTCCGTCAGACCCTGGGGTCTTACTAGTGGGTAGCTGTCTCACCACTTCTTCTAGTTCCTCTAGAGTGATTGGCGCATCTAGCTCCTCTCGCTCTTCAGCGCCAATCTGCGGCAATCCTATATCCTCTAAAGTTTCGCTTATTTCCTTGTTATCACTTTCCTCTGCATCCCCATACAGGATGGGATAGTAATCAACAAATTCTTGGTTCACTCCCTCTTGGGTGTCTGCTATGCTTCCATCCTCTCTCGCTATCGTCCTGATTACTAATCTGGGGGTCTCGCTTTTGTATAGCCATGCCAGAACTCTTCCTGGTTTGTCCCCCCCCGGCATGCTGTCTCTCTATGTATTTTTTGTAATTTAAGTTGCACAGCCTTTCCCAGAGTCCCGCACATTTCTGCTGCAGCCTAAGTATTTCCTCATTATCATCTTTAGTGCTACCACCTCTTTTCAATGCCCTTTCTAGCTCTGTTTCCGCTTCTTGTAGTTCCGCCAGAATCCCACCTTGTAACCCCTTGGGCTTGGATATGGCTGCCCCCCTCACCACTACTTTAAAAGCTTCCCAGAGTACACCCGCCGAGTCTACACTGCCCGTATTGGCCTCAAAATAACTTATTATTTCCTCTCTCGTGTCCTCCCTAAAGATGTTATCTTTCAGCGCTTCTGCCCGGAGGCGCCATGTCGGTATTTTCGCTCTTGGGGGTCGGTACTGCCATGTCAATATCAGCGGCGAGTGGTCCGAGAGGACCCTCGCTTTGTATTCTGCTTGCGCGATCTCTGCCATCAGTTCATGCATGACAAACATGTAATCCAATCTAGTATGTAGGTTCTGGGGGGGCTGAAAAGTGCGAGTATTGCCGATCTTGTGGGTAATGTTACCTCCATGCATCATCCAACCCAAAATCTGCTAACAGGAACTGCAGTATCCTGGCCGCCGGGGTCGGTCTGTCTATTTTGGTGTCTGACCTATCCAGCCTCGGGTCCAGTACGCAGTTGAAATCACCTCCCCAGATCACCGCCCCTCCCAGGCTCATGCTAAGTTTGCTATATAGGGTTCTAAAGTATGCCCCTGTATCCTGATTCGGGGCATATGTATTTATAACACATATTTCCTTATTCTCCACCAATCCTTTTATTACTACCATCCTCCCATCCGGTTCAGCTGTAGAGCACAGTAGATGGAACGGTACGTGCTGTGCTATCCAAGTAATCACCCCTCTAGCATAAGCTGAGTATGTTGCGCCCACGACAGTCCCTCTCCACTTTTTCCGGATCACGTCCAGCTTTTCACGCGTCAGGTGCGTCTCCTGCAACAAGGCGATATCTATTTTCTGTCTGCGCAGATACATCCTGACCTTGTTTCTTTTTAGATAACTATTGAGCCTTCATACATTTCAAGTAACTATTTTTAGGTCTCCCATAGGGAATCCGGGTCCCACTCCACCCTCCACCAATACCAGCCAGGTCTCAGTTCTTCCCTTTTTTCATGTAGGCTTGTTCCCCAATACAAACTTACCCTAACTTTTAACACTCCCCCAACTCCCCCCTCCCTCCCACCCTCCATCTCTCCCACCCTCCATCTCTCCCAACCCCATCACACTCCCAACTCTCCCACACCCCCCCCTTTCTCCCTCCCTTCCTTGCCCCAAGTTACCCCGACCACCCAACTGTTGCCCAGCTCCATCCCTAGATCTCAGGCACCCCCGCATCTAGCCCCTTTCTGGCAGTTGCCTTACTTATGGCTCAGCAGGGAGATATCGCCCTAGTGGCGGTCCTCCTATTCTGATTCTCAGGGGTAGGTTGCATCTGTACCGTTGCTCCTTACTCAGAAATCAAGCTGATTGCACCCTTCATTATTCTCAATACGTTACACATTCTATATTCCAGTCCAAAATGATCAAATGTCTCATATTACGGTTACCCATTACCCTGCGCCCTTCTCATAATATGCATAACTGTTAAATCACTTATCGTATCTTTCTTGACCCTGCTTCTCATCTCGCTCCGGGCAGCCATGTGCATCCAGCTACGTCGTCACTTCTTCCGTGGAATCAAACAAGTGTGTTTTGTCTTTATGGAAAATCTTGAGTTTTGCAGCATACAGCAACATGTATTTAAATCCGTCTGTGCACAGTCTCCTCTTGATCGCCACATAGCTGTAGCGCTGTCTCTTAACCAGCATTGTGTAGTCTGGATATGCCGTGATGGTTGCTGACGCTCTTTCTATCGTCCCTCCTTTCCTGAAGAACTCTAATATCTTTTCCCTGTCCCTATAGTTCAAGATCTTCGCTATGATTGCTCTTGGAGGGGCACCAGGTTGCGGCTTCCTCATCGAGGCCCTATGCGCAAGTTCGACCGCAAACCCTTGGGAGAGCACATTTGTACCTATCTCTTGCATAATCATGTCTTCAAAATAATTCGTAGGGTCCTGGCCTTCTTCCCCGTCCGGCAGACCGACCACACATATGTTGTTGCGCCTAGCTCTTCCTTCTGCCTCCTCTGCTCGATTCTCCAGATTGGCTACCTGCTGCTTCAATATGTGGATTGCCTTGGCATTGGCCGTGCTAGTGTCTGTGTTGATTTTCACTGCACTCTCCAGACCGCTGGTCCTCTCCGCTAGCACTCTCACATCTTGTCTTAATAGGTTGACCTACACTCCAACCGCGTCTATTTTCGTTTCAAGTGCAGTCCTCAATTCTGCCACCGTCGTCCCCCACGAGGCCTTCAGTTCCGTTATAGCTGTTAGGATCATGTGGTTCTCGCATTGGCGCTGCTGCACCTGTGGATGTGGCCGCTTCACTTTGCGTTGGAGTGATGGGGGACTGTTGCGGTTTAGCAAAAATGTCCATTGTGGGCTGCTTGCCCTTGGCCTTGCCTCCTCTCACAGACATATCCGTCTTGTTATTAGCTCTCCAGTCTGATGCCCCAGCAATGGTCAGGTCTGTCCCCCCTCTTGCTTTATGCTGGCATGTCCGTGCCCAGGCTGTCCTTTACATTTGGCAGTTTCATGCCAATGGGCCTCATTCCGACCCAGGCGGTAAGTTACCGCCTGGGTCGTACCTTTACCACCATGGCGTAAACTACGTTTACGCCATGGTGGTTGGCGGACTTACCGCCCCATTCCGAGGTTGGCGGGGCGGTAAGTCCCCAATCCCCATTTACCCTTCCCGATTCCCATTTTTGCCCCATAGGGCATATTGGGAGTGGGGAAGGCGTTAATTACGCCACCGTAAATTACGGTGGCGTAATTAACAACAAGGTCCCTTAGCGCCATGGATTTTAACACCTGCTAAAAGCAGGTGTTAAATCCTCCATGGCGCTAAGGGACCTCGGAATCAGGCGGTAAGGGTCGGCGCTGTTTACGCTGCCGTAAACCCCTTACCGCCTGGGTCGGAATGAGGCCCAATGTGCGCTTGGGGCAGTGCCACACCCCCCTGAGGTTACACTGCTGTCACCTTCTGTTGCTTCTATGCCACGGGAGGGGGGACCATCTCTGCTCGGGTGTCCCACAACATTGTGTTTGTATCTGCAACTTCCGGCACTTTGGTTGAGTCAGGTAGCAGGAAGCAGGGATTTCGTCCTCTTGCCTATTGTGTTCCACTGTCCATCTTGCCTGCAATTAGTTTCTTGTAGTGCTCCGCACCCAAGCCTCCCTTGCCTGCATTTGTCAGGGCTTATATCGCTGGATTGATCACTTTTATGGGTGTGTATGGCACAGAAAGCACCCTCCTGATCCGATTCCTCCCTTCCAACATGTGCATCAGGTTCCGTTCGTCTATCCATGCCGTAGTGCCGCGCACGGCAGCTTTCGTTTTCCACTTCGTGGGCCTGCCCAGCACCTTAGTACTCAGCGTCATGCACACTCCACTGTCTCTGCTGGCGAAGGAGTCCCTGGGCTTCTCTGACTCTCGCTATTGTTGCCAGCCCATACCACCGGCAACGGTCCGCAGCTGCAATTGTTGCAACAAGTTTGCATCGGCCTTTCAGTATGTTACAATGTTCCTGACAGGCCTGGCGCACTCGTTTGAATTCTCTTACTCGCCAGCTCATTCTTTGTGCCCCGCACTACACATTGCAGTGCATTGCGGCCATCGAGTGCGCCGGAGGTTTCCTTTGTCCTGTTCCCCCGCCATCTTGTCCGCACCCAAAACGAATCGGGTCTCCGCGCTTCAGACGTTCTATCTCTAGGCTTATATGTCTGTTGCAGTCCGCTGTTCGCTGATTCCACGGGCCTCATGTTCATACAGCTGCATGTCCTTTTTCAGTTGTTTATGGGTTCATTTTCAGTCTTGTGGTGCCGGATCTTCGTCGGATGTCCAGGTGCTCACGGTAAGAGCTGCCTACACCATGGCTGCCAAGCCACGCCCCCCGCCAAAAGAGTAGTTGTTCTCAGAACAGACCGCCAAGGGTGCCAGTGGCGAACTGTATTATGCATTGATCCCACCGTACCCCTCAAAGAAGTGACAGATGCAGAACTTTTTGAGGACAATGACAATGATGGGGAGATAATGCTTGAAATTTGCATCCCATGCGATTTCATGGTGCAGTACAGAAGGGTACACAGCCCCCTAATGGCCATTGTTGCACCACCTCCCTTTATCCAGGCCAACTTACAGTATGTGCCGGTACAATTATGGACAAGCAACCCACATGACATAGGGCTACTTAAGGAAGTGACCCCTGTACAGATCACAATAAAACCTGGAGCGGTATTACCCCGGGTAAAACAGTACCCACTATCAAGTGAGGCAGAAGAGGGAATAAAAGACACAATGCATGCTCTACTTCACCAAGGGATGATAGTGCCCTCTACCTCACCTTGCAATACTGCAATATATGTTGTCAAAAAATCAACAGGGTGTAATTGGAGAATGATCCAGAATCTCTGCCCACTTAATGACGTAGTACCGAAAGAATTTCCTTTAGTTCCTAACCCTGCCACCATTTTGGGCAGCATCCCCAAAGAAGCAACACACTTCACAGTGATTGATTTGAAGAACGCCTTCTTTTCAATACCCCTGCACCCTGACTGTCAGTACCTCACAGCATTCACACATGGCTGAAAATGCTATGAGCACACTTGTTTGCCCCAAGGGTACTGCGAGAGCCCATGCATATTCAACAGGATACTACACAAAGACTTAGGTAACATCTATGTTCCCAGCACGGTCATCCAATATGCGGATGACTTACTAGTTTGCAGTGACAGTGAGCAAACCTGTCATAAAGATTCCATTACCCTACTACAACTTTTGGCCCGCTAGGGGTACAAGGTTGACAAGACCAAGCTCCAATACTTTCAGCTCGAGGTGCTTTACTTAGGGTAGCTCATGTTAGCAGACGGTAAAAGAATCTTACCAGACGGAGCAGCGACGGTACACGCCATCTCCAAACCTGTTACACTAAAAGACATGCAGAAATTCCTGGGGTTGTGTAATTACTTCAGGGCATGGATTCTAGACCATGCAGCATACATGTGATCGCTCTTACAGGGCTGCAAGGAAGCACAAAAAGGCATCCATGCACTTAAATGGACAGCAGACATGGTACAAAATTTCAATGACCTGAAAGAAGTGATTTCCACAGCCCCAGTTCTTGCCACTCCAGATTACATGCAAGAATTTTATATTTTCTCACATTCAAATGTCACTCTCATGACCACCATGCTGACTGTGAGAAACCTGAAGGTATCCTCTCAGGTAGAGCCCAGTAATCCCTTAAACAAGTGGCCAGGGCACAGCCATCGCTGTTGGATCCAGTTCCTGGATTCTGGACCAGTGGGGGAGTCCAGAACCTGGGTAAGGGAACCCGGGGTTGTACTCTGGGAAGTGCCCCAGGTGAGACGTGGTACTATAGGGGGGAGGATGGTGAGGGGAACGAAGTCCGTGAAGCTTTTATAAGATATTCCCACTCATCATCTCTTCCATCCATTGAATATCCCTTACCCAAAGGTAAAACCAACAACCCATTCATATCTGATAAATACCCTAGGAGCATGAACCCCATCAGAATCAAAATCTGCCTCTCTCAGAATCCTTGTTTCACCGGTTTCCATTTGAATACTCCCCATCCTTATTCTTCCCGTCCCTCTGATTATTATTTTCCTCACTCCCAACATGATCAGAAAAAACACTATGGGCCTCATTATGACATTGGAGGTAGCGATGCTGCTATTTGCGGCATGGCTACCCCCATTCCGGGTACCGGGTCCGGGTTCCCTAAATGGGGAAATACCGGGCCATTCCGACCTTGGAGGGCCCGGTATTTCCCCATTCAGAGAACCCGGACTCGGTACATCCCCATTCCCATCCGAGCCCTCATAGGGCTCAATGGGAATGGGGAGGATGCAAACAACGGGCCCGTTAATAACGGGCCCGTTGTTTCCATAATGGTCTGCTCGCGGGATCCACTAAGGAGACCTCGTAATGAGGCGGTAGTGGGTTAACGGGGCCGGCATCTCTACCAGCCTTGTTAACCGCCTACCGCCAGGGTCGTAATGACCCCCAATGATTCCCACACTCCCCTTTGTTCATGTCACAACCCCAGCTATTCCCGCTTACCCCGCATACCATAACAGTCCCGTCCCTCTGATTGTCATCTTCTGAAATCCCAATCTACTATGACAGAATACTACTGTTCCCACAATCCCCCATGTTCTGTTCTTCATCCTGGTCATTCTCGTCCATTTCACAAACCTTCCCTAGGATACTCAGACACACCAACCCCTCCCCTTTCCAGTACAAAGACTATCATTTCTGACACAAACACCTTTACACACCCAAGACACAGACTAGTGTAAAACCTGTCTACTTGACATGTCCCAACCCTACCGTCAGGCAATTAACCTGAATCACACACACCTGACGGCCCTTCTTTTTCCCCACAGGGATAAAAGGTGGAGCAAGAGAGTGCAGGATGGGGAAGGTGAGCATGGCAGACAGCACAACGTGACAGCTAACCAGGCGCAGCAGTTCAAGCAAAGGAGAAAGGCGATAGGAATCGAGAGGGGGGGCGAGGAGAGAAGTGACTTTGCCCCTTTAATCCCAGGCCTGCAGAACCTTCGAAGAAGAAAGCCTAAAACCGTAAACAATAGCACAAGTGTCCTGCAGCAGATGTCAACGGTACACAGGGCAAGCCTATGCCGATAAGTCGGGCGAGGGAAGTTCCCGCGTCCGTGGTACCGTCCTTGACTCCAGAGAGAAAAGCCCAGCAGTTCAACACAGTCGGTGAGTCGAGGAGAGAACCAATAAGAACCGGACTGTGTTGAGTGAGCAAGTTTCAACCAAGTTTAATTAACTATCTAAAGAACTGTAAAAAGTGGTAAGGGGAAACCAGCTGCAGTGGGAAAACCGGCACCACGTTGGTGCTAAATCAAGAGATTCTGGCCCATCCCCATCTGAGCGAAGCTACTGTGTAAGAGGATTCAATTCAACACTACAGCTAAGTCAACGCCTAGTCTAGAATACTGAATGAAAACCCTTATTGATATACCTTTATGTCCAGTTCATGCGTTCTGGATGACTACCCCTATATAACACCCCTCTCTTGGAATCCTCCTGACCCCACTGAGCCAAGAAGTAGTTCTGTTTTGCAAGTTAAAAGGTTTATTTGATAATTTAAACAATAGATATATATATCACACTTTATAATAAATTAATAATTGAATAGCACACTTAATCTGATATGATAAAGATTAACAACGGAGAATCTGGCACCAACACGCTTCTCTATAATCAATAAGGAGTTGACATGAAATGGATAAGGTAGCACACAGGTGAATAGGAACAAAAGAAGAAGGTGGTACAGAATGCTTTATGTAAGCTCAGGTGGATGCAATATTCAATGAATGCAGTACAGAAAATACTCAATATGATTTCAACCAAACAATGTTTCTCTGGCTATTCACTCCCCCCCTCTTTATGCAATGCAAGGAAATGGAGGAAAGCACACAGTTCTCAGAAATGCAATCAAATGTGATTCAGTTCAATCCCCCCCAAGCACGCTTAAAGAAAACAGATAGGAGTTTTGAAAACACAGGCCCAAATGCTTTGATATGTGCTGGCAATGAAGAAATAAATATGCTAAAACGCTTTTAATTCCCTCTCAGAGGTTCAGGGTGAGTGGTATCTAGTTAATATTAGTCCAGGCTCACTCTTGCAATGATTCAGGAATGATTAGCAGGTTAAACGAATTTCTGGCAAATGGAAGGCAAGCAGCAGCGGATTTTTACACGTGAAGAAATTTGCAAATCGCGGTAAAATTCGCGAATGCGCCGAGCGCTATTACAGAGGAACTACAAGGACTATCACTATCGTTTTGGGGTCCTAAGAAAGCCTAGGATCTCAGCTTCCAGATGAAAGTTACTGCAAGTCTCTAAGACAAACGGTCGCGGAGATATGAGCGATTTAGTAAAGGTCGTTTTTGGTTTTGCAAATTTTAAACGCAGCACTTTTTCAGTTTTAAAAATGATGGCAGGATAACACAATTGCTAAGCTGCAGTTCTACTTAGATTAAAAATGGATTGAATTATATGATTTTAACTAAGAGATGTGTGCTGAGTTTTGCTGAGTACTCACAAGAGATTTTAAACAGGAAGGCGGCTTTGTCACGATCTGGTCAACAGGTCTGGACTTCGGACGGTCTCTGGGCACAGCGTCTGGTCCCTGGAACTGCTAACATGGGTCTGGGTCAGCTCTGCTCTCTCTCTGAGTACAGCACTGTTTCTGGATTCTGGAGATTGAGGGATTTGAAGTCTCTGTTTATCTTGGAGTCTAAGTGTTGGCTCTTTGAAAGTTGATGAGGTAAAGTATGAATTTTCCGGCAGAGCTTCCAGCTGCAAATGGATTTGAAAAGTCCCTATCTGTCCTGTCTCTCTGCTTTTATGTGTTTTTGCAAGTGGGTGTGTATGCAGCATCACTAGACCCTACCCCTCTCCACTTCCATTGGTCAAACTTCCATTTCTCCCTTGATTGGGGAAGAAGTGTGTGTCAGCGTGATGTCATTTTATGGCTTGCAGAGAGGACACTCCCCAGTCAAATTGCACACATTCTATATTTGATAACAAAAGACATATTTGCACAGGTAAACATTGGTTTAAAATTACATGCACACATCACATATCACAGGAGATATACCCTGTCCAAACTTTGCTCTTCCTGGGAGCTTGCATTCAGAAATGGCAATATTTTGCACTTTTTAACTGGTTTGCAATTCCGGACATTACCCCAAATTTACACACATGTGCGCAAGGAGTATGGACATTAACTAATGAAGTTTCAGATTTTTAACATGCACACATTTTGAGTAATATCCTCTTTTCCGCTAAAACCCCCCTGAACATGCCACCGGTTCGAAAAACCTCTTAAAATGTGGGCAGAAAAATCACAAGAATTATGGTGTCATTTATAAAATGTTCACATGTCCGTACGATGAGTTATTCATCTTTTTAGAGTTATGTTCTGGCCCCAAAGGGGTGTGGTTTTCCTCCAGCACAAGGTTAAATTTCTGGTTTTTCCAGTTCTGCCAAGCCAGCTTGCTCTCACAGGCAGTGCCCCTCCCCTTTGCTTCCAGGAGAAATCTCCATTTACGACTCCCGCCAATAAAACATTTGCCTGAGTCAGGACAGGGCTTTGTTCAATTTCCTGCAGAGCCCAGGTAATTCAATCAGGGAAGTGTCATATCCCTTTTGGTGTGAGCAGCAAAAGGGCAGCTAGGCCTGGGAACACAGCTGTGACTCAAGTTTCACTCCTGATGGGGGTAGTTGCCAGGCAGAATTCAGTTCCTTAAGCCAGGTTACAGATAAAATGTCACTTTTTGTTTCCCAGTTTAAGTCAAGACAATTTTTTTTACATATGCAGCTAGAATGCTGATTCTAAGTGCAAAACTATGACATTTCAACAGTTACAAAGGCATGTGACACCAAACATAGGTCACTCATTTAATCTAAACATTTTCGATTTTAGTGTCTTTAAATCCAGTGCAACTTAAACTGCTGACTCCATAGTAGTTTTGTTATAAGCATTGTTTTGGGCTCTTCATTTCCCAGATTTTGTAGGCACACAACACTCCATTCTACCAAATGTCTGCTGGTGTCCAGTGAGTTTTTAGATGTGTTGCAATGTTTAAAATAGACATTTTGAGCCTGCCTTCAGAGAAACACAGGGTGGTTTTAAAGCGCTTTGAAGCTAACCGGCGCTACTGTTTTTCCTTTGGCAACCCATTTCCCTCATGGCAACCCGGCCTATCATTCTCGCACTGGTGGGTGGCAAGTGAGGCAACCATTTTGGTGTGCGCACAAACTGCACAGCTTTCCTGGATTTCGGCGCACATGTGGGTTTTCCGCCATCTTGAATTTTTTAAGCCCACAGCACCAAATGTTGTAGCATGATAGCTTAAACGTGGGTCAGGACACCCAACAAGCGGTACCAGAAAGGCGTAGGAGAGTCACCGAAAGAGGTCAAGGTGGTCATACAAGAGGTCTAGTGAAATCCCTGTACATTCGAAAGACTTTGATCTATAAACTGTGTGAAAGTAAGGGGGTGAATCCTGCAAACATTGAACTGTGTAAAAAGGAGAACATTGAAAGTAAAGAGGGGTCAGCGCCCAGAAGAGGGGGACCTTGAGGTGAGCCACTATGACCCTGATCGAGAGCCACAGTGAATCCGGTGAAGGGAGGCTAAGAATCGAGAGGGGTCAGAGCCCGGCAAAGGGGGATCCAAGGGTGAAAAGTCATCACCCCAATAATGAGAAAAGTGAAAGCAAAAGTTAGGAGACGCTGAGATGAAGCTATCACCCAAGTGCTAGTAGTCAAGAGGGGTCTGAGCCCAGCTGAGGGAGTTCCAGGGGTGAAGCTATCATCCAAACTTTGAGTAAGAAAAGAACTGACTTATAAATTGAGGAATACTATTGAGAAGTGTCAGCGCCCAGAATAGGGGGACCCAGGAGTGAAACCATCACCCTATCTGAACTGTGGATACAAATTGGGGAAGGGTAAGTACCCAGAAGAGAGGGGTCAGGGGGGACCATTATTACCCTAAAGGAACTTTCATTTGGTTAAAGGAACTTTTGTTTTTGTTATTTAAACACGTCAAGCTCCGAAGACAAGAGACCCTTAAAGGAAGCGAGACTTGGCCATCGACGGTCCTGAGAACTGCCATTGGAACTGTCGTCTGGTGCTGGAGAATTCCGAGACTGTACTGTGCTCCAAACTCTCGTCTTACTCTGTGTCCAAAACGTGGAGAAAGGAGACCCAGGCTACCGCATCCTGACATATTATTTGAGAACACTTCTTTCTTTTCTTGAGAACTATTCCACACCCCTTTTTGTATTAGCGAGGTTTGGCAATTGGTTTCTTAGTATAGGCCCTTTTATTTTGACACAGCGCCACTAGGTCTGCCTTATTTTTCATTTGATGGTTGACGCTTGCTCCCATCTTAGTTCAATAAACACCCATGAACTATGATCACTTTTGTCTGTCTTACTTGTTGCCATCATGAGTTCCTTACATGACACAGAATAGCACAGTGGACCACAAGCAGTTATGCAAGGACAAGCTCTTGCAGCAGCTGCCTTTGCCATTGAGAAAAGCTCCACAATTGTGATGGGATGCTCAGTAACATTGTACGTCAAGCACTTAGGATTTGCGATCTTAGAAAGATCAAAGTCCACCTTGAGCACCCAGAGAGCATCATCCTTCGAGATTATCATCTGAAGCCCAAATATTCATGTAGTGCGATGCAAAACAGTAAATCCTGCCACAGTTCTAACTGAAGTATGTACTGACGAAGACTTGCAAAGACACGACTGTGCCACATATGAAGGCGAAGAAGATGACATCCCCAAAGATGCATACGATAAAGTGAATGAAAAAGTGGTTTGCTGTGGTAGCAGAGTTTTTTTACTGCCTATTCAATTGAGGAGGAGTTTCCTACAGTGCTTTTCGCTACATGCCTTTGAAGGCTCATTACACACGCATAGCACCGCACAGACGAAAAAGTGGTTTGCAGTGGTAGCAGAGTCTTTTGAGGAGGAGGAGGCGTTACCTGCAGTGCTTCTTGCTACAAGCCTTTAAAGACTCATTACATGTGCGAAGAAGCCCTGCGCGGACGTCTTAGTGGATGAAAAAGTGGTTTGCTGTGGTTTGCGAGTGGCGAGCATGTTGATCATGCACAGACAGACTTACAACTAAGCCGTGATAATTATATGATATAATCGACTGTGTAAATGTTGGACTTGCTGTTGGTGTTTTTTCCACTATATGCAAGGAGGAGTAGCATCTTTATTCTTTCCTCGCTACCTCGACTGCGACCCATGTGGTCATTATTTGATACAATGGACTGTGTAATCGCCAGACTTACTGTTGTTCTGTTTCTCCACTACATGCCAGGAGGAGTAGCTTCTTTATTCTTTCCTCGCTACCTCACCCGCGACCGCTGTCAGCAATTGTTCTCTGTCCACGATCAGCTGTGATACCAGCGGGGGAGTGACTGTGGGATTCCCCTTTGAGCTCCCCTGCGGTTTCATTGAGCTATTATTCCTTCTGTATTTGCCTGGCTCGCCGCTAGAGGAGTTACAGGGGGAACTCTCCTTTGAGCTCCACTGCAGCCTTTCTGATTTCACTTAACAGAATTGTTTCTACAGATTTCAAGCCACTTCATATGGTTTAGCAGGCTGCTGGGGGAGCGACTGCAGGATATTTCCTTTGAGCTCCACCACACGTCTGTGTTTAATACTGCCTTCACGTTTTTTGTTTTTTTTACGCCCCTTCAAAAAGGAACTGGATTGAATTGTTCGTACCCTTTGTACTTTTAGAACCCATGAACGTGTGTGGACAGATCTCAAGCTACCTCACATCGTTCGACAGGCTGCTGGAGGAGTGACTGCGGGACATTTCCTTTGAGCTTCACCACACGTCTGTGTTTACTACTGCCTACATGCTCTACTTACCATTTTAAAAGGGTTTTATTTTTTGTACCTTTTGTACTTTTTAGAATCTATGAATTTGTGTCAATCTGCGCCTCTTCGAATTTTATGACCTTTAAAAAGTGAACAGATCTCTTTTAGTTTTTCTGCGCATATATTAATATTGGGAACCTGAGTTACTGTATTATTTTAGAGTTGGTATTGTTTGCCTGCTTCTTCCCTGCACTGAGCTGTTCCCCTTTCAACTTGAAATGACAGGAAAGGGGCTCAGGAGTCAACTGATCAATAATGATTCTATAGAGCTCAGGCAAGGTGTAGAGGTTATGGAAGAGGTTATGGAAAAGTCTACAATCGATCCACCCTTGGTTATTAATCAATTAGTGAATGTCAGTGCTTTAAAGTCTACAATCGATCCACCCTTGGTTATTGATCGATTAGTGAATGTCAGTGCTTTGGCCGAGTCACAGGATGTAGAAGACAAATGCATTATCTGTAAGGAAGAATGCACCATTATTGCCTAAATGGGGGCGTGTCTACGAGGCCAGGTAGAAGGACGTGTCTCCTGCGGAGCTCCTGCTGATCCTTTCACAAAACAGAATCAAAATCGAATGCTTGTGCTTAGAAATGGTACGCCTGATGCATGAATGAACAGCGCACGCACAAGAGCAAGCTGAGGCTGGATGAGTTGCAGATACTTAGTTACATGCTGACGACGAGACTGTATCCAGCAACAAAAAGAAAAACCAAGATGGCCAGCGCTGTCGAAAAAAAGGGCTGTGCTGTATTGGTAAGTAGCAAGGAGGGTTTGCACGGCACAGCTGTAGAAAGTGCATGCAACCGGCTGAGACGAGGCAGCTGGTCTGCGAAGGAGGTGAACGGTGACACTCGGATACTGTATCAAGCGAGATACATTGTGACAGAGGCAGCCCTGCAGAGATGGAGAGGACCAGCAGTGTGCCGGAGGTAACTGTGGGCGGCCAGTACCTCACATAGGAGAGGAGTGTGCATGAAGTCTGCAGGCTGGTGGTGGACAGGGATGGCCCCAGATGCGCCATAGCCCAAGCTGATGCGAACGCGCAAGCGCTGGTGTGCATGGTTGGTGCCCCAGGGCTCTGAGCGGAGGAGCAGCGTGAGAGAGAAGAGCGGATGACACCAGGCGGCGATGTGTAGCGTGTCTCCCGAACGACGGGCAGAGTGGGAAAGGCAAGGCATAGCCTGCTGGAGGGAAGATACGCTGTGTTTCTCTGCCATGCTCCAACATCATTAAAGAACCTGACTTACTTCAGCCGGATAGTGCAGAATATGCTGAAGCTCAAGTGAGAACAGAACGCAGCACCCCAGCTGCGCCTGGGATAGATGGTGGACTTAAGACTGCCTCAACATCACCAGGCGGCACCATTAGCCGCATAACGGCAGCGCCTCCCGGTCTGGGAGAAATCCACACATCTGAAAAGTGTGGGAGCCAATGGCAGTGGCGACACAGAGGCTGGCAGAGAATGGGCCACAAAATGGAGGCGCAGGTACAGCGCCAGCTGCAACACATAGAGATGATATGCTGAGAAGACCACAATTGAGAGAGGATTCCCAGATGCTTGGAGCTCAAAGCCCTTAAACAATAATCACATTGCTGGGAGCAAGATGGGGGTTAGCAGAAGGTTGAGGCTGGTGCCCCACAAGAGAGAGAGGCACAAGGATACGGCAAGAACACTGACACCCAATGAAGAGTCACCTACGTGGAGAGCTGAAGCAGGGTCAGATGACACCAGGGACAACCGTATAAACAGAAGTGAAGCCACTCACAATTGGAGTGCAAGACACCACAGAGAGCCGGAGTTGGGGGCATTTGGCAAACGTGTTAGGCACTGGGATCAGCGAGACTCAGGGAGACACCCGGAGCAGTCGCTGAGCAGCCTATAATTACCAGGAGCCCCACTGGAATGGTAGACCGGAATGGACCCACCCTAACAACAATAACAACTCTAGTGGCCAGCTGGGAGGTAGCTGGGAAAGAGAACAAGCGAAGCCACTGAAGTCATTGGAACGGACATTGGTGGAGCAAGCACCTGGCGGCCACAATCTCAGTCAAACCCCAGAAGGAGTGGGGGAGCCAGGCTCTATAGAACTGATGGCAGGGAAAAATAACAAAACCAAGGGTAAACAGACCACCATGAAAGCCTACGCAAAGGGTCCTGAGGGTGCGGAGGACATCAACAAACAGAACGAAATGGGACAGAACAAGGGACACAAGGAGGCTGCAAAGCTGGGAAACCAACAGATCCTGAATGCCATCACAGCATCACAGGCCGCTATAGAATCCAAGATTGATGAAGTCAGGATAGACGTAAGCCTGATGCAGCAAGATGTACGGGGGCTGGTGCAGCGTACAAACCAACTGGAAGTACAGGTGCAGGAGAACACTACATAGAGTAAACAGATGTCAAAGAAGTAGACCTCTTACGTCAGAAAGTGAAGTTGTTGGGAGGACAGAGTGGAAGATGCCGAGGTAAGGGCATGGCGTAATAACATAAGGATTGTAGGCCTGCCGGAGGGAACAGAGGGATCCGACCCCACCAATTATATAGAGAACCTACTGCTGCAAGAGCTGCAGGCTGCAAACTTGACTCAGGGGTTCACTATAGAGCGCGCATACCGCTCCTTGGTAAGGAAGCCGCCACGTGGAGCCCGCCAAGGCCAATAATCACAAAGGTCCTCAATTATAAGGACAGAGAGAAGATTCAAGCATTCTCCAGGAATGGGGGTGACATACAGAGAGCCTCTGCGAAGCTGGCTATATACCCGGATTACACCTTTCAGGTACAAAAAAATCAGCGCACAATTTATTGCCACGATAGTGAGATTAAAAAAAGCTGGGATCAAATACATGCTAATCTACCCTGCCAAGTTGAAGATCCTCCACAACGGTAAGGCCTTGTTCTTCGAGACGCCAGCTAATGCAAAAGACTGGATGGATAATGCAAAGATACCACCACTCGAGTGAGCACAGGAGAACATGATGAACAGAATGACTTGCGGTAGCGATGGGACGTCCGGAAGATTGGAACACTTAGACGCTAAGAGACTTGACATGCAGTACCGCTGTGGAATACATGAGACACAATGAGTGAAATAATTCTGTGACTATAAGAGGTGGAGCATTTCAGGAGCAACACGGTCTAGACACAAGGAATAAGACTACCTACTACCCCACATCCTTTTTTTTTTTAAGAGTACACTATTGTACCAACCTGTCGGACACCAGGAGCCCTGGATTAGACTGGGAGTTCGAGGAGCAGAAGCGGGATGAGTCTAAGTATGCATGGCGTAGCTGGACAGTTGCAGTTGGGGAAAGTTTTGTTATATGTTGGGGGCGGGACACAGGGGGGAAGTTAGAGAGGGGGGAAGCCTGTCAATAATGAGTACACGATAGTCACTAAACCGGTCGGATTGGAGGGTGGTGCAAAGGTCCCACCAGAATGTAGGCAGGGCCGGACTGGGAACCAAAAGTGGCCCTGGAAAATGTTTTCAAAGTGGCCCCATATTTCGCCCAAACCTTCAAACAGGGGATTGCAAGTATCCCCCAAGAAAGTCTTGAATAAAATTAGTCAAAATTAGTGCACTTAAAGCATGTTTTAAACATACACAGATTAAAAAGTAATGTTTTAAATAAGTTCATGATCTCCCAAAGTAGATCTTCAATGATAGAGGGACCTGGAACGTTCCATATTTTGCAGATGAGAAAAACGAATTCAGCCGTTTTTAAAGATGCCCAAACAACATGCATCCCTAATCCATCCCTAATCCATTCCCTAATCTATTTCACCCTATCCAATGCTGGGAAGGGCACACAAATAAAAACATTCAGAAATGAGCATTGGCAATGCCAAGAGTTTTGGCTTTTGTGTAGGCATGGGAAAGGCATTTTGCCAGGCACTGCCACAGTGGTATTAACTGTCCATTGATGGTAGCATCTGCAAAGTGGTGTGAGTACCTGGGTATACAATAGCAGTGCCTGCTGAATGCCTAATATTGATACACAAGCTTAAACTGTTGGCTTTGCCAATGCTTGTTTTTAACAGGACTTCAGTGAGGGACAGACATAGCGCTTATACATGGAATGCCTCCTGTCCTTCCACTGGACTCTTTCGCAACCTCTGCCAATCTCTATCTCTTTCTATTCACCTCTCTGGCCCAACTCACTCTGCAAGGGCACACTCTGGAAGTTCTAATCTCTTCAGACCTTCCCCTTTCGATCCCTCTCACCACTCCTCTCTCCTGGAGCGATCACTTTCTCCTTTCCTCCCAGCTACCCCTCAGGCCAAGCCAACTCCAGCACTGCCACCTACCTTCAAGGTTATCGGACCCATGAAGCATGTGTCAGTTGAGGCTTTTGCCACCCCCCCCCCCTTGCCTGACACAGCCTTTTCCATGTTCCAATCTGCTACATCTGATACTGTCGATGTTCTTGCCCCTGTCATGAGGATCCGCCACCCTCATACTCAAGTGCAGGGTACCTGGCCTAGTAAGATCGTTGTCTCTGTCTTCCCTCTGTTTCCCCCCCTTGCTTCGGCGCGCCTTGAAACACTTGTGTATAGGCGTGTTATAAATGCCATATCATATCAAACCTGGTTGACATTTTTATTTCACGAGTAGCGCGTTTATAGTTCCATTTCAGTCATTAACTCTCAGAAGACTGCTTTGAGAAAAAACTGGCAGGCACTTAAAGCACACACTTTGATGCTAAGGCTTGATAAAGCTAACTTAAAAACATCCCAAGAGGACGTGTTTTGGGTGGAGAAGGGTAGAAAGCAGGTGGAAATGGCCATCGGGATTAACATGGCCATGGGCAGTCAATGGGTGGATAAATAACCAAACAACATGTACACGCTTTGTGTCCCAAAAGACACCATAGGGTCAGAATGTGAGAATGTGAATGGTAGGATTCGGGGAGTTGATGCTGGGAGGACGAGAAGATCTGCCAGACAAGATCTGTGAATATAATTTAGAGGCGAGTACAATAAAAATATGAGAGATGCTGTGGTCCGTACACTGCACATCTGTATATGTATACAATGAGAACCACACAGTCCACAATGTAAATCTCAATAACAAATATCCATAGAATGACTCTCCCCGGGTCCCCTCCCTCCATGATCCAGCTGTGTCTGCACAGATTTTTGGCCCCATGCTTTGCTGGGAAGTCTACATTTAAAGATGTACTTATGCAATGTCCTGGCCAGCACCACCCATCCCTGCTTCATGGTGATGGGATTTTTCAAAATGGAGGTAGGCAAAGAAACAGTGACAAAATACAAAATTTCAGGGGAAGAGAGACAAAACACATAAAGGAGCAAAAAAAGAGGAGAACGTGTGAGAAAGGGGATGAAAGGAGGAGAGACAAATTCTAACAGAGAGGAGAAGTATAACAACAGAGAATGCTATGTTGGAGAGATAAAATCAAAGAGAGCAGAGAAAAAGATTGTCAGGGAGAAGGAGGTGGATAAGAGATAAATGTTTAGAGAGAGGAGTGAGCATAAGAGGAGTGAGATAATTCAAGAGAGAGGAAAGTGAGCAGGTGGAAGATAAAAACAATGTGCGAGAGAGAGAACAGGAAAGAGGAAAAGGGCTGACAATAAGGAGAATTGAAGCCTGCCTACTACACTAAGGAGGTTGTAGGTAGCCCAGAGAATTAGGCAATAAGGCGCGGGGTGGCCCCCAGCGTTCTACTTCTTGCAGTGATTGTTTGATGTGCTGCTGAATGTTCGTCCTCCAGAGGCTCCCTTTCTTCCTTCACAGCAACCTGCAGGCTACCCCACTGCTCCAGCTGCAGTGCCCTAGCATCATGCCACTCTAAAAATGTGAGCAATAATATTTGCCCTTGACGTTAGTAATATATCCACATCATTTAAGTGTTAACGTAATGCATTTAAGTGAGAGGGATCTATTCATTTGTTGCTAGCAGTTGACGAATGGTGAGTTGTATTAGCTTTTTTCAAGGGTATGGCATGTCCACAGCACAATCACAAATACCCAAAAGTGCTGCCATCAAATACTAGATGCAGCCTCATATGGCTAGGAACTGCCATCTTATGACAGGCTGAGCCTGGGTTGCCTGGGTGCTGCCAAGAACACAGCATTGTATGCCAGGTATGTACATGAAACAGGGTGCAGCATCAGAGTACACCAATAAGTACACTGCCACTAGCGCTAAGAGAGATATTGGGGAAATTGCAGTAATAATGGGGAGGGAGAAAAGTAATGTGTAGAGAAAATAGTCTGTTGGACAGGTTACAGCCTCTTAATGGATTAGCAAAACTCTTACAAGTTTACTGTTTTTGCAGCAGGGAGGTGGCTGGGCAAATGTACCTCGGAAGGTTGTTCCATAAGGCGGGGGCTGCCGCTGAGCACCCTATGCCTCCCCAGCACCCTATGCCTCCTCAGCACCCTATGCCTCCCCAGCACGGCTATCGGGAGAATTTAGGAACAGTGCATCAGTCAGATGGTACCCTGTGCCTAGGTGTTGCACATGCATGACAGATCGATTGCTTGTGCTTTGACAAAATGCGTATGTGGCTTTTTCAGGCTGCCATGTGTTAATATACTGGGCGGGTTAATCAAGGTTATGCCAGGTGTTGCACTCCAGCTATTATGGCAAGTATTGAAACGCAGCCTTTATACC
The DNA here is from genome assembly GCF_040938575.1 of Ambystoma mexicanum. Taxonomy (NCBI): domain Eukaryota; kingdom Metazoa; phylum Chordata; class Amphibia; order Caudata; family Ambystomatidae; genus Ambystoma; species Ambystoma mexicanum. The sequence continues at coordinate 235,808,585 of NC_090934.1, forward strand.
GGCTAAGGATCAAGTCCTGCATAACTGCACTCATAGGCAAACACTCCAGCTTCTGGGGGGCATCTAAAGTGCAGCTAGTGTGGCATAGGTGAACTTTAATAGGGGAACTAAATATATCCTATTACTTTGTATTATTATGATGAGCTGCCCGTTGCCTTCAGACCAGGTGTGTGAGTAGACCATCCGTGCAGAACTACAAGTCCCACAATGCAATGCTAACAACATACAGACCTGTGTAAACCATGTGCGTCTCATTGTGGTGCAGCACGGAGCAGTAAAAAAAGAAAAAAAAGACAGACACATCAACATTCCTGCTGAAAGACAGAGAATGACGATTCTGCATAAGGATAGCTGTCATTATGCTGTGCAATTTCATACCATATGTACACATGACTGTGTGAAGGCGGATGACCGTCACTCAGGCTTGTTGAGCACCCTCATGAGGGCCGGCGCCAGCGTGCGCAGTCCTCTTCAAACACATGTGAGAGGCGCTGGCTTGGCCCCCTTTTCGCGCCGCTAATTCACCTGACCGTGAATGCTCTGGGCAGAGAGCGGCCTTCCTTCTTTCACACCAAGTGCCCTGGCCTGCTCCATCGGCAGGAGCCCATTGCAGGCAGGCAAACAGATACGGAGGTTTGCTGCTGCCTTATGTAGACCCACGGATTACATAATGCAGCTGCATGATCCATGTTACATTTTAAATGTATCATGCAGCTGCATCATGTAGTACAGGTCTAAGGGCAGATATTCGTATTGGCACACATTTAAAGACAAATCGCACCTGAATTGTCAGCACCTGGACTCAGTTGTCGAGCACTCAGCAGCACTGAGGTGGTCACTGGCAGCCCAGGGTGTGCAGCCTGCACTGTCTCCCACCACCAAGTCAGCTGCTCCCTCAATTATCTCGTTTTCACCTACCTTAGTGGTTGTGGTGTTGAGTCGTCGGAAGGCACGAGCAGCAGGCAGCTGCCTGGCTGTGGCCTGTGGCTGACTGGCTGGCTGCTGCCCTGCCAGTGCACTTTAGCTGCCCAGCTGCAATGTGTGTGTAGCAGCAGGCAGGGCACGTGCAGTTCCCAGGACCTCATCATCCTGCGCAGATACAAGCTGCTGGGGAAGAAAATAAATGTGGCAGCACCACGTGCCTCGGTCGGTGGTGGCAGTAGCCAATTCAATGTGAATCATCCAAGCGGATCACAAGATGCATGTGATCGTTGCTCCTCTAATGCGATATCCTTCCGCACCTTGCCAAAGAGGCCCTATGCCCAGAGGCCCACCGGGGGATGTCCCGGTGTCCCGATGGGGCAGTCCAGCCCTAAATGTAGGGAACTAGCGCAGGATGGCTGATGGGGTAAGAATTATGACCTGGAATGTCCAAGGTCTTAATAATTATGTCAAACATCATAAGATGTTATGTATTTAAGGAGGCACAAAGTTGGAATAGCGCTATTTCAGGAGGCACACTTGAATGCACAGAAATATAAAAAATTGGACAGCACGTGGGGGATGATGGTGGGCTCCACATATTCAACATACGCAAGAGGAGTTTTAATATGGGTGAATCCTGCTATCCCATTCAAAGTTCTGAACACTAACGCTGATGATGAGGGTAGGATGGCTATATTACATGCTATGCTGGAGAATCGGGAAGTATGCATAGTAAACACCTACGCGCCCAATCATGATGCCACCGTCTTTTTCCGATCATTGCATGCAAGACTAGGCGGGGACTTCAATTGCACCCTAAATCCAATCAAGGATAGGTCTGACACAAAGCATAAAAGACCAGCCCCACCTGCCAAGGTCTTGAACTCACTGTTGAACCATTTTCAGCTGGTTGACATATGTAGGACACTGCACAGGGATAGAAGAGAATACTCATATTACTTTGCCCCTCATGGAGTTCACACACAGCTTGATTACTTGTTCACTGGGAAGGAACACACGTGGGAATTTATTGAAGTGGAATATCAGGCTAGGCTTTTGACGGATCACGCTCCCCTTTCAACAATATGGAGGGTGTCGGCTCCTAGAACGCCCATACCCAATTGGAGATTGAGAAGCGAATCGTTGCAGGACAATGCGTTTCATGAACATATAAAAAAAGCACAGTCAATTTCTTGGAAGTAAATGAGGGTTGTGTTAAACATGTAGGTACAATTTGGGAAACATATAAAGTGGTGATTAGAGGAGAGATGATAGCCACAGCAGGTGGGGTGCAGAAAGCATTCACTAAAGACCTACAGAATACTGAAAGCAAACTATTGTAACTGGAACGGCGGGGGGGATGCTAGTAAGGAACATGTGGAGGAAGAAATCAGATTGAGGCTGGCATGTATAACACAATGGGATAGGCTGGGTAAGTTTAGTTATGCAAGATATCTGGACAGAAGTCATGTGCAAGGAGATAAACCAGGGCGAATGTTAGCCTAGCTATATAAAAATAGTAATGTAAGATATCCGATACACTCCATCCTAAACCCAGATTGGGAGGAGGAGAACATGCAAGTAGGCATCAATAAAAAATGTTCAGAATATTACAAGGCGGTATACACTGACCCATGACTAGAGAGCGAAGAGGAGTTACGGGACACCGTAGACCTTATTAACTTGCCGAGAATAGAGGAACAACAAAGCAATGTGCTAGAGGAGCCCATAACCGCCGAGCAAGTTATGGTCACCATCACCCACAGGCAAAGCTCCAGGTACAAACGGGCTAACAGGAAAGTTCTATAAGGCTTATGTTGATAAGTTGGTGCCATTACTAACCAGGTATATAATGAAGCATATGAACGGGGAATCCTCCCTGACAGTGTGCGTGAAGTTGTGATAATTCCACTCCTCAAACCAAACAAGGAAGAAACCGATTGTGGCTCCTATAGACCGTTGTCTTTACTAAACCAGGATAGTAAGATACTAACGGCACTCCAAGCTAACAGGATTCAGACAGTAATATCAACCTTAGTCAATCAAGATCAGATGGGATATGTTCCCGGGAGAAGTATCACTGGAATTTGAGGCGATTACATCATGTCATCCAGTGCACGAGAGACAGGACTGAGCAAAGCGCCATGGCGTCACTGGATGCTACCAAGGCGTTTGACTCTGTGCACTGGGACTGGTTATATGCCACCATGGTTAAGATGGGGATAGGTCCTAACTATATGAAATGGGTGAAATTAATTTACACTGAACCTATGTCTAGGGTGAGGACTAGCTCCACGTTTTCTGACAAGTGGGAACTGCATAAAGGGATGATACAGGGGTGACCGCTGTCCTTGATGCTATACATACTAGCAGCAGAACCCATTGCAGCGTATCTGAGACAGGAATATGGTGATGCAGGCATAGAAATAGATGGGGTGAGGAACATAGTGTCAATGTACACATGATATGTTGCTGTACCTGAGTAACCCAGAGGTGAACCTCCCATACGTACTAGAAGTATCGGAAAACTTAGGTATACTGACGAGGATCCGAATAAACAAGGGCAAGTCATGTCTATTCCCGCTGGTGGGGATGCGACTCTTGGGGAAGATGATCTGGTTCTGCCCTTACCGTGGACTAAGGAATCCTTTCGATATCTGGGGCTGAACATACATCATGATCCTAAGTGTCAACATGAAACTAACATAGTTTGGGCTAAGGAGGACTTGGTCAAATTCATGGAGTTTTGGAGCAAGCTAGCCCTGTCGATGGCAGAGAGAGCAGTGCTGTTAAAAATTGTAGCATTGCTGAGACTAATGCACTGCTTTGGAAATGTCCCATATAATATGTCCAAAAAATTCTTCAAAGAACTTGAAAAGCCATGTAGGGTCTCCCTGTGGCAGGGAGGCAGGCAGCGAGTTGCACTTCAGGTTTTACAAAGGCCCAACGGGCAGGGAGGATTGAAGATTCCGAATTTCGAATTATACTTTCTGGCATGCCAGCCAGGGCTGTCACGAGGAGGGTACAGGGGGGGGGGGCAAACTGCCCAGGGCCTCGCGCTTGCTGGGGGCCTTGCGGCCCCCTCTCCTAAGTGGAAGGCAGCACAGTCTCCCGTGTCCTTTATTTACATGGGGGACTGCGTAGCCCCTGCAATGATTTTGCTGTTTCTTGTGAAGCCGTTTGGCTCCGCAACAAACAGCAAAATAATGGGAGACAGCAGGGCTCTGAAGTGAGCTCTGCTGCCTCCCGTTATTCAGCTGACAACGTGGACATGCTGAATGACAAGAGAGGATCCCTCTCCTGTCAGTAAGTGTGTTCACGTTGCTCAGCGTGAGCACGCTGACTGACAGGAGAGGAGTTCTCTCTTGTCAATCAGTGTGTTCATGTTGTCAGCGTGATCACGCTGACTGATGGGAGAGGACTCCTCTCCTGTCAGTCAGTGTGTTCATGTTGTCATCGTGATCACGCTGACTGATGGGAGAGGAGTTCTCTCTTGTCAGTCAGTGTGTTCACGTTGCTCAGCGTGACCATGCTGACTGATGGGAGAGGAGTTCTCTCTTGTCAGTCAGTGTGTTCACGTTGCTCAGCATGACCACGCTGACTGACAGGAGAGGAAACCTAAACCAGCACCACCCCTAAATGTAGCCGCCCTGGGGGTTGGGGGCCACTTCATTCAGGGGTGGGCTCATTGCATCAGAGGTGCACTTAGGCTGAAATATCAGGGGGGAAAGGGGACTAACACTTCAAATGGTGGGAGAGGCGCTAACGTCAGAGGCTGTGGGGAAGGGGCAAACTTCCTTGTGTGGGGGGCACCTAACATCTTTCCACATTTCGAATGAGACTATTCTGGTGAAGCTTCAATGTTACAAGCAGCTACCTCTTGCCTTCATTTCTGAAACATCACACTTAAGGACTGCTGTGAGAAGGAGATATCTCATGTCACCATTTCCCTTCTAATCACTACCCTAGCATGCAAGTGCTAACCCCACATCACAATTTCAAAAACCTAAAAATGTATGGATATGAATGCAGGTGCTAAAAGTCAAATGACTTCTCATGGCCCTGCTAATCCCTACGGCAATTCTCACCCAGTTCCTGCCCTCCCCACCCAAAACACCTGCTCACTGGAACTATTTGAGCTAGCTTTAAACATGCCTTGCCTTCATTTCTGAAACATCACACTTAAGGACTGCTGTGAGAATGAGATATCTCATGTCACCATTTCCCTTCTAATCACTACCCTAGCATGCAAGTGCTAACCCCACATCACAATTTCAATTACCTAAAAATGTATGGATATGAATGCAGGTGCTAACAGTCAAATGACTTCTCATGGCCCTGCTAATCCCTACGGCAATTCTCACCCAGTTCCTGCCCTCCCCACCCAAAACACCTGGTCACTGGAACTCTTTGAGCTAGCTTTAAACATGCCTTGCAATCAAACGTTGCCCTCAATGTGCCTGCAAATGTTTCCTCAAAGGAGTCTTCTGAGAATTCATGACTTCATTGGAGTTGTAAACACGTAACTGGTGTAATAAAAATGTCTTAATCAGGTCTGCCTTTGACCACTCAATTTAAAAACACCCTGCGTGTCTTTCACTGAAGTTCTTTTAAAAATAAGCATTGGCAAAGCCAACAGTTTTGGCTTGTGTATAAGTATTAGGCATTTACCAGGCACTGCTATTAGCTGCTCAGGTACTCAAACAATTTTGCACTGGCACTATCAATGGCTAGCTAATACGAATACAGAAATGCCTTTCCCATGCCTACACGAATGCCCAAACTGTTAGCATTGCCAGTGCTCTTTTTGCTTTACCCTTGATGCACATGACTATGCATCAAGGTTAAAGCAAACATACTACTTGGCTAAATTGGCCCACATTGAATGTAGGCGAATCAAGCGAGTAATAACACTTATTGTACACAGTCAGTCTGGATATACGTTCTGTGGCATGGCATTTTTACTGGCTGGTAGTCCATACATGGTAATAATGGCATATATTGATGCAGCCTGCATCGACATAATTAGAACAACCAGCATGAATATATTTTTATACTAGCATATCTCGCGTGGAAAGACGGCATGAAATGTATTGGAAAATGTTCCTATGCACAATTTGTGAATTGCAACTATTGGGAATTTCCATGTGCTTCCATACAAAACCAATTACAAACTGTATGGATTTCTACCCAATTTTGCAAAGAAAGTGCTGTAAAATGCATACTTTTAACCCAATGTTTCAAACATTTTCTTGGGAGTGAGAAACCCCCGCAAGCAACCCTTGTTTGGCTTGGGTTCCCTCACTGTGCTCTGTTGATCCTGCCTAATTGGCACAAACATTTAAGCCTCTTAAGTTCAGAAATGTATCAGCCTCCACTGTACATCATTTGTCACTGTGTATGATGTGTGTTTTAATGCGCACATGGGGCAGGGTGCTCCCTAATGATATGATATGGCATTTATTACGTGCCTGTACACAAGTGTTTCTAGGCGCGACAAGGCAAGGCGGGAGAAACAAAAGAGTAGGACAAAACACAGATCTTACTAGGCCTTGTGTAATTCAGATCACGCAAGAGCAGTGAAGGGGGGAAGTGCCGAGGGTGAGGTAGGATGCAGAAGTGCAGTAACAAAGGAGAAACAAGAGTGCAGCCAACTGGTGGCAAGTGTGGGTACTCACAAGTGCAGCCAACGGGTGGAGAATAAGAGCAAGAGTGGGGACTGTAGGGTTACAGATACAGACCACAAGTGCAGGGGAGCCAAGAGGCAGTGTGGGATTGCACAGGACAGGCAGGGACCTGGGCCCGAATTCAGAGCTTGACCAGGTGACCAGTGCATGGATCAGGCAGGTGATCAGCAAGAGAGAGGAAGAGAGAAGGCAGAAGCAAAGAGAAAGGTCTTGAGGTGCTTCCGGAACCGGAGATGGTTCTCCTCAAGTTTCAGCGAGGCAGGGAGGCTGTTTCCAGAGGGAGGCCGCAGCCGAAGAAAGAGATCTGCCCTCAACTCTTTGCTTGGAAAAGTAACTGACCCTCAGAGAATTGGAGGTTGTAGTAATAAACCCTATTTGGGATCCTGCACACAAACTCAAGGGTAGATTTCTCGAGTCGCCTGTTTGCGAATGTGCCGCCGCTGGCCGAGTGCAAAAAATTGTGAGGGGGCCTCACCAAATGTTTTGCCCCGGGCCTCACCACATCTTCTGACAGCCCTGGTGCCAGCTACAGTATGTAGTGCAGTGGATGGCAGATGATCCTACCGGAGATACGATTCTGCTACAACCAGCATTAAAAAGACTGTTTCTCAGAAATGTAATCTGGACTTCCCAGGGAACAATATAGCCACCCTCATTTGGTGAAATTGGGAATACAGATATGAAGGAGGACCTGCAGAACCATGGGACTGGGAGACCCGATATTGCCACAGACAACCTTGGCTGCGGTAATTGTGGATGTACACGGTTATAGAACGAGAGTAAGGGTTAATTGGGAGGCCTGTGGGATAGCGACGATAGGAGATTTGAGGGGCGAAAACAGGCTGTTGAATTTTTCGGAACTAAGAGAGGCCACGAACATACATGCAGGGCAGTTCCTACTACCCAGGACTATGATACATACATTAAAAGATAGGGCGCCAGTCATCATGGAGGAAACAATAGAGTGTGAAGACAGAAATATTCATCAATATTTCTGACAGGGGTTACGCCATTTCCAGAATTTATGGGGTATTGATTGATTGCACCTCGAGAGCTGAACTGAAATGCAAGGGAAGATGGGAGGAAGACTTGGGGAGAACATTTGAGGACAAAGAATGGCAGAGAATAGTCCTATATCACAAAAGGTTTTCTAGAAACGGCAGGTTACAATTAATCCAACTCTTCATCACACAGAGGGCATATCTAACACCGGCTGCTATAGCAAAATTTGAAGGGGCGAGTAAGCAGGCATGTCCTAAATGCAATTAAGAAAATGCAGCATTGACACATATGTTTTGGGAATGTTGGGTGGTGCAGGGCTTTTTGAGGAAGGTGGCAGTAAAGTAGCTCAAGGGGGTATTAATCTGGATATCCAATCCCCGGAAGCTTGTTTGCTGGGCCAGTTTAAAAATAACATGAAGCAGAAGTTTCTTGTAAAGATGAAAAACCTAATTTACATACTAGCTAAGTTTAGCATAGCCATGCATTGGAAAGCTACCATGGAGCCCAGCATAGACAGATGGTGAGAAGACCTGAGGAAATGGACAGCAGCAGAAACGGAGTGTGGGAAAAAGCGCTGGGAGAACAGAATCAGGAAATGGGAACAGACATTCTCCAATGGATTGCCTTGACAGTAACATTGTTTAATCAAAACGATAGTGATGGACCAACCCAAGACACGCTAGATGGAACCGAGGGAAGAGATGACGTAATGAGCACATAGGCAAAACAATATACAGACACTTGGAAGGGTGGGTGGGAGTTGGGGAGTTAAAAGGGGAATATTACGTAACAGATTGAAATACATGATTAATGCTATTATTGATTGAAGTTGTTGTTACTGTTGTACGAAAATACTAATATAGACAATTTAAAATATATATATTATAGCCCAAATTCATAACGCAGAAGAGACTGGCTCTGGTTTGTCTGTAACCAGCCTTAAATCGGGGGAAGATATACTTAATTGTCAACCGCTGGGTCTATCGAGGGCTGATGGTTACACAAATGTTAACACAATTGACAACAGAGTGGATAAGGAAATAAGAATTGGCCATCAAGAAGACCGAATAGTGGCTAACTCATAATCTAGGAGTTGACAACCCTAATGTGGCGGAATCTGGTACAGAAGGAGAGGACGGTACTCGCTGCAATAGGCCTACTAATGGGGGAGGTTCTTAAAACACCTAAGGGTAAGACTCTGCCAAAGAAATTGATACAGTCAACAGTTCTTAATGGCGCATCTGTACATTTTGTTAGAGGAAATAGGTCAACACAAGGGGCTATTTATAAAACCCTGAATTCCAACACTTCACTGAAAAAACATAACTTGAAACAAACATCTTTTTTCTCCCCCATCGCTGGCCAGAAAATTATGAATTATTTTGGGGAAAAACATGCACTAGTCCTGTGATTAAATCCATAATCCCAGTGAGGGGGTTGCTAGACTAGACCACTCTATGATGGATGACAGAATAACAATCCCTAGAGGGAAAAATTAGTTACATGACATGAGCATCATAGAGTTTGCTGATCTCGCCATGGAAAATAATGGGAAAAAGAATAATTCCAATTCACCCTCTTATGGCGTTGTTCAGCAGACCTGTGATGCCTCATTTGCAGGCTCTCCCACAGATTTAACACATTTTATTGATGAGCATGAAACAAAAACAACAGTGACTCAGAGAAAGGGGTCTCTTATCAGAGGTTAATGATGATCCCGCAGTAGATGCTCCTCTACAACATACCCTAAGGGAAGTAGATGACAGAATTTGCCTAACACAACCCACAGTATCTGCCTGAAAGATGGTCCTTAGTTCCTTTGTGAACCTATATGATAATATTTGGGCAGAAGTTAGAGTACACTCGAAGGTCTTTGCAGAGATGTTCAACAGACTTGAGGGCATAGAAAATAGTTGTGGGCTAGTCCTCCAGCAAATGTCTTCTCCGATTGGGAACCCTGCCCTGAAGGCCAGGCTGATGGAAATCAATAACAGATTAGTAGACCTGGCTAACTCTTTTGTGACAGCAGCTAAATATGGGTCAACTGTCACTGGGGCGGGAGGTGCCCCTAGTGTGGGGGGGTCTTCATGTTGGGATCACTGAACGCAATGGACAATCTGAGCTTAGATTGTCTGAGGTGCCCTCCACTGCTGGTGAAACTTGATCTGTTCGAAACGCCCCCAATGATGTAACTGAAATTATAGATCTAACCATTGACGAGGCCCCTAAGAGAGTGGAAATACATAATAATAATTAAAAAGGCGAACATGGCAAAGAAACTAAAGAATACCAAAAATATAAAAAAGCATAACACATCATTACGCACATATCTTCGTGATTTAACTATTCCAGAGTCAATGGTCAAGAGAAGGCTCAGAGGGAAGGGTATACAGAAAGGGATGACCCCTGTGTTGGAAGAGAGTACCTAGTTAGAATTGATGAAATGACTGATGATGCTAATAGTCTTGGTGAGGCGCAGGTGGTGTCAAGTGACCACAATCACCATGGAAAGAAAGCTGCAGATGGGTAACAACAGGCAAGGGCCGAGATTGGCATTCAAGCTGACCCCCTGGTGAGAACTTTGACGGGACCTAATGATGGAAAGATTGAAGGGCCATTAGCCACTCAGGAAATCTGGGAAGACTGAGCTATCACCGAATATGAAACATCTCTAGGGATAACGATTTTGAGCGGTAAACCTGAGTCAACTCCTTTGAGGAGGACTGTAGAGCCGGTGGAGGCCGGTATACCCCAGATATAAGATGAGAGGGATAAATGTTCGTTTTAGAAATTGTATTTCCCGAGTTTGTGTCACGCTCCGCCTGTACCGGTAGCGGTTGAGGCATCCTACCCAGGTAGTGACAACACAGGTTTTCTTGCCCTCCTCACTATACGGGACCCAGAGCGTGATAAATTTAGGGGCAAATTGTATATACCAAATGCACTACCGACAGACAATACCTGTATGAAAGATTCCTTTGGCCAATGTATTCGGAACCCTCAGGGCCCAAGAGAGGTGAGATTACGGAGTAGTCTGAGGGGAGCCAAAGGTAGCGAGAGACAATCTGGTTCCAAGATTATGAAGGGCGGGAACGAGACATTTAAGGTTGCTAATGTCAATTATAATAATGACTCATTTGCCACTTAAATGATACAGATGACAAGCCTCTGGAGTCGAAAGAATCCACTTTGTCTGAATCGGGGAAACGCACTTAAAATCTTTGCAGAAATCCCAAACTTAAGCCTCTTATCCTCAAGTGACCTTGACTGAATACAATTCCCAGATCGTGATCAATGGGAGAAATGCAATGTCTATTTCAAATCCCATATTGGTACTGAATCTGATGATGGCAGATAGTCATACATTGGGGAAATTGGGGTTTGAAGTGAAAATACTTGAGGTGGGAGCACCCTCCCATAAAAAGCAATTTTCAGTATGGTGAGAATTTAAAAGTGGTATTCCAACAGGAGACAGACATCGAGCCTCATTACGAGTCCGGCGGTAACCGAGCCGGAAAAACCAGCAGGTTACCGCCGGACTCGTATTACCATTCCGCCTCTGTGATTCCCAGAATTACCGGGGCATTACGACCTGTAAGTCCCCATTCATTACTGCATTACGAATTCTGTAAGTCCCCATTCCCATGGAGTCCCTTAGGACTCCATGGGAGTGGGGAAGTGGAAACACTGGCACCATGTTGCAATGGTGCTGGTGTTTCCATGTCTGCCTGCAGGCGGGTGGTGTTAAACCCGCCAGGTCAGACCTGGTGGGAGTGACACCTCCCGCCTGCAGGACTCTTAATCAGCCGGTCCGGAAAGAATGGTGGTGGCGGATTTACCACCAGCGTTCTTTCCGGACCGGCTGACTCGTAATGAGGCCCATAGTCCTCTACAAGCGTGGTAAGGCTACAGAGGCCTCAATAGACAGAAGGACGATTGGGACCAAATCAAAACCGCTTTGTGGAATTGATCCATACACAGTAAATATAGGGGCCACAGGGTTGATTGAGGAGGAAATAAAACTGAAGCTGATGTCTTTGAATACCAGGGGGAATCTTCACATGTTAACTAACCTTGGAACCACCGCCATGCTAAGAGAGTGTAATTGTATCTTTTTTCAAGAGACATGGTACTTGGACAATTTGTCTATTGATGGTATTGAGTTGTTCTCTCAATTTGCTAAACAGAATAAGGTAGAGAGGGCCCTCAGTGGGCCTGATGATAGCAATGAAGGTGCTGCTGGGACCTATATCAAGTCCTGTGATTGATCTCCCTTTGGGGGGATCATGGCAGTTAAAGTTTCATCCGATTTGTGGTCAACATTGAAATTTAGCTTGTTAATGTTTACTGGTATAAGGGGATTTGGAAAATGAATACCTTTCTAGTATCTATTAGTATCCTGTTACAGGACTGGCAGAGGGATGGTCCAAACGGGAGGGTGATCCTAGCTGGGGATCTTAAATCAGATTGTTGTGTATCGAACAATGACAATGAGCCGTGGCAGTCCCTTCCAGGTATGGTTAAAGGAAATAAGAAGCGACAATGGGGAAGAATGTGGAATCTCTCACTGGAATCTATGGGTTCGATTATTTGTTTGAATGGAGGCCTTGATTCATCTGATACTGCAATACCAACCTGGAATAGAGGAGACAGATCCTCAACCATAGATTATACCTACACAGATGCAGTTTTATCTGATTTGAATACAGTTGTTAAGGTCTCTCAAACACATGGAGTGATCATAGTGCCCTGAAAGTGGATTTCGATATAATGGTGAACAGAACGACAAAAGAAGATATAACTGATCTTAGCATTGTGTGACAGGGGAAAGGGATTAGATGGTCGAATCAGAATATTGGGACCCTTAACAGGGAATTAACTTCCTTCATGAGTACCAGTGGTACGACGTCCTTTCATCACCTGCCTTCAAAGAGCACATTCCATCGAATGTGCTCATCAACTTTCTTAGGGGGGATGGGAAAGGGCAGATAAGGGTTTGGGCGGGTGGACAATGGCAAAACATAAGTGTGGGAGGTGGGTTTGGGGGGGTACCCCCCACAAAAAGAAAAAAAAACGATGAGCACATTCAAAGGAATGTGCACGTTAAAAAGCCTGGGGATGAAATGGCAGGCGATTAAATGACATGGAACCAGTACCAGTACCCTAGAGTGGAAACTCCATGTATTTAACAATACCAGGTTTGACAACTTTCTGGGCGGCTTGATCGACAGGGCCAGAATTAATCCGGGTATGAGGTTGGGTACACCCGGCTGGAGACATAGGCATATTATTAGCCTACAGTTGGCCACGGAGAAAGCATCAATGCTTCGATCCTTGAGGTTGATACGCTGCTCTAATTGGGACCAATCTCAAAAGAATAGCAGAATAAGACTGGTAAATAAATATATAAAAACTATTGTAAATCCAGAAAAGCAGCGTCATTGCAAAAGGATGTAGAAACTATGATAAGTACCCTTGTTAAAAGAAACCTGAGAGCGTTTTTGTCGTTCATCAATGGGCAAGAATTGTCTACCATTGTTAGCCAACTTAATGCGGTTTCTCAAACCCAATGGGTTGATTTATTTTCCAATCTGGACAGGGTTAAACCAGAAGGTCTAGGTGACGATGTCAGTTGTCTGACCATATGTTGTTCTGGGGACTGGCATCCTATTATTGACCTTGAGGTGGTGTTGGTGCTGATAAAAAGCGCTAAAACCTCTTGGGCTGCAGGGCACAATGGGCTCACCAACAACTCCTTTAAGGAGCAGCCGTTTGTTTGGGTGCACATTCTTACCATGCTCTTTAAGAGTATTATAGAAAACTCAGATCTCCCGACCTCCTAGCAAAAAGCCTAAGTGGCTCCCATATTCAAACGCAGGGAGAGAGATTAGGCTAGGAATTATCGACCGATAGCTCTTATAGATGCAGACTATAAAATGTTTGCCTCTATTTTCCTTATCTACTTAAGTGAGTGGATGAAGGCATCACAGCGATTAAATACATTTCAGACGGGTTTCAGACAGGTCATTCAACAAACCTTAATGCTTTGGTTATGAGGGCACTACAGGAAACGGCCTGGGGAAGTTATGGTGGAGACATTTATGTGGCCTCAATTGATCTCTCTACAGCCTTTGATCATGATATTTGTGGTCCAAGCTTATGAAGTGGGGGCTGCTGGGAGATTAATTGTGGCTCATCAAGGGACTATATGACAATGCAGGAATACGGGTTAGACTCAACCTAAAGGGGAATCTTTCCCAGAGGACCCAGATGTGGGTGGGACTGAGGCAGGGATGTGCTCTAGTCCCATGCCTATTTAATGTATATGTATCTGACAATGAGGAATTTTTGGCAGAGGCGGGGCTGGTTACACCTGAATTGGGGTAGCTACGTATGCCTTGGTTGGCAAACACTGACGATTTTCTACTCCTCCACTGCACTTCAATGGCTAATTAACAAATGGACTGATTATCAATCCCAAGAAGACCTGGGTTCTGGTGCTGTCGAGGGGTCAGAAAAAGAAAGGAGAAAGTTGTAATATGCAAGGGGTCCTTATTTATAGATCCACCAGTGTGCTTTATCTGAGATTCCCACTCATGGTGGCTCAGTCTTCAGGAGCTGGTCTTCGTGGATTCCTTCGACAGAAAGCTAGTATTCTTTCCAATCAGATGAACAAACTGGACCAAAAATATGGGCTGTTCTCCATCAAACCCTCTGTTAATTTATATGAGGGTAAAGCAGTGCTAAAGCTTATATATGGGATTGAATTACACTACCATGCATTGGTGAAGTTTTGGGAAACACTAGAGGGAATGATGTGGAGGCAGGTGCTCAAGATACCCAATTCCGTCCCAGCCGCAGCCATCAGGTACTAACTAGGATTGGCCTCCCTGGAGGTTCAAGTGATTTGGAGATTGTTAACCCTTTTCTGCATTATGATTGCTCCGCTCCCGTACACGCTTTACGTAGATTTAGGAGAATTGCATGTGCTGCAGTGCAAAATCCAAAAAGGTTTCTAATCGGAGTCCGGGAGACCTGTGATCAATGTTTGAAAGATCTTGGTATGGATAGAGAGCCCCTTATTTTAAATCCGGAAAGGGTTAAAAGATTGCTCTTCGGTTAAAATTGTTACGACAGATAGATTTCACTCATATCCCTCTTTGTAACATTTACAGTGGGATCATAAGAGATGCAGGGTTATTCCGCCCCTTCTCTTACAATTTCCTAATCGATACTACCAGACAATTCTGTTAAAACTCTTTTGGATATATTGCCAACGCGTGAAGTGCTTTTACATAGGAAATTGATAGGTATTGAAGAATCACACCGTCGATTTTGTACGATGGAAGGAGTGACTGAAACAGTTAAACATCTACTCCTCTCTTGCCCCTCACTGTGCATTTAAAGGTAATTTTTTTGGGCTAAATTTGCAAAATGGGGTCCCAATGTGTCACAAGTCACTCCCCTTCTGACCTGTCTTTCCTTGCTTGCGACCTTCTTTGAAGATTTCTTTCGCACGGTCCGGGATTTGTAGAGACTTGTGTGCTGGTTGTCTGGTTCCAGCGTGGGATAGCGGTCCTACTCCAGGAGGCGGTCGGATGTCCAGTACCAGGAACCAGGAAGGAGATTAAGTCTGAGCTCGGAGGCACGGAACGCCGTGTCTGCTTTGTAGAATGTCGAACGTAGCGCGTAAAGACTGGCAAGCTGCGTTCCGCACCAAACGGCCATGTTGGAAGGATCACGGAATTCAGTCCTCTATGGGTCAGGGACCACGAAGTCCAGAATGGGTGCAGGCGGTGGTTCATGACACAATGGGGATGACGATTACATATGGTCCTGCTGTATTAATATTTAGAATACCTCAAAAGGCTTAGCGATTGTTTCATTTATAACATGTATGGATTTATACAATGTATGTGATACAGCATTATCGGTCCATTAATCAGTCCTTTTACCCTGCCTATATACTAGTTCATGTCCGGACCCATTAATTAAATTATCGTCCTAATACCCCAAAAGGTTCTTCTCCCTTTTGTCAGTTCTAATGTCCATGCGATGAATTGTTTTGTACCTGGTTTTGTTAATTGTGCAATATTGTAATGTCAGATGAATTGTTTAGTATACATTTTATAGTAACTGGTTTTAGAAGCTCAAATAATGAATTGCTTATAATTGTGTAAAACATGTTGAAATCTTTTACTATTGTGTTATATTGATGTGTGATTAATTGAAATGTAGGCAGTGGTTTTTAATATTTATGCACCAAACGTGGGATCATTTCGTTCTATGGAATAATATGTTAATATGCTGGTTGTTTTGCTTTATTAAATATCATTATATTTGCTGCTGATGATCTGTCCTGTTCTTGAGCAAGAACGGAAAGCTTTCTTCAGCCCCTTGCTCTCAAACTCTTTCGTGACTAACGAAGAAACATGGTGGAACCATCTCATCACAGGGGATAAGACCAGATAGTCCACAGCAACAGCAAAGCTTTTGAACATCGCAATGGAAAAGATTAAACGTAACATGGACTTCAATACAATTTCCATTTGAGAACACAGTCTACTAGAAGACTGTTTATCGTCCTTCACCAGCTGTATTCCTCCTATGAAAACCTCCTTGTAAAAATCTAAATGATTATACACAAGTAAAATAAAAAGTAAAAATATAATTGTAAAGGTTTTTCTTTAAACCATAAACAATAAAGAAAAAAAACATTGACAAAGCAAAAGACAGTCCAATAGAGGAGGGTGAAGTACTCTTTGTTATGGGTCAGCGACAATTGACCAGGACACAGGACAGAGACATACTGTTACGCTCACCTGGTATCCACGGTGACGCCACCCAGCCCTTGTTGGATGTTTTGCACTCTCGAACCCTCTCCGGTCCCTTGGTAAGGCCTCTGGTTAAAGATGGGTCTGCAATATAGGAGAGCTGGATTCAATACCAGATTGTCTTTATGTTTTCCCACCTTCCTTGGCCTCAACTCCTTCCTCCCCTTGGGCCTTTTCCTCACCTTAATATTGTAAAAGGTGGATTCTCCGTCCTGCTCCTCATGGCAGGGGTGCGTAGATGGGGGGGTGCGAGCAGTGACCAAGTTACTTCACTGGTGCAAGTCCCCCTGTGGGAATCCAGGCCTGCTGCGACTCCGTAGGTTTGCTGCTTTACAGTCTTTATATGCAGTTCTTATGTTCCTCTTAGTTCAAATAATAATGTCTTGCTTCTTTCCTTTTAGGTATGGAAAGGTATTTTGGTGTTGTCATGCAGTTTGAAGATGAGCATGGGCCGGTAGGAGAAAGCGCAATGTGCGCGATGCTGTCCGGTGAGTAATGCGCGATGCGCAGCGCTGTTTCACCTTTTATATGGCTTGCAATGTTCCTCGGCGAGCGCCGTAATGTTCCAGTGATGATACTGACCAGGAGAGGACTACCCAGGTAAGAATTGTGTGGCTTTCTTCGATCTGGAGGAAACGTGAGTAAACGCTTACTAATGCTGTCTTTCTTTCTCCTTGTTCCAGGTTATGGTATTCCAGGATGCATGCAGTGCCGGATGATGGAGTTCGTGCCTTCAGGTGAGTGGAACTGAAGTCAGCGATGGATTGAAGACAGGATACTGTTCCAGGTAAGTTTCATAGTGTTCTTTCTCTCTCTGCAGGTCCTTGGTTTCAGGTAAGCTGGCATCAAAGAACTGGACACGGTGAGCGTTACGCTGCCCACAGCAGAATAACGCGAAGCATGTTCTGCTGTTTGGGTGTGGTTTAAATAGTCTCAGGTAAAGTAGTCCAGGTAAAATAGTCCCAGGCCTGCCACACCCAAAGTAGTCCAGGTAAAGAAGTCCCAGGCCTGCCACACCCAAAAGACTAGACCGCAAAACTCAGTTCCTTGTAACTGAGCTATGTGTGTGCCTCCATGTTGGCTGAACCCCCCAAGTTAAATAGTCCCAAGTAAATAGTCCCATTCTAATGTTGGTCTTCATGATGGTTATGAGCCTGGCGCCAAAAGCGCCAGGACTGACTCCAAGAGAGTCTTGGATGAAGTTTTAAGGCCTTTGACTTGGCCCTAACTGGAAGGCTGACTTGCCAGTGAGGGCCAGGGGTAAGGGCCATGACACATACGGGTGCAGCAGTAGTGCGCCTCGATCTATGAAGCATTAGTAATGAAGAGATTACCTTGCATTATTCAGCACAAGCAGCGGAACTCATAGCACTTATCGAGGCGCTACGTGCCTCACAAGGATGCCATGTGACCATTTACTCAGACTCAGCATACGTCACTACAACAGTGCATGCTTGCTTATCATGATGGAAATGGAGAGAGTTCTTCAGAACAGACGGTTCCCTAGTACAGCATGCCACACTTTTAGACACACTCATTGCCACACTATCACAACCTTCTGTGGTAGCGGTTGTTAAGTGTACCGAACACACTGGTGGCACTAACGAAATAGCTTTAGGAAACACTGAGGTGGATGCTGCAGCTATAATGGCAGCCTACCTTCCTGCACCGGTAATTTCAGAATACATCATAACTACACCACCACGTGATCCACAACAAGCTTCATACACAGCACTGCCTATCCCAGAACTGATTGAACTGCAGGGACAAGCACCAAATGAGGAATAAGAACTATGGTCCAAGAGACGGTGGCCAGTCCTCCACGGACCTGCTCTGGAGGCAAGAATGCACTGGCAAGGTGGTAATGCATGTAGAGCTCTTGGCATTAGCATTCGACCAGTTACACCACCTATCCCACAGCTCCAAACAGCACATTGCTGCGGATATACAGGAGGATTGTTTCATACCAAACCTTCATGAGCATCTCACAAATTTCATTATACACTGCACCACCTGCCAAACCTTCAGCATTGGCATGACGCTCCGGACAATACGAGGCACAATGCCTCATCCTATTGGGTCGTTTCATGAGTTACACATTGATTACGCAGACATGGGAGAGAGATGCAATTGCTCACGATACCTAATAGTTGTAGTGTGCCCGTTCTCACGATGGGTTGAGGCTGGTTCTTGTGCACATCTGGATGCTAAATGCACTGCTACTTTTTTAGTGCGCAAGGTTTTCCCTCGATGAGGCGTGTGTGATACGTTAAAATCTGACAACGGCACCCACTTTTTCAATGAGCTCGAGATCACAGCTCTACTTGGCATTAAACATGGTATGTGCTCAATTTACAACCCCCAAGCAAACGCCGTTGTGGAAGAACAAACGTCTTCCTCAAGAGTAGGCTCTACAAACTCTGCACCACCTTAAAATGGAACTGGATACCTTGTTTACCCCTGACCATGTTCAGTTTGCGCACTCAGTCAAGTAAAGATTATCACCTCTAGCCACACGAAATAGTAATTGGCATGCACAAACCCATCTCCCCTGTTAGAAAGGTGTCATACCCCCATAGAGCTCCAGCGGTTCTGGGGGAGGAATTTAAAGAATACTTAACAACCTTGACACGTGCGATCAAATATGTCTCCTGACAAATCGCGCCACCTCACCCGGAAAGTCCACAGGGCCCTGCAGAGCTACCTACCACAGATACCACACCTGCCCAACCACTGCTCCCAGGTGACATGACATATGTAAGGAGCCTTGGGCGCAGAAGGAAAACCTTAGGTTACATGGCCCTTATGAAGTGGTGTTCCCCCCCTCGCAGTAAAAGTGAAGGGGCTTTGATAATGGATACACCTCTTGGATGTTCGTAGTGCACCCTCAAACTCCTGACCAGTACTCTAAAGAGAACAATCAACCTACCTGATGATAGCTGTTAGGTAAGAATTGGTGCAGTCACACTGTGTGAGATGACGCAAGACTTATCTGCTTGGTATTAGGTAACCCGCCTTTTGGTATAGGTCTGTACTACACAAGTTGGTAGTGTGACTGAGCAGCCAGATCTCAAGAGGCTTAAATGTGAGCTGTAAAGCTGTACAGATGAAACCAGTCAATACAAGTAGCAAAGTAATACTTACACTCTCAAGGTTTTTGTTGTAAATATATATTTATTTACACATCAAGATTTAGTTAAGCATTCTTTAAAAAGGCAATTGTTTGTAACAGTCAAGCAAACTTTGGAATCACTTTTCAAAATCAATAAAGTTGACAAATACACTTTGGTTATGCTAATACTTTTCTCCTACACCCTGAAGTGACTTCAATAACAAGGATAGTATTGCATTTATCATAAGCACCAATATACTTTTTAGATTCTGTCTTTCAGAAATGACGGGTAAGGGAAAAATAGAAAGGTTAGAACATACTTTCTTATAACAGGAAGACAGTTTGAATCCTCTAATGAAGTCTAGGTAAGCCTTTCCCAGCAGCAGTAAAAGTGTTCAACAAACTACAACCTATGAAGGGGCAAGCAATGCCAAAGTCAATAGATTAGAAGGGTGCCTTTAGGGAGCCAGGGCAGCCAAAGTCAATTGCACCAAGTCTTTAGTTCTGATGCACTTCTTGGATAAAGTCTTTCACAAAGTCAGATAGTTCAAGAAAATCACTGAAGGAACACAAGCTGTTAAGCCTGCGCAAGGGGAGTTGAAACTCAACTCAGAAAAGGTAAGCCAATGTAATTCTCAAGTGAGAAAACACAACAAGGCAATAAGGTAATTACCCCAAGCCCAATAAAGTACCTCTGGTTTGAAGAAAGTGTTCCAGCTGGATTCCGTCTTTCCACACCCAAGCAGACCCTTGTTTATGAGCCTCAGTTGTGGGGACAAGAGGAAGGACATCTGGTGGGCTCCTGCAGCAGTATTTGGGAAAGGACTTCGGCAGCTCTGGGTTCTCTTCGATTCAGTTGCTCTTTGCGGTTTCAGCGCCTCACAAACAGCACTGATGCAGAACGAATATCTCTGGTTGGACTTTCCTTGCTTTCTCAGGCCTGGACTCTAGTGAGGGATTTCCTGCTTCTGGTGTCCGTAGGAGGCTCCTGGAGCTTTTGGCCAGATTAATTCAGCAGAAGGTGTTGCACTCTGTTATGGTCACTCGACCCCTGGCATTGGGCTTCTGCAAGACTGGAGAGGCACAGCAAGTCGGGGATTGTGCCAAAGTGGAGTTTGGCACGCGGCTAGTTGGTCCCGTCAGCCCAAGGGGAGAAGTCATTCCAGCCAGAGCTTCTCTTTTGATTCGAAAAAGGAGGTAAGCACAGCAGCAGGGCATCAACAGGCACTTAGAGGTCCAGGAGGTTGCAGCAGGCTTCTCTTCACAATTTCTTCTTTGGATGTTTCTTCCACTGGTCGACTCTGGCTGTAGTCCGAAGAACCTTGCCTTTTAAGCTCATTCGCATTCATTCACAGCCCTAGGCTGTCAATCACACAGCAGGATTGCGGTCCTTACTGGACAGACAGCCGGCCGATCAGGACTGGTTTCGTTCAGGCACACCTTGAGAAAAAGGACAGGGGAGTTTTATGGACACTCCCTCACTTCCTGTCCTTCCAGATACACTGGAGCCGGAGGCGTGCTTCAGGGCTGAAGCCTGCCAAAGGCAAAACACACAAAGGGCTCAAACCTGTCTCAACGCACAGAGTAAAAGCCAAGAAAGACCTCACAAACAGAAAATGACGAAAAAAGAAGACAGGGGCCATTTTGACAAAATGGACACCCATGGGTGCTGTAATGCAGCTGAAGGTTCAGCCGGCAGTAAGAGTTCACACTAATAGTAAAAAGTAAACCACTGCCTCCTGCCATTTAAAGTAGTAAGGGTAACAAAACATGTTACATAAGAAAGTAGGATAAGGGGTTACTAGGTAACCCCTCAAAACTCTACATAAGATGGTGTGTGTTGGATCTACAAAGTAAAAAGGTAGATTTAATTTCACCTTACTATTCTTGGGAACATTAGTTCACCCAAGAAAATGTATTTAACCATTAAGAGAAATCCAAGGGACTTCTCAGTGACGGTGCTGGGTGACACTATACAAAAAGCACATGCCTATGGAGTTTGTCAGACTCCAAAAACAGTGAAAACATAAAATCCTGGTCAGGGAAAAAGAGGGAGTGAGAAAAAGGTCCCATTCACTCAGGAATTAAAATTAAAAAATCCAAAGTCCAGCAAAAGAGCTTGGGGTCTCTAAGTGGGGAGGAAATTAGCACAGAAATGAAAATTCTCCCTAACAATAGCTACCTCAGGATTAATAATGTAACTGCATGTCCCAGAAAATATAATAAATCATGTATTGCTGCTCATAGCATAAGAACGTTGAAGTAAAAGAAACTCTCCCTATCTCTCTCTCTCTCCCACCCGTTTTTTGTTCCCCTACAGGAGTGTACGACATGGAGCGCTCAATGTCAAATTGTTCATTTCATGTTCAGAATAATGATAGATATACTGTTAGCTGTACCAGGTTATAGTCTTACAAGTGTAGCCTAAACTTCACTGCCATCCTATTTACCTTATTAATTATTGTGCTAAGACTTTATTGGAGTACATCTTTTATCTGGGCAAGCCATCTAAAAGAGGGGGAAGGGGGAACATGAATAGAAGTGCACCACTAAACTCACCTGCACTGTCACATGAAACCAGCAACACAGCTGTACATATGTATAATACTTCCCAAATAAGTAATAATAGTGTCAACAGTGTATGCATGAGCAGAATGTGAAAATGATTACTTCCCACAATTAAACATCTTTTTGTGGCACAAATAGTAGTAATAGCACCAATGCGAGCAGTAGTAGATTAACAAGAAGATACGTATCGCGCCATGACAGAATCAAAAGGCAGGCACGTAGGCCCAAATATGATGCATACCATGGCCTAGGGCTGGATGCTATTGAAGATATTAGGCATCCTGAGCATTCGAATAGCTGGTATGCTGATGTGAGTGTGGTAGGAAGACAAACAACAAATACTTGCTGCTATTTATGCTCGTTGATACCATACGCATCGGGCGAACCCAAGGTTTTAGTACCACAGGAAGTTCCAATTATAGAGGCACAATGCCTGGTTCATCTTGCGCAATGTAGGACAAAAGGCACATTCCAGGCACACAGCATGCGACTAGAGCTTGGCGATCCAGATGCCCTGCAATGTATGAATAACCCAAAGAACATTAAGTGTTTACAACAGCCATACTTAGTGATTGAGGTGGTGAACTACGTATACAACAAGTTCTGCTTTTCAGACGCGTGTAATGAACTTACAATTAATCACCCTATTACACAGACTAAAAGTTCTTGGACACAGGAAGGTAATAATGCACACTCAGACCATTAGTTAAAAATTATTTGGCTCTTTACATGCCCTATATTCACACTAAAATAAGCATACATATAACTTTAGAATAAATGCAAATGGTTATACATAGATACAGGAACAAGGACAGGTATGATAGATATACATTACCGTTAGTGCAGTTGTAGGAGAAAACTTAATCTTGGATCCGACAACCCCACCCAGTCCCAAGGCAGGTATGCAGAGAGATCACGCTTCAACTAACTCGGCCTGGAGCGTAGCGTCCTCCCTCTCAGCGAGACTTCATCACCCAGGGTTCCAATTCTCTGTCTCCCCTCGGGATACCTCTCTTCTTAAGGGGGAAAAATCCCTGCCCCGGCCAAAGGGCAGACAGAAAGCATGAGAGGCAAGAGTGGGAAAATCCAGACAGTAGTGGAAAAACCCAGCTTGTCTCTTGCGCGCTCTTTCCCAGCACACCTTATCAATACACCTGCACATCTCTGACTCCCCTCTTGGCTCGTCCTTGAGTGAACAATGCGAAAACTGTCCTCCATAATAAGCTCATTTGTTTCACACTAACATATCGCAACCATTGCAGAACTCATGTCTGCCTTCTAACTGAGCTCACAGAAACATATACTTTCATTGCGGTTTGGAAGTGAATGTCCAAAATGGCCGCGCACCGGCACCATGTTTTAACTCATTTGCACTACAGATACGAAGAAAAACGGAGGCATCGTAGGGAAAATATGTGCACGAATATGGACAGAGCACGTCACAAGACTGACATGGATTGCAGCAATGGAGAAGCCAGTGAAAGTGCACCGGGAGGAGAACTATGAGCTGTGCTTCCACTGCAAAGGAACTGTCTTTGTCGGCTCCAACGAGTGATGCAACAGAACAATGCTGATTCCAGACTTGAAGAGGTGTCAAGGAGTTCCCCCTTCTCACCTGGGTCCGATGTGTGCCGGTGACTTTGATCGCTGCCTTCTTGCGAACGCTCCTGGTCTTGAACAGCGCTGCTCGAGATTCGTCTGGTTCCAGGTTGCGTTTAGTTCCGGGATCAAGGAGTCCAGAAATCCGGGATACTGGAAAAGGCTAGAAAAGCTCGGAACCAGGAAGGGGGAAAGGAAAAGGAATGGGTAATAGCACTGGGACAAGGGAAACAATACCGCGAGCTAAGAACACACTTCTGGGCTACTCTGCAATAGCATTAAGACGCGCGGAGCCGCGGAATGCGTGGTCTATAAATAGACCACGCCGCGTTCAGCGCATGGAGCGAGCAAGGGCTTCAGCTCTGGACGGCCATGTTGGAAGTAGTACGGAATGCAAGTCCCGTTGAGACAAGGACGAGGAGGTCCAAAAGGGGCGTGATCTGAAGTTCATGACAGCATGCCTCGTCCGAAGTCCTTTCCCTCCAGGTTTGCCTGGGTGTATTAGGTGAAATCTTCTGAGCAACCGAGGAGCCTTGATATTTGAAATAGGTTCCCAGGTCCTTTCGCTAGGAGGATATCCTTTCCACTCCACTAGATATTGAAGATGGCCCCGCTTATACCTGGAGTCACAAATCCGGGACACCTCATATTCCAGTTGGTTGTCAACCAGTAGAGGAGGTGGTCTACTGGGATTTCGAGAGGACTGGATGTAGGGTTTCAATAGGGATGTGTGAAAGACTGGATGAATTCTTTTCCAGGAGTCAGGTAGCTTGATTCGATATGAGACAGGATTGATAATCTCCTTGATGGGAAATGGACCATAGTAGCGGGGAGCCAGCTTGTTTGGTCGTAAGTGTCGGGGGAGTAGTTTTGATGACAACCACACTCGGTCACTGACCGTATAGGATGGACCTGGTCTTCTCTTGGAATCTGCGTACCTCTTGGTCTGTAATCTGGCTTTCTCTAAGTGTTCTTTAGCCTCCCGGTGAATGTTGATAAGAGTTTCGATCCAGGAGTCAACAGTAGGTACTGGTGTAGGGTCAGGAAGAACCGAAGGTAAGACCGATGGATGGAACCCCTGACTACAATAAAAGGGGCTGGTCTGTAACGCTGAGTGTTCGGAGTTGTTGTAAGCGGATTCCGCAACGGGTATCAGGAGAGACCAGTCATCCTGGACCTTGGTAGCAAAACATCGGAGATATTGTTCCAGGGTCTGATTTGCACATTCTGTGGCTCCATTGGTTTGGGGGTGATATCCTGAAGAGAGGGCACGTTGGATTCCTAATACCCGACAGAGGTGTTTCCAGAATTGTGAAATGTATTGGGGACCCCGGTCAGATATGATCTTGGAAGGAAGCCCAGGTAGTCGGAATATGTATTCCAGAAATATTCCAGCTAGTTCTGAAGAGGAGGGTAGTTTCATCAGTGGTGTAAAATGGGCCATATGGGTAAACAAATCTATGGTGACCATGGTGGTAGTATATCCTCGGGAAGGTGATAACTCCACTATGAAGTCTGTAGCGATGATTTCCCATGGTTTAGAGGGTAGAGTAGGCTGCAGAAGAAGACCCGCCGGTCTCTTGTTATCATGTTTATTTTGGGCACAGGTTATACAAGTCTGGATGTATTGCTGCACGTCAGACTTCATTTTAGGCCACCAGAACTGTCTCTGTATAAGACGGAGGGTGTTGTTGATACCTCTGTGCCCGGAATGGAGTGTGTCATGACAAAGGTTTATTATCTTTTGCTGTAGCTTCCGTGTAGGAATGAATAGTGCGTTGTCCTTGAATAAGTAGCCTTCCTTGGCTCTTAATTTCCAGAGATTTCGTGTTGAAATGTCCTTCCATAATTCCGAGGATTGGGTTTGCGATCGGACTTCTTCCAGTAGATTAACTGCTTGGGCTACGAATATTGTTGGAGAGAACATTTTAGGAAATTCTTTATCCTTAGTGGTCACGTAGTCAGGACGGCGAGACAAGGCGTCAGCGATCAGGTTCTGTGATCCAGGGACATGGGTAATGTGGAACTGATACTGGGCAAAAAAGTAGGCCCAACGTGCCTGACGACTGTTCCTGCACTCCAGTGACTGTAGAATCTGTAGGTTTCGGTGATCAGTACGGACTTGGACAGGATGTCTGACTCCTAGAAGTAGGTGTTGCCATTCAGTGAAAGCTTGGCGAATGGCTAAGAGTTCCTTTTCCAGGATGGAGTAGTGCGTTTCACTAGGAGTTAAGGTTCTTGACAGATAAGCAACGGGGTGTTCCAAATCGTCCTCCATCTTCTGCTTCAACACTGCTCCTATGGCGTAATTAGAGGCATCCGTTTCCACTAAAAAGGGTCGACTTGTATCGGGTTGAGCCAATATGGGAGCTTGTGTGAACTCAGTCTTTAAACGCTGGAATGCAGTTTCTTGTAAAGTTGATCAGACAAATGGGGTGTCCTTCTTTAGCAGAGCCACTATGGGTTGTACAATCTCGGAAAAGGTGGCTATGAACTTCCGGTAGAAATTGGCTAGTCCTAGGAAGGATTGGATTTGTTTCACGGACGTGGGAGTAGGCCAGGCGAGAATGGCCTTTACTTTTGAAAGGTCCATGCCAATCCCCTCTGGACTAAGGATAAATCCCAGATAGTGCACAGAGATAACGTGAAACAAACATTTTTCAGGCTTGGCTAAAAGGTGATGTTCCCGGAGTCTTTGTAGAACTGCCTTGACATGTCCTTCATGCTTCTGAGGGTCCTTGGAAAAAATCAATATGTCGTCCAGATAGACAATGACGAAGAGAAACAACATATCAGAGAACACTCTATCCATAAAACATTGGAAAACTGCTGGGGCATTGGCTAGTCAAAAGGGCATGACCAGGTACTCGTAGTGGCCAAAGGGTGTTCTAAAGGCGGTCTTCCACTCGTCTCTTTCCCGGATACGGATCAAATGGTAGGTACCCCTGAGATCCAATTTGGTGAATATTACGGCTCCTCTCACAGCTTCCAGGATATCCGAGATCAGGGGCAATGGGTACCGATCCTTGAGAGTGCATTGATTTAAGCCTCTATAGTCGAGGCAAGGTCTGAGTTCCTTGGTATCCTTCTTGGGAACGAAGAACAATGAAGCACCCGCTGGAGATTTCGAGGGTCTTATGGTGCCATTTTCAAGATTAGTGTCTAGGTATTCCCGAAGGGCCTTTTTCTCGGGTTCGGAAAGAATGAACATTCTGCCGAAAGGAATTACAGCTGAGGGATCAGTATCTATGGCACAGTCTTCCGGCCTGTGAGGGGGTAAGGCCTGGACTATGGCAGTAGAGAATAGATCAGCATATCCCTGATAGGCCTCTGGAACTTGTATGATATTGGAAACCATGAGTGGTGTTTCTTGGTCTCTTGGTGGTTCCATAGGAGTTACCGAGGAGGGATCCAGGGACAGACAGTGGGACATACAGAACTCTGAGCCCAGGAATAATGATCCTGCTGTCCAATTGATAGACGGATTGTGCTTTTGTAACCAGGGCATTCCCAAAACCATGGGGTAATGGGCTGACTTAATTATGTCGAATGTAATCCGCTCTTGATGATGGTTTATGGGAAGTTGGATCTCTTTAGTCTGCCGGCTTATGGGCCCTGAAGAGAGTGGTCTTCCGTCTATTGCTTCCACCGGCTGCATGGTGTTTCGGGTCTCGTATGGAATATGATGACTAACCACCCAGTCTTGATCAATGAAGATTCCCATAGCTCCGCAGTCCACCAAGGCCAGAATGGGATAGGTCTTGTCTTTGGAGGGCGACAGGAAAGCCTGTAGTATCACCAAACTGTTTTATCCAAGAGAGTTCAAGGATGGAATTGATGTGGAGCAAACATCTCTCTCCCGAATCTCTGCTCCATTTAAGATCGGGAGCTGGCGTTTCCCGAACGCCGAGGAGGTGCCAAAGGACATTCCCTGACTAAATGTTTGTCTGAAGCACAATACATACACAAACCCGTATGGATCCTTCTCAATCTTTCTTGAGGCGATATGGGTCCACGAAAGGCTCCAATTTGCATGGGTTCAGGTTCTGGGGCTGGACTTGGGTTTGCATCCGATCTGGCTGTGCTCTCAAAGGACGTCTTCAGTGGGTTTCCCTTGGATTTCTTTCTTTCAGCCTTCCTTTCCTGGATGCGAAAGTCTATTTGCAAGGCCAGGTCCATTAGTGCTTGGAATGAATTTGGTCTGGCCACCCTGGCCAGTTCATCCTTGATCTCTTCCTTTAGGCCTCTCCTGAACAGGGTAAAACTAGCCTCAGGGGACCAGTCTGCTTCTTTGGCCAATTGTTTAAATCTGGTCACATAAGTGAGCATATCTTGGGAGCCTTGTTGAAAGTCCAGCAAGCGTTCTTGGGCAGTATAGACCTGCTCTGGACGGTCAAACATGCCTTTAAGGGCCTGTATGAACCCATCGTAGTCGTCTAGGAGGGCATCACCGGAGTTTACAAGGGGTGTTTCCCAAGTTAAGGCGTTGCTGGAAAGGTGGGATATGATGAAACCCACCTTAGCCCTAGGAGTCGAAAAATAATAGGGCTTGAAGGTAAAGTGGACCAGGCATGAATCCAGGAATCCGCAGAGTGTTTTTGCCGAACCATCATACTTATCAACAATACCACCCAACAGGGCACCCTCCTTTGTAGTAGAATCCCGGGATAAGACCAATTGTTTGAGCGCAGCGTTTTCCGCCTTAAGATTTTGAACCTCGGTTGATAGTTCTTGCATGCGTAGCATTAAGTCCTGCACGGCGGCTTCCATCTCGTTTTTAGGTTCAGTCGGGTGGTGTCTCAAACTGTCAAGGAGTTCCCCCCTTATCACCTGGGTCCAATGTTTGGCGGTGACTTCGATCGCTGCCTTCTTGCGAACGCTCCTGGTCTTGAACAGCGCTGCTCGAGATTCGTCTGGTTCCAGGTTGCGTTTAGTTCCGGGATCAAGGAGTCCAGAAATCATGGAGACTGGAAAAGGCTAGAAAAGCTTGGAACCAGGAAGGGGGAAAGGAAAAGGAATGGGTAATAGCACTGGGACAAGGGAAACAATACCACGAGCTACGAACACACGTCTGGGCTACTCTGCAATAGCATTGAGACGCGCGGAGCCGCAGAAGGCGTGGTCTATAAATAGACCACGCCGCGTTCAGCGCATGGAGCGATCAAGGGCTTCAGCTCTGGACGGCCATGTTGGAAGTAGTACGGAATGCAAGGCCCGTTTAGACAAGGACCAGGAGGTCCAAAAGGGGCGTGATCTGAAGTTCATGACAAGAGGGGCACGGCGGCCGTGATGGACTTCTACTGGGTGTGGCCAACAAGCGTTCTTGCACCTCCCACCGTCATGGAGGGGCTACTGTTCGATGGCCACGCTGCTCTCAGCACTACTGGTAGTCCCAGAAGAACATTTGAAAGAGGGGCCAATACCTGATAGAGCACCAACAGCTTCACTAGTGTTTGAAGAACAAAACCCAATGCCACCACCAGAATTCTCATCTTCCCTGTGAAGAGCCAACATGATAAGTGGCAAGTGGCACAGCGAGTAGAGCGCTCGCTTTGACATCCGTTCGAATCCCGGCAAGGCCAAACTCAGCCTTTCATCCTTCTGAGGTCGATAAATGAGCACCACACACCGTGGGTAATAATAAGCAGCGCTCAGATACCTGAGGGTTCGTAGCGCTATATAAATGCCAAATTATTATTATCTATTATTATAAACTACGAAGGGAAAAGAGGGCCTCAAACTCTCTATCAAAGGATTCAACAGCACTGAATACCGGCTGTTCAACTCCGCTGAAACATTTTTTCGCATTCCTCTTGCTACCCGGCATACAGGCAAGACCTAATGCTGAATGGCTGCAGATCATATGATGGGAACAGGTCCAGTTGGCGAACGATATCAAGCAAGGGTTTAATGTCATAAAGGACTAGCAGCGTGCCCTAAGGTTGATAACGATGCAAAACAGATACATCCTAGATATGCTGACAGCAATGGAAGGGGGCATGTGCTAAAAAGATCTGGGATTCATGTTGCACATTCGTACCTCCCAAGGATGCAGAAAATGGGTTGTTGGCCCACATCATAGGGGCAGTGCACGGCCTGGCGGTGCTCATGAAGAAAGAATCTGGTTCTTTTCTGCATGTGCCAAATGGGACTTGTGCCAAAGCAGTGCCTAGAAGTGCCATGATGATGGTTTCAATTGGCATTTCAAAAGTACCTCATAATACAAAAGAGATAGAAATACAAACTGACCAGCCTATCCCCCGCATGTTCCCCACAGCCTATGGAGCTGAAGTTGACAGACTGTACCAAACTATCATTTTTCCTCCCCCGACCCTGAAAATTATAAGGAAGTATAGGTAGATTTAGCTGGAGATGGGGGGATGTACCTATATGACATGTACGCCCGAAGAATATGCACAAGCAGGAGAAAGCCTGCGGGATGTATGTAGGGCTTGGATGCCAATAAAGGGAATTCCACCATATGAAGCTGCAGTAAGAAGGGAAAATGAACGTGAATATGCTGGCAAATTTGTTACTATTGAAGTAACAAAATGGGGGCATGTTGGGAAGGAAATGAACCTTTCCCGCCCCCCTAGGCACTTTAGAGTAAGGTGAATCCCATAATGATACCTACGATGCACCAGGGAGGAAAGGGCCATGCCAAGAAACCCTGCGCGAACACAATGTGGCATGAAATACAGATGTATAGACTTAGTGCGCGCATATAAGCAGGTGCCATTTTCGTAGTTATGGTAGATGCATCCAGTCTTGCATGGCTGCGCAGCAGGGGAGTTGCTAGGTCTGGAAAAGACCTGGGACTAAGCTGATGTCGGAACTGTTGGGACTGGGGGCTGGCTAGTCTTTTGGCTGTAGCTCCTGAGATTCTATCCGGGGCTACAACCAAAAGATCAGGGGCTATAGCCCCCTTAACACCCCCTAGCAACGCTCCTGCTGCGCAGTAAACACAGGCCCAATGAAGAAACCTGAACAGGCCCAGATGCTGATGGTAGAAGGACTTGCGCTGCTAATTCCCATAGAAATGTTCTTTTGTTCATTAACTGTTGCAATTACTTGTTATGCCGAATAGGCATGCACCCCGCAAGAGAGCACCAGGCTCATCGCTGCGCACATTCATAATAACCGGGCCACTAGCAGACCTCATACCCCCACCCAGCCCCCCAGGAGTTATGACACGCACAACTGACACAGTCCTAGACCCCTAAATTCCATGATAGTAGGTGACATCAGACCACCAACCATAAAACCAGTGGTCATAAAAGATGTAAAAGAACACAACCATTTCACCTTATCCCAGAATGACACACTTTGTAATATGAGCTGCAGGGAGGAATAAATGATGCTCCAAAGCGAGGGTGGAAACCTTGGTTGCAGAGAGTGCGATATGAACTGAGCAAAGAATCTGTGGGTCAGCGTGATCGTGATCCTCCCCCTGTGCCAGTCGCCGAGTTTCCCAGGTGTACGCCATAATGATAGAGTAGCATTGTCTTGCAGTAGTAACTTATGAGGATCGTGACCTTCAGTCCCTGGAGAGATTAGCCTAGTTGACCCCACATGATGGAAGACGGACAGACAGGGCTGGGACCAATTGCAGTTTGGCATCCCCTATGGAGCGGGCCCATGTATATGGTATCACCAACCAGCCATGTAGGTTATTACTGTATGTGATGACAAGGTGTTGCCTTATAGCCTTCTGCTTATACTAATATTTGGCAGAATGTTCTCAAGCAGAAGAGTTCACTTGCATCCTTATTTTTGTGCTATTAAAACTTTTTATCCTTGCAAGAAATCTCTTGGCTTTTTTTCCCTACTGGGTTGCATTTTTTCTGGCATGGGCATTCAGGGATGTGCCTTCAGTAGCTCATGGATAGCTGCATGGTTATCCCTGCATGTTCACAAAGGTGTGCCAGAACCACAACGTAAATTGAGTCACGCGATCTGAAATGATATGCCGCGGTACACCATGTAGGCAAACGATATGTTGTAGAAAAAGATCCTCCAGGGTGTTTGCAGTCGGCGCACCTTTACATGGTGTGAAATGGGCTAACTTGGTTAGTGAGTCGACCACTACTAATATGGAGGTGTGTCGTTGATCTGGTGGTCAATCCACTTTAGGTCCAAGGAGTTGGTGTGCCATGGTTTGGTGGGTATGGACAGCGGGAATCGTAGTCCTGCAGGCTTTTGATGGTCCGCCTTGTTTCGGAGGCACATGTCACATTTCTGTACTGATTGCCGGATCTCCTGGTTCATTGCCAGCCACCAAAGGTGTCTCTTGACCAGTTCCTGGATTTAAATAATATCCGGGTGCCCTACGAGTGGAGAATCATGACACCATTGTGTCACATGTGTTCTTAACGTGGAAGTGGGAAGGTATAGCGCAGATCCATGAAAAGGTAGGCCATCTTTCACCGTCTGCTGTTTTTGTTGGTCACTCCATTGACTTAGCTCATGAGCGGACATGGCCTGCCCTACTTGCACAAACAGATTGTTTATCGTGGTACTTCTGATGATTTGAGCTTGTGGTACTATTGGTTTTGGTGTGTCCACTACTCAACTTTCTGGGTGTTCTTCTGGGTATCGAGATGAATGTTTTTCTGTTTTCCTGCCGGGGGCGGTATGTAAATGCAGTCTGCAAAGTACACTGCCCAGCCTAGCTGTCTTGGGCTTAATGTCCTTGCTGATTTCAAGAATTTCAAATTCATATGGTCCGTTAAAACCGTAACAGTAAGTCGTTCCCCTAATAAATAGTGGCTTCATTCTGCAAACGCCACCTTGATGGCCAACCGTTCTCGGTCGGCTATGATGTATATGATGTAATTCTGCTCAGCTGGGTTTTGCTTTCGGGAATAGTAAGCCGCAGGATGTAGGAGACCATTTTGATCCTGTTGGGCTACGATAGCGCCAATGGCATAGCTAAAGGTGGCCGTCTCCACTAAGAATGGCCGGGGTGGATCTGGGTGCAACAGGACAGGAGCTGTGTTGAAAGCCTTTTTCAGGTCTTGGAAACTGGCTTCCGCTGTCTTCTCCCATACAAACGGGTATCCCTTTCCTTAACAACCGGATAATCGGCAGTAGTTTTTCGGCAATGTTGTTGATGAAGCGCCGTTAGAGGTTTGCAAAACCCAACACCACTTAAACATCCTTTACTGACTTAGGGGTTAGCCAATCCAGGATTGCTTGTACTTGCTTGTTATTTATTTATTTTTACATTTAAAGCAGCACACAAAACCCTCAGGAATTTAGGCGCTAGTTACAGTAAGTGTGAAGTGAACATTCTATAAAGTGCTGGACCACGCATAAGGGTTACAACATGCAGGTGGTTCTTGAAAGCATAATCTGACAGAGCCACGCCTCATGGTGCGGGGGGCTACATCAGGTGTACAGATACGCAAAAGACAAAATTAGGGTAGGTGCCCAGTCTGGCAAAGCTAAGCATTATGGTATGGGGGGCTACATCAGGTGTACATATACACAAAAGACAAAATTAGGCTAGGTGCACAGTCTGGTAAAGTCACGCTTCATGGTGCGGGAGCAACATCACGTGTACTGGTACGTAGTAGTGTATGTTGCAGACAAGATGTATATGCATACAGGACTAAGATGCAGGTCAAAACTGGTATGTTACAGGCAAGTTCAAATTACATGTATAGTACAAGACTACAAGTCAAGACAGGTGTTGCAGATAGGTTAGCATTCTGGTATGTTGCAGTCAAGTTTTATTATGTGTACAGCACTGAGCTGTAGGTCAAATCTACTATGTACAAGATTAAATAAACGCAAAGCGAAAGGTTACAGGACTATCTGGTGTGTAACGGACAAGTTAAGATATTTATACTGCTCTAAGCTGCAGGTCCGGTATCGGCAGGATCAAGTACATAAACAGCACAAGGCTGTGGGTCAAGACAGGTAAGTTGTAGACCGGTTCAAGTCAAGCTGCAATGATGAGACACATAGGGTCCAGAGTGGGTGCCTACCACCAGAGGTGGGAGGGAGCCTCACTAGAGGTCTGCAAAGTTCTGCAATCGGGTAACAGTGGTCAAGGCAGTTGAAGGATGGACCCTATTTGAAGCATGTGTGGCTGTATAGATTGGCATCTAGATCAGACATGCAGGTAGGACTAGCGAAATCGAAAAGGGAGAAGGACAGAGTTGGATCAGAGAGAATCTCGACCACAAGTGTGC
This sequence comes from Ambystoma mexicanum, assembly GCF_040938575.1. NCBI lineage: Eukaryota > Metazoa > Chordata > Amphibia > Caudata > Ambystomatidae > Ambystoma > Ambystoma mexicanum. The sequence goes on from NC_090934.1 coordinate 235,842,510, forward strand.
CAAGTGGCAAGGGGCACAGTTCATCTGGACTCCCTCCGTTGATAGGAGAACCCCAGGAATTCTACTGTAGTGCAGTGAATCTTTCATTTTTCCCGCTTGGCGTACATATGATGCTCTCTGAGGCATTGCAAAACCGCTTTCACATGCTGGACGTGTTGTTCCCTGGATTGCGAGTAGATGAGGATGTCATCAATGTATTCCAAGCAAAGACGTCCAAATACCCACGTAGGACTTCATCCAGAAAATTCTGGAAGGCTGCAGGTGTGTTGCAAGCCCGAATGGCATGACCTGATATTCAAACAGTCTGAATTTTGTCCTAAAGGCTTTCTTCCTCTTGTCTCCTTCGTGCACCCGCACCAGATGATATGCACCTCGCAGGCCTAATTTGGAATAAAACGTGGATCCTCCTACTTGTGTGGGCCTGTAATCACCTTAACCAAAAACAGGCCTACCACTCAAGAAGTGAGTACATGTTTCTACATAAAGCAGGTCTATTGTACAAAAGCACTGGGGAACGGTTAGATGGTGTTGCAAGACCAATCTAACCCAAGTCTCAACAATACAACATCAGTTGGCAGCTTATAAACCTTTTGCAACAATTTAAAACACTCCCACATACTTTATTACCACCCACCCCCCAAATATGATTGGTCAGAACCTCTTCAAAGAAATCCCATCTTTTCCCAATTCTTCTGTTTTCATTGTCCAGGCTTATCTTCATTATCATCTTCAGATCAAATTCAAAACACACCTCTTCTTGGGATTCATTGTAGTAGGTCATTACGACAGCATATGGTTAAGAATTGGTATTGAAGACAACATTCATTGCTAGTAAAAACTGGCCTAAGGCCTTTACCTTTAAGTATGATTTACATGGCACTGCTGACGTATTTTAGCAAATAGAGGAAGGTTTGCATTAACAGGATTTTCTTTGAACTACAGATTGGGATCTCCATTCCAAATACTCTTAGCGCCTTAAAAAGACCTTCTAATTTATGCGGCCACATACAGCCTCTGATGACCTGGAAAAACACTTAACTACTGGTCCTTGGCCTCGGGCCTCATGTTTATTACCACCAAACAAATGACTTGCCCCCCTCTAAAGATTTTACTACAAAGGGCAAGATAACATCTGTTCCCTTGCGGGGCTGTAAACCTTGCCCTCTTCATATGAGCTTCTTACTAAGTAACTAATTCTCTTTTCCGTCAATAATGCCCCTTCTACTTAGAATGCATGTGTAACAGCTTACCGTGGGCGAAAAGCACCCCATTGTGTGGATTTGTGTTTGTGTTACATTTGCAGTTTTAAAATTGTACCTTTCTACGTGCATGAAGATCTAATATGCATACATTCTAAATGATTATAACACTAAAAGTAACATATAATTAACTCCTTTCGATTCATATGGATTTGCAACACCACCCCAGTTTGCTGCCATCCCTCCATCATCAATATTGTGTGCGCATCATGAATCCCTTGTAGTAAAGGGGACCCTCCTTGACCACCCTGCCACTCGATCAAGAAGCACTGGTGTCAAAGGCAACGGGGAACGTTTTTTTATCGTGATGCGGTTTGCTGCATGGTAATCAGTGCAGGTGCGGAGGTCCTCAGTCTTTTTAAGTACGAAAAACATTGGTGAAGAAACAAGAGACTTTGAATGGCGAATGAAGCCATTCTTCAGATTCGCATTAATGTATTCCTTCATATGTTTGTTCTCGGCTTCGGTCAATGAATATATTCGACTGCAGGGTAATGCGGCTTCTGGTTCCATGTCTATCCGGCAATTGAATGATTGGTGTGGTGGTAAGGTTTCAGTGGCAGCTTCGTCCATGTACTTCTCGTATTGTGGGGGCAAGGTTGCCGTAGTTCCACCGACAGCATACGTCACTTCGCGGGGTAACATAATCTGCAAGGATTCTTTTTCTTCACCAAAACAGTGTGCTGTGCAATGAGCCGAAGCAAAAACGTACAGTACCTTGAGCCCAATCAATGGATGGGTTATGCAGACTCAACCAAGGTAGGCCAAGGATTAACCCAAACTGTGGAGCCACGATTAAATCAAAGCTAATGGCTTCTGTATGACCCTGGGTATCTTCCAACGTCACTTCTCCTGTTTGCCGTGTGATAGGACCAGGTGTGAGTGGAGACCTGTCCACAGACCTTACTGCCTACTTGTGTTACTTTAATTGTACTGGTACACCCTGTTTTTGTGCATATGTCTCGTCTATGAAATTCACAGTGGCCCCAGAATCCAACATTAGCAACACTGGAACCTGTTTGTTCAGGTAATTCAACCACCTAGACAAGGTGACGTGCGGAAACTGCCTGTTGTGTTGTATTAGCCAAGTGATGGGTGAGGATGATTTTGGTCTGTGGACGCAGCAATTCCACCCCAGTTACTGACTAGAATTGGCATTTCCCGCCACCGGGTTTCCCTTGGGTTTGTTGGTGCAATCACGTACAAAGTGTCCCAACTTTCTTCAATACAAGCATATCTTCTCGTGCAACCATTTCTCTTTCTCGTTTTTAGATAGGGGACCAAGAATTGTTCCTATCTGCAAAGGCTCACTCTTTGTGGTCTTCCCTGGTCCCTTTGGAGTTCTTTGATAATCCAATCATGCCAGGGACGACTCAGCCTCCCAGCATTTTCTATCTTGTTTCTGCTCGTTCTGACGGTGGTCCAGACGTAGGGCCAGGTCAATCATTTCTGAGCAATCATCAGGTTGTGGATCGACCTGCTCAATCAGGTCCATCAGATCATCGCGCAGGCCATGGTTAAAAAAAGTGAGTCTTTAATCTCTGGGCCAATCTGTCTCTACCATCAAGCAGTTGAACATTGCCACGTATGTCACTAGGTTTTTACTCCCTTTGCGCAGTGCGAGTAGTTCATGGTCCCTGATGAGCGACGCTGCCTTTCGATTAAATATTTTTCAAAATTGTTCTTGGAATCCATCCCAATCATACAAGACGGCATCGTCTTCCAGGACTAATGGCGTCGCCCAAGCAGCTGTGTCGCAGTTGAGGTAGGATATTACAAATGCTGCTCTGGCCTGTGTAGTGCGAAACGCTGCTGGTCTGGTAAGGAAATGCAACTGGCATTGCATCATGAATGTCGTATATATTTGTGAATCGCCATGATATAATTCTGGGGGAGCCAAAGGCAGTGCAGAACATAAAACAGTTGCCATTGCTTAATAAACAGAATCAGTATAATAACGAGAAAAGTAATGACATAGTAGCAGAGAGGTGCATGCATTCCATCATTCCAATATAAGATAAGGGGACATTGGCCAAGCCTCAGTGCCCATCAATCCTCCTCAACCCATCTGCTGCAAACCTTCTGAAACCTCTGGGGGCAGCCCCTAGCATGATAGACCCATCTGTCCAGGGATATACAACTGTCCACTTCAGCCATCCAACGACTCAGCCGTGGGCGTCCTGTCACCGCCCCTCCCCCACATTACTGCAATGGTCCTCTTCATCAGACCCATTGTTGTTGTTAAGACATCTGTCTCATATTTACTGAATCCAGCCTCACCCCATATACCCAGCAACACCGGTTTTGGATCTAAGAGAACCTGGACCCCGACCATCGCGGAGAGCCGGTTCAAGACCCTCTCTCAAAAGCCCCGGATCTGCATGCAGCCCCAGATCATGTGGAAAAAGGTACCCCCCAAAATCCTGCACCTCAAACAACTGTCGACCTGTACTATGCCCCACCGGCCCAACGCTGCTCTGGAATAGTACCCTCATGGAGTACCTTGTATTGGATGAGCCTAAGTCTGGCAGATATCCCCACCTCTCTTGGAAACATGAGTGCCTCTACCCAGTCCTCAGGTTCCAGCGCCCCCACATCCTCTTCCGAATGTTCCCTGAGTTGGTTAAGCTCCTTGGCCCCAAACCGATTTAGGACCTGGTAAAGGGTGGAGGTCACCTTGGTGGCAATGCGCCCTGGTAAGAGGTTAGCCTCAAGGGGTGATCATTGTGGTATCTCCCTCAAAGATGTGAACAGGGATCTCACTGCGTGAGTCAATTGTAAGTGTTGGTAGTACTCCCAGCCCGACAGACCATCCATATTTTTTAGCTCCTGTAAGGAACTCATGGTGGCAACAGTAAAAACAGACACAAGTGATCACAGTTCAAGGGTGTTTATTAAACAGTATGGAGGTTGGAAAATTGCCTAATCTAAACCTAAATCTAAGATGGGAGCAAGGGTCGACCATCAAATGAAAAATAAGGCAGTCCTAGTGGCGTTGGGTCAAATAAAAATGGCCTATACTAAGAAAACTATTGCCAGACCTCACAACTAATACAAAACAAAGTGTTCTCAAATAATATGTGAATCACTTGTCTCGGGAGGATAGCTCAGGGGCAACGTGCTCACTTTGGAAGAAAGACAACACGGAGCAACACAGGTTAGATCCCCGGGTCCGTGCTTAGAAGCCTCTGTGTATCAAGCACGTTATAAATAACCTATCATATCATAGCATATCAGGATGCAGTAGCTTGTGTCTCCCTTGCCCACGAGACGACAGTTCAGCTTCAGCTATCAGGTTCTTCAATGGTTAAGTCTTGTTTACCAAAAAGGCTCTTGCCTTCGAGGGCCTGATGTTTATGACAAACTAATACAAAGTTCCTTTCCACATATTCTCTGGGAGGGGAATGGCTGCTCCTCTGGGTCCCCCTCTTCTGGGCGCTGACCCTTCACAAATCATATCTCAAACTAACAGTTCCTTCTTTTCTCAATGGACTTTGGGTGATGGCTTCACCCCTGGATTTCCCTCGTTCGGGCTTGGACCCTTCTCGACTGTTAGCCTCCCTCCCTACTATGGTTTTCAATAAACTTCCTCTATCGGTTTCGTACAAAGTCTTTTCAACAGTTCTCTGTTAACCTCCCTTTCTCGGGTTCACCCAGAGTGTTTCTTGGGAGGTTAGACTTTGCCCTCTCTTCATCAACATCCCTCGCCTGGGTTCACTCTTGCCAACTTCATATTCACTTTTGTTCTCAATGTTCGCAGAATTCACTTCCCTTGCTTTCTCTACAGTTCTTAGGTCAAAGGCTTTCGACTGTACTGGGATTTTGCTTGACCTCCTGTATGACCACTTTGACCTATCTTGGTGGCTCTCCTATGGCCTTCTGGTATCTGTAGTTTCACTCAGACAGGGATTGACCATCATTTCTCGGTGCAGCACCCACGTGGTGCCCGTCCCCTGCTGCAGATGGTCTCCCCTTTACAATTTTACAGTTCTTTGAACTTGGTTCAATTTGCCACTTTGCGACTTTCATTCACCACAGCCTGGCTCTTATCGGCTCTCCCCTCGACTCACCGGCTGTGACGAACCGCTTGGCTTTCCTCGTAACTGGAGTCAAGGTCAGATCCACGGTAGCAGGAGTTTCCCTCGCTCCCACTTATCAGTGTCGACACGCTCTGTGTACCGTTGACATCTGTTGCAGCACACTTGGGCTATTGTCCTCGGTCTTACTATTCCCTCTGGAGAGGTTTTGCGGGTCAGCATCGAAAAAGGCAAGGTCGCGTCTCTCCTTGTCAGCCTCTCAATATTTTCCACTTTTCTCCTCCTCTTGAACTGCCGGGCCTGGATAGCTGTCTCGTAGTGCAGTCTGCCTTGCTCGTACTGTGTTCTCTTGCTCCACCTTTTATCCCTGTGGGGAAGGGAAAGGGCCATCAGGTGTGTGTAATTCTGATCAATTGCCTGACACTGGAGGTCAGGCAGGTTGATCCCCTCCACCACACAGAGCGCTGCAGTGTTTTGATGGCGATGCGTGGTTGCCTCCCACCCCACAACAAGCCGCGAAGGGTGGCTTCAATCCTGGCAAATACCGAATTGGGGACAGGAAGTGGAGCGTTTTGCAGCATATAGAGGAACTTTGGAAGGGTCAACATCTTTAAAAGCACTGCTTTCCCCAATAGGGTCAGCGGGAGATGCTGCCAGTGTACCACAAATAGCGCAAACTTGTCCAGCACCGGAGAGAGGTTCATCTGGAGGTAGTCAGATATTCCAGGGCTCACCTTAATGCCCAGATACTTGAAGCCACAGATTGAGATCGGATTGGGACAATCCAGTGGAATGGTCCCCTCAGCCAACTGTATAGGAAAGAATACCGACTTTTGCCAGTTCACCGTAAATCCACTGAACTTTTGATAATCCGTCAGTATTCGTGTGACAATTCGACAGGAGCTAGAGGGCTTGCTCATACATATCAAGAGGTTGTCCGCATAGAGCAAGACCTGTCCCCCCCTCCCCACGGCCATGCAAATCCTACCCACCTAGCTGTCCTAAGCTTAATGGCGAGGGGTTCAACAGCCATTGTGATCAGCAGAGGAAAAGTGGACACCCCTGTTCGTCCAAGCCCCAAGGAAGGACAAGGCCCTGAAGGTTGTCCCATTGACCCGGACCGTTGCCTCGGGTGAGTGATAAAGTAGCCGAATGCAGGCCAGGATGTTTTCCCCAAACCCAATGTGTTCCATGATCTCCCACAGTGAATTCCAGTGCACAGAATCATCGGATCCGATATTATAAGAGCCTGGCTTATGGCAAATTGCACCCTGCGAAAGTTCATGCGTGTTCATCTAGAGGGCATAGAACCGCCCTTGTCTGGTTGGGTCAATGAACCAATCACTCCAAGAATGCTGTTGGCCAGGATTCGAGCCAGGATCGTTGCCTCCCCATTGATCAGCAAAATTGGCCTGTATGAGGTACATTGCTCTTGTGCTCTTAGGGAGGACCACTATTTAGGCTCGCCAAAGGTCGGGGGAGATATCCGTCCTGCCTGCACTGTGTAAACAAGCAGTGTAGAGGCCTGGTGACCTGCCCCCCAACCACTTCTAGACCTCTACAGGAAACCCATTGGGCCCTGGGGATTTTCTAGTCTGTAGCCGAGAAAGAGCCTCCCCTATCTCTTCTTCAGTGACCTCTGCATCCAGTCCCGCGGTCTGCTGCGCCGTTAGGCACAGAAGAGTCACCAAATCGAGAACTCCCACTCCCTCAGTCTAGAGCAGCCTCTGCAGGGACCGATAAAGTGTCTCGTAAAACTCGGCAAATGGCCCAGCAATTTCTGTATCCTTTGAGAAAATATTATTGCCCTTATGTGCCCGTTCCCATTGTCCTGCCGCTCCAACCATGCAATCATCTTACCCGCCTTGCCCCCTGACTTGTGTACCTGACTCCGCATGGCCCAATGTGCCAATTTTGCGCTGTGAAGGGCAACATTGTGCAGCAAATCCTGTGCTGTGATCAGGGTCTCGTGCGAGGCCCGGGAACCAGAAGCAAGGAATCCTTCTACTGCCTGGACAAACACCCACTCAGCCTCCTCCACCTCCTGCAAAGGCTGCTTGTGATGTGTTGCCACCTGTGTTATTGTCTCCCCTCTCAGCAGCGCTTTGTAGCCTTCCCACAGTCCCTTTGTTAATTTCAAAGTATTCTGCGGTAGTCCTGGACAGACCCTCTACAAGTTCAGGGAAGTCTAAATAATATGCGTTGAGGCGCTGTGGGATTTGTACGGCCACTTTTTAGATCAATAAGCAAAGGTGAATGGTCCGAGATCACCCTAGCCAAATATTTTGCAGAGAGAAGCCGACATGTCAGATCTAGTGGGATACAAAATTTATCAATCTGTGACATTGAGGCATATAACCTGGAAAATAAGGAAACACCCTGGTCTGATGCTTGCAATAGTCTCCATGCGTCCACCAACCCAGTGGCTGAGGCAAAATGTGTTGTTTTCTGTGGAGATTGGGGTTTCTCGTGCCCATGTGAGTCCTATCCAGTCTCAGGTCCATGAGCTCAATGAAGTCCCCCCTATCACTCATGTGCCACAGTGGACCTGTAGTAGCAATGCTTGGAGGTCGTTTAACAGCCCAAGTGTGAGAGGGGGTGGTGCGTAAACAATCGCTATGCCCAAGATGGGCCCAACAGTTCTCTCATAAGCTAGACAAAGCACCCCTGTTGGTCCAGCCTAACTTCTATAAGTCAGAATTAGTGTGCTCCGTCCCCTCTCAAGAAACCTGCATGATAGGCAGACCTATATTTAGATCTTTGAAAGCACTTACAGTCAGTTCCTGCCAGGTGTGTTTCAGAAATGAATGCAAAACCGGGTGTATACCTGCTGAGGAACTGCAGTATTAGCCTCCGCTTGATACCGTAGCATAACCCATTCACATTCCACGTCAGGAAGGAGACCATCCCCTCATGAGATATCCCCCCAGTGAGTGTGCTTCACAAAAAAGATGCTGTCCCCCCATTTTGTCCCCATGAGCATGCCATCCCTACGTCTCACACCTCCCGGTCACCCTGTGTTCTAAGCAAAGCAAAAAAACACAATACATGCATGAAGAAAACTTCCCCAACTACCCCCCCCTTACTTCCCCAAACTAGGTGATGCCTCCTATTGCAGCACTGACCGTGGTCTTTCCCTAGGCGGCTTGGGCCCAGGCACTGACAGGCACTGTGTTTCAAGCTGGCGGCCGGCAGAGTATTTATAATTGCCGGTATTTTCGTTTTACGTTCCCAGGTAAGCCCTGTGACTGAAATCCCACGGGAGAGTGGGGGTGAGAGAGGGGGCTGGGGCTGAAGTCCTGTACGAGAGGGTGGGCAGGGAGGTGTCAGAACAATGAGGGGCTAAGGGGATGAAAACCCCCCCGAATATCTTTTTTAAAAAGGGAACCATGACAGGTTTCCGATCAAAAGAAAATCGGTCAAAGTAAATCGGTTTTTTTCTCTTGAGACTTCTAAAAAAAGGTCATTTCACATAGAACCTCTATATATATATATGGAAAAAAGGAGGAAAGGGCGAAACGCACTCCCGCAGGCACATGAAAACAAGTGCCGGGTTCAGTGGAGGGTCGGAGAAAAACACTGCAGACACAGTGATAAGTTAACTGATGTCTTTAATGTTAGTCCAAAAATATTAAAAAACCAAGTGCATCGTGCAGCACACAAATGCACGACACAAGGCAGCACATAAAAGACAGACAGCAGGACACCTAGGTAGGGCAGCCTGCAAACAACGCATTTCGCGCTAGACTAAGCGCTTGATCACATAAGGGGGAGAGAGAGTTAGGCAATGATAAATACAAACACCTACATGGAGTCCCTTCACTATGTCAATGGCACCACTTCATACAGCACATGAGGGAAAAGAGGTGGCCATGTTGGAAGGGAGTGTGTATATATATCAAAACAGAGAAATGAAGGCACAGTGCCTCTACAAAACCTCTGTTAATGAGCAGTCATGCAAAGAGGGACTGACCAAGATATACAGCATAATAGAAAACATAATAGTATCAATATACCTATGTAATAAGCTGTATAAGGGCCATATTCGACATATATGTATAGTGCATGAAATAGTAGTATGAAGGCCACACAACATAAATGATTAAATAAACCACACTCAAGATAAAGGAGCCAACATTGGAAAACACCCCATACAGATGTACAGACAGCCTCATAAAAAAGCAAGCCATTCCCAATAGCAATACAATAGCAATAGAAACTGATGAATCACAATGAAATATAAAATAGAATTAAAAACAATGGAGCTGGACTGAAAATGTTAGAAAATGTCAGCATGATGATACCGCCAGTAAAGTGCAAAAGGCAAACGCTACATCAACAGATGTCAGTTGTACAGTGCAAATAAAGAGCAAGAGCGTCAGCATGACTGTGCAAAGTTAGCAAAAAATAGCTGCCATTACATCAAAGTGCAAGTGCATCAACATGACTGTGCAAAATTGGCAAAACATAGCTACCATATCATCAAAGTGCAAGTGCAAGGACAATAATGGCAAACCATAATTAGGAGGAACATGGGGCCAACAGCTTGAAGCAGCATGACAAATCCAGAACACGCAGTCAGCTAGACCAGTGACATCAAGACATTGAGAAAGAGATAAACAATGTCAAAATGTAAAGGGAAGGACACAGATATATAGAGAAAGAAGCTGCATGTGAGTGGCCAGAGTTAACAAGACATAGACCAGAAAGTACTCCCCCAATATTGCAAAATAATCAGCTAAAACAGGCAGGTAAAGTAAGATAAAAAATAGAAAAAAGTAATAATATGTATAAAGACAAATTTAGATAAATAAATACCTGCACAAAACCAACAAACATGAGACAGGAATACCAAAAATTCAAGAGCATCCTATCAGGAAAACAAGAAAACCCGAAATAAAGGAAAACAGAGCAGAAATGGCGGGTAAAACAGAACATAAATGCATATAGGCACAAAATTAGGTACCCAAGAAGGTATACAACTCCTCGTCTACATTATGCCCCCTGGGAAATTTAGTGTCAAGATCCAAGATAAATCTGGTTTCAAGTTCTCTCAGCCTCAGAACGCGATCACCACCCCTAGGATGCGGGGGTACATGGGCCACAGCAAAAAATGTCAACATTTTTACATCGTTGTAATGTTCTGATTTAAAATGTTTGGCGATGGGTGTCACGCCGCGCGCTCGCTCGCGGGCGCCACTTACCTGTCCTGGGGTCCCGGGTCCACGGCCGCAGCGGTCTCCTCCTTCATGGAGGCTGTACCCGCGGTGGCGTCTTTCCTCACGCCGACCCGCGGTCCGGATAGGCTCCGTGGATGCCGCCATCTTGCGAGGATCTGCGCATGTGCGGATCGTCAGTATTCGACGTCCCGCGCATGCGCAGTGTCGGAACATGCGTTCCAAGCCTTGCTTTGATCCCGGGCCTTAAAAGAGCACCGCATACACAGGGACAACGCGTCTCAACGCGGTTGTTACTGTGTATGCGCTGCTGGAGTCCTGGCGCCCGTGCCTCAGCCCTCCAGTTTCCTGCTCTGACTTATCCTGCCTAGCCCTGCCTCTTCTCCTTGTCCTCTTCTTGCTCCTTGGCCCTCCTAACCCTTGCTTCCCTGTTCTGCTGGGTCATTGCCTGCCTCCTGGTTTAGGGTAGGGGAGGTCCTGTCTGGGTTCCTAGATTATCTCTCTTCTACTGGGAAAGTAGTATTCCCCTTTCTGTCCTGCTTGTCCTTGCAGTCCTTTCTCCTTTGCCTGTCTTGTGCCCTGCCGGTACCTGTGCCCTGCTGCCTTCTTGGATGTTCCTGAGTTCAGCTTCCGCTATCATCGGTGTCTTCATCAAGCCTTCTCAGCCAGTGGAAACACTGTCCCGACGTCACGCAAATACTGAGAAGTGCCACCCGTGGCGTTGGGAGTTGGTCCAGTGCCATCCTGTCATATATCGTCAGGAGGGGATTGGGCTAATTTCTCGCGCTACCCATTCATCGGCAATAGATACACCGACATACTGGCAACCTCCACTCCACGGTCTACAGGAAGAAAAGGTAACCAGCGATCTCGTGAAGACTCGTTTAAAAGATTGAGGCGCCTTTCCTCCAGTCTCGACATGGACGACATGCAGGAACTTCGCGAAGAAATGCGTGCCATGCGTCTTGAAATGACCACCCTCTGCCAGGAGAACAACACCCTTAGACAAGCGTTGGACCGGAGTTTGGCTAATCCCACACAACCAGCTACACCACCTGAGAACTCCATGGCTTACACTACTCCGATGAAGTACGATGGTGACCCGCGTCGAGTGGCAGAGTTCTGTACACACTGTCGGATCCATTTCCAGTTCAGGTCAAGTCATTTTGGTCAAGACAAGGCTAAGATCGGGTATATCCTTGGAAACCTAACCGGCAATGCACTTGCTTGGGCCGCACCTTTGGTCTCTACCAACAGTCCTCTGTTGGGTGATTTCGCTGCCTTCGAGAAAGACTTTTTGGACGTCTTTAAACCACCCAATTTGGCAGCCATGGTCCAGAATCAATTAATGGAGATCAAACAAGGGTCAGGTGACATAATCCACTACATCAGTCGGTTTCGACAATTAGCAACCGATTCACAATGGCCCGAAATCACTCAAAAAACCTTGTTTCGTCGGGGACTACGAGAAGAGTACAAAGACGAATTGCTGCACATCCCGGAGCCAGAAACGTTGCCTGCATTGGTGGAACAAGTCTTACGCATTGACCACAGGTTAGCTGAACGACGGAGTGAACGTCGCAGAATTGACAGGTATCAACCGGTCCTTCCGGTACAGAACCCCGGACCAGCTGTTCCTACCGATGTGGGTCCAGAACCCATGCAGTTGGGTGCCATCCGAGGCCCGTTGTCCGAGACCGAAAAGAAGAGAAGACGACAGCAAGGCCTGTGCTTGTATTGCGGTGGTTCTGGCCATTTTCTAGGCACCTGTCCACTACTCCCTCTGAAGAAACAGGAAAACTAACAGGCCCGTTGTTTGAGGCGAAGGCAGCAGCGGGCCGCCTTTCTGAATCTGACCTTCCTCCTATGAATCCGGTACCCTTGTTGATCCTGAAAGTCGGTGTTGCCTGGCTAGGGAAGTGTATGAAAACCTGGGCCCTTCTGGATTGTGGAGCATCCGGCAACTACATCGATGCCTCGTTCGCGATTGCCAATGGGATCCGTTTACATTACAAAGAACGACCAACAGTGGTCGAGGTGATCGATGGTTCTGCTTTGTCTTCTGGTCCAGTCTGCCAACAGTCCGATCCCTTGTGGCTCTCTGTGGAAGGGCATCTCGAACGGATTTCATTGGATGTCATCAAGTCTCCCTCTTTTCCGGTGGTGCTGGGCTTACCTTGGCTGTTATATCACAATCCTCAGGTCGACTGGACCGCTCGTTCCCTGGTGTTCTCTTCGACACGTTGTCCTCGGGACTGTGGACTTCACGAAACCTTTCCTGCAATTTTGGAGTCCCTCAATCCTGCTGACGTATCTGCCCGTTTATGTGCCACTCAGTTGGTACCTCAAGAATATGCTGGATACCACAAGGCGTTCTCCAAGCCTGAGGACATACCATTACCGCCCCACCGGCACTTTGATTGTTCCATTGACGTCCTGCCTGATGCGGTCATTCCCCACGGCAAGATCTATTCGTTGACTCAACTCGAGAAAGGCGTCCTACAGGAGTACATTACGGATTGCCTCAACAAGGGCTACATAGTGCCGTCCAAGTCCCCCGCAGGATTCCCGTTATTCTTCGTCAAGAAAAAAGAGGGCACTTTGCGCCCTTGTATCGACTATCGTCAACTAAATGAGATCACGAGGAAAGACAGGTACCCATTACCACTCATCCGGGACATCATCGAATCCCTGAAATCCGCACAAATCTTCACCAAGCTGGATCTAAGAGGGGCCTATCACCTGGTGCGGATTAAGAAGGGAGATGAGTGGAAGACGGCCTTCAAAACACCTATTGGTCACTACGAGTACAGGGTGATGCCGTTTGGACTCTGCAACGCCCCGGCCGTCTTCCAGCGGTTCATGGACGATGTCTTTTCGGACCTTATTGGAATATCTGTATGGGTATACCTTGATGACATTCTGGTTTTTTCTGACACTCGTACTGCACACGTTGCGCATGTTCAGGGAGTTCTCCGTAGACTAACAGATAACGGCCTGTATGCCAAAGTAGAAAATTGCCAATTTCATAGGGAAAGCATGGAATTTCTGGGCTATGTGATCAGCAGCACAGGAGTGCAGATGGATCCCACAAAACTGCAAGCTATACGAGAATGGAAACCGCCACATGGCGTGAAGTCACTTCAAAGGTTCTTGGGCTTCGCCAACTTTTATCGACGCTTCATTCCACGCTTTTCTCAACTTGCCAACAGTTTAACCCGCCTGACCAGTACCAAGGCGCCGTTTCTCTGGGACACGCAGGCTGAGGAGGCATTTCTGGAATTGAAAAGATCCTTCATGTCGGCTCCTGTTCTTAGACATCCAGATGATGAAAAGCCGTTTGTGGTTGAAACAGACGCTTCGGACTACGCAATTGGTGCGGTCTTACTACAGCAAGATGCAATCACGGGAACAGAGCACCCGGTGGCTTACTACTCAAGGAAATTGTCAGTGAGCGAGAGAAACTATGCGGTGATAGAAAAGGAATTACTGGCGATATAAACAGCTCTCGAGGAGTGGCGACATCACTTGCTGGGTGGGAGGTACCCGGTGGTGGTTCGCACAGATCACCGTAATCTACAGTACCTGCGCTCTTTGCAATGCAGAACCTCCCGTCATGCTCGTTGGGCCTTTTTCTTTTCGCAGTATGATTTCACCGTCACGTACATTCCTTGTTCCCAGAATACTAAGGCTGATGCCCTGTCTCGGTCTCTGGAAAACAACGTTGAAGGTGCCAAGGAACCGGAGCCTCTGATAGCGTCAAAACATTTTCTATCGATGGTGACTCCCCAGCTCCAACAGTTGATAGAAGCCACACGAACGGATCCCTCAAAATCACAGATACTAAAACGCGCTGACATCAGAGAACGTGACGGCTTGTTGTTCTTCAAGGATCGTCTGTATGTTCCCACCTTGGAGCTCCAGAAGATCGTTCTACAAAATTGCCATGATTCCGTCGTTTGTGGTCACCGTGGAGTCCGCACAACACAAGAACTGGTTGCACGGCAGTACTGGTGGCCTGGATGGGCCACACTGGTAAAGCACTACGTGGATTCCTGCCCTGTATGTTCCCAGACCAAGATTCCTCGCAAAAGGCCCATTGGTCTCCTGAAACCCACGCCTACGCCTCCGTACCCTTGGCATACCATCGCCACGGATTTCATCGTTGACCTGCCCCTATCTGGTGGTTTCACGTGTATAATGGTGGTGGTGGACTGTTTCACCAAGACTGCTCATTTCTTGCCCTTTCCTAAACTGCCCACTGCCTCCCAGATGGCACAACGTTTTCTACACGAGGTGTATCGTCTTCATGGTCTTCCGGAGAAGATCCTATCAGACCGGGGGTCTCAATACATCTCATCTTTTTGGGACCAACTGTGTCGGCATTTGGACATTCAGCGGGCCCTGAGTTCCGGCTATCATCCACAGACCAATGGGCAGACGGAACGCACCAATCAGACCCTTGAGCAATACCTACGTTGTTATGCCAATGCCACCCAAGACAACTGGTCGGAATGGTTGGACACCGCGGAAGTGGCTTACAACAATGCTGTTCATTCTGCTACCGGACTCAGCCCCTTTTTCTGCTCTACCGGTCTTCATCCCAGACTGCTGCCAGTTCGTCCTGCATCTTCCAGTGCCGTACCATCTGCAGATGCCCTGGTGTCCCTGATCCGCGATCAACATCGTCTGGCGGCCGGTACCTTGGCAGTGGCACAGGCACATATGAAGGAACAGGCCGACAAGAGACGGAGCCCTGAGCCTGTCCTTCATGTTGGGGACAGGGTATGGCTGTCCTCCAAGAATCTACCGGTACGTAATTTACCTGTGAAACTAGCTCCCTGCTTTTTTGGTCCCTTTCGCATCATTGGGCGTATTTCTTCTGTTGCCTTTCGTTTGTCTCTGCCTCGTTCTTGGAGGGTCCATCCTGTCTTTCACGTCTCCCTTTTGAAGCCCTATGTGCCCGATGTTATGGGTCGTACCTGTTACCGTCCTGCCCCGGTTTTGGTTCGGGGGGTACCTGAATTTGAGGTGCAGGAGATTTGTGATTCACGGATTTGGCGGGGTGCTCTGCAGCTCCTGGTCAGCTGGAAGGGTTATCCTGCTTGTGACCGCACTTGGGAACCGCGCTCCTTCGTGCATGCACCACGCCTGGTTCGGGACTTCTATCTCCGCTATCCTTGGAAACCCGGTGCTCCGGGGTTGTCCGGGAGGGGGTATGGTGTCACGCCGCGCGCTCGCGGGCGCCACTTACCTGTCCTGGGGTCCCGGGTCCACGGCCGCAGCGGTCTCCTCCTTCATGGAGGCTGTACCCGCGGTGGCGTCTTTCCTCACGCCGACCCGTGGTCCGGATAGGCTCCGTGGACGCCGCCATCTTGCGAGGATCTGCGCATGCGCGGATCGTCAGTATTCGACGTCCCGCGCATGCGCAGTGTCGGAACATGCGTTCCAAGCCTCGCTTTGATCCCGGGCCTTAAAAGAGCACCGCATACACAGGGACAACGCGTCTCAACGCGGTTGTTACTGTGTATGCGCTGCTGGAGTCCTGACGCCCGTGCCTCAGCCCTCCAGTTCCCTGCTCTGACTTATCCTGCCTAGCCCTGCCTCTTCTCCTTGTCCCCTTCTTGCTCCTTGGCCCTCCTAACCCTTGCTTCCCTGTTCTGCTGGGTCCTTGCCTGCCTCCTGGTTTAGGGTAGGGGAGGTCCTGTCTGGGTTCCTAGATTATCTCTCTTCTACTGGGAAAGTAGTATTCCCCTTTCTGTCCTGCTTGTCCTTGCAGTCCTTTCTCCTTTGCCTGTCTTGTGCCCTGCCGGTACCTGTGCCCTGCTGCCTTCTTGGATGTTCCTGAGTTCAGCTTCCGCTATCATCGGTGTCTTCATCAAGCCTTCTCAGCCAGTGGAAACACTGTCCCGACGTCACGCAAATACTGAGAAGTGCCACCCGTGGCGTTGGGAGTTGGTCCAGTGCCATCCTGTCATATATCGTCAGGAGGGGATTGGGCTAATTTCTCGCGCTACCCATTCATCGGCAATAGATACACCGACATACTGGCAACCTCCACTCCACGGTCTACAGGAAGAAAAGGTAACCAGCGATCTCGTGAAGACTCGTTTAACAATGGGGTATGTTGGATCAGAATTCTTAATGGCCCTAAGATGTTGCAGAATTCTGAGTTTTAGTTTGCAGGTAGTACTGCCAACATACCAACGCACACAAGGGCACGAAAGTACATAAACAACGAAAGTGGTGTCACAATTAATTGAATGACATATTAGTTGCTGCGTTTGTGTGATAGGATGCAAGAAAGATTTCTTGGCAATAGCATGAGCACAGGCTTTACATTTCATCCACTTGGTGAATCCCGTATGAGATGCTGGAAGCCATGTGTTGGAACGCTGGATCTTGCCCACAGCGGGTAAGAAACTGGACACAAGTTTGTCCCTAAGGGAGGGAACACGTTTATAGGTCAAAGTTGGACGGTTGCCCAAAATGGGCTTCAAGTCATTATCAAGGGTGAGAACATGCCAATGTCTTGCCACAATTTTGCGAATGTCATTAGACGAGGTATCAAATGTGATAAGTCTGGGATCTTCATTGGACAAAGATTTGTGACCCGTATCATAAAGTAAGGCATCCCTGGACATGCCTCGGGCTTGAAGGTATGCCGCTTCAATCACTCTTTTTTGGTTACTTTGTTTCAAGAAATCCATAGATGCCTGTGCACAATAATGGTCAAAACAGGCAATGTTGGAGCAGTTGCGGCGATATCGAATAAATTCGCCATAGGGGATGGACTTTTTGCATGAGGTAGGATGACAGCTGCTGGCATGGAGTGGTAAGCCAGTATTAGTAGATTTCTTATATAAAGCAGTGCTGATACCTGAGTCATCCATCATGACGGTCGCATCAATGTAAACAATTTTAGAGTGACTATGGAATTCAGTAAAACTGAGATTGACCTGGTTATTGTTGATACTTTGAACAAATAATAACCAGTCCCTTTCGGTGCCCTTCCAAATGATAAAAACATCATCTATATACCGCCACCAAGAGATAATCTGTGTCAGAAAGCAAGATAGTAATAAGTCAGAAAGGAAAGTAGCCTTCCACCACCCCATTGTGAGATTAGCATAGGATGGTGCAAAGGTACTTCCCATCGCAGTCCCCCTTACTTGACGATAGAAGTGTCCTTCGAAAAGAAAAACATTGTTGTGTAGACAGAATGAGAGCATATCCAAAATCATAGAGCTGTGTCCAAGATAGTTTAATGAGCGAGTGTCCAAAAAATATTTACATGCAGATATACCAATGGTGTGACTAATAGATGTGTATAACGAAACTACATCTAAAGTGGCCAAAAGCAAACCCTCCTCCCAAGGTGTATTAGAAACGTGTTGCAAAAAATCCTTAGTATCCCTCAGGTAGGAAGGTTGCACTGTGACAAATTTGACCAGTGTTTCATCAATAAGTTGGGCTAGATGTTGCAATAATGAGCCACAAAGAGTAACAATAGGCCTACCTGGGGGATTAATAAGGCATTTGTGCGTTTTAGGGAGGAAGTAAATGGTAGGTATAGTATAGCATGTAGGAGTAAGAAATTTAACCAGATCGTCCTCCAGTAGACCTTCACTCCTCCACCTTGTACACAGAGCAGTCAAATCAGTCCTGATTTCTTCAGAAGGATCCTTTAGCATTTTGGTATAACATTGGCGGTCTTGTAATTGTCGATTGGCTTCAATGACATATTTAGTTCTGTCTAGGATAACAACATTGGAACCCTTGTCAGCAGGTTTGATGACAATGTTAGAAAGCAGCTGAAGTTCTTTCATGGCTTGGCGTTGGGCAATAGTGAGATTATGTTTGGTGTTACCAGCCTTTAGACGAAGATCATCAAAACATAGATCATGGAAATCCTCAATACAGCCGCCGACTGGAAATTGAGGGTTGAATCTAGATTTACTTTTGAGCTTTGTCCGTATGTCCCAATTGGGATTGATGTCAAAATCAGAAAAATCAATGTTCAAAGGATCATATTTGTCATCATCAAGGCATGCCAGATCCATGAGTGATGGAATATCCGAAATTAAGAGATCGGTGCCACCAGTAAGCGATGTTGGACGTTTTATGGTGGCATCTGTGTTGGCAAAACATTTCTTTAGCTTGATTTTACGCATAAACTTGTCAAAGTCTATGCGTACTTGAGCGTAATCGTAATTCACAGTGGGACAAAAATTGAGACCTAGTGTTAGTAACGAGGTTTGGGATTTAGTGAGGACATGGGACGATAAGTTGATAATTTGGCAAATCTTCATGTTCTCTACAGTTGATTCTTGACTCCAGAGCTCGTTGATCTGCCCTGTTGGGACGCCTTTTGACCGGTTCCCACGTCGGCCTCGGCGAGTGATTTTTTTGCCTGTGACTTCTGACCTCTTCTTCGTCCTTTAGGCTTACCACGACCTCTGCCTCTTTTTTGATTTTTCCCATCCTGACATAGCAGTCTCATTTCATCCAGGAAATTCATTTTGGGAATGGGCTCGTCAGTCTCAGATGCAGAGATATCTGACTCAGAGGTGGTCGCGGCTAGGTCACTAGATGGAACAGACATAGACTGTGTGGCATTAGTTTTGCGGAGAGAGTCGAAGCGTTTCGCAAATGTAAAAACACAACCCATCTCATAGTCTGTTTTGTCTCGGAAAAATTTCCTGTTTTTCCACTGTTTGATTTCATCTTCATAAGCAATCAAAGCTTCATCAATTTTTTTGCGTAAAGGTTTACCCTCCTCTGTAGTAGGGACTTTGGTAAGATCAACCTCTACTTTACACAAATCTTTGAGAGCTTGCTCACAATCCAATTTAGCATACTTTACTAATACTGTCAAAAACTTGCCAGAACAATCCTTGCTTGCT
This sequence comes from Ambystoma mexicanum, assembly GCF_040938575.1. Classification (NCBI taxonomy): domain Eukaryota; kingdom Metazoa; phylum Chordata; class Amphibia; order Caudata; family Ambystomatidae; genus Ambystoma; species Ambystoma mexicanum. Next base: position 235,861,889 of record NC_090934.1, read on the forward strand.
TCTCCCCATTCCTCGAGCATTAATGGATTTTGGTCCTCAAAGGATGGAGTAGTCATTATACGTAAACCTTGTGGTATTCTCTCAATGTCCAAATAGTTCTGAAGGGAATGCTCCTCCCACCACTTAGATATTTCCCTTCGTCGGAGTCTCTCGTATTCCCTCAACAGGAACACTTCCTTGCTAACATTGCTGCTAGCTTTTTTATTAGCCCCAATAGTGGGCAGTGTAGAGATGGATTCCTGCTCTTCACAAAATAAATCCTTGGCTTGGAGTAGCCGGGCTGCTACCCAGGCGTCCTGCATGCCTGTCATACTCTGGCTGCAAAGTACTGGATGTTATCAACTGAATCCGACCAAAAAGAACCAAGAGGGCGGAGTGCCGTCTACTAATAGTAAGTACGGCAACAAAATGACCTGGAAACTGGTGCGGGCTGGGAGCCGAAATGCAATAAATACATGTATGGCAGCCGGGAAGTGTAAACAAACTGACAGTATACGCTTACCTGAGAGCGGTCTCTTGTGCGTCGTCCGGCACACATAAAAAGCACCGGCCGGCAAGGTAGTATCAGCTGTTGTCTTCCCATGTCTGCATTGGGTCCCAGTCCTATGGGCAGTACCGTCTGCCACCAGCAGCAACTATCCTCTTCAAAGAACGAATCATGAAAGTAGGACGCGCACAACGTAACGGTCCTGGTGCGAGTTCAAACACGGAACGCTCCGTGTTACACAAAATGGAAAAAAGGAGGAAAGGGCGAAATGCACTCCCACAGGTACATGAAAACAAGTGCCGGGTCCAGTGGAGGGTCAGAGAAAAACACTGCAGACACAGTGATAAGTTAACTGATGTATTTAATGTTAGTCCAAAAATATAAAAAAACCAAGTGCATCGTGCAGCACACAAATGCACGACAAAAGGTAGCACATAAAAGACAGACAGCAGGACACCTAGGTAGGGAAGCCTGCAAACAACACGTTTCGCGCTAGACTAAGCGCTTGATCACGTAAGGGGGAGAGAGAGAGTTAGGTATATATATATATATATATATATATATATATATATATTTGTGAGAGGGCCCAGCTGTGTCGCTTGTGTATGGGACCTGGTCCTTGTTGACCCGAGCACGGGATACAACAGAGCAGGGGACTGTATTTGTCCAAAATGGCTACCAGAGTTTTCAGTTGTCACGAAGTAAAACTGTCCTTTTTTATTGTTACTTTGTTCACCAGAGCGTGAGCGTGTGTCAGTTTTCTTTTTTTAAAGGGAGTGTCACGTTACTACTTCTGCTCCAAAAGTTTCACACCACTTCGGAGCTCGTGATATTCTATGTGCAGACCAAAGGCTCGGATTATGCTTTCTTCCTTTACTTCAAACTAGAGCAGCATATAAACATTACAATATATATGAAAAATTAACACAATAAAAACTAAATTTCCAAAGAAATAGTCTTTTTCCTAGTCCATTTTTTGATATGATAACTTGAAAACATCTTTGGCCAGTCCTCTCTCTGCTAGTGCATAACCTTCACCCCTTCTTTTGTCCTTCCTCTTTCTTCGTCTGTCTAGAAAAGTTACATTGTGCGCCCCAACCGGTCGATGCTGAATCGTTTGGCCTTTCATGCATCACATTTTATATTAACAAAAGGACTAAGACAGGTATCAAATCTGTTAATTACTCAGCCTTCCTGGACCAACCCAAGCTATGTCCGGTTCGTTGTTTGAAGGCCTATGAGAAAATGACAAGTACCCAATTGTTCATCGCACTAAGAAAACCTTTCACGGCGGTGGCAACGCTAGCCAGATGGGTTAAATGGTGCATGTTACAAGCGGGCATTGACGTTGGAACTTATAGGGCCCTTTCAATTAGAGGAGCTATGGCATCAAAAGAGTATACCGTAGGGGCTAGGTGAGAAGACATCTTAAAAGCAGAGGACTGGTCAAAGGAATCAACGTTCAAACAATTTTACTTTATACCAATAGATCAAATGTCTAAATTAGTGGTGAGTAAGCTTTGAACAAGCATTATTCCGTTCTTTACCCAGGAAATGAATGTCCACCACTGGATTCTGAATCAATTTTCGAATCGGGGAGTGTTGATTGATAATTCCAGAAGATACGGGAAACACACTTAACTCTTCCAGTCTGGTGTCACTATAAGTATGGTTGTTTGCTGAAAACGGAGGAAAAGCGTACTTCCTTTCCAGACCCCACTTCAGTAGAAATGCATCCATTGCTTCCGCTGCTGGGTCTGGTCTCCAGCTGAAGAAACAAGTTAGTTGTGACCCCCTCATCCTCATTATGGTTAGAAATACTGTTCTGTCTAGTTGCCAGTCGCTGGTATCTCTCAAATGTCTCAAATTCTAGTCTGCAACTTTGTTATGCAGACCAGGGAGATATTCTGCTATGATTCTGATCTTGTTATGAAGGCACATATGCCAGAAGTCTTTTGCTAGTTCTGCCAGCATCCTGGACTACATCCCGCCCATCCTGTTTATGTAGCGTACTGCAGAGACGTCCATTATCAGTAATATGCAACAGTTCACTATGTCTTGGGTGAAACACCTTACTGTGAAGGACCCTGCCATCAGCTCTAAGCAATTGATGTGGAGCTCTAGCTCCTTCCCTGACCACCTGCCTTCCTTTGTCATCTCTCTGCAAGGGGCTCTCCAGCCGCACCGGCGGGCATCTGGTTCTATGAGGTCCGGGGATGAGCCAAATATCGCTATCCCATTCCAAGCCTCCATGTGTCTGAACCACCACCATAGTTCAGTCTTGCCTCTGTGGAGATCGGTACTTTTTGTTCGTATGATAGCCCATTTCGTTGATGTTGGATTTTTAGGTGCTGTAGTGCCCTCTAGTGTAGTGGCCCAGGGAAGATTGCTTGAATGGATGAAGCCAGTCTCCCTACCAATCTGGCCGGCTCTCTGATTGATAACTCATCCCTTGCTAGTACTCCGTCTTGATCAGATTCACTTTTGCTATTGGTAGGCTGAGCGTGGCCGCTCTTGTGTCTGTTATGAAACCCAGGAACTCTAACGATTGAGCCGGTTTCAACTTGTATTCCTCCCAATTTATCAGAAATCCAAGGTACTGTAGCAGTTGTATTGTTACCTCTGTTTGTTGTTCCAGCCTTATTTTTTGCTGCCCCATCAGACAGAAGTCGTATAGATATATTATCAACCTGATGCCTTGTTCTCTCAGGTTACTGACCACCATCCTCATATGTTTCATAAAGGCCCATGGCGCTGGCACTAGGCCAAATGGGAGGCATGTGAATTCCCACTTCTGACCTCCCCACCAGAATTGAAGGAAATTCCAAAGTTCGTCTGCTATTGGGATCTTTAAGTAGGCATCTCCGAGGTCTATCCTCACCAGCCAATCCCCTGATTGTAATACTTCTCTGAAAAGATGGACACCTTCCATCTTGAAATGTCTGTATAAGATGAATGCGTTCAAACAGTATTACCCAAATTGATTGTTTCATATTGACTGTATGGTAGAACAGGCTGAATTCGGCCAGTACCATTTGGTCATTTTAAAACAACCAATTTGGGTAATCACTATCAAACATGGGGTGCAGGGTTTGTGGGGGTGTCCCCCACTCCACATGTTTGGTAGTGATTGCTTTCGGGGTAGCGGGGGTGTCCCCTGCTTCCGGAGGTCTGGAGGCGGGGGACCACAAAAAAAAAGGCAGACCCTGCTCCATCGGCTCTGACCCGCGTAGGAGGGACAGATCTGACGTGCAGGGTACAAACATGCACAGACGGCGAAAAGGTAAGTAGGGGGTGGGTGGGGGTGTTTGTGGGAGTGGGTTTTAATTAGGGCCATTTTGCCCACTGCAAAATTGGCTTTGTGGCCGGATTGACCACGGTCAATTCGGCCGTGAACAATTGTGCCACGGCCAAAACGTATACATCCGTTGAAACTTCTCAAGTTTATCAATGGTCTCTGTTTCTTTTTGCCCTTTACCAAGAACATATTGCATATAAACCCGATCGAGTCGTCGTACGGCCGTACGTTGGGCCCCTTTCTCTCTAGATCTAATATATCTTTGTCTAACAAAGCTTTGTCTTCTTTGCTGAACTTTATAGGTCTGGGGTACTCTATTTGCACTGGTTCTAGCCATAATTCTAGCAGGAAACCCTGTACTGTTTGGTCAACCCATGCATCTCCTGATAACTCTTGCCACTTTTGTAATAATAGTGCAGCACTCCCTCCTGTCTCTGGGAGTCCCTGTTTGTGTTGGTCGATATGGTATTTCTGTGATAAGTTTCATCTGTGTTTGCATGTTGGCCTCTGTTGCTGCCTCTCCAGCCTCTGCCTCTACTCCATCCTCTCGACTGAAAGAAGGGGTTGGGTTTGCGCTTCTCTTGATTCCTCCAGTCATTTCTGCTATTATAGTTGGATAGTTGGACCTGTAGGAGGAATAGTGGATGGCCGAAAGGCCCCTTCCTCTGCCAGCCCTTCCAAAAACCTTCTGCCCAAACACTGTTTAGTGATGCTTGGGCTTTGTCTATAGCGGCATAAGCATTAGCGAACTTCGCCACCTCTTTAATGAAGGCATCCCTGAAGAGCTTGCCCTTACTGCTAGACACTGACTCTGAGGTGGCCAGCTCGCTAATTTTGGGGTCCATTTTGAACAGGTAGACCTCTGTCTTTCTGTTGTCACGGCATTGTTGGCATTGCCGAGCAGGCATATTGCCCTCTGGGCCCATCCAGCTAGGATCTCTGGGTCCACTTTTTTCTCTGGCTGTTTCGCCTCTTCCGCCATCTGCCAGATCTTTGTCAGAGGACCTAAGACATCAAGAACCATATCCTGGCAAGATCACCAGCATCTATCTATGCCCTTCTTGATGTCCCTGCCATAGCGTCCCATGAAAGACAACATCTCATCGATTTTAGGCATTTCTGCCATACCCTCTGGTACCTGGGGCCTGGGGAATTCCGCCCCAAGTTTGCTCCTGGCCTCCTTTGACAGAGGATTTTGAATCCTCTTCTTTATATAATTGGCAATCTTGGTGGGGGCTCCCACTCCGCCGACCTGGGGTGGATGACAGAATCCAGGTCGAATACCTCACCCATCTCTTCCTCCTCCGTTTGCCTTTTTCTTTTCTTGCCTACTTTATGCTTATTAGGAAGGCTAGGGATGATATATCTCGCTCCTCAGAGCTTTCTTCTGACGTCTTGTCCCACTCATCCTCGTCCAGTTCTTCCGTATTGGACTCCTCGTCTGTATATCTTTTGTCTCTCTTTACCCAGGACCTCACTCTTTTATCACCACCTCTCTTTTTAACATCCTATCCGGTCAACGCTGTAAACTGGTCCCTTAAAATGACATCATGATCATGTTGTTTTGTTATCCACCCTAGAACCTGAAACACAAATCACATTTCAGCCTTCTGTCCCAAGGTTGGGTAATCGACATGAGCAAGACCATTCATTATTCACTTTTGACACCATATCATTGTAACATCATTATCATCACAGAAGACATCCCATTAACAATTCATGACATCGATTACTGGGTGAGATAATCCTTTGCCTCCGTGTCTTTAATAGAATAATGACTTTCTGTAACGTATGTATGGAAAATCTGAATTCTATGTCAAGACACGGAGGCTCGTATTATGCTTGTTCAAAGCTTACTTACCACCAACGTTGCCACTTTTTCCACTGGCTTGAAATAAAAGGTTTTAAACGTTGATTCTTTTGACCAGTCTGCTGCCTTCATGATGTCTTCCAGTCTGGCCCCTGCCGGAAATGCCTTAGAGGCCATTAATCCTCTCACTGAGTGTGCCCCTTACCAATCTGTATCTATTCCCGCTTCGGCCATAACCCACTTAATCCATCTAGCTATCATGGCTGACGCCACTGCTCCGAAAGGTTTCTTTATGGCTATAAATAACCGAGTCACCCCTAGGGATCTCAATTCCCTAGTCATGGATTCATAGGTTGAAATGCATCTCACTGGACATAGTTCAGGTTGATCTGGGAATTCTTGATAAGATATTGATCTCAACCAAGTTTTTGTCCTTTTCACGATATCAAATGCCATTCCCTCAGGGGATAACGTTTTCCTATTGATCTCTAGTGCCCTGAAGTCTGATACCCTCTTGCACGACACTAAGCATAAAAGCATAGCCAATTTGGCTGATAACTCCTTCCTTGTCAGTTCGTCATTATCTGCCTAGGATGTGAACATTCTCACGACTTTATCTACGCCCCATACCTGATTATATTTTTGTCTTGGAGGTCTAATTATTCTAACCCCTTTCAAAGGTCTGCAAATTAGCGGATGTTCCCCCACTGTTATGCCTTCTATTCTAGGATGCCCAGCAGAAATAGCTGAGTGGGCTGTGTTGATCATTCTGTACGCTTTGCCCTGCGCTGCTAACTGCACCAGAAAATTGGCTACGTGGACCACATTTGTTCCAGTGGGATGTACGTTCCTTTCCACACACCAATTGTGCGAGCCTGACCAGGCTGTTCTGTATGCCTTCCTGGTCCCAGGCACCTAGGCTTCTTCGATAATCTATTCAGCCTGGTACAATAATCCTGGCCTAGCCCAGGATCCCCTGAAATTGCCCACGCAATGTAGTCGAGGCTGCCTGTCTTCACCAGAGGATGACACCTCCCCCCCTTGTGGGGTCCCTCACTATTAGGTCTAACCTTGGTAGTGGTATTGCGTTGTCAGAAGCCATCTCTAGCAGGTCCGAGAACCATGCTTGACCCCTCCAATCCGGCGTAATCAGTACCATGGATACTTGCTGTCTCCTCACCTGCGCCAGAGCCCTCGCAATCATCGCAAATGGAGGAAAGGCATATTCCTTGTTCGGATCCCACTGGTGCAGGAATGCGTCCATCGCTTCCTCCTCCGGGTCTGGTCTCCAACTGAAGAAACAAGCAATTTGCCTGTTCAATCTCGATGCAAAGAGGTCTGTCCTGCATGGACCCCATCTCTCCATCAGTGTCTGAAAGACTCTTTCGTCCAGCTTCCAATTTCTGGCGTCCTTGAGGAATCCGGAGTTCCAGTCTTCTACCTCGTTCTGACAGCCTGGTAAATATTCTGCCGTCACTGATATCTCTCTGTAGGGAAAGGTGCCAAAATTCCTTCGCTATCACCGCTAACAGTCTTGACTTCGTGCCTCCTAGTCTGTTTATATATCGGAATGCTGACACGTTGTCCATCTTGAGGAGCACGCAGCATTGTGCCCTCTCTTGTGTCCAACATTTCACCGCAAAGGATCCTGCTAGGAGTTCTAGGCAGTTTATGGGAAGGGTCAATTCCTCTTCTGACCATCTGCCCCCTGTCGACAGATCTCTGCATCTGGCTCCCCATCCCCACCTGCTGGCATCTGATTCTATCACTAGGTCTGGGGATGAGCCAAGTATTGCCCTTCCATTCCAGGCATCCATGTGATGTAACCACCATTCCAGTTCCTCTTTTGCTTCTATAGAGAGGGGTATCCGTTGCTCGTAGGATGCGCCCCTCCTGAGGTGTTGGGTTTTTTATCTCTGAACGGCCCTGTAGTGTAGTGGACCCAGGAAGATCGCATGAATTGATGGTGCCAGACGTCCCACTAGCCTCGCTAGCTCTCTCAGAGATATTGGGCCTCATTACGAGGTGGGCGCAAAGGGATACCGGGCACCGTTAAGGACATCGGTGCCGGTAATCCCTTTGCGCCTTATTCCGAGGTCCCTTAGCGTGTCCCTTCCGTAACGCCTGGTTTTGCCAGGCGTTATGGACGGGGCCCGTTAAGGGACTTCAGAGCTAATAACGGTACCACAATTTGCGGTACCGTGATTAGTGCCTTCCCCCTTCCCATTAAGCCCTATGGGGGCTGAAATGGGAATGGGGAATGGCTTTTTCAATGGGGATTTACCGGTCCCGCAAAGGTCGGAATAGACCGGTAAGTCCCCATTGAATGAGGGCGGACTCGGTACCGGTATTGGAGGTAGTCATGGCGCTAATAGCGCCATGACTACCTCCAACCTTGGAACGAGGCCCATTGTCTCTGCTAATCTGTTCCTTATCTCTTTCTTGATATTGTTTATTCTGTTCAGAGGGAGGTTTAACGTTCCATGCACTGTGTCTAACCTGAAGCCCAGAAATTCCACGTTCTGTTCCGTCTGTAGGCTTGATTTCTCCCAGTTTATTATAAACCCTAGTTGCTGAAGGAGGTCTAAAGTGACCTCTACATGTTCTTTGATCAGCAATTTGTCCTGGCACATTTTACAAATGTCGTCCAGATAAATGATCAGTCTGACTCCTCTTTGCCTGAGGAATGTTACTATTGGTGTCATCACCTTCGTGAAACACCATGGGGCCGGTGCTAGCCAGAATGGTAGGCAAGTGAATTCCCAAATTTGACCTTGCCACCGAAATCTCCAAAATGATCGTTGTTCTACTGCCATAGGTATGGTCAGGTAAGCACCTTTGAGATCTATCCTGGCTAGCCAATCCGCTTGCTGTAATATTTCCCTGAGGGGGTGTATTCTCTCCATCTTTAAAAGTCTGTATATTATAAAGATGTTCAGTTCTCTTAGATTTATTATCGGTCTCATCTTGTGACAGCCTCTCACTAGGAAAATGTTGCTTATAAAGCTGTCCCTCATATATGTTGCCTTCCTTATAGCGCTTTTCCGTGCTAGTTCTCCTATTTCTGTGCCTAATAACTCTTTGTTTGCTGTGCTGAGCAATAGTGCCTTTGGCCATCTCTCCTGCCGTGGCGTACTTTGCTAATCTATGTGAAAACCCTGCATGGTGTCTAACACCCAAGCATCTGTAGAAATCATTCGCCATTTTTCTATAAAATTTGCTACTCTCTCCCCTACTGTGGGAGTTTGTGTCTGTGTTATCTGGGTTTGTACATTCCTGCTAACCTGCATTAGGTTGATGTTGGTTTTCTGTGTGTATCCACCCTCGCCCTCTTCCTCTTCAAGGGAAGAACGGGTTGGGTTTCCTTTCTTATTGCTTCCAGTGGTATCTGTCGGTGTGGAACCTGTTGTTTGAGAAGCGACTGGCAGAGCAGTCCCTGCCTCTTCCAGCCCTGCCAAAAATCTGTCTGCATAATACTTTTTTTAAGTAAGCCTAGGCTTTATCAATTGCTGTATCTAAATGTTCAAATGCAGTTAATTCTTTTAGAAATGTGTGTCTGAAGAGTTTCCCTTTGTAGGAAGCTGCCACTTCAGATGTGCCTAGCTCGCTGAGCTTGGGATCGATCTTAACCAGGATTGATCTTCTTTCCGCCATGATAGCACAATTGGCATTGCCCAGTAAACATATCGCTCTCTGGGCACAACCAGACAGTATAGCTGGAGCTATATCCTCATTCTTTTCTTTTGTTTCGTCTGCCATCTCCATGATTTTTGTAAGGGGCCCAATCACGTCTAGCATTTTGTCTTGGCATTAGAGCCGGGACCTGTCTAGACCTTTTTTAATGTCTTTAACGTACCTCCCCATGAATGTGACGATGAGGTCATCAATATCTGGGGTCTCTGATATGCCTTACGGCAGGTGTGGTCTTGGGCACTCTGCTCTCAGCTTATTTCTGGCTTCTTTTGCCAGTGGGGTTCTGAGTCTTTTCTTTATATATGCCGCTATCTTAGTCGGAAGTTCTCATTCTGAGGAACGTGGATGTATCAAGGTGTCCGGGTCAAACTCGTCCCCGGCTTCTTCCTCCTTGTCTTCCGTTTTCTTTTTATTGGAAGCTCTATTACTTTCCTCTTTTTCTGAGGATATAATTTCAACTTCTTCTAATGATTGACTCCCACAATCATCCTCATCGTATCCCTCTGAACTGTCAGCGGTTGCAACTCACCATCTGGCTCTTTATTTTTTCAGCTTACCGCCTTTCTCTTGCCCTTTCCTTTAAGTGGCGAGCCCGGTGGGTCTTGACCTTTTTGGCCTTGCAGGCTTTCTTTCTTCCACCTTTCTCTATTGGCCTTGCAGGCTTTCTTTCTTCCCCCTAGTCCGTGACCAACTTTCCCTCTAAATTCTTCCATCCCTTTGGAGAACGTTATCCAGTATTCCATGATTGCCAGCTGTTGTGAGCTGTGCCCCCATACTGTGTCCCGGGGCTCAGTGTAATATTTTCCCCATGCTGGGTTGTATTCTTTTCTGGCTCACTTTTTGTATTTTTTTATTTATAGGGAGAAGTTTACAGCAAACACACAGGCAAAAGTGTATTGTACAGTAAATGCATTAGCGATACACAACACAAATTGAGAACAGGCAACGCATTAATCATGGGGAATACAGGAGCTGCAAGAAGCATAATATACAAGAATGCATCTAAGAGACCATGGGAGAGTTACCACTAGATACACTTTCAGATTGGTTAATGAGATAACTGTTAAAGGCTGACCACACATTCTTGGGGATTGAGTGCGCTGGGAGCATTGTCAGGTATTCCTCCTCACAGGTGCGAGACCAGGTGAGGACACTGAGCCAAAGTCGGGGGTAGGGGGTTTTTACAACACAGTAGCACACATTTCTTGGCTATCATGCAGCTAATATCGAGAAATTTAGCCTGTCGCCTGGCATTGTCAGATTACCACACTCCAAACAGTACACCAGTGGCTGGGATCAATCACCACACCCGTGATGTTAGTAAGGGCCCCCAAGATCCCCTCCCAAAAATCTACCAGTTTATGACATGTCCAGAACATGTGCAAGTGGTCTGCACCCTCCTCTTTACAGCAAGCGCATGTGTGTGTGTGTCAGTACGAGCAAATCTGGAAATTCTGTGAGGAGTGTAGTACAGCCTGTTAAGTAGCTTGAACTGCATGAGGCAGTAGCAGACGTTAAGGGATACCCTTTTGGTGTGGGAGCACATTTTCTTCCATAGATGGTCAGAGATCTCAAGACCCAACTCGTCCGCCCACTCAATGCTTGCACAGGAGGGTCGGGAGGGGATCCCAGCCAACAACAATTTGTATAGAGAGGAGACAATGCTGCGAGTGCCACTCGAGTTGGCTCTGAAGGCATCTCTCGGGGTATCGGGAGGTTCGCTAGGGAAAGTGGGCCACATTGCACGGAAAGCAGCGCAAAGTCTGTAATACTGTAGCATTTCAAGTGCAGACCCGGTGTGGCCCTGTCTCCAAGACTGTTGGTCAATAAACCTCCCATCAGGGAAAAAGTCAGTTATTGCCTGGTACCGCAGAGCCGCCCAATGGCGGGCAAGAGCTGCGTCATATGTGGGTTCCAGCCCAGGGAATCTCCAAGCGAGAAGCCACTTGTAGTAGGGACACAAGCTGGCCATTGTGTTGAGGAGGCGGCCCCAAGCAAGCAAGGTGGCCGCGACTAGGTCAAATGAGGAGTCAGGCGTGTAGCCACGCTGGAATATCAGGGTCATGATGTTAGTCCCAAGTGCACCAAGTGCTTCCAGCTTGACGTGTGGACGGGTTAGAGAACTCGGGTACCAGTACGTGGCATATTGGGCCTGTGCAGCTATCCAGTATAGCATAAGATCTAGTGCTGTTAGCCCTCCTCTCTCGTATGGGAGTGCCAAGTGAAGCCATTTCTTGCGGACTGCGCCCGAATGCCAAAGAAACTGTGCACAAGCTTTGTGCAGGCTCATGAAATATTGTTTCCCAGGCCCTATAGGTATGTTGCAGAAGATGTATAACAGTTTAGGGACCAATATCATTTTGATAAGGGAGAGTTTCCCGGCAAGTGACAACGGAAGGGAGCACCATCTGTCCATTTTAGATTCGGCAAGTCGGGCAACAGCTACACAATTGTCAGCCAGAAGAGTGGACCCATAGAGGGACAATTGGACACCTAAATATCTAATACTGCCGGAGGACCAGTGAAGTGGATATTCAGAGACAGGTTGTGTGGTATTTGCGGTGAGTGGTGGAAAAATGTCTGATTTGGAATAATTGATTGTAAAGACTGAGCAGGTGTCAATGTGTGTGATGTCGCGCAGGATGGGGTCAAGGTGAGTGGTGGGATCCCTGACGTATAATAGCACATCATCAGCGTTTAGGGATATGATTTCAGGGGTATCTTTCAACCGAACCCCTCTCTGGGTGTGTCGTGCTCTGACATGGTATGCCATGGGCTCAATGACAAGTGCGAAGAGTATCGGGGAGAACGGGCAACCTTGGTGGGAACTCCTGAAAAGTGTGAATATCGCGGAAGTCAAAGAATTAACCCACACCCTGACAACCGGGTCAGTGTACAACAATTTAATGTAGCCATTCATGTTGGGACCAATACCCACAGCCTCCAGAACCAGCCACATATATTTCCACGAGACCATATCAAATGCCTTCTGGGCATCAAGTGTGACAGCGATGGCATTAGATTCCTGGTCAATTCTGGTCATTACATTGAAAAGCCGCCGGATATTATGGGAAGTGGACCTCCCTGGCACAAATCCCGCCTGGTCCTCATGTACCAAATGAGACATGAACGGGAGGAAGCGGTTGGCTATCACCTTAGCAAAAATCTTGGTGTCAATGTTCATAAGTGACAGAGGTCGGTATGAGCCACACATCACTTTGCTTGCCTGATTTGTGCAGCACCATTATGACAGCCTCACACAAGGAAGGGGGGAGGACGGCGAGGCAAAATGGTTCATCCCAAACCTCCAGGGGTCTGGGGGCAAGAATAGCGACATGTTCCTGGGAAAACTCAGGAGTGAGGCCATCAGGGCCGGGCGCCTTGCCCTTCGGGAGGCTAGAGATTGCCTCAACCAACTCATCCAGTGAGACCGGGGAATCGAGTTGATCCCTGGTGGAGCCAGAGATGAGTGTCAAGGGGATATGGGCGAGGAGATCTCTCATGTGTTGCTCACTATGTTCTGGGGGCAATGCGTAAAGATCAGCGTAAAAATCCATTAAAATCTCCAGTATTCGCTGGTCTGACCATTGTGGTGTACCCTCAGCGTCTTTAATGGACACAATCTGGGTCTGACCCCACTCCCCTCTCGTTAGCCTGGCTAGTGTTTTCCCGGGTCTGTCACCCTCCCCGTTCCTGCGCGCAGCCTGTGGGCGACTGAAATAGCAGACCTCCCTGGCGGCATGTGCCTCAAAGACACCAAGTTCCTCATTGATTTGCGCTAGTTTAGCGGGGTTGGCAGCGGTGACTTAGTCCCGCTCCAGGTCATGGAGCTTGGACTCAGAACGAGTAAGGTCATTCCTTATAGTTTTCAACACGCCAGCCTCCCTGGAGATGGACATCCCTCTAATATATACCTTGAATGCGTCCCAACGGAAGCCAGCGGTAGTAGACTGTGGGGAGTTACATTCAAAGAAGGTCACGATGTCAGTCAGTATGTCAGCCTTAAATACTATGTCATGGAGGGAGCGGATTTGAAACGCCAGGTACTACAGGTAGGAACCAGCGATCCAAGTTCCACAGAGAGGGTAACAGGTGCGTGGTCGGACAATGTACAAGCTCAAATCTGAGCCTCACGAACCTTGCCAATAAGGCCATTGGACACCATGAAAAGATCGATTCTAGATTAACTATCGTGTACGGTCGAGTAATAAGTGTATTCACGCAGGTGGGGATAGAGAGCCCTCCAGACGTCATGAACGTTAAGCGCAGCACTATGTGTGTGTAGGTTGTGCGCCGCTCGCGATAGTGCCCTGGGTTCCAATCCTGTTCTATCCAATTTGACGTCGAGCACAAGGTTCATCTCACCCCCCGCAGATAATCTAGACCCCCACATAGCCTAGTAGGATTGTGACCACAGTATCGAAAAAATCAGGGGAGTCCACGTTAGGGCCTTAGGTATTCACCAGGAGGTATTCCCTATCCACCAACATGCAATGTAGTATGACGTACCTACGTACCTACCATCAGGGTCAACGTAGCTCTTTAGGAGAGTGAATTTGATAGATTTGTGGACCAATATCAATACCCACCTTGCCTGTGTGGAGTAAGTTGTGTAAAACCTGTTAGGTCCCCAAGATGGTGAGATAGTGGTCGCCAGGTGAGTCCGAGCATGCGTTTCTTGCAACATAAGCATTTTAATATCATGTCTCTGAGCATAAGCGATAATCTTGCGAGACTTGGTGTAATTGCCCAGGCCCCGGACATTCCAGGACATTAATTTAGTGGGCATCTCATAGGGCTAGGGTACATCCCAGCACGCGTAATCCAGTATGCATCTCCCACTCACGTCATTCCCATTATGCTGTTTCACCCCTGTCATTTTGTATAAATTCAACCCAACCACACCCCCTTCACCACCCAACAACAACAGGCAGTGCCCTCACCCACCCCCCACCTGTGAATACCGACATCCCCCCCAAACCAAATGTCAGCAGACCCACCACAACTCGGTCCAGCAACTCTATGGGCCCAACTGGGGCCAACAATCAATAACCCCTCTAGATTGTGTCACGGCTCGCTCCCTTCGCTCCCGTTCCTGCCACTTGGGGGCATGTTTTGGGGTTTATTCCCTACTGGACATTTCCTCCGAACCTTATGCTACAGTTTTCTGATGAATTGGGAGCGCTAAAACCTTATTTTCCAAGTTACTTCCCTTCCGGATCCATTCCAGGTTTTTGGCAGCCAGCATGCTACTTTAATCAAATGACTATGCTTCACCTCCTCCCTTGCAGGACAAGGCTGGGTGGAGGATAGGCAACACCTGTGGCTGCAGGTGCAGCAGGCGGCACACCTGAGGGGTGTGCTCGTTAAGCAGCTTTAAAAGCCTCAGTTTGCTTCAGTCCAGCGCTGGTCATTGTTGCAGTGTTCCTGTTGTGACTGGTCCCTTGTTCCTTGTTCGTAGCTTTTGTGCCTAGTTCCTGTTTCTTGTTCCTCTGCCCTGGATTTCGGATTTTTGTGCTTAATTGATTTCTGCTTTCTGGATTTCCCTTTCTGTCTTCCTCTGTCTGCAGGCAGCCTTTCTCTGTGCTTTACCCTTTGATGCTGCCCAATTTGCCTGTGTTCTCTGTTTCTTTGTTGCTGTCCTTTGCTACTGAAAAACTTGATGCTTTAGTCTTTTCCTTTATAGATTTAGCTTCCTGCCTTAAGGTTTCCTTTTGTGATATCATTTTCCCTGCTCCTGATCCTTACTTTCTATTGGGATCCATTCAATGTTTTCCATCGCACTTCTGCATTTATTTCCCATTGATTATTAGGTGTGGGTGTTATTGTAACTAGTCCCAGTGTGAATGCCCTTTTGTTTTCCTCACTATTTTATAATCACTATTCCTGCTTGCCCCTTGACTAGGGTCTTATGTATTTAGTTTCCTGCACCCATTGCTGTTATAGCCTTCAGGGTCCCTGTTTGATCAACTGGGTTCGTGAGTTTACTGACATTCAAGTGGTCTTTCCTGTCCTCGTGAGTACTGTTTCTAAGTTCCTTATTCAGTATCATCCAGAGTGTCAGCTCACAGATCCTGTCCTTGCTTGCCCTCTACGTGGGCTTAGCGCTGTCAGTATCTGTAATAGCATAGTGGGTAAGGAGTTTGCCGACTTTCCTTTCAGTCATAAGGAGGTTCTAAGTGCTTATCCCACATCCCTTTTCATATATTGGTATTATTGTTTCACTCTATTTGTACTCCTGGGTTTTAGTATACACAAGTCTTGGGTATTGTATGCACATATTTAGATTCAAAGTTGTACACTGTGCGATTCCGTGCACATTGCCTTCTTCCTTTCTTAACAGATTGGCCGTTGCAAATGCAGTGCGGTCAACGAAGTAGGAGCAATGAAGTACCAGAGCGGTACATGTGCCAGCAGTGTACATAACAATCAAACATTTTCATTTTGCCAGTGTGTGCAGTAAGGAGAGACGTAGGTAAAGCATGAGTACATTTGGACTATCAGTTCCAAACAGTATAAGAGCAAGCCGTCTAACCACAGGCACAAACATAATCTCTGTCACAGGAAACCTAATGGAGTAATGATCAGGAAGTGACAGAGAAGAGGCTGATAGCAAATGTACCACAACTCACAAGAACCAAGCAATTTGTCGTAGGAGAGCCAGTGCGGCAAGCAATACCATCAACACGCTAGTGAACGAGTATCAGTGATCCAACGTGGGTAATACGGAGACAGAACAAGCCATTACTCAGTCATTATCCATGAGGTCCTCAGCTGGATTATGTAGCAGTATCTGCACCTCTATGAACTTCACTGCCTCCTCTGGGACAGTAAAGAAGTACAACTTTTCTTTATAGGTGAACTTGAGTCGCGCCAGAAACAGTATTGCGTAGGGAATATTGCGCTCTCTTAACACTGAGGAACTGGCGCCTTTCCTGCTGCAATCCTACAGAGATGTCGGGGAAGATCCTGATCGTGTGGGAGCCAGGGCGCAGTTCACCCTTTTCCCGCGACAGGCGGCGAATAAGATCCCTGTCTCTATAATTGAGGATCCTGCCGATGACAGGCCTGGGGAAGTCTCCGGGCTTAGACCGTGGGGATAGGGCCTGGTGGGCTCTCTCAACAGTGAAAAATGGGGACAGGTCGGGATTGTCAAGCAGCTCCTTAAGCAGGTTTTCAACTGCCAGCTCCACGCGGCCATTAAGAGCGTTCTCCGGGACCCCGATGTTTTGAACGCTATTCCTGCGAGATCGGGACTCCAAATCGTCACATTTTGCCTGCACCGCCTTCATGTCACGGGTCAGGGAGGCCAGGGAGGCGGTTGAAGGGTGTGCAATCCGTCCTCATTGGCGCCAATTCTGGTTTCTGCCTCTGTGATCCTGGTCCCAGCCTGGTCAACTAGTGACTTAAGTGAAGCGACGTTAGCATTAATGTCGTCCAGCATTTTGTGGAAGGAGGCAAAGTGTTTTGCCATGGATTCCATCATCGCGGTAAGGTCCGGGGTCGGTGTACCCGTGCGTGAATCAGGCTCTTCCAGGTTGGATGATGCATGTCCCTGCTCTGGCCTAGGTGCTGCCTTAGTGAACTTATCCATGGCCCCTACTTTGTTAGCACCATGGGATCGATTAGACATGTTCTGTGCAGTTGGGGGTGTGATGGTACCCAGATAAGTGGTGCCTGAGAGTGGTATGAAAACAGTAGCCCAATCCAAAGCAGATGGCGCACAGCGGCTATAGCAGGGGATGATGAGGGATCAGAGGGGAGGCACAGGAGGGCGACAGCGAGCGTGGCCGTAAGGATCAACAACAGGAGTGCAGGTAGGAGTCTTACTGTGGCAAATCAGCCAGAACAGCCATCCAACGCTGAATGTGTAAAGGCAGGGGTGAATCAGGCCACAGCGATGGGAATGGAGCAAGCGATAGTGGCAGAAAGGAGATATGTGTGCAACCAGTTCACTGCATCCGGGGCGTGATTATAAGAACTTGTGGTTGCCAACCGTCCAGCAGCTTCACACAAAGGACCCAGGGCACAATAGGATTGAGTAGGAGAGCAAGGTGAACAGATTGCAATTGATCCCAGCTTATTCAGCGATGCACCAAGAGTGCTACAAAAGGACACGATCCCGCCAAAAGCGAGGCAGTAGAGTTGGGTACCACTGGACCAAATCAAAAACTGACATAACATCTAGACGATGCACCTGTGTATGGGTGAGACCTGAAAAGCATTGTGCAAGGTAGTGTCTAGTAGGAGTTGCAGAGGACCAGGGCAGGGCCAGATCGCTCGATGGAGCCAGATATTGTGGGCACAGCTCAGCAGGGTGCAAGGAGCGCCGGAGGGGACCAAAAGAATTAGGAAGATTACGGGGGGGGGGGTGGAGCAAGGGCTAGCGCAGGGCCAGCACCCAGGCACTCGCGGCACATAGAGGTGGTCTCCCCCCAGCTGCTCACCCGCACCGATGATGAGACAATTCCAGCCGAAATCTAGAGGCGCGACCACAGGGCTCCGGGAGCGCTCGCAGGAGAGGGCTTGGTTGTAGGATACAGAGCAGCTGCAGGGATGGAAGTTCGCCCCCCCCCGGGGCCGATGTGGGCTGGATGGAGGTCCGATGAGGACCGGGGGTCAGAGGAACAGTATGGACGGTCCGCCGCCTCAGGAACCACTCTGCCCCAGGCACGGGTTGCCACCAGTGCCGCAGACGCGGCGAATGCCGGGTCTGCAGCTCCAGACGGGCTAACAACAGAATGGTGTCGGCCGTGGGGTGTGTGGCGCTGCCCGATGACGGGCTTACGCGGCGGCGTGACGTATCACGCCGCCGCGCTGAGTATAAATAAAGGGGGCGTTCCCGGCCGCGGCAGAGCGACCGGGAAGCCCGAACACGAAGGACTGGTGTCGGCTTGACTCCTTCATGTGGTGGGGGCTTACGGGACCGCGTGGGGGCTCCGACCCGCCCCCAACAGTGGCGACGAGTGGTGAGGGAGACCCGGGCCCGGCGGTATAATCTGTGGAAAATTAATTTTTGTGAATGAAGCGGAACGGACCTTCGTTTCGTTTCATGCCGGGTCGCGGGACGCACACGCGACCGGCGGCCATTTTGTCTTGGAGGCCGTGAATCTTCACGAGGCTCCGGTTTGGAGCGTGAAGTCAACACGGGCCTAATTTTTGGACACATTCATAGCAGGAGCTCTACCCTGCACGCCCATGTCTGATTTGTGGGTTTTAACCTGATTTTGGGTCTTTTACGTCGTGTGAAAGCCAGGAGAGGGCTTATATGACAGGGCCTGTCTAGGCCAATCCATCACTTTTGGCTCAATTTTTGGAACTTCCAAGTCCTTTGGATTGCGGCAAGGGGGATCCACTGTGTTCTCTTTGTCCCCTTCATCATCAGAGTGCCGTGGGTTTTTCTTTGTCTTCTTCATCATCAAGCTTGGCTGATCTGGGGACCTGAGTCTTTTGTACATCCACTGGTGCCTCGTCCGGAAGCCTCCCCGTGGTGGAACTGTTCGTGTACCCGGGAAGGAGGGGTGAGTCGCACTATGATGGTGGGTGTCTGAGTTGCGGCCCTCAGGACAGTAGGTGGGGGTGCCTGTGCGCTCAAGCCCATGGGTGACTCTGAGGATTCGGACAGTGGTGGTGCAGCAGCGTCCCTTCCCTGCGATCGTGGCCAGGCAGCGGCTCAACAACAGGCCGCCCTACCTCCGGTGATTCAAGTCCCTGCAGGACCGCCACCTGGACAACCAGGGTTTCCCATCATGGCTCAAGCACGAGCACCCGCGGCCCATGCCGCCTTGCAGCCCATTCCGGAATTCGATGCGTCGGGCCCACCCTCGAGCATGGGGCCCCGATGGAGAAGATGGGTGAGTCGCCTCGACATGTATTTCAGGGCTGCTCAGGTGACGGATGATGACAGCAGAATTGCCACCATGCTGTACTCGGCAGGGCCGACAGTCCAGGAGATATTTCAATCGCTTACTCCTATCAACAACTCTTATGATGCGGCCAAGGCGGCCCTCCTCGCACATTTCCTTCCCCTTGCCAACGTGGACTATGAGAGGTTCGTCATGCTCTCGGCGAAGCAGAAGGAGGAGGAGACACTGGACACTTTTTATGGTCGCCTACGCCGCCTCTCCCTCGGTTGTGCATGGGGGGATGCAGACGACATGATACGCATGATGCTAATCCAGGCATGCTCCTCCGGCAAGCTCAGGAGGCAAGTCCTGAGAGAGCCGGGCATCACGCTGCCCCGCATACTGGAGCTGGGCAGGTGCCACGAGGTAGCAGAAGCACGAGCCAACAAGATGGAAGCTGGGTCTCGGTCGGTGAGGTCGGAGGAGGTGTGTGTCGTGTGGCGAGGTGGCCGAGGAGTGAGACGCCCGGGTGGAGGACCCCGCGACAGGGCAGGAAGAGCCGGGGAGTCGTGCCAGAAGTGCGGGTACGACCTCCCTCACATGACAGAATGCCCGGCGGTTGGAAAAACCTGTGGGAGGTGTGGACTGGCCGATCATTTCTCGAGAGTATGTCGTGCAGCCATGCCGGTGATGGTGCCGAGAGGTCAGGCACGGACATGGACTCCGCGCCAGAGCCAACAGCCCAGTATTGCCCAGGTAGAACAGGGTGAAGTTGAGTCCCATCCGGAAGGAGCCGAAGAGGAAGACGAGGAGAACATCTTTTTTGTCTCAAGCGTGGGAATACTCAAAGGAAAAAGCCGGAGACAGCCGAGATGTGTGGTCGGTATCAACCACTCCCCAGTCCCGGAGCTCGTTGACACAGGCGCCTCTGTCAATGTGATGGCCAGAGGGCATTATGATTCTCTCAAACCCCTCCCAGGTCTGGTCGCACCAAAGGCCCGCATATTTGCTTTTGGGGGTCAGGAACCGCTACCGCTCGACGGTGTCTTCGTGGCAGATGTGGAACATGATGGCTCACAAATCAAGGCTCGGTTTTATGTGACCCCGGTGAGCAGCAATACCCTGCTCACTTGCGCAGCTGCGGAGGCCTTAGGTATCGTCAGCTTTGCATACTCCGTCCACCTGGAGGACATTAATGATCTCCTCGACAAATATGCTGCACTCTTCAGTGGGATCGGAAAGATGACGGGGGAACCAGTTCGATTACACATCGATGAGTCAGTGCAGCCCATCGCATTGAAACACCGCCGAGTACCATTCCATTTGAGGGAGCAGGTCGATAAGGAGCTGGACAATTTGGTGAGCCTGGATATCATCGAAAAGGTTGAGGGCCCAACCCCCTGGGTGTCTCCGATCGTGGTGGCCAGAAAGCCCAAGCAACCTGACTCGGTACGCATTTGCGTGGACATGAGGCTCCCCAACAAGGCAATCAAAAGGGAGCGCCATCTTACTCCAACGATCGATGATATCATTGCTGATGTTCAGGGGGCTCGAGTGTTCTCGAAACTGGACCTCCGAGCCGGGTATCACCAGGTCGTCCTTCATCCAGAGTCCCGGTACATAACAACGTTTACCACCCATCGGGGACTATATCGATACAAGTGGTTGAGTTTTGGAGTATCGTCTGCTGCTGAAGTGTTCCAAAACATCATCAGGGGCGCCCTAGCAGATCTGGAGGGCGTCCTCAATATCAGCGATGATATTCTGGTGTTTGCCAAAACCGAAGTGGATCACATGAAGAGGCTCGATAACACTCTGAAACTACTTCAATCGTTGGGCCTCACCCTGCACAGGGAGAAGTGTGAGTTCATGCGCCCCGCTATTGAATTCTTTGGCTTCATATTCAAGGAGGGGGGGTGTCGCCAGACCCGAAGAAGGTTCAGGACATCAAAGCGGCGAAAGCCCCCGAGTCTGTGACGGACGTGAGGAGCTTCCTGGGGATGGTAACGTATTGTGGGCGGTTCATCCCGAACTTAGCCTCGAGGTCTGAACCACTCCGGGCGCTGACCAAGAAGGAGTCACCTTGGCATTGGGGCCCTCTCGAACAGGCCGCCTTTGAGGACATTAAGGGTGCCCTCACAACAGGAGATACTATGGCGTTCTTCGACCCCGCCTTGGAATCGGAGATTGTGGTCGATGCAAGTCCTTTCGGGTTGGGGGCAGTGCTGACTCAAGTGGATCACAACGGGACTGTTCGACCTGTGGCATATGCGAGCAAAACGCTCACCGAAACGGAACAGAGGTACTCCCAGATCGAGCGGGAGGCCCTGGCAGTGCTGTGGGGCTGCAAACATTTCCGGCTCTATGTCTTGGGACGGCCAGTGACGGTGGTAACTGACCACAAACCACTGCTTCCGATTCTAGTGGGCTCATCGTCAAAGCCGCCAGCTAGAAATGAGAGGTGGATGCTTGCCCTCCTCGAGTATTCAGTCACCCTGGTGTATAGGCCAGGGGCCAACAATGCCGCGGACTACCTGTCTCGTCATCCGGGAGTAGGTGGGGGAGATGGACATGACACCTGCGGAGAAGAAGCGGACAGTTATGTACGAATGGTGGTGGAGGCGGCAACGCCAAATGTGATGTCCCTAGAGGAGTTGGAGGCTGCTGCGGCTGAGGACGAGTGTTTTCGAATCTTGAAGGACACAATGCACAACGGGTCTTGGAAGTCCATCCTCGGAGCTGTGTCCGGGCGCACGCCGGAAGCCAAACGAGCTCTGGAGCAGTTGTGGAAGGTGAAGGAGGAGTTGTCGTTCTCCGACTCAGGGCTGCTACTCCGGGGTGACCGGATCGTCATTCCACGGTCAAAGGTGAGCGATGTGATCAGTCTCGCCCACCATGGACATCAGGGCGCCGCCAAGACCAAGGCGCTGCTCCGCTCGAAAGTCTGGTTTCCGGAGTTGGAGAAAAGGGTGGACGACTTTGTGGCGGCATGCGTATGGTGTCAGGCGGCCTCTCCTCTGCAACGAGAACCTGCAATTGAGGCAATGCCCCGTGGCACAAGGCCCTGGGAGATCGTCCACGCCGACTTTGGCTCACCATCAGTGGGCACTCACTTCCTGGTAATAGTCGATGAACACTCGAGATACCCGGAGGTTGAGTTTGTCGAATCTGTGGCCTTTGAGCATGTGGTGGTGGCGATGGAGAAGATATTTGCGGCCCATGGCTTCCCCCACAATCTATGCTCTGACAACGGATCGCCCTTCCAAAGTGAGCGGTTCTCCGAGTTGATGGAGAGCTGCGGAATACAGCACAGGAAGATCTCCCCCCTGTGGCCCCGAGCAAACGGGGACGCTGAGAGACTGATGCGGACTCTGAACAAAACATTCCGAATTGCTCAGGGGCAGGGGCAATCCTTACAACGCGCCCTCTATCAGTTTCTGCGGGTGTACCGCACCACCCCACATGCCGCCACGGGAGTGGCACCGGCAGAAGCGTTATTCAAGAGGTGCCCCAGGGGACTGCTGCCGGAAGTTGGGGAGAAAGAACCAGGGGTCATCGATAGTCCGCGGGTAGAGGCTGAAAGGCGGGTCCGAACGGAACAAGAAAACCTGCGCAGGGGTCTCCGACCTCAAAGACTTGAACCGGGAGATGAGGTCCTTATCCGCAACCGACACCCCCACGGGAAGCTCTCGCTCCCCTATGAACCGGAGCCATTGGATGTAGTGGCAGTGAAAGGATCCATGGTGACGGCCTCGGATGGACGATCTGCTGTCACCCGAAACGTGAGTTTCTTTAAGAAGCTGGGTGATCCACGAACTGAAACCCCACCCGAACCTGATCCACCAGACATGCCTGCTGACGGAGGTCTCTGGGGAGAAGGACCCGAATCCCCAGTCCGGGGAGACGCGGCGGAAGGACGTCACGTGCCGGAGGTAGGCCGGAGGTACCCCCAGAGGGCTGGGCGAGGGAAACCTGCCTACCTCAGCAAATATGTTGTGGGACGCTTGATTAGTGAACTGGGGTGAGAAGATCTGGGTGGATGACATAAAAGGGGTTTTTGGGTGTGCAGTAGTGTTTATGATAGATGTGTGGTTTTCTGGTTAATAAAGTTACTGTTAATCTATGTTCTTGTTCCTCCCAGAAAAGGAGGAGTGTGGCGCTGCCCGATGACGGGCTTACGCGGCGGCGTGACGTATCACGCCGCCGCACTGAGTATAAATAAAGGGGGCGTTCCCGGCCGCGGCAGAGCGACCGGGAAGCCCGAACACGAAGGACTGGTGTCGGCTTGACTCCTTCATGTGGTGGGGGCTTACGGGACCGCGTGGGGGCTCCGACCCGCCCCCAACAGGGTGCAGCCCTCACACGTTGCCGATGATTGCAACGGTGATCGCCCAGGGGCATGTTGAGTCGGGTCACCCCGATGCAGCTCCGATAGGCTCAGGAAGGCAGTAGGCGCCAAACACAGCCCGCAGCAGCGCTGAAGCAGGGATCCCACGCCGGCCAGTTAGAGCGGGCTGACAGCAGGGGCACTCACATGGCAAAGACTCCAACAGCCGTAGTAGGGCGCAGGAAGTCCGATTTCATTCAGGATTGGGGCAGCTACCCCTGCAGGCGGACGCACACAGTGGCAGGATCAGTTGACAAATGATAAAGAGAACCGCTGATGTAACCGGATATGTGTTGATCTCGCACCCCCTCCCCTTTTCTGGCTCACTTGAGCTCTTCCCTCTTCACTTGAGCTGGGCATTATTATACTTGACTGGGGACAGATGTGCCACTGTTAGATAAACCACAGGTATCTTGGGCCAGTACCCCTCCGTTATATATTGTTAGGGCAGAATATAAATTATTTAACGCTCTGGAGGCTATCCAATACACTACTAGCCTCTTTTAGGCTGACTTGCCTTCTTTGACTACTAGCTGACACTGTTCTTTTAATATGCATTGACCAGCGCTGCTTTATCCCTCACACGCTTCGCGCCCTGTTTTCGGGGAACCCTGCACACTCGTACGCACGCTGTAACATGAAACAGCTGATCTCCTCAGAACGATCCGATCGTTGAGAAGACAGGATAATGATTTTTGAAATATAGAACGCTGCGTTCTCCGTCTCGTGTCTGTGATATGGAAGTGTAACTGAGGAGCACTGGAACCTTATTAAGTCACTGCCATGCTCCTCGCACTTCCGTGACTGTAGTGCCCCCTATGATAATGATTACTGCCAGAACTGTTTGTCCCATCGCAAACCGTCCGGAATAAATCAATACAGTAACACTGAACTCTGCGGATGTGTACCGCTATCACAACGGTAAACGCTGCATACTATCGCGCGCTTTATAAATTTATTACCAGTAATTCACATAAATCCATAATCACATTAACCATAAAAGTACTTAACTGGCTGCCCGAGAAGCAAAGAAAGAGGAGAAATCAAAATGGTGGACCAGATTTATAGGGATGTACTATGGTGATTGGTGGTTAAGGTCACATGTTTGAAGTTCAATAACATATGAACTACAAAAGACTATAAGCGCATGGCATAAATGCCAACCCTCCTTATTTAGGCGGGAGTCTCCCGATTTTTAAATTAAAAAGATTGCTATTTTTTTCTTACTCCCGCTTGAAATAATTAAAACCCCAATGCAATTCTATAGGGAAATTCCTTCGTCCTGCTTTTGGGAGCAGAATCTCCCTCCTAGGTGGTCGAGAATATGAGTTTGTTCTCATTTGTAAGTCATTGTTGTGTTTTGATGATGCAGCTCGAACAGTAAAGTTGTGAGAAAGCATAATACGAGCCTCCATGTCTTGCTTCTGAAAGCCCACATAAGGCCCCATGTTGGTACTCGTCATGGTCAAGATCTTGTTTGCGCGCTAAGCGCGAAACGAGACGGATTTGCGGCAGAATAGGAGAGAGGCAAAGGAAGACAGTCATACCTCAGTGCTCCTCTGCTATGAGGGATTCCAGCTCTCCTGTGGCGTCTCATAGAGCCATAGCCCCTGAGAACTGGAGTGTAACACCAGGGATGAGGACAGCAACCTTTTAGTTCCCCTGAGAGGTAGAATTGTTCACGAAAATGGGGAGCATGACATTTCCCCAATCAATTGCATTGGGGTTAGGGATATTTGTAGGTGGGAGACAGTAAAAAATAGCAACTTTTTCTACAGGATAATCGGGTGTCTCCCATACATGCCAACATTCTGAGCAACCAGAGAGGGAGATTTCATGAGAGAATTCTGGAGAAATTAATTTCCCCATAGGAATACATTGAGGCTAGAATTATTTTAGGCGGGTGAATGTGAAAAATAGCAATATTTTTCATTTCAGAATCGGGAGACCCCCGCCTAAATCGGGAGGGTTGGCATGTCTGGTCTCCCGCCTAAATTGGGAGGATTGGCATGTATGCATTAAAGGCCAAGCACACTTACCATGCAGTGAAGCCAACTGCTCTGGGCATCAGAACTGAACAGCTAGTACTGCCCCATCCTCACCCCTGGCATAGCTTTCAACTCACATGCTTTTGTCGGGTGTTATCCGCCTTGTAAACAGCTGACTCACCCGCCAAGCCTCCTGCACGCCCTTTTGTTTCAATGGGCTCTCACCCGCCAAAAACAAAATCGGGTGTTTTCACCCGCCTTTGCAACACAAATGGTTGAGAGCTATGCCCCTGGACTCAAATACCCCCTTATTACTCTTTATGTACCAGGTGTCAACAGTTTCCATCACGCAAGCGTCCTGTGATCATTGAAGGCGATCACACCCGTTAGTCAACTGTGTACCTACTTTAGAGACAAGAGGAGTCTAAAACAAAACATGCTGTGATCTGTGTCTCTTTTTCATAACGTGCGCTTATTTCTCTCAATAAAACATGCTTTAAACTGTGCCTCGTTTTCATAATATGTGCTTATTTAGCGCACATTGGAACGGGTTTGCATTTTCGTGGAAATTCAAATCTTTTACAAATAGTATAGCAGGGAAATCCCACCCATGTCACAAAACACCGTAGTGTTTACCTTCTGTAATAAAAAAAAATAAAAAAAAAGGAGGTGGGGCTTGTTGGCGCAGTCTTTAATACATATGGGCGGGGCGTCGCGTGACACACATTCCCGGGTTTTCCTTTTTGAAACGCAGGTCTGCTCTGTTGTAAGGTGGATGCGTAGCCTGGACCGGTAGAGTTTAGGCGAGCAGAGAAAGAACGAGACATAGAATAAAGAAGACGTATGTACCAGGAGTCTTCATATATATTTATATATAAAGTTCTAAGAGGGCTGGCCTTGCTGTGTCGCTCGGGACCTGGTCCTTGTGCCCGAACACGGGATGCAACATAGCAGATGACGGTGTATGTCCAACATGGCCGCCAGTGTATTTGGTTGTCGGGTAGTAAAACTGTCCTTTTATTGCTACTGTGTTTATCGGAGTTCGATGGGTGTGTCCGTTTTCTCTTTTTTAAAAGGCAGCGTCAAGTTACTACTTCCGCTTCAAAAGTTTCACACCACTTCGAAGCTCGTGATATTGCTGCTACAAGTTGCTCGTTTCTTTGTTTTAAGTGCGCACGCGCAATGGCTGATCAAGGTCTCTAAGTGACTTTTTTTTCTATTAGTGCGCGCGCAGTCTCAATCTTTCACGTGTTGTAGACGGCCTATCAGTGCGCATGCGTTTTAGTACCGGGTTAGGGATCATTTGGGAATAAGAGTCTAAGACCTTGATAACGATTTAGAAAAGGTTTTTGTAGTCGCTCTGAAGCAGCAGCGGTGAAGCGTACGGAGACTGACCAGTCCCTGGGGGTGAGTGTGTCCACGTTGGTAGCAGAGAGAAGATCTGCTGGGACCGCGTGCTGTCTCGTTGCCGTACTGCAGTGCGCATCCCCAGCCCATCTGATGGATTTGACTGGTATAACGGCGCGCCCCCGTCTCTTCCTAAAATGTTTATAAAAATAAAGTCCGCGCCCACTGTTTGCGCATGCGCGGCGGGGAATTTAAAAAAACATTTTATGTGGATGTCTGGTGGTGGCCTTTTGGAGGGATGCTAAGAATGGCGGTTGCTATTTCACTGAAAGTTAACCTGCAAATGGTATATGACGGGGTGGGAGTGATGGGCAGTTAAGATGCGTAAGGAAAAATTGGGGGTTTGTAGCATTGTACGGAGAAGAGGGTGGTACTGTAGAAAAGGAAGTGGTATCGAAGGGGAGGCTATGCAACAAAGGGTATGTGGCGATAGTGTGTTCCTGGAGTGCAGGGGGTTGTACTGAGCAATGATGGTGGGTAACGGGAGGTGTATTGGGGGGAGGGGGATTGTGGCGTGGAGAGGGTACTGAACATGGCGTGCGTGTAAGGAGACGAATCGTGCGAAGAAAGTTTTTTTTTTTTTTTAAGACAGTGGCACACTTTACTGTGTAATTAGTTATTCGTGTTAACTGCTTATTTTGGATGTTCTACTGTTATGTTAACTTGGACCTCGCACCGCTACCACCCGGGTGCAGTGTCCAGGCGCTCACGCGGCTCTGCAAGAAAGGCAGATGGGGTTGGTTAGTGAGGGTAAGGCGATAGGTAATAATGGTGAATGCTGTCCAAGACATTACAGCCTTATCTGTGTGGTGTTTTCATTATAAAGGCCATAGGGCAGATCAGATGAAAACGTTGGATACAGGAGAGGGCACAATTTGGGTAACGCCCCAATTAGAAGGAAACGCATACTATGAACTGCTGTAGTACTTTCGTGCTCGCTTCTGGCAGAGATTTAGCTGGAGTTCTCCATGTGTGCTAATCTTCCCTTAGAGTGCTGCGTGTCTGTGCTTTGATGGTTTTTATTTGTGCATTTATAAAGGTGCGCACAGCCTGTAGGCGTCTATGCGCTGTTTCAGACAGTGAGAATAGAGGGTAAAGGTAGAACTGGAGACTAAGCCGAGGTGTGTTGCGGCAGCGTGAATTGAGGGCCTGACATTGATAACTGTTGTACAGAGCTTTCTTGCTTCTCCCATGTCGTATGAGAAGCTTCCATATATTCCCTGATTTTAGTTAATGCTGATAATGGAAATGATCAGGACCGAATATAGCGAAATGAATCAGCTAGTTATTCATAATATTAGACCGTTTGAATTTATGTGGTTACCCTGAATGGAAAATAATAGCGACCAAAGACGCAACTCTTTAGGCTAGAATAATATGCTGTAGAGTAGAAGGCCTGGAAACCAGCGTGTTAGCTGGTTCTTTTGATTGATATTATTTCTGTAAATGGAGAGCCATGAAAGAACATTATAGTTGTAATGTAAGACATTGAACTCGGAGTATTTGAATCGCCCACATTGCCAAACCAGGGTGGAAGTAATTAGAAAAGCTTATGGTATTCTAGTTGCGGTCTTGCTTAATGTATAGATTTGGTTGGTACTGAAGGGAGTTGTGGCATTTATGGGGCGCTACCAAAGGGGATTTGGTATGCGTTAGGGTGGGGAAGGTACTCAAGGGGGCGGGGGCGCTTGAAGAAGGGACATGGTATGCAAGTTGGTCCAATGGTTAAGGGTGGGAGGCGGGGGAGTACTTGCAGTTTGTTTTATATTTCATTGAAGAACTGTGAGCGCTTCCAATGGAAATGCTGAATAAAGAACGCAACAGTGACTGACTTTTGCAGTGGGTACTTGCAAAAGGATGACGTGAAACTTGAGTAGATACCCCTCGAACAACTGGGCATCAATAAGAACGTGGATTCGGGGCCACCTTGACAATTACATGAGTATTGTAGCGTTTTATTTACAGTACATTGTAGTGTGGGGGGAAGACTTCGTAGTGGTGGAGTTATGTGGTGGTTGGGGGCCCTACTAATGGGAAGCTGTTAAGTGGGGGTTGGAGAGGAGGCTCTACTGATGGGGGAAGGTGGTAGTAAATGGGAAGGTGGTTACCCTGAATCAGATAATGTATGAATTATGGCAGTTACAGGGGTAAAGGAACTGGCACAGAAGAGATGTTGTGGTGCTGGTGATTGGGGTGGCATAGAGGGAACACAACGCGGGGGTATTAATATGCAGGAACACTTCATTGGTATGACAAGTTAAAAACCTGCTTAGTCAAAGTAAACCTGGAGTAATAAGCTACGCATTTCTGCTTTGATTGTGTTCGAGTTGTGCAAAATTGGTCTGTCGTGTTCCTGGTGAGTTAGACATTTGCAGCTCCTGTCTACTTTTGGGGCTATTTCCACTGAGACAAGGCAGTTGTCTTCAGATTTTCATATCTGTAGCGGAAAGTGAGTCTCGAATATCGTTGTACTGTAACTTGGTCTTGTATAGTATAGCGTCTGCCATTGTAGCGGCCTCTTGTGGCTCTGTGCATAACTGTATTTTGTATTTTATTTAGAATGCGCACCTAACCCGGGGGTAGCCACTGTGTAGTAGCAAGTGTTTCAACCACCCTCAGGTTACATCGCTGGCAGATTACCGGTTGTTCGTTAATCTGTGTCGACTGGTTTCTGTTTCCCGTTTATTAGTCAGCCTATTTCTGGTTAGTTTTGACTGGTTCTGAAGTCTTCACTCATTGCCCTCAAGCTGCGGTTGAGTTGTTCAAAATGTATAGCTAAGTTCCAATAAGACATTCTGCTGTTATATCACTTTACTTGCTATTATTCTACACTAATGCATCACATTCTATTGATACATAATTATATCGTTTGCATGTCTACAATGGTATGCTTGTCCTAATGCCATATATTACATTGTCATGCTAGTGCCAACACATCTTTAGAGTTTAAACCCTCAATAGGAGAAATTCATGTGTGGCTGGTAAATCATGGGTGATGGAGACATATACAAAATATATTCTGTAAAATGAGAACAACACGTAAATCAACTCAAAATACAATTTCATAATCGGTGACTATCAACTACATGGAAATATTCCATCAAAGGATTCGGAGGCCTACCTAGTGGATGACTACTGTTAAGTTCGAGTTGTTTTTGATGTGACTCTGAACCTTGAAGTGGAATATTTACATGGGTGTCTTTCAATCTATTTCAAAACGTAAGAATTGTAGAGCCCCTTTAAGAGGGCTGTTACTTCTGTTTCAGCGCCACCTGGGGTGCTGATTAGTCAGGCTGGAGCGGTGCATGGTTAAGCCCACCTCCCTGGCAACAGTTGGGTAGTTGTGCGACTTCACGGAAGTGGAACGACTTTACTATTTCAGAGTGAAGAGTTGGTTTGGTCACATGATATAATGGGCTTCAACTGAAGCCATGTACAACAAAATCTTTAACATGAATAGTGTGGAAAAATACAGCTTTTTTGTTGATGCCTGTATTCAAACACACACACTTCAGCCTATCACTTAAACTTAACAATTCCTTCCTTTTTTATACAGTTTGCTCTCCTCACCACACACTGGCTTGTGATTATTGGTTCTTGTGAGACCTGGTGTGCTGTGTAGTTTAGAATGGAGGTGGCAAGTGACTTTTTATGTCTGGCTAGTAGCTTTCAACTTACATTTTAACCAATAAGGACCTTTTAAACGTGTGACTGGACGCTGGATGTGGAGTCACTCGTGCTTATCGCTTACACATTATCGTATGACACATTTTTGTTGCATTTACAACATATCATTTTCCTCATTGAACGTAACTTGGTGATTTTCTGAGAATCGATAAATACAATTCTTACCTATTAAGCAGTGTTATAGATTTTTCTCCTTTTCATTGATCATTTTGTAAAATGTGAAGCATATGTTGCCCTTATTCTCCTCTCGAGTGCGTGTATGTTTCTTTTAAAAGTATTCATTTGATATCCTCGTGGATCATTTTGTTTTGCTAGAATATGTTGAGTAACAGAAACGTGCAAACTGTTTCAGTTCAGGAAATTCTGGCCACAGTACACTGACATGGGTTCATGATTCAAGGACTATTTGTATATGGCTGTTTTGCGCATAGGAGCTTGCTGTGTGAGCATGACACTGCTAGTAGCAAAGGACCAGTGTGTTTACCTGGCTGTACATGCTTGCTTTTACAAAAGACTCAAGGGGCTCTGGCGGCTATCCCTATGTTTGGCCACTATTCAACGTGGGAGCTGTGTGCAATAGTGCCCGCACTCTTAGTCTGGTGTCCTCTCTGGTCCCTGAATCTGTCTAAGCATGCAGGACCAGATTTGCTGTTCGAGAGCTTTACTCCTTACTGAAACAGTCAACACGCGTCGTTTGCCTCCACTTATTCTTCTGTGAAAGCTCTCTCAATCTTGGTGCTCGATGTGGGCTAGCAGCTCGTGCTCCAGGTGTTTTCCCTGCCAATTTGGACGCGTGAGTGGTAAAACCAGGGGAAGGAAGGTGTTGTGACTTGGTGTGCCGATCCATTTGAAACAGTTTGTGCTTTTCTCCTAAGCTCTATGCTCCCTTATTGGGGGGCCTTGACCAACGACCATCCATTATGGATGTGGCCTACTGGAAGCATGATTCTGAAGAAACAAGACCAAGCAGAGGAGAAGCAAATGAATGCTGCTGGGGGGAACAAGCATTCCCAAAACCAGTTACTGGAAAACCTCGAACTTCTTCTGCGACCAGAGACGACCTTAATCTGTGTCTTCCGCCCTCAGGCGGGCGGGTGTCTCTCGTGTCTTCAGAAGTGTCCCTGGAGCAGTCACAGCTGACCACCCACTTAAGTCATTGTTGGACCAGGCACTTTACTGGACGCCTGATGCTTGGATAAACCTCTGTGGCCCAGTAGCCTCTGCCTATATTGGTTGCACCCAACTGAGAAGTTGGGTCTTTCGAGCCTGTGCTTTAGTGCCTGCAACATTCGAAACTGCCTGACTGGAGTAACTGTACAAACTCGATATATATAGTTGGGAGTGGGCGGTCTACTCCAGCAGTGAATTTATGGCACAGTGCCTACTGTGGGAGATGGATTGCCCCAAAAGGAGCCCTGCACCCAGAACAATGATGTGAGAAATTGGCTTAATTCTGACTTGACTGGGGTGGTGGTTTTGTGATCTTTTTGAATCCATGCTTCTTTACACCTAGGAGTTCATGGATCATTTACTACTATCTCCTTCCTGTGACACTACTCTAATGGTACCACGGACCCAAACCTGTGTGTGAGGATGCATATCTTCCTTCTCAAGCTCTTCGCTCATCCTCATCCAACTCCCTCAGGGTCAGTCTCTTCTCCAAGCAACAAGCTCGTGGTAGATCTCTCTTTAGCAGGGGCCTCCCTCTGGAACAGCCTTCCCGCCGGTTCCGGAAGCACCTCAAAACCTTCCTCTTTGTCTCTGCTTTCTCTCAACCTCTCCCCTGTTCAATCCCTGGCTGAAACGGCACTGGTTACCTGGCCACCCCTTCTGATTCTCGGGCCCAGGCCCCGCCAGTTGCCCACCTGCACTGCCTCCCTGGCAACCCCTGCACCTGCAGACTGTTTTCTGTATCCCTACAGTCCCCCTACCCGCACTTAAGTCTGCACTTACCTTGCACTTGCCACCTGCGGCCGTTTTATCTCTTATTTTTCCTACTATCCCATGTACTGCACTTTCCCCTCTCCCCATGCACCACTTGCGCGATCTGAATGATACATGGCCTAGTAGGATCGTTTTTCTGTCAGCCCTTTGTCTCCCCCCACCCCCCCTTTCCTCGTCGCGCCTTGAAACACTTGTGTATAGGCCCGTTATAAATGCTATATCATACCCAGGCTCCTAGGAGTCCTCTACAACAAATTTTTTGGGGGGGAGGGGGGGTGGGGCGTTTCTTTTTCTTCGCTAAATTTGCACAGTTCTTGGGAGCTAAAGTGGCCGGTCAAAGGCTGATCTCTATTGCTGTATGCACATAATAAAATGGCAGTGTGGTCCTGCATAGAAGTTTATATCCCCAGGGAAAACTAGTTTAAAAAGCGAACAGTATATGACGTCTACGTACGTTCGAAATGTAAAAGTAAGGTATACTAATAACTTCTGCTACACATCACCTATTCATAACGTTAGTTTTAAATATTAGGTAGCCTATATCCATACCAAATAAGATTTCTTTCAAAAGTAAAGTATAACTGCAACTGAAAATGTATTGGCAGAAAGTGAACGCATGCATGGCGAACAATCCCATTGTCATCAACGAATGTGTGCACTGCAAGCACGGCATGAAAGCCCATCAATGAGGGGGCAGCAGACAATTGTGACGTGGACTTCATCTAGAAATCCCCACAAAGGGGGTCTACTGCTGCACAAAACACTCGTACTTTCAAATACATAACCATGTGCAAAATTGGTCTCCAGGCTTATCCATACAGAAGTGTGATAATGTTGACACAATTCATGCTTTGTGCGCATTAACATCAACACAGCTGTCAATCGGCAGGTTACTGCAGCATTCACTCCAATACACACAAGCACAGTTCACATGGACACAAAACCTCTTTTTAATCGGTGAGCGGTCTGCGAGTGACTGATACAGTAACACGTCTGCTAGCCTTTGCATTATTTTAATTTTATCAGTGTTTAATAATCAGGGTTCGAAATTGAGATTCGATCAGGAGCTAAAGCAAGTTTCTACCAGTTTAGACCATGAGCTACCAGAGAGGTTCCTTTAACGTTTTGTCCATTTGGTATGAACCATTGTTTAACTGTATATTAGATGTGTTCTAATTTTTCTTAATTAACATTCTCAAATACTCAGTTAATTTCACATTTGGAAAGCACCAATTGGCCTTAGGAGCTCCTGGTAGCTGTTGGTTTCAAGCGAACCGGGCTGTACTGTGCTAGAAGCAGGACCTAAATGGCTCCCTGCTACCCTCAATTTTGTAAGCAGCGGACCGTGTGTCACACCCATGTGCACGGCATGGTCAACCCCCCCCCCCACATACACCAGGCAAGTGTGTTGCCCCTGACAAATCTCACCGGCCTTACTGACCAAAATTCATGAGTTGTTTAACTGTAGCCTTTATTTGTGTATGCTTGAATCCTGCATTGTATGATCAGCTGAGCAGGAGCAACATGGCAGCATCCTCTTAAGCTTGCATGGTCATTGGGCTGTACCCTTTCTTTATTGGTCCATCAAAAAATCATGCCTATGAATATAAAATGCAACAAACAAATGCGAAAGCATTAATTGTTGGCTTTGCTGATGCTTGGTACATATAGGTCCAGATGATATACAATTGACTATCCTTTAGCCATTGTAAAACCTCATTTTTGACATGTTAGTTTTAGATTTTCAAACCAGTATTTATGGTGGCAATCCAATAATTTTTGAATGCAGATACATTTTTAGTGGTCTTTCCAACATGGCAATTGTGCATTGCGTCTTTCCAATTGTGAACCACTCACTGATTTGGAAGGACCCTAGTTGGTTCTAATGCACTCCCTTGTCTTCCTTTAACGACAGAATGTTGCTTATATGTCCCTGGCCTCCTGCCTCGACTTGCTCGTCTTAGCTGAGCGTACCGATGGAGCAACTGGATGTTTTGATGTAACCGTGTGCTATCTTGAAACAGTACCAATTGCACGGAGTGTAACCTGTGATTACGCACGTGCCCCTGACCTCACTGCAGCAAACACGTCTCTCTGCAGGGTAATCTGTACTCCGACAGTAGTAGCTCCTGTCTAGCCAGAAAATGCACTGTACTCTGGTCATCTGCCCTAGCTCTGTTTCTTCCACACCTAAGCCCATCCCAATATATACCGTAACTCCTGCTCACCTTGGGGGCCCTGACACACACAACACCCATACCTTGAGCCTCTCCACCTCTCCTATCCATCATTTGCACGTATCCACTCCACACACAACACCTCTGCATCACGTAAACATCCCGGCCCACATGACAAATTTCCAATCCTTACTTGAATGCTCCGGCCCTTTGGTTACAACACTTTGCAACCAAACCCACCCAGGCCATACCCATAGTAGAAATCTAAGGCTAGGCTCACGACTCCCCCCCCATGCTCACATCAACCAGACCTCTTGGCTTTATAGCAGAACATCCTGTAGCAACACCGTGTTGGTCACGAACTATGCTAGACTTGACACCAGACCCGGCCCCACACACTCACTGTCACGTACAGTCAATACTCCCTCATTGCCGCATACCGCGAATCAGCCACCATCAAATATACAGAGTGTACTAGCTCACCCCAGCCTACCATGCAGCATTCAACTTGAGACTCGCTACCAGATGCCACCATCGGTCCTCCCATCAGGTCCATACATCTAATAATAAATTACCAGAGCCCCACATTGTGACATTCACTGCGCAACTCTCTAACAAAATTGTCCCAGTGCCTAGGACGCACAGCGATCCCATAGACTTCAAGCTCAAGAGTGCGCTTATTAATACTCGCTCCCTCCCTGCTCACGCCCTAGACATCGCGGACTTTATCACAACCGAAAATCTCAACTTCCTAGCCGTTACCGAAACCTGGTTGCATGCGGCTGCCGGTCCGGCCTTGACCTTAGCCGTCCCTGATAACTATTCTATCAGGTGTGATGGACACCAATTAATCTAAGGGTGGAGGATTAGCCTTCATCTTCAAGAGTTCACTTGAACCCAGATCTATCCCCAACATACACCCGTCCGTAGAACTGCTGTCCATCAAATTACCTATCTCACCTAACCATACTGCCACAGTACATCTTACCTACAGGCCCCTTGGACCCATTGCTTTGTTTGCAGAAGACATCTCATCCATTCTTGCCACTAGTAACAAGCCCAACTCTCAAATTCTAGTGCTTGGCGATTTCAATTTAGGAATTCAGGATGAGAATGACTCAAAAGCCCTTGACCTTGCAAGCATACTAACTGACTTCGGCCTCACCCAGCATATTAAAGTACCTACCCACACCAAGGGCCGCACCTTTGATTGGGTATCTGACCAGAACTGCTCGCTCAACATATCAGTGACCCCTTGTTTTTGGTCTCATCATTATAAAATTATCTTCACCATCAACTTCACCCCACCTGCACTCACTCGCAACAAGAAAGACATTACGGTATTGAAACTTCTCCCACTTATAGTCCCACTGCTTAATAGGGCTACAACCACCTGTACTGACCCGACAGTCCTAGTGGACACTTATAATCAGGCCATTTCAAAAGCCCTTAATATCATTGCTCCACTTAAGCTACGTAAACAGAATACTCGACTCCTTCTTAATACCTGGTTTACCCCTCCTCTCCGTGACTTGCGCAAGAAGAAAATAAAAGCTTGAGGCTCAGTGGAGAAGCTCACCTTCACTCGCTAACAAAACAACCTAACCATTGCCGCCTCCTACCTACAAACATGCCATACTTGAAGCTGAAAAAGATGTGTATAACAAGCAGATACTGCTTGCTCAATCCAACACCAAGGAGCTCTATAAAATCCTTAAGGAATTAGAGACGCCTATAGCACTGTCAGACACCTGCATTCATGATACTGCCTGGTGCGCCAATATCCAAAAGGCACTCCTAGACAAAATTGTTAAGCCCCAAGCAAACATCAATACAAAAAGAAACCTCTCAGATTCAGCAGGCAACCTCCCTTCTTGCAACATCCCCACACCCAAACACTCCTGCAAACCATTCAGCTTCACACCTCTATCCATTGAGGCGGTTGAAAAGATTATAAAGAGACTCATGCCATCTAACTGCCAAGGGGACTCTTGCCTGGCCACTATTAAGGAAGCTGCCTTTGACCTCGCACCTTCATTACCTCATTCATAAATGCCTCGTTTGATTCAGGTATTCTACCAGACAACCTTAAGGGTGCTTGGGTCATGCCCTTTAATAAAAAAAAAAACACACGACCCGAGTAACCCGGTGAATTACAGGCCCATCACTACGGTGCCCTATTTACTTAAAACCTACAAATCCAGGACTACCTTGAAACCAACAACCTATTAGGGCTTAAGACAATCAGGTTTCCGTCCGAGACACAGGACGGAGACAGCACTGATTGATCTGAAAACACAAATTGAGGATTTGAAAGACGAGGGCAAGCAAGCTCTTGCTTCTCCTTGATCTTTCAGCCGCGTTTGATCTGGTTGACCACCAAATCCTGTGTCACCATCTCAAAATAGCGGCTCACTTCTCAGACGCAGCCACTTCCTGGATCAGATCCTTTCTAATAGCACCATGAGGGTCTTCTCCCCCTTTGCATCAGCTGAACCTGCGCATGTCCCGTGTGGAGTCCCACAAGGATCGTTTGTCTCTCCCACACTGTATAATGTGTTTACCAAACCACTCTTCGATATACTTGACTATCCTGGTGTCTCCTACACCAACTATGCTGATGACACCCAGATACTCATCCCTATCACTGGTGACTATGGCACCGATGCCAAAGCACTCAATACAGTCTACTCAGTCATCCAGGCCTGGATGGCACATCACGGGCTCTGTCTCAATGATGAGAAAACTGAGTTACTCATCTTAGGCTCCCCTTCCAAACTGACCAACCTTGACCAGGATTACAAATCCTTTATGATTGATGGCAACATCATTAACGTGTCTAATGTCACAAAAACACTTGGCATCTACTTAGTCAACACTGTCCCTTAACAGACAAACCAATGCAGTTGCATCGGCTTACACCTGCAAACTTATTACAGCTTGCAGACCCTTCCTGACAACTGTATCATCCTTGCAAGAGTTCTCATTTCCAAAATCAACTACTGTAATGCCTTCTACCTAGGGACAAGCCAAAGAAATCTTGATAAGCTACAGGTCTCTCAGAACAATGCCATCAGGGCTGCCCTCAACGTCCCTAGGAGATCACACATCTTGGACACGAGACGCAATTTACACTGGCTCCTAGTCTCGGATATCTTTGAAACCCCTCTCCCTAACTCACAAGGCCCAGAATAACTGGCCTCCTGACTACCTATCCAATCGCTTCATGATTCACACCGCATCCAGACCCTTGATCTGCCCAAGTATACACTGATCGTCCCTAGACAGTGGGGGGTTTGAGTTTCCCAGTCCTTGCAGCTAAACTGTGGAACACTCCCTTAGAACAGAACCTTCTGCCCAGACCTTCAAAAACAAAATCAAACTCTGGCTCCACGAACTCGATGCTGCCCCAGCTATCGCCTAATCTGAGGGGGACCGCATTAGGAAGAAGCTTGTTTATCTCTGTATGGATCTCCTTCTTGTCTCTAATGCAGGCAGTTTGCCTATGATGTACCCTTTCCTGTGGAAAGTGATTCTGTGTTAACGTTTAACTCTTGTAACCACCTGCTTCAAATGTATGCGCCCAGCTGCCTCAGGGCAAGGTGCACAATATAAATAAACAAATACAAATAAAAGATTACACTGACATTGTATCAGATCACATCACATTAGAACTGTTGCAATTTGTGTGTCCCTTCAGACCCATTTGACTGTTATATTAAAAATAAATGTTAACGTGAATTGACAGGCCACTCAGTTGCCACACTTGTAATGGACAGAGATGCTTTTTAGGATCCCCCAAATCAGGATTTAGAGAGAAGGGATATAATGGCACGTATCTATTGTACAGAATCCCCCAGTTAAGGTTGGTGAGCTTTCGGTTTTGGTTTAGGCAGTCTTGTTGACCTCTTGGCTAATCTTTGTTAAAGTAGAATGCTTTGAAAGTTGTGTATTTTCTGTTAAAAGAAATTGAGGCGACCCATATCTTGCCCCATGGAATAAAAATGCCCAAGGACTTGGGTTGCATAGTCCCATAGAAAGATCAGATTTCATATTGCGACACCTGTTGCGGGTCAGGTGTCGAAGGTTGTCCCTGCACAATACAAAGCATAACAGTGTGCATAGGGATCCTTATAGGTTAACGCACCTGGTGTGGTTAGGCCAACTTCGCAACGATTGTTTTTTGTGATGTTAGATATGAGGAAAACACTTAACTGAGATGCTTATCCACAAATGCGCAGTGGGATAACCATATTTACACCAGAGTAGAGGGCATTCTGCTTTTTAGTAAGGCTCAAGCGGTTGCACTACAGGACCTGTGTATGATTCCCCAGGCACATAGCTGTTGTTGGTAAGTGGTCGGTGAGGCTGCATCCAGCATATCCAAGGGCGCACCCGTTATTTTAAGAAGGCCATAGAGACGTCACTCCCATAACTATTGTAACTGAAGCAATTCTGGGGGTACTCCTATACAGTTGGTGCAAGGTTCATATTCTGACCGTGATAATTGTTGGGGTACACTGCAAGGGCTAGGTTGCAAGTGTCAGTGCAGCTGTTGCATGACATAAAACTGCCTCTGTTCACTAAATTGCTTGCAGTGAATGCCATTGCATCTGTCCCATCGCTTAATAGTGGTGTGTTTGTGCCCACGAGTCTGAGGGGCAGCAGCAGGTGCTCTCCTTGTTTTTACGTTTTAAATGCTATTCTTTAAACTATTTTTTTTCCTGGCACGAAGTCTTGCAGTTTATGCAAGTTTACCTCGCCTTCTGAAACTCCAGTATCCAGGTGATGGTACTTGAC
The DNA here is from genome assembly GCF_040938575.1 of Ambystoma mexicanum. Classification (NCBI taxonomy): domain Eukaryota; kingdom Metazoa; phylum Chordata; class Amphibia; order Caudata; family Ambystomatidae; genus Ambystoma; species Ambystoma mexicanum. The sequence continues at coordinate 235,901,412 of NC_090934.1, forward strand.
AGGCTCTGGTAATGTAGTTTGCCGGCACAATTTCTCTGGCTCTGTTTAAATGGCGTTCTGCTTGAACAGCACTTTATGTACCGTTATTGGTTTTCTTCACAAATGCGTACAGTGATATGTGCGGGGTCGCTTGACATTTAGTGTTTCTTCTATAGGTGGTGTTTTGTGTCTCCTTTTTTGTACCACAAAAGACCGTTTCTCCAGACCTGCCCTGTAAGCTATGTTGCCCCATAATGTAATTTCCAGTTAAATGTAGCGGTCGGTCCAATATTTTATTTGTACAATGTTGCTTTCTATCTACATTAGCAATCTGTGTACAAGGGGAAAATGCCAAGTACTTGCCACCTCAATTCTGCACATACAGCACACCATTTCTAACTTGCCAAGAGTCCATTTTCGCTAGACCAGTAATTGTACACTTTTAGCCCTTGAAACACTGAGAGACACTGATGTATGTTGCAATATACCCCCTAAGTGAATCTGTGACTTCTTACGCGTTTCAGACAAACTTTGTTCTGCCGAATCGGTGACCGGCAATGCCACGCTTGTCGCTTTGCTTCCCATAGGCAGAAAACGTAGGGCTAATGTGCATGAATAATTCTAAAATGCTTTATATGAAACCTTACGAAGGTGATGCAGGTTTTGTAAATCGGTAATGTTTTATTACAGTATCAGACGGTGCAATGCGGGCAAAGAAAACTGTGAAGAGAACCCTCTCTGTGGAGGAGAAAAGTGTATCTACGGATGTCAAGAAGACTAAAGGTAAGTGAAGACACCCTCCTCCACAAGCTATTCTATCTGTTATTTATATATCGTTGCACACCCAAAGGCCTTGGAACGCTGACGAGGCTAACGCAGAAAACACATACCCTAAAGCTGATGGAACCCGGACCTCATTAGTCTTTGCCTTTATCAAAGAGAACGTCTTCAGGCATTTCTTAAACTGAGCTAAAGATGGAATTCAGAGAGCAAGGTAATGCGTTCCATAACAAAGGAACCAAGGCATTAAAGCTGGTACCACCTTTACCTTTTTTTGGACGAAACGTTGAAAGTTCAGAAGGGCATCCTTATTAGTGCAAAGTTTGTCTAATAGGTGCCTTTTTAATACTACACCACACACTTGTAAACGAGGTTAGTGGCTTTATGTCGCACTGTGGTCCACAGGGAACCAATGTAGCTTTCGGCAGAACTCTGAGATCGCCTTCCTAGCCCACAAACTGCTCTAACATCCCCATTCCAGTGTCTTATTTTTTCCCATCAGGTGCCAACCGAAAGACTTGCGAGAGCGCTTTTCTTTTCAGGTAGATAAGAACGTATTTGCCACAACAGTTTGATCATGTACAAACAGGATGTGCCACATTTCTATCAGATGTTAGTTGTGATTCTAAATAAACTCCCACTGTTTTTACATGCTGGGAAACAGGTATGACGTGAGTGTTAGCTTATCTGCCTACTCGGTCTGTGTTTCTCGCATAGGTTTTTAAGTGACGTGTACAGGAAAGTATGAAAGTAGTTTGGGAATAGAACTTCATATAGGTTGTGGTCCATGGGACATTGCAAACTGAAGGGTCACTTGGTGCTATGACTGTAGTGGTTGCAGCAGGGTTTGAAATTGAGGGGAACTTAGAGACTGGTTGGCTTGACACCAGCTTCCATGAGCTTTTTTTGGCTCCCAAGGCCAGCTATTGCTGAACAAATAAATACCGTTGTTACATTACTGTGCATTTGCAACATAAATGAGCACTAGGCCACCTCTGACATTCAAATCATAGGGGGCGGTCAGACATAATGGACTCATTTTATGCGGAAGTTATATTTGTGGGATGCGCTGTACTAGCTCCCTCTTTTCTCCCAAGATGTATCTCGTGCTCGCTGGTTAGTGCTGGATACCCTGGAGCTGCATTTAGCTCCTGTAAGTGCTTAGGCCTCCTAGGTTAGGATCTCGACCGTAGAGTGCTTAAAGGAATCATTCCTGCGTGGGCCTCAAGGCTGGTTTTGCTGAAGAACCTTTAGCTCAGTTGGCGTGGGCCATCGCAGTGTGGCGGCTGAGTCACATGAGTGGCTAGTAATTTGTCAGTATCCTAGGTGGGGTCTAGAAACGGACCTCTAACCAGTAAGCCCTGCCCTTTTCATGTCCATTGTTAATTTTGAGAGGTTTCAAAATGTTTGGACCAGTGTACTTCTGCTTTAGTTTGCTACAGTGCTGTTTACTCTAAGATTGCATTAACAAACTAATTCTTGCACTGTTCGCCTCAGTTCTGTGAGCCTATGAGGACCAGTGGGACATTTACTGGAAATGTAGGTGGTAGTGGATATTGACCTTTTACATTGACTTGTTTGGACCAGTAGTGGCAAGTACACAGGTGGTTTTTCCCCCCCTGATATTACATTATTCTCCTGGGGATGACCACTGCAATCTTAAATTCCATCCCCTTTTCTCCATGCATTTGGGATACCTCACTGAATGGGATGGGACTGAAGTGTGGTGCAAAGCAGCATGGAATTGGGACTTTCTGATACCAGCTTGGGTGCACCATAGTCTTACCTCTGCATGGCACCTCCTCCCTGCCCAACCATCGATCTTCGGATGGGATGGGGTGTCTCAATGCAGTTGTGCCTAAAAGGCCCTTTGCAGCACAGGTTCTGAAGCTGCACTGGGGGCCCACAGGGCCTCTCCACTATTGCAGCCCTGAGGAACCCATTACTACTCCTGACACAGTGCTAAGTTAAACTGATAAAAGTGTAACATAACTGTAGCATGGAGACGGTTTCAGAATGGTTAGAACATCAAGGTTCCTGGGACATGTAGCACTTTGAAAGCCGTGTTATATGTGAAAGACAACTAACGGGCATATAGCAAGTTCAGACAGAATGGTCTACTGCTTAGTGATTTCTAGAGCTCAGTTCTACTTTAAGGTCATCCCCCTCCCCACCACACCCCCCCCGATCAGGATTTTTGGGCTTCGCCATTTACCCAGTATCTCAAAAGTCCTCCCCTTATTGGGGCTCGCCTTCTGTTACTTGCACTCCTGTTCCAGAAGACCCTTGCCCCGTTAGTCACTTTCCTGGGGATCAGTCTGTCTCTACCGTAGCACACCCCTCTGGGCTTACAGGGCTCTCCTCACTGAAACCCACCCCACTTCTGTGCTCAAGAGGGGTCCCCCTTTCTGGTGCTCTCCAGCTTTTTCCTTTCCTCTGCTCAACCCCAGCCCTGCCTCCGTTTTGAAGTCCTGTTCATCCTCCCATTGGCTGAGAAACTTCAAAATTGATTTAGTTTCATAGTCCAGGCCGAGGATGGAAACTTCCCCAAGGTGTTTACTACCTGAGGAGAGCCCCCCTTTCGTCACACATGATTTATTGGCACCCCATTGACGTCTCAAGAATCATGGATACGGGAGGAGTCTAACCTATCCATTTAAGCCAATTAATGGTACCCTGCACAAAAGCCCATTGAAAGAGCAATCTCCTGACCAGAAAGAAACGCTTGGAAACCCCCAATGTATGTTTAGTGGAGCACAGGCATGAGGGAGAGAATATCCCCCATGAGCCCAGGCTTTGTTGACCCTGTCCTGGGATGTGCCTTGGGGCCCTCTGCCCCTCATGGTACAAGGGGCTCAAGAGCCGCAGGAAGAGCATGTGGCAAAGACCATTATCTCCACCACCTCACCGCTCGTTTCACTGAAAGGTTGGCGTAGGATTTCATCAGTCTACAGCTACCACAAATAGTCGCTGGGAGCATGATGGACCCTCAGTCGATGAGCACAGGTCTGCACTTATGGGTAGCTGAAGGGGTAACCTTGCAAAACATACACTTTGGCTTCCTTGGAGGGGTTAGGGCGGCTAGGGGCCAGGGAGGAGGCCCCAGTTTTGGTGGTAACTGGGACATGCCAAGAGAACAGTATCCCCACAAGTCAGACACATTTGCCTCTGTATTTCGTGAGTCGTGGTGTTGGTTTTTGGTTCGGAAGATTGATGTGAGCTTGGATGGAATGGCGGGGACTTCCTGTGGTTCTAAGTTTGTGCGGGGGTTCCTTTGTCCCAGGTGTGGCAGATTTGTCCTCTGTTACAGGTGCGAGGTCCTCCAGTAACTTTTTTTTTTCTTTCTGCTCTGTGGTAGGTCGATGTGCTGTAACCCACAGTGGCGTGTGCCTCGCTGTGGTTGTAGGATTGTGGTGTCTTGCTTTTTCACCTCTTGTCTTGCATTCAGGTTTGTGATATATTACAGGGGCAGGTTGCTTTCTTTCCCGAGATCATTGATGGATCAATCATATTGGTGTCTCTCGTGGTTGTAGGATTCTAGGATTCTGTTGGCTTGTTTCTCTGTGGTTGTCTTAGTTGTCTGGTTTTGATTATTTTGGTTCTGAGCTCTGCAGTATTTTGGGGATCCCTGGGCTGGGAGCCTCCTTGTGGAACTTGTCTCGTGGTTGTGACAGAGGCATGATGAAGCAGCAAAATCTACTTTTGGGACTGGGCTAAATGCACGTAGTTGGTGGCAAGATACAAAGTAGGTGTCCCTTACCAGAGTATTTGTGGTGTCAGGAAGGGCTAGGGCACCAGGCCGAACATGGATGGTATGCACCATTAGCCTGTGCTTTTTGCTGGCTGCCTGAGCAAGGCTTCCCTGGGAGCAGTGCTTAAGAAATGGAGAGTGGAAGGAAAAAGCATAGAAACAAACCAAGGATTAGACCATAAAGACTGCACTCTAGAAGCAACCCAGCTGAGAAAATGGATTGGAAATCGCCAGTAAACCAGACCAATCCCTCCTCCAAAAAAGGCACAAAACAAGCCCTAAATCTTTACCAAGTGAGTGTTGTGCAGGATGGCTACAGATTACATTCAGGAAGGCTCTCCTGAATAGTAAGGGTTGGCTGCAAATACTGGTATAGTGTGGCTGAATTTAAAAGCAGCAGGTTACAATGTTAGCCTCACAAGATTAGATTGAATAAGGTTTTGAATTTAGCTGCACTAAATTAAAAAGCAAGGGACACACATTTAAAATCTTTATGGTTCTGTTGTGGCAACTTTCAAAAGCTGTGTGAACCAACTCACACAGCAGCAAAATTTTAATGTGGTGCGATCCACGCTGCAGAAAAAACTGCTGTCATTAAACCCATGCTGTGGCAAAATTCTAATGTGGTGCAACCCTAACTGGATCAAAATTCTAGAATGGTGAGCCCCCCCACCCCCACAAAATTCGATTTGTGGTGTATCTAGAGGTGGGCAAGTAAAAAGTGGTGAGATTTAATGAAAAGCACCCTAAGTTGGAACACCTTGGTAACGACTGTACGGGTGTGGCAGAATACAGTAGTTGTAAGATTCGGTGAAGACGTCTCTTGGCTGTATGTAGCTGTAGAAGGGGAGCTGTTTCCTGAATGGCTGGGGTGCCACGTGATCCGTGATGGTTGGCATCTTAAGCAGGTGCCCTTAGCCTGTGCCCCTTGGCCCTGGATGGAGGGAGGGGGGACAAACAAAACTACCCCACAAAGGCAGTGCCCCCTAGAAGCAATCGGCCAAAAAAGAACGGATTGGAAATCCTATCTAAAAACAGTGGTGTTTTGCCCTAGACCCAAGTACAGGAGCCCACCCCATTTTAACTCCCCATCTTCCAGACTCGTCACCAGATTGTGTGCCCTGTCCGCGTTGTCCAAACTATGCCCCTTCACCTCCATTTTTGGCTCCATAACACAAAGGCGTTTTTAGGGTTGCAGGGATTAGAAAGTTGTTGCTTCCTCTATTAATTCATGCCTGTCGTCTGTTAAATGAAAGATATCTGCTCCCCAAGATTTAGGGAAAGCAGTGTGTTGTACAGTTGAGTTCACTAGAAGTAATTGTAAGACTGTCTACTTTCGGTTTGGTCCAAAAAACATCTTTTAGACGTGATAAGAACATACTGTCTTGCCTACTGGACACCAGTGAGACGGTTGGAATGAGGAATTTTGGTTTCAATGCGACAATCTGGTTTCTCTCTCAAATTGCATGCTGTCACTCTGAGAAGCACCTAGACTGGTCTGTAATATGAATGCAACCTAACTACATGTCTACATCCCATCTTGTCAAATGGTAAAGTTTACGCTTGAAATACATGCTGGTGGTACAAGCACATTTTATAAAAATGTTGAATAAAAAGAACTCTTCCCTTCTCATGGTTACAGCTCTGGTGTTGGGGGGCAAAATGGAAATCGGGCAAGTTCCTGCTGCAGCCAATGTACCTGCAATCCTGTGGGCTGGAACGCCATTAAAATTTGGCCCAATCACAAGTGAAACTTGTAAACTCTGCCTCAGCATAAACACCTCGGTAAAGACAGTTGGCAAAGGTGTTTGGAATCTTTGGCTGTGCATTCTTGCGGTGGAGTAATAAGGGTGACCATGAACAGTTCATGTGTGCGAAGTGTAAAGGTATCGTGAAGCAAGACACAGACCACAGATTCAAAGTTAAAAATCAACAGTTTGCTAAAATAAATGTTAGGATGGTAAAAAGCTGAACGTGCCCTATGCTAAGGTGGGATTTCTCTACCTGAACGAAACTAAGTCTGAGTCCAAGGGTTCAACTTAAAGGCATGGTCTAGTAAAAATTTGTATTGTCCCTACGGGTCGGCCATGTTTTTTTAAGCCTAAGTGGCTAGATTTTTAGAAAACTTTCCTATGGACCTTACCTGAGTTTTCGTCCATTAAACGCACACGAAAACAGGCACCAGGGAGCCGCCATTTTGTGATAATCCTCTCACTTGCCGCATCGCCCTGGCTGACCTGCTTCTGCGGCATTAAATCAATTCCCCCGCCCCTGAGCCTGACATTATCAAAACATTCATATTCCCCGCCTCTCTCCGTGACGTTACTGTGCTGCGTAGGCAAATGCGCCCAGTCGTCTTCTACGCGACTCCACACAGAACCCGGAAACCAACACCGACCATCTCACAACACAGCGCGCTACAATTCGGAATATGAAACTGTACTTTAAAATCAAACAGCAACATTTGGTAAAGTACATTTATTTGACATTAAATGTTTAGAGAATATTCAGCAATTGCCATATGAACTCCGAAAGCCATTTATTTTCTTATATCTGTATCCGCCATGGTACACAGGGTGTTGCTTTTCGTTAAAAGAAGCACTTTGGAACCACGGTGAACCGCAAGGCTGTTCCATCAACTAGGCACTAGTCCATTGTAAAGGTTGATATGTTGCTTCTAGCCACTAGTACAGCGTAAGGGCATGTGGGCCCTTGGCGATCGTCCCATAAAATTGTCAGTGTGCTCCAGTTGTTCACACGACGCTGCAGGTGTCTACTGTAAAAGCCATCTGCTGGTGTCTCAAACCGATGGCAGTAGCAGAAGGGGAGCAAATACCTGTTGTGAAAACAAAAAAATTATAATTCGTCTCGCCAGCCGATCTTCATTAATATTACTCATTTTATTTATTACATCCGATCAGAAACTATTTGCTTGCAAGGATAGTTCAATGGAGTATGTTCGGCTCTAAAATCAATGCGAAAAGTAACAAAAAAAAAATCGAGGCCAACACACAATGATAAACGACAGTTAGTCTACATGCGTGAGGAATGATATGATATGGCATTTGTAACGCGCCTATACTCAAGTGTTTCAAGGCGCGATGAGGCAGGTGGGGAACAAGGGCAGACGGACAACGATCCTACTAGGCCAGGTGTCTTTCTGATCACGCATGGGGAAGGGGGGGGGGTAAAAGTGCTGTACATGGTTAGTTGAATACAAATTAAATCATAGGGCCAGCTGGTGGCAAGTGCAAGGTAAATGCCGGGAGAAGGGGCTGAAGGATACAGAGACAGTCCCGTAGTGCAGGTAGGCAGTGCAGGGAAAAGTGGCTGGGCCAAGGACCGAGATCGGCGAGACCAGTGGGCCTGCATGCCCATGTGCCCACTACGAACACGTTTTCCTTGCTTTTCCTAGCTCTTCATTCATTTATGCATGCATCCATTCATTAAATCTTCATTCCGGTATAAAAGCGTGTAAAGATTTACTTGCATTATATTTGAAATTTCTATTGTGTCTCTTCGTAATGCAGTCTAAAACGGACCGTGTTCTTGACAACGATTTTTCGTATACTGAACTAAAATGAAACTCGGTCTAGTTTCTGAATTTTCTGCCTTATCGTCTTACGTTATTGCGCACTCCCTTCAAATGTAGTTCTTTCGGCATGGTCCCTGTCTCAAGGTCAAAAAACAATAGACCCTTATACTTCCAGTGCGACTTGTGGGCCGCATCTGGGCGCGAGCTGAAAATCAAAGCCGCTGTCCTTCGCATTCTTTATTTGCAACATCACGTAGTATAGGCATCTGTGAGAAGTTTAGAATCCCTCTATGTAGTGCGCTTCAATGTGCAAATGCGAACTGGCTTCTCTCCCAAATGCCACGGCCCGCTTGGCGCGTTCTAAGTGCCCCAATTTTGTCCCCGTTGTCTGCGAGTTTTGCAGCCCAAATTGAGACATTTAATTTTTGGCGGAAGGTCAGGGAAAGTATAAAGTACCACAGGAGTGGAGTTAAAAGTGAGTTTATTGTTTTTGTTTTATTATTTGCAATACGCAAGCCTCCCCTCCGTTAACCGTGCGCAGCATTTACATTTACATGAGATGAGAAAAATATATACATACACATGAGGTGAATATAGAGAATTCGAAGATGACACCCAGCTTGTTCGCCACCCATGATGGTGAAGGTAGGGGTTAGGGTTACAGGTACACTGTACAATAACGTTTATTTACAAAAAGACAATCGTATTGCAATTATTTAAACCGGGATTTGTACTTCACAACCAGCTGTGCTTCGGGTGGGCATGGCACAGTCGCAATGTTCGGTGGCAATGGATCACTGCTCTGCACAGAAACGTCCAAAATTCCATATCTGTGCTTCTCTAACACAGCAACAATAAGGCCTTTCACAAAGTCGAACTGCATTTCATCATAGACTGGTTTGATCACCCATTGCTTACTTAGTTTTGAAAACCTTAGTGTAGCGAGGCATCCTTACTTTACCCCTAGTCCTAGATTGTTCACGTCCGACATTGCTGTTATAGGCCAAGACCGCTAGTAGAGTCCTATGTTTCATGCCCCGAAAGCTAAAATGCAAGTGCTTTGGCCTGTACTTTAGGCACATATTGTGGAACACCTCCAAATCTCCTGTGTGACAGAATTCTGTCAGTCCTTTCAAATCTCTTGATAGTTTTGTCAAACAATCTTCTCAATGGCTTTGTGTGTTGGTGAGGATGGAATCAACCACTTCTTCCGTGCCTCCTCTGGGGACAAAGGGCCATGTTCACATTGGTGGAAATGTTGATTTGCTGTCAGCGGTGAACGTTGGTACTGTGGTGCATCACTGACCGCCATTTTTCAAGTAGTATTTCCACTGACCCTTCACGTTTTTGAGCTCCACCAAAGATGGTTGGTGATAGAATGGGACCACTGCAAAATACTTTCAAAACCTTTTTTTTTTTTTTTTTTCCTGCAGCCGAGATTTTCTTACTGATTGATTTAGCAAGATGGCCATACGTCAAATTGATGTTTAATATGTGGGAACTGCTCTCTCATTGTCTTGGCAATTGAAACGTGTCTGTCCGTGGCTATGAGGTCGATGTGCATTCCCCTTGATTGTAGATATTCCACTGATTTTAAAATCCTAGTTTCTCCATGGCCACTGAAGATGTACATTGTTACCTGCACGACCACCGAACTCACAATTTTCTTACTATCCATGTCCTGAAAGTGGTAGGTGCAGTACTTGGCAGAAAATCCAGGGCTATCGCACTGTCCATCGCCGGCTAGCCTGAATCGTTTGCCTTCGAATGTACTTGCTAGAGACAATTGTTCAATTTTCCAAGCATCACTAATGGCCGGAAACAGATAATCACGTTGGTATATGTAGTACAGCGCTAATGAAATGGAGTCCCACAAACTGAAAGAAAGCCTCTAACTTTCTAAAACTGGAGCCACTAAAAAGTGATGCAGCTGCACACAGTAGATTGCCTGCTGGCAGTTTCCCCAGCATCGGTTGTGCAGACCATGAGAACCTACGATTTAATCTACAGGCGGCATTTATTTTGACGTTACTGCCTTTTATTTGACGAGTCACATTAATCAATGGCTTCCCACATACTTTCCCTATAATGGAATGCACACATTTCAGCATACTTATAATTTCCATCAAACAACTGTTGAATACAATGTATTTGCTCTCTTTCATTAGACTGTCTTCCTGCGTCAACGTTGTTTCGGCCTGTGACAACGTGGAGATTTCAACACATTGGAAAGTAATATCGCTGATATCAAGTTCTGATGCATCTATGGATGCTGTGGCTGGTTCATTCTGTCATTTCGACATCTGTTACTTCAACATTGATGGGAGAACACAACAATGTCGACAGGTTTTTGGGTGGCAAATTTTTGGCGGGTGTAGATTGTGTGAATTGATCTGCTATCTTTAATATATTCAATAACATCTTCTTGTGGTGGTGCGGTCGCACTGTAGCTATGGTCCAATGCAACTTTGCTGTAGTCTCCAAACACAGTTAATTCATGTTCTGGCCATTGGACATGAGCATCTCGAGCCTGAACACACCTCGCCTCAATTAATAGTTCCTCCATAGTGTACATGGTCTGGTAAGCAACATCTCTCATTCGCTTCACTGTCTGTGTATGTATAGTTCTGACACCCACGGGTAACTGGAGGAGAGATTGGAAAAGGGATGTTCAGTTTAAACAAAAGATAGTGTAGTTCAATTGACTGGAAAAAAACATAAAATAGTCCCCAGCACAAACATTTTTTTAAAGTTATGAACTGTTTGTAACCTTTTTTTTTTGTTTTTTTTCTTTGCAACTTTTTTGACTCGACCAACATCTGCACGCTGTAGCTCCGATTCGTTTCCACATGTCCTCCCTTCCTCTTGCGCTGCAACGACTATATTTTCTGTATCCGCATAGACAGCACGGAATGAGGCTCCATCGTCTCCCTGAAACATAGTACTTTCATTACTATGTGTCAAAATATTGTTAGCATAAAACACACGTGAGGACGAACACATGGGTACATCTCAATAGCCAAACACGATTTAAACATTGTGTGCAACAATCATTCGACCAGTGATGATCTATTTCGATGGAGCTGCCAGTATCCATACCTCTGGCTCTGCATGGACTGGCATGAATGGTTGTATTGGAGAGGAGGTATCCACATCTCCCTGAAACACAGTACTTGCATTAGTATGCTTTTCAATATTGGAAACATAACACACACTTGGGGTCGAACGCACAGGTACATATAAAGAGAGAACCACAAATGATGCATTGTCTAAAAGGAATCAAGGAAAAAGTATGATCACATTTCATCGACTTATTTCTCCGATTTATTTACATCTGCATCATCTAAATTGGATGTTGTGATTGTAGTGGAAGCTTCGTCGTCTCCCTGAAACACAGCACTTGCGTTAGGGAAGAAAGTATAGCAAATGGAATCACGTTATATGATCACGCATGATGGAGCTGTCAGTATCCATACCTCGTGCTGCTGAAGAATATCTATGGATGTTGCAAATGTAGTGCGCACTTCCGAAAGCTGTTGCGCCGATTCGTATACGCATGGTCCCGCTTCCACTTCCCCTGGAATTACTTGAATGTCAGGCTCTGCATCAAGTGCAGGGGTTGACGATCCATCAACTGCCTGAAACATAGTACTTGCATTAGTGAGGATTACAATAGTGAAAAGATAACACACCTGGGGTCGACAGCACAGGTACATATCAACGGCTAACCACGAATGAAACATTGTGTAGAACAATCAAACGACATGAATTCCAGCTCTGATGATGACGCTCGATGGTGCTGTCAGTATCCATACCTCCTGCTGGTGAAGAACATCTAGAAATGTTGTAGATGTGGCGGACGCTTCAGCATCTCCCTGAAAGACAGTACTTGCATTAGTATGGATAACACTAATTATAACTGAAAACAAACACCAGTGGACGATAACTAAGGTGTACATCAATTGGAAAGCACTAACCAAACATTCGGTAAAATAATTACACGATAAAATAAAACTATTACTTGACATGCATAAAACAAGTCTGTAGCGGATTAGCCTAGTAAGATTACCTGATACGCGCTAGAAGTGGTTGATAACTGCGACCACGTCAAGGATGTAGAATGTTCTTGCTTCAGATTCAAGGGATAGTCAAGAAGTTGTAAAGGTAAATTAATGATTGATAATGAAATGCCAATATTAAAAATTGCCTTGTAAGGCGACAGAATACTTGAAATGCTCAATACAGCACAGTTCCCTGTTCCCATATATATATATATATATATATATATATATATCGATCGTTTGTGGGTTATGGAATCGAAAAAGAATATATTGATAAATGTCATTATTCAAAAAACTATACACATCAATATCGAAATTATTACAAGGGATAGAACACCTACAATATCAATTAATCCATTCGGCTACCTACACACTACCGCAAGGCCTAAAGCTAAATCCGGACACTTGACTCACCGGTGGCGGAATGTGGACGAATAGAGTGGGAATAGCGTTTTCGAGCAATTTCCGTGTCGTTCGCCTTTTATTCTTCTTTGTTACCCAAGATGTTGTGTACATGTCCAAGGAAAAGTACCGGCTGCAGATCCGGTATCGATCACCCCTCTTGTCCTGTAAGACTTGGACTCTACTTTCCAGCTCATCCAGTGGATATCCGCAATGTCTGACCCATTCTCTTATTCGATCAACAGTTTTCGGGAATACATGCATTGTAGTGCCTTCAGATTCCGCATGGGTCTTCGAAGGGCAACTGCTAATCGAACAGGCAGCCATTGTTGATAAATCTGAAAAGTAAATATCGACATTATTATACAATCTTCAAGAATAGAGATTTGATACAAAAGTAAATGAATCGTACAATGATCAATGCAAGGTTTGTTTTGGTCGCAGGAACTATACCAGTTCATTATGTGCGGCTTAGTATTTGCATAAGTTGCAGAAATGTATGAATGATGTGACTAAAATCTGAACATGTGACTCGTTCCTTGGATGTTCTGTCTTGCACGAGAAGGAAACGCTTACATTATAGACTGGACCCCCGAAGGATGCAATTCGATGACAGTAGACACAGATGAAAATAACAGATGAAAATAAATAGATCTATTGATAGCATAGCAATGGAAATTCAAGTCAATAGCAATAATAACAAAACATAGCACTATTGTGTAATCTACTCGCAAATAGATAAAAATTTAAAAATCTGCGAAATATGACTAGGATACATGGCCTTACCTTGACCAACAAACAGTTGGATTCAGCAAGCAGTTCAGTATGTTGCAGGAGAATAGGTGGGTGGCCACAGGTAGCACACTGATGGGTTTGCTCTAAGCGGTCACAGAAGTTCACGGATAGCACGATGACGAGCAGATTAGCGTAGATCTCAGTGGTTGCCAGGTAACACGTTCAGGAGTTGACTTGCAAAGCACAAAGATGTTCTCATGAGACATATCAAGTGGTTTATAAAGTATTTAAAATGGGGGTGTGTTTGTGAATGAATGACGTATGTATGTCGTGGTCTTAGGGGGGCGGCCTGCTTGAACGGGAGGCCTGGCTGGAGACACAGGGTCTGAGGAGGCCATGTCATGTGAGCGTTGGCCCCTGGGCGTGGGATACCTTTTGAAGTGAACATGCAGTTTGGCACCTTGGCCTTTCGCGCCCGTCACAGTCCCCCATGCCAGCGCTCATCCCCGGGTGCGAACCGCCTTTGATAGAGGGGGGTGGGATGGATGGGCCTGGGGCATGCAGATAAGGCACAGGAAGACTGCTGAATGGAGACACACTTATGTGAATTGCAGGGGGGTTGCCTGCTTCAAGGGGAGGCCTGGCTGGAGACACGGGGTCTGAGGAAGCCATGTGAGCGAAGGCCCCTTGGCATGGGATACCTTTTGAAGTGTACATGTAGTTTGGCACCTTGGCCTTTCGCGCCCGTCAGTCCCCCATGCCAGCGCTCATCCACTGGCGCGAACCGCCTTTGATAGTATATCGTTGCTTATCAATAACAAATGCCACATTCCGGAGATTCTTGTGAGCACAGACCCACACTTCAACCGGTGTATTATAGTGGTGAAGACCCTAAGGCCTGTATAATCCAATGGTAATTGTTAGTATAGATATATGTGACTTTTATAGAGACATAACCTACTGAAAGACTTTGAACAAGTGTTGTTTAGTGCATGCATTATCGAGAATGTTATGTTGGCTTAGATATAGTGACCACCCTGCTTCACAGCGACCAGACCTTCACCCATTCGGAGCACAGATGTCTGATGTCCATCCTTGAATGGAGACACACTTGATCCATTTAAAAAATCGAAACAACCGTTGTTAAAATATGTGGCGTTTTATTTTGTATCTTATTTTCATGACACAAAAATACAAGACTTTAAAGATTATACAGGTCAGGTTGCAGCACAGCGAGAGAAAATCCCCTGTACTGACCGCTGTCACTCGGGAACGTTTCTCTAATGGCACAGGCGGGTATCACACTTTGAACGTGGTGTCCAAGCCTCCCGTGGAGCCACCATGTAAAGGAACGATAGGCCACCAGCCTGTACCACCTGTAAAAAGGAATGAAACAAACTGTTTTTAAATGACCAAGATCAGTTTAATAAACATTTGTTGTCAATGACAATTCTTGTAACTAATGGCATTCTGCACGGACAAATGCTATCTAGACAATGCACACTATTGAACGACTTACATTCGTTACAATGATATGTAGATGTAATTTTGGATATAGTAGAAGAACATGAAATGGGAGTGGCATGACAAGCAGAGTATACTTACTCGTTACTCGGATTACGAGGACGAACAGTTGTGCGAAGTTCGTGCATAAGCACCATCATTATTCTCAACACGGCCCGTGTGAGGCAGGCTGCCCTGAAGTCTGGCAGCTTGGTGATGCATTCCGATCGTGGCTCGCCTTCCGAAATGTAGGCCAGGCATCCCGAGTTTTCTCGGCAGCAGCAGTTCTCCTCCTCGGTTGCAATTAGCTCGCACCGATTGCATGTGCTCCAGGTGGAGACGCCGTCCATGCGACTAGGCCCAGACTCTTCATCTGTTGATTCGTCCTGCCAACTGCCGTCTGAATCCCCATCGTTTTCACGTGCTTCCCTTTCCAGTAGTTCCTCCTCGGTATTCTCGGGCTCGTACATGTAGGGCATTATTGTAGCCATTGTGTGGTAAACAAAGTGAAATAATTTACCGAGATGGTACAGGTGTTCACACGGGCTACAAGCGGCGAAGGTAGCTGACCAGAGCACAGAAACGAGTCACAAAATACTCAAAGTAACACAGAGAGAGGAATGGAATCGAAAATCTGCTGCTGTGTTGTGAAACGGTCTGTTTATACTTATTGAGGAAAGAGGCGTCCTGCCATTTCCATGGCGACACGTCATTAGCTGAAGCGCAGCGAATGTTGACACGACGTGCTTTGGCGTTGGGAATTGGGCGGTACGAGTCTGCTGATGACAGGCTCAGGAGATGGGGATATGATTTAGTGCCGCAAAAGCAGGTCAGCCAGGGCGATGGGGGGGAAATGGTAGGATTATCACAAAATGGCAGCTCCCTGGTGCCTGTTTTCGCGTGCGTTTAATGGACGAAAACTCGGGTAAGGTCCATCGGAAGGTTTTCTAAAATCGAGCCACTTAGACTTAAAAAAACATGGCCGATCCGTAGGGACAATAAAAAATTGTACTAGACCATGCCTTTAAGAATCTCAGTATCCAAAACCTATCCTTGCCCTCATAACTAACCTAAACAATGTGTAGGGAGTCGGTAACCAAAGAAAGTGTTCACAAATGTACGTTCTGACCTTCTTCCAACTCACAGCTAAACCAGTTCCAGAAAAATGTAGTTCCTTAAATCTCGGGGTTCCTGGCCCAAGTCTTTCATCTCATTATCACAAGATAAGTGGGCCTATTGGCTACTTTCTCTATTTTCTTGGCCCATAATTGCTCCTTTTGTGAAGCTCTGTTAGTTCATCTTAGTTAAAAAAAAAGAATTCAATATGTAATGGTTTTGCTTAGATTTTTAAAGTTCCTTTCACTTCCACATTCAGCATGCAATCATTTTGCTTATTTCTAAAGTTCCCTTTGGGATTCAACAAGTTTAGAGTTCTGCTTAATTGTTACATTTTTATTAAGTTCGGTATTCAATAGGTATTGCTTTGTCTTAAAGGTCAGTTCATTCAGCCCACTGTTTGTTTCACTTGAATTGAAATGCCCAGCACTCTGACTTCGGGAAACGATCTTTCCAAGATACGCAACCACTCTGATACAAAGTTTTCCTTGTGCTGCAACATTCAACAATGGAATTGACGTTGAACCGGAAACCTTCGAAACGCTCTTAAGGCACGCGACCACTATGATACAAAGTATTCTGTAACCATATAATTTGCTCCAGGTTTCTCATCTGGTAGAAACACACTGGTCTCTGCAATAGTTCTTCCAGCAGAGTGAAACCAACAAACCCCTGCTTCTATTGTCTGGGTTCCAATTCCTGCCCCTTAGGCACTCCTGTGTCGGCTGATTGACACACTGGAACAAGCACTTCTGATTAAAAAAAGGAAAGGGACAGCCTCTCCACGCGGCTCCCTTCTCTGCCCTCCGCCTGTAGGATGGAACCCCAGCTCCCACGCCACACTTTATCAGACCACCCTCTCCTTGCAATACCGAGCGTCTCGGCATGCTGCACACAACGGACCGTCCCACATTTCCTTTTAGTGGCTTGCTTCTCTTCCAAAAAATTTCTCTACTGATCACACGGGCCTCCCTTCTGGTCCTTTGTTGATTTTACCTCATCTTTTTATACACCGGCAACCCTCTAACTGGTTGCATGTGTGCTTTCCAATTGGTTTTGCCTGACCATGATGGGGACATTCCTGACCTTAACACATTGCATGCATCTTCTTTGTCTCGGTACCAAAGTGGGGAAATGGTAGTGTTCACTACCCTCAGCTGCCTCTTCCTCGTCTCAGTACTGTCAAGTGTCACAAGAGGGGAAATGAAGGGAGCTGATTTACAATAACCCAAGAAGGTTGGGGTGGGTTAGGTTGGTCGTTAATAGGAAAAGCGGATACCATGCCTTGCCTGAGGGCACACCACTCCTCACGGACCCTCCAACCAGGTGATCTCTTGCTCCTCTGCCCACAGGGTTAGGATACAAAAGCGATGGACTTTCCCTGGCCAGCTGCATGGAGGATCCAAGTTGAGTAGGAGTGAGCACACCCTCGGTTTTCTCACAGAAGCAGCATCATTCCTCGTAGCTGCACAATGCAGGCACTTTTAAAAAAAAAAAAAAAATAAAAAAAAATAACCAATGGAGTGGTACTTATCGTTTCTTTTTGCGCAATTGTTCAAAATGCCCAATTCAGCAATGGATCTGGCTTGTCATCACAATGTTACCTTTGTGGGTGTTTATGCTATGGGTCTTGCCAGCTTGCGTGTAAGGTAATTTAAAATGTTTAACTCCGTAGAGTTGGTTGGACTGTACAATACATAGGAACATTTTGAGGTGTGTGGGTATAGATAGATATCCTGCTGTTGTTTGAAGTACTGTTTCATAGTAAAAGTCCTACCTTGTATTTAAAATATAATTAATGTAAAGATTACTTGTATGCATCAGTTATGCATTGTGTGACTTACTTTGCAGTTACTTCTCCTGGTACTACTCGGCGTGCAGCAGAATATCATCAAAGATGCGTGATAAACCCAGCCAGGATGCCATTTGCCTGCTTAGCACTGAGCATCTTCTGTAAAGACGGGACAGCTGTGCACATTGTGTACCTTGACATACAGTTTTAGTTCTCACCCTTGGCTTTGGGTATCCTTTCACATGTTGCTTGATGCACTTTTGCAATTAGATTTACTCTTCGCCATTTTTACTTCTATGATCCATTTCATGCTATCACCTTTTGGGCGGCCACTGACCATGTGGTGCCTGGGAGGGAAATTGGTGCTTGCTTCTGAGCATTATTTTACTGCCACCTGTGGGGACTCTGTGCTTGACTTAAGCACAGCCATTCGTTTAGTTTTTTTTAAAAAATGATGCATCATTTTTAACCTACTTTTCTGAATGAAAACCTTATTTTCCGAGCAGTTAAACAATGAATGTTGTGTATTTGAATATACAAATGATTGCTTAAGTGTATGCGTGTGCTAAGTGGCACCAATAAAACCAACCATGTGTTGCATATTAAAGAGCATTTTGGTGAGATGAGAATGGGAGTGACTAAAGAGCTTTCTGATCGTCATACGTCTGAGTTGTATGACTGAATAACTAAATACCAAAAAGCATCTTTTTTTAAATTTTTTTATGGAAAGTCACCCTAACAAAGCTTTTGCAAATATCAAGCATACATTCAAGTTTGGCCTTCAAAAACTTTAGCTGTCAAAGTGCTAACAGCTCAAAATTCCTCGAGTGTTGTGGATCAGCCAGACTGGGAGAAACAAAACTAACTTTATTTAAAAAAACGACAACCAGTACATTAATAAACTGCAATAATCTGCTGCCCTAGGCTTGGGCCTATTCAGCCTTGTTGTAAATACAACTATGCTTAAAACACAGATGGATCCCTCAATAAGACCCCAAATGGTCTGTGAACTGCATAACGAGTGCTTGCTGTACAGGATGGCATGGTAACGGATCCACCATGGCATCTTCGAGTAGAGGACAAGGCATATCTAAATGGTGTTCTACACTTATGACAGCCTAAATCTGATACCATCCTCAAAGCCTGTTGCTTCATACTTTGGTACCAGATGGAAGAGTTTTGGCAATGACCTAGCAGAAGTCAACCGAGGTGAATAAGCCAATGTTTTGACACTGTGGCCTAGCTGCTCTAAATACCTTTTGGCAGCGATTTTTACCCCCTTCACCTTGGAGAGCAATTTCCTCTGACTCTTGGTGAATTTTTTTTTTTTTTTTTTGTGTGAAACTGTTTGGTCATGTCAATAATAGCACATTACAATAATATTCATTCAACATGCAGAGCAATTCCAACATCATATAAATATATAGTGATAAATCATGCCGTAGAGGCAGGGGAAAAGTAATTATCGGGTATCATCTTTCATAAATAGCTTCTGAAAGGGGCCCATATATTACAGACATGTACAAACTCTACTCCTACCTTATCAGGAGCCCTCATCAATGCTAGGTCCCTCATAGCACATAAAACGGAAATTGCGACCTACTTGCAATGAATAACCTCTATCTCCTCGCTGTCTGAGACCTGGCTACACGATGCCGCAGGTCCTGCACTTATGATTGCCATACCAGACAACCTATAATATACTAAGAGTTGATTGACCTAATTCCAGAGAAGGTAGCCTGGCCATCATTGCCAAAACCAAGCTAGCCGTAAGACTCTCCCCTCCTCTAGCAATCACATCATGAGAACTCCTCTCTACTAAAATACCTATCTCTAATAATAGTATACTAACTGTACTCTTAGTGCACAGACCTCCAGGCCCACTAGGTAACTTTGAGGAAGGCCTATCCAGTCTCCTCACGAATAGCATCAAAGACCTAACTCCTATTACTAGGAGATTTTAACTTGGGTTTCCATGATGTCGAGGATAAACGGGCTCAGTCTATCCAATCAATCCTAGTCGATCATGGTCTTACCCAAAAAGTCTCAGTCCCCACACACATAAAAGGACGTACTCTAGATTGGATAGCCAATCGTAACTGCGACGCCACCATCACTAATATTGATCCACAAACTTGGACTGACCACCACATCACCCGCTTCTCAGCCACTATAGATCCCCCTAAACCAGTGAACACCGAAATCATACCCCCAATGCCTACGAGAAGTAAAAAAGATATTACCATGGAAAAACTACTCCCACTTCTCCTACCAGCTCTCACCGATGGCACTATCAACTCGGACCCAAACACGCTAGTTGAGACATTCAGCAAGTCCATGGCCAAAACTCTGGACATAATTGCCCCTATCAAACTTCGCAAAAGCAAACGAGAATCTCACCTCAACTCATAGTTCACCCCTCACCTTAAAGAATTACGTATCCAAAAATGCAAACTATAAGCTATCTGGAGGCATACACCTTCAATTGAGAATAAAATCCTACTTGACAATTTTGCTAAAAAATATAAGCACGCAATTATCCAAACCAAAAAAGATGAGAGAATTAGTAAAGCAAACTCTAATTCAAAAGAACTCTTTTCCATCCTCCGGGAAATGGAAAACCCAATTGCTCCCACAGACAATGTCCCCAAGGACAAACCATGGTGCACTAGCATCCAAAATGCCTTAGCCAATAAAATCACAACCCTACAACCTAAAATCGCAATGAAAAAAGCCTCCTTGAGTTCTATCGGAACACACACCAACCTCCTGACAGATACACTGAGCACAACGTCATAAAGTAACTGCCTACCATTCAGGTTCACCAACATATCCATACTGGAAACTGAAAAGGTCATATTATTATCCCTCAAACCATCGAACTGCCAAGGTGACAGTTGCCCCGCGCAAGTTATTAAGGATGCAGCTAGAGATCTAGCTCCCTTCATATCTAAATTAATCAACGCCTCCTTCAGCTCCAGCACTGTACCTACCAACCTTAAGGAATCGTGGGTACTGCCCCTCAAAAAGCAGACCCTTGACCCAGCCATCCCCACTAATTATAGGCCCATCACCACGGTCCCATTTCTCCTTAAAATTAGTAACCTACCTCCAGATCCAAAGCTATCTGGAGTCAAATCAATTACTAGGATCACGACAATCAGGTTTCAGACCACTACATTGTACTGAAACGGCCCTAATTGACCTTAATTCACAAATTGACGAGTTGAAGGATAAAGGTAAAACAGCTATGCTCCTCCTCCGTGACTTATCGGCGGCTTTTGACCTGGTGGATCATGCAGTGTTATGCAACCATTTAGCGTCTGCCGCCCATTTCTCAAGTGAAGCTATAGCATGGGTACAATCCTTCCTAGCTAACCGTACGATGAGTGTTCTCCCCCCAACCCCCCTAGCTTCAGCGGACCCAATACACCTGTGGCGTCCCACAAGGTTCATGTGTCTCCCCCACAATGTATAATATCTTCACTAAGCCACTCTTCGACAAACTTGACAGACTGGGGGTAACTTACACCAATTATGCGGACGACACGCAGATCCTCATACCACTATCTGGCAATTTTGTTGAAGACGTAGCTTTAGTAAATACGATTTACCTCCTCATTTAGGCATGGATGGCCTCCCACACCCTCTGCCTGAATGACGACAAAACAGATACTGCTTTTGGGTTCTGACTCCAACCTTAAAAAACTCAGCCCCAACTATCTCGCCTTCAACATAATTAAAGTGGCAACCGAGGTAAAAACACTAAGTTTCTACCTTGATTCCACACTATCTCTTAAAAAACAAGTCAACACCTTGGCTTCCTCTACAGCGTATACCTGCAAACTAATCGGTACCTGTAGGCCCTACCTCTCAAAAACTAATTGTATCACACTAGCCAACGCACTAATGTCCAAGTTGGACTACTGCAACGCCTTTTATGCGGGTGCCAATGAAACTGTCATAAACAAAATGCAAATACTGCAAAATAATGCCCTTGGAGCAGCCCTGGACATACCATCTCTAACATTAGGAAAGACCACCACTGGTTAAAAATCAGTGACGGAGTGCTTCTCAAGACTATCGCTTACACACAAAGGGCTGAACAACACTGCACCACCTTACATCTCGGCTAGACTAACCAGAATGTCCTCCAGTCATCACACCAGAGCCTTTTGCCATTTCCTACTAGAAACTCCCAGATTCAGGCGAGCTAAATCGGGCGGTGCTAGTTTCCCGGTTAGAGCCGCCCAAGCCTGGAATGTACTCCCCATTGCATTAAGAGCCAATCTACCCTACTTTAGATTTAGATACAAGGTGAAAAGTTGGCTTTGGGCCAACGACAAATAACAAACTGAGCTACTGCACTCTACTGCCATGACTCCAGACTATCTCATCGCCCACCCTTGGTCGCGAGACACCTTCTTGTACTGCTGGTATATTTGTACTTTATAAAGGCTATTATGATATGTTTTGCATCAGCTGTCTCTATCCTCTGTATGTAACCTAAGCTTAAGTAATCTTGTATATGCTGCGCCCGGCTACCCCAGGGTTTGGAGCGCATTATCAAATAATAAACATACAATACATTGTTCTTGACGTTTGCTTACAAATGTCAATTCTTGGTGAAAATGTGGCCTTCCAGCATTTGAGTATACATATATTGGCAACAGCGTGTCACATTGAAAAGCCTTCTTGTGGTTTCGGCCACCTTACTAATGTCTCAAACGGGTTTTTCAGGGGAGTGAGAGAACGGGATTTGCATTTATTTCCTCAGTCTCAGCAATACAGTGATCAAGGGGCATGCCTTATACATATGAAAAGCATTCATGTGTGGGTCACCACATTTCAAACATTCCCCTGAACAGTTCTCCGTAAACGTGGCCATTTTTTCAGGGGTGTAATGCAATTGGTTGAGTATTTTGAACTGGATCAGGTGTAGGCCGGCATTCAGACAGTTTCAGTTGACTTTATTTTAATTCTTATAAAGCGCCAACATGCCCGTAGGCCTCGGGGCGCACATAGAAACTTAACAGGACAGACAAACATAGAGAAGCCTGTATAGAGCAGAGAAGGAGCAAGGTCACTGAGTTATTCCATGTTGAACAAATGGGTTTTTACGGCGCGTTTGAATACGGAGTGGTTCTGAATCTGCCGCATGGGCTGGAAGTTTGTTCCAGAGCAGGGGTCCCTGTGCATAAAGAGTTGTGCCACCAAATTTAGCTGTCCTAATTTCGGGCTGTTTGAGAATGATGGCCAAGGATGACCGAAGGTTCCTAATGTTTGGCTTAATGCTTATACGGTCTGACAGGTAGGTGGGGCTGCTGAAACTAAGGCATTTATGAGTCGTGGTTAATATCTTATGGGTTATCCGGTGTTTAATGGGGAGCCAATGAAGTTTTTTCCTGAAGGTGGAAATGTGTGTGCGACGGGACTGAGTGAAGATATTGCGCACAGCATTATTCTGAGCCACTTGTAATGATTGGATGTTGAGAGCTGTGGTGCCCGCTAGGAGGCTGTTACAGTAATCCAATCTAGAATTAATTAGTGCGGTGGAAATAAGAGCGCAGTTCTCTTGTGATATGAATGGGCGAATATACCCTATTCTCATTTATGAGACCACAGCTTGATTTGATGCTGGAGACGTGAAATTTCATTGAGAGATCTTCGTCAAGAACAACTCCCAATGTCTTAACCTTCTTCTGAACGAGAATGGTGTTATCAGCAATATGGAAGCTAGCATAGTCGGGATCTAGTTTCGCCCTAGTGTTTTTAGATGCCACAATGAGAATTTCAGTTTTTTTATCATTGAGGGCAAGAGAATTGCAGGCCATCCAGTCTTGTATAGCTTTGTCTATTTTGATGGTTGCAGAATCACTGCTATAAAGGCCACTCGACTGTATAACCACTTGAGTATCATCGGCGTAGTTCGTATATTGCACGCCTAGTTTGTTTAAGAGGTCAAGAAGAGGACGAATGTATAGATTGAAAAGCAAGGGTGATAGACAGGAGCCCTGCGGAACTCCGCATGTCTGAGAAATTGGAGAAGATTGGCTATCGCCCACACAAACCCTTACCATTCTGGGACCCAGAAAGGAGGCAATCCATCTGGATGCATTTGCGGAGCACCTGGCGACCTCTCCGAGCCTTGACACCAGTAAGCTGTGATCAACTAGGTCGAAGGCTGCGGAGAGATCAAGTAACATGAGCAAGGCAGCTTGATTATTATCAGCTATGCTAGCTAAGGTAGGTTTCAGATCTAGATAACTGTCTCAGTCCCATGACGTGCCCTATAGCCCAACTGACGGGTGCCCAGGATATTGTATTTTTCGACATGGGCCTG
Source organism: Ambystoma mexicanum (assembly GCF_040938575.1). Lineage (NCBI taxonomy): Eukaryota > Metazoa > Chordata > Amphibia > Caudata > Ambystomatidae > Ambystoma > Ambystoma mexicanum. The sequence goes on from NC_090934.1 coordinate 235,925,409, forward strand.
TAGCTGTAAATAGGCCAATTTATCAATTAATTTGAGAACGTAAGGCACGTTGGTAATAGGCCTGTAGTTGTCATTCGCTGGATCGAGGTTCTCCTTTTTCAGTAAGGGTGTGATCCATGCCGACTTTAACAGTTCCGGCACCAGACCCTCATCAAAAGAGAGATTTACCAATTTAGTGATCCATGGAACCAGAGTTTCTAAAGACTCTTTGAGAGTACTTGTAGGACAGTCGTCGGCAGGACAGGACGTGTCTTTGAGGTCTTTTATGATTTTAAATACTTCATCTTCAGTATAGTGTGTAAAGGAGAATTGAGGAATATCGTTTTCGCAGTTGCTGGGCGAAGTGGTGTCTGTGAGGTTTTGCGTAGATGTTACATTACCTAGGGCTTTTTTTATTTTTTTCCCTTGTGAGAATCAGTCTTGAGTGAAAAAGCATCATGAATACTCTGGTACCATTTATTGTCCTTGACGATATTATTAGAGGTTGGGGGCTGACTTTGGAATTCTGCTAAGATTTTAAAAAGCTCCCCTGTATTTGATTGAGCATTCACTATTCTTGCATTGTAATGTGTGGCCTTTGCTTCTGTGAGTTTTTTATAATTAATGACAGATTTTTTATAGTTTGTGTGCTGTCGTTGGGATTTTTCCTCCAGGCCCTTTCGAGAGCTTTTTTTCTTGTCTGGCTACAAGAATTTCATTGGTGAACCAGGTGTTCTTTGTGGTTTCAGTCTTTATTGTCTTCATTTTTAGTGGGGCAAGATCGTTAACTGTTTAATGTTATTTGACAAGTGGTTGATAAGTTCAGAGGATTCCGTGAAGTTGTCAAGAGGTTGAAGTTTGGAAGACAGCAATGTGGTAAAATTAGGAGCTGTTAGATTCACAGGTTACGAGACATTTTCTGTATGCGTGGATGGGCGTTAAGTTTTGGAGGAGGGGATGGTAGCGAAATCTTAGCTTGAATAAGAAAATGGTCAGACCAGATACATGGTGTGGCCGAGATATTGGAAATATTGACATTGAGACAGAAGCCAGTCTAGGGTGTGACCCTTATTATGCGTGGGAGACTTCATCCAGTGAGTAAGGCCGAAAGAGGTGATAGTGTCCATCAGCTTGGTGCCGGCTTTGTCCTGTTGGTTGTTAGCCCAGTGATTAAAGTCGCCCATAATGATAATTGGGCCTTTAGTGGTACAAATCTGGGCCAGTAGATCACTTAGCTGTTCTTCAAATAGGGGCATGGTTTTAGGTGGGCGATAGATTGTTAGTGTATTTAAAGTGGGGTGTGAGGTTTTTATTTTCACCCATAAACTCTCAGCCTTCCGGAGAGGTATGGGAAATCTCATAACATTCAAGACTTGATTTACACATCAGAGCCACTCCACCGCCTTTGCCCTGCAAACGATCAGCTCTGAAAAGAGTGTCATCGTCGGGCGTGGACAGTGTAGCTTGGGTGGGAAGCTCGGGGTTGAGCCACTTTTCAGTTATGCCAAAGAAGTCGGGCTTAAGCTCATTAGTTGGGACTGAAATTTCCACACCGTGCTTGTATAGCGAGCGTGTGTTGAGAAGGGAGAGAGAGAGCACCAACGAGGGTGCAATCTTAGAATTCATATTTGACTTGCACAGTGTTTTCTTTAAGCACATGATGAAACAAAGGCAGAGTGCATAAACAACTTACTTAGAAGAGGATGCGTCTGCTAGACTCAGTTTCCCCTCGAGCCGGCGAGCTGCGGCGATGACCGGTGAAGACCGGCACGACCCAGAAGCGCCGGCGCTGAAGCGCCTGAACAATCAAGAAGAACCCTAGGGGTTCTGGGAAATGTAGTTCGAGAACTACTTCCAGTTCCTTGCAGACCTGAGAGTGCTTTGCTCTCTGCCACTCACACCAGCAGTCATACAGTGTGTTATCTAGACAGTGGAGCGTTACACAAGAAATTCCTAAACAGTTGAAAATCAGGGAATCGCAAATGAAGTCGACCTAGGAGTCGTGCGCAGCGTGATGACACGCGCAAACAGGTAAAATGCCAATGGCAACAGCAGTACCTGTAAAAGTATTTTTCTTTGTTTTCCACCTATTGCTGTACCCTTATTCGTCTCCCATGGCGTTTTAATGTTCTGGGATTGGGTATGCGATTGTATTGGGGCATGCAGTTTGGAAATAACCGCCTTCGCACCATCCCCGGAAGTTAAAACTTGTATATGCTCTCCCACCAAAAGCGGCCCTCATACGATGATATTGTAGTAATTTCAGCTGTCCTTCCCTGATGGGACCCACAATATAGTCTAGACTTGCATATCTGCCTTATGGGTACATGTCTCGCATCTTCAACTGTTAAATCCCAGGTTTTCTCTTGGGCTTAATCAAGTGGGGGAGATTCCAGGGAAGAGCCAGATCGGGGCTTTGGGGTCGTATGGTACCTCTGATGCTTTTATATATCGAGAAAACAAGGGGCGCACTCCAGTTCCCTGCACAACCTTCCAGGCCACTGGTGTTCTCCTCCAACCGGTTTCTGTGCCAATACACGTCAACAGGGAGGCTCTCTTAACTTGCAGCTCAAAGCAAGTGCAGGTGATGATAATCTGCTGCAAGGGCTTCTGGTGGATGTAGTCATCAGTTTAGCAAGGAAACAGCTCACGCCCCATCCACTCTTTGCAGTTCCCTTGACACTATAATGCCCAGATAGCGATCCCCGGACCAGCGCCTATTTGAATCCGCTAATATTCGGTAGCCGGTGTGAGTGGGAATAATTCTGCATTAATGTATCATATTGGGCTCTAGATTGACTTCAGGCAGGAGAGTGTTGTCCACATAAAGTGATAATTGAGGTGGGCCCATCAATCTGATAACCCATGGTTTTTACGCACAAAAGCGGCCATTGGTTCATGCTAGGACAAAGTATGGGGGAGTAGGGAACAACCGTGTCTGATACCCCTACCAAGAAATAGTGGTATGATTCGTGAGGACTCTTGCTCCTGGGTTGGTGCATAGGAGCCGAACACACCATACAAAGTATGAACCCAACACGAAGCATTCAAGCACCAATAATAGATATTCCCAGGATACAGATTCAAATGCCGCGGCTAGCGCCGCCTTCAGGCATATCTGCGCCATTACCCCGAATAGCCGACGGAGATTGAGGGCAGTGGACCTCATTGGAATGAAGCCAGATTGGTCCAGGTTTACCAATTTGGGCATGTTGGGGAGAAGTCTAATCACAAGGATTTTGGCAAATATCTTCGCATCTGTGTTGATTAAGGAAAAAGGTCTGTATGAGGACATGTCATGAGGGGCACAATGTGGTTTCAGTAATAGTTATTATGGCTTCTTGCATCGAGTCAGGAAGTATTCCCCGGTTCATAGCCTCTTCCCACACATTCAGCGAGGGGGCTAGTTTCACGTGGCATTATTTATATAGTTGAAGTCCCAGGCCATCAGATCCTGGGGCTTTTCCTGGTGCCACGGCCTTAATGACCTCTATTTCCTCCTGGGTAATTGGTAAATCCACTGAGGATTTAGCCGTGGGCAGGAGCCCAGAGAGCCGCAGTCTACATAGGTATTCGGAAGTCTCCTCCACGGTCCTCGTCTCCCTTTGAGCCGTGTGAATTTGTCATTTATTTGTTCCCCTCGAGTCGCCACTTGCTGCTTGGATACCGGCGGTTGGGGTTGCTGTAATGTTCTGCTTTCAACATGTTAGATGGGGGATTTCACCGCTTTGTCTCCCTACCCCGATCTGCAAGCTCTCGCTTGGCAGCCATGTATTGCACCTCCCTGTCAGCCAACTTGTGAAAGTCACTTAGCAGTAGTCTGCCAGGGTATCCTTGTTGTGTAGTACTGTAGCTCTTCTCATGTTCTAGTAGCTGGGATGCCACCTGGCTCAATTTCTTCCTACAGTTTGGGCCATGAGAATACCCCAAACCCAGACCATGAAGGTTTCCCAGAGTGTTGCCGATCTCTAAGGATATTAGAGGGCTTCCTCCAACGCTTTGCATGTGGAGGAACATCACATAACTCAAGGCACAAAGAGACCGGGGGAAAGATCAGTGTGTGCGCAGATGGAACTCTGCACCATGTTCGAAAGTGAGGTGGTCAGGAGCCAATAGTCTATCTGAGATTCCGAGTCTTGTACTGTGGAGTAATGTGTATTGTTTGTCTTGTGGGTGGAGTGTTCTCCAAGCATCTATCAAAGGTAACTGTAGTAATATCTGGTGCAAGGTATTGGCAGCTTTCGTGGACATCCAGGTGGCATCGGATGACCAGTCTAAAGCTGTGACGAGAATTGTGGTAAAGACCCCTCCCCAAAACACCCATGTCTCGTCCAGTTGGGTGAGCATATCCAACATGGCCCGTAAGTATTTACCAGAACCACTGGGTGACCAGCTATGCGCCGCCCCACAACACTAGCAGGTAGAGTCCTAATGGATCTATTTTGCTTTCTATGTATCGGAAGCCTAGTAATGGCTGGATAAGTGTAAGTACTCTCCTGGCCCGCATGGGTTTCTTGGAGCATCCGTATCTGTGGCTTTTGTTTTTTATTTTTTTTTATTTTTTTTTTTTCCCAGGTTAAGACCCCATTACATTCCAGGGTTATGGATTAATTTTCAGCCCTTTGCCCAGAAGTGTGGTGTGCACCATTCACAATTACCATATTTGTCGCTATCTTTACTTGTACTCCTAAGTCTCGTACTGTTCTTGGCATCATGACCATTAATGAACTTTTAACTCCCTCAACTCGGTCTGTCCCCCCCATCCATACCTCCCTCCCTTCGGTGCATCAGGGATTGACCATTGCACCCACTGTCCCCCACCCACCAACCATTAACCCCAACAAAATGTTTCCCCCCTTAACTTGTGGAATCTTCTCGAGGTGCTTATGCTGCAGCCTTATGTCTGCTACAACTGGTCGCCACCGTTCAGGCTTTAACTCGTATTTTGGATCGGTGCCACCCATTGACATATCCTTTGTATTTGTTGGGGAGCAATAACAGTCTGCAACTTTCAGTCTGTTGGATCTCTCCTCTCATTGTGTCGTGGGCTTGTGTTCTGATCTACTCCGCGATCGTGGGGTGGTAATGGAATCAAAGATTTAATGTAATCCATGGCTGCCGCAGGGTTCTCAAAGAAATGAGCTCTACCTCTGTATCCGCATTTTAGCCAGGAAAGTCAGGGCATATGGAATTCTACATAGTCAGAGTTGCTGCTTCACTTCTTTATATGATCTCCTTTGGGCCTGTACTCCTGCGGCAAAGTTAGGGTAAATATGAATGTTTCCCTCGTAGTGTAGCGTCCCCATCTCTCTGGCCATTCTGAGGATTGAATCTCTGTGCTTATAATTGAGCAGCCTGGCGAGGATGGTATGGGGTGGAGCCCTGCGTTTAGGTGTCTGGGCAAGGGTGCGGTGCGCTCTTTCCACCAGGAAAATTATCGGAGAACAATTCTGTCATGAAGAGGGACTGTATGAGTTTCAGCGTTAACCTCCATTGGACCTTTGCAAGATCCTCGCACTTGTCTTGCATCTGAGAGTTCTCCTTTCAGTTGTGTAATGTCGCAGCTGTGCTGGCCAGTTGTATTTTCGTTTGCACTTATCCTGGCCTCAGGTTCCATTACACGGGCACTTTTATATCCAATATTGCTTTGAGCGACCCGATGTTGGCCACAACATTGTCCAAACTTTCTACATAGTGGCGAGTAGATCGTCTCTGGGGTTAGCTGTGTACATTGTTATGGTGTCTCCAGTCGGTGTCTGCTGCTGGACTGGTTTGCGAGCTCCCAGACCCCCATCTGGCCATTCTTCTTCGCACCAGAGCCCTTCGTCATTATCAGCAGCCTTATGGATCGTGTGAAATGAATTGCAGGATTCTTTTAGTGGTGGGATAGTTTCCAAGAGCCAGCTGCCCTGTGAACGGGGAGATATTCTTGCGTAGTTACACAATTGTAGTGCTCACTGTATTATACTGGGCTCAGCGTGCTTGGGGTGTGTATTCCTGTCGCTGACAACGCTCTTCATAACAGCCCAACAAAGGATATTGTATCCCCTATGCATCCGGACCACAGCGCAGCAGGGAGATCTCCTCAAACTAAAACTCTCTATCTGCCCTGTACTAGGAGCATCTGTAGCAGGGTTCAGGCTAATCTGCACCGTTCAGCAGTACTTATCTTCTTAGTCAAGTTGTACTAAGCAGCCCAATCAGAAGCTCCCATCAAGCTCGACGCAGTAATAGGCTTATTTCCAGCAGCTTTGCAGCGTGCAGTCAGGGGGTTGGGTAGAGCCCAATGTCCCCTGCACAGATCTCAGTAGGCCCCAAGTATCATCTGCTACGCATTGGTATTCATAAAGCAAAGGGCAGTGTTCCAACTAGCATGGGTTGAGTATACACTCTACAGTGTTAATGACTGTTTCACGTTATCAGGAGTTCTGGCTGTTATGCCAGATCCAGCATTAAAATGTACGTGGCATGTTTGACTGTTTTTCCAGTTGTTGCCCACTGGTTGTAGGACCTGTAGTTTTGTGCGGCTTGGCTCTCAGCTGTCCTTCACATCAAGGGCCCCCCCCCCCCCCAGGGCCCTTTCCAGGATTTATGCCTCAATCGGGACAGACTGCATTCGCGGCGCAGGGCACACGCAGTGGTGTAGGATGTTGCCACATGTCTGATAGTTTGTTTCCATCATGTTCTGTGGTCAAGTCTGTGCACAGCACTCAAGGTGTAGGCAGGGCAGGGGTGCAACGGGGGTTACTCCTTAGCCGCTGTATTTTGAGCAGTATTCCAGATGATGCTGAAGAGGGTCTCAACTCGTGGTTTTCCAGCCAGCTTCAGGCTGTCGTCTACAAGCGCGGTGGCGTGGCTCGAGGAGGCGGGCGCAGAAAATTCTACAATTCTCAGTTGGGCCAGGCGTGTACAGTTGCTAGCATTCCCAGTGGCTCACACGCTGCTCCTGTGCCTGTCGTGTCCCCGACAGCGAGTCGCACAGCAGTTTGATCCGTTTGTAGCAGGGCAGCTAATGTTGCTCTCTGGGGTGTCCACAGGGTCTCATATGCTTGTCCTTGCTCCAGATCAGACCCTTGTCGTTGCAGGCTAATGGGACCACGCAAGCCATGGGCGGTCGTGGTACGGAGTGTCCGCTGGGTAAATGTCAAGAGGAACAGCTGGCTTGCCCTCCACACAGGGACTACGATCAAGTATTAAGCGTCACACCACAGGGTAGCACCTTGCGTTGTGCTACGCAGTGTGCCAGTGGTCTGGATTGGCTCCTCCACGGCCTTCAGTGTTCAGCTCCCCCTGTGGCTTCAATTATTTATCGTGTTGTTCTCGCAGTCCGCTTACACACCAGTGTCCCCACTCATCTTGTCTGGATGGATTTCTCGGCTGTTTTTAGTCGGATTTTCCTGATACTTGCTCTTGGTGTTTTCCGACCCTTACTGAAGAAGCGTTGCAGCAGACCATCTCGCTGGGTGTCTCTGAAACTGATTTGATTCAGGATATGGTCTGGATCGGAGCTCTGCAATTAGGCATCCATTAAGTGCTTGTGCAACAGCGCCACCCACCCCCAGAATTTTGTGTTCCTCTGCCAGGTTTCACATGATTGTTGCAACTACACGAGTGGGAACTAATTTAGAGACACCATGCTGGGGGAGGTGGGGGGGGGGGAATTAGGGGAAATTCTAAATCTATTTGCCATTTGTGGAACCTGGAAATAAAAGCTTTATGCATCATGGAAAGGGCAGGGCACAGATTCTTATGGGAAAGCTCGGCTAGCCTGACCTTGTTTCCTTCCCTTAATTTCGAAGCTATTGGCTCTAATGAAGCGAACAATTGTATTTATAATACTGATGGCTCACCTGTAGCCAAAAAAGCATTGTTTGTGAGACGTTCAAAATTGCAGAACAAGTCCTCCCGTCTCCCTCTCTGCCCAGTTGGCTGTAGACATTCTGCAGCCGGGGATGGTTTTACTTCCAAATTCAGTCTTTCCTGGGTGGCTGATCTTCATGCAAATAAGGGGATGACCAGATCATAATGATATGGCATTTATAACGTGCCTGTACAGTGTTTCTAGGCGCAACAAGACCAGGAAGGGGTGGGGGGGATAGTGAGGACCAAACAGTCTTACTAGGCCTTCTGTCATTCAGATCACACAAGTGCAGGGAAATAGAAGGGCAGTAGTGCGGAGGGGGGGGGGGGGGGTAGGCTAGGGGAAGAAGTGCAGGTAACTCTAGTGCAGCCAATGAGTGGCTCATAAGTACAGAGAGCAGGGACTGTAGAGTTGCAGATAGACAGAAGTGCTGGGGGAGCCTGGATGCAGTGCAAGAGCAACTGGACATGCAGGAGTCTGGGCTAGAGTTCAGAAGGTAGCCAGGTGACCAGTTCGTGGAGCAGTCTGGACATCAGCAGGCGAGAGGCGGAGAGAAAGCGGAAGTGAAAATGAAGGGATTGATTTGCTTCCGGACCCAGAGGTGGTTTCACTGAAGTTTGAGTGAGGCAGGGAGGCTGTTCCTGACGGAGGACCCATCCGAAGAGGGATCTCATCCAAATCTCTGCTTGGAAAAGCATCTGACCCTCAGTTGGAAGTGGATGAGTGGAGAGCACGAGAAGGGAGATGTTTAGGAAGAGAGTTGGAGGTAGTGCTGTCCCAGGCCCCAGAAAGCCTTGTGAACGATGCAAAGGGTCTGGGAGCCAGTGAAGAGATTTCAGAGCTGGAGCGATATGATCCCTGGGCTTGAGGCCAATGACAAGTCTTGCAGTCCTGTTCTAATTAAGTTGTAGAGGTTGGAGAGTAGAGGCAGGCAGGTTTAGCAGAGGCTGTTGCAGAAGTCCCTCCTAGAGGGCACCAGTGCTCTGGAGACTGAGCTTCTGGGGGGGAAGTGAGAAAAGGAAGAACACATCAGATAGTTTGACTTCTTGGAGATGTTTGATGTGAGGAGAGGGTGGGATTGAAGATGACACCACATCATGGTTCTTAGCAGTAGGAGCAGGGAGGGAGGGAGATCATTGGCAGCACACCATTCCTGCATTGCAGCCAGGCAGTCTGGTATGAGAGAAGTGGAAGAGGTGGCTGAGGGAGCCTGAAGGAGATGGGTGTCATCCGCATAACACAAAGTTTGAACAGAAAGTAGCAATGCAGTGGCCAAGAGGTGCCAGGTTGTGGTCGAAAAGCCAGAGAGAAAGGTTGTTCCCCTGGGGAACACCACAAGTAGAGGGAGAAAATACCCCAGATGGAGATGAGGATATCGGCCAGGCCAGGGCCTGATCAGTGAGGCTCAGGTTATCATGGAGGCGATTGAGCAGGATGGCATGGTTGACCGTATCAAAAGCAGAAGGATGAGAAGAATGAAGACAGAAGGAAGGTTAGAGTTAAGGTTAGAGAGCAGGTGTTGGAGCAGTTGCTGTACTTCTGGCAGCTCTGAAGCCAGACTGATGGTCGTGGAGACCACCAACGGATTCGGTGTGCAGATTAAGCTGGATGAGGTCCAGCTTTTTGGCTAGGAAAAGTGATGGCAATCGTGTGCTAGCAGGAGAGGAAGGATCACAAGAGGGCTTCTCTAGAAGGGGGTGCACAAGCGAGTGCTTGAGGGAGGAGGGTAAGCTTCCAGCGGCAAAGAGTGATTGCAGAAACCTGCCAAGGCTGGAGCAAGGGTGTCAATATGGTCCATTATGGTTCAGGATGAGCAGAGAACCGGCTTTGAGGCTTGCATAGATTGGGCTCGTCTAGAAACATCAAAGGTGAACAAGGGAAAGGAGTAGAGTATATGAAGAGGAGGAGCCGAGTTGTTTGCTGCAGACTTTGATGTGACTCTTCTTAGCGAGGAAAGTCTGTATTGCCTTGGCGCAGGAGGCAGGCCAGTTTGTCAGGGGTTGCCCTGATGCACTCCACTTCAGCTCAGCCACGCTACACTTATGTTTAAGGGTGACTGAGTCTGAATCGTACCGAGAGAATACGCAAGCAAATGAAGGTGTGTTTTTGCCATTGGTGCCTAATTAAAAACTGAGACCCCCCCCCCATACCAAGTTAATGTGGATGTACAGTTTTTTAATACTTTTGGGCATTAGGGGCTTATCTAAATCTGAAAAAATGATGTCGTTGACGAACCCTATAATTAAGTCATTTCAGTGGGCTACTGAGACTTTACTGATGGAAATTGCTTCAGACCTTAACATGGTATTTGCAGCGCACATGCACCAACCTATTTGCTTTCTGTCCCCTATCATGGAGCACTGATGTTGAAAAGGGACTGACTATTGGGCAGTGTGTGCCTGGAGGAGGCCCAAGTAGGGGTGTCCAGAAATAAGGGTCCAGGGTGAACACGTGCTGACACCTTCTGGAACGTTCCATTTCCATGCCTCTCTGCATCCAGCTCCATTCCTGTTGATTGGACATCACAAAAGTAATGAGTAAAAGGCTTTATAAACTTAAAAGCAGCAACGTCACTAGGGTTGGTTGCTATGATTTTTTTTAAATGTAGGTTTGATGCAGGGTGTACTGTTTTAGTTTACTTTATACGAAGAATACTCCAAGCCTTCTATTTTCTCTGAGAACAATTTGCTGGTCAACTGCTCTGAATTGTCAGAATTTAAACCATCCATTTAGCCTTTAGTGTTCTGTAAGAAATGTCTATGCTTATGTGGTGGAGCACTGTAGGAGTTCCTTTGTACCTGGTGATGTATTTTCAATTTTTGTCCGCCGCGCTGACCTGTCTTTTTTTCTTTTCAGTGACGCACCCATCCCATGGTACATTTGGAGGCTTGGTGCTTACTTTGGGTCAAGGGGATGTTGGGCAGCTGGGCCTTGGTGAAGATGTCATTGAGCGCAAAAGGCCAGCCTTAGTGCAGCTTCCAGAGAAGATCGTACAGGTGGTGGCAGGTGGCATGCACACTGTGTGCCTCAGCGAGGCGGGCAATGTAAGTTCTTGCTACCTCAGATCCCGACGTTTTGTTTCACTTTGTTGTTCAGATCCCGACATTTTGTTTCACTTTGTTGTTCAGTGTACTAAGAATGGGTATGGAATTGACAATGAACTTTGAATCCAATATGGAGAAGTTCATCTCAGGAACACTGCAGTGCCAGATAAAATATCTGATTTGATTGCTCTTGCATTCAGCAGTGGTCCTTCTTGGTACTCCATAACGATACAGCTTCCTTGGGTATTTAGTTCCAAGCACAGGGGTATTGCTCAGTAAGAAGGCACATAGTGGGTTGTTAATCTTTTGTCCCTTGCATGTGCCACTTATCTTTTTAATGTACCCTTATGCTCCTATGCGCATTGTCAACCTCATGGGTTAATATCCCATTTGTATGGCACCAGTTGGCCTGGAGAATTACAAGTAGGTGTTTGTGTCAAGCTTACCAGGCTCTTCTAGGCAACACCAGGGACAGAAAATGTGCCTGGCTGTGTTGCCCTCTAAAACTGAATAAACCTGGGTACTTGGGTATTTGGAACATATTCAACACACTTCATCCCCAGTAATGGCATTCCTTGGCATAATGTTTGGATACTGCTGATTCGGGAGCTTAACATGCTCTTTTAGGAAATGACCAGCTAATTGAAACATAAGATGTCTAGAGCAGGGGTCTCCAACCTTTTCATTGGCGTGAGCTACTTTCAGTGGAGGGCTAACAGTGGGGAGCTACTTGCGAGCGATCGGGGGTGGGGGATGTTCATAAACATTGGAACTTGTACTTATTTTTTTGCTGTTAATTTCCCCTTTATAAATAGAGGGAATAATAGTGCTTCACGATTATGTTAATAAAGTTCAAAAACCTCTTTATTGCATTCTTTTTTTATTAGAAGCCATCTTATAAAAAGACTTCACAATGTGGGAAAATGATTGGGACATTCAGTGTGAAGGTTGACACTGCATGCCGTCCACCAGTGCTCTGTAGTCAGGTGTATAACTTGATACAGCTACTCGGATGGAGTCACTCAAATGCTCATCAGTCAGACGGGTTCGAAATCTGAAAATGCAGATTCACAGAGATAGGTGGAACCAAACAGAGAAGTCGCTTTTAATGCTGCTGTGCAAAGGTTACTGTACTCCTTGTAGTCAACAAGGCTCCAGAAATTGGTGTGAGATTGCCTGCTTTTCAACTGAATGTCCCCTTGCAGGCTGACAATCTCCATTTCCATAGCACAACTGTTCAGGTTAAACAGCTCACCTATTTGTTCTGCAAGTTCACAAACATCGACTTCCATGAATGGGTTTGCGATGAACATCACATATGGTTCAATCCTTTCGAAATCCCTGAACCGGTCACTGAACTCCTCCTTAAGCCTGCTCAGGAGACTGCTATATTTGTCAATGTTCAGGAGTTCAGGACTAGCTTTGTCTGTCAGCATTTGGATAACAGAAGGGAAATGATAGAGACTAGAGGAATGTTTTCTGCTCCTTATCACCTAGCCACATGGTACACATTAACTCCTTGTTGATCTTGATTTTGGTATACTGGGGATAACCTTTGTAAACCAAATAGACATCCAAACATTTGAGTTGTCAAGTAAGTGGCAGGGTTCTCCGCCCCTACCCCACACCCATAGAGCGCTTGAAATGCTTTACAACATGTATACATATAAAATAATCCCCATTATCTCTATTTTTGCCCCACCTAATCCAGTCCCTGAAAATTGAGGCTTATCACTAGGTCTAAGGACGTTTCCATAAACTTTAATAACGTTGTAGGAAACACTGCTAAGTGTAATGGTTAAACATGGTGCTTATATATTTATGAATTTATTTTGTACCTTTGTAGGAGCGCACCAAACCCACAGGCATCTAGCGCTAGTTGCAGGGGGGGGGTGGGGTGGTAAAGATCGAGGCTCAAGGCTTGGTTGAATAGGAAGGGTTTGAGATGTTTCCTGAAGCATGACAGGCGGGTTTGTTTCACAGGTGAGCGTCATTCTAGAGAGCTGGGGCACAGGCTAGCACCCCCGCTTTTTCTTGTTTGGTGTCATTGGCTGGTTGTTGTAGGTCTAGAGTGTTTTGATGGTGTCCATGAGGTATTGGGGGTTGGAGGGGCTCCTAATTGCACATGCATTTGTAGGTGATGAGTGTCTTGAATTTAATTCTGTCCTTGACTGGGAGCCAGTGTGTTGACTTCTGACCTGTGATATGTGGGTATGTCTGTCAATGTTGAGTGCCGCACGCACAGTATTGTTTTGAATGGTTTGGAGTTTGCACTCTTTTTCCTTCTGAAGTCCCGCAAAGTAGGGCATTGCAATAGTCCAGTTTGGATCTTATAAGGCTCAGGCAATTTCAGGGGTGACGATTCTGGGATGAGAGGAATGGTTTGCTGGCGTTGATGAGTTTGATTGCGTATCCTAAGGAGGCGGCAATGTGGTTGACATGGTGGGTCATGGTGAGTGAGGAATCGAGGAAAATGCTGAGCAATGCTATCTTGGACTGTCAATAGTGAAGCTTTTGTAGGCATTGTGTAGTTTTTAGAAGGGCGTGCTGCTCAGTTTTGTCATCGTTGAGGCATAATGGACTGGATGGTTTTGGTAGATGTTGATGCGGCTGGTACAAGAAAAATCATTTCTGGTGCACTCTTAATATTTATAAATTCAGAGAACATCTTAATCGGTATAAGAATTTTTAGGGTGCGGGGGAAGGTAAAATGGTCCTGGCACAGTACCACAAATATGCAAAGCGAAGAAAAAACACTCCCGTCCCCTGCACACTATTCACTACCATCAAGATGGTTACAAAGGAATTTCAAAGTTTAAAGGCAGAAAAGAAAGTTATACTCAACGTTTCCATATACAATGCTCTTAGACCATTTTTAAATTTTTTTTTTATAAAAGAGATGAAATGTTTAATGAATACACAATTCTGTTCAATCAAGAAATGCAGGTGTCCAATATCTATGGCTGACACGTTTCAAGACTTTCTCTCTTCTTGAGCCTAATTGGACTGTGAATAAATACAAAAGAAATACTATAAGCATGTTTGTTAACCTTGGCATGCATCGCACATCTCAAATGTATGCCGAGTATATTTAGTATAGGTTCATCATATATTATCACTCCCAATTGATCAATGCCTTTTCTAGTAGGGATATAAAGAGGATGTGGATCCACCCCTCAAAAAACACGGATGTGTCCTGTATCTATACAGGATATACATCTAAATGAGGTAAAGCTCTCACATCAGCTTGTGTCTGTGGTGGTAATCTCCAGAGAGGGGGGGGGGGGGGGGAGTTTGAGGAATGGTCTGCATGGTTTGTGTATGAGACAGAGGGCATCTAGGTGGTTGAAAATGGGTTTGGTATACACATTGTAAAGGGGGGGGGGACTAGCCTCCCCTGCGAAGACCTGGGATGATCTGTTGGCCAGAAAGGATCAGTTGGTGGCCTCTGGATAGAAGTGGGCAGAGGTGGACATTGCTTGGCATAGGATCTCATGATCCACAAGGTCGAATGCTGCGGAGTGGTCAAGCAATAGGAGTGGGAGGGTTCCCTGGTTGTCTATATTAAGCTGGTTGAGGTCTAGGAAGGCAGTTTCTGTACCATGCCTAGGGCGGAAAACTGATTGTCTGGATCCTAGGATGTGATTCCAGGAAAGATTGGATTTGCAGGTAGGACGATGGTTGTCTGTTTGGGGAATATAAATGATTATGGAAAGGGTAATTTGGGATGCTCAAGCCTGTGATGGCATTTATTGTAGGGTGCACTTCAGCCAAACCTTTCCAAGGGCGGGACCACACCACAAGTGAGGGCTCTTCCCTTTCAGCTATGTCTCTACACCTTTCAGTTGTAATTCTTATGGCTCATTATGGGATACAGTAAATCCTTGTTAATTTTATGAACTAATCGAGGTTTCAGGCAATCTTCTTTCACTGGACGCACCACCTCCTCAATCTCTGAAGCTTTTTTTTATATTTGTGGGTCAAACCAGACTTAAAGCAATGTCAAATGTACAATTTAAGCGGCCAGTCCCTTACCTGAATCAGTCTGTTGTACTTGTTTCGCCAGCTCTGTAGGGTTCTCAGTGGCTTCAATTTTAATAACTGTGCCCCAATGGCGTAATAGTTAATGTTGCAGTATTTCTCGCTGTGATCATAATCTTTCATTCCCTCCCCATCCCCCGCCATCCCCATGTCTCCTAATTTCCTGTAGCCCTTGTAACCCTGAAATACAAACGCATCTTTCGGGGCAGTCTATGTTCACAAGGAGTGGTGCAAACTGGGCTGGGAATTTAGTTGGGTTTTTAGTTAGTTGTTCCAAGCCTTGAAAAGCACCAGAGTACTGCTATGCACATAAGTTCGGGGCTGCTTGTTAGGTTGCGCCCAACGTATCCCCTCTTCCACCACCCCCCATGTTTTGCTCAATACAGTTCCAATGTTTCTATGTTCGAACTAGCATCCAGTAAGTTACAGGTTTTATTTGTAAAACCTCATAGTCCTCGCTTTAACATTAGATGAAAATAAAACTTTATTCAGGGACTTTTACTTCCAGGCCCATAAAAAGCCCATTATTTCTGCTTTTTGTTCATGGATAACATCCCAAATGTAATCCAAACTTAAGAAAAAGGTAATCCAAAAATGGAGTGCAGCAATTGCTAAAAAAAAGCCTCAATTTATTTGCAAATATCTTCCGGGAGAGTCGGACGGCTCTGTGGAACTGAACTCTGACAAACCTTGCGATAAACCCACTCTGAGCTGCAATATTTAAGGCAGAAAGCCACAGGATTAGCATGTTATAATGGTAATTCTAACATTTCCATTGGTTGTTCCTCACCAAACCCCTAAATACCAAAAATGCACCTTGATAAAAACGCGCTGTCCTAATGTCTGTGAACCAGCTCAGACTGCATCGTTCCACCGAGGCGGACCAAAGACGCAGCGAGTGAAAATCGGTGAGGTCAAAAACTTTGTTGCATCCCCTAGAACACCACAATCCATTCCCTAATTGGTCCATTCAGTTTCCCACCCTTACTACTTGCCCATTCTGCAACTCCTGTCTCGATGCATGTTACCAACTCTGGATGCAGTGAATGGCTGCATTAAAAAAAGTAACTGAGGCCCTACCTGCAGAACTTAATTTACTTCATTTCTGCTGTCAATGGCAGAGAGGCTGTGTTCATGGCCTCCTACAGTATTTAGCAACTACTGTTGCTGGGACCTTCTCCCACATCGAAGTGTCCTTAATGATCACTTTGCATTAATTCGCCTACCGTCTGCAAAAGGCACTTGCTGTCTGTCTAGTTTCAGGCCCTGAGACTGGCTTCTCTTGAAACAATTAAACACTGGCCCCCTTTTCCCATCCTTGTCCTGGCTGCTTGAAGTCTTCTGCCTAGCAGCAGAAGTAAAATTCAATTAAATGATCCTAGCTGAAAATGTGGCCTAGCACACTAAAACAAATCTACAGCCTGTATCAGGAGTATTCTAACATGTCAACCCTCGTACCCATTCTAAAGACTAATGCCAACCCTTGCTGAAGTTTTAATATACAGAAACGCATCTAAACTATATACCATCTTGTCTAACATGGTGCTACAAATAAGTGTAATACTATACAAACAATTCTTGGCTAAGAAAAAAAAGAAAAGCTCTGCCCTACCTATATTCCTCTTTGCACTCTAAACATGTCACATAACCAAAATGTGATACCCAAGTCCCCATCAGGGCCTAATGTCTTGTTCAAGCAAGCTGTCTCAACTTTAGCTTGTGCTCATGTTTAGGACATTGATTTTTGCCCTTTAGTTGGACCAGTATCGACCTGCAGGGGTGAAACATTAAAGTTGCAAACTACTAGCCAGCCATAAAGTCCCTTGCCACCTCCATTTTACACACACAGCATACCATTTCTTCACCAAGCGTCGAGTCCAAATTTCAAGCCCTGCCGTCGTGTATTTAAGAATTCAGATTTCTTGAGGTAGGTGAAGGAGCATTGGTACCACATTCATTTAAAGACATTTTGCTCAAGACCTGTGGAGATACCTCCGCTTAGTGAAATCCAGCCTAATGCAAGTCCTAGGCAGTTATCTGGATAAGCTCACTTTTAAATATTTTATTTAGTTGGAGGAATAGTGGATCTAGGGGCCGTTTCTTATTTTGCAGATTACCTGTGTACTTTTTTTGTAAAAATTTAACACGGGTTTGAGAGACCTCCCCGTCTCAAAGCAAAATTATGACATCCGCAAATAAATAAATGGTGCTTTTTAGTATTTCCTAAAAAAAGTGTTTTTTTTCCAACCATCATATTACAAACTCCCCCCCGCGTCTCCCCCCCCCCCCCCCTGTCAGTCCTCTTCTTGTTTACCAGATATTCAGAGGATTCATAAGATGTCTTGATTTTGTGAGGACATCATTGCAACATTGTCCTTTTGAAAGTACAACATGACTGTACCCCAATCCTGTTTGAAGGCTACATGATTCCCTTCTAGATTGTAGGTAACCCATTCCATTGTCACCACTCCACCGTTCTGAAGCCATTCCTGATTCATTGCGCCATGTTAAGCTAGAATGTATGTAGTATCCTTTTGGGTGCACTAAAATAGCCATGACCTCCTGGCAATAGGGACCCAATCTTTGGTACAAGTCTGAACTACACAGGTTGGCAGTGTGGTCAAGCAGCCAGGCCTATCTCAAGAAGGGGTCTGTGTGAGCAGTAATGTGACAGTTTCACAGTGCAGTTATCCAAATAAACACACTCAAGGTTTCTTGATAAAACAATTAATTTATTTCAGTCAGTTATGTAAGCCTTCTTCAGAAAGGGAGCAAAATATGTAACACTTGAACACACTCATAAGTTCTCTAAATCAGTTGATACCCATTGGGGATTGCACACACACTTCTACACCCTCAGGTGACTTAAATAGCTAGCATTGATTTATCACTGGTAGATTTTAGAGCAATACTGAGTTTAGTGTAAAAGATGGAATAGAGGAATAAAACAAAGGTTAACAAATAATTCTTTAAAAGGGCCAGCACTGTTCAACACCTTCCAAAGCACACATTCCGAGGTAAAGAAGAGTCTCGGGGAGCCAGGTCAGCCAATGTTAATTGCACAATGTCAAGGGGGGGACTGGAAGTCTTGCACAAGGTTTGTAGAAAATGGAACACTTGAAGGGCCACAAGCTGGAAGTCTTGTGAGGGGCAAAGCTTTAGCAACTCTGCAAGGTAACCAAGACAGGTATCAACTGAGAGCAAGCAAGTCTACACAACAAGAGGCAAGTTCTTAGATTTTACAGTACCTCTGGTTTGGAAGAAATGGTTCCAGCTGGCTTCTGTTCCTGTACAGCTCTGCAGATCCTGTTGTTCCTGAGCCTCAGTCGTGGGGACAAGAGGACGACGTCTGGGGACTCCTGATCTGCGATGGGACGGTCGGCGGCAGCAATGGGCAAACTTCAATTCAGCGGTTTTTGGTGTTTAAGCTTTTCGCGTCTGACGGCAAATAGCAACACTGTGGTTCTCGGATACTGTTAAGGAGAATTGTGCTAATTTCCTTATCTTTTGAGACCCCCAGCAACTTTGCTTGATATCTGGGATTTGATTTTATTTACCTGGAAAGAGTGTGAGCCTTCCCCCCCCCCCCCACTTTTGTATTTTGATGTGTGTTTTTACTTTTGTGTTCTTCGGTTATGGTGCTTTAAACAAACTCCATGGCATCTTTTTCTGTCACATAGCACCTTCAGTGCAGTGGCACAGGGTCGTCTTCCCCAAGGTTTTAAATACCTTCTTTGGGACTGACTGTCTCCCAGAGCATGTAAAGTAAAATTAACTTTTACTAGTCTCTTTAAATGTACTGACCCAGCACATACTATCTTCCCATAGAGTGCTGGAGGGGTGGCTTGGCATCCCCTGAGTCAAAACACTCATGTAACAGTACAATGTTACCCTTTCCTACTTTAAATGGCTGGTGGCATTGGTTTAGATCAAACTACCATGATTTTTCCTGACTGTTAACCACGGTAGCTAAAAATCGGGCCAGCCATGTTTTTCAATATGGCGCCCAAGACCTATCTGTAAAAACAGACTCTGGTATTCTTTTTTCGCCATTTATTTTAGCAAAGGTCCTTCTTGTGTTTGTCTCTGCGTGTCAACCTAGGTTTGGTCCCTTTGTACGTTGGCTTCAGTGCTGAAGCCCTTGTCTGGTGCCAGGGTGTCTGGGGTGGACTGGATGTGAGGGAGGTGCCCAAAACTCCCTGTGCTTAGTCTCCTAGGAGACCGGAACGCACTCTGGCGTGATTGGCCGGCTGGCTGTCCGTCCAGTAAGGACAGCCTCCCTGCTGTGAGTGACAGCCAGGCTGGAATTAATGGGGGCAGGGAGGTACTGTTTGAGAGCAGGCCTCTGGGACTTGGAAAGTAGAGTCAACCACTGGAACGAAGGAACCGGAGAGGAAGGAAGAGGACTGCTGCAACTCCTGGATGACCGGTGAAGCCCTGCTGCAGGCCCGATTTGCCTGAAACTCTGACGACAGAGCCCTTCAAGGTTCACTTCTTCCCTTGAGTTTGGTGGGAACAACCAACTCGCAAGCCACCTGGACACCGTCCTATTCTAGTCGAATTTTCATCAGAGTGCTGTTGAAAACCGGATAGCCAGAGGGAGGGAAACCAGCTCATGGACTTTAATGCACTCGCACCTTAAACCGAATTCTTGCTACAGCTTTTGGCCTCTTCCCTGGGCAGTGCATGAACCTCCCCATGTCGTCCTTGTCCCCACGTCCTTGCCGGACAACCAGCCGGCCAGGCACCTCTGGGTGCATTCCAAGGGGATTAAGCACAGGGAGTTTAGGGCACTTCCTGCCCCTGCCAGACTGGAGCCAGAGGCGGGCTTCACTCTTGAATCCTGCCAAAAGCAAAACGAAGAGACCAAACCTGGTTTGACGTGCAGAGTTAATCTCAAGAAGGACCTTTAGAGAAAATGTTATGTTGAAGGTACTTGTATAGCGCACCGTCACCAACGGAATTGGTCCCCAGGTGCTCTGTCGGATCTGTAAACAAGAAGGGACGGGTACAGTTAGAGAGTGGGAGAGCTGTTGGTGGCTTCAGCTTGGTATGCAGAGTGCTGGGCTTTGGTGCAAGTATCGGATCGGGTGAAGCCTTGTGTGCTGTATGTGCTGATGCGCGTGGTAAAGTGCGTGCAGATTGCTGGGAGAGAGATGGTGTGTGGGTTAAGTATGCAGAAAATTGGGGGTTGGGTTAGTGTGGTCTGTATCTTGGTTCAGGTACTTCTGGTTCAGTTTGAACTGAATCCCTGTGGCTGGGATTGTTGCTGGTTCGTTATGGGCTGTCTCGCTGTGGTGGTGCTGCGCGTATCCATCTGTCATAGGGAGTATTTTATGGGTTGGTGGGTGTGTCTGAACCATTTCTTCAGGTGTGGGAATGGGTTGGTACGATCTATTCTTATTTAGTGTGACACTAAGTGGAAGCTTTGAATGGTTCAGGGTCAGAATGCTGTTGAGACATCCCAGTGCGTCCGTCTGTCAGCCTGTGTATTCCGTCGTTAGTTTGAAGAAAGACATGGCCATTTTGACAAAATGGGCACCCATGGGTGCCTTCGCAGCCCACAGTAAAAACACACAATGGTAGTAAAAAGTAAACGGTAAACAGCTGCCACCAGCCATTAATTGTAGGAGTAGTAAAATGTTACATGAGAAACCAGACAAAGAGGATACCAAGTAACCCCTCCGGCACCCTATTGTAAGCTGGTGTGCTGTGTCTAGAAAGTTACAATTTGTAAGGCAATTTCACATCACTGCTCTTGGAAACGGTAGTTTCACCAAGAGATTGTATTTGAGCCTTGTGAAAATCTAAGACTTCCTTGTGCTACTGCACTGAAGATGCTGTGACACGATCTAAAGATGATGCCCATGGAGTTTGTCAGACTCCAAAATCAAAAAGCACAGAAATGAAATCGCATTAAAATTAAGCCCAGCAAAAGAGCTGGGGGTCTCTAAGGTAGAAGGGAATTTACATTTCTGAGAATTCTCCCCAACGGCCCTGTTGCTGTTTCCAACGTTGAGCTATTGCCAACCAAACTGCTATTATAATGGTCATAATACTGCGTTTCTAAGATTTGGTGTGAAGTGTGCCCCAATCCCCCACCGCCCTACAACCCCTCCAGCAGTTTCTTGATACATTTGGGTACATTGCATGTAGCTTGTCAGGCGGTAGTGCCGCTGAAACGAAACCCACAGCTCCCTCATTGGATAGTATTCATTTCGGGATGGCTCCCCATAGGTACCCAGGTACTCTTCCGAGATAGGTTCTCCCAATGGTTTTTTTCCGTATATTTCTATTGAGCTCTTTATAATCGTTAAGATGTCTATAGAGTAGACACTAGTTTCCTTGTTCCTGTCTTGGTCGGGACATTTCTCAAAAGGGGTCTGCTGTCTTGTGGCAGCAGCTCTAATCCGTGGGTAATTCAGCCAATGTTTTAATTGATTATACTGAACCTGTTCTTTTTCCCGATCCCTTGCTCACCATTGTAATCCTCGAATGCACGAAGGGTCTGTCCCTGAAACACGTCCTGTATTTTCTGCCATCAAGCCCCTTTTCATTCTTTAAGTCTGGGTTCTCAAACATGGAAAAAAGGGAGGGTTCACTGCCAAATCCCACACCTGTGCCCCCAAACCAATTATTTCACTGATTCGGACAGGAGTCTCTTGGCCACAATGGCCCCAATAAGGATGAGAACGCCACTGCCCTTTCCTGCTTGGGCCCAGATTTTCTATGAACTGTCCACAAACTACTCTCGTACAACCCTCAATTGAGCTGCCTCAAAATATCTGTGAAAATGGGGAAATCCCAAGCCCCATCTTTTTTTATTTCTTTCTTTTTTTCTTTTTTTTCCTCTCTGCCATCAAAGTAGGCATCGCCACGCTTGGCCGCATACTACATCATATCCATGTGAGGTTGAGTGAGGTGAAAACATTTGGGAACCTAATGGGTAGTGCTTTGAAAAAGTATAGTAGTCTCAGAAGCATGAACATCTTTATTGTGGCCAGTCTTACCAACCAGGAAATAGTTAGTGGGCTCAGTTTCAGGTCGGTTTTGATCTTGGCTGTAGCTGAGGATAATTTGCTGCATACACCTGTCCAATGTTCTAGTGAGGGTTATTTCCAAATATAAAATTCCCTTATCCGCAATGCTCAACTTGGTTTGGGGCTCATCCTGGCCAGATTGGCCGACCGGTTCAGCATTTCTGACTTGTCTCAATTTACTTTTAGCCCTGACACTGATCCGAACCCCTCCAGTTTCTTCAGCAATGCTGGAAACACGATTTCCGGATTTTATGGCATTTGTTGATGACATGTTGGTATCACTATTACCTTATGCTATTCTCCCGTGTTCGCTATCCCGTTTACCAGAGGTGTTCCCCCGACCCTAGCCAGCAAGGGTTTTAAATATATAGTGCATATAATAATGGGGATAAGGGACACCCTTGTTTAATGCCCTGCCAAAGATTCACCTTTTCCACCTTGTTGGCTTTCATAGACTACCATTGCCTTGTATATAGTAGCACTTTCTCTGCTTGCTTTGTACGAAGCATCTCTAATTGTCCATGGATATGCCTCATTGCACTCACCAATATTTTTCATTTGGGCCCTTAGTTATTTCTTCTTGAGGCTCCTTCAGTTCCCCTCTAAATCGGTCTCTCGTTGCCGTCTGTTTATCTCTAGCTGCCCTAATTGCCATCACCTGACCCCTCATTACCGCCTTAAATGCATCCCATACCATCCCTGGTGTAGAGTCCGGGGTCGTCTTATCCACAAAATACTGTTCTTTTCCTTAATTAGCTCGACCTGTACCTGATCATGCAGTAATTCTGTTGGGAATTGCCACTTCCATGACACCCCCCAGGGGGCCCCAGAAGCCTAGAGAGATGAATAGACATGTGAATAATGTGTTTCTGATGCTTGTGGCTCTGTTTATAATCTCATGCTATGCATATAGTCCGGCAGCTAGTGGAAATCGCAGAGCTTTCTTTCGAAGATCCAAAGGGATGTCATCACCATGGGTGTCACTTTAACACTATCCCTAACGTGACGTGTAGTGTTCCCACCAGATTGTTTTTTTCCGCCAACCTAGTTGGTCGCCTTTGCGGAGCTCACAATTTTATATTGCTAACCTTATCCCCACAACCTGTCTAGTCTCCCAACAAATGTTCTAGACTGCTTCATGGGTTTTCTGCCTCGAACGACCTCAACAACTGCTTGTCGACTGCCTGGCCTCTGCCCTCTGGCCAGGCCCTTACAGTAGGGAGAGTGGAGCCTTAAGTGTATTTCTCTCGGAGAAAGTATTTCCTTCACCCCCTCTTTCTCTTCTTGGTCTGGCTGCCGCTACCCTCTGCTATGGAGAGGAACGCATTTACATTTTGCCCGTAATGTAACTGGAAGTTTCCTTGGAAGGACACCCATCGCGGATGCAATCAGTGGCTTCCTTGCAACCACGACGAGCGTTCATGCAAGGCCTGTAAGCTCTTTCGACAGAAAATGTTTGAAGACAGGCGGACTGAACGGTGGGCGGCCTACAATATGCAGGCTGAAAGACCCCCCCCACCCACCGTTGGTGCTCTCTCTTCAGACGACGAGGAATCCGTATTGGCTCCAAATTGGAAGTCATCGACCTCATCGGAGCCCGTAGGCTCCCAAATGCCCAGCCCAACAGACAGGCCACTGGCACTGTTATGGGGAAAACACACCCCAGCGTCAAGGACACCCACACCACGTGTACACAAGCATACAACCCCTAATGCCTTTTCAACTGAGTCGTCGTAGCGCACAACACCCACCTTACAAACTTTGCGGTTTGTCTCCCTCCATGCTACTGCTTTCGTTGCATGCTACTGGGAATCCCTCTGGAACAGGCCTTCACCCTAGAAAACAAGTCATCGACACACCATCCAAGGGCGCACAATCACTTAAGGCCTCGGAGTCGCTGACTGCGCCTTCAGGCTCTTCGAGACCTTCAATACAACTGCCGAAAGTCGTGAGGCGATCATTTCTGCGGCCACATAGCACAAGGACACCCACTCTTGTCGAGACGACTGATGCCCCCCAAGCACGACTGATGCCCCCCAAGCCTCTCTCAAAGGCATTATTGGGGAAAATCTCCCCCCCCCCCCCTCCTGGACAGCCTTGTCCTCCAGACCCTTCTGCCCCTTCTCTTTAGACTAGGGAGAGGTTTGAGTAATGCATGGACAAATTGGCCCAGTTCATTGTTATTACACCCAAAAGACCCAGGGAGGATTATTCCTGTCCTATTCCTTACAAATTGCAGAAACTACCAGGGACACCAGGAAGATATCTTGGAGGTCCCAGATGACCCAACACAGGAGGATTCTTATGAAGACCTTAATCCTTTTGTACAAGACCCGATTGATCAGGACCCAAACTGGGAGCAGGATCAAGGCCCTTGGCTAGCACCAACGCATACCCCTGACCTGCACGCCATCTGCATAGATCACTCTTCTACTCCAGAGGGATTGGTCTCCTGTGACGACCAGATGTGAAACGCCATTTTAAAGAGCAGCCAATCATTTTCAAATTGCAACGCTTGAAGCGGCTCAAGACTCAGACTTCGTGGAGGATATCCTCAAGGAGAAGGCGCTGGCTGTTATGGAGAATTCTCATTTCTGTGCTAATTCCCTTCAACCTTAGAGACACCCCGACCCCCCCATCTGTTTTGCTGGACTTAAGACGTTTAATTTTTATCCTGGACTGAGAGGCCTTTTTCCCCCCCTGTTTGCATTTGGCGGGCTTCAGCACTGAAACCTGCCTCCTGCCTTGCCAGACACTGGAGGCCAGGAAGTGAGGGAGGCTCCCAAAACTTTCCTGTCCTTAGTCTCCAGGGCAACCTGAATGCACCCAATCCTGATTGGCTGGCTGTTCTTGCAGGACAGCCACCCTGCTGTCAGTGATAGCTAGGCTGTGCACGAATGGGCGAAACCTGCATAAAAGACTACTCTTCTTGGACTGAAGAGTTGACCACTGGGAAGAAGAACCCG
Source organism: Ambystoma mexicanum (assembly GCF_040938575.1). Lineage (NCBI taxonomy): Eukaryota > Metazoa > Chordata > Amphibia > Caudata > Ambystomatidae > Ambystoma > Ambystoma mexicanum. Next base: position 235,950,340 of record NC_090934.1, read on the forward strand.
ATGGAGAAACCGTGACAGACGCCTGCTGCATCCTTCTGGATTTTTGAATTGCCCGGTGAGGCCCTGCTGCTGTGCTGAAACTCCATTTTCTGCTCTACAAGAGAAGCTCCAGAAAGAATGATGACTTCCCTTGGGTTTGTGGGACCAACTAACCCCGAGACAGGCAAGATTGTATGCAGTACCCTTTGGGTGCACTACAATAACCTTAACCGCCTGGAACAAATCCCAAAGTCGTAGGTAAAGAGTCATTTAGAAAGCCTGGACAGCCAATGTTAATTGCACAATGTCTAGGGGAGCCGAAGATCTTGTTTGCAGGTAAGTAAAAAGTCTTGCACAATGTTTTTAGAAGTGTTTGTAGAAAATAGAACACTTGAAGGGTCACAAGCAGGGAGGCTTGTGAAGGGCAACGCTTTAGCAACTCTGCAAGGTCTCAACTGAGGGCAAGCAAGGCTACACAATAAGAGGTAAGTTCTTGTACTTTACAGTACCTCTGGTTCGAAGAAATGGTTCCAGCTTCCAGCTGGCTTCTGTTCCTGTACAGCTCTGCAGATCCTGTTGTTCCTGAGCCTGTTGCGGGGACAAGAGGGATGACGTCTGGGGATTCCTGCTCTGCAATGGGAAGGTCAGCGGCAGCAATGGAAAACTTCAATTCAGCGGTTCTGCAGTGTTCAGCTCCTTGCGTCTGACAGCAAATGGCAACGCCGTGGTTCTCGGATACCACTCTGGACTTTCCTCTCCTCACATCTGGGGTCCAGCACTCTGTTGTGGCTCAGGATTGGTCTGTCCTGCATCAGAGAAGTCGGTAGGATCTTCTAGCACTCGGGGTCTGACAAAAGCAATGCACACAATCTGGTGTTCCTGTCCTTGGCTCTTCGGTTCCAACTGCCACAGTGGAAGTACAGCCAGCTCCGAAAGGATGTCCAGACGCGCTTACTTTGGAGTTGCTCTAGTCCAAGCGAATTCAGAGCTTCAGCACAGCAGCAGGGCTACACCGGGCAAACCATCGGTCCAGGAGTTGCAGCAGGCATCTCTTCCAAGTTCTTCGGATTCCTTTGTCCAGTGATCGACTCTGCCTTCCAAGCCAAAAAGCCTTGCCTTTCATGCAGATTTCTCTTCCAGCCTAGCTGTCAATCACACAGCAGAGTGACTGTCCTTGCCGGACAGCCAGCCGGCCAATCACCTTTGGGTGCATTACTGTAGCCAAGGGGATTAAGCACAGGGAGTTTTGGGCACCTCCCTCACTTCCTGCCCCTGCCAGACATACTGGGGCCAGAGGTGGGTTTCACTCTTGAATCCTTCCAAAGACGAAACAAACAATGACCAAACCTGGTTTTGGCACGCAGAGAAGGACCTTTCCAACAAGAAATGGCGAAAAAAGACCAGGGCCGTTTTGCCGAAAAGGGCACCCATGGGTGCTTTACTGCAGCTGCAAACACATTTATTGTAGAAAGGGTAACATAAAAATGTTACATGAGAAACTAGACAAAGGGGATACTAAGTAACCCCTCCAGCACCCTATGGTAAGATTGTGTAACTTTCTAGACCCAGCACACACTATGTAAAGTCAATTTCACTTCTCTGCTCTTGGAAACAGTAGTTTCACCAAGAGAAGGTATTTGAACCTTTGGGACATCTAAGACTGCCTTGTGCCACTGCACTGAGGTGCTGTCACAATGTAAAAGGGTACCATAGAAGTCGTCCCACCTTCTCCAGGTAAACGAGGGTGTTTATTCATTGCACTTCCTTGTATCCAAAAAAGGATCTCACCTTGAGCCCGTCAAACAAGTATGTTAAACCTCAAAAGTTCAGGAGGTAATCCCACTGCTGCAGAAGGGATTACATGGACACATTGCACATACAAGATGCATACTTTCATAGTTCAATGTTGCCAGCGCACAAAGTACCTCCGGTTCATAGAGGACACCCACTAACAGTTCAAGGTTCTCCCCTTCGGCATTGTCTCGGCACCATGGGTATTCACAAAGGTACTGGCGGTAGTAGCTGCTCACCTGCGCAGGCAGTCCTTCCCAGTCTATCCTTAACTCGACGACTGGCTCATAACGGGGGATTCGTACAAAACATGCAAAACAACCCAGAAGATGTTAGATCTCCTCTTCAACCTAGGATTATCTATCAAGGAGAAGTCGAGTCCAGACCCCAATCAAGTCGAACAGTTTCTGGGGGCTCTAATCTGGACCAAAGACTGCCTCGTCTTTCCCTCACAACTAGAGGGTTCACAACATGCTGTTCCAGATCCCACACTATGTAGCCAGGTGACGGTTTAGGTAGACGCAGGAAGCCATCATCCTCATTTCTCAAATTCATCTGCGCATGTGCCCCATGCAAAAGTGGCTCTCGAGCCAATGGTGTCAGGCTGGTGGGACAATCTAGCAGTTGCCTCGGCAGCCCTCGTTCAGTCTCTGCAGTGTCGTAGCAAGGGAAAATCTTCTGCAGGGGAAAACCTTCACCACCCCCGCAGTAGAAGCCACTCTCCCCACACACAGCTGACTGGATGGGGGGTGGGGGGGGAAAGCTCACCTCTATACGGACGGCGCACAGCGTGTGGTCTCCAGCAGTAGCATCCAATCACATCAACCTGTTGGAACTGTTAGCATTGTTCAAGGCCCTAAAGGCTGTTGGGGACAATTCTCATTTCTGTGCTATTTCCCTCAGAGACCACCAGCTCTTTTGCTGGACTTTAGGACTTTTAATGTCTACCCTGTAATGAGACCTTTTTCTCACTCTTGTATTTTTGATCTGATTTGGACTCTGTTACTTTGTTTTTGGAGTCTGACAAACTCCATAGGCATCTACTTTTGTATTGACACACAGCACCTTCAGTGCATTGTCACAGAAGTCCCTTGGATTTCTCATAAGGTTCAAATACCTTTACTTGGGTGAACTACTGTTCCCAAGAGTAGTAAAGTGAAACTGGCTTTACTTACCTGTTTTTCCTTTATAGGTCCAGCACACCCCAACTTATGTGCAAGTGCTGGGGTGTTACTTAGTAGCCCCTTTCCCTACTTGCTCATGAAACATTTCTTATGTTACCCTCAGTACTTTGAAATGGCTGGTGGCAGTGGTTTAATTGTGCGTTTCTACTGCAGGCTGAACCCTCAGCTGCAGTAGTGCACCCCTGGGGTGCCCATTTTGTCAAAATGGCCCGGTTTTCTTTCTTCGCCATTTCTTGCTTGTGAGATCTTTCTTGCTCTGTGCGCCAAACCAGGTTTAACCCTTTTGTTCATTTTGCCTTTGGCAGGCTTCAGTACTGAAACCTGCATCTGGCTCCAGTGTGTCGGCAGGGCAGGAAGCGAGGGAGGTGCCCGAAGTCTCCTTGGGTACCCGAATGCACCCATTGGTGATTGGCTGGCTATACTTGTAGGACAGCCACTCTGCTGTGAGTGACAGCTAGGCTGTGCATGAATGGGAGACACCTGCATAAAAGGCGAGACGACTTGAACTGAAGGCATAGTCGACCACTGGATGAAACATCGACAAAGAAATCATGAAGAGAAGCTTGCTGCACCCTCCCGGACCGTTGAACTGCCCAGTGAAGCCCTGCTGCTGTGCTGAAACTGCTTTTCTGAATCGACTAGAGCAGCTCCGGAAAGGACTACTTCTTCCCTTGGGTTGGTAGAACCAGCAAAGTTAGTCTCGGGGTTAGTTGGAAGAACCCCAAGACCCCCCTCCCCCCAAAAAATGGCTGTACTCCTTTCTTTGCTGCTAGAACTGAGTGCCAGGTGTCGAGAAATCCGTAGTAGAGTGCATCGCCCTTCAGCTGGACCCAAGCTCCACGATGATCCTGGGGACCCTCCCGAAGCAGGACGACCCAAGCCTGAGTATCCTCCCCAGAGTGCTGGTCTCCAGATGCAAGGGAATCAAGTGTCCAAGATCCGCAGTGGTGCTATTTGCCAGTAGCTGAAACCACAAGTGGCAGTAAACTGAAGAGCCTGTAGCCGCTGACGACCTTCAAACTGCAGTGCTGGAGTCCTCCAGACGTCCTCCCTCTTGTCTCCACGGCTGAGACCCAGGATCTGCAAGACTGCAACCAGAACAGAAGCCAGCTGGATCCTCTTCAAACCTAAGTTACTGTCCCGATTAAGGGACACTTAGCTCTTTTGTCTATAGCTTGCATTATCTCATTTGAGACTTCCAGGAGCTGGTTTTTGCAGCTACTGCAAGAGTTAAACTTAGGCTTGTGAAAGTCAAACTCTTAACAGCTTGTGGCCCAACAGTGATTTCTTTAAAAACGCTAACTTTGTGCTATCTAAAGAAGTGCCTCAGCTCCATAGACCTTGTTCAAATGGACTTTGACTGCCCTGGCTTCCTGTAGACTTTCATTCTAACTGTCCTTCATAGGTGGGTCCTAAATTAAACTTGTATTGCTGGGAAAGATCAAATATAGACTTCATTGGGAGATTGAAAAGTTCTCCGAGAACCCTCAGAATGTGATCCAGTACAAACAATGTATAAATGCCAATACTGTCCTGGTAATTGAAGTCCCCTCAGGGTGTAGGAGGTGTATGAAGCATCTCTAACGAGTATCTACTTGCTTAACTTGATTCTGAGTTATGAAGTGTATTTTTAGTGTTACAAATTGCCCTTCTTATTTAAAACTGACTGGTAAATTTACTCAAACCTTGAGTGTAAGTGTTATTTGGATACTTGTATTTGTGGATTTCGATGCTACAGCTCACAGTAAGTCTGGCTGCTCAGTGACACTATAAACTTGTGTAGTACAGACCTATACCAATAGGTGGCTTACCTAATACCAAGAGGACAAGACTGGTGTAGTCTCCCACAGGGTTATTGCATACAATCTTGCCTAACGAAGGCCTTCCAGACACCTCCAGGGGAAAACCGCTCTAGTCCTCATGGACAAACCAGGGGGCACTCGCTCTCTAGAGCTACCCCAACTGTCCCAGAACACACACGTGGGCTTTCTAACGCATGTGCCTCCTTTGACAAAATGTTCCAGGGGAACTCCTCTTCTGGCAGACTTACTCGGCAGAGACTCCTCCCCACACCCCCCCCTCCCCACCAACCCGTAGAGCACGAGTGGCAGCTACAGGAGGATATTGTACTCGACGTCTTCGCAGAATGGGGCTTCCCAGAGATCGACTTATTCGCCACTCTGGAGAACGACCAGTGCCCAGATTACGCCTCCAGGTACCCTCAGAACCACTCCAAGGAGAACGGTCTTTAGATAACCTAGTCTGAGAAATTAGTCTAAGCTCACCCCCCCCCCCAAAAAAAATCCCGTCTCCAGAATACTGCACAAGATGCTCCAAGAACCAGTAGCCATGATCTGGTGGCCCCAATGTGGGCCCAGAATAGTGCACAAGATGCACCAAGAACCAGTAGCAATGATCTGGTGGCCCCAATGTGGGCACGCCAACCTTGGTTCTCCAAACTCATGGCAATGTCAGTCTCCCCTCCCAGTAAGCTGCCATGCCAGTACAACAGGGTGAAGCACTAAATTCATGCCCTCAAACTCTCCTTAGCAGCCTGGCTCCTGAGATAATAGTTTGTGCACCGCCAGCTCCCTCAAAGATGCTTGGACATACTCTGAGGCACGGAAACCTAGCACCAGGCATTGCTAGTCCAGAAAATGGAAGTGCTTTGTCATCTGGTGTAATGGCAAGACATCAATCCTTTTGAATGCTTACCTAAAGATCTGTCCCTTTACCTATCAACTTTTAGATTCAGGACTGGTTTTCAATTCTCAAGTACACTTGGCTGCGCTTTTGGCGTACACTATGTCCCGGAGCAAGGTTTCATGGTGGAAAATTCCTGTCGTTAAAGCCTTTATGGAAGGGGTAAAGAGACTTCACCAACCCTCCATCCCAGCTCGCGGATAGGACCTGAATGATGTTCTTACCAGACTGACGTGTTTCTCCCATGGAACTAATGCACAAAGCTAGCCTTAAGCACTCCCTTACAAGACTGCCTTCCTAGTGGTCGATGACCTCAATGGGGAGACGTAGTGAATTGCTATCCCTTACAGGTCAGGACCCATTTGTCACGATTCACAAAGACAAGGTGGTTTTGCTCACACACCCTCGCTTTGCGCCTAAATCTATCTCACAGTTCCATGGAAACCAATCCATTGAACTACCCACCTTTTTCCAAAACCCATTAATGTGGCAGAAAGAAGCCTCCACCCACTAGAGGAGAGCAGTAATTTGCAATCTGGAAAAGACAAAGCCACTGAGGAAAACAAACCGGAGTTCGGTACACACCTTTACACACCTTTACACAACATTGATGCCTGGATACACATTCTTGGTCCGATTCTCAGGTGGGACAAGCGCTGCTAAAACATCTCTTTGCAACTGTTCCTTCACACATCCCACCACCATCTCTGGGTACTTTCTTGCTTACCTATGCACAGCTTGTGATTCTAAGCATACCCACAAGCAACAGAAGACATGTATTACTCAACGTAATAGAATTTCTGATGATTGTTTCCGCTTAGATTCACATGCACCCACAGTTCCTCCCCTCGTGGAATAGAAGGAACCTTAACCTCTTACACTTTCTCTTCTGTACTCGCTCAGGCTGACTATCAGGCTACCTCACGGCAGAAAAAAACACAACCAGAGGGACCTCAACGTGAGATTTGTGATACACTACACGTCACATTGGGGATAGTGTTAGTCATGCCCATGTCGACGTCCCCCTTTTTTTCTTTGAAAGAAAGATGCTATACTCCGCAATTACCACTAGATGATTGACTATATGCACAGCATGTGAATCTAAGCAGATAACAATCGTAAGAAATTCTATTACGGGAAGTAATGCATCCCTATGCCTGTTCTTTTACTGCTTTCCAAACATTGTGGAGGGCCTATGTCATGTTTAGCTTACGAGCCAAAGAGGGTGTCCACAGTATGTTGTGTAAATCTGGTGCTCCTCTCTATTTGTGTCTCCCACACCATATTGAAGTCTCCTGCAGAGAATGTCCCCTTTAGCAAACTCCTCCCGTCTTGTTAGCACCCCCAACCATCCTGACCCGTGTTTGGGGGCATATATCATGGGCAGCATGATATGCGACTCCAAGGTGACATTCAAAAACGGCGATCTCCTCTCCTGATCTAGCCAGGATTCCAGAACCCTGGCCCCAACCTGTCATGTAGGGCTATCGGCACCGCTTCCTTCTTTTCCCCAGAATTCGCCTGATACAGCTGGAACCTCTGCCCCCCCCCCCCCCCCCCCCACCTTGATCCCCATATTTCCCTCTCACTTTTGTATATGGGTTTTATTGGTACATAATGTTTTGGTCCCCCTCACATCAAACCTTCAGTTTCTTCCTCTTGAGTGGGGGGGGGCTAAAACCCCTTAATTAAATGCCACCATCTTAAAGGACTTCCCCTATCATTGTGGTCCCTTTTTCTCCCCTATACCCCTTGATCATGAATCCCTAGTACCTCTCTGACACCTCTCCAGCCCCTTGCCCCCAACTTCCCCAAGCTTTTAACAACCTCGACTTGAAATCCGCCCCCCCCCCCCCCAGGAAGGCCCAGGTCACTAGGTTCGCCCGGACATTGTGTCCACTACGCCTGGCCCTCAAAATTACCCAGAGAAACCTTGTGGGGAATGCTAAACCCCACTTAAGATTCCAACCTCCCGCCTCCCCTTGGGCCGCTTGCTACTAATGAACATGTTCAAGTCTTAACCCCAACAGGGGTCAAAAAAGAGTCTTCCCCTCCTGCAGAGGTCACCCTTTGTATATTGTTGTCGGTCAGGGTCCACCACTTTCCATCAAGTTCCCCCCCCCCCCTTTGCCTTTCATTGATATTCCTCCACTCCCTTGTCGCTGTGTACCCTCTTTATCCTCCCCTGGTGTCTGTGCTCTCTTCCAGCAAGTTCAGAATCTGTTTGCCGTTTTGGCATGTTGTAACCCTATGTTGGCCTGCTTCCTAAGAGAAAAGCAGGTGAAAGGGGAATGCCCATTTTATACCAGACTTGTTTCTGCAGTCATATTTTACTGCCTGGCCCATCAGTCGCCATTTTTGAAGCATGGACTGTGCCACGTCTTGATGTAACTGAACTTCGTCTCCATTAATCCACACCTGGCCCGCTGTGCTCTCCATCGTCTATCTGTTTCTGACCATACGACATTCCCACCAAGACCTCCCTTGGTTGCGAGCCTGGTTCTACCACCCTCTGTGGGCCTTCGCAATGTATGCGGTTCAATTGGACCATTTCTTCTGAACGATTTACAAAAATGTCTGCAAACTCCTGGTCTGTACCCTTAAAGTCCTTGTCCACCACAGATTTATTCTAATATTCGATTTCCTTCAGTGGTTTTCCAATTCCTCACTATCAAAGTTATGAGATGGCTAGAGGTGTTCCAGAGCTTCATTCTTTTGCGTATCCTCCCATATTTTGGACAACCTTTTCCAAAGCATCTGTCCTCTCTTCTATTGTATTTTTATTTATTATGTTTATATAGCGCTTTACTCCAAAATCCAGTACATTTTAACAACTGGATACATATAACATTATAGTAGGAGCAATTTACAATAATGAATTAAACCAACAAAACAGTAAGAGGAATTAAAGTGAGAGGGAAGGGTGAGAAGGGGACGGAGGAGGGAAACAAAGGGTATAAAGGTGAGAATGGGGTGGGTGGAGGAGAGGGAAAGGAGGTAGAGGATCTTAAGGAAGAGACAAAGGAAGGGAGGGGAGCAAGAGGCGGGGAGGGTTTCATGGCGGGGGATGGAGAAGGAGAGAAGTGCGGAAGGAGAGGAGTATAGAGTGGATTGAGAGATTCTAACTTGGCCGCATTGATTTTTAGCCCCTGCACCGATTGCTTAATTTTCTCTGTCAAAGTATCAAACTGAGTTTGAAAAGGAGCCATAAACTAGTCCTGAAATTCTTTGAACCAGCTCTGCATGTCCTCTTTGCGTAGTGTCATTGCTCCTTCCTCCCTGGCACCCAACGTAGTAGGGCTTTGACTGACTCCACTGCTTCTGGGCTGTGAGGATGTCTCTGGACTCCAACTGTTTATCCTCTTGTCTCACCTGGGGGTCTTCTGTGCTGCAGAAACTGCCGCCCCCCCCCCTGGGTTTGGACTTGGTTCTGGGAGACCCCAGTTGTGTCCATGTCTGTCAGATCACATGCTCTTCTGTTTTGGTGCAGGGTACCCACCTTCACTTCTGCCAACCAGCTTGTGTCCTTTTTCTGAGAGGCCCTGAATGTAGATTTCCCCTCAGCCCCTTCTATCATCTGGTCTCCACGGGCTCCTTTTTAGCAGGTCTACAATGTTGGGGACCCTCCCTTCAGCCGCCTCATTGCCAATGGCGTTTGGGGGGCAGCAGACCTCTTCTTGCTCCCCTCCGCTTTATACATCTAGTTACTGCTGTCGTAAATTCACTGTTTACTGTTATCATGGATAGTAAACAGATCTTCCACTGGGGTGGCTTTCTTCATCTGACTTGTTAATCAACCTTTTAACCTCAGGGTTTGGCTGCAGGCAGGGCCTCCCCCCATCTCTTCACTTCTTTAACCTTCAAGGAGGTAGATTATTCCACTGCTTTTATTTTTTTCTCGCCATATTGGAATCTCTTTCCCTTTTTATTGCCTGAAACCTCTTGGTACTTTGCTTTCCACAAATCACTCCATACCCTTCATGGGGAGAGGGGATGGGGGTGGTGGGAGGGGGGGGGACAGTGGACACCCCGACGTGCAAATCCAAAAGTTAGTTTCCATCTGTGTATCACGGCTAATTTCTTTTTTTTTTAATAATTTTTTTTTTTTTGGTGTTTCCCTTCCCCAACACTTGTCCCTTTTTTAAAACTTAAAGGCTGGAGTTGGACCATTCAGTTCGGAGCACTTTCCCATTGATATTTTGGGCACCGCCAGCAGCTCACTTTGAGTTGTGGGAATTCTAGTAAGTTCAATGGAATATACATCGGCACACTTGACTCGGTCCGCATTACCTGGTGAGTAGAGACTCCTAAAACAGTCAAAGTTCCTCTATCTCAGTGCTACTAAATCCTCTCTCCTCCACAATAGTTTGTATTTTTCTTTTCTCTGCTCTCCTGTGCTTGTAAGTCTGTTAGTGAAGGGGCATCCATCTTTATTGACTTGTTCACAAAACTTGTCACTGCCATCTTTAGAAGCATCCTTTCTGTTAATCTAGGTTTTAGTCCTTTTTAGATCCTCTGCAGCTGCCGGATCCGTCGATCCTCCAGCCCTGAGGTCTAGTTCTGCTGCCACTCCATGGGATGGAAGGCGTATGGGATTGTGATCCAAGAATGTCCAGTTAGGGAGATTTATGGTTGATTCATTCCTCTCCTAGTGAGACCCCCCAGCACCTTGCTGGACTTCTGGACCTTTTTCTAAACTCTTGAATGAGTGGAGCCTTTTTCCACTGATTAATTATTCTGGGCTCTGTCTTTTGGCACGCTATTCTTTCTATTTTACCTATCCTATGGTGTCTATTTTCTCCATAGCTCTTGAAAGGCATCTGTATTTTACTATTGCAGCACACATCTCCTTATGAGCATCGTTGCTGGGGGACCCTGGGGGGGGGGGGGTGTCCTCTTTTGAAATTATTTTCTTTATCCTATAGTAACTACAGTGCTTAAGGATGGAGATACTTGGTATCCCTCCTCCATAGTCGTAAGACAAACTTAGACTTCATAGTCTGAGAGATTGGCACACCACCTTAAGTGGTGACACCCAGGTCATCCTTGAGCTCCCTGGCTCTTACTCTGCCGACTCCAAGGCCATTTCCGCGATCTACTCACTCATGCACTCTTGGATGAGTCAGAACTCCATGGCCCTGAATGCAGATAAAACCGAGATCCTTATAGCTTTTGGAGGACTACTCTTTTCTGATCGCCAATGTGTCCATCCCAGTTTCTCAAAGCTTAAAGACGCTCAGGGTTACAATTGACGCCAAACTCTAACCGCTCACATGTGGCTAATACTCGTGCCACATGTGGGTGGATTAATAAGCAACTTTGCTCACTGCGCCCCTTCCTATCGGTCAACAAGATCTCTCCTTGCCTCTGCTCTCATTAACTCAAGGTTAGACTATTGCAATAGTCTTCTTGCAAGTATATTCTCTGCCAAAATCGCTGCCCTTTAGATCACCCAAAACGGCGCGGTTAGAGCTGTGCTTGGCTTGTGAAGGTGGCATTCCATCACTGATGCCCGGAAGAAATTACATTGGCTCCCAATCAGGCATAGGGTCTCTTTCAAGATCCTTACACTTGCGTTTAAGGGGTCGATTCATGGAACCAACGTGCGCCGAAAAAAGTAGCGTAAGCAGGCGCAAGCGTGAAAAAACAGGCGCACGCGTGTGATTCATGGAAGTCCCTGCGCGTGTTTTCCTCGGGATGTGCGCCAAACCCGTGCATGGCGCACACGTCGGCGTGCGCGACGCGCACAGTGAAAGCGCACAACCTCAGCGCACACACCAAAAAGGGGGCGGAACACGGGGCGTAACGCGCGGAATGGGGAACAACACGCGAAAATAAGGGCGTAACTGGGATGTACTGCTGGGAAGCAGACGGAACGCCCACATGCACGCGTACCACACGTATTCATGGAATCGAATAGGGCAAAGCCGCGCACGGCCAAAGACCCGCACAGGCCTAAACATGTCCGCCACACGAAGGCAGGCGGTAGCGTCCCTGCGCATCACAAAAGCACCAATATACAGCAATGATGAATGTCCCATACTGCTATTGTGCCTGTGCGAACGGGGTACGTGTATTTCAGGTGTGCGCGTGAAGTTTTTCACGCGATCGGCCTGGGGGAGCGGGCTACCACTCACCGTCTGCCTTGCGTGTAGAAGAACGCGTAGCCAACACCCGCTGAGAAGTAATGGCGTGTGAACCCCAACGGCTGGAAAACACACGCACCGCACCCCACGAAAAGCACGTACAGAGCAATGTAAAGGCATGTGGGATCTACAAGCCCTGTCAGGGAAAAACCTGTGCGCAAAACGTCAGACGCGCTTACGCGCGAAGGGCCTTTGGTCCAATGAAATCGCGTATGCGTACTGACGCGCTTATGCGCTAAGGGCCTTGCCTCGAATTACACGCAGACGTGCAAGATTTTCACGTGCCAAATCACTCCGTATCAAGCTGGCCACGCATAAGCACACGCTCCTGACCAAAAGGCCGAATTACTGCTCCCCAGAGCCCCGGGCAGCCTCACAAGAGCCATCTGCTGCTGCCTCCGTGCCCTGCCATTTGGTGCCTGCACATCAGCCATCTGCAGGGGTCCATTTGCTGTGTCCACCCCTGCTGGAACAGAAGACTCCCGACTGGGATACCATCGCTCCACAGCCCAGCCCCAGGACCCAGTTTCCCACCCACTCCTGCCTCTGGGGTTGCCATGTCGGGCACTGCAACATCTGGCAACACCCGGCCAGAGAGGCAGAGGGGCACCAGCTTCACTGCAACCGAAGTTGGTGTTCTGGTGGAGCAAGTCCTGGGGCAGTATGATGCCCTCTTCAGAAGTACGCGCGCCAAAAAAGGAAGGACGGACTCTGATCTGGACGGACATCGTGACTGCCATCAACGCGGAGGAGGTGGCAGTCCGTGACTACCAACATGTCAAGAAGCGCTGGGATGACTGCAGGTCCAGGACCCTCTTGAAGGCCCGGCGCCTCGTGGAGAGGGGCTGGGGCCGCATGAGTACCATCCAGCTGAGGGTCCTGGAACACGTAGGCCCAGTGCTCCACGCCCAGATCCTTGAGAGGCAGACCCGTCTGGAGTTGAGCGGTACGTGGCCAAGCATTGCTGTGTGAGACAGGGCATGTCGCAGTGTGCTGGTTGTTTGATACTTGCCTGGATGTGTGACATAGGCCATGTATGCATGTGTGTGTGCAGGGACGTCATGCATGTGAGACCAGTAATGTGTGAACCACACGGTTGGTGCATGTGTTCAAATGCAACATGGGGTGCCCTATGCGGAATGGCCACATGAGAGCATGCGAGTCTCTGTTCCTGGACATGGGTGGGGGTGAGGGATGGGTGCGATGCCATGTACATGTATGCTGTCTGTGTCTGACCTGCGTGTCTGACTTGTGAATGCCAGGGATGCATGACACATGTCTGTCGCAATGTTCAGGTTCACTGATGCAGCCTAGTCATCCTTGTGTCTGTGGTGTACGAGGCCAGATGGATGAAACTAGGGTGAAGTGTGTGCATGTGATGGGCATGGCCCATGATGCATGTGAGTTCCAAAACAACATTGTATGTTTCAAGAATCCCTTGGACATGTATGCTGATGTCCATAGCATGCGCCATGCCTGTTACTGCATGTGTTTTACCTGCTATTGCTTCCTGTCTGGGGACCATTGTACAGTACCCTGATGCTTGTGTTCTATGTCTCCCTCTACACAACGCCAAGTGAAGAAGAGGGCAGAGACGGCGCTGTGGAGCAAAGCGGCGGGGATGCCCCCACGGCTGCAGCGGAAGGGGTGGGTGAGCCCCCACAGGGGCTTGCAACGGCTGAAGACGGTATGGAGCCATCCAGGTTGGTGGTTTCCACAGAGGAGGAGGAGGCCGCTAGTGAGCCGCACATGGGGCCTGGTGGGGGCATCCCTGCTGGTGCAGTCCAGGGGCAGGAGGCAGCACAGGTCGCCGTGGAGGTGCCTGTGCATGTCAGTCCCTGACACTGTGACTGCACCACCATGCACCAGCAGGGATGCCCCATCCCAGGCCCGTCCGCAGGTAGGGGGGGGGATGTCCATGTCATCTGACTCCCCTCCACCTGTGGACGAGGGGACCCCTGGCCGTATGGAGAAGGTCCTGATTGGTGTTGTGTTGCGCACAGGTGTAATTCGTGATGAGGTGCTTCCCGGGGGAGCACGCACGTCACCACGAAGAGCACCGTGGCCCAGTTGGGAGTGGTCGGGGGTCTCGTACATGTGTCGTGCACTTTGGCGACCCTCTCCTCCTCTGGAGGCTATGCGCCAGTCGTTCTCCATGCCGTCTTCCGGCCCAGATGCCACCAGGGCCCCCTGTGGACCTGCCACGACCAATGCAGCCAACTCGGTGGGGATCCCATCCCTGCCACAGTCGGGAGTCGGAGGTCCAGCAGGGGTGGACACACCAGCAACTGGACCCCAGCAGATGGAGGATGTGACGGCAATCATCGGGCAGGGCATGTGCACGACGGCGTCGGTGGATTCCATCAGCCTGGATGCCGTCGTGCTGGCACAGGCAGTTGCGTCGGAGGCAGCGGCAGGCTCGACGTGGGAGGCATCATGGCTCGGGGCCATCAACATCAGGGGTGCAGGCATCGGCCGGAGGGCAGGAGAACCCTGGAATGGGAGTGGCTTCCATGTGGGAGCGGTTGGGCCAGCAGATAGGTGCGGAGCGGCAGCGGGCAGAGGAGGAACGGCTCACAATGGTCAGGGCGGAGAACTCCATGCAGAGAGCGCTGAGGCGGGCTGAGTGCCTCGAGGCTTTATCCCTGCGAGACCTCGGGGCCAGGGAACATGCCCGCCTCCAAGCCATTGAACAGGAGTTCGATGATGCCCTGGCCCATGACAACAACCAGTGAGCCGTCGGACTAGCCCGCTGCCCTTGTAAATAGTTATGTAGTTAGTGTTAGGTTTCCTTTGCTTTTTTTTCTTGATTTTGGACCTTTTGGACAATGGCCAACATTTTTGTATAGTTTTTTTTATTACGTAGTATTTTTAGCTAGGTTTCATTTCTTCAGTTGGGATCATGGACCCTGGATTGTTTATCTGTATATAGTTGACTGTTGGATTATGTTTTTTTTTTTTTTTGGATTTACCCATGGAGCAATGGTTTTTGGTTCTGTTTTTCCCTTGGATGTACTTTTTTGAACTGTTGACTTTGAACACCTTTCCTTTTGGATTATGATTTGTGGTTTTTCATTTTTGTTTTTAATTCCCATTGTTTATTTTTAATCCCATTTATGTTGCTTTTAATACATTTTTTTTTCATCAAACTTCAATGTGTAGTATCATATCATTGGTTTCATGCATGTCATGATATGGGTTTTGACATTCACTTACACCCATTGTGTGTATGTGAGGGACATGTGTTCATTTACATACTTGCCATTGGGGTTGTATCATGTAATTGGCATTTCTAAGTGGGTGGATGCAATACTTGTGTGGGTGTTTGGCATGTGGAGGCTGCCCATAAGGGCCAGGGGTCTAGATTGTGATGACGTGTTGGCTAGGGGACATGTCGGGGCCTGCTGGCAGGTGCCTCGCAATGCTGGGGGCTGGGAGTGCAAGGGGACATGAGTTGGTGTTCAGTAGTGCAAGGAGACATGTGCCTTTGCTGGGGGGCATGGCCATGTTGGGTGGGCTGCCTGCGGGACACGACCAGGGATGCAGGGTAGTCCCCTGTTGTGTGGGCTGCCTGCAGGGGCCGTGGAGGGTGTACAGGGAACACCTGGGAGGACCCCACTGCCAAATCACGTGTGGGACTCCCCGGCACCCCAGTAATACACGTACCCCGCTTGCCGTGCTGGTACAGGGTTAGCGCAGGCCTTTGCGCTGGATTGGGGATTTTGATGGCTTTTCCCTGCGCAAGGGGCGTTCTTGGGGGCGTAACTGGCGCTGCTGCAGGGTCGCTGCCCCACGGCTGGTTTTGGGCCGGGGGGAGGGGGGGGTGGTGGGGTGGCCGGGCCGTCCCTTCTTTTTCCGCCATTACAAGTGTGCTTGGTCTCTGTTAGCCTTACTATTTTGGGAGGGGGAGGCCTGTGTGTCCCCCTCCCCTTGGATGTCTCTGCCTAGAGTATCTAGGCAGGAAGTGGGGGAGGGCAGTGTGATTCTTCCCACTCCCTCAAACCCCCGCACCCTCTGTCTGCCAGAGTGCTTGAATAGAACCACTGGGGGTCTGGCTGACCTGATTGGACAGCCAAACGCTGCTTTTGTAAATTGCTGAGTGATTGCAGGGGAGTGTGCTGGAACTGTATAAAAGGTGAGGCTCCTGGTGTGAAAGTAAGTTGACCACTGGAAGCTGAAGTAACTGAAGACTATCAGGGACACCTGCAGAACCGTTGCAACACCGTGAAGTGACACTGCTGTCCTAACCACATTTTCTGTGCAACAGGAACTCCAAAGAGGACTCCTTCGCTTTTGACTGGTGTGAACAACCAGTCCCAAGACTAACTTTATTGAGCCCTCTCCCGAGGTCTTGTGAGTTTCCAGATCGGCAGAACCCTAATACCAGGAGACCTGATACCTATTTTGATTGCATCATTGTGGAAAGGCCGAATCCGTTCAAATGGTTCCAAAGGATACTCCAGAGAACTCGTCCAGGTCCCCTCATCTGAGTGCGTGGAGTAGGAAGCAAAGATAATTGACCGGGTGAATCATGTCTTTTGTTGGTGCTGCAAAAAGGTGCGAAAACCAGTGATCAAAGAAGTTGATGAAAGCCGTGACAGAGGGCCTCTCTCGATTGCTGCTGATAGATTCCATCCATTGTCCTGCATTTTGTCATTAGACCAAAGAATCCGGAGGTCCGGTCCAGAGCTGCCACACCATACTGACTGGCTCTAACTACCATAGACCTACTTTGAGCCATACTAAACAGAAGACTCAAGTTAGTCCTAGTACCGCCCTTACACCAGCTAGCCACCAACCTAACTTTAAAGGTGCCCTTATAAATGCCAGGTCTCTAGTTGCCCATGCAACTGAAATCTGACATCCTACTAATACAACTTAGACTTCCTGGCCATTTCAGAATCTTGGCTACATGATGCAGCAGGCCCTGCCATATCGATGGCAGTCCCCGAAAAATACACTATCCTACGAGCAGATAGACACATCTCCTGAGGTGGGGGAATAGCAATTATAGCCAAGACCAACTTGGATTTGAGAATTGTGACAGTACCCACTATGAAATCCTGTGAATGCCTGTTGGTCAAAGTCACCACAACCAATTCACAAACGCTAAACATTTTCCTGATGTATAGACCACCTGGCCCCATTGGAACCTTCTCGGAAGACATCTCTACCGCCCTGTCTAACAACCTGAAAAATTCTACCCAATAGTACTAGGTGATATTCAACCTAGGCTATAATGACACGAAGCACCCACACTCCACTGCCATTGCTATGACCTTGCAAGAGCTTGGCTTCGCCCAAAGTCAACTCACCTACGAATAACAAAGGTCGAATCCTTGATTGTATTGCACAATATAACTGAGGTTAATATCCCGGTTATCATTCCGCAAATCTGGACAGACCATCTCCTAATCTCACTAGATTCCAACTTAGACCATGCCCAGCCATCGATTTCCCCCCCCCCCCCCCCCCATCACTAACGAGGAATAAGAAACTGACAGTCGAAAAACTACTACCACAGATCTTACCTAAACTTAACACTATACTGGACAATAGTGACCCTAACGTTCTAGTCACACGGTACAACGAAGTCATGAATTCAGTCCTTGTTAATATCGCACCGCTGAAACTAAGGAACAGTAAACTAAAAAAAACACCACCTTGTGGTTTACCTCTTATTTAAAAAAATTGAGACTACTCATAAGAACTGGAAACTGCATGGAGATGCTCCCCAACAATGGAAAACAAACCTCTCTAAAGTCCCATCCAAATACAAGAAAGACATCCTTTCAGCCAAACGGGACACTTACAATAATAGAATATCCCAATCCAAGTCCAGCATTAAAGAATTGTTCATTATCCTGAAAGAACTGGAAACGCCCATAGTACCACAAGAAAACTGTATTAAAGACAAAAAGTGGTGGTCCAGTATCCAACGTGCCCTAACCAACAAAGTAGCCAACCTACAAACTAAAATTGCCCACAAGAAAGCTTCTCTGGTACCTCAAATGTCTCGGAGCATAGCCGCCACACCTCATCTCAAACAAACTCGGTTCAGTTTCTCAAGTCTCAACCATTGAGGTGGAGAAGGTCATACTGGGACTTAAACCATCCAATTACAAAGGAGACCAAGGCCCGGCGCAACTCATCAAGGACGCCGCGAGAGAATGCTCTCCTTTCATAACTAAACTTATTAACTTGTCATTCACCACCAGTATTTTCCCTAACAATCTGAAGGAATCTGGGGTTCTGCCATTACTGAAAAAGCAAACCCTTGACCCTGCCATTCCTACGAATTTGAGACCCATTACGACCGTGCCATTTCTCCTAAAGATTTTAGATCAAGTGGCATATATCCAGATACGAAACGTCCTGGAAGCTAATCTCCTACTAGGGTCTTGTCAATCGGGGTTCCGCCCTCAACATGGCACTGAAATGGCCTTAATTGACCTTAAGGTGCAAATAGATGAGTTTAGAGATAAAGGCCAAGCAGTACTACTCCTTCTAGACCTCTCGGCTGCATTCGACCTAGTCGACCACGAAGTCCTTTGTAGTCACCTTGATTCCGCAGCCCATTTTTCCAAGGAGGCCATAGCCTGGATCGAGTCTTTTCTGAGTGACCAGACCATGAGTCTTCTCCCCATCGGCCTCAGCAGACCCCATACCCATAACTTGCAGCGTTCCACAGGGATCCTGTGTCACCCACACTCTACAACGTATTCACCAAGCCCCTCTTCGATGAAATGGACCATTTGAGTATCGCATACACTAACTATGCAGACGATACCCAAATCCTCCTTCCGCTTTCAGGAGATTACGTTGTCGACCTGGCTCTGGTGAATAGAATCTACAGTATCGTTCAGGTGTGGATGGCCACTCGCGGTTTATGCCTGAACGATGACAAAACTGAGATCATCATTCTAGGCACCCTGACTTTTAGCCAAATTTTGCCCAGATTATGCCAACTTCACTATTGATGGTAATAACATATAAAAGTAGCAAAGGAAGTGAAGACCCTATGCTTCTATCTAGACGCCACTATGAATTTCACTAAACAAGTTAACTCCCTCGCATCGGCTACTGCATACACATGCAAACTCATCAGAGCTAGTAAACAATTCCGCTCCACAGTTGCCTCACGTTGGCTAGAGCCCTCCTAATTTCCAAACTGGATTATTGTAATGCACTCTACATCGGAGCGAACAAACGATCCACAAAATACAGGTCCTACAGAATAATGCCCTAAGAGCTGCATTGAAGATTAATAGAAGTGAACATATCTCATCCACTAGAAGAGAATACAAATGGTTATCTACTTTGGACAAAATCAAACTCAAGACTGCCTCCCTTACCCACAAGTGCCTCAATAATAATGCACCACCTTAACCTTACATACAGAATTTGCAAAAAAAACATCCTCCAGACCAACGAGAATTGCTAACTCCAACTGCCTCAAAGTTCCTAGATTTAGACTATCCACCATTGGGGGACATAGCTTCCCAGTCAAGGCTGCACAACTATGGAACTCCCTTCCTTCAGACATAGGAGCCTCCCAGCCATTTGTCAAATTTAGACAGACCCTGATCAACTGGCTAAAAGATAACGACAAATAAAACTTAGTCCAACGCCCTCTCTACGTTCCATCTTTATCCTATGTCACTTAACTTTGTATTGTACTGTGTTTCATGCACCTGTAACCTCAGTGCACCCGCTTGCAATTATGTAATGTTACTTTGTACATATTGATGTGATTTTATATGCCGGCCTGTTGGCCATGTAACTAAGATGAACATATCCTTTTCTGCTGCACCCTGGTGCGCATTACAAATATTAAACTAAACTTAATGGAGCATCGATGATTCACATTTTCTTCTAACCAAAGGTACTGTGGGCACAAAAGTACTGCTTACATGATTGCAGAAAGTTGCTCTAGAGCATTGGAGTGTATGTAGAGGTGTCCAGAGCCTCTGCTTGTGTCCCTTAACAGGGTCTCCAATGTTGGTTAAGCCTTCTTGCTTCCTAGAGACCACATCCACAGGAACCTTTTGATTTCTACTGCTTTGGAAGACTTTGAACTGCTACGAAATGCCTTTTACCTAGGGCTGTGTTTTTGACTTTAAAAGACTTGCTGTGCCGCGAAACTGCCTCTAGAACCCAAAACTCTGCTAGGATAACACTAGCCAACTGTTTTCCCTTCCAAAAAGACTGCAGACTAAATACAATTACGTATTACTTTGTGGGTGCATGATATTGCCGATATAACTGTTAACTCTGGTAACAATTGAATGGATTCAGCAACTACCGACTAAGGTGACCCTTTGAAAGTATTGAAAGGTATGCCGAAGTATGTTGGTTTATTGTGCTGAGTATCTAACTGACGTGTGTGTTAAAAATTGAAATATGCATTTATGTTGAAGTGTTTCTTTGTGCTTTACTGACTCGGTTCAGTGCACTTAATTACATCTTCCTCTTAAGCTAAGCCTGACTGCTCTGCCACTCTACCAAGGTCCTTGAGTAGTACAGTTGCTCAGTCGGAGTTGAGCCAGGAGTCGCTGCAGATGTTTCTCATGCTCCGGTGTCGCAGAGAACAAGTCAAGACACGGCCTCTTAAACTTGCTTGAGGCATTCTAAACCTGTATCTGTATGGAGAGTTTCGCTGCCGGACTTTCTCGATCCAGTTCGGGCCTCTAGCGAACATCATAAAAAGACAAAGCCACCATACCTTTTTAATAGACAGAAATTCAGCTGATCAAGTAAACCATCTCCATCGCTCCTTGCAACAGAACAGCTGTGGGCTCCGCTTTACCATTACCTGCGCCTGGTTTTACAGCACATGCAGAACTACTAGCACTCATCAAATAGTGCTGATACCTCAATACTAATAGAGCAGGTGCTCTTTGCCACATAATCTGTCATCCATTGAGCCAACGTGTTTCCAGACGTAAGCTCTGCACGTTGCTAGATGGCTTTTTTTTTTTCACCGTTCGTATCGCACTCGACCTAGTGCAAACAAATCTGATTCCATATCTACATCGTATATAAAGCCTATTGTGAAGAAATCGCATATCATGCAGATGGCCATTACACCTCTTTATGTATGGACACTTGAGAGAATGTCCAATCCACCATCTGGCCGAAACATGTCGACACCTTACATCTCAAACAATGTCTAATTATATGCATATTTAATTATTTTTAGGAGTATAGGGTGTATTGATTTACCCATTGCTCTTTTCTTTGCCTTTCTTCTTTTCTTATTCTGGTGTAAAAGTTGGACAGTTTGTATTTATGCCTCCTTTTGACACTTGATGTATGTATTGCTTTTTAGCCTTTAACATTTATGATTAAAATTATATTTTCTTTACCTTTGTGTGTTCTGGGCTATTTTTGCCTTTCCTTGATTGACGAACATGCACTGTTTGTCTGCAAAATGCTTAGCTGTATGCTTCATTGTATGTGACCATAACTGTTCAATCCCTTTTTCTAGAGTCAAAGTAGTGAGGGGTAATCCATTCTCAGTGGCACCCCTTTTTTCATCCTTCAGTAGTACAGACAACTGATACTTGGAGCTTGGGGGATCTAAAGTCTTATCTCCAAGTGGGACTTTAGGAAAATTCCCCTAGCACCATTTCCCCCCCCCCCCCCCCCCCAACACCCTCCCCTCTTCTTTTTCTATAAGCCCACCTACAAAGTCGATTTGAGGGTATGACTGGTAGACATGGGACAAATTCTTGTGGTCTTGGAGGCTTTGCATATCTCCCGACTATCGGTCACTGAGAGCTGTCTCTG
The DNA here is from genome assembly GCF_040938575.1 of Ambystoma mexicanum. NCBI lineage: Eukaryota > Metazoa > Chordata > Amphibia > Caudata > Ambystomatidae > Ambystoma > Ambystoma mexicanum. The sequence goes on from NC_090934.1 coordinate 235,971,935, forward strand.
ACATGTATCCTATTACTGAGAACTGGAAGCCTATCTGCCACACCATGCCCCTGCAAAATTAATTAAAAGCACAAGTAGACCAACCATAAACTCCTCCGGTCTTGTGTGTAAATTAAAACCAAGGTGTATAGGCCTCCTTTATTAACGATCATGTGTCAACACTCCTCCCTCTTGGCTCTTTGCTGTTGTGTTTTTTTGTGTATTGGAAGGGGGCCAGTGCAGGCTCTCCAAACTTTCAGGATCATAGTATCAAATGTGCATATTGGCACATGGCGATGTGCCTTCTCCTAAAGGGAATTATTGTAAAACCCCACCAGTAATCATAGGGACTTAGCGCAGGGAACGCATCAGTTGCCTGTACTGGCCATAAGTGGGATTAAGAATAAGAATAATCTCCCCTTACCTGAACGTTTCTGTAGGTTGTGTAAGGACAGAATGAAATCAGAAACGGGCAAACATGTTCTTACCAGATGTGTCGCTATAATAAAGGTCTACACATCATTTTACACAGATTTTGTCCATAACATGGAACATGTTGGCAGTAATGAATTCTGGCAAAGAGCCGTTAACGCAAAGGGAAACGGAATGAAATTATACATTGCCATGTATAATGTTTGGATGACTGTCGAGAAATTATTGGGCATAAACATATAGCGAATTGTCAACTCATGGATGCTCTCCTTCTGTTTTACTATGAGAAAGTTTTTATTAGGAAAAAACTTTACAATTTTCCCACCAGCAATTACTATTTGGACTTGTAGTCTTTAATACGTAAAAGAATTAATATTCATCCACTGGTGGATTACGAACACATCCGTATATCCTTTTAACTTTGAACTTTGAATGTAACTCATTTCTCTTTTTATGCTCAATTCTTTTTTCTTCTTCTCCCTTTTTTTTCGTTTATTCTGCTTATTTTGCTCCTTATGTTATTATTCTCTTTTCCTTATTCATTTAATATGCTAGTATTTATTTTTCTGTATGATCAATTGTTTTTCTTTTGCTGAATGTAATTTCTTATGTCATGTGAAAAGCTTATAATAAGCTGTAACACATTAATAATAAATTAAATTAAATTGCCTATACATGCTTTTCTCTAACCTAGTTTGGAGGAAAGGGGACTAGACTAGCATTACACTAGTAGCTATGGAGAGTAGGTTTGACTTGTATTAGTTCTGCTGAAAACACCCTTTGCTTTATTCTAGGTGTACACATTTGGATGCAACGATGAAGGAGCCCTTGGGAGGGACACCTCAAAGGAGGGGTCGGAAGCAATTCCTGGTAAAGTGGACCTGCAGGAGAAGGTGGTGCAAGTCTCAGCCGGGGACAGTCACACGGCTGCACTGACGGAGGACGGCAGGGTCTTTCTTATTGGTTCATTCAGAGTAAGTGACCTGGTAGGCTTCATGATGAATGAAGAGGTGGTAGTGGGTTTTTTGTTTTTCCTGGCCATTTGTGCTGTGTAGTTTACTCAATAGACTGGCAATCAGCAGCCTACCAACAGGTTTGCTTTATTTTGATGTCTCAATAAAATATTGGTTTGCAGGCTTTCCTAGACACTTCTTTGCAGGAGTGACAGAATGCTATATTGATTAAGCACCCGTACTACCCTTTGGTGATTTGGCTTGGTGTGAGCTTGCTGCACGCTCAACTTTAAAAGTAGAGCGCTCATGCAAATTCTGGCTATGCTCCCACCATTTCAGCTAATGAACCAAATTCAAGTATTTAACAGCTGTATGGCTGGGAGCGCTCCACACTGTTAGGTGATAAGCAACCAGTGTTCTGCACTGTTGAATAGCAGAACTTTATCCAAACCAGGCCAGACTTTGGCTAGATGGTTGTGCTTCACATGTTAAATGTTAAAGGTATTTGTACTGCGTGCCGTCACCAACGGAATTGGTCCCCAGGCTCTCAGGCGGATCTGTAAATGATAAAGGTGGGATGGGTTGGTTAGGTTGAAGGGAGTAGGATGGTGAGAGGAGTGGTGCAAAACTTTAACCCACTCGGCTGGCTTCACCAAGTTGAACTCCAGTAATGTTTGTTGGCATCTTGGTGTTGTAGAATTCTGTTGTCCTCATATGCAAGTTCTATAATTTCATGCATAATGGTCCTTTTTTTTTTAATTCTTCAAAAAAGTAGTTCAGAGTACAGAAACAAGCATATCAACAGGTACAGTACAATTTAACCTATTTCAGGACTCTTGGACCCCCATATTCGCTGGAGATCAATGCAGTCCAAACGGGGTGAGAGGGCTCTAGTCTGGATGCCCCTCATCCCAGTCTCCAGCCACACACTCGTTTCTTCCAGGGGCAAGGTCGGATCACAGAGTAAATGTGTTGCAACAATGGGGGTTTAGCAGACATTGCAGGGCATCTCTCGTAAAGATCAATGAATTGAGATACCACTGAGACATACTTGGTGTACCGCGCCTCACAGTGCCGTGATTTTGTCCGCCACCAGAATAACCCAGACACTAACCCACCACATTTAAACCACCGGACCCCCAATCGACTTTCAGGTACAGGCAATGACCAGTTTCGTTGCCAGCAAGAGCTGCCCAATTAGAGTGGCCATTGGACCAGTAAGGGAGAAACACTCCACCTTTTTCTCCACTCGTGGGTCCATGGGTGTTGGGCAAGATTGTATGCAGAACACCTAACTGACAAACTACACTTCTCCAGACCCCACGCGGCCCTTTGTCTCAACCAAACTACAATGTAGTGCTTATGTATATGTGCATATAATGTTACTCATGTTAATGCCTCCCGACTTACCAAGACCTTTGCGTTGTATTTGCTGTATTTTGTTCCTTGTATTTTGCCCCTATTGCAATCACTGCTCTATGTATTGCGACCTTTGCACTGTAACCAAGTTTTAAGATTTCTTTCTGTTGCGCCAGTCTACGCTAGGGCTTGGTGTGCATTAGCAAATAAATAAACCAACCAGCTACAACAACCCTGACCACCTGGCAATAGGAACCCAACCTTTCATACAATTCTCTACTACACAGGTTGGTAGCATGTTGAGCAGCCAGGCGTATCTCAAGAGGGGTCAATGTGAGCTGTATGGGGAATTGTAGATTCAGTGACAAGTATTCAAATAAACTTACACACAAGGTTTCTTGATTAAACAATTATTAATTTAACCGTCAGTAAGTCTTCATAAGGGGGCAATATAAAGCAACACACACCTACTTCAAAATACAGTTTTCTAAATCAGCAAATACCCTTTTGGGATGGCCCACAGACACTACCTACACCCTCAGATGACTTCAATAGTTAGGGTGCTGGGGACATTAATGTATCACTGTTGCATTTAGAATATTGAGTATCAAGAGGTTTCAGAATAGAGTAGTATTTTATTATTCTTAAGCAGGTAAGTACTTTCAAAATAACCCCCAATGCAAAGTCAGTTAACCCCTCCCTGGAATGAAGATACAACACCTAAGCAGAGGAATGAAGAGTCATTCAGGGAGCCAGGCCAGCCAATGTTAAGTTGGCAAAAGCCAAGGTCAACTGAAGCACTGCTTGCAGGTAAGTAAAAAAAAAGTCTTGCACAATGTTTAAGTCTTGGTGGAATAGAAGAAATCCAAATAGGGCCACAAGCTGATTAGGTTTGTGAGGTAAAGAAGCTGTTAGCAACTCTACAGATGCAACCAAGACAAGTCTACCAATGAGGACAAGTGAGGTTAAATTCTTACTGTACGGTAACTTTAGTTTGAAGAAGTGCGGCAGATGGCTTCTGTTTATGTGCAGGTCTGCATATCCTGGTGTTCTTGGGCCTCAGTCGTGGGGACAAGAGGGAGGACTCCTGCAATGGGATGGTCACCGACAGTCTTCAAGCAAGTGGCACTTCGGTGTTTCCGCTGTGTCTACCGCAAATAACACTGCGGTTCCTGGCTGTTGAGATGGGCTATCCTTGCATCTGGGGTCCAGCACTCTGTTAAGGTGGCTCGGTCAGGCCTGCTTACTGAGTCTGCAGGATCTTCCTGGAGCTCTTGGCCAGCTTAAAAGCAACGCACACAATCTAGTGTTCCTCTTCCTGGCTATTCGGGTCGAGCAGCAACTGCAGTGGAATTTCATCCAGCTCTGAGAGGATGCCCAGGTGACTGACTTTGGAGTTGGTCCCACCAATTCAAGGGGAGAAGTCGTCCTTGCACGGCTTCTCTAGTTGAAACGAAATTGGAGTTTCAGCACATCTGCAGGGCTTCACCAGGCAAACCAACGGTCCAGGAGTTGCAGCAGGCGTTCTCTTCAAGTTGTTCTTTGGATTCCTTTGTCCAGTGGTCAACTCTGCCTTCCAAGCCAAAAAGCCTTGCCTTTTATGCAGGTTTCTCCCATTCATTCCAGCCTAGCAGTCAGTCACCCAGCAGGGTGACTGTCTTTGCCGGACAGCCAGCCGGATAATTACCGAAGGGTGCATTCCTGTCTCCTAGAAGACTAAGCACGGAGTTTCAGCACCGCCCTCGCTTCCTACTCCCCCTGCCAGACACCCAGGAGCCAGAGGCAGGCTGCACACGTGAATCCCACCAAAGGCAAAACAAACAAAGTGACCAAACCTGGTTTGGTGCGCAGAGTAAATCTCAAGAAGGACCTTTCCACAAAGAAATGCCGAAAAAAGAAGAACGGGGAACTTTGATAAAATGGCATCCTTGGGTGCTTTACAGCAGCTGCAAAACGCAGCACACGGTAAATGCACACCATGGTAGTTAAAAGTAAACCACTGCCACCAGCCATTAATTGAGGAAAGGGTAACATAAAAATGTTACTTGAGAAGCTGGACGAAGGGGATACTAAGTAACCCCTCCAGCACCCGTAAGAGTGCGTACTGGGTCTAGAAAGTTACAATGTAAGTGGAAGTTAATTTCACTTAACTGTTCTTGGAAACAGTTAAGAGAAGGTATTTAAACCTTGGGAAATCTAAAGACTTCCCTGTGTCACTGCACTGAAGATGCTGTGACACAAGGTAAAAAGATGATGCCTATGGAGTTTGTACTTCACAACCAAAAGAGTTCAAAATCACATTAAAATACACGAGAAAGTGGGGGGAAAAAGGGTCTCACTCTAACATTCAAGTCCTCCAAATCCAGCAAAGTTGCTGGGGCTCTCTAAGGTAGAGAGGAATTGGCACATTTCTGAGAATTCTTCCCAACAATGGGGAGGGTCAACCCTGTGATCTTTTATTCTAGCCAACACCTCCTTCCAGTGAAGGCCCACGTCTGGACATGACCACACCATGTGAAAGTGGGAGCCCACTGCTTCGCAACCCTGCCAGCAGGTAGCCTGCTAGTCACTGTCCATGTGGTGCAGCCTCTCTAGGGTGAGATACCATCTGTAGCAAAACTTTTAGGAACATTCTCGGTCTGTGACACACTGGGAGGACTTGAGCACCCGACCCCAAATCGCCTTCCTATTAGGCCATGTATGGCAATCTCGTGACACTATCTCCTCTGTCCAAAAGTTTGTATAGCTTTGAGATCCGGACCCCTTAGCACCCTCATGTAGTCTCTGCTCAAGAGCAGAGGGGCCTAATAGCCCCCTTCCTGTGCAGGTGTGTTAAGACAGTTTTTCTGAAGTCAACTAAGAGCTTAGTATTTTCAACTGAGGCAGTACAAGACTCCACTCTTAGTATAAGGCTGTACCACCTGAGTACATTGTAGCGTAGACAGAGCAGCCAGACTTATCTTAGGAGGGAGAGAAGGCTGTAGAATCGGTACAAATGAAATGGTAATACAAATGGTCCAAAGAAACAGACATTTTGTATTGTAAAAATAAAGGATTTATTTAAATACAGGTAGGCCCAGATACATCTAGGGGTAAATAAGCACAAACCCATTATATGAAATCAAAATTATAAAAAAAACGACTATACTTGAAGATACAGACCCAAGTATAAACCTAATTTGAAATACCTATCCGTAGTTCTAGGGATGTCAAAACCTTTTCATGCAGAGTCAGTATAGCTCACACCTATTCTTGTGGTAAAAACCAATGGTTACTTCACAATTACATTCAGTAATGCAGTAGACCCTACCAGTTGTACAATGACTCTCAGTACAACTCACTTAATCAGTAAACTGGACAATAGACTTTTTGTGAATAGTGGAACACTTATTCCAGGTACAGTGAAAACCTATAACTACTTTTGTGATAACACACAGGTATACTTGGTGTGTAAAACCTAAGGATGTAATATTCAATTACAGGTGCTTTTGAGATCAGTGAACCACAGATGGAGATAAGCAGTAACTCTTGTAACTTAATTTTGGGAAGGCACACAGCTAACTCGAGGTGAGAAACCATATACTTTTTCTCACAAGCAGTCCAGGTTAGATCTTTCCCAGCTATAGGGATAACTGAAGTATGACTTATCGGGGACACTTGGAACCACATACTGTAGGTCAGATAGCACAGGGAACGTACAACCCAATGTTGCACTTTACTGAATGACTGTAGGGACCAACCTAATACAGACTGGTTCTGGGCAGGCTAACAGCAAGTCAGGGGAAGCAAGACCCAGTTGGGGACACTCGTACAATTATCCTCAAAGGACTAAGCTGGTGAAACTAACACTTTACTTTTGGGAAGAGGCACAACCTAATCACAGGAGAGTAATATACCTTCTACTTTCTATTAGACTGGCAAAATAGTTTCTAAGGAAGAAAAGATGTTCACCATACTTAAAAGAATAGTGCATCACACATCCAGGTAAGTAAAACCTTTACTGTTCCAACCAACTCTCTACAATTAACTTTTAAACACATTCTTTTCTCGGCAAAAGTCCCAATCCCTTAAGTCTTTCCCTTATTCTTGGAGCACGAGTGTTCTCAGTGGCAGAAGGGGGGGGGGGGGGGGGGTCACTAGGACTAGTGACCAACAGGACTAGTGACCAACAGGACGTGTCAGAATAGGTTCTTTAGTAGCAGAGTTCCTTAAAAACACTGAAAATGGGTGAGTACTCTAAAATAGAGTTGGAAGAGGGTCCAGGGGCTTCGCGGAATACACCCGAGCAGGATTATAGCAGTGGAACTGGGTGCACTGGATGAGAGTCCTCCCCATCACAGAAAACCCTACACAGCTGCACAGAAATCCTAAAAGAATTAAGGTAAGTACATACCCAAGCCAACACAGTACCTCAGCATTGAGGATTTTGCAGCAGTAGGACTTAATGGGACTGCCGCCAAATACCGGGTCACTGGATTTCTTGAATTGGTGACTGAAAACCAGACCTCAGCAGGAATCGAAGGCTCTAGGCAAAGTTTCCCTCCCGGCTGAATGCGGTTCTGCGGATTTGGGGCCTTTTCAAGGAGTACAGAAGAAGACAGAAAATCGCGGGGTAATTCTCGTTGTTACAAAGGTCCAGCACTCTGTTGGGACTTTTGGGACTCACTTTGTGTCTCTACAGATCCCCCAGGATGCCCACAAAGTTTCAGAGATTCGGAATACCATGTACCGCACAGTGGCTCGAGGTCCCAGGGTATTTGGCATTGCGGCAACGCAAGGTTGCAGCAACACGTGGGTTGGCTCAAAATGCAGGTCTTGAGTCTAGTGGGTCTCACCAGGTTCTGGGTCGTCGTTTTTGGAGTCCCCAGGTCGATTGGAAGGAAGGGCTACAGCAGGCTCCGGTTACACAGCAGGCTCTCCGGTCGCTGGAAATCTGTTCAGCCGATTTTTACTTAATCATCCTTTTCGGTTTCCGTTCCAGTCGACTGCTCGTCAGCTTCCAGGTTCGCAGTAAGGAATTACAGCGCAACCTCTGCATTCTCTCCCCGCATTTTACAAGGGGCGGGCTGGTTGTCCATTCAGGACAGGCAGCCCCCCTACTGGGATTTGTCCCTAGTCATGCAAGGCGCAAGACAAAGGGCTGTGGAGTTTTGGACTCCTCCCTCGCTCCCTGCCCTCACAGACAGACTGGAGCTTGGGTGGAGAGTCCAAAGGACTCCCGCTGAAGATAAAAATTACACAATGGAATTTCCTGCCTGGGTGTCAGGGGACTGAACAAGAAACGACTAAGCCTAAAATGACGAAAAAAGACTGGGTGGGGGGGGCATTTCTGTAATGCAGCGCACCAAATTGGGTATCACTGCCCCCAGTACTGTAGATTGCTACGTAGCTCGCACTGCCTCTCTGAAGTTTTAAAGTTTCTTTTTAAGAGTCGATGCGTGCTTAACTGCTTGATAATCCCCAAAAACATGTGCGCTTAAATGTGCAGAAACTTGCCTTGAATTTAAGTTATTCAGTCCGATGCGTGTGTGCGAATCACACTTGGTGCTTTTCAAACTTCTTCTGAATGGATTACTAAAATGAAGCGAAACTTGTAAATCTCCTCTCGCCGCGTAACTGAAACAGCTGTTGAACTGTTGATTTGAATATTAACTCCAAAGGAAACACGACATGCGTGGCACGCACGCGACTTAAGTAGGTACTTTACTGAAACAAAGAACTAGAAGGTACACATTTGACGCAAATGAAGGCAGATTGACTTTAGCTAATGCTGTTAGTAATTACCTTAAATATTTACTACTGTACACACACATCCGTCTCTGGCCGTATGCCTTGTTCATATTAACGCAACTGGTTATTATCTCCATGTGGGTTAACCCGTCGGCAACCTGAACTTTTACTGCTTAACTTTTAAACATTTTCTTATTTACAGTGCGACACCTGCGCTGAGCACTTCTCATTAAGTAAGCGTTTCAGATAAAACCTTTTTCAGTAACTTCAATATTAAACCTCAAATTCAATACTAGTAGCTTGCACTGAGCTTGTGTCATCTGTTTCAGCTTCTTAAGTTACTTCTGCTTCCCTGTAGTTGCTGTAATTTTCACCTTATTTTCTTCTGACTGGATTGGATTCTTGGGGAGGTTTTAGTTATTTTACTGAACTAAGGAAACTGCGACCTGCTCCTTAGAGAACTTGAATGAAAGGCAGTTTTAGAACTCCTTGAAGATTTCTAAACTACCTCACCACCAGGAACAGCCAATCGCAACTAAAACTCCATCTTGCCCTGGGGAAACAAAGGTTTTGTGAAAGCCCCATTAAGGAAAACACATTCCCAGTCAGTGACCACCCAAAATTAAACTCATTCCTAAAAGCTAACTGAAGAATCCTACAGATCGACCATTCCTACACCTCCAGTGAAAATGTTTAAAGTACTGCAATGTGGAAACCTAAATGAGCCTTTTTAAGTGTGTCCTGCAATAAGGGAACCTGACCACCTGTTCGATTAGTTTCCACTTTGGTTACCAGGTGGGCCCATCCCAGGTGAAAACGTGCGCTGCAAGGATATAGCGGAACACATCCGGGACCTCCACTTTAGCAAGACCCTTCTGGATATTCTAGCACGTTTGTTCCCCCAAATTAATTAAAAAAATCTTCCCCTGAAGTGTACAAAGGTATGAGTCCGGAACTCGCTGCCAGTGCCAAACTCTGTTAGAGCAGACGTGGGATCAGATTCATTTTGACTGCTGCGATACAGCAAAACCAGAATCTCCTGTCGCCCGCACCTGCCCAAATCCCCAACTAGTTCCAGAAACAGTGGGGGAAGTCAGTTTGATAGACCTCTGAGGGCTTGCTCTGAATGCGGACCCCCAGGTATGGGATAGATTCACGGGTCCACTGTATTGGTACAGAGCCTCTACAGCCTTTCTCCTGAGGCTTAAGGGACATGTCCATCCCATGTGACTTGTTATAATTTACCCGAGGCTCGACCAAACCCGGCCAACTCCTCCAATACCACTGCCAGGGAGGAGTTGGAGTTGCTCAACGTAAGCAGGAAATCGTCTGCATAGAGGGACACCTTGTAATCTGTATTCCCTACCCTCATGCCCTCAACTGCCTCGTTAGTTCGGATACGGTTGGCAAACTCTTCCATGAATAAGGTGAAAATTAATGGATAGCGGGCAGCCCTGCCTCTGGTGATGGACAGTCTAGTCGACAATGTCCATTTAACTCTGAGATGTGTGGATTGATGTCGGATCTCCATGACCCAGCAAATGAACCCAGGCCCAAACCGAAAGCTCTCCAGAACCGTCCAAGTTACCTCAGTCCACGTCCACCCTATCAAAGGCTTCATGGGTGTCAAGTGTGATAATCCTCAGGTCTAGGCCCAACAGCTTCCCCACATCTAGTAAACCCAGTGTACGTCTCTCATTATCCTGTGCTCCCCAACCTGTAATGAGCCCCGTCGGTTCACTGTCTGAGCCAGAGTCCACATTGGTGAGCACAATAGGGCGCTATGAATAGCAAAGTGACGGGTCCTTACCCGGTTTATGGAGCAAACCGGTCGTTGAGGCTACCATAGACTGGGCAACACCTTTTTTGGAGGTTGTGAGAGGTAAACAACCTTACCAGTGGGTAGACCAGAATGCTACAAAACTTCTTATAGAAAGGGGCTGTAAAGCCATCGGGATACCTAGACTTTATTGTTCAGCGTCTTTATTGCCCATTCTACCCCCCCAATGAAATGAGCGCCTCAAGGGCCTCCAATCTTCGAGAGAGGTGGAGTAAGTGTGCGTCACTCAAGTATTTGGTTTGGGCATCCTCCAGCGGGAGCCTGCCACCCATTCCCCACCACCCCCTATACACTGCAGAAAAGTGCATTTCGAAGATACCCATTTGACAGGCTACCCACATTGTAATACCCCTTGTTTATCGCGCAAGGCCTGGACCGAGTTCCGGGTCTAGAGTTTGTGCATTTTGGCTACCAGTAGGCGGTTAGCCAGATTCCTCTTGGCGTAGTAAAACTGCCTCGTTTTCAGTGTTGCCTGAGCTGTTCTCTCTGCCAGGTGTATTTCCAGTTACATCATGCCACAAATTTCTCTGCGAGTCCCTGATTCTTGTTACTGGGCAACCTCCCCTTTAGCCTCCTTTTTCTGGTGTATGCTGTTGTCCTGCTGAGTTCGCCCCCCTTACCACCTTTCATAGCATCTTACACCATGTCTCATGAGGGGCCAGAGTTTTTGTTTTCCTTAAATACCTCCCGATCTCCCTGGTTGGGACTGGGTCCCTGTGCCCAGCTTCTTGGTCTATCCAATATTGCTAGGGTCACCAGTGTGGGAGCATGGTCGGACAATGAGCCTATGCCAGTCGCCGCGTCCCAGACAGACACATGGGTCTAGCGTGCTGGGAATTAGTAAAAGGTCCAACCTCAAAGCCTCTGTGGACATGTGAATGAAAAGTCCCCACCATCTCCGTGAGCCAGTCTCCATGTGTCGACTCAACCCAATTCCCGGAGAAACAAGGCAAAATGCAGTGGAGTGTTTGAACTCTAGCCGAGTGGGTGGGAGAGACATGGCTACCATGGGGTTGGCAACCAAGTTGAAATCCCCCACCCAGGAGGATCTGTCACTTGGCAAACGGCAAAATTTTGAGTAGGAAGCTTTCCAGAAATCTGTCTTGGCCAACGTTGGTATTGTATAAGGACACCATGGTAAACATGCAATCCCAAAGCACATCCTTAACGCACATTTATCGCCCCTGCGGGTCTGGAAGGACCTTAACTTTTGTAATCCACCAAAATGGCCACCCCCTCCTCCTGAGGCAAAAATATTTGTAGGAACTCCATGCTTTTCATGCACTTTTCGTCTTGAGCAAGCATGTGGGTTTCCTGCAGGAACACCGCAGAGGGGCATGTCCCTCAGCTTACCCAGAACTGAATCTTTTTTTAAATATTAGTTTTTTGGGTTTTGTATTCAAATGGGAACAGAAACGAGCAGATAATCACAATCCCTCCAATTCCTGATTTCTGTACCGCCCCTGCCCCTGCTTGTGCATGCATTATTATTCTAGATTGCCCCCTAATCCCCTGTAAAGTCTTAAAATTGAGACCCATTCGAACCAGTACCTGGCTTGTTCCCCTTGTAATGGTGTAGGTGACCCATTCTAAAGCAGCGAAGTTCCCGAGCTTATAAAACCAGTATGCCAGCAGCGGGGGATGGGGGAGGGGTCTGAAAACGTCCATTTACAGGCAATAACCAGAAGGCCTATATCACCGGGCACATCCACCACACATGTAGCCAGCCCCCCTCGGCCTGCACCCCCAACATCCATCCTGGATAGCCGGATTAAGTCTGTGTAGCCTGTCGAGTGTAGTGCCATTGGTACATGAGCTTCAACCATAATTCTGATCTGAATAGAGCTTGTGAAGCGACTGAGGTCTGCCCATGGATCGGCCCAGTTCTGAGATCGTACAACCTAGTGTGCATTCCCATTTGGTCTGGAATTATAGCTTTTTAGGTGGGAGGGCATCAATAAGAGCCTGTATATTTGAGATTGACTGTTTGTCCCCTGGTTTTGGTGTTAGGAATTTTCAGACGCTGTAAGGGGCCTGATCACCGCAGCTTGTTAGGGGCATCATCCAGTGGAGTACCAGATGGTATGAAAAGCATTGGGATTCCTGTAGGACCAGTTCGGCTTTGCATGTGACAAACTGTTTGATTCCCTCCCCCAGGAGCATAGCTCCAAGTTTTGTACAGCCTGCCACGTTCCAGTGGAAGAATTCTTGTGAGTTCAGGCCTGGGGAAAACTGGGTTATCAAAGTGGAGTGTAGGGAGAGGGTAATGTGATTTAAGCGCACCGCTTCTTCCCACGTGTCTTCCACTAGCGTTATATCGCTATAATGGATACTCTGGGATCGGACTGCCCTCAGCAGCCATAGTTCCTGCCCCCCTCCCGAATGGGGTCCTGCCACTGCCCTCTCCATCTGCACCCATCTTTTGTCCTCGTTCTCCCCAAGCTAGTCCTTAATAATCATTGCACCATGCAGTAATATTCCTGAGAATTCGGGAGACTTAACTCTCCCTCTACTTTGGGGGAGCATTAGGCTTTTCAGTTCAATTCGGGGTGTTTCGGCCAAATGTATTTGAAAATCCATTTACTTAGTGTCCAAAAGAAGGCGACCAGGATGGGATTTGGAGAGTTTCAAATAGGTGCAGGATCCGTGGTAGTGACCCATTTATTTTAATGGTGTTGATTATACCTAACCAGGACACTGATGGTGGGGACCAAGTCTGCAGCTGCGCCCTTATTTGGGCAAGCAAAGGCTGGAAATTAGTCTCTAAAGCTCCTTTAGAGTGCGCATTTGATCTACCCCCTAGATTTGGATACTATTGGGAGCCCTCTTGAGTTGCGTTGCCTCTTGGGCCACCTTAATTTCTACCCCCATTGACTGCTAAATTTAGAATTTTGACTGATAATTTTTAGGCCAGCGACCCTGTCGAACCTCCCCTCGCAGCAGGGAGTGGGCCGGCTCGGTGAGTGTGATGTTTGAGCAGCCTGATATCCACGTATGCCATCAGCTTATTGCCCCACCCCCTGAATGGGATGCCCTTCATTATTTCCAAGCTTCAGAGCTGTGACGGGAGTGGCTCTAAATGTAAGGGGACGGGGGGGTGGGCAGAGGGGGCAGCCCTACCTCGTACCACTATCGAAGCAAATGATGGCCAGTCACCAGGAGCCGGGCTGTGGGTCGAGTATAGATTCCCTGTATCTTAGCAGTAAATTAGGGGCAGATCCCATGCTGTGGAGTGTATTAATGAGAAGGACCATTTGACTCAGTCAAACTCTGCATCCAGTGTAGCCAGCACTTCTGGGTCACCTCTCTTCGCATTTTTTTCTAAGAAAATTGCAAATTCTTATGAGCTTGTCATGAGTTTGGCGACCCTTAACAAACCTGGTCTGATCCGGGTGGATCAGTGTTGGCATCAGCTGCGCCACCCCTTTTCGCGAGGATCTTGGTATAAATCTTAGTGTCTGTTAATGAGCGCAATAGGGCGGTAGGCTCCTCATTTGATGGGTCTTTACCTGCTTTGGGGAAGAGGACTATTTTTGCCTCTTCCATGGAGTCAGTAGTTTTACCCATAGCCGCTAAGGAATTGGAGAGCCACGAGTCTAGGAGCCAGTGTCGCCCTGAAACATTTGTAATAGGAAGCGGGTTACCCATCTGGACCCAGTGACTTGTTGGATGGGAGGTTTGCCATCACATGTAGTACTTTCTCCCGCATCACGTCCTTCTCAATGGTATCCCCGTGGAGGGCTGTAAGTGTCTGCAATGGTGCGCACCAGATATACTAATGTTGTAGTGCCTGATCGGGGTGATCTGAGGCATACAGAGCTGAGTAGTAGGCATGGAACTGAGTGGCTATTTGTTCAATTTGCTTTAGTTGTCTAGCCAGGCATTTGTCTGCCTTATTGTCCGTGATGTAAAACCTGGTCTCAAATATAGTAGGCTTTTTTCGGCTTTTTGTGTAAGAGGTCAAACTTGCCCTTAGCACATCTTATTGCCTGCGTAGTACTGGGGTAGAAGCAGTCTTCATTCTGTGCATTCTGATTTACCTCGACTTCGAGATCCGCTTCCAATTTCTTCCTAAGATGTCTCTTATGAGACTCAGCTGTGATAAGCCCTCCTCCCAGCCCCCTCCTCTCATAGTTGCCTTGAAGGCGTCATAGACCACCCTCCCTGGCGTATCCGCTCCTGTGTTCAGTTTGAAGAATTCTACTATTTTGCTTTCCAGGCTTTTGCATGTGGGCTGATCTAGAAGTAGAGCTCTCGGGAATGACCAGTTCTATAGCTTCGATTGCTCTGTGGGTAAGTTGAGTGAAGGTGATCGGGGCATGATCAGAAATGGTTATGGTATGGGTTGGGTATCGCTTTTACCAACGCTCCCGATGAGCATAGCTGAAGCCCAGACATCTATTCTGAATGATTTATGTACACCCGAGTAGTGTGTATGCAATTTCCTCGCCCCTTAAGGAGGATCAGACCTCCCTGAGGGTCCCAGATGCTGGTGGCTGGACATATTTTGTCACTGTGCTATCTGTAACTGGATCCCAGGCTATGTTTAGGACCCCATGAGAATTGCCCCGTTCCCCCTCCCCCTTGCTAAAATGTTCCAGTTCACAAATGACCATTTTCAGGAACCCCTCTTGGCCTACTTTCGGGGCATAAAAGGCGACTGTGTACGGGCCAAGTTGTAGGAGAAGAAACCATCTGCGAGAGACTTCAGAATGGTCACTTGCGTGTCAAGTTAAAACACAATGAGTACCCCCTGCTGCACCCCCTGCATTAGCTTACATGATCTTGGGGTACTGCCCCATCTTCAACTTGTCAGTCCTGTCTCCTGGTGTGGGTTTCCAGGAGAGCCACTAGGTTGGGGGTTGGAGTTGAGGGGACACCAGTTTTCGCCTTTTTACTGGGTTATCCAAACCAGAGTTGGGCATCTTACGCCGTTCCCGACTTTGGGCAAGTTTGTTCATTGCCTGACCCATTGTGTAGTTGTTGATGTCCAGTAGGTGTCTTTGCCACTGCTCATGTATGGGCCACCGATCCATGCCCCCACACTCTCTGGCTGTTGCCCTCTGGGCTTTTTTGTACTTTTAGCAGCTTGTGGGGGTATTTAGTGTTTTGTATTTGATTTATATAGCGCACCAGGCCCAAGGGCATCCGGGCGTATACTTAGTTTCAGGCATGGTACAGGCATTTGAATTGAATATGCAGAAATATACAAGTTCTACAAGAAATATACAAATGTACAATAGCAGGTTATAACCATAGGCCGTTCATGCTATAGCTTATGACTCTGGGGCAGAGTCACAGTAAATCATGGGTAGACAACCAGGCTTTGGCTTTGCGCTTGAAGGCTGGGAAGGAGGATTCAACTCTGAGCGGATTAGGTAACGAGTTCCATAACTTAGCTGCTAGGACTGGGAAGCTGCGTCCACCAGATCTATGGAGGTTGAAGCTTGCGATGTCAAGGCAGTTGGTTTGGGCACTTCTGAGTGGTCTCGCAGCGGTATGTAGTGTAAATCAGCTGGCTATGTAGCTAGGGGCTTGGTTGGCGAGGCTTTTGTGTGTGAGCGCAAGTGCTTTAGGAGAGACTCTTTGGGAGACAGAGCCAACGGAGATTCCGTCTAGAGTCAGAAATGTGAAGGTTCCTAGGAATGTTGAGCCGCTCTGATTGCATTATGTTGGATGATTTGTAATTTTTTAATATTGCATTGTTTGGTGCCCTGATAGAGGGCATTGCAATAAGCAATTTCGGATAGGACCAGGGTCCTGGCTAGTGTGGTGCGGTTGGCTGGTGAGAGGAAGGGGTGGCATGCTGTGATGAGCTTGCAGGTGTAAGATGCTGTTGATGATGATGACGCTGCATTAGTTTGCCTGGATAGTGAGAGTGTGGAATCAGTGTAGATACCAAGCATTTTAGTATCATTAGCCACTTTGATGGTTTTACCATCAATGGTGAATGATTTAAACGATGGGTCAAGCTTGCTAAGTCTTTGGTGGGAGCCAAGGATGAGGAGCTCTGTCTTTGTCATTTAAGCACAATTCATGCTGCGCCACCAGGCCTGGATGACTTGACTGATGGCTAGGGAGTCAGGTTTGTGGTCTCCTGTGATGGGGATAAGTAGCTGCGTATCATCGGCGTCGTTGGTATGCGTGATGCCCAGTAGATCTAAGATGTCAAAAAGGGGTTTTGTGAATATATTGTAGAGTGTCGGGTACACATGATCCTTGAGGGACTTTACAACTGACTGGAGAGGGTTCAGCAGTGTCAGTAGGGGAGAAGACCCTCATGGATCTATTGTCCAGGAAGGAGGTGAACCAGCTGTAGCTTTGTCGGAGAAGTGGGCGGCTGTTTTAAGGTGGCGGCATAGGATTTGGTGATTAACTAAATCTAAGACCGCAGAGAGATCTAAGAGTAAGAGGGCCAGTTTGCCCTTATCCTTTAGGTCTTCAATCTGGGTTTTAGGTCTAAAAGAACAGTTTCTGTACCGTAACACGGGTGGAAACCAGATTGCCTCAATCCCAAGAGATTATTGGTTTCCAAATACTCTTGGATCTGCAGGTATGCAGCACGATCAAGAATTTTTAGAAGAAAGGTGACCGTGGTGATTGGTCTGTAGTTGGTGGGTATGTTAGCATCCAGAGTGGGTTTTTACAGAAGTGGTATAACCCAGGCATCCTTGAGGTTGTCTGAGACAATCCCAGAGCTGAAGGAGGAGTTTGTGTGGTGATGAAGGGCCCTAAGATAATCAAGGCCTCATTAATAATGGTGGCAGGGCATGGGTCCCCCTGAGAATTGGAGGGTTTGAGTTTGTTGTGTAAGTGACTTCAATCCAGCACTCCAAGTCAATGCTTAGTATGGGTTGCCCAATGAAAGCCCTTATTTATATATTTTTATGTCAAAGTTCTTTAAATCTGGATGATGAACCCTTATATAACGCCCCTCTCTTTGGATCTCCCCGACCTCACTGAGCCAAGAAGTAGGTTTGTTTTGCAAATTAAAAGGTTTATTTGAATTGAATATACTTTTATGAATAGAACAGTTCTGAATAGCACACTTATGAATATGAACAGTTATCAGTAATATCACTATCAACAATC
This sequence comes from Ambystoma mexicanum, assembly GCF_040938575.1. Taxonomy (NCBI): domain Eukaryota; kingdom Metazoa; phylum Chordata; class Amphibia; order Caudata; family Ambystomatidae; genus Ambystoma; species Ambystoma mexicanum. Next base: position 235,989,320 of record NC_090934.1, read on the forward strand.
TCTTTAATCACTTAGGAGTAGGAATAGAAAGGATAAGGTGGCAGAGGATACTTTATACGATTCAAGGAAGTGCAATGATGGGAAAATGCAACACAGAAATAAAACTAGATATGGGTTCAATCAAAAGACAATATGATCACTCTTTCCCCTGTTATTACTCACACCCCCCCCCCCTGTGCAATATGAAGAGATAGAAATGAAGACACAGGTTTCAAGAATACAATCAATAATGCAGTTCAATCCCAGTTCCCCCAGCAAGCTTAGAGAGAACAGGTCTGATTTTAAAACAGGCAAAAATACTTTTGAATGTGATTGCAATGAATGTGAAAAATATGCTAAAATGATTTAATTCACTAAAGGAGATTCAGGATAAGTGAGAATTACTTTGGATTGGTTCAGGTCAACACTAGCAATGATTCATGAATGATTATCCGATTGAAAACGAATCTCAGAAGTTGCAAACAAGAAATGGCTATTTTGGCATGTGTTGAAATGGAGCTAAATGGCAATTCGCAACAATGTTTTCACGTGCGTGAAACGTGATTACGGAAAAACTATAATGAATAGGAATGTCGTTTTTTGCGGTTCAAAAGTTACAGGGGTTCTTGTGAAGGTAGGTTTTTTTTTTTTAGAAATAAAGTCAAGATTTCAAAAATGACAGGTCGTGCTTTAAAGAGTAGGAAACAATATGGACTTATATTAAGGAGCTATGAAGAAGCAAGACGCTCAACGGGCAGCCACCAGAACCACCGCCCTGATCTGTCCGTCAAAACACCTGTCCCTCTTCAGAAAATATCAGCGCAAAAATGATTATTGCTACTATTATCAAGAATTATGTGGAGCAGAGAAGAATTTAGGATAGACAAAAGATCCTATAAGGCAGTTCTGGACAGGTTGAAATGATTGAATGATTACTTTAAACTAAGAGAGGACTATGTACAGTTCTAGGCTAAATACTCCCTCCTAGGCTTTGGGATGGAATGGAATGGGCCCGTTACAGATCTGGTGAAAGGTTTTGGACTCGTCACCGGACAGGTGTCAGGCACTGGGTTCTGCTCACAGCACGGCCTCTGGTATGCTCGGTGTCTCGGACTGGATCGGACGGGTTCTGGGTTACCGCACTGCTCTCTGGGTCTGGATCTTGATTCTAGCACAGGGTTCTTAGCTAGAAGCAACACAGCTCAGCCAGGCTGTTGAATGGTTTGGTTAGGCCCTGTGGAAGTTTAGGGGTTAGAATCAGGTTTGCAAAAGATTCTCAAGCCTGCTGAAATTCGTTCAGCTTGTGGGTTAGGCCCTCTGCTTCACGGTCCTGGAGTTTGGGTCCTGGAGTTTGGGTCCTGGAGTTTGGGTCCTGGAGTTTGGGTCCTGGAGTTTGGGTCCTGGAGTTTGGGTCCTGGAGTTTGGGTCCTGGAGTTTGGGTCCTGGAGTTTGGGTCCTGGAGTTTGGGTCCTGGAGTTTGGGTCCTGGAGTTTGGGTCCTGGAGTTTGGGTCCTGGAGTTGTGCTTCGCCAAGAAATCGGATGAGTGGAAAAACGTCTTTCTGGGTCTCAGCAGTCCCTATTATGCGTTTCCAAAGTGGGTGGGGAGGCTGACTCTCTATGCCCAACCCTTTAAGGATCCTGATAGGTCAGAGAATTTCCTGTCCCCTGATTTGAGACAGGAGCAGTGTGTCATGTGTCAGAGTGATGCTGTTATGTTATGTTATTTTGCACTTATATAGCGCCTTATATACCATTGGTATGGTCTGAAGGCGCTGGTAGGTTGAACGCCCTTGGGAACCGCAGTTCGGATCAGTAGAGAGAGTAGGGAGAGTCAAAAGGTGCGTGTGAGCACCGGATGTGTGCAGCTGGTGCGGTACTTGTGTAATAGCTGCTTCTTATCGGTAGGTGTGGTGGTTGAGAGATCAGGAGAATGTGTTCGTTCTGGCAGGATTTATCCGGAACGGAGGTGGCTGCGTTAGGCCTGAGGAAAACGCCTGGCTGGGGGTGTGAGACCAGCAGTGTTTACATAGAATGATGTGGAGTAAGCGGCGGATGTTCGTATGAGAACAGTTATACCGAATGGTGTCATAGTATCTCTGTGTTCTAGTTGAGTGGTGATGTAAAGGAGAGAGTAAGCGTGGTGGTGTGATATGATGGGTTGTATGCTTTTTCAATGTGCAAACTTCTAAATGCAACTTTCCCAGAGAGGCTACTGGGCGAAACTTCTAAGTACAATTTTCCACACAGAGGCAATTGGGTACACTTCTAAATGTAACTCTCACAGAGGCTATTGGGTACATTTCTAAATGCAATTTTCACGGAGCATCTACTGGGCACACTTCTAAATTCAAGTTTTCAGAGAGGCTATTGGTCAAACTTCTAAATGCAACTTTCCAGAGTGTCTATTGGATACACTTCTATAATCAACTTTCACAGATGCTATTGGTAGCACTTCTAGATACAACTTTCAAAGCGTGGCTATTGGGCATACTTTCTAAATGCAGCTTTCACAGAGGATATTGGGCCCATATCTAAATTCAATTTTCCACAGAGAGGCTATTGGGCGCACTATTAAAATCAATTTTCCAGTGAGGCTATTGGGAACATTTCTAAATTCAATTTACCAGAGGGGCTATTGGGCACACTTCTAAATGTAACTCTCACAGAGGTTATTGGGTAATTGGGTACACTTCTAAATTTCACAGAGGGGGTATTGGGCGCCCTTCTAAGTGCAACTTTCACAGAGTGGTTATTGTGGACACTACTAAATTCACAGCGAGCTTATTGGGCATACTTCAAATGCAACTTTCACAGAGGATCTTGGGCACACTTCTAAATTCCATTTACCAGAGGGGCTATTGGGCACATTTCTAAAATTCAAGGAGAGGCTATAGGGCACATTTTCTAAATGCAACTTTCACATGCTAACATTCACAATTCCATCTAGATGAGGCGCAGGCCAATATTCACAAGTCCATCTAGGAGCGGACATGCTAATATTTCACATTTCTATCTAGGTGTGGACATGCTAACAATTCCATCTAAGAGTGGGCATGCTAACTTTCTCAATTCCATCTAGGTGCGGACATGCTAACATTCACAATTCCATTTAAGAGTGGACATGCTAATATTTCACATTTCTATCTAAGAGTGGGCATGCTAACAATTCCATCTAAGAGTGGGCATGCTAACATTTCTCAATTCCATCTAGGTGCGGACATGCTAACATTCACAATTCCATCTAAGAGTGGGCATGCTAACTTTCTCAATTCCATCTAAGAGTGGACATGCTAACATTCACAATTCCATCTAAGAGTGGACATGTTAACATTTCTCAATTCCATCTAGGTGCGGACATGCTAACCTTCACAATTCCATCTAAGAGTGGGCATGCTAACTTTCTCAATTCCATCTAAGAGTGGACATGCTAACATTCACAATTCCATCTAAGAGTGGACATGTTAACATTTCTCAATTCCATCTAGGTGCGGACATGCTAACTTTCACAATTCCATCTAAGAGTGGGCATGCTAACATTTCTCAATTCCATCTAGGTGCGGACATGCTAACTTTCACAATTCCATCTAAGAGTGGGCATGCTAACATTTCTCAATTTCATCTAGGTGCGGACATGCTAACATTCACAATTCATCTAGGTGCGGACATGCTAACTTTCACAATTCCATTTAAGAGTGGACATGCTAATATTTCACATTTCTATCTAAGGGTGGGCATGCTAACATTTCTCAATTCCATCTAGGTGCGGACATGCTAACATTCACAATTCCATCTAAGAGTGGGCATGCTAATATTTCACATTTCTATCTAGGTGCGGACATGCTAATATTATGGCAGTCTATGTTATTTGGGGGTAAGATGGAATGGCATGGGCTTTCTGGAGTGGAGTGATTGCTCTACACCCCACCCATCCCACACTCACTCACGGTTTTGGTGGTGTCTGTTAGCTGCTGGCTTCCTTGGCGTCCCCTGCGGACACCTGCAGACACATCTTGGAGCCGCCTCTGTTGGAGCCGCCCTTGGCCTTGGGGCCCTTAGCCGCTGGGGGCTGCCGGGCAGAGGGCTGCCCTGGGAGGACCAGTGATAAAGGACGAGGGGCCTATCAGAGGGGGGGGGGCGGGAGGGATGGGACCATGAGGAGATTTTAGAGGAGGGGAAGGGGGGACCGACTCACCTGCTCCTAGGATGGGAAATAGGAGCAGGTGCAGGAAGCGGGTCGGTACACTGACGCTGCCTCGGCCAAAACAACCAATCGGGGGCGGGGGGCGGGATGGGAGGCGGGAGCGAGAGGGGAAGAACCAGGAAGCGGGCTGGGGAGCTCGGGGCACGCAGGGGCCTGGAGGCATTTTGGGGGGGGGGGGGGGAAACGCATGGAAAGGGTCACGCATGGATGGGAGGGGGGAGCGAGAGGGGAAGAACCAGGAAGCGGGCTGGGGAGCTCGGGGCATGCAGGGGCCTGGAGGCATTTGGGGGGGGACGCATGGAAAGGGTCACGCATGGATGGGAGGGGGGAGCGAGAGGGGAAGAACCAGGAAGCGGGCTGGGGAGCTCGGGGCACGCAGGGGCCTGGAGGCATTTTGGGGGGTGGGGGGGAAACGCATGGAAAGGGTCGCGCAAGGGGGGACCGACTCACCTGCTCCTAGGATGGGAAAATGGCTGAAGGGAACTGAGGGGCTGGGGGGGGGGCTACACATTTTATTCCCACGTTCATAGATCATTCTCAAGGATAGATTACACCTGGATTTCGAGGTCACTATTGGGTAGGGTTGCAGGGATAGAGCTAGGAGGGATCGCCCTGTCAGACCATATGCCCATAACGATTACCTTAAATATGGGGCAGAACGAACCAGGCCTATGGCGGTGGAAATTCCCTAGCCATATCCTTAAGGATGGAGTCCTATGTGAGGACATAAAGAATAAAATCTTGGATTACTTTGTACTTAACATAACAGAGGGTGCACGCGACCAGGTTGTGTGGGGCGCGTTTAAGGCTACATTGAGGGGAAGCTCATTGCGATGGAGTCCCAGTGGGACAAACAACTCGGTCTCTTACAGGAGGAATTGGAAGTTAAACTTATCAAATAATGGCTCAAATGGCAATTAACACTGGGAGTAAGCTGCAAAAGGGAATATCGGCTTATTAGGGGGCAATTAGATGTTTTGCAGACTAGAGCTGCAGATTAGGAAAAAAGAAGCTTTGAGGACAATCCTTAAAATAGAGGCGGGGGCAAGAAAGCACTGCTCTACCTGACATAATTTCGGTCTTCATGGAATATTATACACCCCTGTACACATCAGATTCCCCTGAGGAGCAAGCCCAAAGGAAATACCTGTCCCGTTGCCCTCTCCCTAAGATCACTCCTTGTCAGGAAAGATTTCCCTTAGATGTAATTTTCCCTCCAATTATGGACCCCCCAAACTTTATGCTTTTGTTTGGCTCACCTAACCTGGCTTTTACAAGTGTAGCACAGCCATCAGCCGCACTCCTCTGGGCTTTCGCTCATTTGTTATGGGAAAAGCAACACGTCCTTCAGACTGTCAGTACTGGGAAACTGTTTCCCTTAGTCTTCGACTATGTTGCCATTGCTTGGTAACTTTTTATCTATGTGCCAAGTACCTTACAGTACCACACATAGGATTCCTTTTGTTTTATGGCCCAAGTCGCCCTATAAGGATTTTTTAGTGTTTTATGGCTTAACTGAAATCCCTCCCCTTTGCTTTTACAAGAAAATCTATTCCCCAAAAAACATATTTCCCAGATACACAAGTTGTTCATAATACATATACACATCACAGATTAATTAAGGCATGTCTCTGATCAAGTCTCATGTTCCTATGAGCTTGGGTTCAGAAATGACCACTTATTTGCGCTTTTGGTGGGTTTCCCAATATTGGATCTGCACCAAATTTTACACAGGCATACACACCATCTGAGCACATCTCGGTTTTCTGGTTCATAGCATAAATATAGTAGCTATAACATGAATAAATTCCAGGGTTTAGTCTTAGAACATCGCACAGATTTCAGTTTAGTCTTAAATTGTGAGTGAATTTTTCATTTCAACAATCCCAAAGTTTCATATTTTTGTCTGCTTGGTATAATTTGTTATAAGCATTTTGCTTTCAATTCACATCTGTCTGGTCTGCCCCTAGAGCTGGACTGACTCGGGGTCACATGTCTTGTTTCCTGCCAACACTTGTGGTCAGTTACACCCCAAATTAGCATCTCCTATTCAGTTGAAAGCCTTTGTCTTTCTCCTGCCAGCAGAGGAATCTCCCCCCATCTGATTAACATGTCCATGCGACATCCTCCCTTTTGGTGGGAAGATCCAATGTGTGAAGGGTTCTTAGGGAAAGACAGCCTCTTGAAAGCTTTAACTAAATCAGATTACCTTCTGGTCAATTGCAACATAGTTCCTTGTAAAAAAAAAAAAAATACATTTATAAACTTAAAATAAGCAACATATCTTTAAATCCAGTCTTTTTCCACATTAAATCAATATGTGGCACTCTATATGGCATTTTGATGGAATTCTCAATTCTCTTCTTTTGGCATAGTTTGGGTTAAACGTATAAGTTTAGACAAATGGTCTTAAAACGCCGGCTTCTTGGTAGAGGCGAGTAACGTTACTGGACCCATTTTTGACAGCTGTCTTTCCATCAGTATCTTTAAAAGGGGATTTTGCTGTGATAGCGCATTATTCTTGCTCATATTGTATTGATGTGGATTCTTGCAGTAGAGTAATATGGAACACCCAACAAGAAGGTTGGATCTTTTTGGTGGTTTTGTGAGCCATGATTTTAGCACATTTTTGACAAGACGGATTCCCAAACAGTTCTGTATTTCTTTTGGCAATCAGCATTGCTTTTTCCAAGTGGTTTCAGGCTGCTTGGTGGGTAGCCCAATGGTGGGTTTTGGCCAGTGATCTCCTGTGCTCACTACTGACATAGGCACAAAGTAGATGGTGGCCTATTTTTCAGGTTTTCACTGCGCACTTTCTGGTGATTTCTGGCGAGCAGCATGCTTTCCGGCGGCCATTATATTTCTGCTGCCAGCAATGCACAGTGATGTTGCAGGGCTTGGATGAGTGGGTTGATACATCCCACAGTTGATAATGTGTTCAACTTCAGTGATGGGGAGAGGTGAGAAGCTAAATGGCCTCAGAGATTCAAAGTTGGATTTTAAATATTCGACTGGAGGGTATTATGTGACAGACTGGACTGCAAACAGTTTTTTTTTCTCATTAATTTTGGTTTGGAGGATGGCGATCTTACCCAAGAGGGCCTTTTGAATGTTGGCACACACATGCTGTCTTTGGAGCAGGTGTCTGGAGAAGTGGCGGGGGATTCCATTTCCTTTAAGATTTTAAATAACTCCTTGGTGTTAGATTGGGCTAGTTCAATGCGTTTCTCTTTTTTAGCAGAAAGTATGGCTTCTTTGTAATTTAAGGTAGCTAATGCAAAACTTGCTTTATTGGCTTCCGTTGGGTAGCTCTTCCAGCGTGCTTCAAGAACCCTTTTTTCCTTGCGTCGGGTTCTCAACTGAGGCGTGAACCAAAAGTTGAGGTGGGCCCGAGGTTTAGGTTTTCGTAATTTGGAGGGCGTGATGAGATGAAGCGCTTTTAGCATGGTCTGTAAGTGTCTACCAAGACTGTGGGATCAGAGCATGAGGAAGAGAGATCATTGAAAGCGGGGAGGATGAGTGGTAGTAGTTTGGCGCAGGTTATGGTGCGCTTATTTCTTGTGGGGGTGGCGGGTGCAATAGTGGGTGATTTTAGTGGGGATGCTGAAGGTGATTAGGTGATGGTCGGTCCATGCACATGGTTGATTGGAATTGACATTAGTCACAGTTTAAGTCAGCTATCCAATCGAGAGTCCTATCCTTAGAGTGAGTTGGCGAAGTGACCCATTGTGTGAAGCCTAGGTTAAATAGTAGGTTGTTGACTTCGTGTGCAGAGACATCCATTATGGTCTTGGTAGCCTAGATTGAAATCACCTAATACAATGATTTGGGACTTGGTCTTGGTGTTGTCAGCGAGGACATGGGAGAGGTCCTCGGCGAACGTGGGTAGTGGGCCAGGTGGTCTGTATATAATGTGGAGTGTAATAGTCTGGTTGGGGGTGATGGCTAGCTTAACTGAGTAATTCTGCTGCAGTGATTTGGCAGGGAGCGGAGAGACGGAGGTTGAGCATGGTTTTATGAATAATGGCCACGCCGCCTCCTTTAGTTTGATCAGTGTTACGGTCACTTCTGATAATCGTGTAGCCTTCAGGGATAGCTAGGGATAGAAGAGGTCCTGAGGCAGCATGGAGCCAAGTTTCGGTAATGGCTATGAAGGCCAGGTCGTGAGTTGTGATGAGATCAGCCATGTCGAGTGCGTGGGCTGTGAGTGACCTAGTGTTAATCCATGCAGCCTTAAAACCGGTTATGGGGCCGAGCGGTAGGGTATTCAGATCAGGAGAGATGTCCAAAATGGGTGTGGGTGTGTGGTGTTGGGCAGAGGCTGTAGACTTGGTGCGCGATAGTTTGGCTGGCAAGTTGGTGTTAATGGGATGGTGAGAGTTGTGGGGGGAGTCTGGATCCTAGTCTAAGATTACTCATAGGTGCAGTACAGTGCAGGGTTGGTTGGGCGTGGGCTTCATGGCGAAATGTTGGAGCCAAAGAGCTGGAGAGTTAAGGTATGGGTTGGCAGGAAGGTCGACAGTAGTAGACCATGTAGCATACAGCAGCAACACCTCACACGAAGTGTCGCTAAGGTAGCGCATGCGAGTGGTGGGATGCATGTTGGGTGCAAGTTGTGAATCACAGGAAGATGAGAAGACGTGTGGGCAAGTCAGTGGCGAGGCTGTGGTGGGGGTGTTATAACAGAGTAGTAGTGGTCCCAACAGGGCTAATAGTTTGCCTGCTTTCAACTTGCACTATGTCTCTCAGTTAAAGGTGGAACTCTGGACGAGCATAATAGCAGGTCGATGAGGCTTGCAGGGTCGCGGTGTATCACAAGAGCGCAGGATGGGGTAGCATCTAGGGTGAGCAATGATGCTTTTTAAAACAAGAGGGCAGTCTGGGTGCAGTAATTGAAGAAGAGGCTAGGCACGGACTCAAAGCATACATGCAAATGACAGTGTGTTTGAAGGGCTACACAATAGGCATAATCATAGGGTCGGCAAAACATGGACAATTATGTAGGCTGGTCCGGTTAAAAATAGTGTGGAGGTGACGGGCAAAGCATGGATCACAGAGCATACATGCATCAGTAAAAATCGTGTGCTGCAGCGGCTAATCCGTGGGCATAAATGCAAGGGTCAGCAAAAAAGGAGAGTACGGACGCACGGCAGTGAGGAGGCCGGCAGATCATAAGTAAATGAGGCCAAGTAAGTAATATGGCCGCGAGTATTACCCCCGGTGCAGTAGCAGCGCAACGCGTGACATGGAGTCATGGGCCGTTATACAGGGTCGTGCAGAGAACTTAATGTGCACACGGCAGAAAAGGGCGTGATCGTGCGCAGCAAATGGGCAGGTGGGAGATGAGATGGCATACGTAGCATCTGTAGGGGGGGGCGCAAGGAGAACTCCTATAGGAAGTTCGGATGCCACAAATAATATAGGTAATGTAACTATAGGCAAACACAGTTAGGAGTGTTAGAAAGTCTTACGGTTGCATTTCTTTACCCCTAGACTTGGACTTTGTCCCTTCTGGTGGGTGGGTGGTGGCAGCTGCCCATTGTGGTGTGATTTATCTTGATGCTATAACGTATCTCCCCATCACCTCCGCCTGACAGGGAGCAATGTGTCTGGATTATAGAGGAGGAGGCTTGGTCTCTGTGGGCCTCTTTGATTATATACCCAGTTTACCAGAGCTTTGTGTTGCAACGGCACTTTTGTATCACCTGCGTTGGGGGGGGGGGGGGGGGGGGGGGCAGGTGAGTGCCGTCAGAGCCGGGAACCTTGTGTGTTCTGCTGGGCATTGCAGGCCTGCGTTTGCGCTTAAGAAGGCTCCCCTTACAGCCTGGTGTCCTGCCTCCACCTGGTGGTTATACACCGTGCCCTTCCTGGGTTTCTCCTGCCACCGTCGTTCGCTACCTCAGCTGGCATTGCACTACAGACTTAGATTTCCACCCCTCCTTCCTGACTCCTGAGCTGTTGCTGCAACTATGACCCAGTGTAATTGTCTGACTCGCAACCAAAATTTGAAACGCACCTGCACCTCCATCCCTCCCCCAAACAAGCTCAGACATGAGCATCTTCCGAACATTTGGAAAATGTGTCCGACTTGGAGGGCGGAGAAGAACACTTGTTTTCAGAAACACTGTAGCCTCTCCTGCCCCTAAGCCCCAGCTCCCTAATCAGTTTCTGCCATGAATCAATTCGCACTCTGCAGGTCGCCCAGCAACTCCAACCTACGTGGATTCCTCAGGGTTACATGACAAACCACACGCGGGCCACCCCCACCTTCAGGTCTCCCTGACCAGACCCTTCAGTCTCCTCCGTCTGCCCATCTTGCGCCATTTTTGCGAGGATGTTGGCTCAGCACTCCGGCCGTGCCCTCCCTCCCCTTGGCCCGCCCCTCCGGATTCAACAGGCACTCGGTGCTCCGACAGGGAGCCCACTAGTCAACGTCTCCCCTGGTGGGTAAAAAGGAGGACAGTGGGAATGTCCCACCGGTATGGCACTGCCTTTGTGCGCAGCCAGTCATAGTGGGCGCAGTGCTTAACGTTTTTCAAGGGTCGTTGCTGCTAGATCTTGATACAGGGAAAGACCTATTGTGGAAGGGGACAGTGGACATGCCATTATGCGCTCCTTTAATTGGAAAAAAAAAACTCTGGACAGAACCAGTGTGCCCATACTGGTTCGAGATTTTAGGTTCTCGTGCAATGTGTTCTGCCGATTTCAATGTCCTGTTCCATCGGCAGTTAGAGGATGAAGTGTAAAAGATCAGCTTCGAAGGTCAGTAATTCTCCAGCATGGGGTCTGGCATGGATTCACATGCTCATGAGTATTCCCAGTCAGGCTGGGAATCCTTGGTAAAGGAAAAAATCAGTTTGGTTGTTTGTTTCACTTCTGAACAGTCTTTCTACTATCACCGGTCTCTGGGTCATACTGCCCCCAGCCAATGACTGCCCTCTACCTAAGCCCCTCCTCTGCCAGCCATCTTCAGATTTTTACTGCACGTTCGAGTGGTGGGAGTCCTCATGCTTTAGCTCTCGAGCGTTTACTGTGTATTTTCTTTTTCAAGAGTTTATTTTTTTCTCAGTCAATAGAGCCTCAAGCTCCATTGACTCATCATCTGACTAGCGGGGGGGGGGGGGGGGGTGGAGCAGTTTTCGGAACCTTCGCCCCTCAAGGGCTTTTTTAAAACTTTTTTTAAATATTTTTTGGTCCATTCTTTGAGGATTCCAGAAGGTTCTTGAGGCCTACACTGCATGGACCTGGTCAAAGATTAGGGAGACTTGACGCCTTGTTCAGGATCTGCCCAGGATGTGGACTGCAGAACATTTTTCTGGATGATGGGCACTCCCTGTGCATTTATTGCCTACATTCAGACCGAACTCACACGGATGAGGCCTGTGCATTCTGCAAGGACATGGTGCCACGCACCATGAAGGACTGTCACAAGTGGCTTGCCAAGTGGCTGCAGACGAAGACCCTGGGGGACGGTGAGCCCCGGCAGCATGCTTCTCCTAAGAGCGACATTTGGGACGGAGGACTGTCCCTACTGAAGAACCCGTCCTCGGCAAGACACTGGTAAGAGAAGAAATACAGGGTGCCAGACTCTGCATCGAAGTGTCTCAGATCTCAGCCTTCCATGGACTCAGTGGTCTCATCGGTGGCCAGGAAGAGATCTGCAGGGTCAGCGGCATTGACTTCCACTTCCCCACCGGACGACAAGAGAAAGAAGCTGGACGCCATGCCAACGATCATTAAGGCGGCCAACGCTCTCGCCATCGTGGCCCGCTACGACAGGGAGCTTTGGTTTAAGATGGCCCCTCTCCTGGATTTCCTTCCAGACAAGAGGGCGGAGGCTCTTGAAATCCTACAAGAAGGCGAGGTGGCATTGGACCATGCCATCACGGTGGCCACGGACATCGCTGACACTAGCTTCCACCAGATGGGCAACAGCGTTTTGCTGCGTCAGCGAGGTTGGTTGAAGGCCACGAATTTCCATCAGGACGTCCAGGCTAGGGTATTGGACATGCCTTTCGGGGACAACTTGTTCAGCAAGACGGTGGACGAGTCTCTGCAAGCCATCAAGGTGGATATCGAGACTGCTCATGCCTTGGGTACACCAGCAGCGATGTCTGTCCTTTCGGACCTCCGGAGGCAACTTCTCTTCATGCGGTCAGCCACCCCGTTCTTCGGCCCAGGAAGCCTACAGGGGCCACAACAAGCCCAGAGGAAATCGTCGCCAAGGCCCCCAAGGTGGCACGTCCACAGCGAAGCAGGACTGAACCGGCTGTGACGTCGGGCCCCCACGCTGGCTCCCCGTTGGTAGGCCGGCTGGCGTACTTCGGCGTGTGGAAGTCAATCCCCACCGACCATTGGGTGCTGGACGCCCTGTCCCACGGACACACCCTGAAATTCCAAAGGAAGTGTCCCCGTGTTCCACCAGTAGTTAGGCAAGAAAACCACATCCCACAACTTCTAGAGGTACGAGCAATGCTGAAAAAGGGCGCAATAGAACTCGCCCCAAATAGGCTCCAGGGCTCTGAGTGTACTCGCCGTACTTCTCCAGCATGGGGTCTGGCATGGATTCACATGCTCATGAATATTCCCCGTCAGGCTGGGAATCCTCGGTAAAGAAAAAACCAGTATCAGTTTCGTTTCTGATCTGTCTTTCGTAGTAATAACCAATCACTGGTCTCTGCGTCATACTGACCACAGCCAATGACTGCCCTCTACCTAAGCACCGCCTCTGGCAGCCATCTTCAGATTTTTACCGCACGTTCATGTGTTGGGATCCTCGTGCTATTGCTCTCGAGCGTTAGTGCTATTTTTCATGTTTTTTTTCAAAAACTTCGTTTTTTTCGGTCAAAAGAGCCTCAAGCTCCACCGACTCTCCATCCGATCAACGGGGACCCGTGTCGGATTCGTCTGCGCCCCTCAAGGGTGAAGATTTCGTCGAGCTACGCTTTTGGAGGACTCCAGAAGTTTCTCAGGCCCGGACATGGCCCAGGAGAAGGGAAGCTCGACGCCCGGAAAGCTGTTCAGGATCTGCCCTGGATGCCAGCTGCAGAACGTCTTTAAGGAGGACGAACACTCCTTTTGTCTCTACTGCTTACATGAGGACAAGACGCACGTGGAGAAGGACTGTGCGTTTTGCGGCAACATGTCGGAGCGGACCATGAAGGACCGCCATCAACGTCTCCAACTGGCTGGAAGGGAAGAGCCCGTCAGGCGAGAAGAAGAGGAAGAAATCCGAGCGGTCTTCTAAGACCTTTGAGGACGCCCCGGCGACGGGGGTCCAACACAAGGCCAAGCACCGCGAGTCCGCTGGCACCGGGAGCGCTGAACGGTCGGGCTCTACGGGCGCCAGGCAGGGCGCACCCTCCCCGGCACCTTCAGCCACGAGCCAACGCTCTGGGTCGGGTAAGAGGAAGGGCGAGCACCCGGCAAAGCTCCTGGAGAGGCCCCGGTCGAGCTCGAAGGCCCCATCGGAGGGGGAGCGAGGCAGTGTTCCCCCCCCCCCCTCAAGGATAAGGCGGTGAGCGCACCTAAGGTGGTGAAGGCCTTAATCCATCCGGCCAAGCCCTCTATCGATACTGTCGCGGCGGCCCTGGCTCAGCCTGTGGAGGCTACACCAGTGGTGGCGACCTCAGGGCTCAGTCTCCCTGCCACCTCGGAGGGAGTCCTCTTTTGTGCCCATCGATAGGACCCCCGTGAAATCCCCGGCGGGCAAGAAAAAGGGGGGGCAGGGCGTCGTCGTAGATTCGGCCTCAACCTCGGAGGAGGAGCTAATTGAGGTCTTAAGCCACGGCCTTGGCGTGGAAGAAGACCGGCCCGTCGGGATGGATCCCGACGCAGGCGACGACATCGTCGAGGGTGCCGACGGGGCCCCTGATCGCCCGTCTGATTCCCCTCTGCCAGCGCCGCAAGACAACTCGGCGGCCATTTTGTTGGCTATACAGTCCTTATGCTCAGAGATAAGGACGAGACTACCGTTGCCGACGGAGGAACCTCTCCCGTCGGGGGATCCGGGACCTTCTGGTGTTCCCCCGCCCAAGAAAAGGATTCACCCTCCACCTCCATTTCAGCCGTCGCGCCCCGTCCAGCCCTCCTCCCCGTCCACCCGAGGGGATGATACGGGGACTGACACGGCAGCGACGGGTACGGACGACGAGGTATACGACGAGGATCTACCGTCGTCACCTCCCACCAGGGCTTCTCCGCCCGACGAGATTGGATCGTTCCACTCCATGATCGCCAGGGCATCCGAGCTTTTCCAACTCTGCCCTGAGGAGAAGAAAAAGGAAGGATTCCTTTATCAACGGCGCGAGGCCAAGAGGAAGACTGTCCTCGCGGTGCCTCTACTGGACGACATTTGGGATGAGGGCCTCGCCCTCCTCAAGAACCCTTCCACGACGCCAGCTAGAAGAGACCGGTACGAGAAGAAGTACCGGGTCCCGGACGCGGCCCCCCTGTGCCTCCGGGCGCAGCCTACCCCGGACTCGGTCGTCTCCGTGGCGGCCAGGAAGAAAGCGGGGGGGGGGGTGCGGCCTCCACATCGACTTCCCCACCGGACGGCGAGGGAAAGAAATTGGACGCTATGGGACGCAGGGTCATCTCGTCTGCAGCGACGACGATTAAAGCGGCCAACGCCTTGGCTATCGTGGCCCGCTACGACAGGGAGCTATGGTACAAACTGGCTCCCCTGCTGGACTTCCTACCGGACGACAAGAGGGCGGATGCCCTGGAGATCCTACAGGAAGGTGAGGTGGCGTCGGACCACGCCATCCCTATTGCGACGGACATCGCCGACACTGGGTTTCGCCAGTTGGGCAACGGCGTGTGCCTTAGGCGGCGTGGATGGCTCAAGGCTACGGACTTCCGTCAAGACGTACAGACCAGAGTCCTGGACATGCCGTTCGATGGGAACAACCTGTTTGGGAAAACAGTGGACGATTCCCTTCAGGCCATTAAAGCGGACACTGAGACGGCCCGGGCCCTTGGGGTTCTGCAGCAACAATGGACGCCCTTTCGGAGCAGCGGAGGCAAGGGCGCCTCCAAAGGTTCCGGCGGCGGTTTCTCCACCTACCGTCAAGCGGCCCGCTCGTCTCAGGAGGCCTACAGAGGACGAGGCAAGTCTGGCGGACCCCGCCGTCGTCGCCAAGGAGGTCAAGGCGGCAAAGCCTCGTCGAAACAGGATTGAACCAGCCGTGGGGTCGGGCCCCCACCGAAGCACCCCGGTGGGAGGCCGGCTGGCGAGCTTCGTCAGCGTGTGGGAGTCCATCTCCACCGACCGTTGGGTGCTGGACGCCCTAGCCCGGGGCCACGCGCTCGAGTTTCAAAGAAGGTGCCCGCGTGTCCCCCCCGTGGCCAGGAAAGAGCTTCACGTCCCTCAGCTTCTCCTGGAGGTAAAGGCGATGCTCAGGAAGGGTGCCATCGAACTCGTCCCAAAGAGGCTTCGGGGCTCTGGAGTTTACTCGAGATACTTCCTCGTGAAGAAGAAGACGGGAGGATGGCGCCCCATCCTAGACCTGCGACATATGAACAAGTTCATCAAGGCGCAGAAGTTCCGGATGGTCACACTCCAGCACGTCCTGGGTCAGCTGGAGGAAGGAGACTTCCTGTCGTCGTTGGATTTGGAGGATGCCTACTTCCATATTCCCATCCTAAAGGGGCACCGAAAATTCCTCAGGTTTGTGGTCCAAGGGCGTCACTACCAGTTCAAAGCCCTCCCCTTCGGACTACGGTCTGCACCCAGGGTATTCACCAAGTGCCTTGCACCGGTGGCGGCGCAGCTGCGCCGCGAGGGGATCCATGTCTACCCCTACCTGGACGACTGGCTCATCCGAGCCAAGACGAAGGAGCTCGCCGTGGAGCACACGGCAAGGACCGTCCAACTTCTCACGGACCTGGGATTCTCCGTGAACTACGCCAAGTCCCACCTGTTACCCGCGCAAAACGCACTGTTTCTGGGAGCGAAGCTCGACAGTGTCCCTTCTGGCCTCCCCGTCGGAGGAAAGGACCAGGTCCATCCTGGGCAAGGTACAGCGGATGTTGGTTTCCGACGCGGCCAAGGTGAGGTCCATCAAGTCCCTCCTCGGAATGATGTCTTCCTGCATCTATCTCATTCCCATGTGCAGGCTCCGGATGCGCCCGTTGCAGGAGTTCCTGGACGCGCGCTGGATCCAAACGACGGGCAGCTTCGAGGAGAGGATCACACTCGACGAGAGTTTCCGCCGAGCGGTCCTGTGGTGGGGCAACCGCGCGCATCTGACGGCGGGCATGGACTTCCAGACCCCAGACCACCAGGAGACGGTGACCACGGATGCCTCCCTGGAAGGGTGGGGAGCGCACACCGAAAATCTGCACGCGAGAGGCCTTTGGCTCCCGACGGAGAAGTCCCTCCATATCAACGTCCTGGAGCTCCGTGCAGTGTTCTGGGCCCTCAGGTCCTCCCTTCCGTCCCTCAAGGGCAAGGTGGTGAGGATCTTCACCGACAACACCACCACCATGTTTTACATCAGGAAACAGGGCGGAACCAGGTCCCCAGCGCTGTCCAAGGAGGCGCAGGACCTGTGGCATTGGGCCGTCGCCCAAAGGATGTTTCTGGTGCCGTTTCATCTGGCAGGGATAAAAAACACCATCGCCGACTCACTCAGCAGGGAGCTGCGCTCATGCCACGAGTGGGAACTACGGCAGGATCTAGTGGATCGCCTCTTCCGACGGTGGGGCACACCCCAGATCGACCTGTTCGCGACGGCGACGAACTGCCGTACCTGCTGACGCTGGCCAAAGCTGGACTGGCACACGCGTCCATCAAGATTCATCTTGCTGCGATCTCCCGATACACCAGAACCACGGGCCGGACGTCCTTGTGGTCTCATCTGGTGAAAGAGTTCATGAAGGGACTGTTCAGATCGTTCCCGCCGGTGAAGGCTCCGGCCCCGGCGTGGGAGCTCAACGTGGTGCTGACCAAGCTCATGGGACCTCCGTTCGAGCCTCTGCACTCGGCCCCGTTGAAGTTTCTGTTGTGGAAAACGGCGTTTCTTGTGGCCATCACCTCCTCACGACGGGTGGGAGAGATCCAGGCCCTTTCATTCAAGGCCCCGTACTTGACTTTTCACGACACGAGGGTAGTGCTCAGGACGCACCCCTCCTTCATGCCCAAGGTACCGTCAGACTTCCATCTCAACGAACCCTTGGTGTTGCCTGTGTTCTTCCCGTCGCCTTCGTCGCCGGCTGAGAGGACTTTGCACTCGCTGGATGTGGCTAGAGCGCTGAAGTTCTACGTGGACCGCACAAAGTGTTTTCGGAAGACGTCACAACTCTTTGTGAACTTTGGACCTGTCAATCAGGGGAAGGCTCCCATTTCCAGATGGCTCTCCGGCTGTATCATGTACTGTCATCGGTTGGCAAACCGACCGCTGCCTGGCCGTCCGAGAGCCCATTCCACCAGAGCGATCGCAGCTACCACGGCGTTCCTTTCTGGTGTGCCCCTGCTGGACATATGCAGGGCTGCTACGTGGAGGTAGACGCACACCTTCACGAAATTCTACTGCGTCGATGGGATTCCAGGGTCGGCCAAGCAGTGCTGCGCAACCTGTTCGCCTGAGGTGAGCCTGGTGAGGAGGTAAGATGCTTAATGTTGAGTTTGATGTACTGCTTAATGTTGAGCCTTTGCCACCTCCCGTGGTTGTGCATGTGTGTACTGCTATGTATTCTTTATTCATGAGCATGTGAATCCATGCCAGACCCCATGCTGGAGAAGGAACAAGTTACTTACCTGTAACTGTTGTTCTCCAGCATGGGTCTGGCATGGATTCACATGCGAACCCTCCCGCCTACCCCTCTGCGGCTCTTCACTTGGTCATACTGCCACTTCACGTGCTTCCAAATCTGAAGATGGCTGCCAGAGGCGGTGCTTAGGTAGAGGGCAGTCATTGGCTGTGGTCAGTATGACGCAGAGACCAGTGATTGGTTATTACTACGAAAGACAGATCAGAAACGAAACTGATACTGTTTTTTTCTTTACTGAGGATTCCCAGCCTGACGACGGGGAATGTTCATGAGCATGTGAATCCATGTCAGACCCATGCTGGAGAACAACAGTTACAGGTAAGTAACTTGTTCCTTCCTCGGCAGGAAGACCAGCGGTTGGCGGCCCATCCTGGATCTCCGCCGCCTCACAAAATACATCAATTCCCAGAAGTTTCGGCTGGTCCCCCTTCAGCACGTGCTGGGACAGCTAGAGGAAGGGAATTGCCTATCGTCGCTGGACCTCGAGGATACTTATTTTCACATCAACAAGGGGCATCGCAAGTTTCTACGCTTCGTGGTCCAGGGGCAGCACTTTCAATTCAAGGCCCTTCACTTCGGTTTGAAGTCGGAGCCAAGGGTCTTCACCAAGTGTCTAGCGCCGGTTGCAGCGCTGCTGCACCAGCAGGGGGTCCACGTCTACCCCTACCTGGACGATTGGCTCATCTGAGCGAAGTCAAGGGAAATTGCGCTGAGCACACCGTGAAGACCGTCCGCCTCCTCACGGAACTGGGGTTCTCGATAAACTAAGTCCTGCTGGGTGCCATCACAGGACGCTCGTTTTCTGGGGTCCAGGCTCAAACCGGTGTTCCTGGCTTCACCGTCGGAGGACAGGATAAACTCCATCCTGGGCAAGGTACAATGGCTGTTGACCATGGAAATTACCAGGGTGAAGTCCATCAAGTCCATGCTCGGCATGTCATTCATCTACCTCGTTCGTCTGTGCAGATTACGGATGCGGCCGCTGCAAGAGTTTGACGCCCTTTGGATCCAAATATCTGGAAGCTTCGAGGACAAGATCGCGAGGCATTTCATTGTGAGATTCGGTGGTGGGGCGTCCGCATCTAGCGGCGGGCACAGACTTCCAGGCACATCAGGAGACGGCGACGACTGACGTCTCCCTGGAGGGATGGGGCACGCAAGAGGCCTTTGGCTACCGGAGGAAAAGTCTTTCCACACCAACGTCCTGGAACCTCGGCAGTGTTTTGGGCCCTCAAGTCATTCCTACCGTCCCTCAAGGGCAGGTGGTGCGGGTCTTCACAGACACCACCACGATTTTCTACATCCGGAAGCAGGGGGGCACCAGATCCCCGGCCCTCCAAGGAAGCGCAGGACCTATGGCACTGGGCCGTCGCCCAGAGGATGTTACTCGTACCCTTTCATCTGGCAGGAGTGAAGAACACTGTCGCAGACTTACTCAGCAGGGAGCTGTGTTTTTGCCACGAGTGGGAGCTTCGGCAGGATCAGGTGGACCTGTTTCAACGATGGGGCAATGCCCACATTGACGTATTTGCGACGAACGCCAAGTGTCGGGAGGGTCGCCAGCAGGTTTCCCCAGCTGGGAAGCATAGGGGATGCATTCTCCTTCCCCTGGGACGGCCTGTTCCTCTATGCGTTCCCATTGCTACTGCGACTCATCAATCGACTCGGACGGTCCGGGTGCAGGATGATCCTTGTCGCACCAGCATGGCCGAGGCAGATATGGTACCCGGACCTTCTTGACATGTCAACGTCCCCTCCAGTCAAGCTTCCGGCAGACTCAGTATCTTCTCGCCAGAGAAGGGGATGCGCTTCTGTACCACGACCCAGGGGCTCTGAACCTGCAGGCCTGGCTCCTGCAGTGCTAGAGTTTGGAGGATACGATATCCCAGCGACTGCAAGGAAGTGCTCGCCAAGGCAGGGCTTCGTCTACCCAAAAATACTACAGGCATGAATGGAAGAGGTTCGCAGTCTGGTGCTGTGCACAGAAACTAGACCCTCTGCGGATTACGGCTCCCCAGGTGCTGCTGTACTTGCTATTGCTGGCCAAGGCAGGATTGGCTCATGCCTCCAAGATTCATCTGGCGGCCATCTCCTGCTACACCAGGTTTCCGGGGTGGTCGTCGTTCTGGTCAAGGAGTTCATAAAGGGACTTTTCCATGCATTCCTGCCGGTGAAGGCTCCTTCCCTGGTGTGTGAGCTCAACTTGGTGCTGACTAGGCTCATGGGACCTCCGTTCGAGCCTATGCATTTGGCACAGAAGTTCTTATCGTGGAAGACAGCGTTTCTTGTGGCCATCACCTCTGCACGACGAGTGGGAGAGATCCAGGCCCTCTATTGTAAACAACCTTACTTGACATTCCACGAGACGAGGGTGGTGCTGTGGACACACCCCTCCATGCCCAAGGTACTGTCGGACTTCCATCTCAACGAACCCTTGGTGTTACCTGTTTTCTTCCCGTTGCCTTCATCGCCGGCTGAGAGGACTTTGCACTCGCTGGATGTGGGTAGAATGCTGAAGTTCTGCGTGGAACAGTGTTTTTAGAAGACGTCAGTTGTTTATGAACTTTGGCCCTGTGAACCAAGGGAAGGCCCTCCTCTAAGGCTTCCATTTCCTGGTGGCCCTCCAGCTGAATCACCCATTGGCAAACCGACCATTGCCTGGCAGTAAGCACATTCGACCATAACGATCGCTGCAACTACGGTGTTCCTGTCTGGTGTGCCCCTGCTGGACATCTGCAGGGCTGCTACACTGAGGTCGACGTTCACGAGATTCTACTGCATCGACCGGGATTCCAGAGGAGTTCTGAGTCGGCCAAGCAGTACTGCGCAACCTGTTCGATTGAAGGTGAGCCTGGTGAGGAGGTAAGAGATGCTTAATGTTGAGCCTTGCCACCTCCTGTGGTTGTGCATGTGTACTGCTATGTATTCTTTATTCATGTGCATGTGAATCCATGCCAGACCCCATGCTGGAAAAGGAACAAGTTACTTACCTATAACTGTTCTCCAGCCCTGGCTCACCACCTCTGCAGGGCCTTCTCTCTGCTGTCCCCTCACTCCCCAGTTCTCTTCAGCGCGGGGTGCAATGATCCTACTCTGCCCAGACGGGTTACACTAGGATGCTGCTGCTATGTTCCGGCAGCCCACCATCCCTCATGGGCTGCGCTAGAGGGGACTCTTGACGGGGATCACCAGCTGGAGTCGCAAGGCAGGCATAGCTGTCCCCCTCCTGGCCCTGACCAGTGTGGGACCACAAACTTTCTGTGGGACCCACCGCTTCCGCAAGCGGGTTAGTGCTAGATGCCGGCAGCCCCCAGAACTGCAAACCTCATTCTGCCTTTTGTGTTAAGAACTGGATGCCAGAAGTGGACGGTTTTTCACCTTCTCCGCCCTCTGGACACCAGAGGCACACAGGCGGCCATCTTCTCGATGGCGTGCCTAGCCACACGCCGCATAATGGTATTTCTAACGTTCAACTTCAGCCTGGTTTAAAACCAAGTGTATACAGATACTTTTAGCACTTCGCGCTTGGCCACAAAATAGTAGTCTACTTCTGTAAAGTCTTCAATAGAAAATAGTGGAAATTGAGTTCTAAGCACAGTTACATTGGTGTACAAGTCTCAAGAAATTTCACGAAGTTTTCCATATATTCTCAATTTTCTCACGACTTTGAAGACCTCAATCTGAAATTTGATGAAGTCAGTAGCTGTGGTCGGTGAAAAGGATAAGCCTCTATTGAATACTGATTTCTCCATCTATGTAACAATTCGGTCTGAAAGGTTGGTAACCAGATTGTCTAGGCGTTTCCCCACTCGTTTCTTGGTGCCTGACCTTGTTAGCCTTCCTGCTGGCCCTTGATCCTCGGCTGAGCTTCCTTCTGCCTCCCCCTCCTTGTGGTGTGTTCTGAGTAAGTGTTTTGTACTATAGGGTCTTGTAATCCGACTTTTGTAATATTCCTTTGTGTACCCTTCCTTTAGCTTCCTATTTGGTGTAAAAAAAAAAAAAAAAATAATAAAAAAAACCTTGGTTGTGCTCTGTTCAGATGTCGTTGGTGGTAGTGTTGGGACCTTTTTATCTTGGTTAATGTCCTCTTCCGATTCTACATCCGAGCTGCCTGTAGTGGTATTTGGGGTACTCTCACTGGACTTGGTTCGCTGGGTGCCATCAAATTTAGAATGAAAAGTATACTCTATCCTCCCGATTATGATCATCGGCATAACATTTTCTAAATTCCTGGATCTTCATTTCGACTTGATGGGCTTTAAGACTGGTGTACATTTCATATATTTTTGTTTAGTGCGCTCTGCATTACTAATTTCTTCAATTTTTTTTTTTTTAACGGTCTCAATTGGATCCTGTATTCTCGCATGTTCTCTATTGGCATATCAAAGTTGTATCATTACTATAGAACTTTAAGATTAGCTTCCCTTCCTGTTAGTCAACTAGCTCTTGGTCCGGGCCCCCCCCCCCCCCCCCCAGTTTTCACAATGTGCCACTATGAGAATCCTCAGGCCCCTTCCAGTCTTCTCATTTTCTAAGTAGTAAGTTACTGAGGCCTGCTCCCAATAGTTCTTTCTTGGACAGTCTTTCTAGTTTTTTTATTGCAGGGTTTCAGTTGTACCATAGTTGCCGCTCATATTACCCCTGGGTACAAAAAGGGCAGCTCTGAGCAGGTAATCTGCCATGGCGTAAGATGTCTCGTAAGCGAGCACTGGACTGGTTTGTATATAGCATCAATTAGTAAACCGGAGTGGGCTGACTAGTTACTCTGATGCACAAAATTAGAAATGTGGCCAGCTGTGTGGCTAATAGTCGAAGGCGTTCCCCAAACCACAAAGCAAAACAGAGTATACTGATACTTTTAGCACTTTGCGCTAAGCCATAAAATAGTTTACTTCTCTAAACTCTCGAATGGAGTATCGTTAATGGTGGAAATTGAGTGCTAAGCAGTTACATTAGTGTACAAGGCTTAAAAAAATTCATGCATTTTGCCATATATTTTTAATTCAGTTTTCTCACGAAAACCAATCTCTTAAACCGTGACCAGGTCTCTGGCATGTTAGAATGCGTGAATATGGATTGGCTCCATGCTTCATCTAGGCTGCAAACCCTAACTCTTGTGCTGTGATCTGCTTTGTACTGAGTTTCAAGTTGGTGGATTCAGCACTGCATGCTGCAACGTTGGGCACAGTAGAATACTCGTTTAAAATGTTAGCAAGCAGTGGTGAGTTGTAGCCATCTTGGGTGATGCATGCCATGCAATCTGGAAAAAGGATATCGCACAATATTGTTACGTGTCCTTTCTGGCATGCATGACCCTTTAAAACTGACAGGACTGGCGGAGGCGAATCGCCACTGTAGTATCCAAGCTTCCTTCTGAAGTTTGTGGAATTTGCTTAGATCACATGCTATGCATAGGCCGACATCTAGTGGTAGCTGCAGAGTATCACATTTTGGGGATGTGAACGGGGCGTGCCAGTAATACTATCCATAGTGTGACGTCTACTGTACCCATGGTCCTTCATGCATCAAGGTCCCACAGATTTTTTTTCTGCGGTCGGTTCCTCCTTGGCTGACGCCATTATTTAGACAAGTTTAATACTAGTATTTCTTTGTCCTTTCGATATCAGTCTACCGCAGGATCTTCGGCAACTGCTTCAAGGACGAGTTTATTCGTCGAAGACAGCAGCACTGTCTCGACTATCCTTTGTCTACGGCCTCCCAGGGACCCGTCGGACCTCAACCATGCACAGTAGGGGGGGTTCACATTCTTGTTTAGTTAAGAGAATGTATATTCTCCTTTACTCTATTTAGCCAGGCTGCCATCCCCATATATCATGGAAAACGCCCCTTTAAAATGTCAGGTTTCATCGGATTCCTGGCTGCTAGCCTCGACCCCAACAGGCAGGCTGACTGTTCTGCTATGGGGAGGACATCCGGCACCTCTAGCACTACAAAGTTGCATCACACCAAGCACCACCCAACCACCCCTCCTCGGCCGAAAGTTGACCACGCTGCTGACCGATGGGCCACATGCAGTGTCGAGGGGGAGGGCCGAACTTTCGTTGTCCTCTGGGCCATCGCAGTCAGGATGACCCCACGACTGGCCCCCTGAAACAGATGGTAAAGTCAGTTTCCAACACCGGTTCGAAACAAAGTCCTCAACAAAGTCCTCAGATGACCGATCGTCTGACCAGAACGTTGAAATACAGTCTTGGCCCCAGGTGGAAAAAGTTCAAGCTACTAAAAGCAGCAGGGATTGCACTACCCCAGAGGGCACCCTTTCAGGTGATATGCACCACAAGACCACTGTCCCAGAGCCCCAATCTACACCTGCTCCCTCTAGTACCAAGCTCCTCACAGTGGCCCACTGAACAATTAAATGAAGTGATTAAAAGAATGTCCTATTTTGACGACCACCCCAGCAGGGTAGCAGCCTCAACCCGCTGCCAAAAAAGCCCAAAAGGACACTACACACGCTACCACCATGCCTCATCAGGACCTAGGGCAAGACACCTATTACCTTGCCATGCAAGGCCCCGAAGATCCTGGCACATACAGACCCACGAGGACAAAGGGGACATGGTCGACCTGGATCAGTATTATGAGGACATACAAGTCATCCAGTCCTCGGATCACACCAACCGACTGGTGGATGACTCTCCAGAAGACAACCAATTGCAATGTAACGACCCGCTCCTAAAGGTTGGAGAGCACTTCAAAATAGACACACAAGTCCAAGTAGACAAGGACTTTGCAGACATTTTGGGGATAAATAATCAGCAACTCAATTCATCCCCATGTTACAATCGGTACAGAGACTATCAACCCTCTTTGCTTACACCCAGTCTAACACTGGCGGTCAAACGGTGCATCGAGGATGTTCAGACCTGCCCCCTCAAACCCCTTATACATTAGGGGGCAGTTAAAACCTGACTCCTTTGTAGTTTCTACTACAAGAAAGAGGGCAGAAACCCCACTCTCCTCTGCCAAAGCCCTTCCTGACAAGTAGAGTAACAAAATCTACACCCTGGCCAGGAAGGTAGCTTCCTCACCAGCCTACCAGACCAGGATAGCTAATAACACGACGCTATTAGCCAGTAAAGAATTTTCACAAGTGGGATGAAGTCACTCAGCTGTATTTTGAGAGGCTCTGGGACAGACAGTTCTCACTCACCATTGCAGAGGGAAAACAAGTAGCCAACTGCATCCTCAAACAACTTGGATGCAGCTGACCATGCAGGAAGAATCGTGGCAGAAGGCACACTAATTAAATGCCACGCATGGCTACGGCAATACAGCTTCAAACTAGAAACCCAGGCAATCCTCCTAAATATGCCCATTGAACCCAATGCTTTGTTTGGCAAAGCAGTGGAGAGTGCCCTCTAGCCCAAAAGAGGAATGACCCCCTCAAATCCCTAGGCAGCTCCCCAACAAACCCTTTGGGCAAAGAGAGGGCTCTAACTCTGGGAGTTTTAGAGGACAAAACTCCCAATGGGCCGCGCATTACAATCCAGGTGGCCAAGGTTTGTCCTGGGGTTTGTCACAAGGGAAGCTCTCACATAAGGGTTTTCAAAGGGGCCAAAGAAGGTTTAGAAGTAGGGGCAGATCCCTCCTCATGAAGAGGGGGGGGGGGGTTCAACTCACATCTGCAAGCGAAACACCCAAAGAACAATCCTCTCCTGTTCCAATTGGGATTCTCAATCGACTAGAAGAAATCCACTCTCGTTAAAAGCAAGTCCAAGCCGTTCTTAGGAGCTGTCATAAAGACGGAAGAGGGTCTAGCCTTTCAAACAAGAGTGCAAATACCTCAGTATCTAGCCGGTTGCCAAATAACCGTACGCAATGCAATTGTTCTGGATGATGGCATAATTCATTTACCTGGTTCACACGCATGTGTCCAATGCAGTGTGGTTAGCGAAGTGGTCTAGGGCAAGCGTTCAGTGGGACGATCTAGTGGTTGTTTCGCCAACCCTAGTTCAAGCACTACACTGGTGGACAAAGGAAAACCTATTAAAGGCAAAACCTTTTCACAACCCTACAGTGCAAGCAGTTGTCACAGCAGACGCATCACTCACTGTGTGGGGAGCTGTTGGGCAAGATTGTATGCAGTACCCTCTGGGTGCACTACAATAACCTTGACGTCCTGGCAATAGGGACCCAACCGAAGTCTGAACTACACAGGTGGGTAGTGTGGTCGAACAGCCAGGCATATGTCGAGGGGTCAATCTGAGCAGTAATGTTAGTTTACAAGACAGTTTTTCAAATAAACACTTGCACTCAAAAAATTGTTTAATCAAGTAACCTTAAGTCGGTTACCAAAGCTGCAATGTATATGTAACAAGTAAAATACACTTCAAAGCACACTTAGTTTCTCCAAATCAGTTGATACCCATTGGGATGGCAGATACTACACCGTTGGGTGACTTAAATAGCTAGGACACTGTGGACATTGTTTTATCACTGGTGCATTTAGAGCAATACTTAGTTTGGTGCAAAAGATGGAATGGGGGAATAAAACAAAGGTTAACCATTCATAAACAGGTACGTGATTTTAAGAACCTTTCAAAGCAGAGTAAATTAACCCTTTCCTGGGGAAAAGGCCAAAGCACAAAATCAGAGGTTGGAAGGAGTCTCGCGGGGAGCCTGGACAGCCAATGGTAACTGCACAATGTTAAGGGGAGCTGGAGATCTTATTTGCAGGTAGGTAAAAAGTCTTGCACAATGTTTTTAGAAATGTTTGCAGAAAACAATTGAAGGGCCATAAACTGGGAGGCTTGTGAAGGGCAAAGCTTTAGCAACTCTGCAAGGTAACCAAGACGTTCTCAACTGAGAGCAAGTATGGCCACACAAGAGGTAGGTTCTCTTAGACTGTACAGTACTTCTGGTTAGAAGAAATGGTTCCAGCTGGCTTCTGTTCCTGTGCAGTTCCTGTTGGCCTGGGCCTCAGTCGTGGGGACAAGAGGTAGGACGTCTGGGGACTCTGGCTCTGCAATGGGACAGTCGGCGGCAGCAATGGGCAAACTTCACTTCAGCGGTCCTTCAGTGTTTCAGCTCCTTGTGTCTGATAGCAAATGGCAACACCGCGGATCTCGGATACCACTTCAGACTTTCCTTGCTTCTGGGATCCAGCACTCTGAGGTGGCTCAGGTTTGGTCAGTCCTGCATCGGGAAGTCCGGAGGATCTTCCTAGCGCTCGGGTCCGAATTAAAAGCAACGCACACAATCTGGTGTTACTCTCCCTGGCTCTTTGGTTCCAGCGGCAGTGAAAATACAACCGGCTTCGAGAGGATCTTCAGACGGGCTTACTTTGGAGTTGATTTGGTCCCACCAACTCAAAGGGAGAAGTCCTTGCAGGGCTTCTCTAGTCGAGGCGAATTCGGATCTTGAGCACTGCAGCAGGGCTTCACCAGGCAAACCAAACGGTCCAGGAGTTGCTGCAGGCGTTTCTTCCAAGTTCTTCCGATTCGTTCGTCCAGTGATCGACTCTGCCTTCCAAGCCAAAAAGCATGGCCTTTTATACAGGTTTCTCCCATTCATTACAGCCTAGCTTTCAATCACACAGCAGGGTGGATGTCCTTGCCGGACAGCCAGCCGGCCAATCACCTGTAGGTGCATTCCTGCAACCACGGGGAATAATTGAGTGCAGTTTTGGGCACCTCCCTCACTTCCTGCCCCTGCCAGACATACTGGAGCCAGAGGCGGGCTTCACTCGTGAATCCCACCAAAGACAAAACCGAGACCAAACCTGGCACGCAGAGTAAATCTCAAGAAGGACCTTTCCAACAAATTGTGAAAGACTGGGGCCATTTGGACGAAATGGGCACCCATGGTATGCAGCACGCGGTAAAAACACACAATGGTAGCTAACATGTTACATTAGAAACTAGACAAAGGGGATACCAAGTAACCCCTCCAGCACCCTCTGGTAAGATAGTGTGCGTGTGCTGGGTCTAGAAAGTTACAAAATGTAAGTCAATTTGACTTCACTTGGAAACAGTTTTACCAAGAGGAGTTATTTAAACCTTTGGGAAATCTAGAACTTCCCTGTGCCACTGCACTGAAGGTGCTGTGACAAAATGTAAAAGATGCCTATGGAGTTTGTCAGACGTTAAAAGAAACACATAGAATTAAAAGTACAAAGTCAGCAAAAGAGCTGGGGTCTTCACTTTGGAGCAAACTAAACACTAAAATGAAAATTCTCCCTAACGGGAACCCATTACCTTCATCAGACAGCGCATGACCTGTGGACACGTCACAGCCCAAGATCACAAACCCGTTATGAGAACTGCTGGCAGTTTTCAAAGCTCTGCAAGCTTGCCAAGTGCACTTATCGGGCCAAACAGTACAAATCCTCACAGGCAGCACCACTGCCATGTTTTACATAAAGAAGCAGGGGCATACACTCAGTCTGTCCAGACTAGCACAAAAAGTGTCAGTGAGCACTCGGGCGGGGCATATGCCTAACATTGCAACATGTTCAAGGGATCTCAATTTTCTGGCACTCATTAAGCAGAGATCCTCTACCTGAAGAGCATGAGTGGCACACATCTTCAATAGCTTCTCCCTATAGGGTTACCCACCTTTAGACTTATTCACCACAAGCCAAATCACACACTGCCCAGACTTTGCATCCAGGTTTCCCCAACACTTGTCCAAGGGGAACGCCCTGTGCTTGACCTATGACCCCCCCCCCCCCGACGCCACTGCTGAGCAAGCTGGTGAACAAAAATGCACCAGAAACATGACAATAATCCTAGTTGCTCCTACGTTGTCAAGACAACCTTGGTTTCCACATCTCCGCAAACTGGCAATGTGCCATCCAATCAAACTCCCGTGCCCCTAAAGCATGCTCACACAACACAGGGGGTGGCAATGTTCCACCCACAACCTCTGTCTGAGCTTGGCTCCTGAAGTCATAGAATTTGGCCATTTAAAACTACTGCAAAAGTGTATGGACATCCTCAAGGAGGCATGAAAACCAGACAGTTATTTTAACAAACGGAAACGATTTGGAATATGGTGCCAGTCGGAGTATAAATCCGAATGTAATCCTTCACGCATTCTCCGTGAGACTGCGGGCTAGTATTCAACTCCAAGGTTCACCTGGTGGCTCTATCCGCATACACCACTTCTCAATGTAAGGTGTCCTGGTGGAAAGTTTCAGTCATTAAGTAAGGCATTCATGGAGGGAGTGGAAAGACTTTACCCTCCCATTTCGGACCCCCCACCCCCCTGCTCCTCTTTGAGCCTATGCGCAATTCCATCCTTCAACACCTTACATATAAATTGGATTTGCTGGTGGCTATTGCCTCCATAAGAGTCGGTGAACTTCAAGCTTTGTCAGTACCAACTTCTTTGTGGAAAACAAAGGGTTTTGCACTAAAAACATCCTAGGTTCATATTGAAGTTCCATGTCAACCAGTCTATCGAAGTACCAGCTTTCTTTCAAATCCCTTCTAGCTCAGCTGAGGAAAAACTCCATACACTATGTGGAAGGAGGGCGATCCTTTTACTATGTAAACAAGACAAAACCGCTAAGACAAAACAGATCAACTGTTTGTCTTCATGGCGCCATCTCCAGATGGATAGTGAAAAGCATACAGCTCTGCTATTCCCCATCAAATACGACTCTGCCTTTCACACCATGAGCTCACACTAAGAGGTATAGGAGCTACCTGGGCCTTTCTCGCAAACATCCTGCTGGAAGCCATTTAGGCGAAGTAGCAGCTACATGGGGCTATATTCATACTTTTACTTAGCACTACTTCATTCACACATTCTAAAGCAGATTCACGGTGGGACAAGCAGGGTCTTTGCCGTTGTACCTCCTCACAACCCACCACCTTCTCCAGATACTGCTTGCTAATCTATGCATAGCATGTGATCTAAGCAGATTCCACAAGACCTCAGAAGGGATACATTACTCACGATAATCGTATTTCTGAGGCTTGTATCTGATTGGATTCACATGCTATGCTTTAGGCAACCTCATGTCAAACAAAATCTGAGGGACCTCGACGCGTGAAGGACCATGGGTAAAGTAGACTTCATACTAAGGATAGTATTACTGGCACACCCTGTTGACGTCCTTTTTTGAGTTTCGAAAACAAAAAGTAGTAATAGTCTGCAGATATATGATCTATTTTATTTATAGCACGCTCATACACTGTTTCAGAGCGCGACCGGGCAAAGGGAGGGGAAAACGGGGGAGAACACTCTTACTAGGCCCAGTGACATTAAGAGCGTGCACGGGAAAGGGAGAAGGGGGGGTGCCTGGAAGGGGGCGTGATGTTGAAAATGCTGAACAGAGGAGAGAACAGAATAAATAGTAAGTAAAATAAAGATGATACAGAGGTAGTGCAGCCAGCACGTGCTAGGTTATTCAGGGTATATCTGATAAGTGCAGAAGAGAAGCGGGGGGGGGGACTGTATGGATACAGATACAGACCCCAGTGCAGGGGGTGGCCTGGAGGCAGTGCAGGAGGCTAGCAGGGTGAGTAGGTACCTGGGCCCGAAGGACAGAGGGTGGCCAGGTGCTCGGTGCTGAGAGAAACAGATCAGCAGGGGAGAAGAGGGTAAAAGGCAGAGCCGAAGAGGAAGGTCTTGAGGTGCTTTTGGAATCGGATGATTCTCCTCGTTTTAAAGTGGCAGGGAGGCTGTTCTGAAGGGAGAACCCAGCCGAAGACGGAGATCTACCTCCGGCACGTTTGTTTAAAAAGTGACTGACCCCGAGGGAGTTGGAATTGAAGGAACAAAAGGGCTAGAGAGGGGGGAGGTATTTGTGTGGAGATAGTTGGAGGTATTTTAGACCCAGGCCCCAGAAAGCCTTGTGGACCATGCAGAATTTTAAATTTAATCCTTGCATCCACTGAGAGCCAATGGAGGGATTTTCAAGCTGGAGAGATCCGATCCCTGGGCTTGAGGCCAAGGACAAGTTGCACAGTCCTGTTCTGGATTAGTTGTAAAGGGCAGAGAGCAGCGGCAGGTAGGTTTAGAAAGAGGATGTTACAGTAGTCCAATCTGGAAAGAACCAGCTGTTGGGAGAGACTGAGCTTCTGAGGGGAAGGAGAGGAAAGGCAGAGTGTCTCTTAGAAGGTGTTGTTAGAAGTTAGATTTATTTTTAGACGTCTGAGATGCGAGGAGAAAGGCAGTGTAGAGTCAAAGATGACCCAGAGGTTCTTGGCCTCGCAGGTTGGGGTAGGAGGGCCAAGGAAGGCTGGCCAGAATGAGGGGAAAGGATGGTGGTGTACCAATGAGCAGGATCTTTCTTGTTGGCATTTAGACAAAGATCATTGGCGGCACACCAATTTGGAATGTCGGTTAGGCAGTCGGATGAGGGAAGGAGAGGAGGTGACTGAAGGAACACAACTCATTTTCAGGCTTATCAGCATAGCACTGGAAATTTGAGCAGAAAATGGAAATGCAGTAGGCGAGAGTTGCCAGATATTGGTTGAAAAGCCAGGGCGAGAGGTTAGACCCCTGGGGAACACCACAGGTAGAGGGGGGAGATGGCAGATGGAAGCACCCAAGTTGTACCTGGGGAAAGTCGATCAGGGCGGAAAGGGGTCAGCCAGGCCAGAGCCTGATCGGTGATACAGTTTGTCACGGACGGTTGAGCAGGGTAGTATGGTTGACCGTGCCGAAAGCAGAGGAGAGATCAAGTAGGATGAGGACAGAAAGAATGTTCAAGTCAAGGTTGTAGAGCAGGTATTCTCGGATGTTCTGGAGAGCAGTTTCCGTGCTTCTGGCAGCTCTGAAGCCAGATGGGTGGTAATGGAGAGCCAACAGCATCAGAATGAAGGTTAAGCTGAGATGGCCTGCTTTTCCAGGAGTTTACCCAAACAGGGTGTAATGGAAATTGGGCGATAGTTAGCTAGACAAGAAGGATCAGCTTTAGGTTTCTTGAGGATGCACAAGGGAGTGCTTCAGAGGGGAGGGGAAAGATCCAGAGGAAAAGTAGGTTGCAGAAATCGGCGAGAGTATCAATGTGGTCCTTGATGGTTTTAGAGGAGCAGGGATGGGCCAGTTTTGATGAGGCTTTCATAGATCAGACTTGCTTAGCGACCTCATCAGGGGAGAGAAGAGGAAAGGGGGAGGGGAGGTAGCTGAAGGAGGGTCAGTAAGCAGAGGAGAGGAGGGTGAGTGGAAGAGGGGAGGACAAGATGTCCTGGGTTTGTTCTGGAGCTAAAGTGAGAAGCACAGGCATTGCAAAGAGCCTGGGAGGCGAGAGGGGTGGAGACCGCCGCAGGGTTGGCCAGCTCCTTACAGATTTTAAGTTTGGCAGAGTTGTTGATTGCAGAAAAGACACAGGCTTGAATGTGGACTCTTATTGGTGCGGACAGTCTGTATTGCCTTTGGGGCAGACAGGCCAGTTTGTCTGAGGATGAGCATGAAGTCCTCAATTGCCTCTCGGCCACCCTACACTTATGTTTGAGTGTAGCTAGGTCAGACTGATCCTCATGACGGGGGCAAGATCAAGAGTAGCCGAAATAGGAGTGAAGCAGGAACAGGGCTGTGTCAGGATGCGAGTCAGCCGGGGGGGTGGAGGGGAGAAGGTGGCAGCAAAAGCCTTGACTGACGCATGCTTCATGGGCCGGATGTCTGAGATGGTGGGTGGCAATATTGGGGTAGGCTTGGCTTGAGGGGAGGAGATGGAAGGATGAGGCAGTAATCGCTCCAGGAGAGAGGATTGGTGTGGGGGAATATAGGGTGAGGCCGGTGGAGATCAGGACATAGTGTGTGACCCGGAGGGGAGGATGGAGAGGGAGAGAGAATTGTAGAGGTCGTGAAAGAGCGCAGATGAGGAACTAGGAGAATGGAGATGGATGTTGAGGTCCCCAAGGAGGAGTTGAGTGGTTGAGGCCATGAGAGGATAGGTCTACCCACTTGGAGAGAAAAGAAGTGATTTGACTAGGGGACGGTAGAGCGTAGCAACAGTAAGAGTGACTAGCAGAGGGAGAGCGAGCCTGCAGACAAGTGGGGATGATGGAGGCAGGAATCCACTCGGGGAAGATCGGGGCTATTCCCGATCTGGGGGCGGAGAGGATCTTATAGCCATCAGGGAGGAGAGTGTCAAAGCTTGTGACAGTGCTGGCTGTGAACCATGTCTCTGCAAGACCGAGGACATCAAGGTCTTCCAGGAGGTGGCAGATGTCAGAGTAATGTTTGACAGCAGAGTGAGAGTTGAGTGGCTAGGTGAAGATTGCCAGCCTTAAAGACCTTTCTGGGGAAGGGTACAAATAAAAGGTACACCATGCAGAGGTGTGGAGGGAGCTTGAGATGGGGCAGAGGAGGAAGGAAAAGAGGGCAAGGAAACCAGGAGAGTAGGGGACAGCTGGAGATGAGGTAGCTGATGAGGCAAGGGAAGCGCCTATCAAAGAGGAGATTGGCCTGTGGGCCTTGCACCTTGACAGTGTCATTTAGGTAGACATTAATGATGACTCTGGAGGAGTCAAAGGAATCCATGAAGACTTCCCAGTGGGTGCCTCCATTAATGGGAGAGGAGAAGATAGGACAGAACAGAGTTCATACGAGGGGTCCAGAGATCTGGCGAAGGAGCGACAAAGACGTCGTCGCTGAGGGTTTCTGGCAGAGGGGCTGGAGAAGTTATCAGCAATGGGGAGACCTGGGTTGCATGCCAAGATATCCTTTTTCAATTTCTTCTTGCCAGACTTGGTGAGAAGTGAGGGATAGTTGATCGATGAGCAATTTGAGTAGATGGGAGAAACCGATAACACCATGGGCAGGTAGAGAGAGGAGGCAGTAGGAGAAATATGCAAGTACAGCAGTAAAGAACGGTGACTGGGCTAGCAGGCTACAATTGAGGGCCCAACATTTGACTTTCAAAACACAAGTTTTGACTTGTGAAAACGCACCCAGTTTTGACTTTGTGGCAGATACTAAGGAACCATGGCGTAGAAGAAATGAGGTATAAGTTAGAGGTGAGTGCTGAAATGAGAAACAATTGGAGAGCAAAACAAGGAGACCGGTTGGAACAGGCAGAAGGGAGAGTGAAGGAACATGAAAGGAGGAGGAAGGGCGACAGAAGGAGGAAACTAGCACAGAGGGGGAAGTATGAGAGTCGTAGTAGTCCAGTTTCATAACTGAGAGAACTGGCAACACCAAGGATGGTCAGGTAGCGGATTCATGTAGCAGACAGGGGCCTTAGAAGTTGGCCTTTGTATAATGGGCTGGCTCCCTTGTCCCGGTCCCCAATTGGCTTATAACCTCAGTTAGCCATTGGTGGGTGGACTGCGCCAGGCCATGTAGGCAGCAGCAATACATGCAGCCATCTTGGACAGGAGCGGGTGCTGAAAGTATAGCCCAAAACAGTGGAAGCACAATTTCACATGGGTTACATTTCCGTTTTTCTGTAATAATGTGGCTGCAACGTGAGGAGGAGCAAAACAGATGAGAAATGTACAAATATTGTATGCAGTGTAAAAGTAGCGTGCAGCCCAGAGACTGGTAGTTGCAGAGGTGGCCTGTGGTACTGAAGGGGCCACAAGCCTTACCTTGCAGTGCGGCGTTGTTGTAAATGGACGCCTTGTATCCTGATAAAAACAGCTGATAAGTTCAGAACACACAGCCGTAAGGGGAACAGCTGATCATCAAGATGGTATGGGCAGGGAGTGTGAAAATTCAAATGCACTTGCCCTTGCAGTGCGGCGTTGCTGTTGATGGACGCCTCATTTCATGGAAACAGCTGATGCAGTGGGAACACACAGCTGTAGATGGTAGCAGCTGATTGACTATGGGGCGCGTTGCGGAGGCGTGAGGTTTAAAAACAGTTTCCAGGACAGCTGAATACAGATGATTGTAGCGCACTGAGAGCGCAAGGTAGAAGAAAAACTAGATGTTGGCCTATGTATACCATCTGAATCTCAGCAGATACAAGCATCAGAAATACTATTATGGAGAGTAATGTATCCCAAATTTCTCCAGCATGGGGTCTGGCATGGATTCACATTCTCTTGAATATTCCCCGTCAGGCTGGGTATCCTCGGTAAAATTAAAGGTTCACTTTCAAACTGTATTTCTCCTCTAAACCAATTACTGCACTCTGGGTCATACTGCCCCAGCCAATGACTGCCCTCTCACTAAGCCCCTCCTCTGGCAGTCACCTTCAGATTTTTACCCCATGTTCAAGTGTTGGGAGGCCAAGTTTTCTCTGTGAGCTACTTTATGGTTTTCGCACTTTTTTTTCATGAAAAAGTCCTATTGTCAAACGGAGCCAGTGTGCTCTTCTCTTCAAGCAGAGATCTGTTTGTTGGTGAATTTTAGTGCTGCTCAAGGGCAAAGATCGCAGTTTTCATCGATCCAGAAGGCCATCTTTACTCCGCACCTCCGACCATGGCTGACGAGGTGGAGGGAAGTTCCCTTTTCTATCTCTGCTCCCACTGCAGAACCTGTTTGCGGAGGACAAACACCTTCATTCTTCACCCGACTGTAAAGGATTGTGAGATCTGCCTCTGGTTCTCCAAGAGAATGAAGAAGGCTCATCACAATTGACTGGCAGTGTGGCTTAGCACCAAGGCCTCTGTCGCGTGCCCAACAGTCATGCCTCACCCAGGACCAGGCAGTCCGAGGAGCAGTTTTCTAAATCCTTTGAGGGTGCTCCATCCGTGGGAGCTCAAGACCAGGCCAAGCACCGCAAGTCCTTTTAGATCAGTCGCCGCGCAAGCGGGTCTTGCGATGGGCAGGGCGCTTTCAACCTCTCAATCTGCCTCCCTCTCCAGTCATCGATCATTCCTCCTCAAAAATGAAATCGACCAACCCGGCTAAGCTGCGGGAGAAGCCAAAGATGGAAGACAAGGCTGCCGACCTGCTCAAGAAGGCTCAAGCGGCGTACCAAACGTTGACGATTGAGATGGTTGTGGCTGAAGGTGACAATGCCGCAGTTTCCTAGTAGGCCTACTGCCCCGACCCCGCTGAGAGATGTATCTCTGGACGTTTGTGTCTGACATCTAGAAAAGGTTGCTGCATGATCCGGCTCTGGCGGCACAGGGGCAGCCTCTGGCAAAAAGCATCATCCCATGCTGCCGCATCAACCTCCACACCAGAGCCAGGGGACCCATGACGCACACTGCGACGACAGATATTGTCTCGGCAGGCGGTTCTCCTTAGCAGAGGGCATCCACACTGGATGAGGTGGGATCGTTTCATGCCATGGTTGCCAGAGCTTCGGAGCTCTTATAGTTGACACCCGATTAGACCAAAAAGGAAGGCTTCATCTTCCAGAGGCGCAATCTAAGAGGAAGACCATCATGGCTGTACCCCTACTAGATTCGGTGGAGGAAGGAAGGCCTGGCCCTGTTGAGGATCCCCAACTGGCCAATCAGGATAGGCTAGAGAAAAACTACCAGGCATGGACTCTGCTCCCAGCCGCACCTTGTGTTGGTGTCTGCAAGGAAGAAATTGTCTAACCCATCGTCCTCTGTCCCAGCGAGGGGAAGAAGTTGGATGCCATGGGGACAAAGATAATCCACTCGGCGTCAATCGTGAAGGCGGCCAATGTGCTGGCGATCCTGGCCAGGCACGATAGGGGGCTGTGGTACAAACTGGCCCCGATTGTGGAGTTCAAGCTTGACAACAAGCGGGTGGATGCAGTCACATTCCTCCAGGAGGGGAAGTGGCTTCTTGCCATGCCATCACGGTGGCACTGGACACCGCCGACACAGGTTTCTGGCAGATGGGAACGGTGTCTGCCTTTGCCGTGGCAGGCTGAAGGCCACCAGTTTGTTATGAAGCCCAGGTGAGGGTACTGGACATCGCCTTCAACCGGGATAACCTCTTTGTGAAGGCCGTCTGCAAGTCCTTGCAGGCCATCAAGACGGATACGGCTTGTACCCTAGGTACTCAAACAGTACCGCTCTTCCGTTTGCACCTCCAAGGAGGCCTTTCTGGAGAGGTGGTTGGCGCCATTACTCCCCCCAAGGTCGAACGCAGAAGCAGGACTGAACTGTCCAGGACATCAGGCCTCCACCATGCACCCCAGTGGGAGACCGGCTGACTGTGTTCGTCAGCGAGTGGATGAAGATCTCCACTGTCAGATGGGTGCTGGATGCCCTCGCCCACGGACATACCCTGGAATTTCAGCAGAATTGTAGGTGGATACCTCTGGTGTCCCAGCAGGAGCAGCACATCCCTCCGCTCCTGCAGGAAGTACAGGCCATGCTACGGAAGGGGGCGATGGCTAGTCCCAAGACTACTGCAGGGCTCTGCAGTCTACTCCAGATACTACTTGGTCAAAAAGACCGGGGGCTGGAGTCTCATTCTAGACCTGCAGCGTCTTAAGTACCTAGCTTCCCAGAAATTCACAATGGTCACGTTGCAGCATGTGTTTGGCCAACTGGAGGAAGGCAACATCTTGTCGTCGTCGCTGGATCTGGAGAAGGCCTACTTTCACGCCCCTATTCACAGGAAGTGAATGTTGGGGACTGTTGGGGAGAATTTTCATTTCTGTGCTAATTCCCTTCAACCTTAGATACCACCAGCTCATTTGCTGGACTTTAGGACTGTTTTATTTTAATCCTGGAGTGAGCCCCTTTTTTCCCCTCTCGTGTTTTGACCCGATTGGATTATGCGTTGCCTTTGTTTTTGGTGTCTGACAAACTCCATAGACCTTTACTTTTTGTATGGTGAAACCCATCAACTTTCAGTGCAGTGTCACGGAAATCCTGTAGATTTCTCATGAGGTTTGAATACCTTTCTTGTGTAAACTACTGTTCTCAAGAGTAGTAAAGTGAAATTGACTTTACCTTTTCTCTTTGTAGGTCCAGCACACCCCATCTTATGTGGAGTGCTGGGGGCTTACTTAGTATCCCCTTTTCCTACTTACTCGTGTAAGATTTCTTGTTACCCTCAATACTTTAAATGGCTGGTAGCAGTGGTTTAATTTTCCTACCATTATGCTTTTCTACCGCAGGCTGAATCCTCAGCTGTAGTATAGCACCTAGGGGTGACCATTGTGTCAAAATGACCCCAGTCGTCTTTTTTCACCATTTTCTGTTTGTGAGGTCTTACTTGGGTTTTACTCTGAGCGCCAAACCAGGTTTGGGGCCTTGGTTAGTTTTGCTTTTTGTCAGACTTCAGTACTGAAACCTGCCTCTGGCTCCAGTGTGTGCAAGGGCAGGAAGTGAGGGAGGTGCCCCAACTCCCCTGTCCTTTGTCTCTAGGGAAAGCTGAATGAGTGGCTGGCTGGCAGCAACCCTGCTGTTTGACTGATGGCTAGGCTGTGCATGATTGGGAGAAACCTGCTTAAAAGGCAAGGGTTTTGGGACTGAAGACAGTCAACCACTGGAAAGAACAACCCGACAAAGAAACCGTGAACAAAGCTTGTTCCATCCTCCTGGACCGTTGAACTGTCCGGGGAATCCCTGCTGCTGTGCTGAAACTTTTTTTTTCAGATTGACAAGAGAAGCTCCAGGAAGGGATGACTTCTTCGCTTGGGTTTGTGGGACCAACTAACCCTGATACTAACGCCACTGGAAGACCTTCCCTGACTGGCTGTACTTTGCTGCTGCAGGAACCGAGTGCCAGGAGTCAAGAAATCCATAGTCTAGTGCAATGTGATATGGCCCAAAGCTCTAGGAGTCACCCCAGGACACTCAAGTGACGACTGGAGCATGAGTCCCCTCACCAGAGTGCCGGAGTGAAGGAAGCCCAACCAGTATCCAAGAGACACGGTGGTGATGTTTACCGTGCACTAAAACTGTGAAGTGCCACTGATCCAAAACAAGCCAGTAACTGCCACCCCACTCCAAATTGCTGCCGCAGGAGTCCTCCAAATGTCCTCCCTCTTGTCCCCACGACTGAGGCTCGGGAACCCAGGATCTGTATTTATGCAACCAGACAGAAGCCAGCTGGACCACTCTTCTAACCAGATGTACTGTTCAGACTTGGGGTACTTGCCTCTGTGTCTAGCTTTGTTCTTCTCAGTAGATTTGCAGTAGCTACTTTTATGGAGTTGATTTCAACTTTAGTTTCCACAAGTGTAACAGCTTGTGACCATACAGTGATTTTTCTTCAGAAACTATTCAACTTTGTGAGAAGTACCTCAGTTCCATAGACTGTGCTCCAATTGACTTTGGCTGTCCTGGCTCCCTGCTGGCACTTCCAGTCCATTTGACTTTGACATTTTCTGTCCCTCAGAGGTGATATCTTCGTTTTTGCTGGGAAAGGTTTTGTCTAGACTTCATTGGAAGATTTAGGTATACTCGCATGCCCTGAGAACCTTCTGCTAACCTTTCCTTTTTGCCAACCTCAATCTATGAAGTGTACTAGTGATATAGAAATGCCATTACTGTCCTTGTTAGTGAAGTCCCCACCAGGTGTAGGAAGTGTGTAAAAAGCATCTGAAGAGTATCTACTAGCTTTGTGCTGATTCTGGGAAATTATGTTTATTTGTATATATTGCCCTTTTTTATTTTTTTAAAGAATATTAATTTAAAAATTGATGGATAAATAATTTACCTTGAGGAAAAATGTTACTTGGCTTCTTGTATTTGTGGATTCCATTGCTACAGCTCACATTTACCCCTCTTGAGATGAGCCTGGCTGCTCAGTCACACAACCAATCTGTGTAGTACAGGGCTATACCAAAAGGTGGGTTACCCAATACCAAGAGGACAAGTGTTGTGTATAGTCTCCCACAGGGTTACTACATCAATTCTTGCCCACCAGGTTTCAACACCTCCCATCCCTCGGGCATTTTGCAGTTAAAGGTGGTAAAATTGATGAAAAGAAATCTGCATAGATCTGTGAAACAGCAAGGCAAAGGTAGCATGTGGTGGTGGTGGTGTGGTGGTATTACAGGGAGTGCTACACACCTGCTCTGTGATGCTGCTCTGTTGGTTGGAGCAGAGGTGGCAGGAGGTGCCGGGGGTGGTCTGTCCCCTCCTACCCCCCCAGTGAGGGCTGGGAGCAATCCATTTTCTCGTCCAGTTGCACAAATATGTTGCCCACTAGATAAATACAATCGGCATAGTACATCCTGGCTAGTCTGTCATGTTCTGCTCTCTTACAGGTCGGTAAGTAATGGCTTGTCCGGGCAGAAATGCTGCCATTCTTCTCAAGCAGAGAAATGACTAACCAAAGTTCTGTTTTGCAAAATTGCAGCAGGACTTGTTGATGCCCCTATAATTCTGTTTGAGGTTTAGTCAGGTTTTCCCACCTAACTATGTAAGCCTTTCACTGCTGGTGCTGTAGGTTTACTAGTGAAGTAGTGTTTCGTTTTTTTGGGAAACCACTTTGAATCAGTCTGAGGAACTTCCCACATGTTTGAAGAAATCTTCTGGCTGCAATTGGGACTGGTTTAATGGCTAGAATATTGCAGTCCCCATTGTTGCAGGCCCTGATAGGTTTCAGTATCTGTTGGCGCTGGTCGTTTGACTATGCAAGAGCTGCGTGCAGAGTTTTTTTTTTTTTTTACACCCCTGCCCTTTTCTTCTCAATAGACCAAAATTGGCTTGCCTGAAACTTCAGTCGTGGTTTTTCAAGACCCCTCTGAAATAGTCTGCAGCCTGCTTCTTGCCAATGTGACTTTAAAGTTGTTTTGAGTCACAAACTCATCATTATGAAAGTTCTCCCTATTAAGCTGCTGCTTCTTGTTCCGGCCATTGATCTTGGTGCAGTACTCGTTCAATTTGGACCGTTTAAGAGTATATGATATGGGTTATTTATAATGCGCTTAATACCCAGAGGTTTCTAAGCGCGGACCAGGGGATCGAACCTGTTGCTCCGTGTGGTCTTGCTTCCAAGGCGAGCACGTTGCCGCTGAGCTATCCTCCCGAGACGAAGTAGTGTGGTGAGCTGTGGCTACCACAGACTTTGAGCTGTTATTTGGCCGTGGGCATTGGGTTACAATGTGGCCTGACAACAGAAATGCAATTTCCTTTGCACCATCATATGTACAAGCGTTTCAGATAGCCTGCCTCGTTTGGGCCGGGTTTGGGTTGTGTCTGGCACACAATGTATCAATAGGTGCTCATTTACAATTGTAGTCCACATTAACATGTAAGTGATCTTGGCAGTTGCACCATGGCATTGTGCCTCTGGGCATCCTTCAGCTGATGACTTTATTTTGTTGTATTTGTACTATTCCATATTAACCTGCTGTGGTCTATGCCAAGCACTTACAGGTTTTGTTCCTTTTGTTCCTGCAGGATAACAATGGTGTGATTGGGCTGCTGGAGCCGATGAAACAGAGCGTGGTCCCAATACAGGTGCAGATCAACGTCCCAGTTGTAAAGATTGCCTCTGGTGAGATTGCTGCTCCTCAGAATCCTAGTCGAGTAACATGAGATTTTATTTTCATTGACAGGTCGGCAAAGGCCATTCAGTATAACAGAACAAGGCCGTTTTCCGTTAAAGGTCTGGGACAGACAGTTGAGCATTAGGACTTAGGAAACTACGATAAAGCTGCCAACCATTTAGGAGGGTTGTTGGGGAGGGGGGGTTTGGGGGGAATTCTCAGAAATGTTCTAATTCCTCTCTACCTTAGAGACCCCCAGCACCATTGCTAGATTTAGAGGACTTTCATTTTTTTACCTGGAGAGAGTGAGACCCGACGCCCCCCCCCCCCCCCCTCTTGGTATTTTTGCTATGACTTGAGCAATGTGTTTTTTTAAAAAATGTTTTTTTTATTTTGGTTGTGGAGTCTGACCAACTCCACATGTAACTTTTACATTGTACCACACTGTACCTTCAGTGCAGTGGCACAGGGAAGTCTTTCAGATTTCCTAAAGGTTTAAATACCTTCTCTTGGATAAACTGTTTCCAAGAGCAGTGAAGTGAAATTGACCTTAACACTGTTTTAACTTTCTAGACCCAGCACACACTAACTTGCAATAGGGTGCTGGTGGGCTTACTTAGTATCCCCTTTGTCTAGTTTCTCATGTAACATTTTTTTGTTAGCCTTTCCTCAATGAATGGCTGGTGGCAGTGGTTCACTTAACTACCATGGTGTGCTTTTACCACGGGCTGTGTTCGCCGCTGCAGTAAAGCACCCAAAGGTGCCATTTTTGTCAAAATGGCCCGGTCTTTTTTTCGCCATTGCTTTGTGGAAAGGTCCTTCTTGAGATTTACTGTGTGCCAAACCAGGTTTGGTCCCTTTTTTTGGCGGTATTCATGAGTGAAGCCCGCCTCTTGCTCAACTCCCTGTGCTTAATCCTTTTGGTTGCAGGAATGCATCCAAAGGTGATTGTACGGCTGGCTGTCCGTCAAGGACAGCCACCCTGCTGTTTGACTGGCAGCTAGGCTGGAATTAATTGGAGAAACCTGTATTAAAGGCAATGCTTTTTGGCTTGGAAGGCAGTCGACCACTGGACGAAGGAATCCGAAGAACAACTTGCCTGGCCTGCTGAAACTACTGGACTGTTGGTTTGCACGGTGAAACCCTGCTGCAGTGCTGAAGCTCTGAATTTGCCTCGACTAGAGAAGCCCTGCAAGGACAACTTCTCCCCTTGAGTTGGTGGGACCAATCTACTCCAAAGTAAGCCACCTG
Organism: Ambystoma mexicanum; assembly: GCF_040938575.1. NCBI lineage: Eukaryota > Metazoa > Chordata > Amphibia > Caudata > Ambystomatidae > Ambystoma > Ambystoma mexicanum. Next base: position 236,031,782 of record NC_090934.1, read on the forward strand.
TATATCCTCTCAAAGTTGGTTGGATTTCCACTGCAGTTGCTGCTGAAATCAAAGAGCCGGGGAGAGGAACACCAGATCGTGTGTTGCTTTTAAGTTGGCCACAAGCTCCAGGAAGATCCTCCGGACTCCCAGGAAGCAGGATTGACCAAGCAGCCCGGACCACCTCAACAGTTTGCTACACCCCATATGAAAGGAAAGCCCATCTCAACAGCCAAGAGTCTGCAGTGGTATTTGCTGAGATGTGAGGAGCTGAAACTATGAAGTGTCACTGAATAGAAGTTGGTCCTTTTCTGTCGCCGACTCTCCCGTTGCAGTGCAAGAGTCCCCACGACTGAGCCCCAGGAACACAGGATCTGCAGAGTTGCACAGGAACAGAAGCCAGCTGGAACAGTTTGTTCTAACCAAAGGTACCGTACAGTCAAAGAACTTGCCTCTTGTTGTGTAGCCTTGCATGTTCTCAGTGGAGACTTGTCTTGGTTGCTTCTGTAGAGTTGCTAGCAGCTTCTTTACCTCACAAACCTAATCGGCTTGTGGCCCGACTTTGATTTCTTCATTTCTACAAAGACTTCTAAAGAATTGCTTCAGCTTACCTAAACTTTTGTCCAATTGGCCTCGCTCCCTGAATAACCCTTCTTCACTCTGACTTTGTGTTAGTCCTCCTTCCAGAAAGGGGTTAACTTACGTTGCATTGGGGGTTACCAAAAGTACTTACCTGCTTCAGAATATTTGATCTCTTGTTTCATTCTAATAACCTTTTTCTTTGACGTGCTCTTTTAGTATATCTCTAAATGCAACAGTGATAATGTCCAGTGTCCTAGCTATTTAAGTCACCCGACGGTGTAGGAAGTGTCTGTCCATCCCAAATGGGTATCTACTGGTTTAGAAAAACAGAGTATTTTGGAGTGTATTTGTGTTACTATTATATTGCCCCTTGTGAAGAAGGCTTACTCCAACTGACACATTAATAATTTAATCAAGAAACCTTGTGTAAGTTTATTTGAATACATGTCACTGTGAATCTGTAATTCCCCTACAGCTCACATTGACCCTCTTGAGATAAGCTTGGCTGCTCATCACGCTACCAACCTGTGTTGTACAGACTTAGACCAGAGGTTGGGTTCCTATTGCCAGGAGGCGAGGGTTGTTGTAGTGCACCCAAAGGGTTCTGCATACAATCTTGCCTAACATGGGTCTGTATCTTGAGTAGGTTAGCGGACTTTATGCAAGCTTGGCAAGCAATCTAACATTCAACTGTTTCTGGATTGATGCACTGTGTTCTAGTAATATTGAAATGATTGTGTAATAATTTGAATTACAACTGATCATCACTTATACTAGTTAGATGCATAAGATACTTGCCTTCTGGAAATGTAAAAGATTGTTCCTAGTTCTTCTTGTTTGAAGCTACAGCACAAGGTCTTACTTTTTTTTTAACCCCTGTTGTCTTCATTGGTTATTACAGCAGTTTTTATAAGGGATATTGGTTTCTCACCTGTCTGCCCTTCTCTTCAACCAGGGAACGATCATTTGGTAATGCTTACTTCGGAGGGTGACCTCTACACCTCTGGCTGTGGAGAACAGGGCCAGCTTGGAAGAGTGCCTGAGAGGTTTACCAACAGAGGAGGCCGGAAAGGATTGGGTAAGGTACCCACCTATAGAGAGGCTGTTAAACAATTATGCATAAACTGGGAGTGTTGCAGTTATGACTCTGGTTTCCATTTCGAATTGGCAATTATTTTATTTTTTTACATTTATGGTTGATTAAAAACAACGCTTCTGTCACGATAACATTGGTGCCATTATGGGCCAGGGTTGCAAATCTTACAATTTTTCATTAAGGTTATATCTGACACTGGCATTCCGCTAGTATAACATTGTCGTATCTGACCGGTTTCCAACACTTTAATCAAAACTATAAGCAATTATCCGATAAAGTTCCAAATAAAACGAGATCCAAATTTGTCCAATACAAAACAGTTTGTGTATTCATCCTCGTACCGTTAGTGAGTATAGTGGGGCTTATATGGTTGGTCATTTGTTTGGGCACAAGTAAAGCAGGGTATTTTGCTTGCTACAGCAATGAGGACATCTTGTGGGGTTTGTGGTGAGCACTAGGATTATCACAATTATTGACACATGTGATTAGTGGGGCCCGATCTGCTGAACTTTGACATTGCTCCCCGCATTGCTGCCTTAATTTTGGACATGGCAGCTACATACCCTATTTTGGCCCAACATTCTTTTAAAGCTGGTTTTGTGACTTCCAGTGTTGTGCAATTACCAAACGTGCCAGTACTAGGAAGAAGGTAATTAATCTGGAGCTTCTGACTGTTCATTTGTTATGTCCCTGTGCGTCTGTTTCCCAGAAGTAAAACCAGTGGATCCATCTCGAGTTCAAACACACATTTCTTTGATCTGGGTGACTTTCTGCCAAAATGTTTGCACTTGTGGGCATTCATGTGGAAAAAGGAGCCGGAGTGTGCGTTGCACTGCCAGCAGCTGGGAGGGGAGGACCGGTTATTTTGTGTATACTGTCTGGAGTGAAATACCAGCGGCGTAAAAGCTTAAAACAATTTTCCCTGAGGTGAACAGCTTGAGACGTCTAACTATATCTTGTCCAAATATTGAACCACATGAGCTAGTTTATAGGTCGCCCTACCTCTTCCCACCTGGCCATATATGTGGGGAGGTTTAAACCTGGATCCATTTAACACCTTATAAAGAGTTGCTATCTTAGCTCTTGAGGGGTTTTGGGGTGTGGGGGTCGCCAATAAAATAAAAAAAATCTTCAAACATGGTAGTCTCTAGTTTCCCCAGGGATGAGTTGCCCAGTTGTGAAGCTGCAGTTCTCCAGCATGGGGTCTGGCATGGATTCACGTGCTCATGAATATTCCCTGTCAGGCTGGGAATCCTCAGTAAAGAAAAATCAGTATCAGTTTCGTTTCTGATCTGTCTTTCTCCGTAGTAACCAATCACTGGTCTCTGGGTCATACTGCCCCCCCCAGCCAATGACTGCCCTCTCCCTAAGCCCCGCCTCCGGCAGCCATCTTCAGATTTTTACCGCACGCTCAAGTGTTGGGAGTCATTGTGCTTAGCTCTGGAGCTTTTGCTGCGTTTTCGCACTTTTTCAAAGAATTTCTCATTTTTCGGTCAAATGGAGCCTCAAGCTCCACCTCTACATCCGATTAACGGGGTTCCGTGTCAGATTTTTCTATGCCCCTCAAGGGTGAAGATTATGTTGAGTTACACTTCTTGGAGGATTCCAGAAGATTCTGCGGCCTACCCGAACATGGCCCAGGAGAAGGGAAGCTCGACGCCCGGAAAGCTGTTCAGGGTCTGCCCTGGATGCCAGCTACAGAATGTGTTCAAGGGGGACGAGCATTCGAAATGTCTCTACTGCCTTCATGAGGACAAAACGCACGTGGAGAAGGACTGCGTTTTGCAGGAACATGTCAGAACGGACCATCAGGGACCGACACCTTCATTTCTCCAACTGGCTGGAAGGAAGGAGTCCATCAGGTGAGAAGAACAAGTCCGAGCGGTGGTCTAAGTCCTGTGAGGGCGCCCCGGTGGCCCAACAGAAGGCAAAGCACTGCGGTCAGCGGGCACCCGGAACGCCGAATGGTCGGGCTCTTCGCCTGCCAGGCAGGGCGCGCCTTCCCCGGCACATCAACCACGAGCCAACTCTCTGGTTCTGGGAAGAGGAAATCCAAGAACCCGGGTAAGCTTCTGGAGAGGCCCCGGTCGATCTTGAAGGATTCGGCGAGGCGGTGACCCCCCCCCCCCAAGGTGAAGGCCTCAAACGTGCCTAAGGCGGTAAAGGCATTGATTCACCCGGACAAGGCCTCTATCGAGGGAGTCGCAGCGGCCTGTGGAGGCTCCACCAGTGGAGGCGACCTCGGGGCCCAGAGTCTTCCTGCCTCCGCGGGGAAGCCTCTTTTAGACCTATCGAATAGACCCCCGTGAAGACCCCGGCGGTAAAAGAGGGGGGGAGGGCGCGGTGGCCATTGTGGACACGGACACAACAGCCGAGGAGGAGTGGGCAGAAGTCCTAGAGGGCCTCGATGAGGGAGTCGAGGAGGCCCTGTCCCCATGGGAGGGATCCCGACGAGGGTGACTATGAAAGTGATGGCGGCACTGGCGAGGGTCCTAGTCAGCCGTCGCTTCCGGAGCCGCAGGATAACTCGGCGGCCATTTTGTTGGCGATACAATCCTTATGTTCAGAGATGAGGACGAGATTGCCCTTGCCACCGACGGAGGACCCGGTACCAGGTCCAGCAGAGGAACCAGAGCCGGTCCCGGCGGGAAGCCCCCGAACAAGAGAAGACTGATCCACCCAGCCCCGCCATCTCGGCCCTCGTGGCCTGCTCGGCCTTTACCCCCGTCCCAGTGGATGACACGGCTAACACACGGCGGGACTTGTCAGCGTCCCCACCAGTCAAGCTGCCGGCGGACGTGGATCTTTTCTCCAGAGAAGGAGGCGCCATACTTCATCACGACCCGGAGTCGCTGAACTTGCAGGCCTGGCTCCTGGAGCGCTAGAGTTTGGAGGGTACGATATCCCGGCTGACTGCAGAGAGGTCCTTGCAAAAGCCAGGGCGTCCTCAACTCGCAAGTGCTACAGACATAAGTGGAAGAGGTTCTGTCTGGTGCTGTGCACAAAAGATTAACCCTCTACAGATTACAGCCCCTCAAGTGCTGCCGTACCTACTGTATCTGGCCAAGGCTGGACTGGCTCACGCCTCCATCAAGATACATCTGACTGCAATCTCCCGATACACCAAAACCACAGGACGCGCGTCCTTGTGGTCCCATCGCCTGGTGAAGGAATTTATGAAGGGACTGTTCCGATCGTTCCCGCCGGTGAAGACCCCTGCCCCGGCGTGGGAACTCAACGTGGTGCTGACCAGCCTCATGGGGGCGCCATTCGAGCCCATGCATTCGGCGCCGCTGAAATTCCTGTCGTGGAAGACTGCGTTTCTTGTGGCCATCATCTCCACACGGCGAGTGGGAGAGATCCGGGCCCTATCCTGCAAGCCTCCATACTTGACTTTTCACGACACGAGGGTGGTGAGGACGCACCCCTCGTTTACGCCCAAGGTGCCGTCGGACTTCCACCTCAACGAGCCCTTGGTGCTACCTGTTTCCTCCCCTAGCCTCTCAGCCGGCTGAGAGGACTTTGCACTCGCTGGATGTGGCTAGAGCGCTGAAGTTCTACGTGGACCGAAAAGTTTTCGGAAGACATCACAGCTATTTGTGAACTTTGGACCTGTGAACCAAGTGAAGGCTCTCTCGCAGGCTTCCATTTCCAGATGGCTCTCCGGCTGCATCATGCATTGTCATCAGTTGGCAAACCGACAGTTGCCCGGCCGTCCAAGCCCATTCGACCAGAGCGATCGCTGCTACCACGGCGTTCTTGTCTGGTGTACCCCTGCTGGACATCTGCAGGGCTGCTACGTGGAGGTCGACGCACACCTTCACGAGATTCTACTGCGTCGACTGGGATTCCAGGGAGGAGTCCAGAGTCGGCCAGGCAGTGCCGCACAACCTATTCGCTTAAGGTGAGCTTGGTGGGGAGATAAGAGATGCTTAATGTTGAGTTTTATGTAATGCTTAATGTTGAGCCTTGCCACCTCCCGTAGTTGTGCATGTGTACTGCTATGTATTCTTATATTCATGAGCATGTGAATCCATGCCAGACCCCATGCTGGAGAAGGAACAAGTTACTGACCTGTAAATGTTGTTCTCCAGCAAGGGTCTGGCATGGATTCACATGCGAACCCTACCTCCTGCCCCTCTACGGCTCTTCACTCGATCATACTGCCACTTTGCGTGCTACCAAATCTGAAGATGGCCAGAGGCGGGGCTTAGGGAGAGAGCAGTCATTGGCTGGGGGCAGTATGACCCAGAGACCAGTGATTGGTTATTACTGAGAAAGGCAGATCAGAAACGAAACTGATACTGATTTTTTCTTTACCGAGGATTCCCAGCCTGACGACGGGGAATATTCATGAGCATATGAATCCATGCCAGACCCATGCTGGAGAACAGTTACAAGTAAGTAACTTGTTCCTTGTTTCATTTTCTGAACTTTCTCCTTACAACTGGTCGCTGGGTTATACTGCCCCAGCCAATGATTGCCCTCTACCTAAACCCCTCCTATGGCAGCCATCTTCAGATTTTTACCACACGTGCAAGTGTTGAGAGGCCTCGCGCTAGAACTCGAGCTTTTACTGCGTTTTGCGGTTTTTCTAAAGAGTTTTGCTCTTTTTTTTTTTTTTCTTTTTTTCAGTCCATCGAGCCTCAAGCCCTTCAAGGGCAAATTTTGTCAAGTTTCTTCTTGGAGGATTCCAGAAGTTTCTTCAAGGTCTCCGCTGCGTGGACATGGCGGATGAAAAGGACTCGGCGGATCAGAAGGATTCTGCGCCTCCGGACGACCGGCATTTCCTGTGCCTTTACTTCCTGCACTCGGACCAGACTCACATGGAGGACTGTGTCTCTTGTCAGGAGATGGTAACCTGCACACTGGACAACCGACGTAGGCGTTTCGAGTGGCTGCAGGCCAAGGCCCCTGCTCTGGGTGAGTCTCGGCAGCATGCCCCCCCTGCCCAGAAGAAGAAAGTTGAACAGTCTTCTAAGACCTTTGAGGGCCCCCCTCCTGTGGGGGCCCAGCATGAGGCTAAGCACCACAAGTCCACAGCCACCGGGAGCGCCGTTGCGACTGGCTCCGCGGCGGCCAGAGCGAGTACAGCATCTCCAGCACCTTCGCTCAAGTTCTTCTAAGAGGAAGTCGGACCATCCAGGCAAGCTCTTGGACAAGACCCAGACGGGCCCTATGGAGAAGGCCAAGGGGCCGAGCGGGGCTCAGACCCTCCCCCTAGGGTGAAGGCCTCGGGCTCGACCAAGGTTGTGAAGGCCCCGGTGCATCTGACGAAGGCCCCTTCCATCGAAGGAGTGGTGGCTTCCTCAGCGAAGGCTGCCGAGGTGGATCCGCAGGGCACAGCCCTGAAGGCAAGATTCTCCAGCATGGGGTTGGGCTGGGAATTCTCGATTAAGAAAAAATCAGTTTAATTTTCGTTTCTGAACTGTCTTGCTCCTAACAACCTACTGCACGGTCAAGTGTTGGGAGTCCTCGTGCTATAGCTCTTGAGCTTTTACTAAGTTTAGCGATTATTTGATTTTTTTTTCTTTTTTTTTTTTCTGTCTCCTTCGATCCATCTGGCTAACGGCGACCCATTTTTCGGAGCTTTCTACACCCCCTGAAGGGTGATTTTTTTTTTGTCGATTTCCCTTCTTGGAGGATTCCAGAAGATTATTGGGGCCTACCCCGCGGGGTCATGGCTGAAGACAAAGGAGACTCGCCGCCTCGGTTTAGGATCTGCCCTGGATGTGGACTACGGGACATTTTCCTGGACGATGGGCACTCTATGCCTTTACTGCTTACATTCCAACCAAACGTACGTGGAGGAGACCTGTGCGTTCTGCAAGGATATGGTGCCCTGCACCATGAAGGACTGTCGCAAGCGGCTCTCCGAGTGGCTTCAGATGAAGATCCTGGCTGCGGGTGAGCCACGAGCCTCACTGAGCAAGAGGAAATCTGAGTGGTCTAAGACCTTTGAGGGTGCTCTGGTGAAGGGGGCCCAACATAAGGCAAAGCACCACTGTCTCGATCCGTGCCCCTGTCCCCTTCAGGTATAACGGTCCCCTGGCACAATGGGGCTAAAGCCCTTCACACTGGCCCCAAGGGCCTTTAAAACTCCATCAGAAACATACATGGAGTCAGTCCTGGCACCTTTGGCGCCAGGCTCAATATCTGGAATAAAGCAATACCAGTTCTGGACCTTAATCCAACATGGAGGCCCATTACACAGCCATGCTGTCTAGTGTTTTGGGTGTGGCTTGGCCTGGAGCTACTTGGCCTGGGCTATTTAAACCACACACCTGGGCAAGCAGCTCTTCGATCGCTCATCACTCCAGAACATCACTGCAACTTGTACAAAGAAGAGAAGAGAACACAGGTTGGCAATTAACACCAATAAACGAGCACATCGCTTCACGCATCAATAACTCACCGTGGTCTTCGCTATCGGCGCAGCAACTCTGAAATCGCGACCATCCCTGTGAAAACAAAGACATTGTTAGGGAATAGCATAGTGGAGCAAGATGCTGAGAAGACAGAGAAAACTGAGGGAAAGAGAGCCAAAATACAGACATAAGACATAACTAGGGTTTCCTGTTTTAGGTTTTTTTTTTTTTACTTCTGGGGTGTTTTTCCAGTGTTTAAAGATTTCAGAATCTGTGTATCGGTGTTTTCCCGTTTGCCCCTTTTTAAAAAAATTGCGGACAACTGTTTTTTCTGGTGTAAACACAAATGTCTTGCTTCATTGCGTGCATATGTAGGGTAATCTCTCAGTGCAAGATGTTCGGAACAATTTCATGTTAATCAATCTGTTGCATTCCTACAAGTCAAAATGATTGTAATAAATCATACAATATTTCTTCAAGGACTCTTTGCCCATCCGTGCCCTTTGTTTCCTTGACTTTTATTTGGGAAAATGACCCTTCCACATTGGCACTGGACACGGGCAATGCCAAAATATCCAACGCACAAGCTGATATATCTGGCCACTGTTGGTGCTTTCCCACCCAATACTCATGCACCCAAAGCTGCAGATTCTCAGGCACAGGCTCTGCCAAATAGGCGTTAAACTGGCTGCACACAGTCTCAGTGTCTTTAAAATGGTTAAAAAGAAATGCATATTTGTCATAGTTTTGACTAATTTCTTTTTTGCGGAAGGGATCTAGTACTTGCATGGCATACCACAAAAGGGCACTTGCATGGGACAAGTGCACTCGCATGTACATTGGGAAAGGGTTCACTCACTTTCACTCACTTGACACGGGGAAAAGGGCACTCGCATGTTCATGGGAATAGGGCACTCGCAAAAGGGCACACATGCACGTGTTAAGAGAGCACTCAAATGCACACGGGAAAAGGGTACTTACACGTGCATTACCAAATGGTCAGTTACTCATTTAGGCCTGCGTGTCACATGCACACCCAACATGGAATAAATAAGTTTACATTGCGTGTCTCATTAAATGAAAATTGTTCAATTAGTTGTAGGGGTTCTGCGCGCGCGTCAACCTATGCAATGAAAGCACATAGTGTACTACTAATAGAAAACCAACAGCTAGCTACCTACCGCGTGTCCCTCGCTCCTGTCACCCACACTTTTCACTAACACCACTTGCGCTTATTCTGTTGTCTGCACGTGTTTTTCAGAGAAAATCCATTGTGCTGGCCCTAAATTACCACTCCCAAGGACTGCGCCGGGGCCTTTCTACTTTCTCAATGGAAAGGGCCCTCGAGCGTGGGCCCAGCCACTACCACATATTGCTAGTCAGCAATACTGTAACAAGGCATGAGTAATAGTTACTCCCGATTCAAACGGCCCATAGGACTTTGTTGGGGAATTTGGGGCCTTACAGCAACACCACCATAATAACCATTACGACACAGAGGTAAGTCGTGTGGATTTTTGTCGTCCTGGTTTTCAAACCCATAATCTGTTTGAGTGGTCAAACAGGAGGGTACTGTATTGCTGCTTGTTGTCACCACTAGCGCCTAAATCGTAACGAGGCACTAAATGTAAAATATATAAGGGCACTTTTGGTAAATTCAGCTCCACAAAAGATATTCCTGTTCACTGCTTAGTGTGTAAAATTACAGTTCAGATTACACTGTCAGGAAATGGGTAATTGCTAATTAGCGCTAGTGGAAAAATTAGCACCAGCTAAACGCCTATTTCTCAGCATAGGCTGCAGCTTCACGAATTTCTCTGGTAGTAAAACTTTACCTCAAGTAGTACGTCGTCAGTAAAATACCACTCACACATACACATGTTAATTTTTCAACGTGGTCTTTCTGAGAAAAGACCACGCTGGCTGGCAACGGCCATCCAAGCACAACAACTTGGCAGTTCCTGACCCCGGGTCTGCTCATGCCCTGTGTGCTAGCACACATCTAATCATGTGGAGATACTTGTGTCTGCAGTGGCCCTGCCCAGTAAGAAAAATTGGCGAAAGGTTATTATTTGAAATTAATGTTGGTTCTGGAGTGGGATGTATGCTCCTTTTTTAAAAAAAAAATATTTTCTTGAGTGCAAACTGAGCAAATGTTTTAGAATTCTGGGAACTCCAATGGGCTTAGAGATTTGGCGTCTGGACATTTGGATTCCAAACCGTGTGGGGTTTGTACCTACATAATTTAACTGTGGGAGGGTGAGTAGAACATCATCCCAGTTCGTTTTAATGGGCCGGGAGGATGGCTCGGGGGCAACGCGCCTGTCTTCATTGCAAAACAATGCAGAGCATCACGGGTTCCAGCGTGCTATAAAAGAATTCATAAATTTCAGGGACCTGGTTGGGGGCAGCTTTTTGTTTTCTGAGAATTCGTAGCGCTTCCCCAAAAGGTTACCGATTTCGAAGCGCGGATCTGCTTCTAAGCTGTGAATTTCATAGACTGTTTTCAGACTGTTCCCCTGCTCTTTGGTGCCATTTTGTGCGCATGGAGCATCATGAAGCTGGTTTCTGGTTCTGTGTGCTTAAAGTACTCATGTTGTAATATGCATGTGCAGGTGTGGTGCTTTTATAGTGACATCTTGTTATGCAAACGCTAGCACCGACCTATATGCAGCTTTGAGGTGATAGTTTGAGTGACTTGTCAAAACAGAAAGGAAATGGGTTTAGAGCCTCAGCAGCACTCCATAAAATATCCTGACGTGTTTAAGACTGGTGCCCAATGGAATCTTACTTCACGAAATCAGGCAGCCCTGTGGGGCCCCCCTCCAAGGTAAGGGGTCATTATGGCACCTCGGCTCAGGGGCACGGGTTGTGCCAGTTCCAAGCTCGCTAGAAATGGCCCAGGAGTCCTTGTGTTTAAAATGTGTGTAAATCAAACCCCCACCACGTCGGCATCACACAAACATACATACAATTTACCTTACAAAGGGTCCTACACGTCCATCTGAGCAAAAGCGAAGGAAACACTGGAAAATACCATTCAGCAGGTTCAGGGAGCAGTGAATGGCTCAAACAAGTGACACTGCTTATATGGGGCGAGGTTTCCTGGGCAAACATGTACGTGCAGCCTAATTACCCATGCAGGCCCCGGAGGTCATGACTGGAGGAGGTGCATTAGCCCTCCCCCCCGACAGAGATGCACACATCAACAGGTTCATGCCCCTTGCAGTCCTACTAATGTTTCCCTCCCAAGAACAGTGCCAAAGCTGGGAGAGGCACACAGAGCTTAACGCTCAACCGAAACCAGAGTTTTCCAGATTGTCCAGCATTGAAGTTTGCAATGTGTGGTCCTTATGACTAGGCAGTCAAATCGTCATGTGGCAATATGGGATAATAAACGATCATTTCCGCGTTGGTAGCAATGCGTTCCAATAGAAAATGCTTTAACAGAGCTGCTAGGATAGCTCACTGGCAACATGTGTCTTGGAAACAAGACACCATGGTTTCGAATCCCGCTCCCAGCACTTTGAAATACGGGCTTTATCGGATAACCCTGAGAATTTATAAGCCTTAACGGGGGTCAGATATCGGTCACTTTCCGGTTATCCCCGTAAACCGGACACCCTAATTATAACTCACCTGGAAGACAGCAAGCAGAGTCGGAGTCACAGCCGGTCTGGGCCCGACATAAGGGCACAGGGACCAGTGAAGCAACTAGGTCCACGGAACGCCCGCACCAACCACACGCCCCTGCATAGAGATGCAGGACGGAGAGTACAACGCACAATAACTGCAAGGGAGGGGATTTGGACCAGAGGGAGGTGGGAGTCCATCACAGAACCAGTATCTTAACCCTCCATTCTCCTGTTATAGGCGCTACCCAATGTCTGGCACATAACCAAGCAGAGAGGGGTCCGGGATTGCGCTTAGACCTCCATTCAGTATCGTGTGGCGCCCCCGTGGATACCAGCTGAGCATAACTACCACAAGCCTGCTGGCACTGGGAGTGCCGTTGGCACGGGCTCCACAGCGGCCAGGTCGGGAACGGCGACTAAGGAAGTCTGACTGTCTGGAGCAGTCCCAGCCGATTCTGGCGGAGAAGGCCAAATGGGAGTGGTGGCTGCACACCCCGAAGATCGTGAAGGCCCAGGTTCACCTGGCGAAATCTTCCCTTGAAGGAGTGGTGGCGTCCCTAGAGAAGGCCGCGGATGCGGGTTTGCAGAAGGCGACCCTTAAGACAAGAGATTCCCTGCCTGCGCGGAGGGAATCTTTTCTACCCATTGAAAAACACTGGTGAAGACTATGCCGATCATCTCCCCTAAACTGTCCCTGCTGGTCGAGCAGAAGGGGATGTGTGGGGGCCCTGTAGTCCTGCAGGGCTCGGACATCTCTTCCGAGCAGGAGTTTGCCGGCCTGAAGGCTGTGCTGGACCAAATGTTTGAGGCTAGGTCCTATGGGAAGGACCCTGGCGAAGCGGATGTGGCGAGCGGCAAAGATACTGACTAGGAGCAGCAGGGCGGTGAGGAGCCAGAGGATGCCACGCCACTGCCAATGCTCCCATTGCAGCCTCAGCAACCACCAGTGGACATGTCGGCAGACATCCTACAGGCACTGCACACCTTATGTTCAGAGATCCAGACAAGGATCCCTGTCGCCGGCGGGGAACCCCCCTGCCCCCTGAAAGAGGACCATCATCCACCTCCTTGCCACCCTTCACTGTGGTCCCTTCCGGATACGGCGGCGACGGGCACAGGTACGGACGACAGAGGTGCCCTCCAGTCACCAGTGCCCAGGGCCTCACCACCTGACGAGATTGGCTCCTTCCACGCCATGATCGCTAGGGCCTCAGATGTTTCAACTGACCCTGCCCCTGAGAAGGAAGGCTTCCTGTACCAGCGCCGGGGGGGGCCAAGAGGAAAACCGTACAGTCTATCCCTCTGTTGGATGACCTCTGGGACGAGGGGCTGTCCCTCATGAACCTATCCTCTGCCCCGGCGAGGAGAGGCTGGTACAAGAAATACAGGGTGCTGGACTCTGCACCCAAGTGTCTCTGATCCCAACTGTCCCTGGACTCGGTAGTTTCTGCGGCGAAGTAGTCCCCTGGATCTTCGTCAAAGTCCTCACCGGATGGCGAGGGTAAGAAACTGGATGCCATGGGGCGATGAGTGATCTCGTGGGCTGCAACGACGATCAAGGCGGCCAATGCCTTCGCCTTCATGGCCCGTTATGACAGGGAGCTGTAGTTCAAAATCACTCCCCTCCTGGACTTCTGCCAGAAGACAAGAGAAGCGCTGGAGATCCTGCAAGGAGAAGAGGTGGCATCGGACCATCGCATCACGGTGGCCATGGACATTGCCGACACAGGCTTCCTTCAGATGGGCAACAGCATTTGCTTTCGTCGGCGGGGTTGGTTGAAGGCCACTAGCTTCCGCCAGGATGTACAGGCGAGTGTGTTGGACATGCCTTTTTGACGGGGACAACCTATTCAGCAAGGCAGTGGACGAGTCGCTTCAGGCCATCGAGGCGGATACCGAGACAGCCTGGGCGTTGAGCATGCTCCAGCAGCCCTTTCAGACCTCTGGCGGAAAGTCCCAGGAAGGCTGCAGCAAGTCCGGAGGAGGTCGTCGTCAAGGTCCCTAAGGCGGCACCCCCACGGCGAAGCAGGACTGATCTGGCCATGATTTCGAGGGGTCAGGGGGGCACCCGCGCACCCCAGTGGCAGGCCGGCTGGCGAACTTCCCAACCGACCGTTTGGTGCTGGATGCCCTGCCCCACGAGCCCACTCTGGAATTTAAATGGAAGTGCCTGTGCATTCCACCGGTGGACAGGAAGGAAAACCACATCCCCCAACTTCTGCTGGAGGTACGGGCCATGTTGAAGGGCACGATAGAACTCGTCCCAAAAAGGCTCTGGGGCTCCGGCGTGTACTCCAGGTACTTCCTCGTCAAAGATTTGTGGTTGTAGACCTATACTAGACTGCCGCCTCCTCAGCAAGTACATCAGGTCCCAGTAGTTTCGGATGGTCACCCTGCAGCACGTGCTGGGACTGGAGGATGCCTATTTCCACGCCCCATTCACAAGGGACTCCAAGTTTCTGCGCTTCATGGTCCAAGGGCAGTATTACCAATTCAAGATCCTTCCCTCCAGATTGAAGTCGGCACAAAGGGGTTTCATCAGGTGTCTTGCGCCAGTGGTGGCGCAGTTACGCCTGCAGGGGGATTCACGTCTACCCCTACCTAGAAGATTGGCTCATCTGAGCAAAGTATAAGACGGGGCCGTCCGGCTACTTGTGGAGCTGGGGTTCTCGATAAACTTTGCAAAGTCCTGCTTGGTGCCATCACAGGACGCGCTTTTTCTAGGGTCCCGGCTCAACAGTGTTGTCTGGCGTCCCCATTTGAGGAGAGAATGGTGGCCATCCTGGGCAAGCTTCAATGGCTGTTGACCCTGAAAATCGCAAGGGTGAGATCCATAAAGTTCCCTACCTCGTGCGCCTGTGCAGGCTGCGGATGAGACTGCTGCAGGAGTTCCTCGACTCCTATTGGATCCAGGTATCGGGAAGCTTTGAGGACAAGATCACCCTCGACAAGCGGTTTTGTAGAGCGATTCCGTGGTGGGGTGTCGGCATCTGTCGGCGGGCACAGATTTCTAAACCCCACCCCCCCCATCCCAGGAAACGGTCACGACAGGCGCATCCCTGGAACGATGGGGTGCACACACTGCTCGTCTCTACGCAAGAGGCCTGTGGAGATGTCGTTGCACATCAATGTTCTGGATCTATGGGCTGTGTTTTGGGCCCTCTGGTCTTTCCTTCCATCCCTCAAGGGCAAGATGGTGCGGATTTTCACGGACAACACCACCACAATGTTTTACATCCAGAAGCAGGGGGGCACTAGATCCCCAGCGCTCTCCAAAGAAACATAGGACCTATGGCGATGGGCCGTCGCTCAGGAGATGTTCCTTGTCCTGTTTCATCTGGCGGGAGTGAAGAACACTGTGGCTGACTCTCAGCAGGGAACTGCGCTCGTGCCACAAGTGGGAGTTTCGGCAGGACCAAGTGGATCTTCTATTCCAACGATGGGGCAATCCCAAGTGCCTGAGGTTCGCCAGCAGGTTTCCCCAGCCGGGGAGCATGGGGGATGCATTCTTTCACCTGGGACGGCCTGTTCCTCTATGCGTTTCCCCGTTGCTTCTGTGACTAATCGTTCAACTCAGACGGTCCCAGTGCAGGATGATCCTAGTCGCACTGGTGTGGCCCAGGCAGATATGGTACCCGGACCTTCTGGACATGTAAGCGTCCCCTCCAGTCAAGCTTCCGGCAGATGCAGATCTTCCTGCCAGGGAAGGGGGCGCGATTCTGCACCACGACCCAGGGTCACTGAAATTGCCGGCCTGGCTCCTGCAGCGCTAGAGTTTGATGGATACGATCTCCTGGCAGACTGCAAGGAAGTGCTTGCCAAGGCCAGGGCTTAGTATACACTGAAATGCTACGGCCATAAGTGGAAGAAGTTTGCCGTCTAGTGCTGTGCACAGAAACTCGATCCTCTACGGATTACGGTCCCGCAGTTGCTGCCGTATATACTGTCGCTGGCCAAGGCAGGGTTGGCCCCTGTTTTCATCAAGGTTAATCTGGCGGCTAGCTCACGCTACACCAGAACCCCGGGGCGGTCGTCGTTATGGTCACACTGCCTTGTCAAGGAATTCATTAAAAGACTTTTCCATTTGTTACCGCTGGTGAAGGCTCCAGCCCCGGCATGGGATCTCAATGTGGTGCTGACTAGGCTCATGGGTCCCCCGTTCGAGCCTATGCATTCCGCACCGCTGTAGTTTGTTGTGGAAAACTGTTTCTTGTGGCAATGACATCCGCACGACGAGTGGGAGAGATTCAGGCCCGCTTGTAAACCACCTTACTTGACAATCCACAAGACGAGGGTGGTGCTGCGTACGCACCCCGTATTCATGCCCAAGGTGCCGTCAGACTTCCATCTCAACGAGCCCTTGGTGTTACCTGTTTTCTTCCCGTTGCCGACTGAGAGGACTTTGTGTAGTCCATGTAGAACTTCAGCATTCTAGAAACATCAAGCGAGTGCAAGGTGTTTTCAGAAGACATCACAGTTGATTGTGAACTTAGGCCCTGTGAACCAAGGGAAGGCCCTCTCCAAGGATTCCATTTCCAGGTAGCTCTCCGGCTGCAGCACCCATTGTCACCGTTTGGCAAACCGACCGTTGCCTGGCTGTCCAAGAGCCCATTCGACCAGAGCGATCGCTGCAACTACGGCATTACTGTCTGGTGTGCCCCTGCTGGACATCTGCAGGGCTGCTACGTGGAGGTCGATGCAAACCTTCACGAAATTCTACTGCGTCAACGAGGATTCCAGAGAGGAGTCCAAAATGGGCCAAGCAGTGCTGTGCCACCTTTTTGCTTAAAGGTGAGCCTGGTGCAGAGGTAAGATGCCTAATGTTGAGCCTTGCCACCTCCTGTGGCTGTTCATGTGTGTACTGCTATGTATTCTTCATGAGCATGTGAATCCATGCCGGACCCCATGCTGGAGAAAGAAGTTACTTACCTGTAACTGTTCTCCAGCATGGGTCTGGCATGGATTCACATGCGAACCCTCCCGCCTACCCCTCTGCGGCTCTTCTCTTGGTCCTACTGCCACTTTACGTGCTACCAAATCTGAAGATCGCTTCCAGGGGGGGTGGGGGGGCTTAGGTAGAGGGCAGTCATTGGCTGGGGGCAGGATGAACCAGAGACCAGTGATTGGTTGTTAAGAGAAAGTTCAGAAATTGTTTTTTTTTTCTTTACCGCGGATTCCCAGCCTGATGGGGAATATTCATGAACATGTGAATCCATACTGGAGAACAGTTACAAGTTAGTAACTTGTTCTGTATCCCTGCCTGCCAGGAGCGAGTCCTCTTTTCAACCCATCGAAAAGACACCGTAGAAGATGATGCCTATAATTTCCCCGAAACCATCTCCCTTGGTCACAGAGAAGAGGGGGGGCGGGGGGGTGGAACGATGCGTCGCATGCAGGCCCTACGGGGCGGATCCCAACGAGGGAGACTACGAAGAGGACTATGAAGAGCAACAGCGCGTTGAGGGCTTGGAGGACCAGCATAAGCCGCAAACGCCCTCGCCTCCGTCGCTGCAGTGGAATCTCACTGCACTGCATACCTTATGCTCTGAGATGCAGACAAGGATGCCTCTTGCAACGGCAGCCCAATCCACGGCGCCGGGACCATCGGTGGAACCACCATCCAAGAAGAGGAGAGTCCTCCTTTCCACCCTTTGCCTCCTTCGGGACGATGGATGAGACTGATTGGATGAGACAGATCTGGACACAGCAACGACCGTCATGGGCATTGACTATGGTGGTTTTGGGGGGGGGGGGAGAAATCTCCCATCTCCGCCGCCCAGATATTCACCACCCAACGAGATAGGCTCATTCCACGCCATGATCTCGAGGGCCTCGTAGCTGTTCCACCTTGTCCCCGAGGAGATGAGGGTTTCCTTTACCATTGCCGCAAGGTGAAGAGGAAGACCGTATTTTCGATCCCGCTCTTGGGTGACATTTGGGATGAGGGGTTGTCCCTCATGAAGAACCCTTTCTCGGCCCCAGCAAAGAGGGACCATTATGAGAAGAAATACAGGGTGCCGGACTCTGCAGCCAAGTGCTTACGGTCCCGGCTGTCTCCAGACTCTGGTTTCGGCGGCAACCAAGAAGAAATCTTAGGGTGCCTCCTCATTGGCAGCCTAATTCCCCACAACCCCTCCACCCCAGAGAGTGAGGGGAAGAAGTTGGATGCCATGGGGCAAAGGGTTATCACATCAGCAGCGACGGCCATCAAGGCCGCAAACAGCATGCGCCATTGTGGCGTTTTACGACGGGGAGCTTTGGTTCACAATCGCTCCACTCCTGGGCTTCCTTCTCGATGACAAGAGGGCAGAAGCTTTGTAGATCCTACTGGAAGGCGAGGTGGCATCAGACCACGTCATTACTGTGGCTGCAGACATCGCCGACACGGGTTTCTGCCAAATGGGCAACAGTGTTTGCCTTCGGCAGGGCTGTCTTAGGGCCACTCATTTCTGCCAAGATGTTCAGTCGAAGGTGTTGGACATGCCCTTTGGGGACAATTTGGGAAGACTGTGGACAAGTATCTTAAGGCCATCAAGGAGGACACAGACGGCTCGTGCCTTGGGCACGCTTCAGCAACGACGACCGTCCTTTTGGACTTCACAGGGTTCTTCCAAAGGATTCAGGGGAGGTGCTTTGACGTACCGTCAACCTTCCCGCTCGTCGGCCCAGGAGACCTACAGGGACCGTACCTAATCTGTAGGAGGACGTCTTCATCACCGAGGGCCCCAAGACGGCGCTTCTATGTCAAAACAGGATTGAACCGGCCGTGGCATCTGGCCCCTACCCAAGCAACCCGGTGGGAGGCCTGGCTGGTGAACTTCGTCAGCATGTGGAAGACCATCTCCACTGACCGTTGGGTGCTGGACACTCTCGCCCATGGGCACACCTTAGAGTTCCAACGGAAGTGTCCCCATATACCACCAGTGGCTGGCAGGAAAACCACATCCCTCAGCTTCTGCTGAAGGTGTGGGCCATGCTAAAGGGTGCGATGGAGCTTGTCCGGGGTGTACTCTTGTTACTTCCTCGTCAAAAAGACTGGCAGTTGGAAGCCTGTCCGAGAGCCCACTCGACCAGAGTGATTGCTGCAACTACGGTGTTCTTGTCTGGTGTGCCCTTGCTTGACAGCTGCAGGGCTGCTACGTGGAGGTCTACACACACCTTCACGAAGTTTTGAGTCGACAGGGATTCCAGGGAGTAGTGCAGAGTTGGCAAAGCAGCACTGCGCAACCTGTTTGCTTGAAGGTGAGCCTGGTGAGGAGGTAAGAGATGCTTAACGTTGAGCCTTGCCACCTCCCGTGGTTGTGCATCTGTGTACTGCTATGTATTCTTTATTCTTGAGCATGTGAATCCATGCCAGACCCCATGCTGGAAAAGGAACAAGTTACTTACCTGTAACTGAAATGTTTTCCAGCATGTGTCCATATTCAAACCAATCCCTCTCCCCTACCATGTAGGCCTGCCTGCAATCTTCAAACGTGAGACATTGATGGCCTCTATACAACTGGCCCAGTGTGTAGGCCCCCCCCCCCTGCTTTCCAGCAGATAAATCAAATCTTTTCGGTATCCAGATTGCCCGCGCCTGGAAGATGTACAGTAAACGTGGTGGTAGGGGTTATCTTGACTGCTGTTCTCTTCCCAAACTAGGAGATCTGAGACTCCTCCCATCTTACTAAATTTTGTGCGATAATGTTGTGTGCAGGTCTGCATATTTTGCTGTCGGATTATAATTATATTTAAAGGTTCTTGAGGCCTATGAGAAGGGAAGATCTCTTCAAATGTTCAATCACTGTTGTGGAGAATTTTCATTTCTGTGCAAAAATCCTCCCATCTTAGAGACCCCAGCTCTTTTGCTGGACTTTTTACTTTTAACCCTGGAATGAGACCCTTTTCTCACTTATGTTTTTCTACCTAATTTGGATTTTGTTTTCACTGCTTTGGAGTCTGACAAACTCCAGGTGTTTACTTTTTGTATGGTGATGCAGCACCTTCAGTGCAGTGTCTGAGAAATCCTTTAGATTTCTCTTAAGGTTTAAATTCCTTTTTCTTGGGTGAACTACAGTTACCATGAAGAGTAAAGTGAAATTGACTTTACTTTCTCTTTGTAGGTCCAGCACATCCCATTTTATGTGGAGTGCTGGGTGGCAGGGGGGTTACTTAGTAGCCCCTTATCCCACATTCTCATGTAACATTTTTATTTTACCCTCACTACTTTAAATGGCTGGTGGCAGTGGTTTACTTTTTCCTACCATTGTGATTTTCTACCGCAGGCTGAACCCTCAGCTGCAGTACAGTGCCCATGCATGACCATTTTGTCAAAATGGCCACTGTTGCGTCTTTTTTGCCATTTTCAGTTTGTGAGGTCTTTCTTCGGTTTTACTGTGTGGTGAGACAGGTTTTAGCCCTATGTCTTGCCTTTGGTGGGCCTGTCTGGAAGGACAGGATGTGAGGAAGGGTCACGAAACTCCCCTGTCCTTTGACTCTAGGAATGCCTGAATGCAACTAGTCCTGATTGGCTGTCACCCTGCTAGCCTAGGCTGTGCATGAATGGAAGAAACCTTAAAAGGTGAGAGTTTTGGTACTCCAGGCAGTCCACCACTGGGAGAAACACCCAACGAAGAAACCGTGAACGAAGCTTGCTGCAACCTCCTGGACCTTTGTATTGCCCAGTGAAGCCCTGCTGCTGTGCGGAACTCATTTCTCACCTCGACCCAAACTCCGTACGGAACGACTTCTGCCGTTGCTTTAGTGGAACCAGCTAACACCGAGACGAATGCCACTGGACCTCCATTCCCGACTTGCTGTGCCTCTCCGTTGCTTCGGAAGCCCACTGCCAGGGGTCGAGTGTCAGTAGTAGAGTGTAACATCTGCTGCAGAACCAATCCGGCTAGAAGCTCCAGGAGATTCCCAAGAACCCTCTAGAAGCAGGACCATCAGATCCAGAGTCCCCTCACCAGGCTGCAGGACTGAGGGAGCAAAGAGTCCAACCGGTGTCCAAGATCCACAACGGTGCTGTTTGCTAAGCGTTGAAATTTAAGTGCTGCTGAACCAAAAAGAGCCGTAGCTGCCAATGACCTCCCAAGGATCGCTGCAGGAGCCCGCCAGATGTCAAAAATAAAGCTTGCCCTCAAAGAGCAGTTACCTTCTCTAATCAATTTCATTGTGCATCTATCCCCCTGAAAAATCCTTGATGGGGTTGTAGAAAGGTAACAATTACCCACACTCAATGGGTCTCAAACGCTTGATCGAGGTTTAGTTGCATGATTACAGGAGCAGACATCATCCAGGACCATACTAGAAAAGGCTGCAGCCGGTTTTGAAAGCTTTAGGAATGTACAAATAAACCACACCCACTGCTGAGGAACAAAACAAGCTATTACAGATCTATGTGGTGATGCCGATTTGGGTTTTGCCCGGGATTTATACACTGGGTGCAGTTGCTATACATCAGGCCAGTGGCCAGGGTTCGCACTGGCAAACACATTTCACCTGCCTGGGTGATCCTATGGGGCACCAGGCAAGGCTGCCCGTTGTCTGTTATTCATCCTGGCACCCTCCACCCCCCAACTCCGAACCCCCCACCCTAAATCAGCACACAAACCAGCACCCATACAGACCCGAACCCCCACTCAACTCCAAACCCCAACTCGGCACACACAAACATGACCCATACACACCCGAACCCCCACCCCAAATCGGCGCACTCAAGCATGCACCCATACAGAACTGAACCCCCCCACCCCAACACACACATGCACCCATACACGCCCCCAAATCAGCACTCAAGCATGCACCCATACAGACCCAAACCCCCCACCCGCAACTGAGCACACACAAACATGCACCCATACACACCTGAAACCCCCACCCCCAAATCAGCACACACAAACCAGCACCCATACAGACCCGAACCCCAACTCCAAACCCCCACCACCAAACTCGGCTCCCAAACCAGCACCCATACACACCTGAAACCCCCACCCCCAAATCAGCACACAAACCAGCACCCATACAGACCCGAACCCCCAACTCCAAACCCCCACCACCAAACTCGGCTCACAAACCAGCACCCATACACACCCGAACCCCCCCCACCCCAACTCAGCACACACAAACATGCACCCATACAGACCCGAACCCCCACCCCCAACTCGGCACACACTCTCAAGCATGCACCGATACAGACCCGAACCCCCACCCCCAACTCAGCACACACTCTCAAGCATGCACTGATACAGACCCAAACCCCCACCTCAGGACACACAAACATGCACCCATACAGACCCAGAACGCCCACCCCCAAATCAGCACACTCTCAAACAAGCACCCATACAGACCCAAACCCGCCACCCGCCACTCCAAACCGCAGCCCCAAATCAGCACACTCTCAAACATGCACCCATACACACCCGAACCCCCACCCCCCAAATCGGCACACTCAAGCATGCACCCATACAGACCCGAACCCCCACCCCAACTGAGCACACACAAACATGCACCCATACACACCCGAACCCCCCCACCCCCAAATCAGCACACACAAACATGCACCCATACAGACCCAAACCCCCAAACTGAGCACACACAAACATGCACCCATACAGACCCGAACCCCCCCACCCCCAACTGAGCACACACAAACATGCACCCATACAGACCCGAACCCCCACCCCAACTCAGCACTCAAGCATCCATACAGACCCGAACCCCCAACCCGGCACACACATGCACCCATACAGACCCAAACCCCCAAATCAGCACACACATGCACCCATACAGACCCGAAACCCCAACCCCCAAATCAGCATGCACACATACAGACCCTGCATTTCAACATACACCGCACTTACACTCCAAAACAAACATTCATACACATCCGACACCCGCCCCGATCCCCCCCCCCCCCCGCATCTCAACATACACACAAACATACAACAAAACAGACCCGACACACACACAGACCACTTCCCGGAGACGTGCTGGAAGGCAGGTAAGCTGGAAGTCGCTGGAATTGTACTGCGGCTGGCGTGGTCCAAGGCTGAAATGCCTTCCGGCATCAAGCCTTATGGACCACGCCAGCCGTAGTGCTGGCACTCCATTGGTGCAGCACACACTCACTACGTGGCTCGTGTGTGCTGAGCCAATTACGGCCAGTGTTTTGTCCGGCCCGGAAGACAAAAAACACTTTCCTAATGGAGGGCGGCCGATGCTGCTTGCTGGCCGCCCTCCATTAAGAAAGTGTTTGTGCCTCGCGGGCCGGACAAAAGAGCAGGCGGGCCGCAACTGGCCCACGGGCCGTATGTTGTGCACCCATGCTCTCAGGTAATCGTTCATGTCTACGTTTATGGGACCATCGTGATCCAAGGCCCTCGGGCCAATCTCCTCGTTGATAGACGCTTTGCACGCCTCATCAATTTCCTCAAGCTCCTGCTGTCCAGTCTCTCCCTTCAGCTTCCTTGCCTCCCCCTCTGCCTTGGCTACCTTGCCCTCTCCTTCCTCTTCTGCCCCACCTCAGGCTCCTTCTACACCTCTGCAAGGCGTACCTCTGATTTGTACCCCTCCCCGGAAGTCCTTCAAGGATGGAACCTTCTCCATATTGCCACACAACTCTCGCTCAGCTGTCACACTCCTGACATCTGCTGCCTCCTGGAAGAACTTGAACTTGATGTGCTTGGTCTCTCAGAGACATGGTTCGCGGCCAGCTCTCATGAGCTTTGCCGCTCTCCCCAATAGCTGCAAGAGCCTCCCCGCACCCAGACAGAACCGGTCCGGAGGTGGTGTAGCCTGATCTTCCTGGAGTGGATTCCTGCCTGTCATTCCTATGCAGGCCTACTCTTTTGAATGCCTTGGTCTGCAGGCTTTCTCTCTCTCCTGGCCACTATCGTACTGTGGCTATCTTATCGGCCACCTGGTCAGATGTCGTTCCTCTGAGTGGGCTGACCTCCCCTCCTCGACCACTCAACTCCTCATTACAGACTTCAACGCCCATCTGGATGCTTCCTGTCACTCCTCTGGACTCTTTCGTGACCTCTGCAACTTTCTATTCTCCCATCTGGCCTGACTCCCTCTTCAGGACACTGGATGCTCTGATGGCTTCAGACCTCCCCTAATCAATCCCTCCGACCACCCCTCTGAGTGATCACTCTCTCCCTTCCGCCCATCTCTCCATCTCTACCACCCAGGCCAAGCCAACTCCAACACTCCCACCTACCTTCTCGGTCATCCGACCCATGAAGCATATCAGTTGAGGCTTTTGCTATCACTTTCTCCCCCTCCACCTCTGGCTGACTCGCAGCCTGAAAGCCCTTTCAGTGCTCTAATCTTTTATCTCTGATACTCTTGATGCTCTTGCTCCTGTCATGAAGCTCCGCGTGATGCCCAAAGCCAACTACAACTCTTGGTTGGTATGACTCTGACCTAGTTGCCCTTAAACGCAAGTGTAGAGTGGCTGAGAGGGAATGGCGGGCTTTTTGCACACCACTGCCTGCTCCAAAGGCAATACCCGCTCCTTGTCCACACTAAGAAGAGAGCCCATATCCAAGCCAGCGTCTCTGCGGCATCTAACGACGCGGACACTCTTTAAAATCTTGCCAACCCTGCTGCAGTCTCTACCTCTCCTGTCGCCTCCCAGGCCCTCTGCACGGCCCTTGCCTCTAATTTCATCTAACAAAAAAAGGGACATCCTGTCCCCCTCTCGTCTCCTCCCCCTTTTTTGATACCTCTGACCCCGTGCAGCCGCCGCTCCTCCCTTTCTCCTACCCGCGCCCGCCCCCCCCCCCGGTTCTCCTCATACCAGATTTCCAGACTAGGCTGATCTATGAAAGTATTGTCAAGACAGGTTCTTCCCTGTTCATCCAAAACCATAGAGGACTGCATTGACACCCTTGCTCCTGCTCTGGCTGAGCTCTGCAACCACTTCCTTGCCTCTGGAGCCTACCCCTCCCTTCTTCTCAAAGAACCCACAGCTGACCTTTCTTGCCCAGCTATCGTGTGATCTCACTCCTTTCCTGGGCAAATTCCTAGAAAAGTTTGCCATCTCCCAGCTTAATCTTCACACCGATTCTGTTGGTTGTCTCCATGATCAGTCTGGCTTCAGAGCTGGCAGAAGCACGGAACCTCCTCTCCTGAACATCTGTGAAGACCTGCTCTACAACCTCGACTCTGATATCACATCTGTCCTCATCCTCCCATCTATCTTATACCTTTGACACGGTCAACCATGTCATACTGGTCAATCGCCTGCGTGATAATCTGTGTATCGCTGATTAGGCCCTGGCCGACCGCCTTACTCTCCTGACTTTGGCTGTCCTGGCTCGCTAAATACACTCTTCTAATCTATTGACTTTGGTATTGCTTCACACCCATAGGTTGTGGCTTGTGAAACACTGTTACTGCTGGGGAAAGTCTTATCTAGACTTCATGGGAGGATTCAGTTATCCTCACATTTTTCTGAGCAACTGTCCTAACCTTTTTCACTTCCTTTAACCTTTCCTTTCTGCAACTCTGAATCTGCAAAGCATGTTAGTGTAACATAACTGCAAATACTATCCTTATGATTGAAGTCACCTCCGGGTAAGCATATCCAAAGATTCACTGGCTTTATTGATTCTGAAAAGTAATTTCGAAGTTTATTTGTATTGTTACATTTACCTTTTTAAAGTATGCTTATTTAAAACTAATGTTAATTAAATAACTAAATGAAACCTTGAGTGCAAGTGTTACTTGGCTACTTGTATTTATGGATTTCCACTGTACAGCTCCCAACTACCCCTCTTGAGATATGCCTGGCTGCTCAGTCACGCTACCTACTTGTGCAGTATAGACCTATACCAAAATGTGGCTTACCTAATATCAACCAGATAAATCTTTTATAGTCTCGTTTGACTGCACCAATTCTTAACTAACAGTAGTCCTTTCATGACAGCCAACCACCCAGTTTGAACTTTATCCGCACAGGCAGACTGGAAGAAAAAGGGCTGCAAAGTTCTGTACTTCGCTCCCTGTCTTCAGACACTCTGTAGCCTTGGCAGGGAATACACAGGATTCCCGCCAAAGATCAGAATCTCCCAAGAATTTCCCACCCTTGAGGTTGGGGAAGGACCAAGAAAGGAAAAACGCTAAAATGGCAACAAGACTGCCATTTTGGTGAAATGGGCACCCATGGATGTGGAAGCAGCCCGCGGTAAAGATGTACCAAATAGGTAAAAAGGCTCACTGCCACCAGCCATTGGATGTACGTTTGTCCTTGTAACACAAATTAAATTTAAAATGAGAAAGGGGATGCTAATCTCCCCAGCACTCCACATAAGGTTGGGGGGGGGGGGAGGTGTAGAGGGTGCTGGTCTCACCTAATAAAATGTAAAAGGTATCCAAAGATCCATTCTACTTTTGGGAACTGTAGTGCTCACAAGGTTAGCCAGAGAAAGTTAAAAGCGGAGCCCCAAGGGCAACCCAGCAACAATAGGCACTTATTGCCAAAAGGTTGTCGGAGGACAACTTTTTTATAAGACACTATGGAGTCTGAAAAATGACTAGGGGGAAAAAGGTTCCCACTCACAGGTATAAGGCAAAATTACCCACCAGTAAAAGCAAAACATTTGCGGTTAACACGGGTTGGGAAGATTTATCATTGCTATGAAAAGCTTATCTAACAGAAGGGTCAGCACAGCCGCAGTAGCTCAGCAGGCATCTTCGGTCGCTGGAACTAGCTACTAGAGTTTTTCTTCCCTTCTTACTCATTGGATTACGTTCCAGTGGTAGACCTGTCTTCAGCCTCAGGATCCAAGCCATTTATCCAGGAACAGAGCCAATTGGCACTCAAGCTACATTTTGGGGGGTGGCGGGCCTTTGAAATCAGCCGTCCAGTTGGAACTGGTTCCAGGCAGGCATGCCAGAAGACCAAGAACTGCAGAGTTTTGGACTCCTTCCTAGTTACCAGTCTTCAGACACTGGTTTCCTGCCGAAGACCAAAGTCACGCTAGATCGCCCTCCTCCAACACCCCCTAACCCCCCACAGGATGGCAGAAGGATAACCAAGAGCTCTGTCAAAAGAATTCAGCCGCCATTTTGGGTTAATGGTGGCCCTTCTGTGCATTAATGGGGCTTTGCACACCATCTGCAGGTAGAAATAACACGTCTGTAGAACATCTCCACTGCCACCAGCCATTCAGGTATGCTTGTCCTCTAACAAAATTGTTACAGGAGAAGGGGGGATACAGTGTAATCAGCACCCCCACCTTATGTGAAGGGATAAAAAGTATCCCTCTACTTTTTGGGAACAGTGGTTCACACAAGGAGAATAAAAGAAAACGCAAAGGGCTCCCAGCAGCATTGAAAGTGCTGTGTGCTTCAAAAATAAAATGGATGCCTTAGAAAACATGGAGGAAAACCTGACTCCATAAAGTACAAAAATGTGCTAGGGTTCTGATGGAGCAAAAGTGTGGGTGGAAAAAGATTTCCACTTACTCGGGAGAAAATACCAAAAATTCCTGAGTCCAGCAAAAATTGATCAGGTTCTCACAGGTGAAGATTTGGCATAGAAATGAGACTTTCCAACAATAGCTATTTTTTCAAATTATTTTATTTGTTGTGTTTTTAATTTGTTAGACTTGTGGAATGATTAGAGGTTTCGGCTAAAAAGACATTGTTTGAAAATATCCTTTAGTTACGATGCATCTCAATGATGGTGCCCTCCCAGTCCCAATATATACTACCTCTGGAATGTAGTGCTCTTCTCATTGCTATCTTTGTTTTGACTGTTTCAGATCGCTTGTTAATACCTCAATGCATCCACATGAAGTTAAAAGGCAGTGGACGTGTGCTGTTTCAGGACGCTTTCTGCGGTGCTTACTTTACTTTTGCCATTTCCAGAGAAGGTCAGGTCTACGGCTTCGGACTTGCAAACTACCACCAGCTTGGTGAGCAGCAAAAAGTCCACCCACCCTATTCCGATAGCATGCTTCAATTAGAGATCCTTGCTAGGATGCAGTACTGTGAGACTTACTCAACATACATTTCATTTTACCTTGGATTTGAGTTTTTGTTTACAAGGCTCCGATGTTGTGTTTTTGTTTTCTTGGGTGAAGTTTAATCCGGGGAGCAAGTAAACCCTGCTCTGCTTGTGAGGTTTTTGCATAATCTATACACATGATAGTGGATTCTCCATAGGTTATTGATTGTTTGTAGGCTTGCCTGTCCTATTTGATTGTACAATTGTTCTTCCTAATCCCTGCTTGTAGTTTTTGTTCCCAGCACAGTTTACGATTGCTTATTTATACCAGTCTTGCTTTTTTCGTTTGACAGGCACTAAAAGCACCAGCTCTTGCTTTTCCCCACAAAACCTGTCAACGTTCAAGAACTCCACAAAGTCTTGGGTTGGCTTCTCTGGAGGCCAGCACCACACTGTGTGTCTGGATTCTGAAGGTGAGTAGACCCTTGCTGTGAATATACAGATCTGCATCTGTCCTGGAATTCTAAAGTCTGCGGAGTTGGGCAAGCCAGACTGTTTGGAGGCAGAGGCTTCTCGTCCATTGTTAAATCCTTTGTATCTTCCCCCTTTCCCAGCCACCTTCACATCACCCCATTAAAGCAAATTTTAAGCCAGGCCAAAGACTGCTGCAGTGTATCCTGGTCAATCGGAAACCTCTTGCTGAGGACTAGTGGTGCAATAAGTTTCTTTTCTCATCCACTTTCTAAAAGTCACCCTAAAGTTCTATGACCTGGTCCTGCCAAAATTGATTCTTCTCTCCTACCCTCTGCTTTTAACAGGTCGAGCATACAGCCTGGGTCGTGCAGAGTATGGACGGCTGGGCCTTGGTGAGGGAGCTGAAGAGAAGAGCGAACCCACATTAATTTCTGGGTTACCTAGTGTGTCGTCTGTGGCATGTGGTGCATCCGTTAGCTATGCAGTCACCACAGATGGTAAGATGACAAAGTGCATGCAGTTTCCTTTTTGTTAATTTTATTTTTCAGAAGCGGTTGTTGGGGTATTTTAACCATCTTGAAGTGCCATCTGCATGCTGGGCTTTTGGTGACTATTTTCTTGGGGTCCATGAGTTTCTTTGTAAATTTTTCAGATGGTAGCAGGATACATTGCAGTCCTACTGGGTGGAACATCAGGAAAAGTGTATGTGGCAGGGGGTCTTCAGTTGAAGTCCCACTGAACTCAAGTAAAAATAAGACAAAGTAACAACTTTAGGGGCCCCACAAAGTGGGTCCTGAGAATTTCAACAGCTGGTATGCCCTGACTGAAAGGATGGTGGGATAGTGTCACATAACTGTGCCCCCATTTCCCTTTAAAGAAATAAAATTATCAACCAGGAGGGGAAAATGTTAGTTGGGTTAAGTGTGATCTGGAGTGTCAAGAATAGCTTGCTGCTATGAGTTTAATATGTAGTAGGTGGGTTTGGCAGAATCTGATTCAGCGGTGAAGGCAAAGAGTCCTTCTAATATGTAAGATGAGTGAGAGTCCTCTATAGGGAGATTGAGATGTTTTTTTGGTAAGATGATAGTGTGAAATCCATGGTTTGGGGTGAATGGAGGGACCGAGTTGGCAGGATAGTCTAACTGGGAAGCTAGTGCAGTATTTATTTTAGAAACGCTCTATGGATTAGGGAGGAGGTAACTGCAGGAATATAACTTGGTTCAATTACCTGACCAGGTCTAGATGACGGGCGGGTTGCAGTTTGTCTGTTTCAGCTCAATCACTTGAGGGTTGAAATTTAATAGATGAGGGAGGTGGAAGTGAGTTGGGGTGTGGGAGATAGGGGAGCTTGTGGGGGGGGGGATAGGGGAGCTTGTGGGGGAGCGGGAGTAGGTGGTAGCAGAGATGAGTGGGCGGTAAGATGGTGAAGCATCAACTGAGACTAGGAGCTGAGTGGCGGAAGGATCCATGTGGGGAAAGATGGTGGTTGGTCAGCCTTAAAGCTGATCAGAGGATAGCTGCAGTTGGTGGACCTTGGTCCAGTTTGCCCATTATGGGCAGTACCTCCTTTTGGTAGTGGCAAGATCTGTGAAGTTGAGGGTTGCAGGTAGTAGGTGGGGTGAAAGGTCAGATCAAGCTATGCTCAAAGGAGGAAGAGGAGACATGTGTGGGGGATGAATGAGGAGCTGATGCTGTCTTTGCGGACAGTCAGTCTTTTTAAAAACTTTTTTTTATAAATCCATTGTAAATTGAGAATGGGTGAATGTAGCAAAGTCTGAGTAGAGGGCAGCCATTGTGTCATGAGTGGCAATCAGTGTTTTGGCGATGGTCAAAATACTTTAGGGGGGACATGAGTTGGAAGTTTTCATTAAGTGGGATTGGTCTTCCAGAGGCCCAGAGTAAGCACATTAGTGAATGGTAAGAGGGGTTTAAATGGGGGTAGATGTGTTTGGAGTGGTGCTTATGGCGGAACGTTCAGGTTGTGGGAGTATGCAGCTAAAAGGGGAGGACAAGCGGTAGATTGGTGTACATGGGGTGAGTGAAGACCCCTATGGAGGGTGGGGGTGGAAGAGGGATGTTCCCAGGAGCAGCATAAAGCTGTTGGAGGTTTGTTTGGTAGTGGTGCAGTGGATGGTAGAGAGTACATTGGATGGTAGAGAGTACATTGGATGGTAGAGAGTACATTGGATGGTGGTTGCTTACGTTGGAATGTTGGTGTTGCAAGAAGTATGGTGAGGAGCCGAAGGCCCAAATTGGTGAACTGGTGATGCCTTTGTCTTACCCGTCCTAGGCTGTTGCAGTCGGATTTTACAAGAGTTTTCCAGAACCATCAACTTTTTTTTTTTTGGCTTTTGCCTTAAAAGTGCCCATGCAAATACATTGCATGCTTGGATAGAGACACCAAGTTAAGGACACCAAGAGAAAGTGCTAAAATACTGCATTGTAGTCATTTCTTTAGTGCCATTTTCTATTTGTGTGGGCACGGTGCACTTTGTGGTTGGAACACCTGGGGGGGGGGGGGGGGACTTAAGTCCAGGTATGGGGAAACTTTCTGAGAGTAGACTAAGTTGCGTGTGTGCATTTGGCTCCTGTTGGGTTTTAGGGCCGTTTTGGCTCCATTGAGCAACACAAGTGGTCAGGTACATCAGAGTGTGCTGTGTGTTAATGATGGGGCGCTAGTACAGGAGGCTGTGTACCCGCCTAGACCGAATTTGTCACAGGTTGTTGCTGTATCCTAATAGCAGAGGTGTTGAGGCAAGTCTGGCGTTTCAGTGCGATGAATTGGTCATGGCCGTAGCTGCATTCTAGAGTGCCTGGTGGGTGAGCTGTGTCTGTGGCAGATGACCACAATAGTGGCGCGTTTATACATGTCAAACTCGGACTGAGTTTCTTTGTCACTGTGACTGATCTCTGCCACTATGGGCCAGCTAGTTACCCATGGCGATGGGTGTTTGGTAAGACTTGATGTAGTAAACCTGTGAGACTACACAACCCTTATCTACTTGCTATTTGGTAACCCACCATTTGGTATAGGGCTCTTCTGCACAGGTTGGTAGTGTGACTGAGCAGCCAGGCCCATCTCAAGAGGGGTAAATGTGAGCTGTAGAGCTATAGCAATAACATTCGCAAATACAAGTAGCACTTACACTCAAGGTTTCAGTTATTTATATAGCATACATTTTTAAAAAGGGTTCTTTAAAAAGGAAGATATGTAACCATATACTTTAAAAATACTGTTCCAGAATCAGCACTAGTTGGTTGATACTTTTTTTTTTACACACTTCCTACACCCAGAGGTGATTTCATCCACAAGCACAGGAATGGCATTTATATATCACTAGTTATACTAGATTCTGAGGTTGCATAAAGGAAAGTAAGGAAAAAAGTTAAACAGGTTCTCGGGGCATGTGAGTATACTTAAATCTTCCAATGAAGACTAAATAAGTCTTTCCCAGCAAGAACAGTCTAAAACAAGTTGCCACCTATGAGGGACAGACATATCATTCAATGGACTAGAGTCTGCAGGGAGCCAGGACAGGCAAAGTTAATTGGAGCACAGTCTATGGAACTGAGCCATTTCTTAGATAATAAGTCTTGCACAAAGTTAGAGAATCGCTTGTAGGGTCACAAGCTGTTAAGCTTGTGAAAAGCAGAGTTGGAATGAACTGTAAGGTAAGCCAATGCAAGTCTCAACTAAGAAAAGCACAGTTCAATAAGACTGAGGTAAGTACCCCAAGTCTAACAATACCTTTGGTTTGAAGAAGAGTGGTCCAGCTGGATTCTGTCCTGTTGCAGCGATGAAGATCCTTGGTTCCTGATCCTCAGTGGTGGGGACAAGAGGGAGGACGTCTGGAGGACTCCTGCGGCAGCAATTTAGAGGTCGTCGGCAGCTACAGGCTCTTTTTGGATCAGCTGCGCACGGTAAACAAACAGCACCACCGTGGATCTCGGATACTGGTTGGGCTTTCTGCACTTTGGTGAGGGGACTCTAGCTCTGGTGGTCCTGCCATTCATGCACAGCCTAGGACAGCCAGCCAATCGGGACTGGTTGCATTCATGTACTCTGACAAAGAGCAGGGTAGTCTTTCGAGAACCACCTCCACATCCTGCCTTTCCAGACACACTGGTGCCAGAGGCGGGTTTCAAGACTGAAGCCCGCCAAAGGCAGAATGAACGAAGGGCTCAAACCTGGCTTGGCATGCAGAGTAAAACCCAAGAAAGACCTCCCAAACAGAAAATGGTGAAAAAAGGCTGGGGCCATTTTGACAATGGTCACCCATGGGTGCTATACTGCAGCTGAGGATTCAGCCTGTGGTAGAAAAGCAAATGGTAGGAAAAATAAACCACTGCCATGAGCCATTTAAAGTAGCAAGTAACATAAAAATGTTACATGAGAAAGCAGTAAAAGGGGCTACTAAGTAACACCCCCGAGCACTCCACATAAAATGGGGTGTACTGGACCTCCAAAGAGAAAAGGTAAATAAAGTCAATTTCACTATACTATTCTTGGCAACTGTAGTTCACACAAGAAAAGGTATTTAAATCTTAGAGAAATCTAAAGGATTTCAGTCACTGCACTGAAGGTGCTGTCGCCATACAAGAAGTAGATGCCTATGGAGTGTCAGACTCCAAGAATCAAGAATAGTTAAAACGCAAAATCCAAATCGGGTTCAAACACATTAGTGATCAAAAGGTCTCCCTAACTACAGGGTTACAATGTCCAGCAAGCGAGTTGGGGGTCTCTAAGGTTGAAGGGAATTACCACCGAAATGAGAATTATCCCGAACACTCATAACTCCCCTCCCCCCCCTCCGAACTACACCCCTGCCCCCCTGGACTATGATTCTACTAATCCATTTGCTCATACTGAGAGACATCAGCATTTTGGTGATTACCCCCTGACCTGTGTTCTATGGTAAAATCAAACCCTTGAAGGCTGACCAACAATTTTGGATTTGCCCCTTAATTGCATTAACCATCTCGAGGGTTGGTGGTCTGTCTGAAAAATGAAAGTAGAACCACACAAGCATGGCCTAAACTTTTTCATAGACCACACAATGGTAAAACATTCACGGTCTATGGTTGGCCACCTTGTCTCAGTCCTTCAGGTTCCTACTGAGGAGGCAGATGGCCTTTCTCATCCAGTTGGCTCAAAACTGCACCTATCTCCGTTAGAAGCATCTGTTTGTACAATGAAGGATTGGTTGTAGTCGGGAGCTCAAGACTGAGCTTGACCAAAGGGCTTTCTTCAGCCCTTCAAAGGCCTTGGTGCACTCCTCATTCCATTTGACTTTCTTGGGGAATTTGGGTGAGATCACTGCATTTACTGGAGAAGCTATGGACCCATAGTTCTCTGATCATGTAATACCCAGCGAGACTTAGAAATGCTCTGACTTGGGTCTTAGTAGTAGGGGTGGCCCAGTCTTGTACAGCTTGTACTTTGCTAGGCAATGGCCCTATTTCACATTCTCCTATCATGTTCAAGGTAGACCACTAGACCACTTAACTCTGACCCATTTGACATTTACTAGACTTTATGGTCAGATGGGCCTGTCCCAGCAACTGCAAAAGATATCCTAGGTGTTGGAGATGCTCTTCCCAAGTAGGGCTGAACACTGCAATGTCATCCAAGTATGACATGCAGAAGTCCTCCAACACATTCAGAACTTGATTCCCCATCCTCAGAAATGTAGCTGGTGCATTTAGTCCAAAAGGCATAACCTTAAACTGGTAAAGGCCTCCTGGGGTGGAAAATGGTTTTCTCCTTTCGCATGGTCTGTCGGAGCCATTTGCCAATATCCTGAGGTTAGGTCAAATGTACTAAGGAACTTGGCTGAACCAGGTTTGGTCACCAGCTAATCTCTCCTGGGTAAAGGATGGGCATCGGCAGTGGTGACTGCATTAAGAGCTCTATAGTCCACACAGACTCAACTTTGGTTCCTGCTTTTGGCACTGGTACAACTGGACTAGCCCATGGACTGTAGATGGCTCCAATAATATGTGGAATCTGACATTCTGAAACCCCTGCTTTTGACAGGGAGACTGTCACAAGTGAGTTTATCATGCTGGCCCCAAGGGGTCAAGACTGGTGTCAGTGAAAACAGGGAGGCAAACTGATTCAACAGAGCCTTGCACTCCTGTTGTGCAGAGTCAAATCTGAAGTTTCACTTCTTCAATGGTTGTCCCCTGAGATCAGGTAGAGGCTCCCTCTCCTCCTGATCAGAAGCTAGTAGCAAAGCTCATAGTTCTGGTCTGGAAACGCAGGCATTCAGACGGTTAGTGATATAGGCCCTAGGGCAGCGGTCTTCAAACTTTTTTGGCCTGGGCCCCACTTGAGCAAAATGTAGGCAGGCCGGGCCCCCCGCCCCAAAGGCCAAATGGATACTATGCACAAATGGCTATGTATTATTGCGCGTGTCGTGACAGGCTTGCTAGAATCTGTAGAGCTGATGCCCATTCCACAGACCCTCACCAGGAGTTCCTGCTCAACCCTAGATTCACAGCTGAGAACCCTAAGGAAGGCAAAGGGGTAGTGGATAAAATAACTAGATACAGTAGACTCCCAACCTTCTGGCCTGTCTCTGGTACCTGTAGATTAACATATACACCTAGTTACATAAGCACAGTGTAGAACAAGTGTACTAGTGTTATATCGTTGGCTAATAAATTGGTTACCTGTTCTTCCTCTGCTGTTAGCTTAGAGGAATAATATTGACTAGTTTGAATACTTCCTAAAATGACTACTCAGCTTCAACTAATTTGAACTAACACGAGTTCCATCACTAGTCTTTTCTTGAAACTATCGCCTATTCGTTACTTTCTGCATTTTATATTTCTTTAGGAAATATCTTATCCTTAAATGCTGTTGAAAAACTGATTCTTTTGATTAATGGCAATTGTAGACTGTAAGCAATGTCTCTTCATTTACATGCAGTTGTAAATTAGAGTTATGCTTTACTATTGATTACTCTTTACACGAGTTTAAAACTGTAGTTCAGCAAGTATAAAGGAATTTGAGATTCTCTCATGGATAGCGTAGTCTTTCTATATCCTTGAATTGAATTCCCCCTACTAAGATTGACGAGCGAGCTCGCTGAAATAATTCTTGAGTATTAAATCCGCGCCGTCGCATCCATAAGGTAACGTGCACCATTTAATGTCTCGCGACACACACGCTGATTTAGCCCAAAGCCACACAATGCGGGTCTGTTTACAAGGACCCGCACCTGTGATTGCGTGCAGATCGATCTCACTTGCATATGAAATTCTACACTGGTTTCCTTTTACAGTTTAACTCGCTGTGCCTCTGCCATCTGTAACGGACACAGGCCTGAGATTGCTGTGCAGTCTCTTTACTCACACGCTGGGAACACGACACCCTTCAACAGTTTCACTGCTGCGTCATTCAATAAATACTTTTCTTGTGCCGCTCTTTGTATTGATTTAATGTTGGCGTCTTTAAGGATTATTGCTGCGCCACAGTAAAAAAGCTGTTACACATGCGCTGCACACACTTGAAGAACAGCACAGATTATCTTGCACATGACCCGCTTGGCCAAACCTTTAACATTAACTTATTTGCATTTAACTAGGAAGATAGCGGCTCTGCTTTGATACTCTCGGCATATTTTCTCGAGTTTTACTTGCTGTTCTTTCCTTAATAGAATTTCTGCATGAACTGCTACATTCAGTTTAGATTTCAAACATTGACTGTCAAAATGAAATGCTACCACCTGTGGTCTTCTAAGATATTAAATCTCATTGCTGCTGATGTCTTTTTACTTTTCGGGAGGGATGGGGGGGGTTCAGGACTCTGGATTGGGCCTCAATTAAGGAACTATAAGTTACACAACCTGTCAGTCTCTCTGGATGAAAGGCAGTTATAGAACCCTGTGCTCAAGCCAAGTACGCTAGGCTATTCTGCCAACCAACCAGATCAGCCCATGTTAGCTTGGGTGAGCCTGTAATGCTTATCCCTATGCATTGATGCAAAACACCCTCCTATTATATGAAACACCACAGGCCAGCCATGACGGTGTGACTTCACCACACCCTACTCCCGTTATACTGCTCCCATCAAAGTCGCTGGGCTCCCTAATCACACGCCTACTCGGTCCCGGTGCTCTCCCCACCCCACAGACCCTGGGCTCCCCACCCCGTTCCCAGCACAGACCGAGGGCTAGTGGCAGTGGAGGGGCATAAATAATTCTCACAAAAATGCCATAGCGACTAAGCCAATCAATGGGGGTGCGTGGGGGGGTTTTCCCCCGGTGATATATGTATTTTTTGAAATAACAGGTTAAAATGTTGCATTTTAGAGCATAAAAAGCCAAACAGTTTGCAACTGGCGCTGGGCAGCCAAGGGGTGGGCGTGGGGGGGGACATGGTATTTTTGACTGGACATCTACAATAGATATCCAGTAGAAATACCATCCCTGTCCTCTAGACTTCAAAGCGCCTCAGGAGAGCCGAGTTTAGTAGGTTGGTAGGAGTTTGTGTGCCTTGTTGTACAACCCCCCCTCCACTTACCAAAATCAGCTCAACGGACCAAAACACACAAATTGACACAGCAATCACTCATACAAGCACCCATCACCGTACATTCACGCGTAACACAAGCATACACACATTTAAATAAACAATAAATTAACATAAAGGTACCTTCTGCCGGGGCCTGCGCGTGGGTGCTGCAGGTTGCTCTGTTCGTATGTGCGAGGAGGCACAGGAGCTCCCCCTCGCACATAGACATGCAGTGACCCAGCCAGCATCTCCAATAAGCTATGCAAGACTGGCGAGGCAAAATGCCCCCAGCGTTGCATGACTTAAGTGTCCATGTGCGGCTGGGGAACCGATCTGTCCAAGGGAAACATTGTTTCCTTTGGACAGTTCAGCCAGCCCAGGCGCACTCCCTCAGCTGGACAAAGCAGCTGAGGGAGTGCTCAGTGTTTCACTGGGCTGGCTCCATGGCTCCTCCATAATGGGTGAGGGGACCACTGAGTGGATATCCCCTCACCCATTATGGATGAGCTGCCAGGGTCGGACTGGCCTATAAGGAAATAGGCTGATGCCCGTACCAAAAAATGCTAGTGTAGGCCACTCAAAATGGGCCATTTTCTTGGCCAATGTGGGCCAGTTTGAGTTATGCAGCCAGTAGTTTTGACCATTGTTGGTGAATATTCTTCATCACAATTTGCTTACATTTTAACAAAAAATAACCTTGTGTACTAACAGTCTGACAAAAGGAATGTCTTAGGCACTTTTTCATCGGTGCCTAAGACAGTCCTATGGTCTAGTCCGACCATGTGAGCCGCCCCTGCCCATTTCCTCCAACCTCTGCCCTAGGGGCCTCCTTGGGTTTGCCAAAGTCCATTAAATTGACCTCTCCAGGTTTACCCACAATCGTGAAGGGTTCATTCCATTTGTCCTGTAAGGCCGAGGGCCTTATAGGTACCATCACCAAGACAAGCTGGTCTGGAGTAAACTCGACCATGTTGGCCTTTTGGTCATGCCAGAGCCTGACCTGCTTTCAGGTTTTCTGAAACATCTGTTGTCGTGCCATAATCCGTGCCATCCTCTTCCTGAGGCCTAGCACACTCTGTGACTCTAACTGGCTGTAGGGAAGGAGCACTCTCCAACCCTTCCTTGATCAGGGCCAAAGGGCCTCTGACTGGATGACCAAAAAGAAGTTCAAAAGAGCTTAACGCAACCCCCTGCTTGAGGGACTTCTCTATAAGCAAAGAGAAGGCATGGCAGTAGAAGGGTCCACTTTCTTTAAGGGGTTCTTCTAAAGCACCTATCATGCTCTTCATAGTTCTGTTAAACCGCTCCACCAACTTATTGGTTTTGGGGGTGGTAGTCTGTTGTGAACTTGTAAGTCACTCCACAGTTCTTCCACATGGACTGCATGTAGTGTAACACATAAAATGTGATCCCCTGTCAGAAATGACTGACTTAGGAATACCTACCCTGGTATAAATACCCAGGAGGGCTTTAGCCACTGCTTGAGCAGTAACCGTTCTCATAGGTATGGCTTCAGGATACCTGGTAGAATGGTCTACCACAACCAGTATAAATCGGTTGCCTGAAAGTTTGAGGGTCTAGGGGACCAACATTGTCAATCACCCCCCTCTCAAAAGGGACTCCCGCCACAGGGAGGGGCTCTAAAGGTGCCACATTCGTGGATCCACTCTTGCCAGAAGTCTGACAAGTGTGGCAGCTCTTACAGAATTTCTCTACATCAGCCCCCATCTTGGGCCAGTAGAAGTACAGAGAACCTCTTTGTCCTTGAAACTTAAGTGGCCAGCCAGAGGAATCTCATGTGCCAACTGTAAGGACTGCTCTCGCCACCCGGGGCACCAACAGTCTCCTGTAGTCCCCTGGAGTAGACTCAGTTGGTTCACTGTACAGGAGGCCATCCTCCCAGGCTTATGCTTCCCTGGCTCTTGCCCTTCCAGCTGGGAAGCTGTCCGCTGGTGAGACCTTCTAAAGGGTCACTCTTTGTCCTCTGGAAGTCTGCCCTAGAGGGTCCACCATCTGCAAGTAGTCTGCAGCTCAGGATGCTCTCTAGGATCCATATCGCAGGGAAGGTTTTTCTTCCAGCTCTCACCAGTAGCTGTCTCTATTGAGTTTGGTTGGTGGTCCTACTCAGCCAGGGAAGGGGTCACTGGGGTGACCTGGGACAGTCCTCTTGGGGGTGTCCCTGTCCTGTGAACAGGTTTAGGTTTGTTTCTCCCAGATATTTTGGATTTCTCCTTTCTTTCTTTTTCTTGGAAATAGATGGGTGGCCTTCCTGTGGACTGGAGGTATTGGAAATCTCAACCTCAAACAGTCGCTCGAGGTTGCTTCTCTGGCCAGTCTTGTTTGTTCCTGCTTCTTTTTGCTGGGAGACCTGGGGGTACTAGATACAACTCCAAGAGTTGTCAAATTTCCCAACAGGATTCTCCATGGCACTTCATTCTGTACACTAACATGAATTCTAACAGTCATTATTGCACTGAACGAGAACTGGCAGAATAGAAACAATTTGGCCTCCTGCATGGTTAGTGGGACCTTGGGTGCCTTAGCTACATCCTCGGGTTTGAAAAAAACGTTCATCTACCACTAATGCTTGCACCACCCAATGTCTCTGACAGGGGTCTCCTGATCATTTACAAGAACACTGTCCTAATCTTTTCTGGTATGGAGTTGTACACATCCACATTCTGTTCCTCCAGGGACACTAATGAAACTCTGGCTTGAACTCCAATGGGGTCTTCAGCCAGTAATTGAATGTATGCCCTTGCCATTTGGGCTTCTCCCTCGGGGATGAAGGCTGCGGAGGCAGTGTGGACCCCTGAAGGTTTACCCTTGTATCTGGGAATCCACTTTAACATGATCTACAGACCCACCTACAAAACATTTCCCAAATGTTCTCTGGAATGGAGGTTTGACGACCTCCCTCTGGTTTT
Organism: Ambystoma mexicanum; assembly: GCF_040938575.1. Taxonomy (NCBI): domain Eukaryota; kingdom Metazoa; phylum Chordata; class Amphibia; order Caudata; family Ambystomatidae; genus Ambystoma; species Ambystoma mexicanum. The sequence continues at coordinate 236,071,309 of NC_090934.1, forward strand.
TCACCAGAGGTTTCACTAGACTTACCAGGTTTGCCATGGAATTTGCCCTTTATGTTCGTGGCACTCTTTTGGATGGTTGAAATTAGAATTATTTTCCTTCTTGCTTGTGCTACTTCCCCGCTTCATTCTTGCGAGTTGCACCATGATCCTTGAGTGGCCCTGTTGGCTACCCCTAAGTTGGCAGCATGTGCTAGCTTTTTGGGGATCAATCTCTTGTCAGCCAAGTGCTGTCTCGGCTCAGGAGAGCAGGCATCAAGAGATTCTAACAAGATTCCTCATTCCTTGGAAGGAGTTTACCCTGTACCCCTTAACCCAAACATTCACATACCCAGATGCCCCCTACCATCGGTCTTTTTGAGGGTCCTAATCCTCGTTAAGGTGCCGAGAAGGAATTTTCCCAAATCTGGCTACTAATGCCAGCTTTACTGATTCATAATCCTTTCTCTCAATGGCACACAACTCCCTTACAGCATCACAGCCATTAGGGTGGGGGCCTAGAAATGAGGCATTGAATTAAATCATTCCCACTTATTCCTTGAAGACCATGGGTGTATTCAAACGTATCCAACCAGTCCAACACATCAAGTTCAGGATCATACATACTCGCTGCCTCTTTGGGCAGGCGAGGCCTCTTGGGACTAGAAGACCTAGAGTACCCTGAAAGGGAAGCCGAATCAAGGGACCTTCTCGTACCCATTTCATGTAGCATCTTTCTTAGTTTCACCTTGTGATGTTTGGCTTCAGCTTGGGCATTTCTGTTCTAGACCTGCACCCAGCGAACAAGTTCATAAAGCCCTAGAAGTTACGCATGGTAACACTGCAAGAGGTGATCCCATTGCTAAAACAGGGGGACTTCATGACAACTTTGGATATGAAAGATGCATACTTTCATATTTCAATGCTGCCAGCGCACAGAAAATTCCTAAGGTTGGTGATTCAGGACCAACCCTACCAGTTCAAGGTACTCCCCTTCGGCATAGCCTCGGCGCCAAGGGTGTTTACCAAGGTCCTGGCAGCGGCACACCTGCGCAGACTTCAGTTCCAGTTTACCCTTACCTCGACGATTGGCTCCTCACGGGGGACTCGTGCGACATTTGTTTTTCAAACACCCAAAAAACAGTGGACCTACTGTTCAGCCTGGGATTTTCTATCAACGAAAAGAAATCCAGCTTAGTCCCCAGCCAAGTAAAACGGTTCCTGGGGGCTGTAATGCGTACGGAAGACAGTCTAGTCTTCCCTTCCAGCGAGAGGGTTCAGGACATGCTCTCAGGTTCCTCAGTATGTAGCCAGTCGAGAGGTGACGGTATGCAAAGCTATGCGTTTGCTTGGAATGATGGCGTCATGCATATACTTGGTTCCCCACGCGTGGCTGCGCATGCGTCCCATGCAAGAATGGCTCAACAGCCAGTGGCGTCAGGCCAGCGGACAATGGGAAGGTCGGTTGGTTGTCTCGCCAGCCCTCATTCTCTCTATGCAGTGGTGGTCGAGGGAGAACCTCTTGAAGGGGAAAACCTTCACCGCCCCTGCAGTGGAAGCCACTCACGACAGACTCATCTCTCACGGGGTGGAGGCGGGGGGCGCCCCCCAACCCCACCTGCTTCAGCAGACGGCGCACGGAGTGTGGTCCCCTCAGGTAGCGTCCAACCATATAAACCTACTGGAGCTACTAGCAGTGTTCAAAGCATTGAAAGCCTTTCAGGAGCAACTGTAAGGGAAGACAGTGCTGGTCCTAACCGACAGCACAACAGCAATGTATTAACTGAACAAACAGGGGGGCACTCACTCTCCAGGGCTATCCAAGCTGTCCCAAAACATCTCGATATGGGCTCTCAAACACAAGATGTTCCTGATATCCTAACATGTTCCAGGGGAACTCAATCTTCTGGCAGACATACTCAGCAGAGATTTTCCTCTGCCAGAAGAGTACGAATGGCGACTGCACGAAGACATTGTATCCAACGTCTTCGCAGAATGGGGGTTTCCAGAGATCGACCTGTTTGCTACTCAGGAGAACACCCAATGCCAAGATTCCGCCTCCAGGTACCCTCAGAACGGATCCAAGGGGGAACGGTCTCTGGATAACTTGGTCGGGGAAATTTGTCTACGCTTTTCCCCCCGACTCCCCTTATGAACAAGATAGTACACAAGATGCACCAGGAACCAGTCACCATGATTCTGGTGGCTCCCATGTGGGCCTGCCAACCTTGGTTTGCGCACCTGATTGAAATGTCCCTCTCCTCACCAGTCAAGCTGCCTTGCCCGTACAACAAGTCTCAGGACAGGGGGGGGGACTCTGCACCTATGCCCACAAACTCTGAACTTAGCAGCCTGACTCCTGAGGTCTTTGGACATCTGCAACGCCTTCAGAGAAGCATGGACATACTGAGGGAGGCAAAGCCTAACACACGTTATTGCTATGCTAGCAAATGGAAACGTTTTGTCATCTGGTGCATTTCCAAAGGCGTCAATCCCACCGATTGCTCGCCTTCACACATTGTGTTATATCTAACCCATCTATTTGATTCTGGGTTAGTCTTCAATTCCTTAAAGGTTCACCTAGCGACATTGTCGGCTTCTCCAGCATGGGGTCTGGCATGGATTCTGACATGCTCATGAATATTCCACGTTGTCAGGCTGGGAGTCCTCGGTAAAGAAAAAATCGGTATCAGTTTCTTTCTGATCTGTCTTTCTTAGTAGTAACCAATCACTGATCTCTGGGTCATACTGCCCCCAGCCAATGACTGCCCTCTCCCTAAGCCCCGCCTCTGGCAGCCATCCTCAGATTTTTACTGCACGCTCAAGTGTTGGGAGTCCTCGTGTTTAGCTATCGTTTTTTACTGCGTTTTCACGCTTTTTCTGGAGTATTTCTCATTTTTTTGGTTTAATCGAGCCTCAGGCTCCAGCATTTCTACTTCTGAAAACGGGGGCCCGTTTTGGAATTCTTCTATGCCCCTCAAGGGTGAAGTTTTTGTCGAGTTTACACTTCTTGGAGTATTCCGGAAGATCTGCGGCCTACCTCAACATGGCCCAGGACAAAGGGAGCTCGACGCCCGGATCCAAGCTGTTCAGGAACTGCCCTGGATGCAGATTATATAACATTTTCAAGGACGAGCATTCGCAATGCCTCTACTGCCTCCATGCGGACAAGACTCCCATGGAGAAGGACTGTGCGTTCTGAAAGAACCTTTCGGAACGGAACAAACAAGATCGTCGTTCCCGCCTCGCCACCTGGCTGGAGAAGGGCACCTCAAGTGAGAAGGCAAAGAAGTCTGAGTGGGCTTCTAAGTCCTTTGAGGGCGCCCTGGCGACGGGGCCCAACAGAAGGCCAAGCACCGCGAGTCCGGGAGCGCCGAAAGGTCGGGCTCTTCGGTTGCCAAGCAGGGGGCTACTTCCCCGGCACGTTCGACCACGAGCCAGCGCTCTGGTTCGGGGAAGAGGAAGTCTGAGAACCCGGGTAGGCTGCTGGAGCGGACCCGGTCGATCTCGAAGGGGTAGCGAGGCGCTGACCCTCCCCTCAAGGCGAAGGCCCAAGATGCACCTAAGGTGGTGAGGGCTTTGATCCACCCGGATAAGGCCTCTACCGAAGTGGTCGCTGCGACCCTGGCGGAGCCGCCTGAGACTACGCCAATGGAAACTGCCTCTGGGCCCAGAGTATCCCTGCTGCCGCGGAGGAAATCCTCTTTCCAGCCCATCGCTAAGACCCCCGGCTGAAAAAAGAGGGGTGGGGGGCGGTGGCCATTACAGACTCGGAATCAGCTGAGGAGGAACTGGTGGAGACCGAGAAGGGCCTCAACGAAAGGTCCATAGGCCTCAATGAGGGGTTCAGAAACCTCAACGAGAGGTTCAAACCCAAGGGACGGTCCCTGCTGACAAAGATCAAAGATGGCGACAACAAACCGGGCCCAAGGGAGCGGCCATCCTGTCCGTCGCAGCCATTGCCTGAGCCCCAGGATAGCTCGGCGGCCATTTTGTTGGCAATCCAATCCTTATGTACCGAGATAAGGACGAGATTACCACGCACCCCGATGGAGGAGCCAGAACCAGGCCCGTCGGGAAGCGCTCTAAATAAGCAGAGGAGTCCACCCCGCTCCGCCCTTCATGCCTGCGAAACCTGTGGACCCCTCATCCCCCCCCTCGCCGGGAGAGGATACGGCGACTGATACGGCAACGGGGACCGGCAATGACTTGGCAGACATCAAATCGTAAACCCCTCCCACCCCCCGCGGGCGTCCCCAGCAGACGAGGGCATCCGAGCTCTTCCATCTCTGCCCTGAAGAACAGAAAAAGGAGGGGTTTCTGTACCAATGACGAGAGGCTAAGAGGAAGACGGTACATGCCTTTACTCGACATCTGGGACGAGGGGCTTGCTGTCCTCAAGAACCCTGCCACGATACCCGCCAAGAGGGACAGGTACGAGAAGTACCAAGTCCCTGATGCCTCCCCCTTGTGCCTCAGGGCCCAGCCCACGCCGGACTTGGTCGTCTCGGCAGCGGCTAAGAAGGCAGCGGGCACAGCGGCTTCAACTTCCACTTCCCCGCCGGACAGCGAGAGCAAGAAGTTGGACTCTATGGGACGAGTCATCTCGGCGGCGATGATTAAGGCGGCCAATGCCTTGGCGATCGTGGCCCGCTACGACAGGGAGCTCTGGTTCAAGATAGCTCCCCTGCTAGATTTCCTGCCTGATGACAAAAGGGCAGAGGCCCTAGAAATTCTGCAGGAGGGCGAGGTGGCGTCGGATCACGCCATAATGGTGGCGACGGACATCGCCGATACCGGATTTCGCCAACTGGGCAACAGAGTTTGCCTCCGACGACGGGGATGGCTCAAGGCGACAGACATTCGCCAGGACTTCCAGACCAGAGTGTTGGACATGCCGTTCGATGGCAACAACCTCTTTGGTAAGGCGGTGGATGAGTCTCTACAGGCCATCAAGACCGACTCGGAGACGGCCTGGGCCCTTGGGGTGCTTCAGCAGCAAAGACCCTTCCGGAGCCCCGGAGGCAGACAGGGTGCCTCCAAAGGATCCAGCAGGTGGCCCCTCCGCTTACCGCCAGGCGGCCCGCTCCTCTTCCCAGGAGGCCTGCAGAGGTCGCGGCAAGCAAGGGGGAACCAGCCGTTGTCGCCAAGGCCTCCAAACAAGACTGACCCGGCCGGGTCGTCGGGGCGGGCCCCTACCGAAGCACCCTGGTGGGATGGCCGGCTGACGAAGTTCGTCAGTGTGTGGGAGTCCATCTCCACCGACCGTTGGGTGCTGGACACCCTGGCCAACGGGCACTCGCTGGAATTCCAAAAGAAGTGCTCTCGCATTCCTCCCGTGGCCAGGAAGGAGAATCACGTCCCTCAACTACTGTTGGAAGTAAAGGCGATGCTCAAAAGTGCCATCGAGCTCGTCCCCAGGAGGCTCCGGGACTCCCGAGTGTACTCGAGGTACTTCCTCGTCAGAAAGAAGACGGGCAGCTGGCGCCCCATCCCGGACCTGCGTCGGTTAAACAAATGCAGCAAGGCGCAGAAATTCAGGATGGTCACCCTCCAGCACGTGCTGGGACAGCTGGAGGAAGGGGACTTCCTATCGTCGTTGGACCTGGAGGATGCTTACTTCCACATCCCCATTCTAAAAAGGCACAGGAAGTTCCTCAGGTTCGTGGTTCAGGGACGCCACTACCAATTCAGAGCCATACCGTTCGGATTAAAGTCGGCACCCAGGGTTTTCACCAAGTGCCTGGCACCAGTGGCGGCGCGGCTGCGCTTGCAGGGGATCCACGTCTACCCCTACCTGGACGACTGGCTCATCCGGGCAAGGGAACTCGCCATTAATCATACGGCGAGGACCGTCCGGTTGCTCACGGAGCTGGGGTTCGCCATCAACTACCCCAAATCCCACCTGGTTCCATCGCAAGTAGCACGGTTTTTGGGGGCGAAGCTCTATTTGGCCTCCCCTTCAGAGGAGAGGACCAAGACCATCCTGGGCAAGGTGCGGTGCCTGTTAGCCACGAACGTGGCCAGGGTGAGGTCCATCAATTCCCTTCTCGGGATGATGTCCTCATGCATCTACCTTGTGCCCCTTTGCAGACGTCAGATGCGTCTGCTACATGAGTTCCTCAGCGCCCGCTGGTTTCAGGCGAGGGGCTGCTTCGAGGACAGGATCCCCCCTCGACGAGGAGTTTCAAACCCCGGCGTTTCAAGAGACGGTGACTACGGACGCCTCTCTGGAGGGTTGGGGGGGGGGGGGCCCACACCGGAGACCCACACTGGAGATCTCCACGCAAGAGGCCTTTGGCTCCTGGAGGAGAGGTCCCTTCACATCAACATCTTGATGCTCCGAGCAGTGTTCTGGGCGCTCAAGTCGTCCCTCCCGTCCCTCAAGGACAAAGTGGTGAGGATCTTCAGACAACAACAACAACACCACCACCACGATGTTCTACATACAGAAGCATGGGGCACCAGATCCCCAGTCCTCTCCAAGGAGGCCCAGGATCTGTGGCACTGGGCCGTCGCCCAGGGGATGTTTCTGGTTCCCTTCGACCTGGCAGGAATAACTGACTGGCTGCGCTCGTGCCACGAGTGGGAACTGCGCCAGGATCAAGTGGATCGACTCTTCAAACGATGGGGCAAACCCCAGATCGACCTGTTTGCGACGGCGACGAACTCCAAGTGCCAGAGGTTCGCCAGCAGGTTCCCACAGCCGAGGAGCATGGGCGATGCTTTCTCGTTCCCTTGGAACGGCCTGTTTCGATACGTGTTCCCTCCATTGCCATTGCTGCTCCGCCTCATCAACCAGCTCAAGAAGTCCAGGTGCAGGATGATCCTCATCACACCGGCGTGGCCGAGGCAGGTCTGGTTCCCAGACCTTCTGGATTTGTCAACGTCCCCGCCGGTCAGGCTGCCGGCGGACGCGGATCTTCTCTCCAGAGAAGGAGGCGCCATTCTCCACCACGACCCACAGTTGCTGAACTTGCAGGCCATGCTCATGCAGCAGTAGAGTTTGGAGGGTACGATATCCCGGCTGATTGCAGAGGGGTTCTTGCAAGGCCAGGGCGTCCTCAAGTGTTGCGGTCATAAATGGAAGAGGTTCTCCGTCTGGTGCCGTGCACAGATTAACCCTCTGTGAATTACGGCCCCTCAAGTGCTGCCGTACCTGCTGTCGCTGGCCAAGGCTGGACTGGCTCACGCCTCCATAAAGATGCATCTGACTGCCATCTCCCGATATACCAAGACGACGGGACGGGCGTCCTTGTGGTCTCATCGCCTGGTGAAGGAATTTATGAAGGGACTGTTCAGATCATTCCCGCCAGTGAAGGCTTCTGCCCCGGCGTGGGAGCTTAATGTGGTGTTGACCAGGCTCATGGGAGCCCCATTCGAGCCTATGCATTCGGCGCCTTTGAAGTTCCTGTCATGGAAGACAGCGTTCCTCGTGGCCACGACGAGTGGGAGAGATTCAGGCCCCATCTTGCAAGCCTCCATACTTGACTTTTCCTGACAAGAGGGTGGTGCTGAGGACGTACCCCTCCTTCATGCCCAAGGTGCTGTCGGACTTCCACCTGAACGAGCTCTTGGTGTTACCAGCTTTCTTTCCGTCGCCTTCGACGCCGGCCGAGAGGTCTTTGCACTTGCTGGATGTAGCTAGAGCGCTGAAGTTCTATGTGGACCGCACAAAGAGTTTTCGGAAGACGTCACAAATGTTTGTGAACTTTGGGTCTGTGAATCAAGGAAAGGATCTCTCGAAGACTTCCATTTCCAGATGGCTCTCCAGCTGCATCATGCATTGTCACCGGTTGGCAAACCGACCGCTGCCGAGCCGTCCGAGAGCCCATTCGACCAGAGCGATCGCTGCTACCACGGCGTTCCTGTCTGGTGTGTCCCTGCTGGACATCTGCAGGGCTGCTACGTGGAGGTCGACGCACACCTTCACAAGATTCTACTGCGTCGATCGGGACTCCAGGGAGGAGTCTAGGGTCGGCCAAGCAGTGCTGCGCAACCTGTTCGCTTAAGGTGAGCCTGGTGAGGAGGTAAGAGATGCTTAATGTTGAGTTGTTGTATTGCTTAATGTTGAACCTTTTGCCACCTCCCGTGGTTGTGCATGTGTATACTGCTATGTATTCTTTTATTCATGAGCATGTGAATCCATGCCAGACCCCATGCTGGAAAAGGAACAAGTTACTTACCTGTAACTGTTCTCCAGCATGGGTCTGTCATGGATTCACATGCGAACCCTCCCACCTACCCCTCTGTGGCTCTTCACTTGGTCATACTGCCACTTGGCGTGCTACCAAATCTGAGGATGGCTGCCAGAGGCGGGGCTTAGGGAGAGGGCAGTCATTTGCTGGGGGCAGTATGACCCAGAGATCAGTGATTGGTTACTAAGAAAGACAGATGAGAAATGAAACTGATACTGATTTTTTTCTTTACCGAGGAGTCCCAGCCTGACGGGGAATATTCATGAGCATGTGAATCCATGCCAGACCCATGCTGGAGAACAACAGTTACAAGTAAGTAACTTGTTCCCTAGACCATGTCACAGCAGAAGGTGTTGTGGTGGAAAATACCTGTGATTAAAGCCTTTATGGAAGGGGTTAAAAGAATTTAGCCCCCCTATCACTCACCCAGCCCCTGGGTGGGATCTAAATGTGGTTTTAACTAGGCTCATGGGACCCCCTTTTGATCCTATGCATAAAGCTAGTCTGAAAGACCTGACTTACAAGACAGCCTTTCTACTAGCTATCGCTTCTATCAGAAGAGTTGGCGAACTACAGGCCCTCTGGGTTTTGGACCCCTTTGTTACAGCCCACAAAGATAAAGTAGTTCTGCGCACACATCCCAGATTTGCGCCGAAATTCATTTGGAAGTTCCATGTGAACCAGTCAATCGAACTACCCTCGTTCTTCCAGAGACCTACTAACATGGCCGAAAGAAGCCTTCACACACGGGATGTGCGAAGGGCAGTCATGTTCTACCTGGATAGACCTAAACCACTAAGGAAAACTAAACAATTCTTTGTTTCAGTGGCAGCTGGTAGAGAAGGGGACCCTGTCTCTAAATCAGCAATATCAAGGTGGATTGTCCAATGCATCACACTCTATCTTGCAAAGAGAACTGCCCTTCAAGCCTAGAGCACATCCTACTCTAGGCACTGGGGCATCCATAGCATTCATTGCTAATGTTCCCCTAGAGTCTATTTGCAAAGCGGCAACCTGGAGTTCTGTACACACCTTTACAAAACACTATTGCCTAGACACTCATTCTAGGTCTGATTCTCAGGTGGGACAAGCAGTACTAAGACATCTTTTTTCTACTGTTCCTTCTCGCAACCCACCTCCGGGGTACTGCTCGCTAGTCTATGCACAGCATGTGATTCTAAGCAGATTAACAAGCATCAGAAGACATGCATTACTTACTGTAAAAGCATTTCTGATGATAGTATCTGCTTGGATTCACATGCGCCCTCCCTGCCTCCCCGCTCGGGGTGGAAGGAACATGGACTTCTTACTACTTTCTCTCTTCATGTACTCGCTCACTATAGCCTTGGACTCCCTCATGGCAGAAAAAATACATTCGGAGGGACCTCGGCGCGTGAGGGATTTTGGGTACTACACACGTCACGATAGGGATAGTGTTCAGACACGCCTATGCCGACGTCCCCTTTTGGTCCCCCGAAAGACAAGATGCAATACTCCGCGGTTACCACTGGATGTCGGACCATATACACAGCATGTGAATCTAAGCAGATAAAATCATCAGAAATGCTTTTACGGTAAGTAATGCATGTCATTCTTGGTATTGGGTCCCTGGGTGTGAGTCATTGGTTCGCAGCCATTTCTGTATGTTACGTCTGAAACTAGGGTAGGTTTGATCTGTACGAAGTGAGAGCGGGAGTGAGTTCCATGTTTGAGCTGCCATGACTGGGAAGCTTCTACTGCCCAATTTCGTTAAGTTGAATTGTAGTACAATGAGGCGAAAAGATTTGGCAGTCGTGGTGGGACAATTGGTAGTTTTCCCGACTATATGGTTAGTGAGGTAGTGGGGCAGCGTTATTCAGGCATTTGGAGGTTAGGGAAGTTGTTTTAAGCAAGATTCTGTCATTGTCGGCCAATGGTTTTGTCTTCTGAGCTCAGATATGTGCTCTTTGGATATTTAGGACTGTTCTTGGGGCATTATTCTGTAGTGTTTGGATTTTATTTAAGGTGTACTTGTTAGCGCCCAGCTAAAGGGCGTTGCAGTAGTCCAGTCTTGAAAGTATGAGGGCATTTGCTAGGGTAGTGCAGCTGGCTGATGAGAAAGGCCGCAGGCCCTAATTAACATGTATATGCTGATGTGGAGGCCAAGGAATTAACTCGTTTGCTCAAGGTTAGGGTGGAGTTGCGGTAAAAGCCTAACATTTTCTTTTCGTCATTCAGGCAGAGGCCATGAGTGGACATCCAAGCCTGAATGAGAAGATAAATTCTGTTCACGAGAGTCGTGTCAGTAATTGCCCGAAAGGGGTATGAGGATCTGGGTGTCTGCGTAGTTGGTGTAGGAGACACCCATATTATCCAATTTGTCAAATAGCGGCTTTGTGAATGTATTGTACATGGTGGCCGAGACACATGAACCTTGAGGGACACCATATCTTATGGGAATTGGGTCTTCTGAGTCTGAAAAGATCATAGTTCTATTGTTTAGGAACGATTGGACCCATGCTATTGCATCCTTGTGGGCCGCCAAGGCAAGGTGTTTTCATAGGACTGCATGATCCACTAAGTCAAAGGCGGCTGACGAGGAGGAGCAGCATGGCAGTTTTACCTTTGTCCTCGAGTTCCTCGATTTGTCTCTTTAGGTCGATTAGTGCAGTTTCAGTGCCATGTTGTGGCCTAACCCCTAATTGGTGGGAGCCTAGGAGGTGATTAGTTTCAAGGTACTGCTGTAGCTAAAGGTACGCTACTCTGTCGTATCTTCAGAAGGAAAGGCACCATCGTAAAAGGCCTGTAGTTAGTTGGAATGGCTGGATCTAAGGTTTGCTTTTTAAGTAAAGTAAGGATCCATGATCTTTCAAATTGCTTGGGACAGTTTTAGTTTAGAGTGATGAGTTGATGAGTTTGGAGATAAATGGTGCCAGATCTCTGGCTACATCTTTGATTAGTTGCGCTGGACAATTATCATTCTGGCATCTTGATGGTTTCAGTGAGGCAATCAATTTTTCCATCTCGAGGGTGGAAGCGTTGGAGAAATTGAATTGATCTGGTAGGTTAGTTGGTGACTGATGTCAGAGTATGTATGTCCTGTTAAGGTAGAGATTTCTTGTTGACAATCTTATCTTGGGAGACGTTTCATTTTGTTAGCTGGAGCATTCTGTATGTTAGTACACCACGTTTTATCTTTGTGATATTATCAGATGGTGGGATAGGGGCCTCCATTTCTCGTAGGATAGTGAATAGCCCCTTTGTGTTTGAACTGGCTTTCGAGATCCTGTCATTGTATAGTTCTTTCTTAGTGCGCATTTCTTTTTTATAGTGATCAGAGAATTTAGTCAAGTTAGTTTTTTGTTTTCCACTGAAGGGGTATGGCGCCATAAAGCTTCCAGTTTTCTTTTTTCCAGCCTGAGTGTATTTAGGTGTGGGGTTAATCGGGCGTTCAAATGAGCCTGTTTGCTTTTGCATAGTTTAAGAGGTACGATAGTATCTAACGGGTTATCTGTGGTGTTATTGTAGGTGTCGACTAGGATGTTCGGGTCAGACAGCAGCGAGTAAGTTTAGGGAAGGTAGGATGAGTGGAAGTAGTTTGTTAGCAGTGATTTTTTTTTTTTTTGCCCGTCAACTGGGGAACTATGACCAGGTTAGTTTGTGGCTGTTTTTTTGCCATCGTAAAGGCAATTGGGTGATAGTCAGTCCACGATAGTGGAGTTAATGAATTGATAGCTCAGTTTGTCGGCCACCCAGTCAAGGGTTCTGCCTTTAACATGAGTTGGCTGGGTCACTTGCCCCAGAATATATCCAAAGTAATTAAACCTTCCCACATTTTTCACTCTTATCCCTCTTGAAGAACCCAGACAGCAACTCATCTATGCTATGTTCCTGTGGTTTTGTATGCCCATTTTAACTTTGCCTCATGAGGCCATTATGAGTTTGACTGCCAATGCTGGGGTAGTCGCAGACTGGCAGTGGGGGCACGTAACTGCTGATAGCTCCTTTTTGTCATGTAGATTAAAGGCCTTGGAATGGTGGAAATAAGTTCCTTATGTAAGGGGGGGATGAAGAAGAGTGCTGCATGTTTTCTAAATATTTCTACGTACTATACAACATACTGAAATCCAATTTTAAGAAGAATTGTTCCCTTTGGGGGCAAGATACTGGCACACTAACGCAGCATGTTTTGCTTAAATGTTTTATGCATCATGGGCGTATGCACTTGGAATGTTGCTTTGATAAGCTTGCAGAACCTTTTGCTTTCTCTCTTCTTTAGGACGTGTCTTCTCCTGGGGAATGGGCACCAACTACCAACTGGGTACTGGAGAGGAAGATGATGCCTGGAGCCCTGTGGAGGTTGTGGGAAAGCAGCTGGAGAATCGTTTGGTCCTGTCTGTGTCCAGTGGAGGGCAGCACACAGTCCTATTAGTTAAGGACAAGAAGGGACAGAGTTGATGTTAACCAATCGTTAACAGGACTGCGCTTTGATACCGCACCACCCATGGCGAAACAAAACTCTCGTTCTTGAAAATCAAGTTATTGCAACGCTAACCTGCATCGCTTCTGAAGAATAATAATTTTTACATATCTGCATGCCTATATGGAAATCTGTTCATCAATGGACAATGTGCTGTTTTTAATTTATTCTCCTGCACGTTTGGTATTGGTTATTCCTTTTTGGGATGAATCGTTCAGTATTTATAGGGAATTTTAACCTATGGACTGGCAAGTGCCTTTCCTTTGAGAACTAGCCTGGAACTACTTGTCCCAGTCCACTTAGCAGTTGCTCAAAGTGTTTACAACATCTTGTACCTGCAGCACAGTTGTCCTGACTGGGTCTAACCAAAACGGCCACTTTCCTTTACGGTAAGTTTTATGTGCGAGATGGACTACCTCAAGTCGGTCTCTTGTAGCAGCTGAATTTCTTTTTTACTACACATTTTTAAATGCATCACTAACTCTTAAACCTTTTTTGCCAATGATGTTCCAAGGCATTCAGTGTCCTGCCTTTGTATTTCCTCTTCACCCCATGCCCAACGAATTGATTCTCTGCCTGTCCTCCATAGGTGTGTAACTGCCTGGCATGGAGAATTCTGCTTGTGAGTTCTATTCTCTGTACGCTCCCCTCTCTCCCCTAGAATGTCTATTCCATACCCTCGATTGCCAATGTTCACTCTCTACCATAACCTTTATGTATGTTATGGTATTGGTTTTTCCCTGATTGTCTAGTATTTTCTTATGGATGTTTGTGATGGGATCTCCAAGAAATGGTTCCCTTTTCTGGCATCATATACTTTAAACTTGGGCCAGACCTGAACTTGCATTTTGCCATCTGGCCTGAAAGCAATACAAGTTGGCTTAATATTGAGTTGCGGTTGTCGAGCAGTTTGGTTTCCTTGGTCTGTAGCTCATGATTTGCAGGTTGCCTCTGCTCTGCAGCATTGTGAGTATTTGTGCCTTCCCTCGTAAACCGAAAGGGTCCCCCTGCAGTCAAAAAGCATCTTCTAGGGACTTGGTCTCCACACTTGGATCACGTTTGAAATCTTCACAACTCATGGTGCTGTTCATTCTTTGTACCTTCTGTGCAACCTGTATACAAACCTTGCTTCGTGTTCAGCGTTTTTAGGTTTTGATGACTGCAATGTACATGTTTTGACACGTTCTGATAAACATACCCATTTAAAGTCCAGCCTATTTTTGTAAAGTGCACTAACTTTTTTGAGCAGGGATTGTTGGACAATGAGTAGATATTGAGAAATCTTTTTAATTTTTTGAATAAAAGATTTTTTAAAAAAAATGTTTTTCTGCGCCATGTTCTCAGTTTGAAGATTCACAATCATTTGTAGGAAATGTGAACATGGTTAACATTGCATAATTGCTCTAGGCATTTAACTTCTTGCATCCAGCCCCTTCCTGAATTTGTTTGCGTTTATTTGCAAATCTGAGCCATCAATCTTGAGACATGCATGAGAGGCTTATTGCTTATTAGGTTATCTGAATGTACAGTTGGCTTCAGGAATCAACTGAGTGCTTTAGAATCAGAGGGGGAAGAACATGAGGGAAGAAGACTAGGTTGTGAGGATGTAACTGGGGGAGAACAGGTGATTTGTCAGCAAGGGATCTGGGAGGAAACAGTGAGGATCAGATTAACCTGCTTTGGGTAGGGTAGGGTAGGGTAGGGTAGGGAGCGGAAGGTGTGTGAACCTAGGTGTTAAGGAGGTGCCAGTTCTCCAAGAGGAGGGCTCTTGAGCTCTGTCCTGAACTGTGGCATTGAGGGGGGTGGGAGGTGAGACTGATATTGACGGGGAGGAAATTTCTGTGACTTGGCATTTCCTGCACTGGCAGAGTTCAAGTCTGCGGTGTCCATTCTTATGGTGGATCCTCGCCTTCCAGAGATGGTGAGTTTCTCAGTGAGGTTGCTTGGAGACTTGCGGTTGGCAGCTTTGTAGATGATTCAGCAGGATTTGAAGATGTGAGCTTGCGTCGGGCTCCTGTGCAGTTTGATCAGGTTTTCTCTCATTTTTAGTCTTGTGGCAGCATGCAGGACCGCTCTTGGGTGCCAGGGTAGTCACTGGAAGGCATTCAGAAAGGGCATTGCCACCATCCAGGTTGCAGAGAACCAAGGATAGTTGCTTGTAAGTAGTTTTTTGGGATGAAGGGCTGTATTTACCGCAGGAAAGAAAGTTGGTAGCAAGCAGTTTGTGACTTACTTGTTATCCTTCCTTGCACAATCAAAAGCCAGAAGCAAAGGCCTACTACAGCAGACCATGCCCTCTCATTTCCTGGCACCCCGCCAGCCTCTGCACAGTTATGACTCGTGCCGCAAACAGAATGTAAGCAGAAGGTCAAGAGCCATATCTGCATTACCACCCACTGACCACACTATTCCCTGGTGACACATTGTGATGTTCTCAGGGCCCAATTTCCTGAGATGCCTCTTAACCCGCAACACAACATGCTGCACTGGCAGCATATGTCATTACACCATGCAACATTCCCAAGCCTGACCCACATAATCCCTCGCCAGCTACTGCAGTGAAACAGGGGTCCACAAATGGTTCCCTCCTGATCCATATACCCCAGCACACCGTCTAGCAGTGTCCAGTTACTGGTTTCCTACCTTCACGAGCAAGGAAGCCCCTGATACAGATGGGGCCGCTGCCCCCTCCCGTCTCTGCCATCTGCCGCCAAGATGCACCCTTCCTGGTAGGCGCACAGACGGCGTACCCCTCACCCCACAGCTCATAAGATCTCGCAACATCGTTTGAGGGCCCGCACCCAGTCCGTGCACACCCTACCCACACAACTTGTGATAGAAATTGCTTGCTCAGAATGCGCATCCAGCTCTTGCCAACTGTGAGCCCACGCCATTCCTTCCATATGCCTGCCATTCAGGCACCACATACCCGCAAGAAAAACTGTCCTAACGTGAAGCCCCTCATGAGTCCAACTAAGGGCTTATTAAAACCATTCAACTGAGGCAGTACAAGACTCCACTTAGTATAAGGCTGTACCAACTGAATTCAGGGTAGCATAGACAGACCAGCCAGGCTTATCTTAGATGGCAGAGAGGGCTGTAGAATCGGTACACATGAAATTGTAATACAAATGGTCCAAAGAGAAACTATGTATTGTACAAATAGTTTATTTAAATAAAAGTAGGCCCAGATACATTTTGGGGGAAATAAGTTTAGTTTATTCATTTATATTGCGCACCAGACCCGAGGGTATGAGGGCGCAGAAGCATCAAGGTTATGCTCAGCTTGATTACAGTGCTGTAAAGTAATTACAGTGGGTACATAGGTAATACAGTTGTAAAGGATACAATAGAAATAGATTATAAGTAAACATTTACATGATTTAGAGTTTAGACAGTTGTGGGTCTGTTAGGGGTGTATCTTTTTATTCTGTTGGCTAAGTAGCGGGGGACTGCATTGTTGAGACATGTGTTAGGGCGGCTACTTTGAGCAGGATTTTGTCAGTGGTGGTAAGCAAATTGTGGGTTCTCCTGATGGAGATGTGTTCTCTCTTGGAGATGCAAAGTGCTGCTCTAAGAGCGTTATTTTGCAGGGTCTGGATTGTATTGGTAACCTGCTAGTTTGCTCCTACATAAAGGGCGTTACAGTAGTCCAGTTTAGAAAGCACAAGGGCTCTGGCAAGGGTAATGCAGTTCTGTGTTGATGGGAAGGGTTTGGCTGCTCTTATAAGCTTGCTAGTGTATGCTGTAGATGAGGCCATGGAGCTAACCTGTTTGTGGAAGGAGAGGGCGGAGTCTAGGTAGATTCCTAAGGTTTTTACTTCCTTAGCTACCTTGATGGGATTGCCGTTTATAGTGAAGCTAGTGTAACTGTGGTCCAGTTTGTTTAGATTGGGGGGTGGAAACGAGGATAATGAGTTCAGTCTCGTCATTGAGGCATAGACTGTGGGATGCCATCCATGCCCGGATGAAGAGGTATACCCTGTTCACCAAGGCCAAATCCTTATTGTAATCTCCCGTCAACGGGATGAGGATCTGGGTACCATCGGCGTAATTAGTGTAGGTGATACCCAGACCGTCAAGATCATCAAACAGGGGCTTTGTGAATACGTTGTACAGCGTGGGGGAGACGCATGAGCCCTGAGGGACCCTGCATGTGATGGGGTCAGCAGAGGCAGAAAAGACACGCATGGATCTGTTACTCAGGAACAACTCAATCTAACCAATGGCTTCAAGTGAGAAGGGAGCTGCTGAGTCCAAGTGTTTGCAGCATTTGATCTAGTAGATCACAAAATCCTATGCAGAGAGGTCTAGACGCAGTAAAGCCGTTTCCCCATTGTCTGAGTATCGATTTGAGCTTTGAGATCAATAAGAGCAGTTTCTGTCCCATGTTGGGGTCTAAAGCCTGATTGCCGGATTCCCTGGAGTTGGTTTTGCTCAAGGAATTTTTGTATTTGTTGATAGGCTGTCTTTTCTAATATTTTGAGCAAGAAGGGGACGGTGGTGATGGGTCTGTAGTTGGTGGGAATAGAGGGGTCTAAGGAAGGTTTTTTGAGAAGAGGGAGGACCCAAGATTCTTCGAGATTCTTGGGTATGGTACCTGATGAGAAGGTGTTAATGAGTTTGGTAATAAATGGTGAGAGGTCTCTTGCTGCATCTTGTGAAGGGCATGGGTTGCCCTGGCAGTTTGACGTTTTAAGGCTGAGTATGATTTTTCCACTTCTAATGTAGAGAGTTTGGAGAAGCTGAAACGGGTGGGGGGGGTTGGCTATAGAGGTATGGGGCCTGGGGGGTGTGAATGGTGGAATTAGTGATTCTTTTTTGTTATTGATTTTGATTTGAAGGCCTGACTTTTTTGGATAGGGTGTTCTGGACACTCGTGTACCATTGTTTATCTTTCATGCATGTGTCTGGGATTGGAACAGGTGTTTACAACTCTTTGATAGTAAACAGTTCTTTAGTACTTGACTTGGCTTGTACTATTCTCTGGTTATAGGATTCTTGTTTGGTGATGATAATTTCTTTTGTGTGTAGTGGCTATTTTGTTGAGGATCAATTTGTTGGTGTCTGTCGGGGATTGTCTCCAGGCAAGTTCCTTTTTACGTTTCTCTGATCGGAGCGTTTTTAGTTTGGTGGTGAACCAGGTGTTCAGATGTTTTTCGGTTTGCATTTTCTCAATTTTAGCAGTGCAATGGAATCTAAAGCTGAACGCATGATTTTGTTGTAGCTTTCCACCAAGTGCTGAGGGTTGGAGGTAGCTGAGTTGTTTCAGAGTCGGGAGAATGATGGGGATAAGTTTTCCACTAATGTTTTTCTTGCTTCTCGTGGGGATAGCTGTAGCTAGTAGGTTAGTGAGGGGGCTTGAGGCTTCAAGGGTGAAGGTGAGGAGGTGGTGCTCAGACCAAGTTTGAGGGGTGTTGGCGGTGATGGAGGCCACGCAGTTGTGGTCTGCTACCCAGTCAAGGGTTGTCCCTTTGTTGTGGGTAGGGGAGGACACTTTGGGTGAAGCCTAGTTCTGTCAATGTATTAATGAGGGTAGCTTGGGGGTCTTTAGGGTCATTGTAATGTCATCACATTATTTCTGATGCTTGTAAATCTGCTTAGAATCACATACTGTGCATATAGTCCGACATCTAGTGGCAATCACAGAGTATTGCATCTTTCGAAGATCAAAAGGGGACGTCAACATGGGCGTGACTGTAACACTATACCTAACGTGACATGTAGTGTACCCAAATTACCTCGTGTGTCGAGGTCCCTCATTGTTTTTTTTTCCGCCCAACTAGTTGGTTGCCTTATATGGAGCTCTCAAGAGTAAACATTGCTTATTTTGTCCCACGACCTACGGTAGTCTAGTCTCCCAACTTCTCTTTGACTGCCTCAAAGGCTTCCTGCCGCCAAAGACATCCACAAGTGCTCAGCCACTGGTGAACTGCTCGACGTCTGACCGCGTGGCCTCAGCCCTTTGGCCGGGCCCTTACAGTAGGTAGAGTGGGGCCCTGGATTTATGTTCAAGAATGCATTTCCTTTTCCCCCTTCTCTTTCCCTATTTGGTCTGCTTGCAGGCACCCTCTGCTACGGAGAGTGACTTTTTTAAATGTCAGTTGTGTAATGGCAAATTCCTGTGGAAGGACATCCATTGCTGTTGCAATCAGTGTCTACCTTGAGACTGTAAGCGATATTCAATCAACACTACAGCCAAGTCAATGCCTAGTCTGGGATGCTGAGGAAAACCCTTATTAATGTATTTTTATGTCTAGTTCAGTACTCTGGATGACCACCCTTGTATAACACCCCCTCTTAGAATCCCCCTGACCCCACTGAGCCAAGAAGTAGGTTTGTTTTGCAAATTAAAAGGTTTATTTGAGAATTTAAACAATATATCACACTTTATAATAAATTAATATCTGATAGTACACTTAGACATATGATGTTGATCAACAATGGGTAATCTGGCACTAGCACACTTCTTTACAATCAATGAGGAGTTAGTATAGGATGGATAAAGTAGCAAAAATTTTGATTTCAAGGGAAAAGCAGTGAGGAGAAAATGCAGTACAGAAATACTTGATATGATTTTAACAAAAGATAAGAATCACTTTTTCTCTGGCAATTCACCCCCTTCCCTATGCAATGTAAGAAATGGAAAGAGGAGCACACAGTTCTCAGGAATGCAATCAGATATAATACGAAATTCAGTCCCCCCCCCGCAAGCTTAGAGGAAACAGGTAGGAGTTTGAAACACAGGTGAATTACTTTAATGTGGTTTGCAAGGAAGTGAAAAGGTGCTAAAATTGCTTTTAGTTCCCTCTAGAGGTTCAGGGTAGGTGATGGCTACTTTATTAGTTCAGGCTCGCTTTAACAATACTCTATGAATGATTAGCAGATTGCAAACATTTTTGCAAAGAGAAGCAAAAAGCTGCTGATTTCTACAGATGAAGAAATCGGGCCAAATCGCGGTAAATTTCGCGAGTGCGTGTCTCGCGATTACGGGAAAAGTATAGGGAAGTCTGTTCTAGGTTCGTTGGGAAGCCTAGATTCTAAGCTTTCAGATGAAAGTTAAATTTCGTTCCTAGGCCAAATGGTTCCAGAGATACGGACGATTAAATAAAGGTAGTTTTTTGGATTTAAAGTAAACTCAAAATGACAGGTGACAGCTTGCAGCTGCAGAATTGACAGGTGACAGTCGTGCAGCTTTAAAAATGACAGATGACACGATTTCTAGGAGGCAGTTCTACTTCGTGAAAATAGTTTGTATTAGATTATTTTAACTAAGATTGGTTCTGCTAGGTACTCATGACATAAATTTGAACTAGGCCTCGTCACGGATCTGGTCAACACGTCCGGCTGCGGTTCTGTCTGCTCGGCGGGTCAATCAGGCACCGGTTCTGCTCACAGCGATCTGGGTCAGCTCTGCTGGTCTAGCCTCTCTGGATTCTGGATGTAACACTGCTTTCTGGGTACTGCTACAGGTTCTTGCAAAAATTCTCAGCAAAACTTCAATCAGCTTGCCCGGCTGTTGAATAGTTTGGTTAGTTTTGAGGCCTGCTGAAGAGGATTCAGCTGGTGCATTCGGGCCTCTCTGCTACAAATTCTGGAGTTAATTTCTGCTACAGGTTCTGGAGATTGATGGATTTGAAGTCTGGATCTCTGGATGTGAAGTCGTCGGTCAGCATGCTCCGCAGCAAATGGAATTGAATGTCTCTACCTGTCCCAGCAGTCTCTTTTTATGTGTTTTGAAAATGGGTGTGTGCCTGGGCCTAGCTAAGCCTGCCCCTCTCTACTTGTCATTGGCCCAATTCTCCCCTCTCCCATGATTTGGGGAACTTGAGTTGTGAGTCAGAGTGATGAGGTAGATTTTATGGCCAGAGGGCCCTCCCCTGTCATCTTTTTTTTTTTTTAAAATATATTTTTATTATTGTTTTCTGATGTTTTTTGCACATCAACAAGTTTCAAACAATGCATGTCAATCATAATAATGCTTGTATCTTAGATCGTTCTTAGTGTCGATAAACTTAAACCGGCAGAAAAAACAGATAACGAAAAGAAAAAATGACTTGCACATGGATACCAAATTAACACTTGTGCCCCCCCTGCCCTCCCCCCTCCCTCCCTCCCTCCTTTCCCTCTTTCCCTCCTTCCTTCTCCTGGTTTTACTCTAATACAGATATGGTTGAGTCCTATCAAACAGATTATGTGGTGCTTTTTTCTACTTTTTCACGTGAGATCCTTCGTGTTGGATGTATTGCTTAACTTCTTACTCTGTTGGGTCTCCTGTGTGAGCTAGCTAGCTAATGGGGGCAGTTTTCTGTATGTTTCTTGCGGATCATGTCAGTGTGTGTCTGTTGCTTCGTCTCATGGTATCCCTGTGCGCTGAGTAGAATTCCAAGAAGGGCAGCCATATCGTATTTATGTTCCTCTTAGATTCTTGGATTGCTGCTGTGAGGCTTTCCATTTCAAAGATGGCGTGCGCTTTAGTGACCCAGTCGTTCTTTGTGGGCAGGGACGGGGATTTCCATTTTATTGTGAGACAGACCCTTGCTGCTAACATCAAGTTGCGGGGCATGTGTGCAAGTATTGATTTGGAATCCTCTCCGTCTGGCTCTACTCCAAACAAGACTAGGATTGGAGTTAAATCCCTGTGTATTCCATCTATGGCTTGTATCCAGCCCAAGACCTCCTTCCAGTATGTCTGCACTACTCGGCAGCTCCACCATTGATGCCAGTAATCACTGGTTTCACCACATCCTCTCCAACAGAGTGGAGACGTGCCGGGAAACATCTTGGACAGTCTTTGGGGAGTATAATGCCATCTGACCAATAAGCGTGCATTGTGCATTTTGTATTGGACTGAGATAGATGATGTCCACACTGCTCTATGAATGGTGTCCCAGGTTTTCGGTTGTTCCGTGAGGCCTAACTCTTGTTCCCACCTGGCTTCAGATTGGGGGCGTTTCAGACAACCCCTCGTGAGCAAGGCTTTATACATGCGTGAAATCAGGCCTTTCATTGTTTGGGGGACACTTATTATCTGCTCAAATGGAGTGAGGGGGCGTTTTAACTTTGTGCCCCACCTGGCATCGTTCAGGGCACCTCTTAGCTGCAGGTATAACATAGGGGTCACCTCGTTTCCACGCATTGGTTCTCTCGCTTCTTCGTAAGAAATAAAATTGCCTTCTCTCCACATTTGGCCCACCCGCGACAGCCCTGCGTCGAGCCAAGGCTGAAAGTGCTGTACTTCTGCTATAAGATCACGGATGGGAGAAGCCCAGATGAGACTGAGAGGGGAGGGCCATGTTGTGACACCCTCCATTTTTCTGGAAGGGCGCCATAGGGACCATAGGACCTTCAGAATTGGGTGTTCTCTTATCCTACGGGTCATTGCTGGTAGAGGAACCCACATCCATTCTCCCAGTGTGACTGGTGCAAAAATGTCATTTTCTATGGCTACCCATTGTTTTTCGGGGTTTTCCCAGAGGTGGTCTGATAAAACTCTGAGCTGTGATGCCCTGTAGTACTCTTCTAAATCTGGGTATCCCATGCCCCCTGCATCTTTGGGTTGAATCATTGTGGAGTATGGAATTCTTGGTTTCTTGTCAGCCCAGAGATATTTTAGGAGCGTTCGCTTGACCTCCGCCATGAACGGCTCCGGTATTATTATGGGGAGGGATTGAAACAGGAACAATAAACGAGGTAGGATGTTCATTTTTATGGAGGTGAAACGGGCTGCCCAGGATAACGGTAACCGCGTCCACCTTCGTATGTCTGCTTGGATGGTTTTCCATAATGGGACGTAGTTGGCTTCGAATAGGCCTGATATGGGAACCGTTATGTTTACGCCCAGGTATTTTACAGAGTGGGATTGCACCAAGAATCCCCAGTCCGCCCTCAGTTGCTCCAGAGCTGCGATGTCAGGTTTCAGTGGAACCGCAATAGTCTTTTGTAGGTTGGCTCTGAAGCCCGAGAGAGCCCCATAACGGAGTATTTCTTGAAAGAGGGCGGGTATGGATTCAACAGGTCGGGTGAGGTATAATAAGATGTCATCCGCAAACATAGCTAATTTGTATTCCTCTCCTCCTCGTGGAATTCCGTGAATCAGGGGGCTGGATCTTATGGCCTGGGCAAATGGTTCAATAACTAATGCGTATATTAAGGGGGATAGCGGACAACCCTGCCTCGTGCCCCGTGTTAGGGTGAAAGACGTCGAGGCGACACCATTAATAGATACTCTAGCTTGAGCAGAGTGGTAGAGTGCTTTGGCCCCTTGGATCCATGTGTTCCCTAGGCCGACCCATCTTAGTACTGCCCGTAAAAAGGGCCATTCCACGCGATCAAACGCCTTCTCGGCGTCGATCGATAGGAGCAGGGGGCCTTCTCCCGCCTCTCGCAGTGTCGCCATGAGATCCAGGGTCTTCCTGATGTTGTCTGCTCCCTGCCTTCCCCTTATGTACCCGACCTGGTCAGTGTGGATTTGCTGTGGCAAAACCACCGCCAACCGTGCCGCTAAGATGCTAGAATAGATCTTGGCGTCTACATTAATTAGGGAGATAGGGCGATATGATGAGCATTCCAGGGGGTCTTTATTTTCCTTTGGAATGACAATAATTATGGATTCAGTAAACGATTTAGGTGCCTGGCCCGTCTCCAAAATTGAGTTAAATAATTTAGTAAGGAATGGGGTCAAGGAGGTGCTATTGGTTTTATAAAAGGCTGGTGTGTAGCCGTCTTGTCCCGGTGCTGAGCCCGCTTTTAGATTCGAAATCGCTCCCTGAACTTCAAAGGTGGTGATTGGATTATTTAGTACTCCTAGGTGTTCTTCTGTTATTGTTGGTCGGGGGAGAGCGGATAAATATGGGTGAATAGCCGGGGTATGCTCCTCTCCTTCTGTTGTGTATAGTTCTGAATAGAACTTAGCAAATCGGTTGACTATGTCCTGCGGACCAGTGAGGAGGGAGCCCGATTCATCGTTAATCTTATGGACTGCCCTTTCCGCTCTTTGTTTTCTAAGTCGGTTTGCTAGCATTGTGTGGGCCTTATCCCCCTTCTCGAAGAACTTCTGCTTTAGGTACTTAAGCTGCGGGAGTGCCTTGCCCTGCCATATGTCTCTCAATTCTCCCCTAAGTCCCTTGATTTGGTCTATTAAGTCTACCTCGTGAGTTGGATTCTGCCTCAGAGTTTTCTCTAGAGATGTTATCTCTGTTCTCAATTCCCCTTCTCTGAGCTGTCTGAGCCTTTTTTTGGCGGCACCTTCTGCTATGAGGAGCCCCCTAATCGTGGCTTTTCCTGCCTCCCATACTGTGTTTAGTGGCATGTCGTTAACTTCAAAATAATTAGTGATGGCTTCTGCCAGGGTTTCTTTAAATATTGGATCTCTGCACAAGAAGTCATTACAAATCCATCTGCGCTCGGGTTTGGGCGATGGGCCGAGGTTTAGCTCTATAGTGCATAAGTCATGGTCTGACCAGGCTACAATTTCTATGGTGGATTTCAAGATAGCGCTCTCCTCCTCTGCTCCCAATAATATATAGTCTATTCTTGAGAACGTTTGATGCGGGGGAGAGTAGAAGGTGTATTCCCTGTCCTCTGGGTGCGTTGCGCGCCAGGTGTCTATTAGGTGATGTTCTCTTAACAAGCCTCGAAATCTATCACCTTGTAGGTGGCTGGGGGGATGGACATTCTGTGCCACTGAAAGCCAATCCTTTTCTCTTTCTGCCACTACATTGAAATCTCCCCCGCAAATCAGGGTGCCCTCTCGCCAGTCCTCTAGGAAATCGAGCAATGGCTCGATAAAGGTGGATTGGGCTTGATTCGGGGCATATACAGAGCAGAGAGTGACCTTACGTGTTCTTATCCTTCCTTTCAGGGCTACGAACCTGCCCTCTTTATCTCTATGTATGTGGTCTATATGGAGGCCCAGGGATTTCCTATATAGTATTCCCACCCCTCCTTTCTTACGCGGGCCTGATGCCCATATTCGGTCTTCCATGTCCCTGCCCACAATTTTACGTTCTTCCCCTCGGGTGTATTTCGTCTCTTGGACGAAAAGAATGTCAACTCCGGATTGTTTAAATTGACGAGTTAACATTGACCTTTTTTGAGGGGAGTTGAGGCCCTTAACATTAAGGGAACCGAAGACGATTCCATAAGTCCTAGCCATACTGACCAATGTGGATCTTATGTTGTGCCCCATTTGTCTGTAGCTTTTGAGGTAGCTTTATTTCCAACACCAGTTTTTGGTTATTGCCATATTGAGAAGGACCCCCCATATGTAAAGTATTGTAACGTTTCAATTTTTCTGTTCTGTAGGATTGCTTGTTCCCCCCCTCCCTCCCTTCCCTCCCCTCCCCTGCGAGATGCTCTCGGGAGCATCCCATTTGTGAGAGAATGAGACGCCCTTTTCATAGAAGGGCCACACTAAAGGGGCCCCTCTCCAGCGATATTGCATATTTTCAACCTAAAACTAGAACAATTAATGCGGCCTGCTTAGTGCAACTATTAACTTATATGGGTCCATGGCCTTAACTTTAACATGACAAATGTCCAATCAACTATTAGCTTGTGGTGCTGAGGTGGGCGAGATCGAAGCCGGCTTTCCCTCATGGGCCTCGAGAGTAGCTGTACTTTTGCATTCTATCAGTATTCCTCAAGGAGTGTTAAGTTTCTGGAATTTCCATTTGGATTGCGCTCGTCCTCGTCGTGGTGGCTTTGGTGCTGAATCGCGCAATGGGCCTGTTGGTTCTCTTCTGGGCTCGGAATTTGCATCTCCCCCCGAGGCCTGCAGGTGTTTTAGAGCTCTTTCCGCTTCCTCAACCGACGTGAGCCTGAACTCCTCACCATCGTATTCGAAAGAGAGCGAGAAAGGGTGTCCCCAGCGATAGCGAACTCCCTTTTCCTGCAACCACCCCGTTAGGGGCCGACATCCTCTTCTTTTAGCCAGGGTCATTGCGGATAGGTCTTGAAAGAGTTTGACCTTTGAGCCCTCGAAGATTATGGTGTCCTTGTTTCTTGCCTTTGCTAGGATTTCCTGCCTTTGCGTGTAATAGTGGCATTTAACAAGGACTGAGCGGGGTCCGCGCGGCGGGCCACCCGCTCTGTGTACCCTGTCGAATTGCATTGCTGGAGGGTTTTCGCCCTCATAGAGAGATAGAATCAGGGATTTTATTTTACTTTCCAAGCTGGTTGGGGTTTCCCCCTGCGTTTCCTCGAGGCCCATGATTCTTATATTGGTTCTCCGCTCCCGGTTTTCCAAATCGTCTATTTTGGACTCTACGTCTCGTTCCTTCTGCTCTAGGTCTTGGAGCCGAGCTTCGTACTGCATTGTGATAATGTCCCCTGATTGCTGGACATTCTCCACGGCGTCCAGCCTATCTTCTACCTTGGCCATTTTTGATTGGAGGTCTGTTACAGTTTCTGTGAGGCTTGTCTTTATCGACCTGATCTCCCCGAGAAGGAGGCGAATGTCGGATTTTGTGGCACTATCACGGTCGTTACCTGGTATCTCCGAGGTGCTTTGCACTTCATTCTGCTCCATTGCCTCGTTTGGGCGACTGAACCTGCGCAATGTTGCCAGGGTGGCTGGATCCAGCTTGTGCGTAGAGTTTGGCGGGCGTTTGGTGTTGCCTTGGAATGGGTAGTGCTCCCACTAGCGATGTTTAGGGTGACAACGACCGGGGCAGTGCGTAGGAGCTTTATTGTCTGGGAGCGTAAAGGTCTCCCTGTGCTCTTGGTGGCGGTGCAATAAGTCGATGGGAGGCGTTGCTAGCCTCGATGCAGGTTCTCCTTTTTTTTTTGCCTGTATGGTTCAAAGCTTTTTAGAGTATATCTCTATACTTTGTGCACACGCGTCGCAGTGGGTTGAGATAACTCTACAAGGTTTTCTGGGCGTTGGGGTATTGTGCTACTGTATGAGAGTGCTAGTGCTCTGTCCATGCGTGTCGCTGGGGGTCACCACCCAGCTTGTCAAAGGGTTTGCTGCTTGAATGGAGCCAGGTGCCAAGTTGGAGTGAGATGGCCACCGGTGCTTTATTATTTGAGTATGTAAGAGTGTCCACACGCTTTCAGCAATCTGTGGTGGCAGTGCAACGTGTTAACGGATGGTGATGCCAGCTTTGGTGCGGGCCTCCCTTTTCTTAAGCGTGGCCCTTATGCTGATACAGTGAGCACCGGGGCTATGAGTACTCGAGGGCTCGAGTTTTGATGTTCTGTGAAGTGCTCTTCGCTGTGTCCCGCACTCGCTTGACCAGCCCTGCAGGGTTCTCCCAGGTAGCGTGGAACCGCAAGTCCTTCGCCACGTGTGTCGCCCCTGGCCTGCTTGTTAAGGGGCATACAGCGCGACCTGAGCCGGGAGCCTGATTAAGGTGGGATGCGCGCCTCGAGCATATCCGTGGGGGGGAGGGGCGGATGGAGCTACGGAAGTCCGTTCCTCACTTTTATGGGCTTTCAATCGCGCCCCCCCCGCACTCCTTACCGGGCATCCCTTGCGTTTCTTCTGCTGTGGCCGGTTTGCGGCTCGTGGCTGCAGGGCACTTCGCTCTCGCCCGCCTCGGGGTGTTCTGATTCCTCGGCTTCGGTTAGTCGGCCGCCATCTTTGTTGTTGGTGTGACGGCTTCGAGCGTTTTTCTTCCGGGACCGCGTTTACTGAGAAGATGCTTACGATTCTTCTCCAGACTTCCTCCGCTTCGTCCCTAATTGTTCATGTTCGGTCCCATGCACTTTTCGCGTTGCGTTTGATCTTTTTTAGGCGAATTTGTTCAGCATTCGTTGTCGCTGGAGAGGGAGACACGGGCTTAGGCTGCCTGCATGTCTGCGCCCCCTGGTGGTCTCCCTCCCCTGTCATCTTTACACACAAATCTATATTTGATCCAAATACATATTTCCCAACTACACAGTTGTTTTTACATCACCTACACACATCATATATCGCATGAGGTAGGCACTGTTCCGACTCTAGCGTTTCTAGGAGCTTGGTTAAAGAAATGGCAACTTATTTTCGATTTTAGTGGGTTATGCAACATTGGTTTTTCATTAAAAATTATACACGGCCTGTCCATACATACTCCAGTAAATTCCCATGTGTCTAGCTTAAACAGAGTCTGAAGTATCAATAAATAGCGGGGGTTTGCCCCAGAACATCACACAAATTGAAGTATGGGCTTGAATTTTGGGCAAAGTTTTCATTTTAAGGATCCCCAAATTTCACATTGCTGTCATCGGGTTACCAAGAGTTATCAGTGAATTGAAAGCAAATATATATTTTACAGAAACGAAGTACTGCAGTGTTTGAGTCTGCCCCCAAAGTTTGGGGATGACAGTGATCACATGTCTCTCCTGGCTGGCAGATCTTTGTTGACAGGAAACAGTCAAAATAACCATATCCTATTCAAGGGAAAAGGTCTTGTGTGGGCTCCAGCAAGCTGAGGTCAACAGACCAGGGGGGCCACTTTGCATTTGGTTAGCATGACCATGTGATATCCTGGGCTTTCTGAAGTGAGAAGGTTTCCCAGCCTTTTGTCCTGTTAATCAAATCAGATTGTCTCTGGGAACAGCAGGTGGTTAGATTTTCAATTAACTAACAAGCTTTGAAGTCCCTGCCCCTCTTGCAACTCCTAAATACAGTTCCCCTGTCAGAGTTTAGACCGCTAGCCCCACCTTGGGGAATTTGTCGGTACTGCATCCATTTTTGAGTTGTCTTGAATTACTGCATTTCAATAGTGGTCTTACATGGAAGTATATTATCCAGGTTCAGCACATGGCACTGGTGTGGTTCTGCAGTAAAATTTTGTGCCCATAATTTAGCCATACTTGACCTGAAGAAAATGAATTCCCAATAGTTATGGGTTGCTTTTGGCAATCAGCATTGCCATTCCCAATGGTTTCAGGCTACTGTGTGTAGCCCAATGGTGGTTAGGCAGTGCCCTCCTGTGCTCACAACATAGGCAAAAATGGGTGGCAGCCTATTCTTCATGTTTTCCATGTGCACTCTCTGGGGAGTTCTGGCCATCATGATGTTTTCCATGCCAGTACTGCGCAGTTTTATTGTAGGGCTTGGATGCATGGGTAAAAACATCCCACAAGACCACGACAAGCGTTCATGTAAGTCCTGTAAGGACAGGCGGGCTAAATGGTGGCTGGCCTACGTGATTCAGGCTGTAAGCCATTCCCCTGTTGGCGCGTTGCTTCGGATGATTAGGAATCCATCGGCAGCCATGGCTCTGAATTGTAAGCCATCTACCTTTCGGCGAAACCTTCAGACTCCAAAAGCCTGACACAGGCCACTGGCTCTGTTATGGGGAGTTCACACCCCAGTGATGGGCACACATGCACCGCAGTACTAAACACACAACCAGCCTCAAGGGTAGCTTCAAAGGTGTGCATGCCGACGGGGCCGCTGAAAATTTCAGCAGCACATCCGAACCTCGCAGTTTGGCACCCTCCACGCAATTGTCTTTGTGGCATGCAATTAGGCATTTCTCTGCAAAGGGCTTTCACCCAAAAGCATACGGTTGCCAAAACGTCATCGATGGGAGTACAAGCACCTATGGCTTCAGTGGAATTGACGACCGCGAAGGCGCCGTCAGCCACGTTAACCTGCCATTCAGCTGCTGAAATTCCACCAGTCTCGTGGCTATTTCTGCTGCTGCAGAACACAAGGGAGCATTCCAAAGCCAACCTGCTATCCCCCTGCCCCCCCACAGCCGCTCTGAAGCCTTATTAGGAAATTCTGCCCCTTCTGGACCAACTTTTCCACCTCCAGACACTTCTAAATCTTCCTTATGGACAAGGGAAAGATGTAAATTTATATGGACAAAATGGCCCAATTTGTTGATGTCTGACAAATACGTCACTCCGAAGAGACATAGGGAAGAGGACTCCTGCCCCATTCCACAAAAAATTGCAAGGCTACCAGAGGATATCCTAGATTCCTCAGAACATGAGGAAACCTATGATGACCTGGATCCATTTGCGCAGGATATAGCTGATCAGGGCCCTTGGCTTTCACCTACACACCCCTGACACGAACATCATTTGTCTAGATCACCTGCACAAAGGGAGTAGTCGCCTGTGGATAACCAAATGTTGTTCAACGCCATTTTAAAAAGGGCGGGAAATCGTCTCAAAAGCGCTACACATGAGGGAATCCCTGACTGATTTGGTTGAAAATATCCTACAGGAGAAGCCTCCCACTAGGCAATCCCCTTGCTTTTATAAGAAGCGCCTAGCTCCTTTTTTGTTATCACTGTCCCTCACAAGGGCAGTCAAACCATTGGTTGAAAAATTGTTACCCTTCTCCTTCCACCCCCTTTTACATACAGGTTCATGCTACACCGGTCTCTCTGGTTGTTTCTACTAGAAAGAGGGTGGGGGTTCTGCTGTCCACGGTGGAAGCCACTCCAGATAGATTGCAAGAAACTTTATGCCCTTGGTAAATGTTTCTCTACCTCTGCGGCCTATTCAACCAGGATCGCAAACAGTACAACTCTCCTTGCTAGCTACATCGACGGCCTATGGGGCCTACTCAGGAAGGCCTTCAAGAGATCCTGAGCCTACGCGATCAAGCCTGCTGGCCTTAGTGACTTGGGGCAGACTGGTGACCCACAATATATTAAACATTATGGACGCTGCTGAGACTGCATGACGCATTCTAGTCCAAGGGACTACTTAAGAGACACGCCTGGCTGAAACACTGGTTTTAAACCAGAAACTCTGGCTTCTTATTAATAAACCCGTCCAGGACTCCAAACTCTTTGGTAAAGCTGTCTGATGCCCCGGAGACTGCCAAGAAGGAGCACAAAACACTGATCACTTGGCCAGATCATGGCCAAGCCCTTCAACCAATGGAGAGGCTCAAACTCTCAACCTTCCTTTTGTGGACAATCTTTCTCCCGGTTTCCCCGTGGACAATATGGTTCTGGAAGTACCCCATGGTCCTCGGCCAAGGCTCATCTGGTAACGGCCAGTGTCGGCACAGCTCAATGTAGAGGCAGGAACTTTACTCCAAGAGGCTCCATGCCCTCCACCTCAGTGACTTGCCGGTTCGGTCCCCTCCGACACCTCCTCGGTCGAGGTTGCTTGTCATTCATTCACTTCTGGGAGGGGATCACTTCAGACCAGTGGGTGTTAAAGACAGTTACCCACTGCTACTGCATTGACTTTCACCGGGCGCCTCAATACCACCCACCGAAGAGCAGATGCCCATCTGCACATCCTGCTGGAAGAGGTGCAGATCCTTTTGGAAAAGGGGCTGTAGAAGTCGTCGCCATTCTCCAGCTAAACTAGGGTATTTATTCAGTGTACTTGCTTTTACCCAAAAGGATCTCACCATGCGCCCTGTGTTAGATCTGCACCTAGCGAACAAATGTCAAACTGCAAAAATTCAGGAGGTAATCCCACTGTTGCTGCAGGGGTATTACATGGACACATTGGATATGAAAGGGGCATACTTTCATATTTCAATGTTGGCAGCGCACAGAAAGTACCTAAGGTTGATTGTAGAGGACACCCACCCACTATCAGTTAAAGGTTTGTATGGGAGTGAGGGGCCCCCAGGCCTCCTCCTGCCGTACATTCCTCAGTACAAGGCTTGGACCACGTGCCTCCGGTAGTGGGATTGCCCCTTGCCCTTATGTAAAGTTAACCACGGTTGACTGCTACATAGATGGGACTACTGAGCAGGACACGGGGCATCCATCTTTTGTGCCCCCTTTCGACTCCATCTTGGGTAAACCGGCCTCACTGCGATAGTACAGCAATGCTCAGCTCCCCTTCCACCGCAGCAGCCAAGGATAGAGAGACACACACAAGGCAGGCAGCTGGCTGGCCCTCACCCTTGCACTCCCCCTGCGAAGGAAAGCTCTGCACTCCCATTCTCACGCTGAAGCCGGAGAAAGTTGCAACAACCAATATGATAGTTTTCTTCCTCTGAGATCACTGCTAGCATGAAAACCAGCATGTGAATGTCAGGCTGGTAATATCCACATCCA
Source organism: Ambystoma mexicanum (assembly GCF_040938575.1). Taxonomy (NCBI): domain Eukaryota; kingdom Metazoa; phylum Chordata; class Amphibia; order Caudata; family Ambystomatidae; genus Ambystoma; species Ambystoma mexicanum. The sequence goes on from NC_090934.1 coordinate 236,102,922, forward strand.
GGGCAGGAGCTGCTGAGTCCCACGATCCCACTAAGATGTCTAGCTCACAACTAAACTGAACAGCTGAGTACTAGACACCCCTGGGGGGAAGAGGGAAAAGTGGATAAAATAACAAATCAGACACTGGATCTTCTATCTTCATCCGGTCTCTGCATGAATGAAAATTGTTAAGCATTAAATATTACAAAACTAAACAACTATTATTTTATGAATATCAACAATCCTACCTGAATACCCTCTGCAAAAAGCCCAGAGGATGATAATTATTTTTATATATTTTTTTTTAGTTTTGAAATAACTCCAACTCTTTTACCCTAAAAGCAAACTTTGGTGGTCATGTTTCAAAACTGTGCTGCTGAAAACCAATGAACTGAATGTCATTACAAGTGACTAAACTGATGGAGGTTCCTTGTGGAAATAAATGAACTTGAAGAAAAGAAAATGTGTTTCCAAACAATGTCAATAAAACTGTGAACACAAACTCCAGAATGTCTCAAGAAGATGAGTCTTTTGAATGAAGCACACTTGAAAAAATAGTTGAAAACACAGAAAATCTTTTGTTTTCCTTAAAATGATACTATTTCCTTAATCAGTTCATTCCATTTCATTTACCTCTCTTTATGGAAATAGTTCAACAACCAAAGGAAATACCATTTAATGTTGAGTGCAGTTTTAAAGTAAAGTTATTCCTCAAAAACGTCTCTGCATGTAATGAGATGCATTTGGAAGATTCCTCATATAATATGGTAAACAAGTCTTATATATTTTCCTCTTTGTTAAAAATACCTTGGCTCAAAAATAAATATCCTTCTTGGTGCTGCTTTTAAAAAACAAGGTTGCCTGTGCAGTCATTAACTTTAATAGCCTTTAAATATCATGTTTTCATGACTTAATCTCTGATGAATGAGTTTGCCATGTAAAAACACTGGCTTCACAACACGTCTTTTAATCCTTGCACTTCAGAGGAGAAAATAACAGAAGATAAGGCTAACTTTGGCAGTTCATTTAGATTAATTACATAAAAAGTACTTGGCTTATTTTTTGCTTTAGAAGACCTCTCAGCATTTTCTTCCACAGGGAAAATTAATTTCTTTAGAGTAGATGTAACTTGAATGAGTTGTTTCTTTTTCTTTTAGTGTTGAAGATATTTTCTTAAGAGTTTTCCAAGGCCCAAAACATAGGAGATAAACAGAAACATGACCAGCTCAGGAAACTAAACTAATGAAAGGCAGTTTAGAATGTTGGGAGTCACACCATTGTCAACCTGCCACCCAATCAGAACTCCTGCCTCTGCCCTCCATCTTGGCTTGGGGTATCTACAGTACTCTGAATATGGAAGTTAAGGCCCAACCATTTTAACAGTGAAAGGACTATATTTAGTTTTTAAACCTAACAATGAAATAAACAAAGAACATAAGGATAATAATTCTTTAATTACCACCTATTTACTATGGAACCTGACAGTACCCCCTCTCCAAGCCCTCCCTCCCGGACCAGGCTTGAAAGGATACTTCCTATGAAATTTGGCGACAAAAATTGGAGCATGGACATCACTAGCAAATTCCCAAGAGCGTTCCTCAGGCCCAAAACCTTTCCAGTCTATTAAATACTGAAGTTTTCCACGACTTCTTCTAGAGTCCAAAATTGCTTTGACCTCAAATTCTTCAGATTGATTCTCCACTAAAACTGGACTAGGAGGAACTCCTAATCTAGTTCCATCAACAAATGGTTTTAACTGACTAATGTGAAATGCTGGATGTACTTTTAAATTTTCGGGAAGTTTCAATCTAACTGCAACTGGATTTATCACAGTCTCAATCTCAAAAGGACCTATAAATCTTGGACTAAATTTAGTTCGACCCTTGATTTTCAAATTCTTGGTAGACAACCAGACTTTATTCCCAACACAAAATTCTGGCCCAGGCTTGCGTTTAACATCAGCAAATCTCTTATAACTAGCCTTACTCAATTGAAGTGCCTTGACTGCTCGTACCAAATTTTCCTTCATAGTCTGTAATCTAATCTCAACTGCTGGACTACCAATGTCTTTCTCTATCTGTTCTCTAAGGAAACGAGGATGGAAACCACGACTACAGAAAAAAGGTGACATAGAAGTAGAATCCTTCATAGAATTATTATATGCAAATTCTGCTATCCAAATCAGATCTACCCAACTGTCTCCTGCTTGCAAGTAACATCTTAAGTACTTTTTCAACTCTTGATTAACACGTTCCACTTGACCATTAGTCTCGGGATGATATCCAGATGTTAATTTAACTTCCACACCAAGACTTCTACAAAAGGCCCTCCAAAATTTTGAAATAAACTGAGAACCTCTATCGGAAATCACCTGACTAGGTAAACCATGCAGCCGAACAATGCCTTGAGAAAAATGCTGTGCCAAACTTTCTGCAGTAACTTCCCCTTTAATTGGAATAAAATGACTTTCTTTAGTAAGTAAATCAACAACCAAAATTGTAGAACAACCCTGATCCTTAGGGAGATCAACTATAAAATCCATAGAAATAGTATGCCACGGATGCGGCGGAATTGGAAGAGGTTCTAATAAACCCATTGGTTTACCCACATGTGACTTGGCTCTAATACAAGTCTCACAAGTCTTAACAAAGTTTAAAATGTCACTTCTCATTGTATGCCACCAAAATTCCCTCCTGACCAACTCTAAAGTTTTTCTAAACCCTGGATGACCTGAGAGTTTTGATTCATGACAATCAATCAAATTTTTTTCACAGAGCTTCTCTGAAGGAAGATATAATCTAGTGTCGAAATATGGTAAACCATTTTTAATTTTTCTCACTGGGTCCTGTCTCACCCATTCATCCATTTGTTCAGAAGTCATACAGTCTTGAATTTCTTTAGAAAAACTTCCTTCATCAAAAACTCCTGCCACAATAAAATGTGCAGAGGAAATCACAGGTTGTTGATCAATCTCCTTCAATTGTTCACTACCAGGAAACTGACGAGACAAAGCATCTGCCTTTCCATTTTGGCTTCCAGGTTTAAAAGTAATTACAAAATCATAATCTGAAAAGAATAATGACCATCTTAATTGTCTGGGTGTTAAAGTTTTAGCTGATTTTAAAAATAAAAGATTTCGGTGATCAGTCAAAACTGTCAGTGTGTCTAGCTCCATTTAAATAATGGCGCCATTCCTCAAAGGCTGCCTTGATCGCTAAAAGCTCACGATCCATGATGGTATAATTGATTTCAGCTGAAGAAAAGTTTTTGGAAAAATAAGCAACTGGATGCAATTGTCCAGTGTTTTCATGCCTTTGAGATAAAACCGCTCCCATAGCCAGATTGGAGGCGTCTGCCTCAACAAAAAAAGGCTTAGAAGGATCAGGATGTAAAAGCACAGGTCCTGTAATGAAACGATCTTTCAAAACCTGAAAAGCTTCTTCACTCCAAATGAATTTTACTCCTTTCTTAAGAAGTTTAGTAATAGGAGTAATGATTTGAGAGAATCCTTCGATAAATCTCCTATAAAAATTGGCAAAGCCCAAAAAACTCTGCACCTCCTTAACTTTAGTCGGAGATGGCCAGTCTTTGACAGCCTTAATCTTCTTTAAATCCATCTCCAACCCACCAGGAGTAATCACAAAACCAAGGAATTCAACTCAAGAAGTATGAAATTGGCTTTTTTCCAATTTTGCAAATAAATGGTTTTCTCTCAATTTTTGTAGGACCAATTTTACATGACTTTGATGTTGTTTCAAATCTTGTGCATAAATCAAAATATCATCGATGTAGACTACAACAAAAATGTCCAGAAACTCACGTAGAACTTCATTAATAAAAAACTGAAATGAAGCTGGGGCATTACATAATCCGAAAGGCATCACTAAATATTCAAATAATCCATACTTAGTCTTGAAAGCTGTCTTCCATTCATCTCCCTCTTTTACTCTAACAAGATAAGCACCTCTCAAATCCAATTTAGAAAATATTTCAGCTCCTTGTATCTGATCTAACATAACTGAAATTAAAGGAAGTGGATATCTGTTTTTGATGGTTACCTTATTTAGAGCTCTATAATCAATACAAGTCCTCAATGTTCCCTCCTTTTTAGGCACAAAAAATAAAGGAGATGCCACCGGGGACTTGGAATGTCTAATGAAACCCTTTGCTAAATTTTCAGTTAAATACTCCTTAAGGTAATCGTTTTCCTTTTCAGTAAGTGCATAAACCCTGCTACAAGGTAAAGTGGCTCCTGGTTCAAGTTCTATCTTACAATCAAATGGTCTATGAGGAGGAAGACCACCTGCCACTACCTCATCAAAGACATCACTGAATTCTTTGTAGCAATCAGGTAACTCTCCCATAACAGCTCCAATAGTATGAGAGTGAAAAAGAGCTCCAACCTCTCCTAAGAACCTTGCACCCTTAACATCATCAATCTGAGTATCTTCAAGGGATTTACCTTCAAAACAATGTTCCTTACAAAAATTGGAATTTAATTCAATCACCCTTCTGCCCCAATCAATCAAAGGATTATGATGTGTAAGCCAGGGCATGCCTAAAATAATCTTCAATTGTGGAGCATCGATAATCTCAAAAGTCAACTCCTCTCCATGGTTCCCTGCCATAATCATTAGTAAGGGAGAAGTTTCATGTGTGATTGGTCCTGAAGTTAATTCTGATCCATCCACTGAACTAACCTGCTCAGATAAAACCTTCTTCACTAAGGGAATACCTAAACTCTTTGCTACTCCCCAATCCATAAAATTCCCAGTTGCTCCTGAATCAATAATCACAGGACCACTACCCACCAATTTCTTTTAAAAAATCAAGGATACATTAATTGTTATGTGAGGAACTGCCGCCTGAAGAGTATTGGCTACTTGATGATTCTTGCCGTCAGGATTTTGTACTTTCTTTGGAGTGTAAGGGCAGTTCCCAAGAAAATGTCCACTCCTTCCGCAATAAAGACAGAGATTATTATTTCTTCGCCTATCTCTTTCCTCCTTAGAAAGAGGTCCTCTAATTCTTCCTGAACTTTCTGAATTTTTTGACCTAAAATCTCTATTTACAAACTCCAGCCTAGGTCTATCAAATCTAGGATTAGATTTATTCTCTTGTTTATTGTCTCCCCTCCTACGCTCCAATCTTCTTTCATAGAGGCGAAAATCTAACTGTACAACTAAATCCATCAAGGCGTCACAAGAAGTTGGTCTATTTACCACCCCAGACAAGGCGTCTTTCAATTCATCCCTTAAACCTCTGTAAAAAAGGGATGCTCTCTTCTCTTCTGGCCAGTTACTTTCAACAACTAGAGTCTTAAATTGGGTAATATAACTTACTAACTCTCGATTCCCCTGTTTTAACTCAAGCAGTTCACCATCAACTTGTAAGGATTCCTGACGTTTATCAAATAACTTACTGAACTCCTCCTTAAATAATTTAAAATCATACAAAGCTAAATCTTTTTGTTTAACCAACACTCCTGCCCAACTAGCAGCCTCCCCTGAAAGATCAGATCTCATAAATGTTATCTTTGACATATCAGAAGAAAACTCTTCCGGCCTACTTAAAAAATTTAATTCACATTGAGTGAAAAATGTTTGAAATCTTTTAGCCTCACCAGAAAAACGTTCAGGTGGTGCCAGAGGCACCGGTAAAATTAAAGACTTTAAACCTCCAATTGCTCCTAACCCAGAATCTCCTCTCTGTCTAGAACCTTCCCTTTCCAGAACTGGAGGTTCCAAAATCTGTTCTTCTCTCCTACCTACCAACCTTTCTTCTGACATTTCCTGAATATGTGTTACCTTAATATTTGACTCAATCTTTCTATTTAAAAGGACATTCTCATTTATAGAAACCCTTAATTCTTCCCTCAACTCCTTAATCATATCCCCCAAGGCTTCCATAATTATTCTGGGAAGTGGTCTCAGCAGCTCAGGCGAAGTTAACTACTTGGGCCTTTCATTCTGTCAGGCTGGTAATTTCTCCAGCATGGGGTCTGGCATGGATTCACATGCTCATGAATATTCCCCGTCGTCAGGCTGGGAATCCTCGGTAAAGAAAAAACCAGTATCAGTTTCGTTTCTGATCTGTCTTTCGTAGTAATAACCAATCACTGGTCTCTGCGTCATACTGACCACAGCCAATGACTGCCCTCTACCTAAGCACCGCCTCTGGCAGCCATCTTCAGATTTTTACCGCACGTTCATGTGTTGGGATCCTCGTGCTATTGCTCTCGAGCGTTAGTGCTATTTTTCGCGCTTTTCACAAAAAACTTCGATTCTTTCGGTCAAAAGAGCCTCAAGCTCCACCGATCCTACATCCGATCAACGGGGACCCGTGTCGGATTCATCTGTGCCCCTCAAGGGTGAAGATTTCGTCGAGCTACACTTCGGAGGACTCCAGAAGCTTCTCAGGCCCGGTCTCGGAGATGGCCCAGGAGAAGGGAAGCTCGACGCCCGGAAAGCTGTTCAGGGTCTGCCCTGGATGCCAGCTGCAGAACGTCTTCAAGGAGGACGAACACTCTTTCTGCCTTTACTGCCTTCATGAGGACAAGACGCACGTGGAGAAGGACTGTGCGTTTTGCGGCAACATGTCGGAACGGACCATGAAGGACCGCCATCAACGTCTCGCCAACTGGCTGGAGGGTAAGAGCCCGTCTGGCGAGAAGAAGAAGAAATCCGAGCGGTCTTCTAAGACCTTTGAGGGCGCCCCGGCGACGGGGGCCCAACATAAGGCCAAGCACCGCGAGTCCGCTGGCACCGGGAGCGCCGAACGGTCGGGCTCTACGGGCGCCAGGCAGGGCGCACCGTCCCCGGCACCATCAACCACGAGCCAACGCTCTGGGTCGGGTAAGAGGAAGGCCGAGCACCCGGCGAAGCTCCTGGAGAGGCCCCGGTCGAGCTCTAAGGCAGAGGAGGAGCGTGGCAGTGCCCCCTCCCTCAAGGATAAGGCGGTGAGCGCACCTAAGGTGGTGAAGGCCTTGATCCATCCGACCAAGCCCTCTATCGAAACGGTCGCGGCGGCCCTGGCTCAGCCTGTGGTGGCTGCACCAGTGGTGGCGACCTCAGGGCCCAGAATCTCCCTGCCTCCTCGGAGGGAGTCTTCCTTTGTGCCCATCGATAGGACCCCCGTGAAACCCTCCGTGGGGAAGAAGGGGGGGCAGGGCGTCGTCGTAGATTCGGCCTCAACCTCAGAAGAGGAGCTGATCGAGGTCTTAAGCCACGGCCTAGGCGTGGAAGAAGGCCAGCCCGTCGGAATGGACCCCGACGCAGGTGACGACGACGACATCGTCGAGGATACCGACGGGGCCCCTGCTCGCCCGTCGGATTCCCCTCTGCAGGCGCCGCAAGACAACTCGGCGGCCATTTTGTTGGCCATACAGTCCTTATGCTCCGAGATAAGGACGAGGCTACCGTTACCGACGGAGGAACCTCTCCCGTCGGGGGATCCAGAACCGGGACCTTCTGGTGTTCCCCCTACCAAGAAAAGAAGGATCCATCCACCACCTCCTTTTCAACCGTCGCGCCCCTTCCAGCCCTCCTCCCCGTCCACCCGAGGGGATGATACGGGGACTGACACGGCAGCGACGGGTACGGACGACGAGGCATACGACGAGGATTTTCCGTCGTCGCCTCCCACCAGGGCTTCTCCGCCCGACGAGATCGGATCTTTCCACTCCATGATCTCCAGGGCTTCCGAGCTTTTCCAACTCTGCCCTGAGGAGAAGAAAAAGGAAGGCTTCCTTTATCAGCGGCGCGAGGCCAAGAGGAAGACGGTCCTCGCAGTGCCTCTGTTGGACGACATTTGGGATGAGGGCCTTTCCCTCCTCAAGAACCCTTCCACGACGCCAGCTAGAAGAGACCGGTACGAGAAAAAGTACCGGGTCCCGGACACGGCCCCCCTATGCCTCCGGGCGCCGCCTACCCCGGACTCCGTCGTCTCCGCGGCAGCCAGGAAGAAAGCGGGGTGGGGGTGCGGCCTCCACATCGACTTCCCCGCCGGACGGCGAGGGAAAGAAATTGGATGCTATGGGACGTAGAGTCATCTCGTCGGCAGCGACGACGATTAAAGCGGCCAACGCCTTGGCTATCGTGGCCCGCTACGACAGGGAGCTCTGGTACAAGATAGCTCCCCTGCTGGATTTTCTGCCGGACGACAAGAGGGCGGAGGCCCTTGAGATCCTGCAGGAAGGTGAGGTGGCCTCGGACCACGCCATCACCGTGGCGACGGACATCGCCGACACTGGGTTCCGCCAGCTGGGCAACGGCGTTTGCCTTCGACGTCGTGGATGGCTCAAAGCTACGGACTTCCGGCAGGACGTCCAGACCAGAGTCCTGGACATGCCCTTCGACGGGAACAACCTGTTTGGGAAGACAGTGGACGATTCCCTTCAGGCCATCAAGGCGGATACTGAGACGGCCCGGGCCCTTGGAGTCCTGCAACGACGGACGCCCTTTCGGAGCGGCGGAGGCAAGGGCGCCTCCAAAGGTTCCGGCGGCGGTTTCGCTTCCTACCGTCAAGCGGCCCGCTCGTCGTCGCAAGAGGCCTACAGAGGACGAGGCAAGTCTAGCGGACCCCGCCGTCGTCGCCAAGGAGGTCAAGGCGGCAAGGCCGCGTCCAAGCAGGATTGAACCGGCCGTGGGGTCGGGCCCCCACCGAAGCACCCCGGTGGGAGGCCGGCTGGCGGGCTTCGTCAGCGTGTGGGAGTCCATCTCCACCGACCGTTGGGTGCTGGACGCCATGGCCCGGGGCCACGCGCTCGAGTTTCAAAGAAGGTGCCCGCGCGTCCCCCCCGTGGCCAGGAAAGAACTTCACGTCCCTCAACTTCTCCTGGAGGTAAAGGCGATGCTCAGAAAGGGCGCCATCGAACTCGTCCCAAAGAGGCTTCGGGGCTCCGGAGTCTACTCGAGATACTTCCTCGTGAAGAAGACGGGAGGATGGCGCCCCATCCTAGACCTGCGACGTCTGAACAAGTTCATCAAGGCGCAGAAGTTCCGGATGGTCACCCTCCAGCACGTCCTGGGTCAGCTGGAGGAAGGAGACTTCCTATCGTCCTTGGATTTGGAGGATGCCTACTTCCACATTCCCATCCTAAAGGGGCACCGAGAATTCCTCAGATTCGTGGTCCAAGGGCGTCATTACCAGTTCAAAGCCCTTCCCTTCGGACTACGGTCGGCACCCAGGGTATTCACCAAGTGCCTCGCACCGGTGGCGGCGCAGCTGCGCCGCGAGGGGATTCACGTCTACCCCTACCTGGACAACTGGCTCATCCGCGCCAAGACGAGGGAGCTCGCCGTGGTCCACACGGCAAGGACCGTCCAACTCCTCACGGACCTGGGATTCTCCGTGAACTACGCCAAATCCCACCTGGTGCCCGCGCAAGTCGCACTGTTTCTGGGAGCGAGGCTCGACACAGTGTCCCTTCTGGCCTCCCCGTCGGAGGAGAGGACCAGGACCATCTTGGGCAAGGTGCAACGGATGTTGGTGGCCGACGCGGCCAAAGTGAGGTCCATCAAGTCCCTCCTCGGGATGATGTCTTCCTGCATCTACCTCATTCCCATGTGCAGGCTCCGGATGCGCCCGTTGCAAAGAATTTCTGGATGCGCGCTGGATCCAGACGACGGGCAGCTTCGAGGAAAGGATCAAGCTCGACGAGAGTTTCCGACGAGCGATACGGTGGTGGGGCACCCGCGCGCATCTGACGGCGGGCATGGACTTCCAGACCCCAGCCCACCAGGAGACTGTGACCACGGATGCCTCCCTGGAAGGGTGGGGAGCGCACACCGAAAATCTGCACGCAAGGGGACTCTGGCTCCCGACGGAGAAGTCCCTGCATATCAACGTCCTGGAGCTCCGTGCAGTGTTTTGGGCCCTCAGGTCCTTCCTTCCGTCCCTCAAGGGCAAGGTGGTGAGGATCTTCACCGACAACACCACCACCATGTTTTACATCAGGAAACAGGGCGGAACCAGGTCCCCAGCGCTGTCCAAGGAGGCGCAGGACCTGTGGCATTGGGCCGTCGCCCAAGGGATTTTTCTGGTGCCGTTTCATCTGGCAGGGATAAAAAACACCATCGCCGACTCACTCAGCAGGGAGCTGCGCTCGTGCCACGAGTGGGAACTACGGCAGGATCTGGTGGATCGCCTCTTCCGACGGTGGGGCACACCCCAGATCGACCTGTTCGCGACGGCGACGAACACCAAGTGCCGGAGGTTCGCCAGCAGGTTTCCCCAGACGAGGAGCATGGGCGATGCTTTCTCGTTCCCCTGGGAGGGCCTGTTCCTCTACGCGTTCCCTCCCTTGCCTCTGCTAATCCGGCTCGTCAACCAGCTCAAGAGGTCACGGTGCAGGATGATCCTCGTCGCACCTGCGTGGCCGAGGCAGATATGGTTCCCGGACCTTCTGGACTTGTCAGCGTCCCCGCCGATCAAGCTGCCGGCGGACGCGGATCTACTCTCCAGGGAAGGAGGCGCCATCCTCCACCACGACCCGAAGTCGCTGAACTTGCAGGCCTGGCTCCTGCAGCGCTAGAGTTTGGAGGATACGACATACCGGCCGATTGCAGAGAGGTTCTTGCAAAGGCCAGGGCGTCCTCGACTCTTAAATGCTACGGACACAAATGGAAGAGGTTCTCTGTCTGGTGCCACGCACAGAAGATTAACCCTCTACGGATTACGGCTCCCCAAGTACTGCCGTACCTGCTGACGCTGGCCAAAGCTGGTCTGGCACACGCGTCCATCAAGATTCATCTTGCTGCGATCTCCCGATACACCAGAACCACGGGGCGGACGTCCTTGTGGTCTCATCGTCTGGTGAAAGAGTTCATGAAGGGACTGTTCAGATCGTTCCCGCCGGTGAAGGCTCCGGCCCCGGCGTGGGAGCTCAACGTGGTGCTGACCAAGCTCATGGGACCTCCGTTCGAGCCTCTGCACTCGGCCCCGTTGAAGTTTCTATCGTGGAAAACAGCTTTTCTTGTGGCCATCACCTCCGCACGACGAGTGGGAGAGATCCAGGCCCTTTCCTGCAAGGCCCCGTACTTGACTTTCCACGACACGAGGGTAGTGCTCAGGACGCACCCCTCCTTCATGCCCAAGGTACCGTCGGACTTCCATCTCAACGAACCCTTGGTGTTACCTGTGTTCTTCCCGTCGCCTTCATCGCCGGCTGAGAGGACTTTGCACTCGCTGGATGTAGCTAGAGCGCTGAAGTTCTACGTGGACCGCACGAAGGGTTTTCGGAAGACGTCACAACTCTTTGTGAACTTTGGACCTGTCAATCAGGGGAAGGCTCTCTCGAAGGCTTCCATCTCCAGATGGCTCTCCGGCTGTATCATGTGCTGTCACCGGTTGGCAAACCGACCGCTGCCTGGCCGTCCGAGAGCCCATTCCACCAGAGCGATCGCAGCTACCACGGCGTTCCTATCTGGTGTGCCCCTCCTGGACATATGCAGGGCTGCTACGTGGAGGTCGACGGACACCTTCACGAAATTCTACTGCGTCGACCGGGATTCCAGGGAGGAGTCCAGGGTCGGCCAAGCAGTGCTGCGCAACCTGTTCGCCTGAGGTGAGCCTGGTGAGGAGGTAAGATGCTTAATGTTGAGTTGATGTGATGCTTAATGTTGAGCCTTTGCCACCTCCCGTGGTTGTGCATGCGTGTACTGCTATGTATTCTTTATTCATGAGCATGTGAATCCATGCCAGACCCCATGCTGGAGAAGGAACAAGTTACTTACCTGTAACTGTTGTTCTCCAGCATGGGTCTGGCATGGATTCACATGCGAACCCTCCCGCCTACCCCTCTGCGGCTCTTCACTTGGTCATACTGCCACTTCACGTGCTTCCAAATCTGAAGATGGCTGCCAGAGGCGGTGCTTAGGTAGAGGGCAGTCATTGGCTGTGGTCAGTATGACGCAGAGACCAGTGATTGGTTATTACTACGAAAGACAGATCAGAAACGAAACTGATACTGGTTTTTTCTTTACCGAGGATTCCCAGCCTGACGACGGGGAATATTCATGAGCATGTGAATCCATGCCAGACCCATGCTGGAGAACAACAGTTACAGGTAAGTAACTTGTTCCATCCACATCCAACGCAGGAGCTGCTGAGTCCCACGATCCCACTAAGATGTCTAGCTCACAACTAAACTGAACAGCTGAGTACTAGACACCCCTGGGGGGAAGGGGGAAAAGTGGATAAAATAACAAATCAGACACTGGATCTTCTATCTTCATCCGGTCTCTGCATGAATGAAAATTGTTAAGCATTAAATAATATTACAAAACTAAACCACTATTATTTTATGAATATCAACAATCCTACCTGAATACCCTCTGCAAAAAGCCCAGAGGATGATAATTATTTCTATATATTTTTTTTTAGTTTTGTAATAACTCCAACTCTTTTACCCTAAAATCAAACTTTGGTGGTCATGTTTCATAACTGTGCTGCTGAAAACCAATGAACTGAATGTCATTACAAGTGACTAAACTGATGGAGGTTCCTTGTGGAAATAAATGAACTTGAAGAAAAGAAAATGTGTTTCCAAACAATGTCAATAAAACTGTGAACACAAACTCCAGAATGTCTCAAGAAGATGAGTCTTTTGAATGAAGCACACTTGAAAAAATAGTTGAAAACACAGAAATAATCTTTTGTTTTCCTTAAAATGATACGATTTCCTTAATCAGTTCATTCCATTTCATTTACCTCTCTTTATGGAAATAGTTCAACAACCAAAGGAAATACCATTTAATGTTGAGTGCAGTTTTAAAGTAAAGTTATTCCTCAAAAACGTCTTTGCATGTAATGAGATGCATTTGGAAGATTCCTCATATAATATGGTAAACAAGTCTTATATATTTTCCTCTTTGTTAAAAATACCTTGGCTCAAAAATAAATATCCTTCTTGGTGCTGCTTTTAAAAAACAAGGTTGCCTGTGCAGTCATTAACTTTAATAGCCTTTAAATATCATGTTTTCATGACTTAATCTCTGATGAATGAGTTTGCCATGTAAAAACACTGGCTTCACAACACAACGTATTTTAATCCTTGCACTTCAGAGGAGAAAATAACAGAAGATAAGGCTAACTTTGGCAGTTCATTTAGATTAATTACATAAAAAGTACTTAGCTTATTTTTTGCTTTAGAAGACCTCTCAGCATTTTCTTCCACAGGGAAAATTAATTTCTTTAGAGTAGATGTAACTTGAATGAGTTGTTTCTTTTTCTTTTAGTGTTGAAGATATTTTCTTAAGAGTTTTCCAAGGCCCAAAACATAGGAGATAAACAGAAACATGACCAGCTCAGGAAACTAAACTAATGAAAGGCAGTTTAGAATGTTGGGAGTCACACCTTTGTCAACCTGCCACCCAATCGGAACTCCTGCCTCTGCCCACCATCTTGGCTTGGGGTATCTGCAGTACTCTGAATATGGAAGTTAAGGCCCAACCATTTTAACAGTGAAAGGACTATATTTAGTTTTTAAACCAAACAAAGAACATAAGGATAATAATTCTTTAATTACCACCTATTTACTATGGAACCTGACAGTGAACCTGGATGAGCTAAGCACTTTCTGCTCGTTCGTCCCCATAAACGTGCAAGCCACCCACCCCCATGTAGAGCAATTTATTGCCATCCTGACCCTGCGCTCCCTGTAAGGTATTGCTTTCAAGTGCCAGATCCTCGCCTGTGCTGCGAAACCCACCCAACACACCCACTACTAACCTTAAGCATCTTACCACAATGTATGTTTTTACTTATACTAATAGGTCTAAGCTTAGGAGATATGTGAAACACAGCTTAACTCTTTTTACATGCACAATAAAGGTCAAGGCCTCCAATTAAAGCCACGAATGACCCAACTGTACTGACAATAAGAACGATGAGTGATTTGTGTAAGAAATATGAAAAGTAACATAAAATGTTTAGATAATTTGTTATTTAGTGTTTTTCGGATGCAACATATTAGCTTAGGTAGTGACCAGTGACCGGACCCTGACCTGTGTGGAGCACAAGATATTTGACGTCCATCTCGTCAGCCACTCGGCCAATCGGGAGGAAGAGATGCCACCCACACCTACAGCACCACACCGCCTGGCCAATCGGGTCCATTTAGTATTTTGTGTTAGTTACTTTAATTGATATATATATATATACGAGTAATGATGTAAATGTTTTGGTGGGTTTTTTTTGGGTTATTTCCTAGCTAGAGAAATAAACCATCCTTTGCACTCTTGCAGCCGGTACTCGGTGCCTCCTTCCCCGACAGGGGTGGTGTTGGTTATTTTATTTTCTCACACGTAGTAAGCCGGGGAAAGGCACCTACAGGTTCTTCTCTTTGGCATTGCCTCAGCTCCACGGTTGTTCACGAAGGAACTGGCAGTAGAAGCTGCTCAGCTGCACAGGCAGTCCATCCTTACCTCGACGACTGGCTTATAACGGGGGATTTGTATGGAACATGCTTAACAAATAACCCATAAGACGATAGATCTCATTCAGCCTAGTGTTCTCGATCAACGAGGAAAAAGTCCAGTCTAAACCCCCAGTCAAGTCCAATGTATGGGGGCTCTAATTCGGATCAAAGGCTGCCTTGCCTGCCACTTCAACCAGTTTTCAAAACATGCTGTTCCAGATCCCTCACTATGTAGCCCGTCACGAGGTGACAGTACGCCAAGCCATGCGACTGTTGGGGATGATGGCCTCCTGCATCTACCTAGTGCCACACGTTCGCCTGCGCATGTGTCCCTTGCAAGAGTGCCTCTCGAGCCAATGGTGTCGTCTCGGCAGCCCTCATTCAGTCTCTGCAGTGGTGATCAAGGGAAACTTACCACCCCCGCAGTAGAAGCCACTCTCACCACAGACACATTGGACGGGGTGGGGTTGGGGGGTTGGGGAGTGGAGGGGGTGGAGGCTCACATTCATCCTGGCGCATGGATGCCTTGGGGCCATAGTTCATGCTTTACAAATCATAGAATATTATAATCAGACGGTGCACGTCGTGTGGTCCCCAGCAGTGGCATCAATCACATAAACTTGTTGGAACTGCTAGCAGTGTTAAAGGCCATGAAGGCATTCCAAACACACCTCCAGGGGAGGACTGTTCTAGTCCTCAGACAGTACTATGGCCATGTATATAAGGTTGACTTGTTTGCAACACTGGGGAACGCACAATGCCCAGATTACGCCGCCAGGTACCCTCAGAACCGCTCCAAGGCGAACGGTCTCTGGATAACATGGTCAGGGAAATTTGTCTCCCCTTCCCCAATTCCTTTGCACAGAATGGTGCACAAGATGCACCAAGAGCCAGTTGGGATGATTCTGGTGGCTCGCTAACCTGGATTCTCCCATCTCATGGCAATGTCGGTCTCCCCTCCCAGGAAGCTGCCATGCCCTTACAACATGCTGTCTCAAGACTAGGGGGAGACTCTACATCCATGCCCTCAAACTCTCAACTTAGCAGCATGGCTCCTGAGGTCATAGTTTGGGCGGCTCCAACTCCCTCACAGATGCATGGACATAGTCCGAGAAGCATGGAAACCTAACACCAGGCTTTTCTACCCCAGCAAATGGAAGCGCTTTGTCATCTGGTGTAACGACAAGGGCATCTATCCTATTGAATGCACACCAAGACATATTGTCCTGTACTTAACCCACCAGATTCAGGTCAGCTTTTCAATTCTCTAAAGGTCCACTTAGCTGCGCTTTCAGCGTACACCACATCTCAAAACAAGGTTTCGTGGTGGAAGATTCCAGTAATTAAAGCTTTTATGGAGGGGTAAAAATGCTTCAACCCCCTATTTACAACCCAGCTTCCGGGTGGGACCTGAATGTTGTTCTTACCAGAGTAATGGGGCATCCCTTTGAACCAATGCGCAAAGCTAGCCTTAAAGCACTCCCCTACAAGACCGCCTTCCTGGTGGCAATCACCTCTATAAGGAGTTGGTGAACTGCAGGACCTTTCAGTTCAAGACCCATTTGTCATGATTCACAAAGATAAGGTGGTCCTGTGCACTGGCCCACACTTGTCACCTAAATTTATCTCAAAGTTCCATGTAAACCAAGCCATAGAACTACCCACTTTTTTCCGGAACCCTGCTAACATGGCAGAAGCTTCCACACACTAGATGGGAGGAGAGTGGTTATCTATGATCTGGAAAAGACAAAGCCACGAAGAAAAACAAACCAGTGCTTCCTTTCAGTGGCAGCTGGTAGAGAAGGGGACCCTGTCTCTAAAGCAGCCTTCTCAAAGTGGATCATAAACTGCATCACTGTTACACTCTTGCCAAGAGAGTTCTGCCCTTCACGCCTAGAGCACTCTGCTCTGGGCACAGGGGATACATAGCATTCATTGCAAATGTTCCTCTGAAGTCCATTTTCAAAGCAGCACCCTGGAGTTCTGTACACACCCTTTACACAACACTACTGCCTAAATACACACTTGAGTCTGATTCTCAGGTCGGAGAAGTGGTGCTAAGACATCTCTTTGCTACGGTGACTTCACACATCCCACCACCATCTTTGAGTACTGCTCGCTACTCTATGTACAGCATGTGATTCTAAGCACTGCATTAGATCCACATGCGCCCACCCTTCCTACCCTTGTGGAGGAGAAGGAACATGGACATCTTACGGTCTCTTCTGTACTTGCTCACGCTGACTATACGGCTCCCTGATGGCAGAAAAGATGCAACCAGAAGGACTTTGATGCATGAGGGATTTTGGGTACACTGCATGTCAGGTTAGGGTCACACCCATGTCTACGTCTCCTTTGCATCTTTGAAAGAAAGGTGGCATACGCCACGATTACCACTAGATGACAGACTATATGCACAACATGTGAATCTAAGCAGATTCAATCATCAGAAATGCAATTACATGTAGTAATGCATGTCATATAAACGCAACACTATGCTTGAAGGTGCACAGACCAAAGCGTATAACCTGATTTGGAACACCTAAAAGTAGTTCTAGGGAAGTCAAAACCAATAGTTACTTTTAGATTACTTTCAGTAATATCAGCGCAATAGTCTTAAAAATGACACCCATAAGAGTATGATTCCGTGAGTGGAAAAAGGTTCCCACTCAAAGGGGTATAAAGAAAAATACACTAGTAAATTCAATGTTCTGGGGTTTACACAGGTCTGGTATGATGCATCTTCCTAACACTTCACTCAACTGACTTTGATCACTGCACCCATAAGCCCATCTCGGCCGCTGCTGAACCGTGCATCACAAGCCCCACCGGCACTGTCACTCATGGAGCTGGGGGGGGGTCACTAACTCTAAAGTAAACTACTCACCTCTTTGAACAGTCTAGTGTCCAACAGGCAGTGCAGGCTAGGTTCTGAAGTAGCGAAAGTCGGCTCCTAAGGAAGACTGTTCAAAGAAGTGAGTAGTTTACTTTAGAGTTAGTTGAGACTCCTGGGGCTTCACAGAAGACACCCTAGGAGGATTCCAGCAGTGGGCCTGGGTGCACTGGATGAGAGGACTCCCTATCACAGAAAACATCCCAAAACTACATGGGAATCACAAGAGACTTGCGGTAAGCAAATACCCAAGCTAGCACAGTACCTCCGCACAGAAGATTTTGCAGCAGGAGCCCTTCAGGATCCAAAGCCAAAAACCTGGTCGGTGGATTCCTTGTCTTGACTGAAAACAGGACCTTTTAAGGGACTTTGCAGCAGGGATCAAAAGGGAGGGGTCCAGGCAGGGTTTTTCTCGCGGCTGGATGCGATTCTGTGGATTTGGTGCCTTTTCAGGGGCGCAGAACGCAGATCACCTGTCTGATGCGCTATCCGGTCATATTTTTGAAATACAATTTTGTGGAAAACAATTTGCCGAATTCTTTTTTTTGAGTATTTTTGGATTTTTTTGTTTGTTTAGTAAGTAAAAAGTGTTATTAAAAAAAAGAGGGGGTTAGGGTGGAGGACCATTTTTAAAAAAACATTCTATTTTTCCCCCCCCCAGCAATTTTGTGCTGACATGGCATTTCGAAAATATGGCATTCGAAAAAATCACTAGACCGTCTGATGCTTGTCCTTTGCAAGGTCCAGCACTCTGGTGAGGTGACCTTTTGGACTGGAATCGTGCCTCTAGAGTTCCAGCAGGATGTTCATGAAGTTTCAACGAGGAAGGGTGGGAGGGGGGTGGACAGCAATCCTTTCAGCCAGCCTGCCTTCCAGTTTAAACTGGAATCTCACACTCCGGCTTGAAGACAAAGGGGTTTTGGCCTCCTCCCTTGCTTCCTACCTTCAGACACACTGGAGACTGGGCTGCGAGTTCACAGGACTAATGCCGAAGATAAAAATCACACAAGGGAATGGCTTTCCCTGGGTTTCAGGGAAGGAATAAGAAAGGACAAGTAACACAAATGGTGAAAACATGAGCATTATGGTAAAATGAGCACCCATGGGTACCTTTACTGGGGATATGCAAACGACCTGTATAAAAAGGTGCACCAAATTAATAAAAAGGTTCACTGCCACCAGCCATTAAAGTTAAGTTTGCCCTTGTAACATAAATGTTACATTTAAAATGAGAAAGGTGATAGTCTGTATCTCCCCAGCACTCCACATAAGGTGGGGGAGTGGGGACTGGTCTCACTTAATAAAATGTAAAAGGTATCCAAAGATCCTTTCTACTCTTGGTAACTAGTTCTCACAAGGTTAGCCAGAGAAAGTTAAAAGGGGAGCCCCTAGGGCAACCCAGCAACAATAGGCACTTATTGCCAAAAAGTTGTCAGGATATCTTTTAAAATACACTATTGAGAGTCTTAAAAACGACACCCATAAAGAGTAAAAGATTCTGTGAGTGTGGAAAATGGTTCCCCTAACACTTCACTCAACTGACTTTGATCACTGCACCCATGAGCCCATCTCAGCCGCTGCTGAACCGTGCATCACATGCCCCACAGGCACTGTCACTCATGGAGCAGCTGAACACGAAGGCAGCATCACCCTGTGCTTCCCCCGATTGCCGCCGGTTGATCACCCTGCCCTAAGAAGCTCACCCACCTTCTGGGCTAGTGAATTCTATGCTGCAGGCAAATTCTGTGGCAATTGTGCACCAAAATGTTCTGGGCTAGTGAATTCTATGCTGCAGGCAAATTCTGTGGCAATTGTGCACCAAAATGTCTCCATGGCCGTTGGCCTGTGCAAATACCCCTTGCGCTCTCCCCACAGCAGTGCTGATCTCCAGCGCTGTTTCCAACTGCTAGAACAAGGTCCCAGCTTTCTCAAGCACCTATATTGCTACAAATGACCCCACTAGCATTAGCTCTGTATTACATGTATCTATGCCCTGCCATATCACGATCAAAAATGAATCTCAAGCCAAAAATCTCTATGCCTAGGAATAGTAATGCCACAAATGCCCCATCCGTGCTAAATTTGCAAATGTTTTTAGTATGCCTATGACTTCCAGTGCTAGGAATGCCCCATCAATGGCAAATCTGACCCTGTCAGTGTCAATCTTGCTAAAAAAATCATTTGCCTGTGATTGCGAATGCTAAAATTGCCGTCGGTGCCAATTCTGAGGACTATGCCTCCATGCCCCTGAATTCCAGTGCTAAAAATGTTCTTTCTAGTGCTAGCCCTCTCTAAAATGCCTTTATGCCATGGTATACCAGTACCGTACATGCTTCAGCAAAATCTAGCTCTTGCAATGGTCCTATTACCTTCAACAGCCTGCTCCTCCAAAATCACCTCAGCGCATGCAAATTATTCCAAATATTACTGATCGCCACTGACCTCTACGGGTTTGGACTATGCTTGCACTAGTTGCGCAAACATTGTCCTGATACCCCTGAATGCTAATATTATCTAAGCCCTGGCCAGATGCTCCAAAAACAAACTAGCGCATAGCAGCATCCCAACTGCCTCAGGCTCTGACCAGTCTTCTGCAAAGACTAGCTCCCCTATTACTGCCCAGACCTCCACCAACCCCTTCCCAGCCACTCCTCATCAACCCTCCCAAAATTTCACACAGGATCTCTCCTGCCTCCATGATTCAAACTAGGAGCAGGGGCCCGTCCTGCCTCCCAAGCACTGTGCCCTAATCAATGCCTGCTCACTTCTGGCACATGCGCTGGACATCGATCTATTCACCTTGCACCACCTTGATGCCCGAGCTATCTGAAACCTGGCTCCATGATGCATCTGGCCCTTCTCTCTCACTAGTCATCCCCACTGGCTACACAATTATCAGCTTGACTGCCCCAATGCCAAAGGGGGGTGAAGGTAATGGGGATGTCTTGTCCCTTAAAGTGGCCACTTCACCCACCTGCTCCATCACGTCCTGGGAGATATCAAGAAATTGTCCAAAATCATCCTATTGAGTGACCTGAACTGGGCCTCAATGATCCCGTCGATGCTCAGGCCAAATCGCTCACCAAAGCTCTTGAAACCATAGGCTTCAGGCTGTGCATCAACAATCTCACCCATTCCAAAGGCTGCACTTTGGACTGGATTGCTGACCTCAACTGTCTGTCCTCTATCTCCAACGCCCCATGCCCGCCTGGTCAGATATCACGTCATCCACTTCTCCATCCCTCCACCTCTCCATCCCTCCACCCCAAGAAACGCAAGCCCTCGACTGTATCATTGCCACCTGCGTTAGCGTGCAACTCTCGCAAGCCGACTAAAGAGCGCTTACTGCCCTTCTTGGACATCCCAAATCTCAAGCATCCCTTCTCCAAGGATCCCATCATCCTTGCAGAACCATATGCCACAACATTAGCTTGAATCGCCACAACATTCAATAAGTCACCAGACCTCCGTTTGACATTCAGGGCTCTGTTGGCATAGCCTACACCAACTATGCAGATGATACCCAAGTTCTCCCTCTCACGAGCATCTATGCAGATGATTCAAGACCCTCAATGTGGCTATTTCACCATCCAGCCCTGGATGGCGGCAAACAGTCTGCCTAAACATTCAAAAGGCTGTACACTACCGATACGCACCATTTGATGTTGACAACACACAGTCGCCGGTCTTGTCCTCCGTCAGGAGCCCAGGGGTGTACCTGGATGCCACCCTCTCACTGTCACGCCAGGTCAATGCCATAGCTCCCTTCGCAGCCTATGCAAATAAATGAGTGAACACGGTCAAACCCTTCCTTTCCACCGATGGTTGCCTCACCATCGCAAGGGTTTTCATAGACTTGAGGCTGGACTATTGCAGTGTCCTCTTTTCTGGCACCTTGTCTGAAAACATCCAGACATTTCAGGTCATTAAAAACAATGTGCTTCAAGCAGCCCTTGCCATCCCAAAAAGGGAACAAATTACTGCAGTAAGGAGAGCAGCCCACTCACTGCCCATTGAAGAGCATGTTCTATTCAAAACAGTGGCCATCGCTCACAAGTGCCTTTTCAATGGCCTCTCTGCCCCCCATATCTCGCCCAGAAGGTTGCTAGAGGCTGCTCCTCCAGTCCTGCTAGAACACCATATGCCCATTGACTCTTAATACTTAGGTGTGCCAAGTGGGAGGTACAAATGTACCCTTCATTGCAGCCAAGCAGTAGAATTCTCTGCCCCCACTCGGAGCAGAACCATGCTATTGGGCATTCCATAAAGTCCTCAAAACCTGAGTAGGCTAGGTCCAGAACGATCCTAGTGGTAAGGATCACTGAATGTATGTTATTTCCTGTATTCTGCACATGTGTAACTGGTTGCTGTAACAGCACTGCGATGCCCCTGGGCTGTTTGTGTGCTTTATAAATGTGCTGTTTGAAGGCGAGGTGTCGGATGTCAACCTCCAGGGACTTGGTGCAGGTGGCCAGCTGGGGGTGCAAGGTCTTTGGTGTGCATAGCAGAAAGCCAGGTCTGGATGTCGGGTTCTTCAGGTTTGTTGGCCAGCAATAGGAATAAGGTCTCAGATGGATTGAGCTTAAGGTAGGCACTAGACGACACAACGATCAGAGACAGGCCTTCAGCCTGTGGATGTCTTCGCAAGAGGATTTCTTGAGGTAGAGCTGCGCGTCATCTGCTTATTGGAATATTTTGTGAGGTAATGTAAGATGTATGCATGTTTGCATGTAAGATTTAAAATCACTGGGGAGTGGTAGATCCTTGCAGGACTCTACAGGTGATGAGTAGAGTTGGTGATCTGGATGAATACATTTGCACAAACCGGTGGTGAACAGCAAGGTAGGATTTGAGCCAGCTGAGTGTGATCTTGCTGGTCTCCATGAGGCAATCTAGATTGTTGGTGTTTTGTGCTGTACGGTGTTGAATGCTGCGGAGGGGTCCAGGAGGCAAGGGTGGCCATCATGGAGGATTTGAAAGGCACAGTCAGTCAAGTTAATAGCTGTTTCTATGCTACATTTGGGTCTGAAGCCAGATTGGAATGGCCGAAGGAGGCTGTTGGCTACTTTGTGTTGGAGTTGTGTGGCTTCTCAAGGATCTGGAAGATGGGTGATGGTATAGTAGCTGGGGAGGGTGTCTGGTGCTGTTGGTTTCTTGAGAAGCAGGATGATTTGTCTGGTCTCGAGGATCGAGAGGGAAGCATACTTATTCTCTGCTTCAATAACAGTATAACGCGATGATGGGAGCAGAGGTCTTAATATGAATTCATGAAGCAAGAGCTGGAAATAGGTCTTGAGTGTCGAATTTCCCTCTGACCAGGAGTTACTCATTGTTACCCAGGAGCTATTAAAGTCTGGCCTCAGGTGGAATGGTCTCCTGGCAGCCCCACGCCTCCCCCTGCTCAATCTGTGGCATGTGCCCAAAAATGTACATTCTCTGAACCTCTATTATTTGAATCTGGTCTCTTGTCATGTTGCTTTATCAGTCTTCATATTTTAATGTTCTCTTTAAATTGTCTCCCCTTTTTTTCATTTGTTCTTTTCTCTCAGCCCTTCCATCTTGCTGCTACTTCTCATTTAGTCTTCACATCTCTCTGGGTATTTCATAGCTCTGCTACTTGCATAGATATGAATGCAAGAACATGTCGCTTTCTATACTACCACAACATTTTCTCTGCTGCCACCTTTTTCTGTGATATAACCTTGCTCAACTATTCTTTGCACAATTCTATAGTATGCAACCAATTAAACTTGTAAATGAGGTGCATCCCACAAAGCTGCCACGCTAAATGCTGTGCGCGCCTTCAAGAATTTTCCACTAGAGTGAACCATTGCAGACAGTTTCAGTGCCCATTCAGCCACCCTACCAAAGATGAGACCTAATGGAAATAGATGCCCATGTGCCCAAAAGTGTAGTTGTGTCAAAGTGTCTGCACCCTGGTACATACCCAATCTTACTGGCAACAAATGCTCAATCCGATCCCTTAAAGTGATGTGCAAGGTCATTTCAACCCTCAAGTACCTGCACACACAATGTAGACGCATCTCAGAGGTCAAGTGGAGTGGATACACCTTCACCATTGAGATTGCCTTTAATAGGAGAAATGCCTTATTTGAATTTGTCAAGCACTGTTGCAAGACCACACCTGTCAGAGGTGCTGGCTTCACAAAAGAAATGACTGAATCCATACTTTTGAATGGATTGTGTTATCCCATGTATTCTGCATCTTTTTATATCTTCCAGCTGCATAATTTCTTTTTGGCAGAGGGTGCTGTGCGTCAATGCGGTTGACTCAATGTCCCTCAAGGGCTTCCATGCCAGAGTATTTGTCTGTGTATATATAGCATGCGCAGCGCTTGTTGGCATCAGTTATGTTTTTTCTACGATGGCTAACGCTATGAGAAATATGACGCGCTTCGGTTTTCTGTGAAGAAAAGCTTTGATATTTGAGTACGATGGCCTTGTCTTCCGCACCATCAACCCTGAAGACTTGGTTAAAAATGCCACGACTGCAGTGCTGAGTTGCCCCTCTGGGATCCTTACCGTGTGTCTGTGGTGCCTTGTCGTGGCCCATAGGATAGCAGACGGTGTGTCCTGTCAGTCCATAACTGGTAAGGCGCTGAAAGAGTGGGAACAGAAATTAGCGGCGTGTAGGCCCCCTACTAAATCCCCAACGACTCCATCAGAGAATGCAATGTTTTGACGAGTCGAGGGGTGACTCTCCTCGAACAATGAGATATGTTAGGGAGTATTTTCATTTCTGTGCTAATCACTTTCAACCTAAGAGACCCCCCAGCTCTTTTGCTGGATTTGGGACTTTTTAATTTAACCCCTGAGTGGGACCTTTTTCTCCCTCTCATGCATTTTTACCTGATGCGGATTTTGTTTTTTTCTCTGTTTTTGGAGTCTAAACTCCATAGGCATCTGCTCTTTGTTTAGTGACACACCGCACCTTCAGTGCAATGTCACTGAGAAATCATTTAGATTTCTGTTCAAATTTAATGACCTTTTCTTGGGTGAACTACAGTTCCCAAGAATAGTCCTGGTGGGGTTACTTAGTAGCTCCTTATCCTACTTTCTCATGTAACATTTGTGTTACCCTCACTACTTTAAAAGTCTGGTGGCAGTGGTTTAATTTTTCCTACCATTGTGCTTTTATACCGCAGGCTGAACCCTCGGCTGCAGTACAGCACCCCTGGGTGACTATTTTATCAAAATGGCCCCTGCCTTCTTTTTTGACATTTTCTGTTTGAGGTCTTTCTTGGCTTTTACTGTGTTGAGACCGGTTTGAGCCTTTGTTTGTCTTGCTGTTGGTGGGCTTTAGCCCTGAAGCCTGCCCCTGGCTCCAGTGTGTTTGGAAGGACAGGATTTGTGAGGATCCCGAAACTCCCCTCTCCCTTGTCTCTGCTTGAATGAAACTAGTCCCGATTGGCTGGCTATTCTTTCAGGATAGCCACCCAGCTGTGATTGACAGCCTAGGCTGTGCATGAATCGGATAAAGCTGCTTAAAAGGAGACTGTTTTGGGACTACAGGCAGTCGACCAGTGGAAGAACATCCGAAGAAGAAACTCTGAAAGCTTGCTGCAACCTCCTAGACCTTGCATGCAAATACCCCATTATGTAGTCCCTCCACCTCACTTTGGTCCTTTATGGCCCAAACCAATGAGTTGGCAGGGTTTAAGCTCCACCCCAGTCAGCCATCTTCAGATTTTGACCCGTAGGAACTACAGTATGATTGGTGCATAGGAGCAGCCTCTCGCGGGAGGTGGGTGGTTTGCTTATGAATCTATGAAAGATACCAATGCTGGAGAAATACAGTTACAGGCAAGTAACTAAGACTTCCCCAGCATTGAATCTTTCATAGATTCAGATGCTTGAATAGAAACCCAAGCAGTTAAAACATTCCACCATCATATATGCATAAATGCAGACAAATATTTCTGCCAAACCTTTAGTATACAGCAACACAACGGTTACATACTCGGGGGGGGTGGGGGGGGCTCATCTAGAGAATGCAATGTTCTTTCTGCCTGATGTGTTCTCAAAATGATGCGGTCCTTATGAAACAAAGTAAAAGGAGGTTCTGAAGACAAAACTTGCAACTCACTGATCCTCCTGGCCGATGTAATGGCTATCATAAAGGCCGTTTTCTAAGATAAGAATTTCATGTCACGTCTGTGAATGGTTTCTTAAGGATTCCATGAGAGCCATTAGTACAGTGTTTAGACTCCAGGTTGGGACTGGTGAGGGTGTAGGAGGGTAAGTATGCATCAGCCCCTTCAGGAAGACCTTGACAGCCGGAAGAGAGAGTAATGACTGTTTCTGGAGTCGTCGTGTATGCTGATATGGCCAATAGATGAACTTTGATAGAGGATAGTGAGAGCATTGCCTTAGCCAAATGCAGTAAGTAAGGTAGTACCTGCTCTACCGAAGCTGTAAGTGGGTTAATTGTAGACGTCTCACACCGCTTGGAGAACCAAGTCCATTTCCAGACGTCCATTTCCAGACGTAGGCGATTCTCATAGAGGGGGCTTTTGGGAGATTCAGATTCATAGGTTTACGCTGCTCGGGAACCAAGCCTTGAGGGAGAGGCTTGCTGGGTCGTGGTGAAGGACTTTGTGGTTCTGTTGCGTCAATCGATATTGATGCACTTTGAGGTGAATTGGGGACCATCGGGATAGATGCTGTAGGGTCGGGTACCAGATCTGCCAGGCCCAGTCCGGCGCTATTAGGATCATATAGCAATTCTGTTCCTTTATTCTGCGTAGAATTCTTGCTATGAGTGGAATGGGGGGGAAAGGCATACAGGAATTTCCCTGTCCAGTCCACCGAGAAAGCATCTCCTGCTGACTGATGTTCCGGGTACCTTGAGGCGAATTCTTGGCGTTTTTTGTTGGCCCTGGTGGCAAAGAGGTCGATCTGTGGATGGCTCCATATGGAGAAAATCAGCTGGACTTCCTTTTCGTCTAGCTCCCATTTGTGAGATGACGTCTACTCCCTCCTCAGTTTCTCCGCTAGGACATTGTCCAATCCTGGGAGATGTTCCGCCCTGATTTGGACTCTGTGGTGTAAGGCCCATGCCCATAGCAGTTGAGCTTCTTGTGACCATACATCGCATTTCGTGCCCCCTTGTTTGTGTAGTGCATGGAGGTTGTATTGTCTCTGGATGGTCAGTACCTGTCCAGCTATTACTGGAAGGAACGCTTTCAGAACCCACCGTATCTCCCTGAGCTCTAAGACATTGATATGGAGCTGTGATTCCTGGTCTGACCAAGTCCCTTTGGTTTGGAGGTCCGCTAGGTGAGCTCCCCAGCCTGAAAGGGATGCATCTGTCCTTAAGAGAAGGGTAGATGTTGGTGTCTTGAATGGCATTCCTTGTAGCAGGTTCCGCAGAGTATTCCACCACCAAAGTGCCTTGTGTACTGTTGTCTGCATCTGGACTACATCCTCCCATGAACCTATAGCCTGTTTCCATTGGTGGTCCAGGGATTCCTGGACTGGTCCCATGCGAAGTTTGCAATTTGGTATGAGAAATATACATGAGGACATCATGCCCAGGAGGGATTTGAAAGAGCGTATCATGGTGGTCCCTTTTTCTAGGAACCATGATGTCGAGCGGATGATGGCTGTTACTCTTGCTGATGGCCTTACCCTGGGAATGCTGGTGTTGAACTTGCCCCCCAGGAAGAGCACTGTCTTGCTGGGTACTGGGCAGGATTTTATGTTTACCGAAAAACCTAACCCTTTTAGGAGTTTTATATTTTTCGAAACTGCCAAGTGAGCGTGACTGGAGGAGCTCGCCCTTATCAACCAGTCGTCCAAATATGGAAGGAAAGACTTCCGTTCCCATCCTTCGAGTTTTGCTGCTACGAGTGCCAGACATTTGGTTAAACACTCTTGGTCCTGACATTAGCCTGAATGGGAGCACCCAGAATTGGAAATGCAGGTCTTCTACAGCAAACCCGAGGAACTGTCTGTGGGCAGGATGAATTGGATTGTGGAAATATGCGTCCTCCAAGTCCAGAGTGGCTAGGAAGTAGTTTTTGTTTAGCCACAGTAGGACGCCCTGCAGGGATATCATTTTGAATTTGATGCATTTGATGTTTGTTGAGACGCTCTCAAATCTAATATGGGTCTCCACTGGCTGCTTTTCTTCTTGATCAGAAAGAAACGGGAGTAGAAACCTTTTCCTTTCTGAGGGTAAGGAACTGGTTCTATTGCTGTTTTGTGCAGTAGTATTTTTAACTTCGGGCTTGACGTGTCATAGCATATGCATTTTGCGAGGGGTGGGTGCAAGGGATGGAGGTTGGTCTAGGAATTCTATGGTGTGACCCTCGTGGACCACCTGTAACACCCACTTGTCCGATGTTATCGAATGCCAGTTTTGAAATGATAGGCTTACTCCCCCCCAGACCCCCCACAGGTGTGAGGGGGAAGACCCAATCTGTCAATTTTGTTTGTTCTCGGCTTTACCTTGGGCAGAGCTGTGCTTTCCTCTATGGGAGTACCAGTTGGAGGATTGATATCTGTTGCCCTGGAAGATGTTTCCCTGCATCTTTTGACCATAGGAAGAACAATTACATCCTCCGTATTTCAACAATGAGCCTCAAAGGGCAGAAAGACCTATGGTCTCTCTTTAGCCTTAAAGGACTGATGGCTTGAACTATGTCCGTCTTTATTCCTTTTAGGTGGTCATTGATCTTACCAAATAACTCTTGCCCATCGAAGGGCATGTCCAATATTTGTGCTTGCACCTAAGGTCTGTAATTTGTAGCTTTCATCCAGGCCTGTCTCCTTAGCACAGTGCTGTGGGCCAGATGCTTGAATCCTGACTCAGCCACATCGACTGCAGCGTCGATCATGTGATCTGAAGTAGCCTCTCCGTCTGCAATGATTGACCTGGCTTCTTCCTGGAGATCCGTAGGTAGATTTTTGGTCAGCTTGGACATGCAAAGCCAAAGCTCGCGATCAAACCTAGCTTTCATGGCTAGCTCGTTGCCCGCTCTAATAGTGTGAGATGATGAGGAAGACCCTTTTCTACCCATGGCTTCCAATTTACGACCTTCCTTTTCTGGCGGTGCTGACAGTTTTGATGAGGGGTTGGCTAACTTCTTTCTGGCCGCTACAGTGATAACAGAATCTGGCTTAGTATGACCCCTTAGACAAAGCGGTTCGGAGTCTGGTGCATTGTTTTTCTTCTCAGGTCTTGAAACCAGAGCAGTTGTGGATAATGGCATGGCCAGTATCTTTGTTCCAGATGGTGTTGAGAAGAGAAATGGTGGTAACCGTTCTTCTGCGCTTGTCCCTATGCTCATAAAGCACTGACTTCTTTCTTCTCTTCCGATGTAACTTGCAATTTGAACAATTCTGCAGCTTTTCCGATAATAGCATGCAACGAAACTAAATCATCCGGTGATACAATCGTTCCATTTGCTAGGAGCATCAGGCTCCTGTGTGATCTACCCCTCCTCGGAGTCTGAGAAATCCCTGAATGGGTCCTCTTGCCAATCCGAGACTGACACAGACGATGGCACTATAGCTGGATTGCGAACCGGAGATCGAGGTCTATGTGACGATGCTGGAGACGGGACCCTTGTCGGTGAAGCACTGAGTGTTTTGCTCCTGGATCTGCGTGGAGCCTCAGGCAATTGTGTTCTTTTCTGTGGTCTACTCCTGGAAAGGGGAGTGTCTTGGTGTACTATGTCGAGGTGAGATGTCCCTCTGGGGGGGGGTTCTCAACTCCTTTGGCACAGATGACCTATTGTTTTCTTCTTGACGTCGGTTGAATTCCTTGGTGAGCCTTCGCATAGATTCCATGAGTGCAGGGTAATAAGGATCGGCAACATCCTCAGACGGTTGCCAAGGAGGACTGTGTTCCTTGGGGGTGAGAGATGGTTGCTCACCAACAAATTCTGTGTCTGTGAACTCCTCTTGAAGAATGATGTCAGGGAGTTCTGTCATCTTTTAAAGACGATAATTGTGCTCCAACTGGCTCTTGAGCTTCTGAAACTGGAGGTGTTGCTCCCATAGGCTTGGGGAGATTGCTCACCTTGGAGGTGCTATCTGTGGCGTCTGCGGGGGGCTTTTTGGGCCCCATTTCTTCCGTAGACAAAGTTTGCAGTGTCATTGATGGTGGCTTCGTGGACGACTGCTTCGACGGTGGTTTCGTGGACAAAGATTTTGAAGATGGTTAATTACCCTTATCCGTCGACGAGAGCTTCGTGGACGAGTGATGAGCTTCCTTCGACTGTTTCGTCGATTTTGACTTCGATGACAAGGATTTGTCGTGGACTGTCAGAAATCAGGATTGGGGCAAGCCTCGGCGGCCGTATAGCAAGAAATGATGGAAAAAGTACATTTCCCAGTAGGCTGAGGGGCGAGTGTAGTTTAGGACTCGCACCATGAGCCAGCTGCAGGTAATTGAGGCATCTACTAAACAGTTGAATATTTGGTTATGCTTTTTGGATTGTGTAATGCCCCTGCCGCCTTTCAATACTTTATACAGGAGGTGTTGAGTGAGTTTTTGAATATATTCGTTATTGTATATATTGATGATATTTTGATTTATTCTTCTGAGGCTCAACATCTAGGTCATGTGAGGGCCGTGTTGCAGAAATTGCAGGATTGAGTTGTGTGTAAAATTGGAAAAAATGTGAATTTAATATGAAACAGGTGGAATTCCTTGGATTGATATTAACTCCTTTGGGCATAGTAATGGACAGGTAAAAGGTACAGGCAGTCCTGGAGTGGCCAGTGCCTTAATGTGTCAAGGACATTGTCTTTTTTGGGCTTTGCCAATTTTTACTGACGATTCATTTTGAATTTTTCCCAAATTGTCACGCCCATAACTAAATTGCTAAGGAAATCGTCAGAGTTCTGTTGGACTCCGGAAGCAGACAGTGTTCCAAGAATTGAAAGGTGCGTTTACTTCCACTCCTGTTCTGAGGCATCCAGACCCTGAAAGACCGTATCAAGTGGAAACCGACGCCTCCAACGTAGCAGTGGGAGCAGTGTTGTCCCAACAAGATATGGAAGGCATTTGGCATCCAGTGGCTTTCTATTCACGAAAACGTACCAGTTGTGAGCAAAACTATTCCATAACAGATAAGGAACTGTTGGCTATAAGAACAGCATTTTTCGAATGGAGGCATTATTTGTTGGGGGCTAAACATCAGGTGATGGTCATAACTGATCATAAAAATCTTCAATACTTTGAAACGGCACATACACTCAGCCCGAGGCAATTGTGTTGGTCTCAATACTTCAAAGAATTCGATTTCCTGCTAACCTTTAGACCCGGAAAGAAAAATGGAAAGGCTGATGCATTGTCCAGACAGCAACATTCAGAAAACATTGTGACGCAGGTAAGAACTATCCTGCCGGTGGAAAGAGTGGTGGGAGCAATAACTAATTGTTTATTGTACCAACTAAAACAAGAGATGAGGAAACAAAAGGTTAGACAATGTGGTAAGAGGGGATCATTAGAAACTGTCAAAGATGGTCTTCCTTTCTATGCAGGAAGGTTATACTTGCCGATTCCAGAGTTGCAGACGAAAGCATTACATTGGTCCCATAACTCGCCATTGGCGGGCCATTCTGGGGGAAAAAAGACACAGGTGATGTTGGAAAAATATTTTTGGTGGCCCACATTGAGACAGGATACCATGAAATATATTAAACTATGTGAGACTTGCATGTGAAGTAAGACTGATCATGTAAAGAAAGCAGGATTATTGCAGCCCTTGCCTACCCCGGAAAAGGTGTGGTCCCATATTTCTATGGATTTCATAACTGATCTGCCTCCTGATGACCACTGATACTATTTGGGTAGTAGTAGATTATTTGTCCAAACAAGCCCATTTTGTGCCTTGCCGGGGAATCCCTGGAGCGGGTAAAATAGCAAAACTATTTCTACAGCACATTGTCAGATTACATGGGTTGCCCCAAAGTATTGTATCTGACAGAGGACCCCAATTTACTTCCAAATTTTGGCGTGCCTTTTGTCAAATGTTGAGAATAGTGTGCATTATCCACCAGCTATCACCCCCAGACTGATGGACAAACTGAGCGGGTCACTCAGACTTTAGAACAGTATTTACGATGTTATTTGCATGAGGGAATGGACTCATGGGTGTAAGCTTTGTGGTTAGCAGAATTTACTTATAACAATACAGAGCATGCTTCGTTGGGCATTGCCCCTAATGAATGTTTATATGGACGAGTACAGAATAGGTTGACAGAACATTTACCAGAAGTAGAAACGTTCCCTGTATTACAGGAAAGAAAGCAATGTCTTGGCTGTTAGAAAGAAGGCTAGAGCTAATTTACACCAAGCAAAGGAAGAAACAAGCAGATAAAAAAAGGTGTGCGGCACCTCACTATAATATAGGGGATAGAGTATGGTTATCCACTCAACTTACCACTGGTGGGGTCTTGTAAATTTGCACCAAAGTTCATTGGCCCATATGAAATTGTGAAATGTGTGTCAACAGTGGCTGTTAAATTAAGATTGCCTGCTACGCTAAAGATAAATCCTGTGTTTCATGTCTCTCCTTAAACCCACAGATCCTGGAACACGTGTAAAAAGAACCCCAGCTATCACCAAGGAAGGTCATACTGAATATGAAGTCAAGAAAATGCTGGATTCCAGATGTAGACACCAGAGATTATGGTATTTAATTCAATGGTCTGGATCTGGCCTGGAGGACTGCTCTTGGGAACCGGCTAGTTCGGTTCATGCCCCACGGTTGGTGAAACAGTTTCATGTACGACATCCTGAAAAAGCAGGCCCTGGAAGAGGTACTGTCAGAAATCAGGATTGGGGCAAGCCTCGGCCGCCGTATAGCAAGAAATGATGGAAAAACTACATTTCCCAGTAGGCTGAGGGGCGGGTGTAGTTTAGGACTTGTGCCATGAGCCAGCTGCAGGTAATTGAGGAGTCTACTAAACCGTTGGCCGCCCGTGCACTAGTGCTGATAATTGTTGATTGTGCAGCATGGACGGCCACAGCGTTTCACAGTTGGAGCCAGCAGGAGAGTGAGCAGGCATGCAAGCGTGGACTTTTAATCCTGAGCGGTGAGCCGAGCAGAAGTCCGTGCTCGGAGATTCGTTGCCTGCTGCAGCGGGGAGCAGAGAGAGACCAGCTGATACTGTGCTCTGGGTCCCGCTGCCTGCCACGGCGGTGAGCATCCAGTTCACGCCGGTGTTATAGCATCCCTACTTGAAGTCCGGGTTCACTTACGAGGCACCCGGACATACAGATAAGTGTTTTTGGCTATATTGTTCTTTCATGAAGACAAATTTCTGTTGGAGCATTCCTGATTTGGCGCTAAACATTCTGTTATGAATTAAGTTACACGAGCTATGCGCTTGTCTTATATGGAAGAGGAAGTTAATTAGGTGGCAATAATTCCCTCCATATGTGCAGGACTATTTTGAGTATGCTTGAATGCTTACCCGGGAAACCACACAAACTGCTATGAGAATGCTGATGATTATTTATCAATCGCGAACATTTAGGGATTTGGGTACAAGAGTGAATGGCTACTTATCTGCACCTAGGTAGAGAGGCAGAGTCTTGTCTTAATACACTGCTATGTTTCATATTGCTTAGGTTGCTTTTCCAGCCCTTTGGGCCATGTGTCACATATTTTTCATAATGGAAGCAGCTTCCTTGTTTGTGTCATCCAGCTTGCTGTAGGTGTGGGTTCATGTCATTGTTGTCTGTTAGGTATTCATGTTCTATGTAATATGCACGGTCAGGTTTAGGTAGGATCTTGGGGAGGTATTATGAAGAGTCTGAGATAGGTTGATGATCAGGAGTACAGACTCGGTAGTAGTATTAGGAGTTTGTGGTGTTAGTAATTTGTGAGTTGTATGTTGTCTCCCCACCTTTCCTTTTGTCATGATGCCTACCCCCGGAGCACCAGGCCAGGCCCAGCACCCCCGGAAGCAGGCATCATGCCCTCGGGTAAAAGCCCAGCGGCCCCTTTATAGGGGCTCTTTGGACTCAGTCCTGGCGCCTTTGGCGCCAGGCTCATGTTGGACATCAGTCCTGGCGCCATAGGCGCCAGGCTCATAAAGGGAGGTGTTTTGTGCACTTACCTTATGCAGACCATGCTGCACGCTTCAGGCCTCCCTGAGACCTGAAAGGGACTATTTTTTCATAGGGACTATTTTTTCACTCGGGCGTGGCCAGGGAAGGATACATACCTAGTTGGGGAAGGATACATACCTGGGACTTCTTTGGAGGCTATTTAAGCCACGCCCAGACAGCAGCTCATGCTTCGCGTTGTTCTGCTTCCTGCAGCTTAACGCTCACTGTGTCTGCTCCTGCTCCTGGACTCCAGCCACGCCCGCCTTGAACCTGGAAGACCTGCAAGGAAGGAAGAGAAGAGAAAGGTGAAAACCAAGGACTATTTCAAACTTCTTACCTGCATCCGGAATCTTCTCGCCAGCATCCCTGAAGAAAGACTTCCATTTAAAAGCATCGCGTTGCTCGCTGCAGCGCCACGCTTCACTCACCTGTCCTCGAGACATCTCCCGGCTCCATCGCGGCTGTCAGCATCGGACGCCACATCTCTGCACCTAGGGGAGAGAGGAAGAAACAAAAGTGGAGCTGAAGGAAAGCCTGATTAACAGCCATAATACTTACCGGCTTTTCTTCCACATTTCGGGTCGGCGTCGCCCCGTTGGCAGGTACCGTACCCCGGCCCCTATGGGGAAAGGACAAGAGACATTTCTGGGGAATGATAAGGACATTTAGAGGGATCGCTCTCATCACTACTCGCCTCGGCAGTTTAACCCCTCAACGCATCGCCTTCATTCTGCACCTGAAATAAAGGACAGATCACAGGTTAGAAAGACAACATAAAGGGGGCCTCACTTGAACTTTGAACTTTCATACTTACGGCGCATCGCTCAGGAAAGTCAAGTGGATTTTGCCAGCGCCATTCTGAAAACCAGTGAAGTAACTGGACGAACGCGCGCCCCTGCACCAGAAGCAGGATGGAGAGTTCATCCTTCTAAACCATAAGGAGGATATTCCTACGGGCCAGGCAAGCACGATTTGGAGGTCCTGTCCAATCGGTGTTCCGGGTCCTGCGCATCACGCTAGAAGAGGCCACAGCAATCCAGACTAGACCAGCGCCCCCGTGGGAACCAGGTGGAGCGTTACACCTTTGTCAGTCCACACCCTTTCCCTAACTCCGTCTTCCTCCCCATTGGCTGCCAAGTGGTTCTCTGTGATATTAATATTCAGACTCCCGTTCCAACCACGGTGGGAGGGTTGATCTATTCGGCTTCTGTGGTTCGGGAGAGGGGGTCAATACCCTATCCTCCCTTACGGTTTTGACATGGACGATGAGGCTTGGCGTGTCGTTGATGAGGGTTTCGTTGTCGATGGATCTCTTATCTTTACTGCCACTCGTAGACCGCTTCTCCGTGGATAACTGCCCCTCCCCGGTTTTTTTAAAATGCTTCCTTACCTTTGGAGGTGGTTTTTTCTTAAGGATGTCACATCTTGTAGCCTCCAGAACCCAAGGGAGGCATGGAAGAAGTGGTTTCCAGATTTCTCTTACTCTTTTGAGTGAGAGAGGAACTCCTTTCCACTGAAGAGGCCCTTCTCTTAGAGGTTTTTTCTCAGATAGTTTACTAGACCGTACAGGAGCTGTTTTGGCAGACTCCTCGTCAGAGGACAGACCTTTGGCTTCTAGATGCAACAGAAGTCTCCTGCTTCTGTCTTGCAGGGTTTTGGTGGGAAAAAGACCTGCAGATGTCACATTTATTGATGTGATGAGGGTACAGGCAGTAGATGCAGTGGTCATGGGATCCTTCATGTAGACCAGTTTTTTCCTGCACCTCGTGCAGTCCCTAAACATGGAAGGCTTCTTGGCAGCCTGAAGTTCATCCATGCTGAGGAGAAATTCACTAGACGAATTTGGGGCAAGAAAAAAGATTCTCGGTGCCCAAAAGTTCAGGATAGATGGCCCCTAAGCAGGGGAAAACAATTCAAGAATATATACTACATAAAAAAGGAGAACAATTTTTGAAAGCTCAGAGCTGGAGGATTCCCTCTGTCTGTTAGACTGTGGTGAAAAATCGGAAGATGGCTGACTTGGGCGGAGCTTAGGCCCTGCCACCTCATTGGTTGGGGCCATAAAGGACCAAAGTGGGGTGGAGGGACTACACAATGGAATGGCTCATAGGTCATAATGGGGTATTTGCATGCAATCTATATGTAACTATGAATGTATATTAAACATTTTAATAATTATTTTAATCAGAGGATTCCCAGTCTGACGACGGGGAATATTCAAGCATCAGAATTTATGAAAGATACCAATGCTGGAGAAATACAGTTACAGGTAAGTAACTAAGACTTGTAGTTACAGATTTCATTTGTACAGCTCTACAGCTCACATTTAGCCCCTCTTGACAGAGGCCTGGCTGCTCAGTCACACTACCAACTTGTGTAGTACAGACCTATACCAAAAGGTGGGCTTCCTAATACTAAGCAGATAAGTCTTGTGTAGTCTCAGTGTGACTATGCCAATTCTTACCTAACCAAATCGAAAAAGTGTTCTTGTTCCAGGAGCAGATTGCAGCATTCCTCGTCCACTTTGTAGAAGGCCAAGAAAAGGCACTATAGGTCACCTTCTCCAGAGAGAATAACCTGTCTGACCAAATCCTCCACTCCAGTGGTAAGAATTTAGGCATGAAATGTGAAACAAATTTGAGGCCCCAATCCTTGAAAGAGAAGGAAAAGCCATGCTCCTGTTGTGCCCTAGAGCAAAGGGCTAAGGCTAAATCCTGCGTAGCCCTGGACATTGGCCGGAGACCCTTCATGAACCCCTGAGGTCTCGACATGACGAGAAATCATTGAAGACTATCGAGCCACGTGTCAAGCCCTTCGAGGGCTCCATTAAAGCCAAAATCGATAAAGAAATTGTCGAGACTGTGGGCGCCTTTACTTTTTTTTCAAGTCTTTATCCTCTATTTGTGAGGAATACAAGCCTTGGGGCCACGACACTTCAGCATTTGGGTTGGGGTTTTGGAGGTCCAGATTGAAAGGGTTTATGACAATCTCCAATCTGCTAGTGGTATGATATGATTGGTTATTTATAACACGCTTAATACCCAGAGGTTTCTAAGTGCGTACCCGGGGATTGGACCTGGGTTGCTCTGTGTCTTGCTTCCAAGGCAAGCACGTTGCCCCTGAGCTATCCTCTGGAGACACATCACCAGAACTTTGGCACGTCAGACCATGCAATGCTTCTTACAGGCAGCTTATGGTTAGAATTGATCGACTTTCTTGGATGGGGCAGACCTGCAGCACCATTTGAGCAGGATGACCTGACAGATATTCTTGATAAAGGTCCACAGAAGGATCCCGTTATCCCATTTCATATTGCACTTCAAAAAAGGGTTATGACGAATTGGGAGGTGCCTGAATAAAGCCCAACAGTGAGTAATATCCTCACAAAGAAATGCAGGCCCTCAAGTAGTGACCCAATCTATCCATCAAAGCACCCTACACCAGGGAGCAAAGTAGGTCCGGCAGCGACGGCTACTTCCAAACAGGCTGCTTATCCAACACCAGACTGGGGTGATCTGTGTTTGCGCTTGAGCTAGTAAAGTATTTTCTGCTGGGAGCATGGCTCTGAAGTCTGCAAAAGCTGCTTGGCTTGGCCAAATTTACATTCAACCTTGTGGGACTGTATAGCTGTGGCAGCCGACCATATTCCTGAAGTGGAAGAGAGAGGCGACTTCCTGAACATTGTAAGAGACGGT
Organism: Ambystoma mexicanum; assembly: GCF_040938575.1. NCBI lineage: Eukaryota > Metazoa > Chordata > Amphibia > Caudata > Ambystomatidae > Ambystoma > Ambystoma mexicanum. Next base: position 236,140,004 of record NC_090934.1, read on the forward strand.
AAGGAGCCTATGTGCGAGTCTCTACAATCAGGACTCGACTGTGCTGATGGTATCAGCAGAGCAATGGTGGCAAGTACGATAATACGCAGGTTTGCGTGGTTGAAGTCGTTGATGGCACACTGCTGTTTGTACGCAAGACTGATGAAAACCTAGAGAAGCTGCAGACCTCGAAGGGGACAGCCAATTCCCTTGGTGCTAATATCAGACAGCCACAACCATCTCGCCCCAGTGGATCATCTTGGAGGGGTAGGCCCTTTTGCTTCTACTCCTCAGTTGGAAAAGTGAGAGGTCTGGCTAATCAAAGGGGCCAAAGAAGATTCCCTTGTGGTGGATGGGGGAAGCGGTGCAAAATCCGCCCAAGTAACTGCTACTTTACAATCAACCACTGCTTCAGCTGCCTCAAAACCTCTCTGAGGCCTTAACCCCCAAGAACATGGTGGGAGGCACACTCGCAGCATCTGCAAGAATGGCAGGGTATTACTTCAGATGTGTGGGCATTGGAAACAGTAGCCGAAGGCTACTGCCTCCCTTTTCTAAAAAGGCCTCTGGACCAGCCACCGGGAGCCACTCATTCAACGTTCGGATCTGTTCCTTGTGCAGGAAATGTTGTGCCTGCTAGAGGTGCTGTAGAACCAGTACCTGTAGCGGATAAGAACAAAGGGTGGTACTCCCACCGATTTCCTAATCCCCCCCCAAAAAGACAGAGGATTGAGACCCATTTTGGACTTGAGATGCTCGAACAAGTTCCTCAGGAAGGGCAAGTTCAAGATGGTCACACTTTCTCAGATCCTTCACGCCCTCCAGCTCTGGAATTGGTTGGCATCATTGGACCTTCAGGATGCTTACTGTTAAGCAAGAATTGATGTAGTAACCCTGTGCAAGACTGCACAACCCTTGTCCTCTGCTCTGAGACGGCAACCATCCAAGAGGTGGAAGAAGCGTTTCCAATCATGGACACATTCCTCCTAGTCTTTGTAGAACATTTGGCAGCCTTTGATGGGTAAGTCAACCATTGAACACTGCTCTCCCTCCTCACCAACAGGATGTGTTACAATGCAACCATCCTAAAATGGCTCACATCCTACCAATCCTGCAGACACCAGACTGTGCAAATGGGCTTATTCACATCCAATAGGCTGAATTGTGTGGGGTCCCTTAAGGGTCCATCCTCTCTCCGTTCATCTTCAGTCTATACATGGAAACCTTTGGGACTCTCCTAAATGACCCCAACATAGCAATCCATCAATATGCTGATGACACTCGGCTGTACCTGGAGGTCAGTAGCCTGCAGGATATTGCTTGCCTCTGGGCGTGCCTGGCTACCATTCAAATCTGGATTGCCAACTGAACCCCACACAGACTATTGATAGCCCCACTAAACACATCATTGAAATATGAGTGACTGGCTGACGTGTGGGCATCAGTATTGACGGTAGCCTTTCCTTCCAAAAGCACTTAGTCAAAAATGACCATACTGCATGGCTACAGATCTCCACACGCCTTAAAAACCAACCCTCCCTCCCCGCAGTGCATGACACATGCATGCTGGTCCAACCCCTTGCAATCTAACACATCAGTGGGGGAAACGGCCACCTTACTGGGCTTCCAGCTGTGCACCTGGCCCCAAGGCAGCCCACCTCGCTGCATCCTGCCTAATTACAGGTGCCTGCGGATTGCGGATTCGAGTGTATCTTCCACTACCCAACCGTCACGGAGCACGCAACATACTTGGTGGCTAAACGCCACACTTGGAGGCTCTTGTGCATCATACAGCAAAAATATCAAAAGGTTGGAGTATAAGCTAACGGTATTCAGTGATTATAACGAAAGAAAATAATGAATGCAATATTAACGAAAACATATCGAAAAATAAATGTATGGGGGTAAAGGGTTAAAATGTGTGGGATCTGGGGACGAGGAGGGGATATAGAAGTGTGGGGAAACGGGGACTTGGGAGTGCGGGACACCCAATTTAAAAAATAATCCAGTTTTTTGTTTTCGTTAATTAAGCATTCGCTATAATTTCATTCTTTATAATCACATGTAACCTAAGCTAGCTTGTAAAGATAAGGCTGGCAAGCTGCCCTTCTCCTGCCATGCTTGGACTCCACCCCGGCTGAGGGTCAAAATGCCCTCTCTATCCTACATTTCTGCAAAGCACAACCGGCCTGGCAAAAATCTCTCCTTCCGCTAGCAGTACTATAAGCAAGAACAAGCCCTAGGCTAGCACGTCTCCGTTGCAAAATGCTCGGCTACTATCAGGTTAGGCTGGCACTATAATAAAATAGGATTCTAAGGAACAAAGTGCAGTGAGGGAACAAAAATGCTAGGACACATTCAACTAGAGCATGTTAAGGAGTAAAATACAGTCGGGCAACAAAGTAGGACAAATAATTCAACTAGGGCAAAACTCAAACTAAGGCCACACTGTTGGGTACCCACTTCTACTGAGGGAACATGGCGTTACCCCATCTACCCTAAAATAGGGTATTCTAAACTTTATTTGGGCTCACCTACCCTTAGAATGTGTGAAAAGGGACTGTCCTTGGCCAGCAAGCCCTATGGCTGCAGTTATCACTTCATTTCCACCAGCTATGGAAAATTACAGGCTCATGCTGCATTTATTTTGTCCAGTTAAGTGAATGTCAAAAGAGAAATCTATCCTCAATTTTAAGGACCATTTTTCTGGAGGCTATCGTGAGAACAAATTGCAAGCTATATTGATTCACACACATTGGAGCAGAACTTTGGGATCGAGCACCAAGATGCGTTTATCTATGCGCTCCTCCCTAAGGCAACAGTGGTTTGCCAACAAGGTCATGTCTCGCATTAATCCTGCTTTTTCAAATATACCTTTAAGAACAACTTTGCATGAGCAACCTCTCGTTATTTTATTAATTTGAACCTGTGCACACGTGATCTTTTGAGGTCCATACTTTAAAAGTAGCCTTCATTGTGTCTGTTTGCACTGTGTGCAGCACAGTCACAGAAGGCTGCCAAGATTCCAACCCGTGTCAGTTGTAATGGTCTGTTTTTTGCATTGGTAGTCTTGGTGATTACTTGAGCCTGGAGGTCTGAACGGTTGGGTCCTTTTAGTAACTTGCTGGTTGTGAGGCACTGGTTCCTGAAGATGCTGTGGTACTGATTCCAGAAGAACGTTTAGTGATGGCGGGTGGAACCAGTTCAACTCGGGCATACGTGTAGAAATGTGCTAGAAAATGGTACTGGCACAAATGTGGGTGTTGCCCACCACAGGTGTTGGGCAAAAATTCCATGTTTAACCCGGTGTACTTTTTTGGGCTTAAATGATTTTAGACTTTGTTTTTCCCAGTCGGGCTTGGACCAAAGCCTGACAGTGAGTTTTGTGCTCTACCTTTAGTAAACAAGCCATAATGCAGGCCCACCCCATAGTGTGCCAGTGAGGGTATGCCTATTTTGGAACGCCGGCCTGATTGATGGAGATTGAAGCTCTACACTACGATTCTTTGCCATCGGATCCAGCGGAGCTTCAAAGCTATGCCTTTCCAGACGACAGGAGTGAACCGACTGCAGTAACTCCTTACTGTTGATCCCTTGCGCCTGCTCTAAAGCCTTTTCTCTGAAGTGCCTGACCATCAGCAATGGGTGTTTAGGGGCTTGAACTCAAACTGCTCCTTTTGGACACTTTTGCAAGAGGTAACCTTTCTGCAAAAGACTGGCCAAATCAGCACAACAGGGAATCCCTACTGATTGCCCCCCCCTCCACACCCCGGTGTCTCTCCCCAACTATTCAGGCCTAGATATGAAGTGTTTCTTGACGGTTATTTCCTTTGCCTTCTAGGAAAGGCTCTTCATTGAACTGTGGCTGCTTGCCTTTTGCATCTTTACAGTTTACCTTTTGGTGTAGTGTTTTATCTCTTGCCTTTTCTTATGTAAAGATTATACTTTTAGGAAAAGTTTGTATTGTACCTGTTAACTACTCCACCTCTTGAGTTAGAACTGGGCTGCTCTAACACTTCGAACCTGGAGAGCTTGAGGGAATTAGTGGTACCTATAAGCCAGGAACACCCATCTAAACACCCTGATGACTGGACTTCAGGAAAATTTCCCCGACAATAGGCCATGAAGATCCTATGCGAGAAGACTCGAGATTGTTTGGCCATCGGGGTGTTCTGAGTTGCTGCTTGAAATAAGTCCCAAATGTCTCCTGGACAGGCAGCCAGGTTACTAAAAGACTATAGATTTGCTGATTAGTGTGTGTGAAGCGAGCAGACACCTTGACGTTTGTGTTTAGCTTTTCAGCTTGGCGCCCACTACATTTTTCACAAAGCTAAAAACCAATCATGAATATCCAGAGCGTCTTTAAGTGCTTCAGGTAGAAACATTTATAGAAGTAATAGCAAGTTATTCACTAAAAACCACAGGCTACAAAATGTATCGGAGGGGGGAAAAATGGGTCAGAAATCTGTACAGTGCATGCCAGTCTGTTACCCCAACCAAAGTGCCTTAGAGTCGCGAGTTTCTTTCCAACATTAGGGAATCTGGGCCTGGTCATGGTACATGCTTGAATTATTCCTTTGTCTTGGTCATGCAGGTTGCACAGAGGGCAATGGCCCAGCGTTTGGGGTAGCATAGATGGTCATGGCAGCACACCTCTGCTGTCTGGGGCGCCAGAGCAACAATTGCTCTTGAGAAGAGCGAGGGATACCCTCTGCACACCAAACCAGAAATTGCTGGTCTATGCCAAAAATCTATTCTAGTTGATTTTTTGCATGAAGGGTCTCTGGTATGTGCCTTTCAATCACAAACGTTTTTGGTTTAAGGCTGCGGGTGTGTTACATTATAGTATGTTCTAAAGCACAGCTGCCACTGGGAATCCAGTTTCAGAGTACTTGATAGCTTATTGAATTTACTACTGCCATTATTCCCCATGATTTGGTAGTATTTACCACTGTCATTATTCCCCATGATTTGGTACTCCATTTATTGATCTGCACAGGATTTGAAGGGCCAAGTCCACCGGACTGCAGTAGCAGCATTGTCCAGTTCCCGAGGAATATGTGGATATGTGTCTGAGGTTTGTGGATCTGCTTAATATCACCTGCTTTGCATGGGCTGACATCTAGTGCTTGGTGCGAGTATTACATATGTTTGTTTGATTTCGAAAAAGGTTGTTGACTGGGTGTTACTGTAATGCTATCCCTGCTGTGATCAGGGGCGTAGACAAGGTAGGGCCTGAGCGGTCAAGGCCCACCCAAAATCTGTAAATGCCCACTCCGCATCTCTGTGTGGCCATATACAGATGTTAATGTCACTGCCGTGGGCCCAACTACATTGGCTTTCCTTCCCACTTGTTAAACAATCCTGGCTAAGCCCCTGACTGTGATGTGTACTGTACCCATTATTCCTCACGTGTCTAGGTCCAGGTTTGTTTTCTGCCATCGGGTTGGTCACTCTCTGTGGAGTTATATCCTCAGTATTGAGCACACTTTTGTGTCATATAGATGTATATTACATTTTAGTATAACCTTCATACCCATGGCTCTCAACGGAGCATGATGGCCTCAAAACCATCACTACACTGGACATCTAGCGGCTTCGGAGATTGTCACTCAGTGACTACCGCTACAAGCCCCCGCTTTCCAAGTGGGGGAAAGACATTAACACTTGGGGAGAATGCCTTCTTACAATTCCCCTATGAGATTACTTAATCTCGCTGTCCTCCAGCTTCCGGCTTGGAAACTACTTTTAAAATTTAGCCCACGTGCAACAAAGTTTCTGTGGAAAGACACACAAGGTCTGCAATTATTGCCCTCCTAAGGATCACCAGGAAGACGAATGCGGGCTGAGGCATCTTCGGACTACCCCGCAAGAAGTGGAAGAGTGTGAGCAACAGCAGAGCTACCTGATTGTGAATATCCGGATTCCCATAGGCCAGTGCTCAGCTCTGAACAGCAAGCCTCCCGCTCTGCCATGGAGACTACACCTGGCAACAAGACTAAGCTCACGGAAAAGTGTTGCCACCCATCACATGAGCGCTGGGCAAATCAAAACACATTTCGCCCACTGGAACTTCTTCTCTTCTGTGGAAGGGTCTGAAATCCTCAGCTGACTCAGCAACCTCAGTGCCTTTCCAGTTAGATGAACAAAGGACCTCTCTTCCTAAATGTTCTCCCTGAGCTCCTGGCCTAAAGCCTGCGTCCACCGCTTCTGCACTGAAGGCTACTGCAACTAAAACCAAATCCCTTGTACAAATTCCAGAGAAAATACTCCCCCATTCAATCCATGATTTCTGACTACAAGAGGAGGCAGCACTGCACTCGTGCTGTTGCTGGAAAATGTCTTTGGTTGTCAGGCGATGGACAGTGCGACAGTCTGGAATCTGTTGCCCATAATCACCTCTAGAACATGGACACTAAAAATATTGTATGTTCTGCGGTGGTCCAGGTCACAGAAAGTACTTCCTTTTTTTGCAATGTAGAAGCAAGGTCTTGTGGAATCTATTGAACTGCTTCAGTCCAGGCGATTACGGTTTTCACTGTAACGGGCACTGACGGACACAATTGTGAACAATCAGAAGACCTACTAGTTGAAAAGTAGCATCACATATGCACCATCCTGCCAACAGACATGATCATGTCTGAACACATCCACCACCGAGAGAGGAACAGCAGAGGAGGAAGACATTATCAGAGCCTGGGTCACTGCCTCACCGAGCACTTGTGAAGTGTGTGCGACAAAGGACTCGCAAGAGATTTGAATGACCTCCCAGATCATCCCAAAAGGTTGCATTTCAGCATTGATGGCTTGAAAGTGGTAGGACACTGCTAGGTGTGCTAGCCCACAATGAAAACGTGGGTAGGCAATGGGCAAGAACAGCTGGTGGTACAATGGGAACGTAAGGGGGCAAATTGGGTTGGCCTTCATGAAAAGAAAGGGTGGGTCTGCAAGCCTGTGTTAAAAAAAATAATTTGACTTTGTGCACAACCTTGCTTTTACAGTTTTGGTAATGGGAACACATGGTATAACAATGTGATTTTGTCAGCGCGAAGAAACATTGCCCAAAAACATTGCACCAATAGAACATCCTATAAAGTCTGCCATTGTCGCAAAACTAAGTAGCAAACGTAAAAAACCGAAGGCAAAAAGCTTGAATTGCAAAGCCCACTTGTTTGCATTTAGTAATTCGAGCTTTTTGGATTTTGTTCTTTTGTCCCCTGCTGGGCATCTAATGAATGCAGGGGAGACCCCTGGAGCCCATAATACGGAACTAGGAAATAAAACCTGTCTCTTTAACCGCATTATCTTCCAATGAGCCCCCCTGTTCCTTCTAAACAATATATTGACCTCTGTGTGTAATATATAACATAAACTGTGTTGTACCTAAAATTAACATGTGTAGTCTGTTCACATACCATTGGCTAATTTGCATGTATTATGTAATTTCTTCGAAACTAATCAATGATTGATTAGTTTGTTTGAGCAGATAGTGATGAAATGATATGATACGTTATTTATAATGCACTTAATACCCAGCACTGACCCAGGGATCGAATCTGTGTTGCTCCGTGTCGTCTTGCTTCCCAGGCAAGCACTGCCCCTGAGCTATCCTCCCGAGGCTGGGAGGACATACTTTGTTAGGCAACAATTGATCTTGCGATCGTCTTAGGATATAGCACTTTGTAATCAGCTAGATGCTGCTTTGGCTCAGGGGAACAAGAGGCAACAATGTGCTCAAGCAATGACTAAGTTCATCATGCCCCAAGAGGTTACTTATATTACCTAAGTGCTATTCACATATTTTTGATGGTCTATCGAGCTGGGCTGGATTCTTCATAAACTTTACTGAATCCAGTTTGTTCATAAGTCTCTTTTCTGGCAGTGATTAGCAACTCCATTATGCCAATGCAACCACTCTTCTTACGTACTCAGTAGACTTCCCCGATCGTGTCAGACTGTTTAACTTCTTGTAACTCACCTGTATACTAAAATGCAGTCAATCATTCAATAATATAATTTCTCTGATCTTGGAGACTCCTATAATGCTTAGGGTGAGAGGAGGACCACGAGCCATTCTTTGCGCCCCAACAGTGGCATTAATAAATTGTTGGGGCCTCTCCAAGCTCGGCAACAAAGCATGGGTTATGCCACACACTGCGCACTGCACTAGGTGGAAAGAAAAGAGGTTTTAACCAAACCTTAAGTCTTTCACCTAGTGTAGAAATGAGGGGGCTGTGCCTGGCTCTGGGCACCCAAATGTACCAGCCAACTCTGTGCATGGACAGTAAGATTGCACACAGTAATGTTACCATAAGAAAATATGTTCATGCTGTCTCTGCCGGTATATACCAGTATCCCCATGTACAGCATTCTCTTAATGGCTTTACCCTTAATGCCAGTAAAAATATCCTGCCAGAGGAAGAAAGCATGTTAAGGTATTGCTGGCTGCACAAATGCACCACCATGTATGAATTATCTTCATGTTGAATTTGCCTTCTGCCCCAGTAAAACATGCAATGCTGTAAGGAAACATTTTCTTGTTTGGCTGCACGAATGCCTCCACCCTGCAGGTAAGAACACGTACCATAGTGGTCCCTTACGGGAGTTAAAAAAGGCTATGCCATACAAAATGTCCAGTCTGCCTGCCCCATTGCGCTATAAACCCCTTTCCCCAAAACCTCCCCATGTAAATAACCTTCAGCAAGTTGGCATTGCCAAAAATGCCAATAAATCATGTAAGAAAATGTCCATGTTCCAATGCCCCTTGCCCTGGCTGCAACCTTGCACATTCATACCCATTCACCACCAGTCAGCGTAAATATTTCCTACAAATATGTCAGAGTGACTAAGTGTAATGAGGAATCGCAAACCAACCAAAGGGGATTTGGGATTCGGTGCCCTTCCCTGCCCAAACCCCCTCCCAAGAATGATTTTGGAATAACTGGTTCAAATGGTGCATTATACAGCACACTTTCTGCAAATAATTGGGCAAAAAGCCAGACTGTTTGCAATTGTGTTTCTAGGGTAACTCGAGACAAAATAAAATAGATGCAAATCACCCACAGTGCACATGAGTATTAATGCTTTAATTCATGTAATGGTTTACCATTACAAATGCAATGCCACAATTGGAAAACGTGTCCAGATTGGCTGCACAATGTAGGACACTCTAGACACATAATAACACTTATCAGATTTGCTTGACTCTTGATGACTGCTAGTAAAAAATGCCATTCCACAGTCTGACATATCTGCACCAAAATCCCAGTCCAGCCACGTAAAGCCAGTTAGTTACTTTTATCATAGATACCCAGAAAAATATGCCATGCCACATTAAGAAAAGGCTAGACTGGCTCCACCCAAAAGCCAGTCTAGCCAGGTAATAGCAATTATGATGCTTACTGTATTATAGATGCTCACTAAAAAATGTCATGTCAAAGTAAGAAATGACTGGGCTGGTGTGCCAAAATGCCAGTCTAGCCACTGTGGTGGACCAGAAGATGGAGTCAGACTAGTTATTGACATGTTTCAAGGGTGTTTTATCAAATAAAAAAAAGCCTATATAGCCCTACTGGTGTGAGGGAAGATATCTGCCTAGCATACTAAAACTAATGGTGCTTGTCTAATGTCCCAAAAGAAACCGTCCTTAGTGCAAATCCTATTGAGCTAACTGGTCCTACCACTTAAGAAAACATAACAAAAAGAAGGAAGCAGGAGCACTAGCCTCTATCGTTGGCATCTATCTAGCCCAACAGTTGGATTCCTTTTCTTAACAAGAAGGGATGTTTGTCATAGCTCTGGCAAAGTTCATCAATTTCTTGCAGTACAGTCGTTGGCACCTCTGTATGACAATTTTCAAACCTTTATTTAGATTCTATGTGGTTTCCTTTTCTCAAGAAATGAGGTTTTCCTAATACACTCCATCAATGTCGACTTGGGTATTTGTAAATGATGTTTTTAAACACTTGATCCCTCCAGGTTCTCTTTCCCTCTAATTCTGCATGTTCTATTTCAGGTTTCTTGGTCTCCCCAAAGTCTCTGACAATCTTGTAGGGCGTTTGCACGCTTGGGTTTATATGGCTCCCGTAACCTTGGTGGCTTTCCCAGCCTCGGTTCTTATTTCTAGGATCCCCCAAAGTCCCCTGGCCCTCTCTCAGGCTTGCTTTAGTAGGTCCTTGTTATGGTGTGTGCCCGTTCAGGTTTTCTGGGCTCCCGTAACCCTTGTGGCTTCTCCAGCCTTGAGTTTCAATGTCTTTGGCTATCTAGCATGTTTCTGCCCCTCCAGGACATCCTCTCATCGGAGGATTGCCTCTGTGTAGGATTCGCTCTTCTTCCATTCCATGTTCCTTGTGGTTTTATGTACGTCATCACAAACAAAAGGGGATGTGTCCTCCTTTGACTGTGGTGTTCAGTTGTGATTCAGCGTTACCTCAGCAGCCATTGTTAGTTGATCACCCTACTCTACTTTCCTCACTCAGTCTGTCTATATCTGCTGAAATGGTTTCAATCTGATCTTTACAACCGTTCCTTCTCTGTATCCTGGGCGGGGCACACCTCACCTCCCCAATATCTCCAATAGGGTGTCCTTCAAGGTTCAGTGCTAGGTCCTTTACTTTTCTCTGTCTATAATCAGTCACTCAACAAACTTTATTTCGGCTTAGTGCCATAAAAGTCAGCAAAATACAAACACCATAAAATCACATAATGATATTACAAATTAAATAAATGGCGGAATTAAAACATTAAGAAGCAAGTACCTTACCCTTTGGCCCTGATTCATGGATTATTTGCGCTGAAAAAAACGGGATTTGTGCGCCATTCTGCCCGCAAATCCCTGTTTAACAAATGGGGATTTACGGGCAGAATGGCGCACAAATCTCGTTTTTTTTTCGGCGCAAATAATCCATGAATCAGGGCCTGTCTCTAAGCAGCTACGTGTAAGAGGGTATCAGTAAATATAATAATGAAGGCAAACAGACAACATAAGCCACGAGCTTCCATATTGGACTGATAATATACAAAGCCACTAAACCCTTGCGGTTAGATACATAGATCTCTTCAACCACACCATATTACACAACCCAAGGTAGCAGCCATTTAGTTATGGTTAAGTTACTAAACCAATAGGAAGACCACTTTTTCAGCGGCGTATAACTTCGGTCCCCCTGGAGGAATCCTCACCAAACTTTGCAAAAAAAGTATATGGCCGGCTCTATTTTTTCACCATTTTTCGGGTTTGGTTTCGTGCAGGGGGTGGTGGCAAAGTTATAGTGGGGGTCCCACATTTTTGTTTTTTCATAGACTGAATGGGGAAAAACTTTGCGCACGGCTACAGGCAGAACGGCTGGATGGATTTTCATCAAATTTGCAGCAGGAGCAGGGGCTTGGGTCAGAAAGCATACTTTTGTTGCAAAGAACCGAAATGTAAGTCTCAAAAACTTAAATCTGGGTCCGCTTTGCGGACCCATTTCCCTGTTCGCTCCACGGACCAAAGTCTCATTGGCTTGCAGTACACCGTGATGTCGGCGAACATTGGACGCGCCCAGCGGTTGGCTGGAGGGAAGCGTGCTGTGCGTCAATGTTTTTGGAAAAACACTGCCATGGTGTATCGTCGGAAGGGGTTGCTAAACATGGTTTGTAGGATCGGGTGGGTGACGGAGGGGGATGCAAAGACATTGACCATTTGTTGTGCTGTAGCCGAATGTTTACTTTGTGCGTTTGCATTGTATTATGGCAGTGGGTTTGTGGCGCAATGTTCCCAAGCTTGCCTCCATTCCCTTGTAGTGGTTGTGGGTAAGCCGTGGGATTTTGAGTGCATGGGTAGGCTTCCCCTTGTACCCAAGAGCCTAAGGCTTGGGCACCACCCCCGCAATGCAATGCCTCCATGCATCGGAGAGCAGTGAGGCAATTTACGGATAGCTCATCAAGCGACTAGCTTCTGTGGCAATGGCGTGGACGCTGCCTTGGAAATGCAGACTGGATTGCAGATGATGGAAAGAAATTGAGAATATGATATGATGAGATATGGCATTTGTAACGCGCCTATACACAAGTGTTTCATGGAGCGACGAGGCAGGGGGGAACAAGACAGCGATCCTACTAGGCCAGGTGTCATTCAGATCGCGCAAGTGCAAAGAATAGAGGGAAAGGGAAAAGTGCAAGGGGGAAAGAGAGAGGGGAAAGTGCAGTATAAGGTTAATAGCATACAGCAAAAAGGATAAATAACAAGGGCCAGCTGGTGGCAAGTGCGAAGTAAGTGCAGACAAGTGCTGGGAAGGGGGGCTGTAGGGATACAGACACAGTCCCGTAGTGCAGGGGTTTCCATGCAGGCAGTGCAGGGGAGAGTGGCTGGGCCAAGGACCGAGAACGGTGAGTGGCCCAGTTGCAGATTCAGTGCAGTTTCAGTAGTCTTAGCAGGGGAGAGAAAGCGGAGGCAAAGGGGAAGGTTTTGAGGTGCTTCCGGAACCGGATATGGTGCTCCTCAAGTTTCAGGGAGGCAGGAAGGCTATTCCAGAGGGAGGCCCCTGCAGCGGAGAGAGATCTGCCCCCAACTCGTTGTTTGGAGAAGCGGCTGACCCTGAGGGAGTTGGAGGCGGATGAGCGAAGAGCTCAAGAAGGAAGATATTTAGGAAGAGAGAGTTGAAGGTATTTTGGCCCAAGGCCCCAGACGGCCTTGTGGACAATGCAGAGGGTTTTGAACTTGATCCTCGCAGTTTGGAGAAGCGGCTGACCCTGGGTGACAATGTTACATGGAAGAAATTTGTACCGTCACAGTTTTGCAATGTGGACCATTCACGCACCAACTTGCATACACTTCATTGGTGGGTAGTTGCACAGGCCACTAACATGTTTAGGTCCGTGCAGGCAGGCTGCATTGAGGATGGGGAGTGCACTGGAGACAATATGAGGATATTTGCAGTCGGTGTACTATGTTGTCTGGCCAGTGGTTGGAAATCGGTTTGAGAATGTTGCCTTGTTTGGGTCCGTTAGTGTACCCATATGTACCTGTAGTCAGGAAATGGTACATGTCCACATGTTCCCATGCATGCCTCTATTGCCTTCCAGTGGATGTGTACAAGGACTTGGCTGTTAGGTGCATGTACTCAAGAGCCTAGGTCTTCACCACAACCCCCGCAACGCAATGCAGCCATGTACGGCACCACTGTGCTAGTGGTATGTGCATTGCACACATGTATGAATAGTGCATTCCCTTGTCGTTGCTCCTTTGGTTAAGTTATTATAACCATAACTTCTGACATCCTGCTCTTGGCTAGGGGTGCCAGTGGTCATGTTGACGTGGGTTCCCATTGTGTTGCAGCGGTGGGTAGGGGTGTCCGTGGTTGTGGTACGTTTGTCAAGTATGGTATGTGGCACCATGTTCCCATGTTTGCCTCCATTGTCCTGCAGTGGTTGCGGGCAAGGCCTAGGCTTTTGGGGGCATGGGTGGATGCAGTAGGCCTCTGCATGTACCTAAGAGCCGAGGGCTTGGCCACAGTCTTGCTTCAGGGAGGGCAGTAAGCCATTGCCACATGGAAGGATTTGTCCACCATCACAGTGTTGCAATATGGACCTTTTAACATAGCTACTCACTTATACTTCATTGGCGGGTAGCTGCAAGGGGGACTATCATTTTTTGGTGAGTGCAGGCAGACTGCATTGGGGTTGTGGAGTGCATTGGAGACAATACGAGGATATTTACTGTCGGTGTGCTATGTTGTGTTGTGCCTGCAAAACTCCAACTGGCTTGTGTGCATGGCTGGGGCCCTTGGACATAAGTCTGGCCACTGGTTGTAGGTAGGTTTCAGAATGTTGCCTTGTTTGGGTTCATTACTTTATGCATACGTACCTGTAGGCAGGAAGGCTACGTGGCCACATGTTCCCATGCATGGCTCTATTGTGTTCTAATGGGTGTGTCCAAGGACTATTTTGTTGCGCACAACCCTGCAATGCAATGCAGCCATGTAGGGGAGTACTGTGATATTGGTATGTGCAATGCACACATATGTAGAAAGAGTGCATTCCCTTTGTTTTAGCTAATGCATTTGGATAAGTTATTATAACCTTACCTTTTGACATCCCACAGACTTGAACTCACGTTTGCAGATTTGCAGTGGAGGACATGTTACACTTCTTACAGCTGCAGTGGTTATATATGCCACCATTTGCCTTTGGAATGGTGTGATCATGAACAGAGCCCTGCTTCAGGGAGTGCAGTAAGACATTGGAACAGGCATGGGAGCACTGTGATAATGGTATGTCGATAGCACACATATGTATACAGAGTGTATTTCATTTGCCTTCGCTGAGTTCAGTAAGTATTTGTGACCATATATAACCATACCTTGTTCCATTCCACAAACTTTTAAATATGTCAATGTCCTAAGGTACGCGTCTCTGTAGAATCATTCTGGAGGACATGTTATACTTCCTCCAGCAGCATTGGTGAGATGAGACACCATTTGCGTTTGGAATGGTGTGGGCGTGAACAGAGCCTTGCTTCAGGGAGTGTAGTATGAAATTGAGACATGAAAGGATTTTTTTTTACTGTGTAACATTTGCGACATGGCCCATGTACGCAGGTACTGACATATCTTTAATTGTCGGGTAGCTGCACAGGTGACCTTCAGAGCCCATTGAGGATGGGGAGACTATTGCAGATGATATCGGGATATTTGTAATGGGTGTACTATGTTGTGTTGGGAGTGGCAAGCCCCTACTGCCTTGTGCGCATAGATAGGGCCCTTTGACCTAACATTCTGGACACTGGTTGGGAGTAGGTTTCAGAATGTTCCCTTCTTTGGGTCCGTTCCTATACTGATATGTAACTCAAGCGTACACTCTTGGAAATGTGCATGTCTCCTGTGGGTGCTCACCATTACAGAATGGTTATGGAGGACATTTTGCAGTTCCTACACCACTAGAGGTGGTATGAAGTGGCTGCACTTGCATATGGTGTACGTCATTGGACTTGTTGCCATTCACGGACTGACATGCCACCATTTATGTTTGGTATGGTGTGCCCCTGATCATACCCTGTGCTTTGAGAGTGAAGGAAGATATTGCGACATGACACGTATTACTAAGCATTACACATGTAAAGTCTGCATAATGTGCAGACCGACCCACATACATTTACAGCCGACAACATCAATGCTGTTAAGTACAGCCTTATACAGGACGGCAGGCCATCTGACTCTTAGCTTTCTTTTGCGTAGTACTTTAGATGGCCAACGAACATGGTTGGCGTTTCTATTGTGTGTAATTGTAATGTGTGCATCGCTTCCATTACCTATACATGTGTGCGGCATACACCATCGCAACAGTCACTGTCATCGCTGACTTTACTTGTGGAGAGTCGTTCCTCATGTCTGGCACTCAAGGTATTTTTGTTGTCTGTGCCAAGCATAGCGTACTGTCATGTGAGCACCTAGCTCCAGAAAGGAACAACATAAGCAAAAGCAGACATGCGCACACAGTGTGTACGGTTCCAGAACATTCCCAATAGTTCACCAATCACATAGAGAATTGTTGCAAGTGCTTTATTTTGCTACAGATTGCAGCCGTCTTGTATGTTCTAGTTAACAATCATCTGTCTTTTATTTCGCAAACAAAATCCAGTGAGCAATGCCGTCTGTGCACTTGTTCTCCTCTAGCAAAGTGGGAAAAGGAGTAGTTAGTGGTGCTTGGTGGCCCGTGTGGAAGAACACGTTATGTTTGCAAGGGAGACAAGGGAACAGCTGTTGGCTCTGGGATGCCATACAGCATAAACGTTTGCAGGTTAGTTCGTATTGCTGGAACCGCAAATGGATATATAGGCCCGTATCGGTCAGCCAGATAACGATGGAAAAGAAATCGCTTCTGGTAATCTTGCAATGCTTGCTCCAGCACCTGTCTGTTGGAAAGTGGAAGGGGTGGCACGTGCAGTAAGGCGCTAGGTATCTGAGAAGAAAGAGGAATAAGAATAGCTGTAAGTAGCCCTCATTAGTGGCAGCGTACAGGAGAAGTTAGCGGGATGGATGTAGTCATAGGTGGCTACCTCATGGACCATGTACTGTGTTATTGAGTAGCACCATATGCTAACCCACTGCCTTGCTCTCTATTTTGTAGGTAATACTGTGATTGTAGGGCTCCACACAAGCAAAATGTCTTTCAAAAGTTGCCACCAGATGCTGTTTTCATGTGTTTCTTTTTTACAAAACATGACAGTGTTTGCGAGTATTGTCCGAACCACGGCACAATGTGTCTGTGTGTACAAAGGAATACATTTTAAAAATACCCCGCTTGAAGGTCACCTCAGAGTGCAGGAGAATGCAGGAGCTGGTTAGCTAAAAAATGCATCAATGAATTGTGAGCCGTCAGTTTCTGTGCCGGTTGACTGCTGCGTGCACCTGTGGCCATTCTTACTTTCAATACACTGAGGGTGTGTAGAACTGGTAATTGTGTGAAAGACCACAATAAGGGGAAAACGGGGAATGTAGCATTGCATGAGTGAGAAGAAGGTGTGCTGTTTCAGTGCACGAATTGCGTTTCCTTTTCGTCTTGTCCTTTGTCTGGATTTGCAGGGGATGGGGAAGAATGGCAACAAAACAAAGTCCAATAACAGTTGCAATTTACGGGGAATGGTGGAGGCATGGCACTGTAACAGTGTGTTCCTACTGCCATTACAAACATCTGTACAATGTACAGAGAAAGTGTGCGGTAAAGTAACTTTATAAATATGCATACAGACCTGCAGCTGAATACATTTTATTTGTAATACACATGTGATGTAAAGTAGTAATTACATAACTGTGGCAACTTCCATGCTTCTATTGGGTGGGCGGCAAATTGCAGTGTACGGCATATGGAATCATTGCAGACTACCTTTCGGGCACATGGGCAGAGCAACTGCACTGTAAATTATGTATCCTTTGTTTCTACAATTCTATACAATGTCTGACCTTGGAGCTGAACATGTTTCCCACTCAAGGCTGTTTTACAATGAGCGTTTGCCCTGTTCAAGGAGAGGAATGTTAGGTTTTGCTTTCCGAAGATGATGCTGGAAAAAAGAAAGGATTCAGCTGGCAACGTGTTTTGATTGTAGCATGCATTTCCGAATGTTGGTAGTGTCATTACAGTGAAGATAGTACGACGTATAAGTAGAGATGATGGTGTCATACACATGCTGCCCTGACTGCACAGTTGGCAACATAAATAAAATGTGCTTATACAATCCCCAAGGTAAATTTGTATGTGCATTGTGTTATGAGGCAACGGTGGACGATTGCAGACTGTGTGTTCGCTGCCTCAGCATACGTGGATGGGTGTCCCATCGTACACACTTTGGTGTCTTGCAGCACGAACATGTTTGGGGCTGTCGTTGGTCAAAGAAAAGGAATTACTGCATATGTCCTTGAAACATTGTAAGGGGCTTATGGTGTTCAAATGGTGTTTCCTTTACACAATAAGAAAGGGAAACAGAAGTTTAAAAACTTAAGCAGTAATGCAGTGTTTGCAATATGCCTGCCGAGCTATTTACCATGTGTTGCAGTGAAATATGTGTTGGAGACGTTCTTTTAAAATGATGTACATAACAATGAGCATGACCTAATGGCCTAAATGGTGCCAGTTGAATGGAAGGAACCAAATGTTGCAGCAGTTAGAAGTGTTATATAAGATGTAGGGATGTATTCATCAATTTGCATTGTTGTGATTGTGCAGATTATCGGGTAGGTTACTGTAGTGTAGTGCATTCAGTGTGTCCACTTATTATAGGCTTAGGTGAACAGTGTATGTAGAAAACAGGTTATGTATTGTGTGGAAGAAATGGCAGCCAATGTCAACTGCAGTGGCTAAGGGGTAGGTGGCTGTGTTATGTGTAGTTTGTGGTACGTGGATAGAAGTTTGTATGCATAATTGTGGAGTGGCAGTTGTGGGCAGAGTGTACAGTATTGGAGCCCCAACACTATACTGGATGTAGTGAAGTGTGTAGGGCTTAGGCACAAGCTGCATACTGTAATATAGGTGTGCATTGAAAATGGTGCCAATGCTATGTGTAAATTAGTGCACACATTGCACTGTGGACACTGTAGAGAAGTATGATACCAATACTTGCATACTTACTGTTTGGATTGAGGAGGTCCTATGATGTTTTTTGTGTACCGCATTTTAAATGTACTTGTTGCTGCATTATCTGTGGGGGAAAAGAGAACAAAACATGTTGGAGCAGGTATTTTGTTACTTTGCAGTCCACTACAGTGCATACATTATTTACTTTGTGGACCCTCATAACTAGTACTTCATAAGTACTATGCTTTGAACCAGTGTACTGTGCAATGAGCACAGTTCCTGTGTTGCTCTGCATAATCATTGGGTCTGTGGGGGAAAAACAAACCATTCTGGATTTTAAAAAAACTTCCAAATTTCTTTGCTGCTATGATGCACAATGAGGTAGTCATGTTTGGAGTGGTTGCAGCACTTTTTAAAGTGTACTCTTGAAGTAGGTGGAAATGTAATGGTTTACGATTTCTGGCCTATACATGTTGGTAGGATGGGTGGCGTTGTATAGCAGGTGATGTTTTACCTGCTTCCTTTTGGACCACTGTTTATTTACGCGTTTGGTGGCTGCTGGTGGATTCCAAGTATTGTGGCATTGTACTGTGCTACTGCAGAATTGTGAAGGTAGTTACGTACCTGTTGGTGTACTGTAACTGCTCATACTTTGGAAGTGTTTCAGGATATGTTAGTAGCACAGTAGTTGTTGAAGGTTGAGTTGGGTTCTTTCAATGCTGCAAATAACCTTGTAATATTCTGGTTGCAGTTAAATACCAAGTGGCGTATTCTAATTGTTTACAGTGTCCCATTCCTAAAGGGTACATTTAGAAGCTTGTGCATTGCTGTTGTTACTTGCACATCTCTGTACATTCTGAAGTAGTAGTGTACCATTATGGGTTTACGTAGTGATATGTCCATATGTCTTGCAGTTGTATGACTATTATCAGGCAGCTGGTGACTGATTTGCGTATGTGGTGGTTTCAGAGGTTACTGAGGATAGTTTTGAACCGTCATACTTATGAGTGGAAGGTTAACAACTTTAATGCGAATGAATTCCAGTTACTTGTCGGCTCACTGGTTTCTGGGTAGTATCAGGCAGGGGACATAGCGGGATAGGAACTGCTAGGCATACCCACTGTTACAATCTTGAACTAGCGGAAGCAAAAAGAATCCCTGAGGAGGGAAGTGAAATTAATCCAGCGCACCAACTCGGATAAGGCTATCTGTAAGGAGCTAACTAGGAAAGCCAAACAGACTTATAAAAACTACTGCAAATCCCATATCCTTCAATGAGATGCTGAAATGATGTTGGGGATCCTGATTAACTCCAAGGTCAGTGCCTTTTGGCACTTGGTAAATGGGCAAGATCCCAACCATGCAATCTCTCAACTCAATTCGATCTCTGAACAAGAATGGGTAGTTTTATGAGGAAAGGTTTTGGCCCCTAAAATTGATATTGCAATGGCTGCTGATCTAACAGGACGAGCAATTCGGGATCCTCATTTAGACATTGCCGTTATCCAACACCTGATCACTAAATGCAAGAGATCTTGCTCCCTGAGGCCTAATGTCCTCTCGAATAACACCTTCAAACATGATCAAAATATTTGGGCTAACCTATTGTATCTGGAGTTTAGAGACATCCTCTCCACAGGCGTAACACTGATCTCCTGGAATACTGCTCACGTGATGCCCATCTTCAAGTGTGGTAGCAGGACTGATCCATCTAATTATTGTCCCATCTCGCTAATTGACACCGACTGTAAGATCTTTTTGGCGTTCCTGCCTACACATCTTTAAGACTGGGCTGGTACCTCTGATCTGCTGGACCAATTTCAGACCAGATTTAGGAAAGGCCATTCCATGAATATTAATGGCCTCGCTCTCAAATGCGTGCAGGAAGAGGCCTGGACTACAACTGGGAGATGTACCTACATGGCTTCAATCGATCTAACTGCCGCATTTGATTGTGTTGACCGGGGCAGATTATGGGTCAAATTGGCAAAATGGGGCATGCCCGATGGGCTGCTAAGACTTATTAGTGGGGTCTATAAAAATTGTGGTATCCAGGTCCGCCTCAGCCAAAAGGGGGACCTCTGGAAGAGAATTTGATTTTACAGGGGGGTGAGATAAGGCTGTACCCTGGTTCTTCTACCTGTATCTCTCAGATGGCGTGCTCTTGCTTATGAAGGGCTCGTTGCCCAAAAAATAGGCAAGGAAAAAATTGTATGGCTTGCCTATGCAGATGACCTGATTTTTTTATCTTACTAAGGTGGAATTACAAAGGTCTCTTAACAACTTTGAGATATTCGCTAAAGACAATGGGTTAGTCATCAATCCTACTAAAACTAAGATCCTTTCCTTTGGAAAAGCGAGGGCGAAGACTATCGTTCCTGTGGGCAAAGTTGGTGGTATCCCTCTGCAGCTCTGAGTCTGTTCGATATCTGGGCTTTAACTTTTCGACTTACCTGGGCTCCAAGGTAGTTATTGAGCCTCTGTTACAAAAGGCGAAATAGCTCAAAGCACAGATTGTTAGGATTGATAGAAAGTTTGGTACATTTTCTCTCAAACCTGCAATGATGTTTTTTTTAAGGTAAAATCGGCCCCAAATTGATTTATGGCCTAGTATCTGACAAAGTATGTAAAACCCTCAATAGAATAGAGGGCCGTATTTGGAGGAAAATACTGGGGGTCCCAAATGCGATACCCATTTCAGCTATCTGCTTTGAATTGGGGATAGTTTTCTTGTGGGCACGGGTACAATGGGCTTGTCTTTCCCTTTATTCGAAAATAGGCTCCAATTCAGAATACCCTGTATCATCTAATGGGAAGAAACGTGAATTTCTCTCGGGTCCTTATTTCTATAAGGGTTTGATCAGAACGGGCCCTGGATGAGATTGGTGTGACTTTGGAGACCTTGATAATGAATCCCATGAAGGCCAAACAAGCCCATTTGACTCTGATTGGACTCAGTCCATTGAGGATCTCCCTTCTTAGCCTTCCCTGAGCCATTTGAAGCATGAGCACAGATGGAGAGGCTCCTTAATAAAGATTTTGCTCCAATTCCCAAACAGATTCTTTAGAGGCATTTTACTCAGGGCACGGTGGAACATGCTCCCCACAAGGGAAATTCAAGTGAGGTCATTAGTTCAGTCGAAGCAGCGTACTGTAGGTTTTGTAGTAAGAATCTGGAGTCCTTAAGGCACTTAGGTCTTGGGTGTGTGCCTCTAGAGACCCGAATAGCTAAATGCCTTGTGCCCTTGAGTGTGAACTGCATAATCTATAATGAAGAGTGGGTATGGAAGCGTTACCTCTACATTCACAATATTCGTGAGGGTCTGGCCCTTTCGGGCTTCATCAAAAGTCTGAATTTGTAGAGCTGAAGCATTAATACTTGTCTGCTCATTGATTTTATTTGACAGGCCATGGTTTATTTTTATGTAATGTTAATGTATCTCATTTCAAATATTGCATTTTTTGGCTTGATATATTCTGTACATAATTTTTCTTTATTACTACCAAATGTAAATAATTCAGAATGTATTTTCTATGTTCAAAGCATACATCGATACATATGATCAACGTATGCTTTTATGTTTTGCTTATTTCTGCTTTTTGCTAATTCTTGCTCTTTTGTAAAGGTTTAATCAAACCAAATGCAATAAATTCTTTTTTAAAGAGAACCCTCCTGGCTAGTACTTTCCCTTTGACGTATCCTGTGGAAAATACTGCAACTGTGATTTGTGCACATGTATTGTTTGTGTGAGTGTATTCATTGGGTTCATTGGGAAGGAAATGGTCCAACACACACTCAAGTGCATTTCTTCAATGCTTGCTGTATGCTAAGTTGCTTTAGGTCAACAGTGTGGAAGGAAACCATTTTTTTGTCCACTTACGAAGGTACTGGTTGGTGCTGGGGAGTAAGGTATAGTAGGTTTGTACATCAATGAGTAAATTTAGGCTTCAAGAATATTAAGTAGGCATTTGCAAGGTTTGCTGGTAATCTCTGCTTTGGAATGATGGAAGTATCATTGCATTACCACCATGAGCATTGCTTTCTAATGTATGCAGTATAGTGGCCTCCACCGGTCGAGCCACCTGTGTGGTAGATTATGGCTACTGTTGTCAAGGTTTTCTTTACAAGCAAAACCTGTCTGTGTGTGACGGCAGTGCGTTTGCAGTTGTTTTTGGTTCCATCAGCATTGTTTTAGGAGCATTAATATTACATATTGACTACGTGAGTGTATATGTAGCGTTGAACGATTATCAGAATTACATGACGTACAGAATGAGATGGTTTGCATTTTGCACCAGTTGCTGAAATGGAATGGAGTCCCTTAGGTATTGATACATTCACGAAGCATTCGTTTGGGACTTGTTCCTGAATTACATGGTTGCACAGACTGTATGTATGTTTCCACATGTAGGAAATGTGAAAGTTTTCATTTATGCGTATGTTTTTCTTTTCCAGTATTTGTAGTAAGTACATTAGAAATTCCTGTGGATCTTATTGTCGGTTTAAAGTGAATTTCATCATTCCAGCACTGTAGTCCATTGCTTGCTTTATTCCGGACACACTGTAAATGGTGTCAGGATTATTTGCTGCATTTCTGTGAAGGACAAGCATTTGCAAATACAACTGGTCTGTGCCATTTAAATACATGTTTTCAAGAATTGCTGGCATTTGGAATAGAACATTCATTTAAATTTGCATATCAATTAACAACTGTTGTGTTGGAAAATTTGAATGGACCAGTTACTTCTGTGTCTGAGCACTTTGATGGAAGGGTTTTTTTGTGGGTGGAGTTGGGTATGTCTTGTGTTTATTTACCTCTTTTGTATGTGGTTTTGGTAGTTGATGTAGTATGAGATGATTTCAATTTCTTTGGTGGTACTGTTGCCAAATCATTTACAACTTCTAACTGTGCCTCGTTTTCAAACCTTTCGGTTTCTGAGGAACAGGGTACATTTTCAAATGGGGTGTGTACAGTGCACGCAGTCCCTTGTATTGTATGATGCAAGGAATGTCTCCGCTGACTGCAGTTGCATCAAAATTCACTAGATACAGTCCTTCCAGTGTATGCAGCCGTGACAGTGCTATGTAACTCATGCCTTCTTTAAAGACTGTGCTGCCAATATCAATCAATGCTTGATCTAAGGTTAGACCTTGTGATCAATGAATAGTTACTGCATAAGCTAGCGACAAAGAAAATTGTTCTCTGCGTACATGTATGTCTTTGAAAAGAAGGAATCGAGCCGTTGTGCGTTCTATATTTTTAACCTCAGAATGTTTGTCAAACTTGATGTTCACAAACTGAATGCTGTTGTCCCGTGGTTATGTCTGGAAGCCAACAACTGTACCAAGTGCTCCATTAACTAAACTTTGCTCTACATCAATGTTACGCTTTAGCATAACTCTACAGTTGACCCATAATGTTAACATGTTCTCCAAACCAGCTGTGTTGGAGATAGTTGTCCAAGGTTTGTAGTCGTGCTATGCCTTGTTGACACATAGTTATTTTCATACCATGTACGTCCAGTTTGTCTGTGGCTTGAATTTCCGCTAGTGGTTTTTCTTTTTTAAGCATTGTTGCATTAAATTTTGCACAGCTTGCTAGAGTTGGCATTAAGGACTCCTTTGATAGTACACCAATCTGTATGTTTTCCAAAATGTTGGCATAGGTGAGATCTGCAGACTGACGCATGTTTTGAGTTATTTATCTGTATTGGAAATGTTGCCCGAGATTTACATTCTTGATGCTTCCAAGACTTTTATGGCACACCTTGTGGCCTAAAGTTGTGAAGATGTGTTCCCCTTTAACTGTTGTTAATTGAAGGGGATCTCCGAAAACAATGACACGTTTTCCTCCAAAGAGTTCTTCGTAGTCTGTTTTGAGCACCTCTTAAAATCTGAGGTGAATCAAAACCAACATTAGGTTGGAGACCATTCTCACCTCATCTATTAGGAGCATTTTCATTTGTTTCAAAACTGCGTAGCTCCATAGCTGATTCTGCAGAAATTTATAATACTCCATTTGTTTTGGTGTTCTACTGGAAGAAGTAGCAATCAGTGTAGAGTGACTCCACCTATGTTGTAGGCAGCCCAACCTGTTGGGGCAGTTACAACAGCTGAAAGGTTGTTGCTCATTGTTGGAGGTATTTACTGATACATTTTTATTAAGATGGTTTTACCTGACCCAGCTTCGGCACTTACATACAGCAGTACAGGTTTGTAGTTGTCACAGCTGCAACTTTTACTTTTGTGCTGTATACCATGTTACATTTATTCAATTACTTTTTTCGGAAAATGGTATGCTGCTCATTGTTTAGTTGGGATTTCAGTACAGCCAACTCGTCTGCAGACTGCTCATACTGAAACATGGTGGTGATTACTTCCCTCATGGCTAATTCTGCCTCATTTGCAAAGAGTGGCTGTCCAAGAGGTTCTTGGCTGCCTTTTACAGAAGGTTCACTCCTCTCAGAAGTGTCTAAATTTAGTTGTGCCCCAATTTCTTCTTCTTGTTGGCGTTCTTTGTCCAATATAGTTTTGTACCGTGTGAAGTTTTAATTTGTAATTGTACTTTCACTTGTTTTGAAAGCATCTTCATAGGAGGCATGGGTGGTTAACAAATCTTTTTTTCTCCATGATTTGAAAAGTTGCAGTAGAGTTTTTAATGATAATTTCATATTACTTTGGCTGCGTTTGGTAAGTTTCACCAGGCTGCCTTCACAACTTTCCACTCTGTATCTACCTTTTTCCTCATCTGGTGTAATGTTTTTTTTTGTATGCAAAGTTTTGGGCTATCTGATACAGGCACAGGGCTTCTAAAGTAACACTCCTGTTCGGGTAGTATGTGTCCAATAAGTTGTTCTTCAAAATGTCCTGGTTGTTGGGATCGTTTTTGGCTATTGTTTGTTTGTCTTGGTACAATTTCAGTACTCTTTCTGGATGTAGCAGGAACAATGCTTAGCCACACTGTTTTCAGATTTCCCATATAAGGCAGTGCTGGTTAAACGGTCTGCTGCTTCATAGGCACCACATTCTCTATGGGACAGCATTTTTATGCCAGAGCTGTACAATTTTTGTGCCAGTGTTTTCTCAGATATGTCATCCCAGAGGTCTTTGAGCTCTGTTTCCTCTGCTTTGGTTAAGTAGGCTGTGACATATCGTGCAACTGCAGGGGAAGTGTCTGCAATGTACTGTACATCAACATTAGCATTCCATAGGAGGGCAATTATTGCATTGTAATCATTGATGTACTTTGATGCTTCACTCCTTTTTATACAGTATGTGTTCTTAGGAGACTTGCCTTTCACACTGTGTCAAACTGAAGACATGAAGCTGTTTACTTGGCCTGTTGTTGAAACTGGTCTAGGGAAACCAAAGTGGCATTTGGTGTAGTATTTGCCTCTGTTTTTATATTTGTGCCAACAGTACTGACACTTGCGTCTTTGGAACTGCAAAATGTGTGCATGTAGGTCACTATGTATACTTTCTGAAGGGATTTCGCAAGTGACATATTTGTGAATGAACGGCAAAACAGCTTCATCACTCTCCTCACCAAATTTAGGAGCATTTTTAATCCACAAAAACATGTGGATGTGTGGTGCTCCTCTGGCTTGATATTCCTTTCTCCAAAAGAAGTTTTCCACTTCTCCAAGGGAGGAGAGTGCTTTATTGCAAATGAAGTGCAGCATGGCAAGGAAGTGACGATGGCAGTATCATGAAACATTTACTGGATCAAGAGAGCAAAGTTCTCCTGGTGTTTTCATGTCTACACCTGATTTGTTTTTTTTGCTATCCGTAGGAAAGTGTGCAAGTCTTCCCATGCATACTCTGCACAACTTAAAGTGACAAACCATGTGGGTGGGCCAAGGTTGAGTAGCATACACCGGACATCTGCGTGCTGTCGGAACCTGTACTTTCATACCACGCATGTTCGGCAAGAAATTTGTAATACTTGACTATAAAACTTTGTCCTTCTCCTGCACCTTTTGCAATAGTTGTGTAGCACTGTTTTCAGTGTGTGGGCAACTCCATAACATAGCGTTGCCAGTTCACTTTCAAAGAGGAGGTAGAAAATGTACTCCACGTTCTGTCTAAATCTAGGTTCTTCAGAATACATCTGTAAACAGTGGTATTCTGATGCTGTTATTTGTGTGCATCTTTCAACATATCTTACACCTTTTCCAGTTTGGAAAAGTAGAGGAAAGGCTTGTGCTGCTACACTTTTTTCTCATATACTGACAGGCGCTCCTTTGGCTTGCCGCATTTTATATGTTTCTAGTGCATAGTCTATGGGGTCTTTGGAGTGCAGTGGGTGAATTGTGTAGTGGTCTAAAATATTCGAGGCTGTACTAGGATCTAGACGTTCAAATTGGCCAGTTGTTGGGGGAAGGAAGTCCTGAATTTTTTCAGTTGTTTCTCTCAGGTTTTCTTCAACTTTTATTTCCTTGTAGTATTCATAGTTTCCTTTTCGGTATTTCAAAGCTTCCCTAACTGTGCGTAAGTCCACTAGTTGCTGCCAATTGTTTTTGGCTTTTGTAGGTACACCATTTACCAGGAAAATCAAAGACTCTCCTATTGGCCTTTGTACTGGTAGAGTGTCTAAATTTTCTTTGAGATCTAATGGTAAATAAACTACTTTCCCACAAATGCCTCTCAGTAATTCGGTGGGAGGCAATTTAGCAGTTTTTGGTTGAAGTCGTATTATTGCTTGAAATGGGTGCACTGTTTGGATTATAATGCGTTCATACAAATTAAGCTTCTGCAGTGCGTTTGGCTGTGGAAATACTTCCACATTCTTACTTATTGCCCGTGAAGACCTTTGGTTATTGTCAAGTTTTGCAGTGCAGCATGTGCACAGTATGGAGGTGGTCGTAAGTTAGTTTTTGGTTTCAGCTATAAGGTACAGAGCTAATTGAAACCATTCCGATTCCTCATTGCCTTCTATTTTCTGCATTATATCTATAGTTTTGGTGCTCTTTCTATAGTAAGTTCTACGACAACACACACTTAATTGGTTTGGCATTTCAGCGGCTGTGCTTTTGAACTTTTGTATTTCTTTTCTGTATGTATGATATAAAATGTTGATGGCTGCAATGTTGTCAGTACTGTTGTCTAAAATCGCTGGAGTTTGTAAGTGCTCTTCAGTTCCACAATATTTCCTTTGGATGTGCTCTATTTGTTAGAGCCCTTGTTTAGCTCTACCGTGCAGGAGAATATAATTTAAATGTTGCAGCACTACAGCTGGACATTTTGCATAGTACAGTTTGTAAACTAGATTTCTGACAGTTGAATGGTGGGTTGCTAACATTTTGATACGGAGGAAGGTACTTTTGCAAGCAGGTCCAGAAATACAGGATAAGGAATGTCCTCGTATTCCTGTGTAGTTGCGAACTGGGCAGGAGTCCATACTTTGTAGTATTTTTATTTTGTCGTTGCCTTTAACTTACTGATTGAGGAATGTCTGCAAAGATTTGATTAAGCATTCACGAACGTTTCACCTTGATGTGCAAGGCCATTTGTAGGTGAGGCGTGTAGGTTTGGTGGAATGGAAAGTGACATCTAAGTTTGATGGGGGTATTTCTGAAAGCGGTGTTTCCTCTTCCATTGTGGTATTGTGTATCTTTTCATACCCTTGTCCACTCTGATGTAAGGCAGTTTGGTTTGTTTGTATGACTCTTCATTGAAGTATGGCTGTGTTGGTGGTGTGACTCCACTCACCTGTACATATGTGGCCAAAGGTATCTATGCTGATATTACGTTTGTTTTGCAGTAGTGCATGCAATTTACCAATTAATCTTGTTAGTGGTTTCATTCTGTTCAAAATTACTGTAAACAATTTCCGTTTTACGATCATTGCACTGTCTACAAGAATTATCAGTATGACTTTTCTGCTGTAGGTTTTGAGGGTTGAGTGTGATTTCTGCCCACTATTTATAAGGTTCTGAAGGACTCTGTCGTGGAGCACTTTTTGTGAAAGTAATTTTTTGGAATGCTTGCTTGTGGTAACATTACCGTTTGTACATGCTCTGTTAGCAGTCGTGCGCGTTGCACTGTTTTTGGTGCTTTTCTTTTCATTCTCACATTTTGCCAGATGACCTAGACTGTCTTTACTGGTGAATGCATCTGTTTTCCTTAATGACTGCATTAGCTCTTCTCGTTCAACTTTCTCTAGAAGTTCTGCTTGCAGTGGATGGCTACTTTGTATGTTTTTAGGTTGCATAGCTCTATTTCTGTATTGCTTTCTGCAGAGTTGCAGTTCGGTATGCATTGTGTAGTAGCTGTTGGCGAAGAAAGGGAAGTGTGGGTGTGCAGATTTTCAAATGTATGTCTGTAATGTACATAAGCGGGTCAATAGGAGGATAGGCATATAAATGGAAGTGTGTCAGTGTGCAATGGCCTCTAACTTTCAGTTGGGACCAGTATGGTACGATGTGGGGATTAGTCTAATGGTGGGGACATACCAAACACTAAGCACCTGTAGAGGTGTAATGAGTAAGAAGGAAGTACATACTGGGGGTTTGTTGCAAATCTGTATGCTACAATACAACAATAGTGCACTCTTCCAGTAAGATGTACAACACTGTGATGGTATTATACTTACTTTGTTGTTTGGTGCGAATAGCTTTATTGCAGGTTGTATTTTCAAGTGCACACGCCAGTGGCTTTCCTGAGAGAGGTGGGTACTGCACCTGTATAAGAAGATGGTAAGAAAATATGTTGACTAATGACAGTGCTTCCATTTGTAGAATACATTCTTTAAAAGTATAGGGGGATGTCTTGGCAGGAAGAGAAAGTGTGTGTGTGTGTATATAAATGGAAGGCTTACGATATGAATGGGGACTTGGAGCATAAGCATGCATTTTTGTTAAGGGGTTAGGTGGATTATTTGGGAGTGTATTCTATGACCTCTTAGTGAACACATGTGTGTGTTACTGTAGGACTATTTACTTTAAAAGTGGAGTACTTTGCATTGTGGAAGGATGACAAAAAGGTGTGGAAAGATATACAGAGTGCGAAGCAGAATGTTTTTGTGTGTGCATTTTCATGTACTTCTCTGCATACATATGCTTGCTGCATGAGTGGAGCCATTGCTTCTGGTCTTTAATTTCCTTGTGCGCATTTATGAATGTTACTGTTGTCAATGCACACATACATTTGTTTATTTTTTTACTACTTTTGTAATCTATGAAGTGTGAAAGGTAAGTGGCATTGGTATGCACGCAATGTATGCACTTGGCTTAGTTTGGTGGGATACGCTGACTGGTCCTTTTGTTTGTGACCAAATTGGATAGGAGGTGCGTTAATGGGGGAAATCATCATAAAAATGATGCCACAAAAGAACAGAGTACCTGTTTGTATAAAACAATGGCTGCTATCGGTAAATGGCACCTTTGCGGCCACCTACCACTGTAGGAGCCATTTTATGGTAGGTGATGGGAGAAATAACAGTAGGAATTTTGCGCATGTTATGGAGATTCAGTGCCAGATACCCTCTTGCTACGGACCTATAAAACAGTTGCAAATGTACTGTACAAAAAGTAGTAAGGCGTAGTGATGCTGATGTATCTGGATGCAGAGCTTGTAGATCGTTTTACAGTACTTTCTCAAGCAGGTGCTTTAGATTTACAGGACACTTGAACTCTGCGTGTTTAATGGTTGGTATGGACTGTTCAACAGAGGTGATAGCGTTAGATGCACAATTCTTGGATGTAATTGGTGTATGTGTATGTGACCGGTTAACAGTAGCCAATGAGGGACTGCTGGGAAAAGACTACTGGAAAGGGAAGGACTGCCCTGCTTTACTGGGGCGCGGTCCTCGCAGTAGTTGCGGAAAGCCACATGCTACATGCTGTCCTTCTTAATGTGCTTGCCATGGAAATGGGACTACGGATTATCGAATCAGGTGTATGTCTGCTTTTATGTTCCATGCTAGGATGTTCTTCTATTCTAATGAGAACCTGAGTGCTTCTAGTGTGCCGTTTGTCAGTGCAGCTATTTTCTTTCCCCCAGATAGAAATTAGTGTTGTCTCACAATATAAAAAGTAGGTTGCGTGTAATAATGTAAGGAGGAAAAGCAGAGAGCAATCCTCAGTAAATACCACTCAAAAAGGTGTTTATTTACACTTTGCTTTACTAAAATAAAAAAAATCACTTTTCACAACTACAACCAAATCGGCCATTCTATATGATGCTTCAAATGTGTTTGTGATGCCCTCCCACACAGGCCAATATGTTGACGAAAGCAGCGCCATTTGGTGGTGCGCACGTGGTACATCCGGGTCTTTTCAGGGTGGCTGGAATGGAAATGGGACTGTGCAGAAGTTGGGATTGGTCAATACGATTTCCTGGGTGTGGTGTGTAGCGACAGAATGTGCCAGAACGTCTATTTGCAAATAGGAGTGGAGATGGCTACAGTTGTGCCATTCCGTAGTTGGACTATATGGCTTTTGGGTGACTCCTGGATACATTGGCTACAAGTTTACGCAGAACCCTATGCACTGGCTGTACATCTTGGGTTCTATAATGTCGCTGTGCACTGGTACAGAATACGTTGGATGAAGTGGCCCCATGTGAGTCCTTTTTGTGCCAGTTTGGTGACTCCCGCTCATCCAGACAATGTTGTTAATTATGGAGAAAACAGTTTAGGACATGTTAGCGGCATCTCACTGCAGTTTGCGATGAAGGGGACATTTCAGGAACTCATGGAAATGTTTCCGAAGTCGCACATAATTTTTTCTTGGATTGCCCAGAGACAGGTGTGGATGGTTCTTCCTCGTGTGGGCCACAAATGGAGAAAGCGTGGCGCAATGTGAACAAGGCTGTTTGGGCTTTTTTGCAAGACATTGGCATGCTCTCCTTCCACAATGAAAACATTACGTTTCATAGTAGGAACATTTTTCGTTTAGATGGAGTTCATCTGACTGATGCTGGCAATGAGCTGCTTCTGCGTAATAGCCAAAACACAGTGCAGCGCTTCATGCAAGTTAGTACGCATTTTCCCTGTGGGTGTTCACTTCGAACATTGCAAACACAAACAGCACCAAAAGGCTCTTTTCAGAGCCACCACTTCATTTTCGAATACGTACAATGCTTTTGACGGAGTACCACCGCCCATTGTTCAAAACCCTGTATGTGGCGCTCATAGGCTGGGCCACCGCCCATACGCTTTAATTCAAAATACATTTTTGGAACAGCGCAAGGTGGCTTTGAAAAGAGCCTTTTTCTTCCCCCTCCCCCTTTCTGGTTGTGTAGCATTTTTCCTGTTGGAAGACATGCCACAGAAGTACAGCAATGGAAGGGAGATTTGGCAAAGGGTACCAACCACAGGGATAAGAAATCGTGCGTGGAGAGTAGAAGATGTGGGGTGCTCCTCACTTGGGTAGGGGGCGCTCTTTGTCATGCTCCCTGACCGAAGCCTCAAAAGCACTTTGAAAATGTTCCCCCTACACAGTACTGCATCGCAGTAAATGCGCAATACAGTGACCTTTGAAAGGGACGGGTCTGTTGCAGTACATACGCACTGCATGGCTGGTTATGGGATGCGCTGGCCCACTGCAGTGGCCCTAGTGGTGGCAGGAGCAGATGAGGAGGATGCTGTAGAGGAAAATAACCTACTGTCTGCTTGGAAGGGGACAACCCTCCAAACAGCTGCTTTGTGGTCCGCTTTTAGGTGCCGCAGCATGATGGTCGTGCTGTAGCTGTATAAGCAAGGTTTTCCGCGACTGGGTACTATGTTGCACTCAGTGCATTGTACCTGGTTTGCACAAGATTTTGGCACATCGCCAACGGTCCTATATAGTTTCCACACCCACGACTCACGCTGGCTGCAGGCAATGGGGATTCCCTCTACTTTATCCTTGTTTCCTTTTTGCTGTTCCTCCACATTATGACTGTCCCGTTGCTCAGGAACTTCAGAAGGAGGTATTGGTGGTGAGGGTGTGGGTGCGCCTGAATCGGAGCTAGTAGCAGAAGCTCTGATGGCCATTACTTGGAGAGGTACTTTGCCGGCACAGACTTGGTGAGAAAGCTAATTCTGCACAAACCCATATGCACCGCTGCTCTTCTATGGAAAGCCAAACGGGGATTGCAGTGCACTTGTGGGGTGTGCCCTTTTATAGGACTGTTGTTGAGCATGTGCAATCATAAAGTGGGCCTAAATCATTCCATACAATACCTACATGCAGAAGGTAGATTGTAGGACCTCTAAGGTTGCACTCTCACTGTAACACCCCATACATTACAGAAAATTGTCCTTTTTCGATTTGCACAGATCTGGATCGTATCCACGAAATAAGGGCCCAAGCGCAGCGTTGTACTGTTACCATGGTGACGTTGCCATTGTTCTCCATTTGGACGGCTGTCTGTGGGAAACATATTGGCTGTAATACTTTGTGGCCACGTGCATAGCTCTCCTACGGATACCCTTGCACTCCCCGGACTACTTAAATGTATGGCACACGTGCATTTAACATTTCTACGTAAGCTTGGTGTGTGCACGATACCGTAGGTGGAATGTTTTACGTGCAAAGGTCTTTGCCGGACGTGGGTGCGTGCTTCCACCTACTACAACTACATCACATGTTTGTTCGCATATCTTGACCAGAGGCGGTGTTACTAGGTGTCACAGGACGAGATACGCATGTGTGAAGATGTGCGACCGACCACCGCATGGTCCTACAACTACTGAGATGGCTCTGTGCATGCAAACATGCGGCCCGTAGTGGCGTCCTACGGATGCTTCCATTGTGATTGTGCATAAGGCAGCCAGGTGCGGCGGTCGTACGACTCCATTTTCCTCACTTGCAATCACCCCCTCCAGTGCTGTGCCCTTCACAATTACGATGGCCTTCTTAAAACAAAGGAAAAGGCACATTTACATTCAGTAAAAATGTGCATATCAATCTTTGAGTACACATTTATAGGCACTATTCGGAAAGGGAAGGGGGCGACCAGAAACAGATACATATACTGGGGATTTTGGCATTTGTACAAGTTGCTGGTGAGGGGAAGTAGGGATTAAGTTTTCATCGAAGCGTTTATCATGACACACAATTTGCAGCGATGGGGGGTGGGAAATGGGGAAGGGGGCAGGTCAGGCAGTGATATTTTATTTTCCCCATAATATGTTCTTCTACAAAGATTTTCTAGGCAGCAAATTGGTTCAGCAAATCATCCATTTTGGCGTCCAGGCGGTCTACCTTTATCTGTACAGCGGTTCCTTCACTTTCGGTGGCAGTATGTTGCTGTGCAAAAGGTGCAGCTTTTGGTGTACTTGTTTGTATACCCGTATGTTCTGTTAAAGAACAAAAACATTTGTTTAAGGTTACACAAAGCAATAAATTGTAGTTGTCTTCATTTTGACACTGCGTTCCCTACCTATGGGGTTACTATGCTCACTAATTTCATTATGCAGGAAATTCTCCTCCAGCCATTCCAAGGTGCTTGCACTTGCAGTAAATCTTTCCCTTTTCACACTGGGGCAGGTAGCAATGGGGCTATCGTCCTCACTCATTTCTTCATGCTGAAAATTCTCTTCTAGCCATTCTAGGGTCTTAGCCATTGCTGCACACAAACAGAAAACATCATGCTTTCCTACTATTGTACACTACCGGACCTGTGCAATTATAACAAACTTTTGTGTACTTACCACGTTGCAGTGACGTTCCGCTCTTATTAGTTGGCGTCTCTACCTCTTTGTCCTTTGTTGGATTGTGAAACAGGTGTGTGGTAAGGTTGATAAAGGCAAACATTACTTCTCTTGTTGGTGCTTTCCATTATGCTGCATACCCTATGCCTTTGTGCTGTTTGTTGCGCAGGTACAGACTTTGTATAGCTACTGCATTTTCCCTTCCCATTCACGCACTTGCTGAGGTTTCTATGTTTTTGTCTTTGCTCCATGTTATCACTTTTTACAACCACCCCTCCCTTTCTCAGCAGGCTGGACTACACCCGATGTCTGCGAACAGACACACTGTTCGCAACCACTGTGGCTATTAATATAGAGCCACTGGCTTCAGTATGCTGTACAGTACATCTATACAAACTAAGAGTTTCCTGTTAAAAACTAAATGGAATTGAGTGAAACAAACATTATTAAAGGGACGTTATGGTTACGTTGCGCTACTAAAACCATACTACCTTTACTTAAAAAAACTATGAGAAAGCAACATTATGGTTACAGTGCCCTACTAAAAACCAAAACATTGTTAAAGGGTCGTTATGGTTAAGTTGCACTACTAAAATCCTTTCCCCTGTACTGCAAAAAGTAGCCTAAAGCAACGTTACGGATGAGCGAAGAGCACAAGAAGGAAGATATTTAGGAAGAGAGAGTTGAAGGTATTGAGGCCCCAGACTCCAGAAGGCCTTGTGGACGATGCAGAGGATTTTGAACTTAATCCTTGCAGCCACCGGGAGCCAGTGCAGAGATTTCAGTCCTGGAGACATATGATCCCTGGGCTTGAGGCCAAGTACAAGTCTTGCAGACCTGTTCTGGATAAGTTGCAGAGGGTGGAGAGTAGAAGCAGGCAGATTTATAAAGAGGCTGTTGCAATATTCCAGCCTAGAGAGAACCACAGCTCTGGAGAAAGTGAGCTTCTGGGGGAAGGGGAAGGAAGAATAGCTCTAAGGAGGTGCAGTTGGTAGTGTGACTTCTTAGAGACGTCAGATGTGAGCAGAGAAGGAGAGCATGGAGTCGAAGATGACCCCAAGGTTTTTAGCCTTGCAGGTGGGAGCAGGAAGAAGGCCAAGAGAGGCCGACCAGAGGGCTACAGGAAAGGAGGGAGTGGCTGTGCTGATGAGGAGAATCTCAGTCTTACTGGAATTAAGGCAGAGGTCATTGGCGGCCCACCACTCCTGGATAGCAGACAGTCAGAGATGAGGGAAGTAGAGTAGGCAGAGGGTAGCCTGAAAATGAGCTGGATGTCATCCGCATAGCACTGAAAGTTGGGGCAGAGAGCGGCGATGCGGTGGGCAAGGAGTGCCAGGTATTGGTTACAAAGCCAGGGAGAGAGGTTAGACCCTGGGGGATTCTGCATTCTGCCGTGAGAAATATGGGAGGCCTTTTAGAAATGTAACCGATTCAAAAACCTTTTTGGTGTTCAGGCTTCACATATTTTTTTGAATTGGACTTTGATTTTTGGAGTGGCGTGGTTTCAGAATCCAAAGCATGGAAAAGCAATGCAATGTAATTTTGTTGGGACGGCTTTTTGATAGCAGTGATGTATTTCTACACTGAAATGTTAAAACAGTCCCTTAAACCACTTTACTGCTTGAATGATGCTATAAATGATATTCTTGAAATGTGTGTTTGTGTGGAAGAAGGGAGAAAGTCAATGCTGATATGCATTGCTAGAGGGAGTGACTCTGGCATTTGCGTGGTGACACGTGATTATTTCAGTACAATATTCTGGGTGTGCAGGAACGTTTCTTGGGAGGAGAAAAAAGTGTCACACAAAATGTGGGATAGGTTCATTCTCCAAATAAACAAAACCTCCAACCAATTTAGCAAACATGGGTAGGTTGTGCTACGTTCCTGCAGTACTTGAAAGCATGGCGCCTGTCTGGGGACTTTTCCTGAGAATATATTATGGATTAGCTGCGGCTGGGTTGGGGCTGTGTGTGGTTTATACTTGATAGAATTCATAATTGAAATCCTTTGTTGTGGTTTCCAGGCCCAGTGTGCTACCTACTGCCCGGCAAATGTAATCTGGAGGCCTTGTGTTACCAGTTTCCATTTCAACTGGCCCATTTCTTCTAATCTTCCCATCTCAGTGGCAGTGTCCACTCTTATTCTTTCCTCTACGCCATTGATCGACCCATGTTTTGGAATCTCACACATCAGGACTCCTCAGCCCTGCTAAACGACATATATAGTAGTTAATATTGATGTCCCACTTCCACCGTAGCTGGTATTATTCCTATGTCCTGCCCCCTTTCCACCATACGTGTGTGAGATGACCCCCTGTGGGTCTGCAGTACAGCATAGAGCAGCATTCATGAATTTATTATTTGGTGTTTTATTTGCAAGCAGTAACTCGCTAAATGGCTTCAAAGTGCTTGTACTCTTACATCCCATCCCCTTCCCTCCAAACTGTACGGACGTGAGGGACGGGAGACAGAACCTTTTTCACCAGAAAAAATCTTCTTCCCTTTTTAAATTTAGAGGCACGTGGGGGCGCGGTCATGGGAGCATGAGCTTGTCTGACTCCGCCCCCTGGCGCCACTCCTCAGTCCCCTTTTCCGCGTCGACGGGAACGGGTGAATTCACCAGCATTCCTGGGTTTGGCTTTGGCCATGTAATTCCACTCGCGGATACTTCTTCTTTGTCTTTTTATCATTCCGGTACTCGGTCCTCAGGTGTCACGCTCCTCCCCGGCACATTTCAACTTCGACAGGGTTCAGCAGGTATCCATCCTGTGACGGGTTCTTCCTGACTAAAGACCCCCACGCCCTTTGCCTACAGTACCTTGGCCCTCACCACGGCTGGCAAGCTTGAAAGCGCATTGCATGCGGTACCTCAAGGTGTCTGAAGAACAGACCAGCCAGGTGGTCGGAGCTCTTCCACAGATCACCTCCAGAGGAACTAAAGGACTTGGTCTATCATCGATCCAAGCCTAAGGTAGGGCCACTCTTTTCCAGCGTGGGAAGGGCCGCTCAGGTCCTCATACCAGCACAAGTACTGAGGTTAAGTCAGCTACCGGCCAGTAGGCTGAGGGGTCACTGGATTCTCCTGGTGACAGTGCTGAGGGGCCGGAAGGTTCTTTTACCGGGTCTTCACCCGAGGGGCCACACCTTTGTACCGGCAACATGTCAGAGGGGGTGCTTATACGCAGTACTACCGACCGATCGGCTGGGGGCAAAACGCCTACCAGGTCTTGGCCTGAATTCCCGGGATTAATCCCGAGGAGCAATGCCTTCATACCGAGGCTAGTCCAGCTACTGGCCTCATGGCCGAAGGGTCTCTGGATCCTTTCGGTGTCAGTGCTGAGGGACTGCAAGGTTCTTTTGGCAGGGTTACTCCCGAGGGACAATGCTCTAGGACTGATGCAAACTCCCCAGATGGGAGCCATCCTCCAGGATGTCATCAGGGACCTGCTCCCTCAGGTCACCCCACCGGCACCCATAGTCATTCCTCTGATGGCTCCGGTGCCACAGGCCCTAGCGCAGACGCCGCTGCCCCAGCCGGCTCCTCAGATTCCGGCTGCCCTGCCTCCCACAGTACAGGTGGTTCCACACCAGCCCCTGCAGCAGTCACCGGCTCGGTTCTCCACTCCACAGCCCATGGCGCCCAGCACTCCTCCACCGGCTCCAGATCCCCAGAGCCTGGCGACACGGACGAGGAGGACCCTGACATGCCATTTTCAGCCTGGGCCTTCCACGAACACCTTGCAGGTTTGGCAGAGTATTTGGGCCTTCCTTAGCCTGAGAGGGGGTCTTAGCAGAGGTCCACACCCTAAGACCCCTACCAAAACGGGGATCCTGATGCAGAAAGACATAGTTGCCCTGGCCAGGAAGGGGTGGCCCAAGCCACACTCGGCCCAGCCTGTCATCGGCGTCTCAACGCCCAGTACAGGCAGATGGATGGGTACACACTCTTGCTTTCAGCGCATTCTCAACTGTTCTTCTGTGATAGCTGCGGTGTTGCACTATTCCAAGCCTCAGTCGTCCTGGGCCACCTCGCCCTCGACGCTGCTAGGCAAGGAGGAGAAGATCTGGGAGGCGTATGGGAGGAAGCTGTACTCCACTGCCTTCTTGCACCTACAGCAGGCCAACGTAGATGTCATGTTGGCAGACGCTAACCAGAGGCTCTAGCGGGAAATTGTGGACGTCCTCCCAGAACTTCTGGCACAGAGCCAAGGGCGCTTCAAGGTGGGACTAAGAGAATCCCGGCTGGTAGCGCAGGACATTATGGAGTCCACCATGGCCCACATCGATATCTCTGCTTGGTCGATCTGCTTTGCCATGGACATGAGGACGGCATGGCTCTGGGCTACTAAGTTTAAAAGGCATATTGGACCATCCCTTCGAAGGGCAGTGCCCTCCTCCACTCCACCATGGATGAGGAATTAGATAAAAAGAACAGCTCACAAACCGCAAAGTCTTTATCTATTCTCACGAAGACCACGCCCAAAGCCTACACCCAGTCACAGCGACGCTCCGACAAGGGGCGGGTGCTTGGTGGGCTCCGAGGCTTCCAAGAACTCGGGTCCAGACAACCGGACCGTTCTCAGAGTCTGCATCGGAGGAAACAACAAAAGTGGGGGGCAACGGGTTTTCCAATCCACCTCCTCTGCAACAGCCTCAGAGGGGAAAAAAAGCCATGACACGCCGTTTCAGGTCCACATGTCTCTGGTGGGGGGGGGGCAGGCTTGCCTTTAACGTGCCATTTTGGCACCAGAATTTTTCAGACCCCTTGACCCTCTGTAGTCTCCACAGGGTACCACCTACTGGTACCTCTCCTCCCCTCCCACAGATGGGGACAGCAACTCTGCTGGCCGTGATCTGGTTGCTCATCAAGAGCCAGGTCGTGGAAGAAGTCCCAACCTCCCAGCGAGGGTTGGCTTTTATTCCAGGATTTTCGCCATACAGAAGATGAACCAGGCTGGCCTGAGAGTTGTGTTCGACCTTTCCACCCTCAATCTCTCCCTCCCCCTGCAAAAATTCAAGATGGTTACACCAGCTCTTATGGTGCACTGTACAGGGGAGACTGGAGGTGCTCATCGCATCGTTCCTTATTGCTCTTCAGGATCATGGGCTTCCATTTCCAAAACAAGTTTCTACCCTTCAGCCTCAACTCGGATCCCAGGGTATTCACCAGGTTGATGAATGCAGTGGTCATACCTGGATGACTGGCTCGTCTGTGCCACCTCTCCGGAAGTGGTTCAGCATACTGCCTCTGCACTGATGAACACACTCCACGACCTGGCGTTCACTATCAATCTCAAGAAATCTCGGCTGCAGCCCACGCAGAGCCTGACCTTCTGGGGCCTCATCTGGGACACAAGCTCTGTGAGAGTCTTTCCCTCGGAGGACAAGATTGCGGCCATCAAAAGAGCTACAGCTCACTTCCTCTCTAGGCCCATGACCTCGGCCTGGTGGTACCAACACTGACTGGGGCTTTTGGCAGTTGTCCTTCTGGCAGTGCCCCACGCAAGACTCGGGATGCAGAGATTACAGCTGCACTTTGCAGCCTCATGGAATCAGGAGAAGGGCTCCCAAGAGGAGCCAGTCAAAATTCCGCCCTTTCTCCTCTCTGACCTCCACTGGTGGTCTGCGGACTTTAACCTGAGGCAGGGCAAGCCCTTCCAACAGCCGGCCCCTCAGGTCACAGTTACTACAGACTTGAAGGCCATAGAGTTGGCTCTCAAGGCCTTTCTCCGTCTTATCGAGGGCAAGCCCAGGTAGATTGTTTGCCTCTCGAGACAACAGGAAATGCCAACTGTACACCTCCTGGCAGGGGCAGGACTCTGGCTCCCTGGGCGATGCATTCCAGATCAAATGGAATGACAGGGCGGCATATGCCTTCCCAGCCACACCCCTAGTCCACAGGGTGATCTGCAAGATAAAGGAATCCCGGCACCATTTTGATAGCTCCCTGGTGCCCAGCAAGACCGTGGTTCTCTGAGCTTCTCGCCTTTCGGACAGGCCACCCATTCACCTACTGCTCGGCCCATCGTGTGTCTCCTGGCCCAGCAGGGGGGCAGGGTACTCCACCCTGCTCCTCACACCTCGTAGCGTGGCTCCTGAGCAGGTCACGCTGAAACACTGAAGTCTATCTCAGGCTAACTTAGAGATCATCCAGGGTGCTAGAAGCAAGTCTACTAGGGGCCAATATAAGAGTAAATGGTCGACATCTGGCAGGCCTCCTCAGGCTTTACACGGCTATAAAGAATCCACACCCAGTGTGGGACCTTAATGATGTGTTGGGCGTCTCGGCGCCCAAACCTTTGGAGCCTATGGCATCCGCAGATATCAGGCTGGTCATCAAAGAGACAGCTCTGCTCATGGGCTTCACCTCAGCTCGCAGAGTCAGCGAGATTCAGGTTCTGGTGGCATCCGAACCCTGCACCACCTTTCTCAGGGACAAGGTCGTCCTGCGGATGCACCCTGCTTTCCTACCCAAGGTGACCTCCGCCTTCCATCTCAACGAGGAAATAGCAGACACCTTGCTTGTCACTTTCGGAGGGGGTGGAGGGCAAGGCCCTGTTATCAGGCCTCCAAGGCCTCCAAATCAAGGTGGCCTAGGAGGGGCAACACAAACCAGTGCCAGCTGACTTACAGGCCCATGCGGTCAGAGCTAATGCCCCGTCCATCGCGTTCCAATGGCATGCACCGTGGCAGGTCATCAGCAGGGTGGCTACTGTTTGGATGCCGCCTCTAGATCAGACTCGGCATTCGGACAGGCGGTTCTAAGGAACCTGTTTTCTTAAGGAGGGCTCCTCTCCACCCTGGGGCTACATTCAGCTGTATTCACCCATACAGTATGGAGGAAAGGGTATGGGACGTGAGAGTAATTAACAGTTACTCACCGTAGTGACTAACGTACGCTTAGTCCATAGTCCCCTTTCCTCTATATGTCCCACCATCCTCCCCTCTAATAATACTGGTGTCATTAGGCAATGCCTATCATTGTTGACACATCAATGGGGACTGAGGAGTGGCGCCGGTGGGCGGAGTCAGGTGAGCGCATGCTCCCAGGGCTGCGCCCCGCCCGTCTCTAAATTTAAAGGGGAAGAAGATTTTTTTCTGGTGAAAAGGGTTCCATCTCCCATACCTCTTGAGGGACGCCGTACAGTAAATTAACAGTTACTCACCGTCTCTGGGCACAGCCAGGTAGATAACAATTCAAATTGAGGGAAATAACAATTGGGGGATAAGTGCATCCACAAAAATTTTGCAGAGGGGCAGTTTGATGGGGGTAGGACAGGTTGGGTGGAACAGATGAGTTTGTTACCGGAAGGATAGGTTAGAAAGGTTGAGAAGGACTAAGGAAGGAGGCAGAAAAGAGATAAAAGGGAGTAGGGGAACAGGGGAAGGGGGGCATTCTTGTTTAGGTACAATCCAGCAATGGAGTGAAGGAAAAGAGGATGGGTGTAGAGGATGAAGTGCTAAATGGGTAGGGAGCTATGGTAGGGTGGAGAGGGAGGTATGAGTGTAGGCATGTGTTGTGAGGTGGATGGTGAGGAGGGTGTTGAAGGTGGCGAGGGGTGCTGATGAGAGTTCCAGCAGGGGTTTGTTATTCTTGTAGCCAATTGTTCAGATGCCATTGTGGTAGGTGCCGTATGAAAGTGTTTTTTTTGGTTTGTGTTCTGGGAGTGCATTCCGCAGGGAGGGAACAATAGCGGAGACGGTTCTTCCTCTGCGACATCTGAAAAATGTACCCAAGGAAAAATAATCTGCAGCCAGGTATGTGTGGTAGCGCACAGTGCAGGAACATCCATAAGATGATGCTTATTCTTTTCTTCTTACTTGCAACAAATTATTTGTAACCTTTTAACCTCCTATGACCCAGGGAGCCAGGGTGTTAAATGCTGCGCTACCTTTGAGTGAGCTCTCCTGGATGCGGATTTGTGTGTACAGTGCATGGTGTGCAAACATTATTGCCAGACTGTGGACTTTTCACTGCTCTCTCTCATAGGGTCCTTCCGAGTCTAAAACGGGGCAGCTTCCTCAGGAGTTCCTTGTGTT
Organism: Ambystoma mexicanum; assembly: GCF_040938575.1. NCBI lineage: Eukaryota > Metazoa > Chordata > Amphibia > Caudata > Ambystomatidae > Ambystoma > Ambystoma mexicanum. The sequence goes on from NC_090934.1 coordinate 236,181,711, forward strand.
AAACAACAAGACGGTTTCATATTTTACAGGCACCCTGGCGAGGTCACGCGTTTACTCTGACTCATCAACCCGGAGTTCGTCTTTGGACCCTAACCTGTATTCCAAGACACCAGCCTTAAGGCTCGGGGCCCAAAAGGTCCTTCTACCACAAGTAATTTTGAGTTGACGCTTCTGCAACCTAATACCGCCCCTAAGGCAGAGGTCTGTCTGACCTTTACTGCTGCAAACATTAGGGGTTTACACCAAAGGCCAGTCACAGCCCGAGGTAAGGCCTGGGTCTGAATCTATATGGTGATTAACTTCTACCTTAGTCCTATTTTGCATCGCACGTGGCATGCGTGGCACCTGAGGGCTGAGTAGCCATTCAGAGCACAAGCCCTCTGGCCATACAGGTTCTTCAAGCCGGCCATTTCAACAGCTGCACATTTTGGTTTGGAGGGTTTGGCTGGTCGAGCCCAGATGAAGAGACCCAAGAACCCTTCAAAGGCGCTTGGATCATGGAGTGCCTACATTGATGGGGGCCACCCTGTACTTCTAGCTTAGAGTGGGCACCTCTGTCCACATAGCTAAGGGCATCTGCTTACCTTTCATGCCATATTCGCCTTTGTTTAGGCTCCATCTCACAACATTGATTTTTAGGTCAATCCCGTCACGCATTCAAACGGTACTTGCAGGTCCCTTCCCGATTATAAGGCACCCTTAGATGAATTCCTATTAAATCTCAGACAGATTATTGCTGTTCCTCCCTTGCAGTTTTTCCAAAGATCTGTATGCAGAGTTGATCCATCCCCACCTTGCTAGCGTTGCTCCCAGAATGCCTCCTGTTGCGTCAATTACATCTTATACAAGGATCACACTTCCTCCGGTTATATCTGCAGTACCAATACTTCCTCTTCCAATTCCAGAGCTGCCAGCCTTGCTCCTTTTGAGCCACTTTTGGACACACCTCAGCCTACCACTCATGCCCCTTGGACGGTGGCCCTCATCTAACCCCTTGAAAGCCACAAGTCCCCAGACACTGGATTACTGAGGATGAGCTATCACATATGGGAAGTGATCCAAACATCTATGCTGGTGGTTTTGCTTTTTTTGGCCCTGGAGCCAGAACTCCTGAAAAACAAGACTGCTGGCAGAAAGAGCTGTGCTGGCGGGAGTTGTATCTGACTGCCCGGGCAACCTTTGATAAACTCGGCCTAAAGAATCCCAGAAGCTACGGAAGCCTCTTCACTCTGTCTGATGCTTATAGCTCTGTATGGGATCTCACCCTTCTGCCCAGTCTGCGGTGGTACCATGCCTTCCTCTGTGGTTAGGGAAAGGGCTAGAACAATCATATACTCAGTTTCAGGCCGCCAGGCCAATAATGAGGTTATTCTAGCAGCCCGTAGTCTGAAATTATGGAGAAACATTAATGTTTACTGATGACTTGCCCCACTGACAAATGGAAGGGTCTTCTTGGTAGGTGTCATCCTTGATTATGAACATGAGGATCTGGCAGCCAGAGGGATCTGTATTGAACTGGATGTTTGCTGCTGTGCATGGCTGAAATGCAGAAAACTGGTACCAGAGGCCCAAGTGGAATTAAGAAATATGTTTCCATGGCCAATAGTTCAGGCAAAGTTCTAACAAAAAAGAAATCTGATCTCTTAACCATTAAGAGATCGATCTTCTCAGTTGATGATTAGAAGGGGTATAGTCTTCCGTATTGTTAAGCAGAAAGCCCACTTTTTAACCACATATGGTAGCCTCATGGACTTTTTTTTGCTGGCCTTCCTGGGTTTGTGACCATTTATTCTTCCAGCCAGCCTTATTCTGAAGCCGGACTTAGGAAGCGACATAGCTCTGCACCAGCAACCTTTTGTAGTCCTGAACAATCCAACGATGAAGATCAGTCTCTCGAAAGAAGACCAGAAGGAATGCTCAGTGTCCCTTCTTTCCTCTAATATGTTGGGGACAACAGGATCACAGCTCCTGCTTGAAGGCCTTGTATTCATGAAGATTCTCACTGTGCATGCATCGCTGGACCTAAAAGTGTGTGACCCTGCACTGACAGGTCCCTGGACTCTGACCCCATTATCCTTACCACATGTCGCCAGGGAAGCGCTTTTGTTCAATCAGCCTAACCTGGAATCTCCAGAGTCCGTGCTTCCTTCAATCCTGTCACAGCATTGCTGAATTTGCCTTCCCGGCTCTTCTTCCATGGCTTGCTCATCTCCAGTGTGCTTTCTTCAGCTTTTCTTCCTCAGCGTGTCCTTGGCCTCGCCAAGTCAACCCCATCCTCAGAAGCCAGATCCTTTTTGTGGACGATGTTTGAGCTCTGCATCACTGTCAACCGCTGACCAAAGCCGTCTATATTGTGTGCTACTCTGGCTCTGAACCCCAACCTGGTAATCTCCAAATCACAAATAATCGCTCTTGCCAAGGTTCTGAGGATCCCATCTGCATTGGTGGGCCATCATTGCAGTGTACGGCTGTCTAACAATGTGCACAGCAAATGCCCCTGGAAAGCGCCAACTGCATCCTGCAGAACAGCTTATCTGATCCCAGGGTGTCAATCTCCAGAACCTTCAGCACTGCTGGCGGACATTTTCTTCACTCCTGGGATTCCTCTTCATCTGTAGTGATTCCTAAGGGTCTTTTGCCAGCAGTTACTGCTCCTTAGGTACACTTTTTGGACTGAGGTAACTCTCTACCACCCCTTTATACAATACTGGTCCCTCTTGGTCGCTGAGAACTGGCCTACCTGAATCTAAAAGCATTTATTTGCCTTTTATCGCCATTTCTCTTTCAAGAAGGATTTTTTCCACTGACTCTAAATGAATCCCTATTTTAAGTGATACTTGCCACATTATGACTGTTAGTGTATTGTTTTTTCTTTTGTCTTATTTTAAATGTAAAGAATATATTTTGTATACAAATATAGTTTGTGGAACCTCTTATTTGGTAACATCAAAGTGTGTACTGTGCCTGCAAACAATCCCACTCCACCTTCCTTTTGTTGGGCCTGGGCCATTATGCAACAAATACTGCTTCAAGATTCTAGCGAGCTTGTGGGAATCGCTAGTAGGACCTGAGTCAGTGAGCTTGAGGGAATCGCTAGTAGGACCTGAGTCGGTGAGCTTGAGGGAATCGCTAGTAGGACCTGAGTCAGTGAGCTTGATGGAATCGCTATTAGGACCTGAGTCAGTGAGCTTGTGGGAATCGCTAGTAGGTCCTGAGTCAGTGAGCTTGAGGGAATTGCTAGTAGGAACTGAATCAGGAAGATGTACATGAGAACCCTGACCACAGAGCCTTATGGAAAATCTTCCTTACATCCATCGCCCCTCAACAACTTTCTTAGATTCTTTCAGTAGATTATGACGCTACTGAGGATGGGGTAATAGAAGGGTTTCCTTGCTTGGATTTATGCCGTGTTTTCTGAATTTGACAAGAAGTACTAAGGGGCGTTGGGTTGTGTGCCATCCCCTACCTTTCAACCTTCAAGTTCAAAATGATCACTGTGATGCAGAGCCTTTCATGCTTGCAATGGGATGTTTTGGATGTGTGACCTAGTTCTACAAGATGCCTAACTACACATCAGTATTTGGCATCCTCGCCACAAATTCATGAAGTCTGCTAAGGAGATCTAGTGCGATCGGTTTGGTTTTTCCTGTTATGGTGAACACTATAGGAGCAGAGCTGATGCCAAATTGATCGTGACTGTCACAGCATAACTGAGGAAAGTGGGGATATGAAATTCCAATGACCGGTTCATTTGAGCCACAACCCCTACTATGACACTGGCCTCCCTTCAGTGTAGCCTGGAACTTGTTTTTTCTTGGTCTTATCTGTAAATGCCAAGAAATCAACCCTCGTGCTAACCCAGACTCTTTGCTACATTGCAATCAACTTGATACCCTGCAGGAGTGGGAGTCTGCCTTCTCCCCTGATGAAAACACAAAATTCCACCCTCTGCAAGGAAGGTCTGCGAGCACTCGCTCAGTATAAGAAACATATGTCAGGACTCTGTTACGTTGACATTCCCACTGATATATTGCTTTTTATGCATAACCTCATATGCAACTGTGAAATATCTACGGAGTGTACCCGAGGGTCCCCCGGATGGGTGGACATGTGTTGAAGATGGGACTGCCAAGTGCGCATGTTGATTTTGTGTTGTCATTGTGCTTGTGCTTAAGTGTTAGTCTTGTGGTGATCCAAGGGGTAGTGCAGGGTCCCAGCAGGACCATAATACTTCACTAGAAACCCCATTAGCCCAAGGTCAGGCGCACAGGACTCCTCTGTGCAGGGAAATGGATATTCAGGGACTCCAATGGGGGGGGGGAGCAAGTGGTGATGCCATGGAGGATGATTAGGTATTTTTCTCTACATATGGCTATGTTTTACCACCATCATGTTTAAATCAAATATAACATATTTGTATTGTGATAATACAGATGTGCAGACAAGAGGACATGCGTTGACTGTATCTTTGATGTATCTGACAATTGGGCATGTAATTTGCATGTGACTGCATGTTATTCAAATAGCCAACGTCTTCAGTTCCTTCCTAAGATGAAGGAAACATGAAGCAGCCCGGATTGCCACCTGGATGGAGTTCAGGAGACTAGAGGGTAGCATGAGAGGGTCAGTTTCCTAGTTTTGTCGTGGGTTGTAACTTGGATTTCCCTATCCATATACTAAAGGAGGCTGGCAGAACAAGCATCTATGAATAGAGTCCTGGTAAAGTCATTGGCGATCTCCAGAGCAAGGTATCAGTGAGATTGCAATTCAAATGCTCCTTATGTAGGCTGTTATAGGTGCTCAAATTTCCCTCACACCTTTCAGTGTGTGGGGAGGGAACATTGCTCCACCGAGGGGGAGGGGCAGCCTGATGGTGGCAGGTGGTCCCATGTAGAATGAGCACACCCAGCACCACACCGTCAGCATAGGAAAGCCAATGCTCAAGGAGAGATTGCTTCTGTGACTTCAAGCTTGTGGTGTCATTCTCTAAAGCACCCCTTTTCCTTTCTGACCTTTCATTTTTCCCCTCACCCCTTTATATTCATAAACAAGGAGTGATGAAAGTACATTACAACACCCATATGCTTGTAAATGCAGAGTGCCAAAACAGCAGAATCAAATAGTCCTTCTTTATTAAGGAAAGCTGGGCCTTAGGAATAGGCAATCATGTTTCCTTTCTGTGATTCCTTTCATTGGAAACTAACTTTATTGCTGCACCTCTCTGGTCTGCTGTCTCAGTCTATGCAACGCAAGCTACTATAGGAGACTAAGAAATGGCAAAGAGGGTCTTTTTAATAATTCCTAAAGCCCACTGTAGCTAGTAATGTAAACAAGCCACTGCATGTGCTTCCCATGTAACATAATTATTTCAGTCAAACTCTTCTTTTTCAAAACAAATGCAGAAATGGGGCTCATAAATTATGTTATGCTAACTTAATTTATACCGCACACCGCTGCCAGTTCCATGGTCATCAGGCGCTCATGTGGGTCTGTAGTAAAAGTGCGATGGGTTGGTTAGTGGGGGGAGAGTGATAGAATAGATGTTGTGCTCCTCTTTTGATGTGTGTAGAACTAGGAGCAACTTGTGTCTGTGTGTGTGAGCTTTCTGAGTGTGCCTTGTTTTGTACATTGGGGCTTGTTGTGTCATAAAGGGGGGCGTTCAGTGTTTCAGGTATTTGGTGTCAGAGTTTATTGGTTTTGTCATTTGGTTAGTCATGTTCGTTTTTAGTGCTTTGGTGGTGTTTCACTGGGCCTCTAGGCGTGTGTGGTAGGTGAGAGATGTGGGGTGTAAGTAGGGATGTCATTTGGGGGTCACAGTTTGCAACACCTGGGGACTCCCTTGCAACCCCAATTATTTAAAACAATAAAAATAAATGTAAAACAAAGTAAAAGAAAATGGAAGCTCCTGGTGTAGCTGGGGGCCCACCGGCCCCTGCGGTGTGGAGGCACCGCCACACCAGGTATGGGGCATCCCCAGCCTAGTCCCCACCCAACAGGGTGAAGGCTGGGCTGGAGAGGCGCTCAGTAGGGGTTGCCGTTGGAGCTGACCGTGACATGTGGCACATGTCACATTCAGCTCCAACCCCTTCTCCCTCTGGCTTCCTCGCAGCTCAAATATAGGAACCAGGAAGTTGGTTCTTGTTTGTGAGCAGCACAGAGGAGCGAGGGTGGCCTGGAAGGGACGGACCGAAGTTGCAAGAAAAAGGTAAGATGTCTTTTAAAAAGAAATGTGTACATTGCATGTGTGAAGTGCTTGTGAGATGTATGTATGTGAATGGTGGATGGATGAGAAGTAATGTGATGTGATGTGTGTTTTTGAATGTTCTGGCTTGGTGGGTGGGTGCGTGTGCAGAGAATTCAATGAGTGGATGTAAGAGAAGGTGTGAGTGACTGGGTATGAATGTGATGTATTTTGACTGCCCATGGTCATGCTAATCCCTCTGGCCATTACCACCCAGTTCTCACACTTCCCCCGCATAAACCTCATACTCCTGGAATCTATTTGAGGTCGTTTTATCACGCAGTAATATCAAACCTTGAAAGAAAACTGCCAGGCACTTCAAGAAGCACAAAGATGTCTTCTCAGAGTTAATGGCTTTGTTGGAACTTTAAAAATGCTACTGGAGTAATACAAATGCCTTATGTAAGTGTGCCTTCAGCTACTTGATATGAGCATTATACATGTAATTCACTGAATTCCTTTAAAAACAAGCATTGAAAAAACCAGCAGTTTAGATTTAGACATTTGCCTGGCCCTGTTATTATATTCCTAGGCACCCCTGCCATTTTCCAGCTGCTGCCATTAGTGGCTAGTTAGTATGATTGCTGCAGTGTCTGGCAACTGCTTACACAAAAGTCCAAGCTGCCGGCATTGCGAACGCTGCTTTATCCCAGCTGCTGCCTGCCTCTGAAACCTGTCTTGGCCATGCAGTTGTTGTGAAGTGTCCCGGCTGCTCTTCCTGCAGGTCTCTTAAACAGCATCTACTTTATTTTTCACACTTTCTTTCTAGTGGGGTTCGACTAACGGGCCGCAGTTAATTAGTAGAAGACCTTCGTATTCTAGAAGTTGCGCTAGGACACAAAACACACCAAATTGAATTAACGAGGAATCATTTGACGTTTTTCTTGCATATTTATTAATATATGCATTTACTGCTTTGCATATATATGGGTATAATGAGTAGGATGAGTGTTGGGGAGAATTCTCCAGAATGGCTAATTTCGCTTAACTACTGAGTCCCTCAGCAGCTTTGCTGGAGTTCTAGGATTTATTTTTTTCACCTGGTAAGAGTGTGAGCCTTTTTTTCCCACTCTTACATGTGTTTTGCTGTGTGTTTAACATTTTGTGTTCATACACTGTGGAGCTTCACCTACTTTTACTGTGTTACACAGCACCTTTAGTGCAGTGACACAGGGTTGTCTTTTTTAGACTTCCCAACTTAGACTCCATTTTCTGGGACTGACTACTGTCTCCCAGAACATGTAAAGTTGCGATTGACTTTATTAGTCTTTTTAAATCCACAGACCCAGTACAAACTATCTTACATAGAGTTCTGGAAAAGGTTGAAAGTCATCCCTTTGTGTGCGTTTCTCATGGAACATTATTTCTTTCCCTTTTCATTAAGATTTGGCTGGCGGCAGTGGTAACTACCCTATTTTTTCTGCCGTGGTTATTTTAAATAGCCTTGGTATTGTTTTAGGCTATCTTAGTAGCCTCGAACTTAAACCCGCTGGACCACATGTACTTTTATATGGTTCTGGCTACGTTAATTCGCTATTTATTTTTGTAAGTGTCTTTCTCGTGTTTTTCTATGCACGCCTAACCAGGTTTGGTTACTTTGTTTGCCGTCCTTTGGCAGGTTTCTGCACAGAAGCCCTCCTTAGGCGCCTGAATGTCTGAGGGGGACAGGATGCCAGGGAGGGGTTTGAGACTCCCTGCACAGTCTCCTTGGAGACCCATGTCACACTCTGGTATGATTGGCTGAGGTGACTGTCCCGCCGGGACAGCCACCCTGCTGTGTGATTGACAGCCAGGCTGTGTGAATGGGGGAAAACTGCATAAAAAGCAGGTCTCTGGGACTGAGAAGGCAGAATCGCCACTGGATCGAGAGAACCGAAGAGAAGCTGACAGAAGAGGACCTCTACCACGACTGAACCTCCCGGTGAAGCCCTGCGGCGGGTCTGAATCTTCAAACTTCAACAACAGGCAAGATCTGCAAGGTATCTTCTCCCATTGAGCTGGTGGGAACAACCAGTTCGCCAAACTGCAAGCCAGGCCTCCCTCCTCTGGTCGAGTTTGCACAGTGAATCCGATAGCCAGGAGGATCGGACCCTGCTTGGGTTTTAAGGATCACACCTTTTATTCATTGCTTTTCTCTGCTGCTTGTTTCTTCCCAGCGCAGTGCAGGACCCTCCAGTCCTCCTACTTTGTATCAGTCTGACAGTCACTTCAGGAACCGTGTGCCTGCAGGACCTGCCAGGAACGTCCGCCTCAGCTACAGCCTTCTTCTCCATTTAAGGTACTGTTCAAATCCAGTCGTTCATTCTGTCCGACCGCGGTAAGTGCTTGAAAGCTTTTGCCAATCCGAGGGCTTGTCCTTCTCTATTCTTTAAAGTAACTTTTTGTCCAACCAACTTCGTTCTGAACTCTTGGCAAAGACTTAACCGCGAAATACTCTGAACTGTGTAATCCTCTGCATAGACTTTGGTCCATTGACTTTGGCCCAGGCCTCTTGATTTGATTTCTTCACTGTAGTTACTTTTTCTAGAAGCCCTGATTACTTACTTGTTGGTGCTGCTCCACTCTTGTCTAACTTTGTCTTTCCCTCCCTTTTAATTACAGGAGTGCGATTTTGCTCTCACTTCATTTTGAGATTAACTTGTCCAGAATCTATTGGGTGTGGTGTAGTGTATTAAGATTGTGATTTTTCAACTGCTTAATAGTGAAATGTTTTATAACTGAGGTGTAAGAAAATGTATATTCTTTCACTCAGAAACCTTGAGTCAGTGTTTGTTTGAACCATAGTAATTGCTGTCCTTTGTTTAACTATTGATACTGCTCACTTTACTCTTGAGATAAGCCTGGCTGCTCAGCCATCGCTACTACTTTACTTTGTAATACAGGCTTGTACCAAAGGTGAATTTCTACTGTCACTTGTAGTCTTAATTGTGTGTGGCGTTCCAAAGGGTACTGCATATAATTCTGCCTAACAATGTCCTTAGGTTAACCTGTGTTTCGTCCTTGAGCCTTTTTCAAAACCGGACTCATCCTAAATCTCAATAACTAAGTCATTAAATGTACATTGATATCGTGTTTCATGTTTGCATAGTTCACAGAAAATCAGGGGTTAGCAAAGGTAGGGCTCGAGGGAAAACCAAGTAAGACAGAACACAGATTTCATTAGCCAAATGTGACACTTCCTCACAAAGTTGATCTTCAACGTTACCAATCCTTCAGTTGCATTTTTAATCTTGTGTCTTAACTTACCCAGCGCACTATACTTGAGTATTAGATGAGTGTCATGGAGTTTAGAGCGTTTCTTGGTTAATTCCCTGTTTCTACAATGAAAACAGTTCATATCATAACCAGAATATGGTTCCCTATCATCTTATCATAACATTTGACTAATGTTGTATACCAAATTCATCTCCCATAAATTAAATCACATACCTCTGTGTTCATTTATTAACCTGATCAAAATTCCATATTGCGTTTCGTTAGCTTAACCAAAATTCTCATCACGTTCTTCAGTCCTGCCCCCTGTCACATCACTCAGGAAACGTTGGTCCCTCTGGCACCGTTGGTCTCGGGTGCATGTGTCTTCCATTTTTACTCCCAAGATGGTGGACTGCTCCAGTCTTTTGCAACTCTGAGGATAGGGAAACTCAGCTCCTTCTGCAGTGCTCTGTATTTCAAGCCTTCTCCAGATCGCGCAGACGCATTCTTACTCTATTGCATCAACGCTGCATAAGTACGAAATCTAGGCTTACTCTTTTCTGTCATTCAGATTAATCTTTCACTCAACTTACCTTCCATTTCCCATCTCAGACCTGTTCAACCTGCAGTCCGGACTTCCCCAGCCCCTTCCGCTTATGTGCGGAGCGGGTCTGCCTTCAGTCACACACACACACAGAAGTTCTTTCTGAGTTCCGACAACTTGCTTCCCTCTCTATTGGATTCAGAGAATTCTGGTGCATAATATAGAGTTAGATTAGTGGACCGATTCAAAACCTAAAGCAGCTTACTAACTTTACGAGCCCTCTTGTTTACCTAAGCACGCCACAGTCACAGCTTCTGATGGTCTTCAGCGACTCTCACGGCTCCCAAACTTCCTTCCCAGCTGTTCAAGCAGTTTCGCTCTCTCCACCAGGTACATGTTAGGACCCAAACCTTTATCATTGTATCTCTTCCTGTCTTCTCTTTTCTAACTGTATTTTGCTACTCCAGTAACGCTTATCAAGACCAACTGTCAGGAATAATTACACTGCAATAGAGTTCGATTTCTTCAGAGGTTAAACACTATACTCAGCTCTTTTCTTTCTTGTTGTATTTAACTTTTTCTCAATTTACTCATCCTCTTCTATCTTGCCCCTCTATTAGACATTACATTGAGAACCTCTTCTAAAGTTCGAGCTCCTCTCAACTCCACATCTGGCAAAGACGTCCATCCGAAGACATCAGGGTTTTATTCCCCAGAGGGTTTCCCTGGAGCTTTTCACTCCTTCTGGCTATTTCTGCCCTAGAAGGGGAGAGGAGATCTAGGGAATTACTATATTCATCCTCAACTTCCTGGTTATTCAGCATATCCGGATGTATCTGAGGAATCCTGCGCATTGGTGTATCCTTTACTAGTGGTAAGAGTGTTTCAAAAGTCAGTATTTTACACCCCCACCCGTTTCTAGAAGTTCTTGTGGTGAAAGTTGCCACTCCTTCAACATGCCCAGAAATTAGGCAAATTAGTTAGTCCGAACAATTTGTCCATTGTTGGCTAACCAAACAATTCTATATTTCTCTCCCGTTTATTAAGTCACGTCCTTCTATATTCAGTTCTTGCCAGAATCACAATTCCCTGTGATGTATCATTACCTTAATCAATATTCTCATAGCGTTTTTAAGGGTTTTAAGGCCTGCCCCCACCTATTTCAAAAACCTTTGTGATATGAATTGTTACTCCTTCAACATACCCAAAAGATGGGTTCAAGCATTAAGAAGAGCATTACAGAATTATAATGACCTTTATTAGCAAAGTTCAATCACCTCGCGATCGCGTCCCGTTAAGACACGGTCGCCATTTCGAAAATACTTATATATCAATGCATGGTTTGCTGCCACACCTCCTCTGCATAACGCGCTGCATCACCTGTGGCATTGAACATTCTAACATTGAACATTCTAACAGTGTATGCCTTTTACCTTTATCCCCATTACAGCCAAATACCCAGATCTCTCCTGGCATATTTAGAACTCCGAACGCTGCATATATCTACATTTTTATTTTTGAAACATGTCTTGAAGAAAATTGTTTTTATTATTTGACTATTGTTCCGTATTTATACGCCCCTCTTTTTCTCATTATTTAGAGGTCATCTGTGTTATTAAATCGTTCTAACAAACCTCATCAGTTTTGTGTTGTGATAGTTTGCAATACGGCTAATTACCTAGCAGATTTGGAGTCTTAGTTATAATTCTTAGGAACAAGTCACTTTAAGCATTATACATTGTTTTATGTATCTGATACATTCTTCAGTACGGATCTATAGGGGTACTGTTTGCTGCATCCTGAATCCTTCTAATCATGTTCACTGTGTGTCCCTCTCACTATATTTGAACAAATACTGGATACTATCTTTTGGAGAAAAACTTTCCTTACTCTCCAAAGTCTGTACCTTACAAGAGCAAACTCATCTCATAATCCACATTAAGACCGAGCTCTGTTGCTCGAAACTTACATATAGTTCTGCCCTCAGTTTCTTAGAAGACGCTCCTTATTTCCTCCTCTCTTGCTTAGTGTTAATTTCTTCAAGCCTATAAATCTAATTTCATGCTTATTATGCATTTGATGATTTCTTTGCCAATGCTGAGCCAGAGGCAGTTTATGGTCTTGACTGTTGATAGAGGACATATGTTCCCTTATTCGAGTTTTCAGTGGCCTAATCGTACTGCCAAAATATACCTTCTTGCAAACACATATTAGTGCATATACAACAAAACATGTTTTGCAGTTGATGTAGTCCTTTATTTGTACAGTTGTTCCATTCGAATCTGTAAATATCTGTATTTACATGCGCAAATTTACATACTGTGCATTTACCACATCTGTGAAAACCTCATCTTAAGGGTTGCAAGCATTTCATTGCCCTTTCATATTGATACTTGGTAGGAAAGAAGGACTCAGTTTGTTCTTCAGCATTTCTGCTTGTTTGAAGACAACCACAGGTCTCTCCTAGATATTTCACAAGATCTTTGTCCAATAAAAGAGGATGCCAATGCTTCTTTAAAATGTCCCAAATTCTGTAGTGATTCCAACAGTATTTAGTGATGAACTTAACTTTAGCTTCTGCTACATCTGAACTCTTGTCTTTCTGTTTTCATGTTTCCATTCTGGCAATTTGCTTCGCCTTTTTCTGTGCATCGTGTATACCTGCTTTGGAGTACCCCCTTTGGTGAAATCTTCTCTAACAAATCACACTCTTGCTCAATGTTTTGAGCCTCACAATTTCTTCTTGCCCTTATAAATTCACCAACAGGTATATTGTGTATTACTGAAGAGTGGTGGCATCTTGCTGCATATAGGGTCAAATTAACTCCTGCCGGTTTTCTGTAAGTGCAGGTCAGTAATTTGTTCCCTGATACCTAAATCATAAAATGTTATCTCCTTCTCATCGTGAGTTCCAGCGAATGTTATTCCAAAAGTGTTGGTATTCAATTCCGTTATAAACTTCTCCACGTTTTGTGGGCTTCCCTTCCAAATTAGAAGAATTTCGTCTATATATCTAGTCGACATCGAGTCATTTCCCGATAGCTATGATTTGGGTAGACTACGGTGTCTTCAAATAGGTCCATAAAATGGTTGCCAATGCTGGCACATATTTGGTGCCCATGGCCACTCCCTTCGTTAGTTGATAGTATGTTTCATTAAAAATTAATTTATTATGTTGCAAAATTGCTTGCAACATTTCCATAAGCATATTTCTGTGTTGGTAGTGCGAGGCATAGCTATCCTCAAAAGTATATTCGATTGTTTTAAGAGCTAAATCATGTTGGATCGAAGTATACAAGGCCTGAACATACAGAGTGACCAGGAGACAGTTTGGTTCCCAAATTATTTTGTTGAGGATGTTAAGTACATTGGTTGTATCCTGGAGATATGCTGGTAGCTTGATCATAAACAGTCTTATCATGGAGTAAATATACACAGAGGGGTTCAGTAGCCTACCCTATTGCACTTAGGATGGGCTTTGCCTCTGGAATTTAGCGGTCTTTGTATATCTTGGGGAGGAAATACATAGTTGGTAGTACTGGTTCTTTTATACTTAGGAAGGACTTCTCTCCATCCATAATCAAGCCCTGTCTATGCCATTTGAGAATCGGTTCTCCGATTTGCTCAGTAACATCTTGCCTAGGATTTTCTTTAAGCGTTTTGTAAGAGCCTGGAGTATTTAAGTGCTGCATAGTCATAGAAATATACATAGAAATATAGTAATTTCTATTAATTATGACAATGTTCCCTCCCTTGTCCGCTGCTTTGATCACAATTGATTTGTCATTTTTCAATTCATTAAGAGCCATTATTTCCTTACGTGATAGGTTGTCAATATTGTTGATCTTCCCATAGTTGTTCTTAGATGCATGTTGTCTTTTGTTAATGTCATTAGTTACTGCTTTCTGAAACGTGTCTATAACATTGTCCGGTGGCATATGCAGAACAAACTTCGACTGAGGTTTAAATTCCTGCATCTGATAGTTAGCTGGTCTGATATGTAATTCTTGTGAGATTTCTCATTTCGAATTCCTGTCTCAGCCAAAAACCTCAACAGACAAGTATTTTCGATATCAGCTATAGTGATGACGCTCGCAGTTAATTAATAGTTGAGCAAACATGTGTAGGAGTGCTGTAACCTATGAAATGTTTTATATTGGGTTAAGTGCTAATACTAATTGTATGTTGTGGAACTGTTATGCACACATTACACAAAGATGCATGCGGTATCAAATGCGGATTTACAAGCTGATGGCGGTCATTATCTGGGCATTGTCTACTTTTTGAACTTAGTTGCATTCTGGTACTTATAGTCACTTATAATATGAAAAGCAATGCAAAATAGCATGCTGCTGTTTGCAGAGAACTAATTTAGAGCTGTTTCTGCATATTTTTAATGTTCAAGCATGTGAATAATGTAGTGGCCCCAGATGACAAAAGGTGGGCAGTGATTGATCTTATTTTCTGGCTTTGGCACCTTTAGAATTGTTATATTGCTCAGATGACATTGCATGTAAATGACTGTTGTGCAATACAAGGGAAAAACATTACCTCTTATTTATTTTTAATTTTTAATTTGTGCTTGGTTCAAATTCAATAGAACCTTTACAAAATAGATCTATTTACAACATATTTCCTTTAAAAATTTCTGCTACATGTAACAGATTTCATAAAACAGAAGTCTTCAGTGCAATAAGTGAGAACAAAGCAAAAACATCTTTTGACAAGATTTCCTAAACCACCAAAAACCAGTCTTACTGAGAATTCCAATAGTAAAGAGATAAAGTCCATTAGTATCATATAATGGTGTTTCCTTTTTGATATATTTTCAGAAAGGAAACTACAGTAATATTTTCAATTTAAAAACATAGACTGCCTTTGGCAGTTTCAAAAAGACAGTTACATACAGTACAATGATGAGTTTCATAGAAACAAAGAATTTCATTTAGTACATTTCATACAGTAAAACGTATATCATACTCAGATTTCTAAAAACAAAAGCGAATATTCAGTTAGTATCATATATGTTTCTATATATTTACAAAAGGATACCAGAGCATATGTTAGCAGCTTGTGATTACCCTGCATCATTCTTGCCCACAAAGACTCAAGACATTCCTCGTAATCTATTTTTACAAATTTCATCAATACGATTGTTCTTTTATTCTTAAAATAAAAGCAAAATAGAATCAGGTGTTTCAGGGTCTCATTTGGTTCAGTACAGAATGGGAAGCGTCATTTTTCACAAATTGGTATTTCTTTTGTTTCATTCCAATGTTTTGTTCTTTCTCGTGTGTAGTATAAATTAAATTGGTGATTCCGAGCAACTACTAAAAACTTCACCAAACCTCCTTTCCTGTGGGCTCAACATATATTTGTGTGTGATGGATTCTGAGAGCACAGAGACAGAGGTACCAGTAGGTTTAGTGGAGTGAATCGGTACCGCATGGGTTGAGAGGCTAGCATGGTTAATATTGCTTTTGGAAATGCTAGAATCTGGCGCCTCTACTATAGCCGGCTCATAATACGCCCTACCAGGACATATGAGTGAGTCAATACTTGTAGACAGCCCTACAGTTAAGGTGCGTAACGTCCCATTTTACGCACATAATGAAAGGAAATACGGATTCTTTATTTTCTACTGCGTACCATGTACGCTGTATTTATTAATTAAAAAAAATACTTTCTGCCACTAGATGGCACTGTAGTACGCAAGCTCCTGCTTTGAGGCAGGCAGACACTTCTCTTGACCGTCTCTCTCAGAAGAATGTATCTTAATCCAGGACTCAAACCACCCCCTCCTGGAAGACCTGTCCTGCTGCATTTTTTTTATATGCAGAGTGAGCTGAGAGTGGAGGCTGCAAACGTGGTGACATCAGCAAGGTAAGCATCCCGAATGTTAAAGGAAGTTAAACTGTCTTTAAAAGACCCACCTTCTTACCCCCACCCCCCGCTCATGCCCCGTGTCTCCCTTCTCCCCCCCCACCCTCCTGCTCATGCCCCGTTTCTCCCTTCTTCCCCCCCACCCCGTGCTCATGCCCCGTGTCTCCCTTCTTTCTCCTCCACCCCCGCTCATGCCCCGTGTCTCCCTTCTTCCCCCCCCCGCTCATGCCCCGTGTCTCCCTTCTTTCCCCCCACCCCCGCTCATGCCCCGTGTCTCCCTTCTTTATCCCCCACCCCCCGCTCATGCCCCGTGTCTCCCTTCTTTCTCCCCCACCCCCCGCTCATGCCCCGTGTCTCCCTCCTTTTCGCCCACCCCCCGCTCATGCTCCGTGTCTCTCCACTGTTCCCCCCACTCCCCGCTCATGCCCCGTGTCTCCCTTCTTACCCCCACCCCCCGCTCATGCCCCGTGTCTCCCTTCTTTCTCCCCCACCCCCACTCATGCTCCGTGTCTCTCCCCTGTTCCCCCACCCCCTGCTCATGCCCTGTGTCTCCCTTCTTACCCCCACCCCCCGCTCATGCCCCGTGTCTCCCTTCTTACCCCCCACCCCCCGCTCATGCCCCGTGTCTCCCTTCTTTCTCCCCCACCCCCCGCTCATGCCCCGTGTCTCCCTTCTTACCCCCCACCCCCCGCTCATGCCCCGTGTCTCCCTTCTTTCTCCCCCACCCCCCGCTCATGACCCATGGCTCTCCCCTGTTCCCCCCCCGCTCATGCCCCGTGTCTCCCTTCTTACCCCCCACCCCCCGCTCATACCCCGTGTCTCCCTTCTTTCTCCCCCACCCCCTGCTCATGGCCCGTGTCTCCCTTCTTACCCCCACCCCCCGCTCATGCCCCGTGTCTCCCTTCTTTATCCCCCACCCCCGCTCATGCCCCGTGTCTCCCTTCTTCCCCCCCACCCCCGCTCATGCCCCATGTCTCCCTTCTTTATCCCCCACCCCCGCTCATGCCCCGTCTCTCCCTTCTTTATCCCCCACCCCCCGTTCATGCCCCGTGTCTCCCTTCTTTCCCCCCACCCTCTGCTCATGGCCCGTGTCTCCCTTCTTACCCCCCACCCCCCGCTCATGGCCCGTGTCTCCCTTCTTCCCCCACCCCCCGCTCCTGCCCCGTGTCTCCCTTCTTACCCTTCATGCCCCGTGTCTCCCTTCTTTCCCATCCACCCCTGCTCATGCCCCGTGTCTCCCTTCTTACCCCCCCAGCCCCCCGCTCATGGCCCGTGTCTCCCTTCTTACCCCCCCACCACCCGATCATGCCCCATGTCTCCCTCCTTTTCCCCCCCACCCCCCGCTCATGGCCCATGTCTCCCTCCTTTTCCCCCCACCCCCCGCTCATGGCCCATGTCTCCGTTCTTCCCCCCCCACCCCCGCTCATGCCCTGTCTCCCTTCTTTCCCCCCCACCCCCCGGTCATGGCCCGTGTCTCCCTTCTTCCCCCCACTCCTGGCCCGTGTCTCCCTTCATGCCCCGTGTCTCCCTTCTTCCCCCCCACCCCTCCGCTCATGGCCCATGTCTCCCTTCTTACCCCCC
Source organism: Ambystoma mexicanum (assembly GCF_040938575.1). Classification (NCBI taxonomy): domain Eukaryota; kingdom Metazoa; phylum Chordata; class Amphibia; order Caudata; family Ambystomatidae; genus Ambystoma; species Ambystoma mexicanum. The sequence continues at coordinate 236,199,155 of NC_090934.1, forward strand.
CACCCCCCGTTCATGGCCCGTGTCTCCCACCTTCCCCCCACCCCCCGTTCATGGCCCATGTCTCCCTCCTTTTCCCCCCACCCCCCGCTCATGGCCCGTGTCTCCCTTCTTTCCCATCCACCCCCCGCTCATGCCCCGTGTCTCCCTTCTTACCCTTCATGCCCCGTGTCTCTCTTCTTTCCCATCCACCCCCGCTCATGCCCCGTGTCTCCCTTCTTCCCCCCCACCCCCGCTCATGCCCCATGTCTCCCTTCTTCCCCCCCCACCCCCGCTCATGCCCCGTGTCTCCCTTCTTTCCCCCCACCCCCCGCTCATGGCCCGTGTCTCCCTTCTTACCCCCCCACCACCCGCTCATGCCCCGTGTCTCCATTCTTTTCCCCCACCACCCGTTCATGGCCCGTGTCTCCCTCCTTTTCCCCCCACCCCCCGCTCATGCCCCGTGTCTCCCTTCTTTATCCCCCACCCCCCGCTCATGCTCCGTGTCTCTCCCCTGTTCCCCCCAAACCCCGTTCATGCCCCGTGTCTCCCTTCTTCCCCCACCCCCCGCTCATGCCCCGTGTCTCCCTTCTTTCTCCCCCACCGCCCGCACATGCCCTGTGTCTCTCCCCTGTCCCCCCACCCACCGCTCATGCCCTGTGTCTCCCTTCTCCCCTCCCCGCTCATGCCCTGTGCCTCTCCCCTGTTCCCCCCACCCCCGGCTCATGCCCCATGTCTGTCCTGTACCCCCCACCCCCGCACATGCCCCATGTCTCCCTCGTGTACCTTTCCCTGTTTGGGACCGGTATACCCAGATGTGGAGCCCAGGTTGCTGTGCAGAAGGGATGTGACCTAGCAGTTCGGGCTGCACTGCCCTTTTGGGGATGGGGCCATGCCTGAATTTCATATTGGGTTTCCCCGTTCTATAATGACTTGGCAGGTGAAAAACGATGGTCAGGAGGGTTGCCCAGAGAAATGCCAGTGGTTTAATATCAATTCTAAGCCTTCCAGCCATCACCTCTTTGTTTTTGCTTACATTATATAGCGCCATTGGCACACTCGTGATATCATGATGTGAGCTGTTTGATGTCATGACTTGCATTTCAAATGCACTCTTTGGGCCTCATTACACGGATGGCGTTAGGGATTTACCGGTACCGGTAAAATACCGGTAAATCCCTACCGCCTTACTACGAGGTCCCTTTGCGGGTTGGGGGATTTAACGCCTGCTTTTTGCAGGCGTTAAAATCCAACCCGCTAAGGGACCTCGGAGCTAATTACGGCAACGCAAAATTGCGGTGCCGTAATTAGCGCCTTCCCCATTCCCATAGAGCCCTATGGGGCAGGAATGGGAATGGGGAAGGGCAATGGCGGAAGGGGGATTTACCGCCCCTCCAACCTTGGAATGGGGCGGTAAATCCTCTTTACGCCAAGGTGGTGCTGGTATTTTACCGGCATGAGCCATGGCGCTAACAGCGCCATGGCTCACCGCCTTCCCTGTAATGAGGCCCTTTGTCACATATTTTATTTTAAAGGTCACTTGTTTCTAAGTAAAGGAGCAGGTCGAGCATGGTGACTGCTAATAACGTTGAACTGAACTTGCGCTATTATCACTTGAGTTAGCAGCTAGAGCACGATTTCGTTGTGTGTAGGTCTTGACACCCAAAACTTAAATATTTGTTCTAAGTAAAGCGTGGAAGAACGTGGCCATGCCCAAATTCAAAGTGTGGGTTAAAATCCCTGCTTCGCTATTTAGCGTAAGTGTGTGATCCTGGGCAAATATTGTAATCTCACCCTAATTTCAACTGCAAACATTGGAGTGCTTATGAATGATTACACATACACGGTACACCCTTACAATAGGGCAGTTTTAATAAGTGTAGTAGGGCCACATTGGTGTACGCAGGTGCTCCTATGCTAGTAGCTCCAATACTGCTGCATAGAAATGCAGTAGCCAGGAGTGTTAGTGGATGCAGATGTTTGCAACAATATATAAGATTGTCTTTTGAAATGTAGACTGATCCGTTTACCTCCATTCTCTAGGTGACAATCACACACACCTATAATCAGCTTGCTTTTTAAGTGTATCAGGCTGTTTTTCATGTTTTAGTGTGTGATTGTGTAATGGGTGGCTCAGTTTACCTTGCTCCGAGCTACCATGTAAGCCAGTAAAAATTGATTCTGGCTAGTGAGTAATGTGTGGAATACTTGGTGATCCAAACAGATTACCTTGGCTCTACGTAAGGGTAACACTTTTATTTGTGAAGCGTTGCATGTTATTTTCAGAATTTGTGAAGTCTGTTTTAAATTATAGGAAAGGAGACCACATGTAATCTTTCCAATGAGAACAACACACAGAACATGTTATAGAAATTGATTTTGATTTTGAAGTTATATAGTTCCTAAACTCTAGCCTGGCACTGTTTTGTTGACTGCTTCCACTTCTTTCAAACTATGTAAGCAAGTTCTGTACTGTAACACTTGCTTACTCACGCTCCATCTGCAGGAAATGCATTAGTCTCATTCTATAGTTCTTAACAGAGTTTCTAGGCCCAGAATTTTGAAAATGAAGCTGCGTATGTAGCATGTACTCACGTTATTTTATGGCAGAATATTTTCCACAAGTGTAATAAAATGGTTAAAGGCAAGCCAGACAACTTTGATCTACAACTCTTTTTGTCTACGGGTCTGACTTTGCGTATGCATTGGGTGTATATGTTGGATTCGTTTTACTCTCTTGCAGAGGAGAAAACTCATTTTTACTCTCTTAAAATTGCATTTACTCTCTAATTTCAAAAATCATGCATAAAATACTCCCACCTCAAAATCCTATCTGGAGCACTGCTTGTAGATGTTAGAGCTGCCGGCATTAATTCATTGCAACGGCCGCTGCACAGCCCACTCGCCATATTCTTGACAAGGCGGGCGGCGGTGTATGTAAAGATAATGAATATCAGGTGTCAGCCAGTGTTAGGATTTTGAAGAAGGTAAATGCAGCTAACAAAGAACTCACTTGGGGCCGGCTGGAATAATTATCTGCTCTTCGTACGTATAAATCTTCCAGAAAGGGTCAGTAAGCAGCAACTTGGTGTTTAACAACCCTAAAAGATCACGATAGGATCCATCCGACCAGCCCGCAGCAAAGGAGTTTACTGACGGTCAATAATTAATTAGTAACAATTAATAGCAAAGAGTTGCTGAGAGCTGGGGAGCAGCAAACAGCGCTACTTAGAGCGGTAATTGATGCGTGCGCCCGCGCAGATCCGCGCGCCCTGCTGTATGAGGGCTTCTGGGTTGGGGGGGGCGGAGCCACCTAAACAAGTATATCAAATACCAAATATCAGTAAAAGATAGCAGTTGGTGAGTATTACTTTCAGTTGGTATACTTATTTAAGCATTCATTATAGCATAGAAGTCCAATGATAGTCCAATGATAGTGAAGTAGCAGTTCACACGGCGTAATCCAAGAGTGCAGGACAGCACCTGGTGCCAGCAAACAGCGCTACCTTCAGTGGTACTTGATGCATTACCTTTTCCAATCAAAATGGGTCATCCCATGGAGCTATCTACACATATATGTAGATTCCCAAGGATCTTTGTGCAACTTGCATGTATGTTAGAATTCAAGGAGGGTTGTATTTGCACTTTTGTGAAATGAACACACACTAACTGTGGAGTATGCTCCCTTGGACACATTAAAAATATTTTTTTGTGTTTATTATTTGTATCGCGCACCTAACCCTGAGGTAACTGGGCACTGGAATGCTGCACAGCGTGGGCAGTGATCATCACAAAATACATACAGTTCATACACGGTTGTGTCACGCAACGCACTGTATGCTCCTGATAACCTGACGTCCTCTGCACAACGTACACAGGTCTGACTGAGACAGGTCAGTCATAGGAGTGTAAGTGCAACAACACAGCAATCAAAATACGACTTAAATTGACACTCCAGCCCACTGATACTCGCACATAGACTGATGCGTCTTGTACTGCGTTCAACAGCTGTGTGTCGTGGGCCGGGGCTCCGAGGCAGCAGCCTGTGGAGCCATAAACCTGCCACTGTAAATGGGTAGGATGAGACACTCAAATCTGTAGGCGGTAGAAATGCTTAAAACGCGGTAGCCTACTGACGAAATCCGCAGGGTTGGCAAGTATGAATGAAGCTCTATGGGATAACTGGAGTGACTGCATGACTCAGAACCATGCAGACCCTGCTTGTTATGGCACTTACTGTATGTGGGAACAGCATTTGAGTTTGGTGGTACTTTAAAAGGAAATCTCGCCAAACTCGTAATGGAAATCTAAATATCTTTTTCACATGTGGGGCTATTGCTCTTCTTAAATGTTTCACAAGATGGCAGTATTGCTCCACTTCTACCCTTTTATTAGCACCATAGCACCTCTCTTCTATGTGTTTTCAATGTGAAATCAAGAGGGCTGTACAAAAATTGCGACCATAGGGCAATAACAATTAGACACATCACCAGTCAGTAATTTAAATAGCAGCACAAACACAAGCCTGATTCAATGCAAATATCATCCGAGTATATATAAGCACGAATGCAATTACGACCAGCTAGCCTGTTACTTCAAGGTAGATTAGGATGAAATACATACTTTTAAAAATGTTCATCCATGTAAATATTTTTATAGAAAATAGTACGGGAGAAGGTTGGGGGCTAACAACCTATTTAAACAATCAGTACACAAACACGGGACAAACAACTCACAAAAATAAAAGTATATATTTTTCTGATATGATATGGCATTTATAACGCACCTATACACAGGTGTTTCAAGGCGCGACGAGGCAATGGCGGGGGAACAGAGGGAAGACCGACAACGATCCTACTAGGCCAGGCGTCATTCAGATCACGCAAGTGCAAGGGAAGGGGGAAAAAGGAAAGTGCAGGGAGAAGGGGAGGGGAAAGTGCAGTACATGAGATAATAAATAAGATACATAGAGGGCGGCCAGCTGGTGGCAAATGCAGGGTGAGTGCAGACATAAGTGCTGGTGGGGGGACTGTAGGGATGCAGAAAAACAGTCCCCAGGTGCTGTGGTTGCCAGGGAGGCAGTGCAGGCGTGCAACTGGCAGGGCTGGGCCCGAGATCAGATGGGTGGCCACTGGCCACCTAACCAGTGCAGTAAAGTATCAGCGGGGGAGAGAAAGCAGAAGCAAAGAGGAAGGTGGTTTTAAGGTGCTTCCAGAACCAAAGATGGTTCGCCTTAAGTTTCAGGGAGGCTGTTCCAGAGGGAGGCCCCAGCCGAAGAGAGAGATCTACCACAAACTCGTTGCTTGGAGAAGCGACTGACCCTGAGGGAGTTGGAGGCGGATGAGCGAAGAGCTCGAGAGGGAAGATATTTAGGAAGAGCAAGTTAAAGGTATTGAGGCCCCAGGCCTCAGAAGGCCTTGTGGACAATGCAGAGATTTCAGTCCTGGAGAGATACGATCCCTGGGCTTGAGGCCAAGGACAAGTCTCGCAGTCCTGTTCTGGATGAGTTGCAAAGGGTGGCGAGTGGAAGCGGGAAGATTAAAAAGAGGCTGTTGCAATAGTCCAGCCTAGAGAGAACCAGAGCTCTGGAGACAGTGAGCTTCTGGGGGAAGGAGAGGAAGGGAAGAATACCTGAGGAGGTACAGCTGGTAGTGTGACTTCTTGGAGACATCAGAGATGTGAGGAGAGAAAGAGAGTTTGGAGTCGAAGATGTCACCAAGGTCTGCCTTGCAGGTGGGAGCAGGAAGAGGTCCAAGAGAGCCTGGCCAGAGAGCTGCAGGAAAGGAGGGAGTGGGTGAGCCGATGAGTATCTCAGTCTTACTGGCATTAAGGCAAAGGTCATTGGCAGCACACTACTCGAGGATAGCAGACAGTCAGAGATGAGGGACGGAGAAGAGGTGGTCGAAGGTAGCCTGAAAATGAGCTGAGTGTCATCCGTATAGCACTGGAAGTTGGGGCAGACAGCAGCAATGTGGTGGGCAAGGATTGCCATGTATTGGTTGAAAAGCCAGGGAGAGAGGTTAGACCCCTGGGGGACACCACAGGTAGAGAAGAAAATGGCAGAGAGGAAGGACCCAAGTTAGACTTGGGAGGGTCAGTTAGAGAGGAAGGAAGTCAGCCATGCCAGGGCCTGACCAGTGATACCTAGGTTATCACGGAGACAGTCTAGCAGGATGGCATGGTTGACAGTGTCAAAGGCAGAAGAGAGATCAAGCAAGATAAGGACACAGGTGGTGTTAGAGTCAAGGTTGGAGAGTAGGTGTCATGGATGTTCAGGAGAGCAGTTTCCGTGCTTCTGGCAGCTCTGAAGCCAGACAGATGGTCATGAAGACAACCAACAGTTTCAGTGTGGAGATTAAGCTGGGAGATGGCCAGTTTCTCCAGGAGCTTGCCCAGGAAGGGAGTGATGGAGAATGGGTGATAGCAGGGCAGGAGGGATCGGCAGAGGGTTTCTTAAGAAGAGTGCACAAGGGAGTGCTTCAGGGGGGAAGGGAAGACTCCAGTGGCAAAGGAGTGGTTGCAGAAGTCAGCCAGGGCAGGATCCAGGGTGTCAATGTGGTCCTTGATGGTTTTGGAGGAACAGGGTGAACCTGTTTTGATGAGACTTTCATAGATCGGACTTGTCTAGAAACCTTGTCAGCCGAGAACAGGGGAAAGGCAGAGAAGGAGGGAGGGGAGGTGGCTGCAGAAGAGCCAGAGGAAGAGCAGGGAGGGGAGGGGAGAGGAGGAGAGTGAGGACAGGATGTCCTGAGTTTTAGAAATGAAGTGAGGAGCCAGTGGCGTGCAGAGGGCCTGGGAAGTGACAGGAAGGTAGACACTACAGCAAGATTGGCCAATTCCTTGCAGATTTTAAAGAGTTCAGCCGAGTTGTTAAATGCTGCTAAGATGCGGGCTTGAATATGAGCTCTCTTCTTGGTAAGGACAGAGAGTCGGTATTGCCTTTGGAGCAGGCGGCAGGCTAGTTTGTCAGAGGATGAACAAGAAACACGCCATTTCCTCTTGGCCACCCTGCACTTGCGTTTTAGGGTGACAAGGTCTGAGTTGTATCTACCAGGAGTTGCACTTGGCTTTGGCTTCAGGCAGATCCTCATGACAGTGGCAAGGATATCAAGAGTATCAGATATAGCAGAGTGGAGCGTGGTGAGGGCTGTGTCAGGGTGAGAGTCAGCCAGGGGATAAGGGGGGGAGAAAGCAGCGGCAAAAGCCTCAACTGATGAGCGATTCATGGGTTGGATGACCGAGATGGTGGGTGGCAGTGATGGAGGAGGCTTGGCCAGAGGCGTAGAGAGGGTGAGCTGGGAGGAAAGGAGAAAGTGATCACTCTAGGAGAGAGGAGTGGTGAGAGGGACAGAAAGGGGAAGGTCTGAGGAAATCCGAACATCCAGAGTGTGCCCTGCAGAGTGAGTCGGGCCAGAGGGGAGAATAGTGAGTGAGAGAGAGTCACAGAGGTCGCGAAAGAGTCCAGAGGGAGGACAGGAGGCATCCACGTGGGTGTTGAAGTCTCCAAGAAGGATGAGTTGGGTGGTGGAGACCAGGAGGGAAGAGGAGAGGTCAGCCCATTCAGAGAGGAATGGGGAGATCTGACCAGGTGGCCGATAGATAGTAGCCACAGTAAGGGAATGGCTAGGGGGGGAGAGAGCGAGCCTGCAGATGAGGCATTCAAAAGAGGAGTAGGCCTGCATAGGAATGACAGAGGCAGGAATCCACTCGGGGAAGATCAGTGCTACACCCCCTCCAGAGCGGTTGAACCTGGGCGCCGAGAGGATCTTGTAGCCATCAGTGAGGAGCGTGTCAAAGCTTGTGACAGAGCTGGCCGTGAACCATGTCTCGGTGAGGTCAAGGACATCTAGGTCAAGTTCTTCCAGAAGGTGGCAGATGTCGGAGGAGTGTTTGACAGCTGAGTGAGAGTTGAGTGTCAATTTGGAGAAGGTTGCTATCCTTGAAGGACTTCCGGGGAGGGGTACAGATCAGAGGTACACCCTGCGGAGGTGTGAAATGAGCCGTAGAGGGGGCAGAGAGGGAATGAGTGGGCAAGGTAGCCGAGGAGGAGGGAGCAGAGGGAGGCGAGGAGGCTGTGGATGGGGGAGAGGAGACAGCAGGAGAAGAAAGGAAATTGATGAGGCGCGGGAAGTGTCTATCAAAGAGGTGAAGTATGTTCTGTATGTTCTGCCTCCACATACAGTGTGTGTACACACACTATTTACTGCTCTGCCTATCCCCAATGACCTGGGCTCCGGTCCCCGAGGGCGTTCAACCTACAGCATGTTGAGACCATGCCAATGGTGACACACTATACAAATGCCCATTACTAAAGCCACCTCGCACATTATGTTATGGTACGTTATTTATAATGTACACTGCTGCCATTCGTATGGTCTCCAGATGTTTAGATTAGCATATTTATCTTTCAATTTTGGGAAACCCTCTGGCAGAGAATTCATGTCCTGTTTCAGTCATCACAGGCCTGCATTGGCATAGCTTTCCAATATTTAAGTACTAGTTTTTGCATATGAGCAGGGCATAATAGTGCCACATCTCCATGCTGGCGTAGCGACGAAAATCCAGTGGGGAAAACGCACTATGGTGAGCAGAGTTTTATGTGACACAAATTCAACAACCGATGCAGTGAATTGAATTTTTATCAGACCAAAAGCATGTCCCTTTATTACAGTTCTTGAACAGAGGGCCTGATTCACAGAAGCTTTTCATAATGGTGCAATACCATTGATAATAGCTCTGTGAATGAGGTCTGATGTGTCTGATCATGAGTTTGGCTGTATTATTTCAGGAAATACCACCAAACATATTTACCATTACTGCATGTGGCACAATTCTAGTGCCCAGAAGGGTACACATGATTCCAAGATATGTGGACCCTTCTGTTATTCCCCATTTTGGGGTCGTGTAGGACTCTATGGGGTCCTGTAGTTACTACATATGGTAATTAATACATGTGGTAATGTTTTTGTGTGGCTGTAATTGCCTGCACACCGAGTAGGTGGAAACATGGGTTTCAGTAACAAAACTCAAAGGTTCTTAGAGTGCTGAAATATCCAGCATTTTAATAAAAATCCATCCAATCTTTTATGTATATATATTTTCAGCATGCTGACAAGTGAAGCATGGAAGCTCGACACGCTGAAGCAAGGCTTTTGTTATGTTAACGTTTCTTGTACCGTGCACTGTTGTCACTTGAGTGGTCTCTTGGTGCTCTGGCAGATCTGTAATTCAAGGAGGGTGGCAGGGTTTGTTAGTAGTCATGAAAGAGAAAATGTCCCAAATTGGTGGACACTCACGTTGCTTGCACACCTCATATTCTGACAGTATAGTCAGTCAAATCTTATTAAAGTTGAGAAATCTTGTCTTCTATGGTTTCCATGAAAATAGCATATTTAAATTCAATTCATGAGATCGACATTTTGATCAACTATATAGTATTAGTTCATCACAAGAAACTTTTCAGAAAATAGGGAATGATTTAGAAAGAAACATTTTTATGAAATAAGTCCATATGCAATTAAAACTTGAGCTTGATGTGTTTGCGGGACAAACAATCCCTTCATCGGGAGAAAACTATTCATGAAGATCATGTTTTCAAACTTCAACTCTCATCTACAAAATAAGCCAAACATTTAAGTACTGTGTTGTTTACATCTGAGAATAAATTCTTCATTTGAAGAAAGGTCGTTCAATTTAATGGAGTGAATAAGAGTTGAAGGTCACAAGATGGTCCTCTGGTGAGCCATATGTTTCCTTGGACATATATTTCATCTGGAGGAAGAAACAGAAGTCTTCGTGGTGTTGTACATTCTATGGGAAAAATATTATTGTGTAAGGTTTGGGATTGTCCTATATGGTGTGTCTAATAATAGATCTATGAAAGGAACATACCTCTAATCTTAAAATCATGGCTCGATCCTATAGGAGCTTCTCCTTTGGGAGGTCAGTAGTCAATGCCTAATTTAAAACATGCCTAAAGGTTTCTAAGAATGGCAAAAGCATGGCGGGCTCATCATCAAAAGTTAACATTTAATATGGGTAACAGTCTTACCTTTTTAGAGATGTTGAATTTTATTGGATTTGGTGGGCGAGTCACTAAAAAATAACGAAATATGGCTGCTAAAATTCAATGCTTGGCACAATGGGTATGCAAATATGTTCTGAAGAATACATTAGTGCTGCCTACTGAAAATGTAGAGGGGCCGTGAGTGTAGCCCCCTGAACGAGAGCCGCGAGGGCACTGGTGTTCAAATGGCGGTTTTCATAGGACGTTTGACGTGCACTAGTGCGGGTCAACATCATATGTAAACAGAGAGCCAGTGTGCCTGTCTAAAAAGCACTAAACTTGTCACCATGTTATGTAGCATCATAAAGTTAATCTGCTCGAATTGAAGGACACACGTCAAAAAAATCATGTGACTCTTCTTAAATATTTCCATATAGATATAATTGAAGTTCGCTGCAATTCAAAATATTCCATTAGTTACCACATGCATCATTCACGCATAAGAGCGTGTTAGGTCGATCTAACATATGTGTCTAATCATACAATGCAGATAAATCACATTTGTGCCAGATGAGTAAATTTCCAAGAAGACATTTAGACGTGGCTGCAATATCAGCCACGTCCAAACATCCCTCGTGCCAAAAAAACGGTGCTTGAATGGCTTTCCCAATGAAAAGGGCACTTCTAAATAGGCACTGCGGCGGAATGCTTTTGCCAAATTGGTCTGTGCCAAAACGATGGCGCCAAAAAGGGGCGCACCGCTTGGAGAACACTGCTTAACCAAAGTGTGTGCTCCATGGCAAATAATTTAATCTCACTGTGCATTGCCTAAAAACATTGTGAGTTCTCAACTTTTTAAATATGTCAACAAACGGCATCCGCATTTATTTTTTAAACCGCGCTACTCTCAGTCCTTGAAAGTTTTACACTGACACAATTTATTTGCCTTTTGCTGAGTTGCATTCTGGTATTTGTAGTCTCACAGTCAAGATGAGGGGAATAATGCCACAATTGCACACTTTTGCCTAACTTAGTTCTATAAGAATTTATATAGTTGAGTGACACTATGGTACGTGTCCTTTTGAGGTTAGCTTTATAAAGCAGAGTATTGTTGAAAGACAGACATGGGGGTGAGGAGGCGAAAGGATGCGAGGGCAAGTAAGTCATGAGCATTTGCCCACGATGTGGCAATAGAGTTTGCAATCCTGGACACTTGTACAGTTATTTTCCCCTGATTGTGGCTGCTTTTCCTGGCACCAGTAAAGGACACATGTGGGTGGAAGGCGTAACTTTTTTTCAGAGGGCAGGTGCAACCCCTTGTTTTTTTTTATAGGTTGGTAAGCTTGCTCCAGTATTTGGATACCAGGATTTTACTCAGGTTGTCATGTACCCAGTGCAGACGCTTACCCACAAGACCACAGGCACTTGTTTTGTATTGGGATTTTTTTCCCTGCAATATTTCACTACAGACTGCTGGGTTTAAAAGGTGACCACTGTTTTTACTTTGCCAGCATATTTATTGAAAGATTTCCTCTCTCATGTTATTTTTCTGGTGTTCATTACTTTTTTTAAACATCCAATGCTATTTTGTCTTGTGAACTTTCTTCTAAGGAGAAGTTCAATTGATCTACATTTGTATATTTCACTTTAAAATATGTGGCCACTTACGGTGCATATATTCATGAGTGCCAGCTTTTAATTTTCGCTGTGGGAGTAAAAGTACCTGGGCATATGTTATTCTTGCATCTGATCATTTTTCATCTATTTCCGTGCTGCTTAAATGCGGGTAGTTTGGGTCGTGCGATGTATCACAACAGTCACAAAGAGATTGGCCATACAACAAGGGACTTGTAGCACACTGCTTAACCAAAGTGTGTGATCCTCAGCTAATAATTTAATCATACAGGGCATTAACTGAAAACATTGGTAGCTCTCAAAGCCTGCAATGTTTTATAGATGATAAAAAATTTATATTTGTACAGCTACAGTGACATCAAGGGTGAAAAATCACTGGTGAACCAGGTGTCCCATCCATGCAGTAACCAGGACTGACCCTGCTTAGCTTCAAACTGAGGAGAAGGCCAACCCCCTTAGGCCACGGTGCCTAATAAAGGAGGCAAAGTTACAAGACCACTTAGAGAGCAACATGGCCTGAGGGGGACTGGCCCCTTCCTCACTTTGAAGCTAAGCAGTACTGTGTGTATATTCATGGGTGCAGGTTTTTGTTTTTCGCTATGGGTGCAGAAAGTACCTGGCATATGTTATTCTTGCAGCCGGTCAATTTTTCCCGGTTCCGTGCTGCTTAAATGTGGTTAGTTGGGGTTGTATTGCATTGTACTGTTTATTTATAGAGCGCACTGGGCCCTCTGGCAACTGGGCGCTTGCAAAGATTTAGGTTACAGGTACATATGACGGGGATACAAAATACAGTGTAATACAAGGTACAGGTATACTTTAAAATGTGAGTAAGCAGGTATAAAAATATACCTACGGTAGATACAATATTTACAAATCGTAAGGATGATGTTAGCGGTCATTAGCGTGTAGCCATATTTTAACGTTAGTCTTGAAGGAGTGGAGAGAGGGTAGTGCTCTTAAGGTGTCTGGTAATGAGTTCCAGAGATGTGCTGCCAGAACTGGAAAGCTGGATCCTCCCCTTTATTAAAGTTTAAAGTTGGGGATTCTAATACTATTAGATTATGCCTTTCTGATAGGTCGTTCTGAGGTGTTTGGTGAATCTCTCGATCAGGTAGGTGGGTGCCTTATTGTTGAGGCAATTGTGAGCCAGGTTAAGTGTTTTAAGCTTGATTCTGTCTTTGATGGCTAGCCAATTGGTGGATCATCTTGCGTTGGAGATATGGTGATCTTTAGGAATGCCTAGGGTGGTTCTTAGTGCATTTTTTGGAGGGTTTGGAGTTTGTTGGTATTGTGATTACTGGTGCCTAAGTAAAGTGTGTTGCAGTAATCCAATTTGGATAGGATTAGTGCTTGTGCAATTGTAATGCAGCTATCTGTGGTCAGAAATGGTTTGCATGCGTAGATCAGTTTGCACTTGTAGCTTGTTGCCGGGGCTGTGGCATTTACTTGCTTATTGATGTTGAGTGCAGAGTCTAGGTAAAAACCTAAGGTTTTTAATTCCTGTGCGACTTTAATCTGGATGCCATCGATAGCGATGAAGTTGTATTGGCGAGGGAGTTTGCACAGTCTGTTGGGGGACCCTATGATTAGGAGTTCGGTCTTTTCGTCATTAAGACCTAGACCATGGGTGGCCATCCAGGTTTGTATGATTTGGTAGATTTTATTGATATGCCCTACAACTTTGTCGTAGTCTCCCTGAATAAGGATGAGGATCTGTGTGTCAGCATAATTAGTGTATGAGACACCCAGATTGTCAAGTACATCAAAGAGAGGCTTTGTAAAAATATTATAGAAAGTAGGGGAGACACAAGACCCCTGCAGTACGCCGCAAGTGATGGGAACTGGATCCGCGGATGACGTGGGTGAGAAGACTCTTATAGTAATATTGTCTAGGAAGGAGTTTATCCATGAAGACACCTCTTTGGAGAAATTGGCAACAGATTTGAGGTGGTTGCATAAGACTTTATGGTCCACCAGATCGAATGCAGCGGAGAGGTCTAAAAGTAGGAGAATGGAAATTTCTCCATTGGGCCTCATTACGACCATGGCGGTAGTAGGTTAATGGCTGCCAGCCCCGCTAACCCTCTACCGCCTCATTATGAGGTCTGCTCGCGGGACTCGCTAAGGACGTCTGGTAAAACCAGGCATCCTTAGCGGCACCCTCGAGCCGACCAGGGTGCTAACAGGCCGTCATGAACAGGCCCATTGTTGGCATCCTCCCCATTCCCATTGAGCCCTATGGGAAATGGGAATGGGGATGTACCGGGTCCGGGTTCCTTGAATGGGGAAATACTGGGCCCTCCAAGGTTGGAATGCCTGGTATTTCCCCATTCCAGGAACCCGTACCCGGTATGGGGGTAGCCATGCCGCTAAGCGGCATAGCTACCTCCATACTCGTAATGAGGCCCATTGTCTTTTCTGTCAACCAATTGATTTTTAATATCGAAGAAGGCCGTCTCGGTTCCATGTCTTGGCTGGTAGCCAGATTGTCGGGTACCTAATAGGTTATTGATCTATAGCTCGGATTGAATATGGAGATAGGCGGCTCTGTCTAGAATTCTGAGGAGAAATGGAACAGTCGTAATTGGCCTATAGTTGGTCGGGATGCTAGGGTCCAGATTGTTTTTTTTTAGGAGGGGTAGTACCTAGGCATCTTTAAGATTGGTAGGAACAGAACAAGAGTTAAATGAGGAGTTGATGAAGGTGGTGACGAAAGGAGCTAAATCCTTAATAATGGGTGCCGGGCATGTATCACCAAGACACCGGGAGGTCTTGAGTGATCTAGTGATGACTTAGGCCTCACTATTTGATATTCACCTGAATTTAAATTGAATGGATGGTTTGGTTATTAGCAAGTTCTTGCAAGATGGCTTCTTGGGTTGTAAGAGCAATCTTATGAAGCGTTGTTTTTTTTGGCTAGTATTTTTATCTTGGAGCATGGCAATTTTGTTGCATATGGTGTTTTGTATGTTGGTACACCAAATTTTGTTTTTGGTGCACGAGTCGTTAGGGGGCAATTGGAGATTCTAATTCTGAGTATAGAGAAGATTTCTCTGGTACTTGAGCTAGCCTTTTTTTTTTAATTTGTTTATTTAGAACTCAGAGAACACATACATTAACATATCTTAACCTTTTGATTAGAACCCCTTAAAAATGCACCTCAGGGTGGTTCTCCCCTGGTCCCACCCCCTTAGTCCGTGTCCCCTGCTGGGTCTTATCTCTCAGTTCCATTGAGGCGAGCCTGTCTCTGCTCCCTCGCTGGGTGAGTGAAGGGCTCTCACGATTAGGCGTCGCTTATGGGTCAGGGCTGAATAGATCCTGTTCATAGTCTAGTTTAGATGGTCATAAAGCGGTGGAGTAAGCCCGGTTTGGCTGCTGTGACCTTTTCGGCTATAAGAATGTCCCAGATTTTAATCCACCTCAGGGTCGTCAGGGGGCCCTCCTCGGTTTTCCAGGTGCGTGCTATCGTGATTTTGGCTGCTAGCAGCAGTTGAGTTATTAATGCTGCCCTCCGGCCCATTCTTGGGTAGATGTCTGGGATCAGGATCCCCTGTAGGACCTGCACAGGAGCCAGTGGTATTACCGTTTGGGTGATGTCCTTTATTGTAGCGAGGCCTTGAGACCAGAACTCTTACCTTGGGGCAAGTCCACCACATATGGAAATAGGTTCCTGGCTGGCCGCAACGGCACCAGCATAATGGGTCCAGTGCCTGCTGGAAGTGGTGAAGGCGGAGAGGAGGGAAGTACGAGTGCAGTGTCACACCGCGCACTCGCTCGCGGGCGCCACTTACCTGTCCTGGGGTCCCGGGTCCACGGCCGCAGCGGTCTCCTCCTTCATGGAGGCTGTACCCGCGGTGGCGTCTTTCCCCACGCCGGCCCGCGGTCCGGATAGGCTCCGTGGGCGCCGCCATCTTGCGAGGATCTGCGCATGCGCGGATCGTCAGTATCCGACTTCCCGCGCATGCGCAGTGTCGGAACATGCGTTCCAAGCCTCGCTTTGATGCCGGGCTTTAAAAGAGCACCACATACACAGGGACAACGCGTCTCAACACGGTTGTTACTGTGTATGCGCTGCTGGAGCCCTGGCGTCCGTGCCTCAGCCTCTCCAGTTCCTTGCTCTGCCTTATCCTGCCTTGTTCAGCCTCTCCAGTTCCTTACTCTGCCTTATCCTGCCTAGTCCAGCCTTTCCTCCTTGTCCTCTCCCTGCTCCTTAGTCGTCCTACCCCTTGCTTCCCAGTTCTACCTTGTCCTTGCCTGCCTCCTGGGTTAGGGTAGGGGAGTTCCTGTCTGGGTTCCTGGTTTGCTTCCTTCTGCTAGGATAGTAGGATTTCCTTGTCTGTTCTGTTGGGCCTTGCAGACCTTCCTCCTTTACCTGTCTTGTGCCCTGCCGGTACCTGTGCCTTGCTACCCTCTTGGATGTTCCGGAGTTCAGCTTCCACCATTATCAGTGTCTTCATTAAGCCTTCTCTGCCAGTGAAAACACTGTCCCGATGCCACGCTAATACGGAGAAGTGCCACCCGTGGCGTTGGGAGTTGGTTCAGTGCCATCCTGTCATATATCGTCAGGAGGGTATTGGGCTAATTTCTCGTGCTACTCATTCATCGGCAAGAGATACTCCGACAGACTGGCAACCTCAACTCCACGGTCTCCAGGAAGAAAAGGTAACCAGCGATCTCGTGAAGACTCGTTTAACAGATTGAGACGCCTTTCCTTCAGTCTCGACATGGACGACATGCAGGAATTACACGAAGAAATGCGTGCCATGCGTCTTGAAATGACCACCCTCCGCCAGGAGAACGACACCCTTCGACAAGCGATGGGTCGGAGTATGGCTAACCCCTCACAACCAGCTACACCACCTGAGAACTCCATGGCTTCCACTACTCCGATAAAGTATGATGGTGACCCGCGTCGAGTGGCAGAGTTCTGTACACACTGTCGGATCCATTTCCAGTTCAGGTCAAGTCATTTTGGTCAAGACAAGGCAAAGATCGGGTATATCCTTGGAAACCTAACCGGCAATGCACTTGCTTGGGCCGCACCTTTGGTCTCTACCAACAGTCCCCTGTTGGGTGATTTCGCTGCTTTCGAGAAAGCCTTTTTGGATGTCTTTAAACCGCCCAATTTGGTAGCCATGGCCCAGAATCAATTAATGGAGATCAAACAAGGACCAGGTGACATAATCCACTACATAAGTCGGTTTCGACAATTAGCAACCGATTCACAATGGCCCGAAATCATTCAGAAAACCTTGTTTCGTCAGGGACTACGAGAAGAGTACAAAGACGAATTGCTGCACATCCCGGAGCCAGAAACGTTGCCTGCATTGGTGGAACAAGTCTTACGCATTGACCACAGGTTAGCTGAACGACGGAGTGAACGTCGCAGATCTGACAGGTATCACCCGGTTCTTCCGGTACTGAACACCGGACCAGCTGTCTCTACCGATGTGGGCCCAGAACCCATGCAGTTGGGTGCCATCCGAGGCCCGTTGTCCGAGGCCGAAAAGAAAAGAAGACGACAGCAAAACTTGTGCTTGTATTGCGGTGGTTCGGGTCATTTTCTAGGCACCTGTCCGCTACGCCCTCTGAAGAAGCAGGAAAACTAACAAGCCCGTTGTTTGAGGCGAAGGCAGCAGCGGGCCGCCTCTCTGAATCTGACCTTCCTCCTATGAACCCGGTGCCCTTGTTGATCCTGAAAGTCGGTGTTGCCTGGCTAGGGAAGTGTATGAAAACCTGGGCCCTTTTGGATTGTGGAGCATCCGGCAACTACATCGATGCCTCGTTCGCGATTGCCAATGGAATCCGTTTACATTACAAAGAACGACCAACTGTGGTCGAGGTGATTGATGGTTCTGCTTTGTCTTCTGGTCCAGTCTGCCAACAATCCGATCCCTTGTGGCTCTCTGTGGAAGGGCATCTCGAATGGATTTCGTTGGATGCCATCAAGTCTCCCTCTTTTCCGGTGGTGCTGGGCTTACCTTGGCTGTTATATCACAATCCGCAGGTCGACTGGACCGCTCGTTCCCTGGTGTTCTCTTTGACGCGTTGTCCTCGGGACTGTGGACTTCACGAAACCTTTCCTGCAATTTTGGAGTCCCTCAATCCTGTTGACGTATCTGCCCCTTTATGTGCCACCCAGTTGGTACCTCAGGAATATGCCGGATACCACAAGGCGTTCTCCAGGCCTGAGGACATACCATTACCGCCCCACCGGCACTTTGACTGTTCCATTGACATCCTGCCCGATGCGGTCATTCCCCACGGCAAGATCTATTCGTTGACTCAACTCGAGAAAGGCGTCCTTCAGGAGTACATTAAGGATTGCCTCAACAAGGGCTACATAGTGCCGTCCAAGTCCCCCGCAGGATTCCCGTTATTCTTCGTCAAGAAGAAAGAGGGTACTTTGCGCCCTTGTATCGACTATCGTCAACTAAATGAGATCACGAGGAAGGACAGGTACCCATTACCACTCATCCGGGACATCATCGAATCCCTGAAATCCGCACAAATCTTCACCAAGCTGGATCTAAGAGGGGCCTATCACCTGGTGCGGATTAGGAAGGGAGATGAGGGGAAGACGGCCTTCAAAACACCTATCGGTCACTATGAGTACAGGGTGATGCCGTTTGGACTCTGCAATGCCCCGGCCGTCTTCCAGCGGTTCATGGACGATGTCTTTTCGGACCTTATTGGAATATCTGTATGGGTATACCTTGATGACATCCTGGTTTTTTCTGACACTCGAACTGCACATGTTGCGCATGTTCAGGAAGTTCTCCGTAGACTAACAGCTAACGCCCTGTATGCCAAGGTAGAAAAATGTCAATTTCATATGGAAAGCATGGAATTTCTGGGCTATGTGATCAGCAGCACGGGAGTGCGGATGGATCCCGCGAAACTGCAAGCTATACGAGAATGGAAACCGCCACATGGCGTGAAGTCACTTCAAAGGTTCTTGGGCTTCGCCAACTTTTATCGACGCTTCATTCCACGTTTTTCTCAACTTGCCAACAGCCTAACCCGCCTGACCAGTACCAAGGTGCCATTTCTCTGGGACACGCAGGCCGAGGAGGCATTTCTGGAATTGAAAAAATCCTTCATGTCGGCTCCTATTCTTAGACATCCAGATGATGAAAAGCCATTTGTGGTTGAAACAGACGCTTTGGACTACGCAATTGGTGCGGTCTTACTACAACAAGATTCAGTCACGGGAACAGAGCACCCGGTGGCTTACTACTCACGGAAATTGTCAGCGAGCGAGAGAAACTATGCAGTGATTGAAAAGGAATTACTGGCTATGAAAGCAGCTCTCGAGGAGTGGCGACATCACTTGCTGGGTGGGAGGTACCCGGTGGTGTTTCGCACAGATCACCGTAATCTACAGTTCCTGCGCTCTTTGCAATGCAGAACCTCCCGTCATGCTCGTTGGGCCTTTTTCTTTTTGCAGTTTGATTTCACCGTCACGTACATTCCTTGTTCCCAGAATACGAAGGCTGATGCTCTGTCTCGGTCTCTGGAAAACAGCGTTGAAGGTGCCAAGGAACCGGAGCCTCTGATAGCGTCAAAGCATTTTCTATCGATGGTGACCCCCCAGCTCCAACAGTTGATAGAAGCCACACGAACGGATCCCTCAAGATTACAGATACTACAACGCTCTGACATCAGGGAACGTGACGGCTTGTTGTTCTTTAAGGATCGTCTGTAGGTTCCCACCTTGGAGCTCCAGAAGATCGTTCTACAGAATTAGCCATGATTCCGTCGTTTGTGGTCACTGTGGAGTCCCAACAACACAAGAACTGGTTGCACGGCAGTACTGGTGGCCTGGATGGGCCACGCTGGTAAAGTACTACGCGGATTCCTGCCCTGTATGTGCCCAGATCAAGATTCCTCGCAAAAGGCCCATTGGTCTCCTGAAACCCACGCCTACGCCTCCGTACCCTTGGCATACCATCGCCACGGATTTCATCGTTGACCTGCCCCTGTCTGGTGGTTTCACGTGTATAATGGTGGTGGTGGTGGACTGCTCATTTCTTGCCCTTTCCCAAACTGCCCACTGCCTCCCAGATGGCACGACGTTTTCTACACTAGGTGTATCGTCTTCATGGTCTTCCGGAGAAAATTCTATCGGACCGGGGATCTCAATACGTCTCATCTTTTTGGGACCAACTGTGTCGGCATTTGGACATTCAGCGAGCCCTGAGTTCTGGCTATCATCCACAGACCAATAGGCAGACGGAGCGCACCAATCAAACCCTTGAGCAATACCTACGTTGTTATGCCAATGCCACTCAAGACAACTGGTCGGAATGGTTGGACACCGCGGAAGCAGCTTACAACAATGCTGTTCATTCTGCTACCGGACTCAGCCCCTTTTTCTGCTCTTCTGGTCTTCACCCCAGATTGCTGCCAGTTCGTCCTACATCTTCCAGTGCCGTACCATCTGCAGATGCCCTGGTATCCCTGATCCGCAATCAACATCGCCTGGCGGCCGGTACCTTGGCAGTGGCACAAGCACGTATGAAGGAACAGGCTGACAAGAGACGGAGCCCTGAGTCTGTCCTTCATGTTGGGGACAGGGAATGGCTGTCCTCCAAGAATCTACCGGTACGCAATTTACCAGTGAAACTGGCTCCCCGCTTTTTTGGTGCCTTTCGCATCATTGGGCGTGTTTCTTCTGTTGCTTTTCGTTTGTCTCTGCCACGTTCTTGGAGGGTCCATCCTGTCTTTCATGTCTCTCTTTTGAAGCCCTATGTGACCGATGTTATGGGTCGCACCTGTTCCCGTCCTGCCATGGTCTTGGTTCGGGGGGGGTCCCTGAGTTTGAGGTGCAGGGGATATGTGATTCACGGATTTGGCGGGGTGCTCTGCAACTCCTGGTCAGCTGGAAAGGTTATCCTGCTTGTGACCGCACTTGGGAACCTCGCTCCTTCGTGCATGCACCGCGCCTGGTTCGGGACTTCTATCTCCGCTACCCTTGGAAACCCGGTGCTCCGGGGTTATCCGGGAGGGGGTATGGTGTCACACCGCGCGCTCGCTCGCGGGCGCCACTTACCTGTCCTGGGGTCCCGGGTCCACGGCCGCAGCGGTCTCCTCCTTCATGGAGGCTGTACCCGAGGTGGCTTCTTTCCCCACGCCGGCCCGCGGTCCGGATAGGCTCCGTGGGCGCCGCCATCTTGCGAGGATCTGCGCATGCGCTGATCGTCGGTATACGCCTTCCCGCGCATGCGCAGTGTCGGAACATGCGTTCCAAGCCTCGCTTTGATGCCGGGCTTTAAAAGAGCACCGCATACACAGGGACAACGCTTCTCAACACGGTTGTTACTGTGTATGCGCTGCTGGAGCCCTGGCGTCCGTGCCTCAGCCTCTCCAGTTCCTTACTCTGCCTTATCCTGCCTAGTCCAGCCTTTCCTCCTTGTCCTCTCCCTGCTCCTTAGTCCTCCTACCCCTTGCTTCCCAGTTCTACCTTGTCCTTGCCTGCCTCCTGGGTTAGGGTAGGGGAGTTCCTGTCTGGGTTCCTGGTTTGCTTCCTTCTGCTAGGATAGTAGGATTTCCTTGTCTGTTCTGTTGGACCTTGCAGACCTTCCTCATTTACCTGTCTTGTGCCCTGCCGGTACCCTTGCCTTGCTACCCTCTTGGATGTTCCGGAGTTCAGCTTCCACCATTATCGGTGTCTTCATTAAGCCTTCTCTGCCAGTGGAAACACTGTCCCGACGCCACGCAAATACGGAGAAGTGCCACCCGTGGTGTTGGGAGTTGGTTCAGTGCCATCCTGTCATATATCGTCAGGAGGGTATTGGGCTAATTTCTCGCGCTACTCATTCATCGGCAAGAGATACTCCGACAGACTGGCAACCTCAACTCCACGGTCTCCAGGAAGAAAAGGTAACCAGCGATCTCGTGAAGACTCGTTTAACTCGCAGCAGTAGCTTGTGGGCGCATTCCTGATTAGTAATGCATGGGGATGCCGTGCGTGTCCTGGACCAGGTGTCCATCCAGGAATGGTCCCCTACGTTGTGACCGAGGTCCGTCTCCCATTGTGCCATATACGAGGGCCTGGTGAGGAGGGGTTCCTCCTGTAGTAGTCTGTAGAGCGCCGTAATCTTCACTTGAGGTGGCCGGTCGTTTATTGTTAGTTCCAGCTGGGCAAGGGTTCGGGTAGCTGCCTCTCGAGTTTGTGGGTGGGAACACCAGTGCCTCAGCTGGGCGTAGGTGAACCTATCTGTTTCTGCCAATTGGAAGGTTTGTTTACATTGTTCAAAGGTGAAGGGGAGCCCTCCCTCAAAGAGCTGGCCCAGCGACTCCAGGCAGCCCACTACCCAGTTTCGGAAGTTTCTTGGATGAATGCCCGTGGAGAAGGCCGGGTTAAGGAAGACTGGGAAAGAGCACTCGGGTTCCCTGGAATACTTTTGTGCCTTCGGGCCCAATCCCAGGCCTTGATAGAATGTCTGCTGGAGGACAGCAGCTCTGGCCAAGCCCGGTGTAGGGCGGCAGGGATGAACAGTAAGAATCGGAGGAGGAGCGGGAGGTGGGATTGTTCAATTTTTACCCACTTTGGGCACCCCTTGGCGTTTCCCCATGGCTGAAGGTGGGACAGCTGTGCTACGGTTTGATATTTGCGAAGGTCCGGCACACCCAGGCCACGCAGTTCCATACTGCCCATCATTGTCCTTCACGGGATGCATGCTTTCTTGCCCTTCCAGACAAAGTCAGTTATCTTCCGTTGCAGCCGTTTAAGTGGGGCAAGTGGGATCGAGACGGGAAGAGCTGAAAATGCATAGAGGAATCATAGGAGCAGGTTCATCTTGCATGCCGTGATACGAGCCACGAGAGAGATTTCCTGCGCCTGCCAGCGTTTGAGGTCCTTTTCCATTTCCGCGAAGAGCAGGGGTACGGGGGGGGTTCATTTCAAATGTTTTTGATGGCCAGGGGGTTATCTGAACCCCCAGGTATGGGATAGATTCTGTCTTCAATTGGAGTGGACATCGTTGCTCTAAGGTTGCCCTTTGCTCCAGGCTCAGTCCACCCCCAGGGCCACCGATTTCCCAAAGTTGATCTCAAACCCTGCCACTCTCCCAAAGTTCTGAATCTTCGTGAAGGCCATCTGCATGGAAGTCGCGATATCAGTGACAGTCAGTAGCACATCATCAGCGTAGAGCGCAATTTTAAGTTGGTTGGGCCCACCTGTAGGCCTCTAATCTGGGGGCTTCGGCGAATCCACTGGGCCAAGGGTTCCATGGCTATGGCTAAGGCGAAGAGCAGAGGAGACAGGGGGCAGCCCTGTCTGATTCCGCATGCAAGCGGGATCGGGTCTGATTGGAGGCCGTTGACTCTCAGCTGGGTCCTAGGGGTTTGGTAATTTGCTAGAACGGTTCTGCGAAAGGTTGGGCCGAAGCCAAAGGCTTCAAGGGTGAGGCGTAAGTAACCCCAGTCCACCTTGTCAAAGGCCTTGGTTGCATCAAGGGCCCGCAGGGCGAGTGGTTGCTTTTCATGGTTGGCTATCTCTATCAAGTCCAAGGCCCTCCGGATTTTGTCTTTTGTCGCCCTATGGGATATTAATCCTGTTTGGTCAGGGTCTATGATGTTAGGGAGGATAGGCACTAGGCGGTTAGCCAGGACCTTGGAGTATATGTTAGCGTCCAGGTTTAGTAAAGAGACTGGGCAATATGAGCTAATGTCCTCTGGATCTTTCCCCGGTTTTAGAATGAGGACTGTGGTGGACTCCTGCATGGTCGGAGTGATGGTCCCGCTTGCGGCAAATGAGTTAAATAGTGGCGTTAATGGTGCCACTATTTACTGTCGGAATAGGTTCTAAAAGCTGTTGGAAAATCCATCTGGGCCCGGGGCGCTCGGTTTCAGGCTTTTGATGGCTTTGTCGACTTCCTCGTCTGTGATAGGGACTTCCAGTCCTTCGCTAGACATAGGTGCGAGGGGCGGGAGAGCCGCCTCTTTGATGTAGGCCTGTTGTTCGCCTGAGTCCCTTGAGGTTGCCATCATTATTTCCGATTGGTGGACCACTGCCAGGCGCAATTTCTCGTGTTCCGTGAATTGGGTTACTCCTTTGGAGTCGCGGAGGCCCAAGATGACATTTCGTCTCTTGACTTTGGCCAGTTTGCCAACCAACAGCTTGTTGGCCTTGTTGCTATTGATGTAGTGCCATTATTTTGTCCTGGTCAATAAATTTGCTGTGGCGTCGGCGTAGTGCGCTTCCAGTCTTTTCCTTGCCACCTGTAGGCTCCTGTATGTTCTCGGGGACCAACCCTTATGTTTGTGGATGGCTTCCGCTTCCTGAACCTCTGCCTCTAGAGGGGCGCGGGTCACCCAGTTTCGTTTATGGAAGGCTGCACCTTGGGCGATCAGTTCCCCTTGGAGCACGCCTTCATGGCGTCCCAGTTAGTGGCTATTGAGGTGTCCTCTTCCCGGTTCTCCTCGAAGAAGTTCTGAATCGATTTGGCGATGGAATGTCTCAGCGCCATATCATTCAGGATAGGGTCGTAGAGGTTCCTCTGGCGGCAGGGCGGGGGGGGGGGTCTGGATTATGGGCTCACATACCCAATGAGACCAGGGCATGGTCTGAGAGAATCCTGGAGCTGATGGAGACCTCGTCTGTAAAGGTCAGGAGCTGGGGAGTAAGTCGATCCTAGAGAAAGTGCGGTGCACATATGAATAGAAAAAGAAATCCCTCTCTTCCGGGGTGCAGCACCCTCCAGGTGTCGACAACGCTTAGCATCTGAAAAAGATTAAGAAAACCCTTCGCTAATGTGAAGTCCCGTTGGGAGGGGGGGTGTGATCTATCCTTAAGAGGATCTGGTGCTCTGTTGAAGTCTCCCCAATAACTATTTGTCCCTCGACAAATGGAAGGGGGGGCCTCCTCTAGATTCTGATAAAATTCTTCCTGATGGGTGTTTGGGGGGCATAGGCTGAAATGAGATTGTAAAGTTGGCCTGAATGATGCACTTGATTGCGATGAACCGACCCTCCTGACATCATAGCATGTCTAGATCTGCGGTTTCAGGTCCTTCGCAAAGAGAATGGCCGTGCCACCCTTCTTGGTGCCATTAGACGCTAAGAATTTTAGGGGGAAGAGTCTGCTGCGTAGGTGGGTGAAATCAGCTGGTGTCAGGTGTGTCTCTTGCACAAACGCCACAGAGGATCCCTCATCCCGCAACATTTGAAAGATAGATTTCCTCTTCAGGGGGGAATTAAGGCCTCTGACATTTAGAGTATTAAACTTCAACTTCCAATGTGGGGGTATGCTCCCCGTGCTATCCATCTGTGAGGGGAGGCTGGGGGCATCATCAGCCATGATCATAGGGGGTGAGGTGTGTTGGGTTCTCCTGTGGCTGGGGGTTTTTAAATGGCCTCCAACGGGAGGAACAAATTACTAACTTGGGCCCCCAATGAGGGGCCAACATTGTGGTGAGGGGGGCCGATTTTGAACTATCGGTGAGACCCCACTCCACAAGGCAACCAATCGCCAATCCAGTTGGCATTCTCTCCAAGGGTAACATGATGACTTCCACCTTGGAGGAGGGTGTAGACCACATGAGGTCCGAGGCAAGCTTCCGAAAGCTTCAATGGTTCCGTCATCCAACAGGTTTCGAGGCCTCATTTATGGGGTCATTTCAGTTTGCGGTTTCTCTGCTGTCTGGTCTGGGGGGCGTGTCTCGGCTTGGAGGAAAATACGCCTGGGTTGGAACCTGCCCCGCCGGGTGGGGAGAAACCCACGGCCCCAGTGGAGCCCGGGCGCAGGATTTGAAGCCACATCATCCAGGTGGCTGACGGTGCGTGGGGTGCCCTTATGTGTAAATTGTAGCTCCGTGGGAAATAGCCACTGATAGCGAATTTGCTGGTCTCGGAGGAAGAGTGTAAGTGGTTGCAGCATTCTACACTTCTGCAAGGTTAGAGGGGAGAGATCCTGGAAAATTTGGCGTGGGGAGCCCTGAAAGGATAGGGTGTCGCGTGAGCGACCAATCGTCGAGATGGCTTCTTTGGTAGTGAAAGAGTGGACTCTCATGATAACATCAGGGGGAGAGGCAGAATCGCTTCCACGAGGGGGGAAGCCTATGAGTGCGATCCAGCAAGAGCTGGGCTTCATCCAGATTCGGCAGAAAAGATTGGAAGAAGTTGCCCACGTACTGGGGGAGCTCCTTGTCGAAGATGGCTGTTGGCACCCCTCAGATGCGTAGATTATTGCGCCGGGAACGATTTTCCATGTCCTCCTGTTTAAATTCCACGATCTCTGTTCTGTCCATTAGGGTCTGAATGGTGCGTTGGACCTCTGCTAAAGTGTTGGAATGCTCCAGGGCCAGGTCATCGGCCTCCCCCAACCTGTGTTCGATGTTGCTAACTGCTCCGTTTGTTCTAATTTCACGGTGAGTTCCATCATGCAGGACCTGAATTCCGACTTGATGTCGGACATGAAAGCTAGGAGATCATCTTTGGTTGCGAGGGTCCCTTTGTCCTTTATAGCCTTCGGTGGTGTGAGTTTGGGGGGTTCTGGTTTCTTTCCCTTTTCTGATGCCAGCAACATGGTGGAGATGTCAGTGGATTTCGGTGGTTTCAGCGCTTTGGCCATCGTTCCAGGTGGGGGGGGGGCCTCACAGTAAGGCTGCATGAAGTTAACCTACAGGTTGGTAGGTGAGGTGCTAGTTGATCCGCTGGTGACCTCGGGGTGTCCGTGAGGCCAGCAGGGCCAAGGAGAGCGTCAGCCAAAGGGAGATGCTGCAGGACGGGGCACCCCTGGGGCCAGCAGGCAAGGCAAACCCCCAGCCGCAGATGGATAGCAGTGGCACCAATAGGATGGAGTGAAGGGCAGACACATGGCCCCCAATGGTGCGTTAGTGATGCACTTTCAACTCACCCCTTGCCATGAGAAATCCGGTGGCAGATGGGGGAGTTGGGGTCCTCCCAGCAACAATGAGCAGGAGGTGGGCAGGGGCGCCTCAGGAAGCCGAAGGAGGCGTTGGTGCAGGGCTGAAGTAGGTGTCAGTGGAGGATCCGTGAGGGCTGCTGAAGTTCAGGTGGGGGCCGTTGTTGTGGGCTCCAGGGAGGTTGCCCCCACCCTGAGGGTGGGGGGTATAGAGCCGGGTCCCTGTGAAGAGGAGCTGGGGTGCTCTGGCGCCAGTGAGGGGCGGCCTGCAGAAGCGGGTCCACTGAGGGGGCAGGCTGGGTGTTACTCAACGCTGGAGCGCTGCCTCAGGGGGGCACTCCGCATCCAGTCACAATGCAGGCATCAGAGATCAAGCCTCGTAGGTAGGCCCCGGGGGCACCCCGCTACCCGATGCGGCTCAAGAGCTGGTGGGGGTCGCCAGCCGTCAGGCGAGGGAGAGTCGCAGAGATGCGGATGCCATTTTAGGCCGAGCTACGTATGTGGGCGACAATCCTCCTTGCCGCATTTTGGCAGTTCGTGAGAGCATTATGCTCTCAAAGTGCTGTGATCAGCGCCCCAGGACCTCCGGAGCCGGAATCCCACCATTATATATAAAAAACCTGGCTCGAAGCGGAGATAGTAGGGCTTAGCCGTGGGCCCATGCGAAGGCCATCAAAGAAGCTGCCACATCGCCAGCGCTCCAGGCTTCGCCCCCTTGAGCTAGCCTTTTTGATTCTTTCATTGAAGGTTTCTTTTTTTGTTTGTATGATTTCTTTTTTGTATCTGACTGCGAGGGTGGTAAGAGTATTTTTGTTCTGTATCGACAGGTTCTTTTTCCAAGTAGTTTCTGCCTGTCTTTTTTTCTTTTCGAAGGGCTTTCAGACTAGGGGTACACCAGGTATTAAGATGAGAAATGGGTTTTCCGACCCAATCCAAGAGGCGACCTTTAGAGTGAGTGGGTTCAGTGTTCCTAATAGTAAGGCCAGCTTCAGCAATGGTGTTTGCTAGGGTAGCGGCGTTGTAGTCTTTAGGGTCATTGAAGCCCAAATTGAAGTCACCAAGTATGAGGATTTGGGATCCAGGTTTAGCGTTGGTGTTCAGAAGAGCCATTATCTCTTCATCAAATGAACCTAGTGGTCCTGGAGGCCTGTAGATTCGATGCATGGTGATGGTACGTGAGGTAAATATCCCCAGTTTAACTGAGTAGCTCTGCTGAATGAAGTGACATGATTTCTGTCTCTTTGATAGCTAGGTCGGATTTGCAGATGACGGATAGGCCGTCCCCTTTAGAGGTTTCTCCCTCTTTCCTAATGATGGTAAAGTTAGCTGGGATAGCTAGAGTAAGGGCAGGTCTGTGTAACGCTCACCTGATTCCCGTAGAGGCGCCGGTCTTGACTGGGCGTATACCGTATCTTCAAAGGTGATGTGTAACACACGGCTGGCTCTTTGGGCTGGACCTCTGGGCACTGTATGTCTAACTCGAAGGGTAAGATGTCTGCAGATAGAAAATATGGGATTAATGAACTGGGTTATTGAATGTCTCTCTCTTCTTCCCTTTCTCTTCTCCTGTAGAACCCCGAAGGTTAACGCTCTCACCTTAGGTAAGTGAACGCCGTGCTCTCCATCTGCCTCGGGGCAGGGTGCTGTAACCAGTTTCTTCACTGGATAAGGGGAGCAGGCCTCTTGACTTCAGAGGACTTCTGTCCGTCGTTTACTGCACGAACGGTAAGTTTCGAGTAATTCTAATGTCTTTAAAGTCTTTAGTAATGATGTCTCTTGTTTTGCAGGGTTCCGGCGATGGTGGATGACGGGCTGAAGTGAGTTGAAGATGGAGCCCGTGTGATGAATAGAAGCGCCTGGAAGCACGTAAGTAAGCGCTTGTTGCCTGCTTCACGATGCGCTCTAACTGTCTTTTTATTTTGCAGGTACAAGTTCGGAGCGGCTGCAGGGTGCCGGAATACCCACTGGGTTAGATGTGGAAAGGAGTAATGGCACGTGAGTATTAAAGTTCCCCAATGTCTTTAAACGCACCTTGTTTTGTCTTTCAGATGCGGGATGCAGCGCCGAAGGCCTCCGGAGCGTGCGAAGAGTTGGTAAGCTTTTGTCTTTCAGATGCCGGAATGCAGTGTGAAGACCTCCGGAGCGCACGAAGAGTAGGTAAGCCTTTGTCTTTCAGATGTCGGAATGCAGCGCGAGGCGTTGGTGACAGCCCATGGACCAGGTAAGTGAAGAGCTGTCACTGAAGACCGTAATGCTAACCTGTTCTTTCTTGTCTTTATAGGTGTTGCTGAAGACTGGATTCAGGATGGTAAGCCTTTTTCCTTAGGCCCAGGATCAGATGCAGAAGACACGATGAGCGTTCTGCTGCAGAGGATGCAGAATAACGCAAAGCAAGATTCATCCATCGGGTGTGGTTTAAATAGCCTCCTGTAGTGCTTAGGTGTCTCCTTCCACAGCCACGCCTAGGTAAGAAAAGAGTTCCTGCTTTCCAGAAGAGTTCCAGTGTTCTGAACCTAGGGAGTGGCTCCTGCCCCACCCAACAGGAAAAGTAGTTCCAAACAGAAGAGGATCAGAGGCTCAACTGGCAGGCAAGTAAGCAGCATGGTCTGCTGCAGGTAAGTCCACCCAAGCGTTATGAGCCCGGCGCTTCCAGCGCTGGGACTGGGCATATTTATGAGCCTGGTGCCACTGGCGCCAGGACTGGGTCCAAAAGGTCCCAATTGGGACTGGTTGGCACTCGGAACCTGGGTTATGGATCTGCTTCCAAGGGAGTTGGGAAAATCCTGACCTTTTGGAAGCAGAGATCATGACAGTCTGGCTGCTTTGTGGCGGCATGTCTCAGGAAGTCTAGTTGTTTGCATGTGATGATGTCCGCAATTTCGAGGGCATGGGCAACAAGAGATCTAGCATTGATCAGGGCTCCTTTAATTTTATGGTTTTACATTGCTATGGACTTAGTACAGTCTTTGCTGATAATCCCACAGGTGCATTTAGATTTGAGCATTAGTTGAGCATTTAGATTTGAGAGTATGTTTGGATGAGTTGTGAATGGAGCGCTTGGACGGTGACTGGGAGTGCCCTGTTGTGTGAATAGAAGGGGGCTTGGTAAGTCTAGAGCCTAATCTACGGTTTCTCCATTTGGTGGTACAAGGCTGGTTAGGTGTGGGCCTGTTGGACGAGTGTAGGGTCCAAAGGGAATTAGATGATTGTAGCATATAGTCACTCCTGATAGCAGTTGTCTTTTGACTAGGGGTAATTAGGTTATGTGTAGGACAGAGTGTGTTAGGGTTGTTAGGTTTCTTGCCAGTTGGATACAACTGAGGTAAGAAGGTGGTAGATGGGACATTCTGGGCAAGGGGTAACTTGGTAGTCATGGATAGGTTTACAAGGTGTAAGGTGTAAAGTGTAAGAGGATTCAATTCAACACTACAGCTAAATCAATGCCTAGTCTGGGATACTGAATGGAAACCCTTATTGATATATCTTTATGTCCAGTTCATGAGTTCTGGATGACTACTCCTATATAACACCCCTCTCTTAGAATCCCCCCGACCCCACTGAGCCAAGAAGTAGTTCTGTTTTGCAAGTTTAAAAGGTTTATTTGAGAATAAAACAAAATATAGATACCACGCTTTTATAATAAATTAATAATCGATATCGCCCTTATAAATATAATGTTAATCAACAATGGGTAATCTGACACTAGCACACTTCTTTATAATCAAGGAGGAGTTAGTATAGGATGGATAAAGTAGCAAAAATACGTTTATGGTTTCAAGGGAAAAGCAATGAGGAACAAAATGCAGTACAGAAATACTTGATATGATTTTAGCAAAAGATAAGATAATCACTTTTTCTCTGGCCATTCACCCCCCTCCCCTATGCAATGTAAGAAATGGAAGGAGATGGAAAGAGGAGCACACAGTTCTCAGGAATGCAATCAAATACAATACGAAATTTGGTTCTCCCCCAGCAAGCTTAGAGGAAACGGGTAGGAGTTTGAAACACAGGCCCAAAATGCTTTTTAAATGTGATGGCAATGGATGGGAAAATGTGCCAACTGATTTTAATTCCCTCTAGAGATTCAGGGTGAGTGGGAGATGCGTGTTGGTATTAGTTCAGGCTCACTTTAGCAATGCTCTGAGTTATTACCAAGTTGCAAACAGATTTTAACAAAAGAAAGAATGGAGCTGCTATTTTGCCAAGTGGAGAAATTGAGCCAAAATCGCAAATCGCGGTAAATTTGCGAGTGCGTGAATCGTAATTGCGGCAAAAGTATAAGGAGTAGGAAGTCGGTTCTTGCTGGAAAGCTTAGATTCTAAGCTTTCAGAGGAAAGTTAAACCACATTCCTAGCACAAACGGTTCCAGAGATACGGATGATTTAATCGTAGATTTTCGGATTTAAAGTAAAACTCAACATGACAGGTGACGGCTTGCAGCTGCAGAATTGACAGGTGACAGTTGTGCAGCTTTACAAATGACAGATGACACGATTTCTAGGAGGCTGTTCTACTTAGTTAAAATAATCTAATCCAAACTATTTTAACCTAAAAGATTGGTTCTGCACAGTTCTGTTAGGTACTCACAATATAAATTTGAACTAGGCCTCGTCACGGATCTGGTCATGTTTTGGAGTGGACTCCGGTTCTGGTCTCGGCACTTCACAGTGATCTGGGTCAGCTCTTTGGTTCTGCTCACAGCGGTCTGGGTCACTCTGGATCTCTGGTCTCTGGCAATTGTTCTTGGCAAAAGAATTCAAACAGCTCGCCCGGCTGTGGAATAGTTGCAAATGATTTTAAGGATGCTGAGGCTTGCTGAGAAGAGTTCTCAGTTTGTGGGTTTAGGCTTTTGCTTTAAGTTCTGAAGTAAAGTTCTGGTCTTTGGAGATTGATGGATTTGAAGTCTGGATCTCTGGATGTGAAGTCGTCGGTCAGCATGCTCCGCAGCAAATGGAATTGAATGTCTCTACCTGTCCCAGCAGTCTCTTTTTATGTGTTTTGAAAATGGGTGTGTGCCTGGGCCTAGCTAAGCCTGCCCCTCTACTTGTCATTGGCCCAATTCTCCCCTCTCCCATGATTGGGGGAAGGAAATGGATTGTCAGCATGATGAAGTCTGTTTATGGGTCAGAGGATCCTCCCCTGGTCAGTTTGCCCACAAATCTATATTTGATTCAAATACATCCTTCCCAGATATACAATTTGTTGAAATTACATGTGCACATTATATATTCCTTATGGTCCATGCTTGTCCGCCTCTGATCTTCCTGGGGGCTTGCATTCAAAAATGACAACATTTTGCGCTTTTTAACTGGTTTTGCAATATCGGACATTTACCCAAAATTACACACGTGTGCAAGGAGTATGGACATTAATTGATGAAGTGTCAGATTTTTAACATGCAGACATTTGGAGTGAGACCCTATTTTCCGCTAGCAACCCCCCAGAATACCCCACAGGGTCCTAACGCCTCTCAAAATGTTCACAGAAAAATTACAAAAATAATATTACTTATATAATTCTGACAAGTCCGCACTATGAGTTATCTATCTTTTTAAAATTATGCCCTGGTCAAAAAGGGGTGTGGCTTCCCACATCACAGGATGGAATAACTGGTTTATCCACTTCCCCCAAGCTCAGCTGCTAGCAGAGGCACTGCCCCTCCCAGTTTCCCCTAAGAGGAAGCCACTTTACGGCCCCTCAATATAACATTTGCCTGAGTCCAGGACAGGCCTTTGCTCAACTCCCTATAGTCCCCAGCTGCTCCACCCCTAATCTAATCAGAGAGGTGACAACTCCTTTTGGCAAGGGGAGTGGCTGAGCAGGTTTCAACTCCTGTCGGGGGTAGTTGTCAGGCAGAATCCAGTTTCATTAAGCCAGGTTTCAGCTAAATGTCACTTTTTGTTCCCAGTTTTCTACATTCAAATCAAACTGACAATTTTTACATATACATTAATAATTACTTCCTTCAAGTCATTTCAGAATATAGTTTTACATTGTATCCACCTCTTAGCAAGTCTTTCCTTGGTCTGGTTTTGTTTCATTTGTTCAGTTTTACACAAAAGTCTGGTGGTTTTAAAACGCCGGCTTTCTGATAGTGGTGAGTACTGGTAATGCAACCATTTTTGGGATTAAGAAAATGAATTCCCCACAGTTCTGAGTTGCTTTTTTTGCAATCAGCATTGCCATTTCCAATGGTTTCAGGCTACTGTGTGTGTAGCCCACTGGTGGTTTTAGGCAGTGCCCTCCTGTGCTCACAACATAGGCAAAAATGGGTGGCAGCCTATTCTTCATGTTTTCCCTGGGCACTCTCTGGGGAGTTCTGGCCATCATGATGTTTTCCATGCCAGTACTGCACAGTTTTATTGTAGGGCTTGGATGCATGGGTAAAAACATCCCACAAGCGGTGCTGCCATGGTGTTCACTGGGAATGTAGTCAAGCATTAAAGGAGTAAACGTGTGATGGTATCTGGGGTAAGATCATGGCTAGATTCAAGTAACTACATGTCAGGCAATACGGTGAACTATCTAGTGAAGTAGTGTAGGTTTACAGAGATGTACTTGGAGCGGTTGCAGTACAGTGTGTGATGCCGTGAGCTGGTAAGACTAGACGGTACAAGATAATGACATGTTGGGGAGGATGGGTGCTGATACTGGTCTGTGGAGGATTAGTCTTATGTCACAGGGTGCTACTAGAGCTGTTCCAGTACAATGGGCAATGTAGTATGTTAGGATCGGTTTGAATTCTGCTGCATGGGAGATGCAGTATGCTATTGTAGCTAGTTCTATAAAGGACGGAGGCAGCCATGCGATGATAGCAGCATGGCTAGATGCAGAGGCAGCCACATATACAAAGGTGCAAAAACAAGTAATGGGGCTAGCAATAGGTGCAAATAGGTCAGATAGGTGCAAAAGGTGCTAGAGGATGCCACATAGTAAATGCAGAAATAAGTATAATGCTGACAGTATACAAGCGAACAACCGGGCGTAACAAAACAGTGGTGATCAAGTACAGATTAAGTCGGTCTAGGCCATAATAGTACAGTACATAAACGTGATGCATGCAGAGATGGGTATATGGCTGGCAATACAAGTATAATAAGTACTGAGTACTTTTCCTGATATAAGGGACAGTTAGCAGCGTAGCACAGGCCTGGGCATTAGTGAGGCTGTTCAGACGATTTAAAGGCACAGCGAACCTGGCATAGTGCAGCAATAGGTGTGAACAGTGGCGCTAGCGTGGAGCATTTGGGTACAACTACAGCTGTACTGACAAGCTGCGAGGTTCAGTGAGACATGGTCACGTGCATGGGGGGGGGCTTTAGTAGCAAAGGCAGAATTAGTATTAAGGTGTAATCCGTGAGGCACGGACACTTGCAATGCTAAGTGGAAACGTTTAGGTAGCAGGGTCAAAGTTGGGTAGAAGCAGTTATCGATGAACACAAGAGTTGGCATGGCTCGGATCCTTATGATAGATATTAACAGATGTGCAGTAGTCATACGAACATAGAAGTGTTATGTCTGAGTAACAGGGCATATGGTAAAAACAAAGTAATGTGTTTTGGGAGTTCAGTATGCATACAATGCAACTACAATACACATACAATACATTCGATAAATCAGGCAATGTGATAACTAGACTTCCATCCAGTCTAGAGGCATTTGTAAGTCACAGTTTGCGTTGTGCAATGGATCACAAAAGTCACCTTGAGACCGGTCATAAAACAAGGGGCTTGGAGCACGGGACAGGACATTTTGGCATGGCCAGTTAGGTGCACGCCGCTATAGCGTGACCTTTTTCCAGAGGTTCAGTTTGGGCATGCCCAGTTAGACGCAGCCAGTTGGGGCAGGGACCTCTTGGCGCAAGGATGTTTTTGCGTGAGAGGTCGCAATTGGTGGGGCATGAACCTGTGGGCACTTGGCAATTTGTACTTCTCTGCGCAACCATGTTTTGGGCCAGATGTCGCAATTAGCATGAAACTGCAGGCACTTTACATTTTGTAATTTGGATTAAACGTGAAAAAGTTTTTTTTACTGCAACATTATAAAACATGATGGGACATGTATTACTGTCATTGCAGAATTGAACACGTACTGAACATTTATTTACTGCAACATTATAAACTGCATGCAACTGTCCCTCACAAACAACTTTACACCATGTACAAGTCTAAGTAACAAAGTCTACTATTCAAATAACAAGAATACACCACTGTAAGTCAGTCTACCATGTAATTAAATATATTTTCCTATGTAACCAGACTCTACCACTTTAAAGCTACTTACAAGTATCAACTAAGACCAAGTATACCTGTAAACTACGCTGTGATACCCCTGGATTCGGGCGTACAACAAATGCAATAGATAAATACATAAATAAACACACACACGCACACTACACACGCTCACATCAAACACACTCATTTTGCATGCACACCCTCTCAGATGAGACACACACCCTCACACCACACATTCCCCCTTACACTGCACATATAATCAAAAGGAGGACTACACCGTCTTTGGGCAACATTATAAAACAGAAAAAATGAAATAATAAAAATCACTTTTAAGCTGAACGTTGCTATCAGAGAATCCTAACCTTTAGGAGTTTGAGATACAGCGCTGGACCATTATGCTACAATGATGTTATTGTTGGGACTTTCACAAGTTTCATACCTAGCCTTTTATCATTGATCATATTAAATTATAGGCGAAGTATGAAATATATGCCCCATGAAACAGCAAGCCATTGTGGCCTATAGTTAAATGCTGGGCCTTGAACTCTGGCAGACCAGCATTCACGGCAGTATGTGTTTTTTAAAAATGTAATTTAATTAAAGGAAAAGAAAAGCAATGCAAGTGGGAGGTGGCGAGATTTGTTGCAGTGCAGTTCTGTGATCTTATTTAGAATTAGGGCATTTAGACGTGGCTGCCACGTCCGAACATCCCTTGCGCCAAAATAACGGCACCAGAATGGCTTTTGCGCCCAAAAGGGCATGCCATAATGTGTGCTGCGACGGAATGGGCATGTCAAAATGGCCTGCCCCAAGATGATGGCGCCAAAAAGGGGTGTACCGTTTGGAGAACGCTGCTTAACCAAAGTTTGTACCCCATGGCAAATCATTTTATCTTACTACGCATTGCCTAAAAACATGATGCGTTCTCAAAGCCTACCATCTGGAGGCCATGGCTAGTGGTCTGGTAGCGTTTTACAATGGACAATGGGCATGGCCAAAGGCTATGCCCATTGACCATGGCCAAAGGGCATGCTAGTGGACTGGAAGCAATTGAAAATCTATGGAGTAACAAAACCCCTGAATTAAAGGAACAAACTTTAGTTGCAGGGATGTTAATGTGGGCAATGCTTTGTAACAAAACCTTTGAAATTCTTGAAAAAACATAGTTGCAGGGATGTTGAGGTGAGAACTTGCAACAAAACCCTGAAAATTCAGCTAAAGCCACCTTAACTTCGCACCGCCTGTTGGGCATACTATTACCACAATGATGACATCACAGATCACATCACTAATCACATTACAACAGTAACTGGCATGTCCTTCAACCATGGTCAGTGTGCATGGCCAAATATATTTTAACACATGAATGGGTACTAGTCATGGCCTACAGTTATGGACAGTGGTCACTACTTTCCCCCGTGTGCACTGAATATTTTAAAACACTAACAAGCTACCAACTATGGATTTTGGCTTTTACCAGTGGATGCAGCTTTCAACAGTGTCCATTGTATATTATATACACTGAACGGGCACTAGCCATGGACTTGAGCACAATACTGGCCAGTGGCCACAATCTTTGACTGTGCCCACTATATATTCTAACATATAAATGGGCCACTAGCCATGGCCTTTTGCCCTGATCAATTTGTACAACTTTTGGCCATGTCCACTGTACATTTTTAAATAATAAAATGCAATAAGCGACAACCTATGGCTGTGCCCACTGTGTATTACACAACACCAAGCAGCCACTAGTTATGGCCTATGACCGTGCCTACTGCATATTATATACACTAAGCAGCCACGGTCTTCAACACAATACTAGCCAGTGGACACAACCTTTAGATGTGCCGACTGTATATCTAAACATGTTAATGGGTACTAGGTATGGCTTTTAGCCATGGCCACGGACTACAGCTTTCAACGTTGCCCACTGTATATTTTAAAACCGTGATGGGCTACTAGGCATGGCTTTTAACCATGCACATTGGTATTTTTCAACACTAACCCACCACTAGCTATGGCTTTTAGTGCTGGCCAGTGACCACAGCCTTTGTCATGGCCAAGTCCATGGCCTGAATTGATATTAAGATAATCAAAGTTTTCATGAGCTTACTTATAAATGATTTCATGTCTAAGTCCATTATTGATGTAATCAGTTATATAAAATGCAATTAGTGTTGTCACCAATGATGGCATCATTGTGGTCATAGTCTGCACAACAGGGGGTGCAAAGTTAAGGTGGCTTTAGCTGAATTTCCAGGGTTTTGATGCATTAAGTTGTTAGAATGTTTTGCTCACCTTAACACCCCTTCAACTAAAGTTATTTCCTTGAATATATATGTTTATATTATATTACAATTATAATTATATGTGGGAAGAGCTCATCATAACGACAACGGGGTATGACATGGGGCAAGTGGGTTTGTAGGAAAAAGGAAGGAAGTTAGCTCATACTGTGAAGAAGAAATAAAGAAAAGCCCTACAAGCCACTTCTTGCTGCTAGTCTGTATCTACTTACATTTAGCTTATTCCCTATTCCATATAACAAGGAACACCAACAATGTCCCCCTTTTCTTTTTATTGAAATTTTGTTGACCCATAAAATCAATATCCTTTTTTTATCTTGGTTATTTGTATTTAAAGGTATCTAGAAATTAGTTATAATGGTGCATGCTGTGCTTCAGTGATTGTGCACCAAACGTCCAGTAACCGCCACCCACTAAATGTCCATATTTCATATTACTAGCGTATACGGTGCGATTTAAAGGATTTTTTAGCACGGTGCACAGACAACGGAGCCTCGCCCAGGCATGCACAATCCAAGGTGATGCAATTGGCAAGTGTAGTCCCCTTACAGTCCCCAGCGTTCGTCTTCCTTACATTAACACAAATAATAAGCATTTGCCAGTTTCAATGCACAACAGTGTAAATTAGCCTAAAAGACTCTATGAGAGGGTACTGCAATTTGTGATATCCAAGAGGGTGTCTCTCGCTCTCTCGCTCTCTCGCGCTCGCTCGCTCGCTCGCTCGCTCTCTCGCTCTCTCGCTCTCTCGCTCTCTCGCTCTCTCGCTCTCTCGCTCTCTCTCTCTCTCTCACTGAATACATGCAATGGTGCAATTGTTGCTGATGGGGTTCATGCTGCTGCAGGCACTATCTCTAGTGAGCCTGCAGGTGCTCCCCATCTCATGATACCTCTACCTCCTCTGTCAGGGCATCTCATGCAGAGTCCTTTTATCAGCTTGATGCATAGAAACACATACTCTATTATTTTAATTAAAGGTAAAAGTTTGCTTTTTTAAAATCTGGGACTGTGAAGGAAAAGACTAGTGGCAGAAAAGAGTGAGACCGGACATTCAATATGTAGCAAATCAGAATTGAAGTTAATTCGGCTATAGTT
This sequence comes from Ambystoma mexicanum, assembly GCF_040938575.1. NCBI lineage: Eukaryota > Metazoa > Chordata > Amphibia > Caudata > Ambystomatidae > Ambystoma > Ambystoma mexicanum. The sequence continues at coordinate 236,237,282 of NC_090934.1, forward strand.
GGTTGTGCCAGGTGCATCAATTGAGCTCAACGAATGACTCATCCCCCCTCTCATCCTATTTTTGCCAAGCATCAGCTTAGCATTTATGATCACTGAAATAACTGTGGGGCAGTGTTGACTGCATTTTAGTTTGCATGTGAATTACAAGAAGTTGATCAGTCTTTCAAGTTACTAGTAGTGGATGCAGTGCCATCTTTGATTTGCCAGTCATGGAGATATTATACTTTGACAAATGGAAACTGGCTCTATACATGTATTGGAAGACCACAGCTGAATACTTAAAGCGATCCCAAGATCACCGAGGAAGGGAGAAGTGCGGTCAGGGCAGTGCTTGCTCCGAGTAGTTACTCACTAGGGTAAAGTGAATGCAACCATTTTAAGAATGAACAGGTGGGCCGCAGTGCTTTATCTCACCTCTTTTTAGAGCCTGATGAATTTCGTCATGCTCTTGTAAGCCTGATGAGGTGCCCCGTAACGTCTGTAGTGTCATCCCTGTACTAAAACCTTTGCCATATAGTGCAATGTACAACCATTTCTGTGATACTTTCCTGAATATTTGGTGTAATATAAAAGCAGTATCAATCTGATTGCAAAGTGCTATTACACAAGTGATTAGTCATAGCTGATGAACTGTTACCCCCATGAAGCTCAAGAAGGACAAAGGGGAATGGAAAAGAAACAAACATGAGAAAGAGAGGGTGGCAGATCGCATAATACTGCATCACTCAAGGCCCAAAAATACATAAGGGCAGAACGCCCCATGGCCATACTGGAAAGAGTAGTGATACTATCACAAACAACATTCAGTCCACAATAGACATCACTGCATTCGCCTGTCTACTGGGACTTGGTGATTCCATTTGAATCAAGACCAAGTAAAGGGGGGCCCCAGATGCAAGGATAGGACCTGAGGGTTCCACTTTGTGAATCAGGCTTCCCCTCATGAGGATGTAAGTTTAGTCACAGGGCCAGCCATCTTTTCTGAGTTTTGAACAAGAGGCTTTGTTTTAGAATGTACCTTAGGATGCCTTGTGTCCTTGCAGCAACTGCTTACTGCAGGGTATGACTACATACATGATAATAAGTGATATTTTAGTGACTTTGTTCTAGGATATGGAAATGATTACATAGCCATAAGGAAGTTATACTGTGTTATATTGGTCATTGTTTAACCAAGATGAGCAGAGAACCAGTGAGGCACACTAAGGTGGCAACTGGCCCGCCTTAGATGTTCCCAATAAATACGATCAGGCTGTCATTAAAAGGAACGCTTGTAAGGATTTGTGTCAGTGTTCAGGCAAGATCTAGCTGCAGTTCCGCTCTGCAATTATCTTAAAGAATTAGGTCTCCTGTGTGACACAGCAAAAGACAAAAAACTACATCTCAGGCTAAGAAGGCTGTCCCAGGGAAGCCTAAGGCAGAGCCTAAGCAGAAAGGGGAAGTCAACGCTAAAAGGGACTCTAAATATCTCAAGAATGATCCGGAAATGTTCTCTTCACAAAGTACCGGCAACTACCCCTGAGCTACCCAACCCTGCTCAAGAACTTGACTTTAGGAAGCTGTTGTCTCAAGTGCTCGACTCTAGGCATCACACTGAACAGCAGAGTTTACTTTCACAAGATGGGCCCCAAAGGGAAGTAAGTACACATCAAGGGCCAACAATAGTGTCCATTTTAGGAGGGCCCAAGGAGAATATTGTGCTGGTCCTTGATTCATGAGTGGCCATGTTTATTACCCGTGAAGCAAAAATAAACACAGTTAAAGTAGAAATTCTGTTTTGTGACGATTACTCTGTGAACTTGGATATGTTGACAGCATTGATATAGTTATGAGAGGTGAGCTAGAACATGGACTTGAGTAGCGCTGGATCACAAATATGCATATGGCTCTAGCCAAATTATGGGCAGTGGGTAGGGATCACGCGCTCACATCAACAAAATCAATGACCAAATTGTGATAGTACTCTCAGAATGGACATTTCCACAAATACAAAAAATGTATTATATAAGAAACATACATTTATTCGAAGGTTGGACAAAATGTCCATTCTGGGAGTACTATCACAATTTGGTCATTGGTTTTGTTGATGTGAGCGCGTGATCTCTACCCACCACTCATAATTTGGCTTGTTTGTTTTCTCCAGCTCTTGGTGGATGAGCTGGAGGCTACTTGGTGTCCACGCTGCCGGCTAGATCAATTATATGACTTACTATTGTACATACTTTAGAAGTGGTCGATGGGGCACAGCATACTCTTTTCAAATCCACAACATTTTTCTGCATATAGCTCTAGCCTGGATTTGTGGACATTGTGCAAGTTCTGAACTATGGCATAATGTTTTATATTTCTTCTCATAAAGCATACAAGAAAGTAATTGTCATTGTGTGACTTTACTGAACTAAATTGACACCTCGTTTACTAGAGCTGACTTGCACGGTACACAAATCAGTTCATAAACCGGCATTGAAATAATTATTAGTATGATGTCCTGAATTGTCAGATGCGTGAAGCCCAGTTCTCAAATCCTTTGAAGGAATTCAGTATGGCCCACATGGGCTGGGGCTGGCCACGCATCTTCACAGATAAAACCTTCAAATGGTCTCTAGCTGCTATCCGCTTCATGAAGGAAACTTTAGCACCCGGTAAAGTATGCCTCTTGTAGAGAGCCCTGTTAGATCCACACTGATTTGTAAGCTATTGTACATTTTCAATTTTAGTCTTTTTTTTTTAACATCACCCTAACGGAAATTGTAAAAATGGGCTTAAGACTGTTTTAAGATTGCGGTTCAATGCAAATTTAGAAATTGTTTTTTTTTCTTTTTTTTTATGTCTATGTGTTAACAGAAAGGCTGTGATTGTAACATGTGCTAATATGATAGTTATTAGTTGATGATTTGCTGATAATTTGTGTATAAATGTGAAAGGTTCCTTGAGAACTAAAACGCATGTATATAAAGTATTAGTGTGATGTTACACTTAGTACAAATGACATTGAATTCATTAACTGAATCCTCAAGGCAAGAATAAAAGCACCCTAACATTAATCGCTGGAAGCATATGAAATGTCATCTGTGTTCTTCAATTGCATTAAAATGCAGGGATTGGTCCATTGGTATTCATTCTGAGGCAATAGCTAATTTTAAAACTGAAAAAATGAGAAATACATTTAGTGTGACAAGTAAACATGGCCTGTCAATACGCATATTGCTGGTCGGCCTTCTTAGACCATGTTCTGATACATGATATGATGAGCCATTTATAACGCACCTGTACACTTATGTTTCTAGGCGTGACAAGATACGGTAGGGAGACATAGGGGGACGAGACAAACAATCTTACCAGGCCTTGTCATTCAGATTAAGCAAGTATAGGGGGGAGAGAAGAAGTGCCAGGCTGAGGGAAGGGAGAAGTGCGGTCAGGGCAGTGCTTACTCTGAGTAAGTGCAGCCGGAGGAGCCAGCTCAGGGTAGTGCAATGGGAGGCGGGGGGAGTGTGGGATAACTAAGTGCATGGAGGACCAGAGAGAGTGAGTGCAGATGCTTGCAGGTCGTGGATGAGCCTGGTGCCCATTGGCTACAGAGGGTAGCCTGGTGACCAGTCAGCTCAGCAGACAGTGTGACAGCATTGAGAGAAAGCAGAAGCGAAAAGGAAGGTCTTGAGCTGCTTCCGGAACCTAAGGTGGTCCTGCTCGAGTTTGATAAGGGCAAGGAGACCCTTCCAGAGGGAGGCCCCTGCAGAGAAGAGAGATCGACCGCTCACTCTCTGCCTGGAGAAACGTATGACCATCAGAGAGTTGGAGGTAGCTGAGCGAAGAGCTCGAGAAGGAAGATGTTTAGGAAGAGAGTTGAATGTAGTACAGGCCCCGACCCCAGACAGCCTTGTGGACAATGCAGAGGGTCTTGAACTTGATCCTTGCAGCCAGCGGGAGCCAGTTGAGAGATTTCGGGGCTGGAGAGATGCAACCCCTAGGTTTGAGATCAAGGACAAGTCTTGCAGTCCTGTTCTTGATTAGTTGCAGAGGGCAGAGAGTAGAGGCAGGCAGGTTGAGGAGGAGGCTGTTGCAGTAGTCCAGCCTAGAGAGAACCAGGGCTCTGGAGACGTTGAGCTTCTAGGGGAAAGTGAGTAAAGGAAGAATACCTCTAAGGAGGTGCAGCTGGTAGTGGGACTTCTTTGAGAGGTCCGTGATGTGAGGAGAGAAGGAGAGGGTGGAGTTGAAGATGACCCCAAAGTTTTTTGCCTCACAGGAAGGTGCAGGGAGAGGGCCCAAGGAGGGTGACCAGAGTGAAAGAAAAGGGGGAGCATGGGTCCCAATGAGGAGGCTCTCAGTCTTGCTGGCATTGAGGCAGTGATTGTTGCAGGTGCACCATTCCTGAATCGGTGGGTAGACAGTTCGGAATGAGCGAGAGAGGAGTGGAGGCTGCGGGAAGCCTGAAAGAGAGCTGAGTCATCCGCATAACACTGGAAGTTAGAGGAGAAGGTAGAGATGAGGTGGCCAAAGGGGACATGTAGGTTTTGAAAAGCCAGGGAAACGCCACATGTGGAGAGAGAGAAAGGACCCCAGTTGGACCTGAGGGACGGTTCCAGAGGAAGGTCAACCAGCTGAGGGCCTGATCCGTGATGCCCAAGAGACGATTAATCAGGATGGCCTGGTTGACTGTGTCGAAAGCAGAGGAAAGATTGTGGAGGATGAGGACAGAAGGAAGGCTAGAGTCAAGATTAATGAGCAGGTCTTCACGGGTGTTCAGGAGAGCAGTTTCTGTACCTCTGGCTGCTCTGAATCCAAACTGATGGTTATGGAGACAACCAACAGATTCAGTGTGGTGAATAAGCTGGGAAATAGAAAACTTTTCCAAGAGTTTGCCCAAGAAAGGAGTGATAGAGATCAGGCAGTACTTTGCCAGACAGGATATGATCAGCAGAAGGTTTCTTCACAAGGGGATGCACAAGTGAGTGCTCAAGGGAGAGGTGAAAGTTCCAGTGGCAAAAGAGTGATTGCAGAAATCAGCCAGAGCTGGAGCGTGGGTGTCAATGTGGTCCTTGATGGTTCTGGAGGAGCAGAAGAGCACCTGCTTGGATGACTCTTTCATAGATCAGACTTGTCTAGAAACGTTATCAGGCGTGATCAGAGAAAAAGTGGAAGAGGGAGAGGCAGCCAGAAGGGGGCAAGGGGATGTAGAGGGAGAGTAAGAGGAAACCGGGGAGGAGAGAGAGGACAGGATGTCCGGAATTTTAGGGGAGAAGTGAGAGGCCAGAGCCGTGCAGAGGACCCAGTAGGGAACAGGCGAGGTGTGGAGACTGCAACAGGATTGGTCAGCTCCTTGCAGATTTTGAAGGGTTCGGCCGTGTTGTTAGAGGCCGCAGAGATGCAGGCTTGGAAGTGAGCTTTCATCTTGGACAGGACAGAGAGTCTGTATTGCCTTTGGAGCAGGTGGCATGCCAGTTTGTCAGAGGAGGTGCCAGATGCCCTCCACTTCCTCTCAACCACCCTACACTTAGTGTTTTAGAGTGGCGTGGTCGGAGTCATGCCAAGAGTTGCACTTGGAGATAGGCTTCAGGTGGATTCTCATGACAGGGGCAAGGACATCAAGATCTCTTTTGACACTGTGCTCTTTGGTGGAGCACTGGAAATGTGAGGTTCATTAAGGCACAATTGCTACATTCTAGTCTCGTGTAGGGAAGGGGCAAGGCGAGGTCCCTGTCCCCATTGCTATGAAGCAGATGGCGCGGTGGACCCCTTTGTGTTGTGCTCCCTCTTCAAGGAACAACGAGTCCCTGCTAAGAGCTCCTGCTGGTGTCACGTGTCTGTGCACCAGGTGACGAAGACAATAAAAGAGAGAAGTTGTTTCCCGCTCACAAGACGTATCCACCAGCCTCCTGCCTGATGTGTTTCTTGCAGCATTGCGCCAGAGCTGGCGTTATTAGGTATGTAAAAGATCTGGGGCTGTGCTAATTTTGGGACTGTCGGGACTGGGGCTACAACCAAAAGACCTGGGGCTATAGCCCCCTCAGCCCCCCTAGCAAAGCCTCCTGGCAAAGGGCCTGTCCTGCACAGCCTCCGTGACTGCAGAGCCCATGCGAGGCATCTCTGCTCCCTGTTGCTTGTATCCAGGCAAATCCCCTGCGAGGAAACTCTGCCCCCATTGCATCTGTGCCTCACTGAGCCCCTGCGTGGCAACTCTGTGTGTTGGGTGTCTTGGGTGTCCCCCGGCCATGATCCAGTCGTGTGATCACGACCACGGTGTGAGAACGTGTGACCAGGGTCCCACAAGATGGCCCCTGTTCCAGAAGTTGGCACGGGGTGCCTCCAGCATCTGTGTGCCTGGACCCTGCGCCCCCAGGGGTCCAGACATAGCACCCACCATGTCCCCGTGTACTAGGTGTATAGGCTGCATTCCACCGGGTTCGTTAAGTCTTTAAAGAAAGTTTTGGCCCATCAACATTTCAGTTTTTGGCCACCAAATGGCAGCAGCACATAAGATTGAAAATCTTGCTCGTGACCAACCCAGAGCAGGACGTTCTGCCGCGACTATTTGGGCGCGGCTGTTTTGACGTGGATCCGCTTTGGGCGCATTCTGTTGGCCGCAGGGACCTTTAGGTGCAGACTACAATATAGAAAAAATAGGTACTTTTTCCAACAACAACCTAAAGCGATGGCACTGCAGGATTTATGTTAACGACTCGTTGCACTGTAGAATATGTTACTGTGTAACCTTGCATTTATTGATCATTGAAAGAGATGAGGTGTTTAAAGTCCACCTCTGTTATGCTGAACACTATGAAGTCCACTTCATGCACCCGGTGATAAACATATGTTTATGTGCCAAGAAACAATACTTCCTTCACTCTTTAATTCCGGGTTCTCGCCACACATGAGTGTATACCTTCATAAGAACACAAAACTATTGCAAATAATGTAATCATGAGTCTGGTATCAAACCTTAATATACATAAATGGAAGCATCCGTTCACTAAACACGTGCAGAAGAATCGCCTGTTTGTTTTCATTGAAGGGACCATGAGCTGTGACTGCGTACAGAGTCTTACTCGCTATAAACGTAAAAGATACAGTTGGCATATTGTATTTTCATTCGTAAACCCTTATGATATGATCGTTTATTTATATAGCGCCTATACACAATGTGTTTCAAAGCGCTTCAAGGCAAGGGAGGGAACAAGGGAAAATACAACCACATTCTTACAGGCAATGAACAGTAAGGATGTGAAATTAACTATCGTACTCGGCCTGACGACATTTCAGATAGTGCAAGAGCTAAGACATAGATAAGGAAGGGAGGGGGAGAGTGGGAAGGAAATGGAAACGGGCGACTACCGTACTAGGCCTGATGACATTTCTGGTAGAGCTGGAGAAAAACAAAAGGTGAGGGAAAGGGGTGCCGAAAGGGAGGGGAGGAACAAAACAAGCGACTATCAAACTAGGCCTGACGACATTTCAGATAGTGCTGAAAGGGTGGTGGGGAGGAAAAAAACAGTAATGGGAGGATGGAGGAAACAGACGAGGTTGCTATCATATTGGGTCCAGGGACAATTCTGATAGAGTAAGTGCATAGAAGAAAGTAAAGGGAGGATATAGGAGAAGGGAAAGGAGGAGAGAAAAGAGAGTAAGCAGTCAAAAAGAGTGGAGAAGCAAGAGTGGAGAGCGAATACAATTTCAGAAGTCAGTAGTAGCACATAATGTTGCAAGCCAGGATACAAGATGAAGATGGTAACAGCATGATTCAGGGCCACCATGAGTACAAGATGCAAAGGAAGTCCAGCATGAGAGTTGAGAAAGAGTGAGCACCGTGAATGAATGAAGTCCATAAAAGCCATATCCAGCATTGGCCACAAGACAGTGATGGTGAAGGAAGGCACCAGGTGGGCGGGGCTTGCTAAGTGGTGAAAAAGAGCAGCAGGCAGGAAGGTACCAGGTGTGCGGGGCTTAGGCCAGGTGACCTAGATCCACTTGCACCTGCTCCCCATCTGCAAAGGAAAAGAAGCTGGAGGGCTCCTTAAATAGGGAAACAGAGCGGCAATCAGGAAGGCACCAGTTGGGCGGGGCTTGCTAAGTGGTGAAAAAGAGCGGCAGGCAGCAAGGCACCAGGTGGGCGGGGCTTAGGCCAGGTGACCTAGATCCACTTTCACCTGCTCCCCATCTGCAAAGGAAAAGAAGCTGGAGGGCTCCTTAAGTAGGGAAACAGAGCGGCAAGCAGGAAGGCACCAGGTGGGCAGGGCTTGCTAAGTGGTGGAAAAGAGCGGCAGGCAGGAAGGCACCAGGTGGGCGGGGCTTAGGCCAGGTGACCTAGATCCACTTGCACCTGCTCCTCATCTGCAAAGGAAAAGAAGCTGGAGGGCTCCTTAAGTAGGGAAGCAGAGCGGCAAGCAGGAAGGCACCAGGTGGGCGTGGCTTGCTAAGTGGTGAAAAAGAGCGGGAAGCAGGAAGGCACCAGGTGGGTAGGGCTTGCTAAATGGTGAAAAAGAGCAGCAAGCAGGAAGGCACCAGTTGGGTGGGGCTTGCTAAGTGGTGAAAAAGAGCGGCAGGCAGGAAGGCACCAGGTTGGCGGGCTTATGCCAGGTGACCTAGATCCATCTGCAGGCGAATCTTTCTTTGATTATTCGCATCCTGCCTTATATTAATATTACATACTTTTACAATTTAAAAACAACCTTTCAGCACTAAGGCCGTTTGCACACAGGATGCAATGTCAGCTGCGTCCAAATTAACCTTGCGCGAAAAGGCTCGCACCGAATTGCCTTTCGCACCACTTTGGCTTCTCAAAAAGGGGCTCTGCGGCCAAAGTGGTATGCTGAAACGGCTGTGCCAAATTGGGGTGTACCATGGCAAACCTCTAGCATACTAAGAGAATGAAGAAAGATGGGTTTTTCAGACCCAAACCAAACCCGTTCCAGTAGCTCTCAGAAACCTGGCTGTCACCCCGGAGGTAGGGGGAGGTGTACAAGTCCTAACCTAATGAGTGGGGAACTATTTAGCATGCAGAATGCACACCACCACAGCACGTCATACCGGAGGATTTAACCTCCCTGCAAGACATTGCCAGTCCTGTTGAATACATTTGGATGTACCTAGCCCCTTGTAACACATTTGCTTCATTGTCAGTAATCGGTGTTTTCCCATTTACTATGCCCCTGGAGTAATGCTGAGGAGGGAATAGTGAGGCCCAATAATCTTAGCAATGTTGACGAATGACTGCCCACTTTTCTCACCTAATATCCTTGCTTGGTCATTTGCACTTACTTTTTTAAAAGAAATATACAAGAACAGATCTCACAAATTAAATTGGTCATGGCCTCGCTTTTTCATTCTTGCCATGCACTTATGATGTTATTTACTCATTACAGATGTAGGACTACACGACCTAGAATGCAAAGGAATGTGAGTTAAAAGCAAGGACTCGTTCAGTACAGTACATCTAACAAGGGATAACTTGTGCTCTCTCAACTCTCACCCCAAAGACACCCACCCAAAAGAGCCAGTGATAAAGTCATCTGCCCTTAGTCATTCTTTGATACTGGTGGATGTTATGCATAATGAGATTAAATTAGGTGATCAATAGAATCTGGCAAACAAAAAGGAATTGCAGAAAGGGAGTGGGTTACCTTTGAAAGGCTTCCTATTTTATGCAGTTCTCAAGGTCTTGCCACCATAAATCAGAGTGCACTGTGCTTTTTGCACTCCTGGCAAAATGAGCAGCAGGCAAGCAGACTATCATCACTGATAAACCAGGGGAGAGACCTTTAATTTCCTTGTAGCCAGACAGACCAATGCTCTGAATGGCTACAAGGCCATGCTGAACTCGGTGTCAGCTGGTGGAGCCGGTTGTGAGTAGCCAATATCCATCTGGCTGGATGGTTGACGGTAATATCTGGCATTTCTGGATGTGACATTGCCGTGCCCAATTTACCATGAGACCCTTCGGCACTTAGGCATCACAGGCCACCTCCTCCTGGTCCAGTCCTTACATATTGAGATGGATCCCACCAAGCACTACAGAATTATTTTAGTATGTTAAAACAGAAAATACAACTTTCTAGACCATTGGTTCGCAGTAGGCTCCTCCCACCCCTCTGCCTACCTAAAGAAGCCCTACTTCCATCATGGACTTTGACAAGGACTGGGAATAATGGCAACCACCCTAGGTCATCTAGCATGGACTTTTACAAGTACTGGGAATAATGGCAACCACCCTAGGCAATCTAGCATGGACTTTTACAAGGAATGGGAATAATGGCGACCACCCCAGGTAATCTAGCATGGACTTTTACAAGGAATGGGAATAATGGCGACCACCCTAGGTAATCCTGCATGGACTTTTACAAGGAATGGGAATAATGGCGACCACCCTAGGCAATCTAGCATGGACCTTTACAAGGACTGGATGCAATGGAGATAGTAAACTAGGTATCATCCTTATGGGTGACCAGCATAGGTATTATTCATGCTGTTTTTAATCTGTTTTAAACGCTGTGTTTACTGGTTGCTTCACGTTTATCTGCTGGCTCCCCAAATCGGATCCTTTGTTTTCTGGGTTTTCCATACACTCTTCTTCGGTGGTATTATGTGTAGCACATTGATGAAACCTCCTTAACCAATTGATTCTTTCCAGGTTGAATCAACTCCGTTTCCTCTATTACAGAAATAGGCAACTTGTGGCTCACTACGTGCATTGCACCACGACGCCCATAAACCCTAGCCAGTATAGTCCATGATAAGGGATCATGAGAGCCTTAAACAAAAACATCTGGAGAGTTTAGGATTGTGTATCACTGCTCTGCTGCTTGTATAGATGCAAACAGATTAATACAATTGAACTTTGGAGTTCTGTTAACTTTGTGCCCATTCAGGTAAATCCCTTGCACACTAAAAGACATGAAGTGGGCCTTTTTGGGAGTGACGGGCAGTGAGGGGCCACTACACATGTTGCTGTGTATTTTCAGGAGGTGTGAGGACTGCATGTGACGTATGTTTGTTAAAGCCTGGCACTTCCACAAAGCCTGCAATTGTGCCACATGCCCTCTGGTTTATAACGGCTGGCGTCAGTTACTCTGCCTCTGATGCATGCCACCTGCACAGCTAAGACCTCGTGGGTCTACTCCTAGGCACCCGGAAATTCACTGTTGCTGCCATTGGTTACCCAGAAAATCATACAGTGAAACAGGCAAAGCTCTGCATTCTGGATCCTCCAGGCATGCCTAAAGCTCCCAAACTCACCCATAACTATTATTGAGCCAAGACCACTAGGCTATCCGTGGAGCAGACATTCATGCAGCCCAGGGCTAGGCTTTGACCTGTAGGTTTGTCTGTCTCGCAATATACAAAAATACAGAGTCTTGCTTGAGCCCTGATTTATATGTACACCCAGTTCAGAGTACCGCTGGCGATAAGAGGGATGTATATTAGAACTACCCGAAATTAAAATAAATCATGGTGCATTGACGGGGAAGGGGGGGGTGCATTGGGCCAAAGGCATGCTTATCTGAATATAATTTTCAAAGCTGCTTCCAGGATAAATAACTGAGCAACTTAAACACCCTTTGAGAAATAAACTTCTCATCATACAAATTACGAAGAAGCCCTTGGTAAAAATATAAAGGTGGCATATTTTCTAAGTGGCTAGTTAAATAGATTCTGGCAATGAGCTTGATATTTAATTCAAGGAGAATAAGGACTACAAATCACAGCCATGACTATGCTATTCTTTTACTGAACTATACAATCACATTTTGCTGTAAACTTGGTATTATGGGAATATAAATTGACTTTTCCGCTGCCCTTCTCCTCACAAGAACCTAAGTGTACTAGTGTTTGATGGAGGATCATTGGAATGTAAGGCACCATTTGGTTAAGATGTTCATTCTGTTCTTCTCTGACAAGCGGCTATCTGAAGTTGTTCAGCCTTGAAACTTGGGCAATACAATAATTGACTGCACATTGCTACTTTAAAAAAAAACATGGTCCATAAAATAAATAATTGTTATGGGGAACATACCATATAGACTATCTCAGTTTGGATCAAATTCAGGTACACAAACATCAAAAAATGTCCACTGGATGGCAACGCTGAACTTGCCTTTCATTTTCAATTGAATTTAGGAATCCATGTGTAGCAAGGTTAGCCATCTCCTGCACCTTTTCATGTGTTTCTGGATGAATCCATTGATGGGAACATTATTTCTTGAGGGCAGAATTTGGATGAAATCAGATGTTACTGAAATCTCAAAAGTCTAATCCCAGGGTCTCCAACAAGTAAATTGTGCTCCACTTCCAGCTCCTGGCAGCAGAAACCAAAATGATCACTGTGTATTTATTTTGGTGTCGGAAGTGCTTAGCCCTCTTCCCCTGGCCCTCACTTGCCTCTTCCTGCAAAGCAAACAGACAAGAGGCGAATGCACGGTGATAGGAGGGGCTGCATCTGGGTTTGAAGGGCTTGGGGTAGTGTCTTCAAGCAGGGATTTTTTTATTTACTTACTTTATTTATTGGTTAAATAGGTTCCAAAAACATTCAAAAAGAGCTGGATATTTAATACAATGGGAATTAGGAATTCTAAACCAAAGACATAATTCTGCTATTCTTTAACTGAATTGTACAATTACTTTTTGTTGAAAACGTTCCATTTTGGAAATAGAGGGGCTCTTTGCTTGTTCCATTTTCGCAATATAAGTCAATAGACTAGTCTGACAAGGGGCTTAGTGAAGGTTTTCATCCATGTAGCTTCAGGAATCAAATAATTAACTCTGAATAGCCTCTTTGCTAAGTACACATTCCATAAAATAATGATTATGGAGAACATATCTGGCCTATTTCAGTTTGGATCTTCTTCGGGTACAAAAGTATCTGAAAATGTTCCCTGAATGGGATTGTGGCCCTTCCTATACATGGATTCCTGTGTTAAATTGAAAATAATAGGCAACATTATTTCTGTGGACAAATATTGAATTCAATTGGATTTTTAGTGAAATCCCAAAAACCTACTTACATACCATAACTTCATACTGACTCTGTCAATCCTCTGTCGAGATCCTCCTCTTCTACACCCTGTGGTTTACTATCATCACGTTGAAGGGCTCTTCTAGCATACTTATAATTACATTATATGTAATATAATCCCATACATGTTTAAACAAACAACCTACATGATATAATATCAATTATTTTATTTTTATAGCACTCACATCAGCTAGAAGTAACTTCACAGATGTATTATGCCATGTTGTTATGATGGGAAAGATTAACAGTAATGGGGTGTGTTTGGCAAAGAGTGGAAAACGCAGGTGGTTCCCAGCAGAGTCTAGCACTGCATAAAATGTGTCCTGTCTTCTATATACCAGTGGAAACCCAAAACAAACAATTCAGAATGAGTTGGCAGTCCACTGGGAACTTACAATTTGAAGCATACCCTCACTTTAGAGGGCCTCATCACAAGTCTGTTGGTAAATTGGCGCAATCTCTGCCAGGCGCAAATTGCATTACCGTATCACAACTTGGCATGAACATGGCCCCAACACTGACTGTAACACTATTAGCACCCAGCAGTAATTGCACTGGAATAAGAGCTACCAGCCAAGGTAGCAGCGCTAACAGCGCTACTGCCGGCAAACCTGGTACGAATAGTGCCGGTGTAAATTGTCATCGCAGTGGCCATTTTGAAACACAATCTATTGAATATCTCTACAACCTGCAACCTTCCGGTCCTGTAAAGGTGAGGCTGCAAGGCAAGGGGGCTGAACATTGTTTTTGTTTATTTATTTATTTAAATAGTGCTCCAAACCCAAAGGTATCCAGGCGCATTTCCTGAGAAAGCCAAAATTTAGTGAAGGGGAGCTTGTGGCTTGCTGCCTGCCACATCACCTACACGACTCTGACCTACCCCTGTTATTTGGAACCCAACACTGTTCCTAAGAAATACATCATTTTGCCTATTCTAAACATTTCTATACCTTTGCCAAATGTACCCTTTTGGCATCTCGCCATTTATCAGAATTTAAAAAAGTTAACTCCACCATTTATCTGAAGTCTTCTGTCTCCTTGTCATTAGAGATGGCCATACTTGCATATACATGCTTATTCTAAAACTCATACCTGTTTAAACCTATCTTGGGAAAATGCTATTTATTTGAAATACTGTATTCCTTTCTGCCTTTTTTCTGTACTTAAATGGGTCCTTCTACTCCTAATAATGATCAACCGTGTCTCCACACACTAAGGTCTGAATTGATACTTACCTCTTTGTTCACTAAATACTTACTTTTGCCATAGTATTGTTCTTCCCATTATATTTGCTATTCCCTGCTAAGGCCATGCCGACATTCCTCCCGTGTTCAACAATATATATATATATATATTTTGACATCTGTAAGACCTAAACCAACATCATCACATTAATTCAAATAATGTTTAGTTACTTACGCTCATATGTTCTTTAGTCTATTTCTGTAACAAATTCTCTCATTTTATCAAATAAAATGTGGCCATCAATATCCCTTTGGCTTATCATTAATCATTTCCTTGTTGTTAAAATACACTATACTAGTCAATTTATACGCAACACCACCCATTGTGCTTTTTGCTGCTTTAATATCCATTAATTCATTCATTCATTTTTTATTTATTTCACTAAATTAATGTCAATTTTTTTATTTGAGCTTCTCACTCCTATGCTTTTATCCCTATCTTTTTATAATTAACCTATATTAATTAGTCTAGTTACAACACAAACCTTCATGTTTCATATTATAATCCCTTACCTGTGCATATTTTTATTTTGTTCCCTTATTCCTTTTTAATAGACCCATATCATAAGGGCATGTGGTCCACAGGACACTTGGCACTCTCTCTTTAAGTCTCCTGAAATGATTTTCAGTGCTGCTGCATCATTTGTCATGCGGTTATGAGATTTCCTTTTTCCTCTTTGTGTGATGCTCCTAAAAACACCACTTCATCATCCATTAAGTCCTGTCTAAATATGGCGTCATCAGTGACGTCAATCAACCTAGACCCTTCCTCGAGAACTATTACTGTTTTCCATGGTCCACTCTTATTGTCCATTCCCTTTTCTTTTATACTCTTGGCTGCTTCTAATTCTACAGGGATTATCTGTCTCCCCTCTTTATCTATAGGGATCAATGGTTTAAACAAGAATAAATCAAATATTCTCACCATTTTCTCCACTAGGCCAAATAGCCATGTTTAACACAATGCTCACCTCATGATACCAAATACCTCTGGCTCTACTAAAACACCTTGCAGAGCCACTTGCCCTGTGCATGCCAATATAAATGTATCCATATTCAAATGGTGTATCCCAAAAGTGGAACACACTATCCGTTAATCAAATAAATAAAATCTTCATGGTAAATTTTGTCATTCAATCTCTTCCCAAAATATTTTAACTGGTGTCTGTCACAAATATAACAAAGATCAGTCATGGCGCACTCTCCTATAAAGACTGATAATTCATCAACAAAAAGAAACTCAACTTATAGCTCCAGAGAACCATCAATCTTCTGATAATTCCCACCGTTTTCCCCTCTTCATTCTTAGACGTGCAGTCCCAGTGTCTACCAATAGAGCAAAGATTTTGCCTCCTACCACCATATTAAGCCTTGGCCCCTCTTAGGGCCTAGTATCAATTAATAATTCTGAACACATCAAGTTGTCCTATGAGCTATTTTATTGTTGGTGCTTGCATACCCCTGTTCCTGTGAAAGGATTTCCTCCTACCACAATGGAACCTCCTATCCTGGGTGTCAATACCCGTCGTGTGTGCACACATCACTGAATCTGCATTGGGGCTTGCTACAAATGCCCATTTAGTGAATTTGTTTTGCACTTGCTCTAGCTGCTGTACCTGTTGCATCTGATACAATGTCTGATCCTGGTCAAAACCTTCACTAGCTTGTGAGCTATATACTGGTGAATAAACTGTCCCCCCACTTGAGAATTCTCCATCTTGCACATATCCTTGGCTTTTACATGTGTGCTCTGTCAACCCATATATTTAATATAGAGGAAGAGTTCTTCTAACTAGACCCCCTTGATTAAATCCTTCTTGCACATTTTGATCAATCTGCATATTCTGAAACCCGCCTTGGTTATTTTTGAAAAACCACCCCTTCCTCTGTAGGTCATTTCTTTTCCTTGTGGCATGAATCCCTTCCCTTCTTGGCACATCTGGTGCTAATTATTTACCTGTGATGCACCTACTGCTTGCTGCTGCATTCCTAGCCCTCCTCTGCTTGTCATTACCACCCCTTTCTATGGCATACCTTGATAAGTTCTTCTGAACTAACTTGGCTCCTCCAAAGTTCTCCTAGCATCATTTTTTCATTCTTTTTCTCTTGCGGAAGCCTGCAATAATGTGTGATAGTCAACTGTATCTTTGCCCATGACCTTGCTTCCATTCCCACTTGCTTCCCAAGTTTCTCTGTACCTGCTAAAAAAATCCCTGACATAAACCATGGTGAAATACTGACACTGTTTTCACCCTTGCTAGCATGCGTCAAGAATTCAGTGCTTCTGAATATAAATAAGCGATCTTCATCCTTTTATTTACATTTCTTGAAAAAAAAACACCAGCTCCTCTTATATTCTGCTTCAAACAAAACCTAATGTTCCCATCTAGCACTCTAAATATAAAACAAAAGCATCCTGTGTGTGTGTATTCTTGTTGCAATATCGAAGTCCTTCTTCTGACTAGCTATGTTTTTTTATGTGCTTTGCCTCTAATCTATTGATACCTGTACTTCCATAAAATCATGTGTATGTGCATGCATGTATGCATGTGTGCATGTGTGTGTGCGTGGGTGCTTCTATAAAAAATACTTTTTCAATCTAATGTTTCTTAACTCCAACTGTTTTAAATGCACCATGTCTCTTACGCGTTTTGTGTGAGACCTTTGACTCAGTGTGCTTTTTGTGAGCGCTTCTCACTGCCCACTGCTTCCTCATGGTAAATACATTTTTTAGAATTTTTTCATACACTTCCCATATTTTCCCCCAAAAAAGTGTTTTTGTCTCACTTATCCTTGCTATTCCCCATAAATATTTACTGTGCTTACTTTAATGTCATCCACTAATACATTAACATACTTTTTACTGTCATTTGCACTCATAATTACATTTTTTACTCTCAGCGTCACTTTCTCAACTTGTGTGATCCAGGACACCATTTTTTCATGTTCTTCTCCAGATGACCCTATATTGCATAGACATAATGTATGGTGAGGGAAACATTGTTCCTCTTTTGGCATCCCTCCAATGTGTTCTAACTTTCTGGTGCATATACCAAAACCTGCATGTATAACATCCCATGAATCTATATTGCATTACAATACATATCCCATGCCTTCTCTCTATTCCCAATTGCCAGCATTTTCATCATTCTGGCTACCTAAAACACCCTTCTGTGTTTTCATTTTGCAATCTGTCTTTTCTTTTCATAAAGCGCAGAAGATTTCCTTAACAAATATATTTCCTCTCTCCTTTTTATATGCACACTTGGCCCGTCCATGTTCCAGGATCTATGCTCTTTCTAAATGCCCAATCCCTCCTCAATAAGGGATGGCTATTTGCCCCACATAAAATCAACAACTCAGGGGTGCTTCTTAGTGTGTGCTCAACAATAAAGCATCCATCATTACTCCATTAAATAACCAGCCAACCCACTAAAAATGGGAATCGATTTGTGCAATCCTAAACAATAACTCAATGGGACGTCCCAGCTCATACATATATAATAGCCGGGTGTAGCCTCCAATACAAAAACAATATATTCAACACAAGGTTTCAACCATATGTAGCTTTTCTGCTTAAAACAGTTCTTCAAAATACACACCTTGACTAACCAACCAAGGGTTAAATTGCCTCTCAACATATCAATTTAAAGCCAGCGCTTCTCTCAGCACCTAATTTCTATAACCATACATTTATCCCATGGACAAAATGCTGTTTTTCAAAACCTTATTTGTCATTTTACTCAGCGGGTATTAGCCAAACCAACCCATAATTAAGTGTCCCTACTACTGAAAACATACATTACATATATGTGTGGTGTAAAACCCCAAAACTAACAATTTAATTTAATGAGTTTTGGTTCAAACCCATATTTTCATAGGCAACCAGGCAAGCCCCAGGCCACTTCCAGCCTGGCACCAAAAAAAAAGTTTTTTTTCAAAATTGCACAAAATACATCTCTTAACATTTTCCTTACATGCTTACACATATATTTGTGTCAATCCTACTAATTTTAATCAGATTTCCATACATTTTCTATGACTTTTTAATGTAATTTTCCCCTTTTTTAATGTGAATAAATATCCAAACATTTTTCATAATCTGCCTGCAGTTTTGCTTTAGTGTTTTATACAAATATTTGTCAACAGCCCTGAACAGACATCATAGCTACACCCAGTAGCAGTCTCAAGCACACAAATCTCCATTGTTTTTTCAACGCAGGTTTTTATTAGCGCATCTAAAAGTGTAAAAGTGGTCCTAAATTTTTCTTTTAAGCTATGTACTGTGTCTTATTAGCTCTGATTTCCTATGCAAGAAAGGAATGTGATGTCGGATTTATGTTTCAATTTGATTTACACCCCCTAAATTCTTTCCTTTGTAACTGCACAGCTGCCTGTTTAAAGCAAGATTAACCTCTCTCATATTGTCGTGCCTTATCTTTCCTTTGTTTACATCAACCGCAATGCGAATTTCTATCTTTCGAAGCAATTCAGTATACTAAAGCTGTCAACTATGCAGATTTGCAAAAATTAATCCTCTATCTCCCAGCACCTGCTTGCTGCAGGGGTGCAAAGCAGCCATACTTTTTGACTATTTTCATTATTTTCTGTTTTTCTTTCCTTTCTATTACATTGTAAATCATGCACATGGGCGCTCATCAAATGGCTTACTCCTACCTATCTTTTTCACTAATCCCTGCCTATTTTTGGATTGGTGCAAATCATTTTCCTTAAATAATGTAATTTCTTGACTTGGCTCCATTTTTATACACTTCATTGTCGCTTCTTAACACTTTTAATTTCGACACAAAGTAGACTTTTTTCACATGCACATTATGGCACCTCTTTTCACCTAGCCCCTAAAATACTCTGATAGGGGTTTAGCTTGTCTCCTCATGTGGACCTGTCCTACAAACAGCTAAGGTTTACTCTGATTGGAGTGTGAGATGACCTCTTCTGACACCATTGGGATCAGGACTCCAGGCTTCTAGATGCTCCATCACACATCATTAAACAACACTTCTATATTTATTCTAAACAGCCCGTTAATCTTACTATTACCACATTACTTATCTTAAACTATCACATTGCTCTTCTAAACTACCATCAACCCCCTCCTTTATAAATACATAATTCATGTTTATTTACTCTGTCCTTACCTCAATCTCCATACCACATACCAAAATCCACAGCTTTCAAAGCACACCATCCATCATTCATGCTGACCGTCATGGGGAGAACTCTTCTGGCAAGATGAGGGCAGACTGCAGATTCATCTACTTACCCTGCCACCCTCCCCAGGCATTCTCCCATGTCTGCCAGCATAAGCTTCTGGATTCTTGTCCTTGGAAGGAAAGATCTTCAAGGTCCCTTCGTGGTCACGAAGTGAACCGAAGGCCCCAGCCCTACATAAACTTTGACATCTGTGCATCAGGCAGTGGAGACAGGACACTGGACAAGAAGGCAGATGGACGCCCGGGTTGTTTTCAAAATAATCTTTATTGCATCTTCACAGGACACCAGAAACAGCAGCAATGAGCTCTCAAAATCAGTTGCCTTTCATACACTTTTCCTCCATGACATAATGGTTTAATATAAGCCCTCCTAGTCTCCAATTGGCTGGCTTGTCATCACAAGCTCACACGACTTAACCTTGGCTTGCACTAGTTGACTGACACAATCTGGTTAGCTTGCATGAGCTTCAACTGAGCCTCATAAATCCTTT
Source organism: Ambystoma mexicanum (assembly GCF_040938575.1). Lineage (NCBI taxonomy): Eukaryota > Metazoa > Chordata > Amphibia > Caudata > Ambystomatidae > Ambystoma > Ambystoma mexicanum. The sequence goes on from NC_090934.1 coordinate 236,257,254, forward strand.
ATCTCTTGCCAAAAAAGCAGCCCTTATCAGTTTCTTGGGACTTGCCAACTGCACTTTGCAGGCTTAAACTGCTTATTTGTTGCCAACCAAGCAGCTGTTCTATCTAATTGGTAGTTTTCCCAGACCTTTATCTACTTTGCTATCAATCACTGTCTAATTTCTCTGCCAACATTTCTAAATATACACACCAGACATTCATATTTCAGTGAACTGCCACTGAACTGCTGCCATGAGTTAGCCCTCCCAACACTTGGACCTGAAGCCATTTTGTCTCGGCTTCCGTTTTAGAATCTACCCCATCTGAATACTTGGCCATTCTACCAAATGGCTGGCCAACCTACTTTTGTACACAACTCTTTTTCTATTCAGTTTCCAGACTACATTTTTGATATTCATGATGTACGTGTGATACCTGAGATATCCTCCACCCCCTAGGTCAGTGGTCTTCAAACTTTTTTGGCCAGGGCCCCCCTGAGCAAAATTTGGGCAGGTCGGGACCCCCCAGAAATGCCAAATGGACAGTATATATTGCGCGCCGTCACCTGCTCCCATCACAGTCGCTGGGCTCCCTCATCCCACTCCTACCCAGTCGCTGGTCTCTCCCCACCCCATCACACACCCTGGGCTCTCCCCACTCTGCTCCCACCACTATCCCATGGTTCCCGCCCATTGTGCTCCCACCATAATCCCTGGGTTACCCCATCCCGTTCCCAACAGTCTGAGGGCAAGTGGCGGCTGGTGATTTTTTTTTTTTTTTTTTTTTAAGTGGAGGGCATAACTATTTCTGCCAAAAATGCAATACCGACCGAGCATAGTGAGGGAGCTCGAACCAATAAGGGGAGGTTAGGGGGGGTTTCCCCCTGTGAATTTTTTAAAATAATGGGTTAAAATGTTGCATTGTAGAGCATACTTTGAACAAAAAATGGGTAAATAGCCAAACAGTTTGCAATTGGTGCTGGGAGTCCAGGGGGCAGGCATTGATATTGATATTTATATTTTATTTCTATCGCGCTCGTACACAAGTGTTTCAGAGCACAAGGCAAGGGAGGGGAACAGAGGAGAAGAAAACAGCGATCTTACTAGGCCCAGTAACATTGAGAACGCACAAGTGCGAGGGGGAGGGGAAAAGTGCATTGAAGGGGGGAGAAGTGGAAAGTGCGAAGCAGAGGAGAAACAGATAAATAACAATAAATAAATAAATAATAAAGGCAACAAACATTGGTAGTGCAGCCAGCAATTTGCAAGTGCTACGTTTAAGGCAGCAGACAGGGTAGGTCTGAGAAGTGCAGGAAGAAAGATGGTTCTCCTCAAGTTTTAGAGTGGCAGGGCACTGTTCCAGAGGGAGGCCCCAGCCGAAGACAGAGATCTACCCCCAGCTTGTTTCTTTGATAAACGACTGACCCTGAGGGAGTTGGAGGTAGAGGAGTGAAGAGCTCGAGAGGGGAGGTATTTGCGGAGGGATAGCTGAAGGTATTTTAGACCCAAGCCCCAGAAAGCCTTGTGGACAATGCAGAGGGTTTTGAATGATAGATGTCCAGTAAAAAGATACCATCGGTGTCCACTGGGCCCCACTGGTCCTAACACAATCAACATGATTATGTGTGTATGCAAGGCGCTGCACATTCATACTGCAATCACTCTATCATTCACATGAGCATCCTTCACCATACACTCACTCATAACATAAGCATACACGCATCCATACACATGTTTAAATAAAAACAATGAACATAAGCGTACCTTCTGCATTGGCCTGCGTGTGGGTGCTGAAACGGCCTGCTCTGGCTGCTCTGTCCGTATGTGCAAGGAGGCGCAGGAGCTCCCCCTCAGACATACAGACATGCAGTGCCCCAGCCAGCATTTCCAATGAGCTATGCAATGCTGGCGAAGCAAAACGCCCCAGCACTTGCATGGCTCAGTGAGCATGTGCGGCTGGGGAACTAAACTAAACTGTCAAAGGGAAACTGTTTCCCTTTGACAGTTTAGCCAGCCCAGGAGCACACCATTAGCTAGATAAAACAGTTGAGGGAGTGCTCACTGTTTCACTGGGCTGGCTCCTTAGCTCCTCCATAATGGGTGAGGGGCCACTGGGTGGGCGCCTCTCGCCATTATGGATGAGCCGCCAGGCTCGGACAGGCCTATAGGGCAATGCCTGTATCAAAAATGTAAAATGCTAGTGTGGGCCAGTCAAAATGGGCCACCATTTTGGCCAATGTGGACCAGTTTGATGAGTTACTTAACTATGCAGTTAGTAATGTTGACCGTTGTTGCTGAATATATCACAATTTACTTACATTTTAACACAAAGCACCCCCTTGGGTACTATTGAAACAGTGGGCTTCATTAGAACTCTGGCGGTAGCTGTGCTGGTAAAACCGGCACGGCTGCCGCTGGAGTTGCATCCGCGTCCAGCACCCGCGAATGGGCAATTACCAGGTCATGCCGAGTTAGGCGGACATAATTGACCTTTCGTGGGTGCCGGTACCGGTAGATCCCCATTCCCATTGAGCCCTATAGGGCTTGGATGCACCGGCAACGTTCGTAACGGTGCCGGTGCAGCCAACGAACTGTGCTCGCGGGTGCCGCACGGCCTACCAGGTCAGACCTGGTGGGCTGGCAGGCACACGCAAGCACAACTCTTACTATGGCGGTACGGTAGCAACGGTGCCAGTAGCTTACCGGCACCGTTGTTACCATACAGCCATAGTTGTAATGATGCCCAGTCTGTGACTAAAGGAATGAATATCCATTTACAACTGTGGGTCACTTTTTCATTGTTGCCTGAGACAGTTTCATGCTTCAGCCCGACCATGTGAGCCACCCCTATCATTTCTACGAATCTAAAAAAAAAAAAAAAGAATTTTTTATTTTTTTTTTATTTTTATTTTTTTAAATTCATGATGAGATCTCAGTGCCCCCCAGGGATGCACCCGCGGACCCCTAGGGGGTCGCGACCCACAGTTTGAATACCGCTGCCCTAGGTCATTCTGGCCCTAAAAAATATTTGCGCCCTTTTATGCATTCTTTGTCCTAAAAATTCCGATTTTTTTTGCAATACTGAAACGATTGATCACCCTGACCTGTTACCTGTATTCAGTTTGGGGGGGAGGGTCTAGGACCTCCTCTACAAAGGCACACCCTATCCTCACCTAGACACACGGACCATTGTGCAGTGCCTGCAACCAGCTAGGCCAAGCCTGCTGATGGCACCCCAGGCCCTGCACCAACACCAGCAGCCACCAGGAGCAGTAAAGGCCAAGCAGCACCCATACTTGCAGCCATATGCACAGACACAGAGCCAACACCTGCTGACAGTGCCACTGAGGAGACACAGGGGGACACCAGCTCTGAGTCCACACCAGCTGAACGCCTACACTCCCCCAGGAAGCCCTCCATGCCGCCAGTGCAAAGCAACACCAGAGTCAGATGAGGACACTCCACCTTATGGCTCACCTGCATACAGCGCTGGTCCAGTGCAGTGCCCCCCACCCAGACTGCATAAAAAAACTCTCAAAATATGCTGCTGCAAAGGCAGGATGACATAGAGCGTAGACAGCGGGAGATTGGGCACAGTTGCTCTGCACACCTACAGGCCATCAGGGGGAGTATTCAGGGGGCCACCCGAAGACTTGTGTGGTAAATGGTGCGGTGGAATCAGAGATGAGTGCCAACACCTCTGCTTTGACACTATATGCATAACGTGTCTGAGAAATGACAGAGGGTGTCTCTGGCCTAGCGGAAGCCATCCGGCAGGGCAATGAGTTGCAGCGGCAGCAGAACCTGGTAACAGGCTCCATCCTGTCCACCTCCACATCACCCATGGAGGGGTCACAGCAGGACATGCCGCAACAACAGTCCCAATGCCTTCTTTGTGCAAAGTCAGCAGGGGCAGGCAGGGACAGGCCCCAACTGTGAATGACTCTGCAACACTGGCTACCATGAGTGGCTAGGCTGAGGAGTTAGGGGTGGAAGGGGGAGGGGGAGGACGAAGGGGAGGGCGGATAGTGTGCTGTGGAGTTGGTGGTGGGAGGGGGAGGGTGATGGTGTTTTGAGGAGGTGGTGGGAGGAGGAGGGGGATAGTATGCTGGGGAGTTGTTCGTTGGAGGGAGAGGAGGGTTGTTGGGGACATTCATGATTTTGTCTTTGTCGTGTTTATTGATTAGGGTGTTGTCACACAGTGGTGCATGGCTTGTGTCAAAAGAAAATGTCTATCCTGGCATGCCATTCTCCCATCCCTCATCTCATCTCTGGCAATGCATGCATTTGCCTTAGCCACAGGCACTGCATCCTCATCCTCTAGGGCTGGCATGTCCATGTCAGGGGGTAGCAGAACATTTCTCTTCAGGCAGATATTGTGCAACATTGCGCACACAAGCATCAATTTTTTAACTCTGTCTGGCGCGTAAATCAGGGCTCCACCGGTAAGGTAGAGGCAGCCGAACCATGACTTCAGAAGGCCGAAGGTACTCTCAATGCACGCACAGGACCGGCTGTGAGCGTGGTTGTAGGAATTTTCTTCAGGTGTTTGTGGATCATGCACAGGGGTCATTAGCCAGGACAGCTGTGGGAATCCAGAATCACTTGCATTGGTGGAGTCACAGGCATTAGTCACAGTGTAAGGTGCGGGGGTGGACTTAAACAATATCAGGTCAATGGACTACTTGTTCATGTAGGTGAGCCTTCATTTCATGGCATGTGTCTATTCTATGTCTGTGCATGCAGTTTCACTCATGCCATTTATGTTTTGTGCTATACACGCACCCTGTTCCCTTGCAGAATTTGTTATATATAGGGCTCATTACACGGTAGGCGGTAAACCATGGCGCTATTAGCGCCATGGTTCATGCCGGTAATTTACCGGTACCACCTTGGAGGAAAGGGGAATTACTGCCCTATTCCAAGGTTGGCGGGGCGGTAATTCCCCCTTCCCCCATTGCCCTTCCCCATTCCCATTTTTGCCCCATAGGGCATAATGGGAATGGGGAAGGCGCTAATTACGGCACCGCAAATTGCGGGACCGTAATTAGCTCCCTGGGTCCCTTTGCGGGTTGGTTTTTAAATACCCCAACCCGCAAAGGGACCTCATAGTAAGGCGGTAAGGATTTACTGGTACCAGTAAAATACCGGTACCGGTAAACCCTTACCACCTTACCACCAAAGCCAATCTCCTGAGGTCTGCCCGCCAAGCCTCAATTCTAGGTCTCTCAGATGACCTCCAAGCCATAGCGATCCTTCGCTTGGCTAATATGCAAATTAGATCCTTCATGCGGGTGAGGTGTCTTGCATTCTTCCTACTCCTAGGGTATAGACCCAACAATCCGGCTTCGGTGGGTCAAGCCTGCATCAATATCCCCTCGCTTGCAGCAGTGGTCGCCACTCTGCCAAAACCTGCCAGTGAATGGGCACAACCAAAACATATGAAAAGTCTGATTTCATTCTCACATCTTGGGCAATTTGTGACTCCCACACGCTTACATTTCAGAATTCTGTGGGGGTAAAGTTGGTCCTATGCAGTACATACGGAAGTATCCTAATTGACCCTTTACAATTGATCTTTTGTCCTTTTTGACCTACAAATCGATGTCCTTTTTTACCTTCGGTACATTTGACCTTCGATTGGCACATACCTTTTTCCTTTTCTTCCTCTGCATCTTACTGTAGTTCCTTTTCGCCTTTTCTTGGTAACTTCCTCTTTTCCTCTGGTAATGTTTGGAAGAAAATAACATACATGAATTTATATTCTAGAACATTTTATTGGTGTCTCTACAATTCAAGTAACATAACCATTCAACAATGTTTATCAAACTAATTCATTTTAACGTTAAATGTCCACATGTATCGGTTTGTCTTTCGTTCACAACTTTGCCACAATGTCATAAAGGTAACAGTGAAAGTCATTAAGTTTCTAGAGTTCACCACTACAATGTTATGAAGCTAACTGCAAAGGCCATCCTGGTTAAATAGTCTGACATACTCAAGGAAGTAAATTTTTCTCTCATTTCTTTACATTTTGCACTCCTTTAATGTTTTTTTTGCTTGTTCATACCACTCAATGTTTTAATTAAGTTCTCCTGCATTCCCTGTTCTGTTTGTAACACCCAAAGGAATTTACATAATGTGTGTTTTGCATGTCTCATTGCCACATTTAGGCATTATGCCACCTTTTCAGTTTATTTGTTTTGGGTTACTGATTTAATACTGCATGAAAACAATTCCAGTAGTCTAATTTGATTTTTGGTACTTTGCGTCCAAAACGGGTCTGTGCTCCCAGCCATGTTTCTTCATAGTAATTAAGAAAGTCGACTAGTTCCTTTTTATGTCATTTATAGTACGTGTCGTTTAATGTCGAGTATCCTGTAATCACATCCTGTTTCAGTAAGAATGCAAGAGCACCAAGTTTACGCATGTGGTGCTGAAATTCACTGTCGGAGCAATATTTTTTTTTTGTTATCCATGCTTTCGTTAATTTACGCCACAATGCCTGGTTGTAATGAAAATAGCAACCATGTACAATGAAATTTGGGAAAACATGTGTGATTGCTTTTATCGCTGCCATTTCGTAGTCCACGCTACATGTTTTTTTGCTTTATATGGCTCTGTTAAACCTTCCTTCATCTTTTAAAAAAGCTCTCTGTACACCTTTTCACTCTTGTTGCTCATCAATGTATTAATTGGTAGAAATACACTGTACTTATCTCACCATGTACACTATATAGTTTAAATGACACTTTGGGCACGTTTTAAAAGTTTTGTCTAACATCCAATTTTTGGATAATCCTAATCTTGTTAAATTTTGTGCAGTATCAAAAATTATATACCTGTGCTCATTTCCACTGTCAAAGTGTATGAAGTTTTCCCCTTGTAGTGTCTTTTTAAGGTTTTCTGGTATATCAATGTTGTTGACTTTTTTTCGGTAGTCCTGGAACCTTATTTATGACATTTCATTGGTACAGAACCTGTTATTTTAACAATTTTCCACATGGCATTGCGCCAGCCAAATGTGGCGGTAGTTCTCCTAGTACTTGTCTTACTAGTTGTATGCTAGTACTTGTGTCACTTTTTGCATTTTTTTCAATTCATAAAGTTTCTCACTTTTCTTTCACTTCAATTTTAGTCAAATTTGATTAGTGATTATGATTCCTAGTATGTTGTATGTATTCTCCTTCCTCTACAATTTCCTTTCTTGTACTCTACCCACTTTCACCACCTTTTGTCATTGTGAAATCTTTCCAGATTATATATGTATCCATTGTTTTTCAGTTGCTTTTTCCTCTTGCAGATATTACACACTCTGACTTTTAAATTTTTTTAAAATACAACTGACCCTAATAAACGACATATGAAAGCCACATTTTTGCTCATAATTTTGTCTTTCTTTCCTTTTCATTTATATTAAAGCAATCAAAATAACTTACCTGTAAAATAATATCCTTTTGTTTTAGAACCAGTAGATTTATTATCTGGTGATGTGTCTTTATATCGTGATTTCACACGATTCAGGATTTAATTCAATGTAATTTCACTCTGTAACTTTTCCTACAATCCTGTAGCTGTTTCGCGCGTACTACCGCTGCACGTCTACTTTCTTGTCAAACGCCACTCTTTGCACATTACACAGCTTCAATTACCCGGCATTCAATATTCTTATGTCACCATCCCAGACCTCGCGAGAGCACGTTCAGGAGACATTTGGATGCTTCGCTGGTAAATTCGTTCTTTGAATCTTGAATGTTTTTACAAAATTGATATTTGTTTTACATCAAACAATAACGTGAATGTACATGTATAATATACTGCGCACACTGATGAAATTTCAATCGGACGGGCAGTTTATAGTGTGCATTTACATTTTTATTATGTAATCCACTTTTCACACAATTACTAGCATTTACATGTATAATGATGAAATGAGCACTGACGTAATGTCAATAGGACGAGCAGATTATAACGCACATTCAAAGTTTCTTCAATTAACGCGCATCAAATGAACTGTAGATATCACGGACAGATTGGCCGCGAGCTGTACACTCATGAACAATTTTGATACAATCAATTCATATACATCCGTACATACAGCTGAAAAGCTTAAATCTGGAATTTCTCAATACCTGCCTACTATATATCAGTGCACACAACCATTCTCCATCTGTGAGCCTTCTCCCAACATCCACCTCTCACTTCTCGTGCACTCTGAGCTCTGGTGCACTATATGCAGACAGCAGTAATTCATATAGCCTGGAGACCATGTGTCCACCCTCAGCTACATCATACAGAGTCTCTACAACCTGATCTACTGTGCTCCAAGGGAAGGCTGCCCATCTGTCTTGAATATTCCTGGTCAGGGTCTGGTGCATCATGAACTGTCCCCCATGTATGCCGGTACTTTCCATTAATTTTACCAAAGTCCACCAGTCTCCCTTCCACCTGTTAATCTCCTATTGTGGCTATTCTGTGAGTGTGAGCATGCAAAGTTAGTGAGATACCATCTCCGAAGAGTTTGGAAGACAATTTCTCCTTCCCAACCACTGCAATTCTTTACAAATCAGTGTTCAAAGGAGCATCTTCCAACTCTTTTCCCAAAAATATAGGCTAAAAATACAAATAATTTATATATGATTATAAGGAGAGATCATAAACCAGTTCAAGACTTCACGATATGCTATAGTACCTACCAAAAGTACTCATGCGGAGAGAGAAAACGTGCATGCACAATAAAGCTTTGCCTGCTCCGGATAAACAATAGGTTTAGTTATGGCTATTCATTTGTCAACACTGCAAAGACGCATTAAAGAAAGTGTTTAATGCCACTGAAAAAAAAACTCATGTTTATTACAAAAAACAAGTATAGCTAATTAGACATTATGCACTTTTTGCACATGGAATAATTGCAAATGAAACAAATATGCCAGAAAACATGCCTATAGTTCATATGCCAATTCAATGGAGTAATTCAAGGGCCAGGAAAAAATGACTCTCATAATTTGTGTAAGGACGATAATTGCATCACCACCGAGCATGATCCGAATTCCTGGACGTCGCTTACTATCCACATTATGTTGTTCTGTGAGTTGAGACATTTACTCAAGACCAGCCTTGCAGCTAATAGGCATATACACCATCTATTTTACTCCCTAAAAACAGGGAAAGGTGCCCAACAAAAAATGGGAAATCATGAACATATAGGAATCTGTCCCCTGCTTCTACCCACAAAGTTCCATTGATATCTTTTCGAATCAGTGACCAGCAGAGAGCAGTGGCATTGGTAGGAACTCAAATGATATTACTGCCCGATCTCAAGAGGAATTTTAAGGGGGAAAAATATATTTTAATACGCATGCAATATCCCTACTGGCAAAGCCAATTACTTACTCCCTGAAAAAACTTTTGATTCCAAATATATAGTAAAATCATATCAGAGGCCTGCTTGTGACCCTGACATAGGAAGTGAAATTACAGGGCACATAATACAGATTATAATTCTGCCCCCCCTTGCTCGCCACAGCCTAGACAAATATTAACAAGAGCCATGCTGAAGTTTCTTCTGGTGGCCCGATGAATACAATCAGATATATTTGCCTTTTAAGTCAATAGCAGCAATGCTCACAGGTACAACATATTGAGTACCTTCTTCTTTAACTAGAGACTCCTCTTCTGAAATGTACTGTTATCAGTATGCATGGGAATGTTAGAGGCAATAAATGCAAACCCATGATTATATTGAAAAACCCTCAGCAGCTGAGCATAGAAAAATATAGAAGGTGCAGTTTCCTAGACTGTCACTATTGTTTCCTCTCCTTTAGCAAACATACAACACCTTTCTTTCACTGTACTGCCAAAACATCTGATTTGGCTTTTGAAAGTTGCTGATTTGTTCTTCACCTGAAGGAGTGTTCTCCTGTGCCCTCCCACCCATGCCCCTCCCCGGCTCCTGTGCTAGCCCCCAATATTAGTTGACAAAGCTCTGTAAAAAGTGAGGGGTTGTAGCAGTAAATCACTAACTGGGATATTTGCATACCCTCATTACTTTGCAAGCAAATTCTATTTAAATCCTCACGATGATGATATGTGCAGTTTCCGAAAATGTCAGGAATCTGCATGTGCACAGTTACTATGAAGTGCATACAAGATTGCCTGCAACATACCCCACCTTTTAATTTTTGGGTAGGATTTCACAAGCGCTCATTGAAATTAATGTGTGTATAGTAGCGAGTTGCCATATAATTTGTTAAGATCTATGCCCCATGGAACTCTAAAGATGTAGAAAGGTTGCAGATTGTGTGAAAACCATTCTAGCTATCTGACTATTGTTGCCCTAATTTTATATATGAATAATGCCAGCCAGGGTCCATACCAATTATCCCTTTCAGGCCAAGTAAATGATATTGCAATGGTGCTCTCCACTTATAGGTTAATGTTAGCAATGCTACAGTAGGAGACGCTGAGCAGGACATTTGACTACTCAATATCCTTAGAGGGCAAATTCATATTTGTGTTTTATAATGCGTAAACCTGTGAAAGGATGGCAGCCCCAAAACGGGGGGAAATAATCACTGTACCACAAAGCTCTCAGATTTTCCAAAGGGTTACATGTTATATACTGGCCAGACCAATAATTAACAATACTATACATAATAATGAGCACAGCATAATCCCACCACCCTCACTGGCAAGCACCTACCGAGCATGCTAATCCCCCCTAGAGTCACTTGACCGATTGGCCACATCTATGCTACACCCATTTCCCTAGACACTTGATCCCCAACATCGTCACTGTGAACCCAGGTATATGATTGGTGGATTCTTAACAATAGGTTTGTAAATTTGGGACCATCATGTGATGTGCACCTGCCTGTTCCAGACGTGAGCAAAGTAACTTGGCAAGACCAACTCTGCTTTGATTAGACAACAGGCTTCCTCATTAACTTAGACGCCATGGCGCAAACAAGCTGGACTCCCGACCTTGTACTAAATGTATTGCCATCACCTCCGCTCCTTCTGTTCCGAATCACAAGATGTTCCAGACATGGCCCCTCCTTATCTTTTCCCAATCCCAAGTGCCCAAGGATGACCTGACCGGGCCACCACTCTCGAGTCTGAATTTCGAGGATTTCTTTGCTTAAGTTGTGTGAATGTGTCATTCACACGGGGTGTCCGCTCGGGGGTGAGGGTATTAGCATTCTAAATCTTAGCCTGGCTTTTTGGCATCACAGAGCCTTGTGCCCTATCCTCATGAATTTGTCCTTCAAAGGGCGCATCCCTTCCCGCTCTTATCAACTAACGTTCTATTCCTACCACGTTCAGGCCCTACCGCTGGATACAATTAGTGCTCATCTGTGCACCATGGATGCCTCTAAACTCGACTTTTCTCCTGGGAAACGGGATTTGTTTTTGGAGCTGAACTACTAGAGCCACGGTTCCAAACCAAGGCCGACATTCTCTTCTGTTGATCATGTACTAGGCCTTAACATCCAAAATGGCGACACTTCTGCCAAGTTAATACACTGACCTCGCTTCTGCAACACTGCCTTGCTGACTCCATCTTCCACTTATTTCAATTGTTTCCGCACATTATGCTACCCTAAACCACTACAATACATCAACTAAACACTGACCTATAAGGCTGCCCTAGCTATGACCTCTGCAACCACAACATTAATACATTTGTTGCTCTTTCTGTATTGCTATATGAAAGTATCTAATATGTATCAGACCTTACTAAGACAATGAGCCTCATTACAAGTCTGCCGGTTCCAGAATTAAGTGTGCCGATAGCACCGTACTGGCACCCATTCCGGACCGGCAGACTACAACTGTGCCAACCAGGGCCACTGTGCCCAGCAGGTCTGACCCGCTGGGGGCAGCGACCCAGATAGGCACAGTTAAAAAGATAAAAAAGCACAGATAAAAAAGCCTCATTAACCACGATGACTACGGTACCTATTAATACTCCTATGCCGCCACACAAACTCTCACACCGCTTCAGCTTCTCCAAAATCTCCATTGTTGAGGTTGAAGAAGTTATGCTCTCCCTCAAACCTTCCAACTGTCAAGGTGATCAATGTCCAGGCCAACTTATCAAGGATGCTGCACGAGACCTAGCTCCTTTTTATATCAAAGCTTATCAATGCATCCTTCTCTTCAGGCTCTATCCCTAGCAACCTTAAGGAGTCTTGGGTACTCGCTCTCCTTAGAAAACAGACCTTAGACCCATCTATATCGACTAATTATAGATCCATTACCACTGTGCCTTTCCTCCTCAAGATTTTAGATAAGGTCGCATACCCCCAGATACAGAAGTACCTGGAAGTCAACCTTCTCCTAGGAGCCCTCCAATCAGGCTTCCGGCCACAACATGGCACAGAAACGGCACTAATTGATCTCAGAGCCCAAATTGATGAGCTTAGGGACAAGGGAAAAGCAGCCCTGCTTCTCCTCCTTGACCTCTTAGCTGCATTTGACCTGGTGGATCACAAGGTCCTATGTAACCACTTTGATTCAGCAGCGCACTTCTCAAAGGAGGCTATAGTTTGGATTCAGTCATTCCTCAGCAACAGAACAATCAGAGTTTTCTCTCCCTTAGCTGCTGCAGACCCTATCCCTATCACTTGTGGCGTGCCCCAGGGTTCATGTCTCACCTACATTGTATAACATATTTACCAAGCCCTTATTCGATGATCTGGACCATCTTGGTATCACCTACACTAACTATGCAGATGATACTCGGATTCTCCTACCACTTTCTGGGGATCATGATCAAGTTTCAGCCTTGGTAAACAATTCATTCAGGCATGGATGGCGGTGCATGGTCTATGTCTGAATAACGACAAAACTGAGCTCATTATCCTGGGTACCTCATCTAGCCTCAAGAGACTTGGCCCAGAATACACGTCCTTTAACATTGACGGGAACCTCATCAAAGTTGCTAAAGAAGTAAAAACCCTAGGTTTTTACCTCGATTCCACCCTCACATTTACTAAACAAGTAAACGCCATGGCCTCTGCCACTGCACATACTTGTAAACTAATCAGAGCTGGTAAACCCGTCTTATCTATAAATAGCCACATTATCCTGGCCAGAGTTCTAATCCTGTCCCAACTGGATTACTGTAATTCCCTTTACATTGGTGCCAGTAAATACATCATCGAGAGAATACAGACACTCCAGAACAACACCCTTAGAGCTCCCCTAAACATAGCAAAAAAAGAACACATCTGGTTATCAACCAGTGATAAAGCCTCTCTCACCTACAAATGTTTAAACAATCCTGCACCATGTTGCCTCACTGAGAGAATTAACAGAAAATCTTCAATTAGGCCAACTAGAACAGCCAATACCAACTTCCTATCTGTGCCAAGATTCAAATTATCTAAAGTCGGGGGGCAGTAGTTTCCCAGTTAAGGCAACACTGCTTTGGAATTCCTTACCTCCTCCCTTACGAGCTGACCAAACATACATTAACTTTAGACAGAATCTCATCAAATGGTTCAAAGATACCAACCAGTAATATCACCTATCTAGCGGCACTGTAATTAAACCGTAGAGAGCCCTTTTTTCCATGATGGGATGTCTGCATTGCATTAACTCCTGTATTGTATATACCTTGTATACACCTGCTTTGTGCATAATTGTTTCCTGCTTGTACATTTCTTTCTCTTATATTCTATGCATATACTGTATTACTTTACGCATCTAAATACCAATTATTCTTGTATTTTGTAACTGTATATACCGTGTTGTACTTTTATGCCTTGTTGTAATCTAAGCTTAAATCCTTCTTGAACCCTTTGCGCCCTGATACCTTCGGGTCTGCCGTGCATAAATAAATAAACAGTTGTCATGGAAGCACCGGCACCGTTAGCAACAGTGACGGTGCTTCCGAGTCCCCATTCCCGTGGAGTCCTATGGGACACCACAAGAATAGGGACTTACACTTTCCGCGGCCTGACATCCCGGTCCGCCGGGACTTGTAATGTCCCAATGGCACCGGAATGTCAGGCGGCGGAAACAGTGTTACGTGTTGGGCCCAACCCGTTGGTAGCATACCGCCGAATTTGTAATGAGGCCCAATGTATGTGCTGTCCATTTCACAACCTTCATTCTGCTCCCACGTTGCACTCTTAATAGGTTTTCATCAACCTGAATCTTTCTGCCTGGCTGGGACACTGTGTGCATCCCAACACTTTCAAGGGGGGAGCTTCAAAGTGCTTGTGTGACATGTGTACAAAGAATAGGAAGTATGAGATGAGATTACACATTCTAGTAGTCTGCTTACTTACAGTCAGTATCCAATATTTAAGCTGATACTTGGGTTACATAGTGTGGGTAATGCTTTTGCTAAGGCACCATGAGTAACAGAAATGATTGTGCTTGAATGTCATTCATTTTTATAACAAACATACTGCAAGACTTGTACGTAAGTCTGGTAACCTTTTGCAGAGCTAAGGTAGGCAGAGTCAAGGTTGTCTGGTAATATCTGAATCTGGCCTCAGGCGAAGTTCGAGTCATACAGTATAAGTGTGGTAGAATCACGCATAGGAGTCATGGATGGGGAGGTAAGATAATTTTGGTGAATGTGTGCAGGCATATAATAATAATAATATCTTAGTTATATGTACTATTCATGGAGCCACTTTTTCATATTCGTTTTTAACCTCTGGTGGGTGTATTCTATGTTTAGGGTTTTTAAGGTCAAGCTTGCATAGTAGGGCAATGTAAATAGGCTAGACCAGAATATCAAGAATAGTTAGTATAATTTAGCTTCATTTTGAGAGAAAGCAAATATTAGGTACCTGCTGTGGCTTGTGCCTTATTACATCTTTTTGAATAGGTGGGAATTGTCTGTGTGCACTGCTAAAAGATTTCTGAGCGGCACCCAGAAGGAAGCTGGACAAGCGCACATGTGCACAGCTTAGAGGGAACATTGCAGTCCCCGCCCCTTTGGGCATGTGGCCAGCAGCACGTGTGCTAGCTTTCCTACTCACCCACTATCCAGGTCTGTTGTCTTCTGCGCCTCTGTGTATTCTAGCACTGTGCTGTTCCGTAGGACCATGGCATTGTGGGTGCAACCAGGTTTGCAGGCACAGCAATGGGTGATGATGAGGGTGGGGTCGCAGGTCACCTGTACATTCAGGGAGTGGTAGTGCTTGCGGTTTCGGTACACTGCCTTGTGGGACTCGGGGGCACCAGCGCAACTTGGGTACAGTACAGGACAGCGATCACATTTGGCATTTGCGCAACGGCATAGAACTGTACCTTCATGGCATTGACCTGTGCTGGGGTGATGGGCAGTGGTATGTGGTGTTGCACTTGCCACTTCAAGCACCTAGGCCAGCACTGAACAGAGTGTGGGCTGTGCCATGCCATGCATCATGGCCATGGAGTGCTGGAAGGTGCCAGTTCCAAGGAATTTTAGGACGGACACTAGTTTCAGCAGTGAGGGCCCAGCTGTCTGGATGTAAATCCTGCTCCCTTTGTCGTCCTGTATTGTGTTGAGCAGTTCTTTAATGGTCTCCCTGTTAAGGCGGTACACAGTGACCAACTGGCTGTCAGTATGTGTCCAAGGTGAGGGCCAGGGGATTAGGGCATGCCTTGCTTGGGCTCTCCTCCTCCTCCTGTCCGCCCCCATCCTGTACTCCCTGTGCCCTGCCCTAGTTGTTCAGCCTCTCTACTTCCAGGCGCAGCATGAGCAGCTGCCTGTCCCATCTTACAGTGGCAGCGTGGTGTTGGAAACAGTGCTTGGAGTAGGGCTGTGCCTTATGTAGCCCTCTGGGATGTATTGGGATCACCTGTGCCTTCATTTTAGGCACTGGTGTGCATCTGGAGGTAACTGCGTTGTGTTTTTGGCGGTATTATCATCCGTGTTCGGCACTAATAGCGCCAGACATGGACTTGTGATGCGTTGTGTTTGCGCCTTGTGTGGCCGCTGTACTAGTGCTGACTGTAATAATGATGGCTGCAATTGCAGTGGCTGTACTAGCGCCAGCTATTTTTACAGTCAGCAGTATTTGCACCGGCTCATGATCCAGCGGAGCGGTATTGTCACCGTTAATTGCGTTAGCACCACTTTTAAGGTTTACTGCCAAACTTGTGATGAGTCTCAGAGTGACTTCAGGTCCACCCAGTACAGCAGCGTGTTTACAATGTTTTGGAGCATTGGCTCTTCTCAAATTTCTTGGTTCTGGAGTTGCTCGAGCACAGTCACGTTGGTACAAGGCGCCCATCTGTTAACTGTGATTGTTTCAACCTTACCTTCTTCTGGCATCACATCATGATGCAGTGTCTACACATGTTTTTGAAGCAGCTGGAAGGAAGCTGTGTATATAACACCAAAACAAGCAAACAAACATAAGATGTGAAAAGGTTTCAGACAATGAGCGTGCTTATAAAGTGTTGTTCCAACCCCAAACGAAACTTAAGCTAGTCATTTTCCTGGTGCTGCCATATGGGGTGTCCTTGTACAGGGAGCCATATTGTTTGAGGTGTTCCGACTTTCATGGATCACAGAGTCTGATTTGAAATGCTGATTGAAGACTCTTGTTTGGCACGTACCAGGGAAAGAAGGTCTTGCTACCTTGGCAGCTCTCTAATGACCTAGTTACTCTAATACTTCATTGGGTGCCAATGGAGTCAAGGTAATGAGGTCACTTCATCTCATGCCAAATATGCAAGAACAGCATCCCATTGGTGATGCGGTCATTCAGTCTCATGCATCAGATGCAGGGATGGCCACGCAGGGGTGTGATGTTCCCTCCAATTCATGCCAAAGATGAAAGGATGGCAATGCCAAGGTGATGAGCTCCTTCCAGCTCATCCTGAAGGTGCTGGGGAAAATGCATGGGCCGGATGATTAATCCTTCCCATGCTGTGCATGACGGGAAAGCAGTGCCAAAGCGATGACGTTCCTCCATCACATGCTGAGGTTGCATAGACAGCAATGCATGGGTGATGTGGTTGTTTCGTCTTATGTCGAAGATCTAACAGGCAGCACGTATTTGCACTCACTGCATCTTCTTGAGGGTTTTGGTGGGAAGTAGTACACGCTTTTGCAATATTTAAGACAGGGCGCGACCAGTGGGAGCACCGAGGTGATCAGGTGAGTAAGGAGTGGGAAGTGGGTAGTAAGAGGGTCTTTATGCCGTGCTGTTCACCTAGGGCTAGCAGTAGAGGTCTCCTAGGTTTCAGATCTTGAGGAGGTGGGTGGATCTCATGGCGGGAGGCTAATCGAAGGGGAGGGGCTGGGATTTCACTCTTTCTGGCATTTAAGCAGTATCTATACAGAAGGCAAGGATAACAGGCTGACAACTGAAGGATCCCTCTGAAACCGTCTTCCAAGTGTTTCGCCGACACCACACAAGTGCCTCATGCTACCAATAAGAGCCCTCTACTGGAACGACTGATGTATTCTATTACAGTTGTACAGGTTGTGCCAGTTTCATCCGTGATTTTACTCGGCCCTGGAATATGTTGAAGATCCTATGTTTGCCTCGCTTTAGGTCACTAGCCAACGTGGACCCGATCCATTGTGTATCGACTCAGGCTCATCAATTTGACAACAGCAAGAACCTTCTGACTTCCTCATACGTTATTTCTTGGGAACAGCCCATTCAGACCATTGGTCCGCCTATCCGAACTTCCCCTTTCTTGCTTCATGATGTCTCATTTTTCACTTCCTTTGATTGCACCCCATCCTCCTTGATCCCCCTTCTTACCAAAAAAGAGCCCTGTTGCAAAGCCAAGACTATTGGCTTTTCAATGGGCAGACATTATCCCATTAGTCGTATGTTTTTTACATTAGCATTTTAATTAAAGAACTCCAATTTTGTACAAATCACCCCCCCTCCCAAAAAACATGCTTCCAATAGTCTTTATATTTTCTGTGAAACGCGAACAAATATCACGACTCTGCATGTCCTTACCATTTCTATAGAACATAATATAAAATGAAACAAGCCAGAGTACTTTAATTCGGGGCTGTTGTAATGCAGAGAAACCAAGTGGCTAAAGGCACCCTTGGTTGGGAAGATTTTATGACATGGGAAACTTGTTAATAGCTGCAACTAAACCTTTATCCTTCAGAAAGATGCATTTGCAGACAGAATGGGTTGTCCAAATAAATGTACAGAGACAAAGAGACACAGGGGGCAGCTTCTTAGTGGCGATTGGCCTATTGCCTTTCAGACAGCTGCTTTTAGAGGAAGTAAGGGCCACTTTGAAACCCCTCCAGGTAAGAAAGGTTTGGTTAACTCCTAGAACCTGCCACTGGTCTTGATACTGCTATATATGAATCCCTCCAGAAATGGCAAACAAGGGCTAAGCTACTCCCGCCCCTCACCCCCCCCCCTCCCCGACGCCGCTGTGAGCCAAATTCCAACTTAATTATCAGGGGTCTGCTACAAGACCTTTGTGGGGATCCCGTGCCCTTATGTTCACCTTGGAGATTATTATATAAATGTTAATTACTTCCTACCTTTTCGTTCACACAGCCATGGTATTTGAGCCACACACATTTCGGTTAACTAGAATTACATTGAAGATATATGCACTTCCGTACTTAACTTCTTGCCTGGAATTAAAATGGACCATTTGAGAACTTGGATCTCATTGGCCATAAGATGCTCTAATGGCCTGTAAATGTGGCACACCCGGCCTATGGCGGCCCTGCTGTGTATCCCTTTGGCTTATGTTACGTTATCTTGCATTCGTGTAGCGCCACCTGCCATAGATTATGGTGTTGAAGTGCTTTGCGTGTCAGAGAGGCAAAGGAGGCGTATGATAGAACATGCAGTGGTGGCAGGGAGCAGTCAAGTCGAGTAGATAGTTGGGAAGAAGGCGCAGGATATGTAAGGGATGAAGAAGATCAGGTATAGGAGCTATTTGTACAATTGGACCGGATTTATTGTGGGACTGAACTCTATTCTACTGGCACAGCGCCATGGGAGAGATAGCTAAAGAGAACCGTGTCAGGTAGTTTTGTCACCTCAAAGTGACTCTAGAGATCACCTCTTAGAATTGTACGCTCCCGGCCCTGTCCCCACTGATCACACAGAGCTGACGCAGTCCTTGGCCTAGAATATTGGGAGTTGATCCACCAACACCATAGGGCCACACAGTACAGATGCAATATGGTGGCTAGAAACAGTTTTCCAGCCCCCAACATGATATCATCAAAAAGCATTCCCCACGGAGGAGCTTGAACGGATGCTGTGACACCCTGCAGGTCCCCCTCCTGAGAATCACTAGAATGCCTTTGCAGATAAGCTCACCACTCCAGCATTCGCCACGGAGGAGCTTGAATGGATGCTGTGACACCCTGCAGGTCCCCCTCCTGAGAATCACTAGAATGCTTTTTCAGATAAGCTCACCTCTCCAGCATTCGCCACGGAGGTGCTTGAACGGATGCTGTTACACCCTGCAGGTCCCCCTCCTGAGAATCACTAGAATGCTTTTTCAGATAAGCTCACCCCTCCAGCATTCACCACGGAGGTGCTTGAATGGATGCTCTGACACCCTGCCGGTCCCCTTACTGACAAGCACTTGAATGCCTTCCCAGATAAGCTCACCCCTCCAGCAATCTGCACGGAGGAGCTAGAACAGATGCCCAACACCATGTAGATCCCCCTACTGAGAATCACTTGAATGCCTTCCCAGATAAGCTCACCCCTCCAGCAATCCGCACGGAGGAGCTTGAACAGATGCTCTTTCACCCTGCAGGTCCCCCTACTGAGAATCACTTGAATATCTTGGCACATAAGCTCACCCCTCCAGCATTCTCCATGGAGGAGCTTGAACAGATGCTCTGAGATGCTGATGGTTGGCTGAGGGGAAAAGGCCAGAACTGGATAGGTACCAGCTGAATTTGATCAGGGTTTCCTTCTCTGCTCATCCCAAATCGTTTTCAACTCTTTATAGTCTTAACAATGGGAGCTTGGGAGACTCTTTCAAGGAGGCATGGCTTATAGTTTTCTCCCCCAAGTCTTGACACACATTAAAAGCTGCCAGCCAATTTTGCTCATCAATTATTAGTGTACGGTCTTGGCCAAATCCTTAGCCCCTAGCAAAACAGGACCCCTCCACAGTTTCTATCTCGAGACCAGGTGGCTATTGTTCAAGGGTGGCTTGCCTCCAAAAATACTGGCCTGCTTTGCCAGCGCGTTCGCAAGATGGGCAATGAGATTGCGCCTATTGTGGGGGTTCCAGCAGGTGAAAAAAAGACCTACTGGGGTGCATGGTTTTATTTAAAGATGGTGCTGGAGTGGGCAGGGTTTAGCCTATATCTCCTTGACAAGAACGCTGTACACTTCTCCTACATCTACGGTAGCAAGGTACGGCACTGCGTTGGAGGACCTTCATCTGGCTCATGTTACCAGGCAGGGATGCCCACTCTTTCTCATCCTTCACCACCTGCTGCTGGAAATGATCCTCACGAGGATTAGTGCTGATCCTGCATCAAGGGGCTATTGATAGGTAGACAGACTATTAAGGCTCCCGCCTAAGCTGCTGATTTCTTTGTTTTCATAACAGATCCCAAAAAGACTGTCCCAGGTCTCATGTCACTGATCATTTCTTATGGATCCATCTTTGGGTACAAGGCAAATTGGACAAAAAACAAGATCTTCCCCTGAACAATTTATGGCATCCAGTGTTGTGCGACCAGCCTGACCTTACCTGGAAGATGGGTGGGATTTGCTATCTCGTGTGTAAAATGTACCCTTTGTTTTGTATTTTATTTATTATATTGAACATTTGTATGGCACCTATACACAAGTGTTTCCCGGAGCCAAAAGACAAGAAGGGGGTGAACATGGGATATCATAAGAAAAACAAGAACAAGAACAAAGAAACTGTTATATTGGCCTTGTGACAACCCTACTGTGCAAGTGCATGACAAGGTGGTAAGTGCAAGGAAGGAGGGGGGCACAGGTAGAACTGCAAGAGTGAGCCCCACGGGAGGGGGCAGGGAAGTGCTAATCAGGCCAAGGCAGCTAGTGCAAGGGGGACAGTGGACAGGAGAACTTTTGGGATAGTCCAGGAAAGGGTGTCCGAGGGCAAGTGCTGGAAAAGGATGCTGGGAGAGACTGGTAGGGGGGTGATCTGGTCCCTGTATGACTGAGGGACCAGGCCTCAGTCATAGCGGCAGGTAGATAGTTTAGCATGGGAGGGGGAGAGGAAAGGAATAGGAGAAAAGGAAGATCTTGAGATGTTTCTGGAATTTAAGAAGATCCAGCTCAAGTCTGAGGAGGAGAGTGAGGCTGTTCCAGAGGGAGGAGGCAGTAGAGGAGAGGGATCTACCTCCCACTCTCTGCTTGGAGAATCTTTTGACCTGCATAGAGTTGTAGCCAGAAGACCAAAGGATTCTGGATGGGCAGTATTTTGGGAGTATAAGCTGGATGTAGAGAGGTGTCAGGCCCCAGACAGCCTTGTGGATGATGCAAAGGTTTTGAATTTGATCCTTGCAGTTACCGGTAGCCAGTGAAGAGATTTTAGGGCTGTAGAGTTGCAGTTCCATGGCTTGCTGCCAAGGATAGGTCTTGCAGTCCTATTCTGGAGTAGTTGGAGGGGGCAAAGGGAGGAAAGAGAAAGGTTGAGGAAGAGGCTGTTGCAGTAGTCAAGCCTCGAGAAAACCAGGGCTCTGGAGACATTGAACTTCTGTGGGAAGGTGAAGAAAGGTAGAATGCCCCTGAGGAGATGAAGCTGAAAATTTGACTTCTTGGCAAGGTCCGTGTTGTGTGGAGAGAATGAGAGAAAGGAGTCAAAGTTGATCCCAGAGTTTTTTGTCTCACAAGAGGGTGAGTGGAGGGGACCCATGGTGTCTGGCCACAGAGAGAGAGGGAAACTAGGAGCAGGTGTCCCAATGCAAAGGATCTCCGTCTTCCTGCCCTTTAGTCAGAGATCATTGGCAGAGCACCATGCCTGAATAGCAGTCAGCAGTCGGGTAGAAGGCAGGAAGGGTAGCAGGAGGAGGCAGGGGAAGGCAGCCAGAGGGGGAGCTGTGTGTCATCTGCGTAACACTGGAATGTAAACCTTACATTATAACATACATTAAAGGATCTGTAGACCTACAAAATGGTCCCTCTCTTTCTGTCATGGTGTGGGAGGTCTGAATCTATCAAAAGGATTTTAGTTCCCAAAATCCTGCATGTCCTGTATAAACTGCCCATCTCCATTCAGCCCACCTTCTTTGAATGAATAGATCATCTCCTTTCAATCTTATTGGCTGGAAAAAGCTTGTATTAGTTTGGGAGCCCTACAGATAGACACACCCCTGAGCTGTATCCTTTTCCTCTTTCTGATATTGTCACAGTGCTTTCCCTCTCAGGCAACTCTCCAGTTAGATGCTCAGATTGAGCCCCTACATTTAAATGCCCTCCTATACACATATTTCCCCCAGGTGAGTCATGGATAACCTTGTGCTCCTTTTCCTGTACAAACTCTTAAAGCACAGGGGCATAGGGATCCAGCCCCCCTGGCTGGCTCTCGACAAATCCCTATTTGGTAGTATTTACTAATCCAAGTCAGGGGTGCGCTGATAGTGTGGAAGTAAAACAGGATCTTACATGTCTCCTGATGCTTCACAAGGACCAGTTTGAAATGATTTGATAAACTCAACGTTGAATTTGGCCTGGATACATTATTGCCAAATATGGAGAACCTGGGAACAAGACCTTAAGCACATGCATTTTAACTATGAATTTACTGCTAACAACATCAGTATTCCCGCTATCCCCCACCCTGTATATACATGGCAGCGTTTCAGGGCCTCCAAATAATGTAAGACCCTAAGGTCCAAAAGAAATGCTGGTATCAGGAGTTGGGTCTTAAATTAGACACCAAACAGTGTGTCTGCCAGATAAGGCTGGCTGGAAGCCACTAGCTCAGCTGCTAGGCGGCAATCTATGTACTGGGTAAGTACCAAAGTGTTAAGGCGCCTGCAAAAAACGATCCAAGCAGAAGATCCTGTGTGATAATCTGTTCTGGGTCTGATAAATAAAATCTCAGTACCAATATCAGTCGCGTCCCGGACAGTTCATATGCTATTCAGTCTCTTTAAGCTTCAGAAGTGCTGTACTCTAGTATGGCGTAACAATAGCTCTATTTTAGATTTACACATGCCGCCTAACTTGCTGCATTAATATTGAGGGACATTGGGCCCTGTCAGCTTTGCAAGCTTAGGTCTCTCAATGGTTGGCGAGAGGAATATTGTCCTTAGCTATTAAGAGCGTCACCTCTAATGGGGAAAACGCACTTGGAATCGCATCCAATGCTAGGTGGAACTTTAGCAGAGGCCTCGAGTGTGGTAATTCAGAGAGAGAACCCTTGATACACAATATACCAGGCAGGAACATGGGCAAAACCAAACTAAGCCTTGCGCCTGAACTTAGTACTTATTTCATTCTATTCCAAAGATGAAACTGCTGTACGTATTCCCACAGAAATTGGCAGTATGCCCTATGCCAAAAGGTAATATTAACATTTTAGCTTCTGTGAGTAACAGTGCACAATTTCAACCAACCAGAATTCCAATTGTATTTGTATGTTCAATTTATTAAAGATAATAGGAACGTTTTAACACATTTTTTTATTAGTCACTTAAGGTGGTATAAATGAGATATTTGAGAACGTTAAGTGTTAATGCCTGCCTGGTCATTCTCTTGACAAGACTGAGATATTTTAGCACATTTAGTATTAATCCAAGCCAACACGTCTTTTGACCGGGTGGTCTTTTTCAAGGCATATGCTACAACAGTGTGATTATACATGTAATTGTTCTTTGCCATAATATGCATTATGATTTGCCATCACAATATATAATAAATACAAGTTTCAAAATGTTTTATTATTGAACATCTCTCTCTGTAATTTTCAGGGATTTTATTGTTATTAAGTGTCCTACCTAATAGCAAGAAAGAGGAAAACAGGTTTTAGGGAATGAAAAATCTAGTAAATATATATTAGTACAATATGTCCCATATCACATTCAATATATGTTCAAACTATTTTCCCATCGAATAGCCTAACGCATACTCTTTCAATCAGTACTTATAAAGGATCACATTCTTACCTATCAGTACTTCAATCACCGTTAAAGGTCAATCTCAGAAATTTCCAGTGGATTCACTTTTGTGTTTATTATTGTGCTCATTTTCTTTTTATTCTTTTCTGTCTAAAGAATATCCATTTTGAAGATATATTATCAATTGTCTTTGGGTCAAACGTCTTTTTACATGTGATTTAGCAAAGAGTATGCGATTATTAGCTTACCATTCTGTCTGTTTTCAATTAATGCACCATTTTTAAAATATTGGTGTTTTACAGTCCTTAGGATTTTAATAATTTGTTTAAATTCTTCTCAAATTCTAGAAGGGACCAAAAGATATACATAGCTTGCCTGACGGCAAATAAATTATTGTCCGAATCCAATTGCAAGTATGTAATCTCATAATAGCATTCTTATATGTATATTTTGATGAAAATAATCGTCATTGGGATCAGCTGTGATTGTTTGAGTTCTGCATGCACTACGGTCGCCATTTTGAAATAGTTTAAATAACGGATATGATGTCATGATGTGTTGTGCTTCATATGGCTGCTGCCCACTCAATTTTGTTTACTCCGTGAATCTTTACTTAATGTTTATAGTTGCCATTTATTTCTTCTTTCAACTTCACCTTTATAATGTGATTTATAATATTGTTTCTTCAATGTAAATGTATCGATTTGTATAAAATAAATGGACTGACATATAAGTCAAACTAGTGTTGGTGGTCACATAATATGAGACGTACATGATATATTGTAAATGTACTTGCTAGAGTACATTTACGATATAAAACACCGCTATTCAACCATTTGATTTATATCAATCACATCATTGTGTATGTATGTTATTTTATATTGACACTACCTGAGCGTCTTTTCCATATTCTGTGATGGCATTGCTATTTTTTTCGATTACCAATACAAAACTATACCACTAAACATCTACCTCAATATCTCTACACACTATCTATTTACATTTTAAAGTTATTCTGTCATCCCAATAACAAATATACAGATTCCGCGTTTGTTTGGGTTTAGTTATTCATGATATTTTTAAGCTGCTATATTGAGCATAATATATTATGGCAATCACCCCACGTCAGGGGGCAGTCAAGGCTGGTAATGGCCTGCCTTTGCTCGGGCCTCAGCGAGGGCTGTGGGCTGTAACCAGTGATGTCCACCCCTGATAATAGGGTGATATCCATTCGTACCTTGGAGTTCATCTGGGGTGCGAATGGTTTATTTTAATCATTTTGGCAGGTGATGGACTGTGCGTGTATTGCGCAAGAGGCTCCCTGTTGCCTCCTTACAATCAAGATGGCGCCACCTGGGGGCGAGCCTATGGTGGCTGGAAACAGCGGGCGTTAGTGTGTTCTCGCCTGCTTTTTCAGCCACCTAATTGGCTGAGCGCCCTTCCCAGGGTGCGAATACCGAGTTCCTTTTGGTGTATTCAATGAATTTCCTTCAAGAATTAAAGAAACTACCAAGCGGTCCGATTAGCACAGTGAGCTAAGTGCTCACCCCATATATCTGTACGCTGCCTGCTGTGGAAGGCTCGAATCCCAGCAGGGTCAACTCAGCCTTTCATCCTTCCAAGGTTGATCAATTGTGTACCACTTTGTGGTATAATGTCTTCTCTTATTTCAGCGCTCTGAGATCTATGAGCGTGTAGTGATATATGGAAAATAAATTATCAGTTTGTCCATTGAGTAATATCAAATGTCCGCCTTACTGGTATGTCACTTTACAATCAATAACAACGCACCATACTCCAAATTATATGTGATCCAACCATTAATCGTCATTCTTTTCTTTATATACATCAGCCTGTTGATCATCTATTACAGAAAAGCGTTGAGTTTATGTTCGCTATTGAGCCCATTGGTCTGAATCTATTCTATCTCTACTCCCCCTCTGCTCTTTTCACATTCATCAGTCCTATACATTTTATAGCTTCTCTATTGCCTTCTTGGTGTTCCTTCTGAAAAGGCATAGCCAGATCCGAAGCTGCTTCTGGCTCTGCATTGACTGAAGGGACACTAAGAAGACAATAAAGAAGATGTACAGTGTTTGGATCAGATATAATTTGTGATATGGTGTGCAATTATTAGTAATTGCCAAATTATTAAACTTGTCATTATCCTGTATGTAAATTAGGGTGATGCAGGCTTGATCGGGTACTAGTATAGCTCTTGCTGGGTTCAGGTGATGTGGCCATATTTTTCAGCCCCCTCATGTGGTGAGCTGTGGCATGCTTGGAAGCTTCTAGTCGGACTAAAAAGGAGGTGAGCAGTGAGGAGAGCCTTGCCTCTGCGAATAGGCATTTTTCACAAGCACAATTTTCAGACAGGCTGCTTTGTTTAACCACGACTGGTCGGAATTGGTGCGTGCTCATACCGCACAATACCGGGCTGAGGCAGGAGGAGCTGGAGCCGGAACCGCAAGAGGTAAGGAGTGGGACGGGGATGGACTAGGTGGGGTTTCATATTTTGGAGATCGGGGGTGTCCCTCGCACAAGAGAGCAGTAAGGGCAGGGACTGATGGGTATGGTCGTGGGTGTTGCACCCTCACAAGTGGTAAGTCATGAGGAGGAACAAAACCTTATTCCCTGCAGTGCCACAGCCGGGAAACCAGGTCTGGGCAAAAGGTTCCTGCAGGGTAGTTACATGGAACCCTTGACCCCATCCAAGTCGAAATGGTCAAGGGTCTGTATGTTGGTTTTGAAGCTTGTGGCAGGGATGAAGGGGTGGATTCTCCAAAGCAGTGAGAGCTAGAAGCAGTCTGTCTGAGGTTTCTTCATGTTGTGGGTCTGGAAAGAAAGGTTGATGCCAATGATGAAGCCAAGGCATTTAGCGTGGATGCAAGCTTAGGTGATAAGTGATCAAGGTTAATTTCTATACTCTCTTCTGTGTTTGAGCCTATTTGGTACAGCCCAGATGAGGATTAATTCTGTTTTTGTGGGGTTTAAGTTTAGGTTGGTGCCTGACATCCATGAGTGAATGTGTGAGAGGTCAAATTTTAGTTGATGGAATTCATGGACGGGATTGACCTTTAGATAGAGCTGGGTGTCATTGGCATATGGATAGACAATGAGGTCAAGATTGATGCGGTTTCCCCACAGTGATGCCATCTAGAACTTCCAGATTCCTGGCAATAGGAAGGACTGCAGGGGTTAGGGTATGGTGTTGTAATCATTTGGTGCCCATTTGACTGAGCTGGTGTGCATCCTCGAATACCCCGGGTGATTTGTAAGTATGTTGACTGGTGCTTTGTAGTTAAGAGTGTTTAAGGCAGTGAACAGATTTACAATAATCAGTAAACAAGGGTCAACTTTGTTATCAATGGATAGGGCACCATTGATGACCTGGATGTGGTGATCTCAATGTGCATCTTAGTTGGAATCTGGATTGCTATCTCTGCAGGGGGGTGGTTGTGGTTTTTGATTCAACGGAAGGGTGCCTGCTTTTCCATTGAACTTTCTGATGAAAGGGAGGTGTGTGGTGAAGCATAGTTTGACAAGTCGTCTCAGTCTAGCATAGGATTCTTCAGTACGGGAAGGATCTGACTTGTCTCAAATCCTCAGTGAAGATGCCTTGAGGGAGGCATTGATGATGGGAGGGGTGCGTTTACAGCAATAGTGTTAAAGATGGAGTTTAGGATGATATTGTCTTAATGGGTGGTGGACCAAAGAGCTGTTCATATCCTAGTCAGTTCTTCAGGTACAATGGGCCTGAAGTTAGTCCGTTTTGGTGTGATTCATGGTCGGTGGTACATCTGTGCCAAGCTAGGTGCTGTCAAGACGAAGATGCCGTTTACATTTCTCTTTGTCATCTGTGTAAAAGTCTTTGATTGCATTGCATTTATCTGTGGAGTGAGGGCTCTGTACTTGTTGGATGGTTCTAAAATGCTTGATGTCTTGATGGTGGTGAAGAATGTAGAGCCTTCATGCTGATGAGGTTGTACAGGAGGGAGGAGTGACCTCTGACAGGCCCATGGGATCAGAGCTCGCCCTCGAGTACTTTAAGATGAGATAGCTGCACCTTGAGGTGGATGGGGTGCAGGATTCTCTTACTCCAACACCAATCAATAAGGGCAACTCCATGGTTTGGCAAAGGGAAGTCCGTTTAATGACAAGTACAAAAAACGGGGAAACAATAGGAAATCAAGTGATGCGATCGCCTGTCTCTCTTCAACTTCCAAATTCTTCATGCAAACAGTAACTTTTATAGCAAATTCTCGTCATCATTGACGTGTAAAACTCAAGTTTGTCATGCAATTCTATTGGTTGGAAAAGGTAACTTAAGTATAGGTACTATATCTGTATATGGTAACGGAGTGTGAGGATTGGATAACTCTTATCGGGTGGGCGTCTAAGCCCATCCCTCTACATCACTCGTGCTAGACGTCACTAAAAGTACAACGTCTCATTGGCTCTACTAGCTATATGACCCTTGATTATTTGGTCCATTGTTATTGGGTCGATTACACCCCTAGGCATAAATCGACACTTTCATTTGCAGCATGCAGAATGATCACCCAGCTGCGGTGTGCCCCAGGATTCATCCTGCCTCCCCTCCATCAATCAGTACTTTAGGGCTATGTGTCAATTAGTTGGCTGAAGTTGGCCTCGAAACTGTAGCTTCTTATCAGAAGTTATGGCATCCTCTGGTTTTGGATGACATCCGACGTGGGTACCTCCCTGCGTCTGGCTGGTCACGTGTAAGCACACCGTGAATCTGCAAATTTTCCTTCTATTTGCGTATTTGATTCTTCATTCGGCCTTGCCACCTGCCTGGGCCTCCTTATCTCGACCTTCACGTGGCAGGCTGCTATGCTCTTACGTTTCGATTATTCGAAGTTGCTGCCCTCCTCCCTTCCTTGGGTGACCTCGAATGGCCAAGAATAAGCTCTTCTTGCTAAGTTTCGATTCCGCTCTTTCGTCTGGCTTGTGCTCAGGGGTGTTGCTAGGTCTGGAAAAGACCCGGGGCTATGCTAATGTCTGAACTCTCCAGACTGGGGGCTAGCTAGTCTTCTGGCTGTAGCTCCTGAGATTCTATGCAGGGCTACAACCAAAAGACCAGGGGCTATAGCCCCCTTAGCCCCCCCAGCAACGTCTCAGCT
The DNA here is from genome assembly GCF_040938575.1 of Ambystoma mexicanum. Classification (NCBI taxonomy): domain Eukaryota; kingdom Metazoa; phylum Chordata; class Amphibia; order Caudata; family Ambystomatidae; genus Ambystoma; species Ambystoma mexicanum. The sequence continues at coordinate 236,286,411 of NC_090934.1, forward strand.
TGTGCTAGTATATGAATCCTGGCCTGTTTGACCCTACCATCCTGAGTTTAATTCTGCTTTTGTAAAATGGATTCGCACTTGTATACTGTGCTTCTTTGAGGTCGATATATGGTTGGCGCGTGCCACTCTTTTCTTCTACTAAGCATAACAAGCAGTACCGTTTCCTTAGCTGCTTGCGTTCCAAGCCTATTTACAGGCATTTAGCTTAGTTGCATATTTTCGTCCTGCTTTATGGTTATATCTCTTTATATTTCAACATCACCTCTTCTACGTTCATTACATCTTTATTCATAACATTTCGTCTTTAAGGGTCATCTTTTTGGTTGTTATTTCGTTCATCTGAACGTCTGTCCGGGTCCTTGTGTCGTCATCATTCGTCTTCGATTAAGGTTTGTTTGGGTCTCTTCTGGGACTGTTTGCAAGTGGTCATCATTTCGTGTCAGCTGCTGGTGCGGCTGTCTCAATGGGTACCGCACTGCCCATGGTTGTCTGGTTATAGGCACTTTAACAGGTATTGCTCTTCCGATGGGCACTGGGCAGAGCCCTAGTGCTGCTCTCTGTTGGTTTATTTGCTCCTTATACATCACATATCTCGGCGTGACTTTTCCTGGTACTTCAAAATGGAAAATAGGCGACTGGAGTGCAGGCCATGTCTGGGACCTCCTCTACACTCCCCCCTCTGGTCGGTTCCTCGACCACTTCTGCTTCCTCTTTTGGATTCATCCTACTTGGTTCTTCTGTATTCATTTCTTCGTCTTCTGGGTTTATACATGATGGTGTGAACGAGTGTCTCTTAGGAGTCCAAATTTTTATCACTCCTTTCAAATTTCCTGCTCTTTTTACATGTTCGTCTTTGTTCCATGTCATTAGCTGACATTGTCCATTTGGACTGCAATAGATCCATTTTCCTTCATAATTTCTACGTTTTCCTAGTATGAGTTCTATTTCTTGTCTTAATGTCCTGAACATAATTATCTTCATCGGGATAAGCTGTTTCAGTTGCCCATATCAATGTGGCATCCCTTCCCATGAAATGGCCTCTGGTGTTGCACATTGCTACGTGTGACAGTGTGCTGTCAGGACATCAATTTCTACAGCCACAAAGATCTTGGATTTCCCTATGCTGTATGGTAGAAGTGCACAAACAAAGCATTCTCCTTCTGACGTTCGCCTTCCAACTTCTTTCATGTGCTGGTACCAAATGTTGTTCCCTAGATGTGCTGTGCTGTCCAGGTAGTCGTTCAGTTCATGGTTGTCTTCGTGTGGGCTTCTCTTGATTCTTAGTGTTTACCTGTAGTTAGCTATAACTAAATCTCTAAACACCTCTGTATGGCTTTTCCTTACTGGAGGATTCTCGAGCCTTCTGGTCCACGGAGCAGGTTTCGTTGTCTGTATCGATGTGGCAGGTGGGGGTTTTGCAATTCTCTCATTATCTTCTTGAATTCTTTTCTTGCTCTTTATAAGTGCCTTTATCAACCACCAGCCTGTCATTAGCCCACTGTATGGCTGCGTGGTGGGCCTGGTACTTGTTCCTTGAGTTGGACCTTGTGTGCTCGTCAATACAATCCCTGCAGTTTCACCTTTCAGTTCCTCATGCCGTTTCTTCGCTCTCTCTATAAACAGGAATAAATGGTCTATTATCATTTGTGTCCTTGCAGTGAATTCTCTTACAGCCGCTTCTGTCTTCTTGAGGGCTTTTGTTAGGTCTTCTTTCGTTGGCCTTTCTCTCGATGCTTTTCGGTCTCTTTCATTATTTTCCAGGACTGATGGTTCGGTAGGAAGTCTCATGCTCTCTGTTGCCTTCGCTCAAGGTTCTGTGGCCATTGACACATGCCCTGGTTCGTATGTGTGTGTGTGTGTGTGTGTGTGTGTGTGTAGTTGTCAGTGCTATGTTTTCATTCATTCCGTGCTGACCCTGTCTCCAGCTTTTCTCTTAATTTGTTACCTCAAGTGTGTATGTGTCACTGCTAACTATATTCATACCAGGTCATTTACCTTACCATCAGATTTTCTCGGGACTCAGGAATTACTATATAGAGTCAGGGTGCTTTTGTAGGTTTCATGCGTACACCATGTGGTGGGTGCACTGGAATTGGAATGCTTCGTGCACCAATAAGAAATGCAGTTCTGATCGTCAATGACAATACAATAATGACCATCATAATGCATAGGCAGATAATAGCTTGGTAATAACGGTGGCAGCATTTTCTCCCAGAGAAGCAAGGGTGCCCCTCTGCTTGGGGGAGGACCAAGTTACTGTTCTGGGCCCCCATCAAGATCATTTACTTAGTGTCAATGTTCTTGAATTCCCCCAATTCGATATTGTTCTCGACCTGTTTGTGTCATAAAGTGTCTGGTGATTCACAAGTATCCCCCTCTTGTGGTTGACGATTCTCTTGATACAGGATGCAATATCCTTGCTTGACTATGAAAAAACAGATTAGACTAACACTTCAGTACGTCAATTTTACTGTGCATGTTCAAAGTATGCGAGTTCCCAGTACAGCCCCCGAATCTGCTTCAGTCCTGAGGACATGTTGGATGCTGGTCAGTGTGGACAAATGGGAAAATGGCAATCAAACAACAAAAGGGGAGGTTTTTGTCTCTGCTCCCTTGATCTGTCCCTTGGCGGAAATATGACATGAAGGGAATTTTGCTTCCTCGATCTGTCCCTCGGCGGAAGGTTTCACTGGAATCTCCTCATATAGTCTCTCTGAAAGTTGGATAGTTCCACCTGTAGCCTGATACCATGGAGGAGAGTTCCAATTTGTGCTACGTTAGCTGGATCTCTGATGAATGTGAGGACATCAACCTCGACAAGTCTCCCCGCCATCTCTGGAAAGTCAGTCACTAGGCGAAATAGGACATTGTGAGCCAGTTGGCTACCTCCGGGTGACAGGGACATTTGTCCTCCCTTGTTGGGTTCTGGATTACAGGCCCTTTCCTTGACGTGAACAGTCCTTGCACTTCCCTGAAGCATGGATTGTGACCAGGTAGCTCAGTTTACTCCACAACTGGTTCAAAAGTGCTGCCAAACAAAGTCTTGATCCAGGATACTGTATTTTGCTCTCAAAGAAAACGTCCTTGACCACTGTCTGTTAGGGTCTTGTTTCTCACCATTGCTTAACTGTGGCTTGGTTTACAGTTTGTATCAGCAACCATGTTGTGGCTTACATGTGCAATTTCTTCTTTACCCTGCAACTAAGATGCACAGAGTGTCCGTTTTATGCCCTTATCCCCTTTTTTGCTTAGGAGAAATGTCCAATTTAAGCCACAGCTTGCAAAAGGTTCTTTTTTGTCTTTGCTTTGCTGCTCATGCATCCTTCTTCCTCATCATGGATCTCGTCTGCACGTGCTGTGGTTCTTCCCCGTTGTCTGTAGTTTCTTCGCGGTGGTATGCAGCTAGAGGGTTTTCTCCGATATAGGGCTTAATGTAATTGAGAAAAATCCATGCTCTCCTGCCCTGCAGTTTTATAGCCAATGGAGTGCAGTCCTCCACGACAAAAGGACCATTGAACCTGGCTCGTCCCCCCTTTTCCTCGTGTGGTTTTTCACCAGCACGGCATCTCCAGGGAAGATGAGTGGAACACGTAGACCTTGAACTGCGTCTGTTTCAGTGTCTCCTGCTATGTTTTGTGCTGTGCTGCACCCTTTTCGTCAACGCTGCAGTTGGTCTGAAATTACAGTAAGGCTGGATGTCATGCAGTTCAAATATTTTTTCAATTCGGTTCCCAGGACCTCTCTGGTTGGCTGGGCATCACATCTAGCTCTGCCTCGAGAGGTTAGGGGAGTGTTCATTCTCCTTCCTGTGACTATCTTGTGCGGTGTAAGATGATGGTCGGAGTCTGGCTGGTTCCGACGAGCATACAATGCCAATGGAAGGCAGCGCAACCATCCCCTCTTTAGAGTAAGCTTCAACTTGGCTATCCTTTCCTTTAACAAGCCGTTGAGCCTCTCACAAATACCATTACCTTCCAGATGATACTCCAATGAGAACTTGTGCTTCATACCAAGCAACAGGCTAATCTGTTCAAAGACTGTATTTACAAAATGAGGGCCATTATCTGATCTCATGACTTCACACACACCCCACCTAGGGAACACTTCCCTCACTAGAAATTTGGCCGCACAGGTAGAGTCTGGGTGTGCACATGGACCTGCTTCTATCCATCTAGAGAATGGACACACCACTACAATTAAGTATCTGTACCCGTTACACACTTGAATCATGTCGACATAGTCGATATGCAAGTGCTGAAAAGGCCCATTTGGCCGGGGATGACTCCTCTCTCTACTTTTAATGTGTGCCCAGCGGTGAATTGCTGGCAGATTATGCAGTTCACCATAAAGAATGCAACATGCTCTGCTAAATTCGGTATAAACCAGTCTTACGCGAGCGTTGCTGCTATATTTTCTTTTGACATGTGTAATGGGTAATGCAATTGCTCCAATGCTGTTTTTAGTAGGGCTACAGGCATTACTGGTTTACCAGTGCTGATTTGCTGCCACAATCCGTCAGAGGGGTTTAAAGAACACCCTCAATGTTTCCACAGGTTCTTCCTGTCCTGTGGTGCCTCCCCTTGAAGCTCCATTAGTTGCCCCTGCCCCAGATTACTATAGGCTTCGTGTGTGGTATGTGCCACCATCATTCTCTCATGGGTGCACGCCACTTCCACTTCCCTTATCGTCTCGCTTTTGGAGGCCATACGCATGGCTTCCGTGTCTGCTGCGCGACACAAAATCTGTCCCTTTTGTATGGGCAGCGCATTTCACGACTGCTATGCCCACTGGGAGCTGTAGTGCCTTAATCAGCCTGTCCAATAAGGCTGCGTGTTGCACTGGTGTGCCGTCTGCTTGGAGGTAGCCCTTCCTTTTCCAGCGTGCTAATCCTGCGTGCACCGTGGACGTCACATAGGCGGAGTCACTGTACACCGTTACTTCCTGGTCTGTGTGATTCTCAATGGGGAGTATCAACGCCAATAATTCTGCAGCCTGCGCTGAATAGTGAGATGGTATTCGTGCACTGACGAGTACTCGAAATTCTCTGTTTGCTATGTGTTTCATTACAGCAACACCTGTATATCTGTCTGTCTTCTTGGTCAATTCTTGAAGAACCATCAATAAAAACAATCTCTCCTCCCGCCAGGGCATTTTCTTTCACCCTGGGGATTTCATCATAGATTTCTTCATAGTTTGCACAGTCATGTATTGGCTCTCCTTCAGTAACTGGCTCGGCTATGAATGTGGATGGGTTCACTGTTGTACATCAAACTATTTTGATCGATGGGTTAGATATAATCACTTCATAGGCAGAAGCTCTTTGAGATGTCAATGTGCCCTTTGGTTTCTCTAAAATGGCGAATAATGAGCGCTTGACGTATCATGTCATAGAACATCCCATTACAATGGTTGTCCATTTCTCTATGGCGAATGCTGCGGCAGCTAAGCTTTGTTCACATGGGAAGTGGCCTCTCATTACTGCGTCCAGGTTCCCACTGTAATATTCCAGGGGCTTGTACCCCAATGAGGTCTTTTGAGCAAGCACTGACGTCATAACGCTGCTGTCTGTGTGTGAAAACAGGTAGAATTCCTCTGTATAATTGGGAATCCAGAGAACCGGAGCCGTACAAATCGCTCTCTTGAGTTCTGCAAACCCCTTTTCCATTGCTTCAGACCATTCAATCTTTTCCTTTGTTACCTGGGCCTTCTTCAGGGCCTGGAGCAAGGGCTTGGTATACAAGCTGTAAAAGAAAACCCATGCTCTAACATAGTTACACAGGCCTAGAAAGCTCTGCATTTGCTTTATCGTGTGTGGCTTAGCCGTGTTCAATATGGCTTCAGCCCTTTCTGGGGTCAGCTTCTTGCCTTCATGTGAGATCAGCTGGCCTATGTATAGACCTCCTGTTGACAATATTGTAGTTTTTCTTTGTCAACCTTATAACCTTTCTCAGCCAGTATAGTCAATAGCTGAACAGAATCGCGTCTGCATTGCTCCTCTGTAGTGCTGCAGATTAAGATGTCATCCACATACTGCAAGACGACACTTTCTACTGCAATATTGCTTAGGTCCATCTGTAGGACCCCTGTGGCAACCTCATGCTGTTCAGACGCATTTGTCTGAAAGTGAATGACATCAGATCTTGAGTCGCGATGCAATGGGATTGAGAAAAAGGCATTTTTCAAGTCAATCACTGTGAAATATTTTGCCTCGATGGGCATGTTACATAGGATTGTAGATGTATTAGGAACTAGAGGGAACTCAGCTTCAACAATATTGTTTAATGCCCTTAAATCTTGGATTAGATGCCAAGACCCTCCCTTTGATTTCTTGACGGGATAAATCACCGTATTACACAGTGACTCGGACGTCACTAGATGCCTTCCTCCATCATGGCGGAAATTGTCTTCGCGATCCCTTCATCCGCCTCTCTGGACATGGGATATTGTCGCGCCCTTGGTAAAATAGCGTCTGGTTTCAGTTTAATTTTCACTTCTCCCACCCCCTTCAGGAGGCCTACGTCATATGGTCCTGTAGTCCATACTGAGACAGGCACCTGGGCCATGTCGTCGTCAAACTATTCTGGACGTATCAGTGCCAACATCATTCTCTGAGGCACTTCTCTTTTGATCACTTTTACCCAAAATATGAGACTCACTTCCACCCTTGTCTCTTCTGAGTCTGGTTGTTCTTCAAATAGATCGTCATCAGTGACATCAGTCACTCGATACCCTTCTTCAATGGCGATAATCGCACACCATTGTCTGCCTTCATCATCGGAGCCTTCGACCAATGCTACTCTCGCTTGCACTGCTGCTGCGTGTATCATCAAGGGAAATAGTTTTCCCTCCTCTTCATACATAGGTATTCTTGGTCTGAATAGAAACTCATCAGGGGTTCTCATAGTTCTAACTGCGAGGCCTAGTAATCCTACCATAAGCATGCACATGCCATATGCAAAAAGTTCTGGCTCCAATGGTACAGCTCTCATGGCTATGTGTCCTGTATATGCTCTAATTAATTTGCACACGTTCGAATAATGCATTCCTGGAGTGGAGCATACTATGCCCTCCTCCGTGGACGAGATCGTCATGTTCAATTTTGTCATTAAGTCTAGACTCAAAATGTTTACTGGGATCTGACGTGAATATAGTAAAGGTACATTCATCTTGCACTCTCCTACCGAGACTGGGAGTACGTCTGTAAAGGGAACTCGACTGTGAGCTCCTGTGAGTATGGCCTCGCCGGACAAGGAAAATGTGCCTTCTCTTATGCACTAGTGTGTTGCACCCAAGTCAACTAAGAAGGAATATTCTTTACCCCCTATGACGACATTAAACCTTGGTTCCCTGTTAGGGTCTGGTGTCACTGATAGGATAGAGTACATCAGGGTCCCCAGTGAGCTGTCCTAGCTCATATGTAGGTTTGGTCCACTGTACGCTTATGGATTTTCTCCATTCCCTGCGTTGCCTCCCCTTCCGGAGGTTGTGCCCTGAGACGTTGTGGTGGTGCCTGTGGAAATTGCCCTTGTGGTGAGTTCCCCATGTTCGAGGGTTGAACCCCTTGCTGCACTCCCGGCGCGTACTGCTGCACTGTGATTCTGTGCACTACCCTGTTGTGAGATTGCAGGTGGAATCGCTGTGCCTGCTCCCATCCCTTGGCTATTTGGCCAAGTGCCTTGACTTCTGCGTGTGCGCGCTAAGTGCCCCGCCATTCCACATAGCCAACACACTGGCGGTGGTCGGATTACTTGTCCGTTTGACATATCTAGGTTGCCCGTTTGCACATTTTGAGAGCCTCCTTGATTGATCTGCCATCCTCTTCCTCTAAATCCTCTTCCCCTTGGTTACTTACTAAGTTATCCTGGCTGTTCTGCTGTGGGTTTGCCACCTGTTGTATGTTCTGTTCAGCTGGGTTAGTTAGCATGGCTCCTTCAAGAGCATACTTTGATAATTTCTTTTGTACCAGCTTCGCTTCCTCACCCTTTGGAGTTGCCTCCTTTTTTCGCTTCTTTTCTTGCAACAATCTACAGTAATGTGCGATACTTAACTGTATTTCAGCCCAAGGTTTAGCCTCAACTCCTACCAATTTCTTCAGATTTTTCTGCACTGGTTCTGGCAGCCCTTGGCACAATATGTGGTAAAACACCGGTATAGATTTCGGCTAAGATTCATGCGTTTCGAGCACCCACGCATCTTGGAAATTCTGGATATAAATCAACTGATCTTGTGACTCCTTAATTTTTCGAGTCATTATAGCTCCCATATCAGAAGTGTCCAGGTAAAGCACTTGTAGCGCTTTCCATAATGCTGCTCTGCAATTATTAAATGGAGCTCCGTCGTGTGCAGTGTTATTTATGGTTACACCAGGGTACCCTGCCCGTGTCCACACATCATCTGCTCTCTCACCAAGTATGGCGATCAGGAAACCTTTAATGTCCCCTATAGCTAACGTGACACCCCTTGTCATTTTTTCTAACTCGTGTATCCACTTCCCGGCTCCCGATGTCAGCATTGGGAGCTTGTTTTTCAGGTTTTCTCGATCCATGTGTGGCCATGGAATATATTGCGGTCTTTTTCTAATAACCGAAATTGGAATGCACAGTCTTCTTTCTCTTCCTCCATAGCTCTCCTGTCTATCGCTTGGGCAACATTCCTGCATCACCGTTGGCCTGGCAATGTCCTCAACCTGTCTACATAGGTGGTTGCTGACACCCCCCTCTGACCATGGGGTGTTCCTTCATGCTGGTCAGACTGTGCGACAGACTCTGATGTCCTCGGTGCAGACTCGCTAGCGACTATCGTACCTCTTTGACCCTTGGGAGCCGCTTTTCACTGTCTCCCTTCATTTGTCTTGCACTTCACTTCCTCTCCCGGGAGTTGGACATTGATTGTTCCCAATTCACGCAAATCCTTTTGTCATCATCGTTTTTACTGATTTCTAGTCTGTCCAGGGACAGTCTCCTGCTCCCACTGCTTCGGGTAACATCCTCAGTGTCATACAGCTGAGTGCATTCCAAGCGCTTGTCTTCCCTTTCCCCTCAGGATATTTGTTCTAGCCCCATTTCATCATATACTCTGTCGATCGTTTCCCCGATGCTTCTGGTGTCAAAGTCATCTTCAATATTTGCCCTTGTCGTGCCTGGTACTGAGTCGTACGCAGGAAAGAATTCTTCAATGTCTTCCCAATCTACAACAGGATCGGGTTGTTTAACTTCCCGCTCCAGATATTCGAGATCGCGTGCTCTCTGTCTACGCTTATGTTCAATATCATCATCAAATTCTTTGCGCTTCCTCGCCTCTTCTCGGACCTTATCTACTTCCCTTCCTCTTTCATTTCTACGTTCACTTGCCCTTCGAACTTCCTCATCTTTTCATCTCCTTATCCTTTTTTCACATACCCTTTGCTCTTCTTCTAACCTTGTTGTTTCTGTCTGTCTTGGTTATAGGCTGCTTTCTGTTTGCGATCAAGCTGCTTTTCTTGCTCTTTGCGATATAGCTGTTCTCGCCTCAGCCTATCTTTCCTTCTTATCCTTTCATCCCTTAACTCCTTTTCTTTCTCCTTCTTCTGTGCCTCATCTAACCTCTCTTTAGGTCTAACGTCATCACTTCCTTTTCCATCAAGCTTCAACAATATTTGTCCTCCCATCCATTTGTCTTTTGCAATGGCTATCGCACCAGTTCTGTCTTCACTACCTTTCCATTTCTTTCCCTCTCTCTCCTTATCGAGAGATGCACTTGTTTGTGCCTGTTCCTTCCTCGCATCTTCGCATCTCCCCATGTCCCTTAGGACTGCGGAGGTAAGATTCTGGACTTGATCCTTCCCTTGATTTTCATCACTACTATAAGTAGGTGACTTATATGCGGGGTTGCTGTACCCTGTAGCTGCTTTAAGCTCCCTTAATGGGTAGAGTCCTTCAGGCTTACTTCCCTTGGTTTCTGCTTCAGGTGGGGCAGGTGGCACGGTAGGCGTCTCACCCCCCTCCGTGCATACGTTTATTATCCAGTCAGCAGGTGGCTCTTCCTCCTTCAACTGTTCGAACATTTTCCAAAGTTCTAGAACAGCGAGGCGTTTCTCTAGTTTCTTGTCTGTATATGTGGCATGCAAGTAAGTTGTCATATGCTGTAAAACGGCTTTTGATAAAGACCCATTTTGTGGCCACGGCATAAACATCTTGTGGGCGGTACCTTTAACCCATTCGGTGCTATATTTCTTAAGCTTGGGTGCATGTATTGGCAGTTGTTTACATAAGTGTGCTAATGGAGTAATGTCTTCCATCCTTAAATCTGTTCTATTTTCCTCTTATACAACACTTTTCAATTCTTTCATGCAACTTTAACACTGTCAGCAATATGAGCGAGCACCAAACACTGCAAGCTCTAATCCAATCTTTTCCCGCCAAAACTTCTGTATCAATTTTACTCAAGAACATCAATCCATGTGCGATTCCCTCAACTATAGAATCGCGTGAACACCCTTACTAAGTTTCAAACAACAAAGAGACAAAATTCCTTACATATGACATACAACAGAACACGTACAAAAGACACTTGACAGACTAGACAAACACCAGCTGGACACAAATATCTCTGCCACTAATTTGTACCCCGACATGGAGTTAAAAAAAAATCCTTTTATGACGTCTTTAAATGTGGTAGTAGCCTAGTCGTCCCCTATCATGTGGGCTCTAAGTTCACGTTTCTTCTGACCGCTGTATTAAAGTGCAGGAAAAAGGCGTACCCTCTCTTTCTCGGGTGTCCACCCCGGTATCCTCTCTCTTCTCGGGTGTCTACCCCGGTATCCTCTCTCTCTATATATATATATATATATATCTTCTCTACTCCTGATTATTTTATTTTCTCCACCTCCCTCTGTTACCTTTTCCCTTCACTTGTTCTAATGCCTATATCATTTGCCAAAGCATTACATTTTTGTTTCACTCACCGCTCGCATGGTTCCTCTCGGGACCCTCGGAATCACCGCCTCTGTTACCGCCTCCTTTAGTCTTTCACCTGTTCCGCTGCCCGTAGGAATGGAAGGGTTTGTTTATAAAACGGGTCCCTTCAGACCCACTGCAGTTTTTGGATAGATTTAAACTATCATTGTTCACGAGAAGCTTCACAGTCTACTCGGCCAAATGGCGAAGGTAATATTGCCGAAGACCTAGAGTTACTTCATGTCGACGGTCAATAGGTGTCCTATTTTAATCAATCCCTCGAGTACTTTAAGACGAGATAGCTGCACCTTGAGGTGGATGGGGTGTGGGATTCTTTTACTCCAACACCAATCAATAAGGACAACTCAATGGTTTGGCAAAGGGAAGTCCATTTAATGACAAGTACAAAAAATGGGGAAACAATAGGAAATCAACAGTGATGCGATCGCCTGTCTCGCTTCAACTTTCAAATTCTTCACGCAAACAGTAACTTTTATAGCAAATTCTCGTCATCATTGCCGTGTAAAACTCAAAAGTTTGTCATGCAATTCTATTGGTTGGAAAAGGTAACTTAAGTATAGGTACTATATCTGTATATGGTAACGGAGTGTGAGGATTGGATAACTCATCACTCGTGCTAGACGTCACTAAAAGTACGACCTCTCATTGGTTCTACTAGCTATAGGACCCTTGATTATTTGGTCCATTGTGATTGGATCGGTTACAACTCTAGGCATAAATCTCCACATTAATTAGCAGCATGCAGAATGATCAACCAGCTGCGGTGTGCCCCAGGATTCACCCTGCCTCCCCTCCATCAATCAGTACTTTGGGCTATGTGTCAATTAGTTGGCTGAAGTTGGCCTCGAAACTGTAGCTTCTTATCAGGAGAAGTTATGGCATCCTCTGATTTTGGATGACATCAGACGTGGGTACCTCTCTGCGCCTGGCTGGTCATGTGTAAGCACACCGTGAATATGCTTCATTTTCCTTCTATTTGCGTATTTGATTCTTCATTCGGCTTCGCCACCTGCCTGGGCCTCCTTATCTTGACCTTCACGTGGCAGGCTGCTATGCTCTTACGTTTTGATTCTTCAAAGTTGCCGCTCTCCTCCCTTCCTTGGGTGACCTCGAATTCCAAAGCATGAGCCCTTCTTGCTAAGTTACGATTCCGCTCTTTTGTATGGCTTGTGCTGGTATATGAATCCTGGCCTGTTTGACCCTACCATCTTGGGCTTAATTCTGCTTTTGTGAAATGGATGTGCACTTGTATACTGTGCTTCTTTGAGGTAGATATATGGTTGGTGCTTGCCGCTCTATTCTTCTACTAAGCATAGCAAGCAGTACCGTTTCCTTAGCTTCTTGCGTTCCAAGCCTATTTACAGGCGTTTAGCTTAGTTGGATATTTTCGTCCTGCTTTATGGTTATATCTCTTTATATTTCAACATCACCTCTTCTTCTAGGTTCATTACGTCTTTATTCATAACATTTGTCTTTACAGCTCATCCTTTTGGTTGTTTCGTTCATCTGAACGTCTGTCCGAGTCCTTGTGTCGTCTTTTTTTTTTTTCTTTTTTTTTTAAAAACAATTTTTATTATTTGAACAAACAACACTCAAAACATTACAACCATTTAGGACGTTCATGATCACTGTTAAGACATTACATTATTCAATGCTCTCGTCCGTCCTCCCCCTTCCCTCCCCAAAAACTCGAGCCGTCGAATCCGTGCCATCCACCTCAGCATCTTCAGGTGTCTCCATTATCCTCAACTCACCCCAGTCTTCCGTTTCCTAATTGACCTGGTGGGGGTTTGCCATCAAGGTCGCCAATTGTCTCCAGGCTATCAGGGGGCCTACCTCTTCCTCCCCCCTTTAGTGACTGCTTCATACCAGACCGCAGTTTTTGCTTCAGCCCATTTTAGGAGGTCTGCCCACCACATCTCCATTCTGGGCCGGTGTGCCGCTTTCCAGCTCATTGCGATTCTGCGCTTGGCCAAGATATAGGCCAGGTCTTTCATCTTGCTAATATGTTTTAGATTACGTGGCCTAGGGAAACACCCAAGCATACATACCCAAGCAGACCCCACGTCGAGCACCACCCCCCAACTGGCCATTCTTGTCTTCAGTTCCACCCAGAATATCTTCACCTCTGGGCAAGCCCAGAACATATGCAACATCCCAGCCTCTTCCTCTCCACACCTGGGGCATTTCTGTATGGCCGAGCCACCGAACCTGGCTATTCTGCCAGGGGTCAAGTAAGCTCTGTGGGTGACATATAGCTGGATCTGCTGGAGTCTAGAATTCCGGGACACCTTCTTATGGTACCTTTGGGCTCTATCCCATTGTCCCTCTTTCATGGGTTCACCCACTTCCCCCTCCCAGTCAAGCCTCAATTGGAGCAGCTCCTTCCCTGCCTCCGCACCCAGGAGCTCATATATCCGAGATATTTCGTGTCCGCCCTCCGAGACATCATACATCATTTCTAGGGTGGCATCGGGTTCTTCTGCCAGTACTGTTTCAGGCCACCTTTCCCTCACCCGTTTCATGATCCTGGTGTAAGTGATATATTGGCCCATATCCAACCCTGTCTCCACCAGCAACTTCTGAAATTCCACTGCCTCCTCCTGCTGCCATATGTCTCCAAGGGTGGCCAGGCCCACCGGTTCCCAGTATCTGTGGACCCCTTTAATCAGTTGTGAGTCTTCCCCACATAATACCACCAACGGAACCTGCTGAGAGAGCGTGTCCGGGTCACCCACAGTTCTCGATGCCCTGCGCCAGACCCATCAGCCCAGCACCAACAGTCTCCCCATCTCCGCCACTTTTGATTTATTTAGCCACTCTCTCTTTTAGGAAGTATGGGACAGGGTCGCCCTGCAAAAGCCTGGCTTCCGCAGATTCCTCTGCAGACAGCCACCTAGCTACATATAATAGCTGTCCTGCCAAGTAATATAATTCGAAGTTCGGCAGGTTTATGCCCCCCTTATCACACGAGTTTTGTAGTTTCCACAGGGCCACCCTATTTCTAGAATTGTGCCATATGAAGCCCCTGCACAGGCTATGGAGTCTGGCAAAGAACCGTCTGGGGATCAAGTACGGGACATTTATAAAAAAAAGTGTAATAGTCTGGGTAAGACCACCATTTTGAGCAGCGCTGCCCTTCCCATCATGGCCAGGGGTAATCTGGACCAAAACGCCATGCTATTTTTAATACCTTCAACTGCTTTCTCCGTATTGTTTGTGCTCTGCTTCTATCTTGTGGTATATGTTTATGCCTAGATATCTAAACGTCTCAGTCTGCCAGGGTATCTGCAGAATGGGCAGGTTTTCTAGTGGGATACTTTTGTACCTTCCCAAGGGGAACAGGCTGGACTTCCCGGGGTTTACCGATATGCCAGAGAGGGCGACATAACGATCCATCACCTCTAGCACATATTGTAGATTCTCCTCCGGGAAGCGCAGATAGAGGAGCATATCATCTGCGTACAGTGATATTAAGTGTGTGTTTCCTGTCGTACGAATCCCCACCTCTCCATATTGTTGCCTAAGGCAAATTACCAACGGCTCCAACGCAAGGATATATAACATGGGCGACCAGGGGCATCCCTGTCTGGTTCCCCTACTGAGTTGCCATTTGTCCGAAATTATAGTGCCTGTCTTCACCCTTGCAATCAGGGAGCTATATAACATCTTGACCCATCTAATATATCCTGGCCCTATCCTGTATCCTTTCAGGATCGCCATCAACCATGGCCACCTCACTGAATCAAAGGCTTTGACTGCATCCAGCGACACTATGGCCAGCTCGCCCGGGTCGTTCTCCGTTTGATCAATAATATGGTGTAGCCTCCTGTGATTGTCTGTGATGTTCCTACCTGGGACATAGCCTGTTTGGTCCGAGTGTATCAATTTGCCGATTACTGGTTTAAGCCTATTGGCAGGCACTGCTGTGAGTATTTTGCTATCTTGATTGAGCATCGATAAGGGCCTATAAGACCCACATTCGCTTGCCCGGTTTCAGAAGCGGGATGATCACCACCTCTCCAAGAGGGACTCCGGCAGCTCCCCTTGTTTGTAGGCCTCATTGAATGTGGCTAGCAGCGGTTAGAGTAACTCCTGCCTATACGCTTTGTAGAATTCGCTAGGTAACCCATCCGACCCGGGCGCTTTACACGTGGGCAAGTGTTGGATCACCGCCTCCAGTTCGTCTGAGGTAATTGGGGCCTCCAGATCTGCCCTTTCTAGGTCGTCTAAGGTGGCCAGCCCAATATCTTCAATTGTTTCCAGGATTTCCTGACCCGTATCTCCTCCTGCGTCCTCATACAAACGTTTATAATATATGAGGAACTCCTCGTTTACTCCTTCCTGGGTGTTGCGGGTCTGGCCTTCCGCATCTCTGACTTCTCTAATTACTGGCCGGGGTGTCTCATTTTTGTATAACCAGGCCAATAGTCTGCCTGGCTTGTCTCCTCCTGCATGTTGCCTCTCTATATATTTCTTATAGTTTAGCTTACATAGTCTTTCCCACAGTTCGCTGCTAGCATTGCAAGATCTCTTATCTTAGCGCTGTCTTCCCGGGTGGTTCCCCCCCCCACCCCTCCCCTTCGCATCAGGTCCTCTAGCTCCCTTTCAGTTTCCTGCAATTCTCGTTCTATACCCCCTTGGAGCCCTTTGGATTTTGATATGGCTACCCCTCGTACCACCACCTTAAATGCCTCCCATACTGTTCCCATGGATCGTACACTACCCGTATTGATGTCAAAATATTCCTTGATGGCCTCCCTCGGGTCCACCCGGAATCCCGAGTCCTGAAGGGCCTCAGCTCAGAGACTCTACGTCGGGATTCGTGCTCTAGGAGGGGTGGTGTCGCCACTCCAAGACCAAAGGCGAATGGTCCGAAAGTACCCTGGCTTTATATTCTGCGCTCACCATTTCTCCCGCTATCTCGGCGGCGGCGGCGAACACATAATCCAGCCTAGTATGCAGGTCATGTAGCGCAGCGTAGTGTGAGTATTGCCTGTCCGTTGGATGCAACTGTCTCCACACATCCTCCAGTCTAAGATCTGTCAACAGTGTCCCCAACGCTTTAGCTGCTGGCGCAGGTTTTGCTAGCTTGCTGTCTGACCTGTCTATCCCAGCTTTCAGGGTGCAATTGAAATCACCTCCCCACAATATTGCACCACCCAGCAGGGGGCTAATTTTACTATATAAAGACCTAAAGTAGGCTGCAGTATCATGGTTAGGGACATACAAGTTTGATGTACACTTCCGTCTTCCAGGAGTTCCGCCACCACCACCATTCTACCCTCCGGGTCTGTCGTCGATCGGAGCAGCTGAAACGGCACGTGTGGTGCCGCCCATGTTACCACCCCTCTTGCATATGCCGAATATGTGGCTCCTGTGACAATGCACTTCCATTTTATTCTTACCACTTCCAGTTTCTCCCTGGTGAGGTGGGTTTCCTGTAGCAGAGCTATGTCAATCCTCATCCTCTTTAGGTACATCATTACTTTATTGCGTTTTAGATAACTATTAAGGCCCCGCGCATTCCAGGTCACAACTCTGAGGTTACCCGATTCCATTGACTTGGTGTCCGCCCTCTCCTCTCCACTTCCCATGTCGTTCCCGGTGGCTCGTATTCTGGCTAGTTTCCCTCCCACCCTCAACAACTTCCCCCTCTGCCCTTCCCCAACCATGCCCCACTGCACACAACTCTTTCCCTCCCCCCTCCCTACCCAACCCCAACAAATGCCCACCTCCATCCCTGGATCTCAGGCCCACCCGTGTCTGGTCCTTTCTCGCAACTCCGAGGACTAGGACCCCGCGAGGCGTCA
Organism: Ambystoma mexicanum; assembly: GCF_040938575.1. Classification (NCBI taxonomy): domain Eukaryota; kingdom Metazoa; phylum Chordata; class Amphibia; order Caudata; family Ambystomatidae; genus Ambystoma; species Ambystoma mexicanum. The sequence goes on from NC_090934.1 coordinate 236,303,179, forward strand.
CCAAACTAATAGTGACCTAACTAAGCGTAATGCTATGGGGGTTCCAGGGTTGTTTCCCAGGAGCTCCCACTTATATAATTAGGATTTTTCAGTTCAACCGGATCTTGCAAGCATGTACTGTCCCAGCAGCACCTTCCTTGTGTGCCTTATATAATGCTATATTCTAGTCCCAGTGTCTTGCGCTATGTCACCTAGGGTGTCACAGCATCATGTTACTTATCTTCTTCGGCTCCCGTCTGGATACCCGATTCCTGGGGGCGACTTTGCATATCCAGCCAATCCATGGCGTCCTCTGGCATTTCGAAAAACAAAATTTTGTTCTTGTGGAACACCTTCAGTTTCGCCGGGTAAAGCAACATATATCTCTGACCTGTTTCCCCTCAATCTTTTTTTCACCGCTCCGAAGTTCATTCTGCTATGCTGTACTTTCAAGGTATAGTCCGGATATGCAGTGATTTGTGCAGGCCCCCTCTCGATTGTTCCACCCTTCCGGAAGAATTCAAGTATTTTTTCCCGATCTCGGTAATTCAGATTTTTTGTGATCAATGGCCTGGGAGGGGCTACCCTGGGCGGTCTCCTTGTCAAAGCCCTGTGTGCCCTCTCAACGGCAAACCCCTGGGTCAGTGCCCCTCTGGTTATCTCCTGCAATAACATGGTTTCCACGTATTCCGGTGGGTTAGGCACTTCCATTCCTTCTGGCAATCCAGCGATGCAGATGTTATTGCGTCTGGCGCGTCCTTCTGCTTCCTCCGCTCTGTTCTCCAGATTGCCTACTCGCTGTACCAGGGCATGGAGTTCCGATCTGTGGGCGGCGCATTCCGCCGTGTTTGGGGCCATCTCTTTTTCTAGGTTTCCAGTGCGCTCCGCAAGCGTTCTCACATCTTGTCAGTAAGTTCACTTCTTCCTGGACCGCTCCAACTTTAAGGTCCAGTGCTACTTTCAGTTCGTTCATAGCAAGGCTCAGTTTAGTCTCCCAGGTGACTTTCAGTTCCGCAATCGCCGCCAGCACCTCCTGGATTGTGCCCGGAGCCTCCTCCATCACATTGGTGGTTTTGTCCTTACTCCTGACTCCCTCCGCCCCAGGAGATGTCCTGGCATAGGCATCCAGCGTGGGCTGCTTGCTCTTTGGTCTTAGAACTTTGTTAGACATTGTGCTGTATCAACTATGTGTGAGCCAACACAGCCGCCTCTCGTGTGAGGGTCTACGTGGTGTTGTGCTATTCCTGATGTTTAGGGCCTGCTTCGACCGTGTTGGGGATGCTCTCCTGCTATCTGCTGCACTCTTGAAATGGGCTGTGTCCTCCCACATGCTTGCACCCGTTCAGTGTTATTCCGCTGGCCCCCTGGTAGTCGGGCGCTTTCGCTATTTCCACCCCCTTCTACGCCGGGACCCAAGCGGGCTCCACAGCCATCTGGCCCATAGTCTTGTCTCTGGTGCTTTTGTCCAGCCCTGTGCTGGTACAAGCTCTGTTCTACCCCATTCGATTGGTGGTGGGGTCTCACAGAGCTCAGATCTTGTCCAGGCGGCTTATGTTGAGCCTCGGTCCCGTGCAAATGGCTCTGCAGCTAAAGTGCCCCTTTTTTTTGTTTTTTTTTTCCCCCCTTTTTTGCCACCCTGTGTTCTTTTGCAGCACCAACTCATCTGCTGCGGGTGGTGCACCGTGTAGGGAACTCGTGCTCAGTAGCGCACTTTTGGGCTACCTCAGCCGCTTTTCAGTCCTATTGTGTGCCACCGAGGGGCCCTGCCGGGCCCCACCCTTGGGGCGCATACACCATCCAACTGAGCCTCAATGTCCGGGGAGGTTTCCTTTCCTGGCCTCTCTGCACCCTTCTCTGTTGCGTCCGGTTCCGACCCGGCCTGCCGGGGGATTTCGTCATCTGGCTCCGGCTCCACAGGGGCTGGCACCTTCTGGCTTACCCAGCACCCCCAGGCTCAAACTCTGCGTGGGCCCCCGCTCTGTCGGGCGTCACGTGTTCTATTTTCGGTGCTCGGTGAGCACTGTCAGTCGCTGTGCCGCGCAGTGCCTGGTATCGGCAGCAATGCCAGGGGCAAACTGTGTTAGCCCTCCATCCCACCCCGGCTTGCTTGATCCCAGAAGGAGCCGGCCCTCCTCTCCTTGTGTGGCCCCCCCAGCTCCAACACCGCGGGGGTTCTGACTTTGCCGGGCACCGCAGGGACCAACCACACAACCCAACACCGTGTGCCGTGACGGCGACGCAGCCAGGGGCGATCTGCTTCCACCTCCCGCAACGTCCCGCAAGCGACGCAGGCCGGGTCCACCCGTCACCTCTGTCGCAGTCTCAGACACCGGTGACCTTCATTTGGCCCGACAGGCCCCTTCCAGCGGGTCCCAGTATGATTTGTTCACGGCCGGGCTTCCACGCAGACAATGAGGCCGTAGCGGGTGTATCCCCGGCACCATTCGCCTCCATACGCCTCCATACGCGGCTGCGACACTGTGGTCAGTTTATGTTTATGACCCTTTGTGTGCAGTCCGCCATTTTGGCCGTCCTCCAGTCTCGGGTGCCTGGCTTCCTTCTTGCGGCCACGGCTCTCCTCGTTTATAGCTGATCAGCCTTGCGCTGCTGTCAGAATGTGCCCTGGACCTTCACACGTCCCAGGGTGTGCTGCCAGCATGCTTTTTCGTCCGCATTCTCCATTTTTCAGGATCAGTGGTGGATCAACGGGAGCTCCCGAAGAGCACGTCCCTTCACGTAGCCATCAAGCCATGCCCCCTCCGTGTCGTTATCATTCGTCTTCTATTAAGGACCTTTGGGTCTCTTCTGGGACCGTTGCAAGTAGTCATCATTTCGTGTCAGCTGCTGGTCCAGCTGTCTCAATGGGTACTGCGTTGCTCATGGTTGTTTGGTTATAGGCACTTCAACAGGTATTGCTTTTCCGATGGGCACTGGGCAGAGCCCTAGTGCTGCTCTCTGTTGGTTTATTTGCTCCTTATATGTCACATATCTCGGTGTGACTGTTCCTGGTACTTCAAAATGGGAGACTGGAGTGCAGGCCATATCTGGGACCTCCTCTACAAGGTCTTCTGAATGTTCTGATTCTCTTATATGCAAATCGCTATTTATGCATTTTTTTACCGCATATCGATTTTTACAAGTTGTTCAAACGCCGGGCAAAGAAAGTCTTTATCTACAGTTCTAAAATCTCTGCTGGCACAGTCAATATTATATTTTGTAGTTCTTTTTTTTTCTTTCTTCGTCGTGTCACTTGTGGTCTGTTCTGTGAGGTTTTTCTGTTTGTTGTGTTGTTTTTAGGTTATATTTCACAATTATGTCTCTTCCGATTTCGTTAAAACATGTTGCATGATTTGTGCTACCGCTATCACCCATTAAGTTCTTTCTCCACTCATCAGCCGCATCCACCTGGCTTCTTCCTCATATAAAAGTGTTGCAGAAATGTGGTGAAGAGGAAAAATCCGAGTGGCCCTTCCCTCCTGAAGGGGCCCCTAACCGGAAGAAGCACTCCTGACAGGACAACTATCGACTATCAGAGATTTCATCCAGTCCCACTGCTCCCAACGCAAGCTCGCATCATGATAGACATCCAGTCATCTGCTCAATCAAGCCAGCAATGGCAAGAGTCTTAGCCAATGCAACCAAACGACAACCATGACCATGCTGGAGACGACTATATGGACCAACTCGATTGATGTCCCAACAGCCCATGTTGCAGGTCGTTAGAGACTCCATGACGCCATAGCCACGTTAGACAAGAATCACATGTGCAATAGGCACAACCGGGACACTCATACACCAATCCACATGAAGAATATACGCGTACATTTCTATTAGCTGGAGGACAATGACACACATTATGTCTGCACGTTTGTTATTTTTTCATATAGACCCGCTATCGCAGCACAGAAACGCAAGATGCCAGTAGAGCTTGTGTATATGCTTGTAGATGCTACTCGCTAGTATGGATGGGCAGGAGCACTCAAAGGACCTGACCACTCATTGCATGCTTTTAATCCTGAGCAATCATATTGGAAGAATAACCAAACTTTAGGTAGGCCTCAGATCAATCCAGCACACAAGACTCCTGTTGCAGAGATCTCGACACTGCAAGCTGCTGAGCGAGCAGAATCGCTGTGGCAGGTACTGACACCCCCAAGGCCATAATGTTGCAACTTGACATTCTTCACTCACGGTACCACGATGTGCTGGGCAACAGAGCAGGACATCTCAAGCTAAAATACAAAGCAAATCGAAGTAATTAGACTTCCTCAGCGGTCTCCTCACACATGATCTGGCCGACCTGACATGGTGCGAAGACCCAGAAACTGGGAAGATGCAGCAGTCCCACGTCTGAGACTGAACCTTGCCACATAATTGCAACAATCCACCTACAATATGCGCTGGGACTGGACTGCTCTCATGGCATTTGCAAAGACCTCATTGTTACACACTGTCACATAGTTATATCTTGTTGATACATAGTATACGAGAGCAGGTGTCTTGCAGGCTGGCAACAACAGTAGTTCCAGGCTTGGGGGCTCGAAGCCTGACCAATCAGCACACCGGGGGATAGAGGCTGGGGGCCGGAATCTCCAGCCAATCATTATGGCTTCTAATGTAACAATTGTCAGGTAGCAACTTTTAAGGATGAACCGAGTGTATCACCTGACCCTGCGACCACCAATAACACTGAACCACATACTTCCCTATACTGGACCTACCACTCTGGGAACCAACCCAAGGTGGCGTTAGGTTCGGGGAAGGATTTCGGTAAATGACGGCGATTGTGACGCCACAAATATACAAAAGAGCCTGCGAGCCTGAATTTGCCGAGACTTGCTCGGATGAAACTTGATGCCCTGTATGTTGTCCCTGCTCGTTTGATATAATAAAACGGCAGTTAACCTTTGCTCCTTGTGTGGCCCTCGGCTTCTTTCAGACATTGGAGGGAGTTAGGGCCCTTCGTGAGCTGGATGTCCGCGGACCTTAGGTACGGCTCTGCCGACCCCAGAATCTCCCCTAACAGTGGCGATTTAGATACCCCAATCTGATGTTTTGAGTTCCTCGGCATGACACTAAGAGGTGTTTTATTGTTTTGATTTGTTCTTGATTTTTGTAGTAACTACACTTGTTCGAGGGAGAGAGGCCTCTTACTGCCAATATTTTGTTTGTCTCTAAAAGGTTTAGACAGGCTCTTAAAAAGATGTTTCTTAGACCTCTATTCGGGAACTTCTTCATATATTCTTGGGTTTGATTTAGTTTCTTAGTGTTGATTTGAAGATGGGTTGTCAACTTGTTTTTTGCCGCTGTCTCTAAAGTGTGAATCCAGTCAAGTTGTTCCATTTTCTTTTTGACCTTTGTTGGATTCTGTATCAGTTCCTCCTCTGAGCTTTGTATCCCTGCATGTTTCCCATGATTTTTCTGCGCCCACATGTTGAGCATTTTGCAATGGCCTCCAGCTATTTCTACATTGATCAGATTCAAAATCTCAGGACGTCTTGGCAGAAGTATCTTCCTGTACAGCATTATGCTGTTTCGGTCGATCGTCGCCTGAAGAGACAGCAGGCTTAGTTGTTTCCGAATCAATACCATTGGAGTTGATTTTGACAAGTTTAGTACTTTTCTCCAGAAGTATCCTTGGAGTTAAAGCCATATTTTTGGTGAAAAATATGGCATTGCTTCTACTCCGTATGTCAAAGATGGAATAACCTTTGCTTTGTAGAAGTTCATTGCTGGAGTCAAAGAAAAACTGCCAAACTTTTTGTCGACTGCTCTTGTTTGAGATGTTAATTTCCTTGTTTTTTCAAACAGGACTCGTTGCATTGCTGCTTCAGTGCTGGTATTTATGTATTTATTTTATTACGCATTTATTTCAGTGCACAAACCCCAGAGGTATCAAGGCCCTAGTTACATGAAGTGCATAGTCCTTTAGAGAAGTGCAAGAATACGCTTATTGGTTACAGAAAAAAAGGTGATTGTGTGCAGACTGGTGAAGCCTCACCTCATGGTGGGGAAGGTTACATCAAGTATGCAAGTACAAAGATAGGTAAAATGCACCATTGGTATGGGTGCACAGATTGGGAAAGCCTCACCTGTTGAGGGGGCTACATCAAGTATGCAAGTACAAAGATAGGTAAAATGCACCATTGGTATGGGTGCACAGATTGGGAAAGCCTCACCTGTTGAGGGGGCTACATCAAGTATGCAAGTACAAAGATAGGTAAAATGCACCATTGGTATGGGTGCACGGATTGGGAAAGCTCCACCTCATGGTGAGGGGGGCTACATCAAGTATGCAAGTTCAAAGGTAGGTAAAATGCGCCATTGGTATGGGTGCACGGATTGGGAAAGCCTCACCTGTTGAGGGGGCTACATCAAGTATGCAAGTACAAAGATAGGTAAAATGCACCATTGGTATGGGTGCACGGATTGGGAAAGCTCCACCTCATGGTTAGGGGGGCTACATCAAGTATGCAAGTTCAAAGATAGGTAGAATGCACCATTGGTATGGGTGCACGGATTGGGAAAGCTCCACCTCATGGTTAGGGGGGCTACATCAAGTATGCAAGTTCAAAGATAGGTAAAATGCACCATTGGTATGGGTGCACGGATTGGGAAAGCTCCACCTCATGGTTAGGGGGGCTACATCAAGTATGCAAGTTCAAAGATAGGTAAAATGCACCATTGGTATGGGTGCACAGATTGGGAAAGCCTCACCTGTTGAGGGGGCTACATCAAGTATGCAAGTACAAAGATAGGTAAAATGCACCATTGGTATGGGTGCACGGATTGGGAAAGCTCCACCTCATGGTGAGGGGGGCTACATCAAGTATGCAAGTTCAAAGGTAGGTAAAATGCGCCATTGGTATGGGTGCACGGATTGGGAAAGCCTCACCTGTTGAGGGGGCTACATCAAGTATGCAAGTACAAAGATAGGTAAAATGCACCATTGGTATGGGTGCACGGATTGGGAAAGCTCCACCTCATGGTTAGGGGGGCTACATCAAGTATGCAAGTTCAAAGATAGGTAGAATGCACCATTGGTATGGGTGCACGGATTGGGAAAGCTCCACCTCATGGTTAGGGGGGCTACATCAAGTATGCAAGTTCAAAGATAGGTAAAATGCACCATTGGTATGGGTGCACGGATTGGGAAAGCTCCACCTCATGGTTAGGGGGGCTACATCAAGTATGCAAGTTCAAAGATAGGTAAAATGCACCATTGGTATGGGTGCACAGATTGGGAGAGCCTCACCTGCAGGTGCGGGTACAAACATCGGGTGTGCAGTAGTAAGTCCAAGTACAGTAAGGGCTGATCATTGGCATCGATGCAGTGTGGCGTAAAGCTAGTACGTAGCTGTCAGCAAGAAAATAAATCATGACCACAACTAAATTGCCTTTGGAAATTACTGTATTGTATCAGAGAATAAATATCATTCGGCAAAGCAAGAATCACAAGCACAATACAATCAGCTAAACTTTTACTGTGAGCGGTTTAGGGTAATACCTCCCAGTGCAAGGGACGCAGCTAGCCAACCCAAAAAATAAAATGGCTATAGCGCACCAACAAACGGTTATACCCTACGCAACTTAAACCCTGCTACGTAGAGAAGTTCCAGGGTGAAGAGTTCTGCTTTAGTGGTAAGGGGATCGAAACCATGCAGCTGCAGGATGGCGAGAGGGGAGAGCGGGTATAGAAGGGGAGAGTGCAGTTGAACAGAAGTAAGCAGAGTCGGGTGCCCTTGGCCGCCATTGCCCGACAGAGCCAGACAGGTAAATTAGAGAAAAAAGCCTTAAACCGAGGTTGTTAACGGGGCTGGCGAAGACTGCCGGCTCCAGGAAGGATGTGAACAATGAGGCAGAGGTGGCCAATGATAGTGCAGTGGAAGCGGGACAATAAAGGGGTTGCTGTAGATGGTGTTGGTTGGTTGTCGCAGGAGTGCAGGCGGCCATTTTTGCAGGTCTTAGGTAGTTACATGGACAAAGCCCAAGTGGGCTTACCAGTAGCCCGCAAGCAGCATGTAATGATTCATGCATGCACTCCGGTGCCGCAATGTTGTAGATGTCTGGCCGACAGAGAAGTTCTGTCTGTCAGAGTGTTCTTGTATGTACCTGGAATGATGGGTTTTGCTCTGTTGGTTCCCATGTTCAGTGGAGCATATGTGGTGGGCCTCTACATAAGGTTGAAGTTTAGTTTGTTGAATAAGCGGCTGTTTTTTGAGGGGGTTGGAGGTTTTTGTTAGCTAGATTAAGTTTTCTTTTCATGTGGCAACATTAGTTTGGCTACAGAGGCGGTCAAGAGGAAGGTGCTGACATTGATATGATAGATATGATTGATTATTTGTAACGTGCTTAATACTCAGAGGTTTCCAAGCGTGGACACAGGGATCAAACCTGTGTTGCTCCATGTCGACTTGCTTCCGAGGCGAGCGGGTTGCCGCTGAGCTATCCTCCCGAGACTTAGTTTGGGGAGTTTGGCTACATGGGCAGTGAAGAGGAAGGGTGCCAGCATTATTTTGGCGTGTTTGGCTATATTGGCATTGAAGAGGAAGGGTGCCAGCATTAGTTTGGAGATTTTGTCTACATTGGCGGTGAAGAGGAAGGGTGCCAGCATTAGTTTGGAGATTTTGGCTACATTTATGGTGAAGAGGAAGGGTGCCAGCATTAGTTTGGAGTGTTTGGCTACACTGGCAGTGAAGAGGAAGGGTGCCAGCATTAGTTTGGAGCGTTTGGCTACATTGGCGGTAAAGAGGAAGGGTGCCAGCATTAGTTTGGAGATTTTGGCTCCATTGGCGGTCAAAAGTAAGGGTGCCAGCATGCAACTCAGCTTCAGGACATCACTATTTTCGATTTTCTGCTTGCAGGCTCTGCCCCCTCCGCACAACGGACTATGGTCTAATTTTTCGGCGGGACTTTGCGCGGCATTAGCAATAGCTCGGGATTTATGCCATTTCAATGGAGGTTGTTCCACCGAAAATCCCAACAAACGTTATGGAACGCAGAGCTACAGCAAAGCAGGTACAGCACATATGGCCACTAAACTTGATACAGCATTCAATCAAATGGATAATGTGTTACCAAAACCACTCGTAGAGCTCCCTGGCACAACCTCAACCACAACCCCCCCCTCCCCCCAACACCCCTCCCCACTCCGGAAGGTCCAAGAGAAGGGCGGCCTGGGTACCCAAGATTTCAGAAGTGTGCAAGAGACAGGAAGCAAAAAGTACCTTTCCTGTCAAGAAGAGAAATAGGTCTATAGAAATCTAGCTCTTAGGTGTGCTCCTTTCTATGCATTGATATGGTTGGGTTCTCCAGCAGTAGTTCAGGATATTTTCCTTAACAAACTATGTATTAGATAGATTGCTTGATTGAACAGCCAATCAATCGGAGGCAGATTTAGACATATCGACGGACACCCTGTCTATTACGTGGACTTAATATTTGTATTATTATTTTGTATTATTATGGTATTAATTGAGCGCAGACCTAGCTTTGAGAAGCAATGGAGCACTTTACAGGGGTATACAACAATACAGATACTGAACGAAGCACTTTACTGAGGTGTACAACAGTACACATGTATAATGGAGTGCTTTTCATAGGTAACAGAACAGACATACAGCGAGGTTTGGATACAGAGGGGCACAGAGGAGGGGTACAGGGTGGAGGGGAGGACAGGGGCGGACAGTGTCCAGCGAGTCACATGGTATGGGGAGTGACATGATGAACTAGGTGTTGAGGAGGAGAGACTCCTTGAAGAAGTGGGTCTTGAGTTATTTTCTGAAGTGTAGGAGAGCGGGGGCACGTCTGATTGTGACGGAGAGGAGGTTCCATAGTCTTGGGGCGTAGGAAGAGAAGGCTTGTTTTCTGGTCCTTTCCTTTTTTTCAGTGGTAGATTGCAAGTCTGCACGTGTCCTGGCATCTGGTGGTGCACTGTCCACCGGAGATACTGAGTTTCTCCGCAAGGGAGCTGGGTGACCTTACGGGCGAATGCCTTACTGATGATGCAGCAAGTCTTGAAGATGATTTGTGTGTGCAGTGGGAGCCAGTGAAGGTCGATGAGGGGTGGGGTGATGTGGTCGTGTCTGCGTAGACCCTTGATGAGGCGTGCTGCCACATGTAGGACTGTTTAGGAGCTAAATAGTGTGTACCTGTGTTATAAATAGATGTTAAATTGTTCTTACAGTAGACATCACTATCTTTCCCATTAAAGGATTGGGGTTGCAGGAAGTAGCTTTATGGAGCCTTAACCCTGGGCCACTGTCTCTCACAATAGTCGTCTATGCTGATTAAGGGCTAACTGTTGAATCCCAGACCCACAATGGCATCTGTAATTGGATTTAAGGGAGCATTAGGTGCTGTTTTCATTAACTTCCGAAGCGGTGGTGCAAAATAGGATGCTATGTCTACTGTTAAGACCCACAGGATTTTAAATGTCTTCTGCATGTTCCCTGATGTGCCACTTTCCCGAACACACTGCGTTAATGTCACATGCTATCTCTGTATGAAACTAATTGGCCTGGCGAGTCTAAAGTAGCTTCTGGTTACTGTTGATATCAAGCTAGCCAGGCTCTTCTATGCTACAAGCAGGAGCTAAATACCACCCAGCAATTTCAAACCATGTTTTTGTTTGGTAACTTGAATAGTCTTTCCATCCAAACAGAAAAATAATCCAAGTGAGTTTCACAAGTTTTAATCTGGTGATCTAGTTCAATAGAAATGCCTCTTAGCAAAATGGGTTCAGGTGTTAGCAACCCTGTTATCTAATGAATGCCTCGTCCCACTGCAGAGTGAATGTTGCCTGTGTTTGAGAGGGTGACGTGTGTGAAATGGTGGCTTTCGAGTCTGGGTACAATGAAGAAATCAGACCCGGGCCAGTATTCGACAGTGATGCATAAGAAATCTATGCTGGTCAGGCATTCGCGTGGAAAGTGCTGGCTTATCAGAACCATAGCTTCCATTTGAATAAATAAAGCCTCTTTTTTGGGGGGGAGGGGGAGGGGCGAAGCTCCCTGCTCTCTCCATTCGTTTTAGTGTCCCACCAGATGGCAGGTAGGGCATAATCAAAAGTATCAGGGATACGTTGATCCATATTGTCGAATTTGGCATTCAAGTCCTCAGTTAAACGAAATTAAAAACTCTTTGGTGATCTTTCTACGTATTTTGTTGAATTGGCTTAAGTAGTGTTGCCATGTATGGTGGCAAATACATATAGTTTACTACAAGAGGAACTGACAGCGTGTATCCTCTGTTGACACTGCCTAGTATAGGGTGCATTTGGGGAACATAACAGAATGTACCTTTCTAAACCCCTATATTATGTTAGGCTACTGGATCTCACATAGAAGCACTTCTGACATGTACATGGTCTCTTGCCACTTTGAGTCCTTTACAGTGAAACTAATTTTAAGGATACAACATGATTTTAGTTTTAAATGTCTTCTACTTGCGAGTGCACATTTACAGGATATTTTGGAGATTAATGCCTATCATTTGATTCCCCTTTTTATCCTAGTTTCAATTCAGACTATTTCTGCCAATCGGAAGAACATTGATCGGAATAATTATAAAATTTGGTGGAACGCTGTATGTAATATTTATAGGCTGGAGAGAAAAAGTGCTTCCACCCCCAAAACAAAAAATGTGATGATTGGAAGGTTTTGAATTCATCTGAACCAGTGGCATTGCTCTGCACCACCTTCCACACCACCATTTGTTTGCCTGTCTGCACCATTGCAAAAGGGGTCCAACTATATGCAAATCAGTCAGGTACTGCCACCAATGGGAACAGCCCTGCCGGACTGCTAGGTCAGGTCCTCTCTGCACAGAAGCACAAGCAACCCCAGACATGTTTCACCTTGTTAGACCTTCTCAGAAGGTGCAGCTTGGTTCCATAGGGCGCAGTGAGCATGGGACCCGCGTCTGGGCTTACCCTCTCTCACATAGGGAGACAAACTAAACCCAAAAACAGTTCGGGCAGGGCTGCTCCCATTGGTGGCTGGACTCCTTTTGCAATGGCACAGATGGGCTAAAAAAACAGTGGGGTGGAAGGTTGCCAAGAGCAATGCAAGTGGTTCAGATTCATTGGAAACATTCCACCCATCACTTTTGGGGTTTTAGTGTTGTTCTCCCCTATTCTTGTTCACAAAGATGAATTGTAATGGAATTTGTTCCTTAGCTTTTTTTAATCTAATGTTGCTCCTAATTTATAATGTACAGTCTTTGTGGTATTCTGTTCCTATCTCCCCCCTTATGAATGTGTCTGTTTTTTCTCTCTGTTTTTACATGTCTTCTTATACCCTATCTTTAAAAGGGGTTGTTTTGTATCAAATTACACATGTATACCTGGCTTTCAAGTATTCTCATTTCCGATATTTGGATCAATATGTATCAATTGTTATATGATCACTTACTAGACCCACTAACTATTATAGGGGTATTGAATTTCTCAACTAAAATATTTTCACCAAGAGGGTGCACCCATTCCTCAGCACTGAATCCAGAGGGGGGGGAGTAGACATACCCAATCACATTATACAAAGCTCATTAGGATGCAGCTGGGAGCGCGGCACACCATCACACACAAGCAACAACCAAACAATAGATTTAAGGAAGACACCCAATGACATACCAAACGACCAACTGAGAGATAGCCATAATAGGAGGACACAAAGACCGAATACCTAGGCTGACCAAGGCGGAAGTACTAGGACGACTCATCAGTAGCATCCTGGCCCTGAACCACTCCAACCTCCAACAGACCAATGTCACAATAGACAGCAAGGGAATAGGGAACACCCAACCTCAGCTCCCACACCACAGGGAGAGATATTAAAAATACCCTATCACATTATACAATGCTCACTAGGATACAGTCGGGACCATGCCACACCATCACACACTTCGGTCAGACGGCCATTCAGAAATAAGCAACAACCCCACCTACAGGAATACAACTCAAATGGAACAAGAAGTATTAGAACCAGGATACAGACCCCACTAACCCAACTTTCAAATCTCTGCATACCCAACTCACCCAAAACTCACACAACCATCTCTCACCCAGCAATCCGCACACACTTTACCACACTGCATCAACAACATACAAAAAGCACATAAAATGCACCTAAAGCACACAAGGTCTCGCCCGGTCCGACACTCGCACCAAAGCTCAGCGCACGGTGCATACCGAACTGAAGCCACCATCAGCACACCACATCTCCTACTCTCCTACTCTCCTACTCCCCTTCCACTTGACTAACCCTACCTGCCCTCCTTCTTGTTTAGAGATCCCCCATAGTGTCTGGGCACCAATTCCATTGGTGACGGTGCGCTATATAAGTACCTTTAACATAACCAAAAAAAGAAGAGAAGTGTATGGTCGGGTCCTTAGTAGAAGGTGATGCAAGGTATGTGGTCAAGTGATGTAAGGTATATGGTCAAGTGATGTAAGGTATATGGTAAAGTGATGTAAGGTATATGGTCAAGTGATGTAAGGTATATGGTCAAGTGATGTAAGGTATATGGTAAAGTGATGTAAGGTATATGGTCAAGTGATGTAAGGTATATGGTAAAGTGATGCAAGGTATGTGGTAAAGTGATTCAAGGTATGTGGTAAAGTGATTCAAGGTATGTGGTAAAGTGATGCAAGGTATGTGGTAAAGTGATGTAAGGTATATGGTAAAGTGATGCAGGGTATATGGTAAAGTGAGGCAGGGTATGTGGTAAAGTGATGCAAGGTACGTGGTAAAGTGATGCAAGGTACGTGGTAAAGTGATGCAAGGTACGTGGTAAAGTGATGTAAGGTACATCGTAAAGTGATGCAAGGTATATGGTAAAGTGATGCAAGGTATATGGTAAAGTGATGTAAGGTATATGGTAAAGTGATGTAAGGTATATGGTAAAGTGATGCAAGGTATATGGTAAAGTGATGCAAGGTACATGGTAAAGTGATGCAAGGTATATGGTAAAGTGATGTAAGGTACATTGTAAAGTGATGCAAGGTATATGGTAAAGTGATGCAAGTATGTGGTAAAGTGATGCAAGGTATATCTTAGTGATGCAGGGTATATCTTAGTGATTCAAGGTATATGGTAAAGTGATTCAAGGTATGTGGTAAAGTGATGCAAGGTATGTGGTAAAGTGATGCAACGTATGGTAAAGTGATGCAAGGTATGTGGTAAAGTGATGCAAGGTATATCTTAGTGATGCAGGGTATATCTTAGTGATTCAAGGTATGTGGTAAAGTGATGCAAGGTATGTGGTAAAGTGATGCAAGGTATGTGGTAAAGTGATGCAAGGTATATCTTAGTGATGCAGGGTATATCTTAGTGATTCAAGGTATATGGTAAAGTGATTCAAGGTATGTGGTAAAGTGATGCAAGGTATGTGGTAAAGTGATGCAAGGTGTGTGGTAAAGTGATGCAAGGTGTGTGGTAAAGTAATGCAAGGTGTGTGGTAAAGTGATGCAAGGTATGTGGTAAAGTGATGCGTGGTAAAGTGATGCAAGGTGTGTGGTAAAGTGATGCAAGGTGTGTGGTAAAGTGATGTAAAGTGATTCTATTTTTTTTTTATTTAAAGCCCGGGGCATCAAGGTGCTGTTACAGGAATATGTCTTAGTTGCGTATTTCTAACGCGCTTAATACCCTGAGGTTTCTACGCACGGAGCCAGGGATCGAACCTGTGTTGCTTCGTGTTGTGATATTTAATGCTGCTAGGTATCAAAGAACCTCACCCCGGCCGGGGTGGGCAAAAGCATGGGTTGGTTTTGGCATGTTGCTCAGTGTGCAGTGTGATGGTCAAGGAGAAGAGGAGGGTGCAGAGTGTGCTAGGGAACCGTCTATGTTGCAAAGGTCGAGCGGCATAGTCCAGAGAGTTGACGCCAGTTTAGGAATACTTTGTGTCGGTTCGTGACTGTAGTTAGTTGATCACGGAATAAAAATGCAGACCTCGTAATACGTGGCGAACACAGCATGACGCTGCAGGCATCATGTTATGTCACAAACATTACATAAGCCTCTAAACCTTACATTGCAGGGCATAATACCGCATAGCCCGCCAAAATGGGCCTAACATTGCACCTATGAAAGAGCAAGGGAGGACAGAGGTTCTGTGGCCAGGGCAATAATGCGACGCGTCCCTGAGGCCCTGATTCACAGAACGTTTTTAATGGGGTTTTGCCATTATAAAAGGCTTCTGTGATTTAGGGCCCAAGTGTGAGTTAACCACATATGGGGGCGGAAGTACAAGCTGCGTTTATGCACTAACACTTTCACACATTAGGGAAGACTCCGAAGTCTTCAAGCGCCTTTCCTGGGTCCCTGGCATTGCTTGGTCACCTGGCTGGCTTGGGTTGAAGGTAGCTTGCCCTAGGTAGGTCCAAGCCTCACCATGCAGAGCAGGCAGGCACCCCTGACAAAGAATGCGCACCAGCTGTGGGGGTTCCCTTTTCTGCGGCTCATGCAATTGGTAAAGGCGAGACCAACCACAAGACCTCTGGCGGCAAAGGCTGCAATGCTTCAGGGTAATCAGGGAAGGACGAGCCCTGCAGAGACCAAGGGTTGGTAGTAAGTGTATTGTGAATGTGCTCGCGGTGGTCCGCGGTAGGGTTGAAAGGTAAATATGGTGCCGGCGGTGAAAATGGTGGTGATGGTGGTCATGGTACAGTGGAAGCGGTGAGTGTAGTGTGAATAAGGGGTCGGTGAAGGTGTTTGCAGTGCGAATGTTGGGGAGAGTTTGTGGTGTGGAGACTGGGGGGGGTTTGTTTTGTGAGTGTGGCAATGGTGATTGCAATTTGAGCGTCGTGGTGAGGACTGTGCTACAAATGTGGTGGCAGCGAAATCTGTATCATGCCGTGACAGTGCATATGTGGCATCATGCTGTATTGAAAGGTTGTGTGAGTGTGTGCACTGCGTGTGTGTGCGCGCGCGTTTGTTTTTAAGTGTTATGTGGCTCCAGGGACGGCATCATGGCCTTTCAACTTTTTCAGTTGAAAGAGGCCACAAGCATCAGGGCCCCCAGCAACTGTCACAATGTTGCCAGTCAACAGTCTTACAACACGGCCATACAGTCCTTTCTATATTACTTTGGTTCTGGGGCTTTAAATGTGTGTTTAGCAGAGCTCACGTTGCAAGCTGCCTTTCAGGCCACACAGAAGTGGTATCATCTCGTTGACTTTTAACACTGATTCCTCAACATGAGACACTTGCTGACAAAGAAGGATTCACAGCTTTTCAGTGGGCATTTAAGGCCTGATTCGCAGAACATTTTCCTATGGGATTGCCCCATTATAAAACGCGTCTGTGAATTAGGCCCTTAGTGTTTCAGCTCCCTGCTGGCTGGCCGTTTCGTGATAAACAGTGGTTATTAACCACCTGCTGTATTTCTTTGTCTCCATTATAATGGATGCACCCCAAGTGTGCCTCAGACTGTTTTCCACTCTAAGCAAGAGAGGCCCCCCAACCGTCATGTTGAAATGGGCCCCCTCACATCTTCAGCCAGACCCATGTGGCTGTGTTTGGCATGGTTTTTTGAGGTTGAAGTGTGCATTTGTGGTGTTGGTGCGTGTGCTGCGGTGCGTGTGGCTGTGTTGTGTGTTTGCGTTGTGTGGTTTTGTGTGTTTTGGATGCGCGTACAATGTGCGATAGGGGAGGGGCCCATTTCTGAGCTCTTATGAGCAGTGTGATAGCTATGTGATAGAGGGGAGGTGGAGAGGTTGGGGCTAAGCTGGGGAGGGGAGATGTGTGTGATTGGGTAAGAATGTAAGATGCGGGGGAATCAAGCTGAGCACTAGCACTGCGTGAATGTGAATAATATAAGTTTTAACTCACACCGAGGTCCTCGAACAATATAAGCAGTTTTTAACCAACCTCTGCTCTTGGCTAATCCAGAGAACACTAAAGTAGTTGAATTGTTTCCGCTGGTTATTAACGAATTGACGAATGGACGATGTGCTAATGACAGAGCGTTTTCTCCCATGATCGCCACTAGAGGGCGGCAGAGATCCACGAGCATCACCTTTTAGCAGGGCCGCACTTCTTTTTTGGCAGCAGTATGTTTTTTTTAAGCTAGGCCCTGTGGGTTTTCATATTTCCGGTCTCACTGTTCCCAACATTGCTTCTAACCCCCTGGCTGGCCCTCTGCACCCAACATGTGTCCTCACCGCAACGTCCTGCTTGCAACACCTGTACAGAAGGACGCGCAGGGAGTAATCCATCTCCCGGTGGGTAGTGACATCTCTACTTATCCTTCGACTGCAGATCTGAACTATCCGTACAGCATTATTCATAAGGAAGATGAAAACCCGCGTTTGCTTGAACTGACTGCCTATATATCTACGCTGCACAACATACGTCAACATATTTACTTATTGGGATTTTATGAAGTACTGCATCCACGAGCAGGCCACATCAAAGTGCCAACAGGGTATGACTTCATCAGCAGGTGCTCTATACGTAATTCTATTAGGATATCTCTGCATTGGGAGCTGAGCACGCCGACAGCCATTCATCCCTTATACCCCAACGGAGAAAATTGAGTAACTGAAGTCACAGCAAATTTATCCTCAGATCCCAAGCGTGGAGCTGTCTGGATCAGCGTATATGGTTTAATGTTAAAACCATTTTTACTGTTATGGTGTTTTGAAAAATAAAACGATCACCAAGTCAAATGTGCATTATGTACTTCTTGATCCAAGCGTACCACTTTTTTAAATCATAGGCACAGATCTGTGGTCATTCTTATGTTGCTAAAATGTTCTGTGATTTTAATGAAAGCAGCCAGAAACCCTCATTTGTGCTATTTGTACCCTTCCTAGTTCCCATAGGGTATTTTGAAAGAGTCCAATAGGAGTGAAGCAGACTGCCCATCTTGGAACGATAACTTTCTGTCAGAAAGTAATTTAAATGGTTATTTTAGGGTTTGATAGTGTTCTTTGTTCAGTAAGAAAAGGGTGACTTTCTTATTATAACCAAAATATATACTGGAATTGATCATCAGAAATTAACATACAATGTTAGTACAATTACATATCTTCCTTTTTTTAACAGCTGCTTTTGCAAAAAACAAAGGCCCCTTCCCTAGCCTCCCCTGCTGGGGTGATTCTAACAAACACATGCCTGGCAACGTGACTGTCACCCACATAGCAGGAACAGAGGCATAGGAAAACAGAGCAAGAAAAAGAGTGCAGAGAGATAGAGAGCAAGAGAGACAGAGACTACGAGAGAGAGTGGTATATATGTGCACATATAGACACACCACTAATGCATGTGGTGACATATAATGTTATCAGGAACAGATGTGTTGGAATATGACTGAAACAGAAGAGGTTGGGAGATCAGATGTTTGGGGGAGAAAGGAGACGGGAGGGGGATAAGGGAAGTCAGAACATGGGCAGGAAAGGATGGGCGACAATGGAAGGTTTATCATGGTGGCAGGAGAAAAGGGGTTCCAGATTGACCCTACAGCCAGAAAACCATACCCCATTGATAGGCAGAGGTCTGTGCTGCACCCCACCCCGGAGGGGAACTAAATACTTGCATGAGTCCCGAGTAAGGAGAGTGGCATGGCGAGCCAATATAGGAACTGGATGATGAGAGAGGACAGGGGGTAAGAAGAGTGTGGGTCAGGGGTGAACACGTCGGAAAGAGAGTTTTGCTAGAGCGAGGGCAAGAGGTGGCAGAGCAGGACTGCACATAACCCTTCCCTACCAGACAGACTTCCATGCCGCCCTTCACTATGGTCGCTTGTCTGTCCTTCTTTGTTTCCCCTCCCATGGCACACTTTACAATAATAACGCTAAATAAATAAACAAATCAGAATTGCAAAGAAAGGAGAGAGGATGAAGGAAGAAAAAGTAGAACAGTCGGTTCATCAGGACACGAAGGTTGGCATTCAATGGTAAGGCAAGGAAAGGGAGGGATAGAGAGAGCCTGGAGCCTGGCCAATGGGTGAGACCTAGGCACGCGGTTAGCGAACGATGGATGAGGAGCGAGTAAGGATGGGAGGGAGGAGTCAGGGAAATGAGAAATGGAGGAAACCTGAGTAGAGTGTCGTGACATATGAGACGTCCAGTATGAGAAGGAGGAGAGGACAATGGCAGAACGTAGACGAAATTAAGTGGGGACGAGAGGGGGCTGATGGTAAGAGACAGAAAGGAAACACTGAGGAGGGAGAGTGGGCAGCATGGGGTGGGGAAGTTGGACACCAGTGAGGACCGAGTACGAGAGAAAGGAGGAGGGTGAGCTGAATCCTGAGCAGGCAGAATATATTCGGGGGCCCATTTCAAAAATGATGTTTTGGGGGGCTGCTTGGCCGACAGCTGGGAAAATCTGCCTACATATGATAGTAACGGAGAAACACTGATCTTGTATTGTTTAAGGTTTTTAAATGTAGAAGGGAAGTGTACAATGGCAAATAGGTGTTTTGGGCACAAACAGTTTCAGTTGGTGCAGTTTGGGTCTGTGGAGCACATATCCCATCCCACAATCGATATGCAGTAAGGAAGCATGGACTCAATGCAACTTCAATAATGGACCTTGTTGGGTGGGGGAAGGCAGCTTCCAGGTACATAGCTTATAATAGCAACTATTCTTCTTAATACAAATTGCAATGTGTGATTTCCCTGGTTGCATCAGTGAGTTTGTAAAACATGAACCCTGCCAATAATCTTCACGCAAGTTCACGGATGCACACCAAAAGCTGAAAGCAGAGTGAAATACATCCGTGATTAGCTACAATCTTTTGGGGATGCCGGTTTTTGGGTAGCAAATGAGCAGTTAAACTGGCAATGCGGTTTGTGAAGATTGTTGCTTCCTTAGTGAACACATACATAGAATCATTGTGAGGAATTCGACCATCCGCACGGGGAGAGTGTGCTCGCCTGGGCTTTTTGATTTTTTTGATACATGAAAATGAATGATGGGAGATCAGCCTCCAGGGAGGACACAGCCTACAGCCCCCATCCTCCCCTGTCATGTCCAGCGGGAATGTCACAGCCAAGGGTACATCAAAGCATCTCCAGATGGGGGAAGGCACACCTTCCTTCAGCCATGGGCAGCCTAATTAAAATATCAAAAGCTCCATGGATCTGCTTTCCCATTGTCTAATCCAGCTGGTGGCAGTGCATACTAATGAGAAATGATTGAGCAAGACTTGAAGTGGCCTGGTTTCCAGAACAGACAACAGGAAGGCAGGCTAATACCCCTGTGGTATGCAATGTGTCACTTGAAGCAAGTTCCCACTCCTCTGTATGAAAGGCAGTGAATGACATTTCTGAGTCCATCGGTTACCGTAGGTACCCCTGCAGAAAGGAACCCCTTCAGAGGGGAGAAATATGTGATTGGCTGGAGACGGGAATTCTGCTCTCACCACATACTTCAAGGGAGACCTGCACTTTAATCAAGAGTCACAGAGGGCTCAGTTAACCAGAGAGACACTTTGATCTACAACAGACAGGAAGATGGGTGGGACTTAGGTATATGATGTCACCCTTACCTTTGTCTGTTGCAGAGCACTCTGGCCCTGACCTCATGCATAACAGAAGATTATTGGTGGTGACTGGTGACCCAGAATTGGTTCATTAAGGTAGGCTTAGCCTGCACCAATCACTGGGGCCCATTTGGCTTTAAAGGAGGACTGAACCCCTCACTTAGCAGATCATCCGACGACTTCAAAAGAAGTAATAAGGACTCATTTGGACCCAGACTGAAGGTACAGTCTGCCTTACATCTTCTGCCAGTGAAGGAAGGCCAGGAGTTCCAAGAGGGAAGCAAGATCCCTCCTCTAAACACCTCCCACGGAACAGAGGGAGATACCTGACTCAGAGAACCCATCAGCAGCTCCAGAACCAGTACCCAGCCGGCACACAGCATGCCCTGCTAGGTTCTGCAGGCAAGCTTCCTAGGTGGTAAGTGCCAGAGAGTATCTGAACAAAGTACAAGGCTGGTGCCTGCCAACACTCTCCTAAGCTTGGGGCCATCCACCTTGAAAGGATGACACAAGCCCTGCGAAGAAGCTAGAAGAAGTGCCACGCAAGCATCAACCAGCGTCCACCTTTTAAGGACATTTTTGCGACAGTCGAGCCCTCGAACGTCAACCGGCTGCACCGCTGACTGTTGTCACGCCGCAGTTGCCAGAGCTGTCCGAGACGCCTCAACCAGCACTCCAGATCCACCAACCAGCACTCCAGATCCGCCAACCAACACAGAGACAATGATTCTTGACCCCGAGCAGCCGTGTAGGCCATCATGCAGCTATATGTCCAGCCTCGTTTGCCGAACGTCCTGCCGTCTGATACCCGTAGCTGTCTCCTGTCATGAACTCTGTCTTAGGAGCTGCTGAGCACCCTGGAACCATCTTGACGCTGTCGATCATCAAGAACGTCTGAAGCACCAGGTACATTGTGGTCCTGCCCCCCTGGTCCTTCTCGAAGGCCCCTAGAGACAGTTATGACCCTTTGCCCCTTGGTGCTGAAACAAAATATCCTTGAAAAGCAAGACTGATTACTTTACCAACTACCCTCCTGTCAGTATCCAGAGTGCATCCCTTTCCTTCGTGAAACTGTCTGTCCTCTCTGTTCCTTTACAGGTTGGGTTGTATTTTGTAGTGTGCTAGAACTGACTGTTGTAGTAATAATAAGGTAGATATTTTTATACAACCTTGACTGGACAGTCCCTTTTATCATTGGGGGGTTATTGTATTTTTGCAGTGTTGTACCTAACCAATGATCCGCGACCTTGCGGAAATAAGCCTGCCGTTCCGTCCATCTTACCAAAAATTGGACAAGGAGGTTTATAACTGACTTGTGTTCTAATCTGTTTGGATACCTTTAGGTTTACTAGAGGTGTGTGGCTGATTGATGGTTTACAAACCAAAAATGCATCCCTGGACCACTGGTGCCCCGGAAGTTGATTTGTCACAATCATCTCCACCTCTGGCTTCATAAAGTGGCAAAATCCTAGAGACAGGAATGGATGAATTGGCTGAATAGCTACAGATTATCGAGGGCCATTTTGTAGGCCTTCGCATGGTAGAACAAAGAAAGCCAGCCAGTGAGATGCTGAAACATTAAGTGGTTCGTTGACTAAGCCACATGGGTCAACAAGTGTAGGGGCTCATTTTAATTCAAAACAATGAAAGGCCTCGAAGAGTCGCCCAGAGGAATCGAGAAATGGGGACAGAAAAAGGAACGGGTGGAGAAAGAGAAGGACAGGTGGATGAAGAGGGCTAGGGAAAGAAAGGGTAGCAAGGCAAAGAGAGATTCATGAAGACAAAACATAACACAGGTGGGGAAGAAAGACAGGTTTTAAATTGGAGTATTTAAGAAAATATGAAGGGGTGATGGCAGGACGAGGCACATACAGAGATCATATGTATACATTGATTTTAGCGTTCTTACAAAGCATTCATGTCGCCCGTAGGTTTCTGAGGTGCACGGTATGGTGTGCGGAGGAGCCACTACATTCTTAGGAACTTGCCGGAGACGAGAAGTTTCAAAGCGACCAACGTCTGGTTCTGCATGGATTATATGTGCAAGTAGTCCGTTTTCAGACCCCTGTGTTCTTCATAAGATGTGGGTTACTACCATGGGCAGTGCCAGCTCCTGGCTTTCAAGGGGTTAATCCCGCCCCCATTGAGGGGGTTGCATGGAGAAAGCAGCATGTGCTGTGACTCGCAGCCTGGGGCCCTGTTTGGAAAGAGCTTGTCAAATTTCATATCTGGGAGAGCCGAGTATTTACGTTTAAACAATCAATACCGTAGCAGCAGCAGCAACAGCAGCAGCAGCAGGAACAGCAGCAGCAGCAACAGCAGCAGCAGCAAACGTACAGAGGCAGAGGGGAAACCAAAAGCCGGAGCCGGCGATATCAATATACCCACTATGTTGAAGCCAAAGGCCTAACTGCTGGGCTCTGCTGTCAGATGGACCCACCTCCAAAGATCCGCCTCTCTAAGTGAAACTACACAGCCTCTGCATTGGGGTGAACGATGCATCTAATGGGCATTATGGCTACTCAGACTCCTGGGCTCTGAGGACCGGTGGGGGGAGGGTCAACAGTCCAGGTGGTTAATGGCTCCACTTATGTCCAGCTTTCAGCACTGTCCTCTACCCCGCCGCCCCCCCCCCCCCCAAACCTCTGAGGCTGGCTCCGGTGGAGTAACTTTGCTGAAAATGTTGGGGGGGACATTACATCTGAAAAAAAGGTGCCCCAGCCAAATGAATGGGGACAAAATGGTGTGCCATGAAAGTTGGGGGGACAAACACCCCTGTGCCCCCCTAAAATTTAAGCCCATGCCTGGCTCTGCCTCTGGTTAATGCCTTTGTAACTCATTTCATCTTACAGAATGTACTTTTTGGGACATGCTCACAAACATTAACATTTCATAACGTTAACAACCACCTCCGCAAAAAAATAAAAATAAAAAGTAGGACGGAAAAAGGCATAAATGTCGGTTATGTCTAGTGGGAGTCAATGAGAGGTGGCGGGGCTATGGATAGAACCACCTTCCTTTAAAGTCTTCTTGATTGATCAGCACGGATCCGTCCATGAGGGGGGATAGAAGGTCGGGGTTCCGCAGAAAGGGGCCTTGACTCTGAGCGTTCTAACCCAAAACATTTACACCTCATAGAATGACAGGACCATTTGTTTTGCACACCTTCCGCGACTGGTTGCTTTACTCGCAGGTCTGAGGGCTTTGAATACCGATCATTCGATTATCAGACGTCAATGCGGCAGTGGTAGAAGTGTGTCAATGAGGCAGTGGTAGAAGTGTGCCAAAAACTCCTGCGGTGAATGGGAGATGTGGGCGGGAGCAAGTTGCAACACGTGTTTCAACTGCTTGTGCCCAAAACACCTATTTGCCATTGTACACTTCCCTTCTGCATTTAAAAACCCTTAAACAATACAAGATCAATGCTTCTCTGTTGCTATCATATGTAGGCAGATTTCCCCAGCTGTCGGACAAGCAGCCCCCCAAAACATTATTTTGAGATGGGCCATGTTGACAGCCTAGTGGGTGAAACAGATATGCATAGGGAGGTAAAGTGAAGAGGTATGCTTTAACTTCAAACTCGCAGGCCAGGTGTGACTTTCACACCGGAAGTTAAGAGATACGTTTTCTGCCACAGCAATATGAGTCATTACTCAAATATTCTCTCTCTCTCCTCTCTCTCTCTCTCTCTCTCTCTCTCTCTCTCTCTCTCATGTTCAAGCATTTGCACGTGAACCAAGAGACGGGAGTAGCCCAGCTTTTGGGATAGCTGCACTCGAACACACAGCCATCATGGCCCAATTGTTGGGATTTGGTTGGAGTGGAATGAAGCAGTATGTTTTAGCCTGCTCTGTAGTGTTTTCGTTTGGTGGGAGAGCCTCTCCTTTTGGCCCCCCCCCACCCCGGTATTGACTTTAGTGGATATTTATGCTCCCTTAACACGGCTCCTGGAGAGGTGGGGTGAGTGGGGGCTGTCACAGGTGCAGGTTCACCTTTCTGGGGTGCACAAGGTGTTTTGTTATACGCATGCTCCTTTCTTTGGTGATGGTTCACTTGGTGGGCTTTCATTGCTGAGATTTTGGTTTCATTCTAAATTTACATGGCTATGTAACCTGTTTTGTTTAGCATATTTTAATAGTTTGGTAATCTTTCACATCCACAGTGCTCCATACCCTTGGGGTCCTGAAGAAGGTGGGAAATCCCCACTCTGCCGAAACGTCTATAAAAGCATCTCCAAACATTCGGAAATACATTAGTTGCTTTTAAGGGGCAATTGAGATGTGCACTAGGACATAGACCTGGGATGTGCCTATTGGCCTTCTGCAGTTTGATCTTCCCTTAGCCATTAGTCCTTAGATTAGGACAAGAATATGGGGTTTGATTTCTATTAGGGATTATCTGGACAGGAACAGTAAAAGAATAACTCATTTTGGTTTATGCTTTCTGTTTTTGGGTATTGCTTTCATGTGTATATGGTATATTTGTACTATGTTGCTTTCATAATTTTTTTGTCAGGTTTTCTTTTTTGTATTAGTGATTTGTATTAGTGATTTATGTCTCTAATGAATTGGATTATTAATTTGTTCAACAATAATAAATTAAATTTACGATTCAGCCAATGTATGTGGTATCAATTGATTTCACTAAGCCTACAAATGAATTTTGCTTCATTTATTGTACAGATAAATTGCTTTAAGAATAATTAGGTTCGTGAATGGACCTGTTGGGAATGATCTTCCCTGTATTAACTTTTTTTTAAAAACAGTTCCAGAATGGTGAACGTGGTTGTTAAAAGCAGTGGAGTGTTCACAGTAAAAAATATAAGTAGTGATACTCCATTTCCAATTGCTCCTGCTCATTTGCCCTCTGCAATACACAGCTTTCAGCCCGGTGGAGGTGTAGTCAGATCTTCTAGGGCCAAAGATGAGCATTCTCTCGACTTGATCGATGATTTGTGCACAGACCTGTGTTGAAGCTATTGCCGGATTTTCCAGGAGACTCTGATTTGTACCCCTCCCGGAAGTCTTTCAAGGATAGCAACATTCGCCATATTGCTACTCTCAACTTTCGCTCACCTGCCATACACTCCTCTGACATCTGCCACCTCCTGGAAGAACTTGACCTCAATGTCCTCGTTCTCACCGAGACATGGTTCACGGCCAGTTCTGTCACAAGCTTTGACACTCTCTTCCAAAAGGCTACAAGATCCTCTCCGTGCCCAGATCCACCCGTACCAGAGGAGGTGTAGCCCTGATCTTCCCGGAGTGGATTCCTGCCTCTGTCATTCCTACTCAGGCCTACTCCTCTTTTGAATGCCTCGTCTGCAGGCTCTCTCTCTCCTGGCCATTCCCTTACTGTGGCTACCATCTATCGGCCACCTGGTCAGATCTCCTCCTTCCTCTGTGAGTGGGCGGACCTCTCCTCCTCCCTCCTGGCCTCAACCAGTCAACTCCTCCTGGAGACTTTAACATCCACCTGGATGCTTCCTGTCCTTCCTCTGACTCTTTCGCGACCTCTGTGACTCTCTCGCACTCTCTATCCTCCCCTCTGGCCTGACTCACTCTGCAGGGCACACTCTGGATGTTCTGATCTCTTCAGACCTTCCCCTTTCTACCCCTCTCACCTCTCCTCTCTCCTGGAGTGATCACTTTCTCCTTTCCTCCCATCTCACCCTCTCTACCCCTCAGGCCAAGCCAACCCCAGTACTGCCACCTACCTTCTCGGTCATCCGACCTATGAAGCGTGTGTCAGTTGATGCTTTCACCTCCACTTTCTCATCCCCCTCCCACTTTGGCTGACTCACACCCTGACACAGCCCTTTCCATGCTCCAATCTGCTATATCTGATACTCTTGATGTTCTGGCCCCTGTCATGAGGATCAGCTTGAAGCCCAAAGCCAAGTGCAACTCCTGGTACGACTCAGACCTCGTCACCATCGAATGCAAGTGCAGGGTGACTGAGAGGAAATGGCGTGCTTCTGGTACATCAACTGACAAACTGGCCTGTCGCCAGCTCCAAAGGCAATACCGGCTCTCTGTCTGCACCAAGAAGAGATCCCGCATCCAAGCCTGCATCTCTGCTGCTTCCAACAACTCGGCCAGACTCTTTAAAATCTGCAAGGAGCTGGCCAATCCTGCTGCAGTCTCTACCTCTCCTGCCTCCTCCCAGGCCCTCTGCACGGCCCTGGCTTCTCATTTCATCTCTAAAACACAGGACATCCTGTCCTCTCTCTCTTCCTCACTCTCTCCTCCCTCTACTCTCTGCTCTTCTTCTGACCCCTCTTTGCTCCCCCTCCCTCCTTCTCTGCCTTTCCCTGTTCTCCCCAGATGAGGTTTCTAGACCAGTCTGATCTATGAAAGTCTCATCAAAACAGATTCTCCCCTGTTCTCCAAAATCATCAAGTATCACATTGACACCCTGGCCCCTGCTCCGGCTGATTTCTGCAACCACTCCTTCACCACTGCAGTCTTCCCTTCACCCCTGAAGCACTCTCTTGTGCACCCTCTTCTTAAGAAACCCTCAGCCGACCCCTCCTGCCTGGCTAACTATCGTCCGATCTCCATCACTTCTTTCCTGGGAAAACCTTTGGAAAAGCTGGCCATCTCCCAGCTTAATCTTCACATCTGTTGGTTGCCTCCATGACCATCAGTCTGGCTTCAGAGCTGCCAGAAGCATGGAAACTGCTCTACTGAACATTCATGAAGACCTGCTCTCCAACCTCGATTCTAATACCCCCTCTGTCCTCATCTTACTTGATCTCTCTTCTGCCTTTGACACGATCAACCATGCCATTCTGCTCAACCATCTGCGTGATAACCTGGGTATCACCGATCAGGCCCTGGCTTAGCTGACTTTTTTCCTCTCCGATCGACCCTCCCAGGTCCAACTTGGGTCCTTCCTCTCCTCTATCCCTCTCTCTACCTGTGGTGTTCCCCAGGGGTATAACCTCTCTCCCTGGCTGTTCAACCAATACTTGGCACTTCTTGCCCACCGCATGGCTGCTCTCTGCCCCAACTTTCAGTGCTATGCGGATGACACTCAGCTCATTTTCAGGCCCCCTTCTGCAACCTCTTCTCTTATTTCTGACTGTCTGTCTTCTATTCAGGAGTGGTGTGCCACCAATGATCTCTGCCTTAATGCCAGTAAGACTGAGATTGTCCTCATTGGCACACCTGCTCCCTCCTTTCCTTCACTCTCTGGCCAGCCTCTCTTGGCCCTCTTCCTGCTCCCACCTGTGAGGCTAAAAACCTCGGGGTCATCTTCGACTCCACAATCTCCTTCTCTCCTCACATCTCTGACGTCTCTAAGACATCACACTACCAGCTGCGACTCCTCAGAGGTATTCTTCATTTTCTCTCCTTTCCCCAGAAGCTCATTGTCTCCAGAGCTCTGGTTCTCTCAAGGCTGGACTACTGCAACAGTTGCTTCCTAAATCTGCTTGCTTCCACTCTCTGCCCTCTGCAACTCATCCAAAACAGGACTGCGAGACTTGTCCTTGGCCTCAAGCCCAGGGATCGTATCTCTCCAGGACTGAAATCTCTGCACCGGCTCCCAGTGGCTGCGGGGATTAAGTTCAAATCCATCTACATTGTCCACAAGGACGTCTGTGGTCTGTGGCCTCAATACCTTCAACTCTCTCTTCGTAAATATCTTCCTTCTCGAGCTCTTCGTTCCTCCGCCTCCAACTTCCTCAGGGCCAGTTGCTTCTCCAAGCAATGATTTGGTGGAAGATCTCTTCCCTCGACTGGGGCCTCCCTCTGGAACAGCCTCCCTGAAACTTGAGGAGAACCATCTCTGGTTCCGGAAGCATCTCAAGACCTTCCTCTTTGCTTCTGCTTTCTCTCTTCCTCTCTCATGCTGAACTCCTGGTTCAAATTCAAACTGCACTGGTCATCTAGCTACTCTCTGATCTCAGGCCCAGGTCCCCTCCCCGCCAGTTGCACTTCTGCACTGACTGCCCCGCTGGCAACCCTTGCACTCAGGGTCTGTTTCTGTTTCTGTATGCCTACAGCCCCCTACAGCACTTGACACTTGATGTCTGCACTTACCTGTGCACTTTCCACCAGCTGGCCTCACTTTATTTGTATTTATTTGTTTTATTTGTTTTACTGTGTGTTCCCATGTACTGCACTGCCCCCTCCCCTTTTTCGCTTGCACTCGTCCCCTCCCCTGCACTTGCGCAATCTCTGTCACCTGGCCGAGTAAGATCATTGTCTGTCTTCCCATTGTTCCCGCTCCCTTGCCTCGTCGCGCCTTGAAACACTGGTGTATAGGCATGTTATAAATGCCATATCATATTGTATCATATATCATATCATGACCATTGCAAAGATTACCGCACCCCAGTCAGACAGGAGCTGTAAAGGAAAGAACCCCCTCCAGTGACCAAGGTTCCAGGTGAAACAAGGCTTAGGTGATTTTTCGATAAAACACACAAGGAACATAACTTTTTTGGTGCTGCCACTTCATATCTTGAAGGCTAATCAACTGGAATCTCTATGAGGCTTCTAGGACCGATGACCAAGAATTCCATTTTAGGAGCATTCAGCCGGCACCAATTTTGGTTTATCAACTATAAATGAGGGCACGCCAGTCTGCCATTTGCAGACAGTTCCTGGTTCCCTTTGCCCTTTATGGTGTCTCGGAGTAGAAATAGAGTACACATGATAGCCGAAAACATGATTGTTTGTAGAATCCTCATCTATGGAGACATCTACACCCAAATGAGGGCAGGCGCGAGGGCCGAACCCAGGGGTACTCCACATATGATGTGGAAGATTTGTTGAAATCGTGGAATTGAATCAAGCAATGCTCTTTCTAGCCCATGGCTTCTGATAGTGAGCGGTTCGCCTCTGCGATTAGGAAGAGCAGCTTCAGTGCCACGTCCGCATGGAAGTCAGATGGACATACTCAGACGAGGTTCTGCCAGGAAGGAGAGAAGGTGGCCAGAACCACAGATTCACTCGTGCCAGCCAAGCAAGGGGTAAATAGATCTGAGTTCTCTTTTTTTCTGAGGAGATGGTGTAGGCCATGCTTGATCTGCTCGATCTGTTGTGGGACAAACCCATCACTGAGGGAATCCTTTAAGGGGCATGGCGGTGAAGGCAGCGAGATGGCGGTGAAGGCAGCGAGAGTTGGCAGTACACGTTGCCCCTTAGACTTTAGAGAGAAGACAGAGGAAGAGTAGCTGCTGTGGACTAGCAACCAGGAGGCCAGAGGGGATAGCTTGCACCCACGCGGCCTCCACGGGGCCTCCACGGCGAAGGTGCCAGGACATTATAGAGCAGCCTGGGATCTGTTTGGCCAGCGTCTGCCTTCCTTGGAGCTGTCAGTCGGGCCCTGCACTTGGTAGAAGAGCCAGCCACACTTCGAGCAGGACGCCAGGGTGGCAAGTTATTCTTTTACCCTCTTTGTTTCCACAGTGCCCCTCTAATTGGCAGCAGTTTTATGAATTTATTAAACGCAAAAATTGAGTGTCTGGTCCGGCAAAATCGTGATCTTTTAGATAGAATGGAACAAGAAACTTGGAAGTCCTAACATCGTAGGCATGAGTACGACGACCTGAATCGACACACATGCGTCTAGATGATTGTGCTTTATTGATCTATTTGGATTTTGATGACGTCTGATAATTTTTAGTTTTATGTTTTTTGTTTGTATGTTTTTATTTTTCCGTGTTCTTTTGCTATTTTTGATTTGCTAAAAAAATGGTCATGTACAATTTAAATGCAAATATTTTTTTTGTTTTAATTATAATAATTGCTGTGGTACACATACAAATAGTGTGGGAGTGGCCCTTTCTTCTGCAAAGTATGAGCACCTCTTAACTGTTAACGTTGATTGTTTGATGAACAAATGTGCACGTTTTGCCAACAGTCTTTGCCAAACAGTAACTAGCAGAGGGGAGGGCCTTTATTACTAAAGCTATTTTGGGGTTCGCCTAAGTCTTGGCCTTCATAAGACCTTTGGGGAGAGTCCTCGGAGCTCCATCGTTGACCAGTTGCATGGGGTAAAGTAATCCCCCATTCCTGGATTTCAGGCTCATATCATATTTCATTCTGATACTTGCAGCCCAGCATGTACAATATGAACATGAATATTATGCTGTAGTATTTATAAAACATGAAACCCCCTCCGACCCCACCAAGAGTGTCCTGCATGTTTATGGATGCACACCAAAAGCTGGAAGCAGGTTGAAACACATTCATGATTAGTTAAAATCTCTTGGGGAGGCCTGTTTTGGGTAGACAATTGGCATTTAAACTGGCCCAGCAGTTAGTTTGCGAAGATTGATGCTTCCTTAGTAAATACATACATACCACCATCCCCACCTCTGGCTTCATGAAATGGCAAAATCCTAGAGACAGGAATGGATGAAGGGGCTGAGTAGCTGCAGATTATCAAGGCAATTGTTTTAGGCCTTTGCACAGCAGAACAAAGAAAGGCAGCCAGTGAGTATGTATATTGTGCTCCACTTCCATTTGCATGACCTACAGTGGGTCTGAAAGAGAGTGGGGAGTCAGTTAGCTTTTTGACGAGTGAGGGCACATGGAAGATAGCTTTGCTGTTGTGTTGATGCATGCGGACCAGAGCTACCCTGAGCTCTGTGTGTGGGGCAATTTCTAAGTGTTCTGGATCAGGAGTTTAGGGGCATTTGTGTCTGATGCGGAGTCTCATGACCCTGTGGTGCTGGAAGGCTTTAGCCGGAGTTGTGGCATGGAAGTTGTTTGTAAGGAGTCATGTACTGAGGAGTGATGTCTGTTGGGAGAGGGGCTCTATTGCCATGTGTGGGTGTCTTATCTTACTGTATGTGCATTTGTTTATTTAAATGTTGAATTCGAGCGTGTCAATGTGTTACTCGAAGACCCCGATGGGCAGGTTGACGAGGGGTGCTGCCAATCTTGAGGCCCATGAAGCAGATCATACCATGGCCTGGTGCCCTCCTTGTGCTCCGGTCACTGGTCTCTGCAGACGGCACCCATTTCACTATCTCAAACCTTGACACCCCTCCCTCTCAATAGGCAATACGGATCTGGGAACAGGCAGATGAAGGGAGGGGAAATCTGCAGACTCCAACCATTTCCATAAGTGAAGTGCTGAGGATTATGGGAGGCTTGAATGTTTGGTTCAGAGAAAGGGCTGCCCGAGGGATGAAACCCCCAGTGCCCATTTCACCTTGCAAAATAAGGTTTGCTAAAAACACCAGGATTTACTGAACATGAATTTAGAGTGATGTCTGCCTATATTTAAGAAATAAGAGTGAGAATGAAGTAGTGATGTTAGGTTGGACTAGTGGGCAACGGTATGTCTGCATTTCTAGCTTCGGTGAGCTATAGGCTCGTCTGCCCATCCTCTGGGATTGGCCAGGAGTTTCTAGGCTGTCACGCTCTTCTCCAGGTTAGAGCTGGAAATGTCTGGGCTCTATCGCTCAAACCCGCAGCCTTCATAGGCTAAAACAGCAGTGATCAGAGCATCCCCACAATAAAGCACTCCAACCCCCCTCCACAATCTATCGCTCGAATCCGCAGCCTTCATAAGCCAAAACAGCAGTGATCAGAGCATCCCCACAATAAACCACTCCAACCCCCTCCACAATCGATCGCTCGAACCCGCAGCCTTCATACGCCAAAGCAGCAGTGACCAGAGCGTCCCCACAATAAACCACTCCAACCCCCTCCACAATCTATCGCTCAAACCCGCAGCCTTCATACGCCAAAACAGCCGTGATCAGAGCGTCCCCACAATAAACCACTCCAACCCCCTCCACAATCTATCACTGGAATCCGCAGCCTTCATAAGCCTAAACATCAGTGACTAGGGCAACCCCGCAATAAACCACTCCAACCCCCCTCCAGAATCTATCACTCAAACCCGCAGCCTTCATAAGCCAACACAGCAGTGACTAGGGGAAACCCTGCAATAAACCACTCCAACCCCCCGCCAGAATCTATCACTTGAACCCGCACCCTTCATAAAAACCAAAACCGTAGTGAACTTCACAATCTATTACTCGAACCTGCAGCCTTCATAAGCCAAAATAGCTGTGGTCAGAGCATCCCCACAATAAACCAATCCCACCCCCTCCACAATCTATCGCTCGAACCCACAGCCTTCATACGCCAAAGCAGCAGTGACCAGAGCGTCCCACAATAAACCACTCCCACCCCCTCCACAATCTATCACTCGAACCCGCAGCCTTCATGCGCCAAAACAGCAGTGACCAGAGCGTCTCCATAATAAACCACTCCAGACCCCCTCCACAATCTATCACTCGAACCCACAGCCTTCATACGCCCAAACAACCGTGATCAGAGCATCCCCACAATAAACCACTCCAACCCCTCCACAATCTATCACTTGAACCGCAGCCTCATAAGACAAAACAGCAGTGACCAGGGCAACCCTGCAATAAACCACTCCAACCCCCTCCATAATCTATCACTCGAACAAGCACCCTTCATAAAAACCAAAACCGCAGTGAACTTCACAATCTATCACTCGAACCTGCAGCCTTCATAAGACAAAATAGCAGTGATCAGAGCGTCCCCACAATGAACCACTCCCACCCCCCCTCCACAATCTATCACTCAAACCTGCAGCCTTCATAAGCCAAAGCAGCAGTGATCAGAGCGTCCCCACAATGAACCACTCCCACCCCCCCTCCACAATCTATCACTCGAACCCGCAGCCTTGATAATTCAAAACTGCAGTGATCAGAGCATCCCCACAATAAACCACTCCAACCTTTCACAATCTATCATTCGAACCCGCAGCCTTGATAATCCAAAACAGCAGTGATCAGAGCATCCCAATAAACCATTCCAACCCCCTCCACAATCTATCACTCGAACCCAAGGCCTTCATACGGCAAAGCAGCAGTGACCACAGCTTCCCCACAATAAATCACTTCAACCCCCTTCCACAATCTATCACTCGAACCCGCAGCCATGATAATCCAAAACAGCAGTGATCAGAGGGTCCCCACAATAAACCACTCCAACCTCCTCCACAATCTATCACTTGAACCCGCAACCTTCATAAGCCAAAACAGCCATGATCAGAGCATCCCCAAAATAAACCACTCCAACCCCCCTCCACACCTCTTTCTTATGAGCAAAGCATATAAATGGGATGCTCGTTTGTCTCCGGCAAGAGCCTAATAAGTGTTATTGTGGCGAGTAAAGAGAGCTGAGCTGAGGGGTACATTTACTTCTGAAAGCCCACATGAAGCTACTCAGTCGGTGCTCCTCCCTTTCTCTTTCTCTCTCTCTCTCGCTTTCTCTCTCTCTTAGATCATAACAAGCAGCATAGCATGCTTCACCTTTGTGCAGCAAGCTGTGGCTTCCCAGATAGGTGTGCGCTTTAGGAATCTCATAGCTACATCCATGCAAGCCTGTGCCAAGACAGGGTGGGAGGGTGAAAGAAGCCATCATACCTTTTCTGTTTCGCATGTTACTTTAAAAATGTATAGATTTGTCAAGCTGGTTTTTTAGGATTAGCTACTTTCCAAGTATTACATGGAGTATTCTTGAAACTCAAACATGAACCCATAGTTGAGCCAACTCGACCTGGGACCTCATGTGGTAAAGTCTGTGAGCTGAAGACTGGTCTCAAATCCCAGGTCACCCCCCTTAACTAAAGTGTGTGATCCTGTGCAAGCTATTGGATCTCACAATGTGTTAAATGTGAGAGTTCTAATGTGGACTATTTAAGACCTGTTTTTGCACCGAATAGAAAATGAACTAACAATTAAACAGAGGTGAATCGTTACTTTTAATTATGAACTAAACAGCAACGTTTATGTGTATCCACGTGTGTGTATACAGAATTATTTAACTTGGTGCTGGGCAGGGGTGTTGCTAGGTCTGATAAAGATCAGGGGCTAAGGTAATGTCGGGACTGGCGGGACTCGGGGCTAGCTATAGCCTTTTGGTTGTAGTCCCTGAGCTTCGATCTGGGGCTACAACCAGTGGTGGAAATGGCAAAAATGTGGTGGGGGATCCGACAACACAAGGGTGGGGGAGGGGTTTGGCCGGATGGGGGGGCGGCGGTGACCGAGGGGCGTGGTCTAGAGGGGGCGGGGCTGGCTGTGGACATCCAGCAATTCTGGAATACATTAAAAAAAAGAAAAACAAGAGCCTCCGGCGCCAGCATTGCCTTTTACCGCCGGCTTTGGCACCGGTGTGTAATGCACAATGCTTGCTAAATGTAAATGAGTCGGGATCCTGACTCTGGCCGGATCCCGAGATCCGGCTCCATATCTGGTGCCGGATCTCGGATCCACCTAGAGCCGGCCCAATGACCAGCACTGGCTACAACCAAAAGACTAGCCCCCTCAGCCCCCCTAGCAACGCCTCTGGGGCAAGGGCGTAGTTAGGCGTGGGTGTCACGGCAGCAGAGATCACAGGCTTCTTGATGTTCAAATGCAGGCAGAGAGGGTGTCACTCCTTGTGATGCACTGAAGCTTAAACCTTGCCCCAAGTAGCTCAGAGACCAATGCCACATGTGCCTTATGCGCATAGGGGGTGAGCCCATCGAATAGGCGTAGGCCGCCACTGTGTCATGCATAATGTTTGCCATCTGCAAACCTGACAGGGAGCACTCTACTTGACATGCCACCTTGTGACTGCCAGCACAGACACCACTGCAGGCCACTTTTTTGAGACAAGGTGCCATCACAAATGAGGGCCTACAGGAGCCTTTGCCCCTGCTGGAACTAGGTGGTGCTGAACCTTGGCCCATTGGTAGGCATGAGGGCATGTGGATTAGAGGCTCTGCATGCACAGAGGAGTGCATGCTGGGGCGCCAAATCCTAGCTCTCATTGCTTTCTATGCGACCTACAGAGGCAGGACCTCTGGTTTCAGTTTGGGGAGTGGCAGAGCTGTAGGACATGGAGAGGACCAAGGAGGACGGACTAGGCAGTAAAACGCTCTGTTTAAATAGAAAATGTGTCGGACTGCATTTTTGTGAACATGTTTGTATGTGTGCACGTGCACGTGCGTGTGCGCATGCATTTGCTCAAGTGTATGTGCGCGCATGCGCGTGTATGTCTGCATATGTGTATGTGTGTTTATGCATGTGTGTGAGGGGTAAAAGTGCAGTTTGCAACCATTCGTGGGCTCTGTGAGCAATATGAAGTAGAACTGTGAGCAACGTAGGCATATATTGTTGAGACTGACTAGGTGGTTTGCTTTGGTTTGTAGGAGACTGAAGGGACGGCATCCAGCATATATTTTTGAGACAGAACACATGGTTTACTTTGGGCATTAAGACCAGAAAAAGGGGAGGCAATTTGATCATTTGTCTTGTGAGAGGGGCTATGGAAGGCATATATTCTTGAGATAGGCGTTGTGTTTTCTTTGGGCACTAGCAGCATGAGAATGTGCTTTACAGTGGCAGTGCCGGCATGTATAGTTGGGCACTCATCTAATTAAAACGTGATTTACAGTGGCAATGCAGGCATATATCGTTGAGACAGGCACGATGAGCTGCGTTGGGCAAAAGCAGAATGAAAAGGGAAGTGCACTGCAAATCTAGTTGACATGCCTCATTATTTGCTTTTGTTTCAATGTGTATAAATAGGGTGGAGGTAGTACTGGAATGATCTTTTGGGTTAAGGTTCAAAATAGCTAAAGAATTAACCTAAAAAATGTGCATCAAAATTAGCACACTTCAAAACAGCGAAAAAGAAACTGTAATGACTATGTATTTCCACGTGAAAGAAGCCTGCCTCCTTTCCCACGTTTTCATGACCATCATGTTGCAGGGGGCGATCTCCTGACCCACCCGTTCCCCAATATGCACTAACCTGGCATCTATTGGAGTATTTCACATGTTACCCTAAATAACCAAATGCATATTCTATGGGTTTTTACCCAATTTTTCTGAAATTTGTGCTGCAAACTACATGATTTGAACACACTATTTAAAACATGTTTTTCAGAGGAAGAATTCTCCAAGCTTGCCTTGGTGGGTTCAGGCTGCTTGCCCGGTGCTCAGACCAGTTTAGTGAAAAGTCTTAGGCCCTCAACACCAGCCACCAGGGCTCTAGGATTGGTGATGGCAGCCGGACGAGGGTACACACCACAAAATAAATTCTTGGTAGGCACAGAGCGAACAAGAATGATCAGTGACAGGAGCGAAGCAGGGTGGCAAGGTGGGCACTATAATCTTGGATGATTATCCAGCTTCATAAAAGCTTCCTGGTTTGTAAGAGGGAGCAAGCTTGTCATGATAGATGGGGAAGGGCGTTCCATGGAGAAAAGACCTGAAAATCGGTCCCTCCCCTTCACTGACCACACATTGGGAGACCCACACAACACTGTTCCACCCCAAAAATATAACTGTTTCCATCGCTTGCTGCACCCAAACCTACCTCTCCCAACATCTGCCATACCAGATAAGACGCTGGGTGAGGGTGGAAAGGAGGGAATGTGAAATTAACTAATGTGGGGTGGGAAATAACGAGAGGGGGAGAGAAACGAAGGGTGGTGGTCAACACATCATGGCGAAAGAGAAAAACTGGAAGGAAGAAGATGCCAAATGAGACAGGGAGGCTAAAAAGGAGAGGCCTGGGAGAGATAAAAGAGGAGATGGAGAATGCCTGGGAGGGAGAAGAGAAAGATGGCGGGGAGGGGGGCACAGGGAGGGAAGGGACTCGGGTGCCCGCAGGCTAGTCCCCGTACACCAGCTCGTAGCCTGGAGCTAGCCCTGGAAATAGGTTTTGCTGATTGATGCGTTCAGTATGCTCTCTCATGACTTATTGATGCTGTTTTGGTGGTGTGCGTGTTTCCTTGTCAGCAACAACTGCCTGTCACTCCTGGTGAGCCTGCGTTCCCGGAAGGCCGGGCACGTGTCATATTCAATGCCAGTGGCTCTTGGCTCTTGTTTTGATGGGGGTGCCATCAGGAGTTGGTTTGGGGGGAGGGAGGTGATATGGGTGTTGGGAGAGTGAAACAGGGTGGTGAAAGTCGTTTAAAACCTTGCATGCCCTTATGCAGGTTTGGAACCTACGTCACATGTCACAGGACTATGTTATATGGCATTTGTATAGCGCCTAAAGCCATTGGTATGGCCGCAAAGCACTGTGGGTGAATGACCTTGGAGGACCACAGTCCTAGGTATGAGAATTGAAAAGGGGATTTTAGAATGCATGTGTGCATTCTAGCAAGTGCTAAGGTAGGTAGGGGCAGCTAAGTCCCCGCTGACGACCCATGGAGATCTGGCTAGTTGCTCGGTGCTGTGATAGGCTTTTGGGAGAGTTTGCGAGTCCAGTACACTAATTATGTGACCAGCTGGACCTACCTTTTATCATGGGACTCAGCTGCATTCTAGTGGCAGAGGTGATTTACCTTATGAGGTCAAGTAGTGGATTATTGAAGCTGTATGCGGGTGAGAGGCTGTGCCCCGGGGGCTATGTTCCATTGAGATGGAGTGCTATAGGTACCAGAGAGTCATGGCTGATATCGAGTTGCGATGAGGGTATGAACATCGACTGGAATCCTTTCTGTGGGTGCTAGGTACTGTCTTGTCTCCACAAGTGAATCATCGGTGCCCCCACGGACCTGTCTGTGGGGGGGGGTGATAGTTCACCCAGGAGGTGGACTAGGTCTGTCAAGATGCAGAAGGGGATTACCAGGTCTGAGTGCCATCCGGAAGGTGAGGTGAACCTCCATGCGGCAGATGTTAAAAGGGATCTAGTTCCAGATGGTGGAAGCTTGGTCGGAGAAAGAGGATCCCCACATTCTGGTTTATTTATCAACTGGGATGAAAATGAGGAGAGCTGTGCCTGATCTCAGGTTTCAGGTGGGCCTGCAGGGTGTGAGCCTGTGTTGTAGATATTCTGGCACTGTGTTGTGCAGTGCACAGTGTGTGATACACATTGCCTTGAAGATGGATCGTCGTCCGATCTGCAGCCAGCGGAGGACACAAAGGGCAGGTGAGATTTGTTCTCTGGGGCCTAAGACAAGAAGGAGCCTAGCTGTATTGTTTTGTACCTGTTGGAGTTTTGTAAGTTGTGGTCCAGGGGCGCCCAGGTAGAGGGTGTTAGCAGAGTCTAGGCGAGAGAGCACGATGGCCGTGATCACAGGGGCTCTGTGTGGGTAGGTCAGGTAGGAGAAGGGGTGTTGGAGAATGCGTAGGTGTAGATAGCAGGATTTTGACACTGTGGCCATTGAAAGAGAATGGAGGCACCAATACATTTAGCAGGAACGGTCTTGGACATTCCACATGTTCTGAAAACCACCAACACAGTGCAGGCTGCACTTACAGCTCTAAATAACCTGCTCCAGAGATTGGGTCACAATCCCCCAGCGACCATGAATTTATACCTGATAGGCCCTGGAGGCTGGAGCCATCTGTGGGGGTTTGTGGTATGCAAGGGAAGCAAGGAGCGCTGTGCATAGGGGACCAGCGGTTACATGTAAGGCTGTGGAGGAGCAGGGATGGGTAGTGGGAGCAGGGGAGGTCCAGAGAGGGAGAGTGGGGATTGAGCAGTGTGATCAGTGAATGGAGAGATTTTATACACATCTCTCCTTTCACACTCTATATCAAAATCTTACCACTGCTTGTGTTTGTCTTTGAAGCCACCACTCTTTACTTTCCCTCCTTCCTCTTTTCATTCCACTACCCTACCCCATTGCCCGCCCCATCATCCTTTCCCACCTTTACATCACATCCATCCCATCCTCGCTCCTATCTCTCTCACTTTCCCACTTCATCACCACCTCCCACCCATCCTTGGGCCTCATTACAAGTATGGCAGAGAGGGAAAAAGTTGTCATTAACGGAATGAACACCAATGCTCCTGCTCCACCATACTACGAGTATGGCCCTAGAGTGGAGGATCTACCTCCAGCATAGTCCTGGAGGTGAACCTGCCAACTCTCTGCTGAAAAATCTGCAAAATTGTTGGAATTAACGCAGCAGAATTACTGCTGTGGTAATTCCACCAATAAGACCCACAGAGTCATATGGACTCATACAAAATGGAGATTTACACTGCCACCGCCACATGTAACTTGGCGGTAATTCCGCCAGACCAAGTGGCAGTAACAGTCTTCAGTTGGGCTATTCCGGCAGAATTATCAGCAGAATACCACCTGACTCGTAATGAGGCTCGTCTTTTAGCTGATCTCTATGCATTCCTAATAATCCCTGTTCACTTTTCTTCCTCACACATCCACTATGTGCAAATTGAGAACCAAAAATTAAGTTTTTATGACAAAATGTTAATGCACAACAGTGAAAGGGTATCTGTGGGTTACAAGCAGGAACACAAGAAATAAAACTGGAAGTATATCCTATATTTTGTTATTCACTATTTGAAATTTAAAAATCATGAAATGTAAAATAAACGTTATGCAAAATGTATTTAGAGATTGGACAATTTTAAAAATAAAAGGATACGTTTAGAATAGATTGAAAATATTATCTTAAAGATCCCGTATTGAAAGCCCCATCTAGGAAAAAAAGTAATGTTTTTTGATAATGTTTTGGACACATTTGGATTTTTCCATCTTTTAATTAAAAAAAAAAAAGGATGCCTAGGCTTATTGACTCCAGAAAATAAAGTGGAAAACAATCCTGCCTTATATTTCCCACCTTCTTTTCAATAAAAAAAGGGGTGAGTGTTGGTGGAGAGAGCATGGAAAGTCAATAATTGGGTGAGATTTTATTTTTTGGCCTAGACAACATATTTCACTGCTGTCTTTCATAGGTAGTAAGTAGTGGAAGGTTCTTGTGCTAGCAGAGAAAGGGCACAAGTGCAAAAAAGTTATGCTTTCAATGTATATTTGCATGGAGGCACTGTGTTCCCAATGCTAAAAGGGCATGAGCAGAGAAAGGGCACAAGATGGTCCGATAGCACAGCAAGTAGAGCGCTCGCTTTGACATATGTCCAGGTTCGAATACTGGCAGGGCCAAACTCAGCCTTTCATCCTTTGGAGGTCGATAAATGAGTCAGCGGTGATTCGCAGATTGTGAGTGTTAGCACATTGCCTTCTCACCTCTTGTATTCTCTGGTGTGTTAGCAAAGGGTTAGCAAGGTTCGCGTTCTATTGTTCATAGCTACACCGTGCACCACATCAGAGGATGTGCCCACAAAGGGGCACATTGCAGAAACTTTGCACCGGTAAAATCGCAATTTTCCACCATATTAGCACTAGAGTAAAAATTGCCCTTGTGCAAAAAAGTTATGCTCTCAATGTATATTTGCATGGAGGCACTATGTTCCCCATGCTAAAAGGGCATGCTATTAACACGAGGTCAAATTATGCCATGGGTGTCAATACTTTGAAAGAACATGGTTTTGCACTGGTGCACATTTTCTGTAATGAGCCCCCCCATGGTCATTGGAGAGACTGTAGTTTGTATCTCCAGTTAATTAGCTGCGGTGACTGTTTAGCCGATATGCATATTACCACAAGTTCAAAGGTCAGCTCCAACCGAGGTCTCCTCCAATTGGGGCTAAATGACTGGTCTGGTTGGCAAGTGGGGGTCCGGACCAGGCTGTTCGCATGTCAGAACCTACACAACTACACCCCGTTGTTAAAAGCTAGATGAACGGTGGTGTGTGTAGGCGTGGCCATCAGTAGACTGCCGGAGCTGAAGGCTACAGTGAGAGTATACAGGGCTTGAATCTAATGAGCTCATGGCAACGAAAACATGTCTCTCTTCCAAATCTGTCCTTAATCATGGGGGAGGGACTTAGCCATCATAAGCTTAATATCCCGTCTGGTGGCCACAGGGCAGTAGCTATTTTGTCATTAAATCTCTCTCGGTTTCCCAAAGATGTATTCGGGGTGGATATGCTCCAGTGGAAATTCTTTAAAAGAACAAAAAGCCTTTGTCAATGAGGCTGATTAAATGTGCTCCGAAACCCCCGTAGGCTCTCAGTTTCTGCTGCATATTTTGCGGAATGGGAGTAGGGTGAACGCCAAGCCCCTTCGTCAAAACTAAGATGGCGTCCGTGGAAAAGCGGCTTTCATTGATACAAGTCTCTGGCGCAATCCACAGCTTACTGGTGGATGATAGAGCTGCACAAAACAGGGATATGGACAACGATATCCGTGCCAAGATGGAGCATCTGACCTGGCAATCTCTAAAAGAGGAGCGGGCCCAGAGATGGTGCAAGGAAGGAATGGCGGGCTACCCCTGGCACAGTCTCGTCAGGCAAAAGACATAATAGAGGAGAATAATCTGCAGAGCCGCAGGCGTGCTCGTTTGTAGGTAACATTGGTAGATTTGAGTTTGCTCCCTCAATAAGCAGCATTTGAATGATCTGTAGACCATTCCACGCTCAAGTATTTACTCTGGCCAGCAGTGTGACGGATTCCTACATAGATCAACAATACACGCAATAAATGAATATTCATATGTGGTTATCAAGTGTGAAGAGCAAGAAGATGATTTTTTGGATATGGTTGCCGTAAAGTCTGCATAGACTTCCATTAAGGTCCATCTCTGGGAAAATTATTGTATTTCTCTGGGGTTGCCAGAAAGGTACCATATACGCACTGATGCCAGGGACTCTGCGGTATCACCCCAGGCCTCTCGAACCACCAAGGCCAAAAACCACAAAAGGAACCTTGCCCAATCCTTTGCCACATTGACTTGAAATCCCAAAGGTAGGTGGACCACACTCTGGTTAAACCCAGCTCAGTGAATTAGTTAATTTGCGGATGGGTTGTGCCCACTGCTTGATAAGAAGGCGTAAGATAATTGGGAAGCTGGTTAACTTGGTGGCCAAAGTGACTAGCGTGTTATGGTGTGAACACTGATTTTGTGGGTGGGCCAGAAATTTAAGCCAAAACAATGAGGCATTTTGTAAAAGTCTGGGTCAATGGTTAGGAGGCTAACACTTCTGCGGGTAATGGATGCAGTATTGCAATGCTTCGAAAGGATGTAGGACTACATAGTCAGAGGCATTAGGAAACTCTGGACGTGTCTTTCAGGAATCGAAATACAGAACAGATCCCATTTAGGGGACCAGGGGTGACAGGGATCATGCAAGACAACCAGGATTCTACAGTACATCTCAACTTCACACTGCATGCTCCCCAGTTTTGATATGGTTTGTCATCATCACCTGGGCCTTTCCTCAAAGCCCTATCCCCCTGCTGATTGGGTGCTGGGAGTGGTACCCATATGGATATCCCCTATGGAGGTTATTCTACTGGTACTCACATGTCAGGTGGCAGACCTGACACGTCCCCAAGAAACTATCTTTTACATTGTTGCAGAGTAGTGGGCTTACTCTTGGTTCTTGCCCCTTGCCATCCACCCCTAGATTTCTGTCTCTTGATTGACTGTAGTTGGCCTCCCCAGGCCTCAGACCCGACTCAGTTCTCAGCCCTCTGTGCAGCTCTTCATGGTAATGTGAAATGACTATGTGTCTGAATTGTATCTGGTAGTGTACCACCTTTGCCTGTATGGGGACCCATTCATAAGGTACGAGATTGTGGTTTGTAGGAGCCTGCGAGTTTGGTCTCTCCACAGCTTCAAGAGAGACATGCCACTGCAGAGAGATTCATTAACCAGAGAGATTCTTCGACCAAAAACAACAGACAGGAAGATGGGTGCGACCTAGTATCACAGGTTTTCACCCCTTTACCTTTCCTGTTGCAAAGCACTCTGGTTATGACCTCATGCATACAGGGTATTATTGTTAGGGATCCCAGGGTTGGTTAATTAAGTTAGGCTTTGTTCACTGTGCCCCACTTGGCTTTAAAAGAGGGCTGAACCCCTCTTTTTGCAGATCATATGAAGGCTTCACCAGAAGCAGAAAGAAGAACTCATCCTTGGGTCTGGATGAAGGTACAGTTTGCCTTACATCTGCCGCCAGTGAAGGAAGGCCAGGATTTCCAAAAAGGGAAGCAAGATCCCTCCCAAAATATCTTGCAGGGAACAGAGGGGGGTCCAGAACTAGAGGATACTCTAGCCGCTCCAGAAACGGTACCCAGCCAGCAGAAAGTGTGCCCTGCTGGGCTCTTCAGCAGGTTTCCTGGAT
This sequence comes from Ambystoma mexicanum, assembly GCF_040938575.1. NCBI lineage: Eukaryota > Metazoa > Chordata > Amphibia > Caudata > Ambystomatidae > Ambystoma > Ambystoma mexicanum. Next base: position 236,346,654 of record NC_090934.1, read on the forward strand.
AGGGAGTGCCAGCAGGTCTCTGAGCCTTCAACCAAAGACAAGGTAGTTGCCTGCAAATCACTCTTCAGCTTTGGGCCGTCCACCTTAAAGGATGACACAAGCCCATTGAAGAAGATGGGAGAAATGCATCGACAAGCATCTAACAACGTCCACCTTAAAGGAACTTTTCGAGCCAGTCGAGGTCCTAGAGCTGTAACCGACTGCAGTGCTGACCATTGTCAAGCCGCATTTGCTGATAGACATCCGAGACGTGTCAACCAGTGCTTCAAAACGGCCGATCAGCACTGAGACAATGATTCCTGACCCAAAACCGTGGTGTAGGCCAGCCTGCAGCTGCTCGTCCAGCTTCCGTCTGATACCTGCAGTTGATGCCCATCTTGAATTCTGTCCCAGAAGCCTGCAAAGTGCCTTGAAGTCAATTCGACCGGTTGGGGCACCAAGAACACCTACAGCACAAGGTACATTGTTTCTCTGTCCCCCTGGTCCTTCCCAGAAGGCCCCTAGAGACATTTTAAGACCGATTGCTTCCTTGGTGCTGAAGCCAAGTAACCTTAAACTGTTGTGATTAATAACCGTACCGACTACCCTCCTGTCAGTATCCAGAGTGCATAATGTTTACTTCCTTAAAACTTTCTGTCCTATGCATTCCTTTATAGGGTGGGTGTAATTCCGAAGTGTTTCTAGAATTGTCTGTCATATAAATTAATTCGATATTTTTGATACAACCTTGACTGGACAGTCCCTTTTATCATTGAGTAGTAATTGTATTTTCACTGTGTTGCAACTAACCAACAATCCACAACATTTCGGAGATAAGCCTGCCGTTCCGTCCACGTTACAAAAATTGGACAAGGAGGTTTATAATAAGCTTGTGTTTCTAATCTGTTCGGATCACTTTTGGTGTACTAGAGGTGTGGGGCTGATTGATGGTTTACAAACCGATCTTCATCCCTGGACCACTGATGCCCCGGAAGTTGAACCGTCACATTGGTGGTAGACGGTGGGCTCTAGTTGGAGCCTTCCGCACAGTTTAGTCACCCAATGATAAAAGTATTGTTGCAGGCAACATTTATACACGGCTAGGTATTTGTTTATAGTCATGGATCTTGATATAGAGACTGTGAAAGGCATGAGCAAGGATGGCCTTTGTGTCTTATGCCAAGAGAGGGGACATCCCCACATCAGCAGGGTTAATAAACCTGAGTAGCTGACCAGCCTCCAAGCATGGGTAGAAGCGAGAGCGGCTCGGGAGGAGACCCCAGGTGATGGGCTAGGCCCTGTGTGCCTGAATAAAGGAGACCTTCCAGGAGGCATAGTGGAACATGACGAGGAAGAATGCATGAGTAGTGTTTCTTGCCAACTTTCCCTCCAGGTGGCAGGTGTTGTTTCTCAACACTCCAGAGTGTCAGGGAGGTCAGGAGCTAGTGCAGCATCCTGCAGGTACCAGCCCTTGGCACAGCCTCTAAGTGGCCCAGTAATTGTTCCGGCTGTTAACGATGTAGCAGCTAGAAAGCATCTGTTGGAGGAGAGGATGCTAGCCCTAGAGGAACAAAAACAGTGGGACATGGTCACCATAGAGCGGGACATAGCCTCCATAGACTTGCGATAGCTGACTCTCGAAGAGACGAAGGAAGCCAACATATCCACCTCTAGCGAAAGCAGCAGTAGTCACTCAAACCAGGGCACCCGAGATAAGCCCCTGCGCCACAGCCCCAAAGCCTTAGTGCAGACCTATGAAGTGGGGAAGGACAATTTTAACTGGTTTGAAGTGCTCAAGTTTGCTTTTCAGCTGCAGTAGGTGGAGGAGGCACTGTGGGGTGCAGCCCTGATGAGTCGCTTACCGAACCAGAGGACTGATGCAATCCTTCAGTTAACTCCTGAGATAACTTATGAGAGCATGAAGGCGGCCCTTCTAAGGAAGTTCTGTAAGACCCTTGTACAATAGCTCAAGAGCTTCAGAGCTCATAAAGAAAAGTGGGCAGACATTTCAAGCGTTCACACACTTGTCGTTGAAATATCTAAGCGGCTGTGTGTCTGGTAACAAAGTTGCCACATTTAAAGGGATGTACAATTTCCTTGCGTGTAAGCTTGTCTTGAAGAATTGTGAGGTTGACCTACACCAGCATCTTACGGACAAAATTATTACAGACCCGAGAGAGCTTGCAAAGGCTTCGTACAGGTTTGTAAGTACTCAAGTCCAGAAAAAGGCTCAGGTGAGCACACTCAAACCAGAAGACAAGTCCCCAGACAAGATAAATAACAAAGATGGGAAAGACAAAGGTCCAACCCACTCCTCTTCGAAGTCAGGTTCCCAAAAGAACGAATGGAATTCTCAAAACTTTATTTCAGCCGTACACACAAAAAGAAGAGCACAGGCATCCCTAACACTGGGACACCTGCGTTCTCCCAACCTAAAGGTTGGTTCGTGTCTAAGGAGCTGGGCCATAGGAAAGGGCACCCTGCTTGCAAGGGCTCAACTAAGCCAGCCATACTGAATGTTGGCCTCATGGAGGAGGCCATAATTAGTTCGGGCCGCCTAGATGAGCAGTTCCTACTAAGCCAAGTAGCAGCTGAATGTGGATTGGTTACCCTGAGTGGGAACGCTACCAGGTCTCCAGAAGAGGTTCCAGTTCCCAATAACACTCAACTGTTCTTTGAACACGGGTATAGCAATGGACACAGACCCTGCAGTCAGAGACCCCGCGGCTTGCATCACTGCTGTCACTCAGCAGTGGGTAAAGCCAGACCAGTATATTGATGGGCCTGATTGTAGCATCAGTGGGTTTGATGGAAAGAGTAAGTGCCCTTTGGCAATAGAAGATTTCAGCTGATGAGGTGAAACAACCCTGCACCGTGTAGCAGTGAATGACTCCCTCCCTGTCCCATGTCTGTTGGGTAATGATCTTCCTGACCCCGAGATAGACGCAGTGGCTACCAGATCAAGGGTGAAAGAGGTTGCCAGATTGATTGAAGGCTCTCAGTGCCTTAGGGACTGGAGTGCTTCTAGAGGGCTTGTTGGAGGGACCAGCATGGCCAGTAGCCCTATATGCAGTTCCACAGACTGCTGAGTCACCTACTCCTGCACGAGATGTGCCAGTAGCCACTGAGGCTTTATTTCATTCAAGGGTTTCCCCACACTATGGTGATAATTCCTCCTACCAAGTGAGGATATAATACATCTATTTTAACCAAAACAAGGGACATATACATAAACAATAACACAACATGTTGCCCTCAGATATTAAACCGCTACCAGCAGCCACTTAGCAAATGTGGGCTGGGTGTAGTATAATTAATAACATATACAAGACATTTTCTAAAATGTCATATTTTAATTAATTTGCTTATTCACAGCACAAGTATCAAAAAACATTAAAAAACACATATACACCACATCTAAGTATACAATGATAAAAGCAATTACTCTGCCTCACAGAATCAAGTTCACAAATGCTTGAAATAAAAAACACAGTAGCAACTCAATTTCTCTTGCTTTCTACAGTGTACAACTAGCCCAACTTATATAAGTTTCTGTCCTTGATGTTGTGAATAACTGGACATTCTTCAGGGGCAGAAGTGTTGTCTTGTGCTTTCTGTAGGCCTTTTATTCTTTCCTCTATGGTTTCGGTTCCTATATCTGAGGGTACATACAAACATAAACACATTACTATATGGGCATTTTCGGTTTTTTAACTAAACCTAGCCATCCCTAATCACCAATAGGATGCAGCAAGAATACAATAAATAATATACCTGTGCCCATCATCTTGGAGCTATAAATGTTCTTTAACAATCACAATTCTTGTTATTCAACTTTATAGTGGTTTGGAGAGTTCACTTCTACCTGGCCAAAACCTAGAACCATTTCAAAACATCTGACTTTATCATACAACGATTGACACACTCCTCAATCTATTCAAAACAGAGAAGAATGCATTAACATCAATTTTAATCCTCACCCCTGGTCAAGGAGACTAGAGGTCTCTCTCCTGAGGAAGCCACTGGGGACCATACTTTGGTAGCAGCGCACTCAGTGACTTCAGAGTTGCCTGGCGCAGCACAGGAATTTTAGGTGGAGGACCGGGTGAGTTCAGATCTGAAGGGCCTGCCTAAGCTGGATGAGTTTGCATCAGCTGGGGGCCAGAGCAGGCGGACTTCTTCAAAGTCCAGACGGAGTGTCCCACAGTGGCGGGCCTGCGGCAGCAGGCAGAGGAGAAGGCTAATGGCAAGGCCCCTGGACTATTCAGAATGTACTGGGAGGAGGGACTCCTGTACAGTGAGCCAAAAGACTCCTTGAGTGAGGACATGAGAAGGTTGGTGATTACCCAATGCCACAGAAAGTTCCTGTTCGAATTGGCTCACCAAATTCCTGTAGTAACTTGGGAGTGACTAAGACAGCAGACCAGTTGTCTGTGCACATTTACTGGCCGCAGTTCAGCATAAACGTTAAGGAATTTGTCCGGTCTTCCCCGTCTTGTCAGGCTTCTGGCAAGTCAGATGGTGCCACAAAGGCCCCCTTAATACCACTAGCCATGGTTGGGCAGCTGTTTGAGAGAATAGGCATGGACATTGAGGGTCTTTTGGATCCCCAAACCAGCTCAGGGAACAGATACTTCTTGGTGGAGGCAGACCACACCACAAGGTACTCTGACGTTGTCCCTCTGCGGAGCATCAAAGCCACCATGGTTGTGAAGGCTCTTATTGGGATATTCGCCCATGCTGGTTTTTCCGAAGGATATCATTTCAGGGAGGGGAACAAACTTCATATCAGCGTAGCTGAAGTCTATGTGGGAAGAGTGTGGAGTCACCTACTGTTTCCCTGCATCCTTCCATACACAAATAAATGGGCTTTTTGTGTGGTTCAACAAGCCCCTGAGTAGGTGGCTTGAAAGAGCACCTGAGGAGGAAATGGGATATTTTCCTGTCATGTCTTCTGTTCTCCTACGGGGAGGTGCCACAGACTGGAGTAGGGTTTAGCCCCATTGCGCTTCTCTTTGGACACCCTGTACGACTTCCCTTCAGTCTAGTAAGAGAGGGATGGGAGGACAACCTCTCATCCCCCACACAGGATGTGGTGGACCATGTACTTACCCTTCTGTCTAAAATGACAAAGTACATGAAACAGCCAACCAAGAATCTAAAGGCCAGTCAGGAGCTGATGAAGCACTGGCATGACCAGAAGGCCACTGTGACAGTTTATTCTCCAGACCGGTCGGTGTGGAATATGGAACCTGTAAAGCCCAGTGCCCTTCAGGACAAGTGAACTGGGTCTTACTGTGTGCTGGAAAAAGTCCTAGAGGGCAATTATCGCATTGACCTGAATGGACCCAAACAGATATGCAGGGTCTTTCATGTCAACCGGCTAAAACCAGTATACCCGGGAGGACTTGGTCATGGTGTGAGTGACAGATGGAGAGACTGAGGAGGAGACCGATCCCCTCCCAGACCTCCTGCACACTGAAGCCACAGATTGGATAGTTGAAGGTGTCAACCTTGCGACTGACCTGTCAGAACAGCAATTGACAGACTGTCACTGTTTACTGGAACAATTTGCTGGTCTGTTTTCACTGACTCCAGGTCATGCAGATTGGTGCACCCATGATGTGGACACTGGAGACAGTAAGCCGGTGAGGAGCAGGATTTGCTGGATGTCCGATAAATTCAGGGACACTATCAAGGAGCAATTTTCCAAGATGCTGTCCCTAGGAGTGAAAGAGCCACCCACAGCCTCTGGGCTAGCTCAGTGGTACTGGTCCCTAAAAAGACCAGTGGTCAGAAGACCAATGTCCACATTTGTGAGGACCACAGGGTGCTCAATTCTGTCACAAAGACAGATGCTCACCCCATTCCTCAGGCAGACAAGCTCATTGACAAGCTAGCTTGTCAATACATGAGCTAATACATGAGTACCCTTGACCTCATGGCAGGGTACTGGCAGGTCGGTTTGACAGACAGAGTGAAAGAGAGGTCAGCCCCAGAAGGACATGATCAGTTCACTGTGATGCCCTTTGGATTGAAAAATGCCCATGACACTTTTCAGAGGATGGTTAACCAGGTTTTGTCTGGACTGGAAATTGTTGTGTTCAGCCACCCATGGGAAGATCACTTATCCCTTATTCCAATGATAGCCCAGTTACTTTCCTATGGACCCCATAAATGGGTACTAACACTGCCATACCCCCACTTGTAATCTAGCAGTAATTCTGGACCAATGGCCGTAACGATAACTCTGTTTAGTGGTATCTTGGTGGATTTACTTGGTGGAAACTTGTATTGAGGCCCAATGTTTGTTCTTGTGCCGGAAGGTTGAGCATACATGACGTCCTTGTGCTGGAAGGGGAGCATACTTGCCGTTCCTGTGCTGGAAGGGGAGCCTACTTGGCGTCCTTGTGCTTAAAGGAGAGCATTATTTGTGTCCTTGGGTTTTGAAGAGAACAAACCTAGTGTTCCTGTGCTTGGAGGGGAGCATATTTGGTGTCCTTGAGCTGGGAGGAGAGCATATTTGGCAACCTTGTGTTGGAGGAAGATCATACTTTGCATCCTTGATATGAGAGGAGAGCACCATGTTTTGACCTTGGGTTGGGAGGGGAGCACACTTGGTGTCCTTGTGCTGGAAGGGTAGCATACCTGGTGTCCTTGAGCTGGGAGGAGAGCATATTTGGCAACCTTCTGTTGGGGGAAGATCATACTTTGCATCCTTGATATGAGAGGAGAGCATAATGTTTTGACCTTGCATTGGGAGGGGAGCATACTTGGTGTCCTTGTGCTGGAAGGGGAGCATACTTGGTGTCCTTGAGCTGAGAGGAGAGCATTCCTGGTGCCCTTGAGCTGGAAGGAGAGCATACCTGGTGCCATTGTGCTTGGAGGGGAGCATACCTGGCATCCTTGTGTTGGGGGAAGATCATACTTTGCTTCCTTGAGATGAGAGGAGAGCATAATGTTTTGACCTTGTGTTGGGAGGGGAGCATACTTGGTGTCCTTGTGCTGGGAGGGGAGCATACTGGGAGCACTTCATCTTGGAGGAGAAAATACTTTGGGTCCTTGTGCTAGAAGGAGAGCATACCTGATGCCCTTGGGCTTTCAGGAGAGCAAACCTGGTGTTCTTGTGCTGGGAGGGATGCATACTTGGCGTTCTTGAGCCGGGAGGAGAGCATCCTTGGCATTCTTGTGTTGGGAGGGGGGCATACTTAAAGTCCTTGGGCCTCATTAGGACCCTGGCGGAGAGGGTATTACGCCAGCGTAGTGCATGGCGTACCTCTCCGCCATACTACGAGTTCCCGTAGCGCCATGGAGGTTTTCTCCGCCTGGTTTTACCAGCCGGAGAAAACCATGGCGCTACGGGACCTCGTTGTTAATTACGCCACCGTATTTTACGGTGGCGTAATTAACTCCTTCCCCACTCCCATTATACCCTATGGGGCAAAAATGGGAATGGGGAAGGGCAGAATGGGGATTGGGGATTTACCGCTCCGCCGAGGTCGGAATGGGGCGGTAAATCCGCCAACCCCCATGGCGCTATCGGCGGCTTTCCGCCATGCTTCGCGGTGCATTTAGCACCGCGAAGTCCGCCTGGGTCGTAATGAGGCCCCTTGTGTTGGGAGGGGGACAGACTTGGTGTTCTTGAGCTGGGAGGAGAGCATCCTTGCCGTTCTTGTGTTGGGAGGTGAGCATACTTAACGTCCTTGTGTTGGGAGGGGGACAGACTTACTGTCCTTATGCTAGAAGGAGAGCATACCGGATGTCCTTGGGCCTGGAGGAGAGCAAATTTGGCATTCTTAAGCAGAGAGAAGAGCATATTTGACATGCGTGGGCTGGGTGGAAAGCTTATTTGGCATCCTTGAGTTGGAAGGGGAGCATACTCGATGTTCATGTGCTGGGAAGAAAACAAACTTGGCGTCCTCGATCTGAGAGGAAAGCATACTTGGTGCCCTTGAGCTGGAAGGAGAGCATACTTGGCGTCCCTGTGTTTGGAGGGTGAGACACTTAAAGGGCCTCATTACACGGTAGGCGGTAGGGATTTAACGTTACCGGTAATGGAATACTGGTAACGTTAAATCCCCATGCGGATCACGACTCGGCTCACCGCTATTAGCGGCACCGCTAAGTAGGGTGCCACTAATAGCGGGCAGACCGCGTGCGCGCGACCCACCATCCCGTAAATAGCGCCATGCCGCCAATAGCACACTATCACGAGTCAAGCGGCCATGCTAATAGCGGCATGGTAAAGCACCTAAAACCCCTTACCGCCATGGCGCTAATACCACCATCGCGAACCACCCGTTAAGAAAACTGAGCAGTGTTCCCACCTTCCACAGGTGGAGAAAATCAGCACAGGTGGAGGCAATGGAGACTGTGGCAGCTCAAAAGGAGCACACCACACCCCTTCCCACACCCCTTCCCACACCATGATGGTTTCAATATTGGCAGCATTACATGGCTTGGAGGACCTCATTGTAGTGCAGCTGCAACAACAACAGGCAGCACAAAGGAGACGCAGGAGGAGGAGGAAGAGGAGGAGGAGGGCAAGACAGGCACAGCAAGCACCACCACAGCACCCAATCATACCACAGAGGCACCCACCAATCCCCAGGATCAGAGCCAGTCCATTTAACCTAACCCCTGAGCAGATACACACCCTGTACCGTCTGGACAGGGCTACCATCACCAGCATCGTGGACATGATCCACGACGACATTGTGAGCCTCATAGACATCAGAACTGCCATCCCCCCGCTACTGAAGGTGGTGAGTGTGCTGCTCTTCCTGGCCTCAGGCACCTACCAGCATACAGTGGGACAGATGCATGGCATCTCACAACCAGTATTCTCCAGCACGCTGAACCAGGTATTTGATGCCCTCCTGAAGCATGCACCTGAACACATAGCCATGCCACGGACTGCCCAGGAGATTGCAAACACAAAAGTTTGCTTCTATTCACTGGCAGGCATCCCAAGTTGCATCGGGGCCATCGACTGTACCCATGTGGAATTGGTCGTCCCACATCACAATGAAGAAGTCTACCGAAACAGGAAGCAATTCCACTCTATCAATGTCCAAATGGTATGTGACGCCAACAAGATAATCACACATTGCTGTGCACGATTTCCCGGATCAACCCATGATTACATGGTCCTGCGGAACTCAACTATCCCACGCTACATGAAGCAACACACCGGACAACGTTCGTGGCTACTTGGTGAGTAGCAGGGCAAGTACATGGCAATGTGACTGGGGGGTGGAGAGATACGTACTCCAACTGGGTGTGAAGGGGGGGAGAGATACGTACTCAAACTGGGTGTGAAGGGGGGGGGAGATACGTACTCCAACTGGGTGTGAAGGGGGGACAGATACGTACTCCAACTGGGTGTGAAGGGGGGGAGAGATACGTACTCCAACTGGGTGTGAAGGGGGGGAGAGATACGTACTCCAACTGGGTGTGAAGGGGGGGGAGAGATACATACTCCAACTGGGTGTGAAGGGGGGGGAGAGATACGTACTCCAACTGGGTGTGAAGGGGGGGAGAGATACGTACTCCAACTGGGTGTGAAGGGGGGGAGAGATACGTACTCAAACTGGGTGTGAAGGGGGGGAGAGATACGTACTCCAACTGGGTGTAGCCTGTCGTATGTGGGCAAAATGCACATACAGATGTACGGCAATGTCCATCTGGGAAGGCGTACTTGAGATGAACCGACATGCAAGTATAGGCTACACAACACAGATGACATTCCAGGTCTAGTAACATTAAACATCCATGCACATACAAATTGCACAACATTCCACACCACAAAATACAAAAATTCCACACATGCCATCAAGATTGCATCATGAATTAGTCCAGCACAACATCAATAAAGCAATGTGCCCTATAATGCATGCAAAGGGATCACCACTAGCCATAGCATTTCCCCACGCACCTATTCCACCACTGAAGAGATGCCTCTCTGCATGGCAACATCAATGTTGGAATGGCAGTACACCAGCAGTGTGGAAACATATCTGCCTGGGCCCAGGGACACCGAAGACCTCGCATCACCCAGGACATGTCAATTACTGTTTGAGGCATCAATGTGGCATGTCTACTTGCAGGGTCAACCTCCCCCTTGCACGTTGCTGTCACCCAGACCATCTGCATGTATGCTGTCAATTGTGTACTTGAATCACAATGCAATATCAATTTGTGTGATATGAACAGGCCGCTCTTGAGGTGAACAGTAACAGGACCCCGTTCCTTCCCCCACACAGGTGATGCAGGCTATCCCCTGAAGACCTGGCTCCTCACACCTGTACGGAACCCACAGAACAGGCACGAGGAGGAATACAATCGTGCACATACCCGTACCCGCATTGTGATCGAGCAGACTTTTGGCCTTTTGAAGTCACGGTTTAGGTGCATTAGCAGGTCTGGTGGTGCTCTCCTGTATGGACATGAGAAGGTGGGCAAGATCACCACGGTATGTGCCATGCTGCACAATATGTGTATCAGACGGAATGTGCCACTGCCCCCTGAGGTTGAAATGGAAGCACCTGATGAGGATGATGATGGTGATGAGGACGGAGGTGAAGGGGATGCAGGTCTTGCAAGAGGGGATGGGCAGGAGGGACGTGCTGTGAGACAGCATCTGATCAACCAAATATTCTGAGGGACATGTTTTCGTACTGTCACATGGATATGGGTATCAATGCACTGGGGTATGTTTGGGAGCACACAATGGACCCTGTCGCCAATAAAGTACACATACACAAAAGATGTCCAAGCCTGTGTTTTGATTATAAACCAGTGTATTGAGAAACAGAAAGGTGTAGAAGTGCAAGTAACAAAACATCCCACCACCCCACCCCCCACCCCCCACAACAGACCCATAACAACTTACCCCCCAACCCCCACAACAGACCCATAATACCCTACACCCCACCCCCCACCAACAGTCCCTCATGTGTCTGGCATGTTTGCCCTGGCCAATGCAAACAGATGAATCTCCATTGGCACCCTATTTGCCATTGTCTTTGGCAGCATCTTGGGGATGGTCAGTTGTGCGCCTGGTGGTGCATGTAGAACGCCAGAGGGGGCTTGTCTGTCTCGACCCCGAAGATGATGATGGGGCAGACTGGGCTGGCTGTGAAAAGTGGCGGTCCATGGTGTCGGCCATGTGAACAAGGACCTCCCTGAGCATCACTATCTCGTTGCATAGCCTGTCAGTGTTAGCATCCATTCTCTCAGTGGAGTACCTCACCGTCTCCACAATGTTCTCCCTGAGTCGGGCAGCCTCCTCGACATGCTGGCCTACCAGCACAGTCAGCTCATGTTGTCGCTCCAGGATGGTGGTCAGTTGGGGGGCAGTGCTGGGTGACCGTGCACTGGATGCTGTGCCCTCTGATGCACCCACTGCAGCAGGTGAAGGTAACATGGGGGACATAATTGCTGGGTAATTGTCCTCAACAGTCACATCAGACCCAGGGGTCTGGGTTGAGGCTGGCTCTGGGGTTCTAGGGGGGCTTGGGGTGTGCATCACCATAGGCTCCACTAGGGTGTCCTCTGGATCGGATAGGGGGGCAGTGGCGGCTGCCTCACCAGCAGAGCTAGCCGCAGCTGATAGTGGGCCCTCGGTGGCAGGCATTGGTGCAAGTGGGTTCTCCACCGGTGGTGGGGCTGCAGTTTCTGGTCAGCTACTACTGCCCTGGCAGTGGCACTGTGGCGATGTTTTCTGCTCGTCAGGTGTGGCCTTCCACCCTTGCCCCTGGATGTTGTTGGGGTGTCCTCCGGCTCCTGTGCCCTTGGCCTCTTGCACGTAGCTGGTGCCTGGGATGCATCAGTGGCATCCTCACCATCTGTATGTGAGCCTGTCAGGGACGAGAAGGGGGATGGCATTGGTTGCGTTTCAATATACTTAATGCAGATTATGTAAATGATGCAGTTGTGCCATTGGGACTTAGTAGTTGTGGATACAGGTGATGTGCCAGTTCAGTGCCTCATCCATGCATGGTTGTGTTTGGAACTTGTCTCTGGTGATGTGTGCATGTGTGTGTGTTTGGGTCTGACACTGACTTGGTGAGGGATGGATGCATGTGTGGATGTGTGTCCATGCATGGGAGGAGTCTGTGCTCACATATGGGGGGGACAGTATATTCACATTGCATCCTGTCATGTGTACACTCACCTCCATCTGAAGTGGTACCCACGCCGAACTCCATGCTGCCCACTCCTTCAATGGATTCAACGGCAATCAGGTTGGAACATGTCTCCTCCCATTCCTTCATTCAGATAGGTGAACCATCTCCACCGGCACTGGCAATGTGATGGTTTTCAGCCAGGATGCCCCTCACCCGCAGTCTGAGGTCATCCCACCTCTTCCTGAATTCGCGCACAGTGCGCGTGCTGGTGCCCACAGCACTGACTTTGACAGCTACCTCCTCCCAGATGGCTTATTTTTTCAATAAGGTTGGCCGGCGCATGTCTTTAGCAAACACTACCTCGGCATTCTCAGCCAGGGTCTGGGTTAGCATGTTCAGTTTCTCTGGCGTATATTTCTCTTTGCGCTGCCTGTCGGAGGTTTTCTTTAGTGCCTTGGGCATGCTGCAGGTGTCACAGATGATTTTCCACTGCTCACAACTCGAAACAGGTCCTGGGGGCAGAGGATGGCAATGGATTGTGTTTTTAAAGATGGCCGCCGTGCCCTTTCCCGTTCCTGTGCGATGACGCTATTTCCGGTTCCGCAATTTAACGGTCACCGCTAATAGCGGTGACCGCTATTTGCATGTAGCGCGAGGGCGGAGGTGCTATCTGCACTATCGTGGAAGCCGATAAGGGACTTTTAGGGGACTTTACCGGCATGGCGGTAGGGTCATTAACGGCATGGCGCTGTGCTCGTGTCCACGTACTCGTGATCGTGCGCTATTAGTGCCCTCTTGCGAGGGCGGACACGTTAATAGCGCCATGCCGCTAATTTGCGGTTTTTACCGCACAACGTGTAATGAGGCCCTTACTGTCCTTGTGCTGAAAGGGGAACATACTTGGTGTCCTTGTGCTGGAAGGGGAACATAATTGGCGTCCTTGTGCTGGAAAGGGAACATACTTGGCGTCCTTCCTTGTGCTGTGAGAAGGAGCATACTTGGCGGCCTTGTGCTGGAAGGGGAACATACTCGGCATCCTTCCTTGTGCTGTGAGAAGGAGCATACATGGCGTCCTTGTGCTGGAAGGGGAACATACTTGGCATCCTTCCTTGTGCTGTGAGAAGGAGCATACATGGCGGCCTTGAGCTAGAAGGAGAGCATCCTTGGCGTCTTTTTATTGGGAGGGGGTCATACTTACTATCCTTGTGCTGGAAATAGCATATTTGGAGTTCTTGTGTTGGGAGGAGAGCACACTTGGTGTCCTTGTGCTGGGAGAGGAGAATACTTGGCAGCCTTGAGCTAGAAGGAGAGCTCTTGGAGTCCTTGGGCCTCATTACGACCCAGGCGGTAAGTTACCGCCTGGGCCGTGACTTTACCACCATGGCGTAAACTATGTTTACGCCATGGTGGTAGGCGGACTTACCGCCCCATTCCAACCTTGGCGGGGCGGTAAATCCCCATTTTCCCTTCCCCATTCCCATTTTGCCCCATAGGGCATAATGGGAGTGGGGAAGGCGTTAATTACGCCACCGTAAATTACGGTGGCGTAATTAACTCCATGGTCCCTTAGCGCCATGGATTTTAACACCGGCTAAAAGCAGGTGTTAAGTCCGCCATGGCGCTAAGGGACCTCGTACTCAGGCGGTAAGGGTCGGCGCTGTTTACGCCGCCGTAAAACCCTTACCGCCTGAGTCGTAATGAGGCCCCTTGTGTTGGGAGGGGGACATAATTACTGTGCTTGCACTGGGAGGAGACCATGTTTGATGCCCGTGTGTTGGAAGGGGAGCATCCTTGAACTGGGTGCATATATTAATTTTCCTGGCATGTTTTTTTTTACAGTGTCGATCTCGAGTAAGAAACAGACAGTTACAAAGACAGCACGCTTTGGCTTTTATACGTGGTGAAAATGTTAAGTGTATTAACAAACTTGTAGTGCTTTTAGTGCGGTAAGAAATTGAGGGGGGCTCATTTGGGGCGGGGCTTCCATGGTGGGCCCGGCCTGAAAAGCGCACAAACAAATATATAAGTGTATGTAAGCATTTATATATTTGTGTGCATACCTTACTATGGTTTGTGTACTTTTCCAGCCATCTTTTATAAACTTAGAAATATGTCATATATTGCTAGGTTTATAAAAGATGGCTTGAAAAGCACACAATTCAAGCCAACTTGTATAAAGCTTTGCTAACGGACATAGGCGCCTTGGGCTTAGTGATCTCTGCTCTGCTCTGCACAGCAGATAGATCACAGAGCCCTAGGCGTCTTTGACCCTCTGGGAACCTGGGAGCTCTGTCATCTAATCTGCAGATTAGAGAGATCCGTGCTTAGAAACCCCTGGGTATTAAGCGCGTTATGAATAACCAATCATATCATATCATATCGCCGAGGGTCAGTGACCTAGAGAGGGGAAACAAAGGGACCAGGGGCCTCATTACGAGGCTGGCGGTAAGGGGTTAATGGTGCCAGTAAGGATGCCGGTGCCGTTAACCCAATACCGCTGCATTATGAGGTCCCTTGGCGGGTCCCACTAAGGCCGGCTGGTAAAACCAGCCGTCCTTAGTGGGAGCCTCTAAGGGACCAGGGAGCTAATAACGGGGCTGTTATTAACAGGCCCGTTATTAGCTCCCTCCCCATTCCCATTGAGCCCTATGGAGGCTCGAATGGGGATGGTATTTTGAATGGGGACTTCCCGGGTCCTCCAAGGTTGGAATGACCCGGTAAGTCCCCATTCAAGGAACCCAGACCCGGACACAAGTTTGCAGGCAGCCATGGCGCTAATAGCACCATGGCTACCTCCAAACTCGTGATGACCCCCCATATCTTCCTTTGTGACCCATCACACGAGCGGTCACAAGAGTAAGTTACAGTGACTGAGAGAAGTTCCAGCCAGCCACAGCATTGCTGAAACTGCAACTTCCAGTTTCAGCAATGCTGTGGCTGACTGGCACTTTTGTCAGTCACACAGCTGCCTGACTTTAAAATGGCGGGTGCATCTTCCGTCACGGCTATGGCTGTGGGTTTTAGGACAATGGGGGCCCAGTAGGGCCCCGGCTCAGTTACACTTTTTGGAGACTGCTGGGGCCGGGCCCCAGCTGGCCCGAGTCCACTTATAGCACTGCAAACAGGGATTCACCTCGAGGCAAAAGTGGACACGTAGAGGAGAGGGCTGGTGGAATGAGGTAGAACTAGCGCAGAAGAGTGAAAATTACACTGCAGCTCAGAGCATAGAGGTGGAGGGAAAGGTTACTGGTGTGGAAAAACAGGGCCATTGCAACATTGGCCAGGTAGGTGGAGGTAGCTGCAGGAGCATAGAGAAGCAGGTGGGTGGAGTATAAGGAGGGTGCAATAGCCTGGCACAGATACTGCAGTAAGAGATGGGCACAACAAGTGCAAGAAGATTTCAAAATAGAGGCTTGGATATAAGATATTACTGGCAAACCAACAAAATGCACCAATACAAATATAAATAAGCAATGTTAGGAGAGGCGAAACATACCAGATCTGGGGCAGATCATGAACAGTGTAATCAGTTGGCAACTCCTACTTATTTAGGGACATTGGATGCTGAATTGGTTGGGAAAGGAGGCGAAAAGAATGGATAAGGAATAGTAAATGCAGATATAGTGCAATGTGAAGCAGGTGTAGGGGCAATTGAAAGCATATCTGTGTGTGGGGGTGGGGCGGCGCCCCTGTTACCAATGCGGGTGATGGAAAAGTGGTATTATTATTTCTTGTGTGTATGGGGACCCATGGATGTGCATTTTTGGGAATTGTCAAGCAAGCTTTTTGGGGGTGTCTATGTGTATATGTTTTTATGGCTCTGTTTATCTATTTGGGGACCCCGTCAATGGTGTTGGGATTGTCTGTGCATTAGCAGAGCTTAGTGTGGTACGATTTTTGTGAGGTTGTGGCACAGACTGTGTATGTGCGTGTATTTGGATGTTCGTTGTGTGTTAGGCGTGACTTGTCTAGATAGGCCGATCCTTCTCATACCGGTGAATGACAAACACTCTGGGATTGTCAGGGGGAGAGTAGCTATGTAAGTGTGCATGCATATGTGTGTGTGTGCGTGCAAGTGTTTGGTGAATTTGTGTGGAAGAGGCTACTTTTTTGCTGCTTGGGTGTCTGATGAGCCTCCTCTTATCATTATATGGCACATACTCAGGAAGGTTCCTGGTCTGTAGTGGGTAGCTGTGTCTGTATGTGTATGAGGATGCAGGCCGAAGGCACTGCTGATATGTAGTGGGGGTTGATTCTTATTTTACCAGGGGATGATGTGTAAAGTGGGTGCCAATATAACCATGAGTGGGAGGCTTACTTGCTTCTTGTTGATGGGGGTCATGGAAATTGATTGCCCGGGGGAGAAAGGGGAGAATTGTTGGTGTGCATTGCAGCGACTAATGTGTGGTTTCGGTGGTTCCTCTCCTTCCTCTTGCCCAAGAGGGACATGGGGCTAGTTATACTGGGCCTCATTACGAGAATGGAGGTAGCCATGGAGCTATTAGCTCCATGGCTGCCTCCGTTCCGGGCTCCATTACCGGGTTCCTGCAATGGGGTTTTACCGGGTTACTCCGAGATAGGAGGACCCGGTAATTCCTCCATGCAGGAACCCATCCCCATTTGAGCCCCCATAGGGCTCAATGGGAATGGGGAGGGAGGTAATAACGGGCAAGTTACATCTTGCCCGTTATTGCCTCCCTCTTCCCCTCGCGGGACCCGGAAAGCACGCCTGGTTTTACCAGGCGTGCGATACGGGTCCCGCGATGGGAAGCTTGTAATCGGCGCTCCCGGAATTAACGGGGCCGGTGCTGTACCGGCCCCCTTTATTCCGGGAGCGCCAGGGTCGTAATGAGGTCCACTGTCAGTAAAGGACAGCTGGGGGAAGTCTGTCTGCGTGTGATGGGGGTTTCTGTGTGGGTTGAGGGTCTGTGTGCAGGGTCTGATTGGGTGTGGAGGAGTGTTTCTGTGAGGGACTAAGCTGAAGCTTACCAATGTCAGTCACAGGTGCTCTTTTTGGTGTATTCCTACTGAATAGCGTGCTGGCACTATAAAAGCAAGCAACCCAGGTACCTTTAACACTTGACTAAAATGTGTGATATTGACCAAAACACGTCCCCCAAGTCCCTGCTATCAGAGTAAATGAGTAGTCCTTAGATATGATCTAAATGCCAATAAAACACTATTACCAATGGGACCATTTAAAACTACATTGCATTTGTATGCTTATTGATTATGAGTCTGAGCCAAAGTGCTTCCTACTAGACATAAAAAGACAATGGTCACAAAAACACATTTTGCTTTGACGTTCATGCAATTACCTTTTGGCGCTGGAAGTGATGAATTATCCCTCTTGCGGCTTTTTACTGCATTTCTCACAGCCCGTGCTAAATGTGCCCTGTTTCCATTATGCAATCAGATGGCGAGGCGAATATTTACTTATCTTAAGAGTGGCTGAAGTGAAGCGATGGCCAATGACTAAAGTAGCTCTCAGCAGGAAAGCTGCTGTGCGGTCAAGTGTTCTCCTCGGAAGCTTTGCACTTTGGAATGCACCCATTGCCTCCACTCATGGAAGGAGAGGACAGATCCACGGTGCCTCTGTCCTGTCCACCCATTGCCTCCACTCATGGAAGGAGAGGACAGATCCGGTGCCTCTGTCCTGTCACACTGAGGGTAATGAGGGGGATTGATGATAGCAGCAATAATGAACGGAGCTGCCCGAGGGACAACATATGAACATAAATAATGGAATATGGCACGAGAAGCAGGAGAAGTAGGAAAAGTGCAGAGTTCTCACCTTTGAAACACTGCCAGAGAGTGGCTCCAGCCAGGAATATAAATATATTATATTATTATTCGAGGGCATAAGGTCGGTTTACACATGAACGTGTACAGTCCGAAATAGATGAGTTCTTTGCCCGGGAAAGGTATATAATTTGCAAACTCCCCTGTGACCACGTGACAGTAAAATCATGGTCACTACCACAGCACACTTCCCAAGGGAAATAAAAAGAAGCACTTGGAGGGACACTCTCCCTTGGTGCCCTTCTGTGAGAGCAAGCAGGTACGTCAGGGACGCTGTCCCTGCTATGAGACCCAGAGACGAGGCCTCACTCAGGAGGATCGCCATACATTTCCAAAAAACGGCCATGATACAGTGATGTACTGCGTCTACTTTCTTAAGCCTTGCCCATCTCAGGAATTTGGGCCGAAGAGTCGTACTAGCCAATTCCTCAGGCGGTGAAACAGACCCCCATTGAGCCCTGTAATCCACGTGCCCACTCCTATGGACTCCCACAAGGATCCAGCTTCTCCCTCTTGATCATCAATCTTTATATCAAACCGCTTGGAACCCTCCCTGCTACACACAAACATCCACATCCACCAATACGCAGAGGAGGCACAGCTCTACCTCAAGACATCTTCCATTTCAGACATTCAGAGGCTTATCACCAGCCTCACATTTATTCAGACGTGGATATCCAGTGCTTACCTTAAGGTCAACCCCTCAAAGACTGAAAGACTGAATTCCTACTGCTGTCCAAAAACTCTGAACACCCGGACATCCAGACCTGGCTCTCTGCTCTGCACCTTGCGGGCTTCATGCCCCAGCTATCCACCTGCACCAAGTCCATTGAGTTTGTCATCGACAGGCACCTCTCCTTCAAACAGCACATTGCAAGGAAGACACAAACACCATAGTGCCAACTTTCTCCACGTAAAAAATCAAGCCCTGCATCTCATAAAACAACTTCAGATCTGCTGTCCAAGCCTTGGCCCTCTCCCACCTGGATGGTGGTAATTCCCTTTTGGAAGGTCTTCCGGCAACTACCCTGGCTGCCCTGAGATGTGTCCTGCATGCTTCAACACAACTCACCAACAGGGCTCAGCAATTTTAAGTCTGCCTGTGCAGGTAGGAAAAACCAGAAGAGAGGTCTTCTCTGTCTATGCCCAATACTCTGCAACCTCCTCCCAATCAACATCCGACTCACCCCATTGCTTCTACATTTCAGGAAAGAGCTCAAGACCATCCACTTCAAGGAATGGTTCCTCCCTATCACCTAGATCCTTACATCGTCCACTCCCCACCTTACCTTAGACTGGGTGATTTGACCCCCACTTTTTTCTCCCCTAGTTACTTGTAGATGCCATTGCTGACTATTGCCCTCCCTCCCGGTTGTTAGATCCCCACTACTTTGTTTCTATGCTCCCTAACCTTATTCTTCTCACTATGATTGTAAAGCACTCAATTGATTCCCGAAGCTAGGTCTGCACTCAATAAATATCATAATAATAAACCCAAGACTAGAGAATGTAAAAGATTTCCCTTCCCAGGCACCCGCTATGTCAATTACACACTCAACACACAGAGGCAATGGTTTAAAGAAAGCATCATGCTACCCATGTGACGGGGCAGTGTAATCTTGGTCCGTAAATCAGCCAACATTTGCTTGTTGGTTTGTGAGACTACAGCCTTTGGGCACAGACACATTTTGCGGCTGCTTGGTCCTTCAAATCACTAGTTAATTAGGTTTATTCCCATCCTAAGGGTTGCTGGGGATTGATTGCCGGTGACTTGTGCTCTAGGTGGGGGTGGGGGCATGCTGTTTGGTGGGCCATTTAAGTAGGAATAGGTACCAACATGTCTAGTGTTATGGAGTAGGAGAGTAATATTGCAATAAGCACATCCCCGTGTGACTTTCATGCCAGTAATGGCCCCATGAAACCACCGGGTGTAATGTGATCATTACAATTATTCCCTAAGGTTTAAAGACAAGGGTACAGATAGCAATGTTTTAACTAATGTGGGGTTACACCAGGCACTCTGGTGCGCTAGGGTAACTGATTTGTAATATTGAAACACAATTCTGTGAATTGCTGCAAAGCCTGCTCTATTCGGGCTAAACTCCTACCCGATCATAAATATAAAGCAGAGTTTTCAGACCAGGCAATGTTGCGCTTATTCCAATACTCATATACAAACATTAGTCAAACAATACTCAAAATATAGATTTATTCAAGATTCTTTGTATACTTTTCAGAAATTGTTTAATTCAGATTTGCGCCAACATATAGGACACACCCCCACCTTGAATACTTGGTTATGGAATGCACATTTGACTTAGAATGTCTCTTAGCAGTCTTGGTGGGATTCACCATATCTTGTCTGCCAACATGTCAGATTTTGTCATGGGACATCTGGACACTGGCCTTTGAGTACCCTCACGCACAAAACCTCCCAGTCAGTAACTTGCATTCTTCTTCATAAGTGGAGTCGTTACAGCGATTTCTGCGGGCCCTGTAGAATTCCCCCACAGGGATTTTGCCAATAGTGAACTTTGTATGACAACTCTTTGGAAATAGCGTGGAATTCACCTCTGCTGGCTTTCTAAAAGTTCTTGTCTCGTCCCAAGAAATACATCGTGGACATGGTTGGGTGTGCTCTCTTAAAAAACTTTTGAAATGAAGGAAGGCCAGGAGTTTCAGAGAGGGAAGCAAGATCCCTCACCCTAAATATCTCCCAGGGAACAGAGGGAGATCCAGAACTCAGAGGACCCACTAGGTGCTCATGAACCAGTACCCACCCAGCACACAGCGTGCACTACTAGGCTTTGCAGCAAGCTTTCTGGCTGGGAGTGCCAGAAGGTCTCTGAACCTACAACCAAGGACAAGGCAGCTGCCTGCAACACACTCCTCAGCTTTGGGCTGTCCGCCTTAAAGGATGACACAAGCCCATTGAAGAAGCTGGGAGAAGTGCCTTGACGAGCATCTACCGACCTCCACCTTAAAGGACATTTTTGAGCCAGTGGAGTTCCTCGAGTTGCAACCGACTGCAACGCTGACCGTTGTCAAGCTGCAGTCACTTGAAGACATCTGAGACGTCTTTACCAGTGCTTCAGAACTGCCGATCAGAACTGAGACAACAATTCCTGACCCCAAGCAGCCGTGTAGGCCAGCCTGCAGGCGTTCATCCAGCTTCGCTCGCTGTACCATCTTGCCGCCTGATACCTGCATCTGACTTCCATCTAGAACTCTATCCCAGAAGCCCATAAAGCACCCTGAAGCCGCCTCGACCCTGTCGAGCACCAAGAAAAGCTACAGCACAAGGTCCATTGTGGTTCTGTCCCCCTGGTCCTTCCCAGAAGGCCACTAGAGACATTTTAAGATCCATTGCTTCCTTGGTGCTGAAGACAAGTAACCTTAAACTGTTGTGATTATTAACCATAACGACTACCCTCCTGTCAGTATACAGAGTGCATTCCTTTTCCTTTTGTGAAACTGTCTGCCCTCTGCATTCCTTTACAGGGTAGATTGTATTTTGTAGTGTTGCTACAACTGTCTGTTGTGATATAAATAAAGTAGATATTTTTGATACAACCTAGACTGGAAAGTCCCTTTCATCATTGGGTAATAAAGGGTAAACCATATAAGCCATAATAAAAAAAATGAAAAAAATAATTGTCTTTTCGCTGTGTTGCATCTAACTAACAATCCACCACCTTACAGATATAAGCCTGCCGTTCCGTCCACATTACCAGAATTGGACGAGGAGGGTTATAATTTGCTTGTTATTGCAATCTTCTGGTGTATTAGAGGTGTGGGGCTGATTGATAGTTTAGAAACCGAAATTCACCCATGGACCACTGGTACCCCCGAAGTTGATTCGTCAGAGGGTGCTTCTATTATAAAACCATAAATGAATATTTAACACATTCTTCTTTTTGTATATTTTCCCCTTTCATTATCCTATTCACAGTTCACCCCTGACTAATAAGGGTGAAAGAAAGCCTTCCTATGAAAACCTCACACCCATGAACCTTAAGTATGTTACAAATTACCTCTTTCCCAATGCTTCCCCTTTCCTTTTCATGCTTCCAATCTTTCAAATATTTCCCCTCCTATTTATTTTAACCATGGCAGCTGCAATCTGCCCTTAATTGGCAGTCCAAGTCCCCAACGTGTTAGTTATTGTCTATATACAATAAACTTCAAGTACAGTGTCTTTACTTTGTCCTTTCATTTCTGTCTATGTTCTCCCCCAACCTGGTGACCGCCGTTCTGCCGGGGGTGGCTTCGACAGGCTCCATGACCTTCCCTTCAAAAGCAAGGCCAGGCCCTCTTAATAAAGCTAGTTTCCTCCATGGCAAAGCATTTTATTCAGTTTGATCATCTTTATTAAGATTATGAAAAGGGTTAGAACTGCATAATCAAGACCATACAGATAATATTCAAAGTGTACATGAACAACAATTGAGCAACACTGCCAAATATAATGCTGGGACAGTAAAACACGCAGACTAGTGTTTTAAAACTATCAAGTACTAGCCAAATGCTACAAACTCTGTATTAAAAAGACAATTCCACAACGAATAGACAAACCAGGGAAACAGACAAGGGAACAGAAAAGAAAACAAGAGGAAGGAAGGGAAGGAAAGGAGCATTTAATATTAAAGCATTAAAAAACCCTGGAATTGAATTGCGGCACCAGTCAAAAAACAAACGTGTAAATCAGTTTGAGGAAGAAGGGATGGTACATCAACATCCAAGTGCACATCCATGGACAGCTCAAGAGCCATGAGAAGTCAAGCTAAAGTGATCCAAATAGTGAATTAAATAATCCCATTTTGCATTATATTTGGGAATAGCGTCAAGGTAAATGGCCATACATTGTTCCATTCTTTGCACATGACATATGTTGTTCCACCATCCCTTAACAGAGACATTTTGCGAGTTTTTCCAATTGGTAGCGACAAGCTTAAGGACAAGAGTAATAAAGAGGTCATAGAGCTTAGCTGATTCTCATAAATTGACATTATTGACGGCATGACTACCTAGAAAAACATTCAGAAACGTGAGAGGGATATTGACATCGAAGATGAAGTGAAGAAATTGCCACACCTCTTTCCAAAACTTGAGTATGTGTTTATAGGAAGCCAGGGCATCTCCACAAGACCAACACTTGTCCCCCGCCCCAGGCTTTCATTTAGATAATTTCAGGGGAGTAAAGAAGGCTCTATGAATAAAGAAATACAGATGTTTTCTGCCCGCAAATCCCCATTTGTTAAACAGGGATTTGCGGGCAGAATGGCGCACAAATCCCTGTTGTTCGGCGCAAATAATTCCATGAAACCCAAGTGTTATCATCTATGGTAGCACCAAAATCCAACTCCCATTTAGATTGCACAAGCCATTTAGTGATAGGATGATCCATAATACACAAAACGTTATAACATTTAGCAGGAGGGCATAGGATGCCATGGTTAAGAGCGGGCGTTTAGAGGCATCAGGTAAAATAATACAATTCATAGAACGCAGCACAGCATCCAAACACGCATTGAGCAATTTATTGTAAAAGTTGAAATCCGAAATAGGAATGGGGAAGAGATATTTAGCTGTTGGAATGAGAGGGGAGCCATTATCAATGATCTGATAAATAAATCTGATGCCTTTACTTAACCAGGACTTGCGGTGGAGTGCCCTGCCATTTATAGCAATAGCTTTATTGTGCTACAGAAATGGAGAGAGATTCTGGGCAGGGGATCTGCAATGGGGGAAGAGAAACAGTCTCAAGGCAGAGGTGGAAGCCTTGATGGGGTCTGAGAATGTAGAAGAGATATGACTGAAGACGAAAATTAGGTCAGTAATGTCATAAGGGAGTACCAGTTTTGTTTCTCCAACATACACCAAGAGGGAATGTGAGAGGAAGTAGAAGTGGTGAACCAGCAACATGTCTGTTTGAGTAAGAAGGCAGAGGGACAGAGTTTAAAATTCAGATATCTGACCCCCCACCATACGAGGCTCTTAACTTACTAACAGCTATTGTTTTACATTTCCCTGACCCCCAAAGGAAATTTAGAAGACTTGAAAAATGAGGATGGTAATGGGATTGGGAGTAGCTGTAGAGAGTACAAACAATAGGGGACAGCATCATTTTAATGGTATCTAGACAACCCCACCAGGATAGATAAAGGGGTGACCAAATCAATGTGAGTTCTTTGAATCTATTGATTAGTAACTCAGCATTACTTTTAACGGTGTCGACCACAGTAGAAGCAAATTGTAGACCTAACTATTGAAGTGAGTCCTGACACCATTTAAATCCAAACACGTCCAAATCATGCTTAACGTAAAAGGAGTTAAGCGGAAGAATATCAGACTTATCTCTGTTAAGCTTGTAGCTGGAGAAGAAGGAAAACTGATGCAGTCTATCTAGCAAATAAGGAAGATGGAGCTTGGGGTTTTTAACAAGAATCAAGATGTCATCGGCATACACAGCAATTCTAATGCTAGATGTTCCATATGAGATTCCAGGGATGTTTCCATCTGATCTAATGAGTTATGACAGAGGTTCTAGAGATAGAGTGTAGAGAATAGGGCAGAGAGGGTTGCCCTGCCTAGTGCCTCTTAGTAAAGGGAAGAAGGATGAGAATAGAGCATTGATACAGATAGAAGATTTAGGGCAGGAATAAAGAAGTTTTGTAAGGGATATAAAATGTTTCCCACACCCATGCCACTACAGAGCTTGAAACATAAAATACCAGTTGACCCGATCAAAGGCTTTTTCAGCAACAAGTGCAGTAGCAGCAGCATAACCTACGTTGTCCCTTTTGTCCTTCGATACCACGTGTAGAACATTCAGTAGAAACCTGGCATTCGCGGAAATGTTCCTGCCCTTGACGTTGCCGTCTTGATCAGACTTAATCAAGGCAGGTAGAGAAGATTCAATCCTGTTGGCCAGAACTTTGGCAAAATCTTTCTTTCTGCAATAATGAGGGCGATTGGTCTGTAATTGTTGGGAAGATCAGGGTCTTTAGTGGCCTTGGGGAAAATAATAAGAAGTGCCTCGGAGAAGGAGCCAGATGAACATTGATGAGATACAAAATAAGAGTATAACGTCTTTAATCTGGGAGAGAGGGAGCTAACAAAGTGATTGAAAAAATCAATAGAGAGCCCTTCAAGACTAGGGGTTTTCCCACTAACCAATCCCTTAATAGCATGATTAATCTCAAGAAGTGTAACCTCTCCCTCTAAATGGGTGACATTAGATTCAGGATATCATACTCTATTGATCTTAATAAAAAAAGAGTCAATATGAGTAGGAGAAACAGAAGTCTTGGGGGTATATAACTCAGTGTAAAATTCTTTAAAGCAGTTCAGTTTATTGTCCAAATTAGTCATGAAGGTGCCAGATCTATCCTTAATGCGCAAGATAAACGTTTTTTCCTTTTTGGCTTAAGTTATGAGGCAAGGGATTTGCCAGGCTTGTTGGAAGTCTGATAAGTTTTGGTTTTGTATTTCAACAGCGCACCAGTGGTGAACTCAGTGAGTTCTTTCTTCATCTGAAAGCGCTATGAAAGGACCAAACGAAAATTAACATCCAAGGGAAATCGTTGACATTGTTTTTCAGCATCGGAAAGCTGAAGGTACAAGTCATCGAGATGTGCTTTATGTAGTTTTCTTTTCTTACAAGAGTAACAATGATATGACCACGCACCGTCACTTTGAAGGCATCCCAATTGGTGACAATTGAAGTATCGCGGTCTAGATTTTCAGCAAAATAGTGTTGTTGAAAGGAATGAAATGACTGGATAAACTGTTGATCATGTAGCAAACTATTGTTAAATCTCCAGCAGGAAGGTGGCTTTTTGATATCAACAAGGTTAAACGTGGTAGAGACAGGGGCATGATCGGAAATGATGATGTTAGAAATAGAACAGTCAATGATAGTACCAGTGAAAGATTCAGATGAAAAAATATAATCAAGACATGATAGAGTGTCGTGAGGGGATGAGTAGAAGGTGTATTGTAAGTGAGTTGGGTGGGAGAGCCTCCAAGTGTCGACAAGGCCAGTCTCAGCTAGACAAAGCATGAAGGCCTTATGGAACTAGTAGCTTTTGAAGATACACTTGGGTTTCCTGTCTAAAAAGGGATCCCATACTGGGTTAACATCACCACACAAAATGAGGTTATTGATGCCACAACTAAGAATATTTTGTTTAATACAATCCCAGAAACCAGGGTCAGGGAGAGTGGGGCAATACACATTCATAATAGACAGAGAATCAGAGCCAATCAGAAGTTTATCCCAAGCCCAACGCCCGTTGGTGTCAGCATCCTGCGCTAATATTGTGAAGGACCATTTTTTGCTGATAAGAATGGCAACACCATTTTTATTGCCCACAGCAGTGCTAGCAATAATATCTTTGATGTAGAATGATTTAAACTTCCTGGCTTCAGGAAGAGACAGGTGAGTCTCCTGTATACATGCTACAGATAGCTTAAGTTTATTAAGGTGTGAGAAGATCTTGTGTCTTTAAATAGGGTTATTTCACCCTTTGATGTCCCAAGTTACACACTTAAAACCCATAGTAGCGCATGAATATAGGTGAAGAGAACTGCAACATATCGACCAAAACACAGTACAATAAGTGAATTATCCAGAGAAGAGTGCACCAATAATTCAAATGCATATTCAAAAACATGCAATAGCAAGAAAAATTGCTTCAAAGCAAAGACCAGACACAGAAGGAAAGAACATGAGGGTGAAGGGGAAGGAAAGGGGGAAGCCTGACCATAGTTAAGGAGTGTTTACACATAAGGGGGGAAAAACCACTATTGCAGGTGGCAAAGCACATAGAAAATGTATGACACCTGTAGGGTCAGGCAAAATAATTGAGGGAAACAGGGGAAAAAGTAACAGGAGTAGGGGACACCACCAGGAGCGCCAAACACACACGGACAGTCCTCTACAGGAGATGGGTCACAAAACCATACCCGATCCATCAAAAATACAGAACATGAGTTGGTAACAATAATGCATACAATTAATTCAAAGAAACCGCCAAGTGCAGAAGAGGATCAAGGTCTTGAAGTAGGGGGTGAATCCAAGGGAAGTGATGTGTCCATGCCTTCACTTTTTATGGAGCGAATAAAGGCCTTCAGATTGACAGGATCAGCAAAAATGGCTGTTCACCCATCATGAGTAGTTTTATAGGAGCAAGGATGAAAAAGGCTGTATCCCACGTTAAGCTGTTTCAGGGCTGGGCGAAAAGATAGAAATGTCTTACGTCGTTGATTTTTGCCACATCTTCCGTGATATGAATTTTGCCACCTTGCCAGCTGAGGGGGTTCTTCTCTTTAACCTTGAGATTAGAAGCTGGAGTGGAGTACATTCTAGAAGATAAAATATCTGCATACAAGGGGGTTGATTCGATGACGAGGAGCTCCTGACTGGACCAATGCGATGGGCACGCTGGATGTTGAGTGAGATATTTGGTTGGAGGTGAAGCAGGACTGGTAGCATCTTCTGTAGGAATGATATGGAATCGGACAATTCACATCCCTCCAGTAGACCAGCAACGCACACATTATTTCATCTACTTCTGTTCTCCAATTCCTCTGTGTGTCTTTGAAGATCTTTGATTGTTTTTTCAAGCATTGCCATCTTGGGGAGACATCCTCCACAAAACTGACTCTTCACTCCATTTCATCCATTCTTCCTTCAAAACCCTTCCACCTGTCATCAGGTTGCTGCAGTCTCTGGTTAGTGGTTTCAATGAATGGTTTGAAAGCTCTGATCTCTTGTAAGAACCTCAATAGACGGATCAGCAGGAGAGAGTGGTGGCAGAGAATCACTTTTAGGTCTTTTGAGAGTGGCCGAGGGAGGAATTGAGTCCTTGGTGGTGGGCTGTGATTTTTGAGTGCCTTTACCAGAAGCCATGACAGCAAATAAGGCAAAAGTGGAGTAGGACCAAAGCGGCGAGAGAGCGCTGATGCAAAAGAGTATGCACAGCAGCCAAGTGTAAAAGTCCGAGCCTTAAAGGCTTTGAAGACCCAGACCAGTTGTACTAATCAGTATGAGGTGTGTAGGAGGCGCTGGTAATGCATCATCCAGAAAAAGGAAAAAGGAAAATTACGACAGGTTGAGGAATGTGAATGGAATGCTATTTGTAAAATAATTCAAGTTCCCCAAGTTAATGTAAAATATTTGTAGGGATGTCAGAATAGTGTCCAAGTGTCAGTGTGACGGGTAAGGCACCAGAAAACAATGAAGTTGCAGAAAGATGGCCTTACTATATAAGGAAAGCATCAATCAGTGGGTGTATAGAAGGGAGGTATTGAAAAATAGGCAAGACACAGCAGTACAACTCCTCACAGAAAAGCCTGTAGATTCTTGAAAGTAAGCAGTCAGAGCATATTAGGGAAAAGTAACAAGCGTTGCAGTCAAAATCAGCAAAAGGAGGAAGAAACACTTAGCTTTCAGCAGGCAGTTCTAATGTATTAATTATATGAGGCAGGTGGTGGCGCTCAATAAGAGAACGAAGCGGATGAGCCGACAAGGCCCGAGCTGACCCGTTACGTCACCAGGGTCGGACTGGCCCTTTTGGTCTTTCGGCCCGTGGCCGAACGACTTTGGGGTCCCCTGGGGCTGGTTTTCCGGCAGCCACCTCTGGGCCGTTTTTTTTTTTTTAAAAAAGTCTTTTTTTTTTTATTGGCAGGCCGGGCCAGCGGCCCCCCGGGCCCGGCCTAGTGTGTGTGTGCGCTGCAGTGTGCCGAGCCGCGGCGTCGCGAGTATTCGCGGCCTGCGGCCAAATCAGGGGATGGCCGGATTGGGGGGGGGGGCTGGGGGGCTGGAGGAGTGAGTCGCCTCGCCTGCCCTAGGCTGGGTGAGCCAGCCAGTCAGTGGAGGGCGGGAGGCGGGAGCCAGGAGGGGGAGTGAAAGTCTGCCCTGCACAATCATCATAGCATCTTGCTTTGATGAGTGCATCTGCATCATGCATGCATCATAATTTATGATGCATGCAGATGCATGTGCATAGTTCACAGGCCGGTGGGCCTGGGGCCTGGCCAGGCCGGCGGCATGCCGCCGCCCGCCCAGTGCCACTGCAGGGGGCCGGTGCGCCTGCCGTCAGCTCACGAGCCTCTGGCCTGCGGCTGCGGCGGGCGCGGCCACAGAGAGAACAACTTGTTTAGTTGTTTAATCTGTGGTGGGACTCGGGAGCCGGAGGGAGGCAGGCTGAAGCAATTGCAAACACAAAGCAATTGTAACACCTGCCTCCCTCCTCCCCTCCGAGTCCTCCTGACCCTGGGGGGTGCAGCCTGCCTGCAGGCTGACTGAGGGCTCCGCTGAGCTGGGGCCGAGCCTGGCACTGTAAAACACAGTGACACATTTCACACTTGCTTTCAACTTTGCTGCAGGAAGTAAGTAACACTTCTTTGCAAAGTTGAAAGCAACTGTCTTCAAATTGTGCGACTGGGGGCTGGCTGGCCTGGGCCCCCAGCCGCCGGCGCCGTGGACGGATCGGACCCATTGACCCAATGAAAATTTGGCTGGGCAGGCAGTGCCTGCCCACCCAATTTGCCGCCAAATCGGCGAAATCGCCAATGCATACATTATGCTACTGGCTGGGCTGCTGCTATATGAGCCCCAGTGCCCCACAAGCACACACCGTCTGCAGTGGACCTGCCAGTGCCCACAGCCACAGCCCACACAGGACAGGAGGACCACAGCAGCACTGAGGCGGCCGGCCAGCAGACAGACAGTGGAGTGCCCAGTGCCAGTGCCGGCCACACAGACAGCAGGCAGCAGCCCAGCCAACAGCCAGCCAACTGAGGTAAGGACTGGACTGGAGTGGGACTACTGTGAGCATTGAGCAATGTAAACATTAGGGCAGAGTCTAACAAGTGCCTGTGTGTCTCAGCCTCACCGTCCCTTTTCAGGGGCTTTCCCTGCCATGCCATGCCATGTGAGTGTGCCTGGGGTGGGGGGTGGGGGGTGCATGCAGGTCTGCTGTGAAGTGATATACATTTCATACAAGAATGGATCACCATATGTATCATTAATATGAGCGCATATGGGCCAATTTACCAAATTACTGTGAATGCAAGCAGATGTCCAAGGCCAAATGATAATGTTGTGTTATTATATAGCACTTACTTGTAAGAGCTTCATATAGACCAAATATACCTACAAAGTCACCCAACCTGTGTTGGTACTCACTTATCAACCTCAGGAGGATAAAAGGCTGAGTTGACCTGACCTCTCTCTCTGGGAGCTGAACCTGCAGAGCACACGCACATTGCAGCAGTGAGCGCTGAACCCACTGAGCTATCTTACCGGCTATAGCTATCAGAAAACTAGCCACTTAAGAAACACAGAGCCACATGCTGCTGACCACAGCCCAGGAGCCCCAATTTTAAATTAGGGGTAGCAAGGGAGACCACAGGGTTAGCAAGGGAGGCTTCAGGGGTCACCAGGCAGACCCCTGGCAACCCCTACATGAGTTGACATCCCTGCCAGATGTGGTTTGATTTACAAATACGCGTTTCATAAAATGTGTATGCAATGGTCACCATATGTGCAGTGAGATACATAATTGTGTCGGCTGACGCCTCACGTTCGGTTTAGCTATATTTTATTTTATTTTGCACAATGTTTAATTCCAGTGTTCTCCATAATACAAATAGAGTTTGGTTGTGCCGTTGACCAGGGCAATGATGTGTATTATTACATAGCACTTCATGCCGGACACCTCCCTGCTAAGGTGAGAGGCACTGCTGCTGCCCACTTGCTGCCTCTATACACCGTCCCTTTCCAGGGGCTTTCCCTGCCATGCCATGCCATGCCATGTGAGTGTGCCTGGGGTGGGGGGCGGGGGGGTGCATGCAGGTCTGCTGTGAAGTGATATACATTTCATACAAGAATGGATCACCATATGTATCATTAATATCAGCGCATATGGGCCAATTTACCAAATTACTGTGAATGCAAGCAGATGTCCAAGGCCAAATGATAATGTTGTGTTATTATATAGCACTTACTTGTAAGAGCTTCATATAGACCAAATATACCTACAAAGTCACCCAACCTGTGTTGGTACTCACTTATCAACCTCAGGAGGATAAAAGGCTGAGTTGACCTGACCTCTCTCTCTCTGGGAGCTGAACCTGCAACCTGCAGAGCACACGCACATTGCAGCAGTGAGCGCTGAACCCACTGAGCTATCTTACCGGCTATAGCTATCAGAAAACTAGCCACTTAAGAAACACAGAGCCACATGCTGCTGACCACAGACCAGGAGCCCCAATTTTAAATTAGGGGTAGCAAGGGAGGCTTCAGGGGTCACCAGGCAGACCCCTGGCAACCCCTACATGAGTTGACATCCCTGCCAGATGTGGTTTGATTTACAAATACCCATTTCATAAAATGTGTATGCAATGGTCACCATATGTGCAGTGAGATACATAATTGTGTCGGCTGACGCCTCACGTTCGGTTTAGCTATATTTTATTTTATTTTGCACAATGTTTAATTCCAGTGTCCTCCATAATACAAATAGAGTTCGGTTGTGCCGTTGACCAGGGCAATGATGTGTATTATTACATAGCACTTAATGCCGGACACCTCCCTGCTAAGGTGAGAGGCACTGCTGCTGCCCACTTGCTGCCTCTGATCCTCTGATCCTGGGTTTACCGTGCAGGTCTGCTGTGCCAGTGATGCGCACACACACACTCGGCACTCGCACATCCCGCAGACCCATTCCTCTTCATTAACCTCGTGCCACGGAGATTAATGCATAATAGCGGCCTCCGGTTTGGACACAGAGAATCAAAGCAATTGGAGAACCAATTCATGACTTCCAACATGTTGGTCAATGGTCAGTTGCCAATCCCTGGCAAAATGGCACTCTAGTAGGCCACTAGCACTCCCTAAAAGATGTGCATCTACGCTGTTTAATAATTATTAGATACTGATGTGCATTATGACAGACAGTGAAGCCCTCTGCAGAAAGGCAACTAACCTCTCTGTGGCACCAAAGGCAAACGTTATCATGCGATCACATGGATCCCATTAACTCAGTAGAACAAGACATAACACAGGTTTCTGATTGGCTTATGAATCCCAAATGCAGGAATGATGTGATGCACCCCCGCTTGAGCAGCTCGTACTGCCCCAGTGTGGTGTGGTCGTGCGGCTGCATCTGCTTGCTGGGTGCCAGCTCCAAGCAACTTGTTTTTCAAACACATTGCAACACATAACGCCCAGATCTATAGCTTAATATTTAGCCTGGGATTCGCAAACCTTTCTTTAGTCACCATTCCATTATATGTGTAGGCGTAAGCAGCGCATTCCTTTCAATGGTGCATGCCGTTACCTGAAGTGCCGGATGGGGCTCCCCCAGACCCTTGGGCTCGCCCCATACTCTGAGCCCCCTTTCTCAAACCCTTTCCTTCCCTCGGTTCACGCGTGTATACCTTCTGTAGACCGTAGACCCCTGCAGCCTGACACGGGGTGGTACCTCTGCCCCAGGGGCTCTCCCCGACACCGGAGCCCCCCTTTCCTCCTTGTTCCCTTCCCCCTCTCTCTCTATTACCCTCTCACCGAACAAACGAGTCCAATCTTCCCGAGTCGGGTAATTCCCCAGTCCTGGTCCCAATTCCAGCTCAAGTCTTTCCATCTTTCCTTCTTCTTTGACCAAAGGCTTTCTGTCCATTTGTTTTAAAATGTTCAATATTCTTCCTTTTCTCTCATCAAATGTTACTCAGTTTCCTCTGCACACCTGCCTTTTATAGTTTCCATCGTCTTTTAATTTCTCTCTCTTCAGACTCACCTTTTTTTGTCCTTAAGCTATCTTGCAAACTTCTGTTTGCGTTTATTTTTCGAATTTTACCTTCTCTTTTGTGTTAATATTTATCAATTTCAAACTATTTTCCTACCCTGCTAAGTCACCAAGTGTTTGTTTCTGATTTCATTTTCCTTTCATTGTGTATATCCCTACTCCATAGTCCAAACTTATTTTTCTTTAGACCCCACCCTTACTGTACACTTCCTCTGCCTGCATACACCCACTCTCTTTTTGCCTCCTGCCTGAGTACCAAAAGCATACCTGTGTTCTTCCCCAGCCCCCACCAGGGCCCATCAATCGCTCTTTTTGCACTTGTTTGCCCATCTAGAACTTACCCTCCTCCCTAGGCTGCATCTCAGGTTCTGCCCTTATTGGCCTGCCTTGCCCCAGCCCAACTCCCCAGGCTCCATCTCTCCTCCTGCCCTTGTTGGTCTCTCTCGTGCCCCAGGGCAGGCTCTATCTCTGTGCACCTCAAATGTTGTGTATGTTTGTGTGTGTCCAGCATGGACTCTGCTATGTTTACACTCTGTTTCCATCATGTGACAAGCTGTTTCTGTAATTCTGCGCCACATTGTAAGTTTGGCGGTATCAACTATGGTAATACCGCTCAACTGAATTCCTCTTACTGCATGCGGCTACGATAATACTACAACTGATTTAGGGTTGGTGCAGTACAAGTTATTGCCCGCTTTTGAGGCCATTTGAACTGCATTGGGGACATGTGGTAATACTGCATGGGGCAAGACCTCCATTGAAGATGAGGCAACAAGCAGGCAGCATATGCATGGGCTGCAAAGGCCATTATTGTGTGTTTCGGCAAGATAGGCGCTACTCTGGAATGCCACCTGTTACCACCATACTTATAGTGAGGCCGACAGTGGCAGACTGGCCCATAAGGAACTTGGGAACACTCCAGAGGGGCCTATGCCTCTGGGGACCTGTCTGGGGCTGATCCAGTTACAAGCTTTATTTTTCCACCATCCGACAAGTATGTCGTAATTTTTTCACTGGTCTATTGCAAGACTGAGCTCAGCTGTTCTTGGTGAGGGCAGCAGTCAGAATTAGGTGGCACAGCCATGGGCCAATGTATTGCCCTACTGCCATGCTTTCATGCTTAGTCTCCCTACCTTTCCGCATCAGTTTCCAGTGTTACATGCCTTTCGAAACGGAGCCTATAGCATGGACATTGTGAGCTAAGGGGGGTGGGGTGGGGCTGGGCATGTTGAAGGCTATAGCTGTACCAGTTCCGGTGATGAGTGCGAGGAGTTTGGGTTGTAAAAGCTACTGGACGTGAGCAGTAGCTCGCTGTCCCTGTTAATGGAAATGGTGTTACCTTGCACTATCTATTGCCTGACATATGTGGGAATTTGCTCCTCTACCTGTTACTAAATGGGTGCAGCAACGTTCACAGAGAATGATCAGGAGCCGATTGTGTTTGAACTAGCTTTACCATAGCTGGGAGCAGGCTGTACCAGTTATGCTGTACGGCTCCTTGGGCATCAGAGCTGGTTGTATTTGTTGGGCAATGTGGGCATGAGCGAAATGTAACCGTATCCGTTTTGGAAGCTGGCTGTACCTGTTCATTGGCATGAATAGTTAGGTAAAGAGTATTGCAGGCTGCTACATTGCTCTCAAAGCATTTAGGCTTCCTTGATAGAGATGGATTGTGGCCCTGCCCATGGTAAAACATGACTTTTTTTTCTGTGGGTAGGGGTTGCAACTGGGGGAAAAGATGATGGAAAAAGTGTCAGTACTGAAAAGTCAGTTGAGCTGGGAGCAGCCTCGGACTGGCCTGTAGGACTATAGGCCCAGGGCCAACCAAAAACACAAAATGCTGGTGTGGGACCGTTTTATTGGCCAAAGTGGGACCCTTGTTGGCCCATGTGGGCCAGTTTGATGAGTTAATTCACACTGCGACTAGTAGTTTTGACCAGTGTTGCTTGCTGAATAAATATTCTTTAAAATATACAATTTGCATGTCACTTTATCAAAAAGCTCCGCCTGGGTACTATTCAAACAGTATCACAAAAGGAATGAAAAGCCATTTGCAACTGCGGGCCACTTTATCTTTGGTGCCTGAGATAATTGCATGGCCCAGTCTGACCCCGGATGATAGCTAGCCTTTGTTGCTGACTGTGTGCAGTTCGGAAGCACCCCACAGTGTCTTTGTCGAGGGCATAGGGGCATTGTTATCCCGAAAGGGGCCACTTTTTTTGAGGCGAGGGGTGGGCCACTTTTTTGAGGCGAGGGGTGGGCCACTTTTTTTTTGTTGTCCGGGCCTATTTCTTGTCCCAGTCCGACCCTGTACGTCACACGCGATGCCCAACGTTACCACACGTGAGGCGGTTGACGATTGGAACGGAGGGCGCTCGTATTCCCTTCACAAATGAAGTCGGCCGTGAGGAGGCCCGAAGCCACCGGAGCACATCTGAGCTTGCAGTCGTCGACCACGAGAGCGGGCAGCAGAAGATGTTCAAGAGAAGAATGCGGTAAGTAGGTAAAACATCGGAGTTAGAGAGTTGATGGTCGGAGCACTGCGGTCATGCAGCCATTCTCCCAGGCGCCAAGCCACACCCCCTACAAAGCACTTTGAAAGATTTCCTCAGTGTACTTTGCAATATTTCCTCTGCTGCGCTGCACTTTTAGATAGCTCCTCTGTGGCAGTTCACTTTTAAAGATTACATCCATGGCAGTGCTATTAACAGTCTTTCCTCCATGGCGGTGTGTTTGTCCAAGTGTGTTTCTCTGTTGGGCTCTGCCCAGGTCTCGCCCACCTGGGCGGAGCCTGTGACAAACAGCTGAGCCCTGGTCATGCAGAATGCACCAGCCAGGGCTCCAGGTAAGTCTCATGCGCAGCACTCTCACCGCCTGGCTATCAGGGAGGGTGTGACTCTGCAAGCCCGATCAGCGGCGCGGTTGAACCCTTGATCGCCTATGTAACAATTTCTTCACCACCCGTCCCGTCAGGCTTTCTTCCTGTCCCATCCAAACTGGCCCCTGGGCTGGCCGTTGCTTCCCAGCCGCGCCACTTGCCTGGTATCACCCCACTACAATGCCACAGGCACGTCTTCAGTCGGGCTGCACCCCTCATGCGGCCGGGTGCTTTAATCTCTGCTGAGCTGTAGCTGGCATACTCAGCCTCGCCAGCCAAATTCCTGATTCCCTGGGGGAGGGAGCTCAAGGCTGCGCCACCCCAGGGAGCACCAATCTTCTTCTCTCTTCTGTTTCCTCCATTCCCTGTATCTCTTTTGCCATCTTCTTCTTTTTCCTTTTCTTCTAACTGTCCTTTCCGGTCATGTAACCTTGGTTCTGGTGATGCCAATCCTTTTGTCAGGGGAGTACTGCCCATTGTCCTCAAGTTCTGTGTGTCCCCGATGGTGGGAAAAAAGTGCAGGCAGATAAGTTAGTCAAACACATACACATTTAATACAAATGTTCATAACCCCTTCGCTGTGTCTTTGATTTTTGTCCCTTCAATTCTCCACCTCCTCCCAACTAGGTCTATCCACAACCCCTTGCCTTGAAGGTCCAATTTGGGCCGGGGGTCCAATGAGTCTTTTTTACGCTTCCCTATGTTGTTTTGTGCACCTCCCCCTTTCCTTGACGCGTAGAACGTCACCCTTTCCATCAGGCATCCTCTTTAGAAGGGTCATTAGTGGTGTCCCATGCCACTGTCCCCTCCCACTCACTTGTTTTCCCTCTGGACAGCCCTACTCTTTCTAAGT
Source organism: Ambystoma mexicanum (assembly GCF_040938575.1). Taxonomy (NCBI): domain Eukaryota; kingdom Metazoa; phylum Chordata; class Amphibia; order Caudata; family Ambystomatidae; genus Ambystoma; species Ambystoma mexicanum. The sequence goes on from NC_090934.1 coordinate 236,383,113, forward strand.
ACCCTCCCACCTGTGCCCACTCCCCAGGCATCCCGCCCCTTTACAGACTTACATGCCGTGCTGTCAAAACTTGTATGGCAAAGCTGCCCAAGGAATATCTCCCTCTGCTTTCATTTTTTCCTTTCTCTTCTCTCAACTAGTTTATTCCCTTATTTATTCCTGTTGATCTATTTTATTCTACTTTCTAATTATTATTATTTATTTATAATAACGTATAATAACGGTCTCATGCTACCTGAGTTCGGTTTATTCGAACCTCTGTTGCTTTTGCGTGGGCCTGTTTCTAAGACCAGCACGTTGCCCCTGTGCTATCCCCAGTTCACAGGCTCACATTAATATTGATTATTTTCCTACTCATTCTTCCTTGTGCAATCATAATATATACATTATACACGTTTTTCGACACAATAATCGAAGAAATCTGAAACCCATTCACAATACGGTGCTAAAATTCCAATATGTTAAAGACAATTCGAATCATTAACAAAATGCCCAAAATTCAAGACTCTCAAGTTATTAAGATGTGTACATTCGAGGAACCAATGTTCCAGTATCTCAGTTCTATTGAGGAGATGACATAGTCTGCACAAACCTAAGGGATATTGGAGTTTTGATCTGCCTCCAATAATTTCATTCTTCAGATGGAGGTTTAATCGGATTCTCATAAAATTATATCTCAAAAACTTTGAAGGGCATTTTATTAAGTACGACGGTAAAGAATTTCTTTCTCTTCTTCCAAGGCCAAATTACGATGCAATTTAAAAGTAGGTATCAAATTTGAGGTTAAACACCAATCCATTTCCCATAATGCTTTGGTGGCCTTCAAGTGCTCTCATATAAGCATATCTCGAGCCATATTAATGTCGAGAAGAACACATTCACATGATGCTACCGAATTCGAAAGGATCTTCGAGTCGCCCCTCATAGCCATTTTTGCAGTGAGGGAAACCGAGAGTTCGGGGGACTGTCCCAAATTTTTTAAAGCAGTAATAGATTTTTCCATTTGAGCTTTGCCACCCAGGATATAAAGCCAATTTCAAATCTAGTTACATTGCAGGGGAGGGAGTTTGGGAGAACTAAAACCATCTTCCAGATTAAGCCCTCTAAACGGATGCAGTAGAGTGTTTTTAGAGGAAGAAATTCTGCACCATACAGCAGCTCAGGTGTAACTTTTAGTGGAGGCATATTTTCTATGGATTCTCCAACCCTTGACCCAGTTCGAAGTTTGAAGACCCACCTACTCACCTGGGAAACCGCACCATTCCAATCTTTCCGTGGCCGAAGTCCCACGGGGGCCACCAGAGCCGTTGCCTCAGATGAGCATCATTCTGGGAACGGGAAGCCAAGCATTACAGGTTTCCCTTAGAAGACCTTTCAGGAGGACAGCAGAAAGAACAGGAGGATTGTGGGATGGCCAAGGCCATTTATAATCTGGTGAAAGAGGGAGAGGGAACTAAAATTTAAAATAAGAGATTTTAGAAGAGGGACCTGGGGAAGGAAAATTGCCTTCATGGTTAAGGGGTGGGATCAGGAAGAAAGGGCATGCTGTCACTATACTTTTGCTGCTGCTGTTGCCATAACATGATTTTTTAAACGTAAATAAATACACCGTTTTGACAGTCTTGCTGTGACAGAGCAGCCACAGGCTGGGCGTTACAGCAGAATGATGCCTTCTCCCTTAAAGTGGGAGAACTTCAACCCTCCCAAGCAAGAGTGTGGAGTAACTCTGCTGAAAATGTAGGGGGGGAGACATGGCATCAAAAGTAAAGGGGCCCCTCCCAAATGAGGGGGACACAGTGGTGTGCCACGAAAGTTGTTCCCTCTAAAATTACACCCATGGCTGGCGTCGCCCATGCACACTGGAGCCCTGAGAGGCACTGCCGTTCTCTCAACTCTTTGTGCTCCCTATCCTTTCTGTCATGAACGACCTTAATTGTCATCCACCAACCCGGAAGCGTCCTCCAGCCCGTCGCCAGGCAGGATGTCATTACTACACAAAGTTAAACTCCCACTCGGAAGTGATACAAATCAGCGATAACAGCTGTAAGACTTACTTGGGAATTGCTCTGATGAATAAAACGAGTTACATGTATGGAAACACAAATGTAGCTAATGCACATGCAGAAAGGTTGTCGCCTGCTTCATTGAGATGCAGGAGGCTCTACATCGGGTTTCTACTTTTGGGCAAGTTGTGTGATATTGGGCAAATCATTCTTTCTCCATATCTGACAAGTAGCCGCTTGTTATGCATGACCACTTGAGCAAACCTGTGGCAGATAACACCGTGCAAGAAGGCATGCACGCGTCGTCCGAAGAATGTCTCAGGATGTCATCAGTATGTGAGTGAGACAGCGGGAATGCATGATGACCTGAAACTGAGAAACTGACATTCTGGCGTGGAGCCAGTAAATCACTACCCTGAAATATATTACATGAGCCGTTCCAGATGTTAAATAGGCCCTTCATTTCACTATCACCTGGATTCTGAGCAAGATGCTACAATTGAGGACGAGTTGCCTCCATTGACAGTGATCATGCAAGGTACCACTCCACCGCTGATGTTTCTCCCAGTCACCTTTGCTTCCATGCATCTAGTGGATTCCGCTCTTCAAGACGTCCGTGGAAGATGTTGGTGGAGCCAGATTTGCTGCCTGCAGGAGGAAGGCAATCATCTTTGCAGGCTTAAACACTGGTGGGAGAAGCAGAAGATGATGCCCTGTTTCAAGAAGCAACAAGGAGACTGGTAAAGCACTTTGAAAATAAAGAGAATGTGGTCCCCCATAGGAGGAAGTTCTACTCAAGAGTGTAAAGGCCCAATTGATTCGCAGATTACAACGTGGCGGAACTGCGCCAGTTAGCCTTGTTGTGGGAATTTGAAAAGCAATCAGGCTCAATGATCAGGGATATGCTGGTAGTGCACACGAACAACCCCATCATTCCCTGGATAATTCACTACCAATAGTAAGATCAAAGCAAGCACAGCGAGAAGGAATGGCGTGCCAGCTTCCCTGCCCACACCCGAAGTGCATACCATAGATTTCATGATGAGTGCAAAAGCCCTATTCACCGATGCCCGCACCAGTGAAAGGCAGGAGACCTGCAATGATTAAAAGACACAATGCCATTTCTTCAGCAGTTAAATACACCTGGCTAATGATCGCTTTTGTCTGGCAAGATACAAAGTGTGCACATTCTGCGGTGGCTTCAGCCACTTTGCTAAGTTCTGACATCGAAACCAGTAATGATTCATAGGCTACGGTTCTCTTCGTGTGGTTCTGGGTCAGGAACCCCTTTCTATTTCTGCTTACTCAAGACTCACACGGTTGCTTACAGATAAACAGTGGGGGGACAAGTTTATCATGGGTTTGATGCAATTTGAGGACGTTCTAGCATCAACTGAGGGTTGGAAGGGAATCCTCTTGCATCTGTGTAGGGTTATGGTCACCTCTAACATTGGGAACAGACATTTTAAGCGGCAGTGGGAGACCTGGGTGGGTAGTGAAATCCCTGAAGTTACATGGCACAGTATATTTAAGATTCCCTTTCATGGGAATGCATTCACCTCCGCGATGGAACACAACTTTAAAGTCTTATTTGGTTGGCATAGGGACCCCGTTAGGCTCTATAAGATGTTTTGAGGCTCCTCCCCTTTTTGTCCTCGTGACTGTGGCCAGCAGGGAACTCTGTTTCATATGTGGTGGGAGTGCCCCAAGATTCAGATATACTGGTCGGAGATATTGAGCTGGATGAAGGAAGTGACGGGTGTTCGGCTTGATGTTCATCCCTTCCAGATTTTGTTAGGTTTCCCTCCAGTGGATAGTGACGAGAATAGGTTCTGTAAGCTATGGCAGGAAATGCTTAGAGCTGGTACAATTACTGTGGCACAGAGGTGGAAGTCCCCGGAGGTTCTGGACAGAGCTGGTTGGGAAGAGAAACTCAGAGACATGTACACTATGGAAAGGCTTACTGCCATAGTCAACAACCACATGGGATCTTCTTGTGATGAATAGGGTCTGTTAATTATCAAGTAGCACCTGAATGAAGACTTATTGGGAAGAATCGGGGGTGGTTCGGGTGAACAAGCCGGCTGGGGTAGAAACTCAGTAGATGGAAGCCTTCACTGCATTCTTAGGGTATACAATAAATTGACCCAAGTCTGGGGCCATGCCTGCTTCCCCTTCATCCAACAACACATGCACTAGCAAGTTTGATTCCACTGGTGTTTAGATAGGTTGATGGATGAAAATGGTTCCCTTTGGGGGAAGGCCAACGCTATCAAGATGACTTCTGCTCCGCACATTAACTATGTACTGAGTATGATACCTCCAAAAATATGTATTGGAAATAGACTGTTGCAGAGTTTTTATGGGAGCACAAACAGCCACGTCTGAAGTTTTGGAAGCTACAACTCCCTTGTGAGAGAGGTGGTTGGGGCTTTCTGGACTTTGCACTGTATCATCTGGCGTTTACTGCAATCCATGTAACTCCTTTTCTTGAGGAATCGCCTGATATTTGGGCACTGGCAGAATCTGGTATGAATAGGATATGTGCTCCTGAGGCACTCTTGACAACTGTCAGAGGTTATGCTTTCTCTTCAGTAACCGGTTTCCTAAGGAAGACCTGGCATAAACTGTAGGAACTGACCAAGGGAAATAGCTTCTTATCAACTAGATCATCAGTTTGGCTAAATACGAGAGCGCAGATTGATGGGAAGCCTATTTTCTGGCCACACTGGTTTTTAGATGAGTACAATGGATTGGGGATTTGTTTGTGGACAAAAAATGGATCCTCTTTAAAAAACTGTCTACAATGATGAACCTCCATGACTGAACCTACGATGAATACAGAAAATTGAGGACAGTGATTGGGGGTGATGGGGGCAGGGCGTTGGAAATAGATGAAAATGATGTCCTCAAGAACAACTGTTGAATTTTCAAGAAAAATGTCACTTTGCATCAAATGTGTACAGGCTTCTAATGAGCTAAACGAAATCTAATGAGCAACTCCTCAGGTCCTGGTCGAAGTCAAATGGCACAGAAATGACAGAAGTGGAGATGGGAGAATCTGTGCAGGAATGTAGCTTTGACCTCATTGAATCTTGGGGAAACAGTGCGGCAGATATAAATGTTCAACAATGTCTATTGGACCCCAATCAAACTTTTTGCAAGGGGTTTGAGCGACTCGGATGCCTGTTGGGGTTGTAGCCACAGAACGGACATCTATCTTTGAGCACCTGATATTGGAGTGTTCTAAAATAAGCACATTCTGGCTCAAAGTCACTGAAACAATGAACAGGGTTTTGTTATCTGACCTAGATCTTTGCAAAACTTCACTGCTTGAACGAGTCATTCTATGTGAGCATAAAAAATAGAATCTGCATGAAGAAAATAGGGGTAGGTGTTTGGATCTGATGTGAATTTTACCTGTACTATTCTCTCTTTTCCTGGCCTGTTTGTCTTTTTGTCCTGCAAAATTGTAAATACTTTAATAAAAATGAAATGTGAATACAAAAAAAGAAATCTCACAGCCTTTCTTGCAACACATATAAAGAGATGGCACAAATGGACAAAATCACTGAAAAGAAAGTAAACTACGAGTCCACTGCATGTAAGGGTGCATGGGTGAAACTAGTCAGATTTGAAATTCTGTAGGGAGGCCCAGATCAGTGCCTGAGGCTATGATTAATTCAACCTTTCAGCCATTTACCTTTTGCTAAGCTAAGAATACAAGTGCAAGCTGGCATTCAAAGTTTGCCAGGCAACCACCTTGCCGTGCACGACGGAGCTACACTCAACATAGTACTTAACTTCAACAGTGAAGAACATGTACTGTGCTTAGAGGTAAAGGACTTTGAGGACGTAATGGAACATTGTAGAGATATCATCCCCAAGCCAAGGGGCTTGTGGAGAGGGCCAACAGATTTATCAAAGGAGCCATCCAATTTGCGACCACCTCGGGAATGGATCCCCTCAAGATGACCAAAGAGGCCATTGCAGCTCACAGACTGACTCCCAACGGTATCACCTAAATCTCCCCATTTCGCATGTTGAGAGGGAGGAGAGCGGCCTCCACACTAGTGCCACCATGGTTGGCCAGAGTAAGAGAAGACGAGGAAGTAGACATGTTGGAAGTAGTGTGGAGAATGGAGAACAGCAAAGCACACATAAAAAGGTGGAGCGACAGAAGAAGGACAAACCAAGGGAGGGAAGTAAAAGAAGGAGATTGGATCAAAATACGTTTACCGACCAAAGATCAAATGTCTGGGTCAAGGTTCAGCAGACCCATAAAAGTGATTCACAGAGGAACCAACCACGTCCGCACCGAGGATGGCCACACCTGGATCATGGATAGAGTAGCCATGTTTGAAAAGAGGCGAGAGGGATGACCGGCCGAGAAGGGAACACAGAAAACCGGTGAGATACAATGACTATGTACTGCAGTAATTTGTTTTGTATTATCAAAGGGAGGTGTTAAAAGATATCGCGAGACTTCCGGGTCCCGCGGGATGTCGTGTGAAAGGTGGAAGTGCGGCTCCCGCACTTCACGCGCGGCAGAGAGAGAGCGGATGGAAGACACGGAGCAACATCGGCTCCCGTGTGCTCCTCCACTGGACTGACACAAAGGACTTCTTCAGAGACTAGAGACTCCCACTAGTGGAGCAAAGTTGCAGGGCCCGTTGCCCATTTTTTTTAAAGCAGAGTTATTATGCAGTTAAGAAGCTGATATCCATAATAGAATAAAGAGCCCTCATCAGCAACTCAGCAGACTCCTATGTTATTATCTTTATTATACAACAAACATCATAAAGACGTATTATCAATGTTTTAGGATGCGTGAAATGCTATATCCAAATTTCGCCTTGCAGCAATGCCTGTCAAATATAAGAACAGACTGGCACCTGCCATTGTCTGCCAAGCACTAAAAAACCTTTTCTAAGACCTCGAAGATGACGGCACGATTGAACCAGGGGAGGTGTGAGAATGACTGTGTCTTATAGTGCTTTTGAAAAGACAAAGGCAAACAAACTTTGATTGTGTTTGAACCTGAAAAGTCTGAATAGAGTTATAACCACAGATAACCAAGCATCTCATAGTTGGTGCTCATGCTACAAGTTACCAAGAAATTCTCAACGCTTGAAATAAGAGATGTGTATCACCAAATTCAAAGTCACTAATGGTATTCATAACAACTTTCAGCATGTTAGGTATACTTAAGTGCCATTCGGTCTTTCATCCACTGCTTCAATATTTCATTGAATGATGGACTCAACCCTGAAGGATGTGTAATAATATTGTATATATTTTGAAGATGACATATTGATGTATGGGCAATCAAAAGATGCTCACAATCCAGCACTCAAAACAGCTTTTCAAAGACTTCTCATGCATGAATACGGCTAACAAGGGAAAAACGCATATTCCAAGTGGATGCAGTAGAATACATGGAATACAATGGGCATCATCAGGAGTTGGGTGGTAGACTCTAAATGTGGTGGTAACACTATTACCGCCGCATCTAAGGCCTGGACCAATCAAGAGTTGGTTTAAAGTTGGAGTTTTACCTGCAGCTTTTTGCCTGAGGTAAAAGTCTCCACTTTCTGCCTGTTTTTCAGTGCTATTAGCAATGGACCCAATTGGGAATGGGGCTTAACCGCCTTACCACTACTTAGGATTCGTGCAAATTTCCCCAGCTTGAGTAGCGCTAATGCAATTTACGTAGGCGGTATCCTGGCGCTATTACTGCTGTGATACCGCCAACCTCCTGATGAGCCTAATATCTCTGCTCGGCATGATCAACATGGTGTCAAGGTCTTGCAGCAGCAGCGGTCTAAGCTTGAAGAAGCTGGTAACATGCAGGCGTTGTCAAATTGGTGATGCTAGACATCACTGCAGGTCCCAGATGCAGGTACAGCAGAGCTTTGGTATCGTCGTTGAGCAGAACTCACAGATGTGCAGGTGGTCGAGCTTTGTGGATGACTTCTGTGGTTCCCTTGAAGAAGCATGGATGGCGTTGAAGGTGCCCAAAACAAGCATCTAGGTGCTTCAGAGATGTAGGGAGAGCCAGGGATCAATTCCTTGGTCTGTGGTCGCTGGGGGTTCCAGTCCAGGGTCTCAAGTTTAAGATGAGTCTTGTATTCTACCCTCCTCAACCAGCAAGGTTTGCAGAGGGCACTTGCAGGGATTCTGCCACCACTAGCTAACAGCAGGGTCTTGGGTACCCTGGACCAAAACACAGCCAGTGTCCACAATGCAGTTTTACCCCAAATGTGCCCTCAGGTTGGGTAAAGAGAAGACATTTCTGCTTCCTTGGAGCCTTTTGTCTTCACCTCTATGGCCGAGGACTTTGGAACAGGCTCTGTCCTTGAAATCATTTCAGGTGAATCCTGCTAGTCTTCAAGTCCAAAGACGAATGAACTAAGGTGAGACACCACCCCCTGTATAGGCAAAATAATGTTACAGTGGCTTGGTCCACAGAAAGCCTGTTGTGAGGTGTCCATTCCTGGCTGCTGTAACATTTCTTCTTTGCCCGCTGATGTCATACCCAGAGTAATTTGTCTACAGGAAGTGGGGAGGGGCGTGCAAAGAGTCATAGCAAAATCCAAGATGGTGAGACCCTTCTGTAGTCTGAACCTCTATTTTGGGCTACTCTAACTCTGCCCCCTTGCTCTGTCTGCCTACATCAAAAGGTCTCCAGTAATGAGTAGCCTGTAGAGGGCTACCCATTGTGCGGAAAGCTTGGCGTGTAAGTTAGATTCTGGTGTGGAGAGGGACCCAGAGAAGACACTTGTTCCTCTGCTCTCCTAACAATAGCAACCTTTAGAACCTTTGCACGTGTTTTATGTGCCCTTTACAAATAGTACACACATTCCTAAAGTCCAGCATTTCACTGTCTCCTGGCTTCATTCACACAGTGCTAACTTTTCACTTTATATACTGGTACTGATGGACCCATATTTAGAGTTTGAAATACAAAACTGCAAGTCCCAGAATGCAAAGTGACAATATAGGACTGGCTCAAGGTGTCACATATGACATGGGGCCACTAGACAGCTGTGTCTCTGTGCTTAAGTTGGCAGCCAGTAGAAACAACTTGAAAACACCAGAGCTCTCAAGGCCATTGAGTCCTGTTTTTCCCTTTGGGTTCTGTGAATTCTTGTTTGTTCTTTTCCATTCACAATTTAAGAAAATTACAATTCCCAGAATTCCAAGCAAAAACAGGACCAGAGGGGCTTCTCCCGCCTGGCCCTGAGAAACGTGAGGACTCTGAAGCAATATCACGTTGGGTATCAAAACCGGACACTAAACCTAGCATTCACATTCTCTCGCCGTCTATTAGTCGCTCTCGTTACCTGTCTTTGCTCTTCCCTTTGGTCTTTTCTCACTTTCTTCCTCTACTCATGTCATTGTCTCGCGCTCTTTACTTCCGCTCTCACCCCATGCATAACCTGGGCATTTGTCCAATAGCTATGCCGTTTGTATCCAACATTACTCATTTTGTCAGCCCCTTTCGTTTCCCCTCCAGTAAGGTGCTGCATGAGACATTTCCTTTGGTTTGGCATAACAAGGCCGCAGATTTATTTTTACATATACATAACCACTGCAAACAGGTATTAAAAATTAGTTCCAAAAGGTGTGGCGACTGCTCCTCGTCCTGCTTCCCCCTTTACCTCCATATTGATTGCAGGCACAACTCCCCCAAGGCCTTCGAGTCTGAGAAATCGCCTGCTCCTGCAGGTCTTTGCGGACTGGGGGAGCGCCGTTTGTTGGGGGGAAGTTGAGCCCCAATTGCTACCGCCAGACACCCCCGCCGTTTAGGCTCCCAGGAGGCGCTGTCTAGAACGGGCGAAGCCCCTTCCGGTTTAGCAATGGCTCATTCGGAGTCTTTGTCTTATCATAGGTTGCCACAACCCGCCTGTCCATCCTGCGACAACGACGTCCAGGCTCTGTCATAACTGTAGGGTGGGAGGGTGGGAAAACGAAGTCCTCCACTTTTGGCGGGCGCCGAGCTGCTGGAAGGGCTGCAAGTGCCCCTGCGCCGGGCGCCCGCCGCTTTTATGTCCCAAGCCCCGCCTCCTTCCTTTGTTGCCCTTCGCGGGCTTTCCCGGGCTCTTGGCGCCCTTTCCTCTGGCTCCTTTGCCGCCCTCACCCTTGCCCCTGGGGGGGGAGGGGTAAGAGAGCGTCAAGGAGGAAGGCCCCTGCCCCGGTTATCGGGGTGCCTCCTCCACTTGCTGCGCTCTCCGTTCGTCACCTTCATAACCTGGGCATTTGTCCAATAGCTATGCCGTTTGTATCCAACATTACTCATTTTGTCAGCCCCTTTCGTTTCCCCTCCAGTAAGGTGCTGCATGAGACATTTCCTTTGGTTTGGCATAACAAGGCCGCAGATTTATTTTTACATATACATAACCACTGCAAACAGGTATTAAAAATTAGTTCCAAAAGGTGTGGCGACTGCTCCTCGTCCTGCTTCCCCCTTTACCTCCATATTGATTGCAGGCACAACTCCCCCAAGGCCTTCGAGTCTGAGAAATCGCCTGCCCCTGCAGGTCTTTGCGGACTGGGGGAGCGCCGTTTGTTGGGGGGAAGTTGAGCCCCAATTGCTACCGCCAGACACCCCCGCCGTTTAGGCTCCCAGGAGGCGCTGTCTAGAACGGGCGATGCCCCTTCCGGTTTAGCAATGGCTCATTCGGAGTCTTTGTCTTATCATAGGTTGCCACAACCCGCCACGCCAAAGGTGGGTTACCGCCCACCGTGGCTCCCCCTTTTCCTATTTTGTAGTTCTAGCAGTTCTGAGTACACCTTGCTGCCCAGTGCAACTCCGTCTATCCTCCTTTGACCAGGGATTTCACCTTTGCCCGTTGTGCCTGATCTAGGGATACTTCAGTCCCCTCCCTCTTTCCGTGATACCTTGACCTGCTCTTGCACAACCGGCTCCCGGAATGACCACCGCTTTGAGGCCAACTGCCTCTCCTTTCCTCAAACCATCCCTTGGTAGCCCCAACTCTCTCAACCCTCCGTGCCTGCTATCCCCCTGCCCCTGCAGGTGTTTCTGGGCTGAGAGAGAGCCATTTGTTCGAAGAAGCGGAGCCCTCGTTGCCACCACCAGACGCCCCTGCCGTTTTAGGCTCCCAAGAGGCTCTGGCCCGACTCTGTTTCTTGCATAATTCAACCACCTCCTTTGTGGACACCGCTCTCTCAACCCTCCATGCCTGATACCCACCTGCCCCTGCAGGTGTTTTGGACTGAGAGAGCGCAATTTGCTCGAGGAAGCGGAGCCCTCGCTGCCCCCACCAGACGCCCCTGCCGTTTTAGGCTCCCAAGAGGCGCCGGTCCGACTCCGTTCCTTGCCCAACCGTCTCCTTCGTGGACACAACTCTCTGAACCCTCCGTGCCTGATACCACCTTGCCCCTGCAGCTGTTCTTTGGGCTGAGAGAACACCATTTGTTTGAGGAAGCGGAGCCCACGTTGCCACACCAGACACCCCTGCCTGTATTAGAACAGAAAACAATTTGTTATCCACCCAATGCAGACATGCGGCATACTGTGGACCTTTTTTTTTTTTTTGTTTTTTTGTAGGCTGTGTCCCAAAAGCATTGCCTCGTGGACAGGTACCTTCCCTCATACATAAATGCATTTGTCAGCTGAGTGAATAATTGACCACCCTGTCATCTCCGGGAAATCTTGGTTGGTGCAATCGCTACCTGTCCGTATGGATCATCTCCCCCAAGGAATGCCTCCTGGAAAACCCTTTCGAATGGCTCCTGAAAACCAACCAGCCTATTATCCCTCGACCTTCCTCATAACTACTAGGTACTCCCATATCTAAACGACTTCAGGCCATGCTACAGCCTTCTGCCGAATTGCATTCTGGTATTTGTAGTCTCGTTATCCAAAAGTGGGGCTTATTTGTATCCATACAACCTATATTATTAGCCATAATTTTATTATCCACCCGGCATGTTTCCGCTAATCTTTCAGTAATTGTGCCTCTTAAAAGAATGTTAAGTCCCGTGGCACGCTATCCTGTCCTAAAGACGTAGAAACCCACTTTAAGAAACCTTTACTCGGTCCAGATGCATCCTAACATTTTTCTTGGATGTTGCATAAAAGTCCAGACACGCAAGTTCCGCACGTTGCTGTGCTATGGCAAATGTACTTAACTATTCACCTCCCGCGGCCGGGACCAGTGACTCACTACGCGCAGCAGTGCCCCCCCCCCACGCAACAGTACCCGGGGCTGTCCCCCCAAATGCCTGGCCATATGCCCCCCTGCCGTAAAGCCAAGGCGATCAACCCAGGAGATATACCCGCACCCATCTCTCAAACCCAACCGTTGTGGGCTGTGTATAAGCCTAAGGGATACGCCAGGCACCATCCCATGGCCATGCACCCTTCTTGCACCTGCTACCATCGGTGGCTAGTAAATACCCCAATATTCCATGGCCATGCACGTACACCTGTTACCATCAATGTACAGTAATACCACGGGAAACCATATCCCATGGCCATGCACTTACACCATGTTTGCACCTACTAACATCAATGGTCAGAAAATCCCTATTCGTAGAAAGTATTCCCTATTATTCCTGTGGACGTTACTGGAAACCAACTCTGATTACTTTTGTTTTTTGGAAAAACCAATCCCCTGCCTGTGTAATAAAAGAAAATGTCTTCACTGTAAAGCCACCATTTTTCCATTTCCAAAACCCCTTAGAGAGCACCTTGACCAATGCGTGGCAGCTGCATGAAAGCCGCCTTATTTAGAAATGCACATGGCAAATGCCTAAACGCATTCTGGGACTTAGTCTTGCAGGTATACAGGGAACTAAACCCCGGCCAGGAGCATGACTGCGTCTGGCATAAATTAATTTACCGAATAAAAGCCAATCTGATACCAATCCTGTGCCCAACTACCATTCCCAATAATGCACCAAAATGGGCTCGAAACATTAGATGCGAACTCCTAAACACGGCCACTGACCCTCTTTCATTTCAGCCCGCAAGTATTGCAGCAGTTCTTTAAAGCTGCGGTCGTACCTGGACCTCACTTGTAAAGCACAACATTGCCACACCAACCTTAGGGGTTGTCCGTTCCTTATGCAATCACGGCCTCCAACCATACCAGCGAACACCACGCCTATACCATACTGTGCATTGCCAATTGACCCTAAGCGAACCCTCGTAAGTGAACAGCTAGCCATGTTTCGTCCCAAATGCACATCAAACCTGCCTATACCGCTGTAAGTAGTGAACTGACCCATTATATTACAACCACAATATCTTTGGTGCTCCCCTGAGCTACAGAAACATGGGGGGAGAGGCCACCCTTTCACGCAAAATCGCGCCTTAAAAAACACTAGCGTACCGGTGCGTTACGACTGCCCTATCATAAAATTCCCCCGCACTTTGCTATGACGTCCCTGCTATACTTCTTAGCCCACATTTGTGCCCCTGTCGCCCCATCATGCAACTCAGTCCTACCATCTTGCCTCGTGGTGCTCCGACACCCGACACCAGAGTCCAGCCATAATGCTTAATAACACCATTTTGTCCCCCCTGCCTCGTGATGCACCCCCTAACGTTGGAAAGAGGCATGCCATAATCCTTGTAGCGCAACTGAGTGCTACCTGCCTCGTGGCGCTCCCACACATAATGTAAGGCGTCATTCAATACTGTTTATAGTGCCATTTTGTAGTCCCTGCCCAGTGGCACTCCCCCATCCCCTCGGAAGAGTCGTATCTGCTTGTCCCGCCGTTGCAAATGTCAGATCTTTCCTTTTCGTACCGCCAGTTTAAATAGTTCCCAAGGAGGCGTTTGACAGTAAGATGTGTCGGAAATTGTGCAATTTAAAGACTACCGTACAGTAACTGGTCAAAACTGCTAGGCGCACAGTGAAGTAACACACCATAGTAGCTTATTCGCATTGTCACTTTCGTGACGCCCCTCACCGTGCCTGTAATACTAAACCAGTTGACCACAACTACTACTGCCCGCACAACCGCAATGGAAGAATTCATGCCCGTATTTCTAGAACATCTTAGTAATTGTGTATGAACTATGCTAAGTTACTCATAACGTGTTTAATACCCAGAGGCTTCTATGCGCGGACCGAACCTGGAGTGCTTTGTACCGTCATGCTTCCAAGGTGAGCACGTTACCCCTTGAGCTATCCTCCTCCTTATAAAGTAAGAATGCCGCCTTAAAACCAAAATGCCACGAACCACCGCCGGGACCCGAACCCACGACCCCTGATTTAGGAGAACAGTTTCTTATCCATTAGGCCACCAGGACCACTCGTGTGTGACAATCCACCCAGTGCAGTGCTGTGCTAACAGAAACCACCCGCCTGATCTGCGTGTTGCGGACAACCTCCGCTCCCGACTTCAACTTTCCCCCAAATGTGTCACCTGGGTGGGCACTTGACTACCCTCTAGTCTGACAACCAAAGACAATATTTGATAATTTAATCCTACCACCAGCATGCCGGACGTAACCCGACACCCTTTGCGCCCTACACTTCAACAACCAGAATGCAACGCAAGCTCTGCCGTAGTTCATACTCTTGAACAACATCCACCCACCTTCTGGCAATTATGGTACCTGCTACAACTAAACGTCCTTCCGGAATGTGCCAAGCAAATGCCTTATTTGAGCCTGCCTCGTGCCATGATGTATAAACGCCTGCAACTGTCTTTGGCCGACTATCTCTCTCTCTCGTGACCGACATCACCCCCATCATCATCACCCCCCCCCCCCCCGTGCATAGAAAACACCCCCAAGCAAATTTATTTGGCACTATCTTCCTCTTCCTCGCCCCTTTTTTTTTTTTTTAAATTTATTTATTTTTCTTTGTGACCCCACATCACCCTTTGTGCTGCGCCGCTCCATTGTGGCTGCCTACCCACGGAGCAACCAACCCCTAGCCGTCCGCACCGCTGCACAAAGGAGATTATCTAACTATTCCATTTATGTGCCGCATGCAGGACTCAAACCCAGGTCCCCAGCGCTGTAATGCAAGCACTTATCCTCTAGGCCACTGCCGTTCACTACCACAAAGCCTGCTATGGTCACCACTCTGCCTAAATACAATACCAAGGTGACACTTGTAACATAGATATCAGGCGGGGTGAAATGGTGCCTACTCCGTTATAATTTAGTAGTTTCCTTGAACCTACTTAAACATTTTTAATGCTTCCATTCGAAAATAACAAACCCACGACGGCGTACACCAACATTTGCGAACGCCTCCCCTGTTTAGCCGCCAACATGTTCCCCTTAAATCAACTGCACAATGGATCGCATGGAAACGCGTTTCCGTTACGTTTCCTAGCTCTCGATTGGACCACATATGATGAAAGGAAGCCACGCATTCAGGCATCCTTTTACCGGCTTTTGTAATAAAATGTCTCGCAAAGTGCACCTCGACATATGCAGGGTGTACCTCCCCACTCGATGTTGGTGCATTCCAAAGAACGCCATTCATAGCACGCGGCCTCACCCACACCCCAGTTCCCTGGAGTGCATAGCAGTAGGTGACTGCAGATGCGGCCCTCTCTGCACGCATCCTTAATTTCCTACGCCCGCCCCCGTGCAATTAATCTGCACGAAACGCAACCCCTACCTGCCCGGCTATTTACCTCTTTCCTTGTTAACGCTGCGTAATCTACGATCTCGTTTCTCCTGAACTGGCCAACACCTTCTCCGGAACTTCTGAAACTTCCAGTACCGGACCCCTTCCTTCACTGCGACAACGCGAACCTCTTCACATGGTCACCGCAACACGAACAGGAAAGGCAAAACGAACATCCTTCTTGAAAAACGAAGTCCTCCACTTTTGGCGGGCGCCGAGCTGCTGGAAGGGCTGCAAGTGCCCCTGCCGCCCTGCGCCGGGCGCCCGCCGCTTTTATGTCCCAAGCCCCGCCTCCTTCCTTTGTTGCCCTTCGCGGGCTTTCCCGGGCTCTTGGCGCCCTTTCCTCTGGCTCCTTTGCCGCCCTCACCCTTGCCCCTGGGGGGGGGAGGGGTAAGAGAGCGTCAAGGAGGAAGGCCCCTGCCCCGGTTATCGGGGTGCCTCCTCCACTTGCTGCGCTCTCCGTTCGTCACCTTCAAATCACCCATGTCCTTCCTTCAGTCATTGCTCCGCTCTCGCCCTCCCTCATCACCCTTTCCAGCTTCTGTCCATTCTGCCATGCTGCCCCTCTTCTACACTTACTTCCCTTCACTCTCCATGCTACATTCTCCAAACCCACCTGGAGGCTAGATGACCTATAGGAACATAGGAAGATGGTCCCGACTGGTGCAGGCGCAGGCAGCACTATTATATGTATCCATCGTTATTATTATTATATTACTTATGTGTGTGACCGACTCAGCCAAACCCCACAGCCTATCAGAGGCAGCAACCTAATATGTGACTGATTCTCCCCAGCCCTACTGGCATATCAGATTATTTCACCTGACATGCTAATGACTCTGCGCCTAAACTATGGGAAGTTAAGGGATACCAGTTAGTTGCGTGCCTGACGTGAGACTGACTCGCCCCCAGCCCCGCATGCCTTGCAGAGGTGGCTGCCGTCTGACTTCTCATCTCTGTTCAAGCATGCACCCTCTTGTGTGTCGAATGATCAGGTCCCATCCAGCTCACGCGCTCTCTCTGGGCTCCTTTGATGTCTCGCCATAGCTTGTGTTCCGGAGTGGGGGCGCAGAGATTCACAGTCCTCCCGTGGGACCCTCCCTGAGGCTGGTGAGTCATTTCCGCCCCTCTTCTCTCCTCATCACTCCCACCCACTTCAGCTGGAAAAATAACTTCTGTCACATTGCTCTGCGGTGTCAGATAGATTTTCTGATGCATTTCAGCAGTGACAGGAGAAGGAGGGGGTGTGTGCTCCATCAAACACAAACCCACTTTCCGCCTCCGGATTAGGCACTTCAGGTGATTAATGAACCCCAGTGCAGTGAACACATGTTCCTCGGCTCTGAAGCGGTTCTCTCCCCCAATCCCTAGGCCCCGAGGCAGCATGTCTCTCCTACAGCAGGGGCACATCCTGTTTCTAGCCATCACTGCGGGACATGCCACGGGGATAGTAACAGTGAGTGTGTGGGAGAGGATGTGATCCGCCTCTGGGAACACGTGTCATTTCAACACGCATTGCAGGTGCTAGAGTGAGAAAACCCGGCCCTGGAGGCCCTCACGCCCTGACAGGTAAGGTACACCAGCTTCCATCAACTAAGAATCATAATAGCAGGTCTTATATATTGGGCTTCGTGCCGGATTCCTCTGGCTTCAAAACCCTGTAATAACAGGTGTTATCACCCAGTTTAATGGTACTCAATGTATTGACCTCGTAAGCACCAGACCACCGCAGTTGAAAGCGGTAAACACCATCCAGTAGCATCCAGGAGGATACCATGCCACCCACAGAAGAACAGGAGCCATATTCTCAAAAATGTGCACTGGTGCAAAAAAGTGGAGCAAATTAATTTAGCACCAATTGTGCTGCTTTGGCAATAAAGAAGTGAGCAAACAGGTTTAGGACCAATCGGTATTAAAATTGGAGTTGGCTGTTTTATTTGCTATGTTTGCTGCATAACATGAACACAAATGTCGTAGACACCTTTTGGTGTATGCTATGCAGCAAATATAGTAATATACAATATTGATTCTTTGCCTTCTCCCCTGATCAGATCCTTGCTGCCTGGGCTTCAGCAGCCCTCCTCTTGCCTGTAACATCATCGAGAGAGCACGCTTTGGCCGGGGTAAGCCCTGCAATTTTTCCATGTGCATCGCGCCTGTTGTGCGATTTTCATCATCTTTGTTCTAAAATATTTGATTCTGCTGCTGGCAGGCCGTTGATTGCTAGAAGAGCAATCTTTCCATACTTTCCACCCAATTTGTGGCGATCCAGCCTTTGTCGGCAATTTGGGCTACACTGTTCATCGGCCCTTCCAAGATGGCCGCAACTTTCTTGATGGCATATGGCTCCTTGCCTGGCCTGCACTCCCTCCCCTCATTGGTTGCCTGGGCCTTGATTACTCAATCAGCGCAACTGGGAGGCCCCTGTCTGCTCCCTGTCCGCTACCAGAACGCTACTGGGGTCTTTTCAGCACCCCAGCACCTGAACTGTCAAGATGCTGCCACCTCACTCTTCTATGAAATCTGGACTGCCTTGACATTCACACCTCTTCTACTATGGGTTAGTTCCCTCCTTTTTGACCACCCCGCCCTCTTTGTCTTCACTTTTCTTCTCTGATTGTTCTGCTATGTAATGCTCTCAATGGCATTGTGATTTTACACCCACCACTAGCATCCGAATCCAATTGTACTTTACAAACTTAGCTATGTTTGTGCATCCTATTGGAAAGTCAAATTTAGCTGTGCTCGTGCATCCTATTGGAAAGTCAAACTTAGCTGTGCTTGTGCATTCTATTTGAAAGTAAAACTTAGCTGTGCTTGTGCAACCTATTGGAAAGTCAAACCTAGCTGTGCTTGTGCATTCTATTTGAAAGTCATACTTAGCTGTGCTTGTGCATCCTATTGGAAAGTCACACTTAGCTGTGCTTGTGCATCCTATTGGAAAGTCACACTTAGCTGTGCTTGTGCATTCTATTTGAAAGTAGCTGTGCATGTGCATTCTATTTGAAAGTCAAACTTAGCTGTGCTTTTGCATTTTTTGCTTTGGGTTTAATTAGCAGTGTTCTTGTGTAGACTTGTGCCCTTTTGCTTGAATTACATGCTTCTCTGTAACCTGCTGGCCCAGTGACTGTTCTATACCGCTGTGCCTGTTCTACTCTTCCTGCTCTCTCTACGCACCCATGGTGCTTTCTATTTCTCCTATCTTCTCCAACTGCTTCTACATCATCTATCCTTCCCTTCTCACTAAGTCTGGTAGGAAGAAGTTTAAAAAGGATATCTTGGCCGCCAACCCTGGTTTCCCCATCGCTGATACCTATTCTAGCACTTCTTACAGACAGATCCTCACGACATCCTCTTTGTCCTTCCTACGCCAGATCTTTTGGCTCTTCATATGATCTCTGCTCTCTGTCCTCGCTCCTCCTCTCGCATTAATCGAGGCACCTGCTGGGAAGCCCTTATGGCCTCCTTCGACTCCTCTAAATTCATCCTTAATGTCTACCTAAATGACACTGTCATGGTCCGTCATGGTCCAAGTCCCTCAGGCCAATCTCCTCCTCTTTGATAGGTGTTTCCCTTGCCTCATCAATTTCCTTTCATCTCCTGCTGTCCCCTCCTCACCCTCTTGGCTACCTTGCCCTCTCTTCCCTCCTCTTCGGCCTCACCTCAGGCTCCTTCTTCACCTCCACAGGGCGTACCTCTGATCTGTACCCCTCCCCGGAAGGCCTTTAAGGCTTGCAACCTTCTTCATCTTGCCACTCTCAACTCTCGCTCTGCTGTCAAACATTCAGCTGACATCTGCCACCTCCTGGAAGAACTTTACCTCAATGTCCTCGGTTTTACTGAGACATGGTTCACGGCCAGCTCTGTCACAAACTTTGACATTCTACTCCCTGATGGCTACAAGATCCTCTCTGTACCTAGATCCACCCAGTCCGACGGGGGTGTAGTCTTGATACTTCCCGGGTGGATTCCTTCCTCTATCATTCCCACACAGACTTACTCCTCTTTCGAATGCCTTGTCTGCAGGCTTTCTCTCTCTCCTAGCCACTCTCTTACTGTGGCTACTCTACCGGCCCCCTGGTCAGGTCATCTCATTTCTGTCTGAGTGGGCGGACCTCTCCTCCTCCCTCCTGGCCTCTACTACTCAACTCCTCCTTCTTGGTGAGCTCAATATCCATCTAGATTCTCCTTGTCCCTCTCTGTACTCTCTGTGACCTCTGTGATTCCCTCTCCCTTTCTATCCTCCCCTCTGGTCCGAATCGCTCTGCAGGGCATACTCTTGATATCTTGATCTCCTCTAACCTCTCCATCCCTCTGACCACTCCTCTCTTCTGGAGCGATCACTCCCGCCTCTCCTCCCATCTCTCCCTTTCCACCCCCCAGGCCAAGCCAACTCCAACACCCGCCTACCTTCTCGGACATCCGGTCCATGAAGCATGTGTCATTTGAGGCTTTTTCCGCCACCCCCCACCACTGGCTGACTCACATCCTGACACAGCCCTGTCTATGCTCGACTTTCCATTTCTGATACTCTTAATGCTCTTGCCCCTGTCGTGAAGATCCGTTTGAAGCCCAAGGTCAAGTGCAATTCTTGGTATGACTCTGACCTAGCTACACTTAAATGCAAGTGTAGGGTAGCTGAGAGGGCATCATGTTCATCCTGTGACAAACTGGCCTGTCGCCTGCTCCAAAGGCATTACTGACTCTCTGGCCACACTAAGAAGAGAGCCCACATCCAAGCCTGTGTCTCTGCGGCATCTAACAACTCGGCCAAACTCTTTAAAATCTGCAAGGAGCTGGCCAATCCTGCTGCAGTATCTGCCTCTCCTGTCGCCTCTCAGGCCCTTTGCACGGCCCTTGCCTCTCACTTCATCTTACAAACCCAGGATGTCCTGTCCACTCTCTCGTCCCCTCCCCCTCTCCTTCCCTCTCCTTCTGTAAACTCTGGCCTTCCTACAGCCACCCCCTACTTTCTCGTCCTTTCCTTTTTTCTCCCCGACAAGATCTCTAGACAAATCTGATCCATGAAAGTCTCATCAAACAAGTTTCCTCCCTGCTCTTCCAAAACCATCAAGGACCACATTGACACCTTTGCTCCTGCCCTGGCTGATTTCTGCAACCACTCCTTCCCCCTTCCCCTCAGGAGCCTCCCCCTCCCCTCTGAAGCACTCTCTTGTGCACCCTCTTCTCAAAAAACCCACAGCCGACCCTTCTTGCCTGGGTAACTATCGCCCAATCTTCATCACTGCTTTCTGGGTACATTTCTGGAAAAGCTGGCCATCTCGCAACTTAACCTTCACTGTGATTCTGTAGGTTGTCTCTATGACCATCAGTCTGACTTTAGAGCAGCTAGAAGCACGGAAACTGCTCTCCGGAAAATCTGTGAAGGTCTGCTCTCCAACCTTGACTCTAACACCCCCTTTGTCCTCATCCTACTCGATCTCTCCTCTGCCTTCGACACGGTCAACCATACCATCCTACTCAACCGTCTCCGTGACAACCTGAATATCACTGATCAGATCAGGCTCTGGCCTGGCTGACCTCTTTCCTCTCTGATCCACCCTCCAGGTCCAACTTGGGTCCTTCCCTTCATCTATCTCCCTTTCTACCTGTGGTGTTCCCCAGGGGTCTAAGCTCTCACCCTGGCTTTTCAACCAATACCTGGTAACACTTGCCCACCGCATTGCCATTTTCTGCTCCACATTCCAGTGCTATGCGGATGACACTCCACTCATTTTCAGGCTTCCCTCTGTCACCTCTTATACCTCTCTCATCTTAGACTGCCTAACTGCCACTCAGGAGTGGTGTGCTGCCAATGATCTGTGCCTGAATGCCAGAAATATGGAGATCCTCCTCATCGGCACACCTTCATCATCCTTCCCTGTCACTCTTTGGCCAGCCTCCCTTGGCCCTCCTCCTACCCGCACCTGTGCGAGGCTAAGAACCTCAGGATCATCTTTGACTCCACGCTTTCCTTCTCTGCCCACATCTCTGATGTCTCTAAAAAATCAAACCTTCTACTGCACTTCCTCAGAGGCATTCTGCCTTTCCTCTCCTTCCCCCAGAAGTTCATTGTCTCTCGAGCCCTGGTACTTTCTAGGTTGGACTATTGCAACAGCCTCTTTCTAAATCTACCTGCTTCTACTCACCGCCCTTTGCAACTTATCCAGAACAGGATTGCGAGACTTGTCCTTCGCATCAAGCCCTGGGATTGTATCTCTCCAGCCCTGAAATCTCTCCATTGGCTCTCAGTGGCTGCAAGGATTATCTTCAAGACCCTTTGCTTTGTCCACAAGGCTTTCTGAGTCCTGCGCCCAAAATACCTTCATCTCTCCGTCCGTAAAAACCTTCCCTCCCGAGCTCTTCGCTGCTCCACCTCTAACTCCCCCAGGGTCAGTCGTTTTTCAAAGAAACAAACTGCGGGTAGATCTCTGTCTTCAGCTGTGGACTCCCTCTGGAACAGCCTCCCTGCCACTCTGGTTCTAGAAGCACCCCAAGACCTTCCTCTTTGCTTCGGCTGCTGATCAGTTCTGTCTCGGCATCGTGCACCTGGTCACCCTCTGACTCTCGGACCCAGATACCTGTTCACTCTGCCACCCACCCGCACTGCCTCCTGGCAATCCCTTGCACTGGGGTCTGTTTCTGTAACCCTACAGTCCCACCCTGTATTTCTGCACTTATCTCGCACACCCTGGCTGTTGCCTTATACCTAACGCTTGCCACTTGCTGGCTGCATTACCACTGTTTGTTGCTCTTATTATTTATTTATTTTTGGTTTTATTTATTTATTTTCTCCTTGCTCAGCACTTTCCTCCTCCCCCCTCCCATGTACTTTCCCCTTCTTCCTCTCCCATGCACTTGTGCGTTCTCAATGTCACTGGGCCTAGTAAGATAGTTGTTTTAGTTCTCCCTTGTTCCCCTCCCTTGCCTTGTCGTGCTCTCAAACACATGTGTATGAGCGCGACACAAATAAAATATCAATATCAATAAATATAGTGCAATAAACATCCTGATTAGTTTTTGCCCTAATGCAAAAACCTTTAGATAATATGGATTGTGATCAAATCTATTTGCATCATTTTGCATTATCAAACCATTTACTCCGTTTTTTGCACCAGTGCAAATCTTTGATAATCTGGCCCTTAGTGGCAAAGAGGCACACAAAGGTCGAAAGGGGTGGATAGACAAGAACACCACCGAAGCACAGGTTGATGCAATAGTGAACTACATGACCAATCATGGGGACACCTTGTTCAACCTCCACGGCCAACGGGCCGGCATAGCCTTCAAGAATGCATTATAGCAAGAACTGACCCAAAATGTGAATGCCCTGGAGGTGGTGCACCGGTCCATCAAACTCAGGGGGGACCTAAAGTGTCAGTGTGAGGAATTCGACCATCCGCATGGTGGGTGTGTGTAAAGACCGGTGGGGGGTGTCTGTACTTCCGCTCTCTATATGGTAGAGGACAGGCACAACAGACCCCAGCCAAGATTCTCTATTACGGTAGCAATGGACGAGCAATGAAGGCCTAGCTTCTCAGGAGGTGATGCAGGTTGGTTCTTAAGTACAGTGTAGTCCCCGAACCCCCACAAAGGAATGTCCACACACTGTATTACTGAAAACACAGTCTTTATATAATTAATATTCAAAGATATGTACACAATCACAATAACGCACTTTGTACTTGGAAGTCAATAATGATAAATATATACACGTCTAGAGTGGTACCACTAATGTTATCAAATCTCATTAAAGTGCATCAACTGTACGGTTAAAATGTCACACAGCTCAATAATGAGGAAACCAGCAATAGAGATAGGAAGGAACGCAAGATGGTTGAAACAATAGGCAGAATACTGACCCCTACCACTAGGCACAGTTCTTTGTGGAGATCCCCCCACCTGGGCAACCTGAAAATAAATATATATAGCACAAGCCCAGTCCATATAATGTGTGATAGTCTTACTTCTTCCTGTTAAGGTTTTACCCCCCCAATGTACCTGGTGGAGTAGAGTTCTCCGACGATCCACCGACCGATCCTTCTTGAGTGCCTCCCTTTCAGGGGCGAGCCACGGATTGTCGTGAGGTGTCGGGGAACTTGGCGTTCGGTGTCGAGGAATCGACGGCCCTTCTTGAGTGCCCTCCCTTTTAGGCGGGAGTCACGGGTTGTCGAATGTCCGACGGTGAACAGGGTGAACTATGGCAGGGAAGTGGCTGCTTCGTTCCTAGCGGTGCTCGTCGACGACAGAGCGTTGGCGTCCTGCAAGGAAGAGGCGTGCGGGGCACCTCGGTGACAATAGTTCTGGACCGCAAATAGATGATGAAGAACTGTGGCCCAGCAAGGGCATCGAGTCGTCGGTGTCTCTGCGGTCTGTAGGTGGCGGGAAACCCACCGGTGGATGCTCCTCGGCGCGTCGACGGTCGGGCCTTCTCCAGCGGGAGACAAGCGGATGACGATGCAGACGAGAGCGTCCGATGATCAATGGAAGTTCTTAGGCAAACGGGAGCACGGCGGCTCCGGTCAGCGACGGCGGTCGTCGACAGTGGCGGACAACAGTCCGAGTGCTTCTCCTTGGAGTTCCGCAGCAGTCCCCGTATCGGGTCGGCAGCCTGTCGTAGGTCTGTCTACCAGGGAGCGTTGGCAAAGATCAGCTGTGCACGATGGTCCCTCGTAGCTCGGGAAGAGGGCGCCTTACCAGGTCCTCTCTGGGTCAGTCCTTTGGAGGCACAGCAGCTTTCAGATTGTGAAGGAGAGCAACAGCAATTCTTCTCATCCAGCAGGGCTTCAAGGTCAAGCGTCAGTTAATCCAGTTACTCGTCGTAGTGGACTTCAGCTTCTGAACACGATTCCTAGCAGTGAGAGGTCCCCAGATATACTGTTGATCTCCCATTCATTCCGCTGGGTCACACTCAAGCATCCAATCACGACTACGGGCATTCATGCAGGCAGGCAGCCAATCAGGCACACAAGGTATTCAGGCCATTCACTTCTCTCCAGACACTCACAACAAGTTATGTGTATTGGGACAAGTACTGAGCCATTCAACACTCCAAGCTGCATTCACACCGGTTTCGGGCAGGGTTGTCTCAGTCATTGTGTCAACCACCAGATACTAGACACCCAAAACACAGAATGCATATTCATCACACACTCTATTCACCCAGGTCCCACCCACGGGAGGTACCCACAACATACATCACCGGGAAGGCTCCAGCTAGTCTGACTGGGCCTTCACAACAACACCATATATGGCACTTCCATCCAACAGCCAGTCAGGGGGAAGGGACAGAGTCAGGGCTTCCCAGGACTTTGGGAAAACAAGGTAATGGGAAATAAAAAGCAAGAGGCCACCGGGGCCATCTTGTTTTCCATCAGGGATCAACTGATCCCAATGGCAGGGCCGGGGTATCCCAAAATGGAGGATACTACGCGCACCTGTCAAATTCAGCATGGAGCTGCCACCAGCCCATGCCCTGCTCTGTGGGCCACCCACAGGTGCCCAAAAACATACACTAGGGGCACAGGGTTGTACCCCCACCCATGGGTGCCATAAGGGTATCCCACGGGTCCGTTCACCAAACCAAAAGAAAGAGAGCTGCACCGCCAGGACTCCCACATGAACTCCTGCGCGGAAAATACGACAGAACACTCAATAAAAAGCAGTAAAGGACAAGGATACGGAGGCCCTGTCCCTCCGATGCATTTCCAGCATCACAGTCGCCCCCCCAGACTGAGGTGGAGGGTGCCTAATCTCCCACGGGATAGACACCCTCATCCAGACGGTCAACATACCTTCTGGAAAGGCCATCTGCATTATCGTGACTCTTCCCTGGTCTGTGCTCTATGGTGAAGTCTAGCCCTTGCAGGCTAATGGACCACCTGAGCAGTTTCGGGTTTTCACCTTTCATCTGCATAAGCCACTTTAGGGGCTTATGATCTGTTTGGACCTTGAAGGTAGACCCCGTAAGGTAGGGCCTAAAACGCCTAAGGCTCCAAACTATACTAAAACATTCCTTTTCAACAGTAGCCCACCTAAGTTCTCTACCCTTGAGTTGTCTACGGATGAATATGATAGGATGTTCTCTCCCTTTGTCATCTAACTGGGACAAGACAGCTCCAATTCCGGTGTCGCAGGCATCCGTCTGGACGATAAAGGGTCGGCTGTAGTCAGGCGCACACAACACGGGTGCCCGACACAGACTTTCTTTCAAGCCTTTAAAGGCCCTCTGACAGTCTTCAGTCCAATTGACCTTCCTAGGCTGCTTGGGTGAAGTCAGAGCTGCCACTGGTGCAGCTATGGTTCCATAGTCCGCCATGAAATTGCGATAGTACCCAGTGAGACCCAAAAAGGCTCTCACCTGGGTTTGAGTAGTGGGAGTCTCCCAGTCCTGTACATCCTGTACCTTACTGGGGAGATGTTGGATTTGACCCCCTCCTACCTCATGACCAAGATACATGACTTTCCCCTGAGCTATCTGGCACTTGGTGGCCTTGATAGTGAGGTTAGCCCTCTTTAAGGCCTGCAACACTCTACCCAGATGTGTCAAGTGACCTTCCCAAGTGGAACTGTAGACGGCAATGTCGTCTAAATAAGCCACACAAAAGGCTTCCAGCCCAATGAGAGCATGATTGACCAATCCCTGGAAGGTGGCAGGGGCATTCTTCAACCCAAAAGGCAGGACCCTAAACTGGTAGAGTCCCTCTGGTGTTGAGAATGCCGTCTTTTCCTTGGCATGGTCCGTCAGAGCTATTTGCCAATAGCCTGAGGTGAGGTCAAAGGTGCTCACAAATTTGGCAGCACCTATGGTGTCCACGAGCTCATCAGCCCGGGGCAGTGGGTGCGCGTCAGTTTTGGTGACGGCATTGACTCCTCGGTAGTCCACACAGAACCTCCAATCCTTGGTACCAGCCTGGGAACTTGCCTTGGGGACAAGGACCACTGGACTGGACCAGGGACTGGTTGAGGGTTCAATAACACCCAGATCCAACATCTTGGCGACCTCAGCCTGGATGTGGTTCTTAACCGTATCTGACATTCGGTAGCTCCTGCTCTTGACAGGCACGCTGTCATCAGTGTCAATCTCGTGCTTAGACCACGGTGTAAGGCCTGGCGTCAGCGAAAACAGAGAGGCATACTGCTGGAGCAAAGTCCTGCAGGCCCTCTGCTGCTCGGTTGTCAAATCTGGAGAGAGCTGCACTCCCTCCACTGAGCCATCCTGAGGGTTGCTATGCAGCAAATCAGGAAGGGGCTCACTCTCATCCTCTTCTTGCTCTGAAGCCAGCAAGAGACATGAGACTTCTGCTCGCCTGTGGAAAGGCTCGAGCCTATTAACATGGAATACCTGAGGGGCTACCCCTGGGATTCCCATGTCAACCAGATAATTGACCTCGCCCATCTTGGAGACTATCCGGAAGGGTCCAGTCCATTTATCTGCCAATGCCCGAGGCTTGGTAGGCTCCATCACGAGGACCTCCTGTCCCGGAGTCCAATCCACTTGCGTTGCTTTAAGGTCATGCCAGTATTTGTTCAATTCCTGGCTGGCCTTGAGATTCGCCGTTGCTTGTCCCATCATCTGTGTCATCCTCCGTCTGAGGCCTAACACATAGTCCCCCACTTGCTTGGCGGGACTGGGAGGTGTGGCTTCCAAACCTTCTCTGATCAAGGCGAGGGGCCCCCTCACGGGATGTCCAAAGAGCAACTCAAAGGGGCTGAAACCAACACCCTCTTGAGGTACCTCTCGGTAAGCAAACAGCAGGCATGGCAGGAGGAGATCCCATTTCCTCCTTAGGGGCTCTTCCAAAGCACCTAGCATGCCCTTGAGAGTTTTATTAAATCTCTCAACCAGACCATTGGTCTGGGGGTGGTAAGAAGTGGAGAACTTGTAGGTTACCCCGCATTCTTTCCACATGGTTTTCATGTAACTAGACATGAAGTTGGATCCTCGGTCAGAGACAACCTCCTTGGGGAATCCAACTCGGGTGAAAATGCCTAGGAGGGCCCGGGCAACCACCTTGGCAGTAACAGTCCGAAGGGGTATAGCCTCAGGGTACCTGGTGGCATGATCTACCAAAACCAGGATGAACTGATGTCCACCTGACGTGGGAGGGTCAAGGGGACCGACGATGTCGATGCCCACCCTCTCAAATGGTGTGCCAACCACTGGCAATGGCTGCAGTGGGGCAATGACACTGCCTCCAGTCTTGCCAGACAACTGACAAGTTGGGCAGGTCCTGCAGTGGGACTCCACTTCTACTCCCATCCGGGGCCAGTAGAAATGGACAGAGAGCCTCTGCTTAGTCTTCTTGGTACCAAGATGACCAGCCAAGGGCACCTTATGCGCCAACTGCAGTAGGAAGGGCCTGTAAACCTGGGGTACCACCAACCTCTTGAGGGCACCAGGTTCAGGCTTAGTGGGCTCACTAACGAGGAGCTCACCCTCCCAATAAATCTGGAAAGTCCTAGGCACTTCTCTGTGTGCCTGGGACAGGGCCTGTTTCCCCAGACCCTCGAGAGAGGGGCACTCTCTCTGTCCTTTGCAGAAGTCTGCCCGGGAGGGTCCCCCTTCAGCTAACAAGCATTGAAGATCGGGATGATCCTCCGGGTTGAGAACCTCCCCCACAGGAGAGTCTTCTGGCTCTTCTCCCACAGGAGTTGAAACGGGGTTTGCCACTGGACCCAGCCCGTCCAGGGCATGGATCCCAATGGGTGCTGTAGGAACAGCAGGAAGAGAAGGGGCTCCCTCCACAGAGGTGGCCTTCTTGCTCTTCCTTCGTCGTGCCTTAGGCCGCACCTTCGGCTCGGGTACCTGACTCACAGCCAGACCCCGTGTCATCTGTGACCTAGTGACCGCAGCAGCAATCATGGGAAGACCACCCACGATCAATCCCAACTCCACTAGATCGTTACCTAACAGAATGTTAGCAGGGACGTTGTCCTGAACCAGGACAGGAAGCTTTGCTGTTTTGTCTCCAATTACGAGTGTGACTCGGGCTACAGGCGATAATTTGGGAGGCCCACCAGCTAACCTGGTGGTTCTCAGAGGAGCATCTACATAGTCCTCTGGCTTGAGCAGGGTCCGGTCCACCACTGTCATGCTTGCCCCAGTGTCCGTCAAACCAGAAGACGGCTGGCCATTCAGGAGGACACTTCTCAAAAATCTACGGGTGTTCTGTGGGCTAGTCGCCAGTACTTCCGCGTACTGGTCCCAGGCCCCAAGGGACACTAAGGAAATCTCTACGGGTGCACCAAAAGTGATCCCGGTAGAGGAGGGGAGGACGGTGGCCTCCACCTCAGACATGGGGTAAGGGTAGGTCAGGCTGTCAGCCTGTCAGCCTGTACTCCGAGTGCCTTACCTTTACACTTGGAGTCACCCCTTTTGTGATCCAGAGCCCCACAGTCCCAACAAGTGCCGGGAGTGCGGGGTATGGTACTGGAACCACCGGGAGCCTGCTTTGCAGCAGGTGGACCACTAGTCTTATTCCCACCCACAGATGACTTATCCCCACTAGACTTTTGGGTCTTAGGAGAGGAGGGTTTAGGTTTATTCGACTGTGACTGCTTTTGGGACTCCTCAGCTTTCTGAGAAGCCCCCTTTTCTTTGTCCTTGTCCTTCCCACTAGAGTCCTTAGGGGACACCCGGTGGGAGACCCACTTGTCAGCCAACCTAGCCATCTTAAAGGGATCCACAATGTTCTGGTCAGCAACATACTGACACAGCTCCGGTGAACAGGCTTCAGAAAAATGCTCAAAAAACAATAGGTGGGACAATTTAACAAAAGTTTTCACCTTGTAACCATCAATCCACCCCATCATATTCATGTGCGCAGCACTCACCCAGTCAACCCAAGACACATTCTCTGTTTTCTTAAAATCCCTGAACCTTTTAAGGTATTGGGTAGGTGTCTTGCCAAACTTGGCAATCAAAGCAGATTTCATACACTCATACTGACCCCGTTCTTCCACACTCAGCTTCAGAATACAGTCATATCCAGTTTGAGGCACTCTGCTTAGCAAACACTTAGCCCAATCTCTTTTGTCAACATCATGAATTGCACAAGCCATTTCAAACGCTTCAATCCATTGGAGGATATCAGAACCCTCCGAAAACAAACCAACCAAATCCTTCATAAATTTAGTGGCTGGGGACCTGACACTCTCACTGGGTTTCGCTGAAGTTTCCACTCGAGCTTTCTCTAGCTGGATTCTCTGACATTCAGTGTCCTTGTCTTTGAGTTCAAGATCCCTATTCTTGAGCTCCACTTGTTGAGCCAACTCCCCCTTCTTAAGCTCAGCATCTATCCCCAACTTGCAAAATTCAAAGGCCAATTTCATCCTTAATAACTCAACCTCCAAGGTATTGCTGGGGTTCGGAACCGAGGCAGCAGGAATGGCGGCATTCCCAGAAACAGATTCAGTAGAAACCCCAGGGGCAGAGTCCTCATTGGTTGCATTCCCCCCCTCATCAAGAGTTTCACCATCGGTCTGGTAGTCCACCAAGGCAGCTATCAGCTCAGCCCTAGACTTATCCACAAAGTCTATCTCCCTGGCTTCACAAGCACTCTGGAGAGCCTCTAAGCTCATCCGAGTCAATTTACCATTCGCAATAGACTCCATTGCTTGTAATGCAGTTATTTTGTACACATCCAAACCTTAATCGAATAAAGTGCGGATATTTTGTTAGTGGCACGGTTATACACTGAGTCTTAAAACCATAAGCATCCCACCACTGCCACCAGTGTAAAGACCGGTGGGGGATGTCTGTACTTGCGCTCTCTATTTGGTAGAGGAGAGGCACAGCAGACCCCAGCCAAGATTCTCTATTACGGTAGCAATGGACAAGCAATCAAGGCCTAGCTTCTCAGGAGGTGATGCGGGCTGGTTCTTAAGTACAGTGTAGTCCTCGAACCCCCACAAAGGAATGTCCACACACTGTATTACTGAAAACACAGTCTTTATATAATTAATATTCAAAGGTATGTACACGATCACAATAACGCATTTTGTACTTGGAAGTCAATAATGATAAATATATACACGTCTAGAGTGGTACCACTAATGTTATCAAATTTCATTAAAGTGCATCAACTGTACTGTTAAAATGTCACACAGCTCAATAACGAGAAAAC
The DNA here is from genome assembly GCF_040938575.1 of Ambystoma mexicanum. Lineage (NCBI taxonomy): Eukaryota > Metazoa > Chordata > Amphibia > Caudata > Ambystomatidae > Ambystoma > Ambystoma mexicanum. The sequence goes on from NC_090934.1 coordinate 236,413,872, forward strand.
CAGCAATAGAGATAGGAAGGAACGCAAGATGGTTGAAACAATAGGCAGAATACTGACCCCTACCACTAGGCACAGTTCTGTGTGGAGATCCCCCCACCTGGGCAACCTGAAAATAAAGATATATAGCACAAGCCCAGTCCATATAATGTTCGATAGTCTTACTTCTTCCTGGTAAGGTTTTACCCCCCCAATGTACCTGGTGGAGTAGAGTTCTCCGACGATGCACCGACCGATCCTTCTTGAGTGCCTCCCTTTCAGGCGGGAGCCACGGATCGTCGAGAGGTGTCGGGGAACTTGGCGTTCGGTGTCGGGGAATCAACAGCCCTTCTTGAGTGCCCTCCCTTTCAGGCGGGAGTCACGGGTCGTCGAACGTCCAACGGTGAACTGGGTGAACTATGGCAGGGAAGTGGCCGCTTCGTTCCTAGCGGTGCTCGTCGACGACAGAGCGTTGGCACCCTGCAAGGAAGAGGCGTGCGGGGCACCTCGGTGACAATAGTTCTGGACCGCAAAGAGATGAAGAACTGTGGCCCAGCAAGGGCGTCGAGTCGTCGGCGTCTCTGCGGTCTGTAGGTGGCGGGAAACCCACTGGTGGATGCTTTTTGGCGCGTCGACGGTCGGGCCTTCTCCAGCGGGAGACAAGTGGATGACGATGCAGACGAGAGCGTCCGATGATCAACGGAAGTTCTTAGGCAAACGGGAGCACGGCGGCTCCGGTCGGCGACGGCGGTCATCGACAGTGGTGGACAACAGCCCGAGTGCTTCTACTTGGAGTTCCGCAGCAGTCCCCGTATCGGGTCGGCAGCCTGTCGTAGGTCTGTCTACCAGGGAGCGTTGGCAAAGATCAGCTGTGCACGATGGTCCCTCGTAGCTCGGGAAGAGGGCGCCTTACCGGGTCCTTTCTTGGTCAGTCCTTTGGAGGCACAGCTGCTTTCAGATTGTGAAGGAGAGCAACAGCAATTCTTCTCGTCCAGCAGGGCTTCAAGGTCAAGCGTCAGTTAATCCAGTTACTCGTCGTAGTGGACTTCAGCTTCTGAACACGATTCCTAGCAGTGAGAGGTCCCCAGATATACTGTTGATCTCCCATTCATTCCGCTGGGTCACAGTCAAGCATCCAATCACGACTACGGGCATTCATGCAGGCAGGCAGCCAATCAGGCACATGAGGTATTCAGGCCATTCACTTCTCTCCAGACACTCACAACAAGTTATGTGTATTGGGACAAGTACCGAGCCATTCAACACTCCAAGCTGCATTCATACCGGTTTCGGGCAGGGTTGTCTCAGTCATTGTGTCAACCACCAGATACTAGACACCCAAAACACAGAATGCATATTCATCACACACTCTATTCACCCAGGTCCCACCCACGGGAGGTACCCACAACATACATCACCGGGAAGGCTCCAGCTATTCTGACTGGGCCTTCACAACAACACCATATATGGCACTTCCATGCAACAGCCAGTCAGGGGGAAGGGACACAGTCAGGGCTTCCCAGGACTTTGGGAAAACAAGGTAATGGGAAATAGAAAGCAAGAGGCCACCGGGGCCATCTTGTTTTCCATCAGGGATCAACTGATCCCAATGGCAAGGCCGGGGTATCCCAAAATGGAGGATACTACGCGCACCTGTCAAATTCAGCATGGAGCTGCCACCAGCCCATGCCCTGCTCTGTGGGCCACCCACAGGTGCCCAAAAACATACACTAGGGGCACAGGGTTGTAACCCCACCCATGATTGCCATAAGGGTATCCCACGGGTCCGTTCACCAAACCAAAAGAAAGAGAGCTGCACCGCCAGGAGTCCCACATGAACTCCTGCACGGAAAACAGGACAGAACACATGATAAAAAGCAGTAAAGGACAAGGATACAGAGGCCCTGTCCCTCCGATGCATTTCCAGCATCACAGTGTGCGCTCGCCTGGGTTTTTTAAAATTGAATGATGGTAGATAAACCTCCGGAAAATGTGTGGGGCTAATCCGCACACATTTTCCTATGCTCACCGCCCGACATACACATAGACCTATGAACTCTGGTTGGCGACAACCTACAGACTCTGTCCCCCTGTCATATTTAGTTGGAATTTGACAGCCAAGAGTACATCAAGGCATCTCAGAAGGGGAAAGGCATTCCTCCTGCCATGGCCACCCTAATTAACTAACAAAGGCTCCATGTCTCTGCTCTGTTCTTTGTTAGCTGTTGGTGGCAGCTTTGTATACTAATCAGAGTTAATTCAAGCAGGCCCACAGGAGGCCTGGTTACAGGACTAACAAAAGACAAGGAAAAACCCAACAACCTCTGATATTCACTGTGTCAACTTGAAGCCAGCTCCCGCTTCTCATTATCAAGGACAGTAACCTGTCATGTCTGGGACTTTGCGTTTACAGTAGGCAACCCCCGCAGGGGAACCCCATTCAGAAGGTACAAGTATGTGGTTTGGCAGCGACCGAAAGACTTTTCCCGTCGCAACTTCAAGGGAAACCTGCTGCTTTAATCAGGAACCACAGTAAGCTCAATTAACCATAGGGACCATTTAATCCACAAAAGACAGGAAGATCGGTGGGACTTAGTATTACATGTATTCACCTCTTTACCTTTCTGTTGTAAAGCACTCTGGTTAAGACCTCACGCATACAGGAGATTGTTGGTAGGGACCCAGGATTGGTTCATTAAGGAAGGCCTATCCTACAGCAATCAATGGGGCCCATTTGGCTTTACAAGAGGACCAAGCCCCTTTTTTGGCAGATCATCTAAAGAATTTGCAATGGGTAACAAAAATAACTCAGCATTGTATCCTGGCTGAAGGTACAGTCTTCCTTGAAGGAAGGTCAGGTTTTCCAAAAAGGGAAGCAATATCCCTCCCCTAAACATCTCCCAGGGAGCAGAGGGAGATACTGAATCCAGAGGACCCTCCAGCAGCTCCAGAACTTGTACCCACCCAGCACACAACATGCCCTGCTAGGCTCTGCAGCAAGCTTCCTAGGTGGGAATTACTAGAGAGTCTCTGAAACAAACAAAGGACAAGGCCGTTGCCTGCATTGCCGTAGTCAGAGGCCCAGCAAGCCAATGCCTGCCACTGCAATCCGAGTACTCACGAGATAGAGTGAACTCTTGAACTCTCAACAATTAGTGTTCCGGTACCAAACAAAATAATTACACGTGCGGCAGACCCGTGGCTGCATCAATTAGTGTTCTGGTGCCAAACAAAATAATTACACGTGCGGCAGCCCTGTGGCCGCATCAATTAGTGTTCCGGTGCCCAAAAAAAAGTGCCCGTGTTGCCCACCACCAAAACCGGTACAAATTAAGCACTGCTTAGCCCGTCTGTGTCTGTTCTCAACATCATGCATCTGGTACTGTGGTATGCCATATCACATGCATCGTTCTGCACCCTGGTCCAACCACTGTGTGACATCCATTCTGTGCTGGGTTCTGCTCTCTGGGATGGATTGCCGGGGTGGAACATGACTTGCCACTGACTGGCCCTAATGAGGATTCAACTGTCTGCATACGCATCCTCAAAGTCTGGTGTGGCCATCACTGTACCCCTACAACACCAGTGACTGCACACACTTCATGACACCCGCAATGCAGTCTAAACAGTATTTGACATCCATCAATGCCACACGACGACTTACAGCCACAGCAGGCCCGGGCAACAAATTATAGCAGTTTGGCCACACTGAATCTGGCAATGGCACAGCATGGACATCATGCCCCTCTCCCTTCCAATCCACTGACTTTAAACCCTAACACTACTCACAATGCAGACCCTCCTGAGTGGCAAGAGTATGCTCCAGTGGAAACAGTGCGCTATATGAGAATCATATTTCGCGCCTTGAAACACTTGTGTATAGGCGCGTTATAAATGCCATATCATATCATATCATATCATTTTATATCATAGCTAGCATATCATAGACAATGACATTGGCCCTCATTACGACCCTGGCGGAAAGTGACTGACCGGACCGCCACAGCGTAAATAGCGTTTCCGCCATTGCACGATGGAGCAAAGTGCGGCTCATTCCGACCCATCGGGCACGAGCACCACGCCATGGCGGAAGTGCAAAGTCCGCGATGGCGGAAATGACCCCAAAACGGCCCACACCGCCGCCGTACGGCGCCCTAGGTGCAATACCGCCACCCATCTCAGCGGACACCGCAGTGAGCGCCAACCGGAAAGTACGGTGACCGTAAATATACGGAAACGGAAGTAAAAGCATGGTCCCGGGAACGGGAAACATCACGCCGTACACCTATAAAACCACTAAATCCACACAACCATTAAAAATACTACCCTGAGACACATCCCAACCCGTCATCCACCCTAGTGAAACCAAGAAAAATGGGAAAAGTAGCGAAGAAAGCGTGCGACCGCAAGCGGCAGGTCTACTTCTCCCGTGAGGAACTCACCGTACTCACAGAGACCCTCCAGGAGAATGCAGCCGCCGTCTTCTCCACGCAAATGACCAGGACGGCACTTGCGAACAAGAAGGCCATATGGGCCCTGGTGGCACAGCGGGTAAGTGCGGTGGGGACCGCACCCCGCAACCCACAGCAATGCAGAAAGCGATGGGACGACCTGCGGATACGCGTCCGTAGCATACTTTCTGCCAACCGCAACATTGCCACAGCCACCGGGGGAGGATCGGAATCACCCATCAAGTTGACCCCCTGGGAAGAAATCTGTGCCTCCACCATAGGAATGGAGAGCATAGAGGGAGTCGGAGGGATGGAGAAAGGAGTGCAGACATCCGAAGAATCAGGTAGGTGGCCCAAATAAAACAATGCCAAAACCACAATGTCCAATCATGTGAAGTACCACGTGCCCACATAGTGCAACAGTAACACATGTCCAGGAGAACGTCCACATACATAGGCCTGATAGCACACTTCAAAACTCACATCAAATACATAAATAATTAAAAATCCTAAAAACACCCTCTACACGTGCAGCAGGCACACCCTAACTGCAGGCTGCCAAACAACTGCACCCTCACACCACACACAAATGAAACCACCTCCAAGGCCCCGACCCAAATCACCCTCAGGTACCACCCCAATGCATGTGATACATTGCCATTCCAATTCCCACAGACCCATTAATAACGCTCGCCCTCCTTTACTCCACCACAGGGTCCGATCCAAACGACGAGCTCCAGGACACCCCTACCAGCACACCTGCAAAGAGGGCCAAGACCAACGGCCAAAGACCCTCCACCTCAGCTGCACGCATCAAGACACGGCAGCAGCACAAATCAAGTGGCAGCACAGAGGAGGGAACTCCAACAGGCACCCCAGCAGCCAGCATGCCCACACCACCACCACCACAGGTCCCCCCAATGGATGCCACAGTAGGCACTGCTTCTGGTGGCAGCAGCACCATAGGTGATACTGCATTAATGGCAGCATGCTCCGACACAGAAAACGGGGATGTCGAAGTCAGATCCATCCATGACCTGTCCCAATCCCCCTGTCTGTTCCATCCCGTACACCATGAGGATACCACGCAGGGGCACCCACAAGACGATGACTGGCCATCCCCCACAAGCCCTGTGGCAGGGCAACATGAGGCGAACAGCCACTCTGTGACACCACCGCAAATGGCCATGGCCCAGCAGAGGCAACAGTCCCTCGACCAGTTAATCGTGCAACAGCAGCAACTGGCCACGCTCCTCAAGGACCATGCCGATGAATGTGGGGGCACTAAGGCAGACATAGAAACATCAACTGAGACACTTAGGGCAGAAATGGAGAGAAGTACAGAGACACTAAGGGCACAAATGGAGAGTAGCACCGAGTGCCTGAGAGTCCAAATGGAGAGTAGCACCGAGAGCCTGAGAGTCCAAATGGAGAGAAGCACCGAGAGCCTGAGGGGGGAACTGCATGCGACGTCCAAAGACGTATGTGCCGAACTTGCCGCAGTGCGCCGTGTGCTCACTGAGCGCTCACAAACCCTTAGGGACATGCATGGACGTGAGCAGGCAGAGACATCATCCGTTGCAAGTTCCGTCCAGGGCAGCCCCCAACGTAGATCTGGGAGGAACCTGCGCTCCACAGGCAGGGGTGCCCCTGATACCCGCAGAGGGGGCTTGCAATAGCGACTGCCCACTGACAATGAGCATCTCTGGACACTGGTGTTCGGGGGGGAGGTAGGAGGGCGAAGGGGGGGTGTTGGGCTCACTTGGGTGGCGGGTCGATAGGGTGTTTAACATGATATCACATATGCCATAAACAATGCACGATCAACCAATGAGATGTGTGGACATTGATCTTTGTGTACGAGGCCATTATAGGCGTACAGTCCATATTGTGCATGTACCATACACACACAGTGCCACGAGTCCCGTGTCCATGTATCAGCCACCAGGCGTGAGTGCTAGAAGCATGCATCTATGAGATGCTGACGAATGTCACGGCCCTCCTGTGCCTCGCAGACTCCTTGAGGTGCTGCCACATCCCCACCCTCATCATGACCATCTTCAGGTGCTTGCAGTTCTGCGTCAGGGGGCATGGGCACATTTCTACGTACGCACATGTTGTGTAGCATGACACACACCATCACCATCTTCGCAACCTTCACATGGCGGTACAGGAGTGCCCCGCCAGACCTGCTGAGGCACCGGAAACGAGTCTTCAGTAGGCCGAATGCCTGTTCTATGACTACACGGGTACGTGAGTGGGCATGGTTGTAGTCCTCCTCATGCTGGTCCCGTGGGTTCCGGACTGGTGTGAGGAGCCATCTCTTCAGTGGATATCCGGCATCACCTGTATGTGGACGATAAACGAATCATGTGGAATGCCATTGCTACGTACGCACCCCCCCTCCCCCCTTCCTGCCAGGTCATTGCCGCATCACATACCCCACATCATCATGCATGAAATGAAACTCACCGAGTAGCCAGGATCTGTTCCCTGCGTGTCGCTCCATGTAGCGTGGTATTGTAGAGTTCCTCAAGATCATAGAATCATGGGTTGATCCAGGGAATCGGGCACAACAATGTGTAATGATCCTGTTGGAGTCACACACCATTTGTACATTCAGAGAATGAAATTGTTTCCGGTTGCGGTACTGGGCCTCCATGGCATGTGGGACGACCAATTCCACATGGGTGCAGTCGATGGCACCAATGCAACCCGGTATGCCGGCAAGTGCATGGAATCCCACTTTTGTGTTTGTAATTTCCTGCTCCGAGCGTGGTAGAGAGATGTAGTCGTCTGCGTGCTTCAGGAGGGCATCGAGCACTTGCAATAGTGTCCGTGAGAACAGTGGCTGTGAAATGCCATGCAACTGTCCGACTGTGTGCTGGTAGGTGCCTGTGGCCAGGAAGTGGAGTACAGACACCACCTTCAGTAGGGGTGGGATGGCGGTTGGGCTATCTATCATGCTGACAAGGTCAGCCTGTGTCATGTCCACAATGGCGGTTATGGTGTCCCGGTCCAAACGGTAGAGGGTGTGGATCTGCTCATCAGTGAGGTTGAACGGATGTGCTCAGAGGCGTGGGATTGCGGGCTGCCTGCGTGGTGGTAGTGGCTGTGCTGGCGGCCCTTGCTGGCCCTGCCTTGCCCTCCTCCTCCTCCTGCGTCTCCTCCGTGCGGCCGGTTGTAGTTGGTGTTCGTCTTCTTCTTGAAGTTGGAGTACCTGCAGTGCTATCAGGTCCCCCAGGGCCAACATAGCTAGTCCTGCCGGTAGCATTTCGGAGTGGTTGTGGGAGGAGACTGGGCGTGCAATTTATGTGTTTTCAGGCTGTATGGCCTCCACCTGTGGTGATTCATTCCACCTGTGCAAGCTGCTCTCCCCTTTGGGCGAGCACGTCCCGCACACAACGCTGCAATTCGACGAATGGCATCTTGCTATTACAATCATGTATTTGTACCCGATGGCAGTGTAACATTGGTTGATATGTTCATTCGGCTATGGTCCCATTGTTTCACATACTATCTTTGCAGTCGCGAACAGACTTGTGAAGGGTCAGTGGAACGTAGTACTCGAGTAACGGTGGACCCTCATGCATCACTGTACCGAGGTTCAACGACGGGCGGGGCATCCCATTTGTGAGTGAAGGCAGTTGCCATTTTCACACACAGCCGCACTAGATGGATTAATTTGTGATTTCAAGCGGCCACAGATGCCTTTTCGACGTGATGTTGCAAATGAGGAATTCGAAGGGCGGCGCTTTCGGTTTTCAGCTAGCGGCGAGGAGATGCCCACAGGTCTGACTGCAAATATAACGTTCTATTGTTCAATGTCCTTGGGACAGGGGCCATGGCGAGGATGCAATGATTGATATGAATAGTTTGGGATGCGCAATGGCGAAGTGGACGATGAGGCCGGACGTTCCCAAATACATGTTACTTCACAACACTGGAATTACGGGCTGGGGCACAGTGGATTTTGCAGGCTGCATAACGCACAGACTCAATGGAAATTTCACATGTTATGTGAGTATGGAAACAGGCGTTTTCATTACGGGATGAGGGAATGATGAATGGATGCATGGACAGATGAATTGATGCAGAGTTTGCCATGTACAGGGCTTCTTGGAATCTGTCCGCCTCCCCTGCGCTATGTGATGCAGGGCTGCCATAGTGGGACCATCGTCTATCTGGCCTTGTTGAGCCCTCCCTGTCTCGACGCGCCTTCAGACACTTGTGTCTATGCACGTTACCAATCCCATCTGATGGATTCTGTTTTAACAGACGCATGCACAGGTACACTCGTTTGTGATGGTGTTTTCACCTCGATATAGATAGTTATGATTCGCAAGTGGTTTTTGGGTGGTGATGATCCTTTGGAGTGGGCTAGCATGCATATGGCTGTGGATTTGGTGTGATCATTGAAGTGAGTAATTCAAATGTAGTTCTGATGGCCATACTGTTCTTTTTCATTTCATTTGGTTGACAGGTATCTCCTCCCCTTTTGCCACTGCCATCTGTATGCCACTCCTGCAGATGGATTTTACTCCCGACACCTGCTGCTTCGTGTTAATCAGTGGAGCAGCATTACGATCTTATGGGACGATCGCCAATGGGCCACATGCCCTTACGCAGTACTAGTGGCTAGGAGCAACATTTCGGCCTTTCAGCTGGACTAGTGCTTCCCTATTGGGACGGCCCTGCGGTTCTAGGCGCTTCCATGTTGCCTTTTCGTATGAGAATGTAGCCCCTGTGTACCATGAAGGAACAGGGCGTCACACAAGAAGTAGCTGGTCATTTATTGCGGATGCAGCCCACAATGGTGAAATGTGTTTTGGAGTTCATGGCCTAATGGCTGTATGGGCTTGGTGAATTTGTTGTGCATTAAATTTCTATTCTGATATGGACCGTGTGGCGTTCTTCTTTGCAAGTGATGTGGCATATTCCTATTTGGGGAGCGATGTATTGTGAGGAGATCTGCATTGGGTTCCAGCTTCGGAGTATAGTTGCGTGGTACTGTGCTGGGCGCGTTTGCCTACGAAGCCCAGTGAGGTCAGGGATGAGGGCTGCCAATATGACTGTTTTAATGATGTCATGCTCAGGGGCGGGGGATTAGCTTTTGTGTAACAGATGCCGGTCAGCCAGGTGGATTGGTGGAATGATGTGATTTTCGGAATATTGCTGGTCACAGGTGCCTGTGTTTGCGTGCGTTTCTTGGTGGGAGACTGAGGTCATGTCCATTGGGATGGCTTCTGCATTCGTGCCATCTGTGCCCTGCAGCTCCCATTGGCCCCTCTTGAGATTCATTTGTTCGTTGGCAGGCATGGATGACTAGTACATTTCACTGGTTGCATTGTGTGACTTCATTGCACCTACGGGGAGTTGTACAATGTGGCCAGGGAGCGGTGTACAGGCACTCAGTGGGGCCGTTTACGGTTGGTTCGCGATGCCGTACTTCTCACCATGGCGGAATGGTACTTTCCGCCGTGCTTGATGGCGTTAGGTGCATGTCCGCTAGGGTCAGAATTCGCGTACCGTTGCGCTATGGTGGTAATTACGGTCTGGCATGGCGCGCGCGCGCGTACTTGGTGCAGTTAGCGTTGGCGTTCACTACGGTGTCGCTAATGGCATCGTACTTTGCGGTGACGGGTCATAGTCGCACCGAGCGCTATTCGATGGCGGTATTGCATTTCCGCCATCGTTTTTCGATTTCCGCCAGGGTCGTAATGAGGCCCATTGACATGTGTGACTGGCAGTGCACCACAGTGGGGTTGCCTGTGACTGCAGATTCTCCACAGTGTGTGCATGCATGCACCATGTCTCACCAGGACATGCGTTCCATGGCCCTAGGTGCAACAGTGTACTGGTACACTTGATTCAGCGGAGTGGTGCTGTTGCATTCTGGTACCTGTAGTCTATTGCATCTTTATCTCCTAATGGGTTAGGAATGGATTGGTCATTGAATTATACTACTCCAGTCTCATGATACTCCTGTGAGTTGTGCCTGTGACCTATGCAGCAATGTGTGTGTAGTTGTACAAGTACTCACACAACATCCAGGTCCTTTGTCCTCCGTAGCGCGCCATGTATGCCGACACAGTGCTGTTCCGCAGCACCATGGGTTGATCCTATGAAGGAGTGTGTGATGGTCAAGTCGGCGTCTTAGGTCACCTGGATATTGAGTGAATGGTACTGCTTCCAGTTCCTGTACACCTCCTCTGAGGTGTGGGGGGCCACCAGGTCTATATGTGTGCAGCCCAATGCTGCCAACACAATGGGCATGCCCGCAAATCCATGGAAGTGGGCCTTGGTGGCATTTATCTGTGCCTTGCAGGGCGATGTGCTGGCCCACTTGGCGCAGAAGGGCCTCCAGTACCTGCACCAGCACTCTGGAGTATGCAGGCTGCGATATGCCATGCACCTGGCTCAAAGTGCCAAAACATGCCTGTAGTGAGGAAGTACAGGACCAACACCAGCTTCAACAGTGGTGATAAGGTTGTCATGATGCCAATCCTGCTCCCATTGCAAAACAGTGGGGTCCTGGGAGACTGTCTAAAGGTCTCAGGTGTAGGGAGTCTCAACCAGTTTTTTTTAGCTCACTATCCCTTACACAGTTGAGAAATATCCACAACATATACAGGGTAATTCATAGATTTCAACACAAAGGCAGCGCAGAGAGGTAGCGTGCGCCAGGCGTGTGCGCTAAACAGCATTCTGGCACACCGCGTATTCATTGAATATCAAAGCCATTTTGAGCACTGGCGCAGAGAACATCCCGCAGTGCCAGTTACGCCCCCAAGAACGCCCCTTGCGCAAGGATAAGGCATTGAAATCCCCAATGCAGCGCAAAGGGCCGCGCTAACCCTGCACCAATTCACAGTGCATTTGGGGGGTGCGCAGGAAGTTTCACACGCGATAGGCCTTGGGTGAGCGGGTTTGTGTATACTGAGGGGTGCGCAGGAAGTTTCACACGCGATAGACCTTGGGCGAGCGGGGTACGTGTATTCTGAGGGGTGCGCAGGGAGTATCACACGCGATAGGCCTTGTGCGAGCAGGGTACATGTATTTTGGGGGTGCATTGGAAGTTTCACATGTGATTTCGCTGGGCGAGCGGGGTACATGTATTCTGAGGGGTGCGCGTGGAGTTTCACACGCGATTTTGCTGGGCGAGCGGGGTACGTGTATTTCTGGGGGTGCGCAGGGAGTATCACATGCGATAGGCCTTGTGCAAGCAGGGTACGTGTATTTTGGGGGTGCGCAGGGAGTTTCACACGCGATTTCGCTGGGCGAGCGGGGTATGTGTATTCTGAGGGGTGCGCATGGAGTTTCACACATGATTTCGCTGGGCGAGCGGGATACGTGTATTTCTGGGAGTGCGCGTGGAGTATCACACGCGATAGGCCTTGTGCGAGCGGGGTATGTGTATCTTGGGGGTGCGTGGGAAATTTCACACGTGATAGGCTTGGGCGAGTGGGGTATGTGTATTTTGGGGGTGCACGGGAAGTCATACAAGTGATAGGGCTTGTGCGAGTGGGGTATGTGTATTTCTGGGGGTACGTGGGGAGTTTCACAAGCAATTTCGCTAGGCGAGCGGGGTACATGTATTCTGAGGGGTGCGCGTGGAGTTTCACACGCAAAATGGCAGTGCGAGTCCTCCCAGGTGTGGCCTCTCCCCCCTCCCCAGGCCCTGCAGGCAACCCACACCACAGGGGACCACCCTGCACCCCTGGCCATGCCCCGCAGGCAGCCCATCCACCCTGGGCATGCCCCACAGGTAGCCCATCCACCCTGGGCATGCCGCCCAGCCAGCCCACATGTCACCATGCACCAGTGAGCACCAACTCATGTCCCCCTGCACTCCCACCCACTCAGCAGTGACGGGCACCTGCCAGCAGCCCCGACTCATGTCCCCCTGCACCCCTACCCACCCAGCAGTGACGAGCACCTGCCAGCAGGCCCGAATCATGTCCCCCTGCACCCCCACCCACCCAGCAGTGACAGGCACCTGCCAGCAAGCCCCAACTCATGTCCCCCTGCACCCCCACCCACCCAGCATTGATGGGCATCTGCCAGCATGCCCTGACTCATGTCCCCCCCAACACGTCATCATGATCCACACTCATGGGCCTTATGGCCACCCAAAGCCCACTGCACGCCACCCCTGTCCAAAGAGCCAACCAAGTATTTCATCCACCCCACATTGAAATGCCCATTACATGACACAACCCAAATGGCAAGTACGTACATCAACACATGTCTGTCACACACACACACAATGGTGCCAGTGAATGTGAAAACCCACATTGTGACATGCATGAAACCAATGAGAGAATACCACAAATTGAAGTACGAAACAAAAATGTATTGAACACAAAATGAAGGGAATTAAATTAAAACGCACAATAATGGAAATAAGAGAGAAAATGCAGCATGTCCCAAAATTAATAAAATATATGAAATCAGAATCAAAATAAATCCAAATGAAGATGTGTCCAAAGTCTCCGTCCAACAAAGCAAATCCAAAGGGAAAGAAATAAGTAAAATCCATTGCTCCATGTGCAAATAAAAAAAGTAATGATGACAAATCCACTGTTCAACTATATACAAATAACAAATCCAGGGTCCATGAGTCCAACTATTGAAATGAAACCTACAAAAAAGTCTACCTAATAAAGAACTATCTACAAAAAGGTGGGGCATAGGTCAAGCGCCCCAAATTAAAGAAAAACATAAATGAAACCTAACACTAACTAACTATATACAATGGCGGCAGGCAAGACCCACGGCTCACTTGTCGATTTCCTGCGCCAGGGCATCATCGAACTCCTGTTCTATGTCCTGAAACCTCGGGCCTGTTACATGGCCCCAAGGTTTCGCAGGGATAATGCCATGTCCACCTCCAACGTCCTGCAAATTGCCTCAAGGCACTCGGCCCGCCTCAGCACCCTGCGCATGGAGTTCTCCGCCCTGACCATAGTGAGCCGTGCCTCTTCCGCCCGCCGCCGCTCCGCATCTATTTGCTGGCCCAACCGCTGCCACACGGAAGACACTCCCAATACAGGGTCCTCCTGCCCTCCGGCCGATGCCTGCCCCTCTGATGTTGATGGCCCCGAGCCATCATCGCTCCCACCTTGAGCCTGCTGCTGCTGTGCCCTGGCTCTTGATGCCTGCACGTCCTCCTCCTGCTGGGGTGCAGTTGTTGTTGTGGCCACGCCTGCTGGACCTCCGACTCCCGACTGTGGCAGGGATGTGTCCTCCACCAGCCTGGCCGCTGGGTCAGAGGCAGCTCCACAGGGTACCCAGCTGAAAAATGGGCCAGATGATGGCACGGAGGACGACTGGCGCATAGGGGGTTCAGGTGAGGTGGGGGTCGGAAGACAGTCCAACAGACAGAGGAATCCAGCACTGGCGACCCGTCCCAGTAGGTCGATGCGGTCAAAGAGGCATCCGAGATGACGTTGCTGTCTTCACGAAAACACTGCAGGTCATCTTGTATTCCCCGTTGACGCAACGCCACCCCAGCCAGGATAGGCTCAACACGGTCCCGGATTGCCACATCTGCAGGGAGCGGAAGGCCAGTTGTTGTGCGCTCATCCCCTCCCTGAGAACAGGTCTGGACGTAGGCATCCCTGCTGGTGCGGGATGATGCAGTCACAGGATCGGGGACAGGATTACACACAGGCACCTCCACGGCGGCCTGTGCTGCCTCCTGTCTCTGCCCCTGGACTGCACCACTGGCACCAGTGGAATCCCCCCCTCCAGACCCCGTGTCTGTCCCTTCCATGGCCTCCTCCTCAAGCAAACCCCCCACCAACCTGGATGACTGCGTTGCATCTCCCTCCATCGGACCCTGTGCGGTCTCAGCTGCCCCTTCTGCTGCCGAGGAGTCCACCTCTGACCTCTGCCTCTTGGACCTACCCTCGGCAGCTGCGGCCACGGACGCGGCACCAGACTCCTCACTCCCCGATGAGATGACAACCTGGGAGGGGAGCCGGGCCTTGTGTCTCTGGCTGGCGGTGGGATCCCTTCCGCTTTGCTCCACAGCACCGTCTCCGCCCTCTTCATCAGTTGATGCTGCAGACAGGGAGAGATAGAACACAGGCATCAGGGCACTGTACAATGCTCTGATTAACACATGGCAGTTGTACAGGAGTGGCAGTGTCAAACTTCAGACATGGCATCACACTCCCCAACACACATGTCATTTAAACTCACACACTTGGGGAAATCAACAGGAATGTTGCACCAGGCAGCACCATCCATACACAAGCAACAGCATGAGCAGCCGAAGGTGAGCCTTATGTCACATGCAACACAGGGAGTGGAGAACACATGCACACATGCCACCAGACATACATGCATCTGTACATCTCAACCACCTGTCGCAGTGATAAGATCGCCATCCATGTCACATCTGGCAATCAGCCTCCTACATGTCAGTGTCACATGCATCCATGGTGTATCACAGTTGCACACTTGTCAAATAAATGCACATGTACATAGTGCAGATACATGCAGGTGTAACCACCATCCATGTGTGACACCACAACCATGCCACTGTACATACACAGAAATTTAAAAATGTGTGCACCCACACCTGCATTTTGGCAGCATGCTTACCAACACATACACCATCGATGTGTCTCACACATGATATGATATGGCATTTGTAATGCACCTATACACAAGTGTTTCAAGAGAGGACTCACATGAGAGGACTCACATCCGGCAGGCTCATTTCCCTGTACATACACATGCATACATGGCCCTACACAGACATATGTAGAACCTGCACACTCCTGCCACACCTCAATATGCACAGCATCCAATCAGTACGCATGTACACTTACCGCTCGACTCCAGACGGGTCTGCCTCTCAAGGACCTGGAGGTGGAGCGCTGGGCGTATACGTTCCAGGACCCTCATCTGGTTGTTGGTTAGGCGGACCCGGCACCCCTTGGCATCCGCTGCCTTCAAGAGGCACTGGGCCTTGTTGAGGGTCCTGGACCTGAAGTCCTCCAAGCGCTTCCGGACGTGTTGAATGTTGCAGACTGCTACCCCCTCCACGTTGATAGCAGTCACAATGTCCATCCAGATCCTCTTCCAATCTTCATTGTCGGTGCGCAAACTTCCAAAGAGGGCATCATACTGCCCCAGGACTTGCTCCACCAGGATACCAACTTCACTGGCACTGAAGCTGGTAGCCCTTTGCCTCTCTGGCTGGGGGTTGCCAGTGGTGCCAGATGGTGTTGTGTCCGACATGGCAACCCCAGAGGTAGGTGTGGGTGGGCAACTGGGTCCTGGGGCTGGGCTGTGGAGTGATGTTATACCAGCCGGGAGTCTTCTGTTGCAGCAGGGGTGGTCACAGCAACTGCACCTCTGCAGATGGCTGACGTGCAGGCACCAAACAGCAGGGCATGTGGGCAGCAGGTCGGCAGGCAGCAGCAGATGGCAGGTGGGAGCGTGCTCAGGGCTCTGGGGGGCAGGAAAATGGCCTTATGGGCAGGAGCGTGGTCTTCCGTGTGTTGTTGCATGGCCAGCTTGATACAGAGTGATTTGGCACGTGACAAACCTGCATGTCTGCGCGTAATTCGAGGAAAGGCCCTTAGTGGGGAAGCACGTCTGTGATGTGACGCGCAAGGGCGTTTCCCTCAACACGGGTGCATGTTGATTGTACACGTGCAAAAACTGCATGTCCGGGTGTCACTGCGTGCAACTGGAGGAAAGGGCCTTAGCGCGTACGCGCGTAAGTGACATTGCACGTGTGGGCTGGGTTAAAAGGTACAAGTAGGACGCCATTTTCTTGTACGTGCTTTTTGTGGAGAGTGAGCGGGTGATTCTTGTACTGCTTGTCGGTTCACACACGATAACTTCACAACGGTTCCAGTTCGTACTCCCTGTTTACTCAGACAGCGTTCAGTTCTTCTTTTGGCGGGTGTGTTGCCAACGCGCACATACACGTCTTTTTCTCGTTCTTTTTCCAGGCAGACGGTGAGTCGCGCACCTATATTCCAACTGTGGTTGCCCCCGTGTGTCGCGTACCCATTCAGAGGTCATTGTAGGCTGCGTGTACCACGCGTACGCTTATTTTTGCGTTTCTGGGTGCCACAGCATAGTGCAGGTTCATTTTTGCACGCACGTGGCCTACCAGGGGTTGCGTGCATGTTAAATATTGTTTTTGGGGTGCCTGTGTGTTGCGTGATCCGTCATCTTCCCCCAGGGGTCACAGACAGCCTTGCTAGAACACTAGGGTACGAATTCCATCTAGTACCCTACCCCTTTCACCCCAATTGCCCAGGACAATTTTTTACTGGAACTCCCATATGCACAACAACATCAGTGCCATGGTTGGGAGGCGACCAAGTAGTAAGGGAGGCAAAGGTGGCCGACCTCAAAGAGGGGGGCGCGGCAGGGGACGTGGCCAGGATGTGCAGGGTGGCCCAAGAGGCCAGTGTAGGGAGGCCCAATCAGGGACACCTATGCCCCCCCCCCAATGGTTCGGGGAGATGTAGCTGACACCATCCCAGCTCAGCCCTTGTTAAACCGGCCCATATTGTCAACAGAACCGGCACAGGATCACTCCCAGGCTGACTTCCGTGTCGCCAAGTCTAAGCCACGTGTGGCGGTGAAAGTTGCTGTCACCAGGCGACGTTCATCTGGGGCAGCAATGTCATCTGCTGCCCTAAGTAGCCAGGGTGAGGAGGCTGCAGGGGCAGCTGGAGCTCAATCCACCCCAGCTCAGAGTGTCCCAGCCGGGACAGTGTCGGTCCAAGTCCATCACACCGAGGTTGGTCCTGCCAACATCACCCAGCAGCCAATGCCTGCAGTGAGACCTTTGGTCATCGTGCCTTTGGCTACTTCCAGTGCCCAGTCCACCTGCGCTTCTGCCCCTACCAACCAGAGCGCCGTAAGCTACTCAGGGTCTGCACCACCTTCCAAGAGGAAGAAGGGTGCTCTTGCGATACAGGCTGGGACCCGAGACATGGCTACCCACTCCGGCACATCAAGGAAGCCTAGTTCCAATGATGCAGAACTAGATGCACTTGTGGGATATGTTTCGGCCCATGGCCGCGAAATGGTGGTGACTGCAGGGTGCAAGACTACGACTGCTCAACGTAGGGCCCACTGGCAGACCATCGCGGACCACATTAGTTCCCTTGGATTTGTGTAACGCACAGCTGAGGATTGCTCTAAGCGCTGGAATGACCTGAAACGCAGAGCAAAGAACAAGCTGCCTTCAAATCATGCCTCTACTCTGGTGACTGGCGGTGGGTCTCCACCAGAGGAGGAAGAACTCACTGCATATGAGTCTATTGCTGGAGCATTCATCACAGAGGATCAGATCCAAGGTGTGGGAGACCTACCATATCTTGAAGCATTGTCCGGTTAGTGACCATGCATGTGTGTTCAATCCATGTGTATGTTGCTTGGGGTGATATGTTCTGATTGAGTGCCAGGTGAGGCTGTCTAGTCATGACTGCTATGGGTCACCCATGTGGTCCCTCAAAACCATTCCCCGGCCTTGTGTTTCTGTTTCACAGTATCCCTTCTGACCACAGTTGACTTTTTGCACATGATTAATGCACTTGCCCTTCAGCTGTCCTCTTGCCACTACATTGTTCATACTGTGTTCCTGTTCACTCTGCCTGATTGATGAAATGATTAGCATTTTTACCAGACATTTTTGTGGCCTACTGTCCCAAATGTGATATACTTCAGTCATAGATTACACCGCACAATGTGCCACATTTCTTGACTTATTATGGGAAAGATTTGAACAGTCAGGCTGATTGAGTAATGTGCACCTACACATGGCCTGCACACAATAATTTTGGGGCCCAGTTTGAATGTTGAACATGACAATTCTATCCTCTCATGTTGAAGTGACCAACCATTGATGTACCCATGTGCCTACCATCAGTGCTTCAGTGAACACTGGCTTTGTTGCAACATGTGGCACACGCATGTTTTGTCACACTATTTTGCATGTTTTATTTCATGATGTCCATCTCACATGGATGGGTGCCAGTACTGATTTGCTACCATCTGGATGTCCTTGTCAAATCTGCCATGGCTATGCTACGTGCCATCTGTGTGCTTTCATGTGTCATGTATGTGGATTGTCCATGCCACTCACGGGCTAATGTGTGATGCCAGTGCTATCCAGCATGCAGCACATGTGTTGGTTTTCCATCTTGGAGTCCTCAATGTGTGCTTTTTGGCTCCCCTTCCAACTCATTGACAGTGCATGCATGCCAGAGTTATTGTCATGTGTGACATGTGTCATTTATGTACTGGATGTCTGCCTCGTCATGCCTATGTGTGTGGGCTAAGGTGCTCATGCCTGTTTTCATTACTCTTCTTTTATGTTTTTGCAGGTGATGAGGCACTTGATGCTGTTGAGGAGGAGGAGATGGTGTAGACCCAGGAGGACTCACAGCCACAACCGGGCATCAGAGGAGGACGTGGGGTGGTGGTGGGTGAAAACCCATTACTCCCACAGACCATACTGTCCACGTGTGTCACTGGGTACACCTCTGGAGACCTCTATGAATCAGGTGCTGAATCGGACATTGAGACATATGCGCCGTCGCAGATGAGTGTTTCTGGCATGGATGCTGTTCTGTCCAACCCACCTGCACTGGGGTAGACCCCTCTATGGGGCATTAAGTGTTGGAAAGTCTGCCCGTGGCGGTTACGGATGCAGGGTCACACTCCACCCTGTTCCTGGGCCAGCAGATCAAAGGAGGAATGCAGTCCTGCAGCCTCAGGCAGTGTCAGCACAGCAAGGTGCACATCACCTTGCCCCAAACAGGTGTGGTGCCCGCAATACTGTGTGGGAGAACTCCATGTACACTATAGCAGCACAACAGGGGGCATCGTGTGAAATGATGGCTCAGGCAATGGATAGGGTGGCCACTTCCATTCTCCCCCCTGAAAGCCAGATGAAGCTCCAGCAGCAGGCAACAGGCAATGTGCTGCCTTAGTGAGGTTGTGACACTTGCACTACTTTGATTTTTAATTGTCATATATTGCCACTGTTTGAACATGTACTGATGTTTTCTCTTGCTGGTAAGTATTTGTTCATGTGTGTTGTTTTTTTATTCATTATTGAGAGCAAATTGAGAGCAAATTGTCTGTGGCCTGTTTCCATTTAGGACAGTGCACTTTGTGACACTTGTGTCATGTGTTGTGCATTCATTTGGTTGCTTTCACATTGCATGCCATGCCATGGTGTGTTGGGGAGGTGTTGGGTAACATGCCACTATTCTGATGTGGTATTTTGCAAGGGGGTAGTCATTCATGCTGCATGAATTTGTGCCTTTTTGTGACACAGCATTGGGTGTCTTTGAGTAGCTAGAGATGCACACAATGTAGAAGTTCCAGGTGAACAATCTCAGGCTGGTATGGTTGTGACAGTTGACTGTCCCTTTTGTCATCATCATTGATTGTGAGCTGGTATGTGCCAGGCCTGTGTGGGATTTTAGGTGAAGTAATTTGCCACAAGCTGGGTCCGGGCTGCCTCACCACGTGCCCTTTCACCTCCCATGCGCAGCAGCCGTGCATGTGGTTGGCGATGTGGGGGCACCACCATGTCCACTGGCATGCCCCGCCGGGTTGCAATGTTGTGCAGGACACATGCTGCCACTATGATCCTGCACACTACTGGGGGCGCATATAGCATCTGCCCACCAGAGTGGTCAAGGGAGCGAAAGCGTGACTTGAGCACTCCGAATGTGCGCTCCACTATGCCCCGGGTTGCAATATGGGCTGTGTTGTATCTTACCTCGGGTGGCGTGGTGGGGTTCCGAATTGGTGTCATCATGTAGGTGCTCAGAGGGTAGACACTGTCTCCTGGGGAGGTAATAATGGTTGTCATTAGTGGGGTTTTCTCATTTCTCAGTTTCTGACATGCATGCATGTGCAGAGGCATTTATACTCACCAATTTGCCATGTGTCACCATGCCGGCCAGCTTCCAGGTCCCGGTTTAGGGGTGACATTCTGAATATGAAAGTATCATGGCTGGACCCTGGATAGTTGGCATATACTGAGGTGATGATTCCCTTGGCATCACATTCAACCTGCACGTTGATGGAATGCCAGTGCTTGCCGTTCCGATAGATATGCTCAGTGGCCCTGGGTGGATGTAGAGCCACATGGGTGCAATCAATGGCACCTTGGACTTTGGGGAAGTGTTCCACTCCGTAAAATTGCTGGACAACAGCCTGCCTTTCTGCAGGTGTTCTGGGCATATATATGTGCCTGTGGACTGAGGGGCGTGCAGTCATGATGGCCAACACCTGGTGTAGACAGCGTGGCTGCGTGGCCTGTGAAACACCCCCCACTATGGCACTTGTCTGCTGAAGTGAACCAGTAGCCAAGAAGTGCAGTACATGGAGCACCTTTTCCAAGGGGCTCACTGCTTGCGAGCACAGGGTGGGTGATGTGAGGTCATCCTCCCACTCCCTCACCAGGTCTAGGATTATGTGTGGTGGAAACCTGTACCTCCTATACACCTGGTCATCAGGCATCCCCAATAGGCTGGTCCTGGGTAAAAAAATGCGGGGCCTGGCTATCCTCCTCCTCCTCCTCCTGCGGTGTCCCACGACCACTACTGCGAGGAACGGTATATTCATCATAGCATCTGAGCTTGTTTGTTGTTTGCGTGCACTTTTATGCTGCGCGGGGCCGCTTATGCCTGCTTCCTGCTGGCATACGTGTTTCCGGATTAGCACGTCTTTTTTGGCGCACGCCTTTGCCCCGTTCCATTCCATGAATACGTGTTGTTAGCGCACGTGTAGGCGTTGCAAGCATTTACCTCCTGTACTTCCCCCGTAACGCCCACATTTTCATGCGTTGTTCCCCGCATGTTCCGCCCCATGTTCCGCCCACTTTTCTTATGTGCGCTACACTATGTGCGCTTTCACTGTGCGCGTAACGCATGCCGTTTAGTGACGTGTGCGCCCGTGTGCGCCACCCACGGATTTGGCGCACATCCCAGCTTTATCTAACGCAGCGCATTCCATGAATCGATCAACGGCTGCGTGCGCGGCTTTGGCACGCGTGCGCTGCGATTTTCACGCTTGCGCTCCCCTTTTCGGCACACCTTTATTCTGTGAATTACCCCGATCGTCTTTGTACTGCCCAAGGGCAGTCCAGCACCGAAATGCTAGACAATTGTCTTCTGAAAAAGAGTACCAACAGCAACCCCAGCAACCTCAGACACGTGTTTCAGCCTGGCTGGCCCTCATCAGTAAGGTGGAGTTGTGTCTCTCTAAGAACAGTGAGCAAGGGGTCTTCCGTGCAAGTGATAGTTAGATAAAGAATGCGGGATATAGGCCGTAGAGAGGTACTCCCAGGACCCCCCCTTGATTGTGCATATTAAGTAGCTTTGGGTCCTCACCCTAGGTTACTAGGGTAATCCAGATGTGGATCACTTGCTCACTGTTCTTAGAGAGGCCCAGCGCCACTTCACTGACGATGCCCAACCAGCCTGAAACATGTGGCTAAGGTTGCTGTTGGTGCTCTTGTTCAGAAGAGAATTGTCTGGCAATGCGGTGCTGGACTGCCCTTGGGCAGGACAAAGACTGATGTGTAATGGAAATGTCTCTTCTGTGAAAGGGATAGTGAGACAAAGAATCTGTTTGAGACACTCCTGGGATATAGGCCGGTAGAGAGGGACTCCCAGGAGCCCCCTTGTTTGTGCATATCAAGTAGCTTTGGGTCCTCACCCTAAATTACTAGGATAATCCAGACATGGACCCCCTGCTCACTGTTCTTAGAGAGGCACAGCTCCACCTCACTGAGGAGGCCCAACAAGCCCGAAACACGTGTCTCGGGTTGCTGTTGGTACTTTTGTTTAGAAATGAATTGTCTGGCATTTCGGTGCTGGACTGCCCTTGGGCAGGACAACGCCTGATATGTAATGGAAATGTCTCTTTTGTGAAAGGGATAGTGAGCTAAAGAACCTGGTTGAGACTCTCACGGATATATGCCGGTAGAGAGGGACTCCCAGGATCCCCCTTGTTTGTGCAATACTGCTCCCATTGTCATCCTGAATAAGGTTCACAAGTTCAAGTAATGTCTCTCTGTTAAAATGGTACAAGATGTGCATCTGGCCGTCTGTCAGGGCCCAGGGTGTAGCCCTTGAGTGGGAATAACAGCACGCCTCTGCCTCGCCACTTGCATCCCAATGACCCTCCTCCTCCTCCATTCTCTGTCCACCTGTCGCCACTGTTTCAGCTCCAACGCAATAATCTGCACTCTAGCATGCAGCACCTCCATGTCCATAGCTACAACAATGAGTGGCAGCATGGTTGTGTTATGGAGTGTTCTTCAGGTGGGTGTGGCCTTTTAGTATTGTTCCTATGTGTATTGGAATCTATGTGATCACTGTACTGCCTGCAACTGCGCCAACAAACATGTCGACACCAATTACGGCACAGCGTAGTGATCAGATAGATCACTTTGGAAATATTCCCCTTTCCGATCCACCACCAAACCACCCACCTTCATGACGGCGCACTTCTGTGTGCGCCGCCTACACCCCGCTATCCATGCAGCGTCAGTTCCTTCCACTAACGTGGGTCGGAGCTGATGCCAGAGGGTGCTTTTGTGCACCCCCAAAGTCCCAGTGATTGCAGGGGTGCAGTAGTAGAGGCGTCATTTCAGTATGATTCCGTATATTCGGTGCACCAGGGTGCCCCTGTGGTCTTATTTCCCCCACATGGGCCCATTTATCGTCTGCTCCATGATGCCAGTGTTTCCGGCATGGATTTCCAGTAGTGCAGGCATTTTACTGGCAAGTAAGTCCATGCTCGTAATGTATCTGTGTTTTCGTAATGTCGGTGTTACCGACAGGTGCCAGGGGAGTTGCTGCTGCTAGCGTTGCATGTGTTACCGGCACAGGTGCTGGTGTTTCTGGCTACACAACTCTGGATGTGCCGGTCTGATAATGGTGCCTGAATACGGTGCTGCCGGCACTTTATTAACAGACCAGCACACTTGTAATGAGCCTCTATATAAGGTTTACCTGGTACCCCCTTAAATCTGCATAGTGGGATATAAGCTTCTGTTAGCGGGACACAAGCGTCTGTTTTTCCTGGTCCTAGTGCATTCTATATTTCCCCTTTGTGGTGAAGTCATCTCATCCTTCGGCCTATCTCATAACTTTTATGCAGATGGCACTCAACTTTTTCTATCTTTTTCTTCTTTTATCCCTGCAGTTTATGACAAACGTTTGGGGATGCTTATTAGGCATCAATTCTTGGATGTCTGTACACTTTCTTGTATTAAATGCTGCTAAAACTCAGGTACTTTTCTTTACTACAAATACTATTCCACCTCCTTTTTCTCCTTTATTTCCTTTCCACCTTCTCAGCTTCCCTATTTCCTGTATGGCTCATAACTTAGGCCTTTACCTTGACTCTGATCTGTCTTTCTCACATCATGTGCTTGTCTCTATAACTTGTTTAATATAGTACAGCTCGTCCATTTCTAACTTTTGAGGCTGCCAAACGTCTGATTTCTTCATTAATTTTATCACCCTTTTTGTTCATCTCTATTTCCCGATTTGGTCTTCCTCGATATTGTCTTTCTCCACTGAGATCTGTTTTTAATGCTTCTATTCGACTTCTTTATCTCCTCTCACCTCATGACTCTATTGTTTCCTCTCTCCCTACTCTTGGCTGGCCCTCATTTTATTCTCAACTTACATTTATTTTTTTGGGTCTTGTCTTTAAATCTCTTTACGGCCTTGTGCCTGTCAGTCTTTCCTTTCTTGTTTCATCCTATACTCTTTCTCATTCTCTTCGCTCTCTTTTGTAATTTCTTCATTTATTTTAGTTAGCTCCCTTACACTGGAATACTCTCCCAATTTCTCTTTGTGGTATTTCTCTGTATTCTTTATTCAGTGTTTCACTGAAGACTTATTTTCTCCAATCTGACATGCAAGGCTGACTGCTCCTACATTTTTACTTGCATTTTCATTTTATTGTACTGTTTTTATGACTATAGCTGGGGTACCCATCGTTGCCCATGTCTTGATCGAGTGGTGTCTCATGTGCCCTGAAGGATGTTGCTCTTGTCCTCATATCAGCAAGTCTTGCTTCATTTTGCTCTGTTATCTCATTTGCCCTGGAGAAAGTTGCTCTTGTCCTCTGTTTGGCAAGTCCTGCTGCTGTTTGTTGTTGTGTTTCAGAAGCTCTTGATATTGATTTTCGCTTTGCATCAGATGGAGCTTTTCCAAGTGATGTTTGTTTTTTGTGCGGCATGTTTCAGTCACTCAATGGCCTCAGCACATTTGAGAAAATGTCCACGAAAGATTGATTGATTGATTATGAAGTTAAGTAACCTGTAACCTTGCCTTTTCCCATATTTGGAGTAGGGCGATCATTTATTTTTTTCTTTTCTTTTTTGAATTCCCTTTAAAAATGCTTTAATAAACACTTTTGAAGTGTATACATTAGTGATAAATGTCAAATGAATAACCAACACATCGAACATTTTGCTTCAGACACTTTTCCAAATTTTGCCTCCTTATACTACCTATTGTAGTGAATAGGGGTGAGCACCAGTAAATGAGAGTGTCTACTGAGTGAATTGTTTGCATCCAAACATAGACTACGATCTTGCCCCAGACAAAAGAGGAATTCATGCAAAATTTGGTAGACGTGTGGAAAGCGCTAGCGGGGAAGGGAAATAGAGAGAAAGCCAAGACATGGCCCTCGCCCCTGAGCCACATCTGGTCCACTCCAGTGCTAGAGGAAATCCCAGGCCACGAACACTACCAGTCATGGTTCGACGCAGGCCTCTGCAGGGTCGGCCAACTGGTGAGGGAGGACACCTTCATAAGCATCCAGGAGCTCGAGGAGGCTCTGGGAATTGGCAGGCTCTCCCCACTTCTATACCTTCGCCTTAAGGGAATTCTCATGAAACCAAAGCTAAAGCCCTGCATACAAAGAAAGCTCACCCCGGTCGAGAAAATCCTAGACTCCCACACGGAAATGAAAGGCCTTATCTCTCTCCTGTACGGAGCTCTCTTAATCCCCCGTGAGGGATCGGTTAAAAGTCTTAGAGGGAAATGGGAAAGGGACCTGGGCTGGGACATTGGGGATGGGCTCTGGTGGAAATTATGTAGCAGGGCATTCAAGACATCTATTTCCTGCCAGTACAAGACGCATGCCATCAAACTTCTTCATAGGTGACAATATGACCCGATCACCCTCTCCAGGATGTTCCCAGACGTTGCCCCATTGTGTTGGCACGGTTGCGGTGAGAGGGCCAACTATTGGCACATGTGGTGGTCCTGCGAGAAGGTCCAAGTTTATTGGTCGGAGGTGCTCAGTTGGCTTAAGGACGCGGGAGAAGGGGTCTATCCATTGGAGCCACTCACACTATTATTTGGGCTACAGCAGAAGGATGAGCACTGGGAGAAGCTCCCGGACTTGACACACTCCTTACTCCTAGCAGCTAGGGCTGCACGGGCCAGGACATGGAAGAGAGCAGCACTCCCCTCAAGGAGAGAATGGGTGACAGTGGCCAAGGACATTTATTTTATGGATAGACTAACAGCAGCACTTCATGGCTCCAGCTCGCAGCTCAAGGCCGACTGGCTACAATTCATGGAGGTGTTCGCCAGCACAAACTGCAAGCCTGAAAGGTGATATGGCCACTCCACCCGGCCCGAAACCAGTTTCAGGATTGAACTTATTTTACGCTTCTAAGGAAAGCTGATTCATTGCGTCTGTTTATATGCCCGGTCGGCGCTGCCCGAAGAAATTATCCACGGAAACGTGGAGCCTGTGCCCCAAGAAGGGGGATTTTGAGGGGAGGGGGGAGGGTGAATACAGTGGAGAGTTACGGTCTTTGTTTGAAGTTGATAGGGGCATGTGCCCCAATGTAATTTTTTTTCAGAGCTCTTTGTTGTTCAGAAAACCAATAAAAATATATTTAAAAAAAAAATAATTTTGGTAGACGTGTGTTCAACGGTGTGTATTTGTATAGCCGGACAAACATACACAAATTTGGTGATTCATCCAGTAACGTACCAGCACCATCCTTTCATTATTTCCCTGCAAAAAGTATGCAGAATATGTGACTGTGTCTCCCTGTTGCTCTCATCTCTCTTATAGAATATCCAGGATTTCCTAAAACCATATTCCATAGATGAGCACATAGGGAGAGAAATCAGTAGGGCCCTTGTGGTATGCCACCTAGTAAACAGTGCCTGTGGTCTTAGGCCATTCTAGTTCCTTCCATATTAATTTATCAGCTTCCTGAGGAGTATCTTCAAGGTTAGCCAAAAGTGTTCTACTAAACTATCTACTTAAAGGTGGTAGATTGAGTGACAGAATGTTTGGATATTAAGGTGTGTTTTGACCTCTGCCATAAGGCAGGACCTGAGAGTGGATCCCTGATCAGATATGGATTAATTTGGGAACCACACTCTGGAAAGGAAATGGGACCAGTATCTGCTGAATGGTGTTTTTCTTTATCAGGAAGGCGTCAGGCTAACATGTGATGTAATTTACTACATCCAGTATGTATAGCTTCCCTGGCATGGGGAGGACCAAGGGACCCATGATATCCATCCCTATCCTGACTAATAGAACTTCAATAATCAGCAGAATCTGAAGACGTGATCACCTTGGAGGTCTTTTGCAGATCTGGCAAGAATCACCAAAGTGTTCAAAGTGTTGGAATAGTCCTGGACAAAAGGATGGACTAAGGACATGCTCCTGGGTTTTACCAATGCCCTGCCGGTGTGCTGTTAGGTGAAAGTGTACCGGATCCAGTACAGCCTTCCTGAATAAATAATAATGGACCCCTTCAATTGGGCTTTGTTGATCCTACTACTGACATCATTTGCCATGCCAAGATACTGATAGACACTCAAAGCCAAAATATACGTTTCACATCTTTTATTAGAAACAACAGAAAAAAAGTTATTTGTTTTAACTAATGCCACAGGATGGGATTCTGAAAACAAAGTTCAGAACTGTCAGGCTTCTCTTAGAACCATGGTCCTAAATCCTTCCCTCTCTCCCCAGTGGAAAAGTAATCACTCACAGTCTCTTGGGTGGTCTAAGATTCCCCTCACTTCTTTCTTGGCCTTGTGTAGAATCTTTCTTGTCTTGTTTTAGTTTGATGAGGATATGTATAAGGTCCTTCTCATTACCTGTAATATCTGGCACCGTTATCCCTGGTCCGTTTGGGTGTCTGAACGTGGGCCAGACTCTTAATCACACATTGGACTCTTGGATTACTGGCTTACCTTCGGTCTGCATGCTGTCAGGACCTTCTCTACGCTTTGCTCTGTCACTAAATTAGGAGCCTCTCTTAGTCCTTTGGTCTTGACCAGTTTCTCCTTTTCATACCACCTTGGGTTTCTCCTCCACGTTCTTATTATTTCCCCCCTCTTCCTTACTTGTCATCGCCTTTTCACTCCCCTTCTTGTTCACTCTCCTGCTTCTTTCTTTCTTTAGTGATTCACCATACCCTAGGCTTCACCTACATCCATCTTTTCTATCCCCTTTCATCTTTTCTCTCACTCCTTCTCCTCTGACGACTTTTCATTGTTCCTCACCTCTGCCCATGACTCTTGCTCCACCTGAGGTCTTTTTTTGCATTTGCATTCTTCTACCTCCATTCTGAACTTCCTCTCCTCCTCTGGCATTATGTTTTCCCCCTTATTCACCTCTGGTGTTAACTTTCTCACCACTCCTTTCCTTTCTCCTACTTCACCTCTGATCTTGACTTTCCCTTCTTCACGTCCACACTTGGCCTTCTGTCTGCTTCCTATACTTTCCTTTCTCACTCTTTCACCCACTTTCTCTTCTCTTGCCACTTTTCTCCTTTGCCACACTGACATTCACTAGTCTTCTTCTCACTCTCCATACTCCTGACTTGCATGCTTTTCACTCCTATTTATCCATGAGAAGTATGGGCCATGTGATACCTAATTGCTCAAGGACTTCAATGTGTGTACAGCACTTTAGCATGTGCTCTGATTGGGAGCTGGGCATAGGAATGACTGATTCAGCATGTCAGAGTAATTGGCTGGCGTACTGAGGCATTCCTGCCCCAGTCCAGGCTTTTTCACCTTTGTGCACCAATTTACACTGTAGACTGTGGTAATCTCCGCTGCCTACCAGCACTAGGCTCTCATTCCTTCATAACTGGATAAGATTTTAGCTGTTTGATACCCACAATGTCATTGTACGTGGTGGATTTCACCAGCAGCACTCACGGCATTGAGTCTTTCAATAAATCTGATTTCCTCATTGGTGTCACAGTTTTCACCTGGGTTTTCAGGGGACAATGTCCTCTCACCTGAGAAAGGATTCTCAGGTTGGGCGGCAAACACGAGGCTAGGGATGTTCTGGGTAACCTGGGGTTCCACTGTGCGCATCCTTCAGGTCCTACATCATGAAGCAGGTGGTGATTCTCGGCCCCCAGGGTAACTTCCGTACCAACTTCTAATACATGGGACTTTGTCACACAACTTAGCCCTTTTCCCACCTTTATCGCCTACAGATAAACCTCTCCTTTGTAATTGTTTCCTCTGATCCCTACTGCATTTTGCCTAGAAAATCCCTTTGAAATGTAAATGGGCCAGCCCTGCACAAGAAAGTGTAGCCAGTGGCCCAAAGGGGGCCCAACTAAAAAGGGTTACATGCTTGCCCCTAAGGGGAAAACTGTGAATGAAGGCACGAACACCAGGGTTAATAAAATACTTTATTAAATGTAGTATGTGTGTGTGTGTGTGTATTTTCTTTATGTGTATGTGTTTTGGATTAATCCATCCAGCCCAACATGGTCCTGGGTGGAATGTTGAAAGGGGAAAAGAAATGAGAACAAAGGGACAGAACTCCTCTGCCCAAGAATGGGCTCGTCAAGGGAGACAGGAATCTAAAGGAGATTTGAATACAAAAGTCAGTTGGAGAGGAGTAGGAAGAAAAGGAATTAAGAGATAGAAACTGAATGAGAGAAGCAAAGAAAATAACTCCCTGGGGCGAGGTGCTACCTCAAGCGGCCCCCCAGGGCCCACAGACATTGTGGCACTGGGCTAGAGGGTGGATGCATTCCGGCGAGGGACCTGTGAGGCTGGGCTGCATGCCAGGAGCAGCCCAGCCACCCTTCGTTGCCATGGCTGGTGTTGGCCTGCCCGTGGGCCAGACCAGATGGGCCCAGGAACATAAAGGGGCTTGGACAGTGTGCATGGAGCTCCCCAGGCTGAGGTTGAAGAGCTCCCCAGTCCAAGCCACATGAGGGGGCTGCCCAAACCATGCTGCCCTGACAGTGACCCCAAGTCGGCCTGCCTCGTGGCCGACAAGGCTGGCCCTTTGTGAAAGTCCTACCGTGCCGCACATCCCAGAGAGCCCAGGAGGTGAAGTGTGCGGAGTTCTACTCCGCCCTCTGGGTAAAGCTGTGAAGACAATCCCCCGGCTGTCTCGCTGGGCAGCCCGGGTGAAGAGCAGGATGCTGGAGATCCCAGGCTGACTTGCTGAGACAGTCTGGGTGAAGTAAAGCCCTGGGATGATGGGATGAAGCAGCCCAGGGAAAAACTACATGTCCCATCCCCTGCATCTCCAAGATGCAAAGATGAGAGGGGGCATGTCCGCAAGTGAGTGCTGAGCTGTTACGTGTCAAGAGGAGGTGGAAGAGGATGAAGAGGAGCAAAAGGATCTACAGGAGAAGGCTTTCTCTATTTGGCCTGGCAGATGAGTTGGTCACCTTGAGATACCATTAGCCCCACATGTAATAATGGGAATGCTGAGACAGTGTGTGGTGGTTCTCACTTACCACCCCTAGTGAACTTCAAAGCAGCTTTACATTTCTTAGTCACTGGCTCATTCCAGAGGGCCAGTGGGGTGACAGCAGGGATCTCCAAGTCCTCACAGTAACGGGCCCTAGACAATGTTTGTTTGTTTGTTTGTTTATTATTTGTAATGCGCCGGAATACCCTAGGGTAA
Organism: Ambystoma mexicanum; assembly: GCF_040938575.1. Lineage (NCBI taxonomy): Eukaryota > Metazoa > Chordata > Amphibia > Caudata > Ambystomatidae > Ambystoma > Ambystoma mexicanum. The sequence goes on from NC_090934.1 coordinate 236,444,270, forward strand.
CAGGGCGCAGCAGATACAAGAATTTGCTAAATTTAGTTACAGACAATAAAATATAAACATGGCATATACATGGCATATACACCATAATAAAGAAGGAAAGCAAGGAGTATATACATATATACAGTTAACAGATGTGTGTCCGGTATGTCCAAGTGGCAAAAGGGAGAGGCGGAGCCTGGCCCAGTGTGTTTTAGACAGCGGCTGTCTTCAGCCAAGACATCATCTTGGAACGGAAGTTTTGGTAGGGTAAGTCCATTCTGAGAGTGGGTGGTAAGGAGTTCCACAGTTTAGCTGCTTTTACTGGGAAACTATTACCTCCTATGGTGGAGCGTTTGAAGTTAGGGACGGAGAAGCAATCTCTGTATGCTGTCCTTGTCGGTCTCAAGGATGTCAGTCTGTGAAATCTGTCGATCAGGTAGATGGGGGCCGTGCTATTGAGGGACTTATGGGTTAGTGAAGCAGTTTTTAGGGAGATTTTGTCTAAGATAGGGGTCCAGTTGTTCTGCTGGCTGTGTGCTGTGATGTGGTCTCTTCTTGAGTGTCCTAAATGTGGGGTTTGACTGATTTGCTGCCATCGTAGAGCTGGAGGTAAATCGGACCTCCACCTGTAAAAAACAGCCAGTATTACCAGCACCGGCAAAACCGGTGCTGGTAAAACTGGCAATTCCCCCCATGGAGTCGCATGGATTGGGGAATGACCACCATTTCCGGCACCTGTAATATCTCAGAAATTCCGGGATATCAGGCGCCAGTAACAGTAGGTCTGTTTGCCGGTATCCTGCTGGAATTACCAGCGGGATTCTGGCAAACTCCTAATGACCGCCTATGAATATTGAGAGATTTACATGATATTGCATGGTTCCCTGGGGAGTTTGATCCCATAGTTTGCACCCATGTGGCCCTCATCCCTTCTGGAGTCATAGAACAACAGTATAGGAACAGGAGACACTGGCATTCTGTGAATGTACAGATGGTGTGCGATGCAGGCAACATCATCCCTAATGTGAATGCGACCAACATGCAACAGTTACATCTACCAGAACTCTTTGTTGCCCAACAACAATTCAAGGGAATTTTAGAAAGGGAATAGGGAATTCAAAATGAGTGACTACGTGCTTTTTTAAATAAAGAGGGATCCCCAAGGGGATCCCTATCAAATCCATCTTTGTGTCTGAGTCTGGTTAATAAGATAGGAACTCACGGACTAGCCAATCTGCTGTAGTAACATCTAGTCTGGTAGTTTGCGGTGGTTCCAGTGTGCCATGTTACTGGCCAGGGGTAAATTTTAAGTATGCACGCTAGGGCCATAAAACCAGGGGCTGCACAAACAGCCCTTCCACATGTGGATGACGTGTCAGATTTTCACCAGTGACAGAAAGCACTTTCTGGTTCTAATGGGATCAGCAGCTATACTAGAGGGAAGAAGCTTTCAGAAAATGTTCATTTCATCTGCTCAGCCAATCAGTAGAGGGCTGAAATAGACAGCAAATATTTGTAGCAGAAATTCAAGATTGGTAATAACTTAAATGTATTGGTGGAGCCGAGGGGAGTAGTGGGGTGCTCTCCTCCATCGGCTCCTCTTCAGTGCGCGGGCTATCCCTCCATGGCTGGCATTTGTGCACTATGTATACTTCACTTTCTTTTCTTTTTTTTAAAAGTATATGTTTGCTGAGGTTTGAGGTGCAGCATGTAATTTGGCCTCAGGTGTATTAGCAACCAAACAAGTTCATCAGTCAGCACCCAGTTCTCCCCACGTGTTCAAAGCCGGGCACTTCGTGAATTTGTTCCCAACTGGGGCTTACAATGCTCCATCGTGCTGGAATAGAAGATTCTGCACTGGAGTCCAGAAGATCTAGATACGTGTTCGTTCTGTATGCATGCTTGTGTGATGTTTGAATGTAGTACTTGATTGATATGTGTGCACACACAAGATGTGATTGTGTCTGTGAGTTTATGTAGTTGTATGCTAGTGTCATAATATGTGTGTGTCTATGTGTGTGCGCACACATGCACCTTTCTTTCTGGGTGTCTTCTTAAGAGTGTGAGCACGAATTCAGAGCATGTATGTGTCTATAAATTGGGGGAGCAGAACCAGGGGCAATTCTTATTATGTCTGATTTGAGGGCTCGATTTCATGAAAGTGATTTACTGTGACCATTACTGGCATAGATAGATTGTGGCTGCAGCTTCATGCAAGTGATTTACAATTACAATTACCACCATAAATAGATTGTGGCCACAGTGTCATGCAAATGATTTACACTGACCATCCATTACTGGCTTAGGTAGATTGAGGCCACAGCCTTTTGCAAGTGATTTACAGTGACCAGTACTGGCATAGATAGATTGTGGCCAAAGCAACATGAACAATTGTAAAATTCTCCTGTGCGCTGTTGGTGGCATGATAATTACTGTATTTTGTCATATTTTACCCCAGTCTGTATGGCTGTTGACACCATTCTTCTCTACCTGCAGAGGTAGATTGTGGCCATAGCCACATAGTAAAACCTGCATCTTAACTGTTGGTTACATAGCATTTACTGGATATTTGCATGTTATCCTAGAAGAAGCAATTGCACATGGCATGTATTTTTACCTTATTCTTCACCCAAAATTGTGCTGTAAAATGCAACATTTCAACACATTATGTAAAATAAAGGCTGCAACCTCATGCAAATGATTTACGGTGACCTTTACTGGTATAAATTGTGGCTGCAGCCTCGTAAAAATGGTGTAACGTGCTCCTGTGTACTGTTGTGACCTGGCATTTACTGGATTTTTAAATTTCTTACCCTAGAGATCCAATCGTAAATTGTATGCCTTTTTACTGCATTTAACTCAGAACTGGGCTGTTAAATACACCATTTTAACACATTATTTTAAAGAATTTCTCAAGAGGAGAACTCCCCAAACTATCCTTAGTTATTTTGGGATCCCACACTATGCTTGTCACTTATACTAATAAGGGGACAAATTTAGGCTCCTCCACTGAAAATATTCACCAACCGTGACTTAAACGTGATTCATTTAGAATTCTAGTGCCCCCTCAGGTGCTGTACGTCCCTCTGGCACCAAACGCTGCCTCCACCACCACTTAAATTCATTGGATATCACAACATCCATCTATTGGTATGAAATAGCTTATCTTTAATTTAACCTGGCTTCCAATTTGTAGGAGGCTGCAGTCCTGCCATCAGGCATAACAAGTCCATTGAGGCCAAGGCAAGTTACTCTGAAAACCGGTTGGGGTTTAATCTACATATTTCTTTTTTAAAAGGTGAATGCAAGAATGGTAATAACAGTGTTAAATCCTTTAAAAGCAAAATTGTCCAGGCTCCCAGCTATGTACCCTACTAAACTGAGGCTAGGTATGCCAATCATAAATGTTATGCCAATAGAAGTTATCAAAAAACCGCTGTGGCTGCACTTTTAACAAGCAGCTCCATTCCTGCTAACATTCATTTTGTCTTAGCAGACAACATAAAATCCATACCATACATTCCCTTACCTTATAGTACCCTATTAATATGTCATAGGTTGTTAGCAGCCATTTGTATGATATGAACTTGTACTCATTGAGGTTTTAAAAGAGAGCTTGCATGTGAAGCTGCAGCACAGTTTCTGCATGCGCACATTTCCTTGATGTGAATATTTTCATGTTAGGTGGTTATGTTACCTAACCGCTGCTTCATGCCAAATAACTGATGCACGGCACAAAGTATACATAGGTGTCTTATATATGTATGTTTGTGATCCAGTTACATATCCTCCGGGCTGGCAAGCCCATCAGGGTAGAAACCACTACGCCAGGTTGTAAGGTACATGCGCTTTATGAAAGCAAGGTTGTTGAGCAAACCCCATTTTCATGCAGAATCCATTTGCTTGAGCTCCTGAAATAAATAAAGCAAATTAAAAGCGATCAAAAATGTTTATTAAAAAACTAGTGTGGTTTATGCTTTACAATCTGTATCTGTTACATGCCCCTTGAACAATACAAGATACAGAGTCCTGTCACCCTCTGTGTCGGAACACACCTACATTGTGACACTCTTAGCCACTTGCTCTGCCAATGCAGGAAACTTGACTGTCCTTCTGAGAGCACTAGGAAACACATATCTTCTCTCTGTAGCTTTATTACAAGTAATATTTTCTCTTGCTCTATGGGAAATACAAAGAAACTGAGAGTCAGGGGACATGTAATGCGATAATTAATGTGTAGGCTGGGGGCGGCATTGAATGAAGAGTAGTAATTAAGACAAAGAATGATGGTGTGAAGCAGAAGCTTGTCCAAATTAATAGTTAGATAACAACACATGTTCTTGATGGTGTGTAACTGGTAGCATGGTCAAAAGTTGACTACCAATTGTGAGTCTACCTTAAGTGATCTCACAACAGGCCAAATAAAACAGTAATTGACATGCTAAAATATCTCTGGATCTAAAAGTCAACAAAACAGAAGTAAGCTATATGTATTCCTGGGTCAGTGACTCAGTGACCTAATGTATCCACTACAGGGATCTGTATTTGAGCTCATGGTCACAGGTTTGAATCCCACCAGGTTCATTCAGCCCTTCATCCTTCAATCAGGCGACATCTAGTTCGGGGAAATCAGGCATGCACAATTTTAGTTCTCTTTATGAACCTGAGCTATGCCAGTTTAACAGTATTTATTCCCTACAGCCTCCTTCCACTTTTGGGGCAAGGAATGCAAAGGGTTGCACAGAAGGTCTACTCATTAAAAGAAAATAGAAATAATCAAACTAATTGTACATCTTTTCCATCCTCTATGAAATCTCAATGTCAGTGATTACTACAATGATGAATGATCATGTACTGGTTAATTGAATTCTCAAAGCTGCATTTAACTTGAATGAGACTTTTTAAAGCACACATCACCATGTGTATATTTGGTTTACCCTAAGCATACAATTGCCAAGCATTGAAAAGTGAATGAGGATTCAGGACAAAGCTTTTATTTTATAGAAAATAAACATTCCCCTTTAGTCAATAGACATGTCAGTATTTCAAAGAGGTTTATAGGGAACTCAGTTAAAAACAGGCTACTTTACAATCCTATGTGTAAATTACTTGAAAAAAGATACATGTCTATTTAACAATTATGTTTGCTAGATTACCTGCAATGGTGTTTCTATTGCATTACTGTGTAAACATTTTCATTTTCCATTTTTCAATTGGCAATTTAAAGTGGGAAAATGGGTGGCAGTTCAAAACCATTTTCCCCTTTTGTTGAGTGGTTCAGAGCCAATAACAGGATCCTGCTCAGTGATATAACCAGGGAATTACTTCAATTTCATTCTTTTTTATAGGCATGTGCAAAGTGAGATATCATATGGATTCAAATCTTTATTTGGCCATTACACAGACAAGGAATTAGCATTGCCTGAGTATACATATCATCTGGGTCTATTTTATCAAATCCAAATGTTTCGAGAAGCACTTATACTTCTGGAATGTTTACTGATTTTCGAGGTTGTACAGTCAATTGAGATATTCCCCTCAGTACTTTCGCATATAAGAGGGCCTGGGATTTAATCTTTTCTCCTTTAGAGTATATCGCCCCTCAGAATTATAATTCCACTTGGCAATATACTTGCATAGGAATTTCCTTTGGCTGTTTCCAGATAGGTGGGTACCCTCTGAAAGATTGATTCAATTCTCCCTTTCTAGTAACAGGTAGTCATCAGTCAGCAAGATGGGTCTGCCTTCCTACACTGCCTGGTTTCTCTCCCTCAGCATTGGGCCTGGCTGCTTCCTTTTCTGCTGAGGAGTGCCTTGGGTTGCATTCCATACATGCCTCTCACAATGGCCTGACAGCAATCTCAGATGTGTCCAGAGGAAAGCAAGCTATTCTATTCTCGCTCCTGTTGTTGTCAATTCTTCTTTCTACCTCCTTCTTCCAGTCAGTCTGTCAGTCAATCCATCAGTTAGTGAGTTCCCTTCAATTTATGGTGTTGTACTTTTATAGATTAGAAACCACTCCCTTTTGAGATGAGTATCACTTCTTTATTTTGATTGGTCAGTCTATGTGATTAGACAGTGTTCCAAAAGTGACATCACACTAAACCATCCCCTTCCTGCTTTTTGGGCATATTAATGAAGTGGTAAGTCTAATTAGAGTAACTTCTAAACCCAGTTTCCCCCAATTCAATGTCATGTAATTTTGCAGATTTCAACATTAAACAATTGTGATTTTCTAAAACATTATGTTCCACTCATGTTATTAATTTGCTAATTAGTTTGCCATATTGCTCTCACTCAGGTGTATCAAATAATGCAAGTATCATCTCAGCACAACATATAACGTGTTTGTGTCTGACAGATCTTTGCTTTTGATTCTCTGATACTTTCACTCAAAGATTCTATTCACATTTTAGGATATATTGATCACTGACATGCAATGTTTCTGTGAAAAAATATCTACATTTGTACAATTTGCATAATTAACAAATATTTTAAAAATTCTTATTTTACATTCAGTCGATGGTGGTTTTCACCCTGAACAATTTCTTTTAAAAAGTAAGTTGCTACAACATTCCTATCAAAAGATATTCAAGAAAATGTGATCCCAAATGTCAAATTTCAAACTGCAATTATTTTCCTTCCTATGTGACAGGATGCAAAATATTAATGCTATTTCCACTTCTTGTCCAGGCAACAGGCCATATGGTGTTGGTCCCTTTGAGACTAAGAGCTGGGCTATGTATCACCCCTGAGAGGGTGGTTGTCATAGGCTTCTTTGTCAGAAAGTTCTGTGAAGTTCAGTTAATCAGAGTGATTACACGAGTTGGCTGTCACAAATGCCAGACTTTGGGCCTCATCCTGAGTTGGCCGGTATCCTGGTGCTAATTGAGCCGGAATACCATCCAACACTATTGGCGTTACCGCAATTTGGTCTGGCAGACTTTGCGCCTGATCCTGCGTTGCTGTGGGGAGTTAAATCTCCTTTCCCATTGGGTCCATTGGAACCAATGGGGGTTTCTTAGCACTATTAGCACCACTGCAATTAGTGCCACTCTAATAGTACCTAATATGGATGGAAAGGGGAGATTTTTACCTCCAGCAAAAAGCTGGAGGTAAAACTCCCACTTTCCACCCAACTTGAGAGTGGGCGGAGCGGTAAATGCAGCAATAATAGCGTTACTGACACATTTGACTGCTCCACCCAACTCAGGATGAGTCCCTTTATGTCTTAGTAAGTGTGAATTGCATCCTCAATGGAAGACCTGTTTGATGAAAGTTGCTGATTACTTGGGGGAAGTTGCCTGCAAGCCCCGGTTTTGAGAATATATTCCTTGTATTTTTAGGGAATTGTTGTGAAATGGAGGTTGTTAATGAGTAGCATTTGTTTTCCTCACAAGGACTGTCTTTTGATAACAAAGAAAACATTTGGTCCTTTGTTGTATCCAGGCAGTGTCATAAAGTGTATAGCCCGGCCTTAGAGGGATGGGTTTAATTTCTTGGGAATCCATCTCCCCAGCAGTATGGCTGGAGTCAGATAAAATATAATGTTGCTTTCGAGCCCAAAGCTGCTGGTTTCTGGTCATAAATGTAGCATTTAAAGTAACTTTCTTTTCCACATTTCTATGTTATAATTGGTTCTTTAAACGGGGGCAACACCATACAATTTTTGCAATCAAAGATTTACGCTTCAAGTCTCAAAGGTTCTTATTTTATAATGCTAATTCTGAGTCCTTCAAAGAAGAAAGCAGAAATAATTTAGGCTTCATTTTGATTTTTACTTTTATGTAAAATACTGTGTTTTTTAAACCCCAGATTCAACTGTTCAGCCTTTAATAAAGGTTGCTGGATACTTTCATATAACTGAAGAATTATTTTGGGCCTTGTCATTTACTGTGAACATTTACACGATTGTTGTACCTGGGCTGCGGCCATCACACACTACATTTCCTTGCATGTGTTTCTTTCAAATGCTTTGCAAGGGATGCAGTTCATATATTTAATTTCCATTTACATCCTTAATTTCCCTACACACCCTCCCTTGCTCTTGCTCCCTGCAGCAGCAAAAGGAGAAGGACAAGAGACTCTTTTCTCTTTCTGGATGGCTATGGATGAGACTTTCTTCCACCGTCTCTTGTTCCTTTTTAGGGAATAATGGCAGTTTCTTTTATGGGTCTTCTCCCATCTCCATATTTTCATTTGAGTGGTGCCTTCTCCTTCTCTAGGGTCCTGGAAAGAATTTGCCAATTATTTAACTATAGAGAGGAATGAAAAGGCTGGTTTAGTAACACATAGAGAAACAGATGATTTAACAAAAAATGTACATCCTATCATGAGATTTTCAATACTGATATTTTCACCCAGTCATTCTCTGCGCTCTAGTTTTGTTACCGGTTAATGTCCATTTTTATTCCTTTCCTTTTTCTGTTCTCCAGGTTTCATTCTTTAGGATTTTCTTGAACCCTGATTACAGATGGCTCCTCTATGATTCCTAAAGCTGGTCGAGGGTGACAGCTTTTCAGTTGATTGAAATTGACTAATTTTTCCTCAATCATATCTCCTTTGGGATGGAGATCTTTTAGGCGACAGGATAGGTTTCATCAATAATCTCAAAATCCACTTGCCAAGATGGCAAAAACATTTTTCCTTAGGACTGGTTGCTCTGATAATTATAAAGATAAACCTTGTCACCTTCCCTGGATCACCTTTTTGGTGTTTCTAGGTCATGTGTCTTCCTCCCTTCAGCTGACTTCTCCAGATTGTGTTGGACATATGCAACACCATGCTGTAGGTGACTTCTGAGATGTTCTATGTATTCTTGACTAGTTGAGGCATTGATCAATGTCTGCTCCTGAATTCGGTAAAGCAGGTGTTGAGGTAATCCCATTTTCCATCCAGTTACTAATTCAAATGGAGACATCTTGGTGGCAGGAGAAGATGTATATCTTAGGGCCATCAGGACACGCAGCAATCAGATGTCTCAACTTTGGTCCAGAATCGACCACAAACCTATTGAAGGTACTCAAGATGTTCCCCAACGCTACTCGATGCATCCCCTCACTTTGCCTGGAGCCGCCAACAGAGCAGGATTGGATCCCTCCGGCTCCAGCATTCTTTTAGAGTATTGAACAGGTATCCAGGCAGCATTCAGATAGGTGAAGGAAGACTGGCAAAGAAAGCCCTGTTAACCTTTTTTTGCAAAGCTTGTCCTCTGAGCCCACATAACTCCTAGACGCCCTGTAATACCAGTAGTGGAAGACATCATCAACCACGGCTTAATCTATTCCAAATGATGTACCTTTCTACATTTTATCATTCATATTGTGTAAGTTCTGTATTTTGTTTTGTTTATGCACCATGAGCATACTTTAAGTTCATAAACATTCCCCATGTACCCACGTAGTGTACTTTGCTCATCATGTATCCCATACTCCCCTCACAATTTGTATTCTATTCTCATGTTTCATACACTTAACAATTTCTCTAATTAATCATACACTTAACAATGTCTCTAATTAAAGTAAAACTCTAAAAGGCAGCTAGATGCCATTACCTAAGCCACACTCTGATCCATGGTTAGGCTCATCTCTAGCATTACCCTCTTTTGCTAACTCCTCCCGCAATGGCTTAGCACAGCTTGTTGTCTGGCTAACCCGATTGTTTGCTGAACTGCTAGTTTGCACACTGTGGTCCAGGAGAGCCAACCCTCGTGGATCGCAGCCGACCCCACAGATCATTTGTACAAATTTGCAGTGAATCCAAAGATCCTCCTTATTCCTCCAGTCTCCTCCTGTACCATGTCTCTTTGGGAAGAAGAGATATTAAAATATAAATGATTCCTAAAACCCCAATATCCCGTTCCCTGATGGCTACTATGCTTTCTCTACAGAGAGTGAGTCATAGATAGTCTTGTCTTCATCCACCTTCCTATCTGGACCACAGTCCTGAAGACCTTTTACAGCACAAAGAACCCCTCCCTCTGAATTGAGGTTTCAGATCGGACACCGCTTGCCCAATTTCAAACTTCCCAAAGACTCAAACCTAACAGAAGGGCTCACAGTGGGAACACTAAATGCTAAATTGCAATGAAGAGTGCTGTCTCTACTGGCATTTGAAGACTCACAAATATACATACCCTGATCCACTTTAATCACATTTCAGTCACAACTGAATGATTTCCTGGAATACCTTATTAGCAAGTGCATAATCGAACACAAGACCTCATCACTTGCATTGTGATTGACCGACCCCATGGTTACCAAACCTCATTCCCTCCATTGTGGTCCACTGTCATCAGTGCTGCCCTTGGAAAATTCAATTTGATTCATATACTAGACAATGTATAACTAAATAAAAACGGTCTAGGTTCTCCCACCAACAAAACAGCCAGCCAATTCAAGGCCTTTATTTCTGGATTTCTTCTCCTTGGTCAATGTGTCTACTACACATTAAAAAGAGCACACCCCAGACATTATCAAATCTTTCAAATCCCACTCTCAGTGACCTCCCATAAACCAGTCCCATGGTTAGAGCACACTCTTCTCAAAATCCTTTGGCCTCTTAAAAAAATGGAACATCTAAGAGTAAGACACTAACTCTACCACTTCAAGGAGCCTCTAAACCTTCCAAAATGTCACAGACTAATTTTGAGCACATCTTTGCAGCAGGTGCCATCATGGAAGACACACACACTGAACTAGGTAGGACCCTAGACATTCAAGCACATGTAATGCACTAAGGATCCAAACCACAGCATACATTGGACCACAGTCCTGAAGCATACATTGGCTAACAAATAGGTTCATAATGAACTAAATTCCATAAAGAAAATCCACCAGAACCAGCAACATAGAAGGTGATAATCTCAGACTGAAGTAGGCAAACTCATATACAGAATCCATGCTACTGACTACAGAACAATGATGGAAAGAGAAAGGAGAGCCTACTTCTAGAACTGAGTTTATTTATCCCATAATCAATCCTCCAAAACTTTAGAAATGTATAAGGAATTGAGGCACCCAGCCAGGACAAGACAAACAAGACCCTCAACTGAGTTTTTTGCTCCCTCTTTCTAAAAGGGATAAATAAATAAACTCACCTTTGACATAGCTACCACCCCTGACCTCCACCACAGGTAACAATCCCATTGTTTTCATTCGACTCACTCACTCACTCACTCCCAACACCATTACCAACACAGTGAGAGGCATGAAGGCATCAGGAGAAAAATGCTTTCCGTTCTCTGTAGCCTTCATTAAAGAGCATATTAATATCAAAGCATCTCCTATATCACTAGAGTCTACTGCATCCCTCAATTTAGCAAATGTCCTTCACTTATTCCAAGCAGCTATGGTAAAAGTCCCACTTGACTGCAATTAACCCAGCAGCACCAACCGATCTTGAACATTCCATTCATGGAAAAGAAATCCTCGAACAAATTGTGACAACACACTTGATTGCATACAGTGAACCTCATGGGCTCCTTCACAACAGCCAATCCATGTACAGGCTTGTAGGAGTGCAGAAAAAGCCCTCATCTGCATGATGAAAGAGATATTCAAAACCCTGGATTTCAACACTCTTTCAATATGTCTTCTGCTAGATTTCACAACAGTCTACAATACTGTGTATCACCCAACATCAATTACGGGACTCAACTTCTCTATGGGCCTCAAAGTACCTACCCTTAAATAACATACTGCCTTTCTTACAAGTCGCGCAACACAGGTCAGACTAGGAGATTTAAGAGCAAAACCAACCAATCTCAAACTGAGAGTGCCAGAAGGATGTATTCTATCACCGGTCACTGGGGCTGGTCAATGCCTTGTCTGCCCCCAAACCAATACCCTCCCAGTTTCCAAATCTACAATGATGATGCTCAGATCGCTTTTAAATTCAACCAAAACAATAAACTCTACAAGGCAATCTTGCAATGCCTGAGAGCAGTACATGAAAGGAAGCCAGTCAACAATTTCTGTCTAAACTCCTAAAAAACAGAGATGCTGTTGTTTGAAAAGACTCAGTGTTCACCTATCCCACCCTGTTCACTCGGCTGGTCTCCTTATGGAAGACCCAACACCCGTTAACTCTCTCAAAAGCTTGGAAATAGATCTATTCCTTTTTGTGCAGATAGATACAATTGTGCATAGATCATATATCAAGCTGTATCTACTGCACAAGATCATGCCATACATAGAAATGAAAATAAAAGGTCGATCTGACCAGAGCTCTGATCTTATAACCTTGTCTACTGCAACCCCCTCCATCTGAGGCCTTACAAATCTCCAAAGTATCAACTCAGGTTTACACAAAATAGTTCTGCTAGGCAGATGCTAGAAGTGAATGTTAGAGACCCCATTACTGAAACCCCCGGGGCTATTAAACGGCTACGTTTAGAGCTGAGAGTTTGACTCAGAATTCTCCAGTTGACACACAGAATCATGTAAGCCCTTTTGGACACATATCACCATACCAGAAAAGTGAGCGTTTCCTGGCAACCCCTAAATTTAAGAAAAAGAGAAAAAGAGGTAAAATCTTTGCAGTGATGACTGCTAAATCCTGTAAATCTACCTAAAACACTCTGGAAAGAGTACAGTTACCTGAGATTTAAAAAGGACCCCAGGAAATCTTTGTTTGTTCAGGCATTTCCAGACCATCTATCATTTTAGTCACCCCGCTATGAAGCTATGAAACTCATTACATGCGGCACCAATTAGCCATTTCCTAGTGGGCTGCTATTAGGAATCTTAATGACTGTGCATCCAATCATACACTTGCTTTGCTTTCTTGAGCACTTATCTTCAAAAAACACTGACACATGCTCTTACTAGATGAATACCTCAACAATTACATATCTTACCACCCAGACTTTGTGTACACCAAAGCACTGACTCTTAAAACGAATCTCAGTTCTATTTATATGAAAGAACCCAACACACAGGTACAATCAGATTGATCACTTGATACAAACTAAAGGGTATTTTCAAGTGTATGACTTAAACAATTTGCAAACACGCGCTAAACAATGTAAACATGTTTGGAATTAATGATGGCAAGAAACTGTATATTGAAGATCTGATAAATTGTAGGACTAAGTATGTTATTTATTTCATCATTTGTGCATGTGACTAATCGTATGTGGGCTCCAAGATCCACGAGCTGCGATTCAGAATAAGAGAACACCTGAATATGAATGAGACCGGACAAATGGAGAACCAACGTCCCTTCCAAGAACATTGGACTATGAAACATCAAATGGACCACAAAGACAGAATCAACTTTGTGGGCATCAGGCACATCCAAAAAGATGTCAGAATAGGCAACCGTGAATTGCTATTACAACAGGAAGAAGCAAAGTTGATTTGCAGACTACAAAGCACTGTAACTGGGCTGAATAAAGAGGACAACATGCAGGTCTTCCAGTGAACTCACTTCTAACAAATGTAATTTCAGTATAAAGGTTAACAAGTCAGGTACCCCTTAGTTGGTCATCAATGATAAATAATATGGGGAATACTGTTGTATGTAAGAAATAAATACATATCCAGACACTGTTTCGGAAATCGTATGGATGAATTATTCATGACGCACACATGATCACATTTATCAAAAGCATTTAAAACAGACAAAAGATTGTTTATTTTATTTGTTATTTAAAGGAGTCATGTGCCGATAGAAAGCTTAGATGTAAGATGTACATGTGCATTTTGTGGCAAACCTCACGCAATCACAACAAACGCATCCAAACACTGGACGTATGGATCATGATATCGCATCAGAAAATAGGAGCTTAGCATGAACTATGTCATTTACAGCAGCCCAACTCAGCAAAACACGACGCACAACCGAACCTGGTTAATGAGCAACCAATCCTATTATATGTATAGACGTCACTACGTAACATAGTGATACGTAATCTCCCATTAGACAGGGCATAGAAGCCCAAGTCCACAATGGTGGTCCCAACAGGAAACAGCGGAATCCCGCTCATCACGATCGATCGTGCCGCATGAAATACCCAGAAGGTAAGGATCTGTCACGCATCACCACCACAAATCAAACAGGGCTTAATCTTGCCACTCATCCCGCAGGATCACAGGGTTCTCACACGGGCCCAAGTGACACTTTCTGAAACTGAATGCTACCTCACGGGCACCTTCCCCCTGTAGGTCACCCCGAAATACCAGTCCAGCAACTAGATACTTTAGCACATGGATGAAACAGAAGAAACCACGGGACCATCCAGCCTACCTAACAGTACCAAGCATTTCTCAACCAACTAGGTAACCAGACGCGCTGCTGCCGCTAAAACAACATAGCTGACAAGCTTATCAGAACCGTTAAGGGCACCCGGACTCTGTGGCCATCCAAACTGCACTGTACTCTTGATTTCCAACCGCACCCCCCTTGGGGACTCTCTATTCATCCTGAAAGTGATCACAGTCACTTAACGCAAGGACCAAGGATCTGAAGGTATTACTGTTCGACTTGTATCGGATTCCACCTACCAAAGCAGCAACCAACCACTCACAGGTAAACACCAGGCATTGGTGCACCAATATAGATATTGCACCGGGCACTGACCGCAGAACCAGGCTGCATGCACTCCAACCTCTAATTGACCTTGCTATCCCGGTGCCCCAACACTAGTGCGGCACACCCAGCCATCATCCCACAACCACCCCACCTCTATGGACCATCTAATTTATCAATCCCACCAGGGGCCCTAATCAAGACTGGGTAGTATCACCAATGAACAGCACCGCGGGTGTATTATCCTAACCTACCTGTAGTAACGTGAACACATTACTCCACTCTGGAATTAAAAACCACTTTGCACAATATGCACATGTCACATCATTCAATGCAATGCCTCAATTGGGGTTACAGTGTGGTCATTCTCCATTCACTGTGACACACCCTAACAGGTTGTTAAGACAGAGCCAGCCATGGCTTGTACTCACGTGTTCAACTGTTATTTTTCCCCATTCTCTCGTATAGATGGAACACAACACACATATCATTGACAATGTTGTATGTCTTTTGAAATTATGAACGTAACACAACACTATAACATGGTTGTAGCAACAATGAAAGACCTAGATTCTGTTTGAATCCAAGGTAACACAGTGATTCAACAGACCACACACAGCTGTGATAGATACTAGTGAAACTTAGCCTAGCTATAGCCACAGGATTGGCGAAAGAAAGAGGCACATGCGCCAAAGGTTATTGTTGGCTAATGCACACCTTCTGTATGCAATTTGTTTAATATGTCACCCAAGTCACATATTGATATGTTTGTAATCAAATAATATGCTTAAAAATTCATGGTAATCAAAATGAAAACGTTATTGGCAAACACGTCAACTTGTACATGGTACCAGTGATGTGAAAAAAAAAGACAGGATACTGAGTGCATAATCGTAAGGAGACACCTCTTGTCCACTTTTCACTTAACGTTCATTGGTTGGGTTTTGCTTTCTATACAATGATTTTCAAATGGGAATGTGCTTACAATGCAATGTACTCCATTTATTTTTTATTGCACTACCTATTCCTTAAGGAATTTCCCCCTTGCTTGCACTGTTGAAAAATGCATTTTTTAGTTTGGCGTATTATACAACCTCAAGAAAATAAAAATAAAATGTCCTATCCATCTGTCTCCCGCTAGAATGCTTTTTCTAACTGTTCGAGCCATATTCAAGAACCAGGTAACATGTTCACAACTTCAAGTCGCTGGTAAAAGTCCACCTGACCTGAAGTGGTCGGATTATTTTATGACAATGACAATCCAAAACTGTTGGTGTCCCAAATCACCTTATCAGTACAGGGTACTTAACTACTATTATTTTTCGGGAACATCCTGGATCGCTCAAAACAATATTGATTGGTGTCTCAATTGACCTTAATGAGACCTGGGCACTATGTTGAATCCTACGGAGTCCTCACAAAAACCCTAGCTAAAGTCTCCTCCCAGGTGGCCAGGGAAAGACAGATGCTTCGTGGCCCTGACCCTGGGGGCGGTATTAGCTGTAAGGATCACCTGGGAGGAAAAGGGCCCGAGGGGAACAGGAGAACTTTGTGGGATGAGACGTGGTATTTGCCTTCCTTAAGGAAGGGAATACCCTTGCTGACAATAAATGTAATGGGTTGCTGTCAGAGAGAGACAAATTAAATGTCAGAATGGGGGTGGAGACAATTATAAATAATCTGTCATGTATTGGAAAGAAGAAAAACCCTTTAAAAGGTTTGGCCCTTCATAGAAATGAAAGCTCCTACGAGTCCCTGAGAAATAAGGAAGAGTAGTCTTTAAATGTTATTAATTTACAGGGTAATTCATTGAATTCAGCGTCCAAGTGGCGCACGCGGCTGGCGCACAGTGTGCGCGTGTGACTTTCTGCGCCAGCCGCGTGCGCTAAAATCAATTTCCGCGCACAGTGTATTCATGGATTTTAGCTTCCAAAACCAGCCATGGCGCAGCGACCCTGCAGCAGCGCCAGTTACGCCCCCAACCACTCCCCGTGCGCCATGCACAGCGCACAAATCCCGTACATGGCGCACAGGCCCCCAACCACGAAAACGCCTGTAAAACTCCCTGCGCACCCCTCTGAATACACATAACCCGCAGCACGGGGAGTCTCACACGCGATTGGAGCGGGGTACGTGTATAACTAGGGTTTGTGGGAAGTTTCACAAGCAATTGGAGCGGGCTACGTGTATTTCGTGGGTGCGCTGGAAGTTTCACATGCGATAGGCCCTGTGCGTGTGGGGTTCGTGTATTACTGGGGTGTGCGGGAAGTTCCACACGCGATTGGCCCAGTGCGAGCGGTGTACGTGTATTTCGGGGGAGTGCGGGAAGTTTCACACGCGATTGGCCTAGTGCGAGCGGGGTACGTGTATTACGGGGGTGCGTGGGAAGTTTCACACGCAAATGGCCCAGTGCGAGCGGGGTATGTGTATTATGGGGGTGCACGGGAAGTTTCACACACGATTGGCCCAGTGTGAGCTGGGTACGTGTATTTCGGGGGTGTGCAGGAAGTTTCACACACGATTGGCCCAGTGCGAGCGGGGTACGTGTATTACGGGGGTGGGCGGGAAGTTTCACACGCGATTGACCCAGTGCGAGCGGGGTACGTGTATTTCGGGGGTCCGTGGGAAGTTTCACAAGCGATTACGCTTTCAGAGCGGGGTACGTGTATCCAGTGGGGTGCGCGTGGAGTTCCACACGTGAATTAGCACTGTAGGTCCTCCCAGGTGTCCCCTCTACCCCCTCCACGGCCCCTGCAGGCAGCCCACACCACAGGGGACTACCCTGCACCCCTGGTCATGTACCGCAGCCAGTCCATCCACCATGGGCATGCCCCCCAGCCAGGCCAAATGTCACCTTGCACTAGTGACCACCAACTCATGTCCCCCAGCAACCACACCCCCAGCAGTCAGGGGCACCTGCCAGCAGGCCCCCACTCATGTCCCACTCATGTCCCACTCATGTGCCCCAGCACCACCACCCCCCAGCAGTCAGGGGCACCTGCCAGCAGGCCCCCACTCATGTCCCACTCATGTCCCCCAGCACCCCCACCCCCAGCAGTCAGGGGCACCTGCCAGCAGGCCCCCACTCATGTCCCCCAGCACCCCCACCCCCCAGCAGTCAGGAGCACCTGCCAGCAGGCCCCCACGCATGACCCTCAGCACCCCCACCCCCCAGCAGTAAGGGGCACCTGCCAGCAGGCCCCACTCATGTCCCACTCATGTCCCCCAGTACCCCCACCCCCCAGCAGTCAGGGGCACCTGCCAGCAGGCCCCCACTCATGTCCCTCAGCACCCCCACCCCTCCAGCAGTCAGGGGCACCTGCCAGCAGGGCCCCACTCATGCATGTCCCACTCATGTCCCCCAGCACCCCACCCCCCAGCAGCCAGGGGCACCTGCCAGCAGGCCCCCACTCATGTCCCCCCACATGAAATACAGATGCACAATCGGGTCCCACTTCTACACCAAAATACCACAGCACGCTACCCCATTCTTGAGACGCAATGATTTCCCAATCCACCCCACACTGACATGCCTATCTCAAGACACAAACCAATAGTCAACTATGTACATCAACACATGTCCGTCACACACACACTGGTTGGCATTGATTGTGTAAACCCACATTTTCACATGCATCAACCCAATGAGCGAATCCCACACATGGAACTAAAATATGAAAATGTATTATGTACAACAAAAAAATCAATGACATGAAAGCACAAAAAAACAGCAAACATGAAATGAAAAGCATGTGCAAAAGATGAGTAAATGAAAAGTATAACCAATCCAAACAAATCCGAAAGAAAAATAGTCCAAACTCTCCCTCCAACAACACAAATC
The DNA here is from genome assembly GCF_040938575.1 of Ambystoma mexicanum. Classification (NCBI taxonomy): domain Eukaryota; kingdom Metazoa; phylum Chordata; class Amphibia; order Caudata; family Ambystomatidae; genus Ambystoma; species Ambystoma mexicanum. Next base: position 236,462,622 of record NC_090934.1, read on the forward strand.
CAAAGGAAACGTAAAAAGAAAAATCCATTGATCCATGGTGAAATCAAATGAAAAAGGTCAAAATAATCCTTTGCCCAACAATGTACAATCCATTGTCAAGGGTCCATGAGCCCAACCAAAGAAATGAAACCTACCTAATAAACTACCTAATAAAAAAACTATATACAAATGTGTGTGGCATAGTCCATTCACCACAAATCAAAGAAAAAGGAAAAGGAAACCTAACTCTAAAAACTATTTACAATGGCAGCGGGCTAGTCCGACAGCTCACATTTCGATGTCCCGGGCCAGGGCATCATCGAACTCCCACTCAATTTCCTGGAGGCGGTCCTCTTCCATGGCCCCGAGGGTTCACAGGGATGATGACATGTTCACCTCCAACTCCCTGAGAATTGCCTCGAGGCACTCGGCCCGCCTCAGTGCCCTCCGCATGGAGTTTTCCGCCCTGACCATTGTGAGCCGTGCATCTTCCGCCCGCTGCCGCTCGCATCTATGGCGTGGCCCAACCGCTGCCACACGGAAGACACTTGGAATCCTGGGTCCTCCTGCCCTCTGGCCGATGCCTGCCCCTCCGATGTTGAAGGCCCCGAGCCATCATTGCTCCCACCATGTTGCTGCTGCTGCTGTGCCTGCTCCCTGGCTCTTGCTGCCTGCACGTCCTCCTCCGGGTGGGGTGCAGTTGTCGTGGTGGCCACCGCTGCTGGACGTCCGACTCCCGACTGTGGCAGGGATGTGTCCTCCACCAGCCTGGCCGCTGGGTCAGAGGCAGCTCCACCGGGTACCCATGTGATACATGGGTGGGAAGATGGCATGGAGGACGACTGGCGCGCAGGGGGTTCAGGTGAGGAGGGGGTCGAAATGAAGGTCCAGCACATGGAGGAATCCAGCACCGGTGACCAGTCCCAGCAGGTCAACGTGATCAAAGAGGCATCCGAGATGACGTGCAGTCTCTTCACGAAAAGACCGCAGGTCAACTCGCATGCCCCGTTGACGCAATGCTATCCCGGCCAGGACAGGCTCATCCGGAATAGCCACGTTCACAGGGAGAGGAAGGCCAGTTGTTGTGTGCTCATCCCCTCCCTGATAACGGGTCTGGACGTAGGCATCCCTGCTGGTTCCAGATGATGCAGTGACAGGATCAGGGACAGGATTGCACACAGGCACCTCCGCGGTGGCCTGTGCTGCTTCCTGTCCCTGCCCCTGCACTGCACCACTAGCACCAGTGGAATCCCCACCTCCAGACCCCATGTGTCCCTTCCGTGGCCTCCTCGTCCACCAAACCGCCCACCAACCTGGATGACTCCATGCCATCTTCCTCCGTTTGACCCTGTGGGGTCTCAGCTGCCCCTTCTGCTGCCGAGGAGTCCACCTCCGACCTCCTCCTCTTGGACCTACCCTCGGCAGCTGCGGCCTGGGATACCGCACCAGACTCCTCACTCCCTGACGAGATGACAATCTGGGAGGGGAGCCGGGTCTTGCATCTCCGGCTGGTGGTGCGATCCCTGCCGCTGTGCTCCACAGCACCCTCTCCGCCCTCTTCATCAGTTGACGCTGCAGACAGGGAGAGATAAAACACAGACATCAGGGCACTGTACAATGGACTGATGCACACATGACAGTTGCACATGAGTGGCAGTGTCAAACTTCAGACATGGCATCACACTCCACGACACATATGTCATTTCAACTCACACACATGAGCATTTCCACAGCAATATTGCACCAGGCAGCACCATCCATACACATACAACAGCATGAACAGCCGAATGTGAGCCTGACATCATATGAAACACAGGGAGTGCACTAGACATGCACACTCGCCACTACACTTACATGCATGTCTACATCTCCTACAACTGTCTCAGTGATGCGATCGCTATACATGTCACATCTGGCATTCAGCCTTCTACATATCAGTGTCACGTGCATCCATGTTGCATCACAGTTGCATACTTGTCAAATACACACACATGCACATGTACACAGTGCAGATACATGCAGCAGGAACCACCATCCATGTGTGACACCACAACCATGTCAACGTACATACACAGAAATTCAAACATGTGTGCTCCCACACCTGCATTTGCACAGCATGCTTACCAACACATACACCATTGATGTGTCTCACACCTAAGAGGACTCACATGTGGCAGTCTCACGCCCCTGTTCATACACATCCCTACATGGCCCTATGAAAACACATGTGCAACCTGCACACTACTGGCACACCACCACACGCAAAGCGTCCAGTCAGTATGCATGTACACTTACCACTCGACTCCAGACGGGTCTGCCTCTCAAGGACCTGGACGTGGAGCGCTAGGCATATGTGTTCCAGGACCCTCATTTGGTGGTCGGACAGGTGGCCCCGGCGCCCCTTGGCATCCGCTGCCTTCAGGAGGCGCCGGGTCTTGTTGAGGGTCCTGGACCTGAAGTCCTCCCAGCGCTTCTTGACATGTTGTAAGTCGCGGACTGCCACCCCCTCTGCGTTGATGGCAGTCACAATGTCCATCCAGATCCTGGTCCGTCCTTCATTGTCGGCGCACAAACTACCAAAGAGGGCATCATACTGACCCAGGACATGCTCCACCAGGACACCAACTTCCCTGGCACTGAAGCTGTTGGCCCTCTGCCTCTCTGGCTGGGGGTTGCCAGTGGTGCCACATGATGTTGTGCCCGACATGGCAACCCCAGAGGCAGGAGTGGGTGGGCAACTGGGTCCTGGTGCTGGGCTGTGGAGCGATGGTATCCCAGTCGGGAGTCTTCGGTTCCAGCAGGGGTGGTCACAGCAACTGCACCCTTGGCTGACATGCAGGCAGCAAATAGCAGGGCACGTGGGCAGCAGGCAGTCAGGCTGCAGCAGATGACAGGTGGGAGCGTGCTGGGGGCTCTGGGGGCAGTAATTTGGCCTTCTTGCAGGAGCGTGGTCTTCCGTGTGTTGTTGCGTGGCCAGCTTGATACGGAGTGATTTGGCACGTGAAAATCTTGCTCATCAGCGTGTAATTCGAGGAACAGCCCTTTGCGCGTAAGCGCGTCAGCACACGTACTAGGTTTCATTGGACCAAAGGCCCTTAGCGCGTAAGCGCTTCTGTGACGTGACTCACACGGGCATTTCCCTTGTGACGTGGGCATAGTGGTTCAGCGTGCATGAAAAAACTGCATGTCCGTGTGTGAATGCGTGTAATCCGAGGAAAGGGCATACGCATGTAAGTGGCGTGATGCACGCGTGCGTTTCCATCAACACGGATGCATGTTCATCGTACACGTCCAAAAACTGCACGTGCGCGTGTCAGCTTGTGTAATTGGAGGAAAGGGCCTTGGCGCGTACATGCATAAGTGACGCTGTACGTGTGGGCCGCTTTAAAAGGTACGTGTAGGACCCCATTCCCTTGTACGTGCTTTTCGTGGAGAGCGAGTGGGTGAATTCTGTACTTCTTGTCGGTTCACACGCGATTACTTCTCAGCGTTTCAAGTTCGTACTCCCTGTTGACTCTGACAGCGTTCTTTAATTTTTTTTGGGCCTGTTTCCTCAAACAGCGTTCACTTCTTCTTTTGTCCTGTCTCCTCAGACAGCGTACAGTTCTTCTTTTGGCGTGGGTGTTTCACGTTATTTTTCCAGGCAGACAGTGAGTCGCTCATGCATTTACCAACTGTGCTTGCCACGTGTGTCACGTACCCCTTCAGAGGTCATTGTAGGCTGCGTGTAACACGTGTACGCTTGTTTTTGTGTTTCTGGGTGCCACAGCGAAGTGTGGGTTCATTTTTCAACGCACGTGGTCTACGAGGGGTTGCCTGCACGTTACTTTTTTTTTTTGGGGTGCCTGTGCATTGGTTGACTCGTCATCTTCCCCCAGGGATCACAGACAGCCTTGCTAGAGCACTAGGGTAGGAATTCCCTCTAGTACCCTACCCCTTTCACCCCCAGTTGCCCAGGACAATTGTTTACTGCAACTCCCATACGCACAACAACATCAGTGCCATGGTTGGGAGGCGACCAAGCGGTAAGGGAGGCAAAGGTGGCCGACCTCCAAAAGATGGGCGTGGTGGGTGTGGTAGGGGACGTGGCCATGATTTGCAGGGTGCCCCTAGACTCCCATGTGTGGAGGACCAATCAGGGACACCCATTCCCCCCCATGGTTGAGGGAAACGTGGCTGACACCATCCCAGCTCAGCCTTTGTTGGACCAGCCCACTGTGGCACCTGACCCGGCACAGGATGACTCCCAGGCTGACTTCCAGGTCAGCAAGTCTAAGCAACGTGTGCCGGTGTAAGTTGGTGTCACCAGGCCACGTGGATCTGGGGCAGCAATGTCATCTGCTGCCCCAAGTAGGCAGGGTGGGGAGGCTGCAGGGGCAGCTGCAGCTCTATCCACCCCAACTCTGAGTCTCCCAGTCGGGACAGTGTCAGTCCTGGTCCATCAAACTGACGTTGCCCCTGCCAACATCATACTTCAGCCAATGCCTGCACCAAGACCTATGGACCTATTCGCACACTCCCAGTACCCAGTCCACCTGCGCTTCTGCCCCTACTGACTAGAGCGGCGCAAGCCACTCAGGCTCTGCTCCACCTTTGAAGAAGAGGAAGAAGGGTGCTCTGGCACTACAGGCTGAGACCCGAGACACGGCTACACAGTCCGGCACGTCAAGGAAGCCTAGCTTTAATGACCCCGAACTTGATGCACTTGTGACCTATGTGTCGGCACATAGCCGCGGAATGGTGGTGACTACAGGGTGCAAGACCACACCTGGTCAACGTAGGGCACACTGGCAGACCATCGCGGACCGCATAAGTGCTCTTGGATTTGTGAGGCGCACAGCTGATGATTGCTACAAGCGCTGGAATGACCTGAAACGCAGAGCAAAGAATAAGCTGGCCTTAAATCATGCTGCTACTCTGGTGACTGGCGGTGGGTCTCCACCAGAGGACAAGAAACTCACTGAACATGAGTCTGTTGCTGGGACCTTCATCACAGAGGAACGGATCCAAGGCATGGGAGAGCTACCTGATTACGAGGCATTGTCCGGTGAGTGCCCATGCATGTGTGTGTAATCCATGTGTATGTTGTTTGGGTGACGGGTTCTGATTGAGTGCCAGGTGAGGGTGTGTACTCCTGAGTGTAATGGGTCACCATGTGCTTCCTCCAATCCATTCATGTGCCTTTGATTTGGGTATGACAGTATCCCTTCTGCCCACAGTAGCCAATTAGCCCTACATTACTGCTGTTGCACTTGAACTATCATCTTGCAACAACATTTTTCTGAATTTTTTCTGTGTTCATTCTGGCTGATTGTTTAGATTATCCCATTTTTCATATGCTTTTTGCATCCCTAATGCCTCATATGTGACATGCTTCTGTCATTGTTTACACCCCACATTGTGCCACTTTAGTTACCTGGTTATGTGAATGTTTAAACCATCCAGGGCAAGGGATTATTGGCCTGCTGAAATTTATTTTTAGGGCCTGTTTGCATGTGGAACATGATAGCTGTTTCCTGTCATGTTGAAGTGAGCAACCATTGATGTGTACATCTGCCTACAATCACTGTCTAATTGTACACTGGATGTGTTGCAGTGTGCGGCACATGCATATTTTGCAACACTATTCTGCATTAATCTTCTCATCATGTCCATGTGACATGGATGTGTGACAGTACTCATTCACTGACATATCGCTGTAGTTGTCTAATTTACCATGGCTATGCGACATGACATCTGTGTGCTGGCATGTGTCATGTATGTGTATTGGACATGCCACTCACAGGCTGATGTGTGATGTCAGTGCTACACGACATGCTGCAAATGTGTTGCTTTTCCATCTTGGTGTCCTCATTGTCTGCCTTTTTGACTCCCCTTCAGAATCATTGACAGTGCATGCATGCCAGGGTTATTGTCATGTGGAACATGTGTTAACCATGTACAGGATCTCTGTCTTGTCAGGCCTATGTATGTGCTATGGTGCTCATGCCTGTTTCCATTTCTTGTGTTTCATGTTTTTGCAGGTGACGACGCACTTGATGCTGGTGAGGTTCAGGAGATGGTGCAGACCCAGGAGGATTCTCAGCCACGACCAGGCACCAGTGGGGGATGTGGTGTGGTGGTGGGTGAAAACATGTTGGTACTGCAGACCATACTGTCGAGGGGTGCCTCTGGGTGCAGCTCCCCAGACCTCTATTCAGGTGCTGAGTCGTATGATGAGACTTATGTGCTGTCGCAGGTCAGTGCTTCTGGCAGGGATTCTGTTCTGTCCAACCCACCTGGACCAGGGGTAGAATCCCCTATGGGGATGTCAGTGTTGGTAGGTCTGCCTTTACGGATGCAGGGTCACACTCCACAGCATCTGATCCTGTTCCTGGGCCAGCAGATCAGAGGGGGAATGTAGTCCTGCAGCCTCAGGCAGTGCCAGCACAGCAAGGCGCAGATCGCCTTGCCCCAAACAGGTGTGGTGCCCGCCGACGCGGTGGCCGTGCGCCACCAGGCAATACTGTATGGGAAAACTCCATGTACAGTATGGCAACCCAACAGGCAGCATCAGTAGAAATGATGGCTCAGGCAATGGAGAGGGTGGCCACTTCCATTATCCCCCCTGAAAGGCAGATGGAGCAACAATAGCAGGCAACAGACTCCATTTGCCAATCACACAGGGCATCCTGCGAGGCCATGCGTGCAGAAGTGCAGGCAACCCGTGACATGCTGCATGGGGATCTCCGCACTTTAATCCTCCAGAATCAGACCTTCCAGACCCGAATGCTTGCTGCCATGGAGGACCATACCAGGGCTTTGCGTGGGCTGCCTCCCATAGTGCTACCACCTCCTGATGCAGCAGCAGAGGGTGAAGAGACCAACAGCAGTTCTCCCACAATGGCATAGCCGTGCAGGCCATGAGCCCATGGAGGTATTTTGTTTTCCGCAACATCCACGCAGGTGGGTGTTGGTGTGTACCCTGTCCTTGAACCTCCTGGGTGGCCTCCCCCCACACCTCCTGCTTCCCGTTTCCATGGGCTTGCAAAGGGTGTGACCAAGTGAGTGACTTACACAGTGACATTGGGCTCCCATGAGCTGTGTGGGCAGTCTGTAGTCAATACTGTGTGTACATCCCTAGTGGGTATTGTTGTTGTATTGTACACTGCATGGTGTGTTGATATGTGCTTGTGCATCCATGTCTTCCTCCTAATTTGCAGGTTCCTTCCTCATGTCTTCACAAGGCCGTCTCCTTTGCAGATGGAGTTCATGTTGTATGCAGTACACTGACACATTTGCGTGGCAGCAACACTCTACAGTTGGAAGGGGTCGATGTGCTGGCTTATTCAGGTTGTAAGACTACCACTACTTTGACTTAGTACTGTCATGTTTTTGAAATGTTTCATGGTATGTTGCTGTATTGTGTTGGTGGTAAGTATTTGTTCATGTGTGCTGTTTGTTATTGATTACTGGGAGCATATTGTCTGTGGGAAGTTTCCATTTGGGACAGTGCACTTTGTGACACTTGTGTCAGGTCTTGTGCATTGCTTTGTTTGCTTTCACATTGCATGACATGCCATGGTGTGTTGGGTGGCGGAGCTGGGGAGGGGTTGGGTGACATGGCGCTATTTTCATGTTGTAATTTGCAAGGGGGTAGTCATTCATGCAGCATAAATGTGTGTTTTTTTTGTGATGACACAGCATTGGTTGTCTTTCGGCAGGTAGGGATGCACACAATGTAACAATTCCAGGTGACCAATCTCAGGCTGGTATGGTTGTGACTGTTGACTGTCCCTTATGTCATCATCATTGATTGTCAGCTGGTATGTGCCAGGGCTGTATGCACTCCACAGGGGTGTGATTTTAGGTGAAGTAATTAACCACCAGCTGCGTACGGGCTGCCTCACCATGTGCCCTTTCCCCTCCTATGCGCAGCGGCCGTGCTTGTGGTTAGGGATGTGGGGGCACCACCATGTCCATGGGCGGGCCCCGGCGTGTTGCAACGTTGTGCAGGACACATGCTGCCACTATGATCCTGCACACTACTGGGGCTGCGTATAGCAGCTGCCCACCAGAGCTGTCAAGGGAGCGAAAGCGTGACTTGAGCACTCCGAATGTGCGCTCCACTATGCCCCGGGTTGCAATATGGGCTGGGCTGTGTTGTATCTTACCTCGGGTGGTGTGGTGGGGTTCCGAATTGGCGTCATCATGTGGGTGATCAGTGGGTAGGCACTGTCCCCTGGGGAGGTGATGATGGGTATCATTAGTGGGGTTGTGACATTACTCAGTATCTGACATGCATACATGTGCAGGGGTATTTATTCTCACCAAGCAGCTATGTATCACCATGCCACCCAGCTTCTAGATCCCGGTTTAGGGTTGACATTCTGTAAATGAAGCTATCATGGGTGGACCCTGGATAGTTGGCATATAATGAGGTGATGATTCCCTTGGCATCACATACTACCTGCACGTTGATTGAATGCCAGTGCTTATGGTTTCTGTAGATGTGCTCAGTTGACCTGGGAGGATGTAGAGCCACATGGGTGCAGTCAATGGCACCTAGCACTTTGGGGAAGTGTGCCACCCCGTAAAAATCCTGGACGACAGCCTGCCTTTCTGCAGGTGTTCTGGGCAGGTATATGTGCCTGCGGACTGATGGGCGTGCAGTCATGATGGCCATCACCTGGTGCAGGCAGCGTGACTGCGTGGCCTGTGAGACCCCCCCCACTATGGCAGTTGTCCGCTGGAATGAACCAGTGGCCAAGAAGTGCAGTACACTGAGCACCTTTTCCAAGGGGCTAAGTGCTTGGGAGCACAGGGTGGGTGATGTGAGGTCAGCCTCCCACTCACTCACCAGGTCGAGTATTATGTGAGGTGGAAACCTGTACCTCCCATACACCTGGTCATCAGGCATCCAAAAAAGGCTGGTTCTCGGTGTAAACATTCTGGGCCTGACTATCCTCCTCCACCTCCTGTGGTATCCCACGACCACTGCTGGGAGGAACGGTATATTCATCTTGGCGTCTGAGCTTGTTTGTTGTTTGCGCGCACTTTTATACTGCGCGGGTACACGTACGCCTGCTTCCTGCTGGCGTACGTGTTTCCGGAGTAGCACGTCTTTTTTGGCGCACGCATTGGCCCCGTTCAATTCCATGAATACGTGTTGTGAAAGCGCATGTGGGCGTTCCGCGCACTTGACTCCTGTGCTTCCCCCGTGATGCCCACATTTTCACGCGTTGTTCCACATTCCGCGTGTTACGCCCCCTGTTCCGCCTGCTTTAGTTGTGTGCGCTGCGCTATGTGCGCTTTCGCTGTGCGAGCACCGCACGCTGTTTGGAGACGTGTGCGCCAGCGTGCGCCACGCAGGATTTTAGCGCCCATCCAGGGATTGACATGCGCACGGACTTCCATGAATCGCTGTGCGTGGGTTTCGCTGCGATTTTCGCACTTGCGCTGCGATTCGCACGCTTTTGCACGCTTGCGCTGGAATTTTCAGCGCACATTAATTCCATGAATCGGCCTCTTAATCTTTGAGATACCCTATTCTTTTGTGAAACCAAATACTTAATGGAATCCTTGTGATACTCCTTTAAGGTTTATGTATGAGGAGACTAATGAATTTGGTAATTGTAAATTCATTGAAAAAGCTAAATTTGACGTTGTGGACTTCAAGTCCCATAATTCCCAAAATACTGGGATGAAGAAGAGAGGTGCAGAGGCACACGACTGCAAGTTGCAGTCAATTAAGGATAATGAACCATACCTGAGGGAGACTGGGGGGCATAAAAGAAAACCTCAGGTGCAGCCCATGGCCATGGAGAAGGTGGTGAAGCAGAGCAGTAGCAGAAGGTGGGGTAGTTTCCCTACCTCCACATGGCAGCAGAAGCAGAACTCTGCTGTGAGTAGAGATGCTGTGACCACAGAGGTGTGGAAAGTGACTGCCAGTCCGGAGAGTGTCTCCTATGCTCGCGTTTTCAGCTTCAGAGGTCACACAGCAGAAAGCGCATCATTTGGCAGTGTTTCCCACTGTCAACCAAGCACCAGAGGATGGCGAGCTCCTGATAGCTGTGGGAGCCAGGAGAGCTCTGATATTTGCAGATGCAGGGAGCTGGAACCCACAAGGAAGAGGTTGCCGGCCCGTGCAGGGACACCTAAGCAGAACACCTGGAGGCAGAGAGGCCGTAATCGCCCGCTAGCCCAGTCCGGGTATCTAACCTTTAGAATTGTGAACTGTAACAAAGTAACGGTAAAGAGGAGGAAACCTTTGGAATACCGTTAATTCTTCTGATACGCACCAAGCTCATTTATGCACCAAGCAGATGGCAGAATAAGAACTTGATTCAATAAGAGCCAACAACAAGAAAGGGCAATATTCAAAGAAGGAAAGACAAGCCAGCATTGCCCAAGAGAAATATACTCAGGAAATTAAGATAGAACTTGAATTGCCCAAGCCAAAAGAAGGCAGTTGACAATATCAGTGTTGTTGAACACAATTGCCGATGTGGAAAAGAGGTCCTAAGAGAAACCAGTTTAAACCCACATTGTGAAATCCCAAGAAGTGTGAATGTGAAACAGAATACTTATCAGCAGTTGGTTAATGATGAAGGGGGAAAAAGGGAGTGGCAAGAAGGTTGTCCTTCTGAAGGAAGAGGTTCAGGGAGAGTGGAGCATAACTTGCCAAGTGTGTGGCAATCAGACAGAAGTGACAAACAGCATCAATGTGGTTCTTGTTTCCCTTATATTTGATGTTGTGGAGCAAAAGACATTGCTAACTTGTTTAAACGTGAAACAGAATCCTCATCAGCGGTTGGTTAATGCTTAATGGGAAAAAGAGTGTCAAGAAGGCTGCCCTTCTGAAAGAAGAGATTCAGAGGGAGTGTAGCATAACTTGCAGAGAGCGTGGCAATCACACATATGTAACTAACAACATCAGAGTGATTCTTGTTTTCCTTCAAGAGTTTCTTATATTTGATGTTTGGGAGCAAAACACATTGCTAACCTGTTAAAGTATAACCTTTACCACAAAAGTACTTCCAAGTAGTAGATCATTCTAGCCTGGCAGGAGAGTAGACCAGGTCAGAGAATATTGCAGTATTTTGATCTGTTCTGGCTGGAGAGAACACCAGAATAGAATGTTTTTTTTCTAATAAACCTGGCTGGTGAGTGGACCAGGTGAAATCCATTTAAGTACTGTGGTGTGGTTACAAATCTTGAAGAAGTCGAAGAACCACTAAAGTGTTTTGTGGATTATTGCAGAACCAACCTGACAAATTAATATATTTGAAGCAAGTGTTGTATTAACTGCTGCAGAAACGTTTAATATTGTCAAACAAGTTGTTTTGAGAACTGGTGCAGAAATATCCTGGAACAGATCATTTGTTGAAACCAAGGAAGTAAACAAATATTTTGTACTAATGAAAAGAAGTTATTAAAAGATCCTTGTCACATGTGAAAGAGAGGAAACCTTGTAAAACACTTGTGAATTGTTGGTTGCATACAATTTGGAACTTTGTGTTATCACGTTTGAGCCAAAAGAGAACTGAAGTGGACCTTTGTTACGATACAGGATTTCCTTAACCTTTTTGGAACTGTTAAAATCCTTCTGAATTCTGGCGAAGGGAAATTCGTTGAGATTAGAAGGAGAGATAATTGTTATGATGTGAATTTAACTGTTATATTTGTTGTTGTTGAACTGCCAGATATTACCTTATTACCTTAAAAGGTTAGATAAATGCCTAAACTGTGTATTTAAGTGTGAAGGACAGAAACCTTTTGTTTGAGTTTTTCCTTTAGTTTAGGCATTTATCTAACCTTTTAAGTTAATAAATTGGCATCTTTTGAAAAACCTCCACAAAGTTTTCTGCCTCACATTTCTGACCCCTCACAGTACTTAACCCTGTCTGTCCTTCAGCCATCCTCATGCTAAACTCATCACAAACCCCTCTTCCCACGTGCTCATATTTATGCACGTAAGGACATACACTGATGATGCCCAATAAGGCAGCAACATGTCTGGGGATGCTTGTGGTCTTTTGCACAAGGGGTGTGACCTAGCAGTTCAGGATGGCGTTCCCTTTTTGGGGTGGGACCAAGCCTGATTTGCATATGGTATTTCCTCTTTTTGTAATGGCTTAGCAGGTGAAGAACGATGGTCTGGGGGTTGCCCAGAGTGATGCCAGAGGTTAAGCTTAATTCTCAATCTGCCAGACATCACCTCTTTTGTTTTTCTTAAGCTACCCCAAATGGGACGGATATTCCCAGATGTTGATGCCAAGGCTGAAAACCTGTTTGGGGATGCCTGTGGTCTTGTAAAGAAGGGATGTGACCTAGCAGTTTGTGCTGGGTTGCTCCTTATGTGGTGTGACCAAGCCTGATATGCATATCATCTTTCCCCCTTCTGTAAATGGCTTGGAAGGTGAAGAATGATGTTCTGGAGGGTGCCAAGAGCGATGCCAGAGGTTAAGACTAATTTTAAACCTTCCAGCCATCACCTCTTTTGTTTTGCTTTAATCACCCCAAGTGGGACGGGTATACCCTGACGTGGGTCCTGTGCCTGCTGGGCCTAGAGACCCAAGCTACTCCTCACTGATGATGCCCAATAAGGCCAAACATGTCTATGGATGCTTGTGATCTTGTGCAGAAGGGATGTGACCTTGCAGTTTTGGCTGGACTGCCCCTTTTGGGGTCGGAGCAAGCGTGATATTCATATGATCTTTTCACATTCTGTAATGGCTTGGCAGGCAAAAAACAGATGGTCTGGAGGGTTCCCCAGAGCGATGCCAGAGGTTAAGATGAATTCTAAACCTTCCAGCCAACACAAAGATCCAACAGAAAAGGGTGGCATTTTAACAGTCTACACTTCATGTTCAACATATGTTAATTGTGTAACCCATGAAGCGATGCCAGTTAATAAAATGTAAATGTAAGCCATGTCTGTTTATGATATGGTGGCTATGGAGATTACACAGTCACAAGCATTTGATGTCATATTGTCAGCTTGGTGAACAGTGACTCATGCCTGACAAGATCTGGTGTGTATTAGCCGCCTTGCCTGATGGTACCCACAAGAGCCATATGGGGCCCAGCTCAGGAAGCCTCTCCTTGATCCCTCTGAGGAAGGTTGACACCTTCCTCCAGGGAACAGGAACCCTACCGGGGACAGTTCTGTCATGACAATGGCCATCTGACACTAGGGTGCTGATTACTGGAGCCATTTTTAAGTAGTCAGACAGAGAAAGTGTGCTGAATTAGATTAGCCCAGAGGAGTGTTTCATTCGCCATCTTGGTTTTTAGTACAGCTCCAAAACTTCCTGTCTCCACCCCACTTCCAGCATTCAAGACATTCTGGGTATGATAGCAGCAGGCTAAGAGCACTTGTTATAACAGCTTGGATTGGACCCTTGACAACAGCCTTGCTTTGGACCAGTCACCTGTAGATATTTGCCTAAATCAAGTCAAGTCACACTTTATTTCGGCAGACACCATAAAAGCAAAGCATAAACAATTTCATACCATCTACCGTAGATATATAAATACAAAAATTTGAAACTGAAGATATTTCATTAGCTCAATGATTTGTTTGATTAATTTGTGTGAATTCAATGTGCCATTACAACAAATAATACAAATGAGAAAACAAAACATTCATCATTAAAGTAAAAGAGCCCAATAGCGTATTTAACAGAGCATGCGTTAATAGGCATTTGTCACCTACTGTACGATTACATGCAATAAATATGCTATTCCTTCTATTACGACATTGAGTAACATCATTTATATAACATGTCGAACTGTGCAAACGCAGAATAATCATGGATCGATACATTTAACAACCACTTGGATCATTAACCGATCATGCCTTTTTTTGCCCGGCAGACAACACCAAATATCTTTAGGTTTAGCCAGGTTATACGATAGTTCACAATATATTTCCTCTGCATCATTAGCTTTAACCAATTCGTGCATCCATTGATTGACAGTAGGTTCTGCCTTATCCATCCGCCTAAGTGCAATACATTTTCGAGCCAAAAGTACTGCGAGTATAATACATTTACCAAGTAACAGTGGTTGAGGTGGAGGGAGGGCCAGCAAACACGACAAGGGACACGTGATAGCATCCAAAAGCAGGAATAGCCGCAATTGTGTCCGTAACATCTGCCCGAAATTCACCAATCTTAGAGCAAGACCATATCATGTGCAGAAAGTCATCCCCTAGTTGTTTACACTCAGGGCAAGCAACAGCAACTATAAGGTCACATTATTTCACCTTCAATGGGGTATATATAGTACGTTTGATGTAGAAATCAGTGTTGTAGCGCTCGATGTGTAAAATCAAAGGATATATGCCTTGCTGTTCCAGCATATTTGTTGCCATTTCACCTCATCGATCATGCACACCAATGTACTCTCCCATCTTGCTTTAGTCATTGGGCCTCATTACGACCCCGGCGCTAAACCATGGTGCTACCAGCACCATGGTCCATGCCGGGGTCCGCCATGGTGAATGGCGGAATTACCGTCCCATTCCAAGGTTGGCGGGGCGGTAATTCCTCATTCAGCATGGGCCCTTCCCCATTCCCATTTTTGCCCCATAGGGCTCAATGGGAATGGGGAAGGCTCTAAGTACGGTGCCGCAAATTGCGGCACCGTACTTAGCACCAAGGTCCCTTTGCGGCACCCTACTTTAACGGCTGGTAAAACCAGCCGTTAAGGTCGGGTCCCGCAAAGGGACCTCGTAATTAGGCGCTAATAGGTTAACGGCGCCGCAGCCTTTTGCGGCGCCGTTAACCCATTAGCGCCTGGGTCGTAATGAGGCCCATTGTATTATTAGCGTTTAAGGAATGTATAACCAGGCCATATAATGAGGAGGTAGATTTAGAAGCAGCATCTACTGTCATTAAATATTTCCGGAAGGGGCTGCCATCAGGTTCTACCGCTGCCCTTAATTCCCCTTTCACGCACATATACAATAGCGTGTTGATCATGGAAGAGATATGCGCTCAAGAAATGTATCTAGTGTAATTTATTGTACATGCACCCGAAAATCTGCAAATCGTAGCTCAATGATTTTGAAGTTAAAAATTGTGCTTCTTAGAGAATTTCTTTCTAAGAGCAAACGGTTTCATCAAACACATTGAGACAGCAATAAATACAGGTAAGGAGGGATTATTCTTAAATAGTCCAGTAGCTTCCCTCCTGCTTGGTTCTAATTCCAGTAGAGTTTAAAATCGGTTTGAGTCAACTACGTCTAAAAGCATCATACAATGGACATAAAAACAAGAAACACAATTCATCTTCCCTATTGGTCTCGCAAGAAGGGCATTTGTCCACAAGGCCTTCTGGGGCCTGGGGTCTCAATACCTTCAATTCTCCTCCTAAATATATTCCTTCTCGAGCCCTTCGCTCATCCGCCTCCAACTCCCTCAGGGTCATTCACTTTTCCAAGCAGCGACTTGATGGTAGATCTCTTTCTTCAGCTGGGGCCACCCTCTGGAACAGCCTCCTTGCCTCCCTGAAACCTGAGGAGAACCATCTCCGGTTCCGGAAGCACTTCAAGAGCTTCCTCTTTGCTTCTGCTTTCTCTCCTCTACTCTTCTGCTGAACTCCTGGCTGAAACTGAAATTGCACTGGCCATCTGGCTACCCTCTGTTCTCAGGCCTAGGTCTCCTCCCATCAGTTGCACACCTGCGCTGCCCTCCTGGTAATTCCCTGCACACGGGGGCTGTTCCTGTATCCCTACAGCCCCCTACCAGGACCTGATACCTGCACTTACCCCTGCACATGCCACCACGTGGCTGCACTTCTTATTTATTGTATTAATCTATTTTTTTCTTTACTTATTTTACTGGTATCATATGTATTGCATTGCCCCTCCCCTTTCCCTGTGCACTTTTCCCATTCCCCCATCCCCTGCACAATCTCAATGTCACCTTGACTAGTAAGATCGTTGTTTCTGTCTTCCCTCTGTTCCCCCCCGTTGCGCATTAAATCACTTGTGTACATGCGCTTTATAAATGCCATATCATATCATATTTACTTGTGAGGTTTGGTCCCAAAGGCTTGTATAAATAGCAAGAAGTAATATGTCAAGATGCATTTCTTTTCATGAAGAGTTTTCGCATTCTTAGGTCCTGGCAGGGGTTCAATGAGATGTTTGTGTGAGTAACATAAATCCAAATTTTGTTTAAAGACCCAATCATTATAATGCTTTATTAGAATAGTTTTTGATGATAGGCCATATTTAGTGGGATCGTCCCAAAAGGTTCATAGGCCAATTTCACAAAACATTTTCTTGACAAATACAAGCCTTGGTAATTAATTTCTTTCATGGATCTATAAAATATTACATATACCCTCTCTATAGCTAGACAATTCATTAGTGTTCCAAATGTATATCCAATAGTGAAGTAGTTCAAACATTATTTTATATTTGATTTCTGTTTTGCCTAATTCCATGATAATGGGAGATGATGGAACACTAAAATGTAAGCCCATTAGATGTGCGATAATTTTGTTCTCTCTTTCTCACCGGTCATTTTTAACAGGGAGTATATCCTCAGATTTCTGCCCCATAGGCTGCAGCTGGAATTGCTTGAGCTTTTTAGACTCTCATAGCTTATGATAGAGTTTTACCTCCAAAAGGAGAAGAAAGGTTTGTGATAGCATCACTTCATTTAGCTAGAATCAGTTATCTCTTTTCTCTTTGTGTCAGTCAGTTATGTTTGTTTGATATGTAGACTCTCAAATATACAAATGCTGGTACAGTTTCTAGTATCATATTATTTAGAATACGTTGTGCCTGTATGAGGCGAGGAGGGCCTCCCCTTAGTTGGTCATCTTTGAAATACTTTTGAAGAAGGATTCACCGGAACCGGATTGGGAGTACAATCTACTCAAAAGTTCTCTACCAGAAAGGTGTAGACAGGAGCTCCAATGAAGCCTTGCTCCCTAACCATTCCAAAGGTCTACTTGGGATGACCAACCGGCACGACAAGTCCTTTGCTTCTGGGACACTGGTACCCAGTACATTGCTGTTGATTTTGAGTCCTTTGTTCTGCCCTTCCCAACCAGGAAGGTTTGTACTTGCACACTACCCGAAGTGTGCAAGCCCTCTCTAAAAACTTTACTGGTTGGGAAGAGCATGAGAAATGATTCACCTTCGTTCTCATTATGAGTTGGTCGGTGCATTGTTAACATGCCGGTAATTTCGTTTACCTGCATGTTACCGCACCGGCCAACTCTGAGTTTGGTGGTGGGATGGCCGGAATTACCTCCAGCTCGGAGCTGGAGGTAATTCTGTCACCCCACCATCAAAAACTATTGCTATTGCCAGCACCGGTATTACCAGTGCAGTAATACCAGCAAACCACCCCCCATGGAGTCCTATTGGACTCCATGGGATGGGGAATAACTACCCTTACTGGAAATTGGAATCTGCCGATAATTCCAGCAGACCAAGTGCTGGTAACGGTAATTCCATTTGGTGGTATCCTGCTGAATTTACTGGTGGGATACCACCAAACCTGTAATGAGGCCCTAGTCTCTAAAACCCTGGACTGGGTCTCCCAGCAACACTAGAACCAATGAACTGATCCTTGTCTCTCGCTGTGCCTTGTTAGTAGTTTAAACACATTCAACGCTGTCCAGGTTGCTGCAAGGGAACTCCTGGCGTCATCCTCGACCTTAACCCCCTCTTAAGCCCATCATTTTGCTTGATGCCATAGCTGTGCCATCTCGAAATCTGAGACATGGCGAGTCTTCTAACATCCCCAACTTGTAACTGCCTGCCTGGATTCCAGCTTTCTCAAGCTCCAAGCTTTTGCCGTGGCAGTAGCAGGATGCCGTCTTGAGCCAGCCGAGCCCGCCTACCACTGACGGGCAGTCTCTCATTCTCTGCACACAATGCTAAGTTTTCCAGCACCGCCAACTTGACATCACCTGCCATTTCCAGCATCTTCGACAAGCAAGCCTTCACTGAAAAAACACCTCATCTTTGGAATCCATCACCGCTGCTCCCCATCATGGCCCCGGCTGGGCACCGAAAGTGCCCAGACTACCAGTTCGACACCAAAATGCCTGGAGCCAAAAAGACAAGTAACATAAAGTATTTGAAGAAACCTTGTGCCCTTGGCCAACCTTAAAGGACCCTAGTGACGTTTAAGGCTCCCTTTTCTATCTTTTGAGAAACATATTCATTTTTGCTGCTGAAATCTTTGCCTGAGTACCCATGTACACATACCCAAAGTGCCCCTTCATTTGAAAGTTTGATCTCTCTATTTTTTCCTATATTGGGGTTGGCAAATAGTGTTTTTATTCAATTCTTTGTATTTTGTTAGTTCAATGAATGATCCTATTTTTTATAGAAGATTGGTTGAATATTGTTATGGTTGTGATTGGGCCGCTTCAATTCTCCACAAACCCTAGCGGGGCGCTAAAGACTGGAATAGACAAAAACTCTACAGTCTAGAAAGGACCCCCTAAGGTGGGAAAGATATGCAGCCCCTGCACCGTCCCCAGGAGCTGCAACGAAAACTATACAACAGGTTAATTCACCAAAATTGTAATAAGGAAAACCACCATCCCACACCACGTGAAAGCACTATACTTGATGTCCTGAAAAAGTCACCAAAAGACAGACGCAGAGAAATCTTGGGACTGGAGTGGGGGAGGTAAGAGGTTTGATCCAAGGAAAAATCGCCAAGGCATAAAAAGTAAAAGAAAAGAAAAAACCCAATAATGTAGCACAGACGATTCCAGTTGAAAGCAAAAGAAAGTCCGGAGGAAACCCAATCTTGGTGATAGATAAAGTCAAGGATGTCCAAATCGAAGTTTACTCATAAAATCCAGGGAAAATGCAAACCACAAGCCAAAAAGAGAAAAAAAGGGAAAGAACAATGCAACAAGAGAACAGAATAAATCCACGAGAAGTATGCCAAGCCTCACTGTGACGAACACCAGACGGGAACTCGTTGAGGATCATCACGCTCTGGATCCATCTCTGTTTCATGGTCGTCAGCAATGATGATGTCAGTTACTCTGAACAATGGAACAGCCTTCTGGGAAATGTAATGTATGACCTGCTGCAGCCACGTGCAGTCTCCTGTGATGGAGCCATTTGTCTCCACTGGGAAATAAATAGAGCGCCTTAAGCCATATGGCATAGCTTATTCAGGTGTTAAATCAATGGGGCAATCATATTGCCTATGGGGGGTTAATACTACTGCCTGTTGTTTGCAGAACACCTGTTGGTATTGCTGATAGAAAGGGGGATAAAGGGTCGTAGCACCGCTATGTGCTGAATCAATTGTGAGTCCGCACTGACTGCTAGAGTTTCGCCTACCCCTTCTGGTAACCTGCCCATGGCCCACGTTAACAAAAGCAGCAAAGGAGGTATAACTGCCGGGCTGTGTGTGTTTCACCTTTATGATTGGGATCATTTCTGGTTTATTAGTTTGTGTGGCTGAGTAAGCTAATTCGTCAATACCCATTCCTGTACTCCTGCAGAACAGTAGTCATTTCATCAGCATTACCTTCTCCTCCAATTTCTATAATGCTCTCCCTCGAACTGGATGGCACATCCCGGAAGAGCTTTTGATGATATTGATTTGCATTCACACCAATTTATCAGTATACGTGAGGTTGAATTGAAGGGGGCAATTGACAAATGACTTTGAAAACTTTTGCGGCTTGCGTAAAGGCTGTGTTTTGGTACTGTGTCTATTCAACCTCTATGTTGTGTCTTGTGTTCCCTGCTTTGGTCCTGCATGAATGTTGCCTGAGATAATGCCTTGGTCCTGCATGAATGCTTGCCTGAGATAATGCCTGATGGAATGTTCTGCCTATGGAATGTTGTGGTGTGAGTGCCCCTGTAAGCTCCAAGAAGGTGAGTTGGAGTGAAGCAGCCTGTGAGAGAGAAGGCTTGGGATGTCTCCTGTGTACCTTAATACATACTTACTCTTGGACTTACCTGATGTATATACCTTGTGACTGGAACTTAGTTAAGAAGTTCACTTCCCTTAACTGAGAATCAGATTTTTAGTCACCCCGCAACACTCTACCATGCCGATCTACCACAAGATATGGAAACCGTAGCCTTTGTCCCAATTAAACTGGGAGACCTTAGGCTATCTGTTATAACCTACATGGACTACATCATCTTAGTAGATCATACAATAGTAGGACTAGCAAGATTAATAAATGCTATGGTCTCGTACACTGAGGAAAATGAACTGGTCATTAACACTAATAAAATGGTCATACTGAGGCTTTCCTCTAATTCAAATAAGCCCTATTAATATATGTGGAACTTTGATGGCTTAGTAGTAACAACATTGCCTGAAATTAAATATCTAGGGATGTTGCTCAGAGCGAACCCGATGAAGTCTAGTGTTCCTCACTACGCCAAAACAAAGACCAAATGGGTGTTTACCATCTAAAATGGTTATATGTAAGGCATTGCAAATTCACTATCAAGCCACTTGTTGAGTATTATAAACATAAATTGTGCATCACTTTTATATGGCCAAAAAATGTCATATCTGGCACGAGATCTAAATTGGATAACAATTGAAGGGCTAATTTGGAAAAAAGCCCATGGATTGCCTGCTTGTGTCCTGATGGCCGCATTACGGTTTGAATTTGGCATGGTTAACTGAATGCTTGGTATCAATGGAGGGTTTTATCTTTTTATGAGACATTGGGACATTTTATGGGACATTGCTCAAACCTACAAAGGGGTGATGTGACAGCAATGAATGTGCTGAGTCTGATTGGGTGATTCTGTCGGTGCAAATGTGACATCATGTGTAAGA
This sequence comes from Ambystoma mexicanum, assembly GCF_040938575.1. NCBI lineage: Eukaryota > Metazoa > Chordata > Amphibia > Caudata > Ambystomatidae > Ambystoma > Ambystoma mexicanum. Next base: position 236,483,396 of record NC_090934.1, read on the forward strand.
TTCAAGCCAGCACAGAATTACTAATAACCACACCATGTCATGTAAGACACTCCTTTTTAGAGAGGATTGCATAGAAACAATCCAAAAAATGAGGTTGTATAAACTCTATACCAGTTTATCCTGGATTGATAAGCCAGTAAATGTGTTACCAAGGTACTTGGCGTGATTCCCTCACCTGTACTGGTGACAGCGTCTGTGGCTAAATCTGCTTTTGACTGGGGAAATACGAGCCATTAGATCTGGAGTTGCTCCATGGGACGGGAACTCTGTAAGTTCCCAGGCTCAAACCAAACTAGATATTATTTGTCTCAAATAAAGTTTATTTCGGTAAGAGATAGCATACCATAAAAACACAACAAATTACTTCATAATATCTATAAAAACATGAAACAAATAATGATTATGTTTTTAGGTTTAAATGTTTAAATGTTCAAATGCTTAAAATTCTTTTATCTGTTTATGTAAAACCAAACTGGTTGCTTAATTCATAATGAATTAATAAATAATAGCCATCATTTATTATCACTTGGGAGTGTAGAGAATTGCTGGGTGTTGCTGGTTTTGGTTCCCCTTGATTTAATTCCCTAGAGCGAGAAGTGGCTTTTCCTCTCATTTTACAAAGTCTTAGGACCACTCTGGGTCCTGGGTTGAGTCTCATATCTGACCAGCATGAACAGCATCATTCTTCTCGGACTCCTGGGTCTGAGTCTTATGGAACCTTCTCTCGAAGTCTGGAAGGTCTGTCCCCATAATGACTTGTTCCCATTGGCCAGGCAATATTGTTAACTCTGCTGCATGGTCCCATTGGGAGTGTGGGAGCAAATCCACATCTGTTGTCATGGACACATATATTGGGCTTTACATTTCAGGACTTGATTTCCTCTGACTACCAGGTGCACACTTGCTGCTGAATGTCGACTTCCTGAGTTGAGTAGGGACAACCTTTCTTCTCCCTGATAATGTAGTAGGTCTGACTTGTAGTCCCTTGGACCAGAATTTCAGTGTCCTATTCAGCCTCATATTATACCAAACGGATTTGTGTCCCCTTCATCATGGACATGGGGGAAGCAAATAAACCAATAAACCAGGGGGATGTCTCATGGAACAACAGGAAATATAATTTATAAACAGTAGACTCCCATTAGCAAAGAAGAGAGTAAGCCCGTTCAGGAATTATCATAATCATTACATATTCGAATTTTATTAATATAATTCACACAAAACCATAAAAATTAACCAAATATTAATTCTATTATTTATACAAACATCTGGTATTTCTAAAAAACATTCCGATTTGACAAAAAACAGTAAAAGATGTCATCTCAGATAAATAAAGCATTTTTTATACTTTTTTTGTGCAAAAAAGCTTCATAATAGATACTATAATAATGTATTAGAGGCACATGCTTCCCGTGTTCATCCTATTTTTCATATGGGGCATGGATGCAATCCTCTAATGTATCTAATAAAGTGCTAAGCAAGTGCTAAAGTGCTAGAAGTCAAAGTGCTGAGTGTCAACTACAGGTATCTTGGACAACTAGATATCGATCATAACACCAAATATCTTTTTATCGTAGTTTCGACAATTAATACATCTAGTTATATAAACGACAACTGATATTCGTCTTCCTCAGGAGAAAACACAGTGGGCATGCTTCACCAGTGTACATTCAAATACATATGTTATACTAAAAAGGTATCCAGGCTTGTTCTTGTTCATCAATGTTCTTGTAACATCGCCCTCGGGTAAATGTAACCAATATTTTCAGATGAAATAATAAATAAATAAAAATTACACTACATTAAAACCTGACCGTCCAAACAACTCAATTTTACCAGAATGATTTACATATTTTTAAATATGAAGAACAATAGGTACCCTTGTTTCTTCCAATATGAGGGTGGAGGGCAATAACTTCGTACTTCAGCCCAACAAAAAAATCAGATAATAACAATTTATCTGTGGAGACACAAACGACAAAAAAAACCTCATGTTCAGGATCTAACCATCATGTTGGCTCCTCTTCTTCTGCTTCTATTGTAGTGCAATAGTTGTGTCCATAGGACCAAGGTTGGCAAAGTCAGACAGATTTGGGAAAAATGTCCTAGATTCCCCCACATGTAACATTGTAAAATCTGTCATTCCCGTGAGTTGGGTTCTGTGTTCCTTGTTTCACATTGGTGTAGCTTGTGTCAGAGTGTCGGAGGTTTGAGGGGTGGAATGTTTCTCCCAAGTTCCCATGGTTTCTATGACTTTCGCTTCCATGATACTGGATCACTGGAAGTCACTTTAGGTTCTATTCGATCAACTGAAGGTGGGGGATGGTGGCTGGTTCCTTCATTGCCTATGGTCTTTCATTGTTTAGTTTAGTTTAGTTTGTTTATTTATAAAGCGCGTCTGAACCCTCAGGTAGCTGGGCGCATAATCATGTGCACAGCAGAGTTACATATCATTAGACAAGCATCAACATACAGCAGACAGAGCATACATTAGTCCAGGCTCTGAATGTTTACATACAAGAGTAGAATATACAGAGAATAGAATGTACAGAGAATAGGCACAAAGTAGTTACAGTGGCGAGTGAGGACCGGGTTACAGGTTGGTCCTGAGTAGGCTGTAGATAGAGTAAACATTACTGCAGGTAAAGAGAGGCGGCTGGCCGGTCGTGTCGGTGAGAGTCTAGATGTTTAGGCTAGTAGCCATGATTTTACCATGGCTCTGAATGGCCAGAACGCCGTTTCCGATCTAATTGTAGGAGGGAGGGTGTTCCAACATTGTGCTGCGAGCACTGGGAAACAGGAGCCTCCTGCTGTTTTTAGGTTATAGTTAGGGATCTTTAGTTGGTGCAGGTAAGGAGTTCTGGTGGGTCTAATGGGGCTGTGTCTAGAGAATTTGTCTGAAAGGTAGCGTGGGGCAGTACGTGACATGCACTTGTGGGCGATGACCAGGGTTCTTAGCTTAATTCTGTTGCGGATTGGGAGCCAGTGGACTTCTTTGCTAACCGTGGATATGTATGCCTTGCGCGGGAGGTTGAGGGCACATCTTAGTGCATTATTTTGCAGGATCTAGAGCCTGTTCAAGTTTTGTGTGGTAGTACCTAAGTACAGTGTGTTGCAATAGTCTAATTTAGACAAAATCAGCGCTCTAGATAGGGTGAGGCAACTAGAGGTGGAGAGAAAAGGCCTACAGGCATTGATCAATTTATTGGTGTATGTGGTAGCTGCGATGGTAGAGTTTATTTGTTTCTTTAGTGACAAGGTAGAGTCGAGGTATACACCTAGTGTTTTGACCTCTTTGGATACTTTTATGATGTTGCCATCAATGGTAAAGGATTGGTACCTTTGGTCCAATTTGTTGAGGCGAGCCTGGGAGCCTACGATAAGCAATTCTGTCTTATCGTCGTTTAGGCAAAGACTGTGTGTAGCCATCCAGGCTGGGATTTCTAAGTATATATCATTAAGCTTTGCAACATCTTCTTCATAGCTACCAGTGAGCGTGATGAGCACCTGGGTGTCGTCTGCATAATTAGTGTAGCTGACACCTAGATCGTCAAGACGGTCAAATAGGAGCTTCGTGAAGATGTTGTAAAGTGTGGGGGAAATGCAAGAGCCTTGGGGCACTCCACATGTGATTGGGATAGGGTCCGCAGCCGCAGTGGGGGCAAAGACTCTAGTCGACCTGTCGGACAGAAATGACTGGATCCACTTAGTGGCATTCTGAGAGAATGCAGCAGCCGAGGAGAGGTGTTGGGTGAGGATCTGGTGGTCAACCAGATCAAAGGCAGCGGAGAGATCCAACAAGAGCAAGATGGCCAGTTTGCCCTTGTCTTTGGCGTCATCCATTTGGATTTTTAGATCCAAGAGGGCAGTTTCAGTCCCGTGCCTTGGTCTAAAGCCGAATTGTCGCAGGCCTAGGAGGTTGTTGTCTTCCAAATGTTGTTGTATTTGGAGATAGGCTACCCTGTCCAAGATTTTGAGAAGAAATGAGACTGTGGTGATGGGCCTGTAGTTTGTGGGGATGTTGGGATCTAGGTTAGGTTTTTTGAGCAGGGGTAGGACCCACGCTTCTTTAAGGTTGTTGGGGACCACTGAGTTTTTGAAGGAGGAGTTGATCAGAGAGGTGATAAGAGGGGCTAGCTCTAGCTCATTAGCACTGTCTTTGATGACAGATGCGGGACAAATGTCACCTTTGTAGTTGGATGGTTTGAGACTGGCGATTATCTTGATTACTTCCTCTTCTGTGACTGGTGAGAAGTGGAAGGAAGGGCAATTAGGGGTGGTGTGGTTTATTTTGCTGCTGGGATTCTGCTTGGAGGCAAGGCTAGCTTTTTTTGCTTCTATCTTAGTTTGTAGGAGGGCAATTTTGTTAGCGAGGGCGAGCTGGATATTGTTACACCAGGCCTTGTCTTTGATGCAGTCCTCTGTAGGAGGCAATGGTGATTCAAGTTCTCTTAGTATAGAGAAAAGATCTTTAGTGCCAGATTTGGCATTTTGTATTCTCACGTTATAGATCTCTTTTTTAGCATTTAAGATGGCGGATTTGTAGGTGGAGGCAGCTGAAGCGAATTTGTCTTTAGTGGAGAGAGAAGGGGCTTTTCTCCAGCTAGTTTCTGCAGTTCTTTTAATATTGCGGAGAGCTTTTAATTCTGCTGAGAACCATTTGTTGGAGTGGGCAATAGGTTTGGCTTTTCGTTGTTTCAGAGGAGCTATCTGGTTGAGGGCGAGTTCTAAGGTGTTGTTATATAAGTCTACTATGGCTGCTGGGTTGTCATTTTGCATAGGTAGATTAGCTTTACTGATAGGCGAGAGAAGTGGTTTGAGGTTCTCTATAGTGATGTTGCGTTTATTTCTGTAGATTATTTGAGGTAACTTTGTGGGTCGTGTGGTAGATGGTAAGGATCTAGGTAAAGAGAAGGTAATAAGGTGATGGTCAGTCAAAGCACAGGGAGTGATGTCAGTCAGTGAGAGGTTGCAATTGGCATCTGCAAGCCAATCCAAGGATCTTCCTTTTGTATGTGTAGGTTGATTAATGTGTTGGGTGAAGCCTAGATGAGTAATCGTGTCATTAAGGGAAGTGGCCTGGTTGTCATTGGGGTCATTGAGTCCCAAGTTGAAATCTCCCAGAATGATGATTTGGGATTTCGGTTTCAAATTGGTAGTGAGTAAGAGAGAGATATCCTCTTCAAAGGTAGAGGGGGGTCCTGGGGGTCTGTATATAATATGGAGCAGGATGGTTTGTGTGTCAGATAATGGGAGTTTGACGGATAAAAGTTCGGCTGAGGGTAGGGTTGTGCTGGTTACCTCTCTGATGTTTAGGGTGGATTTTGCAATAATTGCTATTCCTCCTCCTATTCCATTTTTTCTGTCAGCTCGGATGATATTGTAGGGGTCTGGAGTGGCTAGAACTATTGTGGGACCGGCTGCTGGGCGGAGCCAAGTCTCCGTGATAGCGATAAAGTCTAGGTGGTTAGTGGAGATAATGTCGGCGACATCAGTAGCGTGGGCTACCAATGAGCGAGCGTTGATGAGAGCTCCCTTGATAGAGGTCTGGTGAGGGTTGGCTTTCGTGTGTGGTGGCGAGTGAGGTATTGCAGGGTTGTGACTCGGTGGGAGGTCAGTAAGTGAGGTAGGCTGCTTGGGGTTCTTAGTCTGATTGGTGAGCATTCTGGTGAGTTTTGTATCAAGATTAGTGCGATAGCTGAGTCTATCATTTCTAATCATGGTCGGTGGGGCTGCGTTCAGGAATGTGGTAGTGGGTGCAACAAGGCGAGAACCTAGTCTTATGTTTCTAAGGGGTGTGGTACAGGGTATGCAGGGTGAAGGTGGGCAGGCGAATCTGTTTATCCAATCTATTGGAGATAGTAGATCTGGGTAAAGTGGTGGGGTTGTGTGGGCGCGGTTCTGAGGTGAGATATTCTGGAGCAACGGGAGGAGGGTAGCCATAGTTAGAGTGGCGCCTCTAAGTGTGGCCATTGTGGTGACTTGGCTCTAATGATGGGGGTAGTGAGGTTCATAGGTTATTGTTGGGCCCTATGCTTTCTAGTGGCCCCTTCAATGTCAGTCTCTAGTGTAGGCTGATGGCGTTGCCAAACTGACAGTTGCAAAGAGGATGCCTTAGCATTTGGAAAATGTTTCAGGATAAATTCCTCTTGGATTCTGTGACAGTTTCTTCCCCATCCACTTAAGAAGATCCTTCCTTGGTGGTCATGGGTGTTTGTGTGAGTTTTGGGGATATGAGTGATCTTGTGACCACCCCTGCCTTAGAGCGGGACTCAATTGGGGTCCTCTGGGGAGCCATCGTATAACTCACTGGATGCAGCATCTACTAGTTTGGGGGTAGCCCCCAGCCCTTTTGACAGCTCCTGAGGTGGTACCCAAGTTTAGATCGTGGACTTTGTCACACCACACACATATAATGTATTATTTTTTTATTTATTATATTTTAGTTTTATACAGTTCAACATACAGTCAACTTTTTATACTATTCACAGGTTAAATTCATATACATCTTTAAAATCAATAAAAAAACAAGAATCCATAATATGTCTTCCATTTTTTATCATAATTTCATCAAATAAAAAAAAACCAAGCTCCATCTTTTCCAGACATAAAAGATTCCCATATATCATTGTTGTCAGCTTGCTCATGACCAATACATACTTCCTCCTTACACCTTCCAAAGTGGGACAATCCAACAAAAGATGTTTAGCTGTCTCAATGGTCTTGTCATCACATAGTCGACACATTCTTGACACTCTCAAAATGCCATTACATGCGCCCGTTATTTCATAGGTTTGTACACTGTTGAATGTAATTCTTATCTATGCCCAAACAAGATGATTCCCACGAAAACGTTCTACATAAGAAGGGAGGTTGACATACCCAAGAATATACATAATATATAATTCAGCAATAGATTTACCAGCCAGGTCCACCAAATTCTGCACTCTGCTATATTCGCTTAATATCATGCAAATCCTAGATATGGTACTGTCAATACACAGTTGTCCATAATTTAGCATTATCAGCAAGTGTGGAAACAACACTCAATTTCATGTACCCTCTCTTACTCATAAGAACGTCTCTAAAACAATGTAGCATTCCAGGTGTGGCATTCATAATTTTCCAACACATGCGTAAACAGCGTTGGTCAATTTCAGCTGATATGTTCACAATGTTATATTCCAACATGATATACTCAGCTGGAATGTTCTTGTTTAATTGCAGAAGTCTCAGAAGTATGCATCTCTCTAGTAATTCTAATTTAGTTATCATGTTTAGACCCCAAAGTTCAATCCCATAGAGTATGATGGTAACACCCTAGTTAAATGCAACTTAATGATGGTTCCAACTGTGTACCCTCCTGGTCTATAGGTTAATGACTTAATAGCCCCCATGACCTCTGCTGTCTTAAATTGGACATGTTGTAGGTGTAATTTTGCATCTAGTCTGGGCTCAACTATTACTCCCAAGTATTTATAAGAGCTTACCATCTTTATTGGCTCTCCATTTAATGTCCATGCCAGCTTACTGCCCCTTTTAATAGAGTGATTTTTGGGGGTAAATACCATACTCTTTGTCTTAGTAATATTAATCTTCAGTGAGTTGATCACCGCAATTTTATATCGTTGATCCCGCGAAGCCTGCAACCCTCGAGGAGTTAAATCCAGCATAGCTACGTCATCAGCATATGCGAGCCATTGTACACCCACACTGTCCAAATTAGGCGGAATGGAGATGGTGTTGTCAATTCCATCACCCAAATCAGCCAAATATAAGTTGAAAGGTGTGGGTGCTAGTATGCAGCCCTGTCTTAGACCAGACCAAGTGTCAATCCACTTAGTCATTCGTCTAGATCAGTTCATTCGTACTCAGACTTTCGTATACTCATGCAGTGCCTTGAACAAATTAAGTAAGCCCCCGGAAATTTTGCACTTAGACAGCTTCCACCACAGACTACCCCTGTCAACAGTATCGAAGGCTGCACTATCGTAAATAAATGCTACATAGACAGGCATGTCTGTTCGATAAATGTGATCAAAGACAGTCCATTATTAGCCATGCTAGTGCCCCTCCTAAAACCTGTTTGATTAAAAGGTATGATGTTATGTTCCAAAATGAATTAAATTTAGCATATGTTCTTGCATGTTGATTGTTGAACATTTAGCTTGCTGTGTTTGTGTCCTCGTGAAGACAAATATCAGTTCTATCCTCTCTCGTTTTGACGGACTGGTCTGCACTAAATATACGCATTCATCAAAACTACAGAACAATATGATACCTTGAGAGATGTAAGAAATAAGAACAAGCAAGGTACTAGCAGACGACATTTAGCACTCTCCTTAGTGTGCTTTTATGCACTGAGACATTTAGCATTCTCCTTTGTGTGCTCCTATGCACTGACATTGCACTTTATGATACTTTGCAAATTGACATTCAGCACTTTTCTTTGTGTGCTTTATAGCACTGACATAGCACTTTATGACACTTTGCATATTTTCCTATCATTACTTATGTCCATTGAGGCAGTATGAAATCTATAATTTGAGAGAAATACAGCCGCCAGCCCTCACTGTAACAGGGCCCACATGTATTTGGACTAAGCTACTACAAATGCTATTCAATATTGATGACTCCTTATATAGATTGGTCAAAGTTCATCTTATACAGTATCAAATCTATATACTTTTTAGAATTTGTTGACTTTTGCACTATTTTTATGACTAATATTGTGTCTATTTTTATAGTATTATGTGTACTTTAATAATACAATAGAAATATATAATTCTTCGTTGACCGAGCTTATCCCCTTTGTTCGCATATTTTGAGTCGAATCTACTCGCAAATATTTCTAAATAATTGTTTGCCCGTGTGACTATTTTTCTTGGTTGTTTGATCATATATGCTCCCCGGGTCAACGATGAAGGGGACACACATCCTTTTGTTACAATATCAGTACATGGTTAAACATTTGTATTAAACACATAACTCATTGCTAGCAATAACTGGTCTATGACCTTTAACTTTAAGTGTAATTGCACATGGTCTTGCTGATGTATTTTAGCAAATAGAGGAAGGTCTGTTTACATATGGTTTTCGTTGAACTATAGATAGCCATCTCCATTCCACAGACTTCTGGCGCATCCATTTAATCTATGCGGACACATACAATCTCTGATGACCAGGAAAAATACTTAACCATCAGACCCAAGCCTGGGACCTCATGTTTATTACCACCAAAAAAATGAATAATCCCCTCTAAAGATTTTAATACAAAGGGACAGCTAACTTCTGTTCTCTTGCAAGCACTCTTGCAAGCTCTGTGAACCTTGCCCTATTCGTACGACCTTATTACTCCGTAACCAATTATTTCCCATCAAGAATGTTAATGCTACTTTTAGAATGCCTGTGTAACAACTAATCGCTGAAAGCAAAACACACCTGTATGAGTTTGTTTCTGTATTGTATTTATAGTTTTTAATATTGCATCTTCTTACGTGATTCATATGGATTTGCGACACTATCCCAGTTTTGCTGTTATTATCAATATTGTGTGCTAAATACATGTCTGGCTATACTGACAGCAAGTATACAACCACCCGTGATGTACCCACACCATTACAGGGAGTCCACAGCAAGGCCCTGTGCACACCTAGCCGAGCAAGACAAGCTGTAAATTATGTCTTTAAATTCAGCTTTGTCTCTTGGTGACTGTATTTTCCTGATCCCCTCAACAAGGTCTCTTTTTGGCTTTAGCCCCTCCTCCGAAAATTTCATGACCCAGGTAGTCCACAACTTTCGTAGAAAATACACACTTTTCTGCTCGAAGTATTATTCCACGTTCCCTGAAAATCCATAACACCCCTTCAACGTTCCTTTCAAGTTCATCTTCACTCTCACCACATATCAAAACATCATCCTGGAAACACCAGACATTATTCATACCCCCTAACATCTTATCCATTACTTTTTGGAATACAGATGAGGCGGAAATTAAACCAAAAGGCATACGCCGGAACTGAAATATACCATCATGAGTGATGAATGCAGTGAGCTTCCTCGATTTCCGATCCAAATCAACTTGATGGTATGCAGTAGCAATATCCAATTTAGTAAATACCTTTGCATTTCCAATTTGACTTAGCAACTCACCTATGTTGGGTAGGGAATGACAATCAGCAACCACACATGTGTTCAATTCTCTCAAATCTATGCAAACCCTCAATTCACCAGTAGACTTCTTCACAACCACTAAAGGTGAGATACATTCAACTGCCTTTGCCGGTTCAACAATCCTACCCCTTTTTAATTCCTCAATTTCCTCATGCACAGCATTCCTCATGTAAAACGGTACCAAGTGTAACTTGGCACACACCGGCTTACTATGCCCTCTTAACACAATCTTGTGTACCATGCCTTTTAGGCAGCCCACTCTGTTTGTAAATACTTCCGAAATTTCTCAATCAAACTTATGTCACAACCCACATGTAGAACCTGTTCCTTAGTGTTGGGATCTAACTTTATACATAGACCTTTTTGCTCCCTCCATCTCAAAAGCGTTTCTCCACTTGTCGTAACATATACCTTTCCTTGTGTCTTCCTTCCTTTGAACTCAAAGTTAACCACACAACATCCAATCACATCTATTTTGCTACCATTGTAACTTGCTGGCTTCTTATCTGATGGAGTTAAGTCGTCAACCTTGCCAACCACCACATTCTCATACACAGCTTGCAACATTAATGTGATTTTAGAGTAAGAGTCCGCCATCATTTTCACTGATCGGCCATTCACACCTATCCACGCAAAGGGATGCTCACAATCACTACCTTCCTTGCATTTCACCATATGGACCGACACTACTTCAACCCTTCCATCTTTGTCATCATCAGATGAGGCTCTGTTATCCTCTTCAACATACATCACCTTCCTGCCATCACCAATAGCGTAATTCGTGCAGCAGTTTTCAAAGTGCCCCATTTTTTACACCTCCCACATATTAATCTTCTCCCCGGCACATAGGCGATGTAGACAGATGTTTAGAACTGCCACATCGGAAGCACAAATGGTCTTCCCGTCTAGGACCTTTTACTAAAACTTCTCTTCAGTGTATCATGCTTGTTCTCCCACTCCTCTCAGGCCCAGATTCATTCCCCCTCACACCTTTTTCTTTGGGTTTCTTCTCTATTTTTTGATCTACCACTCTCAAAACCTCACCAACAGGAGGTTTTGCTTCTTTGACTGCTAATTTTGCAACACATTGGCCCTCATTACGACCCTGGCGGAAATCGAAAAACGATGGCGGAAATGCAATACCGCCATCGAATACCGCTCGTTGCGACTATGACCCGTCACCGTAAAGTACGATGCCATTAGCGACACCGTAGTGAACGCCAACGCTAACTGCACCAAGTACGCGCATGCGCGCCATGCAAAACCGTAATTACCACCATGGCGCAACGGTACGCGAATGCTGACCCTAGCGGACATTTACATAACGCCATCAAGCATGGCGGAAAGTACCAATCCGCCATGGCGAGAAATACGGCATCGTGAACCAACCGTAAATGGCCCAACTGAGTGCCTGTACACCACTCCCTGGCCACATTGCACAACACCTCGTAGGTGCAATGAAGTAAAATGCAACCAGTGAAATGCACAAGTCACCCACGCATGCCAGCGAACAAATGAATGTAGGGGCACCAAGTGCCTTGTGAGTGGCCATCCATATTTGGCATGTCACCATTGCCGTACTGATGCAGCACAGGCATGCGAAGGTTCAAGTACAGCAAAATGAACTGAAAGTTGAGACAAAACAACAACAGGCCCCCATCGCCTGACACCAGTGTAAGGCAACATTCAAAGCAGTATCCTTAGGGAGACTGCACCAGCCCTGTACACATGCCAGTAAACAAACCAACCATCAGCATAAGCATGTACCACACAAGTTGGCAGAGTGACTGAGCAGCCAGGCTCATCTCAAGAGGGGCCAATGGGAGCTGCAGGGCACAGATGGCACGAATACAGAAGCTATTCCAATGGACATGACCTCAGTCTCCCTCCAAGAAACGCACGCAAACACAGGCACCTGTGACCAGCCATTTTCTGATAATCACATCATTCCACCAATCCACCTGGCTGACCGGCATCTGTTACACAAAAGCTAAACCCCCGCCCCTAAGCATGACATCATTAAAACAGTCATGATGGCAGCCCCTATCCCTGACCTTAGTGGGCTTCATAGGCAAACGCGGCCAGTACAGTACCACGCAACTATACTCAGAAGCCGGAACCCAATGCAGATCTACTCACAATACATCGCTCCACAAATAGGAATATGCTACATTACTTCCAAAGAATAACGCTACACGGTCAACATCAGACTAAAATTTTAATGCACATCAAATTCACCAAGCCCATACAGCCATTAGGTCATGAACCCCAAAATATCTACATTACTGTGTGCTGCATCCGCAATAAATGACCAGCTACTCCTTGTGTGACGCCCTGTTCCCTCATGGTACACAGGGGCTACATTCACGTCCAAAAAGGCAACATGGAAGCGCATAGAACCGCAGGCCCGTCCCATTAGGTAGGCACTAGTCCAGCTGAAAGGTAGATATGTTGCTCCTAGCCACTAGTACTGCGTAAGGGCATGTGGCCCATTGGCGATCGTCCCATAAGATCGTAATGGTGCTCCACTGATGAACTCGAAGCAGCAGGTGTCGGGAGTAAAAGCCATCTGCAGGAGTGGCATACAGATGGCAGCGGCAAAAGGGGAGGAGATACCTGTCACCCAAATGAAATGAAAAACAATAGCATGGCCATCAGTACTTCATTTGAATCACTCACTTCAATGATCACACCAAGTCTACAGCCATATGCATGCTAGCCCACTCAAAAGGATTATTTCCACCCAAAAATCACTTGCCAATCATAACAATATCAATCGAGGTGAAAACACTATTACAAACGAGTGTTTGTGTGCATGCGTCTGTTAAAGCAGAATCCATGAGATGGGATTAGTAACGTGCATAGACACAAGTGTTGGAAGGCGCGTCGAGACAGGGAGGGTCCAACAAGGGCAGATAGACGATGGTCCCACTATGGCAGCTCTGCATCACATAGCGCAGGGGAAGGGGATAGATACCAATAAGCCATGTACATGGCAAACTCTCTATTAAATCATCTGTCCATGCATCCATACATCATTCCCTCATCCCGGTATTAAAACGCCTGATTATTTACTCACATAACATTTGAAATCTCCATTGAGTCTGTGCGTAATGCAGCCTGCAAAATCCACTGTGCTCCAGCCCGGAATTCTAGTGATGTGAAGTAACATGTATTTGGGAACGTCCTGCCTTATCGTCCACTACGCTATTGCGCATCCCATACTATTCATATCAATCATTGCATTCTCGCCATGGCCCCTGTCCCAAGGACATTAAACAATAGAACGTTATATTTGCAGTCAGACCTGTGGGCGTCTCCTCGCCGCTAGCTGAAAACCGAAAGCGCTGTCCTTCGAATTCCTCATTTGCAACATCACGTCGAAAAGGCATCCGTGGGCGCTCGAAATCACAAAATCATCCATGTAGTGCGGCAGTGTGTGAAAATGGCAACTGGCTTCACTCACAAATGGGACGCCCCGCCTGTCGGTGAACCTCGGTACAGTGCTCGCCCAAAGGGGATTGCAGCTGGCACAGGTGGAATGAATCACCACAGGTGGAGGCTATACAGCCTGAGAACACATAAATTGCACACCCAACCCCCTCCCACAACCACACCCACTCCAAAATGCTACCGGCAGGCCTAGCGATGTTGGGCCTGGGGGACCTGATAGCACTGCAAGTACTCCAACTCCAGGAAGAAGACGAACACCAACTACTACAACAACCGGCCGCACAGAGGAGACGCAGGAGGAGGAGGAGGGCAAGGCAGGGCCAGCAAGGCCCACCAGCACAGCCACTACCACCACGCAGGCAGCCCGCAATCCCACGCCTCCGAGCTCATCCGTTCAACCTCACTGCTGAGCAGATCCACGCCCTCTACCGTTTGGACCGGGACACCATAATCTCCATTGTGGACATGACACACGCTGACCTTGTCAGCATGATAGATAGCCCAACCGCCATCCCACCCCTACTGAAGGTGGTGTCTGTACTCCACTTCCTGGCCACAGGCACCTACCAGCACACAGTCGGACAGTTGCATGGCATTTCACAGCCACTGTTGTCACAGACTCTATTGCAAGTACTCGATGCCCTCCTGAAGCACGCAGACGACTACATCTCTTTACCACGCTCGGAGCAGGAGATTACAAACACAAAAGTTGGATTCCATGCACTGGCCGGCATACCGGGTTGCATTGGTGCCATCGACTGCACCCATGTGGAATTGGTTGTCCCACATGCCATGGAGGCCCAGTACCACAACCGGAAGCAATATCATTCTCTTAATGTACAGATGGTGTGTGACTCCAACAGGATCTTCACACATTGTTGTGCCCGATTTCCTGGATCAACCCATGATTCTATGGTCTTGAGGAACTCTACGATACCACGCTACATGGAGCGACACGCAGGGAACAGATCCTGGCTACTCGGTGAGTCTCATTCCATGCATGATAATGTGGGGTATGTGATGCGGCAATGACCTGGCAGGAAGGGGGGGGGATGCGTACGTAGCAATGTCATTCCACAAACATCCTTTCTTGTCCACATACAGGTGATGCCGGGTATCCACTGAAGAGATGGCTCCTTACACCACTCCGGAACCCACAGGACCAGCATGAGGAGGACTACAACCATGCCCACTCATGTACCCGTGTAGTCATAGAACAGGCATTCGGCCTACTGAAGGCTCGTTTCCGCTGCCTCAGCAGGTCTGGCGGGGCACTCCTGTACCGCCATGAGAAGGTTGCAAAGATAGTCATGGCATGTGTCATGCTACACAACATGTGCGTACGTAGAAATGTGCCCATGCCCCCTGACGCAGAACTGCACGCACCTGAAGATGGTCATGATGAGGCTGGGGATGTGGCAGCACCTCAGGGAGTCCGCGAGGCACAGGAGGCCCGTGAAATTCGTCAGAGTATCATAGATTCATGCTTCTAGCACTCACGCCTGGTGGCTGATACATGGACACGGGACTTGTGGCACTGTGTGTGTCTGGAACATGCACAATGTGGACTGTACGCCTATGAAGGCCTCGTACACAAAGATCAATGTCCACACGTCTCATTGGATGATTATGAAATGTTTATAGCATATGTGAAATTATATTACACACCCCATCGACCCGCCACCCAAGAAAGCCCAACACCCCCCCTCCACCCTCCTACCTCCCCCCCGAACACCAGTGTCCAAAGATGCTCATTGTCAGTGGGCAGACGCTATTGCAAGCCCCCTCTCCGGGAATCAGGGGCACCCCTGCCTGTGGAGCGCAGGTTCCTCCCATATCTACGTTGGGGGCTGCCCTGGACGGAACTTGCTACGGATGATGTCTCTGCCTGCTCACGTCCATGCATGTCCCTAAGGGTTTGTGAGAGCTCAGTGAGCACACGGCGCACAGCGGCAAGTTCAGCACATACGTCTTTGGACGTCGCATGCAGTTCCCCCCTCAGGCTCTCGGTGCTTCTCTCCATTTGTACCCTCAGGCTCTCGGTGCTTCTCTCCATTTGTGCCCTTAGTGTCTCTGTACTTCTCTCCATTTCTGACCTAAGTGTCTCAGTTGATGTTTCTATGGCTGCCTTAGTACCCCCACATTCATCAGCATGGTCCTTGAGGAGCGTGGCCAGTTGCTGCTGTTGCACGATCACCTGGTCGAGGGACTGTTGCCTCTGCTGTGCCATGGCCATTTGCGGTGGTGTCACAGAGGGGCTGATCAACTCATGTTGCCTTGCCACAGGGCTTGTGGGGGATGGCCAGTCGTCGTCTTGTGGGTGCCCCTGCGTCGTATCCTCATGGTGTAGGGGATGAAACAAACAGGGGGATTGAGACAGGTCATGGATGGGTCCTACATCGACAGCACCGTTGTCTGTGTCGGAGCATGCTGGCATTAATGCAGTGTCACCTATGGTGCTGCTGCCATCAGAAGCAGTGCCTTCTGTGGCATCCATTGGGGGGACCTGTGGTGCTGCTGGTGTGGGCATGCTGGCTGCTGGGGTGCCTGTTGGCGTCCCCTCCTGTGTGCTGCCACTTGATTTGGGCTGCTGCCGTGTCTTGATCCGTGCAGCTGAGGTGGAGGGTCTTTGGCCGTTGGTCTTGGCCCTCTTTGCAGGTGTGCTGGTAGGGGTGTCCTGCAGCTCGTCGTTTGACTCGGACCCTGTGGTGGAGTAAAGGAGGGCGAGCGTTATTTATGGGTCTGTGGAAATTGGAATGGCAATGTATCACATGCATTGGGGTGGTACCTGAGGGTGATTTGGGTCAGGGCCTTGGAGGTGGTTTCATTTTTGTGTGGATTGAGGATGCAGTTGTTTTGCAGCCTGCAGTTGGGTGTGCATGCTGCACGTGCAGAGGGTGTTTTTAGGATTTTTAATTATTTATGTATTTAATGTGACTTTTAAAGTGCGCTATCAGGCCAATGTATGTGGCCGTTCTCCTGGACATGTGTTTCTGTTGCACTATGTGGCCACATGGTACTTCACATGATTGGACATTGTGGATTTGGCATTGTTTTATTTGGCCCACCTACCTGATTCTTCGGATGTCTGCACTCCTTTCTCCATCCCTCCGACTCCCTCTATACTCTCCATTCCAATGGTGGAGGCACAGATTTCTTCCCAGGGGGTCAACTTGATGGGTGATTCCGATCCTCCCCCGGTAGCTGTGGCAATGTTACGGTTGGCTGATAGTATGCTCCGTACGCGTATCCGCAAGTCGTCCCATCGCTTTCTCCATTGCTGTGGGTTGCGGGGTGCGGTCCCCACCGCACTTACACGCTGTGCCACCAGGGCCCATGTGGCCTTCTTGTTCGCAAGTGCCGTCCTGGTCATTTGCGTCGAGAAGACGACGGCAGCATTCTCCTGGAGGGTCTCTGTGAGCACGGTGAGTTCCTCATGGGAGAAGTGGACCTGCCGCTTGCGGTTGCACGCTTTTTTTGCTACTTTTCCCATTTTGTTTGTTTTAACTGGGGTGGCTGTCGGGTTGGGATGTGTCTCAGGGTCGGATTTTTAATGGGTGTGTTGGGATTCTGATTTTATAGGTGTGCGGCGTGCTGTTTCCCGTTCCGGCCCCATGTTTTTACTTCCGTTTCCGTATATTTACGGTCACCGTATTTTGCGATTGGGGCTCATTACGGTGACCGCTATGATGGGTGGTGGAATTGCACCTAGGGCGCCGTACGACGGCGGAGAGGGGCGTTTTGGGGACATTTCCGCCATCGCGGACTTTGCACTTCCGCCATGGCGTAATGCTCGTGCCCGATGGGTCGGAATTAGCCGCACTTTACTCCATCGTGCAATGGCGGAAACGCTATTTACGCTATGGCGGTCGGGTCAGTTACTTTCCGCCAGGGTCGTAATGAGGGCCATTGTAATGCTATTCCTATAACCTCTTCCAGATCTGGGTCGTCTTTTAACCATATTTCTTCACGGATCATATCATCAGTGCAATGGAGCATAAATTGATCTTGAATGTGCTCATCGAGTTTT
This sequence comes from Ambystoma mexicanum, assembly GCF_040938575.1. Taxonomy (NCBI): domain Eukaryota; kingdom Metazoa; phylum Chordata; class Amphibia; order Caudata; family Ambystomatidae; genus Ambystoma; species Ambystoma mexicanum. Next base: position 236,501,052 of record NC_090934.1, read on the forward strand.
TCTCTGAATTTACAGTTTAGAGATAAGTGCCTTAATGCAGTAATAAACTCTTCCACACGTTCACCCTCCTGTTGCACTCTCATGCCAAAATGATAGCGTTCTAGGACAATGCTAATCTTTGTCTCAAAATGCTTATCTAAATTTTGCAGAGCTATGTCAAAATCATTTGTACCAGCCTCCATATCAAGTTCTAAAATATCTGGCAGTGTATCAAAGATCCTCTGATCCTCATAGCCAATAAAATGCATCAACATTGACACTTTACGATCAGTTGAGATACCATTTCCACATGCCGCCTTCATTTAGTGAAGAACACCTTTTTTCCAGGGACCCCACTTGATTTTGGGTTGGCCCGGTATAGGCATGAACATCTGGGGCCCCAGGACACCAACCATTGCCATGTTGTCAGTTAAAATGAAAACTATGTGCTAGAAGACCAAAACATTTGTCTACCACAATGCCACAATAGAGTTGAGTTTTGTCAATGCAAATTCATCCCCACAGCACATTTACAGATAGAACACCATATGCATCCAATGAAAAAAAATATATATGTTAGTAGTACCACTATAGCTCCTTCGTTGTGGTTATACTGTGAAAAACGTCTTCCTTTAATGGGAAATCGTAAAGTTCACAGTTTCCTCTGTCTCCATGTGTTCGAAACGTAGTCGCTCAGATGTGCTGTTCCTGCTTCAATAGTTCACTCGGATATCCTTATCATGTGACCTCAGATGTGTCGTGCATCAGCTTGTCCGTGAACGTGGTTCACGTTCACTTGGATATCCTTATCATGTGACCTCAGATGCGTTGTGCGGCAGCTTGTCGGTGAAGTGCGGTTTCCGGATCTCAGTGTCATACGTCATTAGGGCTCCTGAACGAAGATGACGCTTCTACTGCGTTTCGACTGCAGTTCAAAAGTAAGCAATTTCCGGAAGGGCCAGACACAAGCCAACAAGTTTTCCGAAGCTGTACCTTAATCCACTTGTATCACTTGTTTGTGAAATCCACACACGAAAAGTAGCACTAGATCCACCAGTTGGAGGCAAAACTGAGCTTAAACTTAAATGAGAGACTTCTCTGATCCGTATTCCTTCGGCGGACGGTGCAACAGAGGTTTAGGTGGGAGGGGCGCCCAACTTCTGGGGTTAGCTCAAGTGTCCAGGTGCGCGAGCTAACACAGTAGACCCTCAGGACGCTGGCGATCCATAAACTTGAAACACACCTGTGGTCCACTAATCCAAGACTCAGAGAGGTTCGGGGTCATGGGTCGCATTACCTCTTCGCCAATGTATGATGCTGAGCCATGTGGTAGTTGAAAGAAAAGCTTTATCTTTAGTAAAGGTAGCACACATAAGACCCCAAACCTTCCCTCATGGTGTCCCAAGCCAACTGCCCTCCTTCATAACCAAACATTCCCCTCACAGAATGATATGACATCACTTCCCCATAACATTCCAATCATTGCTGGCACTAGTTTAAAGGCTTTACATAACACAAGCTACAAAGAGTACTATCACGCCAGCACAGCACACTCCCAGTCGACTGACCCGATGTATGTTGCTCACCTAATCCACCCCTCCATACCAGAAAGAAACTTGCAGTCTTTGTGAGGAATGACACATTTGTGTCAAGCTATATGCACGAGTACATTCCCACTAACAACACCTACAACACGTATGAGACCTACCCACGAGAGCCCACTGTTGTTACCATATGTTATGATAGGTTATTTATGACAAGCATAATACCCAGAGGTTTCTGAGCGCGGACCCGGGGACTGAAACTGTGTTGCTCCGTGTCGTCTTGCTTCCAGGATAAGCATGTTGCCCCTGAGCTATCCTCCCGAGACCAGGATGTGAGCCAGGCCCAGTGAATCCTACCGTAGATACCATGTGAGAGCCATGCTTGATGAATCCCAATGTTGTTACCTTGTGTGAGCCATGCCCAGTGAATCATATTGTAGGTACCATGCGTGAGCCATGCCCAGTGAATCATATCGTAGATACCATGTGTGAGTCATGCCGAGTTAATCCTATTGTAGATACCTTGTGTGAGCCATGCTTGATGAATCCCACTGTTGTTACCATGCGTGAGCCATGCTCTGCTCTGGGAATTCTATTGTAGATACCATGTGTGAGCCATGCCCAGTGAATCCCACTGTTGTTACCATGTGTGAACCATGCCTAGTGAATCCTACTGTAGTTACCTTGTGTGAGCCATGCCCAGTGAATCCTATTGTAGATACCATGTGTGAGCCATGCCCAGGGAATTCTATTGTAGATACCATGTGTGAGCCATGCTCGATGAATCCCACTGTTGTTACCATGTGTGAGCCATGTCCAGTTAATCCTATTGTAGATACCATGTGTGAGCCATGCCCAGTTAATCATATTGTAGATAACATGTGTGAACCATGCTTGATGAATCCCACTGTTGTTACCATGTGTGAGCCATGCCCAATGAATCCTACTGTAGATACCATGTGTAAGCCAGGCTAGATGAATCCCACTGCTGTTACAATGCGTGAGCCATGCACAGTGAATCCTATTATAGATACCATGTGTGAGCCATGCCCAGTAAATCCTATTGTAGATACCATGTGTGAGCAATGCCCAGTGAATCCTATTGTAGATACCATATGTGAGCCATGCCCAGTGAATCCTAAGGTAGATACCATGGGTGAGCCATACCCAGTAAATCCTATTGTAGATACCATGTGTGAGCAATGTCCAGTGAATCCTATTGTAGAAACCATATGTGAGCCATGCACAGTGAATCCTATTATAGATACCATGTGTGAGCCATGCCCAGTGAATCCTATTATAGATACCATGTGTGAACCATGCTCAGTGAATCCTATTGTAGATGCCCCATGTGAGCCATGCCCAGTGAATCCTACGGTAGATACCATGTGTGAGCCATGCCCAGTGAATCCTATTGTAGATACCATGTGTGAGCCATGCCCAGGGAATTCTATTGGAGATACCATATGTGAGCCATGCTCGATGAATCCCACTGTTGTTACCATGTGTGAGCCATGCCTAGTGAATCCTATTTTAGATACCATATGTGAGCCATGCCCAGTGAATCCTATTGTAGATACCATATGTGAGCCATGCCCAGTCAATCCTACGGTAGATACCATGTGTGAGCCATGCCCAGGGAATCCGATTGTAGATACCATGTGTGAGCCATGCCCAGTGAATCCTATTGTAGAGACCATGTGTGAGCCATGCCCAGTGAATCCTATTGTAGATACCATGTACCTCTAACCAACTTGACCTACTAGCCATCACGGAAACGTGGCTGCATGCAGTGCTGGCCCAGCCCTCTCATTAGCTATCCCTGAGAGCTACACCATCTTCAGAAAAGACAGACCGATAGCCAAAAGAGGAGGTGTAGCACTCATTGTCAAAAAGTATATGACATTAAGAGAATTGCCTAACCTAACCTTCCACTTGGGAGAGTCGCTATCTATGAAACTCTCTTTTCCTGATACGGCCTCACTAACCCTCCACATCATATACAGACCACCTGGCCCAATAGAATGCCATGATGAGGACATTACCCTTCTACTGGCAAACTACGCAAAACCATCCTGCAGAATTATTATTTTGGCAGAATTTAATCTAGGCTTCAATGACCTCACAGGTGCCAACGCTAAAGCCATAACCAACACAACTGAATTGCTAGGATTCACACAACGCATCAACCAGCCTACACATAATAAAGGCTGCACACTAGACTGGTTGGCAGATATGAACGGCAACACCAGTATTATCTCCAACCTCCCTGCCCCTGATCACTAAGTCATCACTTTCACTATCCCAAAGTAAACCACAACCAAAATCTTACCGCAATTGGCTCCTGCCTCGCAATCTAGAAATACATGTAACATTACTGCAGAGAATATGCTCTCTATGCTATACCCCATCACTAATTATCAACACTCAGACTATGACCCCAACCTAATGGTGGAGTTATATTATCAAACTCTCCTTCTAGCTATAGACAAAGTTGCCTGACTAAGTACCCGCAAACCAAAACCTAGAGCTCACTTAAACTTCTGGAACACACCAGACCTGAAATTCCTACTAGCCACTAAGCGAACCGCAGAGGCCACCTGGTAAATCATTCCCTCAAAAGCGAATTAAGACCAGTTCCTCAATGCAGCAAAAACCTACAAACATGCCATCATCCAGGCGAAGAGCCTAACTTAGAACGAGCGCTTAGCCAAAGCTTAAACAGGCACAAAAGGACTATTCTCCGTCCTGCGCAAACTTGAATCCCCTGCTGCTCCTCCAGAAAGATACCTCAAGGATTCCACTAGGTGTACCAATATCCAGAAGGCACTACTTGACAAGACCACCCTACTACAAAACAAAATCACTGTCAGGTTCCGCACTCCTCTTTCCTGGCGCAGAGGCAGCACAAACTCCTGCCTCCCCGTTGGGTTTTAGTACCTGAGTTAGTATTACTACAGGCCCCCGCAACCCTTCGGGGAAAGAGGGTTAGGATTCGTTGAGTGGATAGGTTGGGGGTTTTCAGGAACACCGGGAAGAGGGTTAGGAAAAGTACTGATGGGTAGGTAGGGGATGATTAAGGAAACATGCTCCTCGGCCCCTGCGTCTGTGTGGAAGATCTCCGCCCTCACACACTTGCACTCTTCACTCATACACAACACTGTCTATAAGAGTGGGCCTTTGTACTTGAGCCCAAACCAGAGAGCCGGATCTGGCGGCACGTGAATATACTGTCTAATTCAAGTCCTTAACTGGGCCCCCACATTGCTTCATGTAGGCTCTAACACTTTCCCCACATTATATCATGTAGGCATCCCCCACATTGCTTCATGTAGGCTTTAACATTTTCCCCACATTGCTTCATGTAGGTTCCAGTTCACAATATCACTACAATGGATGGACAAATCCCCGGATTACAACATGCATGACATGCCCCAAAACGTAAGAAACTCATTTACACTTAGCTTCGTGTTCTGCAGGTTTTCTGGACCCCTTTTTGTGCTGGTTTGGCCACGCGGCATTCCATCAGCTGATTCACCACTGAAAGAGCATAAACAAAGTCAGAAGGGTGCGCGTACCCTCGCTCGCTCCCGCAGGTTATCCCTTGCTAAAGCGTTCGGTCAGTGTGTGCCTTGACCATGCTAGTCACTGGGTTTTCAATAAGTCTCCAAGACCCTAAATACCCCCTTTCATGCATGCGCTGCTCATGCTGGGTTCATTAGAAAGCTTGCGTGCAAATCAGTATGCAGTTCGGGGTTTCGTTCATGCTCTGGTTAAGCGCTGCTGTTAGTAACGCTAGGCGGACTCCTTTCGCCAACTGCTGCGCTTTTAAAGTAACGGGACTTATCTGGCTTGTCACGGGGGGCCTGGGGTTCTTCTGTAGGCGGGCGGGTGCCCCGTGTAGACGTGCCACAGAGAGCTCCGGAGAACACGTCTTCTCACGTTGCCGGTTGGAATTGCGAGCAGCGCTTGCAGGGCGTGGCTCGCGCATGCGCGATGGTGCGGGCGGTGCCAGGGCGTGGCTATCTTCTCCCCAGCAGGCCCATGCTGCACACGGCCTGCTGGGTAACGTAGTCTCCCGGCTGTTCTCCACCCTTGGGTCCCAGATCTACAAAATGGGTGGAGAACACACCTGGAATATAAAGTGGGCTTTTGTAGGGCCTTCTTCCTCCCACCAACACCCACCACAGGGACCACAAGACCCACTCCTGCCTGAGACCTGACAGTACTCCCCCCTCCCTCCGGCAGGTCATGGTTTAGTGGGATACTTTACATGAAAGTGGCGGAGGAGTCGAGGAGCATGGATATGAGATGCAGGTTTCCAGGATCTGTCCTCAGGGCCGTAGCCCTTCCAATCTATTAGATACCATAGGGTCCCCTGTTTGTATCGTGAATCTAGTATTGTCCTCACTTCGAATTCGGGATGCCCTTCCACCAGGATAGGTGGAGGCTTCCTGGTCTTTATGGAAACTGGAGCTGGCTTGAGCAGAGCAACATGGAACACTGGGTGTACCTTCATGTGTGTTGGTAAATCTAGTTTTGCTGTTACAAGTCCAATCAAAGCCTTAATTGGGAACGGGGCTATAAAGCGGGGTAAAAACTTATGGGAGCCTCGGAGGGATAGATTCCGCGTAGACAGCCACACTCTGTCCCTGACCTGATACTGAGAACTGGGTCGCCTTTTTTTGTCTGCTTGTTGTTTATAATCTGATTTGGCAGAATTCAGATTGCATTGTTCCAAATGGCTTCTAACTGTTCCTTTTTTCTCTGGCTGCCGGCACTTCTGGGATATCACTTTGTGGTACCGACTGGAAACGGGGATGGTAACCATACATACTGTAGAAAGGCGTTGTTTCGGTGGATGAATGAACCGAGTTATTGTATGCTAATTCAGCTAACCATATCATCTTTTCCCAGTTGTCTTCTTGGCCCTGGGTTAGACATCGTAGATATTGCTCCAAAGTTTGATTCAACCTCTTGGTCTGACCATCGGTTTCTGGATGATAGCTAGTTAAAAGCCTTATGTCTATGCCTACTGATTTGCAGAATGCTTGCCAGAATTTGGATGTAAATTGTGGTCCTCGATCTGAGATAACACTGTATGGCACACCATGTAACCGGACTACATGTTGTAGGAATAGTTCTGCCACTACGCTAGCCGAGGGGGTGCTCTAGCATGAAATGAAATGTGCCATTTTGGTAAGGTAATCCACCACTACTAAGATGGAAGTGAACCCTTGGCTCTGGGGTAACTCTACAATTAGGTCCATTGATACTGTATGCCAAGGTGTGGGAGCTGTCGGAAGTGGTTGCAAAGGCCCGCTGGTTTTTGACGATCTGGTTTATTCCTCAGACAAGTTTCACATTTCGCAATGAGTCGTTGCACATCCCTATGTAAATGTGGCCACCAGAAATGACGAAGAAGCAGTTCTGTTGTCTTGACCTTGCCAGGGTGGCCCACAAACGGCGAGTCAAGACATCACTTGATAGCTTGCTGTTGAAGAGGTATTGTGGGCAAATACAAAGCCGATTTATGAAACGGTAATCCATCCTTAATGGTTTGGTCCTTACTTTGAGCTGCCCATTGGTCTAAATCGTGTGCGGACATAGCTTTTCTTATGTCCTCGAAGATTGTATCCACTACTACTGTGCCTATGACACGGCTTGGGTCCAGCATTGGCTTGGGTACTTCAGTCTTGGCTTCTGGTTTATCTGGATCTGAAATCGGCTCTGGATATCGCGAGAGTATATCTGCCTTCTGATTTTCTATTCCAGGGTGATAGGTGACCACAAAGTCGTATTCTGAAAACTGCATGGCCCAACGCAACTGTTGAGGGCTTAGAGCTTTGGCTGACTTTAGAAACTGCAGGTTTCTGTGATCGGTGTATATTACTATGGTGTGTCGGGCTCCCATAAGATAGTGACGCCACTCGTCAAAGGCTGTCTTTATGGCTAGAAGCTCTTTGTCCGCTATAGCATAATTCTGTTCGGCAGACAACAGCATCCTGGAATAATATGCCACTGGATGCAACTGCCCGTTCTCGTCTCTTTGGGATAAATGTGCTCCAACCGCATAACTGGAGGCATCGGTCTCAATTATGTACGGCTTTGCTGGATCCGGGGGCTGCAGAACAGGTGCTGTGACAACTGCTTGTTTCAGGGCCTGGAAGCTTTCTTCTGCTTTTTTGTCCCACTGGAACTGAACCCCTTTGCGTAACAGCTGCGTAATTGGTTGTACCTTTTTGGCAAACCCGTCTATGAAACGGCGAAAAAAATGTGCAAATCCCAAGACGGATTGGATGTCCTTTACTGATCTTGGCGAGGGCCAGTCGATGATGGATTGTACCTTCTTTTTGTCCATAGTGACGCCCTGGGGGGACAATATAAACCCCAGGAACTCTACAGTTGTCTGATGGAATTCGCACTTCTCAATTTTTGCGTATAAGTGATGTTCCCGCAATCTTTGTAATACCGCCTTAACATGGCCTCGATGTTCTTCTAGACTTTGTGAGTAGATTAATATGTTGTCAATGTAAACAACAGCGAATACGTCCAGGTAACCCCGCAGAACTTCATCCAGGAAGTGTTGGAATGCTGCAGGGGCGTTACAAAGCCCAAAGGGCATCACCTGATATTCATACAGGCCGAATTTGGTCCGAAATGCGGTTTTCCACTCGTCGCCTTGTCGTACTCGTACTAGATGGGAGGCCCCACGAAGATCCAGTTTCGTACAGATGGTTGACCCCCGCACCTGGTCCAATAACACCGGAATTAATGGTAATGGGTAACGGTTCTTTATCATAATCTTATTGATCGCCCTGTAATCTATGCACGTTCTTAGGTCGCCCGTTTTCCTAGGCACAAAGAACAAGGGCGATGAGACAGGTGATGTTGAATGTCTTATGAATCCATTAGCCAAATTGGTTTCTATGTACTCTTGTAGGTGTTTATTCTCTGCTTTGGTGAGCGCATAAATCCGACTGCAGGGTAGTACAGCTCCCGCTTCTAGATCGATACGGCAGTCAAAAGGCCGGTGTGGCAGCAAGGTTTCAGCGGCCGCCTTGCTAAAGACATCCCAATACTCCTCGTATTCTTTGGGCAAATGTCGGGGATGCCTACATGATGTACTATTGGTTTGTTTTCCCACCTGCGTCGATCCTGTCTCCTTTCACTCTGTCTCTGGTCTAACCGCAGAGCTAAGTCTATCATTGACAAGCAGTCATCGGGTTGGGGGTCCACTTGGGCCACTAAGTCCTTCAAGTCTTCCCGTAGGCCTTGATAGAAGAGGGCCATTCTCTTGAGGCCAATCGGTTTTCATGGCTAGCCGATTCAATGTTGTTACGTAAGTGACTAGATCCTTACCTCCTTGTCTGAGTGTTAACAATTCCCGGTCTTTGGTTAGGGTTGCGACTCTTCGATTAAAAATCTTGCCAAACTCTTCAAGAAACAAGTCCCGATTGTATAGCAACGCATCATCCTTGTGGACTAATGGTGTGGCCCATGAAGCTGTGTCTCCTGTGAGGTATGAGATCACAAATTTAGTGCGCAATTGTGCAGTTCTAAAAACGGCTGACTTGGTAAGAAAGTGTAGTTGACACTGCATAACAAACTGATTGAAACACTGCGGATCCCCGTGATACCTCTCCGGGGCCTCCAGAGGCAATGGTGGTTCTGTGGAAACTTGCACCTGCACAGGGACGGGAGAGTGTGTCCTAGATAAGGGAGTTGTCTGGGCTTGACTCACTCTGAAGTGTTAGGGTATGGACCTGTCCTGCCAGGATTTGGTAGTCTTGCCCTGTAGCTGCTAATTCTGCTTTTAACTCCTGTAAGAGTGCTACTACCGCAGCCATGATTTGTGCTGCCTGGGCGCCTCGTATATACTTGGGCTCGCAATTCTGTCAGGTTACGCACTCTTCTTTCCTGACGCAGAGGCAGCACAAACTCCTGCTCCCCGTTGGGTTTTAGTACCTGAGTTAGTATTACTACAGGCCACCGCAACCCTTCGGGGAAAGAGGGTTAGGGTTCGTTGAGTGGATAGGTTGGGGGTTTTCAGGAACACCGGGAAGAGGGTTAGGAAAAGTACTGATGGGTAGGTAGGGGGTGATTAGGGAAACATGCCCCTTGGCCCCTGCTTCTGTGTTGAAGATCTCCGCCCTCACACACTTGCACTCTTCACTCATATACAACACTGTCTGTAAGAGTGGGCCTTTGTACTGGAGCCCAAACCAGAGAGCCAGATCGGGCGGCACATGAATATACTGTCTAATTCAAGTCCTTAACTGTGCCCCCACATTGCTTCATGTAGGCTCTAACACTTTCCCCACATTACATCATGTAGGCATCCCCCAGATTGCTTCATGTAGGCTTTAACATTTTCCCCACATTGCTTCATGTAGGTTCCAGTTCACAATCTCACTACAATGGATGGACAAATCCCCGGATTACAACATGCATGACATGCCCCAAAACGTAAGAAAAACATGAACACTTAGCTTCGTGTTCTGCAGGTTTTCTGGCCCCCTTTTTGTGCTGGTTTGGCCACGCGGCATCCCATCAGCTGATTCACAACTGAAAGAGCATAAACAAAGTCAGAAGGGTGCGTGTACCCTTGCTCGCTCCCGCAGGTTATCCCTTGCTAAAGCTTTCGGACGGTCTGTGCCTTGACCACGCTAGTCACTGGGTTTTCAATAAGTCTCCAAGCCCCTAAATACCCCCTTTCACGCATGCGCTGCTCATGCCGGGTTCATTAGAAAGCTTGCGTGCAAATCAGTATGCAGTTCGGGGTTTCGTTCATGCTCCGGTTAAGCGCTGCTGTTAGTAACGCTAGGCGGACTCCTTTCGCCAACCGCTGCGCTTTTAAAGTAACAGATTTATCTGGCTTGTCACGCAGGGCCTGGGCTTCTTCTGCAGGTGGGTGGGTGCCCCACGTAGGCGTGCCACAGAGAGCTACGGAGAACACGTCTTCTCACGTTGCCGTTCGGAATTGCAAACACCGCTTGCAGGGTGCGGCTCGCGCATGCGCGATGGTGCAGGCGGCGCCGGGGGTGTGGCTATCTTCTCCGCAGCAGGCCCATGCTGCACACGGCCTGCTGGGTAACGTAGTGTCCGGGCTGTTCTCCACCCTTGGGTCCCAGATCTACAAAATGGGTGGAGAACACGCCTGGAATATAAAGTGGGCTTTTGTAGGGCCTTCTTCCTCCCACCAAAACCCCCCACAGGGACCACCAGACCCACTCCTGCCTGAGACCTGACAATCACAGACAAAAAGCCAAATTATCGCTGCTAGATACACCAGTGGAAACTGACATCTTGCTCAATCCCAACAAACTATTCGAATTTAGACCAGTTACAATCCAAGAAGTCACAGAAATCATCAATGGCCTCAAACCTCCGAGATGCTAAGGTGACATCTGCCTGGCCCCCGTTATCAAAGAATGTGTGGCAGAACTAGCACCATTCAACACCTCGCTCATCAACAACTCTTTCACACAAGGGATCATTCCGAATAACCTGTAAAATGCATGGGGCACTCTTAATAAAAAACCTCACCAGAACCCAACATCCCTACCAACTACCGCCCCATCACTACTGTCCCTTTCTTCCTCAAAATTCTAGACGTGAGCAGCATACCTGCAAATCCAGGAACACTTGGAGTCAAATAATATCCCTCGTTCTTCCGCCCAGGACACGGCACTGAGTTGGCACTCCTATATCTCAAAATCCAAATGGATGAGATTATAGACAATGGGAACCCAGTCATCCTGCTCCTATTCAACTGATCTGCGGTGTTCGACCTAGTAAATCACCAAATCCTTTGCCAACGCCTCTCCTCTGCAGCCGAATTCCCTTCCAAAGCCATAGCCTGGATTGAATCCTTTCTTTCCCATTGCACAATGAGGGTCTTCTCCAACCTAGTGGCAGCCACACCAGCCCCAGTCCTCTGCAGTGTGCCCCAAGACTTGGGTGTTTCGTCAACACTCTATAACATTTTTACTAGGCCCCTTTTCGACCTCTTTGATGAACAAGGTGTCTCCTACACCAACTCTGTGGACGATAAGCAGATCCTTGTGCCTATCTCCGGTCCCTATATCAAGGATACCAACACCCTCAACAAAATGTATCAAATCATTCTGGATGGCGCAACATGAATTCTGTCTAAATAGTAGTAGTAGGGTCCCAATCCTGGTTAAACAAACTGAACTGTGATTACAAATTCTTTACCATAGATGGGAACCCCATTACCGTCCTCAAGGAAGTGTAAACTCTAGGGGTCTATCTCGACTCCATGCTCTCCCTAACCAGACAAGTTAAGGCAACTGCTTCCGCAGCAACTTACACAACTAACCTCATTAACGCTTGTCGACCATTTCTAAAATCTGACAACTGCATTACACTAGCCAGAGCTGCAATAATCTCCAAAATTGACTATTGTAACACCCTATTCGCAGGATCCTCTACAAGCAACATCAAATCATACAAATCATACCGTAAGAACAGCACTGAACAGCCCAAAAGAATAACACATCTCGGCTGCCAAGCGCAATGCCACTGGCTGCCTGTCCAAGACTGCATCAAATTCAAAACCCTTTCTATCGCACATAAGTGCATTATAAACACAGCCCCTAAATACTGCACCAACAAATTCACTGAACCCCACTCCGATAGACCTACCTGAGCCATCACTTCCCACCTCCTCACCACGCCCGAATTCAAATGAGCAAAAGCAGGTGGCCACAGCTTTCCATTAGTGGCTGCCAAAAAATGGAATGCCTTACCACTCTCGCTCAGATCCGACCCCTCGCTCTGGTCCTTCTGCAAAAAACTTAAAACTTCACACAAGACCCCTAGCTCACACTATCAAGCTGCGCCACCACTGTCACTGCTAAATCGTACTTTGCCTCCCACTTCCGTTTTATACACTATCTCATCTATGTACTGTAACCAGCACCCAGATGCCCTCGGGTTTGGCACGCTTTACAAACGGAAATACATAAAAAATAAATACATTTATTAATTTTATGCAATAGAGGGGACCCTCCTTGACCACCCTGACACACCCACATTAGGGATGTAACGGTATAACGGTATACCGTTAAAGATACCGTGAACCACTTAATTGAACAATAATAACCGTCACATTGTTTATACCGTTATACCGTTCATACCGTAAAGTGTGCTTTTCAATCTGATTTGGAAAGGTTGCAGTAAGCAAGTGCTGCACAGTCTTGGTCTTGCACTGTTGGATGTGCCGTCTGCCAAGTAGTTTCAGTTGGAGCAGTTTTTAATGCCATTCCATAAACCAAACGTGCCTGACACAAAATCAATATGTTAGCAATAGGAAGAATAGATACAGTGCCAAGAAGGTAAAGGGTTTACTTTGGGTTGGCGGCTTTGGGGTTTATATATTTATAATGGATAATGTTCTCTAAACATATGGCAATGGGGGATTTCCCTGGTTCTATCATTGAATTTACATATAATAAGTCACACTGCGAAATTCACTCATCTCTGTGGGTATTCCCTGCTGCCATACCAAAGGGTAACATGTCCGTGAGTACTGAAGACCTTTTGGCCCGCAAGTAAACTAAAGGCTGTAACGTAAAGAGAGTGCGTCTGTGTGTGTGTGTGTGTGTCTGTGTGTGTGTCTGTGTGTGTATATGCGCACAAGCGTATACTACCATCAGCCTCCATTGATCGGTGGCATGCAGGTTATCAAGATGGCAACATGTTCATCTTCACCAGTAGCCAGTGGGGGAGCATAAAGCCTAAATGACCACTTAAGAAAAGCTATTCAGTTTGCTTTGCCAGTTGCAGCAGGGCTCTCCCCCCCCTCCTCCTCTCCACACGTGTGTTTGTGTTTGGTGGAAGCAAGGCATTTCAGTGGAAAGTATGTTGAAAAGCCCAATTCTGGCCCTGGGTGCCTGGTTTTGTTTGTGATGATAAATCTGTCAATTTATGACCTTTTAGAAAATATTTGTTAAGATTAGTTAACTCCACCTGCTATACCGCGATAACCATGATATACCGTCATTTGGCAAGAAGGTTATCGTACCGTCATAAAACTAATACCGTGACACCCCTAACCCACATAGTGGGGTGGTGGCTCAAGTTTTAAACTTTCACCCAATTAGTGACCATGACTGACAATATATAGTCCTGGTCACTCATTAATCAAGAAAGCCTTTTTTTTCTTCACATGATTATAATCACACCTGTGAGATGCACTCTCCTGAACCCGACCTAACAATGGCCAGTCGCTGATGGGCAGACATTTTGCACAGATCCATATTTGGCAGCTTTCTGTGGCACAGAAACGGAAGGACTGGAATTCCAATCACAGTAAGTAACGTGAGGGTATTCTATGCAAAATGATAGACATTCTGTAGCACAGTTACTGATGGGTTGGGAGCCTCTGCACAGTGACTGATGAGCAGGAATTCTGTGGCACAGTAACTGATGGTTATGCATCATGTGCACAGGGACCAATGGCTTAATGCTCAGACAAGGGTCCCCCGAAGTTGCCATACCCAAGCTTCCCTTCACTGATAGTGCCCAAAGGGGCGGAAGCATGGCAAGTGTTGGAGCAGACTCGTACAAAAAAAATGTGGCCTAGCCCTTCGAGCGGGACTGCCCCTTTCAGTATGAGATCAAGCACCATATACATATAGGGCCTCATTCCGAGATTGGAGGTAGCCATGGCGTTATTAGCATTACCGCATCCCGGGTCCGGGTTCCCTGAATAGGGAATTACCGGGCCATTCCAACTTTGGAGGACCCGGTATTTCCCCATTCAGGGGACCCATCCCCATTCCCATTCGAGCCTCCGCATGGCTCAATGGGAATGGGGACCATGCTAACAAAAGGCCTGTTAATTACAGGCCCATTGTTAGCATGCTGGTCCTTTAGCGACTCCCACTAAGGGCGCCTCGTAAAACCGGCCGCCCTTAGCGGGACCTGCTAAAGGACGTCGTAGTGCAGCAGTAACCAGTTAATGGCACCGCGCCGTTAACCCTTTACCGCCCACCTCGGAATGCGGCCCATTGCCTCTCCCCTTGTTCAATGGCATGGCAGGCCAAACAGTGATGCTCTGGAGGGTTAACCCTGTGATTCCAGTGGTTATGATTAATTCAAAACCTTCCAGCCATCCACCATCAGTTTTGTGGATCTGTTTTCTTACATACAGAATCCGATACAGGTGTTCTCATGGCACAAGAATAATATTGCCATATTGTATGGTACATGTATCTCTTCTTCCAAATGATTATCATAAACAATCATCTCTAACCATCTCAAATGCCTTAAAATGCACCATTAGCAATATATTTTAAAGAAAATTCTCAAGAGGGATAAAGTGACCCCTGCCTCAAGATCACCCTTTATGTTGCTGTTGGTCTTGTGGTGGAAGATGCCCCCCCAAATGTATGCTGTTGACTGTGGCCTGAGATGTCCTTGTTAACCTGTGTTGCATATTTGCAGGTGTTTCTGTGCATTGCATTATGCATCCTGAATTCACAAACGGGATGCACATTCAAATATGCAGAAAATAAACACATTCTACTGCACCTTTTTAAACAGCTGCAGGGCGATGCACAATGCATGATTTTATTTTCAAGTGGACCAGCAGCTGTAAAAACCACTCCTGTCCCAGTTGCTTTTCTAGCACCCAAACAGAGAAACAAAAATGCTTTTTTTATTTGTACAACATTTCATAATGACTGGCCCTTTAAGGGCCTATAACTCTGCATTGCCCTACAAGACCCATGCTTGGAGACTGTCAAACATAAGTATCAGGAGGGGACACCAGACACTAATTTATGCAAGGGGGATAGTCAGTGCATTATATGCGCTGCTTCCGGGCCATTAGACATGCGCAAATCCCCTTTATGAATAAGACGTTCGGTGCATTTCAAAAAAAGTATCTCAATTAAAAAGTGCATAATTCTGCTCATTTTTTATTTGAAATAATTTTTGAGGTTTTGGGCCACTAATCATTTTATGTTTAAAATGATTAATTTATTTTGAAATACATACATCTCCCAATAAATGAACTTGAATTTTGTGCACATAGGGCTAGAAGTCTTAAAGACATTAACGTACCAAATGTCAAAACATCTCCTTCACTTGTGCCCTAACGGCTGCACCCTATTCACAGAAGGAATCTAAACGCACACGTTCAGATGCCCTGTTAGGCACTTTTTTGTTGTTGTTTTTTTAATTTTTTTTTTTTTTAATTTTTATTATTTTTTTATTAATAATGTGCTTTGGTCAAATAAATCGACCTTTCATATATATATATCCAATTAAAATTCATAATGACATTTGCAAACATAGCATGACAATACGCAAAGGAAAAATATGTGTGTGTGTGTCAATCCTTGTGGCAATGGATTTCGGTACATTTGGGCTCTGCAATAGGTCAGGCCGTCAACCCAGAGTGTGAGACCTTCATTTATCAGAAGTCGGCCATGTTTATGAGATAATTTCGAGGAGAATTCTAGGAACTAATTCATGATGTGTAGTTTCATATAGCATGTGGTGGATGATTGCAGTGGTGATGCAGGAGATTATGATGCGCTAGCGTTTGCTGATAAGGTTCTGAAGTGAGTGTACCTGGTTAAGTGGTCTTGGCTGGAATCATGGTTTTGGAGGAAGTCCGGGTTCCTTTTTCTGCTCTTTTGAAAGAGTTGTGAAGTGGAGGAAGTCAATACACAGAGGTAGTATCTTCTCTAAGAGGAGCCTAGAGTGTGCATTGAACCCTGTGACTATGTGACACAATACTTCAATTTCAGAGTTTTCAATTAGTTTGGGTGTCTGTGAGTGGGGGTATCTTATCACGGCCCACACCTTGATTGTGACTATGGTGCCTGACAGCAAGGAAACTAGGTGCCCGCCCACCAGGCTGCCTCCACCTAGCTGGGGAGAATGGTGTGCATTTGTCGACGGGGAGCATAATGTGTCACTATGTTTTATATGTAACTATACAGGTATCTGGAAATGTTCACTGTAACACATAACATTTTCAATACAGACCATTTTTAAATACAACATATACTAACTTGGGTTCCACGGTATTTAATCGGCAGAAATCACTGAGTGGCAATTTGCTTCATGGTAGTTTCTTTGTTGCATGTTTTCTTTTTTTCTGGGGTTCTCCTTATCTTCTTTACCACCCCTCTACCCACCTACTCCCCTCTCCTTGACCACCACTTTTACCACTTGCTCTTCAGGCAAGGCTGTGGAACTTAGGCCTAGTAGTGCAATTACCTGCAGGGTTGACCCACACCTCGGGTTGTTATTGCCCTTAGTACCTGAGAGTAAGAAATACGGTTGCTAATGGATACCTAGGCCAAACTTGCCTTCATGAAACGAAGCCTGCAGGCGAGTATCCTTCTGTGAAAGGACATTTTAAAAAAAGATAGAAAGAAGGCAAGAGGACTTGGGATCAAGTGTTTTTTCTTTGCTGGCCATTGAGTGGAAGCCTGTAAAAGAGGACTGGTGGTGCGGCTGCAGGGGCAGGTATTTGCAGAGCAATGTGTTTTTCTTAATTGCCTGACGATGCTGGCTGGTAGGTGGGGAGCAAGGGCCTGAGGCAATGGGGGTGAGTGTGTGCATCTCTGAATGCAGATATTTTACCACCGAACACTGCCTGCGTTCCAAGCAGCTTGATTGGCCGATTCACCAGGGTACCAATGGCCAATAAGCAATGTTGCTTGAACCATTACCTAGAGATCTGTTGCAATCTCAAACAAAAATGTAGCCTTTAGAACTGAAGGTTAATCGCTGTGTCTGATAAGTGGTTCAGTAGAACATGGCGGTGTCAAATCAAGAGCACACAAATGTACCGAAGGCTAGAATTTGGTGACAGACATTGATCTCTATAGAAGATAAATGCAGTGGTCCTAGTATTTGGAGCTGGATATGTTAAGTTAGACAGACCTATTAACCCTAATCAGTTGAGTCAGTTGTTAATTTGCTCATCAATACACGCATCTGAAGTCTAATCAATACACGCCTTTAATGTTTTATCAATACTTGACCAATTGGCTTAATCAGATGCTGAATCAGTTGTTAGCTTGCTCATTATTGGTTCCATTGACTGTGTCAGTGGGCAGGAGCAGACTGGAAGGCGCAGAGTGCCTCAGAGCATTAAAGACTTGGTTTAGTCCATGGATTTTTTGGAGGGGCCTGGTTTAGTTCTTCACTTGCTAGAGTGAATTTTCTTAGTGTCACTGTTTTTTCCTCAACCTTTTCTCCACTCCCTCTATCAGGATTCCTTAGGTTTCGGGTTCGGACTAGTCCAGGGGGCAACAGAGCAATGGCCAAAAAGACAATCAGATAGGCCAGTGTGGGCCGGGTTTTGTGGATGTCAGGTCTGGGTCTGATCATTAGTTTAGTGTAACATTCTTCTCTAATCTGTGTACATTTAAATTGTTCTATTGTAATTTAGGAAGGAGGGCACAAGTTGGTTTGGGCCTTAACATTTCTCTTTTCAGAATGAGAGTTTACCGATCCATCACGGAGATGATGGATCTGGGCACTGATTGGTGCACATTGTCTCTTGATGACATAGCTCGCATTCTAAACTGCCTTTCATCATCCAGTGAAGATCGGGAAGTTCCTGTTTTGAGAGTTCTCCAGTGTTTAGGGCCTAAGGAACTAAAATATTGTTGACAAGAGTCCAGGAGGAATTTAAAGAGACTTACCGGCATGGGTCAAGACTTCTTGAGTTTTTGGTGGGAGAGCAGTGATTCTTCGGCAAAAGAAATAAGCTAAAAGGAAGTTTACAATTGAAAGGACTTCTAGTTATTTAAGAAAACTGTTAACATTCTTTATTAAGTCATTTAGTTTAGTTATTTAATTTAGGGAGTAAGGAACAGCGCTTGGTAATGCTTGCTTCGATTGAAGAAACTGTCATTAGCAGCGTTTAAAATGTTTGTCGCCGTGTGAAGCAATTGTTATTGTATTTGACTCTTCACATGCACGCGTACCAGTTTGTCGGTGCGTGAATGTAAATTCAAAGGAAGGGTTTCTGATGAGCATGACTGTTGATTTATTATACAGAGTAATCTCTGAGGAGAGCCCCTTTCAATGTGCTTCATTGCGAGTTTGAAACCGCTACGTTTCATCTCATTGCTTGCCTGACCTTGTCTGCAGACATTCTGCGTAACGCGATTGGCCGAAGAACGTGAATGTAGTGCTTCGTCTAAATCGAAGGATTTTGGTTCCCAGACTCTGCACACGGCTAGAGAAAAAGGCAGTGTAAAACATAAGGAAATTAAAATAACTTTTTGCCTGAATGCGCGTGCATGAAATTTGAAGGATAGCGATCCTTTTAAAAAACAATTAAAAGAATTGGTGTTCCAACAGCGTGCATGCACAGGGATCTTATCAGATAGTATTTAAAGTCAATCCAAAGCGGTTCAGTGGAGCAAAAGTAACACGTCTCCAAGTGGATTGAACTTCAAACTCTAGAGGTTGCAACACGCTTCAACACCACTGACAAAATTAAAGGCAATTAGGAAAGTAAGATATTAAGTACTGCTCATCCAGTTTTGAAGAAGGATTAGAAATCTGGTGCAAAGGTCTGAGAAATAGTATGAGCTGCCTGCCTAGGTAATCTGTTCTGGAACATTTAGCTGGGTTAGTTCTTTCAATCCTGAAAAGATATAAAATGACATTTGTGCCAGGAGAATGACTAATACAGTGACATTTCATAAACTCAATTCAAGTTCTCTCAGCTTTTTGCAGAGGATTACAGGCACTACATATTTCAGGGGTATTGGGAATGTTAGCAGTTATGAATGATGTTAATCTGTTTTCTTGTGTTATCACTTTCTACAGATTGGTGACTTGCTGAAGACCAGAATCTGTGTTCTTTTTGATTTCCTCCACTTCCCCTTTGCCCTGGAGGAGTAGGGATTACAGCTGTTTTTAATTCAGTTGTGGTCCACCCGTTTCTGGGGGACTGTGGGGTTCAGCAGCTTCCGCAGACAGGAGACTTCAGGACGGACAGTGGACCGATATGTGTCGGTTCTATCACTGTGCTGCTTTTAGGTTTTGCCAATGGCAATGGCCCAATGTGAATTTAAATGCACCATTTCCTGCAACTATACCCCCTGAAAACCCCATGATCCTCCCTGCTATGTCTGAATAAGATGGGAAATGTTTGCAGCGAAAAGTAGAAAACTGCAATTTGCAATTATGCAGCGATGCCAAGTGGTCCCATGTCATGCATGACACCATGAGACAGTCTTGAATTTGTAATTGGCATTCTCATAACCGAGTTCAGTTATTCTCATTCTATGAATGGGCCTACAAGTCACGGGCTTGCAAAATGTAAGGTAGGACTCACTGAAGGTGTCACACATAAAATGGGGCCATTTTACAGCGATGGGTATTGGACACTATTTTTTTGCCCGGATCTAATTTGTCTACCAGTACAGGTTGAATGTTTCCCCACTCGACTTTGAAAGATAGTTATAATTGTACACGGTGCAATAACACATTGGATCTCTTGATAACAAATATGCAAGTGTTAGTTTATTATTTGTACATCCATTGTATGCGTATTGCACTTCCTGAGGGACAAATACCTTTTGTACAAGTTCATAAACCGCTTTTTTTGTGCTGAATGCTTATTCCATTTGTTTCAATCAATCGGTTTCCCAAGAAAATAGAAATGCTCTGTGTACATATTTCTTTCTAAGAAAAACTTTCACAGTAGCTTGTTTCAACTGATCTGGTATTGTAAGGGGCCCTACTTAGTTTCTGGAGTTGCGTGCAGGCAGTGAACGACCTGCCTGTTCTCTTCCCTGTGCTATGCCATAACACAACACCCAGTAGCACTTGCCCGTGGGAACGGACACCTCCAATAGTATTGGTGAACACCTCACTAGCTGGATTATCTTCAAAACACCAGATATCCTAATCATTCAGGCAGTCAGGGCTGCTAGACAAAATGTGGCCAGGTTTCCACCTAGGCACCATCCATGAGATGACGTGTAGCTCTATACAGAACACCCTGACTAAAACCACCCATGCTCTTCCCTTTGCTTTTAATCTTCTAAAGACAGACACAGCTGTCTGCAGCTAGGATTCTAAACTTACTTCCCACTGCAGTACCATTTTCATCTCCCCCCTGCCCTGATCCATACACACGGAAACATGTTTAATGGGCATGTGTTTTCTAGTTGCCCGGTATCTATTGATATCTTGATAACCTAGAGGATTGCTTTGATTTATGACTCTCCTCCACTAGGGAGATTGGTCATTTGCAAACCAGATCACAATGCCCATCCCTGCATGTTTTCAGTGAATGTTTCCAAGGAAGTTTGGCAAGCTAATCATTAAACTTTGAATCCACAGCTTGTCCTTTTTCCCATTTCTCTTACCCGTACCCTTCCAAATTCTCAATCCTTGACTCATCTGTGATTGATAGCATAAGCCATGGTAGTCTCATGTTGAAGAAAATTGGGTTTCCTTAGCAATAGTCTTTGTTTTCCCATACCATAATATCTCCCATAGTTCAAGTGGTCGCTTGAGCACATCTGGTTCTATTTTGATTCATCAACAGAAATTTGAAAATGGTAAATTTGGTCGATGTAACTTTGTTGAATTTTGTTCTTTTTTAATTTAATTTTCTCCTTTCACTCTGCATAAACCCCTTGATATCCCTATCCTCTCGGTATTACTATATATATCTATATGTAAATATAGAGCTATCTACACATAGACCAACATGCTTTGGCAGCCGTGGCAAGAACTGATAACCATTCAGAATATGCAAGTTATCAATCTGTCATCTCATCCCTTAACTGATCAACATACTGATCTTCTTAATTTGGGACGTCATTTCTGTCCTATCTTTTCTTATGATTATGCGCAAACTAGATTAGATTTTGATCAATTTATTCATAAAGTCAAGCTAAACATTTTGTTTGCAATGATTCCCAAAAAGGACCCTGCATCTACATCACTTCAAGGTATAACAGATCTCAACATTTCTGATTTACATTCTCTTTTTGATGTAGCTGATTTGTCAGATATTTCTTGTTATCAAGGTACTCTTGATCTTGTTGAATTTGACATTGATCCTGACTGGTCAGGTTCTACCCACCTTAAGTGTAAATCTAAATGTATTCCACCAATGCCCAGTGGGGGCTGTGTGGAGGTCATCCATGACTTGGCTATTTCTGACTCATGCAAATTACGAGTGTCAGCTCTAAGATCGTCTAGACACAACCTTACTAATTCTCAACTTAAATCTCTGGAGAAATTACAAAGCCTGTCTGACGTGATTATCAAACCTTCTGACAAGAGCTCTAATATTGTCCTCCAGAATTTAGATGATTATATTGCAGAATCATTTTGACGATTAAGGGACAAATCATGCTATCGGAAATTATCAACAAATCCATTTTCTGATATTCAGTGTAAACTTGTGGCATTGGTCAATTAGTGATTTGATAAAAGTATTATTGATGATGACACAAAAAGGTTTCTGGTTCCTACTTCCTACACTGTTCCCACTATTTATTTCTTACCCAAGATCCACAAGTCCATGGTGAGGCCTCCAGGAAGAACCACTGTCACTTCATCCATGTCCCTGTTAGAAAATAGGTCTTATTTTGTTGATGAAATTTTGATTACCATTTTTCCACCTTGTCTTCATTTTTGCATGATACCAAAGATTTTCTACAACATGTCAATGTATTTATTTTTTTACATTTGTAGAGCACACAAAACCTTTAGGCATCAAGGCACTATTGCATAGGTACGAGGGGAGATGGAGGGAAATAGTGAGGGGGGGGAAGAAAGTTGCGAGGAAGGTACAGTGTAACATGATTAAAGTCACTTAAATAACATGGATTTGAGGCAACGTCGGAAAGACCAGTTTCGAGGCTCAGAGTGAAATCCCTTGGGAAAACAGCTTGATGTTAGCAACACTTGATGTTGTTTCTTTACATACTTCCATTGACCATTTTGTTGGTATTACAGCTTGTAAATATTTTCTTGAAACACGATCCCTTAATTTTATGACCTACAATGAAATGATTCTTGAAAGGTTAACCTTTTGCGTATATAATAATGATTTTTTGTTTGAAAATTCATTTTTCCTTCAAGTTAGAGGAACTGCGAATGGGAGTACTTTTGCCCTTCGTATGCCAATTTGACTATGGGTTGGTTGGAAAATATCATGTTCAGTGAAGCTAAATATCAGACGTACAATTAACAAATTGTTGCATGGTGGCGCTTCATAGATGATTTGTTTGTCATCTGGTAAGGTAGTGAATCCCGTTGGTTAGATTTTGTCAAGGAACTAAATTGTAACACTGTTAATTAGGAATTCATGGAGACTCATAGTGAATCTAAAATAGTGTTTATTGATGTTGATGTAAAATTGGATGGCAATGGTAACCATACATGTGTCTATAAACCCTCAAGATCAAGCTGTCTGCTGCAGGTCACCAGTAGTCACCCGGTCAATTGTAAGAACAGTATTCCTAGTGGGGAATTTGTGAGATATCGTCACAAAGGCTCTAACCAATTGGATGATTGTTGTTCTGTGGCTGCTCATCATATTGTGTCACAGGGATATTCAAAAGAGGTGATTGAAAATGCCTACGTGAAGGCCAAACATTTGCAGAGGGATCATCTGTTGAATGATAATAGGAAAACAAGTGAGTCTGATAATGATGAAACGTGTTTAATTGTGACTTATTGTGGCACCTTGCAACAAATCAGGAAGATAGTTCAGAGACATTGGCATATCCTTAGAATGTACAGGGATTTATCATCTTTGTTGTCTAGTCATCCTTGTCTTACTTTTAGGAGGTCTCCATCATTGAAAGATAAAGGCAATTAGTCTCCAGTTTTTTTATTTCCCATAAATATAAGATCAATGGCGAGTTTGTGGTTGTCACAACAAGACACAAGTTTCCATAAGTGCCATAGATGTAAAGTATGTACTCATGCAGTTTCACAGCATACACTTGTTCATCCTGTAATAGTGAACTATACGGCATCACATTACATGTGATACCATGTTGGTGATGTATGTTCTGAATTGTCCATGCAATAAATGGTACGTTGGCAGCACCACCTGTAAGATCATAATTCAGATTTTGTAACATTTTAGAGCTATCAGTACAGTGGACCCTTCATATCCTACGGCCAAACATTTTCAAGAACATCATGCACGTTTTTGGGGAATTGATCATGTACCTATACATCCCTGTGGCGGTGATAGAACTTTAAAACCTCAGCAATTGCTGATCAAAGTGATTTTGGATCTGGAAACCAAAATTCCTCATGGACATAACATTGATGAAGAACTTTATAGCTTTATTGGTGTCTAATCATGAACTTAGCCGTAGTTTGCTTTTTGATTTTCTGGTTTTGATCTTTTGCTTTTCTGATTTTTGATTTTCTAAATGTATTCATTGTGATGGTTTCAAGTCTTTTCTTCATGTGAGTTATTACATTGTTTCCATTTAATGCAGATGAATTGTATTGGGTTTCTTGGGTTTCTTAATTTTCTTTTGCATATTTGCACCCTCAAAATGATGCACTTTATGAATGGATTGAGTTTCCAAGATGCTATTTAAATTGTATTTTCCATATTAGGATAATTTTCGACATAGTCTGTTTATCATCTGTGATTCTTGTTTGATATTGATTTGTGAATTACTGTTGGTATTGGTTGGTCTTGCTGCTATATATGTATTTGCACTACATCATGTTTTGGAGATTTAGTATTTGTATGCATTCAGCTTTACTATTGTGAATATTCGTAATGATGTTTTATATTGCATGTCAGTTTGTCTGTTTTTACAATGGTTATTTCAACACAGTGTTGGTATTGGCATAGGCACTTAGCATGACTGTTTTTGACCTCATGAATTATGAATTTCTTCGGTATTGATACAATGTGAGGCAATTTTCTGGCACTTTAATAAAATATTGGTTTTCAACATCAGTTAATTTCCTCATGTTAAATATGGTTTCTGCCAGTAATATACTTTTTAGTACTATCCTTTTTCAGCATTTGCCTTGCAGTATGTCATACCGGGTTTTATTTGAAGATTCAGTGGCCTTCCATTTACAATCTTTGAAAATTATTGTTTTTTCTGACAAACTTATTGTGCCATTGTCTATAAGAAAGGAGTTTGTTTTGAGGCACTATGTATAGATTATGTTGCTACCATGCCCTATTTATGATATTTTTACCCTATTGCCTTTACACTTGATGACCATTCCAAGACGTCTGCATTGTGAGGTATGCAGTTTGATGTTAAAAAAAGAGGAAGGATTTGAGTTTATTTAAATGTATGTTTACAATCTGTGTGATCAAGCACTTTGATGGTGGGGAAGATGTTGCCTGTGTCTGTCTCCCTGTGGAGATTGTCTTTGCAAAACAATGTCGGTGTTGCACTAAGTCGACATTTTGAAGTTACTTTATTCCATGTCCTTGGAGTGTGGTCCTTTCACCTTGCTGTGGTTTTTCTCTTTTGATATATATAAATATTTTGATATATATATATATTCACAAAAAAAACTTTGTTAGAGGGACGTTATGGTTAAGTTGCACTGCTAAAAACCTGTGAAATTCACTAAAGAATGATTATAAACGTGACATTATGCACATGTGATGTCATCAGTGATGTCATCAATGACATTTGTGATGCCATCTTTCATGTCCTGGGTGGTAGTGTTAGCAGTGCACAGAGGTGCGGGCAGTTATGGTTGCTTAGCCTACCATAACTGTCGAATTTCAGGGGTTTTTCAATTTTACTTTCAACCATAATGTCACGTTTATAAAGTTTTTTAGTGAATTTCACAGGTTTTTAGTAGTGCAACTTAACCATAACGTCCCTCTAACAACATTTTTTTACTGAATTTTACAGGTTTTTAGTAGGCAAACTTAACCACAACATCCCTCTAACAAAGTTTTTTTAACCATAAGGTCCCTTTAACAAAGTTTTTTTTACTCAATTTTACAGGTTTTTAGTAGAGCAACTTAACCATACCGTCCCTTTTGCTAAAGATGATCGGTTTATAGTAGTGCCACGTAACCATAATGTAAAGCAACTTCTGACTTATTTAAACACCTTGCGGAGAATACCACTTGACAATATACTGGTGTACAGCACGGTAACGTGTTCCAGAATCCGTAAACACTTAACAGTAAGATGTTTTCCTCGTGGACAATGTGGAAACAGATTTTAAATTGATGTAGGAACGCCTACCTGCAACCTTTGCCTTGCACAGAGATAACACGTATTGGTAGTCAGCCATTAACAATGTAGTACACATTACTTACTTTTAGCAAAAGTTTTAGTTATCTGAAAATGACATCAGCTAAGGCCATCCCTCCTCCCCAAAAAAGAGCAGCACTACTGTAATGAAGGAGCATGACAAACACTGCCCCAACCTTAGAAATAACAAACGCACAATATTTTTGCACCGGCCACCCACCCCCCCAATATCACTGTTTAATGCGTCTTTCCTCTTTTACGTTCGCAAATGGCCTTATTAGCTGTCCTACCAAAAAAGAAAGCCATCCGTTAACAAAGTAAATGTTGCGTTAAGAACCACCTTTCACAGTGTAAATATAGTTTTTTTAAAAATTGCATACACTCCATGTACTCTATATTTCTCAGTAAAGGACATAGACGCAATAAGATTTGTCAGTAATAGTATAGATATGCAAAGCATTAATGTGTGCTATGGAAAAATAGGATTTCTGGTTATAAAAATCCGTTTTCAAGAGGGCCACCATCGAAAGGAAAGGCAGTTGTTCCATACATGGCCCCTCTTCGCTTTCCATGGCAGCAAGCAAAAAGCAAAACTACGTGTAGAGATGCAGAACCTGTACATAAACACACAGCGATTACAAAACAAAGTCCTTTTTCAAGATGGCCACCATAGAAAGGTAAAGCGGTTGTTACATACATTGCCCCTCTTCGCTTTCCATGACAGCCTCCAAAAAGCAACAGTACGTGCCGTGACGCAGAACCTGCAAATAAACATACATCGACGTACAACGTGGTACCTCACATTTCGAAATGATACACAGGATTCTAAAAGAAAACGTTAACATTTTATATTTTGTAAAGTACTTTTATTTAACAAACAACTGTCAGAGACCAACGGACTAATCCCATATCCAATTGAATTGTTGCAATGGTTCTAATGGAGACATTGAAAATGTTCATGCTGAGACACACACAGTTATTTTTGCATACACAAAGTATGCGTTGCTGTTAAAGCACCCGCTTTGTTTGCACAGGTATTCCTCAGACGGCGCCATTACCATTGCCTTACAACACCATAAATGATGTTATGTCAATCCTACTCGCTAGTTCCGCGTAGGGACAGAGGGGGCCTGGCCGGTCATCCCATAAGATTATAATGGACAGACAGCCGGTCACGAGCTGTTGCATCTGGCGTTGAAAGAAGCTGTCACTCGGCATCTGGAAATCATGGCACGCACAGTACGGCAACATGTACCTAGGCGGAAAACGTAAGAGAAAATCTGTGTCAATACCCAACCTTTAGGAAAAAATTCCAAAACAGACACAAAGATTGTGGAAAGTAGTACACAAATGGATGTCAATAAAAATGACATTTTAAAGAAATATTAGCGTTGACCATGGGTATATGTAGTGACACCCTACAAAAGCCAAAAAACAGCAGTCGCCGTAAGGGTTAAAAAAAGGGCAACTACACAGTAAGATGGTAATTCAGTTATGAAGGCAGCATGAATGGACAAGCAAGAAAAAAGTACATGTCTTCATGTTACACAAGACCAAAAGAACGTGCAAAGTAATACACAAAGCTATGTTGGGCAAGCATAACATTTGAAAGAAAAATAAATAACGATGAACAAGGGTGACTATAGTCATAGCCTTCAAACGCGAACAATGTGCACTCTCTGTTACTGGAGGAAAATTACAACTGCGCAAAAAGATAATACTTCAGTTACATTGTCACAATTAGTGTTTGGAAAAATAAAATTAAAACGCGGGCCGGTGTAGAGTCGTCAAAATTAAACTTACATCATCTTGACAGCCTCCATTGTTTTTGGCAAAGCTAGACAGAAAAGTGTTTGCATCAAAGAATCTTGGTGAACTGATATTTCATGTTTCTTACAAACGTTTTTAAAACAGAACCTTATCAAATGGTATTCTTTTCCAAGCTTTCATTCCTTGCACAGCTTTTGAAGTTTCCCTTTTGCTCAAGGTCAAAAAACAATAGCCCCTTATGGATTGACTTGGATGCGTGGGCCTACTTATCTCACAACCAAAAAAGCAAATCAACTGACCTTCACTCAGAAGACAAATACATTCTCACTTTGCAACAACATATGAGCATACAATGATGAGAACCGCTACTCCCATACGGCTCCAAAACCACTGTTTCCATCAAACACTCCAGGTGGCCGCCTCAGATTTGAAAACATAGGACGTCAGTCCGACTTCAATATTAATCTGAAAACATTACAACACAGACGCAGGTATTGGTCGCCGTATATTGAGCACCAACTTCCACTTTACCGTATGAAATTGGTGGCAAGAAAACAGCACTTTTTGAGTTTGTGCTGCCACATTGCATCCCAACCTAATTAAAGCTAACCTTCGGAAACAGTATTTCATAAGTATATCAAGTGCATTGGTGTTTTGTTTTGTATGTGTTACCGGTGATGTCCGTGTACACCAAAACATGAACAAAAGATGGCGGAGGCCGCGAAAAAATCTGATGCACTTCACGCTGCTCCACAACCAATCAGTGAAAGCGCCACATGTCTGCGGACATGACGCTACAGATTAGCCAATCAATTTCTTGTCCGCGGAGCGAACAGGGAAGTGTGACCGCGGAGTGGACATACATATCACACATTTTTGCAGACCTACTTTTTGATCGTTTTAAAGAAAACTACTGGATGGATTTACACCGTCCAGCGGTTTTGGATGTAGGCGTGCCCAAAGTTTTTCCCCCCATTCAGTCTATGGGAAAAAAGACGTTTGTGGCTGTGTAATGTACATATATATATATATATATTACATGGCCACGGTAGCGACCATGTAGCTATTGCTAAACCAGTAGGAAGAGCACTTTTTGGGCGGCTTATAACTTCGCTCCCCATGGACGAATCCTAATCAACCTTTGGAAAAAAAAAATATATGTCCCACTCCGAATTCTTCTGCAAAGTTTGGTGAGGTTTAGTCAAGGCGGAGCAAAGTTATAGGGGAGGTGCCAAAATTGTTTTTTTTCCCATACAGTGAAAGGAGAAAAAACTTTGTTCACGCCTGCAGCCCAAACCGCTGGATGGATTTACACCAAATTGGCGGCATGAGTGGCGGCTTGGTCCCGAAAGCGTGTTTCTGTAAATTTGGTGGAAATCTGTCTAGTAGTTTTTTTAAATGACCAAAAAGTAGGTCCCAAAAAATGTGTGATATCTATGTTCGCTCCACAGACACACTTCCCTGTTCGATCCGCGATTGGCTAGTGGGGCTACATCATGTCCGCGGAAAATCAATGTGTTCACTAATTGGTTGGAGTGTGGCATGAGGTGCGTCATATTTTCTCAATGCGCCTGCCATCTTGGATTCGCGGACATCGGCTGGTGTCTGTGGACATGGCTGTAAAAACATATTAAAAAACACAGCATTGCACTTGTCAAACTTATCAAATAATCTGTGGGGAGGTGAGGGGTGATGAGGATGGGATGGGATATGTCTGCAAGAAGCAAAAAAATGGGCGCTTTTCACTGCAAAAGTCCACGAACAGTTCGGATGTTCGCGAACAGTCCTGGGAAGTTTGCAGACACCTCAGCATTGCAGGGTTGGTGAAAAGCAGTCCCTACAAAAGGGGATGAAAGCCATAATATTCCCATTAGCATAACACAAAATGCAAATGGAAATGTTGGAAAATCTTATTGAGTCTGTACTTTACTGAGAAATATAAAGTAGATGAGTCTATACGTTTATTTAGTTCTATTTTTTAACTGTGAAAGGTGGTTCCTAAAGGAACATTTCTTTTGTTGTTTTTGGATGTATCTTTTTTTCGGCAGGAGAGCTAAGCACTGAAGGTGGGGAGGGAAATGAGGGAAGAGGCACCAAACACTAATATGGAGGGGCAGGTGGACAGAAAAAAATGTTGCACCTGTGTTATTTCTAAGGTAGGGGGCAGTGTTTCTCATGCTCCTTGATTACAGCAGTAGTAGTGGCTCTTGGGGAGGAGGGATGGCATTAGCTGATGCCATTTTAAGATAAATAGCAGTTTTGCTAAAAGTATGTTATGTACTGTGTACTAGATTGTTAATGGGTAATGAGTAGGAGTAGGTGTTGGAGCTTTGCAAGGGAAATTTTGAAGTTGAAAGTTCCTAGATCAGTAGAAAATGCAGTTCCGAACTGTCTGCGAAGCACAGATCTTATCATGAATTGCAGACGGGTTCTCGGACACGTCATCATGCCGCGTGCCACGTATGGTCATGTGGCACTGCCCGCAAGGTCCGCAATGAAGTCAGATGTTCGAAGACGTCTACGGATGCAAAACTAGTTGAAATAGTTGCAAAAAATGTATAGAAGTGTTAAAAATGATTATAGAAGGTGGGAAATGGCTAGGTTTTAAGGTGACACTTTGTAAATTGTACACAAATATTATTATATTGGGTAAGTATGATATTAGTAAGTTGTAGGAAAATGGCATGCACTGGTAAAAACCCATTCAATTCACTGAAAAAACGTTGTTAAAGGGACATTATGGTTAAGTTGGACTAATAAAAACCTATGAAATTCAATGAAAAAACTTTATTAAATGGACGTTATGGTTAAGTTGCACTAATAAAAACCTTTGAAATTCAACGAAAAAACTTTGTTAAAGGGACGTCATGGTTACAAGTAAAACTGAAAAACCCCAGAAATTCGCCAGTTATGGTAAGTTAAGAAACCAGGTTTATTGTAAGCTCTGACCATAAGCCAATGGTACAGCTCTTTGAGAGTGGTAGATGGGCATTGGGGTCCCCAAGGATTAGCAGGTGGGGCTTAGGCCTTCATATATACAATTTTGATGTGAGCTACCTGCCGGGGAAAAATAATTTGGTAGCAGATTGCCTTTCTAGGTTACCTGTGTAGAAGGGAGAAGGAGCGGTAACAGAGGAGGAAGAAGAATGTGTGGTGGCTGAGATGGAGGGTGCAGTGGGATGGGAGAAATGGCTTCAAGAAGAACTTTTGGATGATGACTTGAAGTTGATCAAGTAGTGGACAGTGGATGTCTGGCCAGATAAGGAAATTCTTGACAAAAGGTTTGAGGTGTGGTGGGAGGTCAGGGAAGAACTAAGTATTATTGAAGGGAAGCTGAGGAAGGGACAGTACTTAGTACCTCCGGAGACACTTAGAGTTGTTCTGGTGGAACTGGCGCATTAAGGGCATCCAGGTGATGGGGAAATGAGGAGAAAATTGAGACAAAGTTATTGGTGGGCAGATATGGATAGTATGGCAGAGAGGTGTTTAAAGGATTGTGCATCATGTCAGTCGAGTGATAAAAGTAGAGTGGTACGGGAGACATCCATGGTTCCCAACACGGTACCAGGCCAACCGTGGGTGAAAATGGCAGTAGATATTATGGGCCCTATTGGGGGTTTAGGTGATGGATTCAAATATTTGTTTGTGTTGGTGGACTATCACTCCAAGTGGGTGGAATGGGAAGGAGTCAGAGAGGTGACAGCCAAGGATTTTATTTTATTTTTAGAACGGATATTCCTCAAGGAAGGATGTCCAACTGAGTTGGACTCTGATAATGGAGTACAGTTTGTGTCGGAGGTGATGAAGACAATTTTGGTTAGCTATGGAATTACGCATACAAGGACGGCACTATACCATCCAAGAGCCAATGGATTGGTGGAAAGGGTCACTAGATATTTGAAGGGGGAATACAAATGGCAATGTGCACGGGTCAACCATGGAGGGAGGTGTTTAATCGTGTGACTTGGAGTTATGTGACCGTGCCACACTCGATTACGGGTGTTTCTCCTTTTCTCTCTCTCAAGGATAGAGAACCTGGGACAAGACTCTGCCCAGGGTGGTTAGGTCTGGCAAGATCAGTTGTGGTGAACAGAGAGGAGATAATGAGATTAATCAGACAAGGACAAGAAAGGAATAAAGAGTAGTTTGACCGTAGGGAAGGTGTTAAAACTCCTGACTGGAAGGTGGGAGAATCGGTGTATATTAAAAATCCCAGATCCACAAACAAGTGTGTTAAGAGTAGGTTTATTGGCCCTAAAGAATTGCTGTTGTGAGGAATGGTGTTGTTATTCTTGAGGATGGTGAGGTCTGTTCTAAGGGTAGATTAGCCAGGGCTACAGATGTTCAAGGTGTGGATTGGAAGAGCAAGCAAGTAAGGGATGGAGGTGTGAGAGAAGGGGGTCTGCAGAGAGAGTTGGGTGTGGCATCTGGTTTGAGTGATACAGTTGTATCTCAGAGAAAGAGAAGTACGAGGGAACCGGGATGGTTAGGTGATTATGTACATTAGTTATGACATATTGTATTCTTGTCCTATTTATTTATTTAAATTTAGATATTGGTTGTATTACAATTTGTGTGTTTGTTTTGTTGTTTTTTTGAGGGGTAAGATATGTAGTGATTTGTTGCTGTTTTGTTTGATGACTGTGGTGCTGCGTCCGTCCTGCGAGCTCCTTGTTATTATTGGACCGATTGACGTCGCGGGCAGAGGCAGACCATTAAATGAGCGGTGGAGGTGGCATAGGGCTCTGGGCGGGCCTGCATAATAAATAAACTAGAAAACTTACTTGAAGCCTCGGCCACATTTCTTCACTTAGCTTACCACAACTGGCGAATTTCTGGGGTTTTTCGATTTTACTTGTAACCATAACGTCCCTTTAACAAAGTTTTTTAATTGAAAAAAAAAATAATAATGTTAAAAAAAAAAAAAAAAAAATATATATATATATATATATATTATTATAGTGCAGTGGTTGCCACGCTAGAGTTAAGTTGAGCGTTGAGTTCCACAGGAAACCCGATAAATTAATTGCTAATAATGTTTAACTTGCATGACAGAGTTGGCTGAAAATTTACAAACAAAATCATAATCACGTGCCCCCCAGACTGAACATTTTGTGGATGACCCATTAAAGAAGGAACAAGTTATTAAGAAAGTAAAAAAAAACACTGTTTCGGCCTACTCCACATTCAATTTCCCATAGAGAAAAGTTCACATTTTTGCTCAAGAGCAAGAGCCAAAACTGCTGAACGGATTTGGACCAGATACAAAACAACTTGGGCATGAAGCCTTGATTTGATTTCCAGGAAGGGTCTGGGGTTATTCCGTCCAGTAGTTGTTAAAATATTTGATGGGGAAGGAGGTGCCCCCTTCTCCCAAAATATAGCTATATCATCCCATGGTGCCCTGAAAAATAGAGGCTGACACGATTTTCAGAAATGAAAAAGCAGCAATTCTCCCCAAAATTCTGTTGCTGAACACGTTTAACTTGCTGGATGGATATGGTGCACTAAAAAGGTTATTAAGAAAACAAAACACTAGTTTTACAGTTTTCAGCCCATTCATTTTCCCATCATAAACAGTGCAGTTTGTGAACAGCTGTAGCCCGAAAACGGGTGCGCAAATTTGGACCAAATAAGAAACAATTTGGGCACAAATCATTGACTTAATTTTGGTAAATCCAGACAATAGTTTTGAAAATAGTCAAAAGAGAGTGGAGTGCCCCCTGAGCCTGAAAACCTTTATATCGGTCCGGGTGCTTTGCAGCGGCTGAGAGAGGGTTATAACCTTTGACTTGCTAGATGGATTTGGAGGACATTTTCCAAAGAAACAGATTATCAAGAGCCCCACTAAACTGGACATTTTGGGAATAATTTGTTAAACTATTAAGAAGTTATTCAGAATACATAAAACGCTGTTTTCAGCCCACTCGTTATTCATTTTCCCACAGCGAAAAAAAGTAAACTTTTTGAGAGAGGCTAATATATTTTGTCTTGCTGGATGGATTTGGATGAAATACATTTAAACCTAAGGTTTCTCAAGGGTCCACCATACCTCGCGCCACCACCGTGCACTGCTAAGACTAACACCCAGGACATCAAAGATGACATCACATATCTGGGCCACTTGTTTTTGTTCACTGACAGTCAGAATATTAAAATTCATATGGTGCTATGTATCTAAAAGTTAACCTTGTCATATGTTTTTAAAGTATTTTCCTTAGGGTGTGGTCTCAGCTCATGGTGCACATAAACGGGCAATAAGCAGGACTCAAACACACAATTGATTTGATACATGAAGATAACATTTTATGTTAGTAACATTTTCTGATGATGCTGTTTCTTTCTTACTTTAGTTTCCGTGTATGTGCCTCTGATTTGTATGCATTGTGGTCTTCATATGCATTGTTTGTACTAGCACAAGTGTGTAGTAAGTCTTGAATTGTTAGCTAGTTATTACATGTTTAACATCACTGAAAACTCTGATGAGGAAGCATTCATTATTTTACTATCCGGCATTACAAGATTATACATATTGTACTTCGAAGGGATTGTGTCCTCCGACGTATTTCTCATCTTAGATATCTCCTTCCAGCTCTGCTGGCCTCGGAAAATTTTTTCTCTAGAGGGCGCTGCGCGTCGACGTCCTCCGAGTCGATTGTCCCTCAACAGCCGCCGTATCGACGTCGACGTCATCCTGCCTATAAAGGCAGCGCGCAGCGTCCGTTGCTCAGTTCCGTTTTTCCGCGCTTACTCCGTGCCTCGGAATACCGTTGCTCAGTTCTTAGTCAGATTAATCCTATTTACCTCGAGTCATTCGATCCGTACTCGATGGCTTCCTCGTCGGAACCGACAACTCCTCGATCCGGCTTCAAGAAATGTCGAGATTGTGGGAAAAAGATGTCGTTGACTGACCCGCACAGAGTTTGTCTGTGGTGTTTGGGAGCTGAACACCATTGTTCGGAATGCGAGGACTGTATGTCCATGACAGCTAAGGCCCTGAAGGAGCGTAGGGGGAAGCTGGAGAAAGGTAAGACTTTTAAAGCTTCTTCTTCTTCGTCGACGAAGTCGAGACATTCGTCTCCTCGTCACCATTCGCGCTCCAGGTCTCGGAGTGGGTCTCATCACTCCTCGAGGTCGAAGCACTCGAAGAGGAGACGTCGAAGATCCCCTTCTCAGTCTTCCTCTTCCTCTGTTTCGCCAAAAAGAATCCCTTGCCCCACGAAACATAGTTCCCGGGCTGAATGGGAGGAATTCCGCAAAAATATGATGAGCGTCTTCGAGAAAGCGGCCTCGACCCCCTCGAAGACTGCCGAGAGCGATGCTCTGGTCGAAAGAACCGAAGGTCAAAAACGCCGCGAGTCGCAGTACCCGGCGAAGGAAACCTCTCGAGCGCGTCTCGAACCCTCGAGTAGGACTATGACCTCCAAACCTTCCTCGAAGGTTCCGTCAACGCCGTCGACGAGGGTTCCGTCGATGTCGAGGTCGATGTCTTCGACGCCGTTGTCGAAGGGACCTTCGACACACGGGTCTGTCGACTCGACGCCAGCTTCGACACCGGTGTCGACGCCAAGAAAAGTCACGGTTACGACACACCCAGTGACTATCCCCAGGTCCTCGACGTCGATGGCTTCGAGATTGTCGAGTAGAATTCCAATTCTGTCGAGGTCTTCGAGGCCTCCGCCTTTGTTTTCGACGCCACGCTCGAAGCCTTCGACGTCGGCGTCGACGACATCGACCATTTCGAGGCCGATAATGACAAGTTCGGCACCCTCTGCCTTGGAAATGGGATTTACTCCCTTTATGAGTTCAGAACAATTGAGAACTATGTCCTCAATTTTGGAAGAGGGTGAATTGTCTGAACAGGAAGACACATTTGAGTTGCAGGGACCTGTAACCCCAATTAGAGAGGAATTTTCCTCTGAAGAGCGCAGGTTAAAGGATCTTCATGATTCCTTACATGAGGCAAGTGGGTTAGACACTTCCCCTGAGGTGGAGTTTGCTAAGCCAGACCCGGGGGAGCATGCTGAAACCCCCTATAGAGCCTTAATGGCCAGGATCACAGAGTTCATGGGGTGGTCTGCACCTTCACAATCTTTCCAACAAGATGACCTCACGGATATTCTTGACAAAGGCCCACAGGAGGATCCTGTGGTGCCTTTTCATAAAGCTCTTCAGAGAAAGATCATGACAAACTGGGAAACCCCAGATGTAGTACCAGCAGTAAATAAAAAACTGTCTACAAAGTACAGGGTATCTTCTACAGACCCAGAGTTTTTGTCTAAACACCCATCCCCAGAAAGTCTGGTGGTACAGGCAGCATCCTCTACCGATGTCAAGACGGCTTATCCTACCGTCCCACAGGACAGGGACGATAAAAAATATGATGCTATGGCAAAGAAAGTCTTTTCAGCATGTAGCATGGCGTTAAAATCTGTTAATGCTACTTGCACCCTTGCTAGGTTCAGCCATACACTTTGGGAGTGTGCTTCTACAGCGGCTGACTGCATCCCGGAGGGAGAAGAAAGGGATGCATTCCTGAATATTATACAGGACGGTAAAGACGCTATGTGTGAATCCCTCCAGACGGGCATTGATTCGGCTGACAGTATCAGCAGAGCAATGGCGGCAAGTACATCAACCAGGAGATTTGCTTGGTTGAGAAAGTCTGGTTTTGCCCCAGATGTGCAAGCCAGGCTCTTGAACATGCCATTCGATGGCTCTTCTTTGTTCGGGAAAAAGGCGGATGACAGTTTAGAAAAACTGCAAACATCAAAGGCAGCAGCAAAATCCCTAGGAGCTGCAATCCGTCAGACTCCTTTTCGTCCCACAGGAACCTCTGCGAGGGGCAAGTCCTTTCGCTTCTACTCCGCATTCGGAAGAGGTAGGGGACGACCGGCTCAAAGGGGACAAAGAAGAACTACCCGAGGTGGACGGGGTAGATATTCAAAAGCCGCAGCAACAGCAGGTACCTCTTTACCATCGGCATCTGCATCAGCCGCCCCAAAACCACTCTGAGGACTTCCCTCACAGGACACCTGTAGGAGGCAGGTTGACTCAACATCTGGCGGTATGGCAGGCTATCACGTCAGATGCTTGGGCATTGGAAACAGTTGCCCAAGGTTACTGCCTGCCTTTCCTACGTATACCTCAGAGTCATCCACCGGGGATCAGCTCTCAGAAAGCTCCAGATCCGCTCCTCTTGCAGGAAATTTGGGACCTGCTAGAGAAAGGTGCCATAGAACCGGTACCTGTAGCGGAGAGGAACAAGGGCTGGTACTCCCCTTACTTTCTCATTCCAAAGAAAGACGGAGGACTGAGACCCATCTTGGACTTGCGAGAATTGAACAAATTCCTCAGAAAAGACAAATTCAAGATGGTCACTCTTTCTCAGATCCTCCAGGCCCTTCAGTTCCAGGACTGGTTGGTATATCTGGACCTTCAGGACGCTTATTTCCATGTGCCTATCCATCTCAAACACAGGAAATACCTGAGGTTCGCAATTGGCAACTCTCACTATCAATTTCGAGTGCTGACATTTGGGCTGACCTCCGCCCCGAGGGTCTTCACCAAGTTAATGTCGGTAGTGGCTCTAAGGAGGGAAGGGATTCACGTCTACCCCTACCTGGACGATTGGTTGATCAGGGCTGTTTCTCCGGAACAAGCTCAGATCCAGCTAAATCACGTGTGCCACTTCCTTCACAGACTGGGCTTCTCCCTCAATTTAAAGAAATCACAAATGATACCATCGCAGAGACTCCAGTTCATAGGAGCAATCCTGGACACTTCCCTGGGAAAAGCCTCGCCACCAGAGGTGAGGGCTCAAGATATTCTACAGATGGTTACCAAGTTCCAACATGCCCAACGTCTCCCAGCCTTCGACTTTTTGAGGTTGCTAGGCCTCATGGCATCCTGCATTTTCCTAGTGCCAGAGGCTCGCCTGAGAATGAGATCCCTCCAGTGGGCACTGAGGACTCAGTGGTCACAATTCTCAGGGAGAATGACAGATCTTCTTCAGGTTCCCGGCAGGGTGGCTCGAGACCTTCAGTGGTGGGCCTGTCAGGAGAACATTCTGAAAGGAGAACAGTTTTGGCAACCCTGGCCGGAGATAACAGTAGTCACGGATGCCTCACTCACAGGGTGGGGAGCCCACGCCAACGACTTGACCATCAGCGGTCTTTGGTCTCCATCGGAGTCCAGACTACATATCAACCTGTTAGAGCTGAGAGCCATCAGACTTGCGCTGAAGGCGTTCCTGCCAGCTGTACAAGGGAAGAACGTCCTGATAATGACGGACAACACGGTGGCCATGCATTACCTCAACAAAAGAGGAGGCGTAGGATCACTACCCCTGTACAGAGAGGCGATGCAGCTCTGGTTTTGGGCAATCCAAGAAGGAATCTCTCTATCGGCAGTTCACCTAGCCGGAGAGAAGAACTTGACAGCGGACGCTCTGAGCAGGCAGAACACAGTCTCCCACGAGTGGGAGCTAGCTCAGGAAGTCCTTCAAGAGATCTTCGCCCTTTGGGGAACCCCTCAGGTAGATCTGTTCGCCACCAGCCTAAACAGGAAATGCGACCTGTTCTGCTCAAGGGAATTTCCCCCGAGAGGAGCTCTGGGAGACGCGTTCATAGTGGACTGGGAGTTTCCGCTTCTGTACGCGTTCCCACCGGTCCCTGTCATTCCTCAAATGATCAGGAGGTTGAGAAGATTCCGGAGAACCATGATCCTAATTGCCCCGGATTGGGCCAGGAGAACGTGGTACCCGGACCTTCTAGACTTGTCCATCTGCCCTCCAATTCGACTTCCACTCAGAGAGAACCTACTCTCACAGAAGGGAGGTCAGGTTCTCCATCCAGACAT
Organism: Ambystoma mexicanum; assembly: GCF_040938575.1. Lineage (NCBI taxonomy): Eukaryota > Metazoa > Chordata > Amphibia > Caudata > Ambystomatidae > Ambystoma > Ambystoma mexicanum. Next base: position 236,539,462 of record NC_090934.1, read on the forward strand.
CAAAACCCTCAACCTTCACGCTTGGCTTCTGAAAGGCTGAGGTACAAGGATTGGGACCTCCCTGATGATGTTATGGAAGTGTTGCTTTCGGCAAGGAGGCCAGCAACAAAGTCTTTATACCGCTGCCGTTGGAACAGATTTTGCAGCTGGTGTAGAGAACAGAATATCGACCCTTTTTCATGTGGTGTACACCAATGGTTTTGTCCTTCCTACTACATTTGGCAAATTCAGGCCTTCAAGTTGGCACCATTAAGGGCTATCTCGCAGCGCTATCCATCTTTAAGCGTACTGCGGAACAACCATCCTATTTCAAATTACCCTTGGTAATACAGTTTCTAAAGGGGTTAACCAATGTTTATCCCCCAAGACCATTCCAAATTCCCCTATGGGATTTAAACTTAGTACTAACTTTCCTGATGGGTACACCTTTCGAACCTCTCCATTCTTGTTCGTTAAGATTCCTTACCCTTAAAACTGTTTTATTAATAGCACTTACATCTTCTAGAAGGGTGAGCGAATTACAAGCTCTTTCTTGTAAACCCCCTCACACAATATTTCACAAAGACAAAGTTGTCCTGCAAGTGAAGCCTAATTTCCTCCCAAAGGTGGTTTCTGAATTCCATATCACTCAGAAGATTACCCTACCATCTTTCTATCCTCCTCCTCATCCGGGGAAAGAGGAAGAGAGGTTACACAGGCTAGACTCTAGGAGGGCTTTAAGTTTTCACATCAGTAGACTAGCCAGGATAAGACAGGCAGACCAGCTGTTTGTAGGTTACGCAGGTCACAAGCTGGGGTTACCAATAACTAAGCAGACCATTTCCAGATGGATCATTCTAGCCATTCTGGAATGTTATAAACTGGTAGGGAAAGAGCCCCCTCAAAACCTTAGGGCTCATTCGACCAGAGGTATTGCAGCTTCATCGGCCCTCAAAAGAGGCGTGCCGGTTAAAGACATATGTGCGGCCGCTACATGGTCGTCTGTCCATACCTTTACACGTTTTTACAATTTGGATTCCTCCTCCAGTCAAGAGACTAGGTTTGGAAGGGCTGTACTGCATTCTATTCATCAATAGAAGACAGTGTGAAGTCAGTACTCCCTCCTCCGATAATAGAATACTGCTATGGGAGCCTATCTAAGATGAGGAATACGTCGGAGGACACAATCCCTTCGAAGAACAAGTTACTTCTTACCTTGTAACGTTCTTTCGACGGGTTGTTCCTCCGACGTATTCCTCATCGACCCTCCCATCCATCCCCGCAGTTCTACTTCCCTTGTTGTTGCAGCTTACGCTCCTTCAGGGTGATTAGTTAGTCCAGAAAGTATTATTGTGGGCTACAAAACGGAACTGAGCAACGGACGCTGCGCGCGGCCTTTATAGGCAGGATGACGTCGACGTCGATACGGCGGCTGTCGAGGGACATCGACTCGGAGGACGTCGACGCGCAGCGCCCTCTAGAGAAAAATTTTTCCGAGGCCAGCAGAGCTGGAAGGAGATATCTAAGATGAGGAATACGTCGGAGGAACATCCCGTCGAAAGAACGTTACAAGGTAAGAAGTAACTTGTTCTTCTATGGTGCCTGCTGCAGCCATTGCCTATGTTTATGTTTGATGAGGTTCCGGTATTAACAACACATCAATCCAATGTTGTTTAGATGAGTACATTCTTTAATAGATTAAGTAGTTCATGATAGGTCTCCCGATTACCCCTGACATCTTGTTAATAACATTATAAACATAACCCCTTGTGGGGACTTTTCATCAAAATTAATTTCACATATGATGTCATCAGTGATGTCATCAATGCCATTTGTGATGTCATCTTTGATGTCCTGGGTGTTAGTCTTAGCAGTGCACGGTGGTGGCGCGAGTTATGGTTGCTTAGCTTACCATAACTGTCGAATTTCTAAGGTTTTTCGGTTTTAATTGTAGCCATAACCTCTCTTTAACAATGTTTTTTCATTGAATTTCATAGGTTTTTATTAGTCCAACTTAGCCACAACGTCCCTTTAACAAAGTGTTGTCAGTGAATTGTCTAGGTTTTTATTAGTGTAACTTAACCATAATGCCCCTTTACCGTAATATTTTTCAGTGTATTTCATGGGTTTTTACCAGTGCATGCTATTTTCCTACACCTACTAATATCATACTAACCCCAATATAGCAACATTTGTGTCCAATTTACAGTTTTTGAAACTTTTTCCACAGTGTTTGCATCCGTCGACGTCCGCGAACGTCTGACGTCATCACAGACTTTCCGGACATTACCACGTGACCATGCACTTGCGTGCAGCATGATGATGTATCCACGGACGCATTCGCATTTCGCGATCGGGTCTGTGCTTCGAGGACAGTTCGGAACTGCATTTTATACTGATCTAGGAACTTTCAAGCTTTCTTACTCATTATCCATTAGCAATCTAGTACAAAGCACATACATGGGAAGAATATTAACAAAACTGCTATTTATTTTAAAAATGGCATCAGCTATTGCCATGCCTCTTCCTCAAGAGCCACAACCACCACCAGTTGGAGGACGTACACAGCAAAAACAGCGCAGTACTTCCAAAGACAATGAAGAGGACCAAGAAGATGAGATGGAGGAAGTTCCTACCTCTAGCACTCAGAGAGAATCATGGTTGTGGCAGTTCTTTACCACTGTTGGGAATGTACCAAAGGCTAAAGCTACAAAAGTGAAATGCACTGAGCGCAACTTTGTACTCAGTCGCAGACTACCTGGACATTACTCCTACGGGACCACCTCTATGCGCCGCCACACCAAATCCAACCACTGCAATGCTCTCAGAAAGGTTGTTCCTTTCTTAGCAAGTAGTAGGCTGTCTTCCTCCACATCATCTTCCTCAACCAATACTGTAACCACACGGCCTACGTCTATGGGACACAAAATCCCACCAGCTATCTTGCAAGCAATAAAAGAGGCTGTTGATCCATATCTTTCGAAGACAACAGTCCTCTGTATATACTGCAACATACCACTCTGCAGGGGGAAGCAATTGTGAAGTGCATTTGAAACTGTAATCAAGGAGCACGAGAAACATTGCCCCCTACCTACCTTAGAAGTAACACAAGTAACACACATGCAACATCTTCCCCTGTCCCCTGTCCACCTGCCCCTCCATATTAGTGCTTGGTGCCGCTTCCCTCATTTCCCTCCCCACATTACGTTCTACCCTACATAAAAAAACAAAAGAAAGGTTCCTTTAGGAACCAACTCTCACAGTTAAAAAATAGAACTAAAAATAAAAATCTTACAGACTCCATCTACTTTACATTTCCCAGTAAAATACACAGACTGAATAAGATGTTCCAACATTTCCATTAGCATTTTGTATCAGGCTAATGGGAATAATGTGGCGTCCATTCCCCGTTCCAGGCACTGGAACGGTCCGGCAGCCCAAGTTATTGGCCCAAGCGAAGTGTGTCTGTGTGCGCCGTGATGCCTGTGGGCTTTGGTGGGTTATGAATAAATAACGAGGGCTCCGGATCGTTATCCCCCATTCCAACCCCTCTAATGGGGGATGAAGGCCATTAGCACCCCTGGTTCCCAAAGCAGGAACCCGGGGTGCTAAAAAAATGACTTTTCTTCCTATACCAGGATGCCTGCGGCATCCCGCTGTAGGAAGGAAAACCCTTTTCCAAGATTGCCACCAAGGAAAGGGAAGGCGGGACTCCGTATAGAGCCACTCTTCCCTTTCCATGGCAGCCTGCAGAAGGCGAAGAGAGAACCCTATGACCATATTACCACAAGCACATTGTTTTCCCTTTCAAACCTATGCCACTTTCAAATAACTTTACCACATAGCCGGTCTCAGGTGGACATGGCCACTTTAACCCCATTTGTGTCCCTCGTGGTCATGGCCAGGAGCCAGATTGTCCGGGTCATGACCTTTTGCCATGACCCGGACAATCTGGCCACTGCCCATGGCAACAGGCTATACCTCAGTCACCAAAGGTATATTACTATTTTTTGTACCTACATTATGACACTTAAAGAAAACACAGGCACATTTGAAAACCATGCTTTAAGGTCCTTGCCAATGCCCCTTACACGAGTTTGCTTGAAATCCACCCATGTTTTATTTTTTCAAAAGTGTCAAAATGTGTGTACATACAATAGTCATATAATTTAGCCCCCACTTGACAAAATCCATTCAGACTTTACACAAACATTCGAAGTTGGGTCTATAAACTTTCTGAAATGTTTTGTCCACATTCATCAAATGGCAACAAAGTTATAAGCCATCTAAAAATGTTGAGAACACCCTGTAATTTAGCCCCCTCTTGACAATATCCCACCAAACTTTACATCGGATGCCTGTCCGGGGACCGAACAGGGAAGTGAGTTCCGGACCCAACCAAGATATCACAAATTTTTTTTACCTACTTTTGTTTTTTTTTAAAAGAAATTACTGGATGGATTTGCACAAAATTAACAAAGGCACACCACCGCTCCTGCCACAAATTTGGTTAAAATCTGTCCAGCGGTTTGGGCTGTAGGCATTGAAGGCAAGCGTCCCCAAACAGCACGATCCTCCCCGCAATGAGAGACAATGAAGGACTCTCCCAAAATGGGAATAAGGCCAAGACAGAGTGCGGGTGAGGGTAAATGGGAGTTTATCAATCAGAATAGGGCATGCAAAGGACTCTGCAAACTCCAAGAGCGCTCTGTCTGACAATAGCAAAGACAGGCGTATATATTTACAAAAGACGTCATAAAAACCTACACACTATAGGGGGCACAAGTTCAATGGGATTGGGTGGCGACGACTAACTATAGGTGCTGCTGCGATGCGGTTGGCTTCGGCTGGAAGACGTCACTGGTCAGCCTCGTGGGTTGGGCTGGGCCTGGCAGGGTGGCGGAGTTCATCCAGGCGGTGTTGTGGGGCCATCGCGGCCTGTGGCAGAGACGAATGTCTTTTCCTGACTTATTAGCCCTATGCCATGCACACCGCAGTCACTCAGGCATTTTGATATTATCTTCTTTAGTAAATCTTTCAATAGGTTATACAACAGGTTAATGCAACACAGGAGGAATGTACCTTGTGAGGGGTCTGGAGGTAATACGTCAGGACATGGTTACCAGTGTCCTGTTGACCGGGGCCATAGGTCGAGGGGCTAAGCTTCGGGGCCTAGGACGGGCGGTACATGTCTTTCTGCCTTGTTAGAAGTTGTTATGGATGTTCCGCTGTGGGTTGTCAAAGTGTTGGGTGTCCTGATTGCACAGGGCCATAAGTCTGAGATGGTCCGGTGGGTTGTGAGGTTTACGAGGGGGCGCGTGTGTTCAGGCAGAGGTTTACTGCTGTGCTGTAAATAATGCAGGTGGCGGGTGGTGGCCTTGGGTGCTACAGAGGGGGTTACAAGTCTTTCAAGCGGCTCCAGTCTAGTTGGGGGAGGTAACGCAGCGCGGCACGGTCTCTGCTCTCATGCCTTGGCAGCCTTCGCAGGGTGGGAGGGGGAATGGCCTTGCGCGTATTTCACAAAGGTATCTCACTCGTGTGTTGCCGATTTAGGTAAAAACATCACAAACATTTGAACACTCTATAATACTTATTCAAAACAAATACAAAACATGCATTTAACCTTTGCTGGATGTGTCTCGATTATACCCAGCCTGAGCACCTTATTTGTACATTATGTTTTAACAAGTACAGTATTTAGTTATATGCATATATATTTGCAGTAAGTGAGGTAGAGTTAGGATTGGTGGAGAACATAGAAAGTAACCCGCCAATTGTTCGTAACTGTGGTGGTACATGTGGGGCCTAGACATGCACACATGACATGTGCCTTTCCGTGCATCCTTCACATGGGCCCTCTGTATGGTTACATTAGTTTTCTTGTGTTCTCTAGCAGCATTAGTTCAGTTATGGCGCGAGCCCATGGGGTGTAAGTTTTCCAGTCATACACGTAACAAACAGATTCCTGGTGCGTTCCTTTATTATTGGTACCCAACTGCAACGGTATAGGCTCACCATCGCTTATATCATGGGAGCATGATTTCTTGTAATTATACATCTTACAGGTTTTTGTAATATAAGAGATTTTATGGAAGAAAAGCATCCCTTGCAAGTAGTCTCAACATTAATATACAAAGATTGTCTGTCATCTAACGACCATTTTACTGTTATTTTCATTTGCCTAGGCCTGTTGGCCGGGTCATGCTGGGAGCGATGATACTGCGGGAGGTGAACTGTTACAATGTTAGTGTATTACACTAGCTCATGTCCGTCTTGTTCGTGGGAACGTGCTCGCAGCGGATCTGCCAGGGTGCTGCGGCAACAAGGATGACTGAAACCCTCCAAGGGTGGGGGCCGCGCTACAGTGCGCTGAGCTCACACCATCTTTTCCAGACAAAATGGTTTCTGGGCCTAGCTAAATTTTAATATATGTGGGCAGTTAATACGTGCGGGCAATGTCTCCAGTGGTTGAACCCTCCACCACCTGGGCCCGGGTGGCATGAGGGGACGCCCAAAAGAGCCATAGTCCTCACCTGGGGAGAAAGCGTAGGCGAGGGGGGGTCTTCTTGGACCAGTCCTCCCCTACATTTCCCCCCTTTCGTTACTAAAGTAACAAATTCTTTAAATCTTCTATCCTCCTGCATTCTGCCTCGTCCATCACCGCCTCATCCCATGCTGGAGTTCCTTTGATGGGCATCCATGCTCTGCACACCCCCCTTAAGCTCTCACCTCTCCGGGCGTATTCATCTGGGGTACACATTAGATATATGCACCCACCATCTCCTTCCAAATCTACCCAGACTTCCTCGTACCATTCTAGTATACGGGGCTCTTTAATGGTGGTGTGCCACAACTTATCTACAATATCTTTATCGTGGTATATAGGCACCAGTTGATACCTGGGTGAGTTATCTATCCCTGTTTGCACTTGTGCTTCTTGCATCGTCTTTATTGCACCATGTGAGTTGCCCATTGTCACCATCATCATTGCACCACTTGGTACTGCGTTAGCACAAACTCGAAGACCCACCTGGCACAGGCAAAAAAGTAGAAGGAGGAACACAACAGCTGGTATTAAAAATTTCACAGTCGTTCCAAGCCATGAGGGAACCCAGGAGAAGATGTTGTCGAACCATGTACTTGCTTCTGCTCCACCTTCCATTTTCATTTTTTCTCCTAGGTTGTGGACTGCTTCGATCACATGGGACAGGGAGCCATTCTCTGCGTCTTCAGAAGGTACGAGAGTGCAACAGGCACTTCCTATTTTTCGGCAAACACCACCGTCCATCGCCGTCAACAGGTCCAGGACATACCTGTTTTGCATGGTCATTAGTCGTAAAGCTCTTAGTTCCACTTTGATTATATTGAATCCTTCTTCAGTGTCATTTGCCAGCTGAATCAATTCCCAGCGTGTTATCTGGAGCCATTTTGCGTTTGCCCTTGCTTGGACACTTGAGACGAGTGAGGCAAAAAATGTTTCTGCTGAGCTGAATAATCGATACTTGTCTGGGATCTGAGCCAATAGTTCTGACGATGCCTTTGATATGTAATTTGATGCTCGTCTGTTGCGGGTCAGCACTTCTCCCTTGCTTCCAGAAGACAGGACATATAGTTGTGTCTCTGCAGTTGGTTGAGCCACACTCTGCATGCGTTCCTGCGTCCCATCGACGTGGCTTTCTGGTATCACCATTAGGGCTGAGTGCAGAGTGGCCATTGAGCAGCTGCCACTCCATGACTGGGGGAGGTGTAGGTATGCCTGTTTGCCGCACACCCAGTACGTGTCCATCAGGGCCGCTGTCCCTTTCCTTAGGTCTGGGATGGTGAGATTCTTGTTGCAGTTCTTGTTTGTCCCCATGGGGGTTCTCCCGTCTCCTTTAAAGCACAGTTTATAGTCCATTTCGCTCTGCAGTTTGAACGGCTTTTCAATGGCAGTTACCCAAGTTAGTTTTGAAATGTGTTCTCTCCATACTGGTGTACATGTTTCCTCTATCCACTGCAATTTATCCGGTGCCACACCTCTTAGTGCTTCCGCTTTGCACAGTACTTCTTCATCCTTCCGCTTGTTGTCAGAAAAAAGTGTCCCTTTTATCACAAAAAATGGTTCTTTCAAACATACCACTCCTGCCGTTTTTGGGTAACACGTTTTCTCGTTCTGCAGCATTTGAAAAGTTACTTCGTGTGCCTGGAAGGTGTTCTTAATCCTGCACAGCGTGAGATGAAGGAGACATTGGGCATCCACAATAGGCAACTCTTTGGGTAACAACACTTTGGGTGTGCCTGATGCATGGGGGATGAGGGAACAGACATAACAGCTCTCGTTTGTTGTCTGTTTAGCTGTAGCACTCATGTCTGCATACCACTTATTTGTTTGATGGGGGTGTCGTGGGTCTTCCATCTTATCTAGACCTAGTCCATAGTATTCATCATACTTCCTCCTCCCTGCTTCTCTCTTTCGTCTGTTGTTCTTGTTACTCATGTACTTCCCAACCCCCTGGGCAGTGGACAAACTAGACCCCCCTTTCTCATTTCCGCCCCCCATGGCCCATTCATCATATAATATTTTGTGCATTGCTAGTAGCTTTTCGTCTTCTTTCCTGACATTATCTGGCAGATTGTTTTTTGGGATGGGGGCAAGCTGGCTGGTGGGGGTGTTATACAACCATGATATGGCAGACGGGTTTCGGTCATTGAGACTGTGGGCATTGTAATTGGATACCCCTGGTGGAGACACTGTGTTGCTCTGCATTCCACCTTGTGGCTTTTCTCTTTGTGAGGTCACAACACTGGATGGTGTGGTATGATACCCCCACACAAGTTTAGTTCCGTCCCATATCAAAAAATCACCTTCCCTGGAATTGGCACCTGCAGTTGCATTGGGCCCGGTGGTACTGTTAATTGGTCCAGTAGTGTTGTTACTCCCTCCCCCCTCGTACATCTCGATAGAGATGAACGCTATAAACCAATATGTAACCAAGCCAAACATTATCATAAAAAACAATGTAATGCATACTGATAATCCACACTCATACGAATATCTATATCTCTCATATACTAATTCTCTCATTCTACTAATTCTATCCGTTGCAGGCTGCCCGTTAGATGCCATGGAAGCTCCTGTTTGAGATATAAAAGTGCATTAAGTGCATGCATGTAAACGTTTTGCTGGCACCATCTGTGCCAATACATTTGACGGGGAATGGAAGCGGGTGGGGATGCGGGGGAGGGGTATTCACAGACAAGGGTACATAAGAGCTATAATATTGTATTTCATCAATTACATACCATTCAACAAGATAATAAAAAAAAGTACACACACATATGTATTTTTTTTTTTTTTTTTTTGAAATATCTTTGTCAGTTATTATTACATTCTGGTCCAGTGCTGACACACACACACACGCAAGTTGATATTTAGACATCCTACTTATCTGCATCATTTGCTGTTGTCTGTGCCTCCTCATCTATCTCCTCTTGTACATTGCTGTATGCTTTTCGTACGTCGGTCAAATGCACCCAGTACCTCAAGCCCTTCACCTTCACCGCCGTAGGTGTGCAGAATATTACTTCGTATGGGCCATGGAATCGTGGTGCATTCCACCGACGCACAAAGCTTCTAACATAAATTGAGTCACCTGGCATCAGCTGTAGCTGTTGCTCGGGCTCCGTGACAGATCCTGTTACGTTTCCCTCTTCTCTAGTGAAGGGTGGGGAGAGTTGTTTTGATATGGCGCGCGCTGCTCTTGTCAATTTTCGTAAATAGTCTGTAAATTCTTCTCCCAATATTGCGGCACTTCTGTGAGCATCTGAGTGTTCGCGCAGTGGAGAGTGTGCTGTGTTCATTCTCCTCCCAGTCACGATTTCGTGTGGGGACAAATGGTGGTCTTTGCTTGGCTGATTTCTTAATTCAAATAGCGCTAGGGGTAGACAGTAAATCCAATTTTTCTTCAATGAGAAGCATAGTTTTGATAACCTGCCCTTTAACAGGCCGTTCATCTTTTCCACTACGCCATTACTTTGGGGATGATAAATCGAACACAATTTATGTTTTATACCCAGTAATGTGGTCACTTCCTTGAAAAGTTCATTCACAAAGTGAGAGCCGTTGTCTGAGCGAATCACGTCACAAATTCCCCAGCGCGGGAACACTTCCCTTACTAGGAACTTGGCAGCGCTTTTGGCATCAGGTCGCGCACATGGTCCCGCTTCCACCCACCTTGAAAATGGGCACACAACCACGATCATGTACCGCGCGCCATTACACCTTTCCCCCATGTCTGCATAATCTATATGCAGTTCTCTGAAGGGGCCAATGGGTTTTGGAATTGTTCCCCGGAGTGTGCGTAATGTCATTCCTGAGTTGTATATTTGGCATGTTGTACATTCCAGTGCTAATCGAGACACATGCTCCTGGAGACAGGGCACAAACCATTCTTCCTGTATTTCTGCTGCGATGTGTTGTTTGGTATTATGTGCAGGGAAGTGTAGCTGTTGAAATGCTACTTCTAGTAACTGTAGTGGCATTACCACTTTCCCTGAGTTATTTTGCCGCCATAATAGGTCTGTTCCTGATTGGCTGCATCCCCGTTTTGTCCACGTTAGTTTTTCTTCTGCACTAGCTCCTTCCTGCAATTCTAGTATTTGTGATAAGGACATCATGTTGTACCCTTCTGACAGTTCTTCGGTTATTGTGTTCTTTATCATGAACTCACCTGTGTCGTATTTCTGAAAATAGGAAGCCTCCTTGGCGGCAGCGTCTGCTGCCGCGTTCCCTAAAGACACAACGTCTGTGTTGGATGTATGGGCCTGGCACTTCACTATTGCTACAGCAGTAGGGTTTTGTAGGGCCTCAATTAATTCTTTTAACAATTCTGCATGCTGCACTGGTGTTCCGTCTGCCCTTCTGAATCCCCTACGGCCCCATCTTGCTAGACCTCCATGTACTGTTGTCGTCATGTAAGCTGAGTCTGTGTATATTGTTACTGCACAGCCCTTTGCTGCGTGTAGTGCTTCTATGAGCGCAATCAGTTCTGCTGCCTGTGCAGAGTAATGCGACGGGAGGCGGTACTGTACTAGTGTTTCAAACTCACCTTCCTCTAATCTCACTACCGCCATGCCAACGTGTTTTTCTCCCGTGTTCATGTCAATTGATGCCGACCCATCCACAAAGTACACTTCCCCCTCGCTGAGAGCGTTTTCACACACCACTGTGTCCTCCCCTCCTTCTCCTGTGTGGGTTGTGCAGTCGTGATTTTGCATATCCTCTAGTGTGCACGCCTCTGTAATGAATGTGGCGGGGTTCACGGTTTTACATCTCACTATGTGGATGTTGGCGCTGGACAATATAATCTCGTATGCTGTTGCCCGCTGTGTGGTCAGTGTGCTTTTTGATCTTTCAAGTATTGCAAATAATGAGTGTTCCACAAACAATGTCACAGGGCACCCCATTACTATTGTGGCACTTTTCTCAATCGCGAATGCGGCTGCTGCGAGCGATTGTTCGCACGCGAAATGACCCTGCATCACGGCATCCAAAGTACCACTATAGTACGCCAGGGGCTTGTGTCCTAAGGATGTTTTTTGTGTCAGTACTGCTGTCATAAGTGTTCCTTTGCAATGGGAAAATAGGTAAAATTCGCGTCCATAATCAGGGTTTGCCAGTACTGGAGCGCTTGAAATTAACTCTTTCAGTGATTGAAACGATATGCTCATTTCTTCTGACCATTTTATTTTTTCACTTTCCTGTTGTGCTTCTTTGAGTGCTTGTAGGAGGGGCCTGGTGTATGCTGCATAATCTAGTATCCATGCTCGGCAATAATTGCACATCCCCAAAAATGTCTGCATATCTTTCACTGTCGCGGGCTCTCCTACTGACCTTATTGCCTCCACCCTGTCAGGAATTATTCTCTTTCCGTCTTTTGATATGAGCTGTCCCAGGTATAGGACCTCAGTCAGGCAATACTGTAGCTTCTCCTTGTCTACCTTGTATCCTTTGTTGGCTAGTAAAGTCAGGAGCGTTGTTGAATCTTTTCTACATGTTGCTTCGTCTTGTGCACACACCAATAAATCATCCACGTACTGAATAATCGTACTCTCTACTGATAGGTTTCCCAAGTCTTCATGCAATATGCGGTTGAATATGCTCGGGCTCTCACAGTATCCCTGTGGCAGTCTGCAGTGTTCATATCTTTTTCCCCCCAGTGTGAACGCTGTAAGATATCTACTCTCTTCAGCCAGGGGTATTGAGAAAAATGCGTTTTTCAAGTCCACTACTGTGAAATGTGATGCTGTTTTTGGGATACTGCATAGTATTGATGCAGGGTTCGGGACTAGAGGGAACTCTTTCTGGATTACATCATTGAGGGGGCGTAAGTCCTGTATCATCCTCCAAGATCCCCCTTTCGCTTTTTTAATTGGATAAATACATGTGTTACATGGGGAGTTTGAAGGCACTATTATCCCTTGTACTAGTAGTGCATTTATCGTTTCTTTTATCCCTTCTTCAGCCTCACGGGACAACGGATATTGTTTGACTCGGGGTAAGATAGCTCCTTGTTTTAGTTTTATTATCACAGGTTGTACTCCATGCAACAGCCCTACATCATGGGGGCCTGTTGTCCATAAATTGTTTGGTACTAGCCTCATGTCGTCATCCAAAAATGACGGCGGTGTTCCTACCACTGCCATCAGTTGGACGGGGATCTCTCTGGCTTGGATCAAAATGTCACAGGGCATCGCTATTTCCATTACTATCTCACCATCTGTTTCTGTGTCTGAAAAGAGATCCTCATCTGTTACCTCGCGTAGGGCGAGGTTGGCGTTTGTACACAGCACTGTGCGCCACTCACATCCTTCTCTGTCCATTCCAATCACAGCGATCCGTTTCGTTGATACCTGCACAGCGTGCAAATCCAACGACACCACTGATCCTGGTGCTGCGTTTGGACACACGATGGGGCGGAAGAGGAACTCTGCTGGAATCCTCCAATCCATGCTTTTTAGCTCTGGAACTATAAGGGCCAAAGTCTTTAGCCCTTCAATAAACATCTCTTCATTCTGTGGCAGCCCTCATATTTCCTGTGTGGTTGTGTAGGCTTGCACTACCAACATTGCACGCAAGGGGCATATCCCGGGTGTAGAACACACTATTCCTCCTTCGGTAAATGATATGGTCATGTTAAGTTTACTCATAAGGTCCCTCCCTAGCAAATTTATCGGGGACTGTTCATAATACAGTAAGGGTGCCTTTACAGTCTTGCCCCCCACTGTTACATCCAAAACTTCTGTGTAAGGAACTTCAATTACAGCCCCAGAGAACCCCTGCGTCTCTAACTTCCTGTTAGATAATGGGAACCGGCCCTCCCTGACACATGATTTCTCCGCTCCCGAATCAACCATGAATACAAATTGCCTGTCTCCTATCTGCGCCCCTACCAATGGTTCCTCTGCTGCACTGTAGGTGGTAGATAGAACTGGACACGCAAGTGTTCTCTGTGGGCTGTCCTATGCGGGGTGTCTCATCGCCCCCCCTTCATTGAATATGTTACCTGAGACCACTGACATGCCGTTGTAAGGTGCTGGTGCAGGGGCCCCGTTTGCTGCTGTCGCGAAAGGGTTGCCTGGTGTATATTGCATACTGTCATTGTTAGGCATGTTTTGTGGGTGGTTCTGTGTTCTATACTGGGGTCCCTGTTGCTGGCCGGCATTACCTTGGCTTGGGTTTCTTAGTTGTTGTTGTCCCATTGGGAGGCCATATGGGCTTCCCGGGTGGGGATGGCCATATTGTTCTACCTCTTGGAACCCGTTATTGGGTCTGCTTCTGCACTCTCTAGAATAGTGCCCCCATCGCCCGCAGTTCCAGCAACTTCCTTGTGCACCTCTAGGGCCCTGCCATCCATTTCCTCCCATTCCCCCATACCCCGTTCCTCCTCCTCTTCGGCCCCTGTACCCACCTCGTCCCCCTCGAGGGGTCCACTCTTGCCACTGCGGACCTCCACCTTGCTCTTGCTCATTCCACTGCCGCTGTCCTGCTCCCGCCCAATTAGCTGCCATCCTTCCCTGTATTGTTATCAGCCCCTCCTCCTCATCTTCTCCCTCCCTGCTGTGTGGGAGTGCGGCTACTGCCGCTGCAACCTTCACCAATTTTGTCTGTACTAACTTTGCTTCGTCTGCCAATCTTTTCTGAGCTACCTCCCTCTCCCTTTCCTTTATTCGTTTACAATGGTGTACTATTATGCTCTGAATTTCTGGCCATCCCTTTGCTTCAATACCTGCTATCTTGTCGAGCGCTTTCTGCACTTCCTTTGGGAGCCCTCTTTTTATAATGAAGTAAAATAAAGAGGTTGATTGATACCAAGGCGTGCCCGTCTCCGCTCTCCACATCTCTTGGACCCGAAAAATGTAATCCATAGCCTCCTCCCCTTCATTCATTGTACACTGCATCACGGACTGTAAGTCAGGTGTATCTGGAAATGTTTCGCGTAAGGCGTCCCACACCCTAGCCCGCACTGTGTTGAAGGAGGCCCCATCATGGCGGTCACAATCTAACGTAACTCCTGGGAAACCGGCTTTAACCCATACTCTTTCAGCCTGATCGCCCACCGCTGATACGAGCAGACTTTTCACATCTCCTACAGCTAGGGGTACCCCAGCAGTATGTTTTTCAAAGGCGTATATCCACTTACTTGCCCCTCCTGATAACGGGGGCAATAGCTTTAATAAGTTGGCTTTGTCCATTTGTGCCCATGGGATATAGTTAGGTCTCCCTCCTCCTCTGTGTATCAACGGAAGCTGTAGCTTTCCTTTCTGTATGGCACCCGGACCCGATTTGGATGCTGATGTTTCTAGTGATGCCATTTTTCCCACTCTGTTCCTCAGTCGTCCCGACCACTCATCGTCCAGTGTTCTCACTGAACATGTGCCATCCCCTTCTTCGCTTCCCCCTCCCATAGCCATGCTCAACCTGTCACTTTCTTCTAACTCGTCCCTTATGTCGCATAGTAATTCCTCTCTATCCCCCATAGGCCTTTCATCATTGTCAGTATCTCCCTCACGTGTCTCTATTTCAATTATTCGTGTTGGTTCTTCCTCAATTCTGAACAGTATCTCACCTTTCTTCCACCCCTCTTCTGGTCTTCTTGTCTCGCCTGGCGCTCTAGACGTGCGCCCTGATCTAGTCGCATTAAGTGCTGTTTGTCCGCACATGTCTTTTATCCTTGAGAGCTCATCTTTCGCTATTGAGAGTCTTGACTGTAAATCATCTGTGAGTTTCTCTATGTCCAACCTTTGTGTACTCGCCTGGCCCCGCTCCCCTGTACTTTCATATGGTGGGGGTGCAGTGGGCCGGTGGGGTGTAGGGGTTGTCGGGGGAGGCAAATACGTCGGATCACTGTATCCTTCTGCGGGTACAGGCTTTTTTAATATCGGGTACAAACTTATTACCTCTACTGGTGGCGCTACACTTGACAATTCTTTGATATCTTTCTGTATCATCAGTGGATTGTCTGTAATGGATGGGAGATCAGGATTTACTACTGGTGCTTTAGGCGGTGGTATCTCTTCAAATAACCTCCAAAGATCTAATATTTCCCTTCTATTTTGCAGCTGTTTTCCTTTGTACTTCAAGAAAATGCATGTGACCACCATATCCAGAACGCTTTTATCAAATGACCCTCCCTCTGGCCATATCTGGGGTAACCCCTCTCCCTTTAACTCAGTTACCCATTGGTCGTGATATTTTTTAATCCGCTCTGCGTACCCTGGGAGATTCTTACAAATATGTGATAAGGGTGTTTCAGCCCCCATCTCTGTGCCCTCCTAGTGCTTATGTGTCTCTGTGTGTCTGCAACTCCAATGGTAATGTAGTATCAATATTATTTTTCGTATTCTACTTCACATTCAATGTTATGCTCAGTTGGGCTCTCCCTCCCTCGACTGCACAATACGAAACTGACTGTACACAGTTTCTACTTTGTTCTCTTTGGAGGACACATACAAGAGCAACCCATCATTTATTTTGACAATATCAAACCCGGAAATCAAAAGGCACCCACTCACGTCACTGTATCACCGTTGCCTTCAAAAATGTTTTATCCGGTCACACTTACCATGACCATTTGACAATTATACATTTATAGCTGTTTTACACATTCGCAACCTCAAATTGTCCCCTGACACATACGAGGTGCACACACCTCTTGGTAACACTCAGTACACCATTCACGCTGCCCTCCCTTTCCTCCCTAGCCGGCTGTCCCTGTCTGTCTTACTTAGATAGATGAATGCGCATATGCATATATTTATATGTTTTTAACCTGCTCTCCCCCTTCTAGTAGGCCCCCTTTTCTCTTACTTTCTTCCCAAGTTCGTGCTAATCTTGGTTTTTATTCTCCCCCTACCCCTAAAGAAAAAGAAAAGAAAGAAGTAATAGCGATCACTAATATATTCTCAGTGCCCCCTTTTGCTGAACACTTTTATCTTATATTTCACTTCGTCATATATTCCCAGTACTAGTCAATATAGCACTATGCGGCGCCGCCTTCCACCCCCTTTCGGAGCTAGGTTCCCGTCACTTCTATCTCTTATTCACCTCGTAATCCTAATGGCCATATGCAAAGAAAAAGAAAGGAAATTTTTCAGAATGATCTTTAGTATATCTTCGTACCCCCTTTTCGTTCCCTGTCCTACACTTCTCTCCCCGCTCCCTTTACAATCGCTCACACTCAGTACTCACGTGCCCGTCTTGAACCGATAGTCTCCGAAACTGGGTCCGTCCAGGCAGTGTTGCCGTCAGCTCAACAGTCAGCCCCGACTCCGGCGAGCGGTACTCAAAGGGGATTTTTCAACCGGGATCCCGTACCCTTTCTCTATTGAGTGCGCACTTCTTAGTGTACCGGTCGCCGTTGGCGGGCTGCCTCCCGGAGCCGGCTCACTGTGCGTATCCCTTTTCGACCGGAGATTCTCGTGCCAAAAAGGGGACGGTTATAATGAGTTAGGAAGAAATAATATCACGCTATCGGGGTCACCACTGAAGGCAAGCGTCCCCAAACAGCACGATCCTCCCCGCAATGAGAGACAATGAAGGACTCTCCCAAAATGGGAATAAGGCCAAGACAGAGTGCGGGTGAGCGTAAATGGGAGTTTATCAATCAGAATAGGGCATGCAAAGGACTCTGCAAACTCCGAGAGCGCTCTGTCTGACAATAGCAAAGACAGGCGTATATATTTACAAAAGACGTCATAAAAACCTACACACTATAGGGGGCACAAGTTCAATGGGATTGGGTGGCGACGACTAACTATAGGTGCTGCTGCGATGCGGTTGGCTTCGGCTGGAAGATGTCACTGGTCAGCCTCGTGGGTTGGGCTGGGCCTGGCAGGGTGGCGGAGTTCATCCAGGCGGTGTTGTGGGGCCATCGCGGCCTGTGGCAGAGACGAATGTCTTTTCCTGACTTATTAGCCCTATGCCATGCACACCGCAGTCACTCAGGCATTTTGATATTATCTTCTTTAGTAAATCTTTCAATAGGTTATACAACAGGTTAATGCAACACAGGAGGAATGTACCTTGTGAGGGGTCTGGAGGTAATACGTCAGGACATGGTTACCAGTGTCCTGTTGACCGGAGCCATAGGACGAGGGGCTAAGCTTCGGGGCCTGGGACGGGCGGTACATGTCTTTCTGCCTTGTTAGAAGTTGTTATGGATGTTCCGCTGTGTGTTGTCAAAGTGTTGGGTGTCCTGATTGCACAGGGCCATAAGTCTGAGATGGTCCGGTGGGTTGTGAGGTTTACGAGGGGGCGCGTGTGTTCAGGCAGAGGTTTACTGCTGTGCTGTAAATAATGCAGGTGGCGGGTGGTGGCCTTGGGTGCTAGAGAGGGGGTTACAAGTCTTTCAAGCGGCTCCAGTCTAGTTGGGGGAGGTAACGCAGCGCGGCGCGGTCTCTGCTCTCATGCCTTGGCAGCCTTCGCAGGGTGGGAGGGGGAATGGCCTTGCGCGTATTTCACAAAGGTATCTCACTCGTGTGTTGCCGATTTAGGTAAAAACATCACAAACATTTGAACACTCTATAATACTTATTCAAAACAAATACAAAACATGCATTTAACCTTTGCTGGATGTGTCTCGATTATACCCAGCCTGAGCACCTTATTTGTACATTATGTTTTAACAAGTACAGTATTTAGTTATATGCATATATATTTGCAGTAAGTGAGGTAGAGTTAGGATTGGTGGAGAACATAGAAAGTAACCCGCCAATTGTTCGTAACTGTGGTGGTACATGTGGGGCCTAGACATGCACACATGACATGCGCCTTTCCGTGCATCCTTCACATGGGCCCTCTGTATGGTTACATTCGTTTTCTTGTGTTCTCTAGCAGCATTAGTTCAGTTATGGCGCGAGCCCATGGGGTGTAAGTTTTCCAGTCATACACGTAACAAACAGATTCCTGGTGCGTTCCTTTATTATTGGTACCCAACTGCAATGGTATAGGCTCACCATCGCTTATATCATGGGAGCATGATTTCTTGTAATTATACATCTTACAGGTTTTTGTAATATAAGAGATTTTATGGAAGAAAAGCATCCCTTGCAAGTAGTCTCAACATTAATATACAAAGATTGTCTGTCATCTAACAACCATTTTACTGTTATTTTCATTTGCCTAGGCCTGTTGGCCGGGTCATGCTGGGAGCGATGATACTGCGGGAGGTGAACTGTTACAATGTTAGTGTATTACACTAGCTCATGTCCGTCTTGTTCGTGGGAACGTGCTCGCAGCGGATCTGCCAGGGTGCTGCGGCAACAAGGATGACTGAAACCCTCCAAGGGTGGGGGCCGCGCTACAGTGCGCTGAGCTCACACCATCTTTTCCAGACAAAATGGTTTCTGGGCCTAGCTAAATTTTAATATATGTGGGCAGTTAATACGTGCGGGCAATGTCTCCAGTGGGTGAACCCTCCACCACCTGGGCCCGGGTGGCATGAGGGGACGCCCAAAAGAGCCATAGTCCTCACCTGGGGAGAAAGCGTAGGCGAGGGGGGGTCTTCTTGGACCAGTCCTCCCCTACAGCATCAGCAAAAATGTGTTTCCATTGCGTCTATGGAAAAAAACATTGTATTTGTATTTATTTTATTTTGTATTTTATTTATTTATATAGCCCGTCTGGCCCAAAGGCATCTGGGTGCATAACATGTTGGGTCCCCCCTACAACTTTGCCGCCCCTTGATAAAACCTCACTAAACTTGCCAAAACAATTCAGACATGGCCATATACTTTTTTTGCAAAGTATAGTAAGGATTCATCCGGAGGGAGCAAAGTTTTAAGCCACCCAAAAAGTGCTTTTCCTATGAGTTGAGCAACTTAACCATAACTACAGGGCCGCTACCACAGGCCCATCTATATATATAAATTCACTGAAAAAACTTAGTTAAGGTGCACCACAAATGAACACTTCCCTTATAATTCAAAGAAATACATTAACTTGCCAAAAGCACTGGCCAACCATTGCATCACTACAGTCTCCCTACTGCCTCACCAACACCTCTAGCTCTATCCACCACCTGCCAGATCCCACAGATTATAGCCAAAACAAGCATGTTACCCCATCTTCCTAACCTATCAAATTACCTTGCTATAGAGCTACCTGCACCTCCTACCCCACTTTCTCTTCAGCCCTTCTCAATTTTCCTATTCACCACCTCCACAGATTCAGGTCTGATTACCCCAGGTTTGGTCCCAATAAGAACCATGGACAAGCCTCTGTGCCAGGAGACCACCACAATGACTCCATGAACACACTTGCTTCGAAAAATGCTTCAAACAAAAATAACAAATAAGATACAAGCGATTTTCTCTCAGAAGGTGAGATATTATTATTATTATTATTATTATTATTATTATTAGTTAATTCCTACCTAGTGCCACACGCCCGTAGGCCTCAGGGCGCACATAAAACAAGACTCATGAAGACAAGAGAAATACAAGCAGTGGGCGAGAAACGAATACCGGCATTTGGCAGCTAGCCAACCCCTGTATTAAACAGGTGTGTCTTGACCGCTCTCTTAAGGTGAGTCAGACAAGGACTCACCCATAGAGTAGATGGAAGATCATTCCAGATCCTAGGGGCCCAGGCAACAAAACTGATATTAATGGTAAGGAGCATTATATTTTATTTTTGTAAAATAATAAAAGGGGACAAGTTGGGAAGAAATGTGTCTGTTTGCAGCATCTTGCACTGATTCGTTAACAGACAGGACCGTGGAGTGGAGTATAAAATGCAATTATGAACTTTCATAATCCCCCTGTGTACATCATTGCATATAGGAGACCTGGTGGCCTTTTTGTGGGATCCTTTTGTTGATGACATCACAATGATAGTCTCCTGCCCTCAGTGCTTTAAGTGGGGTAAGAAATTGAGGGGGGCCCTCGTTTGGGTGCGTGGCTTCCATTGTGGGCGTGGCCTAAAACGTGCACAAATCATTGTTAGGTGCGCAAACAAATATATAAATGTATGTGAGCATTTATATATTTGTATGCGCACTACTATGGTTTGTGTACCTTTCAAGCCTTATAAACATACCAATGTTACGTATTTCTAGGTTTATAAAAAGGTGGCTTGAAAAGTGCACAAACCATAGTAATTTACGCACACTTGTGTGCTTACCTTACTATGGTTTGTGCACTTTTCAAGCCACCTTTTATAAGCATAGACATTTATAACATATTTCTATGTTTATAAAAGAAGGCTTGAAACGTAAACAATTCAAGGCATCTTTTATAAAGCGTTGAGGACGGACAAAACCCGAGGTGGCTTTGTCCATCAACAAAGCTTTATAAAAGATGCCTTGAATTGTGCACGTTTCAAGCAGTCTTTTATATTCATAGAAATATTTCTACGTTTATAAAAGATGGCTTGAAACGTATACAATTCAAGGCATTTTTTATAAAGCTTTGCCAACGGAGATAGACGCCTTGGGTCTATTTCTGATCTTAATATGGTTCTACAGGGCAGCAAAACGTTTCTGCCTAAGGTAGGTACTTAGCATTTGTCTTATGTGGCCTTTTCACGTGATGTAGCACACTTTGACCACACACTTGTTGGATTGCAGAGAAGTTTATTAGTAGTTAATATCTGTGCAAAGGTCCATTCTCTGGAATAAACATCGAAAAAAGCCTGGTTCACATGTTTCACAACAAATAAGAACATATGCTCTTTTAATTGGGAACTGAATAGCAGCCAATTAGAGTATACCAAAGAAATGTATTATCTGTGAATAGATTTTAATAGGTGCTTAAAAAAATCAGATAGGAATGTGTATGCTAAGGCAGTAAAAATAATGGGCGCCTTGTGATGTTTTGATTATTATGTGAGCAGCAAGTGGCAAACAAGTAGTCTGCAGTGTCGAGGTGTGAGGAGGACGTCTGTTTGCGCTATTACCTGGAGGCAGTCTCTCTACAGCCAGCACTGCTGAGGACTATAAGGGGACACCACACGAGCGTGGCGCTGCACGTGAGCAGCACGTGGCAAACAATTGGCCTGCAGTGTCGAGGTGTCAGGAGGGTGTATGTCTGTGCTGACTATTACCTGGAGGCGGTTTCTCTGCAGCCAGCACTGCTGAGGACTATAAGGAGACACCACAAGTACGTAGCGCTGCGTGTGAGCAGCAAGGGGCAAACAAGTGGTCTGCAGTGTCGAGGTGTCAGGAGGATCTGTTTGTGCTTTCTATTACCTAGAGGCTGTCTCTCTACAGCCAACACTGCTGAGGAATATAAGGAGACACCACAAGCGTGTAGCACTGCATGTGAGCAGCAAGTGGCAAACAAGTGGTCTGCAGTGTCGAGGTCAGAAGGAAGTCAGTCTGTGCTGTCTATTATCTGAAGGCGGTCTCTCTACAACCAGCACTGCTGAGGACTATAAGGAGACACCACAGGCGCGTGGCGCTGCACGTGAGCAGCAGGTTGCAAACACGTGGTCTGCAGTGTCGAGTTGTCAGGAGGACCTATGCTTGTGCTGTCTATTACCTGGAGGAGGTCTCTCTACAGCCAGCACTGCTGAGGACTATAAGGAGACACCACAAGTGCGCACTACGCGTGTGCAGCAAGTGGCAAACAATTGGTCTGATATGATATGTAATTTATAACGCGCCTGTACACACGTGTTTCTTATCATATCATATATCATTACTGTGCAACCATACCAGGAAAAGTGGCGTGTATTTCTCGAATTTACAATCGGTGCAAATCCAAACCAAGCCAAACGAACGGTTGCAGGAGGGATAAAACCCAGAGTCCACAGCCGCAAGCTCCAAAGATGGTGCAGTCTCTCATGATGCGATTTCCCAGGCTGTTCCTCTGCCAGTTCTCTCGGAGGGAAAAATTAATGCCTACTGTAAATCTGATTCAAACACGGAACTAGTGTAATTGTTCCTGCAGGAGTAACTGTGAACACTGGGGATGTGTAGCCACTATCTTTGGATTCAAATGTTTCTTTGGCGGACATTGACAACAACTTTCTCCTCAAAGGTTGTTACTCTCTTTGTCACACTGCTCGCCTATTGTCAAACCATGAAAACCAACAAACCGGAAGTTCCCTAGAACCTTTGAGGGGGGGTAACTTTGTTTCCCGTCCCCACTTCTGTGGTGCTGCCCCTTTAAGGGCACATGCACGCGGCGGAGTGACGTTGCACTCCAACGCGAGCAGTATACATAAAGTGGGTGTTCCCGGCAGCGGCAGTGTGACCGGGGAGCCCGAACCAGCAACAAGTGTGCGTGGGCCTTTGTTGGGGGGGGGCTGTGGTAGATAACCAGACACGGCGGTGAAGGCAGTGATATTTTTCTTCCTCTTTGATGATTATTATCACCGTTCTGAATGCCGCAGAGAGGGGAGAAACCACGCGGTTTGGCCGCCATCTTTGAAAACATGCGTGGGATGATTGCGGCTCTTAATTAGAGTGCATGTGCGCCATCCGGGCTACATTTTTGGAAATGTTATTAGCAGGAACAGCTGATAGTGCACATGCTATGCTGTTGAAGTGAATTTCTTCATTTTATCTCGCTGAGTAAAAGGTGAGGAGTTGGGGGAGGCCTACAATTCCTTCATTGTTCCCCTGGGCCCACCCTACTAAATTGTTAGAGCCACTGGAGTGGTTAGAAGGTCCATTGGCAGCGTCATCTGCCCAATCTGTGTACTGCTGACCCAAAGTGCTTGGGGTGCATACTTGGTGCCCCAGATTTTCTATATTTTGGAAATTTTTCCAGGGTGTCTGGGAAGGTGGTCTAGGCCTGTTGCATGGTGGTAGAGGAGTCATCAGAAGATCGCAGGAGCGATGTCTCAGCAACAGTGTCACACTCATCATCTGTGTGCTACATCATCAGTGCCTGACGGACATTGTCACACTCATCTACGGGGTGCAGATTGGTGAGTTGCGGCCCCATCTAGTTTGGGAGGGGTGCCTGTACGCTCACTACCATGCAGGATGGTCAGGGGGTGGGAGCACCTCCTGCTCCCCAGGCACCGCTTATGATGATACAGCAAGGGGCACTTCAACCAATGCCCGAATTTGACATCTTGGGTGCTCCGTCCCGTCTGGGGCCAAGATGGAAGATGTGGATCGACAGGATGGACATGTACTTCAGATCTACAGGTGAGACCAACGACTACGGGCAAGGTGGCGACATTGCTTTATTCTGCAGGCCCTGCATTACATGAGATGTTTCAGTCTCTTCAGCCCCCCAATGGCTCCTATGATGCAGCCAAGACTGCTCTAAGGGAATTCTTCATGCCACTGATGAACACTGACTATTAACATTTCGTCATGGGCTCCACCCGCCAGAAGGTTGACGAGACACTGGACACTATCTACGACAGGCTCCGCCGGTTGTCTCTGCCATGTTCGTGGGGTAATCCGGACGCGGTGATCCACAACCAACTGATCTAAGAGTGCGTATCAAGCAAGCTGCGCAGACAGGTGCTGCGCGAATCAGGAATTACGCTGCCTTGCATTTTGGAACTTGGATGGTGCCAGGAGTTGTCTGAGGTGAGAGTATCCAGAATGGAGGCAGGCGTGCGCCCAGGGAAGTCAGAAGATGTCTGTGCAGTAGGCCATGGTCAGGGCAACAGAGGTGCTAGAAGACCAGGTGGTAACTAGCGTGACTGTGGTACAAGGACAATGGACTCTTGAATGAAGTGCGGATATGACCTTCTGCACCCCGCAGAGTGCCTTGCACAGGGGAAATCATGTGGCCAATGCAGTGCATCAGACCACTACACCCGGATGTGCAGAGCTCCACTGCTGGTCATGGTCCCAATGGGACCTGTTAGAGCAAGGTTCTTCCGGCAACAGTGCATGCCCAACGTCGCCCAGGTTTATCAAGGGGAGGAAGGTGCCACTACAGAGGACGATGACGAGGAAGAGGAGGAGAACGTGTTCTTCGTTGTCAAGGGTGGGCGTCCTGTGGTCCAAGAACAGGAGACAGCCACGGTGCCTGGTACAGGTGAATGGGTCATCAGTTCCGGTGCTGGTTGACACAGGGGCGTCAGTGAATGTCATGGCAGGGGAACACTATGATGCCATGGAATCCCTGCCAAAGCTATTCACTCCCAAGGCCCGTATCTTTATGTTTGGTGGGAGTGTTGAACATTAGTGATGACATCTTGGTGTTTGCATGGTCAGAGGATGAACACCTGGGCAGGCTGGCCAGGACCTTTGAGTGGCTTCAATCTCTTGAACTGACACTGCACAGGGACAAGTGTGAGTTTCTGAATGCCAAGATCGAGTTCTCTGGATTTGTCTTCAAAAAAGGGGGTGCGTCACCGGACCCTCGGAAAGTGAAGGACATTGTGGAGGCACGACCGTCAGAGAACGTGCCGGAAGTCCACAGTTTTCTGGAGATGGTCTCATATTGTGGCCGGTTCATCAAGAACCCTGCATCCCGCTCGTAACTGCTGTGGGGTCTGACTAAGAAAGATGTTAGCTGGCAGTGGGGGCCACTGGAGCAGGCCATTTTTGAGGACATAACGGGGGCCTTGACAGCAGTGGACACAAGGGCATTCTTTGAGACAGATCAGCGGTAGTCTCAAACTGCGAGGGAAGCCTTGGCAGTCTTGTGGGGCTGTCGTCACTTCCGGCTGTATGTCCTGGGGAGGCCAGTGATGGTGGTCACGGACCACAAGCCCCTCCTGCCCATACTGGCGTGGTCATCTTCAAAGCCGCTGGCCAGGATTTAGCGGTGGATGCTTGCCCTATTGGAGCACGGGGTGTCCCTCGTGTACCGGCCTGTCAACAACAATGCGGTCGACTACCTCTTGAGACACCCGGGAGGGGACCCAGAGGGGCTACCGAACAACAGTGCAGAGGAGGCTGATGAGCACATCCGGCTGATGGTGGAGGCGGCCACTCCCAACAAAGTGCAGATCCAACGGAGGATGAGTGCTTCATCATCCTGAAAGCGGCTCTACAACAGGGCTCGTGGAGATCTGTGGTGGACACATTGGTGCTGAGGACCCAGGAAGCGAAGACGGTGTTGGAACAACTATGGAGGGTCAAGGATGAGCTGGCGTTCTCCGAGTCGGGACTAGTGCTAAGAGAGGACCGGATTGTGATCCCGAAAGTGATGGTCGAGCAGGTGATTGAGCTGGCACACCAGGGACATTAAGGCATCCCCAAGACCAAGGCCCGTCTGCAACAAAAGGTGTGGTTTCTGGATCTGGTGAAGCGGGTCAAAGAGTTTGTGGTGGCCTGTGTGTGGTGTTAGGTGGCATCCCCAGCTCAGCAGGAACCCATCATAGAGACCATGCCGAAGGGCACCAGGCCATGGGAAGTCATCCACGCTGACTTTGCGTCCACAGGCCGGGTCACACATATTCTCGTGGTCATGGATGAGTGGTCCAGGTACCCTGATGTAGAATTTATAGAGTCGGTGGCTTTTGAGAATGTTGCTGTCACGATGGAGAAGTTCTTCGCTACCCACGGACTGGCCCAGGTGCTGTGCTCGGAAAATGGTTCGCCTTTCCAATGGGCTAGCTTTGCGCAGATGATAGTGGAGTATGGGGTCCATCACCGAAAGATCACGCTGCTGTGGCCCCAGGCGAACGGTGTGGCAGAACGCATGATGAGGACTTTGAACAAAGTTTTTCGCTTCACTCAAGGCCAGGGTCACACTCTACAGAAGGCCCAATACCAGTTCTTACAGGAGTACCAGGCCACCCCACACACCTCCACAGGTGTGGCTCCGGCTGAAGCGATATTTAAGTGGTGCCCGAGGGGCCTCATCCTGGAAGCGGGGGAACATGAGCCGGCTGTCATCAACGATGAGCAGGTGGAAAGGGAGAGGAGAGTCATAACTGGGCAGGAGAATGTCCAAAGAGGACTTTGCCCTAGCAGTTGCTCCCGGGCGATGAAGTACCAGTCAGGAATCGTCATCCACAAGGAAAACTATCTTTGACTTACGAGCCTGGTCCTATGGACGTGGTAGCAGTGCATGGCTCGATGGTAACAGCGTCGGATGGGACTGCCTCGGTAACTCACAACGTTAGTTTCTTTAAGCTTCTTTAAGAAGCTGGGAGAGACCAGGTCGGAAGCGGTGCAGAGAAGGGAGGTGGCTGATGTACTGGACGAGGGCGGTGGCCTGGTCCACCCGCCAAGCTCCCCGGTTCGGGGGAGCTCAGGTGAGGATGGCCCGATCCGGGAGGCAGGCAGAAGGTATCCCCAGAGGGTCAGGAGGGGGAAGCCTGCCCAGAGTGACTATGTTCTAGACCCCTGAACTGTTGGGAGAACCCCGTGGACTGGAATTGACATGCGGGACGGGGGTGGCTGTGAATGAAGGGGTCTGTTTCATTGTGTGCAGTGTGCTTTTATATTCTGTAGGTAGTTATCCTTTGTTCTTTGGTTGTTATGAAAAAGGAGGAGCATGGTGCTGCTCCTTGCCGCCGCGTGCAGTATAAATAAAGTGGGCATTCCCGGTTGCGGCAGTGCAACCGGGAAGCCCAAACCAGCAACAAGTGTGTGTGTGGCCCTTTGTTGGTCGGGCAAGGGACTCCCAGACTCTCTGGTAATGGAGACGCTAAACAACTTCTAAGGAGGAAGACCTGCAGCATCTTTGCCAAATCTGCTCTGTTTCATTCTCTAACTCGGGTGTCGCAGAACACCAGGATGTACTCGGAGGATAGTTTGAACACCTCGAATCACTCGGGAGCACTCGGGAGTTTCTACTTCAAGTGATCTGTTGCATTTAGCTGTCAATGTATTTCTAAAAGTGTGCGGCCGTATACATGCTGAAGTACAAAGACACCAACACAAGGTGTATCAATGGATGCACTCCACACCTCTTTACAGACAAAAGACGTGAAGGCTGCCAGCAAACCAAGCTCTGAGATGCAGTCTGAGCAACCTCACCAGGGTTATTCCCCTTTTTCATGATCTTTTACAAAAAATGATCTGTTTCGTTAGATCCCTGTTAGATCCTGTTTGATCAACCATTTTTGACGTTAGATCTGCTACAGAACAGCTCTAAAGAAACAGATCATTTTTTGTAAAAGATCATGAAAAGGAAGGGGCTAACCCCGGTGAGGTGTCAGAGCAGGCTACCAACAATATGCCATTAATAATTGAATCGCAGGAAAACAATGGGCAGGTTTCAAACTGAGTCATCCACAGCCTATCCACTCAGCTATCCAACCCGAAAACAGAAACGTCGGGCAGGTAAAGACTGCAACAGTAATGACAAGGAAAGAGTCCACTCTGACAAATTAGGCTTCAAATCAGCCATTGAACTCAACTAGTATATCAGCTGTCCCACAACGACTCAAAATTAAGACAGCAGGGAAAAGAGAAGTTCGCAGGGGAAAACGTCATCAACAAAGTGCCATTACTTTAACTAGTTGGCACTTAAAAGATAACAACACTAGTTATGTCGAACCGGGCAAGCAGTATTGTACCAGAGTGTCTTACTAGGCAAGGAGCCTGTAGGCAACATCAGTCTGGAGCAGTCTGAACAATCTGCCTCCTCCTACCATTGCAGTTCACGTGCTAGATGGGGATGTACTGATGATCACTGCAAAAGTTACAGCAGGATTTCCTCCTTTGGACCCCCATATCTTAACAATAAGGGAACTTTCAACTACAAGTGCGCCGAAGCACATGAATAGATTAGAGCTTCTTGGATTAGTCACGAAAATTCTTTCTCTGCGTATTTTGAATTCTACGATACGAGGGGCCACTGCCATTTTCTGATGAAGGGGCCCTCTTTAGACGGTTTACTAAACTTTCAGGTTTTTATGCTGCACGAAGCATGGCTGACTACCAAGTTCTATGTTGATGGATATGTAATTTATCAAGTATTAGCCAAAAAACGTGATAAGGGGCGAACCTCTGGCGGATTAATTATAGGTGTTAAACAAGAGTTATGTTTCTCTCAAGCATTGCCGCTTGATTCGAGCAGTAACGTACTAGTAGTAGAGATGCTGTTTAGGGTAACCGCTGGAACGAAGCGTCTACCACTGATTAATCAATATGACACGCCAGACGGTCATGGTACAAGGGCATATTTGACTACGTTGATACCACTATAAGATCATGAGGTAGTGAGACGCATAATTATATTTTTCTGGTGGGGCGGTGACTTCAATGCCGGGTGTGGCAAATCTACCATTAAATCAAAATATTGCATCTGGCAATCAATCCCTAGGGGCCTAAAATGGTCGTATTTGGTCATTCTGAATGGGAGGACCCCTAGTGATATAAACCTACGTGGAACTCAGGCACCAGACAGACTATTTCGGATTACCTTTGTAGTAATGATGCATTCCTGGAAAGCGTGACAGATTTTAGAGTATACCCGACTTTACTTCGTGATCATACTGTTCTTAGTCTTCAGTTGGATCAGTTGTTGCAACAGGAAACAGGGCCAGGTGCTTAAAACGCTAATCAATCTGGAAACCGCCTCTCCTGGTCCCGCTCAAATATACACAAAGCCTGCTACGCATTGGTTTGAAGTTGCCCTAGACACATTACTGTGCCAAACAGCAAACTTGAGTCTTGGAAAGCCTGCACTGCCCAAAGTGTTGGGACAGTAATGACAAATCTGTTGGTGACATCTGACAAAAGGAATGTTCGCCCTTTTGATTCGGAAATACTAATGACCAAGCGGTCACTTCATAGGGATCTATGTAAAATTAAAACAAATGCAGATTCTCCTCTTGCGAAACGGGAGCAGAACAAAAGGATTAAAAACCAGTATGGAAAGTAGCTGAAAAGAAGGAAGACTGGGTCCAGAAGCAAATTGGAAGCGCATGTTTGGGCCCTAAGAAGCTGGAATCCTAGATCCATGTGGCGGGTTCTATGCTTAGCTCGGGGTCCCGGTGACATTAAGGTTTTAAAGCCTGTTGCTGGACATACTTGGATAACTCATATTGAATCAAAGATGAATGAATATGGGGAAGACGACAAAGATTTAAGGGACAGGCAATTAGCATGGCCCTTGAAAATTCAGTCTGTATAGTTTGATTATGCTCATTACAAAGCTGAAAAATTCAAGGGCGCCAGGGCCAAATGGCCTTTCGCCAGCAGTGCTAAAAAAAGACCCTGAATTGGGGGCTAGGCTCCTACACATTTTGTTCAGCAAGGTATGCTTGAGATGGGAAATTCCTGCCGTGTGGAAGAGGTCTATTTTTGTCCCCGTTTTCAAAGCAGAGACCTGTTACTCACTGAGAAATACTGTTTGATCTCCCTACTGGATATTAACAGGAAAGTCTTTGCCTCCTGTGTTTTGGAGCACTTACAAATATGGGTCACAAATCGTAATATACTGCACCCATGCCAGACTGGGTTTTGTCCAGGGTTTAGTATGATCCATAACATCAGACTTCTTGATACCCTGATCACACGAGTAAAACATAACTGCAGTTCATCGCTATATATTACATTTGTTGATTTTAGTGCAATATATTACATTTGTTGATGTTAGTGCAGCGTTTGGCCAGGTAAACTGCACAACACTCTGGAGGAAGCTAAAGGGAATGGGATTGCCAAATTGGCTGTTGCAAATAATCAGAGCCCTGCACTGCAATACGTCAGCTCAGATTAATTTGGGGAACGACAGCCTGCTATCAAATCCTATGAAAATAAACAAAGGGGTTAAGCAGGGCTGTATGCTAGCGCCTTTACTTTTCAATCTGTACATTACGGACTTACCTGCATGTTTGGCACAAAAGGCAACTTGTCCCCCCACATTTGGCTCCATCTCAGTTCCGGATAAGCTGTATGCCGATGACCTGGTCATGTTTGACCAGTTATTCACTGGCATGAAAATGAGCTACCTGTGAACCTGAAAAAGACAAGAGTCATGTTAATATCGCCTAAGAAAGTAAATAGTCAATCCATGAATATGGTGATGGGGCCCATTGATTATACCGACGTAGGGAAATGACACTACTACATGAGGAAGGCAGAGATCGTGCTAAAAGCGAGAGAGCAGGAGAATTCAAATGGTCGCATGTCCACATGTATCAGGACCTGCCAGCAACAACTTTATCGAAAAGGCGGGACTGCAGACAGCTGACAGCATTGCTGCAAGAGCAGGGTATCAGGTATAGGTGGGTTTTCCCCTTTTTGCTGAACTTTGAACATCGAGGGTAGGACTACAGGGTCACAGCAGGAGATGAAGCGTCCAATGTCCTCCAGAGTTTGAAAGCAGAAGATAGGGGATCAGCACTGAGTGAGATAAATAACACGCAGGAGCCAACGGAAGTGAGCCACAGGCCCCAACCCAGATGTGGTCGAGCAGGAGGGTCAAGGAAATAACATCAGCTCGACTGTAAAGTACTATTTTGCTGAAGGGGACAGGGCAGTGGCGCTCCCTCAGGGTGCAGAGTAACGATTTGATGGAGGACAAGATCAGATCCAGCACGCCCCGGGAGAATAATGGGGCTACGTGTGCAGCAGGGCTCGGGTTTATGAGTTTGATGAGATATCTGGACTGAACTAAGTTAACAAAGAAAGTTGCCATATTAGTTGCAGTACTGTTGAAGAGTTTAGTTGCATGGGCGGGCAAGGGGTCTCCCAAAAGTGGCCCTAGGTTCAAAGGGCATCTCTGTTTTTTGGGAAATGGTTTGTTTGTTTCTTCCCGTTGGGGAGGGCAGAGGGAGGACACAGGCGCTCAACTATTGCCTAGCACCAAAGAATCTGTGACAGAAAAGGGGAATGTCAAAATAAACCCAAAGGAACAGCACAAGGCAAACCTCATTAACGTACCAAACTGTGTGGTCTTTGGACTAGAGGTGACACTAGGATACCACATGCAGCGTGATGCCAGTTAGTGGCACAGTGAGTTTTGGGACGCTTAATGTCAAAGGCCTCGACTCAATGCAGAAGCGTACCATGCTCCTAAGGGAATTTTGGCTATTGGGACTGGATGTTTTATTCGTACAAGAGCCTATGTATAGGAAAGGTGAGGAGCATGCGCTTAATAGGAAGCATATTGGGGGTGCCATGTGTGCCTCATGCCCCGCAAAAAGAGCTGGGGTGGCCATATTATACTGCACCTCGCTTGGCCTTACCATTACCAACATTCACAAGAGGGGAGATATTTGGTGTTGAATTGTACTGTGGGACAGACAGCAGTGACCCTCTGCTCCATTTACGCATCCAGCAGCAGCTCCCATTTTGTAAAACAGTGTTTGAGTTCCTGGGGGATTGTCGGGAGGAAGTACTAATATGCTCCGAGAATCAGCCCTAAAGAAAGATATTGCAGCCAGAGGCAAGCCTCCACAGGAGGGCAGACCCACCTGAGGACACTGTAGCAGAGATTATGGATTTGCGAAAGGAATTAAATGTGTTATGGAAGGTGAAAGCCCTAACCCAGCTTTGTTACCTAAAGCAACAATACTTTGAGAAGGGAGCAACAAGGCACACATAATGCTGGTATCATGATTATGGGTGCAAAGGGCGGGCAGGGCGGTGAATAAAATAATGAGTAACTCAGGTGACGTCTTAGTGAACCCGCTAGACATAACCCAGTGTTTTTCCAAATTTTACACGGCATTGTATTCCACCGAATGTCCCGATAATGCTAGCAGCAGTGAGAAATACTTCACAGGGCTGGTGCACAGAATGCTCACGGAAGAGGAGAGAAAACTGCGTAATGCCCCCATTGATAGTGCAGAAGTCTTGAAAGAGATTTCAAAACTCAAAGCGGGATCAGCACCAGGGCAGGATGGCTACACGCCAGCCTTCTATACGGCATACGGGCCGACCCTTGCTCCGTTTCTCACGAAGCATTTTAACAAAATACTGCAGTCAGGTCAAGCCCTGCCTTCATTCACGCAGGCTAGTATCATAATTCTGCCCAAAGAAGGCAGGGACAAGACCGAATGCGGCTTATAACGTCCAATTTCACTAATTAATGTGGACACAACAATATATGCAAGCATCCTGGCAGCCAGGCTGAGCAGTATATTTCCCAAGTTAGTTCACAATGACCAAGTGGGGTATGTAGTGGGGCGGCAGAGCTCAGACAATATCTAAAAAACCCTGGATCTAATCACCGGTTTGTAAGAAGGGGATGAAGATCCGAGCCTAATATCAATAGGCTCTGAAAAGGCCTTTGACAGGGTGCAATGACCCTTTCTGCATGCTGTTTTGAGCAAGATAGGCCTGGATGAGCCTTGGGCAACTGTGCCCAAGCGTTGTACAGCAACACCACGGCCCAGGTGGTAGTCAATGGGATAGTCTTGGATGCAATTAAGTTGAGAAGTGGGATACACAAGGGGTGTCCACTATCACCCCTGCTCTATGTGCTAGAACCTCTGGCACAAGTGATTCACCAGAATAACAATATATATGGGCTCTAGCGGCACAGGAAGGAGTGCAAGCTTGTGCTGTTTGCAGAAGACATTCTGGCATAAGACTCACCCAGAGTCTTCTGTCTCAGCCCTTCTAGCGACTATAGCAAGTATGGCACGTACTCAGGGTTTCATATAAATCTACATAAAACCACCACCCTACCGCTAGCGGCTGACAACATCCGGGTCTCTCAACTTATGGTGAGACATGTCATCCAAACACAAGAGGATGGCATCAAATATATAGGGGTGATAATCACAGAACAGTTTCACGAGCTCTATAATGCTAATTATCTGCTGCTGTTGGCAAACATTATCAAAGACATAAAGAGGAGGTCGAAGCTCGCCCTATAATGGGCAGGCGGGTTTGACCATAAAAATGAACGTTTTACCAAGGTTAACGTTTCTATTCCACTCATTGCAAGTCGTGATCCCGGCTGCTTTGCACTCGGAGATGAAAAAATAACTCCTATTATTCCCATGGGTGAACCAGAGGCCTAGAATAACATACACATCGCTGATCCTCCCAAAGGATAAAGGCGGACTGGGTTATCCTGACCTATATGAATACTTCAGGGCTGTGCTGCTGCAAATAGTGTTAGACCACGTGATATAAAATGGTGAAAAGTAATGGGAAGCATTAGAAAAAGGCCTCTTTGTGCCAATTGCAATGGGGGAATGGTTGTGGATCCCACATCAAAGGCTGCCCCGTAGGATTCGGACCGACTCCGTACTTGCTGTCTTTTGGTCTTTGTGGCAGAAGGCTGGAGACATGATAGGGGTAAAATCGTGGCCCTCCCCGCTCAGTTGCATATGGGCCCCACCAATTAGGGACTTATTGGTAAACCACAATCGCTTCCAATCAAGGTATGAGGCCGGCTTACCCAGGGCAGGCCAAATGTAGAAAAAGTGGATTCTGCTGGCAAATGGAGAATTAGAGTAAGCGCTGCACTCGGGTGACATACCACCATTGTTGTACTTGCAACTACGAGGCATGCTGCTAGATGCCTGTTGGAAGGGGCAACTACAGCGACCACTAACACCCCAGGAGAAAGTTCCCAACACACACCAAGGTACAAAGGGGCTCACATTGCAGCTATTTGCATCACTACTAAATAGAGCTTAGGTAAACTAGCTAAACACTACTAAACTAGCCACACCACGCATGCAGGTATGGTGCGAGGCTGACTTGGGGCTGCAGGGGGAGGCAGAGGTGTGAACCACCATTTACAGGGCAGTGTGGTCCTCTACGATAGCAGTGTAGTACAAAAAGCATAATAGCAGATTGCTGTCCTGCTGGCACTTAACTCTGCATAGGTTATCACGAATGTACACATGGGTTATCCCTATTTGTTGGAGGGGCTGTTCCACCGAGAGCGATTACTGGCATCAAGGGTGGGGCTTCCCAAAGGTACAACTTTACTGGAAGGAGGTTCTGGGCTGGGTGCCTGCCATAGAGGGGATCACTAGAACTCTGTCACCACTGTTGCTGTTATTTTGGATTGAGAAGGGAGCTGAGGACTATTCACTGCTCTGTCAAATGCAATGGAACTTGGTGTTGGCAACACAGGTGTGCCTAACGCGGCAATGGAAACCGAGTACCCTCCCCATGACGAGAGAACGGTTGGACAAAGCTTATGAAATTTACAAGATGGAAAGCCTCACGGCAGCAATCATGGAATCCCACGTGCACATAGACATGAAATGGCTTCCATTCTTAAGAGTAATACAGGGCGGAGAGGCAAGAAACAGGTCACGCTTGAGGCTGAATTGGTAGACCACCCAGCAGGCAGAAGCAGCCTCAGAACACTTGTGAGGAGCATTTGGGACAATCAAGGGACACGGCAGGGCAGCTTGGTCGTGAATTATTGCAGTTCAAAGGGAGCAGACACTTATTTTGGCGGTTAAGTGCTTAATGCATGCCTAGATGCTTTATCATGTTATCGCCGTTGGGAGGGGGGGAGGGTGGGTAGGGAGGGAGTTCATGTGGGACTAGAATGTGCTTAAGCTTTCACGCACTGTTAGAAGGCACGCGTATGCTGGCTGTTCTCAGCCACAGGACTGGTATTTTCTCTCTGTGTTAAATGTGATTACATCTGGGAATTTTGAAATTGTGTGATCAACAGTTTGGATTTTAGTCCTGACTAACACTGTTGTGCAATAAAACTCAAAAAAATTAAATAAAAAAAAAAGAAATTTAACAGAAAGCTGACGCTAAGCCAATTCATCCCACAGTGTCTTCTATCAACAAGAACCTTACCCTCCGTTTATCTAACAGCCATCATGTCCAACGGCATCTTATGCTGAATCCCCAAAACACAGAATTCCTTTTGTTCACTCAGAGAAACACAAACAAATTCTACAGGTTTGAAGAATTTGACCATCCACACAGGGAGAGTGCGCTCGCCTGGGCTTTTGATTGTTGTTTATTTAAAATAATGAATGATGGGGGATCAACCTCTGGAAAATAAGTGGGGCCATTCCCACCCATATTTTCCACGCTCAACGCACAGCAGAAAAATAGTCATGTACTCTGGGAGGACAAAGTTTACCAGCACCACCCTCCCCTGTCATGTGTAGCTAACAGCCTGCATACGTCTGTCCAACTTCGCTTGCCGAACTGCCTGCTGCCTGGCACCCCCAGCTGTCTCCCGCCACTAACTCTATCTCAAGGGCTGCAAAGTGCCCTGGAACTGCCTCAACGCTGTCGAGCACCAAGAGACAATTACAACCCTTTCCCCCTTGGTGCTGAAACCAAAAAATCTTGAACAGTAAGACTAATTACTTTACCAACTACCATCATGTCAGTATCCAGAGTGCATCCCTTTCCTTTATGAAACTGTCTGTCCTCTGTGTTCCTTTACAGGGTGGGTTGTATTTTGTAGTGTGCAAGAACTGTCTGTTGTAGCATAATAAAGTAGATACTTTCATACAACCTTGTCTGGACACTCCCTTTTATCATTGGGTAATAATTGTATTTTCGCTGTGTTGTATCTAACCAATGTTCCACGACCTTGTGGAGATAAGCCTGCCATTCCATCCATTTAACCAAAATTGGAGAAGGCGGTCTTATAATTCACTTTTATTGCAATCTGTTCAGATCCCATCTGGTGTACTAGAGGTGTGGGGTTGATTGATGGTTTAGAAACCGAAATTAAACCCTGGATCACTGGTGCCCCGGAAGTTAATTCGTCATAACAGGGTTTTGTTAAGTACACCTTATATAGATAAACCCCTTCACTATTTCACAAGTTAAATTGTTGAGTTTCATTCGAAATCCACAATGATCTATTTTGGTCCATAGCAATCAAACCAGCAAATGGCCTGACTAATTCCTTTATGTTAAAATAATCAAACACCTGCTTTCGCCAACTAGCTTGCCTGCAGCCAAATGGAATTCGCCGCTGCATTGTTCAATGGAATATCCCCAACTCCCAATACTCCTCTAAAAAACAGTGTTACACTCCCCTCCTAAACTTATCCTGGGAACAAGAACATTTGATTACAAAACAGAAAGACCCAAAAAAGCTCCAGGAACTACCACTTGAAGCCACATTCAGAATGCTTTATTTACATGAACCACCCTGCCTGGCTAATCATCCGACCACATCAGGTAGCTCAAGGGATCTCAGATGCAGAGCTCTCTTCTCCTAGAAACCCACATGTTTGGAAGCAATCAGGCTTTCAGTCAGTGCTCTGGAGAATCACTTGTGATTGGAAACTCCCTTCCTACTATATTGTTTGACCTTCTTCCTCAGCAAAATGCCTGACTGCCCCTTTGGTTTCATCTTCCTACTCCTTCCCTGTCAGACTTTCCTTACCTTTCCTCTCTTTAATTTTGCTGACTAAAATACTCTACAGAGGAATCCCTAAAAGAATTTGCAATTATTGAAATAAACTAATCAATGCTTTGCCACATGCTTTTCCATCGGGTGATGTGGTGTATTTCAGCATCTCTAAAAATAACCACCAGGCAGCTTTGAAAAACAATATATTCAGGTTCCCACAACAGGCCTTCATTTGGTAATTCCCTTTGTTTTACCTCAAATATGACAGCCATTTCTTCTACACTAGACATACCATAGTCTGGGTCAAGTTCTTTATTATCTGTAATGTTTTGAAGCTCTTATGAATCTTCTAAATGCAATAATTCTGGTACATACGATTTCATAAGTGATATTGTGAAATTGGTCTCTGTAACATGAACGTGGGGCTTTTATGGTGTAGATTTGGAAAGGTATTGATTGGCACTGAATTCTGTTTATACCCTGTGTAATGTATGGCTGAGTAGGATAAATAGATGAGTAGGGATACTCTTTCATAGCTGTATGATGGTTTTTAACTCAAAATCAGGACAATAAACATAGGCATCTAACATGAGTACATTTTAGTTTGTATTGCTGCTAAATCAATGTTGTGTTGGGTGTCCTGACCCACGTTTGGACTATTATGCTGCAACATTTGGTGCTGTGGGCTTAGAAAATCCAAGATGGCCGAAAAGTCCACATTGCGCCAGAATCCAGGAAAACCGCGCAGTTTTGGTGCACACCAAAATGTTCCCCTGACCTGCCACCCACCAGTGCGAGCATGAGGGGCCAGGAGGGCCATGAGTGAAATGTGTGCCAAAGGAAAAACAGCAGTGCTGGTGGCTCAAAAAAGCGATTTGAAATCACCTTTGTTTCTCTGAAATGCAAGCTAAAAATGCCTATTTTAAACATTGCAAGATATTCAAAAATCTCAATGAACACCAGCAGACATTTGGCAGAATGTAGACTTGTGTGCATACAAAATCTGGAAAGAGAAAGAGCCCAAAATAATGTTCATAATGAAACTGGCTGAGCTGTGCGTGTAAGCAGCTGAAGTGAAATTGGACTTAAAGCCACTAAAATTGAAATGTTTAAAATAAATAAGTGACCTACTGTTGAGTGTCACATAGTTTGCAACTGTTAAATGTCATAGTTTTGAACTTAGAATCAGCGTTCTAGCTGCATGTGTAAAAATTGTAAGTTTGTTTTTTAATGAAGAAAAACTGGGAACAAAAGTGACATTTGGCTGAAGCCTGGCTTGAAGAGATTGATTTGTGCCTGGCAACTACCCCCGACAGGAGTTGAAACTTGCTCAGCCACTCTTCCCAGGCCTGGACTGCATTCTCCTGCCCTCGCCAAAGGGAGATGACACCTCTCTGATTGGATTAGGGGAGGAGCACCTGGGGACTGTGGGAAACTGAACAAAGCACTCTCTTGGGCTCAGGCAAATGTTATATTGGGGGAGGTCGTAAAATAGCTTCCTCTTGGGAGAAGTGGGAGGAGAAGTGCCTCTGTGAGCAAGCTGAGCTTGGGGGAAGTGGATAAACCAGAAATTCCACCATGTGCTTTGGAAAACCACACCCCTTTAGGACCAGAGCATAATTTTAAAAAGATGGATAATTCATAGTGCAGACTTGTAAAAATTATATAAATAATATCATCATTCTTGTGATTTTTCTGTGCACATTTTAAGAGGTGTTAGAACTCTATACCATGTTCTGAGGCAAAACCCCATGAATTATGGAGATTGTAGACATGGGGTTCACGCTAGAAAAATGAAAATTTACTGGAATATGTGTAGAAAGGCGGTGTACATTTGTGCCGTTTTTGATAAACGTCCGATATTGGTAAAGCAACTAAAAATGAAAATAAGTTGTCATTTTTGAATGCAAGCTCTTAGGAAGATCAGAGTTGAACAAGAATGTACCTTAAGTCATCTGCAATCTGTACGTGTAATGTGAACCACTTGAGTATCTGGGAAATCTGTTTAGTTATGAACATGATTTTCTAAGGTAAAGGCAAAGGGGAGTGTTCTTTCTGTATGCCATAAAGATGACTCACTCTGACTCACTGCTCCCTTCTCAAATCAGGTCAAAGAGAAATCCTTGACTATCAAATTGTGAGTGGGTTGGGCAAAGAAAGTTAGCATCCACGACTATTTTCAAAAGACATAAAAAGAGCCACTGGAAGCCAGACAGGGAGATTCACTTTCCACCCTCTTGCAAGACGCTTTGCCGGGAGACTCCAGACTTCAAATCCATCAATCTCCAGAGACTACAGAACTTTGAACCAAGAAGGCCTACTGCAAGCAAAAGTATTCTCAGCAGGCCTCAAAATCATTTGCAAACTATTCAATAGCCGGGCGAGCTGTTTGAATTCTTTGCCAATAACTTTTGCCAGAACCGGTAGCAGACCCAGAAAGCAGTGTTGTATCCAGAGAGACCAGAGATCCAGAGAGACCAGACCCAGACCAGATCGCTGAGAGCTGACCCAGATCGCTGTGCGCAGAACCAGTACCCAGTGGCGAGAGAACCGCAGCCAATCCTGAATCGATCTGTGACAAAGTCGCATTCCAGTCCAAAATATAGTGTGAGTACTCAGCCAGAACTGTGCAAAACCAATCTTAGTTTAAAATAATCTAATTCAAACTATTTTAACTACTACTACTACTGCTACTCCTTATACTTCCTCCGTAATTGCGCTCGACGCACGAGACTAAATTGCTGCGATTTGACATTTTGCTTCATTCCAGCCACGTGTAAAAATATTTGTCTTTTGCTTCCATTACGGAATTCCGTTTTCAACCTGGTAACCATCCCTGCATCATTGATAGGGCTGGCCTGAACTGATTTAAAGTATCTCTCACTCACCCTGAACTTCTAGAGGGAATTAAAATCATTTTTAGCATATTTTTCCCTTCTTTGTATACCACCTTTAAAGTACTTTGCCTGTGTTTAAAATCATCCCTGTTGCTCTAAGCTTGCTGGGGGGGAATTGGAACTTTGTATTGCATTTTTGTTGGTATGCTTAAAGATTGTGTGCTCTCCTTCCATTTCCTTATATTGCATAAAGGGGGGAGTGAATCGTCAAAAGAAAAAGCGATCACATTATCTCTTGTGAAATCATATCAAATTATTTCTGTGTTGCATTCTGTCCCACCTTGCATTTCCTTGAACCATATAAAGCATTCTATGCTACCTTAGTCCTCTGTTCTTATTCATAAGTAACCAAGAACTGTGCTACTGTAGGATTACCTATTGCTGATTACCGCTCATATTCACAAGTGTGCTATCAATTATCAATTTATATAAAAGTGTGATATATATCTATTGTTTAATTTTTCAAATAAACCTTTTTAATTTGCAAAACAAACCTACTTCTTGGCTCAGTGAGGTCAGGGGGATTCTAAGAGAGGGGCGTTATACAAGGGTTCATCATCCAGATTATAACTTGTCATAAAAATATATAAATAAGGGCTTCCCTTGAGCAATTCCAGACAAGGCACTGACTTAGTGGGAATGCTTGATTGGAGTAATTAACAGAGTGGGGGCTCGTAGCCGGGGATTCTGGATTAGATCTATCACTTGTTCCGATTAATACAGTGTGCTAACTGACAGAATATATAAATTCTGTTGGATCACCACGCCGTGTTACACTGTAAAACACCCCTCAAAGGAACGCTCTAAGGAAACGGTCTGTTTTGCAAAATAAAATACAAACTTCTGTAAATCAGGAAGGAAATCAAGTTCCAGAATGACGACCTTGGTAGATATGAAAATAGCCAGAGAACGCCTCTTACATAAGCTATTTGTGAGAGGTGAGTGGGCTCATCAGGACCAGGCGGTTTGGTTGCAGGCAATCGCACCCCAGATCACTGAAACAGGGTCAGATAGATGGAGAGATCAGGGTCCCTTACATGTGGCCCTGAGTGAACTATATATGGCCCCTAAGGCCAAGGATGAGCACAACAAGATTGCCAGGGTAGCGGCATATTTATATTTACATATGGGAGTCATACAGGACAAATGTGCTGAAGGCCAAGGTCTGGCAAATAGGCAACTGCTGGCATTAGAGAAGGCCCAATCTGACCTGGTCTCTTCTGAGCAGAGGCTGAGCAGAAAAAGCTGTAGCAACAACTAGACTTTAACAGGGCATGCACAGAGCAGGTAGCCACCCTGCAAATCCGACTAGACAGAGAGAAAGAGGAAAGCAATAAATTGATTTTGAAAGACCTGGATACCCAGGCAGAGTTTGATCAAGAGCGCCAAAAAGCTGGTGCCCTTCAACGGC
The DNA here is from genome assembly GCF_040938575.1 of Ambystoma mexicanum. NCBI lineage: Eukaryota > Metazoa > Chordata > Amphibia > Caudata > Ambystomatidae > Ambystoma > Ambystoma mexicanum. The sequence continues at coordinate 236,580,373 of NC_090934.1, forward strand.
AGAGGGACGACCTGGCGGCACAGATGGAGGCTCTTACTCAGGAAAGGGATACCTTAGGCCAGGAAGTCTGCCACTTAAAAAGAAAAATTCAAGAAAATCACTTGGCCCTCCAGGTACTGGGTGACCTCCATAAAGAGCATCAGAACTTGTTAGAGCACACCGGGAGGGTGAAAGATGCTCTGACAAGAAAGGAGCAGGCCAGTAGGGACGGTGCCCAGGAGGTAACCACCCTGCAGCAAAGACTGATCCAGTGCTCCAGGACCAATCAGGAAGCACAGAGGGAAAATGAGGCTCTCTGTCAACACAATGATAGGCTCCAGCAACAGCTAGCCATGCAGGAGAGACTGCTAGAGTCTAATAAGGCCTTGGTTGAGGAACTGAAAGCCCAGACTCTTGCATTGCAACAGGGAGTAGGGGCTGATAGAGATGAAGTTCCCTGGGAAAGGGAAACCCCTGAGCATAACCTCCGGAGCCCTAGTACCAGAGGCCTCCACCTCTCCCAGTCCCTGGACTCTGCCACCCCCATGTCCCCTGGCACACATGAGCACAGGGCCACAGGGATGGCAGATTACTATCCAGCCAAAAGTATGGGGCTCATAGGCCAGTACCACCCAGGAATGGAGGGGCGGGCATCCGGGTATGGGCACCTAAGCACAGTGCAATTTAGTGGGGAACCCCAGGAGAGTAGGCCCACCAAGGGCATCCTGAAAACCTCCGCCCAGTTAGGTCAGTGGGGGGGGTACCCATCAAATCCTGGCAGCAAGGAGGGATCTGAAGACTCCTCTGAGCGGCCCAGGACACAGGAGACCAGGTCCCCACATTCTGCCAGCCATTCCTAGGCTCGCAGAATCCGGGAAAACCTGGAAGATCAGACGGGCACCTCTGGGAGCAGTGCCTCTGAGTCAGAGGATGACTGGACCAGGGTTACCCAAACCAAAAAGGCCAATAAGGGAAAAAAGGGCCTTGCTTAAGGACCCCTTAAAGCAGATCAAGGCAATAAGGAGTGTCATCACCCCTTATCACAAGAACTCCAAGTATTCTGTTTGGGAACACTTGGAGCTCTTTGAGCAAATGATGGAGACTTTCCATTTGAAGGACGGCAGTTGCTGCATCCAGTACGTCAAATGGACATTCTCCCCAGAATACTCCAGTTTCTTTGTGGGCTGGAGGACCAAAATCATTCAGGATGGTCCACCTATAGGGCGGCCATCTTGAAACATTTTTCTGTTCATAGAAATCCTCAAGAGACTTGCAAGGCAGCCTACAATTTGCAATGTGGGCAGGATCAGGCCCCACAAGAATTTGTGCAGGAGTTAAAGCGTGCTTTTGCGCAGACTACCAAAAGGGTGCGCACGGACAGTAAAGAATTTGTTAATACGTTTTTCCATGCCTTACCCAAATACATAATGACCCAGCTCGTGAGAGACTTCCACGAGAAAAGATCTTTAGACTGGGTCATTGAGCAAGCCACCCGCATCTATGAGGTGCAGAAACCGGTGGAAAATAAGAATCAGCCCAAAAACCCCAAACCCAAGAGCACCCCTGCTGCTGCCAAGGTGGCAGAGGTAAAGGTTGCCCCAGTTTTAGATTTGGAGATGGGGGGGCCTAAAAACCTGCCTGCACCGAACAATTCACAGCCCAGAAGGCCCTCGGGCTAGTCGAAGACAGGGGGTCAGGGAGGTAATCCCACAAATGGGGTCCCTCGCTCCCCTGACTCTGTAAGTCCCCGCTACAAGGGAAACAGACCCATCCTGGGTTACGTGTGGACTCCTCCAGCCCAAGGGGGGGGGATCCAGCCAAGCACCTGACCCAGGGAACTTCCCTCCTAACTTCCCACAGGGGGCAGAAATTCACCAAATCCTGGGCAGAACTTGTTCCCCAGGTATCCACCCAACTTCCAGCCCCAAAATAATCCATCCTTCTGTCCCCAATTCCCTGAGCCCAGACAACTGAATCCAGGAGAGGGGAGGCCAAGGGTGGAGGGGTACCCAAATCTTTCCAACCCAGGGTATTACCAGAGAAGGGATAGCTATCCTTCCCGGGATCAGCCCAGGGGAGAAAACAGAACCCCATATCAGCCTGAGCGGGTTTCGCAACTTGAGCGCCAGGTCCAAAATATGGCCCGGGATCTGGGTCACATACTGAGGGCTCTACAGAACCCTCAGATGAGCATGCCACTGCAGAATGCCCCAAACTCTTGGCCTGGTGCCCCAGAACAATGACGGGGGTAGCACCCCGATAACCTACCGGTTCCCAGGGAGGAGGCACAAGGGGAAGGGGGGTGTAAAGCCTTGGAGGAAGCTTCCTTACCCACTTGTAAACAGCCCCTGGAAACCCAGAAACCGGAAACAAAATCTCCTGCCCCTGAAAGTCTGCCTCCCAAGGAGCAGAGGGGGGGTAGGAGACCCATTTTTTGGAGGAGGTACAGGTCTTCCAATTTGAGGGAGAGGGATCCTCAGAGGATCCTGGGGAAAGGATCTTCTCCTTCAGAGATGGGGGAACTCCTCCCAAGGAAAAATGGGTCCCAAGGGATTCCAACCCAGACTGGGGTTTGACAGGGCCTTTTATGAACTGAATTCAGGTAGGGGGGAGAAGTACCAAATTCCCCTCACCTCTCTTCCTGGACAGCTTCAGAACTTTGACGGGAAGGAAATTCCCATTGAGGGGACTGCAGATTTGGACATCAAAATTGGGCGACACAAGGTGAAATACCCGGTCATAGTAGTGACTCCAGAGGGCACCCCTTGTTTACTAGGGAATGACCTCCTGAGAAGGTGTCACCCCTAATAGATTGCGTAAACAAGGTCCTCTGGACCCAGACTAGCCGACCAATAAAATTAAAACAGAGTGTCAACCATGTTAGTTTAAACGGCACCTGCCACATGGTTGAACAAAAATCTGACGAAGTCGAATTTCACTTCCAGAACAACCAAATTCCAGATGTGACAGTAATAGCAGTGGGACAACAGACTGGTGATGGGGGGTCCTCTCTATTTCTGAAAATCAACCTTCCTTCCAGTTTAAGGTGGTATTCCACACTGGAAGGAAACACTCTGAAATTCTTTACCAATCCACAATCAGACACTCCCACTCCTATAGTCCAGAAAGATGTGAAATCAGCTCAGAGCCTGGCTGATATTCAGCAAATTGGAGAGCAGTTGTTCATCCCTGTTCAGTTAAATGATGGGAAGGACTCTGTTCTCGCTCGAGTGTGTGTGAACAACGGTAAGAGCTTCATCAGCGAAGCCATGTTCCGCCAACTCCCAAAAGATCCAGCCATTCCCACATTCAAACTGATAGACAAATGGGAAATGGATCTGGAAACACCCAATTCGAAACATCTCCTGCCAAGCAGGTGTCTGCTCAAAATCTCCATTGGTAACAAGAGCATAGTCCATAATTGTTGGGTCGTGCGAGACGTCACTGCCGCCTTTTACTTAGGCAGTGACATTCTCAATCGCTTTGCCATTAGTTTGGACCTAATAAACTTCAAAGCTTGGTCCCGATTAGCGGATAATCCCATGGGCTTTGATGATCAAGAAAATGCATTTAGGTCAGCTCAATTGCTACCTTATGCAGTTGCAATTCAGGTTAAAGAGGAAGTCACCATCCCAGAAAGGACCCGACAATTCTCTCTGGAAGTCAAAGTTAAAAGAGGACAAAAATTGAAAAACCCTGATGCTTATATTCATCTAAATTCTTTCCTCCAACAGCAAGGGTTAGGGGTAAACCTAACACCATTAGTCAACATAGAACATGACACCATTCTAATAGAGGTGGATAACAGCGACTTAAAGAGTATTACTCTAGCCGCAGGCACCATTATTGGAATGGCGGTTGATGACCGACATTTCTCCATTGATTTAGGAAATGAACTGTTAGGACCGATCCCCAAGGACTGTTTTGACAGTGACAGTGAGGACAATGCAACACCAGACAGGATCTTTACCCCGCATGGGGGGAACTTCCTGGTGTACACTTCTTGCCCTTATGGTAAGGAAGATGTGACTTGTGACTTCAGAAGGGATGAGGTGATTTTCCAGGTCCATGAGGGCTGCCTTTCCCACCTGAAGCCTCCAGTCCAAATCAGCACTCTGACTAGGGACTTCTCCACCCAGCTGGAGGAGGCTGCTGAGATAGCAAAACCAGAAGTCTTTCCAGACTTCAGGCAGATGGTGGAAGAGAGAGTCAACCTAGCTGATGCCTGCGTGACTCTGGAACAGAAGCAAAAGTTGAAACAAGTTTTCTTGGATTTCCAAGATCTCTTTGTGGTAGACTCATATGACTGTGGTCGCACCGACATCCACACAACAACAATTCCCACGGACCCTGGCATGACTCCAGTGTTTGTGAAGCAATATCGCTTGCCTCTCGCATCCATGGAGTCCCTTACTGAAATAATTAAGAACCTTGAGTCCCGGGGAATAATCCGTCCAGTACACAGCACCTTCAATAATCCGGTGCTGGGAATATTGAAGCCAAACGGCCAGTGGAGACTCTGTGCCGACCTTAGGGAGCTCAACAAACGGGTCCATACTTCCCAATGGCCTCTTCCCTACATTGACCAAGGGCTGGCCCAGATTCAGGGGTCACAGGTATTCACTGCAATAGAACTGACCAATGGATACTGGACCGTGACTGTCAGTAGGCTTTTACCTTTGGGGGCCAGCAGTACACATGGACCCGAACTCCCTTCGGATACCTCAACTCCGGCAATGAATTCAACATTTTCCTACATAAGGCCACGCCCGACCTGGGTGCGAGGGGTAACCTGGCGTATGTAGATGATGTCCTCATCAAAAGTTCATCTGTGATGGAACATATAGCGGAGATCCGTTATGTTCTGACACAGTTGAGGGCCGCCGGAGCAAAACTTTCTTTTCAGAAAGCACAGTGGTGTAGAACCCGTGTTAATTTCTTGGGGCATGAGATTACTCCTCAGGGTCTCTGTCCCCAAGAAAAGAAAGTGGAAGCACTTCAGAAACTGAAGGATCCCACAACTCTGCGGGAACTAAGGACATACATGCCAACATTCTGTGACCAGAAATATGTAGGAATCTTAACGTTTCAAAAATAGTAATTAGCGTAATGATGACATCACAGGAAATGATGTCACATCAATTTGACTCAATGAAAAGACAGGTCATGATATCACAGGAAATTATGTCATGTGAACTTTGACCTTATCTTATCACAGGAAATGACATGAAGTGACATATGGCCATGAAGAAATCACAGGAAAGTTCTACATAATGGTTGGGTACCTCACTGTGTAGAGCGGAAAACAGTCAGAGGGACCTGTGAGGTGCATACATTATACATTATAAGGGAGACAAAGAAATACAGCTGGGGGTTAATAGCCGCCGATTATCAAGAAGGGATTTCAAGGAGCTGAAACAGGACATACCAACTGAAAAGCTATGAATACTTCCATGTAAGTAAGTGTCTGCTGTGGAAGAACTGGTGTGTAAAGTCGAGGTGATGACACTGGGAAGTGAGGGCTGCAAGGGCTCCTGCAAATACAGCTTGTAAGGCAAGCTCCAGAACAAAGCTAATCTAGAGAGACATGTATTATAACTGCTGACTGGCACCATGGGGCAGTTCCTGGGGGCCTCCCTGAGGCACATTGTCCCTTTCAACTGAAATGGTTGAAAGGCCTTGATGCCGACCCTGCCCTTGATACATCACATATTTAAAAAAGTAGCTAATTTACCTGCCTCAGAGAATATATGTTTGCAGCTGTGTGTATACCGCACAGACACTGGGAAGTTCACTATTCTGCAGTGAGAGACAGAGCACAAGCTCAGAGGTCTGAAGAAACACAGTATATTATCCCTTGGCACCATGAGCTCAGGCAAGCAGCTCTGAGAGGCACAGATCATTCGTGTGGTGTCACAGTGTGACGTTCGGACACTTGCTTGAATCTCACGGTGCCCGAGCCCAGGGCAGAGTGTCTGTTTCACATCATTTGTGGACAGACAGACAACATCCATCAAATTAATGGGCTATTGAACACGCCCACCTTCAAGATTCTCCGATGCTGCTCTCGTTGCTCACGCTGTACAGGACGGGCAGGGCCCCAGGCAACCAGCGAGGCCTGGAAATCGGTAGATCTGAACAATGAAATCTGTAGGCGGTAGGACTGCGTAAAATGCAGTAGCCTACCGCGCAAATCGGTAGGGTTGGCAAGTATGTAAGGAGCCTCCTTGGACTGACTAATTACAGCAGAAAGTTCATTGAGGGCTACACAGAGATCACTAGACCCCTGATTCATCTTGAAGGGGGGGGGTCAAGTGGGAATGGGGTCCAAAACAATCTGAGGCTGTAAGACAACTCAAAAGAAGCCTCTCACAAGCGCCTTGCCTAGCTTACCCTGTCAGAAACAAGGAGTTCTTCCTGGAGACAGGGTTCTCTAATACGTGCTTGACGGCAGTATTATACCAAAAGCATGACAAGGTCAATAAAGTAATCTCCTATGCGAGCAAAACTTTATCCTCTGTGGAAGAAAAATTCAACGATTGTGAGAAGGCACTCCTGGCAACGGTGTGGGCATTGAAGAATTACCGCCCGTTCATCCAGGGGGAACACATCATAGTGGAGACGCCACACCAGCCTCTGCAATACCTCCAAAGTGACAGAACCCGGGCCAGAAATGTGAGTAATTCCGAATGACTTCCTGGATTCTGTCAACGCAAGGCTTTCCTGTGGAGGTCAGATATGGCCAAAACAAGAAGAGTCCCCTCGCGCAAGGTCTGGCTGACTTGCATGATTGTGCCAGAGAAAACTGTCTCGAGGACGAAAGTCTAAAAATCAAGGACAACATGGAGGCATACCTTAATTCCTCACACAAAGTCTTTGAAGAAGACAAGTGTGAGGGAATGCCCACTGTCTATGTGGATGGATGCTCTTACCATGTTGACAACAACGGGGAAAAAGAACTGGTGGCCGGCGTAGGGAATGCATGGGTGAATGAGTCCCCAGAACCCTCCGCTGGGTACAAAATTGGTCCCCAAAGTAGTCAGGTGGCAGAGTTGATGGCTGTGCATCAAGCCATCCTCACTGCTGTCCAACATCGACTCCACGAACTGGTCAGAATCACAGATTCGGATTATGTACGGAACGGGTTTGTGGAGCACCTGGTTAATTGGAAAACCAGAGGCATGTTATGTGCTAATAACAAACCCCTGAAACATGGGAAGTTAATCCAAAATATTGATGATCTGGTCACATCAAATGGGACAACCATCTACTGGAAGAAGATCAAGGGTCATTCCAAAGTAGAGGGACCAGACAAAACTGGAAATGACTTAGCTGATCAGCTGGCAAAAATTGGGGCCATCCAAGGGGATCTAATTGAGATTGAGTCCCTGTTGGGGGAAATCCAGGTCACTGCTATCACTAGGTCCCAGACAAATGCTCACAATGATCTTTCAACTGCACAATGGAGTAAGGAGACCCCAGATGCAGATTTGATTACGGCTCAAAAGGGGGATCCAATAATTGGTAAGTTTTACCAACACATTGAGGACCCTCAGAACTTTCCCCTGACGGATACCGATTACATTGGGAAAGAGGACCTTAGAGTGTTGATAAAATGTCCAAAGATGTTCCGAATCCAAGACGGTTTGTTGGTAAGGGAATCCCAAGCTGGCCATGATCAGTGGGTGTTCCCTACCTCATTCCGACGCCTGATGTTAAGTCACGCCCATTATGCGGCCACAGCCGGTCACAGGGGATTTCACACAACACTGGAAATCTTAAGAGAGGTTGCATACTGGCCACACATGGGGCAGGACCTCGACCAATACTTGAAGGGGTGTCCGGTGTATGCACAATTTCAGCCATCATCCCTCACACACCATGCACCTCTCCAAAGGAGGGGGATGACACTGCCATGGTCAGATTTGCAAATCGACTTCGTAGGCCCTGTGATTCGCTCGTCTAGAGGAAACAAGTACATGTTGACGGTCACATGCTTGTTTACCAAGTGGGTGGAATGTCTCTCGGCCCCAAACTGCAAGGCAGAAACAGCAGCTGCCCTGATGATTAACCACATCTTTTCCCGTTTTGGTCTACCTCAAAGGATTGAGTCAGACAGAGGTAGCCATTTCACCAGTGAGGTAATGACAAAGATGTGGGAGATACTGGGGGTCAAAAGGAAGCTACATATTGCTTACCGCCAGCTTCTTCTGGGGCAGTAGAACGCTACAACCGGACCATTGTGAGCATATTAAAAAAGTTTGTGGCAGATTCTGGGCCTAGTTGGGATATCCGATTACCTCTGGTCCTAATGGCCATCAGATCTACCCCTCATCTACAACTAAAATGTCACCATTTGAGCTGATGACTGGACGCAAGATTGTGCTTCCCCAGCATTTGCTATACAGGACCCAAATGCAGACATTGACCAATGCCTCCACAACTCATGAGTATGTGGAGAATTTGAGGAAACACCTCCAACATGCTTTTACCTATGCTCAGCAAAATCTAGAAAGATCAGTGGATAGCATGAAGACCCATTATGATTTGAAAACTTCCAGGAAAGTATATAATGTGGGAGACCGGGTCTATCTATACAATTTCCAAAGAAATCAGGCCAAACAGCGAAAATGTTTGCCTACATGGAAGGGACCGTTTGAAATTATAGACAAGATCTCCCCAGTAGCTTATAAGATCCGCATCCCCAAAGGTAGTCTGGCGGAAGGGGAAGACAAGTTGGTACATATAAATCAGCTAAAGTGTTGCCATCCCAGGCACACTCTGCAGCAACTGGAGGAATCCTCTGGAATCCCAGAGGGGGCCGCTCCAGAGTAATTAGGTTCCAACCCTACGATATCCTGCATATATGATTCTGGTATGAAAATGTTCCTGTTATATCTTGTTTTTTAAAATAAGACTGCAAAATGTATCCGGATGTATAAAATGTATATGTTCGCCACACCATTAATAGTGGTGGAAAAATGTCTAGGAATGTGTATTGCCGCTTTGCTTTATCATCCTAGGAGAGATGAAACCATGGAGATTGACCAAGGAGAACGACCCGGGGACCGGGAGGAAAGATCCGAGGGGCCCGGGGTACCGCCCATTATTCCCATCAGGACAGGCGAGGAGAACCGATCGATCCAACCGGATGGAGGAAAAGATGCTGAACTGTGCCATCTACGGAATTGGAAGAAGATGATGCGGACATACCAGTGCGTGGATCAAAACATCCTTTGCACCCGACTCCCCCTCGACTCGAAATCAAAGCGCAGTCGGGCGGGGGGGCTTGTTGGGTGTCCTGACCCACATTTGGACTATTATGCTGCTATATTTGGTGCTGTGGGCTTAGAAAATCCAAGATGGCCAAAAAAGCCCACATTACGCCAGAATCCAGGAAAACCGCACAGTTTTGGCGCACACCAAAATGTTCCCCTGACCTGCCACCCACCAGTGCGAGCGTGAGGGGCCAGGGGGGCCATGAGTGAAATGTGTGCCAAAGGAAAAACAGCAGTGCTTGTGGCTCAAAAAAGCGCTTTGAAATCACCTTTGTTTCTCTGAAATGCAAGCTAAAAATGCCTATTTTAAACATTGCAAGATATTCAAAAATCTCAATGAACACCAGCAGACATTTGGCAGAAGGTAGACTTGTGTGCATACAAAATCCGGAAAGAGAAAGAGCCCAAAATAATGTTCATAATGAAACTGGCTGAGCTGTGGATGTCAGCAGCTGAAGTGAAATTGGACTTAAAGCCACTAAAATCGAAATGTTTAAAATAAATGAGTGACCTACTGTTGAGTGTCACATAGTTTGCAACTGTTAAATTTCATAGTTTTGAACTTAGAATCAGCGTTCTAGCTGCATGTGTAAAAATTGTAAGTTTGTTTTGAATGAAGAAAAACTGGGACCAAAAGTGACATTTGGCTGAAGCCTGGCTTGAAGAGATTGAATTCTGCCTGGCAACTACCCCCGACAGGAGTTGAAACTTGCTCAGCCACTCTTCCCAGGCCTGGCCTGCATTCTCCTGCCCTCGCCAAAGGGAGCTGACACCTCTCTGATTGGATTAGGGGAGGAGCACCTGGGGACTGCGGGAAACTGAACAAAGCACTGTCTTGGGCTCAGGCAAATGTTATATTGGGGGAGGTTGTAAAATAGCTTCCTCTTGGGAGAAGTGGGAGGAGAAGTGCCTCTGTGAGCAAGCTGAGCTTGGGGGAAGTGGATAAACCAGAAATTCCACCATGTGCTTTGGAAAAGCACACCCCTTTGGGGCCAGAGCATAATTTTAAAAATATGGATAATTCATAGTGCAGACTTGTAAAAATTATATAAATAATATCATCATTCTTGTGATTTTTCTGTGCACATTTTAAGAGGTGTTAGAACTCTGTACCATGTTCTGAGACAAAACCCCATGAATTATGGAGATTTCAGACACAGGGTTCACGCTACAAAAATGAAAATTTACTGGAATATGTGTAGAAAGGCGGTGTACATTTGTGCCATTTTTGGTAAACGTCCGATATTGGTAAACCAACTAAAAACGAAAATAAGTTGTCATTTTTGAATGCAAGCTCTTAGGAAGATCAGAGTTGAACAAGAATGTACCTTAAGTCATCTGCAATCTGTACATGTAATGTGAACCACTTGTGTATCTGGGAAATGTGTTTAGTTATTAAAATGATTTTCTAAGGTAAAAGCAAAGGGGAGTGTCCTTTCTGTATGCCATAAAGATGACTCACTCTGACTCACTGCTCCCTTCTCAAATCAGGTCAAAGAGAAATCTTCGACCTATCAAATCGTGAGTGGGTTGGGCAAAGAAAGTTAGCATCCACAACCATTTTCAAAAGACATAAAAAGAGCCACTGGAAGCCAGACAGGGAGATTCAATTTCCACTTTCTTGCGGGACGCTTTGCCGGGAGACTCCAGACTTCAAATCCATCAATCTCCAGAGACTACAGAACTTTGAACCAAGAAGGCCTACTGCAAGCAAAAGTATTCTCAGCAGGCCTCAAAATCATTTGCAAACTATTCAACAGCCGGGCGAGCTGTTTGAAATCTTTGCCAAGAACTTTTGCCAGAACCGGTAGCAGACCCAGAAAGCAGTGTTGTATCCAGAGAGAGAAGAGATCCAGAGAGACCAGACCCAGACCAGATCGCTGAGAGCTGACCCAGATCGCTGTGCGCAGAACCAGTACCCAGTGGCGAGAGAACCGCACCAATCCTGACCCGATCCGTGACGAAGTCACATTCCTGTCCAAAATATAGTGTGAGTACTCAGCCAGAACTGTGCAAAACCAATCTTAGTTTAAAATAATCTAATTCAAACTATTTTAACCTATTGAGAACTGCATCATAGAAATCGTGTCCCTCCTGTTTATTCAAAGCTGCAAAACTGTCATCTGTCATTCTGAGCTTTACTTTTATTTTGAGAATCTACCTTCACAAAATCGTCCGTATCTCTTGAACCGTTTGTGATAGAAGCGTGATTTAACTTTTATTTTAAAGCTGAGATTCCGAGCTTTCCAACAAGCTCTAAACTTGCTACTCCTTATACTTCCTCCGTAATTGCGCTCGACGCACGCGACTAAATTGCCGCGATTTGACATTTTGCTTCATTCCAGCCACTTGTAAAAATATTTGTCTTTTGCTTCCATTATGGAATTCCGTTTTCAACCTGGTAACCATCCCTGAATCATTGATAGGGCTGGCCTGAACTGATTTAAAGCATCTCTCACTCACCCTGAACCTCTAGAGGGAATTAAAATCATTTTAGCATATTTTTCCCTTCTTTGCATACCACCTTTAAAGTACTTTTCCTGTGTTTAAAATCATCCCTGTTGCTCTAAGCTTGCTGCAGGAAATTGGAACTTTGTATTGCATTTTTGTTGGTATTCTTGAAGACTGTGTGCTCTCCTTCCATTTCCTTATATTGCATAAAGGGGGGGAGTGAATTGTCAAAAGAAAAAGCAATCACGTTATCATATCAAATTATTTCTGTGTTGCATTCTGTCCCACCTTGCATTTCCTTGAACCATATAACGCATTCTCTGCTACCTTAGTCCTCTGTTCTTATTCATAAGTAACCAAGAACTGTGCTACTGTAGGATTACCTATTGCTGATTACTGCTCATACTCACAAGTGTGCTATCAATTATCAATTTATTTATAAAAGTGTGATATATATCTATTGTTTAATTTTTCAAATAAACCTTTTTAATTTGCAAAACAAACCTACTTCTTGGCTCAGTGGGGTCAGGGGGATTCTAAGAGAGGGGCGTTATACAAGGGTTCATCATCCAGATTATAACTTGTCATAAAAATATATAAATAAGGGCTTCCCTTGAGCAATTCCTGAGAAGGCACTGACTTAGTGGGAATGCTTGATTGGAGTCATTAACAGTTGTTAGACAGCCTGTGTCCCTAGTTTGTGGTGTGGTCTGGGTTTTCCATTCATTCCTTGTTCTAGGCTTTTATTGGAAAGTAATAAAATACAAAATTATAAAGGATGTCTGATGCCTTCAAAATTAAAATGAAAATTAAATGAATATCTCGGAACAAAACACTATTCCAACAAAGTAAACATACTTTGCAAAAAAACGTAACAAGTAACTCAACAGTGTAAGCCTATCAAATAGAGCATCATTTCAGTGAGAAGTGACAAAAATAAGTTTCATTGCAATTTCATTGTTCTCAATCGTGTTTTTTCTGTCAATTGGTCTGTACAACTGAACATCCATCTGTGGAGGTCTCAGGCTACAACAATACAAATACAAAACGGATAATTATTCAAAATGCTGTGCTATATGACATGGAATGTTTCTGTGTGCATTGTGGCAGGTCGTAAAAAAGGAGACAGGCTAGTTTTGTTACATTCTTGCAGATGTTTTATTGAAATAATAATAATCTGTGGGTTTCTCTGCCTAACAATTCTAACTAGGGTGCTCGTAGTCTGTTGTGAAGTCCAAAGCAAACAGTCTGTCCTACATCCAAAACTAAGCTGCATTGACCCTACCACAAAGACAAAACAAGTAAGGCCCAGGATAATGACTGCCTTCTCCTGGGTTGCGTTCCAGCATGTTGTTGTCATTGGAGGATCTTCAGATAGGTTCTATCTTTATCATGTTAAAAGTATTTTTGTTCTCTTAGGGGACTTTTCCACACCAATTTCTCTTGTTTCCCATGGTCTCCCAAGTTCCTCTCGCTAGGTGTCCTGTCACCTGAATGTTCCTTTACTCTGTTCCTCTCAATTGTATTTGACAGTCTCTTTCTCTCTGAAACCAGTTTCATCAATTCTATATCTTCTTTTATCACTTGTACCCTACTGATTGCATGGTTCTTCATTGGGATCTGTGTGATGTAACCAGTGACCATTCTCACTCTTCTTGTAGTTTAACCCCTCCATGGGCTAGGCATATTGAACCCATGAAAGATTCTCACTCTTCTTGGGGTTTAGCCATCCACTGGAACGAGTAGGCTCAGTCCCTCAATAGTATTCCCTTCTTAATAATTGATTCCTCACTGGGATGATTAAGCTGAGCCCATGACTGATCTTCACTCTTTTTGGTGTTTGGTCATTCAATGGGACGAGTAGGTTGAGTCCCTGAAAGTATTCCCTGTCTTAATACTTGATTCTTCCTTGGGATGAGTAAGCGGAGCCCATGAAAGATTCTCACTCTTCTTAGTATATGGTCTCTCACTGAGACAAGTACAATCACTAAAATTGTTATATTTGTTTCTCTGCTTAGTATTTGTTCTTTCACTGGGACGAGTAGGCTGGGCGAGTATGATTACTCCAATCTTTATATTCGTTTTTGTGATTTTCATGAATATGACTGTGCCTAGACAGGGTTTCGCGCAACTGGCTCACCTCTGTAGCCTCACAAGGAAAGGCTCCCCCAGGAAGAAGTGACTGAATAGCCCGATTCATCACAGCATCTGTACAGAATAGAGTTAAGAGATACAGGGCCTCATTACGAGGAGGGTGGTAACGGGTTGACGGCACCGGTAAAGGTGCCGGAGCCGTTAACCCCTTAACGCCCCCTTACGAGGTCCGCTCGTGGGACCCGCCCAGGACGCCTGGTTTTATCAGACGTCCTTAGTGGGTCCCGCGAGCAGCCCAGCATGCTAATGGGCCCGTCATTAACAGGCCCATTGTTAGCATGCTCCCCATTCCCCTTGAGCCATATGTGGGAATGGCGATGGACCGGGTCCGGGTTCCCTGAATGGGGAAATACCGGGCCCTCCAAGTTCGGAATGGTCTGGTATTTCCCCATTCAGGGAACCCGGAACCAGACCCATGTTTGGGGGTGGGCATGGCTACCTCCAAACTCGTAATGAGGCCTTAGATGCGGTTTATTGATTCATTGGAAGACAGTTGCAAGAACTGTTACAAATTCAGCATATATACACACATTTCAGGTTTGATCAAACAGAGTATGCTGGCTAACGTAAAAAGCAGCTGTGACTAGCTAGGCATCTGTGAAGCGTCAGATGGTGTGGAGAAAACAAGCAATCTTGGTCTCCTCCTGCAGAATAAAAATGAAATGGGCAAGGGAAAAGGGCTCACTTATGACATGAGCACATGGGATGGGGCAATAAAAACCAGTCAGCCTAGCCACTGCATAGACCAATAGTAGTTACATGCATGCTCTCAATTGTAACCCTAGAAATTGATTTCTCTAGCATACAAAGCAACCATAACTGCCATCCCTGTGCTGCATCTGATGTGTCACATGGTGCAGTGAATGCACTCCCAGTCTCTTCCTGTTGTAAATAAATTAAATGGAGCAGGACCAAAAGACCCAGTTATGACATTAGCAAATTCTATGGGTCAATAAATTGCACTAGACTAAAAAACTAAATGGACACTTCTGTCAATCCACTAGATAGAAATGACATTGCTGCTCTCAATAGTAACACAAGAGACTTTTCTCACTAACTCACAAAGAAACCCTCAGTGGCATACATGCATGCCCTGTGATGTGGCAGATGGTGCGGTAAAACCACTGGCCATCCCGATCTCCTCCTTTGTCAAAGAAATGTGCCAAGAGCAAAAGACACCGTTATGACACCAGCAAATGTGGTGAGGCAATGTAATCCACTCAGCCTAAACGCTACATAGCCAGATGAAAGTGACTTGACAGCTCTCAATAGTATTACAAGAGACTATTCTGAATAATGCACAAAGAAGCAGAAGAAATAATGGGATACATGCATCCCATGCGATGTGTTGGATGGTGCAGTGAAAGCATTGGCCATCCCAGACTCCCTCTGTGGCAAAGAGTTTAAATGGGCGAGGAGCAGAAGGCCCAAGTATGACACGAGTAAATGTGATGGAGCAAAACTTTACACTAGGCATAAATACGCAGACCAGCATTAGTGACATGACTGCTACTAATTATAACCCATGTAAACAATTCACACTGATGGACAGAGCAACTGTGATTACCATTCATGGGTTTAGTGCAATGTGTTGGAAGATAAGCAATGGCCACCTTCATCTCCTCCAGCAGACAAGAAATGAACCAAGCCAAATGGCAAAGGAGACACTGAGACATATACAGTACATATGCAAGGGAGACACACTTATGACTTCACCTCATTGATCTATATTATACTAACAGGCCTACAATGATGTGGGAAGAGCATTGGTACAGCTGTACCAAAGAATCACTTAGCCTGGGATGGTCTTTCTTTGTAAGTTCCTTTGATTAGTTCATCTTCACGCTGAAATGCTCACCACATATGTGGAAATGCCTTCCTCATTTATCACCTAACTTCATTTGTTCATCGGTTGATGTCATCTGGTTGAATACCACAGCTGAGCAGATATTGTCAGATCAGCAGAATATCTTTGGGGAACATTTGTTTTACTGTCCGGTACGTCTATGTATGTGTAGTGCTGGGACATCTGATGATGATGATGGAAGAAGGAATTTTACTAAAAAGTGCAACTTCTGGGATTAAACAAATTGTAGTTTTAGACTACACAATGCAATTTTCAAAATAAAGCCACATAATAGAAAAATGGTCCAATTATTTAAACATCTTTGCAAAGTCCAAATGAGCCTCGCCAAATTGTTAATACAAGTTAAAAACACTTGAAAATATTTTTTGGTTACCTTTTTCAAATTTTCATAAAAACACTATAGAGGAGGAATCTTATTCCATTGAACCATACTTAAAACATAAATAAATTCGAGAAATATTAGCTTACCTTTAGTGCTTGGTGTCGTGCGAAAGTTGTGCTGTGGCTAGCAGGTTTTGCTCAATAGAATCTTCAATAACAATGGAATTTTTTGGTCAAACACTATTTTACACCCTGTGTTCAATCAAGAAACGTATATGTGTATTTTGGAAAAATGGCCATGCAACAGATGGACAGTCCTTTGGTTTTTGTGTATTTTAATCATCTGCATTTGACCTGCTAGACACACAGTCAAGATGGCAGCTGTGCGCAGGGCAAATTATGAAATGTCTTTGAAGCCATTATAAAAATAGACTCATCTCCTAAATGGCATCTAAAAGTTATAAGAATTCATCAAGATAACATGGCAAAGGGAAGATGTGCGGACTTCAAAGACTTATGCCATACCCAGTAGTCCCACACAATAGGGTAGACCCTGCTGAATTCAATTAGTAAGTGCTTTTGTTTATAGTGCTCTCTTTATGTGGTTAGGCAACCTTTAGGGGCAAACAAGATGGGCTGTTCATTTATTTTTGTGTATTTGGACCAACTGGCTTTGACCAGCAAGACACACCATGTGTAAAGATGTCTCAGAATGTTGGTGGGAAATAGTGGCATGCTATTGAAGCTTGTATCCCTTTTAGGAGCACAAAAGTGATGGGTGGAAGGTTTTGAATGAATCTAAAACACTGGCAATTGCTCTGGGCAACCTTCCACACCACCGTTTTTTAGCTCGTCTGCGCCATTGCAAAAGGGGACCAGCCATGTGCAAATCAGTCCGCAGCTGCCGCAACCGAAGGTAGCAGCCCAGCCCGAACTGCTAGGCCAGGTCCCCTCTGCACAGAAAACCAAGGAACCCCAGACATGTTTCGGCCTTGTAGGACCTCCTCGGTGAGGTGCAGCCTGGTTCCCTGTGGCGCAGCGAGCAAGGGACCCACGTCTGGGCATACCCTCTCTCACAAGGAGAAACAAACTGACCACAAAAGTGATGGGTGGAAGGTTTTGAATGAATCTAAACCACTGGCAATTGCTCTGGGCAACCTTCCACACCACCGTTTTTAAGCCTGTCTGCGCCATTGCAAAAGGGGACCAGCCATGTGCAAATCAGTCAGCAGCTGCCGC
Organism: Ambystoma mexicanum; assembly: GCF_040938575.1. Classification (NCBI taxonomy): domain Eukaryota; kingdom Metazoa; phylum Chordata; class Amphibia; order Caudata; family Ambystomatidae; genus Ambystoma; species Ambystoma mexicanum. Next base: position 236,597,662 of record NC_090934.1, read on the forward strand.
CACCGAAGGTAGCAGCCCAGCCCGAACTGCTAGGCCAGGTCCTCTCTGCACAGAAAACCAAGCAACCCCAGACATGTTTCGGCCTTGTTGGACCTCCTCAGTGAGGTGCAGCCTGGTTCCCTGTGGCGCAGCGAGCAAGGGACCCACGTCTGGGCATACCCTCTCTCACAAGGAGAAACAAACTGACCACAAAAGTGATGGGTGGAAGGTTTTGAATGAATCTAAACCACTGGCAATTGCTCTGGGCAACCTTCCACACCACCGTTTTTTAGCCCGTCTGCACCATTGCAAAAGGGGACCAGCCATGTGCAAATCAGTCAGCAGCTGCCGCCACCGAAGGTAGCAGCCCAGCCCGAACTGCTAGGCCAGGTCCCCTCTGCACAGAAAACCAAGCAACCCCAGACATGTTTCGGCCTTGTTGGACCTCCTCAGTGAGGTGCAGCCTGGTTCCCTGTGGCGCAGCGAGCAAGTGACCCACGTCTGGGCATACCCTCTCTCACAAGGAGAAACAAACTGAGGAGGACATGGATGGTGAAAAGCGTACTGCTGATCTGTCCTCTAAGACTTGTACCACACCACGGTGGGACAGCCTGATGAATTCAATTAGTTCAATTAGCAAGTGTTATTGTGTATAGTGGTCTTCTGAAATAGTTATGCAAAATATAGGTTGAGGCTGTCTGGTCAGTTCATTTATTTTTGTGTATTTTAACTGTCTGTCCTTGCACAACTTGACACACCATTTGTCTAGTGATGTTGGTGGGCAGATTGTGGAATGTCTCTGAAGCCATTATAACTTTGATAAGCAAATAGAAACAGGAGCAGAAGGTACAGAAATAATGACATCACTACATTGAGCTAAGTTGGTGGACGATGGGGCAAATTGACATTAATGAAAGGTTGTCACACAACTTCGTGGGATATCCGGCCAATTCTCAATGTCTAATGTAACATTTAGTCAAATACAAGCACTTTTGACAATGGAAGCTGATAGTCAAAGGCATTTTCTTCAGGCAACTGATCTTCATGTTTGTCTAATCAGTGGCAGACACACTGATACCTGGTACATTACAGTAAAAGTGTGAGAACTCAGCAGTGGATCAGCTCTTGGACGTCACCATATTACCAATGAAAAAGTTGGCATGTGCAACATTTTATACCTTATTTAAAATATTCAAGTTCCTTGTTTTCTCAGTAAAATGTTGAAAAGATGCTCAAGTGTAATATTTAATGCAAGTTCAAAATGCAAAACACATTACCCCTACCACACACCATGATGTGTATCCTCTAAAACGGCACACATTTACATTACATTCCTTGCTTGCCATGACATTTCCACGTAATTTTCTAAAAAAGTGTCACTCAACCTTACCCTCAACCTGATGGATCATATCTCTCCAGCCCTTAAATCTCTCCAGTGGCTCTCAGTGGCTGCAAGGATCCAGTTCAAGACCCTCTGCATCATCCACAAGGCTTTCTGGAGCCGGACCCGCACACATCCAACATGCTGTTCTTAAATACCTTCCTACTTGACCCCTTCGCTCTGGTGCCTCAACTCTCTGGGGGTTAGATGCTTCTCCAGGCAGAGATTAGGGGGCAGATCACTTTCCTCTGCAGGTGCCTCCCTCTGGGATGGCCTCCCTGCCATCTCAAACTTGAGCTGGACCACCTGAAATTGCAGAAAGAAGCTCATGACTGTCCTTTTCTCCCCTGCTTTCTCTCTATCCCTCCCGTGCTGACCTCTCTCCCTATCTGACTGCTGCACTGACTGGTTGCTTGGATACCCTCAGAGTCTCACTGGGTACCAGGCTCCACTATGACCAGTCTCCCCCGTACTGCCTCCGGGCCTGTCGCTCACTATGAGCTGTAACTTTAACCTCTACAGTCTCTGCCTCCTTGCACCTAACCAGAGCTGCGCTGCCCTGGCTGCACTTATTCAGAGCAATGCTGCCCAATCGCACTTTGCCTTTCCCTCTGCCTTGCACTTCTCTTGTCCCCTTGCCCTGCTCCTTGCGTTACCACACTTGCACAATCTGAATGACACAAGGCCTAGTAAGATATTTTGTCTTGTCTTTCCTCCGTACCCTCCCTTCTCTTGTCGCGCCTAGAAACACATGTGCCTAGGTGCGTTATAAATGACTTAACATATAATTTAAATGTTCAATATGTTGTTTTCGTGCGTACAAATATTACAGCCCCTACATGCCTACCCGAAATTCAAGAACTGCTTATGAATTCTATGAAAGGGAGTAACATGACAAATCTGTATTTTTATACTGTCTCACACAAACTCCCCAACCCCACCTTGCCACACACTACCCACCATGGACATTATCAGTGGCACCCTTAGTGGGACATGGGGGGCCAGTATTGTTTACAAATGAAACAGCGTCCAGATCATCACTCATGCACACTGGGCTTAATTTGCTGATGTGGTAGTAGAACAGTACTCAAAGTGGTGGAAAATATTGCTATAGTATAAACATGTGTTTGAGCTATTTGGTGTGAAATGTTTTAAGTTTGAGCATTGTCTAGCTACTAATTAAGCAATAGAACCCGAGCGTCGGGGGCATTACCGACTCAGGTAATGCCCCGGCGCCCATAGGTAAGGACCCGAGCAAAGCGAGGGCCTTACGGAAGGCCCCGGGGCATTACCTGAGACAGTAATGCCCCCGACGCGAGGGTTCTATTGCTATTAGTACCCCGGCCCGCAAAAATTGCGTGACCGGGGCACTAAAAGCTTTTTTTTTTGTCCTGAAACGCTGCAGCGTTTCGGCGCTGCGGCGTTTCAGGAGAAAAAAAATGACCAAGAAAATGGCCGCTGCCATGGAAAGGGAAAACGGAGTCCGTTTTCCCTTTCCATGGCGGGCATCGGGAGCCGACGTGCTGGGAACACAACCCAGCGCGTCCGCTCCCGAAAAAGGATCAAAAATAAGGTAAGTGGGGTTGGGAGGGCGGGAGTGGGAGGGGGGAGAAAAAAAACAAAAAAAAAACGTACCTGCGTCCCCGGCGGGGGACGAGGGAAGCCTCCAGCCGTGTGGAGGCGCGGAGCGGGGATGGCCCCGCTCCGAGACTCCACACGGCTGTAGGCTTTCCTCGTCCCCCGCCGGGGACGCAGGAACAAGCAGGTAAGTGGGGGGGAGAGGGAGGGAGGAGATTTAGAAAAAAAAAATTCCTTACCCGAGTCCCAGGCGGGGGGTGAAGGCAGCCTCTCAGCCGCGGGGAGGCTCAGAGCGGGGATGGCCCCACTTCGAGCCTCCTCATTGGCTGAGGGGCTGCCACGCCCCCCGCCGGGAACAAAGGGCGTGGAATCCCGATGAAGGGATTCCCGGCCGGGTAGGGACCTGGCGAGAGCCAATCAGAATGGCTCTTGCCTTCTGATTGTCTCTCGCCAGGTTACTAATTTCCAATAATATTAGAAATGATGACTCTTGCCCCTTCAAACTCATGCATATGCCAACAGATTAGTTCCTCCATTTGCAACTACATACTTTCTATGTCTTTCATCTTTGGTTCCAAGTTTTAAAAGAGCAGGGAAGAGTCATTGAATACCAAAATGCTACTGGAATAAACTAAGATATTTTCAATTTGACATTCACTTGTTTTATTTAAGAAAATATATATTTTACATGCTTATAAAAACTGGTTGTATGATTCCCATGCTCTTTGTGGATATTTTCTATACTGCCAAATTCAATATAATGGGCCTCATTCCGAGGTGGGCACAAAGGGATACCGAGCACCGTTAAGGACATTGGTGCCGGTAATCCCTTTGCGCCCTATTCCGAGGTCCCTTAGCGGGTCCCGCAATGTGCGCCTGGTTTTACCAGGCGCCCTTAGCGGGAGCCGCTAAGGAACAAGAGAGCTAATAACGGTACCGCAAATTACATTATCGTTATTAGCTACTTCCCCATTCCCATTGAGCCCTATGGGGGCTCAAATGGGAATGGGGAATGGATTTTTCAATGGGGACTTACCGGTCCCTCCAGGGTCGGAATGGACCGGTAACTCCCCATTGAACCAGTTCAGACCCGGACCCGGTATGAGAGGTAGTCATGGCGCAAATAGTGCCATGACTACCTCCATACTCGGAATGAGGCCCGTAATGTCTAGAAGATTTGGGACTTCTGTGTTTATAGAACATACATTGCATGGTGGGATAACTTGATGCACTTAGGTTTCATTTCTGCCATGAATCCACCAAGTTCATGCTCTGTATGCCACAAGGCGTGCCATCTGTTGAAAGGACGTACAATATTTAGTTTATTAAAAAGATATACAATGTATGGTGCTTGTAGCTAATTACCAAAAAGTATAAGCTATGAGACATTTTATTATCCATGCCAGCCAGCCCTTTGGAAGCCTCCCATACAGCCTGACTGCAAACCACAAGGTGAGATGAGGTGTGGCAGGCATCTGGGAAAATGTGACAGTGATGAAAATGCAGGGTCCACATGGGAACCTAGGTGTTTTCTTTTTTGGTCAAACGATGCCATTTTAATAAGTTCCATCGCTGTTCAGCTGCCACTGTTGAGCATTCTAGATGAACAAATATGAATTTAATTCCATATTACAAGAATACTTACGACCAACTAAATCAACATTCTGCACTAATGAAATAGCAGCTTAAAACATGAATGATTTGCCATTTGCAAGCATGTGCCACTATTTCATTGAACACTGACGAGATATGTGTCCCACTGTTGAAGTCTTGCTATACCCGCAAAAGAATTAGAAATAAATGGGCATGCACAAGAACAGATGCTAAAGTCAGCTACATTCATATAACCAGTGATGATGGATGGAAGGATGTGAAAGTACAGCAATGTTTGGAACATATGTTTAATAATGTAATGCTATACCCACTCATTAGTGGGGAACCATGGATGAACATTGCCCGAATGTCATACATCAATGCCATCAGCATATGAAAAACTGAACGGGTAAGACACGATGCCCTAAATTTCCTCTACAAAGTAATACACTGTTGTGGGGAGATCTTGTTTGGATATATAGGCCCTACAAGTTGAATTCTCCTGATAACAGGTGTTTCAGTTAACGTGGTCATCAGTTTAACATGATAGCTTTGGCAATCAGTGGTGGCATCATCTATTTTACTTGGTTCAGGTTCATCAATTTCTTCTTCAGTGTCAATGCCTTGCACTAGCAGTTATTTACTTTGTCTTGCACCCATTTCTTCATCGATGTACTCTGGTTCAAACATACATGCCTGACAACCATTGACTGTAAATTTGAAAGAGGCGTGGAAGGTAAAAGATTTAACTGCGATGTTGACTGACAGATCAGCCCTTTTTTTTCAACATTCTTTTTATTTGATTTTGTCAATAAACATACTGTCTCAGGTGCATTAATTCACATATTGCATAGTTCATTTGAAATGAGCAGATCAGCCCTTTTAAAATAAGTACAGCAAAAGCATGTATTATCTAAAAAGTAGAGATACAAAATGCATTACTGAATTATTTTATAAATGATGGAACAATGGTACCCAAACGGTGAGGAGAAAACATGTAACACACAACTATTCCACACTCCACAAGTTAATAAATATAGGTCAACCTCAGATTTAAAAAAAAAGGATAAACATAGAATGTTAAATGAATTGCAACCATAACAGTGGAACATCCTTTCATTGATGCAAATTAGTGAAACAATGATCTATTGATGTGAACATGCATTCCACTGAAAAACAATTGCGGCACTGGCAACATAGAACACTTGAATTATGTAGAGGATGATCAAGTATGTTGTACTTCGTCCAAGATGTAGAAGGTGATTTGGCAAAGCTCACATTTAGTTTAAAACAATGAATAAACAACGAGACACACAAGTGGATAATAAAGTAACTATGAAGAAAGGGTGTTTTGATGTGTATTGCACGGGAACGCATCTTCCGCATTTCCATGGTGACACATCATTGTATAATTGCGTTGAGACTATCTGTTGGTCAGGCGGACGCAGGCTTCCCAAGGAGGGGTGTAGGCCACAGTTTGTGCCAGCAGAGCATTCAGATGTAACTCGCCCATGTCTGGCATTACTTTACCAATGGATGAGCGTGGTGAACAAGGGTGGGTTGCAGTGATAGGTGCATCGAAATGTAAGTGAGGCTCCGTAGAAAACACACTTATATTACATGGGGTGCAGGCACCCAAAGGAACATCCCACTTCAGCAAGGCAATGTCTGAATTGCGCTCTCTCGAACACTCAACAGCATGCAATGAACAATGTATTGATGAGCCTACGCTTGACACAATGCAGTCAACATTCCATAAGCTTTCCTAAAATCTCACAAGTCAAAGTACAGCAGCCCACAGGCCTGGTATCAATTAAAACCATCTCTTCATGTCCAGCAGCAGTTTGTTCTAATTGAATTCTATATTCTTCTATAGCTTGTATTTATCCCAGGCCCTGCTCCAGCAGGGGGGCCAGGGTGGCCAGGCCCCCCCCCCAGAGCCAGCCTCTGCCCCCCCATAGAAACGGGGCCATGTCAGTGGTGTTATGCACCACTGGTAACCGAGAGAGTGGGGTGGATGTCACTCTAAACATTCAGCAGCAACCTCAGAGACATCATTCTGAGAGGCTGGATTGCAGGAGGCCTGGCCAGGATTTTTCTTGCCATAGACAATGATTTATGCCCCACAGCCATGAAAGTACAAATGACAAGGGGGATGGAGGACCATGCCACTAAGTGAGGTAGCACACTTATTGAAGCAGGCTGCCTACAACTATTTTCTCAAACCTAAGATCACAACTTTGGTTTCTGTAATTTAAAGTATCTGTGTTTTTTCACATGATGCTTAATAAAATGGTTATCTATATCAAACAATAAATGACAGGTAAAGTTGTTTGAACACAGATTTCTGCAGAAGGTGCATCAACTGATGGGGGGCCCTTACAAATTACATTCAAAGTATATATTATGCTGCATTAACTACTTGAGTACAAGTGAAAAGATAAGGTTTGTAATAATAAAAATGTAATTCTGGAGGGGAGAGTGTAGTAAAATCAAAAAGTGATAAATGCAATGCTTTGAATTAAACATTACCACTACCTTTGCTCTGCGCAACATTCCATGCCATAATTCTGCAGTATGTCTATGCGATTAGAGAAGGGGACAAGCCAATAGAAATGACTTTTGGTGCTGCCACCAAAAGGTGCAGTTGAATCTCAATTGCTAGGCCCTGTTCCAGCTGCACTGGAACACAAGCAACCACATGAATTGTTTGGCCCTATGGTCTAGCAGTTTTGGAAGGGCTTCTGACATTAGTGAAAGGGCCAAGACTGATATGCAAACAATGGTATAGAAGGCTGGCCAGAGCAATGACGGTGGTTCTAATTGAGTCTGAGACTTTTAGCCTATAAGGTACAACCAGAACGCATGCTGTAGAACACAGATAGGATGGCAATAAAATGTGGGGAGAAACGCACATCCTATGAGTGTGTCTGGTCATTTACCCACGTAATGACTAGACATGGCTATGTTAATGCCTCACCACCAAAACCCTAACCTTTCTAGAACTCTTTGAGCAAGCTCTATCACAAAGTAACACCAAACGTGTTGCTTTATAGGGCCTGCCAGTGTTCTATCTAAGCATTCTGTTGAGTGTTAATTACTTAAAAGCTCCTGTTGTAGTAAAATTCTCTTAATGTGTGCCTTCAGCCAGTTGATGTTATAAGCAATATATTTGTCAATGCCTCTGTGACTTGCACTGAAGTCCTGTTTTAAACAGGCAATCACAAAGCCAGCAGTTTTGGCATGCATATAGGTATTAGTAGACATTTGCCATGCCATCATATGCCCAGTTATTGAAACCCTTTTTTCAGCTTTTCCCATCTTATGGCCAGGTGGTACCCTTATGGCAGTGCGGGAAGATGCCTATCCATGCCTAATCAAAAGCCTGAGCTGTTAGTTAGGCCAATGCATGTTGCCTTGAGTTTGTCTCCCTAAGTGAGCGTGCATATGCCTAGATGTGGTTGTCTTGCTTGCTATGCCTAGGGAATCAAGCAGTACCTTACTGAGCTGGTCCAACAAGGCCCTACCTGAAAATGATAAGGCTAGGTTGGCAAGTATTGACCAGCTTCAGATCTTCTCATACATACTTACCAGTGGGGCTCCAACCTAAATAGAATGTATCTATGTTTGGAAGCCTAGTCTACTCTGCAGAACGTTTCATGATTCAAACTGACTTAATAAGTTCTGTTTGAGTATTTTTACAGAGTTTGCATGCAAACAGAATATGTCATGTGTCTTGTGGGATTTGTTTGGAAAGTATGTTGTTAATCCTGTGTGCTGGGTGTTTAGGCAGAGCCGGAAATGAAAAATGAACATCTGTAAAGTAACAAAAAAAGAGCATTTTCTATATTGTTACGTGCAAAGAATAAAAGGTGTACATCTTTTATAACTAAAAAGCAGTATTTAAATATTTTCTAAAGAGTGCAATCAGAGGCGGATTTAACATTTGGACAAGGGACACATGCCAGTGCCCCTCCTGCTCTACTCTCTCCCCTCAAATACAAACAACAGGGCAGAACAGGCCCTTTCATTGAGATCTTATCTTTTTAACGTATCTCAGAGGCAGATTATTTACAACATCAAGTGATTAGAGATGAGAAAAGGTAAAAAGGCAGTAACCATTGCTCTGGGACTTAAAAAAAATATATAGTGTTTTAAGAAGCTATTTAAGTGTGATTGTTGGGTGATTAGTAATTAAGGGGATACAGAAAAATGTCACTTTGTGTCTGTATGAGATGCTTTGTAAGTTCTCATTAATTGCTATGCTGGAGCTTGTAGGCTTCCATGCAGGATGGGGGAAATAAAGCTACAGTCATAGGGGATAATTTTCCAGGTCAAGCGGAGTGGAAGAAGTGGCTCTAAATGCAATTAGCTCCACTTTTTATGAGCTGCAGGATTTTGTATGATTTGACAGGCGAAGTTGGAGAGCAGATCGGACTTAACAAGGTCCCCCTGCCAAGTCCGTTGGCGGAAAACCAATGTATTCCTATGGGATCTGCCTGACTTTTACACCTGGTAAAAGCAGAGTCCAAAGGAATACATTGTGGATGGCTCCCACAATCGTTAATTGGGGAAGTGATTTACACTTTTCCAGACACGTAGTGGTAAAGTAAAGAGCAAAGGCAATTTTAGCCTGTATTTTACTCTTTACTTTTCCAGTACTTGGTGGAAACAATTAAAATTAATGAATGGTCCCTTTTGCAAACAGGAGAATTCCGCTCTGTGCAATTTAGTATTCAAAACAAAATGCCCCCTTAATCGTTTCATCAACATGTTTCTACAATGATGCATACTTTGTCAGGTTTGTTTATCATGTGACTTGTGCATTTTTAAAGTAATCCGTATAACATTTAGTATTATTTGAAACACTTGTGCATAGGCGCTCTATAAATAAAATATCATATATCATATCATTTTAGGTATTCAAAGCCAAACTTTGACACATATTTGTACCAACTTGAGCTGGGAAGATGTGTGGTCAAGTATCGAAATTTCAGGCTAGGCTCAAATTATGGCTTTACCACTTGACCAAAGTGTGTGATCCTTGGCATATTTTTGAATTTCACTGTGCCTTACCTGTTAAAATTAGGTGCCCCTAGAAGTGATTCAGTTTGCATTATAAGCTATTCCAAAAAGCCTCACTCATGGTTTAATGGATGGGCAGCCCAGGCATTAGGACACACACACACATCTAACTTTGAAAATATCCAGGCCATATTTATTGAACAAAATTGTGTAATTCAATAGCAAATCAAAGTAAACACATCAAACAAAGAATCATCATTGAAAATTGCATATTATAACCAGTATGTAGCAGACAATGATGTACAGGGGCACGCCCCACCAGGAGCGATATCAGGAGGCCTGAAAATCTCTCAATCAGCACTGTCTGCCTCCTGATGCAGCCCTTACAGTCCTAGCACACTCCTGCACTCTCAACTCAATTAGAATGTGCTGCAAAATGCATTTTGTGTTTAAAATGTAATTTTGGACATGAACCATTAATGGGACACATTCAGAATGGGACTACTGTAGAGGTTCAGAAAGGAGAGGGGAGGTTGTGAATGGGTGGGTGAAGGGAGGATTGTATGCATGTGTATGTTGTTGGAGGATATGTTGTTGTGCTCAAAATATTTTTAAGATCAACAAGGCTACCTGTATTGATTGGACATAGTATGTGTCATGATTCCTGCCCCTCATGTCCCCTGCCCTCCAAGATGTCAGGCTGGAGCCAGGCCACGATCACCTACATGGCCCTCAAGGGCCTCTCCATCCCTCCAAGGACCCACTTGGAGTCAGACTTGGCGCTTGTTGCACCAGACTCACTCACTCCCATAGGATAACATTGGGGATTGGACTTGTAGTGCATTGATGGGGACAAGATCGATGCCCCCACATATTTCGGTTCCCAGAACTGCATGTGCAGTCTAGTCTTTTGGGTGTGGTTCAGCCCAGAGACACCTGGGATACCCAGAGACTGTTTAAGCCACGCCCAGGCTGAGAAACATGCTTTGTGTTTTCTGCACCTGCAGCGTGACACTCACCGTGTTCGTCAGATCGGTCTACAGTAGGCCTGCATCTTTCTTCTGCGCTCAGCTCCTGCAAGAACAAGAACACTGTTAGGAACAGCCTTATCTTGCGGCGCTTCTGCTCATCATTCATCACTCCTTCCGTTCTGCGTGCATCTTCGGCGGTGTCATTCCCATCCCGGCACGCCGCTTCCTAAGCAAAAGGGAAAAGAACAGAAAAAAGGCATTAGTAAGCATTTCGGCAAATCTTCGCTTATTTTTAACGACTGTATAAGCTTCAAACCCTTACCTGAGTCCCAGCCGCTCTGGGGGGAACTCTGTCTCCGGAACTTCTCATCCATCTGCAAGAGGGAAAAGACACTCCAGGTTAGCGTGGAAACATCTAGAGGCACCGCATACCGCGCTTACTCACTGCATTTCTTCTTCATAACCGGCATCCACGCTGAAAACATTGCGGCACCTAAAAGACACAGAAAAAGAACTGTTCAATACAAATACGAAAGGGTCGCATCGTGCATCGTGCTCTCACTCACCTTCAGCGCTACTCATCTCAGAAGCACATCACCATCCCCGGACGCCGGCCATCATCTAAGGAAGGAAAGGAACAAAGTTAGAGAACTGTTCAAAAGACTCATTATACTTACCTGTCGGACTCTTGCCAGTGAAGTAACTAGGCAGCAACAAGTCTGTATCAATCAAAGTGCCCCTGCGCTGAAAGCAGGATGGAGAGCACACTTTCCAAGAAAACAAGGCCCAGTCTCCAGTCGAGTAGACTCTAGGGAAGGGTTTGAGGCCATAAGAGGTCAGAACTGGCTGAGTGACGTCCCTGTGGATACCAGGTGAGCGTTACAGTATGTTCTGTTCTTGAAATTAAAAGAAGGTTGAAAGAAATGTAATTTTGTAGGAAACAAAATCTCCCATTCCATGCTTCACAACAAGATGGAGGGAGCACAAGCATCTTCTCTGGGTCCTGCTGGAAGTAGCCGCAGTGCTCAGGAAGGTATTGTTGTGCGGACACCATCTGAGATAGTAAAAAGACTGGGGGCCTCACTGCTCAGCCCTCTCAGCGGAGGAAGAGGAAGCATCACCCCCAATTCTCCCAAGCCAGGCCAGGAAAGGCAAGCTGGGTGCTGGTTTGAATAGGTGGGAGGGGATGTAAATGGGAACAGTAGTTAAGGCAGCTGAGGAAAGGTGACTGGATGGTGAAAGGTGAAGGAGGATCAGATATAACAGAAAGGGGAGAGCAGACGGGAAGGGAAGATAGGTAGATTGATGTTGCAACACTATTTTGCTTGCTTCTCATTTGCTATGTACAGTTTTTATAGAGGGGTGGAAATGTATTTTTGCAGATCTGAGAAGAGCTTTTTTGCAGGATCTCGGCTCTGGGAAATCTGGATCAATGCCAGCACTTTGTTTAGGGTACTCCTAGACCCACACCCAATGGAATGTGTGCCCCCCTGATCACAACTACGGCCATCCAGATGAGCATTCCTGCAGCTGGGCCTGATTTATCCAGTATGGGAAGCGCATTAACAGACGCTATCTCCCAAATATATGGCACAACTGGCATGGTCGTCATATGCAGATGATATCATTTTATTAGATTGTCTTCGAGTTGGACTGCATAGATCGATATGTTCTTTTGAAAAATATACTGCAGTGAATGACCTTGATATAAATATTGGAAAAACGAAGGTTCGCCATTTCTCCACTGCAAGGAAAAGGAGCAAACACAATTGGTGGTTATAAGGCCAGAAATTGTAAATTAATTAAAATAACTTGGTTTTAAGATTTGTACGCCACATAATAAAAAGCTTTTCATAAGCCATCTAAAGAGTAAGGCTCTTCAGTTGTTATCACAAATGAAATATTTTAATAATCAATTTGGAACCTTTTCTATACTTTTATGAAGGAAAAGTGATTCCATCATTAATTTAAGTTCTGGAAATGTACCACTTGTTTGATTTGGATCTGTACTTTTTAGAGGGTTTAATATGGAAAGGCATTTCATCTCTTCTGAAGAGTGCTCTGACGACTGTAATTCATTTGAAATTGGGCATTACTTCTATAACTATGAGATTATTTTGTAAACGACTACTACTTTGTAAAAAATGTATCAAACCTGCCTATAATTCATAATATGAAGATTTTGAATATAAACATACGATAGTATATCATTTATATCCTTCAAAAGATCAAGAACTGCTTGACATTAGAGCTTTTGATTTGAATACAGTCATGGAGAACTTTGATTTGCAAAAGAAGAAGTTGTGGCAATGGGACTGGTGCCTGATGTGCCAGGATATGTCAAAATATAAACATATTTTAGATCGTGCCTGTATTCATAAGACATTCGGGCAGATGGCTCCCTATTGGGTCCGTTACACCTCTCCAAGGTATAGAGGAGGATAGCTTAGGGGCAATTCTCTCGCCTTGGAAGTAAGACGATGCAGGGAAACACAGGTTTGATCCCCGGATCCGTGCATGTTATAAATAACCAATTGTGACATTATAAATGATAAATCTTGTATGATGAGATTCAGATGGAGCCTACTTCAAACAAGAGAGAATATTTGTGTGCTAGTAATTGCTTTAAAAGGTTTCAAAGTATCATGGCATCCTCTCCTCGGATGCCTCTTTGGGAAAGGGTGCACAGTGGACATTCAATAGCATTTTTGTGTTCATTAATACAAGTGTTATACAGGTTAAATCTGATATGCTTGTTATTAACTGGTCACAGGTCTTTATGTATTTGTATTTTCTGGAATATTTCATAACTTCTCTTTATTGGATTTTAATTAGTAACATTTTGATGCTGCTAGATGTATTTTCTGGAAATTTAAAAAAAATATTTTTGTGCTTTGTATTGCATACTTACTCTTTGTACTGCTTCATACTGTTTTACTGTGTAAGGTTTAAATATAAACCAAGAACACAATAAAACATTTTTAAAAATCTATATTCTATAGCACCATCTCTTTGCAATTCAGTTGTGAAGCATGTACCTAGGTACTGTTTCAACAATGCACAACCCTTAATCAGGCACAGTGCTAGTTACCTTTCCGTTAGTGTTTGGGAAAAACAAATAACCTCTATCGCACTCAATTCCACCCTGTTGAAACCCCTGGTATATTAATACCGTAAGGAACGAAAACATCAAAAAATATTTGCCGAGCGCACTATTATTGTGTTTTTGGCAAGGCTGATTATATCACTGCGCCATTACTTGGGCCGCAACTTACCTTATCAGTTCTTCCCTCACCGGCATGCAGGTTTAGAGGAGGCATCAAGCACGATTCACACTCCAATCGCCCATTTTGAAGTACCAGGAACATTCACGCCGAAATATGTGACGTATGATGAACAAATAAACCAGCAGAGAGCCGCAGTGGGGCTCTGTCCAGTACCTATCAGAAGAACAACACCTGTTGAAATACCAACACCTCAGAAAACCTGGACAATAAGGTATCCATTGAGAAAACCATATCTACACGTAAGACAGAATGACGATTGTCAGAATGCAATTCCTGAAGAAGCCAAGAAGATACTAAAAGAAGACGCATGGTGACGTCATAAACACCCGGACTGACTCACATATAGAAGATATAACGACCTGTGAATGATGAAAAGATATGAAACACCATGGATAAGTGACATCCCGAGCCTAAAGTGAAATAATTGATGTAAAAATGTCAGAAACGTATGCCATATGTGCGATGAAGATATTCAGTTAGTTTAAACATGTACATATGCTCAGTAACTGCAAGAAGCACAGAAATCGTGACGCTTGCTTATGCTTAGTAGTAAGATTGATTCCGGCAAGCACCACATGTACATATCTACCTCAAGAAAGCACTTTATATAAGTATACTTCCATTATGCTCAAGAGCAGTATCAACCAAAGGTTACTAAAGGTCTCAAGGGGAGAGCTTCGCAGCAAACAAATCGAGAATTAAAGACGGAGAGAAACTCAGATGAAGATAGCCATGCCATGAAGCCAATGTCGTATCGGCTGAAATAGACCAACAGTGGATACAATTAATGAGAAGACGAACAGAGTATCCTGTTCAGAAAGGTCAAGAGAAGCCACAGATGGCAGACGACTGGCAGAATTAAATCAAATACACGAAATTTCATGAAGAATAAGATGATTTCACGGTGTTGGAATCACGTGACCGAGCAAGCAGAAGGGATGAAACTTTCACACCTATGTATGGACCCTTGCCATGCCCAGATGCCTCAACTTTCCCAGACCAAGAAGCAGACTCGAGGCCAACCACAAAGAAATAATTGACACATGACCACTGAAGTGTTGATTGATTGTAACAATAATTGGAGGGAAGCTGGGGGTGCAGACAAACTCCCTGCACCTGGCCAGCTATTCTGCATGCTGCTAAGAGAAAGTGGAAAAGCATGAGTGGGGTTGATGCCAACCCAATCATAGTGGACCATATAATCTAGGGTCCTATAGTTAGTAGAACCAATGAGGCATCATATTTTTAGTGACGTTTACAGTAGCCATTTTTAAAGAAGGGCTTAGTTGCCCCACCTGTCATTTTTTACCCCATCCCCTCTCCCCGTTATCATATACAGACATAGCACCTATATTAAAGTTACCTTCCTAGAACCAATCAAGTTGCATGCTAAGTTTTAAGAGTTACACGTCAGTGATGATGAGTTTCTGAAATTAATTGGAGTTGAAGCAAGAAGGAAGATCGAGCGATTGCTAATATTCATGAACTCCCCGTTTTTTTGTACTTGTCATTAAACAAACTCCCTTTGCCAAACAATTGAGTTGTCCTTATTGATTTTATGCGAGAGTACTAATCTGCATCCCCATCCATCTCAAGGGTGTTGCTACTCATCTTAAAGTGCTGTTTGGGAAACCCCCAGTCCTATGGGTTGGCTGGGGTCCCTACTGCACACTAGGTAGCACAGATTGATGGTTTGATTAGAATCGATTAGATAAGGCACCCATTGGCCGTCGGCATAAGTAACTCCGGGTCCTCTGCAATATCACAAGACCTTTGTCATCCAGCTAAGTAGAACAAGAGGCTCCCCCTGGATAGTGGTTAGTCTAAAGTGAAAACCCTGCAGGGTCAGTCTGAAGGAACCTTTGATTTTCCCCATAAACCCCTTCCCACTTCTACGAGCAGCTAATCGGACTAACAGCAAGGAGAGGCGGTAACAAAGGCAGTGATCCCGAGCATCCAGAGCGGAATAAAATGCAAACGGTGAGTGAATAAGACTAAATGCTTTGGCAAAAGGTTGCGTGCCTTAGAACAAGTAAGGAAAGGTAACGGAGGGAGGTGGGACAAAAAATAATGACAAAGTAAGAGTGTAATATATAAGGGGAAAATATTGACTTGAGGATGGCCGAGCAATATAAGGGAGATACCGGGAGAATACCCGAGAATAAAAGGGAGATACCGGGAGGATACTTGAGAATAGAGAGAGATACTGGGAGGATACCTGAGCAAGGAGGATATGCCAAAATACCTAGCGCTAGAAGAAGCCTGCATTTGAAGTCCTGAATAAATAGGACGACATAGGATACCAAAACGATTAAAGACGTTTTTGAAAGAAATGGACTTACTTTCCATGTCAGAATAATGATAGGGGCATGAGATTTATGTAGCCGGCTGGAGTCTGTGTAGTCTGTCATGTCTGTCTTGTGTTTCTTTTTCTTTTTGCTGATGTCACAAGGTTTTGGGGAAAACAGCATGAAAAGTGTGTGATTGTATAGAACAAATGTTGTATGACATGAATTGATGGTTGTTGTTTGAAAAAGTAAAAGTAACATTTTTTGGGGAAAAACGGGATTGGAGATTGCAACGATTGGTGCTCGCTCATATTGTTGAATTTGTTTGAGAAACGTAAAGCATAACAAAGTGTTATATGAGGAAAAGATAAACAGATTTAAGCATGGAAGACATTACACCGTTAGTACACTTGTGCAAACAGTTGCCAAAACATGCACATAAGATGAAGAAGTACAGTCCAGAATGGGTTTACGAAACCGCCCACAAAATGTTTATGCCATGGCCCTAAGGCGAATCGCTATCTAAAACGGTCCTGCAACACATGACGACATAGTTGCACGCCGCATATACTGACAAAAAGTTACATAAACGCCTAACTAGTTTAGATCTTTGGAAGATGTACTAAGAGGATGAGGAGGAGGAGCCACCATTAGATTGGATACTTAACATATGCACAGAGAGGTATGAAACGCCTTCTGGCCGCCCGCCCGGTCCGATACAAAAAGCAAAGCCAGTAAAGACAAAGGATTATATCCGTTGAGGGAATTTAAAGCAGCCACGGGATATAGCAACCCGGCATATGAGTCACATACGCAAAGTAGTGACGAAAACCCAGACAAGGACAGAGACAAAGATATCACCTCCAAAGTCCCGAGGGACAAGGAGAGATGCAAGAAAGAAAAAGGGGACCAACCACAAGCAACTACATCTCTAGATACAAGTTCAGAGGAAAGGAGATGAGGACAGAACTGATGAGATGGCATTCACACAGAACAAATGGATGGGAGGTCAGATTTTATTGAAACTTGATGCTAAAGGCATTGAGGTCGTGAGACAAAAAGGAGAGTCAGACAATTCAAAAAAGGAAGAGAAGGAAAAGGAAAAAGGATTGAGAGACAAAAGAATCAGGAAAAAGGATAGACAGAGACGAGAGCAGATGTATCGCAAAAGAGTAAGAAAGGAAACGCGATCATAAGCCAAGAGCAGCTAATGATCAGGACAGGCAGGAACAACGAAGAATAGAAGAAGAAGAACAAAAGATATAGGAGAAGAGAATAAAAAGACAGGGGGATGAGGAAATACAAAGGGCAAACGAACGTAAAGATGCAAAGAAACAGGAAGAAGATAGGGTCAGAGAGGAAGCAAGGAAGCGCAGAGAGGTCGATTACGACACAGAACGCAAGTGAAGACAGAGAGCACAGGATCTTTAATATCTGGAAAGAGAGATTAAAAAACCCAGTCCAGTAGTAGACTGGAAAGACATAGAAGAATTCATTCCCGAGTGCGATTCAGTACCAGTCACGTCTAGGGCAAATATCGAAGATGACTTTGAGACCAGAAGCATCGGAGAGATGATCGATAGAATATATGATGAAATGGGGCTAGAACAGGTCCCCCAAGGGAGAGGAGAGGATGAGCGTCTTGAGAGCACTCAGTTGTATGACACTGAGGACGCCTCCCGAAGTAGCAGAAATAGAGAACTGTCCCTAGATAGGTTGACACTAAATAGGAACGAGGAACATGAGAGGAGTTACACGAGTTGGGCACAGACAATATCAGACGCAAAAAGAGAGGAATATGAGGACAAGGAGGATGAGAAAAGACACGAAAAATGCTTCTCTAGAGGAAAGGGAATAAGATGGTCAGATTCTAGTGAGTCTGAACCTAAGGCATCAGAGTCAGTCACAAAATCAGACTGACACAAAGGAGTATCTTGTGGTCAGAGGGGAGTGTCTCCACCACCCTATGTGAGCAGACTAAGGACATTGCCAGGTAGACGGCGATGCAGGAATATTACGACTGCAATGGATAGAAAAATGATGAGGTAAAGGAGTGCCATGTGTTACAATTCCTGTTACTCGAAAAAGGAAGAACGAGGCCACATATATAACTTGGCCACACATGGATCAAGAACATCTGAAAAATAAGCTTCCAATGTTGACATCAGGAGCCGGAAAATGGATACATGAGCTAGAAAAAATGACGGGAGGGAACACGTTAGCTATCTGGGATGTTAAGGGTCTTTTAATTGCCATACTTGGTGATAGAGCTGACGATGTGTGGACATGTGCAGGTTACACTGGCATAACTACAGTTAATACTGCGCATGATGGAGCTCTGTTTAACAATTGCAGAGCCACGGTATGGAAAGCATTATGATTGCTATACCCGGACACTACTGACATGGGAGCTATAATGACATGTAAAATTAAGTGGTCAGAAGATCCATTGCTTTACATTCAGAATTTCCAAGACGCATGGGTGCTGGAAACTCGTGAATCTTAGGGGAAGTTCATACCCGTGTTTTACCATATATTATGCCAAGGGCTGCCAGATCAGGTGCAGAAGCAGCTCAAGAAATTGGTAGGAATTGAGGCAAAACCGTGGTCTGAAATACAGTTGACCATAGCTCACTATTGCAGGCTGCTGCAAGAGAAACATTGCAAAAAAGAGACTGCACAAAAGGCTGAAGAGGCAAAATTAGTGCAGAAAAAAATGTCAAAATATGCCATTGAAGGGGCAATGATAACTAGCACAGATGAATCGAATATACAGCAGGTCAATAATCAAACGCAGGTTGATCAAGGCAGTAATCGGTTTTACCCCAGAGGGAGAGGCTTTTGAGGAAGAGGTTTCCAGAGTAATCAGGGAGGTTTCCAGGGTATTCACAGAGGTTTTCAAAACCTGCAAAACGGCAATTAGGATATGTCAAATGGGCAAATAATCAGACCACCACCATTATGTTGGACGTGCGGGTTGGCAGGGCATCTAGCACGCACATGTAGAAGTCAAGGCATGCCCCAAAATGACTAAGGAACAAGAGTAGGGATGGTAAATCCACCTATGTTTTTACAGCAGGGTGGAAATGGAGTTGCACAAATCACACGTGTAACAGCAAGCGCCGGGAGCACAACAAAGCTTGTAACCTCAGAATATAACACATTTTCCACAAGGACAGTCTCAACAGTCGCCGATGCAACTGTCACAGACAACAAGTACAGGACAGGTACTGAATTCTGGAATGAGAAATAACACTGGTGATGGAGGAAGTCCATTCATTCAACATGGGACAAAGTTATATATGGACTAGGACAGCTCACTGGGAAACCTGATGTGTTCTATCCTATCAGTGACACCCAACCCTCACGAGGAACCAAGGGTAGATGTCCTTATAGGGGATAAAGATTACTCCTTCTTAGTTCACACAGGTGGAATACGCTTGTGTAAACGTGAAGGGAAGTTTTCCTTGTCTGGCAATGCCATAAATACCCAGGGCTTCTCAGGAGCAACAAGTCGTGCTCCTTTTACAAAAAAACTTCCAGTCTCTATAGACGTGAATGTGCCACTGCTATATTCAAGGCAAACTCAAGTAAATATATTGGGACAAGACCTAATGACGAAGTTAAACATGACAATCTCGTTCACGGAGAAGGGCATAGTATGTTCAACTCCAGGAATGCATTATTTGAACGTATGAAAAATGATTATGAGAGCTGTTCCATTGGAACCAGAAATATTTGTGTATGGAATGCGTATATTAATGTCATGGTTACCAGGCATTACAGATAAACCAATGAGAACCCCAGATGAGTTTTTATTTAGGCTAAGAATACCTATGCATGAGGAAAAGGGACAAGTATTTCCCTTGGCAATACACACAGCCATAGTGCGAGGAAAGATGCCACTGATTTTAACAAAAGCACAACAGTATCCCATGTCTAGAGAAGCAGATGAAGGGATTTTCAAGACAATTTCTGCTATGATGGAGCAGGGTATCTTAGTGACGTCAGAGTAGTCATGCAACACCACGGTTTACCCTATCAAAAAATCGAAGGGAGGGTTATTTGGCATTTAATCCAAGATCTAAGGCCGATAAATGATATTGTGGAGGCCGAGTTCCCTCTAGTCCCTAACCCGTCCACAATCCTATGTAACATACCCGTTGAGGCAAAATATTTCACTGTGATTGACTTGAAAAATGAATTTTTCTCAATCCCACTGCACAAAGACTCACAAGATTTAACATCATTCACATTCAGACAAATGCGTCTGAAAAGTACAAGGTTACCTCAGGGATACTGTGAGTCTCCTTTGATTTTCAATAGAGTCCTGTGGATGGACTTAAGCAATATTGCATTAGTGTTGTCTTGCAATATCTGGATGACATCTTAATTTGCAGCACGACAGAAGAATCGTGCAGACACGATTCTATTCAGCTATTGACTGTATTGGCTGAAAAAGGATATAAAGTTGACAAAGAGAAATTACAATACTTTCAACAAGAATTGCTGTACATAGGCCAGTTGATCTCACTTGAGGGGAAAAGGGTTACCCCCGAAAGGGCTAAAGCCATATTAAACACAGTCAAGTGACACACAATGAAACAAATGCAGTTTTCTAGGATTATGCAATCATGTCAGGGTATGGGTCTTTGACTACAGCTCTTACACAAAGCCTTTACTTCAGGCCCTAAAGAAGGCCCAAGTGACGAAGGAAAAGATTGAATGTACTGAAACCATGGAAGAAGGGTTTGTCGAACTAAAAAAGGCCATTTGCACTGCACCAGTTTTAGGGATTCCCAATCATGCAGAGGAATTCTACCTGTTTTCAACACGAATGGCAGTGATTTGACAGCAGTACTCACACAGAGAACCACGTTGGGGTACAAGCCCCTGCCATACTACAGTGGGAATTTGAACCCAGTGTTGAGAGGTCACTTCCTGTGCAAACAAAGTTTAGCTGCCACAGCGTTCACCATAGAGAAGGCTACAACCATTGTGATGGGATGCTCAATGAAGTTGTTCATCGAGCACGCACTGTTTGCCATTCTAGAGAAATCGAAAGGCACATTGACATCTCAGAGTGCTTCTGCATCCATAGATTAAGATAATTTGATGTAAGATAGTGAACCCAGCTATATTTATAGCAGAGCCAGTCACTGAAGGAGAGCCAATCCATGACTGCGCAAACTATGAAGAATTTTATGTTGAGACTCCCAGAGTGAAAGAAAATGCATTGGCAGGAGGAGAAATTGTCTTTGTTGACGGTTTTTCAAGAATAAATCAAAATAATGGGCAAGGATATACAGGCACCGCTGTGATGAAGCACACAGCAAATGGAGAATTTCGAGTACTCATTAGTGCACGATTACCACCTCATTATTCAGCACAACCTGCAGAATTATTGGCATTGATACTCGCACTCAAGAATCACGTAGACCAGGAAGTGACGGTGTACAGTGACTCCGTCTATGTGACATCAAGAGTGCACGCAGGCCAAGCGCGCTGCAAAAGGAGGGGTTACCTCCGAGCAGATGGCACACCAGTGCAGCATGCAGTCCTATTGGATAGACTGATTAAGGCACTACAACTTGCAGTGGGCATAGCGGTCATGAAATACGCCAGCCACACAAAGGGACAGACTTTATCTCATGAGTAAATCAAGCAGCAGACACAAAAGCCAAGCGTGTGTCGACCAAAGACGAAATAATAATGAATGTGGAAATAACTGATGTGCATGAGAGAATGATTGTTGCATGAAGTGAACCTGACAGTTACAGTAATATGGAGAAAACCCAATGAATGGAACTCCAAGGGGAGACACCACTGGAGGAGAAAAACCTCTGGAAGCGGCAAGGGTGTTCTTTAAACCCCTCAGAGAGGTTGTGGCAACAAGACAGCACTGGTAAACTGGTGATACCTATAGGCTTATTGAAGATAGCACTGGAGCAGTTACACTATCCAGCACACATGATGAAAGAGAATTTAGCAGTGACGATTGCTGAAGACTGGTTTATACCGAACTTGGCAGACCATGTCCCATTTTTTTATGGTGAACTGTATAATCTGCCAACAGTTCATGGCTGGGCATACACTACGAGTAATTGGAGGCGTCATCCCAGTGACCTTTTCAGCACTTGCATGTTGATTATGTTGATATGATTCATGTATGTAACGGGTACAGGTACCTAATTGTTGTGGTGTGTCCATTCTCTAGATGGGTAGAAGCAGGTCCATGTACACACCCAGACTCTACCTATGCGGCCACATTTCTGATGAGGGAGGTATTTCCCAGATGGGGAATATGTGAGGTCATGAGGTCAGACAATGGACCTCACTTTGTTAACGCAGTATTTGAACAGATCAGCTTGTTGCTTGGTATAAAGCACAAGTGTTCTTCGGCGTATCATCCTCAAGGTAATGGGATATGCGAGAAGCTCAATGGCTTGTTAAAGGAAAGGATAACCAAGTTGTAGCTTACTCTAAAGAAGGGATGGCTACATTGCCTTCCACTGGCACTGTATGCGCTCAGAAACCAGCCTGGTTCTGACCACCATCTTACGCCGCAAGAAATAGTGACAGGCAGAAGGATGCACATACCACTGACACCCCGCAATAGAGCTAGATGTGATGCTCAGTCAACAGGGGAAGTGTTAGGATCAGAAATGCTAAATTAGTTGAATTGCATGCCATCTTGTCTTACTGCAATTTCAGGACAGCTGCAGCGACAACAAAAAGGGTGCAGGGCAGCACAGAACACAGAAGGAGATACTACAACAGACCAAGTTCAGGGTTTACGTGTTCCACAACTGTTCCCTGGGGACACGGTCCTGGTGAGGAACCACACGAGAAAGAAGTGGGACGAACCAAGGTTCAACGGTCCATTCAGAGTGGAGGACGTCACTCCCTCTGCAGTCAAGTTACAGGGAAGAAAAACCCGGATCTTTTTGGGGGATATCAAGCCATACATTGAAGAAGACCCTCTGCCCACACCCTAACACGTAAATACTGCAGACAACGGGGAAGAACCACAGCATGTGCAGACGAGATCCTTGACAAGGAAGAAGGACGCATGACCAGCAAATCAAAGGCAAAGAACTTTGTGGCTTAATTTTGGACATTTCCTCTGAGCAAAAAAGGGGATAAGGACATAAACACAGACACTTTGTGCATCCTAGCTGCACGGTGAAGAAGAAAATTGCAAGCATAAGCCACAACATAGTCTGTTGACTTTGGACTGAGGCACACTGAAGCCTTGATGAGAAAAGAATATGCAAAATTCTGATCGAGGACACATAAATTGGAAGTAAATACAGTATCCAGACTCTTTTAATACAGAAGCCTTATTTGGACTCCCTTATGGTGTCACGCAGTAATGACATCGCTAAGGACATTTTGATCTACTTCGAGTTAGTACTGAGATCGTACCCGTCGTTAGTGGGAAGGCTCACTAACATCACCAAATTTCTTCAAGACCCTGAAAATTAAAAGACAATAAGGAGGCTGCTCATTGTAATTGCCGAGCAGTTCCTTTTGCTTCCAGAGTACAGCGAGGACAAAACAAATGTCCCCAACAGAAGAAGCAGCGAATAGGCTTGTTCGCATGCTATTCTTTCGCTTAATTGAAGACTGTCCAGATCTTGTCGGAAGACAATCAATGTCTTGACATATCTTCAAGATCCAGCAAACACAGAACGTTTGAGTAAAATCCTGAACGGAATCATCATTCAGGTTGCTCTTCAAGCTTATCAAAATCACAGAAGATTGTAACTTTCCACCGAGGGACAGATCAAGAAAGTGTTGCTAGAAAGCTTCACTCCTGATCATGCTGACAACGAGACGACATGTAGTCTGGAGTGAAACAGGTAAGAGGCATTGACTGGGAGCTTGTTTATTTTGAACACGCAAACTAAGAGACTTGCTGAACTTCTTACCTGACATTTTCACATATGGAAAAAACTAACTGTTTCCAGAGACAAGAGACAATCTATTATTCAGGCAAAGAAGGACAGTCGTTCCAGTATCTGCAACCTACGGGCAGAGAGAGCAGAATCCAGAGATAATTATATTACTTAGAATGTATTAAATAGTTAGTTTTATTTCCTTAGATGATCGAGATGGGCATCCAAACCAGTAATCTTGTCATCCCTCAGGAGGAGAGACGCTCATATTGTCCCAGAACTAAGTGATGTAGGTTGACATATAGAGAAATTATGTACCTATGCATTATATTCATTGTTGTCTTATTGTCACTGACTATTCGAACTGCATTTTTTATTGGTGCACAAAGCGTTCTGATTCCAGTGCACACCACTAATGATGTAATCATGAAACCCACGAAGATGCCCACACCTTACATAGTCATTCCAGTCCCTAGAAGCTCTGATAGCGGAATGAGTGAACTTGAAATGGATGTGATGAGCAATAACACACACACACACTTGTGGTAACAAAAAAATTGAACCTCCGAAGACAGGGTCCGCAGAGCAAGCATGAGAAAAGGGTAATGAAAAACACACACACACAAACGATGAGTGCACATACACCAGGTCTAGTGTCAATAACTGCAGAACCACAGTGCAAAGAAGGGGAGAAGTTTGGACAATCAACGATAAGAAGTACCACACCAAGAGAAGCCAAAGCACAAATGGAGAAAACTGAACTTCTTAAGAGACAAAAGGAGTTGGAGCATAAACAAACAGAGACAGCATTGACAAGCACACCTGATCCAATGAAGAGAACAAGTACAAGTCCTGCAAAACTATCACGTGTGGAGATGATAGCAGAATCAATTTGGCCATTCATAATCAGAGCCAGGAAAAGACAAGAGGAAAAGGAAAGAATTACCAGTCTTTCTCCTACTCAAATGGTACAGATGAAATGCCTGGACCATGGATGGAGATACCTGAGAATCCTCCAGCAAGAAGAAGCTATATGGATGCGATTAAGGATGTAATGATAGCAAACTACATAAAAACCTTAAGAATCAGAAGAAGCACACAAGAAGACAACAACAAATTAAATGACTACCTGGACAGCACAGCACATTTGGGAAATAAGTGGATATTGATGTCCAGACAACCCACTGTCTATCACACATAGCAATGTGCAAGACCAGAGGCCAGTTCATGGGAAGTGATGCTTCACTCAAATTGGCAACTGAAGCAACTGATCCAAATGAAGACGATTATGTCGAGGACATAAAGACAAGAAACAATGGAAAAACAAAGAACATTGTGATCAGATATGAGAAGCCTGGAGTTAAAGCAGAAGAGATCAGACGGGAGGCAAACCAAAGAAGCATGGATGGTCATCGGTTGTTACCAGTCTACGATTGACATAGTACAGAATGGATACAAGCCATTATGGCCAAGACTTGCTAAACTATTGATATGGGTGGAAGACAGAGGAGGACCCCTACATATAGTGCCATTGGAGAGCCCAAAATTCTGCTTCAGGAATAATGGTACAACAAAAATGGGAGAGAATCAGAATTTTGGCCGAGTCTTTGACACTCCAGGAATGGTACATGGTACTGCAGGGATCATGGATCATTATTGGGCATACGGATCCAAAGCATACATCAGACTGCTGAAAAATTGGGCAGGTATATGCACATTGGTGAATGTCCATGTCCCAGCACTGGCAATTCCAAAAAGTGATCTGAATATTCACAGTTTCCCAAAAGTAGATGCTCACCTGAGAAAGAAAAGATCTGTGGAACTGATGAACCAAATGAAGAGAGAGAGAATGACTTTTCTGCCAAATCAGAAGAAGCCTTTCATGTGATCCCGTATGAACACAGGCTGTTCAGCATAACCTCATCAGTGTTCATGACAATTCTGATGCCAAGAGTTCAGGTTGGACCAAATACTAAATGGTTGCAGATAACCAGATGGGAGTTACTGCAGACCATCAACACGACCATAAAAGGATTCAATGCAATCAAGGAAGAGTTAAGGGCGATTCGGCTAATGACTCTATAGAACAGATTTGCCCTTGACATGATCACAGCTTTAGATGGAGGTGTTTGAGCAAAAATCGGAGAATCATGCTACACATTTATAACATCTCACAATGACAAAAATGGAGCCTTAACAGAGGCCATAGGTATGATGATGAGACTACAGAATCAGGTGATTGATGAAAGTGACGACGTTGACAATGACAGCTGGTTTGGATCACTATTTTCATGGGTTCCACAATGGGTGGCAAATGCATTCAAATTCCTTGGAGCCCTGCTGCTTATGATATTGCTTGGATTCTGTGTTATCAAGATAATAATATCTCAGTGCCAGAAAACTGCAAAAAAAGCCATAGGGATGCAGATCCTGATTGATGTGGAGCCAGGATGGAAGAAATAAGAGACTTTGTGAAAGCCAGCATTTATGCACCAGAAGGAACTAAGTTTTGGTATCCAAGGAAACACAGACATTATGTGGGAAGATGGATTTATTGCAGTCCAAGTGGACAATGTCAATTTATGACATGGAACAAAGATGAGCACATAAGAACATCAGGAAGCTTGAAGGGAGTCATAAAGATATGGACCCCAAAGAGATATTTCTTCATACCTTAATGTGTGGACCCAGAGGATGAAATAACAATGATCCAGAGGATGAAGTAAAGGTGGATACAAAGGAAAAAGTGAAAGTGGTTGATGAATCGCCCAGAGGGGGGAGTGTAGAGGAGGTACCAAGCACGATTCGCACTCCAACCGCCCATTTTGAAGTACCAAGAACATTCACGCCGAAATATGTGAGGTATGATAAACAAATAAACCAGCAGAGAGTCACAGTGGGGCTCTGTCCAGTACCTATCAGAAGAAAAACACCTGTTGAAGTACCAACACCTAAGAAAACCTAGACTATAAGGTACCCATTGAGAAAACCTTATCGACACGTGAGATAGAATGACGATTGTCAGAATGCAATTCCTGAAGAAGAAAAGAGGATAGTAAAAGAAGATGAATGTGACATCACAAGAACCCAGACCGACTCACATATAGAAGCTATAACAACCTGAGAATGATGAAAAGAGACGAAACACCATGGATAAGTGACATCCCGAGCCTAAAGTGAAATAATTGATGTCAAAATGTCAGAAATATATGCCATATGTGTGATGGAGATATTCAGTTAGTTTAAACGTGTACATATGCTCAGTAACCGCAAGAAGCACAGAAATCGTGAGGCTTGCTTATGCTTTGTAGTAAGATAGATTGCGGCAAGTGCCACATGCACATATCTACCTCAAGAAAGCACTTTATATAAATATACTTCCATTATGCTCAAGAGCAGAATCAACCAAAGGTTACTAAAGATCTCAAGGGGAGAGCTTTGCAGCAAACAAATCGAGAATTAAAGACGGAGAGAAACTCGGACGGAGATAACCATGCCAAGAAGCCAAGGTCGTATCGGCTGAAATATACCAACAGTGGATACAATTAAAGAGAAGAAGAACAGAGTATCCTGTTCAGAAAGGTCAAGATAGGCAACAGATGGCAGCCGACTGGCTGAATTAAATCAAATACACAAAATTGCATGAAGAATAAGACGATTTCACGGTGTCGGAATCACGTGACAGAGCAAGCAGGAGGGAGGAAACTTTCACACCTATGCATGGACCCTTGCCATGTTCAGATGCCTTAACACTCCCAGACCAAGAAGCTGCCACGATCCATGCCCCTGACCCCCTCAAGTATAATAGCCCCCTGGCAGCAGCGTGGCTAAAGCCCTTCACACCGGCACCAAGGGCCTTAAAACTCTACCAGAAACATACATGGAGTCAGTCCTGGCACCTTTGGCGCCAGGCTCATTATCAGGAATAAAGCAATACCAGTTTTGGACCTTAATCCAACATGGAGGCCTATTACACAGCTCAGTTCTTTAGAACCAAGCCATGCGGTCTATTGTTTTGGGTGTGGCTGGGCCTGGAACTAACTGGACTGAAACTACTTTACCTAGGCTATTTAAACCACACACAAACAGCAGAACACGCTTCGCGTTATTCTGCACTCCTGCAGCATAACACTCACCGTGTCTAGCTCCTGCTCATCTGCTTCTCCAGTGGCCTGATCCTGAAGCCCTAGATCCAGATTCCATTAATAACCTGGAAGAACAAGAACAGCATTAGCGAGCAAGAACACTTACCTGTGAAGTAACTGGCCTTGAATCCATCCTGTGCTTCTCTTACCTCGCCCATCTCCGGAGTTCGCCGCAACCTGCAAAGCTAAAGAAACAAGGACAGCATTAATAACAATTCTTACCTGGACAAGCAGCGAGTCCTGGCAGCATCCTGCGCTTCTCTTACCCCGCTCATCTCTGGGTTTCACCGCAACCTGCAAGGGAGAAGGAACAAGGTCAGCATTAACAAAGCACTTACCTGGGCAAGCAGCGCTTCGATCACTCATCACTTCGGAACATCACCGCAACCTTTACAAAGAAGAGAAGAGAACACAGGTTAGCAATTAACACCAATAAACAGCGCAGCGCTCCGCGCATCAATAACTCACTGTGGTCTTTGCCATCGGCGTGGCAAACCCGAGAACGCAACCATCCCTGTGAAAACAAAAAGAGACATTGTTAGGGAACAGCGTAGTGGAGCAAGATGCTGAGAAGACAGAGAAAATGGAGGGAAAGAAAGAGACAGAATAAAGAGGGAAAAGACCTCACCTGGAAGACAGCAAGCAGAGTCAGAGTCACATCCGGTCTGGACCCGACATAAGGGAACACGAACCGGTGAAGCAACTAGGTCCAGGGAACGCCCACACTAACCATGTGCCCCTGCACAGAGACGCAGGACGGAGAGTTCAACGCACTAAAACCTAAGGTGAGCAATCACCCCAAGGGAGGGGATTTGGACCAGAGGGAGGTGGGAGTCCACCCATCACAAAACCAGTATCTTAACCGTCCATTGTCCTGTTGTAGGTGCTACCCAATGTCTGGCATATAACCAAGCAGAGAGGGGTCCGGGATAGCGCTTAGACCTCCATCCAGTATCGTGTGGAGCCCCCATGGATACCAGGTGAGCACAACAGAAGCAGACTCAAGGCCAACCACAAAGAAAGAATTGACACATGACCACTGAAGTGATGATTGATTGTAACAATAATTGGAGGGAAGCTGGGGGTGTATACAAACTCCCTGCACGTGACCAGCTACTCTGCATGCTGCTAAGAGCAAGTGGAAAAGTATGAGTGGGGTTGATGCCAACACAATCATAGTGGACCATGTAATCTAGGGTCCTATAGTTAGTAGAACCAATGCGGCATCAGATTTTTTGTGACATTTACAGTAGCCATTTTTAAAGAAGGGCTTAGTTGCCCCACCTGAAATTGTTTACCCCATCCCCTCTCCCCGTTACCATATACAGACATAGCACCTATATTAAAGTTACCTTCCTAGAACCAATCAAGTTGCATGCTAAGTTTTAAGAGTTACACGTCAGTGATGATGAGTTTCTGGTATTAATACTATGTTTTTTCTGAAATTAATTGGAGTTGAAGCAAGAAGGAAGATGGAGCGATTGCTAATATTCATGAACTCCCCATTTTTTTGTACTTGTCATTAAACAAACTCCCTTTGCCAAACAATTGAGTTGTCCTTATTGATTTTATGCGAGAGTACTAATCTGCATCCCCATCTAGCTCAAGGGAGTTGCTACTCATCTTAAAGTGCTGTTTGGGAAACCCCCAGTCCTATGGGTTGGCTGGGGTCCCTACTGCACACTAGGTAGCACAGATTGATGGTTTGATTAGAATCGATTAGATAAGACACCCATTGGCCGTCGGCATAAGTAACTCCGGGTCCTCTGCAATATCACAAGACCTTTGCCATCCAGCTAAGTAGAACAAGAGGCTCCCCGTGGATAGTGGTTAGTCTAAAGTGAAAACCCTGCAGGGTCAGTCTGAAGGAACCTTTGATTTTCCCCATAAACCCCTTCCCACTTCTACGAGCAGCTAATCGGACTAACAACAAGGAGAGGCGGTAACAAAGGCAGTGATCCTGAGCATCCAGAGAGGAATAAAATGCAAACGGTGAGTGAATAAGACTAAATGCTTTGGCAAAAGGTTGCATGCCTTAGAACAAGTAAGGAAAGGTAACGGAGGGAGGTGGGACAAAAAATAATGACAAAGTAAGAGTGTAATATATAAGGGGAAAATATTGACTTGAGGATGGCCGAGCAATATAAGGGAGATACCGGGAGAATACCCGAGAATAAAAGGGAGATACCGGGAGGATACCTGAGAATAGAGAGAGATACTGGGAGGATACCTGAGCAAGGAGGATACGCCAAAATACCTAGCGCTAGAAGAAGCCTGCATTTGAAGTCCTGAATAAATAGGACGACATAGGATACCAAAACGATTAAAGACGTTTTTGAAAGAAATGGACTTACTTTCCATGTCAGAATAATGATAGGGGCATGAGATTTATGTAGCCGGCTGGAGTCTGTGTAGTCTGTCATGTCTGTCTTGTGTTTCTTTTTCTTTTTGCTGATGTCACAAGGTTTTGGGGGAAACAGCATGAAAAGTGTGTGATTGTATAGAACAAATGTTGTATGACATGAATTGATGGTTGTTGTTTGAAAAAGTAAAAGTAACATTTTTTGGGGAAAAACGGGATTGGAGACTGCAACGATTGGTGCTCGCTCATATTGTTGAATATGTTTGAGAAACGTAAAGCATAACAAAGTGTTATATGAGGAAAAGATAAACAGATTTAAGCATGGAAGACATTACGCCGTTAGTACACTTGTGCAAACAGTTGCCAAAACATGCACATAAGATGAAGAAGTACAGTGCAGAATGGGTTTACGAAACCGCCCCATGGATACCAGGTGAGCACAACAGAAGCAGACTCAAGGCCAACCACAAAGAAATAATTGACACATGACCACTGAAGTGATGATTGATTGTAACAATAATTGGAGGGACGCTGGGGGTGTATACAAACTCCCTGCACCTGACCAGATACTCTGCATGCTGCTAAGAGCAAGTGGAAAAGTATGAGTGGGGTTGATGCCAACACAATCATAGTGGACCATGTAATCTAGGGTCCTATAGTTAGTAGAACCAATGAGGCATCATATTTTTAGTGACGTTTACAGTAGCCATTTTTAAGGAAGGGCTTAGTTGCCCCACCTGACATTGTTTATCCAATCCCCTCTCCCCGTTACCATATACAGATATTGTGCCTATATTAAAGTTACCTTCCTAGAACCAATCAAGTTGCATGCTAAGTTTTAAGAGTTACACATCAGTGATGACGAGTTTTTCGTATAAATACTATGTTTTTCCTGAAATTAATTGGAGTTGAAGCGAGAAGGAAGATCGAGCGATTGCTGATAATCATGAACTGCCTGTTTTTTGTACTTGTCATTAAACGGCTCCCTTTGCCAAACTATTGAGTTGTCATTATTGATTTGATGCAAGAGTACTAATCTGCATCCCCATCCATCTCAAGGGTGCTCCTACTCATTTTAAAGTACTGTTTGGGAAACCCCCAGTCCTATGGGCCGGCTGGGGTCCCTACTGCACACAGGGCAGAGGAGGATGGGGCCAGCAGGGGTGTTCCCCGCTTTTCTTCACCTCTCCGGCGCCGCTATGGAGGGTAGCATGCTGCAATGGGGCTTGCGGGGATGTCTCCCGCTTTACTTCAGTTTGGGTCAGGGTTGTGGTGGTACAAGCAATCTAGTTACATCTCACTATTATAAATAAAGTTGTTAAAAATCGATTTGGGATGCACAAACTCTCGTGCAGTTGATAGGGAAGTCTAAGAGAAGGAAATTGCTTCTTAGCAGTGGTCGAAGTGAGCAGGAACAGTCGGGAGCGGCATTCCGCTGCTTTTATTTTTTTACTATTAACAGTTCCACTACTTTTTACAACCATTTTCATCATTCCGGAATTGTTCTTTGTGAAGTTAAAACACACTCCTCTACTTACCATCCGATTGCAGTTACAGCTAAACTGAAATCTGTTTCATCTTAATTGGCTGTCAACCAGCATGGCTTACACCCTTGAAAAATGCTTTGCACATTGCTCCATTCCTGCCTACTCTGTCTCCCACCAGTGCACAGTTCCACTTCTTTTTTTGGTATAGTTCTACCACTGCTTATTAGACAGACATAACCGATGAGTATACGTAGGAAAGTTCTACATTTCTCAAAAATAAGATTTCACATGTACAATTTAGTTACTTTTAAAATGTTTATAAATAAAGCAGTTTCCAGTTTCTCTGCTTTTTGCTGTTTGTAATTTTCGACGTTCAATATTTTCATCTGTGAAATTCTCATGTGGATCCATTTAATACAAATACAATTTTATTACAAATTAGTTAAAAACGTACACTGAAAATGTGATTGAAATGTTTTGCATATTAGAACGTGTCAGTTACCTATATGCAAAGTGCAAAGATATAGTGCTTGATTCATGGAAATGTGCGGAGGAGTCCCGCAAGGGCCGCGCACCGAGAAGGATATTGGGCGAGCCTACATGCAAAATGAAAAATGCGCGCCCAGCGTTTTAATGGAATTTACAGCGCAAAGTAACCGTAATCGCAAGTCGCAGCCAGATTGCTCCCGACATGCCCACACACAAGGCACAAACAGCCAGAACAGCTACCTTTGCGTGCTCCACCTGGCGCAAATACACGCACCCTTCTAACAGTGCATTGGGTCCTCTGCAAGCAGCCAGCATCTCTGGGACATTGCGCGGGATCACCCGTAACTTTATCCGGCACCCCGACAACAGGCGTATGAAAAACTATAACTTGCTTGAATTCTCAAAAAATCTGCGTGCGAACCCCTATGAACCGTTCCTGCACCCAGCTACAATGCGTACATGCACCACTAATTTGGATTGGAACCCCGGTTGCGTACACCCTCCCCCGAAACCCGACATGCAAACCCCCCTCTGCGCTGCGATTCCTATGCGCAAGTGTACTTATGCCTACCTTCGGGTGGCGGATAGTATGAGAGACTTGCGTGACCATTTCCCAGCCGAGAGGTGGCACGATTGAATCCATGAATATGTCTTGTGCCGCGCAATTGTGGGCATGTGAGCGACTGCATACAGGCCGTCCCTCAGAATGCCCACTTTTTTGCAAGTTCCTTCCCATTTTTGGTGTTACACCCTCTTCGCAGCCCTCTGCGCAAGCCATGCCCACGCTCTGTATGGTGTCTCACGCAAGGCACTCGACAGCTCACAGAGACGTGCCGAGCCTGCGTGAACTCCATGCAAGTCCATAAAAAGTGACATGCATTCGATTCCATGAGTTTCCAAATGGGGACTTGTTCACGGTTTGGCGCATAAGTCCCTGATTTTCCACACAAATAATTCCATGAATCAGGCCCTAAGTGCAAATGTGAACTATATTTGTATTTTTTTGTATTTTATTTATTTATATATCGCAGCCAGGCCCAAGGGCAACCGGGCGCCTATCTTTACAAGGAAAGTACAATACAGTAATGGTTACAATTTGGATAGCGCCGGATGTACATACAGAAAAGTTATACATAGTATACAATATAATATGCAAAAATAAGTACCTTTGCAGTGTGGTTATGCATGATTTACAATGTGCTGTGCGCACATCTACAGTTTAGCAGATGCATCAAAACAGGCTGAGGCAATTTAAAGATCAAAAGGTGACCTGTAGTGAGATCTAGCCATTTAGGCAACAGTAGTAGCTAGCCACAGTTTGGTTCGTTGTTTGAAACGGGTAGGAGAATGTTCTGCTCTGATAGTTATAGGAATTGAGTTCCAGAGTTCGGAAGCAAGGACAGGGAAACTGTTTCCCCCAGCTTTCTGCAGTTTGTATCTGGGAATGGTCAGGCAGTGTGCTTGCGCTGATCTGAGTAGTCGGGTGGGCGTGTATTGAGAGAAGCGAGAGGCAAGATAGGTGGGGGCCTGATTGTTCAAACATTTATGTGTGAGGGTCAGAGATTTTAGAGAGATTCTTTGTGTTACTGAGAGCCAGTGTAAACAT
The DNA here is from genome assembly GCF_040938575.1 of Ambystoma mexicanum. Taxonomy (NCBI): domain Eukaryota; kingdom Metazoa; phylum Chordata; class Amphibia; order Caudata; family Ambystomatidae; genus Ambystoma; species Ambystoma mexicanum. The sequence goes on from NC_090934.1 coordinate 236,631,754, forward strand.
CTCCTTATTTCAGAGATGTGTGAAAATCTGGTGATGTTTAGAGCCGCTCTGATGGCATTATTTTGGGTAACCTGTAGTTTGTTCAGGTTACGTTGGCTGGCCCCTAAATATAAGGCATTGCAGTAATCCAGTTTGGCCATAAACAATGTCCTGGCCAAGATAGTGCCGTTCTGTGCGGTTTTGAAGAGGAGGCATGATGTAATGAGCTTGCAAGTGTAAGCGGATGCCAAGACAACTGCGTTAGTTTGTCTATTGAGTGATAATGTGGAATCAAGGTAGATTCCTAGAGTTTTGGCGTCTGAGGAGACTTTAATAGAGTTAACATCCATGTTGAAGGTTTTGAAAGCAGGGTCAAGTCTATTCAGTCGTTGTTGGGAGCCCAGGATGAGGAGCTCGGTCTTATCATCATTAAGACAAAGCTCATGCTGGGCCATCCAGGCTTGGATGACTTGATAAACGTCATTCAAGGCTTTTGCGTCCTCAGTGTAGTCACCAGTGATTGGGATGAGTATCTGGGTGTCGTCAGCATAATTGGTGTATGTGACACCCAGATAATCAAGTATGTCAAAGAGAGGTTTAGTGAAGACGTTATAGAGCGTTGGTGAGGTGCAAGAACCCTGAGGGACGCCACAAGGCACAGGAGTGGGCACGGCTGAGGCAGTGGGTGAGAATACCCTCATCTGCCTGTTGTCCAGAAAGGAACGGATCCATTTGGTGGCTTTTGCAGAGAAGTGGACAGCTGATTTCAAGTGTCGACAGAGGATTTGATGGTTGACAAGATCGAACGCTGCCGATAGATTGAGTAGTAATAGTAAGGCCAATTTGCCGTTATCTTTTAGGTCCTCAATTTGAGTTTTCAGATCTAATAAGGCTGTTTCCGTCCCATGCTTGGGGCGGAAGCCAGATTGTCTTGTGCCAAGCAGATTGTTAATTTCTAGGTATTTTTGAATCTGTAAGTACGCTGCCCTATCCAGAATTTTCAGTAAGAAGGGGACTGTGGTGATCGGCCTGTAATTGGTAGGGATACTTGGGTCCAGCTAGGGTTTTTTGAGTAGAGGAATGACCCAAGCATCCTTGAGGTTGTCCGGAACAATGCCAGAGTGAAATGAGGAATTGATAAAAGCGGTGATGAAAGGGGCGAGTTCATGGGCCGATTCCTTGATGATCGGGGCGGGACAGGAGTCGCCTTGACAATTGGGAGGTTTCAATTTACTAATGATGCTTTCTACCTCCGTAATAGTAAGTGGGACAAAGCTAAAGGGGGTGTGCGCGAATGGGGCTTTCTGTATTTATTATTCCTAGGTTTGGTTGGCGAAGTTGTTTGTAGGCAGTTTTGCTTAGTATTAATTTTAGCCTGTAAGGTGGATATTTTAGCAAGGAGAGCTTTTTGAATGTTTTCACACCATGTGCTGTCCTTATTAGAAATATCAGGGGTGGGGGAGGGGGATTCTAATTACTTAAGAATTTTGAATAGCTCCTTCGTGTTAGATTCTGCCTGAGATATACGTCTCTTTTTTGGCTTGTAGAATTGCTTCCTTGTAATTAAGAGTTGCTAAAAAGAGGTTATCTTTGTTAGTCCCAGATGGAAGGCTTTTCCATAGTGCTTCGGCACACCTCTTTTCTTTGTGAAGTGTTCGAAGGTATGGAGTGAACCAGGAGTTGAGGTGGGCACGCTTTTTAGGTTTCCTGTTTTTAAGAGGTGCTATGGTATCAATAGCTTTGGGCACAGTTTGGTTGAAGATGTCCACCAAGACCGTTGGGTTGTTAGGTGAGAGTGCCTAATTATTAAGTATGGGCAGGATTAGAGGAAAAAGTTTGTCCTTAGTAATGTCCTTTTTGTTTCTAGTAGGGATGGATGGTGCAATAATCGGTTTAGTGTGCGGATTAATGGCTGGTATGTTGAAGATGATGATGTGGTGGTATGACCAAGCACAGGGGTCGTTAGAGATGATATGCCTGTTACAGTTTAAATCAGCAATCCAGTCGAGTGTCCTGCCTTTGGAGTGGGTGGGTTTGAGAATGCGATACGAGAAACCTAAGTTTGTGATATTGCTAGCGATCTTGCTGGCATAAGAGTCATTGGGATCAAATAGTCCAATATTAAGGTCACCGAGAAGTAAGACTTGAGAGTTGGGTTTAGTGTTGTCAGCCAGAATGGTTGAGATGTCATTTCAGAAGGTAGCAAGTGGACCAGGTGGTCTGTAAATGAGGTGCATAGTAGCTGTACTGTTGTGAGATAGAGAGAGTTTGACTGAGAGGGACTCAGCCGAGCTAAATTGTGTATTGGGAATCGGTCTAATAATGATGTCATCTTTGTGGATAAATGCGACTCCACCTCCTTTGGAGAGGTTAGAGTTGTGGTCATTTCTGATAATGGTGTATCATTAGGAATGGCAAGTGCCAGTAAAGAACCTGAGGCTGCATATAACCACGTTTCCGTAATGGAAATAAAGTCTAGGATTTGTGTGGTAATGAGATCAGCGATGTCAAGGGCATGGGCAGGGAGGGATCTCGCATTTATTAGAGCACCCTTCACCTCCTTTTTTGGCAATGTCTTAAGGTTGTCTGGTTGTACATGAGCAGTTTGGATAGGTCTGGCGTTTGTGAGCATGTGTGTGATGTGTTGGAGTTTGGGTACATGCAGGAATCTAGATCTTAATCTGGTGTTTTTCAGATGTAACGGGCAAGGTTGATTAGGCGTTGGTTTAGTGGCAAAGTGTTGGTGCCATAAGGTAGGAGAGTTAAGGTATGGATTAGTGTCGTGCAGGAGGTTGGGCTGTTGGATGGGGCAGTGTTTTGGTGTAGGAGGTGAGATGGGTGCAGTGGTATGAAAGGCCAGTGGCTTGGTGACCAGGTTCAGTGCTAGAGACATGGTGGAGGGGTAATCCACATGAGTCTTGGGTAGGGAGTAAGGTTGTGATGGGAGTGATGTGGTTATTAGAGTATCTGGGACCCACAATGCAGTAAAATGGTAGATAGTGTAGAGGTGCAGCAGCATAGCGAAGTCTAGATGGCTGGTTGGGTGGAGAGGTCAGATGCTGACGTAATGTGCTAAATGTAGCGATCCAGTGTAGAGCCACCTGGGGCTAGGTCATAGTAGGTCACCTAAGGCTAGAACAGTAATTATGTGGATCAGCGTACGCTAGGTACAATAGTCAATATAAAGCCACCTAAGGCTATTTACAACAACACAAATAGCAGCATGTGTCAGGGTGCAGCTCAAAGTAAGTCACCTAGGACTAGAGCAGCAAATATGTGGCTAATATCAGTGTAGGCGTAATGCAACAATCAATATAAAGCCACCTAAGGCTAGGAGCAGCAACACAAATAGCAGCATATGTCAGCGGCACAAGTAGCAGCATATGTCAGCATATGTCAGGGTGCAGATCAAAGTAGGACATCTAGGACTAGAGCAACACATATGTAGATCAGTGTAGGCAAAGTGCAACAATCAATATAGAGCCGCCTAGGCTGGGTGCAACGACACAAATATCAGCATAGGACATCAGCCCAAATAACGGCGTATGTCGGGGTGCAGATCACGGTAGTTCACCTAGGACTAAAGCAGCAGTTATAGGAGCAGCGTAGGCTAGATACAAAAGTCTGTTGTAGGTCACTTTGGGCTAGGTACAATAAACATTGCCACATAGCCACAACAACATAGCAGCATAAATTCAAGCAAATGACAGCTTTGGTTGCGGCAACAATGCACGGTGCTGAGCATACCGTGTGTGGGTCTTTCACCAAGGAGGTCGGTGGCCAACGAAATACATGTGCAAATGCAAAGTCAGTTGACAGGCGAATTCGGTGCGTGGCCGGCAGGCAGTGCGTCAGTTCGAGACAGATTATACTTATGATCACAGCTGGTCGTAAGCGATAAGGGCCAGACACAATAGGGGACATTGGGCGATCGCGTGCAAATATAAAGTGGTGAGCGGTGAGTAAAGGGTCAGATATTTGTTTATACCGTGCGCATGCGCTCTTACGTATATGCATGTTCATGGTCACGGCGTCAGTATGAATGCAGAAGGTCTCCGGCTCGACGTGGGCATTGGAGAAGGGCCTGGCTGTGGGATCCAGGCGATGTGGGGAGGCTTGTGCAGAAGGGGCAAGAGTCGTGGCTCTGGGCTCCAACAGCTCCAGACAGGCTCATGACAGGATGCATCGCCTTGTGCAATGTGCCTTTGGGAGTGGGCCGGCTTGAGAATGCCGGCTCTCTATTGGCCACCAAGTAGGAGCTATGGGCCAATCCGATTCGGATGATAGTCCTGGTGTGTTTTTACACCCGGGACTCGCTGAAAAGATGGGGGGCGGCCATTTTGTAGAGGCTAGGGGCCTCGTGTTCAGTAATGGTGCTGGCTGCACTCCATTGCTGTGGGGGCCAGATTGGTGGCATACATAAACCCTTATCGAGCGCCACACAATAAAACGAATTGTGGCAGGGGTCCGTGGGTAAGAAGGCAAATTTCGAGTTGAAAGACTGCAAAGGTATTAATGCAGCTAAGGTGGGTCAAGGGGCCTACCTTGTGGTCCGTGTGTGCCTCCAGGCACGCCACTGCTCCTGCAGTGGGGTGGGGGGGGGCGCTCCAGCTCCTCCAGGGGCAATGGAAAAGTACAATTCTAAAAAATCTCTTATCACACCATTTAATACAGAAAAGACTTGTATACTGTTAGAATAATTTTTTGATAGTCCAACGAATATATATATGCATTCCATTAGTATCAGGTGAAAACCATCTGAAGAAGGCCAGATACCTAGGCTCGCCCACTCAAAATACCATTTTAAAGCTGCCACCGTTCTGCTTTTAAATTTGCCACGAGTTTGCTTCAGCATTTCTTATTTTCGTTTATATTTCTTCCCTCCTGAACTGAGTTGCTCATATGGAAACAAATACTGGGGGACCTCCCGGCATGAGAGGTGCGCTGACAGGTGGCTGTTGGCTGACTCTGGAAGCAGGCCTTCTGACATCACTAGACAACTGGAATACGTTATTACAGTTTGACAGTGGCGCCATTTTCTTATTTCAGATAGGTAGAGCTGTCAAAAGCAGACTGCAATAAGTGAAATATGTGCAGGTGTGCATGCAGATGTTACAGGTTTTTCTTTAATGTGTGGATTATGACATGCCATCATTGGCACGAGTATAAATAGCACAGTGACGCACGCGCACGCCCATCTAGACAGAGCAAAGACAAGAAAGAGTTGAAGACGTTCGAGCTAGTTAGAGAAACCGAGAGAGCCACCGAGGCTCTCAGCAGATGGATTTTCATTTTACTGGTTCGTTATTATTTTCGAAGCCTTTGACAGGGCATGTCGAGTGCGCACGTGCGGCAGGACGGGGAGCTATGATAAAGAAATGACCTCCCCCATCTTTCTGCCGCCTGCGCACGGGGTTGGGCGGGAAGCCTTGCGGCCCCCGCCACTCATCCCTTGAACCAGGCGGGAGAGACTGCCAGACACACCAGTGCCTCGCCTCTGCCCCATTGAACTGGGCCCCAGCGGGCAGCGTCTGTTCAAAAGCTGCCAGATGAAATATCTTCGTTTTCTACAAAGTTCACGAACTGCAGAATTCATCTGCTCGCCCAAAGAAAGGTCCCTCACGGTCCACAGAATCTTTATCTAACAAGATCCTTCTGTGACAAGCGTAGAGTCCTTTTATTTCATTCTGAGCGCTCTTGCAACGCGTCGAAGGCCCATGCGGGATGAATCGCGCAGCCCTTTGCATATAGAAATCATTATTTTTTAACACGTTTTAGACAGCGCCTTTCGACCTCGAGCACAGTATGCCAGTGTAAGCCACGAGGGACACAAAAGACAGGCGTTAAATATATAAGATACAGAAAGCAGATAAGGGCCACCTGACTCATACAGGCCCATGCATTAATGAAACATAACGCACCTTAAATGTGTAGTTCATGCACACTCCAGTCTAGATAATTCCCCTGAACAATGAATGGCTTAAAATAACTCATTCCGGTGGGAAATAGGTTGAAAGGCACAATATCAGTTTTAGTACCATGGCTGAGGCCAGGTCCAGGCAGCAGCAAGAACGTGATTATAATAATGTCTAACATGTAAGCGTAGTGGGGGGGGGGGGGGGTATGCAACTGCTGGCTAGGTACAGGCACAGGTGGGCAAGGCAATGCTACCCAAGGTTCTGCGTATTTACGCCGATCACCTTTGCTCACCACCTGTCCAGTGGTGTCAGGGGAATTTTTTCATTGGAGAGGTGCAAATATTTCCCACAAATAGGCTGGAGCGGCAAAGCAAAGTGACGCGGCCAGAAACCAATAAATAACCTTTGGGAGGCGCGGCCCTCAGTACATTTTTAAATTAATGGGTTAAATGGGTGCATTTAACAGCAAACATTCTGTGAAAAAATTGGGTAAAAAGACAAACGGTTAGCAATTGCAAAGTAACACATGAAACAATCCAATAGATGCAAGTCTCAGAACACAGGAGCATTTTACAAAACATGTTCATGATGGCTTTGCTCATATCAGTATGAAAAATAAATCATGCTCGTTGCACCCATACATGTCTATGCGATGTGCCCCAATATGTGCCAGTATTTGTCTCGGGAGAATAGCTCAGGGGCAAGGTGCTCGCCTTGGAAGCAAGACAACACGAAGCAACACAGGTTCGATCCCCGGGTCCACGCTTAGAAACCTCTGGGTATTAAGCGCGTTATAAACAACCTATCATATCATATCATATGGGAATATACTCATGTTTGCTTTGCCCATAAGTGATGCCAGTGATGATACTATAAGGAAACATGTCCATGATGGCTCTGCTAGTATCCCCAAGTACGAACAAACCCCCAGTTGGCTTTACCAGTAAAAAAAACCTATGCCACAGTAATAAAGCACATTGCCAGTAAAAAATGCCATGCCACAATAAAAAAAAAACATATACAGACTGGCTTCACACATGAACATTTTCATCATGCTGACTTTACCCTTGATGTATCTAAACATGCCAAGACTCACTGTACCCGGTAAGCCAGTATGGCAAGGTAAGAACACTCCTCATGCTGGCTTTACCCTTGATGCCAGTAAACAAACACTGTAAAAAAAAAAAAACATGCCCAGATGAGCTTCATTAGGGTAGCCCTGTATGGTCATGTTAGAATATTCATACCCTTGATGTCCACTAAAAAAAGGCACAACACAGTAAGAAATTATGCCCAGAATGGCTGCAGCTGCACAAAAGGATCACACCCCAAATCAGAGGCCTGCTCCCCTTCCCAGCATATGCGCATGAATGCATCATTCATTTCATCCACTCTCTCATTCACCTGACATGCACCCATTAAGCATTCATAAAGTCTTTCACGGTGCACCCATACAAAATACTCTGTCATTCACATGTGCGCTCGCACCCATATACACCCTAGACACTGCACTCTCATTCATATGCACACTTACCCAGACACCCACTCACATGAATAGATACATACATTTGCATATTACAGGGTCTGCAGTAGCGATCCTGTAGTTATGGTTAATTTGGACTACTGCCTCTGGACCTGTCCTCAGCATTACCCCTTGTCGGCGGCTTGGAACAGGGCGAGTGAGAGTGGCTTTGTCAGACTTCCAGGCTACCGCAGTTAAAATGGAGTGTGGCGTTCCTCATGGATCATGCCTGTCTCCATCTTTATTCCACATCTATATGAAGCCCCTCTTTCACTTGTTGGATATCTCCGGTGTATCATACAGAAACTATGCCGACAATTTGCAAATATTACTCAAGCCTACAGGAGACTATGACCATGATCTACAAGCAATTAATAAGATCTATGCCCTTACACAAGCCTGGATCTTAACAAATTAAGAACAGAGCTTTTTTCGTTGGTACTGGCCCTAGGCTTAAAAAACCCGACCCCTGTTATTACCAGTTCTGCATCACTAGCTGTTCCATCCAAGTTGCCACTTCTGTTAAGATGCTAGGAGTCTATTTTGACTCTCAGTTTACCTTTACTAAACAGGTGAATGTGGTCAGTTCCTCATTCACGTACATTAACAGACTGCTGACACAAATGAGGCCTTATCTTACTTTGGAAAATAGAGCCCTTCTAGCGACTGCTCTGATAAACACAAGGATATGTGTTGTGTCTTGTGTTCCCTGCCTTGGTCCTGCATGGATGCTTGTCTAAGAGAATGCCTGTTGGAATGTTATGCCTTTGGAAAGTTGTGGTGTGAGTGCTCCTCTAAGCTCCAAGAAGGTCAGTTGGAGTGAAGCTGCCTGTGAGAGTGGAGGGCGGTGGATGTCTCCTGTGTACCTTCCTACTTACTTACCCTTTGACTTAACTGATGTATAATCCTTGTCACTGGAACTTAGTAAAGAAGTTCACTTCCCTTACCTGCAGTATCAGACTTTAATTTCACCCTGCAACACTACACCATTGCAACAGTCTTCTCGCTGGCACGTTGAAAAGCAACTTCAAGAAAATACAGACCATCCAAAACGGCGATGTCAGAACTGTTTATGGGTTCAACCAAGGAAATCAAATAGCTTCTAAGCTGCAGTTATTACATTGGTTTCTTGAGCAACATCGAATTGAACAGAAAATACATTAACACTCATTGTAGGTACAGCACACCAATATTTGAAAAATCAACTGCATAAAAAACAATTTAATAGGAATTTACACTCAAAGTGCAGTATTCTTTTTGTTAGACCTCACTTCAAACTGAATACATTTGTAGCTACAAGCTTTGATGTTTGGGCACCTAAAATTTGGAACAGTTTACCAATTGCTTTGCGGGATCTGTCTTGTTCCTCGAAATTCAAAAAGGATTTGAAAACTTTTCTCTTTGATAAGGGATAGATCAAATGCAGACTTCATTCTTTTATTGCGTCTGTCTCATAGCGCTGTGAGGCATCTGAGTGTGTGGTGCTTGACAAATAATTGGCATAAATAAATAAATAGTTGCTCAACCCATAGGAAGAGCAGTTATTGGGCGGCTTATATATTTGATACCGTTCGACGAAAACCTCACAAAACTTTGCAAGAAAAGTATATATTCACCTCTGATTTATTTGTGCAAAGTTTCAAACGATTTCATCAAGGGGGAAGGGGAACATTATAGGGGGAGTCCCGAAACTTTTGGTATCTGGATAGACCTGAATGGTTCACTGCTACAGTCCAAACAGCTTGATGGATTTGCACCAAACTTGCATGACGAGTTGAGACTTGGTCCCGAAAGCATGCATTTGCAAATTTGGTGTTAATCTGTCTAGTAGATTATTTTTAAATGGGCAAAAAGTAGGTCCAAAAAAACTATTGATTTCTCTGTCCATAGACTAACTTCCTGATTCGGTCTCCTTGGATGCCTCTGGACCAAACGTGGAGCTGTGTAACTTTTTGTGACATCATACGTGGCCTTTGATAGGTCAATAAAAAACCTACTTTTGTCACTACATTGCCATGTTGAATTCGCAAACTGCACCCATAGTCCGTAACATTTCGGCAAAAACATGTTACAAAACACAAAATTATACTTGTCTAACAAGTTAAACAATTTCTGGGGAGGTGAAGAGTGATGAGGATGGGATGGGTTATGTCCTGAAAAAGCCCAAAATTAGGTGTTTTTTTTCTATAATTATAATTGTTCTTTTATAATGTGATTAATAGTAGCAAGTGGTTTCTAAGTGTGGGATCAGGATTCAAAACTGTGTTGCACTGCGTTGTCTTGCTTCCAAGACAAACACGTTGCCCCTGAGCCAGCCTTCAGCCCCATGATGTCCGTGAACATCTCAGATATTCAGGGACATAGCTGTGATGTTTGCACACTTGACAAATGTTCGAGGACATGCCTTTATGTGTCTGCATTACAAGGTTGGTGAAGAGCAGTTATTAGATGGCTTATAAAAAGCTTGGAATAATCATGGTCTTCTCTCTTTGACCACCCCCTCTTCACATGTTATGGGCCATTGTCTTGACATTTTATTGTTAAGTGAAAATATGGTGACTCCGAAGGACACAATCCCAGTGCACTGGTCAGACCATTATGCCCGGCTGTTTGTGCTGGAGCGTACCGCTGAGCACTCACTGCCATTAAAGGATACTCCCACTGCGTTAGTTTGCAGTGCTCAGGATTTAGCAAACATCTTGGGTGTGGAAGTACATCAAGCCTTATCTACTGTTGGTTCAACACTGCATTGCGATGATTTTTTTACTTGTAGTGCTACCATTCTGGAAAATATTTGTTCCATAGCAGCACCATTGAAAATTCCTAAATCAAGAAGTGCCCGTGCAAGTGCTGTTCGCTGTGTAGCCCTCTGTAGCAAGTATTATGTGTAAAATACACTCTTTTCATCTTAATTAGTTGGCCATGCTCCCATCACGAAATCCCTACATTACCAGCTGCGCAAGCGAACATGCGCACTCGCACACATGGAAGTGCCCGTGCAAGTGCTGTTTACTGTGAAGCCCTCTGGTTCAAGGTGAAAATCTATCAACAACTCTTGGACTATATAGCCACTTAGATTGTTTGGCTTTCTATCTAAAGAGCAGTTTAACTAACATCCCTCTTGTTTGTATTGTTTATTTCAGTATTAGGTGTAAAATACACTCTTTTCATCTTAATCAGTTGGCCACACCCCGTCACGAGATCCCTACATTACAAGCTGCGCATGTGCACATGAGCGTGCGCACATGTGGAAGTGCCTGTGCAAGTGATGTTCGCTGGATCGTGACAGCGACAGCACTTGGAGCGGGCTCAGCGTTCTGTTTGCAGTCCCTTACACGTTAAAGTGCTGAGTGTTTAAAATGTGTGTCCGGTCAAATGATAGGCTTTAGTCATGGGTGAATCTGTTTGCTTTTTTATGAAATTGTCGCCAACACTAGATACCTATATTGTGACGGTAACAATATTGAAGTAAACTGTATTGTCTCGAATGATGTCTTTTTTTATGCGCCAATTTTGATACCTCTTTTCTTCGGTGAATGTTATTGAAAATAACCCATCATATTGTCCAAGCAATAGTTGTAGCACTGAATGATAATTTATTTTTTCTTATTATTGATTTCGCACAAGTTATTCATCACTTGGCTTAATTTTTCTGTTTATGTTACACATTTCTGTTTTTTCTTCTTCTTTTGGTTAAGCCCAAGTTTATTCATCACTTTGCTTAATTTTTCTGTCTCTAGTGCATATTGCTGTATTTCTTCCCCTTGTTTTTTCCTTATTGTTGATTTAGCACAAGTTATTCATCACTTTGCTTAATTTTTCTGTATATGTTACATATTTCAGTGTTTTCTTCCTCTTTTGGTTAAGCACAAGTTATTCATCACTTTGCGTATATTTCTTCCTCTCAACACCTGTTTCACCTTGTTTGTGACAAGGATCTTCAGGAGAGAGTCTAAAAACCAACCAACAACAATATTATATATACATTTTTTGAGCGCAAGGCCCCTCTAAGCCCTTCACGTATTTTTAGTAATTCATTATTATGGTAGTATTCAAGGCTTTGAATAGATACTAAAATGAAAGTCTTTCAACAAAGAAATTCTGCATTTAGCTATCCCTGTTTTGTCAAATAATTAGCTCTTACCTTGGCTTTGGGAGATACCTTTGCCTCCTTTTCTGTTCATCCGCGATCTGAAAATTACTTAATTTCGCTGGCTTTTAAGTGAGGACCCTATGACGCGGATGCAATGATATCATCGCGTATCTTACCGCAAGACCGCGCATGCAATAACGGCATTGTGTATTTTAGCGCAATGGCCTCACTACGATTTTACACATCGCGCTAATGGCCTCTTCACTACACAAGGCAAGCCTTCGGCTAAACTGTTTCTTAAACATCAGCTGACCATGCTGAACTGAAATTCACTTAGCCACTGTAATAGGAGCGTCACACTTGTGAGTGGGCATAGATTTTCAACTATTGATTATATGGTCCCCAATGAAAGTGCTAATCCGCTGGTGCTAGACATGGCAGTAGGATGTTGTGAAGAAAGAGATCACCTCCCTCTCTATCTTCTGCTTGCAACAGTTAAAGGGAACTGTAACTATCAACTAAATGGAAATATAGGTATTCATAATGGAGGAAACCGTATTACTTGGAATCCAACTAAATTAGAGATAGGCAGAAGAGTGGCAGAACGAGAACTCACTAGCTTCATAGAGAACATGTGCAGCCAAATATATAATTCCAATGTACAAGCATTTGAACAAATACTAGAGGCCATTAAGGCAGCGACTATACAAAAACGAAAGTCCATAAGTACTAGTGAGGGATGGAATGCTAGCCATTCAAAGGAGAAATCTTTTGACAGAGTAATACATGAGGCCAAAACAAACCTCAGAATAACCATGAGCAAATTGAAGTGCACAGATTGCGCTGATGCCACGCGGAATATAAAAGCAGCTAAAATCCCATACCAACAGTCGGTATGGCATCATAAAGGATTTAAGGCCAATGAAACCTGGCGCATTGTAGCCTCCTTTGCTAAGAATGATAATAACCAGGGTATTTGGTCAGTGATTAATGGTACCAAAAAGAAATCACTACCAATAAATAGTGTTCCTGAACAAGAATGGATGACACACGTAAATAAGACCTAAGGAGCCCAAGTTATTAGTAACAAGATAGTTTCATGCAATGTGGCAACTTGGAGAGGCAGTTATACCATTGATGACCTAATAAAGTTGATTAAGAACTCCAGGGTAATAGGCCGGGATCGTACCTACAAAGCGCTTGTGACACTGTCCCCTGAGAAATGGGCACATTCACTGAACGTCCTTTTACTATGGATAGGTAAACATGGTTTGATACCCAAAACATGGCGAGAAAGTGTTATCCCTCTATCGGATGCTAGCAATGTTAGACATCCCTGCCAAAATATTTGCAAACATTCTTTTAAAAGAACTGAATCAATGGATAGCAGTCAATCATATTCTCCCCACAAATCAATCTGGTTTTTGCACAAAATTCATCCACTACTAACATCAACAATTTAGTAGCAATAACTGAATACTCGTGGAAGAGACGCCAGCTTCTAGTTTATGGTGAATTCATCAACTTCAGTGCGGCCTTTGATGCCATTGTGAGGGAACGACTGTGGAATAAGCTAAAAATGGGGGATACCTGCTGGGCTGCTAGCTATGATTCAGCTCTTGTATACTGACACTTCAGTGAGAGTGTGGTTAGATGGCGAAGGAAAAATATCAGAATCCATAACAACATCTCGAGGGGTTAAGCAAGGCTGTATATTTGCTGCTACTCTTTTTAATCTATATCTAGCAGACTTCCTTTTGGAACTAAATATGATTATTTCTAATGACGTAAAAATAGGTTGCTCTAAACTAGGCTTGCTAGGTTATGCAGATGACCTCCTGTTGTTAAATTACACACCTGAAGGACTGCAGACTAAGCTGAATGCTCTTGAAAAGTTTGCAGTATCAAATGGATTAAAAATGAATATTGAAAAAACTAGAGTAATCACTTTCTTAAGGAAAACAACACATAAATGTGTGAAAAATTTGAAGTGGTCCTTTGACAGTCAGTAAATTGCAGTTGTAGACTGCTATAGATACTTAGGTGTGTTAATTGACCGAAATGTGTGCTTGAATCAACAGTGGAAAGAAACCATATCGAAAAGTATGAAGATAACAATGGCATTGAGTCATTTCATAGGTTCACAAGAGGGGGGGGGTATTCAGTAAGCTCTATTTTATTGCTGTATTGTGCCAAGGTTGTACTGTCTTTGCTTTATGGTGCTGAAATCTGGGGTAAAAAGTTCAAAACTGAGATGAACAGATTTGAAGCAAAGGTTTTAAGGATTTTATTTAGAATGCCTAAATCACTCCCATGCGAATATATTTTACTTGAATGTAACTTGATGCGTATAAGTGATATTTTAGAGTATAAAATTGCAATGCTATTCGTAAAACTAAGTATACTGAATAAGGACACTTTTATTGTGGAGTTTATGGAATGTTTTAATAACATGGATAATTATTGAGATTTGTGTGTAATAGATTTTATGCAATCTGTTTATTTTAAATGAGCAAAAGGAAATGTCTATGATTGGCTAGAGCTCTCACATGTAAAGATCAAACATTTATTAAAACAGTTGATTTATGACCTAGGAAAAGAAAGAGACATGATTTATCTTACAATCAAAGCTAATAGTGGTATGTTCCTGCACTATTGGAAGAATGTTTCTGGAAGACCTAAATACCAGGCTGTCTTTCCAGACAGTAAAACAATTAGATGCTATTTACTATTTAAATTCAGTATGTGCGACACGTTAGAAATAGTGGGTGCAAAATGTGGCATTGTAAGAGAAAATAGGCCATGTAGACTATGCGGATCATCATCAATATGATAAGTTATTTTTAACGCGCTTAATACCCAGAGGTTTCTAAGTGCGGACCCAGGGATCGAACCTCTGTTGCTCGGTGTCGTCTTGCTTCTAAGGCGAGCGCGTTGTCCCTGAGCTATCCTCCCGAGAACAGAATCTGCTGAATATATCATTTGTCGATGCGAGAGTCTCAACTTTTTAAATACGTGAAAGCATATGACAATTTCTGCAATCCCGATAATATGAATGAAATATGGGAATCCCTTTTAAATGGAAACAACATGAATTTAATATTTCATATGATGACGTTTTATGAGATCATTTTATGTATCCTTAAACAATTGTCTGCTGGGATTCTCTCTTTGTAGTAATACTTTTAATAATAATGAGGTTTTAACAATGATGAGATTGGAATATGATGGCATTTTTACATTTTATTTGTGAAGAAATTAGACTATTGTGGTGTAATATAATTTATAATTTTAGTTTAATGTGATTTAGTCTCAGCAACTTAAACTTAACACATATCAAACAAACATATAAAATATAAACTACATAATAAAATACACAATACGAAAGAGCAAACAATATCTATATAGACATATAGCTTGAATATTAAATCAGCATAAAAACCTTTCAATATTAGTCCATAAATGTTGTCTATGCAAATTAATTTTTAATTATCTGCACAAATATTCTGCCATATTCCATCAGGTTATCGGCATACAAAAATGTAGGACTGCTGCTTTGTCAAGTTTTATAACAAAGGACCTAGTCTGGATTCTATCTTAATCCATATGTTGTATAGGGCCACTAATAAGCTCATATTTCCAGAATTCATACAATATTGCCAAAAAGACAATTCAGCAATAGTTTCTAGATTGTGCACATATTTGCCAAATAGTGAATGTGTTGTTTTGACCATAATATGACATTTGGTTAAGCTGTCTCAAGTAGAATACCAGAATAACCAGTTGGTTACAAAGACGACAAATTCGAACTTCAGTCGGAATTTTTATTCTACTTCCCAAGTTCATCCTAGTAGGAAGTTGTTCCAGCCTTAGTAATATAATGAATCACCTGAGTCTTTTGGCTGGGCAGAGATTTAAATATGCTTGCGGCTTCATAAAGTCGTAATGTCTGTATTGGACAAACTGGTATCTCTTAAGCTTACTCAAGTGTGCATCATTTTCTAACCAGTCCCATAAGGCGACCCGTTTATCAAGCACATTTTGGGCTGCTTTCGAGGAGCTAATACCTCTATGTATCCAACCTATTTCTGCTAGATATTTAATTATGGGCTTGTATAATACACTTATGGAGCAACTTCTAACCAATTCCTGTTGGACAGCCATCAGTAACGGGTTGGTAGGACCGCTGATCGTCCCCAGGAAAAAATCGGCCCTCTTTTTTTAGAACAATTGCTTTTAAAGAGAGGAGTCCAAGTTTTAACCTTATGAGGGCCATTGGGACTCCAGGAGGTAAACCCAAAATCCAGCGCAAGAATTTGCCTTCGATGACCTGGAGCCAAGCTAGGTCCGAAGTCCAAAGGGCCTCGGGACCATAAGTGATCATTGGAAAAAATATCTGTATAATTGCCGGGTTGCCCACAATGTAAAGCTGCCCTGTTTGTAAGAAAATCTAGCCATTGATAGAACAGTGTATATGCAATGTTTATATTGCCCACCATGAGGCTTACACAGCTAGCTCTTTTATAGGAATATCTTATAACTTTGATTATATCGGGGTTGATAATCAAACCGTTGTTTTTGGCATAGTCCCATAATGCTAGCGCTGATCTTCTAAGTCCGCTTATGGTGTTATCTAACCAAACCAGGTCATCAGCGTAGGCTAGCATGGCACAGGGAGAGTCTCCAATTTTGGGGGGACAATTGTTGGCGGCCTCAATTGCTGCTGGAATGTCATGGACATATAGGTTATAAACTAATGGTGCAGTGACACACCCTTGTTTAACTCCCCTATTCTGATGCACCATATTAGTCAAATGTCCTTCTTGATCTAATTTGAGCCTAACCGTAGTGTTATGGTGGAGGAATCTAAGATAGTATAATATACCCTTAGGGCACCCAATGGTTTCTAATTTTGACCACAACCGATCTCTAGGAATGAAGTCAAATGCAGCCTTGAAATCAATATACAACGCATAGAGTGGTGGCTGTTCCTTAGTAAGTGCTCTAGTGCGTAAAATATCCATCATGGCAAGATTGTGAGTCGTGGAATAATCCTGCCTAAATCCACTCTGGAATTTAGACAATATGTTGGCATTGTCCACCCATTTCTGCATTTCGCTCAATAATAAAGAGGCAAATAACTTTCCTGTGGCATCTAACATAGACAATAGTCTATAATTACTTGGGTTTAAACGATTTCCCTTTTTTAAAATAGGGATAAGGATGGCAGATTGCCAAGAATTGGGAATTATTCCATGTTCCAAGATCTTCTCAAACAGAATGGATAATAGGGTAGCCCAAAATTCAGGATAGTTCTTAATAATGACATTGGCCAGCCCATTAGGGCCTGGATCTCTTGGGGATTTTCAATCCTTAATTTTGGCCAATATTGCCCCCTTTGACACATCGAAAGGACGATGTGAGAGGACTTTGCCTATCGGACTGGGTTCTTCCACTATTTGTGCAGAATTACGTTCATCCAGGAACTTTCCCCAAGCATTTTGCTTATAGGGTTGACTAGTGAGCTTGTATTTTTACCCCTAGCCTCGCTTGGGAGTGCCCAAATACTTCGCAGATTTTTAGAGCAAATAGTCTGAACTAATTGCTGATGGGCACGATTACTAATAACCTTTTTAATGTTCTTGATAGTAGTCCTGTATCTGTTTTTTGCATAACTATAGTAGGGAATTGTTGTCAATGTCGTCGTAATTGGTTGAACTCATAAATCCGCTGACACTCAGTATTGGAACAGCAATCTCTTCAATAATGTTAGAATTTATTTTCATGGGCGTGTTCTGAGGGTTCAGGCAAAAAGAACCCTGTAATCACCGCTTGATCCGCGGAAATGGGGTTCTTAGTTTTCTTTTTTGAGCTTCAGTTGTTCGCTATAGTAGTCGCCTCAGAGCTCTCCTTGCTGGGTTGTTTCCTTAATTTTCGCAAGTTATATTTAGTCTGCGCAGAACCTTTCCCCAGCGTCATTACAAATTTGCTCATAGGTGTGGAAATAATGAAAAGGTGGTTCACACCAGTGTGTCTCCTTCAGCCTCGATCTTATAGTATAGAATTGGCTCTGGCCGAAGATTTGGGAACCAGGATAGTTTAGTATAGACTCAACTTCAATGTCTCCCAGGTCTCTCACAATTCACTAATTAGACTAGCTCAATATTTTAACACATTGATCTGTGTCACAAAAATAGTTGTCCTTGGGTGCTCTTTCTTTCAGGATCAAAGGCACTTAGCCCGCAGTCTCCTGAATTGTTGCTAACAGGTGTCCTAGTATATCCACTGGCTGTCGTCGTTGGAACAATATGGTGGTCCTAAGTCGTTGTAGTCCGCTGCTGTCCACCTGTATTGGTGATGTCCACCATAGTTTCACAACTGTATTCTCTGGGGGAACTCCCCACCAAGTGGCAAGTATAAATACTGTAGTTCACCATAGGTCAAGCTACTGCAAAATGTTTTGATCTTATACCGTAACCATATTAGCAGGTTTCCAGTCTAATTAATATTATGGGAGGTGGGAGGGCAGGGGAAGAGTAGGTCTTCAGGAGCAGTAAAAAGAAACTGCTCACAGCCAATTCCTCTTAGTTCCTCTTGTCTATCTTACACATCTGCACCCTCTTCTACACCCATTCCCACCTCAGTCTGTTATTCCTTCCCTCCCTCTTACCGCGCCTCCAGGAGCTCTGCTTATAAGCGTTCTGGACACTCAATCAGTTGTCCTCTCTGACCGTGGCAGTGCTCCTATTCAAAGCCGCAGAAGGACAGAGCGGACATGTCCGGAACCGTGTCTCCCCAGATTTCTCGGCCGGCGCAGATCTCACTGGTCCTGCTTGCTCCTTCTCGCTGCTCACTCACACCTCTCTCGGTTAGAGGAGTGGGATGTATTAACCCACTTATGCTCTGCCCTGCGGCATCACTGTGTCCTGGTGGTGCCAGAATCATCAAAATGGCCCCAAAACCCCTATGCGTGCCAAAACCTATGAAAATTGCGCTCTACAAAGCACAAAAAGATGTCTGCCAAATCCATAATGCATGTTGTCAGTGGTGGTACGGACACCTCACTCCTGAAACATGTAATTGGGCTGCCCAACCAGTAAAAATGGAGCCTGCATGAAAAGCATTGCTTGCTGAAAGAAATCCAAAATCTTGCATTTGAAATCTTTTCTTGGTTGCTGAAAATACAGAATGCTGGTCCAAAACACCCACAAACATCCAATCTTCTTGCTGGGTGTCACAATTTACTGAATTCAAGAAATAATTGTGAAATTGCAATATCCTGAAAAGCTGAATTGGTCATCAAAACACCCACAGCACAAGTTTGCCTGCCTGTGGGATCTGTCAAAATCTGGGCTCAGTACCAGCGGCCGCCTGAATGACTGTTTCAAAAGCCTGCTTTCAAACGGTAAACTTGTACCATTAAGATCTAATGTCTGAAATCTAAGTGACCTGTTATCAAGAGTAACCTAGGTTGTAACTATTTAAACTTCATGGTTTAGAGTCTGGAATCAGTGTTCTAGCTGCTTGTTTTAAAATTACAAGTTTATTTAAACAAAGAAAATTGCAACAAAATGACATTTAAAATCAAGGCAGACTCCAAGCCAAACCGCAAACAACATTCATCCACAGGGCCAGGCTCCTCCCTTCTGCTCTCTAGATCAGGAACTCACACCATTGTGTTGATTAAGAGGGGAGGGGAACTTGGGCTGTTGTGGAAAGAGCACAATAGACTTCCCCCAAGGCAAGGAGATGCTAATCATGAAGGATCGTAAATGGCCTCTGCCAGAAGGAAGGGCGTGGAGATTGCTTCTGAGCTTCAAGAAGGAGAAGGTGGTGGGGACAGACAGCCATTTGTTGATTCACAATGGACAAAAAGCATATTTCTAAAAAGACTGATAATTTACTGTTTACAACTGTAAAAAATATGTAAAACCCGGACTTCTGAACCTAACTTTTGGCTACACATTTTAGGAGGAGCCAGAACTCTGTGCTATGTTCTGTGAAGTAACTGTAGAAATTGTGGTTTTAAACCAAATGTAATTATGTCAAAAGCATGAAACTTCATACGCGTATGCCCAGATACAATGCGCATAGTTGTGCACATTTTTGGACAAACTAGATATCGTGTTCCGGCCCAAAAGGGCAGAATTCTGTCAAAAGCCGACACAAGATCCTACAATGACGGGGCTTAGAAGAGCATTTGCTCCACAAAATATGTGATCTAGATATGTTATTGTTATAAAG
Source organism: Ambystoma mexicanum (assembly GCF_040938575.1). Lineage (NCBI taxonomy): Eukaryota > Metazoa > Chordata > Amphibia > Caudata > Ambystomatidae > Ambystoma > Ambystoma mexicanum. The sequence continues at coordinate 236,651,510 of NC_090934.1, forward strand.
TGTGCAAAATTGGAAATATGTATTATACTAAAAGTAGATTTCATGTTCAAAGGGACAAGGGGAGGATTCACCCTGTTTTCTCCTCCAATCAAGGGAGAGGGGAGATTCTAACCTATAGCCAGCCTAGGGGGCATGCTTAGGATAATCCAGCATACACACCCCTTTATCAAATGCATAAATAGAGAAAGCTGAGGACTTAGAAAGACACGCAGATTCAACCACCAACCGATTACTGGTGAAGCACCCTGAAGGAGATCCATCCATATTCTTTGCTTCAGACTCCAGAAAGTTGGCAAAGCAGAATGGCCCACTCTATAGCTGAACCATTTTCAACTAGGCCTTAAACTTCTAGAACCAGAATCCCACAAATTGAAAGGGGAAACCAAAGAAGCAGCCGGGCTGTGCTGTAACTGCTTTCCTGCTAAATAATTATCTTCAGAACTGAGAAGGGCAGATTAAACCCAATCCTGTGCCATGCCGTGCTGTGCCGATCCTGTCTTGTCCTGCCGTGCGGTGACCAGAGCGCCTTTCTGATTGCAGACCCCGTCCAGTCCGGTGTGCCCAGCAGTCTTATCCCTGACCAGAATCCCTGACGGTTCCATTCAAACCTATCTAGTGAGTATACATAGTATAGGACCCTCAGTAGCCTATGTACTATACATAGTCAATCCCTATCTCAAATCCATCCTCTCTTATATCCAGAACTGTATTGTTATAATTATTTTGAATTGCCTGAACTCTATCTCATCCCTACTAGCTTCCTTCTGTAATAGTATTGTTAAACATATCTTTGCGCTGATATATTTCATCTGAAGAAGGCAAGCTCCTCGGCCAGCAAAAACATGATCCAGAGGCGTCCTGGTCTAGTGGCTGTGCTCCCGTTTAGTATTTGCTTCTTCATGGTGATTCCCTAGTGTAAGGAAATCCTGTTTGTCTTTTAAAAGCGCATCCCTGTTTTCTCATTTTGGTGCATATTTAAAAAAAAAACGACATCCACGAAAACGTCCATAACTTCTTCAAATTTTATGCTAGAAACAATTATAGTCCGCTTGTAGCTAACACCCACAGCTGTCCATAGAACCAGAAACCGCATCTCAGGTCCCTATAGTTTTCCCGCAATCGTGATTACCGCACACGGAAAAGTTTGCCGCAAATTTTCGTTTTGGCAAAATATTACACGTGGAAAATAGCTTTTCATTGCACCCGACATCAAATTTCAGTTTGCTCATTGCTTATTGGTGTCAAATCATTGCTAGTGTTTGTCTGCAGCCATATAAAGCGGCTCCTATTAAAATGTAAACTATTCCAGTCATTTAGCCCATATTTAGGGCCTCATCACGAGTTGGGCGGTAACGCCAGCGCTAACAGCGCCAGCGGTAATAGCCCTACCGCAAAACCCCCCAGCACTATTAGCGCCGGATCACGGGTTTGGCGGAAGGGTTATTGTCCATTCCCCATTGGGCCCATTCGGGAATTCCTCATTCCCCATTGGGCCCAATGGGGAAAATTTGCGCTACTACCGCCAGCGGATTTCCCAGAGGCGGTAATCGCGTTGAAAATCGGCAATTTTGCCGCTGATTTCCCCCCAGCTCAGAGCTGGGGGAAATCCGCCCAAGCCATGATCTGGCGGACCCTTAAATGCGGCGGTAATAGCGATACCGCTGCATTTAAGGGTTACCGCCAGACTCGTGATGAGGCCCTTAGTGTTTTACCCAATCCATTCTCAGACAACTTTAAAAACCAGTTTGACAGTTTGCCAATCAACTCTGTTTCTCTCTTGTGTTTGCTGGGGGGAAATTGGGATTGACCTTGTATTTGAATTCTGCATTCCTGAAACCTGTTCTCTCTCCTCCTATCTCTCTACATTGCACATTGGGGAGTTGAGGGGCGTGCAGGGGGAAAGAGTAACCACATTGCTACTGATTTGAACACACACCCACAAAAGTATTACTGCTGAGCTGCATTGTTTGTGCTCATTATTACTCCTTGTGATTAAAGAGATTGCTTAGTGTGACATCACCCCAGTGGTGATCATTGTATCCACATTAAAATAGTGTAATTATATTGTGAATATATAAATAAATACTTTAACTTTGCAAACCAGCCTGATTCCTGGTTCAGTGTGACCGGGGGGGTTCCAAGAGAGGGGCGTGATATAAGTGGTACATCGTTCAGAATAAAAGAACTTTTAGACACAAATAAATAAGGGTTTCAGTTGCACATTACACGCTAGGCATTGACTTAGGTGAAAGGCCGGATTGAAATCACTTACAGATGAAAGCACCCAGGTACGCGATGAGCGTACAAACGTCAAGCCGCACCCTTTTCAGACTGCACTGCACCGCCCCTACTCAGAACTGGGCGCTTCCGACGTAAATCCCACTCAAGTAAAATCAAGTAAAATCTTTAATATATGTAAAGCTTTTGTTGGCTGTAAGCATATTTTTGTAAATCAATCAATCAATCAATCAAGAAAAACTAAACCATGGTTTTACGGAGACAAAGTAGAAATGCTGAGCATAAATGGAGAGAGATTAATACTCATGATAGTCATCACAGGTCTTAAATGGCTTTACAACTATATAAGCAGGCACTTTTATGAGCTAAATCAACATATGCCCATGCAAACGTTGATGCTGCAAAGAATAATCCAAGAAAGCTATATCAAGTTGTCTCAAATCTCTGCCATCCTAGATGCACCTCCTCTTCTTTGGAAGAATCGTTGAGGCAGGCTAATATATTTAATTTATTCTTTAAGGAGAAGATAGAAAAGATTCAAAGAAACATATCTTTGAGTCTCCCATCCCCTGATAAGAACCCTGATCTAGTGAAACAGGGCCCAATGCAAGTTTTGTAATTTCAGAGGGCTAGGTGCATTTTGACTTCAAAACAGTGCCAGACGACAACGTGGTGGAACTGATCGCACAGCTAAAACCCACAAATTATTGGTTTTTTCAATTGCCAGTCTGCACAGCTAAGGGGCTGACCTTGGGTCCTTTTATGCCAAAATTCATTAGCAAATCACTAGAACAAGGTTATGTGCCTTTAGATCTTAAAAAAACTATAATTTCAGGACTTTTAAAAAAGTTGAATTTAGATATATCAGTTTTGCAGACTTACCGACCAATTGTTGGTATTCCATGGCCGGGCAAACTATTAGAGAAGGCTGTTGCTAATCAACTGCAGTCCTTCATGGAAAAGGAGTCTCTGCTGGACCCTTTGCAATCAGGCTTTAGACCTAGTTTTGGGTCAGAGACAGCACTCCTGGCAGCGCATGATGACTTGTTGGAGGCCGCGGATAATGGAGATCTCTCATTACTTGTAATGCTGGATCTCTCTGCGACTTTCGACACTGTTGACCATTCTATATTGCTCAGCCACCTTAAGGAAATTGGCAATGTCTCTGAGCATGCTCTGAAATGGTTTGCCTCCTTTGTCTGATCGCTATCAGCAGGTGAAAATGGGGGCCTCCCTTTCTTATCCCACTTACATTGGATGTAGGGTTCCTCAGGGCTATTCCCTCTCGCCTTTACTTTTTAATCTCTATCTGCAGCCTTTGTTGAATATTCTGAGGAGGCATTGGATTAATTTTCATTCATACGCCGATGATACCCAGGTCGTCATTGAAATGGGGGATGTAGAACAGACATTTTTTTAGGATTAATCAATGTTTGGAAGAGATTAGCCAATTAATATCAGCTAATCAGTTGCAATTAAATCAAGCAAATACTGAGGTTGCCCTGCTTGGACCATAGCATCCCCTTGGGGCAGGAAACTGCCCCCAGGAGTGACACTATTTGGGGGCTGATCTTAAATTTGCCACCAAGAAACAAACCCCTGGCTGTATATGGCAAAGCAATCTTGGAAGTGAAAGCCAGGTTAGTGCCAAAGTTTAGGCAGTTTTGTACTCCCTGCGTATGCTTCGACAAGTCCTGCCATATGTTCCAAGCAGTGACCATGCTTTGGTGGTGGGCTCACTGAGAAAGTCACATTTGGACTATTGTAACAGTCTCCTTGCTGGAATTCCTACCAAAGAACTCCAGAGATGGCAAAGGGCCCAGAATGCAGCAGTTAGATTAACCTGTGACCTGAAAAAATATGATCATGTCTCTGGTGCACGCGGTTCTCTGCTTTGGTTGGCAGTGGAAGACAGGATTAAGTTTAAGATTGCATGCCTTATATACAAGAGCCTTAATGGGCTTACTGCTACCTATTTGGTAAATAAGCTCAGTCACCATCAACAGTCTAGACCTTTGCGGTCAGCAGCACTATTGTTGCTTATTATTACCTGCTCTCTATATGTGATGAGGTGTGATAGGAGATTTGTGGTCTTTTGCCCTCCGCTCTGGAATAGAATCCCCCGAGAAATCAAAACCATGGAAAATATCTATAGGTTTCGCAAAGCTCTGAAAACCTTTCTTTTTAGATAATGTGACCTTAGATGACCTAATTTCTGCCCCCTCCCCCCTCTCGAGCCCTCCTTTCGGTCCCATTTCTCCAGGTATTGTGCGCTGACTTCCTAACCAATATCATCTGTGCCTCCATACGATTTAGTTTGTCCTTGTGCGCATTTAGAAATAAATAAAATCAAATCAAATCTTATAAATTTGGCGCCGTACAACATAAGTGCACCAAATTGTGCAATCAAAATATGAACCTTTGAATGTTGTTGCAAAGTCTGATGCCGTTTCGTCAAGAGCGGGCAAAATTAGAGGAGGGGTCCCAAAATGTTTGGATGTCTTATAACAATGGTCCCGTTTGATGAATCCGCACAAATGTTTGCAAAAAGATTATAGACCATTTGTATTCAAACTTTTTTATGTCGATCCCCCTTGAGTAAACATTTTGTTTGCGAGCGCCCCCCACTGCCTTCAGTAATGATATTGCTGCTGGGCCCCTGCTAGATGTAATTTCTACTTATATTTTCTGTTAAAATCAGTCATCCCACTCCCTTTTGGAAGAGCCTCGAGCCCCCCAAGGACACTCTTCAGGCCTTCCGAGGGGGCCAGCCCTACAGTTTGAAGACCACTGTAATAGAACCTACTTTGAATGTTTGTGCAAAGTTCAAAGGGATTTTTTTAAGAAGGGTTAACATTGTAGGGGGTCCGAACATTTTCAAAATCGGGATAGTCTTAACTGGGAAAAGAAATTCTGCCTGTGGCTGTAGACCCAAATGCTGGACAGGTTTGCAGCAAACATGAGTGAGGAGCATTTGCAAAGACCCGAAAACATGCTTTTGCTTTTCTGTCCTGTGTTTTATTTTTTGAAACGTGTCAAAATGTAGGTATACAAAATTGTGATATAACTTTGGTGCCTGAGGTGTACCCAGTGGCCATAGCCAGTGGTCAGATTTTCCATGGCATGAAAAACTGGCGATAGGCCATGGCCACTAGTGCTCGGCAACAGTGTTAAAGTGGGCATGGCCAACAGGGACTGGTTGTGTGGTTAAAGTGGGCAGCCGGACTGGCCCCCGTCAATGAAAGGTGCAAGAAATAGTGATATAACACAGCATGGCTTGCAGGGGAGCTGACAAATCTTGTGCTATGCCAATGGGCACCACTGGGTCTGACAAAGGGGTAATGTGCAGTGCGCGCCTTGAAGTCTGCCAGTGAGTCCCGGGGTGAGAAGCAACTCGTGGGAGTTTTTAATTTGAAGTAACTCTGTGGTGCTATGAATTTATGTGTGCAGAAACGATATTACTTTAAATGGTGTTTTTTTTAAAAGTCCTCTGGCACCCAGTATTACGCTTAGATAATAACAACTATGGGGGTTCTTGGGTATATTGAAAGAACCTTTCCCAGGTATTATACTCCAGCAAAGATAACTTTATCAGGTACACTTCCCTCTGTGCATGCAGACCAGTCTAATAGGTTTCTTCTATCGTAGCGGTAGCTGAATCATATATACATATATACATTATAGCCAGGGAATGTCTGTATTGGACAAACTGGTATCTCTTAAGCTTACTCAAGTGTGCATCATTTTCTAACCAGTCCCATAAGGCGACCCGTTTATCAAGCACATTTAGGGCTGCTTTCGAGTAGCTAATACCTCTATGTATCCAACCTATTTCTGCTAGATATTTAATTATGGGCTTGTATAATACACTTATGGAGCAACTTCTAACCAATTCCTGTTGGACAGCCATCAGTAGCGGGTTGGTAGGACCGCTGATCGTCCCCAGGAAAAAATCGGCCCTCTTTTTTTAGAACAATTGCTTTTAAAGAGAGGAGTCCAAGTTTTAACCTTATGAGGGCCATTGGGACTCCAGGAGGTAAACCCAAAATCCAGCGCAAGAATTTGCCTTCGATGACCTGGAGCCAAGCTAGGTCCGAAGTCCAAAGGGCCTCGGGACCATAAGTGATCATTGGAAAAAATATCTGTATAATTGCCGGGTTGCCCACAATGTAAAGCTGCCCTGTTTGTAAGAAAATCTAGCCATCGATAGAACAGTGTATATGCAATGTTTATATTGCCCACCATGAGGCTTACACAGCTAGCTCTTTTATAGGAATATCTTATAACTTTGATTATATCGGGGTTGATAATCAAACCGTTGTTTTTGGCATAGTCCCATAATGCTAGCGCTGATCTTCTAAGTCCGCTTATGGTGTTATCTAACAAAACCAGGTCATCAGCGTAGGCTAGCATGGCACAGGGAGAGTCTCCAATTTTGGGGGGACAATTGTTGGCGGCCTCAATTGCTGCTGGAATGTCATGGACATATAGGTTATAAACTAATGGTGCAGTGACACACCCTTGTTTAACTCCCCTATTCTGATGCACCATATTAGTCAAATGTCCTTCTTGATCTAATTTGAGCCTAACCGTAGTGTTATGGTGGAGGAATCTAAGATAGTATAATAGACCCTTAGGGCACCCAATGGTTTCTAATTTTGACCACAACCGATCTCTAGGAATGGAGTCAAATGCAGCCTTGAAATCAATATACAACGCATAGAGTGGTGGCTGTTCCTTAGTAAGTGCTCTAGTGCGTAAAATATCCATCATGGCAAGATTGTGAGTCGTGGAATAATCCTGCCTAAATCCACTCTGGAATTTAGACAATATGTTGGCATTGTCCACCCATTTCTGCATTTCGCTCAATAATAAAGAGGCAAATAACTTTCCTGTGGCATCTAACATAGACAATAGTCTATAATTACTTGGGTCTAAACGATTTCCTTTTTTAAAATAGGGATAAGGATGGCAGATTGCCAAGAATGGGGAATTATTCCATGTTCCAAGATCTTCTCAAACAGAATGGATAATAGGGTAGCCCAAAATTCAGGATAGTTCTTAATAATGACATTGGCCAGCCCATTAGGGCCTGGATCTCTTGGGGATTTTCAATCCTTAATTTTGGCCAATATTGCCCCCTTTGACACATCGAAAGGACGATGTGAGAGGACTTTGCCTATCGGACTGGGTTCTTCCACTATTTGTGCAGAATTACATTCATCCAGGAACTTTCCCCAAGCATTTTGCTTATAGGGTTGACTAGTGAGCTTGTATTTTTACCCCTAGCCTCGCTTGGGAGTGCCCAAATACTTCGCAGATTTTTAGAGCAAATAGTCTGAACTAATTGCTGATGGGCACGATTACTAATAACCTTTTTAATGTTCTTGATAGTAGTCCTGTATCTGTTTTTTGCATAACTATAGTAGGGAATTGTTGTCAATGTCGTCGTAATTGGTTGAACTCATAAGTCCGCTGACACTCAGTATTGGAACAGCAATCTCTTCAATAATGTTAGAATTTATTTTCATGGGCGTGTTCTGAGGGTTCAGGCAAAAAGAACCCTGTAATCACCGCTTGATCCGCGGAAATGGGGTTCTTAGTTTTCTTTTTTGAGCTTGAGTTGTTCGCTATAGTAGTCGCCTCAGAGCTCTCCTTGCTGGGTTGTTTCCTTAATTTTCGCAAGTTATATTTAGTCTGCGCAGAACCTTTCCCCAGCGTCATTACAAATTTGCTCATAGGTGTGGAAATAATGAAAAGGTGGTTCACACCAGTGTGTCTCCTTCAGCCTCGATCTTAAAGTATAGAATTGGCTCTGGCCGAAGATTTGGGAACCAGGATAGTTTAGTATAGACTCAACTTCAATGTCTCCCAGGTCTCTCACAATTCACTAATTAGACTAGCTCAATATTTTAACACATTGATCTGTGTCACAAAAATAGTTGTCCTTGGGTGCTCTTTCTTTCAGGATCAAAGGCACTTAGCCCGCAGTCTCCTGAATTGTTGCTAACAGGTGTCCTAGTATATCCACTGGCTGTCGTCGTTGGCACAATATGGTGGTCCTAAGTCATTGTAGTCCGCTGCTGTCCACCTGTATTGGTGATGTCCACCATAGTTTCACAACTGTATTCTCTGGGGGAACTCCCCACCAAGTGGCAAGTATAAATACCGTAGTTCACCATAGGTCAAGCTACTGCAAAATGTTTTGATCTTATACCGTAACCATATTAGCAGGTTTCCAGTCTAATTAATATTATGGGAGGTGGGAGGGCAGGGGAAGAGTAGGTCTTCAGGAGCAGTAAAAAGAAACTGCTCACAGCCAATTCCTCTTAGTTCCTCTTGTCTATCTTACACATCTGCACCCTCTTCTACACCCATTCCCACCTCAGTCTGTTATTCCTTCCCTCCCTCTTACCGCGCCTCCAGGAGCTCTGCTTATAAGCGTTCTGGACACTCAATCAGTTGTCCTCTCTGACCGTGGCAGTACTCCTATTCAAAGCCACGGAAGGACAGAGCGGACATGTCCGGAACCGTGTCTCCCCAGATTTCTCGGCCGGCGCAGATCTCACTGGTCCTGCTTGCTCCTTCTCGTTGCTCACTCACACCTCTCTCGGTTAGAGGAGTGGGATGTATTAACCCACTTATGCTCTGCCCTGCGGCATCACTGTGTCCTGGTGGTGCCAGAATCATCAAAATGGCCCCAAAACCCCTATGCGTGCCAAAACCTATGAAAATTGCGCTCTACAAAGCACAAAAAGATGTCTGCCAAATCCATAATGCATGTTGTCAGTGGTGGAACGGACACCTCACTCCTGAAACATGTAATTGGGCTGCCCAACCAGTAAAAATGGAGCCTGCATGAAAAGCAGTGCTTGCTGAAAGAAATCCAAAATCTTGCATTTGAAATCTTTTCTTGGTTGCTGAAAATACAGAATGCTGGTCCAAAACACCCACAAACATCCAATCTTCTTGCTGGGTGTCACAATTTACTGAATTCAAGAAATCATTGTGAAATTGCAATATCCTGAAAAGCTGAATTGGTCATCAAAACACCCACAGCACAAGTTTGCCTGCCTGTGGGATCTGTCAAAATCTGGGCTCAGTACCAGCGGCCGCCTGAATGACTGTTTCAAAAGCCTGCTTTCAACCGGTAAACTTGTACCATTAAGATCTAATGTCTGAAATCTAAGTGACCTGTTATCAAGAGTAACCTAGGTTGTAACTATTTAAACTTCATGGTTTAGAGTCTGGAATCAGTGTTCTAGCTGCTTGTTTTAAAATTAAAAGTTTATTTAAACAAAGAAAATTGCAACAAAATGACATTTAAAATCAAGGCAGACTCCAAGCCAAACCGCAAACAACATTCATCCACAGGGCCAGGCTCCTCCCTTCTGCTCTCTAGATCAGGAACTCACACCATTGTGTTGATTAAGAGGGGAGGGGAACTTGGGCTGTTGTGGAAAGAGCACAATAGACTTCCCCCAAGGCAAGGAGATGCTAATCATGAAGGATCGTAAATGGCCTCTGCCAGAAGGAAGGGCGTGGAGATTGCTTCTGAGCTGCAAGAAGGAGAAGGTGGTGGGGACAGACAGCCATTTGTTGATTCACAATGGACAAAAAGCATATTTCTAAAAAGACTGATAATTTACTGTTTACAACTGTAAAAAATATGTAAAACCCGGACTTCTGAACCTAACTTTTGGCTACACATTTTAGGAGGAGCCAGAACTCTGTGCTATGTTCTGTGCAGTAACTGTAGAAATTGTGGTTTTAAACCAAATGTAATTATGTCAAAAGCATGAAACTTCATACGCGTATGCCCAGATACAATGCGCATAGTTGTGCACATTTTTTGGACAAACTAGATATCGTGTTCCGGCCCAAAAGGGCAGAATTCTGTCAAAAGCCGACACAAGATCGTACAATGACGGGGCTTAGAAGAGCATTTGCTCCACAAAATATGTGATCTAGATATGTTATTGTTATAAAGTGTGCAAAATTGGAAATATGTATTATACTAAAAGTAGATTTCATGTTCAAAGGGACAAGGGGAGGATTCACCCTGTTTTCTCCTCCAATCAAGGGAGAGGGGAGATTCTAACCTATAGCCAGCCTAGGGGGCATGCTTAGGATAATCCAGCATACACACCCCTTTATCAAATGCATAAATAGAGAAAGCTGAGGACTTAGAAAGACACGCAGATTCAACCACCAACCGATTACTGGTGAAGCACCCTGAAGGAGATCCATCCATATTCTTTGCTTCAGACTCCAGAAAGTTGGCAAAGCAGAATGGCCCACTCTATAGCTGAACCATTTTCAACTAGGCCTTAAACTTCTAGAACCAGAATCCCACAAATTGAAAGGGGAAACCAAAGAAGCAGCCGGACTGTGCTGTAACTGCTTTCCTGCTAAATAATTATCTTCAGAACTGAGAAGGGCAGATTAAACCCAATCCTGTGCCATGCCGTGCTGTGCCGATCCTGTCTTGTCCTGCCGTGCGGTGACCAGAGCACCTTTCTGATTGCAGACCCCGTCCAGTCCGGTGTGCCCAGCAGTCTTATCCCTGACCAGAATCCCTGATGGTTCCATTCAAACCTATCTAGTGAGTATACATAGTATAGGACCCTCAGTAGCCTATGTACTATACATAGTCAATCCCTATCTCAAATCCATCCTCTCTTATATCCAGAACTGTATTGTTATAATTATTTTGAATTGCCTGAACTCTATCTCATCCCTACTAGCTTCCTTCTGTAATAGTATTGTTAAACATATCTTTGCGCTGATATATTTCATCTGAAGAAGGCAAGCTCCTCGGCAAGCAAAAACATGATCCAGAGGCGTCCTGGTCTAGTGGCTGTGCTCCCGTTTAGTATTTGCTTCTTCATGGTGATTCCCTAGTGTAAGGAAATCCTGTTTGTCTTTTAAAAGCGCATCCCTGTTTTCTCATTTTGGTGCATATTTAAAAAAAAACGACATCCACGAAAACGTCCATAACTTCTTCAAATTTTATGCTAGAAACAATTATAGTCCGCTTGTAGCTAACACCCACAGCTGTCCATAGAACCAGAAACCGCATCTCAGGTCCCTATAGTTTTCCCGCAATCGTGATTACCGCACACGGAAAAGTTTGCCGCAAATTTTCGTTTTGGCAAAATATTACACGTGGAAAATAGCTTTTCATTGCACCCGACATCAAATTTCAGTTTGCTCATTGCTTATTGGTGTCAAATCATTGCTAGTGTTTGTCTGCAGCCATATAAAGCGGCTCCTATTAAAATTTAAGCTATTCCAGTCATTTAGCCCATATTTAGGGCCTCATCACGAGTTGGGCGGTAACGCCGGCGCTAACAGCGCCAGCGGTAATAGCCCTACCGCAAAACCCCCCAGCACTATTAGCGCCGGATCACGGGTTTGGCGGAAGGGTTATTGTCCATTCCCCATTGGGCCCATTCGGGAATTCCTCATTCCCCATTGGGCCCAATGGGGAAAATTTGCGCTATTACCGCCAGCGGATTTCCTAGAGGCGGTAATCGCGTTGAAAATCGGCAATTTTGCCACTGATTTCCCCCCAGCTCAGAGCTGGGGGAAATCCGCCCAAGCCATGATCTGGCGGACCCTTAAATGCGGCGGTAATAGCGATACCGCTGCATTTAAGGGTTACCGCCAGACTCGTGATGAGGCCCTTAGTGTTTTACCCAATCCATTCTCAGACAACTTTAAAAACCAGTTTGACAGTTTGCCAATCAACTCTGTTTCTCTCTTGTGTTTGCTGGGGGGAAATTGGGATTGACCTTGTATTTGAATTCTGCATTCCTGAAACCTGTTCTCTCTCCTCCTATCTCTCTACATTGCACATTGGGGAGTTGAGGGGCGTGCAGGGGGAAAGAGTAACCACATTGCTATTGATTTGAACACACACCCACAAAAGTATTACTGCTGTGCTGCATTGTTTGTGCTCATTATTACTCCTTGTGATTAAAGAGATTGCTTAGTGTGACATCACCCCAGTGGTGATCATTGTATCCCCATTAAAATAGTGTAATTATATTGTGAATATATAAATAAATACTTTAACTTTGCAAACCCGCCTGATTCCTGGTTCAGTGTGACCGGGGGGGTTCCAAGAGAGGGGCGTGATATAAGTGGTACATCGTTCAGAATAAAAGAACTTTTTAGACACAAATAAATAAGGGTTTCAGTTGCACATTACACGCTAGGCATTGACTTAGGTGAAAGGCCGGATTGAAATCACTTACAGATGAAAGCACCCAGGTACGCGATGAGCGTACAAACGTCAAGCGGCACCCTTTTCAGACTGCACTGCACCGCCCCTACTCAGAACTGGGCGCTTCCGACGTAAATCCCACTCAAGTAAAATCAAGTAAAATCTTTAATATATGTAAAGCTTTTGTTGGCTGTAAGCATATTTTTGTAAATCAATCAATCAATCAATCAATCAATCAAGAAAAACTAAACTATGGTTTTAGGGAGACAAAGTAGAAATGCTGAGCATAAATGGAGAGAGATTAATACTCATGATAGTCATCACAGGTCTTAAATGGCTTTACAACTATATAAGCAGGCACTTTTATGAGCTAAATCAACATATGCCCATGCAAACGTTGATGCTGCAAAGAATAATCCAAGAAAGCTATATCAAGTTGTCTCAAATCTCTGCCATCCTAGATGCACCTCCTCTTCTTTGGAAGAATCGTTGAGGCAGGCTAATATATTTAATTTATTCTTTAAGGAGAAGATAGAAAAGATTCAAAGAAACATATCTTTGAGTCTCCCATCCCCTGATAAGAACCCTGATCTAGTGAAACAGGGCCCAATGCAAGTTTTGTAATTTCAGAGGGCTAGGTGCATTTTGACTTCAAAACAGTGCCAGACGACAACGTGGTGGAACTGATCGCACAGCTAAAACCCACAAATTATTGGTTTTTTCAATTGCCAGTCTGCACAGCTAAGGGGCTGACCTTGGGTCCTTTTATGCCAAAATTCATTAGCAAATCACTAGAACAAGGTTATGTGCCTTTAGATCTTAAAAAAACTATAATTTCAGGACTTTTAAAAAAGTTGAATTTAGATATATCAGTTTTGCAGACTTACCGACCAATTGTTGGTATTCCATGGCCGGGCAAACTATCAGAGAAGGCTGTTGCTAATCAACTGCAGTCCTTCATGGAAAAGGAGTCTCTGCTGGACCCTTTGCAATCAGGCTTTAGACCTAGTTTTGGGTCAGAGACAGCACTCCTGGCAGCGCATGATGACTTGTTGGAGGCCGCGGATAATGGAGATCTCTCATTACTTGTAATGCTGGATCTCTCTGCGACCTTCGACACTGTTGACCATTCTATATTGCTCAGCCACCTTAAGGAAATTGGCAATGTCTCTGATCATGCTCTGAAATGGTTTGCCTCCTTTGTCTGATCGCTATCAGCAGGTGAAAATGGGGGCCTCCCTTTCTTATCCCACTTACATTGGATGTAGGGTTCCTCAGGGCTATTCCCTCTCGCCTTTACTTTTTAATCTCTATCTGCAGCCTTTGTTGAATATTCTGAGGAGGCATTGGATTAATTTTCATTCATACGCCGATGATACCCAGGTCGTCATTGAAATGGGGGATGTAGAACAGACATTTTTTTAGGATTAATCAATGTTTGGAAGAGGTTAGCCAATTAATATCAGCTAATCAGTTGCAATTAAATCAAGCAAATACTGAGGTTGCCCTGCTTGGACCATAGCATCCCCTTGGGGCAGGAAACTGCCCCCAGGAGTGACACTATTTGGGGGCTGATCTTAAATTTGCCACCAAGAAACAAACCCCTGGCTGTATATGGCAAAGCAATCTTGGAAGTGAAAGCCAGGTTAGTGCCAAAGTTTAGGCAGTTTTGTACTCCCTGCATATGCTTCGACAAGTCCTGCCATATGTTCCAAGCAGTGACCATGCTTTGGTGGTGGGCTCACTGAGAAAGTCACATTTGGACTATTGTAACAGTCTCCTTGCTGGAATTCCTACCAAAGAACTCCAGAGATGGCAAAGGGCCCAGAATGCAGCAGTTAGATTAACCTGTGACCTGAAAAAATATGATCATGTCTCTGGTGCACGCGGTTCTCTGCATTGGTTGGCAGTGGAAGACAGGATTAAGTTTAAGATTGCATGCCTTATATACAAGAGCCTTAATGGGCTTACTGCTACCTATTTGGTAAATAAGCTCAGTCACCATCAACAGTCTAGACCTTTGCGGTCAGCAGCACTATTGTTGCTTATTATTACCTGCTCTCTATATGTGATGAGGTGTGATAGGAGATTTGTGGTCTTTTGCCCTCCGCTCTGGAATAGAATCCCCCGAGAAATCAAAACCATGGAAAATATCTATAGGTTTCGCAAAGCTCTGAAAACCTTTCTTTTTAGATAATGTGACCTTAGATGACCTAATTTCTGCCCCCTCCCCCCCTCTCGAGCCCTCCTTTCGGTCCCATTTCTCCAGGTATTGTGCGCTGACTTCCTAACCAATATCATCTGTGCCTCCATACGATTTAGTTTGTCCTTGTGCGCATTTAGAAATAAATAAAATCAAATCAAATCTTATAAATTTGGCGCCGTACAACATAAGTGCACCAAATTGTGCAATCAAAATATAAACCCAACTTTTAATGTTGTTGCAAAGTCTGATGCCGTTTCGTCAAGAGCGGGCAAAATTAGAGGAGGGGTCCCAAAATGTTTGGATGTCTTATAACAATGGTCCCGTTTGATGAATCCGCACAAATGTTTGCAAAAAGATTATAGACCATTTGTATTCAAACTTTTTTATGTCGATCCCCCTTGTGTAAACATTTTGTTTGCGAGCGCCCCCCACTGCCTTCAGTAATGATATTGCTGCTGGGCCCCTGCTAGATGTAATTTCTACTTATATTTTCTGTTAAAATCAGTCATCCCACTCCCTTTTGGAAGAGCCTCGAGCCCCCCAAGGACACTCTTCAGGCCTTCCGAGGGGGCCAGCCCTACAGTTTGAAGACCACTGTAATAGAACCTACTTTGAATGTTTGTGCAAAGTTCAAAGGGATTTTTTTAAGAAGGGTTAACATTGTAGGGGGTCCGAACATTTTCAAAATCGGGATAGTCTTAACTGGGAAAAGAAATTCTGCCTGTGGCTGTAGACCCAAATGCTGGACAGGTTTGCAGCAAACATGAGTGAGGAGCATTTGCAAAGACCCGAAAACATGCTTTTGCTTTTCTGTCCTGTGTTTTATTTTTTGAAACGTGTCAAAATGTAGGTATACAAAATTGTGATATAACTTTGTTGCCTGAGGTGTACCCAGTGGCCATAGCCAGTGGTCAGATTTTCCATGGCATGAAAAACTGGCCATAGGCCATGGCCACTAGTGCTCGGCAACAGTGTTAAAGTGGGCATGGCCAACAGGGACTGGTTGTGTGGTTAAAGTGGGCAGCCGGACTGGCCCCCGTCAATGAAAGGTGCAAGAAATAGTGATATAACACAGCATGGCTTGCAGGGGAGCTGACAAATCTTGTGCTATGCCAATGGGCACCACTGGGTCTGACAAAGGGGTAATGTGCAGTGCGCGCCTTGAAGTCTGCCAGTGAGTCCCGGGGTGAGAAGCAACTCGTGGGAGTTTTTAATTTGAAGTAACTCTGTGGTGCTATGAATTTATGTGTGCAGAAACGATATTACTTTAAATGGTGTTTTTTTTAAAAGTCCTCTGGCACCCAGTATTACGCTTAGATAATAACAACTATGGGGGTTCTTGGGTATATTGAAAGAACCTTTCCCAGGTATTATACTCCAGCAAAGATAACTTTATCAGGTACACTTCCCTCTGTGCATGCAGACCAGTCTAATAGGTTTCTTCTATCGTAGCGGTAGCTGAATCATATATACATATATACATTATAGCCAGGGAATGTCTGTATTGGACAAACTGGTATCTCTTAAGCTTACTCAAGTGTGCATCATTTTCTAACCAGTCCCATAAGGCGACCCGTTTATCAAGCACATTTAGGGCTGCTTTCGAGTAGCTAATACCTCTATGTATCCAACCTATTTCTGCTAGATATTTAATTATGGGCTTGTATAATACACTTATGGAGCAACTTCTAACCAATTCCTGTTGGACAGCCATCAGTAACGGGTTGGTAGGACCGCTGATCGTCCCCAGGAAAAAATCGGCCCTCTTTTTTTAGAACAATTGCTTTTAAAGAGAGGAGTCCAAGTTTTAACCTTATGAGGGCCATTGGGACTCCAGGAGGTAAACCCAAAATCCAGCGCAAGAATTTGCCTTCGATGACCTGGAGCCAAGCTAGGTCCGAAGTCCAAAGGGCCTCGGGACCATAAGTGATCATTGGAAAAAATATCTGTATAATTGCCGGGTTGCCCACAATGTAAAGCTGCCCTGTTTGTAAGAAAATCTAGCCATCGATAGAACAGTGTATATGCAATGTTTATATTGCCCACCATGAGGCTTACACAGCTAGCTCTTTTATAGGAATATCTTATAACTTTGATTATATCGGGGTTGATAATCAAACCGTTGTTTTTGGCATAGTCCCATAATGCTAGCGCTGATCTTCTAAGTCCGCTTATGGTGTTATCTAACAAAACCAGGTCATCAGCGTAGGCTAGCATGGCACAGGGAGAGTCTCCAATTTTGGGGGGACAATTGTTGGCGGCCTCAATTGCTGCTGGAATGTCATGGACATATAGGTTATAAACTAATGGTGCAGTGACACACCCTTGTTTAACTCCCCTATTCTGATGCACCATATTAGTCAAATGTCCTTCTTGATCTAATTTGAGCCTAACCGTAGTGTTATGGTGGAGGAATCTAAGATAGTATAATAGACCCTTAGGGCACCCAATGGTTTCTAATTTTGACCACAACCGATCTCTAGGAATGAAGTCAAATGCAGCCTTGAAATCAATATACAACGCATAGAGTGGTGGCTGTTCCTTAGTAAGTGCTCTAGTGCGTAAAATATCCATCATGGCAAGATTGTGAGTCGTGGAATAATCCTGCCTAAATCCACTCTGGAATTTAGACAATATGTTGGCATTGTCCACCCATTTCTGCATTTCGCTCAATAATAAAGAGGCAAATAACTTTCCTGTGGCATCTAACATAGACAATAGTCTATAATTACTTGGGTCTAAACGATTTCCCTTTTTTAAAATAGGGATAAGGATGGCAGATTGCCAAGAATGGGGAATTATTCCATGTTCCAAGATCTTCTCAAACAGAATGGATAATAGGGTAGCCCAAAATTCAGGATAGTTCTTAATAATGACATTGGCCAGCCCATTAGGGCCTGGATCTCTTGGGGATTTTCAATCCTTAATTTTGGCCAATATTGCCCCCTTTGACACATCGAAAGGACGATGTGAGAGGACTTTGCCTATCGGACTGGGTTCTTCCACTATTTGTGCAGAATTACGTTCATCCAGGAACTTTCCCCAAGCATTTTGCTTATAGGGTTGACTAGTGAGCTTGTATTTTTACCCCTAGCCTCGCTTGGGAGTGCCCAAATACTTCGCAGATTTTTAGAGCAAATAGTCTGAACTAATTGCTGATGGGCACGATTACTAATAACCTTTTTAATGTTCTTGATAGTAGTCCTGTATCTGTTTTTTGCATAACTATAGTAGGGAATTGTTGTCAATGTCGTCGTAATTGGTTGAACTCATAAGTCCGCTGACACTCAGTATTGGAACAGCAATCTCTTCAATAATGTTAGAATTTATTTTCATGGGCGTGTTCTGAGGGTTCAGGCAAAAAGAACCCTGTAATCACTGCTTGATCCGCGGAAATGGGGTTCTTAGTTTTCTTTTTTGAGCTTGAGTTGTTCGCTATAGTAGTCGCCTCAGAGCTCTCCTTGCTGGGTTGTTTCCTTAATTTTCGCAAGTTATATTTAGTCTGCGCAGAACCTTTCCCCAGCGTCATTACAAATTTGCTCATAGGTGTGGAAATAATGAAAAGGTGGTTCACACCAGTGTGTCTCCTTCAGCCTCGATCTTATAGTATAGAATTGGCTCTGGCCGAAGATTTGGGAACCAGGATAGTTTAGTATAGACTCAACTTCAATGTCTCCCAGGTCTCTCACAATTCACTAATTAGACTAGCTCAATATTTTAACACATTGATCTGTGTCACAAAAATAGTTGTCCTTGGGTGCTCTTTCTTTCAGGATCAAAGGCACTTAGCCCGCAGTCTCCTGAATTGTTGCTAACAGGTGTCCTAGTATATCCACTGGCTGTCGTCGTTGGCACAATATGGTGGTCCTAAGTCATTGTAGTCCACTGCTGTCCACCTATATTGGTGATGTCCACCATAGTTTCACAACTGTATTCTCTGGGGGAACTCCCCACCAAGTGGCAAGTATAAATACCGTAGTTCACCATAGGTCAAGCTACTGCAAAATGTTTTGATCTTATACCGTAACCATATTAGCAGGTTTCCAGTCTAATTAATATTATGGGAGGTGGGAGGGCAGGGGAAGAGTAGGTCTTCAGGAGCAGTAAAAAGAAACTGCTCACAGCCAATTCCTCTTAGTTCCTCTTGTCTATCTTACACATCTGCACCCTCTTCTACACCCATTCCCACCTCAGTCTGTTATTCCTTCCCTCCCTCTTACCGCGCCTCCAGGAGCTCTGCTTATAAGCGTTCTGGACACTCAATCAGTTGTCCTCTCTGACCGTGGCAGTGCTCCTATTCAAAGCCGCGGAAGGACAGAGCGGACATGTCCGGAACCGTGTCTCCCCAGATTTCTCGGCCGGCGCAGATCTCACTGGTCCTGCTTGCTCCTTCTCGCTGCTCACTCACACCTCTCTCGGTTAGAGGAGTGGGATGTATTAACCCACTTATGCTCTGCCCTGCGGCATCACTGTGTCCTGGTGGTGCCAGAATCATCAAAATGGCCCCAAAACCCCTATGCGTGCCAAAACCTATGAAAATTACGCTCTACAAAGCACAAAAAGATGTCTGCCAAATCCATAATGCATGTTGTCAGTGGTGGAACGGACACCTCACTCCTGAAACATGTAATTGGGCTGCCCAACCAGTAAAAATGGAGCCTGCATGAAAAGCAGTGCTTGCTGAAAGAAATCCAAAATCTTGCATTTGAAATCTTTTCTTGGTTGCTGAAAATACAGAATGCTGGTCCAAAACACCCACAAACATCCAATCTTCTTGCTGGGTGTCACAATTTACTGAATTCAAGAAATCATTGTGAAATTGCAATATCCTGAAAAGCTGAATTGGTCATCAAAACACCCACAGCACAAGTTTGCCTGCCTGTGGGATCTGTCAAAATCTGGGCTCAGTACCAGCGGCCGCCTGAATGACTGTTTCAAAAGCCTGCTTTCAAACGGTAAACTTGTACCATTAAGATCTAATGTCTGAAATCTAAGTGACCTGTTATCAAGAGTAACCTAGGTTGTAACTATTTAAACTTCATGGTTTAGAGTCTGGAATCAGTGTTCTAGCTGCTTGTTTTAAAATTACAAGTTTATTTAAACAAAGAAAATTGCAACAAAATGACATTTAAAATCAAGGCAGACTCCAAGCCAAACCGCAAACAACATTCATCCACAGGGCCAGGCTCCTCCCTTCTGCTCTCTAGATCAGGAACTCACACCATTGTGTTGATTAAGAGGGGAGGGGAACTTGGGCTGTTGTGGAAAGAGCACAATAGACTTCCCCCAAGGCAAGGAGATGCTAATCATGAAGGATCGTAAATGGCCTCTGCCAGAAGGAAGGGCGTGGAGATTGCTTCTGAGCTGCAAGAAGGAGAAGGAGGTGGGGACAAACAGCCATTTGTTGATTCACAATGGACAAAAAGCATATTTCTAAAAAGACTGATAATTTACTGTTTACAACTGTAAAAAATATGTAAAACCCGGACTTCTGAACCTAACTTTTGGCTGCACATTTTAGGAGGAGCCAGAACTCTGTGCTGTGCTATGTTCTGTGAAGTAACTGTAGAAATTGTGGTTTTAAACCAAATGTAATTATGTCAAAAGCATGAAACTTCATACGCGTATGCCCAGATACAATGCGCATAGTTGTGCACATTTTTGGACAAACTAGATATCGTGTTCCGGCCCAAAAGGGCAGAATTCTGTCAAAAGCCGACACAAGATCGTACAATGACGGGGCTTAGAAGAGCATTTGCTCCACAAAATATGTGATCTAGATATGTTATTGTTATAAAGTGTGCAAAATTGGAAATATGTATTATACTAAAAGTAGATTTCATGTTCAAAGGGACAAGGGGAGGATTCACCCTGTTTTCTCCTCCAATCAAGGGAGAGGGGAGATTCTAACCTATAGCCAGCCTAGGGGGCATGCTTAGGATAATCCAGCATACACACCCCTTTATCAAATGCATAAATAGAGAAAGCTGAGGACTTAGAAAGACACGCAGATTCAACCACCAACCGATTACTGGTGAAGCACCCTGAAGGAGATCCATCCATATTCTTTGCTTCAGACTCCAGAAAGTTGGCAAAGCAGAATGGCCCACTCTATAGCTGAACCATTTTCAACTAGGCCTTAAACTTCTAGAACCAGAATCCCACAAATTGAAAGGGGAAACCAAAGAAGCAGCCGGACTGTGCTGTAACTGCTTTCCTGCTAAATAATTATCTTCAGAACTGAGAAGGGCAGATTAAACCCAATCCTGTGCCATGCCGTGCTGTGCCGATCCTGTCTTGTCCTGCCGTGCGGTGACCAGAGCACCTTTCTGATTGCAGACCCCGTCCAGTCCGGTGTGCCCAGCAGTCTTATCCCTGACCAGAATCCCTGACGGTTCCATTCAAACCTATCTAGTGAGTATGCATAGTATAGGACCCTCAGTAGCCTATGTACTATACATAGCCAATCCCTATCTCAAATCCATCCTCTCTTATATCCAGAACTGTATTGTTATCATTATTCTGAATTGCCTGAACTCTATCTCATCCCTACTAGCTTCCTTCTGTAATAGTATTGTTAAACATATCTTTGCGCTGATATATTTCATCTGAAGAAGGCAAGCTCCTCGGCAAGCAAAAACATGATCCAGAGGCGTCCTGGTCTAGTGGCTGTGCTCCCGTTTAGTATTTGCTTCTTCATGGTGATTCCCTAGTGTAAGGAAATCCTGTTTGTCTTTTAAAAGCGCATCCCTGTTTTCTCATTTTGGTGCATATTTAAAAAAAAACGACATCCACGAAAACGTCCATAACTTCTTCAAATTTTATGCTAGAAACAATTATAGTCCGCTTGTAGCTAACACCCACAGCTGTCCATAGAACCAGAAACCGCATCTCAGGTCCCTATAGTTTTCCCGCAATCGTGATTACCGCACACGGAAAAGTTTGCCGCAAATTTTCGTTTTGGCAAAATATTACACGTGGAAAATAGCTTTTCATTGCACCCGACATCAAATTTCAGTTTGCTCATTGCTTATTGGTGTCAAATCATTGCTAGTGTTTGTCTGCAGCCATATAAAGCGGCTCCTATTAAAATTTAAACTATTCCAGTCATTTAGCCCATATTTAGGGCCTCATCACGAGTTGGGCGGTAACGCCGGCGCTAACAGCGCCAGCGGTAATAGCCCTACCGCAAAACCCCCCAGCACTATTAGCGCCGGATCACGGGTTTGGCGGAAGGGTTATTGTCCATTCCCCATTGGGCCCATTCGGGAATTCCTCATTCCCCATTGGGCCCAATGGGGAAAATTTGCGCTATTACCGCCAGCGGATTTCCCAGAGGCGGTAATCGCGTTGAAAATCGGCAATTTTGCCGCTGATTTCCCCCCAGCTCAGAGCTGGGGGAAATCCGCCCAAGCCATGATCTGGCGGACCCTTAAATGCGGCGGTAATAGCGATACCGCTGCATTTAAGGGTTACCGCCAGACTCGTGATGAGGCCCTTAGTGTTTTACCCAATCCATTCTCAGACAACTTTAAAAACCAGTTTGACAGTTTGCCAATCAACTCTGTTTCTCTCTTGTGTTTGCTGGGGGGAAATTGGGATTGACCTTGTATTTGAATTCTGCATTCCTGAAACCTGTTCTCTCTCCTCCTATCTCTCTACATTGCACATTGGGGAGTTGAGGGGCGTGCAGGGGGAAAGAGTAACCACATTGCTATTGATTTGAACACACACCCACAAAAGTATTACTGCTGTGCTGCATTGTTTGTGCTCATTATTACTCCTTGTGATTAAAGAGATTGCTTAGTGTGACATCACCCCAGTGGTGATCATTGTATCCCCATTAAAATAGTGTAATTATATTGTGAATATATAAATAAATACTTTAACTTTGCAAACCCGCCTGATTCCTGGTTCAGTGTGACCGGGGGGGTTCCAAGAGAGGGGCGTGATATAAGTGGTACATCGTTCAGAATAAAAGAACTTTTTAGACACAAATAAATAAGGGTTTCAGTTGCACATTACACGCTAGGCATTGACTTAGGTGAAAGGCCGGATTGAAATCACTTACAGATGAAAGCACCCAGGTACGCGATGAGCGTACAAACGTCAAGCGGCACCCTTTTCAGACTGCACTGCACCGCCCCTACTCAGAACTGGGCGCTTCCGACGTAAATCCCACTCAAGTAAAATCAAGTAAACTCTTTAATATATGTAAAGCTTTTGTTGGCTGTAAGCATATTTTTGTAAATCAATCAATCAATCAATCAATCAATCAATCAAGAAAAACTAAACTATGGTTTTACGGAGACAAAGTAGAAATGCTGAGCATAAATGGAGAGAGATTAATACTCATGATAGTCATCACAGGTCTTAAATGGCTTTACAACTATATAAGCAGGCACTTTTATGAGCTAAATCAACATATGCCCATGCAAACGTTGATGCTGCAAAGAATAATCCAAGAAAGCTATATCAAGTTGTCTCAAATCTCTGCCATCCTAGATGCATCTCCTCTTCTTTGGAAGAATCGTTGAGGCAGGCTAATATATTTAATTTATTCTTTAAGGAGAAGATAGAAAAGATTCAAAGAAACATATCTTTGAGTCTCCCATCCCCTGATAAGAACCCTGATCTAGTGAAACAGGGCCGAATGCAAGTTTTGTAATTTCAGAGGGCTAGGTGCATTTTGACTTCAAAACAGTGCCAGACGACAACGTGGTGGAACTGATCGCACAGCTAAAACCCACAAATTATTGGTTTTTTTCAATTGCCAGTCTGCACAGCTAAGGGGCTGACCTTGGGTCCTTTTATGCCAAAATTCATTAGCAAACCACTAGAACAAGGTTATGTGCCTTTAGATCTTAAAAAAACTATAATTTCAGGACTTTTAAAAAAGTTGAATTTAGATATATCAGTTTGCAGACTTACCGACCAATTGTTGGTATTCCATGGCCGGGCAAACTATTAGAGAAGGCTGTTGCTAATCAACTGCAGTCCTTCGTGGAAAAGGAGTCTCTGCTGGACCCTTTGCAATCAGGCTTTAGACCTAGTTTTGGGTCAGAGACAGCACTCCTGGCATCGCATGATGACTTGTTGGAGGCCGCGGATAATGGAGATCTCTCATTACTTGTAATGCTGGATCTCTCTGCGACTTTCGACACTGTTGACCATTCTATATTGCTCAGCCACCTTAAGGAAATTGGCAATGTCTCTGATCATGCCCTGAAATGGTTTGCCTCCTTTGTCTGATCGCTATCAGCAGGTGAAAATGGGGGCCTCCCTTTCTTATCCCACTTACATTGGATGTAGGGTTCCTCAGGGCTATTCCCTCTCGCCTTTACTTTTTAATCTCTATCTGCAGCCTTTGTTGAATATTCTGAGGAGGCATTGGATTAATTTTCATTCATACGCCGATGATACCCAGGTCGTCATTGAAATGGGGGATGTAGAACAGACATTTTTTTAGGATTAATCAATGTTTGGAAGAGGTTAGCCAATTAATATCAGCTAATCAGTTGCAATTAAATCAAGCAAATACTGAGGTTGCCCTGCTTGGACCATAGCATCCCCTTGGGGCAGGAAACTGCCCCCAGGAGTGACACTATTTGGGGGCTGATCTTAAATTTGCCACCAAGAAACAAACCCCTGGCTGTATATGGCAAAGCAATCTTGGAAGTGAAAGCCAGGTTAGTGCCAAAGTTTAGGCAATTTTGTACTCCCTGCGTATGCTTCGACAAGTCCTGCCATATGTTCCAAGCAGTGACCATGCTTTGGTGGTGGGCTCACTGAGAAAGTCACATTTGGACTATTGTAACAGTCTCCTTGCTGGAATTCCTACCAAAGAACTCCAGAGATGGCAAAGGGCCCAGAATGCAGCAGTTAGATTAACCTGTGACCTGAAAAAATATGATCATGTCTCTGGTGCACGCGGTTCTCTGCATTGGTTGGCAGTGGAAGACAGGATTAAGTTTAAGATTGCATGCCTTATATACAAGAGCCTTAATGGGCTTACTGCTACCTATTTGGTAAGTAAGCTCAGTCACCATCAACAGTCTAGACCTTTGCGGTCAGCAGCACTATTGTTGCTTATTATTACCCGCTCTCTATATGTGATGAGAGGTGATAGGAGATTTGTGGTCTTTTGCCCTCCACTCTGGAATAGAATCCCCCGAGAAATCAAAACCATGGAAAATATCTACAGGTTTCGCAAAGCTCTGAAAACCTTTCTTTTTAGATAATGTGACCTTAGATGACCTAATTTCTGCCCCCTCCCACCCTCTCGAGCCCTCCTTTCGGTCCCATTTCTCCAGGTATTGTGCGCTGACTTCCTAACCAATATCATCTGTGCCTCCATACGATTTAGTTTGTCCTTGTGCGCATTTAGAAATAAATAAAATCAAATCAAATCTTATAAATTTGGAGCCGTACAACATAAGTGCACCAAATTGTGCAATCAAAATATGAACCTTTGAATGTTGTTGCAAAGTCTGATGCCGTTTCGTCAAGAGCGGGCAAAATTAGAGGAGGGGTCCCAAAATGTTTGGATGTCTTATAACAATGGTCCCGTTTGATGAATCCGCACAAATGTTTGCAAAAAGATTATAGACCATTTGTATTCAAACTTTTTTATGTCGATCCCCCTTGTGTAAACATTTTGTTTGCGAGCGCCCCCCACTGCCTTCAGTAATGATATTGCTGCTGGGCCCCTGCTAGATGTAATTTCTACTTATATTTTCTGTTAAAATCAGTCATCCCACTCCCTTTTGGAAGAGCCTCGAGCCCCCCAAGGACACTCTTCAGGCCTTCCGAGGGGGCCAGCCCTACAGTTTGAAGATCACTGTAATAGAAACTACTTTGAATGTTTGTGCAAAGTTCAAAGGGATTTTTTTAAGAAGGGTTAACATTGTAGGGGGTCCGAACATTTTCAAAATCGGGATAGTCTTAACTGGGAAAAGAAATTCTGCCTGTGGCTGTAGACCCAAATGCTGGACAGGTTTGCAGCAAACATGAGTGAGGAGCATTTGCAAAGACCCGAAAACATGCTTTTGCTTTTCTGTCCTGTGTTTTATTTTTTGAAACGTGTCAAAATGTAGGTATACAAAATTGTGATATAACTTTGTTGCCTGAGGTGTACCCAGTGGCCATAGCCAGTGGTCAGATTTTCCATGGCATGAAAAACTGGCCATAGGCCATGGCCACTAGTGCTCGGCAACAGTGTTAAAGTGGGCATGGCCAACAGGGACTGGTTGTGTGGTTAAAGTGGGCAGCCGGACTGGCCCCCGTCAATGAAAGGTGCAAGAAATAGTGATATAACACAGCATGGCTTGCAGGGGAGCTGACAAATCTTGTGCTATGCCAATGGGCACCACTGGGTCTGACAAAGGGGTAATGTGCAGTGCGCGCCTTGAAGTCTGCCAGTGAGTCCCGGGGTGAGAAGCAACTCGTGGGAGTTTTTAATTTGAAGTAACTCTGTGGTGCTATGAATTTATGTGTGCAGAAACGATATTACTTTAAATGGTGTTTTTTTTAAAAGTCCTCTGGCACCCAGTATTACGCTTAGATAATAACAACTATGGGGGTTCTTGGGTATATTGAAAGAACCTTTCCCAGGTATTATACTCCAGCAAAGATAACTTTATCAGGTACACTTCCCTCTGTGCATGCAGACCAGTCTAATAGGTTTCTTCTATCGTAGCGGTAGCTGAATCATATATACATTTATAGCCAGGGAATTTTGTTGATACTAAATCCTGACAAATGATTTAATTTTCAGGCCTTGCTTGTGCAGCATTTTAATCCTGGTTAAACAGCAGTGCACTCCTCCCCAGGTCAGTGCTTTTTTAACTTATTTAACATTGCAACGCCACAGATAACACATACTTCTGTGTCCATTGATCAATAGATGTTTCATACACATGCTGTAGCCAGCGTTACAGATTTCGGTTACCCTGTTAGAAATACTTCATTATGTATGTTTTACATATATACCCTGTGTGGAATCTGGAAATGCCATTCCCGGAATGTGTAATCGTGGACAAATCATGCCTTCCTCTGTGCCTTGTTTCTTATATCTGGCTGATATGAGAGCACCTGGAAACAGGTGCGAGAGGCATCAAAAAAATATAAAGGTTGTTTTCCCTCACCTCCTGTGATGTCACTTCGGGCATGGTCAAATTATATCACTTTCTGTGATGTCATCAGGGGGGGTCAATGATCGTTTGACATCAATTCTGCTACCCTTGGCATTTTGGTGAAATTACTTCCCTGAGGTGTAGCTGATAGTGGGCCTTCTTGGCCAGGTGCACAATGTGAGGAGAGAAGGAGAGAGAGGAGTCAAAGATGACACTGCAGAGGAGCAGCCAATTGCCTCTACATGAAGTGCTGCCCCTATTTTGCCTATATGCTGGAAACCGGAAATTGCGACATGTGCAACACCAGTAACGGTACCTATTCCAAGAATAAGCTTTGAGACAAGGTATCCACTAAGAAAGCCCTATGTGAAGTATCTCTGAAAGACTGATGGAGTCCTGAGAGAAGCGCCTGAAGAAGTGTGAAGATGTGAAAAGGAGAAGTTGGTGATGTCACGAAAAGATGCGTGTGACGCACTCAGAAGGATGACCAAAGAAGAGAATGCATAGGTGATTACAATTTGATGGCGAAGTAAAGAATCGAGAATGCTTTCATGAGCGGAATGAAGATTACACGTGTGAAGAGCATTGCAGAAAATACAAGCCATTTTACAATTGTACATACGCTGCAACACAAGTAGACTAAGTATTCATAAGGCTGGCTATACATACTACATAGATTGCAGGCAGTGCCACCAATATATATGTATATAGAGTTCTGGACATTTGATGATACATTTTAGTAAACAAGTCTCCATGAAAGAAGATGATTGAAAGCTTTGTGTGTCGCAGCAAAGAATAAGTTCAAATTCTAAGCAAAACCATCTGGCCGGATGTCAAGGACTGGAAACGGCCAAGAACTGGTTATCATCTGCTAAGAACAGTAAAACGTGAGAAGCTGAGGCATCCCTTGATAAGTTGCAAAGAGAGAATACCATGGATGCCAAGTTTCTTTATTAAGGACAATTTAATGCGATCATATGAGCAAATTCACGGTCTCTGATCACGTGACCTGAGGATGAAAATAGATGAAGAGCATGGTGCACCAGATTGAAGATAGTGAGTTCTCACACTCCCTTATATTCCCAGAGGCGAGAAGCTACTACAAGGCCGAGTTCAAAGACAATGTGAATAGCAGACGCCATGAGTGATGAGAGATGTCAGGCTAATTGGATGGGGAGATACAGTCAAGTTCACCCACCAGCACCTGGGGTACCAGCTTACGTGCTGCTAGAGCATTGAATGTTCCAGAAGGGTACAAGTATGCCAACCAAATATAGAAGGCTGCATAATGAAGAGCCTTATAGTTTAAGAGCCAATGCAGTGTTGTGTTTCTAATTACTGTTGAAGATGACTTGCACTAGGGGAGGGCACAAGT
Organism: Ambystoma mexicanum; assembly: GCF_040938575.1. Taxonomy (NCBI): domain Eukaryota; kingdom Metazoa; phylum Chordata; class Amphibia; order Caudata; family Ambystomatidae; genus Ambystoma; species Ambystoma mexicanum. Next base: position 236,679,694 of record NC_090934.1, read on the forward strand.
TGCCCACCTAACTGTAGAGATCCAATCATGATGCTATACCATATAGAAAGTATACTTAGACATTCCCCTTGAGCCAACTACAATCACCTGTAGGTTTTTTTTAGCTTGCCATGTAGTATGACGTCATGTTTGATGAACTTTTAGTATAAATGTTTTGTTTTCCATGAGATACTTGCTGTGCAATGTTCCTTGATGTCCGTTGTACTCCCTGTTTTAGACAATTGATATTAAATCAGAGTTATTTGCCAACTTCCTGAGTCGGTCTCATTATTTAGTTTGAGAAGTTATTCTCTGTCCCATCCAAAGTACAGCATGTTACCTTGAGTAAAAGGGCATCTAGGGTTCACATGGTAGCAGAGGATGATTGACAAAAGACCCATCGACTCAGTAAACTCTACTGCTTTGGACAATTGAGTGCCCTTTGTATCTAGCCGGAGGATTGCAAGGTTTCCTGTGGAGAGCAGCTGATATAGAATTCTTGCAAGAAAATCGATACAGGTGGGACAGGTCCCTCTTTGGCGAAATACCTCCTGGTTTCCACAGGGGCTTTGCGGATGGAAGGCGAAAGTGGTCGATTGGAGAGGGTCTCGATACTGAAGGTCTCAAGCTGAAAGAGCGAATGGTGAGTAGACTAAGGGGAATGGCAAATTGAGGGGATGGGATTGTGGTAATTTAAAAAGTAATGGAGGGTTAGAAAATAATGTAAGAAAAATAAAAAGTGGTGTTTTTTGTGCATATAGGTAAGACAAGCCCAAGAAGTCCTGGTTCAAGATAGTTTCAGAAGAAGTTGTTATACACTTCATTCAAAGTAGTCTAGGCTACGCAGAGGATAGATTCTTGTAAGATAATGACTTAAACCCCTATCAGGGTATATTTAGGGGCAGAGATAAAGAATAAAGTGCTGAGGATTAATGTGAAGAGTCGACTAGTCTGTCTTTGTATTTATGTTATATTGTGGTGTTGAAGAGCGACAAGAGAGTAAAGAAAAGGTTGAGAAAATACAGCATCTAGCTAGAGAAGTTGTCTGTACTGACTTAAAGATAGACTGAGACTATTGAAAAATAGAAGGTTTTAGCTTTGATTTTTTTGCAGTGCGCTCATATTTGTTGTTTTTATGAACAAATCTTTTTTTTTTGTATAGCACGTATTGACAGTCAGTTGAGACTTGTCACAATGGAAGATGTTACTCCGCTGATTTGCTTGTGTAAACCCTTGCCAGACACATGCCCAAGCTCAGACAGTCTACTGCGAATGGGTGAAAGGCACAGCAGATAAAATGTTCATGTAGTGGCCACAAGGGGGATCTTTGGAAAAGGTGGTATTGCAACACATGACCACATACTTGCACGCTGTGCACACAGGAAAGAAATTAGAGAAGAGGTTAGCTATTTTAGAGCTTTGGAAGATGTACCAGGAAGAGAGAGAGGATCCACCACCTGAGGATTGGATGCTTAACCAGTATAAAGAGCGAGGTGTTGTGCCTTCTAATCCCCTTGACTTGCTTGAAGTAAAAAGAGTTAGTACAGAAAGCGCAGGATTGTATCCCTTAAAGGAACTGAAAGCGGCAATGGGGTATAATAATCCAATATATGAACCGCATGCTTATAGCAGTGACGTTATTACAGAGGAGACTAAGAGAAAAGAGGAGACCTTTACAGGGATTACAAAACAGGGAAGAGAAAGGTGAGCGATCAAACGTATCAACAGATATAGAATGAGAAATTAAGAGATGGAAAGGAGAAAAGGATAAAGCTTTTGAGATAACACTTGTACAGAACGGATGGATGGGAGGACCGATATTGCTTAAGCTAAATGGGAAAAGCAATGAGGAAGTTAGGCAAAGGGAAGATCGAGACAAGCAAGATAGAAAAGACAGGAAATGGGAAAATAAATTAAAAGAAGATTAGGAGAAAAGAAAGAGCCGACAGCGGCAAGAACAGCTGTATCAGGAGGAGCAACAAAGGAAAGAAAAAATGGCAGAGGAACAAAGGAGGTATGATAACAAACAGAGAGCAATGGAAGTACGGGATAGACAAGACAGAAAGAGAGAAGAGGAGGAAGTGCAGAAATAAAGAGATAGGAGGATACAGAGACGAAAGGAAGAGGAAGAGAGAAGAGCGGGTGAAAGGAGCAAAGAAATAAGAAAGGAAGAAGAAAGAGTTAGATGGGAAGCAAGAAAGTGGAGAGAAGTCGAGGAAGAATTAGAATGAAAAAGGAGACAGCGAGAACGCGAGATTGATCACATTCAGAATGAATTAATGGAGCCAAGTCCAGTGATGCAATGGAGTGACATAGAAGAGTTCCTCCCATTTAATGGGAGCAATGTCAGAGCCATCTAAAGTTATATTAGATGAGGATTTCGATATAGGGAGCATCGGAGATAGGATCGATAAAGCCTATCACGATTTAACAGAAAGAGGCAAACCGGGAAGCTGAGGAAAGGGAAATCGATTTATAATCTCCCAATCAAGAGGTGAAGAGGGAAGCTTGTTTGGTTCTGAGCATTCTGAGGTTCTGAGCATTGAGATCTGTCTTTAAGTAGGCTAACTTTAGACAAGGGTGAAAGAGAGGAGAGCTATACTAGATGCGGAGTAGACATGTCAGATGAAGAGAGAGAATCCTTCAGTGGGGATGTAAGGAGCGTGTGTGCCCCCCCAGAACAAGGCTTACAGGTGGAAAAGGGAGTAAGATGGCCGGATTTAGAACAAACTAAGGATAGGACACCAGATCCCATAGCATGTCTAGAGCACCCTAAATGATGATCGTATAGCAAAAGGGGAAAATTGCCGCTGTATGGAAACCGATTGAGTTCCCTGCCTGGAAGGAGGTGATCAGGAACTATTGTTCCTACCATGGATAGGCAGACGATGGGAACGGATTGCGGAATAGAATTTACACAGTTTCCCTTATTGGAAAAGGGAGGGGCGAGACCACAGTATTTTCCATGGCCACAGATGGATAAGGATAATATAAGGTGCAAACTCCCTAGCTTAACAGCGGGTGCAGGAAAATGGGTTAGAGAAAATGACTGGAGGAAATACCTTGGCAATAGGGGATATCAAGGGTCTCCTAGCAGCTATTCTTGGGGAAAGAGCAGATGACATTTGGATGAGAGCAGGTTATTCAAGTGTCAAGGCACAAAACATGGCACACAATGGAGCACCATTTAATAACTGTAGGGCAGATGTTTGGAGAGCCTTAGGGTACAATGTCCTGATGTATCAGATATGGGTATGATTATGACACGAAAGATGACAGAAGTGGAAGATCAGCTTGCGTACATTCAAGACATTGAAGACATTCAAGACATTCAAGACATTCAAGAGCGCTGGTCTCCTGAAAGGTGTGAACCATGGAGTAAAACAGTGGCAGTATTTTACCACATTTTGTCTCAGGGACTGCCTGAGCCAGTACAAAGGCAACTAAACAAATTAGTGGGGATGGAAGCCAAACCATGGCCTGAAATACGGTTGACTACAGTGCATCACTGTCTGCTGTTACAGGAGAAAAATAAAAAGAAAGACAATCCTAGAAAAATTCAGGAAGCTAAGTTAATTCAGAAAAAAACATCAAAATACACCATAGAAGGAGCGGTATTGACAAGTGGAGAAGGGCTAGAAGTTCAGCAAGCAGTGGACACATCGCAGGCGAATAATCAGCACCCGATGAATCAAGGAGGAAATGGGTTTATACCACGAGGTGGAGGCATGGGTTACAGAGGATGTGGTGGATTTGAAAACACTCAAAGTGAGTTTCAGAATGGACAGAATGAGAACCAGAATGTGCAAGAAGGATTTAATTAAGGAGGGCTAATTAGACGAAACACTCCTTTATGTTGGACATGTGGAATGACAAGACAAATTGCGCGCACATGTGGGAGCCAAGGGTATATGCAAAATGGTCAATACTCAAGATGGGGGACTGCTTATTTTCCAGCATATAGCGCACAGGCTAGGGATGGATTCGGCCAGGATCACATAGTGTATTAGGCACAAGCACCACAAGTGCAACAGGTACAGCAACTACAGCAATTACAGCAAGCATCATTGAATCCACTGCAAGGGAAGTCGCAGCATGCCCCCATGCAGATACGTCAGAATGCAAACACAGGACAGTTACTGACACCTAGAATAGGGGGTCTCACAGTGGTAGGAGGGAATCTCTTTACAGGTAAAGGGGTATCTATGCATCCACAAAAGGACAGCTCACAGGGTGACTTGATGTGTTCAGTACTATCCATGACACTAGACCCCCAAGAGGAACCAAGGGTTGATGTGATGATAGGAGGCAAATCCTTTTCATTTTTAGTTGAAATTGGGGCTACTCGTTCATGTATACGAGAGAGAAAATACCCAATGTCGGGAAATGCCATGAATGCTCAGGTATTCTCTGGAGCTACAAGTCAAGTTCCTTTTACTGACAAATTACCAGTGTCTATAGGAGAATGTGATATGCCTGTTCCGTTATTGTATTCACGACAGACACCAGTTAATATTCTGGGAAGAGACTTAATGACAAAACATAATATGATGATTTCTTTTACTGATGAAGGTATATTGTGCTCCACTCCTGGGATACACTATATGAATGTGGGTGAGTTCATATTGGCATTTACAGGGCAAATGGCTCTGCGAGGGGTGCTGATGGAGCCCAAAATGTTCCTTTATGGGGTGAGCATTCTGTTAACATGGCTACCTGGCTTAGTGGGAAGGACTATGAGGATACCTAATGAATTTCTGTTAAGACCACAGGTACCTATGGACGAAGAGGGGGGACAGACTATCCCTTAGAGTTAGATGCAGCCATAGTATGAGGGGAAATGGTGATGGTCGAAGGAACAGATGATGAGGGTTGACAATGGAGACCAGTAATTGCCATTGGGGAGGAGTACAGATTGACTGACATCACTGACAATTAATTACATGTTTAGAGATGATCCATTAGATGATGAAGTGGTGTTCTTTATGAGCTTTGAATAGAGGATTAGAATAGAGAAAAAGGAGATCCCTCAGCGCATGGTGATATTGCGACATCGTCCAGCAGCATTCTTTGAAGAAGACTTGGAGAAAGTGGCAAGTGTTTTATGGCCTACAAGCCCTTATGATGTAGGCCTATTAAAAGGAGTGGGAGAGGTTGAGATTAAGCTGAAACCAGGAACAATTTTACCTCGAGTGAGGCAATACCAATGTCTCGAGAGGCAGATGAGGGCATTTTTGAGACTATCTCAGCATTGATGAAGCAAGGTATTTTGGTACCGTGAGACTCATCGCGTAATAACCCGGTGTACCTGTGAAAAAAATTAAAGGGAGGGTCGCGGAGATTCATACAAGACATGAGACTGATTAACCAGAATGTAGAGGCTGAGTTTTCTTTAGTTCCAAATCAGGTGACAATACTATGTAGTATTCCAGTAGAAGAGTGATATTTCACAGTGACTGATTTGAAAAAATGCATTTTTCTCAATTCCGTTACACATGACTTAACTTCCTTTAAATTATGACAAATTCAACTGAAACATACTTGTTTTACTCAAGGGTACTGTGAGTCTCCGTCGATCTTTAATAGAGTCCTGCAGATGGACCATGGCAATATTGAAAAGCACTGTGATTCAGTACATAGATGATATTCTGATCTGTAGCATAACAGAAGATGAGTGTAGAGAAGATTCGATCCAATTAATGACTATCCTTGCAGACAATTGATACAAAGTAGATAAAGAGAAGTTACAGTATTGCTAAGAAGAGGTGTTGTATATAGGCCATTTGATCTCACATGAGGGAAAAAAGGTGATACCTGAAAGAGCTGAAGCAACTATGAAAACTGTGGTAAAGCAGATGCAACACTTTTTGGGATTATGTAATTCTGTGAGAGCATGGGTGTTTGACTATAGTTCATACACAAGACCCCTTTTGCAGACTTTAAAGAGAGCACAGGTAAACAATGAGAATGGACTGAGGAAGGAGAGGAAGGATTTGAAGAGTTGAAAAAAGCAATTTGTATGGCTCCAGCTTTAGGAATTCCCAATTATGCTGACAAATTATTTTTATTTTCACATACTGATGGGACAGTTATGACAGCAGTGCTAATACAGAGAACCGCATTAAGGTACAAACCCCTGGCATATTACAGTGGGATGCTAGACCCAGTCATATAAGGGCATTTCCCGTGCAAACAGTCACTGGCAGCAGCTGCATTTGCAATTGAGAAGTCTGCAAGCATTTTAATGGGTTGTTCCATAACACCTTTTGTAGAGCATGCTTTGTTAGGCATTTTGGAGAAGCCTAAGGGTACATTGACATCTCATAGCGCTTTTGTGTATGAAGTTATTATATCAAATCCAGCGATTAAAATTGTCAGATGTAAAATAGTGAACCCTGCCACATTTGTAGCTGAGCCATTAGCAGAAGGTGAGCATGTGCATGATTGTGTGAACTATGAGGAATATTGCAATGATATAACTAGAGTTAAAGAAAATGCGCTGTCAGGAGGGGAGATTCTCTTTATTGATGGTTCTTTGAAAATTGATCAGACAAGTGGGAAAAGGCATTCCGGCGTATCGGTAGTTAGGCATAGAGCAAATGGCGAGTATGAAGTTGTGGCAATACAAGACTATTGTCTCACTTTTAAGCACAAGCAGCAGGATTGATAGCACTTATTGAGGCGCTTGAAAAACAAAAAGGACAGGAAGTGATGATATACAGTGACTCGGCCTATGTGACATCGACATGCAGGGTTAGCTCATTGGAAAAGAAGGGGCTACCTCTGAGCGAACGGCACTCCAGTGCAACACGGATCATTATTGGACAGGCTCATTAAGGCACTACAACTCCCAGTAGCCATAGCGACGGTTAAATGCAAAGCACATACTAAGCAAACAGACTTTATTTCCTGTGGGAATGAAGCCGCAGACACAGAAGCCAAAAGAGTTGCTTATGCACCAGATATTTCAAGTTTTGATGCTCCAGAAGTTAAGGAAAAGGTAGTTAAGATTCTGATGGTAAAAGAAGGGTTTAACCATTTATCAAGAGCTCAGTCAATGGAAATCCAAGGCAGTGGGCCACAGGAAGAGCAAGAGTTATGGAAATGAAGAGGGTGTTCTTTGTCCCCCACAGAAGAATTATTGCGACAGGACAGTACCGGAAAGCCAGTGATGGCAGTGGCATTATTACGGGTAGCGCTTGAACAGCTACACTACCCAGCGCATGTAACTAGGGATAGTCTTACTGCAGCTATTGCAGAAGACTGGTTTGTACCGAACCTATTAGAACACGTTGTATTGTATGTAGTAAATTGCATTGTATGTCAAATGTTGACCACTAGGCATACACTGCAAACAATTAGAGGAGTGATTCCTCGACCGAATGGTCCTTTTCAGCATTTACATATTGATTATGTTGACATGCTGCAAGTATGTATTGGAAATAGGTATTTAATAGTGATGGTGTGTCCCTTCTCCAGTTGTATCAAAGCAGGTCCTTGTACACACCCTGATGCCACTTGCGTAGCAAAGGTTTTAGTACGTGAAGTCCTTTCAAGATGGGGAGTGTGTGAACTGCTGAGATCCGATAATGTGCCACATTTTGTTAATGGAATATTTGAACAAATAGGATTGGTATTGATTATTAAACATAGGTTTTCTTCTGCTTATCACCTGAAAGCAAACAGGGTATGTGAGAGACTCAACGGCGTCCTAAAGGAGAGAGTTGCTAATCTAAAATTGACACTGAAAAAGGGATCGCTATATTGCCTGCCCTTAGCACTATATGCCCTAGGGAATCAGCCTGGTTCGGACCATCACTTCACACCCCACAAATTAGTGACAAAGAGACGAATAAGAATGCCTTTGACTCCTCCATCAAGGAGCAGAAGTGATGCCCAGAGTTCTGCAAAACTGTTAGGAAATGAATTAAATGGGTACTTAACATGTATGACCGCCAGTATCTCAGTCATTTCAGATCAACTGAAGCGCCAGGGGCATCATTCTCAGAATACAGATGAAGACCATTCAGCAGCTGGAGTTTCTAAGCTATTATCAGCACCTGGTCTGTTTATTGGTGATACAATACTAATGCGGAACTTTACTAGAAAGTGGCATGAACCTAGATTTGTTGGGCCATTTATTGTGGAAGACATTACTCCCTCTGCAGTAAATGTTCAAGGTAGGAGAGCCTGGATCCATCTCAGGGATGTTACAACCTGCATTGGAGAGGCCGACATACCCCTAACGATCGATTCAGAAGCATTGCAAGAAGAAGAATTTCAGCATGTGCAGACTCGATCGATGACAAGGAAGAAGGATGATAAACCAATGGATTGATCGACAAGTGAGTAGGTCTGAGTGGGAATGATAGTAGTAGGGACCGATTCAGGGAAGATCAAGACCACTCCGCCTCCAGACCGGTTAGGCCTGGGCTTAGATTGCATGTTGTAGCCCTCAGGGAGGAGTTTGTCAAAAGCAGTGACAGAGCACATCCAAGTGAGAGCGAGAATGTCAAGGTCAAAGTCTTCAAGCAGGAGACATATATCAGAGGAATATTTAACAACAGAGCAAGAAAGGGTAGCTGGGTGAAGCTGTTTGTCACCATTGTCTTCCGAGGAGGGGTACAGGGATGTGGTGCGCCCGTCGGTGCTGGAGAAGGGGCAAAAGGGGTGGCAGACAGAGGAGTGGCAGGAGGGTGGAGGAAGTTGATGAGATGGAGGACACATATCAAGAAGGAGGAGGTTGGGCTGAGAGCTCTAGGCCATGACAGTGCCATTCTGATAGACATTAATGATGCACCTAGAGGATGGAAAGCATGCTAAAAGTACTTCCCATCTAGTTTCACCATCAATGGGTGACGAAGAGAAAGGGGAAGAGGACTGAGACAATGTGGGGAGTCCATAAGGCCGGAGAGGGAGTGACAAAGAGGATGCCAGTGACAGTCTGCCTGGAAGAAACATTGACGTGTCAGTGATGGGCAGGCTTGGATTGGAGACCAGCGTATATTTTTGAATGTTTTACTTCTAGGCTTCCAAAGAGAGGTAGGATAGGAAATAGAGTAACAGTTTGAGTAAATAGGGGAGATGGAGAGCACCATGGAAGGAGAGCAGAGAGATGGAAAAGGGGAGAGATAGAGAATCTGCACAATGCGCAATTAACTCACTAGGCGGGCAGCAAGACAGGGACAGAAAGGGAGTGCTGTGATACTACTCAGAAACTCCCATAGCCAAGGTCACAAGTCAACACCCCAGGGAAGGCTCAAGGATGGGCGCAGAGTTTGCCATCCCCCCAAAAATCACTTGTCACAATCCTGGGATTACAGTTGAAGGGACAATGCAACACCAAAGGACTTACCCAATTTCCCTTAGGCCATAGGGGCCATACACAACCTTACCGTGAGGGAGAAGTGCCAATTACAGACAGATTCTTAATGCCCCCCACAGACCCACCGAAATCAGAGGGGCAGCACATAGCAGGAATGGCAATCCAGTTCCAGAGAAGACGGTGAAGCCGGAACCGTGGCATCAGGCCAGGAGCATCTCACAATCTCCCAACTCAGTGGGTGCCTACCGAAGTAAGGGACAGTATCGCTGCAACATGAATGCAGCAAACGGTCCATGGCTGCAGGACCCAAGCAGCGGGGTTGGTAGATTTAGCAGGCAGGAACACAGCAGCCGGATCAGCTTGGAGGAACAAGAGGAACCAGAATGCCAGCAGACCTTTCGTATCGCGAATGAAGACAAGGCCAAAGCATCGGCTCAGGCTCCAGTAGGGTCTCTGAGTCATCGTCAGCCATGCCTGCAAGTGGCTAGGACCACACCAACCCCATCAGCCCAGGCTTGAAGGAGCACAAAAACACAGTGAGCAACAACGTGACTCACAAGAAGCATTCACCAATTCTGCACCGCTTCCAGTAGTTTTCAATAGCCGGGCAGACATACAGGTCTGCAGCCGTGCAGGCAGTTCATCGCCACAAGCACAAAAATCAAATAGCACAACACTGCACGTAAGGTCAAATTCGGGGAGCAGAAGTCAGAATGGGAAAAAAAAAGCCACCAAATACGTTAGCTCAGAGGCCAGCATAATCATCAACTTTACCACCCAGCCGGTCCCGCTCCGAAAATATTCTTCGTAAGATGATCACACTAGCCTGCGGTCCACCATCTTGGCTGTAGACATGGCTGAATTTTTAAGCTGATTTGGGCACTTCCACCCATTGGAATGCCACCAACCTCACACAATCCGCCATTGGGATGTTCCGATCAGCCATTTCATCAAAAACAGCGACTCAGCACCCCTTGAAGGACAAACAGAGCGGGTGCAATATGGCAGATCACGAGAGCTCAAGCTGACACGTCCATCCTGGTCCGCTGCCACTTCCGTTTACCACATTGGCAGCTATGCATCTTGCACTTTACTGTTGGTCTGACCTTTTATGCTGTTTATATTGTTTAGCAGCTTTATCATGTAAATGTGTGTATTTTCATTGGCTTTGGCAGCTTTGGAGGGTATATAGGATGTATTTATTCCTTTTTTTCATATTAATTCTTTTTCACTACGGCACTATGCAATTTACAATTGAGATTTTAACATGTTAGCTTGTACTGTATCTTATTGTTAGCATTATGCAATCATGTTTTTATATGTCCTCAGGTCATTATAATGCTCATTTTCAGACTCTCAGTATGTTGTATTATGATCTTCCTGCTTCCAGATTCACAGTCATTATACTTTCCTGTGATCCGGTCTTTTTGCATTTTACACTTGGGTCAAGTCATTATTTTGACTTCCCCGTCTGTTCTCCATTACTTCATTGGCAGCTATCTATTTTGCACTTTACTGTCAGTATGAAATGTTATGCTGCTTTGAATTTCTGGCAGTTGAGCATTTTGCACTTTATTAAGAGAATGTATGTGTTCTCAGCAATTCCGACAGCCTGGAGAATATTCATGATGTGGGTATTTTTCTTTCTTTTTGTACATGCATTATACCATTTTTTTCGCTTGCACCGTGGCACCATGCATTTTAATATCTAGTTTTGAACATTGCTTATCATGATGGCAGTTGCAAAGATGTTGCGATAATATATCCTATTTTCATGAATGTTCATTGGATTCCAACATGGCTGCCGCCTGTGTGTTAACCATTTGTATGTGAACGTTCTAGATGCTGAACTGTGTTTGTATGGTGAACGTGAGTTAACTCCTGAAAGTTCTGTTTCACTTTTGTGTGAAAAAGCACTTAGTGTGGTAAAACATGTGTGTCCTGCAGTTTCCCTGTATCTTTTTCATTAAAAACGATTATGGATTTACCATTATCAGTGACTGTTGATTTTGTTTTGTGATTATGCTGAGTGCGATCCATCACACAGGTCGTGTCATTTTTCTGTTTTGTATATATATATATATATATATATATATATATATATATATATATATATATTCACTAACCAAAAACATTGTTAAAGGAACTTTATGGTTAAGTTGCACTACTAAAAAACCTATGAAATTCAATGGAAAAACGTTGTTACAGGGATGTTATGGTTACAGGTAAAACCGAACCCCCCCAGAAATTTGCCAGTTATGGTAAGGTACGCAACCATAACTCGCGCTAACACTGTGCACTGCACAGACTAATACCCATGACCTCACAGATGACATCAAAAATGTCATTGATGACATCACTGATGCCATCACATGTTTGGCTCCCTCTTTTTTTTGTTCACTGACATATGTAGGACAGGTGGTTTTCTTCACTGACAGTAAGGAAGTAAACATTCAAAAGGTACTATATTTGTAGACCTTACCCTTCTCATATGTCCTTACACTCCTTTCCTAATGGTTCAGTCACATCATATGATACATATACATAGAGGAAGAAGCAGGCCTGAAACATAACAATCATTTCTGTGCATGAAGATAATCAGTTAAGTTATGAACACTTTCTGGTAATACTGTTGCTTTTTTGGTTACTGTACTTTTCCGGTATATGGGCATATTTGTGTACATTGTGGTCTCTTTATGTTTTCTTTGTAGTAGTACAAATATGTAGTAAGTGAGGGGGTATGAGTTACTTATTACATGTTTCACAGTACGCGAAACTCTCAAAATAAAGCATGCATCATTATACTATCTAATATGGCAAAAATGTGAATATTGGACCTCTATGGTACATGCTGTAGACAATGGGCCTCATTACGACCCAGGCACTAATGGGTTAACGGCGCCGTAAAAGGCTGCAGCGCCGTTAACCTATTAGCGCCTAATTACGAGGTCCATTTGCGGGACCTGACCTTAACGGCTGGTGTAGACCAGCCGTTAAAGCAGGGACCCGCAAAGGGACCTTGGTGCTAATTTGCAGCACCATACTTAGCGCCTTCCACATTCCCATTGAGCCCTATGGGCAAAAATGGAAATGGGGAAGGGCCATGGAGGAAGGGGGAATTACCGCCCCGCCAACCTTGTAATGGGGTGGTAATTCCCCCTTTCTTCATGGCGGAGTCGGTAACTTACCGGCATGGACCATGGTGCTACTAGCACCATGGTCTTCCGCCAGGGTCGTAATGAGGCCCAATGATTACGTTTCTGCATTAGTTGGTTGCTACACTGGAAAGAAGTCTGTAGTGTAATGGTGTTTATAGCAATGGATTGTGCAATGAATTATGTATGTCATGATAGTTCTCCCAATGACCTCTGATAGTTTTGTGGCAAAATTATATTGACAATCGCTTGTGGAGGCTTATTATGAAAACTAAAGGCACATGTGATGCATCAGTGATGTCATCAATGACATTTGTGATGTCATCTTTGAGGTCATGGGTGTTAGTCCATTCAGTGCACAGTGGTAGTGTGAGTTATGGTTGCATACCTTACAATAAGTGGTGAATTTCTGGGGTTTTTCGGTTTTGCCTGTAACCATAACGTCCCTCTAACAACGTTTTTCCATTGAATTTCATAGGTTTTTTTAGTAGTGCAACTTAACCATAACATCCCTTTAACTACTTTTTTTGTTAGTGAATTTCATAGGTTTTTAGTAGGGCACTTTAACCATAATGTTGCTTTAGCCTAGTTTTTTCAGTAAAGGGGGAATGTTTTTAGAAGCACAGCTTAACCATAACGTCCCTTTAACAATGTTTCTTGTTAGTGAATTTCATAGGTTTTTAGTAGGGCACTTTAACCATACCGTTGCTTTATCATAGTTTTTTCAGTAAAGGTCATAGGGTTTTAGTAGCGCAACTGAACCATAACATCCCTTTAAAAATGTTTCTTTCACTGAATTTCATTCGTTTTTAACAGGGTACGCTTAGGTTGTGTAGATGTAATGTACAGCATACTGAAGCCGGTGGCTCTATACTAATAGCCACAATGGTTGGGAACAGTGCGTCTGTTTGCAGACATTGGGTGGAGTCCAACGTGCCGAGAAAGGGAGGGGTTGTCATAAAAAGTGGTAACATGCTGCGAAGACAAAAAACATATAGAAAGAGCAGCAAGTGTGTGAATGGGAAAGGGGAAATGCAGTAGCTGTACAAAGTCTGTACTTTCGCAAAACAAAGAGCGCAAATGCATAGGGTTTGCAGCATAATGGAAAGCACCAACAAGAGAAATGACATTTGCCTTCATCATTATTACCGCACACCTGCTTCACAATCCAACAAAGGACGAAGAGCCAGAGTTAGGGTTGCCAACGACTGAGAGCACAACGTCACTGCAAAGTGGTAAGTACACTAAAGTTTATGTTATAATTGTACAGGTGCGGTAGTGTACAATAGTAGGAAAGCATGATGTTTTCTGTTTGTGCGCAGCAATGTCTACCACCCTAGAATGGCTGCAAGAGAATTTTCCGCATGAAGAAATGAGTGAGGACGATAGCCCCATTGGTACCCACCGCACTGTGAAAAGGCAAAGAGTTATTGCAAGGGCAAGCACCCTGGAGTGGCTGGAGGAAAATTTCCTGCATGACAAAATGAGTGAGCATAGTAACCCCATAGGTAGGGAACCCATTGTCAAGATTAAGACAATTACAATAAAGTGCTTCATGTAAATTAACCACATTTGTTGTCCTTTAACAGAACATACGGGAATACAAAGGAGGACATGAGAAGCGGCAGCTTTTGTATAGCAACAGATGGCCACTGGAATTGAAGGAAATGCTGTACATATAAAAGTAGACCACCTAAATGCTAAAATGGATCAATTGCTCTTCAAAATCGATGCCTTGGAAATTTTTGTAGAAGAACATATTATGGGGAAAATAAGATATCACTGCCCGACTTGCACATGCTCACGTTCCCCATTTTCCAGCCACCCATCCACGCAATTAGCGTGTCATGACAGATGCTTCGATGAGACCTTAATCCCTTCTTCCCCTCACCAGCAGCTTGTCGAAATGGCGAAATCCCCAGTATATGTATCTGTTTCTGGACCAACTTCCCTTTCCGAATAGTGGCTATGATTGTGTGCTAATAAAGATTGATATATTAATTTTTACTGATTGTATATGTGCCTTTTCCTTTCTTTTAAGAAGGCCAGTGTAAGTGTGAAGGGCAGAGCACTGCCGGGGATGATTGCAAGTGAGGCAAATGGAGGAGTCGTACCTCCGCCGGACCTGGCTGCCCTATGCGCAATCACAATGGAAGCATCCGTAGGACGCCACTACGGGCCGCATGTTTGCATGCACAGAACCGCCTGTAAGTAGTTGCAGGACCATACAATTGTCGGTCGCACAACTGTTCACATGGGTATCTTGTCCTGTGATGCCTGGTAACACCGTCCCTGGGCAACATATGCGAAGAAAGTGTGATGCAGTTGTAGTAGGTGGAAGCGTGCACCCATGTCCTGCGAGTACCTTTCGGCATAAACATTCCACCCTACTGTATCGTGCACACACCAACTTTATGTAGAAATGTTCAATGCATGTGTGCCATACATTTAAGTAGTCCGGGGACGGGAAGGGTATCCGTGGGAGAGCTATGCACATGGCCAAAAAGTATTACGGGCAGTATACGTGCTGCAGATAGGTGTCCAAATGGAGAGCAATGGCGACATCATCATGGTAACGGAAGAACCCTGCGTGTTGGCCCTTATTTAGCAGACACGAGCCAGATCCGTGCTCATCGAAAAAGGCCAATTTCCTGCAATGTATGGAGTGTTACAGTGAGAATGGACCCTAACAGAAGTCTTACACTCTTCCTTCTGCCTGTAGGTATTGTAGAGAAAGACTTAGGCCCACTTTCCGGTGGCACGTGCTCCACAACAGTCCTATTAAAGGGCACACCCCACAAGTGCACTGCAATCCATGTTTTGCTTTCCACAGAAGACCAGCAGTGCATATTGGTTCATGCAGAATTTGCTTTCTCACCTATTGTGTATCTGCAAAGTACCTTTCCAAGGAATGGCCGCCAGAGCTTCTGCTTCTCTCTCTGACTCAGGAACACCCACACCTTCACCACCAACACCTCCTTCTGAAGGTCCTGAGCAAGGGAACAGGCGTCATATTGTGGAGGGACATCAAAAATCAAACAAGAATAAAGTAGAAGGAATCCCCATTGCCTGCAGTCAGCGTGAGTTGTGGGTGTGGAAATTATTTAGGACCATTGGAGATATGCCTAAATCTTGTGCAAACCAGGTACAATGCACTGAGTGCAACATAGTACTCAGTCGCGAAAAACCTGGTTTGTACAGCGATGGCACCACCTCCATGCGGCAGCACCTGAAAGCGAACCACCAGGCAGCTGTTCGGGAGGTTGTCCCCTTCTAAGCAGGCAGTAGGTTATTTTCCTCTACAGCATCCTCTGCATCTGCTCCTGCCACAACTAGTGACACTCCAGTGGGCTAGAGCCCCGTAAGTAGCCTTGGAGGACATACGCACTGCAACAGACCCGTACCTTTCAAAGATCACTGTATTGTGCATATGCTGCAACGCGGTACTGTGTAGGGGGGAACATTTTCAAGGTGCTTTTGAGGCTTCAGTCCGGGAGCATGACAAAGAGCTCCCCATATCCAAGTGAGGTGCACCCCACATCTTCTGCTCTCCACGTATGATTTCTTATCCCTGTGGTTGGTAACCTTTGGCAAATCTCCCTTCCATTGCTGTCTTTTGTGGCATGTCTTATAACAACAGGAAAAAAGCTACACAACCAGAAAGGGAGGGGGGACAAAAAGGCTCTTTTCGGAGCCACCTTGCACTGTTGAAAAATAGAAGTTGATTGAAAGCATGCAGGTGGTGGCACAGCCTAGGAGCAGCGCCTACAGGACTCCGTCAAAAGTATTGCACGCATTTGGAAAAGGAAGTTGTGGCTCTCAAAAGAGCCTTTTTGTGCTTTTTGTATTTGCAACATTGGAAGTGATGAACAACCACAGGGAAAATGCTTGCTAGACTTGCCAGAAGGCGCTGCACTGCATTTTGGATATTGCGCAGAAACAGCTCATTGCCAGCATCAGTCAGATGAACTCCCTCTGAATGAAAAATTTTCCTACTGCGAAACGAAATGTTTTCATTGTGGAAGGAGAACATACCAATGTCGCGCAAAAAAGCGCAAACAGCCTTGTGCACATTACGCTGCGCTTTCTCCATTTGTGGGCCACACGAGGAAGAATAAGCTACATCTGTCTCTGGGCAATGCGAGAAACAATGATGTGTGACTTTGGAAACATTTTCATGAATTGCCTAAATTTCTCCTTCATTGCAAACTGCAGTGAGATGTCGCTAACATGGCCTAAACTGTTCCCTCCACAATGAACAATAATAATGTCTGGATGAGCTAGCATCACCAAACTGGCACAAAGAGGACCCACATGGAGCCACTTCATCCCATGTATTGTGTACCAATGCACATCAACATTATGGAACCCAAGGTATGCTACCAGTGCACCACGTTCTGCGTAAACTTGTACACAATGTATCCAGGAGTCACCCAAAAGCCATATAGTCCACCTACTGAATGGCACACCCATCCCATAGCCATCTCCACTCCTGTTGGCAAACAGACATTCTGGCACAACTGTCACTACACACCACACCCAGGAAATCATATTGACCAATCCCAACACCTGCACAGTCCCATTTCCATTGAAACCACCCTGAAAAGACCCGGACGTAGGACGGCCGCACCCCCCAAGTGGCGTGGCTTTCGCGAACATATTGCCCTGAGTGGGGGACTGCACAAACACATTTTAAGCATCATAGAAAATGGGCGTCTTGGTGATAGTTGTGAAAAGTGTTTTTTTGTAATTTTTTGTAAAGTGACGTGTAAAGAAACACCTTTTTGTGGGGTAATTTTTAGGGATTTCTCTCTGCTTTTCCTCCTTACATTACTACACAAGTGTCTGCAAGTACATTGTACATACTGCAACAGATGACTAATTTCAATAGGGGGAAGAAAATATCAATTCCACTGACAAACGTTACACTAGAAGCAATAAGGTTCTCATGGGCACAGAAGAACATCCTACCATGGAACAGAAAAGCAGACATAAAACTGAATCGATAATCCGTAGTCCCATTTCACATTAAGAAGGACAGCATATACCATGTGCCTCATCCCCAAATACCGTGAGAGCCGCACCCCAGTATAGCAGGGTCAGACCTTCTTCCCTTTCCAGTACTCTTTTACCAGCACTCTCTGATTGGCTACTGTTAAATGATTACATACGCATCCACCAATTACATCCAAGAATTGTGCATGTAACGCTATCACATCTATTGAACAATCCATACCAACTGTTAAACACGCAGAGGTCAAATGTCCTGTACATCAAAAGCACCTGCATGGGAAAATACAGTAAAGCGATCTACGGGTTCTGCACCTACATACATCGGCATCGCTACCCATCACCATGCATTGTAAGTATTACTACTTTTTGTACAGTACATTGGCAACTCTGTTATAAGTTCGTAGCAACAGGGTACCTAGCAGTGCATCTCTATAATGTACTGAAAATTCATACTGTTATTTCTCCCATCACCTACCATTAAATGGCTCCTACAGTGGTCGGTGGTGGCAAAGTTGCCATTTCCCCATAACAGCCATTTGTATATGGAAACGGTTAATCTGTTATATTGTTCCGTCAATTTTGCAATGCTTTCCCCCCTCAACACAGCTCCTATCAAATATGTAAAAATAGCACCCAAAATTATCAGGCAGCCTCTCCCACCAAACTAAGCCAAGTGCATACATTGCAAGCATAACAACAATTTCCTGGCACACGTCATAGATAAGAACAATAGTTAAACAATACAAAAATGTATGTGCGCATTTACAACAGTAACATTCATAAATGTGCATAAGGAAATTAAAGGCCAGAAGCAATGCCTGCATTCATGTAGCAAGCATACATATGCAGAGAAGTACATGCAAATGCACGCAAAAAAACATTCTGCTTTGCACTCTGTACATCTTTCCACACTTTTTTGTCATCCTTCCACAATGCAAAGTACTGCATTTTGAAAGTCAATAGGCCTACACTAATACACAAATGTGTTTAATACCAAGTCATACAATACACTCCCAAATAACCTACCTACCTCCTTAACAAATATGTTTATGCTCCCAAGTGCCCATTTATATTGTAAGCCTTCCATTTATGCACACCCACTTCCTCTTCCTGCCAAGACATCCCCCTATAGTTTTTAGAAGAATGTATTGCACAAATGTAAGCACTATGCCACTAGCCAACATATTTTGTTACCATCTTCTTGTGCAGGTGCAATACTCACCTCTCTCTGGAAAACCACTGGCGTATGCACTTAAAAATCCAGCCTGCAATAAACCTACTCTCAGCAAGCAACAAAGTAAGTTCAATACCATCATACTGTTGTATGTGTTACTAGAAGAGTGCATTATTCTTGTATTGTAGCATATAGATGTGCGGCAATCCACCAGTATGTACTTCATTGTTACTGATGACACCTCTACAGGTGCTCAGTTTTTGTTATGCCATCACCATTAGATTAATCCCCACATAGTAAGATACTGTTCCCAACCGAAAGTTAGAGACCACTGCACAGTGACACACTTCCAGTTATATGCCTACCCTCCTATTGACCCACTCATGCACATTTCAAACATATACATTTGAAAAATATGCACACCCACACTTCACTTTCTTTGCCAACAGCTACTACACAATGCCTACCAAACTGCAACCCTGTAGAAAGCAACGCAGAAAGAGAGCAACGCAACCTAAAAACACAGAAAGTAGTCATCCACTGCAAGCTGAAACTGAACAGAAAATTGAACGAGAAGAGGTAAATCAGTTATTAAGGAAAACTGATGCATCTACCAGTGAAGACAGTGTAGTTGATCTGTCAAAATGTGAGAATGAAAAGAACACCACTAAATACAGTGCAACACACACTACTGCTAAGAGAGCACAAACAAATAGTAATCTAACCACAAGCAAGCTTTCTAAAAAAGTAATTTTACAACATTTTTTCCACCACAGAGTCCTTCAGAACCTTATGAATAGAGGGCAGAAATCACACTCAGCCCTCAAGAACTACCACAGAAAAGTTATCCTCGAAGCTCTTGTAGTGCAATGATCATGAAATGGAAATTGTTTATAGTAATTCTAAACAGAATGAAACCACAAACATGATGAATTGGTAAATTGCAGGTACTACTTCAAAACAAATGCAGTATCAGCATAGATACCTTTGGCCACATCTGTACAGGTGAGTGAAGGCACACCACCATGTCGGAGCCATACTTCAATGAAATCATACAAACAAGAACAAACAAACCAAATTGCCTTACATCGGAGTGGACGAGGGTATGAAAAGATACATAATACCATAATGGAAGAGCAAATACTGCTTCCAGGAATATCCCCATCAAACTTAGATGCCAATCTCCATTCCACCAAAGCAACACGCCTCACCTACAAATGGACTTGCACATCAATATGTAACGTTCGCCAATGATTAATCAAACCTTTGCAGCAATCCCTCAATCAGTATGTCAAAGGCAACAACAAAAGAAAAAGAAAAATACTGCAAACTATGGACTCTTGTCCAGTGCGCAAAGTATGTGTGTATTGTTGTAGAAGTTTCTATAGAAAGAGCACCAAAACTATAGATATTATGCAGAAAATAGAAGGCAATGAGGAATCCCAATGGTTTCAATTAGCTCTGTACCTTACAGCTGAAAACAAATACAAAATTACAAACACCTTCATACTGTGCACATACTGCACTGCAAAACTTGACAATAACCAAAGGCCTTCACGGGCAATTAGTAATAATTTGGAACTATTTCCACTGCCAAAAGCACTGCAGCAGCTTAATTTGTATGAGAGCATTATAATCCAAACAGTCCACCCATTTCAAGCAATAATACGACTTCAACCGAAAACTGCAAAATTGCCTCCCACCGAATTACTGAGAGGCATTCATGGTAAAGTAGTTTATTTACGATTAGATCTCAAAGAAAATGTAGACACTCTACGAGTGCAAAGGCCAGTACAATAATCTTTGATTATCCTGGTAAATGGTGTACCAACAAAAGACAAAACAATTTGGCAGAAACTTGTGGACTTAACCAAA
The DNA here is from genome assembly GCF_040938575.1 of Ambystoma mexicanum. NCBI lineage: Eukaryota > Metazoa > Chordata > Amphibia > Caudata > Ambystomatidae > Ambystoma > Ambystoma mexicanum. Next base: position 236,700,215 of record NC_090934.1, read on the forward strand.
GTTAGGGAAGCGTTGCAACACCGTAAAGAAAATAATGAATGCTACAAGGAAAGAAACGTTAAAGAAAACCTGAGAGAAACAACCACAATAATTCAGGACTCTTCAACAACTGGCCAATTTTAAAATCTACATCCTAGTGCAGCATCCATTATTTTAGATCACTATACATTTCACCCACTGCACTCTAAAGACACCATAAACGATGCACTAGAAATATATCAAATGTGGCAAGCCAAAGGAGCGCTAATCAGTATATGGGAAAAAAATGTGGAAGCATGAGCCTTCACTCTACTCTTCCTGAGTGGAAAATGTGGAAGATATGATGAAAGATGCACACAAATAACAGCATCATAATACTGCTGTTTACGAATGTATTCTGAAGACCCTAGATTTAGACAGAACGTGGATTATATATGCCACCTCCTCTCTGTAAGTGAACTGGTAACACTATGTTATGGAGTTGCCCACACATTAAAAACAGGTTTCCATTTTCAAAACATGTCTGCTACACAACTACTTGAAAATGTCCAAGAGAAGTGTCATGATTCGCGCTAAGAACCCCCTGGATCCAATGCCCCCCCCCCAGTCATCGACTCCCATAAGGACTTATCAAGCCCCAAGGGAGTGTCCCAGAGCCTCTTGGACTCGGTCCTGGCGCCGGTGGCGCCAGGCTCATAAGATGGGATGAAGCATGTGAAACTACTTGCTCAGCCTAGTGAGGCTGAGCCTTTCAGCTTTCTCTGGGTGTGGTTGAGGGACTATTTTACTTGAAGAACAGGGTGTGGTAAAGGGATTACTTTACCTGGAACTACTTGCAAGGCTATTTAAGCCACGCCCAGCAGGCAAAACACGTTTTGCGTTATTCTGCACTCCTGCAGCGTAACACTCACCGTGTCTGTCCTGTCCTCAAACTTCTACAGCCACGCCCGTTCAGAATTTCATCCATCGGTGCCTATAAGGAGAAAGGCAAGAGAAAACAAAGTCAGTACAACAGCAAAGTCTTACCTGCAGCATCCTTCCTTCGGTTGCTTCTTCAGCCGCTCCCGGACCTCCGCATCAGCTGAAGGGAAGGTATTCGTTCAGGCCGCAAGATGCACTCGGGTTCAGCATTCTTCTGGAGTATCTTCGGAGCGGTTCTTCCATTCTTCATTCTGACGCTGCGCCGCTTCTGCAAAAAGAAGAAGAAAACAACAGGTTAGTCGCTCACGGAAGGGAAACCAGTATTTTAGACTTACAGCACCTCACACTTGCGCTTCAACTCACCTGAAGGAAATCTGCTCTGCATCTTAAAACTACTTGAATCTCCATTCGAAATCCATTCGAGGCAGCGCCTGAAAGAAAAGACAAAGACACAGATCAAAAGGGGTTGAGGCAAAATTAAGACTTTAAACACCTATAACAAGCAGTTATTGGCATAGAGACTTACCTGTTTTACCCAGCTCTCCAAGACTTGGCAACCACTCATCGGATCAATGAAGTAACTCGATCCTGGGAAAGACTGTATTAAACGCGCCCCTGCTAAATTGCAGGACGGAGAGTCTACCTTACAAAATTCTATGGTGAGATCAAGAGGAGTAGGGTAACAGGTGGTGGAGGTGGTGGGTCCAATTCAACCCCACTCAGTGGCTCATATCTTATTTTGATCTTGCAGACAAATGCCTCGTGAGGGTGATAACAAAGGAGAAGTCACAGCAGCATCATCAACTGCGCAGTACCACGCCAGCGCAGACATCATTCATGCAGCCACGTGCTACACCCCGTGGAGACCAGGTGAGCGTGACAGAATGCGAAGCCTTATACAAAAATCCTCTACCTGGGCATCATGTAAACCTCTGAGACAGATCAGCTAGCTCAGCTTTTGCGGGAACTTAGGGCTGAGGTACATTCAGCTCGGCAGGAAACCAATGCCTTGAGGAGAGAAATGATCGTGGCCAAGGATCGTACTAATGACCTCGCTAGACAACTGCTTCAGTCACAGGCTGGGCAAACACTGTTACCTGGATTTGGGTCAACGATTCCAAAAACACCAAGCAATCCAGTCCAAGTGGTTCTTCAGGGGCCGTACCCTTGGCACTTCCAGAACGCTTTGCGGGAGACCCAAAAAGGTATGCGGTCTTTATCAATCAGTGCCGACTACATTTCCTATGTAGACCAGGAGCCTTCCCAAATGACCAATCTAAGGTGGCCTTCGTGCTTTCATACCTCAGTGGCACTGTGGCGGACTGGTCAGTACCACTAGTCAATCGGGACGATCCTATTTTGCGGGACTTCCAGAGGTTCCAATTGAACATGGAGAAGCTTTTTGCCCGCCATTCCCATGGCCAGGCATTGGATGATGAACTCTTGTTTCTACGTCAAGGCAATCAAGATTTGTTAACGTATATCACAACTTTTAATAGGCTAGTAGTGGAAACTGACTGGCCAGATGACAAAAGAACAACACTGTTTCACCGAGGGTTGAGAGGTGAATTAAAGGATGTTTTGGCTCAAGTGGTCAACCCTTCCAGAGACTGTGCTGAATATATAGACTTGGTGGTTCAGCTTGATCATAGACTACAGAACCGTAAGGCAGACCGTGCTAGAATGGACACTCAGGTATTTGTACGCCCAAAGGAAAGTGTGTCTAAAACCACCGACTTGGCCGAACCCATGCAGAATGGAGGGGTGCGCGGGCCACTGTCCAAGGCTGAAAGAGACCGGAGAAGGCAACAACAATTATATTTGTATTGTGGATCAACCGGCCATTTTCTCCGAGAGTGCCGAAACCACCCAAGAAAGCAGTTGGGGTTGCCGGCAAAGTGGAAGCAGAGCCAGAGTCGGAAAACTACCCCGCCCGACAAGCGTAGAGGTCCGCTTGTCGAGCGAAAAGAAGGACTTCCAGACCTTGCACCTAGCCTTGCCAATGATCCTTATAATTCACCAACAGCCATCTGAAATGCATGCAGTAAAGCTTATATCAATAGCGGAGCCATTGGAAATTATATGGACCAAGAATTGGCTAAAAGGATGAACCTTCCTCTCTGTGAAAAGGCAACAACAGATCTAGTCACTACTGTTGACGAAACGGAAATCGCTTCGGGCCATGTAACGCACTCAACGACTGAGATGACACTTCTGTGCCAAGACGGACATCGGGAAGCCATTGTGTTCCAAATCATTCTGGAAATGCCATGGCTAGTATCACATAATCCTTGCATCGACTGGCGTGCTAAGAGGCTGACCTTCTCAGACGAATGTGCTCGTACCTGCTATCAAGTAAAAGAACCCTTGGTCAAAGAAGTGACAATGATCATGAGCTTAGCTAATCCGCTGCCCCCGGTATATCAAGATTATTAGGATGTTTTCCAGAAGTATCAAGCCAACACTCTCCCTCCCCTCGATCTCATTCCTGGCGCACAGATTTCATGCGGTCGAATCTATGCACTCACCGAACCTGAAAACCTGCATCTAAAGAAATATCTAGATCAGTACCTGGCTAATGGTTTTATCCGCCCGTCCAAGTCCCCGGCAGCTTCCCCCTTATTCTTCATGCTTAAAAAGGAAGGAGACCTTAGGGCTTGCATCGATTACCACGCATTGAACCAGGTCACTGTTAAAAACCGTTATCCTGTGAAAACAAAATCAAAATATTGAGGCTGAGTACCCCAAAAGGAAATACACCGAACATGGGTTACAAATGAACATACAAAGTACTTTATTTTATACTGAATCCAGTTACAAAAACAGAGAAAAATCAGATAGCTATCGTCCCTCAGCACAACACAACGAACTCCAGCGTGGTTCATTGTGTTCAGTGAGTGACGTTGTACATTAGAATGCATTCGCTTTTTATACATTCGGTGGGCACGATGTCCAGTCCCACTTCGGGTTAATATTCCTTTTAATACATCACCGATCTAGGGTTCGTGCCAAGTCTCGGACAACCGCATATAACTGGTTTTGCCTTTAATATATGTATCAACAAGCCTATGTAACAACTGTGTATTCTAAGATTTTCCATGCAGGCCTTCTCAAACATTAATACAATGTAATTAAACAGATGTTCTTCGTTCAGTATTTGAATACATTGTCTCAGCATATGCTCGTGGATTAGTTTCATTGCATGCGTAATCCTTCTACACAGAGATCAACGAAGGACAAGGTCTCAGTTCACGACCTCAACAAGTGGCCTGCAGGCAAGTTACACATTAGCTATGTACAGAGGTCAAGACGGCCATGTTGCATTCTGGAATGACATCGTCCACCATTTTAACTCACAGGGTGACTTTTACATAGTGAATCCTAAAATGGCGGTTTGACCTAAAATGGCGGCTTACATGGATTTAAGGTCAGGACCTTGCAACATGGATTTCTTTCGCAAGCGACTTTCAAGCAGCTTGGTGTAGGCCAATATTAATATATTTATTACAATAGGAGGCACAATATGCTTTCTCTTTCGACAAACCCTCCTTTTGGCCTATGCCAAGTGCTAAAAACTACTTTGGATCTCCTTGCAAATAACTCCATGCATCACCATGCACCCTGAATCACTATCGGAAATATCTATTGCCATTAGGTCATTTGCTAAAATACCTTTCAACACATATTCTTTGGAAGTTTTATCCGGGGCATACACTTTATGTCCTATCGAACCTATTGCTTGTGCGCAACATCCCCCTAGCATCAAACACATACCAGGTAGACACTGAATACAGCAACAAAGAAACAACAGGATTCCCAAAATAATTAGTAAGACAGAAAGTACCTTCCAACCCCAAGATCGCAAGAAGTCCCAGAACCAAGCGCTTACATCCCAGTTTCCCTCGTGAACATGCACTTCGGAACTAAGGATGTGCAGATTCTGTATTGCCTTGAAGATAGTTGGGGAGGAATCTGGTACGAAAACACAGCAAGCGGACCCCACTAATTTACACACTCCATCACGCTCAGCTAGAATGACATCTAATGCCATTCGATTTTGAAGTGCTACTAAACTTATCGCCTTTTGTTCGAACGTCATATTATAGAGTATGTCCGTGGTCCGGTTGATGGTTCTCTCCAGTACTCTCGCTAGTTTTCTGATATCTTCTGAATTCGCTATCTGCCCCCAAAATGGCACAACTGATTTAGCTATATCTCCCAAGATTTGTGCTGGGGTGTCACCATTCTCGTCCTGCCGTGGACGAGCCTTCGAAACTTCTCTTGTACTAGCTATAAACACCCCAGGTAACAGGATCCCTAAATAACAGGGTCCCTGCCAATCCCTGGGCAACCATGGGAATGCTACATTACCGCAGACAAAGTAGACAGGTTCACCTACATACAAAGGTCTGTTTTCCCCAGTCAAATTTGCAACATTGGCACAACCTAGAAAATTTCCCATTGACTGAGTTCCATTCCTCTGTATGCAAAAAGAAACTGAATCGGGGCTGTGGTTAACAGTGTAAGAAGGAGGCATGGCATCCTTATTGCCTACTGGATCCATCTTAAAGGAAATCGAAGATTGGAAAGGACGAGACAGTTTATCAGAAGGCCTAATAGAAGCAACATTCGGTTTACTCCTATTTGCAAAAAGCGAGCATCCCAGGGGAGTCAAAACACGTTTCTCAAAACTATTGAAATTGGTGCCATCAAAGTTCCCTGAGATGCTATCATTCCATCGGCCAAAGAACAGTGCTCTAAGTAGCAAGCAGTTGTCAACGGTAAAGGATGAGTATACCAACCTAGCCCCTTATCCCTGTGTTGCGGTAAATGTGAGCAGACCCACAGTTAGATTTATTAAAAATGGCATGTGTAGCATTCATGATAAGCAGTAAAGTGTTCTTGTGGTACCTTTGTCTGTGCTGAGAATCCCTATGGGATAGAGTATGCAAATGTACAAAGGGAGTAGGAACAATGGGTGCACTTTCAGTAGGCAACAAAAGTTCTAAAGAGTGAGTTTCCTCGAGGTACCACAATCCTAAGGCAGCGACTATTAAAAACCCAAATATCATTGTAAAAATACAGCAATACATTTTTGGGGCCTAGGCATTTTGTCCATTGTCCCAGTTGGTCACCCCCTTATTTATAAGTCCCATACAAACTGTAGCGGTGGCGGGCATCATAGTCTTAAAAAAGGATACTCCAAAGTTTGTTGCTGGCGACCTCCCGGTCGAGCGACTTCTTAGTCCTTCCACAACCCTAGCCAACATAATCCCCTTTCTCAAATTTGGGCAAAAAGCAAGCCCTCAATGACTCTTTTCCTTCTCCGAATGCACAGCCGAACCGTGCCGTAAGTCTAGCAGATGCACAGCAAAACCGTGCCGTAAGTCTATCTTCGTGGTCGTAGATTATATCTTACTTTTCCCGGTACTGATTGATCCGGAAACAATATGTCATCACTTCCTGCTGGAAGCAACGTGTCGGAAGCAAGTGAAGGTGCTGAATTCAAAATAACAGTTTCCGGATGCAAAATTTGTGGAGAGTGTGGAGACAAAATGGCAGCTCCCCCAAGCCTCACGGGCTCAGAGAGATTCTCCGACACACTCTTAGTGACACTTACTTCCTTTGGATCATTGGTTGTAGTGTCGGCGAGGGGTTCTGTTTCTTCTGTAGCGTGTGGCACAGGGTGAGGAAGTTTCTTGATGTGGGACGCGCGGATCCAGTTCTTTCTCCCAGCGACCCGCACCGCTGTCTGGGTGACCAACAGGACTTGGAATGGGCCACGCCAGGGAGGCACGATGCAAGAGGTGCGCTCAAAAGATTTGACGAGCACCCAACTTCCAGGCCATATGCTGTGGCCCGGGCCGTCGTATCGCACAGTTAAAGCTTCTCGTACCTGGTGATAAATCAAACACAGGTTTTTAGTCAATTGGCTACAATAATCTGAAAGTAATACATTTTCAACATTTCTTAATGAGTTACATTTAGGAAAGTTCCAAATATTGGCAGGTCTCCCCATTACCACCTCAAATGGAGAGAGTCCAGTCTTAGTTTGAGGAGTTGTGCGCATGGATAACAACATGATCGGTAAGGCGTCCGGTCATTTTAGTTTGGTGCCGGCACACGTCTTAGCGAGCTTGCTCTTGATGATACCGTTGTGTCTTTCTACTAGTCCGGCGCTCTGAGCATGTCTGGCCGAATGGAACCATTTGTCAATTCGTAATGCTGTACATATCTGCAGAATTACAGCAGCGACAAAATGTGGACCATTGTCCGACCAAATAACTCTTGGCAAACCGAACCGCGGGAAGTATTCTTTTAACATGATTTTTGCAGTAGTCATAGCTGTAGCATCTTTAACAGGGAAAGCCTCAACCCATTTACTAAAAGCACAGATAAACACCAGTACATATTTCTTATTATCGCATCGTTCCATTTCAATGAAATCAAAGTGGATCACTACAAAGGGGACAGAGGGTGGCCCAAAACTACCCCTTGGAGTTACTGTCCCCTTTCCCACGTTGTGTTGCAGGCAAATCATGCACTCCCGGATGTAGCGATGGGCAATTTTCAAAATGTTGTCATTTACCCAAACTTTCTTTAACATTTTTGTCATGTTCTGGGCACATACATGTGTAGGACCAGGGGCCATGATGACCATCATCATGACATACGTGTCAGGGAGTAGCCATTTCCCTTCTACTATGTCCACCCAACACCCGTCATCATCAAGTTTCCCCAGGCCCTCAGCCCACCTTTTGGTTTCTTCTAACGTGGCATCAGCTTGGATATCCCGTACAGACCCAATACCCTCATCTATTGCATAAGCATCTACAGATTCCCTTGAAACATACATCTACGTAAGGAGATCGGTAGCAGTTTGCCTAGCTATCTGATCAGCGAAAGCATTCCCTTTCCCTATATCATCTGTAATCTTTCGATGTGCTGCACATTTCATAACTGCTAACTGAGTATGGAGCGCATGCGCTGAGAGTAGCTGTACTATTAGGGAGCCATGTTGAATTTTGGTGCCATGCAAAGTTAGGAACCCTCTCTCTGACCAAAGTCTCCCAAAGTTGTGAACCACCCCAAAGGCGTACTGACTATCAGTATATATATTTACTGCAAGCCCTTCATAAAGTTCACAAGCTTGGGTCAATGCTATAATCTCTGAGGCCTGCGCAGAAATATGCGTGATTCTCTTAGTTTCCACAACCGTTCTCAATGTAGTGATCGCATAAGCAGCTGGGGATGTACCATCCGGAAGTTTGAAGCAGGAGCCGTCACAAAACAGCTATCCTTGCTGATTATCCAAAGCAGTATCTTTCAAATCAATTCTACCCTTTGTCTCTTGTTCTGTCGTATACAAACAATCATGTGGCACTTCATCGCCGTAAGTAATATCTTGCGGGAAAGGTAGGTGTTCAGCCGGATTAAGAACACAACACCTCTTAATTTGAATGTGAGGAGCAAACAAGATCAATTCATATCTTGTCAACCGTGCAGAAGTGAGGTGTTGCGTTTGAGTACGGTTCAGTAGAACATCTACAGAGTGAGGCACCATCAGGGTTAAATCATGGCCTAGGACCATTCCCTCACTCTGTTTTACAGACACGGCAGCAGCAGCGACAGCTCGCAAACATCTTGGCAAAGAGCATGCTACAGGATCAAGGGCGGAAGAAAAGTAACCGCACGGCCCATTCTTCCCTCCATGTTCCTGCGTTAATACAGCCAAAGCACATCCATCACATTCATGCACAAACAACACAAAGGCCTTTTCATAGTTTGGTGTGCCCAAAACTGGTGCAGAGCATAATGCAGTCTTAAGCAAGTCAAACAACTGCTGGTGTACCGCATTCCATGGCAATGGTGAAGAAAATGCCCTTCTTTGTCAACGCCAACATCGGTTTGATCACTAGTGAAACATTTGGGATCCACAACCTACAGTAAGAAGCCATACCTATCAAGGACCTAACTTCCTTCTGTGTATTTGGGACAGACATACCGGAAATGTGTTTTATTCTTTCAGGTGTCCAATCTTCTTCCCTCCTTTGACAGGAGATAAATAGGCGACCTCCTGACAACAATATTGACATTTTTTAAGCGAAGCTTTGTGACCATGCTTAGCTAGATGGATAAGTAATAACACAGTGCCCTCCTTACAGACACTCTCAGAGTCTGCAGCTAGAAGCAAATCATCAACGTACTGAAGCAAAGTACAGGTAGAGGGCAATTCAAGGGTATCAAGCTGTTCTTTCAAAGCCCTACTGTAAATGCAAGGACTCTCTGTGTACCCTTGAGGTGCACGAGTAAATGTGAACGAGCGTCCCCCTAAGGTGAACGCGAACAAATATCTACTATCCTTGTGTATAAGAATACTAAAGTGAGCATTTTTCAGGTCCACAACACTAAAGTAAGTAGCTGTAGCTGGAATCATGGTTAGTATTGTCATTACATCAGGCACAATTGGAAATTGTGGTGCCACAACTTTATTAATGGCACGTAAATCAATTATGAAACGGAATGGAATTGCATTATTGCCTTTTTTTATACACGGGTAAAATCGGACTGTTTGTCATGCATGCTGGACATTTTACCTCTGGATCTGGAACTCCGTCTGTACGCAGAACGGGTTATGCTCATAGAACTGCTAGACCGTTTTATTCGAGATGGAGGTTGTTTGATGTATTACCAGGAAAACGACGTCTGCATTATTCACGTCGTTGAATTCATGTGATTCAGGATAGTCATGTGTTTTACGGCAGAATGTTCATAAGCAGCGTGGATACGTGGCTCGCTGCTTCTGATTGAACATTTTGGCGTCTTGGTAGCTGAACTTTTCATCTGCGTCCTCGCATCCCGTCAGTTGCTTCCTTGGCCTTCATCAACGTGTTTCCTTCACACGCGATCTCCTTCAGCAGGTTTTGTTAGCGTGTCTTCTCACACGTGGGTTCCTGTTTCATTTGCATGCTGTTTTCCGGTCTGCGTGTAAGTTTCCGCTTTCAATCCCACGCGGACGCTGGAACTCTTCAAGCATGGCTGTCTTGGCTGCGTGTACTTGGTTTGCGTGTAAAATCCCACGCGGACACTGAAACTCTTCAAGCACGGCTGGCCTGGCTTTGTGTACTTGGTTTGTGTGTAAAATCACACGCGGACGCTGGAACTCTTCAAGCGCGGCTGTCCTGGCTGCATGTACTTGGTTCGCATGTAAAATCACACACGGACGGTGGAACTCTTAAAGTGCGGCTGTCCTGGCTGCGTGTACTTGATTCGCGTGTAAAATCCCACACGGACGCTGGAACTTTTCAAGCGAGGCTGTCCTGGCTGAGTGTACTTGGTTCGCGTGTATCCAGCATGCGGTTGATTTGAACCTGTGAGGAAATAACAGGTGGACTCCTTTCAATTTTGTTCTGTTCTCTGTGGGAAAGGAAGGTCTACAACTTTTGTTTTAAGGTGTCTGTGCACAGAACTATGGACGCTATCCTGTGGTACACCAACCCGGTATCTAGCGAGAGCCTCGTGCCGTTTGGGATAAGTCTCCCTTACTAACCTTCCCTCCTTTGTCGCTGTTTATTTTTCCTGGATTTCTTCATTGACTTTGGAGGATACTCCAGTTCTAAGCCTACAGGTTAGTGTTGCAAATTGCATTATTGCCATTCTATCAGAGAGGTTAGTTGAGATAGTTTCTCATTATGCTTTATTTTTCCTAGGCTGCCTTCCTATCACTCTCCCAAGCCCTTTCCAGTGATCCTTCTCTCTGCCTGTTTTACCAGTCAGAGAGTTGTATCATTTGGAAGGTCTAAATTGACATCACTACTATCAAATTGTGTGAATTCAAGGATCCGGACGACCCTTATCAATTGTATCCTTTTTGGTTACCGTATCCTTTTCATAAGATACTTTGGGGATTTATGACACTGTTACACCAACTTACTGAAATTTCTTCAATCACCCCACGATGCACAAAATCGGAAACAATACATTTCAAAGCTTGCTCGGCTCAACCGAAATCTTATACTGGGTAATGCGTGGTAGCTCAATTCCATATTTCAAAACTATCTTGATAGGCTCAATCTGTAAAACACTGACATCATTGTCATCGACAGCCCACAAGCTCTCTGGTACATTAATGAATTCTGGAGGCAAAGGTCTAGTCAAGAAGTGAGAGGCAGAAAATTGCTGTGGTGAAATCGTCAAGCGCACTCCATCAGAAGAACAATAAATCACTGCATTTAATTATTTTAACAGATTCAACCCCAGCAAGTTCTTTCCGCAATCCGAAGTCAACAGAAATGGACAAAGGGACCCAAAGAAATAGGTACCGGCATAGAAACCGGACAAACAACTGGTGTACCAGAAAACCCTATAGAGACAGTGGTTTGCCCTGACAGTGGAATGTTTGGAACCCGTGAATGGTCAATGGAACACTTCTGTGCTCCAGTGTCTATCAAAAACTGATGTTTCCTATTCCCCACCACCATTTCAACGTAGGGACCTTTCTGATTGACGGGAATAACTGCAGGTTCCAAACCCTGCTTCGGGAAATCCTAACGAAACAGAATATCATCAAAAGGAAGCTATTCAGATAAATATGCAGCAGAAGGATGATCAAATATGTTCCTGGTGTCCACACTCGGAGTCTGATTGTCCTGCGAGAAAGGCTGCTGAGTGTCCTGTGTAAACTGACCTCTACCAGGGCCCCCTACACCCGGGCGACCTCTGGATTGCCTACCCATATTACCATATGTATTATTTGACCTTTGTTGAAGGACTGGGCATTGTGCTCGCCAATGACCCTCTCGGCGACAATAAGCGCACTGGTTAATGTTCACAGGACCCAAGGGCACATTCCCCTGCGGGACATACTGACCTCTAACCTGAGAACTACCCCCTCTGGGGCCTCTAACAATTTGCTGCAATAGCACTTTAGTTTTTAAATCGCCTTTTTGTTTTTCAATCCTATCTTTTTCATTATTGACACGGTTCTCGTAGTACTGAGCCATGTGCAGTACTTCTGATTGTGATTTCGCCTGCCAAGCGCTCTCAGAAGACATCATTCGTGACTGGATGTCAGGCAGCAATCCACGTACAAATTTGTCCACAAATAATCTTTTCCCAGACTCTGTGCCTAAATCTTGTCCACTGAAATCCGAGAATACCTGTTCGAACCGATTAAAGAATTCGGTAGCACCCTCAGACTTTCCTTGGACGTAGGCGTAAGCTTGTCCCAAATAATTCTCTTTTCAGGAATTATGGTTTTTAATTTAGCAACGATTCTGTCAGGCAAAGTTAGTATCACCTGAGGCGGTCTCTCTCCCTCTGGTCTTTCTCCGTCAAGCCTAGTTATGTTAACCCACGTATCTCCCAACCCAGGTACGTCATCTATAGTTCTAACCTGTTTCCACAAATCTACGGGCAGGAGTGCAGGAAACAACAAATCAATGTCGCCTAGGGTGAACACTGAGGACTGCAAAACGGACTCTATCTCTTTATAGAACCCTGTCAGATTTTTCCTAATGTCAGGAATAGACTGTTTAATGGTGTTTACTTCCTGCAGCGAAAACAGGACGTGAACAAACTGTGATACATAATGTGCGGGAATGTCCACAGCAACTATACCCCTTGCAGCATGGGCCGCAACCTCGTCCTTTGGGACAGATGTTGGAGGGACCTCTCTCATAGGCAACTGAGGTAGGCAACTCCGAACGCTTACTAAGCAACAAAGCCAAGTCGAGCGCTAAAGCAGTCGAAGAAGTGTCAAGTGAAAAAGCTCTCTTATAAATGCTCAATAACTCTGTGGGACAACTAATCTTCCTTTTTACACACTCATCCTGCAGGTACTCTACCATTACCTGTGTCACTTTCCTCTGCATTTCTAGCGTATATTGACTGTATGTGTCATATACCTCAACTGGAGTTATCGATATGTCTGAAATCCATCCAATCGCGTCTTTCTTACAAATTCGTGTTTCCTCAGATATCGATTTACGACACGGAAGGAACCGTTTCAGTACATACATATTTTCCTCCTCGCCATCCTCGTTCTGTAACTTTTCTAACTCCTTTTTATACCCAAATAACCTCTCGACATGCTCATTTACCTTCTCCACAGGGTCTCTAGAAAGCGCTAGAGTATTTAGATCCCTTAACCCTTGCGGAAGATCCGCATTATTTAATCTTCCCCACATTATACATAACTGAATGCCTAAACCTCCAATAAAAACATTATTCTTTGGAAAATTATCCATATTACAAAGTGTGGACAAAATGTTAGCTTCATCATCCTTCTCCATACAATGCTTAGCCCATGCAATTAACTCAAGTGTCTTCTCCGGCGGTACAGTATTGCGAATAACAACCTTTGCTCCTGCACCTCGATCGATTACAAGCGGCTCAGGACCACTTGGAAGAGAGGGAGCAGGCATATTCAATGGAGGTACTATAACTGGTGCGATAAAAAGAGGTGGGGGAGCTGGAGGAAGGGGAACATTAGGCGGAGCAAGAACAACGGGAACAACAACAGGTGGAGCAGGAATAACAGGAGGAAGAGGCAAAGCAGCAGGAAGAGGAACATACGGAGGTGGCGCAGAGGCACCAGGCCTTCGTTCATTTAATAATTTGTCAATAAACTCATCTGAAATATGAAGATCTTTAGAAGGATAGATTTTCTGAATAACGAGTGAGAAAGCCCTATCCATATTTTTAGTTGCCTCAGACTGTGTGTCCTGATCATATAACAATGCTTTTTCAGCGTTCGTTTTATGACGGCGTGCATGTTTCTCTCTACTTTTAAGTTGTTGCAACGCTTCTTTTTTCCAATTCTGCAAAACATGAAATGCGGCAGGTCTAGCCTTTTTCTTTAATAGAATTCACTCTAAATACTCAATACGAGGGATTTCAAAACTAACATTGATTGGCCACTGAAGTTCGGAGGCATGTCTGGTTTGTCTGTGCCAAATATCATTAAATACTATACTTCCAATGCCATGCTTACAGTACATAGTACATGCCGGCGACCCCTCCTGTGGTGCGGGACGGCTAAAATCCAAAGATTGTCTATCACTGCAGAATAATGCCCTAAAGCAGGTAGACAATTTCCCAGGCATATCTCAATTTCTTGGTGTTACCTGGTCAATAATTCTGTCTGCAGATACAATGCGCCAAAATTCAAATTGTCAGGATTAAATTAAGAATCGGGTCATGATCAAACCTAAGGAGGTCTGATCGGATTTGTAAGAATCTTACCTCATGTATGGTGATTTCGGCAAATCTGCCCGCCTCGATAAGTGGACCCTCGTCAAGATGCCGTCTCGGACCACACGCTTATCGTCCAAGGATCGGGTCGTGCAGCGCTGCTGAGGTGTCGCGTCTCATTCAGGGGGCCCCTTATGTCACACCAACCGATCCCGGTCCGATAGCGTGCGTCAACCTTCACCAATCCGGCATCAGTCTTGAGGGTCCCTATTCGGGCGCCAACTGTGAAAACAAAATCAAAATATCGAGGCTGAGTACCCCAATAGGAAATACACCGAACACGGGTTACAAAGGAACATACAAAGTACTTTATTTTATACTGAATCCAGTTACAAAAACAGAGCAAAATCCGATAGCTATCGGCCCTCAGTACAACACAACAAACTCCAGCATGGTTCAGTGTGTTCAGTGTGTTCAGTGAGAGACGTTGTACATTAGAATGCATTCGCTTTTTATACCTTCGGTGGGCACGATGTCCAGCCCCACTTTGGGTTAATATTCCTACATCACCGATCTAGGGTTCGTGCCAAGTCACGGACAACCGCATATAACTGGTTTTGCCTTTAATACATGCATCAACAAGCCTATGCAATAACTGTGTATTCTAAGATTTTCCATGCAGGCCTTCCCAAACATTAATACAATGTAATTAAACAGATGTTCTTCGTTCAGTATTTGAATACATTGTCTCAACATATGCTCGTGGATTAGTTTCATTGCATGAGTAATCCTTCTACACATAGGTCAACGAAGGACAAGGTCTCAGTTCACGACCTCAACAAGTGGCCTGCAGGCAAGTTGCACATTAGCTATGTACAGAGGTCAAGACGGCCATGTTGCATTCTGGAATGACATCGTCCACCATTTTAACTCACAGGGTGACTTTTACAAAGTGAATCCTAAAATGGCGGTTTGACCTAAAATGGCGGCTTACATGGATTTAAGGTCAGGACCTTGCAACATGGATTTCTTTCACAAGCAACTTTCGAGCAGCTTGGCGTAGGCCAATATTAATATATTTATTACAATAGGAGGCACGATATGCTTTCTCTTTCGACAATTCTTTGCCTCTAATCCCTGAACTTTTGGACCAAGTTAAAGACGCCCGAATTTTAACCAAGTTGGATCTCCGTGGGGCATACCACCTGGTACGAATCAAGAAAGGGGACGAATGAAAGACCGCCTTCTGCACCAAATACGGGCTGTCGAATACCAGGTGATTCCCTTTGGCCTTTGCAATGCCCCAGCAGCGTTTCAGTATTTCATGAATGACGTCCTGCGAGAATTAATTGATGTGTGTGTCGTAGTATACATGGACAACATTTTGGTGTACTCCCCGTCTGAACAAGAACATGTGAAACATGTCCGTGCTGTTCTGGACAAACTCCGTCAACACAAACTATTTGCAAAACTGGAAAAATGCTTCTTCCACGTTATGGAAGTTGAGTTCCTTGGATTTGTCCTAACCCCTCAAGGTGTACGCATGGACTCGAGGGAGGTGGATGCCATTCTCAATTGGCCCTCTCCAACCTCAATAAAAGGAGTTCAGAGTATGCTTGGGTTCGCAAACTTCTATCGTCGTTTCATTACAGGTTTTTCACAGTTAGTGCATCATATTACCTCGTTACTGGAAAAAAAAAAAACATTTTCAATGGTCAGAGGAAGCAGAGAAGGCATTCCAGGACTTAAAACAAAAATTCATCTCAGCTCCCATCCTGAAACATCCCCGCCCAGATCTACCGTACGTGGTTGAGATCGATGCTTCCAGCTTGGCAATGGGAGCGGTCTTATCGCAAAAAGATCCTGAATCCGGTCAGCTTCACCCTGTGGCCTTTTGGTCATGGAAATTCACGGCCCCAGAACTGAATTATGCCATTACGGACAAAGAACTCTTGGCTATCAAGGTAGCCTTCAAGGCTTGGTAGCACTATCTCTTGGGAGCAAGGCACACAATCACGGTAATCACTGATCACCGCAATCTACAATACCTAAAGGTGGCAAAGACTCAATCATCTCACCAACTTTGATGGGCATTATTTTTTGCTGAATTCGACTTTGTGATCACTTGTCGCCCAGGTTGTCGAAATGGTAAAGCAGATGCTTTACCTCGTATTGGAGTAGACGAGGAGTCCATCAATCCAGATCCTGTGCCAATCATCCCTGGAGAAAAAATCTTGGGAATTACAACGTCTCTAACCTTAGATGAGATCCACGAGGAAATCACTCATCTCATGGATACCAACACTCTGAAGGTTTGGCCTACCAAAAGTGCCCACCACTCAGTCTCAGACCAATTACCATAATTTCAGGGTCGTCTTTATCTGCCAAGCAAGAAGCTTCAAGAAAAGGTCATCTCAGTCTACCATGAATCACTGGTTGAAGGCCACCCTAGAATCGCTAAGACCGTAGCCAAGATAAAGCGACACTTTTGGTGGCCAACATGGCGTAAAGACATCAAACAATTCGTGCTGTCTTGTGGGGTCTGCGCACAAAACAAGGTTCTAAAGAAGAAATCACCAGGCCAATTGCAACCTCTGGATATTCCACCTACACCTTGGCATACATTGTCACTCAATTTTATAACTGACCTACCTCCTTGCAATGGGTACAACACAATTTTGGTGGTGGTGATGGACTTATTTTCCAAGATGGCTCATTTTATCCCACTGAAGAGGTTACCCTTAGCTTCGATCCTGGCAAGAGAATTCTTGGAACAAATAGTCTGGATACATGGATTTCCTTCTATCCTGATTTCTGACCGTGGCAGTCAGTTTGTATCACGTTTCTGGAAAAAGTGTTGCGAGTTAGCTCACATCCATGTAAGACTTTCCACCAGTCACCATCCCTAGACTGATGGTCAGACTAAGAGGACCAATCAAACTTTAGAACGATACCTCAGATGTATGTTACACCAAACAGAAGACAATTGGAAGGACGGTTTATGGATAACTGAATATGCCTACAACAACTCCCTGCACTCTAGCATTGGACAAAGTCCTTTCTATACTATTTACAGAAATGCCAACAGTAAGAAGTTTGCACACAACTATAACTCAAGCCTTCAAACAAGCAACTGACCATCTGGGGCGAGCTAAAGAAAGATACAAGAAATAGCCAGATATGCACAGGAATGAATCTCTCAAATATCAAGTGGGAGATGAAGTCTGGCTGGCGTCAAAGCACATTCCAATGAAAGGAACCCGCACCTTCACTCCCAGATATGTAGGTCCATACACCATTAAAGCTATCATCAATCCGGTAGCTGTGAAGCTGGATTTACCTTCACACATGAAAATTCATCCCGTTTTCCATGTCTCACTTTTGAAACCAGTGCAACCTGGAATCCGAGTACTGAAACCACCAAAACCAATCATAGTTGATGGGGAACCTGAATTCGAGGTTAAGGATATCCTGG
Organism: Ambystoma mexicanum; assembly: GCF_040938575.1. Classification (NCBI taxonomy): domain Eukaryota; kingdom Metazoa; phylum Chordata; class Amphibia; order Caudata; family Ambystomatidae; genus Ambystoma; species Ambystoma mexicanum. The sequence continues at coordinate 236,717,784 of NC_090934.1, forward strand.
ACTCAAAAATCGTCAAATCAAAACTATTTTATCTAATAGACTGGAAAGGATATGGACCACATGAAAGATCGTCGGAACCTAGCGAAAACATTCATGCCACACGGTTGTTGAAGAGATTCCATCATAACCACCCGAACAAACCGGGACCAATAGGAGAAACCACCGCTAGGGGGGCCTTGGGGGAGAGTGCTGTAATGGTTCGCGCTAAGAACCCCCTGGATCCAATGGGCCCCCCCAGTCATCGACTCCCATAAGGACTTATCAAGCCCCAAGGGAGTGTCCCAGAGCCTCTTGGACTCAGTCCTGGCTCATAAGATGGGATGAAGCATGTGAAACTACTTGCTCATCCTAGTGAGGCTGAGCCTTTCAGCTTTCTCTGGGTGTGGTTGAGGGACTATTTTACTTGAAGAAAAAGGTGTGGTAAAGGGACTACTTTACCTGGAACTACTTGCAAGGCTATTTAAGCCACGCCCTGCAGGCAGAACACACTTTGCATTATTCTGCACTCCTGCAGTGTAACCCTTGCCGTGTCTGTCCTGTCCTCGAACTTCTACAGCCACGCCCATTCAGAATTTCATCCATCGGTGCCTAGAAGGAGAAAGGCAAGAGAAAACAAAGTCAGTACAACAGCAAAGTCTTAATACACAGTCACAGCAGCATCATCAACTGCGCAGTACCATGCCAGCGCAGACATCATTCGTGCAGCCACGTGCTACGCCCGCGTGGAGACCAGGTGAGCATGACAAGAAGGAGGAAGTTTTACAGTCAAGTATTACAAATCTTTTGGCAAACATGCGTGGTACGAAAGAGTACTGGTTTTGATGGCACGCAGATGTACGGTGTATGCTACGCAACCTTGGGCTACTCACATGGTTTGCCACTTTAAGTTGTGCAGAGTATGCTTTGGAAGACTTGCACACTTTCCTATGCATAGCAAACAAAAACAAAACAGGTGTAGACATGAAAACATCAGCAGAGCTTTGCTCTCTTGATCCAGTAAATGTTTCATGCTACTTCCGTCATTGCTTTCTTGCCATGCTGTACTTCATTTGCAATAAAGCCCTTCCTCCCCTCGAAGAAGTGGAACACTTCTTTTGGAGAAAAGAATATCAAGCCAGAGGAGCACCACACATCCACATGCTTTTGTGAATTAAAAATGCTCTCCCTGCAGAAAGTACACATAGTGACCTACCTACAAGCACAATTTTGCAATTTCAAAGACACAAGTGTGGCAAGTATTGTCGCAAATATAAGAACAGAGGGAAATACTACACCAAATGCTGCTTTGGTTTCCCTAGACCAGTTTCAATAGCAGGCCAAGTAAACAGCTTCATGTCTTCGGTTCGACACAGTGGGAAAGGAAAATCTCCTAATATTGCATAAAAAGGAGCGAAGCATCAAAGTTCATCAATGATTACAATGCAATTATTGCTTTCCTATGGAATGCAAATATAGATGTGCAGTACATTGCAGACAATTCCACTGCAGTTGCATGATATGTCACAGCCTACTTAACCAAAGCAGAGGAAACAGAGCTCAAAGACCTCTGGGATGACATATCCTCTGACAAAACACTGGCACAAAAATTGTACAGCTCTGGCATTAAAATGCTGTCCCATGGAGAATGTGGCAGCTACGAAGCCGCTGACCGTTTAACCGGCACCGCCTTATATGGGAAATCTGAAAACATAGGGCCTCATTACAAGTAGGGCACAAAGGGATACCGGGCACCGGTAATGACACCGGTGCCGGTAATCCCTTTGCGCCCTACTACGAGTTTGTTAAGGATGGGACCCGCAAAGGGACACCGGGGTCAATAACGGTACCGTAATTTACGGTACCGTTATTGCCGCCTTCCCCCCTCCCATTGAGCCCTATGGGGGCTCAAATGGGAATGGGGAATGGCCCTGGTGAATGGGGAATTACCGGTCCCTCCGACCTTGGAATGGACCGGTAATTACTCCATTCACCAGGCCGTCGGAAAGATTTTGGAGGCAGCCATGCCACAAACACCGGCATGGTTACCTCCAAAGTCGGAATGAGGCCCATAGTGTGGCTAAGGCTTGGGCCTGCTGCATCCAGAAAAAGAGTGCTTGAATCATATGAAGACATGCAAACAATAGCCACAAGCGATCTCAACAGCCAGGACATTTTGAAGAACACCTTATTGGACACATATTACTCGAACAGGAGTATTACTTTAGAAGCCTTGTGCCTGTACCAGATAGCCCAAAACTTTGCATACAAAAACAACATTAAAACAAATGAGGAAAAAGGTAGATACAGAGTGGAAAGTTGTGAGGGCAGCCTGGTGAAACTTCCAAACGCAGCCTAATTAATCATATGAAGTTGTCATTAAAAACTCCTCAACACAAAGGGCCTCATTACACGGAAGGCGGTAAGGGTTAACGGTCACCGGTAATGGTACCGGTGACCGTTAACCCTTACCGCCTTACTATGAGGTCCCTTTGCGGGCTGGTACTTTACCGCCTGCTTTTTAGCAGGCGTTAAAAACCAACCCGCAAAGGGACCAGGGTGCTAATTACGGTACCGCAATTTGCGGTACCGTAATTAGCACCTTCCCCATTCTCATTATGCCCTATGAGGCAAAAATGGGAATGGGGAAGGGCAATGGGGGAAAGGGGAATTACCGCCCCGCCAACCTTGGAATAGGGCGGTAATTCCTCTTTCCTCCAAGGCAGTGCCGGTATTTTACCGGCATGGACCAAGGTGCTATTAGCACATTGGTCCACCGCCTACCGTGTAATGAGGCCCAAAGAACTGTACTACATAGCTCTACTGCAACTTTTCAAACCATGGAGAAAAGAAGAAGATTTATTAGCCACCCACACCTCCTATGAAGATGCTTTCAATGCAATTGAAAGTACAATTACAGATGAAAGCTTTACATGTTACAAAACCATATTGGACAATGAACGCCAACAAGAAGAAGAACTTCAAACACAACCAACAAGCCGATTCATGGAATTTATGTGCGCCGAAAATTCCCGCGCAGAGGTGCCAAAACGTGCGATTCGCAGTAAAAGTGCGAAAATCGCAGTGCAACTGCGAAAATCGCAGGGAAACCAGCGCACATCGATTCATGGAAGTCCGTGCGCGAGAAAAATATTGGATGTGCGCTGAAAAAGTGCGCGGCGCACGCTGGCGCACAGGTCATCCAACAGCGTGCGCCACGGCCACTGCGAAATCGCACATAGCGCGGCGCACATTACAAAAGTAGGCGGAACAGGGGGCGTAACACTTGGAATGGGGAACAACGTGTGAAAATATGGGCGTCACGGGGGAAGTACAGGAGGCAAGTGCGCGGAACGTCCACATGCTTGCCTACAACTCGTATTCATGGAATCGAATAGGGCAAACCAGCGCACGGGCAAAGACGCGCACAGGGCCAAACAAGTACACCACAAGAAAGCAGGTGGTAGCATCCCTGCGCCTGAAATAAATGTGCGCCAAAATGTGCGCTAACAAAAAGCACCTATATACAGCTATGATGAATGATCCATACAGTGGCCCTCTATGACAAATGAGGTGCAAAGGGGTACCGACAAACATGGACACCCGCTGTGTGAAAAATAGCGTGTGCGTTTATTACGGGGTTTGTGGGAAGTTCCACACGTGATTGCCCTGGGTACGTGTATTCCAGAGGTGCGCGGGTAGTCTCACACGCGATTCCATCAGGGTACGTGTATTATGGGTCCGCGTGAACTTCCACACGCAATACCAGCAGGGTACGTGTATTACGGGGTTCGCGGGAAGTTCCACACGCGATTGCCCTGGGTATGTGTATTTCGGGGTGCGCGGGAAGTTACACACGCGAATTTGCAGGTACGTGTACTCCGGGTGCGCGGCAAATTCCACATGCAAATCCAGCAGCCTACGTGTATTTTGGGGGTGCCGGGAAGTCCCACACGTGAATTGGCCATGTGGGTCCTCCCAGCTGTTCCCTCTACACCCTCCACAGCCCCTGCAGGCGGCTCACACCACAGGGGACTACCCTGCACCCCTGCACATGTCCCGCAGGCAGCCCATCCACCATGGCCATGCCCCCCAGCCAACCCACATGTCACCTTGCACTACTGCCCACCAACGCATGTCTCCCAGCACCCCCACCCTCCAGCATCCAGGGCCACCCTCCACCAGGCCCCCACTCATGTCTCCCAGCACCCCCACCCCACTGCATCCAGGGGCACCCTCCACCAGGCCCCCACTCCTGTCTCTCTGCACCCCCACCGCCCAGCACTGTAGGGCACCCTCCACCAGGCCCCCACTCCTGTCTCCCTGCACCCCCACACCCCAGCCATGCGATTTGCCTGGGTACGTGTATTCCAGGGGTGCGCAGGTAGTCTCACACGCGATTCCATCAGGGTACGTGTATTATGGGTCCATGTGAACTTCCACGCGCGATACCAGCAGGGTACGTGTATTTCGGGGTGCGCGGGAAGTTCCACATGCAAATTTGCAGGGTACGTGTATTTCGGTGTGTGCGTGAAGTTCCACACACGACTGGGCCTGTGAGAGTGGGGTACGTGTATTCCAGGGGTGGCCGGGAATATTTACTCGCGACTGGGCCTGGGAGAGCGTGTTACGTGTATTCCTGGGGTGGGCGGAAAGATTTACACGGTCGCCTACAACGCGCCAAAAAATAAAAGGTCCAATCCTGAAACACGTACGCCAGCATGAAGCAGGCGCACGTCCTGCGCAGCATAAAAGAGTGCGCAAACAACAAACAAGCTCAGACGCCATTATAAATATACTGTTCCTAGCAGCAGTGGCTGTGGGATACCACAGGAGGAGGAGAAGGATAGTCAGGGCCAGAATCTTCACACCCAGAACCAGCCTATTTGGTATGCCTGATGACCAGGTGTATGGGAGGTACAGGTTTCCACCACACAATACTCGACCTGGTCAGTGAGTGGGAGGATGACCTCACATCACCCACCCTGTGCTCCCAAGCACTCAGCCCCCTGGAGAAGGTCCTCAATGTACTGCACTTCTTGGTTACCGGATCATTTCAGCGGACAAGTGCCATAGTGGGGGGGGTGTCAGAGGCCACGCAGTCACGGTGCCTACACCAGGTGTTGGCCATCATCACTGCACGCCCATCAGTCCGCAGGCACATATACCTGCCCAGAACACCTGCAGAAAGGCAGGCTGTCAGCCAGGATTTCTACAGGGTGGCACAATTCCCCAAAGTGCTAGATGCCATTGATTGCACCCATGTGGCTCTACGTCCCCCCAGGGCATCTGAGCACATCTATAGAAACTGCAAGCACTGGCATTCCATCAACGTCCAGGTAGTATGTGATGCCAAGGGAATCATCACCTCAGTATATGCCAACTATCCAGGGTCCACCCACGACAGCTTCATTTACAGGATGTCAACCCTAAACCGGGACATGGAAGCTGGGCGGCATGGCGATGCATGGCTGCTTGGTGAGTAGAAATGCCACAGCACACGCATGCATGACAAGTACAGAGTAATGCCAATACCCCACTAATGATCCCCATCACCACCTCCCCAGGGGACAGTGCCTACCCTCTGAGCACACACATGATGAGGCCAATTCGGAACCCCATCACGCCTCCCGAGGTAAGATACAACACAGCCCATATTGCAACACGGGGCATAGTGGAGCGCACATTCAGAGTGCTCAAGTCACGCTTTCGCTCCCTTGACCGTTCTGGTGGGCAGCTGTTATACGCTCCCCCAGTAGTGTGCAGGATCATAGTGGCAGCATGTGTCCTCACAATGTTGCAACACGCCGGGGCCTGGCTGTGGACATGGTGGTGCCCCCACATCCCCAACCACATGCACGCCCGCTGCGCATGGGAGGGGAAAGGGCACGGGGTGAGGCAGCCCGTACGCAGCTGGTGGCTAATTACTTCACATAGAAAGCACACCCCTGTGGAGTGAACACAGCCCTGGCACATGCCATCTGACAATCAATGATGACTCAATCTGACAATTCTGATGAATTAAGGGACAGTCAACTGTCAGAACCATAGCAGCCTGAGATTGTTCATCTGGAAGTGTCACAATGTGTGCATCCCTACCTACACAAACACCACCAATGCAGAGTCATCAAAAGACACACTTCCATGCAGCAAAAATGAATACCCACTTGCAAAATACAACATGAGAACAGTGCCATGTCACCCAACCCCTCCCTGGCACGGCTACACAACACACCATGGCATGTCATGCAATGTGAGAGCAAATAAATTAATCCCCACAACATGCCCCAAGTGTCACCAACTACAGTGTCCCTAATGGAAACTGGCCACACATGAAATGCTCACAGTAATGCAGGACCAACAACACACATTACCAAATACTTACCAATAATACCAATCACCTACACAACCTCCAACCTACCATAAACATGACAGTATGGACTTAAAGAATTGGTAGCCTCACTACCTGATAATGCCAGCACTTCGAACACTTCCAAGTATACAGTGTTAGCGCCACGCAAGAGTGTAGGTGCACTGCTTACAACATGGACTCCAGTTCCAAAGTAGACCGCCTTGTGAAGACATGAGAAATGGACCTGCAAATTAGGAGGATGAGATGGATGCAGAGGCACATATCAATACACCATGCAGTGTACAATACAACAACAATATGCACTAGGAATGTATACACAGTATTGACTACAGACTGCCCACACATCAAATGGGAGTCCAACGTCACCGTGCAAGTCAATGTCACTTGGGCACACCCTTTGCAAGCCCATGGACACGGGAAGCAGGAGGGGTGTGTGTCACACAAACCCAAGCATCTGACCCAAATTCAGGACAAGCCTGCATGTGCCCAGCCACAATACAGCGTATGCCCACGGGAGCCACACAAGGCAACACACTGTCAAAAAAATCAAGATTCAAAAATAAAAAAATAAAAAAAATAAAAAATCAAAAATGGTCATGAATGGGCCTGGGGGGTGGAGGAGGCCACCCAGGAGGTCCGAGGACAGGGTGCACACCAAAACCCACCTGTGTGGATCTTGCGAAAAAAAAACACCTCCATGGGCTCATGGCCTGCACGGCTACCCTATTGTGGGAGAAGAATCCCTGCTGTCGCTCTCCTCACCCTCTGCAGCTGCATTAGGAGGTGGTGGCACTATGGGAGGCAGCCCACGCAAAGCCCTAGTCTGGTCCTCCATGGCAGCAAGCATGCGGGTGTGGAAGGTCTGGTTCTGGAGGATAATTGTGCGTAGGTCCCTATGCAACAACTCACGGGATGCCCGGACCTCCGCCCTAGTTGCCTGCATCTCAGCTGAGAGCGTACGTGTGAGCCGCTCCAGCTGCTGTTCTGTCCTCGTGTTAGCTGAAGCCTCAAGCTCAACCAGAGTTGCCCTGAGCTGATGGAGTTCCACCCTCAGGGCTTCCCTGTGGCCCTGGGACTCAATAGAAATGGCTTCCCGCAGAGTCTCCAGTGCCGCCCGCCTATCCCTGTTGGACGCCAACATGTCCTCCCTGTGTGACTGGCTAATGGAGTCTGTTGCCTGCTGTAGTTGTTCAATTAGCCTTTCTTGGCGGACAATGGAAGTGGCCACCCTATCCGTGGCCTGAGCCATCATCTCAGTTGATGCTGCCTGTTGGTTTGCCATACCATATATCGATTGCTCCCATGCGGTATTGCCCGGTGGCATATGGCCACTGCGTCGGCAGGCACCACACCTGTCTGGGCAAGGCGAACTGCGCCTTGCTGTGCCGGCACTGCTTGGGGCTGCAGGACTGCATTCCCCCTCTGATCTGCTGGCCCAGGAACAGGATCAGATGTAGCGGAGTGTGACCCTGCATCGGTAACCACCAAAGGCGGACCTACCAACACTGACATCCCCATTGAGGGTTCTACCCCTGGTGCAGGTGGTTTGGACATTACAGAATCCCTCCCAGAAACACTTACCTGCGACGGCACGTAGGTCTCATCATCCGAATGGACACCTGAATAGAGCTCGGGGGAGGTGCACCCAGAGACACCCCTTGAGATGACGGCCTGCAGCAAGTGTGGCTTCTCACCCACCACCACACCACGTCCCTCACTGGTGCCCGGTCGGGCCTGAGACCCCTCCTGGGTCTGCACCATCTCCACAACCCCAGCAGTATCAAGTGTGTCATCCCCTGCAAAGACATGAAAGAAAAGAAATGGGAACAGGCATTAGCAACATGGGACACAATTAGGGCTGAGAAGCAACAGAAACAGTACTTCATTGACACATGTACCACATGACTATAACCCTCCCATGCATGCACTGTCACTGCGTATGAAGGGGAGGCAAATGGCACACATTTATGACACCAAGATGGAAGACCAACAAATTTGCTGCATGCTGCCTAGCAGTGCCATCACACATTGGCCTGTGATTGGCATGTCCAATACACATACATGACACATGCCATCACACAGATGGCATGTACCCTAGCCATGTCACACATGTGACAATAGGACTGAGAAATGCCTAGTGAAAGTGGTGGAATGCAGACAATCAGCCTGAATGAACACAGAATAACATGCAACTATGTTGTGGCAAGATGACAATTCAAGGGCAACTGGCGTGAGGTTGGGCTGAATGTCTACTGTTGCCAGAAGGGATACTGCAACACCCAAATCCTGGTGCGCAGAATGTATTGGATGAAGCACATGGGTGACCCAAACCACTCAGGCACACACCCCCTCACCTGGCCCTCAATCAGAAGCACTCACACACACACCATGCACATGGATGACACACACATGCATGTGCACTCACCGGACAATGCCTCGTAATCTGGCAGGTCTCCAATGCCTTGGATCTGTTCCTCCGTGATGTAGGTTCCAGCAACATACTCATGTGGAGTGAGTTATATGTCCTCTGCCGGAGACCCACCTCCAGTCACTAGAGTTGCGGCATGACTTGAGGCCAGCTTTTTCTTTGCCCTGCGCTTAAGGTCATTCCGGCGCTTGTAGCAATCATTAGCTGTGCGCCTCACAAATCCAAGGGCACATATGAGTTCCACAATGGTCTGCCAGTGTGCCTGACGTTGTGCAGGTGTGGTCTTGCATCCTGCAGTAATCACCATTTCGCTGTCATGTGCGGACACATACTCCACAAGTGCATCAAGTTCGGCCTGATTGAAGCTGGGCTTCCTTGGTGGGCCGGACTGTGTAGCCGTGTCTGGGGCATCAGCCTGTACTGGACGAGCACTCTTCCTCTTCCGCTTGGAAGGTGGTGGTGATACTGAGTGTCCTACGCCGCTCTGGACACTAGGGTCAGGAGCCCCGGTGGACTGTGGACTAAGAGTGTGGGAATGAACACTCACCATGGGACTTGGTGCAGGCATTAGCTGAAGTGTGATGTAGTCAGGGGGAACGTCAGCAGGATGGACTAGGACTGACACTGTCCTGGCTGGGACACTCAGAGCTGGGGTGGATGGAGCCGCAGCTGCCCCTGCAGCCTCCCCACCCTGCCTACTCGGGGCAGCAGATGACATAGCTGCCCCTGATCCACGTGGGCTGGTGACACCAACGTACACCGTCACACTTGGCCTAGACCTGCTGACCTGGAAGTCAGCCATGGAGTCACCCAGTGCCAGGTCTGGTGCCACAATGGGCTGGTCCAACAAGGGCTGAGCAGGGATGGTGTCAGCCACGTTACCCTCAACCTGGGGGGGGCATGGGTGTCCCTGACTGGTCACCCACACATGGGGGGCTAGGGGCACCCTGCAAGTCTTGGCCACGTCCCCTACCGTATCCACCACGGCCACCTCTTGTGGCTCGCCCACCTTTGCCCCTCTTACCGCGTGCTCGCCTCCCAACCATGGCACTGATGTTGTTGTGCGTCTGGGAGTTGCAGTAAACTATTGTCCTGGGCAATTGGGGTTCAAAGGGGTAGGGTACTAGATGGAATTCGTACCCTAGTGCTCTAGCAAGGCTGTATGTGACCCCTGGGGGAAGATGAGGGGTCACGCAACGCACAGGCACCCCGAAAAAGGGAGATAATGTGCATGCAACCCCTCCTAGACCACGTGCGTGGAAAAAAAAACCTGCACTACGCTGTGGCACCCAGAAACACAAAAATTAACGTATGCGTGTCACACGCAGCCTAGACTGACCTCTGAAGGGGTAGGCAACACACGGAGAAACTGTTTAACTGTTTAAACACCACCCCAACCGTGGCCCCTTGTGACTGTCTTTTTTTAATATAATGGTTTTGTAGCTTGGGGCAAGCACAGATGTCAAATACGTGCGCGACTCACCATCTGCCAGGAATAATTGCGTAAAAAATATGCGCGTGTGCGCGTTGGCAACACCCCCGCCAAAAGAAGAATTGTACGCTGTCTGAGGAGACAGGACAACAGGAGAAGTGAACGCTGTTTGAGGAAACAGGCCCAGGAAAAAGACAAGAAGACAAAAAGCTGTCAGAGGTAACAGGGAGTACGAACTTGGAACGCCGTGAAGTAAATCGCGTGTGAACCGACAAGAAGTACAGATTTCACCCACTCGCTCTGCATGAAAAGCACGTACAAGGAAATGGCGTTCTATACGTACCTCACATGTCCAGCGTCACTTCCGCGTGTACGCGCTAAGGCCCCATCCTCCAATTACACGAGCTGACACTCTGACGTGCAGTCATTGGACATGTAACATGCACCCGTTTACAGGGAAACGCCCGCCCACGCACGTCACAGACGCGCATACGTGCTGGTGGCCTTTGGGCCAATGAATTTGCATACGTGTGCTGACGCGCTTACGCGCTAAGGCCCTTTCCTCGAATTACACGCAGACGTGCTGGATTTTCACGTGCCAAATCACTCCGTATCAAGCTGGCCACGCGTAAGCACACGGAAGACCACGCTCCTGCCCAGAAGGCCGAATTACTGCCCCCCAGAGCCCCGAGCACGCTCCCACCTGCCATCTGCTGCTGCCTGATTGCCTGCTGCCCATGTGCCCTGCCATTTGCTGCCTGCACATCAGCCAGGGGTGCTGTTGCTGTGACCACCCCTGCTGGAACCGAAGACTCCCGACTGGGATTCCATCGCTCCACAGCCCAGCCCCAGGACCCAGTTGCCCACCCACTCCTGCCTCTGGGGTTGTCATGTCGGGCACTGCAACATCTGGCACCACTGACAACCCCCGGCCAGAGAGGCAGAGGGGCACCAGTTTCACTGCCTGCCTCCTGGTGGAGCAAGTCCTGGGGCAGTATGATGCCCTCTTCGGAAGTTTGCGCGCCGACAAGGAAGGACGGACTCGGATCTGGACGGACATCGTGACTGCCATCAACGCGGAGGGGGTGGCAGTCCGACTATTCCATCATGTCAAGAAACGCTGGGAGGACTTCAGGTCCAGGACCCTCAACAATGCCCGGCACCTCTTGAAGGCAGCGGATGCTAAGGGGCGCCGGGGCCACTTGTCGGACGATCAGATGAGGGTCCTGGAACGCATATCCCCAGTGCTCCACATCCAGGTCCTTGAGAGGCAGACCCGTCTGGAGTCGAACGGTAAGTGTACATGCATCATGATTGTAAGCTGTGCGTGTGGTGATGTGCTAGTAGTGTGCAGGTTGCACATGTGTTTGTATGGGGCCAAGTATGGGTGGGGTGTACAGGGCCGTGAGGCTAACACATGCAAGGGCTGTCATGTGTGAGACACGGATGGTGCTTGTGTGTGTGGGCTTGCATGACAAATGCAGTTGTGTGGGCACACATGTTTGGAGGAATGTGTATGTAAGTAGGCATGTTCGTGATGTCACACATGGATGTTGTTTTCAGCTGAATGTATCAGCACTGTGTACATGTGCATGTGTGTGTATTTGACAAGGGTGCAACAGTGATGCAACATGGATGCATGTGACAGCGGGATGTGGAAGCTTGATTGGCAGATGTGACATGTGGTGGTGTGTGTGCATGTGTAGTGCACTCCCTGTGTTGCATGTGATGTCTGGCTCACCTTTGCCTGCTCATGCTGTTGTATGTGTATGGATGGTGCTCGCTGTTGCGATATGGCTGTGGTATGGCTCATGTGTGCAAGTTGAAATGACATGTGTGTTGGCGATTGTGATGCCATGTCTGAGGTTTGCCAATGCCACTCATGTACAGCTGTCATGTGTGTATGTGTCCATTGTACAGTGCCCTGATGCCCGTGTTTTATTTCTCACTGTCTGCAGCGTCAAGTGATGAAGAGGGCGGAGAAGGTGCTGTGGAGCACAGCGGCGGGATCGCACCGCCAGCCGGAGACGCAAGGCCCGGCTCCCCTCCCAGGTTGTGATCTCGTCGGGGAGTGAGGAGTCCGGTACCGCGTCCCAGGCCGCAGCTGCCGGGGGGGGTCCAAGAGGCGGAGGTCGGAGTTGGACTCCTCGGCAGCAGAAGGGGCAGCTGGGACCCCACAGGGCCCAACGGGGTAAGATGGCACGGAGTCATCCAGGTTGGTGGGGGGTTTGGTGGAGGAGGAGGCCGTGCAATCAACAGAGACGGGGTCTGGAGGTGGGGATTCCTCTGGTGCTAGTGGTGCAGTGCAGGACCAGGGACAGGAGGCAGCACAGGCCGCCGCGGAGGTGCCTGTGTGCAATCCTGTCCCTGATCCTGTCACTGCATCATCTTGCACCAGTAGGGATGCCTACGTCCAGACCCGATTTCAGGCAGGTGATGAGCTCACAACAACTGGCCTTCCTCTGCCTGCGGACGTGGCTATCCGGGTCCGGGTTGAGCCTGTCCTGACTGGTGTGGCGTTGCGTCAACGGGCCATGCGAGGTGGCCTGCAGTCTTTTCATGAGGAGACTGCACGTCATCTCGAATGGCTCGTTGACCACGTCGGCCTACTGGGACAGGTCACCCAGGCCGGATTCCTCCGTTTCATGGGGCTTGCTCAGACCCCCTCCTCAACTGAACCCCCTATGCGCCAGTCGTCCTCCGTGCCATCTTCCCACCCATTAGTCACCTGGGTGCCCTGTGGAGCTGTCTCTGACGGTGCGGCCAGGCTGGTGGAGGAGGCATCCCTGCCACAGTCGGGAGTCGGACGTCCAGCAGGGGTGGCCACATCAACAACTGCACCCCAGCCGGTGGAGGATGTGCAAGCAGCAGGAGCCAGGGCACGGGCACAGGGACAGCAGCAGCAACGAGGTGGTAGCCATGATGGCTCGGGGGCCTTCGACATCTGAGGGGCAGGCATCGGCCGGAGGGCAGGAGGACGCAGGACGGGAAGTGTCTTCCGTGTGGCAGCGGTTGGGCCACGCCATAGATGCGGAGCGGCAGCGGGCGGAAGAGGCACGGCTCACGATGGTCAGGGCGGAGAACTCCATGCGGAGGGCCCTGAGGCAGGCCGAGTGCCTCGAGGCAATCCGCAGGGAGTTGGAGGTGAACATGTCAACGGCCCTGCGGACCCTCGGGCCATGGAGGAGGACCGCCTCCGGGACATTGAGCAGGAGTTCGATGATGCCCTGGCCCGGAACATCCCAAAGTGAGCCGTCGGACTGGCCCACAGTGCTGGGGTGTGGGGGTGCTGGGAGACATGAGTTGGACATGAGTGGGGGCCTGGTGGAGGGTGCCCCACAGTGCTGGGGGGTGGGGGTGCAGGGGGACATGAGTGGGGGCCTGGTGGAGGGTGCCCCACAGTGCTGGGGGGTGGGGGTGCTGGGAGACATGAGTTGGACATGAGTGGGGGCCTGGTGGAGGGTGCCCCACAGTGCTGGGGGGTGGGGATGCAGAGGGACATGAGTGGGGGCCTGGTGGAGGGTGCCCCACAGTGCTGGAGGGTGGGGGTGCAGGGGCACATGAGTGGGGGCCTGGTGGAGGGTGGCCCACAGTGCTGGGGGGTGGGAGTGCAGGGGGACATGAGTGGGGGCCTGGTGGAGGGTGCCCCACAGTGCTGGGGGGTGGGGGTGCAGGGGGACATGAGTGGGGGCCTGGTGGAGGGTGCCCCTGGATGCTGGGGGGTGGGGGTGCAGGGGGACATGCGTTGGTGGGCAGTAGTGCAAGGTGATATGTGGGTTGGCTGGGGGGCATGGGCATGGTGGATGGGCTGCCTGCGGGACATGTGCAGGGTAGTCCCCTGTGCTGTGGGCCACCTGCAGGGGCCGTGGAGGTTGTCGAGTGAACAGCTGGGAGGACCCACACGGCCGATTCACTTGTAGGAATGCCCGGCACTCCCGGAATACACGTAGGCTGCTAGATTTGCATGTGGAATTTCCCTTGCACCTTGGAATACATGTACCCTGCTGAAATTGCGTGTGAAACTTCACACGCAACCCGAAATACACGCACCACGGACAATCCCGTGTGGAACTTCCCGCGCACCCCGAAATACACGTGCCCAGGGTAATCGCGTGTGGAACTTCCCACGCACCTTGGAATACACGTACCCTGCTGAATTCGCGTGTGGAACATCCCGCGCAACCCAAAATACACGTGCCCAGGGCAATCGCGTGTGGTACTTCCCGCGCACCTTGGAATACACGTATCCTGCTGAAATTGCATGTGGAACTTCCCGCGCACCCCGAAATACACGTACGCAGGGCAATCGCGTGTGGAACTTCCCGCTAACCCCATAATACACGTAACCTGCTGATATCGCATGTGGAAGTTCACGCGGACCCATAACACACGTACCCTGATGAATTCACGTGTCAGACTACACGCGCAACCCTGATATACACGTACACAGGCAAATCGCACTGCTGGGGGGTGGGGAGGGTGGTAGAAAGGAGTGGGGGCCTGGTGGAGGGTGCCCCTGGATGCTGGGGGCTGGGGGTGCTGGGAGACATGAGTGTGGGCCTGGTGGAGGGTGCCCCACAGTGCTGGGGGGTGGGGGTGTAGGGGGACATGAGTTGGACATGTGTGGGGGCCTGCTGGCAGGTGCCCCACAGTGCTGGGGGGTGAGGGTGCTGGGAGACATGCGTTGTTGATCAGTAGTGCAAGGTGTCATGTGGCTTGGCTGGGGGCATGGCCATGAGGGAGGGGCTGCCTGCAGGACATGAGCAGGGGTGCAGGGTAGTCCCCTGTGGTGTGGGCTGGCTGCAGGGGCCATGGAGGGTGTAGAGGGAACACCTGGGAGGACCCACACGGCCAATTCACGTGTAGTGCTCCCCACGCACCCCTGAAATACAGGTGCCCTGATGGAATCGCGTGTGATACTTCCCGCGCACCTCTGAAATACACGTACCCTGCTGATTTTGCGTGTGATACTTCCCGCGCACCCCTGGAATACACGTGCCCTGATGGAATCGCGTGTGTTACTTCACGCGCACCCCTGATGTATACGTACCCAGGATAATCGCGTGTGAAACTTCCCGCGAACCACTGAAATACACGTTCCCCGCTTGCCGTTTGCTGTTTGGCAGCCCTGTGAACTGGTCCAGGGTAAGCGCAGCCCTTTGCAATGAATTGGGAATTTTGATGGCTTTTCCTTGCGCAAGGGCTTTCTTGGGGGCGTAACTGGCGCTGCTGCAGGGTCACTGCGCCACGGCTGGTTTTGGAGGCTAAAATCCATGAATACGCTGTGCGATGAAATGGATTTTATTGCACGCGGCTGGCGCAGTGTATCGCATGGGGACACTGTGCGCCAGCCGCGTGCGCCACTTTTATGCGAAATTCTATGAATTACCCTGCAAATGTAGACACTTCTGAGAGCAGTGAACCTTCTGTAACAGGGAGCCAAGAACCACTTGGACAGCCACTCACAGCAAATGAGGCAGAATTAGCCATGACGGAAGTAACCACCACTATGCTTCAGTATGAGCAAAGTGCAGAAGAGTTGGCAATACTGAGATCCCAACTAAACAATAAGCAGCGTATCAATTTTCTAGAAGTAAGTGAAACCCTTGAACATGGTATACCGCACAAAAGTAAAACTTGCATCTGTGACAATTACAAACCTGTACTGCTGTATGTAAGTGGTGAAGCTGGGTCAGGTAAAACATTCTTAATAAAAATGATCAGTAAATACCTCCAACAAATTACAAACAACAACCTTTCTGCTGTTGTAACTACCCCTACAGGTTTGGCTGCATACAAGGTGGAGTCACTCTACACCGATTGCTACTCCTACAGTAGAACACCAAACCAAATTGGAGTACTTTAAACTTTCAGCAGAATCTGCTATGGAGCTACGCAGAGTTTTGAAACAAATGAAAATGCTCCTAATAGATGATGTGAGCATGGTCTCCAACCTAATGTTGGCTTTGATTCACCTCAGATTGCAAGAGGTCCTCCAAACAGACTACAAAGAACTCTTTGGAGGAAAACATGTCATTGTTTTCTGAGATCTCCTTCAATTAACACCAGTGTAAGGTGAAAACCTTAGGACACAAAGTGTGCCGTAACATTCTTGAAAGCATCGGGAATGTAAATCTCTGGCAACATTTTTAATACAGAGAACTAACTCAAAACATGCAACAGTCTGCAGACCTCACCTATGCCAACATTTAAAAAAACATATGGATTGGTGTACTATCAAAGGAGGCGCAGTCTACCGTTAATACTAGAAACATCCATTAGCTGTACTGGCGTAACACATGTGCTACTGATGTCATGGAACACTTAGCTCAGAAAAAATGTCAGCTGTATGTCCTTAGTGCCAACTCTAGCAAGCTGTGCACAATTTAATACAACAATGCTGAAAAAAGAATAACAACCACTAGTGGAAATTCATGGCACCGACAAACTGGACGTACACGGTATGACAATACCTATGTGTCAACAAGCCATTGCACGACTAAAAACCTTAGTGAACTCTATCTCCAACACAGCTGGTTTGGAGAAAATTTTAAAATTATGTGTCAACTGTAGAGTTATGCTTAAGCGTAACATTGACATAGAGCAAGGTTTACTTAATGGAGCACTTGGTACAGTTGTTGACTTCCAGACATACCCACGGGACAACAGCATTCAGTTTGTGAACATCAAGTTTGACAAGTTTGACAAACTTTCAGAAGTCAAAAATATAGGACGCACAATGGCGCGATTCCTTCTTTTCAAAGACATGTATGTACGCAGAGAACAGTTTTTTGTCACTAGCTTATGCAGTAACTATTTGTAAATCGCAAGGTCTAAACTTAGATGAAGCATTGATTGATATTGGCAGCACAGTCTTTAAAGAATGCATGAGTTGTCACGGCTACATACACTGGAAGGACTGTATCTAGTGAATTTTGATGCAACTGCAGTCAGTGTAGACATTCCTTGCATCATAGACTATGTGCACTGTACACACCCCATCTGAAAATGTACCCTATTCCTCAGAAAATGAAAGGTTTGAAAAGAAGGCTCATTCAATCAGAAGTGGTAAATGATTTGGCAACAGTACCATCAAAGAAATTGAAAGCAACTCATACTATATCAACTACCAAAAGCACACACAAAAGGCGTAAAAAAGACAAAACATACCCAACTCCACCCACAAAAAAAGGTCCTCTTCAAAGAAACCACCTACCCTTCCATCAAAGTGCTCAGACACAGAAGTACCCGGTCCATTCACATTTTTCAATACAACAGGTGTTAATTGCTATGCAAATGTAACAATGAATGTTGTATTCCAAATGCCAGCAATTGTTGAAACCATTTATTTAAATGGCGCAGACCAGTTTTGTTGCAAATGCTCGTCCTTCACAGAAATGCAGTAGGTAATCCTAACACCATTTACAGTGGGGGTCATTACGAGTTTGGAGGTAGCCATGGTGCAAATAGCACAATGGCTGAATCCAAACCCGTGTCCGGGTTCACTGAATGGGGACTTACCGGGTCATTCCAACCTTGGAGGACCCGGTAAGTCCCCATTCAGAAAACCATTCCCCATTCCCATTCGAGCCCCCATAGGGCTCAATGGGAATGGGGAAGGAGCTAATAACGGGCCCGTTATTAGCTCCATGGTCCCTTAACAGGTCCCACTAAGACAGGCTGGTAAAACCAGCCGGTCCTGGTAAAACCAGCCGGTCCTGGGACCAGATAAGGGACCTCGTAATAGGGCGGTAGGGGGTAACCAGCACCGGCATCCTTACCGATGCCGTTAACCCCCTACCCCCAGGGTCGTAATGATCCCCAGTGTCTCAGCAATAAAGCAAGAATTGGACTACAGTGCTGGAATGGTGAAATTCACTTTAAACCGACATAAAGAGCCACAGGAATTTCTAATGTACTTACTACAAATACTGGAAAGGAAAAACATACTCAGAAATGAAATCTTTCACATTTCCTACACGTGGAAACACATACATGCAGTCTGTGCAACCATGTCATTCAGGAACAAGTCCCCAACGAATGCTTTGTGTATGTAGCAATACCTAACTGTGACTCCATTCCATTTCAGCAACTGGTGAAAAATGCAAACCATAGCATATGGTGTATGTCATGCAATTCTGATAATAGTTTGATGCTACATATACACTCACGTAGTCAATATGTAATATTAATTCTCCTAAAATACAATGCCGATGGAACCAAAAATAACTGCAAACTTATTGCCTTCACACACATACAGGTATCACTTGGCATTAAGTATGCAAATATTGGTATTAAACTTCTCTACTATTTCCACAGTCCAATGTGTGCACTTATTTCTGCAATACACATAGCAATGCCACCATTTGCAATACACACCTACATTACACTACGCAGCTTGTACCTACGCCCTACACACTTCACTGCAACCAGTACAGTGTAGGGGCTCCAGCCATGCACTCAATATTGTACACCCTCCCCACAATTGCCGCCATTTTCAAAAAAAGGTATCCAACACATATGTTACTGCAGCACATGGTTCATAGCTCGACAGCCATATTGCGAATACTGCGTTACTACTTAACTTTTTAAACTTCTTTTTCCCTTTCTTATTGTATAAAGGAAACACCATTTGAACACCATAACCCCCTTAAAATGTTAGAACACCATACACAGTAATTCCTTTTCTTTGCTGAACGGTAGCCCTATACATGTTCATGCGGCAAGACACTAAACTGCGTGCGATGGGCCACCCACCCACGTATGCTGAGGCAGCAAACACACAGTCTGCCATCGTCCACCATTGGCTCATAACACTCTGCACATATAAACGTTCCTTGGGTACTGCAGAAGCACATTTTGTGTATGTTGCCATCTGTGCATTCAAGGCAGCATGTGTACGGCACCATCCTCTCTATTTATACGTCATACTACCTTCACCGTAATGACACTACCAACATTCGGAAATGTATGCTACAATCGAAACACATCGCCGGCTGATTCCTTTTTTTTCCAGCATCATCTACAGAAAGCGAAACCTAACATACCTCTCCTTGACCAGGACACACGCTCATTGTAAAACAGCCTTGAGGGGGGAGCATGTTTAGCTCCAGGGTCAGACATTGTATAGAAGTGTAGCAAAAAAGGATACATAACTTACACTGGAGTTGCTCTACCCATGTGCCCCAAAGGTAGTCTGCAACGATTCCATACGCCATATGATGCAATTCCTCGGCCACCCAATGCAAGCATGGAATTTGCCAAAGTTATGTAAGTACAACATTACATCACATGTGTATTACGAATAAAATGTATTAAGCTGCAGTTCTGTATGCATATTTATAAATGTACTGTTCCACACACTTTCTCTCTCTACATTGTACAGAGCTTTGTGACGGCAGTAAGGACGCGCCATTACAGTGCCATGTCTCCACCATTCCCTGTACATTACAACTGTGATTGTACTTCCTTTTGTTGGCATTCTTCTCCACCCCCTGCAAATCCAGATATAAACGACAAGATGAAAAGGGGAATCATTTCGTGTACTAAACTAGCACACGTTCTGCTCACACATGCAGTGCTACATTCCCTGTTTTACCCTTACTATGCCCTTTCACACAATTACCAGTTCTACACACCCTCAGTGTTTTTAAAATAATAACGTCCACAGGTGCACGCAGCAGTCAACCGGCACACAAACATCGACAGCTCACATTTCATTGATGCATTTTTTAGCAAACCAACTACATGCATGCTCCAGCAATCCGAGGTCACCCCAATGAGAGTTGTTGTTTTATTAACTTCTTTGCACACACACAGAGACATTGTACCGTGGGTCGAACAACACTCGATACCACTGTCATGTTTTGTAAAAAAAGGAAAACATGAAAACAGCGTCTAGTGGCAACGTTTCAAAGCCATTTTGCTTCTGTGCAGCCCAACAATCACAGTATCAGCAACAAAACAGAGAGCAAGGCAGTGGTCACTAACACACAGTACATGGTCATGAGTCAGCCAGCTATTACGAGATCCTTCCCTCAAACTCTTGTCCTGTACGCTGCCACTAATACCGGCTACTTACATCTACTCTTATTCCTCTTTCTTCTCAGATATCTTGCACCTTACTGCCCGTGCCAAACCTTCCACATTCCAATAGACGGGTGGTGGACCAAGCATTGGAAGATTACCATAAGCGATTTCTTTTCCGTCGTTATTATCTGGGTCGACCAATATGGGCTTCTATGTCCATTTGCGGTTCCGGCAATACGAACCAACCTGCAAATCTTTTTGCTGCAAGGCATCCCAGAAGCAACAGCTGCTACCTTGTCTACCTTTCAAAGAAAATATGTTGTTCCACATGGCCCACCAAGCACCACTAAGTACTCCTTTTCCCACTTTGCTAGATGGGAACAGAAGTACAGAGGTGCACACACAGCATTGCTCTCTGGATTTTGTTTGCAAAATAAAAGAGCGGTGAATGCAGCCAACTTACACGTTCTCGTTAACATTTTTTAGCAAAATAAAGCACTTGCAACAATTCACTGTGGTGTTGGTAAACTATGGGAATATTCTGGAACTGTATGCTCTGTGTGCGCATGTCTGCTTTTGCTTTTGTTTATGTTGTTCCTTTCCGGAGCTAGGTGCTCACATGACAGAGTGCGCTACGCTTGGCACGCACATAAAGAAAATATCTGGAGGGCACGCCATGAGGAACGACTCTCCACAAGTAAAGTTACTTACGCCAGTGACTGCTGCAATGGTGTATGCCGCACACACATATAGGTAATGGAAGCGATGCACACATTACAATTGCACACAGTAGAAGCGCCAACCGCGTTCGTTGGCCATCTCAACAAGTATGCAAAACAAAGCTACCAGTCAGATGGCCTGCCGTCCTGTATATGGCTGGACTGAGCGGCGTTGATGAGGTTGTCAGCTACGAATGTATGTGGGTTGGTCTGTACATTATCCATACTTTACACATGTAATGCTTAGTTACTCGAGTCATCTCGCAATATCTTCCTTCACTCTCAAAGCACAGGGTATTATGAGGGGCACACCGTACAAAACATAAATGGTGGCATCTCAGTCCGTGAATGGCAACAAGGCCAATGACGTACACCATAAGCAAGTGCAGGCACTTCACGCCACCTCTAGTGGTGTACCAACTGCAAAATGTCCTCCACAACCATTCTGTAATGGTGAGCACCCACAGGAGACATACATATTTCCAAGAGTGTATGCTGCAGTTACATATCAGTATAAGAACGGACCCAAAGAAGGCAACATTCTGAAACCTACCTCCAACCAGTCTCCAGACTGTTAGGTCAAAGGGCCGTAGCCATACATACACCGCAGTAGGGGCTTGCCACTCCCAACACAACATTGTACACCGATTACAGAAATCCTGATATAATCTGCAATACTCTCGCCATTCCCAATGGGCTCTGAAGATAGTCGTCTGTGCAGATACCCGACAATGAAATATATGTCAGTAGCTGCGTACATGGGCCATGTCGAAAAAGTTATGCAGTAAAAAAATCCTTTCATGTCCCAATTTCTTCCCTCCCTCAAGCAAGGCTCTGTTCACGGCCACACCATTCCAAATGCAAATGGTGTCTTATCTCACCAATGCTGCTGTAGGGACTATAACATGTCCTCCACAATGATTCTACAAAGGCGCATACCTTAGGACACTTACGTATTTAAAAGTCGATGGTATTTCACAAGTTATGGTTATAATAACTTATGCAAATGACCTAAGGTAAGGGAATGCACTCTTTGTACATATGTGTGCAATCCACATACCAATATCACAGTACTCCCATACATGGCAGCATTGCGTTGCGGGTTTGTGCCCAACAGCCTAGTTCTTCACCACACCCACTACAAGGCAATACAGCCATGCATGGTAACATGTGGCCACGTACCTTTCCTGCCTACATGTACGTATGGGAACATTAAGGAACCCAACCAAGGCAACATTCTGAAACCTACTTCCAACCAGTGGCTAGACTGTTAGGTTCAAGGGCCCCATCCATGCACAGAAGCCAGTAGGGGTTTTGTAGGCACAACACAACATAGCACACCGACTGCAAATATCCTCATATTGTTTGCAAAGCACTCCCCATGCCCAATGGAGTCTGCCTGCACTCACTAAAAAAGGATAGTCACCTCTACAGCCGCCCACCAATGAAGTATATGTGAGTACCTGCGTAAAAGGTCCATATCGCAAACCTGTTATGGTAATAAATTCCTTCCATGTGTCAATGTGTGACTGCCCTCCCTGATCCAAGACTGTGGCCAGGCCCTAGCCTCTTGGGTACATGCGGAGGCCTATGGCCTTCGCCCATGCACCCAAGAGCCTAGTCCTTCAACACACCCACTAGAAAGCAATAGAGCCATGCATGCTACATGTGGCCACATAGCTTTCCTGACTACCGGTACGTATGGGTACACTAACGGACTCAAACAAGGCTACATTCTCCAACCTACTTCCAAACAGTAGCCAGACTGTTAGGTGCTAGAGCCCTAGCCATGCACACAAGCCAGTACGCTTTTGCAGGCAC
Source organism: Ambystoma mexicanum (assembly GCF_040938575.1). NCBI lineage: Eukaryota > Metazoa > Chordata > Amphibia > Caudata > Ambystomatidae > Ambystoma > Ambystoma mexicanum. The sequence continues at coordinate 236,740,562 of NC_090934.1, forward strand.
AACACAGCATAATACACTGACTGCAAATACCCTCATATTGCCTCCAATGCACTACCCATCCCCAATGGAGTCTGCCTGCACTCACCAAAAAATGATAGTCACCTGTGCAGCTACCCCCCAATGAAGTATAAGTGAGTAGCTGCGTAAAAGGTCCATAGCCCAAAACTGTGATTGTAAAAAATCCTTCCATGTATCAATGTCTTACTGCCCTCCCTGAAGCAAGGCTGTGGCCAAGCCCTAGCCTCTTGGGTACGGCCTCTGCCAATGCACCCAAAAGCCTAGGCCTTGCCCACTACCACTCCAAGGCAATGGAGGCATGCATGGGAACATGGTGCCCCACACCATACTTGACACACGTACCACAACCACCGACAACCCTACCTACCGCCACAACACAATGGTAACCCACAATGTCAACATAACCACCGGTACCCCTAGCCAACAGCGGGATGTCAGAAGGTATGGGTATAATAACTTATGCAAATGAAGAAAGGCAAAGGGAATGCACTCTTTGTACATATGTGTGCAATGCACACTCCATTATCACAGTGGCTCCATACATGCCTGCATTGCGTTTCAGGTGTGGTGCCGAAGACCTACGCTCTTGGGTACAAAGAGAGCCTAGTCCTGGTATACACCCTCTGGAAGGCAATAGAGGGATACATGGGAACATGTGGCCACAGAGCTTTCCTGACTACAGGTACGTATGGGTACACTAACGGACCCAAACAAGGCAACATTCTGACACCTACTTCCAACCATTGGCCACACTGTTATGTCCAAGGGGGCAGTAGGGGCTTTGCGGGCACAACACAACATAGTACACCGACTGCAAATATCCTTATAGTGTCTCCAATGCACTGCCCATCCCCACTGCAGTCTGCCTGCACTGACCAAAATATGATAGTCGCCTGTGCAGCTACCCGCCAATAAAGCATATAAGAGTAGCTGTGTGCATGGTCCATATAGCAAAACGCTGATGGTAACAATCCCTCCCATGTAGCAATGTCACCCATTGTCAATTTTTTCCCATCATCTTCAATCCAGTCCCCATTTCCAAGGCAGCCTCCACGCTGTCGCCACAGAAAGTACTCGCCTGATGACCTACCCGCAAATTGCCTCACTGCTCTCCCATGCATGGAGGCATTGCACTGCGGGGACACTGCCCAAAACCTAGGCTCTTAGGTACAAGGCGAGGCCTACGGACTCTGCCCATGCACACAAAAGCCTACGCCTTATCCACAACCACTACACGGCAAGGCACACAAGCATGGGAACATTTTGCCACAAACCCACCACCATAAAACAATGCAAACGCACAAAGTTTCCCAAAAACATTGACGCACAGCACGCTTCCCTCCAGCCAACCACCGGCTGCGTCCAATGTTCGCTAACATCACGGCGTACTGCAAGCCAATGAGACTTCGATCATCCACGGAGTGAACAGGGAAATGGGTCTGTGGAGCAGACCCAGATATCCCTAATTTTTTGGGATGTACATTTCAGTTCTTTGCAACGAAAGAACTGGTCGGATTTCCACCAAACGCACAAAAAGCACGCTTTCTGACCCAAGCCCCTGCCGCAAATTTGGTGAAAATACATCCAGCCGTTCAGCCTGTAGCCGTGCGCAAAGTTTTCCCCATGGGAAAAATAATAATTTTGGGACCCCCTATAACTTTGCCCCCTTTGCACAAAACCTCACGCAACTTGGCGACTCAGAGCTGGCCATACTCTTCTTTTGCAAAGTTTGGTGTTGATTCCTCCAGGGGGAGCAAAGTTATAAGCCGCCAAAAAAGTGCTCTTCCTATAAGTTTATCAACTTAACCATAACTGCACGCCCGCTACCGTGGTCGCGGTCATTGTGTGGTGGTCGCCGCCCCATAATGAAGTATCAAGATACATAGGAAACACGAAAATCGAATTGCTAATAACTTTTGACTTGCCTGGCAGATATGGCTGATATTTTGCAAGCAAACAGTTTATCACGGTGATCCCTAACTCCCCAACCCCCTGCCCCCAGATTTTGGGAAAGATTTGTTAAGAGATTAAAACGTTGTTATGGCTGTTTCTGGCCTGCGCAGCACACAACTAAAACTGCTGAATGGAATTGGACTAGGTACAAAACAACTTGGACACAAAAAGTTGATTCGATTTACTGGAGGGGTTTGGGGTTATTTCGTTTAGTAGTTGTTAAAATATTTGACAGAGAAGCCCCTTCTCCAAAAAATATAGCTATATCTCCCATGGTGCTTAGCAGCAGAGAGGATTTTCAAAAATGAAAAATCCACCACAATTTTATTTTTTGTTCAATGCGAAAGATATTCCTGAATATTTTTGAAATATTCGGGGTTATCCAAAAACGAAAAGTGGAAAAAATCCCTTTTGGAGGTGTAGACCCTTAATGAATTACAGGAAAAATAAAGGAGCACACAGGGTGCAAGAAAACACAGTTTTAATGCAAAATAACGAAAAATAAAGACGACTGGGAGTTCAGTCTCATAGGACAGTAAGAGTCAAAGACTCTCAACAAACCCACATTAAGTTACAGTATTCGAAGACAAAAACCACAATACAAAATATCAGGTGTTTTGTAATCTTTACAGCATTATTGGCTTCTACCTTTATGAGTACCTAAACACAACATATGTAAAGACTTTCCATTGGTTTGTGCGATTCTGATGATGTAGTGAGAGCATCCCCCTGCAGACGCCTATATTGCACGATTAGCGGAAAAGTGACCCTATCCCCCTGACCCCCCCGGGAAACAGACTCGAGACAACGGCCTTCTCTCCCATGGGAACCATCAGGTTGGCAGTGCTTAATTTGTAAAATAATATATGCCAGGGCCCAAATATTTTCGAGCACATCTAGGACACATCAGGGCTGGCAAATCCCTGCTCACTGGTGCCACCATCCATGGCAGTGCCCCAAAGTGTCAGCATATTTAGGGTATAACCTGCAACTCCTACCGGCTTTTGCGGTTGATGGATGCACTACCCATAGCAGATGTGCAATTTATAAATCCCAATTGACATAAAACAGAAAATACTAGTTAAAGGCAAATGTTTGACCGAATCTTTAAACACATCATTGTTAACATTTTGTTTGGATTCAATAGGTGAAACATGTTCACCATCTATCCACAGAAAACAGAGCAAACATGCTTTCCTCTTGTGGTAAATTAATTGACAAATGCAGGGAAAATAATTCCTGAACGGATGAACTTGCCTATCAAACACTGCAAAATCGTTGCATATACTTTGGCACTCATAGCAGACACTCTTCTTAGGCAGTGGCCTTTTCCCTCGCTTTGCCCCTGTGTTAGTACTGCTGGCTGGTGACTGTCGTTTTATTGTCAACCCACACTACAGTAGCAGAGCTGCACCACTGTCATGCAGCCTGACTGGAGCACCAACCATTGTCACCTTCCTACTCATTATTATCCATGAAAACGAGCACTGTCCTGCCCATCTCGGTCATTAGGTTCAGGAATAACAATACACTAGGATGAAGAGACTGTGCTCCGTGCACACTGGTGTTCCTTGTTGTGAGACAACTACTGAATGAGAGTTAAAATAATAGTTTCTGAAAAACCTCATCATAATCAGACTGAATCTGGGAAAATAAGTGCCAGGGCTCAGAAATAAGTGCCTTGGTAAGTAGGGGAACTCATGAAAGGTGTAATTGAGGCCCCAATCTTGGGGAAGTCATTCTTCCTATTTATGTGTGTTTGTGTGCAATTCTTCCCTGCGCCCCGCAGTACTGGGTGCAGCAAAGCTCCAGTCAGGCCCAGTGCTCCGGCACCATCTCTACACAAGATCATTGTTCACACTGGATGGATGTCCTTCAGTAGCACCTGCAATCGTCTGCTCTGCGCCAAGGGCAGTAACCATTACTTTGTATGAGGCTCAAATGTCTGGTCACAGCTTCATGAAGGGAACAGTCCAGGTCACATTTATTGAGACAATTGCTAATGCATGTTTTGCCCCTCCACTATGGGCTCTGACATTGAGGTTTTCTCTGAAAGGAGGCAGGACTGCAGTTTGATTCTAGCAAATGACAGAACGTTCAGGAAAGGGCCTAGTCAGTGCCTTGAAATACCAAAACCTATTACTTCAACGTTAGTAACTACTTCCAAAGCAGCAATCTGCAGACCCTGCCATTTCAGTGTTAGAAAGTAGGCCCAATGCAACTGAGTGGCAGACTGGACTGTACTAAGGCTGACAAAATGGCCTAGCCTTGGTCAGCTACTTATGTTGTGCTGAGTTATGTTATGGTATGATGATTCATAGCTCCTCATGGGGAAGAAATCCTCGGAGTTTATAATTTCTACCAAGTTTGGTGCGTTGATAGTGCATATTTATCTCTACAGATGAGGAAAAAGGAGGAATTTACATCAGGTTAGAGGTGGGGAGGGGGAAAGCGGACACCATGTGAAATTGGGGAGTTGGGGCGGGGGAAAAAGACATGGCCATGGCCACCTAGTGGGTCCAAAAGAAACATATTGGGTGCATGGTTAGTGCACCATAAAAGAAACGATGGCATAATAAAACCCTTGAAAGTCACTGAAAAGATCTTTGTTTAGGTGCAGTTAAGTTGTGCAGATTTAACACACAAAAAAACCTTGAAATTCAGCAGATGTGGAAAGTCATGGCCAGCTTAACTCGGCGCATTCCCGTTGCAAAGAAAATGACATACAAAATGGCATTATGGGGGACAGCATTATGGGGGACATCAACGGGAGCAGGCTGAGTTAAACTGATCTTGACTTCCCACATCGGCTGAATTTGAAGGATTTTGTTGCGTTAAATCTGTGCAACTTAATTGCACCTTAACTAAGGTTTTTTCAGTGAATATAAATATCTATATATACAGGTAACCACTCAATAAACACACACTACATTAAGTTTTAAAAGTATTTTTGTGTTTTGTTTTGTTATATATATGAATTCGGAAGTGCTGTGCCTTGTCAAGCATCAGTGGGATATTTTCAAGGAGTGATGTCATGTACATGACCAAAGGGGGTCATCGTTTCTGGATACTGGATTAGTTCAGTTAGTGACTGGCTTTTGGTTTACCATCCATTATGTGCCGAGGCACGCTCAGTGGCATAGCCAGTTTGTTTAACAAGTGGGACCTGAAGTGGATGTAGCTTAACCACCTGAAGAGAAGCCCGCAGTGGGAACGTGGTGTATACTCCTCTGAAACCCCCAGACATATTTGCTGGAAATTTGTGCATTTTAACTGCAAATTTTAGCTAAGCCAATGGATAATAATTGTCTGAATTGTGTAGATCTAATAAGAGGAGTGAACAGATTTAAAGCTACACAAAGCATATTTCCATAACATTATATGTCTTGTAATTAGACAATTTCCTCTTTAAATAGGACTGTGAATCTTTGCTTTTCTTGGGTAAATAGATGGAAACAGAATTAGACATGGAAAAAGCGACCAAGCATGGGCTAGGGAGCTGGGGGAGGGTTTCAACCCCTGAGATATTTTTTTTAGTAATGGGTTAAAATGGTGTATTTTACATCACACTTTCTGTTAATAATTGGATATAAAGCAACACAGTTTACAGTCTGTTTTGTAGGATAGGTCCATTAGATGCCATCACCAACAGTGCTCAGGAGCATTTTCCTATGGATTTTCATGGTACTGTGGCCCACTATATTCCAGTATTCTACCAGTGTAAAAAAAGATTTCCTTTTGACTGTACAATATATACGGGTATCCCAAAGTAAGAACATACTCCTGTTGGCTCTGCCCTTAAAGCCTGTAAGAAAACACACCCTTGCTGGCTGCACAGATATACCCATCCCTCCATTTAAGAACACACATAATGTTGACATTGCCCTTAATGCCAGTAAAATAGCCATGCCACAGTAAGAAATCATGTCATTGCTGGCTGCACAAATGTCTCCACCCAGTGCCAGTAAAACATTCCATACAATAAACTGGGGAGGTGGGCACCACCTGTATAATTTCAAACAAACTTCAAAGGTCATTCTGTAGCATATGGACTAGGTAGCAGTTATTATCACACAACAGTAGCAAATCTACATATACACACAAATGGACCACAGGAATTCCCAGGGTGCTGCCTTATCCTTACAAACAAGTGTTGCTGAAAAGTTGAATATCTCTTAATCATTCATTTAAAAAGAAAACATTCAAGAAGCTTCTTCTAACAACTCATATGAAGCATAATTCTATAGATAAGAAGTCTTTAAATGTGAAGACTGGCATGGAATGGACATCCAATGCATTTTGGACTATGCAGAGTACTTTATCACGGTCCTTATGACAAAATAACCCTAAGAATTATTTACCAGGAAATGTTAAAACAGAAGAAAGACAGGTCAGAGAAATGACATCCAAAGAAAATACATAATCACAAAAAGTAAACAGCACGGAGACAGGCATACAAAAAAAGGAGAAATTAAAAAACAGAGTGTTCATCGAATAAGAACACTCATATATTTATATCATTCTATTCATTATTTAATGTGTTCTGTACCTTCTTATATAAAAAGGGTCACAGATCTTTATATATGAGAAAAATGTCTGTAATGAAGATGGTATACGCTCGAATCACTTAATACATAATGCCTACTGGGCGTGGTGCCCATTTAATTTTCCACAACACTCATTCCAACATCACATTATTCGTAACCATGAACCATAGATACTCAGTCTGACAGCCTTAGGATTTAGATGGGAGCGTAAAGGGGCCGGACCTCATGCACTCAAAGTGTTTCCTCTCCCTAAAACTGGTGGCCTTGCAAAGTTTTGGAAGAGGAGGGTGATTCCAGTGCATAAGGGGATTTGTGCCAAACATCCCAGTGCCCTCTCTTGTAATAAAGAAATGATCATCAATGGTAAAATATAATTTGTTTTTCCTATGAGTGGTTTAAAATACTACTTTCCTGCAAGCCTTGATCTCAGTTATTCTCCTATTTCCATGAGTAGACCTTCTTAAAAGAAATATGTACATCCTAATGAAATTCATCATTGAGGCTCCTAATGTTTGCTAACAATTTAGGATTCATTTGACATTTTAGCAGCGCATTCATTTCACAAATATTTTACCTGAAAATGGTGGCCTTTAGTTGTGGCTATTGGTAAGAAGTAGAAAGGATATTTATTACATTCAGCAGAATGCCAAATTCAAGAACTTAATTTTCAGTATCAACTAAGAGACACATCTAAAGAAGAAATCAATATTTGTGCCACAGGTGCTAAAGGAGAACTACTTACATCTCTTTCTTGATGCATTGATTACATACCTACATTCCCAAGACCTTAGAAATAGAACAACATCCAGGGTGATCTATATGCCCATGCAGTCCAAACTACTAAGGGCCCGATTCATGGAATTATTTGTGTGGAAAATACTGGATTTGCGCAACAAAATGCATGCGAAATCCCGTCCGTTGATTCATGGAATTGACGTCGCAAGATATTTTGCCGACTCGCGTGGATTACAAGCATGCTCCGCGTGTCTCTGTGAGTGGCTGAGTGCCTTGTGCGCGAGACCACAGAGGGCATGGGCGAGGCCTATGTAGAGGGTGGATTTATGGGCAGAACACGGAAAATGGGGAACAACAAGCCAACAATTGGACGTTACGAGGGACTGCACGCAGGCAGTTCATGGCACGCCCACAAGTATGCTCGACAAAGAGTATTCATGAACGTGAACATGCAACCTCTCGCATGCGTAATGGTATTTAGGGGTGCGTGCACACAGACGACGGGGTTCCGATCGTAGTCAGGGCTGTGCATACGCTGAATAGCTGAATAGCGGGGTGCAGGAATGGATTACGGGGTCTGCATGCAGATATTTCTGAGTTGTAACTGAGTTACGATAAATCGTACACATGTTGTTGGGGTGCTGGTGAAAGTTGTGGGGGACCCTATGCGTTGTCCCCGAGGTGCAGGCCTGCTTACGGGGTACTCCACGTACTGTATGCAGGGTGAATGTATGCGCATCTGGGGAGCATGCAAATGTAGCTATTTCTGGCTGTTATGACTTCGCATTTCGGCCACGATTTGCAAGTAGGGTTCATTTGCGTGAGGGATTCCATGGATACGCAGAGCATGCAGTGTAAATTCTGCGCGCTGGCTCACACAGGGTCATTCTCTGTGCTGGAATTGTGGGATTCATGCATACTTTTCCATGAATCGGGCCACAAGTGGCAGTTCACTAACTTGTTTTGCCGCAAGTGTTGAGATGCACAGACATTTCATCACTTTTGCCAAAAAAAGCTGCGCCCTATTCTCAAAGGGTGTTTGAATGTGTGCATCATAGATGCTCACACACATTCAGATGCCCTTTCCCATAAATACCGGTCAAGTGGCACAGTGAGTAGAGCACTCGCTTTGACATACGTGCAGAGCTTGCTAACGCAGGTTCGAATCCCGGTGGGGCCAAACTCAGCCTTTCATCCTTCCAAGGTCGAGACCTGAGGGTTCGTAGCGCCATATGAATGCCAAATTATTATTATAAGGGGCATTTTTGCACATTTTAATTTGCATCCCGAATTCTCGAATGGGATGCACTTTGGAATGTGCAGAAATGAGAGACATTGCCCTGCGTATTTTAGGAACAGAGTCATTTCTGACCCTTTCATGCATTTGTAGTGTGGGCTATTAAAGCCCAAACTATTGCATTCATGTATAGAATCAAGTGCACATAGGGAGGAGGAATGGCATATGAGAGGGGTAAAGACGAAATTACATTTGAAGAAGGATGCACTGTTGTTTGGTTATGAGCCCACCCATTCCTTGTCCATAGCCATGCTAATCCCACCCCTTCCAGCCTTTCCCCTCCCAAAAGTATTCCAAATGGGAACTCTTTGAGCTCTTGCTCTTCCGTGCGGGCGGCCATGTTGGATGAAGTTGACACATGTACATGGCATGCTAACTACTGTGCAGCCATTAGATAGTGCACATACAATTTTCTGTTTATTTACTATAACATGATACTTTGCTTCATGTAAAAGGCTTTATGAATGCGTTTTTAAACCACATTTTTTTTAATTGTTTGTGCTGTGGGCTTTCGGGTTTTTACTTATTTGCAGTTCATCTGTGTTTCTCATTTATTTAGCCCACACACCTCGTTTAAAGGGCTGGGCTTTCTTTCTCGGCTTTTTTTTCCCCAGAGACGGGCATTGGGTTTTTCTTTCAGAGTGACAGCAGCAGTGTGAGTATTTCTATCCCCCCAAATAGTAGTTTAAATGCTTGTACTTTTCTGTTTACATAACACAATGACCGTCATTGTGAAATGCACTCCTCACAGGCCATGCGTGGGTGCTAGGAGCATTAATGTATACAAGGGAGAGGCTAGCGGAACATTTGTGCTGCTGCATGCCAAAAGAAATGGTAAGGTCACCTTAGAGGATAAGGTGAGCTGTGCATTTCTTAAAGTGACGCAAGCACGAAAAAGCGTCCTCGCTCCACTTTAGGAGAATCTGTCCCCCAAAAGGCCCCCGATTTAGCAAAGGGCTCAATAGCATTTGCCAATATATTCTCTGCTAAGCATGTGCCCCCAGCACTGCAAAGCGAACAGCAAATAAAGGGATTTACTAAATGTATGTAGTGGTCTTTGGGAACTGTGCGTTGCGCAAGGCTTCAATGCTGTAAACCGGCTCTGTCAGGATTTTGAAGGTGACGAACGGGAGCGAAGAGAATGGAGGAGGCACCCCGATAACCGGGGCAGGGGCCTTCCTCCTTTCCGCTCTCTCGTCCCTCCCCCCACAGGGGCAGGGGAGAGGGTGGCAAGGCCAACAAAGGAAAGGGCGCCAAAAGCCCTCGGAAGCCCCCGAAGGGCAACAAAAGAAGGGGGAGGAGCTTGGGATACATAAGCGGCGGGTGCCCGGCACAGGAGCACTTGCAGCTCTTCCAGCAGCCGGGCACCCGCCAAATTCGGAGGATTTCGTTTTTTGCAGTGGATTTCGGCACCGGGACCTTGTGAGAGTACACGGCGGGACGAGCTTACGGAGGAACTGCCTGGACGATGCACGCTGCATAGGAGACATGATCAAGGAAGTAAACCCCGGGCAGCGGCGGAGTCATCGACGACGGCGGAAGGAGGGGCGAACGTGCGAGGGGGGAGGAGCTTGGGATACATAAGCGGCGGGCGCCCGGCGCAGGAGCACTTGCAGCTCTTCCAGCAGCCGGGCGCCCGCCAAATTCGGAGGATTTCGTTTTTTGCAGTAGGATTTCGTTTTGCAGTGGATTTCGGCACCGGGACCCTGTGAGAGTACACGGCGGGACGAGCTCACAGAGGAACTGCCTGGACGCTGCACGCTGCTAAGGAGACGCGATCAAGGAAGTAAACCCCGGGCAGCGGCGGAGTCATCGACGACGGCGGAAGGAGGGGCGAACGTGCGAGGGGGGAGGAGCTTGGGATACATAAGCGGCGGGCGCCCGGCGCAGGAGCACTTGCAGCTCTTCCAGCAGCCGGGCGCCCGCCAAATTCGGAGGATTTCATTTTTTTTGCAGTAGGATTTCGTTTTGCAGTGGATTTCGGCGCCGGGACCCTGTGAGAGTACACGGCGGGACGAGCTCACGGAGGAACTGCCTGGACGCTGCACGCTGCTAAGGAGACGCGATCAAGGAAGTAAACCCCGGGCAGCGGCGGAGTCATCGACGACGGCGGAAGGAGGGGCGAACATGCGAGGGGAAGGGAAGATCCCCAACGCGAGTGTCCAGCTCCGACGCCATCCAGAGGCAGGGGAAGCCATCAAGCCTTGTGGATAGCCCATCCTCTCCCCGCTCTCACGCAGAGAGTAGGCGTCGAGTCTCAGCGGTGCACTCCTCCCCTGGGCCTCCCTTCCCTCGGCGCTCCTCTCCACCTGCAGTGCAGGGTTGGCCGTGGCGCTCTCCCGCTCCCCATGCATAAGAAGGGGATTGATTGTTGCCGCACGGAACGCTGTGCTGTCTGGGTGGCAGGGCTTCTTTCACGGACGGTGGGCAAGCCTTTTCAAGAGCACCAAAGGCTCTCAACAGGAACGCCTTCCCGAAACTTGCAAACGCTTTCAGGAGTGGAAGGAGGTGACGGCGGGGGGCGAATTTCAGTGCCAGTGCAACAAAGGGAGGGCACAGCGGGCTGCGAAGCAACGGCTGTGCTGCATTCCGCTTTTCTAAAGTTAATCAAGGGCAGTGTTAAAGAAGGAAATGGGCATACATGGAAAAAGCCACAAGGACCAACAGAGGGACGACCTGGAGGCAATTTTGGCAATGGCAAGCAGCAGATGGCAACACAAGTGGGGACTGAGGTTGCGGGGCGCAGCCAGAGGTCCGATTCGTCGCTGTTGTTTCCACCAACGCCAGTGGAAGAATCATGGGTAAAAGTGCACTCGCAGGAAAGAGATGAGCAGGACATTGGGGAGCTCGAGGAAGAGCCGGTTGGCAAAAGGAAGAGAGTGATGACCAAGAGAGCAAAGGACAGCCAGCAGCAGGCGGCGGCGGCTCGGAAACGGAAGACCAACCCTAAGGGAAAAGGGAGGGCGCAGGAGGTTGAAGCCACAACGGCACCTGTTCCTGCTGAGGCTCCAAGGCCAATGGGAGGGCCTCGCGGCGCACCTGTAGCCACACCGGCGGTAGCAGCTGAGGGTCCAACCACCTTGGAGATGGTGAAAGGTATGTTCAGGGAATGTATGGAAGCATGGGGGACTGGTGTAAATGGACAGATACCTTTTAATAATAATAATGCCTTGAACCTAGTGGGGAAAGGGGCTCAAGGGGGAAGTGTGGGCTTGGTGCAAGGGGGTTTAGGGGGGAGCCAGCCCGTGGTAGGCGTGAGTCAGCCTGTAGTGGGGGTGAACCCGGTGCAGATGGCAGCACAGGGAGCAAGCGCCGCCTATACGCTCCAAATAGGGGGAACACCTTGGTGGGGTGCACAGGCTCCCCCACAGGTACAAGGGCATGAGCCGGCTAACAGTAACACAATATATGGGAGGCCCATGCCGGGGTTTGCGCCAGCCAGAGTGGCGATTAATGCATTGGCATGGCACATCCCGCTGGCTAATAAAGAGCGGGTATGGAGGAAGGAGTTCATGGATATTATGGAGATGTTGGTGATGGTCCCTTCCGGAAAGGGTTTCAGTGAGCCAACCGAAAGGGAAAAAGAGAAGAAGGAGAGGTAGAGGCCTAAAATAGAGCTCAATATCCATACCTGGTTGAGGGCATTCCGGGTGTATGCCACTATCATGTTAGAAACATTCCCACAAGATGGCGTGGCTTTGATAGCGTACGAACAGTATATTCATGAGCAGTATTTGAAGCTTGGGGGAGATGCATGAATCAATTATGATAGGGGTTTTAGACTCAAAATGCAGGTTTGGCCAGCAATGACCTGGGATGAAGTGGATGTGGGAGGATACATAGACACAAAAATGGTCCCATCCAGGCCAGTGGATGAGACTGTTCCAAGCGAGAGAGCAACACAGGGCAAGGGCAGGGGGTCCTACTCAAGGGGGAGGGGGTCCTTTCGGGGGAACTCTTCCTGGAATAACCGTTCCAACTACCAGGGGGAGTTACCAGAATGTTGGTTGTTTGCTGAAGGGAAGTGCACATATGGAAATTCATGCAGGTTCAAACACACAAAGGGCCCGAGCGCAGGGAGACACAACTCCTCCAGCCGAGAGAGTAAAGCGAAGGGCAGCACAAAAAACAAGGAAAAAAGCAAGCATGATTAAACTGCAACTACCCACGCCAATTTGTTTACAGGCTATGATTCAGTTTCTGAATGCATATTGTGACAAGGGCGATGCAAAGTTGTTGTGGGAAGGTTTCAGGTGGGGTTTTAAGATTCCTTTCAACGGGCAAATAGGACCAAGGGAGGCTTGTAATTTGAAGTCTGCTTTGTCAATGCCTGAGGTCTTGGCACTGAAAGTGGAAAAAGAAGTGCAGTTGGGGAGGGTGGCAGGTCCCTTCACCACACCTCCACTAGAAAACTTGGTAGTGTCCCCTTTGGGCCTGGTGCCAAAAAAGGAAGTGGGGCAGTACAGATTGATACAGCACCTGTCTTTTCCGAAAGAGGGGTCAGTTAATGATGGCATTTCAGAAGACCAATGCAGGGTTCATTACGCGTCATTTGAAGATGCGGTGGAATTGGTAAAAGCGTTAGGTGAGGGGGCCCTCATGGGGAAGGCCGACATCGAGTCGGCGTTCCGCTGGCTGCCGATTCACAAGGACAGCCACCATTTGCTGGGGTTCAAGGTGTTGCAGGAATACTTCTATGACAAATGTTTACCGATGGGGTGTGCAATTTCATGTGCGTATTTTGAGAGGTTCAGCGGATTCCTTGAATTTTCAGTAAGGCAAAGAGCCAAGGTCGGGGGGATAATCCATTACCTCGATGATTTCCTGTTTATTGGGAGAAAAGGAACACAGGATTGCAAGGAACTCATGGGGGTATTTCAAGGGTTGATGGAGGAGTTTGGGGTTCCACTGGCAAAAGAGAAAACTGTGGGTCCAGTCACGACACTGGTATTTTTGGGGATTGAAATTGACTCGGTGGCAGGAGAATGCAGGCTGCCAGGAGAGAAAGTAAGGAAGTTGAAGGAGGTAATTGCAGGGATGTTGGGCAAGGAAAAAGCCACGTTGAAGGAGCTGCAGTCCCTAGCAGGCAACCTGAATTTTGCAGGCAAAGTGATCCCGGCAGGTAAAGTGTTCGCTAGAAGCATAGAACTGAAAACAGTGGGCTTGATGCATGCGGGCCAGCATGTGCGCCTAGGAAAGGAGGTTAAAGAGGATCTTAAAATGTGGAATACTTTTATGGACTGCTTTAACAGGGTGTTGATGTGGAAAGAAAGCCTGGGGAGTGGAAATGGCCGGAAGCTGGTCACCGACTCATCAGGGGCTCTAGGGTTTGGTGCCATCTTGGATAAGAGTTGGTGCGGGCAGGCATGGCCGGCGCAATGGCAGACAGAGCGGATCACCAGGGACATTACAGTATTAGAGTTGTTCCCGATAGTGGTGGCATTCAAGCTCTGGCCAGAGCAAATGCAAGACAAAAAGGTGATGGTTTGGTCTGACAACCTAGCGGTAGTGCAGATTATCAACCAGGGAACAAGTAAGAACGGCAGGGCGCTGGGGCTACTCTGAATGCAGAGGTCCGGGCACGACATATACCGGGGGTTAAGAATGTTGCCGCTGATTGTCTTTCTCGTTTACAGTGGGGAAAGTTCCGGGAAAATCACCCAGAGGCGAGCACAAGGATGACACCCTTCCAGACACAATGGTGGGGATTGGTTGGGGAGATCTGAGCTCACTAATCGACACGGCACTCGCACAAGGGACAATGCGAAGATATAGAGGGTGCTGGGATCAATTCATAGCCTTTCAAAACAACATCCTGCCCGAGAGCGAGAAGGGAAAGCCAGTGCGGGCCTTTGTGGGATGGTGTTGGCAACAAGGAAGGTCCAGATCTTGGGTGGTCTATCACCTGGCAGCGGTTGCGCATTTCTATAAATTGGGGGGCAGGCCCGATCCCACCAAAGAGCATTACATTGTCATGGCAATGAGGGGTTGGGCCAAACAGGTGACAAGTAAACCCGACGAGAGACGGCCCATAGATGTGGGCAAATTGCACGAAATGATCAGGAGCTTAACGGTGGTGTGTAGGGACAATTATGAAAATGCATTGTTCTCAGCAGCCTTCGCACTGGCATTTTTTGGGGCTTTTAGGGTAAGCGAGTTGGTGCCAGCCAACAAGAAGGGTAAAGGTTTAAGTTTCCTTAGGAGCTGTGACATAGGGGTACAGGGAGAGCGGTTATACATATTTTTGAGGAGATCCAAGACCGACCAGACAGGCAAAGGCAGAAGCATTATGTTGGGAGGTACTCAGGACAGCCCGGTTTTTCCAGTAGGATGCGTAAACAGGTATTTGAGTTGGAGGATTCACACGGGGGAGGAGGATCCTTTTCTGGTACATAACGATGGGACAGCGGTAAGCCTTTTCCAATTTAGAAAGGTGATGGACATGGCACTGGTGGAGGCAGGGTTCTCGAAGGGGGTCTATGGGACGCATTTCTTCAGGATAGGGGCAGCCACATCAGCGGCAGGGATGGGCTTGGGAGCAGAGGCAATCAAACAGATTAGGGGCTGGAGGTCCGGTTGTTTTAAGCGATACGTCAGGCCTGAAAAAATGTGAGATTAACGGTTCCTCCCTCCTATCTCCTCGCAGTAGCATCGATGAAGGGAAGGCGACGGTCCGACTGGGTGGTGGGCCATTCGCTTGTATCAAGGGCCAGGGCAAGCTGGACAGCCAAGCAGGAGGAGTTGACCGCCGGGGAATACCGGGTGCATTGGCATGGAGTGCCGGGTATGAAATGGGCACAACTGCGGGGCACGTGCGCAGACTCCTGAGGGAACATCGGAGGCCCGATGTTTTGGTGGTGCACCTCGGTGGCAATTACTTGGCTGGTCTGGGGAGGGGGATCTTGCTCAGGCCTTGGGGGAGTTGTGCCTGCAATGGACATGGAGGTAAAGGGGGAAGTAGGACGAGGAGCAGTTGCCACTCTTTTGGAGCTATTTTCAATACCTGTTTGCAGTGGTTGTGTATATGTAAAAATAAATCTGTGGCCTTGTTATGCCAAACTAAAGGAAATGTCTCATGCAGCACTGGAGTGGAAAGGAAAGGGGCTTGCAAAATGAGAAATGTTTGATACAAGTGGCATAGCTAATGGACAAATGCCCAGGTTATGAAGGTGACGAACGGGAGCGAAGAGAATGGAGGAGGCACCCCGATAACCGGGGCAGGGGCCTTCCTCCTTTTCCGCTCTCTCGTCCCTCCCCCCACAGGGGCAGGGGAGAGGGCGGCAAGGCCAACAAAGGAAAGGGCGCCAAAAGCCCTCGGAAGCCCGCGAAGGGCAACAAAAGAAGGGGGAGGAGCTTGGGATACATAAGCGGCGGGTGCCCGCCAAATTCGGAGGATTTCGTTTTCCCACCCTCCCACCCTATAGTTATGGCGGAACCTGGACGTCGTTGTCGCAGGATGAACAGGCGGGTTGTGGCAACCTATGATAAGACAAAGACTCCGAATGAGCCATTGCTAAACCGGAAGGGGCTTCGTCCATTCTAGACAGCGCCACCTGGGAGCCTAAACGGCGGGGGTGTCTGGCGGTAGCAATTGGGGCTCAACTTCCCCCCAACAAACGGCGCTCCCCCAGTCCGCAGAGACCTGCAGGGGCAGGCGGTTCTCAGACTCGAAGGCCTTGGGGGAGTTGTGCCTGCAATGGACATGGAGGTAAAGGGGGAAGCAGGACGAGGAGCAGTCGCCACACTTTTGGAGCTATTTTCAATACCTGTTTGCAGTGGTTGTGTATATGTAAAAATAAATCTGCGGCGTTGTTATGCCAAACTAAAGGAAATGTCTCATGCAGCACCTTACTGGAGGGGGAAAGGAAAGGGCTTGCAAAATGAGAAATGTTTGATACAAGTGGCATAGCTAATGGACAAATGCCCAGGTTATGACTCACCATACCACGTAGGAACTGATGAATCCTCCTCCTCCCAAGCCCTCCATCAGGTAGTCACGAGGTATGTTAGAGAGCGAATAGGGTCAGGACCGACTGGGTAGTAGTACACAGGAGCAGGTGTCTTCCCTCAAGCATGTGGCATATAGGTAGGAAGGGCTGGCATAGCTGTGCATTGAATGCCAGTGGGGCCAAAAGAGGTGAAGGGTAATCTCTATCCAGATCCCAGATCTCTCCACACATGCCAGGCGCCCGGGCTCTCCTGCAGCTCCCTAAACTCACACAGGTGGAAGCTGCGACAGGTGGCCAACACGGGGAATAAGCAGGGAGGGCTTGACCGTATTAATGAGTAACAGAGACCAGCGTGGGCGGGTGAAGTCTTTCACTGGGATCATAGCAGCTAACCGTACAAAAATGACATTGCGAGGGGAAGCACATGGACACAGACCCTGATTTTATAAACAATGTTATACGCAGGGGAAGTGAGTGTTCTAAAGGGAGCTGGGAACGTGCAGTAAATCCTTAGAAAAAGTTAACTCCTGCAGTGCCTTCAGTGAGCACTGAGGGCCATGGAGTCAGTGATCTGTGAAAGGACCTCTGCGAGTTCCTGAGAGGACCTGTAGGATGCTATACTTCAAGGAATGCTCCAAGATTTAGCCTACACACCAGATGCATTATCAGTAAGGCTGCATCAGAAGCATTATGAGTTAGGCTTCACCAGAGCCATCATCTGTAAGGCTTCGGCAGAGGCATTATCAGTAAGGCTTCACCAGAGGCATTATCAGTAAGGCTACAGCAGACGCATTATCAGTAAGGCTACAGCAGAGGCATTATCAGTAAGGCCTCACCAGGGACATTATCAGTAAGGCTTCACCAGAGGCATTATCCGTAAGGCTTCACCAGGGACATTATCAGTAAGGCTTCACCAGAGGCATTATCAGTAAGGCTTTACCATTAGGAGTAAGGCTTCACCAGAGGCATTATCAGTAAGGCTTCGCCATTATCAGTAAGGCTTCACCAGAGGCATTATCAGTAAGGCTTCAGCAGAGGCATTATCAGTAAGGCTTCACCATTATCAGTAAGGCTTCACCAGAGGCATTATCAGTAAGGCTTCACCAGAGGCATTATCAGTAAGGCTTCACCAGAGATATTATCAGCAAGGCCGCACCAGAGGCATTATTAATAAGGCTTCACCAGGGACATTATCAGTAAGGCTTCACCAGAGGCATTATCAGTAAGGCTTTACCATTATGAGTAAGGCTTCACCAGAGGCATTATCAGTAAGGCTTCACCATTATCAGTAAGGTTTTGCCAGAGGCATTATCAGTAAGGCTTCACCATTATCAGTAAGGCTTCACCAGAGGCATTATCAGTGAGGCTTCACCAGAGACATTATCAGTAAGGCCTCACCAGAGGCATTATTAATAAGGCTTCACCAGGGACATTATCAGTAAGGCTTCCCCAGAGGCATTATCAATAAGGCTTCACCAGAGGCATTATCAGTAGGGCTTCATCCCTGTGTTTAACAGCATTCATGCAAATGAGGCTTCAGGGGTCTGTTGCTGCAGTATTTTCTATTTCCCACCGCTCTTGCTGAAGGCCTCTGGCACATGGAAGTCATTATAAAATGTTGCCTTCATTTGAAAGCTTTTAGGAAAACGTTCTTGAACCTTCCTTCCTTCGGTGGACCCATCAATACGAAGACAGTTTGGTTGTGTTTCGCATCCATGTGCGTGTGACTCCATCTTGTAAGGATGAAGATTCTCGTCACTGTTTGTGTTTTTTTCTGATGAACCACAGATGTACGTCATTCATGGACGTAGCAGAACCACAGCCATTTTTAGGAAGTGACATGGTTACCGCGCCATGTTTAGGGAGGTGGCGCGGTAATAGATTTGATTGGTTGTCACGCACGTGAGAGCCCATAAGTCCATGCAAGAATGATCTAAGCCTCTATTGGAGTACTCCCAGCAGGGTGCCTTACAGCACCATATAAAGGTTCGCTTAGCAAGGTTTATGGTCATGTCTTAATCGATGTAATGGAAAGACCCACTCGAATTCTGTGTATTGTATCACGAGGCTAGGCTGAATGGAATTGTGCAGGTATTGAAGGGTGTTGAAAAGCTGTCCCCTCTATGGTCGGAGGATGCTCTGCTAGGAAATATATTGTTGATATAATTGACTAAATGTGTCAAACTGACTCATTTTGTACAAGGCTCATTGTGTAAAAACCTATTGAAATGTTAAAGTTTCTGTACTGAGGGGACTCACATTCAGTTTTTTTATGTTGGTGTTCCTGTCAATTTCTGCAAAGCTGTAGGGAAATAAATCTTGTCTCTAGCTTTGTTGCATGAGGTAATTCATTGGATTACATGGTGATCGACTTGGGTCTCTATAAAATCAGAAATTTAGCAATCTTGGTTTGACCCAAAGGATTCTCATGCAGCTTATCTGCAGTATATTGTGGTTGCATGGTGTAGTATATCCTTGTCAGCTGTTATTAAAGGGAGGCATATGTGTAATGTCCTCCCTGCCGCTGATGGCATTCCAATGTAATATGAAACTGGGGATTTCATGAATGGGGAGTGAAGAGAATGAGGAAGGCTTGATGCGCATGGGGTTCCATGAAAGCGTTTCACAGTAGGCTGGCTCAGCGGATGGATGAATTGTTGGGTTACAGCTACCAACTTCATTATTGCCTACATTAAAAAGAAGAATGAAGAACTCATTTACACTGTCGTCTTAGCATGTATTATTACACTGATGATGAGATGGTCTTTGAGGAAGCCAAGTGGACCTATGCTGTGCTGTCATGGGGGAAACAGCCAAGAGGAAAGCTGACGCACTCTCTTACACCCTAATAGGTGCCATTCCAACATTAAAGCTTGAGTGAGATGTGCTGGAATTACAAATAATGATCTCAAACCAAATAAACAGACAGACTGAAGGAATATGGCAAAGTGATACTTTATTGTAATTTAATAAAGCAGGGAGAACTCACAGACATCGGACTGATGCTTGCACACTCACATATTAGCTTGATCACATAGAGGTTTTATACCGCAATATGCATCATCTATGACATCATTCTACGTGGAAAAATACAAAACCTATTAAGGGAAGGGATTGGTTAAGGAAACACAACTATTATAGAACATATAAGGAAGAATACATCATTGGCTACCCCTTATCTGTAGGGCACACCTTGAACTACCTCTAAATATGTATAGCACTGATTATATCGGACAAAACAACAGTGGATTGGTCAATGCTACATCGCACGTTAGGTTGTCCCTCAACCCCATGGATTTGTTGCCATCTTATCACAACCTTGGATTTTTGGCTCTTTAGCAGCACGTACGTTAAACAAAACTTAGGTGTTTGAATCACGTCAGACTACTCCGTTTTCTCAATTAGTCCATCATCTCTCATCGATAGGCCATAAACCAAAATGTTCCTTTTGTAGTTTACCTTGTGGCCTGCTCGCTGTCCTGGAACATTCAAGGGAGTGTGAGCACATCACTATCTTAGCTTGAGACTCCAATGAATAGCCTTTGTTTTCAACTTCTGAGTCACGTGTGAAGAGACCACAAATGTGTCCATCTCAGCCTTCTATTTACTGCTATTTGATTTAATTTTGCAGGGTGATGTTGCTACTCTTGGCCTCTAGAGACTTGCTCACTCTATCTCACATGAACTTTATATGCTTTTAATTGACAATCAGTTTGGCTCTCACAGTTGTTTTTTTCTTCTTCCATCTTTGAGGAATGTCCCACATTGAGAGCTTATCCATGTAACTCCCTTTGTGCTCTGTACCTATCCCTCAAAATAGCATCCATAATTCTGGACCAACCTCGACTCATCGTCGGCTCTGGACACAGAGCTGTTCTCCTGTGTCTCCTGATTCTGGAGCCTTGGTTTGTCTATGAGGTAGCTTGGTGGAATTCAACATGAGCCAGCGTCCATTTTCCTGTTATGGCGGTCCCTGCCATGTTGTATATTCCTCTATAGCTTCTATATGTTTCCTTTCTAGCTTGCGTTACTGCCTATTTACAGTTATTAGTCAGTAAGTTACTTCATCTTCTTTATTTACACTATTACTTCAGCTTTAGGTACATGTTTCTCTTGGTGCTTCAGTTACATCGTTACTCTTAAGTATTTTCATATTGTTTTAACATAGGTTCATATATCTTCTTTATGCCCTCGTCGGATTTCATTTAACATATGTCCATGATGTCAATATGTGTGTTCTGACATGCTTGCATGCAACATCCTTCCACACTGCATCCTTCAATGCTTTCAGTGCAAGGGTACATTCTGTATTGCTATCTGAGTGCATAACATCTCTCATACACTTGATGCGGTATAGGAACGATACAGAGGGTTGTATTTACTGCTCTTCTCCTGCTGTGTCAGTGTGACCGCGGTGAGGGGGAGGGAACTAGTGAGAAAGCGTGTACCTGCTCCTCTCCAGAGACTTCAAGGGACCTGGAGTGTGAAGACAGCACTTGCCATTGCTCATTTTCAGGGATCAAGATTGTATACTATACCAGCCTTCAGCTAAGTGATAGACTGAGTGGTTCATCTCTTTGCACATAAAGTAAAGTGATAGCTGAAGATTTGAGATTGGTTCAGATGGATGTCTTCAGTTTGCCAATCAAGGGCAGAAGTATGGGCAGTGGTGAAGTGGTGCAGCATTTTGCTGGATGTCAGGGAGTGACTGTGCAAAGATACAGTCCTGCAGAGTGAGTGCTGGAGCAGGAGTGATAGAGCAGAATATAGCTTAACCTATGAATCGGCCTGCTGTGACGTGTGATGTTGTGAAGCCTGGGTGTCATAGTTCCAGTGTTTCCGGATGGCATGGCCCAGTTGAGACTATGCTGTTATGTGCAGTGTCCTTCAGTCCTACTGCTGGCATAGAGTGGCGGGTGAAGGCCTCTGTGACTTGGCTATCTGTGAGCCATCATGTAATGGGCGAGTTTCCCCATGTGTGTCATGTGAAGATACAGGGACATCATATGTCTTAATTGGCCCTGCTTCATTATATTAGCTCCCTGCCCCCACTGACATTATGGGCATAGGGGTTACATAGCAATGAAAGGAGGACTGTTACACCCATAGCACCCTGTGGTCTGTTGAGAATAATTTTCTGTGTTAGGGTGGGTCTATGCCATGCATGTGGGACCAAGCAATCTCAGCTCTGATGGCAAACAGTGGAGCAGTCATTTGGAGCTCGGATGATCACAGCAAGGTTCAAGTGAGGCATTACACATGAGGAAAGGGCTGGGACAGTGACCTGTGACCTGTGGCCATAGAAAAGCGGGGGTCGTTCAATGTTTTGTCTAGAATTGACCCCAACGCAAAAGCTGTGGCGGTCACTCTCGATGCCCAGAAGGCGTTTGATATGGTGTCATGGCAATATATGTGGGCAGTGCTCCACAAAATGGGAATTGGTCCACGCATGAGATCGTACATTAAACTGCTCTACACAAGCCCCGTAGCCAGAGTCCTAGTCAACTCAAGGGCCTCAGCCCCTTTCGCTCTCCACAGAGGTACCCGCCAGGGCTGTCCATTCTCCCAGATACTCTTTGCGCTCGCTATAGAACCTATGGCTGACAACGTTAGGGACAAACACATGCGCAAAGGTATACGTCTTCGCGATACTCCCGAGATCATTTCACTATATGCTGACAACGTGCTTCTCTATATTAGAGACCCGGCTGCCCACCTGGACCCGATATTGAGAGACATAACCAAAATTGGCACTTTCTCGGGCTTTACCATAAATTACACCAAATCTGAAATCTTCCCGCTCACCCCGTCCACTACACAACCGCCCTGTGAATTCCCCCTCGATGGTCACCGAGGGGCATCAGATACCTTGGAGTGCAGGTGTCCCTCACTAAAGCTTCACTTTTGGCTGACAACTACGTGGCTGCGGCGCAGCTTGCTGAGGCTCAAATGTTGAAATGGCGCAGTCTCCCACTCTCCCTGTCGGGTAGACTGTCTCTAATCAAAATGATAACTGTCGCTAAATTACTCTACGTCTTCACTAATGTGCCGATCTGGCCTGGAAAGCGATACTTCAGGAACCTGCACACTGCATGTGCCCAATTCTTATGGCACTCTGGCGCGGTTCGTAAGAAATGGCAGCACATGGCTCTTCCCTATGGAAATGGGGGTTTCACCGCCCCCGACTTCGCTAAATACTGGACAGCCGCACAGGCCCAACACGCCACATACTGGTACACGTTCTCCGACCCTCCCCCGCATGTGAAGCTCGAGAAACTAGCAAGCGAAGGTGTCAACATCCTCTCTCTCATACAATACATTTCATGGTGACGCCCCGGCCGACCCTGTAGCGGCCACTGTCAGGGCCTGGAGATATATCCTGCAGACACAACCCGGCCATCCCCCATATTACAAATGGCTGCCCATCTGGCAGTTCCCAGGCCTCAGCCCTACACATGATAAACTCCTAATGAAACACTGGCACGGCTTGGGCTACCGGGCCCTGACCGACTTTTACCCTGATGGGAAGTTTATCACTCCGCAGACGTGGCGCCCCGGACACCTTGGTACTGCGTTGGAACTACTACAATACTACAGGTTGAGGGCGGTGTTCCGCGCCTGGTGGCCCTCATACCCTGATGAGCCCCCAGACTCGCCTGAGATTCACTACATATCCAACTCGGCTGGAGCTAGAGGGATAGTGTCCTCGCTGTACAAATTGCTGATGGCCGACCCTAAGGACGTGCCACTCAAGGCACGTGATACGTGAAGTGAGGAGCTGGGCCTCACCATCACTGATGCAATGTGGGGAAAAATGTGCATACACACCCGAACCACCTCTCTGAATGCCAGACATAGGTGTATACAATACAAGCTCCTTAATAGATTATACTACACACCGCACAGACTGGATAGGTTTGCACACACCCAGGCTCGCACCTGCCGTAAATGTAAGTCTCCTGCTGCAGATCACACTCATATGTTCTGGTCCTGTGTTGCGCTGGGCCCATACTGGAAAGCCATAATAGACGCTCTCTCAGAAATTACAGCGTCCCATATCCCTCCAGAACCCCTAGCTATACTGTTCAGCCTGTGGGATAACCCTGAATTGAGGAAGGTGTGTAGGTTTCTGAATGTTGCCACCATAGTAGCCAAAACATGCATATTACAATGTTGGAAGCGCCGATACCCCCCCTTCGTTTGAGATGTGGTTGGGGGCCCTCACCTGGACTCAAGCGTGCGAGGAGGACTATATCAATACCCTCCCGCTGACCTCTCGACCCAAGAATGTATGGACGGAATTTTGCACCTATCTGAATAACAAGGATGACTTGGAACTACTGTCCTCCCCCTCCTCCTGGTGAAGTAAACTAACCCATTGTTGAGCCACATACATTTGAACAATTGTTTATCTGTCCTTGCTGGCATTTCCCATGTATTGCATTACCACTTATGTGTCTGATACCCTTTTTATACTGTGCATTGTGTTGATTGTCTGTTCTCTCACCATGCCAATAAAGAAAGGTTTAAAATAAATAAATAAATAAATAAATAAATCAGAAAAAAAAAGAAAAAAAAAGAAAAGCGAGGGTCACTGATCAGGGTCGCAATTTGATCGTCAGCGGTCAATGTGGACTGGAGGGTCACATTGTTAAGCTGTATCTATCACCTCCTTGATATGTAATTATACCCTTAACCTGTGGAAATGTCGCAAATGTTTACAGCTGTTTTGTTCAGCTAATATGCAAATGTACCTTCATGGGAGAGCGGCCTGTGCTAGTGACAACTTCACTCTAGTTCCTGGGTAGACACAAAGCAGTGGCATCATCACAGAAAGCATTACATATGTTTTTGGGGAGAGCTCCCGGAATTCCTTTTACATTATTTCCAGCTCTCTTGCTATGTTGCTAATCATTTTCTTATTCTCTACATGAAACATATCTGTAGCTTAAGAATAAGCCAAAAGAAGCCCACGCTGCCCGCTGAAACGCAGTCATTGACAATGGATCATCGGTAAAGGTAATTGGTCGACTCTTCTCCAGCAAAACCTCTAAGAAAAAGTGGAGCAATAGCTCTGAAAGATTGAAGAGGAAGATGTCACTGAGCATTTACATGGGCCCACACCCTGGATTTCGCCAAGTGTCATGGTACACAAGCCAGTGCAGACCGGGAAAGCCCGCATTTGTGTGGGCCTGCGGCTTGCTGACAATCGGACTCACGCCTTAAGAACATGCTGAACTACTAAGGGCAAAGGCCTACATGAGACTGGACCCGATTGCAGATTATTGGCAGCTTCCCCTATACTGTTGTTACTCTTGACCCTCTCAATGGTCTGTGCTGCTACAAGAAACTGAGCTATGGCATGACCTCAGTGGCTGATGTTCCAGGACACAATTTGTGTACTGGATGGTATTTTTGGGGTGCTCTCCATCAGGGATGACACTTCAATTTCGGCACAGTCATTTCACCACCATCAATGTCTTTCGCAAATGTTCCAGACAATGGCCTGATACTCAGTGAGAGAAAGTGAAAGCGTATCAAGTACTGATTGAATTACTCCGCTATGTCTCTAATGAATAATGAATCTTGATAGACTCTGGTCACAATGGATATTCCCATGCATCCAGGACGAGCATACTCGTCCTTAGCACTTAAGGGGTTAATAGTGTATCCATAGCTGCCACTGTCATTTGAGGACCCCGTGAGTATACGAATCTTAGATTGTGGAGCAGCAGTGTCTTACAGAAAGAGTGACTCTACGGTCAATGTGAGCACCAAGAGATGGAAAAATCAAAGACTCTTTTTATAATAATAATAATAATAATTAGGCTTTTATATAGCGCTACAAACCCTCAGGTATCTGAGCGCTGCTTATTATTACCCACGGTGTGTGGTGCTCATTTATCGACCTCGGAAGGATGAAAGGCTGAGTTTGGCCCCGCCGGGATCCGAACCTGCGTTAACAGGCTCTGCACGGGTGTCAAAGCGGGCGCTCTACTCGCTGTGCCACTTTGAGATAAAGTGTGATTTCCAAGCCTCAAATCAATGGTCGTAATTACCATGCGCCAGTGCCCTCTATGTCCGATGACCGGGCTTCCTGAGATACTCTGCTTGACTTGAGAACCTGAAAGGGAATCCTATCAATTGATTATTTCTGCTCGTTCCCAAACGGTTGCTGCTTGTTCCTCTTTAGTTAAGAGTATCCAAGGCACCATCAGGTGGAGCTGAACTACCCATGCTGGAAAAAGTGTTGATGACACAAGGAGTGCCTGAAATGCTGCAATCTGACTAGAACCCTAGCAGAATTAAGGATGCACAGGATTCAGGTACGTTTTCTGAAGCATTTCTTTACATAAAAAGGAGGCCCTCCTGTCCAAGATGAGTATGGGCTTGAACGGTCATGCAGCCTTATGTACACTTAGCATTGGAACCTTTGGAGGTTCTGGGTTGCCCAGACAACTCCATAACATGTTATCTTTACACTGACCAACAGAATGGTAACTAAATAAAAGCATCTCCAAATGTAGCAAGGCATGTTTATACATACAGTGAACTGTCCCAAAACATGGTTGTTATTTACAATTGAGAGCATTAACTGCCCCAAAACATGTTTAATACAGTTGGCTTGATTGAGATAATACAATGCATGTATAATAATGTTTGATATGCAGGACATTAATGATGCAATAGTTTATTGATATAAATGCAAATCTATACAGTACCGCTTTCAAATGTTCATGGAAGAAAGGGGAACCACAACTGTAGCATGCCATGCTGGCCTCAAGCAAATGGTCATGCGGAGAGCTTGATGTGCACACTCAATAAAACTCTTTGAATGCACGTGGTAGGGAGGCGGGCTTGGCCAGTCATGACCCGCTAGTCCAAGTCACGGTGGGCTGGAGTGAAGCAAGCAAAGCACCCCTACCAGGTGCTTAACACTATTCGCACCCTAATATGTCATCAGGGGGGCTAATAGGGTTTTTTAATAGAAAATTGGGACTGCTTGTGTGACGTAAGTGCCTCATTTCTTATTAAATAAAAGATCAAGAAAGCTACACAGGAACTTGAAACAAGCTGTTGTCCCTTTTCTATTTCCAGTGCGAGATGGCAGGGTGCGAGGACATGGCTCCAGAGCAGGATACGATGGTGGGCAGGTAAGTGGGGACCGGAATTGACAGGCGGGCTAGGAGCATGGAAGGTCCGAAATAGGGAGGTAGGGGGACATCACGGCAAGTGGGAGAGGGGTTACCTAAAAAACATGGAGGAACATGGGGTCATTGGAAGGAGGATTTACTGCTGGTGCTAGCCGCGTTTCTAGCCTCCTGATTGGCTAGCTCCACTGCCGTGAGTGATTATTGCAAATGAACAGGAGAAAGACATGGAGTGGTGGCCTATGCAGATTGATAATCCGACGGCAGGCACGGGCAGCCTGTACAGCAGCACAGGGCACTGGAAGCCTGATGTGATCTTTCACATCTGAAAGTCCCAACGCAAATCCAGGTGACCACGGAAATCTGTCTTCTTCAAGATAATTGAACCCACCTCTCCCTTTTTAAACATTGCAGTGTAGTTCTGTGAGGTCTGTTTGCTCTTTAGGAACCTCATATTTTCTTTACACTGTGCACAACCATAAACATTTGCTTAGCATGTTTCTATTAGGATTTATATATTTGCCACCTTGGTTTAATATATATTTTTACCAACCAGAGCTGACAAGATATGTGTCCAAGTGCCTAAAATACCTAGTAGGCTCACATCGCAGCTCCACCCTTCATCTAAAGTGTGTGACCTGGGGCAAATCCTTTTCTCCTATTCTGCATTAGCTGTCATTTTACAATGTAGCTTATTCAAAGGGGTATCCATTATCCTTAAAAAGATGATGCTATTGCTCTATATATACTATTTGTGCCCGGCGAGGGTCAATCAGAATGTAACAAACAATCTGATTGGCCCTCGACAGGGCTTTACCCGACCGAGAATCCCTCGCCCGGGATTCCCTTCCTTTGTTCCCGGTGGGGGCGTGGCAGCCCCTCAGCCAATGAGGAGGATCGAAATGGGGCAATCCCCGCTCCGAGCCTCCACACGGCTGGACGCTGCCATCCTCCCCCGCCGGGGATTCAGGTAAGTGTTTTGTCCCTCTTCCCCAACCCACCCTCCAAACAATCCCCTCCCTGCCCTCACAACCCCACTTACCTTCTTTTGGGTCCTTTTTAGGGAGCAAACGCACTGGGAACACTTCTGTCCCCAGCGCGTCCGCTCCCGGGGGCCGCCATGGAAAGATAAAACGGACTTGCTTCGCTTGTGCCTGTAACTATGGGCCCCGGGGCATTACCTGACTCGGCACTGCCTCTGCAGCTCCGGGCTTATTGCTTAAATAATGGTGACCAATCACATGCGTATTTGAATGTTATTTGTCTTTTGTCTTGCTCAAGGCAAATTCTGTTAATGTAACTTCCAATGATGCACTAGACTATGAAAGACTGATTTTACTCCCTGTTTTTTGCAGTATAGTCGCTTCCAGCGATGTCAATTCATATGCAAATTAGGGGGGCGCACACATCCTTTGCCCAGGGCCTTGCATATCCTAGAACTGGCCTTAAGGTATGATGAACTCAGACTCACAAGGACTCACGCAACACACAAAGGTAAGCCACTTGAAACAAGCTGAAGAAGAAGCAGGCGCCCGCGTGAGCGGCGATTAGGCGCGATCACAGAACGGAGGTGAGAATCTGAACATGGAGGACTTGCTTATCACATGCATGGACTCAGAAGCTGTTGCCAAGAGGCCATTGGCAGAGCCAGCCTCTGGCTTAGTCCCTCCAGGAGGATGCTAGCAGAATTGAAGCACTATACACGGTCTCTCAGCCCAGGAGTGCCAATGCAAAGGGGTGATACTGCAAGAGTCTGCCCATTTTTTTACCCAGGAGAGCAGAGTGTTTACTATTAAATAATCATTGATGGGATGGCAGCAGCAGCAAATGTACAGTGGCAGAGGACAACAGCCTGCCCGGGTGACATCAATATACCACCTATGATGTAGCCAAAGGCTTCACTGCTGGGTTCAGCTTTCAGATGACCCACGCTGCCAATGTTTAGCATCTCTTTGTGAAACTAAATAGCCTATCCGTTGGGGTGAAAGATGCATCTAATGGGACGGTGCAATTGCTATTCAGCCTCCTGGGCTCTGAAGAAGCTGGAGGGGGGGTCAACAGCTAATGGTTTAATGGCCCCACCAACAACCAGCTTTTAACCTGTCATCCAGCCCCCCAACCAAAAACATCATCCCCTCTGTCTTTTCCTATTACTTATTGATATCCGCTCGTCCCCCTGATTCTTCGGTCATTTCCTCCATCTCTTGCACTGACTGCTCTAACTTTTTCACTTCTAATTTTGTTTCTCTCGTTGCTTCTTTTCCTTCAAGTCCTTCTTCCTCTTCTTCCCTTCATTCTCCGCCTACTGACTCATTCACTTTTCACAGATGAGTATGCAAGTACCGTTTCCTGTCCCCGTCGCTCGCCTGTATACAACAGGTGAGAACGATACGAGCGGAGACAGCCTTACCGCCCCAGAAAGTATGGGGGCGAACGATGAGACAAACTAAGACCATGCAGTTATAGTATAGAATGGAATAGATGGTATGAAAAGTAGAGTGACAAGTAAATATTACTATATGCATAGATAGAGAGTAACCAGGTGGCCACACACAAACAAACTACATATAGTGGACACAAGTACATGTGGAACTAAAGAATGCATAGACATGAAGAATATTCACCCAGAGACATGAAAAATAAACACATTTATGCAGGCATGAAAAACAAACTTGGATGTAGATATGAAGTACATATACATTTAGCCCCAGAGGGTCTCAACATGTAAGAAATGCAAAGTACAAAGTGACAGAAAATGAACCAAGGTGCCGCCATTTTCCTCGAACAAAGGCTGCACTAGGCCCAGAAGCAGTAGGGCTTCAGACAAGTGCTGAACTTACAAAAACACATTTATCTGAGAAGCTGTAAAATTGCTTAGAACAGCAGTTGCCACACGCACCAAGGTTAAACACAGAAGGGAGTAGCAGGCATGCAGGATGGATGCAGGGACGAGAAAAAAATTCCCAGGAGACGAAGCAGTAAACCTCCTAGTTAATTGAATTAATAGAAAGAGCCAGCCCTTGTCCAGGTGCATAATAATACTATGCCAAGAGATTCTATAGAGAGTAGGGAAACAATGTCCCCAGTGTTCACGAAAAAAACAACATGCACGTCAGAATTAGCAAAAATCTTAATAAATGGAAGAAAATCCACTATCATACATGATATCCTAACACGTGAACCAGACATGAAAACACTTGCTAGTTACTGGAAGCTAAACACTGATAAGGCACCTGCAGAACTCCCTCAGAGCACATGCACACACCAGACGACACACAAGGCCAAGTTCAAAGGAGAGAAAAGGCCTCATCACCTTGGGATGATTCAGAAGTATTTTTTAATTGCAATTATGGCAGAGGGCGGAGTTCGATCCCTCCACTTGGATCTCAGAAATATCTTGACACCTTGTCAAAATGGCCAAGGTTGGTATGCTAGATGCCAGCCAATGATATGTCCTTTCGCTACACCACTCATGATGGACAATGCCAACCAATTGGCTGTCCCGATGTATTAGAAATATTGTCAGCAGAAGGATGGGTCTAGGTGGAGCCTTCAGATAGATATTAACCAGTAAAGTGACTAACCCATTTACATTCTATATGTAGCTTGAACTACTAACCAACCCAACTTCCCTGTATGTTTTGTAAACTGATAGTAAGATGTGACATCAATGATGCAGGTGTGATACAAATGTCGTGTGTAATCATTGTAAGAGTTGAGAGCTTTGACAGCAAATATGCTTTCATGCTGTCCTGGCATCGATTCATTGTGTGAATAAAGCTGTGTCTTGACGTGCACCTGAGTCCTCCATTCTTGAGTATTAGTCTGACTAATTGTGTGATTTTGGGCACACCTTTTCTCTTTACTCACTGACTCCTGACAAAGTATGCAACATTTCTGGCATAGTTTGGCAGGAGAATTGCTTTTCACACTACACCCAAAGTATCCGCTCTGGTATGGACACACACACGCGCATAAACACACACATTCATATATTTACTCAGCTCCGTTTCTTGGCCCAGGCAGAGCGTACGACGGCCCGGGGCTCAGAGCTAAATAGCTCAGCAGGTGGACGCAGTAAGGTGCCCACCCAGAAAGCTGCTTCTGAGCTTGGGCAACAGATTAAGCAGCCTGATGTGTCGGTGAGCCATCCTCTGCGATTTGCACCTGTGTGCCCTCTGCTGACTTCTAAATGACTTGGATGCATTGGAATATGCAAACAAAGGAATGCATATTCCAAACGCAGCATGTGAGGTGCTCTGGAGTCACACACCCCGTGCCCCTCATTCTTTGTACTGACAGCCTTTCAAGTGGGGCAATTTATAAATTTGGCTCACCTAACAAACCATTGTATTTACACAGTATGTGCTTAACATTTCAGTGTTAAGAACTGAACATGGGGCATTTGTATTCACAAGGCCAGCACAAGTATCAGTTAGCTGACCACACCTATGCATTCTTCAAAGCGATTCGAAATGCCACACAGAAAAGTTTTAAACTATTTTCTTTATTTTCATGTCTCTTTATTTGACACACTAAAACGTTTTTTTAATGTATATATTACTTTGTTGTTACATATGGCCCATCCGTGGGAAGGTTAACTCTCATTTTCTTGCTTAAGTATTCTAGAGGCTGCTTTGGGACATGGACTAAATGCATCTGCTCAGCATCAAAGGTCTTTTAATTGTCTAAACAAACCAGCCACTGCCTAGCGCACACACCAGATGGCAACTCAATGTCACTTGGCACCTTGATTAGGAAAGTAGAGTTAATTGTCTGTACCATGCAGACAGTAGCCAATGGTAAATCAATGCAGTGATATGTTTGCAGCAATGATTTGTGCGCTGCACAAGTCACCACCCAGTTGGTTAATGGCGTCCATGTGGTGCTCCCTTGTGTAACAGCACATATACCTGTTTTTGTCTGATGTGCCCACTGTCCACACAAGAGCACACTGGAATGCGTTGTATATATGACTCTGACGGGCATGCCATACTGTGCCCACACGTAAAAACATAAAGCAAAGAAGTTGCCTCAAATTGTAAATCCACTAGGCCAAACACCCTTTCTACACTGCCAGAAACAATGATTTTCACTAGCTGCAGGCCAGCACTAATAGGAGATACTAATGCCAGCTCTGTTAGATAAATCATGGGCCTGCTCTTTTTTGCTGAAATAACCCCTGAGGACTGCGTAATATTGAGGTGGTAGTGGTTGAGGAAATGCGGACCCTTTACCATGCATTAGAAGCCTGTTTTGTTTAAAACACTTCATCAGCTTATTACTGGTCAGGATAAAGTTTGAAAAAGATACAATCCTGTCTGTGTAATCTTTCTGTGCATTGTTTATTGGGTCTCCCTTGTGCAGTATCCTGCTCTGTATGTATATATAATTACCTATAGATGTTTCTGTATTGGGGTTGGGCATGCCCACACTGAGACCTAGCCCTCCCTCCTCTAAACTTTTTCAGAAACAATAACTAAAAGAGCTGTTGTACCCCATTTGAGTGGCTGATGTTACAGCCATTTTATACTCTCGCCAAAAAACATAAGCTGTCCAAATCAGCATGTATGGTTCATGGAAACAAACATTTTAATGTTAGGGTATTTGAACCATGATGTGAGCACTAAGCCATGTATCAGTTATGGATTTAGAGATTCACACATAACGTCCTTTTATCACAGATCTTTGATCACTGTTATAGTCCTGAAATGCTGTGATTTAATGCAAAGCATACATGAATCCTCATTGGTGCAATTTGCCCCCTTTCCCACTCTCAGAGAGGTATTTTGAACGAGTACAATAAGAGTGTCCCAGGCTGTCCATCTTGATATGATATGATATGGCATTTGTAACGCGCCTATACACAAGTGTTTCAAGGCGCGAAATGATAATCTTCTATCAGAAAATAATTGATATGGTTAGTCTAGTATTGCCCCTTGCGCAATACAAGTGAGGTGGTGCGAACAGAACACCTGCAAAACAGGGCCAGGTCAGTGAGTCCTCAGACCCCAGTAGGCTGTTTACAGTGCAGTGTGCCAGCACGGACAGTTTGAAACTGCATTCAGGGAAGGCCTAAGAGCAGGTGTCAGAAAAACCATTTACTTGGGCAGCAACAGCGGTGTTTTCACATTAGAATTCTTCTCTAAAGTACTTGAATTACAATGTAATGAAACCAGCTTCATTTATATAGCAATGATTTATTCATATTGAGGCGATTTGTTGCACGACAGGGGTCTAGTTTGGGAGTGACGTGCGCCACCAAGGGGTGGGGCGAGATGCGCATTCTGCCATGGTTCGCCCCGGGCATCAAGTGTGCTAGAACCTGCCCTGTAATCACGCACACCCATCTGAACCCCCATGCTCAGATGCACACATGTTCTCTCTTTCACTACAGGTCATTCCAGGTATGTTTGTATAGAATGTCCCAGGTTTGTGTCTTTGCACATGGGGTGAATCGTAGATGTCAGTGGGTACACTTGGTCACACAAGCATGTGTATGTATGCATGTGTTATGGACGTGTTCCACATGACAGCTCTGTAGGCATATCTGTATGTGCCTCTTTTGTGGCTTCTCTCTGTTTCATAGGTTTAGGGGGACAGTTCTACTCTGCAACACAGTGGCCAGAGGTTCAGTGTTTTAAGTCCCGCTGTGTCAGCGTACACTCATTATCCAGACGAGCGTAGCGGTATAATTTCACCGTGAGCACGATCTGTCAATTAGTGGCGTGAGCCGTACCACTCTGACCTTTTCAGTATTCCGCCTCTGCATTGCCCATCGCCTTCCCTCGCAAAGGTCACCGGAGGCCGCAGTCCGGGGGTAAACACTTAATTTCCATCTCAGAGGCTGAGCTTACAGGCAGAGGACTGTCGTCGCCTACAGTCTCCAAGGTACGAGTCGGTCACTCTAAAAGAATAGTTCAGCTGAGGCAGACACGTGTCTAATAGTGAGACGCTCACATGTACGCACATCTCCCCTGTTGCTTGTAGGCAGTCGTCTAAAAGAATTAGTGGAACATGATGGCCTGCCCCGCTCCCCACAACCCCCTTCGCCACGCACCCTCCCACACACACTACAAATCCCCAAACACACGCGCCTGATTTT
This sequence comes from Ambystoma mexicanum, assembly GCF_040938575.1. Taxonomy (NCBI): domain Eukaryota; kingdom Metazoa; phylum Chordata; class Amphibia; order Caudata; family Ambystomatidae; genus Ambystoma; species Ambystoma mexicanum. Next base: position 236,774,317 of record NC_090934.1, read on the forward strand.
TAAGGGAACGTTCAGTGCAGTGCCATGATGTGCACGTTTCAACTGCTGCCTGCATATTTATTTTAGACCGAAACCGTTCCAGAACGGTTTCTTTTTAAAACAAAAGTAGAGGACCAGTAAAATGTAATTGAAAAAAGTAGTGGAGCACCGCTCACGCCCGCTCCCACCCACTTCGACCACTGCTTGCAGGTAATTTCACAACTGCTTCCTGGCTTTGACAGGAGAGCGAACACTAACATCAGATCCCAGGAAGTTCAGTTTGTTGCCTCAAAAAATCGAAAAGTGGGGGTGATTTAGTGGAGAAGTAGTGACCTCCTAGAGTCATGTTCAGTGTCTTGGAGAGCTGCCTTACATTTATGTACAGACAAGTAGCTTGAAAAGACCCATGAGGTCAACCTGACGCCCACTGTATTTCCAAAAATATTAAATAAAACAAATAGATGCCTAACATATCTAGATGATGGAATCTGAAGGTGTACTTCAAAATACTTGGAAGCGCGCACTATACATCAGCAGATACAACAGCGCAGAAAATAACACACATAAGTGAAATCTGTCCATTTATACCAGTGGTCCATAAACAGTGGGGCTGGCCACCTGAGGGAGCCTAGAGAGTGTCTGAGTGGGTGCTCTTTTAAAAGGTATGAGGCCGACTCATTTTAACAGATAACATAAGCAGCTCTGGCATTTGGCGGGCACCGCCCACATTATTTCTACTCAAGGGGGGCTCAACATAAAACCATTTGATGCATACTGATGCACCGTCTTCCCGAAATTATAAAGGTGAGGGAGAAAGTCCTCTTTTGCTCACTTTGATGAGCCCCATCCGCATTTTTCCTTGACCATATATGTTCTGGCACCCTTTGGGGACTTTTATGGCACCCAAATGTCGGGCTACTGCCAAGATGCACATCAGTCTCCCTCGGTGAGGATTCTGATCAAGACAGTTGTACGGTTATGCTGGTTGGTGGCAGCATACCCGAATACAGTGGATAAACAAATAGTAGCCATTTTGGCTCTCAGGAAACATTTTCTTCCTGGAGGCTCCCAAAATGGGGTATCTAGTGTTGCGAAATCCAGTATACAGACAACTGTGTTGTGTTGCTCTTGAGTGCGATTGGGTGGAGATAAAAAGGGATCATTACAGCTATTTGAAGATGGTTGAGCATGACTCATTTACTCATCACTGGTTTTAACCTCATGAATATACCTTTTGTTGGGCCTATCCTGTTTTTGCTGTATTTCTCACCTTTGTATATGTTTGAATTTTGGTTGGCTGGTTGTTATTGCGTATTTTTCTGTATTGTGTTTTCTTTTGTGTGTCATGATTCTACAATGAAGCTTTGCTTGCCCAAAAAATGCATTGCTTGATTGATTGATTGATTGTGGGGTCATTTGCTGGCATCACCTCTGGCCAGGAGTTTGCAAGTCATTGGGCCTCATTGCAACATTGGAGGTAGCCATGCCGCAAATTGTGGCATTGCTACCCCCTTTCCGGGTACCGGGTCCGGGTTCCCTGAATGGGGAAATACCGGGCCATTCCGACCTTGGAGGGCCCGGTATTTCCCCATTCAGGGAACCCGGACTCGGTACATCCCCATTCCCATTTGATTCCCCATAGGGCTCAATGGGAATGGGGTGGATGTAAACAACGGGCCCGTTTTATAACGGGCCGTTGTTTGACTGATGGTTAGGGTTACTCTTACTCTTTTGTTTGGCATAACGTTGACGCGCTGCACCAGGGCATTTGTCAACTGCTGTCATTTTATCCTGAAGCCTCCAGAGAGACAATTGACCAGAGGACATTGACAGCCGTTTTGCTCCAGCATCTTGGAACCCTGACAGGGAATTGCTGCCTTTGGCCTTCCCAAAAGGAACTGTGTCTGCTACTACTTTCCCTCCACCCAGTGGGGACAGTTGGATCTGTTCTTCAGGAGGCATGCTGTGTCTCTGCAACCCTGCGGCATTGCCTGTGCTGCATGCCGTCTGAAACAGAGCTACTCATCTCCCTGGCATGTTGGTGTGGGTTTTGCCCTTGCTGGAACGTTTATTTAACTGGTCATATGCGTAGTGGGGCACTGGTAATCTTCCAGTGCTGTGTCTTGTTGCACTTTCTTCATACTGCAACCTGACCCCTGGCTAAAAAGACCTCAATGCACAGAGCATCAAATTCTTCATCTGTACATCTTCAGGTCCTCACCCACCCTCTGAGCTGCCCTTTTTAGCCCAATCTCCCGGGTTCAGGGTTGCTGTTTGTTGACCATGCCCATCCGGATGACCACTGTGACCTTCCCTGCTGCTGCTGCAAGGACACCATTCATCAGACTCAACAGTGTAGCTCTGACTTATTTACATGATGAATACATGGTCTTAGAGCTCCCTCAATGCTGCTAGAAGTCGTATTTTTACTCCTCTAACAATTCAAAGCTCAATTCTTGACCCACTGCTCATCCAGCAGAAAACTGCAACCATCCCTTCCGCTGTTTCTGAGGCTACCCCAGCAGACCCCAAACCTGTTCCGACCGAACGTCTTCATTGGGATCTCCTGTTTGGGGTCCTCTTACTCACCCGTGGGGAACTGTTCCATTCTACGTTGCCTAGAGGTCTCCAGTGCTGTGCTAGTCCATCCAGATACGAACCGCGACCTTCCCTGTTAGTGACATCGCTACACATCTCTTCAATCTCCTGTTATAGAGAGTGTTGAGTGACTTTCTTTTACTGGTCTGTCTATGGTTTGACCTCTCATCCTCCCCGAAACCATCTTTGGGTGCTAATTGCTTACACCGCCCCATGTGCAGACCTCCTACTTAACTTGTAGGGTTAACGTTGGCCCATTGATTCCTATGTGCCATTGGTTGAACTTTGATTTTCTGGGGTCTTAAAGTCTCACTAAAAGTCCTCTTGGTCTTTGTGGGGTTATATACAAATTATACAGTCCTGTGAAACTAATTTCTTTATTTATATCATATTATTAAGGGTATTTAATGGACCTGAAAACCAGCACATAACATCTGGAGGGTTTATTATACTGCAAACAGTCTCTCATTTATTTATTTAGTAAATTTGTTGGAAGCGCGCAAAGCCCATGGGCATCTAGGCACTAGTTAGAGATAGAAAATGGTGCTGAGGGTCAGTGTCAGTTGAAGAGATGTGTGTTAAGCTTTTTTCTGAAAGACTGGTAAGTAGGATCTCCACGCAGTGCGGGTGAGGCATGGATTTGGAAGCTAGCCCCTCCTGCTTTCTCTCTGTTGAACCTGGGTGTCACAAGACAGTGCTGGCAAGCAAATCTTACTGGTCTGGTTGCAATGCGTCGGTTGATTTTTTCAGTGCAGCAGTGGGGCGTCACAGGAAAGGCATTGGCGGTAATGGATAGATCCATGAACTTGATTCTGTCCTTGACTGGTAAGCCAGTGAACAGATTTTCTTGCCTCAGAGATGTGGACATGTTTGCTGATGTCCAGCGCAGCATGAAGGGCATTTTTTGGATTGTTTGCAATTTCTGTAGATTCTTTTTCCGATGTACTACAAAGTAGGGCATTGCAGTAATCCAGTTTGGATCCTATTAGGGCACGGGCGATTTTGAGGCGGTTCTGAGAGATGAGGGATGGTTTGCTAGCGCTGATGAGTTTGGTGGCATATACTTAGGAGGAGACGATGTGGTTGACATGTCGCTCCATGCAAAGCGAGGAGTCCAGGTACACACCTAGTGTCTTGATGGTAGAAGCAACAGGTATTGTGTGGCCGCCGATAATTAAGGCTTTGTAAGCCTTGTGGAGTTTGGCAAGATGGCTTCGGAGGCCAATGATGAGGAGCTTGGTTTTCTCATCATTGACGCATAAGCTGTGTGCGGCCATCCAGGACTGGATGGTTTTGTAGATGGCACTGATTCAGCGGGTGTCTGTACGGTGGCTGCCTCGGAGGGGTCCAACTTACAGATCTGTGTCTCATCCGCATATTTGGTATACGAGACACCCAGAGAATCCATGTGGTCGAAGGTGGGTTTGGTATACACGTTGTATATTGTTGGCGAGACACAGGAGCCTTGAAGACTCTGGAGGATCTGTCAGCCAAGAAGGAAGAGAGCCATTAGGAAGCCTCTTTGGAGAAGTGGGCAGAAGAGGAGAGAGCTTGGAAGAGGATGTCGTGATCTACAAGTTTGAAGGCGGCCGAGAGGTCAAGCAGTAGGAGGACAGAGAGGGAGCCCCGGTCATTGGAGACATCCAGCTGATTCTTGAGGTCGAGGAGGGCTGTTTCTGTCTCATGTTTGGGGTGGAACCCTGATTGGCGCACTTCTAGGATGTGACAGTGTTTGAGGTGGGATTGGATCTGCAGGTAGGCGACTCTGTCCATGATTTGTAGGAGGAAAGGTACTGTTGTGATGGGGTGGTAGTTGGTAGGAATTGCTGGGTCGAGAGTGTTTTTATTAGCAGCTGGGTAATCCAGGATTCTTTGAGGGAGGATGGGACCATGCAGGAGGCGAAGGAGGTGTTAAGGATGGCGGCTATGAGAGGGAGAAGGGGTTCAGCACAGTCTTTGACCAGCAAAATAATGTAAATTGATATATCTGGGCCCTAGAAATAGACGGAAAGAAATATTTTCCTAGCTCTATGTCATCTTCTTAACAATATCTTCCTAACACTATGTCATCGTCAGATTTTTCAATGTGGAAAATAAATATTCGCTGACATGCATTGACCTCCAGTCTGAGTCGTTTGCCTTTCATCTTGACAGGTATTTTGCAGGTGATTAAGATTTGGACCAACAATTCCATCAGATGCAGCAAAGATTAGTTTGTTTTTTCTTTGTTTTTCAAATATTTTTGAATTCCACTGAAGACAAGAATCACATAATTTTTGCATTTTCTAATTTATTTTAGTGTGAGCTTCTAAAGACTTATGGGCCACCAATAACTGAAGCTTTGAGATGAATGGCTTTGCTCACATTTACTTTGACATCTATGTTGAAATGGTGGAAGGCCTCTTAATTGTACTCTCAATTTATTTATCCTTGCAGCTGGTTGTTGTTTGAATGGGGAGAATCTATTAACTTTCTTCTGAATCTTTTGAGATTTATTGTCTTATTAATATCCTGGACATTTGTGGCATCCAATTAGGTTGCTCAAAACCTGGGCTGCATCACATGGTCCAAGCCTACCATCTTCTCTCCTTTGCCCTGTGCTGCACAGCCACCTCCCCAATCCCTTCTCCCGCCAAACACACCCTCCATGGCCCACACTCACATTGTCATGTTCCATGGAGTATCTGGATCTCGCTGCGGCTCATCACCCACCCTCGCCGGAATTGACATGGAAGAGGGGCTCCACATGGAAACCACGCTTCATTTCCAAAGTAGCCATCTTGGGTGATCTTTTGTATTGAGTAATATAAAGGTTCACAAACTGTCTGTGGCCCAGAATTTCACACAAAACCATTGCTCTTTGCACCCCTGCTTGCAGCCACATGCTCAAAACGGCAATAATATTCAGTTCCAAGGTGGCAATGGCCAAGGGATCCTCATTAAATGCCCTTGCTTCCTCAGTGTGATGAATCAACTTCCAGGGCACCAGTGGTCCAGGGATGAATATCGGTTCTTAAACCATCAATCAGCCCCACTCCTCTAGTACACCACAAGGGATCCGAACAGATTGGAAACCCAAGTAAATTATAAACCTCCTTGTCCAATTTTGGTCATGTGGGCGGAATGGCAGGCTTATCTACGAAATGTTGTTGATCTTTGGTTTGTTGCAACACAGTGAAAATACAATTATTACCCAATGATAAAAGGAACTGTCCATCAAGGTTCTACAAATCACGACCCACCCTGTAAAGGAAAACAAAGGACAGACAGTTTTACAAAGGAAAGGGATGCACTCTGGTTACTGACAGGAGGGTAGTCGGTAAATAAATCAGTCATAACTGTTCAAGGTTATTTGGTCTCAGCACCCAGGGAGCAATGGGTCCTAAATGTCACTAGGGGCTTTCGGAGAAGGACCAGGGGCACAGAACCGCAATGTGCTTTGGATGTTCTTGATGCTCGACAGGGTCACTTTGCAGCTCATGCAAGAGAGATCAAGATGGGACACCGCTGCAGGTATCAGGCGGCATTCAGTTCAGCAAGCGAGACTGGATTGATGGCTGCAGGCTGGCCTACACGGCTCCTCAGCTTCAAGAATCGTTGTCTCTGTGCTCGTTGGCAGACAACAGTCAGTGGTGCAGCCGGTTGCAGTTCGAGGGCTTGACTGCCTCGAAAATGTCCTTAAAAGATTAATGCTGGTGATGCTTTTCATGGCACACCTCCTAGCTTTTAGGATAGTCCTGAGTGACCCCCCCGGAAAGATGGGAGTGTGCAATCTCTAGTACAACCTTTCAGTGGATCTTGGGGATTTCAAACTGCGTCTTCACCAAGCCTTATGTGGATGTTTCTCTTCTATATAGTAACCCCTGCTTTAAGAAGAAAAGGAGCTTCCTTTCTCTATACCTTATCCTTCCGGAATAGCTTGTTAGAAAGCTTTAGTGACAGCTGGATGATTTTGCTGGGCGAAGTCTAGGTCGGAATAGATGGTAGGTTCTTCTCACTTTCTTTTTTCAATGTTAACCTGTTTATCATCTTCCCCAAAGCCTAATGTACCTCTTTCTGTTTTGTCTGGTTCGCTTTACGAAACAGAGCCCTTTCCAAAATTTGTTGAGCAATTTCATCCCCACTATGTACTTCAAATGGGATTTCACTGTGATTCTGTAAGAGAACCGTTATGTCTCCTTGGAAGTCTGGATCAATGATGCCTGCTAAAACGTCTATACTGAACTTCCACACTAGGCCAGATTTTGGGGCTAACCTCATGTAACACCCCACAGGGAGTATTAAAACCAAATCATTAGGAATCATTGAAATTGCAGGATTGCCCAATTTGTTTCAATTGAGTCACATCCCATTCTGACTCCATATGTAAGGAATGCATGGTATCAAAGCAAGACAGACACAAGTGATCACAGCTCCGGGTGTTTATTAAACTGTAAAATGGGTGAGATAAACACCTCATCTAAACATAAATCTAAGATAGGAGCAAGCTACAACCATCAAATAATAAGAATGCAGTCCTAGTGGAGTGTAGTCAAATAAAAAAGGCCCTATACTAAGAAAACATATTGTCAATCCTCACCACTATGTAACAAAATAGTGTGGGGTAATGTTTCACAAGAAAAGAAAGAAGTGTTCCCCAAATGATAAGTCAGGATGTTATGGCCGGGGTCTCCCTTCTCCACTTTTTAGCACAGGACAAGGTGGGACTCGTGAGCACAGAACCCTCCTAGGGCTTCTCCGGCACAAGCGTACAGTTCCTTTTCTCTATATCAGGGACTTCTGTACCCAAGTCTCTTTTCACGCACAGTAGCTTCATTCAGAGGGCCTGACATGCCAAAACAAACAACAAAACAAAAGTTCCTTCTGAAAATCCTCACATCGGCCAATTCCTCTTCACCCTAGGATCACCCTAGGACCCCCCTCAGCCAGGCTCCAATCCTTCTTTTAGCGTCAGCCTCCGAAAGTACTTGTCAGTTTAATCAGAGACTTCCGAAGGGTGATTTTGCCTCGCTGCGTCACTCTGTTAGCCCATGACAAGTGCAGGCTTCACAAAACACAGTTCATATGGCGTTCCCCTCAGCCGTGTGCAAACACCAGTTCACAATTCCATAGTTGCCAATACTTCTACAAAGTGTCAAGGACTTTTGATTGTACTAGTGTTTTTGCTTGACCCGTGTATGACCACCTTGACACCTCACAATGGCCTTCCCTAAGGCATTTTGCGATTTTTTGTTTCTTTAAAGTTCATACACAAAAGACCTCGGTCTCTTAATCTTCTTATTGTTGCCACTGCAACCTTGAGTATTAACACAATCCAGCCAAGTATCAGGTTCGTCCGACTCACCGGCAGCTGACAGGTTAAATTACACTACTTTCCATACTTTTTATAAGCCTATTGTGCATGTTTCCTTGTCTGTCTTGCCGGGACATTGAACGTACATAATAGGAAGACTCTGTGCCATGCCACAGTATGTCGATTATTCCTAGCCTTGTGAAGGGGAGTCTGGATTCTAATAATAACTCAGAGGTGAGTATTATCCCTCCTGATATTTGCCCTCCCTCATGCTGTTTTTCTGTTTTGGCAACAGTTCGATTCTAACTGGGCCGGCTGTTCTGGTAAGTGGTCAGCGTTGCTCCATCGCTTACAAGTTGTGGTGGTCCATTTTGTGAGCCTGCTTTCCCACTGGTTGCACTTAAACTGCTCTGTGGTACGCATCCTTGCCCCCCAAAACGTGGAAAAGGGGGCCTCCTTGAAAACCTAACAAAAAGTGTTTTTGGTGGCGGTCATTGTGCTGTGGTGGAGCGTTCACAGTGAAAAAGCAGACATATAAGGGACATGAAACATATTTGTGGATAGCTTCGCACTACGATTTGTTAGTAGGCCAGCCGCGCAAAGTAGTGACTTATGGGATTGGTAATCCTGACTGTTTTCTGCTGTGAAGTAGAATAAAGGAAGGACGATACATAATACCAGGGATTTAAGTGGGGTAAGGAATCGAGGGAAGGGGCCTCATTTGGGCCGTGGCTTGTGGGATGGGCGTAGCCTTAAAAATGTACACAAACCATAGTAAGGTACGCAAACATTTTATATATTTGTAGGCGTACCTTACTATGGTTTGTGTAGTATGCAAGCCATCTTTTATAAACATAGAAATATCACATAAATATATAAATGCTTACATTTATATATTAGTTTGCATGCCTTACTATATGGTATGTGTACTCAAAGATGGCTTGAAAAGCACATAAACCATAGTAAGGTACGCACACAAATATATAACATTTATATATTTGTGTGGTAACCTTATGGTTTGTGTATTTTCCAAAAAAGAGAGGGGCGAGAGTGCACAGCTTCTTTTCTTAATAGTATATTTCGTTTCCGGTAGATTGTTATTTTGTAAATAAATGTGTTAGTAGGGTGCAGCCCACTATCATGTGCCACCGTGTTGGGCACAGAAAATGAACATGGAGAAATAGAGACCTAGGCAATTATGCCTTTGGTGTGGGCCGCACACCCTAAATTCCCACTAGGGGTTTAATCAATTTCTTTTGTACTCGTTATTCAGTTAATAAAGTCCAACTTCAATCATAATTCAAAAATATGTAGATTTTTTAATTTTTCAAAGGTTGTGTTTATAAAGTTCATAAAAGATTGTGCTTAATTGGTTAAACTTCACCAAAAAAGCTAATTATCTCAGTTAAGGCAAAACAGAAAACCCATCCGGCTAATGCATTTCGGATTGTATCCTTCATCAGAGCCAGGTTAATACTACACACGTTATAATGCATTATGGGTGGATTTAGAAGGTTTACAATGTTTAGGTTCATAATTAATCCGTGCACCATGTACAACAACCAGATATTCAAGGATTAACAACAAAAATTATCATAATTAACGAACAGGGCACCCACAGGGACAGACAAATATTTAACATAAAAGTGAAATTGGAGAAAAAAGAGAAAAAATGCAAACAAGTAGACATACATCGTTATAAATCATAAAAATGCAACATTTACAAAGATAATGATTTTACTCTACAGTTCAAATGGTGAGTGGAACTGGTCAACTATATACTAAAATGGCAACATGATCCCTTGTGATGACTACAGTGCTTAAAGGTCAAACTAGCGGCGTTGCTTACTGTGCCAGGGTGTTAATTGTCGTGCTGTACTTTGTGAAAATGCCTGGGGGAGGAGGAGGCTCGGTAGTTCCCTGGCTCAAGCCCACTTTTGGGAGACTGCCGGGGCCCGACTCCAGCAGGCCACGGCACACTTAAAGCACTGCATAATACTCGCCTCTGAGCAATAAAGAGAATCCCAACTCTCCGTCTCGAGGATAGGGCTAATCCGGGTTCTCTGCTCCTCTATTAACAGTGAGCAGTTGTTTTGCTCTGTGTCTCTTGCCACTGCACATGCTTACGACCAGTCCATCAGGGCGGGAGGCACCAGACAGCATATCAATCGTGCCACTTGGGCTGGAACACATCGCGTAACAAACGGTCATGAAAAATTCATCAGGCGTCTATTAAATATTCCTTTTGCGCATGTCGGTGTGAGAACAAATGCAGGGATGTGCACGCGGGTCCTTGAGTGATGATGGCGTGACATTTCGAGGGCGTGTGCCCCGTATGACGCACAGGTCCCATCAAGTGAAGGTTAACTGTCCCTCATAGGTCATTGTACGCTTCCGCCAAGGGCGGGAGATGGGCTGGTACATGAACAAGCACTGTACCAGGGCAGCCAGGACACCATGCCTTCAGCTGTAGGCCGTCACTTAATAAGTGTGTGCATTCTCGAAGGCTTAGCCTTATATCTATTAGATTTAACTTTAACTGCACCAAATCAGCAAATGTCAATGATGTATTAAAGGCAACAGCAAGCCTGGTAACGCTGTCGCCATTAAGTGATATTCCTCGCTTTTCCCCGCTGCAACTTTGCCAATGTATTTTTGGCCACACTATAGATGGAAAGTTTGGGCGTCATATATAAAAGGACGGTGGCGCAGGGTGTGGGAGAGGGCCACCCCTCCCACACTTTTTGCAGTAACAAGTGGTACAAATGGCCCAACAAAAATTGTCAAAGTTGATCTTAGTCAAAATAATTTGAGGAAACCTCATAGATCCCATTAACTCCATGTCACCAGGACCCCATTGCACCAGTTCTGTGTTTTCCTTGTACAGGCCATTCTCATCATTTTCTTTTAGTAAGCTTTTTAAATGGGGTAACACAGACCACATATCACATAATGGCCCTCATTAGGACTCCGGCGGAAAACCATGGTGCTATTAGCACCATGGTCGATGCCGGAGTCCGCCATGGTGGAATGGGGAATTACCACCCCATTCCAAGGTTGGCGGGGCGGTAATTCCCCATGCCACCATGGCCCTTCCCCATTCCCATTTTTGCCCCATAGGGCATAATGGGAATGGGGAAGGCGGTAAGTACGGTACCGCAAATTGCGGTACCGTACTTACCTCGAGAGTCCCTTTGCGGGCCCCTAATTTAACGGCTGGTCTAGACCAGCCGTTAAGGTCGGATCCCGCAAAGGGACCTCGTAGTAAGGCGTTAAGGGTTTAACGGTGCGGACACCTTTTACGGCGCCGTTAACCCCTTAACGCCTGAGTCCTAATGAGGCCCAATGTATTCATTTGTCAAAGGAAGGAGAAGATTGGCCATTAAACCAAGCGGTCAAGGCCGCAGCTGGCCTACAACATCAAGGCACCCACGGATGGGCTCCTGCTTTTTGAGGGCTGTCTCACTGCATGCAAGCACGTCCCTCGACCCTTCCTATTATTAAGGCATGGGCTGCATCAACAGGGACCGAACAACACTAGCATGTGCTATCAGCATGACTAAAGGAGCCGTAGGGTTGCCATCTTTGTTTGAAGCAAACACCGGACTTGAAGCCCTGCCCACAATTTTAGAAGTCATGGCCCTTGGCACAACCCTATTAAAGATTTGAAATCGGTAGTACACTATCAAAGGGAGAGACAACGTTCATGCTCGGAGTTTTTTTTTTACATACTTTATTCTTTCTTTTTCTTTTTTTTGGGAATCTGCATTTTTTAAATAAAAAATCGTTATATAAGGCTAAAATGACATTTCACTAAATTATATAACGTATATAGTTTTTCAGTTAAATCGTTTTTATTGAAAGATGTTCATGGATACAGTGGTAATTAAAGGGATAAATGCAGAAATTAGTAAGAAGTAGATGATATGTAACTGAGCTGTCTCGGGAGGATAGCTCAGGGGCAACACGCTCCCCTTGGAAACAAGACAACATGGGGCAACACAGGTTCGATCCCTGGGTCTACGCTTGGTATTGAGCGCGTTATAAATAACCAATTACAATTATATATATATATATATATATATATATTTATAGTCAGTTATATGATAGAGAATACATTAAACTAAGATAATATTAGTCATATCAATCAAAAAAGGAAGGAGACTATACGTTATGTAATCAAGGACTAACAGGGGAGGACTTACACGATGAACACAAATACAAAAAAGGGAAGAGGGAGGAGGGGGAAACATTATTCTCTGTAGAAAATGAACATTTCATGATGAATAGGCATTACATACTTTCCATTTACTGTAGAATTTAGGTAGTTTCTTAGATATGATATGATATTGCATTTATAAGGCACGTGTTTCAAGGCGCGAAGAAGCAAGGGGGGAACAGAGGGAGGACAAAAGAAAGCTTTCTTACTAGGCCTAATGACATTGAGATTGCGCACGTGTAGGCTAGGGGGGAGGGGAAATGTGCCTTAGGAGGATGGAAGAGTGCAGTACAAAGGATAAAACAATAAGTAGTGCAGCCAAGCAGGTGGCAAGTGCGAGGGTTAAGTGCAGACAGCAGGTGTGAAATAAGTGCAGTTAAGGGGACTGTAGGGTTACAGATACAGACCCAAAGTGCAGATGATAAAGTATGCATCTTTTCAATTCTGTTGAAGGCAAAATGGAATTCCACCATACATTGTACAACAATTTCTGCGCATTGTTCCAGTTGGAGGCAATAAGGTGAAAGACGATATGGACAAAGAAATGAAATCACTCAGGTGAAGCACTTGTGTATAGGCGCGTTACAAATGCCATATCATATCAAGGTATATATGACATAAAGGGGTTTACCAATACACCTATCACATCACATAACGACAAGGGTTCTTGAAAAGAAAACATATTTTGTAAACAGTTCCATATTTGTCTCGAGAAGGAAAAAACACACTTGCAATTACAAATTGAATGAATAAAATCATCAGCAGGGATTTATGTGACCAACATAAATTATTGTTCAAGTTGGTCATTTGAGCAATCCTTGGGGGTGTCAGATATGCTCTGTGTAGCATAAAATAATGTGATTAGGTAAGATTATCAGGAACAGACGTTGAAATACATTGCTCCCTTATCTTAGTCCAAACATCTTGGGGAATGTGCAAATCCCAATCAGATTCCCATTGTAGGGTGAGTTTACAAATGGAATATTTGGGTTGGTTAAGAATGGACTATAATTTAGAAGCTTCGGTGGAAGGGGTGCAAGAGAATAATTCTATATATTTTGAGGGTAACCAGGACTAGCTTTGGTAACCACTTTTGTAAGGCTTGATTAGGTATAGGTACATTATTGTTGAATAAATGTGTAACAAGGAAGGCATCTGCAGGATACCATGTTTGAAAAACGTCATGTTTGGGTTTAAATGGGAAGGATTTATTAAACCGTCCAAAGGCGCTGTTTGAATCTTGGTTACTAGGAGAGCATGCAATTAGGGATCTCCATGCATTTTTGAAAGAGTGGAGGAGGGGGTGTTTTTTAATACCTGGCCATGAGGATGTTTTGTGAAAATGTGAGGAGAGAGGGGCTATAAATTGGGACTCCAGTCTAATCCATGAAGAGGCATTGATGATTTGGGAATCAAATGAAAGGAATAGAATATAGTAAAAAGGATTTCTATTTAAAAAAATCTGGGAATTTCACACCACCAGAGTTCTTACTGGTTTTAAGTTTATTCAAAGCAATTTTGAGAGTTTTATTTTTCCAAAGAAAGTTAGAAAGAAGTTAGTCCACTTTCTGGAAGAAGGCACATGCTAACAGCACTGGAATCATAGAGCGATAGTAAAGGATTATAGATCCAACAGTCATTTTGACGGAGTGTAATTGACCCGACCATGAAAGAAACAAAGGAGACCATTGATTAATAGAAGAGTTAACCTTATCAATAATAATGTTCTTGTTAAGAATTAAAGTTGAGGGAATATCTTCGGCAATAGAAATGCCCAGATACTTGATGGGTGAGGTGCACTACTTCATGCCATAGAGAGGAATTTTAGATAACATGCAATATTTAGTCAAAGGAAGAATTTCTGATTTGTCAAAATTTAACTTGTAACCAGAGACTTTGGAAAATAGATCAATGGTATGCATTAGTGTAGGAATAGAAGTAGATGAGTCTGATAGATAAAGTAAGATATCTTCAGCATAAGCAGAACATTTGGGTCAAGCATCTTTAATGATAATGCCTTTAATATTATCATTAATAAAGCAATATGCCCCGAGCGGCGGGGGCATTACCGACTCAGGTAATGCCCTGGGCAATAGTTATACTTAACGAAGGCCCCGGGGCATTACCAGAGTCGGTAATGACCCGCCGCGAGAGGCATATAGCTATTAGTCGCCCGGCCCGCAAAAACTGCGTGACCGGGGCACAAAAAGCTTTTTTTTGTCCCAAAACACTGCAGCATTTCAAAAAAAAAGAAGAAAAAAAAAGACGACAATCAAAATGGCCACCGGGAAAGGGAAAACGGGGTCCCTTTTCCCTTTCCATGGCGGCCATCGGGAGCATCCTCATTGGCTGAGGGGCTGCCACGCCCCCCACCAGGGTCAAAGACAGTGGAATCCCAACAGAGGGATTCCCGGCCTGGTAATCACTTGGCGAGGGCCAATCAGAATGGCTCTTTCATTCTGATTGGCCCTTGCCGGGTACTAATTAAAATACTTTGGAGTAGAGGTTCCAGAGCTAACATTAAAAGGAGTGGGGATAACAGACAACCTTTTTCTGGTTCTTTGTGATACGAGAAATGATTTAGAGAAGGTATTATTAACAAAGATACAAGTGGAAGGTGTAGAATATAGCAGTGAGATAAATGTAGTAAAAATAGGGCTGAACTCATGCCATAGTAAAGATTTGAACAAGAAGGGTCACAACACTCTGTCAAAGGCCTTTTCTGCATCCGATTCCAGGAGAGTGTGGGGGTTTGGAGAATTTTCTGTGTGTGAGAGGACATTAAAGAGGAGTCTAGCATTGGAAGAAGGATATCTTTCCTTGATGAACCCTGTTATAACATATATTTTCTGACCATGGAGATATGAAAAGCTAAGCTGTTTCTGACAAAATTAGAACCCGTGACTGTCAAGCTGTACAGATTTTAACAAAGTGAATTAACCAACTTGCCCAATCTTACAGATGAATAAATGACACAGATTATTTTATTTCTGAAAATGTTATTAGTTTTGAAAACAGCTATACACACCTTCCTAGAAGCTATATATTGAATGCTAGTGAATCTTTGGAATAGCTCAGTCAGTTAAGAAACTGCAGCATAGATCTAGCGGCGAGTTTCACATAAATCATTGCAGCAGGCACATTAACCCACCAAGCAAACATTCCAAAATACATTCACGTGGCTAAAAGGTGAGAGTACTTCTCTGATCATTTTATAAAGCGCACAGCAATAACAGAATGGTCTGTTGCAATTTTTAGAGGCATGACCGTTTGCACTGACTTGTGACTGATTTGTTCCCGTTCCTCCAAGCCTTTCGCAGTAACTGTTCTGTTAATTCATCATAGAGCAATGTTATAGACATCTCACTCCATTAGACCACAGTGAAGTTGGTTGAGCGCTTGCTGCTGTGATCTTTGTGTGATCTGCAGGTTGCAGGTTCGAATCCTGGTAAGGCCAACTCAGCCTTTGCATCCTTCCGAGATTGATAAATGAGTACCAACTCCAGTTGTGTGATATTGTATGTAAATATATTCTATGTAGAGTGCTTTGGTGAAAGCACTATATAATTATCGCTTTTCCTAGTTAGCAACTAATAAAATGTGAATAATAATGGTGTAACTCTCGCTTAAAGTTGTTTAGCTTTTTAGAGCTGCAGAAAGGAGACTACATTCCAAGGCAGCCTAAGGCATTGAGAAGTGGTCTTGTAACATAGGTGACACCTCTCGTCCAGCTCTGGCTGTTCATTCAACAGCAGTGTGCTTCTGGGACTTGAAGTTTAACTTTTCTTAAATGTTTGTACCACAAATCAAATGCAAATTAGCATTGGTTTTAAAGCAAACACTGACCACTTGCCAGCTTATTTCCCTCCACTGCCTCCTTACTCTATATGATGGTTGTGAAGCAGCAATGTATTTTAATAAACATTGCTTGCCTTTTTCATTATTGAAACAGGCATCCAGAAGATTGTCTTGCATATCTGTAAATAAAATATGCAGTTCTGAAAAAAAAAATGTTTTGCTTTCAAACAAGCAGGCTGCTTTGTAGATTTCTTTAAATATAAAATGTACCTTTTCTTTCAAAAATAAACCAAATAGCTTGGAAGACCTGCTGTCTGGGCTTGCTTTTAAAATGCATGCAGGCTACCAAAAATAACAACCCCTACGTTACCGTTTTACATGAAGACTTGGAACTTTGCCCATAAAAGGGTCTCTAAAGGTGAACTTGCCCCATGAACCATTATTACATTAATTAATGCCTACTAGGCATCCCTGGCTCCCTGTGGATGCAAGGATCAAGTTCAAGACCATCTGCATTGTCCACACGGCTTTCAGGGGCCTGGGACCTACCTATCTGCAATGTTGCCTACCTAAATACTGTCCTTCCTGAGCCCTCAGCTCATCTACCTCCCACCTTCTGCGAGTGAGCCGGTTCTCCAACTAGAGATTTGGAGGGAGTTCTTTATCCTCTGCAGGGGCATCCCTCTGGAAGAGCCTCCCTGACGCACTCCGTCTTGAGCCTGATCTCCATAAGATCCGGAACCTCCTTAAGACATTCCTCTTCTCCTCTTCCTTCTCTCTCCCTCTACCTGGCTAACCATTCTCTCCACTCTATCCATCTCTCCCTCCTTTTCCACGCAGCCTGTTGAGTGGCCGCCTGGTGTACCTCAGAGTCTCACAGGCCCCTGGCACCCTTGCCAATCCTCTCGCACTTGCTTCCGGGCTTTGCACTTACCTCATTGTTACTGCACTTGGTCTATGACCCAAGAGAGTGGCATCTCTCAGCACTTACCCCAGCTTCTGACTGACTGGGCAGACTTGGTCTCCTACCCTCAAACGCCTGCACTTGTCCCCCTTCTGCTGTACCTGTCTGTGCACTTGCACAATCTTAATGCACCATGCCTTAAAGATCATCTATCTGTTTTTTCCTTGTCTGCCCTCCTTGCATGGTGGCGCCTCAATGGACTTGGAAAAATTGCAGAATCGTTGTCAGACATATTTGCGGTTATCTACAATGTTAAATATATTATATGCACTTGTTCCATGCACCCACTCTTCCCGTGCGCACTTTTATCATTTAGAATTTCAAGGGCTCTGAAAGACTGTTTCTTTTTCCCCTTGTTCCCTCCTTCCTTGAGCGCTTGAAACACTTGCTTTGTGCATAGGTGCTTTATAAATAAACAATACCATAACATACCTAATCTAACAACAGAGCTGTAAATCATACAAAGGAACACTGCAGGTAGCCCATTCAGCTCTGGCTGACTCACCTTAAAACCCCAGCCGCTTGCACTTGGAGACAGATAAAATCCAGATGTATGCTCTATTAATCAGATGACTGGGCTAAAATCTTAAAATATGGTCAGTCCAGACTAAGGGCCTCATTACGAGGTTGGCGGTATAAGCCGCCAGTGCTACCTCATAGCACTGTTTCCACCGCCTGATTTCCCGGTGCTAGGCGGCAGGAATTCAGGTAGGAATGGGAATAGGGACAGGGAAGCATTGGCACTTTTGCTAATGGTGCTTCTGTGCAAACCATGCCTGCAGAGGGCGGTGCTCCCAGCAGGTCAGACATGTCAGAAGTACTGACCCCAGAAGGCATTCTTGTAGTCTGGTGGTTCTGGAAAGGGTGCAGGTACGTTGCTACCGGCAACCTTATTTCAGGAACACTAGACTTATAATGAGGCCCAATATCCAGGCAGGTGGCAACCCTCAGGAGCCGTGACACTGCATTCAGCACCTGTCCCCTACACTAATCATTGATAACAGGTGGTTGGTCACTAGCAAGTCACTTCTACACATCTTGCGTTTGGCTAAAGGTCAAATAGCTCAGTGTGTTGGGTGTTTTCAGTTGAGATCTTTGTTCACAGTACAAGTTACACGTTCAAATTTCATAGGGGCTAAATTAGCTTTTCATTAGTCTGGAGTTGAAAATTGTGAACAATTAGAATGGCTAAGATTAACACTGCTGCTGCCAAGCCGGGTAGAAAGAGTTATCTTTATTTTTACCATGGCTCACACACAGTGCTTATTTGCATTGATTCATAGCAAAATAGTTGAGAGAACATTAATCCATTATCTGGTGGAAGAGCCATTTTAGCAATATAGGTACAAGTCTTTTTTTCTCTGGCATTGCTTCTGATCACAGATGTGTTCATATTGGTGTGAATGGTGGGGAATATTTTAAGTAGTGTGTCATATTTCCTGTGCTTCTGGTGGCCTTCCAGTCTTCCCATGATTAAAAGCTAGGACAAGAAAAGTGGTGATCCAGTTACATAAAGACATTTTTTCAAAAGTAGAGGGTTTGACACTTTGCTGTCTGCACTCGGCATGGCGGTGGTGTAGCGCATTTGAGTTAATGCGGAAACCTGACAGGTTTTAGTTAATTTGTCTTGTTTTGTTGTGCTGAATTAATTGTTTTGTTAGCTAGTAACTTGGTTTCTCCTGCCACTTGTTAGGCTGATGTTAGTAATGGTTATAAGTGGGAGTGCTTCTTGCTCCTCCCCACCACTATCAGTATCTGAGGGACTACATATCCCAGTGTGCCCCCTCGTATTTCTTCACCTATCCAGACACATGAGCGCTGGTGCGTGCAGGCCTGTTTGTGCCAGTTAATGCACAGGTGTCTGGTGCAGAGGGTTGGTTGATTCTGTGGGGTTACAGGGACTTCTCAGATAACTTCTTGTTCTCTGTTAGTTGATCATGTCGTCCCCGGTCCCCCATGTCGTCCCCGGTCAAGGCCGACCCTATAGCTCTCATTGACAGCATGATGAGGACATGAAAGCTTAATCTCGTCTTAAATGTTTCGAGAGGCGCTGCCTCTAAATTTGTCTCTAGTATTGCGAACCGTAAATTTATCACTGAATCACGACTCTGTTGCTGCTGTTGCTTATTGCTTAGATTCTCCATTTCAGGCTTTACTTTCAGCTTCTGTTCTGGATAAAACAGTCTCAAAGATGAATGCTGCTTGTGTGATGGACAATGTTGCCACATCTAACACTGATACTATCGACCACTTTGACTCTGCCACTTGTATAAACAACACTTGTATCAACACTTGTCGATCACGTTGTGCATTTAGTAATTACATTTCTCAGACTGGAACATTGTCTGTGTCTCCATATATGAGTACACCTGGATGCATTTTTTCCTATGAGGGTACATTAAGGTGCATCACAGATGTCTGTATGTCTGTGAACTCTGATATACCCAATTACCAGCTCATTGAATGCACTGGCAAGACTTCTCAAACTATCACCAGGGGCAAATTCTCTTACTTGTCATCTCGTAGTTCAACTGTACCAATGCCACAGGATAGCTTCATGTTCTCTATTGTGTCTATTATTGAGCTGGCACAGTATCCGGAATCACTTTATGCCTGCTGTGCCCTTGGCATATTCTACTACTGATATTGGTACTGATTGTTCTTCTGTGAGAATTGATCCTATCAGGAGTAATAACATGCTTTGTGTTCACCTTTAGATTTGCTAAAGACAAAAATAACATCATATCTTTCAAAAAGACTGATTTTGAATCTCTTATTAATAACTCTGAATCTGATTCTAGGGACCTGTTTTGTATTTTGAAAGAACTTGAGGGAAAAGATGCCATACATACATATGATGAGAAGAATGATATCTAGTGTTAATCCATGCCATGATGGCAAAACTACAAATTCATCATCAGAATATTGACATTAAAAAACAGCAAGCAGTTTCATTTCTTCCCACTCATGAATATCTTAGGGACGTTTCTTTGATCGCCCAATTCTGCTTTAGTCATGTATCTGAGGACTTTGTTCTTAAGGTTATAATATCTATGAAACCCACCTTTTGTAAGGAGGATGCTTATCCTGCCTCTGTGATCAAGGATTGTGCTGACTCCTTTGTGCCTATTATTACTTAGATCATTAATGCCTCCTTTGATGCCTCTTTGATTCAACCATGGTGCCGGCATCAGTCAATTAAGAATAAGATCTGCTACTAGGCGGTTAGCTGATTTGCCTTGGGTAGAAATGTAAAAATATTCCCCTTACAGCTCAGTCAAAAAAAAATTGTTCTGCGCAAAAGCCAATAGTCATAGTCCTTTGGGGACTCAAATGCTTCAGAAAAACCCAAAATCTAATTTAGTGGCTTTAAAGCCAAGCAAGGCGAAAAGGAGGCACTTCAACCCCTACCTTCTCCATAGAAGAGAATGGCCACAGTGCTTCTCCCTCTGGACGGTCCACCCAGCCTTCTGTCTGCCTCCTATCGTGGTCTGCCAACTCCCATATGGTGCCTGCACAGCTAATCGCCTGCCATGCCCTCTGAAGTCAGGCCTTTTATACTTTTATGTGCATAAGATGTGTACTCCCCTTATTAACATAATATCTAACAGAAGCAAAAAGCTGTTTAGACCTTTGGCCTAAAAAGCTATTCAGCTTACTGGCTCAGCATCCGGGGAAGCAAAAATCTTGTTTCTTTTAAAAGCAAGGCCAAAACCTTTCACCTTATTATACTAGCTGCTGTCTTTATGGCACGAAATCTACAAGCCTTGCAGGAAGTGATGCAGTTTCATAGTTCTTTCAATTATTGTTATTTCAGCCTTATTTGCTATTACCAAGGCACTTGGATCACTTCCTGGAAAGTCAAAATACAGTAGTAATAAAACTTTATTCGGGTACCATAATCCATAAAAGAACAAAACACAGATATGAAACAGAATCATATTAAATCCTTCCAAAAAACATTAGAATTTAAAATTAAAATTCAGCCATCCCCTTCGGATTCTTCCCAGCTGCTTCAAGGGAGAGTACACTTTAGTATGGTTGAAAAAAGGCCTCTTTGTCCTGTTTAATCATTTGGCACATTTTCAAAGCCCTACTTAATAGATTGACAGTGCCCAAGCTGTCAAAGGGGCTCCAGCTTTCAACAGAAAAAGGAGCACTAGACCATGCTGAGTACAACATTTCCCTTTAAAAACAGGGACCATCAAGCACTTTCTTAGCTCGCCATATTTTGGGCAGAAAAACAGTGGGCCAAATTCTCCAAACCCACTCCACAGACAGGGCAAATAGCATATATATTCAGTCCTGTTCTCTTTGCTATTATTTCACCCAGTGGTACACAGTTAAAACGGGCCCTAGTGTAGCAGCTTCTTTGTGATTTTTTATGAGACCAATCCACATATCTCTTATTTTATTTATTGATAATAGCATAAAACGCCAGTTTGAAGGCTTTGCCATCTCTAAAGTTTCTCTTTTGCCATAGATCGCGGCTGTCACTCTCTTTCCCCTTTCAAGACTCCTTTACCTAGTCAATAACCTTGGCATATGAAAGAGCCCCTCCAAGTTTAAATGATAGAATCTTTGTTTTATGTAGTTGAGCCAATTAATTTGATTCACCCCATTGAGCTTGGAGATGTTTCTTATAAGATTAGGTTCAGACGCACACACCAATCCAATCTATACTCAATAGGATACAGTTGGATCAGCGCAACACCACCAAATCGAGTCGGCCACCAGAACCCAGCAACATCCAAACCCACAGCAACATCCCAACCCACAGGTATACAACTCTAACGGAATCATAAGTACCTGAACCTGGATACAGACCCCACTAACCCAACGCTCAATCTTCAGCATACTTAAACCCACACAAAACCACACAACCATCTCTCTCCCAGCAATCTGCACGCACTTTACCACACTGCATCAACAACTCATAAACTTCACCCACAGCACTCGAGGCCTTCATCCGATCTGATACTAGCACCAAAGCCCAGCACTCGGTGTATACCGAGCTGAAGCTGCCAACAGCACACCACATCTCCCACTCTCCTTCTGCCCTCCTCCCGACTAACCCTACCCACCCTTCCTGTTTACAGATCCGCCAGAGCGCCTGGGGACCAATTCCGTTGGTGACGGTGCGCTATAAAAGTACCCATAACATAACATAACATAACATAACATAACATAAGATGTTGGGACAAGGAAGGATTGCAGGGATATAATTTCACCAAAATGCCAGGGATAGCAGAAGTGACATCACAAAACCTTTGACCTCTGATGACATCACAGCAAGTGATGTCATTTGACCCCACCCCGAAGTGATATCGTGGGAAGTGATGGAACACAACCTTTCACCCCTTCACAAAACAGGAAGTGGCATCACATAGCATTGTTCCTAAGTAGACTACGAAAAATATGGTTACAATATCACTATCTTGTGATACACATTTCACACAAGTATGGATCAACATATGTATCATTAAGATCAGTGTGTATAGGTCCATATTACCAAATTACTGTGAATGGAAGCAGACGTCCATGGCCTAAAGATATGTTATTATATAGCACTTATGCTTAAGCACTTTATATATAAAAGATATACATACAATATCACCCAACCAGTGTTGGTACTCATTTATCGACCTCAGAAGGATGAAAGGCTGAATTGAGGTGTTTAAGAACAGACTAAAGGCCTCATCACGACTTTGGCGGTTATCCCTTATATCCGGCGGTCGCGCTATTACCGCCGGATTTACGGGTCCGCCAAATCAAGACTTCGGCCGATTTCGCCCCAGCTCTTGGCTGGGGGGAAATCCGCTGAAAATTCGCGCTATTACCGCCGGTGGTAAATCCGCCGGTGGTAAGAGCGCACATTTTCCCCATTGAGCCCAATTCCCGAATGGGCTCAATGGGGAATGGGGAACTACATAACCGCTGAACTCGTGATCCGGCGCTGTTAGCGTTGGGGAGTTCAGCGGTAGGGCTAATACCGCTGGTGGTAATACCGCCGGCATTACCGCCAAAGTCGTGATCAGGCCCTAAATCAGTGACTCACCCCCTGAAGTGTGCCTGAAATAAACCTTTAATGAGTCTAGCAATTATTGTATAGAATTCCAGAAAGACACATTATTTGATATTCCTATTCTTTCCTATTTAGGATCACCGCTGAAGGTGTTAGACTTGTGGAACCCCTGTTAATTTTTTTTAAGAGGCCTGACTAAGAAAGCAAGACACTCCAGAAGCAAAGAGCTTCATGGCGCTGGCCACAGCGCAGGAGCATGCATTACATTATGTTTTCTAAAAGCAACTTTTAAAAAAAAAGATTTATTTAGGGGTTACACGGGAGACCACAGCGGTAGCAAAGGAGGCCTCAGGTGTTGCAGTTGCATCCCCTAAATGACATCCCTGAAACATTGGGATTTGCCCAAACTCTGAGCCACAATGAAATTGGTTCTCTTACTCTTTCATCCACAATGTAGCTCAGGCCCAGTTCATTGTGGGCCCAAAGATCGGTGCCGACATTGGTAGGCCCAGCAACTTTTTCAGAAAAGCATTTTCTTCACATTGGATTCCTTTCTGTTTTCCATAGCCCCAAATTGCAGCACCATATTTTACTTTTCTGGTCCTAGCCATATAGATCGATTTAATTAACTTCAGCGGCTGCTGTTTGTGTTTCCCCATGAATCTGAAAATGCCCCCCACTCAGGGTCTCATACTGCAGAGTTATTTATTTTTTTTTATCAAAGATTTTATTGGTTTTCAAGGTTAAAACAACATTACATTCATCTCTCTACATTCCAGGGAGGGGACAAGGGAAGGAGGGGGGAAGGGGGGAGGAAGAGGGGCAAGAGAGGGAGGAGGGAGGGGCAAGTGCCAGGGAAGGGTAGTGGTGGGAAGAGAGCAAAGTAATCAAAAGAAGAAACAATAACAGTAACAAACTCAGCTTCAGGGACCTTGGTCCAACAGACCATCGAATTTAACATAGGATGACTTCATGACACAGGGTGCTCTTAACAGAGTCAATATTTCACTTTTGGTGGGCCTCACACAGTCTCAGCGGCTACAGGGTCACCCTTGGCCTTCAGCTACCCTCTTCCCATCTTCTCCATATTTTCCCCGCCTTTTGCGGGCACCCTCTTGCTTTGTACACCCGGTGCTCCATTAACACACATATGTCCACGTCCGTGACCCACTGGTCACAGCTGGGTGTGCGCTCCGAGCCCCACAGTTGTGAAATGTTCCGCCTAAGGGCTGCAAACGTGGTTGACAACAGCAGTTTCGCATAGCGGGATGAGTCAGATGCCCCGGAGACCCCCAGAAGCGATTGTTTCGGGCACCTCTGTATCATCTTTCCCAGAACGCTAGACAGTTTGTCGCAGCATTTCTGCCAGAGCAACTGAATATTACTACACTCCCACAGGATATGAAAAATGGTACCTTCCTCTCGCTTGCAGCGTAGGCACTTTGTGTCTGCGGCCCTGCCCCATCGGAAGAGGGCTACTCTCGGGTAGTATGTGCGATGCAGGATCTTCAACTGGACGAGTCGGAGTCTCGAAGAGATGGTGGTTTCACGCGGGTACATCAGGGCCTCTGTCCAGTCCGTCGGAAGGAGTGGACCCACATCGCGTTCCCACTTTGATTTCAGACTGGATAGTTCCAATGTCGCAAAGGAAGTTATCACAGTGTACATGGTGGAGGTGACCTTCTGCTCTACCCGATCCAGGACTATGTTTCGTTCAAGTGGGGAGCTTTCCGGCAGGTCTTGTGTGATCTGTCGATGGGTCGTCCAAGCATGATTCAGCTGCATGTGGTGGAACCTCTCTGTGTCCGGCAGGGAGAACCTCTCTTGCATTATCTGGAATGTTGCCAGGTTGTCCTCCTGTACCACATCCCCAACGATAGAGATTCCACGCTGGGTCCACTCGGGCCATGTCGGTAGTTTTCGTACTTCGGGAAGGTTGCAATTGTTCCACAACGGTTGGGCCAGTGTTATTTTCCCACCCCACCCCAAGAATCGAAGCGCTTCCTTCCAAACTCTTGCGATGTGGGATGCCATATCAGATTTCGGAGGGCGATCCTAGTCAATGTAGAGGTGCTCTATTGGCTTATTTGTAGTGTTACAGTGGAAGCCCTTGATGTGTGGGAGGCTCCCGTCACCGTGAAGCATGTCGTTTACCACCTCCATCTGGCTGGCAGTAATATGATTGCAGCCTGGCAGCCCGATCCCCCCTTCCCAGACGGACCTCTGAAGGATGGCAAGAGCAATTCTTGGTGGCCTCCTTTCCAAAGCAGTTTCCGGAGGGTGCATTCGATTTTGTGGAAGTCCCGATGGTCGATGTACAATGGCGCGTTTTGCAGGATGTATAGGAATTTAGGGAGGGCGATCATTTTAAACAAGGCTGCTCTACCCATCAGCGTCAGTGGCAAGGAGATCCAGTGGCGAGTGTCGTCTGCAAATCTTGCCACCAACCACCAAGGGGGAGAGGTTTGAGGCTGCATATTCAGTAAGGTGCGTCGTGATGTGTATCCCCAGGTATTTGAACTGTTCCTTCTCGATCTGGTAGGGGCCGGTCGCCAGACTCACCAATGAGGTGTTCCCTATAGGGAAGAGGATGGATTTGGACCAGTTCACGCGTAGTCCACAGAATGCCTCATATTGGCCCAGCAGTTGCATAACTCTGGGGTGTTTGGGTCCTTCAGGTAGATGAGTAGGTCATCCGCGTAGAGGGATATTCTGTCTTCCCAGGTCTCGGACCACCGGAGGCCCTCCCAGGTTAGATCGTTTCGCAGCAGGATCGCTAGGGGTTCGATCGCAATAGCGAAAATCATGGCCGATAGTGGGCAGCCCTGCCTTGTACCCCTTCCCAGACCGAACAGTTCTGATCGCCAACCGTTGACCCTGGTCCTAGCAACCGGGGATTCGTGTAGCAGCCTCACCCAACTCATGAAGTTCTCGCCGAAGCCCATGCAACACATTCTGGTCCAGACAGCCTCCCATCTCACTGAATCGAAGGCCTTTTCAAAGTCGATTGCTAACAGGGCTAGCGGCTCTTTCCAAAGCTGAGAATAGTCTGCGGAGGTTCATGCAAGTTGATCTTTGTGGCATGAAACCGCACTGGTCCGGGTGAATCAAGGTGGGAATTACCTTTTGTAGGCAGTCCGCTAGAAGCTTTGCCAGTATTTTAGTCTCAGAGTTGATGAGTGAAATGGGCCTGTACGATCTACATATTTCCGGAGGCTTGTCCGGCTTGGCTATCACTACTATCGTTGCTTCTCGGAGATCTGGAGGGAGAATGCCCTTTTCACGTGCATGGAGGTACATTTGCAGTAGCTGGGGGGCTATCACGTTGGTACCCACCCTTCGCCATAGCTCCACCGGGAAGCCATTTGGACCAGGAGTTTTACCGGTCTGGAGTCAATTCGGTGCATAATCGTAGCGTCCACCGGGGTTGCGGATTCACTGTATAACTCTGCGTAATATTCGGCAAAGCCCTGGGTCATTTCCTGGTCCATCACCCTTACGTTTGATCCGTCCGCTTCGTGTCTCCGGACATGGCTGCGTCCCTGGTCCTTCCTTTCCAGCCATGCCAGCATCTTGCCGGCCTTGTCACCCGTTTCATAGATCCTTGCTCTCATAGCATTGTGCGCTTGTCGAGCGTTGTCCATCGCTATGCTTTGCAATCTTTTTTGAGCTAGTAGCAATGTCCGGTTAGAGGCCGGTGTATTTTCATTTACGTGCCCCTCCTCTGCCTGTTTGACATGGAGCTACGCTTCAAGAATCTTACTCATGTGCAGCCTCCTTTTGGCTGCCGTCCATGATATTAGTTCGCCCCATAGCACCGTTTTATAGGCTTCCCATAGCATTTCAGGATTTGTTGCCGTCTATGTGTTTAACTCAAAGTATGTGTTGGTGGTCTCCTGTAGTCTGTCTACCAGCTCAGGATCTCCCAGATAGTAACTGTTCAGGCGCCAACATGGCGGTGGGATCCTCCGGGACGTTATAAGTAACATTTCTAGCGGAGAGTGATCAGAGATGCCTCTAGGCAGAATGTTTATTCCTCTGCCCTATATAGGTCAGTTGCGGGAGTGAAGAAGTAGTCCAATCTGGAGAGCGAGGCATGGGCCCCGAGTGGAAAGAGTATGCTCTAGTGTCTGGGTGAAGTTCC
This sequence comes from Ambystoma mexicanum, assembly GCF_040938575.1. Taxonomy (NCBI): domain Eukaryota; kingdom Metazoa; phylum Chordata; class Amphibia; order Caudata; family Ambystomatidae; genus Ambystoma; species Ambystoma mexicanum. The sequence goes on from NC_090934.1 coordinate 236,801,337, forward strand.
CTCCACACATCGCACAGGCCGAGTGCGTTGGCGAACGTGGCAAGCCTAGTGGGGACATTGGGGTTCCTGCTTCGTATGTGCGATCTATCCAGGGTAACATTCATGACTTCATTGAAGTCACCACCTAGTATCGTGCAGTTGGAGGTATCATTAGCGATTAACGGGGTAATGTCAGTGAGCAGTGGTTCTAGAAGGGTCGGTGGTGCATAGATAGCTATCAGTGTGATGGATTGCCCCCATAAGTCGCCCGTCACATATATGTATCTGTGTAGAGGTGGAGGGGGAGGTTTTTGTGTACCAAGATCATGACAACTCTTGAGCCCATCGTGAAGCCTGAGTGGAACGTCAGCTTATAATTTGTATGCCTAAATAGGGTGCATTCTGTACCTGCATTTTAGGGCTTGGGGCATACCGCGGCCGCTACAGGTGGGTATATGCTGCCTATCATTGTGTGTGTGTGTGTACTGTGGGAAGATCTATGGTCTGACTTGAGTATCTCAGTGTGGTCACAGGATTTTGACAGCCGTGGTGAGGGGGGAAAGGGGTTATCACCCCCCTTGGTCTTCCGGTGGGTCCTGCGATGGTGGTTGTCGGGGGTTCTCGCCGTTGGTCTGGCGGAGGTCTTCGATTTCTTCCCCTATTTTCGCAGGGGGCGGACAGAGGGCGGACCAATCTCCCTCTATGTTTTGCTCTGCCCAGCGCCAAGCCTCCTTAGGGTCACTAAAATGGACTGTTGTGCCTTTGTGATAAATCTTGAGCTGTGCAGGGAAGAGCAGGCTGTATTTCACTCCCATCGTGTGTAGCTGCCTTTTCAGGGAGTCGAAGGATTGCCTTGCCCTTTGTACTTCCCTCGTGTAATCTGGGAAAAAGGCGATTTTGGAGCCATTGAACGTGACAGCTCCTTTGGTGCGCGCATTTTGCAGTAGGGCGTCGCGGTCTCTGTAATTTAAGAATCTTGCTATTACAGTTTATGGGGGGGCGCCAGGCGGTGGCCAGCCCGTGGGCACCCTATGTGCCCTCTCTATGGAGAAGAACTTGGAAAAGGCATCGGGCTCATACAGGTCGGAAAGCCATTGTTCTAGAAAAAGTTCCATGCAGGCGCCCGCTGCCTTTTCGGGTATACCCAGGATGCGCACATTGTTGCGTCTGGATCTGCCCTCTCCCTCTTCAATTCTGTCTTCCAGCACCTTCAATTTGGACATCGTGAATTGAAGCTGCTGTTGCATGGTGTTCATCCTGTCCTCCGTGTTGGAAATGCGCTGCTCAGCCTCCCCGGTGCGTGCCGTTAGTTTTTGGAGGTGGTGCCTGAGGAGGGAAACATCCATGCTTATTCCGTCCATTTTCTGCTCCATGGACGTACGGGAGTCGGTAATGGCGGCCATGATGTCTTTGAGCGAGATTCCTTGGTCCGTCTCCATGTCGTCTGAGGATTGCGGGCGGTGTTCAGTGGGCTGGTGTGTAGGAATGGTGTACTGATCCATTCTGCTTTGGGCATGAAGCTTCCTCGGCCTGTCCTTCCCCATGGCACCAAGTCCACCTTGTACGCCATATGGGCCGATGTGGGCGCCCGTCCAGCCAGCTTTTGCCTGAGCACTACGCTTCCCGGTGTGCCTCTTTTACCTTGTTGGCAAATCGCTCCCTTTGTTGCTGTTGTGCTCCGGGGATATGTCCTCACTCCAGGGCCGATGCAGCCTCCTGCCACCCAGCTACAGCTCGCTTTCTAGGGCAAGCCGTATCCCTCGCTCTCGCACCGGCCCACGGGTCCACGCGTATGTCACTGAATCAGCGGCTCCCGCAGGGGCGGAAAGGTGGAAGGGCCTCTCTCTCCGGGCCTCCCCGCTCGCCTGTTATCGGAGGGCAGGGCTCACATGGGTTCACGGCCTTCTCTCCCCTTGCTGGCCCTCTTGACTTCCCGGCCAGTGATGATGCTCCGGCCAGGCCCCCCGAAGGGCAGGAGCCGGCGCGGGAGGCCCAGACTCCACTCTTCGGCAGGTTCTCCCGCCACTTTCTTGTCTGTGCTGTCCTGCGAGAGCGTGTCCGCCGATCGGGGCCTCTCCGGGACTCCGCTGGGTCCGCACCCTTCTTCCGCTGTGACCAGTCTGTTGCGGGTTGGACACTGCCTCAGCGCGGCCTCGCTGGATATGCACAGGACGTTCAGCTGCGTGCACCCACGGCCATTTTGAAGACGGGCTAGTTGTTGTCACCACAAAACTTCACACGGTCGTCTCCGGTGAATCCGAGCACGGTTCTCTTCGATCTTTGCTCCGGGTGTGCCCAAGGATGTTCGCCGTCACATCGTGGTATTTCCAGCTCTTATTACCCCCGAAAGCAGGCTTTTTTATAACAGGATGTTAGTGCGGCCGCTGGAGCCGAGCAGACGCACGTCTACTGCATCCCGCGGTTAGCCTGCAGAGTTTTTATTGAAGTGTGCCTCAGGGAAAAAGGCCTCTGAGAAACGGATTCCCAAATAGTGGAGTGAGTCCACCCAAGGAACTGGCTTCGCCCCACTCCACATAGTCCTAAACTTCCCCTGCTTACTAGATGGGCTATAGTACATGACTGCAGATGTTCTGCTATTTACCCGCAGATCTAATTCTGCCATAAAGGCTACATAGCTGTTAATCAGACGTTGCAACGCTCTTGGGGTCTGTGCTATAAGATAAGAGTCATCCGGATAGGTTAGGACTGGTAGTGACATCCCCCTATTTTTGGGACGTCTGCATGACAATCTACTAGGACCTTATGCAGCTTACTAATGTACAGCGAGAATAAGCTTGTGGCAAGTGCGCACCCTTGCCTGACTCGGAAATCAAAGTGTGCAGTGACCCTCTGCCCCAGATCTTACACATGCCACATTGTTCTCGTGTAGGGAGATGAGGAGATCCAGGACCCCCGCTTGGAGATCGTAGGATCTCAACGCCTGCCATAACATCAATCTGTTGACCTTATCAAAAGAAGTGCAGAGGTCCATGAATGCAAGGTACACTGACTCTTTATATACAATAAGTTTGCAATAATAAGATAGAGATTTAGGCATTGATCAATAGCTCCAACTAAAGGATGCAATCCAAGCTGGATTGGGGATAATATTGAATTGGTTGATACCCAATTCTCTATTGTATTCAAAAGGCATCTCCCAAATACTTTACAACTTGAATTAAGGCGTGAAATAGGGCGATAAGATTGGGGGACACTCTACTCCCTTTCTTGAATAGAGGGACAATAATTGCCTTCTTCCATTCGTCCGGGACAATGCCTGTCAACGTTATCGCATTGAAGAAAACTGCTAGGATGGGTCCCCAAATCTTGATTAAATCTTGATGATAATCTATCAGAATTCCATCTGAACTTGGTGCTCTGTTTCTTTTCGACATCTTAACGGTCTTTATTACATCTAGTCATATTTCACTTGGTTGTTGATCAATGCTCACTGTTCGTTGCCCGGGGTGGCCTGAGTTTCCTGATTGCCCATCTCCTGGTGGGTTCTTACGTTTGTGGCAGTATTGTTATAGAGATTTGAGAAATGCGCAAGCCAGCCACTGCCCGGGATCATAGTCTGTCGAGAAGCACTATATAAAAAGCCTGATATATTGTTAGAAATTATCATTATTATTGTTATTATATTATATTATTTACACATAATCAGCAGGTCCCAGATTTGAGTGCTGGCAGGGCTGACATATGTTGTAATCCTGTAAAGGTAGATAAAAACAGTACTTTTGTTGGAAGTATGACGGACATCTGGAATTTGAATGCCAAGTGACATTATTTTGTGGTTTGAGCTGCACAAATATGTATTGGGTTTTTTGTGACGATGAATTTGATAGTGTGCCACCTAGGTGGCCAATATTGCAAGGATTCAGGAAAGCTGTTTTTTTGCCTGTGGTAATGATAATAACATCTTGCTGTTTATATAGCACCTGCCTTGACAGACGTGTGGTTTTGTGGCATTGTCCTTAACAGGTATCAAGATTTTTGGTACAATAGCTCAAAGATGTAAGTGCTCACATCAGAGATCTGTAAGCAACCTGCAGCGAAATGTTCAAATCGCCAAAATGCTGTCTCAACCCAGTGAATACCATTGAGGTGGGAAATAAAGATATTTATTATCAAAGTGCTGACAAGCGAGAGAAATCCTCCATGAAGCACTATATGAAGACATGCTGTTATTATCAGATGTCAGAAATACTGAGTCAGGCCTACTGTGATTGACACACAGACACACACACACTCTGTCTCTCTCCCTCCCTCCCCCCTCCCCCCTCCCCCCAGATCGTATTGAGTGGAGGAATTCTTTGATTTCCTGTACAGCTGCAGCAGAGTGAGTTGCATGTCAAGCAGGTCTAACATGGCCTTTACTATTCTCTATCCATACCCACATTTCAGAGGTAGACCTGCCATGTGGCTAGTGTTGCGGTTAAGGATTATTCGCAGATACTTTCCTAGAAACCATTATTTGTAAGGCAAAGAACAGCAAAGAACATTTGATCTGCACTGCCCAATCAATACTGAAAATATAAAACTGAGATAATTATATTAAGACTTATATGATGTAGGTATATATGATGAAAAAAGAAATGAGCCATCAAACCTAAATTATATATAAAGAGACATCCATCCATGTTCTAAGATTTAAAAACTACAATAGAAATGTTCAGGGGGTACCCTTTGAACTATTAGATAAACAATATATTGAATTACCTTTTAGCTCTGAAGAAAGTCCATAAAATTGAAGAAATCAAGCCTGAAACATGTCAGACAGACTATGAAGATTGGATATGTGGTGGAAAGAATGGAGTAATAATATAAATGATCACTAATGTTTCACTGCTATAAATTGCAGGGATGAAAAATAATAAAACAGGTGTTTTATTGCAGATTAAAGTAATTGTTAATCAATGGAAAGGGGGAGTGAAAGTGTTTTCTGGTTTCAGTATTTGCACTTTGCCCCCAGAGGATGCCCGGGAGTCAAAATTACTTATGGCCCTGCGCATTTTTGAGTGACTGGGAGGAGTTGGCATCACATGCTTCTCTCCAGTCTCTAAATCTCTACCAAATGTGATACATATCTGCCTTCCTCAGACAGGAGACGTCCGGAAATTATTTCCCCTTAAGCCAGTTGTCCTTTGTCCTAATGGCATATGACGTAACGTCTACTACACATATTAACACAAGGGAGATTGTTCCCACTTCTGTAGTACCAATAAGCGTCATACACCTGGTGACTGTATGTTAAAACGCAGCACTTGTTAGTGTGGGGGAGTGATGCTGATGACTCCCCTCCTATATGGGAGTGCAATATGTAATCATAGTAATATAGTAAGTATTGCGCTGCTCTGCTTAGGTTTACAGTTGAGGTCTGCAACCTGTGGCTCTCCAGATGTTTTGGACTACAACTCCTATAATCTCTCACCATTGTCTATGCTGGCTAAGGCTGATGGGAGTTGCAGTTGAAAACATCTGAATAGATAAATGTTGGAGACCACAGCTTTAGCGGGTGATTGCAGCAAACGACTTCTCCCCCACCATACTGCAGGGTTGAAAAATAACATCTAAGCACTAGACTCAAACATGCACTACTACTAGTGCTACAGTGATCTGCTATAAAGCTTAAACAGGCCTACACTAAAATGTACAACTCCTTTGCCTCTTTAAGCAAAGAAGGCCAAGGGCAAGGTATACACTCCTAAGATTTGTGAACCAGTACGCAAGTCTCCAATCAACAATAGTACACATTAAAAGTAATGTCCAAAAAAGGTTTTCATTAAAAAAAGAGGTACTTTATTCAAACAGAGCCAATTGATTACAAGCCCTAAACAATCCCACCACTGCAAAATAAATACAAAAATCAATGCAGACATATGTATATGTTGCTCACTCTGGGTATTAAATGACAGGAGGAAAAAAGGCAGGCAGAAATGATGATAGTTAATAGCAAAACCATAACTTTTAAATTACTTTTAAGGTAGGGGAGGAAGTCCTAACAATCTCTAGGGCTCAAGTTAAGACGTCCTGGGGGTAAGAGCCGAGGAAAGCCTTGTTAGAAGCTTCATGTGCATTTCAATGAGTTGAGTTGCAGACTGACACAGGGATGTGTGTCTCGAAATGGAAAAAGGCCAGATACGTACTCCAAAGATACTTGCCAGCTGCTTCACACAGTAGCGAGCAGTACCTTCTGGGTTCCAACAGTCTTTAATAGCAGGTAAGCTTTTCTACCAGCAGCCACCTCCTTTCCCCCAGGAGGCAGTTAAGGAGATTGTCTTTGCACTCTCCTTGAAGTCTCGTCTTCATTGTATACCAGGGACTTTGAGCAGCTGTACCGCCAACAAGGTTCTGTGTTGATTCTTTTTCTGATGCAAAGATGATTACCAGAATTAAGGGATTCTCCCCCATGTATATTGAAATCCTTACAGTGCATTGATCCTTTTCAAAGCCTTTGTTAAAGGCCAATCATTGTCTTTGTTACAAACATTGCTCCTTGGATAAGTCATACACAGAGTCCACGGTCTGCAGGGGGGAACAGAGGGGGATTCAAAGGAAGTGATGTGCAGTAAATATCTTCACTCTTCACCTGAAGGTGTGGGGTCCCTTGGCAATACGGGTCCTCCCGTATCCTTGGACTGTCACTGATCAACAGTTCTTCATGTTATTTTACTCCTTCCAGCTATTTCCTCTTTATCTTGCAAGCTTCCTTTCAAGATGTCTATTCCCACTCCACCCCCAGGAAATCAAGACTCTTTACCTGGGCGAGCAGTCAAAATCCTCACTAAGATTCAATAGAGCTCCATTTGTAGTGGTAACAGCTTCAAATGCAGATTCCGGCAACAGAAGTTGCTTTCATCTGTTGCCAAAGTGGAAGGCCAAGTGAGTAGGCCATATGTGTATAATGTTAAGCTCATGACTATTCATTCTTATTTATTTATTTTTTTACATTTTTAAAGCACTCACACAGCCCGGGGGCATCGAGGCGCTGTTGCAGGAATATGACTTAGTTACGTATTTATAGCGCACTTAGTACCCAGAGGATTCTAAGCGCGGATCCAGGGATCCAACCTGTGTTGCTCCGTGTCGTCTTGTTTCCAAGGCAAGCACATTGCCACTTAGCCATCCTCCCTACTGACCAATTCTGATGAAATGTTGCTGTAAACACTGTTTTGATGAGGTCATACCTTGTCCTGCCAGCACATATTCAAAGCTAACAAAGGATGCAGTCAATGGAATATGTCAGAAGTTCATTATTTTTTTCTGGCAGGAATGATCAAAGAAAGAAAAGTGTCTAAATTAGTAATGGCATGTGCCTACGTGTTTCATTAATATAAACAACAAAACTAACTCTTTGTGTACTTACTAAAAATGTGTAATCTTTTATTTAAAAAACAGTGTCAAATTCACAAAAAGTAATGCAAATATAGATATTACAGAGGATGCATTTTATATTTTTTTCATTACTATGAAAAATACACAGGTTATCTTGTAGAGGAGCAAGTGGATGCATTTTCCCTAGCTCCCGCCCCTCACCACCGTCATAACGGAAGAGCAGGAGAAGGGCTATATGTGGGTCTCTATGTGTTATGCACATACCTCATTGAGTGTATGAGAGACGATATGCACTCAGAAAACCAAATTGAATGTACCCTTGCACTGAAAGTGTGGAAGGATGCCATATGGAATGATGTCAGCACGCACCTGTAAGTGATTTCAATCCAGCACTCCAACTAAGTCAATGCCCAGTATGGGATGCCCAATGGCAACCCTTATTTATATATTTTTATGTCTATAGTTCTTTTAATACTGGATGATGTACCCTTATATAACGTCCCTCTCTTTGAATCCCGCCGGTATTCACTGAACCAAGGAAATAGGTTTGTTTTGCAAATTAAAAGATTTATTTGAAGATTGAACAATATGTCGATTACACTTTCATGAATATGAATAATATCTAAATATCACACTTATGAATATGAACAATGATCAGCAATGGGTAATATTACAATATCAACAATCGCTTTAATCAATTAGGAGTAGGAATAGGAAGAATAATGTAGCAGAGAATACTTTGTATGGGTTCAAGGAAATGAAATGATAGGAAAGAATGCAACACAGAAATAAAACTTGATATAAATGCAATCAAAGACAATGTGATCACTCTTTCCCCCTGTTCTTACTCACTCCCCCCAATATGCAATATGAAGAGATGGAATGAGTGCGAGAACCGCGTTTACAGAAAAACTATAAGGAATTGGAATGGCTTTTTAGGTTTGTTTGAAAGCTGCTTGCTTCAAAATGACATTTAAATTTTGTTTCTAAGACGCACGGTTCAAAAGTTACATAGGTTTTAGTAGAGGTCGATTTTTCTCAAAAGGTGTCAAGATCGCCAATGAAATTGCGCTTTGAATTACAAACAGGTTGGCTTACACTAACAATTATCACAGGATTAGATGGATGAGAAAGGATTCAGAATGGACAAAAGAGATTCTACAATGCAGTCTGGATATGTTGGAATGGGTTGGATGGATTACTTTAAACTAAGAGATGACTATGGATAGTTCTACGCTAAATACTTACAACTCTGGATTAAAATGGACCCGTCAAAGATCTGGTCAAGGGTTTGGCCTGGACTTCACTCGCCACCTGTCAGGTCTCAGGCGCTTGGTTCTGCTCTCAGCACTATGGTCTCTGAGTGGCCTCTTGGACTGGATCTGATGGGTTCTGGGTTACAGCTCTGCTGGGCTGATCTGGATCTTGGGTTCTAGCAAAGGTTGTTGGCCAGAAGCAGCAAACAGCTCAGCCAGGCTGTTGAATGGGTTAGGCCCTGTGGAAGTTTAGGGGTTAAATCAGGTTGCTAGATTTTAAAGGCCTGCTGAAAAGGGTTCAGCTTTTTGGGTTAGGTCTCTGCTTCAGTGTTCTGGAGTCTGGTTTTATAGATGGGTTCTTCCTGCAGAGCGCTTCGCCGGTGGATCAGTGATGAGTGAAAGTGCGTGTTTCTCTGGGTCCTCAACAGTCCCTATTTATCCATTTTCCAAAGTGGGTGGGGAGGCTGATTTCACAATGCCCAACCCTCTAAGGATCTGATAGGTCAGAGAATTCCCCCTCTCCTGATTGGAGAAAGGAACAGTGTGTCATGATGTGTCATCATGTGTCAGAGTGACACTGTGTTTAGGGTCCAGAAAAAATCCCCCCCCTTTGCTTTTACTTAGAAAATCTATTTTTCCCAAAAAACATATTTCCAATATGCACAACTTGTTAATAATGCATATACACATCACAAATTGCCTAAGGTACGTTTCTGTCAAAATGTTATCTTCCTACAAGTTTTGGTTCATAAATGACAATTTTTCGCGCTTTTGGTTGGTTACACATTTTTGGATCTGTACAATTTTTTATACATACATGCACATACCCTCTGGGCATATTCCTGTAATTTTTCATGTTCCTAGCATAATCACAATAGCTACAATATTAAAAATTTCGTAGTTCAGTCTCTGAATGTCGCACAGATTCCAGATTAGTTTTACACTGTGAGTGAATTTTTCATTTTAATAATCTCTAAGTTTCATATTTTTGTCAGTTCGGTACTATATTTTATAAGTCTTTTCCCAAAACATACAGTTTCTTCAATTTCAAATCCACATTTTCAGTCTGGCCCGCCTCCAAGGCTTGGCTGAGTCAGCGAGTCACACGGCTTGTCTTCCTGCCAGGTCTGATTTCTGTTCACACCCGAGTTAGCATTCCCATTCAGTTCAAGGGAGTTCTGACAGAGGTGAGTAACAGTATTGCACCCATTTTTGACATATTTCTCCAAGAAAGCAATCTTCAATGTGGATTTTCTTCTGATAAGTGTACTTCTGTAGACATTGTATTTATGGGGATTCTTGAAGTAGAATGATGTTTAACACCCAACAAGGAGGTTGGGTCTTTTGGGTGGTTTGTGAGCCATGATATTTGCAAATTTGACAACCAAGAAAAACGGATTTTCACACAGCTGTTCTTTTGCAATCAGCCTTGCTCTGTGGGCAGCCAAATTATGGGTTTTGGCAGTGGTCTCCTGTGTTACCACTTACGTAGGCAAAAGTGGATGGCGGCCTATTTTTCAGATTTTTACTGCGCATTTCTGGGTGATATTAGTGAGCAGAATGCTTTCCAGTGGTCATTCTGATGTTCCTGATGCAAGCAATGCACAGTAATGTTGCAGGGCCTGGACTAGTGGGGAAAGAAATCCCACAAGCCATTGAACACCATGGAGCGCTGAGTGAAATCTGACATGGGCAAAGTGATGTGATGAGATTTACAAAGTCATTCTGAAACAATATGAAAATACTGAAGAGTGATGATGTAACTGCAGTAATAAGAGAAACATGTACGAACCGATAAAGTAATCATAAATGCAAAAGAAGTAACTTACTGACTCAGCTGGTCTCTTAAAATTACCCATTTCAATTTCACTAATTTGATCAACTTCAGAAGGATAAAAGGCTGAGCTCTAGTTACCCAAATATAAACCAGGAACCTGCAGGATAAACGTATATCTCTGCAGTCAGTGCATTCATCTACTGAGATAGCTTATTGCAGAGTTTAATGTGCCCTCCTGCTTGGATAACATTCACAGATGCATAGAGCTTCATATCCTCTTGCTAATCCTACCACCCAACTTCACCTGACCCCGCCCTTTCCCCTAACCTTTCTCTCCCGTCCTTAAGCCAAATACGTTATTTTGTCTAGGATTCCCCATACCCCAACAATTAGTCGGATCCTACTCAAACCTCTCCTGTACTTCCCTGAAGTTTTATGATGCTGAAAGGTGATTCAAGCAGATTGGGTGCAGGAACTGGCAAACCTACCTATATTTCGCTAGTAGATTCACTGGAGCCTGCGGATCACTTTTGAGGATGTTCACCAGGGCTTGCAAGTTAATTATGGCAAATAACTTAATTTCCTTATGTTATGCTATGTTATGTTAGGAGGTAGTATTTAGTTCAGCGGTCATTGAAAGGTATCATAGCTCAATAGAAAGGATCAAGCATAGGGAGTCTGGATATGGCACTGAATTTAGGGAAGATTACAAAGAAAAGCTTTAAAGTGCTTCTGAAAGGTCAGTACATTAGACTCTGCGTAATGATAAAGGAAAGGAGTTCCATTGTTTTGCTGGCTGTATCATGAACTGTCCACCTTGTCCTTCTTTCTGGTAAATCGGACCAATAATCTGTCTCTTTTGGTTCAATCTTAAAGGGCAATTTGGGCTGTAGGGCCTTTGTTAGTTCGAGAGGGGGTGGTATTTGGCAGTTGTAGTCTATTAGAAACAAGGCACATGCTTTCCAAGATGTTCAATCTTTTTATCGTGAGCCAGTGTAAAGACTGTAATGCTGGTGTAATATGACTATTATTTTGGGTTTCATCAGTGTTCTGGCCACAGTGTTTTGAATCCTTTGCAGCTGTAAGATGAATGTATTTGAGAGCCCCAGATAGATACTATTGTCGAAGTCCAGTCGGAAGGCAACAAAGAAATTCATAACCGTCACCTGGTGTAGGATGGATAGAAGAGGGAGAAGATATTTCATTTTTCTAATGAGAAAAAAAATGATTTTGCAACTGCAACTATTTGACCTTTTAATGATAATTTATTATCCAAAATGATGCCCCATTTTTAACTTTAGGTTTAGGATTTGGACATTGGTCAAATGTACTCAGACAACAAGATGCTTCCCAATCTTTAGGACTCTCATTCACAACCACAGGAATCTAAATGTTGTCTAGATTGATCTTCAAATTGTTAATGTCGAGCCAGTCTTTAACCCAGAGCAGACATTCTTCATAACCTTTTCAGACATATTGTCATCAGCCTCTTCTAGATCTACCAAGATCTAGGTGTTGTTGGCATAATATAAAGAGACACATCCAAAACAGTGGATTTTGTCAATTAAACGACTGAGGTACAGATTAAACAAGACAGGTGACAAGACGAGAAGGAACCTAAACATCAACGATATGTTAAGTAAGAGTAGATCCATTTAAAGAATGGGCCTTCGAAAGCATAAGCTTTCAAGTCTTGTGTATAGTATTTGATGATCAACCATGTCAAATGCTGCTGGTAGGTCCAATAAGGACAATCTTCTGATTCCATCTTTATCAACCTTTTCTCTTAGATGGTCTCAGATTGACATGGTAATTAGTTCTACACTATGTAAGGACCTGAAGTCAAATTATGCCTTATCCACTACACCAGAACATTCTACAAAAGCTTGAATGTGTGGTACTGCCACCTATTCCAATTAATTTGATAGAAATGGCAGTTGGGAGATTTGATGGAAATGTTCCGGTCTGTGGGGTCCAAAGATGGCTTCTCTCCAGTTGGAGGGCAAGATTCTGACGGTTAAAGAGTTAAAGGATTTAAAATGTCATCCGGAAGCGAAGGGGACAGAAAGCTGGCTACTTTGGGTGGTAGTAGATCTAAGGAGAGCCTGAACATTCTGCAGAAGACAAGAGATGTGAGAGTGTCTGTTTATCTATAATCGTGAAGGAGCCGAGCACATTACGCTTCATTAAGGCATCCTGGTCTGACCTTAACAATTAAGGTAAGTGTTGAGGTTTATAGGTACAACGTGTTGGGTCAGTTGCTCAGTCAGAGATTGGCACAGAACAGTGGTGGCTATAACTGGCCCAAACAGTTATAAGGCCGAAACATGTCTGTGCATGCTTGTGGTCTCGTGCAGAAGGTATGTAACCTAGAAATTCGGGCTGTACTGGCCCTTTTGGGATGGGATCAAGCCTGATTTGCATATGGTCTTTCTCCTTCTGTAAAGGCTGGGCAGGCTGAAAAAAAGATTGTCTGGGGTTGCCTAGAGCTTTGCCCATGGCTATGATTCATCAAAACCTTCCATCCATCAACTTTTGGTTTTGCTTTAACCACCCGGATTGGGACAGGTATGCTCAGACGTGGGTCCCAAGCCTGCTGGCATAGAGACCTAAGCAACTCCTCACTGATGATGCCCAACAAGGCCAAAACATATCTGGGGATGTGTGTGATCTAGTTCTGAAGAGATGTGACCCCCAGTTTGGGTAAGACTGCCCCTTTTGGGGTGGGACCAAGCCTGATTGGCATGTAGGATTTCCCCTTCTGTTATGGCTTGGCAGTAAGCTAAAAACGATGGTCTGGAGGGTTGCCCATAGCTGTGCCTAAAGTTATGGTTTATTCAAAACCTACAAGCCATCAACTTTTGGTTGTGCTATAACTGGCCCATTACAGAGCTAATTCATCACCACTAATGGCTTGCTTGCTGAGTTTGGTGCCAATTCAATTGTATGGCCATAACAGAGTTTTTTGGCCATTACATTTTCCTTTTAATAAAATAGCTGATGTTGACTTAACTCCTTATTGGCTGCTGGGTATTAACATCATCAGCAGCGTCTTTCGAAGTTTCAGACTTTACTATAGAAGAGACGAGGTTAAGGTGTATTTGCTTTGTTTCTGCTTAAGTCGTGTTCTAGTCATAGGTGATGGAGGAAGTTTATCTATGATCATCTGGCTCCAAGCATCTTATCTTGGTTTTTAAGAGCATTTAGGTTCTGGGTAGAGCGGCAGGGTAATAAAATCTCGACTATGGCTTCTTCAGTTATTTGGTTCAATGGACCGAAGTGGAGAGAGGGAACTGATTGGATCGTATCAATCTTAGGTTGAGTAGAAGGTATTGAAAATTGAATACAAAGATGATCAGTCCAAGGGAAAGGATGATCTTTGTATAGTTCTGCAGGCCAACCAGACATTTTTCCAGACTATGTGGATCTTTAGGCATAAGTTTATTGACTTGTCCTGTGATGCCAAATTCCCTTAGTGATTCCAAAAAATAAGAAGTCACTGCTGCGTCTGCCTTAGACTCAGTCCATAATTTTAAGTCTTGTAGAGCAAACGGTTTTGTGGTTTTTTTCAAATGACAAAAATGTCTATGGGGTCAGGTGGTCTATATTTAGCAAGAAATTGACAGCAAGAAATTTTGCTGTAATTAGTGATGGAGTAGTCAGTAAATAAATAGTTTGATCATACTTTTAGATAACGGCTGGACCCCTGCTATTTTAGTAGATCGAACCTTTGAAAAACATTTCAAAGCTGATGGTGTAAAATCTAATAAAATACTGGTCCAGAGCAGTGACTAAATCATGTATCAAAAATCTGTTCTTTACATCTGGCCTTAAATTTAACAGTAAGCAGCTAAATGTACTAGTTCCTTACTTTAAGGATTTAGGAAGAGTCATAGACTACAATAACTTTCTTTTCGATAAGATAGCGATTATTTTTACGTTAGCAAATATTTTAGTTTATAAGGAACTTTATCTCTACCACCGTGGTCATGTATTTAGCAGTTAATTGAAGAAACTAGATGCTCATATTTATTCCCAAAAAACACATTAATTTATTTATCTATTTATTTCTGCATTTATTAAGTGCTCTTAACTCAGAGGCATCAAGGCACTGGTTACAGCATTGATCATCAACATAACATCATGAAAGAGTTCAGCATTAGAGACTCAGACAACAGTCAAGCCCTGAGCGAACAGCAAGGTCTAGAGATGTTTTTGGGAGACCCAGTAGCCTTGTTCTGATCTTAGCGACAAGGGTAGAGAGTTCCAATTGTTGGAGGCAATGACTGGGAAACTGAGCCCCCTGTTTCTATTTAGTCTGAATCTTGGTGTAATAGTTGGTGTGCTTGCGAGGAGCAGGTAGGCCTTGAATTTGTGATTTTTTTGAGTTTCTGCAAGAGGTTCCTGGGTGCCGAGTTCTAGAGGCATGTGTGGATGATAGCTAGAGCTTTGAAAATAAGGTGCTCGGAAAAAAGGTAGCCAGTTCGCACTCTTTCTAGCAGCTGACATATGATCACATCTTGTAATGGTTAAGGCAGCTCTCAAAGCATTTTTCTGGATAACCTGGAGCTTGTAAATGGTCCGCGTGGAAGTGCCTGTGAAAAGCACATTACAGTACTCCAGATCTGAGCCAGTCAGTCCCCTGCCAATGATGAGGCAACTGTCAGGGGACAAAAATGGTCTACAGGCATTCATTATCTTGGTGGTGTGTGCAGCCGAGGATGTAATGGCATTGACCTTACTCGTTAGGGATAGTGAGGCTTCTAAGTAAACACCCAGGGTCTTGACCTCTAGAGAAACTGGGATGGCGATGCCATCAATGATGAAGGAGAAATATGATTGATCCAATTTGCTAAGCAGAGCTTTCGAGTCGACCAAGAGAATGTCCGTCTTATCATCATTAAGACAGAGTAGGTGGGAAGCCATCCAGGCCTGGATGGGTGTAGTAGACCAATTTCAAAGTGTTAATGTCAGAGGCATAGTTTCTTGTGAGAGGGAGGAGGATCTGTGTTTTCGTCAGTGTATTTAGTGTAAGAGATGCCCCAGTTATCTAGGAGGTTGAATAATGGTTTGGTGAATATGTTGTATAGAGTGGGGGAGACACACAATCCCTGAGGGATACCAAAGGTGATGTGGGCAGAAGGGGTACGGGCATTAGCTGAGAAGACTCTCATGGATCTGTCCGACAAAAAGGAGGAGATCCAGGAAATAGGTCTGGTACAGAAGTGTACTGCCGAAGCTAGGTGTTGGCACAGAATTGGTGGTCCACTAGGTCAAAGTCTGCTGACAAGTCAAGCAGAAGGAGGAGGCCTGAATTGCCAGCATCATTGATCTCGTCCAATTGTTTTTATAAATCCCATAGAGCCAACTCTGTGCCATAGCCAGGACTGAAGCTGGGCTGGCGCAGACCCAGGAGGTTGTTGGATTCCAGGTAGAGCTGGATTTGAAGCTAAACCGTATGATCAAGGATTTGAGGATGTAGGGGACAGTGGTGATTGGGTGGTAGTTAGTGGAGATGTTTAGGTCAAGAGTAGGTTTTTTTAAGATATGAAGGACCCAGGGATCCTTTAAGCTGGTAGGCACTGAACAAGAATGAGGTGTTGATAAGGGTGATAATAAAGGGGTAAAGGGGTTCAGCACAGTCCTTTATGATCTCGGCTGGAATTTGTTGGTATAACTTTGTTTCCACACAGGCTAAAAGCAAAACCACAAAGGAGCTGCTACCCAGTTCCTGCATGGTCCATTTGAAGTATGTTATACGTTTGTGTCTGAAAGAGGGACAACTCTTATTTTCTCTGCTGGGGTGTCCATGGA
The DNA here is from genome assembly GCF_040938575.1 of Ambystoma mexicanum. Taxonomy (NCBI): domain Eukaryota; kingdom Metazoa; phylum Chordata; class Amphibia; order Caudata; family Ambystomatidae; genus Ambystoma; species Ambystoma mexicanum. Next base: position 236,817,501 of record NC_090934.1, read on the forward strand.
CCATGGGCAAGAGAAGCATTCATGTGTCCAACCTATGAATGGCTATGACTACATACTCACAAGGCCTGAAACCAGCCCTGTAGCCCTGGAAGAATCACTGACATTACCCCTCTAGCAACAGAGCATATGTGGAAAGTGTGCCTGGTCAGCAGCATGCACTTTCCTGCCGAGAAACCATCATCACTATGCACTGCAGAAATCCCAGATGCTCAGTAGTCGCACACACAGCTTTCTGAGAAAGTGAAAGACCTTGGCTTCACAAGGCCTATGGAACAGAAACTATTCACTAACACATTCTGGGCTTCTCTTCCCTTCAATGAAGGTAATTCACTTCTTAGCACTGTTGGACACTTCACCACAGACCCCATCTATCATTGACCCCCACCTAGCTCTAGGATGTAAATGGATCTAGGATCCCTCCTCTTTCTGTGCTATCACCAAAGTTGATCTGTGACGGACTTCGCTTGTAAATCAAAGCTTGTATATTGTATTGTTGAAAAGAATATTTTTTTTAATTGAATAATCCATTTTGAAATGCAGAAATGTGCCTGATTGATTCAGATAGCTCCTATGCAGGCCTGAAATCCCGCTTCACAGCCGGGGCGCAGCCTTTTGCCCAGTCTTACTTTGTGAGTGGATCAATCATTCCCAGACAGATTCTTCCATGCGTTCTTCTTTATTTGTCTTTGTATGACGATGACTCACCTGTCTGCGGCTCCCTCTTCCACCTGCCATCTGTCATCGTCTGTCCTTTGCAGATGTCTCTGTCACTTGTCTCTGACGTTCTTCTGTCCCCTCTGCATATCTCTGCCCCCTGTTTCTGTCGTTCTCTCTGGAACAGCCCGCCTCTTTTGTCAATGACAGGACCTGCCACTTCATTATTTTATCCTTTAACTTTAGTATGCTACTACCTTTCAAAAAATTCTGTGGTCTATATGTGCACCATAAATATTCGACGTTTACCAATGAAATGTGTTGCTGCAAAATATTCTATTATTTTCTTATGTGATCAAACTTATAACATCAATATTGGACAAGTCATGCTGCTCCAAGGCAGTCTCACCCTTTCTAAAAACATGTTTTCTCCTGTGAGGGAGGGATGTGATCTTGTTCGCATTTGCCCTCGACCTACAGCCCAGCAACGTACTCCTCCAAGTGCTTCCATGCCTTTTTCAATAATCAGGGTGGCAGTTAATTTTAGGTGTGCAAGGGCAAATCCAGTTCAGTTTATCATAGGCAACCAGGAACCACCTCTCTCCCATTGCAGCATGGCTCAACCTCAGTGTGTGTGGGGGGAGGTTTTCAGTAGTGTGGCAATCCAGATTGCAGTATGGCGCGTCCCTGGCGTCGCCTCTCCATCGTCTGGCGTTCCAAAACAATCTTTTCTTCAGTAGAAGCCAGGGGTGCACTGCGGCTCACAGGTCTCTCAGCGCTACAGCACAGTAGCTGTGACTATGATCAAAGTGTATACATGTGAGCTTATCAACCTCAAAGGCGGACTTTGCCTTGCAGCTGTTACTGTGATGGGGTATATGAACACAGGTCTCGGCAACAGATACCTAACGCACCTGTGCTCTCTGCTGCACACATTTATCAACATGCATTTCGATTTTGGCTATTGCACGTGATCAGTATATACCTCACAGAGAAGTGAAAGCGCTACACAAGTTGTGCTACAGTGACTAGACAAACTGGATGCCCTAGAGTGAACACAGAACTCATTACACGATTCATTTACCAGAAGAGAACTTGGTGCCAACTACAGCCAAGTTGGGTGTTAGCAAGGGCTCAGAACCTCAGTAGTGCACTGGACAATACCATGACGTGTTATTTTTGTTTTGATTAATGTTTTCACTGACAGGGAGCCCAGTGGAGACCCCACCTAGCTTGGGGGCATGGGGAATACCCCCCCGCCCCCCATGAAGATGTCTCTGTGCACACCTTATCTTACACTGCCTTGTTGAATCTTAGTAATCAGAAGTGGAATTATGTTGGTGCTCCCCTTATAGACAGTGGTGAAATTGGAAATGGAAACAATGGAAGGGGGATCCCACAAGGGCCGGGGTGAGGTGGAGTTTGGAGGAGGGGTGGAGTTCCACGGAGGCGGAGCTATCAGTTGATCTCTGCTCAAAGGAAATATTCAAAATAATTGTTCAAAAAGATTAGGACATTTCTTTCATGCTGCTTCTTTCCGAACTCCACACTACATCAAATCCACTTGAAATCACTTGCATGGCAGTGGTGCACCCAAAGTAATGTGGGTTAGCACATTAAGGGATCCATAGATACGCTCTACAGTAGACGTCTGCCAGGGTAGCTCAGCTGGTTGAGAGACCGTTGCTGAGATGTTATATATTAAAAACTGGTTGTTAATCGTATGACTTTTTGCAATTCCTTCTGAAAAACAAGTGCTATAAAATGTGTTTGGCCAGGTATTGATTGGGCTGGGCTGGTTGCTTGCTTATATTCAGGGCAGAGGTGGTTTATGTCTACCCCTGTAGTGAAAATCAAAAGTTAGCACCCATGAACCCACAGTTTAATTTCCCAATAACTGCTGTCAGCACAAAATAACTATTTATTTGTGATTAAGCAGTTTGACAAGGATATAACATCTTTATAAATTTAACCCGTGATAAAACACAAAGGAACGAGCACAAACGTTACGGGTTATTTGTGTGGTAGTCCGACAAAAAAAGCAACGCATTTCAAAGAAAACTAGTGAATGCAAGTTTAAGCAGCATTTTTGAGTTAGGAAATTACTTTTTTTCTATAAAAGTGTAAAATGCACATTTGGAAAATAATAGTGTGCTCAGCATGTAAAAAGCCTGCTTTTAACAGTGATGGCCCCCACCTGAGGGATATTCACGGCCCATTGATTCCTGTGGTGTCCCCTTCAAGCCATAAGAAAGAAACAGGCTAGGCAAATAAGAACTGCAAACTCATGAATGAAGTCTGGGCAAAGAAGCACAGAACAGATTAGATCACAGAGCCCCCAGCCTCAGCTGGGGACTCAGTAAAGCCTTGCCATAGCTGAGGTAGTCCGGGTGCAAGCTCCGGGGAGACATCTGATGCCGGATCTCGGACCCGGCAAGAGCCGGACCATTGACCAGTTATGCTTATAGAGTTACTGCTTTGATATGATATGAGATTTGTAACGCGCCTATACACAAGTGTTTCAAGGCCCGATGAGGCAGGGGGGGAAGAAGGGGAGACAGACAACGATCCTACTAGGCCAGGTGTCATTCAGATCGCGCAAGTGCAATGGTAGAGGGGAAGGGAAAAGTGCAGGGGGAAAGGGAGAGGGGAAAGTGCAGTACAGGGTTAGTAGAATACAAAATAACTAATAAGGGCCCGCTGGTGGCAAGTGCAAGGTAAGTGCAGACAAGTGCTGGGAGGAGGGTCTGTAGGGATACAGAGACAGTCCCGCAGTGCAGGGGTTGCCAGGGAGGCAGTGCAGGGAAGAGTGGCTGGGCCAAGGACCGAGATCGGTGAGTGGCCCAGTTGCAGATTCAGTGCAGTTTCACGATGAGCACATGAGCAGTCCACTTATCACAGTGGGTCTTTGGTGTGGGGTGAGGGGTGTATACAGCGAAAGACGAGAAGAGGGACACAAGGGGAAGAGGTATGGGAAGAGGAAAGAAAGCACAGGGAACAGGGCACAACAGCATATGTTTCGGCCTGAATTAGAAATTAACTTCAAGATGTGTGAACCTTAATTGATGTTTCGTTCGTCCTTTTTTCTTCCAATTCCTGCTGGTGGCAGCAGTGCCTTGTTCGTGTGCAATCATGTAATTGTGGTTACTACACGCATGTATGCTTGCTTTTATCACTTTCATGCTCTGTGGCTCTTTGCATGAATTGATGTGTGTCTGATTATGAGTGACTTCTGTGGTGTGCTTTGACACTTTCATCTCGTCATTGGTGTTGTGCTCCTGCTTCTAGTGTGGTTCCGATGAGGCAGAAGTCTGCATCATATTGTTTGTGTGAGTATGCAATGCAGCTTTGTCTAAATCAACTCTGTTTGTGTCCCACATCTTCCCCCCTTTCACAATGATGGACTTCTGCCAAACGTTCTGTACTTGCAGTGGTTCACTGTTTGTACAGCAGATGTCATTATTGTTGCTTTGGACGTGACTCTCCACCCAGTCACCCTTCGAGGCATGGCTGTGTCTTATGGACTGGTGAGAACTGTACTGAAGCTTCTTCGCCTTGCCGTCTTTGCACCTGCCCATCTTTTTCAGCAACATCTAATGTAGGTTTGGGATGTTTATCATTCCTGGGATTCAACTTGCTGCTGGCTGAGGGGACCCACATTAGCATTCATGAGGTGATACCTTTTGGGGAGTTGACGGCCACTCTGGGTGTTGGGACTGGTTTCAGGGCAGCCTGATGAACGGCTGACATAACTCAATGTGCCATGCGTGTTGTAGTGTCACATTTATAAATGTACCATTTATGGTCATTTCATCTAAAACCATTGCATCTAATGCCATTCCATCGACATTTTTCCATCTAAAAAATGTCCATCTAATGCATTTCTTTTGATTTATTTGTTTTTGTTTTTGGGGTGGGGTCACCCCCCGCCCTCCAAAACGCCTGATTTTTACCCTTTAAAATGCACCTGAACAGAAATTAACCCTTTACCCCCCGAAGCATGCATTAGATGGAAATTGTTTAGATGGAAACATTTCGATGGAATGGTATTAGATGGAATGGGTTTAGATGAATTGACTAGATACCTAAATGTACATACCCGATTTACTTGGGCGCAACCTTTGGAATGATGTAGGACCAGCCTACATGTTGTTGGCCTCTCTGCTGAAGTAACCTGGTCATTTCTTTGGACCTGGATTGTACAACATGGTCCAATACAAGCAACAGTGAGTGCCCTTCTCATTGAAAGTTCTTGGTCAGTATGGGTAGGGTGATAGTGGGTGTAGGCTGGTCTAATCAGCGTGGGTGAAGACTTAGATGTGAGAGGAGTTTGTCTCTTCACAACAGAAGTTCAGATTTGTAGATGCAACTGTAATAGTGGAGGCCATTTTCCAAAATGACTGCAAGAGACATTCTACAAATCTGTAAATAATAATAATTCACATGTATATAGCTCTACAAGCCCTCAGACATCTGAGCGCTGCTTATTACCCACTGTGTGTGGTGCACTGGTGCTCATTTATCGACCTCGGAAGGATGAAAGGCTGAGTTTGGCGCTGCAGGGATTTGAACCTGCGTCACCAGGCTCTGCACGGGCGTCAAAGCGAGCCATCTACTCGCTGTGCTTCTGAGCGGCTGGGCCATCTCTGGGTGATCTGTATCTTTATGTGGCGTAGGGGTTAATCTGCAGCATTGTGATCCACCATTGGCTTTGCCTTATGCATAGTCACAGACATCGTCATGCCTGAAGGCCATAGTGGACTCCTGCTTATTTCAGTTTAAGCCACTCATGGAATATGAGGGCAGTTTGGAGAGGCATTCTGGTGGTGTATGCCACCCCGTGGCATACAGAGTTTCTTTTTTGTTTAAAAAAGAAACTCTGGGAGACCAGCAGGGGGGCCTATGCAGCATGGACCCCTGACACATTGTATCCTTCCTCCCTGGGCGCAAAAAGGCCAAGTAAATGCCTTAATTTGTAGCAACTCCCCATCCTAGGTCCCCGAAACTGATAGCGCAGGCGCCCGAGATCCCTGGAGTCCCCGGCCTGAGTTTGTTGCAGGGGAGCTGCTGAACGACTAAGCTGACCGGCAAGTAAACTACGGCCCGGTCCTCGGGGAGAACGCACTGCGCGTGCCATCATGGAAGTGGCACTACCGGAGAGCCCCGGTCACTGGGATCCAACCCTGACAGGAAAGTAGCGGCATAACGGCCTGACAAGGGAAAATCAGAGGCACGGAGGGCTGGCCCCAGGTGCCGGCAAGGTGATCCGTGCATCGCAGGAAGTCGCAGCGTGCAGGCCCACGCGCAGACCGGCGGAGGACCCTGGTCTCATACCTCAGCTTGAAAGTACAGCACACTTATGTAAGAGCACAGCCAAGTGATGAGGAACGTCCTCAGGGGCTGGGCAACAGCGAGGAAAAGGGGCACAGAAGCTGTATACATTTGGAACAGTGCTACAGCCCAGAAAGTAGAGGAGGTCAGAACACTCTAGGCTCTGTGGGGACTGTCACTGGCATACCCCTAGACGGGGGTGAAGGATCCGCTGAGAGGGGTGTCCGCAATTACCCAAAAGTGGCACACTGGAGACAAAGCTTGGAGGGGGCCCGATACAGTGTACACTACACGAGCAGGATTGGCATGCCAGCCCCGATCACAGCACCAGGACTCTGGAGGTGCTGCCCCAAATCAGAATGGCATGCAATCTCTGGGGGACGTCAAGTCAATGGCACACAACAAATGGTACGGACTCTCCATTAGGGGGTAGCCTGCAACGGAATCTGACTGAGAGCACTGGTGGAAGCTGTATGTAGGTTCCAGCACAGTGGAGCTCTTGCACAGCTTTCGGAGGAACCCAGAGACTTCAGAGGTGATTAAAATGGATGAGCCCTCCTCTATGTTGGACGCTGAAGAAATGGGATCCACCAAGGCCGATATCCGGATGCTGTTTGAAGAAATAAGGTCAATAATGAGTGGGCTGTCTGGTGCAATCACAGAACTTAAGGGTAGAGTAGATAAGGTGGAAGAGAAATTAGAGTCTCTGGAGAATAATCAGTGGTCAGCAGATCTTACTGAAATGAAAATGAATGGGCGGATGCAGGATTATGAGCAGAAGATGAATCTTGAGTTGGAGGTCGACGACCTGGAAAACAGAAAGGCGTCTGATATGATGTGAGAGGTTTTTTATAAGAGCGCTTAATACCCACAGGTTTCTAAGCATGGACCTGGGGATCGAACCTGTGTTGCTCCGTGTGGTCTTGCTTCCAAGGCAAGCATGTTGCCCCTGAGCTACCCTCCCATCTGAACATTTGCATCCTGGGCATGAAAGAAACTCAGGGGGAATCCGCCCGTATACTACAGCGCTGGGCCCAATCTCTGATCAACGGCCTTTTTGAAGAGGTGCCCTCCGCTTAAATCACATTCAACAGGATCCATTGGGCGGGAGGACCCCGAAAGGCCCCAGGTCGGTCTTGGCAAAGGGCCATTATTTTAAACACACCACAGCTATCTGACTTAAAGCCATAGAGAAAGACCGGATAATGTTTGAGGACACCGTGGTACGGCTCTGCCAAGACTTATCAGCAATGACTCTAAAGTGGTTGTGCGAGAACATCCACTACAGGTGGGGCTTCCCCTTCGGCCTCTCTTTTGAGTATCGTGCAGAGGACCACAGGGTCACCTTGCTGGAAGAGGCAGAGGGGGCTCTGCAGCAACTAAAGCCAGATGACCGAGGCCGAAGGCAGCAGATGTGGTGACAGCAACCCTGCCCAAAGAGGACTCTCCGGCCCGTACGAGGAGAGACAGGGCACGAGGACATTCCAGCGATTTAATACACCTTAACACTGCTATTCGCAACTGCAAGCCGAGAGCTCCTTGCCTTTTTTATGGGCTTTGGCAGGTTGAGCGATGGCCTGTAGTCTCCTGGGGACCACCATTGTTGGGATATTTGTTGATCTTCTTGGTATGGTGGGGGGTCATGTTCTGTCGTTTAATATGCTGATTTCTTGAGGTTTGTTGTGGGGGTATGTTTGTGGGGGAATGTTGAGTATGTCGTCAGTGCTTAGTGATAAGGGTCCCTTTTCCTTGGCTGCCCCTATGCCCTATTCTTTTTTTTTTTTTATTCTGGGATGTCTTCAAGTTTGATCAAAGTTTTTGGGCACTTGCGAACATCGGGTCAGGGGTGGGTGGATCAATGCGGGGGCTGAGCAGGTGGTGGGAGCAGGAGCTAGTTGTGAAGTGTATATGAGTTGGGGCAGGATTTAGGGGTCAGAGATGCAGATCCTCGGGACGAGATTGTCCAGGGTTAGGGACAGAACTCTCAAAAAACGAGAATTAATACATCGTCTAAATGGCGGCATTATTATATTAAACTGTTGAAAAGTAATCAAGGTGGGCTTGCTTAATGTCAAGGGCCTGAATTCACCCCAGAAACGTTCCATGGTAGTGAGGGAGTTCACACAATCCAAACTGGATGTGCTCTTGGTACAGGAGAAAAAATACAGGGCGGGTGAGGAAGATGCCCTAGGGGTAAAGGGATTGGGGAAATCATGGCGGTCACCTAGTCTGGCTAAAAGGTGGGGGTGGGCATCCTGGTACGGACCGACCTTGGATTCGAGATGACCCAGATAAAGAGGGGTGAGGAGTGGTTGGTGGTGAATGGCAAGCTGGGCAAAAGGGAAGTAACATTTTGCTTGCTTTATGCCCCAAACCAGCGCCAGCTGGTATTTTATTTGGAAGCATTAACCTTACTGGATTCCTGGGGAACCGGGATGTGGATCTGTGGTGGCGATTTAAATCAGGTTAGGGACCCGTCCATGGATTTCCCATCGGCTAAAAGTAGCGCGCAGCCACCCTCGCTGCAGGAAGGGCAGCCATGTCAGCATTACTACAGGAATACTTTCTGGTGGACACATGGCATATGGCACATCCTCATGCCCGGGGCTATACCTTTTATTCTACACTCCATAAGACCTCCACGAGAATTGACTATATGATGCTTGCAGCTCTGCAAGCGTATCTGGTTGTCGGAGCAGATATTCAGGTGGTGGGTTCGTCTGGCCATGATATGTGCACAGTAACCATAGATGTAGGTCTGAGGGCACTGGTCGATAGGCGCTGGGTCTGCAATGATACCCTCTGTCGTGATAGTGTTTTCAGTGATTCTTTCCGGGTAGAAGTGGGGGACTCTTTTAGATGAAAGGACACTGGTGACTGTCTGGGAGGTGATGAAGGCCACCTTCCGTGGCTTGATTATTTCTGAGGGAGCAGTCAAAAAAGGGAAAGAGTGCGGTGTGAGTTGAAAGGAAAGGAGCGGATTAGGGGAAAAGAGGAGGAATTGAGTTCCAAGGGGGTGCAATCTGAGGGCCTAATACAGGTGACAAGGGATCTGAGACAGGATCTAAGTGATATAGCACAGGGAAAAGCAATAGCACACCTCTGCTTTGTAAAACAATGGTTCTTTGAGAAGGGGGATAAGGCCCATATGCTACGGGCATCTTGCCTGAGACATCAGAGGTCGGTCAGAAAGAGCAGTTCTCGAAATCAGGGATTCAAAGGGTGAGGTCCAAGTTGATCCTGTTGTGATTGCAACTAGGTCTGGGGAATTTTACCCCCATCTTTATACCCCCGAGGACCATGCATTGGATGGGGAGATCCAGAAGTATCTAGACTTTCTCCTTTTACAGAGACTGAGTGCGGGGAGCAGGAGGAACAGGGTGGGGGTCGGCTCCGGGACAGGATGGCTATTTTATAAGAGACATGGTCCCCTTCTAATTCCATTCCTAACTAAGCTCTTTAATAGTATATTAGATGGAGGGACTACCTGCCATCGATCACACAGGCCCAGATTTTGGTTATTTCCAAGGAGGGCAAAGACACATTGAAATGTGGGTTATATAGACCCATATCTCTCATCAATACGGACGCAAAGATTTACGCTAGTGTTCTTGCAGGCAGGCTGAACTGGGTTTTCACTAATCTGATACATAATGACCAGGTCGGTTTTGTCAAAGTGGATGGACAATATCCGCAAGACTCGCAACTTGATCACAGGCTAGACGGGAGAATGCAGTCCATTTGTATGTGGACTCTGAGAAGGCATTCGATAGGGTCAAATGTAAATTCATGCGAGCGGCCTTAGTGAAGATGAGGCTGGGACCTAGATGAGTAGCAGGAGAAATGGGTCTTTTTAAAGACGTGAGGGCTAGCCTGGCGGTTAATGGAGTTTCCTCTAATTAATTCACTTTAAGTTGGGGTACAGGGCAGGGGTGCCCATTGTCAGCCCTTATTTTTCCATTAACACTGGAGCTGTTGGCAGTGGCCATATGTTACAATGCTACCATTCAAGGCCTAACAATGGGAGCCACAGAGTACAAGCTAGCGCTATACACTGATGATGTTCTGGCAAACCTGAGCTCTCCAAACACTTTGGTGGTTGCATACTTGAACTCATTGACTGAATACGGCTGGCTATTAGGGTTTAAGATAAACATTGCAAAAATGGTTGCTCTCCCACTGCAGAGTACCTCTCCCCACTCGCTTTGAAGTATAAAGAGAATAGTCCTGCAGATTCAGGAAGGGCAGCTCAAGTATCTGGGCATTTATATTATTGCAGACCTGGCTAATCTATATAGGGCTAACTTCCCCCCTCTGGGAAGCGATAAACAAAGACCTCCTGAGATGGTTGAGGCTACAGCTGTCCTGGGCAGCCGGGCTGACCACCATAAAAATGAACATCCTCCCCCGGCTCCTGTTTCTGTTTCAGGCCCTTACCGTTGTTTTCCCAGCTTTATTTCATATAGATGTTAGAAGAGCACTTCTCCGCTTCCTGTGGGCAGATCAAAGGCCACGGATAGCAAATTCCACTCTTGTGTTGCCCAGGGGGGACAGCAGGGTGGGGGGGAGCCTCCCGGACATATATGGATATTATCGGGCCTCGCAGCTCAGGGATCATGTACAGGAAAACAGTGATAAACAGTGGGTGGCTCTGGAGAATCTTTTGTTTGCTCCAGTGACCTTAGGAGAATGGCAGTGTGTCCTCCAGCAACGCCTCCCCCAGAGGATCCGTGAACACCCGGTTCTTGCTGTGGTGTGGCAACTGTGGAAAGGATCCAGGGATATAGCTGGGGCACTTTGTGGCCCTCCCCGCTTAGTTGTATCTGGTCACCAGCCATTAGGGATAAGATAGTGGACCCACCAGATTTCAGGCCTGTTATGAGGTGGCTGGGGCGGGAGGGGAGGTTCTTGTCTAAGACAGTCCTTCAGACTTCAATCGGTTCGCTCCCCATTACCCCTTTCTTATACCTGCAGCTAAAAGCAGTCATGACGGATGTATGTTGGGGTGAAGCTTTGAGGCGTTCCCTGACTCTGTTCGAGCTAATCCTCAATAAACAGGCTGGATCGAAAGGGCTTATCTCCCAGGTTTATCTTGCCCTATTGATGCAAGAACACTTGGGCTTACCCAGAACTCAGGCACAATGGTTCATAGACCTGCAGCTCCCGGAAAACACAGGGGTATGGAGGTGTATATACAAAGCGGCGTGGTTGTCCTCGATGGCAGTTCAGCTCAAGATGCATAACAGTAGGGTACTGTTCAGGTGGCACTTGACCACAGTAAGGCTCTTGAAAATGTACTCCAATGAGCGTCCCCTATGTTGGAGAAATTGTGGACAAAGTTGCATGTAGTGGCATATGTGGTGGAAATGTCCATTGGTAAGAATTTACTGGAAGGAAGTAATGGGTTGGGTCAGGAGCATTGATGGCATTGATAGGACTCTGGACCGTTGCTGGTGTTGTTTGGAGTTGAGAGAAGTGGAGAGGACTGTTCAGTGCTAGCTCACATGCAGAGGGATTTGTTCTTGGCGGCACTTGTCTATATGACCCCTCATTGGAAGGGGTTTCAGCTCCCAACGCATAACGAGTGGCTTGGGAACGGCATATGAAATATATGATATGGAATGTTTGACTGCAGTATTATTAGAGACTCATACGCATGCGGATATGATGTCGCTTCCCTTTCTTGAATATCGCTCTGCTCACACGTACCTGAGATGTTATCCACAGCATGAGTGACCATGGCCTTTGGGGACATAAGGATTTTGGAATAGTGAACCCCTCTTTGGACTATCCGGTAGGTAACCGCTGGATGGGAGGAACTAGCATCTTTTTGTGCCTCTTTCTTTGTTCTTTCTCTCTCATTTTTCTTACTCTCTCGTCCCTTGGCCCTGAGACTGTTTTTGGAATTGGCCTCCTGACCCTCTTATCTATACTGCTTCATGGGAGGAAAAGGGGTGGCGGGAGGAAATAGGATTATTATAGCATGGGGGACAGTATAACATAAAAGTACAGGAAGCACTGCTGTACTAGTGAAGCTCGGTGAAGTACCTTTTTGATTAAATGTAGCCCCACTAGCCGTTTGTTCCTGGGTAACGTGGTTAGTTCCGCGCTAGGCTGATAGGCTGCAATTTGTGTTTACTGATACATGACACGACGATGATGTACTGTCCCCTTTTACATGCTTTCAATAAAAACATATTCCCAACAAAAGAAAACAACTCTGCAGTTTGGCTGGCAACCGGGCAAGATGAGCCATAATCTTCCTGATCCCATCTGGTTCTAGTGAATTAAAGGTTTACGGTCTGTAAAACGGCAAAACCTCCGGTGACAGGTATGTGCCCCGAAAGGTTGACTTGCTCATGCATACCGGAGAGGGTTGCGTTCTACCACAGAATAATTATGGTATGGTTTGGTCTAGGATTTAGAAGGAATGCTACAACATGTTCTGATTATCCATTTTTCTGCATAATTGCAACTATATAAGCACATGTATTGACCAAGAAGATGATTGTTGGGATTTCCGTTGAAATAGGCGCTGGCAGGGTGAATAAAGTAGGTCCTGTTTATTCGGGTCAATGGTGGCTAAAGCAAGGTCATCCTACTGGAAACTGTTCCTTTATTCAGGAAAGTGCTTAGGCACTTTGTCTTCACTGAGAAAAGGTCCAAATCCTATCAGAATGACAGCTATTGCAGCTATTTTATCCTCATAACCAAATCTTGAGGCTGTTCAAATAAGTATATATGGCTCATAATTAAGGTTGAATTGGCACACATGTATGATTTGTGGGCCAACAACAAGACTTTAGCCAGAGTTGCAAAGAAAATGGTGATGTTTAGTTGAAGTTCACACCCCCATGATTTTCTCTGGAACCCAGGTTGAAGACTTGTTGTTGGCATTGCAGACCACAGATCATAGATGTAATATCATGTCTAATTCCCCAAAAATGTATTTCAGATATTTATTTTTCGTGATTAGAAAGATTTTAACATCCGGGTGAGTGTTGTGAAAAATTAAATGAACACCAAGCCGATAGTGTAATAGGTACTTAGTGATTGAAGCATACAACCCTTTTAATCACTGATATATTTCTCAAGTGTGAAAATCTTTGGTATTCTTATGTTTCCAAAATTCTTTTGATTTTGTGGAAATCAGCCTGGAACCTTCATTGGTGCTATTTGTCCCCATTTCCGTTCTCATAGGAGTATTTTGAAAGCGTATAATAGCAATGTAACAGACTGTCCATCCTGGAATGATAACATTCTCGTGGAAAGAAGTTATATGGTTATTCTAGGTTTTGGCAATGTGCTCTGCTCATTAAGACCAGTTTCACATTGTTATTTTTGCTACAATATCTATTGGAGGTGATTATTAGAGATGAACATTGTAAAACCTAAAAATAAAAAAGCTTACAGTGTTAGTACAATTATATCATTTCCTGTTTTAATAGTTCGTTTGCCGAGGATACACACTATTTTGACTAAAATGTTCTTTCCTCATTGAAAAGGTAGGCTCAGATTAAAACCAAGGATCTATATTGTTCTGTGAGCACAAAAGCAATATTTAATTTGCATAATGAACACTGTAGTCTGGTCCTCTGGTCTCTTACAACCTCTGTGAAACACCAGCTGCAACTGCAAAGCCTACTCATGTCCCCCACAGGTCCCATGTGGATGATTGTCCCCCAATTTGATGACGACATTCCTGCAGGGCTCACGTAATGACAAGGGGCCTCATCATGAGTGTGGCGATCCGGAAACAAGGGTGCTGGTAGGCTTACCAGCACCCTTGTTTCCGGACAACCACACTCCGAGTCTGCCTGCTGGGGCTGCTGCGCCCGACAGTTCTGACCCTGCCGGGCGCAGCGGCTCCAGTAGGTAGACTCAACATGGAAGCACCAGCACCGTTATTAACAGTGCCGGTGCTTCCATGAACCCATTCCCGTGGAATCTTGTGGGACTCCACAGGAATGGGGACTAACATTTTCCAGCACCTAGCTTCCCGGTCCGCAGGGACCTGTAATGCCCTGGTGGTACCGGGAAGCTAGGTGCTGTTAAAATGTTACAAGTCTAGTGGCAACCTGACGGAAGCACCGGCAGGGTTACCGCAGGACTCGTAATGAGGCCCACTGTATATTACCAAATACCATGTTGGTCCCCACATCGGGGGATGCTACTGTTGCTGTTCCTCTTGCTCTAAAAGAGAGCAATATTGACTCTATACCTTACAGAGTCACATTCAAAGATAGGGAAGGATGGCAACCACTGGGCTGTATCAAACCTGATTCTTTTTCCCTGTTCTTGCACCACCTGAGACCCACGCCAGATGAGGCTGCCCCACTATGTTGTGTTATGTTACTTGGCATTTATATAGTGTTCTATATATCATTGGTATGATCTCAAAGCACTAGTAGGTTGAATGACCTCGGGAACTGCAGTTCAGGTTAGTAGAGAGAGATGGTGTCATAGGGTACGTGGGTGCACCAGTTATGTGTGCTGCTGATGTAATAGCTGGATGGTAGCTGCATCCTAGCGTTAGGTGTGGTGTTGAGGATATTTTTTGGAATGTGTGCAGTCTTGAGGGTGGACATCCAGACTGGGTTTGGCTGTGTTAGGCCTGAAGGACGCTTATGTGAGCAACTAGGCCGGAATGTCATGTGATAGTTGCGTTTTATTAGGGTGGTGAGGTGTTCATGGGGTAGTGTTCGTATGTGAACAGTTAGGCTGAATTTATCAGGGGTATAGCTGCTTTCTAGTTGTGTGATGGTATATAGTAGAGAGTAGGCATAGTGTAGGAGGATTTGTCTTTTGGGGCAAATTCTGGATTTGGCGGTATTTTCTTACCATAGTAATTTGGTGGTAGACTGGCGGTAAACTGGCCTTACCATTAGAGATAGTTTAGTATTACACTATTTTGGTGATATAGTGTTAGCTTAAATTGGCAGTAATTTTAGTGGTATCTTATTTTTGTTGGTATTTTTAGAATTACCCTATTGTTTTTGTATAGTGGTGAGCATGTCTTTTATACTATTGTCCCATCATAGAACAAACTTTCCCTCATTACAATTGTGACCCACAATGCTGAGAGGATGGTCCAGAATTGTATCACGTGCCTACAGCACAATGTGGGGAAGGGAACGGTGACTCCAACAGGGAGTTTTGGCCCTCCCTCTATGCTTTTTGAGATAATCCATTTTGATTTCATAGAGATGGAGAGATGCCAAAACGTGAAGTATGTCCTAGTGGTCATATGTGCATTCAGTAAGTGGGTGGAAGCATATCCATTAAACGACTGTACCGCAATGAGCACTGCAAAAGTAATGTTGAAGGAGTACTTCTCCCGTTTTGGTCTGCCCCGTGTCATATGGTCAGATAACGGTCCGCATTTTGCGGGCGCAGTAATATTACAGATTTGCGCAGGTCTTCAGATTGATAAGCAATTCCATTTTTCTAGACACTCCATGAGTGCCGGTCTCATTGAACACCACAACGGCATTTTGAAGTCCAAAATAAGCAAAATTTGCGCAGGAAACAAGTTGCGCTGGGTAGACGCATTACCAATAGCGTTACTGTGTATGCGCACATCTGTTCAGGCAAGAACTGGGCTCTCCCCATATGAAATAGTGATGGGGAGACCGGCGAATGTTTGGTGTGCACCACAGCCGAAGCGATTGAGGGAGCTTGAATACCCTGTGTTCAGCATTTATTGTAATCTTTTAATACAAAAACTGCATTTGATTCATCAGCAGGTGCAGGAGGCATTACCAATCAGGTATACTGGCCCGGGGCATGCACTGGAACCCGGAGATTGGGTGCTAATCAAGAACTTTGAAAGAAAGACATCGCTTGCACTAAGGTGGCGTGGACCCTATTTGATACTCTTAACAACGCAGACGCCATTTGTGTGGACGGAAGGAAAGTGTGGATCCATGCAACCCACGCTAAAAAGGTCCCGTCACCGTCTGAAAAACTGCCTGATCGAGACGACCAAAAAGAGACCGCGGTCCCAGAAACGAAAGAAACGGTTGCCAGCTCTTTGCCACAAAATCTGCCTGATCCTGAAACGAAGCCTGAAAAGATTGCTGTAAAAGAGGAAGGGCAAAGAGTGCCCCAACGTTGTCTAGCAGAATCTGCATCACTGCTGGCTGACACAAAACGTGTACCACTGTGGCACCCACCAGCATCTGCTATTGCGCCACAAGCTGACTCCGAGCTTGAGTCTGGAAGTGCGTCCGCACTATTCATTGATCACACGATACCAGGAGCAAGGAGGTACAATTTGCAGCCTCGAAAGAAGGAGTGATCAAATCTTCAATTCTTTTGATCTTTGTTGCCTCTGTTTCCTATTGTGGATGAAGTAGGAACCGGAGGCCTAGAGGAGAGCGGCGTGAGGATTGTGAAAATCGGACAGCCCAAAAAACGAGGCTCATCGGTGCTAAAGTAAACAAAATCCATGTTCAGATCACCCCTTGGGGACAAGAGGGGCTCACATGGTATGAAGGCAATTGATAACTGCTCTGGAGTTCTTTGAGCAATGTGCAAATGCACAAAGATCTTGCCCAACGCATAGCAATCCAGGCTGCTAAGAACTGGCAGAATAAACTGTGGACAATTACCAAACTTATTGACATTTGAACGAGTGCAGCAAGAAGAGATATTCACGACGAACATTGTTGGAGAAGAAGAACAGCGAGAGAAAGATGCCGAAACCAGCTTTTGCCCCCTCCTGCACCACTGTTGATAATGAATTAAACATAGAGACTGAAAGGTTACAAAAAAGAAGTTGTCGGAAAAATTGTATGCTGATCTTAACAATAGTAATGTGCATAATGAGTATATTAGCTCCAATAACGACAGTACTGGTATTATGGTACTTGGAAGAAATACACCCATTAGAAGTGCTCTTGCCGGTTAGAAACATTTCCACTACTGAAAGCCCGGTCCATGTGATTACTTACACTTTGTCACCAATGGAAGAAAGACACAGGGAAGGTTATGGGAATAACACATTACTGCTAATAATGAATATGACACACTCAATATTAAGAAAAAATAATTGTTGGGTTTGTGCCCACTTGCCACAGCATGGTGGAAAGGGAATTGGTTGGTATGTGCAGCCCCTGCCATTAAGTTCTGCATGTTACGCTTCTTTGAGTGCATTATATTATGGGAAATGGAACGAAAGTGAAACTGGTCAATTGGGTAGAACAAATATGAATGAATTTGAAGAAATCATTATGAAACCCGTAGGTTGTTCTATATTTCACAAAGCATGACCGATCACACCAGTGGTGAGGTGGCAAGATAGACTATTTGTGCCCTATAAATCATCTGTAATCAAGTTTCAAATGAACCTAGAAGGAAATAAAGATACAGTGCCCCCCTCCTATATAGTAAATTACAGTCCACGTTCTGTCCCCTTTTGTCTAAGAAAGAAGGGTTCCTATTCCTTGGGAACATTCACTAGATGTATGAATATAGCATTCCTTGATAAGGAAGTAGAGCCAGTGTACGTAGGAGACCCTGTTTATTTTATATGTGGAGAAAAAAGTATCCCTGGTTACCTAGAAACTGGGGAGGTACTTGTTACTTGGGATTCTTGTTCCCAGGGGTGTTCCTTTCAAAAACAGCAGACATAGCCAAAGTGGCCAGGTCAAGACCACGTCGGAATGAGGAAGGAGGTTTAATTGCAGAGGACACAGCAAAATCATTTATCCCATTTTGGGGCCAAGCAATAAACTCATATAATATAAGACAACTGTCCAGGATTTTTGAGAAAACGATAAATGGGACAACAGATATATTATACAATATGACATTAGAGGAAAAAGGAATTAGATGAATGACCCTCCAAAATAGAATGGCTCTTGATGTAATTTTGGTTGATCATGGTGGTGTTTGCAAAATCGTGGGATCAGCGTGCTGCGTATTTGTAAGCGACTCCTCCCCTACGATTTTCGAAACGATAAGAAAGTTGCACGTTTTAAGCTCTGACCTTCACCCCCCTGAAGGGAGTTGGGATTTAAACATCAGCTCCTGGTTCTGGGAAGTATTACGATCATGGGGATGGAAACTATTTGCAATCCTAGTAGCAGCGCTAGGAATATTCATGACATGTTGCTGTTGCATACACTGCTTACACATAATATGCACTGAAATAAGCGAGAAGTGTGTACAGATGATAGAAAAAAAGAGCATTATTAAACCAAGTTACCCACGGAAATGATGAATTAAAAACTGTAAAAGAATTCATGTCAATCAATATTGATGACAATAAGGAGGGGACCAATAGTATACAAGAATCAGAATAAGAATCAGATACTTGGTCAGACGAGGATGCAGTGTATGGATGAGGCATTTGTCATACGGCCAAAAGGAGGGTTTGTCAGTCCAGAAAAACTAGACACCCCTCGATCGTAAGGCAATGTGCTTTGTTGGCCGAAGACCAACAGCCTCATGTGTTTAGTATTAGAAATATGTAGCCATAAACTAGACCGAAGTGCAGCCATTTTGGTGACTGAAATCGCCATTTTGTTTTCTCTAACGTTTGCTTTTTGCTTTCTGTTAAAACTGCTTTGCTGAAATATTATTCTGCTCCACTAGAGCATAATGCAAGGCCACGAGAGACATGTTGAAACATAACGCAGCAACCCAGACAGATATGCGCGGTCCCCTCCCTCACATATCCTTGGAAGTAAGCAGCAAGGCATTCTAATCAATACACAGGTGCCAGCTTGTAACGCTCACCTGGTTCCCACGGAGGCGCAGATGCTGGCTGGACAGTTACCGTGTCTTCAATTGAGAAGCGCAGGACTCGGATGGTTCTCTGGACCGGACCTCCTCTTATGGAATATCTGACTTGTAGAGTAAGGTGTCTGCAGGCGGAAGAAAAAGGGATTAATGGCTGGTTGTTGGTTGGGCTTCTCCTCCTTATTCGTTTTTTCCCTGAGGCCGCCCAAAGTCTGAATGAGCTCTCACCTTAGATATGTAAATGCTGGGCTCTCCATCCTGCGACTGATACAGGGGCGCTGGGTTCCAGTTACTTCACTGGGATTGCTTTAAGTCTCTTGTAGCCTCAGAGGGTTTAAAGCTGCTGAAGAAGCGATGCCGTCGTTTTCTGCACGAGCGGATGCTGGTCGGTTTGTAAAGTTCGAGAGCACCTTTTAATGAAGTCTTTGCCTTTGTTTCTTAGGTGCCGAAATGCTATATGCTGAGCATACGGATGCACGTAAGTATGAAGGTCCGTGCACGTGGAGGAGCACGTAAGTAATATGCTTGCTGACAGGTTTATTCGCACCTCTTAATGTCTTTTTCTTGATTCGCAGGTGCGGAGATGCAGCAGAAGAGGAGATGGCGAGGAGCGCACAGCTCCGGTAAGTGAAAATATAATTGTGTCCAATTTCCCCTTTTTTTGAACTAACCGGAGTTCTTTGTCTTGCAGGTAGAGGCCGCGGGATTCGGGAGATGCCGTGGATTCAGGTAAGTAAGCGCGGCTGCTAAAACGTTGCCTTTTGCTAACCTGATGTTCCTTTGCTGACAGGTGCGGCCGGAGACTGGATCCCTGGATGGTAAGTGAAGATCTGACTTGTTTTCACAGGCTGGAGCAGAAGATATCACTAGAAGACTGGAGCTGACTCGGTGAGCGTCCTGCTGCAGATGCAGAATAACGCGAAGCACATTCTTCCAATCGGGTGTGGTTTAAATAGTGTTGAGGTGATTAGGTGTCTTCCTCCTCAGCCTCGCCCAAGAGAAAAAGAGTTACTGTGTTTCAGAGTCAAGGAGTGATGCCAGCCCCACCCAGGTAAGAAAGTGGTTCCAGATTGGAAAAATAGTCCCACCCAGCAGAAGGCTGGAGCTTCATTTTGCCAGGACTTGTGAAGGTGAGTATGCAGCATGGTCTGCTACAGGTAAGTCCACCCAAGCACCTTTACCCAAAGTATGAGCCCGGCACCTCTGGCGCCGGGACCAGTGATTCTTATGAGCCTGGCGCCAACGGCGCCAGGACATGGTCCAGAGGGCCCCGATAGGGGTCGGTTGGGACCAGGGGCGGGGGTTGTGAGCCTGCCCTGATGTTGGGCTTGTCCTGACTCCTTGGAAACAGTGCTCATGACAGCACCCCCCCTCAAGGCCCCTCCCAAAATTGTCTCCCCCGGGGGTTTTGGTTTGTCGGGAAAAGTTCGGTGGAATCTTTTGATTAGGCGAGGTGCGTGGACGTATTCAGAGGGTTCCCATGATCGTTCTTGGGGCCCGTAGCCCTTCCAGTCAATCAGATAGTATAGCTTGGACTTGATGATCTTGGAGTCCAGGATGTTTTTGACCTCAAATTCGAGTTCTCCATTAACTTGAATAGGTTCTGGAGCTTTAGTCAATCGGGTTCCAGGCTGCATTGGTTTTAGTAGAGATACGTGGAAAACTGGATGTATTTTCATGTGGGACGGCAAGCCCAACTTCACAGCCACTGGATTTATTATGGCGGTGACAGGATATGGTCCCAGATATTTTGGATTGAAGGTGCAATGTCCTTTAAGAGTTAAATGTTTAGCGGATAACCAAACTAGGTCTCCAACCCGGTATTGGGGGGCCTCCCTTCGATGTCGGTCTGCTCCCTTTTTATACTGTTCTTTGGCTAGTTGAAGATGGGTCGTGGCTTCCTTGAAAGCTTGAGTGATAGCAGTGTGTAGATGATCTACGGCAGGTGTTCCGAGATCCTGAGGTGGATCAAGATTGGAGGTTCGAGGGTGAATCCCGTATAAGAGGTAAAAGGGACTTTTTCCGGTTCCTGAATGGATCGAATTGTTGTAGGCATATTCGGCGATCCAAAGGATGTCTTTCCAATTACTTTCCGACTGTTGCAGCATGCACCGTAAATATTGTTCCAGAGTTTGATTTGTCCTCTCGGTTTGCCCGTCGGTCTGGGGGTGATGGCTGGTTGAAAGTCTCACATCAATTTGAGCTAGACGACAGCAATTTCGCCAAAAGTGCGAGATAAACTGGCTTCCCCTATCTGAGATCAAAATTGAAGGGAAACCATGTAACCGAACAATGTTTTCGAGGAATTCTCGGGCCAGGACTGAAGCTGAGGGTAAGCCCTTCAGTGGGATGAAGTGGGCCATTTTAGAAAACAAATCCACGATTACTAAAATGGTGTTGTATCCGGAGCATGAGGGTAAATCAGTAATGAAGTCCATGGAAAGGGTATGCCAGGGGTGTGGCGGGATGTCTAGTGGGTGTAAGAGGCCTGCTGGATTTTCTTTGTGACTTTTGTTTTGGGCGCACACCCCACAAGACATTACAAAGTCCTTGATGTCCTTTCTCCATGACGGCCACCAGAAGTGTCTCTTGATCTTCTCTGAGGTTTTGGCAATGCCAGGATGTCCCTCCATTAAAGAATCATGGTAGCAAGAGATTACCTGTCTTGGTAAATCAGTACCAGGTAAGTATAGTCGTCCTTGAAAATAAAGCAAATCCCTAGTCACGGTAAAGTCCTTTCCTTTCTGTTGCCAATTCTGTAGATCTGAAGGAGTCACAAGTTGTTTGGCCTTTGCTTCGATATCTTCGATGGATTGCGAGGAGACCAGGCCCAGGATTCTTTGTTCAGGAATTATAGGTACGGGTTCAGGATTGACCATGTGTTCCTCCATTCCAATCCGGGAAAGGGCATCTGCTTTGCCATTCTTGTTGCCTGGACGATAAGTGATTACAAAGTCAAATTCGGCAAAAAACAGAGCCCAGCGAAGTTGTCTGGAGGATTGAGCTTTAGCGGTCTTCAAATACTGTAAGTTGCGATGATCGGTGATTACTGTGACTGTGTGTTTGGCTCCAAGGAGGTAGTGCCGCCAGGCCTTGAAGGCGGACTTAATAGCTAGAAGTTCTTTATCAGTGATGGTGTAGTTGATTTCGGGCGCCGAGAACTTGCGGGACCAGAATGCCACAGGGTGTAATTGGTTAGTTTCTGGATCCCTCTGCGATAAAACTGCCCCCATTGCCAAGCTGGAGGCGTCGGTCTCAACGATATAAGGAAGGTCCGGGCGCGGGTGTTTTAATATAGGAGCTGAGATAAATTTGGCTTTTAACTCCTGAAAGGCCTGTTCTGCCTCTGCTGTCCACTCGAAACGTTTATTCTTTTTTAAAAGAGCCGTAATGGGCTGAACTATTCGTGAAAATTCCGGGATAAACCTGCGGTAAAAGTTGGCGAAACCTAACATGCTTTGGACTCCCTTCACGGAAGTTGGTGATGGCCACTTGATGATAGCGTCAACTTTCCTCGAGTCCATGTGGACCCCGTTGGGTGTCAATATGAAACCTAAAAATTCGACCTCGGTGACATGAAAAACACACTTTTCAAGCTTGGCAAAAAGTTTATGTTGGCGAAGCCTTTCAAGAACAGCTCTGACGTGTTTCTGATGATCTGCTTCAGAAGATGAGTACACAAGTATGTCATCAATGTAGACGACTACACAAACATCTATAAGTTCTCTAAGAACGTCATTCATGAAGTACTGGAAGGCGGCCGGAGCATTGCAAAGACCAAAGGGCATCACTTGGTATTCAAATAGTCCATACTTGGTGCGAAAGGCCGTCTTCCATTCGTCGCCTTCTTTGATCCGTACCAAGTGGTACGCTCCCCGAAGATCTAGCTTTGTGTATATACCAGCGCTTTTAACTTGGTCAAGGAGTTCCGGAATTAGAGGTAAGGGATACCTATTCTTTACCGTGATTTGGTTCAGGGCACGATAATCTATACAGGTCCTAAGGTCACTTTCTTTTTTCGGCACGAAGAACAGAGCTGAGGATACTGGAGACTTTGAAGGACGGATGAATCCGTTGGCTAGGTACTGGCCCAGATACTGTCGCAAATGAAGATTCTCAGGCTCGGTAAGGGCATAAATTCTACTACAGGGGGGAGTGGATCCGGGTATCAGGTCTATCTGACAGTCGTACGACCTGTGGGGAGGTAGAGTATTGGCCTGCTCCTTCTGAAAGACGTCTTGGAATTCCTGATACTCCATAGGCAGTTGCGGACTTCCGGGCGTTGTCGCTGCTAGTCCAATACTGGGTCGAGGATAACAAGTGGGGGCACACTCTGGAAACCGTATTGTCTTTGCTCGCCAATCAATTTGAGGATTGTGTTTTTCCAACCAGGGAATCCCCAATATTACTTGGAATTGAGGAGCCTTGATCACATCGAACATGATCACCTCACAATGTTCATCTTGACTTAATAACGTCACTTCCGTGGTGATATGGGTCACTGGTCCAGAAGCTATTTCCGTACCATCCACTGTGGTAATAACGTCTTTAATTGCCTTAGGACAGAGGGGTAGGTTCATCCTGGAAGCCATTTCGTGGTCTACATAATTACCGATTGCTCCGCTATCAATGTATGCTTTAATAGCATGCAAACGATCCGGTTGCTCTGGATTCATGAGGACCATTGAGACTATGAAATGCGAGGTCAAAGAACTGGTTTTAACGCTCGGCAAGCGGACCTCTACACTTGTCGGGCGAGGTCGTTTCCCGGCTCGGGCCTTTCGGTATTTTTATCAGAAGCTCCCACTGTCTTCTTTGTAGGTTTCACTGGGCATTCTCGAAGGAAATGTCCTGAATTTCCACAATAGAGGCATAACTGCAACTGTCTTCTCCTGTCGCGTTCTTTCTGGGTTAAAGGGCCCTTCATGACCCCTATTTGCATAGGTTCTACGGCTTCAGCTTCCTTGGTGGAAATCTGTGGTTTGGAGAACACTCGAGTTTCGAACCTGGAGTGGTCTGCCTTCCTGTCTTGCAATCTGTGATCCAATTGGACCACTAAATCGATGTATTCAGAGCAATCCTGAGGAGGATTCTGTCGGGGGGAAATTCTGCCGGGGTCGGCCGGGCCGTCCGCAGACCTCCAGGCAGGGAGGCCCCAACTCCTCCCGTGTGTATCCCAGATAAGATGAGATAGAGTATGAGACGCACACAAGGAGCAAGGTGACTCTGCTGTTTATTAGACAAAACGGCAGGGATGGGTCAAGGAGCGCACGCGTTCGTCCTGACACACACACAATTGTGGGGCTCGCAGGCCCTTTTTACTGTATTATGACGCGCTACTTGCGTCACTTCAGAAAGTTAACAAAAAACCTATCGCCACTCTTAATTGGATGTTCGAGTGGTAGGGTTAGTATAGCACACATATAGAGAAAGATATTAGTGGATAAGGTGTAGTCAGGTGGTATATCTGGGTTGTCCCTACAATAAGATACATGAAAATTGTTACATGAAGGCTCCTGAGGATTGGCTAAATGTGCTGGCGTCAGTGATAAGAGCCCCAGGTTCTGATTGGTGCACCCGTGAGCTTCCCAGCCTGGGACCACCGTCGTTCCCAGCTCTCGGTGTACCTGTAAGTTGCAACAATGTTTCACTCTGGGTACATGCAGACAATGTGAGGACTTATTCATAGCTAGACGGGGTACCGTTCCCACTGTTGCAGATGTCCATTGAGCCTTTCAAGTGTATCTGCCAGTGTCTCGTAGCGAGGGATCCAGACGCCTCTGTTCTCCAGGGTTTGGCATCTCGTCAGGTTCGGCTTGATCACGTGGGGAGGGACCGTGAAAGAGGCATAATTCTGCACAATTAATATTGTTTTTCTACTGTGCATCTGGTTTAATTTGTCGGTGTGACTTTAACGTTGGTGCGCGGAGTGCGAGATTGCAACATCGTGCCTTTGATGATTTGCTCTTGGAACGTGGGTTTGCAACATTGCGACCTTGGCTGGTTGCTTCGCCAAGCTCATTCTGTAGGATCAGCAACTGACTCTTGTCTTGTTGATGTCCACGGGAGCTCTTGTTTGAGGCCTACTTTGGCCCGGTGCATAAGTTGTTCGTTTGGTGCACAGGTGCTTTAGGTTATAGGAGCATATAATTCCATAATCGGTATTGTCTTTATTATATTTCTCATCGTTGTACCTGATTTCAAAGAGAAGCGTGAGCAAGCTAATAAAAGTTCATGACGCGTCTTGCGTTTCTGCATTCTGAAAGCCTATATAAAAAATAATAAAGATGCACGTCCGTGAATATGCTTGTCGCCTACGTCATAGCACTGAGTATATTCTTCGTGTAGGTTGGTGTGGGAATGTCCAGTGTGTATATTTGTACAGATGTGCTTCCCGTTGTCTAGGTCGTCATGGCATCTCTAACGACGTGTAGATTTTAGTCTAGTTGATCCGTGCCGCAGGTGTCGGCATGGCCAGTGCGGGCTGCTGGGCAAGCAGATGGACACATCCGTATGTTCCTGTACCAGGGTACCTGGTCGTCTGGTAAATGGGCAAACTCTTCTCGTGGCGGGTGTTTGGGTCGTGACCCTCTAGGCCAAGCGCGAGAGGTGAAGGACGGGAGCCTGGTTTTCCATTCTCCCACTTCAGTCCCCCCTCTGGTCGACTTGTCGACCACAAACATATCCTTCTCGTTATCTCCTCTTACTCGCCATATCTTGGTTATTCCTCCGAGATGTCCATAGTGGTTTACATGATCTTCAAATGACCAATACATATATTCACAGGTACCCCCAGGAGTACAATATACCCATCTTCCTATGTAGCTCCTGGGGTTTCTTGGGTTCTCGGTCTTTACTGACGGTGGGTCTAGATGGTTGGTAATTATTTGGGTGCGCAGCTTCTCCCTTTCCTGTATAATTACACCTGTATGCTGGCCGTCATCTGCTGGCATCAAGGGGTGCATTCCCACCATTTCCAGCAATTCGTGCCTTCCAAAATCTAATTATGATCAGGGTAGCTCCAGCCAATATGGTGCAGCCCACTATTATTTTCAGTCCATCTGACAGCCAGGATGGCATCCATGACCATAATAGTGAAAACCAGCTCTCATCCTTGTTCACACCATTGCTTTCATCCGTCATTTTAGAGTGCATGTGGGCTAATTGTGAAACTGCTTCTGTCAGTGTACCATTGTCAGCATCATTGGCAGGTATGAACGTGCAGCATGATTGTCCTATCTTTGCACAAACTCCTCCTTCCATTGCTGTGAGAAGGTCCAATACATATCTGTTCTGTAGTGCTACCATCCTTACAGCTCGCAGCTCTTCTTTTATTGCGTTGAACCCATTTACTGTAGAATTGATGGTCATCATTAGTTCCCATCTAGTTATTTGGAGCCATTTTGCGTTTGCGTAAGCCTGTAATCCCGGGTGTATTATTGAGGAGAAGAACATTGCTGCTCTGCTGAATAGTCTGTGTTCTGGCGGTATTGATGTTAGTGCCGTTTCCGACCTTCCCCATAGGTAATTTCCTGTCAGCGGCTCTCCTTGTCTTTTTCTTCTATTTAGGACAGTGTCATTGCTGTTGGTCCTGTTCCTTTGCTCCTCCTGGAGTGGTGCAGATCTCTTTCTTCTCTTATCCCCCTCATTCATTCTAGGAAATTTCGCCACATCGACGTGCTTCTTAGGTACCACTAGTGATGGTACATTGACGTGTACCATTGTGCACACACCATTCCACAGGGGAGGCAGTGTATGGTATGCCTTTTCTCCACAGGCCCAATAATGATCCATTATTACTGCTGTTCCTGCTCCCCCCTCAGGTAACTCCGTCACACTTGCGCAATTGGTGTTATATCCTACGTCCACCTCTCCTTTATGCTGGTAACATACCTTGGGCGCAGTCAACGGTAGTATCGTTATTGGGTCTTCATCTTCTTCTACCCATGTGAGCATTGGTACATACTTGATCCACGTCGTCCAACATCGGTGATTGTGTGTCTCGATGGTTGAGATAGTTTCTTTTGTTACCATGTTGCTGCCAATCACTCCTATCTCCCAGCTGTTATCCAGATACACCTTTCCCGTTATCGTCAGTAGCGGCCTCTCCCAGCATCCTTGTTTACCCGGAATTTCAGTGGCGTACCAATCACATGGTAGATACTTCAGTGTTACTTTCTGTGTTTCTCCTTTTGCAGGGCCACTTGTTATATATTTGAATGCTTCAGCATGTAAACTGGTCTTGTGATAACTCAAGTAGGTCTTGAGGAAGTTGTTTTCATATGGGTATGAGTCTCGTGTTTTCCATGTCATGTGCACTACAGTTCCTTGAAATCTTCCTTTCGTCTGGAACAGTGCCAAGTATATTATGCACTGTGCTACCTTCTCATTTATTTCTGTAGCAACAAATGTTCGTGACGCACTCATGGCGTATGGTATTAATGAGCAGACGTAGCAGCTATCCTCAGTTGTCTGCTTACCAATGCGGGTCATGTGTTGGTACCATATATTGTTTGTGACGTGTGCTGAATCTTGTACATAATTATCAATACCTTTATTGTCTGAGTATGTGCTGCGTTTAACTCTATTTTTCTTTGGTGTAATGTTACTACTACCACCTGACGTAACACCTGTTGCAGCAAGGAACGGGGGTATATTAGGTTTGGGTGCAGCAACAAAATTGATAGCACAGCTATACTTCCATACAGAAGCAGCCAAAAATCCGGTGATTATCAAAATCCCTATTATTTTTATTACAATTGCTAATCTCACCGGCATTTTGCTCTTACCTTGCTGCAGTCCTGGCAGCTTATTCTTGCGACGTTAAAGTTGCCCGCCTAAAAATTCTCAGAAATGCTCGTTTTAAATGTTAGTTTTGTTTTCTTTAAGCTCTCCCTATCAAATAGTCATTCAGTGCCCAGGCGAAGAGCTGCTCCCACGCTACTCTAAGTGATTGGTCTCTTAAGACCGGCAAGTATGGGCGGAGATGGGGCATGTAATATTCTATGGCCAGGAGGAAGGCTGTGTAGTAAACACGTACCCTTCTTCTTTTTAGGTATGTTGGCCTTTTTATTTCGTATACAAATTGGTGTGACAATTCTTCTGGGTAGTTATCGTCTGGGAGTACCATCTACGCCTGGACAGTGGATTTTGTTAGTTATCTTTCTACTTAACAATACAATAATACGCAGTTCCTGTATGTGCGAGAGAGAAAGAGAACATTCACGTGTTTACATGTGTATTTGTGCGACCAAGTTCTTTTAGTTTATGTTACAACTGTCCTGGGGGGGGGATGGCGTAATTATTTTTACTCTTTGAACGTGTGACCATGGGGTGGGCAGTGTAGTGATCACCCCTTTCTTCGTCAGTTATCGTCTCTGGGGTGTCTGGGTAGTGAGAAGGTAAGGGAACAATTGGGTCGTTATCTGTGGTAGAACTTCCTTCCGCTGTCAGGGATGTTGTTGCTGTTGTTCCAATGGACCTGTCGTTGGCGCTGGGGCGGGTCTGCAGTTTGTATATCTTTACATCATGTAGGTGGTTCCAAGCACGCTTATCCTTTAGTTTTACTGCTCTTGTTGATACGTCTTCTACCAGATGTGGACCGGTGAACCTTTTATCGTTCCATCTTCTATTGAAATTGCGAAGTAGCACGTGGTCACCTTTGGCAATTTTGCACAAGTTCTCTTTTTCTAATTCTGTACTGGCGCCTTCTTCTTTATCTCTGGTGGACCCGCCCCGTGTGCGCTCGAGCTGTTGAGACACAAACACAACACTAGTAATCAAAGATGACACATATTGATACATTTCATCACCTAGTATATTCGCTGAACTTTCGTGGTCAGTGAATGCCCTTGACGTTGGCGTTAGAGGAAGGCGCATTTGACGTCCAGTAACCACCTCGTGTGGGGTGAGGTGGTGGTCGGACCCTGGCCTGTTCCTCAGCTCGAACAATGCTAACGGAAGGCAATACAACCAACTTTTCTTTGTTGTTTGTTGTATCTTTGCAATTGCCTCCTTCAATAAGCCATTTAGGCGTTCACATACGCCATTAGCCTGTGGGTGATATGCACATGCAAATTTGTGCTTTATGCTCAGCAGGGCTGTGATATGTTGGAACATTTCGTTTGCGAAATGTGGGCCATTATCTGATCTTAATACTTCGCACACTCCCCACCTGGGGAAGACCTCTCTTACTATGAATTTGGCTGCTCTAAATGCATCTGGGTGTGAACAGGGCCCTGCTTCAATCCACCTAGAAAATGGGCATACTACTACAATCATGTATCTATTACCTTGACATATGTTGATCATATCAACATAGTCAATGTGGAGGTGCCGAAAGGGTCCTTCTGGCCGGGGTATGGTACCTCTTATCACTTTTAGGGTATGACCGGCCGTAAACTGTTGGCATGTGAGACAATTGCTGATAAAATTTGAAACATGAGAATTTAACTCGGGACAGAACCAATCATCTCTAATTCGTGCTGCAATTATTTCCTTGCCTGTATGGGCTGGGTGATGTAATTGGCTCAGGGCGGTATTTAAAAGTGCCAATGGTATTACAACTTTCCCAGTACCACTCTGGCGCCATAGTGCGTCGGTTGGTGACATTGTACATCCTCTTTTTACCCATATTTCCTTTTCGGCCATTGGTGCTGCTGCTTGTAATTCCATAATCTGTGTGGCTGGAAGATGGGTATACCCTTCTCTTATTAACATCTCCCTAGCCATTCCCCTCCCTCTACCTCTCTGTGAGTCTGTGGGGTCCCATATCTCACCAAAGTATGCAGCATATTTCGCCTGTGCGTCTGCTGCTGCATTCCCTTTTGAGACATGGTCTTCACCATTGGTGTGTGCGGTGCATTTTACTAGGGCTAGCTCTTGGGGGTCGTTTATTACTTCAATTAATTCAGCCAACAAGAGGGCATGTGCCACTGGAGTGCCGTCAGCTCTCCTAAACCCTCTTCTCCTCCATTTTGTTAGCCCTGAGTGGACAGTGGATGTAACATATGCACTGTCGGAATATATTGTTACACGTTTGTTAAAACTTTCTTTCAATGCCAATATTAGTGCAACTAGTTCAGCGGCTTGAGCAGAGTAATGCTGTGGTAACTGTACACATTTCATAGCCACACACACCGGAGCCTCCATCATTTTTACCACTGCTGCCCCAGTTCTCCTTATCCCATCTCCTTGATCAATAGTTGATGACCCATCAATAAACAAAAGCTCACCTCCCTCTAGTGCATTCTCTTCAACTTTTCTAGTACATGAATATATTTCATTTAGTTGGGTGCAGTCGTGGGCGTAATCTCCCTCCTCAATTATTTCTGCTAGGAATCTTGCAGGGTTAACAGTGCTACATCTAACAATCGCTAGTTCAGCCCTAGACAAAATGATCTCATAACCTGATGCCCTTTGTGTCGTTAGTGTGGACTTGGGTTTATTCAATATTGCAAATAATGCATGTTCCACAAACAGTGTAGTTGGACACCCCATGGTTATTGCTGATGCCTTTTCTACTGCAAAAGCAGCTGCAGCGAGGCCTTGTTCGCAAGGGAAGTGGCCTAACATCACGGGGTCTAAGTGACCGCTATAAAATGCTACTGGTTTATAGCCCATGCTTGTTTTTTGGGCCAATACTGCTTTCATTACTGCTGAGTCGCAATGTGAAAATATAAAAAATCGTCGCTCATAGTCTGGGGATGCCAGTACTGGAGCTGTTGATATCGCGTCCTTCAATTCGTCAAATGCCTCCCTCATTTCCATAGTCCACCCCAACCTTTTCTCCCCTTTATTTGCTTCCTTCAACCCCTCAAGCAGGGGTCCTATGTATGAGCTGTAATCAAACACCCATGCTCTACAGTAATTGCATAGCCCCAAAAATTGCTGCAGTTCTCTCACAGTCTGTGGCATGGGAGTGCTTGATATGGCCTGTGCTCTTTGTGGTGCAATCTTTCTTCCATATTGGGATATCAGTTGGCCAATGTACAGTACCTGTTCCTGACAGTATTGTATTTTTTCCATGTCTACTTTATACCCTTTTTCAGCCAATATAGTCAACATTTTTAACGAGTCCTCTCTGCATTTACTTTCATTTGTACTGCAAATTATTATGTCATCCACATATTGTAACACTGTGCTTTCCACCTCAACGTTACCCAAATCCATCTGTATCACTCTATTGAAAATTGAGGGTGATTCACAATACCCTTGTGGTAACCTGGTATGTTTCCATTTAGTATTTCGGTAAGTGAAACTTGTTAGATCTTGTGAGTCGGGGTGTAGTGGTATTGAGAAAAAAGCATTTTTAAGATCTATTACTGTAAATCGTGATGCCTCTGCTGGAATGCCACACAATATTGTGGCCGGGTTTGCTGTTACTGGATATTCTGCTTCCACTATGTTGTTCAAGGGCCTTAGGTCCTGTATGAAGCGCCAAGACCCCCCTTTAGCCTTGCGCACTGGGTACACAGCCGTGTTACATGGTGATTCTGAGGGGACCAATATGCCATTGTTTATAAGGGCCGTTATAGTTTCATATATGCCCTCATCTGCCTCTTTTGACAATGGGTACTGTTTTACTCTTGGTAGTATTGCACCTTTTTTCAATTTTATCCGTACACCCCCTATGCTTTTAATGCATCCTACGTCATAAGGGCTAATGGTCCATAATGATTTGGGCACCTTTGCCATATCCTCCTTAAAGAAGGGGACTGGGGTGCATGCAGGTGCCTCAAGTGCCATAGCAATTTTCTGCGCTATATGTTTGTGAGCCACTCGTAACCATATTTCTACACTCATCATGAACACCATTTCCCCCTCCTCTTTTTCTTCTGAAAACAGTTCCTCATCTGACACCTGGGTCAACCTACATCCTTCTGCTAGTGCAATCACTGCCCTCCATGCTCTTCCTTCTTTGTCTTGGGCGTGCACAGCAATATACTCAGCTGTTGTAATAATGCTTTCAATGTCTATTGCAAACACTTTTCCTTCCTGTTCATTAACAGGTGTTTCTGGTCGGAACAGGTAAGCTGCTGGCCTCCTCCATATTTTACCTTCTATCCCTGGCATCCATGCAATTGCCATGTCTGTCCCATACTGGAATATCTCGCCATCTATTGGTTCCGCCCTAATCGCTGTCTGCCCACAGTATGCTTGCATAATCTGTCGTGCTGCTAGCATGTTAATCCCTGGAGTAGAGCAAATTATACCATCCTCTGTAAAGGAGATTGTCATATTTAACCTATTCATTATGTCCCTCCCCAGTATATTTACTGGTGAGGCACTATAATACAATAGTGGAACTGACAGATCGTAATCTCCGATAGATAAGGGAACGTTATCAGTAAAAGGAACCAATCCTTTAGCCCCAGAAAATCCTTGGGTGTTCATGGCTTCGCCTGACATCTTAAATTTACCTTCCCTTATGCAAGACCGGGTTGCCCCGGTGTCAACAAGGAAAGATAATTTTTTGTCACCTATCGTTACCTCTATGCGTGGCTCCTCCGCACTATTAGGTGTTACTGACAGGATGGGACACACCAAGGCCGTCTGTGGGCTGTCCTATTGGGGGTACAATGATTGGCCATTTCCCGTGTAAGGGTTGTGTCCCAATACCGTCACCCTACCCAATTGTGTTTGTTCATTTTGGGGTTGTTGTGTTATCACTATTTGTTGTTGTGGCAGTGGCTGTTGTTGTGTTAATTGCTGTTGCTGCAGTGGCTGTTGTTGTGTTAATTGCTGTTGCTGCAGTGGCTGTTGTTGTGTTAATTGCTGTTGCTGCATGCCCTGCTGTTCTTGCGATGGCCTAGGTTGTGCCTGCTCATTCCATGCTGGTGTCCCTGGCCTGACCCTACACGTGCGTGACATGTGTCCTAGTAGTCCACAACTCCAACACACGGGTGGTTCTCTGTTTTGCCATGGAAAGCTCCCTGTGTTGTCCTGGTATACCTGTTGCCCTGTGGGGTATGAACTTCCAACTCCCCCCACCTGCTGTTGGGTATTATATCCGTATCCTCTCCCTCTCATAAATCCTCCTCTCCCTCTGTTATACCCATAATACCCAGCTCCTTGCATCTGGTACCCTCCTCCCACGTTTTGTGCGTGTAATTGTAGTGGCGGCATTTGCTGTATTATACTTTGTCGAGGTGCTATTAGAGCTGGGTCTTGTGCAGCCACTATTTGCGTGGGGCTTTGGGCCACTGTTGTGGGCGCAGTTATTAGTGCCCCCTCCATTGTATATTTAGTAATTTTTTCTGTACTAGTTTGGCCTCTTCCGTTTTCCTGTCCTCTTCCTTTTGTTTCATTTTTCCTTGCCATATCCTGCAGTGATGTACTATTGTCAGCTGTATTTCAGGCCATGGTTTTACTTCCATTCCCACTACTTTCTTTAGTTGTTTCTGTACTCCTTCTGGGAGCCCTTGTACTAGTATATGATAAAATATGGCTGGTGTTTTATCCCATTGTTCTCTCGTTTCCATGCGCCACTTTTCTTGAATATCCTGTATATAATCAACGGGATCTTCATTCTCACGCATCTTACGGGAAGTGATTGCTCCTATATCTGATGTGTCTGGGTACTGTACTCTCAGTGCCTGCCATAGCGCATGTCTGCAGTTTGCAAATGGCGCCCCATCATGCGATGTGTTTGTTATTGTTATCCCATGGAATCCCGCTCTCTTCCAAATGTCGTCCGCTCTATCTCCTAATATTGATATTAACAGGCCTTTCACATCTCCTACTGCTAGTTTCTGCCCTGCGGTGTGTTTTTCCATTTCATATATCCACTTACCCGCACCTCCACTTAGTGATGGGAGCCTACATTTTATATTTTCTTTATCCGTATGCTTCCATGGTACATACTGCGGTCTAACCCCTCCTCTCTCCAACAGTGGCATTAAGTTGTGTCCTGTATCACCCTGTATGTTCCATAATATTGAGTCCTCACACCCCTCCTCCTCCCCTATTTCCCTTACCACATCAAATTCTTCCTTGCTACCCCTCCTCCTACCTACCTCTCCTTCCCTTCCCCTTTTTTCGTCATCCTCTGTGCTTAATATGGGTATGCTTATCTGTCTGTCTTGCCTGCGGCTAGGGAGGTCTCTAAGCCGGCACGCATAGGGAGTCACTTCGTCCATGAATGGCGCAAGCTTTATTTTGCGCAGCGTGCGTGTGGTTGTTGAACATGTAGGGTGCGATGGGGGAGGGCGTGATGGAGATGGCGATGGTGTGGTTTCATGGGTTTGTTTTTCCACTAGTTGTTGCACCCTCTCCTCACTTTGTTCCAGCTCCTCCCTTCTCTTACGGATCCATGGCGAGTCTATATTGGTTCTAGTGAGGTACAGCTTATCTAAGCTTTCCCTTTCACTCTTTCTTCCTACCCTTTCTACTCCTTCTTCCTCCTCACTGCAAAAATCATTCATAGATGGTATCCCCCACTCTGTTCTTTTCCCTTTTACTGTTACTGTTTCTAAGTCTATTCGCTCCATTTCTCCTCTTCCTTTGTTATCAACTGTTCCCCCGGGTGTTGATGTTGTCGCTACTTCTCTACTTCTATATACATCCCCCCATTTTTCACTCTCCTTATTTCTCCCTCCTCTTTCCCCATCACTCCTCTCCTCCATTTCCCTACTATTTTCCTCCCTTTTCCTTTTTAATTCCTCCATCACTTCGTTGCTCATCTGTTCCAATATTCTTTCATCTTCTTTCTTTCTTTCCCATTTCACCCTTTCTCTTTCTATTGCTTTCTCTTCTTCATATTTCTTAGCTGCCTCTGATACTACCCTCCTCCTCCATATTTCCAATTCCCTTTCCTTTTCCTCTTCTTCCTTCTTTTTTTCTCTCAATACTACTCTTGACACCCTTTCTGCTGCTGCTCTTACCCTTCCATCTTCTATCCTTTGCTCCTCATTTCGTTCCCTTAATTTGTCCAATTCGTTTTTACCCTCTTTCCTTTTCCCCCTTCTCAAGCTGTGTTAGTAATTCATTCTGCTCATCCCTTAGTTTTGCCAATTTTTCCTCCAAAATCTCTTCTCTTTGTGTTAGTAGCTCCTCCCCCTTCATCTCACTCTCCCTTCTACTATCCTCGCCTGTTCTCTTTACAACCTCCCTTTCTTCTCCCGTTAGTGAGCCCCGTAATTTTAATAATATCTGTGCAGCTACCCACTCATCATGTCCTATCTCTACAATCTGTTCTTCTCCAATCCTCCCCTCCCCCACTATCTTCCTGTGAGCCACATATGGTGGAGGGCTGTAAGCCGGGTTCGAGTATCCTTCAGCCGCCCTTAACTGTCCTTCCATTTCTCCTAGTTCTCTTAAAGGGTACAACCCTTCTCTCTCAGTTTTCACTCCCGGTGTTATGGGTATCTCGTTGCTCGGTTCCTTTTTTATGTCTTCTAAAGTGTCAATCTTTTCTCTTCCCTCTCCTTCATTTTCCGCATTCTTTTTCCTTTCACACCCCTTTTCCCCATCCGTTCCCTCCTTCATAATCTCCTTTACTTCCGGTGTTTCTCCCACAGAGAACATTCCATTTGGTCCTGGTCGGGATCCCTGGAACATCCTCCATAAGTTAAACACCTCCATATGGCTCGCCAACTTCTTCCCCTTGTATGTATTATGCAGATGGTTTAGCAATGAATGTTGGGCATATGGATCGAAACTACCATTAGGCGGCCATGGTGTTAACATTTTGTTATCCGTCCCCTGGGTCCACTCTATGCTGTACTTAATTAATTTCTCCCTATGGGGTGGCAGTGTTGTGCATATGTGTTGTAGTGGGGTAGTGAGGGTGTTCCCCCACCCTCCTGACCCTTTCCCAAATGACATAGTTGTGCCCTACTTGTTACTCCTCCCTTCGTTATCAGTTTACAATTTACAACCTTATATTGTTTACCTGGCCCCGTAAGTGTGGGGACTTACGACAATCCTTTACAAAGTATGCAATAATAATAAAAAAAAAACAAGAAATAATAAAACACAAATATATATATATATGTATAATTTTGTATTGTATATTCCTTCCCCTACGGCCCCCTGCGGCCGAAGCGCACGCAGCCCCCTGTGGCTGCGTACCCCTTACGACGATCTTATACAGTCGTCCTTATTCCTCGTTCTCCTCCCCCTTTTACATTTGCCGTGGCTGGCGTTCTCCGTGCTCAGCCACGCCCCTCTCCCCTTCTCCTCTTCCAATCCACTCGTTTATTGTTTATCTTCTTATCCGCTCCCTCATCATTTTTCTCTTCCCCACCACTTTCAAAACTCAATGTTCCTTGTGCTCGTGATATCCTATAAAATCCCTACTGGTGACGTCACCGATGTCTCTACGCTACTAGTACAGTCTCATTATTAGTTTCAAAATACACTTGCAATTTATCCCCGCTAACCCTACAGCTGTCTTCCTGTCTCTCCTGGAACAAGGTAATCTCATCAATAATATAATTGGACTGCACACGCTGCGTCGCCTCGCGTGTGATACGCCCCTCAACAGGAGGGCTTAACCAGCCAATTATCTTCCGTATTTGGCAACTATGCAACTAGCTACCCCCTACAGGGAAACGTCATCTACCTATCGAGTTTCTTGCTCGAACAATAGGAAACCTCATCTACCTATCGAGTTTCTTGCTCGATCAATAGGAAACCTCATCTACCTATCGAGTTTCTTGCTCGAACAATAGGGAACCTCATCTACTCATTGATCAATAAATGCCAAATCGTAGGAAACCACACACGCCCACCCCTACACGTTAGTCGCGATTTAGGCCAATCAGTGTCTACGAGCGACCACACGTGATGTTTCGTGCTCCGCCCCCCTCTTTCACGTCACTGCTCTCGCACTCTTTTCACTCCCTTTCATTCCATTGCCAACACTATATTGTCAACCCTTCGCCGCGCACCTGTGCAACACCTCCCTCCTCCCTTATTTAATTCCTCCCCCCTCCCTCACAATTTCGCATTGCTCGTTGTGTGTGCCATGCTCACCAAGTTCTCTCGATGCAGGGCCGCTCGACTGCGTGCACCCCTCCAAGCGGCTCGCCACCTCCCCTCGTCTGGACCACGTCTGGACACTCGCCAACCGCGGGCGGGATACTTCTCAACCGGCTCCCGAGGGCCAATATCCGGATTGCGCTGTCCGGTCTTCTCGCAGCTCCGCGATGGTCCTGTAGTCCTCAGAAGGGGGCAACGGCAGAGGGGGCCGCGCCGCCGGGCCTCCTCGCAACGGGAGTGCCTGGAAAAAGTAAAAATAAAAGTCGATCTTAAACAGATCTCAGCAGTGCCTCCAACTTGTCGGGGGGAAATTCTGCCGGGGTCGGCCGGGCCGTCCGCAGACCTCCAGGCAGGGAGGCCCCAACTCCTCCCGTGTGTATCCCAGATAAGATGAGATAGAGTATGAGACGCACACAAGGAGCAAGGTGACTCTGCTGTTTATTAGACAAAACGGCAGGGATGGGTCAAGGAGCGCACGCGTTCGTCCTGACACACACACAATTGTGGGGCTCGCAGGCCCTTTTTACTGTATTATGACGCGCTACTTGCGTCACTTCAGAAAGTTAACAAAAAACCTATCGCCACTCTTAATTGGATGTTCGAGTGGTAGGGTTAGTATAGCACACATATAGAGAAAGATATTAGTGGATAAGGTGTAGTCAGGTGGTATATCTGGGTTGTCCCTACAATAAGATACATGAAAATTGTTACATGAAGGCTCCTGAGGATTGGCTAAATGTGCTGGCGTCAGTGATAAGAGCCCCAGGTTCTGATTGGTGCACCCGTGAGCTTCCCAGCCTGGGACCACCGTCGTTCCCAGCTCTCGGTGTACCTGTAAGTTGCAACAATGTTTCACTATGGGTACATGCAGACAATGTGAGGACTTATTCATAGCTAGACGGGGTACCGTTCCCACTGTTGCAGATGTCCATTGAGCCTTTCAAGTGTATCTGCCAGTGTCTCGTAGCGAGGGATCCAGACGCCTCTGTTCTCCAGGGTTTGGCATCTCGTCAGGTTCGGCTTGATCACGTGGGGAGGGACCGTGAAAGAGGCATAATTCTGCACAATTAATATTGTTTTTCTACTGTGCGTCTGGTTTAATTTGTCGGTGTGACTTTAACGTTGGTGCGCGGAGTGCGAGATTGCAACATCGTGCCTTTGATGATTTGCTCTTGGAACGTGGGTTTGCAACATTGCGACCTTGGCTGGTTGCTTCGCCAAGCTCATTCTGTAGGATCAGCAACTGACTCTTGTCTTGTTGATGTCCACGGGAGCTCTTGTTTGAGGCCTACTTTGGCCCGGTGCATAAGTTGTTCGTTTGGTGCACAGGTGCTTTAGGTTATAGGAGCATATAATTCCATAATCGGTATTGTCTTTATTATATTTCTCATCGTTGTACCTGATTTCAAAGAGAAGCGTGAGCAAGCTAATAAAAGTTCATGACGCGTCTTGCGTTTCTGCATTCTGAAAGCCTATATAAAAAATAATAAAGATGCACGTCCGTGAATATGCTTGTCGCCTACGTCATAGCACTGAGTATATTCTTCGTGTAGGTTGGTGTGGGAATGTCCAGTGTGTATATTTGTACAGATGTGCTTCCCGTTGTCTAGGTCGTCATGGCATCTCTAACGACGTGTAGATTTTAGTCTAGTTGATCCGTGCCGCAGGTGTCGGCATGGCCAGTGCGGGCTGCTGGGCAAGCAGATGGACACATCCGTATGTTCCTGTACCAGGGTACCTGGTCGTCTGGTAAATGGGCAAACTCTTCTCGTGGCGGGTGTTTGGGTCGTGACCCTCTAGGCCAAGCGCGAGAGGTGAAGGACGGGAGCCTGGTTTTCCATTCTCCCACTTCAATTCACTACCTGGGCTAGAACATCTTTGAGTTCTCCCCGCAGACCTCTGTGGAACAGCGTGATCCTCTTGTCCTCGGGCCATCTGGTTTCAACTACTAGCCTATTAAATGACGCAATATAAGCCAGGAGATCCTGATTGCCTTGCCGTAGGGAAAGGAGTTCGTTATCCAAGGCCTGGCCCTGGGAATGTCTTGCAAACAGTCTTTCCATGCTGGTCTGGAAGGCTTGGAAATCGTGAAGAATCGGATCATCCTGTGCTACTAGAGGGACCGACCAATCAGCAGCACTGCCGCTAAGATACGAAAGCACAAAGGCTACCTTAGTCTGGTCCGTCGGAAAAGCAGCTGGTCTACACAGAAAGTGCAATCGGCACTGGTTGATGAAAACCGCAAACCTTTTAGGATCACCGGAGAAGCGTTCGGGCGGAGCCAAAGGCACTTTTCCGGGTAGATTGATTTGTACCGGACTGGCCGAGGCTGCAGGAATGTAGCTCCCTCCTGTAGGCAAAGGGGTTTGCCCCGCTTGTGATTGTAACAACTGTCTGGCAAGATCATCAGTTCGTTCTTTTGATACAATCAATTCTCTCCTCAGGGCATTCGTTTCCTGGCGGGCTGCATGTACCTCTGCTCTTAATTCCCCTAATAGCTGGGCTAGTTGGTCAGTGTCTGAGGTTTCCATTGCGCCTGGGTAGGAAGTTATTGGATGGCTTCGCGTTCTGTAACTCTCACCTGGTTCCCACGGAGGCGCAGATCCTGGCTGGACAGTTACCGTGTCTTCAATTGAGAAGCGCAGGACTCGGATGGTTCTCTGGACCGGACCTCCTCTTATGGAATGTCTGACTTGTAGAGTAAGGTGTCTGCAGGCGGAAGAAAAAGGGATTAATGGCTGGTTGTTGGTTGGGCTTCTCCTCCTTATTCGTTTTTTCCCTGAGGCCGCCCAAAGTCTGAATGAGCTCTCACCTTAGATATGTAAATGCTGGGGTCTCCATCCTGCGACGGATGCAGGGGCGCTGGGTTCCAGTTACTTCACTGGGATTGCTTTAAGTCTCTTGTAGCCTCAGAGGGTTTAAAGCTGCTGAAGAAGCGATGCCGTCATTTTCTGCACGAGCGGATGCTGGTTGGTTTGTAAAGTTCGAGAGCACCTTTTAATGAAGTCTTTGCCTTTGTTTCTTAGGTGCCGAAATGCTATATGCTGAGCATACGGATGCACGTAAGTATGAAGGTCCGTGCACGTGGAGGAGCACATAAGTAATATGCTTGCTGACAGGTTTATTCGCACCTCTTAATGTCTTTTTCTTGATTTGCAGGTGCGGAGATGCAGCAGAAGAGGAGATGGCGAGGAGCGCACAGCTCCGGTAAGTGAAAATATAATTGTGTCCAATTTCCCCTTTTTTTGAACTAACCGGAGTTCTTTGTCTTGCAGGTAGAGGCCGCGGGATTCGGGAGATGCCGTGGATTCAGGTAAGTAAGCGCGGCTGCTAAAACGTTGCCTTTTGCTAACCTGATGTTCCTTTGCTGACAGGTGCGGCCGGAGACTGGATCCCTGCATGGTAAGTGAAGATCTGACTTGTTTTCACAGGCTGGAGCAGAAGATATCACTAGAAGACTGGAGCTGACTCGGTGAGCGTCCTGCTGCAGATGCAGAATAACGCAAAGCACATTCTTCCAATCGGGTGTGGTTTAAATAGTGTTGAGGTGATTAGGTGTCTTCCTCCTCAGCCTCGCCCAAGAGAAAAAGAGTTCCTGTGTTCCAGAGTCAAGGAGTGATGCCAGCCCCACCCAGGTAAGAAAGTAGTTCCAGATTGGAAAAATA
Organism: Ambystoma mexicanum; assembly: GCF_040938575.1. NCBI lineage: Eukaryota > Metazoa > Chordata > Amphibia > Caudata > Ambystomatidae > Ambystoma > Ambystoma mexicanum. Next base: position 236,857,883 of record NC_090934.1, read on the forward strand.
GTCCCACCCAGCAGAAGGCTGGAGCTTCATTTTGCCAGGACTTGTGAAGGTGAGTATGCAGCATGGTCTGCTACAGGTAAGTCCACCCAAGCACCTTTACCCAAAGTATGAGCCCGGCACCTCTGGCGCCGGGACCAGTGATTCTTATGAGCCTGGCGCCAACGGCGCCAGGACATGGTCCAGAGGGCCCCGATAGAGGTCGGTTGGGACCAGGGGCGGGGGTTGTGAGCCTGCTTCCGGGGATGTTGGGCTTGTCCTGACTCCTTGGAAACAGTGCTCATGACAAAGCTAGTCTCGAAAACACAGTAGAAATGCTAGAAGTGCACATTAAATGACTTGAATTATGCTCTGCTTTGCGGCCCCCCTTTCCTGAGCACTTTAGAACCCTGGAGAGCAAGTTGAACCCAAGTGCATGAATAGAAACTAAGAGATAGCAAGGCCTGGAATGTATCTCTCCCCTGCACGCAGCTTGCTTGCAAGAACAGAAGCATGGTGTTCTTTTAAACAAAGACTTGTGTCTGTAGGCTTGCGAAAATTGCAAACTGTTGTTAAATAAATATCTGAAGGTGTCATACTCGTCACCATTATCAATCATCGTGCCCAATTCAAAGGAAATTTATTAGGGGTGGTATTGGATGTGTCACTACTGATTGTGAGATGCTTGCTTTGTATATATGTAACTGCTGTACGATTCTCTCTCTCTTGCGTCCCCTGAGGTCTGGTAACACATGTTGCGGGACGTGGGACCCAGTTGGCCAACTGAGACTATTTGCTTTGCAATAAACCCTAGAGTTTGGGAATACAACCTTGTGTCTGACGTATCAGTTCATGTGTGATGAAGATGCCTTGTTTCCATAATGCAAGGGTCCCTCAGGGGCCCCTTCAACTGGGCCCAATTGTTTCTCTGATCCTTAAGGACCCTGATGCCGAGCATCCCTTGCATTGACTCCATGTTATCTGTGCACTACTATATGCCTCTTGATTGTTTGCATTCATTCTGTTGAACAGCTTGTTCTTTGGGTATCGTTAGTACGAAGTACCACTTTGATCCTTAATTTGTCCCCTGGAGCAGAAGTATTGCCGCCCAACGAGTGCACATCCCCCCAGACGAGGATGCCACTGTTCTTATTTTTGGTTTTGGTTGTGTTATGTCATGATGCCTACCCCCGGAGCACCAGGCCAGGCCCAGCACCCCCAGGAGCAGGCATCACGCCCCCGGGTAAAAGCCCAGCGGCCTTTTATAGGGGCTCTTTGGACTCTGTCCTGGCGCCGTTGGCGCCAGGCTCATGTTGGGCATCAGTCCTGGCGCCATAGGCGCCAGGCTCATAAGGGGAAGTGTTTGGTGCACTTACCCGAAGCAGACCATGCTGCATACTCACCTGATGCAGACCATGCTGCATGAAGAACCAAGCCAAATGAGGCTTAGGAGGGACTATTTTTCTGAAGGAACTATTTTGTTACTTGGGTGGGGCTGTGGAAGAATACTCACCTGGAACTTCTTCCAAGGCTATTTAAGCCACGCCCGGACAGCCACACGTGCTTCGCGTTGTTCTGCATCCCAGCAGCTGAACGCTCACCGTGCCTGCTCCTGCACCTGGACTCCAGCCACGCCCGCCTCGAACCTGGAACACCTGTAAGGAAAGAAGAGAAGAGAAAGGTGAAAACCAAGAACTTATTCAACCTTCTTACCTGCATCCGGAATCTTCACGCCAGCATTCCTGAAGGAAGACTTCCATTTAAAAGCACCGCGTTGCTCGCTGCAGTGCCGCGCTTCACTCACCTGTTCCCGAGACGCCGCCCAGCTCCATCGCGGCTCTCAGCACCGGTCGCCACATCCCTGCACCTAGGGGAGAGAAGAAGAGACAAAAGGTGAGCAAGGGAACACAAGAGGAAAGCCGAATTTTCAGCCATATAACTTACCGGATTTTCTTGGTGAACCATTCCACATCTCGGGTCGGCGCCGCATCTTTGGCAGGTACTGCACCCCGGCCCCTATGGGGAAAGGACAAAAGACATTACTGGGGAATTATAAAGACATTTAGAGGGGTCGCCCTCAGCACTAACGCTCCTGATTTTACCACCGGCAATTTAACCCCTCAACGCATCGCCTTCGTTCTGCACCTGAAATAAAGGACAGATCACAGGTTAGGAAAAAACAACATAAAAGGAGGCTCACACTTGAACTTTTGCATCTTCATACTTACGGCGTATCGCTCAGAAAAGTCAAGTGGATTTGCCAGCGCCATTCTGAAAACCAGTGAAGTAACTGGACGAACGCGCGCCCCTGCACCAGAAGCAGGATGGAGAGTTCATCCTTCCAAACCATAAGGTGAGCTTAAACCGGGGGTTTTGGAGGAAGTCAGGGAAGAACGAAGGGGGAAAGGGGGGAGCAAGCACACTATTCAGCAGACAGTTAATCCCCTTTCTCATCTGCAGAAGGATATTCCTACGGGCCAGACAAGCAAGATTTGGGGGTCCTGTTCAATCGGTGGTCCGAATTCTGCGCATCACGCTTGAAGAGGCCACAGCAACCCAGACCAGACCAGCGCCTCCGTGGGAGCCAGGTGAGCGTTACATGTTAACTGGGTGTTGGGGTTTCGCCTCTCTGTTTGGGAGAGGGTTGTGGGTGGGATGGGGAGGTGGGGGGAGTTATAACATAAAATACTTGACATGCAGGCCCGAAGGGGAGTATGGGCTCGTAATATGGTGTACGCAGTTCACTCATGGACATTTGACTCCATATTTATTCTTTTCCATGACTTTCGGCTTCCCTGATGGCTGATTGTGATTTAATCTGCATTTGATGGAATGTGAGAGGGCTTGGCAACTTCAAGAAGATGCAGAATTTACAGTTATATGTGGAACACCATAGGGTCAAAATCCTTTTTCTTCAAGAAACACATGCTTGATTGGAGGGGTGCCTCAGGTTCACCAAGAATTGGGGCCCCCAGAGGTATCACATGAGTTACTCCACCCAGAATATGGGTGTCATGATTATGATTCATAGAAGTGTTAATTTCCAGCTCATTATATCTCACATAGACTCACTGGGACAATATGTCTTGTCGTATGGTCGACTACAGAACAAAGAGATCGTCCTTCTCAATGTGTATGGGCCCAATACTGATGACCCTGAATTCTACACGCACCAGATTTCCCTACTTGCTGGATTTCCTCTCGTACCAATCCTCTGGGGTGGGGACCTCAACACGATCCTTGATATCGACTAGGATAGGTATGGATCTTGGCCCTGCCAACTCTCCAATGCAGCTAAAGTGATTTTGACTGCTCTATCTCAGCTGTCACTGTCAGATGCATGGAGACTCATTAATCCCGATTCTCTTATGTATTCCTTCTACTCCTCGGTGCATGACTCGCATTCCAGGATAGATAAATGGCTCACTTCCGACATACTCATTAGGAACATCACACATATGTCTATCCTACCCAGGACATACTCATACAATTCCCTGGTGATGATTTCCATCGATTGGAACTCCTCCAGTGATGGGTCCCATTCTTGGATGATGAAACCGCAGTCCTTGTCAGACGTGGCATTCAATGCGGTCATGCAATCAAGCATAGATGATTATTTTACACTTAATAGTGGGCCGGTCTGCACGCATGCCACCCTCTGGGAATCTTCTTTTAAGGCCTATATTAGGGGCATTGCCACCCCCAGAGAATCCAGGATCCTCAGGGTGATCCGTAGAGACATATCGAAGAGTGAAACTGCGCTCTCTGCTCTTGAGACCCAATACGCTACAACACAATCCCTGGGGCTTCTCTCCAATATAGTTGCAGAGTTAGACGCATTCCGGATGCATGCGGAGCGGGAGCGGACATTTATGGACGTCCCTGGTCTTGCTAGGAAGTATGGAGAATGTGAACGGCCTGGCCATGTTTTAGCCTGACTGCTCCGCCAGGAAATGGGCTCCCCTAATCCGGCTATTGAGAAATCTGATGGCTCCCTGGCCCTTCTCCCGCAGGACATCAACGCTGAGTTTTTGGCTTTTTACCAGTTCTTATACTCCAATGTTGATGTCGCTACGCCCTCCGAAGTTGACGCCTTCCTAGATACTCTTCCCATATCTGTTCTCTCCACCGACACTCGTAACGATCTTGATGCACCATTCACGGCTGAGGAAATATCTAATGCTATCAATTCCCTAGCCTCAGGTAAAGCCCCTGGTTCTGACGGTCACCCGATCAAATTTTATAAGCAATAAAAATCGCGCCTAGTCCCCCAACTTCTGACACTCTGGGAGGAGTCCAGCGAAGCGGGCATACTACCACCCTCTCTACGCGAGGCCATTATAACGGTCCGACTTAAACCGGACAAGCCCCCCACCCAAAGTGGATCCTATCGTCCTCTTTCTCTCATTAATTGTGACATTAAGATCTATGCTAAGATCCTGACCCTGCGACTGACCCCCTACATGCCCCACATTATTCATCCAGATCAGTCGGGATTCATACTGGGTAGGTCTACTAGCCTCAACATACGCCGACTATTTAACATCATTGGCAGAATTAACCACAACACACAGGCAGTAGCGGTGGCCCTCGACATGCAGAAAGCTTTCGATTTGGTTTCATTACCTCTGGCGGGTGCTTGCTAAATGTAATTTTGGTCCCCGTTTTCTATCATGGGTTAAATTATTATACTCGAAACCGATGGACAGGGTCCGTACCGATGACAGATGTTCACTGCCCTTTCACATCACCAGGGGCACAAGACAAGGGTGCCCTTTCTCCCCCCTGATCTTTGCTATTGCCATTGAGCCTTTAGCAGATAGGATCCGGCAGGTTCAATCGCAACGGGGTCTGAGACTGCTGGGTACACCTGACATTATTTCCTTATACGCGGATGATTCCTTATTGTTTGTTCACTCACCGGAGCACAACCTTGCCCCAATACTGGAAGACATTGTCCTCTTTGCACGGATATCTGGTCTCAAGGTGAATTGCTCCAAGTCTCCAAGTCTACACTTTTTCCCCTCACTGACGCTACTCTTCCTCCACCCGACTTCATGGGGTTTACTTGGGTGCAATCTGAGTTTACCTACCTCAGGGTTACCGTCACCCGGCACTCTGAGTTAGTATTTGAGTCTAACTTTGGGAACTACTTGACTTTACTCTCTAAGAAAAGTTCAGGATGGATAAAGCTTCCAGTCTCCCAAGCTGGCAGGGTTGGTATCCTAAAAATGATTGTGCTGCCTCAACTCCTCCACTGTTTTCTCATCCTTCCGCTCTGGCCCAGCAGGGAATTCTTCCAATCTCTGAATCACACTATTAAACTTTCCTATGGCACTCTGGGGCAGTTCACCTCAAGCTGGACACACTGACTACCCCAATGAATAATGGTGGCCTTGGGGCTCCCAACTTTGAGAAATATTGGCTGGTTGCCCAGGCACAATTTGTGTCACACTGGTTTAATACTACAAATCCCACTCCACACATGTGGCTGGAACAGCGAGCAGCTAGCGATCAAGAAATACACGCACTGGTTCTCTCTCTCCCTAAGCTTAGTTGCAGCCCCTTAGATCCGGTAGGCACCACGTTCCAGGCTTTATCTAAAATGCAGGCGCTGACTAACGTGTCCTACCCGTTTCACAGGAGTCTACCTCTCTGGAATTTCCTCTGGGGAGCCCCCTCTATTCCACCTCCTATTTTGCACCTTTGGGCAGAATCAGGGCTTGAATCCATCCGAGATGTTTTTGAAAAGTGCGGCTTCCTGGAATGGGAGGACTTGCTTGCAGCTTTAAGCCTGAAGTCACCTGTATGGCTTCAGTACTCTGGCCTCTGCCGGTTCCTCAAAAGAAGCTACCCGAGTTTCCCCACTATACCCCCCTCATGATCCTATCCTTACTGAACTCATGAACACTGGAGCCTCCAGGGGGAATATCTCCATACTTTACGCTGTACTACAATCTAAATCTGCTCCACCATTTGATAAACTTAAACACGCATAGGCTGAAGACCTGGGGTTTGACATCACTGACCAATGCTGGAAACGTATGTGTGCTTGCACTCACAAGGTATCATTTAATTCTCACTTCAAACTTATTCAATTCACAATTTTACACAGTTTCCACTACACTCCAATTAGATTACACCATATATCGTCCGATCATGCCCCTGGATGCCCCAGATGCGGCTTTGATGAGGCAACCTACATCCACATGCTCTGGTCCTGCCCATCCCTTACCCAGTTTTGGGGGAGGTTTGTTCTACATTGTCTGAAATCCTGGATTAGGTCATCGCCCCATCCCCACTGGGATGCTTATTTCATGACTTTCCTGGCCTTGGTCGGGACTCCAGTAGACTAGCGGGGCTCTGCATGCTTCTTGTAACTCGGTGTATCCTACGATGCTGGCTCAGGCCCCGTGTTCTCACGCATGCACAGTGGCTTGCCGCAGTAACCTGGGCCTCTGATACTGAGGAGGCCTGGGCAACCCAGCTACCCCAAATGTCCAAACCTAGGAATGTCTGGTCCCTGTTTCACACCTACATCTCCTCTATTTCCGCCAGTGATGACGATGGATCGTCATTGTCTGCGTCTCCTACCAACAGCTCAGCCTGAATTATGTACTATGACTGTTTCCTTAATTGCTCTAAATGTGTCCACTCACAATGTCTATTCTACATGATCTTTGATGCTGTGCACCAAATGTCTCTATGATTACTGTGATTGCCGGTTCGGCTACATGCTTGTTCTTCTCTGTAATGTCAAGTGCTATAAATAAAGTTTATTAAAAAAAAACATACCACCTTCGATATATATCGGTTTCCATAGTCGATTTGTAAATCCGACCATGGAAGGGTTAAACCTCTTTTCATTAATGGAGCTCTATGCTTTGGTGAAGCAGGTTTAAATTGTGCACATGCCAGACACCTCCTAGTGTATAATTCCACATCCTGGGACATATGCGGCCAGTAAGCATAGTTTTTCAGTATTTCTAAAGTTTTTTGTGAACCTCTGTGTCCTGCAGTTATCGCATCATGTGCATGGCGTAACATTAGTCCTCTGAATGAAAGAGTTACCACCCACTGTATCTGCCCAGTTATGGATTCCCTGATCATCAGACTATCCTATAGTTTAATTAGTTTTTTGTTCTTTAATAACACTCTCAACTCTTCTTTTCCTGTGCAATCATTTTCAGTTAAGTGATTTTGTTCGGGGTCTATCAAATGATTATAATAAACTTCCAATACTGGGTCTTCTTTTTGTGCTTTAATAAAATCCTGATCTGGCGTATCATAACTCTATTGCACTACAGGTTGTTCAACTACCTTTAGAGATTTGGAGCGTATAACTGCATCTACTTGTATTTCACCAATTAGATGTTCAATGGGCAACAATTCTCCCATAACAGCCCCAATATTGGCCAATTGATCTCCTCTATCATTTCCCTCCTTATCCTCTCCTGGTGTTTTCAGATGTCCACACATTTTTCACCAGTACATTGTTAAACCATTCTCTGACACTAATTTGTCTATAGCTTGAATATTTTCCCAGGTTTAAGGGGCTTTTTGTTATATGTGAGCATGCCTCTTGCTTTCCAGACAGGCAAATATTCTACAAAGCTACATTGGGCATAATCAGAATCAGTCAATCAGGACAATGTCTTTGAATTTGTTATCAACTGCAGTAGTAATTGCTTTATAAATGGCAGCTAACTCTGCTATCTGGCTACTCCTAGCCCCAATTCTCATTCCTGTACTAGGAATATCCTCACATCTCAACCAGACATTTCCTATCCCTGACACCAGCTGTTTATTGCTGTCATTTTCAATGTGAAAAGCACACCCGTCCACATACCCAATTGGCAAGTCTGTACACGTATTTTCATCAAAGCTTTGTGTGGTGAGTGTTCAAACTCCTGCAAACTGGACTCCACCTCTACCTCATATGAAACACACTCAGCCGCACAGTCATGTAGATCTGCTAACCCTTGAGCAAATGGGCTCTTTTTATTCTGGCCATATCTCACTTCTACAGGGAAACCCTGCAATGCCAATGTCCAGGAAGTAATTCTGGATTGCGCTAGGTTGCCTGATCTAATTCTTTTACTTTGTAAAAACTGCAATGGTTGATGATTCATTTCAATGATCACCTTTTCCCCTTGAATAATGGGACGATAATGTTGCAACGCCCATGCAGTGGTCAAAAGGGCCTTTTCACATTCACTGAATTTAGTTTCAACTTGAGATAACGCCTTGCTTGCATAGGCAATAGTTTTATGGTTCAAATCATGTTTTTGAGATAACACTGCTGACATACACCGCTCAGTGAATCCTATTTCTACAAAGAAATCTTTATTCTTTATGGGACAGGCCAAGCATGGCGCCTTTATGAGACATTCCTTCAATTTAGCAACTGCCTCAGACTGCTCTTTTTCCCATTTCCAGGGCACATTTTGCTTCAATAATTTAGTCACGGGTTGAGTGATTTCAGCATAATTTTCAATACATTTCCTGTTATATCCTGTCATCCCTAATAGGCTTTTTAAACCTTTCATGTTGTTAGGATTTTTCAATTTTTGCATCGCCTCCACCTTTTTCTTTTGTGGATTTAACCCATGTTCAGTTATTTCATTGCCTATGAAATTCACTTTTTTCTTGCACCATTGAGCTTTCTGTAAAGATACTTTGGCACCCACCTTCTGCATTTGGCCAAGTAGATGTCTAATTTCATCAATATAATTTTTTAGGCTTTCATTTTTTATCAGTACATCATCTACATAAACTATGGTCCCTCTTTCTGCTGCATCTGGCATAGTTTTTCTCAGAAATATGCCAAATTCTCTCCCACTATTGACATACCCAAATTGTGTTCTGGACCAAGCGTATTTCGTTTCAACAAATTCTGAATGTCTTCTGCCAATGGCACACACCAGTACCCAGATGTAAGATCTTGTTAAGTATTTCAATCAGGTGATACACCCTGGTCTCAACCTAGTATGCAGTTATAACCTGTGAAAATCAGATACACAGGTTAAATATTTTGTGCGTCATATTTCAATCCAAATCCCAAGTCAGTGGGACGTGGTTTTGCCTTTCTGCTACATTTTGGCAATTTTAACCATGAAAGATTTGGCCTAATATTCCCCACTTTTGTACACAGATGTGCATTTACCCCTGGGATATGTGTACAAAATGTTATGTTCGCAACATCAATACTTTCACCGCAATCTGTCATTCTTTGTAACTTCTGTTCCTTATGCAGTAATGTGTTCTACCAAGTTTTCAAAGAAAGAGCATAACATTTGATTTAGACTACACACTTTTCATATTTTGCCTCATTCTTTCTGCAAAGTTAAATGTCTTTAAAGTTCAGTTACAAAATAACCTTTAAAACCAAATGTCACTTGATCAGTTTTTTTTCCTTTCCCCCAACTGCAAGCAGCTGTCAATTCCTTTGAAGCAGGATGAGGGGCCTCTCTCTTGATTGAAGTTTTTATTGCCCCTCACAGTTGACAGGTGAGAGTCTCAGCCTGCTACTGTCCCAGCCTGGAGCAAAGATGAATGTATGATGAGCTGGGGAAGTCCCTTTGTTCTGGTGCATTCAAAGTCCTCACTATCCACACATTGTGGTAGATGGTTTTTTGTCCGAAAGTAACCTTTAGCATGCACCTTCCTGCAATTCGATTTTCAAAATCTGGATTGTCCAATCCAGAGATGTATTGGTTTTTAACTCTAAACTTCGGGATTGCCTCCCTTTCCGTTATTCTCTGAAGTAATTTCTCATTAATAAAACTCCTTTCCTGTTCATGTGCCAAAGTGGCTTTTACCACTTCAGAATGGCTATTTATACCAACATGAATCCATGGATGCTCATCTCCCATATGTATTTCAGCAAGGGTTGTGATATGTTTTTCTGTGTCTGCTTTAGGGATGGTGTTTTGTTTGCACTCCTCTTCTTTTAAATACAAGTGCAATGCGTGTTCATGTTTTTCAGTTTGCCATTTCTTCCTAGGATCCAAACAAATCTGCACAGATTGTTTTTCTTTTTCACTTTGCATTTTGTCCTGACACATTAAAATAACAATGACACTAGGCACACAGCTATTCTGGAGATACACTTCCACTGCATCATTCGATTTAGCAATAGTATGGCATTCTTTTACACTGCTGATTTGTGACGTTATTTTCTTAGACCTTAATTTTTTTTTGTTAAAGACCACAGAACCCCATTTACTTTTTTTTTTTACAAATTTTTTTATTAAGTTTTCAAAAACCAAACAAAACATTACAACTGCTTCAATACGCAAAAGCATCATTAGACAATCACATTTCCTTTAGAACTCCCCAACTCCCCCCCCCCGTGAACTAGAGCCTATTCTCGTATATCTTATGTTGGAGCATTATCGGGTGGCCCAATACTTAAGTGGCCATCATCCGAGTTTTCTGTTTCATTGTTACCCTGGTAGGGATCAGCCATAGAGGTTATCAATTGCCGCCAGGCCAGCAGGGGCCCTACTTCCTCCTCTCCCCCCCTGGTGACTGCTTCAAACCAAGCTACAGATTCAGCTTCCGCCCACTTCAAGAGGTCCGCCCACCATAGTTCCACCCTAGGTCTATGGGCCTCCTTCCAGCCCATTGCGATCCTGCGCTTGGCCAAAACATAAGCCAAGTCCTTCATCTTGCTCATGTGTTTAGAATGCCTGGGTCTGGGGAAGAGCCCTAGCATGCATGACCAGGCTGATTCCACGTCCAGCACCACACCCCCACCAGCCAGCTTCGTTTTAACCTCATCCCAGAACCTGAGCACCTCCGGGCAAGCCCAAAACATATGTAGCAGCCCTGCATCCACCTCCCCACACCTGGGGCATTGCTGCGCGGCTAGACCCCCAAACCTTGCAATCTTCCCGGGAGTCAGATAAGCCCTGTGGGTAACGTACAGCTGAAGCTGCTGGAATCTCGCGTTCCGGGACACCTTTTTATGGTACCTCTGAGCCCATTCCCATTGCCCGTCTGTCATAGGTCTTCCCACCTCCTCTTCCCAATCCTGTCTCAGTTGGAGCAACTCCTTCCCCGCCCTCACCCGCAAGAGTTCATATATCCTCGAGATTTCGTGCCCGCCCTCCGACACATCGTACATGGTCTCCAGGGAGGCGTCAGGCTCCCCCGCTAGCGCTGTCTCGGGCCATCTTTCTCTAGTCTTTTTCATAAGCCTAGCGTAAGTTATGTATTGACCTCCGTGCACCCCCGTCTCCTCCTGCAACCTCTGGAAGTCCAACGCCTCGCCATCCTGCCATATATCTCCGAGGGTGGCCAGGCCTACCTGTTCCCAGTATCTCCGGACCGATTCGAGTAGTTGAGAGTCACTCCCGCACAGGGCCACCAATGGGGCCTGCTGGGAGTACGGCTCCAGATCCCCCATCATCCTCCAAGTCCTCTGCCAAACTTCCCAGCCCAGCCTTAGCAGCCGCCCCCTGCCCACCATTCTATCTCTACGCAACCACACCACTTCCTTCAGAAAGTATGGGGCCGCATCTCCGCGCAGGAGGAGCGCCTCTGCCGAGTTTTCCGTTGAGAGCCACCTTGCCACATACAGCAGCTGCCCCGCCAGGTAGTACAGTTCAAAATTTGGCAAGCCTATGCCCCCCTTGTCATACGGGTTCTGAAGCTTCCACAGGGCCACCCTGTTCCTGGAATTACCCCATAAAAAACCCCTGCACACGCTATGAAGTTTCACAAATAGGCTTCTGGGTATCAGAAACGGGACATTCATGAAAAAGTGTAAAAGTCTAGGCAAGACCACCATCTTAAGCAAGGCCGCTCTCCCCATCATGCTCAGGGGCAGTCTGGCCCAAAACACCATGCTGTTCTTAATCCCCTCTATCGCTCGTTCTGTATTGTGTTTGTGTTCCACCTCTATTTTGTGGTATATGTTCACTCCCAAATACCTGAACGTCTCTGTCTGCCATGGAATTGGCAGGATGGGCAGCCTCTGCGACGGGACATTCCTGTATCTGCCCAGAGGGAACAGACAAGATTTTTTGGGATTCACTGATATGCCAGAAAGGGCAGCGTATCTGTTCATTACCTCTAACACATACTGCAGATGTTCTTCCGGGTAACGCAAGTAAAGAAGCATGTCATCCGCATATAGAGATATCAGGTGCCTACCACTAACTGTGCTTATGCCCACCTCCCCGTATTGGTAACGCAGGTATATTGCTAGCGGCTCTAAAGCTAGTATATATAGCATGGGCGACCAGGGGCACCCCTGTCTGGTCCCCCTGCTAAGTTGCCAGGTGTCTGAGATTATGGACCCCGTTTTGACTCTCGCCATCGGGGTGCTGTAAAGCAACTGGACCCACCTGAGGTATCCGGGTCCCATTCCAAATCCCTTCAGGACCGCCTTCAACCAGGGCCATCTCACCGAATCGAAAGCTTTGACTGCGTCCAATGACACTATGGCTAACTCGCCCATATCTCCCTCAGTTTGGTCGATGATGTGGTGCAACCTCCTGTGGTTATCAGTAATGTTCCTGCCCGGAACGTATCCCGTCTGGTCAGGGTGTATCAGCTTCCCAATCACCCTCTTCAACCTGTTAGCCAGCACCGGGGTAAGTATTTTACTGTCCTGGTTGAGCATGGACAGCGGCCTATAAGACCCGCACTCCGCGGCCGGCTTACTCCGGTTTCAGGAGTGGGATGATCACGGCCTCGCGGAGGGACAACGGGAGTTCCCCCTGCTCATAGGCCTCGTTGAAAGTGGCAAGCAGTGGCTGGAGCAGCTCCCGCCTGTATGTTTTGTAAAACTCACTAGGCAACCCGTCTGAACCGGGTGCCTTGCATGTGGGCAGGTTCTGAATCACCACCTCCAGCTCGTCCAAGGTAACTGGTGCGTCTAATTCTGCGCGTTCTAGATCATCCAGGGTGGGCAACTCTATGTCCTCCAATGTGTCCAGTATCTCCTGACACATATCCTCCCCTGTGTCTTCGTACAAGTATCCATAAAACTTAAAGAACTCCTTATTCACCTCATCCTGGGTGTTGCGCATGCAACCCTCCTCATCCTTAACCTCACTGATCACCGAACGGGGGGTCTCACTCTTACACAGCCAGGCCAGCAACCTGCCCGGCTTGTCACCTCCTGCATGTATCCTCTCCGTATATTTCCTATGATTGAGTCTACACAGCCTATCCCAGAGTGCACTGCAGGTTACCTGTAGCTCTTTTATCTTAGTTCTCTTGTCGTGAGCGGTGTTCTCATGACGCGTGAGATCCTCCAGCTCCCTTTCCGCTGCTCGGAGTTCTTTTTCTAAACCCCCCTGGAGCCCTTTAGCCTTGGAGATGGCTACCCCACGCACCACCACCTTGAACGCTTCCCACAGAGTGCCCACAGAACGTACACTTCCCGTGTTTATATCAAAATATTCTTCGATGGCATCCCGCAGACCCTCCCGGAACCCCTCGTCCTGCAGCGCCTCAGTCCTAAGCCTCCATGTTGGGATCCGCTGTCTTGTGGGCTGGTGTCTCCACTCTATCACCAAGGGCGAGTGGTCAGATAATACTCGGGCTTTATATTCCGCCCCCACCATGTCTCCCACAATCTCGGCCGTCACAAATATGTAATCAAGTCATATGGCGCTGCGTAGTGTGAATATTGCCTATCCTCAGGGTGCAACCTTCTCCACGCATCCTCTAGGCCTAGGTCTTTCAATAATGTTCCCAGCACTCTAGCTGCCGGCGCCTTTTTTCCTGTCCTGTCCATTGACCTATCCACCTTGGGATTCAGGGTGCAATTAAAGTCACCCCCCCACACCACCGTGCCCCCTGCCAGGGGGCCAAGTTTGTTGTAAAGGGTCCTAAAGTAAGCTGCTGTGTCATTGTTGGGGGCGTACACATTTACGATATGCACTTCCCTGTTTTCCAGGAGGCCCGTTACCACCACCATCCTACCCTCCGAGTCTACCGTAGAGCCAAGTACCCGGAACGGCACATGCGGTGCCACCCAGGTGATGACCCCTCTAGCATACGCCGAATACGCAGCACCCACAACAGTGCCCTTCCATTTCTTCTTAATCACCTCCAGCTTCTCCCTCGTGAGGTGGGTCTCTTGCAACAGGGCTATGTCTATGCGCATCCTCTTTAGATACAGCATCACCTTATTCCGTTTCAGGTAGCTGTTGAGGCCCCGTACATTCCAGGTCACAACTCTGAGATTACCCGACGCCATCTGTTCGGACTACTCCCATCCCAACCCTCCCCTCAATGCTCCCGTTGCTTGTTTGTTTTCCGGCTCTTTTCCTACAATTTACAAACAAAACCCCCAAACACCACCGCACACAACCCGACCCCTCCCCCCACCCCACTCTCCCCATCCCACTAACTGCCCAGCTCCATCCCTGGATCTCAGGCATCCCCACGTTTGGCTCTCTCTTGGCAACCCCAGTTGAGAGCCCAGCGGGGTGTCACCTCACTAACAGTGACCTAACTAAACTTTAAATGGGGGTAAAAAGATCGGCCCCGGGAGGCTCCTACCTCGCAATCTCCGTGCACACAGCTCTTTCCCCACCAGCCAGAGCGTACCTGCTGTCCAGCTGCATCAATGACTATAATCAAGTCCCACATACCACAGTACCATCAGTTCCTCCACTTTACTTATCATGTCCAGCCCCGTCCTCTTTCTGAACGTTTGGCTCTTGGGGGCAGCTTTGCATATCTAGCCACCCCATGGCATCTTCTGGAGTATCAAAGAACAGCGTCTTGCTTTTATAAAAAACCTTTAGCTTGGCCGGGTAGAGCAGCATATATTTGTGGCCAGCTTCTCGCAACCTCCTCTTGACCGTTCCAAAGTTCATGCGGCTTCGCTGCACCTGCAGGGTGTAGTCTGGGTAAGCAGTTATACTCGCCGCCCCACGTTGTATTGTCCCCCCTTTACGGAAGTGTTCAAGGATTCTCTCGCGATCCCGGTAATTGAGAATCTTGGCGATCATTGGCCTGGGCGGGTTACCTGGCGGTGGCCTCCTTGTCAGGGCCCTGTGCGCCCTTTCCACAGCAAATCCTTGAGAGAGGGTTCCCCCGGCAATTTTCTGCAGTAGCATGTTTTCCACGTACTCCGACGGGTTGTGACCCTCAACCCCTTCTGGCAGTCCAATGATGCGAATGTTATTCCTCCGAGCGCGCCCTTCCGCCTCCTCTGCTCTGTTTTCCAAATTGCCTACTCGTTGTGTCAGGGCATGTAGCTCCCGTTTGTGTGTAGCACAATCCGCAACTGTCGGGCCATCTCTATCTCCAAGGTCTCCGTGCGTTCCGCCAAAGTTCTAACGTCCTGCCTAAGGAGGTTCACGTCCTCCTGTACTGCCCCGACTTGGAGCTCCATCGCCGTTTTCAGTTCCGTCACCGCCAACTGAAGCTTGGACTCCCAAGCTGCCTTCAAGTCCGCAATCGCCTCGAGGACCTCCCGGTTCGTGCTCACAGCTGCCATTTCTCCTGCTGCGGTCTTGTCTTTGCTCCTGGCGCCCTTGGGGCCAGTCGGCGTTCTGGTATATTCATCCAGCGTGGGTTGCTTAGCCTTCGCTCTCAAGGGCTTGCTGGACATCTCAATGGTCGGTGTCTTCCGTGGAGTCTAGCCCTCCTCAGTCCACACCGCAGTACACTTCTGTGGTCTACTTAGGTCGTGGCCGTCGCTGCCTTCTGTTAATCCACCTGGGGTGAGTATCCCTCAGCGCCCACAATGCCGGTTTTCTTTTCCGGTGGGAGCCGGCGTTGCACCGACTGGTTCTATGCCACTGTCCTTTCTGTTGTTTGGCCCACTATCGGGATCCTTTTACATATGTCTCAGTGCCAGAAGCATCATAGCGCCTGATTCTTGCACCTCTCAACCAGTATACTGGCTATTGTTGTAATGCTCCTCCTCCCCTTGCCGTGTGGGTGCCGGGCGTATTCTCTTTCTACTATGTTAGGTTCAAGCATCCGCACTTTGATTCCACCACATTTGTATTACTCACTGCTTTCTGGGTGCATCATTCACTGGCTGCTGTTGATCCCAAACTTCCTTTGTTAGGCTCATGTCTTTGTATATACCAGCATTGACAACTGGTCATATGACCCGTATCCCTTTTCCTGTGCCAATCCTGCAGTGCCCCTTATTTATTGTCGAGCTCTGTCTGCACCCTCTGTGAGTGCTTCCGTGCAGGATCAGCTTAATTCACCTTCCAACATGTGTCTGTTTTCTTCTTTATTATGAGTGCCCTTTTATATTGGCTCCCCGTGCTCGGTCATTGCACCGATTCCTCTCAAAACAGAGTCTCAGGCTACCTTCTTACGCACCCGCCCTTGACACATTGCAGCAGGACCTATCCCTCCTGGTGGTGCTATATAGCAGTCTGCACTTCCAAGCCTTTAGTGCGCTACTCATCCGCGATCACACAAATGGGTTGTTCAACCCTAGGAACTGTGCTGGCTCCTGCTGCGCTTGAACCAGTCCGTGCCGCCTGTAGGAATACAGTTAATTGGTGCCTGCGGGCGCCCAGGCGCTACATTTACTGGGCAGCCTTTCCGCTGTACGCAACAATGTATCAGCCTGTCCTCTTCAACTACGTTCATCAGCTGTTTATGTCAGCAGCTGGAGCGTCCCACGCAGACCGCACCGGGTGCACCAGTGCCCTGCGGAGCGCCGCGCAGCACGAGCTCCTCTCCCGATGCACTCACACTCCCCAAGCGTATTGTCCGTGGTGTCGAGCGAACGCCCTCACCGTGATGTGGCGTGCCCCGCGGCGGGTGCGCAGCTTAAAGAGCAGCCGCCTCTGCACGCTCCGGTCCGCTTTGCCAGCTCCGGAGCCCGCTGCTCAGATCTGAATGAGAGCCTCCATTCCGCTAGGCGTCGGTCCTTTGTTCGCTGCCATTTTGGGTCCCGATGGAAATGCAGCCCCAATCCGAAAAGCAAATTATTCCCTCTTAGAGCGCTCCGATTCCTTTATAATTTTCAGCAAGTGCAGGGCTCGCATTCCAACATCCTCGCCTCCATTCGTGAATGCAGTGGGTTGTTTTTCTGCGTGCAATCGCCGGATCTATGTCGGATCTCCAGGAGCAGCCCCTCAGTCACGACCTACTCCATGGCCTGTCAGCCACGCCCCCAGAACCCCATTTACTCCATCAATGAGAGGCGACAATCTTTTCAGGCAATCTGTTCACCTCAAAAATAGAATTTCACAGATAGATGTGATCAACTTCCTGTCTCATTCTGTGTTTTCCTATCTTTATGTCAACTTCAGTGACACCTTCAATAGGTATCTCCTCACTGTTAAAGTTCTGTACTAGGTCTTCATTTTGTCTCA
The DNA here is from genome assembly GCF_040938575.1 of Ambystoma mexicanum. Classification (NCBI taxonomy): domain Eukaryota; kingdom Metazoa; phylum Chordata; class Amphibia; order Caudata; family Ambystomatidae; genus Ambystoma; species Ambystoma mexicanum. The sequence goes on from NC_090934.1 coordinate 236,875,183, forward strand.
CTTTGATCTGATTCTGTGGGGATCTCCCTTCATTGATACTTTTTATCAATTCTTTGGACATAATCGTGGCCTGTGCCCCTGTGTCAATCATTGCAAATGTATGGTACCTCTCTTCCACATAATATCTGTCCTCAACTTCCTCCAACACACACAGAAAGTGCAGATTTTTACTGATTTCAGGACTCACTTTTCTCAGGCCCTTCTCACTCTTGGCTGAGCACATTGGTAAATGAAAGAATATTTTTCCCTCCTTTTTTCCCATTTCATTTTGATGAATCTTGCCCATCTCCCCATGTTCAGAGGTCATTTGGAGTGTGGCCACTGTTCGCCCCTCTGTCCGGGGATCATCAGCGTTCACACTACAATTCTCCAACTGAACATGCCCATAATCATCACATGATAGGTTGTCGTTTTCTAATTCTGGACATCTATTGGTATTTGGCATGATATCAGCTTTTTTGATTTCCTCAAAAATATGTGGGTCAATAAAATCTTCAGGTGACCGAACCGTACCCTCCTTTTTAGTACTTATTTATCCTGCTGCATTTTATTAGCATCTCGATTGTCTATGGAGGATGTTCCAACAGTCACATCTACTGCCCCATCAGTTATTCTATCAGAGCATAGGTTGGGCCTCATTACGACCCAGGCGGTAAGGGGTTTACGGCGCCGTAAACAGCGCCGACCCTTACCGCCTGAGTACGAGGTCCCTTAGCGCCATGGCGACTTTAACACCTGCTTTTAGCAGGTGTTAAAATCCATGGCGCTAAGGGACCATGGAGTTAATTACGCCACCGTAATTTACGGTGGCGTAATTAACGCCTTCCCCACTCCCATTATGCCCTATGGGGCAAAAATGGGAATGGGGAAGGGTAAATGGGGATTGGGGACTTACCGCCCCGCCAAGGTCGGAATGGGGCGGTAAGTCCGCCAACCACCATGGTGGTAAAGTCACGGCCCAGGCGGTAACTTACCGCCTGGGTCGTGATGAGGCCCGTTGTCTTTTTGAATCTGTCTCTTTGCTCCTTAGGAACTTCATATTTTTCTCCTTTTCCTTTTTCATTTGTACAGACTTCCAAAGTTTGAATCAACGCTAGGTTAAACCAAACTTCTTTTTTAGGTGTGGTTGCAATTCCTGCCTCAGGTTCATTTGCAGGCATTTTTAAGTTTAACTTAGCAATCAGCTCAGGACCGTTACGCAAAATTGTCTCATGGGAATCTGTCTTTTTATCATTGCAGGTGTCATAAATATTTAGTCACTTGTTCTCAGACACCACTAGGTCACTTCTATGACCTTCTGCCCCCTCATTTGATGACTGTTTTTGAACTGTATAGAGTTTCCTTATTTGTTCAGCCAACATTTTTACCTGGCCCTCAAGACATTGAAACCTGTCCATTTCTCTAGAATGTTCTTTTTGCAGCCTAGGCCGGTATTGGTTGTTCTCCCCCTGGTTAAATCTGTTCTGATATCTCTCAGGGTATTGGTTCCTATTTGAATTGTTTCTGAACTCCTGATTCATGTGAGGCGGGAATGAGGTGTGCCCATTCTTTGGTTGTGATACCCTGGTGGCTGTGATTGATTGTATTGACGTGGAGCATACTTCATATTCTGCCTCATGTTCTGTCTCTCATTTTGTACTGTTCCCTATGCTGATTCCCATTTTCAATAAATCAATCCACATGCCGTGGTCTGTCCTGGTTACCATATACCATGGTGTTGGGGTCAAATCTGCTCTGTGTCCCCAATGTCTGGTAGGGACTATTACTTCTTTGATCTTGATTTTGTCTCTTGATTGTTGTTCACGCCGGACCTATCGGGCCGGTATCCTACCTGGGATCTGTCTCCTAGGTACCTAGGACTAATGTAACTCTCTCTATTACTCAGATCATGTGACTGAAACATCGGTGTCTGGGGTGGCAGCCTCAGTGGAGTACCCCTCTGTTCAGGTGTCATATTGTTTTTGCCTGAAGTTTGAGCGGACTCAAGTGACATTTTAGCAGATCTGATCTCCATTACTGTTGCTGACGATTCTTTAGATTTTGGTCTTCTTTCTTTTATCTCATCTCCCCCCCACTCTGGCAGTAGAGCACCTCATATAGTTTAGTACTTTGGTGCACAATCCATTCAAGGGACTTCTCGCGATCAAACTTGCAAATTAATTGTGATATAATGGGCCTCATTACACGGATGGCGGTAAGGATTTACCGGTACCGGTATTTTACTGGTACCAGTAAATCCTTACCACCTTACTACGAGGTCCCTTTGTGGGTTGGGGAATTTAACGCCTGCTTTTTGCATAGAGCCCTATGGGGCAAAAATGGGAATGGGGAAGGGCAATGGTGGAAGGGGGAATTACCGCCCCGCCAACCTTGGAATAGAGCGGTAATTCCCCTTTCCACCAAGGCGGTGCCGGTATTTTACTATTAGCGCCATGGTTCACCGCCATCCGTGTAATGAGGCCCAATATCTTTCTGCAACCCATAGAAATAAGCTGTTTTAAACTCATTTTAATTGGGATTGAAAGACACATCAAAGCGAGCGAAGGCTCTTTTTAACTCTTAGAGAAATTGTCGAGGTGACACATTTGACCCAGCCGTCATCGTGTATCCAGCTTTCTTTGCACCCTGCAATGACTAAAATGGAGAAAAATGGTTCCTAACTTCCTTTTCAAATTCTGCCCATGACATATTCTCCTGTTCATTCAATCTTCTGATGATGCTTGCTGTGGGAGCATCCAGAGTAAATTGAAAGTATTGTCTGTATTGTTCCTTAGGTATTTTTAGGGCTTTAAATATATCATGTACTGCTTCTAGGTGGTCTTCTATATAGCACTCTCCTCCTTTTCTGAATGGTTTAATTAGGGCCTTCATTGACTTCATTATCTGGATAGGACTACTCAGCGCTATGTTTGGAGTTGCATTACTTTGTGGTTCAACCCTTGTCTCAGGCGTATGGGATTGGTGGCAACCACCAATGGGTGAGTCAAACCCCCCAAAGGCGCTGCAACCAATTCCAGACACCGGCACAGCCACCAGGACACTATTTCCCCATGTAGAAATGGAGTTAACCTCAATCCCATTGAATGTGGTGCCCTGTCGCTTGTTCTGAGACCTGGATTCGCATATCTGCTGTTCCAAATCTTTGCACTTTTTAAGGAGCCGGTCTGCCTCCTTACACAGGTAAGTGTTTTCATCGCCCATTTTATTAATCACATTCTGCATATCGCTCATCTGTATTTGGCGTTCATTAAACTCTTTGGGCCTCATTAGGACCCAGGCGGATTTCGCGGTGCTAAATGCACCGCGAAGCACGGCGGAAAGCCGTCGATAGCGCCATGGGGGTTGGCGGATTTACCGCCCCATTCCGACCTCGGCGGAGCGGTAAATCCCCAATCCCCATTCTGCCCTTCCCCATTCCCATTCTTGCCCCATAGGGTATAATGGGAGTGGGGAAGGAGTTAATTACGCCACCGTAAAATACGGTGGCGTAATTAACAACGAGGTCCCGTAGCGCCATGGTTTTCTCCGCCTGGTAAAACCAGGCGGAGAAAACCTCCATGGCGCTAAGGGAACTCGTAGTACGGCGGACGGGTCCGCCGCGATTAGCGCTGGCGGAAACCCACTCCGCCTGGGTCCTAATGAGGCCCTTTGTCCCGCTTGTCCTTTTCTTGAAACATTTTAGCTACCTCTTGTTCAACAGCTTGGAGCTCACCTTCTTTCTCTAGATTCTCTCTTTGTAAAACTTGCATCTCTAAAATAGCCTCCTCTTTGTCTTGTCTAATGTGGCTTACAACCCTTTCAGGTGTTTTAATTCTTGTTCACTATTCTCAAACTGTTTTCTTCTTTGAGACAATTGGGTGTCAAATTCATTGCATTTTGATTGCATGTCTTTTACCTCCAATTCTCCTTTTAACTTTTTCTCCTGTTCACTAGCTCAATCTAATTCGACTTTTAGTCTGCTAATTAGCTCAGCATCATTTTCTTGCATTCGCAGAAACCTATTTAAAATGAAACCACGTTTTGGCACAGAGCCGTATCAAACAGTCTCTCTCTGAATGTTTGTCAGCAGCATTAAATAATCTCAGAAGACAGACCTGAATTATGCTGCTCTCTTCGAATATGCTGTCCAGTGGTTCTTTCTGAACTTCCCCATAGATACGGTCATGCCATTCTGTGGCATCACTTGATGACAATGTTCCATGTGCATATCATTTTGCCTCTAGGTATTTCACCAATTCTGGGAATGTGGCATCAATTTGAGACATCCTGAGATTCCACTTTCAGTGTCACACTGATCTCACAAAATGAGTTCCCTTTAATGCACGTATGGCAGTGTGGGAAACACTTGCCACACCCACTAGTTGCTCTACAGTCTGTTGCTACAAGACCAACGCACCATTTTTGTAGGCGGTTTTGTCTTTTGGGGCAAATTCTGGATTTGGCGGTATTTTCTTACCATAGTCATTTGGTGGTAGACTGGCGGTAAACTGGCCTTATCATTAGAGATAGTTTACTATTACCCTATTTTGGTGATAATATAGTGTTAGCTTATATTGGCAGTAATTTTAGTGGTATCTTATTTTTGGTGGTATTTTTAGAATTACCTTATTTTTTTGTATAGTGGTGAACATGTCTTTTATACTATCGCCCCATCATAGAACAAACTTTCCCTCATTGCAATTGTGAGCCACGGCTCACTGCAGGTACTCCGTGGACCTAGCACCTTTAGGGAACCCAGTGAGATTATTCAGAATGCAACTTATTGCATGTAACTCATGTTACTGACGTATTTACATTCAGTGACCTATGTGCTCTTGGGCACCACCTTCTCTTCACAGCATGCAGAGAAAAGCGCATCCAGACACACACATGACCTTCTGTCTTTCAAAAAAGGTAGCAGGCGCTCCTCTCCAGAAAGAACATGGCATGATAACCTGTTCTGAGATGAGAGTTTGCAGCACACGCTTTTTGCTCACTGTACCTTTCACAGATGTGAAATAACCTTCTGTCTTGCTTATTTGTATATATTTACTCTTGTCCTAAACGTGTCCCATGTGGTAAATGAGATAGCAAAATTCTTTACCACATTGGTATGACACTAGGATTACCCACTGACATTTTCCCCTAATACATTAAACATGGGAGACATAAAATAAAACCAACAAAGTTGCACCAGCTTTGCTTTTTGTAATAATATTGGTCTTTGTTATACACAATACAGAATATTACAATTACACATATGCTTACCAACAGCGAGCATAACCTCATCTTCTAGAAAATAAATACAGAGAAGAAAGAACAAGTACATGGCAACATGGAAGAAATAAAACAGTGTATGCAATTATCTGAAACAAATACAGCAAAAATCTATCAAAATAAACTTAACCAGTGCAGACATGCAGAGAGAAACATGACATTTTTCTTTTAAACCTATCTCACTACACTGACTTTCAATAAGTGTAATGCATCTAATACATTTTCACGCTCCTCATCTTTGACACCTGACTCACCAAAATGTGCAAAGTCTGAGTCCTTTGTTGCCAGGGCTTTATCTATGCGAACCTCCTTCACACAGCCCCCGGCTGCAGCTTTTGGAATTTCTTCCACTTCAATGCCAGTAGCCCAACAACTCTTTGCACTGCCTGCCAGCTACCTTCAACACTGCATTCCCAGAGCCCACGTCCAGGAAGGCAGCGACAGCATTCAAATCCCTGGAAGGACTGACTTCTATCCCCAGCTCAGCTGATTAAAAACACTCTGGCTGTCTGTCAAACTCAGATCAGCCTCCTCTGACATCATCATTGCCACCTTTTGATTTCTACCAATCATATTACAAGAATGTCATAAAAATGAAACTTCAGTTAACAAGCAACTGTTTCCCATTTATTTCCGGCCGTGCACATATTTCTCATCTCCATGGAAGAATACTAAATGGAATGAATCTCACTGTGTTTAATGAACTGCATTATATGTTAGAGGAACAGTGGGACAAATTAGTATAGGATTAGTTAATTATATATTTCGAATGCAGTTCCACACAGAGAAAAACACCGAAGTTGTACCTATGCACACTTCTGTACTTTAAAATGACAGCACCCTGTGCGGCATGCTTTTTTTTTTTCTAACTTTTTTTTTTGGCGGCAACGGTTACATGGTACACACATCAAGGTAATAAGCAGAAGTGAGAAACAATAAGTGGAGCAATGCATAAGCTGTTATACATAATCACAGTAATGTCAGACAATGATCACACAATACACATATGAATATAAGTTTATGTTGCAGTGTTGGACACTGAGGGGGTGGGGGATGAGCCAGAGCCGGGTGTGTCTTCACTACGACTGTTAAGGTACGAATTGAATTCTACCCAGATGTTCTTGGGTCGAGAAGTGACGGGGAGCATGGATATAAATTCCTCCTCACAGTTCCGTGACCAAGTAAGCATATGGAGCCATTTCTGGTGGGCCGGGGGGAGGGGACTTTTCCAGTTTTGAAGTATGCATTTTTTGGCTTTCATGCACCCAATATTAAGAAACTTGGCCAGGCGTCTGGTGTCATCCGTTTTCCAGGCTCCAAAGAGGACTGCTAAAGGGTCAGGGTCAATCACTGTGTCAGTAATAGCCGTGAGGGTTACTAGAATGCTTTCCCAGAACCCCAGCAATTTGTCACAAGACCAGAACATGTGTAAATGGTCAGCTCCCGCCGCTCCGCAGCGGGGGCAGAGTAGTGGCGTGGCCCAGGTGAACCTCGAAGTCCTGTGTGGGGTGTAGTAAAGTATATTTAAAAGTTTGTACTGCATGGCACGAAAGCGGAAATTGAGGGAGACTTTCTGAGTGTGTAGGCACATATCTCCCCAAACCCTGTCCGATATTTCTAGATCTAATTCGCCAGCCCATTCATCATGTGCCCTGAGTGGGAGTAGGGGTAGCCTCCTGTAGGATCTTGTAAAGTGATGAGACTACTCCATGGGCACCTCCAGAATTGGCAATATATGCAATGGGTAAGTTGTCTGGGGGCTCATCGGGGAATGTGGGCCATTTGGTGCGAAACGCAGCTCGCAGTCTGTAGTATTGGAGGGTCTCCAAAGCGGACCCGGTGTGCCCCGGTTTCCAAGTTTGGGGGTCGATGAACCTGCCCTCGGGGTAGAAGTCCGTCAGTGATTGGTAGCCCGGCGTCCCCCAGTGTCGGGCCAATGCCGCATCATGAGTGGGTTCTAGGCCGGGGAAGGCCCACACAGGAAGCCACTTGTAGTACGGAGAGGCTTCAGATGTCTGAAACAGCAAGCGAGCCCAGGCTTGAAGGGTCGTGCTGATTGGGTCAATGGGAGAGTCAGGTATGTAGTGCCGATGTAGTATGAGGGACATTAGGTTGACACTAGCAGCTGCCAGTCTTTCCAGTTTGATATGGGGACGCACCGGAGTGCCAGGGTACAAGTGAGTGGCATGTTGGGCCTGGGCCGCGGACCAATAAAGTGACAGGTCTGAAGCTATGAGTCCCCCTTGTCTATATGGGAGTGCCATGTCCGTCCATTTTTTGCGTACTGCGCCAGAGTGCCAGAGGAACTGTGCACACAGTGCGTGCAGTCTAGTATAGTATTGCCTCCCGGGCCATACGGGGACGTTGCTAAACGTGTATAGAAGTTTGGGGAGTAGGATCATTTTAATGAGGGAGAGCCGTCCAGCAATGGATAGTGGGAGGGCATGCCACCGTAGGAGTTTAGTTTCAGCTATTTGTGATATCGCGGAATAGTTATCGGCGATGAGGGTGGATTTGTCTAGCAATATTTGCACACCAAGGTATCTAACACCATTCGGTGACCAGCAGAGGGGGTATTCAGTGGTGGGTTGCTGGGTGGAAGTAGTGAGCGGGAAGATCTCTGATTTGGAATAGTTAATAGTGAAACCGGAGTGGGTGCCAATGCGGGTGATGTCCCTCAGTATGGGATCAAGGTGTGTTGCAGGGTCTCTGATGTACAGCAAAACATCATCCGCATAGAGAGAAATAATTTCGGGACTGTCTTTCAGTCTTATTCCCTTGCGGGCGTGATGGGTACGGACATAGTCTGCCATCGGCTCTATTACTAGGGCAAAAAGAATAGGGGAGAAGGGGCATCCCTGTCGGGTGCCCCTGAAGAGTGTGAAGAGGTCAGAAGTCAGTGTATTGGTTCTAACCCGCGCCACAGGAGAAGTATACAACAATTTGATGAACCTAATCATGTTTGGGCCTATGCCCATGGTCTCCAGCACTAGCCATGTGTATTTCCAGGAAACCATATCAAAGGCCTTCTGGGCATCAAGCGTGACCGCCACAGCTTGTACATTTTGATCAATGCGGGACATCACGTTGAACAATCTCCTGATATTGTGAGAGGTAGATCTTCCGGGTACAAAGCCGGCCTGGTCTTCATGAACTAAATACGTCATAATGGGCAGGAATCGGTTAGCTATAATTTTTGCAAAAATCTTTGTGTCAAGATTCATAAGGGAGAGGGGTCTGTAGGAACCACATTCATTGTCAGGTTTGCCAGGCTTGAGCAGCACGGTAATGGCTGCTTCGCGCATGGAGAGGGGGAGGATAGAGGCTCGGAGCGCCTCGTCCCAGACCTCAAGCAGCCTGGGGGCGATTATGCCGACGTGCTCTCGGTAGAAATCGGCAGTTAGGCCGTCAGGTCCCGGGGCCTTGCCTTTGGGCAAGTCAGAGATGGCTGTTACAATTTCATCTAGTGTGATTGGGGAGTCCAGTTCGTCACGGGTAGCGGAGGAGATCTCTGTGGTGGGGATCTGGTTGAGGAGCTCACGCATATGTTGTTCTGTGTGTTCAGCGGGTTGAGAGTAGAGGGATCTGTAGAACTCAGCAAACGTGTCTAGGATTTGTTGGTCAGCCCATTGTGCGTTGCCATGTTTATCTTTAATAGAGGTGATCTGCGTCCTGCCAGATTCCCATTTTAATAGCGTCGCTAATGTTTTCCCAGGCCTGTCTCCCTCTCCATACTTCCTGGCTGCCTGCGGGCGGGTAAAGTATTGTGTTTCACTGACGGCTAGCTTGTTGTATGCCTGGAGTTCATCGGAGACCTGAGCAAGTATGGCGGGGTCCGCCCCGGTGGCACATTGTAATTCCAATTGCTTCAATTTAGTTTCAGATCGACCCAATGCGGCTCTGATTGATTTCAACACCCCAGCCTCCCGGGAGGTAGACATACCCCTAATATACACTTTGAAGGCGTCCCACCTAACTGCAGCCGAGGTGTCCGAAAGAGTGTTGCGTTCAAAGAAAGACTGGATGTCTGCAAGTATTTCGGCCCTAAATACAACATCCCTAAGGGCCTCGGATTTGAAACGCCAGGTCGTGAACATCGGGACAGGTATCCCCAGCCTTGCCGAGAGTGTAATCGGGGCGTGATCAGACAGTGTGCGAGGTAGAATCTGGGCTTCCACCACCCCACCCATGACTCCTTTTGATACCAGAAATAGGTCTATCCTAGAGGAGCTATCGTGGACTGATGAGTAGTAGGTGTAGTCTCTCCGTTGGGGGTATAGCTTCCTCCAAGCGTCGCAGATGTCAAGTGTCATAATGTGGTCTTGCAGTCTGCATGCAGCACTGGACAAGGAGCGATGAGCAGTTCCGGTTCTGTCCAGGACCGTGTCAAGGATAAGATTAAAATCCCCACCCCACAGGATAGGTACGCCCACATATCCCAGCAATTTGGTGGTGATATTGTCGAAAAATTCGGGGAATCCACGTTGGGGCAGTAGGTATTAACAAGTAGATATTCTTTGTTAGCCAGAGTGCAGTGCAGTATTACATACCGTCCCTCGGGGTCGGTGTAGCTTTTGTGCAGTGTAAACTTAATGGACTTATGGATCATAGTTAGAACACCCCTGGATTGAGTGGAATAGGAGGTGAAGAATCTCGCCGGTCTCCATGCAGGGGCCATAGTTCTTGGTATGGGGCCATTGGAGTGCGTCTCCTGTAGGAGCAGTAACTTGCAGTTGTGTCTGTTAGCATAAGCTATGATTTTACGTGCCTTGGTGTGATTGCTTAGCCCACAGACATTCCAGGACATTATGACGCTAGACATTGCAGCAGTAGATATCCTATCATACTGTACACATTTTTAGTGGACATCCCAGACCCATCAGCGGTGTTTGCCCCAACATTTGAAGTCGAACAGACATTCATAGACCTTTAATGCTCGCACCATGCAACCTCGTGTGCCCTTTTTAGATAACCCCCCACCCCCACCCACCACCCTCACCACTAACCCAGCTTTAGTAGTGTAGACGCCAACCCACCCCACCTGTGCACCACCGGATCGACCCCAACCTGATCCAGCTAGTGCAGGAGCCCAACAGGGGCTAACCCATAACAAAAGTATAAAAAACAGTGCAATCGCAATGGGGTGCGCTATTGCCGTGCGCTAGCACGCTTAGAGCCCAAGGGATCCATGAGAAAACAAGCAGTGTTTGCGGTATAGAAGTGCATGTCGCTGTATCTATCAGTGGCCGTGCCGGGCCCGTGTGTGGATCAGAGGAACGTTACGCTCAACAACATTAGGAAGTCAACATGGTCAAGATGAGTAGTTCAACACTATGGTAATTTGACAGTGCGTTTCTAAGAGATTAGGTGCTGTGAGCACAGCCAGGGCTACATAGGAAATGTGAATAGAACAACCAGATACTGGTGTAGCCATCTGGACGGCTGGCCATAGGACGATCAGAGGGAGCAAGCCTCGGATGGAGTTCAGTCATTCTGCATCATATCCTCAGCGGGTGGATGAGGGGGAATGTGTGCCTCTATGAATTTCACGCCTCCGCAGGCACCGTGAAGAAGTAAAGTTTGTTGTTAAATGTGAACTTCAGACGTGCAGGGAATAGGATGGCATAGGGAATGTTTCTCTCCCTGAGCAGTTTCTTGACTCCAAGGAATTGGCGACGTTCCTGCTGGGCTCCAGTCGAGAAGTCAGGGAAAATACGGATCACCTGTGATTCCATTCTGAGCTCGCCCTTCTCACGTGCGAGACGGAGGATCTGGTCGCGATCTTTAAAGCTCAGGATTTTTGCAATAATGGGTCTTGGAAAGTCTCCAGGACTGGGACGCAGGGCCAGTGCCCTGTGAGCCCTCTCGATCGTGAAGAAGGGGGACATATCCGGTTTGCCCAATAGGTCCTTCAAGAGGTTCTCGACAGCCAGTTCGAGTCGGCCTTTCAGCGCGTTTTCCGGGACGCCAATAATACGTATGTTATTCCTCCTCGATCTGGATTCGAGGTCATCGCACTTAGCCTTCACTGATTTCATGTCCGTGACAAGGGTGGCCACTGTACTCTGCAGTGTGGCTATAGTGTCCTCGCTGGCACAAATTCTATTTCCGGCCTCAGTGATTCGAGTCCCCTGTTGATCCAACTTGGCTTTAAGAGATGCCACATTTGCATTGATGTCAACCAGCTTTTCATGAAATGCAGCAAAGTTTCTGGCCATAGTTTCCATCATGACCGTCAGGTCCGCCTGAGGCCCCTCTGCAGGGAGCGGCGTGTCGGTCTGGTCGCATGAAGAATGGGCCGAATCAGATCTCGGGGTGGCTTTTGCAAATGTATCCATAGCTCCAGTCTTGCTGGTATTCCTGGATCTGTTGGACATCATGTGGTACGAAGACTTAGACACTATATATGACCTGGGGCTATGCAGAGTAAAAGTCAAATGAAGGAAACCACTGAGGGCGTAGCAGCAACTCACAGGATCGTCCGGAGCGTATTACCAGGGCCGGCAGTGTCAGGGGTGATGCCCATGTAGTGTGCCTCAATAGGTAACAAGAGAACGGGCCGGTGTCGCTAGGCCCCAGGGGCGTGTAGCACAGGTGAGGGCGAGTGGGCCGCAAGTGGAGCGGAGATTACAGGGACGCCCGCCCGCACGCGGCAGTCACCCCGACTCCTCACCTCAAGGCTGTGCTAAATCCAGATGGCAGGGTCCCCAGCGATTCCACTCGTGTCACATGCGTCTGGCGGCACAGCAGTGCACCACAACATTTCCTCGTCTCAGGCCCCGCGGGTAACCGTCTTCGGGGGCCCCGCGGGGACACAGGAAGGGAGCCAGGCACCGACGCCTCGAGAGTGCTGAGCGGCGGACGGCCACAGGAGATCTCAGGCGGCGAATTCCGGTGCGGGATCCACCCACACATAGCAGGGCAGTGAAGGCAGCCCCAGTGCTCTAGAACAGCCTCAGCCCCCAGGCAACGGCAGGCCAGCGACCGAGCGGGGGAGGCGGCAGGAGGATCACGTGAGCCGCAGGGCCGCAGGCAGCGGCGGGCCCCGACCTCGTCTACCGCTCGGCAGCAGCACAGCGGCCTAGTCGGCCCAGTACAGGGGGCAGCGCCATCGGTAAAACCCAGGCTCGGAGTGTCCGGATCGGGTCAGAATTTCACAGGCAGGTAGCTCCAGGTGTCTGGAAGGCAGGAGTCGGTTTTGAAGATGGGGCAAGATGTCAAACCGCAGATGGAGCCAGATATAAAGCGGCAGCACACAGAGCTAGAAAGCTAAGCAGCCATTTTGTCGGCTGCTCAACAGCGCCCCCCTGTGCTGCATGCTTTTGAAACTAAACCCCATTTTGCTGGTTTGGCTAAATGCTTTTCCAAAAATGTATATTTGCTGGCTTGTTGCTAAAAAGCTGCCCCGAGCACCCATTTCAAACGAACTGTATTTACATACTAACCAATGAAACCCCACTTTTGCTTCCATTTGAATCTGTACACATGTGCTTTTGTTTGCACATATATGTCATGCATGAATATATCCCTACAGTAGTGATGTGATATGATATGATGGTTCTTCTTTAAAGCGCCCGAGACCAGGCACGTGAACAGGAAGGCAGGGAACACATCAACACACGGACACACAGTGACAGTGGGCTGGGTTTACGGTGACAAGAGGAGGAATAGGGATATATAGTAACAGCATGGGGACAAAAAAGCAGAGTACACAGTGACACATGGGCACGGTGAGCACACATGGTGACGAGAGCGTTAGGTAATACATTGGGATACATAGCGATATCACAGGAACAGGACGGCAGGTAGCACAGCGACGCACGAACACACAGTGACAGGGGGCTGGGCTTACAGCAATAGGAAGGAACATAGGGATATAAGACAACTGCATGGGGAGCAAGAAAGCAGGGTACACAGACACGTGCACTGTGGGCACACAAAGGGATTAGAGGATAGGGTAATTTCATCCATTCCATCCACACAATCCATCCATCCAATCAGTGCATCCATACATTTCTTCAATTTCTTCATCCATTAATTCCATCCATCCATCTATTCCATCGATGTATCAATCAATGTCTTCAATTTCTTCATCCATTCATTCCATCTATCACTTCCGTCAGTGCATCCATCCATTTATTTAATTTCTTCAACCATTCATTCCATCATTAATTCCTTCCATCTAATGCCCATTCCATCCATCAATTCCATATACATACATTCCATTTATTCCACATGCATCCATGCAATCCATTCCATCTATTCATTCCACATGCGTCCATCCATTCCATTCATTCCATCCCATCCATCCATTTCATCCATTGTATCCATTTCATCCATTCCATCCATTTCATCCATCCATTCCATTTCATTCATCCATTCCAATTCATCCATTCTATCCATTTCATCCATTCTATCCATTTCATTCATTCCACCCATTTAATCCATTCCAACTATCCCATCCATCTATCTGTTCCCTCTATCTATTCCATCTATCCATTTCATCCATTCGATCTTTCCATTCCATCAATTCCATCCATCCATTCCATCCATTGCATTCATTGCATCCATCCATTCCAGCCATTCCAGCCATCCATCTATTTATTCCATCCACTCCATCCATCAATTCCATATACATATTTTCTATCCATTCCATCCATTGCTTATATGATGTACCTTCCATCCATTCCACATGCATCCATGCCATCCATTTCATCCATTCATCCATGCGTTCCACATGCGTCTATCCTTTCCATCTATTCCATCCGTCCATTCCATCCATCCATCCATTCCAATATTCCACGATACACAACTAATCCTCCGTTTACACAGGAACATTTTAAAAAAGAGAGGGGTTTTGCATTGGCCTTCTCAGGCTGGCCTTGCGCCTACTGGCACTTCATCTGACCCTTGTTATCCTCTGGATGCCTTTCAGTTTATTTACAAACCACATTCAGGCACACAGCACCATGGCTCCCTTACACCATGGATAAAAATATAAATAGCAAGACCCCACCTGGGATCTCGCAACACAGTGTTTACTTTATTTTATTCCATTAATTTAACTACATTTCCTCTGGATGCCTTTCAGTTTATTTATAAACCACATTTAGGCACCCATCACCACGGACACAAATATAACTAGTCTTCATCAATGACTTTTCCGCTGAACCTACTCCTGTCACCTGTGGAGTACCCCAAGGCTCCTGTGTCTCCCCACCCTCTAAAACATTTATATAAAACCCTTCTTCTACCACCTTGACCTACTAGGCATATTTTACATGAACTAGTCTGATGACATGCAGCTCCTTATTCCCCTCTCTGGCTCATATGTTCAGGACTCAGCCACCATAAACTCTGCATACAAGGTCATATAAAAGTGGATGGCCTCTCACCTACTCTGCCTCATTGGCAACAAAACCGAAATCCTCATTGCTGGGTCCAACTCCACACTTCGCAACATTGAGCCAGCATACAAGGAGTTTATCATCGTTGGTAACTGTATCACCACTTCTGCCGCTGGCAAAACTGTTGGGTGTCTACCTGGACGCAAACCTCAACTTCTCACGTCAAGTGAACTCGATCGCCTCAGCGGCAGCTTACACAGCCAAACTGCTTCATGCCAGCAGGCCCTTCCTCTCCACTCCTAACCGCCTAACAATTGCAAGAGCTATCACAAGAGCCAAGCTCGACTACTGTAACGCCATATTTAGCTGCACTTATGAAAGCAACCTGAACAAACACCAGATGATTCAGAACAATGCACTCCAAGCGGCCATTGGTCTCTCCAAATCAGACCATATATCCAAAGGCAGGAGAGACGCACACTGGCTGCCCATCTGGGAAATTATTACGTTCAAAACATTGTCCCTGGTCCACAGATGTCTCTCCAGCACTGATCTTCCTCTCAGGCTGTGTGGAGAAATATGTCCCTGCCTGACCTCTTAAATCATCAAACTCTCACTTCCTGAAAACCCCCAACTTCAATCACCTCTCAGCAGGGGGCAAGAGCTTTCCGGTTGTGGCTTCCAAACTCTGAAATAATCTACCGCCAGCAGTCAGAAAAGAACAGGCCTACTGGAGCTTCCAAAGAAGCTTAAAGACTTGGCTATACAATTAACGTTGCTCCTCCTAAGACTCTTCCATCCCACTACTGCATCTCCCCACCCGGCCTCCCTTCTTCTCTTTTTAACTTAATGTAACTATCGCCTAGCTACCCGAGGGTTTTGTGCATTGTAACAAATGCCTAAATAAACAAATAAATAAATAAATAGCGAGACCCCACCTGGTATCTCGCACCACAGCGTTTACTTCATTTAATTTCGTTCATTTAACTCATTTTCCCTTTCAAAGGCATTGCTTCCGAGTCCCGGACCATGGCTACCCTATTACCAATGCACACATGGCAGCAATGCCGTATCCTGAGGCAAACCTCTCACATAACACTGTATCCCATATGCCCACCCCTGGTCCGTCTTCCATCACGATGGAAACTCGCAGCCCAGGCAGGCACACCAGGTTGCCAGGCAATGCCCTGGGTGTCCATGGTCGTCTTCCTTGTTCACATCATGTAGACGGTAGCCTGCATCAGCAGGTTATCTAGTAACTGCCAAAGCCTCCTGGCCCTCACTTTGGCTCTGTGCAGACACAAACACGGTCATGCACAGCATGCTACTGATGTGCTCATAGACACACTTTCATTGTGTATTTACAGAAACAGAGAAATTATGGTTTGGGCACAATATGATGGCCTTTGAGGGCACCCAACATGTCAGCCACACCAAAGGTGATTGCGACACCTCTCTCCTGAATTCTGTAAGTGCATAGTTAGCCGTTACACCTATTGCATAACATTTAGAAATTGATTCTGGTTTTTTGATACATAATATTTACATTAAATCATGTGGTCTGTTGCAGGTACCTCCAATTTACTTTCAAGGCACGATTTATCAAGAACAACTTTGGATCATTGAGTATCCCTCAATTATTTTAGGTTGATGCCACTAATATATTTTACATTAAATATTGCCCCAACATACTGATTTCCTTTTGTTTCTGTATTATTAGGACAATTGGGAGTCACTTTAGGACAAGAATCGATTTCTTGGACCACATTGAATACCACCCTTCCAGTCCTGATGAGAACAGAGGCCTTCCAAGGGACAATGTTGAAACTAGTGTATGGTTTACTACTAAACCCTGCAGAGCTGAAGACAAACGTTGTAGTTGTGTCTTCGAGTAGACTCATTTTTTGAAAGCATGATTTGAAAATGTGTTTTCTATGCACCAATGTTATGGACCTCCAACCGTATTGTTGTTTGAGTACCTACCATTGATTTTCGGGGCGAAATAGGAACCAGGTTTTTATTGTATGTTGTTATATGTTTTTGTGTTGTGTTACCTCTTTATGGAATATGGGGCACTCCTGGCCTTTACCAACTGCTTTTGATATTTTGGGACCAACATTGTTTGTATGCATTGAATTGCACATGTACAAATTTGTTGTTCTGGGGGAATTGCCAATCTTTGGATATAAAGAATAAGCTTTTTTGATATATAAATTGTTGTGTAATTTTCGTCAACCTTAGATATACATTCTGTTTAACTATGTGTTCTACTTTAACCATTAAAAAATATAGCAACTCCCCCTCAAAATATCTGCGTTTTTCTATGGTTTGCAGTTGTCAGCAACAGCTGGAGTGGCTCTTGCAAATGCACATCTGATATTGTGAATTCCCCCTTTAGAGAGACAAAGAAATTGAGAGATACAGAAAGAGGGAGTGAAACAGAGAGACAGATAGCGAGAGACAGATAGAGTGCGAGAGGGAGAGATGGACTGAGTGAGACAGAAAGTGCAGAGAGGGAGAAAGAGAGAGAAAGAGCAAAGTGGAGACAGAGAGAGAATGAGAGAAATGTGGGTAGAGACACTGTTCAGCGTATGATATGCCAGGTACACCTAGTTTTGCCTAATACTTAGCTTGGCTCATGGCTGAATAACCTGAGCCTTGGTGGCAAGTAAGTGGCCTGCCAAATTGTATTAACAAGTAGGGTTTTGTACAATCCAAATATTCAACTTGCATTTGCAGTAACTGCGCAGGGTCATGACTTTCTCTGTTTTTATGGCTCTTGGTATCTTTGCAAGTGTGCTGTTTTCCTACCCTACCGAATGGCTATGCACTAGGATACCATCCTAGAAATAAATGGTGATATTTATAACTATAAAGAAGTGTGTGATGAGTGTGTGATGTGTGATGAGCGTTTGAAAGACAGAGGCTACAGCCGAACACGCGATTTTGACTCACAAGGAAGTTGTACCTGGCAGTAAGCACTTTGCAAGTCAACTTCAATGAAGTACTTAGACATCAGTAAGAAGTAGAACCAGTTCTGTGCTATGAGTCAGTAACAATGTTGCTATTGATGTCCCTTAGGTCAGCACACGGGCGGAGGCCCTTGCCATCCACTTTTCTCGTTAGGACCACAGGACTCAGCCATTTTGTGGCTTCCAGAGGAAGCGTGTAGAGTTTGCATAGTGCAGTAAGTGGGCCTGGACAAGCCTTGTGTTTAATTGGTACTGCCTCTGGCTGCAACATGATGTTATGCATGCAACCTTTCAGGGTGCCTGACTCATTGTGAAGTGCAGAGGCATGTTTGAAAAGCACTTCAGCACACACGAGAGGAGTAGCTGACAGTACAGGTTTGAAGGCGCGAAGATCAAGTGGTTATGGAGTAAGCACTGTTCATCTTCTACGACGATTGTTGATTCTTTGAGTATCACTGCTGGCCACCGCCTCAGTACCTGGCCGCTTGTCATTGCACAGTTATCCAGTTGCCACGGTTCATGCATTCCTTGATACCAGCACGGCTGCCTTTCTGATTGTTAAGGTACAACTGGCTTCCACACGTTTACCACTTCTGGATTTGCAGAGTCTCTCAGATCTAGGAGGACTTTCTACTCTTTATGGAGGCTTTGGTTTCCACTTGCTCCCACTGCTGCATGCTCCCACTGCTGCAGAGCTTCGTCAGGGCACGAAACTCATCTTTGTCCTCAGTCATTTTGACATCTTGCATGTAATAAATGGAATGATTAATAGTTTTGACTAGATTAGTGGCTTCCTCCAACCAGGCTAGGAAAACGTTTGACTTCTGCCTGTTCGTTGTGTTAACCGTGTACCACTCTGCTGGATGCCTGTGTCTGACTCAGAACCCACTACCAACGGGTAAAGAGAGGCCACCATAAAGAAGTTCCCCCCATCTAACTCCTCTATTCGTATGTTGATGTAGGCATCTAAATTTCAAACACGCCCCCTAGATTGATATCATGCACACATTGTATGTTGCATTTCTTTTCTTCTAGATGGCTACCTCCCTATCTCGCAAGTGGGTGACACCATACTCCTTCCACTAGCTTTGCCTTTAACGACTCCTATTATGACAGCTGTGATAGTGCACTTTGAAACTCCACTGTGTGCTTGCTCCATACTTTATTTGATTCTTGGTGTCCTGTGAGAAACCTCAAGGTGTCTCACTTACTAGTCCCCGGTGTTCTGTCATCCAGGTTGCCAGGACACGGCCATTGCTATTGGATCCAGTTCCTGGTGGTGGACCAGTGGGATAGGATCACCTGGATGGGGGGCCCTCAGGGAGTGGAAGTGGGACACCGACGAGTGAGATGCAGGATCCCCCTTCTTCTAACACATTTTCCCCATCCTGCCACGTGTCAGGATTCGACCATGGAAACTCTGGCATGCTTGGAAACGCACTGCAGTTTAGAGTTCCTTATCAGGCGTCTAGTCCTCACCTAATATGGCTGCCATGTGTATATTACTAAGCCCTGCCCACCAACCGGTGAGTTGTATCTGCTTACTGATACTCAGCACTCTGCAGCTAACCACGCTTAGCAGCCCTCCTTTGCCTTCCTAAAGAGTTTCGTTAATACCTCTTTTTCTCCTTTCAGTCCGGCTATTTCGCCGAGCTTCCTCGGAAGCTCAGAAGTTTTCTGCTTCCTTTTCTTTTCAGCGCCCACTCGCTACTATCCTCCTCTCTTTTGTTTTCCTTGCCGGCGGCTACGCCATTCTAGCTTTCGGTTCCCCTTCTCCGGTTCTGCCTTCTCCTACGGCTCTCTGTGCTCCTTACTGTTTTCTTTTGTGGGATCTATCTATATCTGGTAAGTGGGTTCCTAATGTATTGCTTCTTAACTTTTCCTTCCGCGGTACTCCAAAACGTCTCTCCTTCATTCTACGTGTGCTCACCCTTCGTTCACACCGCGGCTGACATCGGCTGCATCATTCTAGTTTCCAGACCTATTCCTTGGATTTACGCTGCAGTCATACTCACCCAATCCTTCGGTATCTTCAAGACCTGCACCCCGGAGTATATCTTCTTGTCAAAGTCAAGACCCAGGACATACTCATTTACCCAATTGTGTGAATTCCCTTGACAACCCGGACCTACCCACAGAAGGACACTGCATCAGGGTTTTTTGACACCATCCAGCTTTTTCCCTGATCTTTAGGGTTTGGCTCTGCGGAGTTCCCCTCAGACAGGTAGCAATCCCTGTCAAGGTGGCCTCTGAGGGAGCCAGACCTTATCTACACGATAGGAAATCAAAGGATAAGACACCAAGGGAGAATTCAGGATCCCAGAAGAAATCATCATCCTCTTCCAAGGACAGCAGATCAGAGGTTCAGGTGAGGAGCAGGGGAAGGGCAGGGCACGTTCTGACAGAATACAACGCCTGACCAAACAGATAGCTTCCCTAGAACAATACCAAGAACTAGTAACTGCTCTGCAGGTCCTCACATTTGAGGTGCAATCTCTCAAAACTGAAAACGCTGCACTTCGTCACCAAGTAATGCTACACAGAGGTGATCAGGGTGAATTACCACCCATGCCGTTGTCATTTGGTAAATATGATGACTATCCAGGACGTCTTAAGGATTTTTTAGATGCCTGCCAGGTGTTTTGCCTTTAGACCCCATGCCTATGAGACAGCCAGATCCAAGGTGGGTTTTCTTATTGCAAACCTAACAGGTAATGCCCTAGCTTGGGCAACCCCTCTGGTCTCAAATAATGATCCAGCTCTTAATGATTTCGACAGATTTGTGGAACAGTTCAAGGGGAGATTCAACCGTCCTGAAGTCCTGTACACGTCGCTGGAGGCTATTCTGGATGTCAAACAAGGAGCCACAGATTTACAGACTTACATCTCCCGCTTTCTGAGATTGGCCGCTAAGGCGGACTGGCTGGATTCAGCAAAGCAGACCATTTTTAGAAGAGGACTGCATGACGATATAAAGGACGAACTGGCTCGAGTAGCATGACCTCCCTCCTTTCAAGACCCTATGACACTCTCCTTACAGATCGAATTCCGGCTATCTGAACGCCGACAGGAAAGACGAAGACCTCGATTATTCTCTCCATCTCTTAACCCTGCTCCTTCACCATCTAGAGAACCTCCGACTATGGAAGAACCTATGCAGATAGGAGCCACCCGTGGACCCTTAACACCAACCGAACGAAAGAGGCGCAGAGACTCAGGTCTCTGTATGTATTGTGGCTCCTCCAAACAACTACTCACAGACTGTCCAGAGGTACCTCCATGATGGAAGGAAAACTACGGCACCCGGTCCTAGCAAGGGAGGTGTCGGGGGGAAAGTCTACCAACCTTGCTATCTCACAAGGCCCATCGAAGTAAAGGACAACAGTCTGATGGTTTTTCATGTCAAATTGTGGACTACATGTACAAAACCCATGGAGGTATTAGCCATGTTGGACTGTGGGGCGGCAGGCAACTTCATGGACATCAATTGGGCCAGAGAGAATCAAGTACCTGTACAACATAAGGAAAGGCCGATACCTGTTGAAGGGGTGGATGGTACCCCATTGTCCTCGGCACCCATAAGTATGGAGTCCTTACCCTTACAGATGGCATTAAGCGAACACCGAGAGTTGGTAGTATTTGATTTAATCCGAGTAGCACATTTTCCTCTGGTGATCGGAATACCATGGTTGAGGAAGCATAACCCCAACACAGATTGGGCATCCAACCGAGTAAGTTTTGACTCTTCCTTTTGTAAGAACCATTGCATGACCACTCCTCAGAGAAAGGAAGAGATTGTTGAAAACAGATCATCCAACCTCAAGATAGTATCCTCAATTCCTCTTCAATACCAGGAATATGCGGAGGTATTTAAGGACACCATACCCAGACTTTTACCTCCACATAGAATGGAAGACTGTGCTATCGAAACACTCCTAGGGTCGGATGTTCCTTTTTGTCATGATCCGCCGCGACTGGCGTGCATGGAGCCGATGGCGATGGAGCGGCCATTAGCGGTTCCGCCACGTCTCCGTGCAACGCACAGTGGCGGTCTAGTCTTCCAGCCGGCTGCCGGAAGGTGATCGCTTATTAGCCGCTCCTACCCGGAAGTCTGCGCGTTGCAACCTACTCGCGTCAGGCTTTCGGGTTGAAGCGCTAGTAAGTTTTCTCTCCCGCTGTTGTTGCTCGGCGCCTTTTCTCGGTGCCGGTATTTCTCCCTTCTGCTTTCCCCCTTCATTTGTCTCTTTCTAACTGCCCTTGGTTCCGCAGGCTCTCGTCAGTTTTAGCAGGGAGCGCAGCTACTTCCTCTCTCCCCCTCCCCTCCTGTTTTCTCTCATTTTTCCCCGCTCCTGCATTTCTCGCGTTCTGCTCTCAGGATCGACATCTCTCGTATCCTGGTCTGCCACTTCCAGCCGGCTTCTCAGACAAGAAATCACCTTGTGTCGAATCTCGTCTCACTACATCACCTAGGGGTTTTTTATGCCTACGGCTTTTTCCCCGCTGGTCTGAACCGGAGGAGGGGCCCCCCCAGATCTTCTATTCAGAAGTCAGGGTGGCTTCCCTTTGGGGCAGATCCCTTCCACAAAAAAAAAGGAAAGAGGAAAGAAGAACAGTGGAAGAAGCGGTTCGGGGGAACCTTACATTCGGAACTCACAGGTGAGGAGGAGGGGGATTGGAGTGAATCGGATGAAGTGAAGGAAAGACCGGAATCTGACAGTTTGCAACGCCAAAAGATTCAGATGGCTACCCCGGAACAATTACAAGAGTTGGTAGCCGCGGTTCAGGCTATGAACACAGAACTACAGAACGTCAAATCTGAGAATGCCACCCTGAAGCAATTGTTCACTCACCGAGAAGCAAGGGAGTTTGATTTACCTCCCATGGCCTTGTCCTCCGGCAAGTTTGATGGAGCCCCTAAACACTTGAAAGAATTTTTGGAAGCGTGCTCA
The DNA here is from genome assembly GCF_040938575.1 of Ambystoma mexicanum. Taxonomy (NCBI): domain Eukaryota; kingdom Metazoa; phylum Chordata; class Amphibia; order Caudata; family Ambystomatidae; genus Ambystoma; species Ambystoma mexicanum. The sequence goes on from NC_090934.1 coordinate 236,897,707, forward strand.
GTCCATTTTGCCTTTCGTCCACAGACCTATTCCACAGACCACATAAAGGTGGGATTTATGGTGTCTAATATGACAAGCAATGCCCTGGCTTGGGCTACGCCTCTTGTCACATCCAACGACCCAGTTCTTCGGAATTATGATGCCTTCTTGACTGTGCTGAAACAGACATTCGAACAGCCCGATATGACACTTGTAGCGGCTGAACAGCTGCTCGAAGTACAGCAGGGATCCAGCGACCTGCTTTCCTACATTTCCTCGTTCAAACGGTTATCTACAGAAGCAGGGTGGCCGGAACGGGTCCAGTATACCCTCTTTCGTCGAGGTCTTAGGGAGGAACTCAAGGATGAGCTGGCTCGCATAGCTCGACCTACAACCTTATCAGACCTCATGTCGATAGTTCTGCAGATAGATTATAGACTCTCTGAACGAAAGGCTGAAAGGAGAAAGCAAAGGACCCCAGTCATCCATCCCGCTGGAGCCTCCTCTCTACCTTCCGTCCCATCCTTGTGCCATAAGGAAGAACCAATGCAGATCGGAACAGCTCGGCCTCCATTGACACCAGAGGAAAGAAGACGACGGAGAGAAACTGGTCTATGCATGTACTGCGGTTCTAATACCCATCTACTTCGAAGCTGCCCAGCGGTACCACCTAGACGGGCGGGAAATGACCAACCTCGGACCTAAAGGGGACCAGTGTCCGAGGTCTAAACTTTAGTCCCTATGTTTCTGTTACTGTATCGCCCCAAGTCCCAGCTATGGATGCGCGTCTCATGGTGGTAGCAATCCAGTTGAAGATAAGACATGTAGACCTTACCACTATGGCTTTGCTTGATTGTGGGGCCGCGGGGGTGTTCATGGACACTGTATGGGCCAACCAGCAAGGTCTCATCCTCTTGCAACGTGAAGACGCTCAGAAGGTGGAAGGGGTGGATGGTACCCCACTCTCCTCCGGACCAATTACTCAGTCCACGGAAGTCCTAACTGCAACCATCCTTCAGCATTCCGAACTGATTCAATTCGATCTCATCAGAGCAGCTCATTTCCCTGTTATTCTCGGGATCCCATGGTTCAGGAGACACAATCCAACTATAGACTGGAACCGAAACACTATGGCTTTCGAGTCAGACTTTTGTAGACAGGAATGTCTCGTTCAGCCGCAGGCCGATACTGTGCAAATCATTACTTCTGAAGATAAAAACATTTGCACTGTGTGTCGGATCCCCCCAGAATTGTCGGAATACCAAGAAGTGTTCAGGGAAACTCCGGTCCTGGACCTGCCTCCTCACCGGCCAGAAGACTGCGCCATAGAGCTGATCCCAGATGCTCTTGTGCCCTTTGGGCGCATGTTTTCGTTATCCATGACAGAGAAGAGGGCCCTTCGCACCTATTTGGACACTCATTTGACTAACAGGCTTATTCAACCTTCACGGTCTCCTGCGGGAGCCTCGTTATTTTTTATACCCAAACGGGATTCTCAGGAACTAAGACCGTGTATAGATTATCGTGGCCTTAATAAAGTCACTATCCGGGATCGCTACCCCATGCCGCTTATTTCTGACATTCTTGAGGCAGTACAAAACGCCTCAGTCTTCTCCAAATTGGATTTACGAAGCGCCTACCATCTCCTCCGTATCAAAGAAGGGGATGAATGGAAGACGGCGTTCAGAACACCTTTTGGTCTGTATGAGTATAGGGTTATGCCCTTCGGACTCGTTAATGCACCTGCCGTTTTCCAGCGCTTTATGGACCGTCTATTCTCGGATTTACTCTTTTTGAATACCATCGTTTACCTGGATGACATCCTAGTGTTCTCAACCTCTCATCAAGAACATACTCAGCACTTGAAGACAGTACTTAACCGTCTTCGTTCTCAATACTTAAAGGTCAAAACAGAGAAATGTCTCTTTAAAGTCTCGTCCGTGCCTTATTTAGGGTACATCCTGTCCTCTGAAGGCATCAAGATGGATCCCAGGAAGGTGTCGGCTATCCTGGACTGGCCAGCTCCTACTTCCCTTAAGGAGGTTCAGCGCTTCCTGGGTTTGGCAAACTTTTATAGGAAGTTCATCGGTCAGTTCTCACATATTGTTCTACCCATCACCGCCCTTCTCAAGAAGGAATCACGACCTTTTCTCTGGACAGAACAAGCGGACCAAGCCTTTTCTACGCTCAAAGAGAGGTTCTGTACTGCTCCGATCCTAAATCAGCCTGATCAAACCAAACCTTTCATCGTAGAAGCAGACGCATCAGCGAGAGCACTAGGAGCGGTTCTTCTACAAACTAAAGATGGGAAGGAACATCCTGTGGCTTACCTCTCAAAAACCCTCACTATCAGTCAGAAAAATTATTCGGTGATCGAGAAGGAATTACTGGCATTGAAGGCTGCTTGCGAGGAATGGAGACACCTTCTACAAGGAAGTCTACATCCTTTCACTTTACGCACGGATCATAAAAACCTACGGATCCTCAGGAACATGGAATGTGTGAACTCTCGACAAGCACGTTGGGCTCATTTCTTTAGTCAATACGATTTCATCATTACCTACATACCTGGAACCTTGAATGGTTTGGCAGATGCGTTATCTAGGCGCAACGTCCCCGATCTACTACCAGAACCCACACCTGAGTTTATGTTTCCTAGGAACCGTCTTGTGGGTATGATCTCCGCCTTTCTTCAAGAGGTCAGAACGGTTACTACGTCTGAAACAGAGACTCTGATACCTCGGAACCAACAACACCAGGTTAGATGGTCAGATGGTCTATTGCTTGTGGGTCAGAAATTGTTCATCCCCACCAAGACCCTACAATCAGGGATCCTACGTTGGGGCCACGACCATGTTACAGCAGGTCATAGAGGGATAAAGGGTACCCTAGATCTTATTTCCCAATCCTTTTTCTGGCCCACTCTTGCCCAAGATGTCAAGAGACATTGTAAAGCTTGTTTGACCTGTGCCAAGAACAAAAATCCAACTCATAAACCTTATGGTCTCCTCGAACAATCGGAGACCCCTGTACAACCGTGGTCCCATATTTCTACAGATTTTATTGTAGATCTACCTCCGTCTCAGGGTTGTACCTGCCTGATGGTTACCATAGATTCTTTTACCAAAATGGCTCATTTCTCCCCTCTTACCGGAGTGCCATCTGCCTCGGTCATGGCGGAAGTTTTTCTTAGGGATATTTTCAAGTTACATGGACTACCTGAGAAGATTACCAGTGATCGAGGAAGTCAGTATACCTCTCGGTTTTGGGCGGCACTATGTCAGCGTTTGGGAATCGAACGTGCCCTTTTCTCGGGGTTTCATCCACAGACAAATGGGCAGACTGAGAGACTTAATGCCTCACTCGAACAATATCTCAGATGTTATGTTAACAGTGTACAAGATAACTGGGTATCCCTCCTACCTACTGCGGAATTCGCATATAATAACTCCTTGCACTCAGCCACAGGTTTAAGTCCTTTCTTTTGTACATATGGTATACACCCACGGGGACTGCTTCCCTCTTTCAAATCCTTTTCCAATATACCTACGCTTGAATCCCATTTAGCTGAGATAACCACCGCACACAAGTCTGCTCATCAAAGTCTGCTACATTCCCGCAGTAGGTATAAGGAGCTGGCAGATCGATCTCGCCGTCCTTGTCCCGAGTGGAAGGTAGGAGACAGAGTATGGCTGTCCACCAAATATTTACCACGATGGGTTCATCCGAACAAACTTACTCCCCGATTTCTTGGCCCATTTAAGATTGTCAAGCAGATAAATCCAGTGGCCTTTAGACTACAACTTCCCAGAAGTATGCACCGGATTCATCCTGTATTTCACTCTTCTTTACTCCGACCGGTGGATTCGGGTACTCCTTGCAAACAAAAACTAACCTTACCTGTAGCCCAACCACCTTTCTCCGAGGAATACGAAGTTTCAAGTATTCTAGACTCCAGGTATCGACGTGGGCGTCTGGAGTATTTGGTCGCCTGGAAAGGGTTCCCCCATTCTGAGGACTCTTGGGAGCCGGTGTCTTATGTACATGCACCCAGGCTTACTCGGCGGTTTCACCGACTTCACCCGGGTAAGCCGGGGGGTGTGGGCCGTGGAGGGGGGCATACTGTCATGATCCGCCGCGACTGGCGTGCATGGAGCCGATGGCGATGGAGCGGCCATTAGCGGTTCCGCCACGTCTCCGTGCAACGCACAGTGGCGGTCTAGTCTTCCAGCCGGCTGCCGGAAGGTGATCGCTTATTAGCCGCTCCTACCCGGAAGTCTGCGCGTTGCAACCTACTCGCGTCAGGCTTTCGGGTTGAAGCGCTAGTAAGTTTTCTCTCCCGCTGTTGTTGCTCGGCGCCTTTTCTCGGTGCCGGTATTTCTCCCTTCTGCTTTCCCCCTTCATTTGTCTCTTTCTAACTGCCCTTGGTTCCGCAGGCTCTCGTCAGTTTTAGCAGGGAGCGCAGCTACTTCCTCTCTCCCCCTCCCCTCCTGTTTTCTCTCATTTTTCCCCGCTCCTGCATTTCTCGCGTTCTGCTCTCAGGATCGACATCTCTCGTATCCTGGTCTGCCACTTCCAGCCGGCTTCTCAGACAAGAAATCACCTTGTGTCGAATCTCGTCTCACTACATCACCTAGGGGTTTTTTATGCCTACGGCTTTTTCCCCGCTGGTCTGAACCGGAGGAGGGGCCCCCCCAGATCTTCTATTCAGAAGTCAGGGTGGCTTCCCTTTGGGGCAGATCCCTTCCACAAAAAAAAAGGAAAGAGGAAAGAAGAACAGTGGAAGAAGCGGTTCGGGGGAACCTTACATTCGGAACTCACAGGTGAGGAGGAGGGGGATTGGAGTGAATCGGATGAAGTGAAGGAAAGACCGGAATCTGACACTTTTGGAAGAATGTACCCATTATCGCTTTCTGAGAGACAGGCTCTAAAACAATATTTAGACGCTAATCTACAGAATGGACTCATCCAAGAATCAAGGTCTTCCGGGGGGGGGGGGGGGCCCTCATTGTTTTTCTTTCCAAAAAAGGATTCGTCAGAATTGCAACCTTGTATAGACTAGAGAGGTCTCAATCAAATCACCACGAGAGACCGCTACCCCATGCCATTGATAAGAGACATTTTGGAATCTGTTAAAGGGGCAAGATATTTCACTAAACTGGACCTCAGAGGAGCATATAATCTCCTGAGAATAAGAAGCGGTAATGAATGGAAGACCGCATTTAGAACCACGTTTGGGTTATTCGAATATAAAGTGATGCCGTTTAGTCTAGTAAATGCCCCGGCTATATTTCAAAGATTCATCGACAAGGTATTCTCTGAAATGTTGTTTATTTCAGTAGTCATCTACTTGGACGATATTTTGATATTTTCACAAGAACTTCAGGATCATCGCACTTTGGTAAAGAAGGTTCTACACCGTCTCCAAACCAACCAATTTCTAGTGAAGCCAGAAAAATGCCAATTCAAAGTCACATCAGTCTCTTATTTGGGATTTATCCTCTCAAAGGATGGTATAGAGATGGACCCTTGTAAGATTAAGGCTATCCTGGAATGGAAGGAACCAAGGTGTGTCAAGGACATACAAAGATTTTTGGGTTTGGCTAATTTTTATCACCAATTCATCCCAAACCTTTCAAATCTAATGCTACCCCTTACAGTGTTACTTAAAAAAGGAATCAAGTTTCAATTCGGCCAAGAACAAAGAGAAGCTTTCTCTCATCTCAAGAAATTATTTACCTCTGCACCGATATTGATACAACCAAATCAAGATAAACCCTTTTTACTTGCGACGGACGCCTCTGGAGGAGCTGTTGGCACAGTTCTATTACAAGAAGCAGATGATGGACTAACCCACCCTGTCGCGTATTATTCTAAGACTCTGACAAAAAGTGAGCGTAACTACTCTGTCCTGGAAAGAGAGCTCCTAGCCATTAAGCTACCCTGTCAGGAATGGCGACATCATCTTCAGGGGGCAGCACACTGTTTCTTTATCCGAAGGGATCATCGAAATCTACGAGTATTACAACAAATGGAGTGTTCTAATGCCCGACATGCTAGATGGGCTTACTTTTTCTCCCAATTTGACTTTCAAATAACATACATACCTGGATCAGAAAATAAGATGGCCGATGCCCTCTCTCGCAGTCAAGGAGATGAGACAGGTTTTTACCAAGTGCACGATCTCTTATTCCCAGAACTAAAGTTGATAGCTAATATGTCACCTTTTCTTCATGAACTCATAACCTTGTATGCTCAACAACCCAGCTTCCCCGTCACTGTAACCCAAGGGTGCGATGAGCTTTACTATCATGGCATGGCTCAGAACCTTCCTTCTGAGAAACTTCAGGATCAGGTCCTTTCATGGTGTCATGATTTACCCCTCTCCGGACACCCGGGTATTAAGAAGACCTATGATCTGATCAGTCAGCGCTTCTGGTGGCCCGACTTATGCAAGGATGTCGACAAATATGAGTCCTCATGTCCTGTTTGTGCCGCAAACAAATACAGAACGGGCAAACCTCTCAGAATGCTTCAACAACCCCAGTTACCCGGTCGTCCATGGGAGCACATATCCATGGATTTTATTGTAGACCTGCCCAGTTCGGGGAATATGACTGCCATCATGGTCACAATAGACTCCTATAGCAAGATGGCACATATTTCTGCTTTATCCCAACTGCCTTCATCTCCTGAAACTGCCTCCATTTTTCTCAGAGATGTGGTACGCCTTCACGGACTACCTCGAATGATAGTCTCTGACAGAGGGACTCAATTCACTTCAAGGTTTTGGGCCACTTTATGTCAACAACTAGGAATTCACAGAGCTCTTTCTTCCGTTTACCACCCACAAAGTAACAGACAAACAGAAAGACTCAATGCGACACTCAAACAATATCTGAGATGCTTTTGCAGCAACAAACAGGAAAGGTGGTCATCTTTCATCTCTCAAGCAGAGTTCTCTTATAACAACTCTCATCACACTTACATCCAAATGAGTCCATTCTATTGCACCTATGGATACCATCCTCAGCAAATACCATGGACTGGGATACAATCCACTAGAACTGCAGGTATTGAGGACATGCTAACTGAACTCAAGGAGGTCAACAATATGGCAAAGAGGGCATTAGAGATCAGCCAACAGACCCACAAGAGGTGGGACGATCAGAGTAGGTTAACTAACCCTGAATGGAACCCAGGCCAATTAGTTTGGCTATCTACTAAATTCCTACCTCGTTGGGTTCATGTTGGCAAGTTTGCCCCCAATATTTGGGTCCATTTCCCATCCTAGCTCGAGTGAACCCTGTAGCTTTCAAACTACGTTTACCCAAGAGTCTTCAATGGGTACACCCGGTGCTCTATACCTCTTTGCTCAAGCAATGTAAAGAGGATCCATATCAACGGAAGACACAGAGAATGAAGATCCCCGCTAGACAGGAGCCACAGGAATATGAAGTCGAGTATTTGGTGGATTCTCGTTATCATAGAGGCAGTCCAGTACTTGGTCCACTGGAAGGGATATTCAGCTGAAGAAAGAACATGGGAACCCAGACACCACATTCACGCTCCTAAATTGTTGAGACGCTTTCACGTGCAACACCCTGGGAAGCTGGGGGTCTCTGGAGGGGAAGGGGCTATACTGTCAGGATTTGACCATGGAAACTCTGGCATGCTTGGAAACGCACTGCAGTTTAGAGTTCCTTATCAGGTGGTCTAGTCCTCACCTAATATGGCTGCCGTGTGAATATTACTAAGCCCCCTGCCACCAACCGGTGCATTGTATCTGCTTACTGATACTCAGCGCTCCGCAGCTAACCACGCTTAGCAGCCCTCCTTTGCCTTCCTAAAGAGTTTTGTTAATACCTCTTTTTCTCCTTTCAGTCCAGCTACTTCGCCGAGCTTCCTCGGAAGTTTTCTGTTTCCTTTTCTTTTCAGCACCCGCTCTCTACTATCCTCCTCTCTTTTGTTTTCCTTGCCGGCGGCTACGCAATTCTAGCATTTAGTTCCGCCTCTCCAGTTCCGCCTTCTCCTACGGCTCTCCCTGCTCCCTACTGTTTTCTTTCGTGGTAAGTGGGTTCCTAATTTATTGCTTCTTACCTATTCCTTCCGTGGTACTCCAAACCGGCTCTCCTTCATTCTACGTGTGCTCACCCTTTGTTCACACCGCGGCTGACATCGGTTGCATCATTCTAGTTTCCAGACCTATTCCTTGGATTTACGCTGCAGTCATACTCACCCAATCCTTCAGTATCTTCAAGACCTGCCCCCCGGAGTATATCTTCTTGTCAAAGTCAAGACGCAGGACATACTCATTTTCCCAATTGTGTGAATTGCCTTGACAACCCGGACCTACCCACAGAAGGACACTGCATCAGGGTTCTTTGGCACCATCCGGCTTTTTCCCTGATCTTTGGGGTTTGGCTCCCCAGAGTTTCCCTCAGACAGGTACCAATCCCTGTCAAGGTGGCCTCTGACGGAGCCAGACCTTATCTACACAATAGGAAATCAAAGGATAAGACACCAAGGGAGAATTCAAGATCCCAGAAGAAATCATCATCCTCTTCCAAGGACAGCAGATCAGAAGGTTCAGGTGAGGAGCAGGGGAAGGGCAGGGCACGTTCTGACACCATGTAGGATACTCAGAAACTCTACCCCTTCTCCCTTTTCCGACATGAACCCTTTTGCACAATACAAAAGACAACGGACTAACACCAGAGCCGTTTACCTGACATGTCCCAACACAAGGGTCAGGCAGAGTCAGTGTGGGATGTTTTATCACACTAGGCTCTGCCCTGCAACATCACTGTGTGCCGGTGGCACCAGCATTAGCAAAATGGCAGCAAAAGTCATATGCGTGCCAAAACCTATGAAAATTGCACCTTGAGACCAGAAAAGATGGCCGCCAATCTACTTTGCCTGTGTCAGTAGTGGAAGGAGACCACACTGCTGAAACCTGTCACTGGGCTGCCCACCGAGTGAACATGGAAACTGCATGAAAGGCAGTGCTTTATTGCAAGGAAACCCAGAAATTGCTCTGCAATCCTTTTTTTCTTGGCTGCTGAAAATACAAAATAATGGTTCAAAACATCAGAAAAACATCCAACATCCTTGCTGGGTGTTTCCCGTCACTTTATTTAAGGAATCAGTATGAGCATACAATGTCAGGAAAAGCAGAATCTATCTTCAGAATATCCACATTAAAAAGTGTGCTTGCCTGTGAAAATCTGTCAAAATATGGGCGCAGCACCACCGGCCGCCTGTATGACAGCTGTCATTTAATTGCATTAGAAGCTTAAACTTGTGCAGTTAAAATCAAATGGTTGGAATTAAGTGACCTGCTATCAAAAGTAATATAGGTTGCAATTATTTAGTCTCTATGTTTTAGAGACTGGAATTAGAATTCTGTTTGCCTGTTGTAAAATTGTAAGTTTATTTTCATCAAAGAAAAACTTAACAAATTGATTTTTAAAGTCAGCCTGATGCAGCCAAAACAACAAAGCAATTCCCCAGCTTGCCCCAACAAAAGGCACCTCTCCTGCTTCCCACCAAAAGCCAGGAAATCACATTCAGGTGTTGATGAAGAGGGGAGAAGATTTGGGCTGCTGCTCCTGGGAGAGACAAAGGACTTCCTTGGCTGAAAGGATATGCAGATTGCAAGTGTCAACAGTAGCCTCTGCTAGAGGAAGAAGGCAGGGATTGCTCTTGAGCCACCAGAATCTTTGGGGGCGGGAACAGACAGTTTTGTTGATTCTCAAAGCACAGAAAGTATATTTTTTAAAAGGACTGACAAAGGACTGTGCGAATTTGTAAAAATTGTAAAATGACAGTATTGTTAATGTGAATTTTTTTGGGCACATTTTAAAAGAACTCAGAACTCTGTGTGATATTCTGAGAAGGCGTAGTGAAAAATCTTATTGTGTAGTAATTGTATTGATGTCAGAAGCATGAAACTTCATATGATTATACCCAGATATCATGCGCACATATGTATAAAATTGTGGACAACTCAGACATTGCATCCCGGACCAAAAGTGCGAAAAGTTACCAAATCCAGGCCCAAGCTATCACAATAACGGGGCTTGGATGAATACTTGATCCACAAAATATGTGATATAGATATGCTATTGCTATCAAGTTTGTAAAATTGTAAATATGTATTATATGAAAAGTAGATTTCATGTGCAAAAACAAAGGGGAGGATTTCCCTGGATCATAAAACACATCGGGCCTCATTAGGACCCAGGCGGTAAGGGGTTTACGGCGGCGTAAACAGCGCCGACCCTTACCGCCTGATTCCGAGGTCCCTTAGCGCCATGGAGGATTTAACACCTGCTTTTAGCAGGTGTTAAAATCCATGGCGCTAAGGGACCTTGTTGTTAATTACGCCACCGTAATTTACGGTGGCGTAATTAACGCCTTCCCCACTCCCATTATGCCCTATGGGGCAAAAATGGGAATGGGGAAGGGTAAATGGGGATTGGGGACTTACCGCCCCGCCAACCTCGGAATGGGGCGGTAAGTCCGCCAACCACCATGGCGTAAACGCTGTTTACGCCATGGTGGTAAAGGTACGACCCAGGCGGTAACTTACCGCCTGGGTCGTAATGAGGCCCATCGTCATGATGACAATAGAATACTTAGGGGGAGTGTCTAGGATAATTCAGCATACCCACCCCTTTAGTAAACACTTTAATAGAGACCGTTTGAGACCTAGAAAGACACACACATTCATCCACCTACCGATTGCTGGTGAAGCACTTTGCAAGAGAAATCCATATTTCAGACTCCAGACTCCAGAAACTTTGAAAGCAGAAAGGCCCATTTCCAAAGCTGAACCATTGTCAGCTTGGCCTTTAAAAATCCAGAAACCAGATTTTTACCCCAGACATCTAAGGGGAACCAAAAAACAGCCTGGCTGTGCTGTAGCTGCTTTGCTGCTAAGAATTATTGCTAGAATCCAAAGATCCAACCCAGTAGAACCATGCTGTGACCAGATAGCTGTGAACCAGAACCAGAGCCCGAGAGATCCAGTCCAGTCCCACCGTGCGGTGTCCAGAGTGCCTTGCTGAGTTCAGACCAGAGCGCCTTGAGTCCAGTCTGGTGTGCCTCGCAGAATTCCTGTCCAGAAATCTTGACTGACCTGAATCCTGACAGTTCTGTCCAAACAGTGGTAGTGAGTATCCGTAGCATAGGATTGTCACTAGCATATGCATTGTCCATAAGTCATCCATATCTGAACCCATTCTCTATTCTCTCCAGGACTGCATTGTTAGAATATTTCGTCTTGCCTGAACTCTCCATCTCATCCCTATTATCTTCTGTACTAGTAGTGTTCAAATCATCTTTGCGCTGATATATTTTCTGAAGAAAGGCAAGCGTCTTGGCTGGCAAAACCAACCGGAGATATCCTGGGCTGGTGGCTGTGCTGTCGTGTAGTTTGCATCTTCATAGTCTACTCCTAATGTAAAGAAACCTTGTTTGTAATTTTAAAAGTGCATTCTTGTTTTGCAATTTTGCCTCTTTCTGAGAAAAAAAACAACCTCCACAAAAACCTCCATAACTTCTTCACCGTTTATGGAAAGCGCATCCCAATTCCTTGTAGTTTTACCCCAATCGCACTTACCACGTGCGGAAAAGTTTGCTGCAAATTTTTCGTTTGACTCAAATATATAACATGTGAAATAGCTGTTCATTGCACCCAACCTCAAAATTAAGTTTTCAACTTGCATATTACTCTCTAATCATTGCTAGTATTTGTCTGAAACCCTACAAAGCGGCTCCCATTAGTATTGAAACAATTTCAGTGAATTAAATCCATTTTCAGTGTTTTTACCATTCATGCAAAGCCAACCTTAAAACCATTTTTGACAAGTTTGCAATCATTCCTGTTTCTCTCTGTGTTTGCTGGGGGAAATTGGGATTGATACTATTTTGTTGAATTCTGTATTCCTGAAACCTGTTTTCTCTCCTTCCATCTCTTTATATTGCATATTGCGGGGATTGAGTAGTGTGCAGGGGAAAGAGTAATCACATTGCATTTTGATTGAACCCATACCAAAGTATTATCTCTGTGCTGCGTTATTTTTCTTATCATTACTCCTTGAGATTAAAGAGATTGCTAGTGAGACAACACCTCATTGGTGATTATTGTATAACCATTAAAATAGTGTGATATATATTGTGAAATACATTAAATAAATTTTTGTAACTTTGCAAACCAGCCTGCTTCCTGGTTCAGTGTGACTGTGGGGGATTCAAAGAGAGGGGCGTGATATAAGTGGTACATTATTCAGAAATAAAAGAACTTATGGACATAAATAAATAATTAAGGGTTTCAATTGTGCATCCCACGCTAGGCATTGGGTCTCATTACACGGTAAGCGGTAAGGGTTTACCGGTACCGGTACTTTACCGGTACCGGTAAATCCTTACCGCCTTACTACGAGGTCCCTTTGCAGGTTGGGGATTTTAATGCCTGCTTTTTGCAGGCGTTAAAAACCAACCCGCAAAGGGACCCAGGGAGCTAATTACGGTACCGCAATTTGCGGTGCCGTAATTAGCGCCTTCCCCATTCCCATTATGCCCTATGGGAATGGGGAAGGGCAATGGTGGAAGGGGGAATTACCGCCCCTCCAACCTTGGAATGGGGCGGTAATTCCCCTTTCCACCAAGGCGGTGCCGGTATTTTACGCTAATTGCGCCATGGTTCACCGCCTACCGTGTAATGAGGCCCATTGATTTAGGAGAAGTGCCGGGCTGAAATCACTTACAGGATTGGGGGCTTGTGTCTGGGATTTCTGAATTAGACATACCACTTGTGACAGTCTAATACAGTGTGCCAACTGACGGGGTACATAAACCCTGTTGGGCTACCACGCTGTGTTACACTGTGAAAAGCAACCCTCAATAAGAACGGTCTAAGGAATTGGTCTGTTTTGCAAAAATAAAATAAACTCCTGTAAGTCAGAAAGGAAATTAATATTTCCAGAATGGCGACCTTGGTAGAAATCAATATGAACATCTACTGCATAAATTATTTGTAAGGGGTGAATGGACAGAGCAGGATCAGAATGTGTGGTTGCAGGGAATTAAAGAACAGGCCACTGCAACAGGATTAGACATATGGCAATATCAGGGTCCATTACATATGGCTCTGATTGAACTGTATATGGCCCCTAAGGTAAAAGAAGAGCAAAGTAAGAGTGCCAAAATAGCGGCATATCTGTACCTCCACATTTGAGCAATACGGGACAAATATGCCGAAGGCCAAGATCTGGCAAACAAGCAACTACAAGCATTAGAAAAAGCCCAAACTGATCGGGACTCTGCAGAGCAAAAGCTACAAAGGAGCCAGGAATCAGAAAATGAAACCAGGCAGTACCTGATAAAAATAAAAGAAGATATGGGTATCCTACGGCAGGAGAAGGTAGAGCAGGATACCAAAGTACTGGCCCTGCAGAAGAGTGCCAAGAAAGTTTGGACTCTCTACTGCAGAGCCAGACAAAGCTGGAACAGCAAATACATTTTAATAGAGCATGCGCAGAGCAGGTAGTCACCCTGCAAAACCACCTAGACCAAGAAAAAGAAGAGAATAATAAATTAATCTTCAAAGACTTGGACACCCAGGCAGAATTTGATGAAGAGCGCCAGAAAGCTGGTGCGCTCCAAAGACAGAGGGATGACCTGGTTGCACAGAGGGGTACTCTTATTCAGGAAAGGGACACCTTAGACCAGGAGGTCAGTTATTTAAAAGAGAAGATGGAAGAACATCACCTGGCCCTTCAGGGACTGGATGACCTCCAAAAAGACCATGAAAAACTATTAGAGCACACCAGGAGGGTGGAAGATGCTCTAGCAAGGAAGGACCAGGCCAGTAAGGACAGGACTCAGGAGGTAACCCTCCTGCAGCAAAAACTGTCCCAGTACTCTAAAATGACACATGAAGCACAGAGAGGCAATGAGGTTCTCTGTGAGAAAAATGACAGGCTCCACAGACAGGTAGTGATGCAAAAGCAATTGATAGAGACTAGCAAGGCCTTGATAGAGGAACAGAAAGCTCAGGTTCTTGCATGGCAATAGGGAGCAGGGGCTGAGAGAGATGAGGTCCGCTGCGAAAGGGAAATACCCGAGCATAACCTTAGGAACCCTAGTACCAGAGGCCTTCATCTCTTCCAATCCCTGGACTCTGCCAACCCCATGTCCACTGGTGCACATAAGCCAAGGGCCACAGGGATGGCAGACTTCAATCCAATGAGGAATATGGGGCTCATAGATCAGCACCTCCCAGGAATGGATGGGCGGGCATCTGGGTATGGGTTCCCAAGTGCTGTAAAATTTAGTGGGGAACTCCATGAGAGTAGGCCCACTAAGGGCATCCTGAAAACCTCTGCCTGGCTAGGATAAGGGGCGGTGAGGGGGGTATTCACCAAATCCTGGGAGCAAGGAGGAATCAGAAGGCTCCTCTGAGCGCCACAGGACTCAAGAAACTAGGGCCCCCACATTCTGTTAGCCATTCCCAAGCTGGCAGAATCCGGGAGAGCCTAGAAGACCAGACAGGCACCTCTGGTAGCAGTGCCTCTGAGTCAGAGGATGAGTGGACCAGGGTTTCCCGAACCAAAAAAGCCAACAAGGTCAAAAGGGCCTTGCTCAAGGTCTCCCTAAAACAAATAAAGGCCATTAGGAGTGTCATCACGCCTTATCATAAAAATGCAAAGTATTCGGTTTGGGAGCACCTTGAGCTCTTTGAACAAATGATGGAAACTTTCTATTTGAAGGACAGCCAAAGCTCTATTCAACATGTGAAATGGACCTTCTCTCCTGAGTACTCCAGCTTCTTTGCGGGGCTGGAGGATCAGAATCATTCTAGATGGTCCACCTATAGAGCGGCGATCTTGAAACATTTTTCTGTGCCCAGGAATCCTCAGGAGGCTCGCAAGGCAGCCTAAAATTTGCAATGTGGGGAAGATCAGGCCCCACAAGAATTTGTTCAAGAATTAAAGCATGCCTTTGCGCAGACCACCAGAAGGGTGCACACTTTCAGCAAAGAGTTTGTGAATACTTTCTTCCACGCTCTCCCCAAGTACATCATGACCCAGCTAGTGAGAGACTTTTACAAGAAAAGATCACTAGACTGGGTCATTGAACAAGCCACACGCATTTATGAGGTACAAAAGCCAGTGGAAAACAAAAATAATCCAAAAATCCCCAAAACAACCAGCACCCCTGCTGCTGCTAAAGTGGCGGAGGTGAAGGTTGCCCCCATTTTAGATTTGGAGATGGGGACATAAAAACCTGCCTGCACAGAATCAAAGCAACCCCAAGCCCAGAAGGCCCTCAGGCCAATCACAAACAGGGAGCCAGGGAGGCAGCCCCACTAATGGGACCCCTAACTCCCCTGACTACATCAGCCCACGCTACAAGGGCAATAGACCCATCCTGGGTTATGTGTGGACTCCTCCAGCCCGAGGGGGGGATCCAACCAGACAGCAGTTAACCCAGGGAACTTCCCTCCTCACTTCCCTCAGGAGGGCAGTAATCCCCCAAACACTGGACACAACTTCTTCCCAAGGTACCCGCCAAACTGTAACCAAAACAATCCATCCTTCTTTCCCCAATTTCCTGAGCCCAGACAACCTAATCCGGGAGAGGGGAGGCCAAGGGTGGAGGGGTACCCAAACTTTCCTAACCCAGGGTATTTTGGGAGAAGGGATAGCTACCCTTCCTGGGATCAGCCCAGGGGAGACATGAGGGCCCCGTACCAGCCTGAGCGGGCGTCACAATTAGAACGCCAGGTCCAAAACATGGCACAAGATCTCGGTCACATGCTGAGGGCTCAACAGAACCTTCAGATGAGCATGGCGGTGCAGAATGCCTCAAATCCAGGACCTTGTGCTCCAGAGCAATGACGGGGGAAGAACCCCGACAACCCACCGGTTCCCAGGGAGGAGGCACAAGGGGAAGGGGGGTGTAAAGCCTTGGAGGAAGCCTCCTTCCCCACTTGTAAAAAGCCCCTGGAAACCCAAAAACCGGAACCAAAATCTCCTGCCCCTGAAAGTCTGCAACCCAAGGAGCAGAGAGGGGGTAGGAGAAATAAAGAGCCCAAAAAGACCCATTTTGAGGAGGAGGTAAAAGTCTTCCAGTTTGAAGGAGAGGGGTCCTCAGAGGAGTCTGGGAAAGGGATATTCTCCTTCAGAGATGGGGGTACTCCTCCCAAAGAAAAATGGGTCCCAAAGGATCCCAATCCAGACTGGGTAGATGTGGTGAGTTAGCACCGCCGATCAATCCCTAGAATCATCAGCATGAAAATCCCCTGGTTCAAACCCATCCGGGTGACTGCCTCCAAAGGGGGGGCAGCCCAGAAGCAGAACCAGGGGAGCCCAAAACTTCCCCCATATCTAGCTAGCTGTCACCTTTTTCTTTCAGATTCCCAAGACTCCAAACTGAATCCTGCCCAAATCACCCTCCTGTCAGTGTCCAAAACCAAGAAACTAACCCACCTGTTGGCCAAAAATGTACATTATCTGTGCCCCCTTGAGGAAAAGGAGGGAATATTCTATGCCCCGGTCCAGATACAGGGGCAGTGTACAATTTTGCCACTGGTGGACACTGTATCCCAAGCTACCCTTCTTTCAAAAAGGGCCTTTGACCAACTGAATTCGGGAAAGGGGTAGAATTATCAAATTAATCTCACTCATCTTCCTGGACAACTTCAGAATATCGACGGGAAGGAAATTCCCATCGAGGGGACTGTGGATTTGGACATTAAAATTGGGTGACACAAGGTGAAGCACCCGGTCATAGTTGTGACTCCAGAGGGCACCCCTTGTTTACTAGGGAATGACATCCTGCAAAGGTTGTCTCGCCTAATAGATTGTGTAAACCATGTTAGTTGCCACATGGTTGACCAGAAACCTCACCAAATAGAATTTCACTTCCAGAATAATCAAATCCCAGACATGACAGTAATAGGAGTAGGACAGCAAACTGGTGATGGGGCGTCATCTCTATTTCTGAAAATCAACCTTCCTTCCAGTCTAAGGTGGCATTCCACACTGGAAGGAAACACTCTGAAATTCTTTACCAATTCACAATCAGGAAATCCCACTCGTACAGTCCAGAAAGATGAGAAATCAGCTCAAAGCCAGGCTGATATTCAGAAAATTGGAGAGCAGTTGTTCATCCCTATTCAGTTAAATGAAGGGAAGGACTCTGTCCTCGCCCGAGTATGTGTGAACAATGGTAAGAGCTTCATCTGCGAAGCCATGCTCCTCAAACTCCCAAAAGATCCAGCTATTCCCACATTTAAACTGATAGACAAATGGGAAATGGATCGGGAAACACCCAAATCCAAACATATTCTGCCTAGCAGGTGTATGCTCAGAATTTCCATAGGCAACAAGAGCATAGTCCATAATTATTGGGTCGTGTGAGATGCCCCTGCTGCATTTTACTTAGGCAGTGACATCCTCAATCGCTTTGCCATTAGTGTGGACCTAATAAACTTCAAAGCTTGGTCCCGAATAACTGCTGCCTTATGCAGTTGAAATTCATATTGGAGAGGAAGTCACCATCCCAGAAAGGACACAACAATTCTCCCTGGAAGTGAAAGTTAAAAGAGGTCAGAAACTGAAAAACCCTGACGCCTATATTCATCTTACTGCTTATTTCCAACAGCAAGGGTTGGGGGTAAGACCAACACCATTAGTCAACATAGAACATGACACCATTCCAATAGAGGTGGATAACAGCGACTTAAAGAGTATCACTCTAGCCGCAGGCACCATTATTGGAATGGTGGTTGATGACCGACATTTTTCCATAGATTTAGGTAATGAACTGTTAGGACTCATCCCCAAGGACGGTTTTGACAGGGATAGTGATGATGACACAACACCAGACAGGATCTTCACCCAGCATGGGTGGAATTTCCTGGTGTACTCTCCCTGCCCTTATGGTAAGGAAGATGTGACCTGTGACTTCAGGAGGGATGAGGTGATATTCCAAGTCTTCGAGGACTGCCTTCCCCACCTGAAGCCACCAGTCCAAATCAGCACTTTGACCACTGAGATAGCAAAACTGGAAGTCTTTCCAGGCTTCAGGCAGATGGTTGAAGAGAGAGTCAACCTAGCTGATGCCTGTGAGACTCTGGAGCAAAAGCAAAAATTGAAACAAGTTTTCTTAGATTTTCAAGAATTCTTTGCGGTGGACTCATAGACTGTGGTCGCACCAACATCCACACAACAACATTTCCCACGGACCCTGGCATGACTCCAGTATTTGTGAAGCAATATCGCTTGCCACTCGCATCAATGGAGTCCCTTACTGAAATAATTAAGAACCTTGAGTCCCGTGGAATAATTCGTCCAGTCCACAGCACCTTCAATAATTCGGTGCTGGGGATTTTGAAGCCAAACGGCCAGTGGAGACTCTGTGCTGACCTAAGGGAGCTCAACAAACGGGCCATACTTCCCGATGGCCTCTTCCCTACATAGACCAAGGGCTGGCCCAGATCCACGGGTCAAGGGTATTCGCTGCCATTGACCTGACCAATGGGTACTGGACTGTACCTGTCAGTGGGGAGGACCAATACAAGCTGGCCTTTACCTTTTCAGCATTACACATGGACCAGGACTCCCTTCGGCTACATCAACTCTGGCAATGAATTTAACATTTTTCTACACAAGGCCATGCCCGACCGGGTGAAAGGGGTAACCTGGCCTATGTAGATGATGTTTTAGTCAAAAGCTCAACTGTGGAGGAACACATAGCGAAGATCTGTTATGTTCTGACACAGTTGAGGGCAGCGGGAGCAAAACTCTCCTTTCAAAAGGCACAGTGGTGCAGAACCCGTGTCAATCTCTTAGGGCATGAGATTACTCCTCAGGGTCTCTGTCCCCAGGAAAAGAAAGTGGAAGCACTCCAGAAATTAAAAGACCCCACAACTCTGCAGGAACTAAGGAGCCTCGTTGGGCTGACTAATTACAGCAGAAAGTTAATTGAGGACTATGCAGAGATCACAAGACCCCTGATTCATCCTTTGAAGGGGGGGTCAAGTGGGAGTGGGGTCCAGAACAAGCCGAGGCAGTAAGATAACTCAAAAGAAGCCTCTCACAAGCGCCTTGCCTAGCTTACGCTGTCAAAAACAAGGAGTTCTTCTTGGAGACAGGGTTCTTAAATACATGCTTGACTGAAGTATTGTACCAAAAGCATGACAAGGTCAATAAAGTAATCTCCTATGCGAGTAAGACTTTATAATCTGTGGAGGAAAAATTCAACGATTGTGAGAAGGCACTCCTCACAACGGTGTGGGCATTGAAGAATTACCGCCCGTTTATCGAGGGGGAACACATCACAGTGGAGACTCCACACCATCATCTGCAATATCTCCAAAGTGACAGAATCCGGGCCGGAAATGTGAGTATTTCCCAAATTACTTCCTGGATTCTGTCAATGTGGAAGTCAGATATGGCCAAAACAAGAAGAGGCCCCTCACGCAAGGTCTGGCTGACTTGCATGATTGTTCCAGAGAAAACTGTCTCGAGGATGAAAGTCTTAAAATCAAGGACAACATGGAGGCCTACCTTAATTCCCCACACAAAGTCTTTGAAGAAGACCAGTGTGAGAGAATGCCCACTATCTATTTGGATGGGTGCTCCTACCATGTTGACAACAACGGGGAAAAATAACTTGTGGCCAGCGTAGGGAATGCATGGGTGAATGATGCCCCAGAACCCTGTGCTGGGTACAAGATTGGACCCCAAAGTAGTCAAGTGGCAGAGTTGATGGCTGTGCATCAAGCCATCCTCACTGCTGTCCAATACCAACTCCATAAACTGGTCATAATCACAGATTCGGATAATGTACGGAACGGGTTTGTGGAACACCTGGTTAACTGGAAAACCAGAGGCATGCTATGTGCTAATAACAAACCATTGAAACATTGGAAATGAATCCAAAATATTGATGATCTGGTCACCTCGAATGGGATAACTATCTACTGGAAAAAGATCAAGGGTCATTCTAAAGTAGAGGGATTAGACACAACTGGAAATGACCTAGCTGATCAGCTTGCCAAAACCAGAGCCATCCAACGGGATCTACTTGAGATCGAGTCCCTGCTGGGGGAAATCCAGGTCACTGCTATCACTAGGTCCCAGACAAATGCTCACAATGAACTCTCAACTGCACAACGGAGTAAGGAGACCCAGATGCTGATTTGATTAAACACATTGAGGATCCTGAGAACTTCCCCTGATGGATACCGATTACCTAGGGAAAGAGGACCTCAGAGTGTTGATAAAATGTCCAAAAATGTTCTGAATCCAAGACGGTTTGTTGGTGAGGAGATCCCTAGCTGGCCATGATCAGTAGGTTGTCCCTACCTCATTTCGAAGCCTGATGCTAAGTCACGCCCATGATGCGGCCACAGCCGGTCATAGGGGGTTTCATACAACACTTGAAATCTTAAGAGAGGTTGCATACTGGCCACACGTGGGCCAGGACCTCGACCAATACTTGAAGGGGTGTCTTGTGTGTGCACAATTTCAGCCAACATCCCTCACACACCCTGCGCCTCCCCAAAAAAAGGGGGTGACACTGCATTGGTCAGATTTACAAGTCATTTTTATCGGACCCGTGATTCGCTCCTCTAGGGGGAACAAGTACCTGTTGACCGTGACATGCCTGTTCACTAAATGGGTGGAATGTCTCCCGGCCCCAAATTGCAAGGCAGAAACAGCAGCTGCCCTGCTGATCAACCACATCTTCCTGCATTTTGGACTACCCCAAAGGATCGAATCAGACCGAGGAAGCCACTTCGCTAGCGAAGTGATGACAAAGATGTGGGAGATACTTGGTGTCAAAAGGAAACTACACATTGCCTACCGGCTAGCCTCTAGTGGTGTAGTGGAGAGATACAAAGAAATGTGTGTGGCAGATTCTGGGCCAAGTTGGGATATCTGACTACCTCTTGTCCTGATGGCCATCAGTTCTACCCCTTCATCTGCAACAAAAATGTCACTGTTTGAGCTGGTGACTGGACGAAGGATGGTGCTTCCCCATCATCTGCTCTACAGAACCCAAGAGCAGACTTTGATAAATGCCTCCACAACTCATGAGTATGTTGAAAATCTGAGAAAACACCTTCAACATGCTTTTGCCTATGCTCAGTGAAATCTAGAAAGATCTGCAGACAGTATGAAGACCCACTATGACCTAACGACTACTAGAAAAGAATACCATGGGTCTACCTTTCCAATTTCCAAAGTAACCAGGCCAAACAGTGCACATTTTTGCCTAGCTGGAGGGGCCCTTTTGAAATTGTAGACAATATCTCACCAGTCGCCTACAAAATCTGTATCCCCAAAGGCAGTTTGGCAGAGGGGGAATATAAGTGGGTCCGTATCAACCAACTGAACTGTTGCCATCCTAGGCACACTCTGCAACAACTAGAGGATTTGTCTGGAACCCCAGAGGGGGACATCCCAGCTCCCTAGAATTCCAACTATAAAACTATTACACCTGTGAAAGTGAGTAATCCATTGTAAACCAAAAAGATTGTCCTGATATGTCAAAATGCATGTATCTGCCCCACTACATAAATAGTGGTGGGGAAATGTCTTCAAATATGCTCTGCTTTGTCATCCTAGAATTTGAAACCATGGATCCTAAAGCCAAGGAGGACCACTCGGGGACCAGAAGGAAAAACCCAAGGGGCCCAGGGTATCGCTCCATACTCTCATCTGGAACCGGCGAGGAGAACCTGTCAATCCACCACTGATGGGAGAAGCAGATGCATTTTGCCATTTGGACCAGAAAGAAAAGAAACTGAACATCCCAATATCGCGACTTCCCCTTGACGGGCGGTCAAAAGTCAAATCGCGAGGGGGGGCTTGTGGGATGTTTTAACCCACTGGGCTCTGCCCTGAGACATCCCTGTGTGCCGGTAGCACCAGCATTAGCAAAATGGGAGCAAAAGTTCTATGCGTGCCAAAACCTATGAAAATTGTGCTTTGAGACCGGAAAAGATGGCTGCCAATCTACTTTGCCCGTGTCAGTAGTGGAAGGAGACCACACTCTCTGAAACCTGTCACTGGGCTGCCCATCTAGTGAACATGGAAACTGCATGAAAGGCAGTGCTTTATTGCAAGGAAACCCAGAAATTGCCCTGAAATCCTTTTTTTTCTTGGCTGCTGAAAATACAAAATAATGGTTCAAAACATCAGAAAAACATCCAACATCCTTGCTGGGTGTTACCCGTCACTTCATTTAAGGAATCAATATGAGCACACAATGTCAAGAAAAGCAGACTCTATCATCAGAATATCCACATTAAAATGTGCTTGCCTGTGAAAATCTGTCAAAATATGGGCGCAGTACCACCAGCCGCCTGTATGACAGCTGTCATTTAATTGCATTAGAAGCTTAAACTTAAAATCAAATGGTTGGAATTAAGTGACCTGCTATCAAAAGTAATATAGGTTGCAACTATTTAATCTCTATGTTTTAGAGACTGGAATTAGAATTCTGTTGTTTTAAAATTGTAAGTTTATTTTCATCAAAGAAAAACTTAAAGTGATTTTTAAAGTCATCCTGATGCAGCCAAAACTACAAAGCAATTTGCCCAGCTTGCCCCAACAAAAGGCACCTTTCCTGCTTCCCACCAAAAGCCAGGAAATGACATTCAGGTGTTGATGAAGAGGGGAGGAGATTTGGGCTGCTGCTCCTGGGAGAGACAAAGGACTTCCTTGGCTGAAAGGATATGCAGATTGCAAGTGTCAATAGTAGCATCTACTAGAGGAAGAAGGCGGGGATTGCTCTTGAGCCACCAGAAACTTTGAGGACGGGAACAGACAGTTTTGTTGATTCCCAAAGCACAGAAAGTATATTTTTAAAAAGGACTGACAAAGGACTGTGCAAATTTGTAAAAATGGTAAAATTACAGAATTGTTCGGCGGAGTTCGTGCACAGAGTTCAGTCGGCAGCAGGTGTGACCCAGAGAGGAGCTGCAGCTACTGGCTAAAGAACCTTGGATTTGTGTTTGTGCTTCATTTTCTGCTATGCCTTGAAGGAAAACAAGACCCATTTCCCTTAAAAACTCCAAGCATGTGCGGAGCACGCGTGGATTTTGTGCGCAGTGTTCAGTCTGCAGCAGTTGTGACCCAGAGAGGAGCTGCAGCTACTGGCTAAAGAACCATGGATGTGTGTTTGTGCTTCATGTTCTGCTGTGCCTTTAAGGAAAACAAGACCCATTTGCTTTAAAACCTCCAGGCAAGCGCGGAGCACGCACAGAGTTCGTGCACAGATTTCAGTCTGCAGCAGTCTGCAGCTGAAAGCAGAGGGAAGCAGAAATTATGGCCAAAAATGGGCCGTTAAAGCAATCCCTGCTGCCACGGCTAGTCCCCTGAAGGAAATTACGTGCCTGCAGGACGAAGAATCTGTATTAACATGTGACCTGGGGTTTGATTGGACACGTGCAGCAGCGGGAGGATCCAGTGCCTTTTAGTCATATTACTGGAACACTGCAAGCAGCGTTGCCATCCCTTGCGCAAATAGCAACTAACAGATTGTTAGCATTAAAAAAATGGGCGAGGCGAAAGAGCTCATCAGAGAATAATGGGAAAGTTGCTTCTCCCGAGGCTGAAACTGTTAGTGCGGTGGCAGTCAGCTCGTGTGCAGTGGCGGAGGTCACTAAACACGAGGGGGTTGTCATCAATGGAGAAACTAACAGAAAGGACAATGTGAACATTAGTGAAAGCACAATTCCCAAAGAGGCACTTAAAGTGATTGAAATTAACACTGTAGCCTTCCAAGCTCCATTCGATGTAACTGACATCGAGCTTTTAGAGATGGAAGTGCCCCGGGCTTTTACAGACAAAAATCTTCTCAAGTTCACGTTTCCTATAGAGGCTGGTAATTCTAACAACACCGCCATAGAGCGACACTTCACAGGAAATCTGTCCATAATATCCACCAGAAATAACAGTGGAAAAACAAAAATTAAGAAAAACGACAATTGCACCGGTAAAGAAAGGACATTTAGACCTGCTGGATGAGGTTGCGACTTGTGCCCCACAGATGTCTGGCAACATGAGTTTGAATGCATCAAGTGAGATAATGAAACAATCTAATGAGTTTGGTCTGGCAGGACGAGAAGCGAGATTTACAGAGCGTTTAAAAGCAGACTTCGAAATAATGAAGGATAAACTGACGGGGAGTTTTTCTAAAACCAACAAAATGAATGACAGGCATTCGAGAGTTCATTTGGAGCCAGACAAACTTCATTTACTGAGAGTGGGAAACGCACAACAAATAATACAAACAAGCAATCCAGCACAAGTGATACACAATGTGCTTATAACAAGGTTGGAGTCAGTGCCTGGCCGACATTCTAAACAAGGAGATCAAATAAAAGGACAAAACATCCACGATAGCATGCCAACACAATGTAATGTGGAAAATCGCTTACCGGCGAAGAATACGTCACACTGCCATACTCCGAAGATACGAAATGAGTGGGAGCCACGGGCGCCGGGATTTGTGGGACTACCTGCTCAAGGCGGCCGTGAGCTGAAAAATGCAAATAGAGAACATCAAAAAGTGTTGCAGAAAAAGAGTCTTTGACTAAATCTAATCTGTCGGTGGCCGCGGCCATACAGATACACAATAATGTGTTGGCTGCAATGTCACTTGCTTTAATCCCGTTCACAAAGCTCTATGAAACATTAAATGAAGCAACTCAAAAATAATGGCACTATATTAGGCCAAATAATTGAAAAACTTTAAAAAATGGAATGTTTGAGTTAATTGTTGCAAGAGCGATTGGATAAAGAGGCAGAAATGTCTGCCTGCAGTCTGGCAAAACAGGCTGAGTGACATAGCCTTGAAAGATAATACTGAAAAAAACAATCTAATGGAGGCGGTCCTGGGATGTATGAAACAAATGCTCTCCCATGGAAACATCACACCCTGTACAGAGTCAGGACAGGTGTGCCAAGGAATAAACGTCGGAACTCAGTATTACATCCAAGGAGAGGTGCCCAATCCAACTAAAATAATTATAGTGGAAAAAACCCTGAAACATATTGCATTGACCTATGGGGAAACGAAAGCATAACTCATACAGAGGGGAGAGCGGGGCTTTCCAGTAGTATGCAAGCAATCCAGTCGACGAGTAGTAAAGCCGATGACACCAGAACGGCTGGTGCAAAGGAGTGTGTATCCGTAGCTCATACAAGTTCTGTTGTGCCCCTTGGAAAACTAAACATGGAAAGTTTAGATAAAGAACCTACACGACTGCCTTTGGTAGCTCCCCACTGTTCTACCTCGAAAATCTCTTTTGGGATATTTAGTGGTGCTGCAAAAACTCTTAAAACTGCTCCGACCATACTAAATATCCAAGGCACTGGTCCTTGTACAACTAAAAAAAAGGAAAAAAATAAAAATAAATCAGGTGCCGAATAGAGAAACTGGCAGGTCAAGAAAAGAACTTTGACAACACCTCGTAAAGCAAGTCTTTTTGTGCGAGATAAAACTGCTCAGCTTGCTAAATTGACACAGAAGGGCGGGGGCGATTTAAAAGTAGCTGAGGTAATGTCCAAAGCCATCCCGTTAAATCCTAATAAACGACCGAGAATGGACTCTGATGCAAATTCTACCCAGTCAGTGGCCTCAGCTGAAGATCTATGTAACCTATTGACGTACTCTGAAGATTGTGAGGAGGAGAGCAGCGTAGAGTGTCAGGAAGTGAGTGCTTTCGGTCAGACAGGATGAGAGGTGCCGAGGATACATGTCAATACCATGATGTCAAATAATCAAAAAGGACCATCAACTGACAGATCTGTGATATCGAAACCTAAACAAAGAAGAGCTGCTGAAAAACAATTAAACATTGAACCTGAGATAAAAAAGAAGATATTGGCAAGTCTGAATCCGAGACTAACATCAGCGCAAAGACAGAAAAAGACAATCCAATTAGAACAACAAAAACCGTCAGTTTTAAACACACTGGCGTGGAAAATTCGTATTGAGAATGTATTTGAAGATGATAATGATGTAAACTTGAACAGAGGCAATGTCATCCGGCTCCTGCATACTGTGCCTGTCTTGAGGACTGTGTCGACGCATGACATCCGCATAGTTCAATATATTTCAGAGGAACGAGTCGACAAGGTCTTCCTGCATATAAAATCTCAGGCTGTACGAAAGACCATAATGTCGGCAAAAGAAGAATTACTGTTTTTGGGCTTTGAGATCCCAGAAGAGGAGCGTAAAGTACCAGTAAATCAAGCTGGCACCAATGATAAACTCATTACTGAGGTGTCTAATGAACAGCGCAGAGATGAGATAAGAAAACACCTGAACACTGCGCCAAATTCACAGCAATCATCTGTTAAAAGCAAGAATGGGATGAGAAAACACTAGCTAGAACACATCGGATCTGAAGCGCCTGCTACATTGATATCTTGGAATACGCGAGGATTCAGACATTTATACAATGATTTCCCAGTGGACCTGACAGACAATTTTGCTATATGCCTTCAGGAAACATGGCTGCGAAGTTGCGCAGTGAAAGATGGATATCTAACATTACTAAATCCAGCTGAAAAAAACGCTCAAGGTCTGCCTTTCTCAGGTCTAATAACTATGGTAAAAATTGGTACAAACTGGGAAGTGATGGAAACCATAAATCCCAACAGTTTTGTCCAAACTACCCTGTTTCAATATGCTGAGGGAAAGACTCCGAAATTACTGCAGTTATTACTAATTAACGTGTACTGGAACCCTGTTAAGATTACCTCAGAAAATTTCATAACATCGATAATGGAGATAATTGACAAAAATCTAATGAGCCATCATGAGCTATCAATTATCATATGTGGGGATAAAAAAAGACCTTACTCACGAAAGCACCAAGGAAGCACAAAGAATCCCATCAAGAAGAGCAAGATGGGATGCTGAAAGGGATGCACGCGATTGTGACATGGTTAATGGTCACGTTAATGGTGATATACCACCCAACCATACTTGGCATAACATGGGCCATGATAAGACCTTGGATTATATTTGGAACTCAAAAAATATATGGAATAAAATCGAGAAGCTGAGAGTAATTCCAACTGAGAACAGCGACCATGATGTTTTGGTAATGTCCGTAATGATACCCCGGAAATCGGAATCATCAATTTCGAAGCAATCAATAGAGATAAATAATGGGTGAAATAGGCTCAGAGTAAATGAACAACAAATAACTCAATTGACTGAAGCCTTTCAAATACTAGACAAAACATCCCGTGAGTCGATAGACTATTTAACGCTACAACCCAGTCAAAGTGCGAGGTCATTACTAAAGGTACAAAGTACAAAAATACATACTCAAGAATGGAGTAAGTGTGTAAATATTGAAAAGAAAAAAGCACATAAGGACATACGTAAACTGAAGATCAAAGGGGGTGTAGGCGCACTTGGTCAAATTAAACAACGGAAAAAAAATACCATAATTGAGTAAAAGCTTTTTCGTACTTACGTGATCAAGAACGGGGTGAGGCGATGCTGTCTTTAATAAAAAGTAATAACTGAAGAGAGATCTGGCACGTTTTGAACATGGGTCTTGGAAATAAAAACAACTCAATGGCTAATGGGGTTGCCGATGGAGATTGGATTAAACACTACAAGGAGGTGTTTTCCAAGAGTAAAAACATAATCTCAACCGCACCAGTGGAAGTTGCTGTAAGTTGGGATATACGGGAGACCATAGAAGATATAAGTCATGTTATTGCCAAGCTTAAAAACTCAAGAGCAGCTGGGCCTGATGGTATATCGAATGTGATGCTCAAGGTGCATAAACAAGGATGGTCTATATTCATCGGAAAGATATTCTCTAGAATTGCTGACTTGGGGTTATTATCAACATCATGGACAACAGATTTTTAAGAAGGGCAATCGGGCTGATCCAGCCAACTATCGCCCGATTGCCCTCCTGGATACAATTGGCAAGATATTCACAACCTTCCTGCAAAAAAAATTAACAGTTTGGGCAAACAAAAAAGGCATCTCTGACAGTCATCAGACAGGGTTTACATAGGGAGTCGGGACGGAGATCAACTTAACATTGATAAATTTGTTTAAATTAAAAAGCCTTAGAAAAAGGGAGAAATCTATTTCTAGCCTTCATCGACATGCACCAAGCCTTCGATACAATAAATTGAGAGAGGATGTGGCAGAAGTTAAAAAGTTGGGACTGCCCGGAAAATCTATTACAGCCAATAAAAGCACTCCATGCAAAGACATCAGTGCAAATCAGGTTAAATGAAAAAGGTGAATTATCGGATGCCGTCGATACACATAAAGGGGTAAAACAAGGTTGCCCCATTGCAGCCACCCTATTCAAATTGTTCATTGCCGATGTACCTAAGGCCCTGAATGGGGCAAAGTGCTTTCCTCAAAAAATTAATGGGCATCACATAAGCTGCATAACATATGCGGATGACTTAGTTTTGATTGATTCTAATCAAATAGGCCTGCAACGACTGCTTTCAAAACTGCAGACCTATATGAATGAAAATGAACTATGAATAAATGTCAAAAACACTAAAATAATGAAAACTGGTCAATCGAAAGGAAGAAAAAACAAAGCTTTCAGCTGATAATGATGAGATTGAGGCAATTGCTGAAATTCGTTACCTAGGGGTAATGATCAACAAATCAGTACGTGAATGGAGCTGGATTCAAGATATTTCTCGGCGCATGAGAACACATGCAATACAAGGCGCAAGAATCCATAGCTTATATGGCAAATTTACCTTAATTCTGGTACGTACCTTTTACTTACAAAAAGTAATACCTGCAACCACTTTTGGAGCTGAAGCAGGTTGGAACATTGACCATAGAATTTGGTCTCAATTGGAAGGGACCTTTTGGAAACGAGTTTTCAGGCTGCCAAAATATATATCAATAGTCATCATTCAACACAAATTGGCATTAGATGAGCTATATGCAACTGTGATGTGGAAATCGATGGCACTACTAAGAAAGATGATAATGCCAAATCCAGAACCAGCATATGAAATGTTTTTGTTAACTGACACTCGATCATATGCGGGCCTATTAAGGGCATGGGCTGAAAGGCTGAAGGCGATACTACAAGCAACTGATATGCCTATGGAGATGCTGTTGGCGCACCCTCAAATTGTGAAAAGAAAGCTAAAACAGTGGTCGTGGATCCAAAATCTGTCCAAGTACGAAAAACTAGCGACAGCAACCGATTTGGGTCCAACAATGAATAAACTGGATAAGATGCCACTTTATTTAAAGCAATTTCCATCAAGACATCATTGCAACGTCTTTCTTAAACTGCGCTTGAACCCACTCAAATCGAAGGAAATGCTGTTGATGCGACATGACCAGGATATCAAGGATGATGGCTGTAGATACTGTTTGGTTAAAACTGAATCTAATAAACATTTAATAACAGAATGTCTGCTGCTAAATGACCTAAGGACACTCCATTTTAGTAAATTTGCACCCGTCGATGGAAATATGGATGAATGGTGGTTTTGCATTCTAAGCGGGAGCTCGGTGCATTTAACCTGTTCAGTTATAAACTTCCTGTATAAGATTATGAATTAATTAGATTGCATTTTAGCAAAGTAAATTTGATAGGAAATGTGTATTTTTTAGAATTAAGTGAAAATGAGAGAAATGAGAGCAAAAATATTTGTAATAAAAGTTTGTAATAAACTATATGTTACAAAAAAAGAATTTGCATTTTTTTGGCCACATTTTAAAAGGACTCAGAACTGTACTGAGAAGGCATAGTGAAAAGTCTGATTTTATAGCAATTGTATTGATGTCAGAAGTATGAAACTTCATATGATTATGCCCAGATACCATGCGCACATATGTATAAAATTGTGGACAAATCAGACATTGGGTTCCGGACCAAATGTGTGAAAAGTTGCCAAATCCAGGCCCAAGCTCTCACAACAACGGGGCTTGGATGAATACTTGCTCCACAAAATATGTGATATAGATATGCTATTGCTATCAAGTTTGTAAAATTGTAAATGTGTATTATATGAAAAGTAGATTTCATGTGCAAAACCAAAGGGGAGGTTTTCCCTGGATCATAAAACACATCGTCATGATGATACTCTGTTTTCTTCTCCAATCATGGGAGAGGAAAGACCCTAGCCAATAGAATACTTAGGGGGTGTGCCTAGGATAATTCAGCATACCCACCCCTTTAGTAAACACATAAATAGAGACAGCATAGGACCTAGAAAGACACACACATTAACCCACCAACCGATTGCTGGTGGAGCACTTTGCTAGAGAAATCCATATTCCAGACTCCAGACTCCAGAAAATTTGAAAGCAGAAAGGCCCATTTCCAAAGCTGAACCATTGTCAGCTTGGCCTTTAAAAATCCAGAAACCAGATTTTTACCCCAGACCTCCAAGGGGAACCAAAGAACAGCCTGGCTGTATTGTAGCTGCTTTGCTGCTAAGAATTATTGCTAGAATCCAAAGATCCAGCCCAGTAGAACCGTGCTGTGACCAGATAGCTGTGAACCAGAACCAGAGCCTGAGAGATGAAGTCCATTCCCACCGTGTGGTGTCCAGAGTGCCTTGCTGAGTGCAGACCAGAGCGCCTCGAGTCCAGTCCGGTGTGCCTTGCAGAATTCCTGTCCAGAAATCTTGACCAACCTGAAACCTGACGGTTCTGTCCAAACAGTGGTAGTGAGTAACCATAGCATAGGATTGTCACTAGCATATGTATTGTCCATATGTCATCCATATCTGAACCCATTCTCTATTCTCTCCAGAACTGCATTGTTAGAATATTTTGTCTTGCCTGAACTCTCCATCTCATCCGTATTATCTTCTGTACTAGAAGTGTTAAAATCATCTTTGCGCTGATATATTTTCTGAAGAAAGGCGAGCGTCTCAGCAGGCAAAACCAACCAGAGATACCCTGGGTTGGTGGCTGTGCTGTCGTGTAGTTTGCATCTTCATAGTCTACCCCTAGTGTAAAGAAACCTTGTTTGTAAGTTTAAAAGCGCATTCTTGTTTTGCAATTTTGCCTCTTTCTGAAAAAAAAACAACCTCCACAAAAATCTCCATAACTTCTTCACTGTTTATGCTAGAAACGAAATTTAAGTGTCTATCTGAAGCTAACATCCTAAGCTTTTGATAGAATACAAAACCATCCCACCAGTTTTTCTGCAATCACGATTACCGCGCTTGGAAAAGTTTGCCGCAAATTTTTCGTTTGGCTCAAATATATAACGTGTGAAATAGCTGTTCATTGCACCCAACCTCAAAATTAAGTTTTCAACTTGCTTATTACTCTCTAATCATTGCTAATGTTTGTCTGAAACCCTACAAAGCGGCTCCCCTTAGTATTGAAACAATTTCAGTGAATTAAATCAATTTTCAGTGTTTTTTACCATTCATGCAAAGCCAACTTTAAAACCATTTTTGACAAGTTTGCAATCGTTCCTGTTGCTCTCTGTGTTTGCTGGGGGAAATTGGGATTGATGCTATTTTGTTGAATTCTGTATTCCTGAAACCTGTTTTCTCTCCTTTCATCTCTTCATATTGCATATTGGGGGGATTCAGTAGTGTGCAGGGGAAAGAGTGCTGCATTATTTTTCTTATCATTACTCCTTGAGATTAAAGAGATTGCTAGTGAGACATCACCCCATTGGTGATTATTGTATAACCATTAAAATAGTGTGATATATATTGTGAAATACAGAAAACTTTTTTAACTTTGCAAACCAACCTGCTTCCTGGTTCAGTGTTACCGGGGGGGGGGAATCAAAGAGAGGGGCGTGATATAAGTGTTACATCATTCAGAAATAAAAGAATTTATAGACATAAATAAATAATTAATGGTTTCAATTGTGCATCCCACGCTAGGCATTGACTTAGGTGAAGTGCCGGGTTGAAATCACTTACATCAGGCAATTGACCAGAACCACACACACCTGACAGCCCTGTCCCTTCCCCACAGGAAGCCCTTTCCAACTCAGACTCGCACAGCCTCCATGGAAGGAAACATAAGACCGCAAACAATAGCCACAGTGTGTTGCAGCAGTTGTCAACGGAACACAGAGCATGCCTACGCTCATAAGCAGGACAGATGGAGACGCCTGCTTCCGTGGTGCCGTCCTTGTCTCGAGATACAAGTAAAGCCAAGCGGTTCATCACAGCCAGTGAGTTGACAGGAGAACCAATAAGACACTGAACTGTGTTGAATGAAAGTCGCAAAGTGGCAAATTAAGAAAAGTACAAAGAACTGTGAACATTGAGGGAAAACCAGCTGCAGAGGGGTGTTTGGCACCACGTGGGAGCTCACTCGCGAGAGTCTGGTTGATTCCATGTTTGTTGTAATACTGATACCAGAAGGCCCTAGGAGAGCTGCAAGGAAAGGGTTAAAGTGGTGACAGAGGGGTCTAGCAAAACCCCCTTTACATTCGAAAAGTTTTGATCTGCACGTTTGAACTTTAAAGAAAGCCTAGATAATGTCCAGATGCGGAGTGGTCCGACGCCACGTGGGCCTTCATTCGAAAAACTCTGACCTGGACCTGTGTGTTGAAACTACCGAAACTAGAAGGCCGTTGGAGAGCTGCAGGGAAAGGTCAAAATGGTCATACAGGGGTGTAGCAAAATCCTCTGTACAGTCGAAAGTCTTTGACCGATAAATTATTGGAAAACTAAGGGGAGTGACTCCTGCATAGTGAAAAAATAGAAAGAATTGGAAGATTGGCAACAGTGAACCTGACAGAGGGGTGCCTGCAGAACGGGGCGAAGCATGATGCCCAATTAATATTGTGTTGACAAAGAATAAACCTGACAGAGGGATGGCCACAGTGGATTGTTTAAAAAAGACATTAAGACTTGTGAAAGCGAAAGGTGAAAATGTTTTTGAATACAAGCCTTAGTGAACCCGACAGAGGGAGGCTAATATTCGAGAGGAGTCTGAGCCCGGAAGAAGGGGACCCAGGGTGAAGAATCATCACCCGCAAGGGAAGCAAACAGTGGAGAAGAGTCTGCGCCCGGAAGAGGGAGAACAAGGGATAAAAAGCCATCAGCCAACGTCACGTGAATATAGCAGAGGAAATTTTATGAATACAAGCCAGAGTGAACTCGACAGATGGAGGCGCTATATTCGAGACGGGTCTGAGCCCGGAAGATGGGGACCCAAGGATGAAGAATCATCTCCCAACAGCAATTAAAAATGAACTTTTGTTTATTATTTTGAACCTATCACACCCTCGGAAGCAAGAAACTTAACTCTGAAGGTCCTGATATCGCTAGGAATGTTTGTGGATCGGAGCCTGGAAGAGGGGAATACAAGGGGTGGAAAGTCATCACCCAACGTACATTTGAAAAGGAATTTTTTGTTTGTTATTTTGAACAAATCAGGTCCTCAGAGGCAAGAGACTTTTTGTAGAAAAGAGACTTAACCACCGAAGGTCCCGATAGCTGAGAACAGAACTGTAGTCTCGTGCTGGGAAACCACAAGCATGTGCTGTGCTCCGGAGTCCCGCCTTGTGCCATGCTCAAAACACGGGTAACGGAGGCCCCAAGCTAACACATCCTGACTTATCATTTATGAACACTTCCTTCTTTCTTGTGTACCCTATCCCACACTCTTTTTGTATTTAGTTGTAAGGATTGGCAAGGATTGGCAATAGGCCCTTTTTATTTGACAAGACACCTTATTATTATTTGATGGTCGTAGCTTGCTAGCATCTTAGATTTAGGTTTAGATTAGGCATTTTTCCAACCTACCTCTACAGTTTAATAAACATCTTTGAACTGTGATCACTTGTGCCTGTCTCGGGAGAATAGCTCAGCGGCAAGGTGCTCACCTTGGAAGTAAGATGACACAGAGCAACACAGGTTCGATTCCCGGATCCACTCTTAAAAACCTCTGGGTATTAAGCGTGTTATAAATATCCTATCATATTGTATCATATATTCTTGATACCATGTCTTCCTTACAGTCCTGACTGTGATAAGCTTGTCAGATAGCACAGCGAGTTGACCGCTCACCCCTGATATCTGTCCGCAGCGTGCTGTGGCAGGTTTGAATCTCAGCAAGGTGAACTTAGCCTTTCATCCTGCTGAGGTCGATAAATTGCTTACCTCTCTGTGGGATAATAATGCCATCTGTTATTTCAGCGCTCTGAGACCCATGAGTGTGTAGTGCTATATAAGAAATCATTGCTATAGTTATAAGCTTTTGCATGTCCCTATTTTAATAGTGAGTTTGCCCCCACTACATGTATGAACCCAAATGTGATTTTGCTCCTAGGTTGTCCTCCACTACATGCATGCTGCTCACTACGCTTTTGCTCCTAGATTATGCCAGAGACGTAGCCAGGAGTGTCTAAAAAGTGGGGCCTCAAGCTAATATAGTTTGGACCACTGAGTGACATTAACATCTGTAAATGCCCACAAAGCACTGCCAATCAGTCTGATTTTGATACTTAGTGCTTGAGGTGTCTGATGAGGGCCTATCAGGACCTAAGTCTTGAAGGCTCAACTCCCCCAGTACTCTTCTAGGAACCACTCCTTTCATATTGACAGATGCCCTGACTATTTCTCTATTCACAGCTTGAATGACAGGTGCCACTGGAACATTAAGAGAGGGTCTACCAGTCAACTGAGTATCCCCCACAGGAACTCTGGAATGAACCTGTGGGTTTACCATGAAGGAAGCTACATCAGTAGGATTTGGCCTAGTGTTCCTAACAGTAGAGGTAGTTACACCTCCTACCTGAACACTATCCTCATAAGAATTATTACCATGCAATAGGACTGGGATGGGAGCCAATGCTCCAGCACTACCTGATTCCAAGGAATCTAGACTAATTTCAGATTCTTCCTCTGAGGGAACGCAATCTAAAGGGAAGGACACCCCTGCCATCTCTTGTCCCTCATACTGGGAGAAGGACAGACTGGCAGAGTGGACCCCCAAGGTCTTACCCTTCCATTTGGGGTCACCCTTCCTGTGGTCACTTGCTCTGCAAGTGTAACAAGTCCCACTGGCACTTGACACATAGGGAGGCTTGGAGTAACTACTGTAAAAAATAAGAGTAACAGAGGATACCAGGAATATCTCTATGTTGTGGTCTATCCCGGACCAAACCTAAATATATATCCTAATACAAAAATACCACAGCATGAGTGTTTCTGTTGGCATGATCTAGATATACTTGCACTTCTATATGTCTAGTATCTTAAAGCTACATGTTCTAAAGCATCATCACTTAATATACCAAGACACATAATGTTAGGTGCAAACAATTAAATTTACACCAATTCCAATATTAATTCGTTCTAAACATTTTATTAATTCGTACATAATTGAAATTCATTAAGACAATTATTTTTTTTAAATATCGCAATATTACAGTACATCAATTTTGTAAAGTGCTTAAATGGACTAAGATTTCATTAATCCCAACATCTCATCATTTAACATTCCTTCAAAGTACACTCCAAAAATACCTCATTCATACACACACAACTTGACATTCTCTCTTCATAATTCAGTACCATACTATTACCATCTTGATTTTAAAAAGAGAAAAAGACAATACTCTACAAGTAATTGTCCCTTTGTTTCTAAAAAAAACTAAACAAATATACAATTCTACAGAAACAAATTTACAAGTCAAATCCAAATATTTAACTGTATGTTGTCTCCTTTCTTTTACAACATGTTCATGTTCCCCAACCCAACATGTTTCTTTCCGTGTTTCAATTATTAAGTGAAAATTCTTCAGGGGTAAGTATGTCTGGAACTTTCAAGGAAACATATATCGATATACAGATGTGACGGCGATATCAGTAGTTTGCCTAAAAATGTAAACAGAAACACACTCAGTCATAATGATTAAATGATTGAACCGACTAAGTCTATGCATACCGCTAAATCAATAAGCAGAGTGCAGTAAAGGATACTATGTAACCTATAACTTCAAAAAGGTATGTGAAACTATATTAATTAGTTTAACCTGTTTAAGAAACCATCACCACTCTTAGACACCATGTCAGTACTAGAGACAGCAGCCATTAAAACCTTATAACCCAGGATTCTATCTTTGTGATCCTAGGTTAATTCACCATTTTCTGGCCATCACCACGTTCCATACCCTGATTCCTACTATGTTAAATCAAGTATGTTTATAAAGAAATATTCATACCCTCATGATTATTTTGATCAAAACCGTCAAAAGAGACAAATGGGAACTGCACAGTATTCTTCCAATGCCTATCCGTGACCGTATTGTAAATAGATATCTTGAAGTTAATCACACTTCACTAGCGTCTGGCTGCAATTCAAAGAAAGAGACAATAAAGGAACAATCTCAGTCATTGTACTGTCCAACGATGTAAGCTACTAGTATGAACTTCAACATTACATTCTATCAATTGTTAGGTAGATACTGACCTTGTTTTTCAGTGAATGTATTCTACGGCTTCTATTGTTGCCCATTAACGGTTGTCCATATTTTCACTTTTCTAATTTTCAGGATGGGAATACCGTCTTATGATATAGCGTTCTTCACACCTTATAGTATTCCTGCAGTGTGATCAAATGAATGGTACTCATGTCAGTGTTTATACTTAATTCGCTGATCGAGCTATTATAGTTTCACATTTGTTTTTTTAAAGAAACTCTTCTAACGTTAAATCTAAATATACTCATAATCGTATGCAGACCGCCATCAGTTTAAACCATCTTCTATATTCGAGCTACGTTCGATTCCGTATGTGACTCGTATTGTTTTTAAACTCACCGTTCGTATAGTTAAATGTTGCGCGGGTGATTCCTATCCATCTGTGATGCTTTCCGGGGAGGGAGTCACTGTTGCGTGTGTTCTTAAATACCAGTCATTTTTTGTTGACTGTATCGTGTAATCACTTGATGGCGTAAAGTTGCCATCTTGGAATGGGTTCTACATGATGTTTCGGAATTACTAGCATGTCTCTCAGCATCGTTCCTTTCTATTTGTTAAACCATCCCATATCGTAGCTCTTCATCCGCTACAATGTAAAGGTAAACATCATAATTTATGGATCGTTTGTACTCTATTATTATCTATAATAGGTTGAGTAACACGTTATAAATTAACCATACAGTTATATCATAGATACCGTCTAAATATCGACCCAGCCATCATAGGATGGTATAGAGTTCAATTCACCTTAGATAGGCTAAATTGGAGTCCATGTGTTATAAAAACTATACAGCTCTCGGGCAGTATTCTATATGTTCCAGTCCATCTGTTCATTCAGACCAAACTGGTGGCTTATACTTAGAAAGATGAGTTTCATCTCTTCTTTGGAAAGCATTTGTTTGTCTAGGGAGTTGTTATTTGTTGTTGGTATCTTTTTTAATACAGTCCATCTGAGGTCATCACAACTCTGGTTGTGCATAATCAAATGTCCGACCATGGGAGCCGTTAGAATTCTATTTCTGATGCAACTCCTATGTTCGCTCACACATACTTTTATCTTGCGCTCTGTCTTCCCTATATACAACTTTGAACAAGAGCACCATATGGCATACACTACATTCATGGAATGACAATTGGAAAACAGTCTTTGCTCCCATAACCTAGGTAGTCCAATGTCTCCCTCTGTGGTCCTTTGTGTAAATTGGCAACATATACACCTCCCACATGGTGCATGACCTTTCAATTTTGCCATCCCCCATTGTTCCGTGATGGTAATTTGTGTATTACGTCTTTCTCTTATGTCGTTCCTACTAATTAGTTATTTTATGTTGTGTCCTCGTTTAAAAGCACAACGTGGAACGTCAATAGGGATTTTGGCTTTACTCAAAATATGCCAATGTTTTTGATAATTTTCACCACTTGATTAGATAGATGGTTAACAGTACTTACAAACACTAATGTGTCAGACCAGCAGGTATGTATTTAGGTCTGTACTCTAACAATGCTTCGCAGTTGTTATTAGAGGCTCTTTTTAATGATCGTTTCACAATTCTATTCGGGTAACCGCGTTTGACTAGATTTTTACCTAGTATGTCAGATTCTAATCGAAACACTTCCTTCTTGCTGCTGTTGCGCTTTAGCCTACAAAATTGGCCAAAGGCCAAATTGTCTCTTAGTAGGGAGTTGCGATCGGTAGTTTTGTGAAACAGTTTCAGTTCTAACCTTTTCTTAGAATGATTCACAACAATTGTGAGATCCAGAAAATCTATATGCTCTTTATGATAATTAAGCGTGAATTTTAATAACGGGTTTATCCCATTCAACCACTTCAAAAATGCCATCAGTGTAACAGCACATCATCAATGTATCTTTTCCACACGGTGATGTGTGACTTAAAGGTGTTATTCTCATTATAGACACTTATAGTTTTGAAAAAATCAACATACAAATTAGCTAATGAGGGTGCCACTGCAGACCCCATCGCCATCCCGTGTATTTGCTGGAAGAATTGTCAGTTAAACTGGAAATAGTTTTCTGTAAGCGTGAGCATGGTACACCACAAAATGAATGAATTAGAGTAACTACTCACATGCTTGGGAGGGTTAGTCCCCCTATCCTGACCTGATTCTGATGAATTCCCCTTTTTAAACTTTGTGTGGGCCTTCTTGGACAATAGTTTATCAGTTCCCCCACCCTCTTTCTCTTTCTGCTTCTTTCCATCCTCCTGCTTTCCTGAAGCAGGCTTGTCCTTATGGGACACTCTATGTGACACTTTCTGTGATACCCATAAATCAGCAGCAATGGCTAGCCTTTTTGGATTTAACTCCTTTGAGTCAAATGCTGCTTAAGCTCTGGGGAACAAGCAGCAAAAATATGTTCAAGCATGACCAAATTGATAATGCCCTCAAAGGTACTTGATAGCCGTCTATCCAGCCACACACTTTTAAAAAAAAAGAATTAGCAACAAAAGTTACATAAGTCATACATTATTTTCTTTTGTATTCTCTAAACCTCCTCAAGTATTGGGCAGGAGTCTTCCCAAACTTGAGGATGTGAGATTGCTTCCGTTTTACAAAGTCAAATCTATCCGCCTTTGATATTTCCATAATGGCACTGCAGCCAGAATGGGGCATGGGGCAGTATGCATGCTGATCAACCATGCAATCCTGTCAGCATCACTAACTCCTTGTACCTCACATGCATACTCAAAAGTTACAAGCCAGTCAATTATGTCATTCCTCTCTTCATACACACTCAAGAGATCTTTAGGAAACCTATGATGTTTAGAGAACCCAGAACCATCTTCAGATCCTCTGGAAGAACCTTGTGAAGCCTGAATCTTGGCAAGCTCCAGCTGGTGATCCTTGTCTGTCTGCCTTTCAACCCTCTCAATTTCAAATTTGGCCATTTCAAATTCACGCTCTTTCTCTTTGAGCCTAAGGGTGTTCTTTTTCAAATTGAACAATGCCTCCGCATTTGAGGAGGTCACAGCCAGAATTCCAGAGGATGCACTTTCTTCCTCCTCATCCTCAACACTAGCCACTGCAATGGCAGCAATTACATTACTGGTGCTGGGTACAGCCCCAGATCCACTATCAGGACCATTTGTCAAGTTAGGTACAACCTTGTTTCTTTCAAAGTCCAGAATTTTTACAACTAACTCGGCTTTTGTGCTAGACTGACATGCCCCTCTCAGCACACAACTTTCACAACTGATCCCACTTTTGAGGCACTCAAAGTGGTGAACGTGATTGCCTCCATTATATTTAGTACAGTAGGTGAATTGTATCTACAAGGTCATCACAAATTATAGTGTTCTGTGTAAGTATTACCTGGACACATCCCCATTGATCTACACTGTGGTACCCAATACAGATCCTTTTCACAAAACACCCAGATGTTATGTGGAGAGGGTCATCCCACCGCTGTACACCAATTTGTTAGCACTGATTTTCTATACTCTGGCCTGGTGGATAGATGTATAGAAGGCAATTTACATTGTGACAGGAACAACTTGGGAAGCTGTAGCCAAACCAGTTTAGG
Source organism: Ambystoma mexicanum (assembly GCF_040938575.1). NCBI lineage: Eukaryota > Metazoa > Chordata > Amphibia > Caudata > Ambystomatidae > Ambystoma > Ambystoma mexicanum. The sequence continues at coordinate 236,937,713 of NC_090934.1, forward strand.
TAGCAGCGACAGGCAGTCTAGGCTAAGTTCTTCAGAGGTGGAGAGCTCGTGAGGGGTCCACAATGAGGTCACACAATGGGAATCATAGATTACACTTAGACAGGATGTACACAAATACAGTTATTTATTCATGGGAAAAACACATTATAGAAAAATGACTACTAGCAGGTAGACAATCATAAAACAATATCAAATTAAATACATATATACATTCGATTTGGTAATGGGCATAACACACATCAGAAACTCCTGCAAAGGAAAGGTTAGACAAGTATTTTAGACTAATGCCCAAAAGTAACCCCAACAGTCAGATGTCTTGCGCATGCAAGCAGTGGCAAAGCCAGTATTGTTATAAATAAGCTTTATTATAAGCTCATTGACTATTAATGGGCGTTTAGGGGTAGGTTATAAACTCTGTAACTTACCCCCATACTCCGATTCTTCCCCAGACTTGGCAGAACAGAGGAAGATGGTCCGATGTTGCTTTTCCTGCCAAAAGTCACAGTCCTGGATTCCCAGGGGTTACAGGTTCGAGCTGATCTGCTGTTTGTGTCTTTTAGTGTTGCATAAAAATGCAGAAAAAGTCGATGCAGCACCCCTCTCAGGATTGACCTCGGGTCAGGTAAGCTATTTCGGATGGTGGTCACTGCAGCAGGGTGATGCAAAAGGACCTAGCAGCCGCTGTCAGACTTTCCCTACTATCTCGGCTCCCCTTGATGTTAGGATGCAGAACTTTCGCAGGAGGCAGTTTCGTAGGGTCAGCTGTATTTCATGCCGATACTTGGTACGGTGATGCCAGCAGCACGGTAGGCCAAAAAAAAAGGTGGTCAGCCACAGGACTGTTACAGGGCACTTCTGAAGGCTTCCTTTGGCAGGGCACTGAGCAGACGTTGGGAGTGGATGGTTCCTCCACTCCAAGGGTCGTAGCTCCTTTGCAGGACTACAAGATCACAAGCAATACAGGGCTCCTCCAGGACAGCAGCAGAAGTTGGTTGCCAGGCCTCCCTTAGTCAGGTCTCAGGTATCTTCACAGGTCTCACAGCTGGACAGGATACTTGGCTCTTTCAGGTTTCTCCAGGATCTCTGAAGAATGTGTGTAGAGGTCTTCTTCTTATCCTAAAAGCCAGGTAAGAGCTGAACCTCCCAGTAGCCAATAGCAAGACTAGCCCACACGCACCCGCACCAGAAGTGGTCCAATTAGGACCACTGGCAGGAACATTCATGCATACCACTCAGACACTGAAACCAGTTTGTGGATTGGGGTCAGACAGACCCAGCTGTGATTTTTATCCTACTTTATGCCCCACTTCATATTTCTGTCTCCTAGGTTGTGCCACCCTGCAGGCATGCTCCCCAGTGTGATGTTGCTGTAAAGGAGCATGTGGAGGCCTCTTCTCTAGTCCCCTCCCCTTCACCACCATCCTATTGGAGTAGCAGACGAAGGGCTACAATTGGAAATGCATGCACAAGTTTATGTGACATGTACATACCGTGTCGATTGTACGAAAGGCGATATGCACTCAGACAACCATTCAGAAGACACCCTCACATTGAGGCAATGGAAGAAAGTTATCAAGAAGGATGCCAATTGTCTAAGTGCCAGGAAGCGGCTATGAGAATCATGGATGAACTCTAAACAAAACTTTGACGACAGCAATATGATGTCATAAAGAAGATATATAAGCCTTAGCCGAAACGCTATGAAAATAATTAAGACTGACAGTGTAAGAGAAACATGTACCAAAGGATGAAGTTATCATGAACATAAGAAGATGAAGTAACTTGTCGACCAATAACTGTAAATACGCTGTAACGCAAGGTAGAAAAAGCGTATAGAAGCTTGCTAAAAAGAGATATATATATATATATATATATATATATTCAGTAAAAAAACTTTGTTAAAAGGGACGTTATGGTTAAGTTGCGCTACTAAAAACCTATGAAATTCAGTAAAAGAACTTTGTTAAAGGGACGTTATGGTTCCAAGTAAAACCGAAAACCCCCTGAAATTCACCATTTATGGTAGGCTAAGCAACCATAACTCGCGCCACCACTGTGCATTGCTAAAACTAACACCCAGGACATCAAAGATGACAGCACAAAAACAGCTTTCTCCATTTGTGGACCAAATGAAGAAGAATGCAGCCACATTTGTCTCTGCGCAATACGAGAAATAATTACTTGGGGATTTGGAAACGTGTCCATGACCTTCCCAAGTCCTTCTTTCATTGCAAATTGCAAAGAAATTCCAGACACATGTTCTAAACTGTTCCCTCCACAATGAATAATAATTATGTCTGGATGAGGCTGTGTTTCCAAAGTAGCACAGAGAGGTACCAAATCCAGACACTTAATTCCACGCCCTCCATGCCAGTGCACTTCCACATGAGGGAATCCAAGATTTGCAGCCACTCCACAGCGCGTTCTGCATGCACCTCCAACCAATGTATCCATGAGTCTCCCAAAATCCAGATAATCTGTTTTGTAAAACACAAAGCCATAGCTATCTGTTCTTTTCTCAAGAAAAAAAAAATTCTGACAAACTCTATCCTTACACAACATACGCAGTAAACCTTATTGACCGATCCCTTGCTCTGCTCATTCTCATTTGCATGCCTCTCAACCCAAAAATCCTTGTATGTAATACGCGGCGTCCGAGGACAACCACCATGTCTGCGGACATATCGAAAAATCTGAGCGTGATGAATTTAAATTTAAATAATGTACCCCATTTCCCCTTTGAGGTTGGCTCTGAAAAGAGGATTTGTTTTGGTTTTTTTGCAGATGCTTAGAGACACCTGTTATTTAGTATTCAGTTTTTATTTTTTTTCTTACTTTACTCCTAAAATCTTCACATAAGCTTCTCCAAAGCAACCCTTACATTCCAAAACAGCATGGCATTTCCCATAAAAGATAAAGGAATGCCATCTTCTTTAAAATAAACAGCATTACTAGAATCAATGTTCTCATTATTACAAAAGAACATACCAGCTCTAAGCATGAAAGCAAACATGCCTGGGTTGATTGCACACCCAGCAATCTTTTGCTGAGGACAAAAAACAGAACTATTGTCCCATATTGCCCTAGGTACTAAACCAAAAAAATAACTTTGGCATTTGGAAGGGCGTTCATTACTGCTTGAACCAAGTGTTCCAAATCTGCCAACAAAGTAGGTGAACTGACATAGCCCAAATGCAAAGCACTACAGTGCAAAACTACTACATGGGGACTGTTCATCCTACCCATATCTTCACAAATTTGTACAATTCCCTGTACATTGCAATCAGGCACAGTGCTCCACACCATCTCTACTCCTTTAACATCAAAATTGTTTGCCACATTCCTGCATTTAGCATACTGCTCTAAACCATGCACAAACATATCTTCAACCACCAACAACCTGACTTTCTCCACCTCTGCCATCTTCACTACACACAGCCTCTTTCAACACAAATCCACAACCTCAACGCCTGATTGGCTAATCCCTACAGCCCCCTTTCCATGCTGGATTTGCTGGAAAACCCTGGATGTGGCACGCGCTGTCCACAGACATCCACGGTGTCTGTGTAGCGTGTAACTCTTACACAGCCCTTCTACCTTTTCCACTTCATTCTCTGTGCCATTCCCTCATTGGATACAGCTAAGCAGTCACACAACCATCCACCAATCACATACGGGACCTCTACATCTAACTCCATCATCATAGTTCAGCACTTCAAATGTACTGTTGATCACTCTGAGTACAAGTCTCATGTCATTGGAAAGCACCTACTACAAACACTACTGTACAAGTGTCCAGGATTTCTACTTGCAGCTGCATGCATATCCACATGCATCAATACAAACTACAGGTATGCATATTTTCTGCACAGTACATGTACAACTCTTATAAATGCATATAAACAGGGTAACTGCCACTTAACCTGTATAACCTATAAAATGAACTTACTGTCATGTTTCCCATCTGCTATAATCAATTGTCACTTCCAAACCTGTATGCTATCTAAATTATTTTTTTACACACACAGCTATCTAAAAAAGTGTAATTTAATATTAAAAGATGGGAGAAATAACAGTTTAATTGTAGAAAAACACTTAGTAGTGTATTATAAAATTACACACAGCCAGGATGAGTTCATGCATCTTTATACACTCACACAGATAGACACTATCATTAGAAAAGCTCCCAGCTGAAATAACACCACTGCCTCTACATCACATCCTTCTACTTTATTACCCACACCTTCACAAATGCATACATTCCATGCTTTTCTATACAATTTCTGCCATTTACCCTATACAAATAGCAAAATAAGTATATGATTATTTCTTCTATCTCCTAAAATCCAATAACACAGCCTTAAGAAACCAAGTGAGTTTCATACGCTTAGTATTATATTCATTTGCAAAGCATTTTGAACTAACAGACAGTAAGTAAAATATAAAGGCTGCACATAGTCAAAAGGAAACTGTATGCACACACTATGTTCAGTTATCAAACAACAATACTACTAGAAAAACATAAAAATCAACGTCTAAATTAACAACAGTGCTATAAACACACAAAATTACTAACTTCTTTCTTTTACAATGCAGTGAAAACCACTCTCCTGAAAAGCAGGAGCATCTGAAGTACAAACAACAACTCATAGGAAACCTGCCCATTCCAAACAAAAATAAGTAAGTACAATACTACCATAATGTTCTAACTGTTACTCAAACACACTGTGGGTTTTATTCATGAAATTTGTGCACTGAAAAACAGGGATTTTTGCGCCATTCTGCCCACAAAATCCCCATTTGTTAAACAGGAATTTGCGGGCAGAATGACACACAAATCCCAATTTTTTAGCGCACAAATTCCATGAATCAGCCCCTAGAATGTTAATATTGCAGAACAAAGAACTGTTTTAATTCTATACCATTAGATTTAGTATTAGTGCTTCTCCTCACGACTAGCTTACTTTGAATTGTCATCTGAACCCCAGTATAGTAACACAAAAATACAAGAATAGCCTTCCAGACTAGTTGTGGCTGCCCATTGCACAATCACACACCTCAACATACATCCTTACCATCATACTCAGACACTCATGCACACAGCACACATACATTGCAGAACAGCCCAACCCATACCTTCTTGTTTTTCCAACAGACCCCAAAGAATGCCTACCAAAAAGCAAGTCTGTAGAAAGCAACGCAGAAGTAGAGCAAATCAAAATAAAAGTGTCCCAAATAAGCATCTATCTCTAGCAGAATTTGTAAAAAAAGTTCAAACAAAACGTCCAATACAGTCATTAAGCGAAACAAAACAAGCTTCCAGTACAGAAACATTGCTTCCTCTTTCAAAATGTAAAATAAAACAGAAAGTGATTAACAAGAATTCAGCTACCACTACTGCTAACAATGCTCCTATAAATCTTGATGTAGTGGCAAGTAACCATACCAAAAAAAGTACTTTACAAAAAATGTTCTACCATAGAGTCCTTCAGAATCTTATAAAAACAGGAGAGAAATCATGCACAACCCTTAAAACCTACCGTAGAAAATTAATCTTAGAAGCTCTCAGACAGTGCAATCCTTCTCAAAAGGAAGTTATTTATTTTAGTTTGAAACAGAATGAAACCACTAACAAAACTAAATACTAAACTACAAAAAAGACTTCTCAATAAACAGAATGTCAACAATAATAACTTCTTAAATATCTGTGGAAGTGAATGGAGTCACACCACGAGCACAGAACCATATTTCAAAGAAGAAGCATACAAACAAAAGCAAACAAACACAATTGCCATACATAGCAGTGGACGAGGGTATGAAAAACTTAATAATACCATAATGGAACAAGAAATGCTGCTTACAAAAATATCCCCAGAAAACTCAGTATCACCTCTCCATCTGACTGAACCAAAACATCCAGTGTACAAATGGCCGTGCATGTCAATATGTAACATTGACAAAAAATCTTTCAAATCTTAACGCCAGTTCCTCAATCAGTATGTGAAAGGCAAACACAAATTCAAAATGAAACTACTACAAAATATGGATACCTGTCCAGTGCGCAAATACACAGGACTACAAGGACATTCATTTGCTTGCATTTCAGGACCTATTTGCAAAAGCACCTTCCATCATATCAAACTGATATCAACACATCATTCAACTATAAGAAATCTAGTCCATAAACTGTACTATGCTAAAAGTCCTGCTTTAGCAATAGGCAATTTAAATAACAGTCTTCTATATGGTACAGCCAAAGACCTACTCGAAGAAATAGAGCATATTCAGAGAAAATATTTTGGAAGTGAAAGCCACTTACAAAATGCAATAGCTTTACTACAGACTAGGAACAATTGTACAAATGTCAACCTTCTACTACACACATCCAAAAAAGAAATACTAAAATTTAAAAAGTACATCCGCTGAAGTACCAAACCATGTGTGTGTGTTGCTGCAGAACTTTTCGCAGGAAATCGCAGAAAACAAATATGAAATAACTGACCCCTTAAAACTTTGCAGTTACTGCACTGCAAAACTTGACAACAACCAAACTCCTTCACTTGCTATCACAAATAACTTGTAATTATTTCCACTACCAAAACCCCTGCAACAACTCAATGTATATGAGAGCATCAAAATTGAAACAGTGCACCCATTTCAAGCAATAATACGCCTTCAACCAAAAACAGCAAAATTTCCTCATCTCTGAATTAGTGAAAGGCATTTGTGGCAAAGTAGTTTATTTACCATTAGATCTGAAAGAAAATGTACACACTCTGGGAGTGCAAAGTCCAATAGATCAATCTTTAATTGTCTTAGTAAATGGTGTACCTACAAAAGACAAACAAATTTGGCAACAACTCATGGACTTACATATAGTTAGACAAGCCTCGCAATATCTAAAAGACAATAATGAATACTACAAATAAATTAATATTGAAGAAAACCTGAGGGAAACCACTGAAATAATTCATGAGTCACCAGATACTGGTCAAGTTCAACTTCTAGATCCTGCTAAAGTATCCAATATTTTAGAACATTATACAATTCATCCATTACACTCTAAGGACACCATAGATGATGCACTAGAAACATACCAAATGCGTCAAAATAAAGGATCACCAATCAGCATATGGGAAAAAAAGTATATAAGCATGTGCCTTTCCTCTACTGTTTCCTACTGGGAAAGGAGGAAGGTACGATGATCGACCCACTCAGATAACAGCATCAGAATACTGCTCGTTACGAATGTATTCTGAAGATCCCAGATTTAGACAAAATGTGGAATACATATTCCACCTACTCTTTGAAAGTGAACTAGCAACTCTATGCTACTGAGTTGCACACACATTGAAATCAGGTACCCATTTTCAAAATATATCAGCTACGCAATTACTCCAAAAGGTGCAAGAAAAAGATGCGGTTCTACAATCAAGCATTACAAATCTGTTAGCAAACATGCGTGGTACAAAAGAATACTGGTTCCGAAGTCACGGAGATGTACGTTGTATGATAAGAAAACTTGGCCCACCCACTTGGTTTGTTACATTAAGTTGTGCAGAATATGCATGGGAAGGTTTACATGATTTCCTACACATATAAAACAAAAACAAAACAAACATAGATATACTAACACCTGGAGAACTCTGCTCTTTAGATCCTGTTAATGTTTCAAGATATTTCCATCATCGCTTCATTGCTATGCTACACTTTATTTGTAATAAAATTGCTCCTCCTCTCAGAGAAGTGCAACACTTCTTTTGGAGAAAAGAATACCAAGCCAGAGGAGCACCACATATCCACATGCTTTTATGGATTAAAGATGCCCCTAAATTTGGTCAAGACAGTGATGCCATTGTTTTACAGTTTATCGAAAAATATGTCACTTGTGAAATTCCTTCACAAATAACAAATAGTGACCTTCATGCACACATTTTACAATTTCAAAGACACACATGTGGTAAATATTGCCGTTGCAAATACAAAAACAAAGGGAAATACTACACCAAATGCCACTTTGGTTTCCCTAGACCAGTTACAGCAACAGGTCTAGTAAACAACTTCATGTCTTCAGTTAGACATAGGCCCTCATTACGACCCTGGCGGATTTTTTCCGCCATCGGCGGACTTTTCCGCCATGGCGCAAAGTCCCTTTACGCCATGGCGGATGGCGGACTTACCGCCCCATTCCGAGGTCGGCGGGGCGGTAAGTCCCCATTGACCCATTTACCCTTCCCCATTCCCATTTCGGCCCCATAGGGCTCAATGGGAGTGGGGAAGGTGTTAATTACGCCACCGTACACTACGGTGGCGTAATTAACACCGAGGTCCCATAGCGCCATGGATTTTTACGCCCGCAAAAAGCGGGCGGAAAAATGACCATGGCGCTATGGGAACTCGTAGTTGGCGGTAAGGGGTTGGCGCAGCTAACGCTGGCGCAAACCCCTTAGCGCCAGGGTCCTAATGAGGGCCATAGTGTTAAAGGTAAATCACCTAAGAACACAAATTACATAAAAAGAACAGAAGAAGAAAAATATATCAATGATTACAATGCAATCATTGCCCTCTTATGAAATTCAAACATAGGTGTGCAGTACATTGCAGACAATTCCACTGCAGTTGCATGATATGTTAAAGCCTACTTAACCAAAGCAGAACAAACAGAGCTTCAAGACCTCTGGGATGTCCTCATCGGACAAAACACTGTCTCAGAAATTGTACAGTTTAGGCATACAAATCCTCTCTCATAGAGAATGTGGCATCTATGAAGCTGCAGACCGTTTAACCGGTACTGCTTTGTATGAAAAATCTGAAAATGTAGTATGGCTAAGTCTTGATCCTGCTAAATCTAGAAAAAAGAGTTCTCAAATACAAATGACATAGAAATAATAGCCAAAAATGATCCCAGCAGCCTAGACATTTTAAACACACATACTACCCAAACAGGAGTTTGGAAACCATGTGTCTATACCACAAAGCCCAAAACTTCACATACAAAAATAATATAAAATCAGATGAAAACAAAGGTAGATACAGAGTGACAAATTGTGAAGGCAGCTTAGTGAAACTTACCAAACAAAGCTTAATAAATCATATCAAATTGTCATTAAAAACTCCTCAACATAAAGAACTATGTTACATGTCCCTGCTACAACCTTTCAAACCAACCATGGAGAAAAGAAGAAGAGTTACTAGATATCTATGACTCCTATGAAGACGCTTTCACAGCAAATGAAAGCACTATAACAGATGTAAACTCTACACAGTACAAAACAATGTTGCACAATGAACAGCAACGCGAAGAAAAACTCCAAGCCAAACTAGATAAGGACACTCCTGACAGTAGTCAACCTCTGTAGCAACAAGCTAAGAACCACTGGGACAGACACTAATAGCAAATGAGGTAGAATTAGCTATGACAGAAGTAGAAAACACCATGTCTCATTATGAAGAACATACAGAAGACTTCACTGTACTGAAATCCAAACTGAACAATTAGAAGTGTAGCATTTTCCAAGAAGTAACAAAAGAAATTGAACTTGGTGTACAACATGAAAATAAAAAGTGTACCTGCCAAAACTACAAACCTATACTGCTATACGTCAGTGGTCAAACTGGTTCAGGAAAAACATTCTTAATCAAAATCATCAGCAAGTTCCTTCAACAATTGTCAAACAACAAACTGTCAGCTGTTGTAACTGCCCCCACAGGTTTAGCTGCCTACAACATAGGCAGTGTCACTTTACACCGATTACTACTCCTTCCAGTAGAACACCAAAACAAATTAGATTATTACAAACTTTCTACAGAAGATTCAATGGAACTATGCAGAGTTTTGAAACAAATGAAAATGCTACTAATAGATGAAGTGAGCATGGTATCCTAACCTAATGTTGGCTTTGATTCACCTCAGATTACAAGAAGTACTCAAAACAGACTACGAAGAGCTCTTTGGAGGAAAACACATTATTTTTTTCGGAGATCTTCTTCAATTGACACCAGTGAAAGGTGAACCTATTTTTAAAACCTTAGGGCACAAACTCTGCCGTAAAACTGTTGGCAGCATAGGAAATGTCAACCTTTGGCAACATTCCCAATACAGAGAATTAACAGAAAACATGCGCTAGTCTGCAGACGTCACATACGCCAACATTTTAAAAAGTATTAGAGTTGGTGTACTATCTCAAGAAGCACAATCAATATTAAAAACCTGACACATCCATGCACTCTATGGCCATAACTCATGTGCTACTGATGTCATGGAAAAATTAGCATACAAAAATGTCAATTGTATGTCCTTGATGCCAACTCTTGCAAGCTGTTCAAAATGCAATGAAACAATGTTGAAAAAAGAAATGCAACCAATAATTGAAATTTGCTCCACAGACAAACTGGACGTATATGGTATGACACTACCCATGTGTCAACAAGCCGCAACAAGACTAATTACCTTAGAAAACTCTATCTCCAACACAGCTGGTTTGGAAAAAATATTAAAATTATTTTTAAACTGTAGAATAATGCTTAAACGTAACCTTGACGTTGAGCAAGGACTAGTTAATGGAGCACTTGGTACAGTTGTTGGCTTTTGAACATACCCATGTGACAACAACATTCAGTTTGTCAATATTCTATTTGACAAACTATGAGAAGTTAAAAGGATAGGATGCTCAACAGCCCGATTCCTTCTTTTCAAAGACATGTATGTACGCAGAGAACAATTTTCTCTAACTCTAGCATACACAGTCACCATTCACAAATCACAAAGTCTTACTCTAGATAAAGCATTGATAGATATTGGGAACACAGTCTTTAAAGAAGCCATGAGCTATGTAGCAGTATCCCGCTTACGTACACTTGACAGTCTAATTCTAATCAACTTTGATGCAAGTAAAGTAAATGCTGATATTCCTTGCATTCTAGAATACAATAGACTACGTTCACTGTACACCCCCATCTAAAAACCTATCCTGTTCCACAAGAAGCAAAACGTTGTAAAAGAAAACGACTTCAAACAGAAATGATACAGGATCTCAATGCAAATCCTCCAAAGAGAAGAGAGTAAAAGAAGCTAATACTTCATCAATTACTACAACCAAAGAAGAATCTACTGCTCAAACTAACTCAGGCACTTCTTCAAAGAAGCAGCACACACTCCGAAAAAATGACTTGGACACAGAACTATCAGGTCCATTCAAATTTTCAAAAATAACTGGTGTAAATTGCTACGCAAATGTAGCAATAAATATTCTATTCCAATTGCCACCAATTATGGAAACATTTACTTACACAATACAGACCAATTGTGTTTGCAAATGTTAGTCCTTCATAGAAATGCAACCAACAATCTTACAATGTTCATGGAATAAGATGTCATCCGCTGCCGCCGCGATTGGCGGATTCTTCCGTGTTGGGGTTGGCGGCACATAGGTAGAGTGTTTTAGTCCCCTCTCTGTGTTCATGGACGCAGCTTCATTCTGACGAGCGCGGTGCCCGCCGGGACTATATATTCCTCCTCCTCCTTGGCGGACACTGCATTGCAACCCTCTCGGATGTTTCCTGTTTCCGGGTTCCCTTGCTCCTGACTACTGATGCTCCACTCCGGGTCTGTCAGTGGTGTTCCTTGTCTTTCTGGTTTCGCTTTACTTGCAAAGCTTGCTTTGCCTTTCCTTCCGCTGCTCTCGGCGGTCTGCAGTATTTCGTATTTCTCACGGACCTCGTCCTCTCGGACACGGCGCCGCCCACTTACTCTCTCTCCCTAGTTTTGTTCTCCTTTCCTTTCTACTTGTTTACCGGACCTCCGGTCCTACTTACTTTCCTCATACTTATCTGGCTGTGCTCTCCTGTGTCCTGCACGGGTCAGCGGATTGTACCACACCTTCACCGGTGAGGTTTCCCCTGCTTCCTGCACAGTCAGCTGGTCTTCCTTTCTGCTCCTCTGGAATTTCTGATCTGCAAAGACTCTCCCGCTTCATCTGCTACATCGCCCCCCAGTCTGCAGTGCAATCTTGTCAGCGGTATTAAGGAAGAGTCTACACGCCACAAAGGTTTTTTTTTCCCTATTTGGGTTTTTCCCTTATTCCGGCTTGATTCGGGAAGGGGACTCACAGGGCTGCTGTCTACCAGCAGTCCCTGTGGCTTCCTTCCGTGACAAGCACGTCTACCTAAGAAAGGAGAGAGACTACCTGACCCGGCGGCACCTGCCATACACAGACAACGACTCCAGCAGTTCAGGTGCGGAGAGTGTGAAAGAAGGGGAAGAAGAAGGAATCAGGGTGCTGAAACCATCACATAAGACAAGAATTGGACTACTGTGCTGGAATGGTCAAATTCACTATAAACTCACAAGAAGATCCACAAGAATTTCTAATGTACTACAAGTACTGGAAAACTAAAACATACCTATAAATGAAATCTTTCAGATTTCATACATGTGGAAACATACATGCATTCTCTGCAACCATGTGGCACAGGAACAAATCCCCAATGAACGCTTTGTGTATGTATCAATACCTAACTGTGAATCTATTCCATTTCAGCAACTTGTACAAAATACAAACCATGGCAGATTATGTACTACCTGCAATTTAGATAATTGATCCACCTTACAAATACAAACACATTTTAAATACATAATACTAATGCTTTTACGTTACAATGCAGATGGTACCCAAAACAACTGCAAGCTGACTGGATTCACACATGGTCAAGTATCACTTGGTAAGAAAACCTTCACAACAATAGGTAACATCTACCACGCAGGAGCCACAGCCAATGCAGGTCACTACACTGCATTTATAAAAAAGAATTGAGGATGGTTCGAATGTAATAATAGTACCATTACTCTAAAGCAGAGATTACCAGCAAATCTTATAAACACATATTTAATATTCTTAAAACCTAAATGTAATAACTAATCTGTGCATACACATTAACAAAACTTCAATTAGAAAACTATAAACAGTTAGAATACGCAAACAAAAATCTGCAACAACCCAACAGATAGATGAATAACTTGAAAATATAAATAAACAACTATAACCAGTTAGAATATGCGAACAGGTATCTAACTGCCCCAAAGAATCTGCAACAAGCCAAAAGATAGAACATTAGCATCAAATTATAAGTAAACAATTAGAATAAACCAACAAGTATCAAACAGCCCCAAAAATCTGCAACAAGCCAACATTAGCCAGAAACAACAAAGAAACACTGAACACAAAGAAAGAAATATATTGTACCATAACAAAAAAGTTTTTTTTTTAATCCAGCATGGATTTTCTTTTCCCACAGACCCAATGAGTTAATAAACAAACACAGAAACTGAGCAAATGGCACAGTACACTGGTTTGTAAACTACTAAATATGATGGTTGAAATAATGCAAACATGTCTATTATGCAATGCAATACCTCATTATGAACTACCTACACTAACATGCAATCTTTTCTTTTATCACAGAAATTGAAAAAGAATATCTGCTCCAGTCATGAAAAAAATATATCCAATCACAAAAAATCAAACAGTAAGTATATAATAATTCAACTCACAAATACTGCAGCATAACACAACCATTGAAGCAATCATCTAACCATACACCACAATCCAAAATGTTTGCTTCCATGGATATGTTATACTGCAGTGCTTGTTACCAAACTCTACAATCTTAATTGCATGACTTAGCCAAAACTTCACATACAAACTATACAAACTATACAAATCAAACTTTAGATTTGTGGATATTTGATGGATGTTTGATTCTATGGGTGTGTTCTGCTGCCGCCATGCACCCAAGACTCTAGGCCCTGGCCACAACCACCGCAGCATAACCTACCCATGGAATCAAACATTTTAACTGTGCTGTATGGGCTACTCGTACAGGATATTAATAAGAATCAATGCTGTACTAACAACCCAAAACCAATATCATACTAAAGTAAAATAGCCAGAAGTGCATTTTTTATGACCGCGACAGTCGCGGTAACTGTGGACATGACAAACACATCAGGGGCACCTGCCACCTAAACAAATACAACATTTGACCCATCTCTTACTCCCCCACCCTCCCCAAGTACTCTCACACACAAACACATTACCTAAAGTTGTATTTTTCCCCCTTTCGTCACCGTGCTGTCCGCTACTCCTGCAGCAAATTTGGTGCAAATCCGTCCAGCGGTTTGAGCTGGAGGCCTGGGCAAGGTTTTTTCCCCATTCGCTCTATGGGAAAAAAAATTAATTTTGGAACACACCTTATAACTTTGCCCCCCCTGCACCAAACCTCACTAAAGGTTGCAAAATAATTCAGAGTGGGCCATATACTTTTTTTTGCAAAGTTTGGTGAGGATTCGTCCAGGGAGAGCGAAGTTATAAGCCACCTAAAAAGTTCTCTTCCTATGGGATTAGCAACTTAACCATAACTACACGGCCACTACCGTGGGCCGTGTAATTATATATATAAAACTGCACCGACTTGGTATCATTTGACCACCATTGTGCTCTAGCGGCTACTGACTTTTTGCAACAAGGCTATACCAAAAGAACCATCGAAATGGCCTACACCAAAGCCCGTGGAATCTGTAGGGATAAACTATTGTATGGCGCTAAATCTGATAAGACTACAACTGATGATGAACCCAGACTCATTGTCTCTTTTGATAATGCTTCCAATAATGTTCATAGGATCATCGAACGGCATTGGCGTGTCCTGATCTTAGACAAAGATCTATGCCCCTTACTGTCTAAACGTCACACTATTACGTACAAAAGAGCCCCATGACTCAGAGATAAGCTAGTTTCCAGCTTTCTGTCACCCATTGATACAAGTCCTTCCCTCTCCAATTGGTTGGCGGTCTCCCCCATTGGTTTTACGAAATGTACCAAATGCAAAGCCTGTGCCCATGCCACTCCTTGCAAATCTTTTTTACATCCAGTCACCAAATGTAATCAAATCATTAATTACTCAATCAATTGTGACACTGGAACATGAGAATGACTCAAATTTGCTTACGTTTTTTGCAGTGGCACACATTCCTATTCATGCCAGGGGTGGAGACCGTGTTTTAAAGTTAAGACAATTGGTAACTCGATTTATCCTGGACTTTGATACTAAGTTTCCTAATGGAAATAATCTCGATGAGGAGCTCTACACGTTTCTGGGCACCTAAGACTGGTTGATCTGTCCCATCCCTGTTATGCTCTTTCCTGCTTGGCAATATCTTGATCTCCTTTTGTTTTAGGTGTTCTCCGTTGGCATTCTTCTCTATATGTTTTATCCTTGGCCTGTATTGGATTATTTTACACCTTATTCAATTGGTATTTTTGTCTTTTAGCTTTAGACTTATTCTTGTCTAATTTTTCAGCTGTTGCAGCACGTCTTTATGGGACCTGAGCTCTTTATTGTTTTTTCTGATCATTTTTTGTGCAGTCCTTTTGCCTTTCTAAATTCTTTCTATTCCACCTTCTTTTCTATGCTGTTACACAGTTGCTCCCTTTTGATTTGTACACTTGTACTCACAATCGTTGCCATTTCCCCCTCTATATTTGTTATCTTTTACTTCCCCTGTCTATGTTAGAATTATGACCTGTTATTCTTTATATCCCCCCCCCTTTTTTGTTGGCTAGCCATGGACCATGTGATTCTATATAGGTCAATGCTACCATTCTGGCTTTGCAGGTTTGCACATTCCGAGGTTGCTTTATACTTTTTTTTATAATGGCGATACTCTGCAATTCTGCTCCCATAGACTTAGACATTCTGGCCCGGTACATTTGCACATTATTATGCTGCTATGCAATTGCACTTTATTAAATTTTTTATTGCGGCCAGAATATTGTATCATGCTGTTTTATAGATCTATATATTGCAACCTTGTTCTCACACATTTGTGCTCTATTATGCTGCTACTATTGCCTGTACTTGCACTTTATTCAATTTGTCAGAATGTTGTATTTTGCATTTTTTGCATATGTTGATATTGTCACTTTGGTCGTGCATTTTTGCACATTACTTTGCTGCTACAATCGCTTGCACTTTATTTCATCCTCTTGGTATTAGAAAGCCTTTACCATGTCTAGCCATGACTTACATATTTATAATGTTTTCTTTGTAATATGGGGTTACGATATGGCATGGGTCCATTCTCATAGATGGGTTCCGTTTGCTTTTTCAATTGTTGGGGTTAATTTCATTCATTCAATTGTGTACATATTATGTTCTGCAAATTCTTTTTTAATATTGCAAATCACATCGGTGGAATTATGAAACCATGGGCCGGGGTGCCATGGAATGGGTGCTTTGGTCAATATGTCATGGACACTTTGGGGGTAATTCATAGAATTCAGCGCACAAGTGGCGAATCCCTGCGCCAGCCGCGTGTGCCAAAACCCATTTCCGCGCACAGCGTATTCATGGATTCCAGCCACCAAAACCAGCCGTGGCGCACAGTGGCGCAGCGACCTTGCAGCAGCGCCAGTTACGCCCCCAAGAACGCCTTCCGCGCAGGGAAAAGCCATCAAAATCCCCAATCCAGCGCAAAGGGCTGCGCTAACCCTGTACCAGCACGGCAAGCGGGCTACGTGTATTTCAGGGGTTCACGTGAAGTTTCGCACGCGATCGGGCCTGGGGGAGCGGGCTACGTGTATTTCAGGGGTTCGCGTGAAGTTTCTCACGCGATCGGGCCTGGGGGAGCGGGCTACGTGTATTACAGGGGTTCGCGTGAAGTTTCTCACGCGATCGGGCCTGGGCGCGTGTATTTCAGGGGTGCGCGGGAAGTTCCACACGCGATTGGCCTGGGCGCGTGTATTCCAGGGGTGCGCGGGAAGTTCCACACGCGATTGGGCTGCGTGCGGGTATTAGGGGTGCGTGCAAAGTTTCACACGCGATTGGGCTGCGTGCGGGTATTAGGGGTACGCGCAAAGTTGTACACGCGATTGGGCTGCGTGCGGGTATTAAAGGGGTGCGCGCAAAGTTTTACACGCGAATGGGCTGCGTGCGGGTATTACAGGGGTGCGCACGAAGTTTCACACGCGATTTCAGCAGTGTACGTGTATTTCAGGGGTGCCGGGGAGTCCTACATGTGATTTGCCAGTGTGGGTCCTCCCAGGTGTTCCCTGTACACCCTCCACGGCCCCTGCAGGCAGCCCTCACCACAGGGGACTACCCTGCATCCCTGGTCATGTCCCGCAGGCAGCCCACCCAACATGGGCATGCCCCCCAGCAAAGGCACATGTCTCCTTGCACCAATGATCACCAACTCATGTCCCCTTGCACCCCCACCCCCAGCATTGCGGGGCACCTGCCAGCAGGCCCCCACCCATGTCTCCCACCACCCCCACCCCCCAGTCACCAGGGGCAGCCTCCACCAGGCCCCCACCCATGTCTCCCACCACCCCCACCCCCCAGCAGTGCAGGGGCACCCACCACCAGGCCCCCACCCATGTCTCCCAGCACCCCCACCCCCCCAGTCACCAGGGGCAGCCTCCACCAGGCCCCCACCCATGTCTCCCACCACCCCCACCCCCCAGCAGTGCAGGGGCACCCACCACCAGGCCCCCACCCATGTCTCCCACCACCCCCACCCCCCCAGTCACCAGGGGCAGCCTCCACCAGGCCCCCACCCATGTCTCCCACCACCCCCACCCCCCAGCAGTGCAGGGGCACCCACCACCAGGCCCCCACCCATGTCTCCCACCACCCCCACCCCCCAGTCACCAGGGGCAGCCTCCACCAGGCCCCCACCCATGTCTCCCACCACCCCCACCCCCCAGTCACCAGGGGCAGCCTCCACCAGGCCCCCACCCATGTCTCCCACCACCCCCACCCCCCAGCAGTGCAGGGGCACCCACCACCAGGCCCCCACCCATGTCTCCCAGCGCCCCCACCCCCCCAGTCACCAGGGGCAGCCTCCACCAGGCCCCCACCCATGTCTCCCACCACCCCCACCCCCCAGCAGTGCAGGGGCACCCACCACCAGGCCCCCACCCATGTCTCCCACCACCCCCACCCCCCCAGTCACCAGGGGCAGCCTCCACCAGGCCCCCACCCATGTCTCCCACCACCCCACCCCCCAGCAGTGCAGGGGCACCCACCACCAGGCCCCCACCCATGTCTCCCACCACCCCCACCCCGCCAGTCACCAGGGGCAGCCTCCACCAGGCCCCCACCCATGTCTCCCACCACCCCCACCCCCCAGCAGTGCAGGGGCACCCACCACCAGGCCCCCACCCACGTCTCCCACCACCCCCACCCCCCCAGTCACCAGGGGCAGCCTCCACCAGGCCCCCACCCATGTCTCCCACCACCCCCACCCCCCAGCAGTGCAGGGGCACCCACCACCAGGCCCCCACCCATGTCTCCCACCACCCCCACCCCCCCAGTCACCAGGGGCAGCCTCCACCAGGCCCCCACCCATGTCTCCCACCACCCCCACCCCCCCAGTCACCAGGGGCAGCCTCCACCAGGCCCCCACCCATGTCTCCCACCACCCCCACCCCCCAGCAGTGCAGGGGCACCCACCACCAGGCCCCCACCCATGTCTCCCACCACCCCCACCCCCCCAGTCACCAGGGGCAGCCTCCACCAGGCCCCCACCCATGTCTCCCAGCACCCCCACCCCACAGCAGTGCAGGGGCACCCACCACCAGGCCCCCACCCATGTCTCCCACCACCCCCACCCCCCCAGTCACCAGGGGCAGCCTCCACCAGGCCCCCACCCATGTCTCCCAGCACCCCCAACCCCCAGCAGTGCAGGGGCACCCACCACCAGGCCCCCACCCATGTCTCCCACCACCCCCACCCCCCCAGTCACCAGGGGCAGCCTTCACCAGGCCCCCACCCATGTCTCCCACCACCCCCACCCCCCCAGTCACCAGGGGCAGCCTCCACCAGGCCCCCACCCATGTCTCCCACCACCCCCACCCCCCAGCAGTGCAGGGGCACCCACCACCAGGCCCCCACCCATGTCTCCCACCACCCCCACCCCCCAGCACTGTGGGGCACCTGCCAGCAGGCCCCCACCCATTTCCAACTCATGTCTCCCACCACCCCCACCCCCCAGCACTGTGGGGCACCTTCCAGCAGGCCCCCACCCATGTCCAACTCATTTCTCCCACCACCCCCACCCCCCAGCACTGTGGGGCACCTGCCAGCAGGCCCCCACCTATGTCCAACTCATGTCTCCCACCACCCCCACCCCCCAGCACTGTGGGGAACCTGCCAGCAGGCCCCCACCCATTTTCAACTCATGTCTTCCACCACCCCCACCCCCCCAGTCACCAGGGGCAGCCTCCACCAGGCCCCCACCCATGTCTCCCACCACCCCCACCCCCCCAGTCACCAGGGGCAGCCTCCACCAGGCCCCCACCCATGTCTCCCACCACCCCCACCCCCCAGCAGTGCAGGGGCACCCACCACCAGGCCCCCACCCATGTCTCCCACCACCCCCACCCCCCAGCACTGTGGGGCACCTGCCAGCAGGCCCCCACCCATTTCCAACTCATGTCTCCCACCACCCCCCCAGCACTGTGGGGCACCTGCCAGCAGGCCCCCACCCATGTCCAACCCATGTCTCCCACCACCCCCACCCCCCAGCACTGTGGGGCACCTGCCAGCAGGCCCCCACCCATGTCCAACTCATGTCTCCCACCACCCCCACCACCCAGCACTGTGGGGCACCTGCCAGCAGGCCCCCACCCATTTCCAACTCATGTCTCCCACCACCCCCACCCCCCAGCACTGTGGGGCACCTGCCAGCAGGCCCCCACCCATGTCCAACTCATGTCTCCCACCACCCCCACCCCCCAGCACTGTGGGGCACCTGCCAGCAGGCCCCCACCCATGCCCAACTCATGTCTCCCACAACCCCCACCCCCCAGCACTGTGGGGCACCTGCCAGCAGGCCCCCACTCATGTCCCACTCATGTCCCCTTGCACCCCCACCCCCCAGCACTGTGGGGCACCTGCCAGCAGGCCCCCACTCATGTCCCACTCATGTCCCCTTGCACCCCCACCCCCCAGCACTGTGGGGCACCTGCCAGCAGGCCCCCACCTATTTCCAACTCATGTCTCCCACCACCCCCACCCCCCAGCACTGTGGGGCACCTGCCAGCAGGCCCCCACCCATGTCCAACTCATGTCTCCCAGCACCCCCACCCTCCAGCAGTGCAGGGGCCCCCACCACCAGGCCCCCACCCATGTCTCCCACCACCCCCACCCCCCCAGTCACCAGGGGCAGCCTCCACCAGGCCCCCACCCATGTCTCCCACCACCCCCACCCCCCCAGTCACCAGGGGCAGCCTCCACCAGGCCCCCACCCATGTCTCCCACCACCCCCACCCCCCAGCAGTGCAGGGGCACCCACCACCAGGCCCCCACCCATGTCACCCACACCCCCACCCCCCAGCACTGTGGGGCACCTGCCAGCAGGCCCCCACCCATTTCCAACTCATGTCTCCCACCACCCCCACCCCCCAGCACTGTGGGGCACCTGCCAGCAGGCCCCCACCCATGTCCAACTCATGTCTCCCACCACCCCCACCCCCCAGCACTGTGGGGCACCTGCCAGCAGGCCCCCACCCATGTCCAACTCATGTCTCCCACCACCCCCACCCCCCAGCACTGTGGGGCACCTGCCAGCAGGCCCCCACCCATTTCCAACTCATGTCTCCCACCACCCCCACCCCCCAGCACTGTGGGACACCTGCCAGCAGGCCCCCACCCATGTCCAACTCATGTCTCCCACCACCCCCACCCCCCAGCACTGTGGGGCACCTGCCAGCAGGCCCCCACCCATGTCCAACTCATGTCTCCCACCACCCCCACCCCCCAGCACTGTGGGGCACCTGCCAGCAGGCCCCCACTCATGTCCCCTTGCACCCCCACCCCCCAGCACTGTGGGGCACCTGCCAGCAGGCCCCCACTCATGTCCCACTCATGTCCCTTGCACCCCCACCCCCCAGCACTGTGGGGCACCTGCCAGCAGGCCCCCAACCATGTCCCCCTGCCCCCAGGTCCTGACGATACACAATCATGGCAGTAATGGGCAGCATACCCAGCAGAAACACCCAGCCAAGGATTGCATCCACCCACATAGCAAATGCAATTACATGATACAACCCCAATGGCAAGTATGTAAATGAACACATGTCCGTCACACACACATACACAATGGGTGCAAGTGAATGTCAAAACCCATATCATGACATGCATGAAACCAATGAGAAAATACCACAAAAGAAAGTTATAAAAACATGTATTCTCGAAGAAAATGAAGTAAACTAATAAAACATATAACAATGGGGATAACAAAATAAATTGTCCATGTCCGATAAGTAATGTAAAAAAACAAAAAACAAAGGAATCCAAAAACTAATGTTGTCCAAAGCAAAATCATGGTGAAACAAAATAAGGAAAAACCATTGCCTCATGGTGAACACAAATATGAATCAAAAAAATGTATTTTAAAAAATCCAACTATACACAAGAATATTCCAGGGTCCATGAGCCCAACACTATAAATGAAACCTACTACTACCTAATAAAAAAACTATATACAGAAAAGTGGCCATTGTCCGAGCGGTCCAAAAAAATCTCAAAAAATAAAGGAAACCTAACACTAACTAACTAAAGAACTATATACAATGGCAGCGGGCAAGGCCTGCGGCTCACTCTGTGATGTTGCCGGCCAGGGCATCATCGAACTCCATGTCGATGTCCTGGAGGCGGGACTCTGTCCTGGCCCCGAGGTCTCGCAGGGATAACCCCATGTTCACCTCAAACTCCCTGCGAGCTTCCTCGAGGCACTCAGCCCGCCTCAACGCCCGACGCATGGAGAACTCCGCCCTGACCATGGTGAGCCGCTCCTCTTCCGCCCGCTGCCGCTCCGCACCTATCCGCTGGACCAACTGCTCCCACACGGAAGACACTACCATCCCACGGTTCTCCTGCCCTCCGGCCGATGCCTGCCCCTCTGATCTTGATGGCCCCGAGCCATGATGCCTCCCACGTCGAGCCTGCTGCTGCCTCCGACGCCACTGCCTCTGCCAGCACGACGGCATCCAGGATGATGGAAACCACCGACGCCGTCGTGCACGTGCCCTGCCCGATGATGCCGTCACATCCTCCATCTGCTGGGGTCCAGTTGCTGTGTTGTCCACCCCTGCTGGACCTCTGACTCCCGACTGTGGCAGGGATGGGATCCCCACCGAGCTGGCTGCATTGGTCAGGGCAGGTCCACAGGGGGCCCTGGTGGCATCTGGGCCGGAAGACGGCAAGGAGAACGACTGGCGTATAGTCTCCACAGAAGAGGAGAGGGCCGCCAGATTGGCCGACACATGCAGGAAACCCCCGAACATGGCCGATCCCAATTGGGCCACGTCGGCACGGTGCTCTTCGTGATGACGTGCGTGCTCCTCCTGGGAAGCACGCACGGCATCACGAATCACAGCCGTGCCCATCGCGACCCCAATCAGGACCTTCTCCACACGGCCAGGGGTCCCCTCGTCCGCAGGTGGAGGGGAGTCAGATGACATGGACATCCCCTCTACCTGCGGACGGGCCTGGGACGGGGCATCCCTGCTGGTGCAAGGTGGTGCACCCACAGGTTCAGGGACAGCGACATGCACAGGCCCCTCCACGGTGACCTGTGCTGCCTCCTGCCCCTGCCCCTGGACTACACCACTTCCACCAGCAAGGATGCCCCCACCAGGCCCCATGTGCGCCTCAGTGGCGGCCTCCTCTGTGGAAACCACCAACCTGGATGGCTCCTCGCCGTCTACCGCCGTAGCAGGCCCCTGCCGGGGCTCACCCACCCCTTCCGCTGCAGCCCTGGGGGCATCCCCGCCGCCTTGCTCCACAGCGCCGTCTCCGCCCTCTCCTTCACCAGCCGCTACGTAGAGGGAGACATAGAACACAAGCATCAGGGTACTGTACAATGGACCCCTAGACAGGAAGCAATAGCAGATGAGTGCCACTGTCAAAGTACACTTCCATCATGTCACACCACAACACATGTGTCAGTCCAGGCAAAACACACACAGTGACAGTCATGGTGCGTGCCATGGACATTTCAATGCATGTCCAATGGACTCTCGAATCATACAATGTAATGGGACTCACATGCATCATGGGTCATGCCTATCACATGCACACACTTCACCTCAGTCACATCCATCTGGCCCCGTACACCCCAATCACAGTGCATACAAGGATGACTAGGCTGCATCAGTGAATCTGTACATTGTCAACAGACATGTGTCATGCATCCATGGCACTCACAAGTCACAGACACGCAAGTCAGGCACACAGACATGGATACCACATATGTATCTGGCATCAGCACCCATCCCTCGCCCCCACCCATGTCCAGGAACAGAGACTGCCATGCTCTCATGTGTGCAATCTGCACAGGGCTCCCCATGTCGCATTCAAACACATACAACAACCGTGCGGTTCACACGTTACAGGTCGCACATGCATTCCCATTATGTCCCTGCACACATACATGCGTACATGGCCTATGTCACACATGCAGGCAAGTATCAGACAACCAGCACACTGCAACATGCCCTGTCTCACACAGCAATGCTTGGCCACTTACCGCTCAACTCCAGACGGGTCTCCCTCTCAAGGACCTGGGCGTGGAGCGCTGGGTGTGTGCGTTCCAGGACCCTCAACTGGATGGAACTCATGCGGCCCCGGCCCCCCTCCACGAGGCGCCGGGCCTTCATGAGGGTCCTGGACCTCAAGTCCTCCGAGCGCTTCTTGACCTTCTGGATGGTGCGGGTTGCCACCCCCTCCGCGTTGATGGCAACCACACAGTCGGCCCAGATCCTCTCCCGTCCTTCCCTGTTGGCGCGGGACGATCCGAAGAGGGCATCATACTGCCCCAGGACTTGCTCCACCAGGACACCAACTTCGGTGGCAGTGAAGCTGGTGCCCCTCTGCCCCTCTGGCCGGGGGTTGCCACTGGTGCCAGATGTTGATGTGCCCGACATGGCAACCCCAGGGGCAGGAGTGGGTGGGCAACTGGGTCCTGGGGCTGGGCTGTGGAGCGATCTGTGACCACTGACAACCCCCGGCCAGAGAAGCAGAGGGGCACCAGCTTCAGTGCCACCGAAGTTGGTGTCCTGGTGGAGCAAGTCCTGGGGCAGTATGATGCCCTCTTCGGAAGTTCCCGCGCCGACAAGGAAGGACGGACTCGGATCTGGACTGACATCGTGACTGCCATCAACGCGGAGGGGGTGGCAGTCCGCGACTTACAACATGTCAGGAAGCGCTGGGAGGACTTCAGGTCCAGGACCCTGAACAAGGGCCGGCGCCTCTTGAAGGCAGCGGATGCCAAGGGGCGCCGGGGCCACTTGTCGGAAGAACAGATGAGGGTCCTGGAACGCATATCCCCAGCGCTCCACGTCCAGGTCCTAGAGAAGCAGACCCATCTGGAGTCGAGCGGTGAGTGTACATGCATCCTGATTGTGAGCAGTGCATGTGGTGATTATTCGGTAGTGTGCAGGTTGCACATCTGTTTGTATGGGGTCGAGTATGGGTGGGGGTGTACAGGGCCGAGGGGCTGACACATGCGAGGGCTGTGATGTGTGAGACATGGATGGTGCTTGTGTGTGTAGGCTTGCATGCCAAATGCAGTTGTGTGGGCACACATGTTTGGATGAATGTGTATGTGAGTAGACATGTCCGTGATGTCACGCATGTATGTTGTTTTCGGCTGCATGTATCAGCACTGTGTACATGTGCATGTGTGTGTATTTGACAAGGGTGCAACAGTGATGCCACATGGATGCATGTGACAGCGGTATGTGGAAGCCTGATTGGCAGATGTGACATGGATGGCCGTCTGAACAGTGCGACACTTGGCAGGGGTGTACACATGCATGCAAGTGTGGTGGTGTGTGTACATGTGTGGTGCACTTCCTGTGTTGCATGTGATGTCTGGCTCACCTTTGGCTGCTCATGCTGTTGTATTTGTATGGATGGTGGTGGCAGTTGCGATATGGCTGTGGTATGGCTCATGTGTGCGAGTTGTAATGACATGTGTGTTGGGGATTGTGAGGACCTGGTGGAGGCTGCACATGGTGGCTGGGGGTTGGGGGTGATAGGGGACATGAGTGGGGGCCTGGTGGGGGCTGGCCATGGTGGCTGGGGGGTGGGGGTGGTGGGAGACATGGGTGGGGGCCTGGTGGAGGCTGCCCCTGCACTGCTGGGGGGTGGGGGTGGTGGGTGACATGGGTGGGGGCCTGGTGGTGGGTGCCCCTGCACTGCTTGGGGTTGGGGGTGGTGTGAGGCATGGGTGTGGGCCTGGTGGATGCTGCCCCTGGTGGCTGGGGGGTGGGGGTGGTGGGAGACATGGGTGGGGCCTGCTGGCAGGTGCCCCACAGTGCTGGGGGGTGGGGGTGGTGGGGAACATGAGTTGGACATGGGTGGGGGCCTGCTGGCAGGTGCCCCACAGTGCTGGGGGGGGGAACATGAGTTGGACATGGGTGGGGGCCTGCTGGCAGGTGCCCCTGGTGACTGGGGGGTGGGGGTGGTGTGAGACATGGGTGGGGGCCTGGTGGAGGCTGCCCCTGGTGGCTGGGGGTGCAGGGGGACATGCGTTGGGGGGGGAGTAGTGCAAGTTGACATGTGGGTTGGCTGGTGTGCATGGGCATGGTGGGTGGGGTGCCTGCATGACATGCGCTGGGTAGGCCCCTGTGGTGTGAGCCACCTGCAGGGGCCGTGGAGGGTGTAGAGGGAACACCTGGGAGGACCCACACGTGCAATTCAAGTGTGCTGCTCCCCGCGCACCCCTGTAATACACGTACCCTGTTGATATCGCGCACACCTGTAATACACGTACCCTGATGGAATTGCGTGTGTAACTTCCCGCGCACCCCCGAAATACACAGACCCCGCTCAATCAAAATACACGTACTGCACTGAATCTGCAACTGGGCCATTCACCGTTCTCGGCCCAGCCACTCTCCCCTGCACTGCCTCCACGGCAACCCCTGCACTACGGGACTGTGTCTGTATCCATACAGCCCCCCTTCCCAGCACTTGTTTGCACTTACCTCGCACTTGCCACCAGCTGGCCCTTGTTATTTATCCTGTATGCTGTATGCTTATAACCCTGTACTGCACTTTCCCCTCTCCCTTTCCCCCATGCACTTTTCCCTTCCCCTCTACCCTTGCACTTGCGCGATCTGAATGACACCTGGTCTAGTAAGATCGTTGTCTGTCTCCCCTTGTTCCCCCCCCCTGCCTCGTCACGCCTTGAAACACTTGTGTATAGGTGCGTTACAAATGCCATATCATATATCATATATATCATATATATATATATATATATATATATATATATATATATATATCAATCGCGTGTGTCACTTCCCGCGCGCCCCCGAAATACGTGTAGCCCGCTCCCCCAGGCCCGATCGCGTGAGATAGTTCACGCGAACCCCTGAAATACACGTAGCCCGCTCCCCCAGGCCCGATCGCGTGAGAAAGTTCACGCGAACCCCTGAAATTCACGTAGCCCGCTCCCCCAGGCCCGATCGCGTGAAAAACTTCACGCGAACCCCTGTAATACACGTAGCCCGCTCCCCCAGGCCCGATCGCGTGAAAAAGTTCACGCGAACCCCTGAAATACACGTAGCCCGCTCCCCCAGGCCCGATCGCGTGAGAAAGTTCACGCGAACCCCTGAAATACACGTAGCCCGCTCCCCCAGGCCCGATCGCGTGAGAGAGTTCACGCGAACCCCTGAAATACACGTAGCCCGCTCCCCCAGGCCCGATCGCGTGAGAGAGTTCACGCGAACCCCTGAAATACACGTAGCCCTCTCCCCCAGGCCCGATCGCGTGAAAAACTTCACGCGAACCCCTATAATACACGTAGCCCGCTCCCCCAGGCCCGATCGCGTGAAAAAGTTCACGCGAACCCCTGAAATACACGTAGCCCGCTCCCCCAGGCCCGATCGCGTGAGAAAGTTTACGCGAACCCCTGAAATACACGTAGCCCGCTCCCCCAGGCCCGATCGCATGAAAAAGTTCACGCGAACCCCTGAAATACACGTAGCCCGCTCCCCCAGGCCTGATCGCGTGAGAAAGTTCACGCGAACCCCTGAAATACACGTAGCCCGCTCCCCCAGGCCCGATCGCGTGAGTAAGTTCACGCGAACCCCCGAAATACACGTGCCCCGCTCGCACAATTGCTGTATGTTGCCACTTTTGTAATGCGCAGGGACGCTACCGCCTGCCTTCATGTGGCGGACGTGTTTGGGCTTGTGCGTGTCTTTCGCTGTGCGTGGCTTTGCCCTATTCGATTCCATGAATACGTGTGGTTCGGGTGCGTGTGGGCATTCCGTCTGCTTCCCTGCAGTACATCCCCAGTTACGCCCTTGTTTTCGCGAGTTGTTCCCCATTCCGCGCATTACGCCTGTATTCCGCCCACTTTCTAGTGTATGCGCAGAGGTTGTGCGCTTTCACTGTGCGCGTTGCGCACGTCTTTCGGGATGTTGCAGTGACGTGTGCGCCATGCACTGGTTTGGCGCACATCCCGAGGAAGACACGCGCAGGGACTTCCATGAATCGCACGCGTGCGCGTGCGCCTCTTTTTTTCCGCTTGCGCCTGCTTGCGCCTGCTTGCGCGTAGATTTTCGGCGCACGTTTGTTTCATGAATCGGCCCCTTTGTCTCAAATGGTTTCCAGTGCCTTTTCTACCACTGCGCTCATTTATCTACATTGCCGGCTATTCATGCCTTTTCATTCCATCATGGCCGCCGCCCATTCCATCTTCCCAAGCACCCACTGAGTTCCATCGCAAATAGCAAAAGGACTGCATTTGTCCAACTACTAATGCGCCCAGGTCCTCTGTTTCTTCACGTGATCAAGCACTCAGTTGAGTGTGAAACGTGTTGTGTGTGGGTCGCGCTTACGGGCGTCCTGCCTCTGTTTTTTCTACTGCCTTGCAACCATATCTTTTATTGATGTCTTGTTTTGTATGACACATTAAATAACTTTCAGACCTACATTTTGCTGTGAGCTGTGCCTTTTGTCTCCATGACCATGGCCTTTTAATAAACTAAAAAGTGCGGTTAATTTTTCCTCTTTCTCTTTTCTCTCTCTCTCTCTATATATATATATATAACGTTTAGGACGACCATTGGAAGAAAATGGACGATGGCCCATGTTCAAGAATAAACCCAGCTATCTCAAAATGTTGCCTAGGATCGCAAATTGAAGAATTGATGAAGAAGCTGTTTTTATGTGCCGAACAAGGGAGTACATTGGCCTGAAGTCAAGGAGGCTATTTGAAAAGATGGGCACAAAGCACAGGGAGATGCGAATGAATAGACTACATGCATGAGACAGATTTCGACTAAAGATTAGGAGGGCAAGGACATTTGCTGATTGCCAAGTATTGAACAACCATGAAGGCAAAAGCCTATGTGAGGTGGAGTGAGCAAGGCTCTAAAGGCCAATGAGATATTAACAGTTATCTAATTCTATTAGTAGATATGTTCCCCTAACCCAATCGCTCCCGGTGTGAGGTTTGTGTGAAATGCCACGTAGGATGACTTCATGAATGATGTATGTAAAAGTATATAAACCCTGTGTAAGCAAACTTTAGTGTGAATATCGAGCATCTACTTTCATAGCTGTATATCTCTCTGCTTTCTTTCATTGAGATTAAAGCAGTATTTTATCATCTTCCTTTGGTCTGTCTGATTATTCGGTCTGTGATAATTACTGGTAATTCTATCAAGCACAGAGATGGCGCTTCAAGGTGCTAGAGCACATTTGGTAGCGATGAGGATGGTTCAGGTCTAACGACCTAGATCTAGGCCCAGATCCAGACCCCGGATAATCGTCGGCTCCTACCATTAGCCAGATGATCGGAGTGTAAATAATCACGTGATGAAGATCCTGTTTTGCATGTCCCCCTTTGATGAAATTCCCATCCTGTCCCCGCAGGCGCCCCGTGGACTGAAGGCAAACTGGTCCATTGTTGGAGAGTCGATGCCGAGGCACTCGAGCTGAATAGCGGATGTGAGGAGACCATCGAATATGGTAAAAAAGTAAAAGGGGGAGGGATTGTGTTGTGATGTTTTTATATATATATATATATATATGTATATATATATATATATATATATATATATATATATATATATATATATATATATATATATACTTACTTATGAAGAAATAGTGACTGGATTTTTTAGGGATTAGAGAGAAGAGAAGGATACCTCGATTTCACAGGCCCATTAGGGATGGAATGAATACATGCCATAACTCCATATAAGAATGTTAAGGGGTTTCTGAGGCATAAAAGCCAATAAGAAGGGCGTGTATTAAGCTCTGAGACGGAGCCAATAAGAGATGAGATACATATACTAAGGATAGTAAAGGAAGACATACGTAGGGGAATACATTGAAGAACATATGTCTGTGGCGTATAATATGTTTTTACAAAGATTTCTGCATGTTTAAACTGATAGATATAAAACAACAGTATAAATAAATAACAGCGATTTTGGTACACTTTTAAAAAAAAAAAGATTGACATCAATCAGAAGGTCAAAATCTGATGAAATTAGTATATAAATAAAGAAGAGACTAAAAAACAAAAATTATATACAAATAATTGATAGAAAGTGTAAACGAAGGAGCGCGAAGCGTAGTGATGAAAGTAAAAGAGTTTTCAAAATGTTTTGATTCAAAGATTATGAGCAGCGATTAACGGTGCTTGCTCAAAAGGATTAATACAATATATTTAATAAACCTACGAAGAAGAATAACAGACTGGGTAAGTATTGACAGTCTGAATTGACCATTCACCATGGAAGACACACCACCTTTACACCTATGCAGAACATTGTCGAGACCTACAGCCAAAATTAGAAAAACCATTGCGAATGGGTCAAGGGCAGAACTAATAAAGCATCTGTGTCATGGAATCGATATTATATGACAACAAATTTACATGCCACTCAGAAAGGAAAAAAAGTTGGAGAAAAGGTTGGCAGTTTTAGAACTCTGGGAAATGTATGAAAGTGAGAAAGAAGATCTAGTTGAGAGAGAGAGGATGCTTAATTAGAATAAAGGAGAAGCTCCTATTTTACTTCCTGAAAAGCAAGATTAAAAAGTTGACGAAAAGGGATTTTATTCTTTAAAGGAATTAAAGGCAGCAGTGGGCTGCATTAATCCAATATATCCAATATATGAGCCCCTGGTTTATAACATCGACGACACCTCGGAGGTGAGCGGGAATAGAGAACAATAAAGTCTATTAACACGCGATTAAAATGAACAGCGTGATGAGAGAAAAGAAAGGCAAGACAAACAAATAGAGATAGAGGAAAATGCAGAAAGACAGAAGGGAACAAAGGATACAGCTAAGGGCATGACAATAGTACAGAAGAAATGAATGGGAGGACAAATATTGCTCAATCTATATGATAAGGGCATTGATGGAGTACGGGAAAGAGAGGAAAGGGAGAAGCGAGAGAAAAGAGAGAAAGAGAAAGAAGAAGAGAGATTATACAAAGAAGAAAGGGACAAATAATGTAAGCGAAGGGAGGAATAAAAAAGGTGTGAGATAATAAAAGAGAAGGAGAGATTGGAAGAGGAGAAACAAAAAGACAGAGGCCCAAAGATTGAAAGTACATAGGTTGCAATGAAGGTAAGAAGAAGGGGAGTTAAGTGTATTAAGGAGAAGAAAAAAAATATGAACAGGAGTAGGGGATTAAGAGATCACAAAGTACAATATTTATGCTACAGAAGTATAGTGCCCATATGATATGATATGATAAGTAATTTATAACTCACCTGTACACAAGTGTTTCAAGGCGGAGCAAGACAAGGAAGCGGGGGAAGAGGGAGGACAAACCAACAATCTTACTAAGCCTTGTGTGATTCAGATCATGCAAGTGCAGATAGGAGGGAGGGGGAGAAGTGCCAGGGTGAGAGGGGGAGGGAAAAGTGCAGGTAACTCAATCAGTGCTGCCGGAGTTCAGAAAGACAGGGGACTGTAGGGTTGCAGATACAGACCCTTGAATGCTGGGAGAGCCCAGAGGCAGTGCAAGGGCATCTGGACATGCAGGAGCCTGACCCAAGTTTCAGTGGGTGGCCAGATGACCAGTGTGCGGAGCAGTCAGGGACATCAGCAAGGGAGAGGAAGAGAGAAAAGAAAGCGAAAGTGAAAATAAAGGTCTTGAGTTGCTTCTGGTACCGGAGGTGATTATGCTCAAGTTTGAGAGGGGCAGGAAGGCTGTGCCAGAGGGAGGCCACAGCTGAGCAAAGAGATCTACCCCCACTCGATGATTAGAGAAGTGTCTGACCCTCAGAGAGTTGGAGGTGGTTGAGCAGAGGGCTCGAGAAGGAAGATGCTTAGGAAGAGCAATTGGAGGTAGTGCAGTCCCAGGCCCCAAAAGCCTTGTGGATGATGCTAAGGGTCTTGAACTTGATCCTTGCAGCCACAGGGAGCCAGTGGAGAGATTTCAGAGCTGGAGAGATACGATCTCTGGGCTTGAGCCAAGGACAAGTCTTGCAGTCCTGTTCTGGATACATTGTAAAGGTCAAAGAGTAGAGACAGGCAGATTTAGAAAGAGGCTGTTGCAATAGTCTAGCCCAGAGAGGACCAGGGCTCTGGAGACATTGAGCTTCAGGGGTAAATGAGAAAAGGCATAAAACCTCAGAGGAGGTGCAGCTGATAGTGTGACTTCTTAGAGACGTCAGAGATGTGAGGAGAGAAGCAGAGCAGAGGGTGGAGTCGAAGATGACACTAAGATTCCTAGCCTCACAGGAAGGAGCAGGAAGAGGCCCCAGTGTGGGCAGCCTGAGAGCGGATAGGAGGGAGCAGGTGTCCCGTTGAGGAGGATCTCAGTTTTTCTGGCATTAAGGCAGAGATCATTAGTGGCACACCATTCCTGAATTGCGGCCAGACAGCATGGTAAGAGAGAAGGAGCAGAGGTGGCTGAGGGGAGCTTGAAGGAATGCTGGTTGTCATCCGCATAACACTGAAAGTTAGAGCAGAATGTAGCAATGCGATGGACAAGAGGTGCCAAGTAGTGGTTGAAAATCCCGGGAGAAAGATTAGACCCCTGGGGAACAGAAAGAGAAATAAGAGAGGAAAGGCCCAAGTTAGATCTGGGAGGGTCGGTCAGTGAGAAAGGAGGTGAACGAGGCCAGGGCCTGACCAGAGATACCCAGGTTGTCGTGGAGGCAATTGAACAGGATGGCATGGGTGACTGTGTCAAAAGCAGAGGACAGATCGGGGAAAGGACAGAATAAGGTTAGAGTCACGATTTGAGAGAAAGTCTTCACGAGTATTCAGGAGAGCAGTTTCGGTGCTTCTGGCATGAAGCCAGACTGGTGGTCGTGGAGACAACCAACAGATTCAGTATGCAGAATAAGCTGGAAGATGGCCAGCTTTTCCACGAGTTTTCCCAGGAAAGGAGTGATAGGGATCGGGTGATAGTTTGCTGGAGAGGAAGGATCGGCAGAGGGCTTCTTTAGGAGGGGGTGCACAAGGGAGGGAAGGTTCCAGTTGCAAAAGAGTGATTGTAGAAATTGGCCAAGGCTGGAGCAAAAATGTTGATGTGGTCCTTGATGGTTCTGGAGGAGCAGGAGAGAACCTGATTTGACGAGACTTTCATAGATCAGACTTGTCTAGAGACATTGTCAGGGGTGAACAGGGTTAAGGAGGAGAAAGGAGGAGGAGAAACGGCAGAATAGGGGACAGGGGTGGTAGAGGAGGAGGAAGAGGAGGTAGAGGAAGAGAGAGTGAACAGGAATGACTAGGTTTTAGTGGTGAAATGAGAAGCCAGAGGTGTGCAGAGAGCCTGAAAGGGAACAGGAGAGGTAGAGACTGGCCAGTTACTTGCAGATTTTGAAAATTTCAGCTGAGTTGTTAGAGACTGCAGAGATGCAGATTTGGATGTAGGCTCTCTGCCTTTGGAGCAGGCGGCCAGCCAGTTTTTCAGAGGATGCGCTTGATGCCCTCCACTTCCTCTCAGCCGCCCTACACTTGCGTTTAGGGGTGGTGAGGTCAGAATTGTACCAAGAGTTGCACTTGGATGTGGCCTTCAAACGGATCCTCATTACATGGCAAGGACGTCAAGAGTTTTAAGGATAGAGAGATGAATGTTAGACAGGGCTGTATCAGAGTGTGAGTCAGCCAAAGGTGTAGGTGGAGGAGAGAAAGTAGCGACAAAAGCCTCAACTGACACACACTTCATGGGCTGGATGACCGAGAAGGTGGGAGTGCAGTGCTGGGGTCAGCTTGACCTGAGGGTTAGAGAGAGAAAGGTGGAAGAAAAGAAGTAAATGGTCTCTCCAAGAGAGAGGAGTGATCAGAGGGTTGGAGAGGGGGAGGTCTGAAGAGATCAGAACATCCCTGGTGTGTCCTGCAGAGTGAGTGGGTCCAGAGGGAAGAATAGAGAGAGAGAGAGAGAGAGAAAGAGAGAGAGAGAGAGAGAGTCGCAGAGGTTGTGAAAGATCCCCAAAAAGTAGCATTCAGGTGGATGTTCACGTCTCCAAAGAGGAGAAGTTGAGAGGTAGAGGCAAGGAGGGAGGAGGAGAGGTCAGCCCACTCAGAGAGGAAGAGGGTTACTTGGTCAGGTGGCCTGTGGATAGTGGCCACAGTGAGAGAGAGGTCAGGAGAGACAGAGAGCCTACACAGCAGGTATTCAAAGGATGAGTAGCCCTGTGTTGGAATGACAGAAGCAGGGATCCACTCTGGGAAAATCAGGGCTCCACCCCCACTGGGACGGTCGGCTCTGGGTTCGGAGAGGATCTTGTAGCCATCAGGAAGGAGAGTGTCAAAACTTGTGACAGATCTGGCCGTGAACCAAGTCTCAGTAAGACCGAGAGCATCCAAGTCATAGAAGCACAAGAACAATTGGAAGAAGAAAGTGGGTCACAACAGCCCCAAAGTGATTTGCAAGGAATGCCGCGATCAGCACAGGCTGGTGGACAGGACGCAGAAGACATAGAGCAGAGGCTTGGGACATTATTTAGGCAGGTGAGGCACAGAGAAAGGTATGAGACTCAAAAGAACATTGAAGGTTCCCAGCTAAAGGGAACTGAAGGTAAATCCAGGGGCGCTATAACAGACGACCATAGAACGATTTCCTTAAGTAGGTTAGATCTTGATATAGAAGAAGATAACGGCCACACAAGTTGGGGCATAATGATGTCAGACGAAGAAAGAGAGGAGAATGAGAGGGCACAGAAAGTGGACGCATGCATACCCCATAGAAAAAACCCAGAATCAACATCATATGTTGAATGACCACAAGCATGATTGTGTAGTACAGGATATATACCCACCTTATATAAGCAGATTAAGGGCATTGCCAGGAGAGCGACAAACCGGTGAGGACTATGCTGCTTGGAAAACAAGGAGCGTGGGAGGGTATAATCACAAACCAAGATTGTCGCAATTCCCACTATTAGAGAAAGGGCGGGGTTGACCAATATATATATATATATATATATATATATATATATATATATATATATATATATACACCATGGGCCAAGATGGATAAAGAGAATTTAAGGTGTACGCTCCCAAATTTTACTTCGGGTGTGGGGAAATGGATTTCTGAGCTAGAGAAAAGAACATCAGAAGCGACTTTAGCTATAGGCAATATTAAAGGCCTATTATCAGCCATCCTAGGGGAGAGAGCTTACAACGTTTGGAAAAGAGCAGGGTAACCTAAAGTCACTGCACAAAACACAGTGCACGTTGGAGCACCATTCAATAATTGTAGAGCAGATGTATTATGGCGATCACTGAGATTAAATATCCTGATCTATCGGATATGAGGGCAGCAATGACTAGGAAACTTGGGAAGACTGAAGACCCCAATGTCTTTATTCAGGAGATTCAGGACAGATGGAATTTGGAAATGCATGAATCATGGGACAAGACAGTAGCATTAGTTTACCATATCTTGTGTCAAGTGCTGCCAGAGACGGTGCACAGTCAACTAAACAAACAAGTAGGAATGGAAGCGAAACCAAGGCGATAGATACAATTGGCAAGTGTGCACTATTGTAGAATCTTAAGGGAGAAAGACAAAAAGAAATCAGAGGGAACAAAACAGGAAAAGGCGAAGTTGGTGCAGGAATAATTATCAAAATAAACCAAGAAAGAGCGGTATTGACAAATAATGAGGGAACGATGGCACAAACAGTGCAATTGCCACAACAGAATAATGCGGCATATGTGATGGATCCGAACAAGTACAATTTTATGCTGAGGGGACGAGGTGGATTTCTAAACCTTCAAGGAAGGGGAGGATTTAATGACGGACAGCCAACACAATGTTGGAGCTATGGTAAATTGGGACATTTAGCTGGAGTATGCAGAAGTAGGGGAGTCATGCAGCAACAGAACTGGCAATCTCCAAGAGGGGGGATGGGATATGCTCCCCAGTATAACACAGATTTATTTATTTAGTTTATTTATTTCACAACTGTATTATGTCCAAGATCCCACGCAAACTCAGACATATGCACCGCAAGCTCAGCAAATACAAGTTCCGGGAAGTGCACAGAAGTGTGCTGTTGGCTGGGAGAAACCCTGCCGTATCTTCTGTATTCTGTGGACATACTCATTAGCTGGAGGATACAACGTGGATTGCACTCGGGAGCGGAGGACGTCTTTTTGTGGAGCACCAGGACATTGCCTGACCCTGAGACACCGGGATTGGCCAGACATTGGTGGAACCTCCCCCTGACTTCCTCTGAGCTCCATTATTACCCGGTGACACAGTGCACCACGCGCGCGCACCGGGAAGTGCACAGAAGTGTGCTGTTGGCTGGGAGAAACCCTGCCGTATCTTCTGTATTCTGTGGACATACTCATTAGTTGGAGGATACAACGTGGATTGCACTCGCGAGCCGCAAGCGGAGGACGTCTTTTTGTGGAGCACCAGGACATTGCCTGACCCTGAGGTGATTAATGATGTTTGCCGCTAGGTCTTGTTAGTCGGATTGAGCAAGTACCATTCACGATCTTTGTTAGCTTGGACATGCCTTTTTACTGGCTATGACTTTGCTAGGATTGGACACGCCTTTAATTGTTATGTATGCTGACTAAATTGAGAGGAAACTCCCTCCGGGAATATACACACGTCTTCACCAGTTGTATTCTCCCCCTTTTTTCTCCAGACACCGGGATTGGCCAGACATTGGTGGAACCTCCCCCTGACTTCCTCTGAGCTCCATTATTACCCTGTGACACAGCGCACCACGCGCGCGCACCGGGAAGTGCACAGAAGTGTGCTGTTGGCTGGGAGAAACCCTGCCGTATCTTCTGTATTCTGTGGACATACTCATTAGCTGGAGGATACAACGTGGATTGCACTCGCGAGCCCCGAGCGAGCGGAGGGTGTCTTTTTGTGGAGCACCAGGACATTGCCTGACCCTGAGGTGATTAATGATGTTTGCCGCTAGGTCTTGTTAGTCGGATTGAGCAAGTACCATTCACGATCTATGTTAGCTTGGACACTCCATTTTACTGGCTATGACTTTGCTAGGATTGGACACGCCTTTAATTGTTATGTATGCTGACTAAATTGAGAGGAAACTCCCTCCGGGAATATACACACGTCTTCACCAGTTGTATTCTCCCCCTTTTTTCTCCAGACACCAGGATTGGCCAGACATTGGTGGAACCTCCCCCTGACTTCCTCTGAGCTCCATTATTACCCGGTGACACAACGCACCACGCGTGCGAACCGGGAAGTCATAGATAAGGTTGAATTTTTTAGAGATTTTAACTGTGGTTTTATTGTTTAATTAGTTGTGTTTGGGTGGATTCTTGTACATAAATGAAATTGCACTCCGTGAACGTTATGAATGAGAAAATGGGTGATACTAAACAGGATAACGGAAAGCAAATTAGCAGGCCTAATCGGGCCTGCAAAAGGAAAATTATATCTCAACCTGGCCTATTACCCGTAGGTAAGCTTGCAAAAATGACGACATTCTTTAGTAAAATAGAAAATGTTGAAAAAATGCCCTCAAATTGTGAGCAAAACATGACATCTAAAGAGATTGCCTGTTCTGCAATAGAAATAAGGGATGAATTAGTAACAGCCTTTCCCTGCATTGGTAGTAAATTGTTATCGCAGATGGTGTTACCACCTGCAATACGTTTGTGCGATGAAAATATAGAAACCCAAGATGCTATCATATACCCATGTCCTACTGAGGGATGTGAGAGTAAATTACATGGGGAAGAGCAGCCTGAACAAGGCGATTTTCTAAAGGCAGTTGAAAGGTTTGAAGTTGATGCAGAGACAGGGCTTATAGTGATAAGAAAAGCCCACTTAGCAATCAACAATAAGGCCCCTCACAGACCAATACTAGAAAAGACTGAGGTCACCATAGAAAAGCCAGAAGCCATAATAATTGAATCACTGGACGAAACTAGCTTTGATAGCATGAATACCGAAGATCTTTTTCAAGCACTTGAAAATGCATTAACTACCATTATTGGACGATGCAAATCCATAGAAGATAAGTTAGCGATTCATTCATTGCTTCTATGTGATCTAAGTAAACGTAAACAGAAAAACATGATTGATAAAGGTATGAATACCGTAATAGATATAGAAGCTAATATCATATGCGACTGCGAAAAAACAAATGTCCAGATAGGGTTGAGTCTCCCTGGTGAAAGTATGAATGAATATAATGTGCGGGAACATAGTCCATCAAGAAAAAACAGTATGCTTGATAAAATGAAACATACCAACACAAATCATAAAAAATATACAAGAAAGTCACAAGGAAGAAAAAAGAAAAATAAGTATGGGCAAGCAGCAATGTATGGTACTAAAAAGATAAGTATGAGCAAGAATGGATGCATAATTGAAACTGATGATATCATTGAACATGGGAAATTTGTTGATAAGCCCGTGAATGAGCCTAGAAAACCAGTAGAACTAAAAGCGAAATCAATGTATAAAGAACCGAACTACACAGGTGACCATAATGTAGAAATCCATGAACCTAGAAGTGTTGGTGGTAGTGGTAAAATACTGAAGAAACAAAATAAGGTTAATGAGATTGACTCAGATATTAGAGACTTTTTTATTGTTCCTCCAGAGTCTCTTGCAGAAAAGACCAATACCAACTGCCAGTCCCCCTTAAAGAAGAAAATAAGTACAAAAAAGAGAAAGAAAGCTAAAAAAGAATGTGCGGATGATATTTTGAGAGACGTACATAAGCTTTATGAAAGTACAGTAGGTACTGGAGGTGTACAGAGTAACATAAGCAATACAGGAAGCACTATAGGTCAGAGCGATATTGCCAATTCTAAGAAGGGACTTGATTCAGTAAATAAGGGAACAAATAAGTTTACGCCATTGCTTGAAAAAGCCCAGGAGAATAAGAACAATATGATCTGGGCAATTCAAATTGAAAAGATCGATTCAAGTGAAATGGTGGTACTCAATAGACAAGGAATACTAAAACTATGTGCTGCAATCATACCATTGAGGACGGTTGTATCTGAGGATCTAAAAATAATAGACCAAGTGGTCAATCCTACCCAGATTATAACCAACATATGGTGTCATGAGCAGACAATACACAAGTTCATATTGAGTCAAAAAGCCCATTTTGAGAATATGGGCTACACATGTAATGAAAAACTCATACCTAGAGAAAAATATGTAGTGATTCCATCCAAACAAGTTGAACACAAGGCAGAGAAAGTGAATAACAAATCTAGTGTGATACAAAGCAACCAACAGAATTTGGTTGCAGTGAATGCTAACCCTCCTCCCGATCCTATGATAGCTGACGGTTACTGGCAGTGGCTTCCAATTGCTTTCAAACCCCATTTTGAAACATGTTCCTGATGACCGCGAGATAATCCTGTCTTGGAATACTCGTGGGAATGCACATTATTCAAGCATCGATGGGCTGATCGCGAATATCGCCAAATTTAAAATAATTGCCCTTCAGGAAACATGGTTGGTAACTGACTGTGAGATTGATGGACGAAGTAATCATGTTAGTGCTGCAATACGAGGACCCAGAGGACGCCCAAAGGGAGGTCTTATGATCCCCATTAATGCCCCTTGGTGCGGGACCAAGCACGAATCATCTACGAAGATGATACTGGTTGTTGTAGTAACATGCACACTGCCTACAATAGAGAAATTCATCCCGGTGAATGTATATAATCCTCCTGGGGGAAAACTTAATAGGGACAACATCCTAACACTAACCAAAATACTGACAGAGTATGGAAGTAAATTACCAGTTATTATAGTCGCTGATTTAAACATAAAGCTCAGATATGAGTCTGAATTCATCGACGTTGAATGGAATTCTGAACCAGTAAGAATAGACCCCATGAAAAAAGAAGCAAAAGATTGGACTTCCCTACTAAACAAATATCAATTAATTATCCTGAAT
This sequence comes from Ambystoma mexicanum, assembly GCF_040938575.1. Taxonomy (NCBI): domain Eukaryota; kingdom Metazoa; phylum Chordata; class Amphibia; order Caudata; family Ambystomatidae; genus Ambystoma; species Ambystoma mexicanum. Next base: position 236,977,151 of record NC_090934.1, read on the forward strand.
GGTAATACCCCAGGCGACTCCGAGCACTTACCAACCCGTATAAGTGGAAATAGTATGACAACCATTGACTATATAATTTTAAATAAAAAAGCAAGAATGCTAATATGCGATATGGCAATAGGATGCAGAGAGGAAAGTGATCATATGCCTCTCTATCTGTGCCTTCTAGATAAAGCCATACATAATTGCGGATATCATATGAATGGTGATATAGAGATAAATGAGACAGGAAATCGTATTAAATGGAACCCGAAAATATTGAGAAAGGTAATGAGATCGCTGTACAATTATTAGAAATTTTTATAGGTAAATATAACAATGCTCTGAATGATAACATGCACGTAATACTCAATGATTTTGATTTCATGACTGAAACCATTAAAATATTGGTCATGGAAAAAAGAAAACATAGAACAGTTAGAGAAAAATGGAATCAGACACATAAGAAGAGTTACGATAGTGTGATACATAAGGAAAAGAAAAAGCTTAGAGAGGGTCTCAAAGTACTCATAAAGGAGCGAGCCACAGATGCCACCCAACAGATACTAACACTTAAAAGGCAATATAAATACTGGTTGAAATCTTACCAGAATAAGAAACATGAAGGCATATGGTTGAAACTGGCTCACGCCTCAAAAAGCAGAAATAGTAAAGAAATGTGGACCATTATAAATGCTTAAAAAGAAGTCTCCTTGCCTATTAATTGTGTGACTGAAGGTCTATGGGCTTCCCATGTGAAAAGTACACTGGGAACCTTACAAAATGAAGAAGGCGTGATAGTGATTGCCCCTACCCAATGGAAATGTACCATGACTGAAAGCACATTGGCCAAAATAATAAAAACACTGCCAAAGTCTAGAGAAGCTGGACCAGACAATATGTGTAATGCTCTATTACAAAAGGCCCCTGATCTATGGGCAAGAGTGCTACTTATTCCATTTAAATGTATCGGGTGCTATGGGAAACTCCCTGAGACATGGAAAATATAGCATAATATTGCCAGTATATAAGAAAGGGCCACGCAAAGATCCTGCCAATTATAGAATGTTGGCCCTGCTTGACATACCGGCCAAAATATTTGCCAAAATCTTGTTAATTGAGTTGAATCATTGGATAACCAAATGTGAAATCCTGCCAGAAAATCAATCAGGCTTTAGAGCAGGCTCCTCAACCACGCATAACATAGTTACCCTTGTAACTGCAATAGAATACTCACGCAAGGTACGTGGATTGTCGGTATATGCTGCATTTATCGACTTTTCTGCGGCATTTGATACCATTACTAGGAGTAAGCTATGGGCCAAGCTTATCAAATGGGGAATACCTTCAGGATTATTGTATATGATACAATTGCTATACACCGACACATCGGTCCGTGTTCGTGTAGACCTTGAAGGTAGACTATCTGATGCGATTTCTACCTTGCGTGGCGTCAAACAAGGCTGTACATTAGCAGCCACACTTTTTAATTTATATCTGGCAGACTTTCTAAATGAGGTCAGTAATAATTCAATTCTTGAGATTAAGATCGGCACAATTAAGCTTGGGTGGCTAGGTTACGCTGACGAACTTGTACTAATTGATTATACACCCAAGGGCCTCCAAGTAAAATTAGATGAATTGGTTAAGTTTGCTTATAAGAACGATTTGGTCATCAACACTGATAAGACAAAAGTGATGACATTTGACTCCAAAAACCTGAATAGAAACCATAAAGAAAAATGGATAGTAAAGCAAAGACACCTCGAGGTCGTAAATGAATACAAATATTTAGGAGTGGTTATAGACAATAAGCTGGATTGGAAAAAACATTGGTGGGAAACTAAGTGAAAATGTATGATAGCCACTATGGCTCTAAGTAAATTTATTGGTACTCAAGGGAATATTTCTGTAAATACTGTGATCTCGCTATACTCTGCTAAAATTGTCTCCTGTTTACTCTATGGCGCGGAAATATGGGGTTGCCATTTTAAAAAAGAGTTAAAATTATTCGAAGCTAAAATGCTTAAGATATTATTGAGGATGCCAAAAAATCTGTCAAATGAATACATATTGCTGGAATGTGGATTGACAAGTGTGAATAGTCGGATAGAGATAATGGTGGCTATGCTATACGTCAAGCTTCGTCGTCTCTCTAATGGCACGTTTGTAATAAAAGTTATGGATCAATATGTTAGATCTTCAACCAAACAGAATTTTGTCACCATAAATAAGTGGCATAAGATATATGATAGATGGACAAAAAGTGACAATGATGATTGGCTGTTGTTCTCCATTGTGCAGATCAAGCGTAAACTAAAAAGGCTAATTAGTGAGCAAGATAAAGAGCAGATGATAGTGAATTTGGGTGAAAAAGTAAATAGTGGTCCCTTTCTAAAACACTTGATGTCCAGAGATGGTATACCCACCTACCAACATGCATTCCCAGAAAGCATAACGATTAGGTGGTATCTAAATTTTAAATTTAACCTCTGTAATACTCTAGACATACTAGGTCCAAAAAACGCTATGCATAAGGATAGTCGATATTGTAGATTATGTGGGAATAATACAATAGAAACTGCCTACCACATATGTGAATGTGAGAGTATTGAGGGAATACGCAGAAAATACCTGATGAAATATAACAATGATACATCCACGTGCAAAATGTCTGAAATATGGACGAGTCTTATGAATGGAAAAGACACAAATTTAATATTTTATATGATGAAGCTTTTTGTGAAAATTTTAGAGATTTTATCTGAATTATCAAATGGTGTTTTAAAATTTTTATAGTGATATCTTTTAAGTAGTGAAGTTAAAGTGTATGAAAGATAACATGAATTGTGATAAAGATGTGATTTTATGTACTATATTTGTAAAACTGTAATGTTATATGCATATTAAATCAATAAATAAATAAAATAAATAAAATAAATAAATACAAGTTCCAATGCAGATGCAGCCACCACAGGGGCAGCAACAGCAAGTGCCTATGCAGACGCAACAGGCACCCATGCAACCAGCACACTATATTCAATGCAACAGACAGGTATATCACAATGGCCCATGGATAAGGGAGCCACGCAAATAGCTACACCCAAATCGGAGGAGTAGGACTGTGGTGGAAGGAAATCCTTTCACCAATTTGGGTATGAATTTATATCCACAATAGGACAGCCCACAGAAGGACCTGATGTGTTCACTGCTATCTGTAACACCGTACCCCAGAGAGGAACCAAGGGTCGAAGTGACAAAAGGAGGCCAGACGTTTTCATTTCTTGTGGACACTGGGGCAACTCATTCCTGTGTCCGTGAGGGAAAATATCCAATGTCAGGTGTTGTCATGAATGTGCAGGGATTTTCAGGGACAACACATTTAGTTCCATATACAGATGATTACCGATTTCTATAGGTGAACATGACATGTGTATGCCATTTTTACATTCTAAACAAATGCCGGTAAACATACTAGGACGCCACTTGATGATGAAACTTAACATGACAATGGCCCTCATTACGACCCTGGCGGAAAGGGGTTTACGCCGGCGTAAACCATGGCGCCCCTTTCCGCCTGAGTACGAGTTCCCTTAGCGCCATGGTGATTTTAACGCCTGCTTTTAGCAGGCGTTAAAATCCATGGCGCTAAGGGACCTTGTTGTTAATTACGCCACCGTAATTTACGGTGGCGTAATTAACGCCTTCCCCACTCCCATTATACCCTATGGGGCAAAAATGGGAATGGGGAAGGGTAAATGGGGATTGGGGACTGACCGCCCCGCCAAGGTCAGAATGGGGCGGTAAGTCCGCCAACCACCATGGCGGAGTTGGCAGCTTAGCGCCATGGACCATGGTGCAAATAGCACCATGGTTCTCCGCCAAGGTCGTAATGAGGGCCAATATCTTTTACTGACAAAGCAATAGAGTGTTCAACTCCAGGAATACATTTTGTAAATGTGAGGGAGCTCATACTGGCATTTATAGGGAAGAAAGCTCTACGAGGAATAGCTCTAGACAAAGAAGTGCTTTTGTATGGAGTGACTATCCTATTGTCATGATTGCCTAAATTTATTGGCATGATGTTGTTCAGGACAGAGATTCCTATAGATGATGAGGAAGGGCAAGTTATCCCTTTAGAACTAGAAGCAGCAATAGTGAGAGAATAAAGGGTTATGCTTCATGGGAAAGACAATGAAGGAAGGGGATGGAGAACAGTGATGGCCCTCAATGAAGGATACAGGTTGACAGATTTGACAGATGAGGTACTATTTATGAATGACTGTTCAAAGGAGGAGACAGTCTTTTTCATAAAGCTTACTTATTGGATTAAGGTAGAGAGTTTAGAAATAGTGCAGAGAATGGCATTGGCAAAAAAGAAACCACCATTTTTCAGGAAGACTTGGGAAATGTGCCAAATTATGTTATGTTATGTTACTTGGCATTTATATAGCGCTCTACATATCATTGGTATGACTTCAAAGCGCTGGTAGGTTGAACATTCTCGGGAACCGTAGTTCTGGTCAGTAGAGAGAGATAGTGTCGTAGGGTGCGTGGGTGCATCAGAATATGTGTGCAGCTGATGTATTTGTCGGGTGGTAGCTGCATCCTAGCATTAGGTGTGGTGCTGGAGATATCAGTTGGATGTGTGCAGTCTGGTGTATGGACACCCAGACTGGGCTATGGGTGTGTTAGGTCTGAAGGACGCATATGTGAGCAAGTAGGCTGGAATGTGCTCTGCCAGCTGCATTTTATTAGGGTGTTGAGGTGTTCATGGGGTAGTATTCGTATGTTAACAGCTAGGCTCAATTAATCAGGGGTAAAGCTGTGTTCTAGTTGAATGATGGGGTATAGTAGAGAGTAAGCGTAGTGATGTGATATGATGGTTGTCTTTAAAGCGCCCTAGACCATGCACATGAACAGGATGGCAGGGAAAAGGGCAGCACACAGACACATAGAGACAGGGGGCTTGGCTTACAGTGACAGGAGGGTGGATATGGATACATAGCAACAGGATGGGGAACAGGAAAGCAGGGTACACAGTGATGGGGAACAGGAAAGCAGGTTACACAGTGATACACATGTGTATACATTGACATTTCTATCCAGATGCAACTCAGGACAGTGTTCACACCTCCACCCAAGTGTGGGACATGCCAATAGCTGCACTTCCATCCAGAAGTGACTCAGGCTAATGTTCACAATCGTGTCAGGGTCTGGCGCAGGCCAATGGTCACAATTGTAACAAAGTGCGGTACTGTTAACATTCACAATCTAGTATGGGTCTGGGGCAGGCTAATGTTCACAATTCTAAGTGCGGAAGAGGCATTGTTAACATTCAGAGTCCCGTCTGGGGCCGGCTAATGTTGACAATTCTTACAGAAAGTGGCAATGCTAACATTCACAATCCTGTCTGGGTCTGGCGTAGGGTAATGTTCAGAATTCCAACTATGCGTGGCATTGCTAACAATCACCATCCTGTCCGAGTCTGGCGTAGGCTAATGTTCACAATTCCAACTAAGTGTGGCATTGCTAACAATTACAATCCTGTCTGGGTCTGGAGTAGTCTAATGTTCACAATTCCAACTAAGTGTGGCATTGCTAACAATCACAATCCTGTCTGGGTCTGGCGTAGGGTAATGTTCAGAATTCCAACTATGTGTGGCATTGCTAACAATCACAATCCTTTCTGGATCTGGAATAGGCTAATGTTCACAATTCCAACTAAGTGTGGCATTGCTAACATTCACCATCCTGTCCGGGTCTGGCGTAGTCTAATGTTCACAATTCCAACTAAGTGTGGCATTGCTAACAATCACAATCCTGTCTGGGTCTGGCGTAGGCTAGTGTTCACAATTCTAACGAGGTGTGGCATTTCTAACATTCATAATCCTATCTAGAGGAGACGCAGGCTAATATTCACAGTTCCAACTTAGTGTGGCCATTGCTAACAATAACAATCCTGTGAGGGTCTGGCACAGGCTAATGTTCATAATTCTAAACCCGATTGGCAGTGCTAACATTCACATTCCTATCTAGAAGTGACGCAGGCTACTGGTTACAATCCAACTAAATGTTAACAAATCTAACATCATTGCTAACATTTATAGTTCTCAGGTAAGGTAATGTTGAGTGGCAGGGTTTTTGGGAGTAGAGTAATTGCTCTTTTCCTCGCCCATGCCACACTTACTTTTGGGTTGCTGCTGGTTGATGGCTGGTCGCTGGCTTCCCCTGCGGACACCTGCTGACACTTTCTGGAGCCGCCTCTGTTGGAGCCGCCATTTGCCTTGGGGCCCGAAGGGGGGCTGTCCGAGTTCATATGATGTGGGTCTAGTGAAAGGAGTAGGAGCAGTGAAAATTAAGCTCAAACCAGGAGCAATTTTGCTGCCTTATCCCATGTCTAGAGAAGCAGATAAAAGTGTGTACGAAACCATATCCGTTTTAATGAGGCAAGGCATTTTGGTACCATCTGATTCTCTGTATAAAACGGCTGTGTACCCTATCAAAAAATCAACGAGGGGTGGTGGAGATTTATACAGGATTTGAGTCTCCTAAATAATATAGTTGAAGCAGAATTTCCTTTAGTTCTGAACCGTGCGACAATATTGTGCAATATCCTGTCAAAAGCAAGGTATTTCACAGTTGTAGATTTAAAACATGCATTTTTCTGGAACATACACATTTGCCTCAACGGTACGGTAAGTCCCCCCTCAATTTTTAACGGAGCACTTCAGATGGACTTGGGTTATGTTCAACTTGAAAGTGCCATAATTCTATATGTTGATGACATTTTAGTATGCTTTGAGACCGAACAAAGGTGCAGAGAAGACTCTGTCAAACTTATGACTATATTGGCAGAGAAGGGTGCAAAGTGGATAAGGAACAATTACAATATTGCCAAGAAGTACTATATATAGGGTAGTTGATTTCACACAAATGAAGAAAAGTGACACCTAAAAGGGCGGCCATTAGGAGAACCGAACAGCCAAAAACAGTGAGACAATCTTTGATTACGTGCATATATTCAACCAATTCCAAAAGGGCTCAAAAGAAGCACAGATGGCTAAGCATAAACTAATATGGACAGAAGGGATGACTGATGGATTTCAGGAATAAAAAAAGGTGTTCAGTACAGCCCCGGTATTAGGGATTCCAAATTATAGTGAAGAATTTGACTTACTCTCTCATTCAAATGGAGAAGTCACGACGGCAGTACTCACGCAGAAAACAACATTAGGACATGGTCATAAACCACTGGCTTATTACAGTGGGATCTTAGAGCCAGTTATTAAAGGACATTATTCTTGTGAGCAGTCTTTGGTAACAGCTGCCTTTGCAATTAAAAAGTCTTCAAGTGTGACCATGGGGTGTTCCATAACATTGTTCGTAGAACATGCATTATTTGCAATTTTGGAAAAACCTAAAAGTACATTGATTACACAAAGAGCATCAGGATATGAGGTAATTATCTCAAACCCTGCAATAAAAATTGTTAGGTGTAGTGTAGTGTAGTGAATCCAGCAATGTTTATTGCTGAACCAGTGGGAGAAGATGATACCTGAGTGCTATGATGATATTCCCTGAGTAAGAGAGAATGCTCAAGTGAGGGAGGAAGTGGTTTTTTATTGACGGGTCATCAAGAATTGACCAAAAGAGTAAGGTGAGACATACTGGATCAGTAGTGGTAAAACTGAAACGAAAGGGTAAATTTGAGGTAATGATCAGTAGGAGACTGCCCCCAAATTACTCAGCACAGGCTGCAGAATTAGCCACACTTATTGATGCACTGTGAAGCTTTGAGGATGTGGAAGTGACGGTGTACCTCTGACTCCGCCTATGGGACATCAACTGTATATGCAGGCCTGTCACAGTGGAAACAGAGGGGTTTCCTTCACACAGATGGCACTCCTGTCAATCTGGAAAAGTGAATACCCTTCATTTGAATGACAGACGTAACTTGATGGCCGTAGGCCAACCGTCTTATGCACCGAATTATAGAAATATAGACTGCTATGCTTGACCAACAAGCGGCCATTTTAAACGTAGCAAGAATCGCCATTTTGTTTGTTAACCATTGCTCATTGCTTTCTGTCTGAAACTGCTTTGCAGCTTGCAATTCTTTTGCGGATTCTGCTTACTCTGCTCAACTGTTAACATTGTTGTCTGAATATGAAAAGGGCAAGGTCGCGGGACTGAGGATTTTGTTGAAAACTCCTCATGAGTAGCCTAGAAAGGAATGCCCGCGTTCCCTCTCTGTAGCCTTGAGGGAGAGCTGCAGGGCATTTAATCACTTCACAGCTGCCAGCCAGTCCCGCACGATGGTAGAATATGTTAGAATAAAACAGCTAAAGGCTTGAATTATGCTCTTCCTAGAGCCCCCCTTCGCAAAACCCTTTAGAGCGTGTCGACTCCCAGGACACGAATAGTACCTCATAGATAGCAAAGCATGGAATGTGGCTCTTCCCCCGTGTGCAGCTTGCTTCCAAGAACAGAACCACCGTGTTCTGTTCAACAACTAAAATATGCCTCCGCACTTTCTAAATTGCACATTGTTACTAGAATAGACATTGAAAGTGTCATAATTGTCATACCCGTCGGAAATGTCCATCGTCATCCCGAGTTCAAAGAAACTTAAAAAAGGAGGGTGTTAAACATGACATAGCTGATTGTATGATATGCATTTTGTATATATGTAACTGATGTATGTAATTCGCTCTCTTGCGTCCCTCGAGGTCTAGGAAACTCACTTTGCGGGGCGTGAGACCAGAATTGGCCAATTGGGACTATTTTTGCTTGCAATAAACCCTAGCATTGGGAATTTGAACCTCGTGTCTGGCGCATCTTTTCGTGTATGGTTATTGCCTTGTTTCCATAACACGAGGGACCCCTAGGGGCCTCTTTCAAGATGGCGCCCCAATAGGGACCCTCCCCCACTTGCCCCATCGTATACATTGTAACGGAGTAAAGGCGGAAGAACGGCGAGGATGGGACGATCGAGCTGGGATCAAGAGGTGTACGGGGCACCCTGTAGAAGTGAGGAGAGATTCCTTCCGCAGATCTGCACACATCTGATCCCTGATCGACGTACCGGGACTGAGGGCAAAGGAGGCGAGGGTCCCGAGACGAGGCAGAAGCCAGAGAAGCGCAGACACGATGTTGGGAGAGGTTGCGTTAGGACAGGCGACTTGTTTTATCAGGTGAGTCATTCCCCGATTCAAATAAAAACCTGATTTTTGGTAGAGTGTTGATTTTGCAAATTCAAACGTCCAGGTAAAGGTTAGCTAACCAAAGGGGAAGGTTAAAGAAACATGCCTGTAGTACTGTCCACTTTAGCGGGGCTTTTCAGCTGCGGTAGACAGTCCTTGGAATATGGCCAAAGTGCACCGCCTGGGGGAACGCCGGCTTATGACATGTATGCAAAATAGGGTGTGGGTGCGATAATATTTTGTGAAATTTGGCATAGGCAAACTAGAAAGCAACCTGACCATCAGTGGCCGATTAATGGTAGCTTTGAGATTGCGAGGATAGATAACCTAGAAAGGGTGCTGATTAGAAAAAAAGCGCGACCCGCAGCTTTTGAGACTGTCAAAAATTGGAGGAGAGAAGCAATGCTCCGATTTAGGAGTAGAGAGAAGCATGCGCGTAGGCACAAATCGAAGCTTGAGGTAGCAGAAGAAAAGGAGGAGGAGGAGTGGACGGCAAGTCTAAGACGGGAAGGGAGACGTGACCAAATGAACATAAAAGGAATATACCCGCAGCGGGAACAACAGATAGCAGACGAATTAATGGAACATTTGTTAACTAACACGGGTCGAGGCCCAAAACCAGAATCGAAACCAAACACACCAGTAGTGACTGCGCAGGCCCAACCAGTAGCTCTCGTACCCACTCCCGTAGCCCAAGCACTTCCCCTCACGCAAGCATTAACCCAAGCCCCACCCACAGCTCGAGCCCTCCCACAAGCACAGACCGCAGACACACAATTTCCCAGCACCCAGGAAGGCCCTTCACAGATGCCACCTGTGTCACTTGTCCCATCCGCACCTCCCGCTCCAGAGACAGATTCAGCACCATCCGTCCCCCGCCCCCCCGGAGTCGAAATTGAGACCGGGGAGGCGAGAGGCGGGGCGAAGGAACAGGATTTGGACGGGTAACTCGCAGCGCGATCAGCAAAGAAAGAAAGATTGAATTACGGCAAGAGGCAGAAATGTACATAGAAGGAACGATGGGATGGCAGCATTGGCCTCATTGTATGGGTACCGAAGATGCAACGAGAGACAGGTAGTGTTGGAATGCATGGGGACATTTTTGGTGGGAGAATGTAAAAGATACTTGGGATTTTACCGCCACAGCGATTGTTAGATTTGAATAAGTTAGCACGTAGTGAGCAAAAAGATGAGGATGTAAGAAAACATGTGCACAAACTCATTGAAGTAAAAAATGAAATGGAAGACAGATATGCTGAGATGTTTGCTACACCTGAATATAGTAGTGAGTGTATTAAGACAGGTAGGAAGGAGGCGTCAAGGTTGTATATGCAAAAATCGTGGCCGAGAGTTTTTTCAGGTGGTACAAAGAATTTGCCGGTACCGGGACAAATAGGTGATAAACAAAGATTGCAGGTATGGGTGGGGGAAACAATGGCATGGATGTCGAACAAAAGAACGTCAGTGAAGGAAGTAAGTGAGATATGTAATGGGTACCCATTGGAGATGAGAAAAGAAGCGATGCGAACGATACTGGGAGCGTTACTGCAGCAGGTCATTGGATACAATAGAGGTAGAGGAAATGCACAAGGCAGAGGAAATTTGAATAATATGCATGGGGTGTCATTGGGAGCAAATCAATGTGCGTACTGTAAGGAGGAAGGACCCTGGCAAGCGCAATGCCCGCACCTACAGAATAGAGGTGGGTTTGGTCAGAGAAGGCCTCATAGAGGACATCAGGGGTCAAACGGCCCAAGCAGAAATAGCAGGCAGCAGCAGCAGGGATATACCAATGGAGGTACTCAAAACCAATCCTATGGTCAAAACCAAGCGCAACAGAACCAGGCATTGAACCAAAGTGTTTCGAACCAAAGTCAGGGCGGGCAGGGCCAACAGAGAAATGATCAGAGTGGAGGACACTGAGGGGGAAATGGGAATATTTTTGATACACAGCCAAACACGTATTGTAGCAGCAGCGGTGACTACATATCAGACGATGTGTTATTTTCGCGATAGGACAGCCACGGCAGGGGTCGGAACCAGTGTCTATTCCCGTGAATCAGAGAGCACCCTACGTAGAAATGAGAGTCGGGAATAAGGAGCACCATTTCCTTGTAGATACAGGGGCACAGAAGTGCTTGATAGACCACCACTTGGTTCCGGAGATCCAACTGTCGGGGCAAAAGAATGTTTCTGTAGGGTTCGTAGGTACACCAGTAATTAACCCCATGTCCAAAGCTGTCCCAATCACAATAGGACCATTTACAGAACAGTGTCCATTTCTTTTGACAGAAAATTGTGGAGAGAACTTGCTAGGATTAAATTTGTTGAGAAAATTGGGGGCAGTCATACATTGTACGGCAGATGGGGTGTTCCTCACGATGTGGCCTCACGATGCACCAGTGACGGAATTTATGTAAAAAGCGTTACCAGAAGAGCTAAGTAGAGTACCAACCTGTCTGTGGGCAATGTATGATAACGATGAAGGATGCTTGAAAATAGAACCAGCAAAAATAACTTTGAAAGAAGGTGTCACACTACCACGAATTCCCCAGTATAAAATTTCTGTTGAAGGTGAGAAGGGATTAAAAAGTATTGTTACTGACCTGGTGAGATTGGGGGTGGTTGAAGAAATTGCAGGTAGCACGTGTAACAGCCCGATTCTTCCAGTTTACAAGAAAGGAGGCAATGAAGTACCCTATTGTTTCATAATTGATCTGCGCGCATTAAACAAAGTGGTAGACCCACAATTCCCTTTGGTCCCAGATGTCACAACGATACTGACAATGATACCGGCCACTGCAGAATACTTTAGTGTAGTTGATCTGAAGAACGCGTTCTTTAGCATTCCAGTGGATAAAAGCAGTAGATTCTGTTCGCGTTCACTATAGGAGGTCGATCATTCACATTCACACGCATTCCACAAGGATACACAGAAAGCCCGACCATTTACAGCAGAGCGCTAAAAGAGCAGCTAGACATGCTAGAATTACCCAAAGGTTGCATACTCTTGCAGTACATAGATGACTTATTACTAGCTGCTGACACAAAAGAGATCTGCAAAGAAAGTACTATATTGCTATTGACACACTTAGCGACCCATGGTCTCAAGGCAAGTTTGAAGAAATTCCAATATAATCAGAAGGAGGTGTCTTATTTGGGTTACCTACTTTCGAAAGAAGGGAGAAGATTAACACCAGAACGCATAGAAAGTATTTCTAGTATGCCTATTCCAAAAACTCAAAAAGGAGTGAGAGCTATAATAGGCATGGCCTCTTATTGTCGGCAGTGGATCAGTAGTTTTGCGTTGATTGTGAAGCCGATGATAAAGTTAACTAAAAAGGATGCAGTGATGCCTTTACAGTGGGATGAGGAATGTCAGAAAGCGTTTGAGCAATTGAAAGCTGCATTGTGTGCTGCGCCAGTTTTAGGCACTCCTAACTATAAAAAGATCTTTAGACTATTTGTGAGTGAGAGTGAAGGATGGGCATTGGCGGTTTTGACACAGGAACACGGTGGAAGAAATAGGCCGTGCAGCTATTATTCTTCCGCGCTGGACCCTGTAGCGCACGCACTACCACGATGTTTGCGATCCGTCGTAGCGGCTGCTGCGTCAGTGAAACAAACGGAAGGAATGGTTTTGGGGCACACTTTAATTCTGATGATGCCACATGCTATAGACGTTCTATTAAATAGGACACAGACGCAACACCTCACCTCAGCTAGACTGACAAGATATGAGCTCATCTTGTTTGCACCCCACATCCAAATTATGAAGTGTAGCGCATTGAATCCTGCAGAATTAATGCCACTGCCCATAGCAGAAATTGGTGACAACGAATCACCACCCCATGATTGTTTAATGGTCACTGAAGAAGAAACAAAGGGAAGAATTGACTTGAGCGACATCCCACAGAAAGAGCCAGATGGGGAGTTATTTTGTGACGGCTCTTGTTTTAAATCACCTGATGGCACATCAACGGCCGCATATGCAATTACTACCTTAGAGAGTGTTGTAGAAAGCAGAAGAATCCCCTACAATTCGGCACAAGCCACAGAAATAATAGCACTGACCCGAGCCTGTGAACTCTCTGAGAATTTGAACGTGAATATTTATACTGACAGCCAGTACGCCTTTGGCGTGGTTCATAACTTTGGCCGACTTTGGGCTGAGAGGGGTTTCTTGACATCACATGGGGCCAGGATTCAGCATGGCCCTTTGATTGTGCGATTGTTGTCTGCACTCACGTTTCCAAAGCGCCTAGCCATAGTGAAGTGCGAGGCGCATAAAAAGGTAACATGTAAAGTGGGAGAGGGAAACGCATTTGCAGACAGGATTGCGTAGCAAACAGCCACAGATTTGGGAAATAAAATGATGACAGTACAGACTGAGGAAGTACCTTGTATGATAGAGAATGGAGTTGCCACAGTCAAAGAAGTGCAGGCTGAGGCCACGACCGAAGAGATTCAGGGGTGGGCTGAGGGCTCTGCTGAGTTAGATTTGGAGGGATGTTGGGTGGACAAAGAGACCAAGAACTGGATGTTGCCAAATTGTTACGTAACTGCAATGGTTACAATGGCGCATAGCCCTACCCACATTTGCGCGAAGAAGATGGTACAGCATTTATCCACAGTATGGAAAAATTAGCACATAAAAAAGAATGCAGAAAGGCTAGTGCAGAATTGTATTACGTGCCTGCAACACAATGTAGGGAAGGGAACCGTGACTCCAGTAGGTAGTTTTGGCCCACCCTCTATGCCATTTGAGGTGATCCATTTTGATTTCATAGAAATGGAAAGGTGCCAGAACTACAAATATGTGTTAGTGGTGATTTGTGCATTCAGCAAGTGGGTGGAGGCATATCCTTTAAAAGACTGTACTGCCATGTCAACGGCAAAAGTAATATTGAAGGAATATTTCTCCCGGTTTGGGTTGCCACGTGTCCTATGGTCAGACAATGGCCCACACTTTGTGGGCGCAGTAGTGCTACAGATCTGTGCTGGTCTGCAGATAGAGAAGAGATTCCACAGTTCCAGGCATCCCAGTTCTGCCGGGCTTGTGGAGAGACATAACGGAATCTTAAAGTCAAAGATAGCTAAAATCTGCGCTGGGAGCAAGTTGAGTTGGGTGGATGCATTACCCCTAGCGCTATTGTGCATGCGCATGTCTGTGCAGGCTAAGACTGGGCTCTCCCCCTATGAAATTATAATGGGGAGACCGGCAAATGTGTGGTGCGCACCGCAGCCCAAAAGATTATGTGAGGTCGAGCATTCTATGTTAAGCACGTACTGTGGCCTTTTAATGCAGAAGTTGCGTTTGATTCATCAGCAGGTGCAGGAGGCGTTACCAGTGCGATATACCGGACCGAGGCACTCGCTGGAGCCTGGAAGTTGGGTCTTAATAAAGAACTTTGAGGGGAAGACAGCATTAGCACCCAGGTGGCGCGGCCCCTACCAAGTACTTTTGGCAACGCAGACGGCCATCCGAGTAGATGGACGGAAGGCATGGATCCACGCGACACATGCCAAAAGATTCCCAGGACTGCTGACAACTTCTGACGACCAGAGAAAGGAAACGGTCTCGGAAACGGAAGAAACCGTTGCCAGTCCATTGCGACAGCATCAGCCTGAGCGAGAAGTGAAAGTTGAAACAAAGCCCAAGCAAGAAGTGAAACTCGAAACAGAGCCTGAGGAGGCTGCCAGTAAGGGGAGAGGGCGAAAAGTGCCCCAACGTTGCCCAGCAGAAACAACATCACTGTCGAGTGACACAAACCCTGCATTGCAAACACGAGCAGAAACAACGCGTGTACCCCTTTGGCGCCCACAAGTTTCTACAAATGCACCAAAGCCAAAGAAAGAAACTACATCATTGCCACGGCGCTCATCGCTACCCATCATTGTGCCACAGGCTGACACTGAGCCTGATACTGGAAGTGCAACGGCACTATTCACGGATCATACAATACCAAGAGTGAACCGGTATAATTTGCGGCCTCGACAGGCAAAGTGATCCACAGATCTTTGGTGCTTTTCTTTTGCCTTTGGTTCCACTCACGGACGGAGTAGGAGCCAGGGGCGTAGAGGAGAGAAGTGTGAGAGTTGTGCAAGTCGGACAATTCAAGGCTCACGGCTCCTCGGTGCGCTTATAAAAGTACATGTGTCAGGAGCCAGAGCAGGACAAGCTGGACGCACATAAGTACTAAGGCTGAGAGAGTACATGTGTCCTAAGCCAGAGCGGGACAAGCTGGATGCACATAGTACTCTATCAATAAAGAACTGCTCAGAAATCATCTGAGCAGTGGGAGAAAGAACAACTAATCTTGCTCGGAGTGGATAGGTGATCTAGGCTGTGAAAGGGCTGGCAGAATTGAACTGTGACATTTTTAGCTGAACTTTTCTGGCATCGAGAACGAGAGACAATTGCGACGAACTTTGCCAGCAAGAAGAAGGACGATGAAGAACGAATCAAGACCGGTTTCAGCCTCCTCCTGCACCCCTGCTGAAAAGATGATAGACTTAGAGACTGTAAATTTAGGGAAAAAGCATAGTAAAAGGAATAAGGTACTGATTTGGACATTGGTCCTGTGTTTCTTGAGTATGGTAGTACCAACAATAACAACTATTACACTATGGTTCCTGGAGTACCCGCACCCATTAGAAACACTTTTGCCAAAAGCAGCTACTGAAAGCCCAGTTTATGTAATCACTGGTACTTTGCCCCCAATGGAAGAAAGACATAGAGAAGGATACGGCAAGAATACATTGTTGCTCCTCATGAACATGACCTATGCGGTTTTAAAGAAAAAAGATTGTTGGGTTTGTGCCCATTTACCACAGCATGGTGGGAAAGGGATAGGCTGGTATGTACAACCGTTACCATTGGTTTATTCATGTGAAGTCTCATTGAGTGCAATGTTCTTTGGGAAATGGAACAAGAGTAATACGGGTCAGCTAGATGAGACCAATATGAATGAATTTGAGGAAGTGATCATGAGACCTGTGGGTTGTTCCATATTCCATAAAGCTCGCGTGTTTTCACCAGATCCCATAAGGAAGAATACACGAAAGACAACAAGACTAGATAGATTACATAGGCAAAACAGACCAAGCCCGCCAGCAGAAGAAACATCAGTAATGACATTTCGGATGAGGGATGAATGGAATAAAGATGCTGTGCCCCCTGCCTATACAGTGGATCACAGCCCCGAAACTGCTCCCCTATGTTTACAGAAAAAGGGTTCCTATAAAGTAGGAACGTTTAGCAACTGCCTGAACACAGTGGTTTTAAAGCACGAAATAGAACCCGTGTACGTAGGGGACCCTGTTTACTTTATATGTGGAAAAAAAGCATATCCATGGTTACCTAGGAACTGGGGAGGTACATGCTACCTATGTCTACTATTTCCAGGAGTGTTCCTATTGGAGACAGCAGAAGTAGCTAGACGAACAAAAGGTAGAACTCAAAGGAGTAACGAGAATGGAATGATAGCAATAGATATAGCCAAATCATTTATACCATTCTTGTCCCAAATAGAAAATTCTTACAATATAAGAAAACTGTCTAGGATATTAAAAAATACAATAGATTCAACAACGGATATTTTATTGAATATGACTTTAGAAGAAAAAGGAATAAGACTAATGGCACTCCAAAACAGGATGGCTCTCGATATAATATTAGCTGATCATGGGGGAGTTTGCAAACTCGTAAAAACTGCATGCTGTGTATATATAGATGATTACTCCCTTACGATATTTAAAGCAATCCGGAAATTACATGTCCTAAATTCCACACTCTCTACTGAAGAAGGGGGTTGGGGGGTAGGATCCTGGTTTTGGGGATTATTGCGGTCTTGGGGATGGAAGTTAATTTTGATACTAATGATGGTACTTGATATATTCATAACATGTTGCTGTTGCATACAATGCTTACCAATAGTTTGCACTAAAATAACTGATGGATGTACTAAGGGATGTGTGCACATGGTGTCGAGAGGAAAACAAACGCATGGCCAAAATAACAGAGACAGTGATGAAACAAAAACAGTAAAACAATTCATGGCTATAGACATTAATGATGAAGATGATGCTGATAATAGCATGAAAGGTTCAGACATAGATACCCCAGACTTATCGTTATCGGAGGAGGATAAAATGAATGAATAAGACGTTTGGCATACGGTAAAAAAAGGAGGGTTTGTCAATCTGGAAAAGTGAATACCCTTCATTTGAATGACAGACGTAACTTGATGGCCGTAGGCCAACCGTTTTATGCACCGAATTATAGAAATATAGACTGCTATGCTTGACCAACAAGTGGCCATTTTAAACGTAGCAAGAATCGCCATTTTGCTTGTTAACCATTGCTCATTGCTTTCTGTCTGAAACTGCTTTGCAGCTTGCAATTCTTGCGAATTCTGCTTACTCTGCTCAACTGTTAACATTGTTGTCTGAATATGAAAAAGGCAAGGTCGCGGGACTGAGGAGTTCGTTGAAAACTCCTCAAGAGTAGCCTAGAAAGGAATGCCCGCGCTCCCTCTCTGTAGCCTTGAGGGAGAGCTGCAGGGCATTTAATCACTTCACAGCTGTCAGCCAGTCTCGTACGATGGTAGAATATGTTAGAATAAAACAGCTAAAGGCTTGAATTATGCTCTTCCTACGGCCCACCTTCGCAAAACCCTTTAGAGCGTGTCGACTCCCAGGACACGAATAGTACCTCATAGATAGCAAAGCATGGAATGTGGCTCTTCCCCCGTGTGCAGCTTGCTTCCAAGAACAGAACCACCGTGTTCTGTTCAACAACTAAAAGATGCCTCCGCACTTTCTAAATTGCACATTGTTACTAGAATAGACATCGAAAGTGTCATAATTGTCATACCCGTCGGAAATGTCCATCGTCATCCCGAGTTCAAAGAAACTTAATAAAGGAGGGTGTTAAACATGACATAGCTGATTGTATGATATGCATTTTGTATATATGTAACTGATGTACGTAATTCGCTCTCTTGCGTCCCTCGAGGTCTAGGGAACTCACGTCGCGGGGTGTGAGACCAGAATTGGCCAATTGGGACTATTTTTGCTTGCAATAAACCCTAGCATTGGGAATTTGAACCTCGTGTCTGGCGCATCTTTTCGTGTATGGTTATTGCCTTGTTTCCATAGCATGATGGACCGCTAGGGGCCCCTTTCACTCCAGTGCAACATGCGAGAATATTAGTAAAGCTTATTGAAGTGTTGAGTTTCCTAGAGGCCATAGCAATCATGAAATGCACAACCCACTCAAAGAGAACAGACTTAGGGCCTCATTACGACCTCGGCGGTAGCCATGCCGCTATTGGCGTGGCTGCCGCCGAAATCGCGTCGGGTCTGGGTCCTCAGAATGAGGAATTACCGGGCCATTCTGAGTTTGGAAGGCCCAGTAATTCATCCCTCCAAGGACCCGGACCCGGTCCTTCCCCTTTCCCATTTCAGCCCCCATAGGGCTGAATGGGAATGGGAGAGGGAGCAAACAACGGGCCATTACGAGTTGGCCCGTTGTTTGCTCCCTCTTCCCCTTGCGGGACCCGGTAAGCACGCCTGGTTTGACCAGGCATTGCTTCCTGGGTCCCGCGAGGGGACCTCTTAATGAGGCGGTACGGGGTAAACGGCGCCAGCACCTTTTACAGCACCATTTACCCCGTACCCCCAGGGTCGTAATGAGGCCCTTAATCTCTTGCAGAATTGAAGCAGCCAATCTATAGGCCAAAAAAGCAGCCTATCATCCAACTATATCTGAGAATGAGGTGAAATATATAAAGCAGCCAACAGGGCAATGCATGCTGGTTAAGGAAGGATTCAATATGCCGTCCATTGTACAGGTAATCGAAATACAGGAACGAGCATCACCAGAAGAAAAAGAGTTATGAAAAAATAGAGAGGTTTTCTGTCCGCTACTAAGGCAATTTGGAGACAGGGTAGGACTTGAAAGCCAGTTACGCCTCTAGCACAATTGAGTGTAGCATTGGAGCAGCTTCACCACTCAGCGCATATGACTTGAGAGAGTTTAGATGCTGCTATTGCTGAAGAATGGGTTGTACCAACCTATGTGAACATGTGGCACATTTCATCATAAACTGCATTGTGTGTCAGAAATCTACTGCAGGACACACTCCGCAAACAGTGAGAGGAGTAATTCCCAGACCACATAGACCATTCCAGCATCTGCACATAGATTTGTAGATATGCCGCAGACTTGCAATGGATATAGGTATATGTTAGTGGCAGTATGTCTCTTTTCAAGATGGTTCGGGTTGGGTCCATGCACGCACCCTGATGCCACGTGTGCCGCCAAGTTACTTGTGCATGAGGTCTTTCCAAGATGAGGCGTGTGCAAAGTTTTGCGATCTGACAATGGACCACACTTCGTGAATGAGCTATTCGAAAAGGTTGTATATGAATTGTTCAAATACAATTGACCGCGGCCGAATTGACGTTTTTTTGGCCTCCAAATTGGCTGAAAATATATGCGGGGCATACCCCTGTAGCCCCAGTCCAATCCACCTATATTATTTATTATCCCAATCCACCCCAACATATATATTTGGTCAATTCGGCCACAAAACAAAGGGTTAATTCGGCCATGGTCTACACCTCCATTATGTTAAACCCTACAAAGGAAAAACGTGGACCTCTCCTGTAGCTAGCCCTACCAAAACAAGTAAAGAACCTCAGCGAATTTAAACCAGATCCTGGATCAAAAGCCAAGAAAAGACAAAGAAGAGGACACAAAATATTTAGATTAGGGTTTCTTAAGGACTTTTGAATTTACAGTGTCTTTGGAACACCTTCCCTAGATTAGGTTAAAAGAGTCAATGGAACAGAAGCAGTAGAAGTCAGAAGAAAAGAAGAATACTTTATTTTCTTATGCTACCCATTGTACACACAATCTTACTTGCAGTATTTTTGTATATATTGCAATCTTACCCAGCATTGACCCTAAAAATAATACGATAGTTCGGAGAATTATATTGGTGATTATTTAGCAGTTTTTGCTATAAAATCATAAATAATGAATACATTGACACATTTGGTAGATGTGAAACATAATTAGAGAAATTGAGATGTTAAAAGAAGTAAGAACTGCAGCTTCACCGAAAAGATGTACCATACGAAGAATAATTATTGGAGCTTTCTCTGGTATTTTAATTTTAACTGTTATCCTTATTACATTGGCATTCACACATGTTACAAGCAGGGAGGGGCCAGAAAACAAGACATCTTCCACCATTCTCACTATCCCCATTGTCCATATTAAGAACCCCGAAAATACCACTCTGTTCTTATATTAGAACACCTTTTTCCTGAGTAAAGAGAGATGCTGAGGATGATAACATAACAGGCATATTTGTAAAGCACACATTCACCCCTGAAGGGGCATCTTGGCGCTAATAACAGATGTTTATTGTTACCCAACGTAATGGTACTCATTTTATCGACCTCGGAAGGATGAAGGGCTGAGTGGACCTGCTGGGATTCGAACCTGTGACCATGAAGTCAAACACAGGTCCCTGTAGTGGATGCATTAGTCCACTGAGCCACAGACCCGGATGATAATGAAAGTACAAACTTAGATAAATCAGCTCATTTAGCAAATAATCTATGGTACCAGCACATGAAAGAAGTGGGAGAGACCACATCCGAAGAGAGTTGTTATGTCTGTTCATTATTACTGTATGCCCTGAATGTGGCAAGAATGTTTATTGCAAGAAAAATGTCTCCACACAATGCAAAATGTCCCAGTCATCAAGCAGCATGCAGCACAAGGGGACATTTTGAAGGGAGATGGGCAACTTTAAGATGGCGAGCAAGACAGACTTTTGCATACGAAGATACATATGTGAAGACAAAAAGAACAGAGAGTGGATTGGGGTGGACAAACATAAGTCTCATGTATCCATCCCAATTTGGAGAAAAGACACAAACTGTTGATATGAAGAGGATGAATTGCTCAGACATGACTGAAAAATCAGGAGAGCCAGTGTGCTGGGAGAGACCACAGCTGTTGGTGTATGCGTGTGCAGCAACTGGAAATGGATTGGAAGATGGACTAATATCATGCGCTGCACATCTCTTGAAAAATGAGACAGTTCACAGAGTGCAAAAGGTGAACGATGAATGCTTGAAATCATGGGATAAGTACGCAAAACTATTAACCTGGGTTGACAACGAAGCAGGACCAGTGCACATATTACAATCGAAGAATGCAACAACCTGTTTCAAGAATGATGTCAAAGTCTATAATGGGAAGAACAAAGGATGTGGAGAAATAATTGAAGACCCAGGAATGAATGGAGGAGCTGCAGTCCTGATGGATCGATATTGGGCCTGCGGATCCAGAGCCTACATCCAGTTGCCTAAAGATTGGGGGGAGTGTGCTCCATTATAAATGTACACATCCCTGCACTAGTGATTCCACAAAGTGACCTTCATATCTAAGAGTTTCCGAAAATGAATGAATATAAAAGAAGGAACGGATCATTCCATCTTCACTGGCTAAAAAGAGAGCATTATTTCTCATTAAAAAAAATAAAGGCTTATGAACATTTTACTGATAAAAAGTTATCACCATGATAATGACATCTATATTCATACCAGGACTTCAAACTGCAGTAAACGCCAAGTGGGAATTTCTGCAGATGATGAATGCAACAATAAAAGGATTCCAAGCAATACAAGAAAAATTGAGAGCCATCAGGCTGAAGACTCTCTAGAACAGGTATGTTCTGGATCTGATAACAGCAATGGAAGGAGGCATGTGTGCTAAGGTTGGGCCTTCTTACTGTACATTTATACTACGTCATGGTGGAGAAAAAGGGACCCTGACAGAGCCAATAATGATGTTAATGACCCTGCATACAAAAATGGAAGACGAAGCTGATGAGACGGCAGGGGACGTTTAGTACTCATCCCTGTTTTCATGGATTCCACTTTGATTGGCTTATGCTTTCAAACTACTTGGAGAAATACTAGCGTTGGTATTGCTAGTATTATTCATGACCATTTTTGGACAATGCCAGAAAACAGCCAAGAAAGCTATTGGGATAAAGATAATGATCAATGTTAACAGTTTCACTGGAGAGAAGATGAAAACTGAATAAAGTACTCAAGAAAATATCAAAAAGAGCTGTCTTGCACTTCCAGGAACCACGTTTTTACTATCCCCGCAATCGGAAGAGATATGTGGGATGATGGATATTCTGTTCACCAGCAAGGGATTGTTGTTACCATCATGAGCACATAAAGAATGCGGGTCACCTGTGGTGGCTGATGGAAATATGGGTCCCTAACCAAAGAAAATATGATGAGATGGTGGAAAAAATGAAGCAGGAATTCCGGAAGAAGAGGAAAAGAAGAGCATGGTTGAAATTTCAACGAGAGGGGGGAATGTAGAGGAGCAGGTGGAGGCCTCTTCTCTAGTCCCCGCCCCTTCACCACTGTCCTATTGGAGTAGCAGATGAAGGGCTACCATTGGGAATTCATGCACAAGTTTATGTGACATTTCCATACAGCGTTGATTGTACGAAAGGCGATATGAACTCAGACAGTAATTCAGAAGACAACCTCACATTGAGACAATGGAAGGAAGTTATCAAGAAGGATGCCAATTGCCTAAGCGCCAGAAAGCGGCTATCAGAATCATACATGAACTCTAAACAAATGTTTGACGACAGCAATATGATGTCATAAAATGTAGTAACTTGTTCACCAATAACTGTAAATATGCTTTAATGCAAGGTAGAAAAAGTATATAGAAGCTTGCTAAAAAGATATATATATATAAAGTTTAGGACGACCATTGGAAGAAAATGGACGACGGCCCGTGTTATAGAATAAACCCAGCTACCTCAACAACCAGCCAAGAATCGGAATTTGAAAAATGCATGAAGAAGCTGTTTTTATGTGCAGAATAAGGCAACACATTGGCCTGAAGTCAAGGAGGCTATTTTCGAGAGACAGGCGCAAAGCACAGAGAAGACCGAATGAGTAGACCACGCGCAGCAGACATATTTCTGCTAAAGATTAGGAGGGCAACGACATTTGCTGATGCCAATTATTGAACAACCACAAACACAAAAGCCTACAAGAGGTGAGGTGAGAAAGTCTCCAAAGTCCAGAGAGGGTAATGGCACTCTGTTTAATGTAATCAAATAGCAGGAATTGAGAGGCAGAAATTGACAAATGCATTGCTCCTGACACGCGATGAAGAACTCAAAAGAAAGGCTATTCAATAGCGCTTCAAGTTCAGATAGTGGTGTGCTCACACTCCCTCGAATGTCTCAGAACAGTGAGAAGACTATGGGGTCAACTAGAAATGATAGACCTTAGCTAAGGATCAGGTCGATGACATACGATGTACTAATTGGGAAAATAGAGAACAAATTGATGCAGTTCGAACACCTAGGTTTCATTCAGGTCACATGCTGCTAGACGAGCCGAACGCCCAAGGATGGATAGGGTTGCCAACCAATCAAAAGGCCTGCCACACATATTAATGTACAATGTTGCCGTTATTAGCCTGTTGCCATATTCTCTAGCTCAGGGTGTGTCCTACAGACAAGGGGCAGCCAAGGAGATAGTAACACATATCTTTCTATGAGTAGATATGTTTCCCTAACCCAATCCCTCCCGGCGTTAGGTTTGTATGAAATGCCACATAGGACTATGTCATGAATGACCTATGTAAAGGTATGTATACCCTGTGTAAGCAAACCTTGGTGTGAATATTGAGCATCTACTTTGATAGCAGTATATCTCCCTGCTTTCTTTCATTGAGATCAAAGCAGTATTTTTACCATCTTCCTTTGGTCTGTTAGATTATTTGGTCTGTGATAATTACTGGTAATTCCACACAATGCTCTGTGTTTGTGCCCAACGACACATATGCTTTACGCTGCGATTTTGCTCTTAGTTTGTAACTCAACACATGTATGCACACATTGTGATTTTCCTCCTAGTTTGTGCCCCAGTGCATGTACACTCCCCACTTTGATTTTGCTCCTACCTTGTTCCCCACTGCATGTATGCTCCCACTGTTATTTTGCTCCTAGGTTGTACCCACTCCATGAATTCTCCCCATTGTGTTTTTGCTCCTATATTTCCCCCACTTTCTGCCCATCTAACCGACCCATTCTAAACTCTACGCACACAAGCCACCTCACATACATAAAATTCAAGCCTACCAATGCCACATTTACGTGTCACAGCTATGCCAAAGCTTGCACATTTAGATCTGTCACACACAGTGCTTTAAGTAGATTAGTGATGGTGGGGGCTCTAAGAAAGAAGCGTGCCTATGTAATGGGTCTGGCTTAAAGCATTGTTGGCGTCCTATAGGTAGTGGGGGAGGAGGGGAGGATTAGGCCAGCACAGTCTGCCCCAAGAAATGCATCATGACTCCCTGCAAACATGTATATGTGGTCACTTAGCATGGTTTTATTTGGTCTTATTTGCATTCAGTTTGCACATTTTGGCTTTGTTTGTAAGTAAATAGCTGTCTATTAATAAATCACGGTATCACTCAGTGAATTAACAATTCGACTTGCTCTGTAAATGAAGGGGATGGGAAAACAGCACCAATGTGGGTTGCTGGCTGTGTTGCATAAAAACAAAGAGAATTTTTGGAACATAAGAATAAGCAATAGGTCCTGATGACTTAGTCAGGAACTTGGAAGGACCTCTCATGAAATGCTCATATGGAAATAGGTCTTGCATTCCGTGTAGCAATGTGATATAATTAAATACAGTAGTAAACAATGTTCAGCCAATGTTAGTGCATTTCTTAAAGAGATTGGAAAATCGAATTTACATTGGCAAAATCCAACTATAAAAAAACAGGTAGAAAGTATATAACTGAGCCCAATGGATTTTGGACTAAAAGTCAATCTTCAGGGAAAACATTCTGGAAAGATACAAAGCACAAACAAGATTCAATCAACATTAGGTTATGATAATATAATCAAAAATGTGACAGTGCGAAGACCATCCTACCTGCCTGGTATTCTCATTGTGTTCTTACGCACTAAAAACAAAATATGCAGTCTGTGAGTTTTTCGCTAAAATATGGCAGTAGTAAATAATACACGTACTAATGTCTTAAAGAACAACAGACCTGGTGGATTTCACTGAAATACATACTCTCCTGAGGTCTAGATCAGGACATCATTGTGTGCTGCAATACTGAAATCCAATGGAGGTAAGTGTACATGGCAGCGCTGCCTGCTGTTTATGTAAGAAAAAACAGTTACCCAATGGGTCTCTTACCTCCTGCGTGGAGGCTGGTCCTGATGGCTAGGAGCGCAGAGCGAAATGGTGTAGCTCTGCTAGTTGCTACTAATGCTGCATACTTGGCTAGATTAGTACCTTGCCGCCGCAAGGATGCCACAGGACCATATGGAAACATAAGAATGACCATAGATGTTTAAACTTGACAAATATGATTGGCAATCTAGTAGCTTGGTTAAAATGTCAAATTGGGAAGTTACAGCAAATGTCAACCTAACTGGGAATGGCAAACTGGAAGCTTATTGAGAATTTCACACTGGGAGCTTACTGGAATATCAAACTGGCAATTTATGGCTTATTTATTTATTTATTGTAGGCCTTTATATAAGCGCGCCAACCCCAAGGGCATAAGGGTGCTGGTTACAGTACGACAGGAGAAGAAGAGAGAAGGGGGAGCAGACACAGTGGGTCGGGGGAAAGTGTCTTAGTTGAAAAGGTAGGTTTTGAGCTTCTTCCTGTAGCTGCTGTAGGATGTTTCATCACAGAGGTGGCCAGGGAGCAAATTCCAGAGTGCCGGGGCACGGACTGGGGAGCTGCCCCCTAACCACCTTTTGCGGTTGAATCTGGGGGTGATGAGGCAGTGTTTGTAGGTTGTGCGTTGAGGCCTTGCTGTAGTATGTCTTGAGATTTTAGTAGCCAGGTAAGAGGGGGTGTTGTTGAGAGACAGCGGTGTGTGATGGACAAGATATTGAAGTTGATATTATCCTTAACCAGAAAGCCAGTGGGCGGATCTCCTGGCTTTGGATATGTGGTCACACTTTCCAATGTTGAGCGCTGCTCTCAGTGCATTGTTCTGGATTGATTGAAGTTTGGATAGGTTTTTGGCAGAGGTGCCGCAGAACAGAGAGTTGCAATAGTCAGGTTTTGAGCAAATGAGTGCTCGAGCCACTTCTAGCTGGTTTTTTAGGACAAAAAATGTCTGCTGGGGGTGATGAGCTTAGTTGCGAAACCTGACATTGAGGCGATGTGGTTGGTTTGATGTGTCATGTTGGGGGTGGAGTCCAGATAGACGCGTGGGGGGGGTTATGGCGGCGGCAACTGGGATGATGTGGCCATCAATTGTGAAGGACTTTTAGTCCTGATGGAGCTTTGTTGATTGTCAAACTGGTAGCTTACTGGAAATATCAAGCTAATTGGGAATGTCAAATCATAAACTTACTGGGAATGCCATACTCTTAATGCTTAATGGGAAGTGTATGTTGGGAGCTTACTTTAAATGTCTAAAAATGGAACCTTGAGATTATTGGAAAACCTCAAGTCACCACATTCGAAAGCATGACATAGCATGATGACATGTGCCATCATATCATGACACGTAATTTATTTTATTTTATTTTATTTTATTGTTTATTTATTTGTTCATCATGACACAACATTTCATATGACCAGACATGACATATGACACAGTCTGAGATATCATGACGCAATATATTATGATATTTCCTGACCTGACATGTCTAAACCTGTTTGTTGAGAATGACATGGTGTTTCGACAAGCAATACATTCATAGGTACAGCAATTATCAGGTCAGTCACACGAGTGGGTCACATACAATAGAGATTGCGAAATGGAAAATGAACCAGGCGATGTTATGGGTAAAGCTGAACATGGATGGGAGATAATATGCAACAATGGTAGGGGCAAGTGATACTTAGAGGGGGGTGTCAGTGTGCTTTCTGTCATGGCAGGGGATTGATTGTACAGAGACTGTCCCAGGAAAGCGAGGGTGCCCTTTTGGTGTGGCAGAGGTGGAGTTTGAGGGTTGTCTTGAATGCATGCATGGTAATGGTGTTTCGATTTCATTGGGTCGGGATTTCCACTGGTGGGGATGAATATCGAGAAAGAGCTGAATCGAGAGTATGCTCATTTTGTGCAACAGATCGAGAGAGATAAAAAGGGTACACGAGTGGAGGGTATGAGGTGGGTAGTAGTGGGTGATAGAAACAGCTTGGTACAGGAGAGAATAGACCATGACTTGGGGTTACACCCTATTTTACCCAGGGTAATCCTGACGTGGACCCCTTGCTTACTGTGTCTTAGAGAGGCTCAGCTTCACCTCACTGAGGAGGTCCAACACGGCTGAAGCATGTGTCTGGGGTTGCTGATGGTACTCTTGTTCAGAGGGGAAGTGCCTAGCAATTTGGTGCTGGACTGCCTAAGTGGGTGGGACACAGACTGATATGCAAATGGATATTTCTCCTCTGTGAAAGGTACCGTGAGCTAAACATGGTTGTAGACCCTCCAGAGTGGGCTCCATCCCAGAGAGCAGGTTATTTGGCAGTGTGCAGTCTCGTTAGAGGGATTCCCAGATCTTTTTTCTTAGAAATGTTAGGCATTTGGGGTTTCACCCAGTTACCCAAGGTAATCCAGACGTGGACCTCTTGCTTACTGCATCTTAGAGAGGCTCAGCTTCACCTCACTGAGGAGGTCCAACACGGCTGAAGCATGTGTCTGGGGTTGCTGATGGTACTCTTGTTCAGAGGAGAATTGCCTAGCATGTTGGTGCTCCACTGCCTAAGTGGGTGAGACCAGACTGATATGCAAATGTATATTCCTCCTCTGTGAAAGGTACTGTGAGCTAAAACGTGGTTGAAGACCCTCCTGTGTGGGGACCAACCCATAGAACTGGTTTTTTGGCAGTGTTTGACCTCTTGCCTAAATGAATACCTACATGCCAGATTTCTTCATCTTCATTTCCTCTCTGTGCTGAGCACTGCTGACGCATTGAAAGGATTTCCATGAGTGTTAAGGTGGTCACATTTGCCCTGCTCTTCGTTCCAGTGCACCATGTGCTTAGAGCTGCACCATTTGTTAATTGTGCTTAGTAATGATTTGCCAACTGGGCTTGATGGAAAATGGCAATAATTTGCTAAGTGGGCATGAGTCCATGAGTCCATTTAATAACTGGGCATAATGTAAAGTAGTAATGAAGTGGGTTTGCTAGAAACTAGCCAAGACGTGGTAACTGGGCATAATGTAAACTGGCAATGATATGCTAACTTGTTCAAATACAAATGCATAAAAAAGAAGAGAATGATATTCATAAAAATATTTCACAGCTTATATTGGATGTGTCACTTTGAATGTCCAGGTATTTCTACGTCCAGCGTGTTATACCTTAATACCTACATGTCCGATTTCTCCATCTGCCATTCCCTGCTGCCTGCCTGGCACAGCTGCCTGGCACAGCTATTCGATTACATTTTGTTGACAGTCGGTGCGATGGAGGTAAATATTACTGTTACCGTAAATTTCTTCGAATACCATTTTCCCTAATGAGATTTCACCGAATATATTTCATCGAAAAAGGTTGGGGAAATTGTATATGTGTAATGCATATTAGGTGGGGTGTGGGATAAGGGTATACGTTAGGGTAGGGAGGGGCGAGGTGGTGCTGCGGGGATCTCCCCCACATAGAAAAGTAGAAAAAGTAAAAAAGATTTTGTTTTCAGTGAAATGGATTTGGTGAATACGCCATTAGAAGAAATATATTCGTAGAAATCCCATACATTCAAATATTACATCACATCGGACCACGAATCCGGAATCTGAAATGAAAACTGTGAACGCCTGCCCACTGCCCATCCCTGGCAGTGACCACAGAGACCGGGCGGTGCACAATATCTTCGCCACGGTTTTGGACCGTTTGGGACTAGTCGCAAACCCAAGAGTCTTAAGCGGTTATTAAGCAGCGGTGAAAGGTAAGGTTTGTAGCAGAGCCCAAGCGAGGGGAGTGGAGATGAAAGCAGTCAGAAAAAGAAAGCAGGGAACTCAGAAGTGATGGAAGAACCCCCTAAGTCTGGATCAAAGCGAGCCCTCATCCCCGAGTGAAGATGGCAGAGCATCAATAATTCCTTTCATAGTGAAACTTCAAGCTGTGCCGCTCTGCCAGAGCCAATCGAGAGCTGGCTGGGCCGGCATCACTTCTAAGGAGAGGCCGAGTGTTAGGGGTCCAAACGCCTGCCAAGATTGCTCCACACACACTGGTGGAAATGAAAAAAAAATGTAAAAGGGGATCCTGCAGGTGGGTCGGAGTTTGGAGGAGGGAGCAGGTTCCGAGGGGGCGGAGCTAGCAGTTGGACTCTGCTCAAAGAAAACGTTCAAAATAATAGTTTAATAGAAATTGAGTAATTTCTTTCATTCTGCTTCTTTCCAAACTCTACACTGTGCATCAATTCTACTTTAAGTCACTTCCATGGCAGCGGTGCACCCAAAATATTGTTGGTAATGCAGTGATTTTTAGTACATTAAGGTATTCATAGACATGCTCTACAGTAGAAGGATACCAGTGTAGCTCATCAGGTTCAGAGACCGTTGCTAAAATGTTATATATTAAAAACTGGTTAATCGTATGACTTTTTGCAATTCCTTATAAAAAAAAACAAGTGCTATAAAATGTGTTTGGCCAGGGTATGGGTTGGGCTGGTCGCTTGCTTATATACAGGGCAGAGGTGGGGGTATTTCTACCCCTGTAGTGGAAATCAAAAGTTGGCACCCATGAACCCACAGTTTAATTTCCAAATAACTGCTGTGAGGACAACAGAAACATTTATTTGTGATTAAGCAATTTGAAAAGCAAGTAATATCTTTATAAATATAACCTGTGATAAAACCCAAAGAAAGGAACACAAACATTACAGGGTATTTGTCACACAGTCCGACAAAAAAAAGAAACTAATTTCAAAGAAAACTAGTGAATTAAAGTTTAAGCAGCATTTTTGAGTTCGGACATTACTTTTTTTTAATGAAAGTGTAAAATGCACATTTGCACACAGATACTATAGTTGGGGTGCGATTTCACCAGGAAAACCCCGTCCGTGATGTCGGATTGTGACTACTCTCCCCTGCTCAGCACATGCCCCCACTGGGCAGTTGGCAGCTCTGACAGCTCCCAATAGATAACAAAAGCATTGCCCTTTGATGTGGTGTTCATAAGCCGCTTGCCAGCCTGCACTGTCCCCACCCAGGCTGCCCTGAACCAGCTCCCGCACATTACATCCAGTTCCTCCGACACAGGTCCTATGGGGACGGGTGCCTTTGAACTATTCAGTGGCTTTGCTCCCCATCGGTCTCCAGTGGATGAGGTGAGAAATAAAGCAGTTATGACAGTGATGGATGGTGAATTTTTTAACTGGAAGGGTTAATAGGTCAAAATGATGCATTTTAGAGCCAACTTTTTAGAAAAAACTGGGTAAAAAGCCAAACAGTTTGTAATTGGGTTTTGTAGAGTAACTCATTAACAAAATACAATAGATGCAAGTCACCAAAAGTGCACAGGAGCATTTCTCCAACACATTTTCATGATGGCTTTTCCCACAATATATGCCCATATAAAACATTTTCACACTGGCTGTTCCCAAACATATTTCCATGCTGACTACACCATTATACCCTATTATTCCCATATAAGAACAAACTCATATTTGCTTTGTGCATAATGCCAGTAACGATACTATAAGAAAACATGTCCATGTTTGTTCGGCCAATGTATGACAGTATCCCCACGTAAGAACATACTCCATTTGGCTTTATCATTAAAAATGCATGCCAAAGTATGAAAACATTTCCAAACTGGCTGTATTAAAATGCCAGTCGAGCTACACAATAACACTTATGATGCTTGATTGATCAAAGATGCCCAATACAATATGTCATACCACAATAAGAAATGACTAGACTGGCTGCATTGAAATGTCAGTTTAGCTACATAATAACACTTATGCTTGTTTTACCAAAGATGACAAATACAAAATGTCATGCCACAATAAGAATAATACCACTGATCCTTCT
Organism: Ambystoma mexicanum; assembly: GCF_040938575.1. NCBI lineage: Eukaryota > Metazoa > Chordata > Amphibia > Caudata > Ambystomatidae > Ambystoma > Ambystoma mexicanum. Next base: position 237,008,447 of record NC_090934.1, read on the forward strand.
TGCATTATCAAAGATGCCCAGTACAAAATGCCATGCCTCAGTAAGAAATGGCTAGACTGGTTGCATAACAAATGCCAGTCTTGCTTCATAATAACACTTATCATGCTTGCTTTACCAAATATGCCAAATACAAAATGTAATACCACAATAATTAATGGCTAGACTGGCTGCATTGAAATGCCAGTCTAGCATATTAACACTTATCATGCTTGCTTTATCAAAGATGCCCAATACAAAATTGTATGCCACTTAAAGAATAATACCACTGATCAAGCTTCCATTATCAAAGCTGCCCGATATAACATGTCATACCACAATAAGAAATGGCTAGACTGGCTGCACTAATATGCAAGTCAAGCTACATAATAATCGTATCATGTTTCCTTTCTCAACCATGCACAGTAACAAATGCCATTCCTGCTTCATGGTGTGCCAGCGCCTTGCAGTCAGACATAATCATAGTATGATTAATGTGATTATGTGTGATTACAAGGTGCTTGGGGGGTGCAGGGTGCAGATGTGTGTCAGGAGCTGGGGTCCCAGGATACAGTCATGGCATTTATTATTGGGCATAGATGCCAATGAAAAACTGCCGTGCCTCCCCCTGAGGCCCTGAGTGACTCACAGGCACACATTAATAGGGTTCCATGTCTTAAAATCGCGGCAAAAATGGCAGTGAATACCAAATATTCTTGAAATAATGCTGTGATTTTTCCACCAAAATCCTGTAAAGGATGCGGGAGACACCCCCGCAACCCCTGGACCCATTATACCATTTAAGGGGACAGAGGGACACCCCTGGAACTCCCGCTCCCCTTAAATGGTATAATGGGGTACACCTTTACCGTGCATTTTTTCGGCAATTTTTTTACCAGCAACTTTTTTGCTGCAATTCTATTACCCAATACCATAAATAGTGTGTATGCAAGGTGCTAGGGGGCCCAGTCATGGTATTTTATACTGGGCATCTATCAGATGCCCATGAATAAATGGCATTCCTTCCCTCATTGCCCTCCAGCACCTCACATGCACTGATAATCAATCACGTGTACATGCAAGGCGCTCGGGGATTTAGGGGTCAGGCTTGACATTGCATGTGAGAGGTGCTTGGAATCCCAGTGGACTGGGTTGGCATTCTTTACTGGGCATACCCAGTAACACATGCCATGCCTGCCCCCTGGGCCCCAGTGACTCACACGCACTCAATGAATGTGATGGTGTGTATGCAAGGCTCTTGGGGGGGCACTGGGGTAAGGCATGTTTTTATTTGCTGGACATCTATCATAGAGGTCCAGTAAAAAAATGACACGCCTGTCCCCAGGGTCCCGAGATTTTCACTCATGCACACAATCAATGTGGTTATCTGATGCCAGGCACTGGAGTCTAGGGGGCGGGGATGGTGTTTTTTAGGATTATAGTCATTACATCAAATGCAATAGCATTGAATGCCATACCAGAAAAAGAAAAACATCGAAAAAAAAAGAATTGAATGCATTTTTCTCATGCTTTTTTTTAATGGGGGTGTCCCCCCCACAACCACCCTTTTTTAACCTTTAAAACCCATTTTAAAAAAACGAAACCCTTTACCTTTAAAAAAAAAAAAAGCATTTGATGCTTTTTTTCAATGCTTTTTTTCCTCTAGTTTGGCATTCAATGCTATTGCTTTCGATGCAATCACCAGATACCTGTTCTTTACTGGACATGTATCATAGATGTCCAGTTAAAAAAAATGACATGCCTGTCCCCAGGGCCCCACAGTGCCAAACACACACACACACACACAATGAAAGTGAAAATGTGTGTATGCAAGATGCTGGGGGAGCAGGGTGGCGGGTATGGTATTTTTTTACTGGAGATCTATCATAGATGTCCAGTAAAAAATACCATTCCTGTCCCGAGGTCCCCGCAGCAACTCAGACGAAGAGCTGATTTTGGCCAGTGGGGAAGGGGGTTGAGCAAAAAAGGCATTTTTACAATGTCTTTGTTGTACAAACCTCCTATCCACACTCGCTAAAATCATCTAGGACCAGCACAAACACACACATGCACACACACTCACACAACATACACACAGCGATCATTTGCTGTCTCATTCACAGTCACAAGCACCAATCATGCATTCACTCATAACACAAGCACGCATGCATCCATACACATATTTAAATAAAAAATAAAGGAACATACAAACACATACATTCACACAACATACACACAGCAAGCACTCTCTGTCCCATTCACACGAGCACCCATCAAGCAATCACTCATAACACAAGCATACACAAATCTATGCACATAGTTAAATAATAAATAAACATAGAAACACACGTTTACACAACATACGCACAGCAAACACTTTCTGTTTCATTCATACACACATCCAACATGCATTCACTCATAACACAAGCATACACTCTTCCATAAACATATCGAAATAAACATACAAACGCACACATTTAGACAACATACACAATGCAAGCACTCTGTCTCATTCACACGAGCACCCATCATGCACTCACTCATAACACACGCATACATGCATCTATACACGTATTTAAATAATAAACACATGAACATACAAACACACACATTTACACAACATGCACACAGCAATCACGCTCTCATGAACACCAGCATCCATCATCATACAATCATTCACATGACAACACAAGTATGCACGCATCCATTCACATAATTTAAACAAATGTACCCTCTGCAGTTGGTCTTTCCTCACGAGCGCTCAGCCCCCTACTAGCATTAGCATTAGCAGGAATGAGGAAGCTTCCAGGTTTCTGCTCATGCGTAGAGGGGCTTGAGCGTGGGTGACGAGACACCCCACTCCAGCCTGCTCTGTCTGTATGTGCGAGGAGGTGCAGGAGCACCCCCTTGCACATACAGACATGCAGTTCCCCAGCCATGCAAGGCTGGGGAAGCAAACACCCCTAGCCTTACATGGCTCATTGAGCTTGCACGGCTAGGGACCTTTAACTGTTAAAGGGAGTGTTTCCCTTTGACTGTTGAAAGCACTCCCTCAGCTGCTGAAAGAAACAGCTCAGGGAGTGCTTGTATTTCAATGGCCTGGCTCCTCCATAATGGGTGAGAGGGGGCCAAGACCTGGTGGGTCAACGCCCCCTCACCCATTATGGACGAGCCGCCCCTGAGTTAAGATGCAGAAGATCGCTCCTGGCGCCAATATGCTGTGTGCGGCTCTGAACCCCCACTTCATACCGCAGCTCAGCAAGCACTTTGGTTTTTTGGGTGGGTTGTTTGCCCCGCAGAGGCAAGCCAGATCCCAAGATCCGGCTAGATATCTGATCCCGGATCTCCGACCCAGTGAGAGTTGGCCCATTGGCCAGCGCTGTCAACCCCCCCTCACAATGTGTCAGTGGCTGATGGCAAGAAAAGGGGCTAAAAGTGACAGGGGGCAACAAAAAAGTTAAAAGGGAAACAAAAGGGCCTAAAGAGGACTGCTGTGAGAGAAAGGGCTAAAAGAGACTTGAGCAAGAAAAGGGGCTAAAAGAGCCTGGGAAAAGAAAAATGGCAAAGGGTGTTAGGGCAGGAATAGGTGCTAATGTGGCCTACAAAAGGGGCTGGCGCAAGAAAGAGGGGGCTAACGGAGACTGGAGTGCAAGAAAAGGGGTTAAATGGGACTAGCGGCAAGACAAGGTGTTAAAGGAACTGGGGTAAGAAAAGGGGCAAAAGTGGTTTTGGGGCAAGAGGAGGGGAAGAGGGTCCACCAAAAGGATCTGGCACAGGAAAAGGGACTAAAGGGGACTGGAGTGCAAGAAAAGGTGTTAAATGGGACTTGGGGGATGGGGGGTGAGACAAAGGACCAAAGGGTGCTGGGGCAAGAAAAGGATTGGGCACTGGGGTGTAGGGACAATCATGGGCGTAATTTTAGGGGGGACAGGGGTGTTTGTCCCCCCCAACCTTCATGGCACACCATTTTGTCCTCATTCATTTCGCTGGGACACGTTTTCTTCAGATGTCATGTCCCCCCCATCATTTTCAGCAAAGTTTCTCCACTGGGGACAATGCTGGTGTTTTGAGGAGGGTATGGCGGCTGTGGCAGGGAAAAGGGGAGGGTGGTATATTGGGAGCTTGGGGAAGAGCTTGTGTTTTTGGGATGCGAAGGGTAGCTGCGACAGGGTAAAGAAGATGGTGGCACTTTGGGAGGGGCAGCGCCAGTGTTTTTGGAATGGTAGGGGGAAGGGAGGCCATGGGAGATGGCATGTGGAGTGAGCGCTGGATGGGCGTGAAGAGTTGGTAGGCACTGCCTACCAATTGTTTGTGCTCAATTGCCTTTCTATTCAACGCCAGTTGTTGTACAGCCCCACCGGAAGCATTCCGGTCCTGTCCCAGCCAATCAATGAGTGGCTGGGGCGGGAGAGGAAGTCAGTGGATTTCATTGGCTCTGCCAGGGAGAGTAGCAGTTGCAGTTAATCCACTGATATTTGGAGACAAAGTACAAGATTTACCTCCAAAAATATGCTGGAAATAAAATCCTCAACTTCACCTCTAAACTCAGAGTTCGTTGATGTGGTAAAGTTGGTGGTAATTCAGATACAAACAGTAACAAAATACTGCTAAAATTGTAATTTACCACAATGCTGCGCTGGTAATGTGGGTGGGTGGGCGATGCACATATGAGGAGTATGATCAGTAAAATGTCATACAGAGATTTTTGAGAAGTAAAATAAAGTGTTTTTTGGATGTTGTTTATGAAAATGATGCAATAATCTAGAACAGGGGTCTTCAACCTATGGATCTCAAGATGTTTTGGATTATGGCTTCCATGATGCCTCGCCATTGCCTTTGCTGGATAGAGCTCATGGCACTCGTAGCGACCACATTTGGAGAGCCATAGGTTACAGACCCCTCATCTAGACTTACAGATTTGTAAAAAGGAGGCTAGCAAAGAAACGTCATCGAAAAAGCTCAAATGAAAACACACAGCACAGTACATACCTCTCTCAGGCAACCAACATCTCAAAAGAAGAGGAGTCTAGACTCGGGTTCATTACAGGCTCCTCTAGCTTATATCCCTAAAGTCTAGAATGTTCTCAAAAAAGAAATTCCCATTGAATAAATTGAGACACAGATTTGAAAGCCCATATTTAGGAAACACTGCAAGCAACATTCCTAAGAAATAGAAATGTATTCTGTAAATGACGCTGTAGTTTGGTACAGCCATATGCATTCTACAAAATCCTACTTGACTTCCCAATCCGCCAAGAAGGTTTTACATCTGCTGCACAGGCGTAAATGGGTCACGGAAAAAGGGAGGCGTTCAGATGAATAATATCCATTATTTTCCATGTAGGGCAACTGATATAGTGTTGCTAATATAATTCTAATGTGTTTCCTGTTACCTGCCTATTATGTATGTTTCTGTGTTGTTTGTATATGTTATAACATTTAATAAAACAGATTTAAAAACAAAACAATCCATCAACTTTACGCTACGCTTGTTGTCTACGTTCTTGGCTGCGCTGGAAATAAAGTCTACATGGGTGGCATGATCAGAGATACCTGAAGATTCGCACTGCAGAACACATAAAATTGATCAGCAAAGAGGACAGCAGATCACCAGCACCAACCGGTATCTGGACTATCCATCGAAAATACATTCATCGAATTGAAATCCAACGAAATGTATTAATTAAAAGTCATTTACATCGAAAATGCAATTTCATTGAATACATTTAGTTGGATTTCGACTAGGGTTAGGGTTGGGGTTAGGGTTAGGGCGGAGGGTGCATTCTCCAGAGTGTCACAGCAATGATCCTTCAAATATGAGATTGTTTTGGCATTGAACAGAGAGCTAAAAATGACACGGGTGGTAACAAAGAACTTCTGCTGAGACAGTCCGAATCAAGATGGCCGACGTTTCCGCACTGAGTGCAGAAAGATTTAGATATGAACATGAGACTTAAAAGCCTTCTATATGGACTACATCCAACATGATGGGATTCTTTCTGCCATTTTGACTATTGAGATATACATTTTTCAATTTATGATGTGGTAATTCTATCTTTGTTTTCTCCCCTCCCCCATCCCCTCTTTCCCCTTTCTGCCACCTATGGATTTACCTCATTGCTACATGGACACTGACTAGCAACCACTCACTGATTCCACTGTTCTTAGAATTTGAGGGTTGAGTTGTAAATGTGTGAGTGTGTGCAATGTGGAAGTGCATGAAAGTTATTGTGATACTTCTGTGCACAGATTTTATACACTTGTGTTGCTTTTTGGATGGTTAATAGGGGTTTGGATAGATCAGGTAGTCTGTGCTTATGCCGCAGACTATGCACTGCAAGATGGGATATATGTTGCTTATGTTCCTCGCCCCATTTGGGCAAATATAGAGAAGCGATGGAGAATGTGTTGTTCCAAATTGGAGGCCAGGAGCTGAAATGGTGTTCGCATGTGTGTGCCTCACTGCAGGAGTTGGACCTCATAAAGCTTTGCTATAATCCACAACAAATAGTGCCAGCTCTAGTGCCTACTTGCTAAATAATTTGGATCTGTACTGAGGGAGAGGGCTAACATAGCATGCCTTGGGTCCAACATTTCCGTTAATTATTGGTGCATCAAGAAGGGGTATAGTTATGGAAAGTATTTAGATTTTGCGACCCCTCGGTATCTCTGCGCCCTTTACATTGCATGTTGCCCTTGCCTGCAAGATCGGATGTTGGTGTGGGGTAGGCGCTGCACTGATCTATGTCCCCTGTGCCCGTGTATAGGGAGAATTCAGCACATTTACTTTTCCAATGTTCCTTTTATAAGGATCTTAAGGCACGTCTCCTTAAGTCTCTCTTGAGATCAAAAGCGCTCAAAGCCTCACGGTTGCCATGGCCCTTTGATATGATATCTGATTGGTTATTTATAACGCACTTAAGGGGTTTGAACCTGTGTTGTTCAGTGTCGCCTTGCTTCCAAGGCCAGCACGTTGCCCCTCGAGCCTTTCTAGGTCTTCATCCAGCAGAACGACCACTTTTGCAGTGTCCTCTTATATTCATAGAGCCTGGGCTATAAGAGCCAAGGCCCTTACTATGTCAGTAGGGGCCACTTTGGGCGACTCCTAGTAGGTGGTATGCAATCACTGCGGTTTCCACGAAATGTACGCTCTTGCTGGGTTTAGCCTTTGATACATTGGAAAAGTTACCTTAGACCAGTGTTGTTAACCTCACATTGCATTCACTTTATGATTTGTCAGAGGAAGGACCATCTGCACATTTTTTGTTAATTACTGGCCTTTTTTTATGATTTGTTTATATCTGTCAACATTTTGTATTTTGGGTGGTTTTTATATTTTGAAATTGTCTCCTCTCTCGTTTTTATGTGACAAAGAGATGGAGGATTATCTTATAATTGGCAAGTAAGGGGAGCTTTCTAATCGTTGGACTATTTATTAGCCCCGTCATGTAATATTCGGGATCTTGCTGATCAATTTGACATGCATATTTTATTGAGTGTTTGTAAATGTGCTATATGTGAGCTTTTATGGCTGCGGCCGAAATTACGTTTTCATTGATTGATTGATTGGAATATGTTTTTGTAGAAGTTAGATGTAAGTTGTAAGGTTGTGTAACCTTGAGAAAGAGCTGATGCATGAAAAGTATTGTCTTTATTTGAGGGCCTTCAAACTAGGCGCAGTGGTGTGTGGCTACGCTCTATGTGAGAGAGCTTAAAGCACCCGAAGAAAGCGCACGAGGAAGAAAGAGCATGAAGAACTTGGGGACTTGAGGCATGGTGTCATAGAGTGCAAGGGAATCGGAGAGTGTCCAGTGCTTGGGGTGCATGGACAGAGCGTGAATAGCTTGGGCACATACACAGGCCCTGTATGGGGTTTGGGGCACTGTGGACAAAGCCCAAGGAGGAAAGAGCGTGTGAAGAGTTGGGGGGACGTGGGCAGAAGGTGTGAGTAAGGCAAAGAATGTCAAGAGCTTTGGGCAGGGACGAGCTACAGCCAAAAAACTAGCTAGCCCCCAGTCCCAAAAGTTCCGACATCAGCGTAGCCCCAGGTCTTTTCCAGACCTAGCAACTCCCCTGGCTTTGGGTACATGGACAGGAGGTGTAAGGGGCATAGAGTCTGAAGAACATGGGGCAAATGGGTAGAGAGTGTAAAGAAATAGGTGCACATGTCGTAGAGTCAGTGTATGGTGACTGTGCCACATCGACAGGTCTCGTGAGGGGCGTTAAGAGCTTGCAGCCCACACACAGAGGGTGCGAGGAAGACATGAGTATCTGCTCAGTTTTTCCTCTGATGGACGAATTTATCATTTATAATCACTAACTCAACACTTGTTTTGTCAATATTTATCTCACGTTTGTTGACTCTCTTGGATACCGGTGTTTATGGTGCACTGGTGCATCTTGGTTGTGAGTACGCTGCATTAAGACTAACTGGCCTTAATCTTACACCTTGAAGACATGTTTACTTGTGTTTTAGGCCACCCCCCAGCCCATGTGTGCAGCCTCGTCCCTGAGCTTAGTTTTTGCCCATTTACTTGTGTTTTAGGCCACCCCCCAGCCCTCCGTGTGCAGCCTCATCCCTGAGCTTTGTTTTTGACCATTTACTTGTGTTTTTAGGCCCCTCAGCCCCTGTGTGCCGCCTCGTCCCTGAGCCTCGTTTTTTGGCTATTTACTTGTGTTTTAGCACCCCGCCCCCCAGCTCCCCGTGTGCAGCCTCGTCCCTGAGCTGTGTTTTTGCCCATTTAGTTGTGTTTTTAGGCCCCCGAGCCCCTTGTGTGCAACCTTGTCCCCGAACTTCATTTTCTTGTTCATTTACCTGTGTTTTTAGCCCCCCCTACCCCTGTGTGCAGCCTCGTCCCTGAGCCTTGTTTTTGGCTATTTATTTGTGTTTTTAGGCCCCCCCAGCCACCCGTGTGCAGCTTCGTCCCTGAGCTTCCCCCGGCTCCCTCTTCCCACCTCCCGGCTCTCCCCCCAAATCCATCTTGTTTGCCGGTGTAGTCTCTGGCAACTCCTCCTGTGCACCTCTTAGGTCCCAGGCGCTGCAGGTGAGCTGGCCCTTGCTCCGACCCCCTGAGCCTCGTTTTTGACTATTTACTTGTGTTTTAGGCCCACCCAACCCCCCATGTGCAGCCTCATCCCTGAGCTTCATTTTTGCCCATTTACTTGTGTTTTTTGGCCCTCCCCAGCCCCCCGTGTTCAGCCTCGTCTTTCAACCTCATTTTGGCTATTTACTTGTGTTTTTAGGCTCCCCCGTAGCCCCCCCCATGTGCAGCCCCGTCCCTGAGCTTCCCCCGGCTCCCTCTTCCTGCCTCCCAGCCCTCCCCCCGCCCCTCATAGGGCAAATCCATCTTGATTGCCGGTGTAGTCTCTGGCAACTCCACCTGCGCAGCTCTTCGGTCGGTACTATTCCATTAGAGTACATATAGGGAGGAATGGCAGGCCACTTCCTGTTTGTCCTTCTCCCGCCTCCCCTGCCCTCCCACCGTCCCGATTGGCTGCCTAGGAGCCTTAGTCCACCTTGCCAGGGCAGCCCTCTGTCCGGCAGCCCCTACGGCTAAGGGCCCCAAAGCAAAGGGCGGCTCCTACAAAGGCGGCTCCACGAGGTGTCTGCAGGTGTCAGCAGGGGAAGCCAGTGGCCAGCCATCAACCAGCAGCAACTCCCAAAGTATGTGTGGCATGGGTGGGGAGTAGAGCAATCACTCTACTCCAGAAAGCCCTACCACTCAACAATACCTTTCCTCGTAATATAGAACACAGAGTTGTGAACATTAGTCTGAGTCCAATCAACATACATTTGTGGTTGTTAGAAAGTATCACACCTAGATAGAACTGGGAAAGTTTGCCTAATCCGTATCCACATATGATGGTGAATGCTAAGTAAATGCTGCACTTAGATTTGTGAACCATGGCAATGCTGTACTTAGATAGATTTGTGAATGCTAAGTAAATGGCGCACTTAGATTTGTGAACCATGGCAATGCCGCACTTAGATAGAACTGTGAATGCTAAGTAAATGCCTCACTTAGATAGATTTGTGAACCAATGCCGCACTCTGAATTCTGAACATTAGCCTCATGTCATCTAGATAGGATTGTGAATGTTAAGTTGTCCATCATTTAGAGAGATTTTTTAACAGTAGCCATCGCCAGACCCAGACTGGATTGTGATTGTTAGCAAAGCCACACTTAGTTAGAGTTGTGAACATTAGCCTGCATCACATCTAAACAGGATGGTAAAATGTCAGCAAGTGCCATACTTAGATAGAAGAACAAATATTATCAGTAACCTCAACCTAGAAATTGCTCCTGCTGCATTGGCTCATAAAACCATGCAAACACTCCCATCCTATATCATTACGCTTACTCTCTACTCTACACCATCACACAATTAGAATGCAGCTATACCCCTGATCAATTTGGCCTATCTGTTCACATACGAACATTACCCCATGAACACCTTATAACTCTAATAAAACACAGCTATCCCATGGCTTTCCAGCCTAGCTGCTCACATAATGGGCCTAACGCAGCCAGAACCCAGTCTGGGTGTCCACCCACCAGACTGCACACATTCAACTGATAACTTCTCCACCTAACTCTAGGATGCAGCTACCATCTGGCAATTACATCAGCTGCACACATAACTGGTGCACCCATTCACCCTACGACACTTTCTCTCTCTACTGACCTGGACTGCGGTACTCCAGGGCGTTCAACCTACCAGTGCTTTGAGATCATACCAATGATATATAGAGTGCTATATAAATGCCAAATAACATAACATAACATGCGTATGAACAGCTCCGGAGCTTGGGGTATGAGGACAGAAATGCAAGGGAATCACAGAGTGTGAAGCACTTGGGGCACATGGACATTGACTAAGGAAAACAGAGTGTGAAGAGTTGGGGGGACATGGACAGAAGGTGTGAGGAAGGCAAAGACTATCAAGACCTTTGGGTACATGGACAGACAATGTAATGGGCATAGGGACTGGAGAACTTGGGGCAAATGGGCAGAGAGTGTGAAGAGATTGCGGCACATACCGTACAGTCAGTGTATGGAGCTTGTGGCACACCAACAGGCCCCGTGAGGAAGACAGAGTTTGAAGAGCTTGCAGCCCACACACAGGGAGTGTGAGGAAGATATAAGTATGAACAGCTCCGGAGCTGGAGGTATGAGCGCAGAAATGCAAGGGAATCATGGAGTGTGAAGCACTTGGGGCACATGGAGAAATAGTGTGAAGAGTTTGGGGCACATGGAGAGAGACTGAGGAAGACAGAGTGTGACGATTTGGGGGAACATGGACAGAAGATGTAAGACACCGAATGTGAAGATCGTGTTGCACATGGGCAGAGGGTGTAAAGAGCTTGGTGCACATACTACAGTGTTAGTGTGTATAGCCTTGGGCACATAAACAGAAAGCGTGAGCAGCATAGAGTGTGAAGAACCCGGAGCACATATACAAAGAATGTGAAGAATTTAGGGCATATGCAGGGAGAGTGCCAAGATATTTGGGCATACTATGGAGTTAGTGGGCGGAACTTGGAGCACATCGGCGGGACTGGGTATGGAACACACAGTATGAAGAGCTTACAGCGCTCATGCAGAGCATGTGAGGAAGACAGAGAGCATGAACAGCTGGGGCCATACAAAGAGGTTGTGAGAATATGAAGTAGATGTGAAGAGCTTGGGACCCATGGACAGATCATGTAAATCACTTTGGGCAAATACTACAGAGTCAGTGTGTGAGCTTGGTGCACTGGGACAGACAGTGTGAGGAACACAGTGCAAAGAGCATGGGGCATATATACAGGGAGTCTGAGGAAGGCAGAGAGTGGCAAGAGCTTGGGGAATATATATAGAGAGTCTGAGGTAGGCAGAGAGTGGCAAGAGCTTGGGGAATATTTATAGAGAGTCTGAGGTAGGCAGACAGTGGCAAGAGCTTGGGGCATATGGACAGAATGCAAGGAAGACAGTGTGTGCGAAGAGCTTGGGGCATGTGGAAAGAGAGTGTAAGGAAAACAGAGTGTGAAGTGCTTGGGACACATGGACAGAGAGTGTGAATAGCGTGGGTTACAAACACAGTCAGTGTGGAGCTTTGTACACAATAACAGAGAATGTTTAGGAACACAGAGTGTTTAGGAACACAGAGTGTGAAGAGCTTGAGGTACATAGACCGAAATCGAGGAAGCCAGAGACTAAAAAGTTCAGGGCACATGGACAGAGGGTGTGAGTAAGACAGAGTGCGGAGAGCAGGGGTGTTGCTAGGTCTGGGAAAGATCAGGGGCTACGCTAATGTCGGGTCTGGTTGGATTCAGGGCTAGCTATAGCCTTTTGGTTGTGGTCCCTGAGATTCTATCTGGGGCTACAACCAACAGACCTGTGGCTATAGCCCCCTCAGGCCCCCCTAGAAAAGCCTCTGGTGGAGAGGTTGAGGGACATACGCAGATAAAGTAGGGATCTTGGGGTACATGGACCCATTGTGCAAGGAGATTCAGACATATTGAAAGCTTGGGGCACATGGGCATAGAGCATGAAGAATTGTGGGCACACAGCCAGACTGCATGAGGAGCTTGAGGTCTGCTGCTTAAAGGAAAGGACCAGAAAGCAAGCATTCTCTGCATACGACCCAACACTGTGGAACCTCCTCCCCGTCAGCTTTAGATTTCCCTTCACACTCCTACAATTCATAAAGGAACTCAAGAGCCACCTCTTCAAGGAGTCTCGTCTCCTCAACACCTAGGCCATCATGTCACCCCTGGCACCTGACTCGCTAGACGCCGCCCGCCCCTCTCCTCCCTACCACTCTGTACAGCTGTACCCCTCCTCTGTGCCCCTCTGTCTCCTACCACCGCTGTATATCTGTTCTTTTCTGTTGCTACTTCTTAAAAGCACTCCGTTATGCATCTGTACTATTGTACACCTCTGTAAAGCGCTCTGTTGTGCATCTGTATGGTTGTATGCCCATGTAAAGCACTCTACTGCTTCTCCGAGCTAGGTCCATTCTAAATAAATACCCTGACTTTAATAATAATAATATTAATGGACAAAACATGGAAGTCGCATGGGGCACATGGACAGTGGTGTGAGGAGTGAAGACGTGGACAGTGCAATGAACTCAGGACACGAGGGCAGGTAAGGATGTCAGGCAATGCATTCAGACACTGTAAGGAACCAGGGGAACGTGGTGTGAATTCTGATAAAGAGAAATTGGCACTTTTAATTATCCTGCTTCCTGGATATCTCGCTTTTTTGCCAGGGTTTTAGCCTGAGGTAAAATGCTTTGCATCCTCATAGGATACACAGGTGTGGTGGGAATCACTGATTCACAAGCAGGGACTCAACAGCGCAGTGTTGAATGTTATATGGTGTGAAACTGACAGGAATGTACATTCAACAGTCGCAGGTCTATTGAATGAATTCCATTTGGTCAAAGTATTTTAGTTTAAATTTTTCTGCTGATTATTCTCCTAAAAATGCAAATGGTAGGTTTGGGTTAAGCAATATTGTTGTGAGGGTGGTGTGGGGTAGGTACGGGCAGTGGGGGTGTTAAGACGGATTTCTGAACTCTGTCCTGGTGGCGCAGAAGTTCAGAAGGCCAACCTAATTACTTGGAACAGGGTAACCTCTGGACGAGCCAGACCAATCAAGGTAGCGATCGCGGCGGTCAAGACTAGGTCTCAAGAGGGGTGAGGGTGACTGAAAGCCCGCAATGAGCACACAAAGCAAGATCACTTACAAACTACTCCAAACAGTTGTTATATTAAAAATATATACACATTTATTTCAAGGCCTTTAAAACAATGACCGTAGCGAGAAAATCACAATATAACGATAGTAAACCAACACATACCATATCAACACAATATATATACAAATACGCAGTCTCAAGCGTTAGATGCACGAAATGGGTAGGCCACCTAAAAGGGAAGGAAGACAGGCAGTGCGAAATAACGCTTAGACCCAGTTCGCCTTCAGAGGCACCTAACTAGATGGAAGTCCGAGCCCTGCGAAGAGTGGAGCCTTGTGCTCATAAGTACCTGCACACGCTGGTGCCAACGGGCAAAAGGAGAAGCTCTTCGAGGGAAATCAGGCAGTTCAGTTTAGTGCACAAAAGAAGAAGAACAAGTTCCGCGACTCAAGCGCAGCCTCCACAGTGGGCAGAAGCAGAGCGCGAGTACGGAAAAGGGTGCTGTTTGACACAGCGGGGAAAAGCAATGGGCTCCTGCAGGAGGGCGACCAGATCCTAGCTATGCTACTCACCGGTCCCCGATGCAAGCAGACCCAGGCTTCTCCACGTCAGTTTCAGCAGCTGGCAGGTTCAGAAGAGCAGGGAACGCCTCGTCGTCGTGTTGAGTAAAAAGACGTCCCAATCGAAGAAACCCGCACAGTTTGTTACCACAGCAGGGCAACGGAGCGGCTGTGTGTATCTGAGCCCAATGTACACTACTCACTTCAGACCTGGGAACGCCAAGTGTACGAAGCGTGTGAGAGTGACAAGGACTCGCAATACTAAACAACCTGGCGGCGGTTACAGAGCAAGAATCCCGTGTAAGCTGGTCAGTCAGCTGGATGGCCCAGAGACGCTTCCGAAGGCTTACTGGCAGGAGATGGTGAAGATGCCAAGAATAGCTGTTCCCGCTATTCCAAGGGTCGAAGTACCAGTACAGGCCTTCTGGTTCGATCAAAGGTGAAAAGGGTTTCACAAGGCGACAGCAGTGCAGAGGAGAAGTCCTTCAGCGGGTCACCAGCGATTCCTCGGTCCAGCCTCTTGGTTGCAGGATACTTGGCTCTTGTATTCCTTCGTTCGTGAGAACTCAGGAGATCGACATGGTAGTGGTGTTTCCAGCCCCCTCTTATCCACGGTTCCCTTCGCGCCAAAACGGAGGGGACCCAATGGGAGATCCGCTCATCAACACTCACACCATTCGTGGACCAATCACGGACCACCGTGGTCCCAGGCATTCACACCACCGTAGACTCTCTGGCACCCAGGATGTGTATTGGGACCAGACATCCCAGCCCACATCCTGGAGGCACACACAAGACATGTAGAAGCCCGCGAAAGCATCCGTGTTTCGCGGGAAAGTACATGCCCAAATAAGGAAGGCCCCGGGTCGGCTCGACCTGGGGAAGGTGAAGGGTGCAAGACGGTCAGCGGACAGGACAAAGGAGCCTCGTGGTCTGGCCATTTTGGGAGCCAGGCCACCATTTTGGGTTAAGCGCGAGAAACGCGCTTAGAACGCCAAAAGGAGCTCAAAACACAAGAAACGATCACTGCCACCATTCCCGTCCCTGAATCACTTGCACCGATCAGATACAATCCTAAACGAGTATCTAGGGCCTGTAGAAGGCTAGAGACCCAAGAGAGCTGTAACTTAGCTTACAGTGCCCTCTTGTGTCATGTTGCACGAAAGCCGCAACATGATGAAAGAAACTACGGGAAACAGCGTTCCCCGGTACTGACTGTCTTAAGGGCATGTCAGTTTCCCCGTAAAGAAAGGAGCGAAAGCCCAGAGGAGTGCGGCAGAAGGCTGCACTTCTCTGGCAAAGTCGAGAACAAGGTGAAAAACAACAGCAAAAAGTTTAGGGGTTGCCACATGGAAGGAAAATTACCTACAATTACGAAATCTTTCCTAACACTCGCCCCTCCCAGACTATGGACAGGGGGAACTAATCCACCCCTGGATGAGTCTCTTGTTCAGGTCGGTTAAACATTCTGGACAACCCATCAGCATTGCTATGTTGGACACCTGGCCTATGCTCAATAGTGAAGTCGAAGCCTTGTAGACTTATGGACCACCTAAGCAACTTTGGATTCTCCCCCTTCATGTTCATTAGCCACTTTAAGGGCTTATGGTCAGTTTGCACAGTGAAGTGGGTCCCATAGAGGTAGGGCCTCAGCTTCCTTAGGGCCCACACAACAGAGAAACATTCTTTCTCTACCGTGGACCATCTGAGCTCTCTGTCCTTAAGCTGGCGGCTAATAAAACCAATAGGGTGTTCCTTACCCTTCTCATCTACTTGTGATAGTACAGCTCCTATCCCAGTGTCAGAGGCGTCCGTCTGCACGATAAAAGGTCTTTGATAATCAGGGGCCCTGAGGACAGGGGCCTGGCACAAGGAGTCTTTTAAGCCATTGAAGGCCTTCTCACACTCGTCGGTCCAAGTTACCTTCTTGGGTTTCTTCGGAGTTGTGAGGGCAGTCAGAGGGGCAGCTATGGTGCCATAGTCTGCCACAAAATTGCGGTAATACCCCGTGAGTCCTAAGAAGGCTCTCACTTGGGTTTGCGTAGTGGGGGTAGGCCAGTCTTGTACTGCTTGTACTTTACTGGGAAGAGGCTGTATCCTCCCTCCACCTACTTCATGTCCAAGGTAAACCACTGAGCCTTGTCCAATCTGGCATTTACTAGCCTTTATGGTCAGGTGTGCTTTCTGAAGAGCCTGGAGCACAATCCCGAGGTGTTTCACATGGTCTTCCCAGGTGGCACTGAAAACTGCTATATCGTCCATATATGCAAGACAGAATTCGTCCAACCCATTCAACACATGATTCACAAGCCTCTGGAAAGTGGCAGGTGCATTCTTCAACCAGAACGGCATTACCCGGAATTGGTAAAGGCCGTCTGGAGTAGAAAATGCTGTCTTCTCCTTGGCATGTTCTGCTAAAGCTATTTGCCAATAGCCAGCAGTGAGGTCAAACGTGCTGAGGTCCTTGGAGGCACCCAAAGTATCCACCAGCTCATCTGTTCGAGGCAAGGGGTGTGCATCTGTCTTGGTGACAGCATTCAGAGCCCTGTAATCCACGCAGAACCTCAATTCAGAAGTGCCTGCCTTTGGAACCAAAACCACAGGGCTGGACCAAGGACTACTAGAGGGTTCAATCACCCCAAGGTCTAACATCTTGTTGAACTCGGTCTTAATATAAGACCATACTTTGTCTGACATCCTGTATCCCCTACTTTTGGTAGGTACACTGTCTCCTGTGTCAATGTTATGTTTGCACCAAGGTGTCTAACCAGGCGACTGTGAAAACAGGGGGGAAAACTGCCTAAGCAAACTTTTCACCTCAGCCTGCTGATCAGAAGTCAGGTGAGGGTCCACTCGGACACCCTCAAAGGAGCTATCTGAAGGACCGCTTTGGAACAGGTCGGGGAGAGGTTCCGACTCCTCTTCCTCAACATCTGAAGCCAGTAGCAGTGCTGCGATTTCGACTCTTGGGACGAAAGCCTTCAGCCTATTCACGTGAAATACTTTTGGAGCCTGTCCAGGCCTTCCAAGGTCCACTAAATAGTTAACCTCACCCAGGGGCTCCACCACTGTGTAAGGGCCTGACCATTTGTCCTGTAAAGCTCGAGGCCTTATGGGATTCATGATCAGGACTTGCTGACCAGGTGTAAAATTGATGAGGGAAGCTTTCTGGTCGTACCAATGTTTCACCAGCGCTTGTCCTGCCTTCAATTTATCACTAGCCAAGCCCATCAGAAGTACCATCCGTTTTCTGAGCCCTAGCACATAATCAACTACGTTGGTAGTAACAGGGGGAGTGGGCATCTCCCATCGCTCTTTGACGATGGCTAAGGGTCCCCGTACGGGATGACCGAACAGAAGTTCGAAGGGGCTGAAGCCAACACCCTCCTGTGGTACCTCTGGGTAGGCAAACAGTAAGCATGGTAAAAGAAGATCCCATTTTCTTCTCTGAGGTTCCTCCAGAGCCCCAATCATGCTCTTTAACGTTCTGTTGAAACGTTCCATCAGACCATTGGTCTGGGGGTGGTATGCAGAAGAGAACTTGTAGGTGACCCCACATTCTTTCCACATAGCCTGCATATACTTCGACATAAAGTTGCTGCCACGATCCGACACAACTTCTTTAGGGAAGCCAACCCTAGTAAATATGCCAAGTAAAGCTTTTGCAACTGACTTGGCAGTTACAGTTTTCAATGGGATGGCCTCAGGATATCTGGTTGCATGGTCGACCAGCACCAGGATAAACCTATTGCCCGAGGATGTTTGCGGGTCAAGGGGACCAACGATGTCGATCCCTACCCTTTCAAATGGTACCCCACAACTGGGAGCGGTACCAACGGAGCTTGGATTGTCGCGCCAACCATACCAGACAACTGGCAGGAGGCACAACTCCTGCAGTGACTTTCTACTTGCACCCCCATCTTGGGCCAGTAGAAGTGCATGGATAACCTTTGCTTGGTCCTCTTCATACCAAAGTGACCAGCAAGGGGAACTTCATGCGCCAACTGCAGGAGGAAGGGCCTAACAGCAAGGGGAACCACCAACCTCCTGTGGTCTCCTTCTGTAGACTCTGTGGGCTCACTATACAGGAGTCCACCTTCCCAATAAATCCTATGCGTCCCAGGAGGTTCACCCTCAAGCTGGGAGCATGCCTGTCTCCTTAGGCCTTCCAGAGATGGGCACTCACGTTGGCCTTTACTGAATTGGTCCCTATCAGGACCTCCTTCAACTAACAAGTCTTTTAGTTCAGGATGATCGTTGGGGTCAAATACTTCAGGCATCGCCACCTCCTCGTCAGGCCCGGGCGATTGACCAACTTCCTCCACCGCAGTGGTAGGCGAGCTCGGGGGAATATTCTCTTTCCCTCGTCTTGACTTGTCGACTCCTTTCGCCTTGGGTTTCCCCTTCGGCTGGGGCAGCGTATTGGTCTTGGCCAATGCTGCCCGTGCTTGAGACCGTGTGTAGGGTCTTTCGGCAGTGTCTCCTACGAGCCCTAAAGCTCTGAGATCATTACCTAACAAGACCTTTCCCGGGACGTTTCTCTGAATGCTCACTGGAATCCTGACTGCTGTACCATTTAAAGTAAGATTTACAGGTATTACTGGGAACATACGGAGTGGGCCGTCAGCCAACTTAGTGGGCATCAGAGTAGCTCTGGCAACTTCCTCTGAGTCTACCAACGTAGAATCCACTACAGTGCGATTGCACCCACTATCCCTAAGAGCTGGAGTATCTACTCCATTGATCAGCACACTGTCTTTAAAGTAGTGCTTGGTATTATCCGGAATCCTAGCATAAGCCTCTGCGACTTTAGGCTCCCAGGAACCCAGGGAAACTAAAACTACCTCAGCCTCTATCCCGCTGGGAAATGAGTCTGAGGAGAAGGATGCTCCTGTAATCTCTTCTTCCTCGTAGGAGGAGAAGGCCAGATTAGCGGAGTGGACCCCCAAAGGTCTAACCTTACACCGGGGATCCCCCTTCAAGTGGTCAGTTGCTCCACAAGCAAAACAAGATCCATTGGGTCTGTTTACATAGGGAGGCTTATTGTAACCAGAGTTCTGTTTCAGAGTCTGACCTTCACTACCCTGTGAGTTCTCTTGTGTCTTACCCTTATTTTTCTTTTTGTGGCCCTTATGAGAAGAAGATTTATCAGATTCTCCACCCTCCACATCTTTGGACTTTTTCCCTTCCTCCTGCTTACCAGGATGAGTTTTGTCCTTATGGGACACTCGATGTCACACCCATAAGTCAGCTGCAATGGCCAGCTTCTTAGGATCTATCTCCTTCGAATCGGCCAAATGCTGCTTAAGCTCCGGGGAAGAAGATGCAAAAATGTGTTCCAGCATGACAAGATTTATCATGCCTTCGAACGTAGAAACCTTATAACCTTCGACCCAGCCAGTTAAGTTTTTCAAGGACTCAGTGACATAAGATACCCAAGTACCACCTTCCTTTTTCTTATACTCTCTGAAACGTTTCAAATATTGGGCCGGAGTCTTCCCAAATTTTAAAATGAGAGTTTGCTTTAACATTGCAAAATCAGCTCGCTCAGCCTTCGACATTTCCATAATGGCACTACAGCCAGAATGGGGCAGTCTGCTGAGTAACCAGGCAATCTTATCAGCATTGTCAACTTGTTGAACTTCGCATGCATACTCAAACGCATTCAGCCAGTCCATAATGTCATTCCTTTCTTCATACACACTGAGCAGATCTTTCGGAAACCGTGGATGAGAGGAAGCCCCAGACCCATGTCCAGGACCCTTGGACCCATTTGCAAACTGAAGCTTGGCCAGTTCCAACTGGTGATCCCTGTCTTTTTGTTTTTCTGCCTGTTCGATTTTTAGTTTGGCTATGCTGAATTCAAGCTCCTGCTGCCTAAACCGCAGCTCTTGCTTCTTGAATTCAAGCATAGCCTCCCGATCAGCACTGGCAGAGGAAACATTAGACATCTCGTCCTCCCTGTCCTCGTGGTCGCGATGGATCAGTGCAGCGGCAGAACCGTCGGTTCTACCAGTGAGAGCAGCCCCACCTCCTTCCGCACTGTCCTCAGAAGTTATAGCGTCAAGCTGCGCTTCTTGCCACGCCACGATTCTTTGGATCATTTCCAATTTCGTGCCTTGAGAGGAAACACCTCTCTCCGAACACATCTTTTTCCATGTTTCTGATTTGGAAGCATTTAAAGTTAACAAGGTATTTGTTTCCATACTGTTAGATAGGACTATGGCCTTTTTAAAGTTATACTACAACAATTCACTACGTGTCCTGGTTGGAATAACCTGAAATGCCTTAGTTCGTGCGCAACACTGGATACCCTCAGTCGTATCCCACCGCTGTACACCAATTTGTTAAGACGGATTTCTGAACTCTGTCCTGGTGGCGCAGAAGTTCAGAAGGCCAACCTAATTACTTGGAACAGGGTAACCTCTGGACGAGCCAGACCAATCAAGGTAGCGATCGCGGCGGTCAAGACTAGGTCTCAAGAGGGGTGAGGGTGACTGAAAGCCCGCAATGAGCACACAAAGCAAGATCACTTACAAACTACTCCAAACAGTTGTTATATTAAAAATATATACACATTTATTTCAAGGCCTTTAAAACAATGACCGTAGCGAGAAAATCACAATATAACGATAGTAAACCAACACATACCATATCAACACAATATATATACAAATACGACAGTCTCAAGCGTTAGATGCACGAAATGGGTAGTCCACCTAAAAGGGAAGGAAGACAGGCAGTGCGAAATAACGCTTAGACCCAGTTCGCCTTCAGAGGCACCTAACTAGATGGAAGTCCGAGCCCTGCGAAGAGTGGAGCCTTGTGCTCAAAAGTACCTGCACACGCTGGTGCCAACGGGCAAAAGGAGAAGCTCTTCGAGGGAAATCAGGCAGTTCAGTTTAGTGCACAAAAGAAGAAGAACAAGTTCCGCGACTCAAGCGCAGCCTCCACAGTGGGCAGAAGCAGAGCGCGAGTACGGAAAAGGGTGCTGTTTGACACAGCGGGGAAAAGCAATGGGCTCCTGCAGGAGGGCGACCAGATCCTAGCTATGCTACTCACCGGTCCCCGATGCAAGCAGACCCAGGCTTCTCCGCGTCAGTTTCAGCAGCTGGCAGGTTCAGAAGAGCAGGGAACGCCTCGTCGTCGTGTTGAGTAAAAAGACGTCCCAATCGAAGAAACCCGCACAGTTTGTTACCACAGCAGGGCAACGGAGCAGCCGTGTGTATCTGAGCCCAATGTACACTACTCACTTCAGACCTGGGAACGCCAAGTGTACGAAGCGTGTGAGAGTGACAAGGACTCGAAATACTACACAACCTGGCGGCGGTTACAGAGCAAGACTCCAGTATAAGCTGGTCAGTCAGCTGGATGGCCCAGAGACGCTTCCGAAGGCTTACTGGCAGGAGATGGTGAACATGCTGAGAATAGCTGTTCCCGCTATTCCAAGGGTCGAAGTACCAGTACAGGCCTTCTGGTTCGATCAAAGGTGAAAAGGGTTTCACAAGGCGACAGCAGTGCAGAGGAGAAGTCCTTCAGCGGGTCACCAGCGATTCCTCGGTTCAGCCTCTTGGTTGCAGGATACTTGGCTCCTGTATTCCTTCGTTCGTGAGAACTCAGGAGATCGACATGGTAGTGGTGTTTCCAGCCCCCTCTTATCCACGGTTCCCTTCGCGCCAAAACGGAGGGGACCCAATGGGAGATCCGCTCATCAACACTCACACCATTCGTGGACCAATCACGGACCACGGTGGTCCCAGGCATTCACACCACCCTAGACTCTCTGGCACCCAGGATGTGTATTGGGACCAGACATCCCAGCCCACATCCTGGAGGCACACACAAGACATGTAGAAGCCCGCGAAAGCATCCGTGTTTCGTGGGAAAGTACATGCCCAAATAAGGAAGGCCCCGGGTCGGCTCGACCTGGGGAAGGTGAAGGGAGCAAGACGGTCAGCGGACAGGACAAAGGAGCCTCGTGGTCTGGCCATTTTGGGAGCCAGGCCACCATTTTGGGTTAAGCACGAGAAACGCGCTTAGAACGCCAAAAGGAGCTCAAAACACAAGAAACGATCGCTGCCACCATTCCCGTCCCTGAATCACTTGCACCGATCAGATACAATCCTAAACGAGTATCTAGGGCCTGTAGAAGGCTAGAGACCCAAGAGAGCTGTAACTTAGCTTACAGTGCCCTCTTGTGTCATGTTGCACGAAAGCCGCAACATGATAAAAGAAACTACGGGAAACAGCGTTCCCCGGTACTGACTGTCTTAAGGGCATGTCAGTTTCCCCGTAAGAAAGGAGCGAAAGCCCAGAGGAGTGCGGCAGAAGGCTGCACTTCTCTGGCAAAGTCGAGAACAAGGTGAAAAACAACAGCAAAAAGTTTAGGGGTTGCCACAAGGAAGGAAAATTACCTACAATTACGAAATCTTTCCTAACAGGGGGTGGCCAGCCCCTCCTCCCCGCTGCTTTCTATATTAATAATCGAGTAAATAAATTAATACTAAAATAGTTCTACCGGAAAACAAAAACGATCATTAGACTTACATGCGATTCAATAAGAGCACAGCTGTGCATACACTAACAAATTCATCAAGGCTAGTTTCACCTTTCTGCTCCCTAACTTCACTGCAATCCTATCTTCATACTCTTCCAAGTTTAAGTTTAATACTTTATTCTGTAGCTTTTTAAAAAATAAATCTAATGGAATGTTTTTAGATGCCAACCCTCTATTCAGATTTCATTTCTTTAGGGTTTTTTCAACCGAGAAATAAAGATCTCACACTTCCCACAACACGTTCTCTTATCGTATGACGTAATTCTTAATGTTAAAATAGACAACAGTCAACTCTATTGAAAGATTACCTTGCATTGGATCTTACTAGTTTAAATTAATTTATGAATTCAAAACATTAGATATCATTGAATTTAGGCATTCTAGATCCGCATTGCAGATGGTTAAAACCTATAAAATCTGCCCACTAGCGTATCATGGCCTAAATCTCAATACTAACTGTGATTTTTAATTTGTTAACTGTCCAAGCTTTTTCTTTAGAACCATTTCCTGAAAACGTTACAATCTGTGCTCCTGTTCAGACGGCCAGCAATGTTATTTTCATTGAATGTCTCTTTTTAAATGCAAGTTACTTTCATCCATCTCTGCTGACTGGCACTCCCAAGTGACTCAGAGTCATCAGTTTATGATAATAATAGTAGTTGTTCTTTATTAATTTGGATTTCTCCATGAAAACATATGCAATAAACATGCAATAAATTAATAAAATCAGTCCAGTAAATTGGCCCATCGGATACTGCAAAAAATGGGATCAACAAACAATCGTAAAAATCATATACACATATAATACTGCAGTAACAGACCAGTATAATTATAAGGTGCAGTTCTTCACTAAAAGATCCCAGTGAATTAATGCTTCCCTTACATACTCATATAGGTTAAACTTAAAGTTCTCATTACTATAATTCATTATAAAGGGCAAAGCTGCTTGATATGTTCTGATTTTAGCCTTTTTAAGTAGGACCTAAGCCACTTTTTCTGTTGACTACTATAATTCATATAGATTAGCAAAAAAATGCCCCAGGTCTCCTTCAATTCCCGTTCCAGAATTACATTTCCTATATAACCCCCCCCTTTCCAGTTATCACAGGCATTTAATGGAAGTGCATTAAGTCTAAGCATCAGCATACATTCCTGCAGCCATATGATTTTGTACTTGCACAATTCTCCCCCAACTTCGAAGGGCAGCTGAACAATTTTACACAATTTATGGGATGGTATGATACCCACCTTCACCCTGTCTAATTCTTGATCATGACAAAGAGCTTTCCTGGACAACTCCTAATTGAGAAATTCAGGTGTTATTAGATCTTTCACTTCCTTATAGCCCCACCTGGTTAAAAGTGTTATACCATGAAAAATTTGCTTTTTGATTCTGAACATGTTATCTCATCTTAAGTGTTCTGTTTGTTGGTTGGTTGTTGGTTTTTTTAAGCCTAAAAAAATGTCATGAACCCAGTGAGAACACACGGCACGCCCCCATATGGTAGCATGGGGAGGGACAGGACAAGTAAAATGGCTGGCTGGTGCAGGCGCTTATTGGAAAGTTACCACGACCCACACCAACATGGCCGCCAAGTCAAGACCTGCTGTAGAAGTCAAGATGGCGCCCAGCTGGCCCGAGTGCTTTGGATCCCTGCTGGTCTAGTGTTAAAGGGTGCAGCTCGAGGCTATAAAACCACACACCGGGCCATACCCTGAGCTTAGCATTTCATCTGCTACCGCTCCTGTTTCCACGTGCACGGAGACTTTAGTCTTACCGGTGCACACCTAAACACATCTGTGCTCTGAATCCATTCCTGCATCCATACTTACTTGAAGACTTTATCGACCGAGCTCCGTAGCAGCCTCTGTATCTGATACTTACTTGGAATCTTCACTGATCGGGTCCCGCGGGAACTCCGGCTCCTAAAACAGAGAAACTGCAGTAAGAGTCAGAAGTTTAAGACAATGCCCACCCGAATTCCCCATTGAGAATGCGTTTACCTGTGCAAGCCGTTAGACTGCTGGAAACCTGCTCAGTTGCCGCTTCCATCATTCTTCGTGCAGTGGCCCGATCCGGAATGGCATTTTACGTATTCCACACCTGTAAGAGGAAAGGAGAAAGAGACTTGTTAATGCGCTCTGCGCCACCAGACAAGAGCGAACAATACAAAACAAGCCGTGCTTTGTGCCGCAAGTTGCCAGAACCTTAAAGGGACACAAAGCAGTGCTGAACTAATACTTACCTCAGCACCCTCAGCATCTTGTGTGCCACAGCTGGCCTGGGCCACTACTTGCAGTGAAGCAACTGCAGTCAAATGCTTACCTGACACATTGAGCCTTCATCTTCCTTTAATCACGGTGAGCAAACCGCCTGCGTGCCAGCCAACATATCTAAGGGATACATAAGAGGGAGGTGGGTGGAAAGCCGGGAAGCACATACTGAATCCATGCACTTGCTTCTCCTTAGGTCTCCATCCAGACCCCCTTGCACACCTTACCAGAGACTCAGAATTCTACCAGGCCACTCCAAACTACACTGGTCACTGGGCTATAGCACTTCAGTGAAACAGTTGTGAAGGAGTGGTTTTGGGTATCCATCCTAACCAGTTCATCCAGTTGGGGCAACGCTTCGACATAGTCCGGACCAGGCACTCCTGCAGGGCACCAGAGGTAAGCGTTACAGAAACATGCAACTTCAAAGGGAATGTGGCCAGCCTCAGGTTCGCCAGAGTGGCTATATTTGGCACCCCCAATTCCAACCTGATTGCACTATCCAGTGCACCCAGTGGAAGGCCTGTTAGTTTTTTTTAACAATTTATTCTGGGCTACCCCCAACTGATCACACTTGGCGACCCCACAAATCTCACTGCCATACAGAAACATTGACCCCACTTTGGCTCTGTATACTTCAAGATGTTTCTCCAGGATTACGGGCATCAGATAAAACCTCATCAGACTTCCCATTCTGGGCTTAATTTTCGTAGCAGCAGCTTTAATATGGGAGATCCAGTTTCCAGTCCTGTCGAAGGTGAGCTCCAATTAACAAAAATAACTCACCACTTCAATTTTGTTTCCCTATTAGACTCCACTCATAGTTGTTTTCCCCTTTCCCAAAGACGAAGATTTTTGTTTTTCCCATATTCAACTTTAGAATGTTTATGCAAAATTAATTTTCTGCATGCACCAAACTCCTCTGGAGTCCTCTCACTCTCCCCACCTGTTAAATCAATTAGAGTCCCTGGAGGATAGCTCAGAAGCAACATGCTTGCCTTGGAAGCAAGATGACACAGAGCAACACGGGTTGGATCCCTGGGTCCGAGCTTAGAAACCTCTGGGTATTAAGCACGTTATAAATAACTTATCATATCCCTTCCACAACTAACAGCAGCCTTTAGCCAAAATGTAAATGCCCTGCATCATAACAAGGGGGCATCCCTTCACCCTCCCAAATGGGATTGCCCCTGGGTAGCCAAAGATGAAGGACAAATCTATTTTATGGCTTCATTAACAACTACGATTTCTAATATGCCAATTGTCCAAACCTTTCCTTTCATTTCCTTAAAATGTTACAATATGCGATCGCAGTTCAGGCAGTCGGCGATGTTTTATCATTCACTGTCTCTTTTTAAATGTAAGTTACTTACATCCAACTCTGCTGACTGGTACTCCCCAGTGATTCAAACTGGTCGGCTTATCAGAAGAAGTAATTCCACTACAAGGAGCCTCTGCAGCTCAAAGCGACTGGACACCACGTGTGTACCTCTCTGCTCCTCAGCCAGACTCTCCTTGCCCCTGATGTCCCAGGCAGGCTCGGACTGGCCTATAGGGCAATAAGCCCATGGCCGGACCAAAAACACAAAATGCTGGTGTGGGCCAGTTTTTTTTGGTCAGAGTGGGCCAGTTTTTGGCCATTTTGACGAGTAACTTCACCATGCAGCTAGTAGTTTTGACCAGTGTTGCAGAATAAATATCCTTTAAAATGCACAATTAGCATCACATTTTATCAAAAAAACTCCCCCTTGGGTACTATTCAAACGGTGTCACAAAAGGAATGAGTAGCAATTTGCAACTGTGGGCCACTTTTTCATTGGTGGCTGAGACAATTGTATGGCCCAGTCCGACCCTGGTCTCAGGCTGCTTCTTACATTCAGAGGACTTGCAACACACGCAGTTTCTGCACCACCAGGCCAAGGCCCAATTCGAAGCTCCGACCTCTAGGTCACTTTGTTCCTTTTCTCTGCTTTTCTCTGCTTTTATCTTGGCACAGCACTTTTTCTCAGTACCTCGGGTGATCTTCTTTCATCCTGGGGTTTCTCTTCCTTCCTCTTTTTCTCTCTGCCTTCTTGTTCTACGCACTTTTATTTTGCTTGCCTCTTTCTCTTAATTTATAATGAATTTGGAGTTACTAAATTTAACCACCAGTCAATTCAACGCTTCCCGATCTCGCCCAGTGACAGCATGATGTCCGTTTGATCACTCCATTCAACACAATGGGCCTTGTTACCTAGGATATGAACATCCCATCCTTCAGTGTTACAATTCTTGTACATCCTGGTACAGCGCATAATCATTCTAATTTGTTGCATGATGAACTCTACGAAATGCTGCACATTCTAAACTCCTTTTTGCTTGCCTGCAACTTTTAACCCTTACTATGGATAAGAGATCCAGGCGCTGGTTTCAGAATCTTAGCTAGGTTTTTAGAAAATGCATCCATTTTGAATAGTCAGCCCCCCTCCAAAGAACAGCCCCTTTGTTACCAATGGATTAGTCCGTTAGGAGCCAGATGCTTTTTGTATTATCATGTTTTTACAAGGCAGGGTAACATAATTACTGAAATCATGCATTTCTCCAAATATGTTAACAATCCTTCTAATTATGGCCATATTGCTGCACCATTTTACAGTCTCCCCTTGTTGTACTGCACTCTGTTGCCATAGCCAGGTTGTACATGCTATGTATATCCATCACATAGATACATAAACACATACATAGTCTACCCAGGTTAGCTTGGCAAGGCATTAGAATTTCAGAACAAAGGTCAAGTGCACCTTTTATTTTCAGTCAAACCCTCTGAACACCTCTAGCAGTAACAAATTAATTAATTAATCTTTTATAACACGTTTAATACCAGAGACCAGTCTCTCAGCACGGGTCCAGGAGACAAACCTGTGTTGCTCTGCATTGTTTTGCTTCGAAGACAAACACCTTGTCTCTGAGCTAGACTCACGGCAATTAAGTAACCCATTTGCACCTACACTTCTACACTTTGCAGGCTGCCAGGATAGTGCTCTCCCTGTTACAGGGTGTAGAGAACACTATCCCTCAGGTGGTTGCTCGGCCAGGGTGCAAATACAGCCCCAGAGTGACAGAGACTGAGACGCCATTCTAGGCCCCTATTGTGAGAGTGAGGCTGGCTAATGTAGAGTCCCATTGAAATGTAAAAGCCAGTACAAAACAGTGATTTTCGACATAAGGCGTAGTTAAATGAAAAGAAACTAACTCTACTAAAATGGACAGGCGCTCAAGTGAAAAGGAATCTGCCTGAGATCTTAAAACTGCTGGATATGCCCAATGAATGGGAAACGACATATGCGGCTGGAAATGCTGTTTTCCTAAAATATCAAAATTTACAATTTCAACTTTGACTTCTATACAGCACAAGGTGGTGATCCAGAAATCCAAAGGGAAGCCAAGAATTTTGCATTTGTTCATAATAAAAATACTTATTTCCATCATATAAAATGACAACCTTTAAAGGGAAAGGCCTACTTCGTTTATGTAAAAATGAACTCTGGTTTCTATGTAACTGTGGCCTATGTGTGAATAATACCAAAAGTGAACTTATATCTGTTCAAACAGTCCGTAAAGAAAGATTGTATTATAAACAACATGCCCAGATACAATGCTGTATCTGTAAACACATCTTGTTGATTTAAAAGCTGTACTTTCACAAGTATGGATCCAGTTTGGGTATTTCCACTGAAATGAATCTGCAAATTTAAGGCCTTTGACTGAGGCCCTCTAGGAGAAAACAGGCCTGAGTTTCAGTTCATTGCAAAAGAAATATAAAGAATTAGATTGGAATTGTGGAGGGTTAGACAATAAAAATGAAACTATGAACTGCATTGCCATAGATTAACACTGGGTCACCTATACTTTAATTAAAAGAGAATCGTGTGTCCCAGTGAGCCCATCCCAGGCTCATATGAAAGGGGATAGGAGGCCCGTCTCTACCATGTACATATGTATTTTGTGTGATGTATACAATTTGAGTTATTAAGAAAATTATGATTCTGGCCATCTCTTAATTCCGAGGAAATGGAAAGTTGGGGTGGTGATAGATTGTGAAATTATTGTTTGAATCTTGAAGTGTCAGATTATTTACTATTTTGGCCAAGGAGCAAATGGAAAAGAATAGTAGCTCCTCCCAAGAAGGACATGCCGAAATAAGATTTGTATTTTCCAACTCGCCATAAAATTAAAAAATATATATGTGCCCACAGTTATCTAAAAAATTAAGGTAGCTGACATGTTGTGAGATTTTAAGAACACTGAAAAGGTAAACCCATCTGTCATTTTGGGAAGATTAATCTTTCTCCTCCCTCAGCCTCCATTATCCACACCTCCCAACTCCTTGTCCTATCAGCAGGCAGTGGGCCGAATTGGTTGTAAGGGGGAGAGATCTAGCCAATCCGTGTTGTGGGAATTATTATAATATGTGAGTGTCATCAGCCCTATAAGAGATCAGTTTTCAATCTGAGAAGGACTTTACTTTTTGACTCTATTCCTGGATGTAGTCTACTTCTGGACTCTTGTGAGGAACAACAAGCAGAGAGGCAAGGAGAGCTACCAATGCCATCAGGGTAAACCTTGCCAGGTGAAAAGCTGTTTTCGTGGAAAGGCATTAGACCTTGATTAGGAGACAGAGATAGGGAAATCTAGAAGCTAGATGGGCCTGCCATTTGAGGAGCAAGTGGAGGACTGGGCACTAGGGTCTATCTTTGACCGAAGCCTTTGACCAGATCTCTGCTGTCCTCAGAGGAGCCCTGCTGTTTCCCTGGATGCCCTATAGGCAAGGCCTCCCATGTAGATTAATCCAAATGCCAACAAAAGTATGGGCGGGGTCCTGCCAGCCTTAATCTCCATCTCGGAAAACAGGTAGGGGTGGAACTGGGTAGACCTTTGGCACATTTTATTAAATGTTACTCATATGAATTCACCCATAGAAAACCACCCTGTCCATTTAAATTGAATTGTGTTGGAAACTGCCTACCTTAATCCTTTCCATTAAATTGTGTGGAGGGGGCCGGGTGAAATTGTGTAGACCCTGAGCACATTTAATTAAAGTTAAATCAATTAATTCCCATATAGAAAAATCATGGGATGAGTGTTGTTAGAGTTCAAAGCTAACAAAATTAATGCCCAGTGTTTTAGAGCCGGTATAGTCAATAAGTACCTGGGTGACTATTTTTCTGAAACCCCTCACTTCTGTATAGAAGGGGGTGTCCATAATCCTAGAAAGAAGTAACCCTAAAGCTCTGCCTTTCAAGTAAATGTAGAGTGTGTAAAATTAATTGTCCCATTCCTTTTAAACAAGCATCCCAAAGCATTGTATTTCCCTTGTATGAGTGGTGCAAAAATATATTTCCCATTTATTCCCTAACCAGAATCCTCAAAGCCTTGCATTTCATTTTAATGTGTGTTGAAAAATTATACTTCCCATAGAGTTCATTCCGAAACCTTACCTTTCAAATAAAAATCCAAAATGATTTTCCCATTGCACTCCACTACCTGTACCTTGCCTTCACACCAAAGAAATCATATTTTCTTGATGCCTGGAGGGTGGGGGTTGCTGGGAGAAAAGAGCATGGTAACAAGCTAAGCAATCACTTTACATGTTCTAAGGGTTCAATTGGTAGAAATATGATGTAAAGCGATGACTGCCTATCTCTACACTTTGCCTGCCTGTGTGTTCTAGTATCTGAAAGTCCATTTGAAATAAGTCAGTCAATTGGAGCAAGTAATTTGACATTGTGATATTGTTTAGTGCCACAGCACTGTTGCCTGATGTTTCTGTGACTGTTCTATTATTCATTGTAAAAACCTAAATAAATATATATATATATTCTTACTATATACTGGCCTGGTTCCTAGCTTATTGGTGGTAAAGAGGGTATTTGCTGAATGGTACTATATAGGTTGGAGGCCTCACTAAAGTTGAATCTGCAAATCGCTTGGTTGTGTGCTACCTGGCTTGGGGGAGGGAGAAAGGAACTCCCTAAGTTGAGAGTGACCACCCAATAAATCATGACAAACTGGGGGTCCGTGGCCGGGAATTGATTGAGATTTTTCACTTGTGACCATTGCAATAGCAGCAGACTATTCATTTGAGTGTAATTGCATTGCAGTGGATAGAAAGTTGTGTTGCATTGTTAAGGTGCCATTCAGATCTATACGCTGGGTTCCAGGGTGGTGTACAGATAAAAGTGTTGATTTTAAGTTGGCATTGTGAGGGGAAACTAAGCAGGAACAGAGTTGAGATTTTTTCCCTTGCATAGTGAGTATATAAGGTTGCAGAACACATTGGGATAAAGACACCAGAACAGTGTGGCCTCTGTGCAAAACCAGGCTAAGCTTTTGAATCAAGTCCAGAAAGGGCTGAAACAATTAGAAGCGAACGCGCAACACAGCCAGAATTTAGAGTTAAAATTAGAAAATCTTATTGAACAGCTAAAAGATGAGTTGAAAACAAAACAGCAGGAAAATGTAGAGCGAGAGACTCAATTTTCTGCACTGCAAGGGAAGTATAAAGAATGTGTTGAAAATCTGAGCGCAAGTCAACAGCCTGCTTAGAGGACATTTTTACATTTCAATCATAGGTAAAACAACTGAAAGCTGAGAACAGCCAGTTAATTATCAAAGGGGTTGACTCGCAAGGTGAGTTTGATCAGATGCACCAAGATCTGAGCACCTTGAAACAGCAGAGAGAACAGTTGAAGGAAGAAAATAACACATTAAGTCAAGAGAATAGTGCCCTGTTTCAGAATGTCTATCAGTTAAGGATGGATGTGGAGAAAGGGGAGCCATGTTCTCAAGAGCTGACTGACATAGGTTACAAAATGCCCAATTAGTGGAACATGTGAGGCAAGTAGAGATTGACCTAGAGCAGGAAACGCAGGCCAGAATTGCACAAGGGGAGGAGATTAGTCACGTGAAAAAGAAATGCTCTGAATATACGCAGGCGATGCAAACCTCACAGAAGGAATTGAGCCCCATTGTGAAGAGAACGAGGAACTAAGAGATTTATTAATGGCACAAAGTAAAGCGCTAGAAGCCACTCAAGCAAGGCTGTCAGAATTGAAACCTCAGGCCTCTGCATATCACCAAGAGATAAAGACTGAGAAAAACAAATGTAAGGGGTTGAAAAGTGAACTAGCCAAATATAAACAGGCTTTGAGGCACCCTGACCAGTCAGGGTATGGGAAAGCACCCTCCGATTATGGAGTGATGACCTCTCTACCAGGGACCTCAAGCCAACTCACCACCTCATATGTACAGAGTGTAGCTGCCTTCATGCATACCACTTCTCAAGATCAGGGAAACATGAGGCAGCTGGACTCACCCAGTCCTAGTCCAACTGATGCAGAAAGCCAGTCCTTATCTGACATCGATGAGGGTTCAGGGTTACCAAGTAGAAGGGAAGGTGGCTGGACCAGTGGGCTCTGGGAATTTATAAATACACTGGCATGTTATCTGACCAGGAGGGCTCCTATGATGAAAAGATCAGGGAGTGGGACTGGCAGAAAA
Organism: Ambystoma mexicanum; assembly: GCF_040938575.1. Taxonomy (NCBI): domain Eukaryota; kingdom Metazoa; phylum Chordata; class Amphibia; order Caudata; family Ambystomatidae; genus Ambystoma; species Ambystoma mexicanum. The sequence continues at coordinate 237,041,042 of NC_090934.1, forward strand.
TGAAGTTACAAAGGGACCACTTGGTACCCTTTGCAGAAATTCCCCTCACACCTCTTCCCAGGCAACTCCAGAACTTCGATGGGAATGATATTTCTGTCGAAGGGACTGCAGATCTGGAAATAAAAATGGGGCAATATATGGTGAAACACCGCTGATAGTCGTGACTCCAGAGGGTACACTGTGTCTATTGGGGAATGACATCCTTCGGAGGTTATCACCGCTGATTGACTGTGTGAACAAGGTCCCCTGGACCCAGACTAAACAGCTGATCAAACTAAAACCAAGCACACATTATGTGAGTTTAAATGGCACATGTTATGTTATTGAACAATGTTTCATACAAAATAGAATTTCATTTCCAGAACAATCAGGAACCAGACATAACCATCGTCTCTATAGGAGAACAAACTGGTGATGGGAACCCTTCTCCATTCTTGAAAATCAACCTCCCTCCCAGTATTAAGTGGCATTCCACACTGCAGGGAAATACTCTGATGTTTTTACCAATCCAATATCAAAAGAAAACCCAATCCCATCACAAAAGATGATGAGACCCTGGCTCAAAGTCTGACCGACAATCAGATAAAGGGTGAACAGCTGTTTTTCCCCATTCAGATACATGAGGGGAGGAGCCTGTTCTCGCCAGAGTATGCCAGAATAACAGAAGAAGCTTAATCAGCGAAGCATTATTCAGGAAGCTCCCAAAACATCCAACCATTCCCACATTTAAATTGCTTGATTAGTGGGAAGTAGGCCTGGAAACTACAAATTCCAAACATCTCATGCCTAGCAGGTGTATGCTAATAATTTACATTGTCGACAAAAATATAGAACTTCATTTTTGGGTTGTGAGAGATGTCCCTTCCGCCTTTTACTTAGGCAGTGACATTCTGAATTGATTAACAATTAAGTTGGACCTAATTAACAGGAAGGTCTAGTTCCGACTAGGGGGTAACCTCATGGGCTTAGACAATACTGAGAAGGCATTCCGGTCAGCACAATTGCTGCCTTTTCTGGTTGAAGTTCAAGTGAGAGAAGAGGTTACCATCCCAGGACAGGTGCAACAATTTATCCTTCCCCTAAGGGTTAAGTGAGGACAGTAGCTAGAAAATCAGGGCACCTATATAAATTTGAATTATGTTCTCCAACAACAAGGTTTGTATTTTCATCCGACACCCATAGTGGATCTAGAACACAACACCATTTGAATATTAGTAGATAACAGCAACCCTCGAAGTATCACTTTGGTTGCAGACACCTTTTCACCAGACAAGCAAGGAATTTCTTGGTGTATTCTTCCTGTCCTCATGGTGTGGAAGAGGTGACCTGTGATGTCAGAAAGGATGAGGTGGTATTCCGAGTTAACAGTGACAACCTCCCAACCTTAAAACCTCATGTCCAGGCCAACACCATAACAAGAGAACTCTCTGCCCAACTGGAGGATACTACCAAAATTGCTGAGCCCGAGGTCTTTCCAGGATTTAAGCAGATGGTTGAGGAACAAACCAATCTCGCTGATGCCTGTGAGACCGAGAATCAAAAACAGCAGCTGAAACAGGTGTTTCTAGATTTTCAGGACATCTTTTTAAAGGATTCATATGACTATGGATGCACAGAGATACATTCAACACACATACCCATGGACCCCGAGAAAGCTTCAGTATTTGTGAAGCAATACCGGTTACCTCTCACGTCCATGGAGTCACTCACAGAGATTATTAAAAATGTAGAATCCCGTGGGATAATTTGTCCAAGCCGCAGTACCTTTAACAACCCGGTTCTGGGGATACTGAAACCCAATGGCCAATGGATACTTTGCACAGAGGGAGTTAAATAAATGGGTCCACATGTCAAGATGACCCATTGCCTACATTGATCAGGGACTAGCTGGAGCTTCCCTCTTTTATAGGAAGGCCTGGACCCGGCCAGCATCATCGCCCTGCTGCCGCCAAATTTCACCAGAAAGTGCTGCAGAATGCGCACCAACGCGATCCGCATGCACGTCGTTGCCTCGTAATTACAGGCAAGCTGTAATTCCACTCTTTGTGTGCATAGCATCACTGTGCCCACTTCGAAATGCACGATTTAGTCCACTCCAAGATGGACGTCCTGTAGCACCAGGCTACAACCCATGCCCTCTCCCCCACCTCGCCTGTAGCTGCAACACCATTGGCTTGTAGCTCCTTGAAATCAGCCAATCAGGCGCCGGAAGGCGTGAGCCGGCCATTCATTTCAAAGGCCATTACTTCTAAGGCTTGGACCTGTCCAAGACTGTCCCGGCCGGTCCCTGGCGCCTGCCAGGAACGCTGCATTTCCAAACAGAGGATCACATTTTTCGGATGCAGCAACGCAAAAGGTACTGGGAAACCTTGCATTCACACCAAATGTTATTGTCACCCTGCACATAGTTGTCACTGGCTTTCAGCCCTGCAACTGTCTATTACCTGGATGCTAGCACAAGTACATTGTCTGATCGACACTGCAAACCGTGTTACACATGCCTGTCCACTACGCTGCCCTTGCCTATTATCTACAGTAACTGCTGGCCATAGTTAGCCCACCCTAGCATGCCACTGAATTGCCTCCGCCCAGCTCTTAGAGCCTGTGTTGATACTGCCCTGCCATTATTTAGTTTGTTTGAAAGCATTCTGCACACATTGTATACTGTGTTACAGGCCCATTCAGCTAAAGCCAAACCTGCCTATTGTGATTTGTCTTAGAGCATTCTGTGCACTTGCATACTGTGTTACAGGCCCATTCAGCTAAAGCCAAACCTGCCTATTGTGATAGGCCCATCTAGCTATAAGTTGAACCTGCCTACTGCGACCCACTTCTTACCACTAATATGCCAGGCCATTGCACCCTATATATCCTTAAGCTACTTACCACTCTTCAACTGCTCATCGGTTTAGTAGCCTACCCTAACGCTACCCTCCTAGCTGAGAAGAAATCACTCCCTCCTACCTCCCTTAGCATGGCATCCGAGACTAGTAGTCTTGCCTATTCTAACTACCAATCCACAGGAGAATATACTACGATCCCTTGTACTACGTACATTAGAAATCTTAAATCACGTAGCAGACTTCCCAAAATGTACAAGTCTCTTACCAGATCGCTACCACCTTCCAATAAGAAAACCAATTGTTACCACATTACGACACCTACTAGCGCCAAATGGCCCACCACCCTACCCACTTGTCGTATATCTGATACTCAGACTCCCACACTCATTTCCAAGGCATTAGCCTCCAATAGCCTTACCCTTTGCCTAACCGCAATCAAAGAAGATAATCAACCCCTTAAAGGAGCTCTCCTTAACGCAAGGTCTCTGGTGGCTCATGCCATCGACATAGCCGACCTAATCACAGAAGACAGCCTTGACTTCCTAGCCATAACCGAATCATGGTTACACAAGGCCACAGGAGCTGCACTCACGCTAGCTATCCCAGAAGGATACACCATTTTCAGACAAGACAGAGATGGTTCCTGAGGCGGTGGAATAGCTATCATATCCAGAGAGAGTTTATCTATGAGAATACTAGCCCCACATGACCTGCAATCATGCGAATCCCTCTCTATCAAGCTACCACTAAAGAACTCCCAATCACTCACCATGCATGTAGTTTACAGACCCCCTGGGCCTATTGGCACTTTTGAAGAGGACCTGCATAACTTAATTGCTAGTAATCTCAAACCCACCTCCCAAGTACTGGTGCTTGGTGATTTTAACTTCGGCCTGAATGATCCTTCGGACAAACAGGCCCTGCAAATAGTAAATTCCCTCAATGCATTAGGATTAACACAAAAGGTGAACACTCCCACCCATATCAAGGGTAGAACCCTGGACTGGGTAGCCGACAACAACTGCATAGCTACCATTATCTCTATTTCTCCCCTGTCTTGGATCTACCATTTCCTCGTGTCCTTGACACTCTCCACTACCAGACAGAACCTCACACCTCCCCAAGTAGCGCCACCCTGTAAAACCAGATTAAAAAAGAATATAACAGTGGATAGTGTGATCCCTAATATTCTACCCACCCTAAATTTGCTGCCAGACAGCCTGGACCCAAGCACTTTGGTGCAAGAATATAACAAGATCATGCTCTCCACTTTGGACAAAGTCGCCCCCCTCAAACTGAGAGCTAGTAAAGCTAAACTACACCTCAACAAGTGGTTCACTCCACAACTAAAGGACCTGTGACTATTAAAAATAAAATGGGAAACTGACTGGCGCCCTTGCCCCTCCCATGAGAATAAAAAGAAGCGAGCGTCCACTGCACCAGATTATAAAAAAGAAATCTGCCAGGCAAAAAGAAACTCCTACAATGAACGTATAGCTAATTCCAAATCTAGTATGAAAGAATTATTAACAATCCTAAAAGAACTAGAGTCCCCTATCTCCCCACCTGATATCTGCATCAAATATAAGAACTGGTGCTCAGAGATACAACAAGCACTAACCAACAAAATCAACACTCTCCAAACCAAAATAAAAAATAAGAAAGACTCTCTGAACTTATCTCAACCAACTCACTTTTACCCTCTACCAAATGCAAATATCTCTGATCCAAATATCACATTCTGCTTCACTAAAACAATGATCCTTGAAGTGGAAAAAACTATCCTTTCTCTCAAACCGTCTAACTGTAAAGGTGATATCTGCCCAGCGCACATCATAAAAGAGGCTGCGAGAGACCTCTCCCCTTTCATCTCCAAACTGATTAATGCCTGCTTTGCCTCTGGCACCGTCCCAGCCAATCTCAAACAATCATGGGTGCTCCCGTTTCTCAAGAAGCAAACCTTAGACGCACTTATCGCTACCAATTACCGCCCTATCACAACAGTACCATTTTGACTCAAAATTCTGGATAAAATTGCATATTTACAGATTCAAAAACATCTCGAACATCACAAACTGCTAGGGGTCCGACAATCAGGATTCCGACCACTACAAGGGACAGAAACTGCACTGATAGATCTGAAGACTCAGATCGATGATTTGAGAGATCAAGGAAAAACAGCATTATTGCTGCTACTTGATCTCTCAGCTGCATTCGACCTGGTCGATCATAAGGCCCTCTGTAGGCATCTTGATACAGCAGCCCATTTCTCCATAGGCGCTGTTAAGTGGATAGAATCATTCTTGAGTGACAGAACTAGCAGAGTATTCCCACCCTCTGGAGTTGCGGATCCCACCCCTATCATGTGCGGGATCCCTCAGGGTTCCTGTGTGTCCCCCACTCTCTACAATATATTCACCAAGCCACTGTTCAATGATCTGGGCCTTCTGGGTGTCACCTACACTAACTACGTAGATGACACTCAGATTCTCCTCCCACTTTCTGGGGATCATGGTAGGGACCTGGCGCTGGTGAATAGAATCTATTTCATCATTCAGGCATGGATGGCCACTCACGGCCAATGCCTGAATGATGGCAAGACAGAGTTGATAATCCTCGGCCCCCCTCCAACATTTCCAAACTTGTCATGAATATGCCTCCTTCATCATTGACGGTAATAATACCAGTGTCTTCAAGGAGGTAAAAACACTTGGTTTCTACCTTGACGCAACAATGTCCTTTACTAAACAACTAAATTCTCTGGCTTCTACCACAGCCTACACATGTAAGCTGATTAGAGCAGGCAGGCCCTTCCTTTCTAATGACAGTTGCCTTATACTGGCTAGAGCGTTAATTCTATCAAGACTAGACTACTGCAACGCCCTCTACAGCAGTGCTAATAAAACCATTATCCAAAAACTCCAAATACTACAAAACAATGCCATTAGAGCTGCACTAGGCATCAACAAAAGAGTGCACATCTCTGCAATCAGACGCCATCACAAATGGTTATCTACCCACAACAAAATACAACTAAAAATCGCCTCCCTGACACATAAAGCACTACACAATGTCGCACTGAGCTACCTAATTGACAGAATATCTAGAAGAACTTCCAATAGACCGTCTAGAACTATCAATACTAATTGCTTGGTAGTACCCAGATTCAAATCGTCTAAGATTGGCGGCAACAGTTTCCCTGTGAAGGGCGCTAAACTTTGGAACTCCCTGCCACATCAGTTGAGAGCTGACCTCCCCTATTCTTTCTTCAGAAAGAACCTCATCACTCACCTCAATCTGTTTGAGAATTAGTCTCCTTTGAAACTTTGGTATGTTAGTACGACCTGCTGCTAGATTGTAAATTTTGTACATCCTTACATACTAAGTTGTAAATAACTGCCTCTCTGCGCAACTTGATTTGTATATTGTATATTGTATTATCTCTTGTGTAATGTGACTATTCGTATATTGCCTGTACATTATGTAACATGTGTAAGCTTTGCATATCCTTGCTGCGCCCTGCTACTCCTGGGTCTGGTGCGCCTTATAAATTCAATAAACAAACAAACAAACAAACAAACAGATCCAAGGGTCAAAGGGGTTGTTCGCAAAAAGCACTATATTTGTAGGCTTTGCAAGTATTTAACAGGAATTCTCTTCTGAAACAGTTAACTGCGAACATGATTTTAAATAGCTTTAGTCTGCAAACAAACAGAATGTCCTTGCTAGGTCGCATCTGTTGGGCTTGGGGTTTAACGCACGTATGAAGAATGTAAAAATAGCTAGGAGCAGCTGTAGAGGGAAATGTGAGACCAAGGCTGCAGTTCAATTATAGCAAAGTCAATGGGCCTCATTACGACCCAAGCGGAGTACTATGGTGCTAATAGAACCATGGTCCATGCCGGTAAGTTACCGACTCTGCCATGGAGAAAGGGGGAATTACCACCCCATTACAAGGTTGACGGGGCGGTAATTCCCCCTTCCTCCATGGCCCTTCCCCATTCCCATTTTTGCCCCAAAGGGCTCACTGGGAATGGGGAAGGCGCTAAGTACGGTGCCGCAAATTGCTTTCTGTTTTCATGATGCCTGTTGAATGATGACACGGTGCCTGTTTACGGCGCTGTTAACCCATTAGCGCCTGGGTCGTAATGAGGCCCAATGACTGTTGAAATGTAATCTATGTTCCAACTTGTATATATACATGCTTTATGAATGGAAGGAGAGACGACAGTTAAGATCAGGGGGTGTCTTTACACCAAACTAAGTAAATAGCTGCAGCTGTCAAACAAACTCTCGGTCGCTGAGCATAAAGAAATTAATACTCTATTTGGGTGCTTCATTATTTGCCAGACTCAAGAAAAAAGAGTTATTGGTATTATCATGATTTGTTGATATTTTACAATTGGCACCACCAGATTGGACCTCATTGCAGAAAGATCCAGTTGGACTAAAGTGCCACGGTCAGACAGCTGGCAAAGGCAGGAATAGGGGGTGGAGTGCACTGCTGTTATCAGGACAAGAAGCTTTCCTAGGAGCCACACTTTCTTTCACCAGCCAACCTATTTGACACATGCAATCTCTGCAACTGTGTGAAAAGAGGATTTACATTCCTGGTGAAGCACTGGAACAGAAGACTGCAGAAAAAGGGTGAGACCGTTCCACAATAATATTGCATGATCTGATATTTTACGAATGAAATGTATTTCCCTGTGAAAGCATACTGTTAATGAACCATAGAGAAATACACTTGGATATGTAGTGCTGTGTTCCCTGTGAAAGCATACTGTTAATGAACGATTGGGAAGCACACTTGGACATGTAGTGCTGTGAAAGCATATTGTTAAAGAGCCAAAGGGAAACATAATTGAACATGTAATGTAATGTTTCTATAGGAAGCATATTGGTAATTAATATACACTTGGTGTATATAAAATTAGAAACCATGGCATGGATGAATCATGAAATTACCTTGTAGATTGCATTGATTGTGGACACACTGCATTTTAGTGAGACATTATCAACAGAACTTTGTGATTACAAAGTAAGTAGACAAAGTAACTAGACAAAGTAAGTAGAAAAAGAATGGTATTAAAATGTTTTAAGAGGCAACAGGAGTTTGAAAAACATGTGTCTACCCCACTGGGAATTAATGATTAAATAAGGCTTGGGCATAGCGATGTTTCTGTAAAAATGGCATGAATACACTGCCAACAACCCTGACCTGCAATTCCCATTACATGGTTATTTTGATATGGAAAATAAAATAAAGCATATTTTAGGGAAGCACTAGCTTCTAAGGGTGATCAGGCCATCAGTCCCCTGCAATGGGAAATATTCAACCAATGGGAAGATTTTTCAAGACAAAAAACAATAGTACAGAGGCTGTGCAAACAAATGTGGGAATTTCATAAAAAGATAAACGCTAGGGATGAAGTATATCCCTTTCCAGATGATTATGAGGACATAGACAGAGCAGTCAAGGAGTGTACACTTGATGCAAAGTTCCGTCCTGCAATAGTGTCAACATTTTTATTTTGGATCATAAATGCCCCATCAAAGTCTATTGTAACTCAAATGTTTCCAATTAGAGAAGTGCCTGGGTTTGACACTGATAATCCAACACACCAGGTTCATGGCCCTTGGACAAAACAGAAAGGTGATGGCCGGAAGGTTTTGAATTAATCATAACCACGGGCAAAGCTCTGGGCAACCCTCCAGACCATCGTCTTTCAGCCTGCCAAGCCATTACAGAAGGGGAAAAACCATATGCAAATCAGGCTTGGTCCTACCCCAAAAGGGGCAGTCCAGCCCGAACCGCTAGGTCACAACCCTTCTACACGAGACCACAAGCATCCCCAAACATGTTTCAGCCTTGTAGGGCGTCATCAGTGAGGAGTAGCTTGGGTCTCTAGGCCCGGCAGACTCGGGACCCACGTCTGGGCATACCCGTCCCACTCGGGGTGACTTTAGCAAAACAGAAAGGTGATGGCCGGAAGGTTTTGAATTAATCATAACCACGGGCAAAGCTCTGGGCAACCCTCCAGACCATCGTCTTTCAGCCTGCCAAGCCATTACAGAAGGGGAAAAACCATATGCAAATCAGGCTTGGTCCTACCCCAAAAGGGGCAGTCCAGCCCGAACCGCTAGGTCACAACCCTTCTACACGAGACCACAAGCATCCCCAAACATGTTTCAGCCTTGTAGGGCGTCATCAGTGAGGAGTAGCTTGGGTCTCTAGGCCCGGCAGACTCGGGACCCACGTCTGGGCATACCCGTCCCACTCGGGGTGACTTTAGCAAAACAGAAAGGTGATGGCCGGAAGGTTTTGAATTAATCATAACCACGGGCAAAGCTCTGGGCAACCCTCCAGACCATCGTCTTTCAGCCTGCCAAGCCATTACAGAAGGGGAAAAACCATATGCAAATCAGGCTTGGTCCTACCCCAAAAGGGGCAGTCCAGCCCGAACTGCTAGGTCACATCCCTTCTGCATGAGACCACAAGCATCCCAAACTTGTTTCAGCCTTGTTGGGCGTTATCAGTGAGGAATAACTTGGGTCTCTAGGCCCGGCAGACTCGGGACCCACGTCTGGGCATACCCGTCCCACTCGGGGTGACTTTAGCAGAAGGGATGTAACCTAGCAGTTCGGGCTGGACTGCCCTTTTCGGGTGGGACCAAGCCTGATTTGCATATGGTTTTTCCCCTTCTGTAATGGCTTGGCAGGCGATGAACAATGGTCTGGAAGGTTTCCCAGAGCAACGTCCGTGGTTAAGATTTAGTCTAAACCTTCCAGCCATCACCTCTTTGCTTTTGCTTTGTCACCCCGAGTGGGACAGGTATGCCCAGATGTGGGTCCCGTGCCTGCTGGGCCTAGAGACCCAAGCTACTCCTCACTTAGGAGGCCCAACAAGGCCAAAACATGTTTGGGGATGCTTGTGGTCTCGTGCAGAAGGGATGTAATTTAGCAGTTCGGGCTGGACTGCCCCTTTTCGGGTGGGACCAAGCCTGTTTTGCATATGGTTTTTCCCCTTCTGTAATGGCTTGGCAGGTGAAGAACGATGGTCTGAAAGGTTGCCCAGAACAACCCGCCCGTGATTAAGATTCAGTCTAAACCTTCCAGCCAGCACCTCTTTGTTTTTGCTTTGTCACCCCGAGTGGGACGGGTATGCCCAGGCGTGGGTCCCGTGCCTGCTGGGCCTAGAGACCCAAGCTACTCCTCACTGATGAGGCCCAACAAGGCCGAAACATGTTTGGGGATGCTTGTGGTCTCGTGCAGAAGGGATGTAACCTAGCAGTTCGGGCTGGACTGGCTTGGCAGGCGAAGAACGATGGTTTGGAAGGTTGCCCAGAGCAACGCCCGTGGTTAAGATTCGGTCTAAACCTTCTAGTCATCACCTCTTTGTTTTTGTCATGTCCCTTGGAACCGTATGGAATTACTGTCCTTTACTAAAGATTATCCAGATATTAGACAAAATCCAGAACAGTGGTGCACCCGACAGACTGTTTGCTTAAAAGAGATCTGCTCACATTGGCAGATATAAATCAGTTATCATGTATTCTACCAACAGATATATGGCGCCAATGCAGAATGCAAGAACGTTTAGATCCTGTCTTAAAGTGGGAAGAGGTGATGGAGTCAGTAGGGAAAAGGGGGAAGACTGGGGAATTAGCAAAATAAATAATAGCTCTTCCAGCACTATTGATGACACATATCCAGCAAGTGGTTCCCCGCAAGCAAATTAATTGGGATACACTGACTGCTTGTAGGCAGGGAGAAGAGGAGTGAGTTGAAAAATATTTTGCATGAAAAGAAGAAGCTTTTACTGCATTTAGCAGAATGGACATGGCTATGCCAGAGGGACAGAAAGCCTTCTGTTCACATTTTGTAGAAGGGTTGTTGCCTTATTTAAAACATTATATACAAACCTATGTGTCTACATGGCCAACTCAAACTGCAGCCCAGATGTTTACTATGGCTAGATATTATGCAAATCGCCATGCTAAAGATAAAGGAGAGAAAGACAAGAAAATGAAGGAATTAAAAGCAAGGGCGCTAATGCAACAGGCTTTTCCAGAAAGAGGGATACCAAGGGGAAAAATAATATATAGAGGTGGAAGAAGTGGTATTGCCCTGCCAAATATGGGCACAGGTATAATAGACACTGTGTGTCATTTTTGTAAGGCAGAATATCACATGATAAGGGAGTGTCATTTGCGCTGGACAGGGAGTGAATGTTCTTATAGGCGAGGAATGACAAGGGGAGCCTTTTTAAGAACTAAGGCTGGGAACAGCACAGTAGCAAATACTGGGACATTAGAAGAGAATAATGAGCAGCAGCATAATTATTTTGTCCCAGGCAAGGTCAGCAATATTCAGCTAGGGATTATTATATGGATAAATGCAGTACCATGAATTACACAGCATAGAGCTGCCCTGGAGAGGGAAGAGGGCTCATAAGTATTCCTGTAGATTCAAAAGGGTCATTTGTAAAAGCTACAGTGCAAGGCAAACAGGCAACATTCCTCCTTGGTACACGTATGATCAATACATCAATTTCCCACAAATGAGTGCCCCATATTCCCCTCTCTGGGAAAGTAAACACGTCAGTGTGATTCTCTAATAATACGGTCCAAAGTCCAATATCTGACCCTGTACAGTTTAGCATAGGTCCTATATCTTGCATGGCACAGCTTGTTGTCTCTGATAAATGTGCTTTCAATATGTTTGGAATGGATGTGTTAAAACATTTGCATGCTAACATTTATTGTTCGCCTGAATGGGTATACTTATCATGTAATGCTGAGTCTTTTCAAAATGTTTTGTTACTGTTACTAATGAACTGCCACCTGAATTTATGGGAATTTACCCTGTGATATGTATTTATCTATTTATTTTATTTTTTATAGAGCGCCACACGCCCATAGGCCTCAGAGAGCACAAAGAACATAACAGACAAGACAACAAAGACCATGAGAAGAGAATAATAACCAGAATGTTCAGCAGTAAAAAATAAAAATAAAGAAAAGATTAGTCCGGGCTAAGGTTGCGAATGTGAGTTTTAGCACCTTTCTTGAAGGAAGTGAGATTGCTGACTAAGCACATGGAGACAGGAAGAGAATTCTACAGAAGAGGTGCCTGAAAGTCAAAGCTGGTCCCACCGAGGCAGGCCAGTTTGAATCTAGGTTGGAAGAAAGTAGGCGTCATAGAGGAACAAAGGCTCCTAGTGTGGAGATTAAGCTTCACACGGTCAGACAAATACACAGGGCATGAGGGAGAGAGGCATTTCAAAGACATTGTCAACATTTTGTGAGAGAGAAATCCTTTGCTTAATAGAAAGCCAGTGCAGCGCTTTCCTTGAAACAGAAACGTGTGCACGACGAGAGAGACCCAAGTTTGCTTGGACCGCATTATTTTGGGTAACATGCAGAGCCTGAATATTAAGGGTAGTAGTGCCTTCTAACAAGCTGTTACAGTAGTCAAGTCTCAAATTAACGAGGGCGGTAGACAGCAAGGCACAATTTTGAATAGTGATGAAAGGGCGAATGTACTGTATACGTTTGGTGATGAGACCACATGTGGAATGAATGTGAGACACATGAGGTCTCATAGATAATTCCTCATCAAGAACTACTCCTAGAGTTTTAACTTTATTGGAGACGGGAATAGTATTGCCTGCAATTGGAAAGTTGGAATACTTGGGTGCCAATTTACTCAGACCTGCTTTAGAGGCGACAATCAGAAGTTCTGTCTTTTTACAGTTAAGTGCTAATTAGTTACAAGCCATCCAGACGTGGATTGTATTGTAGATGATATTTATAGCACAAAGATCTTGCTCATAATGACCACTGAGCTGTAGTCTCATATGGGCTACAGGATCTAATGACGATGTAGGGTAGTTGATCTAATAACAGTAAGCATCAAACCCGGTGCCATATTACCACAAATACCACAGTATAAAATACCCAGGGAGGGGCTGGAAGGAATTAAGTCTGTAATACAGGATTTTCTAGTTAAAGGGATTTCAATGAAATTGTGGGTAGTCCATGCAACAGCCCAATTCTTCCTGTACAAAAAAATGAATTGATGGGAAGCCCTGTGTTCCAGCTCAATGGAGACTAATAATTGATCTATGAGCAATACATACAATTGTAGAACCACATTATCCAGTGGTACCAGACATGAGTTCCGTGTTTACCATGATACCACCTTCAGCTCAGTATTTCACGGTTATAGACCTTAAAATTGCTTTCTTTAATATCCCAATCGATGAAGACAGTCAGTATTTATTTGCCTTCAATGTGGAGGAGAAGTCCTGCACCCTCCGTAGGGCCCCCCAAGGTTACACTGAAAGCCCAAGTCTTTACAGCAAGCCCTAAAAATGCAGCTAGACATGTTCGCACCATCTACAAATACTACACTGCTTCAATATGTTGATGATTTGTTGATAGTTGCAGGTACCCTAGACCAGTGCTGGATTGCACTGTACAGCTGTCACAGTTTTTAGCGTCATTGGGACATAAAGTGTCTTTAAAGAAATTGCAGTTTTGCAAACCTCAGGTCACCTATTTAGGACATTTGTTGTCAAAAGGAGAGCGTAGATTACAGCCACAGCGCATAGAGGCTATAATTGCAATAGCTGTTCCTATTACACAGAAAGATGTCAGAGGTTATTTAGGGATTTCATTTTGTAGGCAATGGATTCCCATTTTTCACTTTTAGCAAAACCGCTGGTAGAACTAACTTCAAGCAGCAGCCCAGTTCCCTTGCCATGGACTGCTGCTCAGCAAGAGAGTTTTGATGTTCCAAAAACTGCATTGTGTAACCCACCTGCGATGGGCACCCCCGATTATACTAAAACCTTTACATTGTTTGTGCATGAAAAGCAAGGCTGTGCATTATCTGTACTAACTCAACAACAAGGGGGGAAAAACAGACCTTGGGCATATTTTTCCTCCACATTGGACCCAGTGGCAAAAGCATTTCCAAATTGTTTAATGGGTGTGGTGGCTTCAGCCATTTCCATGAAACAAGCCGATGCCATAATACTGGGACACCAAGTTACATTGTCTGTGCCAAATGCAATTGATATTTTATTGAATAGAACTAAAACACAGCACCTGACAAATGCCAGGTTGATTAGATATGAGCTGACCTTATTGGCCCCAAGTATTGTCATACAACGATGTACCACCTTATTTCCTGCCACATTGCTACCCGCCCCATCAGATGAATCAAAAGTAATGCATGATTGTATATTAATAACAGATGAGGAAACAAAGGGACGGGTAGACTTGATGGATACTCCAATTGATAAACCTGATGGTACATTGTTTGTAGATGGTTCATGTTATAAATTACCAAATGGTACTACCAGGGCAGCATATGCTATTACAGCATTGTAAACCATTGTTGAGGCTTGTAGAATCTCTCAGCATTCTGCCCAGGCAGCTGAAAGTATTGCCCTTACTAGGACTTGCGAGTTAAGTTCAGGTCTTGTAGTTAACATCTTTACTGACAGTCAGTATGCATTTGGAGTGGCTCACAACTTTGGCTGCTTATGGTCAGAGAAGATTTTTTACTTCAAATGGGGCAAAGATACAGCATGATACCTTAATTTCAAATGTATTGTATGCACTGACCCTGCCAAAGAAATTACCTGTCATTAAATGTAATGCCTAAAAGGCCATTGCAAATGATAAAGGGAGAGGTAATGCTTTTGATGACCAAATTGCAAAGCAACTGCACAGTCCCCTGTATCACCTGTGTATATTACACCATGATGCAGACAGAGAATATTGTATTTGATAATAACCTTGAGACAGTGCAAAACATTAAGGCTGATGCCACTGAACAAGAGTTACAAGATTGGAAACTGCATGGGACATGTATTGATGGGTGTTGGGTGGATTCGCGGAATGAACATAGATGGAAGTTACTGAATAAATAAATACCCCTAATGCCCGTGGTCCATCTCATGTAGGGGCAGATGGAATGTTTAGTCTGCTAACCACAGTATGGAGCAACACTAAATTAAGGCAAGCAGCAATTGCATATTGTAGAAATTGTCATGTTTGTGCTGTTCCCAGTATTAGTAAGGGGGAAGGGGCACCAAAAGGGACATTTTAGACCTACAGAATTCCCATTTGAAGCCCTGAAAATGGACTTTATTGAATTGCCTCAAAGTCAAGGAAAGAAATATGTATTAGTAGTATGTATGTTCAGAAAATGGATAGACACATTCCCATTAAAAGATAATACTGCTTTTAGCACTGCAAAGGTGTTAGTTAAGGTATATTTATCGTGATTTGGGTTGCCTCACACAGTTTGGAGTGATAACGGTGTACATATTTCTAAATACCCCTGTGGATTTTGTTTGTAAGGCATTAGGTAGCGGACAAAAGTCTGCACCAGTAGCACCCTATGATGGGTAGATGCACTTCTGCTAGCATTTTTCTCAATGAGAAAAAGTATGCATTCAGGTGTTGGACTAACTCCTTACGAAGTAGTCATGGGCTGGCCAGCTAATGTTAGGGGTGTGCCAAATCCAAAGCGCTTAAGTACTGTACCTTACCCTTTGTTGATAGATTACTGTAAGGAGTTGACTAAAGCATTATCTCTTCTTTGCAAACAGGTCACTGACAAATTGCCAAAACCACTGGAGGGGCCAGGAGACAGTATTTAACAAGAAAAATGGGTTTTCATGAATAACTTCCAGCGTACATCTGTGCTGCAACCCAGATGGAAGGGCCCCAAAAAAGTGTTGATTTTTATCACACTATGGGCCTGATCACGAATTTGGCGGTAACCCTTAAATCCGGCAGTCACGCTATTAACGCCAGATTTAAGGGTCATCCAAATCAGCTCTTGGCTGGGGGGAAATCAGCCAAAAATTTGCGCTATTACCTCCGGCGGTAAATGGGGCATTCCCGAATGGGCTCAATGGGGAATGGGGAATTACATTACCGCCGAACTCATGATCCGGCGCTATTAGCGCCGTGGAGTTCGGCAGTAGGGCTAATACCGTCGGCGGTAATACCGCTGGCGTTACCGCCAAAGTCGTGATCAGGCCCTATGTGTTATTCAGCGGTGGTCATTGGTAGAATATATTGTGTATCAGGTCAGGCAAATAGAGAATTATGTTTAAAAAAAGGATAGATTGTTAGCAATAAGCATTATATATGTAGGCTTTGAAAGCATTTAACATAAATTCTCTTCTGAAACAGTTAACTGCAAACATGTTTTAAATAGCTTCAGCCTTCAAACTCACAGAATGTCCTTGCCAGGTCGCAGCTGTTGGGCTTGGGGTTTAAATCACGTACAAAGAATGTTAAACACAGTACCCGTGAGTAGGGAAGACCAGTACAAGCTTGCCTTTACCTAACGGGGGGCAGTAATAAACGTGGACCCTTACCCCCTTTGGATACAAAACTCTGTCAAGGAATTTAACATCTTCCTACATAAGGCCATGCCCGATTTGGGCAAAAGGGGAAACCTGGCCTATGTAGATGATGTCTTAATCAAGAACTCAGCTGTGGAGGAACATTTAGCAGAAAAACGCTATGTTCTGACCCAGTTGCAGAAAGCCAGAGCAAAACTGTCCTTTCAGAAGGCACAGTGGTGTAAGACCTGCGTGAACTTCTTACGGCAAAAAATCACCCCTGAGGGTTTTAGTCCCCAAGTGAAAAGGTGAAAGCATTATGGAAATTAAAAGACCCTATTACTCTGCGAGAATTAAGAAGCCTTCTTGGACTCACTAATTATAGTCAGAAGTACATTGAAGACTATGCATAGGTCACTCAACCCTTGGTCCATTTATTAAAGGCTGGGGTCAATTGGGAGTGGGGTCCAGAACAATCTGAGGCAATAAAACAACCAAAAAGAAACCTTTCCCAAGCCCCTTGTTTGACTTACCTCCTCAAGAACAACAAGGAGTTCTTCTTGGAGAGGATGTTCTCAGATACCTGTTTAACAGAGGTATTGTACCAAAAGCACAACAATGTCAACAAAGTAATCTCGTATGCGATCAAGACTTTGGGCCTCATTACACGGATGGCGGTGGACCAAGGTGCTCTTAGCACCTTGGTCCATGCCGGTAAAATACCGGCACCGCCTTGGTGGAAAGGGGAATTACCGCCCTATTCCAAGGTTGATGGGACGGTAATTCCCCCTTCCCCCATTGCCCTTCCCCATTCCCATTTTTGCCCCATAGGGCTCTATGGGAATGGGGAAGGCGCTAATTACGGTACCGCAAATTGCGGTACCGTAATTAGCTCCCTGGTCCCTTTGCGGGTTGGTTTTTAACGCCTGCAAAAAGCAGGCGTTAAATTCCCCAACCTGCGAAGGGACCTCGTAGTAAGGCGGTAAGGGTTTACCGGTACCGGTAAGATACCGGTACCGGTAAACCCTTACCACCTACCGTGTAATGAGGCCCTTTATCCTCTGTGGAGGAAAAATTCAACGATTGCGAAAAGGCACTCATGACAACGGTGTGGACATTGAAGAATGACCACCCTTTCATGCAGGAGGAGCACATCATGATGGAGACTCCTCACCAACCCTTGCAATACTTGCAAAGCGACCGAATTCAAACAGGAAATGTAAGTAATTCCAGAATGACTTCCTGGATTCTGTCCATGCAAGGCTTTCCTGTGAAGGTCAGATATTACCAAAACAAGGAGAGTCCTCTAGCGCAAGGATTGGCTGACCTGAATGACTGTGCTCAAGAGAACTGTCTCGAGGATGGAAATCTAAAGAAAAAGGGCAATATGGAGGCATATCTTACTTCCCCGCACAAAGGCTACGAGGAAGACACGTGTCAGGGGATACCTAGCGTTTATGTGGATGGGTGCTCCTACCATGTTGAAAATAACAGCAAAAAGGAATTAGTGGCTGGCATTGGGAATGCCTGGGTTAATGATACCCCCAAACCCTCTGCTGGTTACAAAATAGGTCCCCAAAGTAGTCAGGTGGCAGAGTTGATGGTGGTACATCAAGGCATCCTCACTGCCATGCACAACCAACTCCAAGAACAGACCATAAACACAGATTCAGAATATGTCAGGAATGGGTTCGTGGAACTCCTGATGAAATGGAAAAATCGAGGCATGCTGTTTTCAAATTAAAAACCACAGAAGCATGGGAAATTAAATCAATCAATAGATGATCTGGTAACCTCTAATGAGATGACCATCTATTAGAAAAAGATCAGCAGTCACTCCATAATAGAGGAACCACACAAGACTGGGAATGACTTGGCTGACCAGTTGGCAAAAACCAGAGCCATTCACAGGGATCTCATAGAAACCAAATCGCTATTGGGGAAATCCAGATCACGGCTGTCACCAGGTCCCAAACCCATAGCAATAATGAACTCTCAACTGCCCAGTGGAGTAAAGAAACGCCAGATGCAGATTTTATTACTACACAAAAAGAGGACCCGATTATTGGGAAATGTTTTCGACATATTGAAGACCCCATGAATTATCCTCCGACAGAATCTGATTATATTGGGAAGGAGGATCTCCGGGTGTTGATGACGTTTTCCAAAATGTTCAGAGTGTGGAAGTGGGGACGAAGTGACTGCACAGTTTGGCACGGGATTCTACTTCTTTTTTTGGGCAAACTTCTCTTCTCCTGTTTACGGTGTCGAACGAGTGGTTATCCTCCCACTGCAATCTGCCATTGATACCCTGACCTGCCTGGGAGCTTGGTGCTCGACTGGCGGGGACTACGTTTCCTTACAAAACCTTGCTGCAAGTGTGGAAGTGAGGATGAAGTGACTGCACAGTTTGGGAAGAGGATCCTGCTTCTTTTTTGGGTCAAACTTCCCTTCCCCTGTTTGCAGTGTGGAAGGAGTGGCTGATCGTCCCACTACAATCTGCCATTGATTCCCTGACCTGCCTGGGAGAACGGTACTCGGCTAGCTGGGACTGCATTTCTTGCAAAACCTCGCTGCATGAGCAAATGTGCCCGCGAGTGTGGAAGTGAGGACATAGTGACTGCACAGTTTGGTACAGGATCCTGCTTCTTTTTTTGGCCAAAGGCCAAACTTCCCCTCTCCTGTTTGTGATGTGGATCAAGTGGCTGATCCTTCCACTACAATCTGCCATTGATTCCTTGACCTGCCTAGGAGCTAAGTGCTGGGCTGGCTGGGACTACGCTTCCTTACAAAATGGTGCTGCATGCGCAAATGCACGCACAAGTGCGGAAGTGAGGACGAAGTGACTGCACAGTTTGGTGAGTTGGTGAGTATGGGGATTTCCCCCCTTTACTCTCAATTTTGCCTAGAGCGCCTGCGATTATTGTTTCATGCTTCTTCTACTTGCCGTGGCTTGTTTGGCATCTTCTGCAGCTTTATTAAGGACAGTTCCTCCTTTATCCACCTTGAAACGCTGTGCTCCGGCTTTCTTTCTAAACCACTCGCTTAAACGCTTGTTTTTTTCTATGCCGACTCCCATGGCGGACTGTGTCCTTTTGACCACTGTGCTGGAAAAAATCTCCGAAATCAGCTTGACGGACTGCCCTGCTCCTGTTCCTCTGGACATTCCGGCTAAAAACACTTGCAGTGCTAAGCGCATTTGCCCTCAACGTACCTTGAAACTGTCTTAAGACCCTCCCCCTGGTTTCTTTAATCATGGCTTTTTATCCACCACATAAAAAGGAATGTTCTGACATTGTTTCATCATTGCACTTTTTTACTGAGGACTTGATTTAGGAATTTGCTGTTCCCCTTCAGCGTATCGGTTCACTGTCCATTGAACAAGTGGCAAGGCCTCTTACTTTGCCCTGCTTATTGACCTTGGAGATCTCTCCTGGCACTATTTTAGTTCCTTCTATAACCCCTTCTTCTGAAATTGGTCATTTGCCTGAGGTTACTTGCCTGCTGCCGTCCACCCTCCTGCCCGAGGTTAGCTCTGTGCTTGTTGGCAAGGTGGGTGTAACGGTGCATCTGGTTCACTCCTCCAACAATTCCTCCAATTTGTATGTCTCCTTTTCTGTTTCTTTGGAATTTGCTCCTTCTGTTGACTTTCCGCTTGCTCTTCGGGAGTTACACATCAACACCTCTCCTGGTGATCTCCATCCAGTTTCTGTATGCAGAATCAATGGGTTTTTATCTCCGGAGCCTCCTTGTTCTCCTACTTCCTTTGACTTTGCTGATATGAGCAGCTCCTTAGCAGTGATGTTCAATGTTTCAGAGTCTCTACTGTCAGACGTATCCACTAAATGTAAGACCATTAACACCAAACTGGCCTCGCAAGCCCTGCTGCTCTCCAAAATCTTGGATATGGTTGATGGCCTATTGCAGGTTCTTGCCAGGCATGACTCTTACTGGTTGGAGGCCCGACCCCTCATGTCTGCTTTTGCTCCCCCTTTCCCAGTTTCAATGCCTCGCTCTGTTCCCTGTAACTCGCTACCACAAGAATCAATACAGTCTTACTTAGACCCTTCTCTTCCCTAAGTGTCACCCTGGCTTCTTCAAAAGAGACGGCCCTGTAAAGTGGTCAGCCAAGCCCTGATGTATGAACCACTGATCAATAAAAAAAAAAAGAGAAAGGTGAGGACATCCATGCGTGGTACTGATTCCATTATGGTCCTGCCTGAGGAGCCCAATGCCCCAATGTTTCCAATTTCTCATCCTCCCTTGGTACTGGACCATGTCACCATGGTGCTGACAGAGCTCCTATTTCTTCCAATTGTGTGACTACTGGGACCATTACTCTTTTACTGATTGAAAATGATCCTCTTCCCCTTACTACCATGCCCCTGTTACATCGTCACACTGTGGCGTTGTTACTGCTCCATCATTCACACCTCAGCTTGTGCCTTTTCTAGTGGTCATGGCACCTTGTACCATCAAGGCTCCCCTATTTCCCTTTTGCAATATGGTTGGCAAACCCACTGCCAATTCTTTTGTCTGGACGGATCAGGGACAGGGCTTTGGTGTTCCACTGTCGCTTTCCCCTAAGCCCCCTTTTGGGGAGGGCCAAGCTCTCTCTTCCCAAGATCTGATTAGACGGCATCTGAGGACTACCTCGGGGGCTCATCCCTCAAACTTGTAACTAAGGCTCTTATGATCCAATGCCGTTTTGGAGAAGAACAAGGCCAGTGTGTAAACCGTATTTGCTTGCTTGACTTATTTCACTGTTTCATCCCGCTCCGTTTTATCCAGAGCGACGACATTAAAATCATGGACATTTGCGAACGAACCCTGACCGCGACTTCTGTGCTCTATTTCTTCTCTAAGGATACTTTGGCCTATATTCATGAGCATTTGGAATCTCTATATTGTCTAGGTTATGAGTGTTCCATGGTTGAATCCCTATATTGTAGAAGATACCATCCTGGCGACCAGCAGGGAGGAGGGTGTATTCCCTTGTCTTCTAGCCCTTTATTTCCCCCAGTTCCTAGCCTGCCTTTTGAGGCAGGGGCTGAGGTGGCATCATTGGGGGAAGACAGTCATTGGGCCTGCCTGTCCAATTTGGTTGCACAGAGGAGGAAAATTGGCCTTTAGTGTCCAATAGCATGCGGCTTCCAGTTTATTAATTGGAACACACGCAGGCATTTTCAATATTTCAGAATGGTGGACTCTGCGACGGTCTCGGTGACTATATGCTGGTTGCTCTCCAGGAGACATGGCTGGTTGACCCGGTAGTTGTGGATGGCTGGCATTTCATTAATAAACCAGCCATTCCCGGCCCCCTTGGACGCCCACATGAAGGTTTGCTTCTTGGCACCAAGAACCCCATGAGTTTAGTGGAACAGCCTACTTCCTTTTCTAACATACTAATAAAGGAAGTAAAGAAGGAAAAGTAAAGTAAAGACGATAAAGGAAGTACAGAAGTAATAGTCATTAATCTTTATGACCCCCTTATAAGCAGCCCCGCAATGTGGTCTTGCTCAAAATTGAAGTCTTGATCAGTGATTTGAACTCTTGCCTTTCTTGTATTATGGGGACTTTACCTCCCGGATTCCAGCTCCACCTCCGATGGTGGACGGTCCACCTTTTCCCACCGCAGTGGATAAGGGTTTGCTGTCTAAATCTTGCAAGCAGGCCTTGGACTGGGCTTCCTTATTATACTCTTCCTGTTCCTCCATGATCAATGGCACTTCCTTGTCGGATTGCCCACAGAAATGCACACGGTTTGGTCCCAGATCCATCAGTATTCTCAATTATGCCTTCTTCGACCAACAATCCTTACTTGGTATTGGATATGGGCATATTTCCTTGCCTGGAAAGCGACCATATGCCCCTTGTATTAACCTTAAATCTGGCCGTATCAACGCCTGCTCCTAAGGCTACTGGGGCTCTTTGAATAAACCCCTCTCTTAATCGCATTTCATGAAACACTGCAGGTGTGATGAAGCCTGTGTCCGCTTACAGCCAGCTTTGGTCTCCTTTGTGGATCGTGGTGCAACGAGGGGTTTAGATCATTTGTGCACTAAACCTTCTGTGCTGATAATGGACTTCAAGGAAGTTATCCAAGCCTCTGTTTCTTTGATATTTGGTGGAGTAACATCATGTGCAATAGGCCTGCTTTCCTCCCTTATTCACATTGTCACCTCTATGATGGGAAAATTGCCTCTGAGAGGCAGGATCTGCGCAAGGAATTGCGATCCATTGTGGGATCTGATCTGGCCTCCTCGCTACGTGCTTGTAGAGTGAAGAAAGCCAAACAGACTCATCGGAAGTGGCTAAAACAATATTGTTATCTCTTGGAGGACTCTTAGTGGAAGAAATTGGTTAGTCTAGTCCATGCTAATGCCCCCCAACAGTTTTGGTATGCGGTTGACGGCTATCAGTCGGTGCCAGACTTGCTTGGTGATCCGGAACAGTCTGGATTGATCATATTGTGAACACTCTAGGTGGCAACTATGCCAATACGAACATTCCTGCCCATGCTTTGGGCAGATGGCTTTACAACTACACCGCCAATGATATTTTGAAGATCATAAATGGCAGTAAGTCCTTTCACTCCTCTGGCCCTGATGGCATTTCTAACGCTGTGATTAGGAAGGATTTGATCAGTGGGCTCTCACGTTGAACAGTCTTTTTCACTGAATTGGTGAAACACAACTAATTCCTCCATCATGGCGTCACAGCATCTTTGTCCCCATTTGGAAAAGTGCGATCACTCTGCCCCAGGCAACTACTGCCTCCTTACCAGGTTATGGGGGAAAGCAGTGGTGGAAATGGAAAAAATGTGGTGGGGGATCCCTCAAGTGCCGGGGTGGGGGAGGAGTTGGGGGGGGCAGAAGGGGCGTGGTCTAGAGGGGCAGGGTTGGTAGTGGTCATCCGGTCAGATAAAAACTTCAAAAACGAAACAAAAAAGCACCTTTTACCGCCGGCCAGGGCTTTAAGTGGGACGGGGCCTGCCGGGGCTCAGTCCCAGCAGGCTCCGAAATTTCGATTTAAGGTGGGGCCCTGTGGGGCCCACTAATCTCCCCTGCCAGCCCCGACCACTACACGAAAAGTATTATTTTCTGAAGCCTGAAGCTCTCGCTCGTGTGCGAAAGCTTCAGGCTCCAGAAAAAAATGCCTTTCAGCCATAATGGTGGCGTCGCACCTGCGAGGCATCCCGCACGTGGGCCGGCGCCACCATTATGGAGAAAACGTGAGGCCGCTGGAAGCAGAGGCCTTGCTTTCTAAATACTGAAGCTCCCGCGGATTCGCGGGAGTTTCAGTCTTAAGGAACAGGGCCTCTGCTTCCAGGGGCCTCACCTTTTCAGCCTTAATGGTGATGCTGCCCCTCCCCAGCT
The DNA here is from genome assembly GCF_040938575.1 of Ambystoma mexicanum. Lineage (NCBI taxonomy): Eukaryota > Metazoa > Chordata > Amphibia > Caudata > Ambystomatidae > Ambystoma > Ambystoma mexicanum. The sequence goes on from NC_090934.1 coordinate 237,064,642, forward strand.
GGTGAGGGGCAACGCCACCATTAAGGCTGAATAGGCGAGGCTCTGTCCCCTGCCAGGCAAGCCTATAGAAAATAAATGCAGAGAGGGTGTTGATCGCTACAAATGTGTGCCTGGCAGGGGTGCCAGTGGCCCATTGAGCAGGGGCTCCTCGGGGAGCATGGCCTAACGGGCCAGCAGGACCCCTGCAGTTAGGCCAGGCCCCCTTGATGAGCCCTAGCTCATTTTGTTATGCCAAAAAAAGAAAACGAAAAAAAAACGCCCGCGAGGGCAGCATTGCCTTTTACGCTGCTCTGGCACTTGTGTGTAAAGCACAATGATCGCTACATGACTCCTTTCAGTTGTACATGTAGTGAGCATTGTGAATTACACATCAGTGCCAAAGCCGCAGTAAACGGCAATGCTGCCGTCGCGGACGCTTTTTTTTTTCTTTTTCTTTTTTCCAGCGTGGTTCATGGGCTTGGGTGGCTGACTCTGGCTGGATCCCGAGATCCGGCTACACATCTGGTGCCGGATCTCGGATCCGCCGAGAGCCGGCCCAATGACCAGCACTGGGTGAAAGGATCGAATATAAAGGATCGGAATGCAATACATTTGAGTCAAAAGGACCGAAAAAAAGGACCAATTTTTTTATTTTTTAGGGGGTCCTGTAGTGAAAAGGGGATCCCGCACCCTTCCCATGGGGCCAGCCCGTAGTGCAATAATCACTCCTAATCACCTTCCCACACAAGTAAGTATCTATGCGAAGCACAGTGAATTCATTCTGGAAGAAAGCCAATCACACAGAATATATGATGATTGCATTTATTACTACAGTGTCTAATGAGAACTAAGCAACATTTTACAATAATATGGGAATGAAAGTGCAAGCTGAATAATACCAATTGTCAGTCACAGATGAATATGCAATTATTTATCTTATGCTCCTAGATATTGTAGATGGAGATATGATTGGATCACACCCAGGACCCTCGCCACTCGAAGTGCCCGGCACCCCTCGAGAGAGGAGGGGAGGACTGGCCAAGCCCCCCACAGGCCTGCACCAGAGCGGGGATGTGATGGTAGGAGTCTCGGCCCAGATAGTGCACGGCTGGTCATCCAGGCGCTGTTCCTCTTCGTGCGCGTGTTTCACCAACAGCCCAGGATGAGTCCCCTCCTAGCTGGCCCAGGTAAAGTTCTCTTATTAGGGGCTGTATGTCAATCACTATGATGCACTAGCTCTTCGAGAATCTTCTGGGCCCATCCTTTATGCGGCAAAACATGTTTTCGCCTGGAAAGTTACAAGACTGGAAACAGCCAGTCTTGGCTCCCAGGCTCTGTGTACATTGTTTTGGGAAGGCCTGACATCCCTGTATTATCAGTGCACCTGACTCGCAGAGCAAAGACGAGCAAGCTGTGCCTGGCTCCTAAAGGCTGAGCAGAGCTTCTTGCAAAGCTAGATGTTTATGTCTTCAATAAGGGCCTTCACAGTTAACCCCTCGTAAGCATGCTGGCTCACTCAGTCCGAGAGGCCTGGCTGGTTCAGCATTTTTCCTCCACAATTCGAATAAGCTCTAAATATACGCAACATAGCTCAGTAGGTTAGTGCAAGTGCAGGTTACTGCAAGCGCCCAGAGGCTTTTCATGACATTCCACCCCTTCAAAGTGAGGCTTGAAAATGCTGACTCAGTGCCATGATTTAGAAGCATGTACGTTGTGCTTTAGGCCGATCAACTGTTTTTCCAGTGCAGTCATTCTGTTGTAGAGAAATGTCATCCTGCACAAGAGCCCAATAAAAACTATAGCAATCAGTATTAGGGAGATCAGCAGCCACAGCAAGGGATGCAACATTATATTAATCAGCCTCGTAGAAGAGGGAGACCATCCAGTGAATACATCCCACCAGTGGTGAGTTATAACCGATTGCAGATGGTCAGCAGTTTTAATTAATTGATTTCTGTCTATCATCAACTTACACTCTGCAGAGATAACTGAGGTAGCTAGCGTTTGGAAATCTTTCCCAACAGTTTGAGCAAATTGTCTAATAGCTTGGAGCCGGGCAGTAATCACCCCATAGGGTAGAGTCCAGTTAAGCAAATGCGTAAGCTCGGCATGCAGAGTAGTGGGAGACCACTGGGTTAATGAATATAAGGTGTGAGTAACAATGTCTAAGATAGTCACAACCTGATCTACGCAAAATACTTGAGGATTCCCTAATAACCTCCCTATAATTATATATATTATATTATTATTATATAAATTATCCCTATAATTGTTAATAAGCAAGGAATTATTAGTAACTACGCAGGCTTTATACTGATCTATCTGGAAAATGTCAGTCCCATTAATGTGGTATTGCCTCCAGGTGCATTCCCCTGCTATGGGATGCATGCATGGGTCCGGAATCCTTCCAGTTTGGGGACACATCCACCCCAGATCCCAGGGTATGCAGGTGTGACTGTGGATGGTGTAGTTTTGGCTGTCTAACCATTCCCCTCGTATCTGCAGAACCCACCAGGAACCATTTATTTTCATAGGCAAAACTACAAAAGGACACCATATTTCTAAAGCATAAGCGGTTCTACTAACTTGCATTAAAGCATGGCATGTGTTATTCATGCAATCAAAAGCAAGCGGTTTAATCCATATGTTTGCTGGTAACTGTAGCTCTGTGTATCAGTGGGTTGAGGATAGTCGCCCCCACTCGGAGTGAAAAGCCAATACCTGCTGATTTAACAAAGTTTGCCATAAAATGCATCGTCGCAGTCTTGTTGACCTGCCCTATGGCAGAAAAAATGTCTTCATAGCTAAAATTCTGCCATCTCCAGTGGTTGCCAATACTTGTAGCAGTGTTGCACAGGGTAGGGCTTATCAATGGGCCCCACTGGGCCAGAAGTTGTATAGCAGCGCTGGCATCAGAACACATAGTGGCTAGCTTATTGCGCACAGTTTCTATGTCAAAGCGTTTAAAGCTCCCATTCCCACCCCCGCTGCTCCCGCAATTAATGAATCTAGCCCCCTAGCTACGCGCAATTTGGTGATGGGCCATAGAAATTGACTCCATTTGTAGCAGCTTGGTAGTAATAAGGAAACATTGCCTCGTGATAAATCTATGTCTAAGGGCCTCATTACACGGATGGCGGTAAGGATTTACCGGTACCGGTAAAATACCGGTACCGGTAAATCCTTACCGCCTTACTACGAGGTCCCTTTGCGGGTTGGGGGATTTAACGCCTGTTTTTTGCAGGCGTTAAAAACCAACCCGCAAAGGGACCCAGGGAGCTAATTACGGTACCGCAATTTGCGGTACCGTAATTAGCGCCTTCCCCATTCCCATTGAGCCCTATGGGGCAAAAATGGGCGTGGGGAAGGGCAATGGTGGAAGGGGGAATTACCGCCCCGCCAACCTTGGAATGGGGCGGTAATTCCCCTTTCTGCCAAGGCGGTGCGGGTATTTTACCGGCATGAACCATGGCGCTAATAGCGCCATGGTTCTCCGCCATCCGTGTAATGAGGCCATAAGTGTACCTCTGTAATGATAGAAACGTGCATTACGTGTTTGCAATTTAAATGTTGTCTTACTACTGGAAAATCTAGCATGTTCACAGTTTCTACTTTGTGTGATTTGATGAACACCATCCTCCATGTGGGATGCCTGCAATATACAATATTAGTTTTAGACACAAACACCATACTACCATCCGGCAATGGCTGTTTCAACGTACAATTGTATGAAATGCATTTAGTCAAGTTATAGTCCAAAAAATATATTATTGGATCCATTCACTGAAACACGGAACACTGGGAGGCAGCTTGCTTGGCTTGATCCATGGTAATGGGCAATTGTTTCCTTTTAGCCCATTGATAAGACCCTGTTTGCCCTAGATGCCCTGAGGTGTGGTGTGCCCAGTCTGCCATTCCTTGCACTACCTCAGCTTCTTCAGGTGTTGTCACTGGGTGAATGTTTGCCATTTGATCCACTTCGTTGTTGAACAGGGCAGCCAGTCAGGTGTCAGGGGGCATGTGTGCATTGACATGCCCAATGCAGATTTTGCACCTCCCACCTTTGCACCACATCTCTTCCCAGATGTCCGGCCCTCCCCAGATCGGAGTGTTCTTGATCTGCCAGCTGTCTCTTCTCCATGCCGGTGCCCAATGCGTCAGGCCGTGATATGTGGCCCAACTGTCTGTGTATATGTATGCAGGCTCTGTCTCTTTCACCTGTTCAATCACGGAGGCCACTGCCTGCAGTTCAGCATATTGACTGGATCCTCCCACACCTTCTCTCATCAGCAGTGTTTCTCGATGGGCCTGCAATGCAACAGCTTGCCAGTGTCTTTGCCCTTTATCATACTTTGCGGTGCCGTCCGTGAACCATGCAGACTTGTGTTCTTCCTCTGTCAATGTAACATAGGCGGGTGCGACTTTGAAGAGAGATTCTGGCAGCGCCACGGGGGTGCTCGGTTCATGCATCGCATCCAGAGCTACTGCCTCCAGCATTTGTTCTTGCAGTCTGGAAACCCCTGTGCGGCCAGCTTTCGCACGTTGCTGTAAATACCATTTCCATTTGACATGAGTGGCGTCTTGTGCTCTGCCACTTTTCACGCTTGCAGCAGTGTCGCGCACCCAGTACACTGCAGCAACTTGTTTCTCAATCAGAGTGTATCTTGTCATAGGATCTGTGAGCTTTCTTGACCAGAAACCTTGCGGCACTCTTTTCTGTCTTTGCTTTTGCCACAAGCTCCACACAGCAACATCATTGTAGACAAGAATTTCCATTTCAAAAGGATCAGTTTTCGTCATGGGGCCCAGTGTGATGTAATTCTGCAAAGCGTCCTTAGCCTGCTGAAAAACAGACTGTTGCTCTAGGCCCCAGGTAAAATCATGTTTCTTTCTGGTGACTTTGTAGATGGGTTTCAGTATCGGGCTTAAATGAGTTATGTGATTACTCCAAAAACCCATTAACCCAATGAACCTTTGTGCCTCTTTTTTATCTGCTGGTGGAGCCATCTGCTGAACCATGTCAATTACAGGGCCGGGATTTTTCTTAACTGACCCAGACCGGATTGTACCTAAAAATTTCACCTCTTGAACAGGCCCCTGTACCTTTTTGGGATTTATGGCCCACCCCCGGTTTTGCATGTGTGTAATACATTTTTCAGCAGCTTTTTCTACATGTTCTTTTTCAGCACTGGTCAGCATGATATCATCAATGTAATGAGCAACATACACATCATCCAACTGCACCATCTTTAAATCTCTAGCAATCAATCCATGACACAGAGTGGGACTATGCAAATACCCCTGGGGCAATTTAGTTAAGGTAAATTGTCTGTCTCCCCAAGTGATAGCAAATTGGTCTTGTGATTCAGTGTCAATATCAATGGAGAAAATGCATTGGCCAAGTCAAGGACAACGTGCCATTCACCCACTTCTTTCGTAAGGTTTTCAATCAGAGTAATGATGTCTTGCACCGCCACAGCTAAGGGCGGCACCTTCTTATTCAAAACGCGGTAATCAATTGTCAGACGCCATGCCCCATCTGGGCGGTGAACAGGCCAGATCAGTGAGTTGAATGGACTGACTGCTGGTCTCATTATGCCAGCTTTCACCAATGACTCAATAGTTTCACCAATCTCTTTGTTCCCTCCTGGCAACCTGTACTGTTTCACGCACACTGGCTCAGCAGGAGGAGGTAAATGCAAAGGGCACCATTTTGCGTGCCCAACCACCACGGGGTTAACAACTCTCACATGGATTTTCTGATTGCCAAAAACAAATTCACCTAAATCTGTAGTTACACTATATTCCGGTATGTCTGCAATCAAGACATTTGCTGTGAAAGGCAATCCCTCACCAATTGACATTTTTACATTAAAAGCTTTTGCAACAGTTTCTGCTCCCCCATAACCATTGACTAAAACTCTGGGACCAGATCATTTACTGGGATTGCCATTCAAAATGGTTACCTCAGCTCCCGTGTTTAATAGAGCCAGGATGTGTTTTACTTTCTCATCCAAATACAATGTAAGTGGCACAAAAGGGTGTCTGTCTCTGGGACTGGTTCTCTTTATTAACCGTACCTCAAAGACAGAGCCAGCCCTTCAATCAAAAATGGGGTCTGGGACCTCCCACTTGTCCTTTGCCAAATCAGGGTAGCCTTTTACTCGCACTTTGTGCTTCAACACCTCTTCTTCAGAGGGTGCAGAAGGCCTAGTTTTTCCTGATCCCTGTGTTTTCAGTTTTTTCCATTTCTCAAGCAGCACAGGTGTGGGTTTACCGTCTATCTCTTCCTTTGGAATTCCCGCTTTTAGCAGGTCCACCCACATTTGTCTGCGCGTGACCTCAATTGTGTCAGTTTTTTCTTTAGACTTTACATTTTTGCCACGCTTTTTCTCTGAATCATTATTTGCCACCACTAGGCACGGCGCCTTGAGCACATCCAACCCTTCTAATTGCCCTAGCAGCAGTGCCACTTCACCAATGGCTTTACCTTGCATTGGACCCAGCAATGAAAGCAATGCTCCCTTCATATGACTCGGAGCATTTCTCAACAAGCGCGCGCACATTCCAGCTGTAAACAACTCCATGTCAGGCCCTGCAAAATTTGCACTGTACAGTGCGCACTGTAAAACCATCTCTCTAAGCTGATCTGTCGCTTAAGTTAGTGACCCCCAAAGGCCCCAATTCTCTTCCATATCCATCGGACTCGCACACAGATTTATTAGGGCAATCTGAAGCCAATTAAACAAGGAATGTGATCCTTGCTGCCCGAGCGCGCCACGCAACCTCTGTCCCAGCATTACATCAGTGATGATTGAACCCATTTTAAACAATTCTTGTGGGGTTAAGAATATCCCATCGGCACCTGCATCCCAGCCTCTTAAAAGCCACTTTAAAATTGGTTCACCTGCCTTCTGTCTAAACAACTTAGCAATGTCTAAAAGCTCTGTCTGTGTATAATCGCGGACAATCCTAGTATTCTGAAGGTTTCCACCGCCAGCTTGGCCTTTTGACTTGTTAGTGATTAACGGCCGCGCTGGATAAACACATTTCTTTGGAGCACATTCCAGCTCCTCTTCGTCACAGCAGTCTAACTCTGCAAGCCTGACTTCAACTGATTCATTCCAGTCAAATATTTGTTCAGTTTCGCTGTCACTAACTTCACCCAACCATAAATTTGGGTCCCAGTTATCTTTCCTAATTAGTGCACACATCCTTATCTTTGACGGATTGCCCCGCCGCTGTCTGCGCTTGTGTGTGGCTACATGCACAGCTAAGGAGACACACCTGTCCTTCATCTGATCGGCCCGCTTAACGGACGATTCAAGGGTCTCTCTCATTTCATCAGTTAATTTACGAATCTGCGCATCTTTAAGCAATTCATTCTCATGCAACTTCCTGAGCGCCTGCAGGAATAACCAGCCTATGTTTCCTACTGCTTTTAGCTCCCGTCTGCATTTCCCAAGCGGCAAACTCTCCAAGCACTCACTAATTACCGCTGGGGAAACATCATTTTCAAGCATGTCCCATGCCCTCGGTGCCGACTACCGATGCAAAATGTCTGCCACACCCGACCAGGCATTTGTTGCCAGCCATCCTGAAATGTGACAGAGTGCACTATCCCCCACATTGCATTCATCCTTTGCTTGTTTCTTCCAGAAAGGCATTGTGCTTGCAAATCCTGCAATCGACTACGCCAAATGTAGTGAAAAGGGGGATCCCGTACCCTCCCCTGGGGCCAGCCCTTAGTGCAATAATCACTCCTAATCACCTTCCAACACAAGTAAGTATCTATGCGAAGCACAGTGAACTCATTCTGGAAGAAAGCCAATCACACAGAATATATGATGCTTGCAATTATTACTACAGTGTCTAATAAGAACTAAGCAGCATTTTACAATAATATGGGAATGAAAGTGCAAGCTGAATAATACCAATTGTCAGTAATAGATGAATATGCAATTATTTATCTTACGCTCCTAGATATTGTAGATGGAGATATGATTGGATTACACCCAGGACCCTCGCCACTCGAAGTGCCCGGCACCCCTCGAGAGAGGAGGGGAAGACTGGCCAAGCCCCCCACAGGCCTGCACCAGAGCGGGGATGTGATGGTAGGAGTCTCGGCCCAGATAGTGCACAGCTGGTCGTCCAGGCGCTGTTCCTCTTTGTGCGCACTTTTCACCAACAGCCCAGGATGAGTCCCCACCTAGCAGGCCCAGGTAAAGTTCTCTTATCAGGGGCTGTATGTCAATCACTATGATGCACTAGCTCTTCGAGAATCTTCTGGGCCCATCCTTTATGCGGCAAAACATGTTTTCGCCTGGAAGGTTACAAGACTGGAAACAGCCAGTCTTGGCTCCCAGGCTCTGTGTACGTTGTTTTGGGAAGGCCTGACATTCCTGTGTTATCAGTGCACCTGACTCGCAGAGCGAAGACAAGTAAGGCTGTGCATGGCTCCTAAAGGCTGCACAGAGCTTCTTGCAAAGCTAGATGTTTATGTCTTCAAGGAGGGCCTTCGCAGTTAACCCCTCGTAAGCATGCTGGCCCACTCAGTCCGAGAGGCCTGGCTGGTTCATCATTTTCCTCCACACTTCGAATGAGCTCTAAATATACGCAAGATAGCTCAGTAGGTTAGTGCAAGTGCAGGTTACTGCAACCGCCTAGAGGCTTTTCATGACAGGTCCCCCCACAAAACCCTGTATTTTTTAGCTAAAAACCATTAATTTTACCTATACCAAAACCCAAAAAAAAATACATTAAAAAAAGGCATTCAGTCTTTTTTTTCGGTCCTTTTGACTCGAATGCATTGCATTCCATCCTTTTGTTTTTGAATGAATGACTGGAGACCTCCTTACCATGCTTGATGCCTTATTAAAAATCTTTGCTTGCATGCTCCTTAATGAAATCTGGACCTGGGCTGATGGGCCTAAGCTCATGTTTCTTAACCAGACCAGTTTTCAACGAGGCCTGAGCACAACGACGAATTGCCTGGGACTGGTTTCCACCATTCAACAGGCCTGGCTAATTCGTAAGCGCCCAGTTTACATGGCATTTATCGATTGTAGCGCGGCCTTTGATACCCGTAACCACAATACGCTATGGCAGAAACTTGCTGCCTGGAACATACCCCCTGGACTTTTGTCAATGCTTATTTCCTTTCATTCTGGTACAAGGCTAAAACTCCAACCTGGACCACTCAGGGAGTACCTCCTCTTCCATCTCCATGATCCCCTTACTTTTAACCTATATCTTGCTGATATGGGTTTGGCTTTAGCCAATCCCTCTGCCATTCAACCAAAATTGGGTGATTTCTCTCTCCTATGGATGGGGTGCGCAGATGATATCATATTGGTAGACCTCACTCCGGCTGGCCTCCAGGCTTCCCTGGATATGTTGAAACAGTTCTATTATTCCTTGGAACTAGTGATTAACATCCACAAAACCAAGGTTATGGCACACCATCCACCAGGGCATAAAAAGATAATTTTCCCCTGGCACTTTGAAAGGACGAAGTTAGGGGTGGTTCACAAATATAACTATCTCGGGATCCACTTCGATTACGCCCTATGTGGTACTCCACAGTTAGTGCTACTAAATTAAGGTCCGTACAGGCAGTGGGATGCTTGGGAAAATTGGCTCGCTCTGGAGGGGGATATTCGGTTGGGATTCTGGCCCAATAATACCAGCTAAAATTACCCACATTATTATCTATGGGGCTGAATGTTGGCATCCCTCCAACAATGAGGGAGTTGCAAAACTGGAGTTGTGTCTTCTTAAGAGGTTGTTTCATCTGCCCACTCGCTCTCCGGCACAGAATATCTTTCTGGAACTTGGTATTTTCTCCTGTAAAGTGAGATTTCAGTTGTCCCTCTTGACCAAATACTGGTGTCTAGCCTATGCCAGACCCAGCTCCTTAAATTTTATTTTATTCAATGCTGCTCTGGCTAATGTTGCCTTTATGCAGAGTAGCGCCCTACATTACATCATTGCTGTGGTCAACAGGTGGTTGGCCCTGGCTCCTGGCATTTCTCTTATTTGGAACCTGCCTCGTATAAAGCAGCCATATTCTTGCTTGTTATCTTGAGCAATATCTCATTGATGTGGCTTCTATATCAAAAAGCAGGGTTTTCACTGAATACATCTTGTCAAGGAATAATTTCCGAACTATATTGGCCAATTTGTGGGCAATACCTTAGTTTGGGATTATCTCAAACTCAAGACCAACTCAATGAAGGCCTTGGAAGTCATCAGTCCTTGGAGTAACATTCCCAGGCCACTACAGGTGTGGCACTTATGTAACTCTGGGCTATTTGAATCCCCAAACATTTGCTTATCTTTTGTGATGCATTGGCATCACAATAAATCCGAATCCCTAGATCCGTGGCATTTCTTACGGTCGGGCTGAGATATCATTACACTGGTGACGCTCTGCGGGACATGATTATGGGGGGGAGGGGATAACAAACCTGGTATTGTTTTCTTTACAATATTTTGGAAATAAATTGCTTGTACCTTGGAGGAATTCACCCTTAACTGATGCTGGTTGGGCCATCATTTTTAGTGGGAGTCCAATGTTGTGCTGATTTTTTGTAAACATGGGCATTTAAATATTTCTTTTATGATTGTGTTAAAAAGCTGTTGTTTATACTGCTATGTAACATCGGTTTAACAAAGAAAAATATATATGTTCCGAATCCAAGACTGCGTGTTGGTACGAAGATCGCTATCTGGTTATGACTATTGGGTGGTGCCTACCTCATTCCGAAGCCTGATGCTAAGTCATGCCCATGATGCGGCCACTCCCTGTCATAGGGGTTTCATACAACATTACAATCTAGGGGTAAAAAGAACACTCCACATTGCATAATGGTCAGCCTCACGTGGGGCAGTTGAGAGGTACAATTAAACAATTGTGGGCATCTTGAAGAAGTTTGTGGCAAACTCTGGACCGAGTTGGGACATCCGATTACCGCATGTCCTGATGGCCATTAGGTCCACGCTGTCTTCTGCAAAAAAAGTCTCCATTTGAGCTCATGACTGTACGAAAAATGGTGCTACCTCAGCATCTGCTCTACAGAACTGAAGAGCAGACCCTGATCAATGCGCCCACTACCCATGAGCCCCTTGAAAATGTAAGGAAACACCTTCAGCACACTTTTTCATATGCTCAGCAAAATTTAGACAAGTCAGCAGAAGGAATGAAAATCTACTACGACTTATAGACTACCAAGATGGAGTACAAAGTTGGTGACAGGGCCTACCTGTTAAATTTCCAAAGGAACCAGACCAAGGAGCGGACGTTCCTCCCCTCTTGGCCCAGTGCCTTTGAAATCATAGATAACATTTCCCTGTTTGCCTATAAGATCGGCATCCCTAAAGGAGAACAAAGGGTAGAGAAATGGGTCCATACCAATCAGTTGAAGAGCTGTCACCCTAGATAGGCACTACGACTGATTGAAGAGCCCAGTGAGGGTAGTGTCCAGAAACCATCTGAAGAATGAAAGGAAAGAATGGAAACATGGGTGCAGAATATCACGCATTTACAGGGAGTGAAACAATTCATACATATAAGGGATATACACAAATTAGAGAGATATGTTTGTAGAATGTACATGGGATTGAAAATCAATGTGGCAACTGTTGTTTTGTTTTAAAATGATATGCCTATTAACTGGGGAAAGAAGTACTGTATAATAACCTCTGTTCTCATCTCTGCAGACTCAACAACTCCTTACTTTCACAGCCTGGGGAGTAGGAGGTTCCAAAAAGGGAGGGGTTTCAGGATCAAACCCCAAAATCCAAAAAAGTGGATTGTAGACCAGAGCGCCACTTTCAGGACAGGAAAAGAGCAGACATGCTCCAATGAGAAAAGCCATGAGCCAAAGCAAAAGAGAAAACAAAAACCCCACTCTCCCTTGCTCTTTTCTATGGGTCACCTGAGTCAAAGACCCGGGGGGGGGGGCTTGTGGGGTGCATATATAGCCCCAGAGTGACAGAGACTGAGAGTGAGAGTCCATGCTAGGCCCCTATTGTGAGAGTGAAGCTGGCAAATATAGAGTTCCATTGAAATATAAAAGCCAGTACAAAACAGTTCTGACATAAGGCCTAGTGAAATGAAAAAAAATTGACCTATTTCAACTCTACTAAAATAGACAGGCACTCAAGTGAAAGAGAATCTACCCAAGAGATAAAAAACGGCTGGATATGCCCAATGGATGGGAAACAACATGTGTGACTGGAAATGCAGTTTTCCTAAAATATGAAAAGTTACAATCTGAACTTAAAGAGACAGATAGCAGCATGGGACATTGACTTCTATACAGCACAAGACAATGATCCAGAAACCCAAAGGGAAGCCGAGCATTATGCATTTGTTCATAATAAAAATACTTATTTTCATCATATAAAATGTCAATCTTTAAAGAGGAAGGCCTATTTTATTTTGTGTAAAGAAACACTGGTTTCTATGTAACTGTGGCCTATCTGTGAATAATACCAAAAGTGAACTTATATCTGTTCAAACAGTATGTAAAGGAAGATTTTATTATAAACAACATGCCCAGATACAATGCTACAAGTTATATGTAAATACATCTTGTCGATTTAAAAGCTGTACGTTCAGAAGTATGGAACGCAGCTTGTGCCTTTCCACTGAAATGAAACTGCGACCTTAAGGCCTTTGGATGAGGCCCTCTACGAGAAAACAGGCCTGGGTTTCAGTTAAATGCAAAAGAAATATAAATAATTAGATCGGAATTGTGGAGGGGTAGATAAGCCAGCCAGCAGAAATGAGGTTAGGCCTCCCATTAACTGTGCATTAGTGGCCAATAGAAATTACCTTAGGGCTGACTCCACCTCAAGAAATGGCCTTCGGAGCCACTAATGGATCTTCAAACACTATGTAGGAATAGACCATGCTGATAAGAGATGTTCGTGTCAGGTCGCAGAAAAGAAATGAAACTTAAACAAAGTTGGGGGCTACATATGAAACTTTGAACTCACATGTGATGCATTGCCATAGATTAACATTGGGCCACCTTTTCTTTAATTGAAAGAGAATTGTGTGTCCCAGTGAGCTCATCCCAGACTCATATTAAAGAGGATAAAATGACCGTCAATACCATGTAAATATGAATTCTGTGTGATGTATACAATATAAATTATGAAGAAAATTATGATTCGAGCCTTCTCATAATTCTGAGGAAAGGGAAAGTTGGGGTGGTGATAGATTGTGAAATGAATGTTTGAATTTTGAAGTGTCCAATTATTTACTATTTTGGCTCAGGAGCAAATCTAAATAAATGGCAGCTCCTCCCAGGAAGGATGTGCCAAAATAAGATTTGTATTTTCTGACTCACCATAAAATATAGAACCCACCTGTCATTTTGGGATGATGAAACTTTCTCCTCCATCAGCCTCCATCATCCACACCTCCCAACTCCTTGTCCCATTAACAGGCAGTGGGCAGAATTGGTAGGGGGGAGAAAGCTAACCAATCCATACCCAGGGGATTATTATAATATGTGAGTGTCATCAGCCCTATAAGAGATCAGTTTTCAATCTGAGAAGGACTTTACTTTTTGACTCTATTCCTGGATGTAATCTACTTCTGGACTCTTGCGAGAAACAACTAGAAGAGAGGCAAGGAGAGCTATCAAGGCCATCAGGGTAAACCTTGCCAGGAGAAAAGCAATTTACTTAGAAAGGCCTTAAGCCTTGCATAGGAGACAGAGACTGTGAAATCTACAAGCTAGTTGGGCCTGCCATTTGAGGAGCCAAAGGAGGACTGAGCACTGGGGAAAATCCTTTACTGAAGCCTTTGACCAGATCTGTGCTGCCCTCAGAGGGGCCCTGCTGTTTACCTGGATGCCCTGTAACCAAGGCCTTCCATGTAAGTAGATTTATCCAACTGTCAATAAAAGTGTGAGGGGTCTGCCAGCCTTAATTTCCATCTCGCATAGCGGGCAGGGGGGTTGAACTGGATAGACCCTTGGCACATTTTATTCAATATATTTCAAATTAATTCCCCCATAGAAATCCACCATATCCATTTAAATTGAATTGTGTTGGGTATAGCTTATCTTAATCCTTTCCATTGAATTATGTTGGAGGGGCTGAAACAGTGTAGACGCTTAGCACATTTAATTAAAGTTAAATCAATGAATTCCCATATAGAAAAAGCATGGGATGTGTGTTGTTAGAGTTCGAAACTAATAAAATTCATGCCCACTGTTTTAGAGTCGGTATAGACAATAAGTAATTGGGTGTTTATTTTTTGAAACCCATGACTTCTTACCAGACGGGGGTGTCTTTAATCCCAAAAAGAAGTAACCCTAAAACTCTGCCTTTCATGTAAATGTAGAGTGTGTAAAACACATTTTCCCATTCATTTTAAACAAGCATCCCAAAGCATTATATTTCCCTTTTATGAGTGGTGCTAAATTAAATGTCCCATTTATTCTCAAACCGGAATCCTCAAAACCTTTCATTTCACTTTATTGTGTGTTGAAAAATGATTCTTCACAGAGAGTTAATTCCCAAATTAACCTTTCAAATAAAAAGCCAAAACGATTTTCCCATTGCACTCCCACTACCTGCCTTCACACCAAAGGGGGCATATCTGCTTGATGCCTGGAGGGTGGGGTTTGCTGGAAGAAAAGAGCATGGTAACAAACTAAGCAATCACTGTGTGTTTTACATGTTTCTGAGGGTTCAATTGCAAGAAATCCGGTGTAAATTGATGACTGCCCATCTCTAAATTTTACCTGTGTGTTGTAGTATCTGAAAGTCCATTTGAAATATAAGTCAGTCAACTGGTGCAAGTAATTTGAAATTTGATATTGTGTAGTGCCATGGTGTTGGTGGCTGATGTTTTTGTGACTTACTCTTTGTAAAAACCTGAATAAATATATATATATATATATTCTTACTATATACTGCCCTGGTTCCTAGCTTATTAGTGTTAAAGAGGCTATTTGCTGAATGGTACTATATAGGTTGGTGGACTCACTAAAGTTGAATCTGCAAAAAGCTTGGTTGTGTGCCACCTGGCTTGGGGTGGGGCGACTCCCTGAGTTGAGAGTGACCACCCAATAAATTGTGACAAAACAAAGGAACATTTTGGAATCCGTAATGTTGGGGACTGTGGCTGAAGTAGGATTGGACAAAGAGGACGGATATTGCTTCTTTTACTGGGGGGACCCCTTAAAACCAAAACATCTTGGGTGGTGTTCAACAACTGGGCTTTGTTGGAGTGCGTGTTAGTTTGTCATGTTTCTAATCAGGGCTGGTAGGATGGGGCAGCGACAGGGTGATTAGGAAGATCTCCTCCTGTGATCATATTGTGCTTTATAGATGGGCATTCTCGTGGATCAGTAGGCCAACATCATGGCTTAAGCGGTCCCCTGAACAGAGATAAATGTTAAAAAGACTGAGGGACATTCATGAGCTTTGAAGAACTACATAACTTTACATAACCACCCAAATACGAGATGGAAAGCCTACTATTTGTACAATTGTGTTTTTTTTCCTATTGCGGGTTACCGTTTGTCATTGTTTTTCTGTGCCTTATAATGCGGATTGTTTGGTAATAGGCACCCCCGACCTTCATTGTGCTTTGCGCTGCTGAGGATCTAGAATCCCTTAGCATCGGAACTTATACTAGGCTGCCACAACCATGCAACTTGGAACCTACATGGCTATAATGTACTCACTATATACTTTTTCGGGAGGCACCCGGCTACCTTTCATAGCAAGGAAATCATTGCAGCACAGGGACACAATGCAGGTATGGATGGCGTATGCAGATTATTCTCAGAAGAGGCTAACACTGACCTAAGATGTTCCCTGTCTTCCCAAGACCAGTCATATTCCCAAAGGAAACTTTAGGATGGGGCCAGAGGCATGCTGGCAAAACAGGCACAAGGCTTTACACTTAGTTGGAAACTATGCCACTTTTACAGCACAAGGTTCTAGGCTTCGGGTCTTCTCAAGGGCTCTGGTCCAGGCCCCCAGCACAGACATTTTATGGATGCTCACTCTGTTAACACATGTCCTTTCCTTGGTATTGCAGCATGCTACAGCTTCTCAAAGTGTTTGGAAGCAGAAGGTAGGGAACATGTTAGCGCTATATAAAACTCAAAAACAAACAAGCATAAAGCAAATATATATCATTAGGACCAAGGCACATGCAACTCTTAGACCTACTTTTCCTCTTCAGGTAACTTCTTCTGACTTCCAGACAGGGACGTGATTTCATCAAAATGCCTTGGGGCAGTGGAAGGGACATCACATGACCTGTGATCTCCCTAATGACACAGACAGTGATATAATTTGACCCCGTCCCCACATGACATTACACAAAGTGGTCTAATGTCATTTGACCCCACCCCAAAATGACATCACAGGAAGTGGTGGCACACAACCTTTCTCCCTTTGACATCACAGAAAGTGGCATCACATAGCACTGTCCCTCAGTACACTAAGAAAAATATGGTTACAATATCACTGTATCATGATACACATTTCATACAAGAGTGGATCACCAGATGTAGTGCTACTATCATTGTATCAATACATAGAGTGAACACATAGTACGTTTGACCAAAACGCTTTTATTACCCTAGTAGTTTGACAATTGGTGTTTCATCTTTTCGTTTCTTATATGTGTGGGATTTATAAAAGTGTTTCCTTGGCTTCGCTGATCTGTCTCCCCAACGTGTCCTTGGCTCTTTTGTCCTTAGCTCCTCATGTTAGTCACCCACTTGTCCTTGGTCCCCTTGTGGGACTGCCAGGTAGCCCCATGTCATAAGTGACAATGTGAGCCAGTCTCAGCATCTCTCGTTGAATGCTGGGCCTGGTATTTGTGTTCTTCTCGCTATAAGTATGGGCCTGAAAGTAGCAGCATGTAAAGAGAAAGTCCTGGTCTGGCTCATGATGTCACGCATGACACAGGCCCACTTGGCAGCTATGCCCTTTTGATTTGCTCCTCTGATCCATCACCCCTCTGGTCCTTTTCTCTCTGGTGAGTCACTCTACTCGAGTCGGTCGCCCTTCTGGTCCTTAGCAGGTTGTTGTTCTTGCCTCTGCTTATCTGATTCATCAGCCATCTGGTCATTGGCTAACTCGTGAGTCGATTCTCTGGTGCTTGGGATATGGGATATGGTTGGATTTGTCACTTGATAGTGAAAGTCTGTCAACATTGTTCCATAACCCTATGACCGAGCAGTGCCATGCATAGCAAATTCCATTTGGAAGATGTTAGTTCAGTCCTGGATTTAACTTTTTATTCTAGGAATTCTAGTCCTAGATTCCCCCATTATAAATCTGAGACTACAAGTACCAGAATTCACAGTTAAAACTAGGACTGGTCTAATAATCTCCTGCCTGGAGTGAGGCATTCATTAATTCATCGTTTATAACATGCTTAATACCGGAGACCAGCTATCCATCTGGCACATGTTGGAATCTATGCAATGTTACAGTTGTAGTGTCTTTGAGCAGTGCCTGCCCCAGGTCTACAAGCACCCTGTGCAAGATGTTTTGCACATGCCAAGCCCGCTGCTGTTCAGGCCGATGCAGCATGATTGCTGAATAGGCGCTGGCGCTGCTGTGCCTCTGTCACTCACTAAAGAGAAAGTCATTGGGCCTCATTACAACCCTGCCGGTATGGGGTTAACGGCGCCGATAGAGCTGCCGGCACTGTTAACCCCATACCGCCTCATTACGCGGTCCGCTCGCGGGACCCGCTCAGGACGCCTGGTTTTACCAGACGTCGTTAGCGGGTCCCGCGAGCGGCCCAGCATGCTAACAATGGGCCCGTCATTAATGGGCCCGTTGTTAGCATGCTCCCCATTCCCATTGAGCCCTATGGGGGCTCAATGGGAATGGGGATGTACCGGGTTGGGCTTCCTTGAATGGGGAAATACCGGGCCCTCTTAGGTCAGAATGGCCTGGTTTTTCCCCATTCAGGGAACCCGGACCCGAGTTTACGGCTAGCCATGCCCTTATTAAGGGCATGCATACCTCCAAACTCGTAATGAGGCCCATTGACTGACACTTTAGATGACAGTGTCAGTGGCCGGTCTGGAAATAGCACTGCCGGTCGCACTGTACAAGCACCTTTTTCCGGTCCAGCATACTCTGAGTTGCGATGCCGCTAACACCATCACCACAAGTGACCTACCCTATCCGGCAACACCGTGATCGCAATCTGGGGCAAGACGCATCAGCCGTGCCTCAGACACCAGAATGGTATTAGTACATGCACATTCAGAGCTCCATGCAAACGGAAACACCAGCATGGACATCCCGGTAGCACCGTGAATTCCGCATCGGAAACACCAGCATCGTGACCAGGCGTTAACTAGAGTCAGGTGTGCAGAAACAGTCCACAGGTGCCCAAAATCACGCGAGGTGGCCCCAATGAGCACAGCAAAAGCATAAAAGACCACTCCCACACCCCACACCCTTTCCAACACTACCATGCTAGCAGTAGCAGTACTGGAGCTGGAGGCCCTGCATACAGGCCTACTATTTGAGGAGGTAGGGAGGTAGAGGATGTGGCGTAGGCTCTTGAGGAGAAGGAGGGCCATCACAGCCCTGCAAAACAACAATGAACAGCAGGTTGCACCCCGCAGGCAGCCACCTATACCACGCATAAGGGCCACACCCTTCAACCTGAGCCAAAGCCAGATCCACACCCTGTACTGGCTAGACAGGGAGACCATCACATCCATGGTGGACCTGATCCATGATGACCTGGTCAGCCTTCTACAGATACGTACAGCCATCCCCCCTTGCTCAAGATAGTGTCTGTGCTACACTTCCTAGCCACAGGCACCTACCAACACACTGTGGGTGAACTGCATGGGCTATTGCAGCCCTGTTTCTCGCGTGTTCTGTTTCAGGTCATTGATGCACTCCTGCGTCACGTTGGAGATCACATCGGCCGACCCAGAACAGCTGAGCACATCAATGCCACTAGAATCGCCTTTTGTGCCCTTGCAGGCATGCCCAATGTGATAGGTGCATTGGACTGCCTACATGTGGAGCTGGTGACCAGGCATGCTGTTGAGGCAGTGTATCAGAACAGAACATTCTACCACTCACTCAATGTGCAGATGGTGTGTGATGCCTGCCACCTCATCACCCACTGCTGCGCCAGATTCCCCGGTTCAACCCACAACTCCATGGTGCTGTGGAACTCCACACTGCCAGGGTACATGGCACGTCACCGTGGAGAGCGTACCTGGCTATTGCGTGAGTGAATGTACTAGAGCATGTGCTCTGTTAAATGGAGGAATGCACAACTCCTATCAGCAGTGCATGTGTGCAATGCAGTGTGCAACACAGTAATAGCAAGCCTGAGTACAAGGCCTTTACTGGCGTGTCTCAATTGACCAAAGTGATCATGTGCATGCATAA
Organism: Ambystoma mexicanum; assembly: GCF_040938575.1. NCBI lineage: Eukaryota > Metazoa > Chordata > Amphibia > Caudata > Ambystomatidae > Ambystoma > Ambystoma mexicanum. The sequence continues at coordinate 237,084,049 of NC_090934.1, forward strand.
CAACATCAAATCCATACAGCAATATCAAAAGCATGCATGTACCAGAAAGCATCACACCAATGTCCTAAAACCCAGCACAAACACAATCAGCACAACCCACACCACCTGATGTACAGATTGATAATCATTATGCATCAGAACACCCCACCTCCATACCACTAGTGTCCCGCACACCAAGTAGCCAGGTCCTCTGCCTGTTTGATAGGCATGTGACCTGAAGTTAAACTTTTTACCCACACATATCTGTGATTCTTTGACATGCCTATCATGGGAATATTGAATTTGAACACAATAAGACCACACACCAGTCTCATTTGTGTTTGTTGTAGTGAAAGGGGCAGAGGTCATGGTGGGACTGAATGGGGAGCTGGGGAGCAGGTGAAAGTGGATCTAGGTCACCTGACCTATGCCCCACCCACCTGGTGCCTTCCTGGTTGCTGCTCTTTTTCCCTACTTATGGTGCCCTCCAGCCTTTTTTCCTTGGCAGATGGGGAGCAGGTGCAAGTGGATCTAGGTGACCTGGCCTAAGCACCACCCACCTTCTTAGCCCTGCCTCTTCCTTTCTGCTCCTAACTCTTAGATCAAGGGCGTCCCTTGCCCGGGCGTCCGAAGCAAAGGGCAGACGAATAAAAGGGCAATTCCTGTTTGGACCAGGAGGACCCAGGACCCGAACCCCTGCCTAGACAGCAGGTAAGCATGCACCAACATGTGTCTACTCCCTCCGTCCCCACAGGCCATCCCCACCATTATCAGGCAACGCCAAAGCCAACTTCTCCGGTGCTGGGGTGAAGACAGGTGCTCCGTGGCACAGTAAGTTGTGCATTTGTAAAAGTTTTATTCTCGTGCCACAGCGTGTGTGTGCGGTTTGCTTTTAGCGGCCCCTCCTTGTCCGCAAGGTCCCTCACAACTCCCTATTGCATGTGCCTCGTGCCCCCTATGCAGACTCCTGCACTCATGTGCCCCCTTTGCTCGTCCTCATTGACTGCCCTGTTTTGCATTGTATTGCTTTGTGTTCTGCTGCATTCTACCTTCTTCTAGGTTTACATTTGTCGACTGGTTTGTTCTTTTGTATATTGTTCTGTGTTCGGCTGTGCTCCACCCTCCTCTAGGTTCTCTTTTTAATGACTGCTCTGTTCCTGATGTCCTGGTATCCTGATTTGCTTACCGGACTGCCTTGTTTTCTGCCTGCTCTTTGTCTGAGCTCTTGTCTACTTAGGCAATCGTCCACTATTGTCTTGTCCCTTTCTGTCTCATTTGCTTGCACCCTTCCTTGTTTCCTCCCCTAGTGACTCCCCCCACCTTTCCCCTCCACCCCTCTTCCTCTATCCTCTTCCCCCACTTACTCTATGGTGCTCTCTGTTGCTCCTATCTTTTCAAACTGCTTCTCTAGCAACTATCATGCTCTCCTCGGTTAGTCTTGTAGGAAGAAGTTCAAAAAGGATATCCTGGTCTCCAACCCAGGCCTCCCTATCACTGACTCCTATACCAGTGCTTCACCCAGACATACCCTCACCGGCAACCTCTTTGTCGTTACCTCGCCAGACCTATGGACTCATATGGACTCTGTGCTCTGTCCTTTCTCTTCTTCTCCCACTAATGGCGGCACCCGGTGGGAGGCCCTCATGGCCCACTTCCACTGCTATAAGGTCATCATTAATGTTTACCTGAATGACACAGTCTTGGTCCAAGGCCCTCAGGCCAACCTTCTCTTTGATAGACGCTTCACGTCCCTCATCCATTTCCTTTCTTCTCCTGCTGTCTCTTATCTCCCTTATTTGGCTTCCTTGCCTCACCCCTCTGCCTCCTCCTTGGCTACCTTGCCCTCTCCTCCTTCCTCTTCTGCCTCCCCTCGGACTCCTTCTACACCTCCATAGGGCATAGCTCTGATTTGTACCCCCCCAGAAGTCTTTCAAGGTTGCCAACCTTCTCCATATTGCCACGTTCAACTCTCGCTCAGCTGTCAAACAGTCCTCTGACATCTGCTGCCTCCAGGAAGAACCTGATCTTGATGTCCTCAGTCACACCGAGACATGGCCCACAACCAGCTTTGTCAAGAGCTTTGACACTCTCCTCCCTGATGGCTACAAGATCCTCTCTGCGCCCAGATCCAACCGTTCCATAGTGGGTGTAGCCTTGATCTTCCCAGAGTGGATTTCTGCCTTGGTCATTCCCATGCAGGCCTACTCCTGTTTCAAATGCTTCAGCTGCAGGCTCTCTCTCTCTCTCTCCAGTCACTCTCTTACCGTGGCCACCTGGTCAGATCACCTCCTTCCTCTCTGAGTGGACGGTCCTCTCTTCCTCCCTCCTGGCCTCAACCACTCAACTCCTCCTTCTTGAAGACTTTAACATCCACCTGGATGATTCCTGTCCCTCCCTGGACTCTTTCGTGATCTCTGTGACTCTCTCTCTCTTTCTTTTCTCCCCTCTGGCCTGACTCACTCTGCAGGGCACACTCTGGATGTTCTGATTTCCTCAGACCTCCTCCTCTCTATCCCCCTCACCACTCCACTCTCCTGGATTGATCACTTTCTCCATTCCTCCCATCTCTCCCTCTCTACCCCTCAGGCCAAGCCAACTCCAGCACTGCCACCAACCTTCTTGGTCATCCGACCCATGAAGCGTGTGTCAGTTGAGGCTTTTGCCGCCACTTTCTCTCCCCCTCATCCTCTGGCTGACTCACATCCTGACACAGCCCTTTCCATGCTCCACTCTTCTATCTCTGATACTCTTGATGTTCTTACCCCCGTCATGAGGATCCGCTTCTAGGCCAAATCCAAGTGCAACTCCTAGTATGACTCTGACCTTGTCACCCTCAAACGCAAGTACAGGGTGGCTGAGAGGAAATGGCTAGCTTCTTGCACATCCTCTGACAAACTGGCCTGCCGCCTGCTCCAAAGTCAATACCGGCTCTCTGTCCTCTCTAAGATGAGAGCCCACATCCAATCCTGCATCTCTGTGGCATCTAACAACTCCGCCGAATTCTTTAAAATCTGCAAGGAGCTGGCCAATCCTGCTGCAGTCTCTACCTCTCCTGTCCGCACCCAGGCCCACTGCACAGGCCCTAGCTTCTCAATTCATCTCTAAAACCCAGGACATCCTGGCCATCCTCACGTCCTCTCCTGCTCCTCCCTCTACTCTCTCCTCTACCTCTGGCCCCCTGTGGCATACCTCTCCTCCCCCTTTCTCTTCCTCTCCTCTGTTCTCTCCTCGCGAGGTTTCTAGACAAGTCTGATCTATGAAAGTCTCGTCAAAAAAGGTTATTCCCTGTTCTTTCAAAACCATCAAGGACCACATTGCACCAGCACTCCTGCCCTGGCTGACTTCTGCAACAACTCCTTTGCCACTGGAGCCTTCCCTTCCCTTCCCCCATGAAGCACTCTCTTGTGCACCCTCTTTTCAAGAAACCCTCAGCTGTCACCTCCTGCCCGGGTAACTATCGCCCAATCTCCATCACTCCTTTCCTGGGTAAACTCCTCTAAAAGCTTGCCATCTCCCAGCTTAATCTTCACACTGAATCTGTTGGTTGTCTCCATGACCATCAGTCTGGCTTCAGAGCAGCCAGAAACACAGAAACTGCTCTCCTGAACATCCGTGAAGACCTGCTCTCTTACCTTGATTCTAATCTCCCCTCGGTCCTCATCTTACTCGATCTCTCTTCTGCCTTTACACAGTCAATCATGTCATGCTGCTCAATCGTCTCCATGATAACCTGGGTATCACGGGCGGACTGAACCTTGTTCCTCTCTGATCAACCCTCCCCGGTCCAACTTGGGTCCTTCCTTTCCTCTATCTCACTCTCTACCTGGCTGTTCAACCAATACCTGGCACCTCTCGCCTTCCACATTAGCGCTCCCTGCTCCAACTTTCAGCGCTATGCGGATGACCCTCAGCTAATTTTCAGGCTCCTCCCCTGCCACCTCTTATCCTTCTCTCATCTCTGACGGTCTGTCTGCTATCCAGGAGTGGTGTGCAGCCAACGATCTCTGCTTTAATGCTAGTAAAACAGAGATTCTCCTCATCCGCGCAAGTGCACCTTCCTTTCCTGTCACTCTATGGCCGGCCTCCCTTGGCCCTTTTCCTACTCAAACCTGTGAGGCTAAGAACCTCGGGGTCATCTTCGACTCCACACTCTCCTTTTCTCCTCACATCTCTGATGTCTCTAATAAATCAAACTACCAACTGCAAATCCTCAGAGGTATTCTTCCTTTCCTCTCCTTTCCCCAGAAGCTGACTGTCTCTAGAGCTCTGGTTCTCTCTAGGCTGGACTACTGCAATAGCCTCTTTCTAAATCTTTTCAATTACAATGAAACAATCACACTGCGCCAATTCACCCTCAGTTGTAGTATTTAATTTAAGAAATATTAAAGGTAATTGTGAAATTAAACAGCAACTTGTGAACCAGCGGACACGTGTTTAGAGTGCTGCTCTTTCTCAAGGCTTGTGTTGCTTTTGCTGATTATACAATCCAATGAGACTTGCACACAAAATGCGGGTGATTACCCAAGAGCTGGTTCTATATTCCATCGCAGTTGCGGAGGCTGACAGCCGACCTTTCGGCCGCAGCATCTGTGTTTAGTCTCTGCTAAGAGAATAAAAGCCAGAGGAGCCAGAGAATCGCCTGTATGTTTTTATTATTGTCAGGGCAGCAGGGACAGAGTCGACGTGGTTCACCAAGTGCAGCAGCACATCGTCTGCATAGAGTCCTAGCTTGAACTCCCTATTATCCACCTTAATCCCCTCGACCCGCGGAGCCTTCCTTAGACGTTCAGCCAGCAGAGTCAGAAAGGAAGGTTGTCAGTGAACAGTGTGGATTGATGATGCAGAGATTCATGCATTATCATGTATGTGCCTGTGCTGTGTCGGGACATGTAGGGGGACATGGCATGGTGCACACATGCTTGGGTCATTTGTGGGTGGATGTGTGATGTCCGTACATGGTAGGATGGTGTGCCGGAGATACTTTCATGGTGTACTGACAATTGCTGGGTACGGTGTTATCGGGGCGGCCTTCAGGCTGTGGGATATTGGGTTGGGGAGGTGTGTGGCATGTATGGGGTTGCCATGTGCCTGCTGCCTGTAGAATTTACAGGGATAGGTGGCCATTTCTGCTCAAGGGTCGGACTGGCTGGGACGAGGCAGTCACATATTTCCTTTGTGTGTGTGACGCTGGTCACTTGTGGGTGGGGACTGAGCTTAGCAGTGGTGTGGCTTTGTGCCAGGGGAAGCACAGTGGACACTTGCATTAAGCTGTGGCGGGGGATATGTGTCTGAGTGTAAGCAGAAGCACATTCTGTTGGCAGTACAGGGTGCCTGTTCTGTGTTCTAGGTGTATTAGTGATGTTTTGGGGGAGGGTGTATGTCGGTGTGTGCACCCAGGTTGCTGGTCTCTTGTGGGGGACATGCAGGGCTTTATTTGTGTTGTGGGTGATGCACTTTACATTCAAGTCATATGTTGCTACAGTAGTGGGTGCAGGTTGACATTTCATTGGGGTTACGTGTACTCACCATCCTCTTCAGGTGTCCTGGCTCGGTCCTGCGCAGCATTGACCCCTTTGATTGCCTCGAGGTGCAGCACTCTGCTGCACGTCTCCTCCCAGGGAAACTGGGGTATTGGGGCATGTGCTCCTGCCACCTGTGGCCATGCCTGTCTGCGCTGGGCCGAGAGGAGGTTGCTCACCCTCAAGTGCAGGTCATCCCTCCTCTCGTGGCAGTCTCGCACTGTGCGGGGGGTTGTGCCGACTGTAGAGACTTTCTGGGCAACCTCCTCGCAGAAGCTCTTCTTGTGCAGCTGGGCCTGCCTGCACTGGTCGTTTGTGAAGAGCTCTGCAGAATGCTGGACTATGGTGGCTTGCACCTCCGGGTCTCACAGACTCTTGATGACATGGTTAAGGTGAAATATCTGTGGTCAGGAGTGGTGGATGTTGCCTGTGCTTTCAGGATTGCAATGGATTGTGTTTTATTAATGTCCACTGGCCGATTTCCTGTTCCGGCGAATCACTGTGTTTCCGGGTATGGTATTTGCGGGACTGCTGTTACTGGTGCCGGTGGCTCTGGGGCCGTGTTGCCGGATTCAGAGTCACCGACACTGAGGATGACGGTGTTGCCATTTTTGTGGGGTTTCTAATGGTTTTTCCGGCTTGCCGGTACTGCGGTTTCCGGCATGCCGAAATGCGCGTTCGCAACGACACAGAATCAGCCGGAGATTTTGGCATCACGGGTTGCCGAGCACAGTGGCAACAGCATGCCGGAAAATCAAATCGTATTTTCTACCAGAATACATGTAATGAGGAACAATGACTTTCTATTACTGAGTGACAGTGGGCCTCATTACAAGTTTGGAGGTAGCCATGCCGTTTTCACGACCTTTGCGGGCCTGGTAATTCCCATTCGCGGGACCCGGCACATCCCCATTCCCATTGAGCCCCCATAGGGCTCAATGGGAATGGGGAGTCTGGTATCAACGGTCCCATTATTAACGTGACCGTTGCTACCATCCTGTTCTGCTAGCGGTGCCGCTCTGCACCTCTGGTCTGACCAGGCGTACAGAGCGGCCCCATGAGCAGAACTCGGAATGCTGCAGCGAGGTAACAACGGCGCCGGTAGCACTACCAGCGCCATTGTTGCCTTACCGCAACATTCATAATGAGGCTCTATCATGTAAGGGGCACTGCCAGCTCATACAATGTAAATTGTCATGATGACACTTTACATTGTGTGAACAGACTGCACCCTTTAGCAGTGCGGCAGGGCGCCCCTGTGTGACTACACACCTTGATTGCCCTTTAAACCGGCTCTGTCTTTGAGAAGTCAGTGGACAGTCATAAGGATGGTTCTCTAAAACTGATTAGAAAGCGTAGGCCCTAGAATTTAGCCATGGCACAGTGTCGCCTGATTTAGCAACAATTGGGCTAACATTACAAATTATGGGAGGAGGAGCACACCTGAAATAAGATTAAATAGAACATTATCGACATGCCAGTGCTAGCCATGAAGCCCGGGGCTGCTTTGATGCTCAGATTTTTTACCCATTCCTAAAACACCTCACGCTGCCTAAGTGAGTAAGATCGTACTGTAAATAGTCGCATTTTACCGCAGAATATGAATGCTGTGTCACCATAGAACAAACTGTTCCATCAGAGTATTTCAATTTGCAGAAATGGTTCAAGTCCTCCACAAGACCTGTATGTAAATAACTGCTGCGTTAACTCACTGTGAGTGCATGTTCATCAAATGTACAACAGTCATAAATAAGCACGTAGTGAGTCGTAGTTTGCATCTGTAATTGATGGGACAGCCTTGTCTCTAATGGCATGCACTCTTTTCAATATTATATCTCAACCTCTAATAATGGTCTTTATTAGGGGGGACCCGGGGAGCACGTGGTACTACAGCCCTAATTAGATTACACTCAGCATCCTTGGGATATTTGGGATATGTTTTAGATATACTGCCAAAGATGGATGTGCCTGAGGAAGGATGTACTAAATGTAATTGTCAAAAGACTCAAACAATAGTCTCTAAAGCTGAACCAAAGTCAATAGCTAAATGTAACGACAAGCAAGGCTGGGAATGGTTAAAGAACATGATTGCCACTAAAAGTTGCTCAGAATGAAATTGGTCAGTGGTGAGTTGGAATACTAGGGGGTTTAGTCACTGGCTTACTGGGGGCAGTGCACAGGAAGTACTGTTCTCCCATGACATTTTTGTATTACAAGAGACCTGGATTACATTTGAGGTGGAATTTGATGGATATGTGACTTTCCAAGCAGAGGCCACTAAGGGGGAGAGTGGTCGCCCTAAGGACGGCCTGTTAATAGGTATAAAGTTATCATATAGCCCAAGACTGGTAAATGACCCTAAACCCGGTAGTAATGTGTTAGCTGTGGCAGTGACTATAACGGAGAAAGAAGGAAATCCTCAAGATCTGTTAATTATTGATATTTATGATCCACCGGGTACATCGAAGACTGAGTCTATCCTCGAGCAATTGGACACCATACTAATGAATTGGGATGCTGATTATGAAAGTAACCCAATCATACTATGTGGGGATCTGAATGCGAGATGTGTGGACTTAGAAGGTTGTGATAAATATGATAATGTATCTGATTTCAGCCAAATGCCACAAGCAACCTCCAATTCCAAAAGCAAAGTATGGGTCGATTATTTAAATGAATGGAGGTGTATAATCCTGAATGGTCGCACAACCGGCGATAATCCCGGCCAACTCACCTGGCATATGGGCACAAAGAGGGCAGTCTTGGACTATATGGTGGTTTCCGAAGGTGCCTTGGGTAACGTCATGGGTATTAATATTGCCCCTAACACTTATAGTGACCACGCCCCAGTTGTCCTGATCCTGAGTGGGGGTGGGGGAAAGGGTTCTGGGAATGTTTGTAGCGATGTGATTACAACAAATCAAGGGAATCGGATTTGTTGATCCCAGATTAATATTGAAAGAATTAGGTGCTTGATTTTCCCTGAGGGCTGTGTGTGAAGAGTGAATTAAGGGGGAAATCCCCTGAGGAGATAGAGGTATGGATACAATCTCTCACCCAGTCCCTGTTTAAGCATATCCAGGTGCCTAAAATGAAATGGAAAGACGTTGAAAGGGGCAAGTTTGATATTAAGATACGAGATCGTAAAAGGTTAATGAGCGAGAAATTCAAACTTGTAGACTCACCTCTATTAACATCAGGAACCTGCAGGAGAGGCTGACTGTGATTAAGTATATAAAGCGGCAGTACCGCACATGGCTTTACCATTAACGTAAGTCCCAACAACGTGAAAAATGGGAGGGCTTCATTCAGACTCTAATGAGCAGAAACACCTGCTGTATTTGGCAATTATTAGGTGAGGCAGGAGGCGACCCGGGATTAAGACTAGTTAATCCTATTGGTGAGGAACAGTGGGTAGCACATATTAAGCATAGGTTTTTTAATGCAAACATACCCGCCTCTACCATGGTATCAAATATATCCCCTTGGCCCTTGCCTTTAAGCCACAACGTGATAAAGCAGGTTATTCTAGCACTCAAACCCTCCAAAGCCCCTGGCCCGAATGGGCTGGCAAATGTGGTACTAAAAATCGACCCTGACAATTGGGCACATGTACTCTTAACACTCTTCGCACGTATCTGTAGATCGGCCGCAATACCGTCTTCATGGAGAAGGCCGGTGTTTATACCAGTGCATAAAAAGGGAGATCGAGGCAATGCTGGCAATTACCGACTTCTCTCCATGCTGGACGTAAATAGTAAAATCTTTATGACTCTTGTCCTTAAGGAACTTGAATCTTGGGTCACTAGTAACAACATCTTGAATTATGCACAGACAGGGTTTAGACCTGGCTCTGGAACAGCCCATCAGGGTCCTGGACCTATTGGTCAATAATACCCTGAGCAATAAAAATGCCACCCTGTACATGCTTTTTGTCGATTTTTGTAGTGCATTTGACCAAGTCAAGAGGGAGACCCTGTGGGACAAGTTAAGGAACTTGAAGTGCCCTGGCTGGATACTTCATGCATTGGTGAGCTTACACAGTAACAACAGTGCCAGGGTCAGGCTTAACAACGAGGGAGAGGCCACTGATTCCATCTGTATCAACACGGGAGTAAAACAGGGCTGTGTTGCCACACCCATGTGCTATAATTTGTATATAGCCGACCTGTTACCCCGGATGGCCGCTAAAGCAAATTGCCCCCCAAAACTGGGGGACACCCCTATTGTAGGGATGCTATATGCGGACGATTTAATACTGTTCGATCGCACGTTGACTGGAGTAAAGAGCATGCATAAGGAGCTGTCTCTTTATTCAGCGGAGTTGGGACTTACCATTAATCTAAGGAAAACTAAGATATTGGTAATTGCCAAAAGTGGTCCTCGTCGGTCAGACGTTGTGACTAGCCTAGGGAGTATAAGTATTGATCAATCATATACATACTTGGGGTTAGAATTTGACACTCAACCCAACTATAATCTGATCATCTCGCAAACAAATAGGCGGCAAAACTTCTTACACTGCAGGCTTGTAAATTTGCCAAAGTAACAGCTGGGTTTAGTATTGCGGGGATCATTAGACTCTATCAACAGTGTTTTGTCCCCGCTATCTTGTATGGCTTGGAGGCATTAGCTATACAAGATATGAACTGGCTTAATATACCTGAGGGCCAGTATTGGCGAGCAGTTTTGGGTCTGGGCCCAGCTTGTTCTGTCCAGTATCTTAGGTTCGAACTGGGTTTGACATCTTTGAAAGGCATGGCATTGAGAGCCCGAGCCGTGTTCTATTTGAAAGCTATTTCCTCCTTATCTTGTAAACTGCTCAGTCTGGCTGGTACCAACTTTGATAATGAAAGGTCACCTCAAGGAAATAACTACAAACAGTTAAATGAATCTCTCTTTGCTGACATAGACTGGTCCCATGATAAGAAGCGGCTAATGCCATTTATCCATCAAAAAAACCTTTTATACAAAAAATGAATAGATGGGACTGGACTCAGAACTACATACATTTGTCAACCTTGAAGGGGTATGAAGCCGTAACTCATGTAATCCACAGATACAGAAAGCCCCAACAATACCTGTTACTATGCCCAGATCCAGAGGTACGTCAATTTATGTTAAGACTGCGGATGAACCAGCTAGAGGTACTAGCAGTTATTGGGCCACGATTGTGTATTCTACCGAAGGACAGGAGTTGTTGTATCTGTGAGAAGGGAGAACATCTAGAAACTACCAGACATGTACTGACTAGGTGCCCTCGTTTGGGCCCACTGTTTGGAAAGCTGGTAAACAACTATGAGACTATTAAGGGAGATTCAGTTTGGGATTACTGCTTAAATTCGGATTCAATTAGGACTCAACTGGCACTATACAGAGTTTGGGTTAAAGTAAAAAGTTTATTACCCAACCAGCCGGCTTCAGTGGAAACGTGCGGGGATCCTCAGGAACCTTAGGAATCAGTCCCTATGTTTGAAGCCGGAAGTTTGAGGTTGGATTATTACGATTGATACCTGGTACTCAGTTGTATGTGTCCATCCGTGTCAGGCATCCTGTGTGTAGAGTTGCATATGATATGTGTGGAGCGTGCCACACTTACCTCCTATATTCTACCTCTGCACTGCACTGTATTATCCTTGTACTGTATTGTGTCTGATTATGCATATATGTATAATTTTATTCAATCCTTTTATAATTTTCATATTTAATGTATTGATTGTAATATGTTTGTATTAAGTCATTTTATGTACTTTTATCTTTTGTGCAAAGTTCAAATTTGAACTATTTCACAATAAATGTATTATTATAGTAAGAATATTAGTGGTGGAGGAGAATAAGTCACGTTCAAGGGTATAGCGAAGGAATTTGGACTGCAGAAACTCAGCTCCTTGGCCATGGACCAGACGATGGACAATACAGAGTGACTTAAAATTGACACGTTGGGCCACTGGAAGCCATGGAGTCGATGGAGCACTGGCGAAATATGCGCGCCGTAGGGAGATCCAGTGGCTAACCTGGCCGACAGGTTCTGCATGCGCTGAAGCTGCTCCGTAAGGCCGATTGGTTGCGATAGATAAAGAGAGTTACAGTAATCTAACCGTGTAAGGACTAACGCCGCCACCACGGGGGGGGCGGATGGCTTCTGCTATCATGGGCAAGACACTCTTGAGGACTCTAATCTGATGGTGGGCAGACTGGCACACAGCAGTGACCTGGTTTAACATAGAGAGAGAGGCAGAAAGAATGACACCTAGATGTTTCACTTTGCTCACCGGGCCAGGAAAAGGACCCAGAGAGGTGGGCCGGAAAGCAGGGGTCCACAGTGAGGAGTCCGGAGGACAACCCACCACCATTACCTCTGTTTTATCGCCATTAAGTTTAAGCCAGTTCTGGTCCATCCAGTCCCCAACCGCCTTCAGACAGTCATGAAGGCATGACGAGATCCCAACCTGATCTTGATCTAGACGGATCAGGATTTGGGTGTTGTCAGCATAAGAATAACAATTAAGTCCGTAGGAGCGAATCAGGCAGACCAAAGCCCAAATGTAGATATTAAACAGGATCGGGGAAAGTGAGGATCCCTGCGGGACGCCACAGGTAAGGGGGCAGGAAGAGGAAAGAAAAGGGGGCATGGCGAGAGTCTGGGTACGATCTGAGAGAAAGGAGGTAAACCACGCAAGGACTGGGCCAGATATCCCGATCTGCGCCAGGCATGAGAGCAGAATGGGGTGGTCAACTGTGTCAAACGTGGCTGACAGATCCAACAGGATCAAAGCACCGACTCCACCCGCATCAACTAATCTGGACATGTCGTCTTGTACAGAAACAAGCACACTTTCCGTGCCCCTCCCTGGCCTAAAACCAGCCTGGGCAGTGTTAAATATTTTGGAAGATTCCAGATAAAGATAGGAGGGGGGTGATAAGAAATTGCAAGAGTTTGGACAGAAAGGGAAGCAGAGAGATAGGATGGACATTTGCAGGAATTGTGGGGTCAAGTGAGGGCTTCTTGAGAAGGGGGATAACCCTTGCAGATTTCAGCTCTGAAGGAACCAGTCCTGACTGGCAGGAATTGTTTATGGCAGCAGTGATATTTACTAGTATGTCAGGGGCAATCTTCTTCATGATGGTCGTGGGGATAGTGTCCTCAGAAGAGGATGATTTGATTTTTAAGATAGCTGCTAGGACCTCGGCCTCGGAAAACAGTGGAAAGGTGGATCAATTTATAGAGGGATCAACGGGAGGAACTGGCAGAGACATGACGGCATCAGGGGTCATAATCGCAGGGGATTTGGCAATGTTGGAACGGATCGTTTCGACTTTAGTGATAAAAAAAGAGGCAAGGTCGTCACACAGTTTTTGTGAGGTCTTCACCATAGAAGTGAGAGCCTCAGAGGAGGCTAAGGAGTGTACAATAGAGAATAAGGTTTTGGGCTGGCACAAGGCACTTTCAATTTTCTGGGAAAAGAAAGTAGCCTTGGCCATTTTAACTCTGGCCAGGTAAGTAGAGAGAGCACGTTTGTAAGATTCTCTGAGCGCAGGGTTGTATCTATTGCGCCATTTGTGCTCCAATTGTCGGAGTTGTAGACAAGCAGATTTAAGCTGAACCGTAAACCATGGTTGGGACGGTAATCTATGACCTTGTTTCAGTTTAAGTGGGGCGCAGAAATCTGCGGCGGCCACAAAAGATTGAGAGAGTGATTTTAAAGATAGTGGCTTCAGGGAAGCGCAATTGGTGACTATATGGGCACTAAGTGCCTTAGTGTCAACAGAGCGCCATTGATGTAGTAGAGTTTTAGGAGGGAGAAGTTTGCAGGGTGGTTCAACTGCTTTGAATGTGCAAGATACCAGATGGTGGTCAGACCATACCACTGGTTCAATAGGGCCAGGGCATAGCAGAGAGTCCTTGGCAAATACTAAGTCAAGCGAATTCCCGTGAGAGGGGGTCAGGGCTTGGATTAATTGATGCAGGTGTAAATCAAAGAGACCGTCATAGAAGGAGTTCATTTCAGCAGGTCTTGGCAAATTAAAATGCAGGTTAAAATCACCTAGGATCACTAGGTTGGTATATTGTATGTTCAGGTTAGCTATAAGATCATCTAGCCCTTTCCCGACTGGTCCTAAAGGTCCAGGAGGACGGTAAATGAGCAGAAAGTGAGTAGTGTAAGAAGGCACAATGGCGCATCGAAAGAATAGAGTTTCTATATTAGGTATGTGAGGGCATGGCAGCTGGGTAACCGCATACTTGTCCCTAAAAATGACTGCGACCCCTCCCCCACGTTTGGGGGTGGGCAGTCCTGGTGAATAATAAGATAGGCCAGGGGAATAGCAAGGACCAGAGCTGGTGCTGAGCTTGGTGTTAGCCAGGTTTCAGCCAGGCACAAGAATTCCGGTTTCCTGCTGGATAGCAGGTCCCAGATTTCGCTGGTATGAGCCGGAAGAGACCTGGTGTTCAGTAGTAGTAAGGTGGGGGCATCTATGATCCACTCTGTACTGTTGCTGATGGTAGCAGGGAGGGAGACCAAGGTGGGTGTATGATAACACCAGCCTGCTGGCCATGTAGTGCATGAAGGGGCAAGGGAGAGCAAATGAATTCTGTCAAGTGGTCCCGCCCGTCCCCTCCCGGCACGGACGGGCACAGACGGGCTTGCTTTAACCGCGCCTTCGGCGTTGAATAGGTAAGGGTGCTGGTGCAGAGTTACAATGGTTTAATTGCTGAGGTTTTGGATAGGGACACTGGTATGAAAAATAATAAATAACTGATAAAGAAACTTGATAGATAAGAAGGGAAATAAGTTATTTGGCTGCTAGGGGGAAGGGAGGGACAGTGGTTCCTTGTTATGAAACAGAACATGGGGCAGACACATTGAATAAGAATAGGTTTTGGTTATCTGGTCAGATGGGAGAATAGGACACCGGGGAAAGGTGGTAAGAGGTTGGGTTTTGAGAGTATGAGCAATACAGGAAACGTTACAGGGAGACGGGGGGAGTTGCCAGAAAGGGAACTTATTGAGCAAAAAGGAGCAGGGTTCTGAGTTGCAAGGAAATATTGGGGGCGAAAGGTAATGCTAGGTTTAGGGTGACAAGCGTTAGGTAAGGTAGAGGAGGAGTAGCCGAGTGCAGTAAATAGTGCAGTAAGGTGGCTTGAGCTCAATTACATGTGGTGCTTGACTTGTCTTTTCTTTCACAGATGCAGCAGGAGGTGGTGTTCTGAAAAAGATTATAAGGGACCGGTAACTGTATATAGGGTGTCAGTTAATGTAGGGGTATAAAGGTTTTCGTGCAGTTGGGTATGGTGTTTTTTCCAAAGTGAATGTTTTGATGGTGGGGATTAAGGGCATGAGGGCAATTAGGATTATATAGAGAAGTAAGGTGGCCATTGCAGTTGGAGGAAGTTTTAGTTATGAAAGTCACAGAAGGGATTAACTGGCTATGACAAGTTTATGAAGAGTTGCTATTGGTAGAAGAAAGAGCAGAGAAAAGCGATGTTGGCAAGGCGAGCAATGTGAAGGGGTAGTGTTGGAGGAAAGAAAGTAGAGTGAATTATGAAACAAGAGGAAATAAAGAACGGGTCTCTCAGTTTGGGATTTTATATCTAGGAGCAGGGTTGTTGGTGGGGAATGTTTTAAAAAAGAAATTAAAAAGAGAAAGGGAAGGAAGGAGAAGGAACAATTAAACAAGAATTAAATAGGAAGATTATAGGGGGGCAGAAAGAACACCTCTAGGGAGGGTGTTTCTGGTGCCGGGGACACGGTTGGTTAAATGATGGTTGGTTGAAGCCGACGGATTATTATCGCGGTAAGGTGGGTGGGTAGTGCTGTTTGCACAAACAGGCTACCCCGGAGGTACAAACGTTGGGAAGAGGTATTGAAGAAGGAGGGGCGTGGCCTCAGTGAGAAGATGGGAGAAAACAGGAATGAAGGTTGAGAAGAATTGAGGGGGAGGGAGCAAGGGAGATGAGGTTATGAATTTAAATTGTTTATTTATTTGTTTTTGGCGATTGTTAATTGATCTGTTAGTCTGTTAAGCCCGGGAGCCAGGTTAGCATGTTTTTGTACTCCACGGCCTGTCACATTAAAGCAACCTTTTCCACTAACGGTGAGTCTGGGTATTTTGTGCAGTCAGTCCAAAAGTCACAGCGACTGATAGACAAATGGGCCCTTCATCAAAATGGTACTTGTAAAATCAGCATTAATATGGACAGTTTGCCACACTGCAAGTAGATGTGCTAATTGAAATAGTACCATGGCTCTACACACACACCGAGAGTCTCGTTTCATTCTAGGAAAGCACTGTGGCAGAACCGTGCTCATCAGACACGCCAGTCAGGGCTGTCCTGTCACCAAGGGATGCGCTTCCATGGTAAATGGAAAACTCAATGAACAGCGAAGTAAATAAAGACGCGTTTTACTCTGCGCGCTCGTTCGTGAAAGTAGCCCAGAAGCTTCTGCAGCTGTGAATTTCCGGTCAGGTTGCAGAGAGAAGTTTCCAGGGCAGGGAGGACGTTTCAGGGCTCACATTGAGCCATATGCTTTGGCTTCAGGCGTGACTTGGAATGGCGTTTGCTATGAATTAGTACATTTAAAAAAAAAAAATAGCAGCAGGGAATTTGTTGCCAGACATCATTCAGAATGTACGAGAAATGTTTTGAGTTTTTAATGCCTTTATTTTAATGTATAAAAAAAATAAGAAAACTAAACTCATTACACATTTTTTTAAGTCTTTATTATTGCATAAAAACAAGAAAACCACACTTATTATGCATATTTGTTGACTAAGGGACAGGGACAGATAAACCCGAAAAAAGGGTTATCTAATCAATGTCCCCATTGAACTGGAATGTCCAATATACTTTCAGGTGTACTCTGTCGGATTGGTCGAATGCCAATGTTTTGTCATCACTGGAAAGGTTTTGCGTACGGACCCCTGAAGCCATTGATGACAATTAGGGACACTTGCCTTCGATCCACATTTTAGCCATCCAAGGATGATGGGCAATTGCAACCAATGCACAGGTTGTCAACCATCTCATCTCTACCATCCGGCCAGGCTAGATTAATAATGTACAGGGCCAAGCAAGCACGTGGCAACTCTGCTGACCGGGCGGCATCTGCCTGGAGAAACAAACCGAGGAGAAAGTCGAAACTCTCAGCATTATATCCCCCGGCTCAGGCGAAGGCAGGCAGCAGAGATTACTCACATGAATCCTGCGGCCGCCTTTAGAAAAACACTGCAGCTAACACGCCGTGTTCGTGCACGGCCTTGAGGATTTTAGCAACGCTGACTCGTTATCCGAGCTCCACCTCAGAAAAGGAGTCCATGGGGCCAAAGGGCACTGGCTTTACTCTGAGACAGATAAAAACAAATCCTTGAGTAACGGGAAGTGGCCCTATGACCACACCAACATCTAAAGGGGACGCAGGGTCGCCCAGCTTCTTCGTAGTGGGCTGTGTGACATAGGGTCGCCAACTTTTTTATATCCTTTTGTGGACACTTGCCCACAAGTCGGTGATGACATCACAGCATCATTCACGTTAGGCCCGCCCCATTTGTAATTTAAATTTGTTAATGGCACTTAACACCTGGGTTAATTGCAATGCAAATGGTTTGTCCTTGGGAGGTGATGGTCACGTTTTTTAAGTGTAAACATGACCATCACGACCCCAGGAACAAAGCATTAAAATTGGAATGAAGAAAGGTATCAGAGCGTGAGCAGCGAGCCTGGAACAGCAGCGGCAGCAGTCGACCTGCAGGCTCAAAAAAGGAGCCGGGGCCGCGGAGCTGCCCAGAGAAAGAAAACTGCAGGCAGCAGCAGGTGGCTGCGCTGTGGTGTGTAGACGGCCGCTTCAATTTGCAGAGTGGCTGTGCTGGATGCAGGTTGTCCCGACTTGCTGTCTCCAGAGAGTCACACTGCAGGGAACAAAGCAAGTCGGGACAACCTGCGTCTCGCACAGCCACTCTGCAAACTACGAGACAGAGTCCCCAATTACGGGACGATCCTGCAAAATACGGGACAGTTGGCCACCCTAGTGTGCTGCTGCTGGCCAGACCAAAAAAGAGCTCAAAACAACTGCCTAAGTGCGGACGTGCACACCTTGGTTTGAACTTAGACACACCCCTATTCAGTGTTGCTATTGGAGGAGGATGCCGAGTGGCCACTAGGATTGGCCAGTGCATGCTAACAGCCAGGGGTCACAGCTGCGACCCACAAATTACGCTCCTGTTTCCAGACAAGGAGAGCCACCTGTCACAGAAGATTTGTCTGCAGGGTGCAACGAGAAACTTAGAGAGTGAGAAGGGACTAATGCTTAAAACAGCACAGCCAAAATACTTGCGTGGGGCTTCCTTCCTGTTCTGTCCCAAGGAATTATATCTAGCGGTACCTGCAAGCATGGCAATGCTGTGGTTGAGACACACTGTGTGTTTGGCTTTTTCAGGTGCTAGTTCATGGTGAATTTTCAATATATTATAACGTCATGGCCCACATAGGGCATTATGGGTAATTCCTTTTTCTTTCCTCCTACATCAATTCCGTCTGGGTAGCTTAGATACTCACACCTGAAGGCAAGCACCAGAGCAGACATTGATTCAGAAGTCAAGACTCTTCAGACCTTCATTCGAGGACAAGTCAGTAGTCTGAAGAGCATTGGAAATCTACACTCCATCAGGGTTTTCTTCCCCAGAGGGTTTCCCTGGGGGCTCAGCTCCCCCCCACCCTGTTGAACGGAGTGTGGGGCGCAGGGTCACTGGGGATTTCCTTCATTGTCTCCACCAGCCTCGCATCTGGTTCAGGTTAGTGCTAAAATCTTACTGGATTGAGTTGGTATTCACATTCTCAGCACGATCATTAAACATAATACCATGTAAGCCTGAGTGCTGCTATGTTTGTAGTGTTGTGAGTTCAACAAACTCCCCAATGCAAGGTTGGGTGGGAAGCAAGTCACCAGGTAGTAGGTGGTCTTGCCACTACCTAACGTGCCCCTCCAGAGGGAGGAAGAGCAGGCATCCCACCAGCTCACTGACCCCACACAGACATGGTAATCCAGCCTCATGAGTTTCTCTGTGCGATTTTTCTATGGAGAACTGTGCATACTAAAATTCATTATCTGAACCCAGACTGAAAATTGGAACAGACATTAATCCACTGAAGTTTGTTCACGCACTTGCAGAATTCACAGTCCCGGTCAGTTTGGCTTGCCCTCAGAAATATGAACAGTGGATAGCTTGCCAAGCATCTCCATCGCTGTTGATGGCGCACCCCGTGAGGGAGACAGCAGAATGCTGAAGAACCACGCAAACAGCTGAAAAGATTTCCAAAGTGGCTCTGCATGCTTTATGAAACCTTGCAGTTCCTAATTACATTAAATAAAAACAATTATAGCATAAAGCAATCCTTAAACCTGGTTAAAAAGGAAATGATGGAGACCCTTAAAACCATTGAAGAAAGCAACCATTCCCAAATAAGGTCATAAGTCACTGGGAGTAAGCAATCAGGTTGTGGCTTAGGACAGACTTTACACCCAGAGAGATATAAAAGGGGCTAGGAAGGTCCATTCTTTGGCTTGGACCCAGAGGAAACAGGCACATTTCCGAATGCTCTCTTCATACAATGAGAGATCTTGAGGAGAAAAGTTAGACAGAAGGGCATTCCACAGCATTCCCTTGAAACAAGGGGAGGTGGCCAGAGGAAAGCAGCTGTTGAGAACCACTGCCTGACAAGACGCAGTGCCAAAGGAACCTGAGAACGCCACTGCCTGGACAGAGTCAGTGCAAGAGAAGCGAGTGAAGAAGTGAATCACCTGGAGAGATGTGGAGCAAGCTTGGACAGTTTGGGAACAGCACTTGAAGACTAGCCTTGGCTGGAAGTTCTGGAAGAGAAGGATCGCCAATCTAATTTAAGAGGAGTGGGGAAAACATTGTGGAATTGCAAAGCCAGAGTCTGGGAATTTCCACCAGCAATTCTAAGACCGAGAGGAACCTAAGAAAAATGAGTGCAAAAGTGAAGAACAGCTAAGGAAGGCCAAATAACTAATGGCCATCTATGAGGGGCTTGAGGGGGGCCTAAGAAGAACGAGTGAAAGTGTGACGAAAAGCTAAGGAAGGCCAAAGAAGTAATCGTTTCCTACGAGGGGGTGAAAGGAGCCCAAGGGGAGCGAGTGCAAAAGTGAAGCACAGCTAAGGAAGTCCAAAGAAGTAATAGTCTCCCACATGGGCTGTGAGAGTAGCCCAAGAAGAATGAGTACAAAAGTGAAGAACAGCTAAGGAAGGCCAACACAACTAATGGCCATCTTTGAGGGGTGTGAGAGGAGCCTAAGAAGAACAAGTGAAAAAGTGGCAAACAGGTATGGAAAGCTGAAGAAGAAATGGGTCCTTGCAGAGGTGTGAGAGGATCCCAAGACGAATGTGTGCACAGGTAAAGAACGAGCAAGGAAGGAGAAAGACGTAATGTTCGAATATGAGAGCCGTGAGAGGAGCCCAAGGAGAAAAAGAGTGAGAGCTGAAGCCCGTGAAAGGCCAGGGCACTGTGTAATAGCATGAAGAGCAGAGTAACCCATGGAGAGTCTTTTTCCAGGAAACTGTATTATTTGTTTTGATAGACTAGGGAAAATCTCCATTTGTGAATTTTTGTTGCTTATTCTTTAAATATTTAGTTTTAGCCCAGGGAAGGTGGACACTCACGACATAGAAGTATGGGTATTGCATTTTCTGATGGCAACCTGTTTGGATCTTTCCTTTTTAAGAATAGAGTATCCCAGAAGGGATAAGGTAGTGGGGTTTAAGAATCTTTATGTTTGCTTGATAGCTTAAGGAAGGGGCTTAGTTCTGTAGCAGGTTACCCATGACGTTCTGTTGTCCCAAGTTTATCGGAGAACCTCCTTATCACTTCTAGTTTCTCCCATAATGCCCATGGGCATCAAACCAACCTATTTTCCAAATAATCACACAATAAACGTGTTTTCCCAATGTCTTCAAATATTGTTTGTCGTGTGCATCATTGTTTAGCTATCTTGCATGTCTTTGAGATGCCAGTAGGCTGTCAGAAGGGAGGCCTCAGCAAATTGACTTTAAATTGTGAGCCCTAAATGTATGCCCTCACATAGCATAAGCTGACACAGCTTGACTTAGCCTAACATGACATAATATAGCAAACCAAAGCACACATTCTGAAAAAGAAAGTTTTTGAAAAATAAAAATACATACAATAGCTTTACTCTCCTTACAATCCACTGTGACAGACACTACAGTCAACCATACAAACCATAACATTTTAGCGCACATTAACGAGTTACTCCAGACAACTCGAAAAATATCTAAAACAAACACACCTCGCACATCCCCCACCTTTTTAGATCTTCACACATTAACATTAAGGCAAACCTGCCCTGTTCCTTCTACACCTACATTGGTCCCATACCCCAACTCGTTCTTGTGGAGATCCTGAAACCCCAAGAGACTATCAAAATGCCAGAGTTGTGCTTTACTGGACTAATAAGATAGCAGTACCGGGCATAGAAAAGAGCTGTGCTGGCATAGAAAAGAGCTCTGCTCTGCCCAATCAACTTCAGTGACTGGCAGCAGCAGGGTAGGGATTCACTGTTGGGTCTTCTGCAGACAGTCCGGCATACTAGAATCTCTCGTACCCTGACTGACTGATGAGAATATATTTCTTCTTCACAAATCAGGTCACATAGCCCAAAGACATGGCAAATCCTTTCATAAAGTACCTCTAGGTGACAACCTCTAGGGCCACCAGCAGATATTAAATCTGCCCTATTGTAATGGAGGCATTTTTAAAAGAGTGTGAACAGAATAACTTACAGGGATTCACAATGTTTGCAGAAAAAGGCACAGTGGGCATACATTATTTGCCAAGCATAACACACTTTGGTTAAACAGTGGAGGTGGGATTTTAACATACATTCTGAGATCTAGTTGGTACACATATTGAAGTTTTGGCTTTCAAGAACCACGCTCAGACTGTCTTGTAGACTTACACAAATCACATTGTAAAGCAATGTAACAAAATATACATCCTCTAAGAAACATGTTCCTTATCATGATTAGAAGAATACAAGTCTCAGAAAGCTAAGGAACAACAAAATCATCCCTATTTGACACCAATTAAATTCTTTATTGTGCGTATAGTTTTAAAACAAGTTAAAACGTACACAAATTCATCATAAAACAAATATGTTACTTGAAATCTATACATAATGAAGACGAGGGACCAACACCCTCTTTGAGGGCATCTATGGATCAGGCATGCAGAGGCAGATAGGAAGACAAGATCGTGGACTGATTTTCAAACATCCTCTTTATTCAGACATCAGAAATAACAGCACTGAGTTCTCAAATTCACTGCCTTTCATACGTTTTGCAGTTGGCACAACATCTAATTTTATGATGCAATATTTTGTTTTTAATTGTATTTGGTTAATTGAAACTTTTACAAAATGAAATTTATCAATATCAAAATATAGAGAAAATCAGCAAATACTTTACATCACAAATAAAAGAAATACCATCAGTAATAAAATAAAAGCGAAAGAGAAAAAACATTTGACATAAAATTCACAATAAAATAGATCTGGTGATAAATCAGATAAGATACTTTCTAAAATCAAACAACAAGAAGTCCCAAAGATTATCTGCTTGAATACAGAGGATAGTAATAGAAAAAAGAAAAAACAGAGACAGAGCGAGATATGATGTAACAAAATATGACATATCCCACGTCTGCAATTAGATTATTCCAGCCTACAAATGCAGAGAGTTAATAAAACCTGCCAGGGCCAGCCCCTCAGAATATTGTAATTCTCGAGGCAATGTTTCCATATTAGATCTTCAACGTAAAGTTAGGGAGACATTGCCAGCGGTTCTAGGAAATTAGCTCTAAGGCCCTGTAAAGGGGGGCATTCAAGGACCAGATGCCTTAGAGTTTCCAGTTTAGCCATACAAAACCTGCAAGAGGCTTGGTCCACCGAGATAAGGGATCTCCTAAGTTGGGTTTCTCTAGTAGGGAGCAGGTTCCATCTTGCCCTCAAAAGGATACCTCTATAAAACCGGTTAGGGAAGTGTAACAAGGTCCTAGTCAAGGTTCTTCTTCGTCTTTGCTCGTGGGTCAGATGACTCATCGAGGGGTAGGAATGGAATACATCAGTATTCTGTGCCCAATCATAATCAAATAGGGCCCGTTTCGTCCTCACCGGGTTCTTGGTCAAAGTTTCTACCGTCATCCCAATCTCATGCAAGATGAGGTCTGCCTGGGCTCTAAAGGCCTTTAGTACAGGCGATTTATCCAAATTTTGACTCATTAGTTGGTAAAGTGAGTTAGGGATGGGAGAAATAATTTTTGAATACAGGGCTAGCAAAGCCCATTTGACCCGAGCCCACAACGACACAGTTCCCAGCTCAAAACAAATTGCTGAGATCGGTACCACATTAGGCACGCCCAAAATACGCCTCCTAATTTTCCCCTCAATTCTATTCAGGGTATTAAATAGATTATCTGATATTAACTCCAGGCCATAGATCAATTTAGGCACTATTTTACCTTCATAGAACATAATTGAGGGTTTGAAGGAGAATCTGCCAAACTTACGATCAATTTGGATAACTTGGGCTTCTAGAAGTTTTGCCTTATGTAGTAGGATCTCATTTGCTGTTTTAATACATATAGAGGCAGAGAAATGGAAGCCCAGGTACCGTACCGGATCTGCCAACCTCCGTGGCATGGCCCCGACAGTACATACAGGACCTTTTAATTGCACCCTTCTTTTTTTTAATGCAATAATCTTTGTTTTAATTGGGTTAATAACTAGCCTGTTGTTGCTGGCAGAGGTTTCAAAATTCTTTAATGATCTTTGTAGCCCAACTTTAGTGCAATCAAATATCAATGCATCGTCAGCGTATATCAGATCCCCTTTTTGATTTAATCGAACCTGGATACCGCAGTTTTCATACACCCCAGAAATAAGTCTTAGCAATCCCTCAGGTAGGCCCCACTTGGTTAATTTGGCCCACAGTCTACCACAGCCGATAGAGTCAAATGCGGCAGTTAAATCAATCGAGGCCATATACGTACAGCCCCTTGGTTGCAGTCAAGCCTCCTCTTGTATACACTTCAGTGCTAATCCATTGATATTAGTAGAGTGTCCCTTTCTGAAGCCAGTCTGGAATTGATTCAGCGGGTGGTAAATAGATGCCCACTCCTCCAAATGTGAGAGCAGGAAAACCGAAAAGATTTTACAGATTTTGCAATCGGCATCGATGAGTGAGATTGGACGATAATTGCTTGAACACTTGAAGATGGGAATCACATGAGGATCACATGTGCATCACATGTGCAATATTCCAGGAGCTCGGAGAGTTCCTGGTGGTGATGATATCTTTAAATTCCAGAAGCAGCAGATTAGACCCCAGATTATGATCTTCCTTAAAGGTAGCATTTGTGAGGCCATTAGGTCCGATGCACGAGAGGACTTAGACCTTATTATTAGACCATGGATAATAACCAGGCGTAGATGGGGATCCCAAGTATAGTTTCTCTTCATTGGGAATTCAGTCAGGGTATTGTTCATTGGGAGCCCAAATCTATCTTCATAGTATTTCACCCAGTCTTGTTCAGAGATGAAATTAAGCTGAGATACGGCATAGTTGGGGTCTTTCCCATTAATAAGGTACCAGAACGAGCTTACATCAGTTCTAATCAAGATGCCAAGCATCAGTTCTGCATCTTGTTGTAGGGTGATATGCTTATAGGATTTACAAAGATTCCTATAGTGAAACAATATATATTGGACCAATCGGAGAGAGGGGTGCCCTCTTATCCTAATAAATGGTCTTGTTACAAATATCGACCAATGATTCAATTAATTCAATCAATAAAATCAGTTTTATTGTGTCATACACATTTTTTTAAAACAATACCAAAATACATGCTGCAAAGAACATTTAAAAAAAAGATGTTTACAATTTAATCCAATACCCTGTGTTGTATTTCTAGAAAAAACGAAATTAGTTTGAAAAGCAAACAATTCTAATTCTAAGGAAAAACAAAACTCACCTGTCAAAATATACTACCACTCATTCACACCCTCTTTGGTTAGATATGACAGTTTTTCTTATTGCAATTTTTCTGGGTTAAGGTCTGTTGCTCAATCAACCCATCTGTGTTGAGGTTATTTTCACAGATTCCAAATGTCTACATGTGTTTCGGTTGTTCCCATGACCACTGTTAGGGTCTTCTTTGTATCGCAACCTTCTTCAGGACGAACCAACAGCAGAACTTCTGTATGCTGTCTTTTCAGGTAGGGTGAGCCCAGGTCCCTATAAAACAATTAAAAACACTCTCAATTCTATGGCACCCCTCTCATTATTTCATGATACAATTAATATCCGCGCGTACTCATCACTAGTCATCTAGTCATGATATGACTCACATGCACTTGTCAATCAGCGCAGATGGTTCAGATATTGGCATCAGTCCATTTTGCTCTATAGGTCCTTATTTCCCCAAAATAGCAAAACCTGAATATAGACAATACCCAAATTATTGACTATTCAGCAAATTATCTTGATTAGAAAACTTAACGCAGCAGCTAGATCATATACACCTACTAGAAAGTGCATGCTTTTTATGCAGCCACTATGCTGTGGACAATCCTCTTCTCCAGAGTCTATGGTCTTCCCTGGTTCTTCCACTTCTGCCACTCTCAACTGGTTCTAGTCCAGTGACCTGTGGGGAGGCGCAACAAGCTAAGGTAAGTGCGAGTAGGTGCTGAGTGTTTTATTCTACTCCATTTCTAAATTCAACCTTTTTAGCACAGAATCAAAAGGCTTCCACCTAAAAATATATAATATAATCATATGCTGAAATATGGATGGCCATTCATTTCCCAAATTTTCATTTAATTTTTGTTTTTGATGTTCTCATTCATTCCATCTTGTAATATGATTTTAAACTTCATTTCATTTCTTAAGGATGCTCAAGGAGCTTGGAGCATGCACACAGTGCTTAAACATTCACTAGCGCTGAGTGTATACCCAAGGCTTCGAACATTCCCTTGCCTGACACATTTCAAACTACATATTTCTACTGCTGTGCACTCTATGATCTCATTTCATGGCCCCTAAGACCAAAAGATGGCACCCAGCGCATATGTCTTTGCGTGGCATATTTCAAAATATATATTCTTTGCATTTCTTACTGTTGCACGTGCTGTGCACTCACATGTTGGCCTCTAAGACCCGTCTATCACCTGCCTAATGTACCGGCGCTTGGGCATTCCTTTGCGAGGCATATTGCAAAGCTATGTATTTCTGCTACTGCGCATGCTGTTATCTCATCTAATGGCCTCTGGGGTCCATATAGCTTGTATAATGGGAATGTATATTGGACTCACCTTATTATCTTTTTCTTCTTTCCGCGTTCTGATTCCACCTCTTATTACGGTAACTCTTATTTCCTCACCACCGCGTATGTTTGCATTTTTCTAGTTCCGGTAGTAATCATTGAAAAGGGACTCGCTGCTCTTTATGAGAAAAACATAGTGATAGAAAATGATCAACTAGGGGTTTGTCCTGGACTTTATTCCAACACAAGACCTGTGCTCTATGTGTTGTCGCACTTCTCTGGTGGTCTTCCCTACATAGAGTAGATCGCAAGGACACTTTATTATGTATACTACATTTTTTGATCCACAATTGGTGTGTGCCCGTAGTTTCCAACCGATTTTTCCATAGTTAAACTCAGTTCTCTTCTCTGTAAGTGTACATGCAACACATCCCCCGCATTTGTGGTGTCCCAAAATTGCCGGCAGGCCCCATTGGTTTAGTATAGTCTGTTCTCTGTTGGTCTCTTCGAAAGTATGCACCAATTTTTGTCGTAAAATCTTTTTTTTTTTAAAGCGAAAAGTTTTTTTATTTGCTAAACTTCCCGGTTGTTTAATCAAATCCCAGTCACGATTGATGATTCTCTTTATATCATTACTAATGGGATAGTATGTTGTTACACATACTATTCTTCCTTCTTTTTCCTTTTCATGCCTTGGTTTCAGGCACTCATCACACGGGGTATTTGCCGCCCTCTTCAGATTGTTGTTTACCAGTCTGCGGGGTTACCCTCTGTCTGTCAATCTGATTTTCAGTTGTCCTGCATGTTCAACAAAGTCTTCTTTCCCCGTACAGTTCCTGTGAATCCACAGGAACTGTCCGTAGGGCAGAATTTCCTTAAGCCCTACGGGGTGGAAACTAGTAAAATGCAACAGTGTATTCTTATCTGTAGGTTTCCTAAAGAGACTAGTTGTTAGCTTGTTACCTAGATAATTTTCAAGCCCAAAAAACAAACTTCTTTCATATTAGATTCCGACTTGAACCCAATATGTGGGTCACGATTATTAACCCAGTTAGTAAAGATATTTAAAGAACTAAGGTCACCTCTCCATATTAGGAAAATATCATCAATATACCTATACCAGGTGACCAGACACTGCTATAGATCTGGTAGATGTTTCAAGGTCATGCATACAGGAATGTGCACGCCTGTCTATGACGGAAAACTTTTTCTTGTTTGAAACCCAGCTCTACAAGCAAAAATTCAGAGTGAGTATGGGGGCCGCTTTTGCCCCAGACGTGGCCAATCTGTTCATGGCAGATTTTGAGAATAAATATATACTGGGCGTCCATAACACCTTAAAACAACAACCAGATCAACTAATGTGCTGGGTGCATTAGATAGGCCATCTTTTGGTCTTAGAGGCCATGAAATTAGATCATAGCGTGCAAAGCAGTAGAAATATGTAGTTTGAAATGTGTCACGCAAGGGAATTTTCGAGCGCTGGGTGTACACTCAGCGCTAGTGAATGTTTAAGCACTTTGTGCATGCTCCAAGCTCCTTGAGCATCCTTAGGAAATTAAATGAAATTTAAAATCATATTACAAGATGGAATGAATGAGAACATCAAAAACAAAAATTAAATGAAAATTTGGGAAATGATTGGCCATCCATATTTCAGCATGTGATTATATTATATATTTTTAGGTGGAAGCCTTTTGAATCTGTGCTAAAAAGATTGAATTTAGAAATGGAGTAGAATAAAACACTCGGCACTTATTCGCACTTACCTGAGTTTGTTGCACCTCCCCACAGGTCACTGGACTCAAACCAGTTGAGAGTGGCAGAAGTGGAAGAACTAGGGAAGACCATAGACTCTGGAGAAGAGGATTGTCCACAGCATAGTGACTACATAAACAGCACACACATTCTAGTAGGTGTATATGATCTAGCTGCTGTGTTAAGTTTTCTGATCAAGATAATTTGCTGAATAGTCAATAATTTGGGTATTGTCTATATTCAGGTTGTGCTATTTTGGGGGAAATAGGATCCATAGAGCAAAATGGACTAAAATTCTGCTGTTGGTTCGTCCTGAAGAAGGTTGCGATATAAAGAAGACCCTAACAGTGGTCATGGGAACAACCGAAACACATGTAGACATTTGGAATCTGTTAGATTAACCTCTACACCAATGGGTTGATTGAGCAAGACTTGAACCCAGAAAAATTGCAATAAGAAAAACTGTCATATCTAACCAAAGATGGTTATATAAAGAAGATAGGAAGTATGAATGGAATGGAGAATGAGAGGTAGTATATTTTGACAGGTGAGTTTTGTTTTTCCTTAGAATTGGAATTGTTTGTTTTTAGAATTAATTTAGTTTTTTCTAGAAATACAACACAGGTTATTGGATTAAATTGGACAAACCTTTTCAAAACATTTTCTTTGCAGAATGTATTTTGGTAATGTTTTAAAAAATAAATTGTATGACACAATAAAACTGAATTTATTGATTGAATTAATTGAATCATTGGACGATATTTGTAACAAGACCATATATTAGGATAAGAGGCCACCCCTCTCTCCGATTGGTCCAATATATATTGTGTCACTGTCTACAGCCTGTAGGACCAGTTGTGATATCAGGTATCCCCATTGTTTGTTTGAGAGATTCCTATTGGCCTGTCTCACCTTTCTAATTGATTCATTACAGATTACCTGCTGAAGGTTATTGGACCTTATTTTACAGATTTCCCTCCTTATACACCTTTTTGCTTCTGCTGCTTAAGTACTGAAGCCATGAGTGTGTCTGGATAGTGGTTTACATCTACTCCCCAGGCCTGCCCTAATGCCTGTCACAATTCCCCCAACAAGTTTTTGGAGCTAGTATTAAAACATCTAATCTTCCACTCATAGGAAGACTGGTCAAGAGCACTCCTTACCTTTGCATTCAACAGAAGTATATTCCGGTTAGACCATTTGACAGCGTTCCCAGCGACATTGGCAGTTGCTTGTGGTTGGGTCAGAGAGTCCCTGATCTTTTGCAGTAGATCAAATGAGGCTGTCAAAATAGAGTGGTCACTCCAATCATTTTTCATCATCTCAAAAGACTGGCAGTGGTTTATAAGAAAAGAATCAACAAAAATGTAATCAATCAAGGAGGAGCTTGGACCACTGTGCCACGCATTCCAGTCTAATGGGGTGGTTTGATTGGTGGCTCTTCCCACAAGTGGGTGGAGGCCACGACCCTCAAGCCCTACCTTCCACGTACTGCCCTGTGATCTTTTTGCTGAGACCCCACCAATTAGATCTTCCCTGTTCCATAAGGGGCCCTGTTGGTCACATTCAGCATTAAGATGACCAAGCACCATAATTCTCCCATTCAGATTTCTCTCGCTCCAGGAATCTATGGTGTCTCCAATGGTACTTAGGAAGTCATCGAAGGATGCAATCCCCTTATGCCAATAAATATTGATGAGCAGGATCTTAACCCTGTCATAACAGGAGTATAGTTCGATTCCCAGTGCCCCAAATGGAAGGTTTTCAAATTTGTCCCCAATTAACCCTGATGAGTTGACAATTGCAGTCAGCAGTCCCCCCGAGGGTCTACCATCAGTGCTTTCTTTCCCAAGTTGCACAAATACCCTAAAGCCATCTAGGGTAGGGGCAGAGGTAGAGCCATGTCTCCTGTAGACAGACACAGTTTGCCAGTCTCAATTCATTCATGCATTCCTGATTAGTGAATAAATGCGAGTTACCTCGGGTGTTCCAGAATTTTACCTTAAATTGGTCCTCCTCCTGGGCAACTGTCGCACCAAGAGACTTATCATTGTACCAATTTTTGCCACAAGGAGGAGATTATCGTTGCCCAATCTACATCTTTCATTTCTCCTATTTCCACCTTATTTGATGTCCCCGATTTGCCAGGGATACCTAGGATAGGTTTTATAGTTTGTTGGACAGTTGCCCTCTTCTCCTCCTCTACCCTCCGGACATCTAACCAATCGCAGATAGGGCCTCCCACTGAGTTAGTATAAGTTCCCCCACCAGAGGAGATGCCAAGTCCATGATACTAATGCCCATTTGGCTCTTCACTGGGAATGAAACTCTTTGTATATCATTCGAAGCCACCAGAGCAAGTAGTGGTCAAAATATTAGCATGATTCAGACAGATATGAATAATTGGATCCAAGTTGCTACTGATCTGGATTCGATATGGCATACTTTTGTTCCCTTCAGGCAGAGACCCCATGTCTGTACGGCCCCTATTAGCAGGTAACCTGTCTTATCTACCCGTATTTACCTTTTGGGGCAAGGGACTTACTGGGGGGGGAGATAGAGTCATTGTAAGATATCCTTTACCCCAGCGGAAATTCGGGGATGTGTAAATGTATCTGGGATGTCTACTCTCAGCATCCAAAACTTTGATTTGCCCCCACCACAGTCCTCACTCAATGTGGGTACCCCAATCTCAGGTGCACAAGCAGTGCCAGATGTAGGGGATAACCCCTCAGCCTCCTCACGATGGACTAAAGTAGTAGATCTACCCATCCCATGGTTGAACTGTAGGGAGGAAAGCCCTCCTGTCGCACTTCTCAATAAAACGTAATGTTAACACAGGTGCATGAGTTTAAAAAAAAAAGAGAAGATTTTTAATTTCATTACGTAAATGTGAACACAAATGATTCGAAAAACAGGTTAGTTGAAAACATGAAAATAAATCGCACATGAAGTATCTGTTATCAAAGTTGAATCCAATCAAAGCAAAAAATAGTGTCCTTAGTTACTTTCACTAAGTCTTAGTATTTGGATCAAAATTTCAAATACTGCAGATTGGCTGTGGCCTTAGTTGTGGTCACTAGATCCTGGTTCCTAGTTCTTGAATAAGGGTTTCCAATAATACTGAAGAGTTGTGACCTCAGTTGTTATCACTGGGTCTGGGTGTCCTTTGGTTGGAGTGGATCCGTATTGAGGTTGTGGCCTTAGTTAAATTCAATAAATCTTCTTAATTATGAGAGACAATGGGCCTCATTACAAATCAGGCGGTCCGGAAATAACGGTGGCGGTAAACCCGCCACCACCGTTGTTTCCGGACCACCTTATCCCGACTCCTGCAGGCAGGAGGTGATGATCCTGCCAGGTTTGACCTGGTGGGTTTAACACTGCCCGCCTGCAGGCGGACGAGGAAACACCGGCAGCATTACGAGATGCTGCCGGTGTTTCCATGATCCCCATTCCCATTGAGTCTCATAGGACTCAATGGGAATGGGGATTAACACCATTCCGCCTCCGTGTTTCCCGGAAAACCGGGGTTGTAATGCCCCGGTAATTCTGGGAATCATGGAGGCGGAACGGTAATACGAGTCCGGCGGTAACCAGGCAGTTTTACCACCTCGGTTACCGCTGGACTCGTAATGAGGACCAATGTCTTTCTGTAAGTAGCTTAATGTTCCAAACTAGAATTACAAGAGCAATTGGCACTGTGGTTGGAGTAAGTCCTTAAGAGGGCAGTCCTGTAGTGGACACTACTTGGAAATGAAATAGAATACAGTTCCTCAACACGTGTTTCCCCACTGCATGGTCGCGGTGGTTCTTCTGGAGGAATATGTGGTTTGTTGAGACAGAAGTTGTCTGAGAGGAAGAAGAAAAAA
The DNA here is from genome assembly GCF_040938575.1 of Ambystoma mexicanum. Classification (NCBI taxonomy): domain Eukaryota; kingdom Metazoa; phylum Chordata; class Amphibia; order Caudata; family Ambystomatidae; genus Ambystoma; species Ambystoma mexicanum. The sequence goes on from NC_090934.1 coordinate 237,115,530, forward strand.
AGGAAAGGTTTGAAAGAGCATTGGGTATTGTGCTTTCTGATCTTTTAGGTGAAACACTCTTAGTTGATATAGGCGCATCAAATAAGGTACTCACGGGTATATGGATTCAATATTGTGAGAATGGTTGGTTCAGCTCGGTAAAGAGAGCACTTGTTGATTATTGCAAAAAAGGTCTGATCTGAAATAGTTGAAATGTACACTATTTAGAGTACTCACGTTAAGAGATTCTCAAATGTCAGCATCAATTACATATAATGTGATCTTAGAATGGGTAACTAGGAATATACATGTTGAGTAAGATGAAGGTATTCTGAAAGTGTGATTATGAAGGCATTGCTAAATAGTTTTAAATAAAGTGGAGAGCAAACAATGATAATTGGTGCTGTGAACAACTAGCGGTAAACCTATTCAATATTAAGGGTTTAAGGCCCAATTGGAAACAGTAAGGAGAGCTTTAAGTAAGATCGTAGCCTTCTTGATAAAACATCAATATGGGCCAAAGAGAAGGGGCCTCATTACGACCCAGGCGGTAAGTTACCGCCTGGGCCGTGACTTTACCACCATGGCGTAAACTACATTTACGCCATGGTGGTTGGCGGATTTACCGCCCCATTCCAACCTTGGCGGGCGGTAAATCCCCATTTTCCCATTTACCCTTCCCCATTCCCATTTTGCCCCATAGGGCATAATGGGAGTGGGGAAGGCGTTAATTACACCACCGTAAATTACGGTGGCGTAATTAACTCCATGGTCCCTTAGCGCCATGGATTTTAACACCTGCTAAAAGCAGGTGTTAAAACCTCCATGGCGCTAAGGGACCTCGTACTCAGGCGGTAAGGGTCGGCGCTGTTTACGCCGCCGTAAAACCCTTACCGCCTGAGTCGTAATGAGGCCCAAAGTAATCCAGCAAGATGCTTAGGAGAGTGATGCTTACCGCTGGATTCCAAGGTCCTTCTCGTTGATGGTTTCTACCATTCTGGTCTAGAGCAGTGTATTTATAGTGCATTACGTTGCGTAATGGCGTGTGCATGATGACGCCATATGCACGCGCGTTGCTGTGTGACGATGTCATCGTGTCCACTCATGGTCTCGAAAGTGCCGTGTTTGGCTGGGAAGCCTGCGTGTTAGAAAAGGTAAGGTAAGAGCTCGAAAAATGAAGGGAAAAGAGAGTGAATGTGGAAGCTTTCCACTTGTCAATGGAAAGTTGAATTGAATTAAAATATTGGGTAATGATCACCAGCCAGGTGTCAACTGGGTCAATGAAAGATGGATGCACATCATTGATTGAGGTGCTGGAGGTGAGGATCAATAAGAAAGTGCAAGACATGCTCTATATTTACAAAGAATAAGGCTGTGGCTGGTTTAATGATGTAGCAAGGGAGTCATACGGTCTGAAGTGGAAAGGGTGAATGATGAGAGTATTGGAAAACACTCTTGGTCAGCAGTGGGCAGCTCCTACAGGATTTATTAACAGCCCTACTATTTTCTAAATACCTCTAACTGCTTAGCTACTATGCTCAGGAACTTTGATAAAAGTGAGGAAGAAGCTGAACGTATCTTTTCGGGATTATCAGATAATCCCACAGCCTTCCAAGGAAGCAACAATCTCTCATTGAGGCAATTATTCCAAACTCAAGAAAAACTCCTCAAACAGGAGTTAGCCTGCTGGTGGGAAATTAAATCTTTGGACAAGTACCTTCAAATAGGACGAATACTACGTGGACTTAGAGTTTGTATCTTCCCTCCATTTGAAGACAATGACATCGAGGAAATCCAAGATTGGGAACAATTGCTAACCACCACCTCCAATGAAATGATACATAAACTAATCAACTATGCCAAAATTAAACACATTCGACTTATACAAGAAATAACTCAAGTGAAAGAAAATATAGAAAAACTCAATATCCCGGAAAAAAACCTTTAAAAACTATGAGATACTAGACGAAATCTTTGACAAATACTCAATAGAAATCAAAATTAAAAAAAATGGCAATTTTTAGGAGACAAACTAGACTACAAATTTAAAAGAGTTTATACATTTAATAAAAGACCTACAACCTCATCAAGAGGACGACCATCCAACGCTACTAAACCAAACAAACCTATTGCAACTCCACTCTCTTCAGACACAGATACAGTAAGTGACAGTGAATTGGAAGATAGAAGCTCAACCCTGCCAACCTTGCCTAATCCACCCACTACAGAAACTCCAACCACTAGCAAAGACACACAATATAATGAACATGGTTCCTCTTTTTTAGAAGAATTTCAACAGCAGAAAACACATGAGAAATTATCAAAGAACTCCTGGAAACAGAAACCCTATCTTGACTCTACAACCAAGACCAACACGGCAAGAGACGAGGGACTCACAGACAGTCAAGAAAAAACAGGAGTACAGACCAGATTGCAAAACCCATTACCCCAACGCAAAACCTAGTGTCATGATGCATCGATCACGCCCCTTCTGGTCTTCCTGGTCCCTGGCACATGGGGGTTACTCGCTGTAGCACACACAACATGGCCGTATACACGGAACGCGGTCTATCGTCCTTTACGTCTTATGCAGCACATTCTATAAATTAGCCACTCCCCTGCGGTTCCACGCGTCTCAACGCTACCGATAGCTGTGGCCTGACATGCTCCGTAGCTCGTTCTCCTGAACTGTGTTGCTTCCTGGTTCCCGGACTTTGCTCCTTCTCCTTTCCTACTACCTTCCTTGATCCTGTCTCTTGACCGCCTCCGTGTGCTGCCTCCATTCCAAGCTTCCTGGAGTTTCCTAGCTCCCGGACGAAGAAGCTGAACGAATCCTGGAATCCGAAGACGGCCGAGCGGGCTTGTACAAGACCCGAACTGCTCGAAAGAAAACCCAGACAAAGGACTCTGCAAAACAGAGAAAACAAGTGAGAAAAGGGGAAACCTGTGACAGATTGAGACGCCACCTGACCGATCTCGATACAGACATGGAAGCGGCCGTCCAGGATTTTATGCGTGGCATGCAAGAGCTGACGACCAAAGTGCAAAACGTAAAGGCAGAAAACGCTGCGCTAAAACAATTGGTGTTATCCCGTGATTCCGCCATGAAGGAGAGTGTAATTCTAGGCGGCGTTGTTGATAAGTTCGACGGTTCAGCAAAGAGCCTTTGTGGATTCCTAGATTCTTGTTTGGTCTACTTTACATTTAAGCCTTATTATTTTTCTACGCCCAGGGCTAAAGTGGGCTTTATAATCTCACATCTTTCCGAGAATGCCTTCACCTGGGCCACCCCATTGGTTAACTCTGGTGATGCTCTCCTGGATGACTACGGCTTTATAGAGGCCCTCAAGACCATATTCGAATGCCCAGAACAAGTTTACAGTGCCCAGGAACGTCTACTCGACTTTCATCAGGGTACCCAGGACTTGCTCGCGTATGTCACACGCTTCAAACAGCTGGCTAAGGAAGCAGATTGGTCCTCTGAAGCTTGTTTTACTTTATTTCGAAGAGGGCTAAACAAAGAGATCAAGGACGAACTAGCCAGAGTGGCATGCCCGGGTTCCTTTCAAGCCCTGATGGATCTCGCTCTACAGATTGATTCGCATTCAGGAGAGAAAGGCAGAAAGGAAGAAAACCAAGTTACCACTCCAGAAAAACCCCATTGGAACCCCTTCAAGCTCAGAAGGCATTTCTACTCCAAGCAATGAGCCTGAACCTATGCAATTAGGGGCCTTTCGTGGACCCATTACACCACAAGAGAGGATGCGAAGGATTCATACTGGATTATGTATGTATTGTGCATCCGACAAACATTTAGTAAGAGAATGCCCGATTGCCCCCCCACGGCGCTCGGGAAACGCCAGCTCCCGATCCTAAACGGAGCGCAGGTCGGGAGAGAGATATCTGCTCCACCTCTATTCCATCCTTGAACTCTCCTGGACAAAATCCCTTGGTAATCTTACAGGCCTTTTTGACAACATCCAAGAAAGAAATATACCCCATCCTGGCACTGGTCGACTGTGGAGCTATGGGGGTATTCATAGATCATGAATGGGTCTTAAAACACCATATTCCTTACGAATCCCAGACTATCATGCAACCTGTGGAAGCAATTGATGGAAGACCCCTTTCTTCCGGACCTATAACCCTGCAGACCAAGGAGATCGAGATTGCTATAAATCAACATCGAGAAAGGATAAGATTTGACATCATCAAGTCCGCCCATTACCCCATGGTTTTGGCAATGCCCTGGCTTCAAAGACACAACCCCTATATCAATTGGGCAGCGGGATCCTTGTTCCTGGGTTCTGAGTTTTGTATGTCCCACTGCTTACATCCAGATCTTTATCCTACACCATCTAAGGAGTTTCCTACAACTCATCAGAACACAATCTCAGTTTCAAACATCACCCGGGTTCCGGAGGCTTACCAGGAATATTCCAATGTTTTCTCCTTTGCCATTGTTCAGGCCTTACCTCCCCACAGACCTGAAGATAGTGCTATTGAGACGGAACCTTCCGCGGTGATTCCATTTGGAAGGATGTTCATCCTATCAGAACCTGAAAAGAAAGCCCTTCGTGAATACCTGGATACTAATCTCGCGAATGGCACCATACGACCATCTAAATCTCCATCAGGGTCCTCCCTGTTCTTCGTTCCTAAAAAAGACACTAAAGAACTCAGACCGTGTCTGGATTATCGAGGTCTAAATCAATGTACTCTCAAGGACCGCTATCCGTTGCCCTTGATCTCAGACATCCTGGAGGCAGTAAGAGACGCAGTTGTGTTCACCAAGCTGGATCTCTTGGGCGCCTATCATTTGATTCGTATAAGGGCAGATGACGAGTGGAAGACAGCCTTTAGAACACCCTTTGGGCATTTTGAATACTTAGTCATGTCGTTTGGACTTGCTAATGCCCCAGCGGTGTTCCAACGTTTCATGGATCGAGTGCTCTCGGACATGCTGTTCCTTTTTTTGATTGTCTATCTGGATGATATTCTAATATTTTCGAAGGACCCTCTCAAGCACGAAGAACATGTGAAAGCAGTTTTACAATGTTTACGCGAAAATAAACTCCTGGCGAAGCCCGAGAAATGCATCTTCCATACTTCTACTGTTCACTACCTAGGGTTTGTCCTTACTCCCGATGGTATCGGTATGGATCACCCCAAGGTCAAGGCTATTTTATCCTGGCCTAGCCCCGCCTCAGTGAAACAGATACAATCCTTCCTGGACGTGGCAAATTTTTATAGGAAATTCATACCTTCCTTTTCCGAGATTGTCCAACCAATAATTGCCTTATTGAAAAAGATGTTCCCTTTCATTGGACCATGGCCCAAGAGAAAGCCTTCCAACAGTTAAAGTCTGAATTTACACAAGCTCCCATTCTTGCTCAACCTGATGTCAATCGACCATTCATAGTGGAGACAGATGCCTCCAATTACGCCATTGGAGCCGTTCTAAAACAGCAATTCGAGGATAGCTTGGAACATCCCATCGCCTACCTTTCTCGGACATTAACTCCTATTGAAACCCATTACTCCGTCCTAGAGAAAGAGCTGCTAGCCATCCGCCAAGCCTTCACTGAGTGGCGTCATTTGCTTCTAGGAGCCAAATTTCTGGTCCATGTCCGCATGGATCATCGAAACCTACAAGTATTGCAAGCCCCGGAATGTAGGAATAGTCGCCAAGCTCGGTGGGCCTTCTTTTTTGTCCAATATCAATTTCAGATTCACCATGTCCCTGGAACCCAACATTTAATAGCTGATGCACTTTCTCGGCGTCCAGACTATGAACCTCCGGAGGATCGGACGTATCCCAAGATGTTTCCTCATACCACATTTGTAGCTCAAGCAAACAACCTCCTGGAAGAGATTTGCATGCAAACTCAGATTTCGGAACTTTGGAAAGGACTTTCAGAGAAGCATCAATGGGACTTAAGAATCAAGGACGGATACTTGTTCAAGGATAATAACCTGGTCATCCCCACACAGAAACTACAACAAAGGATAATAAATCTCTACCATGATACTCTTCACTCCGGTCATCGTGGTATTTCCAACACCCTCCGTCTAATACAAAGACAATTTTGGTGGCCCAAGATGAAGATCGACGTACAACTGTACATTCAATCTTGTTCCGTCTGTAATCAGAACAAACATGATACCCAGAAGCCAGCAGGTCTTTTATTAGAGCCAACTCCACCAACAAGACCTTGGGAAATCATAGCTACAGACTTCATTGTGGAATTGCCGCCTTCTAGAGGTTATACGACTATCATGGTCACCATTGACCTATTCACCCATATGGCTCACTTTACTCCTCTGTATAAATTACCATCCTCATCAGAACTTGCTGGTATTTTCCTGGAACACATCTTCCGACTGCATGGACTTCCTTCCAAGATCATATCGGACAGAGGACCACAGTATATCTCTCAGTTTTGGAAACACCTCTGCAGGATATTAGGGATCGAACAAGCTCTTTCCTTGGTATATCATCCATCATCCCCAAACCAATGGTATCACAGAACGAGTGAATCAAACCCTTGAACAATATCTTCATTGCTTCTCTACCAAAGTCCAGGATGATTGGTCACTTTTAATACCAGTGGCTGAATTCGCCTACAATAATTCGGATCATTCGGCTGTTAAGACCAGCCCTTTTTTCTGCAGCCAAGGATTCCACCCTTTGGTCTTACCGTCTGTTCTTCCACACTCAACACCTGTACCAACTGTCGATTCCTGGATCGAAACACTCATCAATGTACAGAAAGACGCCAAGGAACATCTTGAAAGTGCGCAAATCCAAACCAAGCACTATGCAGATACAAAGAGAAGACCAGGACCTTCTTACTCTATTGGGGATAAAGTATGGCTATCCTCGAAACCTCTGCCCCGACATCTCAGACCGAATAAGTTGGCTCCCCGGTATTATGGGCCCTTCTCTATAAAAGAAATCATTAATCCTGTGGCCTTTCGACTCCAACTTCCGGACTCCTGGAAGAAGATACATCCAGTTTTTCACAAATCTCTGTTGAAGCCATTCATTCAAACCACCCGGACTACTCTTAGACCTAGTCCTGGGATTTTCGATGACCAGCTGGAATATGAAGTTTCCCGTATATGTGACTCCCGATATAGACGAGGCCGACTTCAATACCTGGTGTAATGGAAGGGCTATCCACCCAGTGAATGTACCTGGGAACCAGTCTCGAATTTAAACTCCCCCAGATTGCTCAGAAGGTTCCACCAAATACATCCAGGTAAACCCGGTGGAACGGGTTTTAGAAGAGGGCATGCTGTCATGATCCATCGATCACGCCCCTTCTGGTCTTCCTGGTCCCTGGCACGTCGGGGGTTACTCGCTGTAGTACACCCAACATGGCCGTATACACGGAATGCGGTCTATCGACCTTTACGTCCTATGCAGCACGTTCTATAAATTAGCCACTCCCCTGCGGTTCTGCGCGTCTCAACGCTACCGATAGCTGTGGCCTGACATGCTCTTTAGTTCGTTCTCCTGAACTGTGTTACTTCCTGGTTCCTGGACTTTCCTCCTTCTCCTTTCCTACTACCTTCCTTGATCCTGTCTCTTCCGTGTTCGGCGCAGAACGCCTCTGTGTGCTGCCTCCATTCCAAGCTTCCTGGAGTTTCCTAGATCCCGGACGAAGAAGCTGAATGAATCCTGGAATCCGAAGACGGCCGAGCGGGCTTGTACAAGACCCGAACTGCTCGAAAGAAAACCCTGACAAAGGACTCCGCAAAACAGAGAAAACAGGTGAGAAAAAGCGAACTTGTTAACAACAGTTATCAGAAATCTCTCACCAGGACCAGACAATCACTGCTACAAGTCAAGTCCAAAACTAACTCCACCACAGAAAGCAAAGACAGGAAAATCATTTTCATCACAAACTGCAGCTCAAACAACTTGATTATTTGGAAAATTCCTACCAAATACTGGAACATACTGGAACATCCTTAAATCGGATCCTGATCTCACGACCATACTGGAAGCAAAGCCAACCATCACTTTCAAGAAGGCCAAAAACCTTAAGGATAAACTTAGCCCATTGCACTTTGAGATAAACACCTCTGCCAGAAACCCAAATCCACAGACCATGTGGTTACAAAAACCATTAAAAGGAAGTTACAAATGTGGTCAATGTTCGATGTGCAAGTACTCAGATAATGCAAGAACCACTATCACCAAACCGAACGGCACCATCCACACCATTCAACATTTCATCAACTGTAATAGTAAATTTGTTATATATATCATCAGCTGTCTCTGCAACAAACTATACATTGGAAGCACCATCAGAAAACTAAAAATCAGAATTAGTGAACATATTCGGGCAATCACCAATCAAGATACAAGATCTCCGATAGACAATCACTTTTTCGAATCGCACCAATTGACCCAGATCAGCCAACTAAAATTTTATGGAATGGACAAACTCAAGCCTGCCCCTAGAGGAGGCAATATGGAACAAAAATTAGGACAGGAAGCACGCTGGATTTGTTTAATGGACACCTGCAACACTGGTCTGAACACAGACCAGGAACTATGCCACTTCCTGTAAAGCTCCCAATTGAGCAAAATTCTCACTATTAGCACAAACACAAATCCGATCTCCACCATCTAGGTCACACTACACCATAACATTATACAATGCCACACCAGCCTTCGACCTAACTACCCTAAACATGTTGATGCTTTACACTATAAACATGCCTGACACCTCTATTGTCTTACCAAGAGTGTTTTCCAAAACTCTCATCATTCACCCTTTCCACTTCAGACCGTATGACTCCCTTGCGACATCATTAAACCAGCCACTGCCTTATTCTTTGTAAATATGGAGCATGTCTTGCACTTTCTTATTGATCCTCACCTCCAGCACCTCAATCAATGATGTGCATCTATCTTTCATTGACCCAGCTGACACCTGGCTTGTGATAATTTCCCAATATTTTAATTAAATTCAACTTTCCTTTGACAAGTGGAAAGCCTCCACATTCTCTCTCCTTTCCCTTCATTTTTCGAGCTCTTACCTTACCTATTCTAACACGCAGGCTTCCCAGCCGAACACGGCACTTTCAAGACCATGCATGGATGCGATGACATCATCACGCAGCAACGCGCGTGCGTATGACGTCATCACGCACACGCCATTACGCAACGTAATGCACTATAAATACACCGCTCTAGACCAGAATGGTAGAAACCATCGAACAAGAAGGACCTTGGAATCCAGTAGCGGTAAGCATCACTCTCCTAAGCATCTTTCTGAATTACTTTCTCTTTGGCCTATATTGATTTTTTATCTAGAAGGCTACGATCTTACTTAAAGCTCTCTTTACTGTTTTCAATTTGGCCTTAAACCCTAAATATTGAATAAGTTTACAGCTAGTTGTTCACAGCACCAATTATCATTGTTTGCTCTCCATTTTATTTAAAACTATTTAGCAATGCCTTCATAGTCACATTTTCAGAATACCTTCATCTTACTCAACATGTATATTCCTAGTTACCTATTCTAAGATCACAATATATGTAATTGATGCTGACATTTGAGAATCTCTTAACGTGAGTACTCTAAATAGCGTACATTTCAACTATTTCAGATCAGACCTTTTTTGCAATAATCAACAAGTGTTCTCTTTACCGAGCTGAACCAACCATTCTCACAATATTGAACCCACATACTGTAAGTACCTTATTTGATGCGCCTATATCAACTAACAGTGTTTCACCTAAAAGATCAGAAAGCACAATACCCAATGCTCTTTCACTACTGGACTGCCCTCTTAAGGACTTACTCCAACCACAGAGCCAATTGCTCTTGTAATTCTAGTTTGGAACTTTAAGCTTCTTACAGAAAGACATCGTCTCTCATAATTAAGAAGACTTTGGGCCTCATTACAACTCAGGCGGTAAGGGGTTTACGGCGCCGTAAACAGCGCCGACCCTTACCGCCTGAGTACGAGGTCCCTTAGCGCCATGGCGCTTTTAACACCTGCTTTTAGCAGGTGTTAAAATCCATGGCGCTAAGGGACCATGGAGTTAATTACGCCACCGTAATTTACGGTGGCGTAATTAACGCCTTCCCCACTCCCATTATGCCCTATGGGGCAAAAATGGGAATGGGGAAGGGTAAATGGGGATTGGGGACTTACCGCCCCGCCAAACTCGGAATGGGGCGGTAAGTCCGCCAACCACCATGGAGTAAACATAGATTACACCATGGTGGTAAAGTCAAGGCCGAGGCGGTAACTTACCGCCTGGGTCGTAATGAGGCCCTTAGTGAATTTAACTAAGGCCACAAGCTCAATAAGGATCCACTCCAACCAAAGGACACCCAGACCCAGTGATAACAACTGAGGTCACAACTTTTCAGTATTATTGGAAACCCTTATTCAAGAACTAAGAACCAGGATCTAGTGACAACAACTAAGGCCACAGCCAATCTGTATTATTTGAAATTTTGATCCAAATACTAAGACTTAGTGAAAGTAACTAAAGACACTATTATTTTGCATTGATTGGATTCAACTTTGATAACAGATACTTCATGTGTGATTTATTTTCATGTTTTCAACTAACCTGTTTTTCGAATCATATGTGTTCACATTTAAGTAAAGAAATTAAAAATCTTCTGATTTTTTTTTAAACTCATGCACCTGTGTTAACATTACGTTTTATTGAGAAGCGCGACAGGAGGGGCTTTCCTCCCTTCAGTTTTGTCCAAGCCCAGGTCAGTCTCTGTGGCATCCCTCAGTTGCAGAATCTCTACTCTTATAACAACGTCTTCCACTTGGAGCGCCAACACTGTTTCTAAGGCTGATCCTTTTCCTTCACCATGGTTGTACTGTGCCTCACCCGAGGTGGAAGCACCCTTACAGGGTCGCCAAACAGACTCAATTAATTCAATGATTCCCCGAGGGGGGTACTCTTCCCTCCCAACAATAGAAGGGATTAGAGTGGGGATTAGAGATGGGGGTAGTACAGTCAAACTCTTAGAGGAAGATGGTTTAAATCCATCCTTTAATGGATTAATAGCACACAGTGCCATAGCAGATTCTGAATCCTTTAGGCCCCTTAATACCCCAGGCATGCTGTCCTCCTCTGCAGCCACTCCGCTAGGGGGGATTTCCGATCTAAAGTCTGTTTGATTCATAGAATCCACTTTCTTAGCTGCTTATGGTGAGGCCAAGATTGGGGATTCAAGTTCTACAACAGGAGACAGGCCGGAGCGAAACAGGGAAGTGTGGGCGGTTCTAATACATAGGAGCCGATTTTAACGGAAACCCTGTTTGCCTCTTGTCTGTTTCCCCCTGGCTACAATCACCCTGTTATTAGGCTGGTGTTTCATCTTAGGCATTTCATTAATCAAATCACCATTCTCACCCCTTTTCCCCAGGCATTGTTGTATCGTTGGTAAGGTCAACAGCAACAGGGGCAGCAGGGATAATATGTGTCAAATTTTGGGCCAGATCCACAACTGGAGCTGGATTAGTAAGGGATTCAATTACAATGGCATCATCAGATATTTCAATAGTCGCCATAGGTGCAGCACCAAGAGAGGCCGGAATAGAGGTCACTTGCTCAGCCCCCTGAGATAGCCGGAGATGGTGACATGAATGGCCCATCTCCATGCCACCCATCCTCTCCAGCCCAGCTCCATAACTTCCCAGGCGCACCTCTGTTCTCAGCTCCTCTAGTTTGGACATAACCTCAGTCAGTAGTACATTAGTCGACTTCAATTCAGCCCATACGTTATCATACAGGGAGACAAAAGAACTTAAAACCACATTTAGAGCACTGTGGGGTGTGTCAAGCGAATACATTCATCCACCTCCCTCGGGGTATGGTGAAGCGCCGAAGAGTCATTCAAGCCCTCCTGCCCCATTACTGGTAATAGTTGATCATTGTCAAGTTGGTCAAATTCAGGAGAAATTCCAGTACGCGTATCCACCAGTGGGGTTGGTGAATCCAGGGTTGGTGCATTCACACCCTGTTCAACTGAGGGCACAGGCGTTAGTGGTGGATCAGACGTCAGTTCTGCTTTCGCTTGGTCCGCCACCTCAATAATGCTGATGTCAGTAAGGTCCTTCATGCCAGAGAAATTAGGCTGGGAGATCATAACCATATGGTCTAACATGGCTTTACATTTAATAGCAGGTAATGCTTTGAGTTCAGTACTGGTAATAATAGATTTGGGGAAATAATGATCCATGACATGTTGACCTGGTGGAATTAGGTGTTTGAAACCAAAGGGCCTGTGTTCCTCTTTCAGTGTTGTGACATTGGACTTGATGTATATAGTGGGAGGAGACATTGGTGGTCATCACACATTGAATGGACTCATCCATTGGAAGGGAGGATACCAGTTGGTAGGGTATTTATGCATGGCCTGCCAGTTGGTTATTCCCCAGTTCATGATCATTCTGGATATGCGGCATATTGGGAATGGGCTCGATGGGTTTAGTCAGATTGAGTGTGAATGTGGGCAGGCATTCTTCAATTGATACACATGACAATGACCTCCCCAGCCTTGGCTCCATATTTCCCACTTGAGATATATCTGCGAATTCGGCAATAGTGGGAACAATTAGTAGGCTTTGAGTAGCGACTGTATCCAGGTCTCCCCCAATGTGTAAGCCAGATTGCATGATGAATTTAGGCAACTGTGTTTCCGGCAATGGGGCCACTCCTAGGTCAAAGGGGAACACCAAAAGTGAGCCCCTACAGTCCCTACGGGCACCCAATCAGTTTCTACACAGTAAATCACACTGGTAAACAGAGATAGTAAGGAGGCAGACACCAGACAATCGCTAGTAAGGTCTCGGAACACAGATCCAAGGACAGGGAAAGGGCAAGCCGTTGTTTAGGGAGCACGGTTCAAAGGAACAAGTCCTGCAGTCACCAAAACTCCAAGACAGAGGACTAAGCACCCACGTTGATTACGGCTGCTTCAGTAGTTCTGTACCAAGACCTCTGACTCAAGTTGCCGTCAGATTATAGGCAGTCATTTGCAGCTACTGTGTAGTATGGTACAAAATAAGCACTAACACAGAAAGCAGAGCACAAGAGAACTACGGCTCCGAGGCACCCGCCCAATAAACAATTAAGTGGCAACCAGGTTTATGTATAGATAGGTAGTGTTTTTCCAAGGACAGACAAGCCCAACCTGGAGGGGTACAGAGTAAGCTTACCACTTCTGGTAGCAGCGGCCACCGTCCAATGCAGTCATAATTAGCGCTGGCCAGAGGGGAGGGAGTCACAGGAACACGCTACCCCTTAATTGTTGTTGTAGCTCTGATCATCATAGAGGGGGCATCCAGCGTCCAGAAAAGCATCAAACAGCAAAACAGTAAGCCAGAAAAAAGCCCTTGACTCGCAAGGGCTTCACGCCGCAAGGGGGTCAGTGCCTTCCTTTGGTGTTCCACTTCCTGGATGGGTGGAGCTACGAGTTCCCCAGTCCTTAAGGCAACAGTGCCTAGTCTGTTTCAAGATTCAGTTTCGAGTTCAGCCCGTAAACACTGGATACTGTGACACTGAACACAGTGTTCCAATAGTGTTCAGGTCCCACAGCTCACAGGTATTAAGAAGAAAATAAGCAGAGATATGACAGCAGCAAAAGCAAAACAGTATACCAGAAAAGTGCCCTTGACTAGCTAATACTTTTTAATTGGGCCTGACATTTAAGGACAAGCCCTCCCGTGCCTGTGATTTGCTGACTTAACTGCCACTCATCAGGTCTACAAAACATGTCTGGCATATCTCCCTTGGCTGGAATAGTGAACTTTCAATGAACTGCTATGAGAGAATTAATTAATTATTTCAGCATGATTTTGTGAAATTCGACCATTTTGTGTTTCCAGCAACCATTTCAAAATCTGCCTGACCTTGCCTCAATTAAAATGGCTGACCACTTCTAATTTTAAGAAGAACTCATTTCCTGTTCAGTTTTCAGCTTAGATTTTTGATGTCTATGATATGTGTGTGCTACCTGAGATACCCTCTGCTGCGTAAGGCATTCGGACCCTAAAAATATATATGTCACCCTAAAATGTGCTTTTTTGCTTTTAAAGTGCTACAATTCTCATTTTTGACAAGCTATCTGTATTCAGTTTGAGGGGAGGCGGGGCTTTAAAACCTCCTCTACAATAATTACATCAATCAATATTCAATAATCACATTGCATCTTAAATTATCTGAAAATACAGATTCAAATTGGCAAAAATAGTGCAGAAATATAAAACCAAAACAAGAACAAACCCTCTTCGTTTAAAACAAAACAAAAAAAAGACAACCATTTGGGGAAAATAAACCACAGTTTCAGCTACTTTTTATAGAATGTACAAACCTCATTCCACTAATTTTATCATTACTAAAAATTCGTACAGGAGTTTACTAAGGGGGTACAGAAGCTTTGCCCAGCACAAATTCCACAGGACTTTTCCAGTGGAGCCTCCGTAAAGGTTTATTATTTTTTTTAAACAAAGAATTCTCTGGCATATTATGGAAGTGCAGTCCAAACAGAGGTGGTATATAGTTACTCCATCCAAACCACGTTGTCTGCAGATTTCCGACTGAGTATCCTCACTTTTCCATTTAATCATATATGCTATAGTGGACAAGATATCCAATCTAAATATTAACAGGTTTTAACCCACCTTCCACTTTGGGAATCTACAGAGATACCGGGCACAAACTCCCTGTTTCTTGTGATCTTGACTAAGCTTTTGTTTTGACTTAGCTTTTGAAAATGCTTATAAGAATCTAGTTAGTCACAAGTTCTGCACCAATCTGCACACCATACTTAATGTTTGTACAACGCAGACTGATTTTCTAAGAGGATTCCTCCTAAATCCGACACCACCAGTTTATCACGGTACACTCAATCAGGCTATTATTTGATGATATGATATGATATTTTATTTATATCACGCTCATATACAAGTGTTTCAGAGCGTGACCAGGCAAAGGGAGGGGAACAGGGGAGAACAAAAAACAATGATCTTAATAGGCCCAGTGACATTAAGATTGTGCAAGTGCATTGGAAAGGGAAACGGGGAAAGTGCATGGAAGGGGGGGAACAGAATAAATAAATACAATACATAAATAAATAAAGATGATTATGAGTGGTAGTGCATCCAGCAAGTGGCAAGGTGCTAGGTTAGTCAAATAGGGTGTATCTGATAGTGCAGAAGAAAAGTGAGTGGGGGACTGTATGGGTACAGATACAGACCCTAGTGCAAGGGGTGACAGAGGGTGGCCAGGTGCACGATGCCGAGAGATCAAAGCAGATCAGCAGGGGAGAAGAGGGGCAAAGGCAGAAGCAAAGAGGAAGGTCTTGAGCTGCTTCCGGAGCCATAGATGGTTCTCCTAAAGTTTCAAGATGGCAGGCAGGCTGTTCCAAAGGGAGCACCCTTTGGAACAGCCTCCCCCCATCTCAGAGATCTACCCCCATCTCATTTCTTTGAAAAACGACTGACTCTGAGGGAGTTAGAGGTAGAGGAGCGAAGAGCTCGAGAGGCTGAGGTATTTACGGAGAGATAGTTGAAGGTCCTTGCATCCACTGGGAGCCAATGAACGGATTGCAGTGCTGGAGAGATATGATCCCTGGGCATGAGGCCAAGGACAAGTCTTGCAGTCCTGTTCTGGATTCGTTGTAAAGGGCAGAGAGTGAAGGGAGGTAGATTTGGAAAGAGGCTGTTACAGTAGTCCAACCTAGAGAGAACCAGAGCTTGGGAGACAGTGAGCTTCTGAGGCAAGGAGAGGAAAGGCAGAGTACCTGAAAGGAGATGCAGTAAGAAGTTTGACTTTTTAGGATCATCAAAGATGTGTGCGGAGAAGGAAAGTGTGGAATCAAAGATGACCCGAAGTTCTTAGCCTCGCAGGAAGGGGTAGGAGGAGGGCCAAGGGAGGCCGGCCAGAGACTGAGGGGAAAGGATGATGAAGGTGTACCAATGAGGAGGATCTCAGTCTTGTTGGCATTTAGACAAAGATCGTTGGTGGCACCCCCTCCTACAAACTCAGCAAACAAGGTGTCATAAGATTGTTGGCGGCACCCCCACCCTCAAATCCAGCAAACAAGGTGTCATAAGGGGGATTTTTAAATGTGTGGCAAAGCAAAATTCTCCTCCAGAGAATGCGGCCCAATTGGCCCAATTCATACAAGATAACACTGATTGGGATGGATTTTGGCAGCCTAAGGACCCTCTTCCATATGAAACCCTCACGTGGCAGAACTCTTCTCCCAAGAGGCATTGATGGATTTCTGCCCCATAAATATAGCGCAGGGACAATCTTTGCTTTATAAAAATGTAAACAAAAGGATGATAGAACATTTTACAAAATTGAAGTTAAAATTATGCATCTGTGCCACTGCAGCGTTTGCTTTTTTAAAAAAGCCGGCCATTATTAACTTCTTGTTTTGAACATTCAGAATGTCATATTCCAAATATTTTAAGCTGTTCACCTCCATCACCTTTACCCCCCAAACAGAGAGAATTTTGCTTCATTCTTTTCCCGGCAGTAAGTGTGATTAGTTTTTTTCTTTGCATATTAATCTTCAAGTTGTTCCCAACACAATAACTCTCCAATTTGTTTAATAACAACCTTTGCATCCCCACCATCATGCAGTCTAAAAGAATAATGTCATCTGCATACGTGACCCAATATATGGTGGTAACCAGGACTTTCAGGGCGACAAAGGATGCCAATTTAAGGTGGGCCCCAGTTCTGCCAAATACACATGGAATAAAAATTGCCAAAGTGCACCCTTGCCTAACACCACTGTTGGTCGTGGCTTGTGAGGAAAGCTCATCCTCACCGTTCAGTCGTACCCTGCGGAAAGTATGTTTGTGAAGGTGGATAAAGGGGGTTAATAAACCTTTTGGAATCACCCAATCCAAGATTTTCATCCACAACATATCCCTAATCACCCTATCGAAGCAAAGGGACAGGTCCACAGAAACTACATACATTTCCTTGTAGACCCCCTCCCATGTTAGTTGTTGAGCCTGATTTAACACCCACGCCGTAACATTTGTACCTGCATTTTTCCAGAAGCCCACTTGATTCGGCTTCAGGATGCCAGACCTGTTTACCTACTCTTCTAGGGAGAAAAGTAGGATCGAGTTGAAGATCTTGGTGTCCACATCCAACAATGCGATAAGTTGGTAATTTTCCGGACGGTCTCTGGCACAGGATGGAGGCAGAGGGGGTTTGTTTGGTCATAATGATTGTATTATAGTATTTATGCAGAACGGCCGCCGTAAATCTGGATTAGCTTTAATGAACTTAATTGATAGGCCATTTGGGCCTGAGGCCCTCGAATTGCTTCGCTTTTTTATAAAAAAAATTTAATTTGCCAAATGGAGGAGGGGATAGTCCATTTTTCTTTTTGTTAGGGTATTGCATTTTTCTCACGGGTCTTTTGATTGCTTGTACAATTGACTAAAATGCGCCAACCAGTCTTTATCTGGCTGACAGAGCCTCAGGTTGGGTATCTCCTTTCTGGCTTATTAATTTCCAGTAATTTGCATCCTTCTTTCACAGATAGTAGAAATCATGCTTTCGCTCTCTTTTTGGAAGGCCAGAGCTTGAAAATATTTGATTTGGTTTTTGTATGCCTGTTTCAATTTTTTTCAAGACACTTCATACTGAGGGCCTGCTCTGCCTGCTCTTATGAGCTTTTTTTAATGCACTTCTATACTTTCTTATGCATTGTTGGATAGTAGAGCTGTAATCTAACCTTTTATAGCTGCAGAGAATTTTCTATGAAGGCTTGGGAAAAAGCTACTTAGTACCTAAACTCTTGTATGTCACTCTGGTCATCCTGGAATTCGCCCACTAATCTATCATTACATTTCCTTATATCGTTCTCTATCCAAATTAATCTATTTTCAACAAGAGTAACGGTTTGGCCGCACATTTTCTTTAGGTAGGAGGGTCTTGCCTGGGCATCGAGAAAGTCACCAACAGTCTTTAGTGGTCATTCAAAAAATCGTTAGCTTTTTCGTATGTGTATTCTTTAGTGGCCAGTTCCTCTTAGACAAAAACAAAATCAATCATAGTGGTCTTGTTTCCACTAGCCCATGTGTGCCTATGGGCCCCTACGTGTGCAGCTCTATGTGTAAGCACTGTCAAGTTCCACCCTTCAAAGAAGTCCCACCATGTTTTCCCTTTATTATCCTGAGGAATGGGGTCTTTTGAGCCTGACTGATATTCTAAATAGGATTTGGGGTCTGGGTAGTTTGTGTTAAAATCACCTGCAATTATTATCAAGCCTAATGGCTGTTTTCCCTCCAATCCATCAGGATCCTGTCAATATTTTGCTTCAGGATCTTTAAAGGCCTGTCGGTATAACTGCAATATATGTTTATTATCAGCACATGCCTCTCTTCTTCCTTCATAAAATCATGCGCTGCTAATATACCATAAGATATGTCAGCTATTACTAGCAGAGAGACAACAAGCTCTTTTTAAAATCCTATCAAGAGGCCCTCCTTAGGGCGTCCAACTGGCCCCTGAAAAGCCATTTGTTGGAGGGTTAAATAACTATCCATAATAAACTTTCTATTAAGGAATGTCTCTTGCAGGATCACCAGGTCATATCTTCTTAGGAAATTACAGTTCCTCTGGGTTGATTATGTGCTGGAACCCCCAGGTGTTCCAAGAACAGATGCTAAAAATCAGACCTGAGCTCATTAGCACCCGTCAAATGTATCTGGGGTTGGAGGAGCCATTGCCAATCACTATTTCTTACCGTCAGGTCATTTGAAATCTCCCACCTCCCAAACCCTCACAGCGCGTCGCCCCCATTAAAACTCCCTGGATCATTTAAATGGATGTTATTGTACCTCTGAGGGCAACAAGGCTTCTTCCACAAAGAGAACCGATGCAAAGCCGCCCTATTGTGGACATCAAAGCCACTCTGTCGGATTTGGTCAATTGCTGAATAAATACCCTCTCGGACTAACCAGGAATTCACAGTTAGACATACTACATCCCACCTTTCTGGGTCACTGAACTCGATTCTATCAATGTCATGAGAGACCATCTTCTCAAGGCTGAGAATATCATGTAAAAGTAGCAAGCCTTTCGATCTGTGTAGCTATTTAAATTCTGAATAGTAAAAAATTGCTTCCTGTACACATATTTCCTGGAGTTCTGGTGCCCGTTACCCTCCTGTATGAGGGGAGACCCCCCCGTTGTCTTAATCTTTCGGTAGAAAGGTGCCAAATGTTCAGGCCAGACCCCCCCTTATAGGGGGAACCGACCCTCTGGACCCTACAGGAGGTGTTTATTCCCACCTTGTCTTGATGGCCTAGGAAGCGTGCTATTAAATTGGCCAAACTGCTCTCGGGAGTCTTCTGGAGGGAGTCATAGTCCAACAGTTTACTGTTACCATCAAGCCGGATACTTTCCGGGTTTCGGTCGGTCCCGTTACAGGGACTTGTGATGCAGGATTTCTGGCATACCCTTCCCCCCGCTATCAGTAAATGAGACCGTGGAGGGCACCCAACGCCCCTTGTCCTGTGGCTCACACAGTGGCTGGTTGCAAAGGCGGGCCCGCAAGAGATGAGTTGCTTATAGAAGCGACTTCCGAGTTTTCATAAAAGAGACCTCTTACTTCAATGTCATTTAATGAGTATTGTGACACCTTTTCTGACTGAAGGTTGATCTTGCTCACCAGGCATTGCTTACAGAAAATCGGAGCCAACTTCAGAGCTTCTTTAGGTTGAGCTTTCCCTTAGGAGATTGATTTTACAGAGGGATCGTTAAAGACTTGGCAAAACTATTCACGTTGCTGCTCTTAGTTTTCTTAGATATTTCCTAACTTCCTGGTCCTTCTTCTGGGCCATTCACCCATTTTGTGTTTTAGCCTTCTTTCTCTTAGGCCTTTCACCTATCTGAGGTGCTAGGGAACCTGGGGTATGATCAATTATAATCACGGGACCGCTGGCTTCCTTCATTGCTTCCCAAACATAATAAATCTTCCATGGTCTGGGGGTGTGTTAAAGAGATATAAGTTAGCCCCCACCTCAGAGCCCCCCTCATGTATTTTGCTGAGCCCCCTGCCTCTGGTGCTAATGTGCAGTGGGGTCTCTTCCCCCGGTCCAGAAGGGTTAATTCTGAGTGGATGTCATCAACACTACGCTTCCCGAGGACTTTAGGGACGTAACCAGCCTTCCTTCCTTGTTTGTTTTTAAAAAGTTCGCTATGAAAAATCCCGGAAACCTTTCTTCCAATCTGGCTTCCAGAGCCAGCCTTTTGTTTTTAAGAAGGGACTTTAGTTCCTCCTGTCTAGGTACCGCCCCCATAATAGTAACAAGGTTGATCAATTGCTCTGAATGTTTCCTAGTTCCCTTCTTGAGTATGTCAAAGACTTTCACCAGGGAGGTTAGGACATAATTGAGTGCTTCCAGGGCCGGAGGATCCATTTAATATCTATGGGAATTTGAATAGTCTGTCAGGATGGAACAATGTGATTGATCCCGTTCCATCGGGGTCTGGTCTTCTATAGGGGTATCGAAAAGGTCTGGAGTGTTGTACAGAGAATTCGACGTAGTGCCTATATAAGGCACACTAATCTAAGTTCCGTTTTCCAGTGAGCTAGACCTAAAGCATCAAACTTTTCAACATCTACCCCTCTGGGTATCTGTCTATAACTGAAACCAGAACATCAGTCTTTTCTGCGTTGTTTTGCGGGAACATTTCCCCTATTTTGTGTTGCATTGTTGAAGCGTTCAAATTAAAATCCAAACTGCTTTTCCCCACAAAGGGGCTCTCCAGGATAGGTCTGGGGGCTGCATTAATATGAGTCAATATTAGACTTGATCTGCGGTTTGGCACAAAGTCGTGTTTTGTCCATAATTGTTCAGTTTCCATTTGGGGCAAAGAGTTTTATTCTGATTCTGAATTAAGCTCACCCCCTTTATCATGCCTTCTCAAGTGCATTCTTGACTCCTCAGGATTAAAATATGATGTTCAAACTCACCAGTACAAAGCGTGGATTAGCCCCAACTTTGGACGCCGATCACCGGGAACACAGAACACACAGCTACAAACTGCTGCTCTCCGAGCCTTATAAGGGATTTTATTGACTTGTACTGACTCTGCCACCAGTTGGAGCAGCAGCAAACAAGAACAGACTTCTGCAGTGTCTCATCAAGAAAAAGGTACTCCACACTGGCTCCTTGGCTCACAGAACACAAAGCTACACACCACTGCGTTCCACCTTCTGGGGGATTTTATTGACTTGTGCTGACTGCCACCAGTTCGAGCAGCATCAAACACAAACAGAGCTCTGCAAGTCTCATCAAGAAAAAGGTACTCCATACGGGCACACAGAACACACAGCTTTGACACCAATATATTTTTGACAAACAAGAGGAATCGTGTGAAAAAGTCAACTGCCAATACTAATTGTGTGCCACAGCTTGCTGCTGTGCATTAATTCACTAACATGTGAATCTTCACATAAATTCAAAGACTTTTTTGAGTGAAAAACTAGTTGACCTCATTGCTACAACTAGGTTTTTTTTTTTTTTAAAAAAAAAAGGGGTTTGTTTTGTGACTTGCTTTAATTACTTTGGAAGAAGGAAAATATTTTGTAAGCAACTCGAGCTGTGTGTGGGCTTTAATTTGTAAACTTCTCATTGCGGTACATTCACACATAAGAAAAGGTGCTACTAGTAAGTAATTGACAAGCCTTTTTTAAGGTGCTGGCTGTGTCACCCTGGACACTGTTTATCTTTGGGATCCTGACCACCTCATTGTGTGCCTTGGGTTTCATGCCTCCATTGGGCTTCGACCATTGACCCCCGACTTTCCATCACACAACACATATCTTTCATCAATAAAACATGCAATTTACAACTACACCGCCTCTGCAAGGTAAGACACATCGTTTTCCCTTAAGACGTCTGCACCTCAATCCAAGCACTAGTTCTGCTCAAGCTGTACTACAGAAACGCAGTCCTTGCTGGACTCCCTAACAGCACCCTCGCTCCCCTGGGCACTGTGGAGAACACAGCAGCATGACTTCTCCAGCACCTACCAACACACTCACACATCACCTAGCTCTCCCCCAGGTCACTGGCTCTCCGTACCCCAGAGAGTACATCACAGACTTGCCTTTAAAGGTCTCTGTATCATATAAAAAACCATCCACCACAAAACTCCAGCCTACCTTTATGACAAACCCAAACCCATCACCCACACAATCACCAGACAAGCCAACCACACCTTCCTACACATTTCACTCTGCAAACTAACCAGCACACAAAATCAAGATTCCACCCTGTGGGTACCCAGAGCCTGAAACATACTGCCACTCCACGTCCACACCACACCCTCCATCATCACTTCCCAAAAAAGCCTCAAAGCATACATCTTTCCCCACTCCCAATCCAGTCAAACCACCACCCCTTCCATCCCCCCGTCTACCCTTATATTCCTTATTTCACCTTCTCCCTTTATGGACTTTGTAAATCACTTCAAGACACTTTGAATAGGGCCAGAACAGGATACAAATGAATAAAAACCATACAATATTATGTGGACACCATTACCTTATACAGTCTTGCCGCTGTCTGCTTGCCACTTACAAAGGTTTCAGGATTTCTAGCCTGGAGAGTAATGAACTACAGAAGTGAACTGGAAACGAGCGACTTGCAGAGGTGCGCAAAAGCTGAGCCCCCTAAACCCCATTTGTCCTACTGAGCAAGAAATGCGTTCTTGTAATCATAATGCACCTCTCTCTTTATTGCACGCCTGCATCACCTCTTTCTGGTTTATTTCTGGTCCCCTTCCATAACGCAAGCTTTCATTTCCAACACACATCTCTGGAGAGTCCGCATTAGCACCTTCGTCACATGGACAGGTGCCCACTTATCCTTGAGCATTGTGGTGCTGCCCCTTTAAGGGCGCACGCATGCGGCGGAGTGAAGTTCCACTCCGCCGCGTGCAGTATAAATAAATGGGGCATTCCCAGCCGAGGCAGTGTGACCGGGGAGCCCGAACCTGAAGCAGCTGTGTGCGTGTATGTCTGTGGACAAGCAGGGCTCACAGGATCTCCGGCAGGGGTCGGTGAGTGCCAACAGTGGCGACGAGGATGGAATCTGCAATCCTGGGCACGGCGGTGAGAGCAGAGGTGTCAATCTCGATTTTTATGAGAATTGCACGTCGGAAATGCTGTAGAGAAGGATGCAGACCACGCTGATGGCGGCCATTTATTTATTCGGATTTGTAGAGCGCACGTCAGCCCAGGGGCATCGTGGCGCTTGTTACAGACTTATCTTAGTTGCATATACACAATTAATACATAATTTACAGGAGCAGGTATGACATTTGTACAAATTTACAGTGCAGTATATTTACATAGGTTAGCGAGTGTCACATATTATTGTGCAAGGAAGGAGGTCTTAAGTTTCCTATGAAAAATTGGGAGTGAGTTCTCTGCTCTAATGTCTGCAGATAGAGCGTTCGAGGACATGTCAGCAATGTAGGGGAAGCTCAGGCCACCGGCTTTGGCTTTTTTGATGCGTGGGATATGGAGTAAATTGGTGTATTGCATCCTGGTGGGACATGAGGGGGAGGGTTTGGAGATGGTCTCTGATAGGTAGGACAGGGCGGAAAGAGAGAGGCATTTGTGTGTGGTTGCTCTGGCTATTGAAAGGCAGTTAGGTTTTGAGAGGTATGGCTTGATGGCGTTTATAAGTTTGGTGGTATGCGCAGATGAGGAAGTGATTGCGCTGACTTGTCTGGTCATTGATAGTGAGGAGTCTAGGTATACTCCCAGTGTCTTGACAGCTGTGGATATGGGGATGATGGAGTTGTCAATGGAGAAGTTGGCGTACAGTTTGTCCAGTTTGTCTAGGGTCCTCTGTTGACCTAGTATCATAATCTCAGTCTTGTCTCCATTAAGGCAGAGGCCATTAACTACCATCCAAGACTGGATGATGGAGTAGATCGTGTGGAGTGCCTTAGTGTCTTCGTGGTATGATCCCGAAAGAGGTAGAAGTACTTGTGTGTCGTCCGCATAGTTTGTGTACGTGATACCATATGAGTCGAGTTTGTCAAAGAGAGGCTTAGTGAACAAGTTGTAAAGTGTGGGTGCAGTGCAGGATCCTTGAGGGACCCCGCAATGGATTGTAGTGGGTGTGGCGTTAACAGTATCCGAGAAGACTTTCATGGCTCTTCCCTCAAGGAAGGAGGTGATCCAGAGAGCTGATTCTTTAGAGAAATTGGCTGAGTGTGTGAGGTGTGAGGTGAGGATCTTATAAACCGGGCCTTGAAGGGTCCCGACTCGATTCTGGAGCGATGTTGAGCCATCCAGGCCCAATTTTTGGTAAACATAGTGGCAGATAGCTACTAGGATCACATGATGTGCTTCAGGGTGTGAATTTTCTACATTTTGCTCATTTTGTCGAGTTTTAGGTGTGGAGCCGGTGAGGTTGCTATTCCTTTGTTGTGTTCCATGGTGCCAACCTGCTCAATTTTTGGGGCCATTGGCCTAGAACTTCAGCTCAGTATCTGTCCATCAGTAGCCTGTGGAACTGTGCCTCCTGCAGGGCAATACAATCTGGAACACCCACTGAAGCCCTGGTTAATACTGGAGTGCCCCTGTTTTGACTGTCTGGAAGAATTTCAAGCCTGCTAGTGATGCTCAATGTGAGAAGGGGGTGAAGTCCACGCTGCAAGGTGAGGAGGTGTGAGTTGTGGCCCCATCCAATCCATTTGGGGTGCCGGTGCGCTCACCACCATGAACAATTACCAGGCTGTGGCCCAGCACCACCCTGCAGTGGCAGTCCAGCCGTCCCCAATGGGTGTGCCCCAACATCCCCCAGCACTGCCACCAAGGACGGTAATGAGACCACCGGGCGCCCTGTAGCCAATGCTTGAATTTGATATTTCAGGTGCACCTTCCTGTCTGGGGCCCAGGTGGAAAATGTGGATCGACAGGTTGGAGATGTACTTCAGGGCCACCATGGAAACCAACGATAATAGCAAGGTGGCAACTCTGTTGTATTGTGCTGCACCTGCAGTACATGAAGTGTTCATGTCCCTCCAGCCTTAGGACAACTCGTATGCTGCGGCGAAGGAAGCCCTCCACAACTATTTTCTGCCTCTTGCCAATGCCGGTTATGAACGTTTTCTCATGAGTTTGTCTCGCCAGAAGGATGAAGAGACGCTGGACACATTCTATGGGAGGCTGCGCAGGCTAGCAGTTCCCTGTGCCTGGGACAATCCTGATACCATGATTAGGAACCAGCTGATTCAAGGATGTGCTTCTGGCAAGCTGCGACAACAGATCCTGAGAGAACCTGGCATTACCCTCCCTTGCATCTTGGAACTGGGAAGGTGTCAGGAGGTGTCTGAGCTAAGGGCGTCCCACATGGCGGCTGGGGTACGCCCCAACAAGGTGGAGGACATCTGTGCTGTGGGCCGGGGCAGAGCGCCCAGATGTCCGGCTGGTTGGCAGCGCAACAGAGGTTCTGGGCCGGTCAACTCGTGCATGAAGTGCGAGTATGACCTCCCGCACCCGGCAGAGTGTCCAGCAGTGGGGAAGTTGTGTGGCCGCTGCCGTGCCGCTGACCAATATGCCTGCATGTGTAAGGCCTCAAATCCGCTGGTTGTCTCGAGGGGCCCGGTCCGCGCTGGGTTTTTTCGCTGAATTTTCACTGAATGTGGCCCAGATCGACCAAGGGGACGAAGGCACATATTTGGACGGCGAAGAAGAAGAGGAATAAGAAGAAAACATATTCTTTGTGTCTAGTGTGGGCGTCCTGCGCTCATAAACCAGGCAATAACCCAGATGCCACGTGCAGGTCAACGAAGTATCAGTTCCGGTGCTTGTGGACACTGGTGCCTCTGTCAATGTCATGGCTAGAGACCATTATGATGCCATGGAGTCTCCGCCCCACCTCTCCACACCCAAGGTTCACATTTTTACTTTTGGTGGGGCGCAGCCAATACCGCTCGATGGTGCCTTTGTCGCAGATGTGAAGCATGGGGGGGGGTCAAAGATTCTAGCAAGATTCCATGTCACTCCTGTCACCAGCAACACTCTACTCAGCTGTGCGGCGGCGGAGGCCCTGGGAATTGTCACCTTTGCATACTCGGTGTATGTGGAGGATATCCAGATGTTGTTGGACAAACACTCAGATCTGTTCGAAGGAATTGGACGGATGGCTTGGGACCCTTTCAGATTGCACATAGATGACTCCATCCAACCTGTGGCATTGAAACATCGGTGGGTGCCATTCCACCTGCGGGACCTGGTGGATCAGGAGCTAGACAAATTGGTAGGTCTTGACATCATTGAGAAAGTGGAGGGCCCTACTCCATGGGTCTCCCCGATTGTGATTCACGAAAGCCAAGGCCGCCTGACTCAGTCAGGATCTGTGTGAACATGCGTCTCCCCA
This sequence comes from Ambystoma mexicanum, assembly GCF_040938575.1. Classification (NCBI taxonomy): domain Eukaryota; kingdom Metazoa; phylum Chordata; class Amphibia; order Caudata; family Ambystomatidae; genus Ambystoma; species Ambystoma mexicanum. The sequence goes on from NC_090934.1 coordinate 237,141,960, forward strand.
ATAAAGCGATCAAGCGGGAAAGGCACCTGACGCCCACTATTGATGACATCATCACTGAGTTACAAGGTGCACGCTTCTTCTCAAAACTTGATCTGCCTGCCGATACCACCAGGTGGTGCTCCACCCAGTATCCAGATATATTACCACCTTTACCACCCACCATGGTTTATACCGGTACAGGAGGCTTAGCTTCGGGGTGTCATCTTCTGCGGAGGTATTCCAGAATATCATCAGAGAAGCCCTCGCTGATCTCGAGGGCATGCTCAACATCAGTGACGATATTTTGGTGTTCACCAAGATCGAGGCGGAGCATCTAACCAGGCTCGCAAAGACTTTTGAGCGCCTCCGATCCCTGGGTCTCAGCCTGCATCGTGACAAGTGTGAGTTCCTTAAGACTGCTATTGAGTTCTTTGGATTCTTCTTCAAGGAAGGCGGGGTGTTGCCCGATCCTCGGAAGGTGAGGGATATCCAGGAAGCCTGGCCGCTCAAAAATGTATCTGAAGTGCAGAGCTTTCAGGGTATGGTCACATATTGTGGCCGGTTCATCAGAAACTTGGCCTCCTGGTCCGAGCCTCTACGGGCCCTCACAAAGAAGGAAGTCACCTGACAGTGGGGGCTGTTGGAACAAGCAGCATTTGATGACATCAAGGGGGCTCTCACCGCTGAGGACACCATGACCTTCTTTGATCCGGACCTCCAGTCGGAGATTGTGGTTGACGCAAGCCCTCATGGTCTGGGGGCAGTGCTTACCCAGGTGGACGCTAATCTGGAGGACTGGCCGATAGCATATGTCACCAAAGCATTATCGGACACCGAACAACTGTACTCACAGATTGAGCAGGAGGCGCTGGTGGTTTTATGGGGCTGCCGACATTTCAGACTGTATTTGTTGGGGAGGCCGGTGATGGTGGTCACGGACCACAAGCCTCTGGCTACCCCCATACCGCATACCGGGTCCTGGTTCCCTGAAGGGGACTTACTGAGTCATTTCAACCTTGGAGGACCCGGTATTTCCCCATTCAGGGAACCCATCCCCATTCCCATTCGAGACCCCAAAGGGCTCAATGGGAATGGGGAGGGAGCTAACAACGGGCCGTTATTAGCTCCCTGGTCCTTTAGCGGCTCCCGCTAAGGAACCTCGTAATGCATCGGTAAGGATGCCGGTGCCGTTAACCCCTTACCGCCGACCTCGTAATGAGGACCTATGTCTTAATTTGAATAACAGGGATGTCAATTTCGATCAGAAATGACTTACAATAACACATTTACAGAAGGTCGAGGCATTCCCAGTACAATAGCACAAATACCGATGCTAATACCATGCAAAGGCTTTGCACATGATTTCGTGCATTTTCATATCAATAATTGTGGGTTTAACTGGATAAAACTGTGCAGTGATTTAGCGTCCACATTTGGTAACTACATTCTGACTGAACAAGCCTGTAGGATGCCCATAAGTGCCTTATTTCGTTTTAGTCTATAGTTATTGACAGATGTATGTGGTAAAATATAATTTTTCAGTTTTCTGACTAATTCTAAAGGATGCTTTTATTGGTCCACATTTTTATCACTCTTGGAAGGATAAGCCACTTAGTTAACTCTGCCAGAATTCGACCCTGTGTGACCTACAGTTTGCACTCAATTCACAGCAACAGGCACATTGACCTGCTGAGCAATTTTACTAATACATTTTCTTTGAATACAAAAAGCTGCCAGCTTACCTAGATGAAGTGACCAAAATAGGGTAAAGTGTGTTGGAAATGTAGTCTCTCCTATTCACTTCAGACACCACATGCCCACGCCACCATGCCTTGGGTTTCAACAGATATCTACGGTCGGAGTCCCAAAACCGACAGGCTTCCAAACAGTTTAGACGTAAATGTTTTGATAATGCAAGTGCAATGCCCATCCCCTTTCAACTCCCCACCACTCCATATCCGACTCGAGTCAGACCTCCTTTGATGTTCCACCAATCATATCCGTCTCCTCCGTTATGTGGCCTTGAAGTGCTGTTGTCGTCATCCTAAAGTTCTAATCAATAAAAGAAATAAACAGATAATAACAGCCAGACGGTGATTTAAATGGTAAAAAGAAGTGCAGGTACATTCAAATCTAGGTTTTAAAAGGTCCAATAAATGCTCTTCTGCCGGGGCCCAGCTGGGTCTCCCCGACCTAGTTCTATGAAATTGACCTGGTCTCTCATCCCAGTCGCATAGTTCTCTATTTTTACCACTTTCTATGTGTGTCTTGCTCTTTGTGTCCAACTATTTGTTTAACTTTCTATTTGTCTCTCTGCCCACTTAACCCTGCTCCAATCATATTTTCACCCTATATGTGTATGTCCCTTATTTCTGAGCTTGGGCTTTGGCACCCAGGCACACTAAAGCATTACAATCAGCTATTCCAACCATAAACTCTGAATAATGATGTACATTTAAGTCACTTGTTTCAAATGTGATTCTGTCAGCCTACTGCAGTCACCTCTCAAAGACACCCATCAATCACATACAGATATTGCCCTGTTTTGGACCAATATTGTGATGTTTAAAAGTTGACAGGCTTTGAAGAAAAGCACAGTCAGAAAGACAAGGCATACAAAATCAAAGAACTGTGATCTATGGCTAAACTAGGTTGCTTAACGAAAAAATTCACTTATAAACTCTCAGATTCCCCATTGAAACCTGCAGAGGAGCACATGGTGGCTGCATAGAGGAAACACTGAGCAGATAGGTGTTATAATTTATAGCACATATAAACAATATCGGGCGAGAGCTCACCTGGACAGACAGCAAAGCATCCAGTGGAGAAACAATTTGCGGCAGTGAAAGATCCCCCAGACAGCCCTGCCACTCCTCGCCTGGGAAATGAAAACCAGAGAGAGAGAGAGGGCACAGCTCTCAGGGAAAGCCTCCGGGGAAAAAAAACCTGTGTTGCGGCAGGATAGCAGGGACTTCAGAGCCAGGTCTTGTGGAAGGCTGAAGTCGGCTGGATGATGAATTATGTGCAGTCGGAATTCTTCTCTAAGAATGGATAGCACAGAAACGTAAGTTTAGCCTTCAATAGTAAGAACAAAGATAGGAAACCAATTGTAGCCAGACCTCACCTAATGTTTGACTAATGACCTTGATGAATATAAGGAGGGGACTTCAATACCCATAAACAATAGCGTACTTTGCATGGAACTTCTGGGAAGGAGAAAGGAGTCCTAAAGATGAGAGAAGGTGTTCAGTTCTAGATAAACTGCACAGGCATGGAAGTAGAAGAAGGTTAACTACCTAATGAAAGAACGGTGAGGGCTTGTTTTCCAAAAGAAGTCGGGCGAATAAGAGATGGAGAGAAGTCTCCAAGCCTAATGGCGGCGGAAGAAGTTAGCCGCTGTGGAATCCTGAATAGGCGAACAATAATAAAAGAAAGGTTGGAGAGGGGGAAAGCACATGAAAGGGAAAACAACAGTAGAATCCTACATGCGAAATTACAGAGCGCCGATTCTAGCAGTAGCGACGGATCGGACAACAATTCTTTGGTCTGTATATGGGATCACGTGAGTAGCCGGCAACGTCACTGTAAGACGTGAAAAGACTGTTCCTCTGCAATTTGCGTAATCAACAAGTCCGCCGGCCATATTGGATGTATTCCTTAGCATAGCCCCACATAGTCATCGGCTATGCCAAAGAGACCAACGTCTGAAAGATGTAACACTAGGTGTTTCAAACCTGATTATTTTAAGCAGAGCTTCAGACCTGATCATCCTAAAGAGTTGCCCTGCACTTCAGACCTGATCACCCTAAAGAGGTGCACTGCAAAGTTTCAGATGGGAAACTTGGCTTCAGACCTGATCATCCTAAAGAGTTGCCCTGCAGGGTTTCAGATGGGTAACTTGGCTTCAGACCTGACCATCCTAAAGAGTTGCCTTGCAGTTTCAGATGGGTAACTTGGCTTCAGACCTGATCATCCTAAAGAGTTGCCCTGCACATCAGACCTGACCATCCTAAAGAGTTGCCCTGCAGAGTTTCAGGTGGGTAACTTGCTTTCAGACCAGGTCATCCTAAAGTGTTGCCCTGCACATCAGACCTGATCATCCTAAAGAGTGCCCTGCACATCAGACCTGATCATCCTAAAGAGTTGCACTGCAGAGTTTCAGATGGGTAACTTGGCTTCAGAGCTGATCATCCTAAAGAGTTGCCCTGCAGAGTTTCACATGGGAAACTTGGCTTCAGACCTGATCATCTTAAAGAGTTGTACTGCAGAGTTTCAGATGGGTAACTTGGCTTCAGAGCTGATCATCCTAAAGAGTTGCCTTGCACATCAGACCTGATCATCCTAAAGAGTTGCACTGCAGAGTTTCAGATGGGAAACTTGGCTTCAGACTTGATCATATTAAAGAGTTGCCCTGCAGAGTTTCAGATGGGTAACTTAGCTTCAAAGCTGATCATCCTAAAGAGTTGCCCTGCAGAGTTTCAGATGGGTAACTTGGCTTCAGACCTGATCATCCTTAAGAGTTGCCCTGCACTTCAGACCTGATCATCCTAAAGAGATGCCCTGCAGAGTTTCAGATGGGTATCTTGGCTTCAGACCTGATCATCCTAAAGAGTTGCCCTGCAGAGTTTCAGATGGGTAACTTGGCTTCAGACCTGATCATCCTAAAGAATTGCGCTGCAGAGATTCAGAAGGCTAACTTCTTTCAGATGGGTAACTTGGCTTGGTTCCTGTAAGTACATCTGTAGATTTTACTGACAGCAACATGCCGCACCTTGGTTTGAAGAGGGGCATTTTCTTCCCTATGCTAATTGGAGAGAGAGGACAACTCTCCCTAACACTGGCGTGTTAGCAATCCCCCATGCAATTGTGATTGCTTGGACCACTAAGTACAAATGCATGGAAAGTGAGGCAACCCTGAGTTTTACTGCACTCTTTGCACTTGGTAGTGCAAACAAAATAACCTCCTGCCGCGTGTTAGCATGGCATGAGGCATTTCCATTAACTCCTATAGAATCCGCCAGCTTGTACCAGTTGCTAAAAGCTGGAGGGGTCCATAGGAATCTAATGCATATCTGCAATTATCAGAATCCGATGCTGACATATATGCATTTGTTTTTGAAAAATTGAGCAAATGGGGTGCTGGGATCGTACGGTTTGTGCTGGTACCCAGCTGAGCCAGTCAAAGGGCCTCATTACACGGTAGGCGGTAAGGGTTAACGGTCACCGGTAATGGTACCGGTGACCGTTAACCCTTACCGCCTTACTACGAGGTCCCTTTGCGGGTTGGCACTTTAACGCCTGCTTTTAGCAGGCGTTAAAAAACGAACCCGCAAAGGGACCTCGGAGCTAATTACGGTACCGCAATTAGCGGTACCGTAATTAGCTCCTTTCCCATTCCCATTATACCCTATGGGGGCAAAAATGGGAATGGGGAAGAGCCTTGGTGAATGGGGAATTACCGGCCCCGCTCACCTTGGAGTAGGGCGGTAATTCCACAATCCACCAAGGCGGACCCGGTACGGTACCGGCGGCAACCATGGCGCTAATAGCGCCATGGTTACCGCCTACCGTGTAATGAGGCCCAAAGTCTTGAAAATCCCTGAGGTAAAAAGCATGCATAAATCTTGTGCACATGTTTTTACCCTAAATCTGGCCCATTTTAGGGAACATTCTTTTCCTCAGACTTCCAATTTTTGCAGGTAAGGCACAGTGAGAATAGATGATTTTCCCAGGATCACACACTTTGCTTAAGTGACGAAATCAGGATTTTAAGCCTAGTTGGTGATTTAAGTAGTTGGCTACATTTCTTATCATCTATATGCAATATATTTGTTAAGTTTTAAGTTTGAAAAGTCTAAATAATAGTTGTAAAACCATGCATTTAAAAATAAATAAAAACTAACCTGACATTATATAAATCATTTTTGAAGTCGAGATAAAATAGGATTATAGCTTCATTTTACCCATCCTGACTAAAGCACAGTAAAAGCCCACAAAAGCGTGTAAGATTATAAAACTGTTTTCACAGTGAAAGAAAATGGGGTTTATTCTGTATTGTCAGTGAAAGAAAATGCAACTCAATGTAATGTCATCTGCTGGAGACTTCAACTGACACAGCATGCAACATTATGCTCACCTCCCATTTATTATCCCGCCACCCACCACACCCCTGTTCACACCTTTTATTGGACAATAGCCCTCAACCAGGGACACCCTTAGTCTGGGTTAACAGCCTCCAAGGTCCTTGTTTGGTCTGGAAAAGATCCAGGGCTACACTAATGTCGGAACTGTCGAGACTCAATACTAGCTTTTTGCTTGTAGCCCCTGAGCTTTTATCCAGGCTACAACCAAAAGACCTGGGGCTATAGCCTATAGCTTCCTCATCCGCCCCAACCCCCCATTTCCCCAGCGAAGGCTCTACACAAAAGGACACTTCAGGGCGAACAGATGTTATTTCCTGCGCTTTGACGTTTCACAGGACAAAGTGTAACCCCAAAGGTGGGGGGGGGTTTGGACGGCTGATGTGTATGGGACGTTAAGCAATGCTATTGAGGATCGTTGCTTTCTTCAAACTACTTTACTGAGTATCATTACTCTATTCAAGCTTGAAGAAGTCCTGTCCTCCAATGCATGCAAACATAATAAGTGTAAGTACTTAGGGCCGGTAAGAGCAGGGCCATTTAAAGAACTGCAGCCAGTGTGAAATACTGTCACAGTGGGAGCGAATCAGCTTCCTTGGCCTTTCTCACGCGCCAAATCTCCCCAAGTTAATAGGTCAATATTTCAAATGTGGTCATTTAATTCCTGTGGAAAGACTGGAAAGAGAATAAATCAAGATTTTGAAGAAATGTAAAATGTTACCAAAACTCAGTGAAGGGCGTCAGATCCGGAATTAATCTCACACTGTTCTACGTCAGGCAGGTTTAAATCATCTTTCTTCCATGACTTGATTGGAACATTAAACCGAGGCTGGTTTAGTTGCTTTGCCGACTCCCTGAAGAGAGCCGGTGCACCGTTGCTGAAGGGCATCACCTATAGACAACTCCCCCACAAAATCGCTCCCCCTTAAACCCTACTTCAAGTCTCGCCACTTGCAACTTCCCTGCATTCTGCGCAAACTCTGCCTTGTCCTCCTCCCCTTCCTTTGTCCCTAGCATCTATTCCATTTTTACCTGATCCTACTCCATAATGGCCGCCTCTTCGTGACACCGTCCTTCTCCCACTTCCTGCTCAACACATCTTTTCAAGAACCTGTCTTCATTAAGTCCTTGCTCATGCCCAGGTCCGGACTTAGCGGCAGCAGCGCCCTGGGCGAATTGGCGCCCCCACTACCCATCCACCCCTAGTCAACAGGGGTAGTGGCAGGGGACGGGGGCAGGAGTGCCACATTTTCTTTCTAACTCCCCGCTCCGGCGCCTGGCAGTGAGTTCATCACTAGAATAGGACGCTCATGCTAATGCTTGAGCGTCCTATTCCAAAGTAAACAGCCTCGCTTCCACATAGGAGCGGGGAGGTAATCATCTGAATAGGCTGCTGATGCGTTCGCAACAGCACCCTATTGTTATTAAATGCGCCCGCTGCGACGGGCCCATGTAATAACAAAAGCGTGCCTGCGCGCCTTCTCCCACTACGCCAGCTTGGGGAGCCCTTGAAAGACTCCTCTGAGCTGCCGTGGCAGGGGGCATTAGGGCAGTCGCTCGGCCCCCCCTGCCCTAATGCCAGCCCTGCTCGTGCCTCAGGTCAGGGCAGTGGACAAGGAACATGTTGGAAATTGCACGCAAGCAATTACAGAGATTTCTTTGAATAAATAAATCAATTTCAGTGTTTTGGGGAACGTTAAAATGTATTTCCCAATTTAGGAACGCTGATTGGATTGTGAAGATTTATGCATATGCACTTTGTCGTTCTTAGACAGGGGCAGGGTAGAAAGCTTGCTAGTCCTGTCCAACCGAACCTGCTCAAATCTGCATCAGAATATAAACTGGGCTCTACTTAACTGCGGGTAGTTTGGACGTGCCTGGGACCACCATCAGCAGCCAGAGGAGTGGGTGTCTTTTTGGTATTTTCTATATCTTTTGCCCCTATTATATATCTATATTTATTGTTAACCTTCCTGAGCCCTATGCATCTCCTATCATTTCAGGCCCTTATGTAGTGTGTTCATCTTTGCACACTATTCACCTTCTAAATGCTTTCCAGCCCATCAGATAGCACAGTGAGCTAAGTACTCACCCCTGATATCTGTGCGCAGCCTGCTGTGGCAGATTCGAATCCCGGAAGGGTCAGCTCAGCCTTTCATCCTTCTGAGTTCGATACATTGAGTAGCACTCTGTGGGATAATGTCTTCTGTTATTTCAGCGCTCTGAGACCTATGGGTGTGTAGCGCTATATAAGAAATACATCAGTATTATATATGAAAAACATAGACTCCCAACAAGATAGCTGTTGAAATCTCCCACTTCAATCTAGAATCCACCCTCAGCCCACCCATTCCCTTCTTGGCACCAGGTCCACCAAGCGCCGGAGTGTGCAATGTTCATGAAAACTCACTCATTTCCCTAGTAGCTGAATGTATACACTCTTAGCGTGCTATTGTGCAGTCGTTTGCCAAGTCCTTGTGGGTGCTAGTGTCATGTATTTGACGCACAGTCGCACTTGAACAATGCAAATGACTTAGCCCTATATAATTGTTTTACCTCGAAGAGGACAAGGACTGGCTGATGACAGTTTCAATACCTGCAGCAGAAAAGGCAGTGTAAAGTTGGTGGCACGTATCAAGAGGTGTATGAAATTGCACTGCCCCACAGATGCGGAACTCACGTTAGCAGCCTCCCAGAATCTCCAAGTGCCTAGAACCCGATATGAAGCAACAAGGAAGGTAGAGATACCATAGGATAGGTAGCGACTATTTACCAGAGATCTGCACATATAGGTAGGGACTATTTACCAGAGATCTGTACATATTCATCCATAGACCAAGACTAGAAGAGGGCAACCGTTTGCATGAGTGCTGCCTTGAGTGAGTCAAGAAACACATCTGTGTGATATGCGATATAATGATGGTGTGTGGGGAAGTCACTGTTACAATGCTAGGGGGAGGGAACCATTGCCATGCTCTGTGATGCTGGCCTGGAGGTGGTATACAGGGGAACTCCCAAGGTCTATGTCAAATCCCTCAGCCTGGCAGACCCAGAGCCCTGAGGTATCCCCAGCAGTTTGAAAGGAGAGAGGTTGACAGCTCAGAATTTGCCACTTGCGAGCCTGTGGGTATGAGCCTCCCAGAGCAACCTGATAACATTAATAGGTATCTGTATCTAAGGTTCCTGAAAGGCAAATGCCTGAGCACCACTGCTGGGGGATACCCCAAGTTAGCGCCATGTAGAGAGAGGTGGCCTGCGGTGCCATTCAGAAGACGGGTGGCCATGGAGGACAGGGAGCCTGACTCTGAGATGTCAGACTGTCACTTCCGTTCCCTTGCTACTTGGAGCTATGACATGCTCGACAGATCAAGCATCAACACAAGGGGACGTTCTAGTTTTTCCCGGCTTTTGGTAACAGTGGGCATCATTACGAATGTGGCGGTAAGGCAACAACGGCACCGGTAGTGCTACCGGTGCCGTTGTTACCATACCGCCACATTACAAGTTCTGCTTGCGGGTGCTGCTCTGCACGCCTGGTCAGACCAGGCGTTCAGAGCGGCACCCGTGAGCAGAACTCGTGATTGTGCCGGCACCGTTATAAACGGTGCTGGTGCAACCATGCTCCCCACACCTATTCTGCCCTATGGGGCAGAAAGGGGATCGGGAGCCCGGTCATACCGGCACCTGCGAATGGGCAATTACCGGCCCATTGAACTCGTAATGGGCCGGTAATGGCCCATTTGCGGGTGCCGGTAGCGAGTTTGGTGGTAGCCGTGCCCTTATTAAGGATTCAGATACAGATCTTACTCAAACATCAATAATCAGACAGAGGTTTGGCATAATCACGGCTGTTTTAATAACATTTGTTAAAACAGGGAGTACAACAGGCATCAACGAATGCCACACAGCACCATCTCAATACATTTCATAAAAAATTATACTTTTATAACAAAATCTTGTCATACATGACATCATACTACGTATATAAGGGGGGGTATTGTGATTGGATCTCTAAGATCAGGTGGACAACTAAACCCACCGCAAGTGGAAGTCATCTTCAGTGTTAGACTAATACAAAATGTTCTATTGTCTTCTCAAACTATAGGGCCCTTTGCTACATGGCCCTCTATAATTGGTTGGCACGTTTGTACCCTTCTGGAATATTCCACTTGCTAGCAGTACGCAAGCTTGTACCCCAGGTGCTGGGGGGTAGTCCTGGTCATACCTCCGCACCAAATTAGCCCAACATCCATCATTACTCCTGCGGTCTGCCCTTCAATTACTTCGTTTGGACTTGGCCTTGTGAAGGTTCACTGTGCCTGAGAATAAAAGGGAATAAAGGCATGGCCTTATCTTCTGGTCTCGGTGTAGCTCACCCCAAAGTCTATTTTCATCTGACCACGTGGATAGAGACCACGTTTTGAGCTCCTTGCTCAAAAAACCTGCTGTTCCTAGTGTTTTTCCATTACACCTCAAACAGGAGCTCAGCTCGCTTCTCATGTTCATTGTATCTTCTCGAGTAGATAACCAGGCTCTTTGCAGCCCTGACTCTTGACACTCGGCCAGGCATGCCTTCTTGAATCTTCCCTCACCATTAGCTGTTCTATTCTTCTGCGCCACACTTCCAGCCCTTTCATTCATGTGGTCCAAGTTTGCTAAAATTGCGTTGTGCAATATCCAGATTCTACACATTCCTATATTACATGGCCAGCTATAGCGGCCATGTAGTTATGGCTAAGTTGCTAAACCCATAGGAAGAGCACTTTTTGGGTGGAATATAACTTCGCTCCCCGTGAACGAATCCTCACTAAAAAGTATGATTTTTTTTGCAAACGTTTGGTGAGGTTTGGTCCACGGGTGGCAAAGTTATAGGGGGGGGTCCCAAAAATTCTTTTTTTCCCATAGACTGAATGGAGAAAAAATTTCTGTCGCGCCTACAGCCCAAACTGCTGGACAGATTTTCACCAAATTTGCGGCATGAACGGCGCCTTGGTCCCAAAAGTTTTTTTTAAAACAACCAAAAAGTGGGTCTCAAAAAATTAGTGATATCTCCGCGGACAGGACACTGATTGGATAATCGGCTTGCGTCATGTCCACGGACACGCAACGTGTTCTCTGATTGGCTGGGATGAGACGTTAGGTGCGTCACATTGTTTCGATGCACCCACCATGTTGGATCTGCGGACATCTGTGGACAGCGCGGCATGGAAGTGAGCATAAATCCAATTTTGGGGCGTGTCTTGGTGTTTATGAGTGCTTGGAGAGGGTGGGGGAGTAAGAGATGGTTCAAATGCTGTATTTGTTTAGGTGGGAGAAGGCCGTGATGTGTTTGCGGTGTCCGCGGTCACCGCGGTTGTCCGCGGACATACTAAACACTGGGCGCACTTCTGGCTATTTTTAGTTTAGTATGATGTTGGTTTTGGGTCGTTAGAAGAGCATTGGTTGAAGAGGGTATGTATTGAAGAGTTTGTGCCTTGGTTGTCATTATTTTTTAGAATGTTAATTGAGGTGGATAGGTTTTGAGGTGGATGTATTATGTTTTTGGGTTGTTGTCATTTGGTAGTTGTTTGTTTCTATGGGTGTGTTATGCTGCAGTGGTTGTGACCACGGCCTAGAGTCTTGGGTGCAATGCAAGCATAACACACCCATGTTACCAAAGATTTTGACTGTAGTGTGTGGGCTGCTTAGGGGATATGTTTTCAAAAATGTGTGTACTAATTGGTAGTAGTGTAATAGTTTTTATAGGATAGTGAGATGATGTGTGTTAGTTTGTTTTGGATTGTGTTCAGAATGTTGGTATTGAAGATTCTAGGCATTTTGGGTTGTATTTATTGGTGAGGTGTTCGTTTGCATGGCTGTGTTATGTTGCAGTGTTTGTGAGTTTCATTATTATATACTTACGGGTTCCTTTGTTGAGGCTGTATGAAGAGTTTTGGCCAGGCCATGCAGTCAAGATTCTAGTGTTTGGCAACAAGCTCTGCAGAATAAGATACCCATGGAAGCAAACATTTTGAATTGTGGTTTATGGTCAGGTGTTTGCTTGAATGGGTGTGTTGTGCTGTGGTGAGTCCAATCATTATATACTTACTGTTTGACTTTTTGTGGTTTTATGCAGTTTTTCATGACAGGGGTAGTTGGAGCAGACATTTTCTTTCAATCACTGTGATAAAAAAATCACATGTTAGTGTAGGTAGTTTATAATGAGTATTGCATTGCATAGTAGACATTTCTGTATTTTGTCGACCCTCATAGTTAGTACTTTAGAAGTACTATAGTTCAAACCAGTGTACTGTGCAATTTGCTCAGTTCCTGTGTTTGTTGATTAAATCATCGGGTCTGTGGGAAAGAAATCCATGTTGGGTTAAAAAAAAAACTTTCTACGTTGTGGTACAATATATTTCTTTCATTGAGTTCAGTAGGAGGAATTGAATATGTGTATGGTTTTTGATTTGGAAGTGGTGGTAGTGAAGTGGGAGAATGGAACAAAAGAGTCCCACCAATCCCCTCATGCCCCTGGCCTAGAGGATCGCGGCCCAGACACCCGCCACGAGAGGAGTTTGCCTATCTACCGGACGACCAAATACCCTGGTACAGAAACATACGGATGTGCCCACCAGCCTGCCCTGCCCAAGCCGACACCTGCGGCATGGATGAACTCGACTGAACCATTCAACAGTAAATAAACACATCGTTAGAGATGCCATGACGACCTAGCCAATGGTCAGAACACCCGTGCAAACATGCACACTGGACACTCCAACACCATTCCACACGAAGAACATATTCAATGCTATGACGTAGGTGACGGACACACCCACTGACGCGCATCTTTATTATTTTTCACATAGATTTTTCAAAATGCAGAAACGCAAGACGCACAACGAACTCATCCAAAATGCTTGCTGACGCTTCTCCTAACCCATGCATTGCAATGAGAAATATAACGAAGACATGATACTGGGGATAAAGCAATATGGTACCGTAACTTAAAGTGCCGTGCATCAAACATCCCCACCTATGCACCAGGCCAAAGTAGGCCGCAAGCAAGAGCCTCCACGAACATTGAACGAGCAAGAGTACAATTGCTGACCCTGCAGAATGAGCCCGGCGAGAACGGACAGCCAAGGGAACAATGTTGCAAACTTGCATGCCTCATGCCGAAGCCAAGGTCACACCTGCAAACTAAGCCAGACACACAGTGGAAAATGCAATATTAAATGTGCAGAATTCTGCCTCAACCACGGTCTCTCCTCACGTGACCAAACCGAACCTGACAGGGTGCCAGACCCAGGAGGGAGGAGGCGCCTGGGTCCCACGTTTTGAGACACAGGCAGCAACAATGAAGCGACTCAATGGACATCTGCGGCGGTGGGAGTAGTCTGCCCTCAAGCATATGAACAAATCCACGCATTGTCTGCACAAACACATAGTTACATATTGTTGCAAATGACAGGTGCACCGCGAGCTGGGAACAACGATGGTCCCAGACTGTTGGGCTCGCGAGTGGACCAATCAGAACATGGGGCACTTATCACTGACGATATTAACATTAGCCAATCATCAGGGGTCTTCATGTAACAATTTTCATGTATCTAATAGAAGGGACAACCCAAGTATACCACCTGACTGACCCTTAACCACTAACAGCATTCTCTATACGTATGCTATACTAACCCTACCACTCAAGGAACCAATCCAGAGTGACGATAGGTTTTTTGCTAACTTTCCCAGGTGACGCAAGTAGCGCGCCATACTGAGGTAAAAAGGGCCTGCGAGCCCCACGAATTTCGAGAGAGAGTCAGGACGGACGCGTACGATCCTTGACCCATCCCTGCCGTTGTTTAATAAACAGCAGAACCACATTGCTTCTTGCGTGTGCCTCATACTCATTTTTGGGATACGCGGGAGGAGTTGGGGCCTCCCTGCCCGGGGGACCGCGGACGGCCCAGCCGACCCCAGGAGAATTTCCCCCCGACAAGTTGGAGGCACTGCTGAGATCTGTTTAAGATCTGCTTTTATTTTATTTTTCCGAGTGCTCTCGTTGCGAGGAGGCCCGGCGGCACGGCCCCCTCTGCCGCTGCCCCCTTTTTGAGGACTACAGGACCATCGCGGAACTGCGAGAAGACCGGACAGCGCAATCCGGATATTGGCCTTCGGGAGCCGGTTGAGAAGTATCCCGCCCGCGGTTGGCGAATGTTCAGATGTGGTCCAGACGAGGGGAGGTGGCGAGCCGCTTGGAGGGGTGCACGCAGTCGAGCGGCCCCGCATCAAGAGAACTTGGTGAGTATGCCACGGCCAACAAGCAATGTGAAATTGTAAGGGAGGGGGAGGGAATAGAATACGGGAGGTGGGAGGTGTTACATAGGTGCGCGGCAAAGGTTTGATAAATTAGTGTTGACGGTGAAGTGAATGGTAGCTGGACAAGTGCGAGAGCAGTCCGCTACGTTACGGAAGAGGAGAGGGCGGAGCACGAAAACATCACGTGCGGCCGCTCGTAGACACTGATTGGCCTAAGTCGCGACCACCTGTAAGGGTGTGTGTATGTGAGGTTTCCTACGATTTGGTGATTATTGATCAATGAGTAGATGAGGATCCCTATTGATCGAGCAGAAAACTCGATAGATAGATGACGTTTCCCTGTAGGCGGTAGCTAGCTGGTTGCCTAATACGGAAGATAATTGGCTGGTTAAGCCCTCCTGTCGAGGGGCGTATCACACGCGAGGCGACGCAGCGTGCGCAGTCTGATTATATTGTTGATTTCCTTGTTCCAGGCATGACAAGAGGACAGCTGTGGGGTTAACGGGGTAGATTGCAAGCGTATTTCGTACTTTTAAAAACATTTAAAGAACTTACCAGTAGTTTTGGAAGAGATTGGTGACGTCACCAGTTTGGCTTTCATAGGATATCTCGAACACAAGGCATTTTTCGGAGAGTGGTGGGGAAGAGAATAACGGTAAGGGAGTGGAGACGGAGATAAACGGTAACGAGTAGATCGGGGCAAGGTGAAAAGGGGGACGTGGCCGCGCACGGAGAACGCTGGCCAGGACGAGTGAAGAAAGAGGAGGAGGGGTAAAACAAAGTGGGACGGCTGTATAAGAACGTCACACAGGGCACGCAGCCGCAGGGGATCGCAAGTCCCCAAAATTACGGGGCCAGGTAAGGATCTAAGATTATATAGCGTACACTGTTAGCAAGATAACCGCTACCAAATAGGGGTAGGATAACAAGTGAAGTGCTACTATGTCATACGGGACAGGATCGGGAGGGTGGGGGAACACCCTCACTACCCCGCTACAGCATATATGTAAAACACTGTCACCCTATAGGGAGAAACTGATCAAATACAGTATAGAATGGACACAGGGGACGGACAACAAAATGAAAACACCATGGCCGCCTTATGGCAGTTTCGATCCATATACCCAACATTCACTATTAACCCATCTGCATAACACATACAAGGGGAAGAAGTTGACACACCACGTGGAGGTGTTTAACTTATGGAGGATGTTTCAAGGGTCCCGACCAGGGCCAAACGGAATGTTCACTATGGGGGAAACAACGGAAGAGAAGAAGATTAAGGAGGAAGAAGAGAATGGGGAAAAAGAGAGTGAAGGCACACACAACACGGGGAACGGACAAGAGGGAGGAGAAAAGAGTAACAACCTAAACGAAAAGGAAATAAAAAAGGAACAGAGCGACGATATGCCCCTAGCGAAGGCAGTGAAAAAGGAGGAAGGGGGTTATATCCTTTAACAGAACTACGAGAAATAGTAAGAGAACAATTAAGGGCGGCTGAGGGCTACTCGAACCCGGCATACAGCCCGCCACCGTATACAGCTACAGGTGGCCACACGGGAGGAGAGCAGACTAGTACGACGGGATCAGCTCGTATGAAGATGCCCGCAGGGGAGGACTGGCGAAGAACAGATCGCGGCAATAGGACATGATGAGTGGGTAGTCACGCAGGTATTATTAAAATTACGAGGTTCATTAACAGGAGAAGAGAAGGAAGTAGTAAGGAAAATGGACGAGGATAATACCAGAAAGAGTGAAATGAAAGGGGAAGAGGGGAAAAGAAAGGAGGAAGAGCTGTTAAGACAAAAGGAAGAGATTTTGGAGGAACGATTAGCAGAATTAAGGGATGAGCAGAATGCACTGATCAAGCAGCTTGAGAGAGAGGAAAGAGAGAGAGCACGGGAAAGGAAAGAAAGTAAGAAGGAGTTGGAAACAATGAGGGAACGAACTGAGGAGCAAAAGAGAGAAGCCAAAAGGGTAAAGGCAGTAGCAGAAAGGGTATCCAGAGCAGCACTGCGTGACAAGAAAAGAGAGGAAGAAGAGAAAGAAAAAGAAATGGAAATATGGAAGAGGAGATTACTATCAGAAACGACAAAGAAATACGAAGAAGGGAGGATGATAGAGAGTATATTAGAGCGGGAAAGAGCGAGATGGGAAAGGAAGAGAGAAGAAGAAAGGATATTGGACAAGATGAGTAGTGAAGTAATGGAGGAATTAATAAAGAAAAGAGAGGAAATTGGTAGAGAAATAGCGGAGAAAAAAGACGGGGAAAGAGAAGATAGGAGAGGGGAGAGTGAAGTAAGGAGGTATGTACGCAGAGACACAGAAGTAGCAACAACATCAGCACAAAGGGGAGCAATTGGTAAAGAAGAAACGGGAGGAACGGATCTAATAGACTAAAAAACAGTAACGATCAGGGGTAAAAAGACAGATTGGGGGTTGTCACTCCTGGATGACTTTTGTATTGAGGAAGAAGAAGGAATGGAGAAGGAAGGAAGAAATAGTGAAAGGGAAAGCCTAGATAAATTTTACATCACTCAGACAAATAGAGAATCACCATGGGCCTGCAGGAGAAAGGAAGAACTGGAGGGAAGTGAGGGGGAAGAGCAAGGAATGGCGGGAATGCATACACGTGCAGCTACACCCTCATCATCCCGTCCAACATGCTCCACCACCCCACACTCATCCCGTGCAACATGCCCACCTACACCCGCACCCGCCCCTCACAAACTCACACCATATGCAGGCAGGCTTAGAGATCTCCCTGGACGCAGGCAGGTAGAACGAATACACACGCCCACATCAAATAAAGGAAATGATAAAAGAAGGGGAAGAGATGGAGGAGAAACAGCTACGAGCAGGGGAAACATGGACACAATTGACGATGTAGACAACACGGAAGAAGAGGAGGGGTACACGGATTCGACTTTGGGGAACCCAGGGGGTCAAACAGGACACAACTTAATGCCACTTCTGGAGAGGGGAGGGGTTAGACCACAATACGTCCCTTGGAAGCATGCAGACAAGGAAAATATAAAGTGCAGGCTCCCATCATTAAGTGGAGGTGCGGCAAAATGGATATATGAAATGGAAAAACACACCGCAGGACAGAAACTGGCAGTGGGGGATCTAAAGGGCCTTCTAATATCAATATTGGGGGATGCAGCAGATGACATCTGGAAGAGAGCAGGCTTCCCCGGGGTCACAATAACAAACACATCACACGATGGGGCACCATTCGCAAACTGCAGACATGCATTATGGCAAGCGCTGAGGGTACAGTACCCAGACACATCAGACATAGGAGCAATTACATCACGCAAGATGCGTGAGAACGAAGATCCTGTTGATTATATCCAGGAAATTCAAGAGAAGTGGCGTATGGAAACTAGAGAACAATGGGCCAAAACACCAGCAATATTCTATCATATACTAATACAAGGGCTCCCAGAAGCAGTTCAGAAACAACTGAAGAAGGTAGTGGGGATGGAAGCAAAAGCATGGCCAGAAATACAACTGACGATAGTACATCATTGTAGGACATGGCAAGAAAAGATGAAACAAAAGGAAGAGGATAGAAAAGCGGAAGAGGCTAAATTGGTACAGAAAAAACTTACTAAGTACACGATGGAAGGTGCACTAATAACTACACCTACAACAATGACTCAAAACCCCACACAAGTAGTGGCTGCACAAGATCCCTCCCAAATACAATCATCACAGATTGTAGCACAACAGCTGCCACCACCCCAACCATACACGACAAACATGGGAGGAGGATACTCAACACCAGGAGCTGGATATTATAATTATAAAAGGGGAAGGGGAGGAATGATGAGGGGGAGGGGATACGGCTATAACACACAACAGCAAGGGGGAGGATTAAGAAATTTCTACCCCACCGGGCAACCAGTATACCAGGACAATTCAGGGAGCTTTCCATGGCAGAACAGGGAACCACCGGTATATTGGATTTGTGGATTACTAGGGCACATGTCACGCACATGTAGAATGAGACCCGGCACACCATCATGGGGAGAACAGGGACAACAAGGGCCTACAAGGGAACAGCAGGGCATCCAGCAACAGCAGGCACTGCAACCGGGAAATGTGCAGCAACAACTAGTAACACAACAACAGCCACAGACATATTCACTACCACAACAACAGGTAGCGATAACACAACAACCTCAAGTGCAGCAAGTACAGCAACCTGCCCAAATTCAAGACCATAAAATAACCTCTACCAATACACAACTACAGGAAACACAACTGGGAAGGGTGACGGTCCTGGGACACAACCCTTACAGAGGAAGTGGTCAATCATTATACCCTCAATAGGACATCCCACAGACGACCTTGGTGTGTCCCATCCTGTCGGTAACACCTAATAGTGCGGAGGAACCATGCATAGAGGTAACGATAGGTGACAAAAAATTATCATTCCTTGTTGACACCGGGGCGACCCGGTCTTGCATAAGGGAAGGTAAATTTAAGATGTCAGGTGAGGCCATGAACACCCAAGGATTCTCTGGGGCTAGGGGGTTGGTTCCCTTTACTGATAGCATTCCCTTATCAATAGGGGATTATAACATGTCCGTCCCGCTTTTATATTCTAGGGACTCACCAGTAAACATACTCGGGAGAGACATAATGAGCAGGTTGAATATGACGATCTCCTTTACGGAGGACGGCATAATTTGCTCCACTCCTGGAATAAACATGCTCACTGCACGACAAATTATGCAAGCATACGGTGGACAGACAGTGATTAGGGCTGAGCCAGTAGATGGCGAACTGTTCCAGTACGGAACAGACACGGCATTCGCATGGATGCCAGGAATAGAAGGAAAGATCTGGAGGAGGCCAACAGCCTATTTGTTTAGACCAGAAACACCAGCCAATGAACCAGAAGGAAAGGTGATTTCAGTGAGCATGGAGAGCATTATAGCAACTGCTGATTATATCGCAGTACATGCCCAAGACAGGGAAGGAAGAGCATGGAGGGCAGTGATAGCCCTAGCTGAGGGATGCAGGCTCACCCAGGTGTCAGACGAGGAGCTCTTTTCAGAAGAAAAGGAAGAAGGTGAAATGGTATTTATGATGTGTGTAGAAATATGGCTAAGAGTGACATACAAACAAGTGGCACAGAAAATTGCAATGGCACTTGAAACACCCACATCCACCCCAGTTCCCTTCTTTGAGGAGGATATGGCAAAAGTCCCAACATCATTATGGACTACTAGTCCCTATGACGTGGGGTGCATAAAGAGTATAGGGGGAGTAAGAATAACATTGAAAAAAGGTGCAATACTCCCTAGAGTGAAGCAATACCCACTATCAAAAGAGGCAGATGAGGGCATATATGAAACAATAACGGCCCTTATAAATAATGGCATTTTGGTACCATCAGAATCACCATGTAACACAGCCGTATATCCAGTGCGCAAAGCTAAAGGAGGGTCTTGGCGTTTCATCCAGGACCTCAGGCCCTTGAACAACATAGTGGAAGCAGAATACCCCATAGCGGCAAACCCGACCACAATATTGTGTGGCATTCCAGCAGAGGCCTCACGATTTACAGTAATTGACCTCAAAAACGCCTTTTTCTCAATACCCCTGCATCCAGACTCACAAGATCTAACAAGCTTCACGTACAGAAACACAAAATGGAAACACTCCAGATAGCCACAAGGGTACTGCGAGCCACCCTCAATTTTCAACAGAGTAATACAGATGGACTTGGGAAACATTGAATTGGAAAGCACAGTGTTGCAGTATGTTGACGATATAATAATTTGCAGCACAAGCGAAAAAAAATGCAGAGAGGACTCATTGAAGATGCTGACAAAATTGGCTGAAAAGGGTTACAAGGTAGACAAAGAAAAGTTACAGTACTGTCAGGAACAGGTACTATACATTGGTCAGCTCATATCCCAATACGGAAGAAAGATTGCACCACAAAGAGCACAGGCCATATCAAAAAACGCCGTTGCCACAAACAGTGAGGGAACTACAGTAGTTCCTGGGACTATGCAACTACTGTAGAGCATGGGTATTTGATTACAGCTCATACATAGGACCCCTACTTGAGGCATTAAGAGAAGCTAACAAAGGGGAGAAAAAATTGGGGTGGACAATGGAAATGAAAGAGGCCTTTGATGAACTGAAAGATGCAATATCAACTGCTCCGGTACTGGCCACCCCAGATTATGAACGACAATTCTTTATATTTTCACATTGCGACTCAGCAGTAATGAAAGCAGTGTTGGCTCACAAAACAAGCATGGGTTACAAACCAGTAGCATTTTACAGCGGTCACTTGGATCCTGTAATGTTAGGACATTTCCCTTGCGAACAAAGTCTCGCTGCAGCTGCCTTCGCGGTAGAGAAAGCATCATCAATTACAAAGGGGTGCCCAACCACACTATTTGTGGAACATGCACTATTTGCAATATTGAACAAGCCTAAGTCCACACTAACCACACAGAGGGCGTCAGGTTATGAGATCATCTTATCTAGACCAGAATTATCAATTGTTAGAAGCAGCACAGTTAATCCTGCAAGGTTTATAGCGGAAGTCATTGAGGAAGGCAACTATGCACATGATTTTACGCAGACTACCGAAATGTACTCATGTACTAGAAAAGTTGAAGAGGACGCGCTAAATGGAGGAGAGCTCTTGTTCATTGATGGGTCATCAACAATAGACCAAAGTGATGGGATAAGGAGAACTGGGGCAGCAGTGGTAAAAATGACAGAGGCATTGGTGTGTGTGGCGGTGAAATGCGTACAATTACCACAACATTACTCTGCTCAAGCAGCAGAATTGGTTGCACTGATCTTGGCGTTGAAGGAAAGCTTTGACAAAAGATTTACTATATATTCTGACAGTGCATATGTCACGTCTACTGTCCACTCAGGATTGTCCAAATGGAGGAGAAGAGGGTTTAGGAGAGCTGACGGCACCCCAGTGCAACATGCTCTCTTGTTAGCTGAGTTAATTGAAGTAATAAATGATCCCCAAGAACTAGCTTTGGTCAAATGTCTCGCACACACTAACGGAGAAGATCATATCTCAAAAGGAAATGCAGCAACAGACGCACATGCGAAGTATGCCGCATATTTTGGTGAGATATGGAACCCCCCCGAGTCAGAGAGAGGGAGAGGGAGGGGGATAGCTAAAGAGATGTTGATGAGAGAGGGGTACACCCATCTCCCAGCCACACAGATAATGGAGTTACAAGCGGCTGCACCAATGGCAGAAAAAGAAATATGGGTAAAAAGAGGATGCACAATGTCGCCAACTGACGCACTATGGCGTCAGGGTAACACTGGAAAGATGGTAATGCCATTGGCACTATTGAAGACCGCCCTGAGCCAACTCCACCACCCAGCCCACACAGGCAAGGAAGTTATTGCAGCATGAATTAGGGAAGATTGGTTCTGCCCCGAGTTAAATTACCATGTGACAAATTTTATCAGCAATTGTCTCACATGTCAACAGTTTACGGCCGGTCACACGCTGAAAGTGATAAAAGGTACTATACCCCGGCCAGAGGGACCCTTCCTGCACATCCATATTGACTACGTTGATATGATCAACATATGTCAAGGAAATAGGTATATGATTGTAGTAGTATGCCCATTCTCCAGGTGGATTGAGGCAGGACCCTGCTCACATCCAGATGCATTTAGAGCAGCTACATTTCTAGTAAGGGAGGTTTTCCCCAGGTGGGGAGTGTGCGAGGTACTGCGGTCGGATAACGGCCCGCATTTCGCTAATGAAATGTTCCAGCACATCACATCCTTACTGAACATCAAGCATAAATTTGCATGTGCATATCACCCGCAGGCCAACGGTATATGCGAACGCCTGAATGGCCTACTGAAGGAGGCAATTGCAAAGATACAGCAAACAACAAAGAAGAGTTGGTTGTATTGCCTTCCGCTAGCTCTATTTGAGCTGAGGAATAGACCAGGCTCCGACCACCACCTCACTCCTCACGAGGTGGTGACCGGACGTCAAATGCGCCTTCCTCTAATGCCAACATCAAGAGCATTCACAGACTATGAAAACACTGCAACTGTTCTTGGTGATGAAATGTACCAATATGTGTCTTCTTTGATTACTAGTGTAGTGTTTGTGTCTCAACAGCTCGAGCGCACGCGGGGCGGGTCTAAGAGTTATCAACAAGAAGACGAGGACCAAGGATCGGAAAAGGAAAAACTGTGCAAAATTGCTAAAGGTGACCACGTGCTACTCCGCAATTTCAATAGGAAGTGGAACAGCCCACGCTTCACTGGTCCCCACCTTGTAGAGGAGGTATCTACGAGAGCAGTAAAGCTGCAGGATAAGCGTGCTTGGAATCACCTACACGACGTAAAGATCTGCAAACTCCAGACCCGCCCTAGCGTCACCGACAGGGCCATTGGAAGAATAGCGACAGCGTCACCCACGGAGGAAGAGACTTCTACCACAGCTGACGACATAAGTGTCTCCATACCCTGCCACCCCCCAGATTCCCCAGAGAGAACCACTGAAATAGAAACTGGTAATTCCCATACCGCCCACCCCATGGTCACACGATCAAAGAGTAAAGAGACTTCCGCCAGTTGAATCCCAAACCATCTGCCCATCGACCTCCTACCCACTACAGTAACCACCCAATTGAAGGACATTGTCGTGCACATATACACATGTAAACACTTGAATGTTCTCTTTTTCTTTCTCGCACATGCAGGTACCGCGTATTATTGTATTGCTAAGAAAACAGATAACTCATAAAGTTCATTGCCCAGGAGTAGATGCTACCCTCAGACGATAACTACCCTGAAGCCCTATCACACCAATTTGTCTATCACATAAAAAGGCCAAAGTACCTAAAAAGAAGGTGGGTACGTGTCTACTACACAGCATTTATCTTGGCCATAGAACAATCAATGCCCCATCTTCACCAACACTTGCCTGCCCTAAGAGACAGATTGCTTAGATTGGCGTGGGCACAGCTCTTCGCCTGGGCACTGAACGACTACTTGATAGGGAGAGCTTGAAAAGAACAACTAACACTAATAACAAGCCTATTGAGAATTTTCAGGCGGGCAACTTTAACGTCGCAAGAATAAGCTGCCGGACTGCAGCAAGGTAAGAGCAAAATGCCGGTGAGACTAGCTTCTGTAATAAAGATGATAGGGATTTTGATGATCACTGGGTTTTTGGCTGCCTCTGTATGGCAGAAAATGTATGCTATCAATATTTTGGCTGTACCCAAACCTAATGTACCCCCACCCGCGGCTGCGACAGGTGTTACGTCAGGTGGTACTAGCAAGCCTCCACATAAGGGAAATAGAGTTAAACGTAGCACATACTCAGATAATAAAGGTATTGATAATTACATAGCAGATTCAGCACACGTCTCGAACAACATGTGGCACCAACACATGACCCAAATAGGTAAGCAGACAACAGAAGACAGCTGCTACGTCTGCTCATTGATCCCATACGCCATGAGCGCTTCTCGAACATTCGTTGCCACGGAAATAGATGAAAAGACAGCACGATGTATAATATACCTGGCACTATTCCAAACGAAAGGGAGATTTCAAGGGACGGTGGTGAAACTGGTGTGGAAAACGCGAGACACATATCCATACGAAAACAACTTCCTCAAGACTTATTTGAGTTACCACAAGAGCAGTTTGCATGCTGAAGCATTCAGATACATGACAAGTGGTCCTGAAAAGGGAGAAACGAAGAAAGTAACACTGCAATACCTACCATGTGACTGGTATGCCACGGAAGTTCCCGGTACACAAGGATGTTGGGAAAGACCACTGGTAACAATAACAGGGAAGGTGTACATGGACAACAAATGGGACATAGGAGTGATTGGCAGCAACATGCTAACAAGAGAAAATATTACAACTATTGATGAACACAATAACAGATGTTGGACGATTTGGGGCAAGTACGTACCCATGCTGACGTGGATGGAGAAGGATGAAGACCCAATAAGCATACTGCCGCTGTCTGCACCTATGATATGCTACCAACATAGAGGAGAAGTGGACGTGGGATACAACACCAACTGTGCAAGCGTGATAGAGTTACCTGAGGGGGGAGCAGGAACAGCAGTATTAATGGACCATTACTGGGCATGCGGAAACATGGCATACCACACACTGCCCCCTCTGTGGAATGGTATATGCACAATGGTACACGTTAATGTACCATCACTAGTGGTGCCCCAGAAACATGTGAACAATGGCGAACTTCCCTAAAATGGATGAAGGAAACAAGAGGAAGAAGAGATCTGTAAAACCTCAGAAGGGGCCAGAGAACGAAAACAACAACAACAACAATGTCCTGAATAGAAAGAAGAGACAAGGAGAACCTCTGACAGGAAATTACCTATGGGGAAGGTCGGAAACAGCATTCACTTCAATCCCTCCAGAACACAGACTATTCAGCAGAGCAGCAATGTTCTTCTCGTCAATAATACATCCGGGACTACAAGCTTACGCAAACGCAAAATGGCTCCAGATAACTCGATGGGAGCTAATTATGACAATTAATTCTACAGTAAATGGATTCAACGCAATACAGGAGGAACTGCGAGCAGTGAGGATGGTAGCACTACAGAACAGATATGTATTAGATCTCCTTACAGCAATGGAAGGAGGAGTTTGTGCAAAGATAGGACAATCATGCTGCACATTTATTCCTGCTGACGATGCTGACAATGGTACACTGACAGAAGCAGTATCACATCTGGCCCAGATGCACTCCAAAATGATGGAAGAAAGTAAAGGAGTGAAGAAGGATGACAGCTGGTTTTCAATGTTATGGTCATGGATGCCATCTTGGCTGTCGGACGGACTGAAGATTATAGTTGGATGCATAATACTGGCTGGAGCTGCACTGATCATAATACGATTTTGGAAGGCCCGGAAGGCACGCACTACAGACGAAATGATCGAAATGGTTGGTATGCACACCTTGATGCCGACAGATGATGGCCAGCACACGGACACAATAATAAAAGAAAGAGAAAAACTGCGCAAACAGATCATCACCAACCACCTGGACCCACCATCTGTGAAGCTCGAAAACCCAAGAAAGCCAAGGAGCTACATAGGGAAATGGGTATACTGCACACCTGGAGGAACATGTGTATATATGTATTGGTCATTTGAAGACCATGTCAACTACTATGGACACTTGGGAGGAGAAACTAAAATATGGAGAGTAAGAGGAGATAAGGAAAACGATATGTTTGTGGTCGACAAGTCACCAGAGGGGGGACTGAAGTGGGAGAATGGAACAAAAGAGTCCCACCAATCCCCTCACGCCCCTGGCCTAGAGGATCGCGGCCCAGACATCCGCCACGAGAGGAGTTTGCCTATCTACCAGACGACCAAATACCCTGGTACAGGAACATTCGGATGTGCCCACCAGCCTGCCCTGCCCAAGCCGACAACTGCGGCATGGATGAACTCGACTGAACCATTCAACAGTAAATAAACACATCGTTAGAGATGCCATGACGACCTAGCCAATGGTCAGAACACCCGTGAAAACATGCACACTGGACACTCCCACACCAATCCACACGAAGAACATTTCAGTGCTATGACGTAGGTGACGGACACACCCACTGACGCGCATCTTTATTATTTTTCACATAGGTTTTTCAAAATGCAGAAACGCAAGACGCACAACGAACTCATCCAAAATGCTTGCTGATGCTTCTCCTAACCCATGCATTGCAATGAGAAATATAACGAAGACATGATACTGGGGATAAAGCAATATGATACCATAACTTAAAGTGCCGTGCATCAAACATCCCCACCTATGCACCAGGCCCAAGTAGGCCGCAAGCAAGAGCCTCCACGAACATTGAACGAGCAAGAGTACAATTGCTGACCCTGCAGAATGAGCCCGGCGAGAACGGACAGCCAAGGGAACAATGTTGCAAACTTGCATGCCACAAGCCGAAGCCAAGGTCACACCTGCAAATTAAGCCAGACACACAGTGGAAAATGCAATATTAAATGTGCAGAATTCTGCCTCAACCACGGTCTCTCCTCACGTGACCAAGCCGAACCTGACAGGGTGCCAGACCCAGAAGGGAGGAGGCGCCTGGGTCCCACGTTTTGAGACACAGGCAGCAAAAATGAAGCGACTCAATGGACATCTGCGGCGGTGGGAGTAGTCTGCCCTCAAGCATATGAACAAATCAACGCATTGCCGGCACAAACACATAGTTACATATTGTTGCAAATGACAGGTGCACCGCGAGCTGGGAACAACGATGGTCCCAGACTGGGGGGCTCGCGAGTGGACCAATCAGAACATGGGGCACTTATCACTGACGCCATTAACATTAGCCAATCATCAGGGGTCTTCATGTAACAATTTTCATGTATCTAATAGAAGGGACAACCCAAGTATACCACCTGACTGACCCTTAACCACTAACAGCGTTCTCTATACATATGCTATACTAACCCTACCACTCGAGGAACCAATCCAGAGTGATGATAAGTTTTTTGCTAACTTTCCCAGGTGACGCAAGTAGTGCGTCATACTGATGTAAAAAGGGCCTGCGAGCCCCACGAATTTCGAGAGAGAGTCAGGACAGACGCGTACGATCCTTGACCCATCCCTGCCGTTGTTTAATAAACAGCAGAACCACCTTGCTTCTTGCTTGTGCCTCATACTCATTTTTGGGATACGCGGGAGGAGTTGGGGCCTCTCTGCCCGGGGGTCCGCGGACGGCCCAGCCGACCCCGGGAGAATTTCCCCCCGACAGTAGTATTGTTGCAATTAGATAGCAGTTGGTGTATTCTATTTGTTTATTTCTTTTTCCATTTTAGTGGCATTCATCTATCTGTTGGTTTGTTGCAGATTTATGGGCAGTTAGATACCTGTTTGCGTATTCTAACTGTTTATTTCTTGTTTAATTTTAATGGTATTGTTAGCGTAATGCAGAATCTTGGGGCATTTAGATACCTGTTGGCGTATTCTAACTGGTCATAGTTTTGAAGTTCAAGTTTTGTTTATGTTCATACACATATTAGTTATTCAATTTTGGTTTTAGGAATATTAAGTAAGTGTTTACAAGATTTGCTGGTAATCTCTGTTTTAGAGTAATGTTAGTATCATTACATTCAAACCATCCACAATTCTTTTTTATATATGCAGTGTAGTGACCTGCATTGGTTGTGGCTCCTGCGTGGTAGATTATACGTACTGTTGTGGAGGTTTTCTTACCAAGTGATACTTGACCATGTGTGAATCCAGTTAGCTTGCAGTTGTTTTTGGTACCATCTGCACTATAACATAAAAGCATTTCTAGTACGTATTTACTATGTGTCTGTATTTGTAAGGTGGAACGATTATCGGAATTGCAGGTAGTACATAATCTGCCATGGTTTGCATTTTGTACAAGTTGCTGATAAGGAATGGATTCACAGTTAGGTATGGATACATACATGAAGCGTTCATTAGAAACTTCTTCTTGTACTACATGCCTGCAAAGAGTGCATGTCTGTTTCCACATGTATGAAATCTGGAAGATTTCATTTATAGGTATGTTTTTTTTCTAGTACTTGTAGTGAGTACATTAGAAATTCTTTTGGATCTTCTTGTGAGTTCATAGTGAATTTGATCATTCCAGCACAGTAGTCCAATTCCTGCCTTATTCCAGAAACACCGTAAGTGTTGTCAGGATTGTTTGTTGCATTTCTATGAAGGACTAACATTTGCAAACACAATTGGTCTGTACCGTGTAAGTAAATGTTCTCAATAATTGGTGGCAATTGGAATAGAATATTTATTGCTACATTTGCATAGCAATTTACACCAGTTGTATTTGAAAATTTGAATGGACCTGACAGTTCTGTGTCCAAGTCATTTTTTTGGAGTGTACGTTGCTTCTTTGAAGAGGTAGTTCAGTTACTTTGAGCAGCAGATTCTTCTTTGGTTGTGGTCATTGATGAAGTATTAGCTTCTTTTACTTTCTTTGGAGGAATTGCTGTGAGATCTTGCGTAGTTTGAGTCTGAAGTAGTTTCCTTTTACAACATTTTTCTTTTTGCGGAACAGGATAGGTTTTAAAATGGGGGTGTATAGTGAACACAGTCTATTGTATTCTAGAATGCAAGAAATATCAGCATTTACTTTACTTGCATCAAAGTTGATTAGAAATAGTCTGTCAAGTGTACGTAAGCATCATAGTGCTACATAGTTCATGCCTTCTTTAAAGACTGTGCGACCAATAGCTATCAATTCTTTATCTAGGGTAAGACCTTGGGATTTGTGAATGGTGACTGTGTATGCGAAAGTTAGAGAAAATTGTTCTCTGCGTACATACATGTCTTTGAAAAGAAGGAAGCAGGCTGTTGGGCGTCCTATCCTTTTAACTTTGGATAGTTTGTCAAAGAGAATATTGACAAATGGAATGTTGTTGTCACATGGGTATGTTTGAAAGCCAACAACTGTATCAAGTGCTCCATTAACTAGTCCTTGATCCACGTCAAGGTTACGTTTAAGCATTACTCTACAGTTTAAAGATAATTTTCGTATTTTCTCCAAACCAGATGTGTTAGAGATAGAGTTTTCCAAGGTGTTTAGCCTTGTTGTGGCTTGTTGACACATGGGTATTGTCATACCATGTACGTCCAGTTTGTCTGTGGAGCCACTTTGAACTATTGGTTGTATTTCAATTTTAACCTTGTTTCATTTCATTTTGAACAGCTTGCAAGAGTTGGCATCAAGGACATACAATTGACATTTTTGTGTGCCAATTGTTCCATGACATCAGTAGCACAAGAGTTATGGCCATAGAGTGCAAGGATGTGCCTGGTTTTTAATATAGATTTTGCTTCTTGAGATAGTACACCAACTCTAATACTTTTAAAATGTTGGCGTATGTGAGGTCTGCAGACTGACGCATATTTTCAGTTAATTCTCTGTATTAGTTGCCAAAGGTTGACATTTCCTATGCTGCCAAGAGTTTTACGGCACAGTTTGTGCCCTGAGGTTTTAAAAATAGGTTCACCTTTCACTGGTGTTAATTGAAGATCTATGAAAACAATAATGTGTTTTCCTCCAAAGAGCTCTTCGTAGTCTGTTTTAAGGACCTCTTGTAATCTGAGGTGAATCAAAGCCAACATTAGGTTGGAGACCATGCTCACCTCATCTATTAGCAGCATTTTCATTTGTTTGAAAACTCTGCATAGTTCCATTGCAGTTTCTGTAGAAAGTTTGTACTAGTCTAATTTGTTTTGGTGTTCTACTGGAAGGTGTAGTAATCAGTGTAAAGTGACAACACCTATGTTGTAGGCAGCTAAACCTGTGGGGGCAGTTGCAACAGCTGACATTGTTTGGTACTGTGTAAAGTTTACGTCTGTTAGAGTGCTTTCATTTGCTTTGAAAGCATCTTCATAGGAATCATAGCTATCTAGTAACTCTTCTTCTTTTCTCCATGGTTTAAAAAGTTGTAGCAGGAACATGTAATACAGTTCTTTATGTTGAGGAGTTTTTAATGACAATTTTATATGATTAATTAAGCTGTGTTTGGTAAATTTCACTAAGCTGCCTTCACAATTTGCGACTTTGTATCTACCTTTCTTTTCATCTGGTTTAATATTATTTTTGTATGTGAAGTTTTGTGCTATATGGTATAGGCAAATGGTTTCCAAAGTGGTACTCCTGTTTGGGTAGTATGTTTCCAGTAAATAGTTTTTCAAAATGTTTTGGCTGTTGGGCTCATTTTTGGCTATTGTTTCTATGTCCTCATATGATTTGAGAACTCTTTTTCTAGATTTAGTGGGACCAAGACTTAGCCATACTATATTTTCAGATTTTCCATACCAGGCAGTACCGGTTAAACGGTCTGCAGCTTCATAGCAGCCACATTCTCTATGAGAGAGCATTTTTATGCCTAAGCTCTACAATTTCTGTGATAGTGTTTTGTCAGATGATGTGTCATCCCAGAGGTCCTGAAGGTCTGTTTTCTCTGCTTTTGTTAAGTAGGCTGCGACATATCGTGCAACAGCAGTGAAATTGTCTTCAATGTACAGCACATCTATCTTTGCATTCCATAGGAGGGCAATGATTGCATTGTAATCATTGATGTATTTTGATTCTTCTGTTCTTTTTATGTAATATGTGTTCTTAGGTGATTTACCTTTGACACTATGTCTAACTGAAGGCATGAAGTTGTTTACTTGACGTGTTGTTGAAACTGGTCTAGGAAAACCAGAGCAGCATTTGGTATAGTATTTCCCTTTGTTTTTATATTTGCGATGACAGTATTTCCCAGATTTGTGTTTTTGAAATTGTAAAATGTGTGCATGAAGGTCACTATGTGGTGTTTGTGAAGGGATTTCACAAGTGACATATTTTTGGATGAACTGAAAAACAGTGGCATCACTGTCCTGACCAAATTTAGGAGAATCTTTAATCCACAAAAGCATGTGGATGTGTTCTGCTCCTCTGGCTTGGTATTCTTTTCTCCAAAACGAAGTGTTGTACTTCTCTGAGGGGAGGAACAGTTTTATTACAAAAAAAGTGTAGCATAGCAATGAAGCGATGATGGAAACATCTTGATACATTTACAGGATCTAGAGAGCAGAGTTCTCCTGGTGTTTTTATATCTATGTTTGTTTTGTATGCATAGGAAATCGTGTAAATCTTCCCATACATATTCTGCACAACTTAATGTCACAAACCAAGTGGGTGGGCCCAGGTTTCCTATCATACAGCGTACATCTCTGTGATGTCGGAACCAGTATTCTTTTGTACCACGCATCTTTGCTAAAAGATTTGTAATGCTTGACTGTAAAATCTCATCTTTTTCTTGCACTTTTTGTAGTAATTCCATAGCTGACATATTTTTAAAATTATTTCATCGTGTGTGCCACTCTGTAGCATAGAGTTGCTAGTTCACTTTGAAAGAGAAGGTGGAATATGTATTCCATGTGTTGTTTGAATCTGGGGTCTTCAGAATACATTCATAAAGAGTGGTATTCTGATGCTGTTATTTGCGTGGGTCTATCATCATACCTTCCTCCTTTTCCAGTAGGAAAGAGTAGAGGAAAGGCACGTGCTTCTATACTTTTTTCCCATATGCTGATCGGAGATCATTTGGCTTTTCGCATTTGGTACGTTTCCAGTGCATCATCTATGGTGTCTTTAGAGTGTAATGGATGAATTGTATAATGGTCTAAAATATTGGATTCTGTAGCAGGATCTAGAAGTTGAAATTGACCAGTTTCTGATGACTCTTGAATTATTTCAGTGGTTTCCCTCAGGTTTTCTTCAATATTAATTTCTTTGTAGTATTCATTGTTGTCATTTAGATATTTCAGGGTGTAATGGTCAGGAACATGACCTGGAATGCCAACCATCCCTTAGAGATGCAGAGGAGAATGTGGTCCCCAAGAGCAAGCCGAAGTACAGCTGCTTGGGGAGTGGTGGGGCCAGAATACGGGAAGAGAAAATACCCCATGTACCCCAGCCTGCGCGGAATGAACGGAAGAGAAAGACGCCGCCGGAGGGGAGAACCCACCTGAGCGGCCTTGCAAGGAAAGGTCTATGCGTGGCTTCAGGGAGAAAAATATGGCTGTTGGCTGCCGGTCGGCCGAGACCAGAGGGGAAGGTATGCTGCTGACCAGGCAAGCTAACGGCTATACGGACCCGTGAGATGGGTATGCGAGGGCCGGAACGCTGCATTTCTGTGAGGCAGCAGCCAAGTGGACATTCGGCTATCACTGCAGTACTGAGGACCCGGGTCACGGAACCGCGTCCAACCAAATGCTGCGTGGCTGCAAGACAGCCATCCCACTAATGTTAGGAGGGTACTGTGATCAGCGGGACCTTACAGAAACTCCCGAAAACCCCAACCAGAGACAAACAGAATCATATTTACCTTGATTCACTTACCTGTTCAACGAGGACCCAAACAGGACGGTGGTAGGAGCTGGAGATAGTTACAGGACGCCATGCTCCAAGGGAAAAGGGGACGGGGCTTGGGGGAGTTTTTATAACGTGGGGAAGGAAGTGGGTCCTGATTGGCCAATGAAGCTCTGTCTATTTAAACCCACAGCTATGAGGAAAAAGGGTGTTCACTCTTGGTTTTGTTTTTAGAACCAATCAGACATGGAAGCAGGAGCTGAAGGAAGCTTTTGGGCCTATGAAGACTAGAAGGAGATGACTTGCCAGAGGTCCTTACTGAATGCCCTGCAAAGAACCAGAAAAAGAACACTGCATAAATACAGAAGGAGAAAAAGGACTACTTTCTGTGAAGAACTTAATTTCTTCTGTTGTTTTTGTTTTTTTCTGGCAAACAGTTGTAAGTCTGAATAAAGACCAGTTTTTCTTTCTTCAAACACCGCCTGACTGCCTCATTGTCACACAGGGTTTGTCTAACTTTATGTAAGAAAGCAAAAACAAAGAGGTGATGGCTGGAAGGTTTAGAATGAATCTTAACCACTGGCATTGCTCTGGGCCACCCTCCAGACAATCGTTCTTCGCCTGCAAAGCCATTACAGAAGGGGAAAGGTGTCATCCGCAACCGCTACCGCGGATGGCGGCTCCTTCCACGTTGGAGGCTCTCCGGCAGGTAGAGCCATTTAGTCCTTTCTTTGTATCTAGTACCTACCACCACCAATCACAGCACTGCCGGCAGTTTATCTGTCATCCAAGCCCGACAGTCGCTGCGTTTCAACCGTTGCTGGCGCTCTCTCCAGCGGCTCGTGTTTTTGCGCTCTCCAGCGTTGCCCTCTGCTAGCCTCGACTTGCAGCGGGTCTCCTTTGCTTGCTCACTCCTCATTTTTGGTATAGGAGTTCTTTTCCTCTTACCTATTTCGCTGTTTGATTACAGCGGCAGTTTTTTGCTTTTTGCAGCATTTTGTACTTGCCGATCCTTCGGCTCTTCTTCGTTTTTTCTCTTTCTAGACTCGCCGCTCCGGCGGCGGGCGTGCTATTTTTATCCTTTCGCTTTGCCGCTCTTTTCTCTCGCGGCTCTCCAGTTTTCCTTTTTTCTCTGTCCATCAGTTTTCTTTTCTCTTTCTCTCACCGCTCCCAACTTATCCGTGGCCTGGTTCCTTCCACCATTCTTTGGAGCATTGGATATCCCTCCTGAGTTCTAACCAGTGGATCACGCATCAGCTTCCAGTTCGATTCGTCCCACTCCTCTTTACCAGAACTTCCTAAGGGTTTTTTCCCACTTGTGGGTTTTTCCCTTTCTTGTCCGGCCTGTTCCCGGTCAAGGGGTCCCAGGACGGCTGTCCAGTCAGCGGTCACTGTGGCTTCTCACCGAGACAGGCAAGTGCTACCTAAAAAACAACGGGATTACCTGAGCCGGCGAAACCTACAGAACACCGGTGACTCTGAGGACTCAGGTGAGGAGAGTGTGGAGGGAAGAAAAGAGAAAGGGGAGACACAGTTTTCACAGCCACGTAAATCACAGATTGAAACGCCATCTAGGACCAAGATGTCTGCCGAAGAACAAGTCCAAGAATTATGGAAGGCTTTTCAGGCCATGTCACTGGAATTACAGGGGGTAAAGTCGGAGAATGCCCTTCTAAAGCAAATGGTAGCGGTCCGGGAACCCTCACATCCTCCGGAATTGCCTCCTATGACTCTTTCGTCAGGAAGATTTGATGGCTCACCTAAAAGGGTGAAGGAATTCCTGGAAGCCTGCAATGTATATTTTACCTTCAGACCACACACCTTCTCTACAGATCAAGCCAGAGTAGGTTTCATGATCTCCAATATGACAGGGAATGCTTTAGCCTGGGCTACTCCGCTAGTTACGAGCAGCAATGCTATTCTACAGGATTGCTCAGGTTTCCAGAACCTATTGAAACAGACTTTCGAGCGACCTGAACTATCTTTTACTGCAGGTGAGGACCTGCTGGATGCACGACAGGGTGCACTGGATGTGCTGTCATATATTTCCTCTTTTAAGACACTGGCGGCAGGAGCAGGATGGTCCGAACAAGCACAATACGCTGTATTCCGAAGAGGGTTGAGAGAGGAGATCAAAGATGAGTTAGCCAGATCTCCACGCTCTCCCACATTTCCAGACTTACTTGCTGCCGCGCTCCACATTGAATACCGTCTCCAAGAGAGAAGGACAGAACGCAGGAAACAAAGAGGACCAGGAAATCTCATGAACCCTCCTTCACACTCTCCTTCTGGACGATTCACCTCTACTCCAAGCGAAGAACCGATGCAGATCGGAGCTACCAGAGCACCTCTATCGTCAGCGGAGAGAAGGCGAAGAAGAGAAAATGGGTTGTGCGCCTATTGTGGTTCCGATCAACATGTACTGAAGGACTGCTCTGAAGTACCGGAGAAGAAGGTGGGAAACGATTACCCTCGGCGCCAATAGGGACGGGCAGCCGGGGGTATTCAGATCTTTTTCAGCGTCCCTATGTCACACTTTCGGTATCAGCGTCAGAATCCCAAGAGGATTCCAGACTGATGGTACTATCTGTTACCTTGAATTTGAATGGAAGACTGGTAGAAACATTAGCCTTATTGGATTGTGGAGCGGCCGGAAACTTCGTGGACACTCTGTGGGCAGACAAGATGGGGCTCACACGGATAGTACGGAAGGTGGGTCAGAAGGTAGAAGGAGTGGACGGTACACCTTTGTCATCCGGATTAATCACTCATACCACTGAACAACTCTCCATGGTCATCAACCAACACACAGAAAACTTGCAGTTCGACATCATTAGAGCCGCACATTTCCCCATAATCTTAGGCATTCCCTGGCTGCGCAGGCATAATCCGTATATCGACTGGACGGAAAATCGACTAAGCTTTTGCTCTACTTACTGTTCGGTACACTGTTTTCCTCCCGATACCAGGGCGGATCAACAGTCTATCAGAGTTCTCTCCAAGGATCATATAGGTATTCACGCGCTTCCTAGTTTCTGTGCAAGATATTTCGGGGTATTTCAAGAGAACCTTCACGCTCAGCTACCTCCCCATAGACCAGAAGACTGTGCAATCGATCTCGAACCTAATGCACTGGTACCATTTGGGCGCATGTTCTCTCTCTCTCAGGCCGAGAAGAAGGCATTAAGAGTCTATCTAGATACCAACTTGGAGAACGGTCTTATTAGACCTTCGAAGTCGCCTGCTGGCGCCTCCCTGTTCTTCATTAAGAAAAAAGACTCGACTGATCTTCGACCCTGTATCGATTACCGGGGCCTCAATAAGGTTACAATCCGTGACCGGTATCCCATGCCACTCATAACCGACATTATTGAGGCAGTACAAGGGGCTCGAATATTTACAAAATTGGATCTCCGAAATGCGTATCATTTGCTTCGCATCACCGAGGGGGACGAATGGAAGACGGCTTTTCGAACTCCATTCGGTTTGTTTGAGTACAGAGTAATGCCGTTCGGCCTAGTGAATGCACCGGCTATATTCCAAAGGTTCATGGACAGGCTATTCTCTGATCTGCTGTCAGTCTCAGTCATCATCTACCTCGATGACATTCTGGTTTTCTCCCCTACCCAGGAGGAACACGTTCAACATGTCACACAAGTACTGTCTCGCCTTCAGAAAAATCAGTTGCTAGTCAAGAGCGGGAAGTGTAAATTTGCAGTATCCTCAGTTCACTATCTCGGATTCATTCTTTCAGAGGAAGGGGTGGCCATGGACCAAACCAAGGTGGATGCGATTCTGGATTGGCCAGCTCCTACTTCAGTCCGAGAAGTCCAGAGATTCCTAGGACTAGCCAACTACTACCGCAGATTCATTTCAGACTTTTCAGAGGTAGTATACCCGATTACGCGCTTACTCAAGAAGGAGGCTATTCCTTTTTTTTGGTCTGAGGAAGCAGAGAAAAGCTTCAACTTTCTCAAAAGATTGTTCTGTACTGCTCCCATTCTCCAGCATCCGGATCAATCAAAACCTTTTGTTCTGGAAACGGACGCGTCTGCGGTAGCTGTAGGAGCGGTGCTTCTCCAGTTTATCCAAGGAGCGGAACACCCCGTAGCCTACATGTCAAAGACCCTTTCTCCCAGCCAGCTCAACTATTCGGTACTGGAGAAAGAACTTCTGGCCATGAAACTAGCCTGCGAAGAGTGGCGCCATCTCCTGCTAGGAGCCAGACATCCTTTTCTGATTAGGACCGATCACAAGAACCTCAAGGTATTACAAGAATTGGAATGTTCAAATTCCAGACAGGCCAGGTGGGCACATCACTTCGCACAGTTTGAATTCCAAGTCTCGTATATCCCGGGATCCCAGAACAGTCTGGCGGATGCCTTATCCCGCAAAGACTCTACCAAGGAACACTTGGAAGTAAAGAGGGAATCCATGTTCAAACGCAACCAAATTCTGGCCTTGGTTGGTTCTTTCCTCAAAGAAGTGAAGACTGCCCTCACTCAGGAAAGACTTCAAATACCCCTACGTAACACCTCTCCTTTTCAACAAAGAGGTGACTGGTTATTCTACAAACAGAAATTTTACATCCCCACGGGTCCTCTTCGTTCGAGAATTCTAAAGTGGAGTCACGACTCTCGCTCGGCCGGCCATAGAGGACCTGAGAGTACTTTGGAACTTCTCTCTAGAACATTTCTTTGGCCAAATGCTAGAAAGGAGACATACGAGTATGTCAACACTTGTCCAATTTGTGCCAGAGCCAAGTACCGCCTAGGAAAACCATTGGGTCTGCTCACTCAGGTCAAACTTCCAACGCGCCCTTGGGGTCTTATATCGACCGATTTCATAGTTGATTTGCCTGTTTCGGAATCCTGTACCTGCATCATGGTCACAGTAGACGCTTTTTCAAAGTTGGCTCATTTTTCTCCCCTTCCTGGTCTGCCCACTGCTGCTAAGATGGCGGAGGTTTTCTCTCGAGATATATTCAAGCTACATGGTCTTCCCGATAAGATAATCTCGGATCGGGGAAGTCAGTATATCTCAAAGTTTTGGACCGCCTTCTGCCACCGTTTGGGCATTGAAAGAGCTCTGTCTTCAGGTTTTCACCCAGAGACCAATGGTCAGACGGAACGCCTTAATGCAACACTGGAACAATACTTAAGGTGTTATATTTCTCAACATCAGGACAACTGGGTATCGCTGCTTCCCACAGCGGAATTCTCATACAACAATACTAGACATTCCTCGACAGAACTCTCTCCTTTCTACTGCACTTACGGGGTTCACCCTCGTGCAGTGTTTCCGGAGGTTCCCAGTTATACTAACTCCCCTACAGTGGAAGAGGTATTAGGAAATATCAAGGAGGCCCAAACCTCTGCTATGCGGAGTTTAGAGATTAGCAGAAGACGGACGAAATCCAGTGCCGATCAACATCGGAAAGAATGTCCTGTTTGGAAGCCAGGGGATCAGGTGTGGTTATCCACCAAGTTTCTACCTAGATGGACAAGGCCTTCTAAACTGTCTCCTCGTTTTCTGGGACCTTTCACTATTCTCTCTAAAGTGAATCCTGTAGCTTTCCGCCTTCGGCTTCCTTCCTCTCTTCACCGCATTCACCCGGTCTTTCATTCCTCTCTTCTCAAACCTTACCATCCCGATCTTCACCAGAGAACTATCCCCAGATCTATACTAGCAAAGTCCTCGGAGCCTGAGGAATATGAGGTATCTAAGATCCGTGATTCCAGGTATTATCGTGGACGTCTTGAGTACCTTCTGTCCTGGAAGGGATACCCGGAGTCGGAGGACTCATGGGAACCGGCTTCTCAGGTTCATGCACCAAGGTTATTGGCTACTTTTCACCGCCGCTATCCGGGGAAGCCTGGGGCGGTTAGGTGGGGAGGGGGTCATACTGTCATCCGCAACCGCTACCGCGGATGGCGGCTCCTTCCACGTTGGAGGCTCTCCGGCAGGTAGAGCCATTTAGTCCTTTCTTTGTATCTAGTACCTACCACCACCAATCACAGCACTGCCGGCAGTTTATCTGTCATCCAAGCCCGACAGTCGCTGCGTTTCAACCGTTGCTGGCGCTCTCTCCAGCGGCTCGTGTTTTTGCGCTCTCCAGCGTTGCCCTCTGCTAGCCTCGACTTGCAGCGGGTCTCCTTTGCTTGCTCACTCCTCATTTTTGGTATAGGAGTTCTTTTCCTCTTACCTATTTCGCTGTTTGATTACAGCGGCAGTTTTTTGCTTTTTGCAGCATTTTGTACTTGCCGATCCTTCGGCTCTTCTTCGTTTTTTCTCTTTCTAGACTCGCCGCTCCGGCGGCGGGCGTGCTATTTTTATCCTTTCGCTTTGCCGCTCTTTTCTCTCGCGGCTCTCCAGTTTTCCTTTTTTCTCTGTCCATCAGTTTTCTTTTCTCTTTCTCTCACCGCTCCCAACTTATCCGTGGCCTGGTTCCTTCCACCATTCTTTGGAGCATTGGATATCCCTCCTGAGTTCTAACCAGTGGATCACGCATCAGCTTCCAGTTCGATTCGTCCCACTCCTCTTTACCAGAACTTCCTAAGGGTTTTTTCCCACTTGTGGGTTTTTCCCTTTCTTGTCCGGCCTGTTCCCGGTCAAGGGGTCCCAGGACGGCTGTCCAGTCAGCGGTCACTGTGGCTTCTCACCGAGACAGGCAAGTGCTACCTAAAAAACAACGGGATTACCTGAGCCGGCGAAACCTACAGAACACCGGTGACTCTGAGGACTCAGGTGAGGAGAGTGTGGAGGGAAGAAAAGAGAAAGGGGAGACACAGTTTTCACAGCCACGTAAATCACAAAAGGCTTGAAAAATCAGGCTTGGTCCCACCCCAAAAGGGGCAGTCCAGCCCGAACTGCTAGGTCACATCCCTTCTGCACGAGACCACAAGCATCCCCAAACATGTTTTGTCCTTGTTGGGCCTCATCAGTGAGGAGTAGCTTGGGTCTCTGGGCCCAGCAGGCATGGGACTCACATCTGGGCATACCCGTCCCACTCGGGGTAACAAAGCAAAAACAAAGAGGTGATGGCTGGAAGGTTTAGAATGAATTTGAACCACTGGAATTGCTCTGGGCCACCTCCAGACCATCATTCTTTGCCTGCCAAGCCATTGCAGAAGGGGAAAGACCATATGCAAATCAGGCTCGGTCCCACCCCAAAAGGGGCAGTCCAGCCCAAACTGCTAGGTCACATCCCTTCTGCACGAGACCACAAGCATCCCCAAACATGTTTCGGGCTCGTTAGGCCTCATCAGTGAGGAGTAGCCTGGGTCTCTAGGCCCAGCAGGCACGGGACCCACGTCTGGGCATACCCGTCCCACTTGGGGTGACAAAGCAAAAACAAAGAGGTGATGGCTGGAAGGTTTAGAATGAATCTTAACCACTGGAATTGCTCTGGGCCACCCTCCAGACCATCGTTCTTCACCTGCCAAGCCATTACAGAAGGGGAAAGACCATATGCAAATCAGGCTTGGTCCCACCCCAAAAGGGGCAGTCCAGCCCGAACTGTTAGGTCACATCCCTTCTGCACGAGACCACAAGCATTCCCAAACATGTTTCGGCCTTGTTGGGCCTCATCAGTGAGGAGTAGCTTGGGTCTCTAGGCCCAGCAGGCACGGGACACACGTCTGGGCATACCCAACAAGGCCGAAACATGTCTGAGGTTGCTTGTGTTTCCGTGCAGAGGGGACCTTGCCTGGCAGTTCGGGCAGGGCTGCTCCCATTGGTGGCAGTACCTGACTGATTTGCATATGGCTGGACCCCTTTTGCAATGGCGCAGACGGGATAAAAAACGGTGGTGTGGAAGGTTGCCCAGAGCAACGCCAATGGTACAGATTAATCCAAAACCTTCCAACCATCACTTTTTTGGCTTAACTTTATGTAAGTCCACGAGTTGCTGCCAAATGCTTTCGTCTTTTGTAAGTCATTTGTAAGCCATTTACTAAGATAATTAAAGATTGATCTATTGGACGTTGCACTCAAGAGTGTGTACATTTTCTTTGAGATCTAATGGCAAATAAACTACTTTGGCAAATAAACTACTTTGCCACAAATGACTTTCACTAATTCAGAAGGAGGTAGTTTTGCTCTTTTTGGTTGAAGGCGTATTATTGCTTGAAATGGGTGCACTGTTTGAATTATGATGCTCTCATATAAGTTGAGTTGTTGCAGGGGTTTTGGTAGTGGGAATAATTCCAAGTTATGTGTGAGAGCACGTGAAGGTGTTTGCTTGTTGTCAACTTTTGCAGTTCAGTAACTGCAAAGTATTAAGGGGTCAGTAATTTCATATTTGTTTTCTGCTATAAGATAGAGAGCTAATTTGAACTATTTGGAATCTTCATTGTCTTCTATTTTGTATGTTATGTGTACAGTTTATGTGCTATTTTTATAAATAGTCCTGCGGCAACACACACACAAAGGGTTTGGTACTTCAGCAGATGTACTTTTAAACTTTAGTATTTCTCTTTTGTATGTGTGCAATAGAAGGTTGCCATCTGTAAAGTTGTTGCTAGTCTATTGTAAACCTATTGCATTTTGTAAGTGGCTTTCAGTTCCAAAATATTTTCTCTGCATATGCTCTATTTCTTAGAGTAGTTGTTTGGTTGTACCATGCAGAAGATTGTTATTTAAATTGGCTAGTCCTAAAGCAGGAGTTTTGGCATAGTACAGTTTATGGACCAGATTTCTTATAGTTGAATGAAGTGTGGATATCATTTTGATATGATTGAAGGTGCTTTTGCAAATAGGTCCAGAAATGCAGGCTAATGTATGTCCTTGTAGTCCTGTGTATTTGCGCAATGGACAGGAGTACATATTTTGTAGTACTTTCATTTAGAATTTGTCTTTGCCTTTCACATACTGATTGAGGAACTGCTGTAAAGATTTGAAAGATTTTTTGGCAATGGTACACATTGATGTGCACAGCCATTTGTAGACTGGACGTATTGGTTCAGTGGAATGGACAGTTGATACTGAGTTGTCTGGGGATATTTTTGTGAGCAGCGTTTCTTGTGCCATAATGGTATTATTACGTTTTTCATACCCTTGTCCACTGTTACGTATGGCAATTGGGTTTATTTGCTTTTGTTTGTATGCTTCTTCATAGAAATATGGTTCTGTGCTCGTGGTGTGACTCCATTCACCTCCACAGATGTTTGTGAACCTATCTTTGTTGATATTACATTTATTGAGAAGTCTTTTTTGTAGTTTTGTTAGTGGTTTCATTCCTTTTAAAACTAAAATAAATCATTTTCTTTTGAGAAGGATTGTACTGTCTATGAGAGCTTGTAGTATTAATTTTCTCCGGTAGGTTTTAAGGGTTGTGCGTGATTTCTCTCCTATTTTCATAAGGTTCTGAAGGACTCTGTGGCGGAAATTGTTTTGTAAAATAATTTGTTTGGTATGCTTACTTGACGCTACATCAAGATTTATAGGTGCAGTGTTAGCACTAGTGGTAGCTGCAGTGTTGTTAATCACTTTCTGTTTCGTTTTACATTTTGAAAGAGGAGGCAAAGTTTCTGTACTGGAAGCTTGTTTTGTTTCGCTTAATGAATGGATGGGCTGTTTTGTTTGAACTTTTTGTACAAGCTCTGCTAGAAGTGGATGCTTATTTTGGAGAGTTTTAGTTTGATTTTGATATTGTTTACTTTTGCGTTGCTTTCTACGGAGTTGGTTATTATTAAGCATACTTTGGGGTCTGTTGGAGAAAAAAAGAAAGTGTAGGTTGGGATATTGTGCAGTGTATGTGTGCTTTGTGCATGAGTGTCTGAGTATGCTGGTAAGGATGTATGTGGAGGTGTGTGATTGTGCAATGTGCTGCTACATCAGGTTGGGAAGGCTATTCTAGTATTTGCGTGTTACTGTACTGGTGTTCCGGTTACAATACAAAGTATGGAGCTGGTGAGTGGAAGCACTAATACTGAACCTTATGTTGCAGGGTTAATACAATTGTTTGTTCTAGAGTACTAGAATTCTACAGTGTTTGAGTAATAGTTAGAACATCATGGCAGTATTGTACTTACATTTTTGGATGGAAAGTGTAGGTTTCTTCTGAGTTTTCGTTCTTACTTCAGACACTGCTGCTTTTCAGGGGGAGTGGTCTTCACTGTTGTTATGTAGACATGGATTTCTTTGTTATTGCAGCAGTAGTGCTTTCTGATAACTGTGCATATCATGTACATGCACTTTGCTTTGCCTGTGAGCATTCTGTATATTTTATTTAGAATCTGTTAGTTGAATGTGCTTTAGAAATGAGTACAATAGTAAGCGCACAGACACACTTGGCTTCTTAAGGCGGTGTTATTGGATGTTAGTAATCGTATGCTTTGTTTGCTATTTTTATAGGGTAAATTGCAGGAAACTGTACGGAAAAGTATGCAATGTATGCATTTGTGAAGGTGTGTGAAATAAAGTAGAAGGATTTGATGGGTCAGCAGATTTTTACTCAGTAGGTGATTAACAAAGTACTGGGTGATTCTGTGGTGCTTGGAGATGGGATAGTCTGAAATAAAGTACGATGCAGTACCAAAAGCATGTGCAAACAAGGTGACCTGCAATCAGTGCAAGGTGGTGCTGAGTCAACACTTGAATTTGCATAGTTACGAACATGAGGACGTGTTTAGTGTTCTGCGGACACCCCCATTTTGGCTACAGACAGTTCGAACAGGTATAGTGTCCTTAGGACACCCCCATTTTGGATAATTGCAGACAGGCGGACATCTTGTGTGTCCTAAGGACACCTCCATTTTGATTGCAAACAGTACGAACAGGTATGGTGTCCTTAGGACAACCCCATTTTGGTTAATTACGGACATCCCGGACACCCGTGCCGTATGCGGACACCCAATCTGCCTTATTTAAAAAAAAGACACATAGGAATATAGTAACAACACACTTAATATTTTATTATTGTATAAAAGTATAAAAATTATAAAAGAGAGGGGGAAGCAGAAACTGATACAAATACAGGGGAATTAGGGGTTTGTACATGATGTTTTGTAGGGGAGGAACGGATTGAAGACTCATCATAACGTTTTTCTTCCTGGGGAGTTTTTGGGGATGGTTCGCTCGGGCATGGAGAAGGGGAACAGGTACTTGTGGGACAGTGATATTTAATTTTTTCTTTTATATGGTCCTCCACATAGTTTTTTGAAATAATGAAATTTGACATTAATAGATCAATTTTTTGCTCCATTCGCTGCAGATGATTTTCTAAGGTCTCTGTTTCTGTATTATTTTTAATGTCTGTATGGTCTGTTAAACAAAAATTGTTAAGTACACATAACGTAATGGTTATAAATTGCTTTATATAGAGAAGTGTAGTGTCTATCATTAGTATCACTGTTTTCACTCATTTCATCCCAAGGAAAATTTTCTTCCAGCCATTCCAAAGTACTAGACATTTCTGTGTAAAAATAATGTTACTATTAGTGTACCTAATACAGAATGTTTATAAATATATAAAATGCATGTAGTGTACTCACTAGTTTCTTGCTAAATTTTGCTGTTACTGCTGCGTAGGTGTGCTGTTGATTTGTGCTGTGCAGTTTCTGTGAGGTAATTCTGTTGGAGGCATATTTATTTTGTTTTGGTATATTCCATTATGTTGCATATGCTATGTAATTGGACAGTTGGTGTCTTACATATACAGTTTCCACTTCTTATTTATTATTGAATGTAATGTATTTATGTGCTGCTTTTTGAACATGTTCAGTGTTTTTATTGCATGATACAACAATGTAAGATACCCCCTGAGTTTTTGGATAGTGTTGATGTTGACTGAGTCTGTCCGCGGACATGCGCATGGTCCACGGACATCAGAACCACTAGCGCAGGTAGGGGGTTCAGTATGTTCTATGTTATATGTATATAAACTAAGGGAATCCTA
Source organism: Ambystoma mexicanum (assembly GCF_040938575.1). Taxonomy (NCBI): domain Eukaryota; kingdom Metazoa; phylum Chordata; class Amphibia; order Caudata; family Ambystomatidae; genus Ambystoma; species Ambystoma mexicanum. The sequence goes on from NC_090934.1 coordinate 237,186,200, forward strand.
GTAAACATTTATCAAATTTATACTATCTATATCTATATTCAGTGAAAAAACGTTGTTACAGGAACATTATGGTTAAGTTGCGCTACTAACAACCTATGAAATTCAGTGAAAAAAAAACGTTGTTAAAGGGACGTTATGGTTCCAAGTAAACCGAAAAACCCCTGAAATTCACCAGTTTTGGTAAGCTAAGCAACCATAACTTGCGCCACCACTGTGCACTGCTAAGACTAACACCCAGGACATCAAAGATGACATCACAAATGTCATTGATGACATCACTGATGACATCACATGTGCATTTACTTTTCATGAAAAGTCTGTTCAAGGGATTCTTATTGTAATGTTAATAAACAAGTGTCAAGGATCATTGGAATAAATATCATGAGGTACGTAGTGCATTAAGCAATGCATTAATCCAAATAGCAATCTATTATGAAGCTTATTTTCCAGTATACTAAGATACATACTATACTAAAATTATCAATGCTTTCTTATTAGAGGTCTGCATACTGCAAACATGTAATAAGTACCTAATAAAAACCACTTACTACATAATTGCATTATTGCAAACAAATCACAAACAGACAACAACACATACAAATATGAGCATATACAGGGAAAATGAAGTAAAAAAAAACCAGCAGTATTACCGGTTCCATGTGTTAATATCCCCGCAAACATATCGCCATATTTTTGGGGCAATATTGAGCCATGGACCCTGTGGGGGTCACCCCTGCAACCCCTGCATTATTTTTAAATGTGCAGGTGACACCCCTGCAACCTCCGCTCCCACAAATTATCCCCCCAAAAATATCGCCTATGGCGAGACAAACGACCATATGTACAGCGATATTTTTGGTGGGGAAAATATGTAGGGATACCGTATTACCAGACAATCTTCATACCCTAACTGATTATCTTCATGCGCAGAAATGATTGCTCTACTTCAAAGGTACTACTTTCCTATGTATATCTAGCACATAATGTGAATGGACACTAAGGAAAGTATTGTGAGTACAATGTATACATATTTGAGCATATCCAGTGAAAGTACAGTAATAACAACACAGCAGAACTATAAGAAAGTGTTGATAACCTTACTGATCATCTTCATACATAGAAAGGTAAAATTGGAAGTTGGACATGGAAGCCAGAAGTTGAGCTACATGAAAAATGACAAACTGTTGTCCCAAAGAGAGGATAACAAAAAGGCATTTCAGATTGAACCTATGATAAAATGTATTAAAACCTTGTCATGTATGAGTGGAAACAAACAATAGTGTACCCTTGAAGAAACTCCAGGATAATTGATCTTAAATTGTGAGAGTGAAAGAGTGAAACATGTTGGGTAATGAATGAGGATATAGAAAGACTGTGGACATTTAGAGTAATATGTGAGCATTAAGTTTTAATGAAACTTAGAATGATAGTAGCTTATAGCTATTATAGATTATAGCTATTATAGATTATAGCTATTATCTGTTGAACACTATTGATGTCTGTTCCACAACATTTGTACAACTAGGATTGGACCCAGACTGTAATTTGTTTTTAAATATGTTTGTAATTTAGAGTGATGAATAAAATATTTTTGTAAATTGTAATAATAGTGTAATATGGTTTAATGACAAAAAATGTACACTGAGTCAGATTCAATAACTATGTGTGATTGCCCATTCTGCTGCCAATCAGGTCATCAATATTCCACTTAAGGAATATTTTTGTGTGTTTTTGCTGATATATAGGGGAATTATTCCCTTAGGTTGTTAAACTTCCCTCTAGTCTATCCTGTGTAATAGTGGCTTAATGTTCTACTTCGCCATCAGTTTCTGTAAGGTCTATATACTTTCTTCATTGGCATCTCTTCTAGGTGCATCATTTTCTGCTTCTTGTGATGTCACCAGTATTCTCTTTCATTTATTTTCACACTTCTTCTGGAACTTCCTTTAGAAGACCTTAATTTCTTCGTGGATACAATAGGGTTTTCTCAATGGATACCTTGTTTCAAGGACTCTTCGTAGTATGGGTACCATCATTGGCTTTGCGCATGTTGCAATTTCCGGCTACCAACATATAGGCAGAATGGGAGCGGGACTTCCAGTAGAGGCACTTGGCTCCTTCTCTATGCTCCCCCCCTCTGGTTGATTTATCAACCACTCTTCCATCAGTCGTCACATATAGACATCCTCGTCTAAAGAAGTGCTTCTTTGGAGTCCATACATTGGTCACTCCTTTCACACATCCTGCTGATTTCACATGTTCATCAACACTCCAGGTCATAAGACTGCACTGCCCAGGTTGCAGTAGATCCATCTTCCCACATACTTCTTGTGGTCTCTCAGCTACAGAAATTTCGTTCAATCATGTGCATGAATACTGGCCTTTACATAGTCTCTGATTTCTTCATCTGTCAGCTCTTTGGAACCAAACCCAGATTCAACATCAATCATGGTCTCCATTCCTGTTGCTTTCTTTGCCATCTTCTTGCACTGTGTGATTATTATTCTGATCACCCAAAATCCAAACATGATCATCACCAACAAAGCTCCAAGAAACCTGGGAGGTATTCACCCTCCATTGTGGAACCAATGAGAAGATCCACGCAAACCAACTGTCATCAGCAATGTCTTCTACTTCTTAACATGTAAGTTCGTCAGCATCATTGTGGACTCTGTCAAGGTCCCATTCTCTTCATCATGAGAAGGTATGAATGTGCAACATGATTCTCCAATTTAGGCACAAACTACAACATCCAAAGCTGTAATCATATCCAAGCCATATCTATGCTGAAGAGACATCAGTCTTATGGCTCTCAGCTCTTCCTTGATAGCATTGAATCCCTTTATTGTAGTGTTGATCGTCTGCAGAAGCTCCCATCTGGTTATCTGTAACCATCTGGAATTTGCCATCATCTGGATCCCAGGCATAAAGATTTTCGTGAATATTGCTGAAGTCTGGCTGAACAACCTGTGTTCATACGGAATGTCATTGAAAGCTTCTATAGATTTAGCTGAGAAGTAGTTCTCTCTCTCTTTATTCGATTGAGAAATCCAACTGACCTCCTCTTTCTCAGGTGCAGTGTCAGAGAAGGTGTATATGTGAGTGTCTGGTGGGTGAATGGTATGACTGTGATTGTGTGTGTGTGAATGTTCTGGCTGGGCGCTAGTGTGGAGAATGTAGTGTGAGTAAATGCGTGAAGGTGCATGGCTGAGTGACTGGCGGGTGAATGATATGACTGATTGTGTGTGAATGTTCTGGCTGGGTGCTAGTTTGGTGAAAGTAGTGTGAGTGAAAGTGAGATGGTGCATGGGTGAGTGACTGGTGGTGAATGGTACGACTGTGATTGCGTGTGTGTGAATGTTCTGGCTGGGCTCTAGTGTGGAGAATGTAGTGTAAGTGAATGTGAGAAGGTCTATGAGTAAGGGACTGGTGGGTGAATGGGTATGAATGTGATTGTGTGTGAAAGTTCTGGGTGGGTGTCTGTGTGGGGAATGTGAATGTTCTCAGTGTATGTGTGAGTGAATGTCAGAGAAAGTATATGGGTGAGAAAATGGTGGGTAAATGGGTATAAATGTGATTGTGTGAGTCGCTGCGGGGCCAGGGGAGTACTGGAGCATTTTTGCAATTTCCTTATGTGACATGGCATGTTTTACTGCATTTCTGGTGCAGCTAGACTAGACATTACTTACTGTTTCTTGACAATATCTACCGGGCATCTATGAACAAGCAAGCAAGCATGCAAGCATGATAAGGGTTATTACATCACTAGAAGGGTATTTTATTCAACCCAGTTTAGCCATTTATTACTGTGGCATATTTTTTACAGAGCATCTATAATAAAGAAAACATGATAAGTGTACTTACATGTCTAGACTGGCCTACATTTGAGCCAGTTTCGACATGATTTCTTATTGTGGTATGGCATTTTCAATGGCAAGGCCAACAGGAGTATGTTCTTACGTGGGGGCACAAGCATATATTGGCAGAGCCAACTCAGACATGTTTTCTTAAAGTATCATTATTGGCATTAAGCACACATCAGACAGGAGCATGTTCATATATGGGAATACTGGTCTATATTGTTGCAGTCAGCATGGAAATGTACAGCACGCGTATATATGTTTTTTATACTGATATGTTGTTGGGAAAGGCATGAAAATGCATTGGGAAATGTTCCCGTGCACTTTTGAAGGACTGCATCTATTTGATTTTAGCTTGAGGTAACCAGGAAAACCAATTGCGAAACTGCCTGGCTTTTTACCCAATTTGTCACAGAAAGTGTGTTATCTAATTCACCATTTTAACCCATTATTAATAATTGTGGGTTTTCAGGCTCCTCGCTACACTTGGTCGCTCCTCCATACTTGTGGCAAATATTTATACCCCTCCAATAAAAAAAATGCACTAACTGCCACTGGTGGCTGGTACATTTTGGTGCCAGGGGCCAGGCACCACCCCCTTGATCTTACGCTAGGTGAAATATTTAAGCTTTCATTAAAAACATACATCTTTCACCTAATGCAGCGCGCACATGTCCATGCAGCAGCAGGATCATCATGGACATTGCACACGCATGGTGGTCCAGGCAGGCCCAGAGTCTGATGCATTGCAAGGGTTCCCCCAAAGTTTGTGTTACAGAACTACCTGGCAGGGCAGGCAGACTCTTGCAGTCTTCGTCTTCGTTGGGGCTTTGTTGTGCTATGGGTTTCACCTTGGGCAGGAAGGATGTTACAGCCAAGGACGGCATCACCTCATTAGCATCATGAGTGATGGCTGAAGTCAATCAGGATGCTCAGAACATGGGCTGTCTTCTCTTTGACAAGCCCGCTGTTCGCATTAGTCTGAGTCGTCTCTCTCCCAGGTTTTCCCCTAGCGCCAGCACCACCAACAGCAATACAAGTTCTAAAGGCTGCTAAATTTTGTATTTAACCCTTGTGTTTTTAGCCCCCAAAATGCATGTGCCAGCAAGTCTTTTTAAAACCCGTGCCTACACTGTGTCATCATTCTTTCTTTGTCTCTTCCACAGGTAGAGGTAGATCTGAACTATTCTACTTCCTTAGAAGTCATTACTTTGCAGATTGATAGCTCCTCTCACAAGCTTCCTGCAGCTCCATAATTGCCTGGGGTTAGTGTTAATATCTTCCCCTATTCCATGATTTGTTCCCTGCTAGCCCCTTTTTGCCATTAGTGGCCACTACCATGAAGCAAACAAAGCACACAGACAACATTCAAATCAAACTCAAACATAACACTCCACTGAAACAACTAATTGCATTCACCTACATTCTGCCCAGCTGCCATTCTTCATCTGCACACACAAACACATAAAACCAATTAGGTCATGAGTACACTTTTCCGAGACATTCTCTTTCTTACTGAGACATGACTGAAACTCCACCACACACCTATGATCCCTGGCATGCTCCACTAAGAGTATTACATCCACCACAGGGACCATCCACACAAGGTGGCCATCATTTGCAAAGACACACTCACACTTGACAACCCCTCATACCCACATTCTTCAAATATCTCTGTCACTTGCTCCCGTCTATCCCCTCTATCAGGACCACACCCTACAGTTATCCACATCATTTACTGACTCCTTACACACAATCCCAACTTCCACACCAACTGGACTCACTTCACTACTACAAACCACAGCTCTGCCTGCAACAATATCTACCATGGTGAATTCAACCCTGGTTGTTCCCACCCAGGCATCAAATACATACTGAACAGTATCCTCACTTGACTCACCCCCTATGGCCTCACATAAATCATCACCTAATCCACTCACGTAGCTGGAAACACCCCTGACCTTCTGATTTCAAGCAAAAATCACATCTCTGTGGAAAATTGGATCTGGGTGTCAAGGTCTGAACACCTTGAGATCTCCTTCACACTACCTCTGCTACACAGGATGCCCTGACCCGACACACATCCCAGCTGCCCCCCCCCCCAGCCATTTAAATCAAACACATTATAGACACAGCCTTAACAACACTTGTGGCATCCCCTCTCCCCTCTCCCCACACACTCATCCCTCCATTGTCCTCTACAATTAAAACACCATCATCACTAAGGCACTGAACAACATCGCCCCATCAAATCACAAAAATCCTGCAGCCAAAACCATAAGCATTGGTTCAACAGTCTCAAGCACTGCCTCAACAAATACAAAACTGCCATACAGAATGCCAAGCATCACATTACCTCCAAGAACTCCAATCTGCCACCAATCGTACACAGAAGCCTTTCAACATCATCAAGTCACTCTCAAAGCAGCCCTCAACACTCTCATCCACTTTAGTATGCAAATCGCTGGCGGATCACTTCCATTTCAAAATACACAACATTAGACAAGCCCTGCCCTCTGCTGACCCACTCCCAACCACCATCCCCACAAATCCTAACACATAGGCATTTTCCACCCCATCAAAAGAGACATCACCCTTACAGTCAAAACAAAACCTCCACATTTCCTGGATGATGCATGCCCACTTCAAGCCACATAAATCTGTAACACACTGCTCGTTTTGCACTGGCTCAACATCAGTACCTCATGCCTATCACACAGAACTATCCAGCCACTCTGAAAACTGAACAGATTTCCACCTCCTCAAAAAACCATACCCAAACCCATTTCTCTCCCAAAACAACTGCCCCCATCACTATCCTGCCATCCTTCAAAAGAATCATGTAACGCATTGTAACAACCCAACTCCAACAACACATTACCACAAACAACATCTTCAACCCCTTCCAATCTAGCTTTGAACCTGGCCAGAACACTGAGGCTGCTCTGCTTCACATCCTCGTTGACCTCCACAATATCATAGACAAAGGACACACACGCTAACTTGTACTCCTCGACCTCTCAGCAGCCTTTGACACCATTGACCACGGAATTTTCCTGAACAGCCTATCCTACAGGATAAAACTCAGGCACCATCCTTGACTGGTTCTCCCCTCCTTCTTCACTGACAGAGCATACTTTTTCTCCATGGCCCCTTACCAATCCGACCCCACCGCAGTGAATTATGGATGAATTATGTCTCCACAGCCCTTTGGAAACACCCAAAAACCCAAATAGATCGAAAAAATATGGTTCTATGTATGAATTCGGCCAGTACTAAAAGTACAAAGCCCAAACCGCCGAACATGAGCAGCGGGGGTTGCCAGGGTGTCCCCCACTCCCCATGTTCGGTATTATGGCATTGGAAGTGGGGGACCCAAAACAAACAACAACAAAAAAGAAAATGGGATCTTGCAGCGTCAGATCTAACCCTCATTAAAGGGACATAACTGATGCTGCAGTGGTACAGGAGAAGCGCCAGTGGCCAGCGAAAAAGTTAAGTAGGGGGAGTTGGCCAACAGCCACATTTGGGTTGTTTTGTCCAAGTAAAAACGGATTTGCGGCCAAATCGACTACGGTCAATTCTGCCGCAATTGTTTTTACTTCTGTAAAACAACCCAAATCCAGATCTTTAACCTATATACAGAATCCCGTGGATAGACCCTTAGTAAACACAACATCATCTTCCACCAATACACAGACAACACACAAATATACTTCAAAATCTAATCCCCTTCACAACTCCACTCACTCAAAAGTTATTTATCCACCATCACCTGGATGGCCACCCACTTCCTCAAACTCAACCCTTTCAAAACAGAATACTTCTGCATCTGCCCACCCCCAAGGCTTAAACCAGACCTGACCCCTTGGATCAAAGAACTCACCATGGACGACCAACACATATCCCTCTCCACACTTGTCGAATCCCTAGGCCCACTAAGGATTCTCAAATCCTGAAAACCCTTCGACCTGTGCCCTTTCCTTCACACACCACATAGCTGCTGTCATTAAACACATTTGACCTATGACTACCCCTCTTCTGCAAGATAAGACTACATCTTTCCCCGTGTGACTTCTGCACCACAGACCATGCACTGGTTCTGTCCAAGCTGGACCATGGTAATGCCCTCCTACCTGCACTCCCCAACAACACCCTTGCCCCCAACAAGCCATACGAAACGAAGCAGTGAGACTCATCCTCTACCTCCCCAAACACTCACAGATCACTCCAGCTCTCGCCCAGCCCTACTGGCTACCCGTACCCTAGAAAATTGCATTCAAAGGATTATATTTAAAGCCATCCACCTCAAAACACCATCTTACCTTCATGACAAATTGAAGCCCATCACCCACACAAACACAGACAAGCTAGACGATGTCTTCTGCACATTCTACTCTGAAAAATAACATGCACAGAAAAATGTACCCAGTGGGCACCCAGAACATGGAATACCCTACCACTTGATAGCCACACTGCACTCTCCATCACCACTTTCTGAGAAGGCCTCAAAACATACCTGTTTTGCCGTATGTAATCCAGCCCCTCAAACTCCCGTACTATCTCCTATTTATCCTTATCTTCCTCTACTATCATGAATACATTTCGTAACTTCTGTTTCCTCTCCCACCTTTTGCACTTTTGAACTATGAATGGCACCTAGAGAGCCCCTATAAAGGCCAAATGCACAAAAATTCAGATAATTAAATAAAGAACAGAATTAAATGAAAATATTGAAACAAAAACTTATTTTTCCAACTAGAATACCACTGGCAACATTTCTCTCAACATGGAGTCTGCTTCCGTGTAGTTGATGTGACTACAAGCAACACTAAAAACGGTCTTTAACTGAGAAAAGGGGAGTCCCAGGTGGAAAGAACATTTTCTTCTGTATATTTATGAGTTAGCTCTTATGTCGTGCTGTCTGCCTTGCTCGTAGGGTGCTGTCGTGCTCGCCCCACCTTTTATCCCTTGGGGGAAGGGAAAGAGCCGTCAGGTGTGTGTGATTCTGGTCAATTGCCTGACTTTGCCTGACCCTTGTATTGGGACATGTCAGGTAAATGGCTTTGGTGTCATCTGTTGTCTTTCGTGTTGTGCGACAGCGTTATCTGTGTTGGAAAAGGGGGGGCCTGTTTTGGAATAACCTACATGATAGGATGGGGAAAAGTTGTTGAAAGAAGGGGATACCGTGTCTCACCCATCGGTGTCCCATTCCCCGAGGACCCTCCATCCAGTTGATCCTCCCACACTGGTCCACTCCCAGGAACTGGATCCAAAAGCGATGGCCGTGTCCTGGCCACCTGGATGACAGATCCTTGGGGACTAGCTAGGGAGACATTCAGGTTTCTGACAATAGGCAGAAACATATACATCAATTACTACTTTTTGATTCAAGAAATACCATCTACCTAATGGTGCAATTTTGAAAAAAAAACCAGAGTCTTGAAATAAACTAAATATTGTGATTCTATCAAGAACAGGATATTGTACAAACATATGCACATATTTAATTGTTATTTGATCACTAATAGAATACAGAGCACATCTATGCACGTATTAGATTGTGACATGATCACCGATAGAACAATATACAAATATATGACAGCCAGGCTGTGTGAATGGGGGATTTTCACATAAAAGGCAGGACCCTTGGGCTGGAAGTCAGAGTCGCCACTGGAACTGCAAGGAACCGAAGAGAAGCAGAGAAGAAGACGGCTGCTGCAACCCCGAGTCCCGGTGAAGCCCTGCTGCAGTCCTGAGCTATCTACCCTTCAACGACCAGAGAGGACCAGTCCGGAGTCTTCTTCCCTTGAGCCTGGTGGGGTCAACCAGCTCATCTTTCACAGCCAGAGAATCCTCCTCGTGGTCGAAATCGCTGCACACTGCTGTAGTGGCCCGAATAGCCATCTGAAGAGCCTCTCCTGTTTTTAAAGGACCGCACCTTTTATTCACCATTGCTGATGCTGGCCTCATCCCTCGGTAGTGCAGATCACACCAGACGTCCTCCTTCTCGTCACCACGACTAAAGCTCCAGGAGCCGTGAGTCTCCAGGAAACTAACAGGAACAACTGCTGTGGCACCAGCTTCTTCAAAGAATAAGGTACTGTGTCCGACTTCGAGGAACTAGGGTGAACCCCTTTTCTCCTCACCAAAGGCTTGTCCTTTTCTTCCTTCCCTCTTATATCTTTTGCCTCCTCTTCTGATAATATCTAAGTACACCTGGCAACCTAGAATCATTTACTATCTGACTGTGTGATCATCGACAACAGGAACCCTGTTCCACCTAACACTGGCGCAGGCCTATTGACTTTTATCTTCGTGTTAGAAAGTGTTCTCTGATTCTGTCTGCCTTGACAAAAGTATTGCCTATGATTTTTTCCCCCCAACTCTCATGTTAACTCATGTGTTAAGTGAGTTTTTACCCCGGTAACATATCTACCTGCGGATACGCGTATCTTTAGTAAGACCAAACTGTCATTACTGTCAAAAAGTGATCACATATGTATTCCCGGTAACGTCTTTTGTTTCATAACACCGGTCTATCAAATCATAAGGTACTTACCTTGAGTTGTTCTGCACAAGGGGAATTGGTTGTGTTTAGCGTATTTGAAGTGTAGTTTTATTATTCTGGAAGTGAAGTGTTTTGTGAACAGATGGTTTAAAAATAAATTTACTTATATTTTTTAACCAGAAACCTTGAGTCGGTGTTTGCTTGAGTCACAGTAATTGTAGTCCTTTGTGTAATCTCTACTACTGCTCATTTGCTCTTGAGATAAGTCTGGCTGCTTGGCTACTGCTACCACTCTCTCTGTGTAGTACAGGCTTGTACCAAAGGTGAACTTGTATTACCACTTGTAGTCTTAACTCTATGCAGTAGTCCCTAAGGGCACCGCATAGGATTCTGCCTAAAAATCCCTAAGAAATTGGTATATAGTCCTTATCTCAATTGGCAGCAGATTCCACAGCCTCCGTCCAAACACAGCAAAACTTCGGTCTCCTCTCGTGGTATAAACTGAACGAGCAATAGATAGAAGTTTGCAGATTCTGGATTGCAAATCTCTGATAGGCTGATAGCGGTGGAGCAGATCACTTAAATAGGCTGGAGGAAGCCCATTCATACATTTAAAAACAAGGCAGGCCACCTTAAATTTAATGCAGTCCTCCACTGTCAACCAGTGCAGAGCAGAGCGCGATGGAGACACATGGGCAGCTTTGCCTAACTTAAAAATCAGCCCAACAGCTGCGTTTTGGGCCCTCTGCAGTCTCTGAATTTGCTCAGATGCAATCAGATGCAACTGACTTACATTAGTCTAGATGGGCATTTGTTAGGGTGCCCACCACTGATGCATAGTCCTCTTCAGTCCCCACTCTGCAGCTCTGGCTCTGGCTTTCAATAAGTACTATATGTGTCCTTCGCTGAAGTCTTGTTAAATACAAGCATTGGCAAAGCTAACAATTTTGGCAGGTGTATAAGTATTAGGCATTTGCCAGGCACTGCAATTAGATGACCAGGTACTCGCACTATTTTGCACCTGCAACTATCAATAGGCAGGTAATGCTGCTGTGACAGTGCCTGGCCAGTGCCTTTCCCATGCCTACACAAAAGCCCAAACTGTTGGCATTGCCAATGCTTGTTTGCATTTGTGCCGCTCCTTTGCAAAAAGCAGAAACCTCTCATTTTCCAGTCATGCATTTACAAAGGACAATGCTTTCTCCTAAACTTTATTTTTAGGCTCTCAATCATTCTATTGCCACGGCTGACGATGCATTAGCAATAACATGGATAAACAAAGTTTCATCTCACAGGGCATTCAGAGGTCAATGTTTTGTAACAAAATAGCTAGTGCACGCTTACTTTTGGGAGTATAGTGCCCTTTAACAAGGGGAAATTTCAAATATTTGGCTCTACTTACGCATGGGTATTGGCATGGGCACAATACGCATGCTTGTGACAAGACTCCTTGCCAGGAGGCCACTGCAGTGGTGTCAGAAGCAGAATAAATGTATGTTGCATTACTATGCACAGGGAAGGCGTTGGGGACTTTCAACCATTTCAAATGAAAAGGGGCCTCGAGAAGCAACTGCACCCATGTTGCCAGTCAGCAGTTTTCTAATACGGCAATAGATTCCTTTGCCTATTATTTTCGTTCTGGAGCTGTAAATGTGCGTTTTGCACAACTCGCGTCACAAGCTTCATTTGCTGGAGTCCTTCAGGCCATATGACAGACTAAAGGGCTCCAGCAAATGAAGCTTGTGACGCGAGCGCTGCAAAGTGCATATTTAAAGCAAAGGTATTCACCCGGGCGTTAATAGCTACTGACTGTCACGAGACCAGCAGCCAGCACGGTGCTGAAACACTAAATGCCCAGTGAAAAGGTATATATTCTTCTTTTTCAGCAAGGGGCTGATGTAGAGGAACCAGTGTTAAAAGACAATGGGCCTCATTACAACCCCGGCGGTAGCGGTGCCGTAAAAACGGCAGGCTGCTGACTGAGTTGTGTTTTTTCCGGCGCCTGGCTTTACGGAATCACCGGGGCATTACAGCCCCGGCGGACCGTGAAGCCAGGCGTCGGAAAAAGTTACACCCCATTCCCATTTGAGTCCCAATAGACTCAATGGGAATGTGGAGGATGGAAGCACCGGCACCGTGTGCAACACTGCTGGTGCTTCCGTCAAAGTCTGTGGGCGGCTGCCGTAGCGGCCGGCAGGTCTGACCTGGCGGGCGGGATGGCAGCCACCTACAGAACTCTGAGTGTGCCGATCCGGTAACAGCAATGCTGGTACGCTTATTGGCACCGATGTTACCGGACCGGCACACTCATAATGAGGCCCAATAGGGTGATGATCAGTCTCTTTTACTCATTCGGGAATGTCGGGGTGATAGCGAGCGGGTGGTGGGGGATTCAGCATAGTGTAAGGGGTAGGGGTCAATTTTATCCTGGACGTGTTACCTTCTTTCATTTTGTTCTACCAATGTTTGTCCCAATTATTTTTACCCATGCAGTGGGTTGATGGGCAGTGTTAGCGGGTGAAATGGGCCTATGGGTAAACACAGGCTGACACTTAACTGAATGTCTCTCAGGAATAGAGTGGGTCTCGACCTGGGCTTAATGTCTTTCCTTTCCGAGGGCATCCTTGGTTGCTGTCCCAATCAGGCAACGTGCCCCTGCTTTCTCCAGAGCCTCTGCAGATGCCAACTAATGGGTAAATTTAGTCCAGAGCAAATGTGACCAAGAGGAAGAGGGCCAGCTGGGGCGGCCTCGCACCGCTCCCTCCCTCTACCCTCCCTATTGCCAAATGTTGATCGGGCTACATTGAGGACAGGGACTACGGAGCATAGTTATTATTTCAGGGATTGTGCACTGTGTGACAGCCCAGGTTTCTGTACAATATCACTTTGTGTGAATAAAGAAAAAACACCACATTTGCCTTGACGTAGAGCCTGTCCTTGTGGCCGCTGGCGCACGTGCCCTGCCTCCTGAGCTGGAGCTGTCTCAACCCTGAAAGCCCCCCTGACTTATTGCATGCTCTGCCCCTGGCTGCGAAGATTGTCCCGTTTCCCAGTGCGCCGCGGGGCTCCTGGGAAGAAGGCCTTGCCTCGCCGGAGGTAGTCTTTCCTTGTGCAGCCTGCCGGGCTCTGTCTGCTTGCGGTTAATAAGGTTACTGAGCAAAAAGGCTGGCTGTAATGGATGGCTGGGGAGAGGACGAACATCAATGTGAGTTCTATTATACATTAAAAAGCGTGTCAGTATCTCTCACACTCCTTCCCCAGGTGGCTTTACAAATAGGATGAAAGCCTGTTTCTGACAGAGTGCGGCAGCGAGTGCAACAGGGAGCTTGGCAGCAACTGGACAGCCTCAGTTGGTGGAGGCTATATGCTTGTGTGCGAGGTAGCTCTGTGAAGTTCACATTATGTTGCAAAATAAAGTACCAATTATGCGCCCAGATACCTACGGGCGAGGAGAGCTTTATAAATAAACAAACAATTACATGTTCCCAATGGCCCCCACACTCCGAAACTGCCCTGCACCCCATGACATTGGGCCTCATTACGAGATGGGCGACTGCCTCCCATACCGTGTCCGGGTCCGGTCTTGTTCAATGGGGATTTACCGGTGCATTCCGACCCTGGCGGGACCGGTAAGTCCCCGTTGAACATAGGGCTCAATGGGAATGGGGAGGGCGCTAATAACGGGCTAGCGAATGGCAAGCCCGTTATAAGCGCCTTGGTCCCTTAGCGGGACCCGTAAGGGACATGTGGTCAGACCACACGTTCCTCACGGTTCCCTCCAAGGGACCTCGGAATCAGGCGGTAACGGATTACCGGCACCAGTCTCCTTACCGGTGCCCGCTATCCCTTACCGCCCGACTTGTAATGACCCCCATAGTCCCAATGATAATGCACATAGCATGCTTTTCTCTTTACCACGGTTCCTCACAGCTTGGTTTGTGTTACAGCAACAACGGGAATAAACCGATTCTGGAAATACTTTAATTGGAAATCCCCTACCCGTTTTAGTAGAAAAACACCATCCAAAATACACAGATTCAACTCATGAGTGAATCACTGGCGCAATGAGGGAAAGCACATTGAAATCAAACCATAACACATAAATCATTGCCCTAAGTTGCTAGCATGGCTGCAGGCTGGTTATCGGCCCGGAATGCCCCCACAATTCTCCTGTTTCGCAAATCTGTCAAACCATGGCTTTTTCAGCAACACCTGACCAAGGACTAATGGACACACAGATTGCAACTCGCAGTAATGCGCTGCTGTTAAAAGACGCCAGCCCAAACGCTGGCTAACCACACCCTGTACAGCGCACCGCTGTTCTCGAGCCATGTCTGCACATTAAACAATAAAATAACATTTAGTAAACACACTGGAGGAGAGGGGGAAGGTGTTACAGATGGGGAGAGGGAGGGGAGAAAATAAACAGTCAACAAGGATACATTGCACCTTGGGCAAGCATGGATGATGAAATGCTTACCTACACCGTCTTGATGGTGGCACAGTCTTGCCCATACCCCATCCTAGCAACCGCCACATGTATTCCGAAAGTGGCGCATTCCTTTTGACTTCAGAAGAATGTGCAACCTTCTGAATAGGTCTTACGTACCGAAAATGTGGTTAAGCCTTTTAACAACCTTTCAGTACTTAAACACCTGGATGAGAATAGGGGCCTCAGACGGTAACATCGCCATGTCATAAACTGGTGTTCATGCTATACACTTCTGCTTGCTACTCATTCCAGAATACAGTGAAGATGACACATGGCATGTCCAAACTTACATTCTTTCAGGTAGAGCTCTTGAATGTCATGTTACGAAGGATCTCCTAGCACACAAGACTCCCCAATGACCAGCAAGTCATCAATGACTCCTGTAACATTGCCATCTTCCCCAATGCAGTGAGTGCAGTGGACTTCACCCACATTCCATTGGGCCTTGAAAGGCAAGAAAGCAAGTTTCCATAATCAGAAGATGCAACTCACAATGAATGTCCAGATAAGGTGTGAGGCAAATATGATCCTCACTGTTGTGTGCATTTCCTGGGTCCCTGCATGATTCCATGATACATCAGAAAACACGGTACCCAATTTCTAGGAGACACAGTTTGGTGAGCGTGCATGGCTACTAGGTAAGGCAGATCAGATTAAACCAATGTGGAAGGTTATTTGATGAAGTCCCATTTCCTGGGTTAGGGGATGAGGCTCGAAGACCATGGGACTGTGTGTCACCTCCTGTTAAATAATGCAAGGTCCAGAAGAGCACCGGGAAGGGTCCCCCAGATTCCCCAGCCGATGTCTAACTTGTGGTACTCACATTCACCTTGACTCTTCATTGTACATAGACTGTTTTTTACTGTATACTTTGATTCGTTCCTTTCCTCTCTTTTCGATGCTCTGAACTTTATGTAAATATGTGTAAAATTGTTTATTATATCTATTTGCTGTAACTTGTAACTGCCTCTTAAACATGCACCCAGATGCCCCGGGGCAAGGTGCGCACTACAAATAAAACAAATACAAATAAAGTCCCTCAACCACCAAGCAGGTTAAAGTGCTTCGGTGAGGAAGGATAGCTCAGGGGCAATACGTTTGTCTTGGAAGGAAGACAACGCAGCGCAAGGCAGGTTTGAATCCTGATCCCGCGCTTATAAACCACTTGCTCATATTAAGCACATTATAAAAGAACAATTATAATTATCATGCACCTTTCCTCAACCACTGTGTACACAAACTAGGAGGGATACTCCTTTTGGGTTTCTTAGGCAGGTTATTTCTACTTAAGTTACTAAACATTTATTTATTTTGCCCATGCAGGGCAACATAATATTCAACTATCTGTGAGAATATACCATAAGGTCAATCATATGTTGTGCTTCCTGGGTTAATGTTTATATTTTCCAATTCTGTTGCTGTTTTTCAAGTGTTTGCAAAAGGTTTTAAAATCTGTGTTTAACGGTGCTTACCTACTGTTTCCCTCAAAAATGATTGTGAACAACTGTGTTTTTCCATTGAGACAAACATGTATAATGTATATTATGCATCATCTTTTAAAGCACACAATTCTCCGACTATGCTGATGCAGCCCTTGTTATCTATTTCCATTCTTGGACTTGTAGTCCTACATTTAGAACGAAAAAGGAAAACTACACATAAACAATTGCAAGCAATCAAATAAGGACTTCATGGGCTCCAGTTGCCTGACTTGCGACAAGATAAGAGCTCCAATTCATTTTTCTGTGATCCCTAAGACATGCACTACCCAAAGTTAAAATAACTAATAGTGTATAAGAGAGAAAGAGGATGGTGCATGGGGGACAGGAGAACTGCGCTACTCATAACAGATTACAAAGAAAACCATGGTAAAAAAATAAAGTTGGTATATTTACTAAGTTGACAGTTAAATAGACGATTCAACCATAAAAAAGAACTTGATATGTAATTAAATGGGAATTAGGATTTCAAATCACAGACATGGCTCTGCTATTCTTCAGCCAAATGTTACAATAAAATGTTACTGTGAAATTAGCATTATCTCAACAGAAGTCATCTTTCATTGCGTGGACGTCATTTCACCAAAATGCCAGTGGTAGCAGTGCCATCACACAACCCCTGATCTCTGATGACATTACAGGAAGTGATGCCATTTAACCCCAGCACCAAGTGACATCACGGGATGTGATAACACACAACCCTCCCCCTTGACAAAATAGGAAGTGGCATCACATATCATTGTTCCAGTACACTAAGAAAAATATTGTTATGATATCACTGTAATATGATATACATTTCATACAAGAATGGATCCCCCATATGTAGCGTTAACATCAGTGTGTATAGGCTCAACAACTGTAAGGCAATAAAGCACTGTCATCAGGCCAGTGGCAAAATGTTGCTGCTGGAACGGAAAACAGTGTACGAACGAACCAATATAGTGAGAACCACTGAGATCAATATATGCCCAGAACAAAAAGTGTTAAAAAGCGCTTTACAGCCAGATCTTCTGCCCAAAGAGAATACAGAAGTTGATTCCAGATAAGGACACCCGGTGTCACCAGGCTTTACCACCTGCTGACAGCAGACCGCTAACCAAGTCTCCCGTAACTCGTGGGAGTCTCCAACAAAAAGAAGCTGCCTCCTGCACTGCTGCAATTTAACCTAATTATACAGCAAAAATATTCTGGAGGGAATCTTCCTGTTGTCCAAGCAAGTATCAGTCTTTCTTGGGATAAGTTAAAAGACTTCCCAGACTAAACACTTATATGTGCTAGAAAAAAGTTTCTTTATGATTTTGCCATACAAACTGGTGGCGGTGACTACTACTTTAATGACAGAAAGAGGTGAGGAGGAAATCCGACATTGTCAGAAAGCATAGAATGCAGAAATTGCAAGCGGCGCGTCTCACTGCTTTTCAACACTAAGCAAGTATGATAATTTGATCCATATAATTGTTTGGACCATCACGGGACAATAAACACCGGCCCAGTGAAATATATATTTGCTCCAGATCACACCACATGGGATGCTTCGCAATTGCCCAGAAGCGTGCTTCCATAGGGCCTTTATCATGTTCACCTTCTACACTCAAATGTGAAATGCTCCTCCTCACGTCCCCAGCGTCTTCGGTGGCTCGACACCAAACCATGAAACCATTTCCCAAAAGAAAAATTCCAATGCTCTATGGTAATTCCATCAATGCGGAATTCGAAGACCCCTCTTCTACTCAGTGTGATCATATCATTATCACTTAAGCGCCCAATATTCATCTCATTTCAACTGATTTCCTTAAAAAAAAGGCTAGATAAAAGAGAACAAATGCTTTAGAACCTATTGGGGGAGGGCAAGAGAGTAAAACAGAAGGGGCTTTCCCTACAGACATTAGAGTTGGCACAAGCAGACAGCTTATGCAAAGTGTACCTACAGCTCCAGCGCTCTATGGTTTGTGACTCTGCATTGGCCTTTGTTTTAAGGGACAGTCAGGTTGCTGATCATGCTGATGAGCGAGTATGTGAGTGAGTTAGGAAGTCAGTGAGTAGAATCATTTCTATATTACACGCTGCGAGCAAAGTGCTCTTGTCAGTGATCAACACGAGTCTCACACATCATTGTCTCCTTCAAGGCTACCTAAAGGAGTCTGGCTACTGCCCCTAACACACATTTCTCTTTGTTCTTGAAGAGGGTAGTTGGGATCCTAGGATCCCCTCCCTCCCATCAAGTTCATGACAAGACGGAAGGCTAGAAAACACTACAATCACCCATTCTATTTCGGACAAATCCCAAATGCACCAATGATCAACAAATACCCTGAGAGGTACCCTCTCAGCTTGCCATACAGACCGGGTGCAGTATAAATCTATCCATGCGTGAATGAAGAGGGGAATACTATGGTCAGAGACACCTATATGGACAGCATGGACTAAGCACCAAGAAGCCATGTTGCTGACGTCCTTATGACACCACGACATTGCAGCATTAGACATGAGGCACACATGCAATCTGCACTGCGTGGCACAAACACGCACTCAAATACATAAAGAAAATGAGCATACAGTTCTATAGTTAGAGGACAGATACATATACATACTGCCATTGCTTTTATTATTTTTGCCATTAGCCAAATGCAGCAACAGAGAAACCACAAGACACAAGAGATCCTGAGCAAAAGCTTGAAGATGCTTAAACGCAAATAACTCTATGGAACTGCAGGAGTACCTATATGACCTGACAGAGCCAAGTGTGACTAACCTATGGAGAATATAGCATAACGTGGACAATGTAGAAAATTACAGCAGGCCTCAAATCATTAAGCATGAGACGAGCTGAGCTGATTCATGCTGCACAGGGAGCCAGATGCGTAAGACGCGGCCCACAGCCAAGGACAAAAGATGCAAAGACATTCCAATTCCCAGATGACAAAAGGACCAGCTGCAGAAAATAGGAATAAATCCTCTTAATTCGGAGCTGCAGAGCTCAATTTTGTGGTCTCTGGTCACGTGATGCAGCTGAAGTAGACAATGGACAGTGATCGGTGGTGAGAAAGAGAAACCGATCCCAGGCAGCCAGATGCAAGCTGCAACAAGTATGCAACAAGTGTTGCGATGAGCGGGACATAGGGCCTCATTACAAGCCCGGCGGTAACCGTCAGGTTGCCGCTGGACTTGCAAATGACTTGCTGTAAACACCGGGGCATTACAGCCCAGGCGGTCCGTGAAGTCAGGCACCGAAAAATGTAATTACCCATTCCCATTTGAGTCCCATAGGACTCAATGGGAATGGGGACCATGGAAGCACCGGCACCATTAATAACGGTGCTGGTGCTTCCATGAAACTCTGCGGGCGGGTGCCGTTTCACCCGCCAGGTCTGTCCCTGGTGGGCAGGATGGCACCTGCCCGCAAACTCGTAGTGTGCCGGTCCGGTAGTAATGATGCCGGTAGGCTTACCGGCACCATTGTTACCGGACCGGCACACTCGTAATGATTCCCCATATGGTCTCATATGGCAAAGGTGGTGTACACAAGTTAGAATACAGACACATAATCGTTCACATAACCTTGAAAAGGTGCACAGTGAGCTGAGAACCATTTCGGGTCTCAGGCCTGGGGACGTCAGCTCTAGCCAATGACAGTTCAGTATCCTAGGGGTGGGTAGCAACGGGCAAGAACCAATGATAAGTCCACCACTCTGCAACAATGTATTAGTTAGTTAATTGGGGAAGGAACATGCCAGCCACCTGACATGCAAGAGCCAATAGAGTAACACATATAGGTACCCATATAGGTAATTATGCTCCTGACGGCCAATCCCACATAACGATAGGTTTTTGGAGAAATGCCCAATGATGACGTAGTATTGACGTGTTTTCAAGACAAAACTGGTCTGCATGCCATTTACTGTGTGACATGCTGGAATTTTTCTGAGTTCTTGTATCGATCCCTGTTGTGTTTGGCTGTAGTAAACCGCAGTTTGAACTTGCCATTGACTGAGCCCTCCATGTATACTGGGGGAGGGAGTTGGGCCCTCCAAGTCTGCGAACTTTCTGCATCGCTCTGGCATACTTGGAAGTTCTCCCCACAATTCTGTAGACCACTGGTGATTTTGGGCAAGAATCAAAGGAATGCACGAGCTGCAAGAAAACACAGTTTTAATGCAAAGGAACAGACAAACAAAGACAGCTGGGCGGCCAACCTTGTAAGATAGCAAGACCGAGGGACTCTCAACACACCCACATTAGTTTACAGTATTTGACCACAAAAACCAGGAGTTTAGCATGTTATACAACATATCAGGTATATCATAATCTCCCCAACCTCATTGGCTTCCACCTATATGATTACCTAAACAGAACATATGTAAAAACATTTAATTGGTTAGTGCAGAACTGATGATGTAGCAAGTGCATCCTGCTGCGGATGCCCTAATTGCATAGTCATCGGAGAACCTGGCCCGAATCCCCTGTAGCAACACACTTGAAACAAGTCTCTCCCCCGTTGCTCTCATCAGATTGATAAGCCCCTTGTTCCCATGCCAGGCATTCCATAAAAATGTAGCATGCTTCTTGTAACTCCCTTTTGGCAACATGTCGCTATTTCCGGCACACGTTCTCCTAGCCAAGGCCCCATGTCCCCTGGGAAAGTAGTGACCTCAGAAGAGGTTTGATGGAGGCTCCACTCTTGGAGAACTTATTCATATTTATGTGTGTCTGCAAGCTAGTCTAACCGGTGGCCATCAGTCCTGGGGGCAGTCGAGCTCTAGCCTGGGCCTGTGCTCCGGCATCATCTCTACACCAGGTCTTTGTTCCGCCTGGAGAAATGTCCTTCAGTAACACCTGCATCTGTCTGCACTGCACCAAGGAATGAAAATGATTACATTCAAAGAGGCTGAAATGCCCTGTGAACAGCTTCATGAAGGGAGCAGTCTGGGCCTGATTATTGAAGCAATTGCCAGCACATTTTAATGCCCCTCCACCACAGGCTCTGGCATGAAGGATTTCCCTGAAGTGAAACAGGGCTTCAGTTTGATTTCAGCAAATGACATAGCATTTAGAAAAAGGGCCCAGTATTGTGAATGGCAAAAACCTATCCCTTTAATGTTAGTAACTACTTCTAAAGGAGTAGGTTGTGGGCCGCTATTATGTTAGTGTTAGTAGATAGGCCAAATGTGACAGAGTGGTACTCTCAGTGATGTCAATGGGTTACCAATATGGCCTAACGTTAATCAGCCTGTCAGAGCTCCTCGTGTGGGTAGAATTCTCGGAGCTTATACCGTCTGCCATCTTTGGTGTCTTGATAGTGCATCCCATTTCTACATTTCACGGAACCTCTGTGCTTTGTTGTCGAAGCAGGTTGTAGAGTGGACAACTAATAAGTAAACAATCCCTGTTTACAGCTGCAAAAGGGTCGTAAAAGGAGGCTGCTTACTCAACGGGAGCCTGCAGGCAGTTATTCCAGGTTGCCTTTGCTTCACACTGCTTATTTAATGAGCCAGTGTAGAGACATCAGGTAAGCTTGAGCTTTCTGGTTGGCCTTAAAGACCATCAGGCAAGGAGAGGCTTTGGATTGGTCCAGAGGGCTTCATTCTCATTACCTGATTTAAGTGTTATATGTTATATGTATAATGATAGAACACATATTCTAGAGGTGGGCGAGCCAAGCAGGACTTGACCCATCTTGGGTCAAGTTCTCCTTGGAGCTCGACCTGAGTTTCAAGCCAATGGGCCCTCGGGATCAAGCTGGGACCAGCATGGGGCATGCTTGCTTTCCCCAAAAATTAAAACATTCCCAAGAAACTCATTGCTGCTTACTCTAGGGGCTGCGAGCATCCCCGCAATGTTCTGTCTGGACTCCAGAAGAAATTCCTTCTAACAGTGACTCAGTCTCACGCCATTCCTTGCACCCGCCCTCCCACTGGCCCCACGTATGCCTGCATGGAGAAAAAAGGCAGCACTTTTGAAAGGCAGTGCTTAGTTGCTGTGCTCACCTGCATGTCGTCTGTAGGAAAAGGGGGCTGGCACGGCTTTTAGCACCACATGGATTTTGCTTTTGTTTTGGGATTAATACTACAAAGCACGGAATTGTTTGTGATGGAGGGTGAAGCAAGGAAGATGCCTGGCCATCATCTCATGACTGGCCTTACAGTGAACTACATTCAGCAGAGTGGAGACCAATGGGGAAAACCTATAGGTAAAGTACAGCACCATGTTAAAATGCCTGCTTTTCTCATTTACTAGGCACAGCTATTAATCACAAGCACACTACATTACATATTAATATGGTATGAATATTCATATTTTCAAAGCCACGTTTTTTACTTATTGTAACTAAATTTAAATTAAGACTTTACATAACACTAAATCATTGAAATATTTTATATTGCCCTATTTTGATTGGAGGTAAGTGCACAATCAACCCTTTTTAAATGGCCACCACATAAAAGTGTCTCTGGTTGTGGGTATGCATTCCATTCCATTAACATGTTTTGGTATGACAAAAGCTAAAAGATTTGCATGACCCTCACAAAGGATGTACAACTGGTGTGACTGCTACACAAGTCTCTTCCTTCCTTACTTTGGAGACCGATGCACAGGTTTTTCTAAAAACATTTACACAGTGAGATTTCATGATTTGCCCAGGAGCACACGCTTTGGTTAAGTGGCGCACCCAGAAAGTTAGCCCTGTATGCCATTTTGGCCCTTTATGATGTCTTCAGCACCAGGTCTATTTTGTATAAATGTGTGATTGTTAAAAAAAAATTATATTTTGGGTTTTGCGCTCCCTTTTCCTGGCTTGGTTCGTATTTGGCCCTTAGAGCCAGGCCAGACCCCCTGACTCGGTCCTGGCTCAGTCCCCTTCCTGAATTTCCTGGCCCTCCCATCTCTAACATACACACGCACCCACTAAGGTGCACCATGGCACCATGAAGTGCATAAAAGGCTACGCACAGAGAGGTAACAACATGTAAGCACTTCTTCCTTTGATTATAGATCTGTCTTTAGCAGCACGGAAATGGAAATGGAATAATTATACATTTTCTTGAGATCAACTGGAAGTTGGTCCCAGAGAGAAGTCTACTTTACAGAGCAGGCACAATCTTCCTAC
This sequence comes from Ambystoma mexicanum, assembly GCF_040938575.1. Classification (NCBI taxonomy): domain Eukaryota; kingdom Metazoa; phylum Chordata; class Amphibia; order Caudata; family Ambystomatidae; genus Ambystoma; species Ambystoma mexicanum. Next base: position 237,209,664 of record NC_090934.1, read on the forward strand.
CTGTCCAGACGGTAATGAAACTGCCTAACAAATACGCATGGGCAGATCTGAATAAGTGGGAAGCAATGTGTGAAATCAAACTACTGCAAAAGTATCTGCACCTCTAGATGAGTAGAGCCTTAAGCACTAGGTACAAGGAATTGAAAGCCATTTTCTTGGCCAAAATTGATCCAGTGAAGTTTCTGTAGGGCAGTGGGGAAATTAGCTCTTTTAGTGACTGCCAAGAGAATCCTGGCGGCTGAATTCTAGGCCCTCAGAAGTCGCTTAATGGAGTAGTGGTTTTATAGACTGCATTAAAACAGTAAAGGTGGGAAGACGTAAGCATTAATCACTGTGATTTGATGCACAAGGCATAGAAATGTAAACACTTTCTTTACCCACCTAATGTGCATAAGACATGTCAGTGCTGTTTGATTTATTTCACTGGTAAGCAAGAGGAGACTATCCAGAATGACCTCTAGATTCCGAACTGAGTCAAGTGAGCAGGGAAGTGGGTAAGGATCCTAGGATGGGCAGCCATAAATTGTTGGTCCGGATGTTATTTCAAGGACCACAAATTAATCTTTTAGCCTAAATAATGCACAGCCCACTAATATGCGTGGAAGCTTTGATTTGCAATGAATTATATGGTATTGATACTGCAGCTTCTTATGGAAATCCTAAAGTGTAGAGATTGTTACATAGAAAACTATTAGGGTTTGTATTTGGTGTTGTAAGTTATTAAGCGACAGTGGTAAAACAGGAGTAAGAAATGTTTGCATTTCTGATCAGTGAGAATTGTTTGAGGCAAATTGTTACATTTAACTGCAAAATACCTGACATAGCAGTACCTATGGCAAAAACACATGCCCTTTGAAGTTATACTTAAAAAGGGATTGGACAGCCACAGATATTGACCTTCGGAAGACAGAGATGTTAGATAGAAATGCCTCAGTGAGCGTAGACAGGATGAACGTGGCCCATTGAACCAATCCCTATAAAGGTTATATATAACTTCCACAGTCAAAGAATAGAACTTTAGACTGCACTCCCTTTCTGCTGACTAGTATTTTCGGCTTCAACTGGTGGAGGGCAGGTTAGCAGACAGCGTCAGATTAAATAGTGCAAAGAAGAGGCCCAGAACATTTCTGAAGAGTTGCTGAGCGCCAAGCAATCGGGTAGCGCCAAACTGCAAGATAACAACATAGCAATGTCATGGAACAATTGCAAGCCAAAATTAAGACATAATGTGATGAGCTACAGAACCGAGTGACACCATTTCTGAATCACCAGGACACTTATAATCAGTGTATGGAGGCACAATATAAGTTACAAGAAAAATATATGTGTATAATAATGCTTTGTTAGACAACATTGTGACACTGAAACTACACATAGCAGAATTAAAGCAAGACAATAATAAATTAATTCTCAAAGAAGATGTGTCCCAAAATGCATTCGAAAAAATGAATCATAATTTAAGCGTCGCAAAAAGACAGAGAGATCCGCTCGCACAAGGGCGTGATGCTTTAACTCATGAGAAGCATCAACTGATACAAAAACTAGAACAGGCGCATGAAAAGGAAGACCTAAGTCAAGTCTCTTCCCAAGAAGTAGCCAATGTGAAAATGCAAGTTTGCATATCTAGAAGAAATTGGAATAAATGGAAACTCACCTGAAGCAGGCAGTTCACTTAAACGTGTGCTACACTGGCAAGAGAAAAGTCAAGAAAGATCTAGTATCATTCAAAATTGCCAGTGCGAGAATGAATTTTTACAGCAGGATTCACTAAATAAGAAGGACTTGTTAACTTCCCAGTCCCAGAGCAAAACACAGGAAGCTTATCAGGCCAGTATATGTGATTTGAGAGAACAGTCAGCCCAGTATAAGTAGAAAATGATAATAGAAATGGAAAAAAATGAACAATTGCACCAAGGAGTAAGGGATTATACAATGACAATGGCCCTATCATTAACTAGCAGACAACCACCAGTCAAGTACTTTGGACAGAGGGGATCATTCCCTTTTGCCAAAGGGCTCATTTCACCCACCTCCTTTCTGTAGCAGGCTCAGAGGTGTCTAACATTCCCTCTCCCAAATATTTCTCATCAGGAAGGATAACATTCCTTATCTGACATAGATGACTTCCTGCCTTTACAAGAGAGAAGGAGGGGGTGCCCCATTCACTATGTCAGAAGGGGATAGGAGTCTAAATTAAGATATATCTGGCTTGATGTATAATATAATGAAGGATTGAGAGATCTAGAACTGCAGAAATTGATCTGGTAGATAAATCATTTAGTTCTCTTAGCTGACATGGAAAGGCAAAAGCATTATCCAAGGAAGGGCATTTTACACGTCTCTTCACATCAGGGAGACTGAGGGATACTTCTAGGTCATGCATGAGAAGAGACAGTCGACCTCATTCTGAGTATGCCGGTCATGAAATAGCGGTGGTGGTAGCACCGTACCGCACCTTTTTCCGGATCGGCACATTCAGAGTCACTAGTGTGGAAACACTGTCACCGCAAAGTGGCACCCACGGTGCTACCACACCCAGTAGCACCGTGACAGTGAACAGCAACATACTGTGAATGCAGAAAAGGACCACACCCACACCCAACCCACCTCCCAACACAACCATGCAGGAAAACAGGTCACAGGTGTACAGAATTAGCCCAGCAGCACACTATTGACCACTGGGAATGTACAAAAGGAGCACACCCACATCCAACCCACCTCCCAACACAACAATGCTGGCAGTCGCTGTAGCAGCAATTCGGCTGGGGAACCTGCAAGGAGCTTTTGAGGATGAAGCAGCTTGGAGGAGGTGGCACAGGTGCAGGAGGCGAATGAGGAACCAGTTGGCCATGCCTAACATTAATGTGTAGCAGGTAGCACCCCACAGGCAACCACCAATACCCTGCATAAGGGCCTTGCCCTGGAACCTGACTCAAAGCCAAATCGACACCTTGTACCGGCTTGACAGGGAGACCATAATATCAATAGTCACCCTAATTAATGACATCAGCAGCATGATAAACATATGGACTGCAATCCCCCTTGCTGAAGGTAGTGTTGGTACTCCACTTCCTTGCAACCGGCACATACCATAACACCATGGGCATCCTGCACGGGCTGTCACAACCCTGTTTTTCCAGGTTCTTGTTCCAGGTACTGGATGCACTGCTGCACCATGTGGCAGACTATATGGCCCTACCCCAATCCCCTGCCCAGGTTAATGCCACCAAAGTGGCCTTCCATGCCCTTGCAGCCATGCCCAATTGCATTGGTATGTTAGATTGCACCCAGGTGGAGTTGGCGGACAGACATGCCATTGTGGTAATATATAGAAACTGCAAACAATTACACTTCCTTAACGTGCAGATGGTGTGTGATGCCGAACACCTCATCACCCATTGCTGTGTATGTTTTCCGGGATCCACACATGATTCAATGGTCCTGCGGAACTCCACGTTGCCAGGATACATGGCACGGCTCATCAGAGAGCTCACCTGTCTGTTGGATGAGTAGAATGACTAATGCTTGACCTCTGTGTAATGGGGGGTACATAGGCACTCACCAGAGTGCACCTTGCTGTTGGGTGAGTAGAATGACCAATGCATGACCTCTGTGTAGGGGGGTAGAAGCACAGTCAGCAGAGCATGTGACAAATGCAACCTAACACTAATACATTGCACCCCTTATTCAAATATCATGGAACAGTTGTACCAAACGGGCATATGGATCACACCCAATGCATATCAATGATAAACCAAATGAGGCAACACAAAACTACCACATGTACCTGAATACATCAGACAATCCACACATGTGCCTGCTAAAAGACTGTGCACATCCCCCAACACCTGCTTCACAGACAAGTCAAAATCATGCAAACCTACATACCATCATCACTGTACCCCACGACAGGTATCCAGTACACATGCCTAAACAAGTGGTCAGCAGCGACCAAGTACTCAGTACAGGCTATACACCCACCTCAATATGACCTATGAGCACTCGGAAGATGTTGAGTAGCATGTTGCAGCAGGCAAATCACAGAACATGAAAGAACAATTCAGTGGGATAGTGCATCAATATGTGAGAGACATCAAAGCCAACATGCACATGGCCCACATATGTAAGCATGCGTGAAGCTTGAGCCATTCACTACTGGGGTTGTGCCGGACACCACACACCTTATAAGGAACTGGCTTACTGCTGCCTGAGGCCCATTAGAGGTTACTGTGTCATAGGAATCCAGGTGCTGGAAAATTGAAAGTCCCTCTAACCATGGAGTGCCACAGTACGCAATGGTGATATGTCCATGGGAGTATTGTCACCATCGAGAAAGTAGCTGCTGCTCCCATGAGCAAACTTCCTAGTGGGCCAGCTGCGCACAGCAGTGTCTGGCCTCTTGGGCGCTGTGGGTGCGGAAGGCAGATTCTTAGCACCATACAAAATAGGAGGCTCCTATTAGGCAGACACGCAACTTTGTTTCCATACAAAGAAACAAGATATGTAGTAGAATTGAAGGACATGTTGTGACTGCAGACAGTGAGCGAAACAGTCTCACATCGAGCGAGTGACCTAACATTTGAATATGATAATGGCATTACATGTAGCATTGAATAAATCAATATGGTTATCTGTGGCATGTGCTACAATGTGTGCTAATTAAATCTTGGAAATGTGTACATGCTCACATCACTGACATGAGATTGACACCACAAACATTAAATCACCATTCTGTCACTGCCGTGTAGGTGATGCCGGAAAACCCCTCACGCTATGGCTGGTGACACCCGTTAGACGCCCACAGAACATGCATGAGGAGGCCTACAACTGGCACATGCCCGTATGCTGGGCACCATAGAACAGACTTTTGGACTGCTCAAGGCAAGGTTCTGCTGCCTCATTAGATCCGGCGGAGCACTAATGCATAACCCCATCAATGTTGGCAAGATTGTCCTGGCATGTGCCATGTTGCACATTATGTGAATTTGACGCAGCATTGCACTGCACCTGGACATGGACCCTGCAGAGGAGGGGGATGGGGATGAAGACGGTGACGGGATGGAAGTGTGACCCCGGCGGGTTGCCATGGATGGTCAACATGCACGGGATGCACTGATACACCATTTCTTTTTAACATTCCTCACAAGCACATGCTGCACAATTTCCAGCACGTAATTTAAAATACTTCTATTAAATAATTAATACTCACGCAGAAAAAGAATGTCCAGTCGTGTTTGATATGCACATTCATAACAGAGTATTATTATCAAGAGAATCGAAAACAGGTGCAACAGCAATACCCGCCCCCAAATGTACCCTCCCACCTCTCACGCCCCAACAATCTATCCCAACTATGGACCCTCATCACACTCCCAAACGTACCCTTCCAACTCCCACTCCCCAACTATCTATCCCAACTATGAACCCCCTCACACTTCCAAATGTACCCTCCCACCTCCCACTCCCCAACAATCTATCCCAACTATGGACCCCTTCACACTCTCAAACTTCCCTTCCCATGTCCCACTCCCCAACTAGTCACACGTGGAGCAAGTGTCCATGTTTCAGCACTACTTTTGGCCACGCTTTGCAGCATGTGTGCCCTTCTGAGAGGAGCCAGACAAGTGCATGGATCTCCTCCTGAGGCTGGCTGCCTGCGAGCTTGCAGGCATGGAGCTGTTTGATGGCACTGGTGTGTTTTCACTTGAGAGTCGGGGCAGGAATGTCTTTAGGGCCAGTGCCATTGTCTCTGCAATATTTGATTGTACACTATTGTCCTCACGGACCCTCCTAGAAAAAAGGATGGTGGCACAAGCAGACCACCCAATGGCACGGGCAACCCGCTGACCGATTGCCCGATTGCTCTCTCTCATCAGACAGTACTCTTCTAAGTGCTGCTGCACTAGGGCAGTTAGTGTGTCCTGCACATTCATCTCCTGTAGTGAGTAGTGTGGAGAGCGCTGGGGACTTCTCTGTCCCTGGGGCTGAATGTGCCCAAAACATCCAGGGTGTGGTCTGTGTCCTCGGCCGTGTTAAGGCCTGGCTCGACAGCTCCATCACCATAACTGCTGTCTGTGGCCTACGAGTCTGGCTGCTGGGTTGGGGGTGGTACATGTGCCCGTGGAATTCCACTTGGGGCTGCCTGGGTTCCAGGGGCAGCTGGTGGAGCAAGCAGAGCGGCTACATGGGTGTCAAGGGCAGCTGGTGGAGCAAGCAGAGGGGCTGCCTGGGTGTCAGGGGCAGCTGGTGGAGCAAGCAGAGGTGGTGGCTGGGTGTCTGGGGCAGCTGGTGGAGCAAGCAGAGGGGCTTCCTGGGTGTCAGGGCAACTGGGGTATCTTAGGGCTCTGCCTGGTGTATGGTGGCAGTTGTCACTCCCACGATGCCAGATGGGCTTGCTCGGAAAGTAGATGGACGTTGTGATGTGCCCCTTGCACGTCCACTGGCCCTTGATGTGTGTGGTTGGCCACCGTCCGTGTCTGATGATGTTCCTGTGGGTGAACGGAAAGGCATGATGTTAGGGAACTGCCTGGCTGACAATTGTTCATTTACATGCAACATGGTCATCGTGAAATATTACATTGTGGGGGCATACACTGTTGCATTGTATGTCTAACTCATGCATGTGTTGTGTAGACTCAGCTGCAGGCACTGTGCAGATGCCACATGTGACACAGCTGTGCTGGGTAGATTGACATGTACACCCACGTTGGGCTGTGGGTAGTGCCATGCGGGTCTGCCCGTGTGCAGGTATTTGGGATGTGTTGCGGGGTTGTTGGGGGGGTGCGTGCCTGGAGTGGATGTGGGACCTGGTTGCATGGCCGGGATGTGTGTGGGGTTTTATGGTAGGGCTGGCAGGGTCATGTAAGGGACATGCACTCACCAATTGGTGGGTGCTCATGTATACATGCAGGTGAGGGCGTACCAGTCAAGGACCTCATGCTAAGGGAACTGGCAATATGTTCCAGCTTTGAAGACTGCAGGATTGAAGTTACCTATGTTACATCCACTTTCCCTTCAGAAGCCTAGGCATGTTGAGTTAGTAGGTATGGATAAGGCCTCCCAAACATCTGGCCATCAGACTAAGGTTCACTTGGGCAGTGAAACTTACCCCAGTGAGCCTCCACACACAGCTTTGCCTCAGCAAGTAAAATCATATCCTGCAATGTCATGCGCAGGGGGTACAGCCACATCAGAGGATACTCTGCCCTCTGTTGCAACTTGTACGAAGCCTGCTTTAACTGTGGCCCCGGTGCCTAAATGACATTTGCCAAAGAAAAGCCTCCATGACCAGAATTGTGGATCCCAAAGTAAGGAGTTTTGCCCTAGACTCTAGAAATATAATCCTAACAAATGTGGTCAAGCCCAGCCAAGAGGAATCAAGAGAATCACTCAAAAATAAAATCTTAGCGTGGTTCAATCCCAGAGTGGTCCAAACGTGCATTAGATTCAAAGACTTGAAGGTCCTTCGCAGACTGCAGATCGACAACTGGTGCACGGAAGAGAACACAGACTGCATTATCATTAGATGCGGGTCTAGGAGTCTGCCGGCTTTCATAAATAGACTAAGAAATGTCCTGGACAGGTTCCCACCTACAAAAATAAGAATTATTTTGAACTAAGCTTTCCAGCTCTGTATGTTCTGCACATATGCCTGACTAACTTAGCACAGATTAGTTAACTTGATTTGGGTTAGATCAGACAGTTTAGGCTAGTCTGTCGATTGTTTTCTGTGTATTTGTTGTATGTTTTGCACCCTGATGCCGGAGGGCTTTCGGCGCAGTATAAGTAAATAAATAAATAAATAAATGAATAAATAAGTTGTGCTGTGCTGGAAGTGGCAGCACAGCAGACACATATGCAGTACTCCTGCCCGGATGCACAGTGTCGGCATCATGGATTATGTTTTCTTCTATTGTCAGTTGAGTCTGGCTGCGAGTTGTTCCTTAGTGTTCTCATGTGCGGGTTAGGGCGTGGCCTGGGGGCATGGCCTATGCCGTAGCCATGCTGTACTTGCAGCTGTCTATCGGTGACCCTGCATGGGTGTGTGTGCTGCAGTGTGCAGGTGACACTGTGCCTCATTATGGATCCAGTGCTTGCTGCCAGAGACATTAACAATGTACATATGCTGACTTCACAGTGCCACTGGCCTATTCAAAGTCCAGGGGCCAGGAAGTCAGGAGGCAGGATGTTCTTGATACACATTCCCATTCAGTCCCATACAGACTCATGGGAGTGGGTGGGCAGGAGCAGTGGCAACGTTGTTGATGGTGGCAGTGCTTGCATGGCAACTCAGCATGCCAGGATCGCAGCACCCGCCACTGACAGGCCTGTTGGGCGCTGCAGCCCTGGCAGCCACTATAATGGGGCATCATCATGTGTTTGCTGGTCCTGTCAAATATGTGCCGGTCTACTTACAGGCACCCTTGTTTGGGTTCAAACACAGTCATGTCTGGTGCCTTTTCATGTGGTTGTGTATGGGGCATGCATGGGGGCACGGCATGTGACTTGCTTAGTGCTAAGTTCACTAGGGCGGGCATGGGAGTGCTTGGTCTGGTCGGGGTGATGTGGCCATTGCTAAAGACATTTATGTGCATTGATGGTACAGGTGGGCAGGATGTGCATGTGTGAACTTTATATTTGTGCAGTTTGTCTACTCACCAGCCTTAACATGTGTCTATACCCCCCAAATGCAGCACACTGCTGCACTTCTCCTCCCAGGGCAGCAGCTTGATGGGACAGGGGGGTCTGCCACCTGTAGCAGTGGAGTGGCGGCAGTGTGCAGTCAGAAGGTTGTGCACCCTGAACATGAAGTCAACCCACCGCTTGTGGCAGTCTTTCACACTGCATGCTATCACCCCCAAAGCAGTCACCTTTCGGGCTGCTTCCGCCCACATTGCCTTACGACGGAGCTGCGTGCTGCTGTGCTGGTCTGCTGAGAATAGCTCCGTAGCATATTCGACTATGTGGTCGACCAGCGTGGTCAGCTCGGCCTCATACGAAGCGTGGCTTTCGCTGGCAGGTTTGGGGAATCCTGGAGGACATGTCACTGAATGTGTTCTGGCAGTCAGTAAGGCTGGATGGCTTTAGGCACAGGGTAATTGCAGTGGATTGTGATTCTTGTAATGGCCGCCAAGCTCTTTCTGGTTCTGGTGTTTCCGGATCCGTGTCTACAGTGCCTCTACATCCGGCATGCAAACATCAAAGGCAGATGCACCGCCAACATTGGTAGTGGTACATCCGTCTCCACCGGTGTTACCGTGATGGTGGTGGAACTTGTTCCGGAGATGAGGGATGCACACGGCTGACAAGGCATAATCCTACCTTGTTTGCGGCAACCCGCAGTGGCGGAACCGGTAGGACCGCCATCATGGTAACACCAGTTTTTTACCACCACATTTGTAATGAGGCCCAGTGTCTATTTTCAACCCTCAGAAGAAGAAACCCAATATTTTCAAACCTCTAAAAAAAGTTCCTGCTAAAATAACCCAAAGAAATTCCAGCTAGAAGAAAAAAAAAAGGAGCCTGTGTACTGTGCAACTGGAAGGCATTCCCAAAATCAGAACAGTAGGGAGGACCCAGATGACAATAGGGAATGCGGTTCCAGCTGTAACTCTGACTCTGAGGTTCAGAGAAACAAGAAGGGCAGATCCCAAAAGAATTTAATCAAATACCCTATCAAAAAAATCAAAGCCATCAAAAGTGGTATGCCCCCTTATCATAAAAATGCTAAACATTCTGGACTATAGCACATGTATGTTCTCCCCTGAGTTTTCCAGCTTCTTTGCGGGGCTGGAAGACCAAAATCACCATAAATGGTCTACTTATAAGGCAGCCATTTAAAAACATTTCTCCATGCATAGAAACCATGAAAGTCTTGTAAAGCTCCATAGAATATTGTGTGTGGCAAGGACTAATCTATCTATCTATCTATCCATCTATCTATCTATCTATCTATCTATCATTCTATCTTTCTGAGTTCTTGTATTGCACAACCTTAAGGCCTTAGGGCGCACACAAGAGAGGAAAAAAGACAGACAACAAAAAACATGAATTTAGAGGAGGACATGATGATAGGGGACAGAACTATCCTACAAGGAAGGAGAAGAGTCAGGAGATGTTATACAAAGATGACACAGTAGGGGAGGGTATCAGTAGCAAGTGGAGAGGAAGCGTTACGCATGGCCTATGTCAAACAAGAGAGTTTTTAGTTGTTTCTTAAAAACAGTTATTGAGCTGATATTGGCCAGATGTTTTGGCATGGAATTCCATAGGGCAGGAGCCCAGGAATTGAAACTGGCTCCTCCAAACCCCTTCAGAATAGACAGGGGTTGGATCAGAGAGATATTGCCATTTGATTGTAATAAACGAGCAACAGATTTCTTTTTTAACATGGTCATAAGGTATGAAGGGGCCTTGTCATGCAGGCATTTATGCACAATGGATAGCCCCTTATGCTGCAGCCGTTGTTGAACAGGCAGCCAGTGCAGGCTGTGCCTAGCTTCAGAGACATGCATATTGCGCCCAAGTCCGAGCAAAGCTTGCACTGCGCTGTTCTGGTCACCTGTAGTGTTCTAAGATTGGCCAGGGCTGTGCCAATCAGGAGGCTATTACAGTAATCGAGCATACAGTTCACAATTGCAGCCGCTATCAATGCAAGATTTTCTCTGGTCAGATAGGGCTGAATCTGCCACAGGAGCTGAATGTAAAAATAGCATGAAGAATTGAGGTAATTAGTCTGCCGAGTGAAACACAGCTGAGGGTCAAAAAAGACCCCAAGAGTTTTTACATTTTTTGATACGTAAATAGTATGCTGACCAATCAGGAAGTTGTCGTATTTCACATCCAGCTTCTTTAGCCGCTGCTGGGTGCCCAAAATGAGCAACTCAGTTTTGGCATTATTAAGGGCCAAAGAGTTCAAAGCCATCCAATTCTGGATTTCATCAAAGATGTAATTGATACGCTCTAGATCTTTTTCATACTCAGCAGTGAGTTGATGACAATCTGTGTATCAACAGCATAATTGGCAAAATATATGCCCATGGCCGACAGGAGAGCACAGAGAAGACGTGAATAGATATTAAAGAGCAGGGGTGAAAGACACGACCCCTGAGGGACACCACATAATAGGGTAGAGGCAATGGAAAAGGCGTTATCCTTGGTTACTCTCATATTTCATGGGCCCAGAAAGGATTTAAACCAGGCTGTTGCTTCTTTGGTACATTTGCCAACTGACATTCACCTGTCTGCCAAAAGTTGGTGATCAACAAGATCCAAAAGCAGCAGCAAGGCTGAATTACCTTCATTGACTATGCCGGCAATATGAGATTTCAAATCCAGCAATGCCGTCCCGGTCCCATGATTGGGTCGAAATCCAGACTGTTGTGTAGCTAGTATGTCTTGTTCTTCAACAAACATCTGATATTGACTATAGGAAATTTTAGACAAAATCTTCAGGATAAAAGGAACATTTGTAATCGGCCAATAGTTGCTGGATATAGGTTTTCCTTCTTAAGCAGGGATGTAACCCATGCTTCCTTTATGTTTTCAGGTATGAATGACTCATGGAAGGACCGATTAATAAAGGTAGTTACCCATGGGACGAGGGTTATGATGCATTCTTTAAATAGTGTAGCAGCAAATACATCCCCTTTGCATGAAGTAGGTTTAAGCTTAGAAACTGTCTCAATAACCTCTTCTGAAGAAACTGAGCTGAAGGAAAAGACAGAAGAACCCTTAACAGTTTCTATGTTATCTAATATAGGGATTGTATGGTTGGAGATGAGTTTGACCTGAGCGTTAATATTATTTTGATGAGTGGAAGTTTTATAAATAAAACTGTTATGGAAATGTTGACACCACAGGCTATCAGCATGAGGTACGGTAGCTATAGAACAGCCCTTCAGTTCCTGAAGGATCGAGAAAAGCTCCTTTGAGCTTGATTTAGCTGTAGAGATCCGAGAATTCAAGTGTAGTTCTCTGGTGAGAATAAGAGTTTTGTAATGTCTGACAGCAAGCCTATATAGCATAAGGCTTGTCTCAGTCGGGTGCTTTCGCCACGATTGTTCTAGCTGATGTTTTTTTGCACGAGCTTCAATTATCTCAGCTGAAAAAGGGACTTAAGATGGATTATTTCCCTTTTTTACAGGGGATTTAAGAGGGGCGAGTGCATCAAATGTTACATCAACTGCAGATCTTGTATTGGCTACGAAGGCTTCAAGAGGCATCGGATCTTCAAATGATGGCAGCAAAGGGAGAACTGCAGCACGAAAAATATCTTGCATGATTTTTCGTACATCACTAGTCATACAAGGTATAGATGACTGTTTATCAATACAGATAGTATTGTGGTGATCTATCTCAAAGCGTATTAAATGATGATATGACCAGACACACTTATCCGCTACAATATTAGTAATGGGAACATTTTTGGATAAGACCCAGTCTAATGTGTTACCGCCCATATGAGTGGGAACCTTAATATGCTGAGCAAAAAATAATGATGATAAGGACTCAGCAAAGGAAATGGAGGTTCCATCCGATGAGTCGTTAGCCCATAAATCGATATCTTCTATAATAATGGTAGGAGAATGTGGTTCACAGGAGTTACCAATAAAGGCCAATATTTGTTCTTCAAAGAGAGGTGTGTTAATAGGAGGTCTATAAAGCAACAGTATATTAAGAGAAGATGTTGGGTTAAGACCAAGTTTAAGGAAAAGCACCTCACACTGATCCAGTACGGGTTTGCCTGATTCATGTAATTTAAGGGTAGATCTATACATTAGAGCCACTTCTCCACCCCGTTTTTCCTGCCTGTTTGAATAAAAAAACAAATTAACAGTTGGGGTAGCCATTTGAAGGGAATGAATAGCCGAATCATGTACAATAGTTTCTGTTAAAGCACAGATATCCAATTGGGTTTGTACTATGAGGTCAGCCACCTCATGACAGTGCTTGACCAGTGAATGTGTGTTCAGTAGCAAATACTTTACTATTATGTCCTTAGATGTGATTTTACTCGAAGTGTTTGAAACCCCAATGGAGTGGGGTCCAATAGTAAACCCTGCTTAGGTTGACAAGAAATTAGATTTTCAGATGTGGGTGATGCCGTCATAGGTTTAGGAACAATTAAAGGGGTTGCAATAGCATTCTCGTGTGATACCAAATGTAACCTGTTTCTCCGATTCCACGAGATGGTTGTTACAAGATCACACCGAGATGTCATATTTAATTAAGAATAAAGTGTAAGAAGAGTACAAATAATGATGAAGGTAATGGCAGGTACAGGTACTCACCGCCACAAACCGCCACTAACCGTCCCAGACGCGCCATCCCAGATGGACCAAGTAGTGCACAATGAGGTCCCCTACTTCAAGAGATTACTGAAATGGTAAATTTCATTACTTTTTGATGAAAGTGGCGCAATTTTAAAAGTATATTAAACAAATGTTTCACTATACTGCTAGCCTGAACAAGCAGTATTCTAATTACCGTACGCTTCAAAGGTCTAAGCACAGGATTAAAAATACACAATTCTACACAAATCTAAACACAGGCATGCTAAAATAGTAATGTATTACCAGATGGACATGTGGCCGGTGTTTAAATACACCGCCACAAACCGTCCCAGACACGCAAGCGCTGACACGCCTGATGTATCAAGAAGTACGGTAAAGAAAACTACAATCCCAAAGGGAGCTGTAGCCCTAACACACTGTGATTCAACAAGTAGTGCACAGTGAGTTCCCCTGATTCAAGAGATTACCTAAAGCATCTTCAACACTTACCACTGCAAAAGTGGTGGCGGTGAAGAGTGACCTTCCTTTTGCTCTGGAGTCAGGTGGTTCGAAGAATGAACCTCCTACCACCAAACAGAATGACCGGGAGAGGAGGCCCTCTGTCAATTCCCAATTGAGTGACACTGAACGAGTGTTCCAAAATACCAACCCTTCTGGCACTCATACCTACATAGTTCCACAGTACCTGGGCCTGAGATACACTCCCCCACAACAGGGGCAGAATCCCAATCAAAGGGCCACACCCTCTAGAAATCCTACTGAGAATTTCTTGTGGCAAAGAAAAACCGACACCCCCTCCAAATTTTCAAAAGAATGTTCCTCCTCCTAGATTCCAGGACAATGGAGCCCAGAATCAAGGGAAGTGGAAACCCTGAAATGAAGGCTACAGAGGTAACTTTCAACCATATCTGAGTTACGTTGCTAGGAGGGATAGCTATCTTTCCAGAGAGCAACAAAGGTATAACCCAAGACCTCCCTTTAGTTCTGAGGGAGGAGAAAAGATCTCTCAACCTGAGCAACTGATCAAGCAATTGACCAAGAACATTGGACAAATGTTGAGGACCCAACAGAACGCTCAGTGCCCAATGTTCGGTTCAAGTGCCTCGGGGGACAATGAGAAGAGGCAAACAATCCAAGTAATAGCATCCTAGTGGAAGAAGAAAAAGGGGATAGGGATGAAAAGATATGTCAAGCCTTAGAAGAAGCTACCTTTCTAACCCATATCATGACCCCCAAACTAAATTAAGAAACACAAAAACATAGTAGCAACAAATCTTTGCACTGGGAACTAGCACCAAAAGAATAGAAAGAGAGAGCAATGTCAAGAAAAGAAAAATAGAATAGTTACTATTGAGACAGAGGAGTATACAGAAAACCAAGAAAAGAAAGTATTCTCTTTCAGAGATGAAGTGACACCTCCTAAAGAGAAGTGGGTAAAAATAGAAGACCCTGAATATGAGAAAGTGTAAAGAAACTCCTAGATAGGAAAGCCTAATGGCTAAAACAGATCTGATAAGCCCAGAAAATCCAGAAATAGTAGCGGTACCCTCCCTCCCAAAGGATACTTAAGGTTGTCCTAAAAAACAAAGACAACAAAGTGTCTGTGGATAGGGGGGATACACCTACTCTATATCTTATATCCAAATGCGTGTTCATTCTGACAGGTTCCCAGGTCAACTCGAGTGAACTTTACCTCAAGGATGGGAAGACATATATAGTGCCAACCCAAGGTCAAGTGTGAAACATTAATGACCTCAAGAAAATTCATGGTGAGCTGTCTAATAACTCACACTTTCTTTGTGAACTAGAGTTTTAGAAAGTAGATTTTATGCTCCTGTCCACATATGAGGTCAGTGTGATTTATCAGCTCTGGTAGACACACGGTCACAGGCAAACTTGATTTCAAAACACATCTTTGATAAACTCCATCTAGGAAGGGGGACATTCAGATAATTCCTCTCAGACCTCTTCTAGGAGAAATGCACAATTTTGAGGAAAAGGGTATTACTGTCAAACGGATTATGGATCCAGAAATCGATATTGGCTGACACCATCTGAATCATCCGGTGATCATTCTGGCTCTAGAGGTCACACCCTCTTTACTGAGGAACAATTTTCTTCAGAGGCTGTCCGCTCCGATTGATTGCGTGAACCAGGTTTTCTGGACCCACCAAATGATCCCATCAAGCTGAAGATAAGGGCCAATAATTATGTCAGCCTGACAGGTACTGTCACTTGATTGAATGACATCCCAATCCAATCGAATTTCATTTTCAAAATATTCAGGTTCCCGAAATCACCATGATCTCAGTAGTGTGGGGAACTCATCCTAAAAATGAATATCCCTCCTAGCCACAAATGGTTTTCCATGTTGCAAGGAGATACCTTGAAGTTCTATATTCGGGAAGACACCAAAGAAATTAGAAAGTGCTCCTGAAAACTGTTAAGAAAAACATATTTATAATTTGACCGACATCCTGAAAAAAGGCAAACACACATTCTTCCCCATGCGGATAAATGGAGGGAAGGATTCTCTGCTTGTTTAAAACAATGGAAAAATGGTTCATAAGCAAAGCACTGTTTCAGTACCTCCAAAAAGATCAGATCACTCCCTACTTTAAATTGACAAATAAATGGGAAGTTGGTCTGGAAACCCAAAATTCAAAACATGTACTACCTACAGTTCTTGGTTTAATTGTTTTTTATAACGCGCTTAATACCAAAGAGGTTTCTATGTGTGGACCCAGGATTCAAACCTGTGCTACTCTGCGTCATCTTGCTTCCAAGACGTGTGCATTACCACTGAGTTATA
Organism: Ambystoma mexicanum; assembly: GCF_040938575.1. NCBI lineage: Eukaryota > Metazoa > Chordata > Amphibia > Caudata > Ambystomatidae > Ambystoma > Ambystoma mexicanum. The sequence goes on from NC_090934.1 coordinate 237,225,771, forward strand.
CTACCTGTGCCAAACCTTGCATGCACCAAGCAGGTGCATGTTAAAAATTTTATTTAGATTGGCAATAAAACGATTGACCATAGTTGTTGGATCGTTAGAGATGTCCCTTCTAAATTTTATCTGGGTAGTGATATTCTCCATTGATTTGCAATTAATTTAGATTTTATTTCATGGCAAAGTTTAGTCAAGCCTGGGGGGTAACCCATGGGCTTTGACAATGTTGAGAAAGTGTTTCAGTCAGCTCAATTGTTGCCTTATGCAAGAAAAAGAAGAGGTTACTATCCCAGGACAGGTCAGACAATTTACAGTACCAATCAAAATTAAAAGGGAACACACCCTGAAAAATCTGGAGGAATTCATACATTTGAGTCATACTCTCCAACCACAAGGATTGTCCCTACATCCACACCACTGGTCGCTCTAAAAGGCAATACTATTCGAATATTCATGGATAAAAGTCACCCCCAAAGACTCCCTTTGGGCGCAGACACTCCTATTGCAATGGCAGTTGATTCCCAAATCTATTCAATTGATTTGGTAAATTACATTTTTGGTCCAATTCCGGAAGATGCCTACAACAAGACCGACAGTATCCCACCAGAAAAGATCAACACCCGACAGGTGGGAGATTTTTGGTGCATTCTTCATGCCTTATGGGGTAGAAGTTGTTACCTGTGACATCTTGGAAGATGAGGTAGTATTTACAAGTTCATAATAACTATCTTAAACCCATGAAAACCCCTGTCCAGCTAATGACCATTCAAAGAGATCTTTCCACACAACTGGAGGATACTTCAGAAATATCAAAACCAAAGGTATTTCTGGGTTTCCTGCAGATATTAAAGGCCACATAAATCTGGCTGATGCCTGTGAGACAAGTATCTTTCAGTTGACTCCTATGTTTGCGGGCATACAACTGTACATTCTATGACAATATCAACGGACCCTGAAACGGTGCCCATGCTTGTAATTAATACTGGTTGCATTTGAGTCAATGGAATCACTCACAGAGATCATCAGAAATCTGGAATCCTGTGGCATAATTCGTCCTATCCACAGTATATTTAACAATCCTAAAACCCAAAGGACGATAGAGACTTTGTGCTGATCTTAGTGAGTTGAACAAATGGGTTCACATGTCAAGGTGGCCTCTTCCCTATATTGACCAGGGACTGACACAGATCCAAGTATCAAAAGTGTACTCAGCCCTTGACTTGACAGACAGCTACTGGTCAGTATCTGTGAATAGGGAAGATCAGTGTAAGCTTGCTTTTACCTTTGGGGGGCAGCAATATACTTGGACCCATACACCCTTCCGATACCTCAATTCAGGAAATGAGTTGAACATTTTTCTTCACAAGGCCATGCCTGATCTGAGGGAAAAAGGAAACCTAGCCTATGTGGACAAACTGTTGATCAGAAGTTCAGCTGTCGAAGACCATCAGGCAGAAATTGGGTATGTTCTTACCCAGTTGCAAAATACTGGTGCAAAATAATCTTTCCAGAAGCACATCGGTGCAAAACCACAGTGACCTTTCTGGGACATGAAATTACAGTTGAGGGCCTCAATCCCCAGAAAAAGAAGCTAGAGGCATTGCTCAAAATACAGAACCCAGCAACTCTGCCTCCTTGGACTGACTAATTATAGTCAAAGATTCATTGAGGAGTATGCAGAGATCATTCAAACTTTGGTCCACTTATTGAAGGCCGAGATTAAGTAGACATAGGTGGAATCGGAGTCAGTGAATCAATTGAAAAGAAGCCTGTAATAGGCTTCTTGTTTGGCTTACACCATCAAGAATACGTTTTCTCAGATACCTGCTTGACGGCAGTGCTATGCCAAAAACATGAAAGCCAACAAGGTAATCTCCTGCGCAAGCAAAACATTATCCTCCATAGAAGAAAAAATAAATGATTACAAAAAAGCACTTCTGGCAATGGTATGGGCATTGAAAAACATCTGCCTGTTTATCCAGGGGGAGCACATCATAGTAGAGATCTCCAACCAACTGTTACAATATCTACAAAGTTATAGAATATGGCCTGGGAATGTCTCTAATTCAAGAATCACTTCTCAGATTCTGTAAATGCACAGCGTTTGTTTGGAAGTCAATTACGGCCAAAACAAGAAAAGCCCTCAAGCTCAAGGATCGGCAGATTTACATGATTGTGCTTAAGAACACTACCTCGAGGACAAAAGTCTTATCATCAATAGTAATTTGGAGGCATACCCGACGTCTCTGCACAAGGTAAATGAAAAGTCGTGTCAGGGGATACCCACAGTTTATGTGGATGGGTGTCACTATTATATTACCAAAGATGGGGAGAAATAATTTGTTGCTGGAATTGGGAATGCCAGGGTAAATGATCTTCTGAACCCTCTGCTAGTTATGTCCAAGAAGTAGTCAAGTGGCAGAGCTGATGGCAATTTATAAATCCGTATGTAATGAAGTAAACCACCAACTCACAGAACTGATGATTATCACTGATTCTGGTCATGTGTGAAATGGGTTTGTAGAACACCTGATAAATTGCAAAAACAAATCAAAAACCATTGAAATATGGTACATTGAGCCAGACTATTGATTTTCTGATGGTGTCAAATGAAATGACCAACTATTGGAAGAAGATCAAAGGTTAATTCCAAGATAGAGGTTCCTGATAAAACTGTAAATGACTTGTCCGATCTGTTGGCCAAAATCGGAGCTCTAGGGAGGGAATTCATAGATATGGAGCACCTTTTGGCAGAAATCCAGGTCACAGCCGTGGCCAGATCACAAGCATGCACTGACAATGAACTTCCGGCTGCTCAGTGGAGCAGAGAGGCTCCTGATGCAGTCTTGATCACTGCTCAAAAAGAGGAGCCCATTATTGGGGAATTCTATAAGTACTTGGAAGATTCTGTCATATTTCAAGATGGGCTGTTGCTGAGGAAACCCCAACCTGCATATAACCAGTGGGTGGTCCCTGCTTCCCTACCTCATTCCAAAGTCTACACGCCCACTGCCATTCATAGGGGATTTCAAAAAACCCTTGAGATACTGCGAGAATTCACTTACTGGCCACACATGGGCCAGGATCTCAACACATATTTAAAAGGATGTCTTACATGTGCACAAATCCAACTGAATTCTTCCATGAGGAAACAAAGGAATGTTGATGGTGACATTCCTCTTCACAAAGTGGATTGAGTGCCGTCCGTCCACGAATTGTAAGGTTGAGACAGCCGTCACTTCACTTTGATGATTAACCACATCTTTTCTTGATTTAGTATTCCACAAAGGATTGAGTCCGATGGAGGTAGTCATTTTACCAGTGATGTGATGAAAAAGATGTGCAGAGTTTTAGCAGTTTAAAAGAAAACTCCACATCACCAACTGCCCAGCATCAAGGGGGTGGGAGTGTGGAGAGATACAACAGAACAATTTTGAGTATCTTTGAGAAGTTTGTGGTTGATTCTGGACTTTGTAGGACATCCGATTACCGCTTATCCTGATGGCCATTCGATCTACCCCTTCTTTTGTCTCCAAGATGTCTCCATTTGAATTAATGATAGGATAAAAAATGGTATTACTTCAACATCTGCTTTACCGAACTCGGGAGCAGGCATTGATAAATGCCACAACTACTCATGAATAAATTGAGAACTTGAGGAAGCATCTACAGCACGCTTTGAATATGCCCAACACAATCTGGAGAAGTCTGCTGAAGGGATGAGGATGTATTATGACCTTAAAACAACAAAGCAGGAGTGTGAGATAGGTGACCGGGTTTACTATATCATTTGCAGAGAAACGAAGCCAGGGAGAAGACGTTTTTACCTTCTTGTCGAGGGGATTTTGCACATAATTCTGGAACAGAAACTCGTAGAAAGTTAATTTGTCTTTTACAATGTTCAGCTAGAAATGCTCTATTTGATTGTAGAAAAACAGAATTTGAGTGAGATCATTTTTAATATGCAAATTAGGTACATTTGCATTTACTTTGCAAAGAAATAGCAAATTCTAGTGTGTCATATGTCACAGTTTCCTCAGGGATGAGCCTGTCACTTTGAGAAGAACAAATAATTGGTACAAAAAAGTATCAATAAGTTATAAGCCAAAATCTGTAAGTAATTGACAATCGGTCCTATAATGATAAAGATTGCATAGATTGATTTGTGTCAGAGAGGAATCTAGTGAGCAGATTAGTAAAGTGGTAATATCTGTGGAATTCATTATATGGGAATGTGGCAATATGTAATGCAAGAAATCTCTGAGATGATATCACAGAAAATGCAAGGGAAACTGGGTGTAGAAATTACTCCCATCAGACTGCCTCCTTCATTCATATGCCCAATGATTGTGGAGGGGTATATCTATTGTGATGTCACTTTTTTTATTGATTTGGCTGAAACATTCAACCTTTCAACATTATTGTACAAAATATTAACATTTAAAACATAATTCATCTTTACAATAAATAACATTTACATGAAAATAACAACAACCAAAAAATAAAGAAAAAATCATACAATTCATGAAAATACTTAGGATAAAATTCTCTCTAATCAAAGCAGATATTTTGTAGATCACACATTTTTGCATATTATGTTTCTGCTACCTCTTATTTTCCCAATTTTAATTCTTGCAAAAAGTTTACAATTGCGTAAGCCAAAGTTTGGGATTTTATATGAAAGATGGTTTCCCATAACATCTGCGCATCCACATTAGTATAAGCCTCAAAGCACTTTAAAAAAGAAACATGATTCTTAATAATATTAATAATATTAAGCTGTTCCATTCTACTACAATGGCCCTCATTACGACCCTTGCGGAAATCGGAAAACGATGGCGGAAATGCAATACCGCCATCGAATAGCGCTCGGTGCGACTATGACCCGTCACCGCAAAGTACGAAGCCATTAGCGACACCGTAGTGAACGCCAACGCTAACTGCACCAAGCACGCGCGCGCGCGCCATGCGAAACCGCAAACACCACCATGGCGCAACGGTACGCCAATTCCGACCCTAGCGGACATGTACCTAACGCCATCAGGCATGGCGTAATGTACCATTCCGCCATGGTGAGAAGTACGGCATCGCGAATCAACCGTAAACGGCCCCACTGAGTGCCTGTACACCGCTCCCTGCCCACAAAGTACAACTCCCCGTAGGTGCAATGAAGCCACAATGCAACCATTGAAATGTACAAGTCACCCATGCATGGCAACGAACAAAAGAAACACAAGAGGGGCCAATGGGAGCTGCAGGGCACAGATGGCACGAATACAGAAGCCATCCCAATGGACATGACCACAGTCCCCCACCAAGAAACGCACGCAAACACAGGCACCTGTGACCAGCCATATTCCGAGAATCACATCATTCCACCAGTCCACCTGGCTGACCGGCATCTGTTACACAAAACCCAATCCCCCGCCCCTGAGCATGACAACATTCAAACTGTCATATTGGCAGCCCCCATCCCTGACCTCACGGGCTTAGTAGGCAAACGCGCCCAGTACAGTACCACGCAACTAAACTCCGAAGCTGGAACCCAATGCAGATCTCCTCACAATACATCGCCCCCCAAATAGGCATATGCCACATCACTTGCAAAGAAAAACGCTACACGGGCCAAATCAGAATAGAAATTTAATGCACATCAAAGTCACCAAGCCCATACAGCCATCAGGCCATGAACTCCTAAACACCAATCACCATTGTGGGCTGCATCCGCAAGAAAAGACCAGCCACTACTTGTGTGTCGTCCTGTTCCCTCATGGTACACAGAGCCACATTCACGTACGAAAAGGCAACATGGAAGCGCACAGAACCGCAGGGCCGTCCCAATGGGGAGGCACTAGTCCAGCTGAAAGGCCGAAATGTTGCTCCGAGCCACCAGTACTGCGTAAGGGCATGTGGGCCATTGGCGATCGTCCCATAAGATCGTAATGCTGCTCCACTGATTAACACGAAGCAGCAGGTGTCGGGAGTAAAACCCATCTGCAGGAGTGGCATACAGATGGCAGTGGCAAAAGGGGAGGAGATACCTGTCAACCAAAAGAAAAGAAAAAGAACAGAATGGCCATCAGAACTACATTCCAACAACTCACTTCAATGATCACACGAAATCCACAGCCATATGCATGCTAGCCCACTCCAAAGGATCATCACCACCCCAAAACCACTTGCGACTCCTAACCATCTATATCGAGGTGCAAACACCATCACAAACGAGTGTACCTGTGCATGCGTCTGTCAAAACAGAATCCATCAGATGGGAATGTTAATGTGCATGGACACAAGTGTCTGAGGGCGTGTCGAGACAGGGAGGGCTCAACAAGGCCAGATAGACGATGGTCCCACCATGGCAGCCCTGCATCACATAGCGTAGGGGAGGCGGATAGATCCCAAGAAGCCCTGTACATGGCAAACTCTGTATCAAATCACCTGCCCATGCATCCATTCATCATTCCCTCATCCCGGAATCAAAACGCCTGAATAATTACTCACATAACATTAGAAACATCCATTGAGTCTGTGCGTTATGCAGCCTGCAAAATCCACAGTGCCCCAGCCCGTAATTCCAGTGTTGTGAAGTAACATGTATGTGGGAACGGCCGGCCTCATCGCCCACGTAGCAATTGCGCATCCCAAACTATTCATATCAATCATTGCTTCCTCGCCATGGGCCCTGTCTCAAGGACATCGAACAACAGAACGTTATATTTGCAGTTAGACCTGTGGGCATCTCCTCGCCGCTAGCTGGAAACCGAAAGCGCCGCCCTTGGAATTCCACATTTGCAACATCACGCCGAAAAGGCATCTGTGGCCGTTTGAAATCACTAATTATTCCATCGAGTGCGGCTGTGTGTGAAAATGGCAACTGCCTTCACCCACAAATGGGACGCCCCGCCCGTCATTGCAACTCGGTAAAGTGATGCATGAGGGCCCACCGTTACTCGAGTACTACGTTCCACTGACCCTTCACAAGTCTGTTCGCGACTGCACAGATAGTATGTGCAACAATGGGACCACAGCAGAATGAACATGTCAACCAATGTTACACGGCCATCGGGTACAAATACATGATTGCAATAGCAAGATGCCATTCCCAGATTTGCAGCGTTGTGCGCGGGACGTGCTCGGCCAAAGGGGAGAGCAGCTTGCACAGGTGGAATTAATCACCACAGGTGGAGGCCATACAGCCTGAAAACACATAAATTGCACAGCCAGTCTCCTCCCACAACCACACCGAAATGCTACCGGCAGGACTCGCGATGTTGGCCCTGGGGGACCTGATAGCACTGCAACTACTCCAACTCCAAGAAGAAGACGAACACCAACTGCTACCGGCCGCACGAAGGAGACGCAGGAGGAGGAGGAGGCCAAGGCAGGGCCAGCAAGGGCCGCCAGCACAGCCACTACCACCACGCAGGCAGCCCGCAATCCCACGCCTCCGAGCACATCCGTTCAACCTCACTGATGAGCAGATCCACACCCTCTACCGTCTGGACCGGGACACCATAGCCGCCATTGTGGACATGACACAGGCTGACCTTGTCAGCATGATAGATAGCCCAACCGCCATCCCACCCCTACTGAAGGTGGTGTCTGTACTCCACTTCCTGGCCACAGGCACCTACCAGCACACAGTCGGACAGTTGCATGGCATTTCTCAGCCACTGTTCTCACGGACACTATTGCAAGTGCTCGATGCCCTCCTGCAGCACGCAGACGACTACATCTCTCTACCACGCTCGGAGCAGGAAATTACCAACACAAAAGTGGGATTCCATGCACTTGCCGGCATACCGGGTTGCATTGGTGCCATCGACTGCACCCATGTGGAATTGGTCGTCCCACATGCCATGGAGGCCCAGTACCGCAACAGAAAACAATTTCATTCCCTGAATGTACAAATGGTGTGTGACTCCAACAGGATCATTACACATTGTTGTGCCCGATTCCCTGGATCAACCCATGATTCTATGGTCTTGAGGAACTCTACAATACCACGCTACATGGAGCGACACGCAGGGAACAGATCCTGGCTACTCGGTGAGTCTCATTACATGCATGATTATGTGGGGAATGTGATTTGGCAATGACCTGGCAGGAAGGGGGGGGGTGTGCGTACGTAGCAATGGCATTCCACATCATACGTTTCTCGTCCACATACAGGTGATGCTGGATATCCACTGAAGAGATGGCTCCTCACACCAGTCCGGAACCCACGGGACCAGCATGAGGAGGACTACAACCATGCCCACTCACGTACCCGTGTAGTCATTGAACAGGCATTCGGCCTACTGAAGACTCGTTTCCGCTGCCTCAGCAGGTCTGGCGGGGCACTCCTGTACCGCCATGAGAAGGTTGCAAAGATGGTCATGGCATGTGTCATGCTCCACAACATGTGCGTACGTAGAAATGTGCCCATGCCCCCTGACGCAGAACTGCAAGCACCTGATGATGGTCATGATGAGGGTGGGGATGTGGCAGCACCTCATGGAGTCTGCGAGGCACCGGAGGCCCGTGACATTCGTCAGCATCTCATTGATGTATGCTTCTAGCACTCACGCCTGGTGGCTGATACATGGACACGGGACTCGTGGCACTGTGCGTGTCTGGGACATGCACAATATGGACTGTACGCCTATGATGGCCTATAACACAGAAATCAATGTCCACACATCTCATTGGTTGATCGTGCACTTTTTATGGCATATGTGATGTCATGTTGAACACCCTATCGACCCGCCACCCAAGTGAGCCCAACACACCCCCTCCACCCTCCTACCTCCCCCACGAACCCCAGTGTCCAAAGATGCTCATTGTCAGTGGGCTGTCGCTATTGCAAGCCCCCTCTGCGGGTATCAGGGGCACCCCTGCCTGTGGAGCGCAGGTTCCTTCCAGATCTACGTTGGGGGCTGCCCTGGACGGAACTTGCAACGGATGATGTGTCTGCCTGCTCACGTCCATGCATGTCCCTAAGGGTTTGCGAGAGCTCAGTGAGCACACGGCGCACTGCGGCAAGTTCGGCACATACGTCTTTGGACGTCGCATGCAGTTCCCCCCTCAGGCTCTCGGTGCTTCTCTCCATTTGGACTCTCAGGCTCTCGGTGCTACTCTCCATTTGTGCCCTCAGCGTCTCTGTGCCTCTCTCCATTTCTGCCCTAAGTGTCTCAGTTGATGTTTCTATGTCTGCCTTAGTGCCCCCACATTCATCGGCATGGTCCTTGAGGAGCGTGGCCATTTGCTGCTGTTGCACGATTAACTGGTCGAGGGACTGTTGCCTCTGCTGGGCCATGCCCATTTGCGGGGGTGTCACAGAGGGGCTGTTGTCCTCATGTTGCCTTGCCACAGGGCTTGGGGGGGATGGCCAGTCGTTGTCTTGTGGGTGCCCCTGCGTGGTATCCTCATGTTGTACGGGATGGGACAGACAGGGGGATTGGGACAGGTCATGGATGGATCTGACTTCGACATCCCCGTTTTCTGTGTCGGAGCATGCTGCCATCAATGGGGTGTCACCTATGGTGCTGCTGCCACCAGAGGCAGTGCCTTCTGTGGCATCCATTGGGGGGACCTGTGGTGGTGGTGTTGTGGGCATGCTGGCTGCTGGGGTGCCTGTTGATGTTCCCTCCTCTGTGCTGCCACCTGATTTGTGCTGCTGCCGTGTCTTGATGCGTGCAGCTGAGGTGGAGGGTCTCTGGCCGTTGGTCTTGGCCCTCTTTGCAGGTGTGCTGGTAGGGGTGTCCTGTAGCTCGTCGTTTGGATCGGACCCTGTGGTGGAGTAAAGGAGGGCGAGGGTTAATGATGGGTCTGTGGGAATTGGAATGGCATTGTATCACATGCTCTGGGGTGGTACCTGAGGGTGATTTGGGTCGGGTCCTTGGAGGTGCTTTGATTTGTGTGTGGAGTGAGGGTGCAGTTGTTTGGCAGCCTGCAGTTAGGGTGTGCCTGCTGCACGTGTAGTGCGTGTATTAGGGGTTTTTAATTATTTATGTATTTATTGTGGGTTTTAACGTGCGCTATCAGGCCGATGTGTGTGGCCGTTCTCCTGGACATGTGTTTCTGTTGCACTATGTGGACGCATGGTACTTCACATGGATGGACTGTGTGGATTTGGCATTGTTTTATCTGGTACACCTACCTGAATCTTCGGATGTCTGCACTCCTTTCTCCATCCCTCCGACTCCCTCTATGCTCTCCATTCCGATGGTGGAGGCACAGATTTCTTCCCAGGGGGTCAACTTGATGGGTGATTCAGGACCTCCCCCGGTGGCTGTGGCAATGTTGCGGTTGGCAGAGAGTATGCTGCGGACGCGTATCCGCAGGTCGTCCCATCGCTTGCGGCATTGCTGTGGGGTGCGGGGTGCGGTCCCCACCGCACTTACCCGCTGTGCCACCAGAGCCCATATGGTCTTCTTGTTTGCAAGTGCCGTTCTGGTCATTTGCGTGGAGAAGACGACGGCAGCATTCTCCTGGAGGGTCTCTGTTAGCACGGTGAGTTCCTCGCGGGAGAAGTGGACCTGCCGCTTGCGGTCGCACGCTTTCTTCGCTACTTTTCCCATTTGTCTTGGTTTCGCTAGGGTGGGTGACGGGTTGGGGTGTGTTTCAGGGTAGTGATTTTAGTGGTTGTGTGGTTTTAGTGGTTTTATAGGTGTACGCCGGGATGTTTCCCGTTCCGGGCCCATGTTTTAACTTCCGTTTCCGTATATTTCCGGTCACCGTACTTTCCGGTAGGCGCACACTGCGGTGACCGCTAAGAGGGGTGGCGGTATTGCACCTAGGGCGCCGTACGGCGGCGGTGTGGGCCGTTTTGGGGTCATTTCCGCCATCGCGGACTTTGCACTTCCGCCGTGGCGTGGTGCTCGTGCCCGATGGGTCGGAATGGGCCGCACTTTGCTCCTTCGTGCAATGGCGGAAACGCTATTTACGCTGTGGCGCTCCGGTCAGTCGCTTTCCGCAAGGGTCGTAATGAGGGCCAATGTGTTTTAGGGTTTCAATCATGTCACTGTTAGAACACTGTTCAATCACATACCTTGACCAGTTAGATTGGCCAAAGTATACACACCTCAAAAAGGTGGGGTTACTGTTCTATATAAAACTCAACACACACTCACTCAGGGAGAGAGGGGAGACACCGATAGACTCACTCCCTCAGTCACTCAGTCACTCAGTCACTCAGTCACTCAGTCACTCAGTCACTCAGTCACTCAGTCACTCACTAATGGAGAGAAAGAAGAATTAATAACAGAAATTTGAAGAATTGATTGCTCTCCTTTTGGACCCATTTTAGTTTATTACCAGATCCCTGAAAATGAGCCTACCACGAGTTAAAGCCCCAGACCTTCTTCAGTGGAACAAATAGTAGACAGGCTAGGGAGGCAAGCTGATCCTTTTTTGATGACTGAGGCCCACCTGTTCTTAGAGGCAGAGAATTGAACCAGTCCTTCAGAGGGTGCCCACGTGTCTGTGATAAAGCACAAAGAAATTCATATGCGAGTATGATCTATGATCTGAGGTGAGAGATCCTAAAAAGGGAATTCGATTGAATCCTGGCCCTGTTCTTTGTTAGTACTGTGGGGTGGGAATATATAATTCAATTGTGCATCCCGAGAAGTTAGGGAACAGTTGGAAAAAGATATATTTGATTGATTACGTCACATGGTGTGTCTACTGTGAAATCCCCTCACTCTTTCTCTGTGTAATGATGTCTAGCATGGAAGAATTATCGCAGGGTTAAATGGACATCTCACTGTGTGCATACCTAAAAAAAGAATAAAATATAAGTAATACAAGGGTATACCATCAACCAGAATATTGTTGTTAAAGCTAAATTAGTCCAGACCAAAGGGACAGGGCAATTATATGCTACCCATTCTCTTGCTGATTAAGGTTCCCATTGAACGTGAAAGAGGTATGCCTTTACACAATAATTAAATAGAAACATTACAGAAGGGAATCTAGCCTCCATACATCCTGAAAATACATTTTTTACAAGCGGTTACATACTTAGAGGTCCAGTAGTTTGCTGCAATTGAGTTTAAAATGCTGTTGAAATTCTGACATGTTTATCGAGTAAGGGGGTGGTATTTTGAATAAAGGGAAAGTAGTGAGAATTGGATAAGCAGGGATATTTTATTCCCATGGACCTTCGTGCATTCTATCCATGGTGCCTGCGTGCTCAGGGTAAAATAAATGCATAGAAACTTATGGTGAAGTGCGTGTTACAAAACTCTAATTTCATAACTGTGGCTTTGAAAACTGAAGTGACTAGTGTGATAATTATTTCTTATCATTGGCCTTTCATGAAGAAACACATTTTTTTCATCTGTAATCGGATACAATTATTTGTATTTGGTTAATTAATATACCTTCTGTGCACCCCTGTGTGGTTCATGTCCCAAAAGGGGAGGGAATCTGTAAGGAATCAATGGGAGTCATTATGAGTTCAGCAGTAGCCGTGCCGGTAAATACTGGCACGGCCGCCAGAGTTATTTTTTTCCTGCGCCCAGCAATGGGGACTTACTGGGTCACTAAAGTCCTGGCCATCCTGCTAGTTCCTCATTGCCGAGCGCCGGAAAATATTACTCTCCATTCCCATTTGAGACCCTTTGGAATCGGGAGGACGGATGTACCGGCACCATTCCGGCCAAGGTCTGCGAGCGGGTGCCGTTCCGCCCGCAATGTCAGACCCGGCAAGCGAAAAGGCACCCGCTTGCAGAACTCGTAGTTTGCCCATTCGGAAACAACAGTACCAGCAAGCTTACTGGTACCGTTGTTTCCGGACCAGCAACCTTATAATGAGGCCTGGTGTTATTAAATTGGGGGTTCCAGATTCATAAAAAGAACTTGATTAAATAAAGAAAAATTGTGCCTGGTTGGAGGTGGGTGGAAAGTTTCCCTGAATTCAATGTGGTACAATTGAAACATCCTACATGCGGTCCTCTAGGTGATCACATCCATGTTTTAGTCTGCGCATCTGTGTTTCCAGGGGGATGAGTCCTTCCCCGATAAATGCAGTGAGCTGCACACTGAACTATTTAAACATGGAGCAGAAGCTCCTCTGCAGGTAATAAATGAGTGCAAATGTAGGCATTCGTACACTTTGACTGTGTTGAATATGCGCTAAAATTGAGGGGTTTCACATAAAGCAATGATCCTATGTCCTTTGTGGTCTTGAATAGCTGCTGGTACAATATGATGAACATTTGAACTGTGTGGATGACCAATCAGAATCCACCATGAGGTGGGATAACATGTTTTTGTCCCCATCCTTCCCGGGAGGGTATACAGTACCAGAATGGGCAGAATAATAAGTTTCAGCAGAAACGTGTGATCAAGTGTGATGGCCAATGCGGCCAAACGTTGCTGATGTGTCATCAACCACTTATGCCAACCCAAGGCATTGATTTGATTTTGTTGGAAAATCACAGTGTCTTGCAAGGAGAAGGCTCTCCTCTTCCCCACTCATGGGAAATGCACCAGTAGGTGTGAGAATGGCGGTCGTGCAACCAGTACAGCTGCACTTGTTTCCAAGACTTTGTATGAATTACTCACTGTATGGTCAGATACATGTAAAGTTGAAAATGGTTCTTACCCACACTGTGGCTCACCGCAGTGATGTTGCTCTGCCATCCAAGCAGAGACCTGGCAGTTCCTGTATCTCCCCCTCTGCCCACATTAGGCTATGCAGTGGGCTCCTTTCAGAGGCAATCATTCCCGCCTTTATCTTCCTCTAGGGTGCATGAGTGCTAAGGCTTTTCTGCCACGCGGAGGAAGGGCCAGTACACGATTATTGTTATTGTTATTAGGGTATTTATTGAGCTCGGACCTAGCTTTCGGAAGCAAGCGAGATTTTTATAATCATAGGGTGGAGAACAAGGTTAGGGAGCAGAGAAATGAGGGAGGGGGGATCTAACAACAGGGGAGGGAGGACATTTCTCAGCAATGGCGTCTACGAGTAACCATGGAAGGATCAGATTATATTTAGACACAGTAAGTAAAGCTGGACTTTCTAGGTTCACAAAGATACCAAATGGATTTTCTGGATCTTCTAAGGCAGCCACTAGCACAAATATTTCGTGGTTGCGAATATACTCTGGTCAACCAGCAAATATCACCTACTGCTCTGTTTGGAACCTCTGGTCAGAAAATCTCTCTCTCTCTCTTCATCTCTCTCTCTCTCTCTCTCTCTCCCTCTCTCTCTCTCTCTCTCTCTCTCTCTCCCTCTCTCTCTCTCTCTCTTCATCTCTCTCTCTCTCTCTCTCTCTCTCTCTCTTTCTCTCCCTCTCTCTCTTTCTCCCCCTCTCTCTCTCCCCCCTCTCTCTCTCACTCTCTCTCTCCCCATCTCTCTTTCTCTCCCTTTCTCGTTCTCTCTCTCTCTCTCTCTTTCACTCTCTCTCTCTCTCTCTCTCTCTCTCTCTCTCTCTCCCTCTCCCTCTCCCTCCTGCAAGCAGGGTGGGACTGGGCCCCATCACCCAAAAAAAAAGCGCCCCACCCTCGCCACACAACCCTTGAACTCGGATAACATCACCGGAAGTGATGTCATTTGACCCCACCACAAAGTGACATCCCAGGAAACGACCTTTCACAACTTCATAAAACAGGAAGTGGCATCATATAACATTGTTCCTAAGTACACTAAATGACTGTGCATCCAAGCAGACGTCCAAGGCAAATATGCATAAAATATCACCCAACCTGTGTTGGTACTCATTTATCAACCTAAGAAGGATGTAAGGCTTTTTGAAGAAAAAAAAAATAGAAAAAAAAATATTTTTTTTTAAGTTTTTTTTTTTTTCTCTAAACCGACCCAGCCATGCCAGAAACCGGCCCCCATTCCCAAGGGACGATTTCGGCCCGGCCTTGGGGCTAAAGGCCGAGGGGCCAATCCGACCCTGACTGCAATGGGGAGCAGATAAAAAGAGAAAGGAATAAAGAGGGGATGAAGGAAACAGAAGTATGAGAGCAAAAGAAAAATAACAATAAACAATAGAAGAAAGGAAGGCAGGAAAGAAAAAGAAGGATGGAAAGTAGGAAGGAAGCATGAGGGACGGGCCAATGGAGAAAAGAAATAAGGAAAGAAGGAAAAAATGAAGGAAAGTGAAAAGAAGGAGAAAGATGAAAACAAAGGAATGAAGAAAAAAGGAAGAAATTAGGAAGACAAAGAAGAGAGGAAAGAAGGACTGAAGGTCGGGTGAAGGGATAGAAGGAAGGAAACAAGAAAGGAAGAATCAAAGAAGATAGGAAAGAAGGCATGAAGAAAAAATGAAGGGAGGAAGGAAGGAAAAATAAAAGAAAAAAGATAGGAATGGCGCATAATGAAAAAATGCGCCATTGAAGGGAGGAAGGAAGGCATAAAAGAACGAAGGGAGGAAAGAAGCAAAGACGACAAGGGAGGGGGAAAGGAGGATTGAAGGAAGGGAAAGTGGAATAGAAGGAAGGAAAAATTGAAGGAAGGGAAGAAGGAAGGAGGAATAAGAAAACAAAGGAGTGAAGGACAAAAGAAGACCAAAGGAAGACAAAGAAGGGGCGACAGAAGTACTGAAGATAGGGTGGAAAGAAAGAAAGAAAGATAGAAAGAGAAAGATGGCAAAGGAAGGGAGGAAGAAAGAAAGAAAGAAAGAAAGAAAGAAAGAAAGAAAGAAAGAAAGAAAGAAAGAAAGAAAGAAAGATAGAAAGAAAGAAAGAAAGAAAGAAAGAAAGAAAGAAAGAAAAACAATAACCAAGAGAGAAAGGGAAGCATGAAGAAAAATGAAGAGACGGAGGAGGAAGAAAAGAAAGAAAGAAGGAAGGAAACGAGTAAAGACGGCAAGGAAGAAAGGACAGCAGATTTGAAGGACGGAGAAAGAAGAGAAGAAAGGAAAGAAGGAAGACAAAGAAGTGGTGCAATAAGGAATGAAGGAAGAGTAGAGGGGTGGGTAGAAGGAAAGAAGACAGGCAAGGAGGGAGGGAGGAAGAGCAGGAGCGAGAAAAGTAGGATGTGGAAGAACGGAAGAAAGGGAAGGGAAGAAGAAAGGAGGGAAGGAGAAACAAGGTAGGATGTCCACAAATCCTTGTAAAAAGCATTCTTTGTTTTCTACTTCTGAAATTAGTCAGCGTCATTTATATTGTATCCTGCACTTGAGAGCTAACGAATTTGTCCCCTGCTGTCATCACTCAGGCTTATTGTTGATAACTTGCTTGAGAAGGCTTCGGGGCTTGATATTTGTTTCAGAAACAAAATCTCGAGTGTGACTGATTAACTGTAACATGGCTCCCTGCACAAATCAATTGGAGATACAACATTTGTTGCTAATTGAGATATTTTTACAAGTGTGCCGCTGTTCAACAAAGTGCCTCAGCAGATTACTTCAATATTGCAAAAATAATGGCGCATGGGAAGGCACCCGAAAGAAGCACTTTTAGAAGCAACTTGGTAACCCCTGAAAGGCCCTTAATGTCGTCTGGACTAAACAGCACTAATAAAAACATAATAATAACTATCATCATAATCAGCTGGTCTTCTAAAGCATCCTTTTGCCGTTTTGTTGGGCTCACTGCACATGCCCCTGTATGAAAAGAGGAGGGGTGTTGATCTTGAAGTGGAATGGCAGGGAAAGCCCCCAATATAATAGCAAGAAGTCTGGTTTGGGGGAAATCCCAATGCCCAAGAAACAGAAAAGTCCTAAAATTTGACAAACACCAACTGTTTATTAAGCGATCCCACAACAGGGACAGGCCATGGACATCTCAGGATTTCCAGTGCTCTCTCGCTGGTTACAGGCTTGTCAACATCTTTTAACAGGTTGTGATGTCAACAATGACACATTATACTACAAAAACCCAAAGGCAGGCTGAGGTTGGTTAGTGGGGCAAACTACATAAATGATCTATATGATAGCATACACATACTTTGGTGGCTCCACCTGTGACCACCTCCTAAATGTTGCAAGTAAAATAATGTCAGGGTGGTGCATTATAATTGGCTGGTGCAACAAAGTGTGAACTGGCGCAGAGGTGTGTAGGGATTGGTTGGTGAGGATCTTCTCAGCCATGATACCTTGGAGGTTACAAGCCTATGAGCAACATTTCAAGGTGATGAGAACAACCCCAAAGGTGCTGTCTGTACCAAGAAGGTTACCATCCCCGATCCTCTAGGCCTTGAGCTTAGTACATTTAGCTTTCAACCTAATAATATTTTGTATCGTCTATCCTGAACTGATTGGGAACATTGGTCTCTGTCGGCTCGAATGAATAGGCTTTGTCTCTCAGTTTCAGGTTGTGTGAAGAGACCGCTGGCTTGATTTACCTGCTCCATATTTGCAAAGACTTTTAGTATTTAAACGTGCAGGCGTCTAATCTAACAAGACTGTCTCCAACGTTGCCTTTGCCTGTATCCTTGAGGGCTGATGTGAAACTCTCCCTCCACTGATAGCCTTGGCTGGAACACGTACATCGGCTGAATGAATAGTCTAGTCTACGCTTTCCTGCTAAATCAGCAAGTCAGGCCACTCCCTGCATTCTCAGGGCTTCTCCGTGCTTCCCATTCACTTCAAAGTGACTGCATCTTCCATTTTGATTTGTGTGGCTACCTGTGCTAACTGCATTCAGCGTCAAGCAAGTGTCATGTCTTATTCTGTGCATCTTGCGTTATGGCATGTATATGGCATAGCAAAGAGTACATGTCCTCTATCTAACTGGGTCATAAGCATGGTCCTCGAGAAGTTTAATCTGGGTGTCTGTGTGGCTTCGGCAGGGATGCATGTGTTCTTCATATCTAACACACCTATGTCTTGGTCTTAGTCTTGACATCATTGGCTCTGTGCACAGTCTCAGTTAGCCTAATTACTCAATCGTCTGCAAGCTTATCTCCTCGACGACGTCATCAGGAAAGGGTTTGAATGGTTGAGTGAATAGCATTTCTCACATCTGCGGTACAGGTGTGATGGAGAGGAGGGGGCAGGAACGATGTAGACCTGTCATTTCTGTAATGTCGGCATGAGGGAGCGACCTGAGAGATGAGAGCTGCTTTAATTTGTCCATCTTCAATCCCTCATGTGGTGGAGACATCGACTACACTTCCGCGAAAGTCCTCCCTATTGACTTATTACTCTGGAGTCCAAACATTTTTATTAGGTATTCCATAGAGGACTGGGGTTCACACTATGCATTCACCACTCAGCGCACCCAGGGCCCAACAAACCCTTTCCCGGTATACAGAGGACTCAGCCAAGGGCAAGTTAGAACTGTCCTTTATTTTCCATAACAGACACGGATCATACAGGAAAAACAAAATTCTCCAGCACTTACAGTTCCTGCGCCCGTGTCAGGAACTTTTGCGGCGGTCTGTCATCACAAGTCAAGGCTCTTCCCCAAAAACCAAAGAGCATGGCTGATTGGGTGGTTGGGGTGGTATTACCTATAGTTTGTACCTATAGATCTTAGCTAACTGGCCCTCTCATGTCAGCTGGTTGCCTGAACCTTCCCCAGAAACTATCTATTACATTATTGCAGGGTCGCAGGATTACCATTGGCCCTTGCCCTTTGCCATCCACCCCTGGATTTGTGTTCCCTGATTGGCTGGAGCTGGTCTCCCCAGGCCTGGGGCCCATCTCTGTTCTCAGTGCTCCGTGCACCTTCTCAAGGTGATGAGAAAGACTTTGAGCATCATTATGAGTCTGGCGGCAACCAGCCGGTTTTTCCGGCTCGGTTACCGCCAGACTCGTATTACCATTCCGCCTCTGTGACTCCCGGAATTACCAGGGCATTACGACCCTGGTGTCCCGGTGAATTCCGGAGGCGGAATTCGGTAAATCCCCATTCCCATTGAGTCCTATAGGACTCAATGGGAATGGGGAAGTGGAAACACCAGCACCATCTCGTGATGGTGCTGGTGTTTCCACGTCCGCCAGCAGGACTCGATATCGGGCGGTCCGGAATTAATATTGGCGGCGGGTTTACCGCCACTGTTATTTCCGGACCGCCCGACCCGTAATGAGGCCCTATGTGTCCCCATTGTTGCCATCAATAAATCAGTTTAACCACTTTGCCTTTGAGAGTGCCTGCCGGGTTACAACGTTGTGAAACAACCCAAGTCTATATACCCTGCACTCCTATTGCAAGAATAGTATTCCAAACAATTCCTGTGTTATAGTTAATAAATATTCTTGAAAGTTGTAATCTTATTTGAGGTGCGCGGGAGAAAAAGTCAACCTTGGCATATGCGTGGAAAACAGATACAGTACAACAGAGTTCCCAAGTTGGGGAACTCCCGTCCTCTGCAGACTATTTTAGGCTCAAAGCCAAACTTTTTAGAAAAAGAGGAAAGATAATCCTTATATCTGAACAGTCAATTCAATTATATAATACACTTCAAATGTGGTTTGTTAGTAGTTGCTTGACACAATTTATGCTTACGACAACAATATTCTCAAAGGGTATTTATTCTTAAGGCCCAACGTGTTTCGAGATATTCTTTCTCTTCAACAGGGGCATGGTTCACAACATTACTACAAGAAACATCAGATAATATATTTGTAGTCATATAGTCTAATGTTGGCAATATTCTTAATATCAAAAGTTCTTAAATGGGTCACACATTGTAACATTTACCCTTCATGCGTAGGACTACATACAGAGTGAATATTTACCTACAGGTCTTTGCTTGTTGATGATAAGGAATTTAATATATGGGAAATACCTTTTAAATCCAATCCTTTATCCTTAGAGTCCATTAGCTGGCAGACCTCACGTGGATTCCCCTGCTCCTCTTCCCACCACAAGGGTGAAGATCGCATAATTGAGCTTTCTGGTCAGCAATTAGTGAGGATTTATCCTGCTATTTTGCAGGTGGCTCCTTGTCTCTGTGCTTAGGAATATTATGCTTGTCTCTGACCTTGGCTGCGAACCCTGGCTTGGTGCTTCGTTCAGCCTAATTCTGCTTTTATTTGCCTATCGTTCGGAGGCCTGTGGCTTCATGTAATTCTACTATAGTTATGCTATAATCGCTATATGTCTATACTGTGCTATTCTTCTTATAGGTAAATAGTATTTTGGCTTGTCCAGGTCCCTGTAGTTCCATATAGGTAGTTGCAATAAACATCTGAAAGCTTGCTCTGCATCTCTTGTTTCCTTGCATTTCTACATTTGGCTAATGAGAGAAAATAATAAAAGCTTTTGACAGTATTTATATGTATCTGTTCTCTATCTACAGAACTGTGTAAGAATGTTCTACGTTTGTGCACGTGTTTGTCTGTGTAACTTCATGCATGGATGCAAGTTTGCTTCATGGCTAACGTTGCAATTTCGTGGTGTCCTGTGAGAAATCTGAAAAAGTGTCTCCCTAGCTTGTACCCGGGGATTTGTCTTCCAGGTGGCCAGGACACGGCCATCGCAGTTGGATCCAGTTAATGGGGGTGAATCAGTGAGGGAGGATCATCTGGATGGGGGGGTCCTTGGGGAATGGGAGTGGGACACTGATGGGTGGGATGTGGTATATTCCCCTTCTTTAAACACTCTTTCCCCATCCTACCACGTAGGACATTCCAAAACACTGCCCCCCCCTTTTACGATATGAACACTTTTGCACAACACGAAAGACAATGGACTAACACCAGAGCCGTTTAGCTGACATGTCTCAATACAAGGGTCAGGCAAAGTCAGACAATTGACCAGAATCACACACACCTGGTGGCCCTTTCCCTTCCCCACAGGCATGAAAGGTGGAGCACGAGAGCACAGGACAAGCAAGGCAGACCGTACGACGTGAGAGCTAACTCAGCACAGCAGTTCAAGAGGAGGTGAAAGATGGCACATACCAAGAGGGTCACAAGGAGAGAAGCGACCTTGCCATTCCCAATTAAGGACCATGAATCCTCTAGAGATGGAAGCATAAGACCGCAGACAATAGCCAGCCTGTGTTGCAGCAGGTGTCGGTGGTACACAAGATGCTTGTCTCTGTGGTATCAACCTTGACTCCAATAAGAAGGAAAGTGAATCGGTTCATCACAGCAAACGGCTGATTTGAATTGTAAAAGAACTATTGTTGAACAAGGAGAAAACCAGCAACAGGGAAGACCGACACCACGTGGGTACTCAAGTAGTAAACTATGGGCGATTACCCGACGATAGAAACTACTGTAACCAGAAGGCCTTTGGAAAAGGAGAAAGGGGGTCAAAGTGGTCATATGGGGGTCATGTCACATCCTCCGTACAATAGAAAGACTTTGACCGACAGAAGATTATGAAGCAAAGGAGAACAAATCCTGCATGATAAAGGTTTTACACAAACATTTTATTTTTGTGTTGTAAAGGTTGGAAAGAGTGAACATGGCAGAGGGATGCTAACAAGAAGGGATGAAGTCTGAAGTCCCATGAACATTGTGTTGATAGGAGTGAACCCCATGGAGGGATGTCCACAGTGAAATATTTGAAAGGACATTGTGATTAGTGAATGCATGCAAACGAACGAGGGAGGCTGACGATTGAAAACATAACTTTGTGGAAGAGCCGTGGTGAACCTGAAGGACGAAGGCTGACGATTGAAAAGGGGACCAAACCCAAAAGGAGCAATATCCATGGGTGGAAAGTACTAACCCATGGTTTGTTGAGAGGGTGTGCACCTGGGAGATGGGGACCCAGGGGTGAAGCCGTCACCCAGAGCCATAAGTAAAACAGAACTTTGTGTTTGTTTTTTGAAAATATCAGGCCCTCGAAGGCAAGAGACTTTTTAGTAAAAAAGAGACTTAACCATCGAAGAACCTGATACTTACAAAGGAACTGTCAACTCGTGCTGGGAAAGGTGGAGTGTGTGCTGTGCTCGGGAGACCCACCTTGTCCCGTGCTCAAAACGTGGGGAAGGGAGACGCCTGGCAATCACATCCTGACTTATTATTTGTGAACACTTCTTTCTTTATTGAAACCCTATCCCAAACTCTTTTGTAATTAGCTGTAAGGATTTGGCAATAGTTTTTTTAGTATTGGCCTTTTACTTTGACAAGACGCCACAAGGACTGCCTTATTGGTGATGGTCGAAGCTTGCTCCCATCTTAGACTTAGGTTTAGGTTAGGCACTTTTCCACCCTGCATTTACAGTTTAATAAACACCCTTGAACTGTGATCACTTGTGGCTTTTATTTACTTTTGCCACCATGAGTTCCTTACAGTCCCTAATAACATCAGCACAGTTAGATATTTGTCATTAGTCAATCTGGTCCAGTAAGGCACCTCCATCCATAATCAATGAGGCGCCTGTATCCAGGAAGACATCAGTTGGATAAGGTTTGAATGGTTGTTTGAGAGAATATCTGTTCACATATGGGGGGGCGTGGCTACAGAGCCATAGAATAAGAGGTGCCATAGAATAAGAGGTGTGCCAGAAAAGCAATGTTTAATATCGACCAAAACATTCATTTTTGAAGCTGTGGCTGCATGAACAAGTGGAGAACAACGTGAGCTCAATTTAGCAGTACAACGTGCGGTGTGTGGGATGCCTGAAACGGTGGGACAATTTTTGATTAGGTGTGAGATACATGTTGCAGAGAGAGAATTGATGAGGGTTCGGTTGACTGCGTTGGGTGTGGCTGAGCTGAGCGGGAGGGCTTTGCTGGGAGGTGATGGGGAGAGAGGCAGGAGGAGGAGTAGTGTGATGTTGGATTTTGTGAGGCAGACGGGGAGGTGGGAGGAGTTGTGAGTTTAAATGGAGCTAAATAATAATTAGTGGGTACGGTGCACATCTTCCTATAGGATGGGGAAGCGCCTGCGTGGGTCCGCCCACGCCTCTGGTAATTAAGAAGAAGAAGAAGAAACAAGATGTCCGCGGCACCGAGACAAAGGAGTGTGCCAACAGACTATGATGCAGAATGAAGTGCGCCCGTGACACGACTGGTACTCCCTGACCGCCCGGATGAATGTGATCGGAGTGAAGCGGGCAGTACACTGACTATTCCACATTGTGCTGCCTTAGATGAAAAGCCTCTGCAAGGAGGGAGTATGCACGAGAGGCCCCTAATGGGGGAAAAATTCATACGCTGAAGACAGAAGTGTCACGTCCTGCGCTCTAGAGCTTCTGAAACAGCGGGTGAGGAAAGAAACTACGAGTGGCACAGTTTACTGAGCCGGCTGACTCAGTGGATCACTCGAACAAGAAGCAAAGGTATTATCTGAAGCGGGACTGCGGGCGCATAGGCATAGTTGCAAGTCTGTGCTACAAAGTGGCTGTAACAAGATCGCTACATCCCATTGTGGCAAGCGTGATCCCACAGACTGCATTTGGCTGCGTGGCTGAAGTTTACGTGGATGTGCAATGGATTTATTCAGGTCTCCGTGGGGCTTGATACAGTAACAGCAAGCTTCTGGTGCCTCTCGGACCGTCAGAACTAAGTGAAACTGACGCATGAGAGAAGCAGATTAAGTATTACACGTGTTTGGGAAGCACAAGAAAAACACAACACCGGAAGGAATTGGAGCATTACAGCCATACGCACTGCGGGAAGGGATGCATGGAATCACTGCAGGCTTTTGCAAAGTTACGTCCTGCATGCGCAGGGAGGGGACAGAAACTGTGTTGGCAAGGAGAGTCCAGGCCCCGTGAGAGTGCCTAGGCCCAGCCTGGGGTGAAGATAGGACCAGAAACAACACAAGTACAGTGCTTAATGCTGGTCTTTAGACTGACAGACACAATTAGCGCGGGGTGGAGAGCGGATGTGAGGTTGGCCAGCAGGAGACAAACGCAGTTGTCTGCAGGCGGCTCTGTGAGGCAAGTGCGGTAGTAAGACACTGAAACAGCCAGGAGAGCCTGGCCAGAATAATCACCCTCCAGGCACTTGGGGTACCTGCTATGGTGCTGGCAAACTCTGAGGCAATAAGAGCAGCACAATCACCAGGAGCAGGGCAAAACCCCTTGAAATGAGTGAATTTTTCACAAGAAATGCTGAGGCCAGAAGACTACACAAGCAATTGGTGGGGCAGCATGAGAGGGTGCGAGGAATCCATACCACATAGTAGGGTGTGTGAGGTCACAAAAGCCCCGGCAGATGAATTAAGCACTAGCAACAGTGCAGAGACACTGCACCTCACATTGGAATCAGGAAGGGTCACGGACAGCACAAAGCGCGACAGAAGAGGTCCGAACAAGCGAAGAGCATGCACTGTCAGCTAGCTACTGCCTCTATAGCTGGAAGTAAAGACTCTCTGGAACCAAAGTAACAGGGGCAAGCGTATGAAAGACTCTGTAAGGTCGGAACATATGGAGCATCATCGCACATAATACTAAGTGCACTCCTTCCCCCACAGTGGCGGATGTAATGCATGTCAGGTTACCCCTCCGTTCATCTCTGCAGTGTTCTCCTTGTACTAAGGTTTCGCTTCCCCAGGCTGCCTACAGAACCGTTAGACCATTCTACACTACATGGAGGCTGTATAATACACTTCCCGGGAAGTGGCATCTGTAGCAAGCAATTCAATAATGTCAGGTGATACATGACTGATCACGTGACCTGTGGTCACGTATTTAGCAGAGCGTGAGCCTTCGCTCTCTGCTTCTGATTGTTGTTGAATTCTATGGCATTCCGGAAGCTAGTTTCTAAACCGTTTCTTACCCGCGATTTGTGGACTCCTGAAATTCAAGATCCTTTCCATCTGCCAACTTTCTCATCCAAGCGGTACGTGGATCACTGTTGTCTCGTTCCGAACGGAGCCTCTTTCCGTCATTTCCGAACAGATTTCTTATACTTCCCTTTTCGCCACACTGACATTCTATCAGCACGGCAGAATTGCTTTCTACTACCGAGCGGCTCACTTTCATAGCGGCTTCCTCACTATACTCCACAGATGACCGCTCATTTCATAGTCCTGCTGTACTTGCCTGTGTAGCATTAACAGAGGGAAGTTCTGTTTATCCTGTTTCACTTCCTCATAATCAGAGACCTCATTGGACTATCATCACACCTGAAATCTCTACTCGCTATAAGGGCATTGGACACCGTCTTTCAAGGACCTTCATCAGGTTACTTTCCACTATCAAATTCCTGGAATACGTGCACTAGATATTATTGGATGCTATCCAGTGTGCACCAACCTGACACTAGTGTGGCCCTCGTGCCGTCTGGGATTAGTTTCCATACTAACTTCTCTCTCCCTGTCGTTTGTTACTTTGGAACACCTGGTGATTCTATGAAGGACTTTCTGAGACCACTTACGCCAATAGATTAGTGTGTTCTCTAATAGCTGATATTCAAATCCAGAGGCATTAGACTAGTAATTAATGTATTGTTTCTTGTTACAGTTTGGCAAAATATTGTTACTTTCCACGCCCTTTCCATTGATTGCTCTCTTTGGCTGTAGTTTGACAGTCAGAGAGTGACATCAGTTGGAAGCTCTGAATTGACTGGACTCCTCTCCAGCCTTCAGACAATATCATCTCATCCCGGAGACGGCCCTCACACTGTATCCTTTAAGGTCAACCTGTATCCTTTGCTTGGTGTTTCATCTAAGTATGGTTTGATTCATGACAGCGGACAGCTGATGACCCTGCGTCAACTCGACATCAAGAGAACACCACAGTGAGGAGTCTCGACAATGACGTCCAAAACAAACAAAGGCAAAGCGAAGCAGTCATCCCTGAATGCGTTTGCCAAACCAACCCAGGTGCCCGAGTGCATGAAGATACAATCGTTTGAGACATGCGATGGGGACACGCCTGGGAGGATGGACAAGCAAATATTGGCTGCCATTGCAGAATTGAAAACGTCACTGGAATTCAAGATAGATGCAATGCAAATAGACATGAACCTCTTAAGACAAGACATTAGAACATTGTCGGAACATACAGGGGTGTTGGCGAAGGAGGTGAAAGCCAATACTAGTAGATGCAAAGACACTTCTCAAGAAGTATCCGTCTTGAAACAACAAATGCTGAATCTAGAAAAAAGGGCAGAAGAGGCAGAAGGATGGGCACGGAGGAACAATGTGCAGATTATTAGACTCCTGGAGGGTGAGGAAGGACAGAACCCGACCAACTATTTGGAAGACATGTTCCTGCAAGAGATAGGTGCTGGCTCACTCACTCAAGAGTCCACAGTGAGAGGGCGCACAGGGCCTTGATGATGAGACGGCCACCCGGAGCCCTGCCACAATCAATAATCGCTAAGATATTGAACTATAAGGACATAGAGAGGATACTGGAACACTTCCGGAAAGGTGGTACCATTAGTCGAGCATCCGCAACCATTACAGCGTGTCCGGATTATACGTTCTTGGTACAAAAACAGAGGATGGGCTATGAAACAGTGAAAAGACGGCTACGCTGAGCCAACCTCAAATATATGTTGTTGTATCCAGCAAAGATGAAGTTGAGACATACGGATCGTGCTTTCTTCTTCGAGACCCCTGAGGAGGTGAATGACTGGATGGACCTGCAGAACATGCCGGCGGAGCGGAGAGACCAGGCGGCAGAAGAAACGATAAGTGAAGCTGCGGTAGGAGATTAATGTATCTTTGAACTTGATTATGGCTGATATAAGATGTGGCGATAGAGACACTTGAACTTTTTAGTAACTATGTTTTCTGTTGTTGCAGAG
Source organism: Ambystoma mexicanum (assembly GCF_040938575.1). Taxonomy (NCBI): domain Eukaryota; kingdom Metazoa; phylum Chordata; class Amphibia; order Caudata; family Ambystomatidae; genus Ambystoma; species Ambystoma mexicanum. The sequence continues at coordinate 237,252,323 of NC_090934.1, forward strand.
AGCAGGAGGCACATGCGCTACATAGTATTATGTGGCACTCAGAATCATTCTTCCCCCTAGTTAGGTTAGTTAGTTAGGATACTTGCAGTACAGTATCCTCCTGCTGCACTCTGAGTACTGGCAATGGGCTGGAAAAAGGGTGAGAGGCGGGGATGTCTGAGATTCAGTTTTGGAGCGGGGCAAAAGTTGGGGACAGTTGGGGAAGGGGGTGGGGGAACAGTTGGGGAAGTTTTTAGGGGGTTGGCCTACAGACACGCACCACAGAATAGGACGGGGAGAATGGTGAGGGTTGATTGGGAGGCCACGGTTGGGAAAAATAGGTGAATTTAGAATCGTGACCTGGAATGTGAAGGGCTTGAACAGTTATATTAAAAGAAATAGGATTATCACTTATTTAAATCAACATAAAATAGAAATTTCAAAAAAGGTTGGCAGGCACTCCTCTCCAGAAAGAACATTGCATGATAACCTGTTCTGTGTTTTTTTTTCCTACTTTGAGAAGAGAGTTTGCCGCCATCGCTATTTTGCCCACTGTACCTTTCACAGATGGGAAATATCCATTTGCATATCAGTCTTTGTCCCGCCCACATGGGCAGTCCAGCACCGAAATGCTATGGCAATTCCCTTCTGAACAAGAGTACCAACAGCAAACGCATACAAGTGTTTCAGTCTTGTTAATATGCAAATTAATATTTCCCATCTGTGAAAGGTACAGTGAGCAAAAATCAGATGGCTGCAAACTCTCATAGTGGGAAAAAGCCACTGAACAGGTTATCATGCTGTGTTCTTTCTGGAGAGGGGCGCCTGCTACCATTTATCAAAAATGTTTGCAAGGAACTTGGGGTCGGTCACCCTGAGTTACCTGGGGGAACCCAGACATGGACTCCCTGCTCACTGTGCTCAGAGGCATAGCTCCACCTCACTGATGAGGCCCAACAGGGCTGAAACATGTGTATGGGGTTGCTGTTGGTGATCTTGTTCAGAAAGGAATTGCCATAGGATTTCGGTGCTGGACTGCCCATGTGGGTGGCAAAAAGACTGATATGCAAATGGCTTTTTCACATCTGTGAAAGGTACAGTGAGCAAAAAGCAGATGGCTGCGAACTTTCATAGTGGGAAATAACCACTGAACAGGTTATCATGCCGTGTTCTTTTTGGAGAGGGGCGCCTGCTACCTTTTATGACAGAAAATAGACATAGCTTTGCTGCAAAAAACCCACCTGACCAGAGAGAAATAGGACACAATTACACAGAAGTGGAAAGCCCTAAGCGCAACCTACTCGGCGTATGCCAGAGGGGTTTCATTTGCATTGCACCACATGTTCCATTCAAGCTTCTACAGTCATTTTCAGACAAAGATGGCAGGATAGTAATGATGCATGGGATGGTAGAAAGTAAAGAGATTTGTATTGTAAATGTGTATGTTCCAAATAAAGTGAAGCAGAAGACTAAGTATGGCTGATTTAGTCACACAGCCGCTCTCCGTTGTGCCCAATCTGGGTCATGCAATTAGAAAATATTCTTCAAACATGTTACTGTGTTCAAAAGAGCTACTAATGTCCAGCTTCAAAAAAATACTCAGAGAGAATCCAAATTTAAGATATATTCAATAATGATTTATCAACAAAAAAAGGTAATGCAAACCAAACACTAATGCAATATTAGTGTGGATGCGGCTACACATCTCATGGTAAGTATCGACTTGATATGCCAATGCATTTCGGAGTATCTGGACTCCTTCGTCAGGGCAAGTCTATATATTAACAATATTACATCACATTCATTTAAATGCAAAAACAAATGAAAAATTGCAAAATCAACACAAGTGATGAAAACGAAAAGATAAAGTAAAAGCACATACCAAAGTGTAGGGATGTTGTCAATAACGTTGAGGTACATGGTAGAAAGAAAAAACATAAAGAAAAGTGCAGTGAGTTACCAGGAGATAAGAATAGGATCGTGATAAGGAACTAGAGAACAGAAAGTACCTCTAAAATGGTGTGTAGCCAGGTTTAGCTGTTACAAACAGCGGGCGTGTAAACTGCAAAAGCACACGCAGTCCTATCATGGACAATGATCCTGTGGCGTTTCTGGAAGCACAAGGATTGAGTAAGTAAAAGATTTGAGTGCATTAAATTGCCTACAGCAAGTGTTGCAGTACGCAGATGTACCTGTAAACGCAGTGCGGCTGTCTGAAAAGACATCCGATCACTGCAGAGCATCGTCGTGTTGTGGCGTTGCTGGGGGAACGGTTATGAATAACCACGTGACCGCATCGCGCCTGTGGATAGGCACGATGCGGGAGGGTGAGGTATAGCTCTGCAAACAGGCTATTGGTGCCCATGTAGGGCAAACTGAGTATTTATATCGCCAGTAAATGGTCATTGTGGAATTATGGAGGCGATAATATTAAAAAAATAAAAAGGAGAAAAACAATGGAAATGAAAGAAATACTGCACTGGTAAAAATCGAAGGATAGAGAAATAATAGGAAAACATACTGACAAAAGAATAAAACGACAAACATGGGAATTTAAGAAAAACATGTCGGAGGTGGTGACATTTGGAGCATGCCACCTTAGGTCCCAGACCGAAAGTCCGGGAGGTGCGGCAACCAAGTATGTACAGAAATGCATATTCAACAAAATAAGTGTGCCAATGGAAATACAGAAAGGTTAGTTAGACAGATCAATGAAACCTTGTAGGTAATAAAGCATGTCGCAGGTGTTGACATTAGGGGATGTCACCTTGGGTCCCAGACCGCAAGTCCGGGAGGTGCAACAACAAAGTATGTACAGAAGCGCATATGCAACAAAACAAGTGTACCAATAAAAGTACAGAAAAGTTAGTTTGACAAATCAATTAAACCTGGTAGGTAAGGAACCATGTCTCAGGCGGTAACATAAGATGAAAGAAACCTTAGGTCCCAGACAGCGCTCACACAGACAGGAAAGCAACTCACATAATTATGTGGCAACTAAAATGGCATAAACAGAATACAACTGTCATCCAAAACACATGGTACATAGGGGTCTTTAGACAAAACCCTTTAGACAATTACATAATGAGTCTGCAGTGGTCTGAACCTTGTGTGTATGTATAAACAACATATAATGTCACAATATCAGATGTAGCAATGATAGTTGATTTCTTCATTGAGCCCATCGGGAAACAGGCTCCCCAGTTTGTCTATCCAAAACATTTCTCTCCTGTTCAGTCGCAAACCTAAATCTTCATGTGGGTTTACTTTCTTCAAAACCTCCAGGATCAGAAACCTGATTTGGGTAATGTTGTGTCTGTTTTCACTCCAGTGGCGGGCCACTGCTGAATTAGGATTGGAGTTACGAATGCAGGAGCGATGTTCGTTCCATCGTACTTTTGCTGCTCTTGTGGATTGGCCTACATAATACTTCTCACACGGGCACTTGATGCCTTATATAATGTTAGTACTGTCACAAGTTCCAAATGTCTTCAGAAGAATTTTTTGGCCTGTACATGGATGGTGTATCATGTTACCCTTCAATAACAGATTGCAGTTGGCACAGTGAAGGCAGGGATATGTCCCAGTCCGTTGAGTGATAGGTTCTTTCAATGGGGGTCGTGTGTAAACCAGTTCATCTCGCAGATTCCTGCTCCTCTGGTATCCAAAAACCAGTAGTTGATCAAACAGACTCTGTACCCTTACGTCGTTTTTGAAAATGTTCCAATGTTTTTTGATTGAATATTTAAAAATATTACTTTGGACAAAGAACCTTGAAACATATACCGGTGACTTAAGTTCTCTTGAGGATTTATCAGTGTTGGATAGCAAGGCACTGCCGTCAAGGGCATTCACCCTCTGAGATGCTGAGTCTAGTTCTTATTCTTTGTAGCCACGGGCTAGGAATTTCTCCTTCATTATCAATTGTTGAGCTAAGCAATCCTCTGGATCACTCACAATTTTTTTAACATGCAGCAATTGGCTATATGGCAAATTCCTCAGGAGACTGGGTTGATGGAAACTCAATCTGTGCAATAAATTATTCCGATCAGTTGGTTTGCGGAAAAGTGTTGTGTTGTAACCGGTCCCACTCTTGGTAACCTGGACATCGAGAAAAGTGATCTTATTTTTGGATATTCACTAGTGAATTGGATCTGATGGTCAATACTATTCAAATATTCAAAAAAACTGTTGAAAGTAGCTTCTGTATCTGTCCAAATTCCAAAAACATCATCGATGTATCCTGTCCATAAATGTATGTACTTGTTCCATTCACGCTTTTGGAGTATGTTCTCCATTTCAAATTTGTGCATAAAGCAGTTTGCATAAGACGGTGCCATGGTGGCACCCATAGATGTCCTGGAGACTTGTAGGAAAAATTTGTTGTGAAATTGAAAAAAGGAATTCTCTTCAATGAACTGGAGGAGAGCCATTATGAATTATTTTTGTGTCCGGATCTCTGGTGTTTCCAATAATAGTCATTCTACTGATTCTATGCCCAAATCATGGTGTATGGATGTGTACAGGCTCTTGACATCTTTAGTAAATAGTAAATGTTCTGGTTGAAGTGTGATGGTATTGAGCTTCTGTAGAAAATGTGGGGTGTCTCTGATGTAAGTGGGAGTCTTCTGGATCAATGGTTGGAGAAAAAAGTCAATGTACACTCCTTGCGGTTGATTAATACCATCCATACTGGCGACGATGGGTCTTCCTGGTGGTTTGGTTGCATCTTTGTGGATCTTGGGTAATATATAAAAATTGGGAATTCTCGGGTGATTGTTGTTCAAAAATTTGCGAGTGTGCTCATTTATCCAATCAAGTTCCATGGCTTTATCAAGTAGTGTTTCGAGATTTTTGATTGTCACAGTAGGGTCGTGATCCAAAGGTGCGTAGATCGTATGATCCTGTAGTTGTCTGATGCATTTGGCATCATAATCAGAGGTGTTCATAATCACCAAAGCCCCTCCCTTGTCTGCTGGTCGTATTGTGTCACAGTAAAGATTCCTGATAGTTTTCATTTCATGGGGTTTAAGGTTCTTATGTGGTGGGGTCTTGTAGCTGATGCGTTCGAGGTCTCTAGTCACGAGTGTTTGAAAGATGTCAATGGATGGTACAGAGATGGGTGGTATAAAACCACTCTTGGCCCTAAATTCTTGAAAATCAGGGGCATTGGATGTGCTTTCGTGGATTTCTAGTTCTTCAAAGAACACTTTGAATTTGAGTTTTCTTACAAATTTATACAATTATACAATTCAATCTTTGTATCAAACAATGCCGTGCTGTACGTAGGCACAAAACTCAAGCCCTTCTTTAGTATATCTTCTTCCATTTTACTTAGAATTTTGTTAGATATGTTGATAACTAAGTTTTCTTTAGTTGAAGTCGTGACTGTGGTTTGTTTCTGGAGTTTCCTCCTCCCCCTGCGGGTTCTTTTGGGCATGCGCCTAAAAAAGCCAAAGTTGTAGGTGTTTGTGAAGATGAACCTTTCGTGCGGGTAGGATCACCGCTCAATCACTGTTCTTCTGGGGCATCGGAGTCTTTTTGTGCTTCTGAATCTGTGCTTGATGTATTGTCTGACGGATATTTATAAAGTTTCTTGGGAGCTGTTGGTCCGTATTTCTCCATCCATGTATATACCTCTTCGTTGATATATTCGTAGGTATCTCGTTTTAACTTTTTTACTTTCTTCTGCTCTAGTTCAGTTTTATAATCCTCAAGTTTGGTGTTAATATCCGCTAGAATAATATCATATTCTTCTTTGCCCAACAAGTCTACAAGTTCTTTCTCAATTTCCTTGATTTCGGTGTTCAGAGAAATCACATTTTTGGCCAATTCTTGGATGGTTAGAAGAATGAGGTCAAGAATGCATTTGTTTAAGATGGCTTCCCACCTGCGTACAAATTCTTTGCTTTCTTTGCACAGGGTAGGACGCAATTGGATGTGCAAACCTCTTGGGAGCAAATTAAGCTCAGAATGACAGATGACAGTTTTCAGTTTTAAAAATGACAGAATGACACGATTTTCGGAGGCAATTCTAGTAGGCTAAAATAGTTTGGATTAGATTATTTTAAACTAAGAGATTGGTTTTGGCACAGTGCTAGCTGGGTACTCACACTAGATTTTGGACAGGAATGCGACTTCGTCACCGATCGGGTCAGGATTGGCTGGACTTCTGCTAGCAGTTCTTCACAGCGATCTGGTCTCTGGGTCTGCTCTCAGCACTGCACAGTTCTGGTCTCTCTGGATCTCTGGTCTCTCTGGATCTCTGGTCTCTCTGGATCTCTGGTCTCTGGAGATTGATGGATTTGAAGTCTGGAGTCTCCCGGCAAAGCGTCCCGCAAGAAAGTGGAAAGTGAATGTCTCTACTTGGGTTTCAATGTTCCTTTTATGTGTTTTGAAAATGGGTGTGTGCCTGGGCCTAGCTAAGCCTGCCCCTCCTACTTATCATTGACCAAGCTTTCCTCTCTCCCTTGATTGGGGGAAAGAAATGGAGTGTCAGAATGATGCTGTAGGTTTTATGGTCAGAGGAACCTCCCCTTGTCAAATTGCACACAAATCTATTTCTGACCCAAATACATATTTATCTATGTACCATTTTTCTAATATTATATGTCAAGTTAACATATTTTCTGTAGCACCAAACCATACGATCCCTGTCTTTGTAAGATGCTGTGTCCACTGATGACAGAATTCTGCCCTTTTCATCCAGATCACGACCTCTAAACCTTCCCAGATTTTACACAAATATGCACCAGGGATATGGGTTTCAGATGATAAAGTGTCAGATTTTTAACATGCATACATTTGGAGTAACAACCTTTTTTCCGCTACTATCCCCAAGAGCATACCACAGGGTCTTAACACCTCTTAAAATGTGCACAGAAAAATCACAAGAATGGTGATGTTATTTATATAATTTTTACAAGTCCCCACTATGAATTATCCATCTTTTTAAAATCATGCAATGGCCCCAAAGGGGTGTGGTTTTCCAAAGCACATGGTGGAATTTCTGGTTTATCCACTTCCCACAAGCTCAGCTTGCTCTCACAGGCACTGCCCCTCCCAGTTTCTCCCAAGAGGAAGCTATTTTAGGACCCCCCCAATATAACATTTGCCTGAGCCAGGGACAGTGCTTTGTTTAGTTTCCTGTAGTCCCCAGGTGCCACTGCCCTAATTCAATCAGAGAGGTGTCATCTCCTTTTGGCAGGGGCAGCAGGATGCAGCCAGGCCTGGGAACACAGCTGCTGAATTCCCTCTCCTGTCGGGGGTAGTTGTCAGGCAGAATCCAGTTTCATTAAGCCAGGCTTCAGCTAAATGTCACTTTTGTTCCCAGTTTTTCTTCATTCAAATCAAACTCACAATTTTTGCACATGCAGCTAGAATGCTGATTCTAAGTTCAAAACTATGACATTTAACAGTTGCAACCTATGTTACACTCAAAAGTAGGTCACTCATTTATTTTAAACATTTCGATTTTAATGGCTTTCTGTCCCTTTCCCGTAAGCTGCTGACATCCACAGCTTAGCCAGTTTTGTTATAAACATTGTTTTGGGCTCTTCATCTTTCCAGATTTTGTATGCACACAAGAATACATTCTGCCAAATGTCTGCTGGTGCTCATTGAGATTTTTGAATATCTTGTGATGTTTAAAATAGGCATTTTGAGCTTGCATACAGGGAAACAAAGGTGATTTTAAAGCGCTTTTTTTTAGCCAACCGGCACTGCTGTTTTTCCTTTGGCACACATTCCACTCCTGGCACTCCTGGCCCATCATGCTTGCACTGGCGGGTGGCAGGTCAGGGGACCACTTTGCTGTGCGCAAAACTGCACGGTTCTCTAGGATTCTGGCGCAAATGTGGGCTTTTCCGCCCTCTTGGATTTCCTAAGCCCACAGCACCAAATGTTGCAGCATAATAGTCCAAACGTGGGTCAGGACACCCAACAAACCCCCCCGCCCGACTGCACTTTGATTTCGAGTCGAGATGGAGTCGGGTGCAAAGAATGTTTTGATCCACGCGCTGGGATGTCCTCATCATCTTCTTCCAATTCCGCAGATGGCACAGTTCAGCATCTTTTCCTCCATCCCGTTGGATCGATCGGTTCTCCTCGCCTGTCCTGATGGGAATATTGGGCGGTACCCCGGGACCCTCGGATCTTTGCTCCCGGTCTCTGGGTCGTTCTCCTTGGTCAGTCTCCGTGGTTTCATCTTTCCTAGGATGATAAAGCAAAAGCGGCAATACCTATTTGTAGACATTTCTCCACCACTATTAATGGTGTGGCGAACACATACATTTTATACATCTGGTTACATTTTTCAGTCTTGTTTTAAAAACAAGATATAACAGGAAACATGTTCCTACCAGAATCATGAGATTTTAGAGACTATTTTAGGGTTGGAACTGAATTACTCTGGGGCGACCCCCTCTGGGATTCCAGAGGATTCCTCCAGTTGTTGCAGAGTGTGCATGGGATGGCAACACTTTAGCTGATTAATATGGACCCACTTGTCTTCCCCTTCCGCCAGACTACCTTTGGGGATGCAGATCTTATACGCTACTGGGGAGACCTTGTCTATAATTTCAAACGGCCCCTTCCATGTAGGCAAACATTTTTGCTGTTTGGCCTGGTTTCTTTGGAAATTGTATAGATAGACCCGGTCTCCCACAGTATATTCCTTCCTGGTGGTCTTCAGGTCGTAGTGGGTTTTCATGCTATCAGCTGACCTTTCTAGATTCCGCTGAGCATAGGCAAAAGCATATTTGAGGTGTTTCCTTAAATTCTCCACATAATCATGAGTTGTGGAGGCGTTTATCAACGTCTGCTCTTGGGTCCTGTAGAGCAAATGCTGGGGAAGCACCATCTTGCGTCCAGTCATCAACTCAAATGGTGACATTTTAGTTGCAGATGAAGGGGTAGATCTGATGGCCATTAGGACCAGAGGTAATCGATATCCCAACTTGGCCCAGAATCTGCCCCAAACTTTTTTAAGATGCTCACAATGGTTTGGTTGTATCTCTCCACTGCTCCAGAAGAAGATGGCCTGTAAGCAATGTGTAGCTTCCTTTTAACCCCCAGTATCTCCCACATCGTTTTCATTACTTCACTGGTGAAGTGGCTAACTCTGTCTGACTCAATCCTTTGAGGTAGACCAAAACGGGAAAAGATGTGGTTAATCATCAGGGCAGCTGCTGTTTCTGCCTTGCAGTTTGGGGCCGGGAGACATTCCACCCACTTGGTAAACAAGCATGTAACGGTCAACATGTACTTGTTTCCTCTAGATGAGCGAATTGCAGGGCCTACAAAGTCGATTTGCAAATCTGACCATGGCAGTGTCATCCCCCTCTTTTGGAGAGGTGCACGGTGTGTGAGGGATGATGGCTGAAATTGTGCACACACAAGACACCCCTTCAAGTATTGGTCGAGGTCCTGCCCCATGTGTGGCCAGTATGCAACCTCTCTAAAGATCTCAAGTGTTGTATGAAACCCCCTATGACCGGCGGTGGCTGCATCATGGGCGTAACTTAACATCAGGCTTCGGAATGAGGTAGGGGCCACCCACTGATCATGGCCAGCTTGGGATTTCCTTACCAACTAACCGTCTTGGATTGAGAACATCTTTGGACATTTCATCAACACTCTAAGGTCCTCCTTCCCAATGTAATCAGTATCTGTCAGGGGAAAGTTCTCAGGGTCCTCAATGTGTTGGTAAACTTACCAATTATTGGATCCCCTTTCTGAGCTGTAATCAAATCAGCATCAGGGGTCTCCTTACTCCATTGTGCAGTTGAAAGATCATTGTGAGCATTTGTCTGGGACCTAGTGATAGCAGTGACCTGGATTTCCCCCAACAGGGACTCAACCTCTGTTAGATCCCCTTGGATAGCCCCGGTTTTCGCCAGCTGGTCAGCTAAGTCATTTCCAGTTTTGTCTGGTCCCTCTACTTTGGAATGACCCTTGATCTTCTTCCAGTAGATGGTCATCCCATTCGAGGTGACCAGATCATCAATGTTTTGGATTAACTTCCCACGTTTCAAGGGTTTGTAATTAGCACATAACATGCCTCCGGTTTTCCAATTGACCAGGTGCTCCACAAACCCGTTCCGTACATAATCCGAATCTGTGATTATGACCAGTTCATGGAGTTGATGTTGGACAGCAGTGAGGATGGCCTGATGCACAGCCATCAACTCTGCCACCTGACTAATTCGGGGACCAATTTTGTACCCAGCGGAGGGTTCTGGGGACTCCTTCACCCATGCATTCCCTACGCCGGCCACCAGTTCTTTCGCCCAGTTGTTGTCAACATGGTAAGAGCATCCATCCACATAGACAGTGGGCATTCCCTCACACTTGTCTTCTTCAAAGACTTTGTGTGGGGAATTAATGTATGCCTCCATGTTGTCCTTGATTTTTAGACTTTAGTCCTCGAGACAGTTTTTTCTGGCACAATCATGCAAGTCAGCCAGACCTTGCCCGAGGGGACTCTTCTTGTTTTGGCCATATCTGACCTCTACAGGAAAGCCTTGCATTGACAGAATCCAGGAAGTAATTCAGGGATTACTCACATTCCCGGCCCGGATTCTGTCACTTTGGAGATATTGCAGAGGCTGGTGTGGAGTCTCCACTATGATGTGTTCCCCCTGGATAAACGCGCAGTAATTCTTCAATGCCCACACCGTTGCCAGGAGTGCCTTCTCACAATCATTGAATTTTTCCTCCACAGAGGATAAAGTTTTGCTCGCATGGGAGATTACTTTATTGACCTTGTCATGCTTTTGGTATAATACTGCCGTCAAGCACGTATTAGAGAACCCTGTCTCCAGGAAAAACTCTTTGTTTCTGACAGGGTAAGCTTGGCCGGGTGCTTGTGAGAGGCTTCTTTTGAGTTGTATTACTGCCTCGGATTGTTCTGGACCCCATTCCCACTTGACCCCCCCCTTCAAGAGATGAACAGGGGTCTAGTGATCTCTGCGTAGCCTTCAATGAACTTTCTGCTGTAATTAATCAGTCCAAGGAGGCTCCTTAGTTCCCGCAGAGTTGTGGGATCCTTCAGTTTCTGAAGTGCTTCCACTTTCTTTTCATGGGGACAGAGACCCCGAGGAGTAATCTCATGCCCCAAGAAATTAACACGGGTTCTACACAACTGTGCTTTCTGAAAGGAAAGTTTTGCTCTGGCAGCCCTCAACTGTGTCAGAGCATAACGGATCTCTGCTATGTGTTCCTCCACAGATGAACTTTTGATGAGGACATCATCTACATAAGCCAGGTTACCCCTTGCACCCAGGTCGGGCATGGCCTTGTGTAGGAAAATGTTGAATTCATTGCCGGAGTTGAGGTTCCGAAGGGAGTACGGGTCCATGTGTACTGCTGGCCCCCAAAGGTAAAAGCCAGTTTGTATTGGTCCTCCCTACTGACAGGCACGGTCCAGTATCCATTGGTCAGGTCTATTGCAGTGAATACCTGTGACCCCTGGATCTGGGCCAGCCCTTGGTCAATGTAGGGCAGAGGCCATTGGGAAGTGTGGACCTGTTTGTTGAGCTCCCTAAGGTCGGCGCAGAGTCTCCACTGGCTGTTTGACTTCAATATTCCCAGCACCGGATTATTGAAAGTGCTGTGGACTGGACAGATTATTCCCTGGGACTCAAGGTTCTTAATTATTTCAGTAAGGGACTCCATGGATGTGAGAGGCAAACAATATTGCTTCACAAACACTGGAGTCATTCCAGGGTCCGTGGGAATTGTTGTTGTGTGGATGTCGGTGCGACCACAGTCATATGAGTCTACCGCAAAGAGATCCAAGAAAACTTGTTTCACCTTTTGCTTCTGTTCCAGAGTCACACAGGCATCAGCTAGGTTGACTCTCTCTTCCACCATCTGCCTGAAGCCTGGAAAGACTTCTGGTTTAGCTATCTCAGCGGCCTCCTCCAGCTGGGTGGAGAAGTCCCTGGTCAGAGTGCTGATTTGGGTTGGAGGCTTCAGGTGGGAAAGGCAGCCCTCATGGACCTGGAAAATCACCTCATCCCTCCTGAAATCACAAGTCACATCTTCCTTACCATAAGGGCAAGAAGTGTACACCAGGAAGTTCCCCCCATGCCGGGTGAAAATCCTGTCTGGTGTTGTATTGTCCTCACTGTCACTGTCAAAACAGTCCTTGGGGATTGGTCCTAACAGTTCATTTCCTAAATCAATGGAGAAATGTCGGTCATCAACCGCCATTCCAATAATGGTGCCTGCGGCTAGAGTAATACTCTTTAAGTCGCTGTTATCCACCTCTATTGGAATGGTTCATGTTCTATGTTGACTAATGGTGTTGGGTTTACCCCTAACCCTTGCTGTTGGAGAGAAGCATTTAGATGAATATAAGCATCATGGTTTTTCAATTTATGTCCTCTTTTAACTTTCACTTCCAGGGAGAATTGTCGGGTCCTTTCTAGGATGGTGACTTCCTCTTTAATCTGAATTTCAACTGCATAAGGTAGCAATTGAGCTGACCTAAATGCTTTTTCTGGATCATCAAAGCCCATGGGATTATCCGCTAATCGGACCAAGCTTTGAAGTTTATTAGGTCCAAACTAATGGCAAAGCGATTGAGAATGTCACTGCCTAAGTAAAAGGCGGCAGTGACGTCTTGCACGACCCAACAATTATGGACTATGCTCTTGTTGCCAATGGAGATTTTGAGCATACACCTGCTTGGCAGGAGATGTTTGGAATTGGGTGCTTCCAGGTCCATTTCCCATTTATCTATCAGTTTGAATGTGGGAATGGCTGGATCTTTTGGGAGTTGGCGGAACATGGCTTCGCTGATGAACCTGTTACCGTTGTTCACACACACTCGGGCGAGAACAGGGTCCTTCCCATCATTTAACTGAACAGGGATGAACAACTGCTCTCCAATTTGCTGAATACCAGCCAGGCTATGAGCTGATTTCACATCTTTCTGGACTATAGGAGTGGGAGTGTCTGATTGTGGATTGGTAAAGAATTTCAGAGTGTTTCCTTCCAGTGTGGAATACCACCTTAAACTGGGAGGAAGGTTGATTTTCAGAAATAGAGAGGACCCTCATCACCAGTCTGTTGTCCTACTGCTATTACTGTCACGTCTGGAATTTGGTTGTTCTGGAAGTGAAATTCTACTTGGTCAGATTTTTGTTCAACCATGTGGCAGGTGCCATTTAAACTAACATGGTTGACACTCTGTTTTAATTTTATTGGTTGGCTTAGTCTGGGTCCAGAGGACCTTGTTCACGCAATCTATTAGGGGTGACAACCTTCTCAGGAGGTCATTCCCTAGTAAACAAGGGGTGCCCTTTGGAGTCACTACTATGACCGGGTGTTTCACCTTGTCTCGCCCAATTTTGATGTCCAAATCTGCAGTGCCCTCGACGGGAATTTCCTTCCCGTCAAAGTTCTGCAGTTGTCCAGGAAGAGAGGTGAGAGGAATACGGTAATTCTCCCCCCTTCCTGCATTTAGTTCATCAAAGGCCCCTTTGGACAGAAGGGTAGCTTGCGATCCAGTGTCCACCAGTGCCAAATTGTACCCTGCCCCTGTACTTGTACCGGGGCATAGTATCTTCCCTCCTTCTCCTCAAGGGGGCACAGATAATGCACATTTTTGGACAACTGGTGGGCTAATTTTCTGGTTTTGGACATTGCTAGCGAAGAGATTTGGGCAGAATTCTGTGGACAGCCTGGGGAATCTGAAAGAAAAAGTTGGCAACTGGAAATGGTTTCAGGTTCTGGGCCGCCCCCCCCCCCTTTTTGGAGGCAGTCACCAGGATGGGTTTGAACCAGGGGTTTTTGGTTTTGTTGGTTCTGGTATAGAATGATGGGCGGCGACAGCTCAATCCCCACATCTACCCAGTCTGGATTGGAATCTCTTGGGACCCATTTTTCCTTGGGAGGAGTTCCCCCATCTCTGAAGGAGAAGATCCTATTCCCAGGATGTTCTGAGGATCCCTCTCCCTCAAATTGGAAGACCTGTACCTCCTCCACAAAGTGGGTCTGTTTGGGTCCTTTGTTTCTCCTACCTCCTCTCTGCTCCTTGGGTGGCAGACTTTCAGGGGTAGGAGATTTTGTTTCCGGTTCCTGGTTTTCCAGGGGCTGTTTACAAGTTGGGAAGGAAACTTCTTCCCAGGATTTACACCCCTCTTCCCCTTGTGCCTGCTCCCTGGGAACCGGTGGGTTATCGGGGTGCTGCCCCCGTCATTGTTCTGGAGCACCAGGCCCAGAGTTTGGGGCATTCTGTGGTGGCATGCTCATCTGAGGGTTCTGTTGCACCCTCAGCATGTGACCCAGATCCCGTACCATGTTTTGGACCTGGTGCTCTAACTGGGAAACCCGCTCAGGCTGATACGGGGTCCGGTTTTCTCCCCTGGGCTGCTCCCGGGAAGGGTAGCTATCCCTTCTCTGGTAATACCCTGGGTTGGGAAGATTTGGGTACCCCTCCACCCTTGACCTCCCCTCTCCCGGATTAGGTTGTCTGGGCTCAGGGAATTGGGGAAAGAAGGATGGATGAGTTTGGGGCTGGAAACCTTGTGGATTCCTGGGGAAAAAGTTCGGCCCAGGGTTTGGTGAATTTCTGCCCTCCTGTGGGAAGTTTGGAGGGAAGTTCTCTGGGTTAGGTGCTTGACTGGATCCCCCCCCTTGGGCTTTAGGAGTCCACACATAACCCAGGATGGGTCGGTTTCCCTTGTAACGGGGACTTACATAATCAGGGGAGCGAGGGACCCCATTTGTGGGACTACCTCCTCGACTCCCTGTCTGTGACTGGCCCGAGGGCCTTCTGGGCTGTGAATCATTTGGTGCAGGCAGGTTTTTAGGCCCCCCATCTCCAAATCTAAAACTGGGGCAACCTTTACCTCTGCCACCTTGGCAGCAGCAGGGGTGCTGTTGGTTTTGGGGTTTTTCTGCGCATTACTTTTATTTTCTATGGGCTTCTGCACCTCATAGGTCCAGGTGGCTTGCTCAATGACCCAGTCTAAAGATCTTTTCTCGTGAAAATCTCTCACGAGCTAGGTCATTATGTACTTGGGAAGAGCATGGAAAAATGTGTTGAATTCTCTGCTGTCCGTGCGCACCATTCTGGTGGTCTGCGCAAAGGCACGCTTCAATTCTTGCACAAATTCTTGTGGGGCCTGATCCTCCCCACATTGCAAATTGTAGGCTGCCTTGCGAGCCTCTTGGGGATTTCTATGTACAGAAAAATGTTTCAAGATGGCCGCCCTATATGTGGACCATCTTGAATGGTTTTGGTCCTCCTGCCCCGCAAAGAAACTGGAGTATTCAGGGGAGAATGTCCATTTGACGTACTGGATGCAGCTACTGCTGTCCTTCAAATGGAAAGTCTCCATCATTTGCTCATAGAGCTCCATGTGTTCCCAAACAGAATACTTGGCGTTCTTATGATAGGGCGTCATGACACTCCTGATTGCCTTAATCTGTTTTAAGGGGTCCTTAAGCAAGGCCCTTTTCACCTTATTGGCCTTTTTGGTTCGGGTAACCCTGGTCCATTCATCCTCTGATTCAGAAGCACTGCTCCCAGAGGTGCCCGTCTGATCTTCCAGGTTTTCCCGGATTCTGCGAGCCTGGGAATAGCTGGCAGAATGTGGGGACCTGGTCTCCTGTGTCCTGTGACGCTCAGAGGAGTCTTCAGATCCCTCCTTGCTACCAGGATTTGATGGGTACCCCCCCACTGACCTAACTGGGCAGAGGTTTTTAGTATGCCCTTAGGGGGCCTAATTTCCTGGGGTTCCCCACTAAATTGCACTGTACTTAGGTGCCCATACCCGGGTGCCCGCCCATCCATTCCTGGGTGGTACTGGCCTATGAGCCCCATACTTTTGGCTGGATAGTAATCTGCCATTCCTGTGGCCCTGTGCTCATGCGCGCCAGGGGACATGGGGGTGGCAGAGTCCAGGGACTGAGAGAGAGGAAGGCCTCTGGTAATAGGGCTTCTGAGGTTATGCTCAGGTGTTTCCCTTTCCCAGCGAACTTCATCTCTGTCAGCCCCTCCTCCCTGTTGCAATGCAAGAGCCTGCGCTTTCAGTTCCTCAGTTAAGGCCTGACTAGACTCTATCAGTCTCTCCTGCATGGCTACCTGTTGATGGAGCCTATCATTGTGCTGACAGAGAGCCTCATTTTATCTCTGTGCCTAGTGATTGGCCCTGGAGTACTGGGCCAGTCTCTGCTGCAGGAGGGTTACCTCCTGAATCCCATTCCTACTGGCCTGCTCCTTTCTTGCCAGAGCCTCCTCCACCCTCCTGGGGTGATCTAGCAAGCCCTGATGCTCTTTTTGGAGGTCACCCAGCCCCTGGAGGGCCAAGTGATTTTCTTCAATTTTTCTTTTTAAATGGCAGACTTCCTGGCCTAAGGTATCCCTTTCCTGACCAAGAGCCTGCATTTGTGACAACAGGTCGTCCCTCTGCCTTTGAAAGGCACCAGCTTTCTGGCGTTCTTCATCAAACTCTGCCTGGGTATCTAGGTCTTTCAAAATCAATGTATTGCTTTCCTCTTTCTCTCTGTCTAGTTGGATTTGCAGGGTGGCTACCTGCTATGTGCATGCCCTGTTGAAATTGATCTGTTGCTCCAGCTTTTTCTGGCTCTGCAATAAGGAGTCCAAACTGTCTTGGTGCTCCTTCTGCAAAGCCAGAATTCTGGTATCCTGATCTGTCTTTTCCTGTTGCAGTATATCCATGTCCTCTTTTATTTTAAAGATATACTGCCTACTATCATTTTCTGACTCCTGGCTCTTCTGCACAGAAGAGACCAGGTCAGATTGGGCCTTCTCCTATGCCAACAGTTGCCTACTTGCCAGATCTTGGCCTTCAGCACATTTGTCCTGCCTGGCTCCAATATATAGATACAAATATGCCACTATCCTAACCATCTTGTCGTGTTCATATTTAGCTTTAGGAGCCATGTATAGTTTGCTCAGGGCCACATGTAAGGGACCCTGATCTCTCCAGATATCTAACCCAGTTGCAGTGACCTGTTGTGTGATTGCCTGCAACCACGCAGCCTGGCCCTGCTCAGTCCATTCACCTCTCACAAATAGCTTATGTAAGAAGTGCTCTCTGGCTATTTTGACGTCTACCAGTGTCGTCATTCTGGAATTTGAGTTCCTTCCTGACTTACAGAAGTTTGTATTTTATTTTGCAAAACAGACCGTTTCCTTAGAGCGTTTTTTTGAGGGGTGCTTTCACAGTGGAAAACAGCGTGGTGATCTAACCGGATATGTGTATCCGGTCAGTTGGCACACTGTATTAAGCTGCACAAGTGGTAAACCTAACCCAGAATATCCCGGACTAGCCCCCAATTTGTAAGCGAATTCAATTCAACACTACAGCCAAGTCAATGCCTAGTCTGGGATGCTGAGGGAAACCCTTATTGATATATTTTTATGTCCAGTTCGTTTACTCTGGATGACAACCCTTATATAACACCCCTCTCTTAGAATCCCCCTGACCCCACTGAGCCAAGAAGTAGGTTTGTTTTGCAAATTAAAAGGTTTATTTGAAAATTAAATAATATATATATATATATCACACTTTTATAATAAATTAATGTTTGGTAGCACACTTGTGAAGATGATAGTGATCAACAATGGATAATGTTACAGTGGTACACTCATTTTGAAGTGATATAGAGAGGATAAAGTAGCTGAGAATGCTTTTATGGCTTCAAGGACAATGCAATGATGAATGAAAATGCAGTACAGAAAATAAACTTGATATGACTTCAACAAAAGACAATGTAATCACTTTTCTTTGACAACTCACCCCCCCCTTTATGCAAGGTAAAGAGATGGAAGGAAAGCACACAGTTCTCAGGAATGCAATCAAATATAATTCAGTTCCCCCCTAGCAAGCTTAGAGGAAAACAGGTAGGAGTTTTAAACACAGGCAAAATCCTTTTAAACTTGGTGTCAATGAAGTGAAAAATATACTCAAATTGCTTTTAATTCCCTATAGGAGGTTCAGGGTGAGTGAGAGATACTTAAATTAATTCAGGATCACTTAAGCAATGCTCTATGAATGATTGTCAGGTTGCACACGAATTTCAGCAAGGAAAGCAAGGACAAATATTTTTACACGTGGCTGAAATTAAGCAAAATGTGAAATCACGGCAAATTTAGTCGCATGCGTCGAGCACAATTACGGGTTTTAGGTTTGTTGGAAAGCTTAGAATCTGAGCTTTAAGATGACAGTTAAAGCTCGCTCCTAGCACAAACGGTTCCAGAGATACGGCCGATTTAGTAAAGGTAGTTTTTGGATTTGAAATTTTAAAGCTCAGAATGACAGATGACAGTTTTCAGTTTTAAAAATGACAGAATGACACGATTTTAGGAGGCTGTTCTAGTAGGCTAAAATAGTTTGGATTAGATTATTTTAAAATAAGAGATTGGTTTTGGCACAGTGCTAGCTGGGACCTCACACTAGATTTTGGACAGGAATGCGACTTCGTCACCGATCGGGTCAGGATTGGCTGGACTTCTGCTAGCGGTTCTTCACAGCGATCTGGTTTCTGGGTCTGCTCTCAGCACTGCACAGTTCTGGTCTCTCTGGATCTCTGGTCTCTCTGGATCTCTGGTCTCTTGAGATTGATGGATTTGAAGTCTGGAGTCTCCCGGCAAAGCGTCCCGCAAGAAAGTGGAAAGTGAATGTCTCTACCTGGGTTTCAATGTTCCTTTTATGTGTTTTGAAAATGGGTGTGTGCTTGGGCCTAGCTAAGCCTGCCCCTCTCACTTATCATTGGCCGAGCTTTCCTCTCTCCCTTGATTGGGGGAAAGAAATGGAGTGTCAGAGTGATGCTGTAGGTTTTATGGTCAGAGGAACCTCCCCTGGTCAAATTGCACACAAATCTATTTCTGACCCAAATACATATTTATCTATGTACCATTTTTCTAATATTATATGTCAAGTTAACATATTTTCTGTAGCACCAAACCATCCGATCCCTGTCTTTGTAAGATGTCGTGTCCACTGATGACATAATTCTGCCCTTTTCATCCAGATCACGACCTCTAAACCTTTCCAGATTTTACACAAATATGTATCAGGGATATGGGTTTCAGATGATAAAGTGATGATAAAGTGACAGATTTGTAACATGCAAACATTTGGAGTAACAACCTTTTTTTCCGCTACTATCCCCAAGAACATACCACAGGGTCCTAACACCTCTTAAAATTTGCACAGAAAAATCACAAGAATGGTGATGTTATTTATATAATTTTTACAAGTCCGCACTATGAATTATCCATCTTTTTCAAATCATGCTCTGGACCTAAAGGGGTGTGGTTTTCCAAAGCACATGGTGGAATTTCTGGTTTATCCACTTCCCCCAAGCTGAGCTTGCTCTCACAGGCACTGCTCCTCCCAGTTTCTCCCAAGAGGAAGCCATTTCATGACCCCCCCAATATAACATGTGCCTGAGCCAGGGAGAGTGCTTTGTTTAGTTTCCTGTAGTCCCCAGGTGCCACTGCCCTAATTCAATCAGAGAGGTGTCATCTCCTTTTGGCAGGGGCAGCAGGATGCAGCCAGGCCTGGAAACACAGCTGCTGAATTCCCTCTCCTGTCGGGGGTACTTGGCAGGCAGAATCCAGTTTTATTAAGCCAGGCTTCAGCTAAATGTCACTTTTGTTCCCAGTTTTTCTTCATTCAATCAAACTCACAATTTTTGCACATGCATCTAGAATGCTGATTCTAAGTTCAAAACTATGACATTTAACAGCTGCAACCTATGTTAAACTCAAAAGTAGGTCACTCATTTATTTTAAACATTTCGATTTTAATGGCTTTCTGTCCCTTTAACGTAAGCTGCTGACATCCACAGCTCAGCCAGTTTTGTTATAAACATTGTTTTTGGCTCTTCATCTTTCCAGATTTTGTATGCACACAAGAATACATTCTGCCAAATGTCTGCCGGTGTTCATTGAGATTTTTGAATATCTTGTGATGTTTAAAATAGGCATTTTGAGCTTGCATTCAGGGAACCAAAGGTGATTTTAAAGCGCTTTTTTTTTTAGCCAACCGGCACTGATGTTTTTCCTTTGGCACACATTTCACTCATGGCACTCCTGGCCCATCATGCTTGCACTGGTGGGTGGCAGGTCAGGGGACCACTTTGCTGTGCGCAAAACTGCACGGTTCTCTAGGATTCTGGCGCAAATGTGGGCTTTGCCGCCTTCTTGGATTTCCTAAGCCCACAGCACCAAATGTTGCAGCATAATAGTCCAAAGGTGGGTCAGGACACCCAACAACGCCCAAAAGAACCCGCAGGAGGAGGAGTATATTCCAGAAACAAACCACAGACGCGGCTTCAACTAAAGAAAACTTAGTTATCAACATATCTAACAGAATTCTAAGTAAAATGGAAGAAGATATACTACAGAAGGGCTTGAGTGTTGTGCCTACGTACAGCATGACATTGTTTGATACAAAGATTGAATTGAATACATTTGTAAGAAAACTCAAATTGAAAGTGTTCTTTGAAGAACTAGAAATCCACGAGAGCACATCCAATGCCCCTGATTTTCAAGAATTTAGGACCAAGAGTGGTTTTATACCACCCATCTCTGTACCATCCATTGACATCTTTCAAAAACTCATCACTAGAGACCTCGAACGCATCAGCTACAAGACCGCACCACATAAGAACCTTAAACCCCATGAAATGAAAACTATCAGCAATCTTTACTGTGACAAGAATATCACAATACGACCAGCAGACAAGGGAGGGGCTTTGGTGATTATGAACACCTCTGATTATGATGCCGAATGCATCAGACAACTACAGGATCATACGATCTACGCACCTTTGGATCACGACCCTACTGTGACAATCAAACAAAATCTCGAAACACTACTTGATAAAGCCATGGAACTTGATTGGATAAATGAGCACACTCGCAAATTTTTGAACAACAATCACCTGAGAATTCCCAATTTTTATATATTACCCAAGATCCACAAAGATGCAACCAAACCACCAGGAAGACCCATCGTCGCCAGTATGGATAGTATTAATCAACCGCTAGGAGTGTACATTGACTTTTTTCTCCAACCATTGATCCAGCAGACTCCGACTTACATCAGAGACAACACACATTATCTACAGAAGCTCAATAGCATCACTTTTCAACCAGAACATTTACTATTTACTATAGATGTCAAGAGCCTGCACGCATCCATACCCCATGATTTGGGCATAGAATCAGTAGAATGGCTCTTATTGGAAACACCAGAGATCCGGGAACAATAAGAATTCATAATGGCTCTCCTCCAGTTCATTGCAGAGAATTCCTATTTTCAATTTCGCAACAAATTTTTCCTACAAGTCTCCGGGACATCTATGGGTGCCACCATGGCACCGTCTTATGCAAACTGCTTTATGCACAAATTTGAAATGGAGAACATACTCCAAAAGCGTGAATGGAACAAGTACATACATTTATGGACACGATACATTGATGATGTTTTTGGAATTTGGACGGATACAGAAGCTACTTTCAACAGTTTTTTTGAATATTTGAATAGTATTGACCATTGGATCCAATTCACTAGTGAAATATCCAAAAATAAGATCACTTTTCTCGATGTCCAGGTTACCAAGAGTGGGACCGGTTACAACACAACACTTTTCCGCAAACCAACTGATCGGAATAATTTATTGCACAGATTGAGTTTCCATCAACCCAGTCTCCTGAGGAATTTGCCATATAGCCAATTGCTGCGTGTTAAAAAACATTTTGAGTGATCCAGAGGATTGCTTAGCTCAACAATTGATAATGAAGGAGAAATTCCTAGCCCGTGGCTACACAGAATCAGAACTAGACTCAGCATCTCAGAGGGTGAATGTCGTTGACCGCAGTACCTTGCTATCCAACACTGATAAATCCTCAAGAGAACTTAAGTCACCAGTATATGTTTCAAGGTTCTCTGTCCAAAGTAATAGTATTAAAAATTCAATCATAAAACATTGGAACATTTTCAAAAACGACATAAGGGTACAGAGTCTGTTTGATCAACTACCGGTTTTTTCATACCAGAGGAGCAGGAATCTGCGAAATGAACTGGTTTACACACGACCCCCATTGAAAGAACCTATCACTCAACGGACTGGGACATATCCCTGCCTTCACTGTGCCAACTGCAATCTGTTATTGAAGGGTAACATGATACACCATCCACGTACAGGCCAAAACATTCTTCTGAAGACATTCGGAACTTGTGACAGTACTAACATTATATATGGCATCAAGTGCCCGTGTGGGAAGTATTATGTAGGCCAATCCACAAGAGCAGCAAAAAACGAACATCGCTCCTGCATTCGTAACTCCAATCCTAATTCAGCAGTGGCCCGCCACTGGAGTGAAAACAGACACAACCTTACCCAAATCAGGTCTCTGATCCTGGAGGTTTTGAAGAAAGTAAACCCACATGAAGATTTAGGTTTGCCACTGAACAGGAGAGAAACGTTTTGGATAGACGAACTGGGGAGCCTGTTTCCCAATGGGGTCAATGAAGAAATCAACTATCATTGCTACATCTGATTTAGTGACATTATATGTTGTTATTACATACACCCAAGGTTCAGACCACTGCAGACTCATTATGTAATTGTCTAAAGGGTTTTGTCTAAGAACCCCTATGTGCCATGTGTTTTGGATGACAGTTGTATTCTGTTTATGCCATTTTAGTTGCCACATAATTATGTGAGTTGCTTTCCCGGACACGCTGTCTGGGACCTAAGGTTTCTTTCACCTTATGTTACCGCCTGAGACATGGTTCCTTACCTACCAGGTTTCATTGATTTGTCAAACTAACTTTTCTGTACTTTTATTGGTACACTTGTTTTGTTGCATATGCGCTTCTGTACATACTTTGTTGTTGCACCTCCCGGACTTGCGGTCTGGGACCCAAGGTGACATCCCCTAATGTCAACACTTGCAACATGCTTTATTACCTACCAGGTTTCATTGATCTGTCTAACTAACCTTTCTGTATTTCCATTGGCACACTTATTTTGTTGAATATGCATTTCTGTACATACTTGGTTGCCGCACCTCCCGGACTTTCGATCTGGGACCTAAGGTGGCATGCTCCAAATGTCACCACCTGCGACATGTTTTTCTTAAATTCCCATGTTTGTCGTTTTATTCTTTTGTCAGTATGTTTTCCTACTATTTCTCTATCCTTCGATTTTTACCAGTACAGTATTTCTTTCATTTCCATTGTTTTTCTCATTTTTATTTTTTTAATATTATCGCCTCCATAATTCCACAATGACCATTTACTGGCGATATAAATACTCAGTTTGCCCTACATGGGCACCAATAGCCTGTTTGCAGAGCTATACCTCACCCTCCCGCATCGTGCCTTTCCACTGGCGCGATGCGGTCACGTGGTTATTCATAACCGTTCCCCCAGCAACACCACAACACGGCGATGCTCTGCAGTGATCGGACGTCTTTTCGGACAGCCGCGCTGCGTTTACAGGTACTTCTGCGTACTGCAACACTTGCTGTAGGCAATTTAATGCACTCTAATCTTTTACTTACTCAATCCTTGTGCTTCCAGAAACGCCACAGGATCATTGTCCATGATTGGACTTCGTGTGCTTTTGCAGTTTACACGCCCGCTGTTAGTAACAGCTAAACCTGGCACACACCATTTTAGAGGTACTTTCTGTTCTCTAGTTCCTTATCAGGATCCTATTCTTATCTCCTGGTAACTCACTGCACTTTTCTTTATGTTTTTTCTTTCTACCATGTACCTCAACGTTATTGACAACATCCTTACACTTTGGTATGTGCTTTTACTTTATCTTTTCGTTTTCATCACTTGTGTTGATTTTGCAATTTTTCATTTGTTTTTGCATTTAAATTTATGTGATGTAATATTGTTAATATATAGACTTTCCCTGACGAAGAAGTCCAAATACTCCGAAATGCATTGGCATATCAAGTCGATACTTACCACGAGATGTGTAGCCGCATCCACACTAAGATTGCATTAGTGTTTGGTTTGCATTACCTTTTTTTGTTGATAAATCATTATTGAATATATCTTAAATTTGGATTCTCTCTGAGTATTTTTTTGAAGCTGGACATTAGTAGCTCTTTTGAACACATGTTTGAAGAATATTTTCTAATTGCATGACCCAGATTGGGCACAACGGAGAGCGGCTGTGTGACTAAGTCGGCCATACTTAGTCTTCTGCTTCACTTCATTTTCGAGTCATGGTGTCTCCAGACTCTTCGCAGCCAGCTCCTGTAAAGCATTTTTTGACTAGTTTATATCCATTTTCACAGCCTTTTTACCTCATCTAAGGATTATTACCTTGTGGTGCCCACTTTTCCTTTTTTCGATTTATGTTCCAAATCAAGACACCACAGCTTACTTTAGATCTCTATACACAGAGATGAGTCCATGTATTGATGGAGCGATTAGGTGGGGTGGCGATTTTAATTGCATCCTGGACCCGAGAGGGATAGCTCAGACAGCAAGATGACTCACCCAACCCCATTGGCTAAAGCCCTGAACGCATTGCCGCAAGCCTTTCAACTAGTAGATGTATGCAGAGTGACACACCCACAAGATTGAGTATATTCACATTATTCTGCCCCACACAACCTACACACAAGGTTTGATTATTTGCTTACAGGGGAAGAAATCATACACGAGATCATAGCTGCTGAGTCTAGAGCCACGGTCCTGTCAGATCATGCCCCTCTGATTGTTACATGGTGGGTCTGTCCCCTCTGAGCCAGAATCCTGTCCTGGAAACTGATAGTAGAGGCACTGAAAGATGCTGGGTTTAGGGAGGACCTACCCGGTGGAGGTGAAAGAGTATTTTAAACATAACACTGGCAGTGTAAACTCAGCCGGGACTTTATGGAAGGCTTTTTAAGGTGTTGGTGAGAGGAGCAGCTATAGCTAAGCAAAAGGGGATCCAAGAGATCATAACTCATGAGCTGCAGAAATTGGAGATGTGTAAGCGATATTCAATCAACACTACAGCTAAGTCAGTGCCTAGTCTGGGATGCTGAGGAAAACCCTTATTGATGTATTTTTATATCCAGTTCAGTACTCTGGATGACAACCCTTGTATAACACCCCCCTCTTAGAGTCCCCCTGACCCCACTGAGCCAAGAAGTAGGTTTGTTTTGCAAATTAAAAGGTTTATTTGAAAATTTAAACAATATATATATCACACTTCTATAAATAAATTGATAATGGATATTACACTTGTGAATATGAGCAGTAATCAGCAAGAGGTAACTATGAATAGGAACAGAAGAACAAGGTGGGAAAGAATGCTTTATATGGTTCAAGAAAACGCAAGGTGGAATAAAATGCAGTACAGAAATAACTTGTTATGATTTTAGCAAAAGGTAATATGATCACTTTTTCTTTTGACAATTCACTCCCCCCCTATGCAATACCAGAAATGGAAGGAGTGCACACAGTCTTCAAGAATCCCAACAAATCACACTTTATAATGCAATACACAGTTCCAGTTCTCCCAGCAAGCTTAGGGAAAACAGGGATGAGTTTTAAACACATGCGAATTACTTTAATGTGGTTTGCAAGGAAGTGAAAAGGTGCTAAAATTGCTTTTAATTCCCTCTAGAGGTTCAGGGTAGGTGATGGCTACTTTATATTAGTTCAGGCTCACTTTAACAATACTCTATGAATGATTAGCAGATTGCAAACGAATTTTACCAAAGAGAAGCAAAAAGCTGCTGATTTCTACAGATGAAGAAATCGGGCCAAATCGCAAATCGCGGTAAATTTAGCGAGTGCGTGTCTCGCGATTACGGGAAAAGTATAGGGAGTAGGAAGTCGGTTCTAGGTTCGTTGGAAAGCCTAGATTCTAAGCTTTGAGATGAAACGGTTCCAGAGATACGGACGATTAAATAAAGGTAGTTTTCGGATTTAAAGTAAACTCAAAATGACAGGTGACAGCTTGCAGCTGCAAAATTGACAGGTGACAGTTGTGCAGCTTTAAAAATGACAGATGACACGATTTCTAGGAGGCAGTTCTACTTAGGTTAAAATAGTTTGGATTAGATTATTTTAACTAAGAGATTGGTTCTGCACAGTTCTGCTAGGTACTCACAATATAAATTTGAACTAGGCCTCGTCACAGATCTGGTCAACACGTCCGGCTGCGGTTCTGTCTGCTCGGCGGGTCAATCAGGCACCGGTTCTGCTCACAGCGATCTGGGTCAGCTCTGCTGGTCTAGCCTCTCTGGATTCTGGATGTAACACTGCTTTCTGGGTACTGCTACAGGGTCTTGCAAAAATTCTCGGCAAAACTTCAAACAGCTCGCCCGGCTGTTGAATAGTTTGGTTAGTTTTGAGGCCTGCTGAAGAGGATTCAGCTGGTGGATTCAGGCCTCTCTGCTACAAATTCTGGAATTAATTTCTGCTACAGGTTCTGGAGATTGATGGATTTGAAGTCTGGATCTCTGGATGTGAAGTCGTCAGTCAGTATGCTCCGCAGCAAATGGATTGAATCCCTCTACCTGTCCCAGCAGTCTCTTTTTATGTGTTTTGAAAATGAGTGTGTGCCTGGGCCTAGCTAAGCCTGCCCCTCTCTACTTGTCATTGGCCCAATTCTCCCCTCTCCCATGATTGGGGGAAGGAAATGAATTGTCATCATGATGAGGTCTGTTTATGGGTCAGAGGATCCTCCCCTGGTCAGTTTGCCCACAAATCTATATTTGATTCAAATACATCTTTCCCAGATACACCATTTGTTGAAATTACATGTACACATTATATATTCCTTATGGTGCATGCTTGTCCGCCTCTGATCTTCCTGGGGGCTTGCATTAACAATTGACAACATTTTGCGCTTTTTAACTGGTTTTGCAATATCGGACATTTACCCAAAATTACACACATGTGCGCAAGGAGTATGGACATTAATTGATGAAGTGTCAGATTTTTAACATGCAGACATTTAGAGTAAGACCCTATTTTCTGCTAGCAACCCCCCAGAATACACCACAGGGTCCTAATGCCTCTTAAAATGTGCACCGAAAAATCACAAGAATAATGGTATTACTTATATAATTCTGACAAGTCCGTACTATGAATTATCCATCTTTATTTTAAATTATGCCCTGGTCAAAAAGGGTTGTGGCTTCCCACATCACATGGTGGAATAACTGGTTTATCCACTTCCCCCAAGCCAGCTTGTTCACAGAGGCACAGCTGCCCCCCCAGTTTCTCCCAAGAGGAAGCTATTTTACGACGCCCCCAATATAACATTTGCCTGAGTCAAGGAAGTTGCATTGTTCTGTCCCTTTCAGTTCCCAGGTGCTCCACCCCTAATCTAATCAGAGAGGTGTCAACTCCTTTTGGCAAGGGGTGGCAGAATGCAGCTTGGCCTGGGAAGAGTGGCTGTTGATCCAGTTTCAACTCCTGTCGGGGATAGTTGTCAGGCAGAATCCAGTTTCATTAAGCCAGGTTTCAGCTAATTGTCACTTTTTGTTCCCAGTTTTCTACATTCAAATCAAACTGACAATTTTTACACATGCAGCTAGAATGCTGATTCTAAGTTCAAAACTATGACATTTCAACAGTTACAAACTATGTGACACTCAAAAGTAGGTCCCTCATTTAAT
The DNA here is from genome assembly GCF_040938575.1 of Ambystoma mexicanum. Taxonomy (NCBI): domain Eukaryota; kingdom Metazoa; phylum Chordata; class Amphibia; order Caudata; family Ambystomatidae; genus Ambystoma; species Ambystoma mexicanum. Next base: position 237,279,945 of record NC_090934.1, read on the forward strand.
TTAAACATTTCGATTTTAGTGGTTTTCAGTTCAGTTTAACTTAAGCTGCTGACCTCCACAGATGAAATTCGAAAATATTATGCATAAGGGAAATAGATCTCCAGTCTAGCTGTACAAGACTTCTCGGCAGCAGATAAGGGCGATGAGGGTGAAGGAAGGACAATTGCTAGAGACTCAAGGAGGAGTGAACAAATGTTTCCATGAGTACTATAGGCAACTATATGAAAACCCAGAGGAGGCGGAGGAGTTTGATTTACAGGAGGCACTGTCGGATATCAGTCTTCCTAAATTTGATAAAGAAAAAAGAGATAGCCTCGAGAACCGGATCACGTTAGAGGAATTAGAGTATGTGATAAAGGGACTGTCAACAAATAAAGTGCCCGGAGCCGATGGGCTCTCTGGTGAATTCTATAAAGAATATGTGGCAGAGGTACTTCCCCCATTGTTAGACAAGTTGAATGAAGCACTACAGGTCGGGAGACTGCCAGATTCACTACGAGATGCGATAATTATACCACTCCTCAAGCCAAATAAACTGGATATTGACTGCAGATCTTATCGACCCCTCTCGCTACTTAACCAGGATGGGGAGATTCTCACAAGGCGAATAGCTAAGACCAGTTATTGGTAAACTCATGCACCCAGACCAGACTGGGTATGTTCTGCATAGAAATAGAACTCATAATTTGAGGCGGCTCCATCACATAATTGATTATACCCAGAGGGGACCCAAGTAAGCAGCGATAGTTTCACTTGACCCAGTTAAAGCTTTTGACTCTGTCAAGTGGCCCTGGCGCTAGAGGTCCTAGAAGAATATGGGATCAGACCCACATATATTAAATGGGTGCGGATGCTGTACAGTGCACCATTGGCGAGGGTTAAGATGGGCTCCATTGTCTCCGAGCAATGGCAGTTGGGTAAGGGCACAAAGACAAAGATGCCCTTGTCTCAGATGCTCATTACATTGGTGCTAGAGCCTTTGGTGTTATATCTGAGGGAGGACTACAGGGAGGCGGGTATCAACACTGGGGGTGAACGACACCTGATTTCGCTGTATGCCGATGATATGCTCCTGTACCTGCAACACCCGGAGGAGAATTTGCAGATTGTGCTAGATGTGCTGGTACAGTATGTCACACTATTGGGCATAACTGTTAACCCTCAGAAGTCAAGCTTATATCCCCTGGGAGAGTACGTTGGAAGGCCTGTACACAGGCCTGCCGGTACTTCCGATAAAATGGCAATTGGATATGTTGGATGCCTGGGGTAGATATATATCGTGACCATAAGCTGGAACATAATTATAACACAGAGAAGGCGATAGCCAAAATGGAGAAGAGCATGGGATTTTGGGCGAGGTTACCGTTATCCATGATGGTACATGCAGCTCTGCTAAAAATGGTAGTACTGCCAAGACTACAATTCGCGAATATTCCATATGTAATACCAAAAAAGTTTTTGGTGAAAGTACAAAGTATATGTAGGGGATTCCTCTGGCATAATTCAAGGAATAGAGTAGTATTGTGGAAACTGCAGAACCCTTATGAACAAGGAGGTATCAAAATGCCCAATTTTGAAGCATATTACCTGGTTGGTCATCACCAATTTGTGGCCAAGTGGCTATCAGAGGAACAGACGCCCAAATCTAGGTTGCTTAGAGTGGAAAGTGCGCCATATTTCCTGAATGAGATAATTTGGCTGCCCAACCAGCAAATAAACGGAGCATCTACTTTTGCGCCTTGGAAATATGATCTGGCGAAAGGCTTTCCTAATGTTGAGTAATCCTATTCCATGCTCCCCGCAAATACCCCTAGTGGCGCTGGAAGGGATGGATGTACAGGTCAGGCTGAACATCAGGAGTAGTTGGGAACCTGTGGGAATAGCGACAGTGGGGGATATACTTGAGGAAGGGAAGCCCAGGAAGTTGAGGACTTGGTTGCGGACACAGGGTTACATCGAGGACAATACATCACATACTCTCGACTCCTGAAGATCATGAAGGATAAGTGGCTGAGAGTCGAACTGGCCTTACAATCGGAAGGCGTCATAGAAACATTCTATGATGTGTTAGAATGGAGATTTGAGCTTTCCCGTATATATGAGTTGTTGATGGCCAAGGTGGGCAAGGAGGAAATCCACATAAAACAGAGTTGGGAGGAAGAGGTGGGAGAACCAATGTCAGACGGAATGTGGGGCAGAGTGCAGAGATACCACAAAACGGTGTCCAGAAACATACAGTTTCAACAGATCCAACTATATGTGACCCACAGGGCGTACCTAACCCAACATAAAAAAATAGCTAGGTTCAACAGGGCAGAGATACAGGTTTGCCCGAAAGTGCTGGATGGAGAATGTTGAGATGGTGCATGTGCTCTAGTCATGAGTGGAGATAAGTACATTCTGGGAAGAAGTGGCCCAAATAATGGCTGGAGTAGACATTACTCTGGATGTGGGATCCCCTTGGGTGTGTTTGTTGGGTGGCTGGGTGGTTACCCAAGGCCAAGAAGAGCCCAGCATGTGAGTAAGTTGAAGGACCTAGCATATATACTAAACGCAGGATTTCTATGAGTTGGAAAGTAGAGGCGCGACCATCCACACAAGGTTGGTTGAGAGATCTAGCGAAATGGGCTAATGCGGAAACTGTTGTGTGGCAAGGAGCAAGAGGGAGGAACGATTAGTCAGAGGGTGGTGGCTTGGAGGCAATTGATTGCTGCTTTGTTCATCTCGGGTCAAGTATCCCAAGACAGAGGTGAGTCTAGGGGAGAGGTTGATAGTCTTAGTAAAACCATGAGATGAAAGGGATAGGGGAGGTGGAATGCACAGTGGGCCAATTTGGGAGGGGGGAGTTGGAGTGGGGGGAAAAGCATATAACGGAATGCATATGTGTGTGATTAAGTAATGGTTCGTATATGTGAATGGTTATATATAAAATCTAATACAAATTGTTTAAAATAATATATATCTGTTTGCATATGTGGATATCATTGGCCCTCCTGGGGGGTTGGCCAAACAGTGACTGGTATCTTGCATTTCTGGCTCTTCGGGCTGTCATGCTTATGGGGTGAAGAGCGGCATTCCAGGGATTCTCTCTTTACCTCCATCACCCCACAGAGGCCGCCATGGTGCTTCACATGTTCGTCCACACTCCAGGACATATAGCATCACTCACCATCTGGTTTGCACCACACTCATCCTCCCACATAGTTGCAGGATGTGGGGGATAAAATAACTTTGTGCCTGGTGGAAAAAGGGAATCCTGCTTCAGGTGGGACTGCAGCACTTCAAGAGTGTGTGTTTGTTCATCCGTTTTCGTTTCTACATCTAACAATATTTTCATCCCTATATTCTTCTTGGCGCTCTTCTTGCACTGTGCTATAGCTACTCTGATGATACACAGTGTGAATAGTACTAGGACTGCAAATAGTACCCTCAGTCCATTGGCCAGCCATGATGGAATCCAGGACAAGATATACGCCAGTCAATCGCCATATTCCCCTGCTGAGTTTGTGATTTTGTGAGTTTGTGATTTTGTCCATCTTGGCATGCAGGTCTGACAGCTGCATTATAGCCTCTGTGTCCCATTATCTTCATTGTGGCCAGGACGAATGCGCAGCAGGACGGCCTGATCTTTGTGCAAACTCTACCCTCCATAGCTGTGAGAAGATCCAGGACGTATCCATTCTGAAGGGTTCTTCCTTTATAGTGTTGAACCCTTTCACTGTTGAACTGATTGTCTGCAACAGCTCGCATCTGGTAATCTGGAGCCATTTGGCATTTGCATTGGCCTGGATCCCTGGAACAACCAAAGCAAAGGATATCTGAGTCCTGCTGAACAGTCTATGCTCCTGTAGTATTGCATCGAGGGCTTATTCCATCCTGGTTAAAATATAATGTCCTCTCTTCACTCTTGTCAGCTCCACGGATCTTCTCTTCCTCTGGTGTGCATCCATCTTGGGGAATCCATCCACTTGTATGTCTTTCTGAGGCACTACCAATGCTGGTGTGTTCAGCAGTTCTAGCGAAAATGTCCCTCCCCAGTTTGGCTATAGTTGCATCTATGCCTTGGAACCACAGGCCCAGCAGTGTTCCGTTAGTACTGCTGTGCGGACAGTCATACCCGGTATCTCCGATGTTCGTTTGCCTCCTCTGTTCACTCCAATCTTTACTGGACCATCATTCTGGAAACACAGGGAAGCATTCTCAAGTGGTATTATTGGCAAAGGGCCTGCTTCGTTTTCCACCCAGTTTAGCACACATTCCTTGAGGCATTCAGTGTTCTCCTTCTGTACCACTTCCACTTTAACTGGAAGCAGTGCTTGTGCTTTGCACCCAACATCCCTTCTACCCATTATTTTTCTGTGAATACACCAAAAGTTGAGCATTCCCCATATTTCCCTTTTCCCTGTTTTCAAGCATTACAACTCTGTTTGTGTTACTAGTTTAGCTTCTCCTTGGCTTGGGCCATCCTGTATGTATTGTATCATTTTATCTGATCTCCAATAATCCTCTATCATTGCTTGAGTTTTTATATAGCCGTCCTCATAGGGAAACATCTTTTGTGACATCCACCACAGTGCAGCCAATTTCCATTGGAACTGTCCCCTTGTTGGGCAGAGCTCTAAGTGCATAGGGCATTGTGTACTGGTTGCTGGAATTTCTGTAGCTACAAATGTCCTGGAGGCGCTCATGGTATAGGGGATGAGAGAGCACATGTAACAGCTCTCACTTGTGGTCTCTCTCCCCACCTCGATCATGTGCTGTTACCTCATATTATTGGTGAAGTGGCCCAATTTTCCATATAAGCATTCACATGTTCAAAATGAGTGTTAGCGCTTTGTTTAAGCCTTTTTACTTCTTGGGCAGTGCTGGTAACCAGCGCAGTTACAGCAGTGGTGGCCACTTAAACAGGTGTTGTCTTGGAGTGGGTGTGTAATACAATGCAACCTTCTATAATACAAAGAGGGTAGAGACAGCAGAATGCAAAGAAAATCAATAAAAGAGCTCTTGCATCAGTGTTCATGTTTTGCATATATGCATGCCCGTGGCATTGTACATGAGCTTGAAACGGATCAAAATTCATAACCTTTGGGATTATCATTGCTATAAATGGTCAACCTCGTCTGTGGAAAAATTGTTGTAATATGGCAGCAAGAAGTCTCTCAACTGAATTTAAGGATTACTAAGCAAGGCAATAATAGGCACATCACTCCTTTTAAATATCAGATAGCTGTTTGTAATGCAGATATGGAAAGCGTAAACAAATAGTTTTTCTGGCTCCATGTGGTCTGTGTCCCTGTAAATTCAAATAGTGCTTTTCTGTTAGATTGTGCAGATACAAAAATACTCGTAAAAAGTCAGTTCATGCAGATCCATTGGTTGCCAAGGGTAAGAACAGACATTCTGGCATTGTTGGTATCCTGGTGGTAGAGCCACCATGGTACCGGCAAATGTAGTAACCATTTCTGGCACCCGGTACGGGGGCATTGCCACCGGATTACGGGTGCCATTTTTGACATTGTGAATCCACATTCATGGAGTCCCTTCACCATCATTACCAGCACCGACAATGCTGGTGCCGGCAATGATGTCTTTTTTGCCGGTAGGGTGCCTGGCTTACTCACAGCTTTTAGCTAGGGGTAACCCAGGTACCCCACTGACAAACCCGTCGTTGGCCGGTCTGGTAAAGTGCCGGAATCCATGTAAACCGGCGCTTTTTAGCATACCGGCCGACTCAGCCCAGTATGCCTAAACTAGTTTTCTGTGTGCTACTGTCTAGCTCTCATTCTGGAACGTGTCTGAATTTGTCACGGGAACACCTCTCTAACGAGGAATCTCACTGCACATGTGGCATCAGGGTTTTTGCATGGACCGGCTTCGATCCATTGAGAAAATGGGCATATGACCAATAGCATATACCTGTAGCTGCTGCAATTTTGGACCATGTCAGCGTAATCTATATGTAAATGTTGGAAAGTCCCATTAGGCTAGAGCAGTGGTCTTCAAACTTTTTTGGCTCGGGCCCCCCCTGAGCCAAGTTTGGGACAGCCGGGCCCCCCTAAAAGTGCCAGATGGACAGTATGTAGAAATCGCCATGAACCTTTGCGTGCCGTCACCGCGCCCTACTCCCAGTACAGACCCTGGGCTCTCCCCCACCATACTCCCACCACTATCCCAGTTCTGCCGCCCATCCTGCTCCCACCACAGTCCCATAACACAAGCATACACACATCCATACACATTTAAATAAAAAATAAATCGCCATGAACTTACCTTCTGCAGGGGCCTGCGCATGGTTGCTAAAACGCCCCGCTCCAGGTTGCTCTGCCTATATGTGAGAGGAGGTGCAGGAGCACCCCCCCGCACATACATACATGCAGTGCCTCAGCCAGTATTTCCAATGAGCTATGCAAGGCTGGCGAAGCAAAATACCCCCAACGTTTCATGGCTCAGTGTTCATGTGCGGCTGGGGAAATGAACTGTCAAAGGCAAACAGTGTTTCCCTTTGACAGTTCAGCCAGCCCAGGAGCACTCCCTCAGCTGGAAAAAGCAGCTGAGGGAGTGCTCAGTGTTTCACTGGGCCGGCTCCTCGGTTCCTCCATAATGGGTGAGGTGGCCAGTGGGTGAATGCCCCCTCACCTATTAGGGATGAGTCGGCAGGCTTGGACTGGCCTATAGGGCAATAGGGCGATGACTGTACCAAAAATGCAAAATGCTAGTGTAGGCCAATCAAAATGGGCCACTTTTTTGGCCAATGTGGGCCAGTTTGAGGAGTTGCTTCACTATGCAGCTAGTAGGTTTGACCATTATTGCTTAATAAATATTCTTTAAATATCACAATTTGTTTACATTTGAATAAATAACAACCCCTTGGGTACTATTCAAACAGTCTGTGACTAAAGGACTGCATATCCATTTGCAACTGCTGGCCATGTTTTCATTGGTGCCTAAGACCGTTTTATGGTCCAGTCTGACCATGTAAGCTGCCCCCTCCCATTTCCCCCAATCTAAAAAAAAAAACGAAAAAATTATTATTATTATTTTTTTTTTTTACATTTCATGCTGGGCTCTGGCGCCCCCCCTAGGAGGCGGCCACGCCCCCCTGGGGGGGCGCACCCCACAGTTTGAAGACCTCTGGGCTAGAGTATTGTTCCTCCCAATACTCGCCATTGTGTGCCCTGTTGGGAAATGCCGGCAAGTACTGTAATTATACATGGATGTGGCAAAATGCTCCACTAAGTTGGGACACAACCAGTCTTCCGCTACATGTGCTGCTAGACTCTCTTTACTTGTGTGGGTCGGGTAATGGAGCTGAATTAAGACTGTCTGCAGTAATGCGAGAGGCATGACCAGCTTTCGGGTGCTCTCTTGTCACTAAATCGCATCCGTGGGGGATACTAAAAACACCCTCCTTATATAGAATTCCCTTTCTTCTACTGGTGCTCGTCCCTGTAATTCTATTATTTTGGTAATGGGCAGTGAATTAAACCCTTCTTGCATTACCATGGTATGTGCTCGTCTGCATCTATTGGGAGAAGTATCAAACTCATTTATCTCTGGAAAATTTGCTGCCATTTTGCTTGCACATCTGCGGGTTCATTGCCGCAGCAAACCATGTCCTCCTCCTCATTTGGGCTTGGGACTTCACCACTGCAAAAGTTGATGGTAGTAGTAGTGTATCTATGAGTCTGTCCAATAGGGGTGTGTGCTGCACTGGCGTGCCGTTAGAGCGTCGGAATCCCCTCCTCTTGTATAAGTGCTACCAATTATGCTGCCTGGGCTGAGAAATGTGCAGGTAACCTTGCGCATTACCACTACATCAAATGTCCTCTTCGGTCTCAATTTTACCACTGCTGTCCCAGTATGCCGTTCCCAAGAGGTCTGGTCAATTGTTGAGGACTCGTCAATAAAGAGTACTTTCCCTCCTCCGAGGGCATATTCTCTGACTCTTAGGATGTCGTCATAGTACTCTGTGTATTTCGAGCAGTCGTGTACATAGTCTCCCTCTTTCACTGGCTCTGATATGAATGTCGCTAGCTTTACAAATTTGCATCTCACTATTTCTATTGCTTGGTTTGAGATTTCACCTTATATCTAGATGATCTCTGTGTGGTCAGCATACATTTGGGTTTCTCGAGAATGGCAAAAAGGGCATGCTCCATGTAGAGCGTGGTACTACAGCCCATGGTGATACTTGCAGATATTTCGATTGCCAAGGCAGCTGCAGCCAATGCTTGTTTGCAAGGATAATGGCCTCTTATCACTGGATCCAGAAGCCCACTGTAGTAGACTATTGGTTTGTGTCCTAAAGTAGTTTTCTGTGTGAGTACCACGGTCATCACTACTCCATTCGAGTGTGAGAATAAGTAAAATTCTGCACTGTAGTCAGGGACTCCCAAAACTAGGGCTGTGCATATTGTCCTTTTGAATTCAATTAATCAAATGCTTCAGTCATTTCTCCTGTCCAGATTAGCTTGCCAGACCCCCTCGGAGCCTCCTTAAGTCTGTTTTCATAATCACCTCTGCCCTTTCAAGTGTTACCTTCCTGCGTTCCTTTGAGACTAACTGTCCAATGCATAGAACCTCTTCCTGGCAGTATTGTCATTTTGCTATGTCCACCTTATATACTTTCCCTGCAAATACTGTCATCAACTGCATTGAGTCTTTTCAACACCACTCCTCTAGCTTGCTACATACCAGGATATAATCCACGTATTGGATCACAGCTGATCACCCCACGTCCCCTCTCCCCTGCACTTCTGCTTACTGCACTTGCATGATCCAAATATCACAAGGCCTAGTAGGACCATTTTTTGTTTTGTCATCCCTGTTCCCCCCTTGTCTTGTTGCCCTTGAAACAGATTGTGCATAAATAAATTTCAATAAATAAAATGGTACATTCCCCAGGAACCTAGTAAACATGGAAAGAGATTCACAGTACCCTTTTGGTAGCTTTGTGTGTTTCCACTTTTCATTTCTATATAGAAACAAGGTCATGTTTTGTGATTTCTCATGAAGGGGACCTAAGAAGAATACATTCTTCAAGTCTATTACTGTGAAATGTGTGGCTTCTGGTGGGATACTACATAATATTGTCGCAGGATTAGGAACTAAGGGAAACTCTGCTTCAACAATATTGTTCAGAGGGCGCAAATCCTGTATAAAATACTACTACCCTCTTGTCGCCTTCTTCGCTGGGTACACAGCCAAATTACATTGAGACTCTGACAGTACTAAGATTCCCTGTTGCACTAGTGCAGGAATTGTCATTTTTTTTTTTTACTTTGTTTATTTTAAATCAAGGCAGGATGACAATTACAAACATTATAAGCAGTGATTATTTAGGCATGTTGATCACCAGTCCTTTATCCCCCCTGAGTTTTCTCCCTCCCTCCTCCCTTTGGTCCCTCTGTCCCTTAGGCATTGTAGGCGGAATCTTCCCTCCTGGGCTGTCCAGTTTGCGCCTCAGCGTCTATGTATCTTCCTCAGGGATCTCTTGATTTTTCAGGATCCAGCAGGTCCTGGTAGGTTTATACGTCAGGGCGGGGAAGCGCTGGTCGAATTCCAGCACTGGGGCCCAGATATTCTGGAAACGATGGAGAGTTCCCGCTTGTGCTGCCGTCACCTTCTCCGCTACCAGAATGTCCCAAAGTTTGGTCCACCATTGGGCTATGTGAGGGCCTTCCGGGGTTTTCCAAGTTCAGGCCACCACCGTTTTCCCTGCTAGTAGGCAGTGAGTTAGTAGTTTCGATCTGGTCCCGGAGCGCGGGTAGATCTCGGGGATTGGAGCTCCCAGCAAGACTGGTTCTGGTTCCAGGAGGATCATTGTTCCGGTAATTTGTGTGATGGACCCCAGGCATGATTTCCAGAATTGTTGGACCTTTGGGCAAGCCCACCACATGTGGAAGAAGGAGCCTGGGTGGCCACATCCTCTCCAGCAAGAATGATCCACCTGGGGGTTCATATGGTGAAGTGGGAGGGGCGGGTAGTACCACCGCAGCGTGATCTTGTACGCACATTCCCTATTGGTAATGCAGGTGGACAAGGTGTGTGTTCTGGTCCATAAGTCCACCCAGGTTTGGTCCTCTATTGGGTGACCCAGGTCCGCCTCCCATTGGGCCATGCAGCGGGTCTTTGTGGTCAGGAAGTCACTTAGGAAGCGCCTGTATAGGGTGGATACTCTGCCGCGGGTTGGAAGGTCCCGCAGAGTGAGTTCTAGGGCAGTAGGAGGGCGTGTCGCTGCTTGCAGAGTTTGGGGGTGTGAGCACCAGTGGCGTAATTGAATGTAGGTGAATCTGTCCCTTTCCTGGAGTTGGAATTTCTCCTTGCATTGGGCGAATGTGAGAGGTCTCCCCCCCATATACAGCTGGTCTATGGTCTCCAGCCCGCCCTTAATCCAGTTACGAAAATTGTGAGGATTCGTTCCCGGTGCGAACGTTGGATTATGGAAGACCGGGGAGCGTGGGCTCAGTCCTCTTGGCACTCCCTTTTGTTTTAGCGCCCAGTCCCAGGAGCTAAGGGTGTGTTTAGTTGATAGCAGGAGATCTCCCCATTGAGTCCTGAGGGGGGGGCGGGATGTGTGGTAGAAATCGTAAAGGTAGGGGCACTTGTGATTGTTCCAACTCTACCCATCTAGGGCGGTTTGTCATATTTTGCCATGCCTGGACCTGTGCCAATTGAGCTGCCACTCTGTAGGCCTGCAAGTCTGGGACCCCCAATCCTCCCAGTTTGGAACTCCCCAGCATAGTTTTGAGAGGGATTCTCGCTTTCTTACCTTTCCAGATGAAGTTCAGCATTTTTCTCTGGATCCCTCGAAGAGTTGGTGTGGGGATCGCTACTGGTAGGGAGGCACAGGCGTATAGGAACCTCGGAAGGTGGTTCATCTTGCATGCAGTGATGCGCCCGAGCAGTGAGATTTCTTGGGTCTCCCAGCGTTTCAAGTCGCCTTCCAATTCTTTAAAGAGTCGGGGGGAATTGGCTTTGTATGTGTCTCTTGGGTCAGCCGGAATGTGGACCCCTACGTAGGAGATGGCTCTTTTTTCCCATGTTATCGGGCACATTTTAGTCAGTGGTTCCCGTTCTGCTGGGGTGAGGCCGATGCCCAGGGCGGATGATTTATCGAAGTTTATGGTGAGGCCTGAGACCTCCCCATAGCTGGCGATTTCTCGTATCGCGTGTTTTAGAGATGAGTGGGCCTCCGAGATCAGGAGCAGAATGTCGTCCGCGTATAGGGCGATTTTGTGATGCGTGGGGCCACTTTGTATGCCCTTGATTTGGTCATTTCGCCTGATCTTTTGTGCAAAGGGCTCCATGGTGAGTGTGAAAAGCAAGGGTGACAGTGGACAGCCTTGCCGGGTTCCGCATGATAGGGGGATTGGAGCCGAGCTGTGTCCGTTGATTCTCAGGCTAGTTTTAGGGCTATTATAGTTCGCTAGAACCATCGTTTGGAAAGTTGACCCGAAGCCGAAGGCCCATAGGGTGTGTCTCATGAATGTCCAATCCACCCTATCAAATGCCTTAGCTGCGTCGAGAGCCACTAAAACTAGTTTTTGGGAGTTCCGGGAGGCAAGGTCCACCAGGTTCAGGGTTCTCCGGATGTTGTCACCTGCTGTCCGGTGTAGGATGAAACCTGCCTGGTCGGGGTGAATGATCTTCGGCAAGATGCGATTTAATCGGGTTGCTAGAATTTTTGAGTATATGTTTGCATCAATGTTTAAAAGTGTGATCGGTCTGTAGGACGTTAAGCTTCTTGGATCTTTTCCAGGTTTGGGCAGGAGGATGGTGGTTGATTCTTGCATCGAATGGGTCACTGCTCCCGTTTCCCTGAAGGAGTTGAATAGGGTAACCAGGTGGGGGTCAGTTGTGCTCTGAATAGTTTGTAAAACCTGGTTGAAAAGCCGTCTGGGCCGGGGGCCCGTGTTTTAAGTGATTTGATGGCTTCCTCAACTTCCTCCCCTGTAATGAGCTCCTCCAGTTCGTCTCTCGCTGTGTCGGAGAGACGGGGCACTGCTGTCTGCTGCAGGTATTCCTTCTGTTGTGATAGGTTTCGTGGGGTTGCCTTCATGATTTGGGTCAAATAATCTATTGCGAGTCATTGCTTTTCAGGCTCTGAGTATAGTGAGGCCCCGTTGGGATCACGCAGAGCAGTGATCGTGTTGACGCGTCTTCGCTTGGCTAGCTTGGCCACCAGGAACTTGTTCGCCTTGTTACCCTTCACGTAGTATGACTGTTTGGCCTTCGCCATTAGTTGGATGGTTTGTTCCGCATAGTGGGCTTCCAGTTTTTTCCTTGCTGTACGAATGATCCGTTGCGTTTTGGGGGACCAGCCTTTCTCCTTGTGGAGTGCCTCGGCCTCTCTTAGTTCGTTCTCTAGAGCCGTCCGGGTCTGACGCCTGTCTCGGTGGTAGGCCGCACCTTGGGCAATTAGGGAGCCCCTAATTACTGCCTTCATGGTGTCCCAGTTGTTCACTGACGAGGTGTCTGAGGCTGGATTTTCGTTAAAGAAATGTCTTATTCCTGTTGCGATCTTGTCTCTGGTAGCCATATCGTTATGGATCGGGTCGTACAACGTCCATTTACGTGGGTTATTGAGGTTGGGATTCTGAACCTGGAGTTCCAAGAGCACTGGGGCATGGTCGGATATCGCTCTTGTGCCGATGGAGACTTCTTTGACTGAAGGGAAAGTTTGCGGGGAGATCAGGAACAGGTCGATCCTTGAAAAGGTGCGATGGACGAATGAGTAAAAAGAGAAGTCTTTTTCGTCAGGGTGGAACACCCGCCATGAATCTATTATCTCCAGGGACCTGAAGAGTCGGAGGAGGCTAAGTGCTTGGGTGAAGTCGCTTGGAGTCGGGGGGTGTGACCGGTCTTTGGTGGGGTTGGGAACCCCATTGAAGTCCCCACCGACTATTGTTTGGCCCTCCACAAAGCTAGCGAGAGATGTGCCCAAGGATTCATAGAAGTGTGATTGTCCAGTGTTAGGGGCATACACCGAGACGAGAGTATATAGATCTCCCATTAGGAGGCATTTGACCGCTGTAAATCGGCCTTCTGGGCAGGTTTTCGTTTCCAGAATCTGTGGCTTCAAGTCTTTCCTGAAGAGGATCGCCGTACCTCCTTTTTTGTTTGTGCCAGAGGCAAAGAATTGGAGCGGGAATAACCGGGAGCGAAGCCGGGTCACGTCTACCGGCAGCAAGTGAGTCTCCTGGAGCATGGCTATCGCTGCGTCTTCGTCCCGGAGTTTCAGTAGAATTGCCTTTCGCTTGTTAGGGGAGTTCAGGCCATTAACATTCAGGGAGAGGATCCAAAGCGTTTGGAGGTCCGCTGGAGTCTCACTCTCCTTTCTTTGGGTTAGGGGGGGGTCGTGGGGCGGTGATTCAGCTGCCATGTCTGTTGGGGAATCCCTTAATATCATCCTGCACTTGAGGTTTTAACACGGAACCCCAACGGGGGGCCGCAACTTTAACTGGAGGGTAGACCGACATAGTAAGTACGGGTGTACCCTCGCCAACAGGGCCAACTGTCCCATCACGTATTGTGTACTGTGGGTTTCCAAGGAACAAAGGTTGGAAAGTATCCTTGGAGTGGGTATGAACCATGGGTATGGCCCGCCGCCACCGCCTTCAAGGTTCCTTAGTTCGAGACAAAGGTGGCGGGTCTTAATTTAGGTAAGGGCACTTGCGTCCAGGCTAAGTTGCTGACAGAACCTGGGACCGTGGAAGCGTCCTCGTTCATCTCTTTCTGTTGCTCCGCTGGGTTGACGACCATGACGTGCGTTTGGGCTTTGAGGAGGAAGGCGGTCCAGAGTCCTCGGTCCTCTCCGGGTTTGGCGTGGAAGGATCTCGGGGCGAGGCTGGATGTAAGATTCTCTCTGTGTCTTCCAGGTGGCTGATTCGGCGTAAGTTGCCTTTATATGTAAGCTGGAGAGCTGTCGGAAACAGCCACCTGTAACGGATCTGTTGCTCCTGAAGGAATACTGCCAGAGGTCGGAGTGCTCTTCTTTTCTGAAGAGTAAGTGGTGAGAGGTCCAGGTATATTTGAAGTGGAGTGCTCTGAAAAGTGATCTCTTCTCCTTGGCGACTGATCGCTGATATTGCCTCTTTGGTTGTGGAGAAATGGACCCTGGTAATAACATCTGGGGGGGGGATCCGAATCTGGCCCTCGGCGTGGGCGGAGTCTGTGGGTCCGGTCCAGCAGGAGCTGAGATTTGTCCAGATCCGGGAGTAGGGCCTCGAAGAAGCTTCCCACGTAGTCCACTAACTTGCTGTCGGGGACAGAGGTTGGGATGCCCCGAATGCGGAGGTTGTTGCGACGTGCCCTATTTTCAAGGTCTTCATGCTTGAACTCCAGGATCTCGCATTTGTGATGCAGGGAATCGATGGATCTTTGCATTTCCCCCAGCGTGGTAGTGTGGTCCTGAGAATGGTCCTCGATTTCTCCGAGCCTCTGTTCGATCTCTGTGACCCTTTGGTCCGTCTGTTCAACTTTAGCGGTGAGTTCCGAGAGGCAGGCGCGGAACTCCGATTTAATATCCGCCATGAAGGCTATCAGGTCTCCTTTGGTAGCGAGGGCGCCCCTGTCCTCGTGTGGCTTCTTTGGGGTCAGTTTAGGAGGGTCTTGTTTCTTGGGTTTCTCCGGTGCAGTAAACATGGCGGAGATATTTGTGCCCTTGCTCACCTTTGTTTGTCTAGACATGCTGCTCGTATTGGGCGGTCTTGATTGCCCAGGGCAGTGGGAGGCTGCACTCGGGGTGTGTATCGCTCCCAACCCCCTCTCGGGTCCAGATCTGGGCGAGTGGGCAGGGGCGCCCCAGGAAGCGTTGGTGTGGGGGGGGTCTCAGTGAGTCGGGAACGGTGCAGGATGGCCGACTGTTGCGTGAGGGGGGGGTGTGTCGCTGCGGTGAGGTCCACGGGCTCAAGGCCTCTCTGGATGAAAGCGGTTATCTCGCTGCTTCCCCGCCCCTCCTCAAGTCTCCATCGGTGGTCCTTCGCTGATGGAGGTCCCAGATCCCTCTGTGAACCTCCCGTGTGCGGTTCTGTAATGATGTCGGCTGTCGCTGAGAGGAGGTCCCGACTTGTTCCACGTAGCGGGGAGGGGGAAAGCCCGCTCTCCTGGTCCCTCAGAGTGTGCGTCGGGCACTCAGGCCCCAGCAGCCGAGGATGCACTCGTGTGCATTCCAGGCAGCCTTGGTATGAATCGGATGGCTCTGTGCTGGAGTCCGCTCCCCTCCTCCAACTCCCTGGCTCTCTAAGGCCCCATTACCACCAGGTGCGGAGTGTGTTTCTGGGTTCCAGCTAGGCGGCCATCTTGGTTTCTTCGGCTGGAGACGGGGGAGAAGTTTGCCCGCTGAATTCTGGTAGAACGCCTCCTCGATCGAGGGTTATGTTTGGCCAGGTTGTGCCATGTCGGTTCCGGTCGCCTTAGATGGCATTGGCGACACGGTAACCCGCTTAGAACCGCCGGGAATTGACAGCGGCGGCGGGCATCCCACGGGTGGCCTCAGAGGAGCGACCACATCGATGGCGCTCCAAGCCACGCCCCCGTGCAGGAATTGTCTTAAAAATGCATTTGTCTGCCTCCTTAGATAGAGGGTATTGTTTTTCCCCTGGTAAGATTGCCCCTGACTTCAGTTTGATTTTGACTGCTCCTATCCCTTTCAACAAGCCAACGTCATATGGGCTGTTGGTCCATAATATGCTTGGCATCTTTGCCAGAGCGTCCTCAAGAAATTATGGTGTCTTTTTCATCAGTGCCATCCTTTGTGGGATGTCTCTATGGTATTCTCATCCAGTAAGTAATGGCCACAAAGAACACTTTCTCAATATCTGAATAGCCATCCCAAAACAGTTCTTCGTCTGTCAAGTCAGTCAGTATGTTCCTTCTCCTACTGTGATTAATGCTCTCCATGCTCTCCCCGTATCATCAGTCAGTAAATCACTACTCTTTCTTCCCTTACTATGACTGTTTCCAATTCAACTGGGAACACATGTCCTTCCTCCTCATCTAGGGGAATCGCTGGCGTGAACAAAACCTTGTTTGGTAAACAAAGTAGTTTGCCCTGTATCCCTGGAAGCCATGTTAGCAATATATATACCTCATACTGAAATACCTCGGGATATAGGGACACCCCCTCTGAAAGATTAAAAGAATATCGAGGCTTAATTACACATAATAGAAATACACCAGTCATGAGTACTAAGGAACAAGTACACTTCATTTTAGCAGAACAGCTGTCTGGCTCTCAACACCCTGCAATGTGTGCAAGCAGACACCGTGAGATGAGAGAGTGCTGGACATTTCAAAAACATGAGTATTTATACAGTTTTCTCACAATCCCGGAAACATCGTCCAGCCCCTCTTCGTGTAACACATTTACCTAGGGTACCTAGGGTACATAGCATTTCAACATAACTAATACATGTTAAAACATTCTTGAATAGCTGTTTTTTTTCTGTTAAACACTTCATATGTTTTTCAAACATTGGACACAAAAGTAACAGCCCTTATTTCATTTAATTATGTTTGTCTACCATTTGTTCTGAAGTTTAAAGTCAGCTTAGTTTCAAGGAGCAAAAACAAAGATTTCTGCAAAAGCACATGTTCAGCTATTAATCGTTCTTTTTCACTATTTGAATGGGGAAGACACTGTTGGTACAGATGGCATCTAAATTACTGATTAGCACAGCTCTTGTTTAGCTCCAAGGTTTCCTTAGTGCAGGACAAACAATCCACCTTAGCAGCTTCAGCGTGCTTATCTACGTTGACACAGTACAAAGTTCATTTTGCTCTGCTGGAGTCGAAAACACAAATTCTAACATGGGACAGAAAGCAGGATTTAATCAAAATGGCAGATAACTTAAAATGGCGGCATAGCCAGCCTATTTCAGGCTCATTCAAATGCTATTTACAGTGCGATGCGAATGTGCTCTGGCCATCGTTCACTATCAGAAAATAGACTTTTACAACCCTCCTTTTGGCCTATGCCAAGTGCATTACTCAAAGATTTGCATCATCCGAAACCCATGTATCATCATCAGAACATCCTGAATCGCTATCTTCAAAAACATTGATCGCCATGAACTCTTTTCTAGTGATATCCTGCATTACCAAGGCATTAGTAATCTTTCCGGACATATGTGTCTTAGGTTCTAGTTTACCAACCGCTGTGCACAACTTCCCCCTATCATAGAACAAATGACAGGGAGACACTGTATGCAACAGCAGCAAAACAGTACAATGCCAAGGATCACCATTAGAACTGCAAAGATTTTCCATCTGCAAGATTGTAACAAATCCCAGAACCATGTGCCAATATCCCAGTTTCACTCTGGAACATGTACTTCAGCACTTAAGGTGTGCAATTTCTTAATTGTCTCAAATATGGTAGGGGAGGAATTGGGTAAAACACAACACACAGATCCCACCATTTTGCACACCCCACCACGCTCAACTAGAATGATGTCTAGCACCACCCTATTTTGAAGAGCCACTAATCTAATAACCTTTTGCTCTAGTGTCATGTTGTATAGGATGTCAGTGGTCTAATTGAAGGTTTTCTCTAAAACCCTTGCCAATTTTCTAATATCTTGGGAGTTTATTTTCTATCCCCAAAATGGCACAAAGGATTTAGCGACATCACCCAGAATCTGTGAGGGAGTATCACCATCCTCAGCCCGCCTGGGACGAGTTCTCGAAACTTCAGCAGTGGTGGCAAAATATACACCTGGTAATAGTATAACTAAATAACAAGTACCCTCCCAATCTTTTGGCAACCAAGGATATGCCTTGTTACAACAAACAAAGTAAATGGTATCTCCTACATATAGAGGTCTATCTTCACTAGTTAGCACAGCAACATTCGTGCATCCCTCAAATGTACCCATAGGTTGGGAACCCTCTCTTGTTATGCAAAATGGAATAGGGTTTGGACTATGGTTAACAGTATAGGAAGGAGGCATGACATCCCTATTACCTATGGGAACTATTTCAAAGGTAATGATTGATTGTAAAGGTCTGGAGAGTCTATCAGAAGGCCTAATAGAAGCAACATTTAGCTTGCTTCTATTCGCAAACAGAGAACATCCTAAAGGTGCTAAAACTCATTTTTCAAAGTCATTGAGATTAGTCCCATCAAAATTCCAAGTGACACTATCGTTCCTTCGACCAAAGAATAATGCCCTAAGTGAAGCATAACAAACAGTAGTTAGAGGAAGTGGATTTATATACCATTCCAATCCCTTTTCCCTGTGTTGTGGCCGATGTCAATATATCCAACAATTGGTCTTATTTAGAATGGCATGGGGTGCGTTCATAATCATCAAGAGGGCGTTGTTATGATAACCCCCTCTATGTTGGAGGTCTCGAGGATGGAGGGTTTGTGGATGCCATATGGTGGAGACACAGTGGAGACACTTGCAGTTGGCAATAAAACATCAAACAGATGTGTATTCTCCAGATACCAAAACCTGAAAGTCAATGCAATTATAAAACATGCTGTTATTGTGATCAGCATCCATTTGGTCCTCGGGGACCATGACCCTCGATGGGCAGACTCATTATCAGTAAAATTATCAATATCCTTTTTAGTACAAGTGTCCTCTAAAATAGGCATAGTTTCTAAGCGTCCGTTAAGAAGCCTCACTGTTAGGCTCTTTTAGTTCATCCGTGGGTGGCACTTGACCATGTGGCCTATCTTGATTGAAAGTAACTTTGCCGGTCCCTGCATCTTATTGTATGCAGCAGAAGAATGACGAGGGACTGGCTTAACGGTGGTTTGTTGTGGGTTTGTTGTGGGCAGAGAATCTAGCTGTACTTTCCTATTCTATTTACATTAATGTAATGTCAGCAAACTCTAAATCTAAATCCTGTTCAGTGGTCGCAGATCGTACCTTACAACTCCAGGTACTGAATGATTGGTGAACAAAGCATTGTTGTTTCCTGAAGAAGATGAAACAAGATCGATCGACGGTGAAGAAGAAAATGAAGAAGCAGCAATCTCCCCATGATGGGGCCCCTAGGGGTCCCTCGCGTATGGAAACAAGGCACAATCACCACACACGAACTGATACGCCAGACATGAGGTTCAATTCCCAAAATCTAGGGTTTACAGCAAAGCAAATAGTCTCAGTTGGCCAACTGGGTCTCACGTCCTGCAACGTGTATCTCCAGACCCCGAGGGATGCAAGAGAACAAATATTTTACAACAGTTACATATAGACAAAACAAACATCTTATTATCAGTAATGACAATTTTTAATACCGCCCATAATGTACTTCCTTTGAAATGGATTTGATGATTGACAATTGTGACGAATATGACACCTTCAGACATTCATTTAGCAACAGTTTGCAATTTGCGGACTTGTAGACATGATTCTTTGTTTCAAGGATCACACTGCTCCTGTTCTTACAAGCAAGCTGCGTGCAGGGGAGAGACACATTCCAGGCCTCACTATCTTCCAGTTTCTATTCGTGTGCTAGGGGTCAACTCACTCTACAGGGCTTAATGAAGGGCGGGCCATAAAAAAGAGCATAATTCTAGCCATTAATTGTTCGTTTCTACCATTTCTACCGCATCAGCGAGACTTGCTGGCACCTGCGTAGTGATTAAATGCCTTGTTGCTTACTTCCAAGGATTTGTGAGGGAGGAGGCCGGGCATTGCTGTCTGGGTTGCCTGCATTGTGTTTCAACATGTATCTTGTGGCCTTGCTCTATGCATGAGCAACAATGGAATAATGGAATAGAATATGCTTACAGCAAAGCAGTTTGGACAGAAAGCAAGAAGCGAAAATTAGTCAAAATGGCGAATTCTATTCCATCAAAATGGACACTCTCTGGTCATGCTCATGAGTGCTCATGTGTCTGTACTAATAATACTGAATATATGAGCCGGTTGGTTTTCGGCCAACAGAATACATTGCCTATGTTATGGGAGGGTAATTTCTGGACTCACAAACCCTCCTCTTGGCCGTAAGCCAAACGCCTCATCCAAACATTGCATCCTCTTCTGACCAAGTATCTGATTCAGAATTTTGCATACTACTATAATCGTCATCATTGTCATCAATATTAATTGACATACATTCTTTTACTGTGTTCATTTTAGTATCCAATTTGGGAGTTTTCTTTTGTGTTACCATGTGTATGCACTCCTCACTTACTTCAGAATTGGTAAACAGTGTATGCAACAACAACATGTTATAAATATTCCTAGCACCGCTACTAGGATTGCAACTAGTTTCCATCCCCATGAGCGTAATATTTCCCAGAACCAGGAGCTTATGGTTAATTCCCAACTACCTTTTGGGGGATGGAGGTCGTAGCTCAAATCGTGCAACTTTTTTATCGCTTCAAAAATCGTAGGGGAGGAGTCACTTACAAATACGCAACACGATGATCTCACAATTTTGCAAACTCCCCCACGATCAGCCAAAACTATGTCAAGAGCCATCCTATTTTGGAATGTCATCAATCTAATCCCTTTTTCCTCCAACGTCATGTTGTATAATATGTCCGTTGTCCAATGTATCGTTTTCTATAATATTCTGGACAGTTGTCTTATATTATAGGAGTTTATTGCTTGGCCCCAAAATGGTATAAATGATTTTGCTATGTCTTCTGCATAGTATGTCTGCTGTTTTTGAAAGAAACACCCCTGGAAACAGAATCCCCAAGTAACAAGTACCTCCCCAGTTTCTAGGTAACCAGGGATAAGCTTTTTCTCCACATATGAAATAAACAGGGTCACCTACATACACAAGTTCTACCTCTTTGTCGAAGATTGCAATATTCATACACCTGGTGTATATCCCTACTGAATAGGAGCCTTTTTTCTTTAAGCAAAATGAAACAGAGCGTGGACTGTGATTTACTGCAAAGGAGGGGGGCACTGTATCTTTATTTCCTTCTAGGTTCATATGAAACGTGATTACAGATGATTTATATGGCACATATAATCTATCTTGCGGTGTAACTGCTGGTCTTATTAATCTTGCTTTGTGAAATATAGAACAACCTACAGGTTTCATTACTACCTCCTCAAATTCATCCATATTTGTTTTATCTAATTGACCCGTTTCACTCTTATTCCATTTCCCATAGTACAATGCACTTAAGGATGCGTAACATGCAGAACTCAATGGTAATGGCTGCACATACCAACCTATTCCCTTACCACCATGCTGTGGTAAGTGAGCACACACCCAACAAATGTTTTTTTCTCAGAATTGAGTGTGTCATGTTCATTATCAAAAGTAATGTGTTATTTCCATATCCTTCGCTGTGTCTCTCATCCATTGGGGACAAAGTATAAGAAATTACGTGGACTGGGCTTTCAGTGGCAGAAATATTTCTAATCGGTAAGAACACTTCTAATGGGTGTATTTCTTCTAAATACCATAATACCAGTACTGTCATTATCGGTGCTAATATACTCATAACACACATGACTATTGTTAGGATCAGCATACAATTTTTTCGGCAATGTTTTTTCTGCAACCTTAGAGCCTCTACGGTTAACTCATTATCAGCAGTGGTGCAGGAGGGAGCAAAAGCTGGTGCAGGCATTTTTCTCTCTTGTGGTCCTTCTTCTCCAACAATGTTCGTTGTGAATATCTCTTACCGTTGCACTTGTTTGAATGTTAATAAGTTCAGGAATGTCAACAAAGTGTTTTGCCAGTTCTCAGCAGCCTGGATTGCTATACGTTGGACAAGATTATCGTGCTTCTGCAAATCGCTCAAAGAACTCCAGAGCAGTTTTCCATTGCTTTTGTACCATATGAGCCCCTCTTGTCCATGAGGGGTGATCTACACATGGATTTTCAATGATAGCACCGGGGAGCCGCGTTCCTGAGCTGTCGGATTTGCACAACTCCCACGCCTCTCTCCCCTAGGCCTCCGGTTCCCACTTCACCCGTGATAGGAAACAGAGGCAACAAAGATCAATAAAACGAAGATTGGATCACTCCTTGTTTCAAGGCCGTAAATTATACCGCCTTGCTCCTGGTACTGTGTGATCAATGAATAGTGCTGGTGCACTTCCAGACTCAGGCTCAGAATCAGCCTGTGGCGCAACGATAAGTGGTGGGCGCCAATGTGACGATGCAGGCTTTGTGTCAGCCGGCAGTGATGCAGATTCTGCTGGGCAACGTTGGGGCTCTCTTAGCCCTTTCTCCTTAATAGCAATCTTTCCAGGCTTTGTTTCAGGATCAGACAGATTTTGTGACAAAGAACTGGCAACAATTTCCTTCATTTCCGAAGCAGCAGTCTTTCTCTGATCGTCTGGATCGGGCCGTTCTTTCAATGGCGATGGGACTTTCTTCGTATGCGTGGCATGTATCCACGCCTTCCTACCATCCACACAGACTGCTGTTTGTGTTGCCAAAAGTACCTGGTAGGGTCCACACCATCTGGGTGCAAGCGATAATTTCCTCTCAAAGTTCTTCACTAGTATCCAATCACCTGGTTGCAGAGAATGCCCCAGACCAGTGTATCTGATGGGAAGAGCCTCCTGACCTGCTCTTCCCTGCATCTTTCTTCTGCGCTCAGCTCCTGCAAGAACAAGAACACCTTTAGGAACAGCCTTACCTTGCGGCACTTCTGCCCATCAGTCATCGCTCCTTCTGTTCTGCGGGCATCTTCGGTGGTGTCATTCCCATCCCGGGACGCTGCTTCCTAAGGAAAAGGGAAAAGAACAGAAAAAAGGCATTAGTAAGCATTCTGCAAATCTTCGCTTATTTTTAAATACTGTAAGAGCTTCAAACGCTTACCTGAATCCCAGCCGCTCTGGGAGAACTCTATCTCCGGAACTTCTCATCCATCTGCAAGAGGAAAAAGACACTCCAGGTTAGCGTGGAAACATCTGGAGGCGCTGAATACCGCGCTTACCCACCGCATTTGTTCTTCATAACCGGCATCCACGCTGAAAACGTTGCGGCACCTAAAAGACACAGAGAAAGAACTCAGTTCAATGCAAATACGAAAGGGGTGCATCGCGCATCACACTCTCACTCACCTTCAGGGCTACTCATTTCAACAGCACGCCGCCATCCCGGACGTCGGCCATCATCTAAGGAAGGAAAGGAACGAAGTTAGAGAACTGTTCAAAAGACTCATTATACTTACCTGTCAGACTCTTGCCAGTGAAGTAACTAGGCAGCAACGAGCCTGCATCAATCAATGCGCCCCTGCACTGAAGGCAAGACAGAGAGCACACTATCCAAGAAAACAAGGTGATCTGTGGATCAAAGGGAAGGGTTGGACCCCGGGAAGAAGGGGTTCAAGCACACAGAGACAATAGGGAGTTAAACTCTACCAATTCTGTGTTTCAGGCCCAGTCTCCAGTCGAATAGCCTCCAGGGAAGGGTTTGAGGTCGTAAGAGGTCAGAACAGGCTGAGTGACGTCCCCGTGGATACCAGGTAAGCATTACAGAACGCAAAGCCTCACATCAAAATCCACCTGGGCATCATGGAAACGTCAGAAACCGAACAGTTAGCCCACATGTTGAGGCAGCTACGTTCCAAAGTGCATGCAGCCAGGCAGGAGACCAACACCCTGAGGAGAGAGCTGATAGTAGCCAAAGAACGCACTGATGATTTAAGCATGCAACTTCTCCAGTCACAACCAGGGCATGCACCATTGCCGGGAAGCATGCCCTCGATGCCAGCGCCATCAGCTGATCCCGTTCAAATAACCCTTCCTGGGGCAGTTCCCTTGGCCCCGCCCAAACGATTTACGGGGGATCCCAAGAGGTTTGAAACGTTCATGAACCAGTGCCGTCTGTACTCCCTTTGTAGGCCAGGGGCCTTTCCGAATGACCAATCACGGATCGCTTTTGTGCTATTCTACCTGAGTGGTAACGCTGCATTAGACAACAAACTTTTGTCCCTACGCCAAGGGAATCAAGACCTATTAACATACATAGCCACGTTCAATAGACTCATAGTTGAAGCAGAATGGCCAGTGGAGAAGAGAACCATGTTATTTCATGAGGGATTGCGGGGGGAGCTCAAGGATGTTCTCGCACAAGTAGTGAACCCCACGAAAGACTGCTCAGAATTCATTGAGCTTGTTGTTCAACTGGATCATACGTTGCAGGACCGAAGAGCACATCGAACCAGACCAGACCCTCGCCCTATGAATGTGCATTCAAAGGACAATACTGCCCGAACAACGGAAGGTTCAGGAGAACCAATGCAAATCGGGGGGGTCAGATCCCCCTTGACTAAAGCAGAAAGGGATAAAAGGAGACAGCAGCAGATATGTCTGTACTGCAGAAGGTCAGGTCATTTCCTTAAAGAGTGCCATGTGAAGCCACCGAGGAGGACGGTAGGGGCCACGGACAAGGAAGATACCATCAAGGAATCGGAAAACTCCCCAGCCCGGCAAGTGTAGGGGTCCACTTGTCAAGCGAAGAAAGTGAACTACAGACCACCCATTTTGCACTGTGGTCTTGATAAATCACCAGCAACCATCTCGGATGCACGCAGTAAGAGCGTACATAGACAGTGGAGCCGTTGGGAATTACATCGACCAGGATCTTGCGGCAAAGATGGGGCTTCCGTTACGCCCTAAATCAAGCACCGACACTATTACCACAGTCGACGGCACAGAAATAGCTTCTGGTCCAGTATCCCAATGCACTGCAGCTTTAACCCTTCTGTGCCAGGATGGACACCAAGAATCTATCGTTTTCGACCTCATTAAGGCACCACAGTTCCGGTTGATTTTGGGAATGCCATGGTTGGTAGCTCACAATCCTCAAATCGATTGGCGAGCAAAAGAATTGGCCTTTCCCGATGTCAGGGTACAGGGTGTTATAAGGGGGAATCAGGGCTCAGTGAGGAGCCCCAGGCGCAGGGGAAAGGAACCCAGAACAAGACACACCCAAAGGAACAGCCTCCAGCCTTATAGGAGGCTTCTCTGTCCTTTTTGCAGGCAGAAAAGCCTACGGACCACGATTCCCAGCAGCCTCCAGGGCGGGAACTACTTTTTCACTCCCTGGCTGGGAGGGGCTTGCGCACGTGCATGCGCAAAGGACAAAGGCACGGGGCTTGTGCTTAAGCTCCCGACCGGAACGGAGGCATCCACCGGACCTCCTGCTGACGGGGATCACGCGAGGGGCCACGCCCCAAGGAACCAGCATTCCAGCCCCTCGCTCATAGCAGATAAGTGCAGCAAACTCCCGACAAACATGCGCGCAGGGGAATTAGACGCGCAGCTACAGGGGGAGACAACGGAAGCAAAAGTAAACCGTTGGAGGTCCCAACCCTCTACGGGGCACGCACAGGGGGCACCGTCCAGCCACATCACGTCCCCTGTGGAGGGCAAAGCTACGTCTCTAAGCGCGTTCTGTTGTATTTAAGCAACGCGGTTTTGGTTCGCATGCAGCATTAACACTAACGCGTGCAGCGTTTATTTACCCATCTTACTTTCAGCCACATGCGGCAAACTTTGGCAGCACAGAGAGCTTTCTGAGCACAGCCACGTGCGGCAAAACTTGGGCAGCATGGAGTGCTTTTGATTTCAAGCCATGTGCGGCAAAACTTTGGCAGCATGATGGATCTTATTCTTTTTAAGCCACGTGCGGGGAACTTGGGCCACACGTTCTGAATCCCTTAACGTAATCGGGCGCTCAGCTCTTCTCAGTTCTAGGACAATGTTATGCTCTGTGAGCGGATAACCCTGAATGTGCATGTGCTTGCTGGCATGCCTCACTGTTGTGTGTTTTATGGTTTGTATTGTGTCTATGGGCCTCATCATGACTTCGGCGATAACCCTTAAATCCGGCGGTAGCGCTATTACCGCCGGATTTAAGGGTCCGCCGAATCAGGGCTTTGGCAGATTTCGCCCCAGCTCTGGAAATCCGCCGGCGGTATTAGCGCAAAGATTCCCCATTGAGCCCAATGGGGAATAGGGCATTCCGGAATGGGCTCAGTGGGGAATGGGGACTTACATTACCGCCGAACTTGTGATCCGGCGCTATTAGCGCCGGGGAGTTCGGCGGTAGGGCTAATACCGCCCGCGCTAATACCGTTACCGTTACCGCCCAAGTCGTGATGAGGCCCATAAGTAACACAGGTCGCTAATACTAAAACTCTCTTGCAGCATTTGAACTGCTCCAAGTTCTGGACCAGAGAGTGCGCAGGCAGGAGGCCAGCACTCACCCACAGAGCTAAGTGCCTCTTTTGTATCAAAAGCTATTTGTAAAGCACTGTGTGAATGTGTGGGGGGAATTGTGTGAATATTATTGTTGTTATTTCCCATATGTTCCCTTGCCTGTCCACTTTCCCTTTCCTAACCCTCTATCTGGTTACCCGCTGTTCGAGACCTATCCAACCAACGAGATCCTAACCCTCTTTCCCTGCTAGGGTCTCGGAGGCCTGTATGAGCATTGACTTACAGGTGCCCAGACCGTAGTGGGGGTAGTTGGTTCGCACCACTCCTGCACCTGGACTTTGGAGCTGTGACAGAAGCACAAGCCCAAGTATAACAGGTGCCTGGGTGGCACGACCTAGCTAGGCCATGGAGGAATTAACCAAGGTCCTGCAGGACTTACAAGCCGAGTTCACTGCCACTAGACAGGACTATGCTTCCCTGGCCACCCAAGTACGCTCCTTAGCAGCCAAAACTGCTCACCTTCCGGGAGGTGCTACCGCACCCACTCCGGTCCAAGTAAGTGTTACTCCAGAGTCCATAGTTCCGTTAGCCCCTCCAGAAATGTATGCAGGTTACCCACAGAAATATCAAACCTTTTTGACTCAATGTCAACATTTCGCATTTCGTGCAACCCAGGCTAGGACAGCCTTTGTAATCTCCTATCTCACAGGGGATGCAGCGGCTTGGGCTAATCCTTTAGTGCAAAGGGATGATGCTATATTGTATAGTTGGGATGAATTCCAGACCGAGTTCGGTAAGATCTTTAACCGCCGAGCTGCCGCCATGTGCAGGGATAGGGAGTTACTTACTTTACGTCAGGGTGGTAGAGAGTCAGTCACATATGTGACTCAATTTAACAGGCTGGTGGCAGAGACAGAGTGGCCCCAAGATAAAAGAATGTCACTCTTTTATCAAGGACTCTGTGACGAGCTAAAGGACCTGATTGCGCAGGTCGACCCCCAACCCCGAGATTGCCCAGCAATGATAGACCTAGCACTACGTCTAGATCATTGTCAAGCGGAAAGACGGGGGGATAAGAAACGAGGAGATTCTCATCTAATAGCCAGGTTGGATCACACCCACATGACTCGTACCTCGGAAAAGTCAGGCGGGGACGAGCCGATGCAGATCGGGTCAGTCCGGGGTCCACTCACCAAGGACGAAAAAGAACAGCAGCGTAAGGAGGGCCTGTGTTTGTACTGTGGAACCACAGTGCACTTCGTCAAGGACTACCCTATAAAGCCTAAAGCGCAGGAAAACGCCTCGGCTCAGCGGTTGTAGGGGTACTATAGCCGAGCCTAGGGAAAGAAGTTACCCCAGTCTCAGACTTTGTGGATTATGCCCCCCACATCAGTATGCCAGGATTCTTGTACTTCCTGGGACGGGAGGTCAAGGTGACTTTACTCTTAGATACCAGTGCCACGGGTAACTTCATGGACGTTTCATACACTACTAAATTAGGAGTGCCCTTGTGTAAGAAAGGGACACCAGAACCAGTAAGGGCACTGGACGGAACTGTTTTGAGTTCGGGCCCCATAACTCATTGCACTCAAACCTTGACACTCTATTGTCAACAGAATCATAGAGAAGAAATCAGGTTTGATCTAATATCAGCGCCACAGTTTGGCATGATCTTGGGTTTACCATGGTTTTCGAAACACAATCCCCTTGTGGATTGGTCCAGGGGTGCAATTTCCATGTCCTCTCCACACTGTTGTTCACACTGTACAGCAGTAGTCCAGTCCATGTCCTTAGTACTGGAGCCTACTGTCACCACTGTAGAGACATCAGATCTCAGTAACTTGCCATCAGAGTACCAAGAGTACAAGGATGTGTTCAGCAAAAAATCGGCTGAAATGCTACCACCTCATCGGCCATTTGATTGCCGTATAGATCTAGAACTTGGAGTGGTACTACCCTGTAGTCGCGTGTATGCCCTCACTGAGGCCGAGACAGAACATCTAAAAGAATATATTGAAACCAATCTGAAAAGCAGCTTCATCCGATATTTCAACTCACCTGTCTCGACCCCACTCTTCTTCGTACCAAAGAAGACGGGTGACTTAAGAATGCATAGATTACAGAGGAATCAACCGTATTGCGGTAAAAAATTGATTTCCCTTGCCGTTGATTCTGGTTTTGCTGGATCAAGTGCGAAACGCAACTGTGTATACCGAGTTGGATCTTCGAGAGGCTTATCACCTGGTGCGAGTACGGGCTGGAGACGAATGGAAAACCGCATTCAGAAACAATTCGGCCTGTACGAGTACCAGGTGATGCCATTCGGGTTATGTAATGCCCCAGCAGCGTTTCAGCACTTTCCTGATGAAGTGCTACGTGAATACCTGGATGTTTTTACTGTGGTCTATATCGATGATATATTGATATATTCCACCAGTATGCAGGAACACCTTAAACACGTCAGAGCAGTGTTACAGTGACTTCGGGAACACAATCTATTTGCTAAACTCGAAAAATGCGAGTTTCACCGTACCACGGTAGAGTTCTTAGGGTACTTCCTGACTCCATCTGGGGTGCAGATGGACCAGAAAAAGGTGCAGGAAGTGATTGACTGGCCGGCTCCAACATCTGTAAAAGAGGTTCAGGCCTTTTTAGGTTTCGCCAATTTTTACCAGCATTTTATTAAGAACTTCTCTGAACTGGTGACACCCATTACAACATTACTCAAGAAAGGGAAAGCGTTTGTATGGGATGAAGCTGCCGAACAAGGTTTTCAGCAGTTAAAATCAGCCTTTACGTCTGCACCTGTGCTACGACATCCTGACTTGAGCCAGCCATTCTTGGTAGAAACTGACGCCTCGAGCTATGCCTTAGGAGCAGTTTTACCAGCAGAGATTAATTACACCATAGCCAACCGAGAGCTATTAGCGGTGAAGGCAGCGTTTGATGAGTGGCGACACTACCTGTTAGGAGCTCGTCATACGGTCACTGTCATGACCGATCATCGGAATTTACAATTCATTAAAACCGTGAAAAGACTAAGCCCCCGTCAATTACGGTGGGCAATGTTCTTTTCAAGTTTTGACTTTCTAATTACGTATCGCCCAGGAACCAATAACATGAAGGCCGATATCTTATCTCGATATCCAGAACTAGAGAGTAGACCTAACATCTTTGATGATGTATTAAAAAACATGTCTACTCAAGAATTACAGAATGGTGCACTAGAGGTCCGCAACACACTTTGGTAGACGGTATCCCGTACTACGCTAAAGCTTTATACTTACCAACACAAGCTTTGAGAAAGGAAGTTATGCATTGGTGCCATGACACCACTTTAGCTGGACATCCCGGTATTACCAAGACCCAGCAGAACGTGGCCAGACATTTCTGGTGGCCAACATTGCTTCGTGATGTACGGGTCTATGTACTGGAATGTAGCATTTGTGGTAGGCAAAAAGCTAGTCACCAGAAACCGGTGGGTTTACTCCAGCCGCTACCGACTCCACCAACTCCATGGCATACAATCACAATGGATTTGATTGTAGACCTACCACCAGTACAAAAGTACACCTCAATCCCAGTTGTTGTAGACTCCCTCACGAAAATGAGCCACTTCATCCCATGTATTGGGGTTCCCACCGTGGTTGAACTGGCAGACTTGTTCCTACACCATGTAGTTCATCTACACGGTTTGCCCACATGTGTTATCACAGACAGAGGCCCTCAATTCACCTTGCGATCCTGGCGAGCATTCTGTCAACTAATCGGAATGGAGGTTAGCCTATCATCCGGCTATCACCCAGAAACGGATGGCCAAACCGAACGGGTGAATCAGGCTTTGGAACAATACCTGCGCTGTTACGCGGCAAACACTGAGACATCATGGGTCCAGTATGTGTGGGTGGCAGAAGTGGCATACAACAATACGGTGCATAGTTCCACCAAGCATACGCCCTTCTTTGCTGCCTATGGATACCATCCTCGAGTATTACCCACAAGATATAGTGATCATCCAATAAATCTTCCCAACCTATTTGGGCGTCAGGTTTATGCACAACAAGTCTGGAAGGATATCCAGGTGAATCTAAATGCCGCAAAAGAATCATATAAGCATTATGCAGATAAAAAAAGAAGTGCAAATCCCCAGTACAAACAAGGTGACAGAGTCTGGTTGTCTACCCGAAATATGAAACCGCTTTTCACACTAAATACGGCTTGTACGAATGTCAAGTGTTGCCCTTTGGCCTTTACAACGCACCTGCTGCATTTCAATACTTCATGAACAATGTCCTACGGGAATTGATTGATGTCTGTACTCTAGTGTACATCGACGATATCCTAGTATATTCCGCATCAAAGCAGGACCACGTTAAACACGTCCGATCCATATTAGAGAAACTCTGTCAACACCAGCTCTATGCCAAGCTCGAAAAGTGCTCATTTCACATCTCTGAGGTGAAATTTCTGGGCTTTATTCTCAGCCCGAATGGAATCCGAATGGATGTGCACAAGGTAGATGCTACACCCTCTTGCCTTCTGGTCATAAATTCACACCCCCTGAACTCAATTACGCTATCACCGACAAAGAACTCCTGGCAATTAAGTCAGCCTTTAAGGCATGGCGGCACTCCCTCTTGGGCGCCAGACACACAATCACCGTAATAACTGACCACCGGAACCTCCAGTACCTAAAAAGGGCAAAGGCCCAATCCTCACGACAACTACGTTGGGCTCTTTTTTTTGCTAAATATGACTACGTGATTACATTTCGACCAGGGGTGAAAAACGGGAAGTCCGATGCCCTTTCCTGTATGGGGGTGGAAGAGCAAGGGTATCAGACCCCTGACCCAATAGCAATCATCCCGAGTGACAAGCTCCTAGGAATCACAGCAACCATATCTCAGAAAGAATTACATGAAGAAATCCAAAACCTGATAAGTCCGGAGCAATTACAAGCGTGGAGTGCACAAGGAGAACATTACATGATAAAAGATCAGTTGCCTTACTTCAGGAATCGTTTATTCTTACCAAACCAAGAACTACGAGAACAAGTCATGTCTGGTTATCATGATTCCTTGATCGAGGGCCACCACGGAATCGCTAAAACCCTAGCCAAGGTAAAACGAAATTATTGGTGACCCACGTGGCGTAAAGACATTATCCAATTCATCCTATCTTGTGGAGTGTGTGCTCAAAACAAGTCATCCAAGCAGAAACCGGCTGTGCTATTACAACCATTGGAATACCCACCAGCACCCTGGCACACATTGTCCCTCGATTCTATTACTGACTTACCACCCAGTCAAGGGTTTAACACTATTCTTGTGGTCGTGGACCTATTTTCAAAAATGGCACATTTCATTCCTCTTAAGGGGCTCCCAAATGCTTCCACTCTGGCAAAGGTATTTCTTGAAGGCATCGTACTGCTCCATGGGTTTCCTTAATTTTTGGTCTCAGACCGAGGTACTCAATTTGTATCTAATTTCTGGAGAAAATGCTGCACTATGGCCCAGATCGACATCCGGCTATCCACCAGTCACCATCCCCAAACGGATGGTCAAACTGAGAGGACAAATCAGACGCTCGATCAGTATCTGCGTTGCATGTTACACCAAGCTGAAGGAAGCTGGTTCAACCTATTATGGATAGCTTAATATGCTTATAATAATTCCCTACACACCAGCACTGGGCAGACACCCTTTTATACCATGTATGGTAGGCACCCACGTACTTCTGAGTTGGACGTTCCTACAACCCTGGAAATGCCAGCAGTCAAAACCTTGCACACAACCATTTCTCAAACCTTTAAAAGGGAAGCTGAACACCTACTTCAATCTAAGAATCGCTAAAAGAAGTTTGCTGATCAACACTGAGCAAAGACCCCCAACTACCAAGTGGGAGACAAAGTCTGGCTGGCGTCTAAACACGTGTGCATTAAAAGAGCCCGAACTTTCTGTCCAAGATACTTGGGTCCATTCACCGTCACCTCCGTGATCAATCTTGTGGTGGTCAGACTAGCTTTGCCATCAAACATGCAAATTCATCCTGTGCTCCACATGTCTCTCCTTAAACCTGTTCAACCTGGGACCCGGGTAGCAATGCCACCGCAGCCAGTAGTAGTTGCCGGGGAGCCAGAATTCGAAGTCAAGGACATCCTAGATTCAAAGTATGTGAGATCCAAATTATACTACTTAGTAGACTGGAAGGGGTATGGTCCACAAGACAGAACATGGGAGCCTTGTGAGTACATCCATGCACCTCGCTTGCTTAGACAATTTCATCAAAACCATCGAACCAAACCAGGACCAGACAGAAGAGCCACCTTGAGAGGGTCCTTGGGGCAGCATGCTGTCATGATTCCTGCCCCTCATGTCCCCAGCCCTCCAAGATGTTAGGCTGGATCCAGGCCACGATCACCTACATGGCCCTCAAGGGCCTCTCCATCCCTCCAAAGACACACTTGGAGTCAGACTTGGCACTTGTGGCACCAGACTCACTCACTCCCATAGGATAACATTGGGGATTGGACTTGTAGTGCATTGATGGGGACAAGATGGATGCCCCCAAATATTTCGGTTCCCAGAACTGCATGTGCAGTCTAGTCTTTTGGGTGTGGTTCAAAGGCACCTGGAATACCCAGAGACTATTTAAGCCACACCCAGGCTGAGAAAAATGCTTTACGTTTTCTGCACCTGCAGCGTGACACTCACCGTGTTCGGATTGGTCTCCAGTAGGCCTGCGTCTTTCATCTGCGCTCAGCTCCTGCAAGAACAAGAACACCCACCGTTAGGAACAGCCTTACCTTGCAGCACTTCTGCCCATCAGTCATCACTCCTTCTGTTCTGGGGGCATCTTCGGCGGTGTCATTCCCTTCCCGGCACACCGCTTCCTAAGGAAAAGGGAAAAGAACAGAGAAAAGGCATTAGTAAGCATTCTGCAAATCTTCTCTTATTTTCAAATACTGTACGAGCTTCAAACGCTTACCTGAATCCCAGCTGCTCTGGGGGAACTCTGTCTACGGAACTTCTCATCCATCTGCAAGAGGAAAAAGACACTCCAGGTTAACGTGAAAACATCTAGAGGCACTGCATACCGTGCTTACCCACCGCATTTGTTCTTCATAACCGGCATCCATGCTGAAAACATAGCAGCACCTAAAAGACACAGAAAAAGAACTCAGTTCAATGCAAATACGAAAGGGGTGCATCGCGCATCGCGCTCTCACTCACCTTCAGAGCTACTCATTTCAGCATCACGCCGCCATCCCCGGATGCCGGCCATCATCTAAGGAAGGAAAGGAACGAAGTTACAGAACTGTTCAAAAGACTCATTATACTTACCTGTCAAACTCTTGCCAGTGAAGTAACTAGGCAGCAACGAGCCCGCATCAATCAACGCGCCCCTGTACTGAACGCAGGACGGAGAGCACACTATCCAAGAAAACAAGGTGAACTGTGGATCAAAGGGAAGGGTTGGACCCTGGGGAAGAAGGGGTTCAAGCCCACAGAGACAATAGGGAGTTAAACTCTACCAATCCTGTGTTTCAGTCCCATCTCCAGTTGAATAGTCACCAGGGAAGGGTTCGAGGTCGTAAGAGGTCAGAACAGGCCAAGTGACGTCCCCGTGCATACCAGGTGAGCGTTACAGAACCACCTCAAATGCATACTGACTATCTGTATATATATTTACACTAAGCCCTTCAGAAATTTCACAAGCTCTGGTTAGCGCAATAATCTCTGCGGCCTGTGCAGAATTATGCGGAAGTCGTTTAGTCTGCACAATAGTGCTTAACGTGGTGACTGCATAAGCAGTGGTGGATGTACTATCTGGATGTTTAAAACAGGAGCCATCACAGAATAGCTCCCCTTGCGGATTCTTTAAGGGTGTATCAATTGAATCAATTATGCCCTTAGTTTCTTGTTCTGTAATAAAGAGGTAATCATGTGACATTTCCTCACTGCAATCCTTCTCTTGTGGAGAAGGCAATAATTCAGCCGGATTCAATTAACAACATCTCTTAATTTGGATATGTGGGGCAAATAGAATCAGGTTGAATCTTGTTAATTGGGCTGATGTAAGATGTTGCATCTGCATTCTGTTTAATAGAACGTCTACGGAGTGGGGTACCATCACGGTTAAAGAATTACCTAAAACCATAGCCTCACTTTGTTTTACCGATGCAGCAGCAGCAGCAGCTACAGCTCTCAAACATCTTGGCAAAGTGCAAGCACCAGGGTCTAACGTGGAGGAAAAATAGCCGCACAGCTTATTCTTGCCCCCATGTTCCTGTGTCAAAACAGCCAAAGCACATCCATCACGTTCATTCACGTACAAAACAAAGCCTTTCTCGTAATTTGGTGTGCAAAACTGGTGCTGAACACAGCGCAGCCTTAAGCAGACCAAAAGCATTCTAGCAATCCATGTTCCACAGTAAAGGCAAAGAAATGTCCTTCTTTGTCAGTGCCAACATAGGTTTTATCAACAAAGAGAAATTCGGGATCCACCCTCTACAATATGAGGCCATGCCTATTAAAGCTCTGACCTCTTTCTGTGAATTTGGAACAGATATATCAGAGATGCTGTCATGATCTCTGCTTCCAAAAGGTCAGGGTTTTCCCAACTCCCTTGGAAGCAGATCCATAACCCAGGTTCCGAGTGCCAACCAGTCCCAATTGGGACCTTTTGGACCCAGTCCTGGCGCCAGTGGCACCAGGCTCATAAATATGCCCAGTCCCAGCGCTGGAAGCGCCGGGCTCATAATGCTTGGGTGGACTTACCTGCAGCAGACCATGCTGCTTACTTGCCTGCCAGTTGAGCCTCTGATCCTCTTCTGTTTGGAACTACTTTTCCTGTTGGGTGGGGCAGGAGCCACTCCCTAGGTTCAGAACACTGGAACTCTTCTGGAAAGCAGGAACTCTTTTCTTACCTAGGCGTGGCTGTGGAAGGAGACACCTAAGTACTACAGGAGGCTATTTAAACCACACCCGATGGATGAATCTTGCTTTGCGTTATTCTGCATCCTCTGCAGCAGAACGCTCATCGTGCCTTCTGCATCTGATCCTGGGCCTAAGGAAAAAGGCTTACCATCCTGAATCCAGTCTTCAGCAACACCTATAAAGACAAGAAAGAACAGGTTAGCATTACGGTCTTCAGTGACAGCGCTTCACTTACCTGGTCCATCGGCTGTCACCAACGCCTCGCGCTGCATTCCGGCATCTGAAAGACAAAGGCTTACCTACTCTTCATGCGCTCCGGAGGTCTTTGCACTGCATTCCGGCATCTGAAAGACAAAAGCTTACCAACTCTTCGCATGCTCCGGAGGCCTTCGGCGCTGCATCCCGCATCTGAAAGACAAAACAAGGTGCGTTTAAAGACATTGGGGAACTTTAATACTCACATGCCATTACTCCTTTCCACATCTAACCCAGTGGGTATTCCGGCACCCTGCAGCCACTCCGAACTTGTACCTGCAAAATAAAAAGACAGTTAGAGCGCATCGTGAAGCAGGCAACAAGCGCTTACTTACGTGCTTCCAGGCGCTTCTATTCATCACACGGGCTCCATCTTCAACTCACTTCAGCCCGTCATCCGCCATCGCCGGAACCCTGCAAAACAAGAGACATCATTACTAAAGACTTTTAAAGACATTAGAATTACTCGAAACTTACCGTTCGTGCAGTAAACGACGGACAGCAGTCCTCTGAAGTCAAGAGACCTGCTCCCCTTATCCAGTGAAGAAACTGGTTACAGCACCCTGCCCCGAGGCAGATGGAGAGCATGGCGTTCACTTACCTAAGACATCTTACCCTTCGAGTCAGACATACAGTGCACAGAGGTCCAGCCCAAAGAGCCAGCCGTGTGTTACACATCACCTTTGAAGATACGGTATACGCCCAGTCAAGACCGGCGCCTCTACGGGAATCAGGTGAGCGTTACAGATGCTTTGTATCCGTGCATGTGTCAGTCTTCTTCCCTCCTTCGACAGGAGATAGCCCAAATAGGCAACCTCCTGTTGACAATACTGAGATTTCTTCAACGAAGCCTTATGCCCATGCTCTGCTAAATGAATAAGCAGCAACACAGATCCTTCTTTGCAAGCAGCTTCAGAATCAGCAGCTAGAAGTGGATAATCAACATATTGCTTGGACTCTCAGTGTACCCTTGCGGCACACAAGTGAATGTGAATGAGCATCCCCCTTGGGTGAACACAAACAAGTATCTGCTATCAACATGCACAGGGATACTAAAGAAAGCATTTTTCAAATCCACAACACTTAAATGTGTAGCTGTGGCTGGAATCATAGTCAGAATTGTGGTAACATCAGGCACAATCAGAAACTGTGGAGCAACAAACTTATTAATTGTCCACAAATCAATAATAAAACAAAAAAGGAATCGCATTACCCCCTTTCTTGTAAACTGGTAAAATCGCACTAGTGCACACACTCCCTGCAATTTCCTCAATGACACCTCGGTATACGAAATCAGAAATAATACTCTTCAAAGCCTGTTCACCTTCAACCGAAATTGTATACTGCGGAATACGCAGCAATTTAACACCTGGTTTCAACACAATTTTAACGGGTTCAATTTGGAAAATTCCAACGTCATTATCATTAGCTGCCCATAAACATGTTGGAACCTTATTCAATTCAATTGGTAAAGGCATAGACAAAAATTGAGGAACGGAAGTTTGTTAGGGTGAAATTGTTAAGTACATTCCATCGGGAGAACAGTAAATCACAGCATTCAATTGCTTTAATAAATTGAATCCCAAAAAATGTTCGGCACAATTTGTCGTCAATAGAAATGGACAAAAATCAGTGAATGGTCCAAGTGTAATTGGTACCGACCGAGAGACCGGACTCACCACTGGCGTACCAGAGAACCCTACAGAAATGTTGTTCTGCCCTGACAGTGGAATATCTGAAACCTGTGAATGATCAATGGAACACTTCTGTGCTCCTGTAGCTATCAAAAAGAGATGTTCCCTATTCCCCAACTTCATTTCAACGTAGGGCGCTTTCTGATTGACGGTAATGTATCAGTTCCAGACCCTGCTTCGGGCTTTCCTAACGGAACAGTATATCCTCGGATCCAAAATCCTCAGAAAAATAGACATTCGAAGGATTATCAAAAACATTCCCACTAGTAACACTCTGTTTCTGATTATCTTGTGATGGTGTCTGTTGAGTTTGTGCAAACTGACTTATACCAGGACCCCCTATCCCAGGATGGCCACTGGATCGTCTACCCATGGCACCATACGTGCTATTCGATCTCTGCTGAAGGATGGGGCATTGTGTTCACCAATGACCCTCCTGTCTACAATATGCACACTGGTTCATGTGTACGGGACCCAGTTGTGCGCTACCCTGTTGTGTAAATGGACCCCTAAACTGTGTATTAGCTTCTCTAGCTAATTGCTGCAATAACACTCTAGTTTTAAGATCTCCTTTCTTCTTTTCCGTCTTCTCCTTCTCTGTATTTTCATAGTACTGAGCCATGTGTAACACTTCAGATTGTGATTTCGCTTGCCTTGCACTCTCATAAATCATAATCTGTGATTGGATTTCAGGCAATAATCCGCACAAAAACTTATCAACAAGCAGCCTCTTTCCTGGCTCAAGTCTTGACCACTGAAATCTGACAAAAGTTGCTCAAATCTGTTAAAATACTCAGATGCACACTGTGACTTCAATTGCATGCAAGCCGTAAGCATATCCCATATAATTCTTTTTTCAGGAACCATAGTTTTCATTTTAGTCACTATTCTATCTGGCAAAATCAGTATCATCTGTGGCGGTTTCTCACTGGCATTCCTTCCCCCATCTATTCGTACTAAGGCATCCCATGTATCACCCATCCCTGCCTGATAGTCTACAGTTCTAATCTGATTTCACAAATCAGCAGGGAGGATCACAGGAAACAACAAATCTATATCACCCAGCTTGAAAACTGATGAATGCAAAACAGATTCAATTTCTTTATAAAATCCTGTTAGATTTCTAATATCTGGAATTGATTGCCTGATGATATTCACTTCCTGTCTAGAAAATGGAACATGGACAAACTGTGAGACATAATGTGCTTCAATAGTAGTAGCAGGTGTTCCTGCTCCATTAGCTGTAATCTCTACTTTTGGAACAAATGTCGGAGGAACCTCCCTCATTGGCAATTGTAAAGTAGGCAAATCCAAACGTCTATTGTGCAACAAGGCTAAATCAAGTGACAAAGTAGTCAAAGCAATACCGTGCGAAAATGCTCTTTTACAAATAACCATCAAATCTGTGGGACAACACTCCTTTCTCTTCATAAATTCATCTTGTAAGTACTCTACCATCACCTGTAACACTTTTGTTTGCATTGCCGGAGCATACTGACTAAACGTGTCATGCACTTCAATGGGAGAAATTGAAACACCAGAAATCCATCTAAGAGCGTTTCTTGTGCAAATGCGTATTTCTTCACACATTGGCTTCAATGGACGAAAAAATTGCTTCTGCACATAGGAAGCTTGGCATTCATTGCCATCCATTTCATTTTCCTGTAATTGATCTAGCTCACTTTTAAACTCAAATATCTTCTCTGCATGCTCATATACTTTCTCTGCACTGTCTCTTGAGTGGGCAAGGACATTCAAATCCCTTAACCCCTGTGGGACATTCATGTCCGTTAAACCACTCCATATATCAACTAAATACGTTCCCATCCATTCTATCAAAATATTCTGTTCAGGAATACCCCCTTCGTCAGAAATCGCAACTAAAACAGCTGATTCATCACCCTCTTCTATGTACTTTTTAGCCCACGTATACAATTATCTCTTTCTGCCTTTAGATACTGTGCCACGAGTCATTATTCTTGGATCAGCTCCCACCGCTTCAACCACTACAGGTAGAGCAGAACCACCTGCTAAAGAGTCAATAGATAGCCAAGGCAATACTGCTGGCGGTGCAGACGGAGCTATGGGGACGGCAACTGTCAGCAAGGGTGGAGGTGCAGGAGGGAGAATACAATGGGAGGAAGAGAAACAACAATGGGAAGAGGAGGAACCACAATGGGAGGAGGCACATAAGGAGGTGGTGCAGTTGAAACAGTTCTACGTTCATTCAATAATGTATTAAGTAACTCATCTGATGTTTGAAAATCCTGAGAGGGATATATCTTTTGCACATCTAGTTGAAAAGCCCTATCCATACTTCTAATGTAATCTCACTGTACCTGTTGATCATGCATTAATGCTTTCTCAGCATTCGTCATGTGTCTACGTGCATGCTTTTCTCTACTTTTGAGTTGCTGCATAGCTTCCTTACTCCAATCTCTAACTGCATCAAATGCTACAGGCCTAGCCTTTTTTCTCAACAATACAGATTCTCAATGCTGTAAGCGGGCAATTTCAAAACTACCGTAGACTGCCGACTGAAGTTTGGAAACATGTCTGGTCTGGCTGTGCCAAATTTCATTAAATACTATAGTTCCTAGGCCATACTTACAATACATTAAATAAGCCGGCTACCCATCGGTGGTGCCAGTTGGCCTTGTTTCAAAAATTGTCCCTCTCTGCGGAATAATACCCTGAAACAGGATGACAATTTCCCAGGCATATCAAATCACTGGCCTATTTGCAAAAACAAAACTGCAACCAATATCAGGACATTTAAGAATCGAGGCACAACTTACCTGATTTCAAATTTGAAAGGTGTCATGATCTCTGCTTCCAAAAGGTCAGGGTTTTCCCAACTCCCTTGGAAGCAGATCCATAACCCAGGTTCCGAGTGCCAACCAGTCCCAATTGGGACCTTTTGGACCCAGTCCTGGCGCCAGTGGCACTAGGCTCATAAATATGCCCAGTCCCAGCGCTGGAAGCGCCGGGCTCATAATGCTTGGGTGGACTTACCTGCAGCAGACCATGCTGCTTACTTGCCTGCCAGTTGAGCCTCTTATCCTCTTCTGTTTGGAACTACTTTTCCTGTTGGGTGGGGCAGGAGCCACTCCCTAGATTCAGAACACTGGAACTCTTCTGGAAAGCAGGAACTCTTTTCTTACCTAGGCGTGGCTGTGGAAGGAGACACCTAAGCACTACAGGAGGCTATTTAAACCACACCCGATGGATGAATCTTGCTTTGCGTTATTCTGCATCCACTGCAGCAGAACGCTCATCGTGTCTTCTGCATCTGATCCTGGGCCTAAGGAAAAAGGCTTACCATCCTGAATCCAGTCTTCAGCAACACCTATAAAGACAAGAAAGAACAGGTTAGCATTACGGTCTTCAGTGACAGCTCTTCACTTACCTGGTCCATCGGCTGTCACCAACGCCTCGCGCTGCATTCCGGCATCTGAAAGACAAAGGCTTACCTACTCTTTGTGCGCTCCGGAGGTCTTCACACTGCATTCCGGCATCTGAAAGACAAAAGCTTACCAACTCTTTGCACGCTCCGGAGGCCTTCGGCGCTGCATCCCGCATCTGAAAGACAAAACAAGGTGCGTTTAAAGACATTGGGGAACTATAATACTCACGTGCCATTACTCCTTTCCACATCTAACCCAGTGGGTATTCCGGCACCCTGCAGCCTCTCCGGACTTGTACCTGCAAAATAAAAAGACAGTTAGAGCGCATCGTGAAGCAGGCAACAAGCGCTTACTTACGTGCTTCCAGGCGCTTCTATTCATCACACGGGCTCCATCTTCAACTCACTTCAGCCCGTCATCCGCCATCGCCGGAACCCTGCAAAACAAGAAACATCATTACTAAAGACTTTAAAGACATTAGAATTACTCGAAACTTACCGTTCGTGCAGTAAACGACGGACAGCAGTCCTCTGAAGTCAAGAGGCCTGCTCCCCTTATCCAGTGAAGAAACTGGTTACAGCACCCTGCCCCGAGGCAGATGGAGAGCACGGCGTTCACTTACCTAAGGTGAGAGCGTTAACCTTTGGGGTTCTACAGGAGAAGAGAAAGGGAAGAAGAGAGAGACATTCAATAACCCAGTTCCTTAATCCCATATTTTCTATCTGCAGACATCTTACCCTTCGAGTCAGACATACAGTGCACAGAGGTCCAGCCCAAAGAGCCAGCCGTGTGTTACACATCACCTTTGAAGATACGGTATACGCCCAGTCAAGACCGGCGCCTCTACGGGAATCAGGTGAGCGTTACAAAAGGGTTCCGATTGGATTACAAATCGTCGTGGCTGGGGTTTTCGCAAAACAGGCCTTGATACAGGGAGCCTCGTCGTGATGGCCTACTAAACGCTGCTCACTGTCCAGGGATCGGGCATGTAGTACTGCAGAGGAATCGCGTCTCACTTTGCAGGGTCCCCCGTCACTCTCCGATCCCGGTCTCAGAGTCTCGTCTTCGTCTAGCGATGTGACATCAATCCTGAGGGTCCCTATTCGGGTGCCATCTGAAAGATTAAAAGAATATCGAGGCTTAATAACACAGTCACGGGTACTAAGGTTCAAGTACACTTTATTTTAGCAGAACAGCTGTCTGGCTCTCACCATCCCGCAATGTGTGCAAGCAAACACTGTGAGATGAGAGAGGGCTGGAAGGTACATAGCCTTTCCACATAACTAATACATGTTAAAACATTCTTGAATAGCTGGTTGTTTTCTGTTAAACACTTCATATGTTTTTCAAACATTGAACACAAAGATAACAGTCCTATTTCATTTACTTATATTTGTCTGCCACTTGTTCTTAAGTTTAAAGTCAGCTTAGTTTCAAGGAGCAAAAACAAAGATTTCTGCAGAAGCACATGTTCAGCTATTCATCATTCTGTTTCACTATTGAACGGGGAAGACACTGTTGGTACAGATGGCATCTAAATTACTGATTAGCATGGCTCTTATTTAGCTCCAAGGTTTCCCTAATGCAGGATAAACAATCCACCTTAACAGCTTCAGCACGCTTATCTACGTTGACACAGTACACAGTTCATTTAGCTCTGCTGGAGCCGAAAACACAAATTCTAACATGGAACAGAAAGCAGGAGTTAATCAGAATGGCGGATAACTTAAAATGACGGCATAGTCAGCCTATTTTAGGTTCATTCAAATGAGATTTAAAGTGCGATGCGAATGCGCTTAGGCCAACGTTCACAATCAGGCGGTATTTATGCAAAATATACTTTTACACCTCTGTACAGTCTGGCCGCAGAATGTTGAATACATTCTCGTGCATTCATAAAGTGATTCCCTGGGGTAGAGCACACTATCCCCTGATCAGTGAATGAGATGGTCATGTGGAGCTTACTCATCATGTCCCTTCCCATTATGTTGACTGGTGTCTTGCGAGAATATAAAGGTGGCATGGTAAAATTATGCT
The DNA here is from genome assembly GCF_040938575.1 of Ambystoma mexicanum. Taxonomy (NCBI): domain Eukaryota; kingdom Metazoa; phylum Chordata; class Amphibia; order Caudata; family Ambystomatidae; genus Ambystoma; species Ambystoma mexicanum. The sequence goes on from NC_090934.1 coordinate 237,322,391, forward strand.
CCCCAACCGACAATGGCAATTCATCAGTGAACAGAACCAAGTCTGTGGCCCCATAAAAACCTTGAGCATTCATTGACATGCCTGAAATGGGGTATCTCCCCTCCCTAACACAGCACCTGGTGGCTGCTGTATCTATGAGAAACTAGAAAGTCTTGTCCCCTATGGTTACCACCACTCAAATTGGTTGGTGGCCTATCCTATTGTGGGTATAAGCTCATCTCTGCCCCTGTAAGGGGGTTCCCTCTCATTACAGCCACATTCCCTAGCTTTAGTGCAGGAGTCTGTACTGTGGTGTCAACATTTCTCATGGTTACAGTGTTCTGCGGTGCCAGTGCTTGTGATGCTGACTGTGGTTGCTGTGTGTATACAGGTGCTTGCAGTGTCTGTATCATGGGTTATTGTGACTGTGCCGGTGCATGTTGTGCTGGTGCCATTTGTGGCGCATAGGTCTGTGTCTGCGTGTGATCTTGGGCATAATAGTCAGATTGCTCTGGAGTGTATACTGGTCGATGTGTCATCCCCCCTCTTGGGTCCTCCCAATGCTGGTGCATCACTACCCTGATTCTACACCCTCAGGCTACGTGACCAATCTTGCCGCTTGTCCAGCATTGTGGTGGGAGTCCCGTGGGCCTTGACTGACCCCCGTTAAATCCTTCACCTCATTGCTGTGTGTTATATCCTGCTCCTATTCCCCAGGGCATGACTCCTCTTCCCCGTGGCTAATGGTTAATGTCCCCTCTTCCTGCAAAATGTCCCCCTGCCATGTGCTGCTGGTACTGCGCATTCTGTGTAACCACTCCCTTTCTGTAATGATGCCTGCCCCCAGAAGACCAGACCAGGCCCAGCAGCCCCGGAAGCAGGCATCATGCCACTTGGAGCATGCCCAAAAGCCCCAGTTAGGGGCTGTTTGGGTGCAGTACTGGTGCCTATGGTGCCAGGCTCATAAAGATAAAGTCAGACCTGGCGCCATGGGCGCCAGCCTCATTATTGATAACTTACCTGAAGCAGACCATGCTGCATACTCTCCTGAGGCAGACCATGCTGCATGAAGACTCAAGCCAAATGAGGCTTAGGAGGGACTATTTTACTAAAGGGACTATTTTGTTACTTGGGTGGGGCTGTGGAAGAATACTTACCTGGAACTTCTTCCAAGGCTATTTAAACCACGCCCGGACAGCCACACGTGCTTCGTGTTATTCTGCTTGCTGCAGCGTAACGCTCACCGTGTTTTCAGCAGCTCCAGTCTTCAGCCACGCCCGCTTCAGTCCTGGGACTCCTGAAACAAGAAGAAAAGAAGGATAAAGGTTAGAACAGGAGTTTTAACTTTAATCCTTACCTGAATCCTGATCCGTTTCGCCACGGAGCTGAAAGACAGAAGTCTTTGAAGCATCGCTTGGCATTCCTACGGTGCCGCGCTGAACTCACCTGCTTGGCGGTACTTCAGCATTCCATCACGCTCTCTCCATCTCGCGGCCGCCCTCCGACACCTAAGGAGACAAAGACAGCAAGGTGAGCAAGGGGACTCTCTAAGGTTATACAAGCTACCCCCAAGGACTTACCTGATTTACCACGGGGGGTACTCACCTCATCTCGGGTCGGCGCAGTCAACTCTGCTTCATCGCCGTACCCTGGCCCCTAAGGGGAGAAAGCAAAGACAATACAAGTTACCCCCCACAAAACTTACCTGATTTACCACGGGGGTCTCACCTCATCTCGGGTCGGCGCAGTCAACTCTGCTTCATCGCCGTACCTCAGCCCCTAAGGGGAAAACCACAATAGACTTACCTGAATCTTACCAATTGCCATTTGGAAATCTTCGAGTGGGTTAATCGGCAACCTGCAAGGAATCGGACAGAGTGAAGATCAGACATTTGAACTCTTATGAACAATTGGACTTTAGAGTCAATACTGGAACTCACCAATTCCTCTACGCCAGAGAAGTAACTGGTCATCAACGCGCCCCTGCGGTCGACGCAGGATGGAGAGCTCATCCTTCCAAACCATCAGGTGAGACTAAGGAGGGGACATCAAGAGTGATCTGTGGGAAGACAATGGGAGTGGGGAAGGTGGGTTGACACTCAATTCCACGGGTGGTTAATTCCGCTTCTCCTTTGCAGAAGAATATTCCTGCGAGCCAGACAAACTAGGATGAGCGGGCCAGTCCAGTCAGTCATCTCGGTGCTACACGTCACGCTGGTGGAAACAACAGCGGCCCAGTTCCGGTCGACGCCCCCGTGGGAACCAGGTGAGCGTAACAGAACGCGAAGCCTACCCACAAATACCCACCTGGGCGTCATGGAGACCTCGGAAACTGATCACTTGGCCCAATTATTCGGGGAATTAAGGGCCAAAGTGCATTCCGCCCGCCAAGAAACCAATGCCCTCAGGAGGGAACTGATAGTGTCAAAAGAACAAACTGATGAGTTGGCCAGACAACTATTACAGAGCCAGGCTGGACAAACACCTCTACCAGGACTTGGGGCAAGTCCAGCTCCTGTACCATCAAGTAACCCGGTGGGAATAAATTTACCTGGAGCCGTTCCTTTGGCTCCGCCTGAACGCTTTGCCGGAGACCCAAAAGGGTTTGCAACATTCATGAATCAATGCCGCTTGCACTTTTTATGTAGACCTGGAGCTTTCCCAAACAATCAGGCCAAGGTAGCCTTTGTACTGTCATATCTCAGCGGCAGTGTGGCGGATTGGTCCATTCCACTAGTTAACCAGGATGACCCGATTCTTCGAGATTTCCAGGGTTTTCGAACAAGCATGGAAAGACTATTCGCCCGACACTCCCGAGGACAGGCTTTGGACAACAAACTTTTATCCCTACGGCAAGGTAACCAGGATCTTTTATCTTACATTGCAACTTTCAATAGATTAGTAGTGAAAACCGAATGGCCTGAAGCCAAGCGAATCACATTATTCCATCGAGGACTTCGGGGAGAACTCAAAGATGTTTTGGCCCAAATTGTGAACCCGCCTCAAGACTGTGCTGAATATATAGATCTAGTGGTCCAGCTCGATCACAGACTTCACACCAGGAAGGCTGACCGAACCAAGTTTGAGAACAGGGTATTGGTTAAAACCCACGTAAGCTCCAAGGGAGTAGATGTCTCAGAACCTATGCAAATCGGGGGGTTAAAGGACCCTTAACCCAGAAGGAAAGAGATAGAAGACGGCAACTGCAATTATGTTTATATTGCGGAACTACTGGTCATTTTCTTCGGAACTGCCCTATAAAACCACCCAAGAAAGTTATAGGAGCAGCAGACGAAAACCATGTGAAATCTGACTCGGGAAACGACCACGCCCGGCAAGCGTAGAGGTCCGCTTGCCGAGCTTAAAGAAGGACACTCTGACCTCGCATTTCACCATACCCATGGTCCTTGTAGATCCAGAGCAGCCATCACGCATGCACGCGGTAAAGGCGTACGTAGACAGTGGAGCCATAGGAAATTACTTGGACTGGGAATTGGCTACCAGGATGAATCTATCTCTCACCCGCAAGACCACGGCCGATGTTGTCACCACTGTAGATGGAACGGAAATTGCCTCTGGACCCGTAACTCATTCCACTGCAGAGATGACATTGCTGAGTCAAGATGGGCATCGAGAGGCTATGGTGTTTGACTTAATCAAGACCCCACAGTTTCAGCTGATACTGGGGATACCTTGGTTGGAAAAACATAATCCCTGTATTGATTGGCGAGAGAAGAGACTAACCTTCCCAGAATGTGCTCACACCTGCTACCCAAGGAAAACTCAAAACTCAGTCCTGGCCCCAGTAATTCCAGTAGCCATACAATTACCTGTTGAATTCCAAGACTTTCAGGATGTCTTCCAAAAGGAACAGGCAAACACCTTACCACCTCACAGATCGTATGATTGTCAAATAGATCTTGTACCTGGAGCACAACCACCTTGCAGCAGAATCTATGCCCTTACGGAACCCGAAAATCTCCATTTGCGCCAGTACCTAGACCAGTACCTTGCTAATGGCTTCATTCGCCCGTCCAAGTCCCCTGCATCTTCAGCTTTGTTCTTCGTACCGAAAAAGGAAGGCGACCTTAGAACATGTATAGACTACCGCGCACTGAATCAGATAACCATCAAGAATCGATACCCACTGCCTTTGATCCCAGAACTACTAGAGCAGGTGAAGGACGCTTGTATATACACGAAACAAGACCTTCGGGGGGCATATCATCTAGTACGTGTCAAAGAGGGTGACGAATGGAATACTGCTTTTCGCACCAAGTACGGACTATTTGAGTACCAGGTGATGCCCTTCGGACTATGCAATGCACCAGCAGCCTTCCAGTTCTTCATGAACGATGTCCTCCGAGAGCTTATCGACTTTTGTGTGGTCGCTTACATCGACAACATCTTAGTATACTCTTTATCAGAATCTGAGCATGTAAAACACGTCCGAGCAGTCCTAGAGAAGTTACGCCAGCATAAATTATATGCTAAACTGGAAAAGTGCATCCACACTACGGAAGTGGATTTCCTTGGATTTATTCTGACCCCGAGAGGAATCCGGATGGATACACGAAAAGTGGATGCCATTCTTAATTGGCCTTCGCCAAGTTCAATCAAAGGAGTTCAACGCATGCTTGGCTTTGCCAATTTCTACCGCAGGTTTATCCCGGACTTCTCTCACATTGTACATCCCATTACAACGCTATTGCGAAAAAACAAACGCTTTGTGTGGACAGAGGAAGCCGAGAACGCCTTCCAAGAGTTAAAAGCTAAATTCACATCTGCTCCCATATTAAGACACCCGCGCCCCGAGCTTCCCTACATAGTGGAAACAGATGCATCCAGTTCAGCCATGGAAGCAGTCCTTTCCCAAAAGGATCCCGAAACTAACCAGCTTCACCCAGTGGCGTTTTGCTCAAGAAAATTTTCAGCCCCCAAATTAAACTATGCCATAACCGACAAGGAGCTGCTGGCCATCAAGTCCGCCTTCAAGGCTTGGCGGCACTATCTACTGGGTGCCAGACATACCATCACGGTCATCACCGATCACCGCAACTTACAATACCTAAAGACAGCCAAAGCCCAATCTTTGCGCCAACTGCGTTGGGCATTGTTCTTCGCCGAGTTTGATTTTGTAATAACCTATCGACCAGGTTGTAAGAATGGTAAAGCAGACGCCTTGTCTGGGATTGGAATGGGAGAAGCAGAAATAACTTTAGAACCTGTACCCATAATTCCGGAACAGAGAATCCTTGACCTGACATCCATATAGACACTGGAGGACATTCAAAACAAGATCCACCAACTCTTTGATTCCGTTGCCCTACAGGACTGGGCAAAGAAAGGTCCAGAGTACTCTGTCATCAATGATTTACCTTATTACCAAGGCCGGCTATTTTTACCGCAAAAAGAACTACAGGAACTTGTCATTTCCCATTACCATGACACCTTAATAGAAGGGCATCCGGGTATTGCAAAAACCGAAGCTAAAATTAGGAAGCAATTTTGGTGGCCCACCTGGCGAAAGGATGTCAAGTCATTTGTCATGTCTTGTGGCATTTGCGCACAAAATAAAGGGCAAAAGAAAAAACCTGCTGGATTATTGCAACCATTAGACATACCACCTACCCCTTGGCATACTTTGTCATTAGACTTTATCACGGATTTACCCCTGTACCAAGGTTACAATACCATTCTAGTTATTGTAGATCTTTTTTCTAAAATGGCCCACTTCATTCCTTTAAAAGGGATACCTTCAGCTTCAATCCTGGCCAAGGAATTCCTTGAAAATGTTGTCCGCCTGCATGGCTTTCCTTCAGTGTTAATTTCAGATCGGGGCAGTCAATTCATTTCACATTTTTGGAGAAAATGCTGCCAACTGGCACAAATTGATGTTAGGCTTTCGACCAGTCACCACCCTCAGACCGACGGTCAAACGGAGAGGACCAACCAGACTCTTGAACAGTACCTCCGTTGTATGCTACATCAGTCTGAGGGGAATTGGAAAGACATTCTGTGAATCGCAGAGTATGCGTACAATAATTCCGTACACTCAGGAACTGCACAAAGTCCTTTTTTTACCATTTATGGGCACCATCCTCGAACCTCGGATTTGGACTCACCCCAGCATTTAGAGATGCCCGCAGTGGACCATCTCCACACTGTTATTACACAAGCCTTTAAAGAAGCAACCATCCATTTGCAAAAGGCTAAGGAAAAATACAAAAAGGATGCGGATTAGCACAGAAGTGAAGCTCCTCAATACCAAATAGGGGACCAAGTATGGTTAGCCACTAAGCACTTACCACTCAAGGGGACTCGGACCTTTAAACCCAGGTATTTGGGACCTTTTTCTGTCAAGGCAATTATTAACCCAGTGGCCGTCAAGTTGGACCTACCTGCTCATATGCGAATCCATCCCGTCTTCCACGTGTCTCTTTTGAAGCCAGTGCAACCAGGAACTAGGCTAACCACTCCACCTGAACCTATTCTCATAGACGGGGAGCCCGAGTTCGAAGTCAAGAATATTTTGGACTCAAAAAGAGTGAGATCAAAACTCTTTTACCTAATTGACTGGATAGGTTATGGTCCGCAGGAAAGGTCTTGGGAACCTAGTGACCATGTGCATGCACCTCGTTTAGTGAATAGGTTCCATCGGGAATTTCCAGACAAACCACGGCCAAGGGGGAGAACGACTTTAGGAGGGGCCTTGAGGGGGAGTGCTGTCATGATGCCTGCCCCCGGAAGACCAGACCAGGCCCAGCAGCCCCGGAAGCAGGCATCATGCCACTTGGAGCATGCCCAAAAGCCCCAGTTAGGGGCTGTTTGGGTGCAGTCCTGGCGCCTATGGCGCCAGGCTCATAAAGATAAAGTCAGTCCTGGCACCATGGGCGCCAGGCTCATTATTGATAACTTACCTGAAGCAGACCATGCTGCATACTCACCTGAGGCAGACCATGCTGCATGAAGACTCAAGCCAAATGAGGCTTAGGAGGGACTATTTTACTGAAGGGACTATTTTGGTACTTGGGTGGGGCTGTGGAAGAATACTTACCTGGAACTTCTTCCAAGGCTATTTAAACCACGCCCGGACAGCCACACGTGCTTGGCGTTATTCTGCTTGCTGCAGCGTAACGCTCACCGTGTTTTCAGCAGCTCCAGTCTTCAGCCACGCCCGCTTCAGTCCTGGAACTCCTGAAACAAGAAGAAAAGAAGGATAAAGGTTAGAACAGGAGTTTTAACTTTAATCCTTACCTGAATCCTGATCCATTTCGCCACGGAGCTGAAAGACAGAAGTCTTTGAAGCATCGCTTCGCATTCCTACGGCGTCACGCTGAACTCACCTGCTTGGCGGTACTTCAGCATTCCATCACGCTCTCTCCATCTCGCGGCCGCCCTCTGTCACCTAAGGAGACAAAGACAGCAAGGTGAGCAAGGGGACTCTCTAAGGCTATACAAGCTACCCCCAAGGACTTACCTGATTTACCACGGGGGGTACTCACCTCATCTCGGGTCGGCGCAGTCAACTCTGCTTCATCGCCATACCCCGGCCCCTAAGGGGAGAAAGCAAAGACAATACAAGTTACCCCCCACAAAACTTACCTGATTTACCACGGGGGTCTCACCTCATCTCGGGTCGGCGCAGTCAACTCTGCTTCATCGCCGTACCCCGGCCCCTAAGGGGAAAACCACAATAGACTTACCTGAATCTTACCAATTGCCATTTGGAAATCTTCGAGTGGATTAATCGGCAACCTGCAAGGAATCGGACAGAGTGAAGATCAGACATTTGAACTCTTATGAACAATTGGACTTTAGAATCAATACTGGAACTCACCAATTCCTCTACGCCAGAGAAGTAACTGGTCATCAACGCGCCCCTGCGGTCGACGCAGGATGGAGAGCTCATCCTTCCAAACCATCAGGTGAGACTAAGGAGGGGACATCAAGAGTGATCTGTGGGAAGACAACGGGAGTGGGGAAGGTGGGTTGACACTCAATTCCACGGGTGGTTAATTCCCCTTCTCCTTTGCAGAAGAATATTCCTGCGAGCCAGACAAACTAGGCTGAGCGGGCCAGTCCAGTCAGTCATCTCGGCGCTACACGTCACGCTGGTGGAAACAACAGTGGCCCAGTTCCGGTCGACGCCCCTGTGGGAACCAGGTGAGCGTAACACTTTCCTCTTGTCAACATTGGCCCTTCCATAGAATATTTTGATAATTTCTTCGGAACTAACTTCGCTTCTTCTTGTTTCCTTTCCTTGCATTTCTTTCTCGCATTCTCCTGCATTAACCTGCATTAACCTGCAATAATGCACAATAGCCAATTGACTTTCTGACTGCAGCTTTGCCTCCATCCCCACTAATTTCTTCAATTGCTTCTGTACTTGCTCTGGTAGTCCCTGACAAAGTTTGTGGTACACCAAACCTACGGTTTTGTCCCATGGTTCACAAGTCTCAAGACGTCAGCGTTCTTGAATCTCTTGCATATATTGAATTGGGTCTTCGTTTTCAAGCATTTTGCTTGCCATAATCGTGCTTATATCAGATTTTCCTGGGTATTGTACTCTCAGGGCCTGCCATACAGCCACCCTACAGTTGTTGAAAGGCATTCCATAGTGCGCTGTGATTTTGTGCTGTCACTCCTATGTACCGTTGTCAGCTCTCTCCCCAACAATGGCAGAGAGCAAGCTCTTCATGTCTGCCACTGCTAATGTTGTCTCTGCTGTTAACCTTTCCATCTCATAAATCCATTTTCTCACTGCTGCAGTCAACAAAGGCAGTTTAAATCTCAAATTATCCTTGTACATTTGATGCCTTGGTAGATATTATGGTCATCCTCCACCCTTTTCTAACAATGGAAATTGTGTCAGAACTACACTTTTCTCAGGCTTCCTTATGTCCTTTGTTAATGTACATGCTCCTGTTGTGCTAGCTCTCATCCGTCCTGATAATGCACTCAACCTTTGCACATATGGGGTACCCTTTTCTGCTCTATGCGATCGACCTTTTGAGCGCTTGGTGTGCCCTTCAGGTTCTAGCTTCCCTCTTTCTATTTCCTCCTTTTTTTCCCCAAAGTGTCTCCCGTTCTGGGTTCCTGCCTTCAGAGGGGCAGCACAAACTCCTCCACCCTTCTTCGTCATCGCTTTATCCTTGTTCTTCGTCTGACCCCATTGTCCCTAAACTGTCATCACTCTCTTCATCCCCGAAGCTCAGTTGTTTCAATTTATTTTTTCCCTGGTGTCCCCTCATCATTCTACCCATTGAGTCGCTCCTGCCTTGCTTCTAGTTGCTTTAAAGGTGACAGCACTATTCCCCTTTTTCATCCAAAAGTCTGGGAACCCACATTGTGTCTTCCATTTCCTTAAGGCATCTCTCCCTACTTTCCTCTCTTTCTCGCTCTTGCTTGTTGTCTATTTCCTATTCCCCTTTACGCCAAAATTCTTTAATAATTCTCTCAATCTCAGCTTTCCTCTTTTGCATCTAAATGTTGCCTCTCTCTTTTTTCCTCTTTAGCCTTTCTTATTGACCTTTCCTCTGTTTCCTTCTTCTTTCTCCTCCTTTCCTTTTCTTCTCTCTCCTCTACTTTCTCTAGTTCCTTCCTCATCTGTTCCTTCTTCTCCTCTCTTTCTCTTGTCACTTCCTCCATTATTTGTACCCATTCTCTTTCCCTCTCTTCTATTCTCTTTTGTACATCCTCTTCCTCTATTTACATTTGTTTCTTAGCCTCCCCCTCTAGGTGTCCGATCTATGTCATACCCCTTCCATCTAGTTTAAGCAATATTTGTCCTCCCACCCGCTCACTTGGTGGGACTGCAATCTTGTAGGCCCCCTTAAATCTCTGAGTCACCTCCTCATCTACCATCAACTTCATCTGCAGCATGCTGCACTCTTTGCACTCGTCGGGCATGGTCCCTATTTTCTCATTCGTTAGCTTAGCTCCACTGAGTGTGTTTTCACTACTGTACGCAGGAGGTGCATACACGGGGTTAGTGTAACCTGCCGTCACTTTCAATTCTTTCAAGGGGTAAAATCTCTGCCGTCATGTTGGTGGGCCAGTTGTCTGAGGAGGAAGAGGAGGCGCTCTGGACGCTTCGCCCCCCCCGCCAGAGCATGCTGGCTGAGCCTCCACTCTCCCCTGGGTGAGACTCCCTCCTTGACCTCAAACATCATCCATAGCTCCAATATTGCTAATTTATTGCTCAATTTCTTTCCTATATACGCCACATGCAATTATGTGGTCATGTGCTGCAGCACACATTTGGAAATCTTCCTTGCCAGGGCCATGGCCTCGCCATTTTGTCCTCTTTATCGCGAGTCCATTCTGCGCTACAATTGCATATTTTATCCTTATATCGCAGAAGGGACTTGCACAAATATTTTAGGGGAGTGTCCACCATTATGGTACGTCACTTTTTGACTGCTAATGCTTACTTAACCGCAAAGCAGGTTTTTTTGTGCATTCCAAACAATGCCAATCTTATTTTTACAGTTCTTGTCAACAATAACCCAACTCTTCCAAAATACAACACTGTCTGCTCTTTTCCACCAGCCTCTCTGGCTTCAACAACTTCAACATAGGCACAGATCACAGACCACCCATACTGTACTTTCTGCACTCAAAGGCCAATCCAACCTTCCAAGTGCTACCAGAGCCCTACCCAATGGTACTCCAATCTTTTCATTTCCAACAACCTCATACTCTCGAGCAAGCTGAGCCTTCACTCAACCATCACCTTACACCGCTACAAATCAAGACCTTTTCTCTGTTTCCCCACCACAAGCTTTGTGACGCACTGCAGGCCGACAGCCTCCAACCAATGGGCTATGTCTTATTCACAACCTCCTTCTGATGTCAT